>NC_141456.1:12442500-22442500 GCF_015680905.1 Coptis chinensis | reverse complement strand
AAAAGCATCTTGTATTTGGTCTTGACAACCTCCATGTTGCGCCCACATTATTTCAAACCTAAATGGCCGCCGGACAGGTACCCTGTCTTGAATCAACTTTAAAATCAGAAACTTATGATCTGAACTGGTAGACAACTCATGCCGAACTCTACAGTCAGAGAATCTTGAACGCCAAACTTCATTTGCCATCATTCTATCAATTCATTCCCATATTCTGTGACGACCATTCTGTCTATTCGTCCAGGTGTAAATACTACCAACAAACCCCAAATCAAACAACTCAAATTCATCAATCATATCCACGAAAGTCATAACTTTGGAGTAATTAAAAGGTTTTCCACCACACTTTTCTTCTGGACATGTTATTTCATTAAAATCTCCCATGATCAACCATGATTCATCATTAGTCGGTTTGAACATAGTAAGAACAGGCTACTGTAATCTCCGAATGAAAGACTTAGAGTTGCCATAGACACACGACAAAAGGAAACATTCGTTTACTCCATTCACTTTTACAGAGAGTTTACAGTGAATGAACCATGACTCAGACATGATCACTTCGACTACCACACTTCTTTCCCAAAAGATCCACAACCCACCAGACAAACTTTGGCTTGGTACTACAAAAGACTCAAAATCCCCTAATCTTTTAATTAAACTGACTCCTTTATTTACAGAACACTTAGTTTCCATAACAAACATACATATAGGCCTAACATCCTTGATTTTCTTTTTCAGCTCCTCCATCATCGAAGGTCGGCCACTCCCTCGACTATTCCAAGATAACAGACTCATGGAATCTTTGGGGTCTGCTTACGGCCAGAACCCTTAATCGAGTGATGTTTTTTTCCTTTTCCAGCTGAAGTCTTCTGCAGTATGTTAGGATGAACAATAGCCACCTCATGGTCCTCATGAACAGGAGTTTTTCGTCTAGCCTCTCGATCTTCCGCAAAGAAACTTTCCACCATTTCATTGAACTTCTCCCTGTCTTGTTTCATCAATTCTTTGGCTGCAATCCCTTGCGATATTTCCTGCCTTTTAAAAGAGTAACCCTCCTCCTGTACATTATGATCTTGTAACTGCGACAAATCTATGAAGTGGAGATTCTTAGGATCACTAGAAATCTGGGCAAATCCTGGCGGGCATTCTAGTTCATGCAAGGGATGAAAATTTTGGAAAGCTATTTGAGTTGAAAACCCCATCTGTCCAGGGTTGTGCGCTTCCACCGTTAGAGGTAACTGATCTTGTGTAGTTTGCCATTCATGGTCATTGCTTGGACCAACAGTAGCATTCCGCTGAGGTGATGAGATATCAATGATCATGAGTCCTTTTATTGGTTCAGCATTTGTATTCATTCGCTTCGAATTCACAGAAAAATCACCCACATTTGTAATCAGCGGAAGAAGTGGTTGGTTAAGATCAGTACCAAACAACAGCGAGAACCCAAATACAAATCGGTCTCCAATGGGTTTAGGAACAACCCGAGTTTTGGACGAGTAAAACTGAAACCTTTGTCCGCCTGGTGAAACTCTAACTTCATTCCCATGACCTTCTTCTGTTATATTACAAGTTGCGAAATGATGTCCGATAAAGCCACACTTAAAGTAGAAAACTGGCAGATACTCAAAGACAAAAGAAATCCAGTCAACCCCATTAATGGATTCCAGTAGCAGAAAGCCAGGAGGAATTGGGTCGTGGACATCAAGCAACACTTTAACTCTCACACAACTAGGTTGTGTTTCAGTCTTAGGATAAATCTCCAAAAATTTTAGATTAGACATATCAAAATAACTAGATTCAACCAGGTTGCCCTCAATAATCTCCTTATCCAAATAAACATCAAGATAATTATTTAAATGCATCCACACATAATACTTTGAGAAATTCAACTCCTTAGTTTCATAAAATTCCATCCATGGAATAATTTGAAAGATGTGCTGAGCTACAATCCAAGGCTGCCCCAGCATGAGTGCAGCCACCTGTTCCTGAGACTCCATCCTAATTTGAAATATTTCACCTTTATAAAAAACCATGTCTTCAATCTTAAAAGGGTACCATGCTTTTTCAAGTGCTGATTTGATTGTGGTCAGATTCAGCCTTCCGTCCAGGACACGACCAAACAAAGTCATCTTATTGTAACCCACATATTTACTTTTCATTTTCTCAGATGTGGTGATCATAGGAGGATTTGTATAAGGCATCTTCATTTTGGCATCAAAATCCATAGCTAGAAGTTCAATAGAATTGGGTTTTTTGGAGGGAGACAGTAACGTTTTTGTGTTAGGGGTCATGTAAAGAAGGAATTGAAATAACTTGGTTTGATGAACTTTGAAGAACCACGGAGCTTCCAGCAACCCCTTATATAGCCCAAATTCTCTAGCATTCCAACCACATTCAAGTAGTCTCAATTCAGCCTCATTTCTTGCCCATTCATACAATTCCATCTGTGTTAAGAAAACCCAATAATCTATCCATAATCTCCTTGTTATAGAACTAATCCGCCAAATGGCTACCTCTTCACTCAAATCATCATTGCCCATAGATCTCTCAACCCGCACTAAGACTAAAAAGAGTCTCGATTAAGACAACCATCATAACATGTAATCTCTATTAAATCTTGTTTAGACATTAGCAAGATTTGATCCCAATCTCAGCAGAAAGCACGATACCCAGGAAATTTATCTCCACATAATAACCGTGTATTACACGTCAAAGATCAGCTGAAGTTATAAAAGAAGCAAAGTATCTAAAAAGAAGTAAACACCCCGTGCATTGCTTTCTTGAAGACCTACATAATAATCAAGAAATTGGGCCTTCGGCCCAATTTCAATTCAAAACAACTGTAGAGGACAGTGTTTTGTGATAATGACTCACAAAACCATTTTCATCAATGAAATAACTCACGGACCCAATTTCTTAATTTTAATAACTCTCAAGGACAAAATAAATTGGCCCGGTTTATTTTATATTTCTTAAATACCACTTTTACTCTTTCCTGTTAATAAACAAAATTACGAGTGAGAAAACCTAAAACCCCTTTCTTCTCCAACTGACCTGACTTTTTGATTCATGACGCACCTTATCAAACTACAAATTGAATCCCTTCCCTGTTTTAATCAACGAAATTACGAGAGAGAAAACCCAAAACCCCTTCCCTGTTTTAATCAAACGAAATTATAAGAAAAAAAAAACTAAAATCAAAGTTGAGAAATAGACGAAGTTGTGCGAAGCTTCAGTTATTTTAAAAAAGTTGAACAAAGATGACAACCATTATCCAACAAATCAAAGACATTGAAGATGAAGTATCACACCATTATCATTTTATCTATTTTTTTTTTTAATTAAACCCTGGTGGATCTTTAGCTCAAATGGGCGAGCACTTTGGAGTTATCCAAAAGTAATGGTGGTTCGATTCCACCAAGATCCTCTAAAATTTTAATGTTAATCAAACAATGATTGTTCATTTTTTACTGTTGAACACGTATTGTTCATACCTACTTTAAGTATGAACACGTATTGTTCATATCTGTTTTTGGTATAAACATTTATTGTTCATATCTGCTTTGGGTTCATGTGTTTTTGTTGATATGAACATGTATTTTTCATATCTGTTTTGGGTATGAACAATCAATGTTCATACATATATGAACATTTATTGTTCATATATGTTTTGGGTATGAACAATCAATGTTCATATCTGTTTTGGGTTTATGTTTTTTTTTAAAACATATATGAACAAATCAATGTTCATATATATTTTGGGTATGAACATTTATTGTTCATGTTTGTTTTGGGTATGAACAATCAATATTCATATCTGTTTTGAGTTCATGTTTTTTTGGGTATGAACCCACGGTATGAACAATTAATGTTCATATATGTTTTGGGTATGAACAATCAATGTTCATGTCCGTTTTGGGTATGAACATTTATTGTTCATATATATTTTGGGTATGAACAATCAATGTTCATATCTGTTTTGGATGTGAACATTTATTGTTCATATCTATTTTGTTCATACCTATTGTTCATAGCTAATGTTCATAATTTAGAGTATGAACAATTATTGTTCATATCTGTTTTGGATTTATGTTTTCATAGCCACAATCAATGTTCATAGCTGATGTTCAACATGAATATGTATGAACAATTAATGTTCATACCTATTGTGGGTATGAACAATCAATGTTCATAACTGGATCAATGTTCATACATGAATAGGTATGAGCAATGCTTGTTCATAGCTCAAATAGGTATGAACACTCATTGTTCATAGCTAATGTTCATAATTGGGGGTATGAATAATCAATGTTCATAACTATTGTTCATACATGGATAGGTATGAACAATCATTGTTCATATCGTATCGTATCGGTATGAAACAATCAATGTTCATAACTGGGTTGTTTCAGTTGGGTCGGGCCATTTATTTTTTTTCTTCAGAAGTATACTTGACCTTTCATCTACCCGAGTCGTTCTTATTTCGCGTCAAAGGTAAACTTGAACTTTCATCCACCCGGTTTTTGTGAGTGATTACAAAAATAACGTGTCCTCTAGAGTTCCTCTTTCAACCGATTTGTCCTCTAGTGTCGCTCTCTATATAATAATAGTGTCTTTTTGGTAACTGACCTATAATAATAGTCAATCTCCATTTACAGATCGAAAAAAGAAAATAAGTAGAGGCAAAATAACAACAAAAATAAGAAAATAAAAACGAAAAATTACACAGAGTGAAAAACAGTAAGCAAATAAAAGAGTTAGGGCCTTAGGGAGTTAGGGGTGAGCATCGATTTGTCATCCAACGAAAGTTATTAAATCCTTGTAAAAGTTATAACTTATAACCTAAAAACAAATCTTTGGAAACTCATCCAAAATAGCAAAGGTAGATTTGGCAAGGCTGGATATTTCGAAACAAACTGAGCTTCAAAATATCTAATAATACATCATTGCAACAAATCACGAGTCGTAATCCTATCCATCTCCTTTACGCGTATGAGTCAAACCGTGTTGAACGCTGTAACTATTTTGAAAGATGTCATGCATCTTATACAAGGTTGGGCACATTTGTATCAAAATCTTCTGAACCCAAGAACGGCTTAAAGAAGCTAAATTTTCTCCACAATGACCAAAACCCAAATTGAGCATGCATCTTATACATGGTTGGAGTGTTGGACACGTTTATGTCAAAATCGGTGAACCCAAAAGCTGCTTAAAGAAGCTAAGCTTTATCCACAACGTGCAAAATAAAAATGACCGCAGGAGAGCAAGTGTGGGGCAATTTCCATATCACAATTTGTGGCACAAGATTTCTTCACACCATGGAAAAACAGGAGTGACAGCAAACTTCACATTATAAAGACTTGTACAACATTCGAAAAAAAATACATGGAGAACCTCTTGGGATTTTATTAGAGAGCCACCTTCCATTCTATACATTTCTACTGCTAGCACCCTTGTGTCAAGTTTTAGTCATTTGGAGTACACTCTTTGTTGCTGCATTTTGTGTTCCTACTTCCTAGCCATAATATGGTTTGGATGGGGGAGATGTGGAGTTCGGGGATGGGAACATCAATAGCCAGCATTATGTTCTTATATGCAATGGTTCAACAATATTTTCCTTATTATCTTCAAGAGCATATAGAAAAGTTTGTTCATCGATTCTTTGGGTTTCTTTATCCTTATATCCAGATAAAGATTCATGAATATACTGGAGAGCGTTTCGAGCAGAGTGAAGCCTATGTCGCCATCCAGACCTACCTTAGCACCAATTCTTCCAAACAAAGCAAGAGGCTAAAGGCTGACATCGCCAAGAACTCTAAGAACCTAGCCCTTAGCATGGATGACAACGAAGAGGTCATTGATATATATCAAGGTGCCAAATTTTGGTGGGCTTCATATAAGACCACCTCCGGTAAGCAAACTGTCTCTTTCTATCCCACCGATGCTGATGACAACCGATACTACGTACTCACATTTCACAAAAAACACCGCGGTATAGTTACTGATTCATATGTGAATCATGTATTGGAAGAAGGGAAAGCAATCCGGTCTAAAAATAGGTTGAGGAAGCTTTATACTAACAACCCAAGCGGTAACTGGTATGGATATAGCAAGTCAGTATGGAGTCATGTATTATTTCGTCATCCATCGACCTTCCGTACCCTGGCAATGGATCCAGAGAAGAAGAAAGAGATTATCGACGATCTTACAACCTTTAGCAAGGGCAAAGATTACTATGAGAAGATTGGGAAAGCATGGAAGCGTGGGTATCGTCTATATGGTCCTCCTGGGACAGGTAAGTCTACTATGATTGCTGCCATAGCAAACTTCTTGGATTACGATATCTATGATCTAGAACTAACAACTGTGAATAATAACACCAAATTGCAAAAACTACTGATTGAAACATCAAATAAGTCTGTTATTGTGATCGAAGATATAGATTGTTCACTTGATCTAACTGGCCAGAGAAAGAAGATGTCAAAAGAAGAAGAAAAAGAAAAGAAGGATCCTATTCCAAAGAAGGATAAAGAAGAGAGTGGGGATGGAGGCAGCAAAGTTACTCTATCTGGCCTTCTGAATTTCATAGATGGACTATGGTCTGCTTGTGGGGAAGAAAGAATTATCATCTTCACTACTAAACTCGATCCAGCTTTAGTTCGAAGAGGACGAATGGACAAACACATTGAAATGTCATATTGCACCTTTGGAGCATTCCAAGTGTTGGCTAAGAATTATTTGGACCTTGACACACCATTCGTTTGAAAATATTGAACAAATGTTCATTGACACCCAAATCAGTCCAGCTGACGTTGCAGAGAATTTAATGCCGAAAACTACAAAGGGAAAATTTGCAGAGCTTTGTTTGGAGAACTTAATCCAAGCTCTCAAGGACACAAAAGAAGAAGCAAGGCTGAAAGCAGAGGAAGAAGCGAAAGAGCGTGACTTGTGCACCAAGGATGAATTGATTGGTGTTGAATCAGCGACCAAAAAAGAAGACAAAGGAAATGGTACAACTCAACCAGGGGAAAAGGAAAAGAGTGCCACGGATGGTAGCAATTAGGATTACTATAATCCTTGTTACTAAGGTATATCAAAGCAGCTGTTGCACTTTGTTACTTCTGTTTCAAATTAAATTATAGAATTTAGAATTAGGTAACACAATGTATCACCGTTTGGCATGATAATCCATTTTATGGTAAATATTTATTATGAGTTTCATAATTGATTTTGGATAAAAAAAAATTGTTTGGTAAAATTTCTTAGAAACCAACCATTATCACATTCTCAAAATAAGATAATCCATTAAAACATAAACAAAAAAAAATAGCTTAAAGAATGAGAAACAAAAATTATAGAACTTTCTCTTGAAATCAATTGCCCTATTTTAATACTTCTTGGATTTTGGTAATTTCTCTTTCCATTTTTTGTTTGTTCATTAAATCCATAATTGTTTTGTATATGGTTGTGTGGTATCATTTCTTCCATAAAGGTTTATCTAAAAACTATTTATGCTAGAATTGATTTCAAAAACATAATTATTTATACTTAAAATGGTTGCCAAACGGCCCCAACAGGTAAAAAAATTTCTAGTATTATGTTCATTTCCCAGATCTAATGGATAGTAACTCTTCTTCTCATTTCACAATTACGTTGTTCTTCTTCCTAATTGTTGTTGGCATTTTATTAGAACGTCCAATGAACACCCTGTCTCATACTGAACCATGCAAGCTCGCAAAAATACCCATTGTGGCATAGATACATCACTTATTTGCCTTCTCATCTTAAAGCCAATTTTCGAAATTATATTATCGGCACTATATTTTGTTTCATTCCTAAAAAGACCCTTGCAGTCGTTGCAGAACAGTTGTGATGTCACGACTTTGACGTGAAGAAAATGCAGAGTACACCCAGCAGATGCAACTGTGATTATGGGATCAGTAGATGTTCAGCACCTGAGAAGTTTGTTCTATAGACTTCTCAGAGGTAATAGAAGTTAAAGATGTGAGGTAGACATTTTTGCCAGGCAAAGTATGTGAAAAGCAGGAGACGGCTTTGCTCAAAAACAGAACAAAAGGATGTTCTTTATCGCGGCAGAACAAAATAAGAGAAACTGCACCAAGATAATGTTACACAAAAATAGGATACAAAGACATACCTCCTCAATCGAAGCAAACAAAATGATTCCACAAGGGAAAAAATATTGGAACTTCATTTCAACCACATTCCGTCTTTCTCCTTCTCTTGCATCTTTGAAAATCTCAGCATGCTTTTTTACTTCTGCCTCTTGTAAATCTTCCCCAAGAAGGACTTTAAAACTGCTTGGACGGCTTTGCTTGGATGAGCTTCAATCAAAGAGATAAGCTTTTCGTAACTCTTCGCCTCATACTCCGCAAAAACACCCTGAAACAATGCAAGATAAGCATGTAGATACATTCTATGATCCAAAGCAAAGAAAGAAACAGCCGTAAGCAGTACTTACTACCAATTTTAATAAGACTTTGAATCCATATGCTAATTATTTATAATTTTTGAACCTAAAGATTTATTATTTTCTGGACAATTGTGGTCCAGGTAGCGTAAATGCGTCTAGGAATATGTTGTTACTTTCTTTGCTTTACTGAAGGTTCTTGGATGTAAATTTCGTCATTTGAATATAGGATAAGGATTAATGCTCACCTTATTCTTGTTATTCAGTGCATATTACTCTATTTTATCAAGGTCATGCTCAAATGCACGCTCATCTTGGTGTTTGTCCCCCAAAGAAAAGAAGTTAAATAACTAGTCTACATATCTCAGCTATCTCACTAGCTTGTTCGATTTCCGTCAATCACTAAAAGGGGGAGTTCAAACCTGCAGGTTAAGATCTTTATAAAGTTCCTTTACTTTAGCAACACATGTTGGATCGGCCTTCCCATAGTTCTCCTGGAAAACCCTTCACAAATTAGCAGCTAACACCTCAGCCAGAATTTAAGAAGAAGAAAAAAGGGAAGAGAGAAATGAAATTTTTACATATAACAATTTATTCTGATCTATATTGGCACGTTCGAGTGCTTGTACAACCAACCAAGAGCACTTGAAATCTTCAATATCTGTTCCAATCTGTCAGTGCAAGAGAACACAATTAGATCTTTGAAAGAGATCAAAATCTTGTTAGTGACTATATGATTTCTAATCCACCTATGTATTTAGCATAACCAGAATACATACCTTACCAATCACTTCCGGATCACCAAAGCAATCCAGATAATCATCCTACGAAGACCAAGCAAACTGTTAATATTGTAGAACAGAAATTTAGCAATGTGGGCTGCAGGAAGTTTCAGAAAGAGTTTACCTGCACTTGGAAGTAAGTTCCCATTTCAATAAGAACATCCTTAACAAGAGTGTGGTTATCCAAATTCTCACCAGCCATTAGCAATGCACACGCTACCTGCATATAGCAGTAAAGTAAGCACCAGATAGTCCATTGATATTCCAGAGGATCTAATGGGAGATTTCATGGTTAACAAAATGAATCAAACAGACGATCCTAAGCATCAAAGTATTATATTTATATTAACAACCGGCACATAAATCAGATGTTTAACAAATGGTTATGATCTCTCTCAGGCAGGCCTAATTCATTGATTGGTCCAGATGTTAATAACAGGTACAAGAAAATGGATTTTTTCTACTACACGTAAAGTTGAGATTTGCCAAACGTCAGTTACAGATTGTGTTATGTGTTAATCAGAAGACCCTATCATATTAACCTACACTTGAAGCTATAGAATTGACAAGAATTCATATAATCACTAGAACCATGTTAAGGCACAAACAAGAGGATATTTCACTCACTGGGAGATAAAATGAGTAATAAGCAGTTTTGTATTGAACGATACGACGGTGCCTGCTTGGAAACCAAACCATAAAATTGGTTAGAAGCATGTATAAATTTACTGAAAGAGAGAACTGTAACAAAAGTGATAGTGTGCTTTATGTCAACTATAATGAAAAAAGACACTGCATAAGAACTAGAACGGAGTTTCATAGTCATCTTTACATCTCATTCAAATCTAAGATATGAGCCATATTTACTGCAGCAGAAAATTGGACCATCTTACGGATGGAGATGGATAGTGTAAGGCTAATAATGTTGGAGTCTTCTACCCACATTACATTAGAAGGCCTGCAAAAACATAGCCAGGGTAGTGTGTTCATGAGGCATGTGAACTATGCAGAAGATAATCATGTGTCACATACTCACACCGTCGCATTCTTTTTTACTAGCTTTTGACCTTTGGTAAATCAATGTTCATAAGCAATACAACCATTGTTGTTAACTTTCTTAGAACTGACCAATTGGAAATTAGTCATTGTTCATTGTGGCCAGAGAACTTTGCATATTCAATTTCATAGTGGCCCGCCTACCAAATGTCTGAAATTGATCCATAATGGCATAGTCAACTACTTTTTGTGTGCATCTATCAATATCATTCCTCTAAAAAATGGATTTAGTTTTCTTACTTACACTGGTAATGTGTACTTAGATAGATCTTTTTCTCCTTGCAATGTGGTAATCAGATCTATCATTTGCCCTGAAGCCGTCTGGAACTCAACCTGTTGAACATTGAGACAGATTCAAAATCAATATACAAATAACTTCTTTGAAGTAAATGCAAAAGGAGAACACTCTACTCAAAGATGGTCACCTCATTAAATAACTCCATCAGCTCTATATAGTACGTCTTTTCTCTGAAGTGATTTTTAAGAATTCGGGGAATATGGTTACGAAGTATAATTCCGTCGTTAACAGCAATCATGCCAACCTAAAATGGACATTTGAGACAAATTACTACCTCTTAGAGGCTATAAATCCAAATACTAATTGCCTGAGGTAGCATCGCAGCACACTAGACCACATCCATTACTGTTACACACCTTCTCCACTCTGAACCAACAAGGTTGACCTCGCCGTGTGTGTGAGTTGTCCATTATATCATCAAGAACAAGAAAATATGCCTGAAGCTGCATGCATCATTGATGAGAGGTTCAGATACCCATCGACCAGAACATCCAAGAGTTTAAGAAAAAAGGTTCTAAGCACAGCAAACATAAGTATTACCCATTCAATACACCAACCAAGTGCAGACGCAAGAAATACTTCATTTTCGGTCAGACTTTTTCCTTCATTCAGCAATTTGTAGCTATCAATCACAGACAATCCTCGATTCAGCTTCCCTGCCAATAATAAAAATCAACTATTGCTGGAAAAGTCCATTCACGTGCAGCTTACAACCAAATTAAAAATTTAAGGGTTACAAAACATTGAAATAAGTAGTCTAATATTAACCTCCAGGTACATTGTAGTCCAGCATCTGCAACAAATAGAACACGGTTGATCAGGAAAAAAATAACTAGTTTAGATAGTATTGAAGTGTAGACAGAGCATTAATGGGTAATTAAGTAACCAAACCCTGTGTTTTTTATCCAAATTTACACAAACCTACATAAAGAAATAGTCTAAGAATTGTAATTATTATATGAAAATGGAATTGATATGTAATCTTACACGCTCTACCCATTGGCGAGAATCATCGGTGAATTCGAAAGAATGATCTTCAAGAAGCTCAGATTTGAGAACAGAGTACACTTCCAGGAAGGTCTTCCTCAAATCACTCACTGGTCCGTTTGAGGCCGCCGCCATAATGGTTTTAACCACGCACACAGAGAGAGAGTTAATGCGACAGAGAGAAGCTGTGAATGGAAAAAAGAGGATGGAATGCACGAAGGCGTTTAGATCTAGTACTAGTTGTGACTTGTGAGTTGTGACTACATAGTACAGCTGGTATGACTCATAAACTTATAACTAATTAAACGATCTATGGACACTCTGGACACTGGACACTCATTCATTCAGAATGACGCACAAGAAAATTATCCAATTATCAATCAATACATTATATTCCAAAAATATTTTATTTTTACTCGGCTCAACTTTTTTATTTTTGGTAAACTCCACATGCTCCATTAATTAATGTTTTAACTGGGATATACTCTCAGGCCCAGCCCATGATTAGCAACGGGCTTAAAGTGTTTTTTTGGAGCCATAAATAGCAGCCGAAATACTTGGAAAATAAAATTCAAAAATTTAGGCTCAAACACATAAATTGACTAATCATTTCGGGTTTTAAGACAAAAATGGGGTGACATCAGCCATATATGATTAATAATTTCGCTATAAGAGCATTTTCAGGCTGACGTTAGCCCCAAGTTATTTTTTATTAATATCAATTATAATCTTCTCTGATATATATGCAAACACCACTATGCATATATGATATGCGCTGTATGTGTACACCAACATGCACACACCATTATGTATGTGTGCAACAAACATACAAATACTACTACCACATATGCATACACTAGCATGTATGTGTCCAACAAACATACAAATACTACTATGCATGTATACAACATGAAATAAATGAAATTTCTCATGTTAGTTCTAACATAAAATGTGAGTGTGCTAAGAGTCAAAAACAAAATTGAAAAGTCACGTGGGATTTTGATTTCACTGATAAAAACTTTAATGAGGTGAAGTCCATCCAATATTTCGGTTTTTCAAAAAACCGGAAAAACCAATATAGAGTCGGAAATATGGATGATTCCGAAATCAGTTGAAATTTCAAATATAAAAAGAGTCGAAATTTGATGAATTTCGGTTTTTGAATTTTTCGGAATTCCAAAAATTATGAAATCCCAAACTATGGTTAGGAAGTTACGTACCTAGGAAACCAGGCCGGTTACTCCACAGCCCACAGGTTCACTCAGTCAGAAGGCATGAAGCTTCAAATCATACATGAACCATGACGCAGTAGTTGGTGACTTTTATTCCAATGCCGGCCAAAGGCTATACGACACGGAAACATACATGGATGTCCTTATCAGAGCTCTCCAAAGAAGACTATTTTCTAAACGATCTTTTCTTCTTTCTTCTCGTGTGAAAAGATTTGTTAAGTTGTCCCCACAACTTTGGTACGTGCTCAATGGCTGATAGAAATTGATCAAGAAAGTACTTAGAAAGAGTACTAACTTGGTGAGGAAGAAAAACTGAACCATCACAAGCTAGTTATAAATGTATCTCGTGTGTTCTTCATAACACTCCCTTTCATTTGTTGGATTCACAGGTTTCAAAGTGTTCTGCTTCATACAAAATGGTAATGGTGATGGGAGAGGTTTGGACCAAGTTAGGATCAAGCCTAGCTGGTTTAATGTTCATGTATGCTATGTTTCAACAATACATCCCCTACAATTTTCGTAGCAACTTTGAAAAATATGTGCATAAGTGGGTGGGATTTATCAATCCTTACATCCAAATTACGTTCAATGAGTTCGTCGGAGAGCGTCTTGAACGTAGCCAGGCTTATCTCGCTATACAGACTTACCTCAGTGCCAGTTCTTCGAAACAAGCAAAGAGGCTTAAAGGCGATCTTGTTAAGAACAGCACCAAACTAGTTCTGAGTATGGATGACCATGAAGAGGTCCCTGATGAATATCAAGGAGTCAAATTATGGTGGGCTGCTAGCAAGAAAGTGAGTAAACAACCATCTTTCTCTTTTTATCCGACTTCGTCTGATGAGAAGAGGTACTACAAGCTCACATTTCATAAGAAGTACAGAGAACTCATGGTGGACTCGTATTTGAGTCATGTATTGAAGGAAGGGAAGGAGATTGCAGTGAGAAATCGACAGAGGAAGCTTTATACTAATAGCACAGGCCACAAGGCTTACTGGAGTCATGTAGTGTTTGATCACCCAGCAACATTCCGCACACTGGCTATGGAGAAAGAGAAGAAGGAAGAAATTATTGACGATCTGATTACCTTCAGTAAAAGCAAAGAGTATTATGCGAAAGTCGGCAAAGCTTGGAAGCGTGGGTATCTTCTATACGGACCTCCTGGCACTGGTAAGTCTAGTATGATAGCAGCCATGGCTAATCTATTGAATTACGATGTTTATGACCTTGAACTAACTGCTGTCAAGGATAACACTGAGCTGCGGAAGCTATTGATTGAGACATCCAATAAATCTATCATTGTAATCGAAGATATTGATTGTTCGCTCGATCTTACTGGGCAAAGGAAGAAGAAACCAGAGAAAGAAGAAACGGAAGAACTAGACCCATTGCAGAAAAAAGCTAAAGAAGAGAGCAGTACCAAGGACAGCAAGGTTACTCTCTCTGGGTTACTGAATTTCATTGATGGGTTATGGTCAGCGTCTGGAGGAGAGCGACTCATTGTGTTTACTACTAACCATGTGGAGCAGCTAGACCCAGCTCTAATTCGAAGAGGACGAATGGACAAGCACATTGAATTGTCGTACTGCAGCTTTGAAGGGTTCAAGGTCTTGGCCAAAAATTATCTGGACATTGAGTCCCACCATCTGTTTGGAGTCATTGAACAACTTCTAGGTGAAACCCAAATGACTCCTGCTGATGTAGCTGAAAATCTGATGCTGACAACTCTTACCAGGAATACTGAAACTTGCTTGGAGAACCTAATCCTGGCTCTCAAGGATGTGAAGGTGCAAACAAGTTTGAAGGCAGAGGAAGAAGCAAAAGAGAAAGAACAGACAAGGTTGAAGGCTGAGAAAAAGGCCAAAGAGAAGGAGGCCGAGCTGCAAAGCAAGGATGAAGCGAAACAGGATAAGTTAGCGAGCAAAGACGATGACAATGAAGTTAATAAAGTATGATACATTATTCAGCATAGAAGGTCATTTGATTCTGTCATGGCCCCTTGGATTATAAGAAAAGGAGTTGATGGAATTTTGTAATATTTAGATGGTGTAATTAAATTAAGATGTAATTCAGTCTCACTTTGGCACTTGGCTAAATCACAGAAAACCACTCTTTTAATTGGTACCAAACTTAGTTTAATTAGCTGAAGTGTTTCTTTTCAGCTAGTAAGTGTTCATCAAAGTGGATAAGGCCAATCTCAATTCATTAACTAAACGAAACTCATCCAACACGGACAGGCAGAACAACCTAAACACCCGTTCAACCTTTCTTAAGCCTTAAACTCAATCTACAACTAATGCTCTTTGGGATCACATTATTGGACAAGAAAAGATCTCAGCAGTTAATGATGATTCCATGCAAAGAAATTAATATCAGTCTTAAAAAGTTGAGTTCGTTTTCAGAAAAGTAGTGAGCAAATATACAAACTTTAGTGCATGATGATGTGATTATGGATTTATGGGGAACATCTAATACTACATGTGGAAAATTGGAAACGACAAGATGATCATAATCTTTTGCTTTTCGAAAAGAAAAAACTAGAAAAGTATGGCTGGAATTGCCCACCGTATCTGGTTTGAGGTGTGACCTACTCAATTAAATATTTGAATGGCTTTGATGAGGGAATTGGTCATCAGATATATTGAAATCACTGATTAATAAGGCGCTGGGAAAAAGTCACTCTCACCTTTATGTTTTGTTTGTACACCAACATAAACGCCAGAGTTGAGTTCAGTCCACGTTTGCAGACAAATGAAAAGAGAAAACCATGAAGTTGTTGCGATAAGTTCGTCCCATAACAAATATTTAGTGCTTTGTAGTATATTGAGATCTCTCGTGTCATATCCTGTTTTTTGCGCTTTATAAACGGAGAAAATAAGTGCAGATTAAGTCCAAACAGACAAAACACACATCCAAAACATTTAGCACTTGAGTAAGAGTTGCAGCAGTTTCACAGAGAACCAAAATGCCGAGTACTTTAGGAGAGATGTGGGCAAGTTTGGGAACGACCCTTGCTAGCTTCATGTTCATGTGGGCAATGATTCGCCAGTATTTGCCTTACGACCTACACCGATACATAGAGAAGTACGCTCACAGATTGTTCAGCTTCACTAACTCTCACATTACAATTTCAGTTCATGAGTTCACCGGAGACCGTCTCAAGCGCAGTGAAGCTTATGCCACGGTTGAGGCCTACTTAAGTGCCAATTCATCCAGAAGTGCATTTAGGCTCAAGGCTGAGTTGGGAAGAAACAGCAATCTTGTACTCAGTATGGATGATCATGAGAGGTTGGCAGATGAGTTTCAAGGTGTGAGGGTTTGGTGGTCTTTGAGCAAGACAGGTTCATCATTTGGGTCCATGTTTCACCATCCAGAACCGGAGAGGAGATACTACAGCCTGGCTTTTCATAAGCATTATCGTGAGCTCATCACTGACTCTTACTTGGGATATGTAATGAGGGAAGGAAAGGCAAGCAGAGTGAGGAACAGGCAAAGGAAGCTCCACACCAACAGCCCTGGCTATAAGTGGCCAAGCTATAAGCACAGTATGTGGAGCCACATTGTGTTTGAGCACCCTGCAACTTTCCAGACACTTGCTATGGATCCTATAAAGAAGACCGAGATTGTCAATGATCTCCTGACTTTCAGCAAGAGCAAGGACTACTACACAAAGATAGGAAAGGCATGGAAACGAGGATACCTTCTCTATGGTCCGCCTGGAACTGGAAAATCGACCATGATTGCTGCAATAGCCAAACTCCTTGATTATGATGTTTACGACCTTGAGCTCACAGCTGTGAAGGACAACACAGAATTACGCAAGCTTCTGATTGAAATACCGAACAAATCAATCCTTGTGATAGAAGACATTGACTGCTCACTTGATCTCACCGGCCAGCGCAAAAAAAAAAAGGAGAACTCCTTGGATGATGATGATGACAAAGAAGAGAAGAAGAACCCCATAGCAAGAGAAGTCAAGGATGAGAGCAGCAGCAGAGTTACCCTCTCAGGTCTTCTAAATTTCATTGATGGACTCTGGTCAGCCTGTGGAGGTGAGCGACTCATTGTCTTCACCACAAACTATGTGGAGAAGCTGGATCCAGCTCTTATAAGAAGGGGTCGCATGGACAAGTACATTGAATTATCATACTGCAGCTTCGAGGCGTTCAAAGTACTTGCCAGAAACTACCTGGAGATAGACTCCCACCCCCTTTTCGAGACCATTCACCAGCTGATTGATGAGACTAGAATAACTCCTGCGGATGTGGCTGAGAGCCTGATGCCAAAGTCCATTTCAGAGGATGCAGAGACATGCCTGCTAAACCTGGTTCAAATTCTCAAGGAAGCAAATGAAGAAGCAACAAGGTCAATGGATAAAAAAGAACCAAAAGAGGACGAGTCTGTCAAACAAGACACCAACTCAGTTTATTGAGAACAAACAAACTCAAAGCTGGTGAGTCATCAGGTACTAGGAAGGAGCACGGCCAAAATTATTGTAACTTCTGCAAAATGTTAACCAAAAAGAGTTTTTTATGACAATATATGCCAGTAAACTGGTAGTCTTTTTTTCTCTCTCTTTTTGACTGATGCTGTGGTTGGAGGTATTACTTCTATGTAGTTCTTAGAAAATAAAAGGTATTCACTACTCAGGTCAAATTCAAATACTGCGGATCCCCTTGTGTACTAAAACATAAATTTGAAGCTTAGCTAACAACGTGATAAACTTAGAACCAAAGAAACAAACCAAAAGTGGCATACAAAAGTTGATAGTTTGCCAAAAGTCAAGAGCAAAAAAAGGAATGAAAGAAAAGATGTGTCAGTAAGTAGCCACCAAACTTTTTGAACTCCAAAAATTACAGTCTGTTAACATCCACTGAGAAAACACTGTCAGTCATCAAAGGAAGATTTCCGAGTGCTATAGGCATTTGAATTGCTAGCATCAAAAGGTGCCTATTCCAACTGCTAATTGCTAACAGTAATAACAGTTTCAACAAGCAAATTAAGAACTTACTGCATAACAATCCAGATGGCCAAAATCCAATTTCTTCCTAATAATGACACAGGCTGTATTCAGGGAGGATCATGCAGGCAGATGTATTCTTGAAATTAGTCATGCTGCCCCCTGACGAAAGAGTCATTTTGAAGCAGATCAGCTCAAGGAACCTGCATGCAGAAGAAAAGAGAAAAAAAAAAAAACAGGACCCAAGAATTTACAAGCCATTATTCCCAGAGTTAAATTATGAAAATTTAATGGTAGTTTACAATTGCTAATCAACTTATGAAAACTAGGATGGAAGTCTCTATGTATTCTTATCCAACAGTAACAGTGTCTGCAAATACAATACAATGAAATAACTACAGTATCTACACAATACTCAGCATTTTTCATTAGTTGACGCTTCGGAAATTAACTAAATACATTACAGTGGAGAGGCTTCTCGTATCATCCATGGAAGGAGAACTCAATAACCGTAATCCCTTTCATGGGCATATAACAAAATTTAGAAACATTATTATCATACAAACAGCTTCTCTGGGAGGACATAAACCCCATTTTCTACAATAAATAAAGTGTTCCCATAGATGTAGAACTCGTTCAGGAATTCCTCGTGCATACGAGGCAAATACATACTTTACTTATATGACTTACTAAAAAGTTGTCTGTGCTTTCACCTCAGAATATTGAGTCAGGTCCATCATCAAAACCACAACCAGGAGCAAGCTCATTTAGATCAAGAAAATGTCTTTTCCCCACTACCTCAACTTCTTGATTTGAGCTAGTTGTATTTTCTGCTGGAAGTCTTTGTTCCTGATGAACTGTATCGTTGCATTCTTGAGCAGGTTGGCTGACGTCCATTTCCTGCTCATTGTCATCTCCCGCTAAATCTTGAGAACCAGTCAAATATTCCACAGTATTGCTTGCATCTGAGCACCTGTCTGATGAACTAGATTTTTCAGGTTTCATAGAGTCAGCTTCGGATTCTGAAAGCTCATACTGACGATAATTGATTTGGTTACGAGTGGCCCTCCTACTACGTCTCAAACCCGATTGGAGCTCACCAACAGACCTTAGTTTGGTTTCCCTCCTGCTACTACTAGGGAGTTTCTTAAATCTGCGGGGATCATCAATATCCTCACTACTACTCGAGGAATCATCATCATCATCATCTTCTTCTTCTTCTTGTTCTTCCTCATCTTCAGCATTTTCTTCCTCCCAATGATATTCTTCGTCTCCTTCAGAGCTGCTTACAACCTTCCTCTGTTTCCGGTTTCTCAAATACTCTTCATCATAGATTGCTTCTCCAACAATCTCATCATCACTATCAAAGTCTACGTCATTATCTGAAATAGCTTCTACAAATTCACTTACAGAGTATCTCTGAGGCCTCTGCCTCCGCCGATTGCTACACGCCATTAAGTGATACCAGGACACAGATCAGTTATCACAAAATAAGAAAATCTATATAACAAATTAGGGTGGTGTGGGGCCCCAGAAACCAACCCTAACCTTTGGAACTACTTATAATGCTTATGACGTGGCGGATCTTAGGGCTTATGGGGCGTGGACAGTATAATAAATGGCAACAGGAGTACTGGATCATTGTTTGAAGTCAACAAATGCAGCTGGACTTTTTGGGTGGGCAGTTGGGCTTTTTTCGTCGGGCTTCTGCTGGGGTTTTTTAGTGCCATACGGCACGGGCCAATACTAGTTAAGAAACAAAACAGAAAGGAGATAAATCAAACCTGCGGTCCAGCTGTCCAGGCTTATCCCCTCCATCTGTTTCTTCATCATCACTTGACCTTGGGGATGGGAAATCGTATGAAACATTCTGAGAGGCAGGTGAAGTACCATTCCATCTACCATTACTGGAGGCCTCAAATCTCCCATCGACTTCTTTTCTGACAGCATATTCCGGGGAGGATTGTCTTCGCCTAAGAAATCACAAAACACCGTGAGACCGACTTGAGGCCCCAAAATAAAATTTTGCAAGGAAATACCCTCAGAATACTTGCAATATACAAAAGGAAGTCACAAGGTTGACTTCCTCAATAATATACAAAATGAAAGTAAAAAAAGTTCACATTAAGAAGAATAAGATCCATTACTTTGTTATTTTTATTGCCTCATTGATTGAACGGTCATAATCATCTGCAAAATGTTGAAAGAAACCATCAGTTATACAGAGAGGAAGATCATGTGAGCTAACACGTTATGTAGAGAGCCAAAAGGCTAACTTCATCAGGGGTGTTTAGTTGTACACATGACCATTTATCATATCATGAGCACAATTGGTAAAATGTCACCAACAGTGAGTGACCATTGCACCAGGTTACGTGGGTGTCCAACGAACATTATGTGTTTAAAACATGACTTCAGATATAATAATCTTTCAAATCGATCACACAATTATTTCAGATAGGTCTTTAAAACTTTAACTCTTTATCTTCCAATGGCTATGTCAAAGGCTGGTAGTGTGGTATCATCATATGCTAGGTAAGTTTTCTGTTTACGACCACATGGTAACCGTTTTATAGTCTGTTGTAGTAGCAAAGTGCATGTTGTAGTCAGTATTATGAAATTAAATTCCTTAAAAAATTACAGTTACATTAATACAATAAATGCTTAAGCCTAAGGAAAAGATAACATGGAGAAAAGAACCACGCCAGGGATAAAAGGGAGAACCAACCATAAGAGAAACTGAAGACACAAGAAATTCCTTCATTTTCTACTGCGGTATAATTTAAATAACGGTTTAGTATATTTTTGTGAGAAAGTATCATAACTATGAGAATCTATTGCTGATACAATGCACTTACCAAACGTATAGGTGACAGGCTTTCTGTCGCGAAGTGCACGCCCTCCTGAGGAAAGCCCCTCTGTGGTCAAAAGGTTATCAAGAAGGATGGCTTCTCGGTGCTGTTTTTTTACCAACTTCTCCTTCTTCTGTACAAATAAGAACATCTTCAGTTCATAATCACTCACATCTCTGGAAAATAAGTCCATTTTAAACAGTGAATGATCAACCAAGCTAACAAAACAAGTTCGAGACAATGGTACCTTGTGTATCTTCTCAATTCCTGGAAGCATATCATTTTGTAACTTCTTTCCAAGTGCAGCCTCAGTTCTATTTTTACTGGAGAAAAGTTTCTCCTGTAAGCAAATGGGCAAGTTCAACTAAAGAAGGGTAAACAGGGAGAGAGCAAAATACTATTATCTTCAACTGTTTGGCCAACTGACACAAAGAATTTCCCTTTTTATATAAAAGCACTCACAAACTCAAATTAAATACAAGCAGTAGTAATAAAGACCAAAACAAAATAATTTCCCTTTATACAACGGTAAGGATAAAACAAGAATTCTGAGCCACATTGCTGCCTCTAGATGAATAGGCAAGACTAAATGTAAATCTAACTATAGCCACGATATATTTACTTTAAGAGCGATATTCGGATGCTTCTCAGCAAATACCTATCCAATTTGTTCATAAGGTAAAACTCCCATAGAGTGTTGTCAGTTGTCACCTTAGAAACAAACACCATTTGGGACAAAAATTTGGTACCTTCAAACACCAAAGTTTTGGAAAGTTTGGACAAATCCAAAAGCTAAAACAGCTTGCGAAACTCCGTGAAAATCTTTGATATTATATTGACATTAGAATCACATATCAGGTGTCTAAAGCCTAGCCAATCCATATATAAATCCTGAGGCCTCTCCACTTATAACCAATTGGTTTTAAGTTGGATGCCCACCTTCAATACGGTATCACAATGGGCTATTCCTCCGGCCCAAAGGGCCCATGTTACTCCACATCACCCGTTAAAAAGTTGTTAACGTGTTAGGCTCAAGATTATGCCACAAGTGAGGGAGCGTGTTGAGATTATAATCCCATATCGGGTGTCTAAAGGCCTAGCCAATCAATATATAAATCATGGGGCCTCCCCACTTATAACCCCAATTGGTTTTAAGTTGGACGCCCATCTTCAATATGTTAATTACATCAGCATTCAGGAAAATATCACATGTTTCGTCCTATGGCTGTCACTATCTTCACCTGTCGATTAACTTTCCTCCAAAGCCAAACTAGATGTATGTATTAGACACTATCAACAAACAAATTACAAGAGATAGTAGTTTACAGAAACTTCTTGGAATTCATCAAAGTTGGTTGCAACTGTTTCCCACTGGCAATCAACAGATGGAAGAGATTGAAACCCCTTTGCCTTCACCTTCTTCACCTCCACTTTTCTTATCTCTCGGTACAACCGATGACCACATGCAGCATCATCCTCATACCTACATCCAAGACAGCACATAGGGTATGAATTCATGTTTCAGGAATGATATATACATACAGGAGTAATGCATCACAAATCAATTATTGGAACTAGAGCAAATGATAAAAAATAAAGTAGTGAAAACTGGAAACATAATTAACAAAGGGTTAAAACAAGCTTATTAGATTTACCAGTATGAAATTCCAAGGGAGTTGCCACCAATTCGTTCTTTCCGAAATACAGAAATGTGTACACCATGTTTTAAGTTACCATCAATATAATTCCGAATATCTTCTTGCTGCAAAATGAGTATAGAAGTGAATAAAAGATAAACAAATAAATAAAAAATAAAATAATGTATAAGAAGAAACACAGCTGCTTCAAGTGTAAACAATGCAGATTGTTAGACACCTACTCTGAGGCTTGTTTATAGCGATAAAGCATAGTTACTTTCACTACTATGATATACAGATCATTGATTCCATGCCCTCTCGTAGTCATGCTATAAATAAAATACTTCAGTTTGAACTCCACTGCAATTATTCTCTACCCTAGCTACAAATACCATCCTTCGAACCTCAACACTAAATGGGGTAAACAAATATAACAAATCTAGCAAACATTAAAACAATACATAATAAGCACACCAATACTATGTAAGATGGAGAACAGAATTGCTGCATCAGAAAGTCGATGTGACATCTATTATTCTAAAAGGCCTTATTCATACCACAGAGGTTACGAAATAATGTCACTTCGCACATAATGCCCCAGAAAATGCTACTTGGTTAATATTGGCTAGCAGTGCCAGAAAATAAAGAAGTCGACAAAGCATGATACCTCCACACGAATGTCGCATAGCGCTTTTAGAATCACTAGTCGCGTACCAGGATCAAGTGTCTTATACATTTCAGCCTCCACCCTAACAATTAATATTTACAACAGGTCATTTCAGAAGTTACATCATGAGTGAAATTGAAGTATGCAAAGTAACTGACCCATGCGAGGCAACGATTGGTATTTCACTATCGGCAACCTGCATACATTACAAATATATTGTACAACAGTAAGAAGCCGAATGCACATTCCCACAATTCACAATGAAAGAACCGAGTAGAGCCGGATTACATACCCAATGCCACCAGTCCCTCAACTTCCTGCATAAGACTGTGACCCATGTGGCACGCCCCAACGCCATTCGGGTAACAGGAGGAATCGCCTACACATCACTTAGAGATTAAGGTGAATCTAAGACTCTTTGATGATTATAATAAGCAAGATGCAGTATAGATTTCAGAAACCAAAGGGTCATGTACCATAGTGCAGGCTTGACAATGAGATCATAAAAAACAACATGTTTATCAATAAATATTTGAATCAATTAGAATTTTCTGTTGATGAAACTCTTTAGATGAATATCTCAATAACAAGTGTAAGCAGAACTAAAGATCCAATACAGGAAAACTGCAACATGTAGACACAGCCACAGTAAACCGCTATCAACAATAAGATACCACTATTTTCTCCAAAGAGATAGAATAACTAAATAATCATGCTAATTAGATGGTAACACATGAACCCTATCATTCAACGATTAGCCTATCTGAGACGAAAACTAGGATAGTTCCCCATATATGGGTTCAATTTGCATTGTGAACAACATAGAAAGGGCATATCAAGTTTGTTTGTCAGATGTTCCCGATCTTGGGAGGTCATTCAACCTTTCCACCAACTCGTCGATACGGATATAGTAAATGTTGGTAAGATATCGTCTTACCAACACATTAGATTTGGAGGTAACAGGAATGGATATATCTGGACATCCACGCAATCTGTAAGCAGTCAAAACCATGATCAACTGCTGAGACACTAGCCAATGCTACAGAAATGAATAACTTTTTTTCTGGTACTTGTGATGGTATACAGACTTTGACTCCAGCACCCAATCAAAATGGTTTTAGTCAGACCTGCAAAGGAAGGCACCTCTGTTGCATGGGTATGCCCTAATTTCCTCTGTATCGCGTACCCGTGTCCTACGGACACGGACACCCGGACACAAGCAAAACAGTACCCTAATTCTCAGATCTCGCCGTGTCCAAATTGTTGTACCCGTGTCCAAACCAGACACTCCGTCCCGTACCCATGCAACAAAGGAAGGCACGTACTTGTTTTACACTGACCAAGGTTTAGGAACTTAGGAACACATGGATAGAGTTTGAAAACGAAGAAGGTGACAGTCTAGAGCTGAAAGAGTACATCATACATCATACGGTACATTATTGTGCTCTCCCAAGTTCAACCTCAAGTTAAAAAGGGTATCCATCACCTCAAGAAAGAATAAATGAATATGCCACGTAGCCTAAAACAGGATAGAGACTCCAACTGTTTTTCTTGTAGGACCTGGTGATCCATTCTCATAGTGTGGAATTGTGAAATGAGCCTGATTGGATCTGACGTGGGCAAGACACCCAAATTGGTAAATCCTAGGGTGGGAGTGATAGCAAGCTCTCCCTCTTTCCCTCTCTCTCTTTCCCTCTATCCTTCTTTTAAGTGATAGAAAAAGGCGTTCATGAAGAATTCAAATTCAAATTTCCCCTTCTTTGAATTATAAACTTTTCAGTAGCTGAGAATTAATTCCTGTATCACCTAAATTATGCAACTACATCAATATGAAGATTGAACCTACTGACCTTAATTACTATACACCCTAGGATCCTCACATCGTAGCTCATATCACGTGCTTGACGCAATATAGTCAATCAACTATCGTCCAACTAAGTGATTTTTTTAAAAAACAACTTTACATAGATTCAGTATCACTAAAATGAACCAAATTCAAAGAAAGATAAGCAATATCATGGATTCCAAATTACACCAACAATTTTAAATTACCTCACATAATCACATTCTTTCAATAATTAAGGAAAAAGTGTCACATTAAAATTAGTTTAAACATGCAAAAGAACGAAGAAAAACAGTATTGAACTCGAAACAGCTTCAGTTAACTTAAACTATCAACCATTACAGTGCAAAACATAGACGGCATTGCTCTTCCACAATAAGACATAAAACATTGCATACACATATACTTTAGAATTCAAATGGCAAGTGTGTCTATCAACATAAAACATTACTTTGGAATATAAAGTAGAGAAATAAACAACCTTTTTCACTACAAAACAACACTAACCTTCAAAAGTGGAATATGTATGTCATCCAAAGTACTATTTGGTGTAATCAAAGCAGTCTCAAGCTCTTCAGCTGAAAACTCCACACGAATATTCAAAAGTGGCCTAAAAACCTTCAAAACCAAAAAACCAAAAAACCAACAAATATTTTCAGCTCAAATTCTAAAACACAACATATATAAACAAACCACATTACTCAAAAAACAAAACTTCAAAAACTACTCACATTCAAGAAATTAAGTAGTGCAGCTAACTCCCCCATTGCACGAAGATTCTGCCTCGGCAATAACAAAGGCGAAGCCAGTGTAGAATCAATAAGTGGTGTAATAATCTTATTATTACTAGTACTACTACTACTACATTGTAGTAACTGTAAACTTTTCTCCACTTGTTCAACTTGTTCTTCCTTCTTAACAAGACTCTTTTCTCTAACAATGGGTGTAGTGGAATAAAGCTGTGGAGATGAAGTAGAAAAAGGACGACTAGTACAAGCGCGACGCGGTCTCTCTACATAGTTACTAGCTTTATCAAACTTCTTCTTGCCCTTCTTCTTCACTCTCTCTTCTTTCACTCCATTGCTTTGGCTATTGTTGTAGTTGTCATGGTTTTGAGACTGAGACTGACGTTCTTGTGAAGATCCTTCATTTGGGGATGGGTATGAATCTTCTGACATTTCCAAGAGCTTAAAAAAGCTGGGCAGGTTTGAAATTTGAGCTAATGCTTCAACTTTGAAGTAAAAAGATCAAGAGAGAAGAGTGTTTAAGGAATTGGAGTTGGAAAAGAAGAAAAGGGGTTGTTTAGAAGTGATAAAGTTCCGATTTTTAAGTGGAGAGAGCATGATTTGAAGCTTGGAACAGTGATTTTGGAGGTAATCTGATGAGTTTTGTATGAAAAAATGGAGAAGAAGAAGATGAAAAGAGGAGAGAGAAAGACAGAGAGTTGGGAAAAAAGAGGGACAAGAAATTGGAATGTGGTCTGGGGTGTGGTCAATAATAATTTCTTTTGAAGGTTATTTCGTTGTTGTTAGAGTTTGTTGTTGTTAGGACTTTTCAGGTGCCCTAGCTGTGAAGGAGCATGGGTGCCCGTATGAATGTTGTTGGGTGCTATAATAGTGAATTATGAGCCGATTTGATTAGAGGTGTCAATAAAATTATTCGGAAAAAAATAATTGTTTTTGGATCTATTATTATTAAAGTGAAGAAAAACATTGTTAGTATTATCACTATTCACTAGTAAACAATCAACTCGACATTAGTATGGCAGAGGAGACGAACAAGAAAAGACAGACACATGTTATGTCAAGAAGGAGATAGTGAAGGGAGAATAAGGAGGCAGGAGAAGAAGAGGTAGGCGATAGGCAAGAAGTAGCGACGTACAATCAAGTTGGTTTTAACCCCTAAACCAAAACACATATTAACGTATTAGGATTGTAGTTTCAGATTGTCACTAACAATAGTGAAAGTTCATCTTTGAAAATCATTATTAGTAGATTTTAGTTACAAGTGTGGCTTTGAGGGATAGTTTCCCTAGCTAGGCAAGCCTAGGACCCCATATTTAGGTCCACAAAAAAGGCCCCTCACAAGCTACTAAGCACTTATATACATATGTTCTCCAAGCCCGATAATAAACTCCATTAAATTAAACAGTGGATTTAAAACTATTCATGCCCCCCCTCCCCTTTTTTTTTCAAGAAATTGGTCTCGAGGCCCAATTTCAATTCAAAACAAC
This sequence comes from Coptis chinensis, assembly GCF_015680905.1. Lineage (NCBI taxonomy): Eukaryota > Viridiplantae > Streptophyta > Magnoliopsida > Ranunculales > Ranunculaceae > Coptis > Coptis chinensis. The sequence goes on along the minus strand of NC_141456.1, from coordinate 22,415,525 downwards.
TATAGAGGACAGTGTTTTGTGATAATCACTCACAAGGATAAATTTCGGGTGAAAATAACCCTGAAAACCAATTTTCGCGTGAAAATAACCCTCAAGGACAAATGACCCGAATTTGAAATAAATATTTTCTAATTTTACCCTTTTTGTCATTTTACTATGAACAATGAGTGTTCATACCTTCTGCTGATGTATGAACAATGATTGTTCATACCCAAATAGGTGAACATACCTTATACAATATATTGATGTATGTACAATGATTATTAATAAATCATGCATGTTAAGGTATAAACGGTGATTGTTCATACTCCAATAGGTATTCTTACTAATCATACATTATGTTGAGGTATGAACATTGATTGTTCATACACCAAATATGTATGAACAATGATTGTTCATTGTTCATACTTCAATATGTGTTCTTATTGATTATACAATATATTTATGAACAATAATTGTTCATGGGGTATGAACAATTATAATTGTTCATACCCTAATATATGTATGAACAATGATTTTTCATAGCTCATGTTGATGTATGAACAATGACCCAAAATATGTATGAACAATTATTGTTCATACTCCAATAAGTGTTCTTATTGATTATACATTATATTTAAGTATGAACACGTATTGTTCATATCTGTTTTAGGTATAAACATTTATTGTTCATATCTGCTTTGAGTTCATGTTTTTTTGTTGGTATGAACACGTATTGTTCATACCTAAAGTAGGTATGAACATTAATTGTTCATATATGTTTTGGGTATGAACAATCAATGTTCATATCTGTTTTGGGTTCATGTTTTTTTTTGTATGAACAATCAATGTCCATACCTGTTTTGGGTATGAACATTTATCTGTTTTGTTCATAGTCCTAAAGAAGGTATCATATCTGTTTTGTGCATAGTCCAATATGTATGAACACTCATTGTTCATAGCTAATGTTCATAATTGGGGGTATAAACAATGATTGTTCATATTTGTTTTGGGTATGAACAGTTATTGTTCATATCTATTTTGGGTTCATGTTTTCATAGCCACAATCAATGTTCATAGCTGATGTTCAACATGGGTAGGTATGAACAATCAATGTTTATACCTATTGTGGGTATGAACAATCAATGTTTATAACTAGATCAATGTTCATACATGAATATGTATGAACAATGTGTCACACCCCGATTTTCGACAAAATTGGAAAAACTATATTTGCTCCCAACTTTTCGACTTTCGAGGTGTGAAACCATTTCTAACTTTTTTTCATAACACACACCACCGTTTTAAATTCAAAACATTGTAAACCAAATAATAATTTTCCATTAAAATAAAAACTCTTATTACAATAATTCACATCTATGAGTAAATTACAAACTTCCTTCAATAATTCTTCACTGAACGTAAACCACCATCCACACAGCAAACAACTTTCCTCAACATCAATCCTGTAGAGACTTATCGACTATGTTCATATATAGGAATGCATCCGATAAGCAAACATGCAAATATGATCAACATTATAAAAATACTGGTGTGAGTAGTCTAAAAACATATACCCGCATATATATAGTCCATACGACATTTAGTTCTTCAACTGAGGCGCTTTAACTCCCAATAATAAAAATCATATCGATATGTACATACAACATGTAAGGCAGTTAGTTCCTCCACTGAGGCGTCTTAACTTCCCACTAACCACACAACAAACCATACACATAATAAATAAGGCATGTAGTTCCTCCATTGAGGCGCCTTAGCTTCCCAACAATAATACAAAGGCATTTAGTTCCTCCACTAAGGTGCCTTAGGTTCTAAATAAACTAATAACCAGCCAAGCATATTTTATAATTACCGCATTGCATGCTCAATTACAGAGTGGGTCGTCTCTGCACAAGTAATTAGTTTGACCCACCCTTCTACAAAACCATATACAATCATATATTTAAAGATATATCATTAAGCAACATATTACCCTAATTATATTATTTGAGGCTTTCTTTGTGTGTCCCTAGAATCACGTCATATCTATGTCTTACCTAGTTTCCCTAGCTACCACAATCGCTACCCAACGCCGAACATGTACATCCACTTGTCTCCCCTCACATAGTGGACCATTCCGTGAGCAATTATCCTGAGCGGGATGCCACACACCAGCTAACCCTCACACAGACTCCATTACATGAGTAATGCCACTATTCGGCATAAAATATCACGCGTCTCGTTCTGAATTTGCGAACAAGATAATCAAGCCAATATTCGGCTACGCCAGAAGGGCCATTCAAATTCACTGAAACGCCAGAAGGGTCAATCAAATTACTTACGCCAGAAGGGCCATTCAGATTTACTGAAATGCTAGAAGGGCCAATCAAATTACTTACGCCACAAGGGCCATTCACATGAGTTGTGGTAGCTAGGTTTCAGGATTTTCGTTACGTAATTTATTTGAGTATCATACGTTCATGTCTCATAATAATTCTTGTTCTATCTCATGCCAGTATACTTAATTGTACTGAAGCTAAACGTTTCTCATTATAATAAAATCCACATTATCACGTACCAACACTATTCATTGCACGATATCCAAGCATCTCTATATCAAATCTCAAAACTTATTATTTCACGTGCCAATCATATATTGCACTACACCATATGGAATATCTCAAGCTTTCATAAATGCTACAACTCATTTAAGTAGCAACTCATCATAGTAATCAATCATATAATGTATTCGTTCAATATATTTATGTGAACTCAATTCTCCATCAAAGGCACGCATTACTTCCGTTTGTGCACAATAGAAATAGTAAATAAATAATCAAAATATATGTCCATTCTACCAATGTCAAAATGAAACGACTTTAAAAAAAAAGAACAACTCAAGTCCAAATATCATGCATAATTATTCGAGTCCAAATCACAAGTCAAGTCAAACTGATCAACCGTCAAAAGCTCAATACTAAAGTCCATGAATCTAAGTCCGTATGTAGTTTAATTCTCATAAAAATGTATATATCTAAGTCTTATAAGAATTCCCCTCTTGTTACGTGCCAATATTTATATGTTTTACACACTACTCACGTCAAATCTTAATTAGATAATGACAAACAAGGTTATACAAATTTTCGACAACATTTTATTATTACATTTGTCCATAAAATTAAATATGTGAGAATCTAGAAAAAATCAACATTCCATAGTGAACGGTCAACGGTCAATGGTCAACGGTCAATGTCAAAGTCAACATGTCATTTCCAAGTTCAACAGGTTCATGGTTATAGCCATGGTTCATGGCTAAGGTTATAGTTCATGTCATGGCTCAGGTAAATGTGCATGGCTCATGGGCTCATGGCTAAGGCCATGGTTAAGGTCATGGTTCGGACCCAACTAGCCAAGCCCATGACTCAAACAAAAGATTCAAATAATGTTAGCTGGATCCACATAACTAAACATAAAAGCCAAACCAGAAACCGGCCTAAAAACAGATTTAGCCCAACTAGAAATATCTAATAGAAACAGATCCACTTGAAACAATAATGAACCAGCCCACAAAAATAAAAGGAAACCGGCCCATGTAAACAAAATTAGAACTGGTCCCAACAAACAAAAAAATAGAACTGGCCTAAACTCAAAAGAAAAAGAACTGGCCAACAACAAACTAATGTTTAGGCCCAAAAACAAAATAATAGATTTTTGGCCCAAAGCCCAACTAAGGGAACAGAGTCACTGTCTTCCTCACCAGCGCTCTCCTCCTCCACCAGCTCGAGTTCCGGCCACCAACACTCCTCTTCCTCCCCTCTCTTCCCAACGGTTTTGATCCTGATGAAAAATCCCACCACTTTAATACACACAAAACTCTAATACATAAACTTCGGAAATCACCCCCCAACCAAGATCCGACTGCCATTAACGCCTCCTTCCAGCTTTCAATCAACACTCAAACCTCCACCACCACCAATCATCCATCAACCAACCCATAACACAATACAACAGTTCAAATATACTATACACATACAACAACAATATTACAGTTCAAAATAGTATACAATGACAGAACGATGTTTGGGGATCGCGCCTCCATTGACGCTCCTTCAAACTTCAACAACCCCATCCAATCGACTAACAACCAATATCAAACGTTTAACCCCCGACATTAACCAACAAATTCAAAACCATAACCAATAAGAGTTCAAACAAAACACACAAGGGACGATTTCTTTATTTTGGGCTCACAACGCCATTAACACACATATCCGAGTTTCAGCAGTTCAAAGTTTAGAGTTTCAACAGTTTCGTTCAGCAAATCAATATAGCAATAGTGAACCATTTTTTTAACTATTCGACAGTACCGCAGAATAACTACAGAAGAAATAAACAGAGAAAAATACAAAGCGAAAATCTTTGACAGAAAAGCTATTTCGGACACACGTGAAATAGAAAAACAAAATAACTACTCACATTTATTAAAAGCTCCACGAATCCCTCATAGTCCGAATCGTTGCGCTCCAACTCTCTAGCAAGTTAGTTTTTTTTTTTATCTCCGCCTCTATTTTATTTTATTTTTCACCAAAAAACCTATTCTCTGGAAAAATATGAATATATATACTTGGGTTTGAAACCTAAACCCAACACAGACTCGGACCTAGAAATCAGGCCCACATATCCCAAATCCAATCCAACAAATTTTAAATAAAAAAAATAAATACATATTAAAAATACGGGCGTTACACAATGCTTGTTCATAGCTCAAATATGTATGAACTCTCATTGTTCATAGCTAATTTCATAATTGTAGGTATGAACAATCAATGTTCATAACCGGGTTGTTTCGGTGGGGTCAGGCCGTTTATTTTTTCTTCAGGGGTATATTTGACCTTTTATATCTACCCGAGCCGTTGTTATTTCGCGTAAAGGGTAAACTTGAACTTTTATCCACCTGGTCCTTGTGAATGATTACAAAAAAAAAAAGGTGTACTCTAGACTTCCTTTTTCAGCCGATTTGTCCTCTAGAATCGCTTTATTTTTTTTTAGCTCGCCTTGGGCCTCCCAAATTCTCAAAACCAGCCCTGATCTTGTCCAAATAATATATAATAGTGAATTGGCTGGATTAAGGGGGGAATAGAGTCAGAGTTGCTACCAAATGTGTAGCTAACACTGCTCGACCCAAAAAACTGACCAACGAGCTTATATGTCTCTCTTCATTAGATTGGAGGATAAATGTGAATCTGGGCTTTGAATACGACGTGTATGTACTTGACCAGATCACTCGGTTTTAGCCCTCCGCCCTCCGTCTCCAAAAAGGGGAAGGGATTGACCTATTGAAAAGACGGAGTCGTACGTGTGGCTGCCTATGTACCCTGCTGAGGGGATCGGATCAAGCCAGACATAGTTCCTCGCGTTAAAGGTATGTTCTATTGATTGTATGGATGTGTAAGGTAGCAGTGGTGATGAATAGACGATGGTGGTGCGCACTTCTTTTTGGAGAAGTCGGTGGCGCAGTCTAGGGCTCTAGCTCACTATGGAAATCCTAAGTATTATGTGTTCTCTTAGAATGAGGAAAAAGATCTTCTCTCAACTTATATACACTCAGCTCTCTTGGCGGTGCACTAAGGATCCTAGATCATGTTTCTCATCTTACGGATGGTGGGACTCCACATGTCACCTTCTGAACTGCGGAGTATGTCCCCTCCTCCTCGGTTATGCTCTTATACTCCGCTGTGCAATCCACTATGGTGTGTCCTCTCTTTCCCTGAGTGACAGTATACATGTCACTTTAGAGTCATTCCTACATAGAAGCTTAATGGTCACAAATATGGCTACAACAAACACAGTAAATGCATCGAACTCAAAAGATGCCATGCAAGCTTTTCAAAACTATATTATGCATATGAGAATATAGGCACAAATATTAAATTGGTATAATATCGATATGTTCTAGAATGTGATTGCCTACTGACACAAGTCTACTATCTATATACTAAAACAGAGACCTTTAAAGGAGGATTTTCTCTCTCCTATGTGGCACTCTAATATGAGAGTTAGATTTTTCTCTATCCTATGTGGCACTATAATATAAAATATAGTATTTTCTAATAGCCTACAATCCTACCTATATTGAACCTCTTTGGAGAGTTTGAATGTATTTCTAATTCTTATATTTGGAGTTCTTTGGAGAGTTTGAGTGTATTTCTAATTCTTATATTTGGAGAGTTTGAGTGTATTATCAATTCTTATATATTTGATAAAATAAAAAAAAATTGCTAAAAAATAGGTAATTTGTAGAATGTAATTTCATATTACGAATCAAACACTTTTATTGTTCTAATTTTCATATATTTGATCAAATAAAAAAATTGCTAAAAAATAAGTGATTTGTAGAAACTAATTCCATATTACAAATCATACAATTTTAGTGTCTATGAGACTATGATAAAACACCGACTTATTTCGAATATATCTTTAACACGTAACAATTATACTAAAAATAACATCACAAAATATATAATAGAAAATGAAAAAAAAAAAAAATAACGACAAAGCAATAACAAGCATTAAACTAATCTTAAAAATTAATTAATAGAAAATCGGAATATGGATACAACTACATTAAACTAACCTCAAAGAATAATTAACAAAAAATCAAAACTTGGATGCAAATACATCAAACTAACATTAAAAAATAATTGTCATAAAATCGAAAACTGGATGCAAATACATTGAGCTAACCCTCACAGATTAAATTAACAGGAAATCGGAAATTGAATACAATTGCATTGAACTAACCTCAAAGAAAAATTAATTATAAATTAGAAACATAATGCAAATGCGTGGAACTAATCTTAAAAAATAATTAACGGGAAATCGGAAACTATATGCAAATACAACTTTATCAAATAATAAACGAGAAATCAGAAACTGGATGCAAATACATTAAATTAATCTCACAAAATAATTAACGGGAAATCAAAAACTGGATGCAAATGCATCGAACTGACCTTGAAGAACAATTAACAGGAAATTGGAAATTGGATGCAAATGTATTAAACTAACAAAAAAATAATTAACGATAAATCAGAAACTGGATGCAACGGCATTGAATTGATCTCAAAAAATAAATAACGAGAATTGCAAATTGGATGCAACTGCATTAAACTAACCTCAAAATATAAATAACGGAAAATCAGAAACTGGATGCAAATGCATTGAACTAACCTCAAAACATAGTTGGGTTATATGTTGTGGGAATGTCTCGATAAATATAGTTTTGTATTTAAAATGGTGTTTATCTTATCTCTTTTCGTATTCAAGTAGCTTCAATATATATGAACTTCGTTTTATTAGGCAATCTCACAAAACATCAATCAAACTTCTATTATTAAACAACAAAATGAAGTTGAAGGATTTTATCAAATGCAAGTTTTTTTTTTTTAATGGAGAGTGAGGTTTTCACGTTATAAGAAATTTGGTTTAGTGATAAATATAATATTAATATATAATAGTTATGCATATTTGCAAATATTTTTCAGAATAATTAATATAACAACACCCGTTCGTAGATAATCTTTGAAGATCGATTCCATATAGTGAGTCATGCATAATTTAAAGAATAATTAATTGGAAATCGAAAACTGAATAATCTTCAATGATCCCACATAGTAAATTAAGCATAATTTACTTTTTATATCATGTTTGCAATGACACTACAGATGGATCAGTAGAACTTGGTATTACACACCACATTAGATAATTATAAGGAAATCGAAAACTGGATTCAAATACATAACTGAGCTCAAAGAGTAATTAACAGGAAATTAGAAACTTTATACAAATTGCATTAAACTAACGACGAGAGAAATAATTAATGGGAAATTAGAAATAATCTCAAAGACTAATTAACTAAACATTGAAAAATAGATGAAACCGACCTGAACTAACCTTAATGAATAATTAACGGAAAATTATAAATTTGATGTAACTGCATTGAACTAACCTCAAAAAATAATTAATGGGAAATCGAAACTTGATGCAAATGCATTGAACTAATCTCAAAAAACAATTAACATAAAATCGAAATCGGATGCAACTGCATTGAACTAACCTCAAAGAATAATTAACGGAAAACCAAAAACTGGATGCAATTGCATTAAACTAAAATCAGAGATTAACTAACGGAAAATAAAAAATTGGATGCAAATGCATTGAAATAACCTCAAAAAATAGTTAACTAGAAATCGGAAGTCGGATGTAACTGCATCGCACTGACCTCAAAGCATAAATGTCAACTTTTTTAGCCTTCTCACATGAATAATTACGAGTAATTAGGAACCCAAAACGAAAGTGAATTTATAAAAACAGACCCTTACATATATGTAAAATGTATAGAAATTGTAAACTATCGAACTAACCTAGAAAAACAATTAATAGGAAATCAGAAACTGGATACAGATGTATTAAACTAACCTCAAAGAGTAATTAACGGGAGATTGGAACATGGATGCAAATACAATGAACTAATCTCAAAGACTAATTAACGAAACATCGAAAATTGGATGCAACTGTACTGAATTAACCTTAATGAATAACTAACTGGAAATCATAAAGTGAATACAATTGCACTGAACTAACCTCAAATAATAATTAACAAATAATTGAAAACTTGATGCAACTGCATTGAACTAGCCTTAAAGAATAATTAATGAAAAATTAGAAACTGGATGCAACGTACTACATTAAACTAATCTCAAAGAATATATAATTAATGAAAAATAAAAAACTTGATGCAAATGCATTGAACTAATAACCCTAAAACATATTTGTATTATATGTAGAGAGAATAAATGTCTCGACAAATATAGTTTTGCATTTTAAATAGTATTTATTATAATTTTTTTTATTGTGATTGAGAATGTCTTGCTATTCAAACAGCTTCAATATTATTTTGGCCACATTGGACATTCTCACAAAACTTTAATCAAACTTATATTATTAAACCTAACAATAAAAAGAAGTCGATGAGTTTTATCAAAGTTTGGTGCTTCCTTTTTATAGAGAATGGTGCAAGAAATTTAAATGAGTAATTAATATAATTTTTATTTTTTTATAGTTATGCATAGTTGCTAATATTTTTTAGAATAATTTAATATAATGACACCCGTTCATAGGACACGTTCATGTGATAAATCTTTTCAAATGAGAGTAGTGTATTTTTTGATGATATGAAAATAATCAATCTGTTTTAGTGATTTGTACACATTAGTACATAAAATTTGAATGATGATTATTCTGACTAAATCACCATAAATCTAATAAAACTATTATACAAAGCTAGATTAAGTTTAAGATAATTCTATTTGAAAATTATGGATTAATATTCTAAACCATAAAGTGAAAAGGTTATCTCAATTTAATTCCTTAGTTTCCAAGTACTTATACACCATAATCATTTGCTCATTAACATATTTCGGTTTTATTTTAAATAAAAATATATTCGATTCAAAATTTGCCGCAAAAATCACTATAAAATCTAAGAAAACTATTATACAAAGCTAGACCGAGTTTAAGATAATTCTATTTAAAATTACAGATTAATATCATAAACCACAAAGTGAATATGCTATCTCAATTTGATCCCTTATTTTGATTTATTTTTAATAAAAATATATTCTGATTTGAAAATTTGTGTGAGACATTTTGTAAAGCTTTTTCAGCACACAAAATATTTAATAGATCCCGGGCGTATGCCCGGGTCCAAAATCTAGTCTATATACTAAAGCAGAGACCTCTAATTGAGGATTTTCTCTTTCCTATGTGGCACTCTAATATGAGAGAGTTAGTTTTTTCTCTCTCCTATGTGACACTCTAATATGAAAGATAGTCTTTTCTAATAGCCTACAATCTCACATACATAGAACCTAGAGTTTGAGTGTATTTCTAATTATTATATTTGGAGAGTTTGAGTGTATTTCCAATTCTTACATATTTTATCAAATAAAAAAAATTGCTAAAAAATAGGTGATTTGTAAAAGGTAATTTCCTATTTTGAATCAAACACTTTTAGTGTTCCAATTCTTATATATTTGATCAAATAAAAAAAAAATAGGTAATTTGTAGAACTCCTTATTACAAATCATACAATTTTAGTGTCTATGATAAAACACCGATTTATTTCGAATATATTCTTAACACGGCCTCAAAACATAGTTAAAAACAATTATACAAAAAATAACATCACAAAATATATAATAGAAAATGAAAAAAAAAAAAAAATAACGGCAAAGCAATAATGACAAATATTTTTAAAAATTGCTAAAAAATAGGTGATTTGTAAAAAGTAATTTTCTATTACAAATCAAACACTTTTAGTGTTCCAATTCTTATATATTTGATCAAATAAAAAAAATTGCTAAAAAATATGTAATTTGTATAAACTAATTCCTTACTACAAATCATACAATTTTAGTGTCTATAATAAAACACCGACTTATTTCGAATATATCCTTAACATGGCCTCAAAACATAGTTAAAAACAATTATACAAAAAATAACATCACAAAATATATAATAGAAAATTAAAAAAAAAAAAAAAAAAAAAAAACAAACAAACAAACAAACGGCAAAGCAATAATGACAAATATTTTAAAATATATATAATACTGAATGAAACTAACGTAAAAAAAAAATAATTAATGGGGAACCGAAAACTGGATGCAAATGTATCGAACTAACCTCAAATAATATTTAACGAAAAATCAGAAACTGGATGCAAATGCAAACATTAAACTAATCTTAAAAAGTAATTAATAGAAAATTGGAATATATATATGGATACAACTGTATTAAACTAACCTCAAAGAATAATTAATGGAAAATCAAAACTTGGATGCAAATACATCAAACTAACATAAAAAAATAATTGTCGGTAAATCGGAAACTGGATGCAAATGCATTGAGCTAACCTTCAAAGATTAAATTAATAGAAAATCAGAAACTTGATGCAATTGCATTGAATTAACATCAAAGAAAAATTAATTATTAATTGGAAACATGATGCAAATGCGTGGAACTAATATTAAAAAATAACTAATGGGAAATCGGAAACCGGATGGAACCTGCACCAACTAATCTCAAAAATAAACCGGATGCAAATGCATTGAACTAACCTCAAGAAATAATTAATGGTAAATAGGAAACTGGATGCAAATTCATTGAACTAATCTCAAACAATATAATAATTAATGAGAAATCGGAAACTAGATGCAAATGTAACTTTATCAAATAATAAACGAAAATCGAAACCGGATGCAAATGCATTAAACTAATCTCACAGAATAATTAATGGGAAATCAGAAACTGGATGCAAATGTATTGAACTGACCTCAAAGAATAATTAACAGGGAATTGGAAATTAGATGCAAATGTATTGAACTAACCTCAAAATATAAATAACGGAAAATCAGAAACCGGATGCAAATACATTAAACTAACCTCAAAACATAGTTGGGTTATATGTTGTGAGAATGTCTCGGTAAGTATAGTTTTGCATTTAAAATGATGTTTATCTTATCTCTTTCCGTATGATTGGGAACTCTTTGCTATTCAAGTAGCTACAATATATATGAACTTCACCTTATTAGGCAATCTCACAAAACTTCAATCAAACTTCTATTATTAAACAACAAAATGAAGTTGAAGGGTTTTATTAAAGGTACATGAGTTTTTTAATGGAGAATAAGGTTTTCAATGTTATAAGAAATTTGGTTGAGTGATCAATATAATATTAATATATAAAAGTTTTGCATATTTACAAATATTTTTCAAAATAATTAATATAACAACACCCGTTAAGTAGATAATCTTTGAAGATTCTACATAGTAAGTCATGCATAATTTAAAGAATAATTAATGGGAAATGGGGAGCTGGTAATCTTCAATGATCCCACATAGTAAATCAAATATAATTTACTTTTATGTCATGTTTGCAAGGACACTTCTGAGATGGATCATTAGAAGTTGGTATTATACACCACATTGGATAATTAAAAGGAAATCGGAAATTGGATTCAAATGCATAACCGAGCTCAAAGAGTAATTAACGGAAATTGGAAACTTTATGCAAATGCAATAAACTAAACTAAAAAGTAATTAACTAGAAATTGAAAACTGGGTGCAATTGCATTAAACTAACGTCGGATAATAACTAAAAGGAAATTAGAAATTGTATACAAATCCTTGAAAAATATTTAATGGGAAAAATCGAAAGCGGTATGCAAATACATCAAACAAACATCGATAATAATTAATAGGGAAAATCGAAACCTGGATGCAAATACATTGAACTAAACTCAAAAAATAATTAACATAAAATAAAAAACCGAATGCAATTGCATTAAACTAACCTCATAGAATAATTGGTAGGAAATCGAAAACTAAATGCAAATGCATTGAAATAATCTCAAAAAATAATTAACGGGAAATCAGAAACCAGATATAATTGCATCGAACTAACCTCAAAGCATAAATAATCAGAGACTAGATGCAGATGTATTAAACTAACCTTAAAGAGTTATTAATGGGAAATCGAAAACTAGATCCAAATGCAATGAACTAATCGCAAAGACTAATTAACGAAACATTGAAAAATGGGTGAAACTACACTGAACTAACCTAAATGAATAATTATCGGGAAATTATAAATGTGATGTAACTGCATTGAACTAACCTAAAAAAATAATTAACGGGAAATCGAAAACTTGATGCAAATGTATTGAACTAACCTCAAAGAACAATTAACATAAATTCGGAAATTGGATGCAACTGCATTGAACTAACCTCAAAGAATAATTAACAAAAAACCAAAAACTAGATGCAACTGCATTAAACTAAAATAAGATATTAACTAACGGGAAATAAGAAATTGGATGCAAATGCATTGAAATATCCTCAAAAAATAGTTAACTGAAAATTGAAAGTCGAATGTAATTGCATCGCACTAACCTCAAAGCATAAATGTCGGTTTTTTTAGCCTTCTCACATGAGTAATTACGAGTAATTAGGAACCCAAAATGAAAGTGAGTTTAAAAAAACAGACTCTTACATGTATGCAAACTGTATAGAAATTGTAAACTATCGAACTAACCTAGAAAAACAATTAACAGAAATCGAAAATTGGATCTTGCGATGTATTGAACTAACCTCAAAGAGTAATTAATGAGAGATTAGAACACGGATGCAAATTCAATAAACTAATCTCAAATACTAATTAACTAAACATAAAAAACTGGATACAACTGTGTCTTGAATTAACCTTAATGAATAAATAACGGGATATCATAAAATGGATGCAATTGCACCGAACTAACCTTAAATAATAATTGATGGGAAATCGAAACTTGATGCAACCGTGCATTGAACTAACCTCAAAGAATAATTAATGAGAATTTGGAAACTGGATGCAACGTCTTTACATTAAACTAACCTCAAAGAATAATTAATGAAAAATCATAAACTTGATGCAAATGCATTCAACTAATAACCCTAAAATATATTTGTATTATATGTAGGGGGAATAAATGTCTCGACAAATATAGTTTTGCATTTTAAGTAATGTTTATCATACTTCTTTTATTGTGATTGGGAATAATGCATTGCTATTCAAGTAGCTTCAATATTATCTTCACCAAATTGGACATTCTCAAAAAACTTCAATCAAACTTCTATTGTTAAAACTAACAATGAAAAGAAGTCGATGAGTTTTATCAAAGTTTGATGCTTCCTTTTTATAGAGAGTGGTGCAAGAAATTTAATTGAGTAATTAATATAATTTTCATATCTCATAGCTATGCATAGTTGCTAATATTTTTTAGAATAATTTAATATAACGGCACCCGTTAAGTAGGACACGCTCATGTGATAAATCTTTTCAAGTGGGAGTAGTGTATTCTTTGAGGATATGGAAACAATCAATCTATTTTAGTGATTTGTACACATTAGTACGCGTAAAAATGGTGATGATTTACCGTTAAATCACCATAAATCTAATAAAACTATTATACAAGCTAGATCGAGTTTAAGATAATTCTATTTGAAAATTACGGATTAATATCCTAAACCACAAAGTGAAGAGGCTATCTCAATTTGATCCCTTAGTTTCCAAGTACTTATACACCATAATTCTTTGCTTTCGGCTATCTCAATTTGATCCCTTAGTTTCCAAGTACTTATGCACTATAATCATTTGCTCATTAACGTATTTAGGTTGATTTTCAATAAAATATATTTTGATTTGAAAATTTGTTGCTAAATCACCATAAATCTAAAAAACTATTATACAAGCTAGATCGAGTTTAAGATAATTTTATTTGAAAATTATGGATTAATATCCTAAACCATAAAGTGAAGATGCTATCTCAATTTGATCTCTTAATTTCTAAGTACTTATGCACCATAATCGCCGCTCATTAACATATTTCAATTTATTTTCAATAAAAATATATTCGATTCACTATATTATGCATGAGACATTTTATAAAGCACAAATTTAAATTGGTATAATATCGATATGTTCTAGAATGTGATTGCCTACTCACACAAGTTGTACTCTAATACAAAATCGAGGAAAAAAAACACTCTGGATCGAGCTTAACGTACAAGACTACATTCAATATCGATCATTTTGCTAAAAATGAATGCTTATATAAGGTAGGAATAACACATAAACAGGTCTCCGTGATCATAATGAGGTTGATAAAATTCTCATTCTCTACACTAGTCTTGGTGTTGAAAAAGCTCTCTCGGAAGTGCCTGGTTTCGATTAGCTTGGTGCAACAATACGACTCTTATGTTTTTATTATGTCTAGTTTCATCATGTCACTTTCCATCATATCAGAACACATATACAAGAAAGCTCACACGAGTGCACATGCAATATAGTTTTTCTACATTTGGAAGGCAAGATCTAAATTGACTCTAAATTTAATTTGTTAGAGACCGCACTCCACAGAACATGCAATCAAAGACGACGATGCCAGATCAACAAGGAGAATGATATAATATGGATATGGATATAGGGTTCTAAGCTCCAACACATGCTCTACTTTTACTATACTCAGAATGATAGGTTTAGTGTTTTCTTTAATTATTTTCAAATTGTACTGAATATTGGTTGTAAATTAATTAACAAAACTCTCAGTGTATTGATACTTCTTTTTTTAATAATAATAATAATAAGAATAAAACATTCAAATGGAGGTATGCAATTAACAGATTTTCTTGAGTTCATCAAGTTTTGTATATATATATATATACAACCTGACTCCTAAAATGACCTTAAATAAGTACAAAATCTAAAACACCCACAACTTCACCTATAAAATGATTTAAAACCTAATTTTTTGTGCATATGATCTACTAACTATAAAGAACATCTATACAAAAAATCAACTCGTTTATATATATATATATATATATATATATATATATATATATATATATATATATATATATATATATTTATTGGTAACTAATTGTTTAGATTTTTTTGTTACAACATTTAAGCTGATATCTAAACAACAAATGATAAAGTGGATTGTCTAATAACATAATAGCTTCAACAGTTAGTTAACTCGCAAAATATCTTAGTATACGTATCTTACAGTTCTTACTAACTAACATTTGATTTTCGAGAATGATATTGATGCTTCGGGAGACACTCTAGTGAATGACAACAACTTTTCACAATTCCTCAATTCAATGTCTACATTTCGCTCAAGCTTATAGGAGTAGCTGATAGTCATTTCTTCAACGTGCTAGCCTTCTCAAGCAAATGTCTCACAATGTCTAACTCGCTCTCATGCCCACTAAATTATGAGATTTCAACTATTTTAAGGTGCTTCAGAGCATCTGCACTAGAAAACTCTTATGATTGCCAATATTTTTCCATTCTGATCATATTTTGGTGTTGAAAAATGGGAAATAGATGGTTGGTTTGGTCATGCAAACTTTCTCACTATTGGACGGCTGTCAAAACCGTCTCACTTATAAGTTTACTGCTTCGGTCCTGTTAGACGGTTTGGTCTGACCAACTTTAAGAAGTGCGGACGGTCCAACAGAACCAACTTCTTTTATTTTCTCCTTCTTTTGTACCCACTATCTTATCTTATATATAATGGGAAAATTTGTCGCCATTTATTAGTCCCCGTATTCTCCATTTTAAACCAATCTTTTAAATCAAAAGGGTACCCGAAAGTTTCACCCCATAAAATTTTCATAGAACTTATGTACAAGGGTAAATTTGTCATTCAACAAAAAAGGAAAAAAAACACGGAGAATTCTACTTTCACAAAAGGCACTGTTTTGACCCCATTTTCCATCTCTCCAACTTCTCCATCTCTGTTTCCTTCTATTCCGAACTCCAATTTTTTCTCATCTCTTTTGTTTGATTTTTATATTCTCTTCTCTTCCTTTTAGTATCTCTATATCCCCAAACTCCACTATTTTCTCTCCCTCTTTTTTGTTGGAATTGCACTGATGCAATGGATGAGGTTAGTTTGAACAATTTTTTTTTTACTTTTTCCATGTCTTCTATTCCTTTTTCTAAGCCAGTTTATATGGACTTCATATTATTCTTCTAATTTTGCTTACTGCCCTTCATCTCTCAGTTTGTGCATTTCGCCTAATTTTATTTTATTTTATTTTTGCGTTTGTTTTTGTGTTTCGACAAACAATAGAGTCGTCCAATCGGGCGTACACAATGAATGACTGATACTCGAAGAAGACATCTGCATAGTCTTAGGGATAGAAATAGACATCAATGGCGGTTTCAAACACCAAATTTGCTCCTCGTGCTGAAGGTATTCACACAACAATTTTGTTTTAGCAATTTCTCTCTCTCTCTTTTTTTTTTTTTTGGCTTCATACTTTGCTTATTGTCATTGATTTGTGTCGATTACTATTTTCCAATTTCAACATCCTGTACACAAACACACCCTACGCATGTGCGTCTTATCAACTTTCATCAACAGGCTAAATACACAAACACACCCTGCGCATGTGCGTCTTATATATCAACTTTCATCGACAGGCTAAATACACAAACACTCCTAACAATCGCATGCAATTAGGTAATTAATTTAAGTTTGATTTTTTATGGTTTATGTTTCTCATTTTTTTTTTCTAACTTTTATAGGATTATGTTTCTATGATCACAATGTGAACACCCCTACGACATCAGCACCGCTTCGATCCCAAAGAATGTCAAGGAGATAAGCACTGGATTTTATAGATGTGCCAGGAATTAAAAAATATCCTCAACAACTATCATAACCCGTTTGTGGGTGTGTTCAGACAACTTGGACAAAGAGATGATTTGCAAAATTGTCGACTTACTATCAAAGAGTTGAGAACTGATCGCCGGGACCATGCATTACTAGCGACATCGCAGGTGGCTGCAATATTGATCGGAGATAATGATCTAAAAGGATTGGAACCAAGAGATATTATTGTTCAAACACAATTAACAGGTCAACTTTGGAAAATCCCAGATACCGCTGGATCTTATGATCCGTTACAGTATCCTTTATTGCTGCCTTTTGATGAATATGGTTGGGACTTGGGTGTGCATCGCAGCAATACAAGAAGAATTAGCTGTCATAATTACTATGCATATCTTTTGCAGGTATGTATAGACTTCATAAAACCAAATAAGTAATTATGTGCTCCACTTTGATATTTGTTTGTGTTGGTTTCAAAAGTGTTGTGTTTTAAAAATACTATGTGTTATATGTTATTGTTGTTTGACAACTATCTTTTAATACTTTCATTTGTGAGTATCCTTCCTGTCGAGAGAGAGACGTTTAATCTGCCTATGTATTGTCGTTTACATTGTACTTAGATATCACGATTTCAAAATGAATACAGCCTTCGCTACAATCACAATTATAACTACAATGTGAATTAGAAGGATTCAAATCAGGAGCTTGGTTCAAAGTATTTTTTTTAGATGCAACACATTGGTTCACCAAAACTTTAAGATGATACATCATTTGATGACTTCACTTTTAAAAAAGAATTAAATCTGTTGCAATTTCATTTTTTTTAAGGTTTATCAATGAAGAAAATAAATTCGCCCGAAAAAGAAGAAGTTTGTGCGTTAATGTTTTTGGAAAAATTGCGATCATTGCCTACAGAGCAAACTCAGTGCCATTCACTAACGAAAAATTACCAAGCTTTGGATCTTCTTCAAACTTTGGAGCAGTTTTGCCAAGCGCCGAACTCATCCACTCAAGCATAAGCATGTTGGTACTTATTTCAATTCCGTTTTCTCAATTTCACCCTATTGTAACATTCACTATTTTCCAATAATATTTTCAACTTCATTACTTCATTTGCTTTACCTTATAATCAGGGAGGTTTCTTTTAGTCAGTTTGTTGTTGTTGATTCACGCCTTGCCAACAACAATTTTCTCCCCAGTAAGAATTCTTTCCAATTGTCTATGTATGCAACCTCTTTTACTAATTAAAAAAAATCATTACTGCCATCTATGTTGCCTTGAACGTCTTCATTTTGGATTGCCTGCGATCCTAGATATTTTGATCTATGTTGCGCTAAACCATAATTACTATAAATTCTACAATGGTCAATCCGTCCATTTCAACTTTCATGCATAGCATACAAGCAACACCCATCACACACCTAGCTAAGAATTATCATCCGCTAATCAATAATTGTCGATTTCTTTCAGGGTATATTCATTGACAAATTTAAGGGTTTTGAGTACGCAGTAACTCTATATGAACTCTTATACATATAGATCAATAATCATGTTGCTTGCTAAACATCTTGCCAAGGTAATTTGTATTTAAATAGATTTCCTCAAGATATTTCTTTCGACTCAAAACTATACTTTAGTTTTGGTAGTCATGCTATTATTATGAAAATCTGATTACTTGGTAAGCTATACTTGAAATACACAGAATGGTGTGAAGGAGAATCCAAGAAACATGCATGAGATGGAGTAGACTATCCTCCAGTTGAGAATTTAAATTCAATCTGCACATGCATGAGCAATGTGGTGTGATGAATAGACCTTAGTTTTGTATTGTTTTTTGTGAGAGATTGAAGTCCCTTGTAAATGAACATGAGAAATTGTGCACTGTACTCTCTGAAAGTTGGACCAAACTCAGCAGGCCGGACCACAGACTCTCGATCACGGTTTACTTTGATTATATTGTTTGCTCAATCACTTTGTTTTGAATTTGGTTGAATGAACGCGTTGTGGGTTTCTGTAGTGGCAAGACCTTTACCATATATATTTCTTTTGAATGGAATTGATTGTATGTGACCTTCGCTATATGCCAAAAACTAAACTATGCAAATTTGTTACTCCCTTCATTTTTTATTTTTTTATATAATATTTTGATTGCATTTAGTAATATTTATTTTGGTTCGTCGTGGTTAAATTTTGCAGAATGCAAAAAAGAAACACAAGGTTAAAAAACATCCTACACGATGCTTAAACCAATGCTATGAAAGATGCAAAAGCATAAGTTGACAATGAATTGAATGCCTTGTAATGCTTAAGAATGAGGGATGGAAATTTCTATCAAAAGGGGACTACATCAATCCATTTTCAATGACCATATGCGAGAGTTCTCATCTTATTGTAGTGAAGGTATTGATTTATCCTTAATTATCCAGGTTTATATGTCATCTTTCCTATTTGAGTTCTTCATTGTTGTCATCTGTTTAATAAATTAGAGGGTGTACTTAACACTTGCTATAGCTAAATTGAAAGATGATAAAGAAAAACAAATGACTGAGTACTCATTACTTTGATACTTTTATGACTATGACAACTTTGCTTAACAATCAGTGATAGATAGACTGCTTTGTTATCTGCTATTCCCATTTGTAATATTCATCACGTATTCAATTTTGGTTTATGTCTAATTTAGAGGGTTCTCAGTTTAGAGAATCCTTGCCTTTTGAGGTTCTTCAAAATTAAATTTAGACCGTGTTTAAAGTACATAGACAATGTTTACACCATTGGTATTTCAAATCGGAAGTAGTAAGTTGTTGAAAATATCATAGCCTACCATCAAATAATGTTGTCTCATTTTCCTATATATTTGTGCCTTATGGAATGTCTTGATCAGTACTATTCAACAAACCACGTTCTAGTTTTCATTTTAAAAAGCATTTTGAGAAATTTAATGGGTATTTTTTTTTCAGAATTTCTGTAGATGCTTACCAAGAATCACCACTTTTAATCTTATGATTTATATACTTTTCAAAGTGTTGGATGAATATATTTCTTTTGTAAAGTTTGCCTTCTTATTATTGGCTTGGACGTACTTTCTCCAAATATTCAAAGTGTTGGATGAACATCGTTTTATTGTGTTATCATTCAGTTCAAGTACCATGGAAGTCATGGGTTAATAGTCAAGTCCAATTTATCCTGAATTATTTGTGATGTTGTACACCCTCCATATCGTTACCACATAATTGCTAATGAGCTTATTTCTTGAAGTGATTTATACTTTCAAAATGCAGGTTCGGAGCGTAAAAAGAAAAAAAGATTACCGAATGCTACCTCAAATTCACGGCTCAGTTGTCTATTGATCAACTAAATGGATACATCAATTAGTTTTATTTGAGTAAGAACTTCATGCCAGTTTCCAACTGCGCATTTGTATTGAAAACCAGGAGACGATATGCTCTTTGAGAAATTTAGTTATCTTCAACTGATCTTTGATTTTATGTTTGTACCTACAATTTGTTGAAATGTTTGGTGTATCACTGGGTTAATATACTCACCATGACCTAAAATTTTATTTGTTCCAATTACAGTAGTGCATGGTTCACGCAAATCCTTTTTAAAATGTTACATGAATGTTATTGCCATAAATGATTTGTTTTGTAATACAGGTAATATGTGAGGTTTACACATGTTACATTATTTTTAAATTGGCTCTACTCCGTCAAGGTTGTTTTTTCACTCAATTCAATCCTTCATCAACTTTCAATATAAATATAAACTTTTGATACCAACTCAACATTTTTTTTTTAACATAGAGCAATAGCGTTTTTGCTAGAATGTTTTCTTTATTGAAGTACTATATTAGAAAATAAGATATTATGTTTTGTAGCCATTGTACTTGCAGGCGCAACGCGCGTGCCCGTTTACTTGTATATATAAGGGATTATAGAGAGAGAAAACATAACTTTTTCTTTGTGATAGAGTTAAAATAATTTTTCTAAGGTTTATTTGAGAGAGAACTAAAAAGAGATTTGTGAGAGCATTCTTTATGAGTGATTGAGAGCTTCTCTTGTAATATTCTTGTTTATCTAGTGAAACCATCGATCTCGCCGAACCACCTTAAATCTTGTGTGTCATTGTGTATGTGTGTTATTTACTTTCTCTTTACTTATTTTATGCTTTGCTAGTTGATATTGGTTATTGGGTTGTGTTTGGGTACGTATTGTTAAAACACTTGTCTTGATTAAAGGTCACACCTTTCTGGTTGATCTTGTTGTTGAACACTTGTTTCCACATGCATTTAGTCACAACAATTGGTATCAAAGCTTTGGGTTGAGACCTAGGGAGCATTGAGTTTGAGTTTTGGCTTAAATCCTGAGGTGCTCAAATTTGTGAAGACAAAGTGCTTGTTAAAATTTCCAACTAAATTTTCTTGTGAGTTACTTTTTGTGACTTATAGAAATGGCTCCCAAGATTTCTAGTGTAAAATTTGAAGAAGAGAAGTTTGATAAAGAAGCACAAGAATTAACGGAAAAAGTGAGGTCGAATGAGAAGACTTCCACAAGCAAGTGGAAGTGTAGTTCTAAGAAACCTTTAAAACATGTACGGTGCTATAATTGCAAGGAAAAAAGGGCATTACCTAAGTGATTGCCCTAGCATGAAAAAGAGTAACAAGATAAGTGATAAGTTGGAAAATGAGGATAATGTTGGTGAAGCAAGTCTTGCTTCCAGCTTCGATGGGGATGATGTAAGTCTTTTGATGTTTACACAAGACGACCACATGACCAATAGGTAGATTCTTGATTCCGGGTGTTCTTACCACATGTGTCCAAATAGGAAGTGGTTTGCTACCAATGAGAACTTGAGTGGAGGTTCCATTTTGATGGGTAATGATGTTGCTTATAAGACGGTAGGGATTGGAACTATATGGGTCAAGATGAATGATGGTGTGATGAGGACTTTAACCGATGTGAGACATGCTCCCGAATTAAAGAAGAACATAATTTCTCTTGGTACCTTGGATTCCAAAGGCCATAAGTTTGTGGGAAATGGAGGAGTCCTAAAGATCTTTAGTAGCTCTTTAGTCATTATGAAGGGTCAAAGATATGGAAACTTGTATACTTTGTTGGGTAGTACAGTGACATACGATGTAGCAGTAGATACATGCGGTGACAATTCTGAGTGCACAAAATTATGGCATATGTGCCTTGGGCATATGAGTCAAAAAGGATTGTTTGAGTTTTACAAGCGAATGCTACTAAAAGAGTTGTAGAAACCAAGTATGGAATTCTGTGAGCATTGTGTCTATGACAAACAGTGCAAAGTCAAGTTCGGTACAAACAAGCATAAGACGAGAGGCATGTTGGATTATGTGCATTCGGATGTGTGGGGACCCTCCAAAGTGGCTTCTAAGGGAGGTAACTGGTATTATGTTTCTTTCATCGATGATTATATACGCTATGTGTGGGTATATATCTTGAAGTCCAAGGAAGAAGTTTTCGAGACATTTAAAAAGTGAAAAGCAATGGTTAATAATCACACAAAAAGAAAGGTGAAGACTTTGTGGTATGATAATGGTACTGAGTATACCTACGATTCTTTCAAGGAGTTCTGTGCGCAACAGGTTATTGCTAGATACTGGACAGTGAGGGACACGCCGCAGCAAAATGGGTTAGCAGAAAGAATGAATCGCACATTGCTTGAGAAAGCTAGGTATTTGCTTTCCAATGCCAATCTTGGCAAAGAGTTCTGGACAGATGCAATGGCCATGGCGTGTTACTTGTACAATAGATCACCAGTTCTGGTGATAGACTGCAAGACACCTTATGAGGTGTGGACAGGAAAACCAGCTGATTATGATATTTTGTGCTGCGTGCTTTTGGATCTAGTGATTACTACCACATGAATGATAGTAAGTTTGATTCTAAAGCTAAGAAAATTATATTCTTGGGATATGCAAAGGGAGGAAAGGGATACGAATTGAATTGTGGTGTCTTGAGAACCATATATAAGTTCTTGGTCAATAATGAGGTTACCTTTTATGAGACTTCGGTGCTACATTTTAGCAGGCCGGAGAAGGCTGGGGATAGTGGTGATTCTATAGAACTTCAAGTGATTGAGATGGAAGCTTCAGAGGATGCTATAGAGAGCGAGGTTCTTAATGAAAGAACTATTCAACAAGAAGTAGAGCTACAACAACCTGAGCAGCAAGTTTTGGCTAGATCAAAGCCAAAGAGAAGTGTGAAACAAGTTACAAAATGTGGGCATGATAAGCCAGTGAAGTATTATGGTCGACCGGACTCGGTTGCATACGCACTGAATATCGAGGGTGATGAGCCAAACGACTTCAAAGAAGTTGTTAGAGATGGTCATTGCAAAAATTGGTCGGTGGATATGCAGGAAATAGTGGAGGCTCATGACACATTTTGTACTTGGGAATCTGTTTCTTTGCCTAAGGGCAAGAAGGCTTTGGGTTGTAGAAGGTTCTTTATGGAGTTGAGTTCCAACATTGGTTGAAGGTACTCCACTTCTTGCATTGTTGATTGATGTCTTTCATAGGCATGAACTTTTGTGGGCGTTATTGCTCTTTGTGAGCATGACTCTTTGTGAACATAGCTCTTTGTGAGCATAGCTTTTTATGGGCACGATCCTTCAGGGCAGTTGACAGCAATTTCGAGATGTGGTTTGAATACTAGTGATTTTTAGTGGATAGTATGATTGTGTTCGGCTCGATTTTATGTGTTAAAACCTCACCGAGGTAGATGACCTTGCCTCTTTTTGTGTGTGGAGATGGTATATGGATGATGTAGATAGATGATGGTCGTTGAACAAAACAGAAGCGTATCAAAACCTAATTATCCCTCAATAAGTAAAGGATGAGTAGGATATCGTTCTACTTTTAAGTGTATGTTTATATGAAGGACATGATTGGAAAGGGGGTTTGAGGGATTAAAAACTATGATTATAGATATTATAGATTCTTAAACTAAACTAAACTAAACTAAACTAAACTATTGAGAATTTATAAGAAAGGGAATTCAAGAGATTAGAATCCACCAATACTTTTGATTCAATGACCTTTTGCTTCATGGTTGTTCTCACAAGTAGACTACAATTAGGCAATCGAAATGAAAGTTTGATGCCTCTTGGATGAAACATCGTTAACAATTAACTCTACTTAAGGTTGTTCCTATGTTCATGTTACTAGTATCTTCTTTCTTTTTATGTGAGCTTGGGCAGCTATTCAATGAATCACCATCTAAGGCAAACACAAGGAATACTTCCCTTACTCTAAAACACTACACAACTAGAAGAAAAGTAGAGAATAATAGTATAATTCAATTACAATAAATAAAATCCTATTCTAGCTTTGTATTCAATTGTAATAAATAAAAGCATGTTACTAACAAATATTCAATTGCAATAAATACAACCCTAAACTAGCATGATATTCGATTCGCAATAAATAAAACCTTTTAATCTATACTTCCATCCCCAGTGCGGGCAATGAAACTAATAACTAAAAAACATAAAGAACTAACCTGATTGAAGAACACCATGAACCGAAAAATCATTAAACCTTAAGCACCGGCATTCATCTTCCCTTGAAGGAGAAGATTAGCCTTCCATAAAGAAGGAAAGAACACGAAGAACGAGAAGAAGAAGAGTCGAAGAACATAAGACTAGAAAGACTAATTTATTAAGACTCAGCTAGTTAAAATCGATCTTTTATTATTAATCTCTCTATGCCTCAAGTTATGGAGACAAGAGTACAAGTGAATTGGCAAATTACATGAGGCACTTAGGTCCTCTATTTATAGAGGTTACAATGAGCTCTAGAAGCATTCTAAACCATCATTTGTTTCCTAATACAAATAGACTTCTTTCATAGTCCAACTTCGTCTCCAAAACTGAGAAGAAATTGGCTACAGTGTCGATGCATCCATGCATATTCATGCGTCTATTCATGCGCCTCGACGATAAATGCGTCTGGGGCCGATCGATCCATCCCCAGACGTGTTAGCCGATTTTGTCTCTTCTGCTCTATCCTTCTATCCTCTTTTGCGGGCTTTGGTCCAAGCAACGAATCCTTTGGACTTGGGCTTCTAAATAGGCTTTAAAATAGGTCCAAGTCGCATCTTTAATAGCTCTAATTCCTTGGCCTTCTCCATGATTGTCCACGGGCCTCCCATGTGATCCTTAATGCTCCGAATTGCTCCGTTTTACCCATTTTTCTCTAATATTCTACAAAACTATCTTTTTCACCTGTAGAATCTTAAAACACAACTTATAAACACTATTAGTCCACTAAGATGGCTAAACAAGTGATATAATCGAGGGTTAAATATCACTTTTTGAACACTTATCAGTAGAGAATGTTGAAAAATAGGAAATAGATGGTTGGTTTGGTTATGCCAACTTTCCCACTATTGGACGACCCGTCAAAACCGTCTCACTTCTAAGTTTACTACTTCGGCCCTGTTTCGAAGACGGTCTGGTCTAACCAACTTTTAGAAGTGCGGACGGTCCAGTAGAACCAACTTCTTTTATTTTCTCCTTCTTTTGTACCCAATATATAAGGGATTATATAGAGAGAAAACATAACTTTTTCTTTGTGGGAGAGTTAAAAGAACTTTTCTAGGGTTTCTTTGAGAGAGAACTAAAAAGAGATTTGTGAGAGCATTCTTTGTGAGTGATTGAGTAATTCATTCTTTGTGAGTGATTGAGAGCTCCTCTTGTAATCTTTGTGTTCGTCTAGTGAAACCATCGATCTTGCCGTGTGTACGTGGACGTAAGCATCTCGCCAAACCACCTTAAATCTTGTGTGTCCATTGTGTATGTGTGTTATTTACTTTCTCTTTACTTGTTTTATGTTTTACTAGTTGATATTGGTTATTGAGTTGTGCTTGGTTGTTAGAACACTTGTCTTGATTAAAGTTCACACATTTATGATTGATCTTGTTGTTAAACACTTGTTTCCGCATTTAGTCGCAACATTTAGGATGGCATGCAGGTCTTCCTAAAATTCTAAAGTTCTTCAATTAAAGAAGCAATTATGTATAAGATACATATTTAAAAACATATAAATGACTTACAAAAATTATACGAGTACCTCAATAGCCCCAACTATGTGCAACGAATGCAAGTTGGGAAACCTGAATAATATTAAAGCTAAGCTATCACATGTACACAGTTTTTGGTAGGGCTATCACGTGTAAATCTTGATCTCTGGGGGAGGTTCTGAAATACAAATAAAGCATTATTGCAGATGTTGGCTTTTGCTTAAGGTAAGTGTTCTAGGGACATATACAATATTATAAAATCACTGAAACAAACTCTCCCTGGTTAGGGCATTTCAAAGTTTTGAATTAAACTAATTATTTATATATATGACCTCCAAACCATTTTAAACATTTTCACAAAAATTTATTGGAATCAGAAACTTCTACCCCATTGAATATGGTCAACAAATTGAGAACTGTAGAGCATTTCATTTTCACGGTAATTGAAACTATATTTGGCAAGGTTATAAATTTCCAAACACTCTAATTTTTTGTGACAATGTTTGAAACAGTTTAGTGTTTTTTTTTAAGACATACCTACAATGTTCAAAACAGTTAAGAGCTCATATCCACAAAAAATTAGGCTACTCTAAAATATAGAAATTCTCTAACGATCATTAGATTGTTTACATTTTTTTTTTGATATATAATCTATATCCCTAGAACCCTTCACTTTACTTAATATATAAAAATATTATTAGTACTATATAATAGAAAAATGAATCTTACCTCAATAAAACTCGGAGTCAATTCTAGTTAGGTCAACCACATTCTGTAGTCCCATAAGAATCTTACTTGGAGAGATATAGCACACATTACTATTAGAATCAGTATCCATCAATGAAAATCCAAAACAAGCACTTACCAAGGACGAAAGGGTCAAATCAATGTTTTGAAAACCGAACCGGTGATCGAACCGATATTTTGTTGAAATAGTTCAACCAGGTTCAACCATAGTTCGACTCGGGCGGACCAATTGATGCTTATTTAGCAAAAATTTTAATAATTACAATAATAAAATAAATAAATACATGTTTCAATTCAATATTAATTGGTATTATAAATCAAAATGAATCTTTTGTACAAGAAACACATAATAGCATATTGGTTTGGAACTTAGACTATCTTGTTTAGATGTTAGGTTCAACTCCCTACATTATCAATTTTTCAAAAAAAAGTTATAGTAAGAGTGGTCTAGTTTGTTTGTTTGTTTTTTTTTTTTTTTTTTTAGAACTGAACCAGTTTGCCGGTTCAACCACGGTTTAGTTTAGACTGAGGGTCCAACCAAAAACTCCAATTCCAGACATACCTTAGTTCAACCACCGATCCGGTTCAGTTTTCTAAACACTTGTTCTTGATAATATTTGGTGGTCCATCACATTCGTAACGAATTTTTCTAAGATATATATGGGGTGGAGATATTTGCTTGAAACTCATCACTAGCATATATTGTGAATGACTTGAGGGTATAACTAGAGTTGGAAAGATTGAGTTTGAACCTTATCAAAATCACACACGGTCAATTTTCAAACCCTCAAACACAGGACAGGAACAGCTTGAAAGCAAGGCCCAAAATATCGATATCAATAAATATATCGGTGTACCCAAAAACCGATATATATCGGATATATCCATTTTTTTAGTGACCAGTCCAAACTATTTAAAATATCGGAAATATCGGATATATCGAAAATATATTGGAAATATCAGATTTACATTAAAAAATGGTCAAAAAGTCAACTGATATATATCGTAAATATTGGATATATCAATTATATCGGCGATATTAAGTTTTATATCAGAAATTCCGATATATATCGGGAAAAAAAGTTCTATATTCAGTGGATATATATCGGAAATATCGATATCGGTGTACCAAAATACCGATATATATCGGCGATAAATCGGATATATCGGCGATATTTTGGTCCATGCTTGAAAGTAGTTTGGTACTTACATCTTCATTAAAAAACTTAACCGCTCCAAGTGTCAATCTTTTGAGCATTGGAAATCTAGTGTAACACCCCAATAATTATTTAATATCTAAATTGTTTATTTTATAATTATTAATATATTATTAATTATGTCTTAAATAGTCAATTGATTTGAATGCAATTAATAAGTTTGACTTTTCTAAATAATAGGAGGGAAAAATAATTGGATGATTTTAAAATTTGTTTAAATAGTAAAAGTTTAATTTTGGAAAAATTGGTTAGAGATTTGACTAGAAAAGAAAGTTTTGAGTTTTGAAAACATTGCTTGTGTAGAGATTTTGTATGTAAGGAAATATTCTTCTGTGAGGTATCAATTTCTTAATTTAAGGGAGAGAATATAGAAAGTTTTTATTATAAATGAATTATACCTAATTGAGAAGAGAGATTTTAAATTATAGAAAATAGTTTTATTTGTATAAGAAAATAAATGTGTAAAGAATTAATTGATATGGATTGGGGTGTTCAAGGTTCGGTTCGGTTCCTAATAAAATTTCAACCCAAACCGAAATCCCCAGTTCCTAAAATCGAGAACCGAAACCGAACTTATAACACTTGAAAACCGGATTTAAACCGCACCAATATTTCGGCTCAGTTTCGGTTTTAAATCGGTTTTTCACAGCTACCGAATCCGGTAATCCTTAGATATATATTATAGTTGTACCCTCTTGGCTATATTTTTTGAGCTTTTAGAGAGTGTCCATGTCATACAACTAATTACTAAAAAATCAGAGCAAAAAATCGGAAGTTTCGAAAACGTACGACGAAAAAATAGAAATAGGAGAGCAAAAGAGAAGTTTACGTAGACCTTAACCCAAAAAACCAACTTCGTCACAAATAAATAAAAAAATATACTAAAAATTCAGAAAAACCCAAACATCGGTGCATAACTAAAACTCTAAAGTTAACTCTGTGCACGCCGTGCCGTATTGCAGAACAAGGGTATTCCTTAAACCCTTGGCGAACGGAACAAGGCCGAATACCCTTTCTAGGTATAACTACTCGATTTGTTGGTTGGTTTAAATGGATTTCTCTGTTTTCTATAAATCTAGGTGTTGGGTTTGTTTGTTGTTGTTGTTGTTTTTGTTTTTTTTTGTTTTGTTTTTGTTTTTGTTTTTTTTTTTTTTTTTAAATTTTTTTTTATAATATTGATTACTTTTACCAACAATTCAAATTTGGGTATGACAGTTAGATTGGTGGCAATAGTAGTTTAGTGAAATCTATTTTGTTGTTTAATCGAGTGTATAATGTATAATAGGTCTATAAGCTTAAATGTTATAGAGATTTTGTTGGAGTGAAGAGTCGAAGATAACCTAAGTCCTCAAATTCTACTCAGTTTTAGATACGTTTAGACCAGCAAGTTATGTTTAGGTTGTGCGTCGACCTGGGTACCCAATACAGTTAAGTTTATATGATGCCATATGGTGAAACTTATTTGTATCGAAACCTCGAGTAGGGGTGTCTTCGGATCGGATCGGATCGGATTAACCTCTTTCGGAATTTTTCCAAATTTTTTTCGGAACCTAATATGCTAGCCAAATCCGATCCAATTTTTTTTCGGATTCAAAATATATTTCCAATTTCGGAACTTTCGAAATTTCGGAATAACTTCGGAAATTTCGAATACTTGGTAAATTTTCAAAGATCTCTTTACTTTCAATTATTTTTGGAATATCATACGCCAATGTTCATTGTAGGGAGAGAAAACCATGTCCACAACACCAATGTACCAACAACAATACGCACTTGTTTACTGAGAAAACCCATTTTCATTCAAACAAGTGATCCAAGAAAAAACGAGAAAAAGAACCTGCAGCCACCAATAGCAAGCATTGCATTCTGTTGAGGTCTGGGTATTTGTAATGTTTCAATCTTTTTTCGTGTGTGGAAATTGAAGCGTGAAGTGTCTGCATAAATAATGGATTATGGTCTTGGACTCTAAGTAGCTTTACATAATATTCTATCTATTGGAATTTGGCTTTTGGATTGGTCTGGAAGTCATTGTATGACTCAATGACATTTTTTTTCATATCATTGTTGTTATGGCCGGGCGGTGTAATGACATTAAAGAGTGGTCCAATTCAAATGGGGAAGTAGCAGGCTAGGTTATGCTTTTGTTTTGTTTTGAAGTAAAAACTAGAAAATGAATGAACGGTCGAGATCTAATCAAGTGGATAGTGAGAGAAGTATATATTTTCGAAATAAATTGGCAATAATATCGGAAATTTCGGAATTTTCGGATCGGATCGGATTTTAGAATTATATCCAAATCCGATCCAATTTTTTTTTCGGAATTTTCGGAAATCGGAAAATCGGCCCATGAAAACTACACCCAGAGCCAGACCAATTTCGGGTCGGATTTCGGAAAAATCGGAAATTCGGCAAAAAGAGACACCCCTAACCTCGAGGCATTGGTGTGCATAGTTAATATATTTAAAGCATGTTTAGTGATTTTTTTTTGCATAAGTGTATGTTACAGTTGAGGAAACGTAAAACTTCAATTGCTTTGATGTGTGCTATCTGTAATCACATTAACTGGAATAATTGCATTAATTTGTACCAATTAGTAGGGTTAAATTTTACGAACTATCTCTTACTTTTGATTATTGCGAGATTGTCATGATGTAGTATACATAAGGACCACGATATTGTATACTTTTGAGTAGCCTAATTTTTTGATTACTATGGTATATGGTTATATTACATATGGAATTGTTGATTATTAACGACAAGTTATTATTATTGATTTTTCGTTTGAATTGAGCAGCTCTTCTTGTAGGCCCCAAAAAGAGGTGCAAAAGCTCCAGCACCAGCAAAGAAGAAGGCTGTTGTAAGTTTTACTTCCATTGTTGAGTATTATTGATAGACATTCAAATGGGTTTTGGGTCATGTATATCTTCAGCATATAAGAATCATTAAATGAGGATTTTGTATCTGTGCTCTCTACTGGAGTAACGTTTACTGGATTAGCTTTTAAATATTGTAATTGAAGAGGATGTATATTTGTTCCAGGTCACCAATCCTTTGTTTGAGAAGCGCGCAAAGCGGTTTGGGATTGGTGGTGCCTTGCCACCAAAGAAGGATTTGCACAGGTTTGTTAAATGGCCAAAGGTTGTTCGTATCCAGAGGCAACAAAGAATTCTCAAGCAGCGTTTGAAGGTTCCTCTTGCATTGAATCAGTTTACAAAAACACTTGACAAGAATCTTGGTAAAGCAGTCATAGTAATTATTTGCAACTTTTACTTAAATAAAGAACTTAAAAAAGTAAGGGTACTTATCAAGTTAAAATTTCAAAATGTCTTAATGGTGCAACAACAAACTTATTTAAGATGCTACTTAAATACTGACCTGAAGATAAGGATGCTAAAAAGGAAAGACTTCTGAAAAGGGCACAAGCTGAAGCAGAGGGAAAAACTGTTGAATTGAAGAAACCATTGTTGTCAAATACGGTCTTAACCACATCACATACCTCATTGAACAGGTTTAGGTCATCACTTGGGGAGTTTAATTAGACTGAGTTCTAATTTTATTGATGTTGTAGAAAAGAGAAGGCTCAAGGAGAAATGGAGAAGCTGGAGGCAAATATTTGCTTTAGGTAAAAATAATGCCTACTCCATGCATATGTTCTTTACTTTGTCTTTTATGGTCCTGACTTTCTTTTTACTGGTTAATGCCAGCTCTGCGAATGGAGTTGGATATTCAGAGCTTTATGCAAAACCATGATCAGCAGCAGTTCGAGTTTCAACATTTTCCTACGTCATATCTTCGGCTTGCTGCTCACCGTGTCGCTCAACATTATGGGTTGCAGTCTATGGTAGCTGATAAAGTCTCTCATTTGATCTCGAGGCAGCAGACGACCCGATCTATTCCCTTGATTTTTTGCTTGATAGATTTGAGGGTTAGTTCTTTCTTCCCCTTTCCATTCCATCAACTATCAATTTTGCGTTTTTCAAAGTTCAATATTGCAGGTTTAGGTCATCACTTGGGGAGTTTAATTAGACTGAGTTCTAATTTTATTGATGTTGTAGAAAAGAGAAGGCTCAAGGAGAAATGGAGAAGCTGGAGGCAAATCTTTGCTTTGGGTAAAAATACTTCCTACTCCATGCATATGTTCTTTATTTTGTCTTTTTTGGTCCTGATTTTCTTTTTACTGGTTAATGCCAGTTTTGCGAATGGAGTTGGATATTCAAATCTTTATGTAAAACCATGATCAGCAGCAGTTCGAGTTTCATCATTTT
Organism: Coptis chinensis; assembly: GCF_015680905.1. NCBI lineage: Eukaryota > Viridiplantae > Streptophyta > Magnoliopsida > Ranunculales > Ranunculaceae > Coptis > Coptis chinensis. Next base: position 22,382,982 of record NC_141456.1, on the reverse strand, counting down.
CCTACGTCGTATCTTTGGTTTGCTGCTCGCCGTGTCGCTCAACATTATGGGTTGCAGTCTATGGTAGTTGATAATTTTGTGGATGGCCTGAGAGCCAGAATCGTGCGTGGTGAGGAAAACTTCCGAAAGCAGATACCCTGCTATTTATCTATCAATTAACTTTTGAACAGTTAGGAGAATCAGGTAAGTCTTTTCACTACTCAGAGTCAGTTAAATCTGCACATAACTAAATCTGCACAAAACTTTGTTTCTGAACAACAAATAACTGCTTACCTATCTAGAATACAAAGGGGTGGTACTATTCAACATTTTGGTTGTATGCTTGTTGTTCAAGAACGTTCTTTAACTGTTATTGCTTATAGTGAGAATAACATTTCTTTGTTGGATCTTGATACTCAAGTTTTTAGTGACTCTTTACTTAGTCTTGATGTCCGGTTACTGTTTACTTCTGCGTCTGGGGCGTCGTTGGTGGCTGCTTCGAGGGAGATTTTGCTGGTAAACCCGATTTGGGTTCATTCTAGGAATACCCAAAAACCGTTTTATGCTATATTACATAGGATTGATGTGGGTATTGTGGTAGATTTTGAGCCAGCACGTTCTGGTGACCCTGCATTTACAATTGTTGGGGTTGTACAGTCGCAAAAACTCGCTGTGAGGGTGATTTCTAGGCTACAATCACTCCCTGGGGGAGATATTGGTGAGTTGTGCGATACAGTGGTGGAAAAAGTGTATATTTTTGCTACTTATAAGTGTCAAATCCATCATTGGAATAGCTAGATCATACTTAGATAACTTCAAATTGGACACTGCTGGCGCTCTTTGTGGCTTCAATGATTGCTTTTGCTGTTTAGTATGCCTATTTTACTTTATATATTTCAATATTTGTATTTTCTTGCCTACATGAATGCTTACAGATACAGAGTTAGATACTTACATAAATGAGTTTTTAGGAAATTTTGTACCATAAAGATGTTTTATCGCCTTTAATAATAACCATGTACCATGGGTTGATCTTCCATACTACAGTCTAATTAATATTGGAGTCTATGAGTTTTTTTCTTAAGAGTTGAATCAGATTCAACAGTTTGGTTTTACCCCACTGTTGCATCTGCTTAGTTGTCGTGAAATTAAGCATGTGTGTTCATTGTTAATGTCTAATACTCTCTGTGTTCTTTTTTGCTCATTGAATATTGACTTGATTTAATTGATCTTTATTAATACTCCATTGTTTTCGGTAGGATGATAAGCCCTTTCTTGACTCTTAAGACAACAAGTTTATTTTTGCAAGCCATTGAGATTTGCTGATAACCTTTTCAAGTTGGTCTTGAATTATTTTTCTTATTGTATTACAGCGAAGTCGAATCTGGATCAAGACATCAAGTCAAATTTATAAATCCTCGTTCAGTTTTGATGCAATCTCTTGCAATCTCTTTCAGAAAGCGGATGATTTGGTGTTGGTGGAGATGGTGGGTAGAGGGTTCATGCCTCGGAGATTTACTTTCAATCGAGTTGTGATGCCTGATGGTCAGTTCAGAACCTGAGGCCTTACTCCTTAGCATGTAATGTAACTTAAGTGTGATTGTACTGATATTAGTCATTTGTAACTTAATATCTGTTTTACCTAAAACAAGAATAATTAGCAAGAGAAGCAAGAGTGCTCCATTTGTTACTTAATTGAAAACATGAGAAAGTTTAAATATTTCACATCGATGTGCTCAGAAAGACCTGACGTGTTAACTAATGTAGACAGGACTGTGCAAGCAGTGCAGACATGATTCACAGGAGTTTGGTCTGAGAATGCTAATAAGGACGCATGTAATTAAAAATAGGAGATGACGTTTTTAAACTTCATAATTAGGGTATCACCAGAGCAACACAGGTGGACATGTGGTGAGTTGAAGGCGAACGCTACACTAGGTGCGGGGGAGCTGTTTGATAGGATGACATGATGTAGTAGATAGAAGGGCAAGAGAGCAGATGCTGCACTGGCTGGCACTACATGTTGTGCTTAGGTGGTCTTGCTGCCAAGTTTACGTTTAAGATGATGCAAAACTGAAAAATATAATTTGACAGAAATTTGCATCCATGCCATGCCTTTGAGTGAAATCCATATTAAGATACCAGAATATAAGCAACACTGTCCTCTCAAAGCTCAACGTTTAATGAGAATATGTTAGAATCCAACAAAATGTAATTTTGCAAATTCATGCTTAATATGTATAACTCGAACTAAATTCAATGAATTTATTGATTTTTATCCAGCTAGCTAAATAAAAAGTACATGTTTACCCAAAACTAACATACGGCTATCGAATAACAAACCACTGAGAAAATATAAACATATCAAACCATCAACTATTCTGGCTATAAACAAAGCATTCAAATTCTCGAGATGTTAGCCAATAGCATCTTTGTGAAGTTAGCCAATATACAATCACAATTGACAACCAAGCCTTGATAATCCATGCACAAGACAATCATAAGAGCTCTGAGATCTTCATCTGAGTAGGCAACTTCTCCCACGATAGGGGAGCAGTGTATCATATCATCTCTTTTATCAGTATGGTGGTGGTGGTGGATATGATCCTGAGTATGGGTCTGCAAAAGAACAATCAGAAAAATTAGCAATACAAACTAAGAGACAAACATTAGTGGCGGCAGTAAAAAGACAACCACAAGAAGGATCATGTGAAATATGTCATATTTCACAGGCTTTAGGGTCCAAAGAAAATGTCGCTGCACCCTCCTCACTCTCATCTGCAGTTTTTTATACTTCTCCTCTGGTATTGAAGGGACACATTCAAATAATGTTTATTTTCCTGATAAGAATATTAGAGTGCAGTCCATCACTAAACCTCTTAAGAGCTCTTCAAAGTAGAAACTGAAGTGAAATAGAGGCAAGGCACAGTGGGTTCGAAGAGTATAATTATTCCCCACTCAAAATGGTCTTGAATATGATTAAGAAGACACTAGCTGGTGAGAGGAACAGAACACTGCCAAATTAGAAGGTGAACTTGACTAGGGCCCAATTATGAAAGACTTTCTTATTATGATTATTGTACTTTTAATGTAGGAAGCAATTAAATACATCAGTCTATGGGGAAGTGAATGCATGCCCATTAGATAAGACTAGGAGTATTCAACAGGATGTCGCAAATCTTTTAAACAAAAAAAAATTAATCATAAAAACAGTTGTATTATTGGAGCCTTCAACAGGATGTCCCCTATCTGGACCAACTATGTGCGACAGACCATTTAGAAATTTTTGTAGGCGCAAAGAATTCATACGGGTAAATCGGTAACATGGGAAGGATTGACAACTACTGAGAACGTATATAGATATATTAGGAAGAGAAAAGAACCTTGCCTCTGTATTTTTCAACGAAGCAAGTGTTACACAAGCTCTAGAAAGCAGGAAATCTCCTGCTAGAACAGCTAGCTGCATCAGATGAAAAAAGGTTTAAGCTAGAAAGCATCCTTATTACAACAGCTTTGACCAAAACTGAAAGATACTTAATACACTTGGATTAAGAAAACACAGACAAAAGATATTTGAAATTAGTTGCAAATATGGGCATGTGCTATACAAGTCTTTCCAAGTATTAGGGATGACACGGAGGAACTTTATATGTATATCACTCTCCCTAAACCACATCATACTACATTCTTACACCAGAAATATATCTTAGCTTTTGATGATACTTTCTGATATGAAAATACACAACCTCAAATGATTAAATCCTTTCTGAGAACATTCAACATCAAACAAAATTCATCCATGAGGAGGCAAATGCAGGTTGGGCACTAAACACATACACAGGGAAGCTATTATAAAATATAAACATATAATAATAGAAAGTACAATATTTCATAGTAAAGTAACACAAGAGTTTTTTATTGTTATATATATCATCCCTGGCTCTGAACCTACCTACAGATATAGCATGTGGTGTCAAGATCATCAAACGTCAAAGAGGGACAAGGTATTAGGTAGAAGGTAATACAACCACATCCACGTGACAGCTTGAGGCTCATATGTGTGAATTTTCCAGAGAATAAACAATAAATATGTTTTCATCCATAAGGAATTACTATAGCTAGATAAAACAATATGAAAGAGAAAAAAACAAAAGGTAAATGTATAGCTAGCACACATATATCTAATAAAAAAATTCCATCTCGCTCACCTCATCATGCCATATAGAAAAAGCATTCTCAAAGAGCACAAAATAGGCTACGGTTGTCAAAATTAATGAATGGAAATGCAAAACAGTAAACAGAAGAGCACAAATCCTTTATTAGAAACGCAGAATAGTCAAACTTGGCAGCAGTAATTTTGCGTTATAGTGAACTCAATGTGTTTAACGAGGCATGGAAATTTATGGCTCACCAAGCAGTCAAGAAAATATCTACAGCAACAAAATTTCATGCTGTGATAGTGGTTATATGAAAATTTTGAGTGAAATTGGTTTAGGCCTACTTTTTCAGATCTAAGTTAAACTAATATTCCAACTCGCAGAGTAAAATATACTACATCATGAGATACAAAGCAAGTACATCAACTTTGATAGCAGTCAATGCAGCTTAAAAAGCTCCCAGATAGGTGACACCAAAACCATGTCAAGTTGTCTAAGATAAGTGTAATGTAGCATGTAATAAAGTACCAGTTGCAATAAACTCAACGTAAGAATTGCCCATATCAGCAAACAAACGAGTAATGGCCTTCACATTGTATATTGTGTCGTATGCTTCAGTGTAAAAATTCAACTCAGGAAGTCATATAGGGGTGTCAATATAGCCTGACCTATATACACAAACAAAATAATATACACTCAAGTCCCAAAGATTGAAGGAATCTTTCCTATGTTGTCAGAGGCATTCATTTTTATCACATATTATATCAGAAAGTATCTGAACAAGGGTATAAGCCTAGGCCGATCAAGAGGTGTGAAATGTTCAAGCAATTAAGCACGACCGTTGAATAGAAAACTGCGTGGATAACATAATTCTCATGGAAGAAGAGAAACTGGGAGGGCTACGTTCTTTAGGCTATAAACCTTTTCTTGTAAAGCAGTCAAAATCAATAAGAAATTGCAACGCAAGCTTTTATCCTACAACTCAGAGGAAACTATAAAGTTCGGCAAGCTAATTTGTAATCTAAGGAACCTATCCAGCACCTTGGAATCCGCATCCTAAGATTCGAAGAAAGATTCACTTATTGTTAAGATTAGATATGTCAACAGATAGATGGGCGGGGACGATTTCATGAAATTGCAAAATTTGAAAGACAGACAAATGGGTAAAAATTAAAGAGCAATACATTTATTCGGCAAAGTGAACTTTTCAATCCAACAAGATGACTAGATGTCAAAGTAATGCTTGACTGGGGATTCAGACCATTTGGGAGATTATGCACAAGACCTACAGCATCTTGACTTGCCAAAAGGCTCCACACTCCTTGCAATAAAAATCCCACAAGATTAACTACTACCTAATAAATAACATGTATTCCATAGCGTCAAGAGACTACATCAAATAGAACACATAAGTTCCAAATAAAACCACAATAATTGATACAAAAGAATCAAACAAAACCAACCAATCCTTACATACCTGTGCCAATCTCCCCAATGTAGAGGCTGACATTTCACTAAGCTGTGTATCTGGAGATTGAAGCATCTCAACAACACAAACACTTCTACTCACAACAATACTATTAACATTAAAAATAACTGCTATTGTTCTTTAAGTATGCAATCTGAATCTGTACCAGCAAACTGCCCAAGTAACAAAGCTGCCTCCCATTTGCCTCTCCGAACAACAGTACATGAAAGAAAAAACATCCAATGAACACAAAGTGTTCTACTGTGTTCATTACACATCCTTCTTGAGATACCTTCTTGAGATATGTATGCAATAAGAACATATAATAAGGATTTCAAGGCCTGCAATGACGAAGTACCTTAGTAATCCAATTACAGGTTGTAAAGCTCCGGCAACTAGAACATCCTTCTTTATGTTTGGGGATGAGTGGACCAAATTCCCAATCACACCAACCTGACATGCACAAAAGCCTTCTCATAATAAACTATAAAATTACAAATTATGATTCCAACATAACAATTTTGATGGTAATTGGGGTTGTTTTAAAGTCGATTTGATTGAAAAACGTGTTAATTAAGCCTCTATTAGTCTGCCTCACAAGAAACAAGAAGTGTGGGAAATGTTAAAACAAGTAAAGAAATGTGATGAGATATAGCCAAAATGTTAACACTTGAAGAATACGAAATTAAGAGATTCAGACGTGAAATCAAGTGGTATGTTGAAATAACCGATCTCAAACATGAAAAAGAAAAAAAAATCCTCAAGTCTATTCGTGAAAAATATAATGGGCTTAAGCCCAAGTTAAAGACACCAAACTATATTTGCGACATTAGCCGAATAGTACAATTATAGATATATATGAAGTTAGAATAATATACAAACTAAACATCTAATAAAATAGGTAAGCCTAATCAATTTAAACCTATAAATACACCACAACAATACCTCAAGTAAAATAATTTTAAGAAAACTTATCATCATAAACAAGGATTCAGAGCTACTACAAAAAAAAAGTACACATTCCAATAATTTTTTTTTTCAATCTTATTAGATTTTTTAATAATATTAGTTAACATGTGTTATTTTAATCCATGAATTCAGCATAAATATTCGAACAGATAGTTGTATGCTGAATTTCAGCCCATGACCAGAACTAACAACCACAAGCCTAAGCATCCTATCAACAAGTCATAATTCCTTACACATGAACCCAATCCGGTACTTCCCAATCAAACTGCTGCAAAGGCAACTCAGCCATAATCTCCTATCAAAACTCAAAACAAAAGCACCATTCGCAATAGGTTGAACCAATTGCACCATTGATATTCTATCCGTAGGTAAAAACAAAATGGCAGGAATACCAGTGATAGCGTAATAAGCAGAAAATAAAACAGTCATACCCAAATCTTTAAACTACCAGTATCACTAATCCCACAATATTTAACCAATAAATCATTCATACTCAATGTTTCGTTGCCATACCTTTCAACCTAAAACAAATTAGAATTAGCTTCAAAGGCACTAACAATATGGTCACCCATTCATTTTTACTCCAAATGCTACATCCATAAGGCAGAGTAGTTTTACCAATACATGAATCAAATAAAGTTTTCCAATATTACCTATCAAATTTTTTTAATTCTTCCATATCATGTCTAATAAGTTGATATATTGTTCTCAATATGGATCTACAAGAAGCATAAAAGGTACAATTTTTTAAAACAAGTATATATATATATTTTTTTTTTATGTGTATTGCTACATTTAGTTATTTCGATTAAAAAAATAATCTTCTACTTACTACAATGTGAACATAACATTCTTTCTTGTCTATCTTATACAAAAAACAGAAAAAGATCACTATGGAGATGAGAATAGAACAATATTCAAGAGGGATTGAAGTGTCATTCAAACCCATGCTGGAAGAAATAACGAAAGATCTAAATCTGGATCAACCTTTTTACGAAAATTCAATACATAACGGAATGTACAATGCAAGCGTCAGGGTGAGAAATGATGTAGTTGGTGTGGAAGGTGCGTCTGAAATCATAAGTTTTAAAGGAGTACCATCAAAATCCATTGAAGAGACTGAAAACACTGCAGCAAGACGGGCTATTGAATTTACACAAAAAGTTAATGAATTCAAAGTTGTTGACTACAACTTCAAGGAGTTGAAAATCAAGCGAAAGTTCTTCAACGAATAACAAGAAAGAATCGAATTCCTCGAAAAATCAATGAATATCAAACAACGAACAGAGGCAAGTTTTTTTTATTTAATATGATTTTTCATATGTTATATATCACTAACTTTTTAAAGTTTAGGTTGGAAGAATTGAAGCACGTCGCGGAATATCCAGTACAGATATTAGAAGTATTATTTTAGATATTGATTATCTGAAGGTAATTATAAAGAGGAAATGGTAGAGTTATGATTCTCTCTACATAATTATCTGTTCAATCTTGGAGATGAGATGACTTATCAGACATTTTTAGCCAAGGTTTTGTGTACAAATGGAATTTAAGAGCTATCCCCAATCATCAAACCACGGGGAAAGAATGACAGGTATCTTTGAACAGATAAATTGCTCTACTCATGTATATTACAGAAAAAAAAAAAAAAAATTGCGTTGCCACTTGCCAGTATGACATAATCAAAAGTGCTAGATTTAAAATATTAATTCTAACATAATCAGAAGTGATGGGTTTAAAATATTAATTCTAAACCAATTATGCAAAGTGCGAAAAGCTGGAAAGCATAGCGCACAATGTTTTCTTTGTGCGTTGTTACAACTCATTTTTCTGTTTCATATAACATGACGAAATTGAAAGTAAGCAGATACCAAATCAATATATCATAACACATTTAAAATCCCATTTGAAAGCTCATAGACAAGTGAGAAGCAAATGCAAGAAAAAGATCCCAGTAGCTATGTAAGCAGTAAGCTAAGGGGTTCACAATGTTCCGTGCTTGAAGAAACCTCTGCATTGCCAAATTCAGAGCAGAAGCATAGAATTAAAGGAGGATGCCACGCACAAAGCATAAATAATCAGAAACTAAATACAGATGCAGAAAGGGGTTCTAAAATTGCAGATAATGTACTTTAGAAGTAAACTAGACTTCCAAGAGTAATCATTTGTTCAAGTACATTGTTTTGGCAGTAAACTGCTTCAACACAACGAGAGCAATGGTAAATAACGCACTAAGAAACAGAGGAATTTGATGTTGGGGGAGATGAAACTGAACCAAATAATGGCTACCTACGTACCCAAGATCTATTCTCTAGGGATCAAGTTTCAACGTAGTTCCTTATGAAAAATAGTTTGGTATTTATATAGGTAGAGTAGAGAATCCTTGTAACTCAAGTAATATTGTTGCTTGAGTAATTGTGATAGAATATAACTGTCAACTGATAATTATCTTTTTGATAAGAAATGAATCTGGACATAAATCAATGTACATTAGTGGCAAGCCATGTGGCTAAGGTTCAGCCTTAGACACATGAGTTAATGGGCCCTGTACATTGATCCATAATATTGCGAATGGGCTTTAGCCCCGTTGATTAAATGAATAAAATAGAGACCCCTACTAATGGACGTTTGCCACTTAGGTGGGGGTCGAAACCCTCTTTGTCATGCGAACAAAGTTCACATGGCAAAGAAGAAAAGAAAAATCAAGGAAAACTTGGAATAAGAAAAGAGTAAGCGTAGTGTATAACGAAGTATCATGCGAAAGGAAATGATAGAAAAATGGAATGTCGAGAAAAAGGCCTGAAATATTGTGTGTTAAATAATTTTAAACTAATTTATATGAGGCTGCAATGTAATTAATTGATAGAGGGTGAAGCGAGAATTAAAATAGGTGACAAAAAATTGATAAAGAAATTAAAACCAATTTGTAATCAGGATATATCAACCTTAGCATTAATAGAAATATGCAAAAAGATAAAATCTATTCAAAATAGTGATGGGGCTATACTGGCAGACCCATTAGTTGGTGAGCGGAGTAAAAGAGGGTCGAGTCTCTAGTTTTCAAAGATTGTCAAAATTGGGTAACTAGGTCGGTCCAGTATGGGGAAACCGGGGTCACATTAGATTCACACGAGTGACAAAAATAGTTGGGGTCACATGATGACAAAAAGAGATAATGATGGTTGGGTTCGCATTAGATTCATAATTTGACAAAAAGAGATTATATTCACATGGCATGAGGACCGATTGGATCAACATAAAGACAAATTCCTTGTCAAACAAAAATGTACACTTGTGCACGTGATACGGACGGAATTGAACACCAAAGATTTGAAAAGGAGACGGAGATAATATATTAAGAGCTGGAAACGTGTGATGGGAACTAATAACAAAATAAACTCAATCGAAAAACAGTAAGAGAGAAGTCTAGGCCTAGCACAAATCTTAGAGAAGAAACGAGAAAAAAGAAGTCACGATCTAGTACTGATAAACACGAAAACAAAAGTCCGTAACGTGCCTTCGTTGGTTTCAACGAAGCGGGTAGATGAAGTATTATCGTGTTTGCTGTTAAACCGATTCATGGCATTATCGTGTTCTCTTTTCCTTGTCAGATGAAGCAGAGCGTGGTTTTACAATGAAGTCTCTTGGAATTTCTCTTTATTACGAGATGTTGGTAATTTCAAATTGGATATGCAACTAAAGATTGACCTACATAATCTAGGTCAAGATTGATCAGTTTCAAATTGGATCTGCTAGGATATTAAGTTCAAATTGTTGGGTTTCGATCAAAATTGAATTTGGACTGCCGAAGAAGACGGAGAATGTCAAAGAAGACAGAGAAAAGTCCAGAGAATATGAAAAAAACTGTGTCAAAGAGTTGTGTCAGCATAAAACAGGTATGTTAGTATTTTTTTTATCAGTTATCTTAAAATTTTGGTTAAGTCTAAAAGACTGACGAAAAGTTTAATTTTGTCGTCGCAGGTAGAAACGGCGGAATTACGAGCAAAAGATATTGACGAGAAATATCGAGCGGAAAGATTTTAACGCCTTAGAAAAAAAAAAAAAAAAAAAACTGAAGAAAGGTTTTGCTCAGGGTGACCGCGCCGCAATGCCGTAAAAGAAAATAAAAAAATAATAATAATAAAGAAGCTGAATAAAGTTTTCGCTTAGAAAGTTAACGTAATGCGAATTTTTGCCGCACGGAGAAACGACGGTTGTACGAGCCTCGGAAAGTTTCGCTCAGAAAGTTCGGCTTAATGCCTTAGAAAAAAAATAAAAAAATAAAAAAATAATGACGTTGACGAAAATTTTCGTTCGGAAAATTTATCGTAGAAAGATCTGCAGAATGCCTTAGAAAAAATAACGATATTGACGAAAATTTTCGCTCGGAAAATTTTTCGTAGAAAGATCGGCACAATGTCTTAGAAAAATAATGAAAGTTTGAAAAAAATTTTCGCCGGAAAATTTTTAAAGAAAAGATCGACACAATGCCTTAGAAAAAATAATGAAGTTGAAGAAAATTTTCGCTCGGAAAATTTTTCGTAGAAAGGTCGGCACAGTGCCTTAGAAAAAATAATGAAGTTGACGAAAAGTTTAACTCGGAAAATTTTTCGTAGAAAGATCGGCACAATGCCTTAGAAAAAATAATGAAGTTGACGAAAATTTTCGCTCGGAAAATTTTTCGTAGAAAGATCGGCACAATGCCTTTGAAAAAATAATGAAGCTGACGAAAATTTTCGCTCGGAAAATTTTTCGTATAAAGATCGGCACAATGCCTTTGAAAAAATAATGAAGCTGACGAAAATTTTCGCTCGGAAATTTTTTCGTAGAAAGGTCGGCACAATGCCTTAGAAAAAATAATGAAGTTGACGAAAAGTTTAACTCGGAAAATTTTTCGTAGAAATATCGGCACAATGCCTTGGACAAAATAATGAAGTTGATGAAAATTTTCGCTCGGAAAATTTTTCGTAGAAAGATCGGCACAATGCCTTAGAAAAAATAATTACTGCGGAAAATAGTTAACCGAAAACGCTAAGCGAAGCGAACGCAGATTTCGAAGAAGAAAATGAAGATTTAATCGAACAACCGTAAGACAATTGACAGAGATAATTGATTAGGTAATTGTGTGAATATAATACCATAGAGCTAAAACTTCTTTTGATGAAAAATAAAAATAAAGATGGGTTTGTTATTGAATAGTGTTGTTGTGTCAGATAACATACCTGTGGAAAACTGACAATGTTGTAGATTTATGCAGTTGAAATGAAATAGAACGAGACGCCCCCAATGCGTACTTAACTTTGCAAAATTAGGCTAAGCGAGCATAAAATCGTTCAAACGTAGGCTGACGAAGCTAAACGTGGTAACCTCGTCAGATTTTGTCGGAACAATAGTAATGGACTAAGCGAGCATAAAAGCGTTCAAACTTAGACTGGCGAAGTTAAACGTAGTAACTTCGTCAGATTTTGTCGTAATGATAGTAATGAACTAAGCGAGCGTAAAAGCATTCAAATTTAAGCTGACGAAGCTAAATGTGGTAACTTCGATTTTTTCGTAATGATAGTAATGAACTAAAGCGAAAAAAGCATTCAAACTTAAACCGACGGGTAAATGTGGTAACTCCGTCAGATTTTTTCGTAATGAGAATAACGAACTAAGCGAGCGTAAAAATGTTCAAACTTAGACTGACGAAAAGATGACTGCAAAAGTGATGTGTCTTGACCCTTCGCTTCTAACGGCGGCGGAGAGATAAGCCAATGAATCGGCATGACGTAAGTCATTTCGGGGTCTTTGAGTGATAGAGATGCAATCAAATTGTCGAACAAGACTATGTATGAAACTAAGATAAGCTGCCATATGCTCATCTCTTGCTTCAAAAGACCCACCAAACTGATTGGCAACAAGGCGAGAATCCGTATATAACTGGAGCTTTCGCGCCCCAGTGTCAAAGTTGTTCTCAAGGCACAAATGGTAGCCTCATACTCGGCTTCATTATTTGAAGTGGCGAAGCCAAGTCGCACAAATTTCCCAATCTTTTCTCCGTCGGGTTTAACAAAAAATGCATCCAATTCCAGACCCAGATTTACTATGGGAGCCATCTGAGTAAACAATCCATAGGTCAATGGGATTAGGAATTGAGTTTTCATGTTGGTCTTCGTCGCCCCCAGTTATTGGCGGCAGAATGTCTTCCATAGATTCTTCATTCAGGTCTGACTGGAGATTGTCTTTTTTTTTGCGTGTAACCAGCCTATCTAGGTCGGTAGTTTGTTTGGGATTGTGGTCTTCTCTCTAGTTGTTTCTGTGACACCTTCTCTCCTGCGGCAGTGGACACATGCGGGATGGCGCTTTTCTCAAATCTGCGAGGTCGGCCTTCCCTGTCAGGTCGGTCCAGTCTAGGATGAAGGTTTCTCTTATACTTTCTTCCGTGACACCTTCTTTCCCTATCTGGTCGGACTTGTCTAGGATGGCGATTTTCCTCAAATCTGCGAGGTCGGCCTTCCCTGTCAGTTCGGTCCAGTCTGGGATGAAGGTTTTCCTTATACTGTCTTCCGTGACGCCTTCTTTCCCTGCCTGGTCGGACCTGTCTAGGATGACGATTTTCCTCAAATCTTCGAGGTCGGCCTTCCTTGTCAGGTCGGTCCAGTCTGGGATGAAGGTTTTCCTTATACTGTCTTCCGTGACGCCTTCTTTCCCTGCATGGTCGGACCTGTCTAGGATGACGATTTTCCTCAAATCTGCGAGGTCGGCCTTCCCTGTCAGGTCGGTCCAGTCTGGGATGAAGGTTTTCCTTATACTATCTTCCGTGACGCCTTCTTTTGGAGGCGTTTGTACCGCCGTTTGCAGTAGCGTCGGCGGCAGTGCTGCTACCTTCCGGAACCTAGTAACAAAAGTACGTAATTTTTCGTCACGTATTTGCTTGATGTTCAGAAGTGAGTCGACATCCTTTGGCGTCTTGCAATTGTGGCAGAAATGATTAACAAACTAATTTTCTAGTTCATTGAATTGGTGAATTGATCTTGAAGGCAACTAACTAAACCAGCATAATGTTTCTCCCTTTAGAGTTGATGGAAAGAGTTTACACATGAGCGGATCATCTCCACCCCATAACACCAACTTATTTTTGAACGATAGAACATGCAAGCCAGGATCTCCTTCCGACTCATCATAAAGTTCAAAATCGGTTTGTTTGAAGTCGGGATGGTGGTAAGCTTCTTGAATGTTGAGCAAAAACTTATCAAGTATGCCATCATTGACTGTCAAGTTTTTCATTCTTACATCCCTTGACTCTCCATTGTTAAGTTCTTTTGCAATCAACTCTTTCAACTGTTGTTCTGTTAGAGTTAAAGTATTGGCTCGAACAACTGGACGCCCCCGGTCGTGCCCATGTGGAGAAGGATACCTTCCATTATCTCTTATTGGAGTTAGAGATCTTTTGGCAAGACGCGCGATCATCCGACCGGTGATTGTCTTTGTCTATCCCTGTAACCAGCTTGTCTAGGCCGGTAGTCACCCTTGGCCGGGTGGTCGGTATAATTATACCACTTCTCCATGTTTTGTTGCTCTTGTTTGGGATGCCCGCCTTCCCAGTCATATCGGACATATCTCGGATGGCGGTCTTCCCTGAAATTGCTTCTCAGAGGTAAATCTTCCATTTGAGATTGGACATGTCTAGGGTAGTAGTTATCCCTGCCAATCCGATTCTCCTCATAAGTACGGGTAATAGGGTCATTACTCTTAGAGTGTGCACTGGTTGATTGTGTTTGAGAAATAACATGTTGTTGAGGACGATGGAGTGGATTTTCAAGACGGTTCCATACACTGGAATGGCCTGCGTCCCTTCGTGGTCGCCTTGATGTTGTTGAATTTGCAGCATCGTCCACCGGCCTTTGCCTCTTTGCCAGCTTCTTTCTCAAGTTCCTATTTTAAATTTTTGACTCGTCGTAACTCACGCTCAACCGTATTAGGAGTGGCGGTAGCGAGGAAGTGGTGGTCGCCGCTACTTCTGACGGTTGGTCATTGAGAATTGATCCTACCACTAGGAGCAACTTGATTGTTCAACGGTTCTTATATTGGCCGATTTGAATTTCGAGGGTTGCGAGTCCTATTAGCAGGAGGAATATGTCGACTATTTGGTCTGCTTCTTGTGCTTACCGTCTAGATTGTTTCACGTGATAATGAATTCTAGGTTCCCCACAGACGGTGCCAATTATGTTTTGGCTGTAAGCTGCTTCAACACAACGAGAGCAATGGTAAAGAACGCACTAAGAAACAGAGGAATTTGATGTTGGGGGAGATGAAACTGAACCAAATAATGGCTGCCTACGTACCCAAGATCTATTCTCTAGGGATCAAGTTTCAACGTAGTTCCTTATGAAAAATAGTTTGGTATTTATATAGGTAGAGTAGAGAATCCTTGTAACTCAAGTAATCTTGTTGCTTGAGTAATTGTGATAGAATATAACTGTCAACTGATAATTATCTTTTGATAAGAAATGAATTGGACATAAATCAATGTACATTAGTGGCAAGCCATGTGGCTAAGGTTCACCTTAGACACATGAGTTAATGGGCTTTGTACATTGATCCATGATATTGCGAATTGGGCTTTAGCCCTGTTGATTAAATGAATAAAATAGAGACCCCTACTAATGGACATTTGCCACGTAAGTGGGGGTCGAAACATACATTTACTTGAATATGAAGGAGTTCCCAATCATCCTTCTCATATGAGTAATTACGAGTAATTAGGAACCCAAAACAAAAGTGAGTTTATAAAAACATACTCTTACATGTATGAAAAATGTATAGAAATTGTAAACTATCAAACTAACCTAGAAAAACATTTAACAGGAAATCATAAACTGGATGCAAATGCAATTAACTAAATAGGAAACTTAATGCAAATGCATTGAATTCACCACAAAGAACAATTAACATAAAATCAGGAATTGGATGCAACTACATTAAACTAACTTCAAAGAATAATTAACGGAAAATCATGGAAAATCATAAACTGGATGCAACGACAGTAAACTATAATCATAAATTAACTAATGGGTTTTATCAATGTCTATTGCTTCCTTTTTATAGATAGTACAAGAAATTTTCATATCTCATAGCTATGCATAGTTGCTAATATTTTTTAGAATAATTTAATATAACGACTCCCGTTCGTAGGACGGGTTCAAAAACTAGTGAATTTGGAAGCCCGAGCCCAAAGCCCAATCCGCATTTAGACAAGCCCAGCTCCACAAATATGATTAGCTGCAAGTCAATCTTTTATAAGGGCTTATAATCTTTCTTCCCTATTAGCACAAGATGTGGGACTAAAACAACTCCCAACCCATGTCTTCAGTATAGATGTATAGTATGTATGGATCCCCAACTACTTTAACACTTCAATCACTCACCATTGGAGATCAAGAAAAGATCCAATTCTCTCTAGTTCCACTTTATCTTAATAATCACCACATTTCTCTTGTCTTCATTTCACACTTTATTTATCCAGGTAGAGATTGTTTCTTCTTAAAAGTTTTCATTCTTTCTATGATATCACTTTGAAAAAAGTGAATATGTATAATTTTTATGTTTGCAATTGAAACATTTTAAGTTGTTTCTACATCAAGGAAACACTACTTCTCAGTTAATTGGATCAAAATTCAAGAGATAGGGGTCTATGTGGAGAAAGAAATCTATGTTAAGGATCCTTATTAGTTGTTTCAATATGCATATGTATCTGCATCTCTCAAAATTGTTATGATAACCAGTAAAACTTATGGGGTTTTTTTGGATTGATTGCAACGATTGTATTAAATTTGTTTTGTTAAATAATGGGGTCTTTTGAATTTGGTGATAAGTAGTCAAGTTTATGGGTAGAGGAGTTAGAACTTATGACTTGGTGGAATGGGTTACTCGATCTTTCATTGCAGAGTCAAGGATTTAGTCCCACGTCATCAAGGAAAATGAAGAACCATTAAACCGGAGTCCTTATAAGTTGGCTTGTTTGTTTTTTGTGCTGGCACATGGTCTGAGCCCTTATGTCTCATCACAATAGTGTTGGACGCTTGGTAATAATTGTTTCTGAGCCCAGCAAATTTAGTATACTTAAATATTTATAAACGGTCCGGTTTATCTCGATTAACCGAAGGATCAAATTGTGAGCCGAACTGATTGGATTCGGTTTTGCTTTTGTAAACTGAGAACCGAATCGAGACATTTGAAAACCAAAAATGTGGCCGGTTCAGTGCAATTCGGTTCGGTTTTTCGGTTCTCTGGTTTTTATGAACAACCCTAATATGGAATGGTATTTAGGTTAATTTTAGGATCTAAAAGAAAATGATTTGCTTATAATGTAAAGAAACAAAACAATAGAAAAAGTAGAAGAATAAAGAAATAATGAGATAATGAAAACAAAAGAAGAATAAAAAGAATAAGGCAAAAGAAGAAGAAGGGAAAAAAAATGAGAATATAAGAAAATGGTTTTCAATACTTAGTGTTTCTTTGAGATTTTCGTATGGAGTATTATTATTGTTTGGTGTTGCTTTGATTATACGTGGAGTTTTCTTGGATTATATTTGGAGTATTTTATTGTTTGCTGATATTGGACTTGATGTGGAGTATGCCTTTCTTGTTCTATGATTATTCTTTCGCGTAAACTATAGGTGAGTAGACCTCACTTATGATTATTTTCAACTAGGGATTGTCGATTAATTTTGTTTGTATGAAACGATTGAATATGAGGAGATGTATAATTATGCGGTTTAAATTTTAAGAGATTTTTTTTTTTTGCTAAGTGGATTAGAATTGTATTAATGACGAAAAGAAAAAGAAAAAATGTACAGGTATATAGTAGTAGAGAGGCCTCCCTAACTACTTCAAATCAAGCTCAGTCAAACCTATAGTAGGCTAGATTCGGAACCTCTCATTTATATAGCCATGGGGGTTTTCCTTCACACAAAAAGTTGGTGTTGTTAACTAAGTTAATCCCATAATTTGCCGCCATATCAGCTGCCAAGTTAACCTCATGCCACGTGCTGGTAAATGAGACCAAAGTTAATTTGGTCTCGAGTGCCCTCCATCTCGCTTTCAGTTGCCAGGGTATGTTCTTGGTGTTGTAGGCAGCAACAACAGCTTTAGAATCAGACTCAACCCAGATAGTTGTATGTCCTTTGCTCACTGCTATTTCAATGCCTTCCAGTATTGCGATACATTCTGAAACATAGCTCGTTGTCACACCAATGTTTCTGCAGTACACGAATTCAAAACTTCCACCTGAATTCCTTGTAGAGACACCCACAACAGCAGGTCCATGATTTCCTTTAGAAGCTCCATCGGTGTTGAGTTTAAGCACTCCATTATCAGGTAGAGTCTACCAACACGGTTAGATTCTAGGTGCCCATCTCAATTTCCTTTCAATGCCCCAGTTGTTTAATACATCCTTGTCTTGCAAGTTGCTGAAGCTCTTTGAAAGCGAAGTAGTGGTTAACACCTGTGAGGTGACGAAAGACTTGCAGAGCTTGAGGTTGCTCCGAAAATCTTCATGAAACACTTTGTTTCTATGTTTTCATAGACTGACAGCACCACCAAGGACAGCAGATAGCCATAAATCTCGCAATCTAGGACTTAGGCATGTTCCCACATTGATGGCCTAGGTGAAAGATGCAAAGGTTGCTTCAACCTGGAATTTATCTGCTATCCATTTCCAAAGGTCATGTGCAAAGTCACAATTCCATAACAAGTGATCCAAATCTTCACTATTACATCTGCACACACAGCATCTAGATGCTAATTGGACCACTTTCTTCTTCACCGATTCTTGAGTGGCAGCACACTTATGAACCAACTTCCATGCAATTGCTGACAATTGTGGATGTATTGAATTCTTCCACACAACTTTGCTCCAACATGTTGTGGCTAAAGTACTCCGAATCTCGCCAAATGTAGATTTGACAGTAAACTTTCCTTTAAGCTCAGGAGTCCACACTCTCTCATCCGCCGCTGAACTGTTGGGCTTTTCAAGGGAATGGATATCAATCCCATGCTCATCCAACAAAAATTGAAGTTCCTCTAGGATTCTCCATTCATCATTGTGTATAATCATATCAAGGGTTGTTGTACATCATTTCAAAATATCACTACTCAAGTTCATGATATGCTGTAAGGATTGACCATGAAGCCAGCAGTCTCTCCAAAGATCTATATTCTTTCCATTGCCTATGATCCAGTGAGTTCGTGGCAGTACTTCAGCTAGTGCCAATTTGATCCCAGACCATATGGTACTTGGTTTGTGAAAAGCAAAAGTTTCTCCTTCCTTGTTGAAATATTTTCTTCTCATGAATTCTGGAAAGTCACCCTCATCATTAAGAATACTCCAAGCCATCTTCATAAGCATTGCTAGATTTGTATCTCTCAGTCTCTTGATGCCCAAGCCCCCTTCATTCAGCGGTGTACACACCTTGTTCCCGTTCACTGTAGTTAATTTTTTCTCATTAGGATCTCCTGACCACAAGATGTTTCTAATGATCTTCTCTGCTTCTTTAATGGCACTGATCGGCCATTTATAAACAGCCATGTTGTAGATTGGGATACTACATAAGACAAAGTTCACCATGACAATTCTACCTTGAAAGGAGAGACATTTCCCTTTCCAAGCAGTAATTTTTCTCTTGATTTTGTCAATTAGTGGGGCAACTGCTTCTCTAGTTACTATCCCCTTGATGAGAGGTACACCTAGATATCGTTCAGGTAGGCAGCCAATGCCAATTCCCAGCTCTTCTTGAATGAGTTCCTGTCTCCCAGAAGGTATGCCCCCCATAAACAGCTTACACTTGTCTTTGTTCACAAATTGCCCTAAAATCATGGCATATATATGGAGCAAATCATTAATGCATCTTAGGCTCCTCATGTCACCCTTTGAGAAAATGATAATGTCATCTGCAAAGAGCAAATGGCTTGGTCCAGGACATCCTCTAACAGCAACCATAGGCTTTATGAGGCCATTGGTCCTACACCAATTTAGTGCTCTACTAAGAGGATCCTCAGCAAGAGCAAAAAGGAGTGGAGCAAGAGGGTCACCTTGACGAAGTCCTCTACCCACACTAAAAAACCCACATGGGCCACCATTGATAAGAACTGAAAGTTTGGCTGACATAATGATCTTTATAACCTAAGCAATCCATCTTGTTCCAAAACCAAATCTCAATAGAACTCTTTCCAAATACTGCCAGCTCATAGTATCATAAGCTTGAGCAATGTCTATCTTGAGTGCCACATTTCCTGCATATCTCTTCGTATTCAGCTCATTTACCATCTCAGATGCCAAACCAATGTTGGCTTGTGCACTTCTTCCAGTAATGAACCCGCTTTGTTCTTTACTTACCAACTTCTCAATGATAGTCTTCAATCTAAGTTGCATGACCTTAGATAAAATTTTGATGAAGAAATTCGCCATACATATAGGTCTATACTGCTTGATCTTCTTTGCTTCATTATCTTTGGGAATCAAGGTTATAAAGTTTGAGTTCATGCCCTCAGGTATGTGGCAATCTCTAAAGAAAGATTTCACTGCTTCACAGAAGTCCCTCCTTACAATATGCCAGCAAGAGTGGAAAAAATGACCTTGAAATCCGTCTGGCCCAGGTGAGTTGTCCACATCCATAGCAAAAATATCCCTTTCAATCTCAATATTCCCTGGAATAGTAAGTAACATGTTGTTGTCTTCTTCAGTTACTACTTTAGGAATGAAGTCCAGTATCTGGTCTTCCGCTATTACAACAGACTCTTTGAATTTCTGCTTGAAATGCTCAACAATATAATCCTTGAGAGCTTCATTGTATGTAATAATAGAATCATCCTCTTTTTGAATTTCAGCTAGAAGCGATTTCCCTTGCCTGAACTTGCAAGTTGCATGAAAAAATGCTGTGTTTCTGGCCCCTTGAGTCCTCCACTTCAGTCTTGATTTATGGTGCCAAATCTCTGCTTTTAGTTCTAGAGCTTTTTGCACAACTTGCTCTTTATGGTACATATGAATAAGTATGAGCTAGAAGATGGTAGCATATATTAATATTTCGATTTAATTGTATTTGCATGAAATTTATTATCATTACTTTGTTCTTATAAATATAATGATGTATAACCTATATGAGAATAAAAATGGGTGCGTCTTGTCATTGTGGATTGAACCATTATGTTAGGATTTTAGAATAAGCAATTTAGTGTTTGTTGGGTTGAAATAATAGATTTTTTTGAATTAATTGTGAAATACTTATTAAGTGAGATGGGTAATATTGTTATTGATTTCGATGACATGTGATATATGTAGCAATATATGAAGAATATTGTAACGGAAAATTTATTTGTTGTTAAGATGTGCTTGGCGTTTAAAGGGTGTTTGGAATGGATTAGAAAATAATTTAGATATGGATCAAAGTGTATATATATTTTTGGTGTAACATGACATTTTTGAAATGCTATGGATCTATTTCTTCTTTTTGATATGTGATAAATTCATATTGTAGCGTATTGTTGGGTATTGTAGCGCAATGTTCAGTGCTATAGCGCTACTGTTTGGTACTATAGCATTTATGTAAATGTTGTAGCATATTGTTGGGTAGCGTTACTGTTTGGTAATGTAGTATTATGTAAATGTTGTATTACTACCTGCAACAATTTTAAGACAATTTACAGTATTTAGTGAAAACTATAATTGTGTTAATAATTATTAGAACTATTTTTGCAGCATTTTTGATGAATCATTCACGACATTTTATAGGTGCTATTATTGTGATGATCAATGCAATGATTTGTGATATAGTATGCTCTTATCTATTATGACTTCTTTTATAAATTATATCATTGTGAGGTTTGATTTTTAAGGTGGTGTTGTCTATTACGCAACATTTTTGGAGAAATGATTACGTAATAAAATTGGCATTATGTTTGTTTCGGCAGTAATCTGCTTCAACACAACGAGAGCAATGGTAAAGAACGCACTAAGAAACAGAGGAATTTGATGTTGGGGGAGATGAAACTGAACCAAAAAATGGCTGCCTACGTACCCAAGATCTATTCTCTAGGGATCAAGTTTCAACGTAGTTCACATTATGAGAATAAGTAAATTTTATATGAATGAAGAGATTGAGTCCTACGAGGATTGTGTTTGTTTTTGTCAAAAGAATTCTTATCCCTTTGAACCTCTATCCTTATATTGTACAATAATGAACCTGGACATATTCTTACATAGATCAGTTATTAGGTGTAGCTAGGATTAAGCACTTGGGCTTAATTGATTTGGGTTGGATCCGTGGGCTTAATGAGCCACAAAGTGGGGGTCTATACATCACCCTCTCTTTGGTGGATGGGCAAAGAAGTTAATATAGAAAAAAGAATAGAAGAACATCAATTTAAAATAAAAAAACATAAAATAGAATAAATGTTACCAAGTATTGGCGTGTGTAGTCGCATTGTCAATGGCGACAATAGGCGATGACAGTAGGCGAAAATTATTGGTGACAAAAGACGAAAATAATTGGTGAAAATTATTAGAGAAAATAATTAGCGAAAATTATTGGCTGAAGTTATTTGCGAAAACTATTAGCAGAAGTTTATTGGCGGAAGATATTTGCGAAAGTAGGCGGAAATAATTTACAAAAATTATGGACGGAAATAATTTGCGAAAATGATTGGCGGAAGGGCAGAAGTTATTAGCGGAAATAATTGGCGGAAGTTATTGGCGGAAATAATTGGCGAAAGTAATTGGCGAAAATAATTGGCGGAAGGGCGGAAGTTATTGGCGGAAAGGCGGAAGTTATTGGCGGAAATAATTGGTGGAAGTTATCGGCGGAAATAATTGGCGGAAGTTATTGGCGGAAATAATTTTTAACTTAATTAATTGTGTGAGGTCGGCTAAAAAGTTAAGAATAATAAAGCTGTAAAAGTAATAATATGGGTTTGAAACTTGTTTGGTTATAAGAAAAAACAAATGAAATAGGTAAAAGAGTAGTAAGACCGGGCTAGATGATTTGTTTTGTGTACTCTTATTTGACCGGCCTTGATAAGTAAAAGTGAGTAGAATAGGAATAGAACCATTGAAAAAGTTGGAGTGCTAATAAAACAAAAAAGAATTGGTATTGGTATTGGTATGGTAGGACCGGCTTTATGACAAAATATTTGTTGGAAGAGGAGTTATATTACGCAAGACCGGCTTTAATTAGTAAAAAGGGCTAACAGATTGCCCATGTGAAAAGAGCATGTCCGGGACCCATGTGAAAAGAGAATGAAAAAAACAATAGGAATAGAACCCATGTGAAAGTGTAGGGCCGGCTTACCATGCGAATTTCTTGACTGAAGTTGATGTAGAAGTTGGTGTTGGCGAAATATTGAGATTGGCAATAAAAACAAAACAAGGAAGTGAATAAAAACAAAACAAGGAAGGTAATGTATGAAAGGGGGGGTTCCACGCTGAGGAGTCCTAATACACAAGGGGATAGTATTTAGAATTGTTGTTTAACTAAACTATCAGAACCCACTATAAATACAACACACTAGGTGGGTTGGAGAACCAAACTAAATAGAAAGAAAGAGAAAAAAAATTGAGAACGAAACTGGTAATAAGGATTATTATTATTATTTGTTGGAAGCGAAAATTTGAAACGGTAATGGCGAGAATTCAACTTCAACGAAGATGGACCAAAACAAAATGTACTCTATACATACGAGGTCAACCAAGGAAGACTTCAATAACGGAGATGAAGAAACGGTTTGCATTACAAGAATTCAATGTGGACAGTGTGAAAAGTGTTTTACAAAAAGCCAAAGAAGATGAAGTAGTAGCAACATGGCACCAATTATCATATGGTTTGAAATTTCCCTTGGATAATACTGTTGCAAGGATCTTAGAATGGTGTCATGTTACACCTGCACAGATGCTAGTTCCATTTTGGTTAATAGTCTCAAGGATGCGAAGATTACAATTACGATACAAACGAAGATTTGGGTGTCAAGAGCTTTACGCAATTGCAAGGCCTCGTGTCACTCCGAAAGACAATTTCATAATGCTCGGCGTGCACTTTAAAAATAGAAGGGAGAGGTTTAGTGGTCTTCCGGATAGCTACAAGCATTGGGAAGATTATCCGTATCGCATACGAGGGAAGTAGAACACGACAGGAAGGGACGTTCCAAATAAATTTACTGGTAAGTAACTGTATTGTGTTTACGTATAGGTGATACTATGTTTGTGTTAGGAAAGGAAGATTTTGCAATAACTTAATTACTAATTGTGTTTCTGTTGTTGGTGGTATTTGTAGAGGAAAATCCGCCGATTGATATGGTAGACATGGATAGCAAAACACAGGATAACTTAAAATTTTACTTCCATGGGAAAATACCATCTGAAGTATATAACCTAAGTTTCCCAGATGATATTGTGGACTTCCTATGTGAGGTGGAGGAAGAAGCGGAAAAAGAGGATGAGAGTGAAGGGCAAGAGAGTGAAGAAAAAAATGACGAGGGAGAAGAAGAAGGAAGTGTTGAAGGAGAGGATGAAGATAAGAGTTGTAAAGTTGTAGGAAGGAAAAATAATAAAAAAGGTGTGGAGAAAAAGCAAACTAAAGAATTTGAAGTTATGAGTGGACAATTAATTAGACAAAATAAGATCAAAGACCAAAACAATATTATTAGGAATAAGCGAATAATCGTAGAAGATGAAGGTAGTAATAGTGATACAGAGGAACGGGTGAATACTTCAAAAAAGAAGAGAACGTTAAGAAGAAAAGATTATGAGTTACCGTTGAAGGACGACGGTGAAACCTATAAATTTTTAGAAGATGATTATGGGAGAGAAGAGAGCATAAAAGAAAAGGAGAAAACTATGGTTAAAAATTTAGAGAAGAAAGACGATACTGTACAGGTTGGAGTTGACATTTTAGCACTGAAGGAAAATCACAAAACGCAAGGTGAATCCAACAATTTAATCCAAGTGACAACTAGCATGCAACGAGAGAAAAGGAACGAGGTAAATTATTTGTTCTATTTGTTCTATTTGTTTATTTATTTAACTGTAATATGCATTTTAAGGTTATGTTAATGTTTCAGGTAGTGAGAATAATGGAAGAATTAAATGAGATGGAAGAACAGGAGCGGAACGCCGCTGTAAGGACCGAAGAATTAGAAGATTTGAAAGCCCGGGTGAAAACACAAAAAGAAGAAAACGAAAAGATGATTGCAAAAGTGTTGGGGTTAGAAAAAGAATTAAGTGCTACTAAGAAAGAGAATGTGGAAAACAAGAAATTGTTAACACAAGCTTCCCTAGAGATAGGAAATAAGGAGATGGAAAGGATGCAAGCAGTTAGGCAAACCGCAGATGTTCTGGAAGAGAATGAAGAGAGAAAGAAGACCTATAATAAATTATATCTAATGTATATGGAGATTGTTAAAGTTGCTCCGAAAGGTGTGCCTTTTTCAGAGAGAACTTAATAGACAGTTGATTTTGAAATAAATGTAGTAAAAATACTACCAACCTTGAATGAACATGCATTGTCGGCAATAACTTGATAATAATATATCATCTCGCTGTTGATCTTGCGTGCTGTGCTACATGTCGATACGTAGTATGGATAGAAAAATATGATAGCGATATAACGAGGGGAATGCAGACGCCCCCAATATAAAATCCATTGGAGAAAGTGTGATTGAAAGGCAAAGGGGCCATGATCGTCCTCAATGAATGTAGCTATTCAGGCGTCAAAATAGTTGTACCGAACATTAGGCAAGGCCTGACAACTGTCAGAGTTTCCACAGGTGCAAGGCCGTCACCCTTGCACTGGGACCAAACTAAAACACAACGTCATTGCCTTAGTAGTAGAATTTGTATGGATATTGTAATTTGGGAGTATTACAATAATTGTACCGAGCAAGAATAACCATCTTATTGACTCGGATTTCCTTCAAGTAGGCATGAATGTGACTGACTTGAACCAAAGAAGGCATAATATGGATGACCTCTCTGGAATTAAAGTTAATGAATGACATTGTTGAAAGGAAGAGTACAGAAAAATAGAGTCATGTAAAATGACAACCAAACATATGAGAATGGAAATTGAATGTCTTTATTGATGGATAAAATAGAACGAACTACATAGATGGATAGATTTGTTATTAATGGAGTAAATGCAAAAATGCAAAAGATTTCCTAACGGTAAAACTTGCGGAGGTGGTAAACATTCCATGGTTTCTCTATCATTTTTCCAAGAACAGTACGGAGGAAATATGACCCCTTAGATGCTGGACGATCTATGATGTAGGGTCCTTGCCAATTTTCTCCAAACTTTCCCGATTCTATAAGCTTTGGGTTTAAACAAACAGACGCCCCCGGTTGAGCCTATGTAGAGGATGCCACTTGCCATTATCTCTTACAAGAGTTGGAGATTTTAGGCGGTACACACATTCAGATCCGCCTGGAGACTGCCTTTTTCTTTGCGTGTAACCAGCCTATCTAAGCCGGTAGCTTGTTTGGGATCATGATCTTCCCTCTAGTTGCTTCTGTGACACCTTCCTTCCCAATCGGATCAGACCTGTTTAGGATGGCGATTTTCCTCTAGTCAACGAGGTCGGCCTTCCCTATCAAGTCGGTCTCGTTTGGGATATTGTTCTTCCTTATATTTTTTTCCATGACACCTTCTTTCCCTGTCTGGTCAGACCTGCTTGGGATGACAATTTTTCTCAAATCTGCGAGGTCAGCCTTCCCTGTCAGGTCGGTCCGGCCTGGGATGATGGTCTTTCTTATACTTTCTTTCGTGACACCTTCTTTCCCTGCCTGTCTGGTCGGACCCGTCTAGGATGGTGATTTTCCTCAAATCTGCGAGGTCGGCCTTCCCTGTCAGATCCGTCCGGTCTAGGATGATGGTCTTCTTTATAGTTTTTTCTATGATGATATTTTTTTTGTTAGGTCAGACCTGTCTGGGATGGCGATTTTCCTCAAATCAGCGAGGTCGGCCTTCCCTGTCAGGTCGGACCTGTCTAGGATGTCGGTCTTCCCTGTCAGGTCAAACCTGTCTGGGATGACGTTTTTTCATAACTTATCAAGTACATTTCCTTGACCATCAAATTTTAAATTCTGACATCCCTTGACTCTATCGTTAAGTTCTTTTGCAATCAACTATTTCAATTGTTGTTCCGTCAGAGTTAAAGTATTTGCTCAAACAGCTAGACGCCCCCGGTCATGCTCATGTGGAGAAGGATACCTTCCATTGTCTCTTATTGGAGTTAGAGATCTTTGGCGGTACACACAATTAGCTCCGACCGGTGATTGTCTTTCTCTATCCCTGTAACCAGCCTGCCTAGGCCGGTAGTCACCCTTGGCAGGGCGGTCGGTATAATTATACTGCTCTTCCATGTTTGGTTGCTCTTGTTTGCGGTGCCTGCCTTCCCAATCATGTCAGACATATCTCGGATGGCGGTCTTCCCTGAAATTGATTCTCTGAGGTAAATCTTCCTTTTGAGATCGGACATGTTTAGGGTAGTAGTTATCCCTGTCAATCCGATTCTCCCCATAAGTTTGGGTAATAGGGTCATTACTCTTAGAGCGTCCACTGGTTGATTGTGCTTGAGAAATAACACCTTGCGGTGGCGCTGCTGCAGTTGGATGTTGAGAATTGATCCTACCACTAGGAGCAACTCGATTGTTCAACAGTTCTTGCATTGGCCGACTTGAATTTCGAGGGTTGCGATTCCTATTGGCAGGAGGAATATGTTGACTATTTGGTCTGCTTCTTGTGCTTACCATCTTGATTGTTTCATGTGATAATGGATTCAAAACCCACGATCAAGGCCAATTATGTTTCGGCAGTAACCTGCTTCAACACAACGAGAGCAATGGTAAAGAACGCATTAAGAAACAGAGGAATTTGATGTTGGGGGAGATGAAACTGAACCAAAAAATGGCTGCCTACGTACCCAAGATCTATTCTCTAGGGATCAAGTTTCAACATAGTTCACATTATGAGAATAAGTAAATTTTATATGAATGAAGAGATTGAGTCCTACGAGGATTGTGTTTGTTTTTGTCAAAAGAATTCTTATCCCTTTGAACCTCTATCCTTATATTGTAGAATAATGAACCTGGACATATTCTTACATAGACCAGTTATTAGGTGTAGCTAGGATTAAGCCCTTGGGCTTAATTGATTTGGGTTGGATCCGTGGGCTTAATGAGCCACAAAGTGGGGGTCTATACAATGTTTATGATTGAGTTGCTATGAAATACTTTGACTATG
The DNA here is from genome assembly GCF_015680905.1 of Coptis chinensis. Taxonomy (NCBI): domain Eukaryota; kingdom Viridiplantae; phylum Streptophyta; class Magnoliopsida; order Ranunculales; family Ranunculaceae; genus Coptis; species Coptis chinensis. The sequence continues at coordinate 22,355,140 of NC_141456.1, read as the reverse complement.
TCTTTAGATAAATTTAAGACAACTTTAAATATGACATGCGCTATATATTTAAATGTGATGTTTAGTGCAATATATTTTATTGGCCGTGATAAAGTGGAATAGATGATATATTCAAATGTAATGTTTAGTGCAATAGATATTTTATTGGCACATGATAAAGTGGAATGGATGGTATATTCAAACGTGGTGTTTGGTGTAATATATTTTATTAGCACGTGATATAGTGAAATAGTTATGAGAAATAAATGAACGATATTTGAATAAGTTACGTAACGAAAATCCTAACTCCTAGTTACCACAACTCTTGTGATAAATATGAAAGGTATCTTTTTAAGAGAATGTGAATTTAAGGGAACTTGGAACCCTTGTAGCCAAATGATGACTTTGATTATCTCGTCGCCAATTTAGAACGAGACACGCGATATTTTATGCCTAACAAAGGCTTACTCACATAGGTTTGGCGTCCGTGTGGGGGTACCTTGTATGCGACATCCCGCTTAGGGTAACTACAGCGGTGTGGACCATTATGTGAGTGAGGCATGCGGATGTGCATGTTCGGCTCGATAGAGGGGAGCGATTGTGGTAGACAAGAGGAACCTAGGTAAAACATAGAGACGATGTTATTCTAGGGACACTTGAAGAAACTCTAAATAATAATTATTATTTGTCAAAGTGTATGTTAACACAATAATAAATGATTGACTATGGTTGTGAAATTTGTCGTAAAGTTTGTTCTCCTTGGTTTGATGGAATGATTGGATTTTGTATATGATATATTTTGTTTATATTGTACTTTGTTTTATTTTATTTTATTTTTACTCACAATTGTTTTGCAGAAAGGTTAGTTAAATTAATTGTTTTTGCAGGAATGACCCACTCTGTAATTTGGCCAACGTAAGTGTAAGTATATTGTAAGTTTCATTTTTGTTCTTCTTATTATATGATGTGGATTTAATCAGAAGCTAAGGCGCCTCGATGGAGGAACTAAATACCTTAATATTATTGAATTGGAAGCTAAAGCGCCTTAGTGGAGGAATTAATTGCTTTAATTATTGTATGTATGGTTGTTGCATGATTAGTTGGAAATTAAGGCGCCTCGGTAGAGGAAATATATACCTTATTGATTATGTATATGTATGTATAAGTTTGGTTTGTATTTTAGGACTGCTCATACCAGCATTGTTTATAATGCTGACCCGATTTGCATGTTTGCTTATCGGGTGTGTTCATAAAATGAACATAGTCGATAAGTCTTGACTGGATTAGTGTTGAAGAAGGTTGATTGCTATTTGTGGTTTGCGTTTGCGCCTCATTACAGAATATGTTTTGTTTTCCCTTAAGGTGCAATAGATTTTTAGTTGAGACAATAATATTTTGTATTTTCAGTTGTAATTATAATTAAAACGTTGTTTAAAGGAAATTTGTAACTTAATCATATTTGTGAATTTTTGTAATGAAAATGACTTTTGTTTATTTTAAAATTTTTATTGGTTTCAAGTTATTGGAAGAATTAAACGGATGCTGGGTTTTTGGAAGTTGAGAGTGCATCACACCTCGAAAATCAAAGAGTCGGGAACAAATATTGTTTTTCCGATTTTGTAAATATTTGGGATTTGACATCTAGCGTCTCTGGGCAAGTTAAGATGGATTTCAGCTAAGTTAATATTGTTATTGACATGCATACAAAGAGGCAATGTGGCAGTTTTTCAAATTATATTCTCCAGATAAAAAAAGTTTGAGATGTTGAACATTGTGTCGTATAGCGAAAGAGATCCATGCATTCACATGATTGGCAAATATGGGTTTACCATCTACGAAAATGTAATGATTGAACTTCCGTATGTATGATCCATCGTGAAAAAGAAGCGTCACATTGATCATATCTCTAAAATCACTTATCTCCGTCGAAATATGCCTTTACGAAATTTCAAATTAGAAAGAGAAGAGCATATAGATCTCCATTGTCTTGAAAAGAATGCTGGTTTTGATGGCATCTTTCAATGGGAGGAAAGAGATGTGACTATGAACTGGATCTGGCATATATAAAACGATTCTTAAGATCATAAACTAAGATTTTCAATCACATGTTAATCACATAACAATACTCATAAATCAACATACCTTTATTCGAAGTCATGCTTGTTTGCGAGAATCTTTAATGGGGAAGAACTAGGCTTCTCTTTCTTAGCCTATAAACCGTAATTGTGTTTTCAATGAATGAATTGATTGATGGAAATCAATACATAGTTATAGGTGGAAAGAGGACCGCAGTTTCCTAATTCATAAGATTTCCATTATCCATCATGGTAGGAATATCGTAATTAAGGAAAGACTTATGTTTAGTAAACTACTATAATCGACAATTTCTAAGTAAACCAATATACCCTATATTATCTATGGACCATATCTAGGGTTTCCGTTATTAGGAAATTCTTGTGTTTCAAATTTCCAACAGTCTCCTACTTGGTCCATAGGAGGATAATATCGTTTATGGTTTAATTTAGAAAACATTAGGTGCGCGTAAATGTCGCGTTAATATTTAATGGTTATCGTAAATACCATATTTAATAAAAGGGTTTTTTAGACTTTGGTCCTACGCATAGTTGGTTTATTAGACTTTGGTTTAGAAAAACTTGAATATTAGACTTTAGTCCTAGTTCTGTTTGTTCACCGTTACAGTCAACTCAGTCGTATGTAAGCAGATTGACCACGTTGACCGTTAGTCAACTGAGTTGACTAATGGTGAACACACAGAACTAAGACTAAAGTATAATATTCAAGCTTATATGGACCAAAGTCTAATAAACCAACTATGCGTAAGACCAAAGTCTACAAAACCCAGCCCTTAATATAATCATTAATGTGAGTCATAGCAGTTCCATGCAAATTAAGCTACATGGTTCTTTCCATGTACCACAACACCAATGATCTTCTCAACTAGATCTTAAGAAGTATCAATAATGGTCCAATAATGACTTATCAAAAGACTGTTTACGTTATCATTCATCCATTCACTTACATGTACATAAATAATGGAAAACAGAAAATTCAGAACATTCTAAAATGAGCTAAAAAAATGTGTCAATTTAATAAGCACTAACCAAAATCCACAAAATAACAACTAGTGGCGACACTCAAGACCCATACTTTTAACATGTTTCTTGAATACCTTGGGTAATATCCCTTTCGTAAATGGATCTGCTATATTAACACTCATACTAATGTGTTCAATTGACACTCTTTGGTTCCGAACTTCTTCCTTGACTGAAAGGTATTTCATTTCCATGTGCTCAATACCTTTAGAATACCTATCATTTTTCAAAAAGAATACAGTTGCTGCGGCATTATCACAATGAATTATCAGCGACTTAGATATAGAGTCCATAACTCTAAATCCTAAAATGAAATTCCGCGACCATAATCCATGAACTGTAGCCTCAAAGCATGCTACAAATTCAACTTCCATAGTAGATGATTCAATAATAGTTTGCTTTGCACTTTTCCATGAAACTGCTCCTCTAGATAAAAGGAACACATAACCAAAAGTGCTTTTCCTACTATCTACACATCCACCAAAATCTGAATCTATGTAACCAACTACCTCAAGATGGTCAGCTTTCCTATATGTATGTGAGCATATAATCCTTTGTCCCTTGCAAATACCTTAGCACTTTCTTAGCGGCTTTCCAATGGTCAAGCCTTGGATTGCTTTGATATCTACCTAGCACATCGACTGCAAAACTAATGTTTGTCCTAATGCAAACCTGTGCATACATCAAACTCCCTACAAGAGAACCATAAGGGATATCTTTAATTTGTTCTCGTTCCAATTCATTCTTAGGACATTGACTTAAGTTGAACTTATCCCCTTTTTGAATTGGAACAACATTTGGATCGCACATTGACATGTTAAATCTTTCCAAAACTTTGTTAATGTAAGCTTTCTGAGGCAATCCCAACAATCCACGTGATCTATCATGAAATATTTCTATTCCTATCACGTAGGATGCCTCACCCATATCTTTCATTTCAAAGTGTTTGGAAAGAAAATCCTTGGTGTTAACAATGTTTTCAGTAAACCCAAAGGAACTAATGGTACTATGAAACTTTTTGTACCATTGTCGGGAAGTCTGTTTAAGTCCATATATTGATTTCTTTAACCTACAAACCATATTTTACTTTCCTTCTTTTATGAAGACTTTTGGTTGAACCATATAGACTTCCTCGTCTAAACTCCCATTCATAAAAGTCGTTTTCACATCCATTTGATGTAGTTCTAAGTCAAAATAAGCTACCAATGCCATAATGATTCTTAGGGAGTCCTTCTTTGAAACTGGAGAGAAGGTCTCATTGTAATCAATACCTTCTTGTTGAGTGAAACCCTTGGCTACAAGTCTAGCTTTATGTTTGTCGATTTTACCTTGAGAGTCATATTTCATCTTAAATATCCATTTGTTTTCGACTGTCTTTTGTCCTTCAGGTAAATCGACTAACTCCCAGACATCATTAAGTTCCATAGATTTCATCTCGTCATTCATGGCATCAATCCATTTAGCAGAATCGCTACATTTAATGGCTTGTAAATACGTGACCAGAGTTTTAGTGTAATCCCGATGTTAAATTCTAATTCTTGTAAATACACCACATAATCATTTGAAATAGCTGATCTTTGTGGTCTTTGAGATCTTCTTAATGCTACTTCTTATGGTGCATTAACAGGTTGTTCAATAGCGACAACTTCATTATAGATTTGTTAATCATTCATATGTTGCTCTTCATTATTGACAGGGTCAACAACAGGAGGAACAACAATATCATTAGTAATTCGTGGTATGGGAAATTGTACCCTAATTTCTTGAATGACAACTTCTTTAATTTTGTCACTCCCACTGACTTCGCCATTCTCAATGAATTTAACATTTCCGGTTTCAACTATTTTTGTAGTATGATTAGGACAGTAAAACTTATACCCGTTGGACTTTTTTGGATAACCAATGAAGAAACCACTAATGGTTTTCGGATCCAATTTCCTTTCTTGTGGGTTATACACTCTTGCTTCTGCTGGGCATCCCCAAACATATGTGTAAATGTCTTAAACTGGGTTTCCATCCTTTCCACAGTTCAAAAGGGGTCTTTGGAACTGCCTTACTAGGGACCATATTCAAGATATATAATGCAATTCTAAGAGCATGCAACCACAATGATATAGGTAAGTTAGAATTACTTATCATACTCTTAACCATGTCCATAAGAGTTCTATTGCGTCTTTCAGCTACACCATTTTGCCAAAGCAAACCTGGCATTGTGTAATGAGCACATATTCCAAGACGCTCAAGGAGTTTAGCAAAAGGACCAGGACATTGTCCTGTCTCATCATACCTTCCATAAAACTCACCACCTCTATCAGATCTTATCATTTTCACCTTTTTATCTAATTGTCTCTCAACCTCAGTTATGAATATTTCAACAGCATTCACAGATTGAGATTTATCATGCAAAAGATAAAGATAAAAATATTGTGAAAAATCATCTATAAAGATAATAAAAGATTTTTCACCACTAAAAGATGGAACATCAAAAGGTCCACAGATGTCCGTGTGAATTATTTCAAGAAGATGTGCACTTCTAGTGGATCCTTTCTTTGTATGTCTTGTTTTCTTGCCCTTAATGCAATCCACACACACACCAAAATCAGTCAAATCAAGATTCGAGAGAACCTTTTCTTTTACCAATCTTTTAACTCTATCACTGGATATGTGACCCAGTATTTTAAGCCACAAAAAGGATGAATTTTCATTCGTTAAGCTATGCTTAGTTCCAACATTATGATGCATGGTAAGAAGGGATTCAGAAAAGGAATGCTCAAGGTTGAGTTGATATAAGCCATTAACAAGAAATCCAGAACCAATAAACTTGTCATTCTTTATTAAATTGAAGGGCATAAATACATAAATATGCAACGTACTTAGGTCCTATTAACACTTGTATCAACATACAATTTTTTTTCACAAACGTATCAATGTACTATGTCTGATTTCACAAGAATAGCAATATGTTAGCATCCATTAGTTAAGTGATGATGTGTCATTTTTTTTTCAATTTTGTTTTATTTGTATTTTCCACTCGGTATACCACCTCAGCATTTCTACCACCTCAGCGTAGCACGCCCTAAAACACGTGACATATAAACGAAACCTTCTCCTAATTCGAAACAATAATTTCTCAATGTCTATCTAATGAAGAAAACCCTAAATTGAAAATTTTCCCTAAAAATGTGATATTTGTTGGAATTGGTAAAATCGATTAATAACCGAACGAAATTGAAGACTCGGATGAAGAAGTAACACATTTTCCTTGACCAAGTAAGTTGATTTAACCGATTGTCTGTTTAAAATTATTTGTTCATTCATTTTATTAACTCAATGCATTCATTTTACTATGTAGTGACTAATTATGTGTTAGAAATACACCATGGGGGGGGGGGGTTCTGTAATACCCCCATTATACATTATAAAAATGGAAAAATGGAGTATTGTTATGATTTGAAATTGGAATTGTACACATGTTCTGGGATTTGTAATGTGGTCAATAGTTTGGGGCACATAAATTATTTTAAAATGTATTATTGCATGCCATGGAAGACTTTAGAGTCGGGACTTAGGTTGATTGAGTCTGACAGTGATACCAATGTTATGCTTCAGGAGGGAAATGAACATGGTGTCATACGTACAGCTGTATGTTGTGGGTGGAAATTATGTGTTAGATGATATTGATGAGGATTCTGAGGAAGATGCTATTGATGTGGATTCTGAGGAAGATAAATTAAAGGAGGGGATTGATGAGGAGAGTGATAGTGAAGACTCTGATATTGCTAGCTTGGATCATATTAGTGATGATGATATTGATGTGGAACTGATAAAGGTTAGGAAAAAGAGAATTGAGTTAAGACAACAGAAGAAGAAGGAGAAATGTTCAACTGGGGGTGATATAGAAGTTGAAGTTCAGGCTAATGCAGAAACTTATGAGAACCAACCAACTAAGCATGGTGATATAGAAGCAGATAATGTTAAGGTTAATGCAGAAATTGATGGGAACCAACCAACTGAGCTTGGTGATACTATTGGTTTTACAGAAAATGATAGTGATTATGCTAGTGAATCAGATGATGATAGCCCTATAACTGATGATGATGAAGGTGGGCTTAAAAGAGTTAATTCTAGGTTTCCTAGCTTGCCTCCTGGTTGTGATTTGTTTCAGGTTGAACCTGTTATTGGGATGAAGTTTGGGTCCAAAAAAGAGCTTAAGAAATTGTTGAAGGCTTATGCTGTGACTCATGGGTATGATATAAGGTTCCCTAGGAGTGGTACTAAGTTATTGGAAGTTGTGTGTAAGGGTTGTGATTGGAGATTGTGGGCCACTTGGATGCAGCGTGAAAAAAGTTTTCAAATTAAGAGTTTGAAATCTAAGTATGAATGTTCAAGGTCTATAAAACTTACATTTATAAATATTGCATGGTTAGCTAAGTATTACTTTGACAAGATCACTACAAATCCCAAATGGACACTGAGAGAGTTCCAAGAGTAGGTGATGCACAAGTTTGGTATTAAAGTCACAAAAATGCAGTGCTTAAGGGAAAAGAGAAAAGCAATGGGGGAAGTTGAAGGATCTTTAAAAACCCTTTATGGTAAACTCTGGGACTATGGAGCTGAAGTGTACAAGTCCAACCCAAGAACTACTTGCAAGATAATTGTGGATGAATGTAGGTTTAAAGGGTTTTATGTTTGTTTTGCTGCACTTAAAAGAGGGTGGAAGGCAGGATCAGCAGGCATGTAATAGGGCTTGATGGAGCTTTTTTGAAAAGCTTTTGTAAAAGGGAGCTTCTTACAGCTGTTGGGAGATATGGGAACAATCAAATGTTCCCAATAGCTTGGGATGTTGTTAGTATGGAAAACAAGGGAAATTGGATTTGGTTTTTACAACTGCTGATGGAAGATCTTGGAATTGGTGATGGGACTGGGTTGACATTGATCACTGATCAATAGAAGGGACTCATTCAAGCAATTGAATTGTTGTTACCATTAGTTGAGCACAGATGTTGTGCCAGGCATATCTATGCCAACTTTAGAAAGCTTCATAGTGGAACTCAGTTGAAGAATTGGTTCTGGAGAATGGCCAAGAGTAAAACTCCACAAGAATGGGATATTGTCACTGATGAGTTGAAGAAAGCTTCACCACCTGCATATGATACACTCATGAAGCAAGACCCACAGTATTAGTGTAAGGCCTTTTTTGATTTTAGATCTTCAAGTGATTCAGTGGACAATAATATGTGTGAGACTTTTAATGGTGTCATACTTGATGCAAGAAGAAAGTCCATCATTGATATGCTAGAAGACATAAGAATCAATCAAGCACTTAGGTGTCAGAAGAAGAGAGAATTAATGGAGAAGTGGAGTGATGATCTTTGTCCCAAAGCTAGAGAGAAACTTGAGAAGAGCAAAGTATATTCAAGATTTTGGAGAGCACATTATATTAGTGAAGAGTAGTAACACTAGTGCAGTACCTGATTCATGTTAGGGGTTTGTAGTAAATGTGAAGGAGAAGTCATGTTCATGTAGGGGGTGGAACTTGTCAGGAATACCTTGCTCTCATGTAGTTTCAGCCATATATCACCTTCATGAGAACCCTGATAAGTATGTTGCTCATTGGTTCAAGAAAGAAACAAACTTGAAAATATATGACTTCTACTTGCAGCCATGAATGGGGAAATGTTATGGCCTAAAACAAATTGTCAGAAGTTCTTACCTCCAGCACTGAGAAGAATGCTTGGAAGGCCTAAGAAAGCAAGAAGGAAAGAGCTACATGAGGTAGAAGGAGTTGGCTCACAAGTAAGCAGAAAGGGAAGAATCATGACTTGTACACTATGCAAGAAAGTTGGGCATAACAAGAGGACATGTCCAGAGTAGGTAAACTGCCTAGGTTTTGTTGTTATTTTGTTAATGATAATGTTGTTTCTGCATGAATTATTATATGTGTTTATGTTTCAGGTAGACATTGTTGCTGAGGATGGAAATGGAGTTGAGAATGCTGGTGAAGGTGCTAATGCCAATGCTGCTAACAATAGCAATGCTGGTGAGGGTGCCAATGCCCATGCTTCAAAGGGTGCCAATTCCCATGCTTATGCTACTACCAATGCCAATGCAGGAGGGAGGACAAATAGGAAATCAAAAGGAAAAGAAAAAATAACTAATCAAACAACACCTACTGTAAGTAAAGACCACATGTTGTTATTGTTTGTTGTGTTTGATTCATTTTTGTGTATGATTGTATAAATTTTTCTTAGGCTCAGAGGGTCTCAATTGATAAAACACACCAAAAAGACAAAATACCACAAGATTTTGGTGTATTTGTATCCCCTACCAGTGGAGAATCTTATGTCATGGTTAGTTAGTTATTTTGTTAAATTTCAATTGAATTGGTTACCATTTAAGTTTATTTTTAACATGTATATTGTTATATTCAAACAGCTGCAGAGAGGTGAACCTATTAGTTTGAATGATTATGGTGTACCACCAAAGATGGATGGATCTGCAGAAACTTCAAAGAAAGTGGGAAGCCCAACAAGAACTAAAGCTGCAACAAAGAATTTGGGAGTTGCTACTAGGTCACTGAAAGTGGGAAGGCAAACAAGAACTGAAGCTGGAACAAAGGATTTGGGATTTAGACCATCTCCAAGAAGAGTTGCTACTAGGTCACAGAAAGTGGGAAGCCCAACAAATACTGAAGCTGCAACAAGAAATGAAGCTGCAACAAAGGATTTGGGAGTTAGACCATCTCCAAGAAGAGTTGCTACTAGGTCACAGAAAGTGGGAAACCCAACAAAAATAGAAGTTGCAATAAAGGATTTGGAAGTTAAACCAGTGGCACTAGGAAGAGTTGCTACTAGGTCACAGAAAGTGGGAAGCCCAACAAAAATAGTAGCTGTAACAAAGGATTTGGAAGTTAAACCAGTGGCACCAGGAAGAGTTGCTACTAGGTCATCATGTGCACTAGTGGCAAGTCAGACTAGGTCATCATGTGCACCAGTGGCAAGTCAGACTAGGTCTAAGACCAAGTATAATGGGGGTAGTCAGAAATGATTGGAAGGACTTCGGTCTTATGTAATTTTGTTCATGTTTTTTTGTCAATCAACAAGGCTTGTATGTTGTTTGCCTTTTTGTTGCAATCTAGTTAAATTGTTGCACTGACAATCAATTAGAATTGTTGCAGTCCACTTAAATTAAATTGTTTTGTTTGCCTTGTTCTGGCAGTCCAAATCATATGTTGTTGCAATCCAAATGCTATTGTTTCTTGCAGTTAAGACTTAAATTCAATTGTTTCTTGTACTTAAATTGTTTGTTATTGCACTCTAAATGCTATGTACTAATGTAGGTAACATTGCAGTCCAAATGCAAAAGAATTCAGGTGCACTCTAAATGCACAACAAATTCAATTGAAATCAATGTGCACTCTAAATGCAACTATAATGCACACAATCAGAAAACCCAAATTCAGCCAAAAATCCAACCAAGCAAAATGTACACAACAAGTTAACACAGTTAACTTGCATTTAATTAACATTACCAAATTCACATTACACATTCTTCAGTAGCTTACAAGAAATTTTGAAACACAACAACTAACAAATACACAACAATAACAGTCAAGAAGAAGCTCTTTTTCGCATCAATCTTCTGATGGTTCTTCTTCAACTCCTTAAACTTCTTCTTCAACTCACCCAATTCAATTTTCAGTTCCAAGTTCTCATCTTTGAACAATTTATTCACCCTTCGCAGCTCATGTTCTTCAATTTCGTCAGCCCAAATAAACTAACCACAATGATTGGGACCAGGAAAATAGGGACAACCAATATATTTTCTCCCTAGAATTTTTACACTCCTAGAAACTTTCATGATAGCAGGATGTCCACAAAAACAAGTGTAGGACGTCACTGAATATGAAGAATTTGGAGAAGAAGTTGAAGCACACTTTGAAGAAGACATTTGATTTTGAACCCTAATCACAAATTTGATTTTGATTACTAAACACACAAATTTGATTTTGAACCCTAATTTGAGAAATGAGAAAGAGTGGGAAATGCACAAATGGAGGGGATTAAATTGTTTCGAATTGGGAGAGGTTTCGTTTATATGTTACGTGTTTTAGGGCGTGCAACACTGAGGTGGTAGAAATGCTGAGGTAGTATGTCGAGTGGAAAATACAAATAAAATGAAATTGAAAAAAAAATGACACATCATCACTTAACTGACGGATACTAACAGATTGCTATTTTTTTGAAATCGGGCATAGTACATTGATACGTTTGTGAATAAAAATTCTATGTTGATACAAGTGCTAATAGGACCTAAGTACGTTGCATATTTATGTATTTAAGCCTAAATTGAAGCAACCAAATCCTACTTGTAATGAAAACCCATCGCTATCAAGTTTGGACAAGGAAATTAAATTTTGGGAAACAGAAGGAACATAAAGGGTTTGTTCTAAATCTAAGTGGTAGCCAGAATCTAACACTAAACAAAAAGTCCTGATGGCTTCAACTGGTGCTTTAATTTTACCCTATTTCCCATGAAAAGATAGGCTTCATTTGGACCTGTGGTCCGGGTTGAAAGGAATCCCTGCATCGTGTTCAAAACGTGAACGTTAGAACCAGAATCAAGCCACCAAGTGTTAAAAGGAACTTCAATTAAATTTGATTCAAAACATACGAAAGCCCAGGCTTACCAATCTTTTCGAACCAAGCTTTGCTTTTTATGTAGTCTTTCTGAAAGTGTCCACTCTTTTTACATAAATGGCACTTGTCATCCTTTTGTCCTTTTTTTAGTGCGGGTTAATTAGGTTCGTTTTGACTGGATGGCCCACACTTAATGCCTCTTCCAGTCTATTTTCTGAATTTTTGCTTCTTATCGCCTTGGACCATAAAATGAGCAACAACTATTCTGCTGCTTAAGTCTACCCTCTTTTTGAATCAGCATGTTGCCAATTCATTCACATTCCACTTGTCCTTATTAGTAGTGTTATAGTGAATTTGAAATGGCCCATACTGAGCAGACAATGAGTATAGGATAAACTGGACGAGAAAAGAATCGCCCACAATCATTCCTAAAATATTTAGCTTAGCAGCCAGATTAGTCATCTCAAGAACATGCTCATGCATGGTTCAAGTACCATCAAAATGCTTGGTGGTAAGTTCAGCCATAAGTTTTCCAGCAATAGATTTATCAGTAGTGCGAAAACGTTCTTTGATATTTTTCAGATAATCCAACGCATTATTAGTTTAAGGTAGAGTAGATTTGATGTTGTTTGCAACAGTCATTCACATAAACATCATGCTCAATCTGTTTGATCTAGTCCATGCCTGATGAATGCTTTTCTCTACATAAGTGCTTGCCGCAGTAAGATTAGTGGGTTTGTCACAGAGAGTTGCCATATCAAGGTCTAGAGCACCCAAACTAAACTGAACTTGCTCATTCTATTATGAGAAGTTAGTTCCATTAAGAATAGGAACAGATGAAGCTTGCGAATTAAGAGCAATAGGGAGAGAAATTGCAAGATAATAAACATGTTCACTACATTAAACTTTAAGACACAAACACAACAAAACAAATATGACTAAGTTTTTCTATTAATTGGTTGGCATATTCAATAGTCAAATAAGCATGGTATCTGTGGGTATCCTATATGCTCATTTAACCAAAGAATATGTGTGGCTACTTAATGTTTATCCAATCTAGCATGCTTGGTGTACCTGTGGGTAACTCAAAATATAATTGAATAAACAAACAATAATGTTACGTAGTCGCGTCTAACATTCAAAACATATTTAGTTCACTGTGGTGAATACCAAGTACGTCATAATATGAATGTTAAAATTAAATCAATATCCACTAACATAGTTGGGATTACTATGGCGAACACCAAATCATCATAATATGAATATTAGGCAATTTAATTTTGGTAATATAAGACATAGATCTCAAAAAAAAAAGCTTCGAAACAACTACTTGTACGCAAAAAACGGAGTTATAACGAATTATATGCATCAAAACAAGTTAAAAAGGCTTAAAGGTCAAACTGGACTTTTTAGTTGGGTCTGGATTTGGACCATTCTTAATGGGTAAGTTCTGACCCGGTTAGCACTTAAGGGAGTTAAGGCCCAGTCAGTCAAAACAGACCCGATCCAGTTGTCTAGATCCAAGAAGCTAATAACAGATCTGGGCTTTGGCCTTTAGATGTTATTAAGGCCCTTTATCCAACAAAATAGAACATGTTATCATCGTCTTCTTCACTAGTATAGCCGACCATAAGCTTTTAAAGGAATCAGATACTTAAAGCTTGATTTAACTAATTAAAATAGATGCATAACATTTATTAAGCATTCATCATAAAGCCCAATGGAATAGCAAATGTCAATAAAATTTCTTATATGAAATCACCGGAATCCGGCGCTAATGATTACCAATAATGGCACTGTCCTCTTTTGATGTACCCGAATCCGGTGAGAAATGACAGGTTCAATACGTCTAAGCTATAAAGATGTAATAACAGGCAAGAGAAATACATCTTTTGATGTGAACAGTAAACTGTAAACCCATTAACACGAAACTTTGACAGAACAATGAATTGTGATGTTAGACCAATAACTAAACCGATAGAAACATATACATGCTTAATGTTTCTATGACATATCCAACAGGCGTGCACGAGTGAAACAAGTCTAACCAATATAATGTCAAGTTTAAATTAAGATCTGTACAAAATAGTATATCTAAACATTGAATAACGGTTAATAGTGACAGTGACGAAGTTAACGAATTTAATATAATTTCGAAGGTATCGACCAAGACTTAATAACAATGATGCAGAAACGATAATAATCTTAATATGATACGACATGATTCGGTTTCGATTATTGGATTAAACACATGATTACAATATGAGCTATGATACCATATTTAAAATGATTTTAAAAATCGATCATAAACTAGAATTTTCAACCACATAACAATACTCATAAATCAACATACCTTTATCTGAAGTCACGTTTATTTGCGAAAATCTTTAATGGGGAAAAACTAGGTTTCTCTCTCTTAGCCTATAAACCGTAATTGTATTTTCAATGAATGAATTGATTGATGGAAATCAATACATATTTATAGGTGGAGAGAGGACCTTAGTTTCATAATTCATAAGATTTCCACTATCCATCATGGTAGGAATATCGTAATTAAAGAAAAACTTATGTTTAGTAAATCGGCAATTTCTGAGTAAACCAATATACCTTATATTCTCTATGGACCATATCTAGGGTTTCCGTTATTAGGAAATTCTTGTGTTTAGAATTTCCAACAACATACAACTTATTCTATCTACTTTTCGATCATGATCATAAGTGCACATCCTTTTCATATTTGCTTTGTATAACTTCTTACGTTACCTCAATCAGTACGCCAATTTACCTGTTGCGCAATGCGGAAACCAATTCGAATCACAAGCAATATATAACAAGACCACGTACACACAAATAAGTAGCTAAGTAGCAGTGAACACAAGACTTAGGAGACGATCTAATTCACTCACTATTATATTATTCTCAATTTCTCAAAAGCTCAGCAACTAATTCACTGATGTTGCTTTCTCATGTTACTCAAGCACTAACTTCTAACATATATAGGTCCTTACAAGATTGTTTTAGAAACCTGTGTGCGCTTAAAATGACGCATGAAATATAGTTGAAAGTTTTATTTATTGGAGGTAAGAAGATGAAAAACACCAAAGTTATTATAATAAGAAGACCATGGGGATTTTAAGGGGGTGAATTACTTGACCGATGGAGGTCGGTGCTTTCATTACGGCAGTTGTTCAATTGTGAAAGACAAAAAAACAAAGGTCATCATCATTGTAGTGCTTATATGTTATGAGAGAACAGGCCATGCCAATAGGACAATATTACATTTTATGGGTTATAGTTTGGTTCGACAGATAATTACAGCCCCAGGACAAAACAATTGTAAAGACGGTATTGCTCTTTATTGTTTTTGAACCCAACTCTTTTTCTCAATTAAGTCACAACTAATGAAAGCTAAAAAATCATCATTGTTAATTTTGCATATTCTTATTACAGTCTCACTAGCCAACTAAACGTACTTCAATCTATCAACATAAGAAATCATTACAAAAAGAACGACTTTACCCAACAGACAATAACTATCGTCAAAGGTATTACCTGATAAGAGCCCAAAACAGTAGTTTTAACCCATTAACAATAATACTTTTAGACCAATTATGCGAGTAATAAATAAGAGTTAATGCTGATTACGTGTTTTTATGTATTTCGGGCATTGGAGTCGATTATGTCGCGAAAATGTGTCACTTTTATGAGATAAAGGAGCGAAGTGTTGGTTCTTAAAGAAGTTACGTGATTAAAGGCCAAGATTCAAGGAGAAAAATCCTTTTTTAAATCCCGGTCAAAGCTGAAAAGTCAAAGTCAACACGGGCAGAAATAGCGCACAAAAGTTAACAGAACTTCCGAAGACCTTATCTTTGGACTCAGAGCTCGGAATTGGGCCTACTTTATGTCAAAACGACCGACTCAGAAAGAAATTTCCAATAGCCCAAGCCTTGACCCAATCAGAGGATCAGAAGTGGACAAAAAGTCTGCTGAAGTCAAATCCAGCTGAAAAGGTCTTTGTGGACTGAAGAGATTGGGTTTTGGGCTCGATTTTCCGGCCTAAAATATGGCTCCTCAGCCTGTATGCACGAAAATGTGGATCTGGTTTCCTCCATTTGAGGAGAGAAGAGTTAGCTCTTAAGTTATTCTAGTTTTTAGGTAACCATTAGCCAATAATTTTTAGATCTAGTTTTAGACTCCATTAATTAGTTTCAATAGCTTGTTTTAGATCTAGTTTTTACCTTTCAATTAATTAGTGTTAGAATAAAAGTAGATTATTATTTAGAATCACTATTAGTTTTATAATAAAGTATTAGTTTTCATCTCAATTTAGTTATTTGATTAAATTCTTATTTAGTTTTAGTTGTTTTAAATTCATAAATTAGGTTGTCTTCATTTGATAATTAGTTAAATCATAATTATAGTTCAAATTAGTAAATTTACAATCTTTATATCATGTCTTGCTTAAATTCGTATAGAAATGATAGTTTAATGACTCAAGGCTAAACCTCTATTAAAGGGGTTTGAGGAAGCCTTGACGAAAACTTGATTTTGTTAGCTTAGAAATCGTCGTGATAATCTATTCAATTCTAAAAAGTAATTAGTTCACCATGAGAATGGGTTTGATTGCTTCACATGCTAGTTATTATTTGGTAGAGATTTCCATGAATAATTAGGGATTAGAAATACCATTTTGTTATGCGAAAGCATTGAAATTTGGATCACGACGAATCTTCGCTAGTTAATTAAGTCGAGTTAAGGTGGAATCAATCCCCTCTAATTCCTTATCATATAGTCAAATTAGAAATTCCGTAGTTTGAATTATTGTATCTTGTTAGTATAATTCACATCGTAGTATAATTTCCATCATACTCTCATTAACTTTGGATAGATTGATAATCTTAGAAAACATTGAATTCTAAAGAACTAGGAGTGGAACGAATCTTCTACTCCAACTCTATTGCGATAGCATCGAGAGTAGAAAACTTTGATAAACCCTTAGCTTAAGCTAGCTTTAGTTTTACTCGTGGTTGAGTCTCGTCGCTTAGTCGTATGTAAAACTATCGTTTTACATATTATCAAATGGCTCCGCTGCCATCTTAGTTCCCTTTAGTATTGTTAGTCTTTTCAAAGTCCCATTAAACCCACCCACCCTTGTTTGTTTCTAACAGTGATTGCTTGGTTCGTAAACTAAAACAATTTCAAAGAACAAGCCTGAGCGCGCCCCGTGCCCATACAAGGCAAAACTCGAACGCCCCACTGAAGCACACGGAACTCCAGGTTGGACTGGAAGCGACCACACCTACCTAGGCTAATTCGGCGAAGCGACGGTGCCCCTCTTCTTGAACCTCCCGATTTTCACTGGTTAGTTCAAACTTCCATTTCTTCAAGTTATTCTGTGTTTCTAACTTGTTACACACAATGAGCTTGCGTAAACAAGACACTATTCATAAGCGAAGCAAGGAGGCACTCAGGCACTTCTTTCTTCCACTCCTCGAATCTTCTGTTAGAGGAGTTCTTATACTAGCATATCAGGGTTGTTTTGATTGTTGTCGTGTTTCTTCAATATTGGACTTAGCCTTGCATAAGATTAAGGTCAGGTAGAGAAAAAACGACTAACGTAATCTATCGTGAACGTCAACACACACACCTATCTAGTATACCACACACCACACCTAATATAATGGCTGAAGAAAGAGAGTCTCCTCTCTCTGACTTTTACAAAGCTTTAAACAATAGCCCAAAATCTTGCATCGTTCTATCAGACCCAGTGGGGGATTTCCGAATCCCCCCAAATATATTTAATTTGCTACCCGTTTTTCATGGGTTAGACCATGAAAAACCTTATCAGCACATGCGTAGGATTGACCAAGTCCTTACTACATTCCACCATCCTACGGTTGGTGCTGAACAAATTAAACTGAGGGCATTTCCTTTCACCTTAGCCGATAAGGCAGCGTCTTGGTTAACTGCCCAAGCACCTAATTCTGTGGACTCATGGGCCAAACTTGTTCAACTATTTATGGAACATTTTTACCCACCACTGAAGACAGATGAAATGCTTTCCAAGATTCATTTCTTTCGACAGAATCCTCATGAATAATTTTCAGAGGCTTGGAATCGTTTCACTGATCTTCTTATAGAGTGTCCATACCATAACCTCGCGAAAGACACGTTAGTTCGTGCCTTTTTCAAGGGACTGTTACACCACCACAAAGAGGTGCTTGACATAATGAATGGGGGTAGTTTCCTCAGTAAGGGAGCCTTAGAAGCTTATAAATTTCTAGAAGATCAAACAAAGCGTAATAATAACTGGGGGAGGGGGGGGGGGGGTAGTGACGATATCTCCCGCTCCACTAGTTCTTCTTCAACAGTTAAGGCCGCCGGTATGTTTGAGATTAAACCGATTCTGAGCTTAAAAATTTAATCAAATCTCTCACTAAAATGGTAGAGGTTATTTCTGTTCAACAAAAGCCTATCCCCGTCATGAATGTCAACTCTAATCCATGTAATTTCTGTTTGAGTCTAGAGCATCCTGACTCTTATTGTCCTCTCGCCTATGAACAACACCAATCACAACAAGATAATGTTTGTTCCATTATTAGCGAACCTAACGCACCTTGGCGACAAAACACCAACTTCGGTTGGCGAAATAATCAACAACTTCCAAGGTTTAATAACCAAAATGTTAGGCCAACAAACAATTACAACCAATCTCCACCGAGGCAAGGACAAGGACAAGGGAATTATAATAATTATTACAATAATAATTATAATGCTAATAGAGGTATTGTTCTGGTAAATAATAACTATCAAAATCCACTCATTAGTAATCAACGTGACATAGTTCCTGTCACACAACCTATAGCTAACACTCCTCCACAACCAGATCGTTTCGACGCCTTTATGCAATCCCAACAACAGATTTTACAAGCTATCCAACTTTCCTTACAACAGTTAGCACAAGAGAAAGTACAACCCAAAGGTGTGTTTCCAGGTCAAGCGATACCTAATCCTAAAACAACAAACACAGCCTTTGAGGTAAACGGTAATACTAGTAATGAAAATGGAAACGTAGGTGAGCTAAATGCCATCACCACTCTCTGTTCTGGCAGAGTGGTTGATAACAACGTAACTATGCCTATAGTTACCCCACCAGTAGTCTCTACACCAGATATTATTCAAGATACCGAAATAGAAACTGAAGATCCTACCCCTGTAGAGGTACCAGTTAAACCACAACCTAAGAAATAGAAAGCCAAGGTTAAACATCCTGTTGATCCATATGCTAAATATAGAGATAAACCACCGTTTCCTCAGAGATTAGCTATGTTAAACAAGGATACAAATTTTGACGAGATTAGGGAAGTTTTTAAAAATCTAACGATAAACTTATCTTTTCTGGAAGCAATTAAAAACTTACCTCACCATGCTAGGTTTCTCAAAGAGTTGGCACTAAAAGACGTAAGACAAATATTTCTAAAGACGCCTTTTTAACTGAATAGTTTCCAACTTTATCAGAACATAATGGAATCGTTAAGTACAAGGACCCTGATCGTCCTACTGTACAATGCACCTTAGGAGATACTCACACGACCACTGCTTTATTAGACCTGGGGGCGAGTGTTAACTTACTCCCTTATTATTTATATAAACAAATAAGTCTATAGGAGATGCAACCTACAAAAATGATGTTGCAATTAGCTGATAGGTCTATCAAGTATCCTAAGGGTGTAGTTAAAAATGTGCTTGTTAAAGTTCACGATTTCTACTATCCTGCGGATTTTGTTATCCTCGATACAAAAGTCGCTAACGACTCTGTTCCGATCATTTTAGGGCACCCATTCTTGGCAACTGCTAATGCGCTTATAAACTGCCGCGATGGATCGATGTCCTTGTCTTTTGGCCATCTTTTTGTTGAGGTAAATGTTTTTAAAATGATGAAATAGTTACCAGATACGACTATCGACAGAGAGGTTAGTATGATCAAGAGCCTAGCTCAAGATTATTTCAAAAACACGTTTCTTGTTAAGCAGATGAACAAATTCCTTTCCTTTGGAAGTTCTAATTTCGACAAGGACTCCCTGGACATAGATGAAATCGAGGAAGATTTCCTTTAACTCTTTTGCAACTCTTCTTTGCCACCTCGCGAGTCCCCACTTATCAACATGCATTCATCCCTCAACGCCATGACAGAAGAAGAATTTTTCACCCTTTATCCTAGTGATTCTTCTAGCCCACCTATTGAGGAATGTCTTGCATATCTTAAAGATTCTGATGATCTAGAACTGAGAGCATTAGGTGAGCGCCATTTACCTACTTCATATCATCCTGTCACTCATTCACCTTCCATCAATGTTCCCCGCCCTACACCTTTTCAAAGGAACCTTGAGTTTGCGCTTGACCCTCTTGCTTCTCCTGTGCTTAATGATTTTTTAAATCCTCCTAATACATAAATAATTCCCAAGGGAAACGCACTTAACACCGTCATTTTCATAATTGAGACAGTTCCCACCTACACAATGAATGAGTTTTGTGCTAAACCCACATTCTCATTTCTTCCATTCCTTACTTCTAAAACTTATCCATATCCAACATATCTTCCACAAACATCCATTTTCTAACGATCATTCACTTGGACACCCTCTCGTTCAAAGATGAAGAAGAAGGTGCATGCTCGGTTACGTTCTAAATCTATCAGACTTTGCTTTCATTTCACTAAGTTGCATCGTAGAAAATCTTGGTGCTTGATTCTGTTTGGGGGTGTATTCCATGTTATTTATTTATGGAAAGACCCACAACTCTTCAGGTTGTTGATATATAGAAAACTGCAGGGTATATATATATATATATCCAGTTATTTGTTAAAGTCTCGAGTATCTGACTATAAACGGCTCATTTTGTTGTTTGGTGCACTTTCTTACACTTCCATATATTGGTTAGTGCACCATTCAGGTAACCGGGCCCTCCCTAAGGGTGGAATTCGAGCTAATCGAGCCGAGCTTTAGTGTGCTCAGGCTCGGCTCGAGTTTAGTGGCGAGCTTTAAAATAGGCTTGAGCTCGGCTCAAATGATATATTGAAAGCTCGGCTCGAGCTCAATAAGCTTGTTTAACCAAACGAGCTCGAGCCAAGCTCAAGCTCGTTTGTTATACGAGCTTGTCAGGCTTGAAATCTGAATATGCAATACAAAATTAAATAGCCCACATTCATAAATTATAAGTCATTGTCTGAAGCTTGCTAGGCTTGAAATCTGATTATGCAGTACAAAATAAAAAGACTCCCAACCAGGCAACCACTTACTGACTTACAGTCATATAACTAACTGACATACTACCATTACTGACTTACATTCATAACTGAACTGAACTGATTGACATACCAACATTTCATACCAAAAAGTCAAAAACATCTTTAGATGTCTTAAAAGATCATAAGTACAAGATTTGGTCTGTGGAATTTTAAGGAAAAAAAAATAACAAAAGGTGGGCACCACTTTGATCCCAGTTCAATCTACTTGGTAACTTGGACAAGCTTTCCCACTATCACACATTTGAAGCTTTAGTCTACACAAAAAAGAATGAAGCCCAATATGCACAAAATGGGATCAAGGCCAGGCTAATCTACACAAAAAAGAATCAAGGCCAGTCTGCACAAAAACGAATCAAGGCCAGGCCCATCTACACAAAAAAGAATCAATACCAGTCTGCACAAAAAGGAATCAAGGTCATGTTCAATAATTTGTTTAGCAACAATTAATATACAAAAACATTAACTATAGAAAGCATTATAATTACTAGACAACCAGTAAAGTAAAGGACAACTTACATTTATTTTACAAAACAAAATACAAATGGTGATTAGGATTAGAAGAAGCACCTTTGCAATAGTGGAGGCGTGGAGCAAATGAAGCTATGTGGCCTGACCCTGCAAAGCAAGCACCACTATGAGTGTATTTAATGCACTAAAGTTTTAGTAATATTGAACTTACATATAAAAAAAATATATACTTACATTCACAGATTTGCCAATCCTAAATTCAGTTCGCAACCAATCTCCGATACAAACCAATGCTTCTATTGTTTCCGCATTCAATGAACTTCGATGATCATCAATGACTCTACCAGCAGCACTAAAGGCACTCTCATAAGCCACCGAAGTCACCGGGATCGAAAGAATGTCCCGAGCCATTTTTGAAAGGATCCGAAACTTCAAAGTGTTTGCTTTCCACCAGTTTAGAACATCAAAAGTACCATCACAGCCAACATAGATGCCTTCTTCCAAATGCACTTCTATCTCAGACTTAGCATTTGATTGAACATAATTTGTTTCCGTGGCCCACATTTCAAATTCACACCTCGACTCGGCTATCTCACTTGAGCTGCTACTTCTAGCTCCACTCTCTTGGTTAATTTTACCCCTCTGCTTCTTTGGATACATAATCCTCAAAAAGTTCAATCATTGAATCACGAACAACTTTAAGTTTATCTTCAGCAGTTTGGGTGGGATAAAGTTTGTTAAAAGCATACTCGATATATTTCAATTTGTTTCGGGGGTCTAGGGCAGCACCTATTGCCATCAAAAGGTTGCATTCTTCCCAATATTTATCAAATTTGTCTTTCATGGCTTTTACCATACGAGCCATCCATTCTCTAGTATCCATCGACATTTGCAACAAGATCTTTTTATCTTCCAAATTTCGGAAAAAAAAAGATTAGAAGTAGGATAGAATTGACCAGAAAATGCTTTTGTTGCATCATTAAAGATCTTCAAAAACCTGCATACCTCCGAAGCTCTTGCCCATTTATCCTCAGATGGTAACCACTCATATTGAGAGTCTCTAACCTTGTACCTTGGAAAGACTTCTTTAAAGAGAAGTGCAGACCTCAACATGTCATATGTTGAGTTCCACCTAGTGGATACATCCAGAACCAAAGATTGGGTGGTTGTCAACTTCAATTGTTTCACAATCTCATTAAACTTGTGAAGTCGTGAAGGGGTCAATGTGACATACTTCACACTTTCACGAACATTCTCCACAACACGTTTGATCTCTTTCAAGCCATCTTGCACCATAAGATTCAGAATATGTGCACAACACCTAACATGGAATATTTTACCACCAAAATAAAGGTTCTCTCCAAAACTAGTCAAGAGGCTAGTAACAGCTGCATCGTTTGCAGAGGAATTATCAAGTGTAATGGAAGACACTTTTTCCTCGATCCCCCACACACTAAGACATTGAAAAATGCAATCAACAATGTTAACTCCATTGTGAGGAGGTGGCAAGTAACAAAAGCTCAAGACACGCTTTTGGAGCTTCCACTCTGAGTCCACAAAGTGACCGGTGAGGCACATATAACCAACGGTTTGGTTAGAGGTCCACAAATCAGATGTTAAACCAATCTTCCCAACATTTCCCAATGTTGACCTCAACTTTGACTTCTCACATTCATAGACTTTCAAACAGTAATCTCTAATAGGTTTGCGATTAATTGGATCAAAATAAGGATTGAGAACTTTACAAAATAGCACAAACAATTCATGTTCTACCATCTTAAAAGGATACTCATGCGCAATGATGGCTTTTGCTAAAATATCTATTGCTTTTTGTTGATCAAACTTATATGTAGTCAAACCATCATGACTATCAAATGACAAAAGAGATTGTTTAGGAACTTTACCTTGACCAGAAATCACAGCAATACGAGGTATATAAATAGGTATGTGCCTTTTAAGATGACTTGTTGGCCCCCCATCAATATAAGAAAGCCTCAGCTTGCAATGTTTACATTCAACCTTCTTTACGCCTTCGACAATTACTTCTATAAATTCCTTCCAAACAACGGATGTCTTGGCCATAACCCTCTTCTCTGGATTCTCAGATTGTTTGTGTTGTTCGTGTGAAATTTCTTGCTGTGTTACTCCACTTTGATGTTCAGTAGTAGAAGTGCTTGGCGTTTGTAAAGGCGTACTTGAAACAAGTTCAGGTTGCAAATCAGACATATCTAGTCAAAAGTTTCAAACCAATCAGTTTTTAAGAAGAAAGTAAAAAAAGGAACAATCAATCACAAGAAATAAACAATCAATTTATGCGTCCCTAGAAAAAATAAACAATTACAAGATTTCAACCGAGAATGAATTGAAAGAAGCTAAGAAGCCAGTCTGAAAATCACTTTCTCTCACCCATTCAAAAATGGAATTAGTCTCAAGTCTCAACACAACCACAACCAACTATAACCAACTGTACTAATCGGTGAAAACTACCAGACCATGTTAAAAGAATCAATCGATCAATTTCTCAACGAAATTAGTCGTGGCATTACTTATTTTTCAGGTTTTGTTTCAATTTTCTTTCATTTACTACATGCTAGAGTTGACCCACCACTTGAAACTATCCCCTTTGTAGTTAGTTTTAAAACTAGTGTTGAACATAATAGTGCCGTCCTATTTTGCAGTAGAAAATAATTGGGCTTCACAACTGGAACCCCTAATTTGACAAGTTTGTTAATAATTTAAGAGGCTCACAAAGTACTGTATAACCCCTGCATCGCAGAGTGTGCACAAAAGCTTTGTAGAAAATGAAAATGATGTTGTATGTTAAAAATGGACAAGCATACTGCTCCAGATTATTCCAGAAACAATGACATTTAAAATTCAACCGTACATGAACAATGACATGGTGTTGACTGTTGAATTAAGAGAGGAAGGAGAAAAGTAATTATAAATTACTCAAGGGATCGAAATGAGAAAAGAAAATTCAACTCCTACTTTTGAGGAAATAGATATAAAGACTTGTTTTGATTACTTACTTGTTTACGTTTCTTGTAATGGTTTGAAATCTGTTGCTTTGATTTCTCCAGTGTTTTATGAGTTGTGGAAAGTGGGGTTGTTTCAGTTATTGGGGGAAGAAAAACGTTGACAAGAAAGAGGGATAAGCTAATCCATTCCTGCACAGTACAAACACAAACAATAAATTAAAAGAAAATGGATGACCAAAAACCAAAGAAAGAAAAAAAAAAAAAAAAAAAAAATAGAGTGAGAGACTGAGAGTGGTGAACTTGTCTTGGTGTTATTAGGAAGAAAGATGAGAGAGAGAGAGTCAGAGAGAGAGAGTAGAACCTTTGTTGTTGGTGAAACCCTACAAAGAATAATTCTTTTCTTGCGGCGTGAATGAAACCCTGAAAATGAAAGATGGGTTGCTAAACTATATAACTTGGGTCATGGGTATGGGTATTGGTTTAAACTTTAGTGGTTACTAGCTGGACTTGGACTATTGGTTGATCCACTAATTCGTAATCTACTATTCTATTATAGTGTATTTAGACGAGCCGGTTCGCGAGTTACTCGGGCTCGGCTCGTTTATAGACGAGCCTTAATCTAAGCTCGAGCTTGGTTCATATAACTAAACGAGCGAGCTCAAGTGAGCTATAAACGAGCTGAGCCCGAGCCGCTCAGCTCAAATTCCACCCTTAGCCCTCCCTATGGAGTGTGTGGCTGTCACACCCTGAATTTCGACAAAATCGGAAAAACAATATTTGTTCCCGACTCTTCGATTTTCGAGGTGTGATGCACTTTCCACTTCCAAAAACCCATCAACTATTTAATTACGTGGATAATTCAAAACCAATAAATTTTTTTAAATAAACAAAAGTCCTCTTCATAACCAAAAACTCACAAATAAGATTAAATTACAAATCTCCTTTCAACAACTCTTTGATTGTAATTACAACTGAAAATACAAAACAACATTTGTCTCAACTAAAATCTATTACACCTTAAGGGAAAACAAAACATATCCTGAATGTGACGCTAATGCAAACCACAAGCAGCAACCAACCTTCTTCAACACTAAACCTGTCAAGACTTATCAACTATGTTCATTTAATGAACACAATCGATAAGCAAACATGCAAATCAGGTCAGCATTATAAACAATGTTGGTGTGAGTAGCCCTAAAATACAACATATACTTATACATATATTTACACAATAAATAAGGTAGTTAGTTCCTCCATCGAGGCGCCTTAACCTCCAACGAATAATACAACATTCTTAAGTACCATAATTAAGGCAGGTAGTTCCTCCACTGAGGCGCCTTAGCTTCCAATAATAAAAATAATCATATCGATATGTACATACAACATGTAAGGCAGTTAGTTCCTCCACTGAGGCGCCTTAACTTCCCACTAACCACACAACAAACTATACGCATAATAAAAATGCATTTAGTTCCTCCACCGAGGCCCCTTAGGTTCTAACTAAACTAATAACCAGCCAAGCATATTCTATACTTACCACATTTCATGCTCAATTACAGAGTGGGTCGTCTCTGCACAAGTAATTAGTTTGACCCACCCTTCTACAAACCATATACAATCATATATTTAAAGATATATCATTAACCAACATATTACCATAATTATATTATTTAAGGCTTTCTTTGCGTGTCCCTAAAATCACGTCGTATCTATGTCTTACCTAGTTTCCTTGGCTATCATAATCGCTACCCAACGCCGAACATGTACATCCACATGCCTCTCCTCACATAATGAACCACTCCGTGAGTAGTTACCCTAAGCGGGATATCGCATACTAGGTAACCCTCACACGAAAGCCATTATGTGAGTATTGTCACTATTCGGCATAAAATATCGCGCGTCTCTTTCTAATTTTGCGAACGGATTAATCAAGCCACTATTCGGATACAATTGCCCAACACATGGCTCAATCAACATCTTATATATACACCCTATACAAGGGCCAATCATATCACATACACCCATCACAAGGGCCAAATCACATGAGTTATGGTAGCTAGGTTCTAGGATTTTCGTTACGTAATTTATTCAGGTGTCATACATCTATATCTCATAAATAATTCTTGTTCTACCTCATGCCAGTATACTTAATTGTACTGAAGCTCAACGTTTCTCGTTATAATAAAATCCACATTATCACGTGCCAATACTATTCATTGCACGATATCCAAGCATCTCTATATGAAATCTTAAAACTTATTATTTCACGTGCCAATCATATATTGCACTACAACATATGGAATATCTCAAGCTTTCATAAATACTACAATTCATATAAGTAGCAACACATAATAGTAATCAATCAAGTAATGTATTCGTTCAATATATTTATGTGAACTCAATTCCCCATCAAAGGCACTCATTATTTCCATTTGTGTATAATATAAATAGTAAATAAATAATCAAAATATATGTCCATACTACCAATGTCAAAATGAAACGACTTTAAAAAGAAAGAACAACTCAAGTCCAAATATCATGCATAATTATTCGAGTCCAAATCTCAAGTCAAACTGATCAACCGTCAAAAACCCAAAACTAAAGTCCATGAATCTAAGTTTGTATGTAGTTTAATTCTCATAAAAACGTATATATCTAAGCCTTATAAGAATTCTCCTCTTGTTACGTGCCAATATTTATATGCTTTACACACTACTCACGTCAATCTTAATTAGATAATGACAAACAAGGTTATGCAATTTTCGACAACAGTTTTATTATTACATTTGTCCATAAAATTTACAACATAAAACGTAGCACAATTAAACAGTCAAAAGTCCACAATCAAAGCCCATTGTCCTAATCCAATTAAACAAGACAAATCCCCAAAACCAAGGCCCGAAAGTCTAAACCCTTAAAGACCAAATTGAACCCATTTTAAGTCCTATGGATCCAGCCCAAACAAAAATAGAACTGGCCCAAACTAAAGAAATGAACTGGCCCAACACAACTAATTAATTTCGGCCCAAAACAAAAATAGATTTCGGTCCAAAACAAAAATATAACTCAGCCCAACAACTAAACAATCTAAGGCCCAAGCCCCAAGCCTAACCGACCAACAGGTTGTCTTCCTCCCTTACCAGCAGCCTCTTCCACCACCAGCCACCATCCTCTTCCAAACCTAACCAAAAATACTCCCTGCGAAAACCCCCTAACACTTTAACAAAAGCCCCCACTCGATTCGCTACCTCGATATCACTCCCTCCAAACTGGACATAGAAATTTTCGATCTCCATTAATGGCTTCTACAAGCTTCGACAGCTCCCTCCCCCACTCTACCACTCTCAAACACACCCCCTACAATCAACCAATCAACCAAAATAACTACAACATAATTAATAGTGATAACCCTTCCTCCACACTGGGTTGTCCGCCATTAACGACCTCCAAGCTTCGACAGCACCCATCTCTACTCAATAAACCAAACCAACATCAAATACTTAACCCCCGATATCAACCAACAAAAAAACACAAAATAACAGTAAAAATAAAAATATCAACACCCCCACAATATCACGGTTCAACAGTATAGGACAGAGGAGGATGTTTAGGGCTCGCGCCTCCATTAATAACCCCTTCAGAGTTTCGACAGTCCTACAATCTAACCAATTTTAAACACTAACGAGACGAATAATGACTGAAGAGAAATGAGCATAAACTGAACAGAAACATTGTACTAAAGTAAAGTTAAAGTTATCCCTGTGTACCGTTGTGAAATGAAAACTAAACTACTCACCTTAATTAAAAACTCCACGAATCTCTCATAGTCTGAATTGTTGCGCTCCAACTCTCTAGCAAGCGAGCCGCCTCCATTTTATTTTATTTTATTTTATTTTTATCCAAAAACCCTATTCGCTGGAAAAATATGAATATATACCTGGGTTTGAAACCTAAGCCCAACACAGACTCGATCCCAGAAATCAGGCCCACATATCCCAAATCCAATCCAACAAATTTAAAATAAAAATAAATAAATACATACATATTACAAATACGGGCATTACAGTGGCTGTAAGTACCGGATCCTAAGTCCATATTTCACATAATTCACGTTTTCCACTCTTGCATGTTTTCTCAGTTTTTGAGTCATGTTTCTCTATGGTGCGAATTATGCATTTATTGCTTTATTATTTTTCTTATATTAAATCTTATTCATAAAAAGTAAAAAAAATATCAAATCCATAAAAATAGTAATCTAGGAAGTCTCGGGAATCTGACTTTAAAAGACCCACGTTTTAAAACAAATTTTCAAACTTCGTTGCCAAAAATTTGTTTGGGGGTGGGGTGTTGGGTTTTCCGTCCTTGATTGTTCAACTTTACATTTGTGTTGCTTATGCCGTTTAATCGTATTTTGATTCAGGTTAACATTATCTATGCATTTAGATTTCATTTGTTCGCACAACTTACGTCATTCACACATTTTGAGGCATTTACCACCTTTCTATATGTCATCCGCAGTTAGATTAGAATGTGGTATGGATCATTGGATTGGAAATTCTCTCCTGATCGTTTTCATATCTCATTCGCAAAAATCGGACCGGTAACGAGTCAA
Source organism: Coptis chinensis (assembly GCF_015680905.1). Classification (NCBI taxonomy): domain Eukaryota; kingdom Viridiplantae; phylum Streptophyta; class Magnoliopsida; order Ranunculales; family Ranunculaceae; genus Coptis; species Coptis chinensis. The sequence goes on along the minus strand of NC_141456.1, from coordinate 22,326,041 downwards.
GAATTCCAATTTTAATTTTTGCGTGCATGAAGACAAAATGGGCATTTCCGAATTTGATTGGGCTTGGGCCCAAGTCAACAGTACAAACCAAGAACGCATCGCATTCTTCTTCTTCCTCACTCCATATTCCGCCATTACCAAATTTTAAACCCTAAAAAAAAAAAAAAAAACCCAAACTAAAAAAAAATCACCAAACTTCTCCAAAGCATGTTATTTAGTTGTTTTATTGTTTTTATTAGTTGGATGTTAAGTTGTTGAATTCAGTAGCTAAATTTGAATTTGGTAGTTAATTGTAATTTGAATTTGAATTTGAATTTAATTTGGTTCTTTTCAAATTATGTATTGATTTTAGTGTTAATCCTACCTTCCCGAATTGTTTGGGGGTGGTACTATTTCTTCTAGCATGATTTTTATATGATCCACAATTTGAGGAGTGATATTTCGATGATTGTTGGGAATTTTGCCGATATTGGCATGGCTATGATTCGATGATATTGTGGTAGAATGAAATTTCAATGAGTTAGGAAGTTGCTATTCTAAATTCAACCTAAAAGATATTAGGTTTGTTTTAGAATAATGAATATGGGTAGTTTCCGTTTTAGGTTTTGGAAATATTTTGTTTCCGACAACTGCCTTAAACCTTTTTGGCAACTTGTTGATTCGTTTTAGAAACAAAAACCCTATATAAACTTCCTCCATTCTACACTCAAAACCTACACATCTCACACCTTTCACTCCCAATTTTCCCTCTTTTATTCTTCACTTCACTACTCGGAGCACGACCTGTGCTTGAACCACCTGTGACTCGATTTAGTGAGAAGCACGACTTGCGCCCATCCCAGGCTAAAAGTGAGCGCACCCTGCGCCCAAGTGCATGTAACTCGACCATAGCCAGAGCGCGACCTGCGCCCATCCCAGGCTAAAAGTGAGCGCACCCTATGCCTAAGTGCCTGGAACTCGATCATCACCAGAGTGCACCCTACGCCTAAGTGCCTGGAACTCGATCATCACCAGCGCACCCCGCACCCATACAAGGTATAGTCGAGGCGCGCACGCCTCGACCTCCTCCTTAACCGAAAAAAAATTCGAATTTTTGTGGTTTGTTCTAGGATCGTTTGCAGCTGTTCTGGAGAGTAGTTTTGTGATGACATCTCCTACAGTCATACTTGAGCAGTCTTTCGAAGACTTGTTAGGAAGCGAGACTTACGGAGGGTGGTTCCGCGACAGGATCTTGCAGTTAGGATGGCAGCATCTACTGGTAAGTGATGACGATTCGTATTCACCTCAGCTTACTGCATTTTTCTACAATAATCTTAAATTTTTATTGTAACAATGAGGGAGAACAAAATTTTTCCCTTGCAATTAATGACACTACAATGGAATTCAGTAAGTCTTTGGTAGCGTTAGTTTCGGGATTCCCTTTACCTGATCCTAAACACACATGGGGATATATGACCGATAATGCATACCTCTATGACTATGCATATTTCCATGAGTATTACAGGGGTTGAGTGTTTCGTGTGATGGACTAAGGGCGATATAACATAGCCCTTGGTAGCCTGTCCTTAAATGTAGGCACCACCATGTTATTCATCCTGATGAATATCTTAGGGGAGTGGTAGTTTACTTCTGCTAATAGTACCGCTGGTGATGTTTTCCTTGCTTTAGTTGAGGGACGTCGCCGATATGACATTCCCAGGGTATTAGTGGCTAGTCTAAAGAGAACCCATAACATGAGGCATCAATATATTCTTATGCCTGTTTTAGTTTGCCGCATCATGCGCGGTTGTTTACCTGAATTATGTACCTAGTTCACGGATTGGAAAAGGGTTGAAGTCATGAGACCCACCAATTGCGTGGTTCATTCACTTCGAGTTATGACTTGGTCGGGATGGCAGGTGCAACCTCATTTGGTTGCTCCTTACACCCTATCATACCAAGTAACACTCGCCAAGTTAGCACAGGTTGACGACACACGACGAAGGGCTTGGCAAGTTATTATAGCGTGGCAGGACACTAAAGAGCCTTGGTCTTATGTAGAGGATGAGGATGAGGAGGAGGATGACTTTTAAAAGTGGGAGATAAGGTAAGTTTTTAGTTTCAGTTCGTGTCTGCTTATGTCCCAAGCAATTTACTTCTTATAACCCCATAACGGGTGGAACTCATATAGAGTTGCGTCTGTTTTTATTTTTCTATATTAGTATGTTTTAACCTTGTTTTGCAGATGTTCCAGAATTCACGCGTTTCCATGGTATTTTTCGACCCTTTTTATTTCAATACTTTGAGGACAAAGCATGCTTCTTGTTTGGGGGTGGCATAGAAACACGTGTAATTAAGGCATCTGTTAGAATATAGATATGTACAATATTCACTCGTTTTTTAGTTAAAAATTCAAAAATTTCAAAAAAATAAAATAAAATAGTTTATGCTATACACTTAGAAATATTGGTATTGTTTTCTTTCTCTATGTTTTTAATAATCTAGAAGTCTCACGTAGTTTTTTGCATGAGAATAGTTTTTAGAAACTTAGGTTAATATGTACATAATAATCTTTGCATCTATCTATAACTATATTACATGAGTATCTATGATTGTTTGGCAGTAAGTTTATGAATTCTAGGCTAGAGTACTTATTCTACAAATCCTGTGAGAATATAGCCTAAAGCCTTTTATGTGCGAAACATTTGAGAATAACACAAGGGAGAAGTAAATTCCGAATAGAGAAATCACACGTCCACTTGCTTGATCACTATACCATATCCTAAAAGAATTTAGGCCCTCTTTGGATCGATATAGTCAGAAATTCAAACCTTATGAAATTATTTTCCGCTAGTCGCCCCACTGAGCCCCGCAAATCCTTACCCTTTTACAAAAACAAAACAAAATAAAAAATCAACCTACCCATTATAGAATGAGTTTGAGAATAGGATGAGTGAAGAAAAATCAACCAGAAGTACTTATGTCCATTGCAAGAGGGGTTGGATATCCGATGCAAATCGATGAGAAGACGCTGAGCCGAGAGTACGGATACTATGCGAAAATTCTGGTAGATGTGGACCTTTCAGAACCCATCCCTGACCAGATTTATGTGCAAACAAAGTCGGTGAAGTTTTGGCAGGCGGTGGAGATCGGGAAGTTACCAAAGATGTGTACTCACTGCGAAATCGTTGGGCATCTGGTTACTGAATGTAGGAAATTAAAAGGGGATATGCAAAACTCTCGAGGGAAAGAGAATAAAGGCAAAGATGTTGTGATTGACCTTACCCCTGATGCCGAAGTTTCACGGAGGAAGTCAAGAAGGAAACGAAGTCAGAAAAAGGCACAAGATGAACCTAGTAAAGAAGGTGAGAGCGACTTGGAGACCAAAAATCTTATGAGCATCTGGTGGAAACACAAACTTCAGAATAGGTTTGAAAACCTAGAGATTGAGGAACTACAACCCATAGAGGAGCGGGAGCTAGGCTGGCTGAACAAGGTGATGGCGTAAATGGGGGAACAAGCAAAGATAGAGATGCAACTCGGAAGCGGACCAAGAGCGAGTACACATACTCCACAACAACGAAGAAATGCCGAGGCGGTCGGGGACAACAAGGTGGTAGACATCTTTGGAACTGAACCGCTGGCCGAGCACGAGCATATTTCCAACTCAAGAAAAAGCGGCGAAGAATCACCGCCCGAGAATCCATGAAGAGTGCTGCTGCAAAAACTTTGGTCGAGGCCGGCGGAGAAAGTCTTACAAATGCTCGTCCGCAAAACATCATTTTGGAGAGGAGGAAAATGAACCTCCCCGACCCGAAACACCTACTTCGGATGGGGAGACATGGCGGAGGATGATATAGAAGAGGAACATGATCCCACTGTGGGCTTGATGGGCTTGATGGTGAATGACACACAAGAATCCGATCTAATCTGCGAGAGTCGGAACGGACCACGCGATGGCGATTGCAACAAACATATCCCCGGCTACGAGTCCGATCTCGATCTCGGATCAAGCAAAAAGGATAATTAAAGGTGGTTTACACCTTCCTTCACAATAAAACAACCTCGGTCTCAATGAGGTGCATATTTTGGAACATCGAGGAATTGCGAGCGACAAATTCGCAAAATAGGCTTTCAAGCTCATCAATAAATGGGATCCCGACATAGTAGGTATTGCGAGCCCATGATCGATCCCGATGATTTCTCAAAGGCCTATCTCCAATCTCTCGAATGAGTTCTTGCTTTTTCTTCAATAATAGTCGAATAGAGTGCCTAACATTTGGCTCTTACCGGAAGACAACAGGTGGCTACTCGAACTTGTTATGTTGCTCCAATTAACGGATAACAAATGGAGTGGATGGAGTGCTTTTGTCCATTATTCATGCTCATTGCGCTTATGTGAATCGGAGGCAACTATGGATGGATCTTCATCGGTTTAGCCTTATGAACCTTCCATGGTTAATTCTTGGGGATTTTAATGCTTATCCGAAGTTACTCGGACAAAGCAGGGAGGCCATCGACCATCTACAAACGCGATGTCGATTTCGAGGCTTTATTGGTTCCAATCACTTGATGGAAGCTCCTTGTAATGGGTTTCACTTCTCACAGTGGAACAAGCAAGTTAGGCGACTTAAGATTAAGGTAAAACCGGGGCGGGATGTTCTTTAATATTCTATGGAGCTCCAAATACCGGGATGGAATTATAAGGTATGCAACGGTATGCTCGGACCATTCTCCCATAGTAGAGGGCGCGGTGTGGATATCCCCGACCAAAAAATGTTCCGCCTTCAAATTCTTCAACATGTGGTGTTCCCACCCATCTTTCGAGAGATCTGGTTAAAGCTATTTGGGATGTTCCTTTGGCGAGGTCACTCCATATATATCGACACAAAAAACTAAAGCGGCTGAAAAGTGCTTTGAAAGTTTGGAACGAGGGAGATATTCGGTAACATCAAATTTCAAGTGGAAGAAGAATCCAAAAGTTTAGAGCTGATGCAAAAACATTTTGATCAAGGGAACACGGATGAGGATTTCAATATGCAAATGGTGAATCAAGAGAACAAGGTTGAGAAATTGCTAGAACAAGAACAGATGTTCTGGAGGCAGAAAGCAGGAGCCAGCTGGGAGAATGATAATGATCGAAGCACCAAGTTCTTCCACGCAATGGTGAATACCAATAGAAGCAAATCTCTTATCTCGGAACTGAAAAACAATGAGGGGCACACAGTCAGTACCCAGGAGGAGATTGGTGAGTTCGTGGTCAACCACTATAAGGAGAAATTCAGAAAAATCGGAGCATGAGATCGACTGGAGGCTAATTCAAACTATGCCTCGGTACATTTTTTCATTGATGATAATGCAAAGATATCTTCCATCCCATCATCAGACAATAAGTGAGGGCGGGTTTTCATCTTAAAGCGGACTGACTCCCGTGCCCCGATGGTTTTATGGGATTTTTCTTTCAACAATGTTGGGACATTGTGGAAGCTGATTTAATTCGAGCTATAAGATATTTCTTCATCAAATCTCGGCTGCCTATGGGTGTTAACACGAACTTCATTGTGTTGATCCCTAAGGAAAAGAACGCCAATCAGTTAGCAAATTCAGCCTATTTGTCTCTCGATTTTGTATTCAAGATCATCACCAAGATTCTCGCCGTAAAGATTAAGCCCAATTGCGGAAAGGATCATTAGCAAGGAGCAATATGGTTTCATACCAAAACGAAACTCTCGGCAAGCCATCGGGTTAGCCTCAGAAGTTAATCAATGAGCTGCAAACACCTCGGCATGGAGGAAGTTTAGCAATCAAGCTTGACATTTCTCAAGCTTTTGATATAATGGATTGGGAATTTCGTGGGCAAATCTGCGGCATGTGGGATTCGTGACATTTGGATTCAATGGCTACAAGGAGCATTCTCTAGCAACTCAATGTCTATAATGATCAATGGTGGACCAATAGGGCATTTTTCGAGAGAGGGCTAAAAGCAGGGGATCCTCTCTCCCCGATGCTTTTCGCGTTAGCGAGAGGGGGCTATCTAAGCGAAAACATCGCAAGCTTGTCCACGAGAAGAAGATTCGGCAAATGGTGGTTAATGGTAAATCTTGCGATCCATCACACCTAATGTTTGCGGATGATATTTTCTTGTTCAATAATGCTAACATGAGATGCATCGAGACGATTGTCAAGATTCTTAACAGATATCAAGACTTCGTCGGGGACAAATCATTAACAAAGACAAATGCAAAAATTCTCAGCCCAATGACAACCGGGCCAGGCGAGTATCTGAGGAGACTCTAAAATCAAGGAAGGTACCTTGCACGAAAAGTACCTTGGGGTACCTCTAGTCGAGGGAGATTAACGAAAGTAGCACTTTCTCCTTTGGTGGATAAGATTAGAAGCAAAGCTTGGGATGGGCGAAGTTACTATCTTTCCAAGGGCGGGTAGTTCTTGCCGCGACCGCTCTAAACAAAGATCCCATTGCATAATATGGCTATCTACAAGTGGCGAGATCGGTGATAAAGGAATGTGAAGCTATTATCCGAAATTTCATTTGGAGCGGAAACCCGACGAGCGAAAGCTATCACGGTATCATGGGAGAAAGCTTGCAAGCCTCTGAGAGGAAGGGGACTGGGGTTAAGGAGATTACACGATATCAATCTCTCAATGCTTATGAAACAAAGCGCGGTGTCTTCTAACGAGGATAGTGATTGAAGGCCATACATGAAAGGTAAATATACCAATCGAGCAGGGGGATGGTCAAACTACAAAACCTCCAATTGTTTGGAAAGGTATCAAATGGGCACTTAGTGAGATGAAGCATCTGCATGCATGGTGGGCGGTGGGCAATGGAAACTCTATCAATCTGTGGAGAGAGAATTGGTTGTTGAATAAACCGCTCTGCGATTTCTTTCGGGGAAGAGAGCAAAGAGATTGTCAAATTTCATCAAAGCTCGGTGAGTGTATTACGGGAGATACTTGGAACTTTTAGGTAAACATGACTCAACCGTGCGACAAATGGGCATAGAACTGGGCACTCTACAAAGACCTAACGGTGCAAGAGAGGATACAAAGGGTATGGTTAGGCAATTCTAATGGGAAATTCACGGTTTAAGCGCGTGATGCCATCCAAAAGAAATCACCCAAACCGGCATGGTGTAAATTCATATGGAGCTCAAAGGTTCTACCGAAAACTCAAGGTATTGCATGGAAGTCATGATGGCGCAACAAGAACAGACGATCGGCTCAAAGGCGGAAAACGTGGCCTCTAGATGTTGCATTTGCCGCTTTTCGAAGAAACTCTAGAGCATATACTCTTTCAATGCAAGTGGCCAAAACAGTTTTGGAACTATGCTCGAGACATTTTCAAAGACTTCCAGAACCCTAATCATTTCGGGATGTGCGGCGACAAGGTAAGCATTACGACTCCCTCATTCTTGACATGTGGAAAGCTTGCTCTATTACTATGATGGTGAGTCTTTGGAAGAACCGAACGAGTGCTTTTACGACAATAAAGACTCAAGCTTATCGTATATATTTTTTAGCTAGGCGAGCAATCATTCGAGCTCACCACAGTCTACAGGGCATATGGAGAACTTCGGTTCATGACTTAAAGATTCTTAGAGTCTTCAATCTTCATCCAAGTTTGAGAAGAGCACCGAAAATCATTGAATGCTTACGGACTCTTCCTCCACTGGAATAATAAAGGTAAATACTTATGGGTGCTTTCGAGGGAATCACGGGAGATCGGGTTGGGGAATAGTTATGAAAACTATAAGGGTGAATTCTTAGGTCTGTGGCGGGAGGTCCGGGGTCAATACTAATTACATGGCGAAAAAGTGGCTATTGTGGAAGCCGTACACAAAGCATTTGGAAATGGGATGGAAGTATATATGGGTGGAGAGTGATTCAAATCGGTAGTTCAAGCTTTTCGGGAGAATAAATTACATTGGAGAGTCCGGGAAAGGTGGCAAACTATGAAGGAACAGGCAGAATGGATCAACGTCACAGTCACTTGGAGAGAGACCAACCTTGGTGCCGATAGCTGTTCTAAACATGGGGCTAACTTGGTTCAAGGTGAAAGGAAATGGTGGGATAGTAGACCACTCTTCATGAAGAATCTAGAGAATCACTACACCACTTATTTCCGCTTTGTCCACTAGAGCATTGATGTTTTAGGAATGATACATTTATGATGTAGCCTTACATGCGATTCTTAATATGTATCTGACACTTTTGTAATCCTTATTCTTTATTAATCAATTACCTTTAGCAAAAAAACAAAAAAAAAAGAAGAAAAGACCTGTGTAAACAAAAATTAGTTAGTTGCTTTAGAAAAGAAAAAGAAAAGAAGTTTCCATCCAAAGAAAAGAAAAGAAAAATAAAAACAAAAACAAAATAAAAACTCCAAAAATAGAATAAAATGAGTCAAAAGCCAAAAATAGAAAGGCTAAAGATGGAAACAAAGTGTAGAAAAGAAAACACAAGGGTTTCTCTAGTTCGTAATATGAATACCCTATTATCTCGGACTTGTCCTTTTTGAATATCCATTTCCTTCCTTCTTAAACTATCTCCTAATCCCATGACACCTAATAAAGACTTCTAGCTCGATTAGGAATATGTTAGTGTGATAGTAAAGTGGCATATGTGTTTGATCGACTTCGGCTTCCTTGTGTGTCATTGAGATTGTAAGGTAAAGTGTGCCCACTGCATATTGGAGTAGCGAAACTTGAGCGAAAAAATCAGAGTGTTTTTGTCTTGACATTTATGTGAGGACCTACTTAAGGACGTTATTCCAAAGTTTCAGAAACGGACCTGCTAGTGCATTTCATAGTATTACTCATTGTATATATGTTTATTCGTAGATGATTGATTATTATGCATATATTAGTTTAGGTTTCGACTTGATTATTCTGTATTCATTGCTAGTGAGATGTATAGATAATAGAGACATAAATAAGGAAACAATAGTTTTATTTCTTAGTCGTTGTAGTATATATGAAGTTTGTAAGTACCTTCACTGGAAAAATCTCACGAGGCTATAACTCGTCCACTAGGAAATTCCTAGTGGTTTAAGGCCTTGTTGCATATGGTCAATCAATCAATTTCAGTGAAAAAGCGAGATTAGTTAGAACTCCATTTTTGGTCACTTATTCTAATTTCTCATATTTGCTTGAGGACAAGCAAAATGCTGTTTGGGGGTGGTTTGATAAGAGCCCAAAACTGTAGTTTTAACCCCTTAACAATAATACTTTTAGACCAATTATGCGAGTAAAAAATAAGAGTTAATGTTGATTATGTACTTTAATGTATTTCAGGCATTGGAGTCAGTCATGTGCAGAAATATGGCACTTTTGCGAGATAAAGGAGCAAGGGTTGGTTGCTAAGAAGTTCTATGATTAAAGACCAAGATTCAAGGAGAAAAAGCCTTTTAAAGCCGGTCCAAAGCTGAAAAGTCAAAGTCAACGCTGGCGTAAACAACGCCTGAAAAGTCGTGAGAACTTCCGAAGACCTTATCTTTGGACTCAGACCTCGGAATTGGCCTACCTTATGTCAAAACGACCAGCTCGAAAAGAGTTTTCCAATAGTCTAAGACTTGACCCAATCAGACGAGCAAAAGTGGACGAAAAGTCTGCTGAAGTCAAATCCAACTAAAAAGGCCTCTGTGGACTGAAGAGATTGGGTTTTGGGCTCGATTTTCCGGCCCAAAACATGGCTCCTCAGCCCATGCACGAAAATGTGGATCAGGTTTCCTCCATTTGAGGAGAGAAGACTTAGCTTTTAAGTTATTTTAGTTTTTAGGTAGCCATTAGCCAATAATTTTTAGATCTAGTTTTAGACTCCATTAATTAGTTTCAATAGCTTGTTTTAGATCTAGTTTTTACCTTTCAATTAATTAGTGTTAAAACAAAAGTAGATTATTATTTAGAATCACTATTAGTTTTATAATAAAGTATTAGTTTTCATCTCAATTTAGTTATTTGATTAAATTCTTATTTAGTTTTAGTTGTTTTAAATTCATAAATTAGGTTATCTTCATTTGATAATTAGTTAAATCATAATTATAGTTCGAATTAGTAAATTTACAATCTTTATATCATGTCTTGCTTAAATTCGTATAGAAATGATAGTTTAATAACTCAAGGCTAAATCTCCATTAGAGGGGTTTGAGGAAGCCTTGACGAAAACTTAATTTTGTTAGCTTAGAAATCATCGTGATAATCTATTCATTCTAAAAAGTAATTAGTTCACCATGAGAATGGGTTTGATTGCTTCACATGCTAGTTATTATTTGGTAGAGATTGTCATGAATAATTAGGGATTAGAATTACCATTTTGTTATGCGAAAACATTGAAATTTGGATCACGATGAATCTTCGCTAGTTAATTAAGTCGAGTTAGGGTGAAATCAATCCCCCCTAATTCCTTATCATATAGTCAAATTAGAAATTCCGTAGTTTGAATTACCGTATCTTGTTATTATAATTCACATCGTAGTATAATTTCCATCATACTCTCATTAACTTTGAATAGACTGATAATCTTAGAAAACATTGAATTCTAAAGAACTAGGAGTGGAACGAATCTTTTACTTTAACTCTATTGCGATATCATCGAGAGTAGAAAACTTTAATAAACCCTTAGCGTAAGCTAGCTTTAGTTTTACTCGCGGTTGAGTCTCGTCACTTAGTCGTAGGTAAAACTATTGTTTTACATATTATCATTACATGACAGCCAAAAACTATCGCACGACCGTCGGAAAAGGCTCGGTCAGCATAGGCTTCTGATAGTCAGAAATAGTCAAAATAGGTCATCGGCGTTTGGTATCTATGCCGACGGACATTGCAGCTGTCATAGACTGTTGGGTATTGCTGCAAACACTAACCGTCGAATATTACTGCTGTCGAAGACAGTCTGATATGTGTTAGAAAAATGGATTTGCACAAATCCATTGAGATATGAATGAGTAATTTGTCTTCCAACTTACCCCACTTGAGATGAAATGGGTTTCTCTTGAAACAGTACATAAAGTGAGAAAACCTTTTCGAAAGGGTGCACTGGTTCGAAACAGTTTATTATGCTATAAAGGTGTGACCTTTCAAAATGTTCACTGGTTCGAAGTAGTGCATCATGTCGAAATGGTGTGATCTTTCGAAATAAGCACTGGTTCGAAACAGTGCTTTATGCCGAAATGGTGTGTCTTTTCGAAACATGTGACTTTTCAAAGAGTTGCTTACTTTTTCCCAAGAGTCACTGTGTTGTTTCGAAGAGGCACCACTCACCTATAAATAGTGGATGAATTTGGAGAGAAAGACACCATATCACACAGAGTTCTGATATTTCTCTTCTCGCCCTGTTCTTAGTCAAATACTATGTTGTGCTCGCTGATTCTGTAGAATTGAAGTGCTAGCTTTCTATAGAAGGAAATCCGTTATATCTTGGGAGACAGTTTCCCATCAACCTTCAAGCACCGTGAGGGGGAAAATCTGTCTTAAGGACATATTGTATCTACACTAGGCTCAGATTTAACTAAGAAGTACAAGACACGTACAAGATAAAAGATTTGTATAGTTTGGTAATTGGTAAAGAGTAAATACAATTAAGTTGTATATTCCTAACAACTTAAGACAGATTTTTCTTTGGTAAATTAAGTTTATTCGTTGAACTAAATGTTTGTTCATGATATATTTGTTATATCAATTTGATTTTCTTGTTTACTTAACAATAAGTATATTTTTGGAATAAGTTTAATATGGCTGTTGTCAAAGACCATCGGGTATTGCTATTGTTAAAGACCATCGGGTATTGCTACTGTTAAAGACCATCGGGTATTGCTTCCACTCGACATCCTTTGTCCGTCGGATATTAGTTTTTTTTTTATTAAAAACAAATATTAGGATTTTAATAAAAGATCCCAACATCACATTCTTTTTCGTGCCAACATCACAATTATTACAAAAGAGTTATACTTGGTATCTAGCACAAGTAGAAAGGACGTGTAACAACAATAATTTGATTAAATTATAACACCATATCTCCATACAACTTTAGTGGCCAAGTCTACAAGGATGTCAAGCTTTTTACATAAAACAAAATGGAGTCTTCTAACACTTTTTAACTTCCCAAGCCAAACCCTGACAAAAACCAAGTAGATTTTCACTTTCTACCATTGTTTCGATCCAATACGTGGTTTCCCTTTGACTTCACTTTCCTACAAAAAAAAAAAATGATCGTGAACTTTATTTGTCACTAGAGAACTCTTTAAGGTCATTAGACAAATGGGTTTGTCGCATTTGTCTTTGCATCCATGCACTTGGGATACCGTGTCGTCATCCAGATGATACCATAGAACCGCCTGCTTTGATGGAGAGTAGAGAACCCGCATGTGTTATTGTGGGCATACCACAGCCACCCTCTAAGCCCAACACTACGGATCTTACACCCATAACACCCAGATACCCCTAATCAGCTTGGTAATGTTTCGCATCTTGATGAGACGTTACTTGATAGTGCATTCCGTATACCTTTTCGTACTGTGAAAAGTATACCACGTGCTTGTCGTTTGACTTTTTCTGGTGCACTGAAATCTGCTCTCTGGGATATTACGGCTGATCCCGGTTCGATTATGCCACAGGTTCGTCTCCTTACTTGGCTGCATTTGTACTTTGCAAGCTTTTCAACCACAGAATCGTCAAGAACGTCGTTCTGGTACTAGAAAAAACCTTCAGCAGAAACAAATTCTCCATGCTTTGACGACATGGAATGAGCCTGGTGGGATGTTTCGTCTCTTAGAGTCTGTAATAGAGCCTCCTTCAATCCAGCCACCCTAGAGATCTGTCCCCATTCAGAATGTGCATCGGTGTTTGCAGAAAGTTGCTGATGGATATTTTGCTGCAGCAGTAAACGTGTTAACTTCATCAGGAGTTGCCTCCAATACTGCGGATACCATATGTGCATTAGAGGAGAAGCACCCAATACGACAACCACCTGTAAGACCAACTGTTCCTTTTGATAAGCCCCCTTTAGTGCTAGAGAGAGACGCCCTATTATCATGTATTAGGTCGTTTCCAAAAGGTACTTCTTGTGGCCGTGATGGTCTTCGAGCTCAGCACTTGTTAGATGTCATGAGTGGTGCTGCAGCAGCTATATCTTCTGACTTGCTAGATGCATTGACCTCTGTGGTGAATCTTTGGTTATAGGGACGATGTCCACAGCCATTAGCGGAGTTCATTCATGAGTGCTCGCTTACTCCACTTCTTAAGCGGATAATAGTATTAGATCCATGGACGGCAATGAAAAAGAGTTTCCAAAGGCGTGGTAGGGTACTTACAAGATTTTCAATATGGGGTTGGTGTTTACGGTGGAGCGAAGCACTTTTTTGCACTGTGTCAACCGTTATAGTGTATGCTAACGAGGGGACGATTACATCTTTCGATCTTTGCTTGTAGATTTTCGAATGCCTTTAACATGGTTGATCGGAATACCATGTTAAGAGGTTTGTATTCGGTGCCCGACTATTGCCCCCCGGGTCGAAAGTACTTATATTGTCAACCCGCAAGGTTATATTTGGGAGATGGCTACATATGGTGCGCTCTTCGGGTCAGCAAAGGTGACCCTTTGGGTCCCCTTCTATTTGCACTGGTGTTGCATCCCCTGATTCTGCGGATCCAGTCCAGTTGTCAGTTGTTGCTATAGGCTTGGTATTTAGATGATGGGACTCTGATCGGAGATACAAAACAGGTGGCGACAGCTTTGGGTATGATTCAGGAAGAAGGACCTTCTTACGAGCTGGTTCTTAATGTGGCTAAAAATGAGATATTTTGGCCATCACTGGATCCATATCGCTCCACTCCTGGTCTCCTGTCCTCAATAGGGAGTCAAGTTGCTTGGAGGTGCGGTCAGCACTGATTCATCCTTTGTCATGGGGCTTGCTCGCAAGCGTGTTGAAAAGGTTGTGTCTTTGATGGACCGTTTAGCTATATTGGAAGATCCACAGTGTGAGTTAGCTCTCTTACGTGCTTGTGCTGGGCTCTCTAAGTTGGTCTTTGCGATTCGTACTTGTCCACCATCCCTTTTTAGAGAGGCAGCTAAGACTTTTGATCGGCATCTCCGCAGTGTTCTCCAGGGTATTGTGGTTTCTGATGGTCCTAACTTCGGTGATTTGCAGTGACGTTTATTGACACTTCCATTACGTCTGGGTGGGTTAGGTATTTATTGTACTACTGATGTCTCTACTATTGCATTTGTGGCCTCCCGTTGTCAAACGTTTGAGCTTCAGAACCACATTCTTAGGAGTTGTGGGCTAGTGCCTTTGGATGAGATTCTTGATGTTGCTAGCAGTGCTTTGAGTCTTTGTCTACCCGATTTTGACCTCAGTTCTATGGTCGTGAAAGCTTAGTCCCCTCAAAACCACAAAAGTTTTGGCGGAAGGCGTTCTATGGTAAGATTGTTCTTTGGTCTTGAAAGGGGAGTTTGTGTTATCTGCTTTCGTCGAGAAAGTAGTCATTGGATGCTTCTTTGTCGAAACACGCATAAAGGATTTTCTACTTGCTATTCCGATGGAGGGACTTGGACAGCGTATGTCGCCGGTAGAGTATCGTTCTATTCTCCGGTACCATCTCATGATTCCTTTGTACTCTGATGGTGGTCTATGCCCTGTTTGCAAAAAGAGTAGACTAGATGTTTTCGGGGACCATGCAGCACATTGTCGACATTTTTCAGGTTTCAAATATCAACATGACCATGTCAGAGATATTTTATGTGATGCATTTTGGAGGGTCAATTACAGTGAAGAAGGAGGCTCCCGTGAATTTTCTCACTGATCCGAATGAGGGAAGATCTACACTTCGGCCTGCGAATGTATTGATCTACAGTTGGTTTGAGGGGAGACATGCATGTGTTGATGTAACTAGAGCCTCTCCATTGCTTGGGCTTGGGAATGGAGTCTTTGAGGTAGGTGAAGCAGCTAAGAGAGCAGCGACAGGAAAGATGGAGAAGCATGAGGAAGCTTGCACGGCTAACCATCATTGTTTCATTCCGTTTAGTTTCGACACTTTCGGTTTCTTGGAACAACAGTCTGTTGAGCTTCTCAAGAGACTTCAGAAAGTGATGGACAGTAACGTTATGATAGCTGGTTCTAACGAGTTTGTTTTTAGAAGAATAGGATTTGTTATTTAGAAAGGACTTGCGGCACAGCTTGTTGCACGCTTGTCCTAATTATTTGTAAAATTCCTTATCAGTTTCAATAAAATTTCCACTTAAAAAAAAAAAAAAAAAAAAAAAAAAAAAAAAGAAATTCTTTACTCATATTAAAATTACATTCAGTCACTTGAACCCCACATGATAAAAGAACATTAAGGAAAAGGGCATAAACTACCACTAATCATAGTCGTGGATAGCTCAAACATTTTTATCAGACTTTTGTAATCTTAGTCTCAAAAAAATTCCAGATACTCTGGGCATGAACATGCCAATTCTTATATTTAGCACCTATCCGATCCAGATCTTATGAAGTTTTCTAGTCTAACTAGAACCTAAGAAACGTTGGGCACAAAAATAATATGGTACAGTAAATAAACTTATATTCAAGTTAACAACTTAAGTGTTGTTACCTGTGGTAAGTCAAGTTAAATATAATTCTTTGCTGTTGATGGATTATGATTTTTTGCACCCTTGCTCCAGTCATAACCAACCTATGCATGATGACAAAAATCTACTAGAGTTAGTGTAAGAGCTAGAACAATTGTCTTGATATCACTAGACAATAATAAACATGTCACAAGAACAAGACTAATATACTCCCTTGTTACAGATGTTAGCAAATTCTAGCTCTCCATAAAAATTTAACGAAAGAATGGCCTGCAAATTCGCAGAAGTTATACTTAAAGGTAGACATACCGCTTACGCAAATATTGGACCGTTCTCATGGGAGAGGTTGCAAGTTCGAATCCCACCAAGTGCTGGTTGGAATTTCTTTCTTGTGTAATTATGTGATGGGCCTTTGGGCCAAGTAAGCTTTCGAGCTAGAGACAAGACGCTGCTACGATGGGTGGACCAAGGAGCGAAAGGAAGTCTTCATGGACAAGGTGGAGGCAGTTGGGTCTACTAAAAACTGGCGCATCGGCGAGAGCCTTCGAGCTAGGTTCCCTTCGGGGTTGGTAAGCCTTCGGGCTAGGGTCTTTCAATATAACCGGTGTGGGGGCGCATCGGCGAGAGCCTTCGAGCTAGGTTCCCTTCGGGCAATGTAAGCCTTCAGACTAGGGTCTTTCAATGTAACTGGTGTGGGTCTGCCTTAATCCTCTAAATATTTAAAAAAAAAAACAATTTGAACTGTTGTTATTGAATGTGCTGCAAGTTATGGGTTTGCTACACCAAGACCATGCCTTTAATTAGATGAAATTAAATTAGCCAAGTCATATATCACAGTCCCGTGGGATAGACCACCTAGGTCTCAAAATGCATGAGCCAATGCCTCTATCTTTTGTGAATCAAATCCAGAGCATAATCATTTTAAACAAATATTTCTATTACTTTAAGTATTACTAGAATCTTCTAATTTACAAATCCACTTCACTTTTAAAGTAGAGATCTGCTTTATATTTTTCTTAAGATTAGAAAACAAATAAAATAATCCAGTAAAACATATGGATCAACAGGCCGGTAGAATCACCTCTTAATCACTTGAGACTACCGATGAATTGCCTTTCACCACCCTTTTTAACAGCCTTAGTCTCATTGGCTGGACGTGTTCGAGCATAATCCAATGGATAGACAAATAGAAGAGATGAAGCACTAGCTGCACCTCCTTATGCCACGCTACCAGTAAACCATTTTCAATAGCCATCTCTATCTTTCTTGAAGTTGAATAGTCTTTTAAAGTAATATACATTCAGGGTTAAATATTTAAAAGAAAGCCTCGAACATGCTTAAATAATTTTAAACTCCAGACCATATAGTTTTCACTACAAACTTCTGGGAGGACACTGAATTTAAATAGTTTACCTTGGAAGGCTATTTGGGAAAAGCATATTTTGTAATCGGGTAATGATGAAACACCAGCCCATATCTCTTCATTTGGAGTGCCCATAATTCTTGGAAGAGAAAACCATAAGTAGAAGGTAAGTACAATAGATATTACACTCCTTATGACAAGTCAATACAATTTTATGAAAACTAACTCAATAGAAACCGACGAAAAACATAAAAAAAATCATTACATATATAAACACCTATTCTTTTTCCTGACTTGTTTGTTAAGAATTTGAGATGTAAATGTTAAACTTACTCAATCTTGAGATAAGTAAGTTAAGCTACAAATTCATTTCACAAAAAAGCGAAAAACATACCATGCATATGAAACTTCCATACTCATCTAACACTAAGTGATTTTCAAACCATATAAACAAACAATCACAAATATCAAAAGTGCGTCACTTCGAGAATTTCATAATATTCAAGAACTAACCGCAAACGATTATTCAACCTGAAGGGGGTACCTGTTCGTCTAATACTATAATATTTCCAATTTATGTTTAGTCCTAGTAGAAAAGTAACCTGCTAGTCATTTAAAGCGTTCTTTACCTGTTTCATGGTTGGCTCAAATCAACATTGTTGATTACAATATCATCCACACCTGAGAGACACGCAACAGTATCAAGCAACACACCACACATAAGATAGCAAACAAGAGTGCAAAGTTCTGCACGTATTCATTTGCCTATGACCCATTCTTCTTGTTAAGCAAACTTTAGATGCATTACAGACAAATAGTCAAATACAGATGATTCCTGATATAGGTACCTAACAAAAAATAACCTTGATGACTTCTATAGTTCTATAATGTACCAAGGGAAAACGGAAGGAAAAGTTAGTATTTGATGTTGCTACAGAAGGATGACGAGAAAGCAAGATGTAGGTTATTCAAACAAAAGTATTTAGATTTTTCCATTTTTTAGCGAGGAAAATTAGGACAATGATTTGAAAGGAAGACGTAAAAATGTGAGCTCATACGCTATAGAAGCCATAGCTGTAACATCCTATACAATAAGCAACCAATAAATTTCATATTTATGAAATCCATATAAAGGGTGAAACAATTCCAAAACTACATGGGTTTTACCCTTTTTCCATTATCCAAATATCTCTCTTATACTCTTATATTCTTACAAGATTTAATTTCTATCAATCATGGGGCAAATTAATTCTATAAAAAAAACTTGGAAACCATTTACCAACCTTTCCCTTTCAGCTATTCCTTCTAATTGTTCAAGAGGCTGGGACTGCGGCTTTAAATTCAACTTGGGCTTCTCCACTGCGCGCTTTCCCTTGTCACTCCCAGCAGATCCTGGTTTCACTTGCATACAACTCAATGACAGTTTCCACATGACCGGGATTGGATGGCGGTCGGTACCCCTGATTGCAGATAGCAATTGATTATAAACATTCAATAAATTTAAATTCTAAACTTCCCAACTTTAAGATTATAAAACTATAAATCCAACTTCGAACAACTAGCAAAAAACGTAGCATTACCTGCTTATAATCAATGATAGGTGGCTCCGAAGTGTCCAGTGGCTTTGATCTTGGAAGGAGATTTATCTTAGGCTGTTCGACTACTTCTGCAGGTATCATAGGTTGCATTTGTGACCCACCCAATTTACATTCAGCAGAAGCTGGATGAATCACCTCACGGTTGAATGATAAATTTGGCTTTTTAGCTTCAATGTATAGTACATTTCCTGATAATACACATTCCCAACGCCCAAATTTTCATCCTCAACTACCCGACCCTTCTCCTCATACCTCCCCCTCATTCCATTAAAATCACCCCTATCATTCTCCACTCCACTATACGAATTCAACCGAAAATTAGTATCATCCGAGAACCTAATAACTTCGACATCATTGATTTACAAACCATATAAACAAACATTCACAAACTATAGCTATATTCACAAATTATATTCTACCCAATCTAGAGTTAATGCAAAACTAGGTAAAAAAAAATCGACTTTATAGAACAACCTCATGCTTAGAATGAGAAACCCACACAAATCCAGAGAAGAAGAAAAAAACACGAACCTTGATGTGAGAACGCACGGAAGACCTGCTCACATCAATTTTAAAAATATAATGAATAAAGTTACTTTATTTGAGCTCAATAGCTAAACCCATCGAAAAAAATACTATCTTTAAAATCAAAATTGAGAACGAGTTAGAGAGGAAAGAGACACATGAGTTAAAGGAAAAAAAATTACCTTAAATTGCTGGTGTTGAAAAGAGAGACAATTTGGAGAGAATATATGCGTTGAATTTCCTAAAAAAGAACAAAAATTTGAAGGTGAGCTAGGGAGCTAAGTGTTTGTGAGATATTGAAAATTAGTTTAAAAAGTGAGCTAAGAGAGATGACCTTGCCTCCCTCTTTGTTGCAGTTGTGTGAGTAACCTAAAAATTTTAGACTACGTTATTTTCTTTTGTAGGGTACTAAAACATTTTTGGTGCTAGTGAGAGTTTTCCAGGGTCCATTTCGGGCTGACGGTTGCCAAATCTCTAGAAACAGTCGGCATACAAGAAATATCCATCAAAAGTGTACAACAGTTATTAACTGTCAAATATATCGATGGCATAAAACAGAGGGATGTCTATCGAGTAAGAATTTTTTTTAACAAAATGGAAAATAACTAATCCGACGGGCATTATTTGGTGGCCAACTAGCTAGAACCATCGGAAACATCCAACAGATCATAGCTGTTGGCGTACCTCTATTAGGTTTGTCCGTTAAACTCAATTTTTTGGTAATGAATCTACCATTTTCAAACCTTGATTTCTTCTAGTACCTAATTAACTTTAGTCCACAAAATTTGAAAGACCCATTTTCTAACAATTTGAGAATCAGAAGTTCAGATCAACATGTTGATGAAGATTTAGGAAGAATTGAAGATGAATATAATGAAGAGGAAAATAATAATGAATTAGAATATTTACCTTTTTACATTTTAAATTAGTTTAGAATATTTAAAATTAGATACACAAACCCTAGCTTTTGTGATTTATTTTATTTACATTTTTATTGTATGTAAATATGTGAGTTAGTTGTCTAAAATGAATTAGAATAATTTGTACTTTGTAATTGGTATGTTATTATTCAAGTTTTACTTAATTTATTTACAACGAATTTACATGTAAATAGGTATATGCATGTTCTAACACACATGCATAAACTTATTTGCATGTGATGTGATGTATTTGCGTGAAATTAGTAAATGGAGTATCACAAATTTTTTAGGGTTATTACATTAAAAAGTTGATTATTTTTTGAGAAGTTTTCAATAATTTATGTTGTATTGTTTGTTGGTGTAGAAGTTTCAGAGGAGATTGAAACTCAAAGTTTCTAGAAAACAAAATGAAAAAGACATAGAAAAAGTTGGAAGCTAAAGATCAATGACAGACGAGTATTAAGAGAGAGAGGCAAGCAAAAGAAGCGGAACAAGGAAGTCGTGAGTAGTGAAATAATGTACAAAGATTGGTCAGGATATAACATTGAGTGTCTGCTTTTAGTAATAGTAAATGTTTTAGGCAATGTTTAAGACAATGTTGTAATGTTTGAGACAATGTTTCAGTTTGTTGAATGTTATTTCCTTTTTAAGGATAAATATTTTTTCCACTTAATGGTTAAACAAATGTTTGTGAATTGGTTGAACATCCATACATGTATATTTTTGTAAATTGATTGTACATGCATACATGCATGTGTATACAGGTCTATACAAGTGCAAGATAGAAAGAAAAACACATACAAACTGGTAGTATGCATGTGATGGTTTAGTATATAAATTTGGTTTTTGATGTGTATATATGTGTGCAGCGTAACACTTAGAAACCAATAAAATTTTGGAGTCTTTAAGTAGAAAAAATAAATAAATCAAAGAATTACCTATTAGCTAGGAATAAGTATAGTGTGTGGGAGAAGTAATATTATGCTTATGCAAGGTAGAAACAAAAACACATGCAAATTGGTAGTAGGCATGTGAATGTTTAGTATATAAATTTGGTCTTTAATGTGTATATTATGTGTACGGCGTAACACTTAGAAGCCAATAAAATTAATGTTTCGTACATAAATTTGGTCTTTGATGTGTCCTGTCTCTCTCTCTTATGTGTGGTATACACATGTTTAATGGTGTTTACATGTTTGTTGCACACATGCATAATGGTGTGTGCATGTGTGGTATATACATACATAATAGTATGTGTTTGCATGTGTGTTATACACATGCATAATGATGTTTGTATGTGTGTTATACACAAACATAATGATGTGTGCATGTCACACATGCATAGTGGTGTTTGCATGTGTATCGGACTACTACTCCCAAGTCCAAACTTAAAATTATTATCGACAATAACTTTATTGAAATCGAGATAAATCACACAATTGGATTGATTAACATAAGATTCAAGGATTTGAAGAAGAATTTTAATTGTTGTACGTTCAATTATTTGTTGAACTGGTGTCGAAATCAACCTAATTATTTTTCAATTAACAATAACCTAGAATTGAAAAGTGAAAAAGTAGATTGTAAAATGAGAAGAGTGTTTGCCATGAAAGAATATTATTTTTTCTCATATCTTAAATAAAAAATTACAAGTTTCTAGTTAAAGTTTTTATATGTACAACGACTAATCAGAAAAGCTATTTGCAGGGCACACTCTCTTTCCAAGGGTCATATGGAGAATACAACGACTAATCTTTCCATTCTTCATGGTTTAAGACTATCGGGTAAACACATAAAAGCACCCAAAATGCTTGAATGTTATTGGTTAATTACCCCTTCCTCATGGAATAATCAAAGCCACAACAAATAGTTCATCAAGGGGAAATTCAGGTCTAGCAGGTTGGGGTTCACTATTTAGAGATTGGTAGTTGGGGTTCATCAAGGAGTTGTTCTCGACACTTTGATTGGTAGTTTGGGTGTAGAAACAAGTTATGTAGCTGAGTGTCAAGCAATTGCTTTCAGCCTGGCAAGGGCTAACAACAGGGGTGGACGCGAATCTAGATTGTGTCAAACTAATCCACTACTGTAGTTCAAGCCTTTAATAGGGATCAAGTTCACTGGAAAGTTAGGCCGATATGGAGCAAGTATAAGAACAAAACAAATTGGCTGCTTATCACCTCAACTTGCATTGGAGAGAATGCAACTTCCATGCCGATGCATGTGCTAGAAAAGGGTCAACTTTACGATGCATGTGCTAGAAAAGAAAAGGGTCAACTTTACTGTGGGGGCATCATAATGGTGGAATGACAAATCCCTATTCCTAAGTAGGATTAAGCACCAGGATCTGACTTACTTAAGATTCTTGAACTAGTGTTAAAAACTTATAATGCAATGCAATGCAACTCAGCCTTAAATCGAAATATTATTTGTAATTTTCAACTTTATATTAATATAATTATCTTAAGCAAAAAAAAAAATCTAGTTGAAGTTTTTTTGAGTTTTTTAGACATTGGTTCTACTATTACTATTATAATTAGACTTTGGTCTATAAATGTTAAAACCGAAAAGCTAATGTGCGCAAGATGTACCCATGCGCAGACATCTGGGCCACTCATATAGACAGGAGATTCGTGTGTATTGCAACAAAGAAATACTGTCAACGGCTCTCATTCCTGCACACACACATACATCGTGATGCACCCCAAAAGCCCTCCCTCATGTTAAAATATTAGTTTTTAGTGGTCAAACTGTTTGCTTTTCGTATATGGCCAGAATGCCCTTGAGTGTTGTATATGACCATAATGCCCTGAGTGTGCCCCTCTCACACGTGTCAAAATCTCAAAATTGACTTGCCACGTGTCAAAATCTCATAGACGTCCTTGTGTATAGAAAGAAGATAATTAATGAGCTGCATAATTAAGTGAATCGCCACCACTCCCAGGAAGCTCAGACGGTGGCACATAGATAATTGATGCACTCTACCAAATTATGATTTGATGGAAGCGACCCAACAACTTATTTTAGGGCACGTTAAACACAGACAACGAACTCACATTAGCCAAACCAGACGGAATCTTCTCGGAAAGATTATTGTCATTCAGCAGCCAAACTGTCAGAGTTTGAGGAAAGTTGCAACACTTGAAGAGAGAGTAAATGCCCCAAGCTGGAAGGGATGCCACCACTCAAATTGTTTCCAGCAAATGAAAGATACCTCATACCCTTTATGCGGGTGAGGCCTGCGGGAATGGGACCATCAAAACTGTTCCGACTCAAATCGAGACTAAGAAGAAACTCTATATCTCCAAAACTTTCAAATCAACATCCCAAAAAATAGTCATTATTAATCGAATCCATAATATTATACTAACTTATATTATGGAAACAATTGCTTTTTCATTACACACTTCAACAAATGCTTCAACCCCCAAAACATCCAAAATCATCCACCCCAAATGTGATTCCATCAAAGTAATTGAAAAAAAATATTAATTAGTTGAAATTCTTTTGGTTTTGAGAATGGGTATGGTGGTTTCTTGTTTGTTTTTTAAGTTGGAGAATTGGAATAGTGTATTGTACTTTGGTCGGTGTTTGTTTGCCATGAATTATAATGTGATGAAACGGGTTGAAGACTTGAAGAGACGGGTTGTTTCAACTATTGGGCTTTAATCTGTTATTGGGCCAAGTTGAGTTGTTCACAACTTCACATGATATAATCACGGACCAACACGTGGCAAATCAACAATACACATGTGGCGAACTAGATCTCAAAAACATTTACAAATTCTAATTAAAGTTTTTTTTAGATGGAGAATAAAATTATAATTGGTATTAATAAAAAAATACTTGCTAACATCAGTCTGAAAATGTCCTAATTTAAAACCGAAATTATTAATGATAGCAGCTCATTTTTGTCTTAAAATCGAAATTACTGTTCACCCAATATTCCAATACTAGCCAAAATTACTAGTCAGTTTTTATCTATGGGCCTAATTTTGTGTATATGTTATATTGTCGTTGTACAAGAATTGGGCTATTAGCGCACGACCCGTTAGTGAAGGCTTTCCATTGGGCTATTAAATAGATGGTTATTCAACTGGAAGGCCCTCTTAGCAGTTAGCACTATAGCAGCAGCATAAGGCACCATGCCTTTGTTTAAGAATTGTTAATCACCAGTAACTCCGTCAGTAATCAATGACAAAATAATTTATTCAAGGGCTAACAGGCGCCTCCTAACTTTATATGGAAAAAAAAATTACACTATACTACTTGTTAACATAAATACATAATTACATACTACCATTTAGTGTTATTTTTGTTAGGGTTAATTTGTCCAAACCACCCACTTTTGTCACCACTTTATAATAAACAACCCCCCCCCCCCCCTCCCCCATTTGTAAACATTACGATTCCCCTCCCCACTCCCACCCCTCCCCCTACGCTCCATCTGACTTCCATCCAAATTCCGTTGGTATTTCACCTAATACCAAAAGTATCTTTTACTTTTTGGTTTGATGGGTCAAATATTATTTAAAGGGTTTATACAAAATGAAATACTCTTTTAGAGGGTTTAAACAAAATGTAATCCATTTTTGGGAAAGGTATTTTTTATATTAGGTGAAATACTAACGGAACTTGAATGAAAGTCAGATAGAGCTGGAGGGAAAGAGGAGAATCGTGATATTTACAAATGTGGGGGAATTTATTATAAAGTAGTGACAAAAATGATGGATTTGGACAAATTTCATCTTTTTGCTATGTGAGAGAATGATTTCTTCATTTCAAAAACATTTTCTAAAATAGCACTCAGTTACATCAATTTTTTTTTTTTTTTTTGGCTAAAAGTAATTTGCATTAAGCAAAAGAGTGGGGTTACAGGAACAATTACAAATGATCAAGGATCTTACAGAATGGGAGCACTACTATACATGTCCCCTCAATGCATTTTAAGAATCAAATCTGAAGTATGTAAAGTTAGGGTCTTGAAGTCTCGGGAAAAAGTCTGCTCGAGAGTTGCATCATTGTCTTACACTTTTGGGATCTCTTACATCAACTAAAACACTTTGAGCTATATGTTGGAATCAAAAGTTACAATAATAATTCATGGCCGGATTCAATGCATAATTACTTGCAATTTTTGATTTGCAAGTATTAATTAGTTGTTATTATGAGTTTATAACATTTTCATTCAGGGATGAAAGTGGGACGTTCATTGAGCACAAGTACATCTAAAAATATAAAGTTGATTACGGCAGAAGACACTCTTATTATTATGCTAAACACATGTCACTTCACCATATAAGTGGGAAACATATTGAAGTGATGCACTAGCTAGCATATCCGTATCCGATAGCTCCGTCAATGAACATTTTTGTGAAATTAGGTATGTGCATAGCTATAGGGAGGAGTTTAAACATGAAGCACACTGAGAGACAAATTTCTTGAAAAATCAAACGAAGAGAGTTCCACGCAGACAGACTCCTATTGTAGAAAAGATTGGTACTTTAAGAGCAACTTTAGGAGAGAAACCAAGAAAACACCAAATATTTGAACCAAACCAAAAAAACACCAACCAATTTCAGGAGCTCAAATAGTTGACATCAAATGACGCGGTTTTGGATAAACCACGCCGTATAGCCCATGCAGCTTTCGTAAAACCGCGCCACAGAAACCCACCTTAGAAGTCCAATTCCACGCGGTTTTCCAGAAACCGCGCGATATGTCGCACATCAACTTTTTTCTTTCTTCTCTTTTCAAATCTCTCGCGCGGTTTTTGCAAAACCGCGTGATTGAAGCCTACACTCTAGCCCAAGCCCATGCGGTGTTCAAAAAACCGCGTAGTTTTTCCAAAACCGCGAGAAAGATTTGATACAGCACCAAATCAAACACCAAATTTTGGTCAATTTGGTGTTTGCTTTGGTATTTTCATCAACATGTGTTTCTCCTGAAGATGAAAAAACACCAAATTATTAATTTGGTGTTTGATGTTAAGATAGTGTCTTGCCTAAATATGCTCTAAGACATGGTTGCCAATGCATGCATCGATTATCAATTTGCTGTACTTTTACATTCTTTATTTCCTCTATTTTTTCTAATATCTAAATTCTTGGCTTACCTAGCGAAAAATAAAAAATGATTGATACATCATATCAATCAATTCATAGTTTGATACGACTATTTCAATCATCAACTTAGCTATTTTCAAATTATACATACATGAAAATATAAAAATATTAGCAAATACTTATAATTAAATATATTAATAAACATATTTACTAAGGTCAACTGTGTAGACTCACAGTCAAGTGACAGAAGTAATACTAAAATCAAAATTTTCATACAAAATAAGACTAACACCTAATTACCATGTAACTCTAGCTAGTTAAGTTGGTAAAACTTTTGGGTGATAATACTAGATGGTTTGGGGTTAAAACTCGGTCTGCTCTGCTTGCACACGTACCATTGAGTTACTGATATCTTTAAAAACAAACTTGCCCACATATTTCTCGTTAACAACCTCATTTGCCAAAAAAATAAATAAAATAAATAAAAATAATAAAAATAAAACCCTAATTACCACAGTATTAGTCAATTGTGATTTGGTATGAAACCTCATAGTTCTATCATAAAAACATATTTTGGATTTTGAAGAATCGAAATGATGATGTAAGAGACAAAAAATGCAAATACCAAATTTTGCTCGGAATATTTTAGAAATCCAGTTTTTAGAGCTTCTGGAATTCCGACAATTCTGAAATCCATAACTATGGTAATAGTAGGAGACTAGGAGTGTAGGACCAAGACCTAAAATGCCCGAATTAAAAGTTGAAACAACTTTTAGCTCTTGACTGCATAGAAACTCCATAGCAGTATCATTGCATATACCTATATAATCACGAAATTGGGCATACAACCCTGTTTTGTTTCTTGTTACTCTCATGGAACCGGTCCATATTTTTTTAAGAATAAAAATTTGTATAGCTTTTAGCTACTACTCAAGCAGATGAGGCACTCTAGTAGGCACTCTAGTTGCGTACTGTTGCCCGTAAGGAAACAATTAAAATAAGACCAAGACATTTATTATTACGAAGTAATCTATATCAATATGTTAATATTAAAGCTCCACAAGGAGTATTTTTCTTACTCTCTTAAAATTCCACATCATCAACTCCTATTAAAATAGAAGTTCCTCTCCTATTGAAAACAGATATTCTAGCACTTCTAGTTAAAACATGAATTCTTCTCCTATTATAATAGAAATTCTTCTCCTATTGAAAAAGAAAAATCTAGGACTTCTAATTAAAACGGGAATCACATTTCTAAATTAAAACAGGGTCACTCCCCCAATTAAAAAAATGGGTTTTTAAAACTTAATTAAAACAATTTGTTGAGAAATTAAAACGGATTTTTCAGACTTGATTAAAACAATTTTTTAGGAAATTAAAATGGATTCACTACTATATAAAAGCTAGTAGACCACATTTTTTAACAGTGACCTATTGGGATAGAGCACATTTTTCAATCCAATTTGAGAGCGTGTTCTAGCATGGTGTGATATATTACATAGGTAAAAGACCAAGATTTTATGACTGAAAAATCATGCTCTATTAAGAGTATAGAGTACGATTTTGCAGGAACACTATGCTCTATTCCAATTGGAAAGAAAAAAGGTGGTCTATCTCCTAGACAGATGGTTCACAATTTCTATTTAAAAAATGTAATTTTCTTCACCTAATACCTCCATTCTTAATGTCGTGCTCTTTATCCATATATGGGATAAAGTCACTCCAAAAACGTACAAAGTCATATCTCATCCTACAAGTTGAATTAAGGAATGATATTTTGTAGATATGATCTCCCCACCATAAATAACATGCCCACCAAATTTCGGATCATTCAAATATGTCTAACCTAATAAAATATTATTATGAAATTAGAAAATTCTAGATCGTTAAATAAATGTTCAAAATTGAACACTATTTTTCGCAAGGTTGGACATATCCAAATAAGTTAAAATTTTGTGAGCATACTATCCATTGTGAAAAGATCATATCCACAAAAAATAGAGTCTTAATTCAATTTATAAATCGATGGAGTGGCTTGGGAGTAACTCTAATAGGAGTGGCAGGGATAGAATGTACAAAACCATATCTCATCTTACCAGTTGAATTAAGAGTTGATATTTTGTAGATATGATCTCCCCACCATGAATAACATGCCCACCAAATTTTGACTCACTCAAATGTGTAACCTAATCAAATATTATTATGAAATCGAAAAGAAATCGAAAAATTCTAGACCGTTAGATAAACGTTCAAAATTGAACACTAATTTTCACAAAGTTAGACATATCCCAAATAAGATGAAATTTTGTGGGCATATTATCCATTGTGAGAAGATCATATTCACAAAAAATCGGATATTCATTCAATTTGTAAGTCGGTAAAGTGGCTCGGGAGTGGCTCTAATGGGAGCGGTTCTATCCCTCCGAATACAAATGGCCTCTTACCTCTTTGGCACTAAACTTTTTTATAATTCCCACACTTGATACAAGGACACCTAATTGAACTTGGTTGTGAACCTGTAGGGGTTGCAGGCTTTTGTGCGAAATCAAGAAATTCCTCAACCTCGTTTATATATTCCTGTGATATATCCATTGACATCCAAGATCTATCCATATCCATATAATAGCACTAATTCACAACAATACAACAAATTTTAGAAATCAACCTTGTAAGTACTTTTTTCAATCTTAAAATGCACGACATTACCACACGAACAATACTATTAGATAGTATATAATGTTAAGCATAAAAAAAACAGTACCACTGAGCATGCAAAATAATCAAACAATAATTATCGACAAATTAATCCCAAGTGTGGCATATCTTCCAGAGACATGTACACATTGCAAGCTACTCAACATATGACCATAAAAAATTAAATTCTTTATCGATAAGAGATTTTAGTATACGCGGAAACACAGCGCCATATTAAAATTTTACAACTTCAGCAATGTAAAATTTACTTTAAAACATGTATATGAATATGAAGCGACTGTAGCCATGTAGTAAAGTCTCAAGTTATAAATCCAGTAAACATATATAGCAAATTAGCATTGGTAATTAGTAATAAAACTAGCTCAAATCGTATAAAATACTAAGAAGTGAGTAATTAATTGGTAATATAAGTGAAGAACAGGAATCAATCATATTAAAAGCAATCAAAATACTAAAAATACCTTTGATTGATATCAAATCGATTTGAAAATAGATCTGAACTTCGAAATTTTAGATCTAGAAACCTCTGTTAATGTGAATTCGTCCTTTCCGCTTCGAATCAGTGTAAAAAACGTATAGATCTGTAAACCCTAGAAATAACTGATCTCGTCCGAGAGAAAAATAAAATGAATGTGAGTTACGGGAATTTTAAGAAAAATAAAAGTGTAAAGTTACCAAAATAAAAGAACCCGGGACCAGTTCAGTCGGTCTTATTAGATTGTTCACAGTTATATTAGAAATTGTGGTATATTTGTTTTCAAAAAACCGGACTGGACTTATAGCTCAGATTTTTATATTAATGGACCGCATTTTTAATAAAAAGGGCTGGAAATTGGTGGTCTATTTTGGGTGTGGATTAGCTTAGGTTAATGGACCACATCTTAAAAAGAGGGTGTGGTTTATATGTTGAATGGAACATAGTTATAAAAGTGGTGTGGTTTAAATGTAAAATTTCAATATAAGTTCAGGATTAGCAAAAATATACTTATCATATAGATCACCATTCCATATAAAGTGTGATCTCAATTATTTTTGCAACTGTGCTCTATCTTAATTGTGCTCTATCTTAATTTATATAGTAGTGGTTAGTGACGAAAACATAAATCACAATTTGTTAGAAAATTTTGATATGTATACTTATAATTGTTGAGCAAGTTTTCAAAAGAGTCAGTGCGTATGCACGGGTCTACTTTCTAGCCTTAATATTAAAACTTTCACAAAGGGTATTTTTCGAGCTCGATCTATTAAAATTCAACATCATCATCTCCTATTAAAACCGAAATTCCTCTCTTATTAGAAAAAGAAATTCTAGCACTTCTAATTAAAACAGGAATCATTCTCCTATTAAAACGGAAATTCCTGTTTAGCATATCTAATTTCATTTTCCTATTAAAACGGTAACCACACTTCTAAATTAAGTCAACTACTAAAACGGGATCTATCTCCTAATTAAAAAATGAGTTTTTAAAACTTAATTAAAACAATTTGTTAGGAAATTAAAACGAGTTTTTAAAACTTAATTAGGTTAGTGATTTGATAGAAAATTTCTATATATGTATAGTTATAATTGTTGAGCAAGTTATCAGAAGAGTCGGTGCGTAACTGCGTATGCACAGGCCTACTTTCTGGTCTAAGGATTAAAACTCCCACGAGCTTTATTAAAATTCCATATCACCACTTAATAAACCAACCTAAAACAGGAATCTCTATTTTCAACTTAAAAAGGGAATCTATTATTCCTTTCAAAACCCTATTAAAACATGAATTCCTCTCTTCTATTGAAAATGAGAATTCTAGCACTTCTAATTGAAACAGAAATCCTTCTCGTATTAAAACGAGAATCATAGTTCTAAATTAAGTCAACTTTTATAACGGTATCACTCTCCCAACTAAAAACAAAATTTTAAAGTACAATTAAAATGATTTGTTAGAAAATTAATAAAACGGGGATGCATTTCCCATATTAAAACAATTTGCTATGAAATTTATATATGTATAATAATGATTATTGAGCAAGTTTTTAAAATAGTCGGTACGCATGCACGGGCCTACAAACTAGCATAGGAAGGTATTGGAAGCTCTTAATCATACGGATCTTATATCATTTCTCAAAAAAAAAAAAAAAAAAAAAAAAAAAAAGATGAAACCGCGTTGTGAATGCTTCGTCTTAACTTTCAAGTTTCAGCAAAGCAGCAGAACCGCTAGGACTTGCATTGGGTCTTCCATTTACATGGCCGGTTAATTAGTTAGTTTAGATTATGATGATTTTTTTTTTCCAGAAGAGTGGAAGTTGGAAGGAGACTTCAAGTCAACTCATTTTCGCTTAGTTAATTATAATTTATACAGGCTAGTAGGAAGGTATAGGAAGCTCTTAATCATATCTTATACCATTTCTCAAAAAAAAAAAAAAAAGGGCGGTTTGAACAAATGAAACCGCGTTGTGAATGCTTCGTCTTAACTTTCAAGTTTCAGCAAAGCAGCAGGACCGCTAGGACTTGCATTGGGTCTTCCATTTACATGGCCGGTTAAGTAGTTTAGATATGATGATTTTTTTTTTCCAGAAGAGTGGAAGTTGTAAGGAGACTTCAAGTCAAGTCATTTTCGATTAGTTAATTATAATGGATCAAGCAGGAAGATTTGTAGGTTATTACCATTCCCCTTCATGGAAACATCGTACATTATTGTTTGTTTCCACTTTCCACGCGTTTCTTTTCATTAACATAACATGTTCACATCAATATTTTTTCCTATAAATAGCAATCTTAACATTGCAAATTAAAAGCAAGAAACAAATATTGGAATATTGGGGAGACATGACAATATATGTAGATGAAATTGGACGAGAGTAAGGTACAAGTTTAGGGACTTCTTTCGCAGGGAGATGACACTAGCTTTTTGACACTGGCTCACCGGCTTTTGAAAAAGCCGGTGTCATCTACTTGTGACAGAAGTCCCAGCAGCTTTTTCTATCGCATACAAATTAAACTTAACAGATGCCATGCATATCGAATTTCTAAGATACTGCTAGCTACACGAACTAATTTGTAAGTTCTCTAATGACCCACTCTATCTTTTAGTCTCTAGCTTGTTTATTGGTATATATAGTAGAGCACAGCTTAAACTGATCTGATACATATTATCTCTCACGAAAATAGTCCCTGCAGCTTCTTCTATTGCTTACAAACTTTTAGTTGCCAAATGGATATAATTTCTAACATATCTACAGTGGCCTGTAAGTGCTCTAACAACTTACTATACTCTATCTTCCATATATATAATATCTTGTTTAGTTTGGCATGTGATCTTGACAGCAGTACACATACCGGCCAGGGGTTAGCATGCATCTGATCATGTATGTGATTTTGTAGTACTGTTGATTGATATATACAATGTCTTGTCACCGGCCACCAGCATGAAATTAAACTAGTCGACTGGCCTGCACGGCTACATGCCAGACTGGTGTCACCTTTTCGATCAGATCTTAAAAATTCACCAAACAAGTGATCTTAAGAACCAGATCTGATTCAAATTGCAAATAGACTTATATATTGATTCACAATATAGTAGCTAGAAACCAATGTTATATGTTTATACCATTCGGCATTCATGCAATCATGCTCAACTACTATATCTAATGATGGCAGGCAAGCGTACGCGACTTCATTATTAGTGAAGAGATATGCAAGTGGTTAAGCATCTTGCAGTTGGTTTGATATGTTGATATTGCCATATTGTTAGTGATGGTTAGGGCTTGTGGCTAGCAGGCCAAGCCTCAAATTAAATGATCTTTTTCCAGTTTTGGTCTGCTCTTTTCTTTATTTAGTCGGTGTCATTTTCTAGTTCAATCGTTTTTTTTATTTTTTTTTGTTATTGTTATTGTTATTATTATTATTTTTATTTTATTTTTGAAATAATGGGTAAGGATCTGTGGGGGTTTTATTTAGAAAGTTAAACCTTACAAAGTCTCCCTAAGAGTTCGATCGTTAAACGAAGGTGCACAGTCACTGAGTGACTACATACCTAACAAGCATGACATGACAGGTCGCATATTACAATTGAACCTCATCAAGAGAATAGCTATAAGTTAGATTCTCTTAGTCTCTAGTCATTGCATGATTTGCTTCATCACTATCTTAGGATGATCCTTCCTAAGACGATTTTGTGCTTTCACATAATTACAGAAGAAACACTCGCAAGCACAACACACTTAAGTGAGACTCATGATCAGAATATCACCATATCCCAAAACTCTTTGGTACAGTGTAGTTTTCGAGATTCCTCATCTTGTTGTTTTTGATTACTCACTTTACCTTCTTCATCATAGTAGGTTCTATTTCTCTTTAACAACACTGCTAGGTCCTTTTGCTAGTTTTTGGCTTCACAGCAGTCTATTGATTTTGATCTTTTAAAGGCGCAATGAATACCTAGATGTACCTTTAGGCAAGTCATCTTTAAAAAGTTCTTCCTTCTCATCAAGTATGCCATTTTTAATTGATATGGACCTCTTTTCGAAGGGAAAAATATCACTGTACGTACCACAGAATGACAAATAAACAATCACAAGCAATAGAAGTATGAATTGTCCTTTTTACCTCAAGTATTGGATATCTCGGCACCTAACTCCAATTCATTGTCCTTTTTTTTGACAACGACTCTAACCATGCATTATTTAGTCCTTATTGTGTAATTGTGTCATTTATGATTAACAATTGCATTGATTTGTTGCCAGTTACATTGAATCTTGGTTGTCTACCTCAATAATTGGAACAGTAGCATCAAATAGGAGTGTCAATGGGGATCACTGAAGTTTAATATCCAATATCATCCAAGTGCAAAAGTATTTCTATTCAATGTTAGTTTGCTTTATTACTCTTTAATTGGACTGCAAATGTAATCAAGACGTTAGGTTTGGCAATAGTGAGATTGTCCTTATTAACGTACCAAAACTGCCGGTATAGTATTACACTCAACCGGTCGTAGGAGATGTAAGGATTGATACCTAGAATAGTTTCTTTCTCTCAGAGCAACTTCAGTCTCATGCACTTTATCATATATCAGACGTAACTGCACAAGATATGGCCAAAAAAGTAGAATCCAACACGTCGAGCTCGTTAAAACATGATAAGCTCCAACCGAAGTCTTCTTTCACATATCCACAAGCCCTGTTAAAGCAACTTAATATAAACAAGGTGTTCGATCAGTCCTGTAAATCGGGTGTGTGTGTGGAATCTAGCCTAGAAAAATGACATTAGCGGCTCTGATTATTATTTGGGGGCTGGACAACTAATTTTGGAACGAATGGCAAATAATCTTTCTGCTCTTGATTAAGGATATACAATTGTATGATACAAGTAAACACTTCACATGTGCCCATGACTCGAAACATCTAAGGTGCAAAACATTAAAGCTCACATTGGTAGATTTCTTGTTAAAATGGTGTGGTTAACGTTACTGAGTGTACTGGAACCAATCAAGGAGTGATAATGGACGTCCTGTTTCATCATTTTCATGGTTGGAGAATTGGAGTAGTCTTTCATCAACATGGCCAGTTATTTGCTCGGTTTAGTTTGTTTTCAAATAAAGGTGGAAGTTGGCAGGACTGCAGGAGACTGCAGGTCAAGTCAGTATTGGTCATATTGCAATTTATCAAGAAATATCTAGGCAAGTTTCAAGGAAATTCAGCTCACAAAGTCACCCCTATATTCTATAAATAGTGAAATAGCATTGGCATGCACAACTAGAAGTGCAGAACAAGAAGTGGAGTTAGGGGTGGAGATCAGGGAATGTGGTAACTGGTAAGTCGGGTGACTATTTTTATAGGGAGATGACACTGGCCTCGTTAGCTTATTTAATTGCGATTTTTTAAGTATAACTATGGCATAATAACTCGTGGTTTCAGTTCTCAATGTATGTTACCATTGTAAGTTTACCATTTTTTATTTTTAAATTTTTATTTAGCTTAATATGTACTAGTAAACGGGCACGTGCGTTGCACGTGCTAGGAAAGAAAATTGGGGCGGAAAAAATGAAAGGAAAGAATTATGTAAAATGTAAAATATTACATATTAAATTTGTCTGAATGGATTATGTAAAATGTTTTATATTCAAAAAACTTCAATAAGAAAAAAAAAACACTTGAATACGTTAGTTTTATTCTTTGTTTGAAACGATTTTTTTTTTGCTCTGCCATGTTTGCTTGATAAATAAATTTGAAGAGGTATTTAACCGCCTGTAATTTAGTTAGTATGTAATTAGTATTATATATGGCACAAACTAATTTACCTAAAAAATAGGTATTATGTTGATGAAGTTTACTTTTGTGCGGCTAGTTGTGTAATTCTCTTGGCGAGCATTTATATGTGATGGAGGAACATTGTTGGATTCATATGAGTGTACTACCTGTAAGATATAAGAATATTACATCATGTTGTTC
This sequence comes from Coptis chinensis, assembly GCF_015680905.1. Classification (NCBI taxonomy): domain Eukaryota; kingdom Viridiplantae; phylum Streptophyta; class Magnoliopsida; order Ranunculales; family Ranunculaceae; genus Coptis; species Coptis chinensis. Next base: position 22,290,861 of record NC_141456.1, on the reverse strand, counting down.
AGCATAATTGGTATTCTAAACTGAAGAATATAAAATATAAAAAAAAAATGCAAGAAGAATAACCTTTTTCTTATTATTGTCTTCAAAATGATCTAGTGAATCCATTAGCAATTGTTTTTTTATCGTTGAATATTTTGGTCAGTTTAAATAAATAGGTAGGTTGGACAGAGAAAGAATTTGTTGCTAGCTAAAAAAAGCCATTTTTTTTTTAAATTTAGAAACGTTCACATTTAAGTCGGATATAATATGCGGACTGAATTGAATGTGTAAATAATAGCTTTCGGTAAGATGGCTATGTGGCAAGTTTACAATTTAAAAGCTTTTAACATAATGTGGATCCATTTCATGTGTAGAGAGATTGAATTATTCAAATGATTGAGGGGTGAATTTTTTCAATCCATTTGTATCCATTTGTATGGAGGCGAAAGAAGGAAGAAATTATAGATTCTAGTTGCATCATTGAATTACATCTAGAGTGTTTAAGCGACACATCACTGGGACTGATTCCAAATATTTCAAGTTAGTACTCAATATCCGTCATCGACGCCAGAAGTGGTTTCAAAGTCAACTTTAACAGTACTGCCACCCTGGCACCTGTTGGCGATTGTCATTTGGTGGTGACGTTGTGACTTGGTTGGCGACATGGCATTGTACTTGGTAGTGGTGGCTTGGTTTTCCGAGGAGCATTGTGTATTGATTGCATTGGATAAATGGTCGTTTTATGCAGCTTTGATTTCAGATATTTTGCCTGTCGATTGCATTGGATGAAGGGTGTTTGTGCAGAGACCCTTGACATGGGCTTACTGTAGCATGGACATTGGCAAGAATGCAAAGAATTATATAAATATTGAGCCAAACGGTAGTCTCGAGGAACATTTTGGTCAAGAGAATGGAGGCCAAATATTAGCTTTTCCATTAACATTACCATTACGTTGTTCCCTACTTGGTAATCGTTTGGTTTCATGTCGTTTATGAGTACCTAATCCTTCATTCCTGGAACTTTTTAATTTTTCTTAGCCATTTTGCTTTGAGCTACCAAGGCATGACACACCCAACAAAAGATTGAACTGCAAGTTGATTGTGAATCAGGTTAAACTATATGATTCCTCACATAAGGAAAAACTGCAGTATGCATTATTTTTTGTTTGTTTTATGTTATATATATGTTTCCTAGGGGAAATGGGAAAAAGTTATTCAGGAGAATCAAACTATTGTTCTCTCTATCTTGCTTAATTGAGAGGCATCAAATTAGGCATTCGCTAGTCACTTCCCAAGTTCAAATTAAAAGGGCGAGAACATGCTATAAGGGCATAAGTTAAAACAGATCTTAGGCTGATTATGTGCCCCAAAAAGCGGCTATTCAAAGAGAAAAAACTCATACATGCGCAGAGATAGACTGCATGATAATAAATTGAAACAATAAAAAACATTATATTAACTCAAACAATGATTATGCACAAAATTTTCAGCTGTGTACAGGAAAAAAAATCTAGATAGAAACGAGTTTTCACGCAAAGCGAAGGCATTAATTTGCCCAATATTATATAAGTTAAAGGATTCGGCCAAAGGGAGCATCTAAAGCCCAGCTGAAGTCCATCGTCGTATTAAGCAACAATGGTTATACTACATTGTAGGCAGTAGCTGCAACTGAATCATTAGGGGCCTTGAAAGAAAGTGTTTGTTTATCAATATCATAACAAACACTATTACATGGCAGAGCAAATCTAGTAGTTTGATAGAACAACTATTTATGTAAATCCTATCGCATTACTATTACATGGCAGAGCAAATCTAGTAGACATTAGTAACATCACTGTTGCATTACAAATTAAATTCCAAGAACAAAATATCTAACAACCATAAATAATAAAACAATAGTAAGTTTAGGACAATAATAATAACGACATAGTCCAATCCATCTCCAGCATTCAGTCCTATAACCGTTTACATGCTCCAATCTCAAACCACAACATCAGCAGCATAATAAGTCGACTACACTACTAAACCACCTGCCACATACATCACTACAGCATCACACACCAGTTCGAACATAGATACGAACCAACAAACTTACCACACACGCATTACACCACGGGCATCAGGCGGTAGTAGCGAGAACGCAGAATGCGCAAAGACCAAGTACATAGCAAAGAATAAATCCCAACATTCAACACAAAGACAAAGACAACACCACCCGCCACACACACAACACTCTAGCACATGACCTGCCAAAGATACACATACACATAGAACACAAAACACGCACACACTACCACCTCCACCAAACCCGACCACACCATACACTACCACATCCACAACACCACACCCACAAAGACACACATTCACTCCTATAACGACATATTCTTTCAAAAGAAACTTTTATTTAAACTAAATATAACAATAGATGGAAGTTTAGCATTCGAATTGAACATAATTAAAGTTTATTACCCGTAAATTTTATGGATTCTCTTAGATGCAAAGCAGTCGTGGTCCGAAGTTTCCACGGTTTCATTAAAATTGTATGGATAAATTTCCTATGCCAACATAATACGCACATTTTTTCCCCCGTGTTAGTTATAAAGGGTAAAGAATTGATAAAAACAAATATTTAAAAATCATCGCTGTTGTATATTTACCACACATTCGGACTTTCTACGTATCCGTTTAGGCTTTGTTTCCTTAGTTGAGGTTCCAGGCTGTTCAGCAGAATCTTCAAATGGTAATATCTGTATCAAGAAGGATTGAATTTCTAATGAGCTGCCCTACCCAAGACATGATTCTTAACAAAATAATATGCAATTTTTTAATTGAAACACCTCCCATTACAAATAATAAAAGATGGCAACATATAACATACTTTAAGGCATAGAACTTACTGATGGTTGATTGAAGATTGAAAGAACTAACAATTTTATTTATTTTTTAATTATTTTGCCAAACACAATGGTATGGCTTATAACGTTATAATCATACAGATTTTAAAGCTAATATACATCCATGAACCCACCGCCTAGATTTTAAAGCTAATATACATCCATGAAATGCATTAGTGAATAAGAAAAAGTACACAAAAAAGTAACGAATCACTCTTGAAAGTGTAAGTGACGAACTGCTATTTAAGAAAACTACAATACTATGAAAGAAAAAATGATACGATGAAACAATTTATTAAAGTTAAAATTGTGTCTATATAAATTTGGAATATGCAAAGTGTTGTCGAAGAGACTGAAATTAGTCATGAGCAAACCTTTTTTGCAGGATAATGCTATTTTTTGATGCCAAAGATTCCACATGAGAAATTGACAATGGAAATTTTTTTGTATGTATACTGACAGTTTCGCTTAACAAACGGTTATTGCTTGAAGAAACCATACGGTAGTTGAAGCAGTTAGTACTTGAATTTTTAAGGAAGAGTTTTTTGACGATTGAAGGGAGTGAACTTCAAGCAGTGGGGATCCAAGGGATAAGTCTGTTTTTGTTTTTTCCATTCCTGGGCCTTGGTAGTTGTAAAAAAAATAAATAAATAAATGACGGTTGTATTTATATTTGTTGGAGTCTATTTTTTTAATTTGTATGTACAAAAAAGAGCTACTATACTGCTGTAACATAGACATAAGATTCGGATAGTACGTTCTATGTTAGCATATTCGATGGCGTTAACTATATAAGCTTGTATTATAAGAGAGTAGTAAGTATCGATGACACAATAATAAGCGTAAAAAAAACCCGATGGACACTATAATGAGTACATAATTATAAAGATCTTGCATTGCTGAATTGCGCCGAAAACATACTGATTAAGTTTATGGGTATAACATGTGGTGAAAACACAGTTGCTTGCAGCAAGAACAACATAAACCATTCCTCACCTCCATGCTTTCCCCATTCGTTTATCAGATTTCATGCAAAAAGAACAACATATCATATTTCATGCTTCCACCACTCGTTTATCCCGACATTCCTAACCTCCATGAACTGATTCCTCAAGGCATCAATATTATTGACCTTGGTTTGATAAGCTTTGGTTGGTTCTCCTACGTCATGTGTAATGCAACTACATTCTCTAAACGGCCGACTTTACCTCGGCTCTCCTCATGGGCACCTGCGGACCACCACGGGGTTCAAACCTCGGCGAGAGCGGTGCCCTTGTTCGGGGTGATCCAAAATCTCCTCGAAAGTAATGAATCCGGATGGTCCGGTGGGCAATTAGGAAATATTTGTGCTTATTAGCACATGTCTTCTACAGGGTCTCACTCCAGACCTCGAGCTTCGAAAAAGCTTGCGATAGAAGCGAAAAGAGAGGCCGACCTATATCCCAGAAGAAAAGAAGAAGGTCAATTAAGAACAAAACCCTAGGAGTTTAAACATGTTGTCTCCAAAGCAAGGTCAATTAAGTTCCAACGCAACCCACTAACAAATCAGCAATAGAATATTTGATCGTTATAAAAGAAGTGTTATACATAACTCAACATCATTTCCTCACGTATGAGATCTTCATCTAAGTGGATGCATTTGAGAACCACGTCCCCTTGAACACGACAACGGATATCTATCTTTACCAGTGTAGACTCTTCCCCGTAGATGCAGATCGATTCGGATAAACATTAACCGCTTAATGTGGAGAGTAGATGTACTTTCGCTCGATCTTCACTTGATAAGAGTAGATGGATGGGGTCAGTATTTTGCATGTTCTAACCCCATTAACTTCCTACTGCATTCTTAAACACAGAAAGATCGAAGAGAAGTTGCGGGATTGACAGCTTTTCAATCTTAAAGATGTTCCATGCGGTGCAAGCACAATGCCCTCATTGTCGCAAGTACATGTTCTCGTGGCCTCCCCTGCGCTTTGGCCGATTCTGAAAAAACATATATATGTAGGTACATGAATATAATTCTAATGATTGTCCTACGACAAAATGAAGAAAAAAATGTCGACGCGTCTAGGCACAATAATGTCGTAAAGATAAAATAACATGCCAAATAGACTAAAAGTCTGGGACAATTGAAATTAATTTCAGTCGTGTTCATGGCTAATAAACACAAACATTCAATTCCCAATTCCAAAAATAGATACTCCCATTAAAATGATTGTCGCGTACCTCTGCTTTGAAGTCCTTTGGTAAGTGGCCCTTGGCATCCCACAGTGTATCAATCTCCTCACGAATCAGCAATAGAATATTTGATCGTATAAAAGAAGTGTTATACATAACTCTGAACATCATTCCTCACGTATGAGATCTTCATCTAAGTGGATGCATTCGAGAACCACATCCCCTTGAACACGACAACGGATATCTATCTTTATCGGTGTAGACTCTTCCCTGTGATACAGATCAAGATTCAGATATACATTAACCGCTTAATGTGGAGAGTAGATGTACTTTCCGTGTTTCAAACATCTAAGAGTTTTATACCTGCCTCAGAATGGCGTGTTTATTTGTTTTGGTTTTGAAAATATAACTTTAGAACCTCTGGCTGGCTGTGGATTAAGAGGAGACAGAAGATGAAGCAGTTCCCAAGGAACTTGCTTGTATACCATTTCTAGAGTTGTTTGCTCCCAACTATATCGCTTCTCAGATAACAATAGACCCGCGAGCATGAAAGCAAGCAGGGGGCCACCCCTTCTCTCCACAATTACATCAGAAACACGAATGATATACGAAAAGTTAAGATCAAAGTTAAAGAGCAAATAATTGCTTTAAATCCATAAAAATGAACAAAGAAAACATAGAAGATAAATTGAAAATCACTCTGTAAAATGTGTCAATACCTATTACCCATAATGAAAGTTAAGAATGACTGGCCACAATTCCATTATTTGTCCACATGATTAAACTTTATACTTTAGCCATTGATCAAAGATTTTTAAATCCAGCTAATAGAAAACAGAGAAGGAAGCATGACCAAGAGAAGAGTTAACAATTTAGAATATCCAACACTTGCACACTGTTCAGAAAGTAGTGACAGACACCATTCTTTTCTTTTGACTTGCTTTCTTATAATAGTTAAAAAGCAATAAAGATACAACAACTTCTCTAAAACTCTTAAAACTACAAAGACTGGCTAAAGACATGCACAAAATGCTTAGCACAGAGGTCAGCTGCAATGGTATGACATGGCTCGTAGACAAATAAATACACTACTCAATTTAGCCAATGACAGCAACAACAACATCAAACAATGTAGGTTTAACCAAAGATCCTTCCCATCCTTTCATAACATTTCCATTTAGAAATGTTACGCTTAGGTACATCCTGCATACCCAACAAAAATCCGAGTTAAGAAATCGTCAACTGTGATGTTAGCATAATACATGCACTGATGGGAGACGTACCTGCCTTAAGAGAATGTTATACGCTTTGTCCTTTGCTAGCTACTTCTTTTCGGGTTGGTCTCTCTTGAAATGCATATGTTTAACGATAGGAACAGAATGGACAATTAGAACCCCCAACACTAAATGAGAAAAAACCAAATTATTAATTACCAAACCACAACCCACAGCTTCAAGGCCAAATGTTTGAAACCCTCAACCAATCAACCATATAACACACAAATAATTAACTAAATTTAAAAAATGAAAGGATAACATCAAATTTGTTAAGGAGGTCTAATATATAAATGACTTTTATTAGTACAACTAATATTAGTTTTTAGTTACTTAATACCAAATTTTCAATTACAAAACACTATAAGTAAGTAAGTAACAATTCTCATTTGATCAAAATATACATTGTTTACATATCCAACCGTACATGAAAGTATGAAACACCTCATAAAGGAAACCGGTAAACAGTATATGGCATTCACATAAAAAAATCAAGGCCAATAGTAGTGCATACCTTGTCAAGAGTCTGTGTTGTAAGGGCATACGTGGGGAGCCACCAATTTCATCTTAACAGATATCCTCATTTCCAAAGAAGCTTTCACTTTTCCGCATGGCAGCCTGTAAAATGGAGAAGAATGGACGTATTATGGGCTACAGCAACTAAAATTTGGGCAAATAAGCTAAACAAATCATATTAGCAAAAGAAATGAAACGAATTAAAGACAACAGTATGAGATCATGACCTTGATGTGAAGAACCCCATCCATCTAAAAACATTTCATTTCAATGTCTGCTTGTATTTTCAGCGGCTATAGGGTCATGCACCTCCTAATGTTGATTAAAAGAGCATCTTTAATCTCATCTGACACAGCGAGTACCAGCTTAGTCACATGTGTAGTGACAAATTGATAAGTTAAACACAAACAGAATACCTTCTACTACCAAATAATGAGTGGCGCGAATTGTAGTTACCTCCTTTCCATCTTGACCAACTTCCTTAATCTCGCGAGTAAGTGAGTTTAAAATGGAGTCAGGATCATTCACGATTAACCTGAATGCCTGGTTAAACAATAACACTTAAACCAATTTGCAATTCACCAACAACGGACTTTAAGGTGAGCATGGTCTAAGAAATACCTCATATGCATGTCCATATTTTCGGTATAGAGGCCAACCAATATTGATATAGAGATCCTGCCGGAAGAAAATACAATCATATTATTAAGTAAACTAATAGATAACAACCAATAACTACACTAAACAATTAATTCTATAAACTAAATCAACAATTCATAGATTGAGGCTTCCAAATTGAACAAACTTCAACAATTCATAGGGGCTTTTATCCATTGCAGCCACGATGAACCTGTGGCCTGCATCACTGCTGGGCTTTCATTGCCTGCAGCACGAGGACTTAAAGGAGGCGTAGAGAACTCATCCAATGGCTGCAACTCTTCAAACTTCGTAAATGTGACCAACACCCTGATAGTAGGAACCACCGGAATAACAACCTTAACAGGAAAAGTTCCTGGTGGAAGATTTGTAGTAAGAAGTTCTCTTAGACAACGGATTGCCTTGACCTTGTTTGCGAGAAAATCAAGCAAAGGAAGGAGTTCTTCTGTCTGAAGCGGGAAATTGGGTGAAAGCCAGAGAATAGGTCTCAATCCTTTTTTGTACTCGCTCTCACAATGACTTTCCTTGCGCCGATGACTACTCTCAGAACTCAAAGATGGTTTTCTTGTATCCCTTCCTCTACGGAGTTCATCCCCCTTCTCGGCCAATATCTACCGAGTGCCTACCAAGTCTGTTTCGGGAGGCTTAATCCCCAAGGAGATCATCGACCTTCTCCTCCACACAAAGCGAACTTCTAGGAGGAAGCAATTTTTTGTCTCGGGCTTAGCTTCCCGCTTTCTCCATCCACCAAATCAACATTTCTTCTCCTCGCTTAGCCTCACTGCCGCTACTCACTGTGTCTTCGATATATATATATATATATATATATATATATATATATATATATATATATATATATATATATATATATATATTTTGCTCATAGAAAAACTATGCCGATGAGCAATAAACCCATCGAAATCCCATTCTCTCGCAATCGACTCACTGAAGAATCTATCTTAAGGGCAACCTCCAATTGACTCTTCTCATCCTCCTCAAACGGATCACCATAATCACTCTCCGTCTCATTTTCATTGCAAGACGAGAAAAATTCATCGCTTGTCATAGCTACCCGCCTAGACTTGATGCTCACAACCACGCTCTGCATATCATAAACTTTAGCTTTCCACGCCCCAAACCATTTCCGTCTTTTCTTGCCTTATCCAAGTTAAGTGTGGTAAAAGCACTGCCTGTGGTCTGAGACATTGCAGTGACTTATTGTTGAACCTCTGCATCTGTACCTTGTGTGAGATTATGCAAAGTGAACCAGGGAAACGAGGCTGAAAGATGAAGAATATGAAGAGCGCATAATAAACATACCCAATCGATGAAGAGCGGATAAAGAAAGTTGATGTCTCAAAGAAAGCATCGTTATTTTGTAAAATGGTGCCAACAAGAAAACAAATTGGAAACCAAACTTGTTCCCTAAACACAATTTAAAAGTAAATTAAAAAAATAATAATCTAACCTCTTCCATGTGGAGAGGGATTTTCAAGATGAAGAAGAGATGTTGCTGAATATGAATTTTTTCTTTGGGAAAGTATCGAAACGGTTGGTTAACTGAAAACTTGGGGCAACAGATTAGAAGATCATACCTTTCTGTTCGAGTTGGGAAGTTGGATAAAAAAGTATTGAATGATAAAGGCACTATTCTGTGACTGGAACGAAAAAAAAATAGAGAGAGAAAAAGTAAGAAATAGAACAATACGAAAATTGCAGACAAATTTGAAGAAATAAACAAAATTCCTACCTATGCGCTTTAGAGTAGATTTCAATTCATAAATTCAATCAGCAGAGGAATGACAAATTTGCTTTGAGTGGAATGACAAAGTTCTTTTGTCTTAAATTCGGAGGAGCTTAACTTAACGGGCTTTAATTGGGATTGGGAATATCAGGAACGGAGAAGACGAACGAACTGTTTAATTTGCTTTTAATTGGGAAACCGCGAAATGGTGTTTCTGTTTTATGAATATGTTGAGTTTTATAGTCCGATCTACGGGAATACGGGAGCTAATGGCTAATTTACCCTTCGAACATGAACTGTAGAAAATTTCGTGGGTGAAACTTTCAGGTATCCTTTTAATTTAAAAGATTGGATTAAAATCGAGAATACACAGACTAATAAACGGCGGCTAGTTTTCCCATTATATATAAGATATGTGATCTCAAGGGCTTACAATGCACACCGCAAGTCCGTAACAGTATCCAAGAGTATCTATTTCGTTGGAATTTCCGGATTCCGATTTCAAGTCCAGAATTAAGTTTGCGACGTCATGCGTTGAAACTGAAATCACTGTCAAATGTCAATGCATAGTTCAATATTTTGAAATTGACGGAATTTCAATCTCCAAAAACTGGAATTCCATTCGGCATATTGCCAATAGTCTAAATGTTCAAGGGTCTGAAATATCATAATTCTTAATTAAAAGTGGCCAATCTGGACCGTTGGATTTTGAGATGCATCCTTTATAACTTTTTTTTGGTTGGGGGGAGTACATGAGGAGTTACTTAAGAATTTAACAAAACCTATCTAATATAACAAGGGAAGGAAGTTTTATGACCAATGGCTGGGATTCAATTTCAACGGGTATAAATCGACGGTCAAAACCGAGAACACTTGTAAAATTAAAAAAAAAAAAATTAACGAGGGGCAATTAATTTGAGAAATAAATTGCCTGCGTAACACTCTTTCTCTCTCTTTCTGTCTTCCCACGCAATTAAGCTCCTTTTGCTCTCTCTCTCTCAGCTTTCAAGAACAACGAATACCCCTTATTTTTTTGGCATGTACTCCTTTGTAATTCTAAGTGAGTTGGATTAGCAATTAATTACATTCTTAATTGTGAAATAAATACCAAACCCTTTGGTCTTCCGCTCCACCTCTCCAAGTTCTCAACAAAAGGAAAAAACTCACTTCCAACTTTGTAAGTACTGAAACTCTCTTGCGTTCTCTCTCATCCTCAATTCGACTGTCACCGTCAATCTCATGTAAGTAACTCTCTACACTTTTTTCAAGAGCCTTTTGGTTTTTGACGTTTTCAGTGATTGTATTGTTCTTTTTGAATGATGAGGTCTGAATTCCATTTCTCCTTTCATCAGTCTATTGTATGAATTGATTTCATTACTGGATTCATGAATTCCTTTTTATTATTTCCATTCTTTATTCTTTTGAATGAATTGTGTGTTTCTCAGATCCAATGTAAATTTCCCGTATGTTTCCATTGATGATAAGTTTCATTTTGGAAACCAGATTTTCTTTTGTGTTTTTTCTGTCTGTCTTTCTTTAATTGCCATTTTTATAGTTCGATGTTTGCATCAGTGAAACCTTCGTCAAGCCAAGGTATTTCTTTCACTTTTAATATAAATTTAATCAAACTACAATCTCAGCTACACCATGGAATAATTTTGGTACCTTTAGCAATTATGTGTTTTGACTGTGGATCATCCCTTGCAATTTTATTTGGTTTTAGCTGGTGGTATTTCAGTTGGGGATTTTGCTACGGACAATGACACTTCAATTCCACCAAAAGAACATATGGTGCAAGTATAACATATGTGAAATAGTAGTTAACCATAATCGTGATTTTCGTGTGTGTTTGTTTATTTACCTATTCTAAGCAAGTAAATTGTTACTATTAATGGGGAGTGGAGACTTCAATTGTTGAAGACGACAAAGCTTCAAAGTGAAGTGGCAAAGTTAGTCCTTGGTGAGCAATCTTCAGAGCCTAATTTGATGGCAATAATTTCATTGGTCATTCAGCAAGAAGTTCTTAAATTCTCAAAACAAGTAGATAATTTTGGGATTTTGGTAGCGTGAATATATGGTCGTTAGATTTGTCGAGCATACTATCCAATTTTGTTATACTCCATAGTTGGTGGATATAAGGATGTCCGATGTACTTGGTATATTTATTTCATAACCATAGTTGTAAGTGTTGAAGTGATATGAGATTAATGTGAGGCTAATGGAGGTCAAACCGGGAGCTCAGAATGTCTGAAGAAGAAATATCTTTGTTTTTTAATAAATACTAACAACTTTTTAACATGTCTTAGTGCTTAGCCATATCTTGGAAAGAATTGTGATACATGAGTTGTGTAGTTATTTTTATGGGTTAGAGTTTCTGTTGGAACTGCTGTGTTGTAATTTATTCAATGTATATGGAATTGTTTTGGGTTCTGAGACAAAAGTCGTACATCGTGTGAGGTTAATCGGGATGGATTCCTTTTTTTGTTTGGGTTTGTATTAATGCAACAGTGGTTAATTGGGATGATTGAGGATCATCCCTTGCAATTTTGTTTGGATTGGTTTGTAGCTCTAACCTGATTTTATGAACTTTTTTAATTGCCAAAAAAATTTAGTGCAGTTTTGTAGCCCAAATTTTAAATCTAAATGTCAGGCCGACATCAATAATTTATTATGTTGCCTAGAAGCGAACACACACAATGGCTGCTTATAGCCATGAGCAACTGATTATTATTGTGTACGTGTGATTTTTTTTTGTACACAGTTAGGCAACATAATTTTAATATTTGATTTTCATCCCATAATGCTTATGAATTATCCCCTATAGTTTATTCTATATGTGTACTCTGCTATGGCAGACACTTATGGCTGTTGATGATGCTAATTACTTTGCTATGATAAGTGACAAGTTGTTGTTGATGCTAATATTCTGTTATGACAGGTTATTGTTGATGCTAGGTACAACGGAAATAAGGAAGACGCCAGTGATTGCTTCAAATCCTAGCTTGAAAAGTTCAAGAATATTAACTAAACCTGTTGAAGCTTCAGGTTTTGGAGGGTAATCCCTCCCCCTTAATAATATAGTTTATTCTATATGTGTACTCTGCTATGGCAGACACTTATGGCTGCTATTGATGCTAATTACTTTGCTATGACAAGTGACGTCCCACAATTATTTGCGGCCATCCTATTTGTCTAAATTTTAGCTCCATACAAACTCTACACTTTGAATATTATTATCGGTTTGCCTGAAGTTATACAATAATTTTATTTAGCTTGACATTTCTCTGCTCTATTGTTTGCAATCCACGACCTTTGTTAATGACATTTTGCGTAGTTGTTTTGGGGCCTCCCCTTGGTATTTGGTAATGAAAGACATAGTTTTTTAGCCTCTCGGATGTACTTATGATACAACTCATTGAATGCCTTTTCACAAAAAAAAAGGGTCTATTTACAAATTATTAAAAAGGCTATCAATGCTATATTGAGGTTCTTTTTGGGAACCACTACACCATAATAGGATATTTGCAACACGCACCTTTTTTGCTTTGCAACGGTTATTTACCGTTAGCAAGTTGTCAACGTTAAATAAGCGTTGACAATGTTGTAAAGCGTTGGTTTATTTGGGTAAATTTCAAAAATTAATTGCTAACGCTTAAAAATCGTTCGATAAGTGTTACAAATTAAAATTTCGCGAAAGAGGGAAACAAAAAAAATCGCAGCTCTATTATTTCGGTCTAAGTATAAAACACAACTTTCTTTCTCTCTCTCGCCCTAAAATAGATCTCGCACTTCTCAAATTTTTACTTCTCTCTCTTCAAATCCTTGAATCCATACAAATCCTTTGCCTTCAAATTTGTTTATAACTAGAAAATCGATTTTTTAGGGTTTTATTTTCTACTTATTTTTCCATATCTAGTTTCTTTCTTTGTAAAAAAGAACGCAGATCTGAAAAGCAAAAAATGAGAGAAATAATTAGTATTCATATTGGTCAGGCCGGGATTCAAGTTGGTAACTCATGTTGGGAACTCTATTGTCTCGAACATGGAATCCAACCCGATGGTATCATGCCTAGGTATAATCTTTCATTTTTACCGTTTTTTAAACTTATTTGCTCAGTTTTATTTACTTTGAAGCGAGAAAATAAATGTCACTTTTTTTGTTCAAATTCTACAAGAGTTTTTTTTATTTTTTATTTTTCTATTTCACCGCTGAATTGCGCAGAATTGCACATAAAAATGTTTGCTTTTGTGTTGGTTATTATTAATTAACAAAACTTCCTTTACCTGGTTCTTCTGGATATTTCAATACCCTTTGACTCGTTCCCTGGAAGCAATGATCATGTTTTATTCTTCTGCACATTTTATTCTTTACTGTTTTTTTCGCACTGAATAACACTAGAGCAAACACATTTATTGAAATGAAAAAGTAAATATTTTTAGTTTTGGTTACTTTTTATTTATTTATTTCTTTAACAAGCTTTCTTTACTTGTTCCCTGGAAGCAATAAGCATGTTTTATTCTTCTACATTTTCTTCGTGCTGTTTTTTTTTGCATTGAAAAACACTTGAGCGGATTCATTTTTTAAATAATAAATAAATCTTTTTCATTTTGATTAGCTTTTATTTATTTTAACAAGCTTCCTGTACTGGGATAATTTAATTCCCTTTTGAAGAAAGAACATTTCTTATGGCAATTGTTGAACAATTGAAAAGGATATGGAGAAGGTGAATGAGGACCTTGAAGCTGAAACGAGGAGTCGCGAAGATGTTTTGAAGGAGCAAAAAGACTATGAACTTGAAGAAAGTTCTAAAAGAAGGGAACAAGCTGGATACCTAAAAGAGATCACTTTGCACAGTAACGGAGTAGAAGCAAGCAACTTAATGTATGATCAAATCTGTCGTTGTTTGCATGTTTATGGCATTCTTTGCATGTTTTCCACAGATTGTAATGTACCGGCCAGATTATTTGGTCGCATTTGCTGGTTGATGCAGACAAATGCATGTGAAAGCGCATTACTTTAGGCTCTTCCATTTCTGTTTTGTATAACGGAAGTGAGTTGTTTTGCAGATGAGAAAGGCATTGCAAATGCTCAGAAATCTCTTGGTTTAGGACAAGAAGAAAAAGTGCCCAATGTCAGCTGAGTGAATCCTTGTGCAACAAGGAAAAAAGGAAAACTTGTTGAATGCTTAAGTTGAGACTTTTGTTTGTTTATTTGTTTTCTTTAGCATTCGAGTTCACCCCACATATGTAGGAAAACTTGTTGAATTCTTAAGTTGAGACTTTTGTTTGTTTATTTGTTTTCTTTAGCATTCGGAGTTCTTGAAACATATGTTCTTTGCGCACTTGTGTTAAAAAATTGAAACATTGTTACTGTTGTTGTACCATTGTTACTGTTGTTGTGTGGTCTCTGATAGTTCTGTAGACAATGGTTGTTAGTAGAGGAGAAACAAAATATGAGAAATTATTTTTTTTTATCAGCAGCAACCCATCAGCAACGATTTATAACCGTTACAAACGATTTTTAAATTAATTTTTTTTAAAAATTAACTAACAACTTTGCAACGCTTAAGAACCGTTGGTAATTTTTTAACAAATTACTAACACTTAAAAATCGTTGCAAAGGTTTTAAATTTGTCTACGGGATGGTTATAAAAAGCGTTACAAATTAGTATTGCAACGGTTAATAATCGTTGAAATTTTTTGTTTGCAACGCTTATTAACCGTTGCAAAAATTTCCAACACTTTACCCACGCCATATTTGCAACACTTAAAAAGCGTTACGAAAATTATTAGCAACGATTTTTTACAGTTGCAAATAGCCTGTTATGGTGTAGTGAACAAGGATTTTGAAAACAAATCAAGGATGGTACACAGTGGAGCTGAGCTTAAGGGTATCCCACTTCTAAGGTAGCCAATAAGTAACCAGTTGCTATGTGGTATCCTATTTCACTGCAGCGAGTTTTGTTGTGGTGTCATCATTAGCATGGTCATTTCTGAGTGCACTAAAGAACCTCAATTTGGCCGATTATCATTTGAAAAATAGTTTTTGGAGTTCATGTGAAACACCTTTTATGTTTAGTCATGAATCCGTAATAAAATATGTAGCTTTTTCTTAGTTAAGTTTTAAATCACATAGATGGCAGTAGATTTTGTGTGTTAAACAAATACGACAATAGTTAAGGGTTTCAAAGTGTACGTTGACGTCTTGGAAGTTGAAAGTGTGAGGTAGATGATTTGAATGGTGTAATGATTTCACTTTGGGGCTGATTAAACTTTTAGTAGGGTTATTTCTTAGTATGCAGTTGGGAATTGGTTGTACCGAACACCAGTAAGGCTTGGAAAGATTTCTATTAGAAGATGATGACATGAGATGTGGAAATAGCTTTATTTGGGACGACTCCTGAATTATAGGTTATTATGTGAACTATAGGTTTTAGGCATTGTCTGCACGCTCAAATGAGAAATATTTTAAGGTGGAGTATTACATGCAAAGTAGCATCACATAATACGTAGGACGTGTCAATGGCTTTATGTGTGTAGTTAAAATACAATAATTACTAAGTGATATTGAACGGATTTATATTAGTTATTAACTCATCTCGATTGAGTATGCAATTTGTTTGTGCAGTTGAATCTCTTCTTCTCTTGAAATTTGTACAACAAATGCATGAAACCGTATGGATTGTCGTTTTTTCCTTTAATATATATTATTGATGATGACTGTGTTTTATTAAAAAATGTTTTTTGTGCATTGTATTAACGACAATGGTCATCTTGGGTACTTATATTGTATCTATCTCTTCAAACAAGTTAAGTAACGAACAAAGGGAAAGAAAAAGGTGCAACATGAAAAGCATAGCCGTTTACAAAGGTATGACACAATTTATCAATTGTGTTCTCTTCTTAATAGTGTCCAATTTCAGGGTTTCTCTTCAGGTCTTCTATTACTCGATGAAATAAACAAAGCAAAATTAATTGCCATTAATACACTATTCAGGAGACGAGTTTTATGATACGTGACAATTTGTTTTGGAGATTGACCAGCTATGACGGTAAGACGGCAAACCCAATCAAACCTTAGTGCATTCAATTCCATTTTAGTCGTGCATTCAGTTCTAGCCACTTGGCATGTGCCACAGTGTTAATAAGAACTAAAAGATGTGTTTGATTCGAATATAAATCGAGATTCAATTCCGGTAGGACTATTGGTGACTGAAGTAGATATATGTTTTTGCATAATTGCAGGGTTTTTGGCCAAGGTGTAGCCGGTTTAATGTGCTGCTTATTGAAGATGCAAGATAATTGATTCTGGGGTGGCTGAATAGATTGCGCTGACGCGGTAATGCATATGGTCGTAGCTATATTTAAAGAAGAATGAGTTAGTGTTAGATTTGAGTTTGCTATTAGTTTGACTTTTGGGTTTTATTATGAACACTGCTGTAATATTCATGTTCAATTTTGCTTGGAGTAATATATGTAATGTTTAAGGAGGCTTGCACAATGGGATCTAAAACAATGTGTCGTTGCAGTACATCCACCTGATTGTATTTTGTAGAACACTGCACACTGCTTTGTCATGAGGAGATGGTTTCTTTTGAAATAGATAATTATTACACAAAGCTTTTACAATCTGCATTTGAAGAGGATTTTAAAGCTCTTAGAGTCAACATTCAGGTAGACTTTTTCGGGGAGAGCGGTAAATTACAGTATGTAATTCTATATGCTGGAAAAATGCATCTCATTTCTTAGGTCACTTGATGACCCTTGCCTCCCAAGAATATGGTGTGTCTGTTGCGAACATTTTTGGTGTTGCTATGGGCCTTAGGCCCAACCTATTACAAAGCTTAAAATTTAATTTTTGAGAGACATAGAGAGTGAGAGAACTGAGATGTGCTGGTGGAGTCTCTGAGTGAAAACTAAACGAGTGAGAAATATAAGAAAAGAACATGTCATAGAGAGCTATTAGTTTGAGCGCAAGTTGTTTGAAGAAAGGTCTCAATGACAGGTGAATAAAAAACTTCCTCTTGAGGCCCAAGCCTAAGTGTGGGTTGATCACAAGGTGTTTGAAGAAAGTTCACAATGACAAGTAAAAGGATATTTCATTGTGCCTTCGACATGAATTGGTATTATACTTCATGCAGCAACAAGAACTGCAACAAGAAGGTTGTTGAGCGTGTTTGTCCAGACTGTAACCTTGAAATCAGAAGCCACAATGAGAGGTCAATCATTAATCCCTTATCAAATTTTTCCTTTTGCAAGATAAATTTTTTAAATATTTTATTTGGGGTGTACAAGTACATGCTAAGAATGGATGTGGAAGATTCGTCAGGGGTTACTCAATTTGTTACATTTGATCGAGAAGCTGAATACCTAATTCAAAAGTCAGTTAAATAATTGGTGGACTCCTACAAGAAGGCAACACCCTATAACTTTTCATATCACAATTTTTGCTTTTAGACACTAAAAAACATTCTTCTCACCAATTTAAAACAAAAAATGCTTCAAAATTCAGAAAAATAGCCCACAAATCATTCAGGATGCATTGCAACAAGTTGCTGGAAGAGAGTACATCTTCCAAGTGAAAATCAATTATTTCAATTAGAATACGAAAGAAAACCAATCTTTTGTTATCTACAAAATTTCCCCAGCTACTGTGGATGTTGATGACACACTTACAAAAGAAGTGCTTGATGAGGTATACTTCTGTTCCCTTTATTTAAAAAACAGTATTGTTTCACCTTCATTAAACTTATTGTGGTTAAATACAGGACAAAAAAAATGGAAGCACCGATTTAGAAGATGCAGTAACTAGAAAAGAGGTTTCAAGCCAAGATATGGAATTTGAACTCCACCAAGCAAAAAAATCAAGGGTTCAGTAGTGGGTCAATACTTATTCAACCCTTTGGTCCAATCCAGTAAAGTTTTTTTTGGTTTATCATTTAAAAATGAATCATCATAAAATCACATGACTGTCTTCTCCATGATGCAGGACATGTGTGCTAGGCAACTACACAATCCTGTCATTTCCTTCCTACTTCACGGTTTGGGATTTCGTGCTTCGAAATTGGAACTCATTTTGCTTGCGTCGTCTGCTTTTCAATTTACTATTTGCTCGAGTCGTCTACATTTACAGTTTTCTGTGTGTTTAAAACTTTCTGTTTTGAATCTGGTGTTGGCGTTATTCCTTTAACTTGAACACGGGAATGAATGATGATTGCCTAAATATTTCTAGGCGAAGGGTACCATTTATGTGTGTACTTTACTTTGATGTGCATATGAGTTTCGCTAATTTATTCTTCTAGCCTTTCATATCATACGCTACTTTATCCCCTCACCAACAAAGAACCACTACATACAGTATTGTCCCACCAGTCGAACATGTTATTACAACTTTAAAAATTCAGGATGTCTTCAAAATTTTATTGTTGGCCCTTAAATTTATTGAACTGTCTTTTACCATAAACAAAACGAATAGTCACGGCTACCAAATTGACTCATCAAGTTAAATACATAGGGGTTTTCACTTTCAAGCTTATCGCTTCTTCAAGGCATTCTGCAACAAAACAATACTCCACCTTCCAAAACCAACCCTTCAAGTTGTTATAATTCTTCATTATAATGAAACTCATTTGTACTTATGGTAATAGTAACTCATTTGACATGGGGTTACACTTTTAATTATAACGTTACGCTTTGTCCACCTATATAAATCGCATGGTCCACAAAAATCAAGTGAATTGGTTTAAAAGGTATGGTTCTCTATTAAATTTTTTTTCCTGCTACTGTAAAACATCTTCCCTTCAATCTAACTTTTATTTTATGTACTGTTGTGCATAAATTAGATGCATTTCATCACAATCCCAACACAATCAATTCAAAACTTTCTTCATCCTAACAAAGCCATGGTTTTCCATTTTCTTATGTCTTTTTTTCCTTCTTATCATACATTTTGCACACAATTATAGATACCTTATCAATTTAAAGAACATTACTCAATATATATATTTTTTCTTAATTCTTATAATTCATACCATACTTAATAACAATAGTCAGGTTTGTACAATATTTAGTTGCTTTTTTTGTTTGACCTCAACCTGATAAATCATTCATTTGTATATTGTATACATAATTTCCCTATGTAACTATGTTGCTTCCACTATAATTAATATTCCTTATTTATTCATTTATTTTATTTATTATTATTTTTTTTGCAGAAATGGATAGTCTGTCAAACACCGATAGAATTACAAACAAGACAACCACAACATCTTATGAAGACAGATTTCTAATTTATACTACTCAAAGCACCTCAAAGCATAAAACTTTTCTATATCTTTATTACTACATCTACAAGTCGCACCTAAAACCAAAACTCACCATTGGAGAAAACCCTAAAAAAAGGCAAATATTTAATGATATTTGAACTGTGGGGACGATATAGATTAAGTTGTTGTACATCACAAAGTTAACACCACTCCGATAGTCGCTTACCACAATTCCTACATGAATAATTTAGTTATTATTACGTTTTCGAATCATTTTGTATCATACATTTCCCCCTTCAAAATGCTAGACATTACTATCCTACTTCAAAATGGTTTCAATTAATTTGGTAGGAAAATGATCAGAGTGACTTAATCTACACCATTGAATCATTTTTTTCTTTTTTGGCGCGCATTAATTGGACTTACTCATCAAGTTGGCCTGCTTATCATTTTTTTGTTTCCCTTACATTTCTCTAGAAATGGTCAATGTATGTGGAATT
The DNA here is from genome assembly GCF_015680905.1 of Coptis chinensis. NCBI lineage: Eukaryota > Viridiplantae > Streptophyta > Magnoliopsida > Ranunculales > Ranunculaceae > Coptis > Coptis chinensis. The sequence goes on along the minus strand of NC_141456.1, from coordinate 22,270,855 downwards.
TTAAATCACATTATCAATAATGTTTCTTTATGGAATCCGTGCCGAAGGCACGGGCATTAACTAGTAATAAACATATTCTAGAACCTCCCATTTGGTTATCCATGGGGGTTTTACAATAAAAATAACTTGATCATTGTCTTGCAAATTGACCGAGTACTTTGCCAATTGACCTGCTGTGAAATTGGCTTCTCTCCAAACTGGAGTCAATTTGCAGTAGTCTAAAAGATTTATGCATCTCTGCCATCTCTGCTTTATACACCAAGGTACACTTGAAATTCCAAAAGCATTAACCGCAGATGTCGAGTCTGACTCCACCCATACCTTCCTCCAATTTCTCTTAATAGCATACTCCACCGCCTCTAGAATTGCTAAACATTTAGCTATGAAATTCGTCTGATGACCAATATTCCTGCAAAGACACGCTAGGAACACACATTCATAATTTCTAAAGCACACACCATATCCCGAAGGGCCAGGATTACCACACGAAGCCCCATCGACATTAACTTAAGTTAAGAGATTAGAGTTTTTTTTAAACAAAACAGCAATTGTGGTTTGTGGATTGGAGGCTATACCACCATGGAATTTGCAAAGCCACCATGAAGAAAACATAGAAGAAAATGGTGGTGGATGATTTCAATAGGAAATATGTTGGAGATGATTTTGGATGTCTTTTCCTTCTCTTTATTCTTCTTCGATTATCTTTTTCTTCCTCATTGATTATTTTTCATAAGTAAATATAGGAGTATTTTTCTAGCTCTATTAAAATTTCACGTCATTAATTCCTATAAAAATGGAAATTCCTCTTCTATATATTGAAAAAAGAAATTCTAGCACTTCTAATTAAAACGGGAATCCTTCTCTTACTATAATGAGAATTCCTCCCCTATCGAATGAAAAATAAAAATCTAGTACTTCTAATTGAAACTGGAATCACACTTCTAAACGGGATCCCTCTTCAATTAAAAAATAGGTTCTTAAAACTTAATTAAAATAATTTGTTGAGAAATTAAAATGGGTTTTTAAGACTTGATTAAAATAATCTGTTAGAAAATTAAAATAAGTTAGTGACGGCAATATGAATCATGATTTGTTAGAAAATTTTTATATGTATAGTTATGATTGTTGAACAAGTTTTTAAAAGAGTCAGTGCGTATGCACGAGTCTAGTTTCTAGTTTATAAATATAGGTTGTTAAAATTTATCAAAATACTTAAATCACAGTGTTTCGGTGGTGGTAATGCTATTTTCGCCGGAAAGTTCGGTTTTAATATGATTTCGGAGCAATTTTGTTATTTTTCATCGGTTTTCCAAATATTTACCAAAACTGCCACTGGTGGTACATATTGAAATATTTTGTTCTGATTCCGTCTCGATTTTTTGTAAAACCGAAATATCTTGCAGAATTCCAATATTCCGTTTGCAATCATGAATTATGTGTTAATGGTCCTGGTACCCTCCACTGGACCACTGAAAACAAAAGAATGCAAAGAAATACATTATTACAGTCACATGCAACATGGTACGGGTATCTAGTATACGGACATATGAAAATTCCCTCGTGAAACATGTGTCTTTTTCTTTTTGGAGTTTAAATATTTTGCATAGGGACTCAAATAGGTAAAAAAGCAATGGTCTTTAAAAAAAATAATAATAATAATAAAAATAAATAAATAAATAAATGGTCAAGCAAATGTAACCAAAATAATCATAAGAGTCCGAATTTGTAGACAAACATTAGTTTTTTATTGGTTAACAATTTTTTTGGGCAGCACTCCACCAATCACTAACTGCTGTTTGGTGGACAGTAAATAGTTGTTTGTCCACAAACATATTTCGTAATCACAATTCAGATTCGCAAAACATATCTCAAAAGTAAATTAAAGAGGGCAGTGGCATCACATATTCACACAGTGGCAGAGCCACAGGAATTGTCTCGAGGGGGGCCTAGTGCTTAGTACACTGCGGAACACCTAAACAAGTACTTGTTTTTTTTTTTTCCCTATTGTGGAGCAATATACACTGAGAATACATGGTAAGTAAAATAACTATGCATCTGAGAAGGCAAAAACTTTAGTATTGACCAACAAAATAGTTCACATAAAGCCTATCCTGTGGGCGAAAACAGAGACTCCATTAAAACTCTCTCTCTCCAAACAAATTTCCTATCAAACTATCTTTTCAAATCTCTAATATGCTACATAACCCTTAACCTGGAATCTAGGGCCTGTGCATAGCCTTTTCTCTAGAACGCAGGTTGGTATTTTTGAGGTAGCTCCGGAAGGAGATGGTCGGTTTAGATATGGAAGCGATAACAGGAACACAAGGATCTATAGACGAGCTCCAGAAAGAAATGTATAACTTGTTCTTTAGCAAGAAACAGAGGGTGGTAGAACTGGAGTGTCTAAACTTAGAGGAACAAATAAATGGGAATCTAACTCTGATTGGGAAATTATATGGAGGTCAGACGATTGACTTGGAGGAGCTAAGTGAGGAAGTACACCGGATGTGGCAAACGGAGAAAGCAAGGTGGTCCGAGTCGATGGACGAGAACATGTCCGATTTACCTTTGAGGAAGCAAAGGAAAGGGCACATGTGATGGAACAGGGTCCATGGTTTGTTCATGGGCACATACTCTCTATAAAGGAATGGGCAGGAACACAGAAATTGGAGGAATATAACTTCGATTATGTAAAATTCTAGGTCCAAATCTGGGATCTACCAAAGATGAGAATCAATAAAGCAAATGTGGGGAAGATAGGGGAAAATATTGGAACAGTCTGGGAAGCAGACATATCATGCCCCCCTGCGTTTAGCCAACCTGTAGCTAGGGTCAGGGTGGAAATGGATATAAGGGAAAGACTCCTAAAGGATTTAACGATAAAGCTGGAAACAGGTGAGACGATGGAGATAAGGTTCAAATATGAAAAGCTGGAGATTTTTTGCTACTTTTGTGGGGTCATAGGCCATGATCAATATAGCTGCCGGATTAGAGCCCAGCATAGATATGAGTTATCTAGACTTGGGGGTTCACCAAAAGACATCAAGCCTTTATTCTCAAGTCAAATAAAAGCAAACAAGTTCTTCAATGGCATTGCATACACCGGCAAGCAGACCATCACCATAGTAGGAGTCCCCAACAAACTCCGATACGAGGAGACGCCGGTTCCACCAGCTCAAGGAGGAAAGGGGTACCATATCCGAGCGAGGCAGGAGAGGTGGCGACAAAATTTGGTCAGAGAGTCAGATGGCAGCAGGAGCAAGGGTCGTGAGTCAGAGGAAGACAACAGGTCTGAGCATCAGGTAACGACTACTCCAACGGTTATAAACAGAGTGGCAAGATTTCAAACCTATGTGGAAAATGATTATGGAGGCCCAGCAAGGAACTATGGGTACGGACCCAAGCAAGGGTATAAAGCCAGAGATGGGCTGGACAGAGAGTCGGGTAGAAACTTGGACTCTGAGAAAATTTTAAGAAAAACTTGAGATCCAGTAGTAGAGGTAAGCCCAACCGATCTGGACCATGATAGGGATCGATATATGGGCCAGAGAGAGGAAATAGGGAGCCCACAAAACACCTGGTTGGCATCTTGGACGGACCGACAAGAAAAGGATTTGGTTGGGGCGCAGATGAACAGAGAAGATCCATGTAAGGGTCTTATCACGAGGAGTGAAGAATATAGGGTTATCGGCTCCACAAACCTAATCTTAGCTGGTTCCAAGGCAAATGTCTCTAGCCTCGAGAAAATCCAGACAGATAATGCGGCGCTGCCAAATATACCGAATCAATCAACTGGGTTTCAGTTTCAAAGCAAGGCCATGCGTGGCAAAAGGTTTAAAACTATGGTATCTCGAGGTCCTAAAACGAAGGAAAAAGGTTCATATCATGATAACATAAAGGGATCAGGAACTGAGGCTGGTGAGGGATACATAGCGGAGAGGGTCACTACAAGTGATAAAAGGAAGAGGCGCTTGGATTCAGCTGGTAGTGGGAACATGGCAGATGAAAGGGAAAGGGGGTGGCTAAGAAGAAGTATAAGAGGGGTGGCTCAACATTCAAAGAAGGCTAAAAGGGATGCTGATGAGATGAGAAGAAGGGGAGAAGGACATCTACTGATCCCAACTGAGGCAAACATCATTCTTGTTTCAAGTGGGTCTGACGAATCGCAAGGAATGGGAGGAGGAGAAGGGGGTGATAGTATGGCTACATCATCAGAACCATCCTCAAATGACTCAGAAAGTTCGGAAAATGTATCGGAGGAGGATGAGGAAACAGAAGAATCTAAGGATTGGGAGGCAGACATTGAGATAGATGATGCACATCCAGAACAAGATGTCATCAATACTGCAGCTCAGGACATGGTGGATTTTGAATATGAAAGTGAAGTCTCTGATGGCCAGCCAGTCCCTTTGGCTATGGATGATTCCACAGTTGTTAAATTAATCAAGTACGAAGGAAGCAATGGGAAAGATCCAGGGGAAACAAGTAAGGAAAATGGTCAGGAAGAGAGCTCTGAACAAGTCCAGAAAAGATGAGGTCAAAAATGGGGAAGACAACAAATGGTCTGCATCACCAACAACCCTCCGGGTTCATGGTAGTCGTCCCTTCACAACCGCCCTTGGTATCCATGACGATCCACGCCTGGAATTGCCGAGGTATTGGTACCACCACGGCAGTTCAACAAATAAAGGACCTAATTGGGAAGTTTAGTGTGGATATTGTTTGTTTGGCTGAAACAAAGGCAAGTCAGGAAGGGATAGGTAAGTTAAGTAAGAAACTCAAGTTTAGTAATTTTTTTGCGGTTCCAGCTCAAGGACTTAGTGGTGGGCTCGCCATTTTGTGGAAGGAAGAAGTGGAACTGGAAATTCTAGGGTCCTCTCGCAACCAAGTGACAGGTAAGCTCTCAAATTATTTTCACAATGATCCTTGGTTTTTCACCTTTGTGTATAGGGATCCTATAGCCCATAATAGAAATAAAGTGTGGTCTGAGTTGAAGGATGTTGCTCCCTTAATCCCTGGCCCTTGGTGCCTTTTTGGGGATTTCAATGCCATATCAAGTTTAGATGAAAAGATAGGTGGGAGAAGTAGACTTACTAAGAGTATGCAGGAGTTTAATAGTTTCATAAATGAGCTTGGTCTTGTGGATTTGGGGTTTAAAGGCCCCAAATACACCTGGAGCAACAATAGAAAACCTAATGATCATATTCGAAAGGTCGGATGAGCTCGCTACACCGGAGATGGTCGGGCCTCCTTTCCTAATGCTCAGATTAGAACCTGGGCTAATGCCACCTCTGACCATGTCTCTTTGTTCATCAACCTGGAAAAAAAAAGGAGAAACTTCCCAGACCTTTTAAATTCTTTGATATGTGGTTGAAACATGAAACTTGTATGGAAACCATTGAAAAGGCTTGGAACTCGATCTCTCATGAGTTACCTGATAGTAACTTCATAAAAAAGATGGAGAAAACAACAAAGGATCTGGCTCTGTGGAATAAGCATGTTTTTGGTAATATTTTTACAAATATCAAGGCCACACAAGCTAAACTTGATGCTGTGTTAAGTAAACCCTTTAGCATTAGTAACTACAACAAGGCCAAAGGGCTTAAGGATGAGTTGCTGGAATCATATGACAAAGAAGAGGACTTCTGGAAACAGAAGTCATCTCAATCATGGCTTAAGGATGGGGCTAGAAACACTAAGTTCTTCCACCTCTCCACCATTTTCAGGAGGAGAAAAAACACTATAGAGAAGATTAGAAACAATGAAGGAGATTGGCAGGAGGGTAGGACTGAGGTGGGGGCTTCCCTGAATCAATATTTCCAGGGGATCTTCACCTCTGACCACCCTCACAGAAATTATGAGATTTTGAACTTATTTCATCCTTGCATCACTGCCAGAGAAAATGAGATCATTACTGCCATCCCAACTAGTAAGGAGATATGGGCAGTGGTTAAAAAGATGGGGGTATAAATCCCCAGGGCCTGATGGCTTTCAAGGCATCTTTTACCAAAAATGCTGGGACATCATAGGGCCTGCTGTGATTGGCCTTGTAAAGGACTTTTTCCACCAAGGGAGTCTGAATCCTAGTTTGAATGAGACTCACATAACCCTGATTCCTAAAATTGCTAATCCTGACCATGCTTCCAAGTTTAGACCCATTAGCTTGTGCAACTTTGGATACAAGATTATCTCCAAGATTCTTGCCAACAGACTTAAATGTTTGATTAATAAAATTGTCTCCCCATTCCAAGGGGCTTTCATTAAAGGCAGAAGTATTGGGGATAATGTGGGGCTAGCTTGTGAGGTTTTCCACAATATGAAAAACATGAAATCAAAAAATGAGGGTTGGATTGCCCTTAAGGTGGATATGGCAAAGGCCTATGATAGGGTTGAGTGGACCTTCATTGATAGCATTTTTGAGAAGTTGGGGTTTAACATGAAATGGAGACAAATGATTCAGCAGTGTGTCTCCACTGTTTCTTTCCAAGTTATGCTAAATAGGTCCCCTCTGGAGAGGTTTGTCCCTGAAAGAGGAGTGAGGCAAGGAGACCCTTTATCTCCATATTTGTTCATCATTGCCTCTGAGGCTCTGTCTAGAATGATTGCAAAGGCTGAGCAGGAAGAGGAGCTGCATGGCATTAAGATCAAAAGGAACTACCCTGCCTTATCTCACCTGCTATATGCAGATGACCTCATCCTCTTTACTAAGGCAAATGTGGTAGAGTCAGGAAACCTCAAGAGAATTCTTGATGGGTATTGTGAGGCATCCGCCAAAAGTTAACTTTGAAAAATCCAATATTTTTCTTCAAGAGGAATGTAACTTATAGGCAAAAAGTTCGGACTTAAAAGATTCGGAAAGTTAGGAACTTTGCCCCTAAAGAACTCAGTATCTTGGTGTGCCAATCATGCTATCAAGAAAGAAGTCGGAGGACTTTGATTACTTAGTAGACAAGATCCAAAATAAGATCAAGGGATGGAGAGCAAAGGTCCCGGCCCCAAGCAAAGCGACTACTCTCATCCAAGCCGTGGTTCAATCTACCCCCATATGCCATGTCAACCTATGTGCTATTGCCTCTACTTGCACTAAGATTGACAAGGCATGTAGAGACTTCAGTGGGTAGGAAAGGAACAATCTCAAAGTGTCCACACCATTGGATGGGAACACATATGTCACCCCAAAAGATGTTGGGGGTTTAGGCCCGAGAAAGGCTAGGGACATGAATGTAGCCATGTTGGCTAAATTGCCATGGAAAGTCACTCTGGACCTACAAAATTCCTACATGGACTAGGACTCGTTAGCATATATGGTAAACAATGGATTGGTGATGTTAAAAACCCCGCACAAAGCATCCTACTTCTCGGAAAGGGATCCATAGAACTTTTTTAATGAAATAAGTGGGGGTCCGATTTGGGCTATTGGCAATGGGAACTCTATCTCAAATTAAAAGGACCCTTGGTCAGACCGGCAAATAGCAAACCCAAAGACGCCGGAGGAATTGGGGTGGTAGCACCCACCTTGGATTCAGTGTGGTCTCAGATCTGTTTTACCGATATAAAAGTGGATGGGATGAGACTAAACTTAGTCTTCATCTTAATCACTTCATCTGCTGAAAAGGTTCCGATATTAAAATAAGACACGAAGGTAATAGTACGCACAAGATGAAATGGGGACAGGGGCAGAGAGGTGGTAACATAACGCTTAAGTCCGCAACAATTTTCTTAAGCCTAAACAAGAGATGGGACAAAGTTCTAGTCAGAACCACCTCACTCTTAAACATATATGGAAGGCTCCTCTCCCACCTACATACATAAAATGTTCCTCCGAAGCTTTATATGCGCATCCTACCTACGGTGATGTCCTAGCAAAGGAGAAAAATAAGGGGACTTCTCCTGCCCCTTCTGCTTCAAAGAGATGGAATCTGCAGAACATTTGTTCTTCACCTGTGAATGGGTAAGGACAGTATGGTTTGGATCTCAGGTTGGGTTGAGAATGCATAAGGAGCAACAGACTTCCATAAGAGAGAGGCTAGACCTCTTCTTGGCTTGGTGCTGTAGTCCTGATGAAGAGCTTAGGCTGGCTGGAACCCGGATTGTTATCCTGATTCAAAAGATTTGGCAAGCCAGGAATTACTTGAAATTTGAGAATAGAAAGGCCAACTGTGAAAGGCTGGTCAGAGAAAGTTGCATGCTGGCAGAGAAGTGTTATCTGGCATATAGAGAAGAATATCCTCACTCTAACCCTGTTTCAGTTTATGATGAAATATATTTGGATACTGTCTTTCCCTACATACCTAATGATAGTATACTCATTAGATTTGATGCATCCTTCCACAGGCAAAATGGGTGGGCCGAGTCGGGGCTATTGCAGTTCGACAAAGATGAGGGTGCTATTGTTGGGTCACTTTTGTTAGGAGATTCAAGGCCTCGGAAGGCAGGCGAAGGTAGCGAAGTCAAAAATTTGGCGGAAGTATGTTGCTTTGGCAAGACATCTTGGAGGACACCATTATGTGGTACAAGGGGACAATGCTGAAGTGATTGGAGCTTTACAAGGCAGCTCTTGTAGATGGCAATGGGAATGTATAAAAAACCATATTTTCAGTTTAGGATCTGAGCTCAGCTCTTTTGCTTTTAGATGGATCAGTAGGAGCTCGAATGGTGATGCAGACTCATCAGCTGCGTGGGCATATCAGCAGTTAGGACAATCTGATCTCCCAGGGTGTATCTTAGAATCTGGCTGCTTACCCCTATTTGTGTAACTTTTTGCTAAATATATATAATATAGTATGATTTGCATTAAAAAAAAAAAAAAAAAAAAAAAAAAAACCAACAAAATAGCACTGTAGGCCTAAACAAGTACTATTTTTTTTTTTTTTGGTCACATATTCAAGGGGAGCCTACGCCCTACCTGGCCTCCACATACCACTGTATTCACATATATCAAGCAAAAGGGCGGACTAAAGACTAAAGACTAAAGCTGTACCAACTAAAGACTAGTCTTTGATCCACATTCCCACTAGTTCGGACTTTGGACTTCAGAATTTTCCAAGAGGTAATTTATATAAAAGACTTCAATTCCTGTCATTTTATTCTCAAATTCACATGACATTGACTTAAATTGTTCAAAGCAAGGAGACCATTTTCTTATTACTTATGATTCTTAAAAGAGGGAAGTTAGGAAGAGACTTCAATTGAAATCATTTGATCAAAGATTCACATTATGGATGACTTAGAAAGTTCGATTACCATTTCCTTTAAAGAGACCAATTATTGTTTTGGTTATTGACGAAGATTATAAGTAGTTTCCCACAGTTAATTATAAAAAGAGCTAGAGAGGGAAAGGAAGCTGACTTTAGTAATTTACTTATACATACATCTATTTAAAAAGTAATTCAAAGTTTGGTATTTAGCCAATGTTAGAATTAAATTACGATGTGGGGATTTTTTTAATCAGAAAATTGCCAAAGATAGCACCTTGGCAGCTCCACGTATAAATATGTTCCACACTAAGACATACGTGCATCTTTTATCTGGACTAAACACAACTGGGGGATTTGAGAATCTTAAGGGAAGAAAGAGTTGCGTTGGAGGAAAAAATCTCAAGCCAAAGTCAGGAGTTTGTTTTCAGGAGAGATGACACCTGCATTCCTATCTTAAGAGCTTTACGGCCATATAGAATAGATCGAACTATGGCAGATGCTATCTCTCATGAAAATAATCCCTGCAACTTGTTTTGACTGCTTACTAACTACATATCCAATTCGCTCTCCAAAGTTTCTTTGCTTGTAAGTACTCCATTACTTAAATATATCTGACTCTTTGGTGTGGATGTCTATTGCTATATATATTTTGATTCAAATGAATTTTTTTTCTTCATTTGTCTTTGCTGGTTTAGATTGGTTTATGAATTACAAGTGGTGTTAGATTGGTTTGTGGACTACAAAAGGCAATTCAACTAATTAAGGATTGGCATGATTGGTCCGTGACTCAGGGGCGGCCTTGAGCACAGGCACCCAAAGTTTGACCCCAAATTAGGTCCCCATCTTCCAGAAAATTACTACACTATTAGTGTCTCTGTGCATTCAAACGTCTCTCCATTCATCTAAACCACCTTATCCTCGAATATATTTTGCAAGATTAATTAATTATTTTTGTTAAATCCATCGTATAGGGAACCGCTTGTGGAGATTTGGCTCCCAAATCCTCAAAGCCTCCCCTAGACATAATAGTTCGTGATTTCAAACGGAATCTAAGAATTCCTCTGAATATTTCGGTTTTTGAACAATTCAAAATTATTTGTCAAGAGTTAAAAAATTGCACATTTCAAAATATATTCGGAATATATCCAGAAACTAGTCGGGATTCGTTTATTGGAGTTGTCTGAATTTCAAAAATTCCAAAATCTTGTACTAGGGATGTAAATCTATAATGCTAATATTTTGGATTGTATAACAATATTTGTAGAATATTTCATGAAATTTCTATCACCAATATTGAAGAGATTGTACAGGTAGTGCGAGTTGTTTTTGGCCACCCCCAATAATTATGTCCTCATTTGTCTATAATTTATTCCCAATATACATATTATTATATGGCTAAATCTATGGTGCGCAGGTCGTATGGTGTGCTAGCAAATCTGGGCCACTCATACCAAAGGGTGCGTGTGTATTGGACGGTAAGATCTTGATCAAAGGTCAATATCCTCTCATAAGACTATACATCTCTGAAGACTGAAGAAAGTGCTCTTATTATATAGGGTTGCCCGTGCCTATAGCTTGGCGATGAATAGTCAAGGCCCAAACCTTTTAAACTTTTTCTCCAGAGGCCCAAACCCAACATCCTTTGTTGACTTGTAAGTCTGATCTAGTGGCACCCAGCAATCTTTAGCTAACTATCACACTATTTGAGCTCACTTAAAAGTGTCGTGTTACAACTTGAAATATTAGCCACCGGATGGGGCCCTATGGGCCCCACATCGACCCATTTTATTAGATATATATACTAATATATAGCTTGTGTCGTACGACACTGGAAAGCCCAACTAAAGCCCGCCCAGCAGAAGCTTAGTTAAAAAACCCCAATCGCCTACCAAAAAATCTAACATCCTCGGTTGACTTTAATAATGATCCACTACTCTTGTTGCCTAGTATTAGCTTGTCCACACTCTATAAGCCTTTAGATCCGCCATGTCAGAACATCTCCAATGGGGGGTGTAAACCGTATGGAGTGGAAAGTTTACACCCCATGTGTCAAAAAACTGTATCCAATAAAGGTGCTAAACCGTAGGTAATAGATTATTAGTTGATAGAAGGGGTGGAGAATCCTCATCTTGCTATCAGTTGATAAATAGCCCGGGTGACACTTGAACACACGTTTGAATATAAAAAAAATGTTCGGACGTCACTTTGAGTGTCGTCCCTATCTATTTCTAAAGTCATAATTTGAATTTTTTTAATTCGGATGACACTTGAAGTGTTCAAGTGTCATTCAAGTTTAAAATTGAACTTTTTTACACTTATCCATTGGAACACAATAGAGAGTGGATATTTATGGGTTATACAATAACTTACAATTATAATTATAAAATCGTAATGACACCTTGGTCGAGCCTGTGTGGAGGTGTAATTTTACACCCTCATTGGAAATGACCTCATAAGTTAGATCCAAAAGTTAGAGTTGCGTTTGAGTAGCCAACACTATTCCCTTTTATTAGATAGATAGAGATATATAAATATCTTCTAGTTTTAAGTTACAAAAAACAAAAAACACCTTCAAATTTTGAAATCGATAATAAGAATTTGGTCTCTCTTCAGCCTCTTATCTTTCCTGTTGATTTCTAGCTTATTCCGATTTCCAGTTTATCATCATCTATCTAATTTCTTTTTTTACACTAAAATAGTTTTTGAAAGAGTTTAACTCATTTCTCTGTTTTGAATTGATACAGCAAATCAACATTCACCAAAAAACTATTTCTTTCTATGCATGAAGTACCATCAATGATTGTCTTCAATGCTTATCATAAGCTTTATTTTACCGTTCATCACACCTGAATTTTTTCGACCATATAAAATTTGTGCATGACTAAATAGGTGGCATTAGAGCTGTACCTGTCATCATAGATGACTGTAAGATGAGTATAGAATATAGTGAAAATCCACGTTAAAAACACTTTGCCAGAAAAGTGAGAGGCAATAAAGAGATTCAAGCAATTCAGTGGGGGGACCATCAGCTAAAGAAGTAAGATAAAAGACGAACAAATTTGGTTATTCGGAAGAGTACTCTATTGGGAAAGCCTTTTCATTTGCCCTATGAAGATTCCTAGATTCCAAATAATATTTGTTCTGTCAGATGTAACTTTTGTAGTCATACATGGTACACCCTCTTTATACTTTTTCAGACCGTATTTTTCCGTTTACTTAACTAGAAATTGCCCAAGTCACGCCTGTTTAATTTGGTTACTGGTATCTCATTTTAAATGTTAACCTACACATATATGGTAATTTAATTTGATGTATGATTCTTATTTAAATTGTTTTTGCTTATTTATTTCAGTTGTCTTGTTCAAATGATCGTGTTCAATTTGAACAAAACATTGCATAATTATCAATAACTAGCCATTAAGCCCGACCTATGGTCGGGCTGCTACCTTGATAATCCAATATATGGTTGAATAATTTTTTTAAATATGTATGTATTTTATGAAAGCCATTAAGAACTTTTAGTTCATGTGTAAACTTGCACTTACATACTGAAACGTTAAGTATGCAAACAAATGGGTGGAGATTGGAAGGTAATAGATAAATAGTATACATGTATTCCCTATTTTATTGTTTCTTGAAGTGAAACTTGCACTTACATACTTGAATCAATTTTATGAAAGCCATTAAGAACTTTTAGTTCATGTGTAAACTTGCACTTACATACTGAAACGTTAAGTTGTGATGGAAGAAGAATCAACGAATTGGAAAGAAAAATTTGTATTAATTGAACTATTATTTATCTGGTATTATTTATCAACGTATGTGTAGTTTATAGTGAAAATGAACGGCGTATTCAGTTAAAAAAATGTACAAAGAATTTTAAAAGCCCAAAGTCTTCTAATTAGGTGTATCAAATTGAAGTTGTAAAGTATGAAGAAAAAATGTGATTGCATCTTTGCAAGTGTAAGCCCAAAGAAATGCCATAGTTGATGCTGGATGCTTACTTTTTGCATATGTTGAACCTTGGACATTCAAGCAATACCTTAACTCGAAGAGTTTTCTACTTGGAATTTTCTAAATAGTATACGTGTATTCCCTATCGTACTGTTTCTTGAAGTGAAACTTGCAGTTACATACTAAAACGTTAATCTAATTAGGTATGTATTTTACAAAAGCCCAAAATGTACAAAGAACGTTAAAAGCCCAAACTATTATTTATCTGCTATTATTTATCAATGCATGTGTAGTTTATGTGTATCGAGTTAAAAAAATGTACAAAAACGTTAAAAGCGCAAAGTCTTATAATTAGGTATGTATTTTACAAAAGCCCAGACTTTGGCCCATAGTCGTGTTTGGTCAGAATATTATTTATTAATAACTTTTTGTCCATGTATAAACTTGCACTGGAGTTTCTAGTAATAACGAATAGCGTATCCAGTTAAAAAAATGTGCAAAGAATGTCAAAAGCCCAAAGTCTTTTAATTATGTATGTATTTTATTAAAGCCCAAACTTTGGTCCATAGTCGTGTCCTTGGTCAGAGTATTATTTATTAAGAAATTTGTGTTCATGTATAAATTTGCACAATAGTTTATAGTAAAAACGAATAGCGTATCCAGCCCAAAAAATGTATGAACAATGTGAAAAGCCCAAAGTCTGCAAATTATGGGGCCTATAGTCCATTAATTTGTTGAACTTTTTAAATTGTTTGGACCTCATTGTTTATTTTTCAAAAAAACCCAAGAAAAGCCCATTAGATAACCCATTAGTCGTCTGATGCAAATATTGTTGGGAGTCTCTCTTCCGATTTCCTCTATCTTCTATTCTTCTCGTCAGTATATCCTTAACCAAAGAACTCGATCTCTTTCAGGTACTGTTCTTGAATGGAGCTAGGGTTTTCTTTTATTTTTTTTGGTAAAGTTCGTTTTTTTATTGTTTTGTTTTATTTCTCAAAAAACTATATGTAAGTTGTTACTACATGCCTATACTTGTATATTTGAAGGTATGCTGTGTGTGTGTCAGAATATTTATGTATGAACATCATAAAACATTTTCTAGAATCCTAAACTAAATGTATGTGTTTATGTTGATACATGATATATTGAATGTACTATTTTTATTTTTTAGGTTTTCTTGCAATTTGATCAAAATGGAAGTGTAAGTTGAGTTATTTTTGTTTTATGTTTAAATGTTTATTTTTATTATGATTACTAATTTTTTTATTTTTTTATTATTTTTTATTTTTTTATTTTTTATTATTATTTATTTTTTTAATGTTTTGTAGAGATTGTTCTTGTAAATTTCGTAATTTTTTTTGTTCTCCAAAAGACAAATGGTCCGCAAAATCGTATGCTCGATATAATTATGAGTGCATTACTGTTTTTGGTTTTTTTGAATATCTCATTAAAAAAATCAAGCATAAGAGGTGTTGTATACACCGTGGTCAATCTAATGTTTACGTGAATAGTGAAACTCATCAGTCGGTTCTAAGGATGAGGAACACATTAGATGAGTAAGTTTTATTTATTTATTTTATTTGTAATTTATTTACTTATAATGTTATTAATTTGATGTTTTTTATTATTAATATTTTTTTTTGTTTTGTGAAGTGTTGGTGTTCATTCGTATGCTATAAAGATGTTTTGGGTAAATAATGAAGCGGATAATTTATGCACGTATTATAGGGAAAACTTTGAAGGATTAAGTTTCTTGAACTGTATGGAATATTTGGTTGAAGTTCTTACGAAGTATATTGATTTGGATGAATCTGATGAAGAGGTTGTTCCCTTTATATCACCTACTTGTTTTTTTTTTTTTTTTTTTTTTTATCCTAATTTTTGTTTTGGCTGAATTGAATATTTTATGTTTGTTTTGACAGGTTTAGTAGTTAACCTGCATTAGGAGTAAAATGTCAGAGTAAGGATAGGGAAGACAAATGTGTCGCTGTTGCGAACACAGAAATGGATAGGAAAGTCGAAGGCTGAAGGGCTAGCTGTGGATATTTTTAAGAAAGACCTACTGATGTTTTGTTTGTTTTAAAAAGTTATGGTGTTAGTTTTTTGGTGATTGTATGGCTGTTTTTTTCGGTTTGAATTGTAATGTCTTGATACTTTGCAAGATTGTGTGTTTCAGTCAGATAAATTATTTTCTAGCTTATGTTGATCACATTGTAATGTTTACGTTTAGTTTTATCTCTTTGTGTACATTATGATAAAGACGGTGTGATTTGGTAGTAGATTTCTGAGTAAATTATGCATTTAAACTGCATTAGACCTGTTATATATAGCTATTTTCAGTTTCCTATTTCTAGAAAGTCTAAATGATATGCTGATAAGCATTATCAATTGGCATTACCCACAGTGACGATGCCTTAATTGACTTATTGCCACTCCCTGTATAGAGATGTTCAGTTTCAGAGACGGGCAATGCATGAATCTTATTATAGCGCCAATCTTTTTACTCCATACACATGCCATCTTTTTTACTCCATACAGATGCCACTTCCATTATCACCGCTTATGCACAAAGGTTCGGTGGCATTTGGCAAACGATCATGTTGTTTATCTCCAGCAGTGGTTATAACAATTTAAGCAATAAAAGAGGCTTACCAATAAAAAAAAAACATTGAAGCATATTGCAATGCTGCAATCACAGTTTACAATTATATTTAGAAGAAATAACCAACAATCTAGATGCAAAACGTTGATTCCGTTACATTTAATTAATTTCCGAAGTTAAGTTCATACTAAAGCTTCTCATTAGCACCAACATCATAAGCTAGGACACTGTCAATTACAAACACCATTGGCATGCATTAGGATCCGTTACATCCAGCATCTGAAACATAGAAGTTGTTCCTGCAGAACGCATAAAGCAAGCAAAAGAATCTTAATCTCTGCCACCTGCAGAAGCTGAGAAGCAGAACACCCAAACTGTACATCTCCCCAAACTATGAACTTCATGAACCAAGAATTCTATTGCTTAAAAAAGTCGAACAATATCACAATAGGCTTAGTTAGGTCACTTTCTAGAAGACATTCCTTATTTGGCTGCCTAAACTGAAACAGGATCTCATCAACTTCTTTCTAAATTGCATATGCTCTTTATATCATAATCTCTTCCACGGCAGCATTTGCAATCGATATTCATTTTTGACAGAAAGCCTGCATTCTCTAGCAAGTATGTAACAACGTCTAGTTCCATCTCACTTCATTTGTGTATATCCATTTTGACTTTCGTGAGGTGCTCCAATATATCTTCATCATAAAGTTCTTCTGGTTGCCCATATCCTTCAATGTTATGCACTTTCTACATCGGATATTGTCCCTATGAACAGTTCATGAGTTAGATAATTATCTATAGGCACACGTGTTTTACTCACGAATAAGTTGTTATGCTATAGTGGTACCTGTATACGTATGTGCAGAGATTGCAGGTTGGGATAACCCCTCAGTAAGAGACTTAGCACTTGCTTTACGTTTATGCTTCGTGGGATATCTATTAGATACCGATCCTTGGAAATACTCTGAAAACAGATTCTAAGTGTTAGTGTAACTACTATAATTAGATCAACATACATCCATTTGATAAATTAAAAAGTCGCCGCAAAGGATACCCCATTTTCAAACAATATGAATTAAAGCATATAGTTTAGGTACTTCTCAAAATAACGATGTCACTGAGGGGCTTTTCACCGGTTCCCAAAACGGACAACTTCACCTGAAAATATTTTCAATTCTTCCCTGTTTATATGTAATGCAAATAAGAAATTGAATCTTTTAGAAAAGGGTAAGGAAAATATAGATAATTATGCAACTGGACTCACATACAAAAAGAAAAGAAAATGAAATGAAAATTTTCTAATACACACCTCTTGTCAGTAGCAGCAATCCTTAGGAGATCTTCCATATCTTTCGATACCAAGCACTGAACTCTTTCTGATGGAAGCACCACTTCTTTCAAATGTTCTATGCTCTCCTTTGAAAGTAAGTTCTCACTAATTAACAACAGCATAAAAACCAAGATTTCCTATTGACCTTTTATATGATTAGATTTATAATCACAATTTGCATCCATCACTAAACAAACATGCTTGGCACAATTTTCGGTTGCAAATGAGCTTTGATGTAGTCATCCATACATACTATTTTGACAAAATTTTGACTAAGGATATTTGAAACAGCGTAACCTTCTTTACCCTTGGAAGAAATGTTATTGCAGTTCGGTCCAACACTTCAATTTAAAGCCTTAAAGGAGATGAGAAGCTTGAGATGATACCATTTGATGGTGGTGTAGCTAATATTTTACCTGCAGTAACAGAAAGACTTGTTACTCCCCACTTATTGTTTTGATTTCCAGAGGTCTCGGCTCTGTATGAACCTAAGAACTCACGTAGCCCAAAATTAAACAGTTTCAATGCATCTTCTTGAATCTTTGCAGTTCCATACCTTAACGGGCAAGATTTGGAAGGAAATTTCTTGAATGAATCTGAATCATTGGTCTACTAAATAACATCAATTTAGTATAGTTATGAACTGATGTGTACTTAACTTTTCTTTTGAAGAAAGGGTATAAAAGAAAGAAATAACATATACACCTTGTATACTCTAGCATTGAGTGTAAGTGTGTGAGCGACCCTGTTGTTTTGATCCAAGTCGATCAATTGCTCGGCTCAACTCTTCACAAAGATTATTAAGCCAGCATTCAACCTGCAGCAGAGAGGAATAGATGGGAGAAAAAAAATACTTATTTTAAATACTTCATTTCTAGAATTTTAAAAAAGATAAAACTAATCTCTAGCTCTCAACAATACACATTTTAGCATATACTTCATCATAGGTATATTCATCAGTTGTACCCTAATGAAGGCTCCGAGTATCACAATCTTGGATGGAAGCAAGAGTAGAAGTTATGGTTGATATCTGATATTGCAAACCGATAAGGGGCCACAATGTCTGCCCGAATAAAACAAATAAGTAGACCAAAAGATGTAAAGTGAACTGAATGACACAACAAAGAACAAAAATAAAAATAAGAGTTGATAAACATTTTGATCCGCTCCTGATGACAAAAGAGTGAAGCCATAGAGGCATTATACTAAATCTGCCAAGGGTCAAAGTAAGCCATGAAAAGAACAACGAACTCACATCATTATGCTGAAAACCTTTAGCCACCATTGAATCAATGAGCTTCAGAGCAGTATCCACTTTCCCCGCCAAATGATATCCATGTACCAGTGTGTTATATGTCACCTTGTTAGGCTCAATACCTCTTTGAATCATAGTTTCTAATAGTTCATGTTCGTCGTCAGGTTTTCCTGCTTTGCATAAACCATTAATCAATATGTTCAATGTCACAACATCAGGTGGAATTCTTCTATCCACCATTTAATTAACAAATTTACTGGCTGCTTGCCAATGCTCTGGAGATATTCCTTTGCCCAGCATTTCTTCAAAGAGCTCTTGAACATATTAAGCTCTACCAACTTTCCCTAGCCCACCCAACAACGTAGTGTAATTAACAACTGTAGGTTTCAACCCCTTGCATTGCATTTTTTTAAATAGAACCACTACCTCATCTACTCTTCTACTTCTACAATATCCATTAATCAAAGCATTGTAACTGATAACATTCACCTTAATCCGCTTAGAAACCATTAAATCAAAGAGCTTCAGTGCATCATCCACTCGTTCGCCCAAGCAATAGCCATCCATCAATATATTGTACGAATGCGCATCAGGAACCTCACCACTCCGAATCATCACAAATAGCATTCCATGTGCTTCCACAACCCTCCCTTCTTTGCAAAGAGCATGCATCAACGTGTTATATGTTATCACGTTTGGCGGAACTCTCTGCTCCATCATTTCACGGAAAATGCTAATAGCATCATCCATATAACCTCCGATAAAATACCCATGAATAATAGAACTGTAAGTGGTGACATTAGGGAATACATTTTTATCCCTCATTTCTCCAAACAACTTAAGTGCCTCACCCATAACTACCTCAACAAACCCATTAATAACTATATTATACGCAACCACATTAGGCTTACAATTCCTCTCCTCCATTTTCCTAAGAAAACCATAAGCATCCATTACCTTACCCATCCTACAAAACCTATTAATAACAAAACCATAAGTAATCGCTTAAGGCAGGCATTTCAACATTCTCATCTTCTCAAGTAACGTTACAGCATCCGATAAGCTATTCTCCACACAAAGACCCTTAATCAAATAACCAAAAATAATCGTATCTGGATTATACCCTCTTTTAATCCTCTCCCTATCTCACAATCAGAGTCTCACTCCGAGAGCGTACTCAGTAAACTCTCTCATTTTTAGTAAGAATGGAAAGGTCTCACATTTGCTTTAGTTCTACGTGTACTATTGGGCCTAGGCCCAACAAATTTTATAATATATATTTTAAGCGGGTATTTGTATCAGCAACTTCTATTCAAATTAAGTTACAGAGCACACTCCCACACCTCAAGATTGGAGACTTTAACTTAAGTAAGGAGATTGGGGGAGCTGGCAAAAGAGTTTCAAGAGTCAGCCTCCAGTTTCATCCCCAAATCCACAGTCGAAGAACAATCGCTCCGTCAACATGCCATCTCCATCAATTTCCGTTCAGGTACCACTCTCTCTATCATTTCAATACATAAGCTACTGGATCTTGCCCTATTGTTCTATAAACGCAATGTAATGCATTTCAGGTACCATTTTAACGAAATGCGATATGTTCTCTATTTTTTGTTCAATTTGTACTTTAAAATTTGTCATATATCAAAATGTATAGGGAACTGTTCAATAATTGCAAAACTGTTTTGGTACTTGGGATTTTTTTGTACCGTAAACCTCACTACATGCCTATGTCAATTGGCAAAATAATACCAATGGATGAAAAAGTTTATTTTCCTTTTATTTGTGGACGGTGGACAAAGTACATTTTGCCAAATTAACGCGTGGAGGTAAGGCTTTAAGCTGAAGCAAGAAATATGTTGGGTTTGGGCTTTGGCAATATATAAACAAAAGAATTGGCATAATCGATAAAGATTAAACTATCGGCTAATTAATATTTAAACTAAAATTTAAAATAGCAGTTTCGATAGTGACTAATGTTCATAAATAGTAAGGTTTTATTCATAGTGCTATTCCTGTCATGTTCTGATGGTTTACGTGTTGTTGATATAGAAAACTTGTTCGTTTTCTAATTCGAATGTCATTTAAGTTGTTTCTGCTACAGTTCGGGTGTCTGTCCTTGTTTTCCTCGTTGTTGGCATATTCTTTCTTTTCTATGGCCTGTAAAAATAAAAAAATATTTGCTCTTGGAAATCTTCTCGGTCGAAAATTTATCCTGTAGATAGCTATATATAAAAAAATAATTATCATTTTTTATCTCTAACATTGATTTGTTAATTTTTAACAATCAGTAAATGTAAAACGTATTGATTTACCTTTTTCAAAATATTGGCTGTTGCGTAAATTCATCATAAATTTCTCGAGTTTGATCTTGAATACTCGGTTGACAAATCCTTCATTCCTTGAGGCAATTCCATTATTTTCAATACATTTTGCAATTTCTTCATCAGCATTGAAATCCATTATAATTTCAGGGTTTTTTGTGACTGTGATAGCGTTGATTTTTTTTTCTCTAACCATTGAGTTGTCAGTAGTATCATCTAAACCTGTGTACATGTCTGCCGTGATTATTGGTAGTCGGTTATTTGCCTTCATCTGTATAACAAATATAAAATTTAATTTTTTTGTAAAAGTAAATGCAAATGTAGAGAAAAATAAATATTTTATTAAGTTATGATGAACTATAGATAATTCAAATCGAAAAAAACAAAAACATAAATTTGATGGATCTAACACTGTGCTAATCCTCATCCAATATAGAATTCAGCTCGAAAACAACTAAAAAAATAAATTTGATTGATCTAACACTACGCTATGCCTCATCCAATTCTGTTCAATTATTTGGGATGCTTAGGTAGTTCATTTCCCAATTTGGTCCTCCTATAAGCAATGCTTCATTTATTGACTTCAATAGGCATTTTCGTTTCTCAATTTTTCAATATATTGATGAAGTTGTTTTTCTTTAGTCTTTGCTTCATGTAGCTCTTCACGTTTAGTAATGACTTCTTTGTGGTTGACGTCTAACACCTCAAATGTGTATCTGCTGTAGAAAGCGGTAGCGTTTCCTGCAGCCGCATTTTCTGAGTCCACTTTCTTAGCTTGATAGGTTCCCGAAAATGATTGGCTTATAGGATAATTAGGATTTTTGAAGATTTCTCTCATTATCGGCAAATCTATTATGACATCTGCTTTGTATTGGTTGTTTTCAATCGTTGATATGTAAACTGGTTCTCCCTTAATCTTTTCCTTGATAAGAATTTCCTTCAACGCTGTCTTGAGTGAAATATTGTGTTTGGTTTCATACTCCATGAGCTGCATTTTAAAAATTACATTAGTTAATGAATTGGAATGTGATAGTAACGACAACAAAATGTTTTGCAGTTTGAATGGGAACAATTACAAATTGTCAACCAATTGGTGATGAAGTGTTTTGGTTTAATGAAGAAGGTAACATTAATAGCCCTAGTCATTTATCAACAACTTAGGTTTATTTTACACTAATAATGGCAATTTGACATCTTTAAAGCTCAAGGCAAGCCATTTTTATTAGTACAGAGAATTTGTTATTATCCAGAAATATCCAGTCTGACCATTTATCGACTTGCACAAAGTTGAACTTGTTCTTTCTTAATTTTCAATTTATTAGGTTCTTCGACATTCGACCCATGTCAGGGCTTATAATAATTTGCTAATTTTAGAACATGCACTATTTTAGGCTTTGTTTTATTTAAGGCTCTTTGACTGTTTGCAGGCTCTGTGGGAGGATACTAAATATGTGTGAAAGTGGCCTATAGTGAATAGGTGTTACTTCCCTGTGGATGTTCCTAATGCTGTTGGCATACCATGCTCTCCTGAAGACAATAAGGTACAGAAAACTCGGATTTGTTTTGCTTTCAATCTTTGTTGCTTATAGTTTTTTTGTGCTTCTTGTTTCTTTGGTTAGTTGGTTGGGTGTTTTTTATTATTTATTATTTTGTATTTTATTTTTGCAACTAATATGACTTGAGATCATAACACAAAGTTAGGTCTACATAAAAAAATTCTTGAGGTTGACACAATCCAGGTTAACAGCGGCTCAGTAGGTAGACCGCTTTGTCTTTCTGATGTAAATGTTCCACTTCAGAGTCAGAATCTCAACTATCTATGTCCACCATTGTCCATCTCCTTAACAACTCAAAAACTTTATTAACAATCTCTTCCTTCCATGAGTCCCAAACATTTTCCTCCTAACATTTTATAGATATGAAGTTAACAGTGAACCATGTCACAGGTCCAACTCTTCTTCTTAGCTATTATTACTACTTGATCGCACATGCCAACTCTCTGTCAGACTCCAACTCTCGAGTCTCGACTATCTTTATCCACCACTCCCTATCTCCTTAACAACCTATTATAAGTACGAACCATCTCTTCCTTCAACACCAAGTCGCAAACCCTTCAACCCTGACATTCTACAATACTAAAGCTAACTAAGTGAAGCAGTACACTCACATAACATATTTTCTTATCTTATAAATTATAACTGATGGTGAAGCATGTAATAGGTCCAATTTCTTTTCTTAGTTATTATTATGTGATTTGACCATACATGATAAACTTATTCTTCTTCTTAAGTCCTTATTAATTCCATAAAGCACAAATGTATCATAATAGAAGCTAATTCCAAAATATAAAGAAAAAATAAACAGAGAAGTTTATAGATTTCTCTCTAATTCTATAGGCAGTCTACTGAAAGTATCTGAAAGAACACCAACATAGATGCCAGATGCATGGACACAAACTAATTTGTCTATATATACATATCAATGAGGTATCTTTTTGAATTAAGATGCATACATTAGTTATAAGAAATCGATGACACTATTGGTAAGACATAAAGCTTTTAAAATGGACTGATTCCTTTGTGATACTGAACCCCACTTCGTTTAACTATACTACAGAAAATATCTTCTACTATACCAAACCCAATAGTCCAATAGTCCAACTCAATATGAAAATCCATTTTGTTAGATATTAACATCAACATCAACTCATTGATTATCTTGCTCTATTTCAATACTTTATAGTTCATCAACTCTTTAGGGTACTTTTAGAATCTTAGAAGTTGTGACTTAAATATAATATTTTAATTTTTTACATATGTTATAGCTGGAGAGTCAGTACATGTGCCAGCTACGACTCTTGGATGGTTTACTTACCTGAAGGTGAATTCTTGTCACGCATAGGTTCTACAAATTTTCTAAAGGTTGAACCACTTATGAGCTATTTATTTTCCAGCATTCTCAATTTTATACTAATTGAACCTATTTGTCGCTCAGTTTAAGTATAGATTTGTGTTGTTCACACTTGATAGTTTAAATTTTCAGGACTTTGAGAAGTATGTAAGTGGTCTACTCTAAAGCACCAAACATACCGGGTCAAAAGAAAAAGACACAGAAATCAAAATACTACTTCATGCTTTTGTATAACAACATGAGAAATCAACAAAATTATTAAATAAGATACTGGATAAAAAATAGTTTCCCTTATTCATTTTTTTTTAACTCTTTGTGGAGCCTTGATTGAATATCCTCTATTGTATGTAATAAAGAAAAGAAAAACAACTCAGTTAGATATGTAAAACTAATGTATTGAATTCAACATGTAAATCAGAAAATAAAAAAAAAAAAACTAAAAGTTTACCTTTTTTTTTATTTGCCTTTTTGTGTTAGGCAGATCGTTGGTTTTGTATATGTATAGGTTTGTTTAGGTTTTCTTATGTCATTAGAAGTTAAGTATTGATAGGATTCTTATTTTGTATATATCCATAATAAGTTTTTTTTTGTTTTGTGTTAGGTAGATCGTTAGTTTTGTATATCAATGAGGTTTGTTTACGTTAATAGGATTCTTTGAGTTGAAGAAGTCCTTATGGTGGTGGGAATCTAATTAACTCAGATTATTTGGGTTTTTATTATTGGGCTTATCCCATTTTAAGTAGGCCTGGGAATCAGAGTGTATACCATGCACGACTATATGGTTACATGATTTTGTAAATCAGCAGCTACCATCCCTAACCAATCAGAATAAAAGAGCAAATTGTTTCCAAGTCCCAACAGATTTACTCTTTACTCAAAAAGAGTCGAGAAGTGTCGGAGACTTAGAAATAGCATTGGAGATTAAGTTGCATAGATGTACTAATAAGTACCGCGTAGCATGCGAGGCGAGGGAAGGGCAGGAGCAATTGCATCACAGAAGCAAAGGCCCTAATGACTGTACTGGCTTCTACGTGTACCGGATGAAGTACACTTTCAGTAGAAGCCACACCCTATAGAATAACTATTTGAGTCAGTGCAATCCGCTTAGCTATAGCGTGTGCGGACTTAGGCAGTATGATAACAAATGTGGTCAATGTCACTGCAATGACAATAGTAGTAACAGAGAAGAAGTACACACAAACTCATTCTAAGTTTTAACTCCTTCAAGCCCAAGATGTTCTTAGGAGTTTCGACTGAGACTCAGAGGCATTTGAAGGTACATGATCAGTAAGTGAGTGTTAGTGTTACTGATGAGTGATGACCAAATCCTCAGAATTTGTGATTTATGATTCTGAACCCATCGTTGAAAAACGACGTAAATGTCTCTGCATAAATCCTGATATCTTACATCTTTTGCATGTGGACAATGCCTTTCTTTGTCGTGCATCACTTGAACGCAAGCTATGTACCTTCTCCAAGCATTTTGAGTTGTTACTACGCACTCACTCAGTTCCAGAATTTGTGGTGTCCTCTCTTCTGCCCCAAAATCTCCAATTGGCATATGGTTATCCAGTTATCCTTTTTGAATTTTACATGTTTCCTCATTGAGAATGTACCATGGAACCCCACACATGCCTCGATTGTTTGATTGCATGTAGGTAGTTGGTCCATCATACTACTGGCTGTGTCACTCATATTCCCATGTTACATAACTGTTGATTATTCTTCCACTTTGTTCTCTTTTTGCGGTACATGCCCAACCCGGCCTCCTCATCTTGTAATGTAGATCGTGGAGCAACGAATAAATTAACTTAGACCCACTATGAGATTTATCCCCAACCACAAACACATTATCCTGCATTGGCCACCACACACCAAAAAATGCGATTATCACGAAATTGAAATTAAAAATAACGTGAAGATATGGTCCTAGCTAGTGGAACTATTAACTTTATAACAAAAAAAAAATTAAAGAAAGATTGGTGTTCCCAAATGAGCAGCAAGTAACAGAGTAACTTCATGGCCAATTTGATTCTGACTTGGGTTAACTGTTGTTCTTTAAAATGTGTAATCTTCACCTTACAATGCGGCGGGAAGTTCCCATGTTACCTATATGCTGACATGCAGTGGTGTTAAAATTGAGCGGAGTTAGTGGAAAGCATTATCTTCTTTCTTCTATGTTATAATTACTTTTAGTATGTGTGTTAGGTTTTGTAGTGTATGCTAGCATTACAATTGTATACCATGTTAGTTGTGCTTTCAGCTTTTATTTATTTCTTGCTAGATGTCCTTTCACATGACATCTAGGTGTCTGGTGGTTTACAGTCTGTTTTCATTTGAATGTTTCCTGATTCAACTGTTTCTTAACTATTAGATCTGTTTCTTCAATATAGGTGTGGGTTTGAGATTCGGATATTGCCCAAGATAAGAATGACTCAAGAGGCATTCAGCAACACAAAAGATGGGGTTTGGAACTTGCAGAATGAGCTCATTTAATAGTTGATGATGAACACATGAAAGTATTTGAAAATCGTGTCAGCCAGATTCTTATGTTGTCAAGGTCAACAACATTTACAAAGATCGTCAACAAATGGAATACAGCTCTCATAGGTAACATTGTTACCTTTGGTTTTCATTTAATTTTCAGTTTTCTTTTCTTGTATTTTCTTTCTTTTTTGATTTGTAGATGTAGAATTTGTGATTTCACAGAGACTCAAGTACTTTTGATTGCCTTTGGCAGGTCTTATGACATACTTCCGCGAGGCAACTGTACATACGCAAGAACTGTTAGATATGGTGGTCAAATGTGGAAATAAAATTCAAACATGTATTAAAATTGTATTGAATTCAAAGATGCCTAGCAGGTAGGAAATATGGTTACCTTCTTACCAATTGAATTTCTTGAATTTTTAGGAGGGTCCTAATTAATAATCTGTTATGTAGGTTCCCTCCTGTCATCTTCTATACACCAAAAGAAATTGGAGGATTGGGTATGCTATCAATGGGTCACATATTGATTCCACAAAGTGATCTCAGATACAACCAACAGACAGATGTTGGAGTAACCCATTTCCGAAGTGGTATGAGTCATGAAGAGGACCAGCTCATCCCGTATCTCTATCGTTACATACAGGTATTTCTTGGAGCCCCTAATTCACAATTTTATGCGTATCTAAAGTTGAAACCTGTATATTAATATTCATATATACTAATATCATGTCATATTTCTCGACAGCCATGGGAAAGTGAATTTTTAGATTCTCAGCGTGTCTGGGCGGAGTATGTGTTAAAGAGGCAAGAGGCACAATCCCAAAACAAGCGCTTAACTCTCGAGGATCTTGAGGTAATATTCTTTTCACATGAACTCACATCTGTATAAAATACTGAAAATTGGACATAGGTGCCATTGCTGGTTGCGGAGGTGTTGAACTCAGGCTTAGGCGGACGAAAGTCCTTTGTAGTCTTGATAATGTGTATATGGCTTGAATGTGTGCTTCCATCAGAACTTTGTTGGTTAGCATGGAGCATTTTACAGATGTGAGCACTGCATTTCTAAACAATCAGGAGATATAATAAAGTTGTTGATACTTGAAGCAAGTTCACATAAATATTCACTAACAATATTAAAATAATTAAACTAATTCTAAAAACTATTTCCATTCCCTATTCATAATTGCCTTGGCATATTCAATCTCTTGTTTTGAGAATATATCTTCCTGCACATTTGATAATCCCATATAGTATTCTTTGAGAATTGTATTTTTCTTCATTGTGTAGTATTGCAATCGATTATGCTCTAATTTAATAGATATATCAATTTTTTTTTTTTTTGCAAGTGTAATTGCATAATGTTGTAGTGGAGATTCACTCTTGATGATTGTGCTTCTTTTACAATTTCCACCGTCATCTAGACTATCCATGTAGTGAACCTGTAATAATTTTTTGTTAGATTTTCCCACACAGAAAATGAATCAGAAGACATTGTTTATGGTATTTTATCAACATATATTGTCTAATTATATAAGATATCAAAATAGGCATAACCAAAGAACAAAAATGGAATTAAACAAAACACATTGCCAAGTAGGTGTAAACAAATAAAATAAAATATGAAAAATAAACAAAACAACTTTGAGAAGGAAAATTCACTGTAGAAAATGTGATTGATCACAAATAAAAAAAAAAATGATGGGATTATTTTAAAGTACTGCTCTTTTGTCACTCCCTTTTTTTCTTCCTTCTTCCTTTCTTGATTGTCACTGTAGATTCATAACATTGCTTTACTATGTTCCCTTATCGTTTGTTTCTTTGTTTTCGAATAGCTCTTTGATTTTCAGAGTTGCTTTGTTTGTCCCTTGTTTAATGTATTCAAACAGATACTTGATAGTCGTTGTGTTGTTGTACTGACCTGTTGTACCTATAAAATTGAATTTCTTTTTCCAATCTGAACATTTGAAAATATAATAATTGTTTGAGTCACAATTAAAGAGGTATTGAAAATATGAACATGTTTGAGAAGATATTAATGAATAATTTTTTTACAAATAAACATGTAATATGTAAAATTAAATATCACAAATCTTGTTATTGTTGTTCCAAACATATTGCGTTGGAAAGTGAACATACGAATATCCATCAATTTCATTGTCACTTTGATAATCCATTTTCTTTGTAATTATTTTTCAGCCTAAAAAAGTAGTCCAGTAACATTAAATAATTTACCTATGAGCGAAATTTATAGACCCCAAATCTAAGAATAAATACAAACGAATTAAAAATAAATCTATAAATAAGAAACAAATTTTGCTTGCAATAATAAATTAATCATAAATGTTATATGAATTAGCAATTATTTTCGTCAATGCATAAATCTATAACATATTGCTTTCTCTTCCTTGAGTCTTTTATCCCTTGACAGAGCTTTATCATTTCTTCTTCTTGTAGTTTTTCTTTCGCCCATAATGATAGTATTAGTTTACGTAGTTCTGAGATTTCATTTTGTTGTTCTTCAATCTCTTGGCTTTTTTCATTTAGCTCCTTGTAGTTGAAGTCTTCAATTTCAAAAAGGTTTTTGTCTTTTAGATAATTGATTGCACTCCATGCTGCTGAGTTTTCAGACTTTTCTTTTGTAGTTGATGGAATTCGAGATACGGTTTTTGTTTTGGAGTCATCAAATATGGTAACCTGAGATATATGTAGATTGTCTTCAAATTTTGAGGTGTAAGTTGCTTCTTCTATGTGAAGTGAATCAAGTATTTCCTCAAACATTTTTTTTTTGTGACGTAGAGTATTTATATTCGTCATCCATATCTTGCAATATTTAATAATAATAAATGTTAAAAAAATATATATCAAGGGTAAACTTATGATATTTAATATATTCCACAGAGTTGTACAATATGATGTTGATGGTTTTTTAAATTTATGCCCTCTACTAATTATGATTACACCCTTACGATAAGACACAGACGTTTAATTGCACTCTACAAATTTATGCACTCTACTAATCAAGATTTATTTTAGTTGAACTTGTTATAGGTTGCACAAAATATAATTTTGCAGAATAGAGTTAACCTAAGCATAACAGATACATAATAAGGTAATTATTTCAACTAATTTTTTTTTAATTTAATATGATTTGTTACTTTATAAATTTTGTAAATAAGAGGAAAATGTTGTACCTGTATGATTGCTTTACTGGAATTATAGAATAGCTTGCAATATACAAAAGAAGAATTTAGAAACTGTAAAAATATTTTGATAAATCGTAGAATATATAAGTATAGTAGTTAAGTTTTCTAATAATACCTTTGTTTGGAGGAGAGAAGTTTTGGAGATTAGTGGAGTACGGTGTTTGTTTTTGATTTATAGTTGTTTTTTTGGATAAAGATTTGTAGGTATTGAGATAGTTATAGTAGTAAATTAGTAATAGAGTTCTAAGACTTCTAAGACTCTCAGTGTTGTGTTAGTTTTAGTCTTTTAATTGTATAAGACTTCTAATTGTCTAAGAACTGAAGATAAGAGGATTAGGATAGTTTTGAAAGGTCTATGCTACGAATGCTTGACTCAGCTGTGAGGGAATGGTTTGCTATTGCGACGAATAAGGGCTTCAGAAGGGCTGACTTGGACCTTCATATTCTTATTTGGTTGACTAAATTGACTTTAGTGAAAATTAAAGAACAATCCAAGCAACTGGTTGTTAAAAAATAGGATCGAGTCATATTAATCTGCTAGGGAAGACATAAAGTTATTTACAGATAATATTTAGATTTCGTCCATTAACAGTGACTGAACAGGTAAAACCTTTGGACAATCTCATCAACTTCTTTCTAAATTGCATAGTCTTTTATATCATAATCTCTTCCACGACAGCATTTGCAATCGATATTCATTTTCGACAGAAAGCCTTCATTCTCTAGCAAGTATGTAACAACGTCTAGTTCAATCTCATTTTGTTTGTATATATCCAATTCGACTTCTGTGAGGTGCTCCAATATATCTTCATCAGAAAGTTATTCTGGTTGCCCATATCTTTCAATGTTATGCACTTTGTGATTCGGATATTGTCCCTATCAACAGTTCATGAGTTAGATAATTATCTATAGGCACACATGTGTTCGACTCACGAATAAGTTGTTATGCTATAGTGGTACCTGTATACGTATGTGCAGAGATTGCATGTTGGGATAACCCCTTAGTAAGTGTCTTTTATACCAAGTTGGGATGTCATGTGTAAATCCTAGCAAATCAAATTTTTTGGACCATAAATAATTGTGGCGCAAGAATAAAAAAAAACAGATCAATAACTAGGGTGTGGAATGCCCATTTTCGATTTTTCGTATGAATTGATAAGGTGAACCGTGAGGCGTGAGCATATAAACCTATTGACCTACTTGTGCTTAACATCGAGTACCTTATCAGTGCGAGGCTTTATGTTGACTGGGCAGCTAAGTATGTACTGAAAAATCTCATACACTTGTCTGACCATGGCTTACAACCTTTTGCCAATACAATCATAGAAAAGTGCTACATTCGCAGCTCTAGTCCTTAGTTCCAGCAACTCATGCTTTGTAAGATATGGGAAAATAATAAATCATAAACATATGTTGCTACCTTAAGTCCCGAAACAACGAAATAATATGCTGGAAGAATATATCATTCCTCAAGCTAGTAATACCGCATTAAGACTACAATGTGGAGTAGCCATTGAATCTATTAGATACCGATCCTTGGAAATACTCTGAAACAGATTCTAAGTGTTACTGTAACTACTATAATGAGATCAACATACATCCATTTGCTAAATTAGAAAGTCGCCGCAAAGGATACCCCATGTTCAAACATTGACATTTTATATAAACCATCGCAAGGATGGTGGTTCATCGACCATAAGTGGTTGTAGAACGGATTGGCATACAGATGGAAAATGTCACATGACTAAGGGGTGTAGACCCCTTTTTGCGTGCAACTTTAAAAATCTACACCACTTCACCAAGGATTCAGTAGTAAAGATATATTTGGGTTACAATTTTATGGTCTAAGCCTTTTATTTTATATATATATATATATTTGGCCTTCCACAGATGAATACTTAACTTCGAGTTTTTAGTAAGGTAAAATTGTAGAAAAAGTTTAGATATGACAATGAATGGTATATTCATCCCTACATGTTAGACTGATTTTTTCTATCAATTTGAAAGGCATTGCGAATAGATGTACCTTTTATTACTGGAACTTGAAGAAAATTGCGAAGTACACATCGATTTTTAATGTACTTTTGAACGCGAGGTCCTTGAAAAGGCTCATTTTCCAGTAATCTTTGCATGAGCACTTGAAATTGTTGAAACTCTCCAGCAACTTGGTTGTTATTGCCAATGGATGAACTCCCAAGATAGACACAACTGGCCAACACACAGTCTTTAAATGGCTGTCCAATTCTCTGACAAACATTATGGATAAATCTGCTTCAGGTCTTTGGCGTTTAGGCAATAAAAAGTTTTAAGATAACATTGATGTAAGAATTGGAGTAGAAGATTTACGGGTTGTAATAGACTGAAGCTGGTGGTCCTTTAACTGAAGAAAAACTGCCAAAAAACAAATGGTGATTAGGTCTGCTACAGAACGAAAAGTAAATGTCCCAAGAAAGAGGCAGAAGTAAAGGTTTTTTTCATACAACAAGGAAGATATTTGTTATTCATGCCCACTCTGGTATGGATTTTATTCATACTACTATGGATGCTAGATATATGTCACTACTAGTATCGATCAATGCAAACTCCTATTGAAACTTTACTTTCCTTTCTTAGGTCCTATTGTTTGCCCCAGCGTGGCGAATTGCACCCCTGTAGACCAATCACTTTGTAGTTTGTTCATTGGTCGAAACATCGGGAACTGACTCATTGAAACAACAAAAGTTTTCTTTGGGATATATGATGTGGACAATATAAGGTAAAATCAATACACGCACCTGCTAATAC
The DNA here is from genome assembly GCF_015680905.1 of Coptis chinensis. Classification (NCBI taxonomy): domain Eukaryota; kingdom Viridiplantae; phylum Streptophyta; class Magnoliopsida; order Ranunculales; family Ranunculaceae; genus Coptis; species Coptis chinensis. The sequence continues at coordinate 22,238,806 of NC_141456.1, read as the reverse complement.
CTAGTGGTTTAATTTTTATGATAAGATGAAAGACTATAGGTGTAGACTTTTCCTTCCGTATCTTCCTTTACATATAAGCTAAGAAGCTCATCAATAAGAGAGATAAAATATAGATAGTCTTGTTCTTTAGCTAAATTCGTTAAGTAATCTGCTACCCGACTAGTTTCTCTATACATATGTGTGTATTGGAGATTTTGAAATCTATGGCCTAGGATTTGTACCATGGCAGTTTTTCGATACCTGTCAGAATCTAAGTGTGATCGAGCATGAGTCACCCTTATAATCCTTTGAGGATTGCTTGTTACTCCTGAAAGAGTATAGAGTTCAGATCATTGGAACCTGAGTTCACCTTCCTGGTTTCAAATAGGTCCACCATATCTTGTTCTTGAGTCAGATAAGGCCCAATCGGCATTGAATTTAATCCACTTTTCATCAGGTCTAATCCAGATACATTGCTTCTGTAGCTTTTGTTTGAATAGGACTGAGATGGTCAGTTTGGTCATTACCGCTTTCCCTTGTAGTGTATCATAAAGCACTTTGAGTAGACCTTGTAGGTAGAGTGTTATGTCCCTTAGAATCCTTCTAGAAACCACTTGACTTGGTTGTGATGTTCTTTGAAATCGCCTAAAGTTCCTCTCCCTCCAGATGTATCTCACTGTTGCACATGTGAACACTTTAACTATCTCAGCTTCAACATTATTTTTCTTACTAACATCATCCATTCCCAGTTAGAATTAATGAAAGGACAACATAGTCTACACGCTTTTAAAAAATGGGTGCACTTGGAACACACATATTTTTACACTGCTTATTTTAAAAAAATCTTGACCACTAAAGGTGATTCAGAACTTGCTAACTTAAAAATTGCCTTTCTTTGCTCTTTAGATTTCTTGCCAATTAATGTATGATATGACTTTTAGTGTACTTGTATTGAATACCTGAAGCTCTTCTTTGAGAGTTTTCGTGTCAGTTGCTATTTTTTGAACTCGTTGCGGTTCCATCCTTGTTAACATTGCTTCAAGTAGCGAGAATGTTTCCTCTTCTATCCGCCCTGCACCCCTGGTTGGCAGCGTTGCCATCATTAGCATTTTGATATTTTAAATTAAATGATATCATGCTCGTCACGTCTTACGGAATCATTATAACCAGGTTTTTATACTGTTGTGAACATGCATAAATATACCTTTGTATCAATACCATTTACTAATAGCCTTTTGCATCCAACTCTTTCAAATTAGCAATAATGCCGAGAGATATTTATTGTTTTCATTTGATGTACTTAGGAGTGTGAGGTGAGCTATATGAAACTAGTGACTATGTACAATAATTCTTTTGGTTGGTGTGCTATTTTACATTTTCTAGTTAATATTCTTACCACATTCTGCCTTGTGAATTGTGATGTAGATTATATTGTCATCTCTGGTTTATGAGAAGCAAGAAAATCTAAGAATGATGATGAAAATGCATGGGCTAAGCGATGGTATATCATATACATATTTCTTTGTCCAATCCTTTACCTACATCCTGTGTTTTGTTGTATTTGGTTCCATCACTGGTAAGTTGATATGAACATGTTGGGGATTACACCAATACCAATCGGTTCCCCCACTACACAGATAACTTGTATGAACACAATTCAACTTCGGACAAAATCTAGATATCAACTACAACCTATACTAACATGCCCAACTCGCTAAACAACTATTAACAACAGATAATAATGTAAAGCAGTAGAAGCAAACCACAACACAAAGATTTACCGTGGTTCGGCCAATGATGCCTACTTCCACAAGAGCCAGTTCTTAATAAAGTAGGAAGGAAGATTACAATCTCTCCTTCGATCTCTCACCTTACTAGATCACTCTTTATCTCTTTCTGAGGGGTTGTCTCTCCAGAAAGGTTCTCTCTTTTGTTTTAGTCCGGATTCCAATCCTTCCGACTTGTCCGGTTAGGTTTTCCAAAACCTTGATTTTGGTTTTATCTCCAAAACCAAATTCGGGAATCTTGTAGCAAAGCCCACGAAAATTAGACTTCGAGCGCTGGCGCTTCTATGTGAGCGAGTCGCTTAAGACACCGGAAGCCGAAGCTTAAGTCGCCCTATGAAGCGGTCGCCCTATTCTTCTTCGAACTCGGCGAAGTCGCTCCCATCCGAGCGCGGGCGCTCTCTGACATTTCCAACGCCGAATTTGCCCGTTTCTCTCCAGCTCTGTTTTCTCTCCTCATGTGAGGGATAACTCCAACAATCTCCCCCTCCAGAACAGTGAGGGGCTTCCTCCATGCAATTTCCAAATCAACAGGAGGAGTGTGCTGCCATTCCGGCAATAGCACAACAAACATCAAACTTACCTTTCGGTAAGACTTTGGTCATCATATCCGACCCGTTCTTGTCGGTATGGATCTTCTCGATACATAAATGCTTGTCTTCGAGTACTTCTCTAATCCAATGATAACGCACGTGTATGTGCTTGGATCTAGAATGAAAACTCGGATTCTTGCTCAAGTGGATGGCGCTCTGATTGTCACATAGAACTACAAACTGTTTCTGCTTTAGCCCTAGTTCGTCGAAGAACCTCTTCATCCATAGCAACTCTTTGCAACACTCAGTGGCTGCAATGTACTCGGCTTCTGTAGTGGAGAGGGCAACACACTTTTGCAACTTAGATTGCCAAGAAACCGCTCCCCGCAAAAGTAACCGGATAACCGGAGGTGGACTTCATCGAAGTCAACATCACCGCCATGTCCGCGTCGATTAGCCTTCAAGTAAGGGCTTACTTCCACCAAAACACAAACACGATTTGGAAGTGCCTTTGAGATATCTCAATATCCACTTAACACCTTCCCAATGCTCTTTACCCGGATTTGATGTAAATCGCTTACAACCCCAACGGCGAAAAGCAATATCCGGTCTAGTACACACCATGGCATACATTAAACCGCCCATCTGCGGATGCATAAGGAATCTTTTCCATCCGACTCTTCTCATGCTCACCCTTAGGGACACATCTCTTTGGTCATGCGGAACTGGCCACCAGCGGACAACCGACCGCCGGCGATCCATGTTGAATCTCTTCAACACCTTCTCAATGTAGCTTTCTTGAAAAGCCACAACTTTCCACTCTTTCTATCACGGTGATCCGCGATCCCAAGTATCTGCTTTGCTTGACCTAAATCCTTCATCTCAAAGGACTTACTCAAGTCTTTCTTCAGACTTGGATATCTTGTTGATGTTTGGGCCAACTATCAACATATCATCCACATACAAAGAATAGCACTATGAAATCCCCATCCGGAAATCTCTGAACAAACGCCAATGATCTAAGCGGACTTCTTGTATCCTTGCTTCGCCATAAAGGAGTCAAACTTTATGTACCAATCGCCTCGGTGCTTGCTTCTTAACCCATACAAGCTCTTTATCGGCTTGCATACTAGGTGCTCCTTGCCTTTGACCTCAAACCCTCGGCGGTCCATGTAGACATCTTCTTCAAGGTCTCCATGAAGAAAAGCCGTCTTAACATCTAGTCGCTCAACCTCTAGGTTCATACTTTGCGCCATACCCAATACCACCCGATAGAAGTCATCTTCACTACGGGAGAAAAATCTCATCAAAGTCAATCCCTTTCCTTTGACCGAATCCCTTCACAACAAAGTGAGCTTTGTGCCTTGGGTGAGGATTGTTCCCCTCATGCTTGACTTTGTATATCCACTTATTCTTGAGAACTTTTCTCCCCGGGTTTCTCAACTAACTTCATAAGTGTGATTCTTATGCAAAGAATCCATCTCATCATGCATGGCCTTCAACCACTTTTCTTTGTCGTACCTTCAAGTGCCTCTTGATAGTACATAGGTTCTCCACCATCCGATAGTAGCACGTCATTATGTGGTGGATACCGGTTGAAGCTATTCTCCCTCTGTCGGACCTCCTTGCCCCATCTGGCGGTGCCTCGGGAGGTTGCACTTCTGCTTTGCTCGGTGGTGGTTCATGCATCTCATCTGCATCTTCTATACCAATAGGTTCTATCCCATCATGAGCAATAGGATTCTCATCATGAGCTTCAAACTCATGGTTCTCTCTGCATTCTCAATGCCTTAAGACGCTCCACGGTAGGAACTTCGGTTCTCGAATCAACAAGATCATTGGTGAAAGCCTCGAAACTTCTCACCTCCCTCAAAGTCTGCTATGGTTTGGTCTTCTAAGAACACAACATCTCGACTTCGGATTACCTTCTTGTTAATCGGATCATAGAGTTTGTAACCAAACTTTTCATCTCCATAACCTAGAAAAATGCACTGCTTGACTTTGTCATCAAGCTTGGATCTCTCATCCTTCGGAATATGCACAAATGCCCTGCACCCAAATACCCTCAAGTATCCATAATCAACATCTCTGCCTGACCATACTCTCTCTGGATAATCACTATTCAGAGGCTTTGCCGGCGACATGTTGATCACATGCACGGCTGTACGCATTGCTTCTACCCAGTAGCTTCTAGGTAGCTTAGAGTGAGATAGCATGCATCTCATCCTCTCTACAATGGTACGGTTCATTCTCTCTGCTATTCCATTCTGTTGCGGTGTCTTGGGAACGGTCTGCTCATGACGAATCCCATGACTCTGGCAATACTCTTCAAATGGCCCAATGTACTCACCCCCATTATCCGGCGAATACATTTCAACAACTTCCCATCTCTCTTTCCACCATCTTTGTGGAATTTCTCAAACACGCCAAGTACTTCATCCTTGGTCTTCGGACTATAGGCCCATATCTTTCTTGGACGATCATCAATGAATGTCAAGAAGTCGGCTCCCGGTGGGACTTCACTCTCATAGGACCACATAAGTCGTGTGCACTAGCTCAAGGACGTTGTCCTTTCGTGAGACGGGAATCTTTGGAAAGACACCTGTGTTGCTTTCCTACCAAACAGTGAGTACATGTATTTAAATGTGTACCTTTAATGTCGGCATGGCCTTTTGCTTAGCAAGAACTTCCATCCCTTTTATGCCCATGTGACCGCGGTCTCTTTGTGCCACCGATTCGGATGAAACTTCTTCTTCGCGCGTTAAACTTCTGGCTTTACACAAACTAGCCGTGTTTTGTAAAGAGAGCAAGTTTTCTTTCCTCTAGCTGCTATGGAACCTCGCTTTCGGTTTCCATACCCGTTACCAAACGAGTTTACAAAGCCATCATCATCTAATTTCCCGGCCGAAATCGGGGGCTTAACCGTATGTCGGGGACATGTCTTACATCCTTGAGTGTCAAGGTGTAGCCGACATTGGTTTCTACATGAACATCTCCAATGCCTATAATCTTGAGGGCACGCCATTGTTATCCATCTTCACTTCACCATATTCACCACAGCCGTAGGTAGTGAAGAATCCCCCGTCGCGATGTGGCGTGATAGGATGCTCCCCATTTTATCACCCACTCGTATCGACATGAGGTACTAAGGACGGCCACACCACAATCGACACAATTCCCACTAGGTCGCCGACTAGTGCGGTAGTATCTCTACCTGTGTTTCCGTTCCTCCGCACCATGTCTTCATGTACACGCTTATTCTTCTCATCCCTCTTCGATGTTACTCACTCATATATCCTGCTGGCCTTTTGTGGCACAATAGTAACATTGCCTCTCGCCTTAGGAGTTCTAGCTTCACCCCTAGATTTACTTACGTCATCACCTCTAGAGCGAGATGGTTTTACGCCCGACCTCTCCCCGTTTCTCTGTGAAAAGGATCTCTCGAGTGAGAAGAGCTGCTTCTTGCACTCCTTCGGTCTCCTCATTCAACAAAGGCGTGGTAGCCATCTCCATGGTAACAATTCCATCCTTGGCTGCTCCATGTAGAAACCGCTAATGTCTCCCAACTTTTCGGGTAGAGCCTAATAGAAACAAAGCCTCAACTTCGTCTCCCAAATTGATCTTCATCAAATGCATCGATTGATGATATTCGTACTTCATTAAGATGCTCGGACATTGAAGAACCTTCTTGGTACCGTTGTCGCAAACTTCTTAACGACTAGCACTTTGTTTCCACCCGACTTCCTCTCATAAAGGTCTTGAGTTTCTTCCATAGGCGAAGTCAGTAGTCTCTTGGGCCACATGGTGAAAGACACACTCGTCAATCCACTGTCGAATGTATCCAATCGCTTTTCTGTCAAGCTTTTTCCACTCAGCCTCATCAGTCTTTTCTGGTTTTACTCCCTCATTCTCAATGGGAAGTGCCAAGTCCTTGCAGTATAGCAAGTCTTCCATCTTGGCTTTCCAGATGGTGTAGTTCTTCCTATTCAGACTCATCATACGAGTGTTCACGGAATGGTCCATCTCTACAAGTTATTTAACCTCAAATCTTCTCTCAGGAATTTCGTCAAACACCTTCTGACCAAGATTCGGATAACACCCTAGGCTATTCTAACCAAGGCTCTGATACCACTTGTTGGGGATTACACCAATACCAATCGGTTCCCCACTACACAGATAACTTGTATGAACACAATTCAACTCCGGACAAAATCTAAATATCAACTACAACCTATACTAACATGCCCAACTCGCTAAACAACTATTAACAACAGATAATAATGTAAAGCAGTAGAAGCAAACCACAACACAAAGATTTACCGTGGTTCGCCAATGATGCCTACTTCCACAAGAGCGGTTCTTAATAAAGTAGGAAGGAAGATTACAATCTCTCCTTACGGTCTCACCTTACTAGATCACTCTTATCTCTTTACGGGGTTGTCTCTCCAGAAAGGTTCTCTCTTTTGTTTTAGTCCGGATTCCAATCCTTCGACTTGTCGGTTAGGTTTTCCAAAACCTTGATTTTTGGTTTTATCTCCAAAACCAAATTCGCGAATCTTGTAGCAAAGCCCACGAAAATTAGACTGAAGGCTGGCGCCATATGTGAGCGAAGTCGGCTAAGACACCGGAAGTGAAGGCGGTCGCCCCTATGAGCTGGTTAAGCCCTATTCTCTTGGAACTCGAGCGAAGTCGCTTTCATCCGAGCCTGGCTCCTCGACATTTCCAACGCCGAATTTGCCCGTTTCTCTCCAGCTCTGTTTTCTCTCCTCATGTGAGGGATAACTCCAACAGAACAGACATGTTTACTATATGTTTAGGAGTTTTTCTGTAACTGAATATGTTTTGCATAGGATTGACAATTTTCATAATGAACGATTACGGCAAACAATTTCTATTCTATTTTGTCTACATCAACCTACAGATTGCAACAACTTTCCTTTGGGCAACAATTTTCTCCAGTGTCAAGATTGCTACAGGTTCCACCGTCACTTGCATGATTTTATATGTTGTCAAATTTGAAACCCATCTACAAAAGTATTGAATTTTCATTGTTGGATGTGATAACAGTAATGTCGTACATATATACCTTCGGATAAGGGCTCTTAGGGAAATTTCTTTTCCAAGATTTCCTTGAAGATGATTCCTTTCCTAGTGAGTTGATATCTCAAACATGTTAAAATAAATTAACTGTGATCTTGTTCTATATACTTTTATTTATTTATTTTTTTCGATCGGTAAAAGTTAAATCTGACCACCCTAGAGCGAATAACGTTGATTTTGTTCTATTTATTCATGTGTCTTGCATACCTTCTATTATACCGTTTTGAACTGATGACATAGAAAGCTAGAATGAACCTAATGTATTGATAATTGGCTGATCAATGTCATTGGGTTGGTCTATCCAACAGTGACACCTGTTTGCACTATATTAAAATATATTTTTTTGTGTGCTGCATTAATATCAGTCTTCATCTGTTTAAAACTTTTTATATATAATGTTTTATACTACATTGTCCTCTGTTTCTTAGGAAGCTTGGTTATTGTTATGGAGATTTTCCCTAGCATTTCTTTATACCGGGGGCTATATGACTTACGGGACTTGTTGTGGGTACTAGTGGAATGAGTTGGATTGATATGAATGATAGGTTAAACAGGATGAAAGAAGTCTGAATCATCATGTCTATGGAATGGTGTATTTTGCTTCCTATGGCATACTATCTTGATCAAGTTGTATCAGTAGGAAGTGGTGTCAAAAAGCACCCACTATTTTTCTTGAAAAACTTCCTAAATAAGCATTTGATTCCTTTGAATAAGACTATCTTGAGTGGGAAGGTTGCCTGAAAATAGTTGCCAAATATTGAAGGAGTGTTTGGGGATTACCTGTTTACCCCAAACCAAGTTGAACCATATGACCTTATCCTTTGGAATTCTTAAAGGTTCATATACTGACTTAGAGCTGAAATTATCACTTGCTTCAGGTGCATAGTAAACTGAATCGTCATCAATGTAGTTATTGATAGAGGTATTCAAAATATAATCCTTGAGAGTTCCTTGAGTCAGACTTTGTAGTATGTTGATCCATTTTCCATTAGATATAAGGCCGCTGACCTTTGCATCTAATGGTAAATGAATATTATTTCTTGCTACTGGGTCATCGCATCATATATACAGTATTCTATGTGCACACCATGGCTCGTGCCATAAGGAAGTGTTCTGTTCCGAAGCAATACTGTAAACAATGAGGTTCTGTGTAGTTTCTCAAGTGTTTAAAATATTTCGCCATGCCCATGAGGAGTCATTTTGTGTCTTCATAGTCTAAAAAAGCTTGTTTTTATGAGTTGCACCAAAATCTATTTTGACCATAAGCTGTCATTTTTGGAAACAATCTTGAACACTGGGCCACAATAGTTAGCTTTGTTCCAAATCTTCAAATCTAAAATGTTCAGACCTCTTTCCTTCTTCGTAAGAGATGTAGACTTCTTGCTTGCATGATACATTTTATTTTTCATCTCTTGCCCACTCCATAAGAACTTATTACAAATCTTTGTAATTTTGCCCAACACGATGCTAGGTAAGATGAAAGTTCTGGACCAATACACATGGAAAGTAGTCAATACAGAGCGTATCAACTGAATCTTCCATGCATGTGACAATTGTCTTGCTTTATATATAATGTTTTGTACTACATTTTCCTCAGTTTCTTAGGAAGTTCAAATAAATGGTTTAATCTAAACTAAAGTCGGGATGGCATTTGGCCAAACTAAAAAACTTCTTTTTGAAGGGGCATGGCATGGGAGCATCCCAAAGCTTGCAGCCAATTCGAGGAGGCCACTCGCAAGGTAATAGAGGGTGGCGAGGTTATGAATTAGGAGCTGGCGTGAAGACTCCATAAAGACTACTTATGGGGTGCTTCACGCTAGAGTCTAGTCATGCCTCACTTGGTCTGCTGTTTGGGTTGGCTTTTCCTGATGGGCCTGGTAGTGTAAAGATGAAGAATTATAACCATTCTGCGACTGCTAGTCCCTTGTACAGAGCTTTTGGGGTCAATTGAAAGTCTGGGTTGAAGTCGGAGGTTGAGGATTTTGTTTGGAGTTGCTATGATCACTTTGTGAATAAGGGAGGTCTTGTACAGTTTTTACCTTTCGTTTGTGCAAGGTTAGGGTGTCGCACTAAGTTGTTGAGTTTGGATAAGACATGGCGGAAGATTAGATAGGGGAAACCTCTTGGGACAGCAGTAATGATGTTGGATGCTCTGGAGCAGTGTTTCAGGTATCCTCTTGACAATGTTTTGTCAACCATTACTTCCAGGGCACGCTTCAGCAGAGAGACTGGTTTCAGGTCCTATAAACCTTTCGACGGAGTGGGGATCAAGCCTTTGTAGTTGTTAGAGATCAAGACTAAAATCAAGAGAAAACAGTTGTTGCAACGTAAATGTTTCTTTTTAAACTTCACCCTCACCATTTCTTTTAAATAACTCCCAGGCAAAGGGTCTTTCGACCCCTAAGTCTTACTCGTATCTAGGGCAGTTTGGCTTTGTGAGGGATAACGGGTAGTTCGAGGTGTAAGGTTCAATTTTCATAGAAAATGCCAAGTCTACAGACTACAATAGAATGTATTGAAGTGCTAAAAAGATACTGATAAACTAAGCACATCTTAAGTGAGCTTCTTTATATCATTAAAGGGGACCACTTTACAGCCTATAACTTCCTTATCCACTTTAGCAGACTATCAAGCAATCAAGTTACTAAGCTACGAAGTCAAACACCTAAAAGCAATACTAAAATGAATACCAATATTAGTAACTAAACATACATGAGACTAAAGAGACATAAATAAGCAAACAAAAAACAAAATATATAGATAAAATGTTAACCAACCAACTATTGAAAACAATGAAAGTGGACTTTGGAATTTTAATATTAAAAACAACAGTAGAGTTTTTCCATTTATTAAGAACTTGGTAATTTCCACAGCAATTTCGTAACCAATGCATCATGCTTCAAAGCCATTGTCCTGTATTGAAAAAGGAATTAACATTAGTATCTAGTATCATCTATAAACAATGTACATCACCAATAATGGTTTTTTTTTAAAGATGCGAAATTGAAAAGTTACCTTGAAATGCAAACTTTTGCAAGCTTTTTTGGCTTTTGGAGATTCATTTGAAAGATTGGTGTTGCTGCGATTCTTTTTTATTTTGGTTGCATCTTCCTGTATAGATGAATAGTAGCAGCACCTTAGTATTACAAAAATGGTTTTTAATGTATTTATTATTGTGAAGTAAGAAATATACCTTTTCTGTTAGATCAATTGGTGTTGATATAGTTGTAACACATTTCTCTGTACTTGCTTCCTGGTATTAAGAAACAAAATTATTAGAATTTGATATTATGAATTGAATTTTAAATGTATAGAATTACATATATATGTATTTTTAATTGTACATTTTCTATAAACTCTTCTATTTGTGATTCCTTTTTTGTTGATTGTATAGTATGCTGCAATTCCTGAAAATTTGTTTGGAAGTAGTAGTATGTAAATTTATAAAATTGAAATATCACTTTAACTTTAAGTATACTTACTTCTTCATTGGTGTTCATGGCGAGACGCATAAAAATATTGCATGCGTTTTTTTTTCGCTATAGTTCTTTATTATTTGCAGATTCTTTAATGTGAAAGCAATATTCTTTTCCAACTATACTCTGTAAAATCTGATTGACCAATTCGTTTCCATTGTCCTGTTGCAAATTTGAAAGTTAACAATATATAATTGTAAAAATAGTAGATTACTCATTTGCCATTGTACCTTATCTTCGATGGCAGCAATTTCTTTTTCAGTATGCTTGGTCATTACTTCTGCAGTCTTCCCAAATGCTACTGTGCTTGCACAATTTAAGCCATCGAAGATTTCAAAGTTTAACTTGTACCTGTACATTCCATATTAAAGAAAAACATGTAAGATTGCATATCCCTTATATGATATATTTGTAAATATTGTCCTTATTGATATCTGAGCTTAGATTCTGAATGGTTTTTGCACTTTTTGCACCAATATCTTGAATTGATTTTTTCAAGCTTATTTTTTCAACTTGGGCAACCTTTATAGTAACATGGCATTCTTTCATTATTGAAAACTTTCGAAACCTTTGATTTGCACATATATGATTTACCCTATTATAGAACAATAAATTTAAGACAAACTTAGATAATAAAGATGTATATTTTGAAATTTGATAGCAAATCAGATTAATAAACATTAGTTGTTACCTCATTTTCTTGAAATAATATGTTAGCTAAACTTCGGTATTCTTCTGCTGTGTTGCTTACTTGCTGCTTGCTAGTGTCTTGATCGTTATCGAGTGCATCTGTTTTGATCTGCTGTGCTCTGCATATATTTTTTTTTTAAATAAAAATATATGTTGAAATGGCAGAACATACATAAATTAATAATTGACTGAAAAGTAGTTTTATGTTACCTTTTCAAATAAGATGCAGCTTCAGGAATATTCTTATTTATATACACCTTTGTAACAAATATTGACTGGAGATAATCAACTGTAATCATACAGTAATATTTTTATTTATTTACAATATTTATATAATTATTTGAATCTGGGTAAGTAAGAGATATGTACCTCTAAAATTTTGGAATGAAGTTGATGTAACAATTAAGACATAATTTTTATGGGGTGATCTAATGAAATCAGTTGGAATTTGGTCCCCCCATAAAGTTATTCTCATGGTAGATTTGCTGCAGTTAAAAAGTAGGATAAAATACTATTATTGACTTATTTAAATATATAAAATTTGTAACATGTTTCTTACATATCTTGTATCGGCAAGTATAATGTCTCGTCTTTGTCTTTCACTGCCATATCTGATAACTGACGTTTCAATTTCCTTGACTTTTATAAGCACACCTATCACATCTGTTGCATGTAAAAGATTATTGAGTATACATGTACACCATACGTTAGTAAGCATGAAAATTTCCAATTAATGTATTACCTATCAGAACAATGTTATTTTTTTTTGAATGAATATTTGTGAAGGATGTGAAGAAGAAAAGGTCTTTTGGAATTTCAACGTCTTGATTGCTTGCTAATTTCAGTATTGTTTTATCATCTAATTCAAGATTGAACTCATGTGCTGCAGTACGGAATTTTTCTGACGGCTCTTTCACTTTGAAGTTTTCGACGATTAGGATATTGCCATCTCGAATGAATTTTTCAAACTTCTTTGTTAATTTTAATGAATATGTAGCTTGAATTTCATGACCCTGTACAATGAATAATATATAAGTGAACAATTTATAATAATATATGGTGAACAATTTATAATAATATATATGTGTTAAATAAATATTTAAATAAAACATGTTCGCCCATTAGTAAAACGTCGTTGCTTTTAAGTGCAAGATCATTGAAGAATAGGTCATTCCACTTTCTGGTAACTCTAACTTGAATTTTCCATGGAGTATCTTATTTGTTGATCATTTTCAATGAATGATATTCAGTTGTCATAATCTTAACCTGTAACCAATTTCATAAAAGTAAGAGTAAAGAACATAAAATATGAAAATAATTTAATTTTTAAAAACTAATCAAATACCTTTAAAATTGATCTTGGAAAAGAGAAAAGGTCGATGGAAAATTTTCAGGTTTTCTTGATGTGTTATATATCGTCCTAATAGTAGTTTGTTTGTTTAAGAAACTCTATTTTTTTTGCAGGCAAAATGTGAATATATTAATATAAATATAAGGTTACATGGTGAAGAATCGTTAACATGTTACATGAGGGGTTCCCACTACCTAACAAAAGGACTGAGCGTACTCTAGCTAAATCGAAAGTACACCTGATCAGGGCTCTCAATTTTGGGTACAAAAGATGGCCGTGATGCACTCCATTCCGATGCATCCATATCCAAAGTCGCCCCATGCTTTGCTGCGGAATCAGCACTGAAGTTGGCTTCTCTCTAACTGTATGTTATCATGTAGGAGAGCAAGTTCTGAGTGGCTCTTTCCCATCTAGTTTTCAGTTTCCATGCAATGTGACCATTTGCAAAAGACTGAGCAACCGATTGGGAGTCTGTTTCAATCCATATTACCCTCCAGCCATGAGCGATTGCTCTCTCTGCTGCTAGTACAATCGCGATGCTTTCTGCCTCATAATTGGTGACCACCCCGAGTCCTTGTGCCAGAATTCCAAGTAAGTTGGATTGGTAATCTCTGAATGTTAAACCTGCTCCTCCTCGTCCCGGATTCCCAAGTGAACATCCATCACAGTTGATTTTAATCTCTCCTTGTTCAGGTGGATACCAGCTTACTTGTTGGATTGCATTGAACGGCTTTGGCTTGCATTCGATGTCCCAAGAGTGTAGAATATCCAGATCGACGGCAGTGTTGTACATGTGACTCTTGGTCAGACGCCCAGTAACTTGAATGCCCTTCCTTACCTGGTTCCTTATATGTCCGGCACTGAAGCTGGAGTCGCTGTATCTCTGAGAATTTCGCATCTTCCAAATGGCTACTAGCATATTTTCTCCGTTTCCATTTCTTCTAGGTGCCGCTGACTCTCAAAGGACTCCTGCTCTTGCTGTTTTTGGATGTCTTTGAGGGTTTTGTTTGCCTGAGCAATTTGATCTCTAGTGCCCCAGTAAGTATTTTTGTGCCATGCCTTTAGAGTACTTTTGAGACGTTTGAGCTTGCGCATGACGAGACGGATAGGGCCATCACACATTGGCTCGCTCCAGCTTTGCTTTACCATATGCATGAACTGATTGTGCTCGAGCCAGATCTTTCTAAACCGGAACGGAACATTTTCAGGCCTAGTGTCTTTAATGCACCATCCCATTACTGGAGAGTGGTCAGAAAACTTGCGTTGCAATATCTTGCATCTCCAGTTGGGATTCGCTAGCATCCAGCTGTTGCTAACGAGAGCTCTGTCTAGCTTTGCCAAAATCCGCTTCTTCCCTATTTGCCGATTACACCAGGAGAAGCTATGCCCCAGAGTGGCCGTGTCCAATAGAGCATTTTCAGGTTTTCTTGATGTGTTATATATCGTCCTAATAGTAGTTTGTTTGTTTAAGAAACTCTATTACTGGTAAACTTCTATTGAATTTGGAATTGTATTTATGTTAGGTCTCTTATGTTAAGAATCCAACTTAGTAAGGTATTTTTTTTGGTAATAGTAGTTTGTTTGTTTAAGTAAGTCTTGAATTTGGAATTGTATTTATGTTAGGTCTCTTTTTAATGATAGATTTGAGTTGTAATTAGGACATGGGTCGATGTACAAAAGGTGGTTCATCTTTGTAAGGGAAAAGAGTATAATCTATATTACTTGTGAATGAAGAACGCACCTCATAATAGTGTCATGCTAATCCGAGGTTGTGTAACTTGTTGCAGTGAGTTGTAGGATACTGCTTGTTCCATTGATGCCTTTGGAGTTCAACATGACAGTAGCGACCAAGCATATTCATGTAATCTTTCCATACACGGTCCTCAAAGTTTGCTCTAGACTGACTTCCAATTGGATAACTCTGATCAAAATCAGATGACTTCAGATAAAACTCTACACCATACTTTTGTGTGACCTTTGAAAACTAATAGGCATAATTCTTCTGTAAAGAATGATAAATAAATTCAAGGCAGAGGCATCACATGCTTTAGTCATAAAGTTTTTCTTGAACAGTAAGAACAACATTTAAGCAACAGATGAATTTTGCATGTTCTCCTTCAAGGTTCGACCTTGTTCAAGGGCATATTCTCATGACCGGACGGAGTGTCCTTTTGTTCACCCGGGTGAAAATGCTAGAAGAAGAGACCCAAGAAAGTTTCACTATAGTTGTGTTCCTTCCCAGAGTTCCAGAAGGGAGCGTGCAGGAGGGGTGATTTATGTGAATATGCTCATGGAGTTTTTGAGTGTTGGCTTCACCATGCACAGTATAGGACACGCCTCTGCAAGGATGGTACGGGTGCGTGCATCGCGAAGAATGTGTTTCTTTTGCAAACAAACTGAAGAGCTTCGTCCTCTATGTGTCAACAACCTCCATTTCCTTCCTTCTCCCCATTTAGTCAGATTCCGCTACTATGGAAATGGCTGCTGCCTTGAGTCTATACTTGACTAGATAGGGAGTCTCAAAAAACTTTCTTATATGAAGATTTCGTCCTGTAAGAGTTTGACAATCCTGCCAGACAGATTGCATCATCTGACTGCTCTTCAGACTCTAACTATTAAAAGTTGTCATCCTGATCTTCATAGAACGAAAAGAATAATTCATATTTCATTTTGTACTAATCTCTCTCTGGATATTGGATTAGGTTCTAGTTGCGGTGGCGGCAGCTGGGGTTTGGGCTTATTAGAAGAATTTTTCAGCTGTTTTTGATGATTTTTAGCAGCTCCTAAGAAATTTCACTATAGGACGGATGGCCCCCGCCGAGAGAATGATGCCCGGGTTTTCTCGATGGGTGGATTTTTGTTTGCAGTAGTAGCTTCTTGGTATAGTCTGAAATTCATTATTGGGTAACCCTGGCCTCCGGGTTATGGTGCTTGTTTCAGCTTGTTTCCGAAATAAGAACTGTGAGTTCCGAGCTATTATGTGTAGACATGTAGGTCATGGGGATAACTTCATAGTTGAATGTCTAGCTATATCAGAAAGTGTGGAGTATACTCTGCATACAAATTGGAAGAAGTTATGTGTGGGATTGGATTTTACCACATCAATTCATGAATTTGGTGGTTCAAATGTGCCAAGGTGAACGAAGGCAAAGATGGCATAGATGCACAGAAGGACTAAAGAACTGCAGCTTAACTGCAACATGGAGGGAGGCCAATTTAATTGTGGATCAGGTGGCAAAGCATTCATGCAGTCAATCTCCAAGGAAGTGAAGTAGTTTTTTGTTTTTTTTATGTAAATCCCCACATGGATCACCAAATGTGAGGTTCCTGTGCATACTTAGTTTAGTGCTATTGTTGTGCAGTGGACGGTGATAATTGTAGTTGGTTTCACAGTCGGTGCTGCTGCAGCTCCAATGTAACAGTGTTTTTTTTTTTAATTATTATTAGTACGTATCTAATCTAAGTCTGACTCTTATAATTCCTAAAAAATAGGAAAATGTTGGAAGCTATCTATCTTTTTGCTTGTTGTTCCCTTATATTTTCTTGGGCTGTCCTTTGCTGCTTTCTGGTTTGTGGGTGGGGGGTCGTTCTTCCGTATAAGAGTGTATGTGTCTGGGTCTAGTCCTAGTTACTAATTCCTTAGGTGTTGATGCACTGTTTTTAGACATATATCAATTCGATACTTTTTATGGATAAAAAAAATAAGAGAAAAAATAACTGTGCAAAGCATCTCTCAGTTTTTATGCCATAAGTTTATTACAGTTCAACCTCCTCAATACCAAAACACACACAATGTGGTGCTCCATGATAGCTTCCTTATATATCTCAGTTTCTGATAATGTTATTCTCAATTCTTGTTACTACTGAACGACTTCTCTTACATTAGCCTGTGAGGGATAACGGGTTCAAAAGCTAGGGGATAGGTACCCTGATTTGTTGTGTGTTAACACACGATTTGGAACAAATCTTTAGTGGATTCTGGGTATTCTGACTGTTTCTTTTGGTACTTCTTGGTCTTCTTTTGTCAAGATTTTTGTCCGTAAGCACAGTGGTCTTCTTTTAAGCTTAAAGTCGGTCCTGTTCTTGTTATGTTTTTGGCAAGTCAAATCAAAATTCTATGAAGAATCCATTTTTATTTTTCTGATCCTGCAATGCTTCCTAATCTGCAATCTTGAACTCTCCATCTAGAACTTTTTCATTTGGTGACGAAAAGTGTTTCTAAATTCCATTGTTTGATGTGTCATTTTTATCATATTTGTAACTATCTATGTTATGTAGGGTAATAACTACTCAACATGAGAATTTGAACCACCAATGAAGCAAGATAAGGTTGTTTCTTAACACTGATGTGAAAAAGCAGGAAATAGCCTACACAAAGGTATGTATTCATAGAAAGGTATGTGAGTTGAGATAAACTTTATATTTCTATAGTATTTGTACCTGTGAAAGTCATATTGATGCTTAATATTTATGCAGACATATATCTTTAAGAATGAATTTAAAGTGAACCAACTTAAAGAAATTGATTAAAATAAATTACATATTATTAAATCCCAAAAAAATGAAATTTTCTTTAGAGTAGAGTATGTGAATAGAGAAGATTTTGTAAATGAGATTGGTTCTGTGGTGATTAAAGACTGAAAAGTCATACAATATATTAGAATAATTTTAATGAAAATCAAAAGTGAGAACTGAAAAAAAAAAAAAAAAAAAAAAGGTGGACATTAAAAAGGGACTACCATAAAAAAGCAAAATGGATAACTTAATCACTTTTCCATAAACTTTGGAAGTGCTTATGTGAAGGTATATGCCCTGCTTATGCATCAAGTCATGTGGGATTGTCAATCATTGGAGCATAGTTGACTTCATCTGCCACCAGGTGGAACACAATCCTATCCGGATGATTGGAATTTAACGCAGTTGAGTTGACAACTACTGAAGTAGCAAGAATGTTGTCAGAGAAAACACATAAATGGTAGCGAGTGTTACCTCTCAGTTTCTCTACAACATGATTGTCTTCAGTGAGTTTCCTCTGAATATTTGAGTTTTTTAACCATTCCACCGTCAGCCTGACACCAAGGTAGTATAGGCTTTTCGGGACTTCTTCAGCTATTATCAGCAGTTTGCAAAATCAAGAAAGATACAGGAAAGTGATTAATGGTGGAAACGTTGCATCACCAGATGCAATGTTCGTGAAGGAAGCAGGTCATGCTTGGAGAGGCAGGGGAAGAGGAAATATAGAAGCAATTCACTCTACTCACAACAGGTCTCATAGAGGAATTGGAGCAGCGAATAATGTATCGAAATTTGGTAAGTGGGGGAGAGGTAGAGGAAAGACTTGGGAATCACAATGGAACAGAACTCCCGACTTGCGTAGGAGGATTCAATCTCTACATGGTTCTCCTGCGGCAAGTGTATATGGCAGAGGAAATGGAGCAACAAACAATATGAGACCTACAACATCATATAGCTCCTCATTTGAAATAGGAAAGTGGGGCAGAGGTAGAGAGATTGATGATATCCAATCATCATGGAATCGAACTTCTAATTCTTGTAGGTGAATTAACTCGTCTTTGGCGTACATGCGAAAGATATGGGATCATCATGGAAAAGGATTTCTGATTCTGAGCAAATGCGGGCCTTATCTGGTTCCCCTGTTGCCAGTAGGAACAATGTCCCAGTCAAAGGCAAGGAGCATATAGTGTTATGGAGAGATCAAACTCCTGAGTCTAATAGGATAGTACACGCACCAAAGGTCGCTTCACCATCAGCACGGGGATGGGCTGGTGCAGGAGCCAATCAAGGCCTCGGAAGAGGTAGGGGTGTTCCTGAATGTGGTAAGTTGAATGCGGTAAGCTTCTTGTATGTTTTGGACTTTTGGGTAGTGGCTGTAAGTAGGATATGGAGTTTAGCCATTGCCAACATAATCAGGAGAAAATAAAAACAGAAATGTTATATATCTTTTCGACCAATAAAACTTAATAAATTGATAATATCCAATTTTTTCTAATCTATTGATATGATGCAAACAGTTACATCAATTAGCTAGAAGCTAATAGTCTAAAGACCAGACTCCAGAACACCCCACTCCCATTTAAGAGAACCCCAAACAGAAAATACATATCAAACCAAGAAACAGATAGCTACGAAGGCAACAAAACCAAAACAGAAGAACATATAGCAACACAGAAAGCGCTACTCAGAAAGCACCACCATCTACCACGGCAACATTCTCCGCCATATGATGTTCCTACGGTTAAATGTATATATGGTTCAGTACTCATATGAAAAGAGGTATAATCATGACGCTTTCTCATCTCATCTCATATGATATTTTAAATCGGTTGCTGGAACTGGGAATACAGAATATAGTCTCTAGTTATATCAGAACTCTGTAGCTGTTGTTATTTCTACTACCCATTTTCCCCAGGGCCTTTGTCTTACTCCGCTATATCTTCTCCTACTTTCTCCACCACCGCAACTAACAACAGCAGCAATTCCTTCTCCGTCTCCTGCATTGTAAGTAGTGGTTTCTTCTTTTGGAGTTGCTACTTGAGTTTCAGCTGTGGTAGTTATTGTAGTTGATGTAAAGCTTCCACCTTCTTGTTTTACTGTAGAGAGATAGGAAATAAAGTCAAAACAAACACCTGATTGCATCAAATGAGGTGGCCTAATTTTTACTTGGAAGTGAATATATATATTAGAAGAAAGAATACTGTTCGATAAAGATGAAATAATATTAGTTCACCAACAGAGTTGTAAAAGTATGTTAAAGAAATGTGTCATAGGAGCATTCGAAATGACTCGATACAAAAATTTAAATGAAGCAGAATATTGAAAATGAGACAGGAATAATAAAAAGGACACTATTATAACTATAGACTATTGGTGGTTTGATTAAGGGAATCAGGGAAACCTACCTATCCACATCAATTGAAAATCTGGAGTGTCAGAAACCATAGCTATTGTCGAGAAGTTGAGAGGAGAGGAATCAACGGAGAAAATGTGAACAGGTACAACTGGTGAAAGGAGTTTCCAAAAAATAGTATGCAACAAATAAGAAGCAGTATTACGGAAATAACGCCAAAAGTAGATGAAGACAAAAGAAAAAGTAGCGATTCATTAATCAATCAACAATATAATAGAGAAAGGTAAATAAGAAAAAACTTACAATGATAGTGAGGAGTAGAGAATGTCAAGGAAGATTGTTGAAGACTTCTTGGAAGACAATATATTTGGTATGCTAATGCAATTTGTCTTCTCTGTTGTTTAATAAAATCTTCAAGCCAGAGCGTGAAGTTACACGTGACATTGCAACATATAACTGCCCATGCGAGAATATTGAAATTTTGAGATATACTCCAACGCTGCTTAGAGTTTGGCCTTGGCTTTTGTTTATTGTCATACAATAACAAAGCTTTATTGCATTTGGCGTAAGACAAAAGGCCAATTTTTATTTTCTGACTTCATCACAATCCGAGGAATGGTGTGTTCATCTCCACTTCGTACTCCAGTAATGATTTATGCTTTTAGGACATAATCTATTATTTTTGTCACTTTCATCCGAGTACCATTGCAAAGTCCCTTACTCTGGTTTATGTTTCTAATAAGCATGATAGGAGCTCCCTCTTTTAGTTGAATTTGATGATTTGCAATCCCTGATATTTGAAGAGTGTTAAGAAACTCTGTAGGATACAAAATGTCTTGATCTGCGATTTTATCAGATGTCGCACTTAATGTGTATGCACTCAAGTATTCATGTATTTCACCTGGATTAATGAGAGAACGTATTTGTTTAACTCATCTGCAGAAGCATTCGTAGGTGTCAGAATGCATCGACTTCTCAAGTATTCTACATCTTTGTAGTTCCTTGAAAGTTCTGTATAAACAGTATTTACAATCTCTTCTATCCTATCTCCTTCGGAACGAATAATTAGATCTTCAGGTATTTCAATCCATGACGGTTCTTCCCCTTCGCATAATGATTGACTGGGCAGTTTTCCTTCACCAATAGCTAATATCCAATTGTTAAATTCTACATCGGATTGGGTACTTGGTGATGTAGAATCTATTCTACTCAAACGCATGTTTATGGAAAGATGAAAAACCTTGAAGTGACGCCATAAGTAGGATATGTTTATCGAAGCTGACACAATAACTTCTCTTGAGCCTTTTTCTATAACTGGAAGCGTCTGCCAGAAGTCACCTCCCAAAACAACTGTTTTCCCGCCAAATGGTTTATCTTTCAAGCTTTTATCAATCACAGACATTATGTCTCTAAATGTCTTGTCAACAGACTTAAAGTCATTTTTCTTACTCATTGGTGCTTTGTCCCATATGACCAAATCTGTTTTCTGAATGAGTTTTGCCAAGTGCATCTTTAGTGTGACATTGCAAGTTGCAGATTCATCTGATCGAATGGGAATTTTGAACCTCGAGTGGGCAGTTCGACCACCTGGTAATAAAAGAGATGTTATGCCTGATGATGCTACAGGTAGAACTATTTTTCTTTCAGAGCGCAGCTTTGCAATTATTGTAATCCATAGATAAGTTTTTCTTGTCCCTCCACTTCCATATACAAAGAAGAGACTTCCAACATTACTTTCAACAGCGCTAATGACAGCATAAAAAACAGCTTTTTGTTCGACATTCAATCCACCATGAAGCTGTAAGTACTGTGAGGAAAGTAAATTGCAATTATAATTTATTTCCTCTTGTATCATTCTGTTCTCAGCTTCATCTGCTTCTGGGATATCAAACTTATAATATTTTAGACTCCACCCATTCTCGTTCATTAGAATTTCAACTTCAAGAAGTGTTTTCCTTTCCAGTTCCGATTCAGATAAATTTGGATTAGCCCTTAAGATATCATCAGATAGTAACTCCCAATGGTAGTTCCACATATCAATAGCATTGGATAACTCACAAAACACTAAGAGTGTTACAAATAATCGGCGTAATGACGATTTGGAAAACCATTCAGCTTCTTTTTAATGGCAAGATGCCATTCATTGTCATCTTGTAAAAGACCAAAGCGCCGCGACAAGTCGACTTTGTAATCATCATAGAGAGTACCATTAACAGTTCTGATTTCTTCAAAATTTCTAGGTCCATTTACAATGTTTAGAAGCATACGCATATAGTATCTTTCGCCTTGTGTTGGCTGAGCATAGAATATTCTTCCAATCTTCAATCCTTGGCTTCTTCTTTTCCATTCCTGAAAAAATTAATAAACATGTATGTTATGAATAAATATAAATTTTATATGTAATTTAAAATATAATTCTTTGTTTGGAAATTGTAATGTATTGAGACCTTTGCATTTCTGTCCCACACAAATTGTAAAGGGAAGTCAACATATGTAAGATGTCTTCCACTCGGGTCTTTTTCATTAAAATGCATCCACTCAGTGACCATAGTTTTTTTTTCTTTTTTCACTTGCAACAATTTCAACTAGATCCCCATTTGCACGAAAAACAATATTCTGCTGATTTTCAAGATGGAACTCATTCTTTCAACAGAAGGATCTCTGTACTAGATGTAAAATTCATAAATCCTCCAACTTGCTTCTTGATGCAGATACATATTTGAAGTCTAGATAGTGCTTAATCTCATCAACTTGATGTACGACCCACTTCTGGTTATCTTTGTCATAGACATTATTTTCTTCAACAATACCTGTAGCTCGATCTTGCCCTTTTGAAATGTACTTGAATAAGTATTTAATCATCTGTGAACGGTTACAATGTTCAACATTGATGTGACACTGAAATTCTTTGGTAAGTTCAGGGTTGTAAGGTACAACCCATCGATTGTCAATTTCAACCGGATTTTGACGGCCCACCATTGCAGTTCTTTTATTATCTCGCCTTCGATAAACTGCAAAACCTTTCTCATCAAATGTCATTTCACTGCAAAAATCCTTTGGAAATTTCATTGTACATTTGTTCTTCTTAGTGTCCATACATGGAGAACCCTTTTTCTTCTCACCACACGGACCATGAATCATTGTTTGGACTATAATATCATATAGTAGAGGTTCACTGGCTTTGTCTGGCAATTCAACTGATATCATTTTGTCTATATCCGAAGCACTTTTAGCTTTATCTTCCGGATGTAAAAACAATAAAATGTGAGCATGTGGCAGTCCTCGTTTTTGAAATTCAATAACGTACAATACTACACACAAAAAAGAAAAATTTATTTAGTACCAGTCTTTAAATAATTATAAAGGTATATGATCTTATCAATAAGTAAGAAATATATCTTTCTATTAAGAAGTGACATAGATGGATCACTTTGAAAATGAGACAAACCGTAAGCATCAATCTTAACAAACTGAATTTAAAAGGGTACTAATGTACATTAACAAAGTAAATGACACCTGGACTCAACACAAAATTGGGTAGTTTTCTGTTAATATTGGGGGCGGGAGAGAAAACTGCTTTCTCTTTTTCAAAAATTCCACAAAACACCTCATTTTTTCCTCCCATCTCCTCTTCATTATGTCTCTGGTTTCTAACATCACGACCCCTGGTTTTCTTCTTCAACTTTGACTATATATTATCTTAGCCACAATGCACTATTTTCCATCAAAAACACATATCTCAACTGCTTCTAAATAGAGAAAATTTTGAGTGCAGATCTGTTGGACCATATATAGAAGAAAATATGTAAGTGTTCTCCCCTGTTTAAATATAGGATCTTTAAACACATAAATTTACATTTTACAGTTAATACCAAACATGAATTCCACATTTATGAATAAATTATTAACTATTGTTTCACATTTTGCAGGTTTTTGCTCTACGTCAATTTATAGTCTTACTGGACATGATCTATTCTATATAAAAAAAAAAGGTATGTGATTATAACCTGCAATGACTCTGCCAAAATGATTTCCATAATGCAATCTTTTCATGATGCACTCCAACTTCATTTTGAATACTCGACACACAACATCAGGAACATCATTAGGCAATAGTCCAGGGTCTTTTTGTAGATAACTAAGAATTTCATTCCAATTTGGATTGCAAGTCACATTAATAAAAAGATTAGGTGGTCCTGCCCATCTACATATGGCAATAACATCTTGGTAGGTCTGTATCATGTATCTAGGGCCTCCTATAAATGTTGATGGAAGGATCAAACATTTACCAATTGATGCTGCTAAAGTATCACCTGTGTTTATTTTAAAACGGGTTATTGATAGATTAAAACAAATCATAAGCTAATGGAAATTAAATTTAAAAATTAAATAATATTACTTATATACCTGCAGCGACCACTCCATCCATCACATTGCTGTATAAATCAGCCCTAATTTCTTCTTGGTGTGTCTGATACCAATGCATTCTTTGATCTTCTATACATGTATAACCATCAACAATGACTGTTTGACGTAAACGTCCACCTATCCGGAGTAATCGACTTTCTAGTGTCCTTCTTTGTAGTCTAAAATCCCAATATTGTCTCATACTAACCGTATCTCTTTTATGATCATCTATATTAAAAACTCTTTCATTTTCCTCACTATTAGGAAGTTTTCTATAAGGAATCCCAGGTTTATAGCCATCTTCACCACGGGGAAACATTAAAGGATATTGCAAAGCCATAAATTTAGGATGCAATTCATTTATTCTGTCCAAACCTCCTCTAGTTTCAACAATTATGTCCCTAAAATCATTAACATTAAATCCATCCCCTTCAATTAAAGATGGAACTTCATTGCCAGTTGGCAAATTGTATTGTTTTCCATCACTCTGCCGAGAATTAATAAGTCTTAGGCGGACATCAATCATTTCAACTTCTTTAAATTTGTCTCTAGCCATCCTAAAAGACTGTACAACTTTATTGTGTTGATCAAACATTTTGATCAATCCATCAACAATTGTAGGATCAGGAAGTTCATTATATTCATTGAATATTTGCATCATATTCTTTAATTCATTTTGAGTATCGTATACATATAATTGGGCAAATTGAGGAGGCTTATTTTCGAATGGAAGAAGAGACCCAATTTTATGATGATTTTGCCCACTTATTCTGAAAACGCAAGGACCTCCTCCATCATTGATAGTCTTATCTGTCTTCCCTCCTGTAGAAGTAAATTGAAACATGGAGTTGTATGTCCGTATTTATCTTCTAAATTTAGTAGATCTTATTCCTCCTTTCAAGTCTAAGAGTTTATTAAGAAACTCAGGGGCAGTCTCAAATAGTGGAAGTTGAACTTTTCCTTCTCCACAACATATAGAGAACGTTGGAACAGATGATTTTCCTTTGTTGTTTCTTTCTTCTTCCCAAAGAATTGCTCCACAGTACATACACTCTTCAGTTGGTGGTCCAAAGTCATGAACTCCTAAAATATAAAAATTATTAGTGAATTGGGCAAACATTCTGAATAAAATATCAGAATTGAAGAAGAAAACACATACCATCACTGTTAGTATACTTGCTTAGATCACGATGAATTTTTTTTTGCTTTTGCAAATGTTTATTCCTTTCACTGATATTTGTGATTTGAGATATTGAAGTCATTATACGACGCATAGCATCTGTAAGATTCAAAGTACCTGTTTGGCCTGTGTAATAAAAAATATCAAATTTCAAAAACTTTAATTAATCCTCAACCGAATATAGTATACAATTTTACCTTTATTTGAATGCAAGTTGTGTTCCTTGGATGCCAACAAACGATTACGTTTCTTTAAAGCCAACAAACGACTTCGATTAAGGCGAGCTATTTTAGCAATCTGTTCCTTTGTAGATTCAACATTGACTGTTTGAGAATTATACCAAAAAAGGGTCAACTTTAGCCATTTCTTGTGGAAAGGATATTAGAATTGTTGTCTCATTATAAAATCAGTAAGTTCATACCAGTACTATTGGTTAAATGATTGCTTTGTTGCTCATTTAATTCATGTGTGTGTATCAATTCCTTTGTAATAAAGGCATAAAGAAAAATATAGATATCAGTTACTTACATCTATACAATATCTTAAAATCAAATGAGAGTATAAAACGGTAATTTTTATTTACAAGTTACATACCAATTGTGACTTTGATATTCCATTAGTCGTGGGATGTTTTCTTCTTCTATGCTCTTTTAGCACTTTTTCTCTATGGCTGCTCTTTGTATTTGCAGACATCATAATTCTTCTATGACGCATAAGGTTAGAACCTTCAATATATTCGCATAAGGTTAGACCCTTCAATATATTATTTTGTTAGAATATTTATCAAGTGTGTAAAATAAAAATTAACACTTAGTACCATTATTCTTTTTCAGTGCAAGAATACATCGTCTATTGTACTAAGCAATTCTGGAGGTATATATTTTTTCGTCATCCATAAGGTAAACCTAAACAACTCTTCCTCTCTTTGGCTAAAGCCCCCTCTTATAGCTACTGCTCTTATTCACTACAGCTGATAATGATTTAGAAATTGTCTTCTTGGACAGCACTTACTTGAGTGTATCAGCAACCTTTGGGGCGTATAGGGAGTGCATTTGCAGCGGAGTTGGGAACAATGCAGATTTCGGAGCAGACTGATACATTGAGAGTTCTTGGTACTGACCCAGTGGATTACCTTGTGATGCCGAGAGTGATTGCTTGTTGTGTTGCTTTGCCGATTTTGACGCTGATTTGTTTCACGTTTGGGTTGGCTTCGGTGCCCTTCTTGTGATGGGGGGTTTATGGTGTTAGTATAAATATTATCTTTGAAGCCTTAGGATATAATCGATGCTATGATTAAGTTGCAGGTGTTTGGGGAATTATTTCTATTGTCACCGTGCTTGGGGTGTTACAACTCTTGGAGGTGCTAAGGGCGTTGGGGAGTTTACTACTTCGGCAGTTTGTTTATCGTAAGATATGTGACACTGAAGAGGATCTTGAGCGACAGAAAAAATAGTTTGCTTACAGCTTTTGTTAGTGTTGTGTTACCTTTAGACTTTTAATTGTATAAGATTTGTAATTGTGTAAGAACTGAGTTAGCTTTAGAGTTTTAATTGTATAAGACTTCTTAAATTTATCCTTGGACATTTGAGTTGAATTTTTATGCAAGTAAGATAACGTTATTTAATTTGTGTGTTTTGGATAGTAAAAAATGTTATCTAAATAAGATCGTTTCCAATTTAATCTTAACATTTGTACTAATTTATTGGGTTATCTACTTATTTGAATAAAGAGTACGTGTGAAACAAAATCAAATTCCTAGTTTCGTCAAGATAAAACAGGAATATTAACATAAATAGATCCTATATAATAGGAAACAACAACTGATGGTTGCTGGGCAATCTGCTGCATAGCGGGGACAACTGGTTCACTGTGACTTCTAGATGACAACTAAGGCTGCCTAGCTGAAGGAATAGCAAGTGTATGCATTTGTGATATTGATTGGTAGTGAGTTGAAGCATTGATCTAAATTGGAGCTCACCATAAGAAGATGGTGCAAATTACATGAGTCTAATGACAATAAATAAAAGATTAGAATTCATCCAACACTCTTTAAGTAAACAACATCTGATACATACACATTAACACAAATTCATACAGTAAATTATTCTAGCATTTGGTATAGTCCATGGTATGTAATAAATTTCATGAGACGCTGCTAGTCAATCTTTTTGCGTTGCTCGTCATTAACATTTTGTGATCGACTACTATGTAGTTAGCTTCTAATACATCGACCACCTCTCCAGATGAATCCAACATCACAAAAGTGGTTGCAGGCTTTCCACGTCCCCAACAGCAAGACATGATTCTTGGTGCAACTTCATCATCGGCCCTTCCGCTTATATGGTGCTACAGAAACATTTGACAATCAGTAGAATTTTTTTGGATCTAGCAGTCAACACAGAATGCACTTCCTTTTCCACTTATCAACCTGTCTAACTCTTATTATGGCAGTTTGATAGTAACTTTAAGAAGCTTCTCTTCTTCAGCTTTTTGGATTTGAAGCCACTATGCATCTTTAAATTCTTTTACTGGCTTATTACGTAACTACAACAAACTCATGAAATGAATCGATGGCCGCATTGCCATCAGAAGTAGGAGTTATTGAGACTACCGGTCCACTCATAAACTTATCACGGACATGTTTCTTTATACGTGGCTCTCAGCTGATTTACACAGCTGTCTGGAGCAAATTAAAAACCAACAAATTAGGAAATGAATACAGACCACACAATTTTGAATCTAGAAATTTTAACAAAACAATTACTCCAAATAAGAGTTAGTACTGAAAGACCTACCATGTCCCTAACACCTTTGAACACAGCTTCAGGAGTCTTGAACATTGAGGATGCAAAAATTATCCTCGACAATGTATAATCCATTTAGCCACTTTAATGCCATGGCAACATGAAATCATGCGACTTGATTAAACTTCCTAGAATGATGATTCTGTGATTGTGATCAAAAGTTTCAAGCAAAAAATGGAATGAACCCAAATGATTAAGAATTATAGATACCTGATTCGTAAAGATTGTGTGAGATGAGAAGATCATCGTTAACTTTTAATATTCTGAGAATTACCAGAAATCAAGATCTCAGTTACGTTGACAATAAGGAAGTCCTCATTTTCTTTCTCAGCCATATTTGTACATAATATAGAATCGAGCATTTGGCGAGAACCTTACCTCGATCAGTATTATGCACATCTTTGTCATCATTTCTCAATAAGAATTTCTGAAATGCTTGCCAGGATTCACCATCAGCTTCTTCTCCATAAACTCCGTCGTCCTTCCCAGAAGGGCTATATATTGGTAGAGCTTGTATATTTTGCTCCAATTTCGGAAGTTTTAGAGTTCCTAAGCTTCATCTCATCTTGAAATTCATCATCAGTTTCACGGTCAGATGCTAATTCTGACTCACTCCCTGAATTATTCTTCTTTGAAGTGCTGTAGTTGATGTTTCGTATGACAACCATGCCCGCTTGTTTTTTACTCACCCGACCACCTTTTCTTCATGGTTCCCAGCCTTGTGAGCCATGAATGTGCTAAAAAGTACAGAATTCTTCTAACAGTGTTTATTCACTTACACTTGTACACTAAAATTGGAAACAACCTCAAACCAAATGAAAAAACTTTTTGGAATGATGGTTGGTTTGCTACCCCCAAAATTTCAAACATCGTTTGATAGTAGGAGATTTCTTTCAGGTTAAATATCTTAAGCCAAAGGGAAAATGGAAAAATGTAAATGATGTTTTTTGACTGCCCCATCTACAATGAAAATCATACTTGCATTTGACTCATGCCATAATTCCCCGGATTCATTCTGCTTCTTTGCCTCAATAGAAATCACAGTCCCGGGAGCAATCATAGAAGAGACGTCGTCGGAAGAATCCGACATTGTTTCAAATTGAATCAATTTCAAGCCACCGGGCTGGTAGAGCTTGTATCTTTTGCTCCAATTTCAGAAGTTTTAGAGTTCCTAAGCTCCATCTCATCTTGAAATTCATCATCGGTTTCGCGGTCGATCTTGATTCTAACTCACTCCCTGAATTATTCTTCTTTGAAGTGATGTAGTTGATGTTTAGGTATGACAACCATGCCCGCTTGTTTTTACTCACCCGACCACCTTTTCTCCGTGGTTCCCAGCCTTGTGAGCCTTCATTCTCTAACTTCGAAAACATCCTAAGGCCTCATTCAGGGAACACCCGGTTCCCCAGACTCTGATTCTGTGTTTTTGTCTTTACTCTCCATGGATTGTCTTCTTTGTCCCACTCTTTGTGTGGGGTTGAACCTAGGATCGTCCATACGAGGATAGGGTGGCTGGAAAAATGGTCCAATTCCTGGATAGTTCTGATAGTAAGGCATGGCATGCATTGGGTACAGATGGAAGATGGGAGGCGCTCTATGTGGATGAATAGGCCACTGAGGGTACATAGGATGCTGATATTGTCCTTGGAAATACTCCTGGCTACCTGGGGGTATTTGTGTATCCAGTGGAGGCCTTTTCTCTGGAAAAGTTTAAATAATACATTCTTATTTCATTTGACTGGGATATCCAAAGAAGACGTCATAAAATATTTTTATAAAAAGCATGTTAAAGAACCGCTTTAGTTCTTTTTGTGGGATCTGAATGTGCTAAAAAGTACAGAATTCTTCTAACAATGTTTATTCACTTACACTCATGTACACTAAAATTGGAAACAACCTCAAACCAAATGAAAAAACTTTCTGGAAGGATGGTTGGTTTGCTACCCCCAAAATTTCAAACGTCGTTTGATAGTATGAGATTTATTTCAGGTTAAATATCTTAAGCCAAAGGGAAAATGGAAAAATGTAAATAATGTTTTTTGACTTCCCCATCTACAATGAAAATCATACCTGCATTCGACTCATGCCATAATTCCCCGGATTCATTCTGCTTCTTTGCCTCAATAGAAATCACAGTGTTGGGAGCAATCGTAGAAGAGACGTCAGAAGGATCCGACATTGTTTCAGCTGAATCAATTTCAAGCTACTGGCCAGTTTCATGCTTTTCCTTCCATAGCTGTACAAATTTTATGCATGCATCCCTGTTGCAACACATAGATGGAATCATTGGTAGCTTAATGTATTTTTAAAATATACACTACGCAGTTCAGGCATTCTTTACCCATACAATCCGAAACTACTCGTGATTTTTCCTTTTCCGTGGCATGAGCTGCTTCTGTGTTTTCCACAACTTCTCTTGGCCATAATCATCAATCTGATTAAATGAAGCCAATTTGTATCCCGTCATTTCCAGAACATCTTCCAAAAAGTGTGATCTTACGGGGTACGTAAATCCCTGAAAAAAGGAAGTGCAATAATAAGAATAACAATAATACTATAACAGCTATACTACTACTACTAATAATAATAATAATAATAATAATAATAATAAATATACAAACTTAAATTCAGACACTGACAATACACAATAAACGATGTAACTTTTAAGTCACAAATTTGCAAAACAAACATTATACTAATACATATCACTTTCCACCAAAAATAATCACATCCGTCCAGCTACATTTGGCTTACCGGAATGTGAATTGTTGATGCTCCTCCGAAATAGTTAGAAAACAACTCCGCATTCAGAGTGGCACTCATTAAAATCAATCTCAATTCATGACAGCGTGGAAGAAGATCCTTCAGCACAATCAATAAAAAATCGGCACAACAAAGTTTAACCAAAATGTTGGCAAAAATATGTGAATATTTGGAATGAAATACTTCCAAATGAAATCAAATCATAAGGAACATGCCTTCATTCATCCCTCTTTCATGAATTTCATCAACAAAAACATGGGCTACCCCATTCAGATTGCGGTCACTCAACAAGCTTCTTAGCAAAATACCGCTGGTACAAAAAAGCAGATGGGCATTTTTTCCTTTCATTCCCTCTAATCGAACTTTGTAACCAACCTAACACAGAAGCTAATGATGTATGGAAGCAAGAAGAAAGAGATTCTGAAATGAAATATTTATAGTAAAAGCAGTACTATAAAAATCAGAAAAGTTAGAGAGAGAGAGAGAGAAAGAGTTTACAAAATCACCAAGAGGCTCTCCTCTTTCTGTAGAAACTCTTTCTGCAATAGCCATAGCAGATATTCATCGAGGTTGTGTACAGATGATGCTACAAAATCCTCCAGGACCAGATTCTATCTTAGACTCTAATACATACTGAGGAAGCTGAGTGGTTTTGCCACATCTAGTCTCTCCAGAGATCACAATGACCTGTCATATAAAAAAAATTAACAATTGGTAACACCAATAGAAAATTCACAAACCGGATATAACGCGTGCAAAAACAGCCTACTGGAAATATGTCCAAATTTTTACCTAACTGAATTTGGAAATATCAATAGCTTCCACTTCCATGAGCATAAGTGAAAAGACAAATAGTAGACAGATGAGAGAATCTGTCGATGCTTATATGACTTGCAAATTATTTATTAAAAACAAAACCAAAAGCAACCCAGATGCTTAGCAAGCAATCTGAAACACGAAATTAAAAGTATACACATCATTAGAGTTGTCTATTTACCATGTTTGAATTCATACGAATATCTCAAATTAACCCTTGGATTGCTCGAGGCAATAGATGAAATGCCCGACTGGATTGGATTTGTGATTAAGGATGCAAAAATTATCCTCAACAACGTATAATCCATTTAGCCGCTTTAATGCCATGGCAACATGAAATCATGCGACTTGATGGAACTTCCTAGAACGATGATTCTGTGATTGTGATCAAAAGTTTCACGCATAACCACATCCTTATCGTCTTTATCAATCACTATTGATGTTTTTTATCGAGCAGATGCATTCTTTTTGTTCAGCAGATGCTTTCTCTTCACTTTCTTGATAGCTATCTGCAGGAGATTTTTCATCATCGTCTTTATCAATCACTGTTGATGTTTTTTATCGAGCAGATGCTTTCTATTCTGTTATTTTGAGGGTTTGAAGAGATGATTTTTTTTTTGTAGAGTTGGAGGTGTTTTGTAGAGTATGGAAAGAGGTTTTTAGCTATTTGGAACAACAAACAATTGAAATTGGCAAAAAAAGGGCGTAGAATTCCTTTTTTTCTGCTGAATTATTGCAAAATCTGATGTGTCAGTCTCAGAGAAAAAAAGGGGCCTGACGTGGGTGTCTGGGAGCATTCTCAACTACTCAGTATTCATGGTCTTTGATGTATGTTTCGCAGGTGCCGACTAGCAAAGTCGGTAAAACTTTTGGGTGATGATACTAGAGGTCTGGGGCTCAAACCCCACCATCATCAAAGAGTTACTGATCTCATTTAAAGCAGGCTTGCCAATTAAAAAAAAAATGTATGTTTCAATTATCTAATAAAATTCAAATTTGTTGAGCTATTAATTATCATGTGATTTTGTGTTTCAATTGTAACTGTTTTTTATGTATGTTCCAAAGAACCAATGAACCATAAGTAACTTCATATATGCACTTCCTAAACCCAAACCCTGCATCAGCTATTCGGTATTACTCTAATTGCTGGATCTCTTTATTCTTACAACAATTTTGATCCTAGCTAACAAAATTAAGTTATAAAAATTGTCATTACCTTTGACATTTTCTATTAAATTTTGAAGAAAATTAACTCCATATTACCTTTTATATTAATTAAGTTCAAGGAGAAATGGTTTAAGCCGTTGGATTGAGTTGATAGGATGGAGACATGTGTGTCACGAACTCCAACTTTTTTTAAGCCATTAGATTGAGTTGATAGGATGGGGACGACACGTGCCACTAACTCCCTATTTGTTTAAGTCGTTGGATTGAGTTGATAGGATTGGGACACATGTCACTAACTCCCTCTTTGTTTAAACTGTTGGATTGAGTTGATAGAATTGTGACATATGTCACTAACTCTCCTTTGGTATTGAGAGAGTCAAGAGTTAGTTTGGTAATTTTAACTGGCCGAGGGTAGTATGGACATTTCATTTTGCCCAAACTGCATGTTCACGGTCAAAGATGGTGGACTTGGTCTTGTTGTGAGTCTTGGGGGGAAGTCTTAAAAGTGAAGAAGTACGGGTGGGAGGAAATCATTTTAGGAAACTTGAGAGGGGGTAAAGTCTTAAAAACTGCCTAATTATACCAAAAACTCAGTCTATTTTAGCTTTGCAATGATCTGTGTTTGGAAAACAGACAATACCCTTAGTTAATTTCTCCCTGAATACAAAAATCTCATATACGCAATTTAACAATCACAATATAGGAATCATCACTTACTCTTTCACAAAATGCATAGAGACGAAAAGTTTTCAAATTCCAAAAGCAGTAAAGTTTAGATTTCTTTGGTATTCCAAAGAGACAAATGCCTTTCATTATTTTCACAATGCTATAAATTGTTGGGGTTAATACTGATACCAATCAATACCCACTACACAGATAACTTATATTTGAACCAACAACAATCTCCAGACAATTCTAAATATCCACTAAAACCAACCTAGCATGCCTAACTCTCTAAACAACTATTAACAACAGATAATAATGTAAAGAAGTAAAACGCATACCACAACACAAAGATATACTATGGTTCGGCCAATGGTGCCTACTTCTACAAGAGCTAATCCTTTTATAAAGTGGAAAAGAAGATTACAATCTCTCTTTTCAGTCTCTCACCTTACTAGATCACTCCTCTCTCTTTATAGGTTTGTCTCTCTGTAAAGGTTATCTCTCAATCTTGATTGATTTCAAGATTGGGTTTTCTCTCTCTTGTGTTGCCTCGGTTCGTGTGTTAGGTTTTGCAAAAATAGAATTCTGCCGAAAATAGGCATGGAATGCTAGCGCTCTCGGCAAAACCAATATCGAAAAGCGCTACTTAATGTAATTGGAAGTTGTTCACGGCATGCATGCTGGCGCCATGTGGCAAGACTAATCTGATCTGGCCGCGACGCTCTCAAACCTCTTCATGCAAACTGAACTTCTTTCTCTCCTCATGTGAGGGATAACTCCAACAATCTCCCCCTCCTAAACAATGAAGGGGGATACCTCCATGCAATTTCCAAATCAACAGGAGGAGTATGTTGCCATTCTGGTGGTATCACAACAAACATCAAACTTACGTTTTAGTAAGACTTTGGTCATCATATCCGACCCGTTCTTGTCGGTATGGATCTTCTCGATACACAAATGCTTGTCTTCGAGTACTTCTCTAATCCAATGATACCGCACATGTATGTGCTTGGATCTAGAATGAAAACTCGGATTCTTGCTCAAATAGATGGTGATCTGACTATCACATAGAACTACAAACTATTTTTTCTTTAGCCCTAGTTCATCGAAGAACCTCTTCATCCATAGCATCTCTTTGCAACACTCTGTGGCTGTAATATACTCGACTTCTGTAGTGGAGAGGGCAACACAGTACACTTTTGCAACTTAGATTGCCAAGAAACTGCTCCCCCTGCAAAAGTAACCAGATAATTGGAGGTGGACTTCATGGAGTCAACATCACCTGCCATGTCTGTATCAGTGTAGCCTTCAAGTAAGGGTTTACTTCCACCAAAACACAAACAAGATTTGGAAGTGCCCTTGAGATATCTCAATATCCACTTAACACCTTCTCAATGCTCCTTACCCGGATTTGGCAGAAATCGGCTTACAACACCAACGACAAAAGTAATATCCAGTCTTGTACACACCATTGCATACATTAAGCTGCCCACTGCGGATGCATAAGGAATCTTTTCCATCTGACTCTGCTCATGCTCACCCTTTGGGCACATCTCTTTGGTCATGCGGAACTGGCCACCAAGCGAACAACTGACTGGCTTCGCATGATCCATGTTAAATCTCTTCAACACTTTCTCATTGTAGCTTTCTTGAGAAAGCCACAACTTCTCACTCTTTCTGTCATGAGTGATCCGCATCCCAAGTATCTGCTTTGCTTAACCCAAATCCTTCATCTTAAAGGACTTACTCAAGTCTTTCTTCAGCTTGGATATCTTGTTGTTGTTTAGGCCAACTATCAACATATCATCCACATACAACAAGTGCACTATGAAATCCCCATCTGGAAATTTCTAAACAAACACACAATGATCAGAAGCAGACTTCTTGTATCCTTGCTTCGCCATAAAGGAATCAAACTTTATGTACCACTATCTCGGTGCTTGCTTCAACCTATATAAACTCTTTATCAACTTGCATACCAAGTGCTCCTTCCCTTTGATCTCAAACCCCTCTGGCCGGTCCATGTAGACATCTTCTTCAAGGTCTCCATGAAGAAAAGCTGTCTTGACATCTAGTTGCTCAACCTCTAGGTTCATACTTGCGGTCATACCCAATACCACCCTGATAGAAGTCATCTTTACTACAGGAGAGAAAACTTCATCAAAGTCAATCCCTTTCCTTTGACCAAATCCCTTCACAACAAGGCGAGCATTGTGCCTTGGGTGTGGATTGTTCTCCTCATGCTTGACTTTGTAGATCCACTTATTCTTGAGAAGTTTTCTTCCTTTCGATTTCTCAACTAACTCATAAGTGTGATTCTTATGCAATGAATCCATCTCATCATGCATGGCCTCTAGCCACTTGTCTTTGTTTGTACCTTCAAGAGCCTCTTGATAGTACATATGTTATCCACCATCAGATAATAAAACATACGTATGTGGTGGATACCTAGTTGAAGCTTGTCTATCTCTGTCAGACCTCCTTGCCTCATTTTCTTGTGGCTCAGGAGGATGTACTTCTGCTTGCTTAGGTGGTGGTTCATGCACTTCATCTGCATCTTCTATACTAATAGGTTCTATCCCATCATGAGTAATAGGATCATCATCATGAGCTTCAAACTTATGGTTCTTTGCATTCTCAATGCCTTCTGCACATTCCATAGTAGGAACTTATGGTTCTGAATCAACAAGATAATTAATGAAAGATTCTAGCTTCTCACCTTCCTCAAAATCTGCTATGGTTTGGTCTTCCAAGAACACAACATCTCGACTTCGGATTACCTTCTTGTTAATCGGATCATAAAGTTTGTAGCCAAACTTCTCATCCCCATAACCCAGAAAAATGCACTGCTTGGCTTTGTCATCAAGCTTGGATCTCTCATCCTTGGGAATATGAACAAATGCCCTACACCCAAATACCCTCAAGTATCCATAATTAACATCTCTGCCTGACCATACTTTCTTTGGATAATCACTATTCATAAGCTTTGACGGCGATAGGTTGATCATATGCACGGATGTATGCATTACTTCTACCCAGTAACTTCTAGGTAACTTAGAGTGAGACAGCATGCATCTCATCCTCTCTACAATGGTCCGGTTCATCCTCTTGGCTATACCATTTTGTTACGGTATCTTA
Source organism: Coptis chinensis (assembly GCF_015680905.1). NCBI lineage: Eukaryota > Viridiplantae > Streptophyta > Magnoliopsida > Ranunculales > Ranunculaceae > Coptis > Coptis chinensis. The sequence continues at coordinate 22,202,084 of NC_141456.1, read as the reverse complement.
AGAACGGTATGCTCATGACGAATCCCATGACTCTAGCAATACTCTTCAAACGGCCTAATGTACTCACCCCCATTATTTGAGTGAATACACTTCAACGGCTTCCCTGTCTCTCTTTCCACCATGTTATGGAACATCTTGAACACGCAAAGTACTTCATCCTTGGTCTTTAGACTATATGCCAATATCTTTCTTGACGCATCATCAATGAAAGTCAAGAAGTATAAAGCTCCCCCATGGGACTTTACTCTCATAGGACCACATAAGTCAGTGCGAACTAGCTCAAGGACATTGTCCTTTCTGTGAGACAGGAATCTTTGGAAAGACACCATGTGTTGTTTTTCTACCAAATAGTGAGTATATTTATTTAAATGCGTACCTTTTATGTTTGGTAAGGCCTTTTGCTTGGCAAGAACTTCCATGCCTTTTTCGCCCATATAACATAGTCTCTTTTGCCACAGTTCGGAAAACGCTTCTTCTTCTGCTGCATTTGCTTCTGCTTTACACAAACTAGCTTGTGTCTTGTAAAGAGAGCAAATTTTCTTCCCTTTGGCTGCTACTATGGAACTTCTGCTTAGTTTCCATACCCCGTTACCAAATGAGTTTACAAAGCCCTTATCATCTAACTTCCCAGCGGAAATTAGGTTTAGCCGAATGTCAGGGATATGTCTTACATCCTTGAGTGTCAAGTTATAGCCGACATTGGTTTCTACATGAACATCACCAATGCCTACAATCTTTGAGACGCCACTGTTACCCATCTTTACCTCACTAAACTCACCACAGTTATAGGTAGTGAAGAATCCTCTGTGCGGTGTGACGTGATAGGATGCTCCTGTATCTATCACCCACTTTGTATCCTGGCATGAGGTACTAAAATAGTATACACCACATTCTGACACAATTCCCACTAGACCATCATCGACTAGTGCGGTAGTATCTCTGCCTGTTTTTCCGTTCCTCTGTACCATGTCTTCATGTACAAATTTATTCTTCTCATCCCTCTTTAGTGTTCTGCACTCATACCTAAAGTGACCCTTGGTGGCACAATAGTAACATTGTCTCTCTGCCTTAGGAGTTCTAGCTTCACCCCTAGATTTGCTTATGTCATCACCTCTAGAATGAGATTGTTTTCTGCTCTTACCTCTCCCCCGCTTCTCTGTGACAAGGATCTCTAAGTGAGAGGAGTTGCTTTGTGAACCCTTTCTTGTCTCCTCATTCAATAATGCCCCAGTAGCCATCTCCATAGAAATAACTTCATCTTTGGCGGCTCCGTTAAGAGAAACTGCTAACGTTTCCCAATTGTCAGGTAGGGAGGTTAATAGGAACAAAGCCTCAACTTCGTCTCTCATATTTATCTTCATCAAATGCAGCTGATTGATGATATTCTCTACTTCATTAAGATGCTCAGACATTGAAGAACCTCCTTTGTACTTCGTGTTAGCAAACTTCTTAATGAGCAGCACTTTGTTTCAGGCCGACTTCCTCTCATAGAGGTCTTCGAGTTTCTTCCACAAGCCAAAAGCGGTAGTCTCTTGGGATACATGGTGGAAGACACTGTCGTCAATCCACTGTCGAATGTACCCAATCGCTTTTCTGTCAAGCTTGGTCCACTTAACCGTATCAGTCTTTTCCAATTTTACACCCCTATTCTCAATGGGTTGTGCCAAGTCCTTGCAATATAGCAAGTCTTCCATCTTGACTTTCCAAATGGTGTAGTTAGCTCTATTCAAACTAATCATGCGAGTGATTCTAGAATTGTCCATCTCTACAAACTATTTTAACTCAAACCTTCTCTCAGGAATTTTGTCAAACACCTTTCGAGCAAAATTTAGATAACAACTTAGATTAATCTAACCAAGGCTCTGATACCACTTGTTGGGGTTAATACCGATACCAATCAATCTCCACTACACAGATAACTTGTATTTGAACCAACAACAATCTCCAGACAATTCTAAATATCCACTAAAACCAACCTAGCATGCCAAACTCTCTAAACAACTATTAACAACAGATAATAATGTAAAAAAGTAAAACGCATACCACAACACAAAGATATACCGTGGTTCGGCTAATGGTGCCTACTTCCACAAGAGCTAATCCTTTTATAAAGTGGGAAAGAAGATTACAATCTCTTCTTTCAGTCTCTCACCTTACTAGATTATTCCTCTCTTTACAGGTTTGTCTCTCTGTAAATGTTATCTCTCAATCTTGATTGCTTTCAAGATTGGGTTTTCTCTCTCTTGTGTTCCCTTGGTTCGTGTGTTAGGTTTTGCCAAAAACCCCAACATATATTGCAAACTCGCGGTTTTGCAAAAATAGAATTCTGCCGAAAATAGGCATGGGCACAGGTGCGCTCTCGGCAAGGCCAATGTCGAGCGCGCGCGCCCTCAATGTACTGGAAGTTGTTCACGGCATGGGCACGCGCGCCTTGGGCAAGACCAATCTGAGCGCGCGCACGCTCAGACCTCTTCACGCAAACTGAACTTCTTTCTCTCCTCATGTGAGGGCTCCAACATTAATTACACATAACTTAACGTTTATACACAGAAAAAGCAGGTACAGAATTAACCAAAAGCAATACATACAATCTTTACACAACATTACAATTTGTGTTTGTCTTCGCTATCCTTACGTTGAAATCTGCCTCAGTTCATTCGCTTTGCACTGGTCATAGTTCATTTTCCTAAAGTTGACGGCCAAGAGAACATGTAATCTTCTTTACTAGGAGTGAAGTAGGGGTATATAAAATATATGTCATTCTCTCTAACCTTCCACAAGTGTTGGATTTGTGGAACCGTCGAGCTTTGCTCCGGTGTTCGATGCCGCATTCACGATTTTCTGTTTGGAGAAAGGGGCACAACTTGCGCTCGAGTTGGCCTTGTAGAAGGCGCGCCCCACGCTCATGCTTGCAAAAGTTACTGGAAGTTGGTAACGAAGGGGGAACGACCTGCGCTCGACCACGCCTTATCCAAGGTGCACCCCGCACTCATGCCTTTCGAAAGTTTCACTGATTTTTTTATATTTCGGCCCAAAGCTCATTTTCTCACCTTTTTCTATGTGTACCTATATAAAGGAAATAGAATAGGGTTTTGAGACAACTTTGAGAGATTAATTTCATGGGAATTGTGGGAGCTCTATTGAGCTAGGGTTTGAGTGAGGCCTATTGTTCTTGATTCTTGTTACCTATTATAAACTCTCCAATCTTTACTATAAAGGAAACTCAGCTCTTGTGTGGACGTAGGTAATAATATTTACCGAACCACCTTAAATCTTTGTGTCTCTTTGTATTATTTATTTCCATATTTATTGTTGCTATGAATTGTGAGGATAAACTAGTTGTTTTGCTTTGTTGAGTTTGTTATGATAAGTACTAAAGTCTTGGGTGGGTGACTTCCTTGGTGTGAACTCCAAGTTGAAGTCATTTGGGATAGAAAGTAACTAGATTGAGGTGTGACTTTCTAGTGAAATCTCCCAACAAAAAGCACTCGCGATCACATTTACTGGTATCCCTTTTGAATTGTAAATGTCATAAGTTCCTTGTACTAGTTTATTATTATTGTTGTACCACTTGAATGTACACCAGAAGCGTGTCGTACCCCAAAGATTGCGCGGAAATTCCATTTATAGGATCTTGTATGTTGTATTGTATGTGCGCCAAGATCATCATTCTTTGATTTGCATTGGATGTCCAGCGATTTACCTGAATGTAATTTGTTTTGCACGTAAACGTATACTTTGTCTTAGGTTTGAGTACTAGATACCAAGGAACAACACCCACACAAAACCAACAGAACAAGAGCGATTGGAAACTTAATACCATGATTATTTCGGTAGATCAAACACCCTATTGTTTGTTGTTGCTGTTGCTAATTTTTCATGAAGTGATAATTTTAGAATCCATATATACAGATAAAATTCTAGGACCTGAATTTAGTTTGCTTTCCACCACATATTAAGATATAAGTTTAACAAAATCCAGTTTTGTGGAATACAGTTGTGATGTTCCGTAAAAATAGCCTAATGGCTAGCTAGCTAGGTGGTTTGCCTCCATCGAATTCTATCGGTTATACATTTCTGCAAGGAGTAATTGTTTGAACCAAGTGGAGTCTTGTTTGTGGGCGACCAGTAGAGACTTAACTTAGTTTGCTTCATGATCCTGTGGTCCTTGTTAGTTCCTTTTTTAGAAAAAAAAAAGTAGGTATCGATAGTTTTATCCTTCTCTTCCTCTGTTCTTTCCTATCTCGGTAAAATCCTGCTCTGATTACAGAGTTAGTTCGAGTAGGAAAGGTAGTTTCTTCTTGGTTTGCTTGTTTTTAGGCTTTTCGGGGATTCCTTATGGCTGGTCTCGGGTCGGTTGTTGATGGTCCTTCGGTCATGGGAGGACAGGGCTCCTGGAGAGCTTTGTTCTCATCTGGTACAAGTTCACGAAATACTTCTCTCAGAAGGTATGAGACTCATCGTGGATGGAATAGCGAAGTTCCAAAGAAACATAGTAGAGCAAGGTGTCTCTTTGTGGAGTGAATATGTGGTTGGGTTTTTGTAGAAAAACGCTACCTTTCCCATTGGTTAAAGCTCTCGCTCGGCGATTGGAAGGTTAAAGGCGTTACTCAATATCCACGGATCGTGAGCTCTTCTACTTCAAGTTTAATCGAAGAAGACAGAAAAACAGGTTTTGGAAGCGGACCGATATTTATAGCAGGCAAGCTATTTGTGATTCGGCAAATGGTCTCGTGAAGTCGGCTCAAAAGACCAAGATAACGAAAGTATCCCAATTTGGGTAAAACTTATGGATCTGCCTAAAAGAATTGTGGGCACCGGTGAAGGGGTTGGGATATATAGCTAGCTTAATTGGGGAACCCTTGCGAATGATGAGGCCACCATAGAAAGAACTAGGTTGATGTTTGCAAAGATCCGTGTTGTGGTTCCTATAGACTATGAATATAAGAGCTTCGATTCAAGTGAAAATGGGAGATGAAGAAGTAGACATAAAACTTGAATATCCCCGGGTACCTCTGTCATGCTCTAGGTGTCATATGTTTGGGCATAAGCTTTCAAGTCGTCCTCTCCGCCAAAACAAGTTTGGCGTGTTAAGCCCGTAACCGCATCTGAGGAAAATACATGAGGAAGTTCAAGAGCGGGAGGATACTACCGATGGGGGCTCTAACTATGCAGAATGTGAGGATGAAGGGGCGGAGAACAAATAGGGAAATGGATTGAGCATAGTAAACTATGTCACAATTTCAAAGGAAGGAAATGGAAGTTCTATGCAAGCGACCCGCCAAGTAGCCGGCCGGCGACGTTTTTAGAAGGGATAGTATGGCTCCAAACCCGAGTGGACTAGAACTAGTGATTCATCAAGAGTCTCCAAATTGAGTGATCGACTCCATCGAAAAACCTCGAAATTAGCCAAAAGGAACAGGTTTAAGGAACAAAATGCGTTTCGTATTGGCGACCCGGTGTGAAAGAGATTGAGGATGATATTTCAAGGAGGAAATCTGTCAATTCTTCACGCATCATGAGCCGGTTAAGGAATATGTGGTGAAAGCTAAAACAAGGGCTCAGAAAAGAGCTGAAACAAGGGAGGTAAACAAAGAGGATGGAAGTATAGCTCAGGGTAAGTATGATCAAGTAGCCGAGAGGAAGAAAAAAGGGAGACCAAAGGGGTCAGGCAGCAATAAACATTAAGTAAAATGATTAAGATCGGTACATGGAATATCAGGGGTCTAAACGAAATAAAAAAAGCTAAGGAAGTTAATAAATTCATTCAGAAGAATAATCTTTGCTTGTTGGTGCTTCTGGAAACGAAAGTTAAGGAGGGGAAGAGGAAAAATATTAGCGATATATGTGCCCCGAATTGGCATTTTGAGAGTAATTATAATAGCAATCCTGGGGGTAGAATATGGATTCTTTGGAACCCAAATTTTGTGGACGTGAGTAAGATTCATGAGTCAGCTCAGTTTGTACAATGCAGGTGACTATTCGCCCTACCTCAAAGAAGTTTCACCCACGCCATCTACGAAAGTAATAATAGCCGAGAGAGATTAGGTCCGTGGCGGGGATTTGCGGCGTTTCACAATAGCTTTACAGACCTTGGTGTGTGCAGGGAGATTTTAATAATGTGCTCTTTTCTCATGAGAGGATAGGGGAGCAGGTTCATCCGCGAGAAACAATTCCTTTTAGGGACTGTTTAGTTGATACAGGGTTGATGGATTTGAAAGCATCAGGGTGTTATTTTACGTGGACTAACTATGGAGTAGGAGTAAATAGGAAATGGTCTAAGATCGACAGGGGTTCTTACCAACATCCTCCGTCGCCGTTGTTTGTACATGCCTCAGCCTGAATTCCTTCCGCATAAGGAATTTCGGATCACTCTCCCATGATAGTATGTTTGGTGATGCTGAAAAAGGGAGAGTTCCTTTCCGGTTTTGCAACTCATGGGCCCTCCATGACAGTTTCAAAGAGTTGGTGCAGACAAGTTTGGGATATAGAGGTGTCGGGCAGTTGTCTATATAAACCGGGTCAAAAATTGAAGATTCTTAAGTCCAAACTGCGAGGTTGGGCAAGAGTGCATATGTCCGATATTCATATAAAACCGAGGCGACAAGAGTCGAGCTTCACGATTCTGAGAATGAGCTACAAAGGTCCCCACGATTTCCAGTTATCACGAAAAGGAAAGAAAAGCTAGAACTCTCCCGTAAAAACCCGATTGATATGGAGTATATGGAACTTAAGGCTAAAGCTGAAAATGATTGGCTAGATTACGGGGATAAAGGAAATGCATTTTTCTATCAAGCAATAAAAGAAAGAAGGAACCGTAACTTTGTGTGGACTGTTTCAGATTTGAGCGGGGTTAAACATGAAGGTGTAGCACAAGTGTCTAATGCTTTCATCAGTTTCTTTCAGGATCTACTGGGAGTTGAGGCTCAGACGACGAGTTCTGGGTTGTTATTGGAGGACATATCTGTTAGGGGGGTGGTGGATTCGGTACAAGCAGAAAAGCTGTCAGAAGAGGTAACAAATGGGGAAATTACTCGAGCTTTATTTGATATGGAGGATTTTAAATCCCCAGGGCCTGATGGCTATACAGCGTTTTTCTTCAAAGAATCATGGGATATAGTGGGAGAAGATTTCCTAAGAGCAGTCAAGGAAGTGTTCAGTCAAAACATTATTCATAAAGGCACTAATGCAACATTTCTATGTCCGGGTTCCTAAAAAGCCTATTGTATCACAGGTTGATGAATTTAAGCCGATTGCATCTTGCAATATTACGATAAATGCATTGCAAAGGTCCTCGATAATAGGATGAAGCCTTATATGGATCAGTTGATAGCACTTAATCAGTCAGCTTTCGTTCCTGGAAGATGCATACAGGATAATCTGCTATTGGCTCATGAATTGCTCAGAGGATACAACAGAAAGCATGGGCCGCAGAGATGTACTATCAAAGTTGATATCCAAAAAGCTTATGACACAGTTAGCTGGGAAGCGCTACAGGTGGTGCTCAAACGATTCAGATTCCCTGAAAAGTTTATTGGTTGGCTAGTTATGTGCTTCTCCTCTCCAAGTTATTCTGTCCTTGTCAATGGTGCTCCGTATGGATACTTCGAAGGGAAACGAGGGTTAAGGCAAGGTGATCCTCTGTCTCCGTATTTGTTTGTTCTGGTAATGGAACTATTAGGAGGTTTGCTGGAAAAAGGGCTTCGATTGAAAAGCATCAAACCTCATTCCAGATGTAAGAGACTTGCAATAACTCATTTGAGTTTTGCTGATGATGTGCTACTTTTCTGTAAAGGGGAAGCCGGATCTATATTGGCTGTCAAGTCGGCAATCAATGAGTTCTCTTCTCTTACGGGACTACGATAAATACTCAAGACGCCCATACTCACCGGTAGTATGACATATGATGATGGGCTTGCTCTTTATGGGCTTGTTGGGGTACACCGGTCACTCCTCCCATAAAATATCCGGGGCTGCCGCCACTTCGCAAGAATCAGCACCAAGGATTGCTTGCCTCGATCGAAAAAAATCACTATGAGAATGTCCAACCGAAGAACAGTCTTTATCCTACGCTGGAAGATTACGGTGATACAGATCTACCCCGGCCCTCGTTTCATATATATTGGGCTAAGACTTTTATTATTCCCGTTGGTGTCTTGGACAAGGTAGCAAAACTATGTAACAGATTTACGTAGTCCGGAGGTTTGGTGCGCGTGAAGATGCATAAAGCAAGTCATGCAACTTTGAGGTTGCGAGAGGAAGGTGGCTGAGTATTATTGATCCTAGGGTATGGAACAAAGCAGCATACTGTGGGTTGGTCTTCAAGGTTGCTACTAAGGATGATACTCTGTGGACTAAGTGGACTTGGGCATACCACATTCGACAGAAACATTTCTGGACTATGAAGATTCCGTCGGATTGCTCATGGGTGTGGAGAAGTATACTGAAACACAGAAAGATTGCTCGGAAATACATTAGATGCTTGATTGCTGACGGAGAAGGTACAAGTTTATGGCACGATCCTTGGGTTGCCTCGATGTTGCTAATCCACAATGCACAAGCTAGAAATATCATCCATGAACCGAGATGATGCAAAAGTCGTGAGCTGATTCTGACGGCACTTGAATGAAAAGGTACTCAACTTGCCCCGACGGTGAGCTGAAATAAAAAATCTTATTGACTCCCATCAATGTCAATATGGCACGAGATTTGGTCGTGTGGACTGCTACAAGTTCAGGTAGGTTCTCCACAAAGTCAGCTTACATGTCAATCAAGAAGATGAGAGAAAAGGTGGGTTGGTATAAACCGTGTGGGGCAAATATAATGTGCGAAACATTCTTTCATCACCGCAACTATTTGCGGGATGTCCGGCTACTCAAGATCGGTTGATTCATAGAAAAATCCTATCTCACTCGAGTGTTGCTTGTGTGACGACAAACTTCCGGAAAAATTCAAGCATCTCTACTTCAATTGTGCGTTTACAAAAAGATTTGGGCTGGGTAAAAGAGAAACCGGGGCGGGAGTGGTGCGAGAATCTACCGCAGAGTGGCGGTTTACATTTGCGTTCGACAAGAGCCAACTTGATATCAAGTGAGATAATAAGGGTGATGATTTGTGCAACGGTGTAATGGATTTGGAATGAGAGGAATAGCAGGAGGTTCGGGGATAGAGCACACTCTGCAGAGTCGATAAGCAGCTACATTATGGAGAGGATGAAAACCTACTTGCAAAATAATAATCAAGCTCATCGATGACTCTTCTCCAAAATGACAAGGAATCTGATTCATGAGACTTGGGATTGAGATCACTATAAGGCAGCGAAAGTGATCGAAAAGTTCAGCTGGACCAAACCACCTCGCCGGGTTTGTCAAGGTGAATTCGGATGGTTCGCGGATCAAGAAAGCTACCGGCTATGGTGGTATAATGAGAACCATGAGGGGACTCCTATTCTCTTATACATGGGCCAAGTGAACTTAAGATCGGTGATAACCCAAGAGCTAAAAGGAATTGAGGCGGGTTTTCTCGCAGCTCTAGGTGTTAATTGTAAAAAAGATTCGTGTAGAATCCGATTCACTAAGGGCAGTCCAAGTTATAAACAAAAGGAGATAAGCCCTTGGTACTTGCCTAGATACAAAGGAAGGCATCCGAGGCTAATGAACCAGTGTGAGTCGGTTAGTGTGTCTCATGCATATAGGAAATGTAATGTGAGCGGCAGATTTGATGGCTAAGTCTAGTACAACTTGGGATGGAACTATAAATCCTGGAGTAACGGTTGTAAGTATTCCTCCTCTTATGTATGAGCTTAATGTTATAGTTGAGGAAGATGCTATAGGTAAGTTGTACCAAAGAGTTTGATCAATACAGGTTGGGGTCAGCCAAAACCTCATAAATGTTTCAAAAAAAAAAAAAAAAAAATCTTGTGAAACTTTTTTGGATAAATATTGGGCTATTTGCATCCAGTATGGGTGCCCAATAGTAATTATTGGGGCAAAATGTAATTGAACGTGGTGTGTAGGGTAAATAGGTAATTTGCCATAGTTAATTGGGACACGTGGAGCGAGGTCATGTTTTAAATAACTTAATTTTTCTATCCTAGCCGAGCATTTGCTACGTCTAAAGGAGAACCCACTGGTAGGTGCTGATGAGCTTCTAGAGTCTACCAGCACAAAAAAATATCTTCATGAAGGCCCAAGGAACCAAAGCATGGAGGAAAAGGCCGGTGTTACATTCAAAAAGGAAAACGAAGTTTCTAATGCCATTTCCGTTTACAAGGATGTCCAGAATGATGTTATATTCTTAAAGAATTCATTGGACTGCGAAAACTAGATTTGTGAAAATCAAAAGCTAATTTTGACATGATAGGTAGTTTATGACCATTCTGAAGGCATAAATAATTTACTACTATACTTAGGTATATGGACAGGGATGTCCATTCTCGCCTCAAACCCGCTTTAAAACCCGAAAAAAAACCCGCGACCAACCCCGCGCCTGAGCTCGACAAAACCCGAACCCCAACCTGCACCAAAATACATAGGGTCGGGTTTGGTCACACTATCTAAACCCGACCGACCAACCCGACCCGATAATTTGGCCCTAAACCCGCTAAAAGGGTTAAAAAGCCCAAACCATATCCAGACCGAACCCAACCCAAAACCCGGGTTATATAGGGTAAAATGCCCGACCAAAACCCCGAACCCAACTGCACCATAATTCCCAACAACTATATTTTCATTTATTATCTATTTATCTTCAACAAACTTTTAGTCTTTTGCTCATTACTATTTACTTTTGGTCTTCAAGACAAATTACCTTTGACCGCATTCTTTACTACTCTTCTTCCCTCCAACAACTCCCCTAAGAACAAGACAACCCAATCACACGCTTCATGATGAAGAGATTGGTGGGTTTGATGGTGCCGCTAAGTTTGCATTCACTTAAAAATTTGGCGGCAGACTCCCTCAAATATCTCTTTCTAAATGTGGTCACAAGGTTTGAAATCAAATCAACAGTTCACACCACACCACCACAAGAAACCGAACTCCCAAAAGCCATCAATCTTATTGTCAAATCAACAGTCGATTCACACCACCACAAGAAGTCGAAACTCCCAAAACCATCAATCTTATTGAAGTTATTGTCTTGGAATTGCTTGCTTTGTTTGGTCTACTTTTTCTTCTTTTTGCTTTTCAAAAATGCAATCCTCGTGTTTTGAATCTTTGATGATCATTAGGGTGGCTTTACGATGTTAAAGTTAAACAGATCAAATCCAATAAAAGAAGATGACTTTTGATTAATTAGATGAAAAAGAGGTTTTTTCTTGAGATCTAATAACTGAAAATGACGTTCCTGATGAAGAGATTTAATATTCTTTTATTTCATATATTTCGGGTTTTACCATACCCGAAACCCGAACCCGACGGGTACCCAAAATATAGGGTTAGGGTAGGGTTTGGTCACATGTATCCAACAAATACTCGAACCCGAACCCGACCCGCAAAAAATAGGGCCGGGCCCGGGTAACCCGATACCCGTTCAAAACCCGAAAAATCGGGTTCGGGCCGGGTCGGGTACCCGTTTGGACATCCCTATATGGTGCGACTCAAGTATGAAGAGTATGCTCCATGTTTTGGAACCGCTGGGTTATGCCTATAGTGATGTAAGATATTTATGACCAGAATATGCTCAAAATAGCCCCAGATGACAACTGTTAGAGCATTTGCAATGCAAGTCATAACTTTCACCCCCTCTATCACCGCCACCTCCTCACTTTTCACCCCCTCTATCACCAACCCGGTGATAAACAAGGTGAAGCTGTGGCAATGCAAAGGTGATAAAAACATCTCGGACGGGGATGTTAGATTCCGCCCGAGTTTTTATACGAGACGGAATGTAACATCCCGCCCGATGGCTCAATACCAACAGACGAGAGCAGGGCTCCATTTTCACTTCATTTCCAGCCAAAATTCGATTTTGTAGCCTCCATTCACAACCTTTGAACACAAATTTCCATTCATAATGACTTCTCCATCCCCAACCCATCCCCACCAACCTCACCCACATCAAGAGCATTCCCGATGGTTTGGAAATGTCAAAATTTCAAAAAAAAAGGGGCAAAAGATCGTCGTCGAGAGAACATAATGTGGGGCGAGGAGGACGAAATTGAACTTGGGTTTAATTTTCCACCGCGTTAATGAAATCGAGGACCACCCACCATTAAGCGTCAACATCGGTCCGACACGTAGCAAATCGAGTGGCGGAATCTCAAGTAAGTTTTGATTTTTTTTTTAATTATTATTATTTATGTTAGTTTATATCAAGTTTGTTGTTGTTTGAATTTGTCGTTATTATTTTAGTTTGAATTTGTATTAGTTTATATTAGTTTATTTTAGTTTGAATTTGTCGTATTTTAGTTTGAATTTGTATTAGTTTATATTAGTTTATTTTAGTTTGAATTTATCGTTTATTTTAGTTTGAATTTGTATTAGTTTATATTAGTTTATTTTAGTTTGAATTTGTCGTTATTTTTTAGTTTGAATTTGTATTAGTTTATATTAGTTTATTTTAGTTTGAATTTGTCGTATTATTTTAGTTTGAATTTGTATTAGTTTATATTAGTTTATTTTAGTTTGAATTTGTCGTATTATTTTAGTTTGAATTTGTATTAGTTTATATTAGTTTATTTTAGTTTGAATTTGTCGCATTATTATTTTAGTTTGAATTTGTATTAGTTTATATTAGTTTATTTTAGTTTGAATTTTAGTTTGAATTTGTCGTATTATTTTAGTTTGAATTTGTATTAGTTTATATTAGTTTATTTTAGTTTGAATTTGTCGATTATTTTAGTTTGAATTTGTATTAGTTTATATTAGTTTATTTTAGTTTGAATTTTATCGTTATTGCGTGTTTGTTGAATGTAGGAAGTACACTTATGGAAAGTCGTTGTGCACTTTCAAATGTTGTGTCGTGGTGGCGTTGTATGAAATCAAAAACGGATCCTAATTTTGTCACGGTTACCGATATTATATCCGCCACACCATTTGGGAGTTTTTTTAATTGTAATTTGGGACAAAATGATCAGGCGTTGTTGTTTGGGATAGTTGAGCGGTGGTGGCCAACTACCCACACATTTCATTTCCCATGGGGTGAGCTTGGGATTACCCCTCTTGATTTCACAATGCTCACGGGTATCCCAATTGGTTATGGAGATGCCGTTCCTTTTGATGAAACTTTAGAGGTTTTTACTACGGCGATGAGTTTCTTTGAAGGTTTTGATTTGGTTGAAGATGATGAGCAAGACGAGTTTTTGAGATTATCGGCTGAGCAGTTTAAGGGAGGAGCTATAAATATGAGTTGGTTTACGGCGAGATATTTGAATAGACTCAAGGAGAAGCCGAAAGACTATCATATTGGTGAGGAGTCGATCCACGAGTATGTACGTGCCTTCCTCTTCTACTTTGTTGGTGCGGTATTATTTGGATATGCTGATAGTTATTTACGTATCGGGTGGATGGCCGCTGTCTCAGACGTAGAGAGGATGTGGGATTATGACCGGGTCAATCCATCTTAGCATACCTTTACCGGCTGGCTAGACCTCAAGATTGAGGCGAAAGCCGCTAAAAGGCAATTTGTGCGGCTTTGTTTGGATTATACCGTAAGTCTTATTTATTAAGTTATTGTTTCATTTCATTTATTTATCTAATTATTAATGTTGACATGTTTATATATATATATTGATATTGTATTTTATCTATTGATGACAAGTATTGGTGGTACGAGCATTTTCGTGTGATGCATCCCGTTGAAGAAGGGTGGAAGAGGATGAGACTCATGACCTGATTCCACGTATTCAAGCATGGGGGCTTCATCGTAGGCAGAGGGGGTATGGGGACCTATCACATAATATTCATAACACTCGTCAGCAGATTGAGCTTTTAGGAGCTAGTCGAATTGAGTGGCAACCCCCGGGCCGAGTCCTTCATCTTTCGACCCTTTTATCGCGGATATTCCGGATGTTCCGAGAACGGTGAGTACCGTAGACTATCATATATGTGTCATAGAGCAAGGTTTCTTTCTCAAAGCTTAATGATACTTATAGGGTCGATCAATGATGGTACCTTGGGGGACGGATGTTGGCGGCAAGTATCCGGAGAGATTGTTATACCTTACCCACCACCTATGGATATGACAGCCTCGATATTCTTCCCGCTCTTTCACACTATAGAGCAAACCCAAATGAGTGGCGGGACGCGACAGCTTTTCAGTTTTTACGGCGACTATGACTTATATTGGAAGAGGGTTGGTCGAGGTCTCTTGCTAGGTGCGTTATACGGGGCACCAATTTTGAAGGGGGTTACTTCGGAGCATTGAGGCCCGACATTCATTTCCCGGGAGGAGTGGAGTTACCCACGATCCAGCCCGGGGTGTTTCATGATATTCAGATGCATAAAAGAACTCCACGATATTTGATGATGATGACCTTTGGCATTGGAGCATGATTACTTCGGGGGCAAGATATGAGAATACCTATTCCACCAATAGATGCCGCAGATGGTAGCAGATTTGTCGATCTGATTCGGCAGTTAGCGAGGTTAGTATGATTTGAATTTATTTATGATTTGTTATTATTAGTATTCACTATAACCCCTAACTTGCATTTGTTTTGTTAAACAGATGAAGTAAGGTCGAGCTCCTTAACTACAGACTCTCACTTATGCCATCGTGAGTCCTTCATGGAGTCCTCTCACCGCAGTTTTGAGTACTTACAAGAAGAACGTGTCGAACTTTGCGGCTTGAGAGGCGTGTGCAAGAGTTGGAGAATGCTTTGGAAGTGGAGTACCTCAAGCTCAAGCTCAACCGTAGAGGCTGCAACGACGTAGGGGGGAGAGCTCTTCGACCGGCCTTCTTCGTGGGGGAGGAGGTCTCGATGAGATATTTTTTGTAGTTTGTAATAACCGTATTTCATTACTTGTCTTATGGCGTTTGGGATTGTTGTTTGTAATGAATTTTTGATTAGCGGGTTTTCTTTGATGAGTTTTGGATATGAATATGTCATTAAACAAAGGAGGTTATGTCCAATTTTTTTAAGAAATTATAAGTTAGTTTTTTTACCGAGTTTCTGTGTTAGACTTGGGTGTTGTTCATGATTGTTGTTTGTCTTCTTTATTATTTTCAAAGTATATTAGCAGGTTTTTTATATGAATATGTCAATAAAACAAATGAGGTTATGGCCAAAAAAAATTAAAAACTTATAAGTTCGTATGTTTCCAAAAATGGAACATTCGTTTCGCTCGTTTCACATTTGTTTCACTCATTTCCTGTCATTGTTGAAACAGCAAATTTTTAGTTTGGAATATCACTCATTTTGCAGGTGGTTTGGTTCCGGCGTGTTTACGGCAGAATAGTGTATGGGGATACCGAGGCGAATGTAACATCCCGCCCGGTTTTTAGACCGAGGCGAATGTAACATCCGTCTGGTTTTAAGCCCTCCTCACTGCACATTTTACTATTCCAAACAATGCAATTATGGATGGGGATGGTGGCCCATTTGGAATTATTGAGGGTACATGGATAGACATTTGGATACAATGTGTTGTCACTTGGAGAGTGAACAAAAATCTAATAAAATGTGTTGTCAATTGGTAAGTGGACCAAAATCAAAGTATCACATGTGACCTTATCATATGTGACCTTACCTTTCATATTTCGTTTTACTCTTCTATCTTTTATATAAAACAAACAACATAGCCATCTTCTTCCCCACAACCAAGCTAAAAATAGGAAAAATGTCTAGAGAACAAAGAATTACATATAACCAAAGGTTATGGGGAGGATCTAGTAGTAATAGTTAGATCTTACGGTTTCACCGTTAGTCTTACGGTACTTCACTGAAGATGACTACATGGAAAAAGAAAGAGATGAGCATAATGATATGATGAGGCTAAGGAGGAGGAGGAGGTTGCGGTTATTATCCATTCTTTGGGGCATTAATGACTCAAGCAGCCATTGAAATTGAAGATGTGGATCTGAGACAAACGCTGGATGGATGCGTGCGCGGCAGAGTACACGTTTAGAGATGGTGGTGATTTCATAAACAAAAGATAATGAGGGATTACTTCACAACACCTTGTAGGTGGCCTCCTCATAAGTTTAGACGAAGGTACGGGGATGACAAGAGAGCTTTTATGTATATGTTGCATCTTGTTGCATCATTAAACGACGATTACTTTAAAGACAAGGTGGATGGATTGGGTTGACGGCAAGCAATTTACGGGTTACAAAAGGGACTAGCTGCGGTTGCACAATTAGCAACCGGTTGTTCTTCCGATTCAACGGATGAGTATTTACAAATTGGAGATTCCACAGCAAATGTATCTATGAAGCGTTGGTGCAAGGCAATTATCACGCGGCGTTTGAGGAAGAGTACTTGAGAGGCGACCAAGTGAAGTGGAACATCGCTAGGATATTAGCTGAAAATGCGACAAGGGGTTTTCGGGAATGCTTGGATCAATCGACTGTATGCACTGGGTGTGGAAGAATTGCCCAAGTGGATGGGCTGGAACACATGTAGGGTACAAGAAGGAACCAACTTTGATACTTGAAGCCGTTGCAGACAAACATTGTTGGATCTGGCATTGCTTCTTCGCCTACCAGGTTAAGCATAATGACATTAACGTGCTTCATCGTTCTCATGTTTTGAATCATTAGAGCAAGGTGAGGCTCCTGGCTGTTGCATTTAATGTGAATGGTAATGACTATGATATGGGATATTATCTTGTTGATGGTATTTACCCAAAATGGGGCACATTTGTTCAAGCCATTCGTTATCCAAGAAATAAGCATGAAAAGATCTTTACTCAACGTCAAGAAGCCGCAAGAAAGGATGTTGAAAGGGCGTTTGGAGTTTTGCAAGCACGATGGCATATTGTTAAGGCTTCTGCGCGTTGTCATAGTGTTGTTGTTCTTGGAGACATAATGAAGGCATGCATTATAATGCATAATATGATTGTTGAGAATGAACGTGAAAGTGGAGTTTGGAATTGGAAAGGTCAGAGGAAAGAAACAATACCTGCGCTCTTTCAGGAAAGATGATGGTTTTCATTTTGTCTATCAGATGATTGAAGCAAGAAATAAGATCAGAAATGAAGTTACACATACTAATCTTCAAAAGGACTTAGTTGAACATGTTTTTAATTGGACTGGCATTGAAGAAACAAAAGATCCGGTACCAATTTATGATCCAAATTGGTGGGATCCGATATGAGGGAGAAGGAGGCGAAAATTAAAATGGAAATGAAAATGTATTTCCTATGTATTTCCTAACGTGAACTATTAAGTTCCAATGTATTTCCTATGTATTTCCTAACCCTAAAGTGGACTATTAAGTTCCAACGTTATTTCCTATGTATTTCCTAATGTATTTCCTAATGTATTTCCTATGTAGTTCCAACGTATTTAATCAGTTGTATTTTAATGAACTATATTACAATGTATTTTAATTTGATTGGTAATTGTATTTCTATGAAAATAATTATATTGGATGAGAACATACATAGTGCATTAATTAAAAAAAGTTAGATAAAAATACATAGTTCATTAATTAAAATACAATGAAATTAAAATACATAGTGCATTAATTAAAAAGACAATTGAAATTAAAATACATAGTGCATTAATTAAAATACATAGTGCTTTAATTAAAATAAAATACTAGATAATTAAAATACATAAGCTTAGTTAGAGCTAGAACCACCTCTAGCCCTTCCCCATTCAAAGATTTTTCAGCTTGTTGTTGCTTTCGATTATAAAAGCGGTATCGGGATGGAGGACACTTGTATCGGTCGCTAAAATCTTAGCTTCATATTGCATCTTTTGAAGCCGATTTTTTCCAATTGAACCTGATTTTTTTTCTGCTTGAATCCGATTTTTTTCTTCTCTTGCCATCACAGTTCTTTGACCATATGCAAGTTCCCTTTCCCTAAGTTCTAAGCATTTTTGTGTTTCATTTGCATCCCATGCAAATGTATCCTCTAAACGTGTAAAGTAACCCTCCAACATACCAAATGATTTTTCTTGGTTCCTTTTGGACTTGGCTTTCTTCGATCAAGAGGGCGCTCCATTTCTTTTGGGCGCTCTATTTCTTGAGAACCCTCCAATTCAACTCCACCAACACTTGGTGAATTAGAAGTTGAATCTTCACCATCATTTTTATGACCTTTTCCCTTTGTGGGGCGGCTTGACCTTGCCTCAAAAATGTTGCTCCACTTTAGATTATCCTTGAGTATAACGTAACAATGATCAAGTGAAAAAGCGATTTTTTTCTTGTAGTTGGTACGTCATCCTTGCCTCGGACAACTAAAAAAAAAATGGTGGTAATTAGACTAAAATAATCACTAGGACTAAGATAATTAAACTGCAATAATAATTAGACTAAGATAATAATTAGACTAAGACTAAAATGGAAATAATAAATACACTAAGATAATTAGACGAAGACGGAAATAATTAGACTAAGACTAAGATAATCAATAAATTCCAAATTGACAACGTTGTAATTACCCGGCTTTGTATTGTTGTACCACTTGCATGTCGAGCCTCCACCGCATTCACAATTGCAACAAATTTGTTCATCATTTTTTGAAATATATTTCCACCTTCCGCTAATTGAATCGGGGGACCTATCCGACCACGTGCTTGATTGAACTTCGTTTGTTACACGATTCCAAAATCCTTTTGCATTTTGGAAAGCACCAACAATAGAGTCTTCACTAATTTTTATCCAAGCAAGACATAGAGCTTGATCATCGGACATGCTAAAGTGAGCTCTCGCTTTTGCTTGAGTGCTACCACTTGCTTGAGATGCTTGAGTTGATGCCATTTGATATTTGGTTTTTTTAAGAACTGATTTTAAAGAAGAAGAAATATGATATATGATTGTTGGAAGTGTGAGTTGAAATGAAACAAATGTTGTATATATACCAAAGTTTTTTATTTTGACCGTTTTTGACCGTTCGACTTTTTGACCGTTGGTAGCCGTTAGGACTCGGGGCGGGATGTTGGATTCCGTCGGTGAGTTTTGTAATCCGGACGGAATCCAACATCCCGTCCGGTTAAACAAAGTCGATGATAAACTTCGGTGGTTGGTTTCACCTCGTTTTGAACTGGAAAATTATCACCTTCATTATCACCCCCCATTGCACAGCAGTTTTGGACCCAAGTAGGTGATAATTATCACTACCCCCTCTCTATCACCTGCATTGCAAATGCTCTTAACTTAACCAAATTGTGAGTGCAATTGCATGAATGTATGATACTACACCCAACAACATTATCATCCAAAACCAAATTTATACAGTTTAAGCGCCATTGCATTGTAACATGCTTGAATAGAATCAACGATGACCTAGCTTGTTTTAATATTTCTCCAATAATACCACGAGTAAGCGTGAGTGCGTGACAGCAGCAGCACAAAACGGCTAGCATCTTGGTTGGGACCAAAGATGGAAACGTAAAAGGTGGGAAGAAAAGAGAAATGCTGACGATCCCAAGGAATATAAGCTGAAACTCTAGCCATCAATAACGGAACCACTAAGATGGAACTGTTTTGGGTTTGTTATGGTGGGACAAAAACTTGAGACCGAAGCCTCTTCTAATTCGTTTTGTTTTTTCAGTGCATCAGTAGACCCATTGCTTTTCTTGAGGCAGACTCGAGCAACAACATTACGCATAAAATTAGGACGGCCCAGTACACGCCCACCTAGAGATTATGACAATATTTTTGAAGAACAAATAACATACCTTCAAAGGAGCAAATGCCAAGATGATGCGATGGAGAGGAAGAATGACGGGAACTCAGAGCTTGTGCAATTGGAGTTTTTTTTTTTTTTTTTTAACTTTTGTGTCGTAGCTTATACTAAACACAACAGGGGCAGTTAGGGTATTAAGTAAAATATTGACGTTAGTGTGATAGGGAGAAAACAGAATGAGGGTTTATGTCTAAGGAATCATAAAATTAGGGGTTTAGTCTAAACATGTATCAGTACCCTCCACTCTCAACCACTCGTGGCAGACCACGTGTCCAAACTACAAGCAGGTTGTGCATATGACCTAAGGTCAGGTCATCCAAACGACCTAAGAAACGTAACCGCTGCAAGCTGGTCAACAACATCATTAATGACAGATCATTACTTCGTAACGAAAGGAGTAAAAGCAATCATCAAGACAGCACAAAATGGGGATCTACGCCTATAAAAGGAGGCGTCTTCTCCATTCTCAGGGAGGCAAACATTGTCTCCATCTCCCACTCAACCACTCAACATGAACTACGTCTGACTTGATTCCAGTTCATCAGAGAACTAGATACGTAGGCAACTCAAAGCACCGACCTAAGTTCAGTCAAACATCTCTTACAAACCCTATTCTCCGAGATTGTAAGGTCATGACTAAAATGTAATGTACCTCTACAACATGGTATAAAATGGGGGGTTTAGTCTAATTAACCCATTTTTTATTTTCATTTTTAACACAAGTAAAAATAAGGGTTATTTAGCTTTTGGGCCCAATTATAATTGGATAATTTGCGTTTGGTCACCAATTGATTGTTTATTAGACATTGGGCCAAAATTGACGATTGACTGCGTTGACTTTGTGTTTTCCGTGACTCGACCATTGGGCCCAAAAATAGCTTTTGTGTAATGCCTAAAACACCCTTGCACGTGTTTATCTCGAGACTTTTCAAATATCATCAAAATAACGGTCATATCTTAGATTTGATCCAACGGTCCCAATTAAATAACCATTAAAAGTTTTTTTTCAATTAAATATCCGAAGTTTTTTTCAATCGATGGTGGATGCAAGATTTTTTTGAACTTCTTCTTATTCTCTCACTAAAACTCATTAGCTAGGTCATTACTGCTAGTCTATTATTTGACTCTTCACTGCTCAAACTGATGTTGGGGCTGCCTGCTTCTGCGCAAATGCCACACCCATCTCAATGCTTGACTTAAGCTCTGGCTTGAGAGCTTCCAGAGCCTTTGCCTCATATTCAGTCAACCCTTGGACATCCGAAGGTATCACGGTTTCCACCCCATTTTTACCGAGCTTAATCCTAGATGCAAAGAATGGTAGCTCAGTAAGCTTTGACTGGACGAATGAGTACTCATAGACATCCGTATCTCCATCCAGAGCACGGAGAGATGATTCGACAAATCTAGCAAAATGCATATGCCATAGAAAGTGTCACGTAACCCGCGACTCGCCTTTGCTTCTACAACTTCTCGTCCAAATTTTTTGATCCTCAATGTTAGCTCTTCAATTTCTTGACTTGTAAAGTTTGTAGCCGGTCTTGTCTTCGACAACAAAAGTAGAGTAGTAATTCCAGCATGTCCTCCCACAATTGGGACATCTACATCAATGAGCCTCAGGTTCTTTTTGTGTGCAACAAAAGTGTTTGCCCTAACAACTTAACATCTAGAGTTGTAACACCAAATAGCTTCTTTGGATTGTAGACACCCTTTTGCTTGAGTATTTCCACAACAATTGGTACTGTGGAGTTGACTGGGTTGCTGATGATGTGGATAAAAGCATTTGGACAGTTGTCCGCAACAAACTCAACCATGGTCTTCATAATGTTGGCAAGAGGTGTCCAATCCTACCAGCAGCTCCGAGAACATCAACTTTGAAAGTTGAAGCCTGAGGTTGGAGACGGTTTTCAAAATTCTGGGCTTGCTTTTCAGCACTTGGGGGAAATGAGGCTTGAAGTGCAGCCCAAAGAAAGAAGTTTCAGATTCGCATCTTACCGATGATTCTCGCCTTTTCCACTAATCAAACTCTTAAAAGAGTTTCCTGAGTTGAATCTCACACCAAATGACTTTGCTTTTGATCCTTGAGTGCCACTGTAAACAACCGAAGCAATTGAAAAAGTAGCTGCTGTTGCTGCTGCCATCTCGCTATCTTATAATTTGAACGTAAAAGACAGCATGAAACGACTTTATTAATTGGTGAGAGAGTGGTTAACTGAGTGTTTTTCCCGCTAATAGGATAGGTAGTGAGAGATTACGACACGTGTTACAACTAAACGGTCGGGATATAAAGTCGTGCTGGCCGTTGATCTCAAAATAATATTGATCTCTGCCCGTTTATTTGAATCACGTGCAGGACACATGTAAGGGTAAATTAGCCATTTCAAAAAGTATAGGCGGATCACCGTCAATTTTGGCTCAATGTCTAATAAACGATCAATTAATTATCCAATTATAATTGGGCTCAAAAACTAAATAACCCTAAAAATAAAGTGTTCATCACATGAATCAACTCCGATAATGGTGATTGGTGAGTATAAAGTCAAGACATTGACTTTATGAAGAAAAAATTAGGTGAATCTTCAACTCGGGACAAAAGGGTCTTTCAGTTATTTAACGTTATTTCCTCGGGCCCTATTTTCTCCTGAGATCTGTTATAAGGTTCTCGAGTGTCCTGGAGTTCGATATGTTGCACAGTCATCTTCACATTGTCCGAATTCATTATTCATTATAAAAGTTCAATGCATAGTATACAATGCATGCACGGTCTTTTTCGCATCTGCTGCTTCAGTTAAATGATACTACACATTGTTTTGATGAACCTGCTTTCATTGTAACATAAAAACTCTATCCGAAATTGTTTATGAAATTTGAATTGGTGGGCTTTGCCACTTTGGCTTGTTTGCTAGGAAAACAATTGGCGAAATTGGCAAGACAAATTGTGTTAAGTTGGAGCTGAGGTGCCTTCGATAATCGACAAGTAAAACTACTACAAAAAAAGTTCGAAGGTGTCATAACTAATAATAACTATTCGAAGACAAGTAAAACTACTACAAAAAAAGTTCGAAGGTGTCATAACTAATTAATAGTTACTTTTTGCACAGTACCATAGGGTTTCTTGACCCACCTCCCAAGAGCCCCCAAACCAAAGCGGCCTTGTGTGTGCGCAAACACATCTTTATATCTCTACACTATTTCTCCATAAGGACACAAAGCAATATAAACTAAAGTGACTTAAGTTTAGTAACCAATGTGGGGCTAAAGCCACCCACATTAGAAAGTAGTAGAAATATAAAGTCATGGGTTCAAACCCATAAGGACACAGTTTCATTCAAGGTTCCATAACAATATATTATCTATACCTTTGGGAGGCGTTTTCATTGATAACTGATGGGAACACGTACAGTCAAAGGAATTTGTAGACCCAATCTACCTAGGAGTAGTCTTACTGCAGCAGTATCTTCAATTGACTTGAGTCTTGCTTGTATATAGATCTTGATCATGTCAACTATGATAGCCTCTAGTAGTATGAATGTCCTGTGAGCATCCCTTGAACCTTCTATTGTTACACTCTACCTAGATAATGCACCAAACAGTAGCACATATAAAATCTTGAGAATCTCAACATCGATCTGCATTTTCTGGAGTCTCCACCACTCGCTGTTAGAAGAATAAGCATGGACGTTAATTCCCAACAAACTCTTAATACGACACCAAATAGACTTGATATAGCCACATTTGAAAAATATATAGGTGCTTACAGTTTTCCTTTTCCTGGTTACATAGGCAACAAAGAGAAGAATTCAAAACTTTTCTTTGAACAAGCCTATATATCTTGGGTCTGCAATGCTCTGGAGAAGGCTTGCCAAGCATTAAAAGAGTGTTTTGGCACAACATGTGTGCCCCAAGCAAGAGTTGACCATTTCTTAACTGGTTTCTTCCTTCTTAATGATATTGCTTCGTAAGCAGCTTTTGTTGAGAATTCACCCGTGTGAGATAAACTCCAGACCACCCTATCTTCTTCAAGTAGGTTGTTTACTTCCACTTCCATGATTTGGTGCTTGAGAGTACCTTCAGGTAGACTAGTGAAAATATGATTCCATTGATAATTTTGTAGTAGCTCACTCACTTTTGCATCATAATGAATGTTCAAACTATTTCTAGCTCGGGCAATATCAAAGAGTATACTATCTGTATGATCAGATTTTACAACCTCTCTAATTACTATATCACTCGGTGTTTTCTCTCTCTTTCCTCTTTTTCCCTTTTCGGCGTTTCTATATATATCCCATAACCGCTCTCTTTCTCCAACCGCTCCATCCTCTCTAACCGCTCTCCATGATCTCTTTTTGTGTCCCACGCCCGCCACTTGTCCAACCGCCTTTAGGTATTGTGTTCTCGCTATTGCTCCTCTCCGGCCGCTTCTTTCCTTAATCCACATTCCTTCAGGCCCCGATATTTCACTGAAACTTATGCCTTTCTAGGTTCCGCGGTACATCTCTGTTCCGCGGGCTTGATCCGACGCTCCCACTCTTTCTCCGCGATTCACCGGCGCTTCTCGACCGGTTGTATTACCGCGGACACGATCCGCTACATTAATTAGGTCTCTTCTTCTCTATTCGGAATACGACCCACTTGCCACCTATAACCCCATGTGTCATGAATACGTCCTATACAGATGCCCCTCTCGATCCCGTTTGATATTCCGCGATATCGTTCTAAGTCCGCGGATAAACTACTGACCGGTGATAAATCTCCCCTTTCTTTTACATTCGTGGCACGCGTGCACCCTTGCACGGCGCGCTATCATTATATCTCGATGTCCGATCCGCGACGCCGTGATCGAAACTTTGCTATTTCGCTCACGATATCGAGCCCTTTTCCACTTTTCAATGCCCCACGTGTCCCTTTTTTTCCCGGTTCTTTTCCCAAATGAAATGACCCTTTTGCCCCCGGCGATTAGTGTCCCGCCCAAACCTCTCTTTCCTTCAAAACCCTTAAAACTCGCCTCTAAACCTTCCCATTTTCCTTTTCTTCCCGGTTTCTTCTACCTTTCTTCCCGTTCTTCATCTTCGGTGGTCTTCGATTATTCAAGGTTCGAGCTTCTTTTCATTGCTCTTTTTGCCGCTTTACTCCTCGTGTTTGTCTTCCTCCCCTTAGTTTCTTGTCATTGTTCGATTATTCTTCCTCGCTTTATCGTTCCCATTTCTCTTCCTTCGAGCCTATTTTCTCCATTGTTCTTCGCCAGGGGCTTCTCCATTGTTTAATTTTGTCATGTCCGAGTCCGAATCGGCGAATTCTCAACTACCCGGACTGATGGATCGGAGTCCTCCTGCTCCCGTGATCTAGCGGTCACACGCAGGACCAATCTGACTCCACGGCCGGGGCTCCTCGCCTCTCCGCCGCGAACCTTCCACCTCGTGAAGGAAATCCACTTCCCCCCCACCCCCATCATCATCATAGGCTAACTTAGATGCGCTTAAAGTCGCTATGGCATCCCCGCCAACGTGATCCTTGAGCACGTGCTCGGCGCCTCCCATTTCCGCGATCTAGTTCCACCGCGGTCCGGGTTGTCTCATTGCAAATCGCTGGTCGATAGCGGCCGGCTTGCGATTTCCCTTAACTCTCCTTGATGTCGAGGTATGTAACCACTTCAACATCCCCCGCCAAGGCATCGGTAACTTTTACGCGATCTTATATGCCGCAGCACATTACAACAAAACCAATTCTCCCAAAATCCAACTCGCGATATGATAGCTCACTATTATATAAAAGAAGAGCACCAAATTTGGTAGTGTAGGATATCGGGCTTTTCGCACCCGCCCATGAAAGTATCCTTTTGTCCTCCACCTTACTACCTCGATAAAGTGTGGCATCATTATCCGCTATGTGTCCGGTAGTTTTCTATCCGCTGATCTTCCCTCCGACGCTTCTCTAAGGCATCTCGGTTTCCTTACTAGTGGTATCGCCAAACTTTTTGATTCAGTAGTGCTCGCTCCTAACTTTACTTTTAACTTGTCTTTCTTTTGTACTCACGTGTTGGAGCCCGATTCGCGATCCAAACTTTTTTTTACAACGGTGTCTCCTCGGCTATTTTTCAAAACTCCGCTTTGGGAGTGCCCAGAGTGAAGTCCACAACATAGATCCGAAAAGGCATCCTCTTCTCCTTTGATCCTTCGTTGAAAAAATATTGGTCCGTGATCAAGGTCCACTTTATCGCCAAAATTCTCCCAAAGAGAGACTCCCCAAACCCTCTCTCCTCGTCCAAAGAGAAAGGCCTACAAATCTTTTAAGTATACTAACAAGATATCGCACTCCGTAGCCGCGGCCCAACGCTTTGCCGCCAAGTTTCGCGCCCATCCCCGCTTCAATATACCGCCTCTTCCTACTCTATCGCAGCAGATTGGGAATACGATTTTGATCAACCCTCCTCCCCGTTCAAGAAGCTGCCATGGCCTCTTCCAAACTCAAATTGTGGGAAAGTGACTCGACGAGGATGAACCGTTGAAGTTGCCACTAAGAGCCCTCCCCGCTAAAAGGCTGGGGATCGCAGCCAACCCCCCAAGCCCCCCGTTCCGCCACGGCCTATTCTTTCGCTTTCGCCGCCTTCTAAAGATTCCCACCATCCGGGTCGGCGCCACCACCGGTGCACCTCGAAATATGGCGACTTCAATTCAGGGCTAGAGATCGCGAATAACTATACGCCGACCGCCGCCCCGACAATCCTTCCGCCGCAAAATTCTCTTTTCTTCACTCTCATCCGCCCAAAGATCAAGTATATGGTGATTCCGGTTTTCTTTAAGTCTCATAGAACATCCATATACCACGGTTGGGAAAAGGTATTATTCTGTCTCTTGCACCTTCTTTCTATTCTTTTTAACACTTTGATAACCCGTGATTCTTTCTCACCGAGTTTGATATTGGTTATGTGATCCGCGGGTTGACTAAACACGCCGGACTCTATGGAGACCATGAAACAGAGATTGAAGGACCCAAGGCCGGAAGGCCAAATATGCTTTAGGTTGGAGAAGGATCGCATGCTCTTCGGGATTGTGGGTCCGGAAGGCCCAAAAGGCGCTTCGTGGGCCCAAGATCAGCACCCCGGACTATGTTTTGTGTTACATCCAAACCGGAGAGCCAAAAAGAGGCAAAGGCGGTCGCCACTCAGTGTCAGCCAGATAAAGTTGTGCAAGAGGCCGCAGATTGTTTTCGTGAGCCTAGCCGAAGAAGATTAGCCGCTAACTTAAACAATGTTCGAAGAACTCTCCGCGTCGGGTCGCCTCCCTTCCCCGCTGCAAGTGCGATCCTCAAATAGCCAGCTCCAACCGTTGCATCGATTTCAACTCCTTTACCGGGGTCCATCACCAACCGGGCCGCGAATCCAGTTGATGCCTACTCCCATCGCCGTGGATATTCCCTCCTTCCGCCGGTGAAGTGGAATTAGTGCCTTCTCACCGACTGCGGAGCGAAGGGGCCCCGCAATTTCTTGGAAATTCATCTTTGTCCTTGTGAATTTATGTTTTGTACATAAAATGTTCCCTCTTGTACTTTTGAGATTTTGTGATTCCCACTTTGACAAACTTTTGATTGTAACATCTCTTTTACCGGTTTTCGGAATGGCCAAGTGGTCTTTAATGTTGATCACTTTGCAATCTAGAGTTCCCTTTTTCTATCAAGTCCAATTTTCATCGTGATGTATCTCAAGTAATTTTATTCTCAGTTGACTTGGACTCAAATATGCAAGAGCATCAATATGAGTGTTTGTATTCAAATTGTTATGCCTAATGGAACACCGATTCGGCAATCTTGTTGATTTAGACGTATAGTCCGCAGGGCTTCTTCCCCCGCTTTCTCGACAAATTGGGAGCCCGGAGGGGCAACTCGGCTTGCCCCCCAAGTTGATTCGGGACATATAGTCCGCCAAGGGGCTCCTCCCCCGCTTTAGACGGTCAGGTGGAAGCCCGGAGGGCAACTCAGCTTGCCCCCAAGTTGATTCGACATATAGTCCGGGGCGGGCTCCTCCCCCGCTTTCCTCTCGGGCCGGCCAGAAGCCCGGGAGGGCAACTCAGCCAAGCTGGTTCGATATAGTCCGGGCGGCCCCGCCGGCTCGGGCGGTTGTGAAGCCCGGAGGGGCAACTCAGCCTTGCCCCCTGCTGATTCGGGACATATAGTCCGCCGGCGGGCTCCTCCCCGCTTTCTCGGGACGGGGCCAGAGCCCTCGGAGGGGCAACTCAGCTTTGCCCCAAGTTGATTCGACATATAGTCCCGGTGGGCTCCTCCCCGCTTTCGACGACTGATGGAAGCCCGGAGCAACCCAGCTTTGCCCCAAGTTGATTCGAGATATAGTCCGCGAAGGGATCCTCTTTTTTTCTGCCCCGCGGGTGGTCAGGAAGCCCCGGTGGGCCCGGCCAGCTTTGCCCCCAACTTGATTTGGAGTTCGCTCGCCAAAATTCCTTCGCTTCCCTACCAACTATATATATATAGGAGAAGGGCTTGTTTTATTCATGGATAAAAATATACTGCACTTTATATTACACCCCGACTCTCATATCTCACTTGAAAACTAAACAAGGCTTTCACTATGGTAAATTTTCAAC
This sequence comes from Coptis chinensis, assembly GCF_015680905.1. NCBI lineage: Eukaryota > Viridiplantae > Streptophyta > Magnoliopsida > Ranunculales > Ranunculaceae > Coptis > Coptis chinensis. Next base: position 22,173,691 of record NC_141456.1, on the reverse strand, counting down.
ATTCTTATGTTCCACGGTTTATCAATCTTTTTCCATGCCAAGTCCGTAGCTTATAAGTCCCAAAAGTTCCCTTTTTCCGCCACGACATATGGTCCCTCCCGCTTAAGCCCCCGCTTGCCATTCTTCCTTCTTTCCCGTGGTCGGGGCGAACCCGTCGCAAAGACTGATCCCCCACATTGAAAGTTCAAGGGCTTCATCCTTTTATCATATCGCCTCAGAACTTTCGATGATATTCTTCCGCATCGCATGCGCCGCACTTTCTTTTTTCCTCTATGAAGTTCAACTCCGTGGTTAAAATCCCCCTCATTTTTGCCTTTAACTCCACCGCTACCGTTCTTGTCGCTTTCTATCATTTCCATTGGAATCAATGACTTCTACTCCATACGCCATTGAGAATGGTGATTCATTTGTAGATGTTCGCGTTGTTGTAAGGTAAGCCCATAGCACATGATGCAACTAGTCAGCCCATGCCCCTTTCCGCTCTCCAAATTTCCTCTTAAGATTATCCATTATGATTTTGTTCAAGCCTCTCGTCACCATTCCTCCGATTGTATGGGGCTGAAACCCCGCTTCACTTTTTAAACGCCAAGGAACTTTCGTACCTTTCCCCAAGAAATTGTGTTCCATTGTCCGCGATAATTGTATGTGGCAATCCAAACCTACAAATTATATTCTCCCACGTAAACTTGTTCACATTTTCTTCCTTGACTTGTTGCAAAGGCACTCCTTCCACCCACTTTGTAAAATAATCGGTCGCCGCCAACATAAATCTCCTCTTTGCCGCTTGTCAAGTGCAGGGCCCTACTATATCCATCGCCCACATGGCGAACGGCCACGGACTAAACACAATCGCGGCAAAGGTTCACCCGGAGTATGTATCAGCGTGCAAATCTCCTCGACATTTTTCACACCTTTTGCATATCCTATCAGATCCCTTTTCATATGTGGGCCAAAAATACCCCCGTGAGATCACGGGTGTGGGTCGTATACCTCAGAATGACTTCCACAAATATTCATGTACCTCAGCCTTAACTTTTTGATTCATGCGGCCCTATGATTTTAACATCGGGTCCGCTAAAACTTCTCCTATACGTATCCTCATCGAAAGTGTATCTTTGGCTCAATTGCTCCATTCTCAAGGCCTTTCCCCGCTTGTTTTCTACTCCCACCCCCATCAAGAAAGCTTTGATGGTGTTATCCAACTTGATCCATATCAGCCGAGCATAAGGCGTACATCTTCCTCCTCTTTCGTGGTACTAGGCTTGCTCAACACCCTTACTTCAATAGATTTTCCTCCGTCCCTCGAAGTACTCGGCACTTTACATATGCCAATGCATCGACATGTCTATTTTCACCGCGGGTTCAAATGTGCAAATTTAATCTTCTTGAACTTACGCGGTTTTCTCTCAGAAGACTTCCAAGTATCTTGCCATCCTTGGGCAGCGAGCCACCTAATCCTCCATTCACTTGACACACCACTAGGTTAGAACTGAGTAAACAAACAGTCGCCTTTACCCTAAACCTTTGTGCCATACCCAAACCTGCTATCACCGCTTCGACAGCACTCATTGTTGAAGCCGCGAAATCCCAGCCATCGATAATTCCAAAATTATTGTTCTCGTGGAGTCACCAGACGACGCTTATTCCGCTCCTCAGATTCAGAGTTTGTTTTCATCCGTGAAAAATCTCCAACCATTCCGCGGCATCCCATGGATCCAATGGGTCGTGGTTAAGCTCCCCTTCGCGGATCCATGACCATTTCCTCTCCCCACGCTGGTCCTCACCGAAATTTCCTTAACACCTCCGCCATCGCCAGGCTTTTTCTCAGCGGTTCGACCGGTAATCAGATTTCGTAGCAACCGAAAGTATTACCGCCCACTTCAACATTCTTCCCGACTTCTCCGCTTTCAATGCCCGCCGCTGAGAGGTTTTGTTATTACCACCACGGAATGAGCTTCAAATAAGGTTTCAACTTTAGCTATGAGAATACCACCGCCAAAGCCGTGATTTCAATTCTGCTGCTCGGTTTCCGGCCCAACATGGTCTTACTCGAAAAGTAAATGGGTTTTTCTATCTTTTCAACGATTCGCACTAATACCGAAGCCTCACAAAGATAATCAGAAAACCCCCGTGATACAAATACAGTTTTTCCCCTTGTTCCGCCGCGGATGTATGGTGCTTTTACCTAAATAATTCTTCAACTCCCCGAAGGCTCCCTCACATTCCGCTGTCCATTGAAGTCTTGTGTTTTCCCTCAATAGTCGATACAAATGGGATCTACATTTGTCCGATGATTTAGAAATAAACCGATTTAGTGCCGCTGACTTTTCCCCGCTTAAACTTTGTACCTCTTTTCACATTTTCATGGGACGACATTTCTATCGCTGATCTAATTTGTTCGATTTGCCTCTATACCGCGTGTGTTACTATGTAACCTAAGAACTTCCCGTGCACGCTTACCCAAAGGTACACTTCTGGTTGAGCTTCAAATTTTGTGTCTTCGTAGTATGTGAAAAGTTTCCCAAGACCTTCCAAGTGTTCGCCTTTCCTGACATGCTCTTTTCCACCATATCATCAATATATATCTCCATCCCTTCCGAATCTTCCCTTGAACATTTTTTTTCTCCTACCCGCTGAAATGTTGCCCCAAAGATTTTAACCCAAAGCGGCATCCCCGTGTAACAAGGGTGCCCTCTACCACTAACGGGTCTTTTTTCCTCGATCCGGGCCGACATGGTGACTGATTGTATCCCATGGACGCCCGCCCATGAAAGAGAACACCTTGAATCCTGCAGCTCGTCCACTAGTTCATCCACCCGCCATAGGGTAACAATCTTTTCTGACACTTTGTTCACGCCCGTGAAGTCCACGCACATTCTGACTTTTGCCATTCTTTTTTGTAACCACGCACCACGCTGACAACCACTCTGGTATTCTACCTCCCTTATTATTCCCGGCCTTTTCAATAATAACCTCTCACAAATCGCTTCCGCACTTCGGACGATACTTTCTATCTTTTGGCGAATCAAGCTTAGCACCCCTCATTCATGTGCAGATGATGACATGCAAACTCGATCCAACCCCGCGATATCCTTCTATCACCCACGCAAACACGCCTGAATTTTCAGTTAAGAACCGCACGAAGCATTTTTCCATTCTCTTTGCAAGTCGGCCCTACGGATGTAAATTTCATCGCCTCCTACCCCTGTGTTAACTATTTCCACCATATCCAACGCTGCACCCAATGGCGGCTCGGATCTTTTGTCTCTCGCCGCTTCCTCAGAATTGCTACGCCTCCCTTGTTCATGAGACGCCCTCTCCTTTTGTTCCACGGACTAAACTCTTCGCAGCTATTCGGCCAGATACTCATACGCTACTTGATCCCCTTGATTTCATATGTTCCCCTTCGTGGAAAGCGGATCACCCGTAATACGCCGATGGAATGGCCTTCATTTCATGAATCCATTTTCTCCCTAAAATTGCATTATATTGTGGAACTGGTCCACCACCATGAACCTAGTGAACACAAATACCGGACTCCGCTGTCACAGTAGAGCTTAACTCTCTACGGCTCTCTATACTACCGCTGAACCCATACGATTGGTTTGTGGAGCCTTCAACCGGTTTCGGGCCAATGTTCATCTCCTCCATGGCCCATTCAATAACAAATCCATCGAATCGCCGTAGCCTATCAACACCAACCGTAATTCCCCATTGCTATGGTAATTACCAAGGCATCCTCATGTGGCAAAATTACCGACTTTAAATCTTTCGGGTGAACATTATGCTCCCCGCCTATCATCGTGGCTCCACTTACTAACCGCGTATGCTCACCACCTCACTCACCCGCTAGACTTGTCAGTTGCTTTCTTATCTTATCCCCTCGGTATTCCTACCCAAATACTCTCCACTGAAAATGACATTGATGGTACCCAAAATTCTAGCCAATGGGCACTCTCAAATTTGGAACTTCGACAAAACTCTCCGAGCATTACCTTTTCAATCATCCTTTCTACTAGCCATTTCAAGGCGAACACTCATTTGTAGCATGGTTTCTGACTTGATGATACTCGAGAATGGTTTCCCTTCTATCTCCCCGTGGGATACTTCTCATGCCCTCATAATACCGTTCCCCTTTAATTAGAGGCAAGATTTCTCTAAAGGTCCGCTAAGAGGCGCCTGTTCTAACTCACTGTATGGCTTCCTCTCCCGTGATGTCCCTTCTACCCCAATCTCCTCTGTCCTCTCCTGACCTCGCTCTCCCTTTGTAAGACCCTCTCCTTTTGTCCTCTATCTTTCTTTTACCCTTTCGATCATCCCTCCCAACCCTCTTGCAACACTTTTCCGATTTCTTATATTCATTTGCAGCTTCTCGATTATATCCTCATATCGTATGTATTTTTCTAATTTCGGGTATAGTATGCGGCAAAGTAGTAATTTCGCTTTTGAGACCGACTCATGGACTCTCGCTCTCGACCTCAATCCATGCCGAAAGCTACGACCACCAGATGCTCATCCAAGTTTTCCACTTTTAGCGCTCTTCCTTGAATCTACATAAAACTCCCTTTAACGATTCTCATGGACCTTTGTTTAATATCAATAGTCAGCGATATCGACCACCCTTCTTCCGTGAATGAAGTGGTCGATAAATGCGCTTCCAATTCTTCAAACACTTTGATGTTCCGCTGCAACCGTAATACTTCAAATTGGCTTCCCCTTAAGGCTGGCTACGGAACATCATACCGGAGCCCATCATACTTACTTCTCCCGCTATAACGCATTTGCTGCCAAAATGGTGCAAATGATCATTGGTCTCCTTCCCATCGCACTGCTCAAATCTGGGAGAACCTCTTAGGTACTTCGAATTCCATATTGAATTTTCCAAATGATTTTATTGAGGCTCGCTACCTTTTTCTCGAAGCCGACTCGTTCACTTTTTCTCCACATGGTTCACTTCCCTATCTTTCTCGACATCATGGCCTCGAATCTACTTCCAAAGTGATACCCGGCCGCTGGTTCGACGTCCGTAGCGGGTACTCCACATTCTCCCTCCGCTTTCACACGCCTCTAGATCCCCCACCAAGCTTCCCCGTGTAGTCTCCCCGTGCCCTTCCTCAACTCGCCATTTTCATTTCTTAGCCTAACTACCTCTTTTCCTCAAGGTTTGTGGCGCCACCGCCACATCCGGATAATTATTCCTCTCCTACCCCTTCCATCCCAAATTCTCGGACTTCTCAACGACTTTCTAATCAAGCCTTTCTTTCTTAGGTCTTCCAACTTTTTTAAGTGACTATTTTCCTATTTAGTCCGATAAGAGCCCAAAACTGTAGTTTTAACCCCTTAATAATCATAATCATTAGACCAATTATGTGAATAATAAGTAAGAGTTAATACTGACATGTTTTTATGCATTTCAGTGCTTCAAAGTCCATTCATGTGCGAAACCGCCACTTTTAGCGAGATAAAAGGAGCAATGCCGTAACTCCTAATGCCATATCTTTGACTCGCACTTCTAATTGGGGCCTACCTTATGTCAAAACGACTGCCTTGGAAAGAGCTTTCCATAGTCCAAGCCTTGACCCAATCAGAGGAGCAAAAGTGGACGAAAAGTCTGTTGAAGGAACTGCAGCTGAAGAGGCCTTTTTGGACCGAAGACTGGTTTTCGGCCCCATTCTTCCGCCCAAAACATGGCTCCAAGCCCATGCACGATTTTTGATCCGATGTATAAAAACAAAAGCTTCATTCTTTGTTAATGGTAGCTAGTTAGACCTAAATTAATATATAGAATTCTAGATCTAGTTTTATTAATTAATTAAGTTTTAGTTCCATTACAATTTTGTTTTAGATTAAATTTTTGAATGATTGTTCTTGATTGATTAGATAAATAAAATAGTTATTATTCAATTTCGCTTCTTGTCATTTCCATTATAGATCTAATTTAAATTTTGTTCTTATTCCATTCTAGCCATTAAATTAGATTCATTATTGTTTAATTAAGTAAATCTCAATTTCTTACATTATGTTTAGTTTAGATTCAATGGAAAATGTTAGTTTGATGACTCAAGGCTAAAACCTCCATTAGAGGGGTTGATGAAGCCTTTGATGAAAAACTTAGTGGTTAGTATAGAATTGGTTGTAGAATCTATTCCACTCTAGAAGGTCGTGGTTTCGCCATGAGAATGGGTGGACGATCTTCACATGCTAGTTAGTATCCGTAGGAATGCCATGAACACTGTGGATTAGACTCAAATTTTTGCCGGAAAACGTAAGAATCGAGATGATACAACAATCTATACTAGGTTATTAAGTCGATTCGAGGTGGATTTAATTCCCTATTTCTTTTCTAGAGTCAAACAATCGTATTTCCGTGAGCTTCGTAGATTATCTTTAGTTTATATTTTATCTTGTTATTTATTATATCTAATTATTTAAAATAACGCTAGCTTGTTAGCATAACATTTCAGAAAGCTCTCATTAGATTTTAAGACTGATTTCTTTAGACTTAGGAAACAATCCATGCTAGGGTACTAGAGTGGAACTAAACTTCCTACTCCACTTAGTGCAATTCGTGATCGAGAGTAGAAGCTTTGATAATAGATTCTTAAAGTCCAGCTTTTAGTTTACTTTACGCCAGGAATTCATCGCTCATTTCAGTAGTAGACTATTCATTTTACTTTTTTATCAAAATGGCCATCTTAGTTACACTTTAGCATTGTTTTCATAGTGAAGTAGTCATTTTAAGTCCCATTAAACCCACCCACCCTTGTTTGTTTCATACCGTGGGTTGCCCATTTCAAATAAGGACAAATTCCGCAGAGAAAATACCTGAATGCCGCCAAGGCCAAGGAGAGCCTCCGCCGCTAAGTTACCGAATTTTGTTTACTACCGAAGCGCCCAAGGCCATACCAAAGCGAATTCCTGGCCAAACATCGAACTCGATTTAATCGAGCGCCTCCTTCCATTTGAGCGCCGACCTTAAAACACATCAGAATTCGAAAATTACTCGAGCGAAGCCAGCTTTACTAGCCGCTGAAATATGAAGCTGTTAAAATTCCCCGATTTCCACAAAATTTTGATTCAAACTTTGATCTTTCATATTTTTCGTTTCTAATCTTATATATATTAATCGAACACGCTGCATACACAAGACGCTATTCATAAGCGATAAGCAAAGGACGCTTATCGTGCATTCCTTTCTTCCATACCCCGCATTTCCAGCTAGAGGTTTTCTACTAGTATATCGTAATTGTTTGGAGTGTTGCATGTTTAGTTAAGCTCAATTTAGTCTTGCATGAGATTAAGGTCCGGCCGAACAAAAACAACAAACGTAATTACACGGCAACAAACAAGTCTATCTAGTACACCACCCACTACACCTCTAACTACTATCACACACACCATACCCCCTATATAATGGTCAAGAAAAGAGAGACTCCTCTCCCGACTTTTACAAAGCCTTGAGCTGATAGCCCCAAATCGCGCATCGCTCTAGCAGACCTAAGTAGGATTTTCAATCCCCCTAAACATATTTAATTTGTTACCCGCTTTTCATGGGTTAGACCATGAAAACCTTATCACCATTACGCGTAGATTGAACAAGTCCTTACAACATTCCATCATCCTACGTAGGTGCGAAACAAATTAAACCCGAGGGTATTCCCTTTACATTAGTTTCGATAAGATCTGCCTTGGTTAACTGCCCTGCCTAATTCTGTGGACTCGGGGCTAAACTTGTTCACCGTTTATGGAACATTTTTACCCACCCCTAAAGACGGATTTGAGATGCTTTCCAAGATTCATTTTTCCGCTTTAATCCTCATGAATCATTTTCTCGAGGCATGGAATCGCTTTCACCGATCTCCTTATAGAGTGTCCACATCATAACTTAGCTAAAGACACGTTAGTTCGTGGCTTTTTTTCAAAGGTCTTCTACACCACCATAAAGAAGTCCTTGACATAATGAATGGGGTAGTTTCCTAAGTAAAGGAGCTTCGAGGCTTATAAATTTTAAAGACCAAACTAAATGGAATAATAATTGGGGTAGTGATGATATCCCCCACAAATAGTTCTTCTTCAACAAGAAGGCCACACGGTTTTTGAGAAGAAAACCGATCCGTAACTTAAAAATCTAATCAATTCTAACTAAAAAGTAGAGGCTATTTCTCAAACAAAAGCCTATCCCCGCCATGAATGTAAACTCCAACCCATGTAATTTCTGTTTGAGTCCAGAGCACTCGACGATTATTGTCCTCTAGCTTATGAACAACAACCACCGTATCAAGATAATGTTTACTCTATTAATAACTATCCTATTCCTAACACCCTCGAGACAACATCCCAACTTCAAATTGAGAAATAATCAACAAGTAACACCTCCGTGGTACAATAATCAAAACGTTAGGCAAGCAAACAATTATAACCAAGCTCCACCTAGGCAAGGACAAGGACAAGGTCAAGGAATTATAATAATTATAACAACCAAGCGCAACTACGACAAGGTCAAGCACAAGGTCTAATAATTATAATAATTATAATACCAATAGAGGTATCGCTCCTGCTAATAATAATAACTATCACAACCCACCCATAAATAATCAACGAGATAGTTCCAAATACACCACCCGTGGACTACTACACCTACACAACCGATCAGATCGATGCCTTTATACAAGTTACCCAACAACTTTTCCGCACAATGACTCAATCAAACCAACAGATTTTACAATCCATAAATCGTGGCATACAACAAGCTTAGCCCAAGCGAAAAGCCCAACCAAAAGGCGTGTTTCTAGGACAAGCAATACCAAACCCTAAAACAAAGAAACACACTTTGAGGTAAACGGTAATTTAGTACCTAAACTACAATCAGGGCGACCTAAATGCCATCACCACTTCCGCCTCGAAGAAATGTTGATAACAAAGTAACTATGTCTATAGTTACCCCATCGCATTCCTACACCGATATCGAACTAGATACCTAAATAGAAACCTAAGAACCTACCATAATCAGAGGTCCCAGCTTAAACCACAACCTAAGAAACGTAGCCAAGGTTACACTTCAAGTCGAGCCATACACTAAATATGAGCTTAAACCACCGCTCCTCAAAAATTAGCCATGCTAACCGTGGATACAAACTTTGAGGAGATTAGGAACGCTTTTCGAATCTAACGATAAACCTTCCTTTCTCGAAGCTATTAAAAGCTCCCTAACCACTTAAGTTTCTAAAGAGTTTGGCACCACAGCGAAGACCAATATACCTAAAGACGCATTTTAACCCAACAGCTCCCAACCTTATCCCGAAAATAATGGAATTGTTAAGATGACCCTCGGGTCACGTCTTAATCAGAAATGCATCTTAGAGATTCCCGCACGACGACCGCACTTTATTGGGACTGGGCGAAAAAGTTAACTTACTCCGTGATACTTGTATAAACCTATCTAAACCGGACCGGCCGAACCGACCGATAATTTGGCCTAAACCGGTTAAAAGGGGTTAAAAACCGAAACCATATCGACCGAACCCGAACCCAAAACCCGGTTATATAGGGTAAAAATGCCGACGAAAACCCGAACAGGACCATAATTCCCAGCAACTATATTTTCATTTTATTATCTATTTATCTTGACAAACTTTTAGTCTTTTGCTCATTCTTTTACTTTTGGTCTTCAAGACAAATTACCTTGGCCAGGTACTCTTCTTACTCTTCCTCTCTCTTCCCTCGACAACTCAAAACAAGACGAAACCCGATCACCGTTCATGATGAAGAGATTGGTGGGTTTGATGGTCTTCTTAAGTTTCATTACTTTCGAGAAAATTTGCGGCACCTCGCCAAATATCTCTTTCTAAATGTGGTCAAGGTGAGCAAATCAGCGGGAGTTCACCATTGGCGAAACTCAAAAAGCCGTCAATCTTATTGTCAAATCAGTGGTCGGTCAGCGCCGCGAAAGTGAAACTCGAAAAACCGTGATCTTATTGAGTTATTGTCTTTGGAATTGCTTTGCTTGCTTGGTCTACTTTTCTCTTCTTTTGCTTTTGAAATGCAATCGCGTGTGTTTGAATCTTTGATGGCTGTTGGGTGGCACTACGATGTTAAAGTTAAAGCGGATCAAATCGATAAAAGAATATGACTTTTGATTAATTAGATGAAAAAGAGGTTTTTCTTGAGATCTAATAGCGAAAATGGCGTTCACGATGAAGAGATTTAATATTCTTTTATTTCATATATTTCGGGTTTTACCATACCCGAAACCGAACCCGGCGGGTACCGAAATATAGGGTTAGGGTAGGGTTTGGTCACATGTATCCAACAAATCTTTCGAACCCGAACCCGACCATAAAAATAGGGCGGGCAGGTAACCCGATTCCGTTCAAAACCGAAAAATCGGGTTCGGGCCGGGTCGAGTACCGTTTGGACATCCCTATATGGTGCGACTCAAGTATGAAGAGTATGCTCCATGTTTTGGAACCGCTGGGTTATGCCTATAGTGATGTAAGATATTTATGACCAGAATATGCTCAAAATAGCCCCAGATGACAACTGTTAACTTAACCAAATTGTGAGTGCAATTGCATGAATGTATGATACTACACCCAACAACATTATCATCCAAAACCAAATTTATACAGTTTAAGCGCCATTGCATTGTAACATGCTTGAATAGAATCAACGATGACCTAGCTTGTTTTAATATTTCTCCAATAATACCACGAGTAAGCGTGAGTGCGTGACAGCAGCAGCACAAAACGGCTAGCATCTTGGTTGGGACCAAAGATGGAAACGTAAAAGGTGGGAAGAAAAGAGAAATGCTGACGATCCCAAGGAATATAAGCTGAAACTCTAGCCATCAATAACGGAACCACTAAGATGGAACTGTTTTGGGTTTGTTATGGTGGGACAAAAACTTGAGACCGAAGCCTCTTCTAATTCGTTTTGTTTTTTCAGTGCATCAGTAGACCCATTGCTTTTCTTGAGGCAGACTCGAGCAACAACATTACGCATAAAATTAGGACGGCCCAGTACACGCCCACCTAGAGATTATGACAATATTTTTGAAGAACAAATAACATACCTTCAAAGGAGCAAATGCCAAGATGATGCGATGGAGAGGGAAGAATAGCCCGGGAACTTCGAGCTTGTGCAATTGGAGTTTTTTTTTAAACAACTTTTGTGTCGTAGCTTATACTAAACACAACAGGGGCAGTTAGGGTATTAAGTAAAATATTGACGTTAGTGTGATAGGGAGAAAACAGAATGAGGGTTTATGTCTAAGGAATCATAAAATTAGGGGTTTAGTCTAAACATGTATCGGTACCCTCCACTCTCAACCACTGCGTGGCGGACCCCGTGTCCAAACTCTGGCGGGTTGTGCATATGACCTAAGGTCGAGGTCATCAAACGACCTAAGAAGCGTAGAATCACTGCAGTTTGGTCAACAACATCATTAATGCCGGATCATTACTTACGTAGCGAAAGGAGTAAAAGCAATCATCAAGGCAAAGACAAAATGGGGATCGCCTATAAAGGAGGCGTCTTCTCCATTCTCGGGGGAGGCAAACATTGTCTCCATCTCCCACTCAACCACTCAACATGAACTTCGTCGACTTGATTCCAGTTCATCGAGAGAACTAGATCGTAGGCAACTCAAAGCACCGACCTAAGTTCAGTCAAACATCTCTTACAAACCCTATTCTCCGAGATTGTAAGGTCATGACTAAAATGTAATGTACCTCTACAACATGGTATAAAATGGGGGGTTTAGTCTAATTAACCCATTTTTTATTTTCATTTTTAACACAAGTAAAAATAAAGGGTTATTTAGCTTTTTGGGCCCAATTATAATTGGATAATTTGCGTTTGGTCACCAATTGATTGTTTATTAGACATTGGGCCAAAATTGACGCGATTGGCTTGCGTTGACTTTGTGTTTTCCGTGACTCGACCATTGGGCCCAAAAATAGCTTTTGTGTAATGCCTAAAACACCCTTGCACGTGTTTATCTCGAGACTTTTCAAATATCATCAAAATAACGGTCATATCTTAGATTTGATCCAACGGTCCCAATTAAATAACCATTAAAAGTTTTTTTTCAATTAAATATCCGAAGTTTTTTTCAATCGATGGTGGATGCAAGATTTTTTGAACTTCTTCTTATTCTCTCACTAAAACTCATTAGCTAGGTCATTCTTGCTAGTCTATTATTTATTTCTTTCTTTGCTCAAACCGATGTTGGGGCTGCGCTTCTAGCGCCAAATGCCACACCCATCTCAATGCTTGACTTAAGCTCGGCTTGAGAGCTTCGAGCCTTTGCCTCATATTGATCAACCCTTGGACATCCGAAGGTATCGCGGTTTCCACCCCATTTTACCGAGCTTAATCCTAGATGCAAAGAATGGTAGCTCGATAAGCTTTGATTTGGACGAATGAGTACTCATAGACATCCGTATCTCCATCGAACGCGGAGAGATGATTCGACAAATCTAGCGGTTGCATATGCCATAGAAAGTGTCGCAGAAACTTTTGCCTTTGCTTCTACAATACGTCGTCCCCGTTTTGGATCCTCAATGTTAGCTCTTCAATTTCTTGACTTGTAAAGTTTGTAGCGGTCTTGTCTCGACAACAAAAGTAGAGTAGTAATTCCGGCATGTCCTCCCACAATTGGGACATCTACATCAATGAGCCTCGGGTTCTTTTTGTGTGCAACAAAAGTGTTTGCCTAATGGCGACATCTAGAGTTGTAACACCAAATAGCTTCTTTGGATAGACAGACACCCTTTGCTTGAGTATTTCCACAACAATTGGTCTTTGTGGAGTTGGTGGGGTTCTTGGCGATGATGTGGATAAAAGCATTTGGACAGTTGTCCGCAACAAACTCAACCATGGTCTTCATAATGTTGGCAAGAGGTGTCCAATCCTACCAGCAGTTCCGAGAACATCAACTTTGAAAGTTGAAGCCTGAGGTTGGAGACGGTTTTCAAAATTCTGGGCTTGCTTTTCAGCACTTGGGGGAAATGAGGCTTGAAGTGCAGCCCAAAGAAAGAAGTTTCAGATTCGCATCTTACCGATGATTCTGCCTTCAGACCACTGAAACTCTTAAAAGAGTTTCCTGAGTTGAATCTCACACCAAATGACTTTGCTTTTGATCCTTGAGTGCCCTTTGTAAACAAGCGAAGCAATTGAAAAAGTAGGCTGCTGCATTCTGCTCTTTGCCATCTCGCTATCTTATAATTTGAGCGTAAAAGGCGACATGATGAAACGACTTTATTAATTGGTGAGAGAGTGGTTAAGCGAGTGTGTTTTTCCGCTAATAGGATAGGTAGTGAGAGATTACGACCGCGTGTTACAACTAAACGGTCGGGATATAAAGTCGTGCTGGCCGTTGATCTCAAAATAATATTGATCTCTGCCCGTTTATTTGAATCACGTGCAGGACACATGTAAGGGTAAATTAGCCATTTCAAAAAGTATAGGCGGATCACCGTCAATTTTGGCTCAATGTCTAATAAACGATCAATTAATTATCCAATTATAATTGGGCTCAAAAACTAAATAACCCTAAAAATAAAGTGTTCATCACATGAATCAACTCCGATAATGGTGATTGGTGAGTATAAAGTCAAGACATTGACTTTATGAAGAAAAAATTAGGTGAATCTTCAACTCGGGACAAAAGGGTCTTTCAGTTATTTAACGTTATTTCCTCGGGCCCTATTTTCTCCTGAGATCTGTTATAAGGTTCTCGAGTGTCCTGGAGTTCGATATGTTGCACAGTCATCTTCACATTGTCCGAATTCATTATTCATTATAAAAGTTCAATGCATAGTATACAATGCATGCACGGTCTTTTTCGCATCTGCTGCTTCAGTTAAATGATACTACACATTGTTTTGATGAACCTGCTTTCATTGTAACATAAAAACTCTATCCGAAATTGTTTATGAAATTTGAATTGGTGGGCTTTGCCACTTTGGCTTGTTTGCTAGGAAAACAATTGGCGAAATTGGCAAGACAAATTGTGTTAGGTTGGAGCTGAGGTGCCTTCGATAATCGACAAGTAAAACTACTACAAAAAAAGTTCGAAGGTGTCATAACTAATAATAACTATTCGAAGACAAGTAAAACTACTACAAAAAGAGTTCGAAGGTGTCATAACTAATTAATAGTTACTTTTTGCACAGTACCATAGGGTTTCTTGACCCACCTCCCAAGAGCCCCCAAACCAAAGCGGCCTTGTGTGTGCGCAAACACATCTTTATATCTCTCTACACTATTTCTCCATAAGGACACAAAGCAATATAAACTAAAGTGACTTAAGTTTAGTAACCAATGTGGGGCTAAAGCCACCCACATTAGAAAGTAGTAGAAATATAAAGTCATGGGTTCAAACCCATAAGGACACAGTTTCATTCAAGGTTCCATAACAATATATTATCTATACCTTTGGGAGGCGTTTTTCATTGATAACTGATGGGAACACGTACAGTCAAAGGAATTTGTAGACCCAATCTACCTAGGAGTAGTCTTACTGCAGCAGTATCTTCAATTGACTTGAGTCTTGCTTGTATATAGATCTTGATCATGTCAACTATGATAGCCTCTAGTAGTATGAATGTCCTGTGAGCATCCCTTGAACCTTCTATTGTTACACTCTACCTAGATAATGCACCAAACAGTAGCACATATAAAATCTTGAGAATCTCAACATCGATCTGCATTTTCTGGAGTCTCCACCACTCGCTGTTAGAAGAATAAGCATGGACGTTAATTCCCAACAAACTCTTAATACGACACCAAATAGACTTGATATAGCCACATTTGAAAAATATATAGGTGCTTACAGTTTTCCTTTTCCTGGTTACATAGGCAACAAAGAGAAGAATTCAAAACTTTTCTTTGAACAAGCCTATATATCTTGGGTCTGCAATGCTCTGGAGAAGGCTTGCCAAGCATTAAAAGAGTGTTTTGGCACAACATGTGTGCCCCAAGCAAGAGTTGACCATTTCTTAACTGGTTTCTTCCTTCTTAATGATATTGCTTCGTAAGCAGCTTTTGTTGAGAATTCACCCGTGTGAGATAAACTCCAGACCACCCTATCTTCTTCAAGTAGGTTGTTTACTTCCACTTCCATGATTTGGTGCTTGAGAGTACCTTCAGGTAGACTAGTGAAAATATGATTCCATTGATAATTTTGTAGTAGCTCACTCACTTTTGCATCATAATGAATGTTCAAACTATTTCTAGCTCGGGCAATATCAAAGAGTATACTATCTGTATGATCAGATTTTACAACCTCTCTAATTACTATATCACTCTGGTGTTTTCTCTCTCTCTCCTCTTTTCCCTTTTTCCTGGCGTTTCTCTATATATCCCATAACCGCTCTCTTTCTCCAACCGCTCCATCCTCTCTAACCGCTCTCCATGATCTCTTTTTGTGTCCCATGTCTGCCACTTGTCCAACCGTCTCTTTAGGTATTGTGTTCTAGCTACTGTGCTCCTGCTGCTTCTTTCCTTAATCCACATTCCTTCAGGCCCCGATATTTCACTGAAACTTATGCCTTTCTAGGTTCCGCGGTACATCTCTGTTCCGCGGGCTTGATCCGACGCTCCCACTCTTTCTCTGGCGATTCTGGGGCAGTTCTCGGCGGTTGTATTACAGCGGACCGCGATCCGCTACATTAGGTCTCTTCTTCTCTTCGAACCGAATCGACCCACTTGCCACCTATAACCCCATGTGTCATGAATATCGTCCTATCTGAGATGCCCCTCTCGATCCGTTTGATATTCAGCGATATCGTTCTAAGTCAGCGGATAAACTTCTGAGACCCGAGATAAATCTCCCCTTTCTTTTTTACATCGTAGCGTGCACCCAGCGCAGGCGCTATCATTATATCTCGATGTACGATCCGCGGCGTGTATCGAACTGTCATTTCGGCTCTCACGTATATCGAGCTGCTTTTCCACTTTTCAATGCCCCGTGTCCCTTTTTCTGGTTCTTTTCCCCAAATGAAATGACCCTTTTGCCCCTGTCGATTAGTGTCCGCCCAAACCTCTCTCTTCCTTCAAAACCCTAAACTTCGTCTCTAAACCTTCCCGTTTTCCTTTTCTTCGGTTTCTTCTACCTTTCTTCTGTTCTTCATCTTGATTGGGTCTTGATTATTCAAGGTTCGAGCTTCTCTTTCATTGCTCTTTGCGGCTTTACTCCCTCGGGTTTGTCTTCCTCCCCTTAGTTTCTTGTCATTGTTCGATTATTCTTCCTCGTTTTCTTGTTCCCATTTCTCTTCCTTCCGTAGCCTATTTTCTCCATTGTTCTTGATTAGGGCTTCTCCATTGTTTAATTTTGTCATAATGCGAGTCCGAATCGGTGAATTCCTCAACTACCGACGATGGATCGAGTCCTCTGCCCGGATCTAGCGGTCACCGCGATGGACTAACCAATCGACTCCGCGGCCGGACTCTGCTAATGCACTGTCGGAACCTTCCACCTCGGGGAAGGAAATCCCTCTGCCTCTCCCCATCATACGGCTGTAAAGCTGACTTAGATGCGATTAAAGGCGCTTATGGCATCCCCATAAGCGTGATCCTTGAGCGCGTGCTGGCGTCTCCCATTTCCGCATCTAGTTCCACAGCGATGCAGTTTGTCTCATTACAAGCTGTTGGTCGGATAGCGGCGGCTTGCGATTTCCCTTAACTTCTCCTTGATGTCGGTATGTAACCACTTCAACATCCCCCGCCAAGGCATCGGTAACTTTTGGCATTATCTTATCTTGCAGACCATTACAACAAAACCAATTCTCCTAAAATCCAACTCTGCGATATGATAGCTCACTATTATATAAAGAAGAGCACCAAATTTGGTAGTGTAGGATATCGATCTTTTTACCCGTCCCGCGAAGCGATCCTTTGTCCTCCACCTTACTACCTCGATAAAGTGTGGCATCATTATCCGTTATGTGTCCGGTAGTTTTCTATCGCGGATCTTCCCTCGGCGTTTCTCTAAGGCATCTCGGTTTTCCTTACTAGTAGTGCGTCAAACTTTTTGATTAAGTAGTGCTCGTTCCTAACTTTACTTTTTAACTTGTCTTTCTTTTTGTACCACAGGTTAGAGCCCGGTTAGCGATCAAACTTTACAGCGGTGTCTCCTCGGCTATTTTTCAAAAACTCGCGACTTGGGAGTGCCGAGTGAAGTCCACAACATAGATCAGAAAAAGGGGCATCCTCTTCTCCTTGATCGCCGTTGAAAAATATTGGTCCGTATCAAGGTCCACTTTATATTGACCCCTCCCAAAAGAGACTCCCCAAACCCTCTCCCTCGTCAAAAGAAAGGCCTACAAATCTTTTAAGTATACTAACAAGATATCTCGCCTCGAGCCGTGGCCCAGCGTTTTTTGCATTTGCGTCTAAGGCCCATCCACCTTTCGATATACGCCCCTCTTTCCTCTCTGTAGCAGATTGGGAATACGATTTTGATCAACCCTCCTCCCTGTTCAAGAAGCTGCCATGGCCTCTTCCAAACTCAAATTGTGGGAAAGTGACTCGGCGAGGATGAACCCGTTGAAGTTGCCACTAAGAGCCCTCCTGCTAAAAAGGCTAGGGCTGGCCTTGACTTAGAAAGAAGTTGCTCTGTCACCCGCGCCTATTATTCTTTACGCTTTCGCCGCCCTTCTAAAGATTCCCGGCCATGCAGGTGGGGTGCCACTGGTGGTGTGAAATATGGCGACCTCAATTCAGGGCTAGAGATCGCGAAATAACTATACGCGACTCGGCCCTGGACAATCCTTCCGTCGCAGCCTCTCTTTTCTTCAGCTCTCATCTGCCCAAAGATCAAGTATATGGTGATTCTGGCAGTTTTGCGTCTCATAGAACATCCATATACCACGGTTGGGAAAAGGTATTATTCTGTCTCTTGCACCTTCTTCTATTCTTTTTAACACTTTGATAACCCGTGATTCTTCTCAGCTGAGTTTGGATATTGGTTATGTGATCCGCGGCTTGACCAACACGCTGGACTCTATGGAGACCATGAAACAGGAGATTGAAGGACACCGAGAATTTTGGAAGGCCAAATATCTTTGCGTTGGAGAAGGATCGCGATGCTCTTGAATTGTGGCGTGAAGGCCCAAAAGGCGGGAGGTGGCCCAAGATCGATCGGCCACCGTGACTATGTTTTGGGTGTTACATCAAACTGGAGAGCCAAAAAGGGCGACTAAAGATCGCCTTTCGGTCGCCGTAGATAAAGTTGTTAAAGAGGCGCCAGATCGTTTCGTAGCCTAGCCGAGAAGAAGATTAGCCGCGAACTTAAACAACAGCTCGAAGAACTCTCCGCGGTCGGTCGCCTCCTTCCTGTTGCAAGTGCAGATCCTCAAATAGCGCGCCCTCCAACCGTTGCATCGATTTCAACTCCTTTACCGGTCCCATCACCAACTGAAGCCGTTAATCCAGTGATGCCTACTCCCATCGTTGTGGATATTCCCCCTCCTTCTGCCGGTGAAGTGGAATTAGTGCCTTCTCACCAGACTGTGAGCGAAGGGCCTCAGTAATTTCTTGGAAATTCATCTTTTGTCCTTGTGAATTTATGTTTTGTACATAAAATGTTCCCTCTTGTACTTTTGAGATTTTGTGATTCCCACTTTGACAGTACTTGATTGTAACATCTCTTTTACCTGGTTTCTGGGAATGGCCAGCAGGTCTTTAATGTTGATCACTTTGCAATCTAGAGTTCCCCTCTTTTCTATCAAGTCCAATTTTCATCGTATGTATCTCTGTTAATTTTATTCTCAGTTGACTTGGACTCGAAATATGCAGTAGGTGCATCAATATGAGTGTTTGTATTCAGCTGTTATGCCTAATGGAACGATTGATTGCAATCTTGTTGATTTAGGCGTATAGTCCGCCAAAGGGCTTCTTCCCCAGCTTTCTCGGGACGGTTGTTGTGGAGCACGGAGGGGCAACTTCGGCTTGCCCCCAAGTTGATTCGGACATATAGTCGCGAAGGGCTCCTCCCAGCTTTCTTAGGCGGTACGTGAAGCTGGAGGCAACTTCGGCTTGCCCCCAAGTTGATTCGGACATATAGTCCGCGAAGGGCTCCTCCCCCGCTTTCTCGGCCGCTGTGAAGCTGGAGGGGCAACTCAGCTCAAGTTGGTTCGGACATATAGTCGCGAAGCCCCGCTTTCTCGGGCGGTTGTGAAGCTGGAGGGCAACTTCGGCTTGCCCCCAAGTTGATTCGGACATATAGTCCGCGAAGGGCTCCTCCCCGCTTTCTCGGCGGTGGCGTGAAGCCTGGAGGGGCAACTCAGCTTGCCCCCAAGTTGATTCGGACATATAGTCTGCGAAGGGCTCCTCCCCCCCGCTTTCTCAGACGACTGTGAAGCCTGGAGGGGCAACTTAGCTTGCCCCCAAGTTGATTCGGAGATATAGTCCGCGAAGGGATCCTCTTTTCTGCTGTCCGTGGGTGGCTGTGAAGCCTGGTGGGCGCCATTCAGCTTGCCCCCAACTTGATTTGGAGTTCGTTCGTCAAAATTCCTTCTGCTTTCCCTACCAACTATATATAGGAGAAGGGCTTGTTTTATTCATGGATAAAAATATACTGTACCAGATATTACACCCTGACTCTCATATCTCACTTGAAAACTAAACAAGGCTTTCACTATGGTAAATTTTCAACATTCTTATGTTCCACGGTTTATCAATCTTTTTCCATGCTGAAGTCCGTAGCTTATAAGTCCCAAAAGTTCCCTTTTCGTCCGCGACATATGGTCCCTCCCGGTTAAGCCCGGTTTGCGTCATTCTCCTTCACGGTGGTGGCGTAACCCGTCGCAGCACCTGATCCCCCACATTGAAAGTTCGCGGCTTCATCCTTTTATCATACTGTCTCTGTAACTTTCGATGATATTCTTCCAGACGAATGCGCGCAATTTCTCTTTTTTCCTCTATGAAGTTCAACTCCGTGGTTAAAATCCCCTCATTTTTGCCTAACTCCACTGCGCTGGTTCTTGTCGTTTTCTCTATCATTTCCATTGGAATCACGACTTCTACTCCATACGCCATTGAGAATGGTGATTCATTTGTAGATGTTCGCGTTGTTGTGCGGTAAGCCCATAGCACATGATGCAACTAGTCAGCCCATGCCCCTTTCCGCTCCTCCAGCTTCCTCTTAAGATTATCCATTATGATTTTGTTCGAAGCCTCTGCCTGTCCATTCCCCTCCGGATTGTATGGGGCTGAGAACCTGCTTTCACTTTAAGCGCTGAAGGAACTTTTCGTACCTTTCCCCGGTAAATTGTGTTCCATTGTCGCGATAATTGTATGTGGCAATCAAACCTACAAATTATATTCTCCCACGAAACTTGTTCACATTTTCTTCCTTGACTTGTTGCGGTGCCACTCCTTCCACCCACTTTTGTAAAATAATCGATTCGCTGCCAACATAAATCTCCTCTTGCCGCTTCTTTGTTGGCGGGGGCCCTACTATATCCATCGCCCACATGGCGAGCGACCCGCGGACTAAACACACTATCACGGTGGTTAATTTGGAGCATGTATCAGCGGTGCAAATCTCTGACATTTTTCACACCTTTTGGCATATCCTACTGCATCCCTTTTCATATGTGGCCAAAAATACCCCTGTGAGATCGGTCGATTGTGTGGTGATCGCGCCATGAGAATGGCTTCCGCGATCGCGCCTTCATGTACCTCGGCCCGAACTTCTTTGATCTGCGGTGGCCCTATGCATTTTAACATTGGTCCGCTAAAACTTCTCCTATACAGATCCTCATCGAGTAAAGTGTATCTTTGGCTCACCTGTTCCATTCTGCGTCTTTCCTGTTTGTTTTCTACCTCCACCCCCATCAAGAAAGCTTTGATGGGTGTTATCCAACTTGGATCCATATCAGCGATAAGGCAGACATCTTCCTCTTCGGTGGTACTAGGCTTGCTCAACACCCTTACTTCAATAGATTTTCCCTCTGTCCCTGGAAGTACTGTCACGACATATGCCAATGCATCGACATGTCTATTTTCACCGCGGTTCAAATGTGCAAATTTAATCTTCTTGAACTTACGTGCTTTTCTCTGTAAGACTTCCAAGTATCTTGCCATCCTTGGGCAGCGAGCCACGAATCCTCCATTCACTTGACACACCACTAGGTTAGAATCCGAGTAAACAAACAGTTCGCTCACTCCTAAACCTTGTGCCATACCCAAACCTGCTATCAACGCCGTTACTTTCGGACTCGTTGTTGGAAGCCGCAAATCGGTTTCATCGATAATTCCGACCCTATTGTTCTCGGGGAGTCACGGGGGCGGCCTATTCCGTTCCACGTATGCGTAGCGAGCCATCCGTGAAAACTCTCCAACCATTCCGTGCATCCCATGGATCCAATGGGTCATGGTTAAGCTCCCCTTCGTGATCCATGACCATTTCCTCTCCCCACGTTGGGTCCTCAGCTGGAAATTCTGCTAACACCTCCGCCATCGCTTGTGCTTTTTGCGGTTACGATGCGTCTTGTATTTAAGTAGTAAGCGAGTATTCTGCCCACTTCAACATTCTTCCTGACTTCTCCGCTTTCAATGCCTGCTTGAGAGGCAGGTTTGTTATTACCACCACGGAATGAGCTTCGAAATAAGGTTTCAACTTTAGCGATGAGAATACCAGTGCCAAAGCGTATTTCTCAATTCTGCTGTTCGGGTTTCCGCGTCCAACATGGTCTTACTCTGAAAGTAAATGGGTTTTTCTATCTTTTCAACGATTCGCACCAATACCGAGCTCACAGCATACTGTAAAACCCCCAGATACAAATACAGTTTTTCCCCTTGTTCCGGCCGTGACAGAAGTGGTGCTTTACCTAAATAATTCTTCAACTCCTGGAAGGCTCCCTCACATTCCGCGGTCCATTGGAAGTCTTGTGTTTTCCTCAATAGTCAATACAGCGGACGACATTTGTCCGATGATTTAGAAATAAACCGATTTAGTGCCGCGACTTTTCCCGCTAAACTTTGTACCTCTTTCACATTTTGCGGGGACGACATTTCTATCAGTGATCTAATTTGTTCTGGATTTGCCTCTATACCGCGGTGTGTTACTATGTAACCTAAGAACTTCCCAGACGCTACTCCAAAGGTACACTTCTCGGGGTTGAGCTTCGGCGACTTTGTCTTCGTGAGTATGTGAAAAGTTTCACGAAGACCTTCAAGTGTTAGATCTTCGACATGCTCTTTTCCACCATATCATCAATATATATCTCCATCCCTTCGAATCTTCCCTTGGAACATTTTTCTCCTACCCGTTGAAATGTTGCCCTGGCATTTTTAACCCAAAGGGCATCCCGGTGTAACGATGGGTGCCCCCCTACCACCGAGCGTGGTCTTTTCTGATCCGGCCGACATGGTGACTGATTGTATCCATGGGCAGCGTCCATGAAAGAAGAACACCTTGAATCCTGCAGTTCGGTCCACTAGTTCATCCACCAGCGACATAGGGTAACAATCTTTCGGACACTCCTTGTTCACGTCCGTAAAGTCCACGCACATTCTGACTTTGCCATTCTTTTTTGTAACCACGACCACGTTGGACAACCACTCTGTGTATTCTACCTCCCTTATTATTCCCGCCCCTTTCAGTCGAATAACCTCCTCACAAATCGCTTCCGCGTACTTCGGACGTATACTTCTCATCTTTTGGCGAACTGGCTTAGCACCCTCATTCATGTGCAGATGATGACATGCAAACTCTGGATCCAACCCCGTGATATCCTCTATCACCCACGCAAACACGTATGAATTTTCAGTTAAGAACTGCACGAGTTTACTTTTCCATTCTCTTTGCAAGTCGGTCCCTACGGATGTAAATTTCTCATCGTCTCCTACCCCCAGGTTAACTATTTCCACCATATCCAACGTTTTCAGACCCAATGGCGGCTCGGATCTTTTTGTCTCTGCCGCTTCACGTAATTGCTCTGTTGCTCCTTGTTCATGAGGCGGCCCCCTCTCCTTTTGTTCAGCGGACCAAACTCTTGCGATTACCTGCTCTTTGTATACTCTAGCGGCTTCTGCTTGATCCCCCTTGATTTCATATGTTCCCCCCTTCGTGGGAAAGCGGATCACCTGGTAATACGTCGATGGAATGGCCTTCATTTCATGAATCCATTTTCTCCCTAAAATTGCATTATATTGTGAACCAGTGTCCACCACCATGAACCTAGTGAACACAGTCACCGGACCTGCTGTCACAGGGAGCGTTAACTCCCCTACGGGCTCTGTCATACTACCGTTGAACCCATACAGATTGGTTTGTGGAGCCTTCAACTGGTTTCGGTCAATGTTCATCTCCTCCATGGCCCATTTGAATAACAAATCCACTGAACTGCTGCAGTCTATCAACACCCTTCGAACCAGGTAATTCCCCATTGCTATGGTAATTACCAAGGCATCCTCATGTGGCAAAATTACCGACTCTAAATCTTTCGGGGTGAACATTATGCTCCGTCTCTATCATCGGCTCTCTTACTTACTAACGGTATGCTCACCACCTCGCTCACCTGTTGTAGACTTGTTGCCCTTCTTATCTTATCCTGTGTGTATTCTACCTACCGCGTCTCTCCACTGAAAATGACATTGATGGTACCCAAAAATTCTAGCGGGGGCACTCTCTCGGCTTGGTGAACCCGACAAACTCTCGAGCATTACCTTTTCAATCATCCTTTCTACTAGCCATTTCAAGGCGTAACACTCATTTGTAGCATGGTTTCTGACTTGATGATACTCGTAGAATGGTTTCCCTTCTATCTCCGTGGGATGCTTGACCCCTCATAATCTTGGTTCCCTTAATTAGAGGCAAGATTTCCTAAAAGGTGCGCGCTAAAATGCGATTTCTAACTCACGGTATGGCTTCCTCTCCCGTATGTCCCTTCTACCCCAATCTCCTGTCCTCTCCGGACCTCGGCTCTCCCCTTTGTAAGACCCCCTCTCCTTGTCCTCTATCTTTCTTTTACCCTTTCGATCATCCCTCTCAACCTCTTGCACTGCTTTTCCCGATTTCTTATATTCATTTGCAGTTCTCTGCATTATATCCTCATATCGTATGTATTTTTCTAATTTCGGGTATAGTGCGTGCAAAGTAGTAATTTCGCTTTTGGAGACCGACTCATGGACTCTCGTTCCTGACCTCAATCCATGCTGGAAAGCTATGACCGCCGTATGCTCATCCAAGTTTTCCACTCTTAGCGTCTCTTCCTTGAATCTACATAAAAACTCCCTTAACGATTCTGCGGACCTTTGTTTAATATTGAATAGAGCTGCGATATCGACCACCCTTCTCTTCTGGTGAATGAAGTGGTCGATAAATGCGCGCTCCAATTCTTCAAACACTTTGATGCTCCGCGAAGCCAACCGGTAATACCGGTCAGAAGCCTCCAAAAATTTGGCGGGGGAACATCATCTGTGGAGCCCATCATACTTACTCTCGCCATAGCGGCATTTCTTTGCGAAAAATGGTGCAAATGATCGATTGGGTCTCCTTTCCCATAAATACCGTTCAAATCTGGGCAGGAGAACCTCTTAGGTACCGAATTCCATATTGAATCTTCGGTAGATTTTTATTGAGGCTCGCTACCTCTTTTTCGAGCAGCGCTCTCGGTTCACTTTTTACGCCACATGGTTCACTTCCCTATCTTTCGATCATGGCCTGAACTACCTCCAAAGTGATACCGCCGTTTGGTTCGGCGTCCGGTGGCGGGTACTCCACATTCTCCCCTCTTCACTGCCCTAGGATCCCCGACTCCGTTTCCCCGTGTAGTCTCCTGTCCTTCCTCGACTCGTCATTTTCATTTCTTAGCCTAACTACCTCTTCCTGCAGAAGTTTGGTGGCGTCAGCCGCCACATCCGATAATTATTCCTCTCCTACCCCTTCCATCCCAGCGCTCTCGACTTCCTCAGCGACTTCTCTAGCTGCTCCTTTCTTAGGTCTTCCGGCCTCTTTTCTTTATAGTGACCATTTTCTCTACGAGAGTCGATAAGAGCCCAAAGCTGTAGTTTTAACCCCTTAATAATCATCTTGTTAGACCAATTATGTGAATAATAAGTAAGAGTTAATCGCGATTACGTGTTTTATGCATTTCGGGCTTCAAAGTCCATTATGTGCGTAAGCGTACCCTTTAGCGAGATAAAGAGCAACGGTCGTGAGAACTTCGAATGCCATATCTTTGGACTCGGACCTCCGAATTGGGCCTACCTTATGTCAAAACGACGGCTCGGAAAGAGCTTTCCAATAGTCAAGCCTTGACCCAATCAGAGGAGCAAAAGTGGACGAAAAGTCTGTTGAAGCGAACTGCAGCTGAAGAGGCCTTTTTGGACCCGAAAGAATTGGGTTGGGCACGATTCTCGGCCCAAAACATGGCTCCAAGCCCATGCACGATTTTTGGATCTGGATGTATAAAAACAAAAGCTTCATTCTTTGTTAATGGTAGCTAGTTAGACCTAAATTAATATATAGAATTCTAGATCTAGTTTTATTAATTAATTAAGTTTTAGTTCCATTACAATTCTTGTTTTAGATTAAATTCTTGAATGATTGTTCTTGATTGATTAGATAAATAAAATAGTTATTATTCAATTTCGTTCTTGTCATTTCCATTATAGATCTAATTTAAATTCTTGTTCTTATTCCATTCTAGCCATTAAATTAGATTCATTATTGTTTAATTAAGTAAATCTCAATTTCTTACATTATGTTTAGTTTAGATTCAATGGAAAATGTTAGTTTGATGACTCAAGGCTAAAACCTCCATTAGAGGGGTTGATGAAGCCTTGATGAAAACTTAGTGGTTAGTATAGAATTGGTTGTAGAATCTATTCCACTCTAGAAGGTTAGTGTTTAGCCATGAGAATGGGTGGGCGACCTCACATGCTAGTTAGTATCCGGTAGGAATGCCATGAACACTAGGGATTAGACTTCGAAATTCTTGCCGTTGAAAGCGTAAGAATCGAGATACAACAATCTATACTAGGTTATTAAGTTGGATTCGAGGTGGATTTAATTCCCCTCTATTTCTTTATCTAGAGTCAAACAATCGTATTTCCGTAGCCGTAGATTATCTTTAGTTTATATTTTATCTTGTTATTTATTATATCTAATTATTTAAAATAGCAGCGTCTTGTTAGCATAACATTTAAGTAAAGCTCTCATTAGATTTAAGACTGATTTCTTAGACTTAGGAAACAATCCATGCTAGGGAACTAGGAGTGGAGCGAACTTCCTACTCCACTTAGTGCAATTCATCGTCGAGTAGAAGCTTTGATAATAGATTCTTTAAAAGTCGGTTTTAGTTTACTTACGTTGTGAATTCATCGTTCATTTTAAGTAGGTAGACTATTCATTTTACTTTATCAAATGGCCGCTGCCATCTTAGTTACACTTTAGCATTGTTTTCATAGTAGAAGTAGTCATTTTTAAGTCCCATTAAACCCGCCCACCCTTGTTTGTTTCATCTTGTGGTTTGCCCATTTTTCAAGTGACAAATTCGAGAAAATACCGCGGAATGGCGCCAGCATACAAGGAAGCGCGACCAGCTAAGTTCTTGGAATTTTTTGTTTACCAGCTGGCGCGCCATACCAAAGCAAAAGCGACCAGCTCAAACAACTGGAACTTCGACTTCCCGGTGGCGACCAGCCCCATTTGGGAGCGACCAGCCCTAAAAAAACTTGTAATCTGAAAATTACTTTCGGGCCTTGGTGCTTATCCTATCTGGCCGGCTGGCCCGATGTTAAAAATTCGGTTTCCCGGTTTTGATTCAAACTTTGATCTTTCA
Source organism: Coptis chinensis (assembly GCF_015680905.1). Taxonomy (NCBI): domain Eukaryota; kingdom Viridiplantae; phylum Streptophyta; class Magnoliopsida; order Ranunculales; family Ranunculaceae; genus Coptis; species Coptis chinensis. The sequence continues at coordinate 22,146,893 of NC_141456.1, read as the reverse complement.
TATTTTTCGGTGTTCTAATCTCTTATATACACTGAACAAGCGTAAACAAGGCGCTATTCATAAAAGAAGCAAGGGCCTTATCGGTATTCCTTTCTTCCATACCTCGCATTTCGGTTAGAGGTTTTCTACTAGTATATCGAGAATTGTTTGGAGTGTTGCATGTTTAGTTAAGCTCAACTTAGTCTTGCATGAGATTAAAGGTGCGGTCGAACAAAAACAACAAAGCGTAATTACCGCGGCAACAAACAAGTCTATCTAGTACACCACCCCGACACCTCTAACTACTATCACACACACCATACGACATAATGGGTGAAGAAAGAGACTCCTCTCTCCGGCTTTTACAAAGCCTTGGCGATAGCCCTAAATCGTGCATCGTTCTAGCGGACCGATTGGGGATTTTGAATCCCCAAACATATTTAATTTGTTACCCGTTTTCATGGGTTAGACCATGAAAAACCTTATCGGCTATATCGTGGGATTGAACAAGTCCTTACAACATTCCATCATCCTACGGTAGGTCGCGGAACAAATTAAGCGAGGGTATTCCCTTTCACATTAGCCCGATAAAGGCGTCTTGGTTCTTGCTTGGCGCCTAATTACGTGGACTTCGTGGGCTAAACTTGTTCATTTGTTTATGGAACATTTTACCCCCCTAAAAGGCGGATGAGATGCTTTCCAAGATTCATTTTTTTCGCCCGAGAATCCTCATGAATCATTTTACGAGGCATGGAATCGTTTCACCGATCTCCTTATAGAGTGTCCACATCATAACTTAGCTAAAGAACCGTTAGTTCGTGCCTTTTCAAAGGTCTTCTACACCACCATAAAGAAGTCCTTGACATAATGAATGGGGGTAGTTTCCTAAGTAAAAGGAGCCTGGGAGGAGGCTTATAAATTTTAGAAGACCAAACTAAATGGAATAATAATTGGGGGGGTAGTGATGATATCCCCCGCTCAGCTAGTTCTTCTTCAACAGTAAAGGCCGCCGGTATGTTTGAGAAGAAAACCGATCCAGAACTTAAAAATCTAATCGAATCTCTAACTAAAAAAGTAGAGGCTATTTCTGCTCAACAAAAGCCTATCCCCGTCATGAATGTAAACTCCAACCCATGTAATTTCTGTTTGAGTCGAGCACCACGGCGATTATTGTCCTCTAGCTTATGAACAACAACCACGAGAACAAGATAATGTTTACTCTATTAATAACTATCCTATTCCTAACACCCTTGGAGACAACATCGACCGGTTGGAGAAATAATCAACAAGTAACACCTCGAGGTACAATAATCAAAGCGTTAGGCAAAGCAAACAATTATAACCAAGCTCCACCTAGGCAAGGGACAAGGACAAGGTCAAAGGGAATTATAATAATTATAACAACCAAAGCCTTGACCACGACAAGGTCAAGCACAAGGTCGGAATAATTATAATAATTATAATACCAATAAAGGTATCGTTAGGTTAATAATAATAACTATCACAACCCACCCATAAATAATCAGCGAGAGATAGTTCGGTCCCACCACCGTGACTACTACACCTACACAACTGACGGATCGTATCGATGCCTTTATACAAGTTACCCGACAACTTTTCGGACAATGACTCAATCAAACCAGCAGATTTTTACAATCCATAAATCGGGGCATACAACGGTTAGCCGAAAGCGAAAAAAAAGCGTGTTTCGGGACAAGCAATACCAAACCCAAAAGCGGCAAACCACGACCTTTGGGGTAAGCGGTAATTCTAATGCGGAAACTTCTGATCGTAGGTGACCTAAATGCCATCACCACTCTCGGCTGCGGAAGAGTGGTTGATAATAAAGTAACTATGCCTATAGTTACCCCATCGATACTCCTACACGGATATCGAACTAGATATGCGAAATAGAAAGCGAAGAACCTACCCTTTGTAGAGGTCGGTTAAACCACAACCTAAAAACGAGAAAGCCAAGGTTACACTTCAAAGTCGAGCCATACACTAAATATAGAAGCGAAACCACGTTCCCTCAAAATTAGCCATGCTAACCGGGGATACAAACTTTGAGGAAATTAGGAGCGTTTTCAAGAATCTAACGATAAACCTTCCTTTTTCGAAGCTATTAAAAGCTACCTAACCAGCTAAGTTTCTTAAAGAGTTGTGCACTACTAGGCGTAAGACAATATACCTAAAGGCGCCTTTTTAAGCTGAGCGGTTCGACTTTATCGAAAATAATGGAATTGTTAAGTACAAGGACCCAAGTAGATCCCCTCTTGTAAAATGCACCTTAGGAGATTCCCACCACGACGACCGCCTTATTAGACACGGGGCGAGTGTTAACTTACTCCCGTATTACTTGTATAAACAAATAGGTCTCGAGGAAATGCAACCTACAAAAATAGCGTTGCAATTAGCGGACGAGGTCAATTAAGTATCCTAAAGGTGTAGTGGAAAGCGTGCTTGTTAAGGTTGAGGATTTCTACTATCCTGCTGATTTTGTTATCCTCGATCTGAGAAGTAAGCTAATGACTCTGTGTACCGATCATTTTAGGGCGCCCCTTCTTGGCAGCTGCCAATGCGGCTTATAAATTGTCGCGATGGAAAGATGTCCTTATCTTTTGGCCATCTTTCCGTCGAGGTAAATATTTTTAAAATGATGAAGCGAGTTACCGGATTAGATGCGTAGATGGGGAGGTTAGCATGATCGAGAGTTTAGCTCAAGATTATTTTAACAACCGTTTCACGAAAACAATATGTACAAATTCCTTTCTTTTGGAACTTCAGATTTTGTAAATGACTCCTACTTAGAGGAAGTCAACACCATCTGGAGTCCACACCAATTGTAGACCGTCGGTTGCTCCATATCGCGATTCACGAAGACTTGCTACCTAAGCAAGTCTTCATTTACATGAATAAGGACACTTATGAAACATCAGCGGACATTAAGTCCACACCCGGTCTTAAACCTCTTCCCAGGGGTTAAAATATATTCAACTTGATCCGGATGGTAGTCACCCGATAATTATATCTTCTCTGTTAACTAAGGATGAAGAGACATGTTTAATAAGGGTGATTAGGGAACATCGGTCTGCGATTGGTTGGTCCCTAGCCGACATTAAGGGAATTGACCCTAATGTTTGCACTCATCATTATCCATTTGGAGGATAGCGAAGAACTTCGCGAACCTCGGCGTCGCTTGAACCACGCCATGAAAGAGGTGGTTAGGGAAGAAGTCTTTGCGATTACTTTCGATCGCGGGTATTATATACCCAATCTCCGATAGTGAATGGGTAAGTCCCATTCATGTAGTTCTAAGAAATCGGGAGTTACCATGTGCGTAGCGGGAAGGGTGACTATGTTGTCACTCAAGGGTCTATGAAATGGAGAATGCGTATTGATTCTGAGGCGTTTAAATGCTATGACGAAAGGATCACTTTCCCTTACCATTTATAGATCGGATGCTAGAGCGTCTAGGCTGGTCATGCCTTTTATTGTTTTACGGATGGCTACTCGGCTATTTTCAGATTATTATTGATATTGATGACCAAGAAAAGACAACCTTCACATGTCCGCCCGGAACATATGCCTATAAGCGAATGCCTTTTGGCCTTTGTAATGCCCTGGTACCTTCGGTGATGTATGCTTCATATATTTAGTGACATGGTAGGCTTTATGGAAGTGTTCATGGATGATTTTTCTATCTATGGAGACTCCTTTCTGAGAATGTTTGTCTAACTTTGTCTAAGGTCTTGACGCGTGTGAAGAAAAAGAGCCTCGTTTTAAATTGGGAAAAGTGTCATTTCATGGTCAAAAGGGCATAGTACTAGGTCATATTGTATCTAGTGATGGCATCGAAGTAGATAAAGCCAAACTAGATAAGATAGCGACCCTACCTAAACCACGGATTTGTCAGGTGAAGATTAGAACCTTTCTAGGCCATCGCGGGGTTTTATAGGCGTTTCATTAAAGATTTTTCGAAAAAATAGCTAGGCCTTTAACTAACCTGCTTTTGAAGGATGCAATCTTTGATTTTAATTTTAAGCGTAAACGGGCTTTTGAAACCTTAAAAGCCCTAACCTTGCACCTATTATCTGACCTCGATTGGTCTAAACCTTCGAACTCATGTGTGATGCTAGTGACTATGCGGTTGCGGTTAGTCTTTGTCTTGGGGACGAGAAACTAGATAATAAGTCCTTTGTTATTTATTATGCTAGTAAAACATTAAGCGATGCTCAAGCGGAATTATTCAACTACTGAAAAAGAATTCTTAGCTGTCATTTTATGCTTTAGATAAGTTTAGATCCTTATTTGGTTGGTTCTAAAACTTTTAGTTTACACGGACCATGCGACCCATAGGTACCTTCTTGCAAAGAAGGATGCTAGCGAGAGATTAATCCGATGGATTCTTCTCTGCAAGAGTTCACATTAGAAATAAAAAGGACAAAAAGAGGGTCGAAAGCGTAGTTGCCGACCACTTATCTAGACTTACAAATGGCGATAGTAGTGATTCGAGTCCATCTGGGACTCTTTTTTCACGATGAGCATCGTATGCTATTTTTTCATCACCATGGTATCGCGGACATCGTAAATTATTTAGCGGCTGATGTTATGCCTTATAATTGGACAAAGAAATGAGCGTAGAAGTTCTTGGCGAGTCAAGATTATACTCTTGGGATGAGCCCTACCTTTTAAGTATTGTGCGGATCAGTTATTAAGTCGTTGCATTCCCGGTGGGAATATAATGAAGTTCTATCGTTACGCCATGACAAAAGTGTGTGGTGGCCACTTTTAGCGGAATGAAAACAGCGCTAAAGTTCTTCAATAATGGATTTTATTGGCCTACCCTTTTTAAGGATGCCCAAGTGCATTGCAAGGCGTGTATTAGTTGCCAACAACTTGGGGCGAATCCTGGCGTAATATGATGCCATTAAATCAATCTTGATAGTAGAAATTTTTGATGTTTGGGGTATTGATTTCATGGGCCCTTTCCCTGTTTCCCACGGTTATATTTATATTCTAGTTAAAGTGGATTTCGTGTCTAAATGGATAGAGGCCCTAGCTTGCGTAGCAATGACCATAAGACCGTGGTATTTTTATTAAAGAATATATTTTTACGTCGGTTTGGCATTCCTAAAAGCCATCATTAGTGATGGTGGAACACATTTTACAGCAGAGTTGTTGCATCCCTAGTGAAAAAGTATGGAGTTACACACAAAGTAGCAACTCCTTATCATCCACAAACTAAGCGGACAAGTAGAAGTTTCTAATAGGAAATCAAAAGATTTTAGAAGAAACAACGGTAAACCACGATAGGAAAGGCTGGGTCGGCGTCTATCGGATGCCTTATGGGCATATAGAGCTGCTTTCAAAACTCCTATAGGTATGTCTCCCTTTAGACTTGTATTTGGGAAACCATGTCATTTTGCGGTTGAATTAGAGCACCGTGCTCGTGGGCTATAAAAGCCTTAACTACAATATTATTGATGGTGGGTGTCAAGCATGAGTTACAATTAAATGAGCTTGAAGAAATCCGTGGCGATTCTTACGATCTCATGAAGGATTATAAAGCTAACATGAAGCGTGTTCATGATAAGCATATCTTCGCGCCAAAGAGTTTTGTGGTCGGACAAAAGGTTTTGCTTTACAACTCCGTCTACATATTTTCGGGGAAACTAAAAACCGTTAGTGCGGTCTTTTTAAGTTCTTGAAGTCCCCCTACGGGGCAATTACCTTGGTAAATCCAAGGACAACGGTACCTTTCAAGTTAGCGGTCAGCGATTAAAACATTTTCACGCGAACTTACGTCACGATATATAGGAAGTCCTTTTACGGGACCACATATATGAGGAATGACCCTTGTCATTGGTGTACTTCCTTTCACTTCCATTTAATGGTAAGTGCACCATTAAGGTAACGGGCCCTCCCTATGGAGTGTGTGGGCTGTAAGTACGGATCCTAAGTCCGCGGTTCACATATTTCCGTTTTCCACTCTTGCATGTTTTCACCGGATTTTTGAGTCATGTTTCTCTATGGTGTGAATTATGTCTTTATTTGCTTAATGTTTTTGCTTATTTCAAAAAAAAAAAAAAAAAAAAAAAAAATAATAAAAAAAATAAATAAATAAAAAATAATAATAATAATAATAATAATAATAATTGTTTTCATTTTTAGATATAGATATATATCTAAACCCATAAAACTAACAATCAACAAGTCTTGGGAATCGACTTTAAGCGACCCATGTTAAAACAAATTTTGTGTTTAAAAATTTGTTTGGGGGTGGAAGCGTCGATCCTTGCATCGGATTGCTTTCGAACCTTCCTTTGCGTTGCTTAGGTCCATTAGTATAGTTCATTGGGGTTGGCGTCATCTAATTTAGTGTTCATTTGTTAGCATAACTTCGTCATGCCGCGCACTTCGAGGCGTTTTCCACTATCTTATATGTCACCCACGGTCGGAATAGAGTAGTTTATGGATCATTGGATTGGAAATTCTCTCTGATCATTTCCATATCTCATTCATAAAAATCGGACCCGATAGCGAAGCGGCAAATTTAGTTTGAAGTTTAGCATTTGAAAATCGGCGAAAGTTGAAAAATCGAATTGGGCTTTGGCTGACTTCAGCTCACCCTCTGGCAGTGCGCCAGCTCTCCTCCTTCAAAAATCAAATCGCGAGTTCATCTTCTCCAACCGCTTCTCACAAATTTAAATTCAAACCCACAGCAACCAAAAAAAAAAAAAAATAGAATAAAAATAAAAATAGAATACATCAAAATAGAAAGACATCCATGCCCTTGTGAAACACCAAACCAATCTCAACCGTTTCCACCAAGAAACCACCCACCAATTCAAGTTTTCAAACCTCCACGTAACCACCACCGCCACCACCATTGTTTCTCCTTGTTTTCATCAAACTTGCATCCACCTCCATCTACAAACCCCAAATCGGTTCAAACTCAATGGTATTCTGACGAAGAATGTTCTTAGAACGCAGCGTTTGAGGCCGACCATTTCGCACCATTTCACGGCCAATATGATTAAGAGGGATTGGACGGACTGTGGTATTCGGCCGGGGATTTCTATCACTATGATTTGGTAGAACGGTTTTAAAAGCGAGAATTGGAGGAAATAGGATTTTCATTAGGATAGCGAGGAGCGAGGAGGGAAATGCGAGGAGGCGGTTGTTGGTGAGCTATTAGGAATCGCGCGCTGTAACCAACCTAGATCGACCATTCGGGAATCGATTATCTGCGGTTCTGTTTTGATGAAAGATCACGGTCATAGAGGGTGAATACAATCACGATATCTCATTCGTTAAGCGGGCGACGACCGAGAACCAATCAGTGGTACGTAGCTTCGGTGGATTGGTAGGAGCGATCCTCGGGAAAGACAAAGTCGGCGACATAGGACTTGATTAATGCCGCGTTCTCTGGATTTTGCAAGCGAATGAGTGTAATTTCTGCATCCTCGATTTAATTTTGAATGTGATTAGAGGGTGGGAAAAGAGCATGAAGCCTCTTCCGTATTGATCACTAAGATTATGCTCTCATTTAATTTTGTCGCTAAATCTGCTCCTATTAAGATCAAATTGCATTCTAATGCAAGTATTTATAAGGAATGCATCAAGAGACTTGGCGTTGTCTGCGAGAGAGAATAAAGTTGAGTCGAATAATGAAGGCGAAGATATGACATGGTTGGTTGAGGATAATTTCGATAGTCAAACTTCTAATTTAGAGCGAATGATAATCGCAAAGCTGGGTTCGCGATGCGGTTATCGTATCGTGAAGATATCCGACATAGACAAATTGTAATTCAAAATAAGCAAAGCGAACTTTCGGGCGAGAGTTGAAATGCTTTCGAAAAGTCGGGAAGATATCTTGTCTAACTTGGAGATTATCCACGAGAATCACCAAGCCCGATTATCGATACTCAAAGGCTGAGATGGAAGCCACGGTAGCTTGTTGGGATAGAGATGCTACGACGTATGCCACTTTCGTGGATGAGTCTGTCTCGGTGAGTCGAGAGGCATGGCGTCGTCGCCCGCGGGCGGATGGCTCAAGCCATTCTTCACCCTGAGAACCCGTCTCCATCTCGGGGACCATCTTCTTCCTGCCTAGGTGTTCACCATCGGTTGTGTCTGTTATTTCATTGTTTTTATTGTTTTGTTAGTGGAATTTTATTTCAGTAGTTAGATTTAAATATTAAGTTGTTTGTTTTAGATTGCTTGGATTTCATATTATTTTAATATAATTTATTTTGATCATCTTTTCGTAAGGTTGTCTTGGAGTTAGAGTTGAAAATTAGGCCGATATCGGCATAGCTATGATTTTTTGTAGTGGTAGCATGATATGTAGGAGAGTTTAGAAGTTACTATGCTAAACCAAGTTTAAAAGATACCAGGGTTGTTAGGAAATCAAAACTATGGATAGTTTTCGTTTTCGGGTTTGGCAGTTTTCAAGTTTCGGAAATTGCCTTAAAACAATTTGGCAACTTGCCGATTCGTTTTGGAAACCCAGAACCTATTTAAACTTCCATCTTTCTACACTCACAACCCACACTACACCCCACAATCATCTCTCACTTTTTACTCCAAGCTTTTTCTTCTTGTTTCTCTTTAAACTTCGGTTTACGGTTTTCGGTTTCGCACTTCGAGCGGCCGGCAGGCGCGCTTTTACACTTTTGTAAATTTTTTGTTCAAAGCGCCAGCGCCCAAGTAAGCCTTGACTTCGCCCTAAAACAACTGTAAATCGAAAAAATCTCGAGCTGGCAGCCAGCATAAGCGACGCGACCAGCTCAAAAACTGTAATTTCAAAACCTAAAAGGCGACTTTCGCTATCTATCTGGCAGCGCCAGCGCCCTCTCCTCCGTAAACCGCAGGGAAATTCAAATTTTACGAGGTTTCTTCAGGTTTTTGCACCTGTTCTCTGAGTAGTTTTGAGATGACACCTCTATAGTGATTCTGAGCAGTCATTTGAAGACTTGATGGGAGCCGATACCTATGGAGCATCGTTCATGGCCGGATCGTGCGATTAGGATGGCGGCATCTTACGGTGAGTGATGGCGACTCTTTTTCACCTAAGCTAACTGAATTCTTCTATAATAATATTACTTTTTATTGTACCCAAGAAGGAGAACAAAATTTTCCCTTGCTATTGATGCGACGACTATGAAATTGATAAGCAATTGATAGCTTTGGTTTGGGGTTGCCATTACGACCTATGCACCGCGTGGGGATATATATGACGGATAACTTCATACCTATATGAATATGCTATTTCCATGAGTATTATGGGGGAGGGTGTTTAAATATCATGGACAAAGACCAATATAACATCATACTGAGTAGCCTATCGCTGAATGTAGGCCGCAACCATGTTGTTCATCATGATGAACATTCTAGAGGAACGGCGGTTTATACGCGATAATATCATTGGTGGCGTTTTCCTTGCTTTAGGCGAGGGGCGTCGTCGGTATGACATTCGAGTTTTAGTTGCTACTCGGCGAGGCCATTCCTTGAGGCATAAGTACCTTCTTATGCTGTCTTGTTTCCGCATTATCTTGGCGCTTGCCTACCCATATTGCGTACCGCGATTACCGCAGTTGGGAAAGGTCGAAATCATGAGACCCACCCATCGATAATGGTAAGATCATTCGAGCCATGACTTGGCGGGATGGCGAGTGCAACCACATTTGGTTGCCCGCACACCCATCGGACCAAATAACACTAGAGAGGTTAGCACTAGTTGATGATACGGCGGAAGGCGTGGCAAGTTATTATGGCATGGCGGGATCGCGAAAGAACCTCATATAGAAGAGGAGGATGGCGAGTAGATCTTTGGGGTGCGGGTAAGTTTTTTTAGTTAAGTTAGTGTGCGCTTATGTCCCGAAGCAATTTAATTACATTAACCCCATAATGGGTGGAACTCTTTATAGAGTTGCGTCGTTATTTTATTACTATATTTGTATGTTTTAACTTTGTTTTGCGGATGTTCACGAATTTCCATGGCTTCAATGGTATTTTTTCCTACCCTCTTTATTTAAATGCTTTGAGGACAAAGCATGCTTCTTGTTTGGGGGGCATAGAAACGCGTGTAATTAAGACATCTGTTAGGATATAGATATGTATAATATGCACTTGTTTTCTAGTTAAAATTTCAAAATTCAAAATATAAATAAAAAAAGTATGTTATACACTTAGGAATATTGGTATTGTTTTTCTTTCTCATGCTCTTAACAATTTAGAAGTCTCACATAGCTTTTGCATCGAATAATAATTGTTAGAAACTTAGGTTAATATGTAGGTAATAATCTTTGCATCTATCTATAAATTTATTACATGAGTATCTATGATTGTTAGCGGTAAGTTTACGAAATCTAGGCTAGAGTACTTATTCTACAAATCTGTGAGAATATAGCCTAAAGCCTTATATGAGTGAAACATTTGAGAAATGACACAAGGGAGAAGTAAAATCGGATAGAGAAATCACCGTCCACTTGCTTGATCACTAAACCATATATAAAGCGAGAATTTAGGCCCTCTTTGGATCGATATAGCGAGAAATTCAAACCTATGAATTATTTTTCGCTAATTAAGCCCCTCGAGCCTTTCATTAGCCCTTCCATAAACCACAATTCCTTTACCCTGTTACAAAAAAACAAAACAAAATAAAAAAAAATAAATAAAATCAACCTACCCGATTTAGAATAAGTCTGAGGGAATAGAATGATGAAGAAGAAAAGAAGAAAAACACTGTGTAAAAAAAAATTAGTTAGTTGCTTGGAAAAAAAGAAAAGAAGTTTCCATCAAAGAAAAAGAAAAAAAAAATAGAAATAAATCAAAACTCAAAAATAGAATAAAGGGAGTCAAAAGCCAAAGAAAAAGAAAAAAAAAATATGGCTAAGGATGGAAACAAAGTGTAGAAGCAAAAGTAAATAACAAGGTTTCTCTAGTTACATAATATGAAGACTCTATTATCTCGGACTTGTCCTTTTTGAATATCCATTTCCTTCCTTCTTAAACCATCTCCTAATCCCATGACACCTAATAAAGACCTCTAGCTCGATTAGGAATAGGTTAGTGTGATAGTAAGTGGCGGATGTGTTTGATCGACTCGGCTTCCTTGTTGTCATTGAGATTGTAAGGTAAAGTGTGCCCCACTACACCTTTGGATATGAAAACTTGAGTGGAAAAAAGAGTGGTTTTGTCTTGACATTTATGTGAGGACCTACTTGGGGGCTATTTAGGAGTTTTCATAAGCGGACTGCTATTACATTTCATAGTATTACTCATTGTTATATGTTTATTTTAGATGATTGATTATTATGCATATATTAGCTTAGGGTTACATTTGGGTTATTCTTATGTATTTGCTAGTGAGATGTATAGATAGTTGAGACATGAATGAGAAAACAATAGTTTTATTTCTTAGTCGTTGTAGTATAGATGAAGTTTGTGAGTACCTTCTTTGGAAAACTCTCACGAGGCTATAACTTCGTCCACTAGGGAATTCCTAGTGGTTTTAAGGCCTTGTTGCATATGGTCAATGCAATCGCACTCAGTGAAGCGATAGTAGTTAGAACTCCATTTTTGGTCACTTATTCTAATTTCTCATCATCTTTGCTTGAGGACAAAGCAAAATCTTTGTTTGGGGGGTGGTTTGATAAGAGCCCAAAAGCTGTAGTTTTAACCCCTTAATAATCATCTTTGTTAGACCAATTATGTGAATAATAAGTAAGAGTTAATACTGATTACGTGTTTTATGCATTTCGGGCTTCAAAGTCCATTATGTGCGTGAAATGTGCCACTTTTAGCGAGATAAAGGAAGCCTTGCGGTCGTGAGAACTTCGAATGCCATATCTTTGGACTCGGACCTCCGAATTGGGCCTACCTTATGTCAAAACGACCGGCTCGGAAAGAGCTTTCCAATGGTCAAGCCTTGACCCAATCAGAGGAGCAGAAGTGGACGAAAAGTCTGTTGAAGCAAACTACAGCTGAAGAGGCCTTTTTGGACCGAAAGAATTGGGTTTTGGGCCTGATTCTCTGGCCCAAAACATGGCTCCAAGCCCATGCACGATTTTTGGATCTGGATGTATAAAAACAAAAGCTTCATTCTTTGTTAATGGTAGCTAGTTAGACCTAAATTAATATATAGAATTCTAGATCTAGTTTTATTAATTAATTAAGTTTTAGTTCCATTACAATTCTTGTTTTAGATTAAATTCTTGAATGATTGTTCTTGATTGATTAGATAAATAAAATAGTTATTATTCAATTTCGTTCTTGTCATTTCCATTCTAGATCTAATTTAAATTCTTGTTCTTATTCCATTCGGCCATTAAATTAGATTCATTATTGTTTAATTAAGTAAATCTCGATTTCTTACATTATGTTTAGTTTAGATTCAATGGAAAATGTTAGTTTGATGACTCAAGGCTAAAACCTCCATTAGAGGGGTTGATGAAGCCTTGATGAAAACTTAGTGGTTAGTATAGAATTGGTTGTAGAATCTATTCCACTCTAGAAGGTGGAGTGTTTAGCCATGAGAATGGGTGGGCGACCTCACATGCTAGTTAGTATCCGGTAGGAATGCCATGAACACTAGGGATTAGACTCGAAATTCTTCCGTAAAAGCGTAAGAATCGAGATCGACAATCTATACTAGGTTATTAAGTTGGATTCGAGGTGGATTTAATTCCCTCTATTTCTTTATCTAGAGTCAAACAATGCATTATTTCCGTAGCCGTAGTAGATTATCTTTAGTTTATATTTTATCTTGTTATTTATTATATCTAGTTATTTAAAATAGCAGCGTCTTGTTAGCATAACATTTAAGTAAAGCTCTCATTAGATTTAAGACTGATTTCTTAGACTTAGGAAACAATCCATGCTAGGGTACTAGGAGTGGAACGAACTTCCTACTCCACTTAGTGCAATTCGCATCGAGAGTAGAAGCTTTGATAATAGATTCTTAAAGTCCAGTTTTAGTTTACTTACGTTGTGAATTCATCGTTCATTTCGTAGGTAGACTATTCATTTTACTTTTATCAGAGTCCCCACAGACGGCGCCAAAATGTATGATCAGATTTTACAACCTCTCTAATTACTATATCACTCTGGTGTTTTCTCTCTCTCTCTCCTCTTTTCCCTTTTTCCTGGCGTTTCTCTATATATCCCATAACCGCTCTCTTTCTCCAACCGCTCCATCCTCTCTAACCGCTCTCCATGATCTCTTTTTGTGTCCCACGTCTGCCACTTGTCCAACCGTCTCTTTAGGTATTGTGTTCTGGCTACTGTGCTCCTGCTGCTTCTTTCCTTAATCCACATTCCTTCAGGCCCCGATATTTCACTGAAACTTATGCATTTCTAGGTTCCGCGGTACATCTCTGTTCCGCGGGCTTGATCGGCAGCTCCCCTCTTTCTTTCTCGGCGATTCTTGTTGGGGATTATACCAATACCAATCGGTTCCCCACTACCTGGATAACTTGTATGAACACACTTCAACTCGGATAAAATCTAAATATCAACTACAACCTATACTAACATGCCCAACTCGCTAAACAACTATTAACAACGGATAATAATGTAAAAGCGGTAAAAGCAAACCAACACAAAGATTTACCGTGGTTGACCAATGATGCCTACTTCCACAAGAGCGGTTCTTAATAAAGTGGGAAGGAAGATTACAATCTCTCCTTTTCGGTCTCTCACCTTACTAGATCACTCTTATCTCTTTCTGTGGGGTTGTATCTCTGTAAAGGTTTCTCTCTTTGTTTTAGTGCGGATTCCAATCCGCCCGACTCTCTGCGGTTAGGTTTTTCCAAAACCTTGATTTTTGGTTTTATCTCCAAAACCAAATTTAGCGAATCTTGTAGCAAAGCCCACGAAAAAAATTGGCCTTGGCCTTCAATATCTTGGAGAGGCTGGGCGGGTCGCCCCTCTATGGCTGGTTGGGTCGCTATTCTCTTGGAACCACGGAAGGCGAGTCAGTCGCTTCCCTGGCTGAGGTGGCGCTCGACATTTCGGCGCCGAATTCGCCCGTTTCTCTCGACTCTGTTTTTCTCTCCTCATGTGAAGGATAACTCAACAATCTCCCCTCGAGCGGTGAGGGGGATACCTCCATGCAATTGCCAAATCAGCGGAGGAGGAGTGTCGCGCCATTCGGCAATAGCCTGACAAACATCAAACTTACCTTTCGGTAAGACTTTGGTCATCATATCCGACCGTTCTTGTCGGTATGGATCTTCTCGATACACAAATGCTTGTCTTACGTTGTACTTCTCTAATCGATGATAGCAGCGCGTGTATGTGCTTGGATCTAGAATGAAAACTTCGGATTCTTGCTCAAGTGGATGGCGCTCGGTACATCACATAGAACTACAAACTGTTTTGCTTTAGCCCTAGTTCGTCGAAGAACCTTTTCATCCATAGCAACTCTTTTGCAACACTTTCGGTGGCTGCAATATACTCGAAACCGTAGTGGAGAGGGCAACACACTTTTGCAACTTTGATTGCCAAGCTCCTCCCCAAAGTAACCCGGATAACCGAGGTGGACTTCATCGAGTCAACATCACGCCATATGCGCATCGGTGTAGCCTTCAAGTAAGGGCTTACTTCCACCAAAGCACAAACATGATTTGGAAGTGCCTTTGAGATATCTCAATATCCACTTAACCCCTTCCCAATGTTCTTTACCGGATTTGTGAAATCGCTTACCACCCCAATGGCGAAAAGCAATATCGGTCTAGTACACACCATGGCATACATCAAAGCGCCAGCTGCGGATGCATAAAGAATCTTTTCCATCGACTCTGCTCATGCTCACCCTTAGGACACATCTCTTTGGTCATGCGGAACCGGGCCACCAAGCGGACAACCGACCGGCCGGCTTGATCCATGTTGAATCTCTTCAACACCTTACCAATGTAGTTTTCTTGAGAAAGCCACAACTTCCCACTCTTTTCGTCACGGTGATCCGCATCCCAGTATACGCTTTGCTTGACCCAAATCCTTCATCTCAAAGGACTTACTCAGGTCTTTCTTTAGCTTGGATATCTTGTTGATGTTTGGGCCAACTATCAACATATCATCCACATCTGACAATAACCTGATGAAATCCCCATCACGGAAATCTCACGAACAAACACACAATGATTGGGCGGACTTCTTGTATCCTTGCTTCGCCATAAAGGAATCAAACTTTATGTACCACTTGTCTCGGTGCTTGCTTCAACCCATACAAGCTCTTTATCGACTTGCATACTAGGTGCTCCTTGCCTTTGACCTCAAACCCCTACGGTTGGTCCATGTAGACATCTTCTTCAAGGTCTCCATGAAGAAAAGCCGCATCTTAACATCTATTTGCTTTCAACCTCTAGGTTCATACTTGCGGCCATACCCAATACCACCGGATAGAAGTCATCTTCACTCTGGGAGAGAAAATCTCATCAAAATCAATTCCTTTCCTTTGGCCGAATCCCTTCACAACAAAGCGAGCTTTGTGCCTTGGGTGAGGATTGTTCTCTCATGCTTGACTTTGTATATCCACTTATTCTTGAGAACTTTTTTCTCCCTGTGGGTTTCTCAACTAACTTCATAAGTGTGATTCTTATGCAAAGAATCCATCTCGTCATGCATGGCCTTCAACCACTTTTCTTTGTCGTACCTTCAAGTGCCTCTTGATAGTACATAGGTTCTCCACCATCCGATAGTAGCGTCGCATATGTGGTGGATACAGTTGAAGCTAGTTTCCCTCTGTCGGACCTCCTTGCCCCATCACGGTGCCTCGGGGAGGTTGCACTTCTACTTGCTCGGTGGTGGTTCATGCATCTCATCTGCATCTTCTATACCAATAGGTTATATCCCATCATGGCGATAGGATTCTCATCATGAGCTTCAAACTCATGGTTCTCTGCATTCTCAATGCCTTACGCGACGTTCCACGGTAGGAACTTACGGTTCGAATCAACAAGATCATTTGTGAAAGCCTGTAACTTCTCACCCTCCTCAAAGTCTGCGCTATGGTTTGGTCTTCTAAGAACACAACATCTCGACTTCGGATTACCTTCTTGTTAATCGGATCATAGAGTTTGTAACCAAACTTTCATCATCTCCATAACCGGAAAAATGCTTTGCTTGGCTTTGTCATCAAGCTTGGATCTCTCATCGCCGGAATATGCACAAATGCCCGCACCCAAATACCCTCAAGTATCCATAATCAACATCTCGCACGACCATACTCTCTACGGATAATCACTATTGAGGAGGCTTTGCCGGCGACAGGTTGATCACATGCACGCGGTATGCGTATTGCTTCTACCCGGTAGCTTCTAGGTAGCTTAGAGTGAGATAGCATGCATCTCATCCTCTCTACAATGGTAATGCGGTTCATTCTCTCCGCTATTCCATTACATTTGCGGTGTCTTGGGAAGCGATGCGCTCATAGCCGAATCCCATGACTCGGCAATACTCTTCAAATGGCCCAATGTACTCACCCCATTATCCGGCGAATACACTTCAACAACTTCCCGGTCTCTATTTCCACCATCTTTGTGGAATTTCTCAAACACGCCAAGTACTTCATCCTTGGTCTTTAGGACTATAGGCCCATATCTTTCTTGACACATCATCAATGAATGTCAAAGTGCGGCTCCTGGTGGGACTTCACTCTCATAGGACCACATAAGTGCGTGTGCACTAGCTCGGGGCGGTGTCCTTTCGTGAGACGGGAATCTTTGGAAAGACACCCTGTGTTGCTTTCCTACCAAGCGATGAGTACATGTATTTAAATGTGTACCTTTAATGTGCGGCATGGCCTTTTTGCTTAGCAAGAACTTCCATCCCTTTTATGCCCATGTGACCGCGGTCTCTTGTGCCACCGATTCGGATAAAGCTTCTTCTTACGCGCATTCACTTACGCTTTACACAAACTAGCGTGTTTTGTAAAGAGAGCAAGGTTTCTTTCTCCGCTGCTACAATGGAACCTCGCTTTCGGTTTCCATACCCGTTACCAAAGCGAGTTTACAAAGCCATCGTCATCTAATTTCCGGCCCGAAATTGGAAAGGCTTAACCGTATGTCGGGGACATGTCTTACATCCTTGAGTGTCAAGGTGTAGCCGACATTGGTTTCTATATGAACATCTCAATGCCTATAATCTTGAGGCGCCACTTTGTTACCCATCCTCACTTCACCATATTCACCACGGTTGTAGGTAGTGAAGAATCCCGATGCGGTGTGGCGTGATAGGATGCTCTGTATCTATCACCCACTCTGTATCGACATGAGGTACTAAGACGACACACCACAATCGACCAATCCGGCTAGGTCGTCGACTAGTGCGGTAGTATCTCTGCTTTGTGTTTCCGTTCCTCGCACCATGTCTTCATGTACACGGTTATTCTTCTCATCCCTTCTTTGTTGTTACGCAGACTCATATCTGAAGTGGCCTTTTTGGCAACCTGATAGTAACATTGCCTCTCCGCCTTAGGAGTTCTAGCTTCACCCCTAGATTTACTTACGTAAATCACCTCTAGAGCGAGATGGTTTTCTGTTTTGACCTCTCCCCCGTTTTCTGTGAAAAGGATCTCACGAGTGAGAAGAGCGCTTCTTGCACTCCTTCTAGTCTCCTCATTCAACAAAGGCGTGGTAGCCATCTCCATGGTAACAATTCCATCCTTGGCTGCTCCATGTAGAAACGCTAATGTCTCCCAACTTTCGGGTAGAGAGCCTAATAGAAACAAAGCCTCAACCGTCTCCCAAATTGATCTTCATCAAATGCATCGATTGATGATATTACGTACTTCATTAAGATGCTCGGACATTGAAGAACCTTCTTGGTACCGGTAATGCGCAAACTTCTTAACGACTAGCACTTTGTTTCCACCGACTTCCTCTCATACAGTGTCTTCGAAGTTTTTCTTCATGTGTGAAAGGTTGTGTAGTCTCTTCGGGACACATGGTGAAAGACACCGCATCGTCAATCCTTTGTCGAATGTATCCAATCGCTTTACGTCAGAAGCTTTTTCCACTCGGCCTCATCTTTTTTTCGGTTTTACTCCCTCATTCTCAATGGGAAGTGCCAAGTCCTTGCAAGATAGCAAGTCTTCCATCTTGGCTTTCCGGATAGTGTAGTTCTTCCTATTCGGACTCATCATACGAGTGTTCACGGAATGGTCCATCTCTACAAGTTATTTAACCTCAAATCTTCTCGGGAATTTCACAAACACCGCCCGACCAAGATTCGGATAACACCCAGGCTATTCTAACCACGGGCTCGATACCACTTGTTGGGGATTATACCAATACCAATCGGTTCCCCACTACCACGGATAACTTGTATGAACACACTTCAACTCGGATAAAATCTAAATATCAACTACAACCTATACTAACATGCCCAACTCGCTAAACAACTATTAACAAATGGATAATAATGTAAAAGCGGTAAAAGCAAACCACAACACAAAGATTTACGTGGTGTTCGCCAATGATGCCTACTTCCACAAGAGCCGGTTTTTAATAAAGTGGGAAGGAAGATTACAATCTCTCCTTTCAGTCTCTCACCTTACTAGATCACTCTTATCTCTTTCTGGGGTTGTATCTCAGAAAAGTTCTCTCTTTGTTTTAGTCCGGATTCCAATCCTTTCGACTTCTCGGTTAGGTTTTTCCAAAACCTTGATTTTTGGTTTTATCTCCAAAACCAAATTTCATGGTAGAATCTTGTAGCAAAGCCCACGAAAATTAGACTGAGCCTGGCAGCCAATGTATCGAGATCGAGCGCTGGTCGCCTCTATGGTGGTAAGCCCTATTCTATCGGAACCCCGAGCCGAAGTCGCGCTTCATCCATCTGGGCTGGCTTCCTCGACATTTCAACGCCGAATCCGCCCGTTTCTCTCTCCAAATTGTTTTTCTTCTCATGTGAGGGATAACTCCAACAGCGATTCTGGCGGTTCGGCGGTTAGTATTACATGCGGACGATCCGCTACATTAGGTCTCTTCTTCGCTATTCGCATACGACCCACTTGCCACCTATAACCCCATATGTCATGAATACGCCCTATACACCATCTCCTACCCAAGGGTCATGCCAGACTGAGCAGGTTGTAGCACCATTTGAAATAGAGTGTTTAATAAACTTTTTGGCTAAACGGTCGGGGTTTTAAGATGTTTCTCCAAACCCAACTACAGTCACTTGGTATCTGCTTCATCATGTTCCAAAAATTCTTCTGCTTGATCGTATCACTTGAGCGCGCCCAGATGGCCAGATCCACTAACACCATAAATAATTATCTTTAGATACAGTCTTGTGAATTAAGCCACAGCAAGAGGCCACATTCCTACATCCAATTTCTACAAATCTCATATTTGGTTGTTATTTTAGAGCGAGGGTGTTTGTTTCCTGTCCTTAGTGCTCAATGAAAGAGTGGAGTGGTGGACCGCTTAAAAATTTTAAGTGTTGAGCGCTAGATGAATTTTTTTCTTCCATTCAGCACTTGGCATGAAGTAAAGAATTTTGTGGCTTAATGGTTATAAATTAGTACACTGACATACCACATTGAGCATACAAGCAACAATTTAAGCAAACACATTTTAATCAGAAATCAAAACCAGGAATCCGCATTTATCACTTAAATCCCAGGAGTACTTACTGTTCGGTGCTGTATTTGTGAGTTTATTTGTTTCAATTAAACGAATTTTCTTAGTGATTTTACTCAGTTATAGGAATCTGTAAAATAGCGAGCAGCTCCAGTTTATACATATCTCCTGTTCTAATTCTGAGTCTGCTCGGGGAAACTTTACAACTTTTGCGTAGTAAGCATTCACACGCATAATTTTCTTTTCATTTCATTGTTCTCGTCTATGTTCCTTTTAAAACAAAGTATGTTTTCTGAAGATTATGACATGGTTTACTAGAAAGGAATTGTAAGCGATTATCTTCCCAGTTCCAAAATGTCCTGAAAACTTATTAGCAGGCAAACATTGATGCAGAACGGGCATACTTCTAATTAACAAGATAAGGTATAAACCACAAACATTATGTACTGCACTTCTGCAAGTCAAAGAAAACATTTAGATCAAATGGTCAATTCCTTTGGAAGTGGCGTTTTCATATGGATTCAACATTGTAGGGGAGCAATATCCCCACTAAGGAACATTGCAGACGAAACACAAGCGACCTCAACGCATCGACCTCCAAGACCGATCTGTGAGCAACTCCTTACAAATAAGTGTGTTTTGCAGACGAAGCACAAGCGACCTCCAAGACCGATCGTCGAGCGACTCCTTACAAGTAGATGGTACGAACGAAGATACTTCAAGATTTTAACACTTGGCCGAGACGTAACGCCCACCAGATGTAATCATTGCAAAATCTTATTTGCATTTCCCACCACCGGGAAATAGGGACTACCGCGCCAACTCCCAATCAGAGTATGACTCACACCAAAACCACTCCAGCACTCATTCATGATCTCTGCCCTACATTTGTACATAAAGGGTACACGTGTCTGAAGGATCTCCACCCCCAGAATCCTATAAATACCATCTACTGGAACTACGTCGGACCCGATTCTTCTCCCCAACAAAAGGAAAAACAAGAGAAGATATCGTGAGGCGGTTCGCTTCCGCGGCAAATGACCCGGTCCCATCCAAAGTCCAAACCCATCTCGTTTCTCCTACTATGTCGAATCGAGAAAGCTAAAAACGCCCTTTACATTGGCCGTGCGTGGTTTCGACATCGAGAGCCACTTTAGATCGGGTTCATCTATCTCTAACTCCTCCAGCCCTACGAAGCATGGTTAGCATAGAAGATCAAGTTGAACCTCGCCCACCGGTTAGGAATAACTTAATGAGAGCATTTTGCTTCTCGGGGAGGAAAATGCTACTTTACGCGCTCAGGTGGATAGTTATCAGCAACAACAAGTCGGAAACGGAGCCGAACACAGCATCAATAACGTTAATCAGCAGCTTAACGAGTTATCCCAAAGGATTGGCCAGACCTCTGCGAAGAAGGACTCGACACAGATTGTGCACAAGATGCTTAAGACGTATCGCGCATCTCCGTTCACCGCAGAGGTCCTCAGTAAATCCTCTCCACACGACTTTATCCAGCCACGCTTTCCCATGTATGGCAAAGACATGCCCCGGTCGAAGATGTGGCTCGCTATATCCGAGTTTGGCACTCTATAGCTCACCCGAAGTTCGATTATCTCCATTGCAGATTATTTCCAATTTCCAACCTTCAAGGATGGCTCTAGATTGGTTCTTTTCAATCGAATCCGATTCTATAAACACTTTCGAACAACTTTATCGATTTGTTCGCCACCAAGACGCCCAACAACAGCGGAAGCGGAAGAGGCGATCTTGATTCTCTCGTTTCAATTATCATTCAAGGAGGCTTAAACTATTCGTGAATTCCTCGGGACGGTTCAAGGCGAATCTGGCGTGCATGGAAAGTGGCTTGAAAGAATCTTTCGCCACACTGGCCTTTTCCAATGCTTGCCGAGTGCGAAATAGCGACCTAGCTAGGTCGTTGATGAAGGAACGCCCAGAGACACTGTCCGAGCTCTACGCTCGCGTGGATAAGTACATCAAGTTGCAAGAAACTTTAAAACTCCATGGTTTAGCAGAGAGCCACGAGGTCGCCGAAGTCTCAGATCGTTCTCCTCGGGGCAAGAAGCGCGCCAGGTCGCATGCCCCAGCAGCTCGTGCACGATCAGATAACAACAGAGAGTTCACTGTCCTGACACGTTCTCCCAGTCACATACTGGATAAGATTAAGCGCGCCTCATTTTTCCGGCCAACCATCAGGCAGCCCGCAGATCGACCTGGCAAGCCTTTTTGTGCATTTCATAAAGCAAAGTGCCATGAAACTGATGCATGCTGGGGGCTCAAGCATTATCTCCAAGACCTGGTGGAAGCTGGTTATATCAAACACTACATTAGCATTCCTGATGGCGCTTAATTTACGCCACAAGTTGCCGGGCTCGTCGCGGTAATGAAGTCGATCTCCACCTCACCGTCACCGCCAAGGGATACAGGCTCGTCCTCACAGTCGAGGACGCTCCCGTGAGCGTTTCGCCCACGAAAGGCAAAGACTCGTCCGATCGCGACAATGCTCGCGACTATTCATGTGATTACCTTTCCGGACGATTCGCGACTTCTTCCCCGAGAAAAGACGTCGGTCGGGCTTCTTCGTGAAGTCTATCATTTTACTTCTTCACAGCACTTCACGCGTGGTTCAGTTCGCAGTCGCAGCGATATCATTTTCACAGGCCGATTTAAGCAAAGTCCGCCTTCCTCATAATGACGATTGGTCGTTCATGTCAAAATCAGCGACCGGATACAAAGTCAAAGGCCCCGATCGACTCGGCAGCGGTTCTGTGACATCTTATTTTACCACACCATGCAAGAGATGAACCTCCCTAAGTCCGTTTCGCCGACCCGATCGCTCCCTTTATGGGTTCAATGGCTCCAGAGCCGACCCGTTGGTGACATCATCTTACCAGTATCGGTGGGCTCTCGAGAGGATAAGATTACCTGCAATACTCGGTTCTGCGTTCTCGACAGCAAGTCGCCATACAATGCCATCCTCGGACGACGCTGGATTCATCAGATGCAGGCCGTACCGTCCACTTTACATCAAGTTCTCCGTTTCCCCGGACCTCGAGGCATGATGGAGCTTAGAAGCAATCAACTTGAAGCGTACCATTGTAACCAGGTCCAATCAACAGAGGCGACTGCTCGTGAATTGCTTCCCACCATACAGGAGCCCTCCAGCTACACAATGGCACGTGACTTAGTCGCAGAAGTCCAACCCCGAACTGCCAAGCAGAACGCTGGGGGCTCTTCCAAGCAGAAGTTCTCTCCAATGCCGATACCTGCACTCGCACCCCGAGTCCTCAATGCACCGGCGAAGACCTCTAGCTTTGACCCCGGATGCTTGGCTTCGATTTAAAGTTTCGAGATCGTCTCAGCCGGCCCATGCCGCCGCCAATAATGATGCCAATAGCAGCCGCACCATCAATGTGTTTGCAGCCAGATCCCACTCCCCGGTTAAGTGGCTACCCCGTCGTTGCCGTAACAAAGTCGCTCCACCATCGGCACCGATCGTCCCACCAATTAGCAATTCGCCCTTCTCCGGACGTGAGTCGCCAAATATGTGCATCGCCACCGGTTGTAAAACCCCCCGGGCAAAAAAAAGAAAAGTGAATCTTGGCACGTAAGATCTAACCGGTTTGTATATGTAGGGCTAACCTCGACCCCACACTCGATCTCAACTTGTAAATTTCTTATCAATGAATAAAGATGTTTTGCTTGGTCGATATCGATGTGTTCGAATCGATCCTAACCTCGCTTGCCACAAATTAAACGCGGAACCCCAATGCTAGACAGTTCGACAACGACCTCGCCGACTATCCCCGCTTTCAAAAGCCATCAATGACGAGGTCGAAAAACTCAAGCAAGTCGGTTTCATCGTAAAGTCGTAGACTACCCCGAGTGGATTGCCAATATTGTTGCCGCCCCCAAAAAGAATGGCAATAGCCGCTTTATGTGTCGATTTCATTAAATGTCAATCGGCCACGCTTTAAAGATAGCTTTCCTTTGCCCCGCGATTGACCAACCGGGTCGACCAAACCCGCGGGTCATGAACTCCTCTCCTTTATGGATGCGCATATTGGTACAACCAAATCCCACTCGCCGAGAAGATCAAGAGAAGACTTCGCTCATTACGGAGCAAGGGATCTATTGTTACAACGCCCTCCCGCTTGGTCTAAAGAACGCTGGAGCGACATACCAACGCCGGGTCACGGATATGTTCCAAGACATGTTAGGCGACACCATGGAGGTCTACATTGACGACATGGTGGTCAAAAGCAAAAGCCGGTGATCACCTCACCCACTTAGAACAAGCGTTTCTCCGACTACGCCAGACGGCATGAAGTTGAACCCGAAAAATGCCTCTTTGGGCGCCCTCCCGCAAGTTTTTAGGGTATCGTGTCGCAGTCATGGGATCGAGGCAAATCCGACCAGATCCGGCGTTTTAGATATGCCCGATCCACGACAAAGAAACAGATACGGTTGTCGAATGGTCGCGCCAACCGATTCATATCAAGGGCCTCGATAAATGTCGACCGTTCCTCGCAGCTCCTCAAAAAGGCGAGCCGTTTCATGGAGCTTATCAATGTCATCATGCATTCGCTACTCTCAAAGAGTATCTCACCACGCCCCCGCCTTTAGCCAAACCAAGATATGGAGAGACACCGGGCTTTATCCGGCCATTTCCGACTTCGCCATCAGCTCGCCTCCTCTTTAAAGAGGAGAACAATTCAGAGAAGCCGATCTACTTCACGAGTAAGACACTCACGCCGAAAAGAATTATTCCTTCCTCGAACGAGCCGCACTTCGCTTTGTCAGATTCCGCGACGAAGTTCAGCCGACTTTCAAGCACATCAAATTAAAGTTCTTACCGACCTTCCATTGAAGAAAGTCCTTCACAAAGAAAACAAGACTACTCGAATGGCGGTTTAAATAAGAACTCGAGAACACCACATAGAAGTTCGCCCCCGCGACTTCTCGAAGGTCGTCGTCGCCGATTTCCTAGCAGATTTCTACCGAGGACCCTAACCGGGAACAAGAAACCGAGCTCCCGTGACACAAAACGGAGTCAAATCACATTGGTCTCTCTTTTTGTGGATGGTTCGAGTAATCTCGTGGAAGTGGCATCGAGTCGTCTTAGTTTCCCGACGGAAATATGATTGAAAAGTCAACCGCGATTGATTTTGCAACATCCAACAATGAAGCGGAGTACTAAGCGCGTTAATTGGGGACTACGGATGGCGCCGCGTTCGGTGTCGAAGAGCTCCAAGTCTTTAGTGACTCGCGAATCGGTCGCTCGGCAAGTTGCAAAAAAGAGTACACTACCCACTTAAGGTAACCTTTCCAAGTATCTTCGTGTCGTTCATCGCTTATTGCCTTCTTTAAAGTGTACACATACATCATTTCTTTTGTGAGGAGAACCGCCACGCAGATAGCTTTAGCTTATTTGGCTACCTGCACTCGAGCCGCGTTCCCCGACAAGTTCTCATAGAGGTCGCCGACCGACTCGCGATACCAAGCTTCCACCATACCTTGATGATAAGTTTACCTATTTCCTCTCCGCCGGGCTTGAGCCAAACATGGATGCAGCCCATCATCGATTATATTCAAGACGGCACGCCCCCGAGGAGCGCATCAAGGCCGCAGTCTCTTTATCAAGCTCGGCGCTATTGTTTAGTCCAAAACAAGCTATTCAGAAACTACCGGTGGCCCACACTTACGATGCATTACCCCGCAATCGTGGTCGATTGATTTTTTGCGAAATCCACGGCGCTAATGTGGAAATCACGGGCGCCGCCATTAGCCCACAAGGCCATCTCTCAAGGATATTTCGCCCCGATGCGATCGATGCTAAAGCATACGCCCTCAAATGTCTCAAATGCCAAACGCTCGCCCACAATATCATCCAACCCGCCGCGCTAACCGACAAGATAGCGAGCCCGTGGCCATTTCACATGTGGGGCATGGACATCATGGGACCATTCATTCCACAGAAGAGTACTGGCTTCCGCTTTGTCCTAGCTGCCACCGACTACTTCACCAAGTGGGTCGAGGCCATTCCTCTCGCCCACGTCAAAGAGTCCCATGTCCGAAACTTCATCGGACTCACATTATCACCAGATTTGGTTTACCACATACACTAGTAATGGACAACGGGCCTCAATTCAAAGGCCGAACAGTTAAAGAGTTCCTAGCCAAGTGGAAGATCATTCATGCGTTCTCTACTCCGCAGTACGCCAGAGTAACGCCGCGCGAAGCGAACAAAGCAATCTTTGGAAAATTTGAAGAAAAAGATTGAAAAGAATAAGAGCCAATGGCCAAACCAGTTGAAAACATTCTATGGGCTCACCGCACCACACCGCTTCCAAGATCGGGCGAAGTCGCCATTCTCCTTATGTTATGGCACGTGGTCGAATTCCCACCGAGTCGAACCGCCACTACAACTCGATCGTAACTTGTTGAGTCAGTGGTATAACGACTCCGCGGTTATCCCGAGACGCCGACCATTGGAAGAAAAGCGAGACTTTAGCCGCCGAGTCGCGATCTTACCAACAAACTCAAGAACTCCTACAATAAGCGAAGTTCATCCTAGGTTTTTTCAACCCGAGATCTAGTGCTCAAAAAGACGCAAGACGATTCCAAGTTAGCACCCACATGGGAAGGCCCCTACATCGCGGGAACGCTCGTTGGCAATGGAGCATACCGATAAGAACCCAAGAGGGGAAGATGTTGCCTCGACCTTTGGAATACTTATCTATCAAAAAATTTTATCAAGAGCGCCATTCATGTTGTAAATCTTTTGTTTTCATTAATGTAAGACAAGTTTTTTGCCGACCGATACTATCTACTCCAGCTTAGTTGTATTGGTACAACTCACGGGCTACATAGCCTCCAATTCTTGTAACGTTGAGGACCTATATTTCTAGGATCGACTAAAAACGAGAACGCCTCGGGCCGAAAGCGCATACTCTCGGGGAGCTCACAAAGCTACATAGCCTCTCCAATTTTGTAACGCCGAGAACCTATATTTCTAGGATCGACTAAAAACGAGAACGCCTCAAAGCGAAAGCGATAGCTCTCGAGCTCACAAAGCTACATAGCCTCTCCAATTTTTGTAACGCCGAGGACCTATATTTCTAGGATCGACTAAACGAGAACGCCTTCAGCGAAGCGCCTCCTCGTGAGCTCACAGCTACATAGCCTCTCCAATTTTGTAACGCCGAGGGCCTATATTTCTAGGATCGACTAAAACGAACGCCTACCGAAAGCTCCAGAGCTCACAGTGCTACATAGCCTCTCCAATTCTTGTAACGCCGAGGACCTATATTTCTAGGATCGACTAAAACGAGAACGCCTCGGCCGAAAGCGCAGACTCGTGAGCTCATGTGCTACATAGCCTCTCCAATTCTTGTAACGCCGAGGGACCTATATTTCTAGGATCGACTAAAACGAGAACGCGGCCAAAGCGTGCATACTCAGAGCTCACAGCTACATAGCCTCTCCAATTCTTGTAACGCCGAGGACCTATATTTCTAGGATCGACTAAAAACGAGAAACGCCGAAAGCGCATCCTCTCAGAGCTCACGTGCTACATAGCCTCTCCAATTTTTGTAAC
Organism: Coptis chinensis; assembly: GCF_015680905.1. Taxonomy (NCBI): domain Eukaryota; kingdom Viridiplantae; phylum Streptophyta; class Magnoliopsida; order Ranunculales; family Ranunculaceae; genus Coptis; species Coptis chinensis. The sequence continues at coordinate 22,119,701 of NC_141456.1, read as the reverse complement.
GCCGAGGACCTATATTTCTAGGATCGACTAAAACGAGAACGAACGCCGAAAGCGCAGCCTCGTGAGCTCACAGCTACATAGCCATCCAATTTTCCTAACGCCGAGGGACCTATATTTCTAGGATCGACTAAAACGAAAACAGAACGCTTTCCACAAGCAAATACTCTTCCTATCGCAGGACTTATATTTCTAGGATCGACTAAACGAGAATAAGCAAACACGCCTATCATGCATGTAAAACATAACATGCATAAAACAACCAATAACAACATGCGATCAAGCATTGTAATAGATATGCCCACCGATCTGGCTGGGATTACCTGTAAAATCCAGATCGGCGCCTCATGCAAAATAAACAAAGTATAGAACCGCCACTTTCGTGGAAACCGCCCGAACAAAAAGCGAACCGCCAGCAAGCCCGAAAACACAGCTTCTATTGTTTGCTCGTGATAAGAGAGAGGAATGTAGACTATACTCACAACTTACGATCGACAGAGTCGATGATGATCACCTTATCAATTTTCGCGAATGACATGCTTGTCTTCCGGGTCGCGCTTAGTCGGCAAAGATGTCGAAATGACCTCACGCGGTCATACTTTTCGCCCAGAGCGCATAGGCATATACAGCTTCAAGATATCGCCTTCTTCGCTTTCGCCACCACTTTCCGACATTTCTTCAAGATAAGCCGCCACAACCGCCAATTCCTTTCTTTCCACCACATCCATCCAAGACAAATAGCCGTTTCAAGAAGCTACGCTCGGTACTTGGTGGACATCACTTCTAGTTTCTTCTTGTCCACCCCCACGCAGCCTCGCAGATCAACCCCAGCTCCACCACGCGGATTCCCATTAGTCTCGAACGCCGCGACAAAGATCTTTCAGCCTTATCATACCCCGCAAGAAACCGTGATGAACACGCTTAGACCACCCGACTCCAATCGAAAAGTCGGCAAACAACAGCTTTTAAGCTATCGAACTCACCAAACAAGCGCCATATCCATCGCCCCCAAGAGTGTCCCCATGTCCTCGCCCTCAACCCTCGCTTTGTCACCATCTAGCACAATCCCTTCGAACGCTTAGTCGCTATGGGAGCCGAAAGTGGAAGCTACAACCGAAGCGCTTTTACCATCCGCTTTTCCCCGCCTTTCCCCAGTAGTAGAATTCGCCCCCACATCCTTACATGGCGGGCCGAACTCTCACCAGAATCGGGCGACCTTGCCCCAACTCAGTTTCAACCAACCCAAACGACACCAAGAGTTTCACCCACTCCACCGTGGGCGACTGAATACAATGCCGCCGCCAGAGCGACTATTATCTCTCCTCGGTCGCTTATGACCCTTCGCTTCTCCCTCGCAAGAACCTTTCTCTTCCCCCGACGCCATGAACATGAGGCTCAAACTCCATCTCCTCCATTGATAGTGGCGACGTTTTCTCACAAACGCGACGACATCTAGCCATCCCAACCTAGCAAGAAAGTTACGGGCGGGCTTCCGCTTAACACTTACTCTAGGTATTATTCAAACGTAATAACATTTATAAAGAAGGAATCACATACCGGTGAAGAAGCAAGAAGAGCAAAAGCACGCGGCATGTGGTAGAGCTTAACAAGATAGAGAGAGCGGCCGCAGACTAACGATGGCCAAATACCTCGATGGTATGTAAAGAGTCGTTTATATTCCTTAGGAAACGCTTTTCCTAAGAGCCTCATAATTGCCTTTGAGACGCCAAACGCCATCTGCCCGCCATCATTATGTCCTCGAACCCTCGCCCCCCTACACGTGTCACTTAACGCGGAAGCTACACTTCGGGTTGCCGCGATCAATAAATCGCGAATTCAAACAACGCCTCTCGGCGGTATAACCCAACAGTTAGACGCCATCCACGCTTTACCGGGCCATCGCCAGCTAAGTGGTCACCGCGAACGCACCTACCACGCTTCGTTATGCGCTGGTCTAATCACAATCAGCTATGATCAAGCAAACGAAGTCAAGCACACAACGCAAAACAAATAGCCAAAGACCGCGATGAAAACAAGGAACGACGGATGACCCCTTTTTTTTCATAAAGATCGTTATTTAGCCGAAGTTGCCGGTGACTACTCAGAAATCCAACCCGCTACACAAATACTAACATCGCATGGTTACCCGAATTAGCACGGGTACCCGCTTTTGCTCAAGAGTATAGTATAACAACACAAGAAAACGAATCGCCAGTTACCCCAGAAACCGGTTTATCAGATCACAAAGATATAAGCCGACAAGAAACAAAACAAAAGAAATTCACTCGCCTCCATGGGCACCACATTCGGGCCACAGTTCAAACGCTTCATCAACCTCAGAAGCCTTTCCTCCACTTCGATCGATATCCCGGCCCAGCTTCTAAACTCATCGGGCCAAGATCAAAAGCAATAGCTTCCAAAATTTTCGGACACCACGGTTTTCGGTATGATCAAGGAAGACCTAATCGCCCCCACCGACGCCTCGTGACTGCTCCATCGTGGTAACGGACGCAGCGCGGCATGTTCCTCCTTCAAAGCCTTGTACTCCATTTCCCAGATCTCCGTGAGTCAAGATCCAGATCGTCAGACGCCTTTAGTAATGGCCCCGAAAGCAATTTTCTTTACAAGCAGCAGGTATAATCGCTCACCTCCCAATTTCCACAAGCATGCACTAACGCTACCTTCCCTCCTTCTTCTAACTTCGCTTCAGATCTTCAAATTTCGTGTCTTTCAAAGATCTTCGACAGAGTCGAGCTTCATGTGCCTTCCGCAGACTCTCGAGCTCATCACGCCCATCTTTGGCTGTCCCCCGCGACGTTTTTCAGCTCTTCACCAACCTCAAAGATGACTTCTATCCGTTTCAAATAATCGCTAATCTCTTTCAACTTTTGAACTCACGACAAGCCGCCACAAGGCACACACGCAAAAAACAGATCAAAGCAACGAATAGAGGTTAACATGCTATACTAACGGACGATAATTCTAACGCATCGCATACATTGCGCTGATTTCCATCCGACGATGGTATCCGCTTAGCCCCTTCTCATCAAGTTCCTTGCGGTTCCCATCCGTGGCGACTGTTCCAAAGAAACAAAGCCGCTACCCTTACTCGACTAAGCCGCGTAGCCGGTGCGCTTTTATAGCTTCACGCCTCCGCGGTTTCGTCCAGTATTAACAAATTGAGCCTCCGGTTCATCGCCACTCACAACCGCTTCCACTGGGCTTTACGGGAGCCTTTCGCCACCAAATGATCGGGTTCTCAGATTTGTCGAGGCGGACTAGATCCCGCGAAGGTGGTCAAGTCCATGACCGCCAGACGCTACCGACTCGGACGCCCACCGCAAAGCACCACCTCCTCCACTCGAACCCTCCCCAACGATGTCGTGATCACTTTAGTCATTCGAGCTCTCTCGCTCGCCACTTCAGCTTTCCTCTTCTCCGACCGCCCCTCGGGAGGAGCAAATAAAACTATAGCCTCCAACTCCACACAGAGCATCAATGGTCGGGCCCCCCGATAAAAGCTCGAAGCTACCGCCCCGCAAGCAAGATCCACAACAGACGCCGCCGAGACGACGCCCTCGCGCGTCTCGTCCTCCCTGTTATCGATCACTTGTACGCTTCTCCATCACCCTTCGCTTCGTCCGACTTAGAGCTCGTTCCTTTTTGCACCTTTCCTTCTCCCGGATCGCAAAGACCTCCTTTTTCCTCAAAGAAATGAGCAAAACCCGAAGTTTTAGCTCGCTTTTGTTCCCGACTCAACCGCGGCAAACCTTTCTATCTCCCCACGATCGGTTCGAGTCCGCGACAGAATATCCGCAAACAAAACAAAGAGATGAACCCTTAGAGGAGCAGCCGCTCACCCACTAACACAACAAGAGGAAGCCAATCCTACCCACCGGCTAGACTACACATCCTAGTTCGCGAACCTACATCCACGGCACAAGTAGTTGCCCACCTTCACTAGCAACCGCCTCCTCCTCGCCGTGCCTCATTGCTTACACCATCAAGCACGCCATAACGCGCCGGCATGGTTTGCAAGCTAAAGTTCAGATTACGGACCGCCTCATTACGTAATGCTCTATTATGTCGACACACCCCATGGAATTCCCCACTCGTGATTTAACAGATTGAACACCTCGAATAGTCGAGGTGTGTTGCTAACGAACCGACATGGAGACTTCCCACAATAGCTCAAGAAGTCACAAACTAATTTCGAGAACGGTAGCCGCATGAACGCCTCACCGACCTTCACATATGATTACTCCACCATTCGGAGGTTTGTACCCCTCACTACTTAACATTTTCACTCAACCTAGGTTCATATATTTCCGTGTCGGGCATTATTAATCCCATACGCCGCCGCCGCAGCTCGTGAAACGAAATGGGGCGTACCGATGATGATTTTTTGGGGTGGGTCACCTGGCTGGCGCCATCCCTCCTCGACCGTGACGCATTTTAGCCACCTCATCTTTCGACCCAGACGGCTATTAACCTCCTCTACCCTAACTTCTTCTTCCACTACAACCGATCATCACCGCCGCCAACTTAATCCTCATCCTCTTCTTCATATTCTCCACAACTCGGTGAAACTTCCCGCATTCTTCCGAACGAGTATCGTCGAATCCGACATTGTAATATCACCTTATTCTCGAATCACCAAACCCTAAACCCTATAACCTAACACTGACCTACCAACTTAATAAACCCTACCGAACGAGAAGAAAGCAAAGTTTAAAATGAAAAGCAAACAAAGAATGTAAGCACTCACCGCAAATCCTCGCCATGTTTTTTTATGAAGAAGAAACCTCGAAATGCCTTTTGGTTGCCTCAATTTTGATTTTGCACAAACCTTCGCTCAGCTTCCTAAGAAGTTATGATTACGCCTATGATATAGCCCACACACGGTGTCCAAGGAACCGTTTTTCCTCGACTTCCGAATACCGCGGCAACACGATTCCTTTCCAACCGCTATGATTCTCGCCACGCGCCCGCAACACGCAAAATTTCTTTTCCCCGCCAGTTTCCAACTCAATCCGGCATCCCAAAACGTAAACGGTCTCCATAGCTCGCTTCATGCTTCACCAAGTGTTCAAGTCTTCTCTCGCCAGATCGCCGCGATGAACCCAAGCCATTCTATCCGAGAGGGGGTGGTAGGGAGCAATATCCCCACTAAGGAACATTGCGCATTTAAACACAAGTTTACCTCAACGATCGACCTCCAAGACCGACCAGGAGCAACTCCTTACAAATAGGTGTGTTTTGCGACGGCTATTAACGTTTACCCTCAACGCGATCGACTTCCAAGACCGATCGTTTGTTTTAATCCTTACAAGTAGATGGTACGAACGAAGATACTTCAAGATTTAACACTTGGCCGAGACGTAACGCCCCCACCGGATGTAATCATTGCAAAATCTTATTTGCATTTCCACCACCGAAAAGGGACTACTACCGCCAACTCCCAATCGAGTATGACTCACACCAAAACCACTCCAAAGACTCATTCATGATCTCTGCCCTACATTTGTACATAAAGGGTACATTAATTCGAAGGATCTCCACCCCCTTAATCCTATAAATACCATCTACCTGGAACTACGCCGGACTGATTCTTCTCTCCCAACAAAAGGAAAAACAAGAGAAGATACGTGAGGCGGTTCGCTTCACAAATAATTCGGGTCCCATCCAAAGTCCAAACCCATCTCGTTCTCCTCTACGGTAATCAGGAGAAAGCTAAAACGCTCCTTTACAAACATCATAATAACACAACTAGTCTGGGGCTAAAGTTACCAGCCACATCAGTTTTCAGGTGCCGGATTTTAGCGTCGCCCAAACAGAGCTGTTTGCGTTTTATAAATTCAATTCATGACAAATTAGGTTCCAAATGAAAGTGTGCCAAATTGAGGAGTCAAATCAGTCCTTTTTTATATATAAGACAAATGACATGGATTTGAACTATGATATTTTCCCAAGATGTCTCCGCCAAAGAAACATTTTGTTCCAAAATAACATTCCTTGAAAAAACATTAAAATTTGAATAGAATGCTCTGGTAAACACTATTCCAAAAGGAAGAAATTATGTTAAATGATCATTGGGATGCCATTATGCCAACATCATCTGCCGAAATTTAAATATACTCCATTGTCACGTATAACTGCACGCATCTATGTAAAATTGTGTTGGGGCGTTAGAACTTGTAGCATTATTAAAAAAATAAATAAAATAAATTGTTTCATTATTTTTCCAATTGAAATAAGCTGGAAAAAGTTCCATATATCAAAACATGCAAAGGGACAATCGATTTCCAGATTTCAAAAAACAAATTAAAATAAATGTCTTTTGGTTTCTTTTTTTCCAATAAACTATGGTTGTGTTTGTTTAGTGGCAAACCTCTAGTGGGAAAATATTAGATTTGCCAGCATTTTCCCACTAGAGTTTTGCCAGGCTAATTTGTAGTGGGAAAATTTCAGTTTGCCAGTGTTTGTTTACAAAAATTCATAGTGGGAAAATATGAATTTTGCGGTTTGTGTCCGTTTGTTTACATGGTTTTTTTTTCGTGGCAAATGATTTTTTAACTTTTTGGAAATATTATTTTTTTGGTTTCCAAACTCAATGAAGTATAAAAATATAAAGAACATTGAATTCCAACTACGTGAACTTCCTAAGTATGGCGGGTGAACAAACACCTCCATTGGAGAAACAAACTCAAATTTCAATATCCCGACTGCTCAATAAGCATCATCACACCACTGACATACTACAACATTTCTACAACACCATTTCATTAACTCATCATCTTGATACATCACCAAGGATCATCAACTATTGCAAAGATGGAACTACCAAATTAAGCTAGTAAATTGGACAATTCAAAACCTAGTCCAACATAAGAATTTTAAAAACCAAACATCCCACTAAATTAAATGCTTGAAACCTCTACTCATATATGCAAAACATGGAATACCAAACTGAAAAGAGCTCTTTGCAAAGAAGACTCAACACCCAACGCTTTGCGCCAGCCACTCAAACAAAGAATAACACGAGCACGTAGCACCCTAACAAAGAAGAACAGCGAAAGCACCCCAAAGAAGACACAACAAAGAAAAGACACCCAAAGACTAATAGCAAAGCAGCTAAAGACTTAGCACACAAGACACCAAATTTCATCAACCAAGAAGAAGAAGAAGAAGTAAGAAGAAGAAGAAAGACGCAAAGACACAACACACAAGCGACCAAAGAAAGATCACCCAAAGACGTTAATAGCACCCTAGCACGCTAAAGAACACCCTTAGCGAGTAAAGACTCCCCAAAGATCTTACAAAGATCGCCGGCGACACCCAAAGACCTTCCAAGAACACCCTAGCACCTTGCAAAGAAGAACAACACTCACCCAACCACCTAAACCAACCCGCACACAAACACCCATTGACCGATTGTACTACCACATAACACCACCCAAAGACTTTCAAAGATCAAGACACGACCAGCAAAGATCGAAGCAAAGATATTTCAAGAAGCATCACAATTCAACAATACCGGAAGCAAAGGCAAAGACGCGCGATCACCACCACACCACTAGTCCAGCACACTCAATACACACACCACCAGTCCAACACACAAACAACACACTCAACACTAGTCCAGCACACTCAACACACCCACTCCACCAGTTCAACACACACACGCGCACGCAGCAGCACCACCTTAGTGCTGAAAATTTTCCAAGTGTAACCTCACAAAGCGCGTATATTCAACCCTCTAAAAGCAGGTGTTACCTTTGAAAATGGAATGCGAGTAGGGGAAACAAAATATTATAGCTTATAAAAAACAGACATCATATGTTCTGTTCATGCTTTTGGCTTGAGCACTCATTGGGGGTGTGAAATTGAAAGCAGGGCATGCTCCAACTTTTATGACTGCTGATGTGCATGTATTAATAGTTTAAAGCGAAAAGGTTACTTTCTTGTAAAAAAGATTCAGAACAATGGTGCACAGAATTATGGGGGTCTACCGGGTTATATATCAGATATATTTTGAACCTACTCTCATTGTTTATGCACACGGCACTGAAGTGCTAAAAAAGGCAATGTTAGGGGCTAAAACACCCCATCATTTGCTAAAGATACGAAAAGGAAACTAGAAGATATAAAGGCGAAAGGAAAAAAACATAAAATAATAATAATTACTTAAAGCTAAAACTTGATGCTCTCGACTAGTTTCTCTAAAACTTTATGCTCTCAACTAGTTTCCTTTTATGCATATTATAGTTGCGTGTATATAACTTCATGATCAAATGGAAACCCTCAAGCAACATCAGATAATGTTAGGCATCATATATGAGCTGTGAGCATATGTCCGTGCATTCTATACTTTTTTTTTTTTTTTTCGATAATGATGTGCATTCTATAATTGAATAGTGAATTTCAGAATATTTGATCTCTGTCTCTAGGAAGGAGAGACCATGAAATGGGTGAGAACCTTGTTATGTGGTGTAATCTATGTTTATTAAACAAGGGAAAAAACGGACATCTTTCATCATCTTAAAGGAAAAACATCACGAGCTCCAATGTCACATTAATTGCACATTGTGGAGAGAAAAAGATTGATTTTGAGATGCATGGTGTTCTTAATTTCGATCGGGTTTTCTCCCACAACCAAGACTTAGAAACAATCTTTATAATATGATGATGATCTTATCATAATTTTTTTAGAGAGATAAAACATTGTTAAATACTAATCAAGATATAATGTTAAGAGAGACTGATATACTAGTGCAAAATTGAACCATTCAAGATAAAACATAAACAAGAAAAAGCGAAATCAAAACCAAAAACGAAATCAAAACCCCAAAAGATAAATCAAATCCAAAATCATACCTGATGGCAGGGCGAGAGCTAGAGAGAGATTACAGTGAGAACGAATCCAAATTTGAGAATGAGAGAAAAAAAATAGTGAGAAAATTATTTGTTTGAGTCAAAATTATTTGTTTGATTAAAGAGATTGTTGTTTGAATTATTTGAGTGAGAAATTGAAATGTGAGAGATGAGAGAGATTACTTGTCGAGACACGAGAGATCGCGGCGAGAGAGAAGAAGATGAGTCGCGATAGATTGATGGTGGCAAATGTTTTGGTCATAGTGGGAAAAATTCCGGTGATTTTCATCTTTGGCAAAAGAGTTTAGGGGAGTTAGATTCTATTTTCCCACTTCTAAAGTGGGAAAATTTCATTTGACAAATAGCAAATAGTATTTGCCACTACCCTTAAATGCAGCCAAACACTGGCAAATGGTGCATCTAGTGGGAAAATTTTATTTGCCACCCCCATTTGCCACTAAACAAACACACCCTATATGTCTTTGGCTTCGCGTTTCGCAAAGAGACACAGTCTTCTATATTTTTAGTATATAAACTAGTTACATACAATCAACCAAAACAGGAAAACAATAAAGTACGAAATTAATGAAAATCCAATGATGCAATCGCGCACAGAACTTGTGCACGTCTTCTGCGTCACACACATGGCAAAGTGCCTCATTTATTCCTTGGGTTTGGAAGTGGCCAACTGAACATGTATTCTTCATTACCTGGATGGTGTATAAAATATATACCATCCTGTTCAACCTTCCATTTGCACCAGTGATCACATCTATTCTTATCCCTACCGAAGTTATAAATATCATAAGTTGCTTTTAAATTTTCCTCGGTTCTGTGGAGTCTGGTCCATTGAAATTCACACCAGAAGCGTGTTGTACCCCAAAAATTGGCTTTGAAACCCCACGTTGTTTCTCCTCCATCATTTACTTGTACGGTTTCCAAGATCGTCATTCTTTGATTTGCAATGGATCTCTAGCCGTTTGCCTTGACCGAGCTTATTCGTCACCTTAACATTTACCCTCTCTAAGATCTTCATACTAGATACTAATGAGCTTCCATATAATGCTAACACAAGTATAGCAATAGCAACTCGAAAACCATAATTGCTTCTATTATCCAAACAACTCATTGTGGCTCTTCTTTGTTGTTATTTGTTTACTTGGGATAATGCTGGTTTTAAGTCAATTTATATAAGACTATTAAGGCCCAAATATAGCTTGTTTTCTTACCGTTTATTATTTAAAAGATGTGATTTTATCCTTTACTAAAACAATATTCAATTAGCAAATCCGTTTTGGTGTTTATATATAGTGGTGATGCTCCATAACAATAGCCTGATGCATTTGGTCATTTGGTTCCATTACCTATTATTAAGGAATGAAATCACTAATTTTTACCCGTATGCAAAATATATTGATTATCATATATGCTTATTCTTGGGGAGATCTTCTATACAGGAATAGCTTCTTCACATGTAGTGTGTACAACTTAACCATATCCTTTACTGCTATTTAGAGGATCTTCCATGTTTAGCAGAACCTTAATTGATCTCTTTCCTTAACACCTATAAGTCATATTGAAAGCGAAGAAAAGCGACTAAAAAAGGTCAAATTGGGGACCAAACTTTTTAATTTTTGCAATGTGGGGACAACGTGTAACATGACATCTAAATTTCTAACACCACGGTGTTTCACAATTCGAATTAATTTCTATGGTCATGAGGTTGCAGTATGGATATACTTTGATAAGAAAGTGTATAACAATGTATGTAACTTGTGAATTATGAAACACTGTGTGAGAATTTTAGACTATATGTGTAACTAGTCTCGACATTGCAAAAATTTAAAAGTTTGGTCTCCAATTTGACTCAAAAAAAAATTTAGTCCCTGTATTGTCAAAACTTGGAAAGTTCAATACCCTTTTTAATTGTTTTTCGTATTGAAAGATTCCGTGGAAATAAATCTTTAGAGCAACTAGGTGAAGTTTTTGGTGTTTTTCGGAGCCACGGGTGTCCCGTTATAGTCCCCTCTAGACTCTTGATCAGGCTGCTTTGGCAAAACAATTAAAAAAAGCCATTTTTTGAGAACTAATTGACCAACTGCAAAAATTCCTAGCTATGTTCTAACTTCCAAGTGCACCACACTTTCACGGGATTTTCAAGCAGGAGCTCCTTGGGCGGGAACCCTGTTTAATGGGTGCGTACTTGGGCAGTTGGGAACCTAGGCTCCAGACTCCTGAGCCTGGGCTATGGGTCAGTTCGAGCATCCGGGATTCATGTTTCAACCTAGCTAGTGTTGGGATCTATCTATGATGTGGTCCAGAAAAAGAAGAAGAAAAAAAAAAGGATTTCAACAATAAAAAACACCAAACGAAAAGAAAATCATAAATCTGATCAAAGCATTCTTAGACAATAAACCAACAGCAGAAAAGAACAAAAAATGAATCTTAATCATGATCACCACATTCTTACAGTCTTTAATTCGCTGTTTGATAGAAGAAATCTGTGTATATAAACCCTTTAATTTGAACCTGGCCAACTGAACATCAATTCCTCTCCTCCTGCAGCATCTGTGTATATAAAGTATACACCATCTTCTCTGGCTTCCCAAAGGCAATTACGATCACACTTATCAGCATCCCTGTCGAACTTGTATATAGTAAAAGTTCCTTGTACCACATTGCCATTATCCTTCCACCAAGTCGCATCACACCAGAAGCGTGTTGTGCCTAAAAAATTGACTCGAAAAGTGAAAGTATAATTTTGTTGGAAAGGAATTTTATGGTAGCCAAGATTATCACTCTTAGATTTGCAGTTGACTTCAAGTATCCCATGTTTGATTTCGCTGGTCAAGTAAACATGTACTCGTTCCAAGATTTTAGTACTAGAGACAGATGAACATCCCAATAATAAGGCCAATGTGACCAAAAAAAGAGTAGGGACATGAATTCTACTGTTGAGGAAAACCATTGTGGCTGCTGTGTTGGTTTGTGTGGCTTGATGAACTGCTGTTTTTTGTATATATATTCAGTGAACAATAATTTAGGTTCTTATATGGCCAATCATCTAACTATTTAGGAAAGTGTCAACAATCTTTTATGGATTTTTATCGACCATTTAGGAAAGAAAATAAAAAGTTTATCATATTTAGGAAACACAATTAAACCTTAGGACAAATATGTATAAATCAAAATGTTTACATACAGAAGTTTCGTTTTTAAAAAAATTCGGCATATATCAATATGCCAGCACTAAAAAGCTAATATGTATCGGTACGCCGATACTCAAAATATCGAAAGATATCGCCACATATAAACACTGCAAAGTATATATATATATATATATTTTTCCTTTTCCTCATTTCTAACTAGGCAGCACTCCACCAATCACCTGATGCTGTTTTGTGGACAGCAAATAGTTGCTTGTCCACAAACATATTTCGTTTCTAACTAACATCTACATGTACAAAAAAAATTCAACGTTCTCATTTCAACACATTTCGAAATTTCAGTTTATTCAAACTTGTTTGATGAAATGCCTCAGAGAACAGTATTCTACAGTTTATTACATTTCACCATATATATACAATTCCATGATTCGAGCTTCCATTGAAAAAGGTTCCCCTACAAAAGCTCTACTTGATTATAAAGCTATACTCGTTTATGGAGTATTTAAACCTGATTATAGAACTATATCTTATGTACTTGAAGCTTGTAAAATGGTGTGTAGTGTTAACATTGCGTTGGAAACACATTCAAGGGTTATAAAATGTGGTTTTGAGTCATACCCATCTTTGTTATCTTCTTTGGTTGTTGTTTATGCAGTGTGTGGTTGGCCCGATTATGGTCATAGGGTGTCTGATGAAATTCCTGACTGGGGTTTTAGTGTTGTTTTAGGAAATGTGATTACTGGTAGTTATTTGAGAATGGGAGGGTTTGATGAAGCAAACCGGGTTTTTCGCAGAATGGGTCATAGAGATGTGGTTTCATGGAATACGATGATTGCGGGGTGTGTTAAAAATGCTCGTCCGAAGGAGGCTATAAGTTTCTTTCGTAAGATGCTTAAGTCGGGTTTTGAGCCAGATGGGTTCTCTTTTGCGTCTGTTCTTACAGCTTGTGGTCGACTAGGAGCTCTTAGTCATGGTGAGTGGATACATTCTCTAATGGTTGAAAGAGATGTTGAAATTAATTTCATATTAAGTTCTGCATTAATAGATATGTATTCGAAATGTGGGAACGTTGGAGCTGCTAGAGAAGTGTTTGATAGTGTTCGTAGAGATGATGTATCTGTTTGGAATGCAATGGTTACAGGGTTAGCTGTTCACGGGCTAGCTTCTGATGTGATGGCGATATATTCTCGAATGAAGGATGAAAATGTTTTACCTGACTCAATCACCTTTGTTGGAATATTAACTGCTTGTAGCCATTGTGGACTAGTAGAAGAGGGTCAACAATTCTTTGAATGCATGAAAACACGGTACTTAATTGAGCCGCAACTTGAGCATTACGGCACGTTGATTGATCTATTGGGCCGAGCTGGGCGTATTGAAGAAGCTTACAAAATGATAAAGGCAATGCCTATGGAGCCGGACATTGTTATATGGAGAGCATTGCTTAGTGCCTGTAGAAATCGGGGAATACCCAATTTTGGTGAAGTTGCTATTGATAAAATGACGCATCCTGAGAGTGGAGACTATGTGATGATGTCCAACATGTACTCTTCAGCAAGGAGATGGGACAATGCAGAAAAAATGAGGGAAGTAATGAAAAAGAATAAAGTGAGAAAGAACCGTGGCTTAAGTTGGATTGAGATTGGAGGTATCATCCACCAATTCAAGGCGGGTGATTGGTCACACCCTGAGTCTGAGACCATATATAGGCTGTTGGAAGGATTGATCAAACGGACCAAACTCGGTGGCTTTGTGCCTGCTGTGGAACTGGTATTCTTGGATGTGTCTGAGGAGGAAAAAGAGGCAAATTTAAGTAATCACAGTGAGAAGCTTGCACTGGCCTATGGGATCTTAAAGACTAGCCTTGGAACGGAAATTCGGATATCAAAGAATCTTAGGACTTGCTACGACTGCCATTCTTGGATGAAAATGGTTTCAAGAGTATTAAATAGGGTCATTGTCATGAGGGATCGAATTCGATTTCATCGTTTTGAGAGTGGTTCTTGCTCTTGTAATGACTATTGGTAGTCAACTAGGCATGATATGCACACAAGTGTAAATCCTTTTGAAATGTAATCAGAGTGGTACTTTGTCTGTTCATTCCAATAGAACAAAGTACGAAGCCTTGCTTGGGCTCATTGAGATAATCTCTTTCTTCCATCCTCTGCATTTCAACTACTCATCCCTTAACTAAAATCAAAGCTTCACCTTTTTGTCACTCTAATTACCCGTGGCCAGGTTACTTTGTGTGCTCTTTCATCCTAGTCAATAGTCAATGGTACCAGAAACTGAATCTTTGTTGATGCCTATGACATTTTAAACAAATATAATCTTTTGGATTAATTATTAATAAAATAAAAGAACTGGTTTTGGCTTATTTTATTGGGTTAGTTAGGGATACCCCTCCCTCCCCCCAGCAGCATGTTGGATCTTTGCAACTGGGGGATCTCCCTAATATTTTTGGAAGGGAAGAGAAGGGGGTGGGTGGGTAATGAGGGGTCATCCCTAACTAACCCTTCCTTTAGAACCTTAGTTTCATGAATTTGTTGTGGACTTATACTCGCACCATATTTTATTTTGTGATTCTTCGTTGTCATTATTATACTTCCACTAAATTGGCTCAACTCTCATTTCGAAAGGTATACTCAGGTTTACAATCTGTTTTTGTAGTGAGGATGCATTGTAGCGCAAGGTCCTGGCATTGATCAAAACTTGGAAGTTGGAACATGGATCATGCTAGCCCAGTTTCTTCAAGCTATGTATGGACATCGAACTCCAATAAATTTATTAATTTTTTACATTTTTCTATCAATTATCTCAATTGACATGTCAGTGTCATCGTATTTTGGAATTAGTAATAATTACGGCATTGAGTGTTTATTTTTATTTATTTTTCACCGTTGGATCTAGTAATGGAACTAAATACACTTTTCATTTTTCAAAATTTGTTATCTATTGTGTCTTGAGCTTTGAAGCCAAAGGAGAAACTAAATATGACTTGGAAGTTGGAACAGTCTTGATTCGTTTATTGGTGGAATTGCTATGGAGTTAAATTGATTATTTTGAGGTCCAGGTGTTAGATGTTGAGCGGAAACCAAGATTAGTTGTTTCTACTGAAATGGTAGAGGAAAATAACTAATTGTGGTACATTTTACTCGACATTTCTCTTTCTTTGATTTTTTTGGTATGTTTTTGTTTGAAAGTGGGAGTTCTTTTTATAATGTTTTCTGTATTCAGAAAAAGCAGTGTGATACATGTAGTGGCACTGCTAATATGCTTTTGTGGTTCTGTATGGGGCACAGTGACTTACTGACTCTTTATGTATATCACTATAATGGATACTAGATCCATTTATGTTTTTGATTATGAACCTTAACAATGTAGGCTTGCTCTTCTTAGGTAATAGAGTTGTAATGAATCTGTATCATATTATCCTGCTAATGTTGCATGCGTCAGTGAATAATTGTGCATCTAAGTTACCTAAGGTGCATTTAATATATGTTGATGTCTGTCACTAAAAATTGCAAACAATTTTTGAACTGTTGTAGCAAAGCTAAGAGAACTTGAGAACTGGATCTACTGTTAATTGTGCTTGCATACAGAGGATCTAGGTAAGTTTAATCTAGATGTTCATTTCAAAACAAGTACTCCCATATCTAAGCATATGTATAACACCCCGTCTTTTATTTTATTTTTTCTAATAATAATAAAGATAATAATAATAATAATAATAATAATAATGAAATAGATAAAACAGAGATAGGATATTCAGCAGTTACGGATAAAAGCCCGTAAGTAAGTAGATAAGTTTTAACCCTTGTTTTTCGGGGAGGTTTTTAAAAAACTAGAAAATAAAGTTTTCTCACGAGAGTTTCTGGGGGAAAAAAAACACAGCGAGAGTTTTTTAAAAAAAAAAGTTACTGAAATAAGAAAAGGTTTTGAACGAGGAAGATCGTCGTTTAGCTGCTTGATCGACCGGTCTTTTCGGGTTTTTCGGGTTCATTTATTCGGTTTATAAAAGGTGAGTAGTCGAAGTTTTTTTGTTATATTTGTTTATGCTATTCATATCGATATCTTGCATACTGTTTTCCATAATTGAGATAGTGTAAACCCCGTTAATGGTGTCGACTGATAAATACGAATTTCGCAGTACTACAGTATGTAAAACTCTGATAAAGTTGAAAAGTTAAATTGTCGAAGCCTTGACATCTTGACATCGGTTGCTAATGGCGTCGCCATCAGAACCAAACCGTCCCATATATTGTTGGTTGTGTTTGAATGATGGGTTTTGTTTAATTTTGTGGCGATGTTAACTGTTGTGGTTACCATTGAATTGTATGGTGGTTGTGGTGGGTTTTACTTGGTTGTTAGTCGTTGGACGGTGAAGAATAGAGTGGGGGCTGGAGAGCGTGAAAGGAAGCTTGGGAACCGACGCATTCATGGAGGTCAATGTCGATCCAGTGTGAAGGACGAATTTTGATAAACAATGATTTGGGTTTTTGGTAGGAATTAAAGTAGTAGGGGTTTTGTTGTAGGTTAATTTCGGTTAGTTGGAGAGGTGAGTGGTGGTCCGGGCGAAAGTGAAGCTTGCTTTGAGCCATTAATGGCGTCGGTTTGAAATTTTCGCAGTATAAAGAAATTTGGATTTTTGGATATCGGCAAATTGGGGTTTTGAAGGGGAGTGGAACGGTGGGGTTCATAGTGGAGATAGAATGGTGGGTGGTGGTGGTGATCGGTGGAAGGTGTGGTGAGGAAGAAGATGAAGCAGTGAATTTTGATTTGGGCTTGGGCCAAATCGTGGTGGGCTTATATGTTTTAACTTTTGGATTTTATTTTTGACTTAAGTTTAGACTATGGGCCTTAGGCTTTGGGCTTTTGGGTTAGAAGAGTTTGGGGATGGTTGACTTTGACAGTTGACCAGAGTTGACTTTGACTGTTGACCAGGGTTGACTTTGACCAGTTTGACCCAAATTTGATTTTTTCCTAAAATTATGATTCGGTCTATTAGGATAAGTCTAGGACTATTAGCATGTTTGACTCAGGATAAGACCTTCCCAAATATATTTGTGTACGTGTATTTACTGCTTTGTGATTTTTCAGTCTTTTACGATACACAACATTACGACACTTATACATCCATGAAATTAATAACGCGTAAACCAAAATTACTTGAAATAAGATATTCCTTCGTTCTCTGAAATAATATATGCAATAAAGTTCAATAATGCGTAAACAAAACTTACCGCACCTTTTTAGAACTCTCCACGCCTCAAGTTTTGGAATTTAGTTTTATGACTGATGATATCATATGTTAGGTGGGCATTTATTGAATGTGCCATAAATGACCCGTTAGCGTTATATAAGGGTATTCATTGAATGTGCCATGAATGACCAGATTGGTTGGACTGCCCTAAAGAGGAACTAAGGTATTCGCCTTGCGGGTTAGTTGTATTCCTTGAGTGTACATGAATGTAGGATTGGGTATTCCTTGAATGTGGCAGGAATGACCCAGGGCATTCATTGAATGTGCCATGAATGGCCCGTTAGTGATATGATAGGTATTATTTGAATGTGGCGGGAATGACCTAAGGTATTCATTGAATGTGTCATGAATGACCTGAGTTTTGTGCCCAAAGAGGCTGTGAAATATGTGTATGAAAGTCCAGAGGTGGCTATGATATTGTGGTATTCGGTGGGAGAGAGGCACACGAGGGAATGTGTGATTTGGCAAATGTGTGGAATGCAAATCGTGGAGTAGGTACTAAAGGGTGGGTGTATAAGAAAAGTAATTGATTAATTGATAAGAGAAATTGATTTGATTATGCAAGCGTGGTTGGGTTTACTTTTGAAGACATATAGGATATCTACTTATGTTATATACAAGTTCTAACTTTCTTTGCTGGGAGGGTAGGACTTAATAATATTTTAATGGGAGGGGCGGTCCTACCCTTATCTGACAATGGATATTAGTAAGTATTAGTTCAAGTATTTAGATATTAAAACGAAGTTATTAAAATGAGTTAATATAATGGAAGTTTTGCTTTGGAAGAAATTATGCGGTTGAGATGCCGGAACTACCTTTTTCCGGTGAGAATGATTAAGTTATGATAGAGTTAAAGTGTTAGTTGGATAAGAAAAAAGATTTTAAATGTTTATATGTGGTTAGTCTACTCATACCACAAATTTCATTTTCTTTGACCATGTTTGCTTTGTTTTTGGCTTAACGTGGGTGTGTTCTTAGGAACATAGGTGGAAAAGCGATGGAACATGGCGCGTGTGATGGGATTCGTGCACGGAGCGGTCCGTTAGTTTTCTTTTAGGTCTGATTCTTATTGGAAGGATGTAATAACGTAGTTTACCTTTTGCATGGCATGAGAACATGGTAGTGAGGAATTTTATTTCGAGAGTTTGTTTGATGTTTTATTTGGACGGATGATATCTTAATAAAGCAATGGCGGATAATTATTGGGATTATTTTTAATTTAAGTTGATTCTTTTATGACATGGCTGTTAGGGTTTTGTATGTGTAGTATCCCCCGTCATAGTCTGGTTTTAAACAAGTGAACCTAGTGATGTTTGAGATATTTATACTTCAAATATTCACTTTGTTATTGTTTAGAAATTCGGGCTGTGACATTTTTGGTATTGGAGCCTAGGTTAGCTTAGTGTTGGAAAGTCTAAGTGATCCTCGGATGTGGAATATAGGTTATATTATTGAGAGTTTTGGATATATGTGAATATTAATGGGAGTTTTGTTTGAACTGTAGATCATGGTTAAGACACGTAATGATAATACTACTGGACTTGCAGTGAACACTCCAGTACAGATGTCTGGAGGACAGTTGAATCAGTTGTTGCAGGCTATGCAGAATAACCATCCTGTTCAGGGAGATCCTTTTGCTAAGCGCAATAAGGAGTTTGGTACTCTTGGTGGGGCGACTTTATCGGGTGTTGGGAATGCGATCTTGTGAGTCTTGGATTCAAAGTTGTGAAAATGTATTTGTATGCGACTTCAGAGGTTGACCGAGGGTTGGCGAGGAGTTTGATGCCACCAACTTGATAGGCTTTGTTTTGGTGGCGAAGCTTTCACCCCTAGTCCGGACACTAGAACTTTGACTTGGGAGGACTTCAAGGTTAGATTTGAGAGTAAGTTCATTAGGAGGCGATAAAAAAGGTTGGCTCAGCAGTTCTCGAGTTGACTCAAGGCAGGAAGTCTGTATTTGGGTATGTGACCAAGTTTAATGAGTTATCGAGGTTTGCTCCCTATCTTGTGGATATTGACAAGAAGAAAACCAAAAGTTCATACGTGGGTTAGAGAGTCACTTGTCCAACAAGTTGATTTCTTTGATGGGGACACTTTTGATCGTGTGTTGGACTTGGCCTTGAGATATGAGGAGTAGAATGCACTAAGACCAGAGAGTCGGGGAAGAGGAAGTTTGGTGAGATACCGGTTGTTGGTCCTAGGCCTTTTGAGAGCAAGGCGGTAGAATAGGTTTAGGCCTTATGATATACCTCGAGGGTCCGTTTGAGGAGACCACCATTCCAGGGGTTTTAGGGAGGATTTCATCAGCAGGGTGTATACCGACCCCAGGGAGGATTTGCACAGCAGGGTGGTTATATAGCCCGAGGCGCATGGAGGCTATAGACCTCGGGGAATCGATCGGCCGGCGGGGTCCCGGACTTTGTGGTCGAGCTCGCTCTCTTCTTCGTATCGACCAGCATCATTACTTTTACTTGCACCAGCACCAATGCTCAGAGCCATAGTTCTGTTGAAAGGGGTTTGCGGGAGTTTAAGGAAATGGGGGCATTTATCTCGTTATTGCCCTACCAAACGGGGTGTCAATGAACGAGAACACCGATCCCACTTCGTCTTAGAGCCTATCGATTATGCCGGGACACAGGAATGTTGAAGGTACCTTTAGTTCATCTCAGTTTACATTCAGAGTTTTGTTTGATTCGGGTGCTTCACATTCCTTTATATCTCGTCAGTATGTTGAGAAAGAAAGTTTTAAAGTTATCATTTTATCTAAGCCCTTGTGTGTTGAGACACCGTTAGGAGGTTCATTTACCTTATATGACGAGTGCAAAGGTTTTAAGTTGTGTTTCTTAGACCGGTGTCTTTATGGTAGACTTGATCGTGTTGGGGTTTGAGGGTTTCCATTTCATACTTGGTATATGGATTTGGTTGACGCGTTATCATGTTACCTTGGATTGTCGTGGAGGGAGGTTATAGTGAATACACGGCATGCCGAGGTTGATTCACACTGTGTTAGTAAGGAGGACTTGGTGATGTCTAGTTTCTCGTGTTTCTATAGAGATACCCACGAGGGATATCGCGATGTGGAAGTAGTGAGAGACTTGAAGATGTTTTGAGGAGATTCCGTGGTTGCCACCCAAGAGGGAGGTGGAGTTTCGTATAGACTTATTCACGGGGACCGCACCGGTTTCAAAGTTGGCTTCTGAGTTGGCACCTAAGCTATTGGGCCTAAAATGAAAGTGCAAGTCGAGGAATTACTCAAGAAGGGGTAAGAGTTTAATGTTTAGTGTTTTTGTTTTGGCATAACCATATCTTTTTGAGTATATGGGTTTGAATCTTTTAAGGTGTGTATGACCCGGGTTCATAACGACCCGAAGCAACTCACCATGAAGTGCGCTGCTATTTTTTGTTTCAAAGAAGGATGGTACTTTGAGGATGTGTATTGACTTGTGGATTTGAACGGTGACTATAAAAATAAGTATCCGCTTCCTAGGATTGATGATTTGTTGGACCGGTTGAAAGGGGCTAAGATATTTTCAAAGTTTGATTTAAAATTTGGTTATTATCGGATGGGAGTTGAAGAGAAGAGTATTCCTTTGATCGCATTTAGAACTTCGGTATGGGTTGTATGAGTTTTACTGTGATGCCTTTTGGGTTGACAAATGCACTGCATTCTTTATGGATCTGATGAATCGTATTTTCAGGCCCTTTTTGGATAAATTTGTGATTGTTTTCATTGATGACATTTTAGTGTATTCACAAAACACAGAAAAACATAAGATGCATTTGAAGATAGTGATGCAGGCGTTAGGAAGCGAAGTTGTATGCTAAGTTTAGCAAGTGCCATTTTTGGGAAGAAGAAATTCGTTTCTTGGGACACGTGGTATCTAGTGAAGGGATTGCTGTAGACCCTGAGAAGGTTGCTGCAGTGAAAGAATGAAAATAACCAACCACCATTCTGGAGATTAGAAGTTTCTTGGGGTTAAATTTGGATATTATCGAGATTTATTGAGAAGTTCTCAAACTTATTGCGGCAGCTCACAAAGTTAACTAGGAAAGATGTGAAGTTTATGTGGACTAATGATTGTGAGAAGGCTTTCCTAGAATTGAAAGCAGAGGTTGACTCTGACTCAATTCTAGTAATCCCGACTAGAGGCGGAAAGCTAGTGGTTTTTACAGATGCTAGTGGAACTGGTTTGGGTTGTGTGTTAATGCAAGATCAGAAGGTGGTGTCGTATGCTTCACGACAGTTGAAGATACACGAGAGACGTTATCCTACTCATGACCTGGAGTTAGCGGCAGTGGTTTTTGCTTTGAAAGTGTGGAGACATTATTTATATGGTGAGAAGTTCGAGCTTTACACAGATCATAAGAGTTTGAAGTATCTTTATTCATAGAAAGAGTTGAATATGAGACAGCAGAGATGGATGGAGTTCATAAGTAGCTATGACTTCGAGATTCAGTATCACCCAGGCAAGGACAATGTAGTTGCGGATGCACTTAGTCGATTGCCTAGTGTTTTGACCACTCTTATGGTGCAAGAGTGGAAGAGTTTAGAGACTATAGCAGCTTATGATGTCCGGACTACACCAGATACAGATGAGGGGTATATATGTAGTTTGGAGGTTAGGCCGGTGATTTTCAGTAGAGTGATTGCCATGCAGCACAGAGACCGATTTCTTTTGAATCGGTTAGATGATCTGGTCATTGATATTTTAGATGATTGTCCGTCTGAGTGGGCAGTTGATTCTGAGGGAGGATTGAGATTTCATGAGAGATTGTGTGTACTAGATGATGCAGAGTTAAAGAAAGAGATATTATATGAAGCTCATCGTTCTCGGTTTACAATTCATTCTGGAGGAACGAAGATATACCAAGACTTGAAGAGGACCTTTTGGTGGGAAGGAATGAAAAGAGATGTCGGAGAATATAGTGAGGAATTTTATTTCGAGAGTTTGTTTGATGTTTTATTTGGACGGATGATATCTTAATAAAGCAATGGCGGATAATTATTGGGATTATTTTTAATTTAAGTTGATTCTTTTATGACATGGCTGTTAGGGTTTTGTATGTGTAGTATCCCCCGTCATAGTCTGGGTTTTTAAACAAGTGAACCTAGTGATGTTTGAGATATTTATATTTCAAATATTCACTTTGTTATTGTTTAGAAATTCGGGCTGTGACAATATGGGAGGAAACTTTCTACATTTTCCATATAGATAATTGGTTAGAAACCTCGACCAAGATTCTGTGTAAGATTTCATCAAAGGAAACAAAAGTAGCATAAGTTCTAAACCTGTCTATTCTTTAGTGAGACTCTACTGCTATATAAACCACGGCGGTTCCAGTGATACAGTAATAATCATAGGGATCCCATAATCATATACTTCTCTGTTTACTTGTATATTGAAAAAAAATGGCAATATCAGA
Organism: Coptis chinensis; assembly: GCF_015680905.1. Lineage (NCBI taxonomy): Eukaryota > Viridiplantae > Streptophyta > Magnoliopsida > Ranunculales > Ranunculaceae > Coptis > Coptis chinensis. The sequence goes on along the minus strand of NC_141456.1, from coordinate 22,096,976 downwards.
CGAATTGCTTACCACATTGGATAACAAGAATCAGTATTTACGCATACAATCTTTACATTGATTTGGTCGCATGACTCTCATGTTCTCTTGAACTCTTAATTTCTTCTCTGGTTTGTATGTACCATTTCTAATAAGTTTTATTTATTGTTGTTTCAGCAAAGATGCATTGGTTGTAAACGCGTATACTATATACAGTCTCATCTCAACAGGAGTGGAAAATCTTCGAGGAACTGAACTAGTGTAGACAATGGGAGCGGTTCCTGGCAGAACTCGTATAGGACTGGGAGCTGTCGCTTAGCCAAAACAAATCAAAGCAAAGCAAAGCTTGCAAGAAGTTTAAAACGAGACATGCAGAGCATGAACATATCAAGAACATATCAAAACTCCATTCGCTCGATTTTTTAGGCTTCATAAGCTAGATACGTGAAGCTCAAGCCAAAGACCTGATTGTGAAGTCTACCTGACATACTGCAAACACTCAAGTTATTTGAAATTTGACAGAAATTGCTGCGATAATTAAACAGAACTCGTAATAGTAGTACTGAATCGAATTGTTATAGGGAATACCGTGACAACAGGACTGTAGTGATGGAGCGACCCAAATCAGATGTGAAAATAATTGCCCAGGGTAAATTTCATTATAAGGTCGTTCAATCTTCCCATCTTCCAAGTTGAAGATTCCTGTGTCACATGAACGGCCATATATGTCGAAATGGTCATCTGTAAAGTAGATACAATTTGGTTTGCATTCTGGAAATTGAGAAGTTGAGACAGACACGGATGAATTGTTGCCAAGAAACAATGCATGCCCGTCTAAGCTCTTCACCTCAATCCAATCGTCTCGAATGGTATCCAGTTTGAAAACTGAAAATCCAGAAGTACGGTATTCTACTATTAACCCTTCTTCTGGGGTCGCGGCAGGGATGAGATGTTTAATATCTTTTGACGACGATGACTTCCATCAAAAGCGAAAACGCTTCCCTTATTGTTAACAACATAAAACTGGTCCCTATAGTATATACCATCCATAATGTCGTGGTCAGCCCTATGGTATATAACATCCAAATCCATAATTTCCTTGTATTGTAGTGTAGTCCAAGATTTAAGACCAGGCTTGAAGAAGGCCAAACGATTATCTCCACCATATATAGCCATTACTAGATAATTTGGATTCAATATCGGATCAGCAGACAGAACTACCTTGGGTGCATGATAATAGGCTAAGTCGTCAGATGATGGATAACGCCACAAGTAGCTTAATTTCGGAAGGCGGATTTCGTTGTTGACTGACAAGAAGGGATTGAATATGGAGAACTCATAATCAGTATAATCACCAAAGCCATGATCCTCTTTCACTAATACCAGCCATCCTTGGGTGGAACCTTGGCATGGCCACTCGGGACGAATCGGTACATCCCACCTACGGCAGCAAAAGTTTTTCTGCGACAAATAGTAGAACCAGGTGAGGCTGGGAATCATTAGGAGAGGAAGTAGACGGTGCATAAATTTGTGAGTTTCAATATAAAGAGATCACCAATACGAACAAACAGCACCAAAGTGAATGAAGTCTTCGACGTCATTGAGCTTTTCGGCAATGACTAGTAGAAGATGCTCCGGAAGCTCAAGCCAATCAACCTCCTCATTTGCATTAAGCGGCTCCATCTAGCCAACCCTTTCCCCGGTGATCTAGCCTAATCGTTGTGTAAGTTTTCTTTTTATACATGTAAGATATTAGGTTACTGGCCCGTTTATTTTTGTATAAATATTTGCACGAGCTAATCAGGTCTTACTTTATGCATTTTTATTTGAGAGCAACTCTTGATTGGTCCAAACAATTTGTAAGCTGCTACACAGTTTTTTTGCAGATAAACAGTTTTTTCGGGCAGTCTCTCCACTAATCAGCAGTTGAGATCTTGTGGACAGCAAATAGTTGTCTGTCCACAAACTTATTATGTTTTTCTTTTCGTTAATTTGACACACTTCATCAGAAATTTTCTTTTCGTAATTGAGTGCAATTTAATACTTCATCAGAAAATTTTGTTCATTTTTGTTCAAGGTGTCAGGTTCAGGTCTAACTAAAAAATTAGATAATTGAAAACAGGGGTATATTAGCCTTAACCACGCATTATAATTTTAGAAACTGACTCTTAGGTTTTCCCTTTCTTTTTCATTTATTTTCTTACCGCCACATCTACAGTTAATGAACTCGTATATAATAAAAGCTCCTTGTACCTTAACTAGTGTGCTTCAATCAAAACGTATTGCACCATTTGCACCAGAAGCCTTTATTTCCAAAAAATTGAGTTTAAACAGAGTATATATTTGTCCGTATATGGAATTCTATCGTAGTAAAGACTATCATTTGAGATTTGTAGCTGAAATGGAGATTCCAACTGATAAAGATCCACACAACAAGGCAAAAGGGACCCGTGAGAAACTGCAGGGATATGATGAACAGAGATGTTTTACATAGTGATTCTCTTGTTTCCCTAGATTCCCCTGCAAACAATAACTAAAAACACATTGACAAGAAACTATTTAGACAAGAACATATTCATGATTTAATAAGAGAGGCCAATTTATTGAAGCATACACTGAGACATGTTTAATCAAATCAAAACTTTAGCACAGAACTTTAATATACCGTGTCACTTGCACAATACTTGAATGAATTTTCTGTAACAACTAGCACAAACTAAAGACTCTGATACATAACCATCTAACCTAGGCACAGACAAACTAACAGCTCAAAAATTGTTAACTAAAATTCCCAATATTACTACCCCTTCTCTTTCTCTTCTGGATCTTTCTTAAGCACTTCAATTAATTCCTCTAGCCGCTCAGTAGCCAGCTGGTAATTGGTGGTGTTTGTCCCCTTGCTTATCAGCACCTCAGCAACATCTGCAGGAGTGATCTCTGTGTTCTCCAAGAGATTACCCACCTCCTCAAACAATGGGTGTGAGTCAAGATCTAGATAGTTCTTTGCAAGAACCTTAAAAAGCCTCATACTTGCAATAAGCTAGCTCTACGTGCATGTCCATACGTCCTCTTCTGATAAGGGCAGGATCAAGCTTTTCGACATGGTTTGTTGTGAAGACAACAATCCGTTCCTCTCCACTAGCTGTCCATAATCCATCAATAAAGTTCAACAGACCTGATAGAGTGACCTGTGACAAAGTAAACGGAGCATCATCCTTGTCACTTTCTTCTACATCTTTTTCTTTAACAGGTTTCAATGATTTTCGTTCACCTGCAAGGCCTAGAGAGCAATCAATGTCTTCTATCACAAGTACCGACTTATCTGTAGTGTTGGATAGGAGCCTACGGAGCGATATATTATTCTTGACGGCAGTTAATTCAAGATCATAGATGTCATAGTCCAGGAAATTGGCAATAGCAGCTATCATAGTGGATTTTCCAGTGCCTGGTGGTCCGTAAAGCAGGTATCCCCTCTTCCATGCCTTCCCAATTTTATTGTAGTAATCCTTGCTCTTGCTGAATGTCAAAAGATCATCCATTATCTCTTTCTTCTTGGTAGGATCCATGCCTAGTGTGCCAAAAGTAGCTGGATGCTTAAACGTCATAGGAGTCCAATCCTCGTCGTCATCTGTTGAATTGGTGTAAAGCTTCCTCTTCCGGTTTTTCAAAATGATAGCACGCCCGGTTTCCGCAACATGCTTCATGTATTTTCCTTGGACAAGATCTCTGTTACAATGGTCAAATTTTAGCTTGTAGTAGTACTTATCACCACCATTACTACGCCTGTTGTGGTTGTTTTCGCTTTGTATACAACGGTATCCCCACCTAACTACTGCTCCCTCAAACACATCAGTTATATCTTCGTTATCACCCATTGTTAGAGCAACAGTTTCGCCTCCCTTACCTGAACTTGCCTTGAGTTTGCTGGCCTTTGCAGTTGCAATGGCTCGTAGATACGTCTCGGCGAGTGGGTAAAGTTTGTTGCGACGCCAACTATCTTTTAAATGCTGCTCATCGATTGTAATAGAAATTCTAGGGAATAGAATAGTTTTGAGCTTTGAAATCAACTTTTTGACCATTGAAAAATTCAAGAGTTGAGAGATTATAGCCCAAACGAACATAAAGCTTGTCAACGCAGAAGCTAACCCTTCCCCGCTTTTCTTCGTTTTCGTAACTACTTCATTAAGAATGCTTGAACTGAGCATCTTGCAACACTGAAAGGATCCAAGGAAAATAAAAAGAAAAGAATACAAGAAAAAAAATAAACAGGAAAGAAGAACAAGGCCTAAATACAACTCTGTTTGAAGGATTACAATGAGGTAAACTTATAGAAGGACAGAAACCTCTTATAACTCAAGGCTAATTTAGAAGACAAGAACCCGGTGTTTGTAATAAGAACGAAAAAGCTTCTTAAGCCGCCTCCCTTCTCGAACTCTCGTTTTAGTAAGAACAGCAACTTTAATAGAATTTGATTTGTATTAGGAAATAACGTAAAATAGATGTCGTGCCACACACGTCTCTTGGAATATAGCAGAATAGTTTCCAAGAGTTTGGAAGCAATGCATATAAACCAGTATAGAAACTTGAATTTATAGATTTTATTTTCTATGGGGAAACGTGGTGACCTTGAATTTATAGATTTTATTTTCTATGGGGAAACGTGGTGACCTTCTGCTTGGTAGTCTAACGACTAAAGATGGTGATTCCATCGGGCACTCATCATATTGGATTGGGCAACCCTAAAAAAAAAAAAAAAAAAAAAAAATTTAAAAGTTTGTCATATTACAAATTTGCCATAAAAGCCCAGGCCAGTAACCAATTCAACGGTATCACCAAAATGAACTCTCCAGACCGTTTTTGTTTACACTCAAACGACGTGACCATATCATTTCTGTTTACACTCAAACGATATGTACAAGTATTAGTAAACCATATTTAAATAAACAATGTACAAATAAAAACACTAGAAAAGGGAGATCATCCCAGTCGTAAAACTAATATACTTATAAGCTTGCTATGATAACTCCAAATATATATGAAGAAATAGAATGAGGCGTTACGCTATCTAAATTCTATCGAATTTTGGGCAGAATTTCCTTTGTTTGGTCAACGTTCCGTACTTAAACCTGTCATAACCTGTAAATCAATAATGACATCCTTCCAACAACCAAATTGAAAGAATAAAGTTATGAAATAAGTAGCACTACTTATCAACCTTATTATGTAACTTAAGAATTTTATGCCAGCATCTTTGTTCTTTTGTTTGCATTACTATAAAATTCAGAAAATGATCAAGGCTCTGCTGGTGTAACCTTAGGCTTGTGCAGTGTGTAAAATCGTCTCAAAGTCATGTTCTTTGCCAGAAATAAGGTTGAAAGTAAAAACAAAAGAATAATGGTGCTGACTGCAGCAACATGCTTAAGAAATAAATAATGTTTTTGATGATTTTCTTCCATTTAAGTTCTCTGTATTCATGAGTAGAATATTTCTTAATCACATTCTCTCTTTCTAAAAGATTAGTTATGTACATCCATATATCACTCACTCGGGTGAATGCAATCCCCATTACCCCTTGGAACCTAACCAGTAGGCACACATCTCCAGGGGCAAACCACAGTCTGACCATGTGCTAGGCCCCAAATATTATTGTTTGGGTCGGCCTACTCCCTAGCAGTAGGAAAGACAAAGAACAAAGCATCCAACCTTAGCAATGCATTAAGGAAGCATGATACACAAATACAAGGAGACTACCAGAGCTACATTATCGAAGAATCCTATCACGAACAAACAAAACAAATATGAATCCAGAAAGAAAACGAGATTTTATTAAATTGGCAAATACTGATCAAGTGAGCAGGTAACAAACTACTTAAGCGTGTAATAAACTGACACAAATTAACTAAAAAGGTGAGCTACAAAGAAATATCTACAATAAAGGCCCAAAATTTCGATATCGGTTCATATATCGGTGTACCCAAAAACCGATATATATCGGATATATCGTATATATCCATTTTTTTGGTGACCAGTCCAAACTATTTAAAATATCGGAAATATCGAAAATATAATATCGGAAATATCGGAAACATATCGGAAATATCAGATTTATATTAAAAAATAGTCAAAAAGTCAACCGATATATATCGATTATATCGGAAATATCGATTATATCGGCGATATAAAGTTTCATATCGGAAATTCTGATATATATCGGAAAAAAGGAATTCAATATTCGGTGGATATATATTGGAAATATCGATATCGGTGTACCAATTTACCGAGATATATCGTTGATACATCGGATATATCGGCGATATTTTGGGCCTTGTCTACAAGTAGAAAAGATGTTCTCGGGCATGCATCCACCCATGTATATGCAAGCTACAAACAAGACAAAAAATACTCTGTCCTAGCAAACATGCCTAACCCAAGGATTCCTAAGCAATTCAACATTGTTTGTTTTCAATTTAGGGAGCTATCTAAAGAGAACTAGGGACCAAAAAAAAGACCTTACCACCAAGAAACGATGCTTGTATTGTCAAACCATACAAAGAGAAATAAGCACTGGGAGGGGCAAACAACTCCAAACACGCGCTGCCAAGGTAATATTCCTTCTCACCACAAGCAGGAACAAATGCAACAATGAATTTTCCTGAAAAAGAAGCAGTTAGTCGTGGAAAAATTAGAACAGAATGTGAGAGATGAATGGCCAAGAAGAGGGGACCGTGAATAACATTTGTGCAACCTTTCTCTAAATGAAGCCAGTAATCAGCATGATAGATTCTTTTATATAAATCATAAGTAATAATGAATTTTTTTGAGAAAGACATATAAAGTTCAGACATATTTTGATATGTAAAATGGCAATATATTCAGAACTTAATTTTGATCCCCTCCTAAAAAACATTAAATACTTTGAAACTTTGTGCCTTTTTTCCCTTTCACTTGAGGTGCATCACCATGCCATGTATAAGTTATTTTAAAGACACTCAGCAAAGCAAGATTAAAAGATAGGAGGAGTTTCAGTAGACCTATTTTCAGAAAAATGAAGTGGATGAAAATGTTAAATCCCAAGCTACTTACTTCCCTAAGTTCCCTTGGACATTGAATTTTATAACCACACGCATGATAGTGTATGTATATTTCCATTTGTATATGCCAATAGACACTTTTTCGTACTAATCTCAACTTAATTACAGAAACTGACTAAACAAAAATGTTACTGCAGAATATGAAACGTTCAACATTGATGGCTAGGGCAAGGTCAGCCATTACACTGTGCCCAATTGTCAGAAACGAAAAAGGTAGAACAAACTTCAACCAAAATCAAAGTTCTTGCAAAATTACATTTTTTTTTTTTATAACACATTAAACTAGTGAAAAATATTAAACTAGTGCAAGTAAAAGAACTTCTAATTAAGAAATTACTGTGCTACCTGACTTCTTAAAGTTCAATATATGCCTTCTTATCTCTTCAACTTTCCCCACCCACAGCTCAAGGGTTCTATCTGAAGATATACACCAACAATACGAGGATCATACGCTGCTTTTATAAAGTTTTCACAAATTTGAGGCAGGGATAGCCCAGAAGAAAAACGGCTCTTTAGCTGATCTGATATCTATAACAATTAAAACACAGGTACGTCATTTCCCACTAAAAAAATCAAGGTATCCAACATGAACTATGTATCCTTTTTGAAGTATACAATTATCATTTGTATCGTTTTATATTTCTGTTGCATGCTACTTTTCAGCAATCCTACTATGCCACAACTCAATATCTACTTGAATTTATAAAAACTAGACACTCTTTTGCAATGAAAAGCCAAACCTTTCCTCACAAGTTAATCGACAAAACACTACCCTTTTTAGCACGTTCCCAAGACAAAGCAAACAACATTCTAACCTTAACCACAAACTTTTTCCAACCAGTAAATGCCTTAATATTCAAATTCACCACTTGGGTATTCCTCCTTAACTCCTTCTAAACTCCCATTACTACCTACATCCTTCATATCACTTTCTAAACTAGATACATTTTCACCCATATGTCACCTGATAATTGTGATTAAATCTAACATAATTAGCTTTTACCATAAATCATGAATCAAGGAATCATGAAATCGTGATCAAAAGCATGAAATTCAGGAATCAAAATCATAATCAGGAAATCCACATAGGCTTTAAGAGGTCATATTCAAGATTAAATTGAGTAGAAACATGAACCATATTCATCTGCTTCTACACCCAAGTTCTACCAGGCAACAATAGTATCAAATGAATCACAAACCAAAATTCTAGTCACAAACCAATCAGCTCTCGAAACAAGATTCAGCAAGAATCACCCCATATTGTGTTGGGCAGACTCCAACAAAAAAAAGCAATTATTACAAGTGTTTTCTAAAAAATCCAAAAAAAAAAACAAATATTACAAGTGTGCCATTGGTCCCAAAAAATTAAATTCGAAAACCCCAAGTTTAAACGACCTGGCTAAGCCGTTCATTGTGCAAACCCAACGATGTGGCCACATCGTTGGGGACTCAGTCCAAACGGTGTGGCCATCGTTTGGACTACGTCCTAAACGACTTGGCCACATCGTTTGAGACTTAGTCCAAACGGTGTAGCTACACCGTTTGAGATTTGAACTTTGAAAAAATATAAAGTTATGTTTTTTGGCGTTTGAGACTTAGTCCAAACGGTGTGGCCACACCGGTCAAGAGGCCAAAAAACAGAACTTTATATTTTTTCAAAGTTCAAATCCCAAACGGTGTGGCCACACCGTTTGAACTAAGTCTCCAACGATATGGCCACACCGTTTGGACTAAGTCCCCAACGATGTGGCCACACCGTTTGAGACTTAGTCCAAACGGTGTAGCCATATCGTTGGAGACTTAGTCCAAACAGTGTGGCCTGGGATTTGAACTTTGAAAAAATATAAAGTTCTGTTTTTTGGCCTCTTGACCGGTGTGGCCACACCGTTTGGACTAAGTCTCAAACGATGTGGCCAAGTCGTTTGGGACTTAGTCCAAACGGTGTGGCCACATCATTGGGGACTCAGTCCAAATGGTATGACCACATCGTTGGGTTTGCACAATGAACGACCTAGCCGGGTCGTTTAAACTTGGGGTTTTCGAATTCAATTTTTTGAGACCAATGGCACACTTGTAATATTTGTTTTTTTTGGACTTTTTAGGACCAATGGCACACTTATAATAATTGTTTTTTTTTGGAGTCTGCCCAACACAATATGGGGCCGTCAATAATAGGACTTTTTTTTTTTTTAGGGTTCAAAGGGTTTGTGCGATAGAGATGACCGGTTTCAGGAGGTTTTTCCGGTTTCCCGATTTGGTGGGGTGGGGGGTGTACTGGGCTTTTGGTTGGGCTTTGTTGTTTGGGCTTGGGCTGGAGGCTGCCCAATCTAGCTAATTTCAGTAGCGCCCAATACAGGACCCCTAAAGATAGTACACAAGTTTTGACTATTACTTGAAAACTCATTGAAAGACTTGAGGAACAAGGTTATCAAATACTAGGAACGCAAACAAATCTTTTGGAACACGGTGTCCTTAGACTAAACTCGTTGAAAGACTTGAGGAACAAGGTTATCAAATACTAGGAACGCAAACAAGTCTTCTGGAACACAGTGTCCTTAGACTAGGGGGTGCATATGATTCATATAAGAAAATAGTTTAGAGGACCAATTTTTGGCCAAAATCACTTTCTTGGAGAGCTCTTTTTCACAATCACCCACAATGACAATTTTCGGGTGAAAATAACCTAGAGAACCAATTTTAAGGTGAAAATAATCCGTAAAGACAAATAGCCCGTATTTGAAATAAATATTTTCCGATTTTACTTTTTTTGTCATTTTGCTATAAACAATGAGTGTTCATACCTTATGTTGATGTATGAACATTGATTGTTCATACCCAAATAGGTGAACGTACATCATACATTATGTTGATGTATAAACAATGATTGTTCATAGCTCATGTTAATGTATGAACAATGAATACGAACAATCATTGTTCACACTCTAATTCGTGTTCTTACTGATCATATATTATGTTGATGTATGAACAGTGATTGTTCAAACCCATATAGGTATGAACAATGATTGTTCATAACTCATGTTGAGATATGAACAATGATTGTTAAGTTTATATCCCAAATAGGTATGGGTGATTGTTCATAGCTCATGTTGAGGTATGAACGGTGTTGATATATGAACAGTACGTGATTGTTTATACCCCAAATAGATATGAACAATGATTGTTCATACTCCAATAGGTGTTCTTAATGATCTTACATTATGTTGAGGTGATTGTTCATACTATATTCGCTGGGTTGTTTCGGTTGGGCCAAGCCGTTTATTATTTGGTGTCAAGGGTATCAATCTAACATAATAGGGAAGACTGATCTCGAGCTATTCTATTGTTAAGTGGTGGTTCAAATTTAATATGAGAGAAGTTAATTTGTGAGATATGTCTGAATTATTAGGAAACATTGCCACAAATAACCGAATTATTAGGCATTTATTATTCTTTACATGTCAAATACGTTACTTGAATGGACCACAAGATGTAATCGATTGTTTTGGTAACTAAGAGTATGATATTTAATTGAATAAGGAAAGAGCGTAACTAATAGCCTAAGAGCATCTCTAGGTGGTGATAGTATACTCTTCAAATTTGAAGAAAAAATTTGGAGAATCTGGTCGCAAATTTCGACCAACTCTAAGTGGTCGCAAATATCATTCGCAAATTTGGAATAGGGCTACCTTTGGCGACATTTATCTTGTCGTAGCGACATTACCACTTAATAAGCCCCCAAGTTGAAAAAAAACTCACACGACATTCCTAATCGCCGCACACCAAATTGAAAAAGTAAAAAAAATAACTTGCGACATTAGTAGTAGTGGCGTAGCGACAGATTACATCTTGGCGTGGTCTTTGGTCAAAAAAAAAAAAAAAAAAAAAATTGGGACGACATTTGCAATGTTGCTCCACATCCGCATCCAAATTGCCAAATTTGCGAACAAGAATGCGAACGAATAGATTATACGACCGAATTTACTACCACCTAGAGTTGGAATTCCGGAAAATTCCGAATTATTCCTTCAAATTTGAAGGATTTGACAGATTATACTACCACCTAGAGATGCTCTAAAATTTAATGAGTACGGAAAGATTGTTAAAAGGAAAATTAACTAAACACATGAGTTTTAATCAAATTAGGAAACGTCGTTGTTATTCGAAAACTGAAAAGGAAACCTAACTACATGACTTAAAAAAAAAATGAAAAATATAATGATGTTAATCGCCATCAATAGTTCAATCTTCATCCTAGCTAAACTATGAGATCAAGTACAATATATGAAATAATTAGGGTGGACCAAGTAATATACCAAAGTACTAATAATTAAATTACAACACAATTGTAATACTAAATAGAATGAATTGTATTTGATCGTGAGATTTACTCTGAAATGCATGTATATTGTTTTTACTTTATATTTCTCACTTAGTAATTGAATGAAATTAAACGCTTCAAAGGAATAGTTACGAAGTCACAAGTAATTTCTAATACTTGACATTTCATCTAATCGGGCCGTTTTTGACATTTCATCTAATCGGGCCATTTTTTATTTCACCACTGGTCCTTTTTAGTGATTTTTCCGTCTGTTTGTCCTTGAGAGTTACTCTAATAATGGAAAATTCCCATAAAAAGCCCAGCCAATTTTATATTCTTGGATTACCAAATAAGTTGTGCAAATGTAAGTGTGCCAATGGACAATTTAACAGTTCAACTGAAAGCACTACGGTCAAAGCTACTACCGACGAGTAGAAGTAGTTATATATGTTGAAGGCTGCCCTCAGAATTCAGAAGGTGACTCACTAGTCACGGATGTGAAGTAATGACGACAGAATAAAAAGAAAATGCCTAAAATTCATGAGATCGAGACAATCATGCTCTGGCCTCTAAGAGCATTTGCAATGTAGGTGATAGTTTTCCCCCCCTCTATCACTGCCACCTCCTCACTTTTCACCCTCCTTTTTACCAACCCGGTGATAAACAAGGTGAAGCTGTTCAATGCAATGGTGAAAAAAAATATCTCGGACGGGATGTTAGATTTCGTCTAGAGTTTTTTGATACGAGACGGAATGTAACATCCCGTCTGATATTTTATAACGAGACGGGATGTAACATCCCGTCTGATGGCTCAATACCAACAGACGCGAACAGGCTCCATTTTCACTTCCTTTCCAGCCAAAATTCCAATTTTGAAGCCTCCATTAACAACCTTTTCATACAAAATTCCATTCATAATGACTTCTCAACCCCCCAATCCATCCCCACCAACCTCACCACATGAAGAGCATTCCCGATGGTTTGGAAATGTTAAAATTTCCAAAAAAAAAGGGGCAAAAAGGATCGTCGTCGAGAACGCGTAATGTGGGCGAGGAGGACGAAATTGAACTTGGGTTCAATTTTCCACCGCGTTGTGAAATCGAGGAACACCCACCATTAGCAAGTACATCGATCCGACACGTAGCAAATCGAGTGGCGGAGTCTCAAGTAAGTTTTTGATTTTTTTTTTATGTTAATTATTATTATGTATGTTAGTTTATATCAAGTTTGTTGTTGTGTAATTAGTTTGAATTTGTCGCATTGTTTTAAAAAAAAATACTTGTAATTATATTGTATTGCGTGCGTGTTTGTTGAATGTAGGAAGTACACTTATGGAAAGTGCGTTGTGCACTTTCAAATGTTGCGTCGTGGTGGCGTTGTATGAAATCAAAAACGGATCCTAATTTTGTCACGGTTACCGACATTATATCCGCCACACCATTTGGGAGCTTTTTGAATTCTAATTTGGGACAAAATGACCAGGCGTTGTTATTTGGGATAGTTGGCGGTGGTGGTGGCAAACTACCCACATTCCATTTCCCATGGGGTGAGCTTGGGATTACCCCTCTTGATTTCACAATGCTCACGGGTATCCCAATTGGTTATGGAGATGCCGTTCCTTTTGATGAAACTTTAGAGGTTTTACTCTGGCGATGAGTTTCTTTGAAGGTTTTGATTTGGTTGAAGATGATGAGCAAGGCGAGTTTTGAGATTATCGGCTGAAAGCGGTTTTAAGGGGAGGAGCCATAAATATGAGTTGGTTTACTTGAGATATTTGAATAGAATCAAGGAGAAGCCCGAAAGACTATCATATTGGTGAGGAGTCGATCCACAGTATGTACGTGCCTTCCTCTTCTACTTTGTTGGTGCGGTATTATTTGGATATCTTTGATAGTTATTTACGATCGGGTGGATGGTCATTTGTCTCGGGCGTAGAGAGGATGTGGGATTATGGTAGGGTCAATCCATCTTGGCATACCTTTATCACTGGCTAGACCTCCGGTTGAGGACGAAAAGCGCTAAAAGGTAATTTAATGCGGCTTTGTTTGGATTATACCGGTAAGTCTTATTTATTAAGTTATTGTTTCATTTCATTTATTTATCTAATTATTAATGTTGACATGTTTATATATATATTGATATTGTATTTTATCTATTGATGGGGTATTGGTGGTATGAACATTTTCGTGTGATGCATCCCGTGTTGAAGAGGTTGGAAGAGGATGAGACTCATGACCGATTCCACGTATTCAAGCATGGGGGCTTCATCGTAGGCAGAGAGGGGTATGGGGACCTATCGCGATAAATATTCATAACACTCGTCGCCAGATTGAGCTTTTAGGAGCTACCGAATTGAGTGGCAACCACGGGCGAAGTCTTTCATCTTCGGACCCCTTATCGCGGATATTCCGGATGTTCAGAGAACACCGAGTACCGTAGACTATCATATATGTGTCATAGAGCAAGGTTTCTTTCTCGGCCGAATGAATGATACTTATAGGGTCGATCAACGTGATGATACCTTGGGGACAGATGTTGGCGGCAAGTATCTTGAGAGATTGTTATACCTTACCCACCACCTATAGATATGACAGCCTCTGATATTCTTCCTGCTCTTCTTTCACACTATAGAGCAAACCCAAATGAGTGGCCAGATGCATCAGCTTTCAGTTTTACGGGCGACTATGACTTATATTGGAAGAGGGTTGGTCAAGGTCTCTTGCTAGGTGCATTATACGGGGCACCAATTTTGAAGGGTTACTACGGAGCATTGAGGCCGACATTCATTTCGAGGAGGAGTGGAGTTGCCACGATCCGCGGCCCGGGGTGTTTCATGATATTGATGATGCAAAAGAACTCCACAGATATTTGATGATGATGACCTTTGGCACTGGAGCATGATTACTTCTCAGGGGCAAGATATGAGAATACCTATTCCACCAGTAGATGTCGCAGTGGTAGTAGATTTGTCAGTACAATTCGAGCAGTTAGCTGAGGTTAGTATGATTTGAATTTATTCATGATTTCTTATTATTAGTATTCACTATAACCCCTAACATGCATTTGTTTTGTTAAATAGGATGAAGTAAGGTCGGAGCTCCTTAACTACAGCTCTCTCAGTTATGCCATGCGTGAGTCCTTCATGGAGTCCTCTCATCGCAGTTTTGAGTACTTACAAGAAGAGCGTAATCGAACTTTGCAGCCGAGAGGCGTGTGCAAGAGTTGGAGAATCTTTGGAAGTGGAGTACCTCAAGCTCAACCTCAACTAGAGAGGCGACAACGGCGTGGGGGAGAGCTCTTCGACCGAAGAGCCTTCTCGTAGGGGAGGAGGTCTCGATAGATATTTTTTGTAGTTTGTAATAATAAGCGTGCGCCATTACTTGTCTTATGGCGTTTGGGATTGTTGTTTGTAATGAATTTTTGATTAGCAGGGTTTTCTTTGATGAGTTTTGGATATGAATATGTCATTAAACAAAGGAGGTTATGTCCAATTTTTTTAGAAATTATAAGTTAGTTTTTTTCTTGAAGTTTACGTGTTAGACTTGGGTGTTGTTCATTATTGTTGTTTGTCTTATTTATTATTTTCAAAGTATATTAGCAGGTTTTGGATATGAATATGTCAATAAAACAAATGAGGTTATGGCCAAAAAAAAATTAAAATTTTATAAGTTCGTATGTTTTCGAAATGGAACATTCGTTTCACTCATTTCACATTCGTTTCACTCATTTCCTGTCTTTGTTGAAACAGAAAATTTTGAGTTTGGAATATCACTCATTTTTGCAGGTGGTTTGGTTCTGACAGGTTCTGACAGGAATAGGTATGGGGATACCAAGACGGAATGTAACATCCCGTCTGGGTATTTTAGACCGAGACGGAATGTAACATCCCGTCTGGTTTTTAAGTCCTTCTCACTGCAACTTTTACTATTCCAACTATTCCAAACAATGGAATTATGGATGGGGATGGTGGCCCATTGGAATTATTGAGGGTACATTTGGATAGACATTTGGATTCAATGTGTTGTCACTTGGAGAGTGAACAAAAATCTAATAAAATGTGTTGTCAATTGGTAAGTGGACCAAAATCGAAGTATCACATGTGACCTTATCATATGTGACCTTACCTTTCATATTTCGTTTTACTCTTCTTTCTTTTAGATCAAACAAACAACACAACCATCTTCTTCCCCACAACCAAGCTAAAAATAGGAAAAATGTCTAGAGAAGAAAGAATTGCATATAACCAAAGGTTATGGGGAGGATCTAGTAGTAATAGTTAGATCTTACGGTTTCACCGGTAGATATTACGGTACTTCATGAAGATGACTACATGGAAAAGAGTAAGAGATGAGCATAATAATATGATGAAGCCGAAGGAGGAGGAGGAGGTTGCAGTTATTATCCCTTCTTTGGGGCATTAATGACTCAAGCAGCCATTGAAATTGAAGATGTGGATACGGACAAACGCGGTGGATGTGTGAAGGCGGCGAGAGTACACGTTTAGAGATGGTGGTGATTCGGTAAACAAAAGATAATGAGGGATTACTTCACAACACCTTGTAGGTGGCCTCCTCATAAGTTTAGACGAAGGTACATGATGACAAGAGAGCTTTTTTATGTATATGTTGCATCTTTGTTGCATCATTCGACGATTACTTTAAAGACAAGGTGGATGGATTTGGTCGGCAAGCAATTTACGGGTTACAAGGACTAGCTGCGGTTGCACAATTAGCAACTGGTTGTTCTTCTGATTCAACGGATGAGTATTTACAAATTGGAGATTCCACAGCAAATGTATCTATGAAGCGTTGGTGCAAGGCAATTATCACGGCGTTTGAGGAAGAGTACTTGAGACGACCAAGTGAAGGCGGATTACTCGCTAGGATATTAGCTGAAAATGCGGCAAGGGGTTTTCGGGAATGCTTGGATCAATCGACTGTATGCATTGGGTGTGGAAGAATTGCCCAAGTGGATGGGCTGGAACACATGTAGGGTACAAGAAGGAACCAACTTTGATACTTGAAGCCGTTGCAGACAAACATTGTTGGATCTGGCATTGCTTCTTCGGCCTACCAGGTTCGCAGATAATGACATTGCGTGCTTCATCGTTCTCATGTTTTGAATCATTAGAGCAAGGTGAGGCTCCTGCTGTTGCATTTAATGTGAATGGTAATGACTATGATATGGGATATTATCTTGCGATGGTATTTACCCAAAATGGGGGGCACATTTGTTCAAGCCATTCGTTATCCAAGAAATAAGCATGAAAAGATCTTTACTCAACGTCAAGAAGCTGCAAGAAAGGATGTTGAAAGGACGTTTGGAGTTTTGCAGGCACGATGACATATTGTTAAGGCTTCTGCGCATTGTCATAGTGTTGTTGTTCTTGGAGATATAATGAAGGCATGCATTATAATGCATAATATGATTGTTGAGAATGAACGTGAAAGTGGAGTTTGGAATTGGAAAGGTCAGAGGAAAGAAACAATACCTGCGCTCTTTCAGGAAGATGATGGTTTTCATTTTGTCTATCAGATGATTGAAGCAAGAAATAAGATCAGAAATGAAGTTACACATACTAATCTTCAAAAGGACTTAGTTGAACATGTTTTTAATTGGACTGGCATTGAAGAAACAGCAGATCCGGTACCAATTTATGATCCAAATTGGTCGGATCCAGATGAGGGAGAAGGAGGCGAAAATTAAAATGGAAATGAAAGTGTATTTCCTATGTATTTCCTAACGTGAACTATTAAGTTCCAACGTATTTCCTATGTATTTCCTAATGTATTTCATATGTAGTTCCAATGTATTTAATGAGTTGTGTTTTAATGAACTATATTACAATGTATTTTAATTTTATTGGTAATTGTATTTCTATGAAAATAATTATATTGGACAGAACATACATAATGCATTAATTAAAAAAAACAATTAGATAAAAATACATAGTTCATTAATTAAAAATACAATGAAATTAAAATACATAGTGCATTAATTAAAAGGCGATTGAAATTAAAATACATAGTGCATTAATTAAAATACATAGTGCTTTAATTAAAATAAAATACTAGATAATTAAAATACATAAGCTTAGTTAGAGCTAGAACCACCTCTAGCCCTTCCCCATTCAAAGACGTATTTCAGCTTGTTGTTTTCGATTATAAAAGCGGTATCGGGATGGAGGACACTTGTATCGGTCGCTAAAATCTTAGCTTCATATTGCATCTTTTGAAGCCGATTTTTTCCAATTGAACCTGATTTTTTTCTGCTTGAATCCGATTTTTTTTCTTCTCTTGCCATCACAGTTCTTTGACCATATGCAAGTTCCATTTCCCTAAGTTCTAAGCATTTTTTGTGTTTCATTTGCATCCTGTGAAAATGTATCCTCTAAACGTGTAAAGTAACCCTCCAACATACCAATTGATTTTTCTTGGTTCCTTTTGGACTGGCTTTCTTCGATCAAGAGGGCGCTCCATTTCTTTTGGACGCTCTATTTCTTGAGAACCCTCCAATTCAACTCCACCAATACTTGGTGAATTAGAAGTTGAATCTTCACCATCATTTTTTGCGACATTTTCCCTTTGTGGGGCGGCTTGACCTTGCCTCAAAAGCGTTACTCCACTTTGGATTATCCTTGAGTATAACGTAACAATGATCAAGTGAAAAAGCCGATTTTTTCTTGTAGTTGGTACGTCATCCTTGCCTCGGACAACTAAAAAAAAAAAATGGTGGTAATTAGGACTACAATAATCACTAAGACTAAGATAATTAAACTGCAATAATAATTAGACTAAGATAATAATTAGACTAAGACTAAAATGGAAATAATAAATACACTAAGATAATTAGGCGAAGACGGAAATAATTAGACTAAGACTAAGATAATCAATAAATTCCAAATTGACAACGTTGTAATTACCCGGCTTTGTATTGTTGTACCACTTGCATGTCGAGCCTCCACCAAGATTCACAATTGCAACAAATTTGTTCATCATTTTTGAAATATATTTCCACCTACCGCTAATTGAATCGGAGACCTATCCGACCCGTGCTTGATTGAACTTCGTTTGTTACCACGATTCCAAAATCCTTTTGCATTTTGGAAAGCACCAACAATGGAGTCTTCACTAATTTTTTATCCAAGCAAGACATAGAGCTTGATCATCGGACATGCTAAAGTGAGCTCTCGCTTTTGCTTGAGTGCTACCACTTGCTTGAGATGCTTGAGTTGATGCCATTTGATATTTGTTTTTTTTAAGAACTGATTTTAAAGAAGAAGAAATATGATATATGATTGTTGGAAGTGTGAGTTGAAATGAAACAAATGTTGTATATATACCAAAGTTTTTTATTTTAACCGTTTTTTGACCGTTCTGACTTTTTGACCGTTGTTACACTAGGACTCCGGACGAGATGTTGGATTCCATCTGGTGAGTTTTGTAATCCAGACGGAATCCAACATCCCGTCCGAAGTTAACAAGTCAGTGATAAACTCGGTGGAAGGTTTCACCTTGTTTTGAACTCGGGAAAACTATCACCGAGTTTATCACCCAGCATTGCACAACACTTTTGGAGGAAAGTAGGTGATAGTTATCACTTCCCCCCCTCTATCACCTGCATTGCAAATGCTCTAACAAAACAAAGCTACAATTTTTCAAAATCTTGTGATCTTGTTCTCATTTTGTTGAAACTGCACATACTCCTAACAACGCTATCAGGATCGTGACAATTTCGGATATGCAGGCATGAGTTCTTGAGAGTTGAAAGGGCTTGGGAATATAGAAATTATATAGTGACTAGCAGAAGGTGATCTACCAGCGTGTTTATCTAAATTGCACTACCTTGGGTAGAAACTTTCATTGGGCAACAAAGAAGCAAGTAGATACTAATCGTAAAGATATCTCCATAGTCCATAATCACATGTCAATCAATAAAGAAAATGAACTGAAATAGGACATACCTGAAGACATAGCGGGTGACCAAACAAATCCTATAAACAGCGGAACATTGTGGTCTTCCACTCCAAAATCCTTCTTGTGTTCTCCCACAATGGATAGAAAACTATGAGAATTAGAATGGGGTTTGTGGTGGGGACCTCAACTTATATATTATCGATGTATTTATATTATAAGTCATCATGATAATAGAAATACGCTTAAGTCCAAAAAAGTATCTACACATATATATAGTTCAGCCCATACTCATTTTATACACGTGTCATGACTTGACACGTGTGATTTGAGACATGTTAATAACTCGGTCATATTACTTTAAGATCACGGTTTAGTGAGTCTTTTCAATGTCACTCGGACGTAGTTCAACAATTAACAATTGTGTAATGTGTATGATCTATGTAGGTACTGTAAACCAATTCTTAAACTTAAGCCAAAGATCTTGAATCGCATGAACTCACCAACATCATAACAATCATAAATCAATAATTAAACGTAAATAAACATACCTTAATCCATAGCTTTAGATGAATGAAACGTGTAGAACGGCGAAGGAGAACTTGTTTCTCACCCTAAGCCTTTTCTCTAACCCTAATGTGTTTTCTTAGCTTTGCATAATACACAACTATGAGGCATGTGTATATATAGAGAAAAAGGGGAAAGGACAGTTTCCTTAATTGGACAATGATTCTAATTTCCCATAAAAATTAGACTATAATTAGAAACAACTTCTAATTGCCAAAATATTAATATGGATTTGGATATATACTTCATCATATAAGCCCATGTTTTGTAAACCATTAATTATACATGACATGTATCCATCATGTGGGACAACTTTAGGGATTTAATAAAATCCAACAGTCTCCCACTTGGCCCACATGACAAATTTTATCGAAAATATATACCTTATAATAGTTTTGTAAAACGACTCATCATTGGTTTAACTTAAAATAACTGATATGGGTACGCGATTTTTAAAAAAATGTATCTAATCCAATTTTCTTATTAATTTGGTCATCATAATGTCATTATCAAACAATCTACTAATGCGAGTCATAGCGGTCATGTGTCATTTATGAATGTGTGTAACACCATTCCTTCCATGTATGTACTACGTCGATAATAATTAACTTGTTTAACATAACGCATAAGTAAGATCACTACTAGCTAGCAAAACATCATAACATACAGGATCAAAAAATATGCTCCCACTGAACTTCAGGTATACACACTAATCAATAGTGTTTCCCTTAACGCTGAAGAGACTAATGATATTATTTAACTTAAAATATCGTCATTGGAAAGCTTGTTTAAGTCCATAATATGATTTTAAAGTTTGCAAACTATGTGTTCTTTTCATTATGAAATTACATATAGAAAAGCGATTTTGACATTCATTTAGTGAAGCTCCAAATTGTAATGAGTCGTCACAAAAGCCATAATGATTCTAATTGATCCTTGCTAGGGCACAAGATGCTGTATCACATTATATTGCTAACACCTTTGACGGTGGAATCTTTGGAACATGTCTGGCTATGTCTTTTATTATTGCCTTTATAATCACGCTCTATCTGTAAGACACATTTATAGCTGACTTTCTTGTATCATTTAGGCAATATGACAGTATCCTTAACTCCATTATGTTCCATTGATTTGAACTTTCTTTTATGGTGTCAATATGATTAGTAGAATCAATACCTATCTTGGCTCATAGAAATGAAACCGAGTCTTCACGAACCCTAGATCATAATCGAATTCTTGTAGATATGCCACAATGTCATTCGGAATTGTAGATCTCTGTGTTATGTAAGATTTTCCAAATACCATTCCTTGTGGTTTTTCTATGAACGCTTCATTGATGAGAATCCCATTATCGAGTGTTTGATCTTACAACAATTGTTTATTCATATTGAATAAATCAATACCATGAGGAACAACAGTTATTGTAGAAGCTACAAGTATTGGGACTTGCTTTCAAGCTTCTTTGCTTTCCACATTTCATGATTGTGTCATAGTTTTTCTTTAATAGACATGTATCATGATATGTCACTCCCACTGATTTCACCATTGTCAAAGAATCCAACGTTATCGGTTTCTACTGTTCTCGTACTATGGTTAGGTAAGTCAAATCTATATACCCTTCTGATTTTTCAAGATAACCAATAATGTTACCAGTAATTTTTCTAAAATCCAATATACTTTTATGTGGATAATTTATGAGCTCAAACTCTGTTGGTATCCCCAAAAAGGCAGGTAACTTGAATTAGGTTTCCTTTTATTCCATAACTACTCAGAAGAGTCTCTAGAACTATCTTACTGGAAAGCAAGTTTAGTTTATACACAACAGTCTTTACAACTTTAAATATCCTCAATAACTAGGGTAATTAGACTAACTTAACCTAATCCTAACCACATTTTATAAAGTACGATTACGCCTTTTAGTAATATCATTATACTGTGGCGTTCTAAGTATTGTGTATTTATCACAAATACAACATTTTTCTAAAACTTCAACAATTATTAGTCTAGGACATTGACCTTTATCTTAATTTGCACCACTTCAATTTGTTTTGACAGTCTTCACTTGTTTGTGTAGTTGCTTACAATCTTAATAATATAAATCTTAACGACTCACACTGGTAGAGATTCATTATGTAAGATAGGAATATAATCTTAATGTGAATTGTCATCTTTATGTGAGATGTATCTCACAACGAAATACAAAGTGGCAAGATATATATAAATATCGATACTTATTGTGGCTTTCGTTTCTTGTGTGTTGGTTTTTTTTTCTATAATACACTCCACACACAAATGAAATTAGCAAATTTAGATTCGAATGAATCACATCATATGTTAATCTTTCTATAAACTCTTTCCAATTCTCTGAAGATTTATACATTCTATATGCCACAACTAAGAAAACATGACAATCATTTAGTTACGTTCAACTCTAACTTTAAGATGCATAATAATAAAGTCCCTATTCGATAATCAAATAAGTATGGTATCTGTGGATATCATATACTCATTTAACCAAAGAATGCATATTACCCCTTAATGTTTATTCAACCTTACATGTTTGGTCTACCTGTGGGTAACTCAAAACAATCGAATAAACAAACAACAATTATTGTCACTATTATAACATTCAAGAACATAGTTGGTTCACTGTGGTGAATACCAAACTATACATAAAGTGAATATTTTAATTCAATATTCATGGACAAAGTTGGAATTACAGTGGTGAACACCAACTTATATGTAATATGAATATTTGACACCTTAGGTTTTGACAAGTAAAAATTTATGGTATATGAATTGGGACTTTAATAAACAAATAATGCTCACTACATTAAAAATTTGATTATTAACACAAACATCTATAATTTAGATTAAAATCTAATGATGAACATAATAGTGTCGTCATTGCAATACCACCTGTGGGTAAGTACTACAACACATGGGGTGTTCACTCCATAATATTATGATGATGAATGTACATTATAATTATGAAACCACCTGTGGGCGTGTATCACAACATACAAAAATTTCACTTACATTTAGGGCTAAGTCATTAAGTATGTCAAAATTAGATAGGTTTGCTACCTGTGGGCAGTCAATTCCATATCTAACTCTTTAGTACACATTATCACCCTAAATTAATTAGAACTATAATGTTAATGATATTTACAACTTCTCAATGCTGGGGCACTGTGGTGACTACCAAATGATCAGCTTTATATCAATTATTTTAACTTTATTATAATCCCAATGGATCCTTAATCAACATCATAAATAACATTATACAATGTCACTAACAATAATATGATGAAGTATTAACAATATCTTACTATTGGGCCACTGTGGCAGCTACCAATACAGCCTAATTTGTGAGTACCAAATCGTTAAATGACATTGATTAACATACATAATCATAGTGAAAACTAAACATGCAGCGGAATAACGTGTGTACTTTCATAATGTACAGGATCAAAAGTTCACTATGCAATAAGCTATATAGTGAAAATTAATAGACATCCATAATATTAATAAACCAAAAAAAAATATTCATTCTATCATATTGCATGCTTTAAACGTAATAAAACAAATAATGCACGCAAGTTGATAAATAAAAACCCAACTTAACAAGCTATAAAGATTATATAAACTTCCAACTTTAATATCAAAATCCTTAAATCTTCAAAACCACTTTCAAGGTTGTTAAATACGTAGGGCTTGAAAAAAGCTTCATAATGACTATTCATACATTAAAAACGGACTTCAAAAGAGTATTGTGTGTCCAAAAGAAGATTAATGGGCCTAAAAACAAATTTGGCCTACATAAATGACCACTTTAATGGGCCAAAACTGGACCACTCCTTATGGGTCAGACCTGACCAAGTCAATATGGTCAAACCGAACCCAGTCCTTAAGTGTCAATATGGCTCGGTCCAAACTGGTCAGACCCAAGTCAATAATATATACGGGCTGGGCTTTATGAAATCAAACAAACTTAAGCCCAAAGGAAACTTAAGTTTAAGAAGTCGTATGCCCAAACTAAATAGTGATGATGTCATCATGCATCATCTCATCTTCTTCATATGAGCACGCACAGATCATCAGTAATGGGTTTTGAAACCACATGTTCGCCATAACCCGAAAACAAATACCAAGGATCATAATCGATCAAAACCCATCATTAATAATGACCAGATTGACCTTATCATACCGGCGGCGTAACAAACACCATCAGCACCAATTAAGAATTCTAATGGAAGGTTAAGGGTTTAAGAACCCTTGAATATCGCCATAAAGAAATTGATGAAATAGAAACCATAACTTCAGACCTTGTAAATCTAATACATATGGACAAATTAATAAGTACCAAATGCAATTCCGGCACCGTCATCATTGGCTTGGGCGGAAACCGACGAAGAACAGTTTGAACAATCAAGTTTTAATACATGCTCAGGAGAAGCTTTCTAAATACTTAATATTCATAAATGAACAAATTTTGTCTCTATAACCATATGGATTTGGTCATTTATTGAGAAAATAAATAACCTGGAAAATCCTAATAAAACACTTTATCAAAAACACATACTCTATAATGGTCTTCTGTTGAGTTTTTGTCATAGGTGATGGATCTTATCAAGGGAGAAAAACGACCACTTTAACTGAGATGCAAAGGTTTATCAAAACTTTAATTTGATCTATCTCCATAATCAATAATTAATCAATCGACCACTTTATGGATATTATCCGAGGTCGTGGGCT
Organism: Coptis chinensis; assembly: GCF_015680905.1. NCBI lineage: Eukaryota > Viridiplantae > Streptophyta > Magnoliopsida > Ranunculales > Ranunculaceae > Coptis > Coptis chinensis. The sequence continues at coordinate 22,072,350 of NC_141456.1, read as the reverse complement.
TCAATACGTGAAGAAGCCATTACTGAAATAATATAATGATCAAAACCAGGTTTTTAATGATAAACTTATAAATTTCAGAAAATATTACATAAAATTAATGGGAGAAATATACAATTCACAACAAGGCGTTATGATACCACATGTAAACCAATTCTTAAACTTAAGTCAAGGATCTTGAATCGCATGAACTCACCAACATCATAACAATCATAAATCAATAATTAAACGTAAATAAACATACCTTAATCCATATCTTTAGATGAATGAAACATGTAGAACGGCGAAGGAGAACTTGTTTCTCACCCTAAGTCTTTTCTCTAACCCTAATGTGTTTTCTTAGCCTTGCATAATACACAATTATGAGGCATGTGTATATATAGAGAAAAGGGAGGAAAGGACAGTTTCCTTAATTGGACAATGATTCTAATTTCCCATAAAAATTAGACTATAATTAGAAATAACTTCTAATTGCCAAAATATTAATATGGATTTGGATACTTCATCATATAAGCCCATGTTTTGTAAACCACTAGCCATTTGGCCCGGCCTATGGCCGGACTTGCTACATAGATAGCTAATGTCTCAAAAGCCTAAAGTCTACTTGAATAAATAATATATGTATATTGATAGCTAATGATTCATTACTTATAATATATGTATACTTTGTTTGAAGGGTTTATGTTTTTTTTAAATTTTTTTAAAGGGTTTGAAGGGTTTATGACCAGAGAGTTTTTTCCTCTATACATTAAGTGGAGGGGCAAAGTTCAAAATAGCATCATCAACCACACTCAAAAACGTTGTTAGCAAGTCTAGCTACTACTTCGTTACCCCCTAACCCATGATGAATCATGTAACTGGTAGCTTCCTACTTATATATTTTACCATATTAAATATTAAGACAATACCAAGGTGCATGTCATCTGCCATCAACTATGTCACGCCCTAAATTTTATAATGACTGATTACCAAAGACACATGGCATCTACAGTCATTATGAAACTCGGGACGTGATCAGACCAACTAAGCAAAACTCAAACTAAACAAAGACAGAATAATTTTACAAAAATTTCGGCAGAATCTCCTTTGTATTTTCAACATTTCATAAACTTAAATCCTGTCATAACCTAAAAATCATAACAATATACATATCTCATTGTTTAATCCAATTAGTTAACCGTCTCGACGAATGCCAGAACAGTTAAATAACCCTTGCGCCTCGAGACAATTTAGTTTCTTCCCTAAGAAGGCATTAGTTTCTCTAGCACGTTTAAAATGTACTAAAAACATTGTATAATTTACATCATGACTGTTAGTTCCTCTATACATTGTGAGGCGTCCTTTTATCAAAGTTATTCAACAAATAAAATAGATTTACCTTGTCCAAAAATCTTTATATGGTAATCCACCCCTACAAAAAGGTTAGTATACTTACCATCCTGCAAAACATATTTATATTGAGTCTGAACTAATCTCCACATTAGTGCAAATCACCTTCAAACAACCATTAGTGCCTGCTTCCCTTGCTTATTGTTCTCTAAGTGAAAGCATGAATTTCAGGAGCGGGTTCGGGTCGGATTCTCACTCAAAACTCTTTACCATATTTGGATCCATCCGGATTCGGGTCGGATTTCGGATATCCATATCTATTAAAAAACACAATAAGCAAGGGAATCCGAGTTTCAGATTCTCACTAAAACTCTTTACCATTTATATATCCTAAAAATATAAATCTTTTTAAAATGATTCGAGTTTTCGGATATTCTGGTCGGATTCTAGTAACAAAAATAGAAACCATATCCGTTAAAATGGATTCGGATATGGTTGGATCCGGGTCGCATCCCGTATCATTTCCAGCCCTAATCCCAACTCTCGTGTGCGAAACTCTTCGACGACTAAGAAGCTCAAAGAGGCTAGTTGAATTGAGCGGTCACCAACCATACAACAAATAAGCTAACTAATGAAAGTCTAAACCTTACCATCTCTTTCAATAGAGTCATTATGTCATATTCAGCTCTAACACGCCATGCATGATTGTGCCATGCATTTCAAAAAAATAGTATGCGAGTACTAAATGGTTCGGATTAATCAATGTGAAAGAAAGTAAATGTCACTTGCATTCGAAAAATGTAAGCAAAAGAGAATGCCTCTTCCCTCAAGTCAATTGACCAACCTCCATAGACTATAATACCTATTTAACATGTTAAAAATGTGTTGGCCTCCTCATGAAACTCGTCCAAAAAACAAAGATGGCAGTTAACTAATGCTCAACCTCCAACCTTTATCAACACATTGACAGAAAAAACACCTAAATCTATTATTCAATATAACCATTTGAAAATAAATAACCGTCCATAGTTCCACACAAATCCCATTTCCAAATCATCCCATATATGTTTAGGCTTGCTATATATTTCTTGTTACTCTGTTACAAACTACAGACTACTTTAGGAATTCTGAGGCTTTATTTATTAGGGTACATACACACTCTTTCCAGCACTTCCATATTACTTCTAAATAGCATACCAAATAATCAATAAAATCTTGCATCACAAACTTAATATACTGAGCATATTATATAAATTGCATGCTAGCTACCAATCAAAATGGTCTTAGTTCACCAATTAAGTTTAATCAAACTAACAATGTAATAATATCATGAGAGTCACGAGCAGGATCGCTGATCGTGTTTTTATAATTTCCCATTTTGATTATTACAGCAATACATAAGATCAACCCATGGTATATGCAAAGGGGATAAAATCTTTGAGTTACCAAATTTTCCAAGTACTCATTTCGTGTACATCTAATATAAGGTATGTAACTCTGCATATTTCCAACTCAATTCAAATGAAGAACCAAGAATTATAATTTTTTCGATAAAATTCAGCAATTCCATATGTAATACTTGGCAGTATACCAATATGGAGAAACTACTTTGAATGATTGCTAATACTTAATACATAGTTTCAACCATACTCCAGATTATGCTTTTCTAGTAGCTTATGAAGTAAGCAAGTAAATCAAACCAACATTTGAGAATTATTATATCAAGAGTTTGACTGGAAAAGCATTTCTAGACATACTAAAGTGAGAAACTCATGTTGATATTGAAACAAAAATATATATTATATCCAAAATGTGGGTGCAAAAAAGAAGAGTGGTGCTAAGACTAAGTGTCATACCAGCAAAACATTTCTAATTCAATAAATACATTTCCGTTATGAATCTATCCCATCAGGCCAACACCAAGAGTTATGCAACTACGTCTCAGGACTATTAAGTGCTTTGTGGTAATTGGATAGTGATTCTACTGCTTCAATTTCTTGTTTGAGTCAGGCTTCAATACTTCTAAAGCGTGAGATTCACTTGCTATTTGATTGGATTCACTCGCCATTATTTATTTATTTATTTCATAGGTATCGATTTTTTTTTAGACAACGGTAATCGACTGGGATGTAATCGTACAGGGATTTGGGGCGTTATTATCACCAAATACCATGTTACTTATTTTTTGGATGAATTGTTTCATCTTCTGGTAAACATTTGGTAACCATTCATAGTTCAATTACAAAATCAATGAGACCTTGGATTCTTGGAAGGTTTGAAGTGGCCTAGTGGAAAGTCCAAGGTCCACCCATCAGGTGTGCCACATTTAACATAGTAACCCAGTCATTACTTGAAACTTGATTAACCCTTTTGTCAATCTCACCTACTTGCATGTTATAAATGATGGAGAGCTAACTTGGAAAGTCTAAAACTGAAATCTCATCAATTTGACTCCTCCTCAAAGAAAAGTTAGTAAGCATTTATCGGAAAGCGCCCTCTTGCACATTGAAGAAAGATGTTAAGAGATTATTAAGTTTCACCTAAACACATTATTCATAGCGATGATTTTCATTCGAGAATAAGCTCATTGCATCCTAAGAACGGACGAAAGATTAAAACAAAAACCAAATAAATAATAAAAAAAAAGAACGGTAGTAACTCACGTTTGGCAGAAAGTTCAAAGAGGGAATCAACAGGGGCATTGGCGACCATGGTTGTAGCAGCAGAAGGTGGCCATTGTATTGTGTTTGCTCCTCTGTTCAAGTAACTGATCATATATACAGGAGTGCGAGAGAACATCTTTATTCCCTACTCCATAGCTTTCCTTCTGAAAAATAGAAAGAGTGAATAATCAATATACACCAACAATAGAAGTTTAAGAAAGATCAAAACAATAATGGGAAAGCTAAAAAAAGAGTGGGAAAGAAGATATACGGAGATAAGAAATAAGTTACAAGAAAATCTCTTACACGCCTTCTTTGGTCGGTACTTGGATAATGTGCAAAACGCTTGATCACCGATCCCGATTGAATGATACCTATTAATTCTCCCTTCATCCCTTTCAAACTTTAGTCCGTCACTCCTTTGTATTCCTGTCATTTGTTTGTTTGGATGCAATACACATTTTGCAGTAGAATTGGTTGGGACCTATATCTGCTAGCTGTTATAGGTTGTCAAATAGTAAAACTAAATTGGAAACAGCAGTAGGAAGTTTTTTTTTCTCAGTCTAACTTCATGAACCTCGTACAATTAACAAAAATCAACTTTTCAACAAAGCCATCAACTTATTGAGTAAAGCCACTAACCTGCATTGATCTTATTCATTGCTCTTTTCACATGTTCAGTATCCATGATAAGAGTCTGAACTATTTTATATCCGTAATGCGACATTGCCTGTAACACCAAAATAAATAACAAGAAAACCGATTCATACCTAAACTACTCACTATCTTTACTCGCGTGTTTCCTGTTTTCAATATTCTACCAATACATGGAAGATCGAAGGATTAAATTCAAGACTATATCTAAATCCAAATCATCTAATTCATCACTCGAAACACCCTTTCTTCCTCGGCTAAGTTTGAAAAATAAGCCTGCGAGATTGGCTTCAGCTGTTTTGTTTGGGATTAATTCAGTGATCGGGTATTTTCTCATGTTGGCAATTATGTCATTTAATTGGGGTGTTTTTATTGCTATTTAACCAAACAGGAGAAGCCAATGCCCAGAAAATCTGGGTTAGACAAAGGATCTCCTTGATCCTTGTCTTCTGGTGACTGTCCCAGGTAAGGATTAAGAGTACCCAGCCAGCCTCTTTTACGTCAAAATTAGAGAATCTTGTATGGAGAAGGTAATGGACAACGAAGTGCAGATATTGAGGAACAAATTGCAGACCTAGCTTCTTCCAATGCAGAAAATACCAAAGTGGTGGATTTGGTATTATTGGATTTTCCCGGTGGTCTGAACAATTTACGGTCTTATAATTTCATAATACGGGGACATGGAGGACATGGTCAAGGTGTCAAGGTCAGGAGAGCAGAGAATAAAAGATTTTGTAACAGACCATTATGGATACAATGCCAATTTTATGGGGCCAGCAGCTGGAGTTTTGGTTGGTTTCACAATGTTCTTCGCATTCTTATTTGTGTTCGCCATCAACAGATTCAACTTCTAGAAAAGGTAGAAGTTAAATGGACCAAATGCTCAGAGAAAACTCCCCTTAGCATCCTTTGTATTATGCATATTTGGTGCAAATCTCTCCCTAGTTGATAGAATTTGGACAAAGGATCGGAGTGCTTCAATGGCAAAATAAAATTTGTCCTACTTGAATGCTTTTCATAGTATTTAGGAAGAACTTTTGTGTATCTAGTGTTTTCTTCCAGAGATTGATTAGAAGGTCATGACTCTTGAGGGGAAAAAATTGTTTAAACTTTCAAACAATCAAAATTCAGCGATTCCAATATAATTGGTGAATCAATCAATTATATTAACATAATGACTCAATCACCAGCTTGACCATATCTCCAATATCTAGAAAATCACTATATTCCAATAACTGTTATATAAATAGTTATATTAACATAACTATTATTTATATAACATAATAGTTATATAAATATTTATTGATTAGACATATAACTATTGATTATAGTTATATAACAATAGTTATATAAATAGTTATATAACTATTGTTATATAAATATTTATAACCCTTAACAGTTATGTTAATAGTTATTGTAAATATCTAGAAAATAGTCATTATGTAAGGGTTTAAATTACATAATGTGATATTTAAATATCTATTGATTTAGTCCAAAAAGTGCTAATAAACCAGATTGACTGAAACCTATACAATAGTTTCGCAATAAAGGTAAGCAACTAAGCATGATATTGAAGATCTGAAATAGAAAAATAATGATTTTGATTTTTCTAGTACTCTATCCTATTTGAATAATTCATAGAATAATATGCCAAGATTGTTCAGGATTGATAGGCATACCATCAATCAACTGTCAATAGCTACAACAACAACAATGTTAATGCTGCTATTATATGTAAAACTACTTCCATCTGTACAGCTAGAATTCACAACTGGGTCTTTAACCAATGCAAGAGCAGTCGCCTTTGCAAGCAATGCACTCAAGTGACTCCCTTCGACTTAATTTATGAATTCCACTGATACATTATATATAAGAAAATTATATCAAAATCAAAACAAATCAATAATGCATGGATAACTATACATTCACAACATCAACAACTTCAAATAAGATATTACCTTCTTGTAAAGATTGTCAAGAGCATCAGTAGTAATAGTATACCCAACTCTAAACGTCGATACCAAGAGACTCTCAATTCCTACTAACAGCACTCTGCATTTACTGTAGTAAAAGGAACAACAAAACCCAATTCCACATTCAAAGAAAGAGTTGGTTTCGAACTTCCATTACAGGGGGCAGGAGCAGCAGTAGCTGCCTCGACATCTTTCGCAACAGTTTTCCCCAACAGTCTACTTCCAACTACTGAACTCAATTCCACACTCAACTCATAAGGCGATGCCACTGCTCTTTTCCCTCAATCAGAAGCATAATGGACCGACGCCATAACAAAAATAGTCGGTCAAGGTTTCGACACTGGGGGTGGTGGTGGAGAATTGAACTAACAATAGTAATGAAGTTTCAACTGGTTTTTCTTCCTTAGAAAAGCCCGCCATCTTCGAATCCGCCGACCCTCGTCTTTGGTTTTCAAAGAAGATAAGCAATAGTAGATCCAATAGCAGCAACATAGAAACTAATATCCATATTAGCTTTATCTGATTCAACAACAACTACGCTTTCGCCTTTCAATAATTTATCACCTTCAGATTTAATCCAAGACACAATTTTTCCTTCAATTATTGTTGAACGACACGAATATTTCACGAATCTTAGCTTGAATTCTTGTTCTGCATATTGGGTTTGGTGTTGAAGAGAAGTTTGGGTTTATTCTGATTGGACTGGGGTTTTGATGAAGAGTTTTTTTTTTTTTTTTGGTTATAAGGTTTGGTGAGAAGAAGAAGTTTGGGTTATAAGGTTTTGTTGACGAAAGGTTTTTTTATCCACTCTTTTGTTAGATTCTTATGCGAACAATTCCCAAAATCTGGGCGTGAATTTGTTTTTTTGGTACCGAATTATTGTAAAATCTGATGTGTCAGTCTCAGAGAAAAAAGGGGGGCTGACGTGGGTCACTAGGAGCATTCTCAACTACTCAGTATTAATGGTCTTTGATTAATTATATATGACATGTGTCCATCATGTGGGACAACTTTAGGAATTCAATAAAATCCAACAGGTACACCTTACTGAGAAAAGTTCTAACAACTGCTCCATTCTTCTTTTTTCTACCAAAATCTGGCTTGAGAACAATTGTATTACCAACTACTGAGCACAGATCTGATCCATTTACCCTGTTTTTTCCAACACACAATCTTCTAGGAGCAAGCACACCCTGATTTTCATAACAAGAGCTGAGCATCAAACTTGTATGGATCATCTCTTGGGAAATTCTTAATAAATGGAATGATGTGATTGATCATCGTTGAGATGCCATTGAGATTAAGGTGGGGGGTTTGCTTGGGAAGTTTGGGGGATTGTCCCCGCCTTATATGAAGTGCAAATGACTGTTGACAATGGTGCGGAACTATTGTGCATTGCAAATGACTGGAAGACACAACTTAAAACACACAAAAAAATAATAAGGACTAGAACATAGTATTGATTTACTGAGAGAGAAGAACAACAGAAAAACGCAAAACACAACTTCAATATTCTCTCTAACAACAACACATACGTAATCAAACGTCTATTGCAACTAGCACAAAACTATAGACTCAAAAATATATAACTATCTTACGTAAGGACAAACAAACAGAAAACACATATTATTAACTTCCATGACCACCATTATTATGTGTTGGAAATTTAATTGTTGCAACAAGAACAAACTGTGAATACAAGAAAGTTGAGACGCGGACTAAGTCACTCTTTTTAAAGTTGTTTCGTGTCTGTTATTCCTTGTACAGATATATCACGCCAATCTCTAGGATACAACAACCACGTACTAACAATCAATCTTCTATGTTAACAACACTTAAACAAAGAAGAAAATGACGAACAACGAGACTAATATTATGACTGCCCAAAAACCTAGTATAGAAAATAGGGTTTTTAAGATATGTTTTAGGCTACTAAAATAAGCGTTTATATAGAGTTAAAAACGGTGGAAAAACATGGAGCGCAAGTAAATCCACTAAATTAGAAAATTGATTCAGTTTCCCGTTTTTCGATTGGAGTCCACTAGCTCACTATGCTTTCTATTTCCAATTCCAAAAGTAAATTGTTAAGAAATTGGTTTACCAAAAAGGTAAGGGATCAAAGATCCCAAGCCACAATCCCGGTTCGGGGCAGCGCGTGTGTGGTGTCATAGTCACAAATTCGGAATTCGTCAAAGAAGAAATCGTTAATTCGTACAAATTTGTTAAAAAAATCGAAAAAAATCGGGAAAGCCATAAATAATTAAAACATAAAATAATACGCAATGTGTGATTGTGCATAATGTCAGGGTTACTTCGAGTATATATCAAATTCAAAATTTACAAATATATATATATCCTTGTTATATCTTACGATATCCTCCAAATAATTGCAATTTAGAGAGTAAAATATTTTAAAAAATTAATAGAAAGCTATCTATCATCAAAAAAAAAAAATCGGAAAAAATTGCTAAAAATTGGTAAACATCGAGAATTCGGAGACTTTTACCTTTTTTATTGTTTATTCGTTTTGAAATTCTGTAACTTGTCAATTCGGAGACCTTTTACGTTTCTTTTTTTAAATCGGAGATTTTTGTGACTATGTTTGGTGTTGACTGCGTTCCCCCTCCTAACACAAAAACATTTGTAGGGCATGCCCTTAGTGTGAGGCTAGAGCTTATAAACACTATCCACTAGTGTTTCGTCCAATGTGGGACTAAAGATTTTTAATTGAACAACTATTCCACATAGAGGTCAAGGTATCAAACCACCACAAGGCCACCCCAACATAACAACTTGTTTTATTCAAAATAACACAACACCGGCTATGATGCCTTCTCTTTTTGTCTGGCCCCATTCTTAAGCACTTCAATCAATTCCACTAGACACTCAGTTGCTTTGCAATCAAAGGAGTTGTTCTCTTGCTTATCAACACCTCTGCAATATCTGTAGGAGTAATCTCGATCTATGTTCTCCAAGAGATTACCCACCTCCTCAAACAATGGGTGTGACTCAAGTTCTAGATAGTTCTTTGCAAGCACCTTGAAAGCTTCATATTTGCAATAAGCTAGCTCAATGTGGGAAGAATCAAGCTTGTCGACATGATATGTTGTAAATGTTGGTATACGACACGTGGTTGAGTTTAGTCAGTTACCAAATTCATATTGGAAAGAGGCACTGCCACTTTAGTTTAGGAATTAATTTCCATATTGGAATACCAGCACCACACGGTTAAGGTTTTGGTTTCCTATTCTAATAGGATTCCAATTTGATACCCACGACCTCTATAAATATGAGACCGGTTTGTGGGATTTGTCATGCTCAAGTTTGGATGCTCAAATTAGTTAAGTTCAATTTGTGAGAGTATAGATTTGTGAGCTTCAATTTGTGTTTGTGAAATCTTCGGGATTCGTTTGTGAGTGATTGTACTCTATTTGTTTCTCTCTTGATTAGTAAAGTTCTCTTCTTTTGCTTGGTGGATTAGGCTAATGCCAAACCACGTAAATCTCGTCTCCACTTCTATTGGTTATTCACTTTGCATTGGTAAGTATTTTAATTAATTTGTTTTTTGTCGATTTCTATCACCACATTCAATTTTCTTTGTCTAATTGTCACGCTTCCGCATTCGTTTACGTAACAAATTGGTATCAGAGCCAAGGTTCTACCTAGGGCTTCTTTTGTTGGTTTATTGATTGTTTTGTGGTGTATAAAAGTTTGAAAAAGTATGGCAACGGATCCTCCATCGGGTACTACTTCTACGACGTCTAAGGAGAAATCACCTCCTACGACTTTGAATATTAACCATGCAAGGATTGATGTGGAGAAATTCGATAGATTTAACAATTTTAGTATATGGCGTTGTGAGGTTATAGATGTACTATGCCAACAAGACTTGGATGATGTGTTAGACGAAAAACCATCGAATATAGAGGAGAGTGTTTGGGCTAAGAAAAATAGGCAAGCTTGTGGTATCATAAAGATCGTGTTTGGCTAGGGATGTGAAGTACCTTGTTCTCAATGAGACTTCAGCCAAGAAAATCTGGAGAATTCTTGAAGAGAAGTACTTAGATAAGACAATGGAAGGTCGTGTCTTTATGAAATCAAAGTTGTATGATATGAGAAAGAAAGAAGGTGTGTCATTGTCCCAGCATATGAACGAGTTTAACAAGTTACTTACCGACTTGTTGAACATTGAAGAAGAAACGAAGGATTAAGACAAAGCTTTCCATTTGTTGAGATCTCTTCCCAAGGAGGAGTATGGGCATATAAAAACCACCATTATGTTCAGAAAGAAAGCTTTGAACTATTCTGAGGTGCAGTCATCGTTGACAAGTTAGGATATTATGAACAACAATGAAAAAAAGTCACGAGAGTCGACGAGCACTGCTTTTGTGGTAAGAGGGAGGTCTAATAGCCGCCCAAACTCTGGTGGTGGAAGAAGTAAATCTCGTTCTAAGTCGAGAGGGCGAAATCTAGCCCGTGATAAGTGTGCTTTTTGTCATGAGGTTGGACATTGGAAGAAGGACTACAAGAAGTTGAAACACAAGAAGAAAGATATTGAGCAGAAATAGTCCAATGTCAACATTTCTCAAGTAGGTAATGATTTTGATAGTTCCAATTTCTCTTTTCTCGTTACATCGAGTATTTGTTTCATTGATTCTAGTTATTGGATTTTGGATACGGGTACTACCTATCATGTTTGTCTCGTAAGGGAGTGGTTTATAAGTTTCAAGGAGTTTGAAAGAGGTGATGTGTTGATGGGAAATGATCAACCCTGTCGCATTATGGGGATGGGTAATATTTGTCTCAAGATGTATGATGAAACGGTTAGGGAAATAAAGGATGTTCGATATGTTCCCACTTTGAAGAAGAATCTTATCTCTGTTGGTACTTTAGAAGCTAAGGGCTACAAGGTAGTCATTGACAATGGTGTTCTAAAGATAGTTTATGGAGCAATGGTTATCATGAAAGGCATACGTCAGAATAACTTGTACTATTTGAAGGGTGGTACAGTTAGTGGAGAAGTAGTTGTTACTAAGCATTCGGAGGCAGTTGCTAAGGAGGCCACCAGATTATGGCATATGCGTCTTGCACATGCAGGAGAGAAGTCCATGCAAACATTAACGAAGCAAGGATTGTTGAAAGGTGCTAAGACCTGTAAGTTGGATTTTTGTGATCATTGTATTTTGGACAAGTAGACAAGGGTAAAGTTTGGCACCGCTATCCACCGTACGTGTGGAACCCCTGATTATGTTCATTCTGATGTTTGGGGTCCTTCCAAGAATGCATCTCTTGGAGGGAACAAACATTATTATGTGACCTTTGTTGATGATTACTCTATGCGTTTGTGGGTATGTATATACCATGAAAAATAAGGATGAAGTCTGAGATATCTTTGTGAAGTGGAAGAAGCTCAGGCTGGCAGAAAGATCAAAAGACTCTGAACTGATAATGGTGGTGAATATACAAGTGATCCGTTCTTGTAAGTATGTCAGAATGAGGGAATAGATAGGCACTTCACAGTAAAAGGTACGCCGCAACATAATGGAGTAGCTGAGCACATGAATCGTACTCTAATGGAGAAAGTGCAGTGTATGTTTTCTAATGCTGGATTGGGCAAAGCGTTTTGGGCTGAGGCTGTGACTTATACATGTTACCTTGTTAACAGGTTGCCTTCGGCTGCAATTGGAGGTAAAACTGCTATGGAGGTTTGGTCTGGTAAACCTGCTCAGGATTATGGTTCCTTTCGTGCGTTTGGGTGTCCTGCTTACTTTCATGTCAAAGATGGTAAGTTGGATCCTAGAGCAAAGAAAGCTATCTTTGTGGGTCTGAAAAATGGAGTTAAAGGTTATAAGCTATGGGATCCAAAAGATAAGAACTTTATTTTGAGCAGAGATGTGACATTTGATGAGGCTTTTATGTTGAAGTCTACTGACTCTCAGCAGGTGGAGAGTATGGCCAAAGAGGTATTGCAGCAGGTGGAGATTGATGCGTCTTCACCTAGTCCAGATGGTTCTGTATCTAGTAGATTGGCAACCATGGGTAGTCAGTCAGTTGATGTTCCAGTTGAAGACACAGAAATAGTGAATACAGGTGATGGAACAAATGATGATGCAGAGAATATGGATCCTTTGGCTCCGGTTCATGAGCCTATTGCAATTGGTAAATCTAATAGGAATGTTCCCCCATTATATTGGCTAAACGATTACGTTACCTATGCACTTCCTGTATTAAAAGTCTTGATGAAGATGTTCCTTCATCATATTATGGAGCAATCCAGTGCTCCAAGTCAGAAAAGTGGAAGACAGTTATGGATGAGGAGATGCAATCTCTTCATAAGAATGATACCTGGGTGCTTGTAAAGTTACCTAAGGGTAAGAAGGCGATTGGCTGGAAATGGGTGTTTGCATTGAAAGAAGGATCTCTAAGTTATGAGTTACGTTACAAGGCAAGATGGGTAGCTAAAGGCTACGCTTAGAGGGAGGGGATTGACTATAATGAGGTGTTTTCTCCGGTTGTGAAGCACTCCTCCATACGCATCCTTTTGGCCTCGGTAGCTTAGTATGATTTGGAGCTAGCCCAGCTCGATGTAAAAACTGCTTCTTTACATGGTAATTTAGAAGAGGAGATCTATATGACTCAGCCAAGTGGGTTTAAAGTTGTAGGAAAAGAGGATTTGGTGTGTAAACTGAAAAAAGTCGTTATATGGTTTGAAATAGTCTCCCAGGCAGTGGTACAAAATGTTTGATCGGTTTATGCTAGGGCTCAAGTACACAAGAAGTCACTACGATCATTGTGTCAATTTTCGCAAACTACATGATGGTTATTTTATCTACTTGCTCTTGTATGTTGATGATATGCTTATAGCCTCAAGAAGCAAGACTGAGATTGATAAGCTTAAACAGCTTTTGTCTTCAAAATTTGAGATGAAGAACTTGGGTGAAGCTAAGAAGATTCTTGGCATGGAGATTCAGAGAGATAGAGCAAAAGGCAAGTTTTTTTTTGTCTCAAAAGACATATTTGTATAAGGTACTACAGAAGTTTGGTATTGATGGAAACACTAAGTCTGTGAGTACACCTCTTGCCCCTCATTTTAAACTTAGTGCTACTATGTCTCCGAGTTCCAATGAAGAGCGTGAGTACATGACTCATGTTCCATATGCAAATGTTGTTGGTAGTTTGATGTATGCGATGGTGTGTACTAGGTCAGACTTTTCACAAGCTGTTAGTGTTGTTAGTAGATATATGCATAACCCTGGGAATAAACACTAGCAAGCTGTGAAATGGATTCTACAGTATATTCTTGGCACTGTATATGTTGGTTTGATGTTTGAGAGAGATCTAGTCAGCTTTGTGTGGGTTATGTGGACTCTGACTATACAGGTGATTTAGATAAGCGTCGGTCCATTACTCGATATGTATTTACTTTAGTTGGTGCTCCGGTAAGTTATAGGTCTATTTTGCAGTCTACAGTTGCATTGTCTATGACAAAGACAGAATTTATGGCGGTGACTGAGGCTATGAAAGAGGCTATTTGGTTGCAGGGTTTGCTAGATGACTTGGGTATTGTGCAGGATCAGCTCGAGATTCACTGTGATAGCATAAGTGTTATATATTTGGCCAAGAACCAAGTTCACCATGCCCGTACGAAGCACATTGATGTGCATTTTCACTTTGTTAAAGAAATTTTAGAGGAGGGTGATATCTTACTCACTAAGATAGACACCAAGGAGAACCCAGCTGATATGTTAACCAAAGTGGTTTATGGAATCAAGTTTCAATATTGTTTGAATTTGATTCATATCTTTCATTTGAGATGATTTGGCTCTTAGGGGCATTGGCGAACTACGATCGGCTTGATCCTTTAACAAGGGTACGTAGGCAGCCACTGTGTGGTACAGTCGTGTTTGGTCCTTCGAGACATTTGTTATTTGTTTGGTCCTTCGGACATTTGTGCAATGAAGAGGGGATTTGCTATTCGGTTGATCGGCTTAGATTTGGATAAATCTTCACCAAGGTGGAGAAGTGTTGGTATATAGCACGTGGTTGAGTTTGGTCAGTTACCAAATTCATATTGGAAAGAGGCACCGCCACTTTAGTTTAGGAATTAATTTTCATATTGGAATACCAGCACCACACGGTTAAGGTTTTAGTTTCCTATTCTAATAGGATTCCAATTTGATACCCACGACCTCTATAAATACGAGACCGGTTTGTGGGATTTGTCATGCTCAAGTTTGGATGGTCAAATTAGTTAAGTTCAATTTGTGAGAGTATAGATTTGTGAGCTTCAATTTGTGAGAGAGAGTTTGTGAATTCTTCGGAATTCGTTTGTGAGTGATTGTACTCTATTTGTTTCTCTCTTAATTAGTAAAGTTCTCTTCTTTTACTTGGTGGATTAGGCTAATACTAAGCCACGTAAATCTCGTCTCCATTTCTATTGGTTATTCGCTTTGCATTGGTAAGTATTTTAATTGATTTGTTTTTTGTCGATTTCTATCACCACATTCAATCTTCTTTGTCCAATTGTCACGCTTCCGCATTCGTTTACGTAACAGTAAAGATGATGACAATCCGTTCTTCTCCACTAGCTGTCCACAATCCATCGATAAAGTTCAACATATCTGATAGAGTGACCTGTGACATAGTAAATATAATATCATCCCCGTCACTACTTTCTTCTTGTTCTTTTTCTTTAACAAGTTTCGATGAGTTTCGTTTTCCTGCAAGGCCTAGAAAGCAATCAATGTCTTCTATCACAAGTACCAACTTATCTGTAGTATTTGATAGGAACCTACGGAGCGATATATTATTCTTGACAGCAGTTAATTCAAGATCATAGATGTCATACTCCAGGAAATTGGCTATAGCGGTTGTAGATGTTGTGTTTACTGGACAACGACCTGATGATCTGGAGAATAGGGAATGGCTGCACTCTTCTTGGGATAAGAGTTGCCTACGTATCAAGTTTATCGGGATAAACTTGAATCAAGCCTTACGTAGTTCATCTCTCTCTATTTATAGATGTGTGCTTGGACCGTTATGAATTGTAGATCCACCTTGTGTGCTATCTTGATGATTCGCCATTACTTTGTTGTTACAAAGTTAATGTCTTCTTGATTGTGGCGTTGATTGAGCTCCAAGATTGCGCTAGTTGATATCCTTCCATAAATGGTTGTAACTGATGTTGTTGACGACCTGGGTGTTGGGTCGTTGGTACGATCTGATGTTGTGGGACTAGCTGAAGTAGGATGTCCTGATATGTGGACACGTGTTTTGTAGTGTGGAACGGAGGGTACTTACATAGCCCCCTTTATTTTTTTTCGTTCTTTGGACAGCTGTTGCGTGGAACAAGAACAGTTAAAAAAGTAAAGTTTTGAAGCACGTGTCTGACAGTTGTTTTCTTTTGAATTTAGGTTTCGGGGAATGTGCGAGAACTATTGGGCTGGATTTATGGGTCCGAAAATACAACAATTTGTGGGCGAGTAATGATTTAGGTTTTGGGAACACGAAACGTTTTGATTGTCTCGAGGATTTGGGCAGTTAAGGGGTTTTGACTTGTAAAAGCTTTTCCTCTATTCACTTTTCAATCAAAGGAAAAAAGGGGAAAACCAGAGCGAAAGAAAGAAAGAAAAGAAAGAAAATTTTCTCTTCCTTTGCCATCAAGTTTGTGTTTTCAACTTAAAAATTTGAGCTTTCATTCTTTCTTTGATTTTGCAATATCTATAACTAGTGATAGTTTGAGTGGTGAGATTGAAGTTGATGAATGGAGAGAGAGAATGGTAAGTGATGAAGAAGTTGAGGAAAGGGTTCGTAGTGGTGATAAGGCTTTATCGTCTTCCTCGTTGGAGATGATGGCTGATGATGAAAGGAGGCCTAAGTCGGAGGATTGCTATCCCGCTTTGAGGGAGGAGTTTGGTTGGGTGAATGCCGACCTGGCCATGTACGACCTGAGTGAG
Organism: Coptis chinensis; assembly: GCF_015680905.1. Lineage (NCBI taxonomy): Eukaryota > Viridiplantae > Streptophyta > Magnoliopsida > Ranunculales > Ranunculaceae > Coptis > Coptis chinensis. Next base: position 22,055,778 of record NC_141456.1, on the reverse strand, counting down.
GAGAGGAATTTGTATGGAAATGACTACGTTCCTTGGGGTGGAGGAGTAGTTGTTTGTTATGGACAGTTGAAGGCTGGGATGAGGTTGCCTTTTTCCCATTTTACTGTAGAGGTGTTGAACTTTTTGGGGAAAGCACCTTGTTAGTTTGTAGGGAACAGTTGGAGGATTCTCCATGTGTTGGATTTGTTGAATGACAGGGGCTATAACATCTGTTTATCAGATGTGATGGAGCATTTTGTTGTGAAGAGGTTGGGTGCTATGAATTTCAGTTTTCATGTCTTTAAGGGGAAGTCTCCTGTTATCGTGGGGGTGAGTAAGGAGGAGTGGGGGCGTAGGAAGTTGTTGGCTATGGGTAGATATTGTCCTCCTGGTTAGGAGATTGAGAATCGTGTTGTACAGTTGCCTGGTAGGTCGTTGGTTTTAGGTCGTAATGTGTGTATGGTACATTATAATTTAGACGTTCTGATTTATTTGGTTTGTTTTTGCAGAGATCTCAATTCGTTTTCGTACAAACGGACGGTGTTATTGAAAGGTTTGCTTGTTTGAGCTTGGAGGAGAAACAAGCATTGTTGGGGGAGGTTGCGCATTATTTTAAGAGGCATGGAGGAGAGAAAATCAATCGTAAGAAGCTGGAGCAAAAAGCGAGGGCTCGCAAAGCTGCGGTTGTTATCTCTGATTCTAGCTCGGAATCTGCCACGAAGAGGAAGAGTCAAAAGAAAGCATTTATTTTTGGAGGGAAAAGGGCTGGAGGGGCTGGTGATAGCCGTTCTGGGGCAGCTAGGTCGGCTGGAGGATCTGCTGAACACCGTTTTGGGGCGGTGAGGACGGTTAGAGGTGTGACGCAATCCAGACGCTCTGAGTTGGGTGACGCAAATCGTTTGTCATCTCAACGTTCTGAGTTGGGTGACGCAAATCGTTTGGAGTCTCAACGTTCTGAGTTAGGCGATGCAAATCGTTTGGCGTTCCAACGTTATGAGCTAGGGGATGTGGCACGCTCTGCATCCAAGCGCTTCTCCTCTGGTGATGCAGATTGTTCTGCATCCAACTGCTTCTCTTCTGGGGATGCGGGTGCTGGAAGTGCTGGTGGGGAGGGTGATGCCCCCACTTTGTTTCGGAAGCCTAATCTAAAAAGGCATTCCGAAATGGTTGAGTCGAAGGGGGCTAAGAGGGCCCGAACTGAGTCTGAGGAATGACCTAGTACTGGTGAGGGTCGTACATCTTCAGGTTGGGTTCATCTGAAGAAGATGAACCTGATTGATTTGGTTATTGATGCTGGGGTGGTTGAGGTCCATGGAAAGAAGAAAGTTGATGAGGTTGAGCCTGTTGCTGAACAATGCAAGGGGTCAGGAAGTACGGACCCAAGTAAGAAAGGTGAAAGTGTTATTCTGGACAGGCCGGTTATGTATGAAGACCCTGTTAGTGGTCTGAGAAAGTTTGTGGAGAATGGGGACTGTAGCTTCAAGTCTAAGTTGGTTGGTGGGGCATTGCTGGAGAGTATTGTGATTGATTGGGATAGGCGCAAGCTGAATAATAAGAGTCTGGAAGTGAACTTGCAGGAGATGGACCGGTCTTTGTGCTATGTGAGTGTTCTTCCATTCTGAGCTTGCTTCTTTTGGGCTTTGTCGATTTTGATCCAATCTAATATCTATATTTGTTCTCTTATTTGTTAGGTTCTGGCAATGTACAGTAAGCTGAGGGAGATGGCGTCTATCTCCGATCTATACAAGAAGGAGCTGGATGCCAGCAAGCAAACTTGTAGCAGGTTGGTGGCCGAGCAGCAAGTGGAGAGGGCTGAGGTTGCAGGGCTGAGGGCTCAGGTGCAAGAGTTGGGTAGGAAAGTGGCTCTGTTGCAACCCTCTCTTGACTCTGCAAAGCTAGAGGTTCAGCAATGGGTCGCCGAGTGCAAGAAGTTACGGTCCGTTGCTGAACGAGTTGAGACTGAGTATAACGACTTGGTGGACTTGGTGGAGAGTGGCGGCGTCTACGTTATGGTAGATGATTATGTGGAGGTAGTAGATAAGTATGAGCGCCTCAAGATGTCAGTTGAAAGTGGGGCTGCAACAGTGTCTGCTGCAGATACTGGTGTATATGCTAGTTGACGATTTGATCTGTCATCCGACCAAGTCGTTGTTCCAGCTGTTCCTTCTGTTGTTTCTGTCTCGGATGTTTCTGAAGTTGTTGCTGATCTGGCTAGTGGCACGGTAGGTGAAGAGGGTGGGCTATTGGAGCCTTTGAATGTTGATCAAGTAACACATGTTATTTGAGCCTCTTCTGGTTTGATTGATGTTTGTGATGTGGTTGAAGTGTTTGAACAATATTCTCTTTTTGCACGAGTTGATACTGATACTGATATACTTTATATTCTTATGATGGGGATACTGAGGTCGTTTTCCTGGAATAACCTGTGGGACTCATGTATCTAACCGAAATTTGTATGTAAGTAGCAATACTTAAATTACTTACTTGTTGGAATTTGCTTGAAGCATGTATGTGATTGCTTTGTTGTTTTTGATTTGTTGTTCGACGACCTGTGTTGCATCGTAGTCGTACTGATGAACTGCTTGACTTTGCTAGGTCGTCTGATTGTTACAAGTCGTAAAGTGTTTGCGTACGACCTAGTATATTTGCGAAGTTGGTGTTTGGGCTTCGTCTTGTCCCTAGGTGTACGCCCTGAATCGTTCCTTTTGGGGGAACTTTTGATTGATATAATTAGCCTTTGAGTGGCCATTATATTTGAGTCTAACTTAAACCCTTTGTGAGGTCGTAAGTTGACTTGGGGTCCCTTTGGGGGTCCCCTAAGTTGAATTTGTCTGATAATTGGCCTTTGAGTGGCAATTTCAGTTGAATCAAACTTAACCCTAGTGTTGGTGTTAAATTGATTTAGGGTCCTTTCGGGGGACCTTGGTTTGAATTGATTGAAAATTTAACCACTGCGTGGCTGTTGTTGTTGAGTCGTTCTTGACTCCGCCTTTGAGATACGACCTGACATTGTGATGTCTTAGGTCGGGTTGCGTAGTGTAAGATGCATGGTACTCATGTAATGCAAAAAATGATATATGCACTCAAAGTATTGATGAAATTTTATTCATATTGACTTACGTATTTGGAGAAAAACTTGTTGATAAAAGCGCTTAAGGAGAGCTGTATTCCAAGGTCAGGGAAGTATATCACCGAGCTGAGTTTTGATCCAGTATGCGCCATTTCCAACGACTCTATCGACAATGCAGGGGCCTTCCCATGTTGGGTTGAGCTTGGCTGGACCTAGTGTCTTTTTGAGGACTAGATCCCCAGCTTGAAAAGATCTTGGGACGACCTTCTTGTTGTAAGATCGTTGGATTGTTTGATGGTACCGAGCTAGGAATATTGCAGCTACTTCTCTACGTTCTTCTAGGAGATCAACTTTTTTTGCCAAGATGTTGTCGTTGTCTCCTGATTCGACAATGTCAGAATGTGTGGTTGTGATTGTGAGCTCTGATGGTATCACTGCTTCTGTTTCAAAGCAAAGTGTGAAAGGAGACTCATTTGTACTGGATCTGGCTGTTGTTTTGTATGCCCATAGAATGTTCTCGAGCTGCTCTGGCCATTGGCTTTTCTTGCTCTCCAACTTCTTTTGGAGGTTTTCTTTGATGGCCTTGTTTGTGGCTTCTACTTGACCATTGCTTTATGCATATTTAGGTGTAGAAAATGCTTGAGTGATGCGCCATTTTTATCAAAAAGTCTTGACTTGTGTGCCAGCAAATTGGGTTCCATTGCCCATGACAAGGGTGTGGGGTAGACCAAATCTAGTGATGATATTGGTCCAGATGAAGTTGATTACGTTGACTTCCTTAACTTGGACTAGTGGGATTGCTTCAACCCACTTGGTGAAGTAATCTGTGGCTGCCAGGACATATTTGAGCCTGTTTTCTTTTGTGGGATGAACGGTCCCATGATGACTATCCCCCACATGTGAAAAGGCCATAGCCTGGCTATGTTGATCAATTCTCTAGCTGGACTTAGGTGATTGTGACCAAATGTTTGACATTGGAGGCATTTAAGAATGTACATTTTTGCCTCGATATGCATGCATGGCCAATAATACCCTTGGGCTATTGCTTTATGTGCCAGAGATCTTGCTCCTGCGTGGTTACCACATTCGCCTTTGTGGATTTCGTCGAAAATGAGTTGTCCTTTCCTCGGAGTTATGCACCTTAGATGGGGTCCTCCTGCTGATTTGCGGAACAGTCGTCCGTTGATCACTGTGTATCTTGGGGCTCAGAATTGTATTGCACGAGCATTCTTTGCTTCTGATGGGATATCACTATGTAAGATGAACTTGAGAAATGGGCCCATCCAAGATTGACTGATTTCTTCTTCGGATGAGGGATGGAAATCTATGAGGCTGTTGACACTTTCTATGTGGTATGCGGGTCATTCCAAGACGTCAATGTAGACTATGGTCGGACATGCTTCTTGTGTCTTTGAAGCTAAGAAAGCTAGACTGTCTGCATGTCTGTTATCTTCCCTGGGAATGTGCTTTAATGAGAACGTTTTAAACAATCTGATGAGGTCATTGACGATCTGAGCGTACTTTGCCAGGTTTGATCCATTCGTGACATATTCTTTGGTGATCTGCTTGACGATTAGCTGGGAGTTGTTGTAAGCCTTAAGCTTTGGGACTTGTAGTTGTTGTGCCATGCGGAGTCCTGTGATCAATGCCTCGTATTCCGCTTCATTGTTGGACGTTGCGAAATCGATCTTGATTGATTTTTGTAGCTGGCTTCCTTCTGGTGAAGTTAACACAGCCCCAAGTCCACTGCCATTGTTGTTGCACACTCCATCTACGTAGAGGTGCCATGTGTCTGGGGTGGCTTGTTGATGGAGAGAAGTGATTGGCTCCGGTTCCCAGCTGATATCTTCGACGAGAAAATCTACCAAGAAATTACCAACGACCTGACCTTTGCAAGACGTTCTGGGAACGAACTCGATGTGATGTTCTCCGAGTTCTTCAACCCATTTGGCCATGCGGGTTGTTTTGTTGTTGGAACTCAATACTTGTTTGATGGGTATATCTGTGATGACCTTGATGCTGTGAGATTGGAAGTAAGGTCGGAACTTTCGAGCTGAGTAGAGTAAAGAAACCATTGTTTTCTCCATTGGAGAGTAATGCTTTTCTGAATCTGCCAACGTCTTGCTGGTGAAGTAGATCATCTTTTTGACTCCATCATGTTCGCGAAAGAGAACTGAGCTGATTGCGAAGTCGGTAGTCACCAAGTACAGCCCTAATGTTTCTCCTTCTTCTGGCTTGGACAGGACGGGTGGAGTTGATAAATAAGCTTTCAGGTTGTTGAAGGCTTTATGGTACTCATCTGTCCAAGTGAAAGTTGCTCCCTTTTTGAGTATTTGCATGAATGGCCTGCACTTGTCAGATGCTCTTGAGATGAACCTATTGAGGGCTGAAACCATGCCAGATAACTTGTGGATTTGTTGCTTTGTAGTTGGTTCTGGCATTTCTAGGAGAGCTCGTATTTGTTATGGGTTTGCTTCAATGCGTCTTTGTGGAACGAGGTAACCTAAGAATTTCCCTGAGGCTACTCTGAATACGCATTTGGCTGGGTTGAGCTTCATCTTGTTTTGGCGAAGTCTTTCAAAGGCTTCTTGCAGGTGGGAGATGTGATCGCCCGCCTTTTCGCTTTTGACCACCATGTCGTCTATGTAGACTTCCATAGTGTCTCCTAGCAAGTCTTTGAACATTTTGGTGACCAGTCTTTGGTAGGTCGCACCTGCATTCTTCAAGCCAAATGGTAGGACGTTGTAGCAGAACGTACCTTGCTCGGTTATGAAGGACGTCTTTTCATGATCTTCTTCTGCAAGCGGTATTTGGTTGTACCCACTTTATGCGTCCATAAATGACAAAAGCTCGTGGCCGCAAGTTTAATCTACCAGTATGTCGATCCTTGGTAGGGGGAAGCTGTCCTTTGGGCAGTGTTTGTTGACGTTGGTGAAGTCTATGCAAAGTTGTACCTGACCATTCTTCTTTGAAACGGCTACTATGTTGGCTAGCCAGGTTGGGTACTCGACTTCTCTAATGAATCCAACGTTTTTTAGCTTTTCTATCTCTTCGTTGATGGTCTTTTGAAACTTGAGTGCTAGTTTCCTAGGTCGTTGTTTGATAGGCTTGACAATTGGATCTACATTTAACTTGTGGCAAGCGACCTGAGGGTCGATTCCTGGCATATCGATATACGACCAAGCGAAAATATCTTTATTGAGAGATAGAAATTTGACAAGTTGCTTCTTAAGCTTGGGGTCTAAATCAGGCCCTACATAGACAAATTTTGGGTCATCAGTTGTGCCCAAATTGACTTTTTCTCCTAGTTCTATTTGAGCTTGTTTTCCTTTGAGCTTGTCTGATGCAGTTGCTGGAGGGCTGGATGTTTGAAGATCTTCCCTCTTTGGGACGTCTTTGGCTTCAACGACCTGAGGCTTGGGTGAGTTCGTTGTGCTGACCTGATTGCATCGGTGAGCTTCCAGTTGGTTGCTTCTGAGCTCCATGATTCCTCTGGGACCGGGAAATCGCAGGACTTGGTGTAAGATTGATGGAATTGCTTGGATCTTGTGAATCCAACAGTATCCTAGAATGGCGGTGTAGGACGACCTGACATCGATCACACTAAAGTGTGTTGAAGTTTTGATCATGTCTTCCTTCTCTCCAATGGAGACTGGCAAGATGACATCTCCAATAGCATCTGTGCGATCTCCGTTGAACCCGTAAAGCGGTGCGTTTGATTCTATCATCACCGAATTTGGTAGGTGCATGTCCTTGTAAGTTTGATAGAAAAGTATGTTACACGAGCTGCCTGGATCGATGAGGACTCTTTTGTCTGTCCACCCATTGATTTTTACGTGTACTACCAAGGCATCATTGTGGGGTAGGCACACTTTGTCTAGGTCCTCTTCAGTAAATGAAATTGTTATTGTTGTTTGAGGATTTGTGGGGTTGATCATATCAGCTTTGTGTGAGAGGTGGTAGATCTCTTGAAGTGCTCCTACTCTTATGCGTTTCTCCCGACCTGAGGTTTCGTTGTTTGAGGTGTCTGTAATCATGTTGATTACTTTGTCCTCATCGTGGTCGGAAGAGTGTTGTCTCCTGTTGTGCCTCGACCGACCTGGAGATTTAGATCGTCGAGTTGATCCGCCCTCATTTCTGTTGTTTGCGTGTGTCGTTCATTCTTCGCGCTTTGCTTCGTGGCGTTTGGCATCCAGCTTGTGCCTCAGGTCGCTTTCTGGTAGGAACTCTTTTAATTTGCCTTCCTCCACTAAGTCTTGGAGGTAGTGCTTTAGGCTCCAACAATCATTGGTGTCGTGGTGGTGGAGTTTGTGGAAATGGTAGTATGGACATTCTGGTATGGTGATCACCTTGTTGATGTTTGGTTTAAAGTATGGTGTTGTATCTATCTTCTTCAGGATCTGACTAGGTGTCCTAGAGAGGTTAGAGAATTCCCTCTTTGTGTATAAGGGTTTGCTGGAGCTGGATCTCTTGTTGTTGTTGTTGTTGTTATTTGAATATTGCTTGCTTTCCTTGGGGTCTTGCTCGTTACTTACGGCGAGGACATCTTTGCCTTTGCGCTGGGCCATCTATTCTTCGTACTTTATGTACTTGTCGACTCTGTGATACAGGTCGGCTGAGGTTTCTGGCTTATTGCGCATGAGGGACCCTGCTAGGTCGGAGTCGTCTAAGAGGGCGTTTGTGAACGCAGAAATTGCAAAGCCATCACTGAGTCCTGATTCCAGCGAGAGGAGGTCCTTCTTAAAATGTCCTAGGAAGACTCGGATCGTTTCTCCATGAGCTTGCTTGAGCTAAAACAAGAAGTCCAGGTCGGCTCACTTCTTTCTGTTGTGGACGAACTCTGCTACGAACGTCTCAGCTAGGTTGTCGAAGTTGTTGATCAAATCGGGAGGGAATGTGTAAAACCAGTCTATTGCTCCGTCTTTCAAACTGGCTGGAAAAAGTTTGCACTTCAAGTAGTCATAGTCTGGATGGCTGTAGAGTGCAAGGATTTGACTGAAGCGAGCTACGTGCTTACTGGCGAGAAAGTACCGCGTCGTCTGGGGGAACTTTATTTGGATGAACTCCGGGCGAGGCCGCTTTGTCTCGATTTACGTGGTGAATGGTGATGCCTTGTACATTTCTAGCATCTTCTGAGCGATCTGGATCGTGCTGGCTCTTTTGTTTGACTTCTCTAATTTTTGGGCGAAGTCTTCTAAGCGTTGATTGGTGGTGTTGGTAAGGGCTGCAACGGTGTTGTGCTCCCCTGCTTCTGTGGTGTCGTTGTTGGCGTTGGAGGTGGCCTAGTCGCGCATCGTCTGATTCTCTTGTTGTAAAGTGACAAAAGCGTCTTGTAGCATCTTCATTTGTTCTGCCAACATTTGAAGAGAGGTATCCATGGTGGTTTTTACCAGTTTCGTGGGCTTGAGAAAAGAGTAAGTGTGCTTTTCTTAAGGAAACGAACCGGCAGACGGCGCCAATGTAGATGTTGTGTTTACTGGACAATGGCCTGATGATCTGGAGAATAGGGAATGGCTGCACTCTTCTTGGGATAAGAGTTGCCTACGTATCAAGTTTCTCGGGGTAAACTTGAATCAAGCTAGCCTTACGTAGTTCATCTCTCTCTATTTATAGATGTGTGCTTGGACCGTTATGAATTGTAGATCCACCTTATGTGCTATCTTGATGATTTGTCATTACTTTGCTCTTACAAAGTTAATGTCTTCTTGATTGTGGCGTTGATTGAGCTCCAAGATTGCGTTATTCAATATCCTTCCATAAATGGCTGTAATTGATGCTGTTGACGACCTGGGTGTTAGGTCGTTGGTACGATCTGATGTTGTGGGACGAGCTGAAGTAAAACGTCCTAATATATGGACACGTGTTCTGTAGTGTGGAACGGAGAGTACTTACAGCGTCTATCATTATGGATTTACTTGTGCCTGGTGTTTCCATAAAGCAAGCAACTCCTCTTCCATGCCTTCCCAATTTTCTTGTAGTATTCCTTGCTTTACTGAATGACGTAACATCATTCATTATCTCTTGGGTCCATTCCTAGTGTGTCAAAAGTAGCTGGATGCTTGAATGCCACCGAACTCCAACAGTTTTCAAAATCTGTTGAATTAGTGTGTAAAGCTTCCTCACCGATCGAATGTCAGTGTGTATCCCCACTGCTTGATTCTCCTGCTGCTGTTGTCTTCATTTCTCATACAATGGTATCCCCACCTAACCACTACTCCCTTGAATACATCGGTTATATTTTCGTCCTCATCCATTGTGAGAGTGACCGCGTTAACCCCTTTGCCTAAACTCGCCTTGAGTTTGCTAAGCTGCATTCAAGACGAGATATGTCTCAACGACTTGGTAAGGTTTGTTGGGGTGCCAGATATCTTTGCTATGCTCACGGATAACAATATTAATTGCTGGTAATATAATTTTTTGTATCTTTGAAAACAAATCCATCAAAGAAGAAAAATTCAATAGTGAGGAAATTGTTGCCCACATGAACAGGAAGCTCGTCACAGTTGAAACAAACCCATTACTAGCACTGAACATCTTGCTGAAATACTGAAAGGAAAAAATATTTGAAATGAATCTATTATTACCATTGAACACTATAGTGAAATGAAAAGATACAGAGTAGTGAATACACGAGATAAACAAGAAGACGAGAAAAAAATAACTCTTTCTTCAACCTATTACAGAAAATATAGTGCTGGAATTGCAGACTGTTTTTCCAAAAGGGTTTGGATTTGGGAAACAATGCAAGTAAGCCAAGAACGTGTTGTGTTTATGGAAAGTCTGTTCAGAATCTACGACTCCAATACTCCATTTGCTTGGTTGGATGTTGGCGGGACTTGACTATTAAGTAATACTTGACAACTTTTTTTCCCAAAGAAAGAACAATTTACATCTTCATTACCTGATTAAATTATTGAGATTTCGAGTGTGTTTGAACGAAATGTGAAAAAATTACCATAAAAACCCAGCTAAAATTTCATCCTAATTAGTTGTTGATAGGCTAATAATATTACAAAATAAGTTGCAGTCTCAAGTGTATCAGTGAAAATTTAATTAATCACTGAAGGCTGTGCTTTCAACATGATTTAGTTAAAGCAATACAGCATTAGCTACTAGAAGGTACTGACAGTTGTATATGTGGAAGTGTGGAACACTGATTCACAAGTTGCCTTACTCGTGAAAATGGTCCATGAGTTGTGTACTTTCAAACCTCACATTAACAAGAGGACGATCTGATATTCTGATGTTGAAGACCAGGAAACAAGAGTCGAGGCCATCAGGCGCCACAGAATAAAAATCTAAAGATCTAAATTTCATTAGATGAAGACTATTACGCTCCACTAGTGCGAAGATATATATACCAAAAGAACAAAACAAGTAAACACACTTCTTCAAAAAATTCGTGTCATTGTTCTCATTTTGTGGGAAAAATTGCACATATTCGGACAACACTATAACGACAATATAGAAGCATGGGTTCTTGCGACAATTTCAGTTATATAGGCATGGGTTCTTGCGAGTTGGAAGGGCTTGGAAGTATAGAAAAGAATTGAGCTACATAGTGACCAATCCAGTTCTGCAGGACAAGAACACCCATTCCGACAGTGCATATGGTAATATTACAGCTGGAGGCGATCCTTAGTTCCCAACTTTCAATTCCACCAACACGTCCCCTTGATGCCAATCCACGAGTTGCTATCCAGTGAAAACGAGTAGCCAGTGCTGCTAATTTTACATGGAAAAACACTACATACCTGAGTATGATCATCCTCCTTGACGTAAACAATATATGATTTGCTCAAGAGAAATGTCTTCTACAGCGCGTTTATATTATTTGCATTGCCTTGGACGGAAATTTTCTTTGGACAACAGAGAAACAATTAACTGCTCCAACCTTTTGGCACCAGGACCTGGCTTGAGAACTGTTGTATTACCAACCACTGAGCAAGGATCAGATCCATTTTCCCTACTTCCAACACACCATCCTCCAGGGACAAGCATATCTGATCCTCGTAACAAGAGCTCAGCATCAATCTTGTCGAGTACTGGATCATCTCTTGGGAACTTTCTAGCAAATGGAGCATTGCTGTTAATCATCCTTGACATGTCGTTAACATTGAGGTGGTGGGGGTGCTGCTTAGGGGGATTGTCCCATGATATAAAGTGCAGGTCACTGTTGACAGTGGTGTTACGGAACTCTTGAGCATTGCAGATCACAGTGTGGAAGTAGCCTTCTGGTGAGGATATGAAGTTTGCGTAGTACATGAGGACAGTTCGAGGTAAGTTGTCCCATCCCCAAATACAGAAGTCAACAAAAGGTCGTGAAAGTGCCATCCAAGCTGAACCTGTCAGTGATTAAGAAGAAAACCCCATAAACCAGTATTGACGCTCACACTTTAAATGTTCAAATACGCAGAATCAAAAGTATCTTCGTTCAATATCCTTATCCCAAAATCTACTGGGATAGTAGAAAGACAGGTGGCTAAAAGAGTTTCTCAAATGATTCCGATCACTTATGTGAATACTAGAACCATCAGAGACAATCCATTGCTTTTATAATTTAGCTCAGAAACTATCTATGAGGCAATGCAATTTGTTACACAAACTAACAGTAACAAATTAATACCCTATTGGGAATATACTTCTAAGCAGACACCGTATCCATATCCACATTATTCATTACAATGTCGTAGATGCTGATATGTACGAGAAACAGGGTAGTGTAGCACCATCTTGAATGGTTCGATTCAAGTTATTTTTCTGCTATAATTCATTACCTGCACATTGTTGATAACATACTGCTTTCTTGTATAAAAATCTTGAATTTAGGAACACTTCAATAATACCATTACTTGCAAAAGCATTTTCTTGTATGAACAACATGTTAAGCAGTAAATTCACTTCAATATTACGATTATTGTTCACAGATGTGCATGCACTATTAATCAACCACAGGCACAAAGCTAAATATCAAATTGCTCTCCGAAAATTATTTCCAATTTAATAGATCTGCTTAATAACTTATTCTGCTTTAAATATTTTCCTAGTTGTAGTCTTGTAGATGTTGATATTCGACTCCTACATATACTAAGAACGGAACACTCTTTTGAATAGTTCAAGTAGAGTATTTTTTTGCTCTAATCTATTACGCATTCGGTGTATATAACCCAGACTGTCTCTTGTACTAAAATCTTAAGTTCTAAATGCACTTCAATAATACCACAAAGAGTTGTAGATGTTTAAGCAATAGTAAACCTACCACAGATATTGGGTTGAATGTCAATACCAATCAGGTCATGGCCTGTTCTTCCATTTCTGAATTAGTAGCTCCTACTAGATCTACTTTATTCAATCCAGACAGAACTACAATAGAACTTTGAAAGCCAAAAGTTCACACCACATATTTCCTTGAAGCAACTAAACTAAACACTGTTTTGATACCATAAATAACAATGAAAACTAACTGAATGAAGCAGAAACCCAAAAGACATAATGAAATCTCACCAGTAAAGAGTTTGAAAGCGGTGGGAACGCTTCTTCTCTGAGTTATCCAAAACACATCAGCTTTCTTAGTCATATACAACCCCGGATCTATAATTATCGGTTTGGCCCTCTGAAATCTACACAACCAAAAAAAACTTCCATTCAATCAATGCCCACGCACTATAACCTTTAAAAAAAACATTAAAACCAATCAAGTAAAAGAAACCACTCACTCCTTCCAACCAATGTTACTAGTATGATCTATGAAATTGAGATCCCTCGGCAAATACGAAAATGTATGCAACAGATCTATACATTTACCACAAAAGACAATCAATTACTAAATTAACCGAAAACACGTAAAGGGCAAATAAAAGTTGAAGGCATTATTATTACCATCTTGAGTAACAAGTGGATAATCAGTGGCACTAAGATTTATAAACCAATCCCAATCACCACCTTCCTTTAACAAAATCGCGGCGGCATGAAGTGTATTAGCAACCATAGTAGGACCTCTATAAGTAACAAGATTAGCTTTTGTAATCATCCTAACATTCCCAACAGCATTAAAAACAGAATGATTAGTCACAAAATCTTGAACATCTCGTCTTTCATCAGGTGTCGATTCGAGGTCAAGATGAACAACATATTGATTAATAGGATGATATAAAGCTTGTAATGTTCTTTTTAACATCACCCCATCACCAATTGAACCTGAAATGAGATAAGCAAAACGTGGTGGTGGTGGGAATGATGAAATGGGAAGTGGGTGTAGTTTAGATTCAATAAAAATGGCTGATGATGAAGCTTTTGATGAACGATATAAGGGTAAAAATGGTAAAAACCCATCTGGGGAAGTAAATGTAGTTAGAAATAATAGAAATAAAGATACCATTGAACCTATTGCTAATGGAAAGATCCATTTACGTTCTACAACATTTGTTTGTTGTTGTTTAAAGTGCAAGTAACTTCTCAATCTCTTCATTGTACTACTACTTCTTCTTCTTCTTCTCTGTTTTCTTAGCTTAAAAACATGGAAATGAAACTTTGGGGTGTCTCAAAATCTATTCTTTTTTAGTTTTTTATGTTGGTTTAATGGAATTGGGTGTTGGGCTGGTTTCAAAATGTAAACTTTTTTTGTTTTCTTGTTCTTGAGTTTTGAGGAATTGGGTAGTTTTTATCATTTTTTTTAGCAGGAGTTGGCTTTGCTTGCTTGGTTGCTTGCACTGGCAGACTTGTTTTAGAGTGCTCAATTAATCTTTATTTTCTTTTGTTTTTATTTGGCATAAAAATGGAGTTTGGTTAGCATCAATCTCAAGTATTATTGTTAATTAATGACACGTATAGCTTTAATTAGTACAGTATTTAATGGTACAAGTCAAAAAGTTTGGAATTCATGTGGTAACGGAAGAGAAAATATTGTTGAAATATTGTTCCACCTAAATTTCATATGGTTCTTTACACATTCTTTTTGGGAAGATGGATGGATGGACTAGCAGCTAACCACATGATCTATAGTTATAAGTTATAACAACACAACTAGTATGTGCACTTGAAGGAACTTCAGATTTTGATCCCAAACAGGATTGTGATTTCGAATTACTAACAGTCTAACATCAGCAGGTAGGTGGACGGTGGACCAACTCCGAAAAGAAAATATTAATGAATGGTAGTAATTGTTAGTTGGCTGATATATATATTTTTGATAAGATTGCATTAACCAAAAAATAAAAGATAATAATGTTCTCATAGATAATTTTTGTAACTTATATGTAAGTGTTCGTAAAAAAATTAGACAAATTCGGCGATTATCTAATTTTGTATATGATCAGCGGATCATGCACAAAATTAGATAATGAGATTTGGACCATGAAGCATCTAAAATGGTTGTGTTGGCTAGTTAGTGCCTTAGTGCCACGTATACAATTTTGGTTGGTAGATTGGCAGATCGGAAAGAGTGATCTCGTGATGTAATAGTCTGGCCTTATATCGTTTAACTTGGCCTGAAGAATTTAAGGGTTATATAATGTTCCCACTTTGGCTCACATACGCAAGAAATGACGATAAATACCTATTGTAACGGAGTGATATCCCCCTAGGAATATCAGGCGCGTACTCAGCACGGTGGAACTATCACGCCGACCTGCGGAACCAGATTGCACCCACAAGCTAAGAGAACGTTTCAGAACAGTTCACACCAGTACGCGAGCCAGGCTATAATGTGACTTAGCTTGCCTTCTAGAAGTAATCATGAGCATAGGAGCACAGGCACGGATCACTGCCACCAGCTACTGACCACTGCCGCAAGCTACTTGCCCAGACTACTAAACTCCATCATCACAGCAGACCTATAGAGGCAGGTCTCACACACCTCTTTGATCTAGACCCCACGTTGGTGGCACCCTTTACACGTGGTGGGCGAGGATTCATTCTAGACATCTATAAATACCCCTCCCATGAACTACGTCAGACCTGATTCTTGCCTCCCTGGAAAAACCCAAAGCAAGATACGTAGGCAGTTCGCTCCTAAGTCAAACTCGGTCCCCCTCATATATCCCTTTATCAGTTCCCATCCGACTGTATATGTAAAGGAAAGCTGAATCACGCCTTTACATTGGCGCCATCTGTGGTCTCGATTACTTGAGACATCTTCTTCACACAAACCAAAAGAATCAAACACCAAAAACCACATATCTCAAGCCCACGAAGCATGGCAAGCCTCGAAGCTCAAGTTCAAGGCCTCGCGACATCGGTTAAGTAACCAATGAGCATTTCCTTGCTCCGGCAAGAAAATCTTTGCTCTTCGGAGCACAAGTTAACGCCTTCAACACCACCCGGTAACGCGTTCGAGAACGACATCAACGAAGTTAATCAATAAATTAATGAGTTGTCGCAACGGATCGACGAGCCTTGATGCGAAAAAGACGATCCCGGATCGTCTAGAAAATGCAAAACGCGTCTTTGCGCTTCCCGTTCACCACAGAGGTACTCAGTAAATCCTCTCCTTAAGATTTCGTCCAGCCACGTTTCCCAATGTATGATGGCAGCACATGCCCCGGCCAGCATATAGCCCGCTACATTCAAAGCCTAGCCCTTTACAGCTCCACGGAGTTTGACCATCTTCACTGTCGGCTCTTCCTCGCCAGCCTCAAAGATGGTCCACTTGATTGGTTCTTTTCACTCGAATCAGACTCGATTAAGACTTTCGGCGGTTCAGCGATCGTTTACCAAGACGCCGATGCGTGCCGCAATGACGGGCGTAAAAAGCAGATCTGGATTCACTCTTCCAGCTATTATTTGGAGAGAATGAAACGATACGCCAATTCCTAGGTCGGTTCAAAGCCGAACTATTATGCATGGAAAGTGGCTCAAAGAGTCTTTTGCCACACTGGCATTCTCCAACGCTTGTCGGGTGCGCAACACCGACCTCTCCAGGTCGCGGATAAGGTCGCGCCCAGAAACCCTATCAGAGCTATACGCTCGGGTCGATAAGTACATCAAGCAGCAAGAGGGTTTGCGACATCATGGTCTATCAGACGACCAAGAAGTGGCGGCAATCTCTGACAACACTCCACCTGCAAAAAAACGTCCCAGGTCACAAGCACCTAAATCGGGCAACCGCCTAGATAACAACAGAGAGTTTGTTGTCCTGACACGCTCTCCCAGCTACATACTGGAAAAGATCAAGCGAGCCTCTTACTTCCAGCCTAGCATGCGGCAGCCTGCAGAGCGACCTGACATGCCCTACTGCGCATTCCACAAAGCAAAATGTCACGAAACCGACACTTGCTGGGGGCTCAAACATTATCTCCAAGATCTCATCGTGAAGCGGGGACAAATCAAAAAGATACACCAACATTGGCGACGGCGACTTGCGCCATAAACTTATGGCCTAACGAGTGCGGGCGATCTCTCCACCCGCAGGGAACGACAAGACCTCAAGCTCGCTTCGCTCGCGGAGAGGGATTTCCGTCGACCCGTCCCGGCATGATGATCGCCCCTTTCACTCGTCCGGATCATACCAACGGCCGAACCATCCATATGATCACTTTCCTAGATGACTCTGTTACTTCTTCCAGAGAAAAGCGGAGGCGTGTTGGTGCTCTCCAAGAAGTCTACCATTTTTTTCACAAAGCAAAGACACGCCTACGACATTGAATTCGGTCCCACTCGGGGATATTACCTTCCACGAAGCCGACCTCACCAAAGGTCCGCCTCCCCACAACGACGAATAAATTTCGTCGTCCACGTCGGGATCGACCGGGGCGGTTAAAGCGTGTCTGATTGACGGAGGCGGCTCATGCGACATTTTGTTTTACCACACAATCCAAGAGATGAACCTACCCAAGTCAGTATTCATAGATCGTATCGCTCCTCTTTATGGGTTCAATGGCTCCAGAGCCGACCCAATGGGTGACATTATACTCCCAGTATCAGTAGGATCAAGAGAGGATAAAGTCAGCTTCAACACACGATTCAACGTCCTGAACATTAAGTCGTCCTACAACGCCATCCTAGGATGGCGTTGGATTCATCAAATGCAGGCCGTACCTTCTACACTACATCAAGTACTCCATTTTCCAGGCCCCAGGGGCATGATGGAGCTTCGTAGCAACCAGCTGGAAGCCTATCACTGTAATCAAATCCACTCAGCACACAAGACTGCTGAGGCCCCAATCAGCGTAAGGGATGAGCCCACCAGCTACACTATGGCCAAAGACCTGGTCGCCGAAGTCAGAGGTCACGCACCAACTCAGAGCACTGGAGGCTCTAACAAGAAGACCTATCCATCTGAACCGACTCCGAAAAGTGTCACTGCAGCCACTCACTTACTCATTAAGACACCAGGGCTGCGCCTCGTAATAACCGGCGTTCCACTGCATGCAAACCCGGAGGTAAGCCTCGTTAAATCCACCACCACCAAAGCAAATTTTGGGCAAAGATGATCCGACTTACGTTGTCATAACCACATACGTCATCCTAGACTCTATGGTCGTAACCACAGAAAACACTCCAACTCCTGCAGCAAGTCCAATCACTCATCCGACCAATAGTGCAGCCACAGAGATCAAACCACCAGAAGACGCTCTCCCAACACAAGCTATGGCACCAGCCGACGAGAGGCAGCGAGTGAATCTAGGAACAGAAGACGACCTTAAGTTCGTCTATATTGGGGCTAACCTCGACTCCACACTCAAAACCCAGCTTGTGAACTTTTTGTCCATGAATAAAGATGTTTTTGCTTGGTCGTACATTGATGTGCCAGGAATAGATCCCAACGTCGCCTGTCATAGGTTGAACGTCAACCCTAGTGCCAAACCAGTGCGACAGCGACCGAGGAGACTATCACTACGGTTCCAAAAAGCAATCAACGATAAGGTCGATAAACTCAAGCAAGTCGAGTTCATCTGGAAGGTCGAGTACCCAGATTGGATCGCTAACATAGTGGCGGTTCCCAAAAAGAACGGCACAGTTCGCCTCTGCATTGACTTCACCAATGTCAACCAAGAAACACCTAAAGACAGCTTCCCGTTACCAAGGATCGACCGACTTGTGGACCAGACCTGCGGCCACGAACTCCTCTCCTTCATGGATGCTTATAGTGGCTACAACCAAATACCACTTGTCGAGGAAGATCAAGAGAAAACATCCTTCATTACCGAACAGGGGGTTTACTACTACAACGTTCTCCCATTCAGCCTCAAGAACGCAGGCGCAACGTATCAACAAATGGTAACTAATATGTTCCAAGACATGTTAGGTGACACCATGGAAGTATATATCGATGACATGGTCGTCAAGAGCAAGAAAGCAGGTGACCACCTCACCCACCTCGAGCAAGCGTTCTCTAGGTTACGCCGAACTCGTATGAAGCTGAACCCAGAAAAATGCTTTTCGGAGCGTCCTCCGGCAAATTTCTAGGCTACCAGGTATCACAGCGTGGAATCGAAGCTAACCCAGATCAAATTCGCGCGTTCTTAGATATGCCCGACCCGCAGACAAAGAAGCAGATACAGAAACTATCAGGCATGGTTGCTGCACTTAACCGATTTATATCGCGGGCATCAGACAAGTGCCGACTATTCCTGCAACTCCTCAAAAAAGGCGAGAAGTTCTCATGGAACGATCAGTGTCACCAGGCCTTTTCCACTCTCAAAGAGTACCTCACAACACCTCCCGTCTTAGCCAAACCAACAGACGGTGAAACGCTGGGGCTGTATCTAGCAATATCAGACTTCGCTATCATTTCGGTCCTGTTCAAAGACGACAACAACGCAGAAAAACCAATCTATGTCACGAGTAAGACATTAACTCCAGCCGAAAAGAACTACTCTTACATCGAAAGAGCAATTTTAGCACTATTATATTCTGCAAGGAAATTCAGGCCATATTTCCAGGCACACCCAATCAAAGTACTCACCGACCTCCCGTTGAAGAAGATTATTCACAAGGAAAATAAGACAACTCGCATGGCAGTCTGGGCTGAAGAGCTTTCGACAACAAACCGACGTCGAGTTAGTCCCAATACACCTTGAAGGGGACAAGTCGTTGTCGACTTCCTTGCCGACTTCCCGATGGATGATCTACATTGGGAGCCCGAGACAGACATCAAACCTCCCAAACACAACGACAAGACTGTTTGGTCCCTCTTTGTAGATGGTTCCAACAACCCCGGCGGAAGTGGCGTTGGCATCATACTGGTATCGCCCGCCGGAGAAGTAATGGAGAAATCAGTTCGTATCGATTTTGCGACTTCCAATAACGAAGCGGAGTTCGAAGCAGTAATTATGGGGCTTAGAATGGCGCTATAGCTGGGTGTACAAGAACTTCAAGTCTTTAGTAACTCGCAACTGGTCGTTCGCCAGATTGCTAAAGAGTACACTACCCACGAAGGTAACCTTTCTAAATACCTTAAAGTTGTTAATCAGTTACTCCTATCTTTCAAAAGGGCCACCATGCACCACTTTTTACGCGACGAGAACCGTCACGCAGACAGTCTAGCCTACTTGGCTACTCAAACACCAGGCGGCGCCCCGCGACAACTCCTCATTGAAGTAGTTGACCGACCTGCCTACCAAGTAAAGCACGTCTTAGAAATCAGCGACCTCTGCCCACTCTCTGAAGAGCAGAGGAGCCAAACATGGATGCAGCCCATCATATAGTACATTCAGAAAGGCACATTTCCGGCAGAACAAAGTAAAGCCAGGCAGATGCCATACCTAGCACGTCGCTATTGTGTTCTAAATAACAAGTTGTTTCGAAAATCTGCTGGAGGACCTCACTTGAGATGCTTAAGTCTAACTCAGGGTCAATTGATTTTTGCTGAGATCCATGAAAAAGAATGCGGCAACCATGTTGGAGGTCGTTCTTTGGCCCACAAAGCGATCTCTCAAGGATACTTTTGGCCTCACATGTAGATCGACGCCAAGGTATATGTGCTCAAATGCCTCAAATGTCAAACATTTGGCCACAACATCATCCAGCCCGCTCGGGAGTTGATCAACATTGCAAGTCCCTGGCCATTCCACATGTGGGGCATGGACATCATGGGACCATTCATCCCACAGAAAAGCACTGGGTTCCGCTTCGTTTTAGCGGCAACCGATTACTTCACCAAGTGGATCGAAGCAGTTCCTTTGGCACATGTCAAGGAGTCACACGTCGGAAACTTTATTTGGACTCACATTGTCACCAGATTTGGTCTGCCACACACCTTGGTGATGGACAATGGTTCCCAGTTCAAAGGCAAAACGGTCAAAGAATTTTTAGCCAAGTGGAAGATAGTTCACACATTCTTCACTCCACAGTACGCTCAAAGCAATGGTCAAGCAGAAGCCAGCAATAAGGCTATTTTAGAGAACTTAAGGAAAAAGATCGAAAAGAACAAGAGCCAATGGCCAAACCAGCTAGAGAACATTATGTGGGCTCATCGCGACGACACACTCGCTCAAAGACACGCGGCGAAGTCACCATTTCTCCTTGTGTTATGGCACCGAAGCTGTTATTCAACCAAGCTGACAATCACAAGAACTCGATCCGAGCTTGTCGAGTCAGGACATAATGACTCGGTCCTAGCCCGAGAGGTTGGTTTGCTGGAGGAGCGCCGCGATCTGGCAGCTATCAAAGTGGCATCATATCAACATATTCTAAAGAGGTCCTACAACAAACAAGTACATCCTAGATCCTTCCAGCCTGGTGATCTAGTTCTGAAAAAGACACAGGATGATTCTAAACTAGCAGCAACATGGGAAGGACCGTACGTAGTAAACCGAGTTGTGGGCAATGGGGCCTACTGGATAAAGACACAAGACGGGACAACACTTCCACGACCTTGGAATACTTACTTGTTAAAGAGATTTTATCAATAAAAATTCAGTCTCGTACACAGTCATGTTCCTAATCTTTGATAATTCAGATAGTTTAGTTACATTTGTATCGTCGACCACTCCAGTCAAATACTTATGGGATTAACTTCGTGAGATCGCTCTCAGTGAGCAATACGCCCTCAGGGGCTACAAACGCTCTCAGCGAGCCATACGCCCAATGGCTAAAAGCGCTCTTAGCGAGCGAGTAACTCTCCGGAGCTTACAGGCTCATAGCCTCTCCAAATCTCACCAAGTTAAGAACCCATACCCCTGGGATTAACTTCGTGAGAACGCTCTTAGCGAGCCATACGCCCCAATGGCTAAAAAGCTCTTCTTAGCGAGCGTAGCGGCTCTCGAGCTTCGGGCTCATAGCCTCTCCAAATCTCACCAAGTTAAGGACCCATACCCCTGGGATTAACCCGTGAGAACTCTCGGCCGAGCCATCGCCCACTAAAAAAGCGCTCGCCAGCGAACAAAACGCTCTCAGGAGCTTACAGGCTCATAGCCTCTCCAAATCTCACCAAGTTAAGGACCCAAACCCCTGGGATTAACTTCGTGAGAACGCTCTCAGCGAGCCATACGCCCGGTGCTAAAAATGATTTTTGAGCGAGCGAGCGCTCTCGAGCTTTACGGGCTCATAGCCTCTCCAAATCTCACCAAGTTAAGGACCCATACCCCTGGGATTAACTTCGTGAGAACGCTTTCAATGAGCAATACGCCCTCAGGGGCTACTTAATGAGCACACCGCTTTCTTAAACTAAGTCTTAAGCTTCACATCCACAATATGCTATAATTATCATAAACGGAATAGTAGCCAAAAGAGATCTAGCATAAGCAAAAGCACGAATTTCATGCATATTCGTTAAAAGTACAGCGGGCCTAAAGCCCAGACAGTGTTCACACTTCCACCGACCTGCTGGGTTTACCCAAGAAATCCAGATCGGTAGCTGTTACACCCGTTAAAAGGCATCGCGCTGCCACCTTCGTGGAAACCAGCTCGTCAAGTATTTATCAAAAAAAAAAGGGGGCAAACTGCTCAGGCAAGCCTGAGAAACCAGCTCTATTGTTAACTCTCATATAGAGAGGCGAGATCACAACACAAACAAACAAATCGACTACATTCAAAGCTTACAAAGAGAAGGTCGGGCAGTCAGCGTCCTGCGTCTGTCACAACATGCTTATCCCTGGGCGCGGCACTGGTCGAGGGGAGATGGCTCGCATTACGGGCAACAACAAGCGTGGCGGCGTCTTCAGCTTCCTGGTCATGCTTCTCCAGTAGCTCCACATACAACTCCGCCAGTACAGAATGATCTTCACAAGTTTGATCATATTCTTTCTGCGCCTTACGAGCCACCATTTGACACTGTTTGGCATACTTTCGATCCGCCAGGCGCCGGTGCCTCTGCCCAGATCCGTCGGTGAGTTTACCAAAGCCGATCTTCTCCTCAACGTCTCATGATGCTTGTTTCGAAGGGACGCCAACTTCTTCTTATCGGCCTCCCATGCAGAACGCATCATCGCCAGCTCGGCCACGCCACCATCACCGCTAACAGGTCGCTGAAGAGTGCGTTTCAATCTATCATACCCTGCCAAGAACTGCATGCAAGACGTTAACGATCAGTCGTCCTCACTCAAGCCACAATAACATGTATCAACAAAAGCTTACCAAACAACAAGCCGCGTCCGTGGTCTTCAGGGTCGTCTCCAAGCTTTCACCCTCCAACTCGGCTTTGTCACCATCGAGCATTATCCCTTCCAGGAGACAGTTCGATATAGCAGCCGAGTGGAAGCTACAATCAGAACGCTTCACCATGCGCTTCTTCCCAATACGACCAACGTAGAAGAAGTCGCTCCCCACATCACCACGACGCGGGGACAAGCTGCCAAACGCAGCATGGCGATCTTGCTCACGATCGTCCCTCCCCCCGCGACTCGGAGACCTAAAGACGACCCCACCAGGTCGCCCACCTCCCCCTACCTTAGCACGTTTGCCCTTCCTAGCACCAGAATCTTCAGCTTTACGCTTACCATGGTTCCCCAGCGGGTGAGGTCGGAATGCCATATCCTCTATCACGAGAGGCGAAGTCTCCCTAACCCCCTCGCTACCACCAGCACTCCGGGCGATACGTCTAGCCATTGTCAGTCCTACATAACACATTCAAGCATCAGCGAGCTACCAAGCAAACAAGGTTTCCTAAGATAAACTACGAATCAAACAAAGCACAGACGTACCTGAGATGATCAGTAGAAGCTGGAACCTCGCACCGTCTAATAGAGCAGAGCAAACTCAAAGAAAAGATTGGCAAATACCCTTCAGTTTCTCGAAACAGCTCTATTTAAGCTTACGAAACGTCTCTTCCCAAGACAAGTCATAATGGCATTGAGACGCCAAACGGCAGGCCACCTGGCACCCATCATTTCATATCTCCCGATCGCCCACATTCTTACGTGCCGCGCGCGACGCATCTTTGTAGCTTCGAGGCAGCTCAGTCTGAAGCCTGGCGTCCTCATAGACACGTGCGACCTGCAGGGCATCGACACCGTACCCTACGCACGACAAGTCGCAACAGCATACCCATGCTTACCAAGTCCAAACATTCACATCTTACACAAGACTACGTATAGAAAGCAAAAGTAACAAGTTTCACATTCATAAAAGGAGCGAACTGACGACATAACGGATGCCCCAGTTCGCAAACCAACCGTGCTGCTGAGAATACTCAAGAAATCCAGCACAGTTAATCACTAGTTATCATAGTCAATGGCAAAGAAGAAAAACGAGCTGCCCAGGTCAACCTAGGAAACCAGCTCTATTGTTTACGGCCAGAAGCCAGTTACAACCACAAACAACAACAAACTTTTCAAACAACATCATCAAGATCTTCTCCAAGAGCGACATTCAACGCTGGGGCAGAGCTCGGATCCCCAGCAGACGCCACCACTGCCTCAACAGCAACCACATTTAGCTCGCCAGACCCCTAAAGCTGATCACTCACCGCACCAGTAAGGGGGGAAGGCACGACTGCAGGAATAGTGCTAGCATCTTCGAGTAGTCCGCCTTCGCGTTCTCCCGACGTTCTGCGTTCCCGCTCTTCCTGCAGGTCGTCCAATTTCTTCTCCAGTTCCTTCACCTTAGCACGGATAGTGAGATAGGCCTCTTTCGCTTGCAGTGTGGAAGTCTTACATCGTTCAGCATAGGTGTTCGCTGCGACTAGCTGGCCCCTCAACGCCTCCAGCTCATGCTTTAGCCCGATCGACTCATTCACTGCAGATGTCCTCTCCAGAGTCAAGGCAGTGAGCTGGGGCCTCAGCGAATCCAGCTCTTTCTTCTCAGACTGTTACACAGCTCGCAGATTCGAAAGCTCATCCCTCAGCGACTCGACCTCCGTCTTTTCCAGGTCAGCGATCTGCGTGGCCGTCTTCAGCTTCTAGTACCTAGCGATCAGCTGCGACAACTCGCACAACATATCACGTTAGTATCAAACAACCGCGTATAACACGATAACAAAGCCAAGTCGGAGCGCAAAGGTTACTTACCAGGCACATCGCCTTATCCATCCCCCTCAGGTTCGACTCCAGCTCCTTCGCATCCAGGTCATTCCTATCACCGTCCAGAGTCATACCCTCCAGCAAACAAGCAGCTATGGGTGCGGACTTGTAGCTGCAGTCCGACCTCCTCACATAGCGCTTCTTCCCGGTCACTTCATCTATGTACATCAGGTTGCGCTCCAACTCGTCTTTTCCGGTACTGGCGGGCCCCTTAGCAGTCTCTCTCACACCAACCTTCCCCTTCATCTTGCCAGAAGCATCTCCAACAACCCTGGTCCAAGCGACCTCCAAAGCAACCTCCGGGGTGTCCTCACCTAGGACGCTGAAGTCAGGCATCGGTCTCGCCCTTGAGCTGCTAGCCACCCTTCCCCCGGTTCGCACGTCACCACCCCCCAGTGCGGTCTCAGCCACCCTCGCAACCTTTGCAGGTCGAGACTCTGGGATTTCGAAGAGAATGTCCTCCAAATCGAACGGAGCGTCCTCTTGGCCCTTCCCCACCTCGGACGGAGGCACCAAAGACCTCCGGTAGTCGTTTCACCCAAAGACGCGACCTCGGTTCTTATCTTCCCTGGTAACCAGATCACTCCTTCGCTTCTCCATCACAGGTTTCCTCGACGCCCTCCGGCTCACCTTATCCCGCACTCTGGTCTTTTGCACTTTCCTTGTCTCCCTAATTGCGGGTCCTCCCCTTTCTTCAAAGAAATGAGCAACTTTCGGTAGCTTTGCTAGTTTCTCAGCTCGCGTCAACCTGGCGAACTTCTCAATCACCTGTCGACTCGACTCCTTTTCCAAGTGGATATCTGCACAGACAACGAAACAACAATTTCAGTACAAAACCAACCAATGCAAGAACGGTACTATCAGACAACGCACTGGTACCCACCAGTAAAGTCACATATTTTATTGTCCACACTAAACCCGCTCGCACAGTAGCTTCCAACAAGCAGCAGCGGTCATCCCACGACTCGTTACTCTTACCATCCAGAACGCTCGACAGCGTAGCTTGAGTTTGCAAGCTAAAGTTTAGCGACCGAGATCGCTTTAATAAGTAATGCTCAACAACATCAGCGACCTCTATCCGGTACTCACCGCTGGCGTTCAACAGGTCAAAAACCTTGAACAACCGCCACGTGTTACCCACAAATTGAACAGGAGCCTTGCCATAGCGGTTCAAGAACTCACAAACCAGCTTGGAGAACGGTATCGTCATGTACGCCCTCAGCTGCCCCTCACAGATTATCACCCCATGATTCGGTGGGGTGTACCTATCGCTATAGACCAGAGCGTTCTGGTCAGGCTCATGAATCTTCGGACCGCTTACAGTTATCCCATATTTCTCTCTTAAATATGGGGAACGCCTCAAAAGCATATCACGTCCACGATACTAGGCGGCGGCTTCGCTAGAAGGCGACCTCTCCGCAATGACACTGAAGTGCTAGCTTCAGCAGCTACAAATGCAGATCGAGCCGCATTTTCCTCACTTTCAGCCCCCTCAACCGCCTTATCTTCATCATCACCCTCAACCACCCCACACACAGACTCATCTTTCTCTTCCTCTTCGTCATCCCAACCAAGAGAAACTTCACGAACCTCATTAGATCGCGTGTCGTCTTAGTCAGACATATTTCTTCTAACCCTAACAATTCTAGCCACTAGTAACTAACCGATTATCCTAACAGCTCTAGCCCAGAGACTAAGAACGAAACAAGAAGCAGGAGTTCAACAATGGCAGAAAACTAACCTGAAGAATGTTGCGGTAGTGAAGTGGTTTCTACCAGACGAAGCAGCCAAATGACGTTTCAAAAGAGCGGTGAAATTTTTGAACAACCGCCCTCCGGTTTCAAGGCATCATGATTACACCCCAACCAACCTCGCGCGCACATGACTCCCAACCAATCGCCCCGCCTTTTCACATCCGAAAAATGGAAGGGACGTTTTTCTCTACAGAATCGCTTTCAGATTCTCCCGTCTTCGATCACGTGTCAAACGTCTACGCTCACCAGCTCACCGGGTACCACAGATCGTTTCCCCCAGCTAGGCAGATATCTCCACCTCTAGCACGACCCACACGTGCTACTGTTTTTCTTTCAGCAAACCACTCCTCTGACCAGCGCGCCCTACTAAGAGGGGGATGTGTAAGGGAGTGATATCCCCCCTTAGGAATATCAAGCGCGTACTTAGCACGGTGGAACTATCACGCCGACCTGCGGAACCAGATCGCACCCACAAGCTAAGAGAACGTTCCAGAATAGTTGGCACCAGTACGCGAGCCAGGCTATAACGTGACTCAGCTTGCCTTCTAGAAGCAATCATGAGCATAGGAGCACAGGCACGGATCACTGCCACCAGCTACTGACCACTGCCGCAAGCTACTTGCCCAAACTACTAAACTCCATCATCACAGCAGACCTATAAAGGCAGGTCTCACACGCCTCTTTGATCTAGACCCTACGTTGGTGGCACCCTTTACACGTGGTGGGCGAGGATTTATTCTAGACATCTATAAATACCCCTCCCATGAACTACGCCAGACCTGATTCTTGCCTCCCTGGAAAAACCCAAAGCAAGATACGTAGGCAGTTCGCTCCTAAGTCGAACTCGGTCCCCCTCATATATCCCTTTATCAGTTCCCATCCGACTGTATATGTAAAGGAAAGCTGAATCACACATTTACACCTATGTTAAATGAGTCCTACATACTAATACTACATACTAATACTAATACATTATACATTATGATTAAATCGTTAACGAGTCCACAATCGTGATGCCCATATGGCCATATATATACTTTCATCGGAAAAAAAAACCATCAGTCCATGTCCCGATTTATTGGCACCAACCAGCCTCCACTAGATAATGGGTGAGATCAATGGTTGTACGGTTCCAGATCTTCTTGGTGAAGTTTTTCATCCATTAACCCTCAAGTAGTTTGAAGACTTGTAGCTAGGGCATGGAATCGGGTCGGGTAGACCCGAATCGACCCGACCCGATTACCGAATACATAGGATTCGGGTCGATTTTCATATCCGTTTATGTATTCGGGTCGGATTCGGGTATGTGGAGTTCGAGTATAATTTTTGAGTTTTTTTTTTAATTTTTAGTGTTATCCGATCGGGTTTGGGTCGGGTTCGGATATTAAATTTCGGATATAATCGGGTTCAGGTTCAGATTCGGATACTGTGAAATTATTCGAATTCGGATTCGGATATAATCATCTCCGACCCGAACCTGACCCGATTCCTACCCTACTTGTAGCTTAAACATAAATCATTCATAAGTCTTACAGTTACAATATATACATTATGGATCTTAGGGATCTTCATAAATCATCCGAGTGACCGGATAGTGCGTGGAATGGGAGTGAGAGCAAAAATGCCCCTTGCCGTATTTGGAACTGGGAAATGCCCCAAACGTTTTTAATTTAGTGTTAGAAAAATGGATTTGCACAAATTCATTGAGATATGAATGAGTAATTTGTCTCCCAAGTTACCCCACATTGAGATGAAATGGGTTTATCTTGAAACAGTAAATAAAGTGAGAAAATCTTTTCGAAATGGTGCACTGGTTCGAAACAGTGCATCATGCCGAAAAAATAGACACTGGTTCGAAACAGTGTTTTATGCCGAAATAGTGTGTCCTTTCGAAACATATGACTTTTCAAAAAGTTGCTTACTTTTTCCCAAGAGTTATTGTGTTTTTTCGAAGAAGCACCACTCACCTCTAAATAATGGATGAATTTGGAGAGAAAGAATCACCAGATCACACAGAGTTCTGATATTTCTCTTCTCCCCCTGTTCTTAGTCAAATATTATGTCATATTCGCTGATTCTATAGAATTGAAGTGCTAGCTTTCTATAAAAGGAAATATGTTCTATCTTGGGAGACAGTTTCTCATCAACCTTCAAACACCGTGAAGGGGAAAATCTGTCTTAAGGACATAGTGATCATCACTAGGCTTGGATTTAATCATTTGCAAAATTAAGTTCATTCGTTGAACTAAAAGGTTTGTTTATTTGTTGAAATTAAAGATTTGTTCATGATTTATTTGTTATATTAATTTGATTTATTATTTACTTAACAATAAGTATATTTTTGAAATAAGTTTCCTACAAACTGAAGACAGATTCATTTTTTTTTCTTTGAATTAATTTGGTTGAATTAATTTTGGCTATACTTGTTGTTTAGTACAAATGCACTAACAATTTTGAAGCGGATTTCGTTCTTGCTTTATTGGTAAAGACGTTAGCGAAAAAGATTGTAATATGGCAGAAATTTTTCTCACCATAGATACTGGATTTGACGCATGGAATTGGTCCAAAAAATCAGGTATGTCATATGTGAATTGGATTTCTTTGATAGCGCCAAAATGGTATTTGCATAACCACAGGGCAATTTCTTCTTGTTGGTTAAAGTGGGGGTTCATTACTTAATTCACTTTAAAAATTGTGAAAAGTTGCGAACAGGTGTAATTTTTTGACACCTGGTCATTTGGTAATTTATTGACTTTGAGAAATGTTTGAATCGGTGCATAGACGTTTTTCAAGTGTGAAAAAGTGTGACCCTTCAAAAAAGGAGCGAATATTTGAAAAGGCAAAACACTTAAAGTCGTACCCCATGTTGGCAAGAAACGGTTGAAACCACTATTTTTTTTTAACTGTTGGTGCTTGGTGTCTTAAAGTTCCAGCATTTTTTAAAAAAAATAAGTGGCGGCTTTTCATGATTTTGGCTTGCACAGGTGCTTAAAATCGACTATGTGTTGTTTTTAAAACCTAACGAAAACAATCACTTGGTCTATATACAAAGAGACGTCCACGCCTCTTTGTGAATAGCAAAATAACTATCTTTTTTATAGTAACAAGGTACTTTCGATGCCTACTCATTATACCAGAGGTGTTCCATTCTTTCTCTCTCAAACATAAGCAAGTTCACATATTAGTTTGTGAGTGTATCTTCTTTACTAAACGGAATTTTTTTCTATTTTCTTTTTTAGGTTTTAAAAAAATAACAAAGTGTGTTTCTATTTCATAATAGAAATGACAACACCACCAGGTTCTCCTATTCATGTTGTTCCTATTGCATTTGCTAGACATACTAGTTCGTTGAATAGTATAAACATTTTGGTCCCCGATGACAACTTTATGTTCGTTGAGGTGGAACTCAATAACTACAGGTGTTTACTAGCAATGGTGGATACTGGTTCAACTCATACGTTAATCTCTGAGTATGTATCCAAGGTTATTGGATTAAAACTCACAGAATGTAAAGGCTTTATGAGAGGCTTGAACCAAGAAGCCGAACCTGTGAAAGGACTCGCTTTGGAAGTTGACATTAAGATGAACAACTGGCGAGGAAAGGTGGACCTGATGGTAACTCGCTTACACCATTTTCAAGTCATTCTTGGAATGGACTTCTTGAAAGCAAACAAGGTGGTGGTAATGCCACACTTTGGGAATTATGATCCAAGATTCCGAGAATCCTTGCTTCATTCCAGATGTTAGGAATGGCGGGTGCTAAAAGGGTTCTAAAAGTATTTTATTATTTATAAGATGTATGTATTTTACTATTGCGCCAAAGTGCCAATAAAGAAGATTGTTTAAGATATTGTTTTGTAGGCATACTTGTAAGCAAAATTGAGGTCTTAGAAGTGTTTTCGACACTATATGAATGATATGTGATATTCTTTAACAAGACGTCTCACTTGAAAAACATATATCTAAATGGTTTTCCAATTTATTGACTTTGTCATGAGAAATTGGAAAATGTGGGGGATTATGTATTTTCTTGAATTAATCAATTCAAAATTGGAAATTTGTTGAAGCATTACTCAAAAGACATCAAATGTGGTGTTTTACTCTAGGAGAGATGCCTAAATTTCAAGGAAATCCTCAAAGCAAACGTGCATAGCAAGATCTACTATTGAATCATAATTCATATATAGCATTGGACAAGGCTGGAGAAGAAGTAGGCTTCGAAATTTCTTAGAGGATATTCCAAACTGGGCTAAACCTGTGCCAGCAGTGTGTATACACTATGACAACCAATCTGTTATTGGTAGAGTACAGAGTAGTATGTATAACGGGAAGTCTCGACACATACATCGTAGACATAACACCGTTAGACAACTGCTCTCAAATGGAGTTATCTCAATCGAGTATGTAAGGTCAAAAGATAACATTGTGGATCCGCTTACAAAAGATTTAACAAGAGAGAAAGTGGAAAGATTATCAAGGGGAATGGGCTTAAAGCCTTTGAGATAATCAACCAAGAGTCCTTATAATGGAAAAACCAACCTAGTTGACTGGAGATCCCAAGATATATGTTCAATGGGCCAACTGAATTATGTTTGTAACTCAGTTAGCACTGGAGAGTAATAATATACTCTAACCCATTCCTATATAAAACAGTGTATATCTGTCGCAAGACCCAGGATAAGTCAAGCTTTTAATGATTTACTATATCTTGAAAAGTTATGTTATCCAAGTGGAGTATTGCAGGATACTCTTTATAGAAATCACCTATGTTAGTGCGAAGTGGGGCCGCTTCTATGAGAATTTTAAAGGCAATGTCTTAAAAACACTATCTGAAACCAAGAAGTGTTCAAGGCCAAAATGAACACAAACGTGAGAACTAACAGTATTCGAGAAGGTACTGCGTGAAGTAGGGGTGGAAATTTGGCCCTAACGATCCTAACCCGGCCCTGACCGACCTGACCCTAAGCCCTATAAAGCCCTCACATAGTTTAGGGCAGGGCCGACCCGACCCTAAGGCCTTCTAGGGCAGGGCTAGGGCTAAGGTTCTGAAACATAGGCCCGACCCTAATTCAGCCCTAACCAAGCCCTAGTTATAGTTTCATATTTTCACTATAAATACACGTACCATAATTGTCCAACTTTTTGTTAAATATTTTAAATTAAAATAACATTGTTCTTTGTAATTTATCACTTACACCCAAGGGTACTTTCAATAACTTGTCTTATATAACAAAAACTTGTCAACCTATCTAGCAGCCATGAAGAACAATGAGCACTAGCCTAATAAAAAAATAAGACTTTATTCCTTTGATCATCAAATCAAAGTCTAAAACTTATTATTCTCAATTTATTTTCCCACTTACTTCTTATAAATTATATTTTTATTCACATCCAAGCCAAGTCTAGAACTAAAGGCTTCCATCCACACCATTAAAGCGAAATATAGAGCAGAAATTTGTAACACAGAAACCAAAAAAACAACATTTGTCTGCAAAATGGCATTTGTAAAACGAAGAAAATATATAGGCCCGACCCTAAAACCCGGCCCTAAAGCCTTTAAAGAGGGCTTAGGGTAGGGTCAGGACTTGAGATTTAGACTTGTGACCCAGCCCGACCCGACCCTATGCTAACTTTAGGGCCAGGCCGACCCGACCTTAATATCTAAAAGGCTTTTAAATGTTTAGGGCCGGGCTAGCCCAACCCGGCCCATTGCCCACCCCTAGCGTGAAGATGATTGTCTAGGTTTATACAAATAGCTGACAATTCAAGGACATTAATTGAAGTCTACTAATCGTCCAATTAAATCTGATCGTCTTTCACTAAGGAAAGCTCAAGGCCTCCCATGCTACTTAATGATAAAAGATAAAATTGAATAGTTTTACTTGCGAAATAAAGCGATTAAACTTACAAACGCAAGTAAAACTAAAACTTATCTTAAGTGTCTAATTTATCAAAGAATTCTACTCTCAATCCTATGAGATATAGTGGAGTAGAGTGATTCGTTCCACTCCTAGTCCTTCCGCATGTTAATGTTCTCTACATGTAAGTAATCTAAACTTAAAGTCTAATGAGAGATTTACGAAAAAGGCAACTAGACTACGATGCAACTACCCACAAATGCAACTAGTCGACTATGGGAATAACTAAGGGAATGCTACGTTGATTCGATGATAGGGAGTTAGAGGGGAATTGATTCCACCTTAACTCGACTTAATCCTATTAACTACAAATCGTCAGTCCGATTGATTGCTGCCCTTGAGAACAATTGGTTCTTCCTAATCCCTAATTACACATGGCATTTCTACCAATTAATAACTAGCATGTGAACGATTAAACCCATTCTCATGGTGAACTAAACGCGTTTCTAGAGTGGAAAAGGAAATTACGACGAATCTACGTTAATCGAATCAAGCTTTCATCAAGGCTTCTCAACCCCCTCTAATGGAGGTTTAGCCGAGAATCATTACGCAATCATTTCCGATTACATTTAAACTAAACATGATATAAAGAATTGAAATTTACTTAATTAAACAATAATGAAATCTAATTTAATGACTCAAATAAAATAAGGACAGGAATTGAAATTAGATCTAGAAATGGAAATGAGAAAAATCGAAATTGATGAACATACTACTTTATTGATCTAATCAAAATGAAGAACAAGATTCAAAGGTTTAATCTAATACAAGAATTGGATTTGAAATTAAACTTAATTAAAACAATTAGATCTAGATCTAGAAGCTATTTTAATGGCTACTTTTTACTCTAACCTATCTACCATTAACTATCTACTATTATATACCTACTTTTCTACCATTAACAAAGAGCTAAGCTTTTGTTTTTATACATTCAGATCCAAAAATCGTGCATGGGCTTGGAGCCATATTTTGGGCCAGAGAATCAGGCCCAAAACCCAATTCTTTCAGTCCAAAAAGGCCTCTTCAGCTGCAGTTGGCTTCAACAGACTTTCCGTCCACTTCTGCTCCTCTGATTGGGTCAAGGCTTAGACCATTAGAAATCTCTTTCCGAGCCGGTCGTTTTGACATAAGGTAGGCCCCATTCCGAGGTCTGAGTCCAAAGATATGTCCTTCGGAAGTTTTTTCGACTTTGTGTCTTTTTTACGCGCGTCGACTTTTCAGCTTTTGACCAGGGCTTTTAGAAAGGCTTTGTCTTCTCGAAACATGGCCTTTAATCACGAATTCCTTAGTAACCGACCTTTGCTCCTTTATCTCGCTAAAAGTGGCACATTTCTCGCATATAATGGACTTTGAAGCCCGAAATGCATAAAAACGTGTCGGTGTTAACTCTTAATTATTACTCACATAATTGGTCTAAAAGTATGACTGTTAAAGGGTTAAAACTACAGTTTTGGGCTCTTATCACTTAACCTGATGCGGTATCTTTTCATTTGTAAAAGAACAGAAATCCAATGTTTATGATAGAAGAGGCCAAATTTAATTTCATTCATGTGGGGGATTGTTAGAAAAATGGATTTGTACAAATCCATTGAGATATGAATGAGTAATTTGTCTTCCAAGTTACCCCACATTGAGATGAAATGGGTTCATCTTGAAACAGTACGTAAAGTGAGAAAAACCTTTTCGAAAGGGTGCACTGGTTCGAAACAGTGCATCATGCCGAAAAGGTGCGACCTTTCGAAATATGCACTGGTTTGAAACAATGCATCATGCCAAAAAGGTGCGACCTTTCAAAATAGGCAATGGTTCGAAACAGTGTTTTATGCCGAAATGGTGTGTCCTTTCGAAACATGTGCCTTTTCAAAAAGTTGCTTACTTTTTCCCAAGAGTTACTGTGTTGTTTCGAAGAGGCACCACTCACCTATAAATAGTGGATGAATTTGGAGAGAAAAACACACCAGATCACACAGAGTTCTGATCTTTCTCTTCTCCCCCTGTTCTTAGTCAAATACTATGTTGTGTTCGCTGATTCTATAGAATTGAAGTACTAGTTTTCTATAGAAGAAAATTCATTCTATCTTGAGAGACAGTTTCCCATCAACCTTCAAGCACCATGAAGGAGAAAATCTGTCTTAAAGACATAGTGATCATCACTCACTACACCATATATGTTGAAAAAAGACACTTTTGGATGTCGTTTTTCCAAAAAAAAGACACTTTTAGGTGTCGTATGGTGACCCGTTTTTTTTGCAGTCTTTTTTTTTCTACAACACTTGACAAGTGTCTTTTTTTTTCATTTTTTTTTTAAAATGATGAATCAGAGCCAAAAAATGCCCCTACAGTTCTGTAGCATTAATAGCATCAGTAATAAACAGATACTTGTGCCTTTTGAAGTGTGCAGTAATAGACAAAGCCCAGTTCTCATCCATCATCAAATGGCTAATAGAAACAATTTTATAGCCTACTCAGCGACTCAGCCTAATAGCAACAGTTAAAGGTTCCCATCAAGAAGTTACTCAGCTCCTACTAACAAACCATCGCAGCTTCTTTTAGTACTTTTACAACCCTAAACTCAAAACAGAAAACTCAACCAAAACATTTAGTCGTTAAATGGTACTAAGTTCCTAAAAAGTTCAGGATATCCATCCATAGAAACAAAACAGAAAATAGTGTATTCTTCTAGTACCAATTGCTTTTAAGATACATCAGATCTTGGTGGAATTCTCCATCCTAGACTTCCCGCCTCTTGTTGTGTGTATTCATTAATGGAAACTAAGTAGAACCTGAAACAGATAATAGGATGTTTCTTTAAAAACAGAACTCTTTAAATACTATCAACATACAAAACATGACAGATACAAACCAACCTCAACCCCCCATATTCTAGTACTTTTTAAAATTTCGAATCATTATCATATTCTATATCACAACAAACAAAACAAATAACTTAAAGCAGCAGGCCAATGGTTAAAACAAAAACAACCTTGTCCAAAAGAAGGATAAAGTATCCCAGTAATCATGGTCATATTTCATTTTTAGTAGGTCTAACATGAACCCCAGTATCCCACCAGAGGAGTACAAACATACTTGAAAATATCGGATTACATAAAAAGAGTCGATTAACCGTCGCGAAACAAAGACAAACATGTTCCTCAAGATCTTTCAACTGATTAACAAAATTCAACTGATTCTTCCTAAGTTGTTTGACCGCTTCTTGAATTGGATATTTATCTCTACCCCTTTCAATACCAATCCTAATCAATAGTTTATCACTCTCAACCACTGCATGTAATCTCGAAACGAGTCTGTCAATAGTATCAAGATCATTATTCAATACATAGGCTCCTTTAGCTGCTGCATCAAGTTGTTCTATATGTTTCAACTTATTTTTATCTAGTTTTGATGGAAATGATACTTGTGATGGGTTTGACACCAATGTGGTTAAACAAAGTACTGAGTTGCATATAAATTTATTCTTCTTACGCATCTTTTTGAGACGGTGGTCTATGCTTCTAGTTTAAACAAGTGTTTTTTGTAACAGTTTGAGATAACCCCATTTTCTAAAATTTGATTAGTAATATCAAATTTTAGAAAATGGAGAGCTAAATTTGATATTTAGGCCATAATGACTCACACTAAAAAAAGAGAGAGAGAACCATAATGGATAAGAGCAGAAGACTAACCACAACGCTGCTCCAGATTATGTTTTTTGTTGGACTAGGCACATTTTTGAAACTCTCATAAGAGATAGGACAATGTGTCTTTGTTGTCCCACCAAGCAAACTAGAAAATTCTTTTGAACCGTCTCCAATAGGCTGTCCGTCAGAGTCAAATTCAACTTTCTTCTTTCCCTTTGAAGAGACTCTAGCCATCACAGCCTCACGTGATAACATTGTCTTCCTAGCCCTCTTTTCCGCTTGCTTTGAGCTCTTAATAGGATAAAAGATAGACTATTAGGCAGCAACCATTAACAAACTAAAATTTTACGTATTTAAAATAACCTCAAAATTCATGAACTACAAGTCATTAGTTCAACTGGTTCATTTACTATGAAGACATCGTGACCACAGCTTGTTTGGTATCAATTGGTTCAGAGCCTCCTTTGAGACCCCCAGTGGACTACAAGGGAATGTTGTGCATACAGTACCAGAATGCAACATCATACAACCCTGACTTTGCGAGATTCTGAGATTGACCAGTATCAATCTCATAATGTTCCGCTTGAAGTTTCTACA
Organism: Coptis chinensis; assembly: GCF_015680905.1. NCBI lineage: Eukaryota > Viridiplantae > Streptophyta > Magnoliopsida > Ranunculales > Ranunculaceae > Coptis > Coptis chinensis. Next base: position 22,019,424 of record NC_141456.1, on the reverse strand, counting down.
CAAGTTAACTGTGAATATGGCCAGAACTCAAGGAGCATTTCCCAGACCAACTATTTGGAGATTCATAATTGTCCAAATCTTGAAGATTCTCCTCTACTAGATAGTGAAAGAGTTTGGATAGCAGAAGCAAAATCAGAACAAGGTGTCACTTCTCCCACAGAAGACCAGATACCTCCTCCTGTAACTCCAAATAATCCACTGCTGATGATGCTCCTAATCAACCTCAGTTAACTGCTGATTCTCTTCCACTTCCTAAAGTACCATCAGTTGATTAAGTTCTTCCACCTGCTAGCAATGTTCCTACTTCCCCTAGATCTACTCATGATCATGGACCTACTGCAGTCTCTACCTCCCCCATTGATTCCCCTACTTTGGCAGCAGTCTCTACTTATCCCCAGCAACCAGTATCTAAATTATATAAGTTTAGATCAGTAATCTACTTCACTTATATAAGAATATTTATGCACACTTACACTCAGATACTTTACAAAAATTTCATGGTGCTAAATATTCTGTACATTTTCTTTCTCCAGATTATCAGGCAATATTCAGGATATGATCCTTGTACAGAAAAATATGCTGAGATTTACTATAATAGGACAGCATGCAGGTGGCTTCTTTTTAGCTTATGATTAATTCATAAGCTATTGTTAGACATTGTTTTCCTATCCTGAACAAATTATATAAAAAGTATCACCAACATTATCAAGTTATATATGTTTTTGCTTAACATTAATTTTTAATTTTATATATATATATTATAATATATATATTTATATATATATATATATATATATATATTGGAGGTTTGTGGTTTTCTTGAAGGAGAGGTTTAGGTTTATGGGGCTCACATTTGCAACGGTTAGGGGTGCAGGCCATGAAGTTCCATGGATACCATGACCGATCAAACTGAAATTTTACGTATTTAAAAGAAAGTACCTCTGTGCTCTCCTGTCCCAACATATCCGATCCTATGGATTTCAACAAATACACACTTAGCAGAAACCCCAACACAGCTGGAAGAAAAGCACTATACTTGACCTGCAAATAATGCCATACATGCAATCAGATTTAAGTATATCATCCATAACATACATGCAATCAGATTTAACTAAGAATAACTTTATTAGTTAAGCCACACCCGACTTACCAGAACTCGTCAAGAATTATACATACACAAGCAGTGCCGAACATACGAACAGAAAACAATATTAACACCTAATACACTGCCAATACAAAAGCATACAAAGGCCCCAGATACGCAATCCAAAACTTAGAATGCAAATTGTAGCTTATGGAACAAATATAAAGTAACAGACGCTTCAATAACACTGCCAAATGCTGCCTCAGACAAGCTGATATAAAAAACCAAATCAGCATGCGACAAATCAAGTCACTAAGATTTCAGACATAAGAAGTACATATCTGGAATTAGCAAATGCTCCATACAATACATTATTGATTCCTCAAACAATAGTGTATTGTGAGTAGTTGGGTTTCTCATGGAAAACAAACAATAGAAATATAAAAACAATTACCCATTCAATAAATAAATAGTAAAAAAGAACCATTACAGCGAGTCCATGAACGGGATCAGTAGACCAAGTACCTTAGTGAACATCAATAATTTATCTTCTAACACTAATGAACTCAAAAGTGTCTCGTTACAATCTTGACTCAAAAACTAAAGGGTTTTCATACGCATCCATGTCTCTAGTCATTCTCTTTGGAGCATGTAACACGACATTCCAACCACTCCTCATTAGGTCTTTGCAATAAAAAACATGTGATGCTTGTGAGGCAAGAATAAAAGGCTCATCTACAATCTTGAACTTCCTTTAAACTTGCTCAAATCCATTTAATGTTAAATTAATATCCGGATCAGTGTAACATCCATTCACTTTATCTTCCACACTAACCCAATCACAACAAAAAAACGGTTATAGTGAAATCAAAGTAGTCGAAGTTCGAGAATTTGTCTAATGATCCCATAATAAGTAGTATCATCGGACCACGAGCTTCTTATCCTTTGCACTTGCACTAAAGTTAGTCATCGATTCATTTTAATTCCGAATTCTGAGTTGTCTTGTTAGTGTCCCATTCAAGAAGAGAAAACACATATCCATTGGCTTGGTATGTGTTATACCTAAATCGTTTGGAAGTTGGGACCATCGCCAAGTCTCTTGATGGGAGAAACCTCTTCATTTTGTAGCTGTCAAAAATCCACAAAAGCTAATATTATTCTACAAGAACTACATGATCCTACGTGTTACTCTAAGTGATTACTAAGGTACTGAAACTATACTTGTTCCCTTAACCAAGGAATAAAACTCATTGGTGTTTCGGTGTTTCCTTTTCTCTTACGACCACTCGGTTTAAATCTTTGCAAGTATATTTGGTATTTCCTACAATGAAATGACATAAGAGACAAGTTAAATAGGTCTTTAGAGTTTCACAGTCTCATATATAACATTATAAACATGACAAGAGTAGACTTACTTTTGCCATGGAATAGAAAGTTTTGAGCACTGCAACACCCATCTACGTACTTGTTCGTATTGCACATTACTCAATCTATATACGCCTTTCTTATTGAGAGGTTTCTCATTTGTCAGCTCTCCTGTGTCATCCATGAATCTCTCTTTACCTCGCTTGTAGCTTCCCTTTGAACCATCAGGCATATGCTCCATACAATACATTATTGATTCCTCGACAACGTAACGCTCAACAATACAACCTTCAAGATGTGTTGGATTCTTTACATACCTCTTGTAGTCTCTCATCATCCTAGTACAAATTAACAACATATGTTACTCATATCAAATAACAAAAATATAGATAGCTCACTCATAAAACTTACCGTTCGAAAACATACATCCACCGACACCAAACAGGTCCACAAAGTTCTACCTCTTCCGCCAAATGCACAACAAGGTGCATCATGATGACAAAGAATGAAGGAGGAAAATACTTCTCAAAAACGCACAACGCTTCAATCACTCTTTGTCTAGCAGCTTCAAGCTCATCGAGGTATATTTCTTTGGAGCAAAGGATGTTGAAAAATGTTGACAATTGTCGGATTGTTACTCATGAATTGCTTATGTTCTTTAAAGTAATGCATGAGTAATAACGGCAAAAGTTGTTGCATCATTACATGATAATCATGCGACTTCAAGCCTTTTAATTGAAAATCTTCCTTGCTCACCCGTTGCTTCCAATTGGAACTATATCCTATAGGTACCTTTAATGTGGCTAAGGTCTCAAAGAACAATTTTTTTTCAGATTGGGATAAAGTAAAATCAACCTTTGGTAGCAACAACTTATTTCCCACTTCTTTTGGCCACAAGTGTTGCTTTATATTCATCTCCTTCAAGTCTAAGCGTGCTTGCAAACCATCCTTGCTTTTGTCCATTTCCAAAATTGTCGCAATAAGGTTCTCGGCTACGTTTTTCTCCACATGCATTACATCCACATTGTGAGGACTAAACAAGAACTGTTAATCACGAAAACACACAAATTACAATGATGTATAATGATGTACGACAAACCAAATTAAGAAATGGAAAGCTACCTCCCAATACGGCAAGTCAAAGAGTTTTGATCTTTTCGACCATGCAGTCACGCCCTCATCATCAACATTTTTTTTTCCCTTTCTTTCGTGCTACCTTTCCATAAACCGTTTCAAAACTTTCCACTTTGCTTTTTACCTCGGAACCACTCAATCTTCTTGGAGCTTCCCCATGTTCTTCCTTCCCATCAAATGGTCTTTTTTGTCACCTAAAAGGATGATCCTCCTGGAAGAAATCTCCTAGTGCCCATATATGCATTCTTATTCCCATGTTTTAACCTAATTGAATATGTCTTTTCGCCGCATGGAGGACAACCATAATTTCCACCAGTCTTACAACCCGATAACATGCCAAACGCAGGGAAATCATGTATGGCCCACAACAAAACTGCTTTCATAGTAAATGTGGTGTTACTATGAGAGTCGTATGTTTTGGTGCCTGTAGACCACAACTCATTCAACTCGGAGATTAGGGGTTGCAAATAGACATATCAATGTCTTTCCCCTGGACTACTTTTCCTGTGTATCAACATGGACAACATAATAAACTGTTTAACCATACAAAGAGATGGCGGGAGATTATATGGAACAATCATAACAGGCCAACACGAATAAGAACTATTAGAATGAGAAAACGGATTAAATCCATCTGTCACAAGTCCCAGACGGACATTGCGTGGCTCAGCAGAAAATTCTGGCCACTTTGCATCAACTGTACTCCAATTGAGAGAGTCAACCGGATGTCTCACTCTATTTTCGTCAACCACGGCCCTCGAATGCCATGTCATGTTCTCCGCAATCTATGGAACACTAAAAAAAATATATATACATATATTTCATTAAAAACTGATTGATTCAAAGGGTAAGAAGTAAATGCGATAACGTACAAGTATTGAAGCCAAAGCCTTACCTATACAATCTTTGTAACCTAGGTATTAATGGGAAGTATCTCAAGACTTTTGCTGGTACGGGTTTAGCCTTTTTCTTGTCTGTAAGATCAACAGCTTCAACATTCTTCCATCTGCTCACACCACATTTAGGACACTCTTGAAGAGCTTCAAGTGTTTTCCAATACAAAATGCAATTATTGGGACATGCATCGATTGTTTCATAGTCCATACCTAAAGATTTAATCAGCCTTTTAGCCTCATATACAGACAGAGGCAATGTATTATCTTCAGGAAGAATATCTCTTAGCGTATCCAATAATTCTGTGAAGCTATTATCAGACCACTAATGTTTTGTCTTGAGGTTCATCAACTCAACTGTTACTGATAACTTAGTCTTTTCTTGTCTGCATGAGGAATATATTGGTCTCTTCACATCCTCCCACAAATTATTGAACTTCATCTCCTTTTTTAAATTAACTGGATTTTGGTTACATTGTTCATTATGGCAATCGACATCCACATTTTCATCCGAACTTATCTCATCCGCATTGAAATCTTCATCCGAACTAATCTTATCTACGAATTCATCCAAATCATCAAGTTGGACAGTCCTAAGCTCTTCATTCACAAAGTTAATTTCTTGAGGATGGGTATCTTCGGGAGAGTTATGAAAGGATGAACCAAAAGGTTCAAAATTCCCAACATTGTTTACAAATGACTCCCCATGAAAATACCATGTAGTGTAAGACTCATCAAATCCATAACGAACCAAATGAACAAAAATGGTTTTTGGATCAACCATTCCACGAACATTGCAACACTTGGCACACAGACAAGAAGACCAAGTTCCTTTTCCTAAACTATCCCTCATGAATTCAAGGAATGATTCGATTCCATCTAGATATGCATCACTCCCCACTCGATTTTCTTCATCCACTCTCGTGCGGACGTGACAAACTCATCCCTACTTAATGCAATATGTAGATAAGTACATATTATTTCACAACATTATGAACAATCTATAACTAAAAACAAAATAATAAGTCTTCATTATCCATTTAAACTCACAAAAACTCATGAAATTTTCGCATGCTCATTCAAAAATCTTCAGTTAAGTGCATGGAAACTAATAAAACATGTCAAAACATCAAAATAAAGTAAACCCAAGTCAGCTAAACAGCATATGCCATTACCTATTCTGAAAATACACGACAAACAAAATAGTTACACTAACAATTTTTCAACATCTACGAACTTTACTTTACGGTAAGGTAGAACTGACATTATCAGCAAGTTATCATTTTCCTTTTCTTCACAAATTGTATCTATTCCAGACAGAGTGAGTACTAGAGAACATAACTTAGACAACTGACCTAGAAAAACACGACTCAAACCCGTCAAGTCTCGTGTCATTGAGACTTGATTATGGTGGAAATCTTTGCTGGTAAAACACCTCTCTTATTGATGTTTTTGGGTTTTTCCACACTACATTTTAGCGACAAAATTGTTTCTAATTAGTGGAATAGTAAGGTCATATACTCTGCATTATTAGTGACATGAACAATTTCAGTGACTTGAACATATTAGTCAAACCAAAATTGGAACCAATAAGTTTTTTTTAACTTTTGTTTACTTCTATATTTTCTAATCAGTTAGATAGCACTATGCCAAAACCAATAGCAAGCAGATCTCGTAGGAACTAATAGGATGGAATAGGAACAATAGAGAAACCAACCCTGCTACTGCTATCTGTGAGGTTGTATATGCACTTTCGCTATAATACAATGGCAAATTTCTAACCGATATACACAAATGACTAGCAACATATCGATGACCACTTTAGTTCACAATTGTTCGAAATATCCAACTTAATCGATCATAATAGTTTATATTTTCTCTCTTTTGCTCAACCTTCTCAGAAGTAAGACCATTGTCTTGCAATAAAAAAACCTAAGTGATGGAAATCAGCATGAACTCAAACATAACCTGCTTCCTCTTCCCAGTATTACTCATTCCATTCTACATTAATAATACAAACTTTTCGGGTAAAATCTTTGTTTGTAACAATGTCAGAACTTCATTGTTTTTTCATTGTCTCAATAGAGACAATTTTCACCAAAGGAATGTTACTGCCCTTCCAACAAATAAATAAACATACAAGTAAACCTCCCCTTCTAAACGATATCAAGCAAAACCTCGCCCGCTCCATCCATAGTAGTCTAAAACTGTTACTTTGTCCAAACAAGGATATTGATTACATCACAGTGACTTGTGAAGCTAACATAACACTGAAAACACAACTTATCTAGTCTACTACCTAAGCAAATTAAGGCATCCTTTACAACACATATATAAAATTGAGAAAAGGTATGTACACACACACAAAAATACATATATGATATACCTCAAAATAAAAATGTACTAAAAGCAGATCACTGCCCCTCTCAATCACCGTTAAACAGAATATGAATCACTAATTAAAGCACTAATTTCGAACCTGATTACAATACTACTCTGTTTAACTAATTTCGAATCTGATTACATGTTTAAAGATTATATGAATTAAACTTTAAAAAACGTTAAAATCTAAACGAAATAGCTTAGATCTGATAAAGAGATTGTAGATTTGATAAAGAAATAATTGAAATTACCTGAAGATATTGTAGATTTGCTGAAGATAGCGATTTGAGGATCGATCAAATATTATAAAGATTTTGAGAGTGGTTTTTTAGAGTGATTTTTCTTATTTTGAGAGTGATTTTGATTATTTTGAGAGTGAAAAATAATAATATATTTTTGTTTCTTCTATGCTGCGATGGAGAGAACGAAACAAGTTTTGTAGTAAACAGTTGTTGTGATAATGTGATCCGACGCTTAGGGGAGTTCAACGACACGTGGTGGGCGTACTCACAAAAAGACAAAACAAAAGTGTCGGTAGCTTTGTCTTTTTTTTTAAATCTGGTGTAGTGACTAGGCTCGGATTTAATCATTGACAAAATTAAGTTCATTCGTTGAACTAAAAGGTTTGTTTATTTGTTGAAATTAAAGGTTTGTTCATAATATATTTGTTATATCAATTTGATTTCTTGTTTACTTAACAATAAGTATATTTTTGAAATAAATTCCTACATTTAGCACCGTTATATTGCAGGACATGTCGACATCTTATTACATTTAGCACCGTTATATTGCAGGACATTTAGCACCGTTTTTCCAGTCCAAGAGTGAAGACATCTTATTACCACAATGAGGACATGTCGACAACAAGAAATGAGGTAGGGTACTGCCTCATAGTGTGGCCGACCCCATGACAAATTTTTCCTCGTGCCAAACTGCCAATCCTGCATAAACCTATGGTTGAAGGCTTGAAGCTATGGTTTTTTAGTGAACGTACTACAGTAAAACAAATAAGTTGCGTCCGTTTCGTTTTAAAGGGGCCATATATACTAGTCAGGTAAAATTTAATTTTGTTCTGGCTCACAAACATGTTGATGAGGTCAATAAGTCCAATACTCGTCTGCATACATAATCTAGCTGTCCAGGGCTCAAGGCTTTTGAGTTGGTTTCGACATTCAACTTAATTTCTTTAAATTTATTTTTTTAATTAAATTTTAATTTCCTAATTCAGTTAGACTGCTCAATTACCGGTACCTTGTTTATTATTAGCAGTTTCCTAAAATCTTTACAATCCTTGAAGTTTACCATCGACCACGTTTGTTTATCCTGAAACCTTGGAGGAAGTTAATTTAATGGCAGATGATATGCAAGGCATACCGGCCAGAAGAGATCGTCTCAACCATATTACAAAGAGTTCCCCCAAAGTCCATCATCAAACTGAAGTACGTATGCAAACTCTGGTTCAACTTGATATCTCATCCTTACTTTGCGCATGCATATCTCAAGCGTTGGAATAATTCACAAGAAGAATGTGTTATCCTTCATCTGAACGACGGACGATCGGCCAAAAATCAGTGTTACTTCTCCATCAATTTACAAGTGGAATATCCCGAACTGAAGGAATTCCAGTTGCCTCTACAGTTCCAAGAATTGTTGAACGAAGAACTTCAGTTAGTAGCTTCTTGTAATGGTTTACTCTTACTAATGTGCTTATGAGCAGAACTATCACTGGACGAGATGGATCTTCTTTACTGTATGTCTGTAATCCCATGACGCGCCAATGTACAAGGCTCCCTAGAAACCCCAGTACTGTGCATAACTGGGCTTTAGTTCATGATGCGTTGTCAATCAATGGAAAATACAAGGTATTTGGGATATGTTACGGGTTGATCACACGCTTGGTTTTCAAAATACCAAGTTACCATACTAGCAGTAAAGAAGGTGCAGGGGAGACTAGTTCTAGTACTCAATGGACATATTTTCCTGCACCACTCTTGAGATTGTATCCTGTACCATCACACACATTGGTGAACAATGAGTTACATTGGTTGCTAGGTCGTTAGTATGATCCAGTTGGATGTTGTAAAAGAAAAACTCAGGGAGACAAAAATTCCGTCCATATCCTCTTCAAATGTCAAAATTGTTAGAGATAAAGGGATATCTGTGCATAACAGAACTTGTTTTGTACAAGCAATTAGATATATGGGTTACAAACGACAGAGTTACAGACCGCTGCCGGTGGACCAAAATGCATAGTATATGTTTCAAATTCCAGATAAGTCGCGCCATATGTGCCTATTGGAAAACCAGTGTTTCCTTTATGATCTGGATGAGAAGGACCTCAAGAAATATGACTTCCCATTTCAGGGTGTAGCATTATTCAGATCCTTTTCTCATACCAATAGCATTGTTAATTGGTAACATCATGTCGCTAAGAGTAACGGCTATTCAACTGGAAAGTCTACATTGTTTGCCATGGGCATCAGGTGAAAAGTCGGCATTGTAGTTGTTTTAAACTTCAAATTTGTACTGGTTAATATAAGTGGTTATACAAAACCAAGAATTTATGTTTACTCAAGTGAATTTATGTTTACTCAAGTTTACTACTTCCTTGGTCTTGTACTCTAAAATGTTTTTAGAGCATCTTTAGGGGAGCTACCAAAAAAACACCAAAATTTTGAACCAAAAAAACACCAAGCAACTTTAGGAACAACATCAAATTTTCGACATCAAACTACGCGGTTTTGGATAAACCGCGCCATATAGTCCACGCGGTTTTTCCAAAACAGCGCCACTAAAGCCCAACTGACAGGCCCAAGCCTACGCGGTTTTGAGAAAACCGCGCCATATATCGCACATAAACTTTTTTCTTTTTTTTTTCTTTCTCAATCTCTGGTGCAGTTTTCACAAAACTGCGCCATATAAGCCCAATTAGAAGCCCAAGCCCACGTGGTGTTGGCAAAACCGTGCGGTTTTGGCAACACCGCGTGAGTGATTTGATACAGCACCAAACCTGGAACCAAATATTGGCCGATTTGGTATTTGGTTTGGTATTTTTTTAGTGTTTTCATCAACATGTGACTCTCCTGAAGTTGAAAAAACACCAAATTGTTTGATGCTAGGTTGATATCACTCCTAAAGATGCTCTTAGACATATAACAACTTTGGTCTTAGTACTATGAAACGTTCTTATATAGATGGAACCAGGTATTGCGTGGGGGTGCGACGACAAACCCAAAGATTTGGTGCTATAAAATTGGCCAGATCGACTATAAGGTTTTGCACCCCCAAAACTTTTACAAAAGTTCTAATGCATATATTCTAAGGGGGTGTTTGGTTCTCATTTTTTCTTAAAAAGCATTTTTTTGAAAAAATATTTATTCTAAAAACAATTTTTCAATAAATATGTTTGGTTGTGATTTTTCTTAAAAGCTATTTTATCAAATCAGATTTCACACTATGTTTTTCAATATATTTTGGCATATCGCGGCATAAATCATTAAAGTCTAAAACATCCGGGAAGTTCATTTGCCTTGCACCCAAAGTGTTTTCTTCAAAGAAAAATAGTTTTTTAACTTGAAAAACAAATTTTACCTAATTATCATAAAACAAATTTTTGGGACCAAAAAGTGTTTTTTGGATGAAAAACTATTTTTTTTTTTAAATAGAGACCAAACACATTTATTTTTTAAAAAAATGTTTTTTCACTAATAAACACTTTTTGGTAATAAATAAATAGGATCCAAACACCCCCTAAAACTATAACATTGCTCATGTTGCAAATTTATAAGGCATATAATGTTCTGTAAACTCTAAAACTAGAACATTGCTCATGTTGCAAATTCATTGTCCTTCGTTGTGCAAAGCAGACTTAGGAAGAGGTCAAAGACAAAAAGACAAAAAACTTATCCAAGGCAAGAACAACTGAAGGAGAGTTTGTGACCTGATTTTTTTTTTCTTAAGAGAAAATTATTAAATTCATAGGATGTGCAAATTGGAAATGCGAAACGAGGAAATGTAACAGAGAAGATGTCACCATATATTTTGCCTCAGTATGCCATCGATCATGTTGCAAATAGCATGTCTTTAACAACACTGGTACAATATAGCAAGAAAATTAGACAACTACAAGCTTTTATATGGTTCTTCTGTTCATCTATTACGTTGAGCTTATCGATCCCTAATAGTATGTTGTTTACAGTGCGTCTGGGTCTGCCAGGGTACTGGCGTTGTATAAATATATGCATATGCTGCTCAGGTTTTTTAGGCCGTGAAAAATTGAGTTATATCACAAAGACAGACATTTATTGCGATGTCTCAGGATATTTTAGAAAGCAACGATTGAGTTTGGTAGTAAGAATCTAAGGTAATTTATAAATGAATATATTTTCTTCAGTTTTTTAGACTTACGTCCCCACTAGCTTATTGAATTAGACTTCCGTCTCCAGTTTTTTGCATATTAGACTTACGTCTCCAATTTCATAGCTGACTCAACTGATTCCGTTTTGTGCATGTGTAAAGACACATTTACCCCTGAACAGGCAAAATGACGAATATGTCTATTGACTCTATCAAGACCAAAAGCTTGCAAATTGACACGTGGCATCATCCCTCTCATTTAATCTAACGAACCAAAATATTTTCCCTAAATGACACCCAATACCCTTGTTAACTTGAATTGACCAAACTACCATCAATCATTTTCCCTCATTTGCCACGTGTCAGCATCCTGTGAAGTGAAATCAATGGTTCATAATTTGGTTCAATAAGTTGGTTCGTGCAGAATCAGACTGTTAGATTTTAACGTTGGGCTCTTCCCTCTTTAAGTAGGAGAAGTTTCTCTTAAATGGAAATGGATGCAATTGACTCGTCCAAAGCACAAATGGGAGGTTGTGGTGAACTTGTTTCGTCCAAAGCACAAATGGAGAAGGTATTTCCTCGACTTTGTACCTTAATTCAGGTAGCAATGGAAAACTAATTAAAGTAGGAAAACTAATTGTTGAAATTTCAGGCTCATACTTGCTTCTCATGTGGAAAGCTTGATCATTGGTATGATAGATGCCCTTGGATTGGCTCTCCTTGCAAGAGATGCAATCCAGGACTTTTGTGAAAACTTCACAACAACCTCATTCATGGGGTCAAAAGTTTTTAAGTTGCCCAAAATGCCAAAGTTTTCAATGGATGAAGGATGCTCTGAAGGAGTCAATGCCTGAGCAAAAGCCTAGTCAGTTGTCTTCTCAAGTTGGGGGGAGCTTGTCTATAGGGAGTTCTAATGGGAAGTCCAAAGTTTGTGTTCAAATTGAAGTGGCCGGATAATTTGTGTGAAGGATTTGAAGCACAAGTGACTGTGAAAGGGAAAGGGGTGGTTTGAAATGTTTGTATTTTGTTTAGTTTAATCATCATTAGTGTAGTTTGAAGTTTGAAGTTGAAGTTGAAGTTGAAGTTGTAACTAACTGTTATAACTTCATGTTTGAAGTTGTAAGTTTCATGTTTGAAGTCTAATTGAAAGAGTTGTAGTACTGTTGTTGTTGTTGTTGTTGTTGTTCAAAACACTCTAAACAAAGAACACTTGAATCATTGAAGCAACATAGAACAGAGACTCTAACATAGAACAGAGACTCTAACATTCAAACTACTTCAAACTAACACAAACATCAAACTTGGGCACATAAAACAGACAGTACACTAGACCATGACACATTACACATTAGGTCCTCTTGTTCTTGTTCTTCTTGTTGCTCATGCACACTCCAACTGCTGCTAATGCCAATACAATTTTTTTTAGCTTCACGTGCTGGTAATTGTGATTGACTAAGTTGTGATGGTCTTGGAAGTGGAGTGTGTAATCTTGCTGATTTCCTGGGTGAATGAGAGGCTGATGCTGCTTGTGGTGGTGGTGGAGGGACTTTTTGTGGTTGTGGTGGTGGTGGTGGAGGGACTGGTGTTGGTTGTGGTTTAGCTTTTGGAGCAAATTTCATACCGAATCCTTTTGCTGGTGGTGGAGGAGCAAAACCTGGTGGAGGATATGGTGATGCTGCTTCTTCTGCTGGACATTACCCTATGGTATCAGTCAACTCTAAATAACACATATTGTTGCATACCTTGCAGACCTTGAAAGTTATTTGGCCCTCATTTTCCATCAACTCTAAAAACAGCCGCTTATCTTTCTTTTCTTTTAACAATGCTTTGATCTGCTCAAAAGAATGATCAACTTTCTTTTTATCAAGCTGAATTTTTGCTATTCTTCCTACAGCCATGACTTCCAACTGTTGCAACTTGAGATGAGAATAGAGTTGAGAGATGAGAATAGAGTTAAGAGATGAGAAAAGATTGATGTGAGATGTGTATGGGGTTGTAGTATGATTTTATAGAAAGTGAATAGGGTGTTTGGATGATTCACGAGGCATTGACTGAAATGAATCTGCCAATACAAGCCAGCCTAGTAAAATGAATCTGTCACCCTATGCATAGTCTAAAAATTGCAAGTAGATATCTCACACTTGAATCACCAAAACTGCAAACATTTTCTGATTTTTCTGCCACCCTATGCATAGTCTAAAAACATGACATAAACTGCAAGTAAATATCTCATACTTGAATCACCAAAACTGCAAACATTTTCTTAATCAAATTTAACATAATATTTAATGTAATTTAAATAGAAAATACGCCATATAAATACTGCAAAAGAAATCACTGAAAAGAAATAGAACATTATATATACACATTGCAAAAGAAATAGTCCAACTCTGTACACATATATTCCAAAAGAAACCTTTCCAAAAGAAATCTTTCCAAATTAAACCAGTTGTACATGAATTTCAAAAGCAAATTTTTTGGTGCTTTGAAAGGAGATGTAACATATATTCATCCAAGTCTCTTTTTACTGACTTCACAAGTGTTGGTGTTTTGACAGACAGGAGCTGTAACACTTGCTTGTGCTTTATTTCTTGTTGTTCCCTTCACAACTGCTGGTGCTTTGAAAGGAGCTGTAACACTTGCAAAAGTTGCTCCTGCTCCGTTCACAACTTGTCTTGTAGCAACTAGCACACTTGCACTATTCTTTTTTCCCTCTCCTTGCTTTCTAATCAAGTCACCCATAGTATGTCTATGCTCTGGTGCTTTGAATAATGTTGGTCCATAGTTTTGGCTCTTTTTAGGGTGTTCATGTCTCACTGGTGCCACTCTTACTGGTTATGATATGGACTCACTTGGAGGAGCATTGCTTGGTGGTTTTGCTATGGACTCACTTGGAGGAGCATCACTTCCACTTTGCAAACCACTCTATTTTTTAGCCTTCCTAATGCCACCCTATGTCTTTCTTACAATCTTTCTGCCAAGGTTTACAAAGTATAAACTAAGTAGTAAAAACATTTTAGTATAAACAAAGTAGCTGAACAAATATTAATAAACTTAACTTACTTTGCCCTATCCATGCAAGTGGACTCTCCTGTGAGAGTTCTAGACCTTGTCCAAGGTTTAGGTTTCAATCTTAGTGCTTTATTCTTTGCATTGCTTGCTATTTCTAATGCAAAAAGACCCTTACATGACCTTGCATATATTATGCCCTTCTCCTTTACATTTGCTACAAGTCATTTTCCTCTTTTTTTGCACATGACCATTCTCATTTTCATCCTCAGCACGCATTCTCTGCTTTTTAGGCCTTCCAATACCCCTCACCAAAGGAGGTGGTTTGACAAGTTTGGTTGGATCCTAAGAAAATTTAAGATTAATAGAAGATTAGTTACTACAATTTAGTGTAAATAACATAAGCATATTAAACCAGACAAATATATAAACACCTATAGGTTTAGGCCAGTCTTTGACATCTTTCATGGGCTTCACATTACTCATGTAAGCTAGGTTATACTCTAAGACCCAAAAGTAAGAGCTGCAGTACTCAACCCACTCAACTCTTCTTGGTAAAAGCACTCTCACAGCATGAACACACACAATTCCAGTCATCTGCCATACCCTACATTCACAAGTGTGGTCCACAATATTGACCCTCCACCTATCACCATGGTAATTCTTCACAACAAAAAGATCATCATTTGAACCTTCAAAGATGTAGGATGGACATATTTCTATCATCTTTGTTATGTGCTTATTCACTCTAGGGACCAATCCATTTTGATCCCATCCTTTACAAGCCTGTTTCCTCTTGTACCTCAAACTCATTAACAGAAGGTGATATTAGTCTAGTAAACTGACAATTGGAAGGTCTCTGAGCTCTAAGATCCAACTGTTGAAAGACTCTGAGAAATTGCTGCATTCCTGTTCAGCTTTAAGTTCCTCAGAAAAGTGAGATCTAGCCCATGTTTCATATCCCTCTTTTTGCAGCCACTTCCATGCATCAATGTTTTCTTTCTTTATCACTTCTATCCACCTTTCAAAGTCTTCTATTTTATATGCCTTTGATGCAGCCCAGGCAAGTTGTTCCATATAGTCACCCTTGAAAAGCTTTTTGAAGTTCTTATACATGTGCCTGAAACAAAACCTATGTTGTGCTCTAGGGAATAGAGCCTTAACAGCTTGAATCAAACCCTTTTGCCTGTCAGAAATGAAGGTAAAAGGCCAAGGGTGCAGTTCTAGCTTTTCAGCCATGATACTCAAAAATTCACACCATGATTGCTTACACTCAGATCTACAAATGTATATAGCCAAAGGAAATAGACCATTATTTCCATCTAAAACAACCATTCTAAGCACCTGCCCTCCATATTTCCCTTTAAGAAAACAATCATCCAACCCCACTAATGGCCTATAACCAACTATAAAACCCTGAATACAAGCATCAAATGCAATACAGACTCCTTCAAACTGAAGTGTGTTAGCATCTCTTAAGACTTTTGCAATTGTAGAAAGACCATTACTCTCATGAATCTACAAACAACCATCAAACATGCAATTAATTTGATAGTTGAAATCACACAAAAAGATATGTAAATTATGAAAACAATTCAAAAGTGTATACCATGTTACATAGCACTGGGATCATGTTGTAGCTTTCCCCATAATCCCCATAAATTTGTTGCAGACACTTGAATCTTGCATTCCAAGCTGTCCAATAACTTATATTGACATGAAAAACCCTCATGACTTCTCCCTTTATGAAAATAGGAGTCATGGTTTTGAAATGAACCTTGGACAAAACAATATAAAAGTTACTACATTAGTATTATTTAAACTCTTATAGTGATACTATCAAAAAAAAAAAACTCTTATAGTGAACTCCAAACACTTATAATGAACTGACCTTCATTTGATCTTCAATTTTTCTAACAACCCAATTTGCATTGGCCATTCTGTTGAACATATCACAATCAGCCTTATAAGTATGTGCTGCCTTCAGTGTATTCAGTTTCATTGTGAATCTATCATCTTGTCTCCTGAAATAAGCTACCCATGGACATTGTACATTCTTTTTGTCTTCCCCCAAACATTTTAATCTAATTCTTAATAGGTTCTTCACTAAGTCACCAGAAAACATATTTGCTACACAAAAATCAATTATATCTTGTCTTAACACATCAATGTTTGGCCACTTCCTTCCTACCTCCCAAACTGTTGGTTTGTTCACATACTGTTCACTTCTCTCATCTCCATCTTCCATATTATCAATGACTGCAATGAATTTAACAAAGTCCACTCTTTCTGCAATTACATGGTTCTCCTCGTCCTCAGAAGATTGGGTACTCCTATACCCCTCATCATCCTCAATATCATCTATGGGTCTTGGTGTTGGTGGTTGTGGTGGAGGTGAAAACTGTGTTAGTGGAGCTAACTTGTTTGGTGATGTGGACTTTGAAATGTGTGGAGGAGATGCATTGGCTATAGGTGGTGCTGGAGGTAAAGTCTCAGGATCAGGACATGTTGCTGAAATGATAGGTGATATTGGTGGTGGATTTGAAATAGGGTGAACTAGTGTTACCCCCACCCACCCACTAGATGAGCCAATTAGGATTTCCCCCTCCCCCCTAAACACACAATCAACTCGGTTTGACCGTTAACTTTCAAGTCAAACAATTGAAAATGACATAAATGCCCTCATTATTTTCAAAAAGAAAATGTTCAATTTTAATTAGGTGGGGGCATTTGTGTCATTTTCAATTGTTTAACTTGAAAGTTATCGGTCAAACCAAGTTGACCGTGTGTTTAGGGGGGAGACCCTAGTTTCCCATCTAGTGGGGGGAAATCCTAATTGGCTCATCTAGTGTGTGTGTGTGTGCGTGTGTGTGTGTGGGGTGGGGGGGGGTTAATACTAGTTAACCCTTTGAAATATCAACTGGAGCTAAACTATTAGTTGCTATTGGTGTTAAATCATCATTCCAGTCTTCCTCTTCCTCATAATCATCTAGTGTACCAAGACACTTATTTGTATAAAAATCATCAATATCTTTAATGATTGAATTCTTCTTCTTCATACTTCTTCTTATTTTATTCTTCTTCTTCACATTCTTCGTAGGCTATGGAGTTGAAACTTGTGGAGTTAGTACAATCATAGTTTCCACCAACTCAATAAGTTCCCCTTCAAATTCAACAAATACATGACTTCACCCACTTATATCTTCCTCCATGTTAGCCCACATTTGCATCAAATCACTATCATTTTTAACATATACCTTCTTACCATTACAAAGGTACAATACTTCAAACACTGCACTAATATCAAACAAATAGTTTTCCTTAAGATCATCTACAAAGTCTATATAATTTATCATATCCCCGTCCACATTCCTCATCTTCTCCATAACACCACCTCTATAATTATCATGGGCATATAGTGAACCATCAGGTGCCTCTTGAAATGCCCCATGATAACGGAACATTAAGTTTCTCTTAGCCAAACAATCCCTTTCCATCTGTGTTTGATACAGATTAATTACAGTTAAGTTAGAACAAAACAAACAAAATGTTAAAGTTACTCCTGGAATACAAAATGCTAAATATTTTACATTTCTTACTTAACATACTTGAAACCACCTAAAAACATGTTCAAACATTAAAGGTTTGAAATGTAAGTAACTTACCTTGAGCTCAAATTTGGATCATGTGTAAGTAACTACCACCAAGCTATCTACTTGAGCTTAAAGGTATCTTCTTTGCATTTTTCTTTTGTTAGATAGTGTAGTGTTTGTCTGCTAAACCAAAATGCAAAACATTTTGGCTACCACCAAGCTAGATAGTGTAGTGAAGAAGATAGCAAATTTTAGTGATCTTTTGGTTAAGAAAATGTGCTCTTACAGAGGTGATGAGACGTGTTTTGCATGAACCATTATGAACCGTTGATTTCATTTCACAGGATGCTGACACGTGGCAAATGAGGGAAAATGATTGAGGGTAGTTTGGTCAATTCAAGTTAGCAAGGGTATTGGGTGTCATTTAGGGAAAATATTTTGATTCATTGGATTAAATGAGAGGGATGATGCCACGTGTCAATTTGCAAGCTTTTGGTCTTGATAGAGTCAATGGGCATATTCGTCATTTTGCCTGCTCAAGGGTAAATGTGTCTTTACACATACACAAAACGGAATCAATTGAGTCAGCTGTGAAATTGGGGACATAAGTCTAATATGCAAAGAACTGGGGACGGAAGTCTAATTCAATAAGTTGGTGGGGACGTAAGTCTAAAAAACTGTATTTTCTTTTCTTTTTTCACCCACACACAACCCCTAGTTCCATCTATGATTATAAATGAATATATCTTTCTTTAAGTTATCATCTTAGACGTATCACTGATAATTCCTTTTGTCTGTTGAGCCAGTTTCTCATTAAACTTGATTTCCAGAAACAACTGTACAATTTGTATGTCAAACCTTTTATGGACCAGTACACTCGGGAAATCATTTATGCTGCGCTTGTATACTGAAATTGGTTTAAACCTATTGCAAGAAAAATTTAGCTTGTTATATTCTGCGGCACTTTTCAACGGTACGGATCAAGTAGCTATGGCCTAGATTATTAGTGCTTGTAACATTAGTACGGAACTATGCATATCACTGCCCTCTGGCACAATAGTTTGTACTATGGTTGAGCTTAAATTACATTAGCTCAGACACTAATTAAGATGTTGAAAGCAGTTGACACTCGTAATCAATTTTTAGCAAGTATTTTATCTATAACCCACATACAATTATCAGCCAAGCACAAGCAAATTGCATTAAAGAAATAAAATGTAAGTTCTGAATATCCCATAAGTATTTAGATCTGCCATGGCATAAGTTGTCAGGGAAGATTGGAGTTGTTGGATAGAGCCCTTCGGGCCCACACTGGCCTATCTAACTACTTTAAAGAAAACTGTCTCGTGAACAGTGATATTTTCCTCTTATACCCCTGAACATATTTGGTTATTACAATTATTATTAAAAGGTAAATACGTAAATAAGATATGTTATGGAAGGGTAAGACCGGTATTTGACCGGTAAAATTTAGACGTTTCCCCCTTGATTTAGCACATTATCCTCAGTTTTGCAAATATTTGCAATATTGCCACTGTCCAAAATGCTGACACGTGGACTCCTCTTTTCGAAATTGAAACATTGCCCTCATTTTTTGTGAACAATTACAGCATTACCACTGCCCAAAAAAACTGCCCGCTCACGTGGCGTAGCCACGTGTCAGTTTGCTAGTATTATTAAATAGAAACATAACATGTTAGAATAAACATCACAATCCTTGTAAAGCGATGATAAGTGAATGCTTAGGCTGTGTTTAATAGCCATATTTGCCGTTACAAATAATGGCAAATGCAAAAAACTCATATTTGCTAATGTTTGATACCTTTTTAATTCGGTGGCAAATTTTCTAAAGATTTGCCACACCCTTTGATTTACCACCATTTTCGTGACAAATTTTACATTAGGGGGAATTGATGAGTAAATTTTGTCACGCCAAAATAACACATGAATTTGCCAAAAAAAAAAAATTGCCGCACCAAAAGAAAAAAACCCAATAATATCTCTCCAACCCAACTTCTTCAAAATCCAACCAGTGAGTTGCGATTTTCTCAAGGAAGAAATCACTTCCTCTCCTTAACAGGTTCGTTCCTCTCTCTTCCTCTCCTTCATCCCTCCTCCTCTCTTTCTCTATTCGGTAATATATATATATATTTTATTGAGAATGTTTTGGCAACTTTTTAGATAAAAAATTTGTTCTTTCTTGTTCAATTTTGGTACCCATCTCTTTATTTTAGTCAATTTTGAAGTATTTTTTATTTGGGTCTTGCCACTTTGGCTAATTTCAAGTGTAATTATGAAATGGGGGTGTGAGAATTTTGGTTAATTATTAGTTATGATTTACATCCAGTGCACGACAAGAATGTTAAGAACAAACTACTTGTGTTCAACCCAAAAAAAAAAAAAAAAAAAAAAAAAAAAAACTACTGTATTTCTAATAGGATAAAAGTTATTTGTTCCAGAATGTTACTCAAGCCTGAGCATGGCCCTTGGCAACCAAGGGAATCTTGTACCTACTAAGATTATTTTATACTTTCTTGAGATTAACGGCATATAGTTTATTTTATACTTTCTTAAGATTAACAACCATTGCATATTTTAAATCACACTTGACGGGTTTAAAATTTTTATCAATCGGGGTTTTCCATGTTTTTGCTTTGTCTTATTTGGTCTCATGCATGACTGTCCATTTAATTAGGTAGAATGACGACTGACGAAGAGCGTAGGTTTGCTGCGGTTACCATGATGTTAACCATCATGCAGGCTATGATGTGGTACCAATGGTATAGGAGAAATAAGCGAAGGGTTATAGTTCATAGGGCCCTCATTAGAAATTAGGATGCTCAAAGAAACATTGTGTTCACGCGAATGTTCAGGTGTAGTGACCATATATGCTACGAACAATTGAGAATGAGAATATTCACATTTGAACATCGTCTATGCACTCGATTGCGAGCGTATGGGCTAGTTGATAGTCGGTCTGTTAAGGTTGAAGAACAAGTAGCCATTTTCTTACACACGGTTGGGCACGATTTAAGGAATTGGAATTTGGAAGTTCAGTTTTTTAGATCAACTGAAACAATTAACCGATACTTTCACCGAGTCTTAAATACACTACTTAGGCTACATAGAGATGAGGTACGACCTGCTACCATGGAAAACTCTCCAGCCGACTGTAACACCTAAACCTTGGCACCATTTTTTCCAGGTTTGTTAGCTATATATCTAATGCACATAATGTTAATTAGTAATTTTTTTACTGATGATGGTATATTAATTAGGATGTTGTGGGTGCAATTGATGACACCCACTTTGAAACTTACATACCACCTCAAGATCAAGTTAGGTATTGTTGTGAATAGGACAATGCGAAAACAACGTTATCCACAACAAATAGATCAATCCTACACAAAGATCGATCATTCTCACTAAACAAGACTTCAACACCCTCCAAGTAATATCCCAACACTTCTCAATATCAAATAACAAGCATATAAAGTAAAACAATTAATGTAAAGGAGAACAAACCACAAGACACGGATATATCGTGGTTCAGCAATTTGCCTACGTCCACACTGCGAGTTCCAAGCTTTACTAGATGTCCAGAGTAACAGATTACAAGATCTCTCAATTCACTCACAAAGAATGAACACTTAACTCACAAAGAATTGCTCTATTATAATCTCTCTCTTTCTTGGTTTTGGTTAGGTTAAGTTTTTCTAGAAAAAACTTATATTTATACTATTTCCAAAAACTTCTGAAACAATCAAATTCATGCTGAAAACGGTGGAGCGCGGGCGTGCCCTTGGCCAGGCAAAAGTCAAGCGCGAGCGTACCAAAAACACTGGAAGTTGCCAAAAACATGAGCGTGTGCGCGCCCTTATTCAGGCATACATAGGGCACGGGCGCGCCTTATACCAAGGAGAGAAAAAACGTCTTTTTTTCTCTACAGGTATCGTAATCAAAAGGGTTAGGTTACTTAGAATGTCTTAGTGGCATGTACATTTGGTATGAGATTCACCTATGTACTTACTGGTTGGGAGGGTTCCACCCATAATGGTCGTTTGCTGAGATGTGCAGTGAGTCGGCCAGGGCACAAACTAACGGTACCACATGGTACGTATCCTTAAAATATTTCAAATCCCAATTGTTTTTTAGTATTATTAAAATTTAGCAATCATTCTAATTAATCTTTTCACATAGGTAACTATTATCTTGCCGATGCTGGGGTTCCCGCTAGTTCCACACTTCCTTACACCATATCATGCTGTAAGATATCATCTTAGTGACCAACAACGTAACTCTAGATACAACGGTGCTCGAAATGCAAAAGAAATGTATAACTTCCGTCATTCATCTTTGTGGAATGTTGTAGGAAGGACAATTGGTGTGTTGAATAAAAGATTTGCGTATCTTAGGCATGCTCCCCACCATGACGTTCAGACACAAGCAAAGATAATTTGTGTATGTTGTGGGTTGCATAACTTTTTGCTTGATAATAATGATAATATATGGGAAGAAGAAAGAGCGACTATTGAAGAGGAAGGAAATGGAGAAGTAGGCGATGATGCAGGGATAACCATAACTTCGAGTGATGGTTGGACAACGTGGAGAGATGGGTTGATGGCGAACATGTGGGAGCGTCGAGATGAATGAAATAGAGAAGAATAAATAGTGTGTTGTTAGCAATAGTGGTTTAACTTTATGTTTTTTGTTGTCATTGTTTTGGCAATGTTGAATGATGTGTTTTGTCTCTGGGATGCTTGTATTATTCTGGCTTATGACTTTTGTTATTCTATATGACAGTATGGTTCCTTCTAGCCTTCCTTATATTAGTAACTCTTTGATTAGATTTGTGTATGATTATCTTAACTTTGTTTTGGTTTCAGGTCCTACATTACGAAGTTTACTATTACATTTTGGTTTCGTGTCGATATAGAACATTGATTATTATATTAATCTCTTTTGGTTTATTATATTCAGAACAATGTCACATAACAATGTTAGAAGCCAAGCACCACGTCCTCCACCCCCACCTCCGCCAATTCCAGAAGCTCCTTAGGGGAAGCATCAAATATGTTGGAACGATGGAATGGACAATGTCCTTGTTGGAACTTTGTTTGACATCATTACTGTTCTAGGGAAGGGTTCTCAGAATTCTAATATTTCCAAGAAAGATACTCTAATTCAAGTTGCAAGTGTCGTAACCAATTCTGATTCTCAAAACGTGGAATGGAAGAATGTGTGCTCTAGGCTAAGGACATTAAAGGGTGCCTACACAGTTGCTGCAGAGTTGTTAGCCCAGAGTGGCTTCTCCTTTAACCATCAAACTAAGTACATTGAGGCTGATGCCGATGTATGGGAGAGGTATATTCAGGTAAATGATCTTGATTTAGCCATTTTGTATATATTTTGCTTTAATATATTTAATATATTTGTCATTAAAGGGAAGCTAGCTTCCTAGAGGACTTACAGTGAGTGATCACATTATCATTGTAGGCCCACCCAGCCGCATCAAGTTATAAAACAAAGTGGCTTAAACACTATGAGATGCTTGACTTCATATATGGAAACAATTCTGCAAATGGAGGTGGAAACTTTAATGCGCATGATACTGATGTTATACCTATATTAGATGGTAAGTTAAGTGAAATGTTTTTTTTATTTGTGGTTTTCCTTTATGCGAGAAGATACTACTAAGTTAATAACTATGTTGTGTGTTTAATTTAATAAATGAAACTGATGATAATGACCCCGTTAATGTAAATGAATATGTTGACAATACTGGAGATGCTACCGAAGGCTCAGGAGTGAATGTGGAAGAAGAATCACCACGTCAAAATTCAAATGGGCAAAAGAAAAGAAAAACCACGCATAGATGTGAACGACGAAAAGATAGCTAAGACATTGGACATCTTGCAGAAGCTGCTAAGGCAATGGCGGACAATTTGAAGCAACCTCCTAGCATGATGCAGAAAGTTCATGATGCCTTGAAAGGTCTCGAGCTGTCTAAAGATAATTTTAAGCGTGGAATGACATTCCTTGGAAATAACCCAAACATGGGTGAATTTTTTTTGAGTTTTGATGATGAAGATCTTAGGGGGGAGTGGCTTTTGGACAACCTTCCAATGACTTAATTATAAGGCATTTCTTTTGAATTTTTGCTATTATGGTACATGTGATGTGCGCACTTGTCTGGTTTAAGGCATTTCTTTTGGATTTTTGCTACTATGGCTAATCAGGTACCCAAACTTATCAATCTATTTTAACGTGTTATTTTACCAATTTTTTTTCAATTTTCTTTTTTGGTTTATATTCTTAAAGGTTGTGTGAGGGGACTACAAAATATTATTTCTATGTGACTTTGTCACTAATTAGCTTCCTTACGACAAATTTGTATGTTCATTTTCAATAGAAAACTATGCTTCCGTCAAAACAGATCAATGAAGGAGCAGCAATGATAGGAGTAGCGGATTGGAGAAGTTTCTTAAACTCAGGAAGGGGGTTGCTTGTTGCTTGTTGAATGCTCTTAGAACTGGTTTAAGGCATTTCTTTTGAATTTTTTTTGTAAAACACCAGTCCTTGTACTTACGATTGATTTATAAAAGTCTGACATGCCTGTATAAATTGTATATTTTGCTTTTGTTATAAATGTCTAACAACACCAGTTCCTTAATGATCAATTCTTAGTTTTGTTGCCACTTGAATATTGGAGTTGTCGAACAAGTGGAGGTTCTAGTACTGTTGCATGTTTATATTGCTCTTTTCTTCTTCTTCTTCTTTTCTTGTTTTTTAAAGTTCTAGCTAAGCTTGTGCTGGGTTTGGGGCAATTTGATCAATGATTTGTAAATAGATTAAATTCCATACCCAAAAATAAACAGAGAGAAAGCAAAAGAGATATTCTCAGGTATGTTTTTTTATTCAATTCGGATTGGATCTTTGATACTTCTTTGTTTGATCATATTGAATATATCTATTGAATTCTATTTACTTTAATTGTTGTAGATCTTGGCTTGTTTGTATTGTTTTGATCCATAATGCTTCTGCTAAAGGTTTTGCAATTGGAGCTAGTTTGAAAGGTGGTCTAGCTGTTTTTTCTATTCTTGCTAGATTGAAAAGTCGAAGGAATTTTTTCTTTCCGCGGAGGTAATTTGATGTTGGGCATTTGAATTTTATTTAGTTTTGGTATAAAGTTTGTTTTTTTGAAGTAATTTTGATGTTTTTGTGTTTAGGAAGAGAGTGGGAATGCTTTCAAATGGCGAAGCTGTTGTTGTGGCTTGTAAAGAGACATTGAGATATGGTCTTTTTTCTTGGAAGTTAGTTTCAGAGTAAGCCAACAATGCAAACCGTTCTTCCAAATCGAACCATGCTAAAAGTGTAGAGGAAAGAAAAGAAGAATATAATAGAGCTCGTGCACGAATATCTAGCTCTGAAAATGGTACAAAAGGTGCCAATGTGAAAGCAAAAGATGAAGTGTCAGTGCTGCCTGTAGTCCAGACCTGCTCCCCAAGGTCAAAAGGTTGATGAGAGATTTATTGTTCAAGGACCTGAAAGTCCTTCTAAGGGTTACGATTCATCTACAAGTAGCAGTAGATCAGGTAGAGGTAGGATAGAACATGATCCTGCTGGTAGGTACAAGATAAACAATAAGGTGGCCATCTTTCGGGATCGTGACGTGGACCGTAAGGACCCCGACTATGACCGGAGTTACGACAGGTACACACAGTGGCAGAGCCAGGGGGTCCAGGGTACACCTGGCGTACCCTCACTTTTTAGAAAAAAGAAATATATACTTTTCTCAATACCCAAAAAACTATCTTCTGCACAACATTCCATCAATTTGTATCCAGAAATATATTACGAAATGTTAGAAAATACAGATAAACAATTACCCATTTGTATCTGTTCCATAACCTATAACTCATTAGATTCATCTCTACCCAAAAACACATCATCTCAAACCCAAATTTCGTAGTAGATTACCTCATAAACTCATGTGGTTTATCCCCAGAATCAGCTCTCAAAACTTCAAAAAAAAAATATACTAAAAAGATTCACAACAACTAAACTTGACGCAGTCCTCTCTCTCTCTCTCTCTCAAACCTATGGTCTCACTGATGCCCACATCTCAAAGACCATTGCCAATCGCCTCTCAGTATTCTTTTCTAATCTTGATAAAATTCTAGAACCCAAGCTGAAGTTTTTCAGCGACCTCGACATTACTGGACTTAATCTTGGAAAATTTATCTCGTCCAACGAACTGTCTTGTCAAGGAGTTTAGAGAAACAAATTATTCCTTCAGTTAGTTTCCTTAGGAGTCTACTTTATAGAGGAGTTGGCTCCTCCATGAGGCAGACACAAGAATGGGACAGAACATAGCAAGCCTAAGACACGATGGTGTACCGGCCATAATCAAATATATTATAGCTCACAATGATTAGATTCTTTCTTTATTTTTTAATATACTTATTATTGCTACCTTTATATATGATTTTTTATGTTCATTTTATACTTGTTTTGTGATCGGGTTTGAAATATTAGTTAAAAAAATGAGTTTTTTTTTGTATGCTTGGCTGTCAGGGTTGTCTCACCCTCACTCAATTTCCTAGCTCCGCCACTGGGTACACATTGCTTCTTATAGACAATTACAGTTAATAGTTAGTCGGCGAGAGCTCAACTATCTGCCCGTATACATGTAAGCCATCTCCTTATGACCCTACACAGCTATACCATTGTAGCATTTATTGGATATCCTTGTTCCTTGAAATAAGTATAAAATCCAACAGCTCAAAAACTATTGTAGGTAAAACTTAAAAGCTATAAAAGTGTATAATGATCATATGTGATGGTTAGTATGGAAGTGCATCTAGGCAATGGTTTAC
This sequence comes from Coptis chinensis, assembly GCF_015680905.1. Taxonomy (NCBI): domain Eukaryota; kingdom Viridiplantae; phylum Streptophyta; class Magnoliopsida; order Ranunculales; family Ranunculaceae; genus Coptis; species Coptis chinensis. Next base: position 21,992,729 of record NC_141456.1, on the reverse strand, counting down.
TTTTAACCAGTGTTCGTGATTCCGAACGAAACCTTGGAATTCCGTCCAATATTTTGGTTTTAAAAAAAAAACGGAATTCCAAATATATAGTCGAAATATTGATTATTTCGAAATCAATTGAAATTCCGAATATGATAGGGGTCAAAATTTGATGAATTTCAGTTTTTGGATTTGTCGGAATTCTGAGAATTCCAAAATCCCGAACTATGTATTTAACTAGGGGCAGTTGTTGAAACTGGATGATACATGGTGTTTTATACTAGTGCACGCCCGAGCCTCTTTCCCAGTAAATATTTTCGAACTTTGTTTGTTTTTTTTTTTTTTTTTTTTTTTAATAATTTTTGGGTTAATCTTTTCGAACTTTGTTATCTAGGTTGCAAACTGCATATTTGACACCATTTAGATAGTGGGCTTTATTTCAAAACCGCCTTTGTCGGCTTCCCCTTTCATAGCTATATTATCTTATCATCTTGACACATGCTAGAAATATGAGCAGTACAATGCTTTTTCAGGTATTCGCAAAGATTTGATCATGGGTTTGGGTTCAGTGGAGGACCATATGCCATTCAGCCCAAGTATGCTCCTGCAGTGAACTACAACAGTATACTATTATGTCCTTTTGGTGATGACGAAAAATGAAGAAAAACAAATTCCAGAGCTTGGATGCCGGTTGATGCAGAATTCACTATAATTCGTATAATATCTTTCAAAACTATATTTAATTTGTCAAAACTATGTTTCAAATATTTCTAGGGTAGTTTCTATATGCTATACGCCTCTGTTTATATGCTCAGTTGGAGAAAATGTGGGAACTACTCTTCAGCTGTACTAAAGTGCGTTATGTTTCCCTTGGTTATTAATTTTAGTAGACGGTGATCAATCTTTCAGGTAAATTGAGACCTTCGATCCCAATCAGCAGTCTAATTAACCCATAAAAGCTGTCATTTACATGCATCAAACTATTGCTTCCTAGTACTGCAAATCTCCAGTAGCAAAATTCTGTAATGCAGATTGTAAATGTGAACCTTTCAACGGGACAACACAACAGTCTAGGGGCAATATTTGGTTCCACGTCCATCAGTTCAAGGCAATTCTAAAATTATGAATGGAAGACAACCAATTTCGTTTTCATATTCCAATCCAAAATTCAAACACCTCTTCTCAAATCAATTTTACCACTCTACGCAACATTTGTATCATACAATACCTCATCTTAAATGGTGATTACTGATTAATATAGGAAGTTGGTCTCTGTATTTTATTTATTTGTTTGAGAGGTGCACAAGTGCGTGTAATGGATTCAAGAAATGGGAGGAAGAAGCGTTTGAAATTCGGTAACGACAAACTGGACAAGTAGTATGTGAAGCTAACCAAGCATCAATACATTCAGGATGAAAGACATGATCACATTTCGGTAACACTCTAAGCGTTTCATCATCTTCGAATTCATTTAAACAAACTGCACACTCGAGAGCACCTTTGCCGATTTTTAGACCTTTCACTACTGAGTACTGTTGGAAACTTTTCAATTACGGTTTAAAAAAATAATAGAAATTAGGGACAATTAATTTTATAATGTTCGAGACATGCAGTATGCGTATACATAGTACAAAATATCCCGATATATCGCGATATTTGGGGATATCTATCCAGATTTTAGAGAAAGATATATAAATATCACGATATGTTTAGAGATATATACGACTGTAAATATCGGTGATATTTTGACGATATTTGTGATATTTGTGATATTTGAAGATATTTTGTGATATTTGGAAATATTTGGCGATATTTTGTGTATATAACAATTTTATTTAATATTTACCATTATATTTCAAATAAATATAAATAATTTATCATGATATATCAATAAATATCCACGATATTTGCATGTAAAACAATGTCAAATATCCCCAAAGAGGAGGATATATCCACGATACATATCCAGAAATTGAATATCGATAAATACCTATATCCTGATATTTTGTACTATGTGCGTATATACCTTTGATTTAAAGTGTTGAAACTATCCCATTACATGAACCTATCATTTTGGATTTGGTAGCTTCAAAAGGAGATTCACCTAGGACTTTGACTTTAAACGTTTTATCAAATCCATCTACACAGTAAACTTGTGTCTTACATACGACGGTAGTAGCTAAGAGATTAACATCATGTCTTTCAATGGAACCATATACAAATAAAATAAATTTACAAATAAGAGTAGCTATAATTTTTAAATCTTAAATATTTTAAAAGCACAAAAAATGAAAAAATAAAATATTTGCCGCGGCAAATTTGGACAATCAAACAGCAGAAAATGGTTGCAAATCAGGGCATATTTACCACAGTATCATCAAACAGTGTCAAATTTAAATGACAAATTTAAATTTGCCACAAGTTATTTGCAATTGTCACATAGCAAATTTGCCAGTAGCAAATTGAAACAAAATTTGCATTTGCCACAGCTCTTATCAAACATAGCCTTACTTTTTTATCAACCCAATGGTGTTTTTGCATTTTTGACGTAACATCCCAAAACACGTTGGACTTTGGACTTTTTGTAGTTTGCACCCCACATTTTCTGTTACCCTTTAGAGCAAGTCCAATGGGGAGCAGCTATAATGGGCTGCTAAAAGGTGCCACATAGGCCCTTTAGTAGCCCCAGCCAAATTTGGCAGTCCAAATTCGAAAAATCAGTCCAATGGGGACTTTTAGGAGCTGTTAAGTTCGGGATACGGACGGCAGAGTTTCTGCCGTCTATATGTTAAATTGTAATGGACGGCATAAACTCTGCCATGTGTCTAGTCTAGACATCCCAACGGCTAGTTTTTCTGAAATTGCAGATTTATAGCAATTACAAAATTACTTCACATAACTCTCTCGCCATTTGCTCTCAAATCTCATACAATTTCTATCTACTCCAACTACAACAATCACTACTCCAAGTACAACAATGGATCCAAATGAACATACAACCATATCAATAGGAAAGAAATCTACAAGGTCCGCCAATTTTTCAATTCAATAAGACGAGGCTCTTTGCAAAGCATGGATATATGTTAATGAAGATCCAATTGTTGGTGTGGGGCAACGAGTCACACACTATTGAGAGAGAATAGTAAAAAAAATTCGAGAGAGAGTTGGCGAAAATAACAAGAGAAGCAAGGATTCGGTGTCCACTCGATTTAGACACATCCAAAAAGCTTGCAACCGGTGGGCGGGAATTATCTCCTCTTCGGAGAGTCGGAGAGGACCGCAAGAAGTGGCACAACGATCCAAGATTGGTTGGCCGAGCAAAAACAACATATATGTTGGCTCATAACGCACACTTTCAATTTGAGCATTGTTGGGTCCTCCTCAAAGATAGCCTAAAATGGAATTAAGAATTGGAGATCCGGTCCACAACTACATCAAGGAGACGAACCAACGTCATTCTCGATGTAGATGACGAAGTCGTGCCTTCAACACCCACAACGCCGTTGGCAACTCTTGGTGGCGTTCCAATTGATCCATTTCCTACACAAGTTGGGGATGGAAGTGGAGGTGGAGGTGGAGGTGGAAGTGAAAGTGGAAATGCAAGTGGAAGTGGAATCAAGAAAAAACGACCACCGGGAACAAGGGGTGATGGAGAAAAGATGAGAGAATTACAAGATGATGGAGAAGTATTTGGTACAAATGACGAATGGTGCCGCCAATAGGGTGAAGATGATGGAGCTCAAGAAGTGAAAATAAGACAACAAAATATTAGCACAAGATACTTCTACTCTTGAGCCGGAAGTTGCTGAATACTTCAAGACAATGATGTAGGAATCGTTATTTTCAGAATCAATATTTCTACAAACCGCGAACACCACGCGCAGCAGAATTAATGGGTGTCCACGATTTGGATAGAGAACATACCTTTTAGATCCGATTTTGATAACTCTGAGAATCCAAGCTTTATGAATCCGAATCAACAATCAACCTCTTGATCTTCTATTGTATTCCTTTAGAACAGATTGGACGTTGTGTGGGCAACGATCTACCAATCCCTTTCTTTCTCTCAAGATAATAAACGAATTCAAATCTACTTTTCTTGCCTCTTTTTCAGAACAATGAATAGTCAATTTCGGCTAGAGAGAGAGTATTCTATTTATAGGCTACAACAGGGACCATGAGGAGAAATTAGGGTTGGGCCTCCTGACGTGCTTGGGCTTCCCATGTTTTCCCCGAACACACGGCCCAAGTCCGTCAACAAATGGCTTATTCCACTAAAGGCCATTGTTGCACTACCGCTCTAATCCCAAATTACGTGTCAGCGTTTATGGGCTCCATATTATATGCTCATTGATCTCTCCGTGTTTAAGATATCGAATGTCCGTTGATTAAGTCAAGTTACTGACAACTACATTAATCAACTTCTTATGTCCTTGAGTAGTACCACTCAACCTCATTGTCATGTCGGAATAAATCCACCTGTAGGGTTTACATGACAATCTTTTTGAGCTCCTCAAGAGGACATCATCAACCCGACTTCTTGCGGGACACGGATTCCTTCTATAATCAACAGCACACCTTACATACAATGTTATTACCCAATCCATCGAGTTTGTTGATTCACATATGAATCTCACTCATTGATGATTTAAAGCAATGAACAATGCATGTAAGTGCCCATTATTATATCCGGATTAGGAGGACAAGCATCCATAATAACAGAGGTGTTTGTTCTCTTATATAGTCAGTATAAGAAGAAACAACCTCACTTGGTCTTATTCAATACACACAAAGTGTACTAGTGTAATCTTATAGTCAAGATAGACTAATACCATATTATACTACAACCGTACTAATGGTTTGTCCAAATCCATTTAGGTTGTGAATGATTACTTATACTTTATAAGGTACTGATGATATGATCTTTTGTGTGTTTACACCATATCATCTACAACATAAAGTATTAGACACATGCATATAACTAATAACATATATAATATGCATAATATTTGCCCATATGATTCTCATTCAAAAAATGAAGAATTAGAGTTAATACAAAAGTAATGTTTTTAGTATATAACCCTATCAAATGAAAATGGAGATAATTTGCCAAAGGAGAGAGAGTGGAATGTTTGGAACTCCAAATGGTGTTTCTAGTAGTGGTGGTGCTTCTAGTTGGGGTGGTGCTTCTACTACTTAGATTAATTTCAATGTTGTTTTAATTATTTCATTTCCATTGTTGTTGGTTCATTTCCAATATTGTAATTTAAATTTGAATTTGAATTGTCTTGAAACAACATAAAGTCAAACATAGATAATACTCAAACTATAGAACAAACATAGATAATACTCAAACTACAAACATAGAAATACTCATACTACATTCCTTGATCCGCACGAAATTGCCAAAGGTGATTGATGAGGTCAACTCTTAGTTGAACATTAGTTTCCCTGCTCTGAATGTGATGAAGTGTGTTGAGTCTTCTTACAATTTCCTTATTTCGATTCCCGACAACATACAATGCGACTGGTGGCTCCCAATCCATGTCAATTTGCCAATCTTCGATATCAATCTCTCGTTCATCATCGACAATCATATTATATAAAATTATACACGTTTTCATTATCCGATTAATGTCATCCCTACTCCACATTTGCACCGACCTCTTGATTATCCCTCATCTAGCTTGCAAGACACCAAATACACGCTCCACATATTTGCGACACGCTTCTTGCATCTTATCAAAGAATCCCTCTATTTGAGTTGTTGGGTGAGGGATTGTGTACAAGTGTAGCCCATTTAGGATAAATCCCATCGGCTAGATAGTAATCCATTTTGTATTGGTGACCATTCACAGTGTAATTGCAACAAGGAGCATCACCACATATAAGATTGTCAAAGAGGCGAGAATGTTGAAGCACGTTGACGTTGTTGTTTGAACACGCCATACCAAAAAAAAGCGTGTCAAATCCACAAGCCTTGATCGGTAATGGCTTCCACAATGATTGTAGGTTTCTTCTTATGTCCTATATGTGTACCTTGCTATGCCATAGGACACATTTCACATTGCCAATGCATACAATCCAAACTTCCAAGCATACCCGGGAAGCCACGATTTTCACCTTGTGCAAGTAGACGTTGAATGTCTTCTTCGTTTGGAGCCCTCAAATATTCTTCCTCGAAGACCGCTAACATGGCATTACAAAAATGCCTCAAGCTTTCAAAAAAGGTGCTCTTTGCGATTTGAACGTATTCATCCCATGCATTAGCACCACAACCATATGCAAGCAACCACCTTTGGCATACCCGTCAAACATTATGGCTTTCCAATGCCATCAACCTTGTATGTGAAATACTTGTCATGGTCAGAGACGGCTTTCAAGATTCGGAGGAAGAGATGGCGGTGCATCCTAAACCTCCTATGGAAGATATCAAGGGGATACTTTGGGTATTGCACGAAATAGTCCCTCATAATCCTATTGTGAGCATCGATTCGATCACGATAAATGTACTTTCTACTGGGAACTGAGCCTCGATGATCACGAGTAGCTTCATGCATATCTTGCAACAAAGAGAAAATAGGTACGAACATGTTATCATCGTCATTCATCATGTTATCATCTTCAGATGAGGAGCTTGATTCAATATAGCGAGAAGAAGAAGTCATTTTGAATGTGAGAAGAAAAGTTGCAAAGTTAAGAATGAATGTGAGAAGAAAGGTTGCAAAGTTAATAAATTTGTGGTCTATAAAGTTGACACAAGAAATAAGGTTGGTGGTTGAAGAGTTGATGGTTGAGGAGTTGAAGGTTGAGGCTATGATGGCAAGTAAATGCATGTGAGTGAAAAATTGGTTGAATTTGGCTAAGTCTAAATCTGGTTGAGTGTCTGGAAGGTACGGACAGCACAGTGTTTGTCGTCCGTCCATTTAATTAAAATGGGAGAGATGACATAGTTTCTGCCGTCTGTACATAAATAACCAACAGACGGTAGAAACTATGTCGTCCGTCTCCCAAAACTTATTATGACAGCTGCTAGCGAAGATCTTAACTTTGGCTGGGTTTTTACTTCTTCCAAATTTAAGACCTTTTTAGCAGCCCCATTGGAATGAAATTTTTGTGGTTAGGGTGCTATATTTACCTTTAGCAGCCCATATAGCCCCCAATTGGACTTGCTCTTAAGGATAGCCATACCAAACAATGCTCTTATGAAATAGCCATTGGAGTTTGTCTAAACCTCTCAAACTTAAGCATTCAATTTGAGATTACCAAATTCATCCACTTCCGTCAAACAAACAAAATGAATACTAAGGAGTAGGGATTACAATTACCAGTCAGGGCTACCATCCCACTAACCTTTGGGATGACTTCTATGAGGTTGGTTCGGGCTTTGGAGGACAGATTAAGTACCTGTGGGGTCTAATCAGTTATGGTTAGGGGTGGAACTTGGGTTGGGTTAGCCCAAGTCCGAACCTAACTTTTGTTGTTCCTGGGCTAACATTTTAGATCCGTGGTTCAGGCTTGGTCTTATAAAATCAAAACCCGACTCAGTTTTGGGTTAGGCTCGGGGTTAGAATATCAAATAACCGAAAAACTCAAGCCCGTCTATATATATGTACGTATATATTTCATTCATTCTATTATGTTATATTGTTTCGTTATAAGGATTTATTTTTGTCAAAAATAAAGCTGAGATTTGATAATATCAATTTTAGAGAGAATAATTGAATCAATCAGGTTAGTTTCCCTTTCAAATAATCAAATCCCTTTGATTTAGTTAGAATATTGAATTTCGGTGTTATTTACCTCTTAATTTATTTATTTAACAGTGAAAAGGCATTGAGTTATTCATTGTTTAACACTAGCGTATGCCCGTGTCATACGACACTGTTTTAAAACCCAACCCATCCGACCCAATTTAAATTCCGGCCCAGCACGCCAACAGAAGCCCAACCCATACAACAGCTTTTGTTGACTTTTGTTGCTTCTTGATCTACTACTCTTGTTGCTTCTTAATAATCTGTCCACTCCCCACCATCCTTTGGATTTGCCAAGTTATATTTTAGATCCAAAGGTAAATAGGTGGGGGGGCGGGGGGGTCACACCGTTATGTTTTATTAGATAGATTGAAACTAATGTTATCAGACCCTCAGAGTAGGTCAACCCAGTAAAGAGATCGGGTCCTTTGGGTTAGTAGTTCAACCAGTGGGTTATTGCTTGGTCTGCCATAAATATATATACAATATACTCGTTTAATTTCTATAGCAAAAGACTTGTGGTTTTCCTCTTTCCGAAAGTGAAATTTATATATAGAACAGTTACTTTTAGAGCACTCCCAATGCAAGATAACTTTTAGAGCATTCCGTCCCGGATGTGAGCGGGCCCCATCCGGCGGCTAACACTGTATTTCACAAGTTGTGACATGGCACTTTCAAGTGAGTTCAAATAGTGTGACGGTTAACTAAAAGTTGATGGGTGACACTAGATCAAACTTATAAGTCAACAAAAGTTGTTGGGTTTGGGCCTATGGGAAAAAAGCTTAAAGGGTCGGGGCCTTTGGGAAAAATTAATTGGGTTGACTGTTCATTGCTGGGCCGTAGACACGGGCAACCCCCCGACCCCAGTGTATTGATCAAGCACTTAAACAGCCCGTTCATTAAAACTCAACATATTGTGCCAAGCACTAACGTCTCAAAGAATCAAGGCAAGAAACATAGACGCTCGGTGATGGGCCTTCCAAGAATCACGCCAGAAAAGCCCATTTATTGACTTACTATTTTTGGACCAATAAATTCAAGAAACCAAACGTGGAATTCAAGAAAATACCGTATTCCCCAAGCAATCTTTAAAAAAAAAATTCCTTAATAAAGTTCCTAAACAACTCATAAAACCCTAAACCCTGTTTCTTTCTTCACTATACCATTCTTGGCGTTTAGATTCTTTACGAGAATTCAAGAAAAAAAAAAAAAACTCCACATGCAGGGTGGCAAGAGGGAGAGAAAGTGCAGTATGAACAACTACAGCAACAAGAAACTGAAAGCCGATATGACGATGCTGCTAAATCTCCCTCAAGATATCATACTAAAAATTTTACTAAGAGTTCCTGTGGAGTATCTTATTACATTGAAGAGAGTATGCAAGTTCTTGTTCAAATTGATCTCTGACCGCTATTTTGCCTCTGCACATCTTGATAGTCATCATGAAGAAGAGATTTTCATTGAGATTATGTGTGTAAAGCCTCATATCCATGGCTATTCAAGTATCAAATTACAAGAATTCAAAGATATGGAGCTGAAGGAAGTCAAGATGTATAGCAAGGGTGGAGTATCCTTACGAGCATCTTGTGATGGGCTAATGCTATTAGAGAACAAACGTGATGGTAAACAACTGTATATCTGCAACCCCATCACTCGCAATTGTACAACACTTCCTCGTCTGGAAACGCAAGATGAAGTACGGGACTGGGTTGTGGTTCTTGATGATTCTATTGATCACAAGTATAAGGTGGTTGGCATGTCAGTGGATTTTCACAAGTGCTTTGTGTTCAAACCAGATAAAACCACTTCTCAGTGGACAGTATTGCATACACCATTTGAGGAATCTTTAGTCCTCTCGACGCAATTTCCCCCTTTGGTTAACAAGGAGTTTCATTGGTTGAGATCGACTCGCTGTGTTACTGGATCAAAAGAAAACTACGAGCCATCCATCTATTCAGTAAATGCTGCAAAAGTTGCATTCAGAGAAACAAAGGTATCTCCCATGATCAACTGCAGATATAATCACAACAGCATATTAGAGGTGAAGGGATCTTTATGTTTAACAGATGATACATCCCCCAAACAGTTAGATATATGGGTTTTACATTACAAGGAAAATCATAATTGTCAGTGGACAAAGAGCTATAACATTATTCTTGAAAGTGAGTTACATTACCCTATTCATGTCTATAGTTTCCCTCCCAGTAACTACTCAGGCAGGACTATAATTCTTGTACATCATAAGAACCAACTACTATTTTATGATTTGGAGAACAAAGACTCCAAAATAATTGACATCGAAGTTGATGAAGGCAGACCATTCACCAAATGTCCATTTGTACATATCAATAGCCTTGTCGACTGGGAATGAGCAGCATTTCTTTGCAAGAGTAGCATCTGGGCTGTAACTTTTATAATCTGTTCTGCCAGGGGAGGAGAGTAAGAAATTGATGGACACTGCAGTCATTTCCTTCCAACTCCATAGTAATCTGGTTGTACTGGGCTTGGTTCAGAGTCAATAGCTGCCATGCCCCTTCATCTTTAAACTGCAACAAATTTACCATGTTCATCTTTGCAGTCTTCCGAAGCTCACCGATCCCCATCGAAGACACTTTTCTACATTCAATTTGTATTAGACTGTATCCATTTCTGATGTATGTATCAGTGGACGTTACCTGTAAACTACATATATAGTTTACCAACTTCATAGCTTTACTACAATAGATCTCTTTGTAATGGAGGAAAAAATTAAATGTTTCTCTCCCGTAGACTTTACTTTGTATAACAACTTGATGCCTAGTTTTTGTTTTCCATATGATCCACAAAAGAAACGGAGCAAAGCTACGTCTGCTTATTACATGGATTATCAATTCGTAACAGCACTGATATTTTATTTTACTTGAAACAGAAAGAAAAACACTTGCTGAAAAGCATAGCCGTTCCTCAATTTCTTCCTCACCTGATGATAAGTCACTGAGCACTTAAGTAATAAATTTTGAGGATATCCAAATGGAAGCTATGCATAAAGGGCACTAAGCCACTGCGTAGAATTTGGTTGAGCGAAGCACCATATGAAGCTTCTGACTTCTTATGGGATGCTTCTTTCTTAGTTATTCAAGAGTCTTTTTTGGGGTTTTAATCTAATGAATATGTAAAGTAGTATGGGCACAAAATTTCATCTATCCACCTATTTGATTTTTATCCACTTGTAAGTGCTTGCTACTTATAAGTAGAGCAGCACTTATAAGCCAGTATAAGCCATCCTTTCCAGTATATATTGTAGCACTTATAAATAGCAACATAAGTGGTCTACAAGTATAAGTCAAAAGCAAACACACGGAAAAGGTGGTCCACCACTTATAAGCTAGAATAAGTGGCAAATATTTAAAGAGTACTAACAACAAACATGCCAGATCAAGGCCATCCATCATCCTAGAGCAAAATGTGGTTTGTTAGAGTCCATAGAAGTCTGCATTGTGGAAGAGGGGGGGGGGTGGTGGTGGTGTTATCTCATGACAGGTGACCTGGACAATTGGAGTGAGCAGACCTTATGGCATATAATACCTGTCAAAGTCTCCCTTCTTGATAATAGCATGTTCGCCTTTGTAGATTATAGCATTAGAAGATTCCATGTTCACCTCTATGGATAATAGCATTAAGAAGGCCAAGTTAAGCAACCTGTGAAACCAAATGTAGACAAGTCACATTAACCGAGTCTAACACCTTACGTGAGTGAAAGCATAATAACAGGCATCTGACATAGAAGCAATGGAAAAACGAAAGAATCTAAGATGAAAATCTTTTACATGGAATTAATATTAGCCATCAGTACCACCCCTACTAGGAATAGTAGTATCTGAGCTTTACAACCGAATACTAGACCCAATCAATCTCAATTTAGCATAGTCATGATATGATTTTTGTTCTTCTCCAGTTTACAGCAAACCGAAATATGCACTGCCATCGAGTTGGCTCATTTATAGCACCTGGAGAGGGATATGCCCTTACGAATTTTACTAGATGAATGGATAGAAACTAAGGGGGGAAAATGTAAATCAAAGCATACATGTATCTATACAAGCATAACATATCAGTCCAGCTCAGTAACATTTCCATTTCGTATAAGGAGATATCAATGACTCCGCACAATATGTGTACTATCCACAAATGCCTTATTGAAGGTCTTCTGCATAAAATGTAGTTTAGTCTAAGTTCACCTATATGGCTTTTGAATTATGAACTACTAGGCAAACTGGCACAATAAAGTCAGCAAATCCCAAAAACGTTGATCCTCACGCCTTGGTAGCATGAACTGCAGGAAGCAAATTTCAGCAAAAAAATTTCGGGCACAAGACAGTCAATAATGATTTACTCAGGAAATAATACCTTGAAAAGTATAGCAAGACAAATTAAACAGTTAGCAATCTCATCGGTTTACTCCACGGAAAGTTGATATATTAACTAAAAAAGGAGGATGTGTAAGACAAGTTAAGTGGACAGCTATCACTTCAATCGTTTGGTCTCCAGCAGAGCAGCAACCAATATATGTATTAGAAACAATGTGATCAATACATCAACGAAAAAGCATGAGACTGGAGACTAAACTGTAAAATAAAGAAAACTACAAGCATTCGAAACAAAACCACTGCAATTTACAACTGGTATGATGATTATCCAATATTGCTTTGTTCTTAAGATAGCAATGGTTCTGCAAGCAGCCTTTCCCTTCTCTGACTGCTAATTCGAGATGCATCATCTAGTCTCTTTTTTCTTTTTTCAACAATGCTGGAAACCACAAGATTTAACTCACGCTTGTTCACATTGGGATCAGACTCCAGTCTATCAAACAACATTTCGACTGCCTCAAGATTCCCTTGTGCACCATAGAGGCTTAGCATTTGGAAGTGTATTTCATCAGGAAAAACACAACGCTCTTCTTGCATCTCTTTATATATGATCTCTGCCTTCTCAAATTCTCGCAACTTCCCATAAGCATTCAGCACTTGAGAAATTGAAATAGCATCGGGGAAATAACCAGCTGCTCTCATCTTCTCGAACACCTCAATAACACCTGCATGCTTCTTGTTCCTAGACAAAAGATCAATCATGCACCCAAAAACAGATATATCCTTCACCTCACCCTCAATGAAAGCCTGGCGGAAAATCCAGGTGGCTTCCTCAATCCGACCTGCGCCTGCAAGGATGGTAATGGCTGTCTCCCTGGGAATATTATCAGGTCTTTTAAGCTCATGCAGCAAACGCTTAGCGTGTCCAACCAAACCTGCCCTCTCATATGCCACAATCATCGTTTGGTAAAGAACCTGATCAATCTCAACCCCCGAGGTCCTCAATTTTTGAAACAACATTGCTGCTCTATCCAACTTCCCTGCCTTTGCCCAGATTGAGATGATTGTAGAATATGTAACAGCATTCGGCTCAACCCCTCGAGATTGCATCTCTTGCACAAGATTTGTTGCCTTCTCGTGCTCCAAAGACTTTCCATAAATCTTAATCATCGTATTGTAAGTGACAACATTCTGCTCAATATCTTTCCTCTGCATTAACCGAAACAAATGGATAGCTTCTCCAAACAGCTCAGCCTCACCATACACCCTCAAGAGGGTATTATAGCTAACAACATTAGGTTCAATACCCATTCTTCTCATACTCCAAAACAGTCTATCTGCCTCTTTTGCCATATCAAGCTGACCATAAACATCAATCATTATATTACAAGTAGTAAGATCAAGCGGACACCGAACTTCTTTCATTTCAGTAAAAATCGATAACGCCTCAATAAATCTCTTGTTCTCAACAAAAGTACTAAGAAGTGTACAATAACTAACAGTATCAGGAACAACACCAGCTTCTCTCATTTCATAAAGAAGCTGTGTCGCTTCACGAAAAAGCTTAGCTTTACCAAACACATTAATCATAGAATTATAAGCAACTAAATCAGGAGTAATACCAGCATTCTTTAATCTCATAAATATAGATATTGCTTTACTATAATCACGAAGTTTACGCGAAAGTTCAATAAGATTACTATACAACACAAGGTCACCAGTAATTCTATCTTGTTCCATACATTGTAACCAAGAAAGAGCAGAATCAAACATACCCTCTTTCCCAAACTGCGTAATAAGTGTAGAGTAAGTAAACTTATCCGGCGAAATTGCCCTTTTACGCATTTCCTCAACTAGTCCAGTCCCAAGTTCCCATTGCTTCGCCCGAAGCACATTCCTTATCACCACATTGTAAGCAAAAACAGACGGTATATAACCCGCTTCTTCTATCATCCAGTCAAGAAGCGCAACAGTTCTCTGCCAATCCGTTTCTCGAGCGAGAACGGACACCATGAAACGAAGAGAAAGCTGTCTATCTTTATATATGGACAGTAATGAGTATAACTCTTGTTGAGTTGAAGTTTGAGATATGGACAAAAGAAGGTCGTCCATGTCTACACTATGGTCTAAGTAAACATGGGTATGACGAGTTTGGTGAGTTGAAGAAGTAGGAAGTGAAGTTGTGTTGTTTGAATTTCGTTTCCAGACATGTTTGTTTGGAGAATGAGTAGATGATGATGTGATTGTGAAAAGAAGAGACGGGGGTTTGTGTTTTTTAGTCTTGTTTATGTTTGTGTAGAAGGTTGAGGAGGAAGTTGAAGGGAGTGAGTGTGGTGGAATTGGAGATAGTGTGGAGTTAGTGTTCATGGCGTTTCAGAGTGTTGGGGATAAAATGAGTAGACGACTGTTTTTTCTGTTTTCTTGTCTTTAAATGGGCCGGGCTAGTTGTCTCTAATGTTCACAATATTAGAATTGGGCCGAAAAGGATGAAAAATGGGATTGACAGAATCACATGCATTGATTTCTGATTAGCTGATCTAATATAAGCAAATTTATCTAACACAATCCAGTCTCACAAATCATCAAAATCTTAGCCTTCGTTTCCCTAACTCAACCAATCCAACATCATCGCTACTCCCGACCACTTTAAAAAAATGCCTTCTTTTTCGTGTTTGCTTTTCATTGTGTTCCTTTTTTTTTTTTTTTTTTTTCTGGGGGTGTCATGAAATATGTTACAAGAAAAAATCTACTAGAAGCAGTATAAAAGGAATGAGAAGCAACAGCTCATTTTGAAAGGGCCTTCGCGGTCGGTCTGTAGAAGAGTGCGAAGAAGTAGCACCTGGGATTTCCGGGAGTCTGACAGTTTCCTTAGAGCAAATATAGCTACAGCGACTTGGGCTGACCACTCTGTACACACCGCTACTTGTTAAAAGAAAATTATTCTTCCTATTGTCCTCTCCAAATGAGAATACGTAACCCAAAGTAGGACTTGTATTACCAGCTACAGAGTCACATGGCACTGGAGAGTCACTTGCACATCTGAATGGAATCTGTGTGCTAGTGAAGTTCCCACTGTTTTCCGGATTTTCAGTAGCTGCCCATATATTATTACCATAGAGGTCTGCAAACAAGTACCTGTAGAGAAGATTATCAGCAAGCTGATTAAGGAGTTCCTAGGTAAACACATTCTAATATTAATGGAAGACGACTGACGGATGTCCATACTAGATGAAGCCGCACTGACCTTCCATACATGCATGGATCAGTCATTGACCTATAAAAATATCCACCAGAAATTGATGCAGATCCTCCATTCTTATTTATATCGGAATGGTTATATCCTGTTACAGGAAAAATTGGACTGATGGAGCTGGAAGACGTATTTCCTCCAGGAGATTGTGGGGGAGTGTAAGCAGTGTATCCTTCATAAACTCGCCATCCATAGTTCCCGCCCTTGGTAATTATATCCACTTCTTCATAGTGGTCCTATAAATTTCAAATAGTTGCCATTTCAACATAATTTAGTGATGTCTAAGATATTTGAAAAAGTGAAAACAGAATGACTTTAGCACATTCAAAATGATTATGAAAAACAGTTTCTGCCAACCTGGCCAACATCAGCACAGAGAAAGTAGGAAGGCCTTTCTGAATCAAAACTACAGCGCCAAGGATTCCTGAAACCCAAGGCCCAGATTTCAGGCTGCAACTCGTTATCGTCAAAGTATGGATTGTCCCTTGGGATAGAATAGTTTCCCCACAAACCAAGGTCCATCGTTTCAGTTGCACCTGTTCACAAATGGCAAGGAACGAGTATATGAATAACAAGACAAGTTAAGTTCCAGCCATCTTCAGGATATGCCTATTAATTAAGAAAAATATAAGACACGTCAGGCAGTGTAGATGTGAGACCATGACTCTGTGAGCTTGCGGAAAATAGACATTAACGGTCCTGAAAATCAGTTCTCGAGATTATTATCTAATTCCTTTTTTGTTCTTTTCCTTTTCATATTTTCCCTCTCGCAGATAGGAAAACAGAAGGCAGTGATGACGGTTTTGGATCACCAGCTGCAGTAGAGTTTGGCAAAACACATCACTAAGGAAACCACACAGAGAGGTCTTGAATATCTGCTCATCACATAAGCCAGTGGCAGCGGATTGTCGAAATAACAACGAGCTTATACCCTTTTTTTTTTCTATTACCAAGTACCAACCCAAAATAACAGCAACAGGTAAACACATACTAGATTCAACATGATGAAGACTACTAAACAGTCATGCATGTTCTGTTCAGATACTCACTGGATACTTTGTCTATATCAAACCTCATAATCTTCCCAAGCAAGGATTTCTTGTTTTGAGCAAAATTATAAGGATCTCCATTACTTCCACCATCTCCCATCATAAAGTACATATAACCGTCACTGGGTCCAAACAGTATTTGCCCAGCATGATGGCCAGTAAACGGAAGGCCCATAGTAAAAATCCTTCTCACTTCTGATGGATTGGCGCTTGTTGCCTAACGAGGACAAAAAAATATTAAAAGAGGATTAAACTAACTGACATTGTACGAATTGTTACTGTCATTTATTGCGAAGCATATAGATGTGTACCAAGGAAGGCTGTGATGTGGTACCATTGACAGTAAACTCGGCTATGACACTATGATATTGGCATGGCATGCCCCCATTATCAGAACCAAGCTTCGAAGGATCACAGTTGGCATCAGAATTACAAGAACATCTTCCAGAACATCTTGGTGAGGTGACCTTGTCACAATTGAAGGAAACAAAGAAGCGTCCATTACGTTCAAAATTTGGATGGAACGCAATTCCCATTAGCCCAAGTTCTGAATCAAAATGTACTTCATCTGTTATATCTAGAAAGGGATAGGATTGATCAATGCCTAGAATACCTCCAGAGTCCACCTCAGGAATAGTCGCTAACCATATCTGTCCTTTTTGGTTAGACAGAAAGACGCGATTTGACCCATCTGGATGAGCAACCATATTAAGGTAAGATCCATTACCAATTTTCTCAATGCAGATACCATTTGGAGATGCTGGAGTTCCAGTATTATTTAGTTTAGTGGGTTCACCAGCGAAACATACAGATTCATTATCAGAAGAGCCACCAAAAGCTTCACAAAAAGTAGTTTTTGACTGCCAGAGATCAGTCAATTTGGATGAAGAAGAGTTAATTATTTCTCTATATTGGAATGGAGAGGACAACGGCGAATTCAGTATAGAAACATTCTGGCATGTATCCCAGACCTTTGCACAAAAATCATTCGACACGCTATTAGACTGTGATGAGTTTTTGGAAAATGTCGAATTGCACAGAACCGGAGTGGTCCGCGAGCCTGATTCAATCTTAAATAGCTCCGCTGAGAACTGGTCGCACCTCTGCAAACCAAGTCTATAGATCAAGATGGAGAGAAGGAATGTTGCTCTGTGGTAAAAATACATTACAAAAGTAATGGTTTCGTAGGGTAATGTTAAACAAAATAGTTTATATGATAACAAGTACATAAAAGGGAATGTTCTACTTTCTTTTTAGAATTAAGTTGCACTGAACCTTGTGTCCTAACTGGTAACAATTAAGAAAAAAGGATAGCTATATCTGTCCCGGCCTGTCAGGGAAGATGCCAACCATTTGAGTTTCATGTTTATTCAGTCATCCAGATTTCAGCATACAAATAGATTATCAAGAGGAGTAGAGAGTGTTTGAATGTTCCTAGCCCGTAGAAGGAATTCTGGTGGTTAAGTCTTTGAACAAAATCGGTGTTTGAAGTTCCATCACTAGTATTTATTTTAAGCATTTCCTGCATGCTACACTAAACAAGGAGATTTCCGATACCATCCATAAAAACCAACAAACAAATAATGAAAATCAATGGATCACAAAAGTTGCACAGTGAGTGTTGGCAGGGACTTTAGACTCTTTACGAAGAGTTTCCACTTAAATAAAGTATTCATGGGTCCAACAAGTAAGATTAACATCAAGAAAAGCACTAGGATATATAACACATTATCATGAATGATAATGAAGATGACGCTATTGGAATACCAATCACCAACCATCAAGCATTTATGGCCCTTTGGAGGATTCGAAATACGAGGGAACTTACCGCACAAAGGATAGATTTCAGGAGATCAGCACAGGCGGTATCTGAAACGTTCATCGCCTGGTACTGTTTCTGCAGTTGTGAATCCTCGATAGAGTCGCAACATGCGCTCCCATTGTAATGACAGAAGGCCAGAGGGGTCTTTGAGGTGAAGGGTGCTCCTATTCGAATAAAAACACTTGCATTTTAGAATTCAACAAAAGACCAACACATGAAAACATTGCAAGATCAATGCAGTTATACTATAGTGCTGAAAGAGCAACATAAAAGACACCCACTTGAATCAGTGCATAAAGGATGCGATGAAGAAGGAGCAGGAAACAAAACCAAGTAAGAAAACACAAAGAGCATTCCAACACTACCACCACCCATACCACCAATACTCTCTTTTATGTCTTGCTCAGTAGAAATTTAACTAAGAAGATCCCACCTTACAAGTTCTCAATCACTCAATGGCAAAATAACCAGTTAACTCAAAAAAGTAAACAGGATTAATTACGAACAAAATTATTTTTGAGTATTGAAAAACCATATTTCCCCTTCTCTCTATCTTCCTATAAATATACTACTTTTCAGTCCAGCTTACAAACGCATATTTTTCTAATATTTTATTGTAGAATGTCAATGTTTCTCTCTTTAACAAATTTTGACGTACATGTTTCTAGTTCTTACTCAACCTCTTTCATTTGATCCCATTCTTTTCACTTTAAGCAGCAATTTGAATTGACAAATAACAAAAAAAAGAATATTCCAAGACTAGTTCATCATGCTAGTCACCACTACAGTTTTAATTTTAATCAAACAGTCGTAATGGTTGACTTCAATTTTCATGATTATAGAATGTGGTAGCTGAGATTTAACAAAATATCATCAAGTTGACTAACTGGATAACTTAACTTGTCATGTCCTCAAACTGGTTAATTGGTGTTCTTGGGTTTGAATTCAGAAAGCAAAAGTCAAGTTCAGTAATCAAACCTCAAGCTCTCAACCTGAGTTTTGCTTTCAAATAAGCAAGAAAACTGCTTTTTCACTAAATATGAAGATATTGGTGAAGACAATCTTTGACAAGAAACAAAAATATCTTGGTAACTTGACATGGAAGATACTATAAACTTTAGTACACAATCTTATTTTATAAGAAAAATGGATTTGTTAAAGGTTGAAACTTTGGAAATATTATTGTTAAAGGCTGAAATCTTATTTACAAAAAGTGTTTGGATCCTATTTATTTATTTATTGACAAAAATTGTTTATTAGTGAAAAAATATTTTTTGAAAATATAAATGCTTTTGGTCACTATTTAAAAAAAAAAAACTAGTTTTTCATCTAAAACATATTTTTTGGTAAAAAAAAAACTAGTTTTATGATAATTAGGTAACTGTTTTTCTTTGAGGGAAACACTTTGGGCGCTCAAGGCAAATGAACCATCGGGATGTTTTAAACTTTAATATTTTATGTCGCCATATGTGAAATATATTAAAAAATATAGTGCAAAATCTAGTTTGATAAAATAGCTTTTACAAAAATTCATAACTAAATATATTTATTCAAAAACTGTTTTTAGAATAAATATTTTTTCATAAAAATAATTTTTAAGAAAAAATAATTTTTTGAAAAAATGAGAACCAAACACCTACATTTTGGATTCAGGAAAGAAATCAGAACAACTCTTCCACTTGTTCTGTTACTTGTTTTCAAATGTTCTAGATAGCCAACTTCCATTCAAATAATAAATTAAACCAATTATCTGTTGCTAGATACTTCGGTCACATCCACAAGAAAACCCTCTGCATGCGGATATAGATTGTGACACCATCACACCATAGAAAGCACAATATTTTGAGTACTCTTTGTATGTTTGTTGTATATCCATCCATCGCTTAAGAATGGTTGAAAATGTGTCACTTTTCAAATTTAGATAATCTGAGTAAAACTAAGATCAAATTTACAATTTTATTAGTAAAAGACATGTGCACGTTATTAGAGCAAATATGCTATTTAACTAGCAAAAGAGAACCTCTATTATCAACTCCACATGTTAGATTCTTCAATTTTCTAAAATAATACACAGTGATAATCCAATTGAAAATAACAATTAAACACTATCCGGACTTCTATATTATATTTCATTTTATTTTTCTTAGGTGCTGACATTCATCCATCTTGAAAATAATTAAGTACTAATCTTTTTGTCTTCTGTTAAACTAGTATACTTTCCTTGATCCTTTTCGATCCTAATTGATCCAACTTTTTCGCAAAAGAAAAAAAAAACACCCATGCACAAAGAGATCGTCTATATTGACTGAAGCCTTGTATTTGGGGCGTCGTTTTCGCTCCAAAGCCTCGTCTAGAAGAAATGGGACAAGGATGACGAGAAGACACTGCAATGTGCATCAATCAATTTTTTTTTTTGCTAAGTGAGCTACATACAAGGTATGCAACTCAAACTAACAGGAGGACTGCATCATCCTGGAAAATGCAACAACCCTATTAGGTAGGCCCCTTGCAATCAATCAATGGATATGTAATAAAAGAAATTGTGAAGAACAGAAACCAAAAGATGTATGGCGCCAATTTGTAATGCAAGAGGCTAAGAGCCTGAATATATTTCATTTTTATTAGGTTAGTTATAATCCAATACATCAAATTAAAATATCATATGCCTGCACATCTGCATTCTCTCTATAGTCTATCCAAGAAGAAGAAGCCTACAGCCTCTGTTTCATGTTGGCCATTCAAAAATGATAATGTTACACCATGATATCACTTGATCTAAGTATGAATTGTCAACTTGTATTAGAAGTTGTTCTTCACGTCATAGTGAATAGCGCGACCTGCGCTCAACCAAAGCATGATAGAGCGCAACCTGCGCCCATGCCTTGACGAGAGTCCAAGAGATACAGCATGTGCAGAGCGGGACCTGCGCCCATGCCTTGACGAGAGTCCAGGAGATACAGCATGTGCAGAGCGCGACCTGCGCCCGTCCAAGGCTCAACCTGAGCGCACCCCGCGCCTCGTGTCTATCAAGTCACACCGACTATTTTGTTTCTATTTAATTTGTAATCTCTATTTAGAATTTGTAACCTCTATATAAACAATTGTAATCTCTTTAGAAATCAATCAAGTAAATATTATCTAATCTCTCTCTCTCTCTAATTTATCATGGTATCAACCTAATATTGATCCAAACCCTAATCCTAAACTTTATCAGCTTCCGCCTCCTCTCAATTCTCAATGGCCGACCCCTCCACTCCTAATAATGACTCTCCTCCAGATTCTGATGATCCTTTCTATGTCCACCACTCAGATAGCCCCACGGCTATCCTCGTATCTCCTCTGTTATCAGGGGACAATTATCCAATTTGGTTACGATCTATCTCTAGAGCCCTTCGAGTAAAGAATAAGTTTGGTTTTGTCAATGGCTCTGTAACTCCTCCCAACACTCCCAAAGAAAAATCCAAGTGGTCGAGATGTGATGACCTTGTTGCTTCATGGATTCTCAATTCTGTTACTCCAGATATCCGTGGCAGCATCCTCTATGCCGACTCTGCATCCGAAATCTGAAAAGATCTAGGTGATCGTTTTTCACAAACCAATGCACCCAAGGTTTTTCAACTGAAGGATTCCGTCACTCTTCTCAAGCAAGACAATCGTCCGATATTTGTTTATTTCACTTTGCTTAAATCTTTCTGGGATGAATTAAGTTCTTTATCTACTATGCCTGCTTGTACTTGTGGTCATGCATCTATTTTTGCCAAAGAGGTTGAAGACGGTCGTTCTATGAAATTCATGCAAGGCCTAGATGCTCGTTTTCAATCCATCCATGATCAAATTCTCTTGATGGATCCTTTTTTCCTCGTATGTCCAAGATTTATTCTTTAATCCGACAAGAGGAGAAGCAACAAGATATTCATGCACTCTCTCTTCCTTACGCTCCAAACGGCTGCCGCCTCGAAAGTACTCATTTTGAAGACCAACCGGGCTTCTTCTTCAAATCAGTCCGTCTAAACCTCCACGGCGACTGGTGGTTCGCGAATGACCTCGGCGCCGCGTGCCTTCGGATCTGAAGGGCCACCGGGAGCCCATGCACTCGTCCATTCTGCAACCATTGTAACCAAGTTGGACATCATATTGGTACATGTTACAAACTGCACGGTTATCCACCCAAACCTGCCCAGGCTAATTCAGTTGCTACAGACTCCAATTCTCCTATTTTCTCCATATAACAATACAACCAACTTCTCAGTTTGCTTGATTCAGGTAGTACCTCTTCACAAGCAAACCTGACAGGTATATCTCTCTCGTGTTTTTCTAAATCCATATAGATTATTGACTCTGGTACTACCAATCATGTATGTTCATCATTACATCTGTTTTCTCATTATCATACTTGTTTAACACATTCTACTATTAAACTTCCGGATGGAACAGACCATTTAATTACTCATGTTAGTAGTGTTATTCTCTCTCCCCTTTTGCGTCTTGACAACGTTCTGTTTGTTCCCACCTTTTATTTTAATTTACTTTCCATTAGTGAACTGGTCAAATCTCACCCCATCTCTGTCACGTTCACTAATGATTCTTGCCTTTTTCAGGACCAGTTAACGAAGAAGAAGATTGGATTGGGACGGCTTAATGGGGGACTCTACCATCTCCAACTAGCTTCCGTTTGCTCATCCCACAACTCCACCACAAATAATTTATGGCATTATCGCCTAGGACATCTATCTTCCACGCCTTTGCAGATTTTAGCTAAGCAGTTTCTTTTCATCTCTAGTTCCAATAATGCTACTTGCATTGTATGTCCGCAAGCTAAGCAAACACGTTTATCTTTTTCTTATAGTTCAATAAAAATCATTAGACCTTTTCAAATGATTCATTGTGACATTTGGGGTCTTTTTCATTTACCATCATATTTCAATGCTCGTTTTTTCTTAATTATTGTCGATGATTTTAGTCGTGCTACATGAATTTATCTTATGACTGTCAAATCTGAAACTGCCATGCATTTACAATCTTTTTTTGCCATGGTTCATACTCAATTTCATTTTACAATACATTCACTCATATCTGCCCATAGCAACATTGATGACCATTTTCATGAAATCCAAGTCTTTCGATCCGACACTGGCTCTGAATTTATATCTCATAACATGCAACAATTCTTTTCAAAATATGGGGTAATCCACCAACGTAATTGTGTTGCTACTCCCCAACAAAACGCTATTGTTGAAAGAAAACATCGTCACTTACTCAACGTTGCACGAGCATTACGTTTTCAAGCTCATCTCCCATTATCCTTCTGGGGTGAATGCATTCTCACCGCAGGCTATCTTATTAACAAAATCCCTAGCACCTTGTTAAATGACAAATCACCTCATGAGCTTTTATTTACAACACCTCCCACTCTTGTCCATCTTCGTGTTTTTGGTAGTTTATGTTTTGCTCACAACACTTTCATTAAAAATAAGTTTGATCACTGCGGGAAACCTAACATCTTCATTGGTTATCCTTATGCTCAAAAAGGCTATCGCATTTATGATTTATCTTCCAAGAAAATTTATACTTCTCGTAACATAATTTTCCATGAGACTGTATTCCCCTATCAACATTTATCTTCCCCCAATCACATCTGCCCGTTTCTCCCTTACCCATCCTAGACAATGAAACCTTCGACATTCAATCATCTCATGTAATTCCAATGGACGGAGCGCGCCCGCTCCCTTCTCCAGCCCAAATTGAGCGCGACCCGCGGTATCTTCTTCCTGACAATCTTCCCACTCCTACAGCTCCGTCACCCGCACTTTTGGAAGATCCTCAGTCATCACACCTCAATCCTCCTAACTCATCTCAATCTACTAGAGTGTGACAACCCCCACCACTCCTCATCAAAGATTATCACTGCCCTACTTTCACCAAGGCACCTACAGTCCCTCGTTCGGCCAACCTCCTCCAATCGGACTCTAAGGTAACACGGTCTTCCACTCCATACCCTATGGTTTTTTATGTTTCTGACACTAACTTTTCTCCTTGTCATAAAGCTTTTTTGTATAAAGTGTCTTCTTCAGTTGTTCCTACATCCTTTTTTCAAGCTGTCAAAATTTCAAAATGGAGAGCTGCTATGGCTGCTGAAATTGCAGCTTTGGAACAAAATCACACATGGACTCTTGTTCCATCATCCTCTCATCATAAGCCTATTGGTTGTAAATGGGTTTTCAAGATTAAATATCATTAAGATGGTTCTATTGAACGTTACAAAGCTTGTCTGGTTGCCAAGGGTTACAATCAGATTGAAGGCCAAGACTATCATGACACTTTTGCACCCGTTGCAAAATTAGTCACTGTTCGATTACTTCTCTCCATTGCTGCTATCAGACATTGGACTCTTCATTAGATGGATGTCCACAATGTGTTTCTCCAAGGCGATTTGGATGAGATATTACCTCCTGGATTCGCTAAACAGGGGGAGAACAGGATATGTCGCCTCAATAAGTCTTTATATGGACTCAAGTAGGCTTCTCGGCAATGGTTTGTCAAACTATCTACCGGCTTCACTCAGTCTAAGTTCGACTATTCTCTATTCACTAATATTTGTGGTTCTGATTCTACATTTGCCCTTGTATATGTGGATGACATTCTGATCATAGGCAACAATCCATCTCTCATTCAGAACTTGAAGAAATTTTTAGAAGCAAAGTTCTATATCAAGGACTTAGGACGTCTAAAATATTTCTTGGGTATCGAGATTGCTCGTTCCAAAGAAGGATTATTTCTTACACAGCACAAATGTCTTTTGGACATTCTGTCTGATTGTGGTACCACTGGTGGTCGTATTTCTGACTTCCCTATGGAACAAAAACATCAACCTCCATACCGATGATGACACATTACTTCAGGATCCTACTGTCTATCGTAGCTTGATTAGGCGTCTCTTATATCTCACAGTTACATGTCCAGATATAACTTATTCTGTTAATTATCTCAGTCGTTTCATGCAGTCCCCATGGACTCCACATCTAGATGTTGCTCATCGTATACTCCGCTATCTTAAAGGTTCGATCAACAAAGGGATTATCTTATCCGCTAATAGTTATTTACACATCTCTGGTTTCTGTGACTCTGATTAGGTTGGCTGCCCTGTCACTCATCGTTATACTAGTGGTTATTGCACTTTTCTTGGTTCTAGTCCTATATCCTGGAAAACAAAGAAACAGAGCATTGTATCCCGTTCTTCTGCTGAAGCCGAATATCGTTCCATGGCTACTCTGGCGTGTGAACTTCAATGGTTGAAGTATCTTTTCTCTGACTTAGGCATCTCTCATCCTTTTCCGATGAACATGTTTTGTAACAATCAAGCCGCCCTTTATCTCTCTCAAAATCCAGTTTTTCATGAACGAACGAAGCACATCGAATTGGACTGTCATTTCTTACGCAACAAGATACAGGCCAAGTTATTATCTCCTACGTTCGTTCCATCCTCAGATCAGGTGGCTGACGTCTTTACTAAACCTCTCAGCAAGGACACCTTCATGAGATTAATTCGCAAGTTGGGAGTTCTTGATATTCACTCTCCAACTTGAGGGGGAGTATTAGAAGTTGTTCTTCACGTCATAGTGAAGAGCGCGACCTGCGCTCAACCAAAGCATGATAGAGCGCGACCTGCGCCCATGCCTTGACGAGAGTCCAGGAGATACAGCATGTGCAAAGCACGACCTGCGCTCGTCCAAGGCTCAACCCGAGCGCACCCCGCGCCTCGTGTCTCTCAAGTCACACCGACTGTTTTGTTTCTATTTAATTTGTAATCTCTATTTAGAACTTGTAACCTCTATATAAACAATTGTAATTTCTTTAGAAATCAATCAAGTAAATATTCTCAAATCTCTCTCTCTCTCTAATTTATCAACTTGCTCTACTAGTCCTAGTTCACTATTTAATTATATCGTAAACTCCAGTACAAGTAACAAGCAAGAAGATAGCAAAATGAAAACTTCTTGCAGTCCCCTGGTATAGCTGCTGGATGAAGCAGGAGAAGGAGCATTGTTTCGAGTCTTAGCATTTGTAACATTTTCCTTAGAGCATGTGTAATTACAGCGGCTAGGACGAACAACTCTGTACACACCCTTGCTTGTTAAAACATAGATATCCTTCCTGTTATCCTCTGCCACGGACACAATATAACCCAAAGAAGGAGAAGAACGTTTTCCCACTGAGGTACATTCAATTGGAGAGTCATGAGCACAACTGAAAGAAATCTGGGAGGAAGTGAAATTCATACTATTTTATGAGTTCTCAATGCCTGCCCATATTGTACCAGCATACAAATCCATATACAGGTACCTGGATGCCAGTTATAGTTGTAAAATATAATCCTAACAAAGCTGTTCCAAGTTTCTAAAGTATAGTATATAACCAGTTAGTACAAATTTTAGATTTATGAAAATAAAACGACTGCGCTCACCTTCCATACATGCATGGATCAGTTTTGGACTGAGAAATAACCACCTGTGATCGATGCAGATCCCACATCTGTATTTACAGCAGAATAGTTGTATCCCATTAAAGGGAAGATGGGCTTTATCGAGTTTGCGAATGTATTTCCCCCTTTAGACTTGGGAGGGTTGAAAAGTGTAAAGCCCTCGTATACTCGCCATCCATAGTTTCCAGTTTTCCACCCTTCTTGACAATATCAACCTCTTCATACTGGTTCTGTGAGATTTTTGTTCTTATTAGCAATTATGTTTGGTGAGCGACTAGATCAAAGATTTTGTGAACATGGATAATTCAAGGACTAGTTATAATCAATCACAAACAGAGTACAATTTAAAGATGAAAATGGGTAGATCTGTTTGAAATGAACAATTCCTTGAGGTTCAAATGCAGTCGTAATGATGCCAAAAAATATATCTTAAAGTAATGCATATAATACTGGAATCAGTTAATTTCCAAACCTGACCAGAATCTCCACATATAAAGTAGGACGGTCTTTCAGAATCAAAACTACAGCGCCAGGGATTATGAAATTCCAAAGCCCAGATTTCAGGTAGCAGTTCCTTGTCATCAGAATAAGGATTATCCTTCGGGATAGAATAGTTTCCCCATAGTCGGCGGTCATTTATGTATGTTACACCTAGAAGATAAATGATAAAGTGTAAGAAAAATGGCTATGAACTACAAATGTTAACAATGAATATTGTTAGGTACTTCCAGTTCAACAAACTAAACATTTTGATTCAGAGAAAATTCAACAAATAAGAAATCCTTCTTTCGACTAACGTTAGTTTTGGCAATTCTATTCACTAATAGTCTAACACTTGTCAGTTTTTTATGCTTCGTTTCTTTTCAGTCAAAGCACTTCTTGGGTATATACGGACTTCAACCAATTTCATATACGATGATATTTTTCCAAGGGCCCCTGATCGTTTGCTATTTTCTTCCAGTCATCCAATGATGATACACCTTCAGTTAGGCTTCTTGAGGAAAATTTGGTTAACAGGATGAAGTAAGTGAAGTAAAGTTCAAGTAGCCTAATAGTGAACTTTTATAAATGGGATTCATGTTCATGGAGTAAGTTCTCACCAAGTCACTGGATAATGATACTCACCTGGTATGTTATCCACGTCAAAACGCATAATTTTCCCAAGCAAAGATTTCTTGTTTTGAGCAAAATTCTGAGCATCGCCACCTTCTTCACCGTCTCCCATCATGAAGTATAAATATCCATCTGCAGGTCCAAAGAGAATCTGTCCTCCATGATTACTTGTGGTTGGGAGTCCCATCGTAAATACCCTTCTCACTTCCGATGGATTGGCTCTTGTTGCCTGAAAAACAAGCATGTCAAAAGAGATTCGCCTAAACCATCTTAGTGTGTAGTTGTGTTGATTATCATAAGAAGTGTGGAAATGTGTACCAATGAAGGCTTTGAAGTACCATTAGCAGTGAATTCTGAAATAATACTATGATATTGGCATGGCAGAGCTCCATTTTGAGAATTAAGCTTTGAAGGATCACAGTTCGCATCTGTATTACATGAACATCGTCCAGGACACTTGGGCCATTGGACCTTATCACAATTAAATGAGACAAAAAGACGGCCATTGCGTGCAAAATTTGGATGGAAAGCTATGCTCATCATCCCAAGTTTGGAATCCATCCGTACTATATCAGTTAAGTCAAGAAATGGATTGGATTCATCAAGCACCAATATGTCTCCCGTTTCCGGTTCAGGGATAGTTGCCAACCATATATTACCTTGTTGGTTAGCCAAGAAGACATGGTTCGACCCATCAGGATGAGGAACCATATCAAGGTAAGATCCATTAGCAATTTTCTCTAAGCATAGACCCTGAGGAGTTTGAAGAATGTCAGTATTTCTAAGCGAAACAGGTTCACCTTGAAAACATACTGCACCATTCTCAGAAGATCCACCAAATGCTTCACAGAAAGCACCTTTAAATTGCCAAAGCTCAGTCAAATTAGAAAAAGAGTGGTTTAAGGGAACTCCAACTCTACCATGCAATGAAGGGGCAAATGGGGAGTTCAACACAGATACATTCTGGCATGTATCCCATACCTCGCCACAAAAATCAGTTGCAGCGTCCCTGGGTCCGGTCGAATTCACTGAAACTGTGGAGTTGCAAAGAAGTGGAACTTTTCCAGTCTGTGAATCAACTTTATATAGCTCCTTAGAGAAAGGATCACATTTCTGCAAACAACTTAAGAGTCAATTGATCATTATACAATGGGTGAAATGAACTTAAAAAACAAAATTATCAGTCTACAAATGCATTTATGTTAACATCTAGTCACCTTTAGCTCTATGAGACGTTAAATAAAAAACAGGAAGCCATGAAAGTCGTAAGAACTCAATATCTTAGCCAACTTTGCTTGATTTTATACAACCTGGCCTTGGAGACAAACAGCAGATTCAACCATGATGGAGTGGCCAACAAATAGAGGGAGTCCTTAACCCTTGTGTGTTACATCTGCCAAAAATGCTATTGTACAAATTTGCTTTCATTAAGGAATCTATTACTCGTGGTTCCAAGTCAAATACATGTTAATTATAAGTCACCTATGTACAATACACTCTTCACCACAACCTAAATACATGTTAATTATAAGTCACCTCTGTGCAATACACTCTTCACCACAACCTACATCGGTATAAGTTACCATTGAAGCTTCTTTAGTGAATTTATTTGGATTTATCCTCTGAAATTGAATATGGTGGATGGTCTTTTATAAGTTTACTAAGAATAACCAATATGCCAGGCAAAAAACCAATTTCAACCCTATGTGCAGCTCCTCTAAAATCCCATGGTCAAGTGGTGAACCTGTCTCCAGTGGCGCTGAATATCGGAGTGTATGTCGTGGGGGTTCACAGGATATTTCTATGTCTATTTCAAAGTCAATGTATGGTATTTTCAATGTGTGAACTGTGGTCCTAGCATATATGTGAAACATAACTGTTTGTGTACTTACTAGCTCGTCAATCAAGTGCATTGAAATTGCACGATTTCTCTAATCCTGATTCGGATGGCTTCTGTTATTATCATCGCTCAACTGAAACCTGCTTGCTCGAACCTAATTTCATGGCGTACACAGTTTCCTGTTCTGAAGCTGACTACAAGGCTTTGTGGATGAGATCCTAGCCTTGAAAGGGTGACTACAAGGCTTTGTCTTCGTGTTCCAATTTTGAAACGAAGTACTAATTCAATCTTCTATACGACACTATACAGCCATTTGGAGTTTTCTTATCATATTTTCATATTTATGTTGCCACATAGAGACGAGACATATGATTAACCAATAAAACAAGACTGAAAAAATTAAATCACGAGACAGACATCAAGATTTACAGTAAATGAAAGCATAGATTCTTCATTATTTGGTGAAATAAGAACAGGTGATTTAAGCATGTGGAGTTCTTGTAAGTGAAGGGTAAAGAAGTCTTACTGCACAAAGTATGGATTTGATGAGAGAAGCACAAGAATTATCTGAAATGTTCATGGACTGAAACCGCTTCTTCAATCGCAAATCTTCAATGGAATCACAACAGACACTTCCATTGTAAGGACAGAACACCAAAGGTCTCTCTGGAGTAAAGCTAGGTGCTCCTGTTTATAATAAAAAAATAAGAAACGTAAAAAAAAATGAATCCCACGCAGTAACAACAAAAAGGAAATGAAATACAGAGGAAAACAAATATACACACTTGAGTCAGTGCACAAGGGAGTGGAAGAACTCGGATTAGGAAGTAGCAAAAGTTGAAATAACAGAAGTAGAATCAAAATAACAATAGTAGCCATTTGTTTGAGTGTGCACTTTGAAAATTGAGTATCAAGAAGATGCTCTTATCATTTTCTTCAGCATTAAACATACTGAGTTCAGACTACGAATCTTCATGTATATATAAAATTGTATCTAATAAGAAAATCAAAAATATTAAAAGATCTGATGGGTTTTGAATATTTTTCTGCAGATTAACTACTTCAGTAGAAAACCCTGTCTTATTCTAGGCGTACAGCACAAACTCGCATTAATTTTCTTTGTTGAGACGCGCATATTTTACATACTTTGTTCTTTGTTCAACTCGACCAGGCATCCACAATTCCACATGTAGCAACTGTAGCATATTTCATTGATATCAGTTTATTAGGGATCCATGGTTGTCCCCTGATATTTGATAACCCCAAGTGTTATGTATCAATGTATGTGGTAAACTGCATATAGAATCTGGCAGTTACCTGCAGGAGTGCCCACTGCCCAGTGAAATCATAAAATAATTAGAAACAAACTATTATTTATTAAATAAGAACCAATAGATACATTCTTGGATCAAGTTGGGCTCAACTATAATCTGTGTTGATCTACAAAATTTAAACATAATTTTATTAACTTTCAACCATCTATAATTCTATATCATCATTTCTTCCATTTGTTTTCCTAATTCTTCCCGTTAAGCTTCTGTTGAACGTTCAAAGACCTCTTTAAATTTAGATTCTAGTAGAAATCATCTAACTTTTACGTTAGCAATATAAAGAACTTTCTTTAGAAATATAAAGATAACTTTCTTTAAAAATATAAAGATAGGGAGAGAATAGATCATTACAACAAAGTGATCCATCTACGAAGCTCCAGACATCCCATAACTTCCATACCTTCCAGAATGTAATTACTCTATTCACAATACAATACTGTCGGTTGTCTTCAAGTCACATATAGTTTCTTTCTCCTGAGTTCTCAACATACATCTCGTGTTTTTTACAAACTGATGGTTTGTCTTTCTTGAGTTGTCATGAGATTACTACGTGCAGCAATTTAACATCAAGCACCAGTGGTCTAGTTGTAGAATAGTACCCTGCCACGGTACAGACCCGGGTTCGATTCCCGGCTGGTGCAAAACTATTATCAGCTCTCTTTT
The DNA here is from genome assembly GCF_015680905.1 of Coptis chinensis. NCBI lineage: Eukaryota > Viridiplantae > Streptophyta > Magnoliopsida > Ranunculales > Ranunculaceae > Coptis > Coptis chinensis. The sequence goes on along the minus strand of NC_141456.1, from coordinate 21,961,103 downwards.
TTATCCGGGTCCACAAGAATATATTTGTTCTTATATTTCTCTGTGTACTCACTCTCGGAGTGCTCAGACAGTCATACTCAATTACTCAAACTCGTTTCTGATTCTCTCTCTGCTGTGTCACAAAGGTGAAACCGTGAAACCTTAATACTCTACTTCAATCAATTTTTAATTTTTTTATTATAATTTTATAATTTCATTAACATGCTATGACGCTAACTTCCCTTCAAAGGGGCTGGGGAGGGAGGGGTGGGGAGGGGTTCCAATTTTTTCTTATTTTCGTTCAATTTGTAGAAATAGAATCAGAATTACTTGTAAAAAAAATCAATGATTACTAATAACTTAGTATGAAAATGAGTGATAGTTGACCATAATTTTATAGAGAGAGAAATTTCAAAACCATAGATAATTCTAGGGGTGATTTCGGATTGGATCGGATTAACCTCTTTAACTTAATATACTAGCCAAATCCGATCCAATTTTTTTTTCGGATTCAAAATATATTTCAAATTTCAGAACTTTCAAAAATTTCAGAATAATTTGGGAATTTTGGAATACTTGGTAAATTTTCAAAGATGTCTTTATTTTCAATTATTTTTAGAATATTATACGCCAATATTCATTGTAGGGAGAAAAAACCATGTCCACAACACTAATGTACCAACAACAATACGCACTTGTTTACTGAGAAAACTCATTTTCATTCAAACAAGTGATCCAAGAAAAAATGAGAAAAATAACCTGCAGCCACCAACAGCAAGCATTACATTCTGTTGAGGTCTCGGTATTTGTAATGTTTCAATCTTTTTTCATATGCAAAAATTGAAACGTGAAATGTCTGCATGAATAATGGATTATGGTCTTGGACTCTAAGTAGCTTTACAAAACATTCTATCTATTGGAATTTGGCTTTTGAATTGGTCTAGAAGTCATACTCAATGACATTTTTTTTTCATATCATTGTTGTTATAACAGACGGTGTAATGACTGTGGAGTGGTCCAATTCAAGTGGGGAAGTAGCAGCTAGGTTATGTTTTTGTTTTGTTTTTGGAAGTAAAAAACTAGAAAATGAATGAACGGTCGAGATCTAATTAAGTGGATAGTGAGAGAAGTACATATTTTCGGAATAAATTGGCAATAATATCAGAAAATTCGGATTGGCTATATATCGAAATTTTCTGATCGGATATCGAATCGGATCGGTTTTTAGAGTTATATCCTAATCCGATCCAATTTTTTTTTGAATTTTTGGAAATCGGAAAATTAGAAAATTGACCCATGAAAACTACACCTAGAGCCAGACTAATTTCGAGTCAGATTTCAAAAAAATCGAAAATTCAGCAAAAAGAGACACCCCTAGATAATTCCAATAACCAACAACTTCATGGCACACTCTTACCGTATACTCTTACCAAACAATAACACTATAACACTTTATCAAATGATGCAGTTCTAATTGTACAAGTGACACCAAGTGTTTATTTTATTTTGTGATTTTGATACAAGGTTTATCCAATCTATCTTAGATCAGCTTCGTGTGACATTTCCAATATTTTTTACCCAAGCAATGTTCCCTTGGGCATTTTCTATCCGGATCGCCAAGAAAACCTGCATAGTGAGACTCTTGTAGTTATCATATAGTCTTTTTTAATCAAGATCCAAACATAGCAAGAGAGAATAGAGAAGTAATCCTTTTTCTGATCCAATAAAAATTCCATCACTTCACATAATTTAACAACTATATACAATTCCATTTATAACTTGGTTTAGGAGAGTCATCTACTCATGGGACTTTACTCATTTCTTAGTATAGAGTATTCATCCATTTCAAATGCTTTGTCCATTTCATTATCATCAACATTAGTTTTTCATGACTACTGAGCCAAACATGAAGGGACACCAATCCACAGACCACGTACAAACCCGGGTTCGATTCCCTGCTGGTGCACTTTGTTTTCTTTTTTTGTTCCGGGCCCACATCAGTTATATTTATTTCTCTCCTCACTTTCTCACTCTTCTCTCTACAAAAGGTAAAACCCTAAACCCTTCTAAAATCTCCACTTCCTTAAAATCAAATTTTCAATTTTTATTATAATTTCACAATCACACCAACTTCCTCTCAATTTGGTCTCCGAATTTTTGTCAATTTCTAACTTTTTTCTCCCTCAATTTACAGAGATATAAAGCCATACTAGTTTATTTCAGTTGCAAAATGGCGGTAAGATTGAGACTATCACGATTTGGGTGCAAAAACAAACCATTTTATAGAGTTATGGCTGCAAATAGTAGATCTCCAAGAGATGGCAAACATCTTGAAGTCTTGGGCTATTACAATCCTTTGCCTGGTACATTTCCCCCTTCCATTTATTAATGATTCTTATCAGCTAAAGTGTTAATTTTTATACTGCTCATTGTTCAATTTGAAGTTATTTATTATCCTTTTTATTAAATTTTGTAATTTTTATTTTCTAAGATTATGTAGGTCAGGATGGAGGGAAACGGATGGGTTTAAACTTCGATAGAGTGATGTAAGTATAATATTTTAGATTCTGATAGTCATTGTTATGGTTCTTGGTAGTCTATGAAGTGATTTTCTTTTGGAGAATTGCAATATTAGTTCTATGTAAATGCGTAATGTAATGACGGTAGGGATGTAGGTGACCATATCTTCAGTTAGTTGTCAATTCATGAGTTTACTTTTAGTTTGTGATAATATACAAAAGAATCAGGGAATAATATATATGTGTAGTACTCATATGGAAGAAATGCTCTCACCTTATCAAGGGATGACCCCTTTGGTTATTTTCTGAATCTTATTCATTTGTCAATAAGTACTCTCCTTAAGTTCCATTGACACACCTATCCGACACGGCGTAGGTATATAAGCTTCATAAAAAAAAAATATAAGCTTCAATGACTAATACACGGATAAATAGCCAACTAGTATTATTTTTTTCTTCTCCCTCTGACAACACTTTTTGTACAACAGTTTATACAACACCCTTTTCTAAGTTGAACTAAGAGCTAATACTTTGTGGGTATGGTATTATCACCATAAAGATCATATATACAAATTTTGAGTTCATTTCGAAATCTCTACTCCTTTCCAAAGTTGATTTGAAAATGTAATTTTTTTTAATGGTCAGGATTTAAAATTTTGTAACCTTCTTTTGACATCTTTAGAAATTTCCAAATGAGCCTATTTTTTGCAGGGTTGTCATTCATGATAGAAAGATGTCATCCACAAAAAATCAGGTCGTAAGTAAATTTGTAGAGTGAGATATAGTAGGGATGTAAATGGGGCGGGTTTGCCATCTCCATCCCCGTCCCTAACTTCAATTTTATTCCCCATACCTGCCATTCCTCATACCCGCCCCAATCCCCACTTGAGAGTAGTCGGGGATTCTTTATCCCTGCCCCGTATGGGTACCGGGTCCCCATACTCTCCCCATTCCTCATTAACCAACTTTGAAACAAAGAAAAAAAAAATCATGACTTGTACTCATCATACTCACTTTTAATAAAAACTAATAAGCTTTCACAGTAGTCTAGGTGGTAGATTAAATTTGCCAAGTACAAAAATATTTGTGCTTCCCTGCGTTGTTTAACACATACTCCAGAAGTTATGATCCTTCAGCCTGTAATATAGATTGTATAGAGCAAACAGAAGTTTCTTGTATTTCATTGTTTCTTTCTAATATAAGGCATTCCCCCTTTTTACAAAAAAAAGACAAAAGACAAAAGGCATAACAAAAGCCTCTTCCACCACAAAAACCAAAAAATTGTTTTTTTAATGACTTCATGGTTCTGTCTCAAGGATCAGTGCAACCGCCATCCTACAACAATAAATAATAGCAATTGGTATCAATATATATAATCAAAATCAGATTAACGTGATTTCTTGTAAATACTTTGCTCTATCATTTACCTCATCAACATCCATGTCTTCAGTGTATAAACTTTTCCCACATGGTGTTCCTAGCACTAAAAGAATTAAAAAAATGATTAGCTCACATTTAACTAACAAAAAATACAGTTCAACTTTTTCATAAAGAGATTTAACTACCTGAACTTTCATCCCATAACCAATCTTGAGCACACATTAATATCTCCAAGGTCTTTGGAAGGAGTTTACTATGATGCGGACTGAAAATTCTACCACTAGTACTGAAAGCAGACACGGAAGCAACGGTAGTCACTGGAATGGCTAAAACATCACTAGCAATAGCAAGCAAAGTAGTATATTTATTTCCATTTGTTTTCCACCAAGCCAATAAGTCGAAGTCATCTTTTCTGGGTAAGATATGCTCCTCCAAATAATAGTCAAGTTCTGACTTAACATGCTCAGTAGTAGAAGTACTACTTGAAACAAACAAGTCGAACATATTAGTTAAATAACATCCTTTCTTTCCATGAACCCCTTGTGATACAGAAAACCCTTCACTTGAAGTTTCACCTATATGACGAGCTTTCACATTTGATTTCTCATTAGCTTGATAATCTTTTAACAACTTAGCACAAAGATCCTGAACAACTTTAATTTCTTTTTCCTCACCATTTGGAAAAATAAGAAGAAAATAGAACTCAGCCCCTTTCATCTTATATCGTGGATCCAAAACATTCCCTACATCCATTATGCCAAGAAGAGAGATCCAATACTTTTCAATTTTTTTGATCATTTCTGTTGCCATGTGTTGAACTACGCTATAGTTAGAATACCCCCACTCATTAAGTGCTACTCTAATCTCACAAATTTTAGGAAAAAAACAAGTTAATTGTGGGATATTTAGTTCCAGAAAACAATTCAGTTACTTAAAAAAAAAGTTCCAACCTATCACAAACTTCATCTGCTAACAACCAATCTTCATCACTAGGCCAACACTTGTATTGCGCTTCACGATGTTTCAAACAAAAAAAGGCATCCTTGTATATCAAAGCAATGTGAAGCATTAAATAGGTTGAGTTCCACCTAGTTCTGCAATCTAGGGCTAGTTTAAGAGTGTTTGAAATGTTTAATAGACGAACTGCCTCAGAAAAATTTTCCTCTCTTTTAGGTGTTGTTGTCCAGTAGACAACACTGTCACGAACATTCTCAATACCTATAGTAATCAAATCTAACCCATCCTTTGCAATCAAATTCAAAATATGAGCAGCACAACACACATGGAGTGCATCACCACCTAGTAACAATTCATTACAAGAAAGGTTCTCCAAAAGAAGGGCAACCATAGAATCATTAGTCGTACAATTATCTACTGTCAAAGTCGATAGTTTACGATCTAGGTTCCAATCCAACAAGCATTTAATCAAAGCATCAGTAAGTCTTTCAGAGGTATGAGGACATGGTACATATATAAACCTTGTACAAAATGAAAGATTAAAATATTTAGCAGATGCAACATTTACCAAATGCAAAAAACAAAAAAAAACAAAAAAAAACAAAAATTATGAAAGAGAGAAACACCAGTACAAGAGTCCAAGAGTCATCAATGAAATGTGTTGTGACAACCATAAATCCCCTTTTTTGGTTAGAAGATGTCCACATATTAGTAGTAATGGCAATTCTACTCCGAGTTTTTCCCATCAATTCCATGGCTTTACTCTTTGCATCTTCATAAATCCTAAAAATTTCTTTCTTCACTAAGTACCGGGAAAAATACGAAAACATGGGTTGGATATTGCGGCAGAACTCCCTAAATCCATAATGCTCAACCATTGCAATTGGATACTCGTGCAATATTGTCAATTTTGCAAGCGAGTTCAATGCACTTTCTTGGTCGAAGGAATAGGTGCTCATAATGGTTTTCCCATCAGCTTTTCGAGAGCAACTCAACATTGGTTGTCTTATATCTGTTTGCTTCCACAAAGGACATATCCTTAAATGATTACACAAGTGTGATGTCCCATCCTTAGGCCCCCCTACAAGCTTATTTGCACAATAATTACAAATAGCCTTCATTGCATTATTGATTTTCTATTTTTTGAAGTGGTTCCACACTTCAGAAGTAGGTCTTCTTTTTCTACTTTAAGTAAGTTGACTTTCATCACCACCGTTTGGAGTTGCGTTGGATTCTACCAAAGTCGCGGGAATAGATTGATCAGTAAGAGTAGTAATTGTTGCATGACTAACATTACTAGTTTCATCTTCTCCTGGCGTAGACATATCTCACCTGAAAAGAAACCAAATATAAACAATTTTATACAAACACTTGAGTAGCTAGAGTAATATCATACCTTTCTACATTAAGGAAGAAAATTAATTGCAAATAGTTAACATTTGCGAGACGTTGCGACATGCAATATATGAAAGAAAATTATTATTAGAGGGTACATATTGATATGAGTTGGTCGGCATAATACAAACCACGTTAGAAAGAGAAGAAGCTTAGAAGCAATATGATATTCTTGCTGTTAATGCTTGTTAATGTTGTACAAGAGAAAGCCACAAATATACAATATATAAGTTGCATAAATATTAAAACATAAACAAATTGATAAATGGTGGAGAGAGAGAGAGTGAACTTACCTAAAATAGTGAGATCTTGAGGGTAACACCGTAACAATCGGATTGTTTGTCTCTAAGAGATGAAAAATGCATGAGAATGGAGAGAAGATATATTGTTTGAGTGAAAGAGTATTAGTGTGGTATTCTTAGTTTCTTAGTAAAGAAGACACAGTAGCACACATATCGATAATGACTTGGGGAAGACAAAACAATCGTACATAATCTTATTGACTTTTGGTGCTCTTTTTTTTTACATTGGTGTTCTAGACTTCCAGTCTAAGTATCTAATAACTAGTATCTTTCTTATAGCAGAAATTGCCTTTGGTCTAGTGGTTTGAGGGTTGCTTGTCCATAAGGGAGGTCTTGTGTTCGACTTGTATAGAAGTGAAAACCTTTTAATTAACAATAGAAAAAACACTATAATACATACATACATAATGTTATATAAACTGTATAAACTGTCGTATAAAAAGTGTTTATATATATATATATTTGGAGTGTCATTCTTCGACATAAAAAAACTTCAGTATAGTGTCTTAGTTTATCACCTCTTGGAAGTAGTCCTACAGTGTTCCTAACTTAATCCTATTCTTAACGGCTAAACTTCATATAACTTATCCTATCTTTAAATCTCAACGTCTTCAATGCGTATTGGGCGTCCACTATGCACTATGCATATATAGTGATTTGGAATTAACTGTGGTGTGGATTGCTTGGGATAACGGCTGTTATACCCTATGGATATAACATGATCCATTAGCTAAATTTGCAAGCTTCCTTTGGAACTTCAAAACTAATGGAAGGCATTCATTAGAAGGCTGGCTTGTTTGAAACCTGTTTTTCTCATATTCATAAGGAGGCTAATTATCAAGTTAACGTTAGCTTTACTTGTCTTTCTGTAGTACATGGTTTTCAAATTTTTCCATTATCAAGACTTTGATACATTTTTCAAATTGCATGAAGCACACCTCTATGGTCGCGAATCTGTCCCCTAATTTTGAGGGCGACATCTTAGGTATCCAGATAACCCCCTCCTTAGACTAAAGTACCAAAGATCCAAAGTGTTAACTTCTAGATATTTCTTGTTTTTCTTGAAATATCTTTCTAAAAAAAGCATTTTTGTGCATCTCCTCAAATTTAAAGTCATTAAAGTTGCGCCACCGCTCTTTTATCTTTTTTGGCGGGTGGGGAGGGGTTTCAATATCGATAGTCGAGTCATCGATCCAATCTTCCACAAACTATGGATCACATTTACCTGGTATACATCTAAGTCCATCTTCTTAAAGACAACCACTTGAGTACTTGACAATGCCCATATCACAAACAATAAGATATGGATTAGCGAGCTGCTTATTCTCGATCCTTATTCCTTAATTAATTTTAGTCTCAATCTCATGACTCTCTTTTCTTTTTTCCATTACATATTACACTGTAAAGGAGTGTTTTGATCTTCTCCTAATTACAACAAGGAAGAACGGGAGGGGTTTGGATTTTGGATGAGGTCGCCGAGGAGCGAAGCGGCTTAGCCCCTGATATCTTCTCGTTTTCCTTTTCTTGGGGAGAGAAGAATCAGGTCTGACGTAGTTCCAGTAGGTGGTATTTATAGATTTCAGGGAGAGGAGATCCTTCTGACACGTGTACTCTTTTGTGCAAATGTAGGGTGGAGATCGCGGATGAGTGTTGAATTGGATTTTGGATATGCCCTGTTCTGATTGGGGGTAGATGCGGTAGTCCCTATTTCCCGGTGATGAGATTACCACTAAGATCTTGGCAATCATTACACCTGGTGGGGTGTGTTTCTATCCGAAGCGTTCTGTATCTGGCAAAGTGTTCGTACTGAGATATCTTCGTTCGCACCACCTACTCGAGCCGCTCGCAGGTCGGTCTTGGAGGTCGCCTTGGATTCATCTATCTTTGCGCGATTTCGTATGCTGCTAGGTATTTGTTCTCAGGTGTCTTGGAGGTCGATATCTTGGTTAAGCTTTTATGCTCTCGCGAGTCGCGATGCCCTATGAGGATATCGGCTCCCCCACCGACCCTCTCGATGGGGCATAGATGTAGTGGAAAGCGCTACTTGGCGAGAAAAGAGTCGGACGAGCGTGGTGGAGCATGAGCGAACAGTAGTGGATGAACCGGTAGTAGGGCACCACTTTTGAATCTTTGTGGCTGGTGAATTGGCGGGAAAAAGGTAGTTTTACCTTACTTGCACGTGACAGAATCGTAGCAGTTGGAGAAGAAACGTGTCGCCAGCGTTATCGAAATTTGAAAAGGGCGGTGCCTTGGAACACGTCGCGGGCTATAAGCGTAGGTGTAATGATTACTCCTTGGTAACTGAACGGGCGGTTTATACAAAATCAGATTTGAGATACCAAAAAGTTATTTCGTGTTTTCTTCCTCCGCAAAAACGCCAGCTAGGGTTTCTTAGGTGAGTGCTCCTGTTGCTGTTATCTTTCCAATTTCCATTTGCTTTCCTCTCTGTCCGGCTCGTTATTTTAAGTAGGTAGGTTATTGTAAGGCTAAAGGGTTTAGGACTGAATATTTGATAGAAAAGAGTTGTTATAATGTCCGATTCTGATGATACTCGATCGGAGGAGGTCCGAGAGATATCTTTAAGTTGTGGAGAGTACGAGGATGAAGAAACAGTAAGTGTCGGCATGGAGGTTGAGTTGGAAGAAGAGGATAGGATAGGCGGGGGTAATGCCCGATCTAGGTCAGGAGATGACGTGGCCAGTACGTCAGGTCGGGGGTAGATGTCGTCATCAAGCGATGTGCCCCCTAAGACGATGCGGACTGACTTTTCAATCATATTTCCATCGGGGGAAACTAAGACGACTTCGATGCCACTTCCACCGAGATTACTCGAACCATCCACAAAGAGAGACCAGGGCGATTTGACTCTCGTTTTTGTGTCTGGGAGCTCAGTTTCTTGTTCCCAGCTGGGGTCCTCGACTGGGAAATCTGCTAGGAAATCGGCGACGACCTGACCTTTCTGAGAAGTGCGGGGGACGATCTCTATGTGGTGTTCTCCGAGTTCTTCGGCCCAAACTGCCATTCGAGTAGTCTTGTTCTCTTTGTGAAGGACTTTCTTCAATGGAAGGTCGGTAAGAACTTTGATTTGATGTGCCTGAAAGTACGGCCTGAACTTCCGTGCGGAATACAACAAAGCAAGTACAGCTCGTTCTAGGAAGGCGTAATTCTTTTCGGCTGGCGTGAGTGTCTTACTCGTGAAGTAGATTGGCTTCTCTGAATTGTTCTCCTCTTTAAAGAGAACTGAGCTGATGGCGAAATCGGATATGGCCAGATAAAGCCCCAGTGTCTCTCCATATATTGGTTTGGCTAAGACGGGAGGCGTGGTGAGATACTCTTTGAGAGTAGCGAATGCATGATGACATTGATCGCTCCATGAAAATGGCTCGCCTTTTTTGAGGAGCTGCAGGAATGGTCTACACTTATCTGAGGCCCTTGATATGAACCGGTTGAGCGCCGCGACCATTCCCGACAATTTCTGTATCTGTTTCTTTGTGCGTGGATCGGGCATATCTAAGAACGCTCGGATCTGGTCAGGATTTGCCTCGATCCCACGCTGCGACACCTGATACCCTAAAAACTTGCCGGAGGACGCCCCAAAGAGGCATTTTTCTGGGTTCAACTTCATGCCCAGACGGCGTAATGCGGAGAACGCTTGTTCGAGGTGGGTGAGGTGATCACCGGCTTTTTGCTTTGACCACCATGTCGTCAATGTAGACCTCCATGGTGTCGCTAACATGTCTTGGAACATGTCGGTGACCAAAGGCGTTGGTATGTCGCTCCGGCGTTCTTGGACCGAGCGGGGAGGACGCGTTGTAGCAATAGATCCCTTGCTCCGTAATGAAGCGAAGTCTTCTCTTGATCTTCCTCGGCGAGTGGGATTTGGTTGTACCCATTCTGTACGCATCCATAAAGGAGAGGAGCTCATGACCACAGGTTTGGTCGACAAGTTGGTCAATGCGAGGCAAGGGAAAACTGTCTTTTGGCGTGTGGCGATTGACATTTGTGAAATCGACACATAGGCGAACTGTGCCATTCTTTTTGGGGACGGCGACAATATTTGCAATCCACTCGGGGTAGTCTACCTTTCTGATGAAACCGACTTGCTTGAGTTTTTCGACCTCGTCGTTGATGGCTTTTGAAAGCCGCGGGGATAGTCTACGAGGTCGTTGTCGTTTGGTTTAGCATTGGGGTTCACATTTAATTTATGGCATGCGATTTGAGGATCGACTCGAGACACATCAATATTCGACCAAGCAAAAACATCTTTATTCATAGATAAAAATTTACAAAATTTGGGTCTTTAACATGGGGTCGAGGTTGGCCCTACATAACGAACTTGGGGTCGTCGGTGATTGCCTAAGTTCACTCTTTCTTTTACGCCCTTTGGAGGTGTTACAACGGATGGTGGGTATTTGCTTTGGTAGTTCGCTCTCGGGGTCTTGAGCGTGCTCTGGGCTAGTCTGGCTAGCAGTTGGGGTCTGAACGACTTGAGCATCAGCGTTGATGGGGGCATCCCCGAAACGTGGATCAAAGATGGAGGGATGGACAACACGGTGGTACGGCCGTTGTTGGCACGCGTGTGTTGGCCCACCACAATCGAGGCGATTCTTGACACTCTAGTCGATGGGGCGGCTGATTTTGTATCAATGCTGGGTAGCTTTGCTTGTGCAGGAATGAGTCGGGGAGCGACTGCAGGTATTGGCTTGCTGGAGCCCCCAGCGTTCTGCTTGGCAGGTCGAGTCTGGACTCCGGCCACTAAATCATGTGCCATTGTGTAACTGGTGGGCTCGTGTATGATGGGTGTCGATCCATCGCGATCCTGTTGGTTGATACTATCCGTTTCTGATGATACACTTTGGTGATTGCTTCTAAGCTCCATCATTCCCCTAGGTCCTGGAAAACGTAGAACTTGATGCAATGTTGATGGGACTGCTTGCATCTGATGGATCCAGCGTCGCCCTAGTATGGCATTGTAGGACGACTTAATGTCGAGAACGCAAAACCGTGTATTACATGTAATCTTATCCTCTCGAGATCCCACCGATACTGGTAAGATAATGTCACCAATGGGGTCGGCTCTGGAGCCATTGAACCCGTAAAGGGGGGCGATTGGGTCTACGAGAACGGACTTGGGGAGGTTCATCTCTTGCATGGTGTGGTAAAATAAGATGTCGCGGGAACTGCTAGGGTCGATCGACGCTTTGATCGGTATCGAGTCGCTGATTTTGACATGAACTACCAATGCGTCATTATGAGGAAGGCAGACTTTGCTTAAGTCGGCCTCTGTGAAAATGATATCGCTGCTGCGACTGAACCCAGGCGTGGGCACTGTGAAGTAAAATGATAGACTTCTGAAGAGCGCTACCGGCGTCTTTTCTCGGGAAGAGGTCACGGAATCGTCCGGAAAGGTAATCACATGAATAGTGCGGGCATTGTCACAATCGGACGAGTCTTTGCCTTCTCGCGTGGCGAACGATCCGCGGGGCGTCCTACTTGTGAGGACGAGCTGTACCCTTGGTGGTGACGGTGAGGTGGAGATCGACTACGTACACGACGAGCCATCAACTTGTGATGCAGGTCGCCATCAGGAATGCTAGTGTATTATTTGATATGACCATCTTCCACCAGGTCTTGGAGATAATGCTTGAGCCCCCAGCATGCATCAGTTTCATGGCACTTTGCTTTGTGAAATGCACAAAAAGGCTTGCCAGGTCGATCTGCGGGTTGCCTGATGTTTGGCCGGAAAAATGGGGCGCGCTTAATCTTATCCAGTATGTGGTGGGGGGCGATGTCGACAAATGAACTCTCTAACATTATCGGTCGCGCACGAAGCTGGGTGCAAAGCGACTGTCGGCGCTTCTTGACCCGTGGGGTACGATCCGAGACTTCAGCGACCTCGTGGTTCTCTGCTAAACCATGGAGTTTTAAAGTTTCCTGCAACTTGATGTACTTGTCCACGCGAGCGTAGAGCTCGGACGGTGTCTCTGGCGTTCCTTCATTAACGACCTAGCGAGGTCGGTGTCGCGACTTCGGCAAGCATTGGAAAAGGCCGATTAATGGCGAAAGATTCTTTCAAGCCACTTTCCATGCCGCAAATGATTCGGCCTTGAACCGTCATAGGAATTCACGAATAGTTTCGTCCTCCTTGAATGATAATTGAAAGCGGAGAATCAAGATCGCCTTCTTCCTTTGTTGTGGACGTCTTGGTTTGGCGAACAAATCGATAAAAATTTCGTTGAAGGTGTTTATAGAATCGGACTCGATGAAAAGAACCAATCGAGGCGCCATCTTTGAAAGGTTTGGAAATAATCTGCAGTGGAGATAATCAAACTTCGGGTGAAGTGTAAAGTGCCAAACTCGAATATAGCGAGCCACATGTCGACCAAGGCATGTCTTTGCCGTCGTACATGGGAAAGCGTGGCTGGATAAAAGTCGTGTGGAGAGGGATTTCGAGGACCTCTGCGGTGAGCGGAGATGCACGATACGTCTTAAGCATCTTGTGCACAATCGTGTCGAATCCTTCTTCGCGTGATGTCCGGCCAATCCTTTGGGATAACTTCATTAATCTGGCGATTAACGTCATTGATCTTTGTGCTTTCGGCTCCGTTGCCGACTTGTTGTTCTTTGGTAACTATCCACCGAAGCGTAAAGTAGCATTTTCCTCCCGAGCAAGGAAATGTTCTCATTCGTTATTCCTAACCGGTGGGCAAGGTTAGAACTTGATCTTCTATGCTAACCATGCTTCGTGGGGTGGAGAGTTAGAGATGGATGAAGCCCGATCTAAAGTGGCTCTCCGATGTCGAAACCACGAGGCGGCGCCAATGTAAAGGAGTGTTTTGATCTTCTCCTAATTACAACAAGGAAGAACGGGAGGGGTTTGGATTTTGGATGTGACCGAGGAATTATTGAATTTAACCGCTTTGCCTATCTTATCTTCTCTCGTTTTCCTTTTCTTGGGGAGAGAAGAATCAGTCCGGACGTAGTTCGTGGAGGTGGTATTTATAGATTTCGGGGAGAGGAGATCCTTCCGACGCGTGTACTCTTTTGTGCAAATGTAGGGTAGAGATCGCGGATGAGTGTTGAATTGGATTTTGGATATGCCCCGATGCGATTGGGGGTAGATCGCGGTAGTCCCTATTTCCGGTGATGAGATTACCACTAAGATCTTGGCAATCATTACACGGTGGGGTGTGTTTCTATCCGGCGTTCGTATCGGCAAAGTGTTAAATCTTGAGATATCTTCGTTCGCACCACCTACTCGAGCCGCTCGCAGGTCGGTCTTGGAGGTCGCCTTGGATTCATCTATCTCTTTGCGACTCGTGTACTGCTAGGGGCTATTGTTCTCAGTCCGTCTTGGAGGTCGATATCTTCAGTTCCCTTATGCTCCTCGCGAGTGCGATGCCCTATGAGGATATCGCTCCCCTACATACACAACTTATTTGAGTGGACACCTAGGTGCTTCTGACACTGTAGTGCTCCTTGACTAAGTCACTAGCAACCTTGTGAAGATTTACTCCTAGTTTCACTATTTGTTGAAAAAGATTGGCTCGTTTAAATTTTTAGCCTGTCATACCGTTCTCTATTTTTCTGTTTCTGTACTATCTCCCACTAGTTCATGGTATCACACATGCCGCACCATTAGATGCTGCTTCTCTCCTTTGTGATTTTCCTTACGTGTGCCCTGTATTATTTCTCTATTCATTATTAGTTATTTAGTCTTCAAAAAATAACCATCACATATAGGTCTCCATCGCTGACATACTTTTATTGGGTTCTCATCTGACCCTAAGAAATAAAGAAATAAACAGGGCCACCTGCTTTCTCTGACATGCTCGATTCACTTTTCTCGCTCCGCTTGCTGCTGTCCATTCTGTATGCCCTTAATATATGCTTTCTCACTTCTAAGATGAAAGGGAGCCTGACTGCTACCAAGCTGGTGCATATGTTACAAATTGATATTCACGGCTTCACATATAATCAGACCACTAAAAATAGAAGGGTTTGCCTTTTTATTTTGGAATTTTAATCTCAAATTTTGTGAAAAGTCATGCTATCTCTTTTAATTGTTATCTCTGTCTTCACTCTTACCGAGGACTGTCTTGGCATCATTTTTTACCTATGTTGTTGACTACGTTTTTTTTTTCTTTGTTTATTTGTTAATAGCCGTTTGGACAAGCGTTAATACAATACATATAGCCACTTACAAAGGTCTACATGCCTGGCACTTCTTATCCTTGTCCAACATGTGTGATTCTTTATTACATAATCTGTACTACCCACTCTAGTATCAAACTTTCTCACTTTCTTGTCTCAGTTGTTAATTGAAATGTTTTCACCTTTTGTGGTCCTCAAACGTGACATGTTTATCCTCAATTACCACTCTTCGATTGAAATGTGTATGATAGTTAAATATTTTGTGCCGCATCTTGTCAGTGAGGCTATTTACCAACTAATCACTAATGAGTGCATTCTTTGTTACTCTTCATGGTGCAATTACTTGCAATGGTTTCCTCAATGATTGGCAGAGCTAAAACACTCTGACAGGTGTTTTATTTCTTTACTAGAGTTGCCAAGATTTCTATGTTAAAACGTTTCTGCATGACTATTGCTTATCTTGTTTTCGCTTTGCCTTCTCTCTATTCTGTTGCAGGTACTGGTTATCAGTTGGTGCCCAACCTTCAGAACCTGTTCAACGCATTCTCTTCAGGGCGGGAGTTTTACCCCCTCCACCAATGCTTGCAATGGAACGTAAAGGCGGACCACGTGATACCCGTCCTATTAATCCTATGACGGGGAAATACATCACCCCCAATAAAAGTTCTGCTGCTGATGAATTGAAAGAGACTGCAGACGATGGAAAGGATGCCAGTGAAGACTCATCTAATCCGTAAAATCTCAGTAAAAACTAAATTTCTTTCTTGTATGTTGGGTTTCATATCTTTGAAGAAAGATTTCAAATAAGACTGAAAATCTTCTAGATTAATTTCAGTGGCCATATTTTCTTGTGTTACTGTTAGGGAGTTTGATTGAGACTCTCATAAGACATACAATGAGAATCTTTACAGAGCGTATTGTGTCACCTCAATTTGTGTGTCATACTCTTAATTATGTGTCACATGCTCAATTGCATCTCTGTCTGTCTAGGCGTATTGCAGAAGGATGGGACTGCTAAGTAGGTCTGAAATCTGAAGTGTGCTCTTTGCTTGTTATCAAGAAAGCACTTGTGAGGTTCAGAATATCATATGCAAGGTTATAATTTATAAAAACGGTCTATATATATATATATATATATATACTAGTATTTTGGGCACGCTCAATGAGTGTGAAATTGAGTGTCTAATCAACCAAACCATGAAAGCAAGCCCACCAAAAGCCCAATCTATGTGGCAATGTTGAT
Source organism: Coptis chinensis (assembly GCF_015680905.1). Taxonomy (NCBI): domain Eukaryota; kingdom Viridiplantae; phylum Streptophyta; class Magnoliopsida; order Ranunculales; family Ranunculaceae; genus Coptis; species Coptis chinensis. The sequence goes on along the minus strand of NC_141456.1, from coordinate 21,945,174 downwards.
TTTAAAAAAATTGCAACCAAATCCCAGTCAAAATAAGCCAACCAATCAAATTGCAACCGATGTGCCTGTTTTTTTCGCATTTATTTTATGCTACTTATTCGAAACTGAAATCAATCGGGTTAATAAAAAAATCCCGATTCCAAAATTCAAATTTGAATTGATCATAAAAATTTTAATTTCCGACCTGATTTGTTGCTCTAGATGTAAAGAGGTCCCACTAACCCACTAACTAATTTAGACTAAATGTATTAAATTTGTCGGGATAAAAAAAAAATTAAATAATTTCCGAATTTTAAAACATATTGGAATTATGTCCAGATTTTTTATGGAATTGTCGAAATTTAATTGTCTTCTGGCGTGAGCGATGTTACTATTTTTTTTTTGGCACTTATTTTATACTACCTATCCGAAACCGAAATCAATCGGGATAATAAAAACCCCCGATTCCAAAATTCAAATTTGAATCGAACATAAAAATCTAAATTCCTGACCCAATTTGTTGCTCTAGATGTAAAAATGTCCCACTAATACACTAATTTAGACTAAATGTGTTAAATTTGTCAGGATAAAAATAAAATAAAATAAGTTCTAAATTTTAAAGTATATTGAAATTTTGTGTGGAATTTCTGATGGAATTGTTGAAATTTCAGATCAGAGAGAGAGAGATGAGATAATGAGGATAAAAAAATGAAGAGATGAGATATTAAGGAGAGAGAGAGATTAGAGATATGAGACATCAAAGACCATTAATACTAAGTAGTTGAGAATGCTTTAGTCTCTCTTTTTTCTTTGAGACTGACACATCATATTTTTCTTCAAAAAAGTAAATCTACGCCATTTTTTTTTTTTGCAGATTTCAATTGTTCGTAACCCAAACAAACATAAAAAAACAAAACTCAAAAAAAAAAAAAAACAAAGTTCTCTTTCATTTTAGTACCGTGTTTCAGATCAAAGGCTTAACGTGAATCTTGAAGCAATCTTACACGAATTGTGAAGGAAAGAGAAAGGATGGGTTTTTATAGGAAAAAAAACGGCAAACCATCTTTACTTCTTCAATCATCACCAATCTAATTTCTATTGACAATCCAAGATCAACAGGTATCTTTTTTTCCTCTGTGAATCACTCTCTCAAATCCGTTTTCTATTTTTAAAAGTTTCTCTTGGGAGTTGTCACTGGGTTGTCGAGTCTTGATATTTGAGAAGCGTAGGTTGTCACTGATATTAAAAAAGAGGAGCGTAGGTTGTCATTGGGTTGTCGAGTCAAATATTTGAGAAGTGATTGATTTCTTTGTGTCATATGCGTAGGTTTGGTTGTATTTGAGTGAAGTGGATAAGAAGAACAATTGATATTAGTGACATTTGTTTTTTTAGCGTGCAATGGCTTCCTAAATATTTACCATTGGTGATGTGGCTATGATGGATCATGAGAAGATTGTTTTTTACCAGGTTCCTTCCTCTCATGACAATGGTGTTTTGTTCGAAAATTTAAATGGAACTGCTGATAGTGATAAGGAAATTTCGGGGAGATCTGAAGAGAGTGGAACCGCTACGTCTCGCCAATAGAGGTTGTTGAGATATCGAGGAGAATCACGAGGAGAGGAATCATTTGACTGTATCGAAGGTGTGCAATGTTTGACCCTATTTAGTTGGATGGGTTTGCTTTTAGTTTTTTATCATTTGAAACTCTTCTCAGTGTTGATCCTACCTTTTAGGAATTAGGAGACAAAGGTTTTGATCATATGGATAATTCCATGATGCAAGCGGGTCATACAGAAGTTTAATTTGGTTTGAACTTTAGGATATATTATAAGAACAACAAAGCAATTTTACTAGATTCGTTTACTTCTTAAAGCAAGGTATTTACAGTAATCCGCTTTGTTTTTTTCTTTCTTATACTGATCAGTTAAAGTATTTGCGTCATACATTTTAATTAAGAGTCTTCAAGGTCAATTTTTATTAAAGTTTGCAGAAAAACAAACAAATTCCTGCTTAACAAGTGGTGGTTCTATTGAAAATTTGTAAATCATGTCATGCACAGGCTTTGTTGTGTAACTCTACCTTTTGTTTCTTTTTTTTACTTCAGGCTGATCAGCCAGGAACCGTAGTTGAGGTACTCCTAGAGGATGGAAAGCCAGTCAGCGTTGACACGGTACTCTCTGATCAGTCAGGAACCGTAGTTGAGGTACTCCTGGAGGATGGAAAGCCAGTCAGCGTTGACACGGTACTCTCTCTCAAAATAAGTAATATGTTGTTTTATACAATAGGATGATAGGCAGATCAATTGCGGTTGACGGTGATTGTAGTAATGGATTTATTCTACTCGAACGACTTCTTTGTTTAGTTATTTTGGTGTGGAATGATAAGCTCAAGAATCGGAAAGGTTGTACGTTAAGTTGTTTCTAGCAAATTCAAATACACAACACATTTTTGTTATGATGTGTTTTAGCACTCTGGAATTTTATTGTAGCACCTTTGTCTTCATGTTTTTCTGAGTAATTTTACTTATCAGGTAGTGGTGTAACTCCTTTCTTTTTTACTGAATGTGCTCATTTTTTCCTAGCAATTATTGTTTTTGGTGTCAGTCCATTTACACTTATTGTTGTAAATATTTTAGCTACTTATTGTTTTTGGGTATTTGGTCGATTTACACTGCATATGCATCTTGGATGAATTCACTTTGTTCCTTATGTAGAACAGCCCACTTGCACTTGCGCAGGCTTACGAAACACGAGCAAAGCTCATTGCTTTGCATTCAAAATTGGCTGAAGAAGGGGCCATTGATATTGTACTAATAAAAACAACTGGTGACAAAATCTTAGATCAGCCCCTTGTAGATATAGGTGGTAAAGGATTTTTTACGAAAGAAATAGATGAGGCACTTTTAAATAGTGATATTGATATTGATGTTCACTCCATGAAAGATGTACCTACATATTTACCAAATGGTACTATTTTGCCTTGCAACCTTCCGGGGAGGATGTTCGAGATGCATTCATTTCCTTGAGTGCAGCTTCTTTAGCAGAGCTTCCACCTGGGAGTGTTGTTGGTAGTGCTTCACTCAGGAGACAATCACAAATACTCTACAGATATCCGGCACTCAAGGTTAGTGGTTTCATAAATATTATGTTTTGTTGGCATTAATTAGGTTCCATCTACTCTAGAGGTAGCAAATCCTTTTAACAAGACCACAGGCATGATCTTGAATTACGAGTTGGTAATTTATGGGCCAAGATTTTTTGTTTTGTGAAGAGTGTCACAAAAATAAAAATTTGTCTGTCATCATCTGTTATACTACCAACAATGCTCGATAGGGTCAAAATCAAATTTCCTAACTCAATCACTGGCCACTACTTGCAGGTTGCTTCTCATTAATCCATAATAAGCTTCCATTTGCCTTAAGTAAATCTTTACAGCAAAATAGCACATTTGAAACTGCTCTAAGCAAAACACTAACCTTGGTCTGTCTTAGCACAGTACTCAGAATCGAGACATTGCCCTTTATTTTTTGACCATATATATAGCTTAAATAACCTAGACGTCATAGAAACTTCAAATGCATTAACACTACTTTGAAACTATGTGATCATTACATACTACTGAAACCTGATACCAACAGTACCTAACAATCCAACTCTACACACAACACTTCAAAAAGTTGAGTCACAAAGAACATAACATTTGATATTTTGTTTGGTGCAATAAGAACTAGGAACAACTGAGTAACTGACTACAGAGAACATATAATTCAAACTTTGAGATGGATATCAAATGGCTTAGAGCTTGAGGTTTTTACCCTGTTGAAGAATGACTTGATGTTAATACCCATTACATTTTTGTGCATATCTTTATTTCATTGTCAACATTAGGCAGTTTGTTAACAAACATTCTTTGTTTGAAACTGACTCTGCCAAGGAGAGTTCATGCAAATGACAACTATAACAAGTTATGGGAAAAATCTAGAAAAAAAGCATCTATAAATAACAAAAATGATGTTTATTATATACCTTGCACACCGGATTAAAACCTTTATGGAAGTCAATATCAAGGGCTAGGTGAGGAGTCCCATTCAGTATACTACTAGATCCTACTTCTCCCAAAAAAGAAACCCCTTCTCCAGCGTAACCTTTACGGTTTGGTAGTTTGAAAATCCTTTTCATAGCTAGACGTGTTCAAGACAACTTTGGGGTTCTTTTTCGAGGAATCCAAACCCGTTTGATTATTGAAATCCAATGTTCCAGCAGTCTGCCTGTTGGGGATTATACCAATACCAATCGATTCCCCCACTACACAGATAACTTGTATTTGAACACAATTCAACTCTGGACAAAATCGAAATATCAACTACAACCTATACTAACATGCCCAACTCGCTAAACAACTATTAACAACAGATAATAATGTAAAGCAGTAAAAGCAAACCACAACACAAAGATTTACCGTGGTTCGGCCAATAATGCCTACTTCCACAAGAGCCAGTTCTTTATAAAGTGGGAAGGAAGATTACAATCTCTCCTTTCAGTCTCTCACCTTACTAGATCACTCTTATCTCTTTACAGGGTTGTATCTCTGTAAAGGTTATCTCAATCTTGATAGCTTTGAAGATTGGGTTTTCTCTCTTTGTTTTGAGTGCGGATTCCAATCCTTCCGACTTGGTTAGTTAGGTTTTCCAAAACCTTGATTTTGGTTTTTATCTCCAAAAACCAAATTTCGCGGGTACTGTAGCAAAGGCCCACGAAATTAGACACTGCGCGATGCTGGCTGGCCAATCTTGGAGTCGGCGGGTCGGCGCTAGCATCTTGGAACTGGCCTTGGCGCTTCGACATGTCGCGATGCCGAATTCGCCCGTTTCTCTTTCCAAATTTTCTCTCCTCATGTGAGGGATAACTCAACAATCTCCCCTCGAGCGGTGAGGGGGGATACCTCCATGCAATTGCCAAATCAAGCGGGAGGAGTGCGCTACCATTCGGTAGAAGCACAACAAATATCAAACTTACCTTTCGGTAAGACTTTGGTCATCATATCCGACCCGTTCTTGTCGGTATGGATCTTCTCGATACACAAATGCTTGTCTTTGAAAGTACTTCTCTAATCGATGATAACGCATACATGTATGTGCTTGGATCTAGAATGAAAACTTCGGATTCTTGCTCAAGTGGATGGCGCTCGGTATCACATAGAACTACAAACTGTTTACGCTTTAGCCCTAGTTCGTCGAAGAATCTCTTCATCCATAGCATCTCTTTGCAACACTTTCGGTGGCTGCAATATACTTTCGGCTACGTAGTGGAGAGGGCAACACACTTTTGCAACTTAGATTGCCAAGAAACTGCTCCCCGCAAAAGTAACGGATAACCCGAAGTAGACTTCATCGAGTGACATCACCGCCATGTGCGCATCGGTGTAGCCTTCAAGTAAGGGCTTACTTCCACCAAAGCACAAACATGATTTGGAAGTGCCTTGGAGATATCTCAATATCCACTTAACACCTTCCCAATTTTCTTTACCCGGTTGTGAAATTTGCTTACAACCCCAATGGCGAAAAGCAATATCCGGTCTAGTACACACCATGGCATACATCAAAGCGCCGGCTGCGGATGCATAAGGAATCTTTTCCATCTGACTCTGCTCATGCTCACCCTTAGGACACATCTCTTTGGTCATGCGGAACTGGCCACCAAGCGGACAACTGACTGGCTTCACTTGATCCATGTTAAATCTCTTCAACACCTTCTCAATGTAGCTTTCTTGAAAGCCACAACTTCCCACTCTTTTCGTCGCGAGTGATCCCATCCCAAGTATCTGCTTTGCTTGACCCAAATCCTTCATCTCAAAGGACTTACTCAAGTCTTTCTTTCAGCTTGGATATCTTGTTGATGTTTGGGCCAACTATCAACATATCATCCACATACACAATAGCACTATGAAATCCCCATCCGGAAATCTCGAACAAAGCGACAATGATCGGGCGGACTTCTTGTATCCTTTCTTCGCCATAAAGGAGTCAAACTTTATGTACCACTGTCTCGGTGCTTGCTTCAACCCATACAAGCTCTTTATCAGCTTGCATACTAGGTGCTCTTTGCCTTTGACCTCAAACCCCTCTGGCTGGTCCATGTAGACATCTTCTTCAAGGTCTCCATGAAGAAAAGCTGTCTTAACATCTAGCTACTCAACCTCTAGGTTCATACTTGCGGCCATACCCAATACCATCCGGATAGAAGTCATCTTCACTACAGGAGAGAAAATCTCATCAAAGTCGATCCCTTTCCTTTGGCCGAATCCCTTCCACAACAAAGGCGAGCTTTATGCCTTGGGTGAGGATTGTTCTCCTCATGCTTGACTTTGTATATCCACTTATTCTTGAGAACTTTTCTCCCTGTGGGTTTCTCAACTAATTCATAAGTGTGATTCTTATGCAAAGAATCCATCTCGTCATGCATGGCCTTCAACCACTTTTCTTTGTCTGTACCTTCAAGTGCCTCTTGATAGTACATAGGTTCTCCACCATCCGATAGTAGCACGTACGTATGTGGTGGATACCTGGTTGAAGCTAGTCTCCCTCATTTAGACCTCCTTGCCCCATCTGCTGGTGCCTCAGGAGGATGCACTTCTGCTTGCTCTGGTGGTGGTTCATGCATCTCATCTGCATCTTCTATACCAATAGGTTCTATCCTATCATGAGCAATAGGATTCTCATCATGAGCTTCAAACTCATGGTTCTCTGCATTCTCAATGCCATACGCGACATTCCACGGTAGGAACCGGTTACGAATCAACAAGATCATTGGTGAAAAGCGTAGCTTCTCACCCTCCTCAAAGTCTGCTATGGTTTGGTCTTCTAAGAACACAACATCTCGACCGGATTACCTTCTTGTTAATCGGATCATAGAGTTTGTAACCAAACTTTTCATCTCCATAACCGGAAAAATGCCTTTGCTAGCTTTGTCATCAAGCTTGGATCTCTCATCCCGAAATATGCACAAATGCCCCGCACCCAAATACCCTCAGTATCCATAATCAACATCTGCTGACCATACTCTCTGCGGATAATCACTATTCGGAGGCTTTGCGGCGATAGGTTGATCACATGCACCACATTTATGCGCATTGCTTCTACCCGGTAGCTTCTAGGTAGCTTAGAGTGAGATAGCATGCATCTCATCTCTACAATGGTAGTGCGGTTCATTCTCTCTGCTATTCCATTACATTTGCGGTGTCTTGGGAGCGATGCGCTCATGGCGAATCCCATGACTCACGGCAATACTCTTCAAATGGCCCAATGTACTCACCCCATTATCGGCGAATACACTTCAACAACTTCCGGTCTCTCTTTCCACCATCTTTGTGGAATTTCTCAAACACGCCAAGTACTTTATCCTTGGGCGGACTATAGGCCCATATCTTTCTTGACGCATCATCAATGAATGTCAAAGTACGAAACTCCACTGGTGGGACTTTACTCTCATAGGACCATATAAGTGCGTGTGCACTAGTTCAAGGGCGGTGTCCTTTACGTGAGAGCGAGAATCTTTGGAAAGACACCCGTGTTGCTTTCTACCAAACGATGAGTACATGTATTTAAATGTGTACTTTTAATGTATGCGGCCGCGGCCTTTTGCTTAGCAAGAACTTCCATCCCTTTTATGCCCATGTGACCACGGTCTCTTGTGCCCCCGATTCGGATGAAGCTTCTTCTTACGCGATTAAACTACGCTTTACACAAACTAGCGTGTTTTGTAAAGAGAGCAAGTTTTCTTTCCTCTGGCTGCTACAATGGAACCTCTGCTCAGTTTCTATACCCCGTTACCAAACGAGTTTACAAAGCCATCGTCATCTAATTTCCCAGCCGAAATTAGGCTTAGCCGTATGTCAGGGACATGTCTTACATCCTTGAGTGTCAAGGTGTAGCCGACATTGGTTTCTATATGAACATCTCCAATGCCTATAATCTTCGAGACACCACTGTTACCCATCCTTACTTCACCATATTCACCACAGCTGTAGGTAGTGAAGAATCCCGATGCGATTGTGGCGTGATAGGATGCTCTGTATCTATCACCCACTCGTATCGACATGAGGTACTAAGGCGGCACACACCACAATCGACACAATCCCACTAGGTCATCGACTAGATGCGGTAGTATCTCTGCTGTGTTTCCGTTCCTGCGCACCATGTCTTCATGTACCACGGTTATTCTTCTCATCCCTCTTTGTTACGCACTCATATCACGAAGTGGCCTTTGGTGGCACAATAGTAACATTGCCTCTGCGCCTTAGGAGTTCTAGCTTTACCCCTAGATTTACTTACGTCATCACCACAGAGCGAGATGGTTTTACGTTTTCGACCTCTCCCCGTTTTCTGTGAAAGGATCTGCGAGTGAGAGGAGCCGCTTCTTCCACTCCTTCTAGTCTCCTCATTCAACAAAGACATGGTAGCCATTTCCATGGTAACAATTCCATCCTTGGCTGCTCCATGTAGGGAAAGCGCTAATGTCTCCCAACTTCGGGTAGAGAGCCTAATAGAAACAAAGCCTCAACCGTCTCCCAAATTGATCTTCATCAAATGCATCGGTTGATGATATTACGTACTTCATTAAGATGCTCAAACATTGAAGAACCTTCTTGGTGCCGTGGTGCGCAAACTTCTTAACGACTAGCACTTTGTTTCCACCCGACTTTCTCTCATCTGGGTCTTGAGTTTCTTCCACGGTGAAGGTTGTAGTCTCTAAGGACACATGGTGAAAGACATGTCGTCAATCCAGCTGTCGAATGTATCCAATCGGCTTTTTTACGTCAGCTTTTTTTTTTCCACTTCGGCCTCATCGGTCTTTTTATGGTTTTACTCCCTCATTCTCAATGGGAAGTGCCAAGTCCTTGCGGTATAGCAAGTCTTCCATCTTGGCTTTCCGGATGGTGTAGTTCTTCCTATTCGGACTCATCATACGAGTGTTCGCGGAATGGTCCATCTCTACAAGTTATTTAACCTCAAATCTTCTCTCGGGAGTTTAAATTCAAACACCCGACTAAGATTCGGATAACACCCTAGGCTATCTAAACGGCTCGATACCCTTGTTGGGGATTATACCAATACCAATCGATTCCCCACTACACGGATAACTTGTATTTGAACACAATTCAACTCGGACAAAATCTAAATATCAACTACAACCTATACTAACATGCCCAACTCGCTAAACAACTATTAACAACAGATAATAATGTAAAGCAATAAAAGCAAACCACAACACAAAGATTTACCGTGGTTCGGCCAATAATGCCTACTTCCACAAGAGCCAGTTCTTTATAAAGTGGGAAGGAAGATTACAATCTCTCCTTTCAGTCTCTCACCTTACTAGATCACTCTTATCTCTTTACAGGGTTGTATCTCTGTAAAGGTTATCTCTCAATCTTGATAGCTTTGAAGATTGGGTTTCTCTCTCTTTGTTTTGGTCTGGATTCCAATCCTTCCGACTTGGTTAGTTAGGTTTTCCAAAACCTTGATTTTGGTTTTTATCTCCAAAAACCAAATTTCGCGGGTACTGTAGCAAAGGCCCACGAAATTAGACATGAAGCGTGGCGCTTCAACGTCTTGGAGTCGGCGCGGGTCCGCCTAGCATCTTGGAACTGGGCGGAGATTATATCGGCCTGGCGACATGACATGCGATGCGAATTCGCCCCGTTTCTCTCCAGCTCTGTTTTCTCTCCTCATGTGAGGGATAACTCCAACACTGCCTGGCAGAGGCGAAAGCTTGAAGCATCTTTTCCGTTTTTGGTTCTAGCAAAAATCCTTTCTCCTTCATCTCTTCATAATACTTCCAGGCCTCCTCCAACTTTCCATTCAAAAAGAGTCCATGTATCAAGACTATATATGAGCTCGGTCGTGGCTCAATCCATTCTCACTCATCTCACTCCACGCCTTTGAAAACATTTTCAATCGATGCCACAAACAGAACTTTCTAATCAACATGATATAAGTATCATTAGCGGGGTGGCATCCAGCATTTTTCATCTTTTCCAAGAGCTCAAATACCTCTTCCCCAGTTTTAATGATGCCAAAAAAAGCATGATAAGTCCTAATTGTCGGGGAGAAACCCTTTTGCAACATCTCATCAAAGACCACCTTCGCTTCTTCCACCCGATGACCCTTACAAAGAGGCTTGATTAGTGAATTGTAAGTAACAACATTTGGTTTGAAACCCTTCTCTTCCATGGTCTTCATTAAATCAAAGGCTTCTTTCACATGCTTACCTTTTGCTAATGCATAAATGACAGCATTGTAAACCTTTCTATCAGGAGAAACACCCAAATGCTTCATTCAATTAAATAGCTTGAGAACTTCATGACTTTTGAAATTGAAATTGAATGATTATGTGTTTATCACCTTACAATTATAATGGTGGTTATTCTTCCAAAATCTTTCTGTATGGACTTGAGCGGAGGGGCAATAACATCCCTCCCCTCAAGGTCATTTGGCGAGGCGATGATCGGTCGAATTTCCAACCCATCCTACCAAATGTCATTCATGTTCAGATAAAAATAGCATAATAGTGTACCATTTGGAGTAACCTCAGTCAATGTAATTATGCACTTGACATGTATTTTAGTTTATGAAGGAATCGTGTAATTTATTATGATACACAAAAAAATTGATCAATTTCTTTATACTATTTGTCCCTAGGTTTTGATTGCGGATACATGAATTCCACCTACAACTCATTTACTCATTCCACTTCTCAGCCACGCACAATTGGTTTTTAATAATCTCTTTCAACAATATATCATCTGGAATATTATATATTTTTTTTTATATATTCTTCTCCAAAAAACAAAAACAAAAGCTAATGTTAAAAAAAAACAGTCTCTCTCTACTTTCCTTCAATTTCACTTTCACTTTCTCTCTTTTTTTTTCTTGAATTTCAATGGCGAATAAATTATTACCTACACCTCTGTTCAACCAAAAAAAACCAGAAAGAGTTGAATCTTCTACCCTCTTCCATTATTACTACAGTCGGTGGACTCTTTTCTCTCTCACACATCAAGCCCTCACAACCAACCAGGTATACTTCTCTCTCCCACTATAAGATCTATCTCATCATTTCATCACTTCAATTTCTAATCAAATTATTGTTTTTTGTTGTGAGTAGAATAATTGGTGGTGATGGGGGCTTCAAATTTTGTTGAGAAAGAGAATGGTTAGTTTAAAATCATGTCGTTGATTATCTAAGAAAAAAAACCTTTATTAGTGTAACAGACCGAATATAATGAAAGGTTCTTTTTAGTGATCTGTTAGAATCTTAGATAATGTTTTTTTGTAGAGGAATTCTAGATAATTATGGCTGCAGTTTGCTTGCTTTTTTTCAAGCACTATGCAGCAGTTTTGCAATAAAACAAGCGATAGCGTAGATCGTTTGTTTTTTTTAATAGCTATCTAACTAATTATAAGAGCTATGAATCCTATGATCTCGAAGAAAAAAACTTAATTTAAGTGATATAGAGTGTATGTGATAGTTATCTAACGAATTAAAAGTGGTATGAAGTGAGCATCGATTTTGAGTTCAACACATAAGGCAAAATTTGCTTGCACGATAGAAGCATTTCCAACTAAATGATTTAGTTAGTGCAATCCGAAAATTAGATATATACTCTAATGTCCTGTGTCCACATCGGTGGGAACAATTGTCCCTAACTCCATATTGTTAGGATTTAGGAGCAGTAAGTGTAAATAGGTGATAGCTTTTGTAAAAGAGTCTACATCTTCATTATTGGCGTACTTTTATTTTACAACCTAAGAGGCTAGGAGAAGTGCATTAGTTGGTCCGTGTTCTTTTTACTGTGTTTGCATTGTACAAGGATTAGGTATGAATTTCAAACCAATTGTTGTTGCTTGAATATTTGAGAATGTCGACCAGTCAATTTGTTGTGCGGGTACTTTTTAACTTTTGTAAGTGAACCCTTCCTCACATGTAACGAAAAGTGAAAAAATATCGTTTTTTATAGATACAGTCTGTAAGAACACGATCAGCCTGATCTCTGAAATTTTCCAGTATGCTTTTTTGATTGTTCTGGAGGTGTTTCACTTTTCCAAAGAAGGTTCAATTGTATATATATCTGTGCAAGAAAGGGTTCAGCCGATCCAGTCTCACTCACAGAGCCACAGAGGTACTTCTCACTTTCTCAGCAACGTAAGCAACCCAAAGGTCGAGGAGGGGCCGGGCCTGGGCTGTTGCGAAGAAGAATAAGAAACCACAAGTTTTAGTTAGTAATTGTGTTAGAACTAGAGCTGCAATTGCTAAAGAGACAACTGCAGTGAAAGGGAAAGGGAAAGGAAAGTGGTAGTTGGAATTGAGATTAAGAATAATAATAAGAAGAGTTGTAGTAAGAAGAAGATTAGTGGTGTGAGAGGCTGCTACTGTTATTATGATTTCTGAGGAGGAGGAGAGTGAGTTGCGTGGTCGGATTGGAAAAGGTGGTGTTGGGAGTGATACTAATTCAAGGGAAAAGGTTGAGAGTTACGAGAAAGTCATGGCGGCAGAAGATAGTGGTGGTTTGAGTGCTAATAAAGCCACTGAGCAAGAAGAAGAAGGCAATACTGCTCCTTTTCCTGACAAGGTAATCTATGTTTGCCATTTCCATTCAAGTGGTTTGCTTCTTTTCAAACTTCTCTATCCTTCTTTCAATCTTCCTTCTTAAAAGAGCCTTTTTTTTAAACCATTGATTGTTTGTTTTCATTGTTCAGGAAACACAACGACTCTTAAGTTAACCAGGTAACTTTTTTGATATGGGTAATAAATTAGTGAAAATAATTTAGTTGGTATTAAATAAAAAAGTAATATTTTTGTGAATATAAATAACTTCACGTGATTGAGCTGGGTCGGAACAGAAAACTCCTAGATTGAATACGACTAGGAATTTTTTGTTTTCTGACTCGGATTTGCTTCGAAGACTTCCTTATGGGTCTAGCGTCTTTCACAATGCATTATAGGCATTGTTACAAAGCCACATAGGTACCAGTCAGTTAGTTGGACTTTGTCATGGTTGCAAGGTGTAGTTTTATGGGAGGTTAAGAATTGGCACTGACAAATTCAGAATACCAATTCATAAACATGTGGGTATATATAGTAAATTCAAGTTCTTGCACTACATTCGTTTTTGCTTCCCTTTCCTTCCCTTTTCATTTTTTCCTATTTCATTTCACTTCATGACAGGATACGTAGATAATGTGCTTCTTTTATAACACTCAAAGAAATGGACAAGGAAATCCTAATAATAGAGACTTCCTTTGTTCGGATTGACTTCTTTATAACTAATAAATCACAAAATTACTCTCCATGCTAAGACACAAGCAACAGACAGTGAGAAGTGATGTGGAAATTTGCATTATCTATTAAAGACCATGCTATGTACTTGGATGCGGCCTATCCATCTATCGATACCATGTTCAGAACTGAAATCAGACATACTTGCACAAGATGGAGAATCTGCATGAGATGGAAGTTTCCTTATGTCGATTATTGAGATGGGATTATGTTAAATTTCATGGTTTTTGTGTAATTCAATGAATGTATATGTTGGGCATTTGATGTCTATTTTTTTTTAAAAAAAAAAATACTACATTTTGGTATGTTAGATGTTTTTGAGTGAAATGCATAGTTTTATTTTAATAACTTTGTAGGTTAAGATACAGAAGTTGCTACTCAAGTTGAAATTTCGGACACTGGATAAAGATGAAGCGGGTTGTTTTTTGTTCCATCTTATGTAAAATGTGTGCGGATGATGGGTGGTCTGAATGATAAGGATATAAATCAAACGTATGTGAAGGCAAGCTTTTTCCTCTCCTCTTTTTCTGTTGAAATTGTCAAATCTTTTGAAGTGTGTGTTCGTAGCATATGAGAAGAGGCAATGTGAAATTGGAGCTTGCACATGTATAACTATTTCGTTATTTTTTTTCTTTGTTTTGTGGTGTAAGCTTTTAGAACTAGCTGCTTAGTATGGATTAATTGGATTAAGGAGGGGATGCTCTCGGTCGGAATTGGAGAGGGCACACTTATTGCTTTGCTTGCGACATGGGCCAGATAAGTCGTTAAATTTTATTGATCGGTGCGAGTTCTTAGACTATCGTGATCTTGATTTGGTCAAGGATTAGGCACGGATGTCGGCTCTATTGCTCTCTCGATTGTTGCAGAAAGCTGATTCAAGTGTGATGGCTACAATCATAGGGGAGGAAGTAGTAGAAAGGCGCAGGCAGAAAATTGTTGCTGCACAAGCAACAACATTGAAGGTTATAGTCCAAGTCCCAGTGTCCATTGCGAGAAAAAATGAATATATCAACATTGGATGTCATTAGTAATTTTAAACCTACTATGGCGAACCAAAGTAGTAAGTCGGCTCCATCAAATTATAGTCTTAGCAACACCAAGTTGCTTGAGAAAAAAATCCTCAGTGGCTGCAATAGCAGCTAGAGCAGCAACAACTTTCCGTGAAAGGTTTTGCAAAGATATAGTTATTGTCGCAAACATGCTATCAAAAGCCAATTTTAACCATTAAATTCCGGTAGGCCCTGAGCTGCTGCTGATGGGATTAGCCACTGGTGTTCAAGTTCCACCCCTTGAAGAGACCTCTCTTTGTACAAAAGGTTATTTCTAGGAAATTTTGTTCACCTACCTCTGTATGTATTTATGCAGTTAGTTTCTTTGCAACTGTTTATATTATAAGATGTTCTCATTCTCTATTTCTTATGGATACCTGTGGTTGTAAAGTTACCTCGCCAAGTCATCATCAGTTACACTGTTAGTTACTTAGTTTGCTTCACTCTCTCTTTATCCATTTGATGGCCTCATCTGTTTTTTATTATTGTTTGCATCACTATCATTTTTATTATATATCAATTTTTGGTGCATCAAACTTTTTATTAATAGAAATTGTCCTAGGAAGCCTGTTCCGCATTCTTTTTCTATATAATGGTTACGTGGGTTTGCCTACAGAGGGGAGACAGGTTGTCCATGAATACATGATGCAGTGGCACCAGTTGTGTTTGAGCTAATGGCCTGCATTCTGCTTTTAAGGTTAGTTGTGTGAGATTACTATCAAAGGAAAATAGTTGGGTTCTTCCTAATATAGCACACCAGCCAGCATATCCCTATATTCTCTAGATTTGTTTGTATTCCATTCCAAAATAACCTAGGGAATATCTTGTAAATATCCTAGAAGATATATTATAATATCTTGTAAATATCATTTGTTATTCTATAAAAGGGACATAGGTATCTCAAGGAGAATACCGATTTACAATATTCTTGAGTCTTTGACATGGTATCGGAGCTCTTGTTTAAGAAAAAAAAAAAGTCATTTTTTTTTCTTGTTTTCGTTTTATTAGTGTTGCGTGGTTTCGTTTTCTTGGCGTTGTGGTTGAGCCTTTCACGACAGTCTAGGGGTTTTGTTTTCTTGGCGTTATTGTATTTTCTCGATATGTCTTGTGAGAAAAGTGATTTTATTTGCATTCGGCTCATTGGGAAGAACTATTCTGTCTGGGCCTTTCAGTTCGCGTTATTTGTAAAGGGAAAGGAGCTTCTTGGCCATCTGGATGGCACTACTGCAGCCCCTGATGCTGGGAAAGAACTGGCCAAATTCACTTCTTGGGATACCAAGGATGCCAAAATTATGTCTTGGATCCTTGGATCCGTGGAACCCCAGATTCTCCTGAACCTGCGCCCCTACAAGACAGCTCATGCAATGTGGACTTACTTGAAGACCATCTACCATCGATCCTATCGCCCGCGGATTCAAATTTTGAATTTGAAATGGGTAACTACTCTCAAGGTGCGTTGTCCATTGAAGAATTTTATTCTGGTTTTTCCAATTTGTGGGCAGAATATTCAGATATTATTTCTGCAACTCTTTCTACTAATGGGTTGGATATTGTTCAACAAGTGCATGAGGTTAGCAAAAGGGATCAGTTTCTTATGAAACTTAGGTCAGAATTTGAACCTGTGAGGTCTCAGTTAATGAACAGAGATCCCGTTCCTTCTTTGGTTGTGTGTTTGGGGGATTTATTTTGTGAAGAACAGAGACTACTCACTCGGGCCTCTATGGAACAGCAGGTTGCTGTCACTCCTCAGGTCGCCTATAGTGCTCAACATCGATCCAAGAGATGGGATCCAGCCACTACTCAATGCGGTTTGTAAGGATTTTGGCCACATAGCCAAAAATTGCACTAAGAAGTTTTGCAACTATTGTAAGGAGTCTGGTCACATCATCAGTGATTGTTGGATCCGGCCACCAAGAAGGAAGGGTATCGCGCTTATTATTCGGTTGGTTGCCGATTCTCGGGTTCCCCTGCTCCTATTGTTCATGCTCATGCTGCCACATCCTCACCTCTCTCTCAGGATATGTTACACCAAATTGTTTCTGCACTCTCGGCTTTAGGCTTCTCAGCTAACAAAAAATCATTCTCTCAACCTTGGTATCTCGACTCGGGCGCTTCTAATCATATGACAAATAATTCAACTTCTCTTCAGAATCTCAAATCCTATGTTGGTCCTCTTAAAATTCACATGGCAAATGGTAGCTCTCTACCTATTACTGTTGTGGGTGACATTTCTCCCATTATAAAAAATGTCTTGGTTTCTCCCCAATTATCTACGAATATGATTTATGTTGGTTAGCTTGTTGATAATAATTGTAATGTGATTTTTTCTTTGTCTGGTTGTGTGGTGCAGGATCAAATGTCACAGAAGACAATTGTGAAGGGTCCTAAGGAGGGGTCATACATCCCCAATCTAGTTCTTTCATTTATGCATGGTCTTCTTTTTGTACTAGTTCTAATTTGTGTCCTGAGGATTGGCATCGGCGCCTAGGCCATCCTAATCCTCAGGTACTTCATACATTGTTTCAATCTGGTTTTCTATACAATAAAAACTATGTTTCCCTTGATTCGTTGTCTTTTGATTGTTCTTCTTGTAAGCTAGCTAAGAGTAAAAGTCTACTTTTTCTCAATCTGGGTTCACATGCTTCTCAACCCTTTGATATTGTGCATAGTGATGTATGGGGAATTTCTCCTGTCATCTCTTATGCACAATACAAATATTTTGTAACCTTCATTGATGACTATAGTAGGTTTACTTGGATTTATTTCTTGCGTGCTAAAAGCGAGGTTTTCTCAATCTTTAAAAATTATCTTGCACTCATTAACAATCAATTCAATTCCTCTATCAAGAGTCTTCGATCTGATTCAGGAGGCGAATATCTGTCAAATGAGTTTCAACACTTTCTTCAAGAACGAGGCATTCTTTCTCAACGATCTTGTCCAGCTACTCCACAACAAAATGGAGTGGCTGAACGTAAGAACGGACATCTTCTTGACATGGTTCGAGTTTTACTTCTAGAATCCTCTGTTCCTCCTCATTTTTGGAGTGAAACTTTATCTACTGCTGTTTATCTCATAAATAGATTGCCTACTCCTGTGCTTAATAATGTTTCACCATATTTTCGTTTATTTGGGAATCATCCTCGTTATTCTAATCTGCATACATTTGGTTGTGTTTGTTTTGTTCATCTTCCCCCGCATGAAAGAACTAAGCTTTCTGCTCAATCTGTGAAATGTGCATTTCTTGGTTATAGTTCTCATCAAAAAGGTTTTTTATGTTATGATCCTGACTCTCATCGTTTACGCATTTCACGACATGTTGTTTTCTTTGAAAATCAAAAGTTTTTCTCTCTCATCGCGGATCCTGCGCCTTCTATATATTCTATTCTTCCTGATTTTTCCACCCCTGCTATTCCTACAAATCGATTTCAGCCAGGTCTAGTTTATACTAGACGCTCTCGCCCCTTGGTTACTTCTTCTATGGACCCTCCTGATTCTCCTGTGACGATTGATCCGGCACCCTCTCTGGCAGTTGTTCCTAGACGATCTACCCGAGTTTCTCATCCTCCTGATTGGTATGGTTTTTCCTCACATACTTCCATGACTGCCACCCTCTCCTCTATTTCCATTCCTAATTCTTATAAACAGGCTGTGGCACATGAATGTTGGCAACAGACCATGCAGGTTGAACTCGATGCTCTTGAGCAAAATCAAACATGGGATGTAGTACCTTGTCCTTCCTCGGTGAATCCTATTGGTAGTAAGTGGGTGTTTTCTGTTAAGCTTCGCTCTGATGGTTCTTTGGAACGTTACAAAGCTCGATTAGTAGCCCTGAGCAACCGACAAGAGTATGGCATAGATTATGATGAGACATTTGCCCCTGTTGCCAAGATGACTATAGTTCGGCTTCTTCTTGCCTTGGTTGCCTCACATTCTTGGCAGTTACACCAAATGGATGTTAAGAATGCTTTCTTGCATGGGGATCTTAAGGAAGAGATTTACATGAAACTTCCTTTACGGTATGGCTTCCTACCCTAACTCCGTTTGTAAGCTAAAAACGTTCTTTGTATGGTCTTAAGCGGGCTCGGGGCATGGTTTGAAAAGTTTTTAGCAACACACTTTTCGGGTTTTCATTTACCCAAAGTCAATATGATGCATCCTTTTTTTCACAAGAGTAAAGATGGCATGGTCTTTCTATTGGTGTATGTGGATGATATTATCATCTCGGGTTCGGATGTGACACTTATTACTTAAGCCTGCAACAACATTTACATACAGTATTTCGGATGAAAGATCTTGGGGCACTCACTTATTTTCTTGGTTTAGAGATTCGCTCTCAACCACATGGGTTGTTTCTTAAGCAACACAAGTATACACAAGATCTGGTCCACCTTGCATGGCTGGAAGACACCACTTCAGTTGATACTCCTCTTGAAGTGAATGTAAAATTAAGAAAGGATGAGGGTGACCTTCTTGATGATCCTACCTTATATCGACAATTAGTAGGGAGTCTAATTTATCTCACTATTACTAGACTTGACATTTCTTATGCAGTTCATCTTGTTAGCGGGTTTATGGCTTCACCACACGACATCTTCACATGGTAGCCGTTAGATCGGATTGTACAAGTATCTTTTGGGGACTCCCCATCGGGATTATTTTTCCACATGGCAAAGCACTCAATCTAGTATCATACAGTGATGCTGATTGGGCAGGATGTCTAGATTCTCGGCGATCTACAACTGGTTGGTGCATTTTTTTTGGTGATTCACTTATTTCATGGAAATGTAAGAAGCAAGATTGTGTGTCAAAATCATCTACTGAAGCTGAATATCGGGCCATGTCGGTCCTCCCCGCTCATAAGTGGTATGGCTTCGTGGGATTCTCTCTGAGTTAGGTTTTCCTCAAACCAACCCAACTCCCCTCCATGGCGATAATACTAGTGCTATACAGATTGCTGCAAATCCAGTGTTTCATGAGAGAACAAAACATATAGAGGTTGATTGTCATTATATCCGGGATGCCTATGAAGCAAATGTTATTACTCTGCCTCACATTCCTACCAAACATCAGGTCGCTGATCTTTTTACTAAGGCAATGACAAGACAATGACATCAGTTCCTTGTTAGCAAATTGATGCTTGTTGACTCACCAACATCAATTTGAGGGAGGGTATCAAAGGAAAACAGTTGGGTTTTTCCTAATATAGCACACCAGCCAGCATATCCCTAGATTCTCTAGATTTGTTTGTATTCCATTCCAAAATAACCTAGAGAATATCTTGTAAATATCCTAGAAGATATATTGTAATATCTTGTAAATATCATTTGCTATTCTATAAAAGGGACATAGGTATCTCAAGAAGAATACCGATTCACAATATTCTTGAGTCTTTGACACTTACGTCGTCCCATGATGGATGTGTAAAAATGTGTGTAATGACTATATTTACAATTTTTGTGAATTTTATGCTCAAAATTCTTTTAGGTCATGCAAGGATAGTTTTTGGGGTCCATCAGTGGGCTATATTGAAAGACAGCCTAAGTAAATGGAATCTCTACCTTTCAGTGTTAGAAGGTACTTTACCTATGACTATATTTGACTCTCACGGTTTATATATCTATATTTTGTTGCATTGAATTAAAATTTTAAAATGCATTTATCTATGACACAAATTATTTCAAATGCTATTTTTCATTACTTAAAATTAATTATATGCACTGATATCGGAAATCATGTGAAATGATCGTTTTTCCACCCTTTGTTGTCTCCATTAAAACCTTAATCGCTCTCACTCTCCGATAATCAATTTATCAGCTAATCTTTGGACAGAAACACTCTAACAAATGGACAAAAATAGAAGAAAAGTTTTTTGCCAAGATGTGAAATTCAGCAGTAAGCATAGATCTTAACCTAAGTTTACCCTATTACATAAATGGATCAAAGAGTGTTCCTAATAAGCATTAGCATAAATGGAAACTAGCGTATTTTCATCTTCATGCTTAGGCAACTACTCTGTTTCGACCCCCACCTACGTGGCAAACGTCCATTAGTAGGGGTCTCTATTTTATTCATTTAATCAACAGGGCTAAAGCCCAATTCGCAATATCATGGATCAATGTACAGGCCCATTAACTCATGTGTCTAAGGCTGAACCTTAGCCACATGGCTTGCCACTAATGTACGTTGATTTATGTCCAGATTCATTTCTTATCAAAGAGATAGTTATCAGTTGACAGTTATACTCTATCACAATTACTCAAGATACAAGATTACTTGAGCTACAAGGACTCTTTACTCTACCTATATAAATACCACATTATTTTTCATAAGGAACTACGTGGAAACTTGATCCCTAGAGAATAGATCTTGGGTACGTAGGCAGCCATTATTTGGTTCAGTTTCATCTCCCCCAACATCAAATTCCTCTGTTTCTTAGTGCGTTCTTTATCATTGCTCTCGTTGTGTTGAAGCAGTTTACTGTCGAAACATAATTGGCGCCGTCTGTGGGGACCTTAGAATTCATTATCACGTGAAACAATCAAGATGGTAAGCGCAAGAAGCAGACCAAATAGTCAACATATTCCTCCTGCTAATAGGAATTGCAACCCTCGAAATTCAAATCAGCCAATGCAAGAACCGTTGAACAATCAAGTTGCTCCTAGTGGTAAGATCAATTCTCAACATCCAACCGTAGCAGCGCCACCGCCACCACCACCGCCTCCGCTACCGCCACTCCTAATACGGTTGAGCGTGAGTTACGACGAGTCATGACCAGTGCACACTCTAAGAGTAATGACCCTATTACCCGTACTTATGGGGAGAATCGGATTGGCAGGGATAACTACTACCCTAGACATGTCCGATCTCAGATGGAAGATTTACCTCACGAGAAGCAATTTCGGGAAGACCGCCATCCGAGATATGTCCGACATGATGGGGAAGGCGGGCATCCCGCATAAGAGCAACAAAACATGGAGAAGTGGTATAATTATATCGGTCACCCGCCAAGGGTGACTACCGCCTAAACGGCTGGATGGTTACGAGGGATAGACAAAGACAATCACCGGTCGGAGCTGATCGATGCGTGCGCCAAAGATCTCTAACTCCAATAAGAGATAATGGAAGGTATCCTTCTCCACATGGGCACGCAGGAAGGCGTCCGGTTGTTCGAGCCAATACTTTAACTCTAACAGAACAACAGTTGAAAGAGTTGATTGCAAAAAAACTTAACGATAGAGAGTCAAGGGAGGTAAGAATGAAAAACTTGACAGTCAATGATGGAGTACTTGATAAGTTTTCGCTCAACATTCAAGAAGCTTACCACCATCCCGACTTCAAACAACCTGATTTTGAACTTTATGATGAGTCGGAAGGAGATCCTGGCTTGCATGTTCTATCGTTCAAAAATAAGTTGGTGTTATGGGGTGGAGATGATCCGCTCATATGTAAGCTCTTTCCATCAACTCTAAAGGGAGAAAGATTACGCTAGTTTAGTGAGTTGCCTTCAAGATCAATTCACCAATTCAATGAACTAGAAAATCAGTTTGTTAATCGTTTTCGACACAATTGCAAGACGCCAAAGGATGTCGACTCACTTTTGAACATCAAGCAACAACGTGACAAAAAGTTACGTACTTCTGTTACTATGTTCCAGAAGGCTGCAACACCGCCGCCGCCGCTACCGCAAACGGTGGTACAAATGCCTCCGAAAGAAGGCGTCACGGAAGAAAGTATAAGGAGAACCTTTATCCCAGACTGGACCGACCTAATAGGGAAGGCCGACCTCGCAAATTTGAGGAAAATCGCCATCCTAGATAGGTCTATCTAGACAGGGAAAAAAAGGCGTCACGGAAGAAAGTATAAGGAAAAACTTCATCCCAGACTGGACCGACTTGACAGGGAAGGCCGACCTCGCAGATTTGCGGAAAATCGCCATCCTAGACAGGTCTATCCAGACAGGGAAAAAAGGCGTCACGGACAAGGCATTGAGATCATGCGGAGCGAAACTTTTCTTCGCGGTATTTTCGGAAATATTCTTTCTCCCGTCGTACCACTGTTTCTACCTGCAACGACAAGAATAAATTTTTCGTCAGTCTTTCAGACTTAACCAAAATTTTATGACAACTTATAAAAAAATACTAACATATCTGTTTCTGGCACCGCTCTGTCATATTCTTTCCAGTTGTCTCCGTTTTCTTCGTCTTCTTCGGCAGACCAATTTTAGTTTTGATCAAAACGCAATAATTTGAGCATAATATCCTGAGCTAGATTATGCCAGGTTTTGTCATATTCTCCGAACTTTTCTCCGTCTTCTTCGGCAGTTCAAAATAACTCAATAATTGCTCAATTTCTTTGATTAAATTGCACTCCCGCAACTTAATTGTGAGTAAGCCGTTACTACTTCATCTTCTTCGACTTTCGTTTCAAATTCGTACACTTCCTCCATTTCAAATTTCTCGAGTCCTAGTATTTTTTTTATTTCCTTAAGCGACCATCGACGCGGTTCCAGGTAGTCGCTGTATCTGTCACCTTCTTTCCACCTCACCAAGTCTGCGATCGTCATCGAGTTTTCTTCTCGAGTTTTTTTGCCCGTCTGGTACGGTAGTTCTACCTGCACAAAAAGAAAAGAATAATCGGGTCAGATTGCTCGAAAACCGGGTTCACTGAGTCCACGAGGACGATCTAGGCCATCTCATTGGGACACAGGTACGGTGCCCTTCCTTGGAGGGCGTTTCACCGTATCTTGTTTGGTATTCACTCCTCATAATACACCGGACCAGGTTATTAAGTGCGGGTACCATGCCCGTCCTTCGGAGGCGTTGCACCATAGCATGTTTATTCATAATACACCGGACCAGGTTATTAAGTGCGGGTACCATGCACGTCCTTAGGAGGCGTTGCACAATAGCATGTTTATTCATATTAGTTTGTTTACAGCGCCATCATCGTCTCTCTCTTCTTCAACGGCTCATGCGAAGTTGCGACTCGCGACAACAACACCAAACCATCTTCCTTTTTGTGTCGCCACCACATGTTCCATACAGCGGACATCCTAAGGAAGGAGTTCCACATTCAGCCCATGCAAAAAAAATAAAATAAAAAAAGATAACGCGCAAAGGGTGCTTACCACGATATCCTCGGAATCAAAGTCGCTACCGACGGGCGGGTGACTATTCTGCGGGCGCCTTTACAAGCCCAAAGATAGGTCTTCCATGGGCAAAGACGACATGGTCTTCCACGAAAAAGGGATGGACGATGGGCGTGTTGAATCACTACATGCCGTAATGAAGATTACCGTTGTATGTTTGTTTGGCTATGGCGAAATCGTTTTACCGGTTTCGAGGGTTATGTATTACGCTTTGGTGCGAATCATTTCGTTTTCGGCTAACCGGGTACTCAAGACAGCGGACATCATGAAAGAAGAAGATACATATATATTCGGAAAGATACGCGACGCGACTTTTTACTTGCGAACTTGAAGCCCTCTCAAGACTTCTCAGAACCCAACCTTGTTTCTTTCTCGATTTGCTCTTGTGAAAACAGCAAACTTTGTCTCGGCTGCTAGTACGTTTTTACTATTAGATCTAGTTTGGTCTACGGATATGGTTTTTATAATATTTCGTCGATAAGTTTTACGGGGTCGATTCTTATCTCACATGGATTCTTATCTAGTTCGGGGTGAAATACAGTTTTAGTCGCCCAAGTATTCACTTTCGATTCCAACTCGTATTTTTATTCTTTTTTCTTCATATTCTTACTAAACTACCCCTGAGTTTAATTTTCAACGGTATAATCCGAGTATCGCTATTCCGTTAGCACGCTTCATCGAATTCAAATTTCGCGTTATCACGTAACGCGTTCGGTACATTTTCGCCAATCAATTTCTTTTGCAATTTTATTTATGTGCATCTTTTATTTTTTCTGTACATTTTCGGCCATCTTTTCTTTAACTACGTCATTGCGTCCCGTCTACATTTATTTGACATTATTTCGTTTCCGCTAATTCCCGAATTTTTTCCGATTGTCCATTTT
Source organism: Coptis chinensis (assembly GCF_015680905.1). Classification (NCBI taxonomy): domain Eukaryota; kingdom Viridiplantae; phylum Streptophyta; class Magnoliopsida; order Ranunculales; family Ranunculaceae; genus Coptis; species Coptis chinensis. The sequence goes on along the minus strand of NC_141456.1, from coordinate 21,920,777 downwards.
CTTATCGTTTACGTTCACACGACACTTTATTATACACTCAGCTTACTCTTTTCTTAATGCACGTTTTCCATGATTTTTCTTCTCTTCTTTGCCATGTGACCTTTGTTCGCCTGACAAAGAGGGGGCGGTGTTTCGACCCCCACCTACGTGGCAAATGTCCATTAGTAGGGGTCTCTATTTTATTCATTTAATCAACAGGGCTAAAGCCCAATTCGCAATATCATAGATCAATGTAGGGCCCATTAACTCATGTGTCTAAAGGTGAACCTTAGCCACATGGCTTGCCACTAATGTACGTTGATTTATGTCAGATTCATTTCTTATCAAAGAGATAGTTATCGGTTTGAGCGGTTATACTCTATCACAATTACTCAAGATACAAGATTACTTGAGCTACAAGGACTCTTTACTCTACCTATATAAATACCACATTATTTTTCATAAGGAACTACGTGGAAACTTGATCCCTAGAGAATAGATCTTGGGTACGTAGGCAACCATTATTTGGTTCAGTTTCATCTCCCCCAACATCAAATTCCTCTGTTTCTTAGTGCGTTCTTTATCATTGCTCTCGTTGTGTTGAAGCAGTTTACTGTCGAAACATACTCCTCAAAAGGAAAGGGGGGATACATCACTTACAAGTATAGCTCCCATTTTCTGAAAAAGGAGTATTCCCATTAGACCACATGCATGAATGTGACTTAATTAGTATTCCCCTTATTGTGTTTCTGTCTTTGAAATTTGTATTACTTAAAACTCATGTTTGTTTTTGTTTAATTTGGTGTTTAGGAGAAGAAAGAGCATGTAAGTTGTCTTAAAACGTCAGGGCATAATGCGGAAAAATGTTGAAGGTTTTCAAAGATGTATCTCGAATGTCGTATGGCCAATTAAGTCTTTTAGTATCATACTTGCTTCATTGTAGAGTATATATTGAGTTTTATAGCATTGCTTCCATATCTATTTAGTGATAAACTTAGTGTTAAAGAGGGTAATTAGGATTGATAACAAGCCAAGCTATTACGGCTTTGGCTATTGCGATGTTCTCTTTTATAATATTAGCAGTAGCAAGAGAATTTTAAGTTGCAACGCTCTATAATGCGAAAGTGAGACCCACATGAATAACTAATGCTAGGGAAAAGGAAAAACTAGGCATCAACAAGGTAGTAAGGGAAATGCTTCAGTTTTCTCTTACAGGGGAACCCCCAGACTTACAAAATGATTACAGGAAGGTTAAGTTGAGGATGTAGTGTAACTAAAAGAAATGCAAGTTTGCGATATGGTATGATTACCTGGAAGCCTGATAGGAAATTACATAAACAATCCAGATTAGATGGATTTGAAGAATTGTGTATATTGGAATAAGTTAGACTTTAAATAGCTCATGAAGAGTCACTGATAGGTGAGTTCTTAGCTTTGAAGAAACCTTCTTATGAACAAGTTATTTGTTATGTTGTGTGCTCTTATATGACATTATTAAGTTGATGTTGACGCCTACTGATTAAATGACACAAAGACAATTGATTTTATAAGGTCTTTGAAGTGAGGATAAGGTAGTCAGGTGCTTGATTGTTGTATGACATGTTGCAAAAAGAGGTGATTGCTTTGAGAAAATCTGAGCACAAAAAGACCAAAGCCTTAAAGATAATATTATCATTCACCCTACTCATTTTTTAAGTTATAACTTCACTGTACGTCTTAACTATACCTTGCAACTCATGCTGTTACAGATGTTAGCCAAGAAGGTAGAGAGTACAGTAACAAAAGCAATGGATGTTGAAACTAAGAAGATGAGAATGGAAGTAGCTGCTATGGAGAAGAAGGTAGCTTCCATACGTGTGGAGAAAGACGATGAAAAGAGAGCTAAGTGACTAGGTAGGTTAAAGTGGACTACAAAAAGTTCTCACTTGCTTCCAGTCAGAGGTAGGATATATAATATATATGCATTATTTATTTGGTTAGTCTTCCTTTAGTTGTCTCTTTCTAACATTAATTAGTTTCTTTAGTTGTCTCTACCTTTAGCATCAATTAGTTGAAGGATATTGTGATTATTGTCATATGTCTGAATTCTGATAATGTTTTTGGTCCTTTATACTTATTCACATCCTCTTCTATCATCTCCAAGGTTTTAAGAACTGAGATTTCTCAGTAATTGATACCCTAACTACTATTGCATACATCATCGTTATTGGATATTGATCGAGCATTAGAAATTTACCCATATCAATAGATACAATTTTCTTCAATTATGAAAAAGAAAAACAATTGGAAAATCATAAGAAAACAGGATTCTGACATTGGCAATTCTAAATTAAACGAGCTCAAACGACATATTCAGTAGATAATCCACTTACGGTGTGTTAATTACTCCCCAGTGTAAGCAATGTCTGTAATATTGTTAGATGAGGGTGTAGAAGAAGTATCTCTTGAAACACAATAATAATCTTGGTATAATGTTTAAGTTTAAGATAATCGATTTTATCGAAAATTAAATAAGAGTAGTTAATATGTGTAGATGCTCTACAATATGCGTGTCAGACATGTGACATTTTTTGGGACTGTCTAGGCATGTGAAATAATTACTTGGATTACGCTGTTAAGGTTTATAGAACTCTTAATCCCAAGGTTTTTTTAGTTGTTCACAAATTCTTATGCCCGGAGTACTCTTGCTTTATGCTGTCTAATTGGGCAAGGCATAAGAAATTGGGGTTTGAGATAAATCAAGACCTGAGTGAAAATTGAAACACACAAACGCCAGATTTGGTCATCATTAACACACTAAGTCTCATATTTAGAGTACAAGACCCACATGCTAACATTGTTCTACATGGAACTAATCAAAGTTGCAGTATTAAGATTTTTAGTTCTATTAATGACCTTTCTAGATATACCATAGTGAATAAAAGGCCCAACTGAAGTTCCTCTTAAAATGATCCCCAAGCTAACCTTTGGGGAGTCGCACAACTTTTCTAAATGAAGTCACACATTCTGTCATTACTGGACAGAAACCATGTGATGAATTCTAAGAAGTTAGGTTCTTGATAGAGAAGTCTTTCTAGGCTTTCAACACCCATTCAAAGGGGCTTTTTTTTTAAACTTATTGAAGTGTATATGAACTACATGGAAACCACTTATGTGTTGTTTACACGAAATAGACATGACTTGATATTTTTTTGAGTAGTATTTTAATTAATCTGAGATTTGTACATGATGAATGCTGATATTGTCTTTGTAAGATTCAAGAAGCTATTCAGATTTTGTTTTTATACAGGGATGGTATTGTCGCTAAGCAGTGAGCTCAGTGAGTAGCATGTTTATCAAATCTCGAAGAACTAACCTTAACTATAAGTTAATATCATTTTTTTCGTACATTTGAATTTTACTGTTTGCCACAGTATATTTTGTTAGCTGTGTCGGGTTGGTTTTAACTTTTGACTTTGTGGCGTATGGAGCTGGGGCTATTTGATTAGGAGTTTGGTACGGTTCAAGTTTTTTGGAAAAATTTGAGTCGAAAGAGGTATGTCTTCATTCGAATTTGTTAGTGATATAAACCTTATGATAGCTATGGGACTCGAAAGTATATATTTAATTTGTCTTTTCGGTAATGGCTTTGTACGAGGTGTTTGGATGATCTGGCATTAATCGAGACATTCAAGTTCTTTGTTGTACTAAGTTCTAATGTTGCAGTGATCTTATTTTTTAAACCAGTTATTTAACTGCTCTGGCATTCATCGAGACGGTTAAGTAGCTGGGTTAATCAATAAGAAGTATATTGTTTTAAATTTTCAGATTATGACAGGTTTTATATTTATGAAATGTCGAAAATACAAAGGAGACTATCGAAATTTTTCAGAAAAGTCACATACTTTAGGTATATAATTGTTCGAGTTTTGGGGTGTTGGACTCGAAAGTATATATTTAATATGTGTTTTCGGTAATGGCTTTGGACGAGGTGCTTGGATGATCTGGCATTAGTCGAGACATTCAAGTTCTTTGATGTACCAAGTCTTAATGTTACAGTGATCTCATTTTTGAAACAAGTTATTTAACTATTATGGCATTCGTCGAGACGGTTAAGTAGCTGGGTTAATCAATGAGAAGTATATTTGTACAAGGTGCTTGGATGATCTGGCATTAGTCGAGACATTCAAGTTCTTTAATTTGCTGTACTAAGTCCTAATGTTGCAGTGATCTCATTTTTTTAAACCAGTTATTTAACTATTTTGGCATTCGTTGAGACGGTTAAATAGCTGGGTTAATCAATGAGACGTATATTGTTTTAAATTTTTAGGTTATGATAGGTTTTATATTTATGAAATGTCAAAAATACAGAGGAGACTCTGTCGATTTTTTTTAGAAAAGTCACGTACTTTAGGTATATAATTGTATATTCGTAGTTTCTAATAGTTGCATGGTGTGAATCCCTTGCTAATATGAATCGATAGCATATTATGTATAACATTTTGGTTTTACAGAGAATCGATAGCATATTGTGTATAACATTTTGGTGATGTAGGAAGATTCAATTCACTTCAAGGGGAAGATTGAGAAGTGTGGAACAAGGTTGCATATTGATGTTTAGGGCAATGAATTCAATAACTATAGCTGAAGAGTGATATATATAGGGCTGCCTTTAGATATTTCTTTTTATACTATGTTGGGGTTTAGTACGTTTGTTTTTCTTTATGAACTACAGTAACTACTATCACAATACAACTCATTGCACAAAACTATGCGCACCTTTCAGTTGAAGCGTTGCAATGCAACGTTCGACAAGTGTCCATCTTCGTTAGGGCTCCATTCTTATGGGTCTATAACTTTTCAACAACTCATTTTTATACCAAAAATTTGGTTGTCTGCAAAGTTCAAACATAAATTCTCTGTTTGTTCAAACTCTCTTAGGAAAATTCAAATTCTCAAAAGTTCAAGAGGTGTATATTTATTTGTGGTCTGATTTTCTAGCAAGCTGCGTAACCAAATCTCAGCTCTTCTTCATCAAGTATTCATGTTTTTCATGCCTCCTATAATGTTATGCCTTTTTTTGCCTTCTTTATGACTTTTTTTTTATCTCCACGAGTACTCAATCCACTACATGTAATATTTTTGTAAAAATTTGATCTTTGCACTACTAGGTTCCGAAGTTGTTTTTATATACATATATAAGCTTGAGATGGTTGAACTGTATGCATTCCTGCTTTCGTTATGCATTGCAGATTATTATAATATTTTTTTTCAAATTACTACATTGTTACTAGCTTGCGGAATGAATATATATGAACGTTGCACACTGATCTTGACTCATGTAAAGGGCGGTAATAGATGAAGACCAATGGACGATGCTATATAACATGTCTATTCTTATGTAGAACTTGATTTCTTGATAATAGTATATGGAGATCAACTCATCTTATAGATAGATAGATAGTTAAAGAAAAAGTAAAACTCAGAGTGCTTTTTTACTATTAAAGTTTCACATTCATAACTTGATTGCTTTAGCTTTTGTATTTTGACACTCGACTTTGGTGACTTGGTGTTCTAAATTTGTACATTTCATTGTATTGCTGTGGAGATAAAGAAATATTGTGAAGTTTCATTTCTATTTGAAAGTGTAGTTCATGGTTATGGTGGAGACAAACACTAAGCACAACAAGAAACTTGAGTGCATTATATCAAATAGCGAGAATGCCGAGAAGTTACCACAAACTGTATATTGGTGAGGCTCTTTGAGACACAAATAATCCTGTTTTAATATTTTCTCAAGTTTGTTTGAAATCAACATGTGTTTGAGAACTAATGTAAATAATACCATTGTTGACGCACAGTTGCACGATCTTCAAGCAATCTGATTGTTATTTTGATTTATTCCAACATGATATTTCTTTTTACATTTTTCTTTCACGCATTCATCTCATTGCTTATTATGTTTATTTTAATTGTGAATATATATTGTAGTTTGATTATAACAGGGATAAAAGAAAAGCTAGCAAGTTTCACTGTATATAGGCGTGCGCAGCAATGGCGACCAAATAATTTGAAAGGAATACTGATACTACGACACTTGAGAAGCATAGATCATTGGAGTTGTTGTCGGTAAGGAAAGGTATGCAGGCGTGATGTTCAAGGAAATTTTTAAAATGAGGAATGAGCAATCTTAATCCATGCTTGAACAGTTTGTAGGGAAGTGTTTCAGTACATTGGGATTGTAGAAATTTGGTTGAATTGAATAATATTATGTACATCCACTATCCATTTTGGTCATTGTAGATCATTTGTTGTTTGTAGAAATATATCTCAAATATAATATAATGTGTATGCTTTTCCCAAGTAAAACTGTAACGAATCAATTATACTGATTTTTCCTCTTGCTAGCAAGACGCACTGTTAAAGATTAATCAATCATGATTTTAATCAAGTATGACACTATTAAATTTTCAATATATAACACTATTCTCAACCAAGATGACACTAATTTAAGCAGAACACATGCAATTTGAGATTAAAGAAAGAGTAATAACTAAATGCATCCATAACCAAAATACTTTACTCATGTAACGCCCCGAGACCCATCACACATCCCGAGGACGAGGAGATGAATCTCGAGGCAGTCACTATCCCAATTCTATTGAAATTTCGGCGGAGTTTCCTTTGTTTTATCGACGTTTCATATACGAAAAACCTGTCATAAAACCTGGACATTTCATAATTCATCCTTCCAACACAAACTAACTTCATACGCAACAGTGATGTACAACTATATCCACAAAAGGTTTAAGTATAGCTATTACTCCAATATATCGTTTAGTACATCAAAATGAACTAGCTCTCTATATATACAACAAAAGAATGAACTAGCTCTCTATATATACAACAAAAGAATGAACTAGACTCTATACAACCCAAAATGAACTTGACTCTGGCCCTCGTCAAGCATAAGGGAAACCATCCAAATCCCCATAACCATCCTCACTAGTGGTAGGGAAAGCCTCCTCCGCAACTGGTTCGGCTGAAATGTTAATGTAGGATGAGCTAACAACTATGCCCAGTAGAAACACACATAACCAATAAATAGACTACTTATAGCAAAACATTTAAAACATGCAGGTTTCCATAATAATATCCAAATATCGTGACTATATAATACATCACTAACTAGCAGAAATCATTTCGACATGCCTCGTTAATATTCAAAATATAGTTTTCACAAACATCATACAACTATTATGGCCGCTGCATCCTATTAGAATGGTGAGGGTACGACTGGTACTCAGCCCCAGTCACAGGCATATCTCGGTTCAGTACTTCCCAGTGTGAACCATGCACCATTGTTTTCCTGATTTTACCGGCAGGGAGCTGAAATGCCGTTGTTGTGTTCGTACACACAAAATCCCCAAAGCTTTTAGGGCTCAGGTGGGCCTCAGAAAACTTTACGACCCCATACGGGCTGTCACCTAACTTACGATGGTCAACATTTCGATAACGCAAACCGCTTTCAGGGATCGACACACATCCGAGTGGACTAAACTCTCACTCCTCGCCTAAACCTCATCGAGGTAACATGTAACCTCACACAAGCTAAGCACCATACAGCGTGACACGTGCAAACATGGTCATCTAGAAAAGTAGAAAAGGAATTCCCGGACTACATCCTGTGATGCATCCCTTTAAAGATGGCCCACCACCTCGAAAGGTGTACACCACAGTTGGAATCCTAGAGCGAACTGCCGTCTCCGAAAATGCGACAACAGTTCCTAGCTTCTTTATAGGAATTCACAATTTCTTTTCTAAATCCCCTCGTGATAAGCATAGTAATATATATATATATACTCGTATTACCGGTTATTTCCAAATACTATAGATACATATTTAGTTTTTCTTTTAAAACTGTTGGTTCTGTATGTGTGAGTTCCTAGATTCCCAACCGTCGATTCAATACAACCTATGACTCCCAAACGGGCTAGTCATAGTAAATGACAACCGATGATTCCCAAACGGCGAATCATCGAAAATAACAACAACCATATCCATAGAGCAATCCAGAACCTCACACATAGTTACAAACAATCGGGTAATCCATACCCACATAGAAAAATCCATCTCTCTTTCTCCTTCCTGAGACAAGAGACGGTCAACCTTTCCCAAAACTAGTTTTTTTCTCTTTTAACGAAAGAAAACAATCCCAGCTACCCAGATTTTACAAAAATCATTTCACACGAAAGCTATCCATATATCTAGTTTATATCAAGGAAAATACAATGCAAAACATGAATATCACATATACATGCATGGTTGATACGCAAACTATCTCTTATCAATTTAAACAATTCAAATCATGCATAAAAATAAGCAGGCTATATATTGGTATGTAGGTTCCTACCTTAGCAAGCTCCGTTTCTCCTCGAATCCCACTTAACCGAATCCACTCGTATTTACTCCTATAACATCATATATACACGTAGGTTATTAGAATTTATAAAACTAACGAGAACTCTTATCTAACGTAAGCCGAGAAGAAATCTCGACGCTAAGAATTTGGTTTCAATAATTTTTTCCTCTAACTACAGTTAGCAGAGCTACATGCCATTTCTAGCACTGTTCCTCTGACAGGTCTCTGTAATCCATTTACAGCTGTTGTAGGACCTTATGCCCACCAATCATATCAATTCCACTATCGATTAAGATTTTTCCCAACTCCAACTACAACAATTCTACACCCCTTCGATTCATATTAATCTAGCAATAATTACGGGTGTGTTCCTTCCCAATCATTCATTAATCGACCTAATCCTAAACAAGTATATAACTAACATAAACTTCTCAAATGGAGTGAATAATTAATGATTCTTACCAAGTCAGTAAGATTAGCTCCTTAGCTTTCTGCTCCACCAATTTCACTCAACTCTAGCTTCTCCAAACTGCTACTGCCGAAATACCACACACCCAGTTCAATTATTTCCTTCAATACACCCTCAAGCTATCGAATTTAAATCTAATTATCTATTTGAGACAAAATTAAACTCACCTTTCACTGTGATACGCCGCAATTCCAATCAATTTCGAATACTCACACTTGATTTTAGTGTTACTAAGGATTGGGTGTGAGAAATTTGGGTTTGGATCAATGAAATTGGGCGAATTTGGGTTTTCTCTTTCTTAGGTTTTCAAAGTAGCGAAATTGGGTGCGATTTTTGGTTGGTGCGATTTTGGTTGGTGTGATTTTGTTTTGGCCAAGTTCTAAGGTTTGGGTAAAAAGGCCATCTTACCCTTACATTGTAATTTAGTATCAAACAAGGGTTTGATCACACGCTCTCGCGTGCAACGCCCAAGTTCACGCACACTATACAGTAATTGAGACGTTGTCATCGAAGGACTTGTCCAGTTCTACAGTTTCTGGGTTTACAGGCGACAGACTCCTATTGACTATGCAAGTAGTTAGTTATGCGCACACGAATTTACTATGTATCGAATTATTTTATCAATTATTATTTATCTTCTTTTTTGATCTTCGTATATTCTAAGTAACCAGTGTTATGAAATCTTAGAATTTTCCAAGTGGTTTTCCTGACTAACTTGGTTTTCTCGGTCGGTGTTAAATTACTTCACATTACGTCAAGCTAAACGTCTATCCGACTGGCCACGTATGTAATCTTTCCTAAGGTTTGAGTGTCTTTTACTAATTTACCCTTAATAAGAATTCAGGACTTTACAACTCATGCATCCACAAGCAAATTAAAAGTGTACTTTATTTGTTTATACGAGTTTTTTGCACAGGATTTTTCATAGATCTATGTCTCCCCACCCCACCACACACACACACACACTCAAATTGGAAAAGTCATTGAACTCAATTTTTAAATGTTGAAACTATTTTCTTAGAATATTTGACAACAACCCATTTATTTTATTTTATTTTTCTAATTTTCATTTTAATTAATAGTGGAACCTGCTACCTAATTCACATTTTCTATCAATAAAGTTATATACTAATTATTTTTTGCTTTATTTTTAAAAATTATTCACAAAGTACATAAAAATGGCACCTGTTAAGTGAATCGAACCTATAACCTATAAATTGGATAGAACTTACATGCAGTCAATTTTAATTAGACTTATAGTTAGTGCCTATTGGTTTGAGTTTGGGAAAATAATTTGTTGATTTCCGTTTTGGATGTATTATTTCAATTCTTTTAATCTATGTAACATGGACACACCATATTTCAAAAATAGCCTGAATCAAATTCTTCTTCTATGCTATTTTCTAGGGAGGAACAACCCCATCAGAAATGACTTTAATTTAATTTTGTGAATAACGTAAGTATGCAGCAAAATCAATTTTGGATATTGTTTTGGCAACAACAAGTGAACTAAACATTTATTTGTTTGGTTCCAAGAGCTGTGAAGGAGAAAATATTAGTTTTGACTTTTGACTGCGTACACAGGGTGACTTTGTTAGAGAAAAATGTAGAAAAAGATAGTTCAAGATGACTCATTTAGAGAGAGATTTCCTAACAACGGTTGCGCTCACATTTCTCACTCTACATCTGATCCCGAGGTTCTTCAAGAAGAAAGCTTAAGTCCAAGCTACGATTTTAAATTTGTGTCATGCAAATGCTCATTGGAGGAGTTGGAACACTTAAAAACCGAGAAGGACAATATGGAAATGAAGTTATCAAAGATGTACTCAAAATTTAGAGCTTAGTGAGTGTCAGTTACATGTGGAATAAACAAACAAACACGTAAGTTCATTTTTTATGTCGATATATAAGAGGTAATTACAGTTTAATTGGGCTCAAGCAGACAAAAACAAATGAACAAAAGAACAATGCCCAAATCAAAATTAATAACTCTATCTAATGGGATTTGGGCTTTTAATTCAAAATCCAATATATATAATTATTTATTCAAGAAGACTTTGGGTTATTGAATCATTAATTATCAATGTACACATTATTTATTCAAGTGGAGTTTGGACATTTGAATCCTTAACTATCAAGGTAGTAGGCCCAGGCCCGACCATAGGCCCGGGCTTAAAAGCTAGTTGAGGAGAAATAGTGAAGAGAAGAGATGTGATAATAAGGAAAGAGAAAGAGAAATGAGATATTGATGAGAAATAAAAAAGAAATGAGATGATGTGATATGAGATATAGTATGTTTACGTTTTAACCCTTCCATACCATCCATTATTACACTCTTTTGTTTTTAGAACATTTGAAATAATCGAAAATTGATAGGGGCAAAATTGGAATTAAAAAATCTAATTGACCGGACAAAACATGTAATTACAGTAATAAAGTAAGGACAAAAAAGGCAAATAAAATTAATGACGTGGTGAAAAATTACTGTAGAGTTGGACGTTTTCTTTAAAGAAGTTATATATATATATATAACAACTTTAAATAGCGCGCCCCCACCTACAGTGTTTTTCATACGTTGTTTTTTCGTTTTTCCAAATTTTGTCCTCTCCAAACACTATTATTACAACCCATGCCATCCGAAATTTGGATAATTTCATTGGAAATTCTAGACAAATGTTCACACTATTATTACAACCCATGCCACAACCTATGCTATTTGAACTTTCGACAATTCCATCCGAAATTCTAGACAATTTTTTATAAATTATTATTATTTTTTTATCCCGACAAAATTCGATACAAAAAATATTCGAATAAAATTCGAGCTTCAATAAAAATTCGTTTTTTCAATTCGGATTAAAAAAAACGGAAACGGCAAAAGTTCGGGTTCGTAATTAATTCGAGTATAATACGAAGCTAAAAATAAAAAAAAATACGATAAAATTTGACAACATACTCAACAAACTTATAGTGACAATACGAATAATTCGCAAATTAATGATTTCTTGCCGAATTAATGAATTATTCCGTATTATTGAAAAATACAACATTTGTTTCCTGAATTAAACGAATAATTCGCTAAATTGCTAACTATGGTTAGTGGGATCTCCTTACATTTAGAGCAACAAATCGGGTCGGGAATTTAAATTTTTAATGATCGATTCAAATTTGAATTTTGGAATAGGATTTTTTTATTAACCTGATTGATTTTGGTTTCGGATAGGCAACATAAAATAAGTGTGAAAAACAACAGGCGCATTGCGCGTGCCTAGAATGCTAGTGTATATATATATATATATATATATATATCTTACTATATAGAAAAATATGGGGTATGATGAATAGTATTTTCATGTACGTCACAGGGGCAGTTTGGTAATTTCTCTATCTATTTTGGGGGTATTTTGGTCTTTTCACTATATGAAGGTATTATCTCTACGGTTCTCGAATATTCTCGCTCCTCTTCTCTCTCTCTAAAATCTCCAATAATAGGATGATTGATTCATCTACATATTAATTATTTATTGAATTGATCAAATTTATTTCCTATGCATTCATCTCTGCAAACGATTCAGGTAGCCGAAACAATTGAATTCTCCATTGGAAGTTCTTGAGCAAGAGATTTATGATGTATCGAGCTTGAGAAAGCTAGATGATCGAAAGTGATTTTTTCTCTTTTCATTACTTTTTATTCGATATCTCTGTGTTTTGAATATGTAATTGAAATTTGAGTAAGTACGTTTTGTTTGCTTTATCTTTAGAAAATTTCTCATTGTTGTCTTTGTCATTTTATCATTCGTTGAATAAATTGTTTACAAAAAATTATTTCAATTTTAGTTAATTTTTAGGAAATAAAAGTTAAAATGACTTTATATAATTTTATGAAACTATAGTCGATAAAATACCCTGAGTTTGTTGTGAGCAACTCTTTAATTTGTGAGTGGTTACAAGTGTAGAGAAGAGTGAAAGCACTAACGAGGGTATCTCAGTGTTCTTTTTTTCATTTAGATTTGGCAACTACAGTGCATGTACGCTACTGGAAATTTTTTATTTATGGCATACCTTTTTTGTTTGTGGTAAATAATTGTTTGGCATATTTCAAAAATGGCAGTGTGCTTTGAATATGGAGAAGTATGAAATTGCTCAACGACTGAGTAAACAAGCTTACAGAGGTACCTCTATCAAACTTAAATACTTATCTTTTCACTATCTAAAGGTTCTCTGTAGATTTCTCGAATATTCCTCGCTTCGTGTTTGCAATTTCTCATTATTCGCCCTGTCTTCGGTCTCCGACCGGTATCATTCGTAATCTTCGACCGGTACTATTCACACGTAAAGGAATACTATATGATTTTTTCAATCTTGAATCTAAAATATATATAGCTGAAACAAATTTTGTGGCGCTGTTTTGTAGTGATTATCTATTCAAGCTTTTGCTCATTGGATATTCTGGTGTTTGGCAAATCATGTCTGCTCCCGAGATTTACTGATGTAAGTTATACTTATGGCATAATTTTTAATATTCACAGCTTGAAGGAATCAGGCTTTGGAGGTTAGCTCCAAGGTCTTGGGGTATGATTTCCAAACTAAGCAGGGGTTAAAAATCCTGATTGTCAGTGCATTATTATGTGTTGTGAGATTCTGTATGTCATTGAGAAGTTGCTACTTCTCTAGACACTGATATGAAATTTACCTATAGATTTCTATGTGGAGTTGCTCTCATTTTTCCTGACCTTATTCATATTCATGGTGTACTTGATGACTCATATCTGGTAGTGTGAGAAGGCAAACACTGTTCTTAAAGATTTGAATCTCTCTCTCTCTCTCTCTCTCTCTCTCTCTCTCTCTCTCTCTCTCTCTCTCTCTATATATATATATATATATATATATATATATATATATTTATTTCTTCTATGTGATTGTTATCCAAACGACTGCTATTGTTCGTACATAGAGGAATACTCATGAGAATGTAAAAGAATAAATAGCAAATGTTCTGTTCATGTTGAAAGTATATCTTACTATATTAGGAAAATATGGGATCTGGGTATGTGTTTTTTGCATCTGTGTCTGAATATTGCTCATTGTGTTCATACAATTCGAGGATAGCAATTTTGTAATTTCAATTTCCTCTGTCCAAATTGAGTATACTATTACTGATTTGTTTGGGTGGAGAGTGGGGACTGGGGAATACACACTCTAATCTTTAGTTAATTATTTTGCAAGAATGAATTATTTTGATGGAATTGAGATGCATGCTCACAGGACTAAACGGTGGAAAACCACTTGAATCATCCGGTCTCCCTGATTTTGCAATTGATCTATCTTCAAAATATTACTTCGACATGCAGGTAAAATATGATCCCATAATCCTTTCATGAGTTGTATAAACTAGCTCTTCCAAAAAGCTAGCTAAGGCACTGATAGATTTGTGTCGTCGTATATGTCAAGGTAAATGGTAAGATATGCATGATCAGGTTATTGGAAACATTGTTGTAGTTCCTAAATTCACGCACATACACATGTGTAACTTTTACCGTGGGTTTTGTCGTAATATAGTGACTTCTCTTGATTTTTGTAGGCTTTCTGTTTCTATGCTGAAAAAGAAGTTTTATGAGAGCCTCGAATGGTTCGAGTAGGTCTCATTCAGAACTCTATTGCTCTTCCCACCACTACATCCTTTTCAAACCAGAATAGAGTCATCTTCGAGAAAGTGAAACCTCTTATAGATGCTGCAAGCACTTCAAGAGTCAATGTATTATGCTTACAAGTGAGTCACTAACGAAGACAAACTATGTACATGAATAATTTTACATAATTGCGACATCCACAAATATCATACATAGATGTATTTCCATCTAATATTAATATTTCAAAATGTGTTTATATTTTGATCCCAAGAGGCATGGACAATGTTGTTTGCATTTTGTACCAAAGAGAACAGATGGTGTGAGTTTGTTGAGCCAGTCGATGGGGAATTGATCCAATTTCTTTAAGACCTGGCACGAAAATATAATATGGTCATAGTGAGTACTGATGTTATTTGAAATTTTTCTGAATGGTATGTGCAATAGAATCACATACCATGTGTTTGATACTGCATATGGAAATATAGTTGTTAACGTATGATATGGAAGACACCATCCTTTGAACTGGTTAGCCTTCGGTTTGAATGGTGCTGAGATTGTCATCAACCCTTTTACTACTGTTGGTGAACTCAGTGAACCAATGTGGCCCATTGAGATTATCTTTTGCCCTTTTTACATTATGTTGCAGTTGCCATAATTGGATTAGTTCTTTTGCTGCTGGTAAATTAATCATATATAATTTCATCTCTAACACATTCAATTGTTTACAGAAACTAAAAAAGGAGTTATGCAAGCTATCATCCATTGCATCGTCAAAGATTTTAAAAGAGTCCAATACTAGCATAAAATAAACTTTTGTTGCGAGAGTATAACAACCCCAATTTTTAAACAACATAAATTAAATTATTTGATTGAAAATAACTATTATATTATGAAGTCTAGCTTATTCTAGAATTTGTTTAGTTATTGTTGATTTAAAAAAAAAAAAAGTTCGTGTTTTTACTTGAATTGTTTGTTAGAACTTATGTGGGTATTTTATAATCATTTTGGGCTTGAAAATATTGTTAAAATGTACCCATTCATATAGGTATGGACCTTGGGTGTTTTTAGACCCATTGGAGGCCCATAGGTTAACTTAAAGCGGACTTAAAACATGGAATAAAGAAGAGCTGCGAATTTTTCTCAGAAAAATATGATTATTCAAAATCAAAACCCTAGCCTCCAATAAAAAGAAGGGAAGAGGAAGAAAAGAGAAAAGGGAATGCAAAGTATTGGGCTCACCGCGACTATTGATATTCATAGTTGTTTACATCTTGTAGACTTAATAAGGTGAGTTATATTTATTTCTTTTATTGTTTCCATAGAAATAGGATATGTTGTTTGTTATGTGTGATCATATGGATTGTATATTGGGAGGATAAAGCCATTAATAAATTGTATAGAGTTGAAGAAGATGAACAGTTAACAGTAAACACCATTCTAGAAAAGTTGTCTGCGCAGTCTTTTAATTCTGTTCAGATGGAGATCTTTCCGCAATCGGATGTCTCTCAAATTTAATCCATAGTTTCCTGACACATTTTAGTCTGACATATTAAAATTTTAGACAGATCCAACGGTTGAATTTCTGTCGAGGCGCGCATAAGCGTGACACGTCGTAGTGTTTCTACACCAGAAAAACTGCAGTGTGCAGTCTTTTGTTTCTGCTTAGATGGTGTCGTTCCCATACTCGGATTTGTATGAAATTTAATCCATAGTTTCCTGACACATTGTAGTCTGACATATTAAAATTTTAGACAGATCCAACGGTTGGATTTCTGTCGAGGTGCGCATAAGCGTGACAGGTCCTAGTGTTTCTACACCAGAAAAACTGCAGTGTGCAGTCTTTTGTTTCTTCTTAGATGGTGACCTTTCCGTACTCGGATTTGTATGAAATTTAATCTATAGTTTCCTGACACATTTTAGCCTTCCATATGAGATTTTTAGATTTATCCAATGGCTTGATATCTGTCGAGGCTTCCATTAGTGGGACTAGTCGTAGTAGAAACTACACCAGAAAACTGATGGGTGCAGTCCTTTGTTTCTGTTTAGATGGAGGTCAACCTATTATCAGATTGACCTCAAATTTAATCCATAGATTCTTGATATCCAGTTAAATGACATATACAAATTTTAGGCAGATCTAATGGTGGGTTGTCTGTCAAGGCACGGATTAACAAGGTTGTTAGAATTAGCTAAAGTTTAAAATAGATATAGTTGGGTGGTTACATGATGGCATTAGATGGTCAGTGGTTATTATACTTTTCGATATATTCTTACTATCATTGAAAATATTGGTGTGGAATGAAAATATATCTATATGTTTTATTTTATCGTGATTATTAAAATATTTGGAGAATTGGTTAAGAGCTACGTAAGGCTTGATTCTAATCTTAAAAGATTGGATCATTTAGGCAGACCTTATGTACAAAAAATCACTATCACTATATCTATAATATATATATATATATATATATATATATATATATATATATATATATATATATATATATATATATATATATATTAGTTTGTGTGATAACTATGTGATTGTGTTAGAAAGTAATGTTGTTTTGATACTACATAAATATATATGTGTGAGATAGAAGTTGTATATGAATATAGACTTTAGTATATGTAGATCTGTTTTGGACATTAGTGTGTGTGGACTTGAATTTGGGTTAATGAACTATTTGTTTACAATATTGTATATATGAGTGTGGTTATGTAAATTGTATTTGTTTGATTATAAGTCTGTTTACATTCAATGATGCTTAAGTGCTTGATTTGCCTTGACACGCGAAAATGACTCTCTACATGTGTGGTCTGTTTTGACATGAGTAATGCTAGTATAATTATAAGTGATAATAATGTTTTAATGTGTCGCCCACATCTTTAGAACTCTCCATGCCTCAGGATTTGGTAATGAGATATTATGACTTGTGATGTCATGTGATAGATGGGTATTCATTGAATGTGTCATGAATGACCCAATAGTTTGGACTGCCCTAGAGAGGAACTAAGGTATTCGCCTTGCGGGTTGGTCGTATTCCTTGAATGTACGGGAATGTAGGTTTGGGTATTCCTTGAATGTGGCGGGAATGACTCAGGGCATTCATTGAATGTGCCATGAATGGCCCGTTAGTGTTATGATGGGTATTCCTTGAATGTGGCGGGAATGACCCAAGGTATTCATTGAATGTGCCATGAATGACCTGATATTTTGTTATGCCCAAAGGAGGCTTTGTGATTATGTGTATGGAAAGCCCAGAGATGGTTGTGATTCACAAGTTACGAGTTTACAAGATGAAAATATGTTTCCTGGAGGCGATATCCCGCTTGGGACATATGTCTTGTAGTAAATTTTCGTGTGTGAGTGAGGCGATGGATATGTGTGATTTGGCAAATGTGTGTAGTGCAAATCGTGGAATAGGATCTAAAGGTTGGGCTGTGTCTTTGAAAAAATGAGTCAACAAGATAATTAATAAGCAAAGTAAAAATATTGATTTTTCGTGTGATGGAGTTATTGCATATGATGTATATGTTTTCTTATGAGAAATATATCGTGGTTTGTATGAGTTGATACCCACACGGGATGAATGTACTCCTTGGGTGTGATATTTTCCCCGTTCTCATAAGTAGGCGAAAGTGGTTTTAAGTAAAAATATATGAAGTGTGTGATATTATGGATGTGAAGTGGTGGACCGCGTGAATAATATTAGTAAATGATTGTGATTTCTATGTGATTGCAAAATGACTATAACGTGATATATTATTCGAAAATATTAATGAATTGTGATAGTCCGAGATCTATGGTTATGCACATTAGAAACTTTATGATGTAATGATGTCATATGAATGACTACCCTTGATATAGGTATTATGATAAGTGGTATTCCTCGAATATGTGAGACGAACTAGGTTATATCAATTAGACTTAAATGTCTTAAATGAGATTTGGTTATGAATGAAATTTGATTTGGTTGAGATAAAGCATTTTATTGTGATGTCAAACTCTGTTTTTTTGGGAGGGTAGGATCGATTAATCTTTTCTGTAGGGACGTAAATATCCTACCATAAGACGACGTGTTGGCTTAAAGGTAAGGTATACCAAACTCATATTTAATTAGGTTATCATATGTGCATTTAATAAGTGGAATGTAAATGGTATTTATGTTGTGAGTTATTTTGGAAAGTGGGAATGATGAGTACTGTTATATGAGATTCTTGGAATTTGTATATTGGGGTGAAATCTTACTTGGGAAGAAACTACCGCGCCGTTTTGGAAAACGGAACTATATTGTCTTCAAGTTGAAATGGTTGGTAATGTTATATTTATTAATTTGAAAGACTTTTATATATATTTTGTTGTTAGTCTACTCATACCAACCAAATTCAATTTCTTGACCCATGTTTGCTTTGTTTTGCAGCGTGGGTGTGTTCTTAGGAACATAGATGGTAGAGTGCGATGGATAAGGACACGTGGTTTGGAGTTGCTCTTGAAATCTTCCTCGGTTTAAGATTTTCCGGGCGGCATGGTTTTGTTTTGAGACAGATGTAATAGAGGTGGTTAGTTTCTTTGTAGTTTAATAATGTGATTTAAAGATTGTTCCTTTTAGGTTTCTTTTGATTTCAGTTTTGTATATATCGTGTTTGATAACAGGATTTTGGGTTTTGTTTCACCCCAGGTTTCCAGATAATTGAATATAAATGTTTTAAATATTGTCTGAAAATTTGGGGTGTGACAGAGAGCCTCCTCAATCACCTCCAACACTAAGAATGAGTACAAACTACAAAGTATACAGTGTAGATAAAGTTCAAATGAGATGCGTCATTCAAGGGAAATTAAATTTTAAGAGGTGAAGGACAACAAGTTTGGCCTACAACTTTGTGGGAACCACCGATATATGGTACAATATTTGTATGTAAGGTGCGTTTCTATTGAGTTGTTGTTCCCTACCTCAGTTAATTTCCCGACTTTTCCCTCTGCGCTTTTGAGAGCAAATAGTATTGACAAGTATTGTTAAGATTTCTATTGTTGTGAATGTATTGTTAATACGTGCATTGCGTGCATGATGCTAATATATATATATATATATAGAATACGAGGGTGGTTATTTCTTGATCATTAAAGGGGAGTTTTCTGAAAACTCCCCTTTAATGATCAAGAAATAACCACCCTCGGTCTTCAGAAAATTGTCCCTGGGGAGCGACAGCGAAGAAATATGTTCAGTCTTTAATGTGTGTCGGTGCCCACGTCTCCACTTCACCTGAGTGTGTATTACCCTTTTTAAGTTTAGTTTTTCATTCCCACGTCTGGGTGTGTATTACCCTTTTTAAGTTTAGTTTTTCATTTTGATCAAGTCCACGGCTGACACAGACCAAATCCATCTTCACCCATTTCCTTATTAACATGTGATGACGAGGTTACTGACATACTTATGCTAGACTTTCACAGTGGTAATTTACCTATTTGTATTGTGAAAATGGTTTGAACTTTGAAGCTACCTGCCCCAGATTTAGTTCCTTGGTGTATTAATTGTACTCCTATAACAATTTTGCCAAATGTACGAAGATTTTCTAAGAACCGCCATGGCCAGAAATGTAAACTCATGCTACTTTTAAAAGAGCGCGCCAGAGAAACCCACAGTCCCACGAGGTTTTTATAAACTGCGACAGTTCTTGGAAAACAGTTACGTATGTTTCAACCTTGACACCATATAGGCCACACCAAATAAGAGCCTTTGGCATTAAAGTTGCTGATTTTTTTATGTTAGATGATTGATTGGTGAACCACTAAAGATAGTTTTTAATCAAATTTTTAAAAATTTGATATTGATATATAAATTGGTGTCTCCATTAAATATGCTCCTAGACACCAGATCCAAAACCAACCATCACTTTCTTTTTATTTATCTTTTTGGTTGTAGAACGAACCATCTTTTTAGTAAGATTTTCACATGATTAAGTGTAGTTTTTGTTTCATTGTTCAACACTTCAACATCCATTTGTGATATTTTCCAATGTTAAGTTGGTGTGTTAAAGTTCAATGTTTTGGTGATAGCTAGGAGTTTTTTATCTTGTAATTTTAAATGGATCAGTAGAAACTATAATACAGAGAGGCACATGAGGTTGCTCAGTAGGCTCTCCACAAACATTTTAGGGATCCTCTACCACTTGGTATGGTGGATTTGAATATTGTACCTGGTTTTAGTTAAGTAATTTATAATATATGTGTTTTACCGGAAAAATCCTAAAAAAAAACCCTAAAAAATAGACTCTCAAAAAAAAATAGAGAACCTAAAAAACCCTAGACGCCCTATCGAAGAAAGATAGACTCTCTTAGAGCATTATCAACGCGACCGCTAAAACCATTTCTAATGTAATAGATAGAACTTTTTTTTTGGCAATTTCGTTCACCAACGCGCTGCCAAATACCCATTTTTATCTCAGCAATTGTCAAATTCTCGACCAAAATACTCAGAAATTTAGCAGCCACTCGCACGAGACAACTTTAGCCGTCTACATGTTGGACGGGTCAAGTTTTGCCGTCCAGAATTTTTTCATTTTTTTTAATTAAAAAATTAAAACTGTTTGATTTTGTATCGTGGGGCCCAAGATGTTGGACGGGTCAAGTTTTGTTGTCAAGAACTTTTTCAAATTTTTTTTAATAAAAAATTAAAATAAAAAATTAAAACGGCTAGATTTTTTTGGTCTGAATAGAAATTAAAAAATTTAGATGGGACAAGTTTTGATGTCCGAAATAGAAACCAACAATTTCGAAAAAATACGTTGGTATATGACACGTTTATAACAATTGTGACTGATGAAAAAAACTGATGTCACAATTTTTTTTAGGAGCGTAGTTGATGATGCTCTTAGAATAAAGGGTATAATTTACAGTTTTCTAGCTTTAACCCCCCAATTTAGAATAAAGTTGAGTGTGTTCTTTTCATGAAAAAGACCTTAGTGCTCTTCTATGGATGCAATGACTAGTATTTTATATAAGGGTATTGAAGTTTTTTTCATGGGTGCCCCGGTGAAAAAAATATAGTCAATTTAGGGTTGATTTGGATCTGCTGTGGTTTTGGAGGTAAACCTATAGATAAAATTTTTGGGGGGATAAAACTAATTAGTTTAAATTATGGGGGTAAAATTAGAAAACTGTATAATTTATTATATAGTTAGAGGATAAGAATTCTATGATATGTTCACATGGTCTCATTTAGTGTCACAGTCTTCAATGCATTCTTTGTTCACGGCGTCATTACGTACGATTATATAGATCAATAAAATTTACCAAAAGAAAAAAAATATAGATCAATAAAACTATATCAATCTGCGGGTCAGTAAGTTTGCATCATATAAATGCTTAGTTGGTCTTATTTTAATGTCGACGGTCAAGTAATGCGAGTATGAAACGATTTTCTTCCAAGTGGATCCACAGAACTACTACACGTACAAAGCGATTAATTAATGTTCAACTTTTACCTATATATACTCTCCATTCCAGTTCTTCTCACTCCATCTTCAAACAACAAAACTATATCAACTTAAGCTGTGTTCGTGTACTTTTGCGTGTAATGGCAGCAGTTTTTTTTTTTTTTTTTTTTTTTTTTTTTGGTGCAATTCATACTCTTATATATATATATATCATCAAAGTACTAGAGGTACACAGTTTGACTGAATCATACAACTTGGCAACTCGGACTTCCGTAGCTGGTGGTAAGCCCAAGCTGCCAGAGAATCTGCATCCCCATTCAAAATTCTACTAATCCATCTAAAAGCAGCAGAGTTAAAACTAGATAACAAGGAGGTAATGTTGGCTATTAAAGCTGTCCATCCCCAACGGTATGAGTTGCCTTGTAAGGCTTGGATTACTTCAGCATTGTCTCCTTCAAAAACAAAATGTTTCACTCTGAGATGTTGTGCCAAGAAAAACCCTTCACCGCCTTCAAGCTTTCTCCTGCTTTGCATCCAAGGCCCTAAACCTTCCGGCATACCGCTCCCACTATTCTTCCCTCACTATCTACCGCTATAGCTCCGGCTCCACATTCAATGCACCTGCACTGTGATATGACACATCAAATCTAATGATTATACTCTCATTTGGAATAATTGGAAAAACTTTCTCAAAACATTTGTCTAATAGACTTGAAGATGGGTTAGAATTGAGATGTTCTTCTCACGTGCTTTGGCGCGTTGTCCGCCAGTTTTTCTCATTGTCTCACGAGCATCCTTTCTCTGTTGGGTTTTCTGTTCTCAAACTTGCATTCATTCCTCGCCTTCCAGATCTGATTTAGCAAGAATGCAGAGTGTATACCTACCATACTCTTGTCTGTGTTGGAGCTGCAGCTCCAGGCTACAAAGGTATCCACTCTTTCTCTCAGAGTTTGGTCTGGTAGCTTCTGCATCCTCATTCCTATATGTGAGCTGAACCACAGACTTCTAATCCAGTCACAACTAAAAAACAGGTGTTCTGCAAACTCAATTTTCTTGTAGCAGAAAGGGCAGGAGAACTCTCCCTGCAACTTCCTCTCTGCCATCACATCTCCCATTGGCAGCATCTGCATATACATCTTCCAGAGAAACATTTGGATGTATGCAGGAATGGGAGTCTTCCAAATGTGCTTCAGAGTGAGGGGGTTGCAGGTTGAACTTTGGCCCAGTTCCTCGTCAGACTTAAGGAAACTATAAGTAGATTTGACAGTGAGGACTCCATGTTTGTCCTTATTCCATCTCATCTTATCACGGTGGAGCATTTTCGTGTCTCACCTTGATCTCTAAGATGGGTGGCTTTGATCTTAGCCTCATCCCACCCACTCTTATCGGCAAGAACAGGATCGACACCATCGGGTTCGTAGTAGTGGATCAATCACCCCGACTCTGTCCAAGGTCATTGGTTGCTCATTGCATTTGATCCAAGGATCTTGAAGAACAGAGGTAGTATCCCCAAGATACCAATGCCCGGATCGGGCCCTTACTAATGGCATTAAAGGTTTTATGAATACCTTTCCGGAAGAAAGAGGCCTTATCGGTGGTTTCTTCACATCACCTATCCGGTGTTTCCCATATATCTTTGTAAAAGAGTTCTAGTCCAAAGTTGGACATCGATTGCAGACTTTCCATGGTAGCTTAGCTAACATGGCCAAATTCATATCTCTAGTCTTTCTCAACCCGACCCTCCGGCTTGTTTGGGTTGGCCGGATGTGATCCCACCCTTTGGTATGGATCCCTTTCTTTTTTACGATCCGGACCACGAAAATCTTTAGGCCATGTCAATCTTATTGCATGTAGAGACAGGAAGCAAATAGGTTGACATAGCATATAGAGGGGTGGCCTGGATTACAGCTTGGATCATAGTGGTTCTCCCAGCCCGGGATAGCACCTTAGCTTTCCGACCTTTAATCTTTTGATGTATCTTATCCACTAAGTAGTCAAAGTCCTCGGACTTCTTCCTAGATAGCATGATAGGGACCCCAAGATATTTTTCCTTAGGAGCAAAGTTCCTAATCCTCCAGAACCTCTTTAGCTTGAGCTTTTGTCTGTAATTGACATTCCTACTGAAGAAGATACTGGATTTTTCATAATTGATCTTTTGACCAGAGGCCTCACAGTAATCATCCAGTACCTTTTTCAGTTGCCCACTTTCCCCCACATTAGCTTTGGTAAAGAGAATGAGATCATCAGCATAAAGCAAGTGGGTTAGAGCAGGGGAATTCCTTTTAATCTTAATACCATGCATCTGACCCTCTTGCTCAGCTCTAGCTACCATCCTTGACAAGGCTTCTGAGACCAAGATGAACAGGTAGGGGGATATGGGATCCCCTTGTCTGATCCCTCTTTCAGGGACGAACTTGTCCAGAGGGGATCCATTCAACATAACTTGAAAGGAGACAGTAGAGACACATTGGTGAATCATCTGTCTCCACTTGGCATGAATCAAGTTTCTCAAAGATCTTTGTCGAAAAGGCCATTCCACCCTGTCATAAGCTTTTGCCATGTCCAACTTGAGGGCTATCCATCCCTCCTTCTTGCTTTTCATGTTCTTCATATTGTGGAAGACTTCACATGCCAAGCCCACATTGTCTCCTATGCTCCTACCCTTAATAAAGGCCCCTTGGAAAGGGGAAATAATCTTATTTATAAGGGCTTTTAGTCTATTGGCCAAGAGCTTGGATATAATCTTATATCCAAAGTTGCATAAGCTGATGGGCCTGAACTTAGAAGCATGGTCAGGGTTATCCACCTTAGGGATCAAAGCTAAGTGAGTCGATCAAAGCTAAGTGAGTCAAGATTTCTTTCACCAAGGGATCCTGCACCCTGAGCTTAATGAGGTGTAATGGCAACAGGTGATGTGAAGCTTTTGGGTGCGTGGGCAAGTCCATTTGCCATGCGGCCAAGAATTGCTCTAAATCTTAAAAATGTGGACTACAAGTACCTTGAGCAGAACTTAGGAGGTAAAGACGAACTTCTGCTTAAAAGTAACCCGGTGCATAAGAAGGTTCCGGTTATGATTCATAAAGATAAACCCATCTGTGAATCCCTCGTCATTGTTCAATACATCGACGAGGCCTTCACCTCGGGTCCTTCAATTCTTCCATCTGATTCGTATGATCGAGCAATTGCTCGGTTCTGGGCTGCTTACATAGATGACAAGGTAATCATGATTGTTCTTCTTTTGCAGTTGGTACTTTCCTTACATATACCATCATTTCAATATCATAATGTTTATGTGTGGTGTGCATGATTATTGCAATGCAGTGGTGCGCCTCATTGTTCTCAATTGCAAGAGCAAAAACCGATGAAGAGAAGGCGACAGCCGTTGGAGGAGTGACTACAGGGTTGGGACTACTAGAACAGGCATTTAAAAAGCTTAGCAAAGGGAAGGGGTTCTTTGGTGGAGAGACAATTGGATACATTGATATAGCACTTGGTTCTTATTTGGGGTGGCTCAGGGCTGCTGAGACGCTAGCTGGGTCCAAATATATTGATGAGACAACAACACCCAATCTAACTGTTTGGGCTGAGAGGTTTTGCTCTGATGCTGCTGTCCAGGACTTGATGCCTGAAAGTGAGAAGCTCTTGGATTTTGCTAAGATGCTTTTATCCGGCAAATTTGATCCTCCCAAATAATTTTGTTAGGGAAACAGTCAAACAGAGAAGTGTTTGATTGCAATAGTGTTCACATTTATGTGTATTTTGAAATAAATTCAGAGAGATTGTTTAACTGCTCATCCTTTCGTCAAATCGTTGCAACAAGAGACCCATTGACCAATAAAGGTGGGCTAAATGCCCACTGATCTGATCTTTGTGCCAGTGACACGCATGAATTATGAAAAGGGTGATGATATTAGCACCCCCACTATTCTTGACTAGACCCATTTTATTACTAAACCCACTACTTAAAATCTGCACCCACTTTTATCAAAGAAACCCACCCGAGAGTAATTCTTCTCACGCTCCCAAAACCCGAGACTTCTCTCTCTCACTCAATTGTTTACCCCGCCTTCCTAGAGAACTGTTGTTATGAACTACGGTCTAATCATAACTCTAACTTGGAGGCATAATGCACATTAAAGGTAAATGCATCAATAGCATAAGAATTGTTAGGATTTAAGAAGTTAGAATAAGCCTATGCTTATGCACTTAAGCATGTGCCAAGCTTATGTCCGTTGAGTTGTCTGTTGAGTTTGTTTAGTTATTGACTGAGTCTAGGTAGTTGCTATTGTTATGGTCATGCACTGAGGAGTGGCTTAGTAGTTCCTGATTTAGTGGCATTAGCTTTACTTCACTAGCTTGTATTTATAGCTGATACTCTCTCATTCAATAACAGAGTGTTTACACCATTGCTATTATTATTAAGCTCTCACATCTCGACAGGTTATCAGTGGTATCAGAGCCATTTTTTCTTCCTATTAGAGCCGAAGCTCTTCTTTGTTAGATTGGTGCAGTAGGAGTGTCAATAGAGCAGCAGCTCTTCTCTACCACCAGCTTGTCAAATGGCCGCAGAGAACAATTTTTTGCAACCGTCGATACCTTGTTTCAATGGTCACTATGATCATTGGAGCATGTTAATGGAAAACTTCTTGAGATCAAAGGAGTTTTGGGGTACTGTTGAAAAAGGTTTTACATAACCTGCTACAGAAGAGGCACTTAGAGCATTGACAAATGCACAAAGAGCCGAGTTAAAGGAGCAAAGGATAAAGGATTTGAAAACGAAAAATTACCTGTTCCAGGCAATTGATCAATCGCTTTTGGAGACGATTCTCATGAAGGATACCTCTAAGCAAATCTGGGATTCGATGAAGAAGAAGTATCAAGGCACGGCTAAGGTTAAACGTGCACGACTCCAAGCATTTAGAGCAGAATTTGAGACTCTTCGTATGCAAACGGGAGAGTCGGTTTCAGATTATTTCTCAAGAACAATGACAATTGCAAACAAGATGCGCATCCATGGCGACAAGATGGAGGATATTACGATCATTGAGAAAATTCTGTGATCAATGACTTCGAAATTCGACTATGTTGTCTGCTCAATTAAGGAATCAAATGACCTTGATGAAATTTCAATTGACGAGCTAATGAGCTCGATGTTGATTCACGAGCAACGAATAAATCAGCATCACCATGTTCCTGTGGAGCAAGCTTTGCAAGTTTCGACTTATGCTCAGCCTGCAAAACACATAGAACAAGGTCGTGGTCGAGCCAAATACTACCGAGGTAGAGGAAGAGGCGGAAACAGAGGCAGAGGAAGAGGACGCATTCATCACAATGGAGGCAGTCATGAAAACCAGCCCTTTGACATATCAAAGGTACAATGTTACAAATGCAACAGGTATGGCCATTACCAATCTGATTGTCGAACACAGTCATATATAGAAAAGGGTGAACAATCTAATTTTATAGAGAGGGAAGACGAGGTTTCACTTCTAATGGTGTGCCATAAGGAGGAAGCTACTCATCAAAATATGTGGTACCTGGATACTGGTTCTAGCAATCATATGTGTGGGGATAAATCTGTATTTTCTGCCCTAGATGAATCCTTCCGTACTTGTGTAAAATTTGGAGACCACTCCACAATTTCTGTCATGGGAAAAGGCGATGTAACAATCTGTGACAGAAATGACATTCTTCAAACTATTTCTAGTGTCTTTTATGTGCCAGACTTGAAGACAAATTTGTTGAGTGTAGGCCAACTTCAGGAGAAGGGATATGAAATTAGTATCAAAGACGGGATGTGTTGAATTCAGGATTCAAAGAAAGGCTTGCTTGCGCAAGTGCACATGACTCGAAACCGCATGTTTCCATTATGTATTAAAACTGAAGCTCTTCCTTGTTTTTCAACTACTGTCAAAGACTTATCTTGGCTGTGACATCTTCGTTATGGGCACTTGAACTTTCATGGTCTACGCACTCTCCATCAGAAATATATGGTGATTGGTCTTCCACAAATTGATCACCCTCAGCAAGTTTGTGAAGGATGTGTCATTGGAAAGCAACATCGTGATGTCTTTCCGAAAGGTACTTTATTACGTTCATTGGAGTTGATTCATGGCGGGCAAAGCAAGTCTTGGAGTTGATTCATTCAGATATCTGTGGGCCTATCAATCCATGCTCCAATGGTAACAAGAGGTACTTTATTACGTTCATTGATGATTATAGCCGCAAAACATAGGTCTACTACTTGTATGAAAAATCAAAAGCATTCTCTGTATTCCAAAACTTCAAGGCCCCTGTTGAGAAAGAAGTTGGAAAAGCAATTTGCACTCTTCGATCAGACCGTGGTGGTGAATATAATTCACATGAATTTATGAATTTTTGTGAGCAAAATGGCATTAGAAGGCAACTCACTGCGTCCTACACGCCACAACAAAATGGCGTAGCTAAGCGTAAGAATCGCACCATCTTAAATATGGTGCGGAGTATGTTAAAATTCAGCAATCTGCCTAAGAGTTTCTGGCCCGAGGCAGTCACTTGGAGTATTCATTTGTTGAATCAGAGTCCTACAAAAGTGGTGCGTGATATCACTCCCGAAGAAGCTTGGGGTGGACAGAAACCAAGTATCAGTCACTTACGCATTTTTGGGTGCATTGCATATGCACATATTCCGGATGAAAAGAGAAAGAAGCTTGACGATAAAGGGGATAAGTGTATCTTTCTTGGGATCAGTCAACATTCTAAAGCATACAAGCTATATAATCCTATCAGTAAGAAAATCCTTATAAGCCGTGACGTAGTGTTTGATGAAGAAAGGACGTGGACGTGGACTGTTACTAATGAATTGAAGGGTAGTACATTCCACTTAGTTTTGAGGGTGTAACAACTGTTGACAACCATCCTCAACCTAATGTTGCTGATCCAGCCTCCCCAAGTCCTATGCGAGCTCTTGTACAAACTCCACAATCACCACATTCATCTTCTACACTTTTACAAAGTCCTTCCACTCAAGAAACAGAGCCTGCAACTCCAGCAACTTCACGTCCTATCCGCACTAGGAGTGATCCGATATGGATGGCAGATTATGAAGTCAGCAGATTGGCTTCCTCTGTTGATGATCCACTTGTTTATTTTGCTTTATATGCCGATTGTGATCCAGTTGAATTTAAAGATGCGGTGCAAGACTTAAAATGGCAAGAAGCTATGAATGAAGAGATCAAGGCTATAGAGAAAAATAACACTTGGGAGTTGACAGAACTTCCTTATGGCTACAAATCAATCAGTGTTAAGTGGGTGTACAAAACCAAGTTAAATGCCGAAGGCGAAGTGGACAAGTACAAAGCACGGTTAGTCGCCAAAGGGTACAAGCAACAACAAGGTATTGATTTTGAAGAAGTCTTTGCACCAGTTGCTAGGCAAGACACGATAAGGATGATCATTGCATTGGCTACACAAAATTCATGGACCATTTTTTAGTTGGACATCAAGTCAGCGTTCCTACATGGGGATCTACAAGAAACTGTCTATGTCGATCAACCTCCTGGTTATGTGCTACAGGGGAGTCAGAAGAGGGTGTACCGACTGCGAAAAGCCTTATATAGACTAAAGCAAGCATCGAGAGCTTGGTATAGTCGTATAGAAGCTTACTTCATTAAAGCAGGTTTCCAAAAGTGTCCATATGAGCCAACACTTTTTATCAAATCTGGAGCAGCTGGGAGTTTTCTTCTTGTGTGTCTATATGTCAACGACTTAATCTACATTGGGAATAACCCTTCTATGTTTGAAGATTTTAAACGGTCAATGATGGCAGAGTTTGAGGTGTCAGATCTCGGGAAAATGCATTTTTTCCTTGGCATTGAAGTGGTACAATCCAATGCAGGTAACTTCATATTTCAGCGGAAGTATGTGCATGAGATTTTATAGAGATTTCAGATGAGTGATTGCAATTCTGTCACCACACCAAGCTGAAGTTGGAGTCAAGCTACTAAAGGATCCTGAAGGGAAGAAGGTTGACAGCACGTTATATAAACAAATTGTGGGTAGTCTCATGTACTTGACAACAACTAGGCCCGACATAATGCATGATGTTAGTCTCATCAGTAGATACATGGAAACCCCAAAGGAAATACACCTCCTTGCTGTTAAGTGAATCCTTCGCTATTTAAAAGGTACTACTAACTTGGGATTGTTGTACAAGAAGGATGCATCATCTGAATTGGTTGGGTTCACGGACAGTGATTACGCCGGTGATCCTGATGATAGGAAAAGCACGTCGGGTTCTATTTTTTTGCTGGGTTCAGGCGCCATCTCATGGTCTTCCAAGAAGCAAGACATTGTCACCCTGTCTACTACGGAAGCGGAATATGTCGCTGCTGCCTCTTGTGCTTGTCAAGCTATTTGGTTCAGGAACATCCTCACTGAACTATATTATCCTCTTGATGGTCCCATGACAATTTTCTGTAACAATAGCTCCACAATTAAGCTGTCAAAGAATCCAATTTTACATGGGCACAATAAACACATTGAAGTGAGATTCCATTTCTTGCAACATCATGTCCAAGCACAAACAATTGGTCTAAAGTATTGCAGGAGTGAAGATCAAGTTGCAGACATTTTGACTAAGCCCCTCAAACTTGCTCAATTTATAAAGTTGCGTCAATTACTTGGTGTTTGCTCGATGGCGAATCCAGTTTGAGGGAGGGAAGCTAGTGTAGGTCACTTGTTGCCTTTATAAACTGAAAGTTTCTGCATCACTTCGGTTTAAAGGGAGGGAATGTTAGGATTTAAGAAGTTAGAATAAGCCTATGCTTATGCACTTAAGCATGTGCCAAGCTTATGTCCGTTGAGTTGTCTGTTGAGTTTGTTTAGTTATTGAGTGAGTCTAGGTAGTTTCTATTGTTATGGTCATGCATTGAGGAGTGGCTTAGTAGTTCGATTTAGTGGCATTAGCTTTACTTCACTAGCTTGTATTTATAGGCGATACTCTCTCATTCAATACAATGAGTGTTTACACCATTGCTATTATTATTAAGCTCTCACATCTCGTGGGTTATCAAGAATATCCCTCGAGTGATCTCAACCTCCTTTTGATGTAGGCTCAAGTCCATAAAACACAAAGGACGAGATTCTCCTCACAGTATTACTATCAATGATTAACAATGGACCCAAAACTTCTACAACAACAGCGGTGAAAAAGCTAGTCATTGGCACTGATGGCTGGTATCTTTTCGTTGGTGAAGTCTGTAACAAAAAAACTTTACCAGATGAGTGAGTTCATGAATCACTTTTAAGGTAAAAAAACAAAAAAGATGAACTGGTGGAATGTATATCAATATGTGTAGAATTAAACAATCAATCAAAGAGACAAAACACAATAATTTATAGTGGTTCGGTGCCAATGCGGTAGCCTACGTCCACGGGAGAAGAAAGGTGTTTATTGTTTGATTGATTTAGGGTTAATATTTAGAGAGAGTTATATATAGCACAATATGAGTGCACATTCGTATCTCTTGTTTCTAAAAGAATGGAGACTTTCCTTTATAGAAAAACCGCGAATCTATCGAACCTCTATCACAACCGACTAGCCAGCAGCGCCTTCATTATGTGCAACATAAGCGTGCCCTCGCCTTCATGCCTGTCTCTGACTTCTCCTCAAGTTGGTGCAAAGATATCCACCGAGCCCAACTTGGAGAGAATATCATGGAACTTGGAAGCTGGAAGTCCCTTGGTAAAAATGTCTGCAAGCTGTTGGTCACTTCGAACAAAGGAGGTAGTGACAATGTTAGACTGTACTTTTTCACGCACAAAATGACAGTCAACTTTAATATGTTTAGTTCTCTCATGAAACACCGGATTTGTAGCAATGTGCATAGCAACTTGATTATCACAATAAAGTGTAGTTGGCAGATGCAAACCAAAACACAAATCCTTCAGAAGAGCGCGAAGCCATATGATTTCACTGGTGGTGGAAGCCATAGCCACATACTTTCGACTTCAAAGACTAGAACGAGCCACTACATTCTGTTTCTTGCTCTTCCAAGTGACTAAATTACCTCCCACAAAGATACAATAACCGGAAGTAGACTGCCAATCAACTGTACATCCTGCCCAATCAACATCTGTATAAGCAGTAATAGATGTATGCCCATTTTTCCGCATCCAAATACCTCTGCTTGGCGACCCTTTCAGATACTGCAGTATTCTAGAAACTGCATTCATATGTGGAGTCCTTGGAGCATGCATAAAACGACTAACCAAGCTTACTGCATAAGAAATATCTGGTCGAGCAATAGTTAAATATATCAGTTTACCAACTAATCGCTGATACTGACCAATGTCAGTAAGAAGATCACCGGTGTTGTCCAACTTAGCTCCACTGTCAGTTGGAGAATCAGATGGTTTTACCCCTAGCTTTCCTGCTTCACTCAAAAGATCCAACACATACTTTCTTTGATTAAGAAATATACCTCTTTTTGAATAAGCAATTTCGATCCCAAGAAAGTACTTCATAATACCCAGATCCTTGATGGCAAATTTCTTGTGCAGTAAATCCTTGAGCTTAGAGATTTCGATATGGTCATTACCTATGATAACTATGTCATCAACATAAATAAGAACAACAACCAAGCCTGACCTACTAGACTTAACAAATAAGGAAGGATTATCATCACTTCGCTTTAAGGCGGTCATAGCTAGAACAGAACTGAGCTTGGCATACCAAGCTCGTGGAGATTGTTTAAGTCCATTGATAGCCTTTTTTAACTTGCATACTAATCCAACCTTAGTCTCCTTCGGATGTCCAGGTGGGATGCTCATATACACTTCTTCTTTAAGATCGTCGTATAAGAATGCATTTTTAACATCCACCTGAAATAATTTCCAGTCTTGATTTACATCTAGAGATACAAGAACTCTAAACGTGTTCATCTTTGCAACTAGTGCAAAAGTCTCCTTGTAGTCCTGACCATATGTTTGGGTGAATCCTCTTGCAACAAGTCAAGCTTTAGGCCTCTCTAAGGAACCATCACTGTTGAACTTGTTTCTGAACACCCAACGACAATCAACTGTTTTCTTTCCATACGGTAGCATAACAATCTCCCAAGTTTTATTCTCGTCTAGAG
Organism: Coptis chinensis; assembly: GCF_015680905.1. Lineage (NCBI taxonomy): Eukaryota > Viridiplantae > Streptophyta > Magnoliopsida > Ranunculales > Ranunculaceae > Coptis > Coptis chinensis. The sequence continues at coordinate 21,887,744 of NC_141456.1, read as the reverse complement.
CACGAAGTTCTTCTTGCATCGCCTTTCTCCATACTGGACGAGAGTTAGCTTCTCTAAAGTTCTTGGGTTCTTGCGCGTCATCGAATGTACTTAAGAAAGCATGATGAGATGAAGTGATATTGGCATACGTTATATACTCCTGTAGAGGATATGAAACGTCATGCAATGACTAAAAATTCTTGTGAGTCACTAGAGGATGCAATTCTCTATCATATTTATAGTAATCCTTAAGAGTTATTGGAGGTTGTCTCTCTCGTTCAGATTGTCGAGAAACTGGAGGAGCTGGAGGAGCACTAGAGCGCGCCCGCGCCTCAGTTTGCTCAGTAGGTGAGTGTGCCCGTGCCTCTGCATTCTTGGAAATTGGCCGAGGGAGCTAGAAATGGCGTGCACCCTTAGTTGCTTTCGATCGTGAGCGTGCCCGTGCCCTTTCTTCAGTAGAACCTATAACTTCATGTGTTTCAATAACTTCAGCAGCAGGAACTATACCTTCACCAACCGCTGGGACAGGAACTATACCTTCACCAACTGCTGGGAGAGGTGCCAAATCTGCCATAACTGCTGAGAGAGGTGCCAAATCTGCCAAACACTCCCCCTGGGACCGATTCCCAAGCATAGCTGGATTTTGAAAGAAAGCTTCAGATTCAACAAATCGTACATCACGAGACAATCAGTTTTCTTGTTACCGGATTGTAACATATGTAGCCTTTCTGTATGGTTGAATAACCAACAAAAATACATCGAGTAGCCCGAGCATCGAATTTATCTCGATGAATAGCTTGCTGATGTACATAACAAACACACCCAAAAACTTGCAGATGAGAGAGATCCAGCAGCCTAGATTTGAGCACTTTCAATGGGGATTTAAAACCAATAACCCGACTGGGAAGACGATTAATCAAATAAGCAGCAGTTAAGACGCCATGAGACCAATATTGCTTAGGAACATTCATGCCCAACATAAGAGCACGAGTGGTCTCCAAAAGGTGTCTGTTTTTTCTTTCAAATTTCGCCATTCTGGCGAGGTGTGCCAACCGCGGCTAGTTTGATGAGTTATCCCCAGTTCTGAAGGTACTCAAAATGCGGACCTTTGCAAAACTCAGTGTCATTATCTGATCTAAACATCTTGATTTTTCTACCAAACTAATTAGTAACCATATTATGAAAATCTTTGAAAACATTCACAACCTCATTCTTCAATTTTAACAAATATAACCATGTAGCATGAGATTTATCATCAATAAACAACACAAAATACTTATAGCCATTATAAGAATTAACGGGAGCAGGTCCCCATAAATCAAAGTGGAATAACTCAAACAAATTATTAGACATAGTATGCGAGTTTGGAAAAGGTAAACGAGTTTGTTTAGAAAATTGACAAACATCATCAGAGTTTATAGAAACATGCGGAAACAATTTGACAGGACATGACTAGATGGATGCCCAAGTCTTTTATGCAAAATGCAACTCTCAAGTAAACCACTAGCTTGACACGCCTTCTTATGCGACTTCAACAAATAGAGCCCATTGGAATAAATTCCTTCACCAATCGTCCTCTTCAACTTTCGATCCTGAAAGACGGCAGAATTAGGAGAAAAAATGACAACACAATTTAAGGAATTTGTAAGTTTGCCAACAGATAGAAGTTGGACAGGGAAGCAAGGAACAACTAGAGCGTGACTCTTGAGACTTTGATTAAAAAAATCAACTTGACCACTACCTAGAATGGGGATGGTGGATCCATTGGCTATGGAAATATTATGTTTTTCAGTTTTGGACACAAAATTATGGACAGAGGCAGGGCAATTAGCCATATGATCAGTAGCCCCCAAATCAATTATCCATGAGTTACTATTTTCTGGCATAGTAAAATAGGCATGTAAATTACCTAACACATGAGTTGAGACATGGACTTAGTGAGTTGTTGGAGAATTTGACTCAATTGATGACTAATATCTGAGTTGGACATTGATGTCTCGGCTACTGCGACATGATCTTTCTTGGACAGTTCCTTTTTAAGATGCGGATGTAATTCCCAACAACGGTCCTTGGTATGCCAGTTTTTTCCACAATGATCATAGTGAGACAGTTCCCTTTTTCCCTTACCTTTTTCGAATCCCTGTGACTTCTTTCAAAAATTGTTTTATGCAAGTAATACTGATAGATTCAGAGATTGAAGACTTCACCTCGGAGTTCATGGTTTTTGCTTGTTTTCTTCTCTCGAATAGTTGCACAAACAAGCAGCTGACAAGTGATGGAAGAGTGCTTTCCATTAGAATCTTGCTTTCCAGATTTTCAGATTTTGGTTTAAGACTACTAAAAACTTGCGGAAGATTTTATCCTCCTCAGCCCGTTTCAAAATAGTCTTAGCATTTGTGGTGTGTGGACGATATATGTTTAACTCATCCCATAATTTCTTCAAATTCCCAAGGTGTTCTGTAAAAAATTTCTCACCTTGTTGCAAAACACTTATTGCGAGTTGGAGTTCAAACACACGGGCAGAATTGTTCTGGTTTCCGTATAAATCTTCAATTGAATCCCACATCTCCTTTGCAGAATCAGAGAAAGTAAAAATTCCAGCAATGGTTGACTCCATCGAATTGAGCAACCAGGATCGAACAAGCTGATCATTGGAAACCCAATTCTCATATTCGACTTTATTAATGGCAGGACACACCTTTGTACCATTAACAAATCCCAATTTCCTCTTGCCACCCAGAGATAGCGAAACAGCCCTAGACCAAGGTATATAGTTTGTTCCATTCAAAAGAATTGATGACAGCTTCCAACCGAGATTGAATCAGTCTTTGTTGTTACAGCAGACTTTGGGTTCACTACTACAGAATGACACTTATACCACTGTTTTTAAGTGTGGTATAAATATATTTACCACTGTTATGCAACCGTGACAATAGGTGGTGTGGTATATAATAATAACAAAACTGTGGTATATATGTTTAACGGATATCATGGTTTTTTAAAGAACCGTGGTTTGTATGCCCATTATATACCACAGTTGTCAACAGAACCGTGGCATATAAACTATTGAAACTGTGGTTTATATTAGTGTATGTGTTATAATACCGTGGTATATAGTTATACTAAACACTACGGTTTATACGGTTTATGCCAAACCATATATATATATATATATATATTATTTAATAATAATATATATATATATATATATATATCCATTATTTAATAACCAAATCTTCCACTTAAAACAAAACATAACAAAATTTACGCCTTTGCCCACGATAATCGTTACAACATTTCCATCTTCCCAACAAATTCCAAAATGTACAATAAACTATCAAACATTGCTAAAAAAGATAATAATAATAATAAAAAAAAAACTTCCATTAATTTTTTGAGTGCACTAAGAAAACAAATTTCAAATTCCTTTTCATAAATTAAAAAGGTAAGACTCATAAATTAAACTGGAAGGGTCCGAACATAGCTAAAAATCATCCTCATTCGCTTCCGGCTGAAACACCCCATTTTCCTGGATGAACTGAATAATATCGAGTCGAACATCGTCAAGTTCATCTTGTGTGTACGTCTCCTTCAGTTCTAAATTTGTCATCTGGATGAGTTAAAACACAACATGTGAGAGTTACTATATAAGAATAAAGGAGAGAGAATGTGCTATTATGAAGCATCTCCTGACCTTTAAATTCCTTATCGTCTTTGACACCCGAAGCATTTGCATGAATATGAGGGTTCTTTGAGGTTTCCTCATTCTTTTCAAACAGTGCATGAGCAATCATCCGGCGTGCAACCATATATAGGTACATTCCGCGGCTTTGGTGCGATTGACTCTCTTATCCCTCCATTCTCTTCATAAAAGATCCGCTCACGAGCAGCAATAAAAGGAAGTTTGAGTATATCTGACTTAGTGTACATTGATGAGCACTTAACGGTTAGTCACTATGAATAAATACAAACCATCAAACTACCTCCTCAGCTCAAAATAATGCTTCTGAGAACAAAAGCATAAATTCGTACAAGGTAAATCCCTCCTAGTTCATAATTGGGGTTTGGGCCCAAAAAATTTGACCCTTTCCAATATTAAAGTAGACCTGAATTTCATTTTGTGAACCCGAAACTCAAATTTGATCAATAAATGAAGCCAACTAGTAGACACTTCTTCTTATCCCTCTAACAACAAAAGCCATAAAGACACAACAACCATATGTAAACAGTAAACCTAATTATATGTCCTTGTCAAATCAAACTTTTCAAACCTATTTTTCATGATTGTATTCAAGGAAAGTACAAAAAAAATAGAAACATACAATCTAGCATCACAACAGTAGTTTCTATTTGATAATAACAAAATTGCTACTTACTTTACTTTCTTCCTATAAATGGTAAACTTCCAATCAACAATAAAGAATAAAACTTTACTAAGAAAAGTGATGAAGAAACAAAGAAGGCCAACCTGATTAACAAGTTGATGAGGTTGAACAAGAGAACCAGTAAGAGACCTGGGTCTAGAACTAGAACTTGTAGGCAAAGACTGTTTCTTTGAAGTTATTCCAGGATTTGGGTACCTTAAAGAAGAAGAACGGTCAAAAGGTGGAAGGGGTGTGTTGCGCCCTAATTTTCCAGACAACTGAATATTCAGGTAAAAAAGCTCAATCCAAATATTCAACCGTCTGATAAACCAAGACGTGAGCAGGTTTGACTCACACGAGTCCAAACTAGAACTAAAATATAAAACACCCCCTTAACATCGCGTTCAAAAAAAAAATTCGATGAGTTTTCCCTCGTATTTCTAACATCTCATAAATTTTACAACTTTGTCCTAACCTGAAAATCAGCTAATATACTTCCATTTAATACATTCAACCTCGATTCAACCCAACTACTAAAGATATATTGATTCGTGGTAAGCGGCTACTTAACCATCTCGACAAATGCGGTTAAATCAAAGTAGCTGCGCCGAAACCAATCTCATACCCCATATCGGTCTTTTACAAGTGAAGCGCTAATCCATGTCATAATTATGTAATACCCACACTTTTTACTTCCCTGGATGCTCGAGGTGTGCCCAATGCTAGAGTTAAGATGTCCTTACTTCCTTCAAGAACTACCTTCCTCTCCTCCACTTCCTTAGTCAAGACATCCTTCAATTAATTTTTGAAGTAAACAAGGATTTAGCAAGTCCAAATCACAACAATTAGCATTCATGTCTAACATTAAAACATAAATAATAAACGATTAGAAAACTTACAATCTTTTTCAGCCACTCTTTCTATAGCAACTTCAATGCATTTTCATTTTCTTGAGTAAGCTCTTTTCCATATTGAAGACCTTCAATTTTTTCCATTGAAAGCTGGTCCCAACTCTTTTTTCTATGGTTACAAAATAATCATAAGCGACATGGTTAATAACGATGCATGTCTAGGGTGTCTTGAGAAAATAATAAGCGTTTTTTTTTTTTTTTATTTTTCTGGAAACGAAGTAAGTTAGTATCCTATTAATGGAAATCAACCACAAAAACAAGAAGTTAAAAACAAACAAACAAAAGAAACCAATCAAGACAACACAACATGTGCTAGTGGCGTAAAAGGAATCCTCACTAGGTTAGGCGAGCAAGAAAAACTAATCTGAAACACAAGAATCAGGCGACAGCTCCACGATGAGTCTAAGAAATACAAGTCAAAGTTGGCCGATACCTACTCTCTACAGAAAGATACCCGAGACTTGGTGTGGAGAATACATACTTCTAAAGATAAACAATGGTAAAGGGCACTGGAGATATAATGGTGTTGAGCAACTGATGTGTTCTAAATTGCTATGATTTACTCAGAATAAATCCCTGGAAGATTGGTGACCAATATAATGCAACACTATCTCTTCTTAGCCCAGGAAGAGGGCCAACATAAATGCCATAAAGATGCATGCAGGATTCTACAAAGAACCAATACAATCCAGGCCATACTAATCCAATCAAGAAAGAAACATAGAACAAAATGGGGAGAATTATAATAAAGAGTATGGGCAATTCTATAAGCTTGCCGGCTGGCTATGATTCTTTGCTTCAGGCATAACACAGTACCATGCTAGTAGAACCACTTGTACAAATCCAATATTATGAACAGGTATATCAAGATGTATTACTGACCATAAATCACATATAACAAACCATATTAAACAACTTGTACAAACCATAAATCACATATAACAAACCATATAACAAATCATTTTTCTCTCCTAAGTATAAAAGCAAAGGAGGCTTCTTTGTAGTCAACCATATTAAACAACAACAATCATACCTTGTATATCATCTCACCCCGCCCGATTAATCCCACCAAGAACCTTATACGCTTCCGAATGCACCGAATCAACTCTCGAAGCATATATCTTAACACCAGCCTCCAATGTACAACTTGCCTACACACAAAAACAAAACAAAACAATAAAAAAAAGACCCAACATTTAATAAAAGAAAAAAACTTGAGTGGGGCGCACCTTTTGGAAATTAGTTTCTACGTCATTATCATATTGAGTATCAATTCTAATAATCTCACACATATGATCAATCAACCTTAACTCCCAAGTATTCTTCTGATTAATCTTATTCTCACTTGCTAATTTAATACAGTTTGTGAAAAGTTCAGTAATTTGCTCTTTATTGAAACATAAAGGGTCGGGTTGAGATTGAAGTGGAGGAGGAGAAACGACAAGAATGGATTTGCGACGAATGGCTGTTGCACGCGCACGTGCACGTTCTAGTTGGTCGTTGTTTGAGAATAATAATGGACTCGTTGGTCCTCATCCTCCTCCTCGTGTTGGGGTGGTTTTGGGTTTCGGTCATTGCTTTTGATTTTGAGGTGTGGTCGTTTTTTTCAAAGAGAGAAGAGGAAATGATTTTGAGTTTTTTAGTGTGTGTTTTTTTCCCTCCTCAAAAATTGAATATGAGAAGCTTTTCGGGTTGGGCTTTATGAAGTTGGAGGCCCAATTTAATAGACAATGGATTAAATCCATTAAGCGTGTATTTTTTTTTTTTTCGTATTTCACTATTTGGCATAAAGTCATAAACCACAGTAGAAAGTGGAAAATTTATATACCAATGTTTATGTTTAAGGTAGTGGGGATGTGGAGTACTCTCATCTTTGAAAAAAAAAAAAACTAACCATGGTATATGGCCCAACTTATCCCACGGTTTTCATGTAATCGTGGCATATAAACCAATGACCAAAGAAATTTCCGCCGTGGTATATAAGTATTTCCCACGGTTTTTGAAAGAACCATGGTATAAACGTTTTTATTGACCGTGGTATATGTGTCATTCTGTAGTAGTGGTTTGGTTTTGGATCTGTCATAGTGTTTTGTGTTTATTTAGGTTCATTTAGAGGAGAGATTAAGCACTCCGCTCTGATACTATATAGAATTAAACAATCAATCAAAGAGACAAAACACAAGAATTTATAGTGGTTCGGTGCCAATGTGGCAACCTACGTCCACGGGAGAAGAAATGTGTTTATTGCTTGATTGATTTAAGGTTGTGTTACAGAGAGTTATATATAGCACAACATGAGTGCACATTTGTATCTCTTGTTTCTAAAACACACGAATCTATCGAACCTTATAGAAAACACACAAATTTATCGAATCTCTGTCACAACCGACTAGGGCGCGCCCGCGCGCGTTCATTATGTGAAATATAAGCGCCGCGCCGCCTTCATGTCTGTCTCGACTTCTCCCACAATATATGTTTTAATGCTCGCAATGTGTGGAATGTCGACTAAATGTATTAGTGGACTAGTGGTTGATTATATTCAACTACGTATCATTCTATGAATAAATTCAATGTTTACTTGCGTTGAGAGTAAAAGAAAACTTAAGTGTTAAAAGGTGGGTGCAGTCAATAACATTTAGGGACTCTTTTGTCCAACTGAAAATATTAAAATTAAGAGGGTGCAATATGTAATAGATCGAGTGGGTGCCAACATCACGACCCTTATGGATATTCATCACGGTGTACAAGATTAATGCCCAGAGATTATTCTTTTCCTTCGCCTAAAAAAAAGAGATTATGACCAAAAAAAAATAATGAACTTTCACTTTGGTTTCAAACAAAGTAACGTATTTTTTTTTATTCAAACAAACAACGAACTTTCAAAAAGTTTCAATTTAGACATTCCGTTCAATTAATCAAACGGGGTTAGTTAGGTTTTTCCCCAAATTATTTTTGACTGATATTTTGCACAAATTAATCCGATATTTCGCACATACCACTACACTAATATTTCAAAAAACATAAACCGGATTCGATTTTGATTAATTTGTGCGAAATATCAACAAAAATGATTTGGGGAAAAAAACTTAACTGATGCCGTCTGAATAATTGGACGGAGTGTCTAAATTGAAACTTTTTTAAAGTTTGTTGTTTGTTTGAATAAAAAAAAAATACGTTACTTTGTTTGAAACCAAAGTGAAAGTTAATTGTTTTTTCCTTGTTTTTTTTTGTCATAATCTCAAAAAAAGAAAAGAAAACAGAAAACTTATGGCTGAGCTCTCAATCTCTCATAGTGGTACTTCACCAATTTGTATTGTGTAAATAGTTTCGGAGATACCTCCTGCCTATATTTAGTTCCTTGGAGCATTAACCGTATTTCTCCAACATTAATCTTATTTATAATGGGAAAACTGCGGTTTATTAGTTCCCCTATTTTCGGTTTTAAACCAATTTTTTAAATCAAAAGAGTACCGAAAGTTTCACCCATAAAATTTTCACAAAACTCATGTACATTTATTCAACAAAAAACGGAAAATTCCGCGTTCACAAAAGGCACCGTTTCGCCCCCATTTTCCATCTCTCTCACTTCTCCATCTCTGTTTCCTCTATTCCAAACTCCAATTTTTTATTTTCTCCTTTGTATCATTTTTATATTCTCTTCTCTTCATCTTATTATCTCTATATCCCCAAACTCCACTATTTTCTCTCTCTCATTTTTGTTGGAATTGCACTGACACAATGGATGAGGTTAGTTTCAACAACTTTTACTTTTTCCATATTTTCTATTCCTTTCTAAGCCAGTTTATATGGCCGGACTTCATATTATTCTTCTAATTTTGCTTACTGCCCTTCATCTCGATTCGATCCCAAATACCGTCAAGGATAAGCACTGGGTTTTATAGATGTTGCCTTAATCTTGGGTTTGAGAGTGAAAAATATCCCCGACTCGTTTCGTTTTACTCATGTAGAGTCAAAGGTGCCTCTGAATTTAGGCAGCGGTATTTCAAGGATGATGTGGTGTCCGCTGAGAAAATTCTTGCAGCAAGGGATAAGGCAAAGGGCAATGCGAATGTTAAAGACGTTTATCGGTTGAATCGGCTTTATGTGTTAGAAGTGTTCATTGTTCCTAGCCTTTTGAGGATGATCGACGTGAAATATGTTGATTTAGCTGAAGACTTAAGGCTTTTGATGCATTTCCATGGGGAAGAGTTTTGTTCGATTTGCTAGAGGCTTCACTTGAGAAATCTTCCGAGTTTCTCAAGGAAGATACAAGATCATCATATACATTATACGGGTGCACGTTGGTCTTTGTGATTTGGGCTTAATTATCTTCATATTCCTTCACTGGGTCCGCAGAAAATCAACATTGAAGATTTCCCCAGAGTTCGCGGTTGGTATAACTATAACACCCCGTGTTTTATTTATACGTATTTTTCTATTTAATTAATTAATTTAATTGTTTATTTTAAAAATTCGTCGGATTGGACTCGGGATACGTGGGCTTGGTTTTGGGCCCGAGTTGGTGTTGGGCTTGGGTTTCAGACCCAAGTATATAAACACATTTTTCTAGAAAATAGGGTTCCTGGAGAATAAAATATATTAAAAATGGAGGCAGCTTGTTTACTCGAGCATTGGAGCACGACGATTAATTTGGGAGGATTCGTCGAAGTCATTGTGCGTCCGTGAGTAGAGTTAACTCTCACCACTACCGTAACTATGATTTTCGCCCATTTTAATATTTCGTTTTACGGCCCATTATATTGTTTTGATTCGACGTCGTGTTGTCGAAGTTGTTAAAACTCGAAAGTGATTCGGATTTTGATGTAGAACCGCCGAAACTTTAGGCGTTAAGGGCGGTTAAAGCCCCATTAGAGAAATCGTCCTTTTCCTTTGTTTCTCTGTGTATACTCTTTTTGATTTCTCGTGGGTTGAACTATGATGTTTCTATATGTTTGAATTCGATTTGGTTGATGTCGAGTCGCCGAAGCTCGTCGAAGCCTTCGACAGGCGTCAATGGTGACACCACGCCCGAGCGCAAATCGCCCCTCATGAATTTGATTAACTTTTTTGATCTTTGTGATGTTCATATTAATTGGTTGTTGGTATATGATGAATGTCGGGTTTAGCATGGTGGTGGTGTGGTATTTGTTGGAGCTTGGAGAAAGCTTGAGGTGCGTTAATGGCGTTACTGCCATTACTGCCATTACTGGGACTTGGGGTTTATGCGATTTTGTTTGTAGTTCGAACTGTTTTGGGTGGGTTGTTGATGTTGTATGATTGATGGAGGTTGGAATGAGGGCTGTCGATTGAGTGGAGATCTGTAAAAGCTTGAAGCTTTGAACAAGCTTTAATGGCGGCAACAAAGAATTTCTGATGAGGTTATGTGAACATTGGTTGTTATGGTTTTGATCACGCAGGTTAGAATGAGGATTGATGTCGGGAAGTAAAGGTTTGATGGTTGGGTCGATGTATATGGAGAAGGGGACGATTGAAGCTTTTACGACCATTAATGGTCAGATAGATTGCGATTTTCGCATTAAGAGGAAATCGAAAATTGTTGGTATGGGTGTTGAGGGTTTCCTCAAGGAACCCAACCGGCTTGGGCTCAAATTGGGTGGCGAAAGTGATGGTGGTGGCTTTGTGGCGATGGAGGTCTTTGGAAAGTGAGAGAGGAGATGAACATAAAGCGTTTTTGGGTTTGGAGTTGGGCTTGGGCGAACTTCGAGTTATGGCTCGGGTTTAGATTTTTAAATTTGGATTTTTTGTATTAGACTTTGGGCTTTAGGCTGTGGGCTTTTGGGGTTAGATAAGTTTGGACTGGTTGACTGCTGTTGACCCTTGGCAGGTCGACTTTGACTTTGACCAGAGTTGACTTTGACTAGGGTTGACTTTTGACTAGGGTTGACTTTGACCAGTTGACCTTTTAACTCGGATTATGATTCGGTCTACTAGGATAGGTCTAGAGCTATTAGCATGCTTGGCTGTAGGCTAAGACCTTTCTATATATACGTGTGTACTATGTGATTTTGCAGTATTGCAACGTTATGACACTTAGACATTCATGAAATTAATAACGCGTAAACCTAAAATACGTGAATCAAGATATTTCGTCGTTCTCGGAAATAATAAATACAATAAATTTCAATAATGTGTAAAACAATTTACCTCACTCTTTTAGAACTCTCCACGTCTCAATTGTTAGAATTGAGTTTTATGACTGTTGATGTCATATGATAGGTGGGCATTTATTGAATGTGCCATAAATGGCCCGTTAGCGTTATCTATGGGTATTCATTGAATGTGCCATGAATGACCCGGGTATTCATTGAATGTGCAATGAATGACCCGATTGTTTGGACTGCCCTAAAGAGGAACTAAGGTATTCGCCTTGCGGGTTAGTTGAATTCCTTGAGTGTACGGGAATGTAGGATTGGGCATTCCTTGAATGTGGCGAGAGAATGACCGGGGCATTCATTGAATGTGCCATGAATGGCCGTTAGTGATTTGATAGGTATTCCTTGAATGTGGCGGGAATGACCTAAGATACATAGGTTGTGAAATATGTGTATAAGAAAAGTAATTGATTAATTAATAAGATAAATTAATTTGATTACGCGAGAGTATTTGGGCTTGCATTGGAATACCTATAGGATATCTACACATATTATATAAAATTGCTAACTTTCTTTTGCGGGGAGGGTAGGACTTAATAAATTTTTGTGCGAGGACGCCGTCCTACCCTTATCAAAAGAATGGATATCGGTAAGTTTAAAATTCCGGTTTTTAGATATTAAAACGAGATATTAGAATGAGTAAGATAATGGAAGTCTTGCTTGGGAAGAAGCTATGCCGGTTGAAATGACGGAACTAATTGCCTTCCAAGCCGTGAATGATTAAGTTGTGGGATAATATAACATGATTGTTTGGATAATTAAAGTATGATAATGTTTATATGTGTTTAGTCTACTCATACCAGCAAATTCAATTTGCTGACCCATGTTTGCTTTGTTTTGGCAACGTGGGTGTGTTCTTGGGAACATAGGTGGAAGGCAAATGGAACCGGCGGGCGCAGGATGGGATTCTCACTTTGGAGCGAGCCCTGGGAGTTTAGTTTATTAGGTCTGATCTTTTGGAAGGATGTAATAACGTGAGTTGACATTTTTATATGACATGAGAATACGAGGTTGGAAATTGTTTTTATTTAAAGTTTGTTTATGTTTGTATTGGGATGGAAGAAAGTTTTTAATAAAGTGATAGTTGAGGAATTTGGAGTTTATTTGTGGTTAAGTTGATCCTGTTATGATGTGGGTTTTAGGTTTTGACAGGTGTTGTATCCCCCGTCATAGCCTGGGTTTTTAGACAATTGAATATAGTGATGTTTGAGATATTTATATTTCAAATATTCATTATTTTAATTGTTTAGAAAATCGGGCTGTGACAATAACCTTCCCTAGATGGTCATGCAATCTATCACAGTTGAGAATATTCTCCGGGGGAAGGAACTAAATGTCATACAACATCTTGCTCTAACTAAATTTGAGAAAGACAATAATATTGTGCAAGAAGCCATAGCGGTGAGTTTATCTGTAGTGATAATATTCGAACTTGGGTATATATTTCTACGTTTTATCTGCACTTACAACCCATTTCATTGCAGTTAGAAAGCAGGGAAACTTTGGCCCCAGATGTTTTAGCAAATGAAAGCGAGGTGGTTCAAAAGGTAATGCCATGTACCCAAGTTTATAAAGAAAGTTAAATATGCAGGGAAAACAAGAGCTTATGTGGGGTGTTCAACAACTTGAAGAGGCAGAATATTTAGTTGGTGAATCAAAGAAGTAACATTACTGGAAAACAAGTGTAATTTAGCATAGAGTGCTTTTTAGCACACACCATTTCATAATATCATGAAACCATGAGGTAGATAGAAGTATGGCTAATTATTTAGTGGAACTCTTGGATGTTAACTTGACTCCACCATCCAGTTCCTGTGGTAAATTTACAATTACATATATACATTTATCTAACCTTGCATGCACAGATACACTTTTATTATTCTCAAACTATTTGTGTTTACATGTTCTGATTATTTAAAAATTGGCCCTGATCTGATTTTTATGCAGAATGCCAACTATTGATTTGGAGATGATACATTGCTAGATGGGTTTCCTTAAGGGTAACTCAAAATAACTCATCCTATGAAGTTCAAAATATAATAAGTGAACATGCAAAATATATGATGAGTGTTGATAAAGTTCTATGCTGGGAAATCTTTGTAGGTTTGCTATGCCCCACTTATCCTGTAAGGTCTCACATGCACTTTTCCTGTAGGCATGAAATCTGGTATTATTGGCGGAAGCGGTGCAAAGTGGCAAAACAACACTCATTCAAACAAGATTATTACCTTAGTTGAACCTATTCTTTCTGACGGATGGATCCGGTTAATTAAGGGGTAAGATATGGTTCATTGTTAGTAATTACATCATACTATGAGATATACTAAGAAGCCAACTCTTAAAAATTTGGTTCCATTTTTTTCAGGTGAGCAACTATTCCTCAATGAAGGTGGTTATGTCTTGCAAGCCTCACTTTGCCCACTCTTTAAGGAGTCTCAATTTCAACTGGAACTTCCAAATCACATGTACCTTCTTAATCACGATGTTGAATTTTTAGTTTAATTTTTTACCAATTTGTCCTTCGTTTTATTCACTCATTGCATTTTGATTTTCAGTGCTAACAAAGTAGGTTTCAAAGTTAACTCCAAAATTGGTGATTTTCCTCAAACACACCATTGTTATTGGACACGTTATTTGATGAAAGTTTTGATGGTTTATGTTTCTCATTTAATTTATTCTTTTTCTTAACTTTTAGATTTAACCCATGACTACATAATATTCTTTTCCATTTATCTTCGCTTTTAGATGATGACACTAGCAATGCTTAATATTGAACTTCTTCAAGTAGTTCTCGATAGTTTGTATCATTATTAATTTTTCCCTGTTTTACTATTTATTTTCCTAATTTTTTTTACGTAGTGCGCTCAGTGGTGTGTATTTATTCCTATACGTCTCATTTTTAAAACATTTAACCCATGACTATCGCCATAATTAATATAAAAAAGTTTTTAGCTCCGCCAATGCAAAATCCTTTTTCTTGCATTCTTTGGTCCCAAGCCCAGATAAAGGAGGAGGGGAAACAACTTTACTATGCTTTTCTATGTTCTTTGATGTACAAAGCCGGAATCACACGACTAATAGCTAAAACAAAAAACAAAGACATGAATAGTTCATTCAGTTTTACTCTTTACTTTTTTAGAAATGTTTACATCTTGCTTGGAATTTTGCTTTGAGAACGTATCTTTTTGTTTTTTCGCAGGAGTGTACATGCCATATTTGACACTGGAAAAGTAATGCTATGTACAACCAATCTAGGTGATGCTATGTGGATATTGGCTGCCACATTATCTGTATGGATTCAGTAACTACATGAATTAAGAATTTGTTCTCCTCGAAGCAGAAAACAGCGCGCAACACTACATTTCAATAAAATACAATCAAAGTTTGACGATTATGTTCCTGCATGCATGTATTTGTAGATAGACTTATATCTTACTTATATTTGTATTTTTATGGATGTGCAGAAATATGTTCGTTCAATCTACCACCTACGTCTTGGTTTTGCCTACTTGGCTTCTCGACCATTGATAAACGTAAAATGTCTAGTCTACCTACGTAATGAACTACGAATCCATAAACGTAAGTAAACTAAACTTTTTACTTGATGCTCTCTTGTTTATCAAAGAATTTTTCTACTCTCAACCAATTGAGATATAGGGGAGTAGATAGAGTTCGTTCCACTCCTAGTGCTCTAGCATGGATGTTTTCTAATCTAACTAGTCGTTTTTTAAGTCTATGAGAGTTTTTATGGGAAGGGAATTATACTACGATGCAACTACCCACAAGATGCAACTAGTCGGTTATCGGAATACTAAGGGAATGCTACGTTGATTCTATGATAAGGAGTTGAGGGGATTGATTCCACCTTAACTCAACTTAATCCACTAACGATTTAATCGTCAGAATCCGAATGAATCGAAGCAGAACAATTGGTTATTCCTAATCCCTAATTATACATGGCATTTCTACCAATTCATAACTAGCATGTGAACAATTAAACCCATTCTCATGGTGAACTAATCATTTCTAGAGTGGAATAGAAAATACATTTAACTCTAACGATAATCGAATCAAGCTTTCATCAAGGCTTCACAACCCCCTCTAATGGAGGTTTAGCCTTGAATCATTCCGCAATCATTTCCATTTATATTAAAACTAAACATAATATAAAGCATTGAAATTTATTTAATTAAACAATAATGAAATCTAATTTAATGACTAAATTGAACTAAGGACATAAATTGAAATTAGATCTAGAATTGGAATTGACAAAATCGAAATGGATAAAGAATACTACTTTATTGATCTAATCAAATGAAGAACAAGATTCAAGGTTTAATCTAATAAGGGATTTGAAACTAATTAAAGAAAAACAATTAAATCTAGATCTAGAAGCTATTTTAATGGCTACTTTCTATTCTAAGCTATGAACCCTAATTCTCTACTAATTAATCTACCATTAACTATCTACCATTAACAAAGACTTAAGCTTTTGTTTTTATACATCCAGATCCAAAATTCGTGCATGGGCTTGGAGCCAGGGTTTGGGCCAGAGAATCAGGCCCAAAACCCAATTCTTTCAGTCCAAAAAGGCCTCTTCAGCTGCAGTTGACTTCCACAGACTTTTCGTCCACTTCTGCTCCTCTGATTGGGTCAAGGCTTGGACCATTGCAAAGCTCTTTCCGAGCCGGTCGTTTTGACATAAGGTATGCCCAATTCGAGGTCCGAGTCCAAAGATACGGCTTCGGAAGTTTCTGCTGACTTTTGCTCCTTTATCTCGCTAAAGTGGTACATTTCTCGCACATAATGGACTTTGAAACCCGAAATGCAAAAAAAACGCGTAAGTGTTAACTCTTACTTATTATTCACATAATTGGTCTAACAAGATGATTATTAAGGGGTTAAAACTACAGTTTTGGGCTCTTATCAAACCACCCCAAACAAAGATTTTGCTTGTCCTCAAGCAAAGATGAGAAATTAGAATAAGTGACCAAAAATGGAGTTCTACCTAATCTCGTTTTACTGAGCGCGACATTGCATTGACCATATGCAACAAGGCTTTAAACCACTAGGAATTCCCTAGTGGACGAAGTTATAGCCTCGTGAGAGTTTTCCAAGTGAAGGTACTCACAAACTTCATCTATACTACAACGACTAAGAAAATAAAATTATTGTTTCCTTATTCATGCTCAACTATCTATACATCTCTCTAGCAATTACATAAGAATAACCAAAAAAACCCTAAGTTAATATATGCATAATAATCAATCATCTACAATAAACATATATACAATGAGTAGTACTATCAAATGTTTAGCGGGTTTGTTTTCGGAGAACTCCTAATAGGCCCTTAAATAGGTTCTCACAATAATAGTCAAGAAACAACACTCGATTTTTGCACTCAAGTTTTAAGCTACTCCAAAGGTAGTGGGTACACTTTACCTTACAATCTCAATGACAACAAGGAAGCTCGGGTCAATCAAACACATCGCCATTTACTATCACACTAACCTATTCCTAATCGAGCTAGAGGTCTTTATTAGGTGTTACAGGGATTAGAGATGGTTTAAGAAGGAAGGAAATGGATATTCAAAAGGACAAGTCCGAGATAATAGAGTCTTCAGATATGTAACTTAGAGAAAACCTTGTTATTTTCTTTTTTCTATACTTTGTTTCCATCCTTAGCCATATTTTTTTTTTTTTTCTTTGGCTTTTGACTCCTTTTTTATATATTTTTTTTTTTGGAGTTTTTTATTTTATTTCTATTTTTCTTTTCTTTGGATGGAAACTTTTTTTTCTTTATTTTTCTCAAGCAAGTAACAATTTTTGTTTATATGTGTGTTTTTCTTCTCTTCTTCTTCACTCATTCTATTCTCGGACTTATTCTAAATTGGGTAGGTTGATTTATTCTTTTTTTTTTTATTTTGTTTTGTTTTGTAACAGGTAAAGGAATTGTGGTGTATGGAAGGCTAAAAGAAAAGGCTCAGAGTGGCGACTAGCGGAAAATAATTCATAGGTTTGAATTTCTCGGCTATATCGATCCAAAGAGCGGCCTAAATTCTCACTTAGGATATGGTTTAGTGATCAAGCAAGTGGACGCGGTGTGATTTCTCTATCCGGATTTTACTTCTCCCTTGTGTCATTTCTCAAATGTTTCGCTCATATAAGGCTTTTAGGCTATATTCTCACAGGATTTGTAGAATAAGTACTCTAGCCTAGATTTTAAACTTATCGCTAACAATCATAGATACTCATGTAATATATTTATAGATAGATGCAAAGATTATTACCTACATATTAACCTAAGTTTCTAACAATTATTCTCGATGCAAAAGCTATGAGACTTCTAGATTGTTAAGAGCATGGAGAAAGAAAACAATACCAATATTCCTAAGTGTATAGCATAAACTTATTTATTTATATTTTTAAATTTTTGAAATTTTAACTAGAAAACAAATGCATATTATGTATATCTATATCCTAACAGATGTCTTAATTACGCGGTTTCTATGCCCCCAAACAAGAAGCATGCTTTGTCCTCAAAGCATTGTAAATAAAGAGGGTAGGAAAAATACCATCAAGCGCTGTGGAAATTCGTAAACATCCGCAAAACAATGTTAGAACGCACTAATATAGGAAATAAAACCGACACAACTCTATAAGAGTTCCACCCATTATGGGGTTAACATAATTAAATTGCTTTGGGACATAAGGCATACAAACGTAAACTAAAACTTACCTCCACTCCCGTTGTTATTCATCATCTTCGCCATCCTCTACTTCTATAAAGAAGAGGAGGTTCCTTCGCCCCGCCATGCTATGATAATTTGCCGTGCTTCACGCCATTTATCATCTATGGTTGCTAACCTATTAAGTGCCACTTGGTCTGATGGGGTGTAGGGTGCAACCCGGTGAGGTTGTATCCGCCACCCATGCCAAGTCATTGCACGGAAAGATCGGATAATACTATTGGTGGGTCACACCGTCTACCTTAATCCAATCCGCGGAAACGGTACAAAAAAACAGGAAAGAAACATAGCATAATACGCGGAAATTAGAACAGGCATAAGAAGGTACTTATGCCTCATAGTATAGGCTCGTGCTAAACTAGACATCAAAGTCCGGGAAGGTCATAACCGGCCCATTGGCTAAAGCAAGGAAAACGCCGCAAGTGGCGCCATTCACGTAAGAAAACGCCATTCCCTAAAATGTTTAGCATTATCCAAAACATAACAGTTCCTATGTTCATGGACAAAGCTACCAAGTGGCAACGCTATAGTCCCCTTTGGTCCTCAATAACGGAAAATGCCCCGCCCCATAAGCCTCGCGGCAAAGACTCATAAGTGTAGACATGCATATTATCGCCCCTAATAGCACCATGGGTCTTGTATATCTCACCGGGCATAGCAAGTCCAAGAACAAATGCTAGCAAGAACCCGTAATCTCCATGGTTCATTGTCAATGTTGATGGAGAACACTTGTTCTCCATCCGTCTCTCAAAGAAAATGCAGTTATTATAAAAATAAGATGCAAGTGCCGGAGAATAAAGTTCACCGGTCTTACCATAAGAGGTTCCCTACCAACATATGTGATGGACCTCGCCAAAACCAAGCACCGTAAGTAGTGCTTTGGAACAAATCTTCGAAAAGACTGTTCCGTATCAATATTGGAGATGTCATCTCTAAATTACGCTTTGGAATAGCTGCTAATGATTCGGATACTACACGCCAAAAAACCGAAAAATTTCTGGTCCAGAGAAGTTGGCGCTGGGCGCCAACTAACTTAATGCGGGCGCTCTTTTGTATTTTGGAATTCCAAGAACTTAGCTGGTGGTCGCCGAATTAGGCGCTGGGCGCGCCTCGACAAAATTTTTCTCGACAGAATTTTAGGGCGCTGAAGCTTGGGCGCTAACTGGGTGCGGGCCTCCGAAGTTGCGTGCATTGCTAAAATGAAGTCAAAAACGGGAATCGCGGGTTTGAAGGGTGAATGATGGAGTTTAGGTGTAGTGTGAGTTGTTAGGATAGATTGTATCAAGTTTATATAGGTATAAAGTTGCTAGAATGGATCGGAAAGTTGCCAAAACTAATTACGGCAGTTTCCGGAAATCCTAAAATTTCCAAACTCGAAAACGGAAACAACTCATATCCTGGATTCTAATTCAAACCCAATATCTTTTATTTGGATTTTATGACTGAATATACCTATTTAATCTAGATTTCATCCTACAATGATTCTCAATCACAGATATGCCTAAACTACCATATTTTCACATTACTCCGCAGTAAATTCTAACACTAGGGTTTTTTTATAAAAAATACAGCTTGAAATAATCAAACCACCCCCAAACAAGTTGGGAAGGTGGGGTCAATATGACACAAGCACACAAAATGAAAATGAACCCTTATATTAAAATTTCATTTGGAGTATCACTACAAGATTCACATTACTGAAATAAAAATTACATTACAATAAAGACAACAAAAGTAAATAAAACAACAACTACTAAAACATAAATAAAGGACTATCACTGCTCATCCTCTCTAAACACCTCGCCACTGGTGGCGGAGGGTACTGATCTCGGTGGTGGCTCCCCGAACTCCGTATAGGTCCAAAGAAGCAGCCGCCCTCCGGCCGACGACGCCATGCCTAGCAGCCGCGGTCCTCGAGGCGAGTCCAGATGAGGTGGGAAGCGTGCTAGCATATCTACTCTAAACCGACGCTGGCTTCCATCTCAGCCCTCGCCGCCGCCCCATCTCTCATCCTCCCTCCGGGTGCGGAGCTCGGTTGTGGTGAATGGTGGCCCTGTCGAGTCCGGAGGTCCGCGACAGAGTGTTGAGTGAACGCGATGCCCCTATGTAGCATAGTCATGCGCCAAAGATCGACCAACACCTCTCGAAGGCATCCGTGACAAAGCAGTGCCATCCTCCCATCCTCCTCCGACTCATCCTCATCTACCTCCCGCCGTCCTCCTCCTCCGCTCTCCCTATCCTCGGCAATTTCCAGACTTGTTGGACACACTCCCTATAGATACGCTGGTTCCCGCGGCAGGTAATGTAAATCTCTCGTAGTTCGGAGTTGCCTTCATCTTCAACATGATCTTAGTGATAAGCACAGAAGAGGTGCCAACGACCGTCCGAACCTCCCCGATCATGTTCAAAAAAACTCCGTGATACGTAAATCGCATTCCGCCCTCCGAGTATCCATAGGACGGAGGCAGGTCGCACCGATGTCACCGACCTTGTCCTTGCCTTAGACATTCGACCAATCCATCGGGTCAGAGCCGGTTGGTTGGTCCTCGAGAAGCCTCGGGCGCACACAATGGGAGTTTGATTGTAGCTCCCATTGATGACAAGAACGCCCATCAACGGCTCAACCCCATCAACCGGGGATCCTCAGAAAACCAAGATTCAGATTGATTCTAGGCGAATGCCTAGAATCTCACCCAACAGCCCCAGAGTCAACTCCTCCTCTTCTTCCTCACCAACACAAAAATCTTACTCCCTCCAACTCCGGTGTCAGTAGAACCGCCCGACCAAGTCTTCATGGTAGAAGTTCGGTCGAGTACCGAGACTATTCCAGTCTTTACTAGCCATTTCGTCACCGAAAACGCTAAAATGGTCATGGTGAAAATCTGTTCCCAGATAATAATACGGCGTTGAGCCATCTAGTTTTGAAATGTCGATTGGGGTTTATATAGGATGTGGTGGTGGTGGTTTAGCTTGACCGAATTTTAAGAACAATGGTGGTGGTGGCGTGGGGCGGCAGCACCAAAAAAAATTTTTAAATTTCGTGGTTTTGATAATAGAAATCGGTGGTGGTAGTGATGGTTGGTGTTTTGAAGTCGATTTGAGTTTGGATTTGATTTTTTGGCGTGGGTTGTTTGTATTTTCTTTTTATTTTGATTTTCTTTTAGGTTTGGAGCTTGGTAATGGCGTTAATGGAAGATGAAACGATGAACTGGTCGCGGAGAATGTAAGAGCGCTGAAGCCGCTTCCATGGGCTGGTGGGCTGAAGTTGGGGCCCAAGCCCAAAATCAAAATTTTCGATTTTTTTCGATTTTTCGCGAATTTCAAATCAAAATTCCCGCTTCGCTATCGGGTCCGATATTTGCGAATGAGATATGGAAATGATCAGGAGAGAATTTCCTATCCAATGATCCATAAAACACTCTATTCCGACTTCGGATGACATATGAGATAGTGGAAAACGCCTCGAAGTGCGCATGGCATGACGAAGTTATGCTTAACGAATGAAATCTAAATGAATAGATCATGTCAATCCGAATCGTAATACAATAAAACGGCCTAAGCAACTCTAATGGGACATAAAACATTTTAGTACGAAACACAAACACTTCACCCCCAAACAAATTTTTACAAGAATTTTAGAAAATTTGTTTTTTAAATGGGTCTTTTAAAGTCGATTCTCGAGACTTCATAGATTACTATGTTTATTTTATTTATTTATTTTTTTTATTTTATTTTTTTAGAAGGAAAAACAATAAGCAATAAAGACATAATTCACACCATAGAGAAACATGACTCAAAAACCGAGAAAAAACATGCAAGAGTGGAAAACGCGGAACTATGTGAACCGTGGACTTAGGATCCGATTTTACAGCCACACACTCCATAGGGAGGGCCCGGTTACTTTAATGGTGCACTCACCAATATATTGGAATGAAAGGAAATGCACCAACACGAAATTTGAGTCGCTTTATAGTCGATACTCAAGACTTTATCTAAAACATATGTATGAACATGCAGGTTGATCATATATCAACAACCTAAATAGTTGTGGATCATTCCATAAATAAATATCAGAGGAAACATATCCAAACACAATGAAACACCAAGATTTCCTACGACACATGCCCTAGTGGAATCCAAACTAAGTCGGATAACCCTATTGTGTAACCTATCATGCACCTTATTTTTCATTTTGAATGAGTGGGTGTTCTAGTAAAAAGTGTGGAAAAGTGAATGGTTGTGGAGAATATGGTAGATATGGATAAGTTCTAGAAAACAGCTTGCATAATAATGAGGATTTGGTTTTAATCGAACTCATTCATCAGGTGTGTAGTGGACTGCCTCAATTTTGAAAATGAAGGTGTCACAAAGTTTGTCCTTCAAGATCCGCTTTGTTAGAGGATTTAAAAAATTATAGAGCAATGTAAGAAACAACAGGATCGAAAGTGCAAACTCGGGTTCCTTTGAAAGGGTGGAAGGAGGGGAATCGAGGTGGATGTTGGCTAGTTAGTTCTTGATAGGGTGAATTGTCACCTACTCAAGAAACTCATCAAATTCCTCATCTAGATTGGTCATATCCACATTACTATGGTAGTCCTCACGCCTTTGAGAAAGTCATCTATCCCATCCTCGCCAATAACATGTGTATCGACTAGTGTAGGAAAGAAAATATTGAGTCCGACTTTCCAAAGGAAAGAATATTGGGCATATGATTATCGTGGAACGTGTTGTTGAAATAATCGAAAGCAAAGCTCTCGATCATGCTAACCTCTCCATCCATAGTATTAATCGGGTAATCGCGGTCCTTGTTTTAAAAACATTGACTTCAACAGCAAGATGGCCAAAAGACATGGACATTGAACCATCACGCAATTAATGAGCGATTGGGTTGCCAAGAAAGGACGCCCTAAAATGATCGGACAGAGTCGTTAGCTTAATTCTCAGATCGAGGACTACAAAATCAGCCGGATAGTAGAAATCCCGAACTTTTACCAACACATTTTCGACTACACCCTTAGGATACTTAATAGACCGATCAGCCTAATTGCAACGCCATTTTAGTGGTTGCATTTTGTCTAGACCTATTTGTCTATACAAATAAAATGGGAGTAAGTTAACACTAGCCCCCGTGTCTAATAACGCGGTCGTCGTGATAGAATCTCCTAAGGTGCATCAGACAAGAGGGATCTAATTGTGGTCCTTGTACTTAACAATTCCATTATGTTCGTGATAAGGTTGGGAATTGTTCTCGTAAAAAGCGCCTTTTGGTATATTTGTCTTACGCCTAGTAGTACACAATTCCTTAAGAAACTTAGCATGATGTGGTAGCTTTTAATAGCTTCGAGGAAGGGAAGGTTTATAGTTAGATTCTTAAAAACATCCCTAATCTCCTCATAATTTGTATCCTTAGTTAACATGGCTAATTTTTGTGGAAACGGTGGTTTCGCCTTCATATTTAGCAATTGGTATCACCCGGATGTTTTACCGTAGCTTTTCTTTCTTTGGTTGTGTTGTAAACCGGTACCTCTACAAAGTGGTAGGCTCTTCAGTTTCTATTTCAAAGATCTAGTAATATAGCAGGTGTAGGGCTATCGGGTGGGGTAACTATAGGCATAGTTATTTTGTTATCAACCACTCGCGTAATCGGAGAGTGGTGATGGCATTTATCTCACCTACATTTTCAAATTCATTACTAGTATTATCCGCTACCTCAAAGGTCGTGGTTTGTTGTTTTAGGATTAGGTATCATAACCTCGAAACACACCTTTGGTTTGGGCTTTATCTTGAGCCAACCGTTGGGTTAAATTAGTTACGGATTGTAGAAGCCGCTCGGGTCGATCGGAGCCATTGTTTGAAAAGTTTTGGCTCACTTGTATAAAGGTGTCAAGACGATCCGGTTGTGTGGGTGTAGTGGTCACGGGTGGTGTGGATCGAACTATTTCCCTTGAATTATTTATCGCGGATTTTGATAGTTATTATTTACCTGAACGATACCTCTATTAGCATTATAATTATTATAATTACCTTGACCTTGTGCTTGACCTTGTCGAGGTTGCACTTGGTTGTTATAATTATTAAAATTACCCCGACCCTCGCCCTTGTCAGAGTGGGGCTTGGTTAAAGCTTTATGTAGCCTAACATATTGATTATTGTACCTCGGAGGTGTGACTTGTTGGTTATTTCTCCAACCAAATTGGGATTTTGTCTCCGCGGCGTTAGGTTCACTATTAATGGAACAAGTTTGTTCATAGGCAATAGGACGTGGGATTCGGGATGCTCGTGGACTCCAACAGTAAAACTACATGGATTTGAATTTACATTCATAACGGGATTGGCTTTTGTTGTACAGAAATGGCATCTACCTTTTTTGTGAGGGATTCAATTAGAGTTTTAAGCTCGGATCCGATTTAACCTCAAACATACGGGTAAATTTTAATCGTGGAAGAAGAACTAGCGGAGCGGAGTAATAATCGCCACTACCCCCAATTATTATTACGCTTTAGTTTGGTCCTCTAAAAATTTATAAGCCTCGGAGGCTCCTTTGTTTAAGAAACTACCCCCATTCATTATGTCAAGGACTTCTTTATGGTGATGTTGAAGTCCTTTGAAAAAGGCATTTAACTAACGGTCTTTCGCTAAGTTATGATGTGGACACTCTATAAGCAGATCGGTGAAAACGATTCCAAGCCTCAAAATGTTTCATGAGGATTTTGTCGAAAAGAAATGAATCTTAGAAAGCATCTCATCCGTTTTGGGGGTGGGTAAAAATGTTCCATAAACAAATTTGAACAAGTTTAGCCCACGAAGTCCACGTAATTAGGCTTTGGCAGTTAACCAAGACGCCTTTATCGGGCTAAGGTGAAGGGAATACCCTTAATTTAATTTGTTCAACCAACCGTAGGATGGTGGAATGTTGTTAGGACTTGTTCAATCCTACGATGTTGGTAAGGTTTTTCATGGTCTAAACCATGAAAAACGGGTAACAAATTAAAAATATTTGGAGGATTCTCAAATCCCCTCACCGGGTTTGCTAGAACGATGCAAGATTTGGGGCTATCGCCAAGGCTTTGTAGAAGTCCGGAGAGAGGAGTCTCTTTCTTCCCCATTATATATCGTATGGTGTGTGTGATAGTAGTTAGAGGTGTAGTGTGTGGTATACTAGATAGACTTGATTGTTGATGTTGTTGTGTATTTACGCTCGTGTGTTTTGTACCACTGCATCTTTAATCTCATGCAAGACTAAGTCGAGCTTAACTACACATGCAACACTCCAAACAATTCCGATATACTAGTATAAACCTCTAACAGAGATGCGAGGTGTGGAAGAAAGAATACCCGATTAAGGCCCTTGCTTCGCTTTATGAATAGCGCCTTTGTTTACGCGTGTTCAGTGTTTATAAGAGAATAGAACACCAAAAGCTTGACAACTCGAAGTTTGAATCAAACCGTGGAAACCGAATTTTCAGGGAAGGGCGCTGGCGCTTCTTATCTTGGCGGCTGGCCAAGGCAAAGTCGAAGGTCGCTGGAAGAAGAAGCTGGTGGTCGAAGCTCTTGTTGGGCGTGTCGTATTGTAGTAAACGAAGTCCAAGAAGATAGCTGGTCGCGCTCTTTCTTTGAAGCAAGAAGATAGCTGGCGCGCTGGCGGTCGTTTTTCGCGAATTTTTCCAAAACTGAAACGGCAACCACAAGATGAATCAAACAAGGGGGGTGGGTGAAATGGGACTTAAAAATTACTAATTCTATTATGAAAACAATGATAAAGTGCAACTAAGAGAAGATGGCGCTTATTTGATAAACGTGAAAATGTCTAGTCTACCTAATTAAAATGAACTACTTAATCCATAAACGTAAGTAAACTAAACTTTTACTTGATGCTCTCTTGTTTATCAAAGAATTTTTTCTACTCTCAACCAATTGAGATATAGGGGAGTAGATAGAGTTCGCTCCACTCCTAGTGCTCTAGCATGGATGTTTTCTAATCTAACTAGTCGCTTTTAAGTCTATGAGAGTTTTAACGGAAGGGAATTATACTCACGATGCAACTACCCACAAGATGCAACTAGTCGGTTATCGGAATACTAAGGGAATGCTACGTTGATTCTATGATAAGGAGTTAGAGGGGATTGATTCCACCTTAACTCAACTTAATCCACTAACGATTTAATCGTCAGAATCCGAATTGAATCGCTTCAGTAACAAATTGGTTATTCCTAATCCCTAATTATACATGGCATTTCTACCAATTCATAACTAGCATGTGAACAATTAAACCCATTCTCATGGTGAACTAATCATTTCTAGAGTGGAATAGAAAATACGACTTAATTTACGATAATCGAATCAAGCTTTCATCAAGGCTTCACAACCCCCCTCTAATGGAGGTTTAGCCTTGAATCATTCCATAATCATTTCCATTTATATTAAAACTAAACATAATATAAAGCATTGAAATTTATTTAATTAAACAATAATGAAATCTAATTTAATGACTAAAATCAACTAAGGACATAAATTGAAATTAGATCTAGAAATGGAATTGACAAAATCGAAATGGATAAAGAATACTACTTTATTGATCTAATCAAATGAAGAACAAGATTCAAGGTTTAATCTAATAAGGGATTTGAAACTAATTAAAGAAAAACAATTAAATCTAGATCTAGAAGCTATTTTAATGGCTACTTTCTATTCTAAGCTATGAACCCTAATTCTCTACTAATTAATCTACCATTAACTATCTACCATTAACAAAGACTTAAGCTTTTGTTTTTATACATCCAGATCCAAAATTCGTGCATGGGCTTGGAGCCAGGGTTTGGGCGAGAGAATCGTGCCCAAAACCCAATTCTTTTCAAACCAAAAGGCCTCTTCAGCTGCAGTTGACTTCCACAGACTTTTCGTCCACTTCTGCTCCTCTGATTGGGTCAAGGCTTGGACCATTGCAAAGCTCTTTCCGAGCCGGTCGTTTTGACATAAGGTATGCCCAATTCGAGGTCCGAGTCCAAAGATACGGCTTTCGGAAGTTCTCACGACTTTTGCTCCTTTATCTCGCTAAAGTGGTACATTTTCGCACATAATGGACTTTGAAACCCGAAATGCATAAAACGCGAATCAGTGTTAACTCTTACTTATTATTCACATAATTGGTCTAACAGTATGATTATTAAGGGGTTAAAACTACAGTTTTAGCTCTTATCAACCATATACATCAAAATGGTATCTATGGTTGGTGTGACCAGAACGACTTTCCGGTGTTGGTGTTCGGATTTTCAACTACACGTTTTACAGATGGAAAAATCAAATTATACAAACTCAACATGCAAGTGTGGGCTATCCCAAGATATAGTTTTCATGTAAGCTGTCATATTTCTTCCAACCAGCTTATAACTGGACTGTGATTAGTATTTTAAGCTTAATGGTTCTTGATTTGTGTGTGGACGTACATAGTACATGTTAGAATCTCAAAAAAAGCATATCAATAGCTTGATTGAGAAAGCTATACATGACACTGCATTGAAAGGAACAAAAGTCATAACACTTGACCTACTAAACCAGGTTAGTTCTTTAGTAGCATCTTAAACCAGATACGATTTCTTTTTGTAAGTTATTATGCGTCGGTTAATTGCCTTATACTTCTTTCGACAGGGGGAGGACCTAAACAAAAATGGATGGACAAGTTCTTCATGGCCAGGAGCTGACAGTTGTGTTTGCTGAGGAAACCAGAAAGAAACTTGGTGAGATGAGAGCAAGGGAACGACAGAGATAAACTTGGGATTTATGTTTTTTTTTATTCTTTGATAATTGTTTTTGGTTCATGATTTGTTGCTTTGGTTCATGATTTGTTTGATAAGTGTGTTGTGCAAGAGTTGTGATGTACGAGCATATATAGCCCATTAGGTATATCATAGAACAACTGTTACACTTAAGGAGCAAACCCTTAATGTGTTTTTGGGATTTGATTTATGCGTTTCCATACGATTTGTGGACTGACCTTTTTTGGAATTCAAGTGTGTATAGTTCTATTTGCCCATCATCTGACCAGTTTTCCTTATGTTCTCCGCGTGCTTACCTCTTACTTTTAAACTTCGCGCAGTTTGTTCAAGATATACAAGTCATCGCATCAGGACTCATGGATCGGAATGATTTTAGAACCAAGGAATGACTATAGTTCTTGGTGTACATTGAGAATGCATGGCTATAGTTCCCGTGATATTGGAAATGATGTATGTTTTAACCCGATTCACAATCAACTTGCAGTTCAAGCTTTTGTAGGGTATGTCATGCCTTGGTAGCTTGAAGCAAAATGGCTAAGAGAAATTAAAAAGTTTCGGGAATGAAGGATTAGGTACTCATAAATGGCATGAAGCCAAACGATAACCAAGTAGGGAACAACGCCGGGGCCATACTTTGTTACAAGAACAGAGATCCCTTTCACTCGTAAATGGTAATGTTAATGGAAAAGCTAATATTTGCGGCTATTCTCTTGAATTTAAAATGTTCCACGAGACTACCATTTGGGTCAATATTTATATAATTCTCTGCATCCTTGCAATGAACCATGCTACAGTAAGCCCATGTCAAGAGACTCTGCACAAACACCATTCATCCAATGCAATCAACAGGCAAAATATCTTAAATCAATGCTACATAAAACGACCATTTACCCAATACAATCAATACATAATGCTCCTCGGAAAACCAAGCCACCACTACCAAGTACAATGACATATCACCAACCAATTCACAGCGTCACCACCAAATGGCAATCGACGACAGGTGCCAGCGTGGCACTACTTATGATTTTGCAAATACGTATGCCTTATGATTACCCACAAAAGCAACCAGCTTTTTAATCGTGTTTAATACTGTAAAAATATAGTGTATTGACATGCACCCATGCAAGATCGAACTGGACCTTCGGTTTACATAAGACCGATCTACCATCGAAGCTATATCGCCTGTTGTTTGCCTTGTCAATTATTGTTTATAATGATTTTTAATAAACATTCCATTCCATGTTTCAAAGTTCAAATGAAACTCCGGCATAGAACCTAATCACCCAATTGCAAAGTCTTCAGCTAAAGTTCAGCATCCGTAGCAATCCATGATTCCATGAATCGAATATGTCCTGCCATTGGTGAGCAATATTCAATAATGAGTTAGTACATAATGGCCCAAACCAACTCATTATTTTACAATACTCAAGCCTAGAACAATATATAAAAATGGCCCAACCCAGTCCATCATGAAATGCTTAATATATGGTGGACCAAGTGATTATTATTTTGAAAAAAGGTGCGTAAAATGGGATGTGCAGGACTGCAAGGCAAGCTGATCCAATTTATCCAATCTAGGGACTAGGGAGGCATACAATTATACAAATTAAAACCGTTGACTATAGTTATTCATGAAATGCTCGAAATTAGCAGCATCGTAGCGCAGCAAAAATCGAATCGAACAAGGAAATACAACTAACATATTGAAGTGTTTTTTTTTCTTATTGAAGTGTTTTGAATCTAAAACATTTTACATAATCCATTCAAACAAATGTAATATGTTACTATTCTAATTTACATGCGTTCATTCCTTTGATTTTTTCCACCCCAATTTTGTAGATGAGGTTTTTATTCAACATGACACCTCTGACATACAAAAGTTCTGTCTATTAGAATCAATATTAGACTTTTTTTATACCAATCCAACAATTTTTCCTTAATGAAAAACTTTAGCATTTTCCCAGTACACCAATTTGTATCATGGATGTTTCTATAATCAAAATTGTTGCCGCTTGACAAACTGTTTCTATAATCATCTACAAATAGCATAACTACTTGACAAACTGCACTCCTTTAACATGCACTCTACACCTTCTTCATTATCTTAATCAAGTGGAAGCCCGAAACCTGCCAAAGTTATGCATGTACATCAATGGAATGTGCGACTAACAATAGTGTGAAACAGATGTAATTCAGCGATGCAACCTCCATACAGATGGTTTGAAAAAAACAACACTTCATCATTTGAATCATTCAATCTCCATACACATAAAATAAGATCCACATTATATGGATAGCTTTGAAATAGTTATCTTGCCACATAGCCATCTTCAGGAAATCTATTATTTACACATTCAATTCACTCCACATATTATATCCGATTTAATAGCTCTATAGAACAAATATTAACAGTGTCCAATGTATTTTTTTCTAATAATTATATATTGACTAAATTACAAGCAGTTAAATACCTCTTCGAATATATTTATTCGCAACATATAAGAGCATCAAATATCGAATCGTACAAAGAATACAACTAGCGTATTGAAGTGTTTTTTCCTTATTGAATTTTTTTGTGAGACCTCGACCTATATTAATCTAAACCCTATACATGTGTTCATTCCTTTAATTTTCTCCACCCCAATTTCCTTTCCTAGCACGTGTAACGCACGTGCCCGTTTACTAGTGTTATATAAAGAAAACACGAATGAGATGTGATTACCTCGTGGGTTTCACCTTAACACTCGGATCAGCTAATACAAGCTAGAAGACCTTCACACCCGGTCGAAGTCTGACCATCACTTTTTTTTTTCTCTCTCATTTTGATTATAGAACCAACCATCTTTTAATAACTAACAATTACAGACAAGTAAGTGTACAGTTTTATTTCATTGTTCAACAACCACTTGTGATCTTTGCCAATGTTAAAAGTTCAATGTTTGTGCTTCCCTAGACTTCTCCTATCGAAGAAGATAAACTCCCTAAGAGCATTTCCAATGGGGGGAGGGGGTAAACCGTATAGAGTGAAAAGTTTACACCCCAAGTGTCAAAAAACTCTTTCCAATGGGGGTGTTATGCCGTGGGTAATAGACTATTAGTTGATAGAGGGGGTGGGGAATTTCCCATCTCGCTATTAGTTGATAAATAGTCCGGATGACACTCGAACACACGTCTATGTAAAAAAACTTTCGGGCATCATCTATCTAGTTCTAAAGTCACAATTTGAAAATTTTAAACTTGGACGACACTTCAAGTGACATCCCTTTTTAATTTCAGTAATTTAAAGAGAGACGTCACTTGAAGTGTCGTCCGAGTTTAAAATTAAACTTTTTTTACACTTCTCCATTGGGAACAGTAGAGAGTGGATATTTATGAGCTATACAATAATTTGTAATTGGGGTTATAAAATCCTAATGGCACCTAGGTGGAGCCTATGTAGAGGTGTAATTTTACACCCCCCATTGGTGATGCCCTAAGAAAAAAGGAGATGGTTTAGTATGTAGTTCGAGGATAGGGACTCTATGACCATAGTGACATGGTATGCTGGGAGACCTTTGTTTTTACTAGAATCACTTTTCCATCAAGAATAGACAATAGACCATGGTCGAAAAGTAAACAAGCTTAAGTTGATATCTCATTTTGTTCTCTTTCTTTCAGTGTTAATATGAACAATTGTTCATGAACGTTTCTAAATCACTAAAATTTCATATATATGAGCAAGTCCAATGAGAGCTGCTAAATTGGGTTGCGGTGCCACATAGGCCTTTTAGCTTGCCCAACTAAATTTGGCTGTCCAAAATCAAAAAACCATTCCAATCGCCCTTTTCCGTTTTGAAGTGCTAAACGATATGGATGGCATAGTTTTTGTCGTCCATCCATTATTTTGTAACTTCAGTCGAATTGTTTTTGGATAGACGACACAATTTAAATGGATTCGTCGAAATTTAACACACTGCACGAACGGCAGAAACTATGCCATCTGTCCCAAAACTTATTATGGCAGCTGCTTGACAAGGCCACAAATTTGGCTGGGTTTATCACACCAGCTATATTTAAGACTCTTCTAGCAACTCCATTGAAATGACATTTTGGTGTTTAAGGTGTTATATGGCCTTTTAGCAGCCCATATAACACTCCATTGGACTTGCTCTAAGACGGTATATGTGTGTAGATATATTATTACATTGTTACCAAGTACGGTACGGGGCTCGAGATCTCTACAACCGGGTACAGAGATCATCTCTGTAACCGTGTTATCTCGCCGTTCATTCAAATTCGAGATGTGTGTGTGTGCCTCGATACTTGTGTGTGTGCTCCGAGATGTGTGTGTATGCGTCGAGATACGAGATGGGTGTGTGTGTGGTACAGAGATTGATCTCTGTACCCGGTTATAGAGGAACCGGACTCCCAGTTTAAAATGACGTACTTGAAAAAAACTTAGTTCATATTTTAAACGGAACGTCTAGGAAAAAAAACATAAAAAAAAAAAAGCGTAAAAAAATGCGGGGCATAAAAAATGGGTTTAAAACTGCAAAACAAGTTTAAAACGTATAATACGTAAAAGAAACAATAAAAACCGATGATAAATAATATGATAGATAAGGAGTTTAATTTTATATAAGAGTGGAAAAAAGAATGGGCAAATAAAACAAAATTAATAATCATACAAATAAAAGAAAATTCAAATACGTGAAGGTATCAAGTTATCAATTACTCATCCAAATACTAGAAGTTTTAGATTTAGTACCAAAACACGACCCTAAATAAGATACTACTAATTACAAAAAAAAAGTTTTAAACGGGAGATTTTCAAAATCTCGCGATTAAAATGTTTTTTAAGTCTAAAACGAGATATTTTGAAAAACTCGGGTTCTAAACGGTTACAAGATGTCTTGTTTTAAACGCGTTTTTTTTCAAAAAAACACCGAACTTGGTGACAATAGATATATATCAATATGAATCTTAGGGAACATTGCCTAAAGAGATGCATCATGGCACATTCCAAGCACTGGCTCTTTAAAAATTAAAACAAACGGTCCAAGAACTTGAAATGATTATTTTTTCACTCCTGATATTAACAGATCCAATAGATTGATCTGTTGGTATTACCGCATAGTTTGGAACAACACCGTATCATTAGATCGATTCAAGATATTCACTCGATGTGGGACCACCACCTTCTCTCGTGAAAGGAAAACCACGTCGTCATCTTAGTATAATCTAATTATATTCCTTTTTAGTATGGTTTTATTTAGGGTCTTTATTTAGGTTTTGGTACTCCAAAATAATTGGTATTTGGGGTTTGGTTTGCAATAATCGACTTATTAGGTTTTAGTCCTCCTGACTAACAGTCAACCAAGTTGACTGTTTGTTGGCTGTTAGTATTTTGTGAATACCCATCATACCCTTATGTGTGTGAGGCATGTGTCAACTCAGGAGGACCAAAGCCTAATAAGTTGATTAGTGTGGATCAAACCCCAAATACCAATTATTTAGGATGACCAAAACCTTAAAAAGCACGAAAGAAAGTGGAAGGAGTCTAGTTTAGTTTCCCACTTTTTTCCTACCATATTTTTGAGATTGTGATAATACACGTGTCTGTATAACAATGATTTAGATCGAGTTAATCTATGCAGTATGGCTGTCAGGTTATTGTGTAAAGAAATCATGAAGTACGATTAGATTCAAGAAAGCAATAACACAAAAATATCTTCACCCACACTCAAAAGCTTGTAAGAAATAATATTCACCGTCGATATAGAAAGATATAACTGCATGACCAGCCTTCACAAAATACCTACAACATCACGTGTGAGTCCTTGTAATAATTGATTCCGCATAAAGAGAACTGTCCCAAATTTAACAGCTATTGAATCAGAAGAAAATGACACTACTCGGTAGATGTTGCACCTCGATGTCCTGAACTAAAATTATATATCAATGTGGCAAACACAACGTTGTTCCGAAGGAACAGTGATGCCTCCAGAAAACGTGAAGGATATCACTAAAAAAGTAATCATATATAGAGACACAAAAAGAAAGGTTTTTAAGGTTTTGGTCCTCCTAACTAATAAATATTTAGGGTTTGGTCCTCCTGAGTTGACATGTGCCTCGCACACATAAGGGTATGATGGGTATTCACAAAATACTAACAGCCAACAAACAGTCAACCAAGGTCAGGAGGACTAAAACCTAATAAGCAGATTAGTGCGCCCCAAACCCGACCCGAATGGACCCGTGCACAGTCCTATTTAGGAGGACCAAAACCTAAGGCTAATTCCAATGGTGCGGCAAAACACCAAATATGACGGAAATTGTGCTCCAACGGCGCATCAAAACGCTAACCCGCCAATGCTATCGGTATAAGTTTATTTATCTATACCGCCAGTTTTAACGATATAGCGTATGGCGTGCGAGTGGCGGCTAAAGAAACCTAAGGTACACGCCAGTAGGAGTGGCGGCCATAATTTGAAAAAACATTTCCTACACGCCACTCACAATAGCGGCTAGGAAATGTGTCTCTACCAAATTCATTTTCAAAAATTTAGTTTTTCTAATTACCTTTCTATCCATAGTCTTTTACATTTTGGTTTAGGTGACAAAGAGAGAGGGAAAGAGAGTTGAAGAAAGGGGCAAAAGGGGAGGTGATGCAGATGCATAACATAATTGGAGCTTTTA
The DNA here is from genome assembly GCF_015680905.1 of Coptis chinensis. Classification (NCBI taxonomy): domain Eukaryota; kingdom Viridiplantae; phylum Streptophyta; class Magnoliopsida; order Ranunculales; family Ranunculaceae; genus Coptis; species Coptis chinensis. The sequence continues at coordinate 21,853,114 of NC_141456.1, read as the reverse complement.
GATGCTTGGAAATGAAGATTTTAGCTTATGGAAAGGTTACTTAACAAGTTCTATTAATCAGAGTGTGTTGTTAGGGTCAATATAGCAATATAAAAATAGGATAAATAATATGGACGAAAATAAGGATTTAATTAAGTTTAGTAAGTTATTTATTAGGTTTAGGAAACTAGGGTTTCTTGATGAATTATGTTTTCTTAGGCTATAAATAATTGTAATCGCCTCATTAGAGGATAGTTTTTTGGTTATTAGAAATATTGATTACAGAGTTGAGAGCTCTTTATTTTGTGTTCTTGTTTGTGAGCTATTTTAGATCTAAACACCTCGCTAATACTACATTATTTGGTATCGAGAGCCAGGTACGTTCTTGCATCATGGCCTGTGAAAGAAGAAAGCATGGTGGAATAGTATAAGAATCTGCTCTAGAACGCGTGATGAAGCGAGATCAATTGGCCGAACTTACACGACGGGTTCAAGTGCTCACTCGACAGGTGACAGCTTTGCAACAGCAGTCAGAGCACCGTCAATCTCCATCCCCTGTTATTGCGGATGATTGGGAAGACGAAGATAAAGAACATTATTTTGCTGACTTTGATTGCGAGGAATTTCTTTATGCTGCTTACAACTTATGATTCCAAAAGATTGGATTCCGAGTTGAAGGTAAAAAGTTATAACACTTCAAACTTTGTTGATGGGGTTGAAAAAAAAATTTATCTTTATTCTTGAAGTTGAAGAAAAATTGGATTTTATCGATTGGGATTTACCCCCTGTGTTTGATAAGGAGTCTGTTGAAGATGAGATATGATGTATTATCAAATTGATTCTGGTTATGATTCAACTGTTGATAAAAGGATTACAATATCATTACAACTACCAGATTTTGAAAAAAAGATTGTTATGGAGCAGTCATCATCTCTTGTTTATGTTGATCCTTTTTTGTTGTGTGCGAAGGTCTCCTCTAGATCCAGATTGGTATATGAGTCGTCTTCTTTTGATTCGTTTGTGAAGGAAAAGTGTAGACTGTCTCAAAGTGAATATGGAAAAGAAACAATATCTATGATACTACTATTGCTCAATAAAACTCGAGGACGAGTTTCCTCCAACAGTGGGAGAATGATGCAAATGCATAACATAATTGGAGCTTTTAGATGATGCTTGGAAATGAAGATTTTAGTTTATGGAAAGGTTACTTAACAAGTTTAATCAAAGTGTGTTGTCAGGGTCAATATAGCAATATAAAAATAGGATAAATAATATAGACGAAAATAATTATTTAATTAAGTTTAGTAAGTTATTTATTAGGTTTAGAAAACTAGGGTTTCTTGATTAGTTATGTTTTCTTAAGCTATAAATAATTGTAATCGCCTTATTAGAGGATAGGTTTTTTGTTATTAAAAATATTGATTATAGAGTTGAGAGCTTTTTATTTTGTGTTTTTGTTTGTGAGCTATTTTAGATCTAAGCACCATGCTAATACTATATTAGGAGGGGACATAAAAACCATTTGACACACGCCTATAGCCCTATATCAATAGCGGCTACAAATTTGCTTTGGATTTTTTCACTAGTGGTGGTATCCACCAATTTCTTTTTACTTTTCTTTTGTTTTTTTGTTTGTGGGCTTTGGCCACACGCCTATAGTCATTGTTCTAAAAAAACGCTAGGCCGTAGTCGGGCGGTGGGAGAGCGCCTAGGCTTTTAGGCGGCGCCTAGACGGGCTAGGGGCTAGGCGGTTTTTTTTTTCTAATATATCTTATAATATATATAGTAATGCACACCTATACTACAAGAAATGAAGAAAATCATTTACCATAACTCAAAAAATAAATACAAACAAAGATACTTAAAAAAGGCGTAATAGTTGAAGAAGATCGACTTCATATAAAAACATACTCTTTCTTATAGTGACAATATAATTTAAATTGGGCTTTAGTCTTTTAAACTTATTCAAATCTTAAACCTACATAAGTCTTTAATTTGTCAACATTTAATCAAAAAAAAAAAAAAAGCTTGATTGGACCGCCTGGAGGCCGCCTAATCGGTTCACCACCTAGCCAAAACGACTTGGGCCTAGGTGAGTCGGTTGGGCACCGCCTAGAGACTGCCTAGGCGGCCTAGAACGATTTTTAGAACAGTGCTTGTAGTACTGGCAGAGTGGCGGCTAATTGAAAAACCATTGGCCCTAGTTATGCTATTCCAGCACAGTGCTATGGTGTGATATCGCATCAAACCATTCTACTTAGTGGACAACATTTTTTATTTAGTCGACGTCGACAACATTTTTTATTTAGTGGACAAGATTTAGTCGACAAGATTGACTATGTGCTTCCGTTTTTTCTTCTTTTCATAATTGAGAAGTTGGAGGCCTCACTATAGTGGATATTTCAAATAGATCCAACGGTGTTGTTCCAGAGTGCCAACAGATCGATCTCTTGACATACGTTCATCTGACCATTCAATCACATGACATATATATATATATACCCCCATTCCATATGGTTCTTCTCATTACATCTTCAAACAACAAAAACCAGATCACGTCAGTTGAGTTTGTGTACTTCTACGTGTAATGGCAGCAAGTAATGTGAAGGTTTTGGGTGCATGGCCTAGTCCATATACCATGCGGGTAAGAATTGCTCTTAATTTGAAAAATGTGGACTATGAGTACCTTGAGCGGAACCCTGAAGTTGGCCCCCCTGAACTTAGCGAACTTATACACAAAACCAACCCAGTCCACAAGATGGTCCCGGTTCTGATTCATAATAATAAGCCCATTTGTGAGTCACTCATTATTGTTCAATACATCGATGAGGCTTTCACCTCCGGTCCTTCTATCCTTCCTTCTGATCCTTATGATCGTTCCGTTGCTCGGTTCTGGGGTGCCTACATAGATGATAAGGTACGTAATGACACTAGTTATGGTCAATTAGAAGTACAAAAAAAACATTACATGTAAGAATTTATTGTTGCTTCTATTTTGCAGTGGTACAGCTCATTATTTGGGACTCTTCAAGCAAAGACTGAGGAAGAGATAAAAACAACTATAGAAGGATTGTCCACAACATTTGAATTACTAGAAGAGGCATTTGAGAAGATTAGCCAAGGAAAGGACTTCTTTGGTGGAGATACAGTTGGGTACCTTGATATAGCATTTGGGACCAACTTAGCGTGGGTCAGGGTGTTCGAGAAGCTCAACCTTGTTAAGTTACTCGATGAAACAAAGACGCCCAATCTTTATGCATGGTCTAAGAAGTTTTGCTCCGTTCCTGCGGTTAAGGCGGGTATATTTCCTGAGACTGATAAGCTCTTGAAGTTCGTTAAAACGCTGATTGTCAACTACAATGGATTGCTACATCATAGAGAGAATGTGTAATCATAGGGAGTGTAAGACAGTAAGAGTGATCGAGTGGTTGTGATTAGTGTAATTATCTCGCGTTCAAACGTTGTTTGTTTGGAATAAAAAACGCGTAAATAAAGGTGGTGTGTTGAATAAAACTTGTTGGCATCTTTTCCTTTTTTTTTCCTGATAAATTCTTCAGTTCATTCGTTCTAAGAAACAAAAGATAGGACTGGGTGCCCATCATACAAGCATGTGAATCCCTCGTTATTGTTCACAAGATGGTCTCGGTTATGATTCATAATGACAAGCCATTTGTGAATCCCTCGTTATTGTTCAATATATTGGTGAGGTCTTCACCTCGGGTGCTTCTATTCTTCCTTCTGATGCCTATGATCGCGCCATCGCTCGGTTCTGGGCTGCTTACATTGATGACAAGGTATTCTTGCGTGCTTAGAAGTGCAAAAAAAAAAACTCATCTAATAATTTATTGTTGCTTGTATTTTGCAGTGGTTCAGCTCATATATTATTGGCGACTCTTAAAGCTAAGACTGAGGAAGAGAAGAAAACAGCTATAGGAGTGTCCACAGGACTTGAATTATTAGAAGAGGCATTTGAGAAGATTAGCTAAGGAAATGACTTCTGCGGTAGAGATACACTTGGGTACATCTATGGGTCCATTATTTTTAACTCAAAGTTTGACTCAATTTCTTAGTCACAGGGTTTTCTTAATCTGAGTTGATATTTTCTTTAGTATTGACGTCACTACTATGGTTGAGATGATGGATGAGACAGATTTAAGCTTTGTTATAGCAAATTCATATATGTTTTTTGTAGAAGTTGTAAGCAAGGCCCAAAATATCGATATCGATCAATATATCGGTGTACCCAAAAACCGATATATATCGGATATATCGGATATTTCGGATATATCCATTTTTTTTGGTAACCAGTCCAAACTATTTAAAATATCGGAAATATAATATCGGAAATATCGGATATATATCGGAAATATATTGGAAATATCGGATTTATATTTTAAAATGGTCAAAAAGTCAACCGATATATATCGATTATATCGAAATATCGATTATATCGGGCGATATAAAGTTTCATATATTTCGATATATATCGGAAAAAAAGGGTTCTATATTCGGTGGATATATGTCGGAAATATCGATGTCGGTGTACCAAAATACCGATATATATCGGATATATATATTTTGGTCCATGGTTGTAAGTAGTGAAGTCTCTACATCAAAGACTATTAATACTGAGTAGTTGAGAATTCTCCCAGTGACCCACGTCAGCCCTTTTATTTTTTTCTGAGACTGACACATCAGATTTTTCATAAAAAAATGAATTTTATGCATTTTTTTGTCGATTTGGTAACCCAAAATAGATAAAAACTTCTTTTCATATTATCTTTTCAATTCTATAAAACACCCTCTTTTCAATTCTACAAAACACTTCCAACTCTGCAAAAAAAAAAAAAAAAAAAAAAAAAAAAAAAAATTATCTCTTCAAACCCTCTCTTATTCATCTCTTCTTCCAAAATTAAACTAAGAAATTGTTCAAGATGGAACACTTTCTGTCTCTCCTTCACACTTCTCAAAACAAAATGAATTTCGCATAAGGAGTTTATCTTTATCTGATTCTGCTTGGTCAGCCACAAAATTTCGGAAATCAAGTAAGTATTTCTTTCCCTCCTTTTGTTTCAATTTCCCTTTTTGCTGCGCAATCGCACTGGACATTAGTGATATCAAAGTTCTAATGTGGACCTTGGTCCTGATAGACAACTGATTGTTAGAAGTTGGTTGACACTCTGACCCTGTTGTGTTGGTTGCCTCGATCCTATGCCAGTCACTCAATCGACCAATATTTTTGGAGCGCATTAAATATAGGTTTTCGTATGAGATTTCCCGTAAGCTTATTATAAGCACTAAGCATGGTTTTGCTTTCTTCCTTCTCTGTGTGTGTGTGTGTGTGTGCCAGGTTTGAGAGGGGGAGGGAGGGGGAGGGGAACAAGCTTGCCGTTACTATGGTGGACCTTGGTCTTGAGAGATGATTAGACAACTGTTAGTTTGGTTTGGTTGCCTCTACGTTCATATAAGTTGTGATTGGTTTGCCTCGAACTCGATTGCTATCGACGAAGATAACTATGCACAAGCTGCAAAAATCAGGGATAGTCTTTGTTTTCTCCAAGAGGATAGCAAGGCTTCAGTTTTGGCAGCAAATGCTCGCTTTTATAACTGTTTCAGGAAAGGGGATTGTGTGATGATTTTTCCTAATCAAGAAACATAAATATTTTGTTGATGATCAAAGAACAACTAAAAGTATTGAATCAATAAGAAGAAGAGATTTAGAAGATGATGAGTTGAACCACGTTCTTTAATGGCTGCCTACGTATCTTGTGTATAGGAATCAAACTCCAAGCGTAGTTCAACTATTCTATTTATAAGAATAGATGAGGTTTCCCAATTAGTGTTTAACTAGGAGACCGTCTCTTGTTAAGTATCATCTTGATGAATAGATGAGGTTTCCCAATTAGTGTTTAACTAGGATACCGTCTCTTGTTAAGTCTCATCTTGACTCTTCTAGAAGCCCCATGTTTCCCAAGTCAAATAGGTCTCCTTTATTGACTTAAACAACAGAAAAACATGTTTAGGTTCGGATTGGGAGTTGGAGTTTCAAACTTAGTAGTTCCGGATTTGGTGTTCCTAGTCAGGAGTTGGTTCTCCGAGCCTACAACTCGAACTAGATCCGAACCTCCAGTTTTCCGATCCTACTACTCTAACCGGTTCTGAACCTCCAGTTCTCCGAGCCTACTACTCCAACCGGTTCCGAACCTCCAGTTCTCCGAGCCTACAACTCGAACTAGATCCGAACCTCCAGTTTTCCGAGCCTACTACTCTAACCGGTTCCGAACCTCCAGTTCTCCGAGCCTACTACTCCAACCGGTTCCGAACCTCCAGTTCTCCGAGCCTATTCCAACCAATTCTGAACCTCCGAAGTAAGAGGATTTGGACTTTAGGTATGTTCTGGTACTTTCTACCCACACCAAGACTATATCCAAGCCTTAAGAAGATACTGCCACGTGTTACATATCTATTTGCTAGAATATGCACACACATATGCCCCCCTTTTTTTATTCATGGGTTGTGAATCAAACCCTTAAGGAAAAAGGCTGGATAAAAATGTAATCGACGTCTTACGCCTCGATTTTCTCTATGGAATATATTGGCAAAATTTTGCATTACTTTAGCAAGAAGGAATCAGAATTCGGACTGCTATGACCATGCCCCGAACCTTGTATTTTAGGCCGAACTTGGTGAAAACCGGTCTTGCCATGCCTTGTGATGATCCGGACTTGGGATTACATTCTGGAACTAAACTTCGTTAAATCCGAACGTGCAGTGCATTGTGATGGAACTGGTCAGATCAATTTCAATAAACTCTATTTGCTGCCCCGGGATTGACTCGTTTGCTATCTGAACTGCAGAGTTAACGAGGCCACGGCTGAAGAAGTTTTGCGAAGTGAACCACAAAGTGCAGCAACTTTGATCATTGGTTGAATGACTACTGATGCTGCCATCTCGCTCTTTTCTTTCTTAAACTTCTCAGAGACACAATGGTTCGTTATAAAGAGTGTTGATTAGTTGAAAATAATAGTTCCGGTGTTGGTTGGTATTGATGTATCGGGTGTGCTAGCGAGCCTACACGTCTAGGTTGATCAAGTCAGTATCGCGCGTTGCTACTGCGTTTATAATGTCTCATCAATCAATGTCAGGCTCTTCAATCCACAAAGCAGTTCAGAATCCAGTACTGGGCAATGCAATTGTCGAGGCATGCAGTTCCGGATATGTCAAGTTACAATGCAATTCAGATAGGCGGAATCAGAGTAGTTGACAATGTAGTTTCGGATTCTTCCGTCCACAAAATAGTTTTGGGTTTGTTACTCGAGAGAACAGTACCGAACTTGGACTTTCTGTGTTCCTTATTAGCTAGGAAGTTGAGTTCCAAACTTAGACAAGTTATGAACGTGGAGTTCCAGGCAAGCTAGGAAGTGGTGTTCCGAACTTGGACAAGTTCCGAACGTGGAGTTCCTAACTAGCTAGGAAGTAGAGTTCCGAACTTGGACAAGTTCCAAACGTGGAGTTCCTGACTAGCTAGGAAGTAGGGTTCCGAACTTGGACAAGTTCCCAACGTGGAGTTCCTGACTAGCTAGGAAGTGGAGTTCCTAACTAGCTAGGAAGTGGAGGTTCGAACTTGGACAAGTTCCGAACGTGAAGTTCCAGACTAGCTAGGAAGTGGTGTTCTTTTCTCTTTATTTGCATAAATATGTATACACAGATGCCCCACTTTTCTCTCAAACGATGGTTGCACATTCAACCATTGAAGGAAAATGACAAAAGTGTCGAATTATATTTTATACAAATTATTATTTCGAATCTTAGAAAAACAAGGTTTTGTAGGAAAATAGGGTTTGCCATTGTGTCAATTCCTGTAAATACCTTTAGTTTTGTTAAGAAATAAGACTTTGTAGGAACGTAGGGTGTGCCCCTGTATTGTTTCCTATAAAGTACTTAAATGATTTGATATCTAATGCATAAACCGACACTTATAAGCATAAGACATTAGAACTGCTTGTAGGAGGATAAAATCCAAGCTAAGTTAAACTTTCTCCATCACACGGGAAACAACACATGAGATCTTTCACTCATCATCCCGAGAAAGCTTTCTAAAGGTTCTGATACAACTTTGGCCGACATATGGGATCTCTCACCTAACATCCAAAAAGTATCACAGCAAAAAATTATAAAAGAAACAATGCTCTGAAAAGAGAAATATAACTTTTATTGAGAATTGATTGGCATAGATCATGCCCCCAGTATAGTGGAAGCAGATCCAAATTTGTGAAAATTTTGTCTCTTAGAAGCTAAGAGTAGTATAACATTACTTGGAAACAGTACATGTTAGCATCGAGATTCACCGCTGGAGGATTTTTCATGAACATCTTGTTCCTAGTTAACTTCAAAGATGTCCTCATGGGATAAGTTAAAGTGGTAAAGTCCCTATCCCGGGGGTAATTTATTACTTCGAACGTGTTACTAGTCTTCGTCTCTTGGACTTATCTTGATAGGAATTCTGCCGACTAACTTGTGTCCTCCGTGGTTCCTCGGACTTCCTATCATTATAATGACTAGCAGAGCTCCTACCAACAGGAACGGAGGTGACACTGGTTATCACTCTTTTATGAGAAGATTCCCTATCCAATTGGTCTTCTTCTAGCTCCGCATACTTATCGATCCGAGCCAACAACTCTATCATGTTCGTAGGCTCCTCTTTCTTCAAAGACATGTATAGACCAGAAGTGGGATCTAACCACTTTCTAAAGGCCACAATGGCGAGGGTCTTATCGACGTTGTCAATATGCAATTGCACCTTGTTAAATCTTTTGGTGAAATCCCTAATATGCTCGTCCTTTCAGATCTTCATGTCAAATAGTGCATCAGCGGTTTTAATGTAGGGTCGGTTGCAACTGAATTTCACAATGAAATTGATGGATAACGCCTTAAACTCGTGAATGTTGCCCTTGGGCAGCTTCGTGTACTAGATGAGTGCCGAGTCTGTCAAACTTGAAGCAAAATACTGGCACAAATAATGATCTTTCTTAGAAAGACCCACCATTGCTTGACGATAAACGAGCACGTGAGAGACCGGATCTCCTTTACCATTAAATTTAGAGAACTTCGGTGGTTTATAATAATGGGGGATGTATCCACTCATAACATGTCGTGAAAAAGGAGTTCCAATGTCTCCCTCGACACCGACCGAAAGCAACCGACTCATCCATCTTAGTTGGTTTCAACCTCACAATTCCTCCGATATTTGCGCTTTAAGCCGCGGTCGAGTAGTCGGTTAATGAATTTGAGTTCTCTCGTTATTATACCTCGGACCTGGACTCTTGTAGTTCTCATCTCGATGATAACGTGGTTCCAGATCCCAATATCGAGTGGAGGAGTTTGAAAAACTGGATCGGGGAACTGAAGGATTCTGAGGCAATGAAGGTTCCCTTGGAACTGAAAGCCTTCTTCGTACCGAGGGTGACCTTGATAGTTATGGATTCCGGGAAAACACATTTGGACGTCCATCCCTCATACCTCTAGAACTTGAATACCAAGAGAAGTCAGTTCCGTGTGAACTCGAGTGTCAGGTTGGATCCAATTCCAGATTATAATCCGAATCTGGTTGATTGCTATGATACCCAACGAAAATAAGGGATATAAGGCGTAGGGACGTAACCCTCACCATGGTCGAGACTTGGTGGCCAAAACTGCCCCCTCGAGTTTCCATTAGTAGGCAATACCTTTAGAGGTGAACGACCCTCCTTCGTACGGTAGTAGTCTTGAAAAAAATGCAAACGAGCCTCCTGCCAACCACGTTCTGCCATCACAGCGTCCATAACGGCTTGGTTGGTCATGGCAAATTGGGGAGTATCGTTGTTAGGCTCATTTTCTTCACGACCCTGTCCAAAACGATGATCTCCTCTACGTTCAGATTGTCTTTGAGAAGTAACATGTGGGTTATTGATCTCGTTATTCCCCTCGTTACTTTGATTCACATTGGCTCTTGTAGTAACTATGATTTTGAATCAAAGTGAAGATAATAATTATTTTTTTTTAAAGAACAACAAACCCAAGAAAAATTGGTGGGTAGGAGAACCTAGAATCGAAAAAAATTCAACCAAGAAATCAAATCAATTCTGTATGGTGTTCCCACAGACGGCGCCAATTGTGTGATGATTTTTTCTAATCAAGAAATACAAATATTTTGTTGATGATCAAAGAACAACTAGAAGTATTGAATCAATAAGAAGAAGAGATTTAGAAGATGATGAGTTGAACCACGTTCTTTAATGGCTGCCTACGTATCCTGTGTATAGGAATCAAACTCCAAGTGTAGTTCAACTATTCTATTTATAAGAATAGATGAGGTTTCCCAATTAGTGTTTAACTAGGAGACCGTCTCTTGTTAAGTATCATCTTGATGAATAGATGAGGTTTCCCAATTAGTGTTTAACTAGGAGACCGTCTCTTGTTAAGTCTCATCTTGACTCTTCTAGAAGCCCCATGTTTCCCAAGTCAAATAGGTCTCCTTTATTGACTTAAACAACAGAAAAACATGTTTAGGTTCGGATTGGGAGTTGGAGTTTCAAACTTAGTAGTTCCGGATTTGGTGTTCCTAGTCAGGAGTTGGTTCTCCGAGCCTACAACTCGAACTAGATCCGAACCTCCAGTTTTCCGAGCCTACTACGCTAACCGGTTCCGAACCTCCAGTTCTCCGAGCCTACTACTCCAACCGGTTCCGAACCTCCAGTTCTCCGAGCCTACAACTCGAACTAGATCCGAACCTCCAGTTTTCCGAGCCTACTACTCTAACCGGTTCCGAACCTCCAGTTCTCCGAGCATACTACTCCAACCGGTTCCGAACCTCCAGTTCTCCGAGCCTATTCCAACCAATTCCGAACCTCCGAAGTAAGAGGATTTGGACTTTAGGTATGTTCTGGTACTTTCTACCCACACCAAGACTATATCCAAGCCTTAAGAAGATACTGCCACGTGTTAGATATCTATTTGCTAAAATATGCACACACAGGGATCTTACTGGAATGCAAGCACTCTGGGCAAAAAGGGACAATGTTTGTTGTGTGCATCCTGGTGTGAGTGGAATATCTAGTTACAGAAGATGCTGTTCTCTGGCAACACCCCTCAAATCCCTCCCCATCTTTTGCTAAGGAACTTCGGGAAAAGATATTCGATAACACCACCTTTCCTTCTGAGTACTATATGAGCAGGTTGAGACAGAAAACTGAAGATATACAAAACTATTTTTCATAGGGTTTGCTAATATCTTTCCTTCTATGTGCAGTGGTGTGTGAATGAAATAAATGTTAGACCATTTTTCTACAAGTACAGTGGACCTACTTTGGAAGTGGAGGCTCTCTGTCACACGTGGTTGGCGTCATTCTGTGGTGATTATAGTATAATGTTCGAACTCCGGCTGATCCCCGTTGGATCAATTATAAGAAAGACATGGAAACTTGGCAGGTGGTTATGAGGGCCAAGTATAAGACTTCAGTAAAGGATCCTGGTGTTCAGGGCGTGCTTATAATCATGGAAGACAAATTTTCATTTACACTTGATGATCCTACGTAATCTGTGAAACTTAATGTTGGGGTCGGCTCAATTCAAAAGCACCAGTTTATGAAGGAAGGAAACCACAAACAAGCCTTTCTAAATCTTACAATAGATCCTTTTATTAAGGCGGGAGGTTGCATTTTTGAGTTTGAGAAGTTCTCTGAGCGCGATGTTTGCCGTGATTTTGTGAGCAAAGTCCTTACTAAGCTTCAAGCTACCAAATCATCTGAGAAGGATCCTAAACCGATTTCTGAGAAATCTGGTGATGAACAACTTAGTACTGCTGAGGTAGAACTTCGAATGAAGCTGCTTCAAGAGGATAGTAACCTGCAGAAATTACATAAGCAATTTGTCATTAGTGGTGTGTTGACCGAAACTGAATTCTGGGAAACAAGAAAGGAGTTGCTTGCTGCTGATGTCAAAAAGGCTCCAAAACAACAAATGGGATTTAAAAGTGCTATGATTGCAGATGTCGGACCATTGACTGATGGTCGGAGCAACAAAGTCACATTTAACTTGACCCCAGAGATCATCCATCAGATTTTTGCTGAAAACCAACAGTTCACAAGGCATATCTGAATTTTGTTCCTCGCAAGATGTCAAAAATGGACTTTTGGACCAAATATTGTCGAAGCGTAATATCCGCTTAGGACAAGAAATGTTGTTGCAAAGCAGCAGAACCCATCAAGATGAGCAAACTTGCTGTTTTTCTTAAGCATGATGAAATATTGGCAAATGAAGCTCGTCGGAAGCTTAGACGAGTTGATCCAACCTTAGACATGGAAGCTGATCAAGGTGATGATTACATTTTTCTTTTTGGGTTCTCCATTCTACCGATTCTAAAAGGCATGTGACAATTTTTCCCTTTGAATAATGCAGGTCATGTAGCTCCTTTCAGTATGTATCAGCTCAAAATGTTGTCTGATCCATAGAAAGAGAAACATCAAGGACTTCTCCTCGAACCAGTAAGCCCGAGTTTTCTTCTTTTATATATAATTTGATTGATTACCCTCTACATAATTTTTTCAATAATATATTTTCCTTTTTGTTTGTTTGTTTGTTTGTTTGTTTTGTTTGTTTTTTTTTTTTGCCAATTAGCAACCAACAATTGTTATCTACTTAAGCAAAAATGAAAACCAATCATAAACAACCTTTATATCATTATATGTGTTGTTGTATTTTATGACTTTCGGTTATACACGATAATGATGTTGATGATGCTAACTAAAACACATGTTTAGTACAAAAGGTCTGATTAATTCTGGTAGTATTTTCTACAGCAATGGTTGGTAAATATAAGGCATTGATCTACCCTGAATTCTAGATAGGCAAAGTAGGTTTCTTTAGATGCTAGGTTTTCCAAACCACAAAGAATACATCAGTTGACACAGCCATGTATGATTAGGTTGTACTCAAATATTGAAAGTCGAAAATATTTATAAAGCCAAGTAGGCAAATAGAAATCAGGGTTGAAATTTTTGAAAGTAATTTGTAAGTTTTATTGTAAATCAGATTTTTCTTATATGAAAGAGTCTACATAATGAAAGGTTTAATCACCCATCCTGCAACAAAGAACTTAAATGTTTTCTTTTAAAATAGAAAAATGGGTGAGAAACAACCATAACAGACTAACAGCTGAATCCTAAATGATATGTTCTTCTAAAGCGAGCTCATTTCCGTCGCTAAAGATACTTGTTATTCCCATTGATTGTTCGAAGTACATTGCGACGTGGGACTGTGGGAGTAAACATTAAAAGAAACTGTTCAACCTATTTGATGATAAAACAAACAATAAATCGATGCTCTAGATTGAAGACATATTGGAGGTGGAAATTGGAAACTGACCAATCAAAGGGATTAGGTACTACTCTTTCAGTCTTTCTCAATAGGCTGCATTCCTATGCAGAAAACTTCAAAAGGTGCAACCATGAAGGAGCCTAAGAGGAAAAAATGTCTTACCATTGTGAAATATTCTCCAAGTACAGTGTAGTCTGACTGCCTGTATTCAGTAAACATGAGTGTCTTGATCAATACTGGATTATATTTTAAGGACTAGCCGAAAATCAAAACATGATGCCCCTTCTAATACTTTTTAAGAAGTATGATACCAATCAATTCCATTCATTCACCATTGGTTCATCCCTTGATTTTTGATATTACACAATAATGTTTTCTTGCTTTCACACATACTGTTTGCTTCGAAAGGAGGTGGAGAGCAGAAGTTGTATCCATTGAGACCCACCCAAAATATCCTCTTGCATTCCACAATGTGAAGGTTTTAGTTTCCTGCCATTTGCATGAATATCATAGACTGAATCTCTCAATTTCTCTCACATAATTTTTTTTGTTTTGTTTTTAATTATAGATTGCAGTTTGAACAGAAGAAGAAAGGTGTTTTTCAAGTCTCTTTAACAAATTTTAAACATATCCAGTTTTCTACTCACTTTTAGCTTAATAGATTAGCAATTTACTTTATTCCTAAAAAAAATTAAAACCACTTTAATAGACATTCGCGCTATAAATTATTTGTGTTCGAATTTGTTGCAGATTTTATCACTCTTGCATCAAATCCTATCGTGCAACCTAACAGAGGTATCAATTTTTTCTTTATTTTTCCAATATCTTCTTCTTTGTTTCTTCCCTGCATTTCATTTCACTACAGTAATTCCGAGTTATGTGCCTTCACCAACGGCTATACACTTTTCTAGATTGTTGAATACTTTCCTTGATATATTTAGTTTGATAATTCATAGTTGCTGCTATGAATTAATTTGATGAAAAGTCTGTTTGAGCTAATAACCTTTGATTTGAATGTTTATATAGTTTTGATATTCAATAACATCTATAAATGAATGTATTGGTTTAATTTGTTGTTGGTGCTTTCACAGAACTATGGTGATGCCATGTTAAATCTAGATTTTTAGTAGCAAGGTTGATGAACCCAATGAAAGCAGATTAAGATGTTGGTTTCATGGAAGAAATGGAGGGAAGAGTTTGTACCATTGGGTTTTATTCCTGATTCTGAAGGGCCTGATGAGTTAAAAGCTAAAAAAAATTATTTGCAAGGACCAACCCTAATTCAAGAGTAAGTATACCCTTTTTTCCCCCGCCTATTATTGTCCGTGAATTTAGTAGTCCCCTTTATGTTTTGGGGTGGTTTAACTTACCACGATGCACTAGCTAAACTACTAACACTACCAATCGATTGTGTATTGTTGTATTAACAGTCTTCCTTGACAATCATCAAATCCTATAAAATGCCCTAGAGAGCCAACCAAAGACATAAGGTCGCCTAGACCCCTGCCTAACTCCTGGCGCTTAGACAAGCACATAGACACCGATAATTCAACTATCTTGATCTATTATAAGTATATCTTGAGTCGCAAAACAAAACTGAAACAAAGTACGTAAATTGAAATGAAGAATACAAGCTTTTGTTTCATAGAAAAATAAGCTTCACCAAATCACCAAGATATCAAGAACTGCTCTTATCATATTACAATCTCAATTGAGCGTTATTAAAAAAATGGCTACTATTATTCATATTTTTATACCAAAAGGAAATACAAAATGACAAAGAAAACTACTAACAAACTATAAGAAGAAGAAAAAACTGAAACAGAGCATACTTCCTAGGCCAGCTATGACATAATATGATCTCCACCGATGACGGCAAGGCAATGCGTCAAAAGCATCAACCTAAAAAGGTGGTTTTGGGGAGATGATAACCCATTGTTCCATACCACACTTTCGGGGTATGTAAGACGCTTTGACATTTATATTTCCCAAGTCCTTATCCATTTGCGGCGAAGTGTGAATAACTTTTGCCTGTAATTCCACGAACGAAATTCAAAACATCCCCAGTAGTCCAAGTCATGTGAAACAGTTCACCGCTTGAGTTGCCTCCTTGCCAAAGTTGGGGTTTTTTTGGGGATGTAAACTTTGTAACTCACCTGCCACATAAATGAAAACGGATATGAGTGCTCAAGCTTGGTATAATATTATCTGTGGCATCCATATTTTTTTTTTAATCAAAGTAGTTTTGCTTCACATTTGTTTGATTGTCTCTAGGTGGGAAAAGGTGAAACACACACAGCTTTTGGTGTGTACCATTATTTAACAACTTATATAGAACATATTTTCGAAATATGTTTTTACCTTTCCCAACCTGTTTTTTTTCTTATAATGAAACCCGGCCATAATCCAACCAATGTGGAGAAAATTCCCTGGAACTTGAATATCATATCTATAGCTTCACCACTAACACCATTTTATATCCAACAACACTTGAATTTAAGCAAAAAAATATAGAAACAATGGAGTCAAGATTTCTTTCAATGCTCATTGTTTTGTGTAGAGAAAATTTCTGTTTCTCACGGTCGAAAGCGCCGCCAGCTCATGGCTTTTTTAAGTGGCGCCCAGTATAGAGCGGCGCCAGCGCTCGTCTCTTTTGCGGGCCTCATACAAGAATCGCGATTTTTGGTTTTTTGGTATAAAAACAAAATCAGTTTTTTTGGAAAACCTACCTTTTCCAAAACCAAGAAAGAGAGTGATTACAAGAGAACAATTCTTTGTGAGTTGAGTGTTCATTCTTTGTGAGTGAATTGAGAGAGACTTGTAATCAGTTACTCCGGACATCTAGTAAAGCTTGAACTCGCAGTGTGGAAGTAGGCAAATTGCCGAACCACGATATATCTCGTCTTGTGGTTTGTTCTTCTTTTACATTGATTGTTTTATTTCATATGCTTGTTATTTGATATTGAGAAGTGTTGGGATATTGCTTGGAGGGTGTTGAAGTCTTGTCTATTGAGAAAGATCAATCTTTGTGTAGGATTGATCCGTTTGGTGTGGATAACGTTGTTTCCGCAGTTAATTATTCATAACAATTGGTATCGGAGCTTAGGTATACGACCTAGGATTTTGAGTTTAGTATTAAAAATTTGTGTAGACAAGGTGTTCGATTAAATTCCGAGGTGAAACTGTTTCTTTTGGGTTATTGTGTGTAACTTGAAAGATGGCTCCCAAGATGTCAAACGCAAGGTTTGAAGTAGAGAAGTTTAATGGGAAGAATAACTTTGGGATTTGGCAAGTCCAAGTAAAGGACATCCTCATCCAACAAGGTTTGCACAAGGCTTTGAAGGGGATTAAATCTAAGGCGGCGAGTATGAGTAATGATGATTGGGAAGAGTTCGATCTTCGAGGGCTTGTTCATCAATCTGGTTATGTCTTGCTAATGAGGTCATGTATAGTGTGATGGGAGAAAATACCGCTGCCGGTATTTGGCTCAAACTAGAGTCTATGTATATGACCAAGAGCATGACGAACAAGATGTACCTTAAGAAGCGTCTTTATCGGTACATGATGGTCGATGGTTCAACGATGCAAGAGCACGCGGAGTGAGTTCCGTCGACGTCTAGCGGATTATTTGAATGTTGGTATGAAGATGGATGATGAGGATCAAGCGGCATGTTTAATATTCTCCTTGCCAGAAAGCTATGAGCATCTAATGACTACATTCATGAACAGAGAAGTCGTCAATCTTGACGAAGTTGAGTGCTCTTCTTTCTTATCGGTTAATGAAGAAGACGCGTGTAGAGAATAGCATTGATGCAAGTCGGGGGCTAGTGGCAAGAGGAAATTAGATGCAAAACAGAATTATTCAAGTAATGATAATTCTAGGTCCAAGTCAAAGAAGCCTTTAAAACATGTACAAGAGCTACAATTGCAATGAAAAAGGACATTACGCAAGTAATTGTCCCCACCAAGAAAGAGAACAAGAGAGATGGTCGAAGAAAGGTAAGGCAAAATTTGAGGCAAATTATGCTTCGTGCTCAAGAGGATGAGTTCGGTCTTTGTGTGTCCACACAAGACTATATGACGAGAGGTGGATTCTTGATTCGGATGTTCCTATCATATGTGCCCGAATAGAAAGTGGTTTACTTCTTATGAGAGCATTGATGGTGGTTCGTTTTAATGGGTAATGGCGTTGCTTGTAAGGCGGTAGGAATTGGAACTATCTGGTCAAGATGTATGATGGTGTAGTGAGGACTCTAACCGATGTGAGACATGTTCCCGAAGCTAAAGAAAAGTCTTATTTCTCTTGGTACCTTGGATTCCAAAGGCCACAAGTTTGTGGGCGAAGGTGGAGTCCTAAATATTGTTAATGGCTCTTTAATTGTTATGAAGGGTCAAAAATATGGAACCTTGTATACTCGATTGGTAGTATGGTGATAAGCGATGTAGCGATGGGTGCATGTAGTAATGATTCGAAAGTGCACTAAGATGTGGCATACGCGTTTAGGGCATATGAGTGAAAAGGGGTTTGTCCGAGTTGTGCAAGCGAGGGTTCTTGAAGAACTTGAAGAAGCCAAGTATGGGGAGTGAGCATTGCGTCTATGGGAAGCAAATCAGAGTCAAGTTCAAGTCAAGCAAGCACACGACAACAGGCATCCTTGATTATGTGCATCTGAGATGTTTGGGGACCCTCCGTGGTGGCTTCCAAGGGAGGTAACCGCTATTATGTCTCATTCATTGATGATCATACTCGCTATGTGTGGGTGTATATGATGAAATCGAAAAGATGAAGTGTTTGAGACATTTAAGAAGTGGAAGGCAAGGGTTGAGAATCGCACGAGATAGGAAGGTAAAGACATTACGGTCCCGACAATGGTGCGAGTATACCTATGGACCTTTCCAAGAGTTACGTCTTATGGCCAGTGGAATTGCCGGAACATTAATCGACGGTCGAGGGCACACGCCACAGCAGAATGGAATGGCAGAGAGGATGAATAGAACTTTGCTTGAAAGAGCAAGATGTTTATTGTCTAATGCCAGTCTAGGCAAAGAGTATTGGGCAGATGCAGTGTCCATGGCGTGTTACTGCAATAGGTCACCGATTACCCGGCTATAGATTGCAGGACACCTTATGAGGTGTGGTCAGGTAACCCAGCTGATTATAGTATCTTGCGAGTGTTTGGATCGACAGCTTACTACCATGTGAGGGACAACAAGCTAGATCCTAGAGCTAAGAAGGCCATATTCTTAGGATACAGATTGTGGTGTCTAGAAGCCCACAAGTTCCCGGGTCGCGAGATGTTACTTTTGATGAGACTTCCGTGTTATCTTTCGAGAAGGCCAGGAAGTAGGCCGGGCAGAATGGTGAGTCCATAGAAGTTCAAGCTTACCGAGCTTGAGTTTGTCGATCGCCAGATGACCGGTTAGATCATGATGAGGTACCAAATCATGGAACCACACAAAGAACAGGAAGAAGAGCAAGAGCATCCATGAACTTGTAGTGGTGACCCTAGGCCACGAGACAAGTTAAAGAAGTGCACAAGTATGGGCACGAGAAGCCGGTGAAACACTATGGTCGGTGGATTTAGTGGCATATGACCGAATATCGAAGATGATGAGCGGATAGCTTCAAAGGAAGCCATTAGAGATGCTCATTACAGAGATTGGTTGGTAGCTATGCAAGCGAGATGGAATCTCTTGATAAAAATCACACATGGGATCTAGTTTTATTGCCAAAGGGCAAAAGGACTATCGGCGATAAATAGGTGTTCGTGAAAAAAGAGGTCCTTCCCGAGTCCGAAGCTGATCTTCGGGTACAAGCGCAAAGAGTGGTAGCAAAGGGTTTTTCACAGAAGGAAGGAGTTGACTACAATGAGGTATTTTCCCCGGTGGTCAAACATACGTCCATTCGTGTGTTATTAAGTTTAGTTGCTCACTTAATTTGGGAGTTAGAGCAACTTGATGTAGCTGCTTTCTTGCATGGGGACTTGGAAGAAGAGATCTATATGAGACAACCTGAAGGGTTGTCATTTGTGAGAAAGAAGATTATGTATGCAAATTGAATCGGTCACTTGTACGGGTTAAAGCAATCGCCCAGGCAATGGTACAAGCGCTTTGACACATTCATGATGCAACATGAGTACACCCGAAGTAAGTATGACTGCTGTGTCTACTTTAGAAGGCTTCGTGGTAATGACTTCATCTATCTCCTGCTTTATGTGGATGACATGCTTATTGCTTCCAAAAGCATGGTGGAGATAGACAAGTTGAAATCTCAACTTAGCTCTGAGTTTGAGATGAAAGACTTAGGTGGAGCCAAGAAGATACTGGGCATGGATTTGCAGAGAGATAGGAAGAAGCGACGGATAGTTGTATCTCAGAAGAAATACATTCAGAAAGTAATTTCTCGATTTGGTATGGAGAATGCAAAGTCGGTTTCTACTCCTTTAGCTGGGCATTTTAGGCTTTCAGCTAAGTTCTCTCCTAGTTCGGTGGAGGAACAAAAGCATATGGCTAATGTTCCTTATGCAAGTGCCGTGGGTAGTTTGATGTATGCTATGGTGTGCACACGCCCAGACATTTCACAGGCAGTTAGTGTTGTGAGCAGGTATATGGCAAATCCTGGGAAGCAGCATTGGGAGGCAGTGAAATGGGTACTAAGGTACTTGAAGGGTACTTTGGATGTGGGATTAGCTTATGGTGGAGGCACTTGTTATGTCAGTGGGTTTGTGGATTCTGATTATGCAGGTGATCTAGATAGACGACGATCGACTCACCGGTTATGTGTTTATGATGCATGGTGCACCGGTTAGTTGGAGGTCTATGCTACAGGCTACAGTTGCTCTATCTACTACTGAGGCAGAGTATATGGCAGTGGCAGAGGCAGTGAAAGAGGCACTATGGCTTCGAGGTCTTCTAGATGATTTGGGTATTGAGCAGAACAGTGTTGCTGTGTATTGTGATAGTCAGAGTGCTATTCATTTGGCGAAGAACCAAGTTCATCATGGTCGGACCAAGCATATTGATGTCCGATATCACTTTATACGGGATGTCGTTGAGGATGGTGATGTAGCACTTGAGAAAGTAGACACCCATGACAACCCCGCCGATATATCTTGTGAAAGTTGTCACCGGAGTTAAGTTCCAACACTGTTTGGACTTGCTCCAAATCCTACATGTTTGAAAGAGCCCTGTGTGGGCATAGCCCTTCGGGGCAGTTGACTGCGAGTCTTCCTTGCTGGAGGTGTTCCTACTGGATGTGATCTTCTTTGGATGTGTTCGGGCTTGGTTTTTTATGTGTTAAAACCTCACCGAGGTGGAGAATGTAGAAAATTTATGTTTCTCCACGGTCGAGCGCCAGCGCTTTTCGAGTGAAGCGCGACTTCGCGCTCACTACTCCAGTGATTTAGCGCCCGGCCGCTCAAAGCGTGCCATGGCTTTATGGCTTTAACACGTAGAGCGCCAGCGCTTCGAGTCTTTTTTTGCGGGCCTCGCTACAGTAACCGCGATTTTTGGTTTTTTGGTATAAAAACAAAATCAGTTTTTTGGAAAACCTAACTTTTCCAAAACCAAGAAAGAGAGTGATTACAAGAGAACAATTCTTTGTGAGTTGAGTGTTCATTCTTTGTGAGTGAATTGAGAGAGACTTGTAATCAGTTACTCCGGACATCTAGTAAAGCTTGGAACTCGCAGTGTGGAAGTAGGCAAATTGCCGAACCACGATATATCTCGTCTTGTGGTTTGTTCTTCTTTTACATTGATTGTTTTATTTCATATGCTTGTTATTTGATATTGAGAAGTGTTGGGATATTGCTTGGAGGGTGTTGAAGTCTTGTCTATTGAGAAAGATCAATCTTTGTGTAGGATTGATCCGTTTGGTGTGGATAACGTTGTTTCCGCAGTTAATTATTCACAACATTTTGATTGCAAGTAAAAGTTATCTTTTACCTTCTACTACATTCCAACCCACTATGGATTGCAACTAAAAGTTAAAAAAATTATTCCTCTTTCCCTTTATGCAATATTTTCAATGCAATTGCATTTCTAATGTTTTAGTGTCTTAGTTTCAAGAAAAACCACCATCTCATAATACCGTTTCTTACTTCAAAACTTAGAATAACTCGAGCAACTTATCCTTGTCTTGATCACATAATAGAATAAAAAATAGTCTAATTAAGCAAATTAATACTTTAACATAAAAAGAGTACCTGTTACCCTGTAAGGGTTTGAAGGCATTAGACACATAATCTTTGTACTATCTGGCGATACCATCATGTTCTACAATACCTTATACCTGCAATAAAGTAAGGAAACCACCACCAGCCATTACTTGGTTATTAGAATTGCTAGACTTTACAATCTAATTTACACATGTGACATATCATCAAACGATTAATTTTGTAATGAAAAAAAAAAACTTGGATTAGTACTCACCGAACTTAACTTGAAGCCATTTGAGCAGTCATGGTTAGAATAAGAATAACAAAACAACATTAGTTCTTCTTCACCATCTCTACCAATATTTTAGAAATCATTTTGGAGGTTTCATTTGCTTTACAGTAATGCGAATTGGACGCGAACCGAACGTGTATATCAGGTTTCCTAGCACACTCTATCTGCGTGCGTATTTCAGTAATATGAATCCCGAGGGTGTAAATCTCCAAGGAAGAATCTTCTCTGACCTGGATAAAGAGTCCCACACGATGCTTTGATGATGGGATTTCAGAACAACATGCTGTCACATTTGCTGCAGGATTGGCTTGTGAAGGCCTTAAGCATTTCTATGCCATCTACTCATCATTTTTGCAGAGAGCTTATAAGCGGGGGCATTTTTCATTTTTAGTATTAGTTTATTATTTAGACATGATCTTATTGCTAAATATGGAGTTAATCTCTAACATAAAAAAAATAATATTGTAGCTTATAACTCACGACAATGGGATAAATAAGTGACGTTGCAGATTTACATCAGGCAGAAACTGTGCTCATTAACAATATACGTGATGGACAACATGAATTAGAAGGACAGGTCAAGTTCATAACAGAAGCCTGGGCACAAATAATTGAATGCAGGCGCGTGCTCAAGTGGACCTATGCCTATGGATATTACCTACCTGAAGATGAACCTGCAAAGAGGCAGTTCTTTGAGTACCTTCAAGGTGAGGCTGAGTTTTGGTTATGTAAAGATTCAAATTCTTGTTAAGGGTATTTTAGTAAATTACATAGCAAACCTAGGGACATTTATGTAATTGGTCGGTCGGGGTTACATTTCGAACTTACATAACTTAATGAAACTTATCTCCGACTCATAAACCACGTTAGATAAGCAAATCATATGAGACAAATTTGACAAAATGTCGGTTAGCGGCTTTTTGCGTTTGAAGCTGGCACGAGTTAACAGCTTACATGCATGAGTGGGTTATCGTTATAGCCTGCGGTGGGATAAAATATAGGAGATTAAATTAAGCTGGATGGGCTGAAAAATAATTTCGACGCTAAGTCAAATTAGTTAGTGGTTAGGAGTGAATTATGCTTTAGGCCTAATTTAGACAGTTGGGCTTGGGCCTTAACTAACTAAACAAGAAAAGACAAAAATAGAACAAAAACGTATCGCACCAAAACAACAAAAATCGCGACCCAATTCTCCAATTTAACTGACGAAAACCTAGGAGAGAGAAAATTCAAATTCGCCCAAATTCAATCGATTAAAACCTCAATTCAAACACCCAATCCCTAACAACACTAAACGCGAGTGTGGGGATTCAAAAATTGATTGGAATTTCATCGTATTCCCGCGAAAGGTGAGTTTAATTTCGTTTCAAATAAATATTTAAACTCATTTCAATGGATTTGATGTGTTACTGAAGATATTTGAATGGGGTGGTTGTATAATTCGACAGTAGCTATTTGGAGAGGTAATGGCTTAATGAAATCAGCCGAGAAGAAAGCTAAATGAAGAATTCTTACTGATTTGGTAAGAGACTTTTATATCCTCTAGTTCTATACTTTGTTTCATGTGCCTGGGAATTATAAAAGCAATGATTCTAAGTTTATATGTATTAGAGTAAATTCGCACCCATTCATTGATGAAGTTATTATGGTTGGAGAGTGTTGAAATTTGGACTGGGATTGGGAGTTTATTACAAATGGAATTGGTGTTGGGATGGGAGGAAGGTGTATATGAAGCATCTGAATTGTTTAAGCTACTAATAATATATATGTAAGAACTGAAAAATGTCCTGTCGTCAGACGGCCTGGCAGCAGCCTGTCAGTGTTCTGTAGCGGTTTGTGGTGGCCTATAGCAGTCTAGAACAAAACTTTTGGTAACTAGAAGGGTAGTACGTTAGTAATTACATTAGTAGTTAATATAATCAACGATTAATTATTTCTTTCGACTTAAGTTGAAAGGAAATATTAATTAGTTTTCTTCGGGTCCTAATAGATTTATGGTTGGGCTTATATGATTTTATAGAAGTTGGATAAGGTTATTTGCTGGTTGGGATTGAGGAGAAACGGAGCTTGCTAAGGTAGGAACCTACATACCAATATATAGCCTGCTTATTTTCATGCATGATTTGAGTTGTTTAAATTGGAAGGGATAGTTTACGTATCAACCATGCATGTATATATGGTATTCATGTTTTGCATTTGTATTTTTCCGCGATATAAACTAAATATATGTATAGCTTTCGTGTGAAATAGTTTTGCGAAATCTGGGTAATGGGGATTGTTTTCTTTATTAAAAGAGTAAAATTTGGTTTTGGGAAGGGTTCTCGTCTCTTGTCTCAGTAAGGAGACGGAGAGATGGATTTTGTAATGCGAGTAAGGATTACCTGGTTGTTTGTAACTATGTGTGAGGTTCTGGATTGTTCCACGGATGGTTTGTTGTTATTTATGATGATTCGCCGTTTGGGAATCATCGGTTGTCATTTACTATGACTGGCCCATTTGGGAGTCATAGGTTGCATTACTCGATTGTTGGAAATCCAGGAATTCACACATACATAACCAACAGTTTTAAAAGAAAAACTAAATATGTAACTATAGTATTTGGAAATAATCGGTAATACGAGTATATATATTACTATGCTTATCACGAGGGGATTTGGAAAAGAATTGGTGAATTTCTATAAAGAAGGAATTGTTGTCGCATTTCTGGAGACGGCAGTTCGCTCTAGGATTCCAACTGTGGTGTACACCTTTTGAGGTGGTGGGCCACCTTTAAAGGATGCATCACAGGATGTAGTCCGGGAATTCCCTTTCTACTTTTCTAGATAACCATGCTTATACGTGTCACACTGTATGGTGCTTAGCTTGTGTGAGGTTACATGTTACCTTGATGAGGTTTAGACGCGAGGAGTGAGAGTTTAGTCCACTCTTGGATGTGTGTCAGGATCCTGAGCAGTCTGTAGTCATCGAACGGTTGACCACCGTAAGTTAGGTGACAGCCAGTATGGGGGTCAGTGGTCACGGGGCCCACCTGAGCCCTTAAAGCTTTGAGGATTTTGTGTGTACGAACACAACAACGACATTTCAGCTCCCTGCCGGTAAAATCAGGAAAATAACGGTGCATGGTTCACACTGGAAAGTACTAAATCGAGATATGCCTGTGACTGGGGCTGAGTACCAGTCGTACCCTCACCATTCTAATAGGATGCAATGGCCACAATAGTTGTATGATGTTGTGAAAACTATATTTTGAATATTAACGAAGCATGTCGAAATGATTTTTGCTAGTTAGTGAGGTATTATATAGTCACGATATTTGGATATTATCATAGAAACCTGCATGTTTTAAATGTTTTACTATAAGTATTCTATTATTGGTTATGTGCGTTTCTACTGAGCATAGTTGTTTTGCTCATCCTACTTTAACATTTCAGCCGAGCCCGTTGCGGAGGAGGCTATCCCTACCACCGATGATGATGGGTATGGGGATTTGGGTGGTTTCCCCTATGCTTGACGAGGGACAGAGTCGAGTTATTTTGTCGTATAGGGTGTATCTATCTCATTTTGTTGGATAAGAGATAGTATAGTTCATTTTGGTTGTAAAGTTCATTTTGATGTAATCCGCGATGTAATTGAGTAACGGTGACCGTAAACCTTTGGTGGATATGTACATATACATTACTATTGTTTAGAAAGTTAGTTTATATAGATTTGGTTGTTGGAAGTTTGTATTATGTGATGTCCAGGTTATGACAGGTTTTGGAGTATACAAAACATTGATTAAACAAAGGAAACTCCGTCGAAATTTCGGTAGAATTGGGATAGTGACCGCCTCCAGATTTATCTTCGTGTCCTCGGAATGTGTGTTGGGTCTCTGGGTGTGACAGGTTAGAACGTCTCCATGAATGTGTATAGAATGGATTAAAAAGGTTCCTTGATGCTAAGGAACCGGAAGATTACCAGGAGTTCCGTACAAAGCTAACTGAACTGACGAGGGTGACTAAGCATTACTTTGCAAACCGGTCCGAAAGTAACCGGAGAATGGAATGACCTTGGGTGATGTGGACAGATAGCGCAAATGGCTTGGGATGGAATGACGAGTTGCAAGGTGGGATGGGTGAGGAAATAACCCGAGTGGTGCTGGCATCAGCCTGGAAGACCAAAGCTCTTAGGATTACTTATCCTTGCCAGATGTACATCCAGCACCGATAAATGCTCGACTCTCCTGCTTAATTAATGCTTCGACAGTTTGGGGACAAAAATAGTGCCATAGAGATCAAACGCATAAATGGATCTTAAATTCTTAGGCTCTGTTTGATAGGTCATAAGAGCTATGGCAAAGACAAATTTCGTCACCATTAATATTAAAATGTAGATTATTTTTTTCCTATAAATATAAAATGTGGTTATGCATTCAAATTGAACTCAGTGGCAACTGCCAAGCATGAGTAGAGGAACTCTTAGGGCACGACAGTGGAGCACGTCAGTGTATACAGTTTGTAATGGGCGACAAACTGCACCGAAATGTATGAATCTTTCTTTGGGGTTAATTTTTCAGCAATTATTAATAGGATGTGATCGGGAAGGTCTAACCAATCAACGCTATCATCAGCAGCAACAGTTCTAACACCTTTGTCCATGTATGAGTAAATGAATTTGTTGCAGCATATGGGCGCAATGTAAATGTGTAGATTTGTTTAAACTGTTTTGGGTTGTTAGAAAGAGAAGTGGGCTGGATTTTGTATCGAAGAACGGGTTATGGGGTTCTGTTGCTTAGGAGATTGGATTGAATTTAGGTGTTGCTTCATCTGTAAAACTGTTTTATGACTGAGAGGGACAACCACATACCCTAAGAGGACTGCTCTTATCATATTACAATCTCACTGAACGTTATTTAAAAAAAATGGCTACTATTATTCATATTTTTTATACCAAAAGGAAATACAAAATGACAAAAAAAACTACTAACAAACTATAAGAAGAAGAAAAACTGAAACGGGAGCAACCTAAAAAGGTGGTTTTGGGGGAGAAGATAACCCATTGTTTCATACCACATTTTCAGGTATGTACCTTGACATTTATATTTCCCAGCATATATTATTTATTCAAGTGGATTTTAGGCCCGGCCATAGGCGGGCTAATTAGCTAGTTTGTCTATAGCATTCCGATGACTTTGTACGAGTGAGACGTATTTTTCTATGACTGTGTTGGTTGAGCAGAAAGATGCTTAAGTATATTGAAGGCAAAAACCTTTGGTGTTTCAGTCGCACCATTTAGTTGACTAATTGGGGGCCAAGATGCAATATCAATTAGGACCAAGACGATTCACAGTTGAGTGTCCTAGCTGAAAACCTCACACCAGTGTGTTAACAAGTTGGGGAAGTAGAGGAAAAAAGTTAAAACCTTTTGTAAGTGGTGTTTGACTCTTTGGTCTTCTATTCAATTCATCGTCAATGATTGCCTTAATTGAAACTTTTCTTCCGCCGCGAAGATGTTTTCCTTTCTGTTTTTTAGTTACTGTGTTTTATTTTGCATTCATTGGTTTCAATTTGAGTTTTAAGTTTTAACAAAGAAGAACTGAAGAAGACGAGATGGGAAAGAAAAACAAAAGGAAAAAAAGTTAAAAATGTAAAGTGCGTGGGTCCTAATGACGTCACTACCAAAGAGAATATCAACTGGTTAATCTGATTAATTTGAACCGTTAAGATTATTTCAATCAAAGGTCTAAAAATTGAGTTAAATATGAGTAAAAAAAAGTTGAGTCCCATGAACCGGATCCTTCATTTATTCTTTTTAGATGACGTCCATATTGGACCAACCCTACTTTTTTTTATCTTTAATTCTATTTTGAGGTCTCTTTTTTCGGTCCCATTCCCTCCATTATGGTAGAACCAATAACTGTCTTTCATACTTTCATTCCAAATCACTGATTTGGAATGAAACTCATGGGATATGAAATTGTTCCATCGTGTTATTGAGTGCTTGAAAAATAAATGCAAATACAAAGCACAAAAAGAATAACTACAAAAGAGAAGAACGATTTTCTTTTTAGTGAAGCATTAACAAGAAGTCGGTGTAGTGTACTTAACATTGGTCATATAATACGTTCAAATCACAAAACCATTTGAGCTAAAACAAAATCTTGAAACCACTTTTCCTCACTTTTTCCTATGCTTATAACTTATGGCATAGAGTCTCAAAACTAGGAGAAGTGGTGCTAGGGGTGTGCAAAAATCCGTTTAACCCGACAAAACCGACCGACCCGATCCGAACCGTGCTATACGGGTCGGTTATCCATTTAGATTGGTTCGGATCGGTTGCAAATATGTTAAAACCGATTAGGTCGGTTCGGTGCTCGGTTTCGATTTGTGATAACCGAAAATAACCGACCCAATCCGAATTATATACTAATATATTATAATATATATTTAATTTTGGCTATTTACACATATATCCCCATATGTTTAATATATAAAATAAAATGTGAAGGATAAATTGGACATTTAAGTATTCTATAATCTATATCAGCAGTCAATAGTCAAAGATATCGGCTGAAATTTTAGAAGTGGACAAAAACACGTGTATTAGTGTAAAAGTATTCCATATAAACAAACCAAAAATATAAAAAAAGTTAATATTTTTAGGGCACAAAACAGTTGCCACCTAAACAAACAAGAAATAAAGGCCAGAAGCTAATGTTGCTAGGGCGCAGCCGCCACCTCTACCCCCACTAGTCTTCCTATCATCACTTTCTCCTCCATTCCCACTAGCAGTCCTCTATCACTCTGCTACTTTTTAGTCTTCCATTCCATATTTTTTTCTCGCTCAAGTCTCAACACGTGGGATGGGTAGGAGTTTCTCATATATGTTGATGAGTTATGAATGATAACTATAAATCTGGAGACGAGTTGATCCATCGCTCCTTTTACTGGATATAAATATCAATTTTGATTTAGTGTAGTGTCCGGAGACGAACAATTTATACTGCAACAGTCGGTTTGGATTGGGTATCGATTATGTTGGAAACTGGTCGGGTCGGGTAGGTCCAAGGTGTCGGTTCGATTCGGTTAATAGAGCACATAAACCGATAGGGTCGGTTCGGTGGTCGGTTTTAACTCAAACCCGACCCGAACCGACCCGTGCACACTCCTAAGTGGTGCTTTATATTTCAAGGCTGTTGAGAATGGTTAGAACTACCCAGAGATTAAGGTCTTATTTGGAGTCGCTAATGATGGAAATGGTAATAAGAATGAGGAATGAATAAAACTTAACAATTATGCTACCGGAAATCATATCATGACTGAGAGCTAACTCCACCAGTTTTCAACATTAAAATGACTTGTCTACCAGCACAAATTCACAACTATAACCATTTGGTACGATACGAAAAACCATATAACACTTTCGACCAAACAAAAAAAATAAAAAGCAGTTCAACTCCAAATTCTTGCAGAATCATGCACTTCAAAATAGTTTAACTCCAAATTCTTTGAAAAAATAAATGTCAGTTCCAAAATTCCCACATATTTGCCATTAACCTAAGAATAAATTTTTTGTTGTTTCAAGAATTTGAATCGGAGACGGAGGTACTGAGAGAGTTGTGAGAATGGTGCAGGTTAGTTGGAGAAGAAGAAGAATAGTTGTGAAAATAAAAAAATAGCCGTAGTTAGAGAGTTGGGCGTAATAGTGAAAAAAAGCGTTGTTAAATTATGGGATGGTCCACATAATGTCATCTAAAAAGAGCAAGTAAACTTGGTAGACTTCATTAATTAGATCTGTTAGATTAAGAAGATCCTATGGCTAAGAAATTGAGTCAAACTTGAGTTAAAAAAAATTGAGTCCCTAGAATCAGACCCAACATCTAGGGTTACTCTCTATAAAGACAGAGACTTTTCCTGTTTTCTCATGGCTCCACGTCAGAAAAAAATAGTTATCCTAAAAATCAAGCAATAGTAAACAAACAGTTAGGAAAGAGTCCGGCTACACAGTAACCGGTTACTGGGATCAAATCCCAACAACCATTACAAGTTGTTGTTGGATTGTCTCGGTTACAGATCTTGGCGCACACACACGGATCTCGGATCTAAATCAATAGTGACTTGTAACGGTTGGTGGGATTTGATCCCATTAACCGGTTACTGGAAAGTTGAATCCGTTGGGAAATTCTGAATACCTGACTCTCGAAAATCCAAATTGTATTCTCAAAACGGTTCAACTAAGACTTCTTCTTCGCTACTTTTCCTTTTAGGGTACGTTTGGCAACCCTGAGAATTCTCAGGTTAATTGATATTCGTGGGTATTACCATTTTCATGGGCTATTTGGTAAAAATAACGGCGTGAATTAGAATTCCCGTGAGATTAGGGACTACCACATTCGGCGGTACTCGAAGTCGCACCCATTTGGCGTGAGAAACGGGAATAAGATTTTGGGAGAATTCTCGCATAGTTAGTAATGCAGATTTAAATTGGCGGAAGCTTCAGTTAAATAAAATCTACATTTTAATTGAAACACAAATTAAAGAAGACCTAAAAATCTCTCTTTTATTGAATCTCACAACTCATAAACTTCAACACTGAGGAACTAACCCTAATTATAAGCCCTTTATTTATACTAAACCTAGAAAGCAATGAACTAATAGTAACACGACATGTGTCACAACCAATCTAAAAGAAAATAGAAACGGGCCGCATAAGCAACCTATGGGCTTGGACTCGACTAATGACGCATGCCCATGACATATGATAACAACAACTAATGTTCTACATCATTCTCCCTATGATTGGAATAGCTCGAGATATAATCAAGATAATGCTGATAGAAGATAGGATCAATCTTGAAATAGAGCACCAGACATCCAAGAATTATCAAGGAGTGGACGATTTGCCCACTTAATTAAGAAATGGTTTGGAGAATGCAAAGCTGAAGAAGACTTGGTCATATCAACAACTCCCTCAATTCTATCAGTAGCAATGGGAGCAGCACTAAGACGATCCACATGTAGCGGAATAGGAGAGATATGGTCACCAACAAAAGGAGTAAGTTCACTAACATTGATAGTCTTATGTATACGTACTTCAAGAGGAAAATCAACCTGATAAGCATTATCTCCACATTTACCAAGAATGGAAAAAAGGGCTAAAATGCCGCATCATTCATTTAGTAGACTTGCTAACATGACGTTCTTTCCTGAGATAAATCATAACTAAGTCTCCCACCTCAAATAATTGTTGTCGTCGATGGACATCAACCTTGGACTTATACTTAGCATACACTTGAGTTAAGCGTAGACGAACATTATCATGAATAGCCTTAATACTAGAAGCAAACTCATCAGCTGCAGCACTAATAGGAGTAGAAGACGGTAGTGGTGCTAAATCAGTGGGCATTGTAGGAGACGTACCCTGAACAATTTGAAAGGGCGACTTGCTTGTAGACCTGTTAACAACATTATGTTAGGAATTTGAATAAGTATTGTTATGCTACGTGTCTTAGTTAAGTTTAGTTGTTTTGTGTTATGTAACTGAGTCCTAATAGTTGTTTGTATAGTGGTCCACTACGTTCAGTTATTTTCCTTCTTCAGCAGTTAGCTTGTATTTGGTTATAAGAACCAGAGACTTCATTGAATAATTAAGTTCTTTTGCCATATCTTCTTCTTAGACTAACAGTGGTATCGGAGCTATCATATTTAAACAATTAGAGCCGAAGCTCTTCTCTGTAGAAAAAGAGTGAAGTAGAGAGTCTACTACTTGTTTGAGAGATGGCTACAGAGAGTTTCCTTCAACCTTCCATTCCTCGTTTCGATGGTCATTATGACCATTGGAGCATGCTAATGGAGAATTTCCTTCGATCAAAGGAATATTGGCATCTAGTTGAAACTGGATTAGCCGAACCGAAAGTGAAAGCTGCATTTGGTGTTAATGAGGACAGCTCAAAAAGAAGGCGTTGGAAGAACAACGCCCTAAGGATTTAAAGGTGAAGAATTACCTTTTCCAAGCCATTGATCATTCGATTTTGGAGACAATTCTTAGCAAAGATACCTCCAAGAAAATTTGGGATGCAATGAAGAAGAAGTATCAAAGGTGCTTGTAAAAGGTAAAAGCGTGCACATTTGCAAGCGCCGTGGAGAATTTGAGACTCTTCGTATGCAATCGCATGAGTCGTTTCGATTATTTCTCCAAAGTCATGTCCATTTGCAAACAAGATGCAAATATATGGAGAGAAAATGGAAGACATCACTATAATCGAAGATTTTTTCGTTCAATGACGTCAAAGTTCGATTATGTGGTTTGTTCCATTGAGGAGTCCAAAGATCTGGATGCACTTTCTATTGATGAGTTGATGAGTTGATGAGTTCATTGATAGTTCATGAGCAGCGAATGAATCAAAGATGTACCAATGGAACAAGCAACGCAATCACAACTCATTTTGTTTTTCGCTCCATCTTTCGAGAAATCCAGGGACCACGGTCGCGTGGAAGAGGAAGAGGTAATGAAGTAATCACTATCCTCATCAAAATTCAAGAGATAATATCGCTCTTTGAAAGGGAGGGGGAGGAGGGAGAGGCCATTACAGGGTCGTGGCCATTATCGTAGAAGTGAAAGCAAACATTCAAAGCCGATTGATAAGTCGAGATCGAATGTTATCATTGTGGAAGGTATGGACATTATCAATCATTGTTGGGCTAAATTGAATCTTTGAAGCAGGTGAATCATCCAATTTTCTTTGAAAAAGAAGATGATATTTCTCTTCTTATGATTTGCAATACCACGAAGCATCTCATCAAAATATGTGGTACTTGGGCCTTTGGGTCCGGCAACCATATGTGTGGTGATAAATCCATATTTTCTAACATGGACGATTCTTTTTCGTGCGCATTTGTCAAGTTTGGAGATAACTCTACTATTAACATCTTTGGGAAGGATGCTGTGAATATCGAACTTCAAATAATTCTCAACAAATTATTTCAAATGTTTTTATGTCCGAGGTTTGAAAAACAATTTATTGAGTGTTGGACGGTTGCAAGAAAAAGGTTATCAGATTATTATCAAAGGAAGGAATGTGTCATCTTGTGCATGCGACAAAAGGGTTAATTGTTGAGGTTCCTATGACAACAAACCCGAATGTTTCCTATGTATATCAAGAGTGATATTCCTTGTTTTTACGCCATGGTGAAAGACAAAATTTGGATATGGCATCTTCGGTATGGTCATTTAAATTTCGATGGTTTAAGGACTCTACAGCAGAAATCTATGGTGACTGGTCTTCCACAGATTGATCATGCCTCAGAAGTTTGTGAAAGTTGTGTTGTTAGTAAACAACACCGGGATCCATTTCCGAAGGGGAAAGCTTGGAGAGCCAAAAAGGTTTTGGAGTTGATTCATACTGATATTTGTGGGTCGATTAATCCGTGTTCTAATGGCAATAAAAGGTACTTTATTACTTTTATTGACGATTTCACTTAGAAAACATGGGTTTACTGCTTACAGGAAAAATCAAAAGCTTTTTCCATATTTCGACAATATAAGGCCCTTGTTGAAAAAGAAGTCGGACTTCCTATCAAAGTTCTTTTGCCATATCTTCTTCTTAGACTAACAGTGGTTTAGGAATGTTCTTTCTGAAAAGCATTTTCGTCGCAATTGCGCCACTCCAGTTTATTGCGACAACAATTCTACAATTAAGCTCTCAAAAAATCATGTTCTCCATTGCCGCAGTAAACACATTGATGTGAGATTTCATTTCTTACGAAATCTCGTCGAGTCCCAGACAATTGATCTCATCCATTTGCCGCTTTGATGAAGATCAAAGTTGCGAGATATTCTAACAAAGCCCCTCAAACATGAACCTTTTGTAAAGTTCGTAGCTTGCTTGGTGTATGCTCCATGGCTAATCCGGTTTGAGGGGGGAATTGTGATGATGGTGTTGTATCTTTCTAAAAGTCGATTGTTAGCGGCCACAATTCAGCTTAAGGGAGGGAATGTTAGGAATTTGAATAAGTATTGTTATGCTACGTGTCTTAGTTAAGTTTAGTTGTTTTGTGTTATGTAACTGAGTCCTAGTAGTTGTTTGTATAGTGGTCCACTACGTTCAGTTATTTTCCTTCTTCAGCAGTTAGCTTGTATTTGGTTATAAGAACCAGAGACTTCATTGAATAATTAAGTTCTTTTGCCATATCTTCTTCTTAGACTAACACATTATTATAGGCGAACTCAGCCTCGGATAAAGCAAAGTCCCACTTCATCGGATCATCACCGACAATGCAACGGAGTTAAATCACCCAAGCTATGGTTAACAACCTCGGTTTGGCCATCTGTCTGTGGATGAAAGGCAGTGGAAAACTTCATTAACACAACAATAATTTCCACAGGGTCTGCCAAAAGTGACTAGTGAAACGGACATCTCTGTCAGAAGTAATGCTACGAGGAATACAATGCAAGCCCACAATCTCTTTGAAATATAGAGTAGCGACATGACTAGCATCTGACGTCTTTCTACAAGGAATAAAATGTGTCATCTTAGAGAAATGTTCAACCACAACAAAAATAGAATCAAAACCCTTTGCTGTTTTTGGCAATCCCATAACAAAATCCATGGAAACATCAAGCCAAGGGGCTAAGGAATCGACAACGGAAGATATAGTCGGGCATTAGTTTTCTGACCTTTTGCTGTCTGACAAGTATAGCACCGACATATAAAAGCGTTAGTATCACGCCGCATTGAAGGCCAAGAGTACCTCTCGCGTAAGGCACGGAGAGTGCGTAGCACACCCACATGACCAGATAAGCCTCCAGAATGGAATTCGGCAATAACCTTGTCACGAAAAGAAGACTGAATGCTTAGCTGTGATCCTTTAAAGAGAAAGTCATCTTGTAAAAAGTACTCACCAAACAAACCAGCATTAGTACTACAAGAATGGAAAATAGGACCAAAAAAATTATCAGTAGGATATAGTTCTTTGAATTCCTCGAAGCCAAAGACAAATAGTACGGAGGGAAACAAGAATGTGATCCCGACGGCTCAAAGCATCAGCAACTTTTATTATCAATACCAGCCTGATGTTTCAATAGGAAATTGTAACTGTAACGCCCGTATTTAAAATACGTCTTTATTTATTAATTAATTAATTAAATTATTTATTTAAAATTCGCTGAATTGGATTTGGGATATGTGGGCCTGATTTCTGGGCCCGAGTCTGTGTTGGGCTTAAGTTTCAAACCCGACACTACACCATAACAAGGAATTTCTAACAAATGCAATTTCTGGTTTGTAACACATACTCATCCGTTAGTAAATTAATAACAGTTAGAGTTCCGTTGCAAAGTTACTTAATCGTTAGTAAATTATCCGAATTATTTTGTGAGGTTTATCGAGATATTAACTAACGGATGCATAAGTGTGACCAACGTTAAAAAGTAAACTGAAAAATTGAGATCAATTAAGAAAAGCACAAAATAAAAGAGTATGCTACCCTTCTGTGTAAGGAAAGAGTAAACAAATTAAAGCGAGAAAAAGGGTGAAGTGTTGTTATTTGGTTCTCATTTGCGGCGCCTGCGGACGAGGTCTTTCTTCTTTCTTTTCTTTCTCTTTTCCTCTCTATCAATCTCATCAGTTATGAAATAGAATTGTTTTTTTTTTGTCGATCTGCTGGGTGTTTTGAAGTTAGTTGGTTTTGTACCCGAAAGGACAAACCTTTATCAATTCCTGCTCGATCTATGGAAGAAAAACTTGCTTTAACCAAGGTAACAAATAATCCGGGTTTCGATTTTTTGGCTAAGCACAAAAGTGTGTGTTATGTTCATTCAATTGTTGTTTGTTGTGCTTGTTTAACCGGCCTTAATTTGGTTATTTATTATAATTTTAAGATTATATTAACCCGAATTAGTGTGCTAACGGATAGGGTCTTCACTTTTACTTCAAATATCAACTTTTTTTATTGTTTCATGATCTTGGGCTTGTGTGAATCAATGAAACAAGATAAAAAATATACTCTTTTTATCAAAATATCTTGTTTTGGATTGATTTGTGATCCGGGTTTTGTTCATTATTGCTTAAGTTGTTCTTTAGATGCATTTTGACGACTTTGGGTACATATTGGTTAACCTGTTGTTAGCTAGTTTTTACATTATCTGTTGTTGTAACCTTGTCGGTTGTGGTAGGTGAGTTTTTACGGATTTGGGTGGATCTCTATTTCCATATTTAGTGTAAATAAATTGAGATTCATTCAATAATATTGAAGATTTTGTACTCTCTTTTGAGATATTTTCTGATTCTCTCAAGAGATTTGTGCTTGTGTTAAACATACAAACAATTGTTCACAAACAAAAAATAATAAAAAATATTGGAGTAGATTTCTTCTAGGTGAAACTTTACGTTATACTGAATTTGATTTGATGATGATAAGGTGATTGTATGAAGTGATTAATATTGATATAGAACTTGTAAGGAATGTTAGCCTTTCTTTTCAAGCTAAACAAATTAATTTCTTAAAGTGATGTTATGTATAATATCGAAGTCTGACGACACTCCCTAGGCAATAGGCATTATATTTACCTGTTATGTCTGCCTCATAGATGGGAAGGACTACGGACTACCTATATTAGAAA
Organism: Coptis chinensis; assembly: GCF_015680905.1. Taxonomy (NCBI): domain Eukaryota; kingdom Viridiplantae; phylum Streptophyta; class Magnoliopsida; order Ranunculales; family Ranunculaceae; genus Coptis; species Coptis chinensis. The sequence continues at coordinate 21,816,736 of NC_141456.1, read as the reverse complement.
TCATGTGTTGACACCTTGAAATAACTCATTAAGGCCACCACAGAGATGTCTAAGTTTATCAGTTTAACTCATGCTCTATGTCTGAGAGATGAGCCTAGCTAAGTCGATGTTCCATGTAGCATCAATACTGTGTAAGGTAATGGGCAAACGTGTAGCCTAATTCATGAGTAGCGTCTGTAGAATTTGAAATAATTTCATATTAGAATGGTCGTTGTTTTAACCAAATGGATCTTTGGTTTTGGATATGATATTTGACTTTGCGTGCAAGCTTCCAAGTGATAAGTTCATTAAGGCGTACATGTCAACTTACAAGGCAAGCCCTTGAAATGGATTGCTTTGAAGTCCGATTCTATGGGTCGGGTTTAACATAACCAACCGATACTTAATGTGTTTCTTCTGAGAGGTTAACTTATAAAGGCGTTTATTGATTATTTTGGGAGCTATTATTAAGTATTGGCATATGGTTGCACTACCAAATATAGTGTCAAAAGATGATGCCACCAACCCACTTCTTGTGTGTTTTTCGCATGAGAGGCAAGATTTGTCAAACCATTTATATTGTAAACCTGGAGAAGGTTCTTTCTTGCTAGCATATTTTTATCATTGGTAAGTGAATCGGTGCATTTGAAGTTGAAGATTAGACATGGATTAAAGAGAAAGATGAATCACTTAGATTGTTCCTATTTATGATATAAGATGGTAGGATTTGTTTTCCATGCGTGTACATATTAGATAATGAAGATACTAGGTGTCCTTGGACTAAAGCTTTATTTCTCAAGTGCCCCATACTGATTGACTGTTCAAATATTTTGGTAAGTTTGGAATAGTGAACAACAACTTACACCCCACGTGGTTAGTTGTTGAGCTTAATACAAGTTGAATTATCTTGCAACTTTTGTTTTCCATGTTCAAGTAAGTATAAGCTTAAACGTGAGTGTTGTAGCCAATGAAATTTTGGAGGAAGGTTTAAACCCCAATCGGAAAACGACGATAATCTCCATTTCTTATTCTCGAGGAGGTATGAGCCGATCAATGCTTGTCGCGATATTCTTTGTTTCTATCAAGTGTTATCTTTGCTCGATTCGATCTTTAAATTCTAATTTTTTAAATTGTTTCCTAATTTCAAGTTATGATGCATGTATGAGCTTAATTTAAGCTTCAACATTTGAAAATCTGTTCTTTGATTCTTTTAATGCATGTATTGTTATCAATCTGCATTTAAGAAGCTCTTTATTAAATTAGATTGTCTCTTATCGAAATGTTGGACATTTTAGGAATTTTTCAGATTATTTGGGTAAAACAAGTGCTTGAGATAGATCACCAATGGTTTATCATGTTTTGTACATCTCAGGTATAGTAGTGTTGAAGTCTTATTGATGCAACAATTGTTGCATGCATTACGTTCTCGTGTCCTACATCAGAGCTCTTAGAGTCTAAATGCTCATTAAGGAAATCAAAAGGATAACTTGGTTATGTTTGGACATCAACGTTTTCTCTCTCTCTCTCTCTCTTTTTTTTTTTTTTTTTTTTTTTTTTAAGTGGAAATTTTATTGATCTTGATAAATAATTTTACAAATAATTAGGACAAGCGTCAAACAAAGCTCACCAAGAAGTCCTTTCGAATAGCAAATCCTATTCTTCTAAAACAAACTCGTTAGAACCAATTTGTCATAATAACATTATCAATAATAACTCGAAGTCTCTTGAGAAGCTCAGATCGGTTGTTCCAAGAAACCGAAAAGTGTCGAAACTAAACGGAATGAAACAATCTTTGGTTAGCCGTGCAAGCTTTCTCATGCTTCTCCATCTTCCCGCCATTTGCTCTCTTAGTTGCTCCCCGCTTCAAAGACTCCATTCCCAAGCCCTACCAACGGAGGCTCGATTACATCAACACATGCATGTCTCCCCTCGGACCAATCAGTATATCAATATATCCGCAGGTCGAAGTGTGGATCTTCCCTCATTCGGATCGGTGAGAAAAATTCACGGGAGCTTCCTTCTTCACTTGTACTGAATACTCCAAAATGCATCACATACAATATCTCGACATGATCATGTCGGTATTTGAAACACGGAAAATATCTACGATTGTCTTTGCATGGTCTCCAAAATCATCTAGTCTACTCTTTTTGCAAGCGGGGGCATAGACCACCATCGAGTACAAAGGAATCATGAGAGGCGGTGCAGGAGAATAGAACGATACTCCAGCGGCGACATATATTTGTCCAAGTCCCTCCATCGGAATAGCAAGTAGAAAGTCCTTTGCGTGTTACGATTTGCAAGCATCGATGGCGCTTTCGACGAAAGCAGATAACACAAACTCCCTCTCAAGACCAAGAAGCAATCTTCTTACTATATAACGCTCCGGCCAAAACTTTTTGTGGTTTTGAGGGGCCGGTAGCATTCGACCATAGAGGCGAGGTCAAAATCGGGTAGACAAAGACTTCGTTACCTTTGCTAGCAACATCAAGAATCTCATCAAAAGCAGCGCCCACAACTCCTAAGAATGTGGTTACAAGCTCGACGCGTCGACAACGGGAGGCCACAAAAGCAAAAGTAGAGACATCAGTGGCACAATAAATACCTAACCCACCCAGACGTAATGGGAGTGTCGATAAACGCCACTGCAAATCACCGAAGTTAGGACCATCAGAAACCACAATGCCCTGGAGAACACTGCGGAGATGCCGATCAAACGTCTTAGTTTTGCCTAAAAAAGGGATGGTGGACAAGTCACGAATCGCAAAAATACCAACTTAGAGAGCCCAAAGACAAGCCCGTAGAAGAGAGCTAACTCACATTGTGGATCGTCTAATATATATATATATATATATATATATATATATATATATATATATATATATATATATATATATATATATATTTTATATGGAGATGAAATATATATATAAATATATAAAGCTGAAAATATATAATAATATTGTTCATTACCTTTTCAAACTATGGAAACAATTATGTATACATATTATTTTTGAGGTTAAGTATAACTTTTAGTTATATATTGGGATTTATGGAAATTTTCAGGTCACAAAACTCAAGGAAGATATGGACGGTATCAATCAAGGTGAAGAATTGGAATCAATAACAACGGCGGTTGAGCCTCTTACCTCTTCTCTTTGAAGGTAACTATTATTTAGATATATGGGAAAGAAACTGTTAGTATGGCATCTTTAGTTGTTCTCTTTTGGGTTTGCTTGATTGACAAAGAGATATTGCAAAGTCAAGATGTGAATGGTTTCCCCATGCTCAAAATTTGGGGGCTCTTAAATTCTTCACAATGTTTTGGAACCGGATCCCTAAACATTTTGCCATTACTTTGATCCGTCTTCAACCATTATCCGTTTGAAGCAATGGCAGCCTCGTCGGCGGGCATGTGAGAAGGGCGTCTCTCGATATCGGCTTTTGAGGCAAGCCTTTTCCCCATCATCCAGGATATCTTGGCAAAGGAGGTAACCGAGTTTTGGTCATATGCATTCCAGCTCCTAGCCCAGCTTGTTGAGCTCAGTAGACCACCCATTCATCTGAACTACATGCACTCTTTACACGACTACATGCACTCTTTACATCCGAACTACATGCACTCTTTATACGACTACAAAATCACCCCACAATGAAGTTTCATAACTCTTTTGTGATATTTATTTCACTTTTTCTCATCAAGCACGGGCCAACTAGGCTTGTGGATTCCATTAATTCAGTTCAGCCAAATTGTAATTTGTTTGTTACCATTCTTGAGACTTTCTAGATACCTACTCTTAGTCGATCCACGGGATCCACCGAGTTGAAGTTGACTTGGTTGCTTCAACCAAACTTATTTGTGAGTCCCACTTCTCTTGGATGCTTTAGTTAACTATTTGTGGCGAATCTTTGGATAGTATTGTCACTCTTCTTCTTTCAGGCGAGAACAAAAAGCGGTTGTTGAGGAGCCGAAAATGCCGGATATAGGGAGGGTGGGGGGGTATCTTGCCACTTTTGTCCCGCTTCACAATCTTTGGAAAAAAAAGATGAGGATCTGTTAAGGAAAATTAAAGATCCAAAAGAGTTCTCGGTGAAATCAATCGGCAAGACTTGCATGCACATCTCCGGGAGGTATCCAAAGAATCATCCAAGAGTATCTTGACCCGACTAATCAAAGCGGTGTTGATCCGGCTTTTTTGCCAAGTACAATTGCTCCATTGTTTAAGTAAGAGACTCTATCCCCGACATTTATTCTTTATTATGAGTATCGTTGTATTTCAATGGGCTTACGGTTCACTCATTGAATATTTCGTACTTTTGTTTTTGCTACTTTTACTACACTCAAATTATTACAATGGATTAGGGCTGTTTTAGGTTCATTCAAGATCTTAACGCCGTCCTCTGTTTCTTTACTAGATGGGTCCGTCCTCTTCCTAGGCTTGGAAGTTATCTGCATATGAATCTGTAGAAGAAATATGCAACTTTCTTTGACAAGTAATCTTTAGTTCAGCGTAGTAGTAAAGGTGTAGGGGTGAGCCTAGAGCTTGAGAAAAGGCTAAAGGCATTTTTATTTGCTTAGTTTACTTTAGGTGTGTCAATCACATCATCTACTATCCGAAAGCGGACTTCCGAGAGCAGATTAGATGCAAGGAGGGAGCGACCTAAGGTATGTGACATAAGCTTAGTCTAGAATAGATACACTTAGTCTAGAATGGTGTAATGCCAAATTTGTGAATCTGAAAAAAATATTTTAATTTCTTTATGTTGGGTAATATTAGATGCCCCTATGGTGCACCAACCAAAGATCACATGAAATATAACGTTGTTTTGGTAATAGGTATGGGAATTGGTGCTACCCCAAAGATCACCATTGTGAATGACACATGAAGGGGCTAATATAACTACCTTGCTTTTTACGGTAAGGCTTCAATATTTCAACTCCTATCAAGCGCTCTTATGCTTATTGGATATTTTAGAAGTGTGATTTGATAATACTAATAACGGAGAAGCAATCAGTTCTCACACAATAATCTGGGCCGATTCTGTAAGTACTAATGGAAGTCCCTTGTATTGCTAAGCGGTGTTCAATGTGAACTTAAAACAAGTTTGCCCTAGTTGATTGCCATCCGTGGGGGATGATGGCCATTTTGGGTTACATTGCGGTGTTGCCTCGGATGCCTTGATCAAGAAAGGTCATCAACCGATCACTTTTGTGCGGACAATCATGCGAGGTAACTTCCTATGCAAGTATTTAATTACTTTAGCAAACAAACATGTCTAGATCGGTTCCTTCCAAGTGTAGGTTACTAAGTATTGAAGTCCGGGTCTATGAAGGAAGTTAAACTTGAAGTCTCAACAATCGATAGGTGATAAAAGCGAGTCTATTGGAACTAAATACTTATAAGCAATGAGTTTAAAGTCGCACAACACAACAATGTTTTTTGCTTCACCTTGTGTTTCATGACTTTCACCCCTATATTTAACATAATTAAACTTAACAAACTTTCTATATTTGGCGGTCAATTGGTTTCATTGGACTGGGATCGATTAATCGCTTTTGCTTAAATTATGTGAAGACACCGGCACAGGCAGGTTGTGCTTTATCTTGCAGCCACGAAGTTTTAGCTCATTCAACCAGGTGGTTTTCTCCTCAAAGATGCAAGTAAGTTATCATCTTCATCTACTTAGTTTTGTACAACACGGTATTCGACCGTGTGTAATGTGTTCTTGACCACGTCCACTTTCTGACTTCCTTGATACACCTTGCATTTTACTTAATTATCATAAAGTTGGTGTGTGTTTTTTTGAGACAAATGGCTTGAAGTCTGTACTAGCTACTATTATATGTTGGCTTTCTTATTATCAGGATATAGCTCCTCAGTGTGTTGGATTTCTTCATTGTCTGTTTATTTAAACATTCCACCAAACTTTATACTTTAGAACATACATGCTTACAATTGTAGGATAATATACTAAAACAAATTTTGCAATTCTTGGTTGTTCTCATGGCAACAGGAATCACAAATACAGTTGGTACATTTGTTGCAATATGGTTAGATTCAATTAATGCCTTCTTTGCTATGTTGCTTGTTAGCCTTTTGTTTTGTCTGTTATGTCTTTGATCTTGGATTCATTGTTTCTGGCTTTAATTTGGCTTGGCATTTTGACCCTTGCAATATATATATATATATAAATATCTTTGGAAGCATTGATGTTAAAAGAGTATCTTGATTTAAGGAAGAACAAAAGAACGGAGTTGACATTAAAGAGTGGTGAGTATGAAGGAAATAAAGTTGTCGGTTTTTATTTGTTACTTTGATTGAATTAGTACTTTTTTTTTTTTGGTTTTCCCATTCTTGACACTCCTCGGTTCATTAAAAGAGGTTGTCTGAGTGAATTTATGATCACTTGCTTTGTTTACCACCTACCAACTCAGCTTTCAAGGGGAATTACTGTCATCAATCAATACCTCTTACTTTGTTTTATAGATCTTATGGGAAAAACTCCTCCATCTCGAACTGAATTGAAAAGAGAAAAAAATAAGTAACAAGAGAGCTTAAAAGCCTATCATAAGAGAGAGGATGAAAGACTAAGAGAGAGGGTGGGAGCTTAAAATAAGTAACAAGAGAGCTTAAGTTGTTTTGTAAGAATTTATTATTTCTTTATTGTCTTTAATAATAAATCCACATTAGAATGCATCTATTTGTTAGAAATGATGATGTTGATTAGCGTTCAGGGGTGAAATACCGATCTTGGGTAAGAGATCGGTTTTGGGGAGCTACAACCTATTACGCATATTTTATAGTTTCTTAACGTCTTGTTTTTATGAATCTAACTTACGCAAATTTTACTTACTATTGATTCTCTCTATTTTCTTAATTTCGTTTTGGTGCGCCATTGGTCTGGTTGCACGTGTCGATGACTTTTATGATTGCTAGAGGAAGGACAATATGAGAGATCAAAAGGTTTCGTTTTAGAGCTATTAGGACTTATTCTATCTATGTATTTTGTTTACAAAAGACTTAATGAGTTTATTGATTGTTATTGTATTTTTGGTTATTATCTCATTGTTGAATACAATGTAATCTAAGTTACGACTTGCGACTTATGGATGAATTATAGAGTATGTTTGGTTTAAGTGTTTTCTTTCCCGCTATTGTACCCAAGTGTATGTTTAAGTTTTTAGTGGGATGGATAGGTTGTGTATAATATGTGGGATATATGTATTCTAGAAGCAGGTGGCAGGAACGATTGGGGCTAGAATATTTAATTTTTTCGGATGTTTCCAAATTTGCTAAGCGGTTGCATTATCCGTTACTAATGAAATCATAAGTAACGGTTACGTATCCGTTAGAAATGAAAATTGCTAACACTTTAATTTGTTGGAAATGAATTAAGAACAAAATTAATAACCGTTACTAATAATTTACTAACGGTTGATAAGTGTTGCTGAAATTAATTTTAGTAACATTTGTTAACCGTTGGTAAATTTGCTTACACTTTATAACCGTTACTAATATCTGTTACTAATATTTGTCACGTTTTTGTGTCGACGGAAAATAACCGTTACTAATATTTTTAGTAACGGATGTACATCCGTTACAAATAAGCTGTTATGGTGTAGTGCGAGTATATATTCATATTTTTCTAGAGAATAGGGTTTTGAGATAAAAATAAAATAAAAATGGAGGCGGCTCGTTTGCTAGAGGGTTGGAGCGCGATGATTCGGACGATGAGGGATTCGTCGAGTTTTTAATACAGGTGAGTAATTATGTTTTTCATTTTCACCGAAAACTGAAGTTGTACGGCTACGACTAAAAGGTTTTATTGTTAGAGTTTTCCGTTCAGTTTTTGTTCCACTTATTTTCTTAATCTACCGAATGGTTAACTGGTTAGATGTCATTATATTAAGTTGCTTAATTACTGAAAGCTCTGGAATTTGATTTGTTGAAGCTTAACTGTTAATGGCAGCTACAACCCCAAAGTAATGAATCGTCCTCTATATGATTTGAACTTGTGTAATGTGTATCCTGTTGTTGTTTGGGTTGTTGGTTGATGTCGGGGGATCAAGGGATGGAGGTTGGTTGTTGGTTGATTGGGTAGGTGTTGTTGAAGCTTTGAACAGGCAGTAATGGCGGCGCGAGCCCCAAACAATCATCCTCTCTTTTATACTGTCAAACTGTGATACTGTGGTATTATGTTATTTGGTGGTCGAACTGTCGGGGTGTATGGGAAGTCGGGTTTAGAATCGGTGGTTGGGTGCTGTCGATTTGGGTTGTATTGGGAGGTTTGAATGCCGGTTTTGGGTGGGGCTGTTGAACCTCTGTCGAAGCTTTGAAGAAGTCGTTAATGGAGGCGTGAGCTCGAGTATGTATTGTTTGAATTTTGTTGTTTGTTTTGGGTGGGTTATGCTGTTGGGAGCTTTTGAAGGGGGTTAATGGGTGCTGTTGGAAGCTTGAAGCTTGGACAAACGTTAATGGCGGACGGTCCAGATCTAGTTTGGAGGAAGGGGATGGTTTTAACTAATCGAGTTTTTGTTTTTGTTAAAGTTGTTCTGGTTTTTCCCCTGAACAATTTCGGATAGATTAGGAGTGCCGGTGGGTGGAACCTGTGGTGGTCGATCCAGTGGTGGAGGGATCTGCTGGAGGAAGAAGAAAGGAAGTGCTATTTGGTGCTCTTGGACGTATTCTAATTTCATTAAATCTGTTTGGTTCGTGGGCCTTGGGCCGAGATCTGTTTTGCTTGGGCCGGGCCACATTAGCTATTTTGGGCCAGCTCTTTTTCTTTTGTTTTGGGCCAAACTAATTAGGGTGTTGGTGCCAGTTTCAGACTAAGTTTTGGGCCATTTTCAGTTTAGTCTTTGGGCAAATTTCTTTTATTTCTTTGGGCTAGTTTCAAGTTTGTTTTGAGGCCGGTCCATATAACTTAAAATAGATCTAATTGGGTCTTTAAATGTTTAGACTTTTGAGGCCGGGTTCTAAGGTTTGGGTTTGGGCTTGACTAGTTGGGTCCGAACCATTTTTTTTCCTTTGTCATGAGCCCATGAGCCATGCACCTTTGACCTTAGCCATGAACCATGGCTATGCCCTAAACCTATTGAACATGGAAACGACAGTTTGACTTTGACAATGACAGGTTGACTTTGACATTGACTGTTGACCGTTGACTGTGGAATGTTGACTTTTTTCAGATTTTCACATATTTAAGAATATGGACAAATGTAGTAATAAAATAGTGTCAAAATTTGTATAACCTTGTTTGTCATTATCTAATTAAGATTGACGTGAGTAGTGTGTAAAGCATATAAATATTGACACGTAACAAGAGGGGAATTCTTATATTACTTAGATGTATACGTTTTTATGAGGATTAAATTATATACGGACTGAGATTCATGGACTTTAGTATTAGGCTTTGATGGTGTATTGAGTTTACATAAATATATAGAATGAATACATTACATGATTGATTACTATTATAAGTTGCTACTTAAATAAATGGTAGTATTTATGAATGCTTGAGATATTCCATATGGTGTAGTGCAATATATAATTGGCACGTGAAATAATAAGTTTCGAGATTTGATATAGAGATATTTGGATATCGTGCAATGAATAGTATTGGCACGTGATAATGTGGATTGTATTATAACGAGAAACATTGAGCTTCAGTACAATTAATTATACTGGCATGAGATAGAATAAGAATTATTCTGAGATATAAAGGTATGACACCTGAATAAATTATGTAACGAAAATCTTAGAACCTAGCTACCACAACTCATGTGATTTGCCTTTGTGATGGGCGTATGTGATATGATTTGCCCTTCTAGAGTTTCAGTGAATCTGAATGGCCCTTCTGGCGTAGCCGAATAGTGGCTTGATTATTTTGTTCGCAAAATTAGAACTAGATGCGTGATATTTTATGTAGTATAATGGCAGCACTTACATAATGGCTTTCATGTGAGGGTTACCGGTGTGTGCGCATCATTTCGCCAGTGGTAGTTACGCACGAGTGGTTCATTATGTGAGGGAGGCATGTGGATTTACATGTTAAGTTTGGGAAGCGATTGTGGTAGAGGGAAACTAGGTAAGACATAGATACGACGTGATTTTAGGGACACGCAAAGAAAGCCTTAATTAATATAATTATGGTAATATGTTGGTTAATGATATATCTTTAGATAGATGATTGTATATGGTTTTGCAGAAAGGTGGGTCAAACTAATTACTCGTGGAGGGACGACCCACTCTGTAATTGAGCATGAAATGCGGTAAATATAGAATATGCTTAGCTGGTTATTAGTTTAGTTAGAACCTAAGGCGCCTTGGTGGAGGAACTGAATGCTTTTCTATTATGCGTATGGTTGTTGTGTGGTTAATGGGAAGTTAAAGCGCCTCAGTGGAGGAACTAACTGCCTTACATGTGGTATGTACATATCGATATGATTGTTTTTATTATTGGAAGCTAAGGCGCCTCAGTGAAGGAATTACCTGCCTTAATTATGGTACTTAAGGATGTTGTATTAGTCGTTGGAAGTTAAGGTGCCTCGGTGGAGCAACTAACTGCCTTATTTATTGGGTATATATATATGTATTAGTATGATTTGTATTTTTGGACTACTCACACCAGCATTGTTTATAATGCTGACCCGATTTGCATGTTTGCTTATCGGGTGTGTTCATTGAATAAACATAGTTGATAAGTATTTACAGGTTTAGTGTTGAAGAAGGTTGGTTGCTGCTTGTGGTTTACGTTAGCGTCGCATTTCAAGATAGGTTTTGTTTTCTCTTGAAGTGATATAGATTTTCAATTGACACAATGTTATTTGTATTTTCATTTGTTATTTTAAATAAAGAGTTATTGAAAAGAGATTTGTAACCTAATCTTATTTGTGAATTTTTGTAATGAAGAGGACTTTTGTTTAAGTTAAAATTTTTATTGGTTTTTAATTATTTGCATATTTAAACTGTTTATGAGTTTTTGGATGTTGAGAGTGCATCACACCTCGAAAATCGAAGAATCGAGAACAAATATTGTTTTTCCGAATGTTCAAATAACGCAAAGCTTCATGGTCAGACTTGAGAACAAATTCTCGATGAAGGAGGTAATGACGCCAATGGCGTAAATCCTGTACCACAACATATAGTTCAACATCATAAGTGGAATAACGACTAGAAGGACCAGACAACTTCTAACTATAAAAGGCCATTGGTCGGCCATTCTGGCTAAGGGCAGCACCAACGTCTGTCTTACAAGCATCACAGGCTACTTCGAATAGTTGGGAGAAATCTAGAAGAGCTAAAACTGGTGAAGTGGCCAGTTTCTCCTTAATAAGTCGAAAGGCATCAGCTGCTTCTTCAGTCCACACAAATTAAGGATTTTTCTCCCAATAACACTGTTAGAGGCGCCATGATACTACTGAAGCCATGGATAAAACGGCTATAAAAATTGGCCAGCCCGTGGAAGCTTCGAACATGAAAAATGGAAGATGGGATAGGCCAATCAACAATTGCATGAATCTTTGACTCATCGACCCGAATACCATCACCAGATACAACCCCAGAAAATTAATAGAAGATACCATGAAAGAGCATTTCTTTAGTTGCAAATATAATTTATGCACGCGGAGAACTTCTAGGATAATTTGAATATGCTGCAAATGCTCTTCCTCTGTGTTACTGTAAATAAGTATGTCATCAAAGTAGACAACTGCAAACTTACCGAGATATGGCCGAAGGATGCCAGTCATTAACCGCATAAAAGTAGAGGGAGCGTTAGACAGACCAAAAGGCATTACCAACCACTCATACAAACCATCTTTAGTCTTAAAGGTCGTCTTCCATTCATCGCCCTACCGCATCCTCACCTGATAATACCCACTCTTGAGGTCGAACTTTGTGAAAATACAAGCACCTTGTAAAGAATCCAATAAGTCCTCTAGTCGCGGGATAGGAAAGCAATACTTAATGGTAATCTTATTTATCGCCCGACTATCTACACACATACGCCAAGAGCCATCTTTCTTTGGGGTCAATAATGCCGGAACTGCACAAGGGGATTTGCTTTCTCGTAACAAGCCCTTGTCATATAATTCTGAAACCTGACGCTGTAACTCTCCATGTTCAGTAGGGGTCATCCTATAATGAGGGAGATTTGGCAAAGATGCTCCAGGAATAAAATCAATGGAGTGCTGAATATCTTTGAGAGGAGAAAAACATCTAGATAAAATAACTGGGTGGGGGGGGGGGAGGGTAAAACTAATTGGCCTAAGTTCTGGGAGGTAAAGCTAGAAAACTGTTAAAAGGGCAAAGGGCAATGAAGTCGTTTTACATGTATTGACCAAAAGATAACTGTCAAGCATGGTTGACTTAGACGTGCTGTCGTCTTGGGGGGGGGGGGGTGTAAACCTCTAGATGAAAAAACTGGGGGGTAAAACTAATTGGCCTAAGTTCTGGGGGGTAAAGCTAGATAAATGTAAATTCAATGCTACAAACTCTTTTTAGTTTACAATTTTTGATTTTTTTTGGTAAGAGATTGTTTAATACTGGGGTGATGTACAGTTTGTTTAACCTTCGTATTTAAATATAATTCTTCCTGAACTCTACCTAGGGGTGACTTAGGATCGGATTGACCTCTTTTATAATTTTTCCAAATATTTTCGGAACCCAATATGCGAGCCAAATCCGATCCAATTTTTTTTCGGAATCAAAATATTTGTCCAAATTCAGAAACTTCGAAAATTTCGGAATTCTTGGTAAATTTCATAGATCTCTTTACTTTTCACTATTTTTGGAAAAGAAAATTTGACTAAACCAATTTGGAACTTAAAAAAACCAAAACTTTACATGTCAGAAACCAAAATTTGGATGCAAATATATTGAACTAACTGTAAAGAATAATTAACGAGAAATCGGAAACTAGATGCAACCGCATTGAACTAACCTAAAAAAAAATAACGGGAATAAGAAATTAGATTCAACTGCATTGAACTAACCTCAAAATATAACTAACGGAAAATCAGAAACTGGATGCAAATGCATTGAATTAAACTCAAAACATAGTTGGATTATATGTTGTGAGAATGTCTCGAAAAGTATAGTTTTGCATTTAAAATTGTGTTTATCTTATCTCTTTCCATATGATTGGTAACTTCTTGCTATTCAAGTAGCTTCAATATATATGAACTTCGCCTTATTAGACAATCTCACAAAACTTCAATTAAACTTATATTATTAAACAACAAAATGAAATTAAAGGGTTTTATCAAATGTGAGTTTTTTTTAATGGAGAGTGAGATTTTCACGTTATAAGAAATTTGGATGAGTGACAAATATAATATTAATATATAATAGTTCTGCATATTTGCAAATATTTTTTAGAATAATTAATATAACAACACCCATTCGTAGATAATCTTTGCAGATTCCACATAGTGAGTCATGTATAATTTAAAGAATAATTAACGGAAAATTGGGAACTAGATAATTTTTGATGATCCAACATAGTAAATCAAACATAATTTATTTTTTATGTCATGTTTGGAAGGACACTATAAATAGATCAGTAGAAGTTGGTATTACACACCACATTGGATAATTAAAAGAAAATAGAAAACTGGATTCAAATACATAACTAAGCTCAAAGAGTAATTAACGGGATATCGAAAACTTTATGCAAATGCAATAACCTAAACTCAAAAAGTAATTAACTAGAAATCGAAAACTGGATGCAATTACATTAAACTAACTCCAGAGAACAACTAACGGAAAATTAGAAAATAGATGCAAATCCTTGAAATATATTTAATGGGAAATCGTAAACGGTATGCATTAAACATTAAACAAACCTCAAATAATAATTAATGGGAAACCAGAAACTGGATGCAAATGCATTGAACTAAACTCAAAAAATAAGTAACATAAAATCAAAAACCAAATGTATAATAACTGCATTGAACTAACCTTATAGAATAATTGGTGGGAAATCATAAACTAAATGCAAATATGCACTGAAATAACCTAAAAGAATAGTTAACAAAAAATCAGAAACCAGATGTAATTGCATCGAACTAACCTTAAAGCATAAATAATAAATTGGATGCAAATGCATTAAACTAATCTCAAGAAATAATTAACGGGAAATCGGAAATTGGATGCAAATTCATTGAACTAACCTCAAACAATAATTAACTGAAAATTGGGAACTAGATACAAATGCAATCTTATCAAATAATAAACGAGAAATAAAAAACTGGATGCAAATATATTAAACTAATCTCACAGAATAATTAACCGGAAATCAGAAACTTAATGCAAATGCATTGAACTGACCTCAAAGAACAATTAACATGAAATTGAAAATTGGATGCAGATGTATTGAACTAACCACAAATAATAATTAATGAGAAATCGGAAACTGGATGCAACTGCATTGAACTAACCTCAAAAAATAAATAACGGGAATCGAAAATTGGATGCAACTACATTCAACTAACCTCAAAATATAAATAACGGAAAATCAGAAACTAGATGCAGATGTATTGAACTAATCTCAAAGAGTAATTAACGGGAGATTGGAACCTTGATGCAAATGCATTGACCTAATCTCAAAGACTAATTAATTAAACATAAAAAATTGGATGCAACTGTACTAAATTAACCTTAATGAATAACTAACGGGAAATTATAAAGTGGATGCAATTGCATTGAACTAATCTCAAATAATAATTAACGGGAAATTGAAAACTTGATGCAACTGCATTGAACTAATCTCAAAGAATAATTAATGAGAAATTGGAAACTGAATGCAATGTACTACATTGAACTAACTTCAAAGAATAATTAATGGAAAATCATAAACTTAATGCAAATGCATTGAACTAATAACCCTAAAACATGTTTGTATTATAAGTAGAGGGAATAAATGTCTCGACAAATATAATTTTTTATTTTAAGTAGTGTTTATCATAATTTTTTATTATGATTAAGAATGTCATGCTATTCAAGTAGCTTCAATATTGTCTTCGTCACATTAGACATTCTCACAAAATTTCAATTATTAAACCTAACAACAAAAAGAAGTCGATTAGTTTTATCAATGTTTGATGCTTCATTTTTATAGAAAGTGGTGCAAGAAATTTGAATGACTGATTAATATAATTTTCATATCTCATAGCTATGCATAATTGCTAATATTTTTTACAATAATTTAATATAACGGCACCCGTTCGTAGGACGGGTTCGAAAGCTAGTTTTAATATTAAAGCTCCCACAATAGATATTTTTCGAGCTCTATTAAAATTCCACGTCATCAATTTAATAGTTAACTTAAAGTGGGAAACTCTTTTCCTTTTAAAACCAAAACTCAAATATTAACATAAAAACTCTTTATTTCCAAATTAAAATGGTATCCCTCCCCCAATTAAAAAACACGGGTTTTTAAAACATAATTAAAACAATTTGTTAAGAAATTTAAACGGGTTTTTAAGACTTGATTAAAACAATTTGTTAGGAAATTAAAATAGGTTAGCGACGAAAACAGGAATCACGATTTGTTATGATTGTTGAGCAAATTTTTAAAAAAGCCGGTGCGTATGCACGTGTTTACTTTCTAGTCTTAATATTAAAGCTCCCACAAGTGGTATTTTTCGAGCTCTATTAAAATTCCACGTCATCTCCTATTAAAACGGGAATTTCTCTCATATTGAAAAAAATAAATTTTAGGCACTTCTAATTAAAACGGGAATTCCTCCTCTATTAGAAAAGATAAATTTTCGCACTTCTGATTAAAACAATAATCTTGCTCCTATTAAAATGGAATCACACTTTTAAATTAAATCAACTAGTAAAATGGGATCCCTCTCCCAATTAAAAAATGGGTTTTTAAAACTTAATTAAAATAATTTGTTCAGAGATTAAAATGGATTTTTAAGACTTGATAAAAACAATTTGTTAGGAAATTAAAATTCCCACAAATAGTATTTTTTTAGCTCTCTTAAAATTCCACGCCATCAATTCTTATTAAAACATAAAATCCTCTCCTATTGAAAAGAGAAATTCTTGCACTTCTAATTAAAACGGGAATCACACTTCTAAATTAAAATCGGATCCCTCTCTCAATTAAAAAATGAGTTTTTAAAACTTAATTAAAACAATTTGTTGAGAAATTAAAACGGATTTTTAAAACTTGATTAAAACAATTTGTTATGAAATTAAAACCGGTTAGCAACGAAAGCAGGAATCACGAATTAGTTACTTATAAAATTTCTATACGTATAGTTATGATTGTTCAGCAAGTTTTTAAAAATGCCGTTGTGTATGTACGGGTCTACTTTTTAAAATGCCGTTGTGTATGCACGGGTCTACTTTCTAGTAGACCCATGCATACACTATTTATGAATTATACCCCAAAAAGTCAAAAAACCAAATAGTAGTGGCAATTAAGACTAGTAGCCCCTCGGGGAGAATCCTGCATCCGCCCTGTCTCCACAGTGATTTTAATTATAGAGTGTAAGAGTGAGTAGTTGTGATTAGTGTAATCTTCTCGAGTTCAAATGTTGTTGTTTGGAATAAAAACGTACAGGTCTTTTGCTCAATATTGTTTGGTTCAATGTGTTCTGTATGAACCATTTCCATGGACACTGACCTTGCTACTCTTCTAACTCTTAGAAGGGTCTAATTCATGTTCAATGAAAACGAATTAGTATACTCGACACATAGAAGATCTCTTTTTTTGATCGGCTAAACCCATTTGGGTTGCCTACGTACCCCTTGCCGGAGATCAAGCCACGTCGGAGTTCTCACATCTTATCCCTCCCTTTTCTCTCTCCTCTCTTCTATCTACTGCCCCTCTTTTCTGTGGCAAGCCTCTCTGCACTGAATATATTTGAAGTTTTGAACTTGTAGTCCTCTGCAACGTACCACCAAGAACCACTGTCAGCTCAAAAACATAAAATTATAATATAGATTTAAAAAAAAAAAACAAATGAAGAATAGCAAAGGTGAAAGAAAATCAACAAAAACATATCCGCAGCAACTTTCACTTCAACAAGTTCCCTAGTGAAACCAAACTTTCTTCTTCTCACATCCAAGAAAACATGGTTACAAGATGACTCAACCAGATTCACTTTGGTCAAAGAGCGTCACTCCATACGTCTAAAACACTTAAACAATGACGAAGTAAGGGAACTTCCTAAAAAAAAATTATTTTGAACGCAACTGTATAAAGTCATTAGTCAGCCATTCACTACCACATTTTGCACCGACGACCTGTAGCCTCTTTCCAGACATTTCACCTATATAAACCCCGCCCTCTGTCATTACATATCGAAGTCAAAAAAACATCTCTCTTTAGCACAGGTATAGTTTTAACTGTCATGGCAGCATATGATGTCAAGATTTTGGGGTATTGGTCAAGTCCATTTGTGATGCGGCCACGCATCGCTCTTAATCTTAAAAACGTCGATTACGAGTTCGTGGAGCAGGGATATCCTAAAAGCGAACTTCTGCTCAGAAGTAACCCCGTCCATAAAAAAGTACCAGTCATGATTCATAATGATAAACCCATTTGTGAGTCCCTCATCATTGTTCAATACATTGATGAGGCTTTCACCTCTGGTCATTCTATTCTTCCTTCTGATCCCTATGATCGTGCCATTGCTCAGTTCTGGGCTGTCTACGTGGATGACAAGGTAAATAAACTGTGCTATTTTTCAGTTATGTCCCTTTTAGTTAAGTGTATTTCAAATGCACCTCTCATTAACGGTGCATTCCATGGGAAAGTGTAGACTAACAGGTCTTGAATGGCGAATTGGTAGCTGCTGGTCCATGAACAAATAATCAATGGTCTTACGGTTTAAAGAACTCCAATCTAGACTAACCTAAACATGAACAACGTTGTTTTTGCAGTGGTTCAGTTCACTGATTGGATCTCTGAAAGCAAAACCTGAGGAAGAGAAGAACACAGCTATTGAAGGAATTACTACAGTGTTGGAACTACTAGAAGAGGCATTCGAGAAGAGTAGCAAAGGGAAGGAGTTCTTTGGTGAAGATGCAATTGGGTATCTTGATATAGCATTTGGGTCCTTCTTGGGTTTCCTCAAAGTGGCCGACAAAGTACACGATACGGAGTTCCTTGATGAGACGAAAGTAGAAATGGCTATATCTAGAGGTTGGTTAAGGCTTTGGGTAGAGACAGACTCAGAAGCTGCATCAAAAGCGTTTACTGGTGGCAGTGTGCCATGGCAACTTGAAGCAAGATGGACAAGTTGCACTGCTGCCACCCAGCAACTCAAGATAACCACTATCTTCAGGGAAGGAAATATCACTGCTGACGCCCTAGCAAAGGTTGGTACAACCCTCGCAGCCAATGACAGAACTGTTTTTGAAGGCAAACCAGACTGGATTCACAAATGGGAAGGCCCTTTCCAAACATTCTACAGATTCCAGTGAAATGTATTTTACTCCATCGTAAGAAATGGAAGTAATAGCTTGATAGATTGAGTTTGACCTTAGAGAGTGCAGCATGTTGCCTCCCTAAACACCTTTTGTACTTTATTTTTTTAATACAATTAAACTTACCCAGCAAAAAAAAAGATGAGACGAAAGTACCTGGTCTCTCGGGATGGGCTGAGAGGTTTTGTACGGATGCTGCTGTCAAGGATTTGATGCCTGAGACCGAGAAGGTCTTGGAGTTGCTTAATGCTCATCTAAAGTGATTTTGGTTGAATAGAGAGAGTTGTCATATACTGTAGGTCTGTAGTAAAAATAAAATTCGACTATTTTGATCAACTGTTTGCATCCTAAACAAATACACATCCCTCATACACTTGTTTTCTATCAGTTCACTACTTCACTCAACTCTATGTGCATCTTACGCTATACTTTTTAAATTGTTTGAATCAGCAAGCTCATACACTCCAAACTCATTTTCTATGATACTAATAAATTGACAAGGGGTAATGGGAAGCCAAACTGGTAACTACATCGGTTATCAACACTTCTGGAACTGGTAACTATATTGGTTGTCCCCTGAAGTCTCACCGCTAAGCTCTATGAATGAAAAGATAGATTTTCACATTCCTATTAATAAATACACCTGACAGTAAGATGCGTCTCGCATGGAGAGAAACATGGTTACTCCTTCAGCCAAATAATGTATGTGAACATGCAGATGCTGGATTGGGGAACAATTGAATAATGCAAACATTCAAGCTGTTTTCTTTTCATTTGCACAGATCCCTAATATATTAGTTTCACCCACACTAGTTGTAATATAAATACATAACTTCACTGTAAAACATCTGTCCTCAATGCCAAAAGCAGAAGAAACTCAAGAATGATTAACATATGATATAACAAGAAAAGATATTATATAGGAGTAAGCACCTGTGCATGTAATTCTAGTATTTTACAATGCTTCTTTGTCATACATGAATTCAACTTACCTTGACAGAGATCAAACAGCACTTGCAATGCAAATGGAGTTAAATATGACTTCCATGTGTGATCTGAAGTCTGTAAGGATGACCATGGTGAGGCTTAAAGCATAGCAGGCAAGAGCCTTTCCGGACCTTCATACAGGGCCGCAGGCAGGCCAGAGCCCAGAAGTGATTATTGTATCCTCAGTGCCAACCGCTGCTAGATTGACGGCCAAGAACAAAGGCCTTGTGATGCATGAGCATAAATTATTAATTAATTAGTAGTTTCTATTTTATTTGGTTTCCTAATTCAATTAGGAATAGAATTTAGGGTAGTTTCCTATTTGGTTTCCAATTAGGTTTAGTAGTTGTTTTCTTATACAAAGGTATCTAGGCCTTCATTGTTAGATGGTTATTATTGATTATTAATTCTTTGTGAATTGTTCTTCATGTTTGAAGGTTTAAACCCTAGATTTAGGTGTTTGATTTATTAAATCTTATTGATGTTCATCCATTGTTGAAACTTCCGCCAACAAGATACATCAAATTTGGTATCAAGAGCCAATTGATTTTTGAGATTTTTTTTTAAAAGAAACACTGTTCACGAGTACTGTTCATCGCGGGGCTATTGTTCACCGAACACTATTCACTGCGGGAAAAAAATCTTCAATTTTCTTGGTTAATTGTCATGGAGTTTCGTAAGAGAAGTAGAAGAGAGTCACCGCCGCCGCCCGATCATTGAAGTTTCCATGGGTCAAATTACTATGCCGATCACAATTATGGGAGAGTTTACGATATGGATTGCAGCCGCCACGAGAGTTTTACTCTTTCAAGAAGGTATGAACTTCCTTCCCCTCTTTCATCACCGGTTGTTAGTTTGCAATGAAAATTCAAGTCAGAGAAGGGATGCGAATTTTCCTCCCACGAATCGATGTATGATTCCGATTCTGACCACACAAAGAGGGATGGTGTTTCCCCTCTTAAAAATTGTCACTACCACCACCATGGAAAAAAGTCACTTTTGTTAGTTAGGCGAACCCACGAACCTTCTCTTCTTGACCAACAAGGCAAATTATCTCAAATAAGGAAACACCGATACAGTGATCCTGCATGGGAACATCCTCCACCGTTTAATTATGAAAGCGAGCGGCAGCGCCAACACCCTTTGTTTCAAGCAGCCTCTATAAGCTCTCGTGAACGACAAGCTTGTGCTGCCATTGATCCCACGACAGACAAATACACTGACCACCAACCAACTGATCCAAGGAATGCTTCAAAAGATTATACTTCTACACCAACTGAAGATGATACAAAATCCCAGGTAGATCATGTGGTTCGGAATAGTATCTTGGTAAGTGAGGACAAATCTAACCAACTTTTAGCATATGATACTGCTGTAATGCATCATCTATTCCCTTCTCGTCAACAATTATTATCAATTGAAGAGAAGAAACCCCTACTGGATTCTACAATGGTGCAATTTTCACCAGGGGCAGCGAAAAATATTACGAAAGAAGATAAGAAAAAAGAACCAGATGGGATTGATTTTCAAATTGCTAATTTGCGTGTTAACTTTAATACCCCACTTCCGTCATCTCCAAGATATGGGAATTGTAGTGAGTTACTTAAACTTTCTACTGATTATGTGGATCCGTATATATCCAATTTCGAGGAGGATTTTGCTTGCCCCTACAAAGCAGTTTAATGTCTCTTTCGGGACTTCCACTATCTGTTGTGTTTCTCGACAAGAGTACTAGCAGTATTTTGATGTCATGTTATTTGTTTGAGCCGATATTTGGGCAAAATTCGAGGTCGAATTTTTTGCCACCACGGGAGACGTATACGACTATGAAGAGCTTTTGTGCGTTGATGGATTTTTATAACTCTAAACTCGAGGACAAGTTTCTTTCAAGCCGGGGAGTATGATGCATGAGCATGGATTATTAATTAATTAGTAGTTTCTATTTTATTTGGTTTCCTAATTCAATTAGGAATAGGATTTATGATAGTTTCCTATTTGGTTTCCAATTAGGTTTAGTAGTTGTTTTCTTATATAAAGGCATATAGGCCTTCATTGTTAGATGGTTATTATTGATTATTAATTCTTTGTGAATTGTTTTTCATGTTTGAAGGTTTAAACCCTAGATTTAGGTGTTTGATTTATTAAATCTTATTGATGTTCATCCATTGTTGAAGCTTCCGCCAACAAGATACATCACTTTGTCTTAAGTTCAGAAAATTACCAGATGCAATTTGTCACAGCCCGAATTTCTAAACAATTACAAAGTGAATATTTGAAATATAAATATCTCAAACATCACTCGGTTCAATTGTCTAAAAACCCAGGCTATGACAAATGTCAAAACCTAAAACCCACATCATAAAAGAAACAACTTGAAAATAAAAATAATCCCAAGAGTTTTCCACCATCACTTTATTAAGCTATCTTCCGTCCAAACAGAATATCAAACAACTCTAAGAATAAAAGTCTTCAATATCTTATTCTCATGTCATGCTAAAAATATAAACTATGTTATTACATCATTCCAATAAGAATCAGACCTAATATAAGTACTAACGGACTGCTCCAGGCAAGAATTCAAATCACAGGCTGCGGTTCTACTGCCGTCCACTTATGTTCCCAAGAACACACCAACGTTGCCAAAACAAAGCAAACATGGGTCAGCAAAATGGAATTTGATGGTATAAGTAGACTAACCACATATAAACATTTCCAATCTTTACTTATCCAACTAACACTTTAAATATATCATAATTTAATCATTCTCAGCTTGGAAGACAGGTAGTTCCGTCATTTCAACCGGCATAGTTTCTTCCCAAGCAAGACTTCCATCATATCTTATTAACTCGTTATAATAACTTGTTTTAATAACTAAGTAATTGAACTAAAACTTACCGATATCCACTGCTGTATTAGGGTAGGACCACGTCCCTGCACAAAATATTATTAAGTCCTACCCTCCTGCAAAAGAAAGTTAGAAATTTTATATAACATATGTAGATATCCTATAGGTATTCAAATGTAAGCCCAAACACACTCGCACACTCAAATCAATTTTTCTTATCAATTAATCAATTTTTTTCTTATACACCCACCCTTTAGTACCTACTCTACCATTTGCACTCCACACATTTGCCAAATCACACATTCATGTGTGCCTCTCTCCCACCAAATACCACAATATCATAGCCATCTCTGGGCTTTCATACACATATTTTACAGCCTCTTCGGGCACAAAAACTCAGGTCATTCATGACACATTCAATGAATACCTTAGGTTATTCCCACCACATTCAAAGAATACCTATCATATCACTAACGGGCCATTCATGGCACATTCAATGAATGTCCTGGGTCATTCCCGCCACATTCAAGGAATACCCAACCCTACATTCCCGTACACTCAAGGAATACAACTAACCCGCAAGGCGAATACCTTAGTTCCTCTCTAGGGCAGTCCAAACAATCGGGTCATTCATGGCACATTCAATGAATACCCTTTTATAACGCTAACGGGCCATTTATGGCACATTCAATAAATGTCCACCTAACATATGACCTCATCAGTCATAAAACTCATTTTCAAAACTTGAGGCGTGGAGAGTTCTAAAAGGGTGCGATAAATTTGTTTACGCATTATTGAACTTTATTGCATATATTATTTCAGATAATGAAGGAGTATCTTGTTTATTGTATTTTTGGTTTACGCGTTATTAATTATATGGATGTCTAAGTGTGATAACGTTGTATATCATAAAAGGCTGAAATATCACATAGTAGTTAATACATGTACACACGTATATATCGAAAGGTCTTAGCCTAAATCTAAGCATGCTAATAGCCTTAGACCTATCCTAATAGCCCAAATCATAATTCGAATTAAAAGTCAAATTGGGTCGACTGGTCAAAGTCAACACCGGGGGTCAACGATCAAAGTCAACACGCCAAGGGTCAGCAAGATCAACCCGCCCGGGTTAACAAAGAGTCAACCAGACCTAAACTCCTCTAACCCAAAAGCCCAAAGACTAAGGCCCAAAGTCTAACACTTAAGTCCAAAATGAAATTTCAAAATTTAAAACACTCAAGCCCACCCACGAAATTTGGCCCAAGCCCAACAAAAAAAACACTGTTCATCTTTCTCTCTCACACTCTCCAACACCTCCACCACCAGTCAACCACTACCAGCCTCCACTAGTTCACCACCCTCACCCCAGCGGTTCAGTTCCTTGTAAAAACCCCTACCCAATGATACCACAAAACACGATTTCCAATCCTATGATAAAAATCGATCCGACTCCATTAATACTTCTCTGGAACTTCAATAGCCCCAACTCACTACGAAATCAACCTTCCAATCACTAACACAGTTCCATATTAGAACTACGGCCTAACCCACCAAAGCAAAAAACACAATTAAATAGTACGAAATCGAGTTCGCGCCTCCATTACCGCATTACAGAGCTTCAACAAAGCTTGAACAACCCCACTCCTCTCCAACACTCAATCACCCAAACCTAACATCAATTGCATGCCCAACACTTCACAACAACCACCAAACATCATGAAATCAAAAAAAATATATCCCAGTTCAAAATTTACAAACGATTCTATCAGTGGGGCTTTAGCCGCCATGAACCGCACATAAGCTTCTACCAACTCGCGACTACCAATAATCTATTCATCAACCTACCACTCTATTTACAGTAGGCCTGAAATCGTTTGAGCACTCGCTTGTTATCAAGGAGTCGGGACAAGGTTTCGGAAACAGAGTTTTCTTCAAACCATAAACGTGCGTATAAACACAGTTAACACTAAATGGTATACAATACTGAATAAACAAAGCATCATGTAAACAGTACCTCGTATCATAAAATCTACAGTAAACGAGAAATCTAAAAACCGTAAAATATCTACTCATCCGTAGCGCGCTCCGACTATTAGATAGCTAACAGAAAAACTCTTCATTTTCTTCTTTCAGTAAAACCCCATTTTTTTTTTCTTTCCTCTGTATAAAACTCTTGCTATGTTTTTCCCTCAAAAACTCTACATGAGAAAACTCCTTTTTTATTAGTTTTAAAAATCTCACCGAAAAACAAGGATAACACTTATCTATTTACTTACGGGACTTTTATCCCTAAGCTGATAGTTATCATATATTTAGTTTTATCTATTATTATTATTATTATTATTATTATTATTTATTATAGGAAAATAAAATAAAAAGACGGGGTGTTATACAATTAGCCCCTACGTCTCCAAAAAATGCAGATGAAACTACAATACTTGCTTCCCCATTCGTTTAGCCAAGAACAGTAGCACTCTGGCAAATACTGATTGACCATAAACAAGAACAACAGCATAGCTTCTATCCAACCATAGTGGACAAGGACTTCAGCATAACATGACAAAGAGCCATAATGAAGTATCGATCTAGCAGTTCCCTTCAGCCACAATAGTGTATCATTTCCTTACTTCCTAGAAAAATTTTGTATTCTTTCAAAGATAACTTGCTTATAGAACCTTCGTGTCCGTAAGAACTGTTAAAATTAATGCACTTAGCATCTAGAATTCTCCATATTGTTCTACATATAGTAAGAACATATGAGAAATATCTAGTACTTGTAAATACTAGAAATATCTACTTGACTAGAGTAAGAAATATCTAGTGGACAACTCTAGAAACAAGTAGATAAGACTCAAGCAAGAAGTTACTAGACTCTTGCTAAAGTCGGTGGTGTGAGCCTATAAATAGCCATGCCCACTCTCACTTTTGTAATCAAGCCAATTAGCTTCAAGTATTCAATAAAACTCTACTTTGTTAAAATTCTCCTCTCTACCCATTCTCTTTCACATACTAACATTGGTATCGGAGCCATAGTTGGGCGTTGGATTCACTATCAACCACTCATTTTTCAACTTCCAAAACACTATTTTTAAAAGATCCATAATGTCAACCTTCGGTCCTAACCAATCATCTATTCAAGTTCCAATTTTCAATGGTGAAAACTATGATTTTTGGAACATCAAAATAAAAACTCTATTCTTGTCTCAAGACTTGTGGGACATGGTCGATAGCGGTTTTACTATTCCACAAGATGTTCCCGCATTGATTTTTTGAGAACAACAAACTCAATTAAAAGAAAATAAGCAAAAGGATGCAAAGGCTCTTTACATCATCCAACAAGCAGTTGGGGATACTATATTTCCGCGAATTATGGGTGCTGCAACGGTGAAGGAGGCATGGAACACTTTGAAGGAGGAGTTCCAAGGCAATGCTAAGGTGAGAACAGTCAAACTTCAAACTTTAAGAAGAGATTTAGAAAATATAAAGATGAAAGATTCTGAGACCATTAAAGATTACTACTCCAAACTGAAGGAGATAGTAAATCAAATGCGAGCATATGGTGAAAATATAACTGACACAAAGGTCGTAGAGAAAATATTAATCAGTCTTACTGATAAATATGATCCCATAGTAACTGCCATAGAAGAGTCAAAAGATATAACGACTCTGTCTGTGACAGAACTTATGGGTTCTCTAGAAGCCTATGAACAAAGATTGAGTAGGCGTGAAGAAAGCTCAGTTGAAAGCGCTTTTCAATCAAAGCTCAATTTAAGGTCTCAGAGATCTAAAGAAGAGCATAAAAAATCAGGAGAAAAAACAAATAAAGGAGATTTAAAGGAGAAGAGAAATTACTCACCTTGTGGCATCTGCAACAAGAGAAGCCACCTAGAAAAAGATTGTTGGTATCGTGGCAAACAACAATGCAAAACTTGTAAAAAGTTTGGCCATGCTGAAGAAGATTGTCGCTCCAAGAAAACTCACCAGGCGAATTATTCTGGAGATGTTGAGAAGGACGAGCAACTCTTTTATGCTTGCCAAGCTGCTATGGAAGAAAAGAATGACACATGGTATGTCGACAGTGCCTGCAGCAATCATATGACTGGGAACAAGACCATCTTCCGCAGCATAGACACGTCAATAAAATCTCAAGTCAAATTGGGAAATGGGGCACTCGTGCAGGCTAAAGGAAAAGGTACGATCTCTATCCAAACTAAAAAGGGAACTAAATATATAAGTGACGTCTTACTAGTTCCCAGCTTGGAGCATAATTTGCTAAGTGTCGGTCAAATGATCGAAAATGGTTATGCTCTAAATTTTGATAGAGATTCATGCGTTATTTATGATAAGAAAGACAAAAATCAGGTAATTGCCAAAGTAAAGATGGAAAATAGAAATTTTCCCTTGCGATGGCAATACATCAACACAGCCATGAAAGCAGAAACTGAAGATTCATGGCTATGGCATAAAAGGTTTGGCCACTTCAACTTTCATGCCTTAAAGATTCTCCATCAGAAAAATATGATGAGAGATCTGCCTAGCATAAAAGAGATCAATGGTGTATGTGAAGGCTGTCTACACGGCAAACAACATCGGCAACCCTTCCAATCTGGAAAGGCATGGAGAGCAAAGGAGTTACTGGAGCTCGTACATACAGATGTCTGCGGCCCGATGAGGACTCCATCCTTCGACCAATGCAGGTATTTCATCCTCTTTATTGATGACTATACAAGAATGACATGGGTGTATTTTCTACACCAAAAGTCAGAAGTATTTGATGTATTTAAGAAATTCAAAAACTATGTAGAAAAACAAAGTGGCCAATATATCAAGGTGCTCAAAAGCGATAGAGGTAAGGAATATACCTCTAAAGAATTTGACAAATTCTGTCAAGAAGAAGGAGTTGAGCATCAACTGACGGTAGGCTATGCTCCAGAACAAAATGGAGTTTCCGAAAGGAAGAACAGAACCATCATGGAGATGGCCAGAACAATGCTATATGAAAAGGCGCCAAAAAACATTTCGGGCTGAAGCGATATACATCGCAAAGATACTTGTTTGAACAGGTGCCCGACAAAGGCACTTCAAGACAAGACCCCTGTCAAAGCCTGGAGTAAGAAGAAACCTTCTGCCCGACATCTCAGAGTTTTTGGATGCATATGCTATGTACATATTCCAGCAGAAAAGCGGCATAAGCTAGAAGAAAAGACAACAAGGGGTATCTTTATGGGATATAGTACTCAGTCTAAAGGCTATCGAGTCTACAATCTTAAGACTAAGAAGATCATCATTAGTCGAGATGTCGAGTTCGACGAGGCAGCTGCATGGAACTGGGATGAAGACAAGGTGGAAAAAGGGACTATTGTAGTTCCTGAAGTACATCAAAAGACTCCAGGACAAATACAAGTAGAAGATACTGAGGAAAGCACGCCACCTACATCATCAGAAGAAGACTCTTCATCAAGTGAAGATGATTCTTCTCCAGAAAAACAGCCAAGGAAGAAGTTAAAGTTAATTAAAGATATATATGAGACATGTAACTTCACTGCTTTAGAACCAGAAAGCTTTGAAGTTGCTTCAAGACAAAAGGCTTGGAAGGTAGATATGCAAGAAGAAATAAACACAATTGAGAAGAATAAGACATGGGAACTTGTAGAGCGCCCAAAAAAATAGAGATGTGATTGGTGTTAAATGGGTCTACAAGACCAAATTTAATACCGACGGCTCAATTCAGAAACACAAAGCTAGGCTTGTGGCTAAAGGCTACTCTCAACAGCCAGGCATCGACTACAATGAAACTTTTGCACCAAAGAGTAAGGCTCGACACAATAAGAGCTTGTAGCAATAGTCGCTCAAAAGATTTGGAAAATCTATCAACTCGACGTCAAGTCGACTTTTCTAAATGGAGAACTACAAGAAGAAATCTTTGTGGAGCAACCACAAGGATTCATCGGCGAGTCATGAAGATAAAGTTCTAAGATTAAGAAAAGCCTTGTACGGGCTTAAACAAGCACCTCGGCAATGGTATAGTCGCATAGACAAGTACTTCATGGATTCTGGATTCAGGAGGAGTAAGAGTGAGCCAACACTCTACATCAAGACTCAAGGTAACTCTCACACTCTCATTGTTTCTCTATATGTAGATGATCTTATCTACACTGGGAATGATGAGAAAATACTTCAAGATTTCAAAATAGATATGATGAAGACATTTGAGATGACCAACCTTGGGTTAATGCACTATTTTCTTGGCCTTGAAGTAAGTCAAGAAGAAGAAGGAATATTCATATGCCAGAAGAAGTACACTGAGGATCTCTTAAAGAGGTTCAACATGTACGGGTGCAAGGCTGTCGCTATCTCGCTTGTCACCAATGAGAAATTCAGAAAAAAGAAGATGGGTCCAAAAGGTCGACTACCGCTCTACAGAAGTCTCATTGGTAGTCTACTCTATCTTACAGCAACACGGCCAGACATCATGTATGCTACAAGTCTTCTATCAAGGTTTATGCAGAACCCGAGTCAAATACACCTTGGGGCAGCAAAAAGAATACTAAGATACTTACAAGGAACGATTGATTATGGTATATGGTTCAAGCCTCGTTCATACCCAAAGCTATATGGGTACACTGACAGTGACTGGGCTGGATCAGTTGATGATATGAAAAGCACTTCAGGCTATGCATTCTCATTCGGGTCTGGCATATTCTCATGGGCTTCTAAGAAACAAGATCTTGTTGTACGATCATCGTGAAGCGAGTACATATAGCTGCGGCAAGAAGCCGATCCAAGCAATTTGGCTAAGAAGAATTTTCAAGGACATGGGCGAAGCCAAAAGAGAAGCTGAGAAATACCTTTGTGATAACAAGTCAGCTATAGCAATAGCAAAAAATCCGGTATCTCATAACAGGACAAGACACATTGCTATCAAGTATCACTTCATACGTGAAGCATCAGCAAAAGGAAAGATCGAGCTCAAGTATTGCAAGACAGATGAGCAAATTGCAGATATCTTCACGAAGGCATTAGCAAGACCAAAATTTGAGATACTCCGTAATCTACTTGGAGTAACACCAAAGTGCATTAAGGAGGAGTGTTAAAATTAATGCACTTAGCATCTAGAATTCTCCATATTGTTCTACATATAGTAAAAACATATGAGAAATATCTAGTACTTGTAAATACTAGAAATATCTACTTGACTAGAGTAAGAAATATCTAGTGGACAACTCTAGAAACAAGTAGATAAGACTCAAGCAAGAAGTTACTAGACTCTTGCTAAAGTCGGTGGTGTGAGCCTATAAATAGCCATGCCCACTCTCACTTTTGTAATCAAGCCAATTAGCTTCAAGTATTCAATAAAACTCTACTTTGTTAAAATTCTCCTCTCTACCCATTCTCTTTCACATACTAACAAGAACAATCCCAAAGCAATAAGAGACCCAAAAAGAGTAACAGAAGCCATAATTAAAAAAGATAACAAGAAACAATGGCCCCTTTGCATATGTTTCCACTGTCAGATAAAGCTTCTTTGTCATATATATACCCAACTACCCTCACAGACAAAATATAAGATCCGATAGGGCTCGCAATGGCGATTGTGTTAAATATTGTTCCCATGTGTCAAACTCCAAATATTTCTGAAGTAATGGTGGGCATTAATGACCATTGTGAGCCATAACATACACCTACTACTATTGAACCTGCATACAGCGCCCCAGCCCGACCAGAAGCAATAACCGCATGACCAACGCTCATGGTCGCTAGAGTGATGGCCATCATCAATGGCCTTGCCCATCCTCTCGAGTGCAAACAGTAATCAGACAGGTATCGAGCCCCAAAGCGGCCAAGGAAATTCCATATACTCCACAGAGAAACCAAAGTACTTATTTCCACGCTTGTGTAACCAAGAGATCCTCCAATTTGACTAATGTTATTGACTGTGGCCAGTCCTGATCCCATACCACATGCCATGGGTAGGAAAAGGAACCAAAAGTCAGCCGTGCGCATAGCCTGCAAAAGATTCAAATTCTCCCCTCGAGCCAATATTCTCTTGTCATGAGTATGCAACTCTTGATTAGCATCATGACATG
This sequence comes from Coptis chinensis, assembly GCF_015680905.1. Lineage (NCBI taxonomy): Eukaryota > Viridiplantae > Streptophyta > Magnoliopsida > Ranunculales > Ranunculaceae > Coptis > Coptis chinensis. The sequence goes on along the minus strand of NC_141456.1, from coordinate 21,786,383 downwards.
TGGTAGGATCATGCCTGCCATAAATTCTCTCAGCTTCCAGTTGGTCCGGGTCATCCAACAATCGGGTCACCTCAAGGGAGGACATGGGAGAGGAGATTTGGGAGTCTCTAGAATGGGCTCTAGTTGCAATACCCACGGGTGAGATGAGAAGAAAGAAAAGTACTGCGAGTGCGAAGGTGCGTTCCAGTACACCCAAAGTCATTACATTTTCAACAATTATTAGGACCATAAGATACGCAGCAATAATCAGAGCAATGACTGAAAATCTATTCAGGTGCTTCTTATCATCACCTCCATTCTTATGATGCACTCTTACAAAAAACATGAGCAATAGGGGAAGTTGGCTTAGCAATAGCGCTGGCATTAAAAGGAAAGAGCTTGGGTTGTCCTTGAATATTGCTGAATAGATTTGAATCAGTATTGCTCCGCTAAGATCAAGAAACCCCTAGAATATGTAAACACAAATAGCACATGTTAATCCCCACAAGGTCCAAAAACTCAACAAGATAGGTGCAAGCTAGAACACCAACAAGCAGATGCATAATGAATATGACTTCGAAAAGTACTCTAATTACGCAACTTTTCTTATTTCACATTCCAAAAGTTTAGAATACACTATAGACAACAAACACTATATACTTCTGCCTTGATGCTCGCCTCAGAGAGAAAAGCGCGCCCAGAGGCTATAGCCTCAATGCACATGTACCTTCTACCTTTATTTTCTAAAGCCGCAGTGAGGGTATAGCATCAATCCTCCTTGGGCATTTAAAAAATGGAGCTGCATTAACATACTGGATTACTTGAGAGTGGACCCATTCATGTACCTTTTCCCTAATTCTTATTTCTTGTTTAGCCCAAAAAAACCCTAATAGGTTTAGCTAAGGGTCTCAAAACACATTAGCTTGAGATAAACCGAATCTTATTCCTCTCAGACTGTCACTTTCCTCTTGTAAAGATTTTTTTTTATAGAGAACTCCAATCTCTTCCAAATTTGATTCACCCGCTTCCTATGGTTTCCTTAGGATGATGATGTTGGTCGTAGACTTAATGGTTTAGTGTTTTCTACCTGTATACATACTATCACACTTCTTTTAGCAGTTAGACCCCAAAACTTTTGTTCTAAACCAATCAGCTATAACCTCAAGTCCTCAACAACCATTGATGTTCTATTAAGTGTCTTTAATTAGACTTTGCCCAAATCTTCATATACGCAGAACTACAGTGTCTACTAGCAGAAGCTACTAAGCTTAATGGCACATTACTTCTAATCAACAAAATCGAGTCTTTATTTCACTGAAACAACAAGAAAGCCATTTCCACAAAAATTAACAATTCATTCAGCAAAATGTAACCAAAACTGAACCAAATAAAAAAAGTCAAAACTAACCTTCATGATTCAAACAACGGTGCCACTGTAATCAGGAAAGTTGTGAACAGCAGTAACAACACTAGCAGTATTGAAAAAAGTCTGAGCATGAGCAGCAAGAAGCATATATAAACACAACTCCTACAGGTTGACGTGGCAGTAGCCCAGTAACAGTTAACCAAATCATAAAATAACCCGTGAAGCACTGTATCACTCCAGCTAATATAACAACCCATGGCCCACCACCAGCCACTCTTCTTAACCAAGAAGCCCCGATTATGATTATTATTATTATTATTATTATGAGCCGGTGTTGTAACAGCGGTGTATAATAAACCAGAAAATAAACCAGCGTTACCACCAATATCTTTAAACACTGCTATTGAATCAAGAGTTGATTGTGAGTAGTTTTGTGATGATTTTAAAAGTGGGGAGTAGATACCAAATGCGTAGGATGACCCACTGGTGCACTGGATCCATATACTTGCTACTGTCGCTATCCATTTGCTGCTTTCCATTGTTGTTTTTCGATTCACCATTTTTTTTATTTTTTTGGTTGATCTAAGACCAAGCACGACCTAAAACCCAGTTCGTCCAAATATCAAATACAGTACTACATGGAACCTAATGATCTACAACGGTACTGAAGATCAGTCAACACAACATAAGAGGAGGCATTTACTTTATAACAACAGTAGTAATGGGGAATCATTAAGAGAGTACAAAATATGGATCTACACTTGACAACGGTCTGGAGCAAATAAAGAAAATAAGCTCAAATACCTATAAATAGAGAGAGATGAACTACGTAAGGCTTGATTCAAATTTACCCGAGAAATTTGATACGTAGGCAACTGTTATCCAAAGTAAGAGCACAACCATTTCCGATCAATCCCAATATTAGGTCGTAGGTAGAAACCTATACTTCTACATTGGTGCTGTCTGCCGGTTCATTTCCTTGAGAAAAATCATACACACTATTTTCTCAAGCTTACGAAACTTGGTAAAACCACCATGGAAGAACAACTCAAAGCTTTAGCCGACCAAATGAAGACACTCCAAGAATCTTTTACGACCCTTCAACAAGATAATCAAACTCTTCGCGAACAAACAACGTCCAACACCAACAACGTGACTCCAGACGCCATTGATAACAACGCGGTCGCAACACTTACAACCAACACCAATCAACGTCTTGACGACCTCGCTCAGCGGTTGAAGAAATCAAGCGAAAAAGCCAGTGCAACCCAGATTGTCCAGAAGATGCTCAAATCATACAGGGCATCACCATTCACTGTTGAAGTCAAAGACAAGCAACCTCCCACTGATTTCATCTAGCCAAAATTCCCAATGTATGATAGCAACTCATGCCCAGGCTAGCACGCACGTGCACGATTGACCAAATCTTGACGGCTTCACAGTGATCCGGACTTTGACTACACGAAATGAGACTTTTTCGGCTAGCTTTGAGGGCGATGAACCTTTGGATCGGTTCTATACGCTAGCACTTGATTCAATCTACAACTTCAACAAGCTGGCCGACACATTCGCAGTAGAATTCGTCCATAACAGGAAGAAAAAAGCCGACCTGGACTCGTTGTTCCAGCTGAAACAAGCACATGACGAAACTATTCGGGCTTTCTTGGGTCGTTTCAAGAAAGAATTGCTATCGATGGAGCCAGACCTCAAAGACAGCTTTGCAACCTTGGCATTCACCAATGCCCTCCTGGACGATTCTGAACTAGCAGGATCACTCATGCGGAATAGGCCAAATCGGCTAGGCGACCTATACATCAGGGTTGACAAATACATGAAATACGAAGAACGGATGGCCTAGCCTAAAGACAAAGAAGTCCTCGTAGTAAACAACAAAAGAGAACCCAACAAAAGCAAGCAGTACTCAAGTAATAACAAGGGCACCAGCTCCAAAAAGACGTCCTACACCAAGAGGGAATTCTCCACCTTCTCCAAGACACCAAGCTACGTCCTAAGGAAGATCAAGACTAAACATTTCTTCAAACATAACATCAACAAGGTGTTAGAAGTCCCAGGACATCCCTTCTGCCACTTCCACAAACTTTATCACCATGACACAGATGAATGTTAGAGCCTCAAGCACTACCTCCAAGACTTGGTCGAAGAAGGAAAGTTGAAAGAATTCCTGCCAGAAGCCAACCTCAAACACAAACTGAATGCCAACCGCAACAGAAGTAGGAGTCGTAGCCATGAATGACCTGCGGCCAGGAGGAGCAGAAGCAGAACAACCCGACGATCCAGATCTCCAGGTCGGTCAAGGCACAACCGACAACACTCCTCCAATCGGGAGGAGGAAAAAGTAATCCACATGATTACTGATAGCTCTAGCAATAAAACCACAAGATGTGAGAAACGTAGGCGCATTGGAGCACTGCAAGAGATCTATCACCTGTCCCACAAGGCAGAAATGATCGCTCCTACCAACTCTCGATCTGCAACCGAGATATTATTCACTGAGGAAGATCTCGACAAGGTATGCCTACCCCATAATGATGCTCTGGTAGACAGTCAAGCGGGTCCTGATCGACCCAGGCAGCTCTTGTGACGTCCTCTTCTACCAAACATACAAAGATATGCACCTACCAGACTCGGTGATGATAGATTCCAATGCACAGCTCTACGGATTCAATGGCGACTACACAGATGCACTTGGAGACGTCATTCTACCTATCTCTATTGGGGAAAAAGAGGACATGGTCAAGACCTCAACATGCTTCAGTGTGATAGATGTCAAGTCATCATCTTAGTCACCAGATTGTTGAGCAGGAGAGAGACTGCGAGAGCGCCTAACTTGAGAAGCTCCCACTTTGAGAGAGTCTACAAAGCGCTTATTTATACTAATATTTATATTAATTAAACTACAAATAAAAGAGAGGTATTAGTAATTACTACTGATTTTTCCCTTGGTAATTTATAGTCCAATATAAGTTATATGGTAAATAGAAAATACTAAAAGGAAAGAAATTAAGGAGAAGTAATAAAAACAACATTGATTTGACTAATAAATCCCACTGAAAACACAAGTATTTGTTTTAATTTCTTCGTTGGTTAATTGGCTTCCAAACTAGCTAGAAAACTAGTTTTACTCTTAAAAAAGCAACAAGTGCTATTTTGGGAAAGGGAGTACGTTATAATTGTCCTTGTCTTCTTCTTATTTACCTTCACCAGTTCACATAACCCACGAATTTCAGTAACTGGTTTCACACTTTCACCTACGACATTACAAAATTACAATGAAATTTGAGAAACCAATGTATTTCATTCAAATGAACATATCTTCTTTCTTCTAATTGGGTCTTGAAACATTTATTCTTTCTTCCATATTTCATTCATCTTTAATTGGATTCAAAATCTATATCTGCTTTGTCTAAAAAATTAAAAATGGGTTTTAATTTCCGGAGAAAACTTATACAAAAGAATGATTGAAAACCCATCAACTGCTTTGCAAGTGTAAAAGCTTAGTTAACAAATCAAAGCACGGTTCTGAAAATTTAGAGCATGATTTGAACAAGCTTTTCATCAAAAATCGCCAAACCGCGGTTTTAGAGCAGGAGCTTTATACTAACCCCACGGTTTGTGTGACTAAGGTCATCATACACGGCCATCTTGGGTCGCAGATAGATTCACAAGATCCAAACAGTTCCATTAACCCTGCACCAAGTCCTTCGATTTCCTAGACCTCGAGGCATCATGGAACTCAGAAGTAACCAACTAGAAGCTCACCAATGCAATCAAGTGAGCACAACAACCAAGGTTAAATATCAAGTTGCCAAGCCACAGGACGTCTTGAAGTCTCAAGATCTTCAAGCCTCCAACCCTCCAGCACCAGATGCAGACAAACCCAAGATCAAACCAACAAAAGTCGAACCAAGCGAAAAAGTCAATTTGGGCACAGCTGATGACCCAAAATTTGTATATGTAGGGGCTGATTTAGACCCCACGCTCAAAGAACAGCTTGTCAAATTTTTATCTCTCAATAAAGATGTTTTTGCTTAGTCGTATATCGATATGCAAGTAATTGACCCTCAGGTCGCTTGCCACAAATTAAATGTTGATCTAACATTCAAACCAATCAAGCAATGACCTAGAAAGCTAGCTCTCAAATTTCAAAAAGCAATTAACGTAAAACTTGAAAACCTAAAAAATGTTGGTTTCATTAGGGAGGTTGAATACCCGACCTGGTTGGCTAACATGGTGGCCATTCCTAAGAAGAATGGTCAGGTACGACTCTGTATCGACTTCACCAACGTCATCAAGCACTATCTAAAGGATAGCTTCCCATTACCTAGAATCAAGAGACTAGTAGACCAAACATGTGGTCCCGAGCTCCTATCCTTCATGGACGCATATAACAGCTACAACCAGATACCATTAGCCAAAGAAGATCAGAAAAAGACAACTTTCATCTTGGAGCAAGGAACGTTCTGCTACAATGTCCTACCCTTTGGACTAAAGAACGCAGGCGCAACCTACCAAAGACTAGTCACCAAGATGTTCCGAGACATGTTAGGCGACACTATGGAAGTCTAGATAGACGACATGGTAGTCAAAGCGTCAAAGCATACAACCACCTGTCACATTTAGAGGACACATTCACACATCTGTGATAAAACAAGATGAAGCTCAATCCAACCAAATGCGTATTTGGAGTAGCCTTGGGAAAGTTCTTAGGCTACCTCGTCTCACAACGACGCATAGAAGCAAACCTATGCCAAATACGAGCTCTCCTTGATATGCCAGATCCCATATCAAAACAGCAAATCCACCAGCTGTCAAGCATGGTCTCAGCTCTCAACAGATTCATCTCACGAGCTTTTGACAAATGCAGACCTTTTCTTTAGATCTTGAAAAAGGGAGCCTCCTTCATATGGACAAAGCAATGCCACAAAGCTTTTCACGACCTTAAGACCTACTTGTCAACCTCGCTAGTTCTTTCTAAGCCACTTGAAGGAGAGACACTGGGCTTTATCTAGCGACCACCAATTTTTCCTTAAGCTCGGTCCTTTTTCGCGAAAGAAAGGGAATCGAAAAACCAGTCTATTTCACAAGCAAGACATTGGCAGATTCAGAAAAGCATTACTCCCCAATCGAGAAAACCATGTTAGCGTTGTTATACTCTGCTGGCAAGTTTCGACCATACTTCCAGACTCATGGCGTCAAGGTCCTAATAGACGTACCTATCAAGCAAGTCCTGAATTCCACCAACAAAATAGCCCACATGGCTAAATGGGCTGAAGAACTCGGGGATCATCACATCGAATTCTTCCCCAGAATGTCACGCAAGGGCGAGGTCATTGTTGACTTCTTAGTTGACTTCCTAGTCGAAGATATCAATTGGGAACCCGAGCCCATCATCTCACTCCACCAACCTACCACACCAGACACATGGCACCTCCACGTAATGGGGCTTGCAACAACAGTGGTAGTGGACTGGGGGCTGTGTTAACTTCACCATAAGAAGCCCAGCTACAAAAGTCTATCAAAATTGATTTCGCAACGTCTAACAACGAAGCGGAATATGAAACATTGATCACGGGCCTCTACATGGCACAACAATTGCAAGTACATAAACTTAAAGCTTACAGCGACTCGCAATTGATCGTCAAGCAAATCACCAAGGAATATGTCACAAATGGAGCGAACTTATCAAAATATGTTCAGGTCGTCAACGACCTTGTCAGATCGTTCACTACTTTCTCACTGGAACATATTCCAAGGGAAGACAATAGACATGCAGACAGCCTGACTTTCTTAGCCTCAAAGACCTAAGATGCATGTCCCAGAACAGTTTACATCAACATCCTAGAGAAACCCACCTACCAACATGAAAGCATTAACAACCTCACAGACTTTCAACCCTCCTTAGAAAACAAGATCACCCTATCTTGGATCGGTCCATTCCTGAAATTCCTTGTACATGGAGAGCTCCCAACATAAGCAAAGGGTGCTCGTGCCATATAATTTCGTGCCCCCAGATACACAATGATCAACGAACGATTGTTCTGAAAGTCAACAGGAGGACCCCATCTAAGGTGCATCACCCCACAAGAAGGCCAACTCATCTTCGACGAAATTCACAAAGGAGAATACGGCAACCACGCAAGCGCAAGATCACTTGCTCACAAAGCAATCACCCAAGGGTATTACTGACCAGACATGCATATCGAAGCACAAAAGTCTGTCCTCAAATGCCTCCAATGTCAAACATTCGGTCACAACCACATAAGTCCAGCACGGGAATTTATCAATATAGCTGCCCCGTGGCCTTTCCACTTGTGGGGGCTAGACATCATGGGACCTTTTATCCCACAAAAGAAGACAGGACTAAAATACCTCCTTGCCGCAACAAACTACTTCACCAAATGGGTTGAAGCTATCCTATTAGTACAGGTCAAAGAAGTCAATGTCATCAACTTCATCTGGACTAATATCATCACGAGATTTGGTCTACCCCATACCCTTGTCATGGACAATGACACACAGTTTGCCAGTACGCAAGTTAAGGCATTCTTACAAAAGTGGCACATCGTTCAAGTATTTTCTACACCTAGATACGCACAAAGCAATGGCCTCGCAGAAGCTACAAACAAAGCCATCAAAGAAAACCTACAAAAGAAGATTGAGAGCAAGAAAAGTTAGTGGTTAGACTAACTCGAGAATATTCTATGGGCCTACAGGACAACAGCCCGCTCCAGTACTAACGAGTCTCCTTTCACACTTCGCTTCGGAACTAAAGTCGTAATACCATCATAACTTACAATCACAACCACACATTCTGACATCGTCGAATCAGGAGAAAATGACAGCATCTTGTCCAAAGAAGTCGACCTCTTAGAGGAGTGCAGAGAGACTACTACAACTTCCTTAGCTCGATCGATATCATCAAACCATCCAGCGATCTTATAACAAGAAGGTTGTCCCAAGATCTTTCCAAGCCAGCGACCTAGCCCTCAAAAGGATACTAGCACCAGCCAAACTCGACCCAACTTGGGAAGGCCCATACATAGTTATAAAGTTGTTGGAAATAGAGCTTACTGGATCAAAACCCAGCTCGGTGACGTGCTTCCCCGGCCTTGGAACACAACTCTACTCAAGTGTTTTTACCAACAACTCTTATCAAATTATATCAATTAGCATGAATAAAATTTCATCATCATTTCGCGTATATATGGATCTCTTTGCATTACATGACTAACACGCCTCTTGCACTCGTTGCCCGATCTAGTACAACAAACTAATCAACTTAACACCAACGCCAGGGTTAAACATGATTCAACTGTAACGACCATTCAAAGGCTAGTTATCAGTCAAATCCAATCTAAGGTACCTCCAAAAGGACCACAAATCAACTTAAGGCCTCTGACAGGGTTAAGTTTGATTCAACTACCACTCAAAGGCTAGTTATCAGTCAAATCCAATCCACGATTCCCCAAAAGGATCACAAATAACCTTAACGCTAACACCAGGGTTAATCATGATTCAACTGTAATGGCCACTCAAAGGCTAGTTACCAGTCAAATCCAATCCAAGGTACCTCCAAAAGAACCACAAATCAACTTAAAGCCTCTTACAGGGTTAAGCGTGATTCAACTGTAATTACTACTCAAAGGCTAATTATCAGTCAAATTCAATTATAGGCTCCTCTAAAAGAAACCACTCAATCAACTTACACACCTACGGGCACGAACTAATCTAGTTGTCAACAAGGTGCATCTATCAAGTTTTATACAAATAACCATGACCTCCAATCAATAGACGATCTACCACTACACACTACAAGCAGGACGTATAACAAAACAGGTCGTACCACAATGAATCAACAACTAGGAACACATGCAAGCTCACATCAAATTCGCAAACATCCTCAAATCAAAACAAGTCAAAATTAAGTACCTTACTTATTACAAAAATCGGTTAGACACTAGTGGCCCCCAGGTTATCTTGAGTAAAATAGCCATAACACCTCCATCAATCCTCAGTTTAGAACGTATAAGCTTAAAACATCAAAAGAAAAACCATAAAAAGACATCATCAGTTCACATTAGCCAAATTTTCTACATTCGAAGGGTCAAGATTAAGACCATCCTCAACACCACTACTAGCAATCAGATCAGGAGTTACAATTGACAAATCAGGAGAAGCACCCTCAAGTCATTTAGCAGCAGGAGCAGTAGCCAGGTCGGTGGTAGGATCAGGTTGTTTACTAGCATCTGCTGCAGTACTTCATACAGTTACTGCTGCAGCCCCACTTTCAACAGCCCTCTTCAAAGTTTTGTACTTACGTTCCAGCTCCATATAGTCCTCTACCAAAATGTAGACCACACCACTATCAATCTCATCCACTAGGTCGTTATACTTCTTCTGAGCTCGTTCAGTAATGGCTTGAGATCGCTTGTACTCAGCAATCCAATGTGTCACTTCCACTCATGTAAAGTCAAGAGATGGCTGCACCAAAGCCAGCTTCCCAACCAAATCAGTGACCTGGCCCCTCAGCCTAGCCCTTTCAGCTCGTTTAACATCTTGAACAGCTACCAGCTTGTCATACGCCTCCTTGGTAACCTCCAGCTATTTTTTATACATATAAGAAAACATCTCTCTCAACTTCCTATACATCGCCAAAACCTGACAATCCAACAAAGTTAGTAAAAAATCAATAACACAAAACACAAAACAAAGCTCAGGTTGGAGAGATACTTACAAAATAGAGCCACCGATCCATATATTTAAGATTGGCCTCCAGCTCCTTCCCATCATCCAGCCCCTTCCGATCTCCATCCAGTGCAATACTCTCAAGAAACCTATTGGCAATCAAGGATGACTTGAAGCTGCAGTCGCTATACTTCACTAGGTGGGGTAACCCACTAATAGGATCGGTATACGTAACCGTCCTGTCTAGGATGTCAGCCTTACCTTTCCCTTTACCCACAACCGAACTTCCCTCTCCCTGACACCGCTCGACAATGGGCTCAGCCTCACTAGCCTTCTTCTTGCCCTTAGATTCCACTCCAGCAATCTCATGCTCAAAGTCCTTCAGATTCATTTTCTTCAAAGGAGTACGACCTGAGGTAGTACAACACCCCCCCCCCCCCCTCTTTATAATAGGTCGTTCTTCACTCCCAACCTCAGATCACATTCTCTTGGCCCCTTCAGGCTCACCACCTTCAGTTCGCCTCTTCAACATAGGCCTCCAAACTGAAGGGATACCTTCACCACCAGCACCAACAACTTCAGCGACACGCCCACCTCGCCCAGTTCCTCCACCCTCCTCAGGTTGCCTGGACACAGTATGACCACCAGGATCACCACCACCAGTTGAGCTCCTACCCTAGCATTAGACCCCTCATCTCTCTCCATTTCAGTATCTGAACAAGAATCACACAAACCAACTGACGAGCCCTTTTATTGTGCTCAACCTTCTTCAAGTTTATCTTCTCACCACCTCTTCTTTTGAAGTAGTGTGCAACCTCCAGCAACAAAGACTTTTTCTCCTCCCAACTCAACTTAGCAAACTGTTTAATAGCTCCTGTACTAGTACAACCACAAATGGCAACCTCTACAAAACAAACAAAAGTCAGAACGTGGTAACAAACGGTCTGCACAAGTAAGCGACCTACACAAATAAACGACCCACGTAAATAACAACCTACCATTAGTTCTCACACAACGATTCTCCAAAACATATCCAGAAGGACAATAATTCCCCACAATCAACAGAGGCCTACGCACCATTCTTCTTTACTAACACCAATAATCACTGGTGATTTATCTCTCATCACTTGGAAACCAAAATTATGTGTAGACGAAGACTTAATAGAGAAATGCTCCAGCATATCAGACAAACAAATATTGTAACCACTCTGCCTCAACAAATCCAGAACGTGTAGCACCCTCCAACTATTGCCCACAAATTGCAAAGGTGTCTTCCCACAAAAGTTCAGAACGTCCAAAGTTAGGCGTGAGAATGGTAGCCGCAATCTAGTATTCATTTTCCCATAAGTAACCACAAAATGTTCTTATTACTACTCAGGTTGTATATCATCAGGTCGGACGTCTCTATACCAAACTCCTTCCTCAAATCACGAAAATTGTCAACCACCGACCTTGGTACCGCCTCCTCAGTCACCATCTCCACTGAAGAAGATGATAACGTCTCATCTCCACTACACACCCTAACACCACCATCTCCACCACTCACAGTCATCTCCCTCGACTGGTTCAATGACCCTTCCCCTCTCACACTCCCACTAGTAATCAACATGACAAAAAAAGAAAAGGGCAACAAAAAATCAAATTTTTCTTAGCAAAGATAACACACCTGGAGACGAAAGTTTTGGGTTTTCTTTTCTTTCTTCTTCTTCTCTTTTTGATAAAACAAGTTGAATAACCTGCAAAAACAAAACAACCCTTTAGCCGCACAAAAATCGAAGCAACACAAAACGTTTGCTTTTCCCACATAAACACAATTATTACCCATCTTTACCTAGCCCACAAAACTGCCGTACTTTGGGCCTACGGGTCAAATCCAATATATTTCCCGCACAATTTCCAAAACCGTTCATTTTTCAAATACACCAGTTGTTGGACATGTGTCAGAATAGTTCTTTTACTTTATTCTTTTCACTCGTCTGTCATATCAAAACCGATCTGAAAATAATAAAGGGGGCTGTGTAAGTATCCTCCATTCTCAAGTCAATCACTACTGCACACGTGTCCACATACCAGGTCGTATCATATCAGCTTGTACATCACCAACTCGTATAACATGTCTAGAACGCAAGCACGACCCAAAAACTAGGTCGTCCAAATATCAAATACATCCATACATGGAAACTAATGATCTACAATGGTCTTGAAGATCAGTCAACGCACCAATGGAGGAGGCATTTACTTTGTAACAACAGGAGTAATGGCGAATCATCAAGAGAGCACAAAATATGGATCTACACTTGACAACGACCTGGAGCAAATAAGGAAAGTCAGCTCAAACACCTATAAATAGAGAGAGATGAACTACATAAGGTTTGATTCAGGTTTACCCGAGAAACTTGATACGTAGGCAACTGTTATCCAAAGTAAGAGCACAGCCATTTCCGATCAATCCCAACATCAGGTCGTAGGTAGAAACCTATACCTCTACACATGGAAAAACATAAGTAAGGTTCTTTATGACAATGTTGAGCTCAGATCAACTTCAAATAATTAAAGAGGGCAGTATAAAACACTCTCAAATACTTAAAGGGCACCATGGATAACATAGCGCAAGAGCTGGTAATTGTACAAAGAGTTGGAGTACTTTGAAAACTAAGGAGGCTACCGAGAATTATTGAGTGCTACTGGGATTCTCCTCTCCTATAATAGGGAATATATGAACTGTCATAGAGTCTGAAATCTTTTATTCTTTACAAATACTGCCATTAATCTTTTAGCCGCTTTCTTATCCATTAATCCTGGATTACTTAATTATCAGTTGCCAAGCATTCCAACTACGTACACAATAACTGGAGGCATACAAACTTCAACATATATTAGACTCCCTATTGCTAACTCATATAGGATATCTTTCAATTGTTCTTTCTAAATCGTTCCTTGGATAGTTGAGCAAATTTAACTTAATTATCACCATTACCAAATGGTGCATTACCTAGTAATTAGTTGTGAACTACTTAGCACCTTATTGACGTTAACATTTTGTGAAAGCCATAAAATATCACGTGATATATCCCAGTTATCTTTATGTATAACAAAACTGCTACACCATATGTCACTTCTTGCTAGTAGGATATCATCAACATATATTCCCATAATAAACAAATTTGCTCCCATTGATCTTATGATATACACATTGAACCACATTAATTTAACTTAAAACCAAACGAGGCAATAACGTGATCAAACTTTAAGTACGACGGACGAGATGTCTGCTTTAAGCCATAGATGGATTCTTTAACTTGCAAATCAAATGTTATGTGTCTTTGGACTCAAAATCCTGAGGTTGTCACGTATAGAAAGTATCCTTAATGTTGTAATTTAGAAAACCAATCTTAATATCCATCTAGTGTAACTCTAAATCATAATGAGCTACAAGTGCCATAATAAGTCTTCTCTTTATATAATAATGCCTTCCTTATAAGTAAAGCTTTTCGAGACAAGACATACTTTATATCTTTCGATGTTGCCTTTTGAGTCCCTTTTGGTTTTGCAATCCCACTAGAAAACCAATTGGGTTGACTCCTTTACGCAACTTGATAAGATCCCAAAAGTCATTGTCATTTACAAATACTTTAACTCATTTAACATGGCATTCATCCAACCTAAGGAGTGAACACTTTGTTTAGCTTGAACGAAAAATAATAGGATCATTTTACATTCCTATATCAAACTCATGCTCTTGGAGATACACTATATAATCACCTGAAATAGTTAGTCTCCTCCCCTATGTGAATTCTTTTATGACACTTCTAATTGAGTTTATTGAGGTTCTCCTGTAAAAGTAGAAGGCAACTCAGGAATATTTGGTTGATTTGCAACCGCATATATACTGTCTAATGACAGGGGTGGTCAATCCATTGAAGGAACACCAATGTGTTATATCTTCAAAACAATTTTCCTAGGTTTTGTACTCCCACTATTCTCAACACTGTCAATAAATATGGCATTGTCTGTCTCAAAAAATTAGGGTGATTGAAGAAGGGATATAAAACTTGAAACCCCTTTAATTACCTTTTCGATCGAATAGCCAATAAAGTAGTAACTAATAGTTCTTGAGTTCAGTTTTCTTTTATTCGGCCTGTAAGACCTAGCCTTACCTAGACAACCCTAAATTTGCAAATGTCTTATACTGGGTTCTTTCCAGTCCAAAGTTCATATGGGTTTTAGCTACTACTTTACTAGGTACTCGACTAAGGATGTCTATTGTAGTCTTTAAGGTTTCACCTGTAGAGACATTGGTTAGAAGTATGATTTGTCACATTCTAATAACCATGTCTTTCAAGGTCCAATTTCATCTCAAATACACCATTTTGACACGGGGTCCTGGCATGGTGTACTAAAGAACGATGTCACATTCCTTCAAGCATCTCGCAAATAGTCCTGGATGTTGGCATGATACATAAGACCTACCATAGTATTTACCACTTCGGTCGGATTTGATGATTTTAACGTTATAGGCCTTGATCACATCCAATGATTGTGATTTTTCATGAATTAAGCATGGATACCTATAGAAAAAAGTCATATGTAAAAGTGATACAATATTGTTGCCCATTCCATGAAACTGTAGGGAGTGAACCATACATATCGATATATACCAAATCTAAGATGCCTAAACTTCTCCTGTTGGCACCAAACTTCCATATGTTTGTTTATTTTCCCCTTTACTTATTCAATACAAACTTTAAAGTCTGAAAAATCAAGGGAACTAAGAACTCGATCTATTTGACACATGTTTTTCAATACTCAGCTTAGAGATATAACCCGAATGCTTGTGGCATAACTTAAGGAGTTCTTATTAATTAATCTACACCAATTGGTACCATAGTTAACAACATGCAAAGTTTCTCTGGACCTTAAATGTGAGGTATCCAAGTCTAACTTAATAACTCACATTAATACCTATGCCATCTACTTTAACGCATAGACAATAATAAACTGGAATATTATCATGCAATCGTTAGTCTAATAAATGAAAAAATATCATCGAATAGGCAAAAGGTAAGATGGAAAATAATTATAAATTTTTAGTAGTGGGTCTTAATGAAAAACCTAACACACCATTATAATTCAAGTCTTTAGACAAGCATTTCAACGTGTAAGTGGTTCTCTCTAAACACATAAGGTTAATCAACATATCTAAAACAAATAAGTCTTCCTTATGGCCGGCTATTGAATGCATAAGTTTCTCCTAAAATTATTTTACTTATATTAATTACCTTATACCGTCACTAATCTGACCAAAATAATAAATTTCCTTTGGGTCGATTAATTATTACTTGCATGGATTAAGACGCAAGCATATACAATTCAAAGACCTTTACCATCAAACCGAAATAAATTCTCTATGAAAGGGACCACTTCGGCAGGCGTATCACTTTGACCTTACCCAAGTTTAATGATTTAGATTGCTAATTTTCAAATGTTTAGAACATGCTATCATACAATTCTACTATATAACATGATGATAATTGAAAATAAAATTTCAATAGCAAAACTCAAGATTCCAAACATAATCAAACTAAATTTTAAGTCCATATACTTTGTTGGGCTTGAAAAACTCTTCGATTCGACTATTTATGCACCCAAAACGGACTTAAAACGAGTTATATACAACTGAAATAAGGTAATTGGGCCTAAGAAAACAAAACCATATAGGCCCAAAAACGATTCATACTAGGTCCAGTCACCATGAGTCGGACCCGGTCAGTAGAAATCATACTTGTTTGCCATCAAATGTAAACATAGAGAAAAGATGAGAAATGAGGATTGCTTCCCTTTCAATCTTAGCACCATTACCTCACCTCCACAACCCCACCCTCATTTCTCAATCTCTAACTAATGAATTTGAAATTCTCAGATATATAAAGTGTGCAATTTGGCATTTGGATACATTTCTTGTAATATAATCAAAACATATATAGAACAATTAACACGGCAAGTCGGTGACAATATTTAACGTTGTAGTGTGAGCATTGAAAAGAAAAATACCAATCACTGGGTCTATTTTAACTTTTTAGAAACTATAAAGGTTGGTATTTTGGGGTCAACGACCTGATGTTATGTTTGATAGGGAATGACTGCACTCTTACTTGGGACAAGAGTTGCCTACATATCAAGTTTCTTGGGGTAAACTTGAATCAAGCCTCACGTAGTTCATCTCTCTCTATTTATAGATGTTTGAGTTGCCTTTCTGATAACTATAAAATGATTAGTCTACCTACGAAATGAACGATGAATTCAAAACGTAAGTAAACTAAACTTAGTACTGATGCTATCTTGTTTATCAAAGAATTATTCTACTCTCAACCAATTGAGATATAGTGGAGTAGATAAGTTCGTTCCACTCCTAGTTCTCTAGCATGGATTGTTTTCTAAGTCTAACTAGTCGCTCTTAAGTCAATGAGAGCTTTACGAAGGGTGTTATACTACGATGAAACTAAAATGAGTCTATGTTGAATTTAACTACGAATACTATGGAAATATGCTTGTTTTTGAATCTAGATAAAGGATTAGAGGGGAATTGAATCCACCTCGAATCCAACTTAATAACCTAGTATAGATTCTTGTATCTCGATTCTCACGTTCTTACGGCAAGAAATTCGAAGTTCTAATCCCTAGTGTTCATGGCATTTCTACCGAAAGTACTAACTAGCATGTGAAATCGTCCACCCATTCTCATGGCTAAAACACGACTTTCTAGAGTGGAATAGATTCTACAACCAATTCTATACTAACCACTAAGTTTTCATCAAGGCTTCATCAACCCTCTAATGGAGGATTTAGCCTTGATTCATCAAACTAACAATTCCCATTAAATCTAAACTAAACATAATGAAAAGATTCTAACTTTATGCGATTTCACTAAACAATAATCTAAATCTAATTAATAACTATGAAATGATAACAAACAATAATGGAATTTAGATCTATAAATCGAAATTGACAAAATAACTATTTTTATTATCTAATCAATCAAGAACAATAATTTGAGAGTTTAATCTAAAACAAGAATTGAAATGAAATTAAACTTAATTAATCTAATGAAAACTAGATCTAGAATTAAGGTTTAATGGAGGCTAACTAATCTAATTTATTTTCTAACCTAACTATCTACCATTAACAATGAACTAAGCTTTTGTTCTTATACATTCAGATCCAAAATTCGTGCATGGGCTTGGAGCCATGGGTTGGGCCAGAGAATCAGGCCCAAAACCCAATACTTTCAGTCCAAAAAGGCCTCTTCAGCTGCAGTTAGCTTCCACAGACTTTTCGTCCACTTCTGCTCCTCTGATTGGGTCAAGGCTTGGACCATTGCAAAGCTCTTTCCGAGCCGGTCGTTTTGACATAAGGTAGGCCTCAATCCGAGGTCTGAGTCCAAAGATATGGCATTCGGAAGTTCTGCTGACTTTTGCTCCTTTATCTCGCTAAAGTGGCACATTTCTCGCACATAATGGACTTTGAAGCCCTGAAATGCATAAAACGCGTGAATCGTGTTAACTCTTACTTATTATTCACATAATTGGTCTAACAAGATGATTATTAAGGGTTAAAACTACAGTTTTGGGCTCTTATCAAACCCCCCAAACAAAGATTTTGCTTGTCCTCAAGCAAATATGAGAAATTAGAATAAGTGACCAAAATGGAGTTCTAACTACTCGTTTACTGAGCGATTGCATTGACCATATGCAACAAGGCCTTTAAACCACTAGGAATTCCCTAGTGGACGAAGTTATAGCCTCGTGAGAGTTTTCCAAATGAAGGTACTCACAAACTTCATCTATACTACAACGACTAAGAAAATAAAACTATTGTTTCCTTTATTCATGCTCAACTATCTATACATCTCTAGCAATTACATAAGAATAACCAGTCAAAACCCTAAGTTAATATATGCATAATAATCAATCATCTACAATAAACATATATACAATGAGTAGTACTATCAAATGTTTAGCAGGTTTGTTTCTGAAGAACTCGAATAGCGTCCTTAAATAGGTTCTCACAATAATAGTCAAGAAACAACACTCTGATTTTTGCACTCAAGTTTCGCTACTCCAGTGTACAGTGGGCACACTTTACCTTACAATCTCAATGACAACAAGGAAGCCGGGGTCGATCAAACACATCTGCCACTTACTATCACACTAACCTATTCCTAATTGAGCTAGAGGTCTTTATTAGGTGTTACGGGATTAGGAGATGGTTTAAGAAGGAAGGAAATGGATATTCTAGAGGACAAGTCCGAGATAATAGAGTCTTCATATTATGTAACTAGAGAAAACCTTGTTATTTACTTTTGCTTTCTACACTTTGTTTCCATCCTTAGCCATATTTTTCTTTTTTTTCTTTGGCTTTTTATCTCTTTTATTCTATTTTTGGAGTTTTTATTTTTTTTTTTTTTTTTTTTCTTTGGATGGAAACTTCTTTTCTTTATTTTCTGAAGCAACTAACTAATTTTTGTTTACACAGTGTTTTTCTCTTCTTCTTTCTTCCTCATTCTATTGGATTTATTCTAAATTGGGTAGGTTGATTTTTTATTTTGTTTTGTTTTTGTAATGTGGTAAAGGAATTGTGGTTTATGGAAGGCTAAAGAAAAGGCTCGAGTGGTGACTAGCGGAAAATAATTCATAGGTTTGAATTTTCGCTATATCGATCCAAAGAGCGCCTAAATTCTCGCTTAGGATATGGTTTAGTGATCAAGCAAGTGGACGTGTGATTTTCTATCCGGATTTTACTTCTCCCTTGTGTCATTTCTCAAATGTTTCATTTCATATAAGGCTTTTAGGCTATATTCTCACAGGATTTGTAGAATAAGTACTCTAGCCTAGATTTCAGAAACTTATCGCTAACAATCATAGATACTCATGTAATAAATTTATAGATAGATGCAAAGATTATTACCTACATATTAACCTAAGTTTCTAACAATTATTCGATGCAACAAATTTACGTGAGACTTCTAGATTGTTAAGAGCATGGAGAAAGAAAACAATACCAATATTCCTAAGTGTATAGCATAAACTTATTTTTTTTATATTTTAAATTTTTGAAATTTTAACTAGAAAACAAATGCATATTATATATATCTATATCCTAACAGATGTCTTAATTACACGTGATTCTATGCCCCCAAACAAAAGCATGCTTTGTCCTCAAAGCATTTAAATAAAGAGGGTAGGAAAAATACCATTGAAACGCGTGAAATTGTAAACATCGCAAAAAACAAGGTTAGAAACATACTAATATAGGAAATAAAAACCGACGCTAACGCTTATAAAGAGTTCCACCCATTATGGGGTTAAGTAATTAAATTGCTTGGGACATAAGCGCACACCAACGTAAACTAAAACTTACCTCCACTCCGGACATGCATATTATCTACCCAATAGCATCATGGGTCTTGTATTTTAGCGGGCATGGCAAGTCCAAGAACAATTGCTAGCAAGACCCATAAGAAGGGTTCCTAGCCTACGCGGTGATCACCTCACAAAACCAAGCACCATAAGTAGTGCTTTGGAACAAATCTTTGAAAGACTGCTCGGTATTATTATAGGAGATGTCATCTCAAAATTACGCCTGGAATAGCTATGAATGATCCGAAACTACCCCAGAAAACCTGGAATTTTTTCTGGTCCACGGAAGTCAGCATGCTGGCTGGCGCCATATAAGGCGCTGAGTCGCTACCAAATTTTTAGAATTCCAAGTGTTTTAGCTGGTCGCCAACTTAGCGCTGGCCGTTTAGGTCCGAGATGAGTATGGTCGCTGGGCCAAATTGAAGCGCTGGCGGCCTCGAGCAAAATTCAGAACAAAAATATACAGAGCGAAAAAGCGCCTCAGAGGGCGAAAAGGCCTCGAGTTGCTGAAAATTGAAAAATGAGACGCTAAACGTGGGAGGAAAGGTGAGTGATGGAAATTAGGTGTAGTGGGTTGTGAGTGTAGAATGAATGAAGTTTATATAAAATCATGCCGAATAGATAACACCACCCCCAAACAGTTTGGGAAGGTGGGATCAACATTAACTAATCACGCGACAATGAAAATAACGACATTATATTCATATTGTCATTCAAACAACATTTCACTACAAAAGTCAAAATTAACTACGGAATTTAACAACGTAACATCCTATCTACTAAAAATAATAAAGACAACATCAAAACAACAAACAAGTAGAAATCTAGCTACTCTTCAAGGGAGCGAGGTGGGGGTAAGAATAGGAATTTGAGTGATCAAGAATGGAAAAACTAAACACTTATTCCCCCAAACAAATTTTTGAAAACAGTTTGTAAAAATTTGTTTTAAAACGTGGGTCTTTTAAAGTCGATTTCGAGACTTGCTAGATTACTATTTTTATAGCTTTAAACTTTTTACTTTTTATGAATTAGGTTTAATATAAAGGAAAACAATAAGCAAAGAAAGACATAATTCACACCATGAGAAACATGACTCAAAACCGAGAAAACATGCAAGAGTGGAAAACGTGAATTATGTGAAACGTGGACTTAGGATCCGTACTTACAGCCACACACTCCATAGGGAGGGCCCGGTTACCTGAATGGTGCACTCAATAATATATTGAAATGAAAGGAAGTGCACCAAACACAAAAATTGAGTCGGATTTATAGTCGATACTCGAGACTTTATCTAAACATATGTATGAACATGCAGTTTATCATATATCAACAACCGAAATAGTTGTGGATCATTCCATAAATAAATATCACAGCAAACATATCCAAACACAATCAAGCACCAAGATTTCCTACGACGCAGCCTAGTGGAATGAAAGTTTAAGTCGGATAGACCTATAACATAACCGAAAGTAGGCACCTTATGTTTCATCTTTGAAATGAGAGGGTGTCCTAGTGAATAAGTGTGGAAAAGTGAATGGTTGTGGAAGATATGGTGGATTGGGATAAGTTTTAAAAAGGAAAGTATGGAAAAAATGAGGATGTGGGTTTAGCACAAAACTCATTCATGGTGTAGTTAGGGACCTGCCTCAAGTCTAAAAATGAAGGTGTCTAGTGGTTTATCCTCGGGAAGTATTTGTTTACTAGGTGGATTTAAAAATCATGAAGCAACGTGAGAAACTAAAGGATCGAAAGTGCAAACTCGAGGTTCCTTTGAAAAGGTGGAGGGTGGGGA
Organism: Coptis chinensis; assembly: GCF_015680905.1. NCBI lineage: Eukaryota > Viridiplantae > Streptophyta > Magnoliopsida > Ranunculales > Ranunculaceae > Coptis > Coptis chinensis. The sequence continues at coordinate 21,765,124 of NC_141456.1, read as the reverse complement.
ATATTGGTGAGGGAAGGTGAATGATTCTCAGCCTAGAGCTCTCAAGTCCATATCATCATCGAAATCTTGATATGTGCAAGACATTCCTCAATAGTTGGGTCAAAAGGATCACGGGATAGAGATGGAAAAATTCATCTTCCGTCATAGTAGCATCAAAGGATGTATGGTTGTTGGCAAGGGGGACTCTGAAGTGGTAAAGGAGCGGTGCAAAAAGAGTTGCGGTGAATTCTTCTTCTATTTCGCCTACTACCGTGGAGTCATTGTTAAAGTCGGAATTTCGAAGGAAAGGAATTTGTTAATCTGTTTCTCCGAAACATGTTTTGAAGTAATCTTGAGCTAAGCTCTCGATCATGCTAACCTCTCCATTTGTAGATGAATCGATATCGCGGTCCTAGTTTTGAAAACATTTACCTCAACAAGTAAAGATGGCCAAAGGACAAGGACATCGAACCATCGCTGGGCAGTTTATAAGCCGCTTGGCGAGCCAAGAAGGGACGCCCTAAAATGATAGGTACAGAGTCGTTAGTGACTTCGCGGTCGAGGATAACGGTCGGCCGGGTAGTAAAAATTTTGGACTTTAACCAAAGACCGTTCTCAACCACACCCTTAGGATACTTAATAGACCGGTCACCTAATTGCAACGCCATTTTAGTAGGTTGCATCTCCTCTAGACCTATTTGTTTATACAAATAAAATGGGAGTAAGTTAACACTAGCCCCCGTGTCTAATAAAGCGGTCGCCGTGGTGAGAATCTCCTAAGGTGCATCAGACAAGAGGGATCGATTGTGGGTCCTTGTACTTAACAATTCCATTATTTTCGATAAGCGTTGGGAATTGTTCCGCTTAAAAGGCGCTTTTGGTATATTGGTCTTACGCCTAGTAGTACACAACTCCTTAAGAAACTTAGCATGGTGTGGTAGCTTTTAATAGCTTCGGAGAAAGGGAAGGTTTATAGTTAGATTTTGAAAACGCTCCTAATCTCCTCATAATTTGTATCCCTAGTTAACATGGCTAATTTTGGGGAAACGGTGTTTTCTCTCTATAATTAGCATATGGATCAACATGATGTTTAACCTTGGCTTTTTGTTTCTTAGGTTGTGGTTTAACCGGGTACCTCTACAGTTGTAGGCTCTTCAGTTTCTATTTCGTATCTAGTTCGATATCCGTTGTAGGGAGTATCGATGGGGTAACTATAGGCATAGTTACTTTGTTATCAACCACTCTTCCGTAACGGAGAGTGGTGATGGCATTTAGCTCACCCACGCTTGTAGTTTCCGCACTAGTATTACCGTTTACCTCAAAGGTCGTGGTTTGCCGCTCTAGGGTTGGGTATCGCTGGCCCGAAACACGCCTTTTGGTGGCTTTCTCTTGGGCTAACTGTTGGTTTAAAGTATTAATAGATTGTAAAATGTGTTGGTTAGATTGAGCCATGGTTTGGAAAAGTTGTTGGCTCACTTGTATGAAGGTGTCAAGACGATCCGGTTGTGTGGGTGTAATAGTCACGGGTGGTGTGACTGGAACTATGTCGCGTTGATTATTTATAGGCGGATTGTGATAGTTATTATTTACCGGAACGATACCTTTATTAGTATTATAATTATTATAACTATATTGACCTTGTGCTTGACCTTGTCGAGGTTGTGCTTGGTTGTTATAATTATTATAATTACCCCGACTCTCGCCCTTGTCCCGGAGGAGCTTGGTTATAACCGCGGTGTTGGCCTAACATATTGATTATGGACCCCGGAGGTGTGACTTGTTGGTTATTTCTCCAACCGAAGTTGGGATTTTGTCTCCCAAGGGCGTTAGGTTCACTATTAATAGAACAAGAATGTTCATAGGCTATAGGACAAAGGGGAGTCGGATGCTCGGGACTCCAAACGTAAACTACATTGATTTGAATTTACATTCATGACGGGATAGGCTTTTGTTGTACGTAAATGGCCTCAACCTTTTAGTTAGAGATTCGATTAAATTTTTAAGTTCTAGATCGGGTTTAACCTCAAACATACCGGGTAGCCTTAATCGTGGAAGAAGAACTCCAGCGGAGCGGGGGATATCCACTACCCCCAATTATTATTCCGTTTAGTTTGATCTTCTAAAAATTTGTAAGCCTCCCGAGGCTCCTTTTACTTAGGAAACTACCCCATTCATTATGTCAAGGACTTCTTTATGGTGGTGTAGAAGTCCTTTGAAAAAGGCACCTAACTAACGTGTTCTTTAGCTAAGTTATGGTGTGGACACTCTATAAGCAGATCGGTGAAACGATTCCAAGCCTCTAAAAATGATTCATGAGGATTTTGTCGAAAAATGAATCTTGGAAAGCATCTCATCCGCCTTTAGGGGTGGGTAAAAATGTTCCATAAACAGTGAACAAGTTTGGCCCACGAAGTCCATTGTAATTAGGCTTTGGGCAGTTAACCAAGACGCCGCCTTTATCGGCTAAGGTGAAGGGAAATACCTTAGTTTAACCGTTCGCACCAACGGTAGGATGATGGAATGTTGTAAGGACTTGTTCAATCCCACGCGATGTGTTGGTAAGGTTTTTCATGGTCTAGACCATGGAAAACGGGTAATGATTAAATATGTTTGGGGAATTCAAAATCCTCATTGGTCCGCTAGAACGATGCAAGATTTAGGGCTATCGCCAAAGCTTTATAAAAGTCGAGAGAGGGCTCTCTTTCTTCACCATAATATCGTGTAGTGTGTGAAATTCTAGATAGGCGTGTTGTATTTATTTCTACTTAAAACAAGCCCGATTATACTAGAATTAAAACTCCTCCCATTTAAGATGCGAGGAGTGGAAGAAGGAGTACCGAATGAAGGCCCTTGCTACAGCGTTTGAATAGCGCCTTGTTTACGCTGTTCAGTGTAAATAAGAGATTAGAACACGAAAAACTTGACAACTCAAGTTCGAATCAAACCCGGGAAATCCCGAAATTTCAGCTAAGGCTGGCGCTGGCTTTATCTTGCTGGGCTGGCCAAGGTAAAGTCGAAGCTCCAAGAAGATAGCTGGTCGCGCTTCTCTTGCTGGCGGGCCTGTGTATTGATGAAATTCCAAGAAATAACTGGTAGCTGGTCGCCTCGTTTGTAGGCGCCAGTGTATTGATGAAATTCAAGAATATAGCGCTGGTCGCTGCCTTTCATGCTGGCCGCCCGTATTTTTTTTCGAATTTTTCGACAATCAAAACTAATAACCACAAAGATGAATCAAACAAGGGTGGGTGGGTTTAATGGGACTTAAAATGACTACTTCTACAAAAAAACAATGCTAAAGTGCAACTAAGATATAAATGCGCCATTTGATAACTATAAAATGATTAGTCTACCTACTTAAATGAACGATGAATTCAAAACGTAAGTAAACTAAACTTAGTAATCGATGCTATCTTGTTTATCAAAGAATTATTCTACTCTCAACCAATTGAGATAAATGGAGTAGATAAGTTCGCTCCACTCCTAGTTCTCTAGCATGGATTGTTTTCTAAGTCTAACTAGTCGCTTCTTAAGTCAATGAGAGCTTTACGGGCGGTGTTATACTCACGATGAAACTAAAATGAGTCTACGCTTGAATTTTAATACTATGGAAATATGCTTGTTTTGAATCTAGATAAAGGATTAGAGGGGAATTGAATCCACCTCGAATCCAACTTAATAACCTAGTATAGATTCTTGTATCTCGATTCTCACGCTCTTACGGCAAGAAATTCGAAGTTCTAATCCCTAGTGTTCATGGCATTTCTACCGAAAGTACTAACTAGCATGTGAAATCGCCCACCCATTCTCATGGCTTAAACACGACTTTCTAGAGTGGAATAGATTCTACAACCAATTCTATACTAACCACTAAGTTTTCATCAAGGCTTCATCAACCCCCTCTAATGGAGGATTTAGCCTTGATTCATCAAACTAACAATTCCCATTAAATCTAAACTAAACATAATGAAAAGATTCTAACTTTATGCGATTTCACTAAACAATAATCTAAATCTAATTAATAACTATGAAATGATAACAAACAATAATGGAATTTAGATCTATAAATCTAAATTGACAAAATAACTATTTTTATTATCTAATCAATCAAGAACAATAATTTGAGAGTTTAATCTAAAACAAGAATTGAAATGAAATTAAACTTAATTAATCTAATGAAAACTAGATCTAGAATTAAGGTTTAATGGAGGCTAACTAATCTAATTTATTTTCTAACCTAACTATCTACCATTAACAATGAACTAAGCTTTTGTTCTTATACATTCAGATCCAAAATTCGTGCATGGGCTTGGAGCCATGGGTTGGGCCAGAATCAGCCCAAAACCCAACACTTTCAAATTCAAAAAGGCCTCTTCAGGTGCAGTTAGCTTCCACAGACTTTTCGTCCACTTCTGCTCCTCTGATTGGGTCAAGGCTTGGACCATTGCAAAGCTCTTTTCCGAGCGGTCGTTTTGACATAAGGTAGGCCTCAATCCGAGGTCCGAGTCCAAAGATATGGCATTCGGAAGTTCTCTTTGACTTTTGCTCCTTTATCTCGCTAAAGTGGCACATTTCGCACATAATGGACTTTGAAGCCCGAAATGCATAAAAACGCGAATCAGTGTTAACTCTTACTTATTATTCACATAATTGGTCTAACAGTATGATTATTAAGGGGTTAAAACTACAGTTTTGGGCTCTTATCACTTTCCTTATTTGCTCCAGGCCGTTGCTAAGTGTAGATCCATGTTTTGTGCTATCTTGATGATTCGACATTACTCCTGATGTTACAAAGTAAATATCTTCTTGATTGGTGCATTGACTGAGCTCCAGGATTGCGCTAGATCATTTGCTTCCATATATGGTTGTAACTGATATTTGGGGCGACCTGAGTCTGGGTCATTGTTACGTCTTGATGGCTTAGTATGAGCTGGAGAAGTACGACCTGGTGTGTGGACACGTGTGATGTAGTGATATGAAATGTAGAACAGAGGGTTCTTATACAACCCCTTTTATTTTATTCATTCTTTCTACATCAGTGGTGTGAAAAGAAAAGGTAAAATAAAGCTTTAAAACATGTGTCATACAGCTGGTTCCTTTGAATGGTTTTGGAAATTGTGCAGGAACTGTTGGACTTGATCTATAGGCCCAAATCACGGTGGTTTGTGGGTGAGTTATGATGGTTTTTGTAAGAAGACGAAACAATTTGTTTTTTCTCAAGGCATGTGTAGCTGAAGGGTTTTCGTGTGAGAAAGGCTTCTCATTTTTCATTCTACTAACGCAAGTGAAGAAAAAGCAGAGAGAAAAGAAAAACCAAACCTTCTCATATTTTTGTTTTCAAGTACATTTCTTTGAATCTAAAAACTTGATCTTTTTGCTTTCATAATGTCTATGACTAGTGATAGTTTGAGTGGGGAAGTTGAGTTAGATCATTGGCGAGAGAGAACTGTGAGTGATGAAGATGTTGGTGTTAGGGGCTTCATCGTCTTTCTTATTGGAGACGATGGTTGAGGAGGCGAGACCTAGGTTGGTGGGTTGTACTGTTGCCTTGAGGGAGGAGTTTGGTTGGGTAGAGTCCAACCTGGCTGTGTACGGCCTGAGTGGAGAGAGGAATGTCTTTAACAGTGATTATATTCCTCGGGATGGGGGTGTTGTGGTTTGCTATGGTCAGTTGAAGACTGGGATGAGGTTGCCGTTTTCCCGTCTTACTGTGGAGGTTTTGAATTATTGTGGAAAAGTCCCTTGTCAGTTCGTAGGGAATAGTTGGAGGGTTTTCCATGTATTAGATTTGTTGAATGAGAGGGGTTATAACATCTGCTTATCAGATGTTCTAGAGCATTTTTCTGTGAAGAGGTCGTCTGCAATGAATTTTAGTTTTCAGGTCGTAAAGGGAAAATCTCCTGTGATTGTGGGGGTGAGTAAGGGGGATTGGGGGCGTAGGCCATTATTGGTTGTGGGTAATTATAGTCCTCCTGGTTGGGAGTTGGAGAACCAAACTATAAAATGGGATAGTAGGTCATTGTATATGAAGGGTTGTTGATATATTGAACGTTTTGATAATTTTGTTTTGTTTTTGTAGAAGTTGCTATTCGTGGGTGTACAAGTGCTGAGGGTATCGAGAGGTTTGCTTGTTTGAGTTGGGAGGAGAAAAAAGCTATCCTAGGGGAAGTTGCGCATTACTTTAAGAGGCGTGGAGGAGAGAAAATTAACCGAAAGAAGGTTAAGCAAAAGAAGAGGGCTCGTAAGCTTGTTTTTGACATCTCTGATTCTAGCTCGGATCTTGAGATGGAGAGGGAGAACCAAAGGATGCAACTTGTTTCTGGAGTGAGAATGGCTGGAGGAGCTGCTGATAGCTATTCTGCTTCTAGATGTTCTGAGGGGGGTGATGGTGACCAAGGCTGGTAGTGGTGTAGGTGGAAGTGCTGAAGCTCCCACTCAGTTTAGGAAGCCTAACTTGAAGAGGCGTTATGAGATGGTTGAGACTGAAGGGGCAAAGAGGACCTGAGTTGAGTCTGAAGACCGACCTGCTATGGTGGAAAGTCGTACTTCTTCAGGTTGGGTTTCTCTGAAGAAGATGAACTTGGAGGATTTGGCTGTGGATGTGGGGGTGGCTGAGTCCCAGAGCAAGAAGAAAATTGGTGAGGCTGAGCCAGCAGCCCAAAAGTGCAAGGGGTCGGGGAGTGTTGCCCCAAGTGACAAGGGTGGTGACTCTGACGTCCTGGATAGGGTTGTCATCTATCTCGACCCAGTTAGTGGGTTGAGAAAACTAGTGAAGAACAGGGACTGTAGCTTCAAGTCCACACTAGTTGCTGGAGGGCTACTAGAGAGTATTGCCTTGGATGGGGATAGGCACCAGCTGGAGAGTGGGAAAGATTTGGATGCGAACCTGAAGGATATAGATCGCTCCATCTACTTTGTAAGTGTCCTTCCGACTTGAGGTTTTGTTTTGTTCTTTGATATGTTGCTTTTTGACTTGTTTTGTTGGTTGTCAGGTCCTGGCCATGTATAGGAAGCTGAAGGAGATACTATCTCTGACCTATACAAGAAGGAGCTGGATGCCGCCAAGGAGGCCTATGACAGGCTGCTGGCGGTGCAAGAGGCAGAGCGGGCTGAGGTGGGAGATCTGAGGGCTCAGGTTGGGGAGTTGGCTGGGAAGGTGGCTTTGCTGCAACCATCACTTGATGCTTTGAGGGTGGAGGTTCAACATTGGATTACTGAGTGCAAAAATGCGCAGGTCATCGCTGAGCGCGCTCAAAATGAATACAACGAGCTGGTCGACTTGGTAGAGAGTGGTGATGTTTACGTTATGGTTGATGATTTTATGGAGCTAGAACGTAAGTACAAAACCCTCAAGAGGTCGGTTGAAAGTGGGGTTGCAACAGTAACTGTGGAAAGTGTTGTTGTAGATGCTAGTAGACGACCTGACGTGCCAACCGACCAGGTGCTGCTCCAGCTGCTCAACCAACTAAAGATGTTGCCACTGAAGTGCTGAACGTGAGTGGTGATCCAGCTTGTGGCCTTGTTGGTGAAGAGGGCTGGCAACTGGACCCCCTGAATGTGGAGCATCTTTCCCGTGTTGATTGATGTTGATCTTCTAGTATTGATTTGATGTTTGGATGAAGATTTCTTGAACAATGTTTAAATACTTTTCTTTTTGATACTGATACTTGATATTTTTGATGATAGGGGTGATCCTCCTGCGGATTTTCAGAACAATCCTCTGTTGATCACGGTGTATCTGGGACCTCGAAATTGTATGGCACGAACGTTCTTTGCTTATGCTGGGAGCTTATCATGTAAGATAAATTTGAGAAATGGGCCTATCCAAGATTGAGTGATTTCTTCTTTGGATGATGGCTGGAAGTCTGTGAGGCTGTTGACGCTTTCTTGTTGGTAGGCGGGCCTATCCAGGATGTCAAATGTAGATTGTGCTGGGACATGCCTCTTGGGTTTTTGAGGCTAAGAAAGCCAGACTGTCTGCATGTGTGTTATCCTCCCGGGGAATATGTTCCAAGGAGAATGTTTTGAACGAGTTGATGATGTTATTGATGACCTGAGCATACTTGGATAAGTTTGCTCCATTTGTCACATACTCTTTGGTGATCTGTTTGACGGTTAGCTGCGAATCAATGTAAGCTTTGAGTTTTTTGGGCTTGTAGTTGTTGTGCCATGCGGAGGCATGTGATTAATACTTCATATTCTGCTTCATTGTTGGATATTGCGTAATCGATTTTGATTAACTTTTGTAGCTGTGTTCCTTCTGGTGAAGTTAACACAGCCCCCAGTCCACTACCACTGTTGTTGCAAGCTATGTATCTATGTAGAGGTGTCATGTGTCTGGGGTGGTTGGTTGATGAAGTGAAGTGATGGGCTCGAGTTCCCAGTTGACATCTTCGACGGGGAAGTCCGCAAGGAAGTCAGCAACGACCTGGCCTTTGCAAGACGTTCTAGGAACAAATTCAATATGGTGCTATCCGAGTTCTTCAGCCCATTTGGCCATGCAGGCCATTTTGTTGTTAGAACTCAAGACCTGCTTGATGGGTACATCTGTTATGACCTTGATGCTGTGAACCTAAAAGTAAGGTCGGAACTTTCGAGCGGAGTACAACAGAGACAGCATTGTTTTCTCCATTGAAGAGTAATGCTTTTCTGCATCTGCCAATGTCTTGCTGGTGAAGTAGACTGGCTTTTCGATTCCCTTGCATTCGTGAAAGAGGACCGAGCTGATAGCAAAGTCAGTAGTTGCAAGGTAAAGCCCCAGTGTTTCTCCTTCATTTGGTTTGGACAGGACGTGCGGAGTTGATAAGCAAGCTTTCAGGTCGTTGAAAGCTTTGTGGCATTCGTCTTTCCACGTGAATGTTGCGCCTTTCTTGAGTATTTACAGGAATGGTCTCCACTTGTTAGATGATGCCCATGAGATGAATATGTTGAGGGCTGAAACTATGTCAGATAACTTGTGGATTTGTTGCTTTGAAGTTGGTTCTGGCATTTCAAGGAGAGCTCATATTTGTTATGGGTTTGCTTCAATGTGTCTTTGTGAAACGAGGTATCCTAAAAATTTTCTTGAAGCTACTCCAAATACGCACTTTGCTGGGTTGAGCTTCATCTTGTTTTGGCACAACCTTTCATAGGCCTCTTGCAGGTGAGAAATATGATTGCCAGCCTTTTCGCTTTTTACTACCATGTCGTCTATGTAGACTTCCATAGTGTCTCCCAGCAAGTCTTTGAACATCTTTGTGACAAGTCTTTGGTAGGCCGCACCGGCGTTCTTCAAGCCAAAAGGTAAGACGTTGTAGCAGAACGTTCCTTGTTCCGTTATAAAAGACGTCTTTTCCTGATCTTCTTCTGCAAGTGGTATCTGATTGTACCCGCTGTATGCGTCTATAAATGATAGAAGTTTAGGTCCGCAAGTTTGATCTACCAGAATGTCAATCCTTGGTAGGGGGAAACTGACCTTTGGGCAGTGCTTGTTGACATTGGTGAAGTCTATGCACAGTCGTAACTGGCCATTTTTCTTAGGAACGGCTACAATGTTAGCTAGGTCGGGTACTCGACTTCTCTGATGAATCTAACATTTTTGAGCTTTTCTATCTCCTCATTGATGGCTTTTTGAAATTTGAGTGCCAGTTTCCTAGGTCGTTGTTTGATTGGCTTTACAGTTGGATCTACATTTAATTTGTGGCAAGCGACCTATGGGTCGATTCCAGGCATATTGATATATGACCAAGCAAAAACATCTTTATTGAAAGATAGAAATTTAACAAGTTGCTCTTTGATCTTGGGGTCTAAATCACCCCCTACATAAACAAATTTTGGGTCATCATTTGTGCAAAAATTGACTTTTTCTCCAAGCTTGATTTGTGCTTGTTTCTCCTTGAGCTTGTCTAGTGCTGGTGCTGCAGGGCTAGAAGTTTGAGGATCCTACAGCTTTGGGCTTTCTTTTGTTTGGACCACCTGAGGTTTGGCCGTGGTTGTTGCTCTGACTTGATTACATTGATGAGCTTCTAGTTGGTTGCTTCTGAGCTCCATGATGCCTCGAGGTCCGGGGAACTGCAGCATTTGGTGTAAGGTAGACGGAACTACTTGGATCTTGTGAATTCACCTACAGAACTGCAGCATTTGGTGTAAGGTGGACGGAACTGTATTTGGTGTATGATGACTTGACATCAATCATGCTGAAATGTGTTGAGGCCTTAACCATGTCCTCTTTTTCTCCAATGGAGACTGGTAAGATGACGTCTCCAATAGCATATGTACGGTCTCCGTTGAACCCATAGAGTGGTGCATTTGATTCTATCATCACCGAGTCTACCAGGTGCATGTCCTTGTATGTTTGATAAAAGAGGATGTCATAGGAGCTGCCTGGATCGATGAGGACCCTTTTTACAGTCCACCTGTTGATCTGGATGTGCACTATCCGGGCATCATTGTGGGGTAGGCACACCTTGTCTAGATCTTTCTCGGTAAATGAAATTGTAGTTGTTGTTTGAAAGCTGGTAGGAGTGATCACCTCAGCTTTGTGGGAGAGGTGGTAGATTTCTTGCAGTGCCCCTACCCGCCTGTGCTTTTCCCGACCTAAAGTCTCGTTGTTGGAGGTGTATGTAATCATGTTGATTACATTTTCCTCATCGTGGTCAGAGGAGTGTTGTCTCCTGTTGTGCCTTGACCGACCTAGAGATTTAGATTGTCGGGTTGTTCTATTTCTGCTCCTTCTGCGAGCAGGTCGTTTCTGGCTTCTACTTCTGTTGCGATTGCCATTCAGCTTATGCCTGAGGTCACTTTCTTGCAGGAACTCTTTCAGTTTTCCCTCTTCGACTAATTCTTGGAGGTAGTGCTTGAGGCTCCAACACTCATCCGTGTTATGGTGGTGGAGTTTGTGGAAATGGCAGTATGGACGTCCTTGGATTGCTATGACTTTGTTGATGTTGGGCTTGAAATATGGTGTTGTATATATCTTCTTCAAGATATGGCTTGGCATCCTGAAGAAGTTGGAGAATTCTCTTTTGGTGTATGAGGGCTTGTGGGAGCTGGAACCTTTACTATTGTTGTTGTTGCCTAAGTAGTGATTATTTTCTTTGGGTCCTCGCTTGTTGCTTACTGCGAGGACTTTTTTGCCCTTGTGCTGGGCCATCCATTCCTCGTACTTGATGTACTTGTCGATTATGTAGTACAGGTCGTCTAAGCGTTCTGGCTTGTTGCACATTAGAGACCCTGCTAGGTCGGAGTCGTCCAGGAGGGCGTTGGTGAATGCAGAAGTTGCAAAGCTATCCTTGAGGCCTGGCTCCATTGATAGGAGTTCCTTCTTGAAATGTCCTAAGAAAGCACGGATTGTCTCACCGTGTGCTTGCTTAAGTTGAAACAAGGAGTCCAGGTTAGCTTGTTTCTTCTTGTTGTGGAAGAACTCCGTTGTGAACGTCTCAGCCAGCTTGTCAAAGTTGTTGATTGAATCGGGGGTGAGCGTGTAGAACCAGTTTAGTGCTCCGTCCTTCAAGCTAGCTGGAAAGAGTTTGCACTTCAGGTAATCATAGTCTGGAGCGCTGTAGAGTGTGAGGATTTGGCTGAAACGAGCTATGTGCTAGCCTGGACACGAGCTGCCGTCATATAGCGGGAACTTTGGTTGGATGAACTCTGAGGGAGGTTGCTTGTCCCTGATTTTAGTGGTGAATGGTAATGCCTTGTATGACTAGAGCATCTTTTGAGCGATCTAGACTGCGCTAGCTTTGTCGTTCGACTTCTCCAACCTCTGGGCGAAGTCTTCTAGTCGTTGATTGGTGGTGGTGGTGGTGAGGGCTGTGACTGTGTTGTTCTCCACTGCATCTGGAGTGCCGTTGTTGGTGTTGGAGGTGGCTTGGTCACGCATAGTTTGGTTTTCCTGTTGAAGGGCGACAAAGGAATCTTGGAGCGTCCTCATTTGATCTGCTAAAGCTTGTAGTTGTGCTTCCATGGTGGTTTTTCTGACTAGCTTCATGGGCTTGAGAAAGTAGTTTGTGTGTGTTTTCTCAAGGGAACGAACCGGCAGACGGCGCCAATGTAGAGGTTTGTATTTTGGGGTCAACGACCTGATGTTATGTTTGATAGGGAATGGCTGCACTCTTACTTGGGACAAGAGTTGCTTACGTATCAAGTTTCTTGGGGTAAACTTGAATCAAGCCTCACGTAGTTCATCTCTTTCTATTTATAGATGTTTAAGCTGACTTTCCTTATTTGCTCCAGGCCGTTGCCAAGTGTAGATCCATATTTTGTGCTATCTTGATGATTCGACATTACTCCTGATGTTACAAAATAAATGTCTCCTTGATTGGTGCGTTGACTGAGCTCCATAATTGCGCTAGATCATTTGCTTACATATATGGCTGTAACTGGTATTTGGGACGACCTGAGTTTAGGTCATTGTTACGTCCTGATGACTTGGTACGAGCTGGAGAAGTACGACCTGGTGTGTGGACACGTGTGCTGTAGTGATATGAAATGTAGAACGGATGGTACTTACAGAAACAAAGAACCTTAAGGTTTATAATTCAGAGAAGAAGAGGATTCTTGGTTTTATATCTTTCATGGGGTGTAGAAATGATCGATGACGGGGTCATGATACCCATTGTATCTTTCATGCTTTAGCGATGATGTTGAATGGGAGAAGAAGACGATCGAAGATTCAAAGCAGGTCAATCAGTTTGGTTTCCTCATTCGTGGGAAGAAAAGAAGAAAACCAACAATCCCTTTTTCTCTCTTTTTTGGCAGAGATTGGGCCTGAAGCCCACCATTCTAATTTATTTTCGGATAAAAGACATAAACTTTTGTAATTATGTCAAAAGCCCATCCAGTCAATTTTTTGGTAATATTACAAATTTCTCCCTCACCCCATCTTCCCCAAACAGAAATCTAAATAGTTTGAACCCCCCCCAGTTCCCCCAAATTGAACTGAAAGTCTGAAAAGTGTAACATGGAAATTCGAAATTAATGGCGATTCCGCCAATTTTGTACAGTAAAAACCGAGATCTACTCGAAACAAAAAACAACCAACTACTACAAAGGTGAGAAACTAAATTTAAAATCTCCATATATATGTTTAATTTCAATTTTATTTTGTGTTTTGGTTGAATGAACTTGCTTTTTGTTTAGATGAACATGAAGCTCAAATGTTGATGCTTGTTGTTTGATTTTACATGTTGTTTTCAATTGTCAACTCCTATTGCAACATGGATGTTGCACTGTCAATTGTCACTACAACATAGATGTTGCATAGTCAATTACTACTGCAACAACCATTGTCAACTACTACTGCAACATGAATATTGCACTGTCAATTACCACTACAACAACCACTACAATATGAATGTTACACTGTCAATTACCACTGCAGCATGGATGTTGCACTGTCACCTTTACTGTAACATGGATGTTGCACTGTTACATTGACATCAAATAATTGAGATTACACACACTCATATACGAATGTTAAAGAACTTAATGGTTATACACAATAGAAAGTGCACTTTTTACTTTTGATTCAAATGTACTCTAAGTATTGTCGTGATGAAGTTAACATAAAAAGAATGGATCTTTAGCTCAAAATGGTAGAGCACTTGGGAGAAGAATCCCAAGAAGATGATGGTTCAAATCCACCAAGATTCTTTTATATGTGTATCTAGTATTATTTTTTTAATATTGTTTATCAGGTGTACTGTGTGCTTACAATCAGTGGGAGTTAACAATGGTTGTTGCATACTTGCAGTAGTAATTGACACTGCAACATGGATGTTGTGTTGCAATAGTAAACCACAGTGCAACATTTATGTTGCAATATAGTTGACAGTGCAATATTCATGTTGCAGTAGTAATTCACAATGCAACATTCATGCATGTTGTAGTGGGATATTAGACAAGAACTATATATAAGATCGACTTAACTTGTTCTCAAACATAATTACACTAAGATACACAATCAGTTAGACTTAGGAAAGTGTTGTACAAATGCTTGGGTAAGTAGTAATTGACAGTGCAACATCCATGTTGCAGTAAAGTTGACAATGCAACATCTATGTTGCAGTCGTAATTCACAGTGCAACATCCATATTGCAGTGTGATATTAGACAAGAACTATGCATGAGACTTAACTTGTTCTCAAACATAACTGCACTAAATACAAAATCATGCCCAGTTAAACTTATGCAAGTATTGTACAATGCAAGTAATTCACGGTGCAACATCCATGTTGCAGTCGTAATTCATAGTGCAACAGTAGAGTTCACAGTGCAACATCCATGTTGCAGTCGCAATTCATTGTGTAACATTCATGTTGCGGGGTGATATTAAACAAGAACTATGCATGAGATTTTTTTTTTTTTTTTTTTTTTTTTTTTTTTTTTTTTTTTTTTATCGATCGGTAAAGTATAATTTTATTAATATAATTAAAGATAGATATATAAGGATGAGCTATCCTCAATTACATACATATAGAAAAAGAAAAGAAATGAAAAAACATAAAGTGACAAGATTCTTATCCTAGTCATCTCATTATGGACTCCCATAGAAACACAAACACCTCAAAAGGTATGTCTCGTGTCTCAATATGCACCTTTGACCAGAAACATAAAAGAGGTTTGATTGCCAACACAGCTTTCTCCATAGGCGTTGTTGCTCCCTCAAAGTGTCTCTGATTGCTCTCCAACCAAATGCCCCACATAGAATCACAAAAGGCAACATGCTCCAAAGTCGTCTCCCCTTCTCATAGTGGACTCTCAAGTCCCATGAGGCTAATAACATCGTCACCAAAACCGGACAAACCCAAGAAACCCCCGACTCAAGAATAAAATGACACTAAACCCGTCATGAAAAAGGACAAAGCAAAAGAATATGATTCACAGACTCCCCATGCCCTTAAACACAACGGACAAAAGTTGACAAGAACTTCTTTGACATGTCTTTTTCTGAGATTGTCAATAGTCAAGATTTTACAAAGAGATGCACACCAAACAAAAAAGGCAACTTTTGACGGAACTTTAGAACCCCAGATAATATGACTAGGAAATTTAGGAAGGGCATTAAGATTGTGACGAGAGATTAGTGAACGAAGCCTAAAGTAAAAAGATCTAGAAGAAAATCTCCCTTTCTTGTCAATAGACCAAAGCCTCTTATCTCTATCCAGTCTCATGGAAGGAATAAAGTCTAAAATCATCGTGAGAGCAGCCACACTCACTATATCCCTGTCAGAGAGAGCAATATGAATACCCAGGTCCCAAGCAATACAACCATTGTGTTCCCTCATGAATGATCGAACTAGAAGGTTCCTTAAGTCAGAAATGACATATAATCTAGGGAAAACGTGTGACAGAGGCCTCTCATCTAGCCATATATCCTCCTAAAAGCGGATGCTATCACCTTTGCCTAAAGCAAATCTAATATGTTTGTAGAACGCCTCTCCCACTCTCTGAACGCCTTTCCAAATACCATAGCCATAAGACATGGCCACATGACCACTCTTCCACCCCAAACCATGTTCTCCAAACCTAGACACAATCACCTTCCTCCAAAGGCTCTCCCTTTCCTCCATCGACTTACTTTGTTCTCAAACATAACTACACTAGATACAAAATCAATTAGACTCACCCAAGTGTTGTACAAATGTTATCAATTGTACATATATATACTACCATCAAAACCATATTTCTTATTAATCCAGAACTAATAGTAATTTGATCCAGATGGATTCGAACCATCACCCTCACACTTAATGAGCGCTCTTCAATTTTGAGCGTATGGATCATTTTATTATACTCACGCACTAATGAGCATATATAATGAGTAGACAAATTAGTTGCAGAGATATCGATTAAAACAGCGATAGAATTAGTTGCACTATTAATGGATCCAAACATGAGACATTCTAACTGTTTTGGGAAATAGCTTTTGATCGAACCAATGCAAATCCTTTTCATGAACCAGAAGTACCAAGCATTCTGGCCGTTCATGAATGAACTAATGAAGTCTCATATACTTATTTCCAATTTATGTCTATAATTTACCAAAAAAAACGTGTCTATAATCTATACAAAGTTTATAGGGGAGGGGAGGGGGGCAAGGGGCAACGAAGGACCTTCGTCTGGATTTTTTTTGCGGCTAGACAAGACTAGCCATGAACTCTCCTATTCTTCACTCATTTAGCTCCTAGAGGACAAAAGAAACATTACAAAACTCAAAGGTTGTTCTATAATCTCAGGAGTGTTTCATTTGAATTGTTACTACACAGATCCCGTGTGGACACATATCACATATGAAATCCAAAAGGTCAATTAATGCCAAATTTCAAAGGTTATTTTGAAAATAGAAATCATAAATAATAAAAATAATAATAAAAACACCCATTTTTTGGAATGATTAGAGGGAAAAAAAAGAATTGAGAGAAAAGAAGATGAAGAGGTAAGGATATTACTTTGATTGTGGGAGATGCGAAGGTCGGCAGCTAGTGTGCATTGGAGTGCGATGAGGAAGATGTATTTTGAGAGGGGAGGTGTTTGTGAGAAAAAACCTGAAAAGGGTAAAATGGGTATTCTAAAAAAATGAAACACAAATAAAAGACTTCAACTCTAAACTTACCGAAACTGGACTCTTTATTTCATATTTTGAAAAATTGGGTGGGCTTTAGCTATAATTCATAAAGTCAATGGGTTTTAGGCTAATAAAGACCGGAATCAGGGTTTTGAACCTAGTTTTATGTTTTTTTGGTCTTTCAATCTAACCCATCTCCAAGGGTATTTGTGTCATTTAACATTGTGAAATTGTGGATGTGTAAAAACGAGCTTGGAAAATTCAGTTCCCTTTATGTGAAAAATGAGTTTTTAAGCAACTTTAACATCAGTTAACTACGTAAATCTGAGATCGAAAACTATAAGCCACCTTACGGATTTAAAATATTGTATGAATAGATCAATACTGGAAAATCTCAGCACCATACATCCAACACCGAAGGAGATCAAACTATCTAAACTTGCCAGAAAAAACAGTTTAGAGAATTTTGGATTTTATAACCTTTAATTTAACGGCGACAACCACCATAACTGGCATTCAAAACCCATCATCCACTGTTGGATACGATCCTTAGATGATGAAGCACTGAACTCACGAATCTCGACCCTCGGGAAAAAACATCCAGTCACCAAAATCTGACGGTTCAAGGACGTTGAAACCAAAACATAAAAAAAAAAAAAAAAAATTGATTTTTCTCAAAAATTGTTTTTTGTGAAGTAACAAAACTAAGCTTTATGTTCTCTTCATGACTAACATGTAGGCGACTGAATACCAATTGTAAGGATTTCTCCATAGCACATAATCACATGTCAATCAATAAAGAAAACCGAATTGAAATAGGACATATGTGAAGCTATTGTTAGCGGTGACCAAGCAAATCCTACAAGCAGCGGAACATTGTGGTTTTCCACTCCAAAACCCTGTTATCTCACAATGGATGGAAAACAATGAGGATAAGATTAGGATTTGGGATGGAGGCGCCTAAACTTATATATATGGGTGTATTTCTATTATAAGTCCATCATGATAATAGAAATACACTTAAACTCGTAAAAAGTATTTGCACATAGACCTGATACATGTGATTTGAGACATAGTAATGACTTGTTTATGTTATTTTAAGATCACGGTTTAGTGAGTATTCCTAATGTCACTCGGACGTAGTTCGACAATTAACAATTGTGTAATGTATATGATCTATGTAGGTACACCTTAAGGAGAAAAGTTCTCTAACATCTACTTGTTTAAGAAATAAAACACAATTCCCCAAAACTTAAAATATATCAATCAATTGGCTTTAGACAGCGCAAATCTGGACTATTTTGACAAAAGCAGTAACTAATGGTGGGCGCGTTCCTTGAACTCGGAGGTGGAATGATTGAGATTATTGGAGGATTTCTTGAAGTTCTTGGACAAGTATATAGAATTGATGTCAAATGAGATTCAACCACCAAAAGAAATCCATGACTAATATTATAGTGTGCTGCATCCAATAAAAATTGAGAATTAACAAGTATATAAAAAGAGAGAAGGAAGGGGAGAAGACATTAGCGCTGGATTGTGCGTGGCTTGCGCTGATGTTTTAAGAGGGGTATATGAGGTATTTCTGGCTATGGGGCAGGGAGCTTATCGAGTTAGGGGGATGAGAATATTAGCACCCTTCATATTTGTAATATCATGAACCATATATCCATAATCTTATTATTAATATTAGCATGCATTTTCAAAAAACTAATTAGTATTTCATTATTTGATTTATGAATCTTCTTATCTTTGTTGTCTGTAAATCATAAAGATGAGTACATCAGGTTATCCTTTGGAATTGATAAGAATAGTGTTAGTGTTGGTTTGCGTCAAGTTATCTAGGCTTTAACTTGGTTGTGTTTGAGTAGTATAAAACTGGTTTCTCTCACACGTGAGTTAGTGTTGTTTGGGACTCTTGAAAACTTAACTGAAAAAGAAAGTATGAACTTGTGTTACCCTCAGATGAGCCATGGGAAATTAGAGTCTCCTCCTTAAATACACAAAAAAAAAGTCATATTGAGTTGACCGAATTTTTTTTGTGTGTATTTAGAGGGAGACCCAAATTTCCAGGAGAGAAAATCCTAATTGGCTCATCTAGTAAGGGGTAATATTGGTTAACCCGAAAAAGAAAATGGGATCGTGCACACAAGGCAGTTAGCAGTTAGAGAAATTATAGGAGCGAGAGATAATCAACTAAAAGAGATGAATACTTCGAACTAAAGAAGAGGAATGCTTCGGTGATTGATACATTGATACTGTTGACGTTTCATTGACTAAAAAAAAAGAAATCAATCTCTTGGAGTGTTGAATGAATTGTGGGAGTATTGAATTGAAAGAGTTAGTTTAGTTGCAGTACGTCGACCCGATTACTTATAGCTTACTTAAGTGATATTTTCGGATTTCTATTGAGCTAATGCCGCGAGCTGAGTACTAAGCATTCTCTAATTTATTTACTAATGGAATTCAGTGGAGATTTTAATGGTGTAAATCTTCTGACATTACAAAATTCGTATAATTAGTTTTTCATACTATCGTTTAACTAATTTTATTAAATTGCTTCTAAAGCTTGAGTGTCCATGCTTTCAAAGAATTTTAAAATGTGTTGTCAGAATGGAAGAAATGGGTTATATATAAGGCGCGAGTACAATATATCGCCCAATACATAAATTTTTAACGAAGTCGCACCAAATTGGCTTGGGATCATGACGTGGTACTAAAGAGAAACTAATATCTCACGAGTGAATGAGCCGAATATTAAGGGAAAAATATAATAATAAAGTAAGAGTTTCTCTTCTCTTCCACCATTCTCTTTCGCTTAGTCTTCTCGTCTTCTCACGTACATCTTTTTTCATCCTCGTCAATCACAACTCACAAACTTCATTTGCACCGAGCTATTGGTCATTCCCTCAATGGTCATGGGCGTGGCATGAATTCCTCCCTTCAAATTGGTGGTCTTCGTTTTCCTCATTTTATATTTGTTGCCATATTTTTTTAGGCATTGATGCAAAATAATTAGAAAATTAAAAAAACTTTTATAGCAGATTAGTAGTAGTTTGATGGTCCTTCCTAAAACCGTATGCACCAACAAAAATGACAATGAGAAGGGTGGGGTTGCTGGATTTTGTGAGAAGAGTTGGGGTTGGGTTGTTTGCATTTTGTATTCAAAATTCCTAATTTTTACAGCTTAAGTGCTTGAAGCATCAAATGAATTCTTTAAATTTCATATTTGTTCCACTTGATTTTATTTTTGGAGTTTGTGTTACTAACTTACTATAAGAGAAATAGGATTTTACTCTTTATTTTTTGTAAAAGAGAAAATGGGTGGGCGAAAGGAGAGAAGGACAAGAGACAGAAATGGAGAAAAGAGAGACTCTTATTTTACTTTAATGTTTTTTCCCTTAATATTTGGCTCATTCACTCACTGGTGAGATAGTTTCTCTTTAGTGCCACGTCATGATCCCAAGCCAATAAGGTGTGACTTCGTTAAAAATTTCTATACTAGGCCATGTGTTGTAGTCACACCCTTATATATATATGGATTTTGATTTGGTAAATGATAATCGTAAAAATGAATAGTTTTACTCACAAATAAGCGATGAGAATCAAACGCTAGTAAAACTAAAACTTAACTTGAGTATTATTTATCAAAGACTTCTACTATCGATTCTATCGAAATAGAGTAGGAGTAAAAGATTCGTTCCACTCCTAGTTCTTTAGTATTCAATGTTTTCTACGACTATCGGTCTATCTAAAGTTAATGAGAGTAATGATGGAATTATACTACGATGCAAATTATGCTAACTAGATACGATAATTTAACAAATAATACTAAGGGTTGAATCTAGATAAAGAATTAGGGAGGATTGATTCCACCTTAACTCGACTTAATTTACTAACGAAGAATCGTCGTAATCCGAATTGAAATGTTTTCGCATAACAATTGGTTTTTCCTAATCCCTAGTTATTCATGGTAATCTCTACCAACTAACATCTAGCATGTGAAACAATCAAACCCATTCTCATGGTGAACTAATTGTTTTCTAGAATGGATAGGAAATTACTACTATTCTACACTAATCGAAATCAAGTTTTCATCAAGGCTTCTTCGACTCCCTCTAATGGAGGTTTAGCCTAAGTCATTAAACTATAATTTTCCAATGAAATTAAACAAGACATGGTATAAAGATTCTAACTTTGCTTATTTGAATTCAAATGGAAACTACTTATGCAAGATTTGATTGAAACTAATAATGACAAATGACTAAATCTAGGAATTGAAACTACAATGACTAATGAAATGAAACTATATTATGAAGAACAAACTCCTTTATTAATCTAATAAATAAATAACAATTGATTCACATACTAAATTAAAACAAGATAATAAAAACTAATTAATAAACTAATTAATAGATTCTTAAAACTAGATCTAGATTATTCTCTAATGGCTACTTGCTACCTAAACTAATTGATGCTTAAGAGTTAAGTCTTGTGTGTTAAAATGGAGGAGACGAGATCCACATTTTCGTGCATGGTCTGAGGAGCCATGTTTTGGGCTGGAAAATTGGGATTTCAGTCTACAAACCCCTTTCCAGCCGGATTTCACTTCAGAAGACTTTTCGTATACTTCTGCTCCTCTGATTGGGTCAAGGCTTGAACCAATGGAAAGCTCTTTCTGATCCGGTCGTTTTGACATAAGGTAGGCCAAATTTCGAGGTCTGAGTCCAAAGATATGCCCTTCAGAAATTCTTGTGACTTTTGTGTGCTATTTCTGCCCGCGTTGACTTTGACTTTTCAGCTTTGACCGGGCTTTACAAAGGTTTTTTCTCCTTCAATCTTGGCCTTTAATCACAGAACTTTTTAGCAACCAACCCTTTCTCCTTTATCTCGCCAAAGTGACACATTTATGCACATAATTGACTTCAATGCCTGAAATACATAAAAGCACGTAATCAGCATTAACTCTTATTTGTTACTCGCATAATTGGTCTAAAAGTATTATTGTTAAGGGGTTAAAACTACAATTTTGGGCTCTTATCAAACCACCCCAAAACAGCATTTTGCTGTCCTCAAGCAAATATGAGAAATTAGAATAAGTGACCAAAAATGGAGTTCTAACTACTCTCGTTTCGCCGAGTGAGATTGCATTGACCATATGCAACAAAACCTTAAACCACTAGGAATTCCCTAGTAGACGAGTTATAGCCTCGTGAGAGTTTTCCAATGAAGGTACTCACAAACTTCATCTATACTACAATGACTAAGAAATAAAACTATTGTTTCCTTATTTATGTCTCAATTATCTATACATCTCACTAGCAATGAATACAGAATAATTAAGTCGAAACCTAAGCTAATATATACATAATTATTAATCATCTACGAATGAACATATATATAATGAGTAATACTATGAAATGCACTAGCAGGTCCGTTTATGAAAACTCAGAATAACGTCCTTAAGTAGGTCATCACATAAATGTCAAGACAAAAACCACTCTGATTTTTCTTCTCAAGTTTCGCTACTCCAATGTGCAGTGGGCACACTTTACCTTACAATCTCAATGACACACAATGAAGCCGGAGTTGATAAAAAAACATCTGCCACTTACTATCACACTCACCTATTCCTAATTGAGCTAGAGGTCATTATTAGGTGTTGCGGGGATTAAGAGATGGTTTAAGAAAGAAGGAAATATATATTCAAAAAGGATAAGTCTGAGATAATAGAGTCTTCTTATTATGTAACTAAAGAAAACCTTGTTCTTACTTTTGCTTCTACACTTTGTTTCCACCCTTAGCCATATTTGTTTTTCTTTTTCTTTGGCTTTTGACTCCTTTGATTCTATTTTTGGAGTTCTAACTCTTTATTTTCTTTTATATATATATATATATATATATATATATATTGTTTTGTTTTTGTAACAGGGTAAAGGATTTGAGGTTTATGAAAGGCTAAAAAAAGGCTCAGAGGGGCGACTAGCGGAAAATAATTCATAGGTTTGAATTTCTAGCTATATCGATCCAAAGAGGGCCTAAATTCTCGCTTAGGATATGGTATAGTGATCAAGCAAGTGGACCTGTGATTTCTCTATTCGTATTTTACTTCTCCCTTGTGTCATTTCTCAAATGTTTCACTCATATAGGGCTTTAGGCTATATTCTCATAGGATTTGTAGAATAAGTACTCTAGCCTAGATTTCAGAAACTTATTGCCAAACAATCGTAGATACTCATGTAATATGTTTATAGATAGATGCATAGATTATTACCTACATATTAACCTAAGTTTCTAAAAATTATTCTAATGCAAAAGCTACGTGAGACTTTTAGATTATTCAGAGCATAGAGAAAGAAAACAATACCAATATTCCTAAGTGTATAGCATAACTTTTCATTTATATTTTTGAAATTTTCGAATTTTTACTAGAAAACAAGCGCATATTATACATATATATATCCTAACTGATGCCTTAATTACAAGTGTTTCTATACCCCCCCCCCCCCCAAACAAGAAGCATGCTTTGTCCTCAAAGTATTTAAATAAAAAGGGTAGAGAAATACAATGGAAACTCGTGAAATTTTGGAACATTTGCAAAACAAGGTTAAACATACTAATATAGAAAATAAAAACTGACGCAACTCTATAGGAGTTCCACCCGTTATGGGGTTATAAGCAGACACTAACTAAAACTAAAACTTACCTCAACTCCCGTTTAAGCATCATCCTCCTCATCTTTAATAAAGAAATGAGGTTCCTTCCCATCCTGCCATGCCATGATGATTTTCCAAGCCCGTCGCCATGTGTCATCAACTTGTGCTAACCTGTTGAGTGTTACTATGTTTGATGGGGTGTAAGGAGCAACCAAATGAGGTTGCACCTGCCATCCCGGCCAAGTCATTACTCGAAATGAGGAAACCACCCAATTAGTGGGTCTCATGACTTCAACCCTTTTCCAATCCGTGAACCGGGTACAAAATTTAGGTAGACAACTGAGCATGATGCGACAAACCAAAATAGGCATAAGAAGATACATATGCCTCATGCTTTGGGCTCTCTTAAGACTAGCCACTAATACTCGGGGAATGTCATATCGGCGACGTCCCTCAGCTAAAGCAAGGAAAACGTCACCAGTGGTACTATTTGCAGAAGTAAACTGTCAATCCCTTAAAATATTCATCAGGATGAATAACATGGTAGTGCCTACATTGAGGGATAGGCTACTAAGGGCTATGTTATAACGCCCTTGGTCCATTATACGAAACACCCCTCCCCCATAATACTCATGGAAATATGTATAATCACAGAGGTATGCATTATCGGTCATATATCCCCACGTGTTAATAGGATCAGGTATTGGCATTCCCGAAACTAATGCTACCAAATACTTATTGAATTCTAGTGGCGTGTCATCAACCATGACGGAGAATTCTTGTTCTCCATCCTGCTTACAATAGAAACTAACATTATTGTAAAAAAATTCAGTAAGCTTTGGTGAATATGAGTCGTCTTCACTTACCAGTAGATGCCTCAATCCTAACTGCAAAATCCTGTCGCGGAACCAATGTCCATAAATCTCGCTTCCCAACAAATGTTCGAAAGACTGCTCCGGTATGACTATAGGTGATGTCATCACAAAACTACTCTCTAGAACAGCTACAAACGATCCTGGAACAACCCACAAAAAATTGGAATTTTTCGTGCCTACGGATGTCAGAGCGCAGGGGGCGCTCACTATGCTTGGATAGGGCGCAGGGTGCACTCAGGCTATGGTCGAAGTTCCAGGCACTTAGGCGCAGGGCGCGCTCACTCTTTTCCTGGGGTGGGCGCGAGATGCGCCTTGGTGAATTTCGAGTTCCAGGCACTTAGGCGCAGGGCGTGCTCACTTTTTGCCTGGGATGGGCATGGGTCGTGCTCAAGTGACTTCCGATTTCCAGGTGGTTCAAGCGCAGGTGGCACTCAACTGAGGTGCAGGCGCACTCCGTGCAGCTAAAGTGCTGAAGTGAAGAAGAAAAGATGGAAACTTAGGAGTGGAAGGTGAGAGATGAAAGTGAGATGTAGTGTGGGTTGTGAGTATAGAATGAAGGAAGTTTATATAGGTTTTAAGTTTCCAAAACGAATCGGCAAGTTGCCAAAAAGTTTTAAGGCAATTGCTGGAAACAAAAAATTTTCAAAACCGAAAACAGAAAAAACCCACATTCATGATTCTAAAACAAACCTAATATCTTTTAGATTGAATTTAGAATAGTAACTTCTAAACTCTTTTAGATTTCATCCTACCACAACATCTAATCATAGATATGCCAATATCGGCAATATTCTCAACAATCACTCCAAAACAACTTCTAAAATTGAGGTTTATATAAATATTATGCTAGAATAACTAATACCACCCCCAAACAATTCGGGAAGGTGGGATTAACAATAAAAACAACGCATAATTTGAAAAGAACTACATTATATTAAAATTGAAATTCAAACAACATTTAACTACCCAATTCAAATTTAACTACGGAATTCAAAAATTAACATCCGAAACAAATAAAAACAAATACAAAATATAAAAGGAACAATAAAAATAATATCTAATCCATAAACTCTCTAAACCATCCGGTACTGGTGGAAGATGGAACATGAGAAGAGGATTGGGCCTGAGTTCCCGATGGCCCCGAGCCATTCGTCCTTCGGCGACGACGCTCGTGCCTCATAGACGCCTCTTCCTCAGAAGAACCCCCATGGGATGGGAAGCGTTCAAGCATATCTTCTCGGAACTTGCGCTATGGTTCCATCTCAGCCTTTATCTCTTCCCAACGCTTATCCTCGCGCTGGGCACGAGTCTCATAGTTACGATGTATGACAGTCTGGCGAGTCCGAAGGTCTTCACAAATTGTATTAAGAGAACGCATGCCACGATGAAGCACCGACATGCGTTCTGCATCAGACGTACACCTCTCTAAGGCATCAGCATCCAAACATGCCGTATCCTCCTCATCATCATCCGAATCAGTCTCTTCCACAACCCTCTCTCCAGGCAACCTCTAAACCTTCTAAACACAGTCCGTATACGCTATGACATTCGTATGCAACTTGATCATAGTACACTCAATTTTCGGAGTGGCTCTCAAACTCATCATGATCTTTGTTATCAAAACGGGGAGAGGTGCAATACTTTTCCCAACTCCCCTAATCATATTAATCAAAAACTCGAGAATACAGAATTCATACTTCTGCTCCTGGAGTATCCATAGAACGTGCAGGCAGTTCAAACTGGTGTCACTGACCTTCTCCTTCCCGATGACATTCCTACCAATCCACTGAGCTACAGCCAGCTGGTTGGTTCGCAGAGACGACTGGCAAACACAATGCGAGCTCGCATTGTAGTTCCCTTCCAAAATCGACGCGTTCATCAAAGGCTCGATCCCAGTAAATTGGGATTCCTGTAATGTGGCATCAAGATGGCGTCTAGGCGGAATGCCTAAAATCTCAGCCATCAACCTCGTAGATACTTCTCTCCTCGTCCCACCCACCTTAACAAAAATTATATTCCCATCCAACTCCCTCGTTCAATAAAATTGTCGGACCAAATATTCGTGGTAAAAATCGTTTGTTGAATACCACAAATGCTTCCAACCTCTCCTAACCATCTCGTCACTATAAAATGGCGCGAAGCGGTCGGCTGTAAAAGCTTGTTCCGGTTAAATTCTCCGTCTTTGTGCCATTGGAGTTTTTATAGGATTTGTGGGTTTAAATAAGGTAGGGAGACGAGTTTGAGACAACTTCACTAAAAAACAATGGTGGTGGCGTGGTGGGGGCGGTGGCAGTTCAATTTTTTTTTGAATTTTTGTATTTTTTGGTATTCCACAAGGTTGGAATTGGTGGGGGAGTGTTTTGGAGAAGATTTGAAGTTGTTTTAAATTGATGGGCGTGGGTGTAGTTAGGTTTTTTTTTTATGTTAGGGTTTGAAAGTTGTTAATGGCGGAAGTGGGAAGATGAAGAAGAAGAACGCGATGCGTTCTTGGGTTGTATTGTTGGCTTGGGCCCAAGCCCAATTCGATTTCCAAAAAAATTCAATTTTTCGCGCAACTTCAAACTAAAATTGCGGCTTCGTTACCGGTCCGATTTTTGCGAATGAGATATAGAAACGATCAGGAGAAAATTTTCAATCCAATGATCCTTAAAACACTCTATTCCAACCGTGGGTGACATATAAGAAGATAGAAAACACCTCGAAATGTGTGCATGGCGTAAGTTATACGAACGAATGAAATCTAAATTCCTAGATAATTTTAACCCAAATCAAAATACGATTAAACGGCCTAAGCAACACAAATAGAAAGTTGAACAATCAAGGACGAAAAAACGAACACCCCACCCCCAAACAAATTTTAGACAACAGAGTTTAGAAAATTTATTTTAAAAGTGGGTCTTTTAAAGTCAGATTCCCCGAGACTTCGTAAATTACTATCTTTATGATTTTAAAATTTTTTAGTTTTTTATGAGAAAGATTTAATTAAAGAAAAACAAGAAAGCAATAAATGCATAATTCACACCATAGAGGAACATGACTAAAAAACTGAGAAAACATGCAAGAGTGGAAAACGTGAATTATGTTAAACGTGGACTTAGGATCCGGTACTTACAGCCACACACTCCATAGGGAGGGCCCGGTTACCTGAATAGTGCACTTACCAATATATGGAAATGAAAGGAAGTACACCAAACAACAAAATGAGCCGTTTATAGTCGGATACTCGAGACTTTAACAAATAACTGGATATATATATATATATACCCTGCAGTTTTCCATAAATCAACAACCTAAAGAGTTGTGGGTCTTTCCATAAATAAATAACATGGAATTCACCCCCAAACAAAATCAAACACCAAGATTTTCTACGACGCAACTTAGTGAAATGGAAGCGAAGTCTGATAGATCTAGAATTTAACCGCGCATGCACCTTCTTTTTCATCTTTGAACGAGAGGGTTTCCAAGTGAATGATCGTGAGAAAATGGATGTTTGTGGAAAATATGGTGGATATGGATGAATTGTAGACGTAAGGAATGAAAGAAATAAGAATGTGGGTTTAGCACAAAACTCATTCATGGTGTAGGTGGGAACTGTCTCAATTCTGAAAATGAAGGTGTCAAGTGGCCTTCCCATGGGAATTATTTATGTATTAAGAGGATTTAGAAAATCATTAAGCACAGAAGAAGCAAGAGGGTCAAGGGCAAACTCCAGGTTCCTTTGGAAAGGTGGAAGGTGGAGAAAATTGGTGATGGAAGATGAATGAGTATCAGCTAGAGCTCTCAGGTCTAGATCATTAGAAGCCTTGAGATATGCAAGACATTTCTCGATAGGTGGGTCAAAAGAATCACTGGGATAGATGGTGAAAAATTCATCTTTCGTTATAGTGTCAAGGGATGAAGGAATGTTGGCAGGGTGGGACTCGTGAGGTGGCAAGGAAGAGTTGCAAAAGAGACGAAGGAAATATTCCTCGACTTCCATAGAGTTCTCATCGAAGTTGGAACTTCCAAAGGAAAGGAATTTGTGCATCTGATCATCCGAAAATGTGGTTTTGAAATAATCATGAGCTAAGCTCTCGATCATGCTAACCTCTCTATTGATATTCTTGTCAGGAAACTGTTTTCTCGTTTTAAAAATATTTACCTCAACAGAAAGATGGCCAAAAGACAAGGACATCGAACCATCGCGGCAGTTTATAAGTGCGTTGGCAGTTGCCAAGAAAGGGTGCCCTAAAAAGATCGGAACAGAGTCGTTAGCGACTTCTGTATCGAGGATAACAAAATCCGCAGGCTAGTAGAAATCCTGAACCTTAACCAACACATTTTCCACTACACCTTTAGGATACTTGATAGACTTATCAGCTAAGTGCAACGTCATTGTTGTAGGTTGCATCTCCTGTAGACCTATTTGTTTATATAAATAATAAATGAGTAAGTTAACACTCGTCCCCAGGTCTAATAAAGCAGTGGTCGTGTAAGTATCTCCTAAGGTGCATTGTACAGTAGGACGACCAGGGTCTTTGTATTTAACGATTCCATTGTATTCCGTTAAAGTTGGAAATTGTTCAGTTAAAAAGGCATCTTTAGGAATTTTTGTCTTACGCCTAGTAGTGCACAACTCTTTGAGAAACTTAGCATGGTGAGGTAACTTTTTAATTGCTTCAAGAAAAGATAAGTTTATCGTTAGATTTTTAAAAACTTCCCTAATCTTGTCAAAATTTGTATCTTTGTTTAACATAGCTAATCTCTGAGGAAATGGCAGTTTCTCTCTATATTTAGCATATAGATCAACTGGATGTCTAACCTTGGCTTTCTGTTTCTTAGGTTGTGGTTTAACTGGTACCTCTACAAGGGTAGGATATTCAATTTCTATTTCGGCATCTAGTTTAATATCCGGTGTAGGGACTACTGGTGGGGTAACTATAGGCATAGTTACGTTGTTATCAACCACTCTGCCAGAACTGAGAGTGGTGATGACATTTAGCCCACCTACATTTTCATTTTCGTTACTAGTATTACCGTTTACCTCAAAGGCTGTGTTTGTTGTTTTAGGATTAGGTATTGCTTGTCCTGGAAACACACCTTTGGGTTGTACTTTCTCTTGTGCTAACTGCTGTAAGGAAAGTTGGATGGCTTGTAAAATCTATTGTTAGGTTTGCATAAAAGCGTCAAAACGATCCGGTTGTGGAGGAGTGTTAGCTATATGTTGTGTGACAGGAACTATATCACGCTAATTATTAATGGGTGGATTTTGATAGTTATTATTTGACGAAACGATACCTCTATTAGCATTATAATTATTATTGTTATAATTATTATAATTACCCTGGCCTTATCCTTGTCGTGGTGTAGCTTGGTTGTTATAATTATTATAATTACCCTGACCTTGTCTTTGACCTTGTCATGGTGGGGTTTGGTTATAATTGTTTGCTAGCCTAACATTTTGATTATTAAACCCTAGAGGTGTTACTTGTTGATTATTTCTCCAACTGAAGTTGGGATGTTGTCTCCAAGGGGCGTTAGGAATAAGATAACTATTAATCGAGCAAACATTATCTTGTTGTGATGTTTATTTTTCATAAGGCTTTTCATGGTCTAACCCATGAAACATGAAAAACGGGTAACAAATTAAATATATTTGGGGGGATTTGGAAATCCCCCACTGGGTCTGATAGAACGATGCAAGATTTTGGGCTATCGTTCAAGGCTTTGTAAAAGTCAGAGAGAGGAGACTCTCTTTCTTCAGCCATTATTTCAGGTGTGGTGTGTGGTATATTAGCTAGATGTATAGTGAATGGTATAATAGAAAGGCGTATTTGTTGACGTTGCCGGTTGATTACGTTAGGCGTTTGTCTTGACGACCTTAATCTCATGCAAGACTAAGACCAATCTTAACTAAACAAGACAACACTCCAAACAATCCTGATATGCTAGTATGAATCTCTAACAGGAGATGCGAGGTGTGGAAGAAAGAAGTACCTGAATGCCTCCTTGCTTCGCTTATGAATAACATCTTGTATACGCGTGCTCAGTGTGTATAACGAGTTAGAAACACTGAATAACTTGAAGTAATAGAAGTTTGAACAGGAAATCGGGTGTTTCAGAGAGTAGGCGCAGTCGCTTCGGAATCACCCTAGGCGGTGGGTGGTAGGTATAACTTCGAGCTCTAGGCTTTTAGGGGGGCTTCGAGTTTTACTTTTGGCAAGCGCTGGTCATTATTTCAGGTAAAACTTCGAGTTCAGCGCTTCAACACGGGGAGTGCTCGAGTTTTGCCTTGGTAGGCGGTCGTCGCTTCGAGGTAAAAACTTCGAGTTCCAGCGCGCGGGGGCTTCGAAGTTTTGCCTTGGTAGGAAAGCGGTCGCTACTCCATGTATTCCTGCGAGGAAAAATTTAGTTCTGAAACAAACAACCACAGTTAGAATCAAACAAGGGTAAGTGGGTTATGGGACTTTGGAAAACGAACAATACTAAAGAAAACAATACTAAAGGGAACTAAGATGGCAGCGGTGCCATTTGATAATCGTAAAAATGAATAGTTTTACTCACAAATAAGCGATAAAACTCAAATGCTAGTAAAACTAAAACTTAACTTAAGTATTATTTATCAAAGAGTTCTACTGTCGATTCTATCGAAATAGAGTTGGAGTAAAAGATTCGTTCCACTCATAGTTTTTTAGTATTCAATGTTTTCTACGACTATCGGTCTATCCAAAGTTAATGAGAGTAATGATGGAATTATACTACGATGCAAATTATGCTAACCAGATACGATAATTTAACAAATAATACTAAGAGTTGAATCTAGATAAAGAATTAGGGGGGATTGATTCCACTTTAACTCGACTTAATTTACTAACGAAGAATCGTCGTAATCCGAATTAAAATGATTTCGCATAACAATTGGTTCTTCCTAATCCCTAGTTGTTCATGGTAATCTCTACCAACTAACATCTAGCATGTGAAACAATCAAACCCATTCTCATGGTGAACTAATTGTTTTCTAGAATGGAATGGAAATTACGACTATTCTACACTAATCGAAATCAAGTTTTCATCAAGGCTTCTTCGACCCCCTCTAATGGAGGTTTAGCCTAGAGTCATTAAACTATCATTTCCCAATAAAATTAAACAAGACATGGTATAAAGATTCTAACTTTGCTTATTTGAATTAAAATGGAAACTGCTCATGCAAGATTTGATTGAAACTAATAATGACAAATGACTAAATCTAGGAATTGAAACTACAATGATTAATGAAATGAAACTATATTATGAAGAACAAACTACTTTATTGATCTAATAAATAAATAACAATTTATTCAAATACTAAATTAAAACAAGATAATAAAAACTAATTAATAAACTAATTAATGGATTCTCAAAACTAGATCTAGATTATTCTCTAATGGCTACTTGCTACCTAACCTAATTGATGCTTAAGAGTTAAGTCTTGTGTATTGAAATGGAGGAGACCAGATCCACATTTTCGTGCATGGGCTGAGGAGCCATGTTTTGGGCTGGAAAATCAAGCCGAAAGCCCAATTTCTTCAGTCCACAAACCCTTTTCCAGCCGGTTTTGACTTCAACAGACTTTTCGTCCAATTTTGCTCCTCTGATTGGGTCAAAGCTTGGACCATTGGAAATCTCTTTCCAAGCCGGTCGTTTTGACATAAGGTAGGCCCAATTCAGAGGTCTGAGTCCAAAGATATGGCCATCGGAAGTTCTGCTGACTTTTGTGTGTTGTTTCTGCCCGCGTTGACTTTGACTTTTCAGCTTTGACTAGGCTTTACAAAGGCTTTTTCTCCTTGAATCTTGGTCTTTAATCACAGAACTTCTTAGCAACCAACCCTTGCTCCTTTATCTCGCCAAAGTGACACATTTATGCACATAATTGACTTCAATTCCTGAAATACATAAAAGCACGTAATCAGCATTAACTCTTATTTGTTACTCGCATAATTGGTCTAAAAGTATTATTATTAAGGAGTTAAAACTACAATTTTGAGCTCTTATCAGTAAACAAAAGAACTAGACTAGATTTTGGTTTGAAGTAAAGACTTATTATAACCATTTATTTCTTACGCCATATTACATATAAGTAAAGATAAACTCTATGGTGTATAGAGAGTGAGTTAAAATTTCAGTAGTAAAGACTATCTATGATTTTCATTGTGAGTTCTAGGATTTATTTACAAGAATACATATTTATGTATAGTTTTATTTGATGAAAATCTTGTGAATGGATTACATTACTTTTGGAAACTAAAGGCATGTATATTTATTTGTAGGGCAATTTAGCTTTTGGGACACTTTTTAATTAGATAATTTGAAGTTATTTGTAGGACTATTTAGCTTTTGGGACACTTTTTAATTGGATAATTTGCAGTTGGTCACCAATTGATCGTTTATTTGTACTTGGGCCAAAATTGACGGTTGATTGCATTGACTTTGACTTACTTGTGGACCAAACACAAATATTACAATTAACAATATGAACAATTACTAAAAATTCCAAATAATAGGCAGACACTTGACAAGATCTAAAATTTGATTCAATGGCCATATAAGAATATTTTTTGCGACCATTACTTAACCAACTTACATCCTGCACCTAAACCAAGTTAAATAACTTACACATGCAAATACGACCCAAAAGTGATTGGTGGAAGTAAAACAAAATGCATATTATGAATTTTTGCATAATTGTTCGAATTAAATAGTCTCGATCATTACGCCGATTTTTTTTTTATGGTAGGAGCAAAACGAAACTTCACGAATATATATTATTATAAACACATTTGAAGTTGTGATAATTTAATTGCTATACTTAAAGGTTAGATGGTGTTTGCTTTTCATTAGCTTTTATACTAAAATAATTGTGAGGTATTATTCAAATTGGAATATCTCAAGCCTAAATTTGAACAAGATTCTTACATTTATATAAAGATGACCGATAACAAAACACCTTGTATGATTTATTACCAGTGTTAGTCATGGGGTTGAACAATCTATTGTTGATTCAATCGCTATCATTAGGTATAAACTAGAATATAATAAAGGTTGGTAAAAGAGAATGAATATTTGAGTGGCCATTTTATCCAATTAGAGAATTTCAACTTTCAAGGAGGCGGCGGTGAACTTATGCTAATGGGGGAGGTGGAATAACGGAGGGGTATAATAGATAATATAATTTTTTTAAGGGTGAGTTTATAGACGTAACAAGGAGAGAATATTAGTACCCTAAGAGCAAGTCCAATGGGGTGTTATAAGGGCCGCTAAAGGGTCATATAGTACCCCAACCACAAAAATATCATTCCAATGGGGCTGCTAAAAGGATCCTAAATTTGGAAGGAGTCATAAACCCAGCCAAAGTTAAGACCTTCGCTAGTAGCTGCCATAATAAGTTTCGGGAGACGGACGACATAGTTTATGCTGTCTGTTGGTAATTTGTGGACAGACAGCAGAAGCCGTCGGTAGAAACTCTGTCGTTGGCCTCCCATTTTAATTAAATGGACAGACGACTTCCCTGAAGAGAAGAGAATTGTGTGTTTTAGCGTCTGGACTATACGGACGGTAGAGTTTCTGCCGTCTGTATGTTAAATTGCAATAGACGGCAGAAACTCTATCATCTGTATCCTGAATTTAACAGTTGCTAAAAAGTTTCATTGGACTAGTTTTTGGATTTTCGTGTGCCAAATTTGACTTGGGGCTACTAAAAGGCCTATGTGACACCTTTTAGCAACCTATTATAGCAGCCCTCCATTGGACTTGCTCTAAAGTTATTGTTTAATGGTACCAAGAACATAAAATTGTACACCCCAATTCAATTAGCAGCTAATTTGATGACAATTTAGAGTTGGTCATTGTATTTAGGGTCAACTACCAATTATATGAAAGATGCATCATAATTAGAGCATACAATCGCAATTAGAACAAATTTATGCTTTTTATTAAATGCCCAAGTCTTATCTCAAAATTAGGGATTGGTCCTCAAACTTTAACAGTAAATTAGAGTTTGGTCCTAAGGGTAAATGCTTCAATATATAAAATATGGATGGACAACCGTCAATTTTGACCCAAATGCAAATAAACAATCAATTGGTAACCAACTGCAAATTATCCTATTAAAAAGTGGCTCAAAAGCTAAATAGCCCTTATTTGTATTATGTGACCGGGAAACTTTGAGTTTGATTCAGAACTTAAGAAGGGAGTTGTTTTCTCTGGGGTGAAAGACCTAAAAGGAACACTGGATCCATGTGGTATTGACGTAGGTGCACACATTAAGGGATGTTTTGTTGAACAGGTGCGAAACTCAACCCTACAGTTACATGTGTCGAGCGGTTAAGTTGACAGGGTGATCACTTAAGTAGACAAAGATTATTGATGTTCAAGTGCATAGTTTGTGCATTTATGTGTTTTCAGAAAAATTAATACTTAATTGCCATGGTATTGTTATGTATACGTTACGTTCGTCGGATCATGGGATTCGTGGATAGTGGGAATTGAGAGTTGGATTAGGTCTCTTTTATCGCTTTCATTTATGGGTTAACGAATATTACCCCCACTAGATGAGCCAATTAGGATTAGGGTCTCTATAACACCCCGTGTTTTTATTTAATATTTTCTTAGTACAATAAATAATAATAATAATAATAATAATAATAATAAGATAAAATTCCCTATTTGAAGGGGTTTTGAAAAAAAAAAATGGGTGTTTACATAGGAGTTTACACGGGGAGTTTTAAAATAGGGAGAGAGAGAGTTTTATACAAAGTGGAAAAAGGAGAGAATGACAAAGGTTATTATGATTGTTTTCTGACGATTGTTACGTGGCGTTTATTGTTCTCAAGTTTTATTTCTTCACGCCGCTCGTAAACACAACAGAGGTGAGTAGATATATTATATTTTTATAAAGTTCTCGTTTACTGTAAATTGCATGAGGATGGAAAAAATATGATTTTTACTGTTCACATACTGTTGTAAGATTCTATTTTATACAGTATAATATTTAGTGTTAACTGCGTATATATCTTGACTATGAAGAACGTTTGTCTCCGAAAAACTTGTCTATATCCAGTGATAAAACGAGGGTAATAAATCGATTATGGTTGCTGTAAATAAATTGGTTGATTTATGTATTGGCTACACGCTTTCGCATTTTTGCCAAAATAACCAAATCGCACTGTTTTGTTTTGTTTGAATGAATTGTTTTGTTTGAATTTTGTTGTGATGTTATACTGTTGGTTTGATGTTGATTATTGATGATTGATTGGGTGCTGGAGAGTGTGAGGTTAAAGCTTTGGAACCGGCGTTAATGGAGGTCGAAATATCGATCCAGTTTTGATGGAGGAATTGGCGAATCAATGATTTGGGTTTTTGTATTAATTAAAGTAGTAGGGGTTTTGATTTAGGTTATTTTCGGTTAGGTTGGAAGTGTGGGTGGATGGAAATTGGTGGTGGCTGATCGGTGGAGAGAGCTGATGGCGCTGGTGAGGGAGACGACCCTTGGTTGGGTTTGAGATTGGGCCGAACCATTCCTATTGTGGTTTGGGTCGAACCAACTAGTCTTGTTGGATGGCCGGTGGTGGCTGGAGGTGGAGGAGAGGTGATGTGAGGAAGAAGAAGGTGAACAATGAGTTTTGCTTGGGCTTGGGTCGAAACAGGCAAGTGGGCTTGAGTATTTTTTTTTAATATTCACTCATGGGCTTAAGTGTAGATTGGGCTTGGGAAAGGCCAAGGGTTTTGGGCCTTAGTCTTTAGGACTGGTCGACTTTGATTGTTGACCAGAGTTGACTTTGACTGTTGATCAGACTTGACTTTGACTAATTGACCAGAGTTGACTTTTAACTTGGATGATGATTTAATCTATTAAGATAGGTCTAGGGCTATTAGCATGCTTGACTTTAGGCTAAGACCTTTCTATATATACGTGTGTACGTGTATTAACTACTATGTGATATTTCAGTTTTTATGATATACAACGTTATGACACTTAGACATCATAAAAATTAATAACGAGTGAATAATGAAATACGAACAAGATACTTCTCTTTACGTGGAAAGAATATAAGAAATACAATTCAATAATGTTGCCATGACCTTAACTATGAACCATGGCTGACCATGGGTCTGTTGACCATGAAAATGATATGTTGATTGTCGACTTTGACTGTTGACCATTGACTTTTTGAATGTTGACTTTTCATACTTTTGACATATTGAATTTTGTGGACAAATCCAATAATAGGATGTTGTCGAAACTTGTATAAACATGTTTGTAATTATCTAATAAAGATTTGACGTAGTTTTATGCAATTATATATATTAGCATTGATGGATTTTGATTTTGACTATGTGGCTGATAAGAACTACGAAGGTTTGATTCCAATCTTAAAAGATTTGGATACGTAGGCAGCTTTGAGCAAAAGTGCAGTCACTACACCACACTACACTATATTATATATTAGTTATTAGTTATTAGCTATTGTGATAATTAACTATATGTGTACAATGTTAGTACTTAATTGTGTACGTGATTGTGGTAGTTTAAAATGTATTCACGAGACATTTAACTAATGCGTTATTCCTGATTGAACCTTTTGATATTTATGATTTATATAATGGATAATGAGGTGAGTTGATTGGCTATTGTGTTTAGAATCTTTATTAATGATTCTATTGCTTGAGACGATGTTTATTTTATAATATAATGAAAATATTATAATAAATGATAACTTTTGAGTGTTAAAATCCACTATAAAAATGTCCGGTGAAAATTTAATGTATCGCCCACATCTTTAGATCTCTTCATGCCTCTGTGATGAAAATAACTGAAAAGAAATGTTTATGACTAATGATGTCATGTGAAAAGCCGCCTTAGAGAGGAACTAAGGCATTCGCCTTGCGGGTGGGCTGTATTCCTTGAATGTACGGGAATGTAGGTGGGTATTCCTTGAATGTGGCGGGAATGACCCAAGGTATTCATTGAATGTGCCATGAATTACCTGTTAGTGTTATGATAGGTATTCCTTGAATGTGGCGGGAATGACCTAAGGTATTCATTGAATGTGCCATGAATGACCTGTTAGTATTATGATGGGTATTCCTTGAATGTGGCGGGAATGACCCAAGGTTATTCATTGAATGTGCCATGAATGACACGATATTTTGTTATGCCCAAAGGAGGCTTTGTGATTATGTGTATGGAAAGCCCCGGAGATGGTTGTGACTCACAAGATTCTGAGTTTACAATGAAAGTATGTTTCTGAGGCGATATCCCGCTTGGGACATATGTCTTGTAGTGGTATTTTCGGTGTGAGTGAGGTACAGAGATATGTGTGATTTGGCAAATATGTGTAGTGCAAATCGTGGAGTAGGAACTAAAGGTTGGGCTGTGTCTTTGAATAAATGAGTCAACAAGATAATTAATAAGCAAAGTAAAAATATTGATTTTATGTGTGATGGAGTTATTGCATATGATGTATATGATTTCTTATGAGAAATATATATGTGGTTTGTATGAGTTGATACTCACAAGGGATGAATATACTCTGTGGGTGTGATATTTCCCCGTTCTCATAAGTAGACAGGTGGTTTTTAAGTAAAAGTATATGAATTGTGTGATGTTATGGATGTGAAGTGTGACTGTGAATAATATTAGTAAATGATTGTGATTTCTATGTGATATTTGAAATGACTATAACTTGATATGTTATTACGAAAATATTAATGACTTGTGATAGTCTGAGATCTATGGTTATGCACGCCGAACTTTATGATGTAATGATGTCATATGAATGACTACCCTTGATATAGGTATTATGATAAGTGGTATTCCCCGAATATGCGGGACGAACCAGGTTATATCAATTAGATTTAAATGTCTTAAATGAGGTTTGGTTATGAATGGAAATTTGATTGGCTGAGATAAATTATTTTATTGTAATGTCTAACTCTGTTTTGCAGGAAGGTAGGATCTATTAATCTTTTCTGTAGGGACGTAAATATCCTACCCTAAGACGACGTATTGGCTTAAAGGTAAGATATACCAAACTCATATTTAATTAGGTTATCATATGTACATTTAATAAATGGAATGTAAGTGGTATTTATGTTGTGAGTTATTTTGGAAAGTGGGAATGATGAGTACTGTTATATGAGATTCTTGAAATTTGTATATTGGGGGACTATATTGTCTTCCAAGTTGAAATGGTTGGTAATGTGATATTTATTAATTTGAAAGATTATTATATATATTTTGTTGTTAGTCTACTCATACCAACAAATTCAATTTGCTGACCCATGTTTGCTTTGTTTTGCAACGTGGGTGTGTTCTTGTGAACATATATATAGATGGTGGAGTGCAGTAGATAAGGACACGTGATTTGGAGTTGCTCTTAGAGTTTTCTGGTTTAAGATTTTCTAATGGGTACAGTTTTGTTTTGAGACATATATAATAGAGTTGGTTAGTTTCTTTATAGTTTAATAATGTGATTTAAGGATTGTTCTTTTTAGTTTTCTTTTGATTTCAGTTTTGTATATATCGTGTTTGATAACAGAGTTTTGAGTTTTGTTTCACACCGGGTTTCCAGATAATTGAATATAATTGTTTTAAATATTGTCTGGAAATTTGGAGTGTGACAGTCTCCCCACCAAATACACAATTTATTATTATTATTTATTTTTTTTTTTTTTTTTTTTTTTTTTGTACTTAGGGGGGAGACCCTAATTTCCCCATCTAGTAAGGGAAAAATCCTAATTGGCTCATCTAGGGAGAAACCCTAATCCTAATCCAAATAACAACATTTGAAATAACAACATTTGAAATAAATGTTTAGACTCGGAGACTATTATTTTTGTGAAATTTATTATCATGTTACATTTTGGATAGTGCATCTAGGGTTACAATATTGGTTAAGAAAAATGCATTTTCAATTCTTAAGGGATAGACTAGTGATCTGATTCGAAGCTTATTTTCTTCCTCTCTAATTTCTTAAACTTAACATATTCAAAAAGTAGGGACTAGAAATATAGAAGAGCGTTCTAAAAGTCTTCTGCAAACATGCGTAATTGCGGACGTTTGCGTATTGAAATGGTTTGACTCTTTCTTTCTTTCTATTTCCTTTTGAGAAATCTGAGTCGAACTGTGAAATGGTTCCCTAGCCTAGTAGCCTGGACCATAACAAGTTGTTTCACATTTTCACTTACTTATTCAAATTGCATCCAATTCATTTATCCAACCCATTCATTGAGCGCCATAAGGCTTTGAATGATGACTTTGATTGATCGAAAGCGTCACGACATACGTACGTATCTGTAACCAAAGTAAAAGGAGTCCAAGTAAAAGAATGCGACAAACGGTCAATAACTAAATGAGATCAAACTTTGTGAAAATAATTATGACTTTCTGGACCCAATACTAGGAAGTCAGTATTGCCAGCCAAGCAAATCCATTCACATTCAACCGACATAAAATTCACCTATATATACCACCACTCAACACACTATCTATCATTCCATCTCGTACAAAAATCTAGATATCTCCATTTTCCATATCTTCATTTGTTTGTAAATTAAAGTGTCATGGCAGCAAGTGATGTAAAGCTTTTGGGTGGCTGGGCAAGTCCATTTGTTATTCGCCCACGCATAGCTCTAAATCTTAAAAACATCGATTATGAGTTCCTTGAGGAGCCGCTCGGTACGAAAAGCGAACTTCTACTCAAGAGTAACCCGGTTTATAAGAAGATCCCAGTCATGATTCATAATGATAAGCCCATTTGTGAGTCACTCATTATTGTTCAATACATCGATGAGGCTTTCACCTCTGGTCCTTCTATCCTTCCTTCTGATCCTTATGATCGTTCTGTTGCTCGGTTCTGGGGTGCGTACATAGATGATAAGGTACGTAATGATACTAATGTTGGTCCATCTGTACTACAAAAGAAGCGTACTTCCATCTAATCATTTATTGTTGCTTGTATTTTGCAGTGGTTCAGCTCATTATTGGCAACTCTTAAAGCAAAGACTGAGGAAGAGAAGAAAACAGCTATAGAAGGAGTGTCCACAGGAATTGAATTACTAGAAGAGGCATTTGAGAAGATTAGCAAAGGAAAGGACTTCTTTGGTGGAGATACAGTTGGGTATATTGATATAGCACTTGGGGCCAACTTAGCGTGGGTCAGGGTGGTCGAGAAGCTCAATGGTGTTGAGTTACTCGATGAAACAAAGACGCCCAATCTTTATGCATGGTCTGAGAAGTTTTGTTCTGTTCCTGCGGTTAAGGATTTGATTCCTGAGACTGATAAGCTCTTGGAGTTCGCTAAAACGCTGATTGCCAAGTGGAGTGCTGCTCCACAGTGATTTTAATCATAGAGAGTGTAAGAGTGAGCACTTGTAGAGAGTGTAAGAGTGAGCAGTTGTGATTAGTGTAATTTTCTTGAGTTCAAATGTTGTTGTTTGGAATAAACACGTGAAGGTTTTTTTCTAAATATTTTTCGGTTCAATGTGTTTGAAAAATAAATGTTGGCATCTGTGTGCTTTTGTTTGTAAATTAATTCGGCAGATACCAACAGCATGAAATCTATCCAACATATAGCGTAGGGAACACGGCATTATATGAAAAAGACACTACTACGAGTATCTTTCTAGCTGGCTATTTCATTCATACTTTGTTATCATTCCCGAACATTCTAAGAAAATCATGTGTGATTATTGTGTGGCCAGCTCTAGAGTTGGAATTATTTCTTGTTCCACCTAGAGATGCTCTTATCATTCCCGAACATTCTAAGAAAATCATGTGTGATTATTGTGTGGCCAGCTCTTACTGTTGCTACAGCGATCGGTAGCCATGAAAATTGGCCTTTGCTCATCCTCTCAAGTAACTAGCCCAAAAGCGACAAAGGGAATTCGTATTGATTTGCTCCAAAGAGTTAATTACTTCCTCACTCGGTGTAGAGAAATAGATCCTCCAAATCCATGGCTAGCAAAAGGAATCGAAAGGCAGCAATGCGCATAGTCATTGTTCTCGGGTAAGATCGTGCCTACATGGTGGGTCATCCAACAACTAAGGTTTCCTTAAGAGAAGACCTGATTCTTGAATGGGCTCTAGATGCAATGCAAACTAGTAGCGCAAAACAGTACTCCCAAAATCTGGATTTTCCATTATTAGTAAGACCATAAGATAAGGAAGTAATATAATCAACTTAATGAAAGTCCCCCACACCCACACGCTTATCATGACTCTCCACCCTGTGCTACACTTCCATAAAATACCTGAGCTAGTGGAAACCTAGACTTGGCAGCAGCACGAAGAATTAAAACTTTAGAAGGAATCCTTTGTCTTATGATCCTTGAGAATTGTCGTTGAATACTTCATACTTGAATGTATTTGAAGTTTTAAACTGGTAGTCCTCTGCTTCCAACAAGAACCACTGTCACCTCAAAAATATAAAGTTATGATATAGAGGTATACATTAAAAAAAGATTAAACAAATGAAGAATGGCAAGGTACTTCCACATGATTACAAGAAAATCAAGAAGTATGAACGAGACATGTTTACAAATGAAGCATGATTACAAGAAAATCAACAAACATATCGCACTTCCGCAGCAACAAGTACCCTAGTAAACATGGGTTACAAGAAGACTGAACAAGATTCACTTTGGTCAAAGAGCGTCACTCCATACGTCTAAAACACTTAAACAATAACAAAGTAAGGGAAATTAAACTTCCTAACAAAAAATTACTTTGAACGCGCGCAACTGTATAAAGTCAATAGTCAGCCATTCACTACCACATTTACACTCCTATTAATAAATACGCCTGACAGTAAGTCAGTAAGATGAGTCTCGCATGGAGAAAAACATGGTTACTTCTTTGGTCAAATAATGTATGTGAACATGCAGATGCTGGATTGGGGAACAATTGAAGAATGCAAACATTCAAGCTGTTTTCTTTTCATTCGCACAGATCCCTAATATATTAGTTTCACCCACACTAGTAGTAATATAAATACATAACTTCACTGTAAAACATCTGTCCTCAATGCCAAAAGCAGAAGAAACTCAAGAATGATTAAAATATGATATAACAAGAAAGGATATTATATAGGAGTAAGCACCTGTGCATGTAATTCTAGTACAATGCTTCTTTGTCATACATGAATTCAACTTACCTTGACAGAGATCAAACAGCACTTGCAATGCAAATGGAGTTAAATATGACTTCCATGTGTGATCTGAAATCTGTAAGGATGACCATGGTGAGGCATAAAGCATAGCAGGCCCGAGCCCAGAAGTGATTATTGGATGCTCAGTGCCAACTGCTGCTAGATTGATGGCCAAGAACAAAGGCCTTGTTTTAAGTTCAGGAAATTAGCAGATGCAGTCAGCCCCTACGTCTCCAAAAAATGCAGATGAAACTACAGTACTTGCTTCCCCGTTCATTTAGCCAAGAACAGTAGCACTCTGGCAAATACTGATTGACCATAAACAAGAACTACAGCATAGCTTCTATCCAACCATAGTGGACAAGGACTTCAGCATAACATGACAAAGAGCCATAATGAAGTATCAATCTAGCAGTTCCCTTCAGCCACAATAGTGTATCATTTCCTTACTTCCTAGAAAACTTTTGTATTCTTTCAAAGATAACTTGCTTATAGAACCTTCGTGTCCGAAAGAACAATCCCAAAGCAATAAGAGACCCAAAAAGAGTAACAGAAGCCATAATTAGAAAAGATAACAAGAAACAGTGGGCCCCTTTGCATATGTTTCCACTGTCAGATAAAGCTTCTTTGTCATATATATACCCAACTACCCTCACAGACAAAATATAAGATCCAATAGGGCTTGCAATGGCGATTGTGTTAAATATTGTTCCCATGTGTCGAACTCCAAATATTTCCGAAGTAATGGTGGGCATTAATGACCATTGTGAGCCATAACATACACCTACAACTATTGAACCTGCATACAGCGCCCCAGGCAGACCAGAAGCAATAACCGCATGACCAACGCTCATGGTCGCTAGAGTGATGGCCATGATCAATGGCCTTGCCCATCCTCTCGAGTGCAAAAAGTAATCAGACAGGTATCCAGCCCCAAAGCGGCCCAGGAAATTCCATATACTCCACAGAGAAACCAAAGTACTTATTTCCACGCTTGTGTAACCAAGAGATCCTCCAATTTGACTAATGTTATTGACTGTGGCCAGTCCTGATCCCATACCACATGCCATGGGTAGGAAAAGGAACCAAAAGTCAGCCGTGCGCATAGCCTGCAAAAGATTCAAATTCTCCCCTCGAGCCAATATTCTCTTGCCATGAGTATGCAACTCTTGATTAGCATCATGACATGTGGTAGGATCATAACTGACATAAATTCTCTCACCTTCCAGTTGGTCCGGGTCATCCAACAATTGGGTCACCTCAAGGGAGGACACGGGAGCACAGATTTGGGAGTCTCTAGAATGGGCTCTAGTTGCAATACCCACGGTTGAGATAAGAAGAAAGAAAAGTACTGCTAGTGCGAAGGAGCGTTCCAGTACACCCAAAGTCATTACATTTTCAACAATTATTAGGACCATAAGATATGCAGCAATAATCAGAGCAATGACTGAAAATCTATTCAGGTGCTTCTTATCATCACCTCCATTCTTATGATGCACTCTTACAAAAATCATGAGCAATAGGGGAAGTAGGCTTGGCAATAGCGCTAGCATTAAAAGGAAAGAGCTTGGGTTGTCCTTGAATATTGCTGAATAGATTTGAATCAGTATTGCTCCACTAAGACCAAGAAATCCCTAGAATATGTAAACACAAATAGCACATGTTTATTTCACAAGGTCCAAAAACTCAACAAGATAGGTGCAAGCTAGAACACCAACAGGCAGATGCATAATGAATATGACTTTGAAAAGTACTCTAAGTACGCAACTTTTCTTATTTCACATTCCA
Organism: Coptis chinensis; assembly: GCF_015680905.1. Classification (NCBI taxonomy): domain Eukaryota; kingdom Viridiplantae; phylum Streptophyta; class Magnoliopsida; order Ranunculales; family Ranunculaceae; genus Coptis; species Coptis chinensis. The sequence continues at coordinate 21,721,120 of NC_141456.1, read as the reverse complement.
AAGGTTTAGTTACACTATAGACAACAAAAACACTATATACTTCTGCCTTGACGCTCGCCTCAGAGAGAAAAGCGCACAGAGGCTATAGCCTCAATGCACATATATGAGGCTTCTACCTTTATTTTCTAAAGCCGCAGTGAGGGTATAGCATCAATCCTCCTTGGGCATTTAAAAATGGAGCTGCATTAACATACTGGATTAGTTGAGAGTGGACCCATTCATGTACCTTTTCCCTAATTCTTATTTCTTGTTTAGCCCAAAAAAACCCTAATAGGTTTAGCTAAGGGTCTCAAAACACATTAGCTTGAGATAAACCGAATCTTATTCCTCTCAGACTGTCACTTTCCTCTTGTAAAGATTTTTTTTTTATAGAGAACTCCAATCTCTTCCAAATTTGATTCACCCGCTTCCTATGGTTTCCTTAGGATGATGATGTTGGTTGTAGACTTAATGGTTTAGTGTTTTCTACTTGTCTACATACTATCACACTTCTTTTAGCAGTTAGACCCCAACACTTTTGTTCTTCATCAATCAGCTATATTGCAGGTATAAGCTCAACAACCATTGATGTTCTATTAAGTGTCTTTAGACTTTGCCCAAATCTTCATATACGCTGAACTACAGTGTCTACTAAGCTTAATGGCAAATTACTTCTAATCAACATATTTTAAGCTTTTCCACAAAATCGAGTCTTTATTTCACTGAAACAACAACAAATCCATTTCCACCCATATTTTAAGCTTTAAAATCCCAAATTAAATCTCACAAAAATTAACAATTCAATCAGCATAATGAAACCAAAACTGAACCAAAAAAAGTCAAAACTAACCTTCATGATTCCAACAATGGTGCCACTGTAATCAGGAAAGTTGTGAACAGCAGTAACAACACTAGCAGTATTGAAAAAAGTCTGAGCATGAGCAGCAAGAAGCATATATAAACACACAACTCCTACAGGTTGACGTGGCAGTAGCCCAGTAACAGTTAACCAAATCATAAAATAACCCGTGAAGCACTGTATCACTCCAACTAATATCACAACCCATGGCCCACCACCACCCAGTCTTCTTCTTAACCAAGAAGCCCCCCGACTATTATTATTATGACTCGGTGTTGTAACAACGGTGTATAATAAACCAGAAAATAAACCAACGTTAGCTCCAATATCTTTAAACACTGCTATAGAATCAAGAGTTGATTGTGAGTAGTTTTGTGATGATTTTAAGAGTGGGGAGTAGATACCAAATGCGTAGGATGACCCACTGGTGCACTGGATCCATATACTTGCTACTGTCGCTATCCATTTGCTGCTTTCCATTGTTGTTTTTGGATTCACCATTTTTTTTTTTTTTGGTTGATCTATAACTATATATAAAGAAGAATATAAATTTGGTATGGTGCAATCATATGCTAGTGGGGACAGCTTAGGTAGTTAATTAACGTTCAAAGAGTTTTTAAGGTACGAAATGTTGCGGTTATCGTGATATTAGTCGAGATTATGAGATTAATTAACAAGGTACCGATATATTAAAAGCCCCGGCATGAAGTATTGGTGTTGAAGTATTTAAAAATATAAAATTAATTCAAATGGCTTCTATACTACATATACTAGTATACAGCTAAGCAGTGGGGGTGAGCGGAGTGGGAGAGGAAGATGGAGGAGTGGAGATGGAGAAGGAGGAGTGGAGATGGAGAAGGAGGAGTGGAGATGGAGAGTGTCTGGAGAGGGAGAGGAAAAGGGAGAGTGAGAGAGACGAAGAGGAAAAACAGAAGGGAAGAGATGAGGACAGACAGACAAAAACCAACCCTTCTCCCAAAATGTTCGCTCCGCTCACGGATAATTTAGTAATGGATGTGAACTGTGAAGTGAAGAAAACCTAAGACCAACACGGATAACATTTATAGAGCCCAGGAGATTTTTCGCCATTTTCTAAATTATAGTTATCGATGTTATTATGGTACCGAAGGTGATGCAGTACATGTTATGTGTAAATGTCTATTATTATCCCAAGGGATTAACAGGACATCACACCAAGTGTTTATGACTTAGTTCTAATTCAGATGATAAAAGTTGATGGTTTTGGTTGATGGAAGTGGCTGCTCTTCAATCTTCATGTGTAAGAAGATGTTTATGTAGGAACCGTTATGGTTGCACCGAATGATTTACGAATCGCGAACACCTACGCACAACGGAATAAGGGTGTCTACGATTTTGGTTAGAAATGTACCTTTAGATCGGCTAAGATAACTCTGAAAATCCAAGCTTTACGATTCTGCAACCTCTTGATCTTCTGTTGTATTCCTATCCTTAGATTGGACGTTGTGTGGGCAACGATCTACCAACCCTTTCTTTCTCTCTTTCCTTGTCTCTCTTTTTCAATCAAATGAATAGTGAATTCGGCCAGGAGAGAAGGGTTTCTATTTATAGGCTACAACAGGGACCATGAGGAGAAATTAGGATTGGGCCTCCTGACGGGCTTGGGCTTCCCATGTTCGCCCAGAACACACGGCCCAAGTCCATCAACAAATGGCTTATTTCACTGAAGGTCATTGTTGCACTACCGCCCTAATCCCAAATTACATGTTACGTTTATGGGCTCCATATTATATGCTTGTTGATCTCCCCGTGTTTAAGATATCGAATGCCCATTGATTAAGTCAAGTTACTGACAACTACATTAATCAACTTCTTGTGTCCTTGAGTAGTACCACTCAACCTTATTGTCACGTCGGATTAAATCCACTTGCAGGGTTTACATGACAATCCTTATGAGCTCCTCAAGGGGACATCATCAACCCGACTTCATGCGGGTCACAGATTCCTTCTATAATCAATAACACACCTTACATATAATGTCATTACCCAATCCATCGAGTTTGTTGATTCACAAATGAATCTCACTCATTGATGATTTAAAGCAATGTACAATGCACGTAAGTGCCCATTATTATATCCGGATTAAGAGGACAAGCATCTATAATAATAGAGGTGTTTGTTCTCTTATATAGTTAGTATAAAGAGAAACAACCTCACTTGGTCATGTTCAATACACACAAAGTGTACTAGTGTAATCCTGTAGTCAATATTAGACTAATACCAGATTATACTACAACCGTACCAATGGTTTGTCCAAATCCATTTAGGTTGTGAACGTTTACTTATACTTTATAAGGTACTGATGATATGATCTTTTGTGTGTCACCACACACCATATCATATACAACATAAAGTATTAGACACATGCATATAACTAATAACATATATAATATGCATAACATTTGCCCATATGATTTTCATTCAAAATATAAAGAATTAGAATTAATACAAAATTAATGCTTTTAGTATATAACCCTATCAATTTATGTATCCAGCATTGTGTGAGTGAGACTGGAATCAAGCTAACGTGGTTATGGGGTTATTTTTTAGAAGTAGTCGATGTTATTACAGTACTGAAGGTGATGCAGTACACGTTATGCAACGAATTGGATGAAGAAGACCTGGATGCGCAACGAATTGGGTGTAGGAGTAGTCTTATTTTACATCAGGTCTAGGTTTAGGTCGTGTTATTTCAGTTCAGTAAGTTATGGGCCTTGTGATTATCGCACAGATTGTTTAGTCTTTTACATAAGGTCTTGTATTAGGGTTAGTTGCCTATAAAATGCCGTTTTAGGGTTTGTAACCAAGAGCTTTGGTTTATTAATAGCAGCAAGAATGTGCACGCGCTGCGCCTGCAATGAGTCTAGATGTTTGAACAAAAAAGTTATTATACTTTAAAATATTGGTTGGTTGACAAACTTCAACTGTGAGATCGTAGGAATGGTCGCTCATTCTAAAAGATGCAAATAAATGGGCACTTGACATAGTGATCCTAACATATAAGTGGAAAATCATTGCCATTGCTCTCCTATGTTCAACAATTTTACCAAACAACTAATATCCGACTTGCAAACATACAACCTACTCGTTGTTTGTGGAATGTGTAAGGGACATCCTACAACACTCCACTCTACCTCCCATGCCACTAGGACCACACACTCCACTCTACCTCAAGACTTGTCACTATCACCACTAACTCACTTAACATAATCTACTTGTTCTCACAAGTACAACACATGTTGCTACATACTATGACAAGTGTAAGACATGCTACTAGAAGACTTTGATAAGCACCCAAAACTGTATTATAAAACCCCGTAGAGACGTAACATTTCAGTCAATTTTGTGCTTAATAATCATGAAATAATCGTATCTTCGTGCTTTTTTGCAGGTTGGAGCAACTAATGTAAAAATGATGATAAAGCCAGCATTTAAGCACGGAATAGGGAGTATAAATAAGCCTTCCAATCAAGCCCATTTGAAGCCCAACAAATCTGGACTAAAGCCCAAAGACTCAAACAGTACATAATCCAGTCAGAAATGGGATTATGTGCACAGGAGCATCAAACTGCCGAAGCTCATATCTCTTGAACCAGGACTCCGAATGTGACAAGTGAGCTGCTCAAACGATCAGTGCGACGAACTCTATGCATTGGCAGGAAGTTGAAAAAATGCCAAACGACCGAACCACCACTAGACACACATCACATGGACCCACCATGCGGCCCCGCAAGATTTGATGAGTCATCATGCAAGACAAAATAATTGGTACAAATAGTTGGTGCAAATTTGACACTTTGTATGAAATTAATGAAGTTGGTTGGATTTAGGTGATGATTATCTAGACAATGAAAGGTGTCAAAGGGGATTTTAGTTTTGGATAAGAGAAAAGTAAATGAGGGGGGAGTGTTTTACTTGGGAGAAGAGAAAGAAAGCTCTCTTATGTAAAAGGGAGTATTTACTTCCAAAAGGACTTTTGTTCATTTTTATTTGACTTGTCTTTAGTTTTTAGTTTTTAGTAAGAGTTGTAAGAAAAGCTTGTAACATTTTAATGGTGGACAACACTTTCTAGTTCTTAATAAAAACTTCTATTTTCCTTAGGTAATTAGTTGTTACATTTTGTATTCCTTTCTTCTTTCTCTCTCTCTTTTACATATCTTTCTTGTAACTTTCATTTTAATCCCAAGGATCATGAGCTAAAACCCTCCCTTTGTGGAGGGTTAGTGATGCTCATGTGAGGAATCCTTTTGTATTGATTTTCTAGTTAGTTGTTTAGGAAAAACAACTGGACTTACATCCTATCCCAAAATGGTAGTTGGTGTAGAGTCTAGTTAGGAATCAAGGTGGTGATCTTAGTGATAAGTCATTGTTTTGGTTCCACATGCTAGCAATATGATCTTAGAGATGAGTCATATTGTTAGGGATCAAAATAATCTTGTTAGGATTTGTCTATGAGTTTTAGGAAGATTAAGATGCAACAATCTAGAGTCAACAATAGAGATTGTCTTCACATTAGGAGAACTAACTCTCCACACCTTTCTAATAATTGATTTTCACTTTATATTAGTGTGCATGTTAAGTAAACTAAAAAAATCTAGAAGAAAACTAAGTAGTTTTAGTATAACCAACCATATTTGTTATTTGAAAAAAAAAAACTTACTCACTAGTTCCCTAAGAGCAAATACAAGTTGTAGGCTGTCATAATATTTAGGTTGGTTCGAATTCCTACTCGAACAAAATGCACGATCACGTGAGTAAGGACTTGAAATCTACACCAAACGGAATCGAGTTATTCGTATCTTTAGACCCTAGAAGTGTAGAGATCAAATGGCGCCGCTGCCATTCTAAATAACCAAGGACTTGTGCTTGCAAACTAGAATTGCTCCAAGGGGAAAACCCCCATTCTCATCCTTTCATTCAGTTTATTTTTTTGTTTTTCTACATTTTTTTCATATTTCGAACTTTTCCCACGTTTTTAACCTGACCCCATATCGGATTTTTTGTGGCACTTGCAGGAACCAAAAGTTAGGACCTGGAAAATCATCTGTACACTGCTGTAAGACTACTGTAAAAATTTGAGCCGTCTGTACCAGATTACTACACGTGCGTGATACTGGACTCGCGTCCGCCATCATCCCTCGTGCGCGTGAGTGGTGGTAACTTTCACCTGCTCGATTTTCATCAGCAACATCTACTGGTCTAGTTCATTCCAGTGAAGGGCCTAAGTTTCTGATCTTGAAACAGTTACTAAAAATTCCTCTTGGTGTTCGGGATGTCTATGGGTTGAAACGAAGTCTTGGCTAATTTGCGGGACGCTGTAGGTTCCAATTTTTAAAGTATTTTTGCATGATTCACATGTACATAGTTACTATGTCGTAATTAATGGACTATCTCTTGCGTATTAGGTTAATAATATGCATGAATCATGTCAATATCCCTGTGAATATATATATGCGGTTAAGTGGTTATGAATTGCATATTAATGTATATATACATACATGTGGTACTGTTTTGCATGGATATATTTATCTATACGTATAGGTGCCTGTTGTTGCATGTTTAGTATTTATCTATGTATAAATAAAATGTCTTGTTTAATAAGTCGATTTTGTCATGAAAGCGGAGAACATTCCAACGAGGGTTAAAATCCGAGTTGGGTAAGTTGTTTATAAACCATGCAGGGTAAAGCTACTTTTTTTTGCACGCAAGTAAGGAGATTTATTAAAGAAGGAATTGTCGAAGACAATACAAGTTACATACTGTATCAACCAAAACGATAATATGTCCTAAAGGGACATTCTATCTTAGAGACAAAGTCTGGTCTACTAGAGTACCATACTGAAGTATCCTTCAATAAAGTGGATCCCTTCCTTGCTGCTGCATCCGCGCTAAAGTTGCATTCTCTCCAGACATGTGAAAGCTTCCAGTGTTGTAAACGGGCAATTGCTCGCTTCCATCTCGCTCGAAACCTCCATGGGATTGCTTCGCTATTGAATGCTTTTACAGCAGCTTCTGAGTTGGCTTCAATCCATATGCAACCCCAATCCATCTCCACCGCTTTCTCGGCTGCCATGACTATGGCTGTGCATTCGGTATGATAGCTGTCAACCCGACCCAGTCCCACTACCAGAACCCCAACCACAGCTAGCTCCTTATTCCGGCATACCATACCAGCCCCGCCATGACTAGGGTAAAGCTGCTCTCTATACGACATTCGCAATCTCAATGAGTATTGACGAAATCAAATTATTTTGCAATACAATAGTCGTATTTTAATTTATGTATAATACGTTGCATGTCTAGTTTACGTATTTGTTTAGTAGTATATATACGCGTACGTATAATATTTTCACATGCTACTGTATCTAAATACGTATGAGTAATTCCAATTTACCTGTTACTGTAGATATACGTCTACGTAATATATATTTACAAATTAGCCTACATATACGTATTACTAATGTGTATTTGCTTGTACGTATCGAAGTATTTATTAATGATTCAACATTGCCTATAAGTATTACTATACGTATGAGTAGAGTATCCTCACATGCTACTGTATCTGATAATGTATGGGTCAGTTATAATTGCATGTTTAGACTTCAATTATATACGTAAGAGTTGTATTTCCATGATGGCATGATTTTACTTTAACCCTTGCATAAATATTTTTTTTAAAAAAGGAAAAAAAAATAAAAAATTTAATCAATTAAGACCTTGCATAAATTTTAATTCCATAAATCTTAATCATATTCCAACGGTGTCTAGGAAACTTGAAAGATTGAGGTTACTTAATTAGAATCATGTTTGCACGGAAATCCTCCCTCATATATCTTTCTTGTAATCTGGCTGTTGGTTTATATACACGTATTCCTAGCTATATTACTACGTTAGCAGCAGCTTAGGCCTATGTTGTTAAACTCTAATGCTTAAAGATAATAATAAAGCTCAAATAATAATAAGTTCCTTCTGTCTAATAGATCTAATTTTATGCTTGCATGAGATTACGGTCTGGTTCGACTAAAGAATTTGAACATACTTATCGTAGGAGAAAATACGATAAGCATCTGCATAAGTTCTTACCACCACAAAGTTCTTCATCTATTAATCCAAATCAGCAAGATTCCTTGTCACCATTCCCGTCATTCATTATGGCTGATTTTCCAGCTAAGAAGCCCCTTTCAAACTTCTATACAGCAATACAGGAAGGACCTTCCTGCATCAAACTCGAGGATATTGTCGATGATTTTCCAATTCTACCAAACGCGCGTTTTTAGTTTGTTACCTGTGTATCATGGTTTGTATCATGAAAAACCGTACAATCACCTTCGTAGGCTTCAACAAGTGGTCACAACATTTCACCATCCAGCAGTCTCTAAGGAACAACTCTTGCTGCGGCTGTTTCCATTCACTTTAGCAGATAAAGCGTCAATTTGGCTAGCAGGACAACAACCACAATCCATAGACACATGGAATAAACTTGTTCAAGCTTTCATGCTTCAATTTTATACTCAGAAGAAAACTACTGAAATGCTTCAGAAAATTCAATTCTTTCGTCAAAATCCTCATGAATCCTTTATGGAAACATGGAGTCGCTTTACTGATCTTCTTTTAGAATGTCCTCATCACCGACTAAACAAAGCTGTCCTTGTTCGTTCATTCTTTAATGGACTTTCTAATCATCAAAAAGAAACTCTTGATATAATGAACGGCGGTTGCTTCATGGATAAAGGAGCTACTGAAGCATATACTTTTCTTGAAAAATAAGGCAAAAAAGGTACACATTGGGGTAACACTGATTATTCTAGGTCATCTAAGGCTACTGTTACAAAAGCTACGTCTATTTTTGAGGTAAAACCCAATCCCGAATTGAAAAAACTGATAGAATCCCTCACTAAAAAAGTAGATGCTCTTGCAATTCAAGTAAACGATCAACTTCCACAATAGGATATGAACGTTAACACTTCCCCATGTGTTCTATGTCTCAGTCCAGACCATCTTGGTGCTTATTGTCCCTTGTTACATGCTCCCCCTACCCAAATACCAGAGGAGGCATATGCATTCAACATTCCTAATGCACCATGGAGACAACATCCAAATTTCGCTTGGCGCCCGAATAACCAACAAATGGCTCCTCCAGGTTTTGCCAATCCACCTGTTCGACCAATCAACAATTTTATTCCATACCACCAAGGAAATAATCATCAATACCAACAAAGTCAAAATCAATTTCAAAGTAATTCAAATGCTAACTATCAAAACAACCGCAGCCTTGTTCCAGCCAATCCAAATTTTGGCTATAATCAACAACTTCTCAGCAATAATCGTGAACTAGTCCCTGTTGCACAACCTATGCCTCTCGCTACTGGTAGGACAAGCGAAACTTTCTTCGCTTACATGAACCAACAATCACAAATTCTAACGTCTATCTAACAATCACTTCAATAATTAGCGCAAGAAAAGAGCCAGAAAGGCGTGTTTCCTGGCCAAGCAGTTCCAAACCCTAAGCCAGCGAATACTGCCTTTGAACTCACCAATACACCTAGTACAAATGCTCCAACTTAAGGTGAGGTGAATGCAATCACTACTCTTCGATCTGGAAAAACCGTTGGCAATCAAATCCGTATGCTAGATGATCAAACAAAAGATACCGGAGGTTCCAATGAATCTGTTTTAGAGAATGAACTTACGATGGAAACACCAAGTTCAACAACATTACCATCTAAAAAATTAGGAAACGAGAAAGTGGACCCTAATGCCAAATTCCGCCTTAAGGCACCATTTCCTGCCCGATTGGCAAATAATAAACCTGATGAAAACTTTGATGAAATTAGAGAAACCTTTAAGAATTTGACAATAAACTTACCCTTTCTTGATGCCCTAAAGCAATTACCAAAACATGCAAAATTTTTAAAAGACATGTGCACCACAAAAAGAAAAACAAATGTGCCTCAACAGGCCTTCCTTACTGAACAATTTCCGTCCATCACTGAATACAATGGTATAGTAAAATACAAGGACCCCGGTAGACCAACAGTTCCATGCACATTAGGTGACAAATATACAGCTACAACATTACTAGACCTAGGAGCTAGTGTGAACTTATTTTCTTATTACTTATTTAAACAACGAGGTCTACACGAGCTTAAACCTACCACGATGACTCTACAATTAGCCAACCGATCTATTAAGTATCCAAAAGGCATTGTGGAAAATATCCTTGTAAATGTCCAAGATTTCTTTTATCCCATAGATTTTGTCATTTTGGATACAGAAGTTGCCTGTGACTCCATTCCTATCATATTAGGGCATCCGTTTCTCGCAACTGCTAATGCGCTCATAAACTGTAGGGATGGGTCCATGACCATGTCTTTCGGAAATCTTTCGGTCGAGGCTAATGTGTTCAAGTTGATGAAACAAATTCCAGAGAATGACATTGATGGTGAGATTAACCTGGTTGACACCCTTGTACAAGAATATTTCATAAACTCTTTTCCTGAAGATGAAGTACACCAATTCCATTCTTTTGGTGGTTCTGAGTTTGATGTTGATAATTATTCACAGGATGTATACGAGTTTTTAGAGTCAATACCACTAATTGACCCTACTACCATCCTATCAAGCGACATGGACGAACATCAATCTATTTTCTCTCTGGAAGATGACTTTTCTCAAGAATCTTTAATACCCACTCCTCCTACCCTTGACTTAAAGCCTATTCATTCGGACTTAAAATACATACATTTAGATTCAGATGGTAGTCACCCAATTATCATATCATCATAATTGACTGCCGATCAGGAATCACGTTTAATTAAGGTCATTCAAGAACACCGTTCTGCTATTGGATGGTCTCTCGATGACATTAAAGACATTGACCCTAATGTGTGCACCCATTGCATACATCTTAAAGAAAATGCCAAGACATCACGTGAACCGCAACGTTGTCTAAATCCAACCATGAAGGATGTGGTACGGGAAGAAATTTTAAGGTTACTTGATGCATGTATTATTTACCCCATCTCAGATAGTGTTTGGGTAAGTCCCGTACACGTTGTTCCCAAGAAGTCTGGCATTACAGTTGTGTGAAATGATAAACCTTTCCAGTCTGGCATCTATAGGAGATTTATTCAAGATTTCTCAAAGGTTGCTCGACCTTTAACAAATCTCCTACTTAAAGATGTCATATTTGGCTTCACTTTCGATTGCAAACAAGCTTTTGAGACCTTAAAGTCCGCCATGACTACAACTCCGATAATTCAATCACCTGACTGGTCTAAACCTTTTGAATTAATGTGTGACGCAAGTGATTACACTATTGGAGCTGTCCTAGGGTAACGCCGAGAGAACAAGTCAATTGTCATTTACTATGCTAGTAAAACTCTTAATGATGCTCAACGTAACTATACCACCACTGAAAAAGAATTTCTCACAGTTGTATATACCCTGGATAAGTTTCGTCCTTACCTGGTTGGTTCTTCCACAATAGTCTACACTGACCATGCGGCGCTGCGTTATCTATTAACAAAGAAAGATGCCAAACAGAGGTTGATCTGCTGGATCCTTCTTTTGCAAGAGTTTACTCTAGAAATTAGAGATAAAAAAGGTTGCAAGAACGTGGTAGCAGACCATTTATCACGAATTGTCAATGATGTCGATAATGATGCCGAACGAATCTACGATTCATTTCTAGATGAACACTTGTACTATGTTTTTATCTCCTAGGTATGCGGATATAATAAACTACCTAGTTACTGAGGAGGTCCCTTTATCTTGGACTCGATCGGACCGGAAAAAGTTCTTATCCACTGTGAAATTTTATTTCTGGGGTGATCCCTACCTCTCCAAGTATTGTTCCGACCAACTGATATGCCGTTGCATTCCCGACTGGGAATATAATGACGTGTTATTCTTTTGCCATGAACAATCTTGTGGTGGTCATTTCAGTGGTAAGAAAACTGCGGCCAAGGTCCTACAATGTGGATTTTATTGGTCAACGTTGTTTAAAGATGCACATGAGCATTGCAAAGCATGCAACCGCTGCCAGCAGCTAGGATGCATTACTCAACGCAATATGATGCCCTTAAATCTAATTTTAATTGTAGAAATTTTTGATGTATGGGGCATCGACTTTATGGGTCCCTTTCCAAATAGTTATGGCTTCCTATACATACTGGTAGCTGTTGACTACGTATCAAAATGGATCGAGACATTGGCATGTCGTGCTAATGATTATAAAACGGTCATTTTGTTCGTAAAGGAAAATATTTTCTCTCGATTTGGTGTTCCCAAAGCTATAATTAGTGATGGGGGAAAACATTTATGTAATAAATTTTTTGAATCATTAGTAAAGAAATATGGAGTCACTTACAAAGTGGCAACTCCGTATCATCCTCACACCAGTAGCCAAGTAGAAGTCTCTAATAGAGAGATTAAATCAATTTTAGAAAAGACAGTTAATCTATCTAGAAAAGACTGGTCTCTAAGATTATCTGATGCTTTTTTGGCATATAGAACAACTTTTAAGACACCTATAGGCATGTCCCCTTACCTCCTCATTTTTGGTAAACCTTGTCATCTTCCAGTTGAACTTGAGCATCGTGCTCTATGGGCCATCAAAAGCCTCAATTATAATACCAATGCAGCAGGCGAGAAGCGGAAATTGCAGTTAAATGAGCTTGAGGAGATTCAGAGTGATGCTTATGATCTCTCGAAATCCTATACAGCCAACATGAAAAGAGTGCATGATAAGCACATATTAAGAAAAGATTTCAAAATTGGTCAGAAAGTTTTGTTGTACAACTCGAGATTATACATTTTTCCAGGAAAATTAAAAACTCGATGGTCTGGTCTTTTCACTGTCTTTGTCGTCACCCCTTATGGGGCTATCTCTTTGAAAAATTTAAACGATGACAGCGAATTTAAAGTAAATGGCCAACGCCTTAAACATTATCATGAGTTGCGCTCTCCAGATATCGAAAAGACTCTTCTCAACGATCCAGTCTACAAAGACTAAAGATTCGTTGGTGTACTTCTTTCCAGGTGTTTAAAACAGGGAAAGTACACCATTATGGTAGTCGGGCCCTCTTCTATTTTCTTCTCTTAAATATCCTAGAGTGTGTGGTTGCAAGTGTCGGAACCTTAGTCCACAAAAACTCTATTTCAGAACTGAGTATAAATGTCTTCTGATAATCGAGCAAACGTGCCTTCTGGTAAACAATGGGTACCAAAAATTTCCCAGCCTTCCTTTTCTTCCCTTTTCTATTCTCTTCCTCGTGAACTCCAGCTCATCATTTGGTATAAATTTCACTGATAAGAGCCCAAAAATGTAGTTTTAACCCCTTTAACAATATTGCTTTGAGACCAATTATGTGATTAATAGGTAAGAGTTAGTAATGTTATTGTGTTTTTGTGTATTTTAGGCTTCAAAGTCGAATATGTGCAGAAATGCGCCCCTTTTGTGAGATAAAGGAGCAAGGGTTGATTGCTAAAAAGTTCTGTAATTAAAGGCCAAGATTAAAGGAGAAAAAGCCTTTTTAAAGCCCGGTCAAAGCTGAAAAGTCGAAGTCAACGCAGGCAGAAACAACGCACAAAAGTCAGCAGAACTTTCGAAGGTCGTATCTTTGGACTTAGACCTCGGAATTGGGGCTATCTTATGTCAAAACGACCAGCTCGGAAAGATCTTTCCAATGGTTCAAGCTTTCACCCAATCAGAGGAGCAAAAGTGGGTAAAAAGTCCATAGAAGCCAAATCTAACTGAAAAGGCCTCTGTGGACTAAAGAAATTGGGTTTTGGGCTCGATTTTCTGGCCCAAAACATGGCTTCTCAGCCCATGCACGAAAAAGTGGATCTAGTCTCTTCCATTTGTATGTAGAAGACTTAACTCTTAAGGATACCTAGATCTAGATTAGAAAAGGAGGTTAGACTCCATTAATGAGAGAAAATAACTTGTTTTAGATCTAGTTTTTACCTTCAATTAATTAGTGTTAGAACAAAGTAGATTATTATTTAGAATCAAATTTAGTTTTATAATAAAGAATTAGTTCTTCATTTCAATTTAGTTATTGATTAAATTCTTATTTAGTTTTAATTGTTTTAAATTCATAAATTAGGTTGTCTTCATTTTGATTCTTAGACTATTGTTAAAATTAGATTTATAAAGTTAAAATTAGTTATTAAATTATGACTTGTTATTATTGTTCTTATGTTGGGAATGATAGTATAATGATATTAGGCTAAAACCTCCATTAGAGGAGATTAAGGAAGCCATGTGAGGATGATTGCTTGTTAAAATAGTTGTTATTTAGAATAGAAATTTCACATATCATTACTCTCACCATTGTTCTTTGTGTTTGTTCAATTGAATTTGTTTAAGTCTTGAGAGTTAAAAGTGGAACGATTCCGTACTCTTATCTATATTGCTTCATTATTATTTGAGAGAGTAAGGAAAAATGATTGATACCGTAAGAATAAGGTTAGAGTAATCTAATTGTGTTTTTAAGGGTTATCACTCACCTATCTCGAATAGGTAATGGTCGTAGTACTTTTGCAAGAAAGCAACGTGCGTGAAGGATGGGGTGGTGTATGAATTATCAAACACCTTTCTATCCAGGTCTTGAACTATTCTCTGATATGAGCCGGTATAAGGTATATTTTTGTCTGACACCAGCTCAACAAGATAAACTTTGTCGTCGCCCCGTTGCTCCCACAAGTTGGGATTCGTCTAGAGGATCTGACGTTAAAAGACTTATATTCGTCTTGAGGATCTGACGTTAAAAGACTCATATTCATCTCGAGGATCTGACGTTAAAAGACTCAACATGTATATACTCGTGTCTTTTATTTTCACCTTTGCACTAAGCATTATGCACAAAGAGAGTCGTGACGTGTAATATCAGATGGTCCCTCGTTCGCACGGGTAATGGATTTCACCAGACCAACCCCGAACATTTTTCTATTTGATGGCAGTTCGGGGCAGTTTGAGGCTATACCATATGTACTAAGGGTAATATTATTATTAGACCATTACACATTGGTCAGGGATGGTACCATCCTGAGCCTTAGGCCCCCAAAACATAAAGGTTAAGCCACAGTCTGGCTGGATTGGGTTCGCCCCAGAGCCGACATGATAGTTGCTTGATTTTATTGTAATGGTTTTCTTCTTATAGTTCGGTGTTGTTGACACGTTCTTTTGTATATTGACACATTAATCTTCTCTTGTACATTGCCACGTTCATCTTCACTTGTACATTTGTACATATATATTAAAAAAAAAGGTTGAAGGTGCCTTCTTCATATTCCATTGGATGGCATTTCTAATGTTGATCATTTTGGCATCTCATTCGTTTAATTTGGAGTTGAAACGAATCGAAATTCCGAGTTTGAAATTTTTGGACATTTCGGGACATAAGGGGAATTTCCGGAATTCATTTGGGCTTAGGCCAAAAATTAGAACCCGACCCAAATCATGTGTCCAATCACAAAACCCATCACGCGAGACGACCCACGCGTCAGCCTCTCACATTTCTTCCCCCCGAAAATCCGGATCTTGCTTCCCCTCACACATCCTCGCATACGCGGTAACCATAGCTTGATTTTGACCAGCGCACACGAGCAATTCGCCACCGATTCAAAAAAAATTCACACAGCACCATCCCCTCACTCCATTCAACCAATATATATACACCCTCAGAAACTCATCTCGATCACTCTATGGCTGGAAATCGGAGAATCACAGTTGAGAGAAATTTTAAAAATCTTTATGATTCCGGCATGTTTCACCCCTTTTTTGATAGGGAAATTGCGAATAGGGAGTGGGAGTATCTCTTACACAAAGTGCCGGCTCATTAATCCGAAGATTTGGTGTTTAAATTTTACAACAATGGTGGTTTCCGGGGAAATGAGTTTTGGATTACGTTGGAGTTGTTGTCGATTATAATGGATATTCTGATTAACTCCGATAGTCCGACACTGCTGATATCGGAGTATCTGAATACAATGGAGTTGATGTTTGACACGCTTCTCGAGAAAGAATACAATGATGGCTCGAGATGCGTGTACCAACATTCCCTCCAACGGAACCAACTGGTAGTCACGCAATGGCTGGCCTACAACGTCATCGGTACATCGAAGATGTCTGACGTCAACAAGACGTTCTTGCATCTGCTGTGGATCCTTCAGGAGAAGAAAGAAACTTTCTGCATGGTCCATTTCCTTGGCCATGTCCTTACGACTGCTTCTAACAGTTCAGCTCCTCTTGCTGTACTTGTTACACAGATTATGATTAATTTAGGGTTCCAGTCCGCTAGTCCATTAATTCAACCAAGGTCTTTCAAAAAATTTGCGATTTTCGAGACTTGTGTCATGGATCACTGGGAACCTATAGCGAGAGATGATATTGAGCGTGATAATGTGCCTCCTCCTCCTCCTTCACCGCCCAACTGTTTTAATGAGAATACCATGCGCCGAATCAACACTCCCATGGAAGCTTTGAGACACATGAACTCGGGCATGCGCAACATGTTTGTCCGCCAGGATAAGTTTCAACAGGAATTGCATAATCGTCAAGGCCGTTTCCAGCGCATGATGATAGCTAATCAGCAGCAGTTTCAGGAACAAGTGGTTCGGTCTTTAGCAACCATACATGAACAATTATCTCAACCAGGAGTTCGCAGTACTCATCGCCGTCAGAACCCTGGTTCATCTTCAGCTAACCCTGAAGATTCCCAGTAGCAGTTTCTTTATTCCAGTTGGAAAATGGCTATGTCATTTCTTCTATTTATGTATTGCATTTGATTTTTCTAAGTACTGTAAAACGGTATATTAATTAATTTCTCATAATTTTGTATTTCCAAACCGATTTAATGAGAAATTATTTACGATAAGAAATTATTGTATTTATTATATAAATATATTAGTTCTTCCTTTATGCATTGGACCTACTCTTTAGGCCCAACAGACTATTTCAAATATTATCTCCATCGGAATCATTACTAGGCTCAAACGGTCATATATCCACCAACGGCCAGATATCCACAAACGGTTAGATATCCACCAACGGTCAGATATCCACAAACGGTCAAATTTTCGCTTATAAATTCCGACACTTCTCATCACCCTTCACTCACCCCATTCTCTCACTCTCCAAAGTTTAATCTTCACATATTATCTTTTCATTCAACACAATGGATCCGATCGAGCGATTGGAAAGGAGCAACGTGATGGGGCATTTATAGTGGTCTTGATAACAATATTTATCGTGGTGATACTGTTAATCATGCATGACATCCTTCAGCATATCTAGATCTATGTAACCTACATATCTCTTTCCCTTTGTATATTACTATGGTGTGTTAAATAATTCTCAACCATTTGTATGAGTTACGTATTAAATGGAGAAGTCTCCTATTTAATAAATATGTGTATTAATTGTATTTTCACCTGATCATAAACATAAAAAATTTATCAAATCCATAACAACGAAGAAAAATCAACATATCACGAAGATAATTCAATCTAAACTCATTATATTAATAAAAGATCGCGCACGCTATACGGAACACCTAAACAATTGTTGCGCACACAGCTCGACAATCCTATCCAGCTTCCATTATTGAGGTGTGATCATCAATTTTGAAATTACGTGTAGGTCTAACTGCCCTTTGAAACTTTCCTCCGTATTTTCTATCATTTTAATACTTCATTAATTGTTTTTGGACATCTGACATGAAAAGACATACTATGGATACCCATAGTTGTTGTACATAATTAGGTGTACCAACACCACATGTTTCACTTGTGTTTTCACATATTAAGTCTAGATCTAGCTGCACTTGGCATTTTAATTTGTACCAGATCCTATATTGGCTATAAATCTCTTCGTTTCAGCCATTTTCATTTCACGGTTTCTACACTATCCTTCCATCACTTACATTTTCAAATGGAGCAACCAAGAAAGATAGTGCCCGAAAAAGACTACCTAAATTTTTTTGTTGATGGCCGACTTTCTCCTTTTGACACAGAAATTGTACGTCGAGGATAGATGCCTCTTCTATATCATTCAGCAGCTGATTATTCCAGAGAGTTGGTTTTGATGTTCTACGAATTTAGCAGAACTGAAAATGGAAAACTCTATTTCAACGCCTATAAACAACAATTTGAATTGACTAAGGAAATTATCTACAACATACTGCAAATTCCAATGAACACACAGGAGTTCCATCTTTCAGACTCATCATTTGATTCTGTCAAAACTTTATTACATGCCACCGTATCTCGTGGCGAAGTTGGAAATAGGCATCACGTTGTTTTTCAACGCTCTTTGAAACAGAATCAACGAGTTGTGCTCCACTAGTTGGGACACAATGTGGTAGGGACATCACACCAATCTGAAGTGACAAAGCCTCAACTCCACCTACTTTGGGTTTTGCAGAATCAAAGGGATGATTTTGACATAATCCAACACCTTCAGAACGCGATCACCAGGAAAACAAAAAGGTTAGCACCTCTGCCTACTTTAGTCCCGAAAATCATGACGCGTTGGGGTTATCCAATAATTGTTCCAAAGATACCTCTTCAAAGAGCGGCCATTACTATACTTCACATAGACTACTCCGCTGGGTTTTGTACTCCAGATAGTCTGGCAGATGAACAGGACGACCAAAGCTCAAACTCTGAACATTTCTCTAATAAAAATGCCTTGCAGAACATTTTTAATCCAATGGAAGGCATTCGATTTCTTCATGAAGGCATGCGAGAATTACACGCACGTCAGGGAATCATCATCAAAAGTCTTATAGATTTCCAAGAACGACAAGCAATGCACGATGTTGACCAGGCGGCAATCTTGAAAACTCATTCTCAGTCCTTGGAAAATCACACTCTCCTAAAAGAAAATCAAACTACACTCTCTAGCAACCAGGGGGCCCTTCAACTCCAGCTTAGCCAACAAATTGATGAACTGAACAGTGTTGTCCACGATCTACATTCCTATCAACATCTTCATCATCATCCTGATCCATGATTGTCTTTAAAAAAAAAAGAAAGGGGGGGGGGGGTTGCGTTCTGTTTTTACAAAACTCAACTTTTCCCAAAATAAAATAAATAAAATAATTATTATTAATTAAGTTTTTCATCGTGTGCTCCTTTAATTAATATTGTTGTTATCTTTCTGTCATCTTTTGTAAGATAACCTACTAGGATTGTCATAATTCACATTGTTATATCCAATAATCAAATTTTAACATGTATTTTGAATTTGATTACAGGAGGAGTCTATCTTCTTCCATACTCTGTCATCCATCCAGTCAAACTTTATTGGACATTTTTTTTCCATCTTTACCCATCGCTCTACTCCATCAAACATGGCTTCTTCATCAAACGTAGCATCTTCATCAAGCATGACACCTCTGAAAATCATTCATGAGCACTCCTTTCAGGCTATGATGGATTCTAATGTTTATGGCCTTCATTTCCGTGATTGCATTACTAACATCGGGTGGTCTTCCCTTGTTATTCGCCCTGACCAAACTTATTTTCCAAGTTTGGCGGCCTACTTTTATGCTAATATGGGAGATACACCAGAATTCAACGCTGGCTCATGGCTTTTTCTTAGACGGATTCACAATCCAAGTTGGTGGCACAAACCATGTCTTTTCGGAGCCAACGCTTGCCCTGACTTTGGATCTTTTATATCACGAGCCGGTAGGAACATGGCCATACATTTTTCACAACTCTACTCGTTCCTTTTCATGGCTTGCTTTTCGCGCAGCATACAGTGATGGTCTTGAAATTAAAGATGAAGGAACTAAACTTGGCAGATGGCCAGACATCACCATTCCCTTAGCCAGCATGACCATAAACGTGGGAAATGCGATGTTGTTTGTCCTTCTGAACATCATGGGAGATTGACATTTTTCGACCTCCAATGATGCTGCATGTGTAGTCTTCAATGAGCTTGCTCAAGGTCATACATTCTTTGATATCTTAAACTGTGTTATCTCCAATCTGAAATGAGCTCGCACTGTTCGGGATCAGTATATACTTTTACCTATAACTGCGTGCTAAATTATGAAGACACATTTCCCACAGTTTTCAGCTACTTTTCAAGACTGGGTCAAGGTAGATTCTATGTGCCCAGCAAAGAAGATAATTCGTTCATTAAGGTTTAGGCAATGGAAACGTCTTGCATGATACTTGAGACATGTTCGTTGTTACCCAAATGATGATAAGATGTTGAAACATTTGAACGAATCCGATGAACAATAATGGGCCACCATTTGGCAATACATTATCTTTTGGCGCGATGCTAAAAAAGTGCATTTCACTAAAGAAGATGCCAGACCATCACCACATCCTGGATGGTAAACTTGAGTAGGGAATTGTACATATATCTAACTGTATATAGTTGTATATAGTGTGCTATTGTTTTTCTTTGTTATTTCTGTATAATATATTATGTTACCACAACTTTCTGTTCCAGCAATCCAACCCTAATTTTGCTCACAGACTCATGTAATTCCTTTCTTTATCTATTTTTATTTCGAAGACTAAGCATCACTCTATTTGGGAGTGATTTAATCCTGTGGCAAAAATTAGGCAACCTGTAGGTTGTATATAGTTTCTATTTTCTTGTTAGTAAATGTAATTAGTGACAAAGTCTTGTTTCATTTTCAATGATGAAAATTGTCTAGAAGTCTCACGTTAGCATTTGAATTAGGATTCGTTTTTAAGAAACTTAAGATAATATGTACGTAATAGTTTTTACATCTTTTCATGAGTATTCATGCACTGAGTATCATTGATTGTACATAGCAATAAGTTTCTAGAACCCACGGTTAGTCTACTTAAACTATCAATCCTGTGATAATCTAACCAAAAGCCTCGATATGAGTGATTCGTGAGTAATGACACAAATGAGTAGTTTTCCCGAATAGAGAAAATCACGCGTCGACTTACTTGATCACCATCTGAATCCTAGGCGAGAATTTAGGCCTTCTTTGGATCGACATAGCTAAAAATTCTTACCTGTTACAAATTTTACCGCTAGTATCTATACCATAATAGGCTATTACTAACAGTCAAAAACCGTTACAAAAAATATTTGTAACACTTTTTATCCGTAACAGTTTGGGCGTGGGTAATCTGTTACAAATATTTGTAACGGTTTAAAAGCGTTACAAAGCATTATTTTGCTAACAGTTTTTTCCGTAACTGAAAATATTTGCTAACGGTTTTCTTTGCTCAATTGTATTACTATTCAGTAACAGTTTTATAAAGTTAGTAGCTTTTTTTGTGTTACTCCTTTCTAACATTAGTAACGGTTTTATAAAATTAGTAACACTTTTTGTGTTACTCTTTTCTAACATTATCGAAGAACGCTTTTATAAAGTTAGTAACTTTTTTTTTGTGTTTCTTGATTTATAAAATTTGTAACGGTTAATTTTCTTTTGGTAGCGGTTTTTTGCCGCATAAAGTGTTACTCATTGCAAAGCTTACTTACGGTTTTTCACTATTACAAAACTATTTCATATAAAAAAATAATTTCCCCAAAAACCTCTTTTGGGGAGACTCATCAAACACGCATAAAGATGCCCCCACTTATTCGGTATTCTACAATCATCCATAACATAAACAAGAAATTAATCTCACAAATACATCCAATCACATAAACTTTTATTAAAATAACATCACCAAAACATCTTTCATAAATAGGACTTGCCATGAATGAAATACACACTATTTTCCAAATCAATGGGACTTGTCCTTAAACTCAAACTCTCACGTCATTTGTATAGAACTAGCACCTTCAGTAGTTGCAAGCATCAGGGGATGATTTTGAAATGGTATCATCAGAAAAGTCCCTTTCATCCTATACACCAATAGAAATATATAAAATATAAGTCAGGCAGTAAAAAACAAATATGTATAAATATATACTTATATCCTATTCTTAAGTAGTAGCTCATTATACTCAAACTACAGAATTCAGAAAAGAGAATATAGTAGCAAGCTAGTAGCAATAGAAGCATAGTATAGACATGAAAGTTTATGTAATGCCCCAAAACCCTATAACCTTGTAAGACACCTTGACTAAAGACATAAAAATTTCGACAAAGTCTCATCTGTATTTTCAACATTTCATATACATAAATCTGTCATAACCGAAAATCAAATAATATATTGATTAAGTAGAACTAGCCACTCAAATATATATTGATTCAGTAGAACCGACTACTTAACCATCTCGACCAATGCCGGTTAAGTCAAATAACCAATCCTCGAATAAAAAGACACTATAAATTATATACACTAGTATACTACATTCCAATGGGGGCATAAAGCGGAGGGGGATTTTTTTTGGGGAATATGAAATGTCCATCTTACTTAGGTTTCAACAATTTTTATGCTTTCATACATAGCTTGACTGGATGACCATTCCTTTCCCAGCCTTTTTTTCATTCATTTGCCTTGGCATCTCCTGGCTCAGTTAAAGTAACATATTCATACCTAACAATTTTCTACACGCCACCAGTTTCATTGTCACAGTACATTTGTGGAGAATTTAAAAGAAAGAATCTATCTTAATAATTCCTAGCAAACCATATTACGTCAATGGAACACCTAGCATTTTGAAAGAAATATAATACTGTGACAACATGGACAGGGACAAGGAGAAAAAAAAAATATGAAAGGTTTGTGTTTTTGCAATTAAAGATGAATGTAATTGAGTTGATAACGAATTGAAAGAGAAGTAGGCTATAATAGCTACAGGGTAAGGTGAACACCACTATCTGATGAAGTTGGACCACTTCAGATAAATGAAGTTGCAGAATGACAAAAAAACATAAGCCAAAATCCATTTTGTGACATCCATATAAATCAGCTAGGTAGTTAAAGGCGCAGATGAGAATATTCTCCCCATAACTAAGTATTTAATTAATTAAGCTCGCGGCAAACCAGTACTAGGCTTGTAATTTGAAACAATTTCTATATGTTATAACACAATG
Source organism: Coptis chinensis (assembly GCF_015680905.1). Lineage (NCBI taxonomy): Eukaryota > Viridiplantae > Streptophyta > Magnoliopsida > Ranunculales > Ranunculaceae > Coptis > Coptis chinensis. Next base: position 21,698,236 of record NC_141456.1, on the reverse strand, counting down.
TAAGTAACTTATTCTATTTACCTTGAGTCTTCTGCTGGATCCAGCACTAGTGAGATCTACCAAAGCCACCAAACAAATTTGACAAGGAAATACTAAAGAAAAATACAAACACTCGAGTTCAGTCATGACAATGACGACAAGATAATATTTGTCCAAATAATGACATGTAAGAAAAGATCTCTCAAAATCAATTTTAACACCATCGATTAGTTTACTTACCACAATCATTTTACTTGGAAAAAACCCATAGAGATATACTAACGATAATAACATATAAACAGATAATAACCACAAAAATGCATTTCCACAAACAATCCAGAGACTCAAAAGAAGAGTTCAAACTGCATAGTATTCATATATTGGTATCCCATCTGCTTATATCTAAACAAAGTAAGTGCTTCTAAATACTCATTTTCAACACAACTCGCAATCATAATCGCCCACGAGATAGAATCCTTAACAATCATTTTATCAAAGAGTTCTCGTGCCGAATCCAGACTACCACAAGAAACATACATGAATAATAACCTGTTGGCTAATAGTAAAGTCATCCCATGACCACTTTTGGTCATGTGAGTGTGAACTTGTACACCAGTTTCAGCATCACGTATATGGGTGCATTCTTTTATAAGATAAACATACACACCATGTGGTATAGATAGTTTTAGGACGTCCATAAAGCGTAAAATGTCTGCGGCTGAAGTCACCGCCATGTCGTGGATAATATAATAGAGCATACCCATTACATATCTGATTAAAGCAACAAACTGAAATAGAGAACTAACAACTCCCAAAAACAATTAATTTTGATGTCTGATTGTTATGTAAAAGTAAATATCATAAGCCCTAAAATCATATCCCTTGTAGAGAAGATAGTAGTTTCGCTCAAAGAACATGCACAAATGAAAATAAAAAATCGTACCTTTTGCAGCAACTCAAATCGAACTTGGACTGAAACAAACTGAGCAAATCCCTCACTGAAGAATTAATCCAAAGAGAGAGAGAGAGAGAAGTTAATTAATCCAATTGAAAAATTACCAAACCCTATGTAATTAAAAGGAAGAGGAAGGGGAGGGCATATTTACAAGCGGTGGCAGGAAATAACTCAAGAACGAAACATATTTGAGACAAATAAGACATTAGAAGCAAATGATGTGTACATCACATGTAATTAATCCTCTAATAAGACAAATGATGTGTACATCACATGTAATTTTGTGCAACTATAATACATTAGAAGCAATTACTATCACCAACCACATTCTGCCAACTACCCTATAGACCGCTCATTCCAATTTGCTGACTATAGACTATTAGAAGATTTTTAAATGCAACAAAGAGATGTTATATGAAATACCTTAAGCTTAGGCACAGGTCCAATGAGATCATTAGAAGACAAATCCCTAAAATGTGAAACGCAATACAACAACACCCATTAGACAAAACCATGACATATATGGCTTGGCAACATGCCCATGTTGAAAAAAAAATATCCTCGCAACGGTCAAATGCAAGTGCTGCAATTTATGAATACAAAGTGAGTCATTTCATGAATACTTGGGCAGTAGATTTGTTATTCAAAACTTCTACTTGCATTGCTTCATGAACAAAAATCTATATTTCATAAAAAGAGGCCATGTATCTTCAAAATCTATCTAAACAGGCTTATGAACATAAAACATCTAGATCAGTGGACTGCAGAAAAAATTAAAGAATTAACACGACACATAAGTGCAATGGTTAACATGGAAGCTGCAAAGAAAGCAAACTAAGACTAGGACCAATAAAGTATTTCCTTTCCTTTTTATTTTTTGAACAAAAAGTCATCCTTTATTTCTGTGGAATAGCAAGGTTTTCTATTTCGTAGACTAAAATTATTGAGTTGACAACAAATCATTAGAAAAACGGATAATAACATAAAAATTTAACTAAAATGATACCAATAAATCGGATACCATTCAATCAATTCTTCTGTTTAGTTCTGTACTCTCACATAGATGGATGTCGAAAATGACAGAAACCTCCTTCATTGCAATAACCCCTCTGGTGATACCAGCACAGTTGGGTTCTGTAAGGTTTCCAGTACGGTGATACCAACATAGTAACCCTATTCTGATGTCTAGAATACCTGTTTTCATAAATCTCCTGATAGTTTCGCTGCATGGCAGTGTTTCCAGCTGGTGTACCCAACCCATTATTGACATTTCCCCGCTGTGACATTCCCCAATTAGTTGCTTCATTTCCCTCTGATGCTGTTACCAAATCCATGGTCACTGTTTCTTGTGCTGGTCCTCCACAACTCAACTTTGGGGGGTTGGCTGAGCCACAAGAAGGTTTTGAGTCTGGATCCAGATTATATTCCGAGATAGTATGTGTACTTACATATGCAGCAGAACTGTTAACAACACACGGATCATTTCTCCATTTTTCAAAAGGTAACACAGGTTTTTCAGCAGCAAATGCAGCGATAGAACCAAAACGCATTTTTTGGTTAACTGGTAATTCATTGCTCCATTCGAGTGATTCTGACTTAATTATAGGACCCTGTTCTGATTTCTTATCTGAAAAATCCCATCCTTGATTCTCTTTTGGAAGATTATCACAATTCCCAGATGAGTTTCCAATCAAGCCACTCGAACCAGCAAGTTCAGATGGTAAAGTTTCCGAATTCACACCTACATCCATCAAGGCTTCATCTAAGGCAGGTTGAGGAGGCTCTGCAAAACCTTGGATTTCAACTGAAATGATTGTCGACATATCCCGACTCTTTTCGCCATCGAATTCAGACATTGTAGGAAAACATGTTTCAGACGTTGTTTGAGGATCAAGAACATCCTGTAAGACAGCATGTGAAGCATCTGCCAGAGTAGATTTAGAGATCCTTTCTTGACAAGCCAACATAGTATCACTACCATTCAATAATCCCCAATCAAGTGATGAGTTTCCAGAAAACACCACTTTCAACTCTAGTGTTTCTGCAGTCCAACCAGATGGTTCAGAGCTCAAACCATCACTTTTAGCGGGTTCAATGTTACCATCAGCAAGGCCATTAGCATCCTCCAAATGCGAATTTCCGTTTAAGTCAATTTGCTGGTTGCATGTTCTCGTTACGTTACTATGCATTCCTTGGGCAGTAAAACCTTGGGTTTCGACAGAAATGATAGCCGACACATCACAAGCTTTCTTTCTGCCATCCAATTCAGACGTTGTAGGTAAACATGTTGCAGACTTCGTTTGAGCATCAAGAACATCATCCTTTAAGACAGCATGTGAAGCACCTTCCAGAGTAGACAGAGAAGTCCTTTCCAGAGGGGCCGACATAGTGTCATTACCATTCAATGACTCCCAAGCATGTGATGAGTTTCCAGACCGCACCGCTTTCAAGTCTACTGTTTCTGCAGGTGAACCAGACAATTTAGAGCTCAAACCATTAACTGGTTCATTGCTATCCATAGGAAGGCCATTAGCATCTGCCAAATCTGAATTCAAGTTTAAGTCAATTTGCTGGTTGTCTGTTCTCATTAAGTTATTATCCATTCCTGGAGTAGAAAAGCCTTGTGCTTCAACCAAAATGATATCTGACGCATCATGAGATCTACTTTTGCCGTCCAATTGAGACCTTGGAGGTAAACATGCTCCAGATTTTGTTCGAGGACCAAGAATACCAACCATTCAATGAACCATGTGATGAGTTTCCAGACCGCACTGCATTCAAGCCTAGTGTTTCAGCAGTCCAACCAGATGGTCGAGAGCTCAACCCATCACTTTTAGCTGGTTCAGCGCTACCACTAGTAAGGCCATTAGCTTCTGCCGAATCTGAATTCCCATTTACGTCTCTTTGCTGCTTACTCGTCAAGTTACTATGTATTCCTTGGGTAGTAAAACCTTGGGTTTTAACTGAAATAGCAGCTGATATATCATGAGCTTGCTCTTCGCCATCAATTGAGACCTTGTAGGTAAACATGCTTGACAGTTTGTTTAAGGATCAAGAACATCAACCTGTAAGAGAGCATGTGGAGCATCTACCAAAGTAGATTGAGAAGTTCTCTCAGGAGAAGCCGATATGGTATTGTTGAGCGTACCATTGACAAAACCCTACCTCGTTCTAAAACAAAAATCTGAAATCCAATTAAACCTAACGCAAATAATGACAACAAGTCATGAAAAGAATTGAAGAATATTTACTAATAACGAAAAAAACCCAAGAGGAAGGGCGAAAAAAAAAAAATTTAAAATTTCCAAACCCTAAAAAAAGAAGAAGAAGAAGAATTGAAGAAGAAGGAGAACAAGAAGACAAAAAACTTACCATCAATTCTTTTTAGATCAGGTTGTCTAGGTTTGAGCTATCCACATCTCGGCCCTCTGAAAGTGAGAAAGTGAGAGAGATGAGTGCGGTTTTGGACTGTCTTTTATTTTTGTGATTTGTTTTTTCTAACGGTATCAATGTGTTAGCTCACCGTGAAAAATTAATTCTGATAATTATCTGAAATTAAGTAACGGAAAAATTTACATAGTTACGCTTTGTAAACGTTAGTAAGTGTGTTATGGTGAAAAAACGTTACTAAGTGAAAAAGAAGTGCGTTACTAAATCACCCTTTTGGTGTAGATATCAAACCTTTCACCTTTACCAAAAAAAAATTTCCTTACCATCTATTAACCATAAAAGAACCTACCTAAGTGATGAGTATGAGAAATATGATGAAATGTAGAAAAATAAAGAGAAACACTTGTCCTAAATAAAAGTTAGTTACCTGCTTCAGGAAAAAATAAAATAAAATAGAATCATGTTACTTAAGCCTTTAAAAAAAAATGAAATAAGTATAAGGGCTTAAGAGCAAAGTAGGAAAACTCAGGTAAAAGCAGGAAAAGAAAATAAGGATTTATCTAGTATAAATATCTTGAAGACCTTATTTTCTCATACTTGTCATTTTTTATTTTCCATTTCCATTTTCTTTTACACCACCGCCTAAGCCCCCTAATACCTAATAAAGACTTCTAGCTCAATCAGGAGTATAATGGTGTGATAGTAAGTAGTATATGTGATTGATTGACCTCGGCTCTTCTGATTGTCATTGAGTATGTGAGGAAACGTGTTCCCACTGCACACTGGAGTTAACGAAACTTGAGTGAAAAAATTATGAGCGAATTTGTGTTTCGACACATACCTGTGAGAACCCATTTAGGTACGTTCTCCAAAGGATCCAGAAACGGCCCTGCTTGTGCATTTCAATGTAAAGATCACTACATGCCTGTTCATATGTAGATGTCTTAATTATTGTATGCTTATTAACTTGAGTTTCAAAGGAATTAATCCTCGTTCACCGCTAGGGAGATGTATAGATATCTGAGATTAATTCAGGAAACAAACTTTTGTTACTGAGTCATTGTAGTATAAATAAAGTTTGTGAGTATCTTCTCTGGAAAACTCTCATGAGGCTATAACTCGTCCACTAGGGAATTCCTAGTGGTTTAAAGGCATTCACGATACGGTCAATGCAACCGCGATTTCTCTGAAACGAGACTTAGCTTAAAATACACAGTTTTGGCCACTTATATGTTTTAATGTCTCTTCTTTGCTTGAGGACAAGCAAAGTGCTGTTTGAGAGTGGTGTGATAAGCACCCAAAACTGTATTATAAAACCCCGTAGAGATGTAACATTTTGGTCAATTTTGTGCTTAATAATCATGAAATAATCGCATCTTCGTGCTTTTTGCAGGTTGGAGCAACTAATGTAAAAATAATTATAAAGCCAGCATTTAAGCACGGAATAGGGATTATACATAAGCCTTCCAATCAAGCCCATGTGAAACCCAACAAATCCGGACTAAAGCCCAAAGACTAAAAAAGTACATAATCCAGTCAGAAACGGGATTATGTGCACAGGAGCACCAAACTGCCGAAGCTCATATCTCTTGAACCAGGACTCCGAATGCGACAAGGGAGCTGCTCAGACGATCAGTGCGACAAACTCTACGCATTGGTAGGAAGTTGTAAAAATTCCAAACGATCGGACCACCACTGGACACAACACATAGACCCACCATGCGGCCCCGCAAGATTTGATGAGTCATCATACAAGACAAAATAATTTGTGTAAATAATTGGTGCAAATTTGACACCTTGCATGAAATTAATGAAGTTGGTTGGATTTAGGTGATGATTATCTAGAAAATGAAAGGTGTTAAAGGGGGGTTTAGTTTTGGATAAGAGAAAAGTAAATGAGGGGGGAGTGTTTCACGTGGGAGAAGAGAAAGAAAGCTCTCTTATGTAAAAGGGAGCATTTACTTCCAAAAGGACTTTTGTTCATTTTCATTTGACTTGTCTTTAGTTTTTAGTTTTTAGTAGGAGTTGTAAGAAAAGCTTGCAACATTTTAATGGTGGACAACACTTTCTGGTTCTTACTAAAAACTTCTATTTTCCTTAGGTAATTAGTTGTTACATTTTGTATTCCTTTCTTCTTTCACTCTCTCTTTTACATATCTTTCTTGTAACTTTCATTTTAATCCCAAGGATCATGAGCTAAAACCCTCTCTTTGTGGAGGGTTAGTGATGCTCATGTGAGGAATCCTTTTGTATTGATTTTCTAGTTAGTTGTTTAGGAAAACAACTAGACTTACATCCTATCCACAAATGGTAGTTGGTGTAGAGTCTAGTTAGGAATCAAGATGATGATCTTAGTGATAAGTCATTGTTTTGGTTGCACATGCTAGCAATATGATCTTAGAGATGAGTCATATTGTTAGGGATTAAAATAATCTTGTTAGGATTTGTCTATTAGTTCTAGGAAGATTAAGATGCAACAATCTAGAGTTAACAATAGAGATTGTCTTCACATGAGGAGAACTAACTCTCCACACCTTTCTAATAATTGATTTTCACTTTATATTAGTGTGCATGTTAAGTAAACTAAAAAAATTTAGAAGAAAACTAAGTAGTTTTAGTATAACCAACCATATTTGTTATTTAAAAATAAAACTTACTCACTAGTTCCCTAAGAGCAAATACAAGTTGTAGGTTGTCCTAGTATTTAGGTTGGTTCGAATTCCTACTCGAGCAAAACGCACGATCACGTGAGTAAGGACTTGAAATCTACACCGAACGGAATCGAGTTATTCGTATCTTTAGACCTTAGAAGTGTAGAGATCAGGCTTCATCAATCACAACTATAAAGAAGACTTCTCCACACTCTCTAGGGGACTATCTCTACTTTCTCTTTCACACCCTTTAATGGCTTCCAATGCCTTTATATGTAGGGTTAACTAGTATTACCCCCTCCCCCTTAGATAAGCCAATTAGGATTTCCCCCTTACTAGATGGGGAAATTAGGGTCTTCCCCCTAAGTACAAAAAAAAAAAAAGTCAACTTGAGTTGACCATGTTTTTTTTTTGTGTATTTGGGGGTGGGGGGGAGGTAAATGGAATGGAGTAGACTATAAACTCATTCTGTACACACTCAAATCATTGTAATCACCATCATCACAACTCCATTAATAAAGATCAAACTTAACCCTTGTGGACGTGGACAATAACTATGCCGAACCACGTAAAATCTCAACTATATGTATCGTTATTATGTGCAATCTCAAGTCTATTTCTCTTTATTCTGCTGAACTCTCAATGGTATTGATTTGGGCAACGCATAACATAGTCACATAAAAAAGGCCAACTTCGTGGGTCCAAATTGTATCATCCATTGTTTTTGTTTTTTCTTGGAGCTAGAAAGGCCACAAGACAATAAATTATAGTTTTTCGACTTCGAATACCATATCGATATATGCAAATGATGATGCCGATAAGAAAGATATAATTCTTCCTTTTCTACTAGGTTTTTGAGTACTTATGTTATGTAATCTTCACGCTTATTTATTTATTCATTTCATTGTCCCAAAATATCATTTAAATTCCAATATTAGGACAAAGAAATAACACAAACAGAAAGAAATGAAAATAATAGAGAGACACAGAGAATGTCCGTTGTGTTATTTTCGTGGTATTTACTCATTGCTTATGTCTAGAATTGTTTATGTCCTATTTCGCATTTACTATTTGATACTATATTTTTTGTGGTCGTTATCTCTCGTTCTTTTCTACTTTTATGTATTAGCCACCGTAAATATTGTATCCGATTGAAATGGTAGATATATTTCTCTACTATTATAATTTTCTTCATCATCCATATCAAGTGGGGTAGCCAACGGTTTGGTTCTGGTCCGGTTCTTAGTGTTGTAAGAACCAAGAACCATTTAATTTTGCGGTTCCAGTTCTAGTTTCGGTTCTTCACGATTCTTAAAATTGTGGAACCTTACCATAACCACTGGTTCCTAGTGGGTATTTCCAGTTCCGGTTCTTCATTTCAATTCTTAATTAAGAGATTCACTATTTACACACATTTTTATTAGTCTTATTAAAAATGGTGTACTAATAAAAACACAAAAATATCACATGAACGAGTCGATTTTTTAAATATTGATATAAGTAATTATGTCATTCAATAATAAAGTTAAGTAAAACTATATATTTAAGGTTGTAAGCTATATTTATATATTATTTATAATATTAAATACCATGAAAAATACATATTACACTAAAAAATTAGAATTTAGTAATATATAAATGAACGTTTTGAATTTTTATATACTTTATTTAGATATTTTTTATGTTAAAAGTACGATTACATTCAGTTCTGGTTATGGTCTGGTTCTTTTGTTTAAAAAATCATTCAGTTACGGTTCTATATGGTTCGGGTTTTTTTGTACCCATTTTTAAATGGTTCCTAAAATTAGGAATCGTAACCATGATTTTTTATGTGGGTTCGGTTCCGATTCCGGTTAAACAGGTACCCATTGACACCTTTACTATCTTTTTTCACTGAACCCCCCCCCCCCCACATATATACGGGTCGGATAGGTTGACAGCCGAAAATCTAACAACAAACTTACAGCTGAAACTCACCGTTGGATCACCTAATTTAAATTAGAAATCAAAGACCCAAATATTGCATTAACTAAATAGAGCAGGGGTATTTCGGTAAATTACTTTCTTTCTCTCCCAATTTTCATTTCTATTTTGCGATCAAAACCCTTACCTTCTCTCTCTCTCTTCAAAAACCAAAAATTTACATTTTAACTATCAAAAATCAAAATTAAACCGAACCCAAAACAAACTTTTACCTTCTCGCGCGCTCTCACTCTCTCCTCCACTACTGAAATCAAACCCAAAAATCAAACCCAAAATTAAACCCAAACCCAAAATCAAACCGAAAATTGAAATTCTAAAAATCAACTTTAACAGAGCTTTGTGAATAATTGATTTTACATTTGAATCTTTTAATTAAATAATTTAATCAAACCGAAATACGTGTATAATGGAGTCAATGGCAGAAAATATAGCTATCAGTATAGAAGAAGACGTAGTTGTTGGGTCTTCTTCCAATAAATCCCCGGATAGAGAAATACATAAACTAGTTGCTCCGTTTGTAGGTATGGTTTTTAGTAGTGTTGACGACGCAAAGACATACTACAAACAATATGGTCAACAAGAGGGATTTGAGACTCGTGTTCGGTCGACGGATCGGAAAAAAAGCGGTGTGGATTTGGCTACGGGCTGTTTAATGGTTTGCTCTCGTGAAGGGCACCATAACAAGAGAGAAGTGGGAGAAGTGGGTGTTTCTAGAAATACTAGCACTATCAGGTGTAGTTGCCCCGCTAGAATGCGTGTTACGAAAACAAAATATGAAGATATATACTATGTAAGTTGCGCTGAAAATGACCATAGCCACGGTTTGGTTAGTCCAGTAAAGAGAAATTGTATGAGATCAAACAAAAATATGCCTGAAGCGGCGAAGAGGTTGACTGAAATTTTTGGTGAAAATGGTTTACCAGTCGGCAAAGTTGCAGTTGTTTTTAATGGGGAAGAACTTAGGTTTACAAAGAGGGATTGCTGGAACCATCATTATGGTTCGACCAGAAAAATTCCTAAAAAAGGTGATGCAACTGTCGTGCTTAACTATTTTATGTAGAAGAGTGTAGAGAATCCCCAGTTCTACTACGCCATTGATCTAGATCAAAATGAGACTGCAGTAAATTTTTTTTGGGTTGATGGGAGGTCTCGAGTGCAGTATGAGTATTTTGGGGATGTTGTCTCTTTTGATACCACATATCGTACCAATGCATACTCTATGCAGTTTGCCCCTTTTACTGGAGTCAACCATCATATGCAGTCAATTCAGTTTGGTTGCACATTGTTACTTGATGAGGCAGAAGATACATTCATATGGTTGTTTAAGGTCTAGCTTACAGCCATGGGTGGTCGTGCACCAACGGCAATCATCACTGACCATGATAGAGCGATGACTGCAGCTATTGCCAAAGTGTTCCCTGATATTCGTCATCGTTACTATCTTTGGCATATTATGCAAAAATTTCAAGAGAAGCTGTCATTTACTAAAATTGAGACACTGGTAACTGACTTGAAGAACATTATTTCTTTCTCGTATAGCATTAGTGATTTTGAAAGAAGATGGTGTACAATAATAAAGAATAATGAGTTGTCTGAAAATCCTTGGTTGACAGAAATGTATAATATACGGGAGAAATGGGTGCCTTGTTATCTCAGTGACACATTTTTTGCTAGTATGCATACGACTGGGAGAAGTGAATCGATGAATTCTCATTATGACCAATTCGTAAATTCGACAACTAGGCTGATGGAGTTTGTACATGGTAATGAGAGGTCTTTGGCTTTGATTGCTAGGAATGAAATAGATTTTTATTACCACACCGAGCATAGTTCACGAATTGTGCCTAAATATGTTTTTCTCCTTATGCATGCTGCGAAGGTCTATACAATTAATCCATTCAATAAATTTAAGGAGCAATTAGAGAAGGCAAAGACAGAGTACAAATTTGATGGGGACGAGATTGTCAACAATATAACCGGAAGCTACATGGTGAAATTCAGAGACCCGCAGAAGAAGTACGTTTGGAAAGTGAGTTTCAATAGAAGAACCTTAGAGGGAGACTGTGAATGTAAGCATTATCAGTTATGGGGTTACTTTGTGGTCATATGTTAAAGCTTTTTCAGCGTTACGAGATCGAAGAGATTCCAAGGCATTTTCTTTTGAAGCGGTGGATGCAAAAGTCAAACACATATAAAGTGGAGTTTGATACTGGATTAGTGGTCGACCATGAAAACCATGAACCTTTAAGAGTGGCTCATTGTATCAAGGTTGCTTCTCAAATGGCTTACGATGCAGGGAATACTGTTCAGGCTTATTCATATTTTATAGAAAAGATGGGTGAAATGGCTATTGGAGTTTCAAAGTTGAATGAAACTTCCGAAGGAGTCACAGATAATGAAGAGCCTTTGATTGATACCTCACAGGTTAATTGATTTTAATGTTTAATTTGATATTAATATTTATTTCATTCTGACTTTCAAATCTTTATTTCAGATATTGATTTTGAATCCTAACATTTCTCAAACAAAAGGGAGAAATAAGAACACAGAGAGATTTAAATCCCCTAGGGAGATAGCCCTAAACAATCTAGGAAGAATGTGTAAAAACTGTGGAAAGATTGTTAACCATGACTCGAGAAATTGTCCAAAGAAAAAGAATACGTAATCAATGAAATGTAAGTATTTTTGGTTATTGATTGCGTTTTCGTGGTCTATTATTAAGGATACTGATGCAAGTTTGAGGTCCGTCGAGTTTTGAGTTACATCGAGGAGTTAAGGGTGTCAGAGTTTTGAGTTTTGTCAGAGTTAAGGATACTGATGCAAGCAGAGTTAAGGATAATGATTATTAAGAGAGTAGATAGAAATAGTTTTCGTTCATAGTATATTTATCTTGTTTTCTTTTGAACTTGTGATGTGGATGTTTGTTTTAATTATGATTGAGATGGGAAATGATAAACTAGATCTTTGAGTTGAATTGAATTGTTGAAACTCCATTGCCCAAGATACAAATGAGGGTGCACCATGGGGGAAAATTCATTGATTATTGTGACTACTGCTAAAGATTATATTAATGGGTATGATTATTGCATTTTTAATGTTGATGCAAAAAATTTGTGCTTGGTTCGATTGAATGCATTGATTCTTATGCTTGTCCCGAACCCATTTCGTTATGAACTTGAGATTGGTGGTGACTCAATATATTGCTTAAATGGGGATAGACTAACTATAAAGAATGATAGTGATTGTATAATGTTTGTGAAGGATTCTGATGTTGATGATACTAGATTTTTTATTTTATTTGTGGAATTTGTTGTTGTGCCTCCTAAAAGATTTTCAATTGGGGATGGTGAAGTGTTTGAAGTAGTATGTGAAGGTAATGAGGTCGAAGAGATAACAGGGGGGTATCTCAAATTGACCCATGAACATTCAGTGTTCATACTCCTAGTAGACTATGAACACTGAATGTTCATACTCTTGTTGAACTATGAACATTCAGTGTTTGGACTATGAACACTGAATGTTCATACTCTTGTTGGACTATGAACATTCAGTGTTCATAGTCAATGAACTTGGCATATGATGCGTATGTCAATGAACTTGGTATATGATATGTATGTCAATGAACTTGGCATTCAGTGTTCATACTCCTAGTGGGCTATGAACACTGAATGTTCATACTCTTGTTGGACTATAAACATTCAGTGTTTATACTCCTAGTGGACTATGAACACTGAATGTTCATACTCTTGTTAGATTATGAACATTTAGTGTTCATAGTCAATGAACTTGGCATATAATGCATATGTCAATGAAGTTGGCATACGTCAATGAACTGGAAAAGCGGGTAACAAAGTCGGAAAGACAAGGACGCGACCATATTTGATTGGAAACGTCAAAATAAGCATAACCCACCGCTATGCCGTGGGCACCACCCTCTTGGGCCCTAAATCCATCGTTTAGGCCTTCAAAATCATGTTTTTGCCGTTTTAGGAAAGTTTTATTTTTGCTATATCTTTTGATAGGAGAGCCCGTTTTTTATTTGGTCAGTTGGGTTAGTTATATTTTGATTAGTAGTTTCTTAATATGTGGTTATCCTAAAACTTTCCATTTTTGGAAAAATTCGAGTTTTGTGGCAATTAGGGTATTTCGCTTATATAAAAGGCTGGTAGTCAATCTGTATTAGGGTTTTCAGTTTCAGTTTGAGTTAATAATATTAAGAGTTACTTCTCTTGTTTCCATTGTTTGGTATTCCTTGTGTGTGAATCAACAAACCTTAAAGCCATTAATCCTTGGTATTTCACAATAAATCAATAGGCTTTAGTGTTCATACCTTGTAGCCATTGGACTATGAACAATGAATGTTCATACTCTTGTTGGACTATGAACATTCAGTGTTCATACTCTTGTTGGACTATGAACAATAAATGTTCATACTCTTGTTGGACAGCTTATACATTGTAATTTATAAACTTTCTTTGTTATATAGTGTAAAGGCACAAACAATGTGAACCTTTCAAGGAACCACACGTTCAAGAAAATGCACTTTTAAAGTGAACTATCATTTATTTTTCAATCATACAATCAGCATCAGACCCTATGTCCCTATATGTAGGAAGCTTAGGAGCTCAATAAGATTTATCAAGCATTGGGTAAGGGCTGCTCGCGGAAGTTAAAATTGCAAAAATGTATATACCAACCACGGAAGTTAATACTGTGAACAACAGATTAATAGGCTAATAATATATGAAAACAAAAAGACCATATCTGCTCCCCCAAATCATCTCCTAATACAAATTCTATGAACTCTAAGAAGTTAGTGAATGTGCAGACGAAATAGAGATCTAGAAAAACTGAAACATCATTAATCTGAGAGAAGTTAAATGCATTTGTTTGCACAAACAACTAGAATACAACTTAAGAAGCTTCAATGTTCATTAACTGCAATGTAAACAGACAACAATTTCTTAATCTTACATCAATCTTTGGACCCAATACTAAAACCTTGAGTACACATCTTTTGTTGGTATGACTTCCATAGTTCAGGAATCTCATGATGATGATGATACTTTTGATTACATACTCCTAATCTTACCGCATTACCTATAACCTTCTTCGTCATCAAACCCTCGGATACCACAGTTTGAAGAACCTCTTCTTGGGAATATTATCTTTTCTAAGCTATGTCCTAGAACAGTTGCATTGTTAGAATACACAATTTGATGAAATTGTCAGGTTTACAGAGTAGAGTTCCAAGTATCGAAAATGTAAACTTTGAGATATACCATTCAAGCACACCATGATCATCAGTCTTCGTCCATACCTTCCTCTTCATTGTCTTATCATCTTCGTCTTTGTTACCATCTTCATCCTCCTCCTCCTCCATAATGTCTCCTTCAGTGTCCACAAATAAAAAATGGGTTCTTCAAATTTGGGTGTTGAAAATCGAAAATAGGGGGTTTTGGGATCTTTTGATTTCAAATTTGGGTACGTGAAATAGAATAGTTTGTTGGAGGAGAAGCGTTTGTTTTGGGTTCGGTTTGATCTTGATTTTTGATAGTTAAAATGGAATTTTTTTATTTTTGGAGAGAGAGAGAGAGCGAGAAGGTAAGGGTTTTGATCGCAAAATAGAAATGAAAATTGGGTGAGAAAGAAAGTAATTTACCAAAATACCCCTGCTATATTTAGTTAAGGCAATATTTAGGCCTTTGATTTCTAATTTAGATGGGGTGATCCAACGGTGAGTTTCGGCTGTAAGGTTGTTGCATGTGCTTCCCTATTGAACAATCTATTTAACCATTTAAATTTGCAAAAAATAAAATCAGAAGAGTTCCTCAAAATAGAGTTTCTAAGTGTCTCTAGTTTCCAGTTGACTAAGCAGCTACTATGTTCCAAAGTTTTGATCACTGAAGAGTTGTCACCCCCAAACAGGAATTCTGCTCCTTCCAGAGTCCTTGCTAGCTTCATTGCAACTTCCACAGCTATCATCTTTGCCTTTTCTGCATTGCTTGCTCTAAATCGCCTTGTTCCTGCTCCTACTAGGATTCCTTCACTACTAGCAGCAGCCGCGCCGGAGTTCCTGTCAAAAGAGGCATCTATTCTTATATTTACAGTATTATATGGAATAATACAAGGAAAAATATCATTGAAATGATCTTGTAAAGAAAGAGTTAGAAGCATATGTAGAAGCCTTTGATGTCACATTGTTATGGCTAGTTTCCCCCTAAAATGCTTGTATGCATTTGATTCCTTGATGCTTAGTATCTCTGAAAACTTCTTCTCGATCTATCCCCTTTAACTCTTTCAAACTTGATCCTATTCCTAACCTCCCACATGTAGTGCATGATAAGACATGCCATGGTTCCCTTATCTGACATATAGTCCACTTTACTACACATCCATTTACTTATCTCATCTATCTAGTCTCTCATGGTTTTACCTACAACCATTTCCACCCTCAAACCAAGTGTTACAAACCAAACACTTCTAGCCTAGTTACATTCAAAGAATATATGCTTGGGACTTTCAACACCCTCATAACAGAAAGGGCATTCAGAGTCACCCTTCATATTCCTTCTCTCTCTCAGGTCTCCAGTAACTAGGCTAAGCATATATGTTTTCCACAAGAACAACTGAGTGTTGGCAGGGAGCTTTGCCTTCCAAATGTTCCTTATGGTAACATAGTTGAAGTCTAATGCCTGGCATTCCCACTTATCTTGGCAAAGAAAGATGTAAGCTGATTTCACATTCAAGCTGCCATCTTTTGTGCCATTCCAAATAATTTTATCACTCTCCCCTGCCTTTGGTCTGATGAGGATCTCTTGAATCCTTTGACTAAGAAAGGGTGTAAGAAGATTTTCAAGCTTCTCAACATCCCATGCACTCCCATCCCCATTCATAAGGTCACTAACCATCTTACTTTCCAGTTCATCACTATAATGTCCCAACTGCTTGATGCATTTAGACACATTGTTACATAGAATCCAAGGATCATTTAAAGTAGAAACACTCACCCCATTCCCAATCCTCCAGATCATACCTTGTTTTATGAGTGTATAAGTTATATGCACCCATTCTATGCAACCCTTTCCAAAAGTATGAAACATAAGGTGGTGGATCTTCCTTTATATCAATCTAGTTTTTTCTATAGATGCTCCTGAATAAACAGGTCCATATGAAGCTTTTGTCATCTATAGCTTTCCAAGCAAGCTTGGCCAACATTGCTTGGTTCATGTCTTTGGTTTGTCTAAAGCCCAAACCTCCCCAAAATTTGGGTTTACAAATTTTATCCCACCCAATGGTATGGATATTTTTTGTTTGAGAGGCACCTTTCCACCAGAAAACCCTACATGCTCTATCGATTTTATCACATGTAGAAACAGGAATAACATATGTTGACATTACATATAGGGGAGTGGCTTGTGCCACTGCTTGAATGAGCACAGTCCTCCCAGCTTGGGACAAGACCTTACCTCTCCACCCTTTGATTTTACTATGGACCTTGTCCACCAAGTAATCAAAGACTTCCAATTTTTTCCTTGGTTATACAATGGGGACACCCAGGTACCTATCCTTACTGTTAAACAACTTCATTTTCCAGAACCTTCTAAGCACTTGTATGTGCTTATGGTGGACATTTTTGCTGCAAAACAAGCTAGATTTCTCAAAGTTGATCATTTGCCCAGAGGCATCACAATACTTTTGAAGAATATGCTTTAGATGTCCTCCTTCTTTTAGATTTGCTTTAGCAAACAAAATCAAGTCATATGCATAAAGTAGATGAGAAATGGAAAAGGGATCTCAATCTAATTTTCATGCCATGAATCTCTTGCTTGTTTTCTGCATCTGCAATCATCCTAGATAAAGCCTCATACACAATGATTAAAAGATAAGGTGATAAAGGGTCACCTTGTCTTAGACCTCTCTAAGGGAGAATATGTTCCAAAAGTGACCCATTGAGCAACACTCTAAAGCTTACAATAGATAGGTATTAATGAATCAATGTTCTCCACTTTTCCAAGCCTTTCAAAGATATTGTCCAAAAACACCCATTCCACTTTGTCATATGCCTTAGCCACATCCATTTTCAAAGCCATCCATCCTTGTTTCTTTTTATTTTTTATATTTTTGATATGATGAAAAACTTCATAAGCTAGGCCAATGTTATCTCCAATATTCTTCCCTTTGATAAAAGCCCCTTGAAAAGGTGAAACAATCTTGTGAAGATGGTTTTTAAGCCTATTAGCCAGGATTTTAGATATAAGAAAAAGTTATTGATTTGGGTACTGAACTATAGTGGATTTTACAATATGGGTACTGTATTATTTTTTTTTGCAAAATAGGGTATCATAGATTTCAAATATTGCTAAAATGGGTATTGTCTATGTATACTGTGAAGTATGTATACGCATTTGATGATTTGGCATACATAATGTGTAAACATGGCAACTTAGTCTCTACGTAAGTAGCGCATGCACGACACGTGAGTTTCCATCTTGGATTTTTTACGAGAAATGAAAGACACACGCTCTCACTCATGGGAGTCTTCAAGAACTTTGGGCTTTCTCAAAGTCCATGTTCATCTCCCTCCAAAATCCCTAACTTCACAAACCCTTGTCTGAAGAAATTCAGTTGTTCTTGTGGAAATTCTTGTTGAAAGAAAACCTAGTTTAACTATCTAAACAAGTAAGTTATATTATTATTACTTTTCTTTGTGTTTCATTTCGATATTTGTATAGAATATGACCTATAATGATATATTATAATTGGTGGTTCTTTATTTGTATATGTTTGATATAATAATGTTTGTTCTTTATTTTATTTGAAATCATTTTTATTTCCTTTTCAGTGGAAACTAATAATGAGAGTATGATGATAGAATTTCACCATTCTAGGAGATTTAAAACCTCACCAATGCTAAATTACAGTGGTATAATAGAGTATGTCACAGAGTTGGACTTTGATATGATTTCTTATTTTGAAATTTTAAGGATAGTGAAGGATGATTTGAATATACATAATTTATCTAACATGTATTGGACACCTCAAGGTAGAGTTTTGCAGAATAATATCCACCAAATCCTTAGTGACAAAGAGACAATTGAGATGGTTGAGTATGCTAGGAGAACAGGTGTAGTTGAGGTGTATATTGAACACAATGACGCTATGTCCCAATTCCCTGTTATAGAAGAGGATGTGAGTAGTGATGAATTTGAGACTACAGTAGAAATGGAGGATAAATCTGATCAGTTTGATGCTGCTAGTTTAGATCATTTAAGTGATGTGGATGAAGAATTGCTTGAAGTAAGAACACAACAGTTGGTTAGTATGAAGAAGAAGAAGAAGTTAAAAGTTATTGAGGATGTTAAGGATGTTCCATCTGATGGAGGTGGTCCAAGTATTAAGGGATTAGCACCAATGGTGGATGGAAATGAAACTGATTATGCTAGTAGTGATGATCATGATAGTCCTGAGGTTGGCAATGAAGAGGATGAGATGATGCCTAGGTTGGCAGCTAGAAATAGGAACAAGTTCCCAATATTTAATACCAAGACTGAGATAAAGAAGATTCCGTTTGAAGTTGGGATGAGGTTTGGTCATAGAAGTGAACTGAAAGGTGCTTTGAAAGATTACGTTGTTGCTAGTGGGTGCCCAGTTAAGTGGTATATCAACAAAGCAAATAGGATGCAATCAAGATGCCACCCAGAAAGTGGTGAATGTCCTTGGAGTCTGTGGGCTAGTCCTATGTAGAATGAAGAAAGTTTCCAAATCAAGACACTTGTTAATGTTCATAAATGTTCAAGGAACTTGAACAGTAGGCTTGCTAACTATCAGTAGTTGGCTAAAGTTTATCATGATAGAATAATTAGTAATCCATGTTGGAAGTTAAGTGATTTCAAGTTTGAAGTGTTGCAAAATTACAAGTTTAATGTATCATAAGCAATGTGCTTCAAGGCTAAGAAAAGTGTATGGGAGACATTGAAAAAAATTTAGTTGAGATATATACTACACCATAACAAAGTGTTTTTTGTGATGGGGGTTTTTGGTTTTGTGGACGCCTTAAAAGTGGCGTCGAAGGAAGCGAAGATGACATGTAAGGCGTCGGTTTGTGGTTTTAAGCGTCACTATAATTCATAAATGTATTTTAGTTTATTTTAAAAATGCATAGAAAAATAGTGACGACAAATAGGGGTTAGAGTTATTTTTATACACCGTCACAACTAAAACACGTGTTAGGCATGTGATATGAGATGCGGGCGTCAAATTCATCTCTCTTTCTCGACCTCATCTCTCTTTCTTCTAAACAGTATCGTCTTTTCTATCGGCCTCAATCTCAAAACCCTAACGCAAAATCAGACTCACTTCACTCGCTAGCTAGGTAAGGTCTCGAACTTAGTATTACAAAATTTTACACGTTTGATTATTTGTTGGCTTTTTATAATTTTAGGTTTGAGTTATTTGTACTTTTGAGCATCTTCAATTGTTCAGTTATACTTTTGAGTTTTGATGCTGGGTAAAATATCGTGCCAATTCCTCAAACTTTGGCGGAATTTGCGATATATCTCATTTCATTTATCTTGTAGAAGCTTCACACCCACCCAAATCTCTTTTCCTTCTTCTCTCTCTCAACTCTCCTTCGCTACAATGGAAGACAAACCAAACTTAGAAGAACATGAAACAAAACGACCCCAAACCTTATCTTCAAGTAACAAAGCAGTGAGAAAAAGAAGTAACGATCCTAACTCTCCGAGTTTGAGTTTTGGATGGTTAGAAACCCTTCTTGGCCACAGCCCCATCTTCTTTCTGCTGATGAGTTGATAGCAGATGGTGTGCTTCTACCTCTACACCTCATTTCCCAAGACCCCAAACCCAACTCAGTTCCATTAGAGCTAGAACAAGAAACCGAGTTTAACCGAAGTCGACCATGGCCATAAGTTGAGTCATCATCAACTTCTAAACGTTGGAGAGATATATTCAAAATCAGTGAGAAGAAAAATGAATATAAAGAAGGAAACAACAAAGAGAAAGAGAAGAAGAAAGAAAGAAAGAGTAATGGGAATAATAATAATAGTAATATGAGTTCTTAATAGTAATAATAGTAATAATAGAACGATATTTTTGCTTTTAATGGTTTGAGTTATTTGTAATATAGTTGGGTTTATGTTTTGAAATAGATAAATTGGCAAAAGGATTACTGGAGAAGGTTATTGAAGTCTATCTCTGGAAGTCTCTCTCTTAGACAGATAACTTTCGGCTTTTGGAGGGTATGTTCTTAATGTTTGCTCTTTTGTTTTTTTTTTTTTTTTTTTGTTTACAAAATTTTTATGTTTGACAGAATCTCTATATCAAGTTAGGCAATGTTTTTGCGTAAAATCCTAGCTTGAAATATTTGAAATTGTAAAGTTATGTTTTTGCGTAAAAATCCTAGCTTTAAGGATATGAAGTTATAAAGTTATGTTTTTTTTTTCTTGATTGTTTGAAGCTAGCCATTCATAATTCATAATTTGTGCCTGAATTGTTTAATATTTATATCTATTTAGGACATTGGGGCTTTGTTTGGCTTTTGTTAATTGTTTTTTTTCTCAGGTGACGATAGTGGTGGTGGTGGTGGTGCTAGTCCTATAATCTTGAGCACCCTCTATTTGAAATACTAAAATATGTGTTTGTTCTAAAATGTTCAAGTATAATGAATCCCAAGTTTTAGTGTTCCAACATTTTTGTATCCATTTTCAGTCATGGTAGCTTGAATTCAAACATTCTGGCTTCCTAACTTAGGTTGGTCTAAGTTCTGATCTAAATGTTTTACGAAAGCAGGTCTTAAATTTTCTTACTGACAGTATAATGTTATTTTACTTTGTGAATGCTTTGACGTTTGACATAGTTTGATTATGAATGTGCTTTGAACTTTGAAGTCATTGTCTCCCTGATTTCTATTAGTAGAATAGTGATTTATGTTGGTATAATAGTAGCTCGATCAAAAAATTGTCAAGTCTCTCTATTGAAAATCTTTCAAGACTGACAAAGTAATTGAGCTTGGTAGTAATAGTGTTAAGTCATCTATGATTGCTTCAAATTAACTAACTAACTCGAGAGTTATCTTTCTTTTTTCTTTCTTATCTTTGTATCTACATAATGGTAGAATGTCACGGCCGATTCAGAAAGAGTGGATTCATGAACCAAACCGAGTGAGCACCGTCTATAGGGAAGGGGTAGCTAGTTTTATTGATTTGGCACAAAAAAAATATGAAGGGTTGACAAATGTCCTTGTCCTTGTGTAAAATGTCGAAATGGGAAAAGATTGGTGTTTGACGAAGTCCGAAGGCATATAATTCAAAATGGTTTTGATCTAACGTATACTATATGGTCCTTACATGGTGAAAAACAATTGAAGTATCCTGTGATAGACATAGTTGAAGATGAAAACATTGAAGATAGAGGGCTTGGGTTAGAGAATCTTGTTGATGCTTGTTATGGCGTGCATGAAGGTGTAGGGGGGTGATGTGTATGGAGGGACTCTTGATCAAATTTCTGATTTTGAACAACCTTTTGTTCCCCAACCAGATTTGGGTAAAAAGTATGTGAATACAAAAGTAAAGCCGAAGAAAAATTATACCCTTCATGTGAGGGTCCTGTGACAACTCTATCTGCAGTTGTAGAGCTTCATGACTTGAAGAAACAGTATGGTTGGTCCGGAAATAGTGTGAGCGCACTCTTGTCTATGCTAAGAACTTGGTTGCCAAAAGAAAATACTTTACCTGAAAAGTGGCCAGTAATGAAGAAAATGTTGACAGACCTAGGGATGAAAGCAAAGCGCATCGATGCATGTGAGAATAATTGCATCTTGTATTATGGGACAAAGAAAGATTTGACGATATGTCCTCATTGCGAATCACCTAGATATAAAGTGGAGGGTAAAAAAGGGAAGGAATCCAAAGTGCCTAAAAAAGTATTGAGACATTTTCCTTTAGGTCCACGACTCCAACGATTGTATACGATACCATCATTAGCACGGGAAATGACATGGCATGCTCGAGCAACACCTTCATGGGATTATATGCGACATCCTGTTGATTCAGTCCAATGGACAAAATTTAAAGAGAGATGGCCAGAATTCGCCATCGAGGGGTAATGTTTGGCTTGCGATGAACCGATGGCTTCAATCCTCGTGGCATTCAATCAACCGGGCTACAGGTTGTTGGCTGTCATATTAGTGCCATACAATCTCCCACCTTCATTGTGCATGAAATCCGACTTTCAGATGATGTCTTTGTTAATACCTGGACCGAAGGCGCCGACTACAAACATTGATGTTTTCCTTGAACCACTATTTGATGAGTTGGATCAGCTTTGGAGAGAAGGAGTCCCTGGGTTCGACATGCACAAGAGGGAACACTTTACTCTGAGAGCTATGTTGATGTGGGGGATACACGATTTTCCGGCTCTAGGAAACTTATCTGGTTGTGTGACACATGGTTATAAAGCATGTCCTATTTGTGGTGACAACACTCCCTCGGAGCGTTTACCTTGTAGTAAGAAGATTGTGTACACAAACTACCGTTTGTTTCTTGATCCAGATCACCCATTTAGGTATAGTAAACACTTCAAATATTGTTTTTTTTTAAATAATCAAGTTAGGTATAATAAGCAGTTCTAACACTTTCTATCTTTAGGTATAATAAGCACTTCAATGGGGAGCAAGAGCTTAACCTTCCTCCATCACGTCTTAAAGGAACAGATGTTGATAAATTGTTGAACCGCGTTAAATATGTACCTGGTAAGATCCAAAAAGGTTCCAAACGGTCAAGAGTTGATGGGAGTGTAAATGTTGTTGATAGAGATGATGATGATGATAGTGATGATGACGACGACGACGACGACGATGATAGTGTTGAAGTTACAAAGGCTTTTTATAGGAGGTCCATTTTGTTTAAGCTATTATATTGGCCAAGTCATAAAGTTCGACATTGTGTTGATGTGATGCATGATGAGAAGAATGTTTCTGAGCATATATTGTATCCGATCCTAGACCTGAAAAAACAAAGGATCTAATGGGCTGCTAGAGAGGATTTGAAGATGAAGGGCATCCGCAGATGGTTTGTGGATGCAAGAGGACTTAAATACCGGTAGGCGAGAAAAACCAAAGGCCTCCTATGTCTTAGATGCAGATGAGAAAAACATTTTTTCCAAATTTTGAAAGACTTGAAACTTCCTTCGGGCTTTTCGCCTAACCCGAAAGCAACATTGTCGGTTCCAACCCACCTTCTTTGCTCATGATGAAGTCTCATGACCATCATGTTATAATGCAATATGTGTTTGCCTGTGTTGCTTCAACATGCTTTTCCAAAACCGCGACTTGGCGAAGAGCCTTTCAACGGATCGCCTTATTCTTTAGAATCTTGTGTTCGAAGGTTTTATGTCGTAGGATATGGAAGGTGCCAAAGTCATGATTGTAGTAGAGGCGTTGTGTGTCCCGGAGAAGCATCTTCCACCATCTTTTTTGATATTAGTATCCATCTTATGGTGCATCTAGCGGATGAAGCGTTGATTTGTGGACTGTGTGGCCTAGGTGGATGTATCCTTTTGAGCAAAGAAGTCAACAATGTCATATATTTTAGTTCAATTTCTTTTATAAAGATAGGCATTAACAACACACTTATAGTTATTGCATTTCTCAATACTAACAGTATGCGATGAAAGAGTGTAAAACATACCTAGCAATAAACGATATGTTGAAGGGTCAATTGTAGAGTCCTATATAGTTTCGAATCCGTCCGATATGCCATGGAGTACATGCCACGTGGAGGAAATAAAAATTAACTTCGTAAAAGCTACCTTGACGAAAATGGTGAGATCATTGATGAAGGGCCTTTTGCTCGACTTCAAAGTTGTGATGCTAGAAACGCACAATGGATACAAAAATACGGAGATGGCTTATTTTTCGATTACAAGTTGAAAGACTTGATGAATTCTACAAGTGGGTTGTTCATTCTGGCTTTGAATTTGACTAGTTTTGGTAATTTATGAATAATCACGTATATATGGACTTCCATGAATGAATTGTAGTGAGTATCATAACTTGCAGTCCACTACTCGTGGTAGAGGAAGAGGAATAGCAAAGTCAGAAGTGGAGATTCAGACAGAATTCATTGTCTGGTTATACAATAAGGTATTTTTTTACTTTACATTTCTAGTAGCTAGGGTGAGCCTTTTAGTATTGTTTGTATTTTGTTAATTTTCTTTTTCTTTGTTGTATAGTTGTTGAAGGCTAAAGATACGCAAGGTGACTTGTGGCAGTTTGTTAAAGGGCCAATGCACAAGGCTAAATCATATAAGAAGTATCGCATTAATGGATTTGTCTTTTCTACCAAGTCTCACGATGATACTGTTGTCACTCAAAACAGTGGTGTTTGTATGAAGGCTATTACATCATTTATGGCAAGTAGGAAAGACAACACTACACCATAATAGGATATTTGTAACACTGACATTTTTTTCTTTGCAACGGTTATTTATCGTTAGCAAGTTGCCAACGCTATATAAGCGTTTGCAATGTTACAAAGCGTTAGTTTATTTATGTGAATTTAAGGAATTAATTGCCAACACTTAGAAATTGTATGAAGAAGTGTTGCAAATTAGAAATATAAAACCTAACTTTACTTTCTTTCCCCTCTCTCTCCGCCGCTACGCTCTCCATTCTCCTCCCTCCCTCTCTCGGCCTACACACACTTTCACTAGAAGAACCCTAACTCTATACTTATTTTCTCTCTCTCTTTCTCTCTTTCCTCAATTCCCCTTTTGTCACTCTTCAATTCAATTCAACCATCTATTCTTGACAAACTCAAGACTTCAAAAAAAAAAAAAATCTAATCTTTTCTTTCTCAGATGCAGAAAGAGTGATTTTTGTGGGGTTTATGGATTAATATGGTTATATTTATTGAATTTTAAAGGGTTAAGTTGAGAGTGATTAAAGGCTGGCGGGTTTTAATGGTTTATGAGTGATGGCGGATCTGCTTGACACCCGTCTGAGTTTAACAAGTGAAGAAGAAGAAAAAGAAGAAGAAGAAGAAGAAGTTTACTACTTTGAGAGTGAAGAAGAAGATTGTGAAGAATGCTAAGTGTGCTTAGAGTACATCTTCCGTCCGACATTCCAATTGTAGGATGTGAGCTAACTCCTTATGTACTTTTACAATGCCCTGATACTTCTATTACTACTGATGATGTTCCTGAATCTTCCCCTATTGATGGTTTTTGCTTGAGGTATAGGTGGTAAGTTTCCCACTTTTTTTTCTTCTTCTTTTTATTTTTTATGCTCTACTCGTTTTTCACCCTATAATGTCAGAAAGTGAAAATTAGGCACACATATATGGACGTGTAAGAGACTAATAGGAGATACTCTCATATTATTTTCCATATGATGTTATTGGCTTGTGTATGTTAGTAAGTAATATTGTTTGGGGGTAAAGCCTATTGTTTGGAGGCATCTATACTTAAAATAATAGTCACATTTTACATGGTAGAGTGGCCTATAGCCTTGACAGAGAGCTTAATTTAGTTTTTTACTTTTTGTTCATAACTAAGGGAAATAATAAGTACTGACCTGTTTATTGGACGTGCTAGTAAGACAACTGTTTGTGATGATGGAAATGGGCAGTGTCCTCGATCCACTTGAATTCTCTCTAACAATGTTTCAAGCAATGCATAGTCATGTTATGTTGTTATTGAGATTGCAAAAGTCATTCATGTGATGTAGTTACATTTCTGTTTTCTTTTGTAGGTATCACATCCAAAGTGATCGAAAAGTTGCAATTTGCAGTGTGCATCCTTTTGAACAAGCAACCTTGCAGTGCCTTGGTTGTGTCAAAGCAAAGATACATGTTGCGAAAAGTTACCATTGCTCTCCTAAGTGCTTTTCAGATGCCTGGTAGCATCATCGTACCTTACATGAAAGGGCAGCTAGTGATGTAAATGAAAATGGCACTGAAGAGGAAGAGCTTTTTGGACGCTTTAATACTTCTGGATCTGGAGCTAGCAATGCGAGCCTGTCCAGTTCTACTCCAAGTATAGGGCATAATACTAGTTTAAGTAATGGATCTAC
This sequence comes from Coptis chinensis, assembly GCF_015680905.1. Classification (NCBI taxonomy): domain Eukaryota; kingdom Viridiplantae; phylum Streptophyta; class Magnoliopsida; order Ranunculales; family Ranunculaceae; genus Coptis; species Coptis chinensis. The sequence continues at coordinate 21,672,186 of NC_141456.1, read as the reverse complement.
TCCTTCATATCCAGCAGCTATTACCGAAAGGAGTGGTGGTGAAACCTGGTTTGAGGTCGGACGATTGAAGACCTATACACCAACAGCTGATGATATTGGGCATGTTCTCAAGTTTGAGTGTCATTTGATGCAGAAAAGAAATTGCATGTTGGTCATGCTAACACAATATTGACTTCCCATGTAATTCCACCCCCAACCCCTAGTCCGAGGCGCTTGGTTCCAGTGAATGGTGTTGATGTGATGGGCAATTTAGATTTGGACGGTCATACCTTCAGGAACCTTTACTGTGCTCTCATACAATATTCTGTCAGATGTGTATGCTTCAAATGATTTATACAGTTATTGCCCTTCTTGGGCCCTTTCTTGGGCCTACTGTAGACAAAACTTATTGCGGGAGATTGTTGGATATTGTGCAGACATCCTTTGCCTTCAAGAGGTACTCTACGTTTTATTGTCCATTATGAAAAATCATTTGATTCGGTGTTTGGTGGGTCTGCACCATGTGTTCTTTCTGCGTACTTTCCTTGGTGTGCAGAGCGTATTAATTCTTGTGAATATTCCATTAATTTTGGGATAACGCCGCTCTAATAGCAGTTTTAGGAGCAAAGTTCAAGAACCAGGGCATAACACCCCTCGAAAAAACAACTTCTCTGTGTGGTTAGTATATAACTTAGGAACTTAACTTTTTATTCTTCCCTTTTCTGGTTTAACATGCTACTTAGTCCAGCTTTATACTCTTTGATTTGGTAGGAATTGTGTTTTTTTGTGTTTTTTTCCCCGCCATACATAATGGAACTTGGGATCTGTTGAGGGAGACCTTTCATCTCACTCTCGCCGCCCCCATTTTTCTAAGGAGTAGCTTGTGCTTTACCCCCAAGCATGATTCACATGTTACACCACAGTTCGAGTTTGTAATAATGTGCTTTGCATATTGTATCCATCTTTGTAGTTCTTCATAGTGATACCTGAGGAAAAAAATTCTTGAAAGGGTTAAACTTGTCTTTGACATCTCCTAAAACAAGCTTTGCTCTGTCTTGAGGCTTAATGTGTCCTAACATGAGTTTTGCCATGTTCAGTAACTTTTAGCATCTTTTGTTAAAGGCAGAGCGATTAAAGTGTGTATTGATTAGTGCACTTTCGTCAAATATCTCAGTAGTGATGAAAATTTACTTATATAATATGATTAGGGTCCGTTCAAGCACGATTTATATGAATGGAATTGTTATTTTGGAACTAAATCAAATTATATTTAAATTTAGTAAGCGAAAGGGTATTCTTCTGTTTCTTCTCAAGAACACGACTGGAAAACTTGTTCCACCAAGAATTCATCCAGTTTTAGCAGTGTAAACTTCACTAAGTCGATACCAAGTCGAAGAACGAGGCATCTCTCTATTTGGGTATGTTAAGTTACTGTAATTCTTATATGAAAATGAGTGTTTTGTTTTTAATAATCATTTTTTTTAGCTCGGATCTAATTTTACACATTTTGATATGTACATGTGCTGGGCTCTACTCAAGTTGGAGATGCGGGATCTGATGATCCATTATTAAAAAAGTTTTTTTGTGTTCAAAGATGCATTTTTGAGATTCTTAAGGCCACATACAATACGGGGGACTGCATTGGGTTACGCGGTAAGTAGTAATCATGCTAGTGCTTTGCTAATAACTTGTTTGTCAAACGTATATTTGGGCCTTGCTTATCGTTTATGTTAGTCCCCAAAGCAAATGATTGTTGTTCATCCGTTTTGTTTTATTGCGGTGCTTTGGTATCAAGAGCTTTGATTGAAAACACGGATCTAATTAAGTGGCCATTCTTTGTTCAAAGGCCGCGTGGTGTTTTTGCTCTTATATGTGGTAATGGTTATATAGTGGGCATTAATCAGATCTATGATGTTGGTATTGACAAGTAAGCAAATACAGAATGATCCGCGTTCCTGTTTTACTTCGTCTTAATCATTTAATGATACACAACCTCATATGATATAAGCATCTATTACATAGTTCTTATTATTTTTAGGTTCGATGCATTTTGTTGTTTGCATGGTAAACAAGCCTTATTTACCTATAGCCGTAGGGGATCTCTCAGTTCAATCAGCATGGTCCTTGGTCTTATTTGTTGCAGTTGCAGGTGTTTCGATCGTTATCTTCAACTTTGGTCCATTTATTACTTCCCTGTACTGCCTTGGACTTTTTCTTGGGACCATATATTCTGTTCCTCCATTTAGAATGAAGAAATATCTCGTTGCAGCATTTCTTATCATTGCAACTGTAAGTTAATGGCTTTTAGTTCTTCTTCTCCCCACCTTTTTTTATATTAAATATATTTTCTCGTATTTTCTATTCGGATAAAAGTGTTAATCATCTGAATTTCTTGATTATTAGTATGATTTGTAATTCTAATTGAACAATCATTATCTGCTTAAGTAGCAAATAGCTTTATCTAGATACTATTATTATATGTTAGTTGGAGGCTGATAATATTGTCATTACCATGATAGAAACAGTGTGCAATTTGATCATGCTTTGTAAGTCAAACTTACAAGATGGGCCTCATGCATTACTAGTAGTAAATTAACCATTGATTATTGAATTTGCAGTATGTGAGTGTTTGTGAAACAAATTAAGGCTTTTTATTGTTTTCATAAAGTTGTATGAAAACAAAATACATAGCCTCATCTCTGCGACTGTGGGCTAGCTATTTTGAGGTTGTCAACAAACTATTATAATATATTAAATATACTAAGATAAGCTACATTTGGTATCATAGTGACAAAAAAGGAATAGAATGCATGGGTTCACCTATCTATCTAGCTTCAACATTCCTGGAGGTTAACTATTCATCAAGTTGGCATGTCCTAGTTAGTTTTTAAACTCAGGGGCATAATGGATGGTCTCTGGAAGCTTGGGTTGTAGTTTATTTCAGTTGGATCAATTGCTTGCTCTACTTGGATCATGTTTTGCTATAATTATATGGCAATGTTTCATAAAAGGTAGCCCATCAATTATCTCAAAGATCCTCGATTTACTATCATCGTTATTTGCCTTTATCTTTCTCCAAGTGTTTCTATACATAAAAAGAAATGTTCCTTTTAAGTGATGCTTGAACTGTCTTGTATTTTCGTGAAAGATACTTATGTTATTTTCGTTGTTTGAGTTAGATTTGAACTCTTTTGCGAGAACTATAAGAACTGTGGTACAAACACCGGGGGACTGTTCGTAGTACTCACATCCCTTTAGAAGCCTATAAAAAATTCATTTCATCGATACTTCATAGTTCATTTCTAAAAGATACTTGTTCTCGATAATCCGGGAAGCAGGGAGTGTTTACGATCCCTTAAGAGTACTATATAACTATAAAACTGAAAAATATTTGTAGTTTTTAATTTTTCATTGATTTTGCAGTATTCATTCACACTCACATGTTTTAAATCGTCCGTATGCATTTTCTGAATAGGATATCCAGAGACAAACAAGAAAGGATAGTGTAAGACGATTATTCACATTAGCCCGCGTTTGATATGTATGATTTGCTGGATGCACGTGGTTTGGACTTTGGACACCGAGACACATAATTGAATATTCTGTTTTGTTTGTCCAAGTTACTTAATTATTGTCTTCTTGTGGTTGCCGATTTTCCCGATCTGACAAGAAAAAATTGTATATTGTAATGAAATTAACGAATTTGTGTGATCTCTATGTTTTGTGCAGTATTTTGTGTATGAGATCCTCTGTGGGTTGAAATACATGCATTGAGCCAATTTTTGGCGTCGAAGTCGGAGGAAAGTTATTGCGGAACAACGGACCACTAGTTCAAGGTCTCTCTTTCTCACCCTTTTTTTTCATTATTATAATTACTTTGTTAAATTTCTCTTAGTACGAGTCTATTTGCTTTGCTTATGTAAGTTATGCCCTGATACATTTGAATACTTTAAGAAATATTGGAAGTTATGTCTTGTATGTGAATTGCTATTGAATTAGGTTCATTTGTATATCTAATGAGATTTGCATAAGTGAGCTAATTCATAATATATTTATGTGGACTTTCGGAAATCTATTTTTGAGTCATGGGTACAGGACCCTTTACATGTAAGACCTATCACTCGTGCAAGTTTTTTCTTAGCTTGATAGATCATTTTGTTGTCGTTCGATGTATTGTGTAGGGTATCGATTTTATGAAAGAAAAAACAAGAAAGCCAAAAGAATTGCTTCCCAATCTGATGAGTCATGCTCACTTCAAGCTCCTCGTTAAGGTAAAAACTTAAATCCCACTCTCTATTTTCTCAATTTTCAACTCATCAAGTTACTACAAGGTTTTCTTTTTATGCACCGATTTTATGTAATCATTGTTTATGTCGTCGAGATATGGGAGTAGACAACAAATGGTTTATCTTTGAGGGGGGGGGTGGTCAAGTAATTAATATCAAGTATTTAATTAATTGCATGAATTTAATTAGTATGATTATTTTTCTGAGTTCATTATTTGTTTTGTGATTTTTTTGGAATTAGATGGGCTTTGTGGAGCGGCACTAGGATTTATATTGAGTGAAGCCATCGTCACTAATGCTTGTTATTGCATTTTGAAGATTCGGAATTGCTAGGAAAATCATATAGAAATTTGTAACTCTTAATAAATCTGAATTTGTAATCCTCAAAACTCTTTTGAAGTTATATATATGATTCAATGAATATAATATTTTTTTCATGCGTTTGTTTGTGTTTATTTTACTTGTCAAATGGTGTGAAAAAGTATTGGTAATTTTATTTGCTTCTATATGAAACCAAGAGGTGCAGGTTTAGGGCATGAAAAAAATTAAAATAATTTTTTTTACTATATCAACACATTAGTAACGGTTGTAAACCGTTGCAAAGCAAAAATTAAATATTAAAACATCATCAATAATCGTTACAAATCAAATTACGCAACGCTTTTTAACCGTTAGTAATAGTCACTCTGCAACGGTTAATAACCGTTGGAAAATTTGGTTTGCAACGCTTTTTAACCGTTAGTAATTGTCACTCTGCAACGGTTAATAACCGTTGGAAAATTTTGTTTGCAACGCTTTTTAACCGTTGCAAAAATTTCCAACACTTTACCCACACCCTATTTGCAACACTTAAAAAGCGTTGCGAAAATTATTCGCAACGGTTTTTTGCCATTGCAAATAGCCTGTTATGGTGTAGTGCAAAAATCCGATCGACTCAGAAACCATGTGGTATGGGGTTATCAAGCAAATTTTAGAGTTGGACTACACAACTTTCCATGAAGTGGTCTTTTATTGCGATTGGGTGAGGGTTGAGGACAAAACTAATGGTTGTAAACTTTGTCCCGATTCTAATTTGGTGATGGTCAACTTTAATAGGCTCAAGAGTGTCCATCATCAACTTGATGAGCCAATCATTCTTGCTTCCGAGGCTAGTCAAGTGTTCTATTCAAATGATTTGAAAAATCTTGATTGGTGGGTGGTCATACATCCTCCTCCTCGATTGAGTAGTAACGTAGATGATCTAGAAGCCTAACTGAAGTCCATCTATTTTTTTGATGACCGACCTAATTTGCTACCCCTGATGCAGAAAGTTCGCAAATGATAGTAGTTGTAATATGCACTTTATTTTTTGTTGTTGGTAATGTACACTTCACGACCTCTATTTTTCTATTATTATTTTTTTCGTTTTGGTTGATTAATTATATGTTGTGCCAATATCTCTTATCATGTAACAAGTTTGTGCTATATTAGTTTTTGATGAACTTACTTTATTTTCTTCAATCATTAGGTTGTTTTTAATATAATGGCTTCAAGTTCACAACGTCGTGGAGCGTCCCGGTCGTCTCCTTCAGGTTCACAACACCCACAACACCGTACAATGCCCCAGTCGTCTCCTTCAGGTTCACATCAACCTAATGTGTCCCAACCATCTAAATCAGCGGGAGACAATACTTTGCCATCTAGTAATGGTAAGCTGCCAATCATAGCGCACGCCGACGGTAGGGTCACAGGAGTTTATAGTGCCAAGTGGAGCAGTAGAGTCGGCTATTGGATACGAGCTATTGTCCCAATTTCTTATGCAAGTTGGGATAAAGTAGATGGTTCTTTCAAAGATGAAGTTTGGTTAAAGTTAATGGTAACTATTTATTTTATTTTATTATTATTTTTGTTTCCATAACCATACTAGTCATAGCATATATATAAATGTATATATGTGATTTGTAGGAGGAGTTCCAACTCAATGTGAACCCAACAATGGGGGCTCGAAAAATATAGAGAAATGGTTCACTCCTAAGTTTCGATATTGGAAATATGCTTTTCATGAGGTAAAATATTGAAGAATTGTGAATCTGAGCAAGAAGCTATTTCATCATGTCCAACGGGTTTGATCCAATTCATTGGGAAGCATTTGCAATCCATGAGAACAGACAAAGAAGTAAAGGATATGTATGCGCTAAGAATCGAGAATAGAAGTATGAACTTAATTGGCCATACTTGTGGCGTGAAACCTTATGGAAGAATATTGGAGGAACTTGTATGTATCATTATCACTACTGTATCTCTTCCTTTCATTTGCTATGTTATTACTTAATAACTTTCTATGTATACTTGTTTATGTAGGATGAAGTTTAATCCGGAGAAGAAGCATAGACGCACGGATAGTTGGAAATATGGTCATAAACATCGAGATGGGACTGTTTTGGAGCGTGCCCAAGAATACTATGTGAGTTTGTAAAAAATTTATCTTAATTAAGTCTTGCAGTCCATACTCAAGTATATGCCCCCAAAAAATTTCAGGATCGAAGTTACAAGTGTTGAAGAACGGATGGTGAAGAAGCAAGTGAACATGGGGGTGAAGTGGTTTACGACATCACATGTGATCCATTGGCTCAAGTTTTTGGGAAGGATAAAGGGAGTCGTACTCGTGGATTGAGCTCTTGCATGTCCAACAAACAATTGCAAACGTTTGCTATGGTAGAGGAGCTAGTTGAACAGGAGAGCTCAAGTAAATCGAAGCTCGAGGATGAATTAGCTGAGGTGAAGTCTACAGTGGGAAACCTCTTGGCTAGCCAAACGAGAATGGAGACTATGATGGCGGTAAGTTATGACTTGTGTGCTATTTCTTGTTTTCCCATAATTGTAACTTCTTTTTATTTATGTAATTGTTGTTGTTCATCGTGTGTATATAGGGTATTCTTGAACATGTGAAACTTAATGGATCGACAAATGGCCAACCATCTACACCTACAACTGAAGTTGATTCTACTCTCGTCCCCGCCCCTCGTGACTCGCAAGTTCCAAATTTGATTAATCGAAATGGATATTTGAACCCTCCTTCTAGGACTTCTTACCCAATGTGAAGATATTGGGGAGGAAAGGTGAACACGTGGCTAATGGGTATGTTAAGACCGACGGCCAAAAATGTCATTTTAGAGATATTATGGGAGATGAAAAGGTTGTCTATATTACCAATGTCTTGGTTGGTGATGCTCCCTGTGTATGATGGTCCCCGGGATGATATTTTGTATCTACTGAGATATAGCTCTTTGGAGGCTTCTTGATTTGGGAATTTGGAGGCAGGCTGCAATATGAAGATTAATTTCGTTTGTTTTGTTCTGTTTTAATTTGGAACTCAAGTCACGAGGGACGCGGTTTATCTATTGTTAGTTCAAGGCCTTATATGGACCTTTTGTTCATGGATATGTTTAGTAGTGAATGGACTCTTTTGTTTATATATGTGTGTATGCTCCTTGCCATTGATTGTTCATATGTATTGTGGTTACTTTTGCAGGTTTAGAGAAGTTTACTAACCCTTTTTTAACTCCGCCAATGCAACTCATAAAAATTTGCATTGCCGGTCTCAAGCCCGGATAAATGAGGAGAGAGAAAGGTGACTACCGTGGTATTACTACCATGGATTGATTGATTGATTGTTCGTCAAATTTAAGGCCCTGATCTAGGTCAGTTACACTCATTTTTATTACTTTTTCTTGAATTATAATTGTGTTTAATTAATTTCATCTGGTGTGTCAGGACCTTGCCCTAAAATTCATGATCCCATGCTCAAAGAGAGGTAAAATTCACAATATTCCTTCTTATTGCGAAATGGGTTTTATGGATTGACTCATTTTGGTTTTCTTCTTAGTTTCGAGAAGTCCCCTAGACACGATGCGCATGTGCCCAAGTTCGAAGCTGAGCTCTCACAGTTTTGTGAGAGATTGGTGGGTTTCATTCCATCTTGTTTAACGCTTCTCATTGTTACTTGGGTTATTAATGCTTATTACTCCTTTGCGGTGATGGACTTAGACGGGGAAAGTTAGGGTGGTCGAATCGCCTAGCGCAGAGGTTGAAGTACCACCACCGGTGCTCCGGCTTTAGGTGAGAAATCTGAGAAACTCCTCGAATCTCATTGATGCTCGACTAGAGTCCGTCTCGGTGAAGGAAAAATATTGTATATATCGAAGTGGAAATTTCCACTTCCGATATTTTAAACATTTTAAACATTCAAAGATGGTTAGGATGGGATGGTTTCGGTTTCTCAAGTGATTTCTAAGCTTGCCTTAGTGTTTTGGTTATTTAGCTTTGGAGTTCTCTTTTAGATTTGACTAATTTTTTTTTTTGTCCCGAATATTTCGGTCATACTTTTCCCTTCTACTTCTAAGTTCTATCTAACACACTTTTCTTTTTATGTCATCTCGGGGGATATTAAATGTGCTAATATATTGGTGGATGCCGGTGGATCGCTGAAACTTGCAGATTTTGGATTGGCAAAGGTTTCTTTCTTTCTTAGCTTCTGTAACTTGTTAAGCAATTGTAGTTCTTTGTCACCTTATATTGCTTTTTGTTCACCTTCATGAGCAACCAAATTCAATGATGTGAAGTCTAGCAAAGGGACTCCATTCGATGGCTTTGAGGTGAGCATTTTTTTTTTTTATGCCATTTTACACTCTGCATTAGGTGGGGAATTGTCAAGACTTCAATCTGATTGGGGAAGTCAGGTTTAATTGTTCAATACCAATCAATGCATGGATGATCTGCCTTTTGAATTCATGAATAATGTATGTAATGTTTTGTTAAGTCATAATACATTTTGTGAAATGTAGGTTGTCAACAGGAAGAGTCATGGCTATGGGCTTGCGGTGATATATGGAGTCTTGGCTGACTTGTCTTGGAGATGTTAACTCGTCAAGTTCCTTACTCTCATTTGGAATCTGTAAGTATTCTCTCGCCAAATTCGTCTTAAATACTTTTTTTTTTCTGATTGAATTAATTGAGAAGTTATTTGCTTGTCATTGATTGTAGGATTAATGTAAACCGGTATTTAAGTAGTGGTAGATGATATCTTTTAGCATTTAAGTGACATTCAAGATGAGTGTATTATTGGTTGGTGACTTCTGATAGTATCGGTGGTTATATAATTTATTCAAAGTGAAAGAAGCTACCAAGGTAACATTTTTTTTCCTCCCAATGTTCAAAATCTAGAGCTTCGATGGTTTCTCTTTGGTGTAGTTAGTCGGTGCTGGACATGAAAATCATTCGCAGAAAACTCTTAATTGGTCCAATTAATCCTCGAAGAAGTAGACCTGGTTGCTAGTCGATCCTGTATCGGTTAGCTATGAATTTCTAATTTAACTGCCAAGTATGTTTGTATCAGCATGTGGAAATAATTATTTTTGGTTAACCATGAATCTCATGTAACTCTGTGATTCCATTTATAGTTTTTAGTCAAATGGACCTCAATTTGATACATCATCTTTGTGACGTGGAATAAATTGGTTAATGAACTTACTTTCAATGTCAAAGTTCCATTTCTCTCAGTACTATTCTCAAATATGAGGTTCCGCGAAATGACTGCTTTGTGGAAAATATTGTAAACAATAACAAAGATAGCTTAAAGTATATATCAGAAGTGGAAATTTTGAGATAAGTCCATATGGTTTATCATCATTCCCCATCATATTCTTATCAAGTTTTAGTTGGTATGCTTGTGTTAGCACAACACTGAGAGCAGCCCACCCATTAGAGGGCACAACGGAAAATATTATAATACAAAGAGAATTTATAGACTTGAACTTGAATTATGTGTGGTTTTATTTGGACTTTTGTGGTTAGTTAGAAAAGAAGAACAGGAGGCATTACACTTTTATGGAGATGTAGAACTGTTTATATGACTATACTGATTAATGGCATTGTTGGAAGAATGTATAGGAATTTTGCTTTGCCTTTCGTTGGACTAGATTAATTAAGCTAGAGAAGGAGATGTTTGATACAAGTTTCGTTGATTGCGAGGGAACCTATTTGCTTTTGTCTTGATTATATTCACTCCATTATATTTTACCAATTTACTTTTTGAACGAATCTCTCGTTTCTCTATACTAGAAAGTTACTCGCGACTACAACTGTTTTTACATTTACTTTATGCTATTTTGCATTTGAATTTTCTAAGCAAAGGAGGCTCTACAAATGCTCAAGTCGCATCCCGAGGGTCACGACTATGAATGAGCTAAAGCGGTGTCTTCGACAAATCTTCTTGTTCACTTGGTTTGTCTATGGTCGACTTTTTGTTATTATTATTATTATGTATTTATGTTCCAAAGTGTATGCTCAAATGTCGACACACATTACAAATTTACATTGAAGAAAAGGTGTGAACGGCTAAGTTTATGCAGAGATGATGCATTTACAGATGTTAGCGTACTGAACTGACGATATTTACGCAGGCAAAAAGACTACTTTAAAGGCCGTGAATCCGAATCTGGTGTGTCAGGACCTTGCCCTAAAATTCATGATCCCAAGCTCAAAGAGAGGTAAAATTAAAAATAGTCCTTCTTATTGCGAATTGGGTTTTATGGATTGACTCATTTTGGTTTTCTTCTTAGTTTCGAGAAGTCCCCTAGACACAATGCGCATGTGCCCAAGTTCAAAGCTGAGCTCGCACAGTTTTGCGAGAGATTGGTGGGTTTCATTCCATCTTGTTAAACGCTTCTCATTGTTACTTGGGTTATTAATGCTTATTACTCCTTTGCGGTGATGGACTTAGGCAGGGAAAGTTAGGCGTGGTTGGAATCGCCTAGCGCAGGAGGTTGAAGTACCACCAGCTGCTCCAGCTTTAGGTGAGAAATCTGAGCAGATGATTCCATTATTATTTCAAGAACTAGCTTTTGATCTCGAGTATATTATAATTTCTTGATATTCCCTTAATCCTGCATTATATAATGGATCCATATTCCCTTAAGCCCGTTTGCTTTTAGCTTGATAAGGAATTCGTCAACCCTCGATGACTGCCTAAAGTCAGTAATGGGCTAAGGGCGGCGCTCCTAGTAGCAGGTTTACTATGTCCACAACGGATTCTTTCCCGTAAGAGGATAAGAGTTGATAGTGGGCGGCCTAAAAGGCAAGTCAAACTCCCCACTTACTACAACCCCGATTCCTATTTTGAATCCCCTCGAAAACTTATTTTGTTTAAAAAGCAAGGTTTACTAGTGAAGCGTGTTTTCACGGGCACTTTGAAGCCCAATCCTTTCCACAACCTATCTTTGTAGCAACCGATTTTATAATAATAGGTTGTTAGTTCATAGGTTGCTATTTCCTATTCTCAACCAATCTTTTTAGCCACCTATCCGAAGTACATAAATGTTTTAGTAATAGAAGGGTTTTTCATCCTTCAATAAAGGGGTAAAGCCATCAAGCCACCTCTGTCTATCCCGATATTGAGTCGGTCTTAACTCCTTTCATCGGTCACCAAAGTAGTAAGTCCATCAATCAGTAGTGGAATAGTCTCACTAGCCCGTATAATAGTCAAAGTGGGTGAGTAGAGTCCGTGCTTTGGTGGGCACGGGCACACAAACAAGAAGTAGCTCCGTCAACACAACTCTTAGGCGCATAATTAATTTCAATTGAAAGAGAGGGCGGTGGGCATACAATTCTTCTATTTCATTTATTGCCTGTTGTAATCTAGCGTGATAACAAATTCAATTTCTTGATCGGATGCGATCGAAAGGAAGGGAATTTTATTGTCCCACCAGGAAGGAATTAGGTTCAAATAAAAAGAAATAATTGTTTGCTTCTACCTCTTTTCTCGTGGTAGGTAGGAGAGCGATAGAAGGGGAGATTCACGCAGCGCCGGCTGCCTTGGCTGCAAAGGAAAGGCGATTGCTTGGTAATGGTAGGTAACTCAACCAAAGTAAGAAGAAGCTCAAGTGAAGCAGAAGGGGGTAAGTTGACTCTCTTTCATCAGCCACGGCTGCCTCTCTCCGGCCAGCAGGTTGCTCTAACTTACTTCATTTTCTCTGTGTGCTGTCTTGAAATGTCTGGATGAAAAAAGGAAATGTAGCGAACCAGAGGGAGCACTTAATATTGCCACTTTCAAATGTTGGAATAAGGAATAAAGCACGTGAAGCCATGAAAGCGGTACATTATCTCGTCGTTCGGTAGATCTTAATCTTTTCAGTTCATTCGTTTTAACAGTTCCTATTTGCATCTAATATAAGATATAAGATATAACATTGCGGCTCGGTGGCAATGTTAAGAACTCATTGGCGATTCGACTTTTCGGCCAAAATGGGCGAGCCTAGCAAGACCATTCAGGTACAAGAGAGAGTTGTTATGATATCCACTACAACTATTCTTTAATTTCTATATTGTTTCTTTGATGAAATAACTAAGTTTCGACTTTATTAGGTTCAAAGCCCTTTGGAAATGATATTATCGGTATCGATTTGGGTACCACCAATTCGTGTGTTTCGTCATGGAAGGGAAGGTATGAGACTTGTCAATTCTCCGAAGAGTTTACTTAGTTAAGGTTGTTTCTTATTTGTTCTTGTCATGTATGCAGTCTGCAAAGGTGATTGAAAATTCAGAAGGTGCTCGAACCACTCCATCAATGGTAGCCTTCAACCAAAAGGGGGAACTTCGTTGGCACTCCCCGCCAAGTTAGTCTGTAACAAACCCGACAAACACGGTCTCGGGACTAAAAGCGTCGATTGGCGAAGGTTTGATGACCCACAGACACAAAAAGAAATGAAAATGGTTCCATACAAGATAGTAAAGGCTCCAAATGGAGATGCTTGGGTTGAGGCCAATGGACAACAATATTCCTTAATCTACTTGCTATAGAACCTGAAGCCCGGGGATCATCTATACGACTGAATTCTTAGTTATGTCCTATGTGGAGCATCTGGTTTGAGAAGTAATGTTTTAATATATATACTTCCTGCTATTTCTTTTTCCTAACTTCAAGATCATTTGTTTGGTCAGTTCTTTACAACAAAGCCATACGTACCCCTGTGATCCATCAACTTTGCCCAAGTATCCACCGAGCAAGGAGTTTGATACTAAACTCCGGGATGAGGAAGCTAGAAGGTATGTAATAATTAATTTATTTCAGCTTATGTCATTCTTTTGTTCTGGAAAATGCTATTCAGCCCTATCAGTTTAATGTGTCGAGTGAGACTCCCTCATGCTCTTTGTTTTTAGGTGGCAAACCATTTTTCAAAATGTTTTTTCTTGTATTTGAGGCCATTTATGTAATGTGAGGCTTTTGTAGCATCTCCTAGAGTCCTCTATAGATGGTTTTAGATGGTAGCTAGAAGCTCTTACGCCTGTTTTGAATATGAAAATGAAAAGGAAGATCCGAACACTAATCGAGGATCGCAACCTCTTCCACAAAAGGCACAAAGTGTTACTATTTTCTTTCTATCATGCAATTATTTTCTCTTCAGACATCTTGGAATCGACGATATTTATGCAGGCAAAAGAGCAGCTTATGTTAAAGGCCGTGAATCCGAATATGGGAGGAGGGATTCGAGAAACTCCAACGCTGCAGCAGATCCAAATGTGAATGCTGAGTTACAAATCTCATTACAAGTATGTCCATGTCTTCATACTGTTACTCTGGACCTTTAATGCCTCCTGGGGGGAATCTCGACGAAATGCTTAAAGAGCATGAGAGGCAAATTCAACAGGCTGTCCGTAAAGCTCGTCTCGATAAGGTCAAGACCAAGAAGAATATTGGTGATGGCATCCAATCCGAAGCGCTACTTTACTCGGGGAGAAATGGCAGATGATACTTGGCACTTGCTGTGGTTTGACTTTTCATCAATCCTACAACAATAAAAGCTCAAGCCTTGCTATTCTGGTTAACAATTTGCATCAAGTGGAGCTTTTAAGAGAAGGGTTGTTTGGGGGGTACCGAGCTGCATTGTGATATGGAAGGCTGATTAAGCTATGGACTCTTTGGTGGCCCAGAGGGTAGATGACCACCGATTAAGTAAAGCTGTTATGGGAAATTTGTAGTGGTCGCTCCAGCTAATTGTGGCTTAATGTAAATGAAGAAATGTTGTTGCGTACGTATTGGTCTGTGTTTTAGATGATGAGATTCCTCTCTTGTACAGTTAAATTGGAGGGGAAGGTGGGATAAGGTAAATATTAGGATGGAAACCAAAAACAAATATTATTTTTTTCAAATATATAATAATTTGTGACGCCTGACAGGCGTCAGTAAGCCTTTTAAAAAAAATACAAATTTATAATTACTGACGGTACTGAGGCGTTAAATTGTTTTGGCGCCAAGTTATAGCGCCAGTTTTTGGGGAGATTCGAAAGTTCAATAGTGACGGCGTATAGGCGTTAGTAATGCACGTTTAGTGACGGCGTACAGGCGTTAGTAATTCATATTTAGTGACGGCGTACAGGCGTTAGTAATGCATATTTAGTGACGGCGTACAGGCGTCAGTAAATTAGAAATTGTGACGGCACCTGGGCGTCACAAATAATTCTGACACCAACACAGACGCCTAAATTCCAACGCCTCCCAGGCGTCACAAATATTAATTCTGACGCCTCCCAGCCGTAACAAAAGTGCTGTTCTGTTGTATGGTTTTGAAATATTAAAGAGGAATCCAGGGAGTACAGTGAGAATAGATGTAGATGAAGTTGTACGATTAGCTCAACTTGTTTTTAAGAGAATGTACATTTGTTTTGATGCATGTAAGAAGGGTTGGGTGGAAGGTTGCAAATCTGTCATAGGTCTAGATGGTTGCTTTTTAAAGGGGTACTGCAAAGGGTAACTTCTTATTGCAGTTGGGATGAATGGCAATGATCAAATGTTTCCCATTGTTTGGGATGTTGTTGAAGCTGAGAATGCAAGCAGTTGGAGATGGTTTCTTGATTTGTTGATTAATGACCTTGGAATTGCCCATGGTGTTGGTTTGACTCTAATCACTGACCAACAAAAAGGTTTACTGCAAATCATTAATGAGATGTTACCATTTGCAGACCATAGATGTTGTGCAAGGCATATCTATGCAAACCTGAGGAAGGGACAACCAATTAAATATGTTTTTATTTTTACAATTATTGTTTTAATATGCAATTTTAAATTACAAGAATTTAAAATTTTAAATGTTTCCAATTACAAAGTTGATCAACTCCCAAATATGCATTTTATTACCCTTTTATTAATGTATTATAGCCTTTCTTACGCTTAACGAAAAGACAACTCATAACTTTTATTGCATTTTTCAGGTTATGGAGATATTTAGACCAATTATCATAAAAGCAGTGTCTTAGCACCAAAAGGAGCCTTAATCATGCTTATTAGGAAGACTAGAAGCTGCTAGAAAAAAGTGTTGAAAAGTCAACAGTCAACAGTCAAAGTCAAAGGTCAAAGTAAAATGTCAAAGGTGAAGGACTCAGAACCAAGGAGCTGAAAAGTCAAAGTATTCAACTCTAAAGACCCTAGATGGATGTCTTTAAACCAAAAGTTGGTATTCTCCTAAACCTATCTTGGTGAGAAAGAAATCAAAAAGCAAAAGCAAAAGCAAAATTTCCAAAGTCTTGGCGCGTTGTCAGGAAAAGAATCTAGTCCTTATTTGGGAGAAGTGACACTTCATGGTTAAAAAGGGATAATGTTAGGTTATATTGTGTCTAAAAATGGTATAGAGGTCGATAAGGCTAAAATAGACAAAATTTCTACTCTACCCATTCCATTGAACATCCGTGACATACGGGCCTTTCTAGGCCATGCTGGATTTTATCGAAGATTCATCCAAGATTTCTAAAAAATTTCTAAATCTTTAACCAATCTTCTTATAAAAGATGTACCCTTTAAGTTTAACTCAGACTGTATGCAGGCTTTTGAAAAGTTGAAAGCCGCTTTAATAATTGCACCTATAATTCAACCTCCTAATTGATCAAAACTATTTAAGCTCATGTGTTATGTCAACGACTATGTTGTTGGCGCCGTTCTAGGTCAAAAACATGATAAAGGACTTACAATTATTTACTATACAAGTAAAATAGTAAATAAAGCTCAACGGAATTATATGACCACTGAAAAGGAATTCTTAGCCATTGTCTATGCTTTAGACATATTTTGTCCTTATTTGATAGGTTTTAAAACCTTAATCTACACCGATCATGTAGCATTTAGGTACCTTATCGTGAAAAAGGATGTTAAGTAGAGGTTAATCCGATGGATTCTCCTCCTGCAAGAATTCACTTTGGAGATAAAAGATAAAAAATGAGTTGAAAACGTAGTGGCTGATCACCTGTCTAGGTTAACCAATGATAGTGATAGTGATTCCGAACACATCTCAGATTCTTTTCCTAATGAGCACCTTTATGCGATCCTTTCTGCACCTTGGTATGCTGATATTGTGAACTATCTAGTGACTGAAGAGACTCCGTCCGTATGGAATAGAAATCAGAGGAAAAAGTTTCTAGCTCAAGTGGAAGTACTATCATTGGGACGACTCTTAACTTTTCAAGTACTATCTGAATCAAATTATTCGATGTTGCATTCCAAAATGGAAACAGTCTACCGTGCTATCCTTTTGCCACGTGTAGTCCAGTGGAGGATGAAGCTTTAGATTGTGGTAAGTATACTTCAAAAAAGTTTTAGAAGCTGAGGTTCATCCTAGATTGTTTAGAGTTGAGTGTGGGAGTTGTGAAGAAGGAAGGTGGACTACTAGATTGGTTTAAGTTTAAGGAAGAACTTGAAAGCTAGCATAAGTTGTAAATATTGCAGGTGTCGACTAGCAAAGTCGGTAAAACCTTTGGGTGATGATACCAGAGGTCTGGGGGTCGAACCCCGCCAGCATCAAAGAGTTACTGATCTCATTTAAAACAGGCTTGCCAATAAAAAAAAAAGTTGTAAATATTGAAAAGACTTGAAAACATTGAAAGTAATAAGATTGAAGATTGAAATGAAACAACAATATATAACAAGTAGACTGCAATAAGAACAAGTAAATAACAAGTTGATTGAAAGGAAATAAAACAACAAATAAAACTTGAATTGAAAAACTAGAATTGAAAAACTAGACAAGAAATTAAACAAACCAAATGGTTTGGATCCTAATACAATGGATGGTTTCTCTCTCCCTAACTTTTAGACTATATACCCCTACTTTTGCCTTTTACAGATTTGCCCTTCTCCATTAGTCTTGAGACACCTCACATCCACCAAAATAGGTTTAGGAGAATAATGTCTACTTTTGAGTTAAGGACATCCATCTTGGGTCTCTAGAGTTGAGGACTTTGACTTTTAGCTATTTGGTTATGAGTCTTTGATCTTTGACCTTTGACTTTGACGTTGACTGTTGACTTTTTTAGCTCTTTTTCCTAGCAGTTTCCAGTCTTCATAATAAGTGTGAATTAAGCTCCTTTTGGTGCTAAGATGCTGCTTTTGTGGTAATTGGTCTAAATATCTCCATAACCTGAAAATGGCAATAAAAGCTATAAATTGTCTTTTCGTTAAGCATAAGAATGGTTGAAATGCATAAATAAAAGGGTAATAAAAATGCACATTTGGGAGTTGATCAGAGGACATTTTAGCGTGAATAAAACTGCTGCAAAAGTACTACAATGTGGATTCTATTGGTCGACTCTCTTCCGTGATGCCTTCGTTCATTGCAAGGCTTGCGTTCGCTGCCAACATCTTGGTCGTATTTTTGCCCGTAACATGATGCCCTTAAATCCCATTCTTATAGTGGATATTTTCGACGTCTGGGGCATCGATTTCGTGGGACCTTTCCTAACTTCTCATGGTTTTATTTACATCCTAATAGGAGTCAACTATGTATCTAAATGGATTGAGGCCATACCATGTCGTAATGATGATAACAAAACTGTCATCTGTTTCATAAAAGAAAACATTTTTTTAAGATTCAGGATTCCAAAA
Organism: Coptis chinensis; assembly: GCF_015680905.1. Taxonomy (NCBI): domain Eukaryota; kingdom Viridiplantae; phylum Streptophyta; class Magnoliopsida; order Ranunculales; family Ranunculaceae; genus Coptis; species Coptis chinensis. The sequence continues at coordinate 21,654,018 of NC_141456.1, read as the reverse complement.
GGCATCATTAGTAATGGAGGATCTCACTTTTGTAATCGAGTCTTTGAGCATATCATGAAAAAATATGGAGTAACCCACAAGGTTGTAACTCCGTATCATCCTCAAACAAGTGGCCAAGTGGAAGTCTCAAATAGAGAGATTAAGCGTATCCTAGAGAAAATAGTTAATCCAAATAGGAAAGACTGGTCTCTCTGACTAAGTGATGCATTATGGGCATACATAACCGTTTTCAAAACACCTATAGGGATGTCACCCTACATGTTGGTGATAATGTAAAAATTGATCCTTAATTATCTATAGAATAACACAAACAACTAATGTTCAACTGCCTTATCGATCAATATTATTCCTACTCTCAATTCATTATGCAATATAGAGAGTCAGGATTCGTTCCAGTCTTAATCATTAAAAGCTTAGAATTCTACAAGAAATCAAGGTGAGAACAATGAGAGTAGTGTTGTGATTTATTTAAACTGGAACTAATTATAAATTAATTAAACTAATAATGCAATAAAATAAGTATAAATTAAACTAATTTAAACTAAGCAATTAAAAGGTGAATTTAATGAATAAGAAGAACATAGAGGAAGGATTAATCCATCAATGTGAAGCTATGATTATTCTAACTAGTTTCTCATGTTTTAATCTTAACATTTATTAATCTACAGAAGATAAAACAACAAAACTCACAATTTTTATTGATCCCTAACCAATCCTAGCAATCTCTGTACTAAGATATGATTAGCATAAGAGAAATTCTCCTCCACAAATCTCTTTGTGGAGTTTCCTTTCTCTAGTTCAACTTCAATAATCTCTATCTCTAGACAACTATAGAACTTGAACTTGAAGCACATAAGACAATAAGAAAACTAATGAAGAACAATCATAATCCTCATATAGACTTTATAAAATTCCTCTAATGGAGTTTTTAGCCTAGTTTCATTAGGTTCATTAACAATAAACAATAATAAGAAGACATAATTAAATTAAACTAAATTTATATTAATAAAACTAATGGTGTAATGGAGTTGGAGGCAAGAGCATTAAACCCTAATTACTCTAAACTAATGGGGAAGGAACCAGATATAGAGAGAGAACCCTAATTTATAACTAAACTAAAGAGGGGAGTAGAGTAGTTTTGTTTAGCTTTAACCCTCTTTATATAGGAGAGGGCTAGGTTTACAATTTCGTGCATAGGCTTTTAGGCTAGGTTATGGACCTATAAATCAAGTCCATAACCCAATTGGTTGAATCCAAGATTTCCAATTCTGATTGTGTTAATGTAGTGTGCATTTTCACTAACTTATACTACTCCAATTGAGTCAAGGCTAAGACCATTCAAAAGTGCTTTCTGAATCAGTCATTTTGATATAAAATGGGTCCAAATATGAGGCCTGAGTCTAAAGATATGACCTTTTGAAGTTCTATTGACTTTTCTTCAACTCTCTAATCCGGCTTGACTTTCACTTAACAGTTTTGACTTAGGTTTTTTAAGGGCTTTTTCTCCATGAAACTTGGGCTTTCTTCATAGAACTTCCCTAGCAATCACTTTAGCTCCTTTTAGCGCCTAATTAGTAACGAATTGATATTTATTCAACTCCAAAGCCTGAAATACTCAAATGCACGTAATTAATGATAAATCTATATTATTATAAATATAATTGGCTAAATATATATACTATTAAAGGGTTTAAACTACACTTTTGTGCTCTTATCAAACCACCCCCAAACAGTATTTTGCTTGTCCTCAAGCAAATATGTGAAATTAAAATAAGTGGCTAAAATTGTATTTTTAACTAGTCTCGTTTCGTTGAGTGCGACTCCATTGACCATATGCAATAAGGCCTTAAACCACTAAGAATTCCCTAGTGGACAAGTTATAGCCTCGTGAGTGTTTTCTAGAGAAGGTACTCACAAACTTCATTTATACTACAACGACTAAGAAATAAAAGTAATTGTTCCCTAATTTTATCTCAAAATCTATACATCTCACTAGTATTTAAACAAGGATGATCATTCTAAAAATTAAGCTAATACATACATAATAATCAAATCATCTTAAGATAAACAACTATACAATGAACTATGATATGAAATGCAATGGCAGGTCCGTTTCTGAAACTTTTGGGTAGCATGCCTAAATAGGTTCTCACAAGGAATGGGTAAAGACACATAACACTCTAATTTTTCCACTCAAGTTTGCTAACTCTAGTGTGTAGTTGGCACACGTTTCCTCACAATCTCAATGACAATCCAAGGAAGCCGAGGTCGATCAAACACATCTACCACTTACTATCACACCAACCTATTCCTAATTGAGCTAGATGTCTTTATTATGTGATACGGGGCGTAGGTGTTGGTTAAAGAAAGAAGGAAATGGATATTCAAAAAGACAAGTTTGAGAAAATAGGGTCTTCATATTATGTAACTAGAGAAAACCTTGTTCTTTTGCTTCTACACTTTTTGCTCCATACTTAGCCTTTTTATTTTGGCTTTTTGACTTCTTTTATTCTATTTTTGGAGTTTTTATTTTATTTATATTTATATTTTTCTTTTCTTTTATTTTTCTTTCGAAGCAACTAACTAATTTTTGTTTACACATGTTTTTCTCTTCTCTTTTCTTCACTCATCCTATTTCTCAGACTTATCCCGATAGGTAGGCTGTTTTTTATTTTTATTTATTTTTTATTTATTTATTTTTTGTTTTATTGGGTAAATGATTTGTGGTTTGTGAACACTACACCATAACAGGCTATTACTAGCAGCAAAAAACTATTGCTAATAATATTGGCAACGTTTTTTAAGTGTTTCAAATATGGCGTGGGTAAAGTGTTATAAATATTTGCAAGGCTTTTTAACCGTTGCAAGCAATATTTTCCAATGATTTTTAACCATTGTAAATATTATTTGTAATGCTTGGTTATGCCTATTTCATACAAGACTTTAGCAATGCTTTTTAATTTGTAACGGTTATGAACCGTTACTGATGGGTTGCAAAAAAAAAATCTCGTATTTTGTAGTAACCAGCTAAACCTGCAAAAAGATGCCTATCTTGCTAAACCCTACAAAAAAATAATTTCTCATATTTCTCATTATATTGGGACGCCCTTAACCTGCAAAAATGACACTACTAGTTCTATATTGAAATAAACCAAGGCTGAAAGTTTTGAGATTTGAAGATATTTCGGACCCTCCCAAAACCGATACATATCGGAAAAATCGAAAAATCGGATCGATATATTGTTTTTCCCATTTTGGTGATAATATTAAAAAAAATTGGAAAATCTGGATATATTGGAAATATCACCGATATATAACGATATAGATCGGGATATATCGATCAACAGTCAACAAAATCGGTCAAAAGTCAAACTGTCCAACCAAGTCGAACGATATATATCAAATATATCGAAATATATCGCCGATATATATCTTTTATCGGTTTAAAATTAATTTAATTTTCAGAGCCGATATTTCAAATGTTTCGAAGTCGGTAGGCTAAAAAAACGATAAATATCGGCAAAAAAATCAATTTTTCGACCGATATTTTCGGCCCTGAAATAAACATCTCAATTCCATATATGAATTTATCCATATCCCCATTACCTTATAAGTAAATAATAGCAAGCCCAAGTAAAAGGCTGAAACATGTAGGATATTCGTTAAACCATATATATAGTATAACTTCAAAATATTTTCTAAGAGTTACAAATTCATATTTACAAATAACGAAGGGTTACAAATTTCGATACAATTTTCCAAGCAATCCCAAATCTTTGCAATACCAAGCATTAGTGATGGCTTCACTCACTATAAATCTTAGCTAGTGGGGCTCCACAAAGTTCATCTAATTCCTAAAAATTCACAAAACAAATAATGAACTCAGAAATACAATAATACTAATTAAACTCATGTAATTAATTAAAATTTTGAAAATCCACCTAAAGGAAGTAACAAGTTGAACAAATGAGAAATGGATGGTGAAATTTTAAGTTTTTACCTTGATGAAGAGCTTGACGTGAGCATGATCATCTGATTAGGGAGTTGTTCTTTTGGTCTTCTTGTTTTTGCATCCATCAAACTTATACCCTACACAACACATTGAACCATAATAAAAATTATCTATCTAGCTATTCAAGAAGGCTTTGAAACACTTTAAGAAACAAAAGCATCACTTCTACAAACCTAGGAGTGTCAAAAAATATTGCCCTGCATTAACATATAATAGCAAACCATGGACCCAACAGAACTCTAAAAAGCAGGGGAACATATCAATGTATAAAGTAGATCGATCTAGTTTGTACCAAGTGAAATTCAAACTTTCAAACTAAAACTTGTATCCAATGAAAATATATAGAGCAAATTATATGGATTCTCTAACCATGACGTCCAACTAGAAGCATCTAGTCAAGAAATTACCATATATTGTCGTCAAGAAAATTGAAAATTACTTGTAAAAATTCCATATTCAAACTAATGCACACTAGTACAAACTTATACAATATCAAAGAAATTACCTGACTGCACTAGATCTTTATATGTAGACCTTGAATATCATTATGTAGCTTCCCTTCATCTCCTTTATCTTGCTGCAATAGCAACAAAGTACATGGAAGGGCACAAAACCATAGCAACCTTTTTACACACGAAAATATACAATACTTTAGTCCAAGTTTTGCAAAGAAAAAGTTATTCAATTTCAATAATAAGTACCTACATCGAGTCTTCACCTGAAGGATTTAACATGCTCAGGCGCAAGTATGAAACTATTCAAGAGCAATTCCTAAATGCAACAATGCTCTCTGGAGAAACAAGGAATAACATGGGGTGCAAACTCGTTTGGTAGCTGCTCTTTTGGGGAACCAATCAAGGTGGCTCTATGGGTAGGGATGGGTCTAGCCCTTCAAAAACTGGTTCAGAAACTAATACTGGTTCACTTATGCCAGATACTAATCCTCTTCCAACCAATCACCAATCAGTACAACATGCCTATATGAGAACCAAACAATTCACCTATATGGTTCTCTTCGACACCTTTCATCAAGTATTTCAGATGGTACACAAGTGTAATGGTGTCTACTTAGCCTGAACAACATAGAACAACACCCACAATTTATATTACACGAGCTAAATTAGCTCTCCAGTACCACACTCTTGGTACTTGTTTCAAATCAAGTGATAAAGAACTTTATGTGCGATAAGTATTTAATGCACTATAACAATCTAAAATTCAGCACAAGTTCTTTTTCTTCCTTAACAAATTAGAATAGTTAAGCTTCTTACCAAGTCAGCAAGGTAAACTCCACAATTGTGATTACGCCAAACCACTATATCTTAATTCCCATTGTCAAAATCAATTACCCAATTCAATCCTTTGAAATATATCACAATCTAAAGAAATTTAACATTAATTCAATCTAACCTAAATTAACTAATTGAGAGAGAATTATTCTAACCTTTCAACTAACTTGACGAAGATACCAAACTCAAATTTCACTCGATCTATCATACTATCCAAACATACCACTTAATCCCAGTAGCTTATATATAAAAAGGTTGTTGAATTAAAAGGTGAACAGACAAAATACCACTGCTCGGTAAGGTACAGATGCCAGGGCTGCTGGTATATTGGTGGTTTTGGTGGGCTTGGTCAGCCAGAATCGATGTTTGGTGGTGGCGGCACATAGGATCGATCTCAACCGAATCAGTTTATGCAAAATCCAATTGTGTCATAGATGATGCGAAGTTTCCTTTAAAATCCTTAGTACATAGACTAGATTGCAGCTCACCTCTCGAAATTCAAAGTGTATTTGTTTGTTATTGAAGACAAAGAAAGTAGTAAGAGAAAAGATAAGAAAACCCTAATGGGAAGAGAGTAGCAGCGGCTGTGAGAGAGAAAGATAGGTTTTCTATTTCGTGATTTCTTTTTTGTTTCCCTATTTTCGAAATTTTGAAGTTGTTTTGGTTTTTTGGATTTCTAACACTTATCACACGGTTTTCAAGTGGTAGAAATTAATTCTTAAAATTCATCCGAATTTAAGTTACACTTTACCGCATTCCCAACGTTTACAAAATGTTGACAATTTACCAATGGCTAAAAACTGTTACAAAGCAAAAAAGGTGCGTGTTACAAATATCCATTATGGTATAGTGGAAAAGGCTAATGAAAGGCTCAGTGGGGCGACTAGCGGATAATAAATTTCATATAGGTGAGAATTTCTGGCTATATCGATCTGAAGAGGGCCTAAATTTTCGCTTAGGATATGGTATGGTGATCAAGCAAGTGGATGTGTGATTTCTCTACTTGGAATTTACTTCTCCCTTGTCTCATCACTTAGATATTTCACTCTTATGAGGCTTTTAGGCTAGATGCTCACAGGATATGTATTAAGTACTCTAACCTAGGTTTCAAAAAAATACTGCCAAGTACAATCAAAGATGCTCATGCAAGATGTTCATGAAAAGATGCAATGACTATTACCTACGTATTAATCTAAGTTTCAAAAATTAAATCCTAATTCAAGTACTACGTGAGATTTCTAGACTAATATCATCATGGAGAAGGGAACAACGTGTTTCTAAACAGAATCATGCGTTGTCCCCAAAGTATGGAATGAAAATAAAGGATAGAGAGTACCATAGAAACGTGCTTGTAAATGGGAGCACCTAAAAAAGAAGGTTAATCTATACTAATATAAAGAAATAAAAACATACGCAACTCCTATATGAGTTCCACCCGTTATGGGGATAACATGAAATAATAAATAACACTTGGGACATAAGCAGACTCTAACGTAAATAAAATAATATTATATGTTCACAAATCAAGCATGCGCATATCATGGCTCCTATCGGATTAGCTTCCAAAATTTTGTGAAATAGTGAATTTCACGTAATTAAGGTACCTAATTACATTATGCATCCCAATTAAATCAAGATTTTGATATTTATACATGCAATTTTAATACGTGAACGTACAATATGCTAAAATTAAATATATCACCCCCAAACAATTTGGGAGAAGTGGGTTAATGAAATAATTCAATAGCACAATTAAATTATGTAACTAACTAATTTTTATGATTTTTAACATTTTATAAAGAAAAGTGCGTAATTTACATCCTAAATGTGCCTAATTTTTGCAAATGTTTCCATCCCACCCCCAAACAATCGAACACTTTGTCCTCAAACTGTAAAGAGATAAGGAAACAATTTACCATAGAAACGTGGCAAAAATTAGCAGTACCTATAACAAAAATATTGTAAAGATGATATGATAACATGAAGCACAATTAAACTGTTACGTACTAACTAACATCAACTCTACTGGAGTAAACATGAAAGACAAAGGGTGGCAAAATATTTTGAAATGAAAGACCAAAATACGCCACCCCCAAACAAAATTGGAAAACTCTTTTTAAGTTTGAAAATTTTTGTTTGGCCTATACTCTAGAAAGGTGGTATTGTGATATTTACCTTTTTGCTATGTTAGAGAATTGCTTCTCTTCTTTGGCGAAAGTGCGAATTCAAAGTTTTTCCTTACTCACGATCTTCGTGTTCATATAGTTGGAGTAAGGATTCGAACCAACCTAAAGCTTAGGACAAACTACAACTTGGTTGTTGTACTCTTTAGGGAACGAGTGAGTAAGTTTAAATATGATTATATTAATACTAAATACTTGGTTTCTTTACTACACAAAAATTAAAAACATTAAGTTACAAAAATCATGCAACTAAGACACAATAAAATTTTACTAAAAACAAAGGTGGAGAGTTAATCCTCTTCATGTGAAGATAACCTTTGTTATTTGATTTTAATAAGTTCATTATTATCTTCCTAGAACTCATAGACAAGTCCTAATAAAAAAAAACTTAATCCCTAACATATATGACTCATCTCTAAGCTCATACATGCTAGCATGAGGAACCAAAGCAATGACTTATCTCTAAGCTCATCACTTTGATCCCTAACTAGACACTACATCAACTATCATTTTGGGATAGGATGTAGGTCTAGTTGTTGTTCCTAAACAACTTACTAAACCAAACAACAAAGATTTTCCCTCACATGAGTTTTATTAACTCCCCAAAAAAGGAAAGTTAGCTCATGATCCTTGGGAGAACACTAAAACAAGTGTGGAATGTAAAAAGAGAGAGAGAGAGAGAGAGACAAGAAAAAGAAGAAAACTATTTATTTATATACTCACTTACATGAAGAAGTGAGAATTTTTCAAGAGGAACACAAGGTTTCCTCCATTAAAACTATTACAAGCTATTTCTTACCAAAATAAAAACTAAATAAAAATCTAAGACTAATGAACTAAAATAATACAAGGTAAGGAAAAGAAGTCAAGGGAGTAAATGGAGTGTCCCCCCTTGTTTTGTTTTCTTCTCCATTTGAGAGAAATCTCATTTTCTCCCACGTGAAACATCAAACCACATTTACTTCATTTTTATCCACCACATTAAAACAAAGTGACACCTTGCCTTTTTTGTTCACTATTAACACCTAATCTAATTAATTACATGCAAGGTGTCAACTTTGCACCAATAATTTGTCATTTTTGTCTTGACATGCTCCATGATTGATGACTTATCTAATCTTGCGTGCCCGTATAGTGGGTCCATGTGCAGTCCAGTGGCAGTCCGGTCTTTGGGCAATTTTACAACTTCCCGCCTATACGTAGAGTTCATCGCCCTGATTGTCTGAGCAGCTCACTTGTCGCATTCGGAGTCCTGGTTCAAGAGGTTGGAGCTTCGGAAGTTTGATGCTTCTGTGCGGATTTGGAAGAATTTATATATACGTCGTTCCCCGTGCTTTATCGTAGGTTTAACCAATATTTCCATGTTTATTGTGAATACCTGCAAAATTATGAAAACATATTTATTTCATGATTATTAAACACATAATTAACCAAATTTATATGTCTCAATGGGGTTTCATAATACACTTTTGGGTGCTTATCACACTACCCCCAAACAGCACTTTGCTTGTCCTCAAGCAAAGAAGAGACATTAAAACAGATAAGTGGCCAAAAATGTGTAGTCCTAACTAATTCTCGTTTCGCAGAGTGCGGTTGCATTGACCATATGCAATAAGGCCTTAAACCACTAGGAATTCTCTAGTGGACGAGTTATAGCCTCGTAAGACTTTTTTAGAGAAGATACTCACAAACTTCATTTATACTACAACGACTCAGTGATAAAAACTAGTTTCCTAAATTAATCTCAGATATCAAGACATCTCCTTAGCAGGGAACGAGGATTGATTTCTTTGAATCTCAAGTTAATATGCATCCAATAATTAAAACATCTACATATGATAATGCATACAGTGAACTTGCATTGAAATGTACTAGCAGGGTCGTTTCTAGATCCTTTGGAGAGCGTACCTAAATGGGTTCTCACAGGTATGTGTCGAAACACAATTCCACTCAAAATTTTACCACTCAGGTTTTGTTAACTCCATTGTGCAGTGGGCACACATTTCCTCACATCTCAATGACAGTCAGATGAGCTGATGTCGATCAATCATGTCTACTACTTATTATCACACCACCCTACTCCTAATTGAGCTAGAGGTCTTTATTAGGTATTGTGGGGCTTAGGTGATAGTGGACAAGAAAATGGAAATGGATAACCAAAATTTATGAGTATGAGAGAATAGGGTCTTTAAGATATTTATACTAGAGAATTCCTTGTTTTCTTTCCTTCTTCTAACTGAGTTTTCCAACCTTGTTCTTAAGCCTCTGGATATGATTTTTTTTTTTTTTTTTTTTTTTTTTTTTTTTTTTTTTTTTATTGCTTAAGAACATGATTCTATTTTTCTTTCCTTAAGCAAGTAACTGACTTTTATTTGGGACAAGTCTTTATCTTTATTTTTCCACATTTCATCCTATTTCTCATACTCCTCACTTAGGTAGGTTCTTTTATTTGGTTTAATAGATGGGTAAGGAATTTTTGGTGAAAGTGAAAGGTTTGATGAAAGGTTTAGTGGAGTGACTAGTGGTAAAATTTGTAACAGGTAAGAATTTTTAGCTATGTCGATCCAAAGAAGGCTTAAATTCTCGCCTAGGGTTCGGGTGGTGATCAAGTAAGTAGACGCGTGATTTTCTCTAATCGGAAAAACTACTCCTCTGTGTCATCACACACAAATCACTCATGTCAAGGCTTTTGGTTAGATTCTCACAGGATTTATAGTTTAAGTAACTAACCGTTGGTTCTAGAAACTTACTGCTATGACAATCAATGAGACTCAATGCATGAATGTTCATGAAAAGATGTATAAACTATTGCATACATATTATCTTAAGTTTCTTAAAACAAATCCTAATTCGGATACTAATGTGAGATTTCTAGACAATTTTAATCATTGAAAAGGAAACAAGACTTTGTCACTAAGTATAATTATTAACAAGAAAATAAAAACTATATACAGGTTACAATATGCCTAATTTTTGCTCTGTGGGTTTAAAAATACCCCAATGAGAATGATGCTTAGTCCTCAAGTATCAATAAATAAAGAGAGAAATTACTTGAAACCGTGGAGCAAAAATTAGGGCTAGATTCTTTGGAACAGAAAGGTTGGAGAACATAATATATTATTCGGAAAGAAACAATAAATGTTCAATAGCACACCTAAACATAGCACACGGAATAATGAAAGACAATAAAGACACCTAAACATAATTTTTAGCTAGATATATGTACAATGACAAGCTTAAATTTACCATCCAGCGGGATGTGTAGGTCTGGCGTCCTTAATAAGGAAATGCATTTCCTTAGCATCGCGACAAAAGATAATAGTCTGCCAAATTTCTGCCCATTCTTTGTCTCTAGATTTCCTCAAATGTTTCTTCATATTTTCATCCTTCGGGTAACAACGAACATGCCTCAAATACTGAGCGGGACGCTTCCATTGCCTAAACCTTAATGAACGAATGATTCTGTTTGCTGGGCACATAGAATCTACCTTGACCCAATCATGAAAAGTATCTACAAATTGTGGGAAATGTGTCTTCATGATTCGCGCAAGCGATTCTGAGTAAAAAATATATCGATCCCGAAAAAAGTCGCGAGCTCGTTTGAGGTTGGAAATTTCTGACCCTAATATGTTAAATAATGTATGACCTTGAGCCAGTGCAGTGAATACTATGCAGGCAGCCTCATTGGCAGTAGAAAAATGCTAATCTCCCATGATGTTCAGGAGTACAAACAACATCGCAATCCCCATGTTCATGGTCATACTTGCTAAGGGAATGGTGATGTCACGCCATGGCACATGTCCAGCTCCTTCTCGTTTAATCTCAAGACCATCACCGTTATTTTCGCGAAACACTTGCCACTGAAAGGAACGGTAAGAATTATGGTAGATGTAATGCCATGATGCGGCCGGTTCGTGATATGGAAGATCCAAAGTTAGGGCAAGCTGTTGTTCAGAAAAAATATGATGTGTGTCACTAACTAGGATTGTGAACCCGTCTAAGTAGAAGCCATGTGCATGATTGAATGCTGGTGTGTCCTCCATATTAGCATAAAAGTATGCGGCCAAATTCGCAAAATAAGTTTGGTCAGGTTGAAGAACTAGGGAAGACCACCCAATGTTATTGATGTAGTCACGGAAGAGATGACCATAAGTATTAGAATCCATCATAGACTGAAAGGATTGCTCAGGAATGAGTTTTGGAGGTGTCATGTTTGATGAAGATGCAATGTTTGATGAAGATGCCATGGTGGATGAAGTAAAGAAATGGGCAATGAGAAAGGCAACTGGATGGATAAATGAGTATGTAAGAAAATAAACCCTCCTGTAATGACATTGAAAATCACATGTTAAAATTAGTTAGTCACAATGTAAATGATTCTAGCAAGCATTTCTTACAAAAGATGACACAAAGATAAGAACAAAATTAATAATATTAAAAAAGTAATAATATATACGATTATTTATTTATTCACTTAGTATTATTATTCCATTTTTATTCAATAAGAAAATCATGGATTATTATGATGCTCTTGGAGACGATATCGCGGCACCACAGTGTTTAGTTCTTCAATTTGTTGTCTGAGCTGCATATGAATGTCCCCTTGGCTGGCAGAGAGTGTAGTTTGATTCTCCATTAAGAGAGCGTGATTTTTCAAGGACTGAGAATGATTTTCCAAGATTTCCTCCTGTTCAACATCATGCATTGCTTGACGTTCTTGGAATTCCTTAAGAGTTGTAATAATGATATTCTGACGAGCGTATAGTTCTTGCATGCCGTGATGAAGAAATTGAATGCCTTCCATGGGATTAAAAATGTTTATCATGGCATTTTCATCAAAGAAATGGTCAGGGTTTGAGCTTGGGTCATTATGTTCATCTGTCAGAGTATCAGGAGTCCAAAAACCAATGGAGTAGTCTGTTTGGAGTACACTAATATGTGCTCTTTGAAGTGGTGTTTATGGAGAAATTACTGGATAACCCCAACACATCATAATTTGCGTGACTAAAGTAGGTAGAGGTAGAGGTGCTGACTTTCTTGTTTTCCTTGTGATCACGTTCCAGAGGTGTTAGATTAGACAAAAATCATCCCTTTGAGTCTGCAAAACCCAAAGTAGGTGAAGTTGAGACTTTGTGACTTATGATTGGTGAGATGTACCTATCACATTGTGTCCCAACTAGTGGAGCACAACTCGTTAATTCTGTTTCAAAGAGCGTTGAAGAACAACGTGATGTCTATTTCCCACTTTGCCATGAGATATGGTAGCTCTTAGTAAAGTTTTGACGGAATCAAATGATGACTCTGGAAAAAGGAACTCCTGGGAATTCATTGGGATCTGAAGTATGTCGGAGATAATTTCCCTAGTCAATTCCAATCGTCGTCCATAAACATTGAAGTAGAATTTTCCATTCTCAGGTCCTATAAATTGGTAGAACATCAAAACCAATTCTCGGGAATAACCAGCTGCTGAATGATATAGAAGAGGCGTCCATCCCCCGACGCATACAATTTCGGTGTCAAAATAAGGAGAAAACCGGCCATCTTCAAAAACTTTTAGGTAGTCTTTCTTAGACATTATTTTTCTTGGTTGATCCATTTGGTACTATTACGGAGGGAAGGATAGTGAAAATTGTTTGAAATGAGAATGGCTGAAAAGAAGAGATTTATAGCCAATCTATGAGTCTGTACCAATCTGGATTCCAAGTGTAGTTAATGACCCATGTGATTATGAACAACAACAATGGGGATCCACAGTAAGTCTTGTCATGCCAGATTTCCAAAAACAATTAATGAGATGTTTCAATGTTAGAAAATACGGAGGAAAGTTTCATAGGGTAGTTAGACTTACACGTAATTTCAGAAATGATGATCAGACCTCAGTAATAGCATATGGATAGAATAATCAAGCTGCATGTGTGACAAGTGTTATGCGTACCTTGTAGCGTGCACGATCTTCTCTGAACACCATGAGTATCGATTTAATTATTTTGGTGAGTTTTGGATGGTGTTTTCTTTGGGTTATGGTTTGTTTTATTATTATTATTTTTTTTTTGTTTTGTTTGTTTGTTTTTTTTAGAGGAAAAGACAAGTAATATACACAAATATTTAATACGAAACGTCTCCATTTAATACGTAACCCGTACAAATGTGTGAGAATTATTTAACACACCATACTAATTTACAAAACGACATACGGAAAGAGAGATGTCGGTTACATAAATCTAGATGTTCTGGATCATGTTATGCATGAGTGACAGCAGAACAATGATAAACACTGTTATCACGAATACTGTGATAGCCCATTCGCGTTGCTCCTTTTCCCATCGCTCGATTGGCTTCATTATGTTCAAGAAAATGAGAATTTGTGAAGAGGAATTTGTGAAGAGTGAGAGAAGTGGATGAGTGAAAGTGGAAAAGGAGAGTTGTATTTATAATTAGAATTCTGGCCGTTGGGCATCTGACCGTTTGGATCAGTCTGTTGGGTTCTGACCGTTGGGCTTTAAGAGTAGGCCCAATGCATCAAGGAACAAACTAATATATTAAGAAGTACAATAATTGCATAACATAAATAATTTCTCATTCAAACCGTCTGGAGATACAAAATTATGAGAAATCAAATGATATATAACTTTTATCGCTAAAAAAATAAAAATGCAATGCATAAGGGAAATAAATGACATAGTCATTTCTAAGCCAAGGGAAATAAACAGCTACTGGGAATCCTCAGGGTTAGCAGAAGATGAACTAGGGTTTCTACTTCATTAGCTACGACAAACTCCTGGCTGAGCTGACTGGTCTGGAATGTGGCCTAAAGACTGTAGCAGTTGATCTTGGAATTACTACTGATTTGCCATCATCATTCTCTGGAAACGGCCTTGGCGATTTCGCATTTCTTGCTAGAAGTCATTTTGGGAAGTAAGCATCTCTTCCTGATGAAGAAACATCCTGCGCATGCTGATATTCATGTGTCTTAAAGCTTCCATGGGAGTGCTGATTCGGCGCATGATATCCTCATTAAAACAGTTGGGTGGTGAAGGAGGAGGAGGAGGTACGTTATCACGCTCAATATCATCTCTAGCTACTGGGTCCCAGTGGTCTAGAACACAAGTCTCAAAAATTCCAAAATTCTCGAAAGACCTTGTTGGAATGAAAGGAGTAGCAGACTGGAATCCTAAGTTAAGCATAAGCTGAGTAACAAGTACAGGAAGAGGAGCTGACCTATTTGACACAGTCGTAAGAACATGGCCCAGGAAATGGACCATACAGAAAGTATTCTTCTTCTCCTGGAGGATCCATAGCAGGTGCAAGAATGTCTTGTTCATGTCAGACGTCTTTGAAGTTCCAATAACGTTGTAAGCCAACCATTGAGTGACGGCTAGTTGGTTTCGTCTGAGTGAGTGCTGGTACACGCAGTTCGAGCCATTATTATACTCTCCCTCGAGAAGCGTGTCAAACATTAAGTCCATCGTAGTCGGATACTCTGATAACAACAGGGTCGGACTATCTGAGTTTATCGAAATCTATTATGTATTCGATATTAACTCCAACGTGAGTTCACGTTCCAACCCATCCGCAGTAATCCAAAATTCATCACCCCGGAAACCACCATTGTTGTAAAACTTTAAAACCAAATCTTCCGAGTAATTAGCCGGCACCTTGTGCAACATATTTCTTCATCGAAAAAGGGATGAAACATGCCCAAATCGAATAGATTTTTGAAATTTCTCTCAACTGTGATTCGTCTTCGTGCTGTCATAGAGGGATCTAGATGATTTTCTGAGGGTGGAAATTGCTAGGAGTGTTGGAGGAGATGGTGCTGGAGCAAGGGGGTTTGAATTGGTGGAGTTGTGCCCGCATGCGTTGGTGAAAATCAGGCCAAGGAAGCCGCGTGCGCGAGTTGAGCGGGAGGGGGACCAAGATCCGGATTTTGGGGGGCAAGAAAAGTGAGGGGCTGACGCGTGGTGTGGCCCGCGGGTTGTGTTTTGTGACCGGATCCGTGATTTTGGATCAAGTCCAATTTTTGGCCCAAGCCCAAATGATTTCCAGAAATTCCCCTTATGTCCCGAAATGTTCCGAAATTTCAAACCTAGAATTTCGATTCGTTTTAACTCCAAATTGAACAAATGAGATATCAAAACGATCGGCATTAAAAATGCCATCTACTGGAATATGACATAATCACATTCAAACCTTTTTTTATTTTTTATTTATTTTTTTTTATTTGGGGGGTTTATTTATTTACAAATTATATATACAAATGTACAAGGGGAGATGAACGTGTTAACAACACCGGATTTCAAGAAGAAAATCATTTATGTAATATGAGGCAACTGTCATGTCAGCTCTGGGGCGAACCCAACTAGCCAAATTATGGCTTAACCTTTATGTTTTGGGGGCCTAGGGTTCAGGACGGTACCATCTCTGACCAATGTGAAATGGTCTAATAATAATATTACCCTTAGTACATATGGTATAGCCTCAAACCGCCCCGAAATACAGTCACATAGAAAACCGATCGGGGTTGGCCTGGTGAAATCCATTGCCTGTGCGGACGAGGGACCATCCGATGTTGCATATCACGACTCTCTTTGTGCACAACACTTAGTGCAAAGGTGAAAATAAAAGACATGAGTATAAACAAGTTGAGTCTTTTAACGTCAGATCCTCAAGACGAATGTGAGTCTTTTAACGTCAGATCCTCAAGACGAATCCCAACCTGTGGGAGCAACGGGACAACGATGAAGTTTATCCTGCTAAGCTGGTGTCAGACAATAATATACCTTATACCGGCTCATATTGGATAGTAGATCAAGACCTGGACAGAAAGGTGTTTGACAATTCATACACCACCCCATCATTTTCGCCCGTCGCCTTCGAGCAAAAGTACTACGACCATTACCTATTCGAGATGGGTGAGATTTACACCAAATGATGAGCTGAAGTTCCCGAGGAAGAGAATCGAAAAGGGAAGAAAAGGAAGGAGTTGAAATTTTTGGTACCTATTGTTTACCAGAAGGCACGTTTACTCAATTAACAGAAGACATTTATACTCAGTTCTGAATAGAGTTTTTGTGGACTAAGGTTCCGGCGCTTGCAACCACACACTCTAGGGATTTTTAGAAAAGAAAATAGAAGAGGGCCCGGCTACCCTAATGGCATACTTTCCCTGTTTATATCACATGGAAAGAAGTACACAAGTGAATCTATTAGTCTGTGTAGACTGGATCTTTGAGAAGAGTTCTTCGACATCTGGAGAGCGCAACTCATGATAATATTTTACGTGTTGGCTATTTACTTGAAATTCGCTTTCATCATTTTTGTTTTTCAAAGATATAGCCCCATAAGGGGTGACAGCAGAGACAATGAAAGGACCAGACCATCGAGTTTTTAATTTTCTTGGAAAAATGTGTAATCTTGAGTTGTATAACAAAACTTTTTGACCAACTTTGAAATATTTTCTCAATATGTGCTTGTCATGCATTCTTTTCATGTTGGCTTTATAAGATTTCGAGAGATCATAGGCATCACTCTGAATTTCCTCAAGCTCATTTAACTGCAATTTTCTCTTTGCGCCTACCGCATTAGTATTATAATTGAGGCTTTTGATGGCCCATAGAGCACAATGCTCAAGTTCAACCGACAGGTGACAAGGTTTTCCAAAAACGAGGCGATAAGGAGACATCCCTATAGGTGTCTTAAAAGACGTTCTATATGCCCACAAGGCATCAGATAATCGTAGAGACTAGTCTTTTCTAGATGGATTAACAGTTTTTTCCAAAATAGATTTGATCCCTCTATTAGAGACTTCTACTTGGCCACTGGTTTGAGGATGATACGGAGTTGCCACTTTGTGCGTGACTCCATATTTCTTTACTAGTGATTCAAAAAAATTATTATAGAAATGTTTTCCCCTATCACTAATAATAGCTTTTGGAACGCCAAATCGAGAGAAAATATTTTCTTTTACGAAAAAAATGACAGTTTTATAATCATTAGCACGACATGCTAATGCCTCAATCCATTTTGACACGTAATCAACTGCTACCAGTATGTAAAGGAAACCATGAGAATTTGGAAAGGGACCCATAAAGTCGATGCCCCATACATCAAAGATTTCCACAATTAAAATGGGATTTAAGGGCATCATATTGCGTTGAGTAATGCGTCCTAGCTGCTAGCAGTGGTTGCATGCTTTGCAATGCTCATGTGCATCTATAAATAGTGTTGGCCAATAAAATCCACATTGTAGAACCTTGGCCGCTGTTTTCTTACCACTAAAATGACCACCACAAGATTTTTCATGGCAGAAGGATAACATGTCATTATGTTCCCAGTCGGGAATGCAACGACGGATTAGTTGGTCGGAACAATACTTGAAGAGGTAGGGATCATTCCAAAAATAAAATTTCACAGTGGATAAGAACTTTTTTCGGTCAACATGAGACCAAGATGAAGGGACTTCCTTGGTAACTAAGTAATTTACTATGTTAGCGTACCAAGGGGACGAAAAAATAGAATATAACTATTCATCCGAAAAGGAATCACAGATAGGTTCTGTATCAGTATCAATATCACTGACAAGTCTTGATAAATGGTCTGCAACCACATTTTCGCAACCTTTTTTATCTCTAATATCTAGAGTAAATTCTTGCAAGAGGAGAATCTAGCGGATCAACCTCTGTTTTGCATCTTTTTGCTAATAATAGGAAACGGTTACCGCATGGTCGGGTGTAGATAATTGTGGAAGAACCCACTAGGTAAGGACGAAACTTATCCAAGGCATATACAACGGCGAGAAACTCTTTCTCAGTGGTGGTATAGTTACGTTGAGCTTCATTAAAGGTTTTATTCGAATAGTAAATGACAATTGGCTTATCTTCTCGGCGTTGCCCTAGTACAGCTCCAATAATATAGTCACTCGCGTCACACATTAATTCAAAAGGTTTAGACCAATTAGGTGGTTGAATTATGGGAGCGGTAGTTAAGGCGGATTTTAAAGTCTCAAAAGCTTGTTTGCAATTGAAACTGAAGTAAAAAATAACATCTTTATGCAAGAGATTGGTTAAAGGTCGAGCAACCTTTGAGAAATCTTGAATAAATTTCCTATAGAAACCTGCGTGTCCTAAAAATGCGCGAATGTCGCGAACTGTTTTTGGTATAGGAAGTGAAGCAATTTTTTCTATCTTAGCTTTGTCAACTTTGATTCCGTATTTTGAAACGATATGTCCTAAAACTATTCCTTTTTTAACCATGAAATGACATTTTTCCCAATTAAGAACAAGGTTTTTCTCTTCACAACGTGTAAAAAGACATTTTCAAGATTTGATAGACAGCTATCAAAAGAATCTCCATATATTGAGAAGTCGTCCATGAATACTTCCATAAAACGTTCAACCATATCACTGAAAATGTGAAGCATGCAGCGTTGGAAAGTACCAGGTGCATTGCAAAGGCCGAAAGGCATTCGTTTGTATGCAAATGTACCAAAAGGACAGGTGAACGTAGTCTTTCCTTGATCAGCAGGATCTATGACTATCTGAAAATATCCTGAATAACCATCAAGAAAACAGTAATATGCATGACCGGCTAACCGTTCAAGCATCTGATCGATGAAGGCAGTGGAAAGTGATCCTTACGAGTTACTGTATTAAGTTTGCGATAGTCAATGCATATTCGCCATTTCATTGGAATACGAGCGGAAATGCATTCATCTTTATCATTGCGCACTACTGTAATGCCAGATTTCTTTGGAACGACGTGTACTGGACTCACCCAAATACTATCGGATATAGGGTAAATAATACATGCATCGAGTAATCTTAAAACTTCCTCCTGTACCACATCTTTCATGGTTGGGTTTAGACAACGATGTGGTTCACGCGACGTCTTAGCATTTTCTTCAAGATGTATGCGATGGGTGTATACATTAGGGTCAATGTCCTTAATGTCATCGAGGGAGCATCCAATAGCAGAACGGTGTTGTTGAATGATATCTATTAAATGGGATTCTTGATCATCAGTCAATTGAGATGATATAATAATTGGATGACTACCATCTGGATCAAGATGTACGTATTTTAATTCCGAAGGAAGAGGTTTTAAGTCAGGGGCGGGTGGAGTGGGTATTAAAGATTCTTGAGGAAAGTCATCGTCCATAGAGTAAACAAATTGATGTTCATCCAATTCGCTGGACATCACGGTCGTAGGGTCAAATAATGGTATTGACTCTAATAATTTATTTACTTCTTGTGTATAATCATCGTCCTCAAATTCAGAATCGCTAAAGGAAAGAAATTGGTATACTTCATCTTTAGGAAAAGTGTTTGTTAAATACTCTTACACAATGCTCTCAACCCTGTTCACCTTACCATCAATGTCAGGCTCTGAAATTTGTTTCATCATCTTAAACACATTTACCTCGACCGAAAGATTTCCGAAAGACATGGTCATGGAACCATCCCTACAGTTAATAAGAGCATTAGCAGTTGCTAGGAATGGACGTCTTAAGATGATAGGAATGGAATCACATGCAACTTCAGTATCCAAAATAACAAAGTCGACAGAATAGAAAAAGTCTTGGACTTTTACAAGAACGTTTTCCACAATTCCTTTTGGATACTTAATGGAACGATTGGCTAATTGTAAAGTCATGGTGGTGGGTTTCAGCTCATGAAGACCTAGTTGCTTAAATAAGTAATATGGAAGTAATTTCACACTAGCTCCTAAGTCTAGTAGTGTAGTAGTCGTATATTTGTCACCTAAGGTGCATGGAACCGTTGGTCTACCAGGGTTCTTGTATTTGACTATACCATTGTGTTCGGTGATGGATGGAAACTGCTCGTTGAGGAATGCTTGTTGAGGAACATTAGTTCTCCTTTTTGTGGTGCACATATCTTTCAGAAATTTTGCATGTTTTGGCAATAGCTTTACGGCGTCGAGAAAAGGTAAGTTGATTATCAAATTCTGAAAAGTCTCTCGAATTTCAGCAAAATTCTCATCAGGTTTATTCTTTGCCAAGCGTGCAAGAAACGGTGCCTTAGGGCGAAATTTGACAAAGGGGTCCGCTTGCTTGTTTCCTAAATTCTGAGATGTTGACTTTGTTGTATTTAGTGAATCCTCCGTAGGTTCATTATTGGAAATAGATTCATGTGAACCGTCGGATTTCTTTGGTTGATCATCTGGCATACGTATTTGATTGTCTACAATTTTTCCAGATCGAAGAGTAGTGATTGCGTGCACCTCACCTTGGTTGGGAGTACTTGTACCCGTTGCATTGGTGAGTTCAAAGGTAGTGTTTGCTGGCTTAGGGTTTGGAACTGCTTGTCCAAGAAACACGCCTTTCTGACTCTTTTCTTGCGCCAATTATTAAAGTGATTGTTAGATAGACGTTAAAATTTGAGATTGTTGGTTCATGTAAGCTAAGAAAGTCTCACTTGTCCTATCCGTAACGAGTGGCGCAGGTTGTGCAACAGGTACTAGATCACGATTATTACTGAGAAGTTGTTAATTATAGTTAGGATTTGGATTGGTTGGAACAAGGCTACGATTGGTTTGATAGTTAGCATCTGAAGTATTTTGAAATTGATTCTGACTTTGTTGGTATTGTTGATTATTGCCTTGGCGGTATGGAATAAAGTTGTTGGTTGGTCGAACAGGTGGATTAGCGAAACCTAGAGGAGCCCCCAGCTGTTGGTTATTCTGGCGCCAAGCGAAATTCGGATGCTGTCGCTAAGGTGCATTAGGAATGTTGAATGCACATGCCTCTTATGATGGTTGAGAAGGGGAGGCATATAACAAGGGACAATAAGCATCAGGATGGTCAGGACTGAGACAAAGAACACATGAGGATGTGTCAACGTTCATGACCTGTTTTGGGAGTTGATCGTTTACTTGAACTGCAAGGGCATCTACTTTTTTAGTTAGGGATTCTATCAAATTTTTTAATTCGGGATCGGGTTTTACCTCAAAAATAAATGTAGCCTTTGTTACAGTATCCTTTGAAGATCTAGAAGGCTCAGTGTTACCCCAGAGTGTACCTTTTTTCGCTTGTTTTTCAAGAAAAGTATATGTTTCAGTAGCTCCTTTGTCCATGAAGCAACCGTCGTTCATTATATCAAGAATTTCTTTTTGATGATCAGAAAGTCCATTAAAGCTGAAACGGACAAGGACGGCTTTGTCTAGTTGGTGATGAGGACATTCTAAAAGAAGATCAGTAAAGCGACTCCATGCTTTCGTAAACGATTCATGAGGATTTTGAAGAAAGAATTGAATTTTCTAAAGCATTTCAGTAGTTTTCTTTTGAGTGTAAAATTGAATCATGAAAGCTTGAACAAGTTTATTCCATGTGTCTATGGATTGTGGTTGTTGTCCTGCAAGCCAAATTGACGTTTTTTGTGCAAAGGTGAATGGAAATAGCCGAAGCAAGAGTTGTTCTTTAGAGACAGCTGGATGGTGAAATGTTGTGGCCACTTGTTGAAGCCTACGAAGATGATTGTATGGTTTTTTGTGATCCAAACCATGATACACAGGTAACAAACTAAAAACGTTTGGCGGGATACGAAAATCACCGACAATGTCCTCAAGTTTGATGCAGGAAAAAGGTCATTCCTGTAATACATTATAGAAGTCCGACAGGGGCTTCTCAGTTGGTGGAGGATCATCGGCCATTACGACAGAAGGTAATGGCGACGAAGGATTTTGATGAAGGTAATTAACAAAAGAAGAACAATTTTTAAGTGAGAACTTGCGCAATTGCTTATCATATTTTTTTCGACGATAGGTATGTTCAAATTCTTTAGGGAAACCAGACCTTAATCTAATGCAAGCATAAAATTAGATCTAATTTACAGAAGGAACTTCTTATTACTTGAATTGTATTATTATCTTAAAACATTAGAGTTTAACAACGTAGGCCTAAGCTGCTGCTAACGTAGCAGTGAAGCTAGAAATACGTGTGCATAAACCAACAACCAGGTCACAAGAGAGATATGAGGGAGGCTTTCCGTGCAAGCACGGTTCTAATTAAGTAACCTCAATCTTTAAAGTTTCCTAGACACCGTTGGAATATGATTATGATTAAGATTTATGGAATTAAAATTTATGCAAGGTCGTTCTTAATTTTTTTTTTTTTTTTTTTTTTTTTTTTTTTTTTTTTTTTTTAAAGATTTATGCAAAGGTGAAAATACAAGCATATAAATACGATCTACTCATACAATACTAGATGCAGTAGCATGTGAAGATATGTTGCTCCCGCAAGTCCGCCAAAGAAATGAAACAGACGTTTCAATCCATCGACGTAATTATTCCAAGAATATATTCGAATTTTATGTCACAGTTCCAGAGAGTTAGGCCTGGATATGGATCAAGATTTATCAGTGGATGCTGGAGGTAGAAAAGGAGCAGCAAAAGAGAAAATACACCCGCGAACGCGGGTTACACCTGTGGACGCTAGTCCAGTACCGCGCACACGTGTCGATTATGCCACAATGAGTTCAACTTTTCACAGAAACCTTAGGATCTTGTGTAGGTTACTTTGCCAGTCCTAACTTTTTGTACCTGGAAGTACAACAAAAAATTCGATAGAGGTCAGGTCGTTTGTTTGGCGACGACGAAGAAATAAAAAAAATGGAAAAACAGCAAAAAATAAGGGAGGATGAGAGGGGGGTTTCCCCTTGAAGCAAATTCTAATCTGTAGCACAAGTCCTATGCCTTTAGAACGGCAGCGGCGCCATTTTGATATTTGCCTTTTTGCTATGTTAGAGAATTGCTTCTCTTCTTTGGTGAAAGTGCGAATTCAAAATTTTTCCTTACTCACAATCTTCATGTTCATATAGTTGGAGTAAGGATTCGAACCAACCTAAAGCTTAGGACAAACTACAACTTGGTTGTTGTACTCTTTAGGGAACTAGTGAGTAAGTTTAAATATGATTATATTAATACTAAATACTTGGTTTCTTTACTACACAAAAATAAAAAACATTAAGTTACAAAAATCATGCAACTAAGACACAATAAAATTTTACTAAAAACAAAGGTGGAGAGTTAATCCTCCTCATGTGAAGATAACCTTTGTTATTTGATTTTAATAAGTTCATTATTATCTTCCTAGAACTCATAGACAAGTCCTAATAAAAGAAAACTTGATCCCTAACATATATGACTCATCTCTAAGCTCATACATGCTAGCATGTGGAACCAAAGCAATGACTTATCTCTAAGCTCATCACTTTGATCCTTAACTAGACACTACATCAACTATCATTTTGGGATAGGATGTAGGTCTAGTTATTGTTCCTAAACAACTTACTAAACCAAACAACAAAGATTTTCCCTCACACGAGTTTTATTAACTCCCCAAAAAGGAAAAGTTAGCTCATGATCCTTGGGAGAATACTAAAACAAGTGTGGAATGTAAAGAGAGAGAGAGAGAAAAAGAGAGAGAGAGAGAGAGAGAGAGAGAGAGAGAAAGAAGAAAACTATTTATTTATATACTCACTTACATGAAGAAGTGAGAATTTTTCAAGAGGAACACAAGGTTTCCTCCATTAAAACTATTACAAGCTATTTCTTACCAAAATAAAAACTAAATAAAAATCTAAGACTAAGGAACTAAAATAATACAAGGTAAGGAAAAGAAGTCAAGGGAGTAAATGGAGTGTCCCCCCTTGTTTTGTTTTCTTCTCCATTTGAGAGAAATCTCATTTTCTCCCACGTGAAACATCAAACCACATTTACTTCATTTTTATCCACCACATTAAAACAAAGTAACACCTTGCCTTTTTTTTCACTATTAACACCTAATATAATTAATTACATGCAAGGTGTCAACTTTGCACCAATAATTTGTCATTTTTGTCTTGACATGCTCCATGATTGATGACTCATCCAATCTTGCGGGCCTGTATAGTGGGTCCATGTGCAGTCCAGTGGCAGTCCGGTCTTTGGGCAATTTTATAACTTTCCGTCTATGCGTAGAGTTCATCGCCCTGATTATCTGAGCAGCTCACTTTTCGCATTCGGAGTCCTGGTTCAAGAGGTAGGAGCTTCGGAAGTTTGATGCTTCTATGCGGATTTGGAAGAATTCATATATACGCCGTTCCCCGTGCTTTATCGCAGGTTTAACCAATATTTTCATGTTTACTGCGAATACTTGCAAAAGTATGAAAACATATTTATTTCATGATTATTAAACACATAATTAACCAAATTTATATGTCTTAATGGGGTTTCGTAATATACTTTTGGGTGCTTATCATATTGTACAAAAACTAGGGTTTTTTAAAGTCAAATTCCCTAGACTTACTAATATATGTTTATGTTTTTATTTTATTTAGTTTTTATATGATTGATTTTTAGAAAAACAAAATTATGAAGAAGAAATAAAAATGAAACTCACTCCATAGAGAAACACTACTCAAATAATAAGAAAAAGTGCAAGAGATGAATGCGTGAGTCACATGAAACGTAGACTAAGGATCCGAAACTTACAACCACTCACTTAAAAAGGAGGGTCCGGTTACCTTAATGGTGCACTCCCATAACATAAGTTGGAATGGAGTACACCGAATAATAAAATAAGTCATTTATAATCAGATACTCTAGACTTTATCTAAATTTTATATACGTGCAGTTTACCATATATTAACAACATAAAGAGTTGTGGGTTTTTCCATAAATAATTAACATGGAATGCACCCTCAAACATAATCAAGCACCAAGACTTTCTACGATGCAACTTAGTGAAATGAAAGCAGCCTGATAGACCTAGAACGTAACCGAGCATGCACCTTCTTCTTCTTTGAACGAAAGGGTGTCCAAGTGAATGATCATGAGAAAATGGATGGTTTTGGAAAATACATGGGATGTGGATAAGTTTTAGAAGGAAGGAATGGAAAAAATGAAAAAGTGTCATGTGGCTTGTCGTTGGGTATTACTTCTTCACCAGATGGGTTTAGAATGTCATGAAGCACATGAGAAACAAGAAGTGTTAGTGCAAACTCAAGGTTCCTTTTAAAAGGTGGAAGGTGGGGAATATTGGTGATGGAAGGTGAATGAGTGATATGAAGATGTAAGGTGGGTGAGTAGTGCTCAACTAGTGTTCTCAGTTCTAGATCATCAGTAGCCTTGAGATATGCTAGACATTTCTCAATAGGTAGGTCAGAAGAATCAGTGGGATAGAGGTTGAAGAATTCTTCTTTTGTCATGGCGTCGAGGGATAAATGGTCAATAGGAGGGGACTCGTGAGTTAGCGATGAAGGGTTGCAAAAGAGTCAAAGGAAATCTCCCTTGATTTCATCTATGTCTAGGGAGTCAAAATTGTGTTTTTTGTCTTCTCCCATAAGAGGGGTATCTACTAGTGTGGGGATGAAATCGTCGGCTGCACTAATATGAGATACAAAACTCTCAATGGACTTCACTTCTCTTTCTACAGGCAAACCTAGTTGTCCCTGCTTTTGTCTAAACATGTTAACTTCCACAGAAATGTTTCCAAAAGAAAGAGTCATTGAGACATCTCGAAAATTAATTTGGGCATTGGCGATTGCCAAGAAAAGACGCCCTAAGATGATGGGAATGAAATCATAAGCAACTTCTGTGTCGAGAATAACAAAGTCAGATGGATAGTAAAAATCCTGAACTTTAACGAGAATATTTTCAACTACACCCTTGGGAAACTTAATAGAACAATCGACTAACTACAAAGTCATTTTAGTTGGTTAAAGCTTTCTTAGACCTAGTTGTTTATATAAGTAAAAAGGGAGTAAGTTAACACTCGCCCCCAGGTCTAATAGAGTAGTTGTTATAAAGTAATCTCCCAAGGTACATTGTACAGTAGGACGACCAGGGTCCTTGTACTTAATAATTCCGTTATGTTCAGATAAAGAGGGATATTGTTCAGTTAAGAAGGCTTCGTTGGGTATGTTGGTTTTCCTCTTCTTGGTGCACAACTCTTTTAAAAACTTAGCGTGTCCAGGTAGACTTTTTATAGCATCCAGAAAAGGTAGGTTTATAGTTAGATTTTTAAATACTTCCCTAATCTCATCAAAATTCTCGTCCTTTTTAGACATAATTAGTCTCTCGGGATACGTTGGCTTATCTCTATATTTAGCATAAGGATCAAAAGTATTATTAGTCTTTGCTTTATCTTTAGCCGTTTTCCATCTAGGTGTCCAAGTTGGAACCTCTACAGGTGTAGAATCATCAGTTTCTATTATGGGGTTTTGTAAGGGTTTTCCTTCTGGTTGTGGTGGGACTGTAACTTCTACAGTTGTAGGGTCTTCAGTTTCTATGGCAATATTTGGTATGGTTTCATTTTTAGCTTCATTTTGTGAGCGATCTTCAGGCATAGTTACTTTGTTATCAACTACCCTCCCTGAACGAAGGGTAGTAAATACCTGTAGGTCCCCTGGGTTATATTACCATTACACTGAATACTATTTATTTCAAAGGCGCTGTTTGTTAACTTAGGATTAGGCACTGCTTGACCTGGAAACACACCTGTTTGGTTATTATTTTGGTTAAAAGACATGTCAATAACCTTTTGGCACAAAGACTGCATTATTTGTATCGTTTGTTGCATCATTTTAGAGTTTTGATCATGCTGATCTTTCATAAAGTTGGAGTTTTGTTATATAATTTGATTTTGTTTTTCCAACAAGATCACTACTACTTTGTCTGTAGATGGTTGAATTGGAATTAAGGCTTGTTGAACGTTCATGTCTTAATATTGATAGTTCTGGGTTATGGGCACTAAACCTCTGTTTTGGT
This sequence comes from Coptis chinensis, assembly GCF_015680905.1. Classification (NCBI taxonomy): domain Eukaryota; kingdom Viridiplantae; phylum Streptophyta; class Magnoliopsida; order Ranunculales; family Ranunculaceae; genus Coptis; species Coptis chinensis. Next base: position 21,626,770 of record NC_141456.1, on the reverse strand, counting down.
CACCTAAGTTTCCTTGTCCTTGAGGTTGAGTTAACTGATAGAAGTTTGATGGCTTTGGTGGTGGTTGTGCATAGACAAGAGGACAATAGAAGTCGGAATTCTCAAGACTAAAACAGACATTACAACGAGTATAGTTAATGTTCATGACTTGAGTGGGTTGTTGTTGAATAGAGAGGACATCTACCTTTTTAGTGAGGGCATCGATAAGAGTTTTAAGCTCGGGATCATGTTTAACCTTAAAAGAAGGAGTGGAGCGAGAAGAGTCATTACCTCCCCAACTGTTGTTCCTCTTAGATTGATCTTCTAAGAACTTATAAGCCTCCAAGGCTCCTTTACTAAGAAAGCTATCCCCAGTCATGATATCTAGAACCTCTTTATGATGATGTAAAAGCCCCTTGAAGAAGGCACAAACAAGCGTGTCTTTCGCAAGATTATGATGTGGGCATTCAATAAGAATATCAGTGAAACGATTCCAGGCCTCTGAAAAGGATTCATGAGGATTCTGGTAGAAGAAATGAATCTTTTGAAGCATTTCATCTGTCTTCAGTGGTGAGTAAAACTATTCCATGAACAATTGAACAAGATTAGCCCATGAGTCCATAGAGTTTGGCGTTTGGGCAGTTAACCAAGACGCCGCCTTATCGACTAGGGTGAATGGAAACACCCTAAGTTTAACTTGATCCAGACTTACACTAGGATGATGGAATGTAGTGAGAACTTGTTATATCCTACGTATGTGCTGATAAGTCTTCTCGTGGTCTAAACCACGAAAAACCGGTAACAAGTTAAATATATTAGGGGGAATTCAAAAATCCCATACTAGGTTTCCAAGAATGATGCACGACTTAGGGCCATCGTTTAGTGCTTTATAAAAATCAGATAAAGGAGTCTTTGGTTATTTAGCCATTGATACAGGTGTAGTATGTGGTATTCTAGATAGGCGTGTGCGTTGACGTTTACGATAGAGCACGTTAGATGGTTTTCTCTTACCAAACCTTAATCTCATGCAAGGTTAAGTCCAATATGAAAGAAACACTAACAGCAGTCAAACAACAACCTGATATACTAGAATTAAAACTCCTCTGACAGAAGAGATGAGGAGTGAAAGAAGGAGTACCTAAATGCCTCCTTGCTACGCGTGTGAATAGCGTCTTTAATACGAATCTACTTGTCCTGTGGATGCTTGGAATACTGAATAAACAATAAATTCCAACGAAAACAAGGATCGGTAGCTAACCTGGTTAAAATCGAGCTTTCTTCAGACACTATTATTTGGAAAACCTTGTCACCTGCCAGTTAAACTAGAGCATCGTGCCATGTGGGCAATAAAAAACCCTTCATTATAATCTCGATGTGGCAGGTGAGAAGCGTAAATTACAAATAAACGAGCTCGAAGAGATTAGAAATGATGCGTATGATCTTTCGAAATATTACAAAACCAACATGAAAAGGATTCATGACAAGCAAATTTTACGAAAATACTTTGAAATCGGTCAAAGAGTTTTACTTTATAACTCAAGATTGCATCTTTTCCCAGGAAAATTGAATACGCGATGGACTGGTCCTCTCAAAATAACTGAAGTCACCCCTTATGGGGTTATTACTTTAAAAAACCACAAGGATAACATCACATTTCAAGTAAATGGTCAGCGCCTCAAAAATTTTCATGAGTTACTGTCTATGGATGTCAATGAAACCATTCTCCAAGATCCCATCTACGATGATGAAATCATCTTTTCCTCGATGTATTCCTTTCCCATTTCATCCCATCTTCTGCTTTAAAGGGAATACATCAATAAGGTAACTGGACCTCTCCATTTGGAAGGTGTGGTTGTAAGTGCCAGAGCCTTAGTCCACATATACCTCGCATATTCTTTGTAATACACTTTTTACTCGTCGTTTGAGTTGTGTGAACCTGTAGAGCGAGTATACAATTTTTTCTTTCTTTATTTTATACTTCTTTTCAAAAACAGTTGTTATCATTGTTCTTTTAATGAAAGATTCTTGATATGTCAATAGTTATGTGATATTTCAAAACCAAAAATGGGCAATGGATTTTACACAAACCAACCCCTCGAACAACGCAATCTAGGGGCAGTTTGAGCTCAACTTTGCTTATTAAGGGTCGCCTATATCACCGAGCTATTTGCCGGGTCAGGACTTTCCATGTCTTACGCAGTAAATCCCCTAACTCGTGTAGCTGAAGCTCTGTCTGTCTAGATTGGGTTTGCCACAGAGCCGACATGAAAGTTGCCTAAGATTATCTGTCATGGTTTGTTTTCTAAAAAGAACATTAGAGTTAGTATCACAACTTTTGAAGTACGAGTTTCTTAAAGCATCTCACCATCGTTTTCAAAACTAGAGGATATATAAATGAAATTATACGCCCGGAGTAACCAAAATGATACCGTACTCACATATAATTTTTATCTTATTGTCAAAAAATCTATATAGTTAGAGATATCTTTAAATTGCTTGAGAAAATCAACTAAAAAAAAAAGACGAGGTGTCTCCAAATGAGAATTACACAAATAGAGTAACCCAAAGTGATACTATTCTCTGTTTAATTCTATCTGTTTGCCTCCACCTCTCTATTTGTCTCGAGAATCTGACGTTAAAAGAATCAAACAAGTACAAAAAATTTCAAAAATTTCCTTTCTTTCAAAAATTTCCTTTCTTTCTTTTCCCCATCTCGATCTCCCTTTCAAAAATTTCCTTTCTTTCAAAAATGTCTTCTAAAAACAAAAACCATCCATCTAGCAAGACTAGATGGATAAGTTTCAATGACCATGTGCAAGCACTTCTAAGAGAACTGCAGCTGAAAATATGGATACTTATACCAAAAATCATTATTGGTTTGGATAAGAGTTCATACGCACGTAAGAGACGCACTATGAGAGAAGGTTGTTGCTTGAATTATCAAACACCAACTTACCCTGGTCTTCAACCTCATAACAATTCTGTTTATAAAGTCTACATGAGTTATCCACTAGTGCACTACACACAGTCTAAAAGAGTAATCCAACCATCTGGTTGGGATTGACTCGAGTTTTCAAAAACTTCAAAGTCTTGGGAATCGGACTTAAAACGACCCAACCTTTTTAATTTCAGTCAAACTTATTCAAAACCCAAAAAAATTAGTTAAAATTTCCTTTCTCTCGTTTCTACATAGTTTCCTTACATTTTTTCCCATTTCTTTTCATCATTTATTTCTTTTTCCACTATTGGATGTGAGTATACCCCATACTGTCACGTGGCATTTTTTTATGTTGATCGTTTTGGTACCTCACAGGTCAAGATCGGACGAGTAACGAAGCGCGGGTCGGTTCTTGAAGTTGGCAAGGAATTGAGAACAAGATTAGAATTACCTGATTTCATTTGGGCTTGGGCCAAAAATTCAAAACCTTAAAAGAGCACGTGAGAGGCACGTGCCATCAAATATATTTAGCCCACACAAAAACCCATATCATTCCATCTTCTTCCCCAAATTTGCAACCCTACCCGCACCTTAAACGCGTGCTCGTCCGCCCCTATTCGACTCACGATCGCCCCTTCACCCCAAAACACCACCACTCCAAAATTTTGCAGCCCCCTCCATTTTCTATCCCTATTCCATCTAAAAACCCATATTTTTCCAATTCATACTCCAAATGGCCCGAGTTCTTAAAATCGTGCCGGAGCAAAATTTTGAACCCATCTTCAATTCCAATCTATTTAAAGGGCCCTTCAAGGCTGAGATTAGGAGAAGAGGGTGGGAATCATTGGTTTTGTTGGGAGGTTCAGGTTACTCTCCTTCCCTCACTCTTTTGTTTTACAACAGCATGCTTAGAGGGGAGGATGACCACATCGAGGTTGTCAAGGATGGAAGGATGCTTGAGGTCACCAAGGAGGTGGTGAGTGCTATCCTAGGGATTCCTCTAAAAGTCTATGCTCAGACGGAACAGTCCCCAGATGATAAGACCATCGACATGATGATGGCTGAGACTCTTCTCGAAGGGGTGAAAAACCCCAAGTCTCATCAAGCGATTTCAGAGTTCTGCTGAAGGAACCGGTGACAAGATCTCGATTGGGATGACCTTCAACCTGCTAGGCTCAGTCAAGCCTTCAGACATAGGTAAGGTAGTGCTTCATATTTTATGGATTCTTCAAGAACAGAAGAATAGCTTCTGCATCATCTCTTTTATCTTCGAGCAACTCTGTAACCCAATAAATCAACAACCCCTCTACCAGTGCTGGTCACAAGGATCACGCAGCACTGGGGGTTCGACGCCACATACACCTTAGTAGAGGTCAGGGATGCTACCAAAGGTCCTATCTATGCCCACTGCGTCTAGAAGTTTTAGTATCCCCCTGCCGCCAGAGCAACCGAGCAAGCGCAACCTACAGAGAAAGTAGACTACTTTGCTGAAGGTGACACTAGACAATTCACTCAGCCCATGGAAGAAATTCATTTTCTCCATGAAAGCCAGATGGTTCTGGCTCATCACGTCAACCATCTCAAGCATACATAGCAAGCCATCATGGTAGCTCAGTAGAAAATTAGGGAGGAGCAGCAGTCTTTCCAGCAGGAGTAGCGACGCTTTCAGCACAGTGTCACTAGAACACTGCAGAGCATTCGAGATGCGCTCCCGCGTGGAGATACACATGCTAGGACCCGACATTAAGGAGAAGGATCTTCTCAACGCCGAGATGAGTCACGGACAGATTCTGACTAGGAAGTCTCCCTAGTGTCCGTATAATGGGATATATTTATTTTTATGTTTCTTTTCACGTGTATGACGTATTATAAGTTAAATTATATATATTATTATTGCTTGTTTCATTTCTTTCGAGGAATTTGGTATATGAGTAGAAGGTAATACACACTACACCATACGGGTCATTTTGTAACACAACAAAATTTTCATTTGTAACACATATATCTGTTAGTACCTGTCTAACGGATATAATTGTTAGGTTATTTCGTATCCGTTAGTACCTTTCATTTTATTTTTCCAACTATTTTCAAAGTATTGTTTTAATGTTGGGTAACAATTAGATCCGTTAGGAAACAAATAAAAAATGGATAAAAAACATCTAACACAAAGACCAAAAGGGTATATATGGAACTAACGGAAAAGATTAGAAGTAAATAAAACAAGTTCTCTCTGATGCTCATCTCTCTCAAGTCTTCAAGACTCCATGAAAGCCTCGTTTGCTCTATCAAACCCTCGTTGTTGAAGAAGGAAGTGAACTAGGTACGTTTTCTTTCTCATTCTCTTGATCTGTTTTCTCTCTCCTTCAACCCCAAACCCTAAGTAGCGAATTTTCAAGTTTTTTGTTTTAATTGTACTCCTTAAAATGATCAAGTTAGGTTTATTTCATTGCTAACAAATTTGGGGGAGTTACGTTTTGTGTGAGAACTGCAACATTGGGATATTTTGTTGGTTTGGGGTTTGGTTGGCTCATCAAAATCACCATTGCTTGTCCATTAGAACTCTAATATCTTCCATTGCTAAGTTCATTGTTTTGTTTGTTAAACACCTTATAATTATCTGGACAACCAACAAGGTTACTAACGCTTGACAGTAATCTTGAGTCAAATATAGGTATTTACGAACAAATTCACATTTGGACTGTTGGTTCCCAGTTGTGAGTAGTAAGAAGTATGAACTTACATCAATTTGTGCCTTCACATTCTTTCATCAATTTTTCGTTAGTTAAAATCCTCTCTTAATGCTATTTCAACCAAAAAATATAGTTACATAACCTCTAGAATACTTTCTACAACATCACGCTGGTTTCTCTCAATCGTGAACTGATTTCTCTCATCGCAAAAGCTCTAATTACAGCAGCAACTACTGAGGAGATGCAAATCTCTGCCACCACTGCTAACACATCCACCGTGGGTACTATCCTTTTTACCAATTTATTCTACTACGACTTTTATTTGCTTAAATTATGCCTGCTTTTTGTTTTTGCTACTATACTCACATTGTTATCTTCTGTTAAAATTGAGTAGCTAAAAGTGATTATTGAAGTTGATGATAGTGTTAATTGGGGCACATGTATTATAACTAATCTTATAGAAATTAAATGTTGAAGCGTCAAGTTTGTCATACAATCTGCAGCTATATATAGTACTACCCGCCTAAAATAATCATTGAGCAACTCTGAACCGTAGATGAGTGTTGTCAAAATGTTCAATCCAAGAGAATAACTAAAATTAACAACTTGAGAATGAGATTTGATGATAATATTTGAGATGAATCCAATTAAGAGTGCTATTAAAGTCCCCATGTATGCAATGTAAAATAGTACGTATTTGGTGGAGGAGGTTTCCATTGGATAAAGAATTTTTGCTTAATAGTAGGTTTCCTATTTATGTTCTGTGTTAGCTTTTGCTAAAACTTAAAGCGTGTAATGATGTTTTCTATTCTTTTTGCATTTGTTGGGTCCATGAGAAACTTAAGCGGAGTTTTCTCCTGATGTTAATAGCAAATAAAATTGTCTACAGTTTCCACTTTAGATGAGTTAAACTTGTCTGGTCAAGGACAAATGAAAGGTACTAGGTCGAATGATGTCGTTAGGTTCCACCTTATCCTCACTAATTGCTGCTGTAATTACATTTCTATGTAATTACAAGAATTTGGGCACTCTCTATTTTTCAAGAATTTGGATTCCTTGGACCAAACACAGTCTAATTGCTATTTCTTTTGGGTTATAGAATTTGGGCATTAGAGATTCTTAAAGTAGGTATCTTTGGATTTTGGTGTATGATATTTATTTTGTTTTTTTGTTTTCCATCTTCCATATTTCAATTTGAGAGAACTTGGAGATATTGGAATCATCTCAGTTGGATCTTGCAACTCCAAGCAATCAGAGCTCTATTGTGATAGGCTTGCACTTGAATAGCGTTGTGAACATTGCAGCAATTAAAACACTCAATCAACTAAAATTAATATGATTAAAGTGTAGAACTTTACATAATCGAGGGTTGGTCGAATCGGCGAAATGTCGAGTTCAATGTTTAACATTGAAATAGTTGAAATAGTGAACACAATTACTCGACTAATCGGCTAATTGGGCCTAATTGGGCGAGTACTCAAGGAGTTTTTGAGCCTGATTGTGATCAGGGATTAAATTGTTAGTCGGGTCGGCTAAACAGCGAGTACTCACCAATTACTCAGCGAGTACTCAATGATTTAATAGCCCAGATGATAATCTTGATTAACTAATGATATCCAAAATTAGGTGTTCCTTTTTACTGTTGTTGCTCCTACGGCTTTTGTGCTTGCATTTGGATAACCTATATATCAAGATGCTCACCCATTTACAAGGAAGTGTTCACTTGTCTGGTTCTCTTTGTTGGTGTACTTCGCCCATTATGCTAATGCCTCAGTTAGGTGGGAGCATGTTACGTCAAGAGTCTGACTAATATTGGGTATGACATTCAAGAGGATGACACCCTTGACATACTGAAGGATACTCACTCCCATCAAGGTTGTGAAAGCAAGCTCTCCAAATCAGAAGCAGGTTTCACCTTCAACTACTCACTTGCACAATCTTAGGTCAAGCTCATCGCCTAGCTTGAGAAGTGGACGCAAATTTGTGTTGCAATCGACATCTTTTTTCTCTTCTCTTACCCCATATAGTGATCTAGTAGCAACAATTGAGTGTCGTGCTTGTTCAGGGGGAGTGTTAATTGTATTATAAATGGTTATAGTTCTCTTTTTAACCTTTTTTTTTTTTTAAATTTTTTATGGGGACATGGGTTTGCTGTTGGTTATTTGTGTCTGCAGACTTATGTCTCTTGGCTACAGTTGAATGTGGTTATCGACACAAAATAACTTCATTTTCATTAAGTTCTAGAATTGGGATGACGAGGTCAGATCCAAAGAACTACGTGCACTAACCGGCCACTGCTACTGCTAGTGAACTTATTGTTTTTGAAGGCTATGATAATGAGGCTTTTCCATGTTATACGTAAATTATATCCTTGTTAATCTCATCCAATGGTTAGTTATAGTTTCTCTAGATGTAATCATTATTTGAGACCTATAACACTTTCATTTTTTTGGAAAGTTTGAGACTAATGTGATATTTTTTTTTTGTAAAAATAAGTATACTCACCTTAGAAGTGCAGGCGATGGTGCTACTTGTGAATGTGGTACTTGTCTTTTTTGCATTTGTCGCGCTGGAATCTATAATATCACTTAATGGCTAGATGAGGAAGCTTTTCTGTAGATTTGCTAGCGGCTACCATTGTTATATATGTTGCACATCTACCTTAGATTACCTACGCGGTGCACTTGGGCTCTTGGCCAATAATTCATTTGAATCTACCTTAGATTACAAGTGAATACTTGGCCGAGAGAAAAACAACTTAAGTCATTTGTTACTCTATGTTCTCTTGTCATGTAACTTTAGATGCATACGGCAGGTTAAGTCATTTCAATATTTTTGTTTGTAAAAGGGGATTTGGACTGTGGGTTAAGTACTATAGTATTGAATAGTATTGAATATGATGGTTTTTCTTGTTATTCACTTGTAACTTGAGTTGTTGTGAAAGCTCATTGAATCGAAGTTTTTATTTCTATATAAATTGTGATTTGGATTGGAGGTTTTGTTTCAATAAAGTTTAGTTTGTTGGTTTTTCTTATTATTCAATTGTTGCTTGAGTTGTTGTGGAGTGTGATATCTATGTGAGATGGAATAGTTAGATGTGGTAGAGCTAATATGTGCAGGGTGGAAAATATTAGACCCGGGGAATTAATTTTTTTTTCTTGGACTAAAATTTAGTAATGGATATATCCGTTACACCAAAGCTGACAAGTAGTGTGTCACACATCTATTACTAACGGATATTTCCGTGACAAACCAAATCTTTAAAATGTTAGTAACCGAAGCACGCCAAATTTTTGTAACATTTGTATCCGTCACAAACGACCAATTTTAAAAGACAATCAACAATTAACTTTCTGTTACAAATATTTATAGTAACGGATATAATCATTACTAAAATTAATTAAAGTAACAGATATATCCGTTAGTAATTTTTGCCTAAGTGGCTGTAACACCCCAGAGCTAATGGATAGAAGCGTTAGTAAAAATATAAGTAACGATCAAGCCAAAAAATTTCGTTTTTAATTCCATTTTTTCTGCATTTTGCATATGTTTTCAAAAATACAAAAACCTAAAAAGATTTTCATTGTAGAATAATTATCCTTAGTATAATAAACCATGTATTTCTCGTTCAATATCAAACAACCCACGCCCCAAATTTATTTGGGGGTGGCGTATTTTCATCATGAATAACATAATATATCGCCGTTTTTGCTCATGTTTCTATGATAATCTCTTTCCTTATCTCTTCATACTTTGAAGACAAAGCATATTTCTATTTAGGGGGTGATATAGTAACATTTTGTAAAAACTACGCATTTCTTATAATAGTAGTAGAATATTTTCTTATATATATATTAGTATATTTTCTTCATTTCTAAATTTTTTTCAAAAAAGACCAAAATGATTTTTCTGTTTAGTATTAAAAGTATTGTTTCTTTTTTCTATGATGAATAAATAGTCTAAAAGTCTCATTATAGCAATAGAGTAAGGATTTGTTCTTCGAACTTAGATTAATATACGTACAATAGTTTCTGTATCTTTTCATGAATGACATGCATCAACATTTGTATGTATATAGAAGTGAGTTTCCGAGACCAAGATTAGAACAATTAAGTTCCATATCCTATGAGAATCTAGCCAAAAGCCTCATATGAATGATTATTAAGTGATGACACAAATGATGTCTGGATAGAAAGACCACATATCCACTTGCTTGATCACCACGTCATATCCTAGGAGAGAATTTAGGCCATTTTTGGATCGATATAGTCAAATAAACGTTAGAACCCCAAAAAGATAGATTTTTCCTCTAGTCACCTCTTTTTTAGCCTTCGCCATTTCTAAAAGCCTTTTTATTCTTCGCCATAAACTCCTGACCCGTTATAACACCCAAAAAAAGCTTATCCAGTTGATGAGTTGAGAATTGGATGGATATCAGAAAAAGAGAAGAGAAAACCTTGTACAAAAATATATCAGTTAATTGCTTCGAAAAGAAAAGAAAGAAGAAAAGAAATACCCATCAAAAACCAAACTCCAAAAATTCAAATGAGTAAAAAAAAAATCGAATATCCCAAAAGTTCAAAATCAAAAGGAGACAATATCAAAAACAAAAACAAAAAAAAATAAAGCAAGTTAGAACTCCCAAAATTCAAAATCATATGGAGTCATGATAGATATTTAACCAACCTAAATAAATAGGTTAATTAACTCTTTTTTTACTATTGCTACTTGCAAGCACACAAGGTCTATTGTAATAGTTGTGCGAGAACAAGGTTGAACCCATAGGGATTGTGATCTAGGAATAACTGAATTCTAAAATACTACTTAACCTAATCTGAATATTATGGTTGTTTGTGATTGAAAGAGTGTTTAATTACTACTACTTTGAACTTCAGGGTGAGTGGTGTGTTGCAGGGACTTTAACAATGTGTTGTACTCCTTTGAACGTATTGGAGGGGAGGCGGTGCTTGCCCGAGAGACAGGGCCATTTTCAGACTGCCTAGTTCAAGCTGAACTGTATGATATCAAAGCTACAGGGGGATTCTACACTTGGACTAACTTTGACAGGAAGTGGTCTAAAATTGATAGGTGTTTGGTAAATAGCTCTTGGAGCTCGTCATTTTCATTCTCTTTTGCTGAATTTTTGCCCCCAGGCACGTCTGACCACTCACCTATTATTATCTCTATATTGAATAATGTCTCTGTAAGTCTCCCCCTTCGGGTTCAAAGAACTTTTGGGTTCGTGATCCCGATTTTTGGGCACGTTTACGGCAAAATTTGGAATGAAGCAGTGTTTGGGTGCCCCATGTACGTCCTCACCCAAAAACTGAAGAAGCTGAAGAGTAAGCTTAAAGGGTGGGCAAAATTCTACTATTCAGATTTATCTAAGCAGACAGAAGCAGCAAGGAAAGAGCTCAAGAGCATCCAGAAAGCTCAACAAAGCAATCCAATGGATAGTCTGTTAAGCATACGGGAGAAGGAAGCCAGAACCACTCTTTGTCAGCTTATTATTATGGAAGGGGAGGATCTCCGACATAGAACTAAATGTGACTGGATGAAGTACGGGGATAAATGCACTGAATTTTTCCACAAGACGCTCAAAGAGAGGAAAGGTAGGAATCTTATATGGGCTATTCAAGAGACTACTTTGGTTTTAGAGGAGGGAGGGTCGGTGGGAGTATCGAAGCATTTGTAGACTACTACAAAGGGTTGTTGGGACAACTGCCCGGTTCTTTTGTGATCGGCTAGCTGGAGGATCTCCACTTCCCAAAGGGGTACTCACTACACACGAGTGAGAACTAATGGTGCTTTCGATTTTTCTTCGGGCGGAAATACGAAACTAGCTTTGTTTGAAATGGAAGATAATAAGGCCCCAGGGCCTGATGGGTTCAATGCATTTTTCTTCAAAAAGAACTGGCAGCATGTGAAGGCGGAGTTTGTCAAAGCTGTTACTTCTGTGTTTGCATTGAAGACAATTAATAGAGGAGTTAACTCTACCCACATCAGCCTCATCCCTAAATGTGCAACTCCTTCAAGAGTAGAAGAGTTCAGACCTATTGCCTGCTGCAATGTCATCTATAAGTGTGTATCTAAACTTCTCACTAACAGAATGAAGCCGTATATGCCTGACATCATTTCCATGCAACAATCGGCATTCATCCCTGGCAGATCGATACAAGACAACCTCCTGCTGGCTCATGAGCTTATCAGAAGCTATAATCGGGAACACGGGACTACAAGATGCTCCATCAAGATTGATATTACCAAAGCATATGATACAGTCAGTTGGCAGACTATTGAGAAAGTAATGGCGAGATTCAGATTCCATGAGAAGTTCATTGAGTGGACAAAGATGTGCTATTCCTCATCGTACTATTCTATTATAGTTAATGGTACACCACAGGGTTACTTTGCTGGCTGTAGGGGCCTCAGACAAGGGCATCCTATATCACCGTACTTGTTTTTCCTTGTCATGGAGGTACTTGGTGGAATGCTGAATCAGAGTGTTATGGCAAAAGAAATTTCTTACCACTCTAAATGTAAGAAACTGGACACTACGCATCTGTGTTTTGCCGATGACGTCTTGGTGTTCTGTAAAGGGGATGAAAAAAGTGAGAGGTGGTGAAGAAGAAGACTATTGATGATTTCTCTGAGTGCACTGGCCTAAAGCTAAGTAGACAGAAAACCACCCTCCTTGCTGGAAGCATGAGTAACCACGAGGCACAAGAATTGGCGGATATAATGGAAGTGCAGCTAGTACAACCCCCTGTAACTTACCTAGGATTGCCTCTCACTGCAGCAAGAATGGGTATTAAAGAATGCCTGCCACTGACGGAAATGGTCACCAAGAAGATTTCTAATTGGAAGAATAAGTCGCTCTCTCATGCGGGAAGGCTCCAATTGATTCAATCAGTCCTATCCTCTCTTCATGTTTACTGGGCTCGAACGTTTGTTTTACCCAAAAAAACTCTGCGAGATATTGCTAAGATTTGTAATAGATTCCTATGGGTAGGGCCAGACATGACACCGAAGATGCACCATGCTAGTCACACCCTCACTAGAATGGATAAAGAACAGGGATGATTGGGAATTGTGGACCCTAGCATGTGGAATAAGGCTACCTACTGTGGCCTTGTGTTCAAGATAGCCAGCTATGAGGACTCTTTATGGGTCAAATGGACAGTTGAACATCACGTCAGGAAGCAACACTTCTGGACGATGGTGATCCCAGCGGACTGTTAATGGGTCTGGAGGAATGTCCTAAAGAACCGCAAAGCTGCTCAGAAGCTTGTTAGGCACCAGATAGCGAGAGGCGAGCAAACATATGTATGGCATGACCCATGGTGCCATGACACTCCACTCTTATTTTGGGATGAAGCGTTCAAACTTTCTGAGGTCCCTCACAACTTGCTTTGGTTAGTGATCTCATTTCGATGGTAGGTGGAATCACATTGTTTCTAGCCTACCGGATAGTCTTATTTGAAGAAGATTGAAGGCACCGAATTAAATCATATGCTACAGCAGGACCAAGTCATCTGGACACCGACTTCTACAGGCAGATTTACGGTCAAATCAGTGTACATGTCTTTGAAACAGCTCCGACCAAGAGTTAAATGGCATTGAGTGGTTTGGGGTAAGTTGGTTATACCGAAACACTCGTTTACTGGATGGCAGTTATTTTCGAATTGCTTACCCACCCAAGACCGACTGGTTAAGAAGAAAACTATCCACCACTCAATATGCGGCTTCTGCAATGCTTCTAGGGAGCATTCCAAACACCTCTTTTTCGATTGCCCTTATACAAAAGAGGTTTGGTCTAGTGTTAAAGGATGGCTGGCTTTGAACACGCAGGTGAAAGCATCGACTGCCGAGTGGTATAGCCTCCTTAGGATTTGTCGTAATGCCTCGCTCGAATCTGAAATTACTAGAGCAGTAACCTCTGCCACAATATATGCCATTTGGATAGAGAGGAACTTGAGGAAATTTCAGCAGAAGAGTCACTCAGAGGCGCAGGTATGTGCAAAGATCAAGAAGGAGATGAAGACGTATCTTCAAATTATGTTGGCTGAATTGCTTGACACAGTGGCTGCCAAGGTCTTACTGGACAGGATCGGTATCCAAGTTCAATACACAGCTCGAGCCCCAGTATGGTGCAAATGGTCCAAGCCGTAACCAGGGGATTTACTAGTCAACACGGATGGGTCAGTCTCAGAAGACGCTAATGGTTATGGTGGTGTTATTCGAGATGAGTTTGGTACCGTCAAACTAGCATTTATAGGGAGCTCGACTAAAAGATCGGTTATCACCTAAGAGTTGCTGGCAGTTGAGGCTGGTATGAAGGGAGCAATCCAGATAGGAGTGAGACGAATTAGTGTATGCTCAGACTCGAAGGGAGCAATAGGAGCTATTACTGGTACAGAGGAGCAGCCTTGGTACTGCCTTAACATAGTGGCTGCTATTGACCGTTTGAAGGTACATTTTGAATGGGTAGACTTCAAGCATGTGTTCAGGGAAGCAAATCGAGTTGCTGACTACTTCTCTAAGCTAAGCAAGGAACATGAAGATTCAATTTTGTATTTCCTACCTCCTGTAGACTATGAACTATCCAAAATAGTAAAGGAGGATGCACAAGGGAAACTGTACTTGAGAACATGAGTTTTTTCTTTTAATACAGGTCGAGGGCTGCCTAACCTCTAAATGCTTCAAAAAAAACTACTACTACTATTTTAATTATACTATGCAAATTATGAAACTTGTATTAACTATGAATGGTGGAAACACTAAGTCGTTTGATTTCACCCTAGACTCTTGTAGGTTCTCTTAATTCACTGTTTAAAGTTCTCATGTAAGTACGAGTAGCATGAGGGAAAAGAAACCCTAGCTTCCTTGAATATGTGTTCGTTTAAGCCCTGATATGCATCTATACATGAAGTCGAATTGAATTTTAGCATGTAAACATATGAATCCCTAGCAAGAGTTGTCTTTTTAGGGAACAACTTCTCACAGATTCAATATACAATTAAAAGCCATGCTATAATACTAATGGAGTAGTAATCCTACGATTAACTAGTCAAGATATGAAATTTAATCATTCAAGATATAATCAATGCAAGTAAACCACTAACATCAGTGTGAAAACAATATACTAATCATTGAAAATTGTTTGAGAACAGTAACAGTAGCATAAAGATATCCTACACAAATATAGGGCTTCACCAAAGCCCTAGCTTTAAGTTTAGTTACTCATAAACATGGTGGAAGAAACAAAAGAATAAGGAAGAGAAATCATCGACAAAACTGTGGAGTAGGCATTGGCTTCTTCTCCAGCAACTCCACTTCTTCTTCTCCAGCTAGCTATCGAACCGTTTTTGAGTGTTTGTCATCGGGGCGAGAGAGCTAGAGAGCTCTCTCCTTCCTTTGTTTATATAGAGATTCTTTTGGGCGTACAAGCCTTGGAACCCTTTTAGAAAGCTTTCTTTCCATGTTTTAATCACTTTTGGAACTATCCAAATTGAGTTCAAGAGGTGGAAGCAAGTTGTGGAGGGTGCTGTGAAAACAGTGGAATTCTGCGTTTTTAGAAGGGGGCGCAGGCGCGCTCTGACTTAAGCTTCTTATAGCGTAGGTGCGCTATTACCTCTTGATAACAGTAGCTCAACTTTTTGCAGTAGCTTTATAATGTCATACACATGTTATTTCATATCTCGTTTTGTGTAGTCTCTCTATAATCACTACGTGAGAATCTCACAACTCTGTAAAGTCCTCGGTCTCAGCTCGTTTCTTCATATTCGCGTTGATTTCTGTAAAGCCAAGGAAATAGACTAATCAAAGGAACTTATATTAATTAACTAGACAATATAACATAAATATGGGTATACCTGTGTAGCATTTATGTGCATTTATGTGCTTATCAAGTCACAGAGTCAAAGGGCTAAAAGAATGAATCACAATTCGAAAGCAAAGAACAAAACGATGTTCTTCTCTGGTTACAAATATCTTGAAGACCCAGTTTCTCAACTTATCAGATTTTGTTTTTCCCTTTCTTTTTTTTTCTAAACCATCACCCTAGCTCCGTAACTCCTAATAAAATACCTCTAGCTCAATTAGGAATAGGATTGTGTGATAGTAAGTGGCAAGCGTGATCAATCGACCCCGGTTTCTTTGGACGTCATTTGAGTTTGTTAAGAGTATAGTACCCGTTGTACTAGGGAGAACGAAACTTGAGTGAAACTATCAGAGAGTTGTGATTGCAACACACCCCTGTGAGAACCCACCTTAAGGACGCTCTCAAAAAGTCTCGAAAACAACTCTACTTTTGTATTTCACCTATAATATTTTGTGCATTTATCTTTAGATGATTAAATTACTATACATATGTTATTCTAAGTTCAAAGGTGCTTTTCCTTATTAACCGCTAATGAGATGTATGGACATCTGAGAATAAATAAGGAAACAAGACTCTTTGTACTAAATAGAAGAAATTTGTGAGTACCTTCACTGGAAAACCTAAGTTAATACATGCATAATAATCAAATCATTTAGAAATAAATAAACATGTAATGAACAATACTATGAAATGCAGTGGCAGGTCCGTTTCTGAAACTTTTGAATAGCGTCCCTAAGTAGGTCCTCACAAATATGTCAAGACAAAAATACTATGATTTTTCCACTCAGGTTTCACTCACTCTAGTGTGTCATGGGCACACTTTTCCTCTCAATCTCAATGACATCCAAAGGAGTCGAAGTTGATCAAACACATCTGCCACTTACTTACATCACACTAACCTATTCCTAATTGAGCTAAAGGTCTTTATTAGGTGTTATGGATGATTTAGGTGATGGTTTAAGAATAAATGGAATTGATAAACAAAATAGACAAGTCTGAGAAAATAAGGTCTTCAAATTATGTAACTAGAGAAAGCCTTATTCTTACTTTGCTTCTACACTTTGTTTCCATCCTTAACCCTTTTGTTTTGGCTTTTGACTCCTTTGATTCTGTTTTTAGAGTTCTAACTTTTTATTTTATTTCTATTTATTTTTCTTTTCTTTGGATGGAAACTTTATTTTCTTTTCCATATTTTTCTTTTGAAGCAACTAACAAAAGTCTGTTTCTGCACATGTCTTTCTCTTCTCTTTTTCTTCATTTCATACTATTTCTCAAACGTATCCATTGGGTAGGCTATTTTTATTTTTATTTTGTTTTTATAAAGGGTAAAGAATTTGTGGTTTATGAAAAGGCTAATGAAAGGCTCAGTGGGGCGACTAGCGGAAAAAAAAATCTTTAGGTTGGAATTTCTGGCTATATCGATCCAAAGAGGGCCTAAATTCTCTTTTAGGATATGGTATGGTGATCAAGCAAATGGACGTGTGATTTCTCTACTCGGAATTAACTTCTCCCTTGTGTGATCACTCATATATCAACTCATATGAGGCTTTTAGGCTAGATTCTCACAGGATATGTAAATTAACCACTCTAACCTAGGTCTCATAAAAGTATTGCCAAATACAATCATGATGTTCATGCAAGACATTTATGAAAAGATGCAGAGACTATTACCTATATATTAACTTACGTTTCTAATAACTACTCTTAATTCTAATGATAAATGAGATTTCTAGACTATTATCATCATAGAAAATGAAACAATACCATTATTTATTTATTTTTTTGATTGGCAAGCCTGTTTTAAATGAGATCAGTAACTTTTTGATGTTGGTCGGGTTTGACCCCCAGACCTCTGGTATCATCACCCAAAGATTTTACCGACTTTCCTAGTCGGCACCTGCAAACAATATGATAACCGTAAAATGATAGTTTTACCTACGAATAAGTAACGAAACTCGAACGCAAGTAAAACCAAAACTATTTTCATGTCTAATTTATCAAAGTTTTCTACTCTCGAATGCTATTGAAATAGATTGGAGTAAAAGATTCGTTCCACTCCTAGTTCTTTAGAATTTGCGTTTTCTAAGACTATCGGTCCTACCAAAGTCAATGAGAGTACGATGGGAATTATACTACGATGTCAATTCAAATACTAAACAAGATACGAATAACTCAATTATGAAATGCTAAATTGGTACTAGATAAAGAATTAGGGGGGATTGATTTCACCTTAACTCGACTTAATTAACTAGTAAAGATTCGTCGTAATCCAAATTGCAATGCTTTCACATAGCAATTGGGTGTTCCTAATCCCTAATTGTTCATGGTAATCTCTACCAACTAACAACTAGCATGTGAAGCAATCAAACCCATTCTCATGGTGAACTAATTACTTTCTAGATTGGAATGGAAAATTACGACTATTCTACGCTAACAACAATCAAGCTTTCATCAAGGCTTATTCAACCCTCTCTAATGGAGGTTTAGCCTAGAGTCATTAAACTATCATTTCAAATTGAATTCAAACAAGACATAATATAAAGATTCTAACTTTACTAATTTGAACTAATCAAGAATTCAAAACTAAATTAACACTAAGAAATGATTAACAACTAAGATCTGAATTTAACAATACTAAAACTAAATAAGAATTTAATTAATAAACTAAATTGAGATGAAAATGAATACTTTATTATGAAACTAATATTTTATTCTAAAATAATAATCTACTCGTTCTAACTCTAATTAATTGAAAGGTATAACTAGATCTAAAACAAGGTATGAAAAACTAATTACTGGAGAGAAAACTAGATCTAAAACTATTCTCTAATGGCTACTCAAAAAACTACTTGCTTAAGAGTTAAGTCTAGTGTGTTGAAATGGAGGAGACCAAATCTACATTTTCGTGCATGGGCTGAGGAAGCCATGTTTTGGGCCGGAAAATCGAGCCCAAAACCTAATTTCTTCAGTCTATAGAGGCCTTTCCAAATGAATTTTGCTTCAACAGACGTTTCGTCCACTTATGCTCATCTGATTGGGTCAAGACTTAGACCATTGGAAATCTCTTTCTAAGCCGGTTGTTTTGACATATGTAGGCCCAATTCTAAGATCTGAATCCAAAGATATGGCCTTCGAAAGTTCTGCTGACTTTTGTGCTCTGTTTCTGCCCGCGTTGACTTTGCTTTTCAGCTTTGACCGAGCTTTTTATCCTTAAATCTTGGCCTTTAAGCACAGAACTTCTTATCAACCAACCCTTGCTCCTTTATCTCGCCAAAGTGACACATTTCTGCACATAATTGACTCTAATACCTGAAATACATAAAAATACGTAATCAGCATTAACTCTTATTTATTACTCACATAATTGGTCTAAAAGTATTATTGTTAGGGGGTTAAAACTACAGTTTTGGGCTCTTATCACAATACCATTATCCCTAAACGTGGGAATGGTCATGCTCTTTATCATGCTAAACATATTAGGGGAGTGGTGTTTTTCTTCTGCGAATGACGCCACTTGCAACGTGTGGATCTGGTCTCCTCCATTTTAACACACAAAACTTAACTCTTAAGTAAGTAGTTTTTTGAGTAGCCATTAGAAAATAGTTTTAGATCTAGTTTTCTCTCCAGTAATTAGTTTTTCATATCTTGTTTTATATCTAGTTATACCTTTCAATTAATTAGAGTTAGAACGAGTAGATTATTATTTTAGAATCAAATATTAGTTTCACAATAAAGTGTTCATTTTCATCTCAATTTAGTTTATTAATTAAATTCTTATTTAGTTTTAGTATTGTTAAATTCAGATCTTAGTTTTTAATCATTTCTTAGTGTTAATTTAGTTTTGAATTCTTGATTAGTTCAAATTAGTAAAGTTAGAATCTTTATATTATGTCTTGTTTGAATTCAATTTGAAATGATAGTTTAATGACTCTAGGCTAAACCTCCATTAGAGAGGGTTGAATAAGCCTTGATGAAAGCTTGATTGTTGTTAGCGTAGAATAGTCGTAATTTTCCATTCCAATATAGAAAGTAATTAGTTCACCATGAGAATGGGTTTGATTGCTTCACATGCTAGTTGTTAGTTAGTAGAGATTACCATGAACAATTAGGGATTAGGAACACCCAATTGCTATGCTAAAGCATTGCAATTCGAATTACGACGAATCTTCGCTAGTTAATTAAGTCGAGTTAAGGTGGAATCAATCCCCCCTAATTCTTTATCTAGTATCAATTTAGCATTTCGTAATTGAGTTATTCTTATCTTGTTTAGTATTTGAATTGACATCGTAGTATAATTCCCATCGTACTCTCATTGACTTTGGTAGGACCGATAGTCTTAGAAAATGCGAATTCTAAAGAACTAGGAATGGAACGAATCTTTTACTCCAATCTATTTCGATAGTAATCGAGAGTAGAAAACTTTGATAAATTAGACACGAAAATAGTTTTAGTTTTACTTGCGCTCGAGTTTCGTTACTTATTGTAGGTAACACTATCATTTTACGTTATCAAATGGTGCCGCTACCATTTTAGTTCCCTTTAGAATTGTTTTCATTAGTATTGTTAGTCTTTTCAAAGTCTCATTAAACCCACTCACCCTTGTTTGATTATAACCGTGGTTGTTTGCTTCATAACTGAATTTTTCTTCACCGGAATACACTAAAGCACCTAGCCCTTGGTAGGCAAATTTGATTTGGCGCCAAAACATCTTGTAACTTCGAGATAGGAAGGAGCGCGACCTGCGCCCATCCAAGGCAAATCTCGAGCGCCACATGCACCCAAAACATTGTAACTTCGAGTTTTTCGGCAAAACGCGCCTACCTAAGTTAATTACGGTGAAGCGACCAGCTACTACTCTGAACTGCCCGATTTTCAGAGGTTAGTTCAGACTTCCATTACTTCAAGTTAATTAGTGTTTCTAACTCGTTATACACACTGAGCACGTGTATACAAGACGTTATTCATAGGCGAAGCAAAGAGGCATTTAGGTACTTCTTTCTTCCACACCTCGCATCTTCTGTTAAAGGTTTATACTAGCATATCAGAATTGTTTTGCGTGTTGTCATGTTTAGTTAAGATTGGCCGGTCTTAGCCTTGCATGAGATTAAGGTCAGGCAGAAGAAAAACGCCTAACATAATAAACCGGCAACGTCAACAAACACGCCTTTCTAGTATACCACTCACTACACCTCTAGCTAGCATACCACACACCACACCTGAAATAATGGCTGAAGAAAGAGAGTCTCCCCTCTTTGACTTTTACAAAGCCTTGAACGATAGCCCAAAATCTTGCATCGTTCTATCAGACCCAGTGGGAGATTTCCAAATCCCCCCAAATATATTTAATTTGTTACCCGTTTTTCATGGGTTAGACCATGAAAAACCTTATCAGCACATGCGTAGGATTGACCAAGTCCTTACTACATTCCACCATCCTATGGTTGGTGCTGAACAAATTAAACTAAGGGTGTTTCCTTTCACTTTAGCCGATAAGGCGGCGTCTTGGTTAACTGCCCAAGGGCCTAATTCTATGGATTTGTGGGACAAACTTGTTCAACTATTTATGGAACATTTTTACCTACCACTGAAGACCGATGAAATGCTTTTCAAGATTCATTTCTTTCGACAAAATCCTCATGAATCATTTTCAGAGGCTTGGATTCGTTTCACGGATCTTCTTATAGAGTGTCCACACCATAACCTTGCGAAAGACACGTTAATTCATGCCTTTTTCAAGGGACTGTTACACCACCACAAAGAAGTGCTTGACATAATGAATGGGGGTAGTTTCCTCAGTAAGGGAGCCTCAGAGGCTTATAAATTTTTAGAAGATCAAACAAAGCGTAATAATAACTTGGGGGGTAGTGACGATACCTCCCATTCCGCTAGTTCTTCTACAACAGTTAAGGTTACCAGTATGTTTGAGGTTAAATCCGATCCTGAGCTTAAAACTCTAATCGAATCTCTAACTAAAAAGGTAGAGGCTATCTCTGTTCAACAAAAGCCTATCCCCATCATGAACGTCAACTCTAATCTATGTAATTTCTGTTTGAGTCCAGAGCATCCTAACTCCTATTGTCCTCTCGCCTATGAACAACAACAATCACAACAAGATAATATTTGTTCCATTAATAGCGAACCTAACGCAGCTTGGCGGCAAAACCCCAACTTCGGTTAGTGAAATAATCAACAACCTCCAAGGTTTAATAACCAAAATGTTAGGCCATCAAACAATTATAACCAAGCTCCACCGAGGCAATGACAAGGACAAGGGAATTATAATAATTATAACAATAATAATTATAATGTTAATAGAGGAATCGTGCCGGTAAATAATAACTATCAAAATCCACCCATTAATAATCAACATGACATAGTTCCTGTCACACAACCTCTAACAAACACTCCTCCACAATCGGATCGTTTCGACGCCTTTATGCAAACCCAACAACAGATTTTACAAGCCATTCAACTTTCCTTACAGCAGTTAGCACAAGAAAAGTACAACCCAAAGGTGTGTTTCCAGGTCAAGCGATACCTAATCCTAAAACACCAAATACAACCTTTGAGGTAAACGATAATAATAGTAAGGACAATGAAAACGTAGGTGGGCTAAATTCCATCACCACTCTTCGTTCAGGAAGAGTGGTTGATAACAAAGTAAATATGCCTATAGTTACCCCACCAGTAGTCCCTACACTTGATATTTTACTAGATACAGAACTAGAAACTGAAGATCCTACCCCTGTAGAGGTACCAGTACCAGTTAAACCACAACCTAAGAAACAGAAAGCCAAGGTTAAACATCATGTTGATCCATATGCTAAATATAGAGAGAAATCATCGTTTCCTCAAAGATTAGCTATGTTAAATAAGGATATAAATTTTGATGTGATTAGGGAATTTTATAAAAATCTAACGATAAACTTACCTTTTCTTGAAGCAATTAAAAAGTTACCTCACCATGCTAAGTTTCTCAAAGAGTTGTGCACTACTAGGCGTAAGACAAAGATTCCTAAAGACGCCTTTTTAACTGAACAGTTTCCAACTTTAACGGAACACAATGGAATCGTTAAGTACAAGGACCCTGGTCGTCCTACTGTATAATGCATCTTAGGGGATACTCACACAACAACTGCTTTATTAGACCTTGGGGTGAGTGTTAACTTACTCCCTTATTATTTATATAAACAAATAGGTCTACAGGAGATGCAACCTACAAAAATGATGTTGCAATTAGCTGATAGGTCTATCAAGTATCCTAAGGGTGTAGTGGGAAACATGCTTGTTAAGGTTCAGGATTTCTACTATCCTGCTGATTTCGTTATCCTCGATACAGAAGTCGCTAACGACTCTGTTCCGATGATTTTAGGGGATCCCTTCTTGGCTACCGCCAACGAGCTTATAAACTGCCACAATGGTTCGATGTCCTTGTCCTTTGGCCATCTTTCTGTTGAGGTTAATGTTTTTAAAATGATGAAATAGTTTCCTGATACGAATATTGATGGAGAAGTTCGCATGATAGAGAGCTTAGCTCAAGAGTATTTTAACAACACGTTTCTTGAGAATCAGATGCACCAATTCATTTCCTTCGGAAGTTCTAATTTCGACAAGGACTCCTTGGACTTAGATGAAATTGAGGAAAATTTCCTTCAACTCTTTTGCAACTCTTCTTTGCCACCTCGCGAGTCCCCACTTATCAACATCCATTCATCCCTCGACGCCATGACAGAAGAAGAATTTTTCACCCTCTATCCCAGTGATTCTTCTAACCCACCTATTGTGGAATGTCTTGCATATTTAAAAGATTCTAATGATCTAGAACTAAGAGCATTAGGTGAGCTCCATTTACCTACCTCATATCATCTTGTTACTAATTCACTTTCCATCAATGTTCCCCGTCCTCCACCTTTTCAACAGAACCTTGAGTTTGTGCTTGACCCTCTTGCTTCTTCTGTGCTTAATGATTTTCTAAATCCTCCTAATACGGAAATAATTTCCAGGGGAAAAGCACTTGACACCTTTATTTTCCGAATTGAGATAGTTCTCACCTACACCATCAATGAGTTTTGTGCTAAACCCACATTCTCATTTCTTCCATTCCTTACTTCTAAAACTTATCCATATCCAACATATCTTCCACAAACATCCATTTTCTCACGATCATTCACTTGGACACCCTCTCGTTCAAAGATGAAAAAGAAGGTGCATGCTTGGGTACGTTCTAGATCTATTAGACTTCGCTTTCCTTTCACTAAGTTGCGTCATAGAAAATCTTGGTGCTTGATTCTGTTTGGGGGTGCATTCCATAGTAATTATTTATGGAATGATCCATAACTATTTTGGTTGTTGATATATGGTAAACTGCATGTTAAGTATATACATATGTTTTAAATATAGTCCCGAGTATCTGAATATAAACGGCTCATTTTGTTAATTGGTGTACTTCCTTACACTTCCATATATTGGTAAGTGCACCATTTAGGTAACCGGGCCCTCCCTATGGAGTGTGTGGCTGTAAGTACCAGATCCTAAGTCCACGTTTAACATAATTCACGTTTTCCACTCTTGCATGTTTTCTTGGTTTTTGAGTCATGTTCTTCTATGGTGTGAATTATGTCTTTATTGTTTTTCATTTTTCTTATATTAAACCTTATTCATAAAAAGTAAAAAAATATCAAAACCATAAAAATAGTAATCTAGGAAGTCTCGGGAATCTGACTTTAAAAGACCCACGTTTAAAACAAATTTTCAAACTTCGTTGCCAAAAATTTGTTTGGGGGTGGTGTTGGTTTTTCCGTTCTTGATTGTTCAACTTTCCATTTTTGTTAATTATGCCGTTTAATCGTAATTTAATTTGGGGTTGACATTATCTACGAATTTAGATTTCATTCGTTCACATAACTTATGTTACGCACGCATTTCGAGGCGTTTTCCATCTTCTAATATGTCACCCATGGTTGGAATAGAGTGTTTTATGGATCATTGGATTAGAAATTCTCTCCTGATCATTTTCATATCTCATTCACAAAAATCGGACCAGTAACGAAGCGGAAATTTTAGTTTGAAGTTGCGCGAAAAATCGATTTTTTTTGAAAATCAAATTGGGCTTGGGCCCAATACCGCACGCGCGTCCCCTTCCTCCGAAAACAAAACAGTCGCGAGTTCCTTCTCACTTCCGCCATTACCAAAGCTTCCAAACCCTAGAAAAAAAAATCCTAAATATAACACGCCCAAAAATTCAAACCCACTCCAAATCTTCTCCACAACCTCTCCCACACCATTTCCATCCTTTCCGACCACCAAAACTTAACAAAATTTCAAAAATTTAATCCACCACCACCACCACCGCACCACCTCCCATTGTTTTAAGTGAGTTTGGTTTCAAACTCTTTCCCTACCTTATTCAAACCTACAAATAGTTTCAAAACATCAAATGGCTCAAAGACGACGAATTTTGCCGGAACAAGCATTTAATGCCAACCACTTCGAGCCGTTTTACAGTGAGGAGATAATTCGTAGGGATTGGAGCCATTTGTGGTATGCGACGAACAATTTTTATAACGAAGATTTGGTCCAAAAATTTTATAGGACGAGGGAGTTGGTTGAGAATAAGATTTTTGTGAAGGTGAATAAAGTAAGGAGAGAAGTGGATAGAAATTTTGTTGGCGCGTATTTTTGGTTTGGAGGAAGGACGCACTCTTGTGGCCACATTGCAGGAATCCTAAGTTAGTGGGATCGAGCCTTTGATGAACGAGACGGTTTTGGAGGGTAACTACAATGCGAGTTCGCATTGTGTTCGCCAATCGTCTCTGCGAACCAACCAGCTGGCTATAGCTCAGTGGATTGGGAGGAATGTCATTGGAAAGGAGAAAGTCAATGACATCAGCCTGAATTGTCTTCACATTCTATGGATACTCTAGACCAGGAAGTATGACTTCTGTATCCTCGAGTTTTTGATAGCTATGATTAAAGAAGTTGGGAAGAGTATTGCACCTCTCCCTGTTTTGATAACGAAGATCATGATGACCTTGAGAGCGACTCCGAAGTCTGATCGGATTTACCTGAAGAGGCACCAAAATCCTACTATTTATACGGAGTGTATCAAAAAGACGTGGAGGTTGCCTGAAGAGAGGGTAGTTGAAGAGGATGAGGAGGACACGACATGTTTTGATGCCGATGCCTTGGAGAGGTATACGTCTGATACATAATGCATGTCGGTGCGTCATCGTGGCATGCGTTCTCTCAATACTATTTGTGAAGATCTCCAAACTCGGCAGGCTACCATGCATCATAACTTCGAGACTCATGCCCAATACGAGGATGAGCGTTGGGAAGAGATGAAGGCCGAGATGGAAGCTCAGCGAAAGTTCCAAGTAGATATGCTAGAACACTACCCACCCTACGGGGGTTCTTCTACTAAGGAGGCGTCTATGAGGCACGAGCGTCGTCGCCGAAGGACGGATAGCTCTGGCTGATAAGAGCCCAAAACTGTAGTTTTAACCCCTTAACAATAATACTTTTAGACCAATTATGTGAGTAATAAATAAGAGTTAATGCTGATTACGTGCTTTTATGTATTTCAGGCATTTGAGCCAATTATGTGCAGAAATGTGTCACTTTGGCAAGATAAAGGAGCAAGGGTTGGTTGCTAAGAAGTTATGTGATTAAAGGCCAAGATTCAAGGAGAAAAAGCATTTATAAAGCCCGGTCAAAGCTGAAAAGTCAAAGTCAACGCGGGCAGAGACAGCGACAAAAGTCAACAGAACTTTCAAAAACTGTATCTTTGGACTCAGACCTCATAATTGGGCCTACCTTATGTCAAAACGACTAGCTCGAAAAGAGCTTTCTAGTGGTCCAAGTTTTGACCCAATCAGAGGAGCAAAAGTGGACGAAACATCTGCTGAAGTCAAATTTGGCTGAAAAAGGCTATGTGGACTGAAGAAATTGGGCTTTGAGCTCGATTTTCCGGCCCAAAACATAGTTCCTCAGCCCATACACGAAAATGTGGATCTTGTCTCCTCCATTTCAAGACACAAGACTTAACTCTTTAGAATCAATTAGTTTTAGGGAGAAGGTAGCCATTAGAGCATAGTTTCTAGATCTAGTTTTTACATTCCATAAATTAGTTTTCAATTATTGTTTTTAGATCTAGTTTTTACTTTGCAATAGATTAAGTAGAACAAGTAAATGATTAATTGAGAATCATATTTAGTTTTATAAATAAGTATTAGTTTTTAATTCTGATTTTAGTTTATTGATTAAAATCTTATTTAGTTTTAGTATTGTTAAATTCATAAATTAGTTGTCTTTATTTCATAATTAGTTAATCATAATCTAGTTTAATTATTAAATTCATTAGAATTAATTTCAATCTTAGTTGTTAATCATTTCATAGTTATTAGTTTAGTTTTGAATTATTGATTAGAATCTTTATATTAGTAAAATTAAAATCTTTATATTATGTCTTGTTTAAATTCAATGGGAAATGATA
Source organism: Coptis chinensis (assembly GCF_015680905.1). Taxonomy (NCBI): domain Eukaryota; kingdom Viridiplantae; phylum Streptophyta; class Magnoliopsida; order Ranunculales; family Ranunculaceae; genus Coptis; species Coptis chinensis. The sequence continues at coordinate 21,599,786 of NC_141456.1, read as the reverse complement.
GCATAATGATTCTAGACTACACCTCCATTAGAGGGGGTTGAAAAAGCCTTGATGAAGCTTGATTTGTGTTAGCGTAGAATAGTTGTAATTTCCATTCCATTCTAGAAAATGATTAGTTCACCATGAGAATGGGTTTGATTGTTTCACATGCTAGATGTTAGTTGATAGAGATTACCATGAACAACTAGGGATTAGGAATAACCAATTGTTATGTGAAAGCATTTCAATTCGGATTACGACAATTCTTTGTTAGTAAATTAAGTCGAGTTAAAGTGGAATCAATCCCCCCTAATTCTTTATCTAGTATCAATTTAGTATTGCCGTAGTTGAATTATCATAGTCAAATATTTGAGTATAATTTGCATCATAGTATAAATTCATAAAACTCTCATTAACTTTGGATAAACCGATAGTCGTAGAAACCATTGAATACTAAAGAACTAGGAGTGGAACGAATCTTTTACTCTTACTATATTTCGATAGAATCGAGAGTAGAAAACTTTGATATATATAGTGTAAAATAAGTTTTAGTTTTAGTTTTAGTTTTACTTGCGTTTAAGTATCATCATATCTTATACTAAAGAAAAACTTTGATAAATAACACACTCAACTCTAGTTTTAGTTTTACTTGTGTTTGAGCTTCATCGGTTATTCGTAGGTAAACCTATCATTTTACATTTATCATTTTACTTGCGTTTAAGTTTCATCGTTTATTCGTAGGTAAAACTATCATTTTACCTTTATCAAATGTCGTCGCTACCATCTTAGTTCCTTTTAGTATTGTTTTCTTTAGTATTGTTAGTTTTCCAAATTCCCATAACCCACCCACCCTTGTTTGATTCTAACTGTGGTTGTTTGTTTCAGAACTGAATTTTTCCTCGCAAGAATACACGGAGCGCGACCCAGGCCTTACTAAGGCAAAACTCGAGCGCCACCCGCGCCTGGAACTTGAGTTTTACCTGAGCGCGACCTGCGCCTTGCCAAGGCAAAACTTGAGCGCCCCCCATGCCTAAGTGCCTGGAACTTGAGTTTTACCTGAGCGCAATCTGCGCCTTGCCAAGGCAAAGTTCGAAAGTTCGCAAGCGCTGGAGCTCGAGTTGAAACGAAGGCTTACCAGCGCTCTACCTAGGCTGATTCTGAGCGCGACCTGCGCCCTCAACTCTGAACTGCCCAATTTCCACAAGTTAGTTCAAACTTCCATTACTTCAAGTTATTCAGTGTTTCTAACTCATTATACACACTGAGCACGCATATACAAGATGTTATTCATAAGTGAATTAAGGAGGCATTCAGGTACTTCTTTCTTCCACACCTTGCATATCCTGTTAGAGGTTCATACTAGCATATCAGGATTGTTTGGAGTGTTGTCGTGTTTAGTTAAGATTGGTCTTAGCCTTGCATGAGATTAAGGTCAGGCCAAAGAAAAACGCCTAACATAATCAACCGCCAACGTCAACAAACACGCCTTTCTAGTATACCACTCGCTACACCTCTAGCTAATATACCACACACCACACCTGAAATAATGGCTAAAGAAAGAGAGTCTCCTCTCTCTGACTTTTACAAATTCTTGAACGATAGCCCTAAATCATGCATCGTTCTATCAGACCCAGTGGGGGATTTCCGAATCCCCCCAAATATATTTCATTTGTTACCCGTTTTTCATGGGTTAGACCATGAAAAGCCTTATCAGCACATGCATAGGATTGACCAAGTCCTTACTACATTCCACCATCCTACGGTTGGTGCTGAACAAATTAAACTGAGGGTGCTTCCTTTCACCTTAGCCGATAAGGCGGCGTCTTTGTTAATTACCCAAGCGCCTAATTCTATGGACTCGTAGGCTAAACTTGTTCAACTATTTATGGAACATTTTTACCCACCACTGAAGACCGATGAAATACTTTCCAAGATTCATTTCTTTTGACAGAATCCTCATGAATCATTTTCAGAGGCTTGGAATCGTTTTACCGATCTTCTTATAGAGTGTCCACACCATAACCTCGCGAAAGACACGTTAGTTCGTGCCTTTTTCAAGGGACTGTTACACCCCCACAAAGAGGTGCTTGACGTAATGAATGGGGGTAGTTTCCTCTGTAAGGGAGCCTCAGAGGCTTATAAATTTTTAGAAGATCAAACAAAGCGGAATAATAATTGGGGGGGTAGTGACGATATTTCCCGTTTTGCTAGTTCTTCAACAGTTAAGGTCGTTGGTATGTTTGAGATGAAACCCGATCCTGAACTTAAAAATTTAATCGAATCTCTCACTAAAAAGGTAGAGGCTATTTCTGTTCAACAAAAGCCTATTTCCGTCATGAATGTCAACACCAATCTATGTAATTTCTGTTTGAGTCCTTAGCATCCTGACTCCTATTGTCCTTTCGCTTATGAACAACAAACATCACAACAAGATAATGTTTGCTCGATTAATAGTTACCCTATTCCTAACGCCCCTTGGAGACAACATCCCAACATCAGCTAGAGAAATAATCAACAAGTAACACCTCCAGGGTTTAATAATCAAAATGTTAGGCCAGCAAATAATTATAACCAAGCCCAACCATGACAAGGTCAGGGTAATTATAATAATTATAACAATAATGATTATAATGCTAATAGAGGTATCGTTTCGGCAAATAATAACTATCAAAATCCACCCATTAATAATCAACGTGACATAGTTCCTGTCACACAACCTATAGCTAACACTCCTCCACAACTGGATCATTTTGATATCTTTATGAAAACCCAACAACAGATTTTACAAGCCATCCAACTTTCCTTACAGCAGTTAGCACAAGAGAAAGTACAACCCAAAGGCGTGTTTCCAGGTCAAGCGATACCTAATCCCAAAATAACAAACACAACCTTTGAGGTAAACGGTAATACTATTACTGAGAATGCAAACGTAGGTGAGCTAAATGCCATCACCACTCTCCATTCTGGCAGAGTGGTTGATAACGCCGTAACTATGTCTATAGTTACCTCACCAGTAGTCCCTACACCGGATATCGAACTAGATACCGAAATAATAACTGAAGATCCTACCCCTGTAGAGGTACCAGTTAAACCACAACCTAAGAAACAGAAAGCCAAAGTTAAACATTTTGTTGATCCATATGCTAAATATAGAGAGAAACTACCATTTCCTCAGAGATTAGCTATGTTAAACAAGGATACAAATTTTGATGAGATTAAGGAAGTTTTTAAAAATCTAATGATAAACTTACCTTTTCTTGAAGCAATTAAAAAGTTACCTCACCATGCTAAGTTTCTCAAAGAGTTGTGCACTACTAGGCGTAAGACAAAGATTCCTAAAGACGCCTTTTTAACTAAACAGTTTCCAACTTTAACGGAACACAATGGAATCGTTAAGTACAAGGACTCTGGTCGTCTTACTGTACAATGCACCTTAGTGGATACTCACACGACCACTGCTTTATTAGACTTAGGGGCGAGTGTTAACTTACTCCTTTATTATTTATATAAACAAATAGGTCTACAGGAGATGCAACCTACAACAATGACGTTGCAATTAGCTGATAGGTCTATCAAGTATCCTAAGGGTGTAGTTAAAAATGAGCTGGTTAAGGTTCAGGATTTCTACTATCCTGCGGATTTCGTTATCTTCAATACAGAAGTTGCTAACGACTGTATTCCGATCATATTAGGGCACCCTTTCTTGGCAACTGCCAACACGCTTCTAAATTGCCGCGATGGTTCGATGTCCTTGTTCTTTGGCCATCTTTCTGTTAAGGTCAATATATTTAAAATGAGGAAACATTTTCGTGACACGAATGTCGATGGAGAGGTTAGCATGATCGAGAGCTTAGCTCAGGATTATTTCAAAACCACATTTTCGGATGATCAGATGCACAAATTCCTTTCCTTTGGAAGTTCTAACTTCGACGAGAACTCCCTAGAAGTCGAGGAAGATTTCTTTCGTCTATTTTGCAACTCTTCCTTGCCACCTCGCGAGTCCCACCCTGCCAATATTCCTTCATCCCTTGACACTATGACGGAAGATGAATTTTTCACCCTCTATCCCAGTGATTATTTTGACCCACCTATCGAGGAATGTCTTGCATATCTCAAGGCTTCTAATAATCTAGACCTGAGAGCTCTAGTTGACACTCATTCATCTTCCATCACCAATTTCTCCCATTTTCAACCTTTTCAAAGGAACTTGGAGTTTGCGCTTGGCCCTCTTGCTTTTTCTGTGCTTAATGATTTTCTAAATCCTCTTAATATAGAAATAATTCCCAAGGGAAAGGCACTTAACACATTCATTTTTAGAATTGAGACAGTTCCCACCTACACTATGAATGAGTTTTGTGCTAAACCCACATTCTCATTTCTTCCATTCCTTACGTCTAAAATTCATCCATATCCACCATATCTTCCACAAACATCCATTTGTGCATGCTCGGTTACGTTCTAGATCCATCAGACTTCGCTTTCTTTTCACTAAGTTGAGTCGTAGAAAATCTTGGCACTTGATTCTGCTTGGGGGTGCATTTCATGTTATTTATTTATGGAAATACCCACAACTCTTTAGGTTGTTGATATATGGAAAACTGCAGGGTATATATATATATATCCAGTTATTTGTTAAAGTCTCGAGTATCTGACTATAAACGGCTCATTTTGTTATTTGGTGTACTTTCTTACAATTCCATATATTGGTAAGTGCACCATTCAGGTAACCGGGCCCTCCCTATGGAGTCTGTGGATGTAAGTATCGGATCCTAAGTCCACGTTTAACATAATTCACGTTTTCCACTCTTGCATGTTTTCTCGGTTTTTGAGTCATGTTCCTCTATGCTGTGAATTATGTCTTTATTATTTTTCATTTTTCTTATATTAAATTTTATTCATAAAAAGTAAAAAATATCAAAACCATAAAAATAGTAATCTAGGAAGTCTCGGGAATCTGACTTTAAAAGACCCACATTATAACAAATTTCTAAACTCTGTTGTATAAAATTTGTTTGGGGGTGGGGTATTCGTTTTTCCATCCTTGATTGCTCAACTTTCCAATTGTGTTGCTTAGGCCGTTTAATCTTATTTCGATTCGGATTGGCATTATCTATGGATTTAGATTTCATTCGTTCGCATAACTTAAGTCACGCACGCACTTTGAGGCATTTTCCATTTTCTTATATGTCACCGATGGTTGGAATATAGTGTTTTATGAATCATTGGATGGGAAATTCTCTCCTGATCATTTCCATATCTCATTCACACAAATCGGACCGGTAACGAAGCGGCAATTTTAATTTGAAGTTGCGCGCAAAATCGACACATTTCGAAAAATTGATTTGGGCTTGGGCCCAATCTCGCACGCACGTGCGTCCCTTTCCTTCATACCTAAACAGTCGCGAGTTTTGCTCCTCACCACCGCCATTATCAAGCTTATAAACCCTAAACCTAAAATAAAAAAAAATAATAATAATAAAAAAAAAACCTATATACACGCACTCCCAAATTCAATCCCAACCCAAATCTTCTCCAAACTATCCCCACCACCATCTCCATCAAATTCAACCACCAAAAACATAAAAAAATCCAAAAAAATTGAACTGCCACCGCCACCACTGCGCTTCCTCCCATTAGTTTAGTGAGTTTGATTTCAAACTCCCCCCCCCCCCCCACATTGTTTTTAAACCCTCAAATCGTTTCAAAACCTCAATGGCGCAGAGACGGAGAATTCTGTCGGAGCAAGCGTTTATGGCTGACCACTTCGCGCCGTTTTATGATGACGAGATGATTAGGAGGGATTGAAGTAGGTTGTGGTACTCGACAGATGATTTCTATCACTCTAATTTGGTGGAACAATTCTATAAGAAGAGAGAGTTGGATGGGAATAGAATTTTCGTTAAGGTGGCCGGGATGAGAAGGGAAGTATCTACAAGGTTGCTGGCTGAGATTTTAGGCATTCCGCCTAGACGCCATCTCGATGCCACATTGCAGGAATCCCAATTTACAGGGATCGAGCCTTTGATGAACGCAACAGTTTTGGAAGGGAACTACAATGCGAGCTCGCATTGTGTTCGCCAGTCATCTCTGCGAACCAACCAGCTGGCTGTAGCTCAGTGGATTGGTAGGAATATCATCAGGAAGGAGAAGGTCAGTGACATCAGTCTGAACTGCCTTCACGTTCTATAGAAACTCCAGGAGTAGAAGTATGAATTCTGTATTCTCGAGTTTTTGATTACTATGATTAGAGGAGTCGAGAAGAGTATTGCACCTCTCCCTGTTTTGATAATGAAGATCATGATGACCTTGAGAGCGACTCCGCAGTTTAATAGGATTTGGCTGAAAGAGCACAAAAATCCTACTATTTATACGGAGTGTATCCAAAAGACGTGGAGGTTGCCTGAAGAGAGGGTAGTTGAAGAGGATGAGCCGGAGGATGAGGAGGACACGACATGTTTTGATGCCGATGCCTTGGAGAGGTGTACCTCTGATGCAGAATGCATGTCGGTGCATCATCGTGGCATGCGTTCTCTTAATATAATTTGTGAAGACCTCCGGACTTGCCAGACTGTCATACATCGTAACTATGAGACTCGTGCCCAGCGCGAGGATGAGCGTTGGGAGGAGATGAAGGCTGAGATGGAAGCTCAGCAAAAGTTCCGTGAAGATATGCGTGAACGCTTCCCACCCCACGAGGGTTCTTCTTTTGAGGAGGCATCTGTGAGGCACGAGCTTTGTCGCCGAATGACGGATGGCTCAGGCCCATCGGGAGCTCAGGGCCCATCCTCATCTCATGTTCCATCTTCAACCAGCAGCGCGTGGTTTAGGGATATTATGAGTTGATGTTGTTTGTTTTATTTGTTTTTGTTAGTTTGGATGTTAAGTTTTTTTGAATTCAGTAGTTAGATTTGTATTCGGTAGTTAATTGTATTTGAATTTGAATTTTAATATAATTTGGTTCTTTTTAAATTGTGTGTTGATTTTATTGTTAATCCCACCTTCCCGAATTGTTTGGGGGTGGTATTATTTAGCCTAGCATGATTTTTATATGATCCAAAATTTATTATATAATTTTGCGATAATTGTTGGGAATGTTGCCGATATGGGCATGGCTATGAGTAGATATTGTGGTAGGAGGAAATCTTAATGAGTTAGGTAGTTACTATCCTAAATTCAACCTAAAAGATATTGGGTTTGTTTTGGAATAGAGAATATGGGTTGTTTCCGTTTTCGGTTTCGAAAAATATTTTGTTTCCGGTAATTGCCTTAAAACCTTTTTGGCAACTTGCCAATTCGTTTTGAAAGCTCACAACCTATATAAACTTCTTTCATTCTACACTCACAACCTACACTACATCCCACTTTCATCTTTCACCTTTCACTCCCAAGTTTCCCTTTTTTCTTTTTCACTTTAGCACTTTAGCTACACGGAGCGCGCCTGCGCCTCAATTGAGCGCCACCTGTAACTTGAGTTTTACCTGAGCGCGACCCACGTCCATCCCAGGCAAAAAGTGAGCGCGCCCTGCGCCTAAGTGTCTGGAACTCGAAATTCACTTGAGCGCACCCTGCGCCCTACCCATGCATAGTTTGAGTGCCCCCTGCGCTCTGACATCCGTAGGCACGAATAATTCCAATTTTTTGTGGGTTGTTCCAAGATCGTTCCAGCTATTCTAGAGAGTCGTTTTGTGATGACATCACCTCGTATCATACCGGAACAGTCTTTTGAAGACTTGTTCCAAAGTGACGCTTATGGTGCTTGGTTTTGCGAGGTTATAATACACGTAGGCTGGGAACCGCTAATGGTAAGAGCTGATGAACTTTATTCTCCCGCACTTACATCTTATTTTTATGATAATTGTAAGTTCTTTGATAGACCAGATGGAGAACAAGTGTTGGAGAACAAGTGTTCTCCATCACCATTGGGGATGAACCGATGGAAATTTCCAAGTTATTGCTAGCCTTTGTTCTTGGACTTGCTATGCCCGCTGAAATACAAGACTCATGGGCCTATTTGGTAGATAATATGTACATGTATAACTATGACGATTTGCATGAGCATTACGGGGCATGAATCTTTAGGATAGAGGACCAAGGGGATTATAACGTCGCCCTTGGTAGCTTGCCTATGAACGTAGGCACTGTTATGTTTTGGATCATGCTAAACAATAGAAGGGAATGGCGTTATTCTTCTGTGAATGATGAAACTTGTGATATTTTCCTTGCTTTAGCTGGGGGACATACACTCTATGATATTCTCCAGACCCTAATGTCTAGTTTAGCCCGAGCCCATTGCAAGAGGCATAAGTACCTTCTTATGCATGTTTTAATTTGCCGTATTATGCTATATTTATTCCCTATTTTTTGTGCCCGCTTCACGGATTGGGTTGGGGTCGACATTGTGAGACCCAGCAATTGTATTATTCGATCGTTCCGTGCAATAAATTGGCAAGGGTGGACTATACAACCTTATCAGGTTGCACCTTACACCCCATCCGACCAAGTGGCGCTTGACAGGTTATCTATAGTAGATGATAAGTGGCGTGAAGCCTGACAAATCATCATGGCGTGACAGAACGCGAATGAACCTCATTTCTTTATTGAAGAGAATGAGGATGACGATTAAGCGAGAGAGGAGGTAAGTTTTTAGTTTCAGTTAGTGTCTGCTTATGTCCCAAGCAATTTGATTCTTGTTAACCCCATAACGGGTGGAACTCCTATAGAGTTGCGTCAGTTTTTATTTCTATTAGTATGTTTAACCTTATTTTGTAGATGTTCCAGAATTTCACGCGTTTCAATGGTATTTCTCTATCCTTTTTATTAAATACTTTGAGGACAAAGCATGCTTCTTGTTTGGGGGGGAGGGCCATAGAAATACGTGTAATTAAGGCATCTGTTATGATATAGATATGTATAATATGCACTTGTTTTCTAGAAAAAATTCAAAAACTTCAAAAATATAAATAAAAAGTTTATGATATACACTTAGGAATATTGGTATTGTTTTCTTTCTCTATGCTCTGAATAATCTAGAAGTCCCACGTAGCTTTTGCATTAGAATAATTTTTAGAAACTTAGGTTAATATGTAGGTAATAATCTTTGCATCTATCTATAAATATATTACATGAGTATCTATGATTGTTTGGCAGTAAGTTTCTGAAATATAGGCAAGAGTACTTATTCTACAATCCTGTGAGAATATAGCCTAAAGCCTTATATGAGTGAAACGTTTGAGAAATGACACAAGGGAGAAGTAAAATTCGGATAGAGAAATCACACGCCCACTTGCTCGATCACTATACCATATCCTAAGTGATAAACATAAAAAGATAGTCTTACTCACAAATAAAGCGATGAAACTCTAAACGCAAGTAAAACTATAAACTATTTTGTTACTAGATTTATCAAAGATATTTGTTTTCTACTCTCTAATCTATTGACGTAGAGTTGGAATAGAAGATTCGTTCCACTCTTAGTCCTTTAGCATTCAAGTTTTCTACAATTGACGAGTCTATCCAAAGTCTAATGAGAGTAATGGTGGAATTTATACTACGATGTGTATTCAAATAACAAGCTATGAATAATGAAATGACAAAATGCTAAGAGTTGAATCTAGATAAAGAATTAGGGAATTTGATTCCACCTTGAATCCAACTTAATAAACTAGTATAGAATTATTGTAAACCAATTCTTATGTTCTTACGGTAAGAATTGGTCGTTCTAATCCCTAATTATACATGTGATAAGAGCCCAAAACTGTAGTTTTAACCCCTTAACAATCATACTTTTAGACCAATTATGTGAGTAATAATTAAGAGTTAATACTGATTACGTGTTTTTATGCATTTCAGGCTTCAAAGTCTATTATGTGCAGAAATGTGCCACTTTAGCGAGATAAAGGAGCAAAAGTCGGTTGCTAAGGAGTTCTGTTAATAAAGGCCAAGATTCAAGGAGACAAAGCCTTTGTAAAGCCCGGTCAAAAGCAGAAAAGTCAACACGGGCGTAAAGAGTGCACAAGTCGTGCCAGAACTTCGAAGGCGTCAGATCTTTGGACTCGGATCTCGGAATTGGGAGTAGCTTATGTCAAAACGACCGGATCGAAAAGAGATTTCCAATGGTCCAAGCCTTGGCCCAATCAGAGGAGCAGAAGTGGACGAAACATCTGTCGAAGCCAACTGCAGCTGAAGAGCCCATTTTGGACTAAAGAAATTGGGTTTTGGGCCCGATTTTCCGGCCCAAAACATGGCTCCAAGCCCATGCATGATTTTTGGATCTGGAAGTATAAAAACAAAAGCTTGACTCTTTGTTAATGGCAGTTAGGTTAGGAAGCTAATGTTAATGGAGTTTAGGGTTAGAAAAAGTTAGATCTAGATTAGTTAATTACTTAGTTTTCATTCCATTAATTAGTTTCATTCTTTGTTTTAGCTTAGTTATTTAAATCATTGAATATCATTCATTAGATAAATAAAATAGTTGTTATTCATTCAATCATATCTTGTTCTTATTGTTCTATTAGATAAATAAAGTTAATTAGTTCTCCATAATCTAGTTTCATTTTCATTTATTTATTAGCTTAAATCCTTAGATTTACTTATTTGTTATTATTAGTTTAATTCAATTATTGCATGAGTAGTTTCAAATTGAGTTTAAACAAATAAAGTTCAAATCTTTATATTATGTCTTGTTTAGATTCAATTGTTGGGAATGGTAGAATAGAAAATTCACATCAAATCATTACTCTCACTATTGTTCCTTTTAGGTTTGATTAGTTGAATTCAATTTAAGTCTTGAGGGTTTAAGAGTAGAACGAATCCTGACTCTCTGATATTACTTCATTATTGAGAGTAGGAATATTGATATAAACACGTATTTACGTATTATGATTATTTGTGTTTACGCATAGATAGTTAGAAATAATAAAATAACTTTTATCAAAATGGCTGCCATCTTAATCTCGTTCAAGACAAGAATTCAATTGCTTGAATCCAAGGGGCAATCCCCATTCTCTACCCACCCACCCCTTTTAATTTTTCATTCTTGTTTCTTGAATTTTCGGAACTGTTCACTGTTTCAGGCATAGGGGCTGCGGATTCACAGAGAAAAACACTGCGGTGAAGGTATTTCTAAATTTTCGAAAATTCTGAAAATTTTCATACATATTATTTAATGTGTTGTTGATTTACTGGAATATTTTCAGATTTTTCAAAGTTGTTTTACCTTGTGAAAAAAATACGATCTTTACAGTGCTGCATTTCAGTTTTCACACCGTATGTTCTTGAAAAACAGACGAGTAAGGTTACTTAGAGAGTTCTAAAAATTCTATAATTTTTACAGGAGTATCTATCCTAACTAAGGAGTTTGTAGTAAAAATTTGATGAGTTTTTGATTTGTTTTGACCTCCTAAATAGTAGAGTGTTTCCAGTGTGTTTCTGCAGTGTTGCAAACACTTAATATCTGAAACACCAGCCGATAAGGAGAGGTTTTAGAACTCCAATTGCTCTCAAATTTTTACAGGAACAAGTAGGATCTGTTAGGAGTCTCCAGTAAAAATTTGGCAATTTTTGGATTTGTTTTGATGAGTTAACCATTCGGTTGTTTGTATTGTGTCCGAAAACCGTTTTGCAAACTTTGAAGGGCTGTAGAGGGACTTTCACAGCTCCGATTGATCTGAAATTTTACAGGCTACTTGATAGACATCTTAGCAAATTACTGTAAAAATTTCAAATTTTTTGGAATACGATAAAAGGCCTAAAACTTGAAAACTCTTGAGCGCGACCCGCGCCCTAAACACTGGACATCCGAAAACTGGTCCGCAAACTTTGCAGAGCAGTAGAGGGACTTTCATAGCTCCGATTTATCTGAAATTTTACAGGCTACTTGATAGACGTCTTATAAAATTACTGTAAAAATTTCAAATTTTTTGGAGTACGATAAAAGGCCTAAAACTTGAAAACCCTGGAGCGCGACCCAGCTTCAAACCGAAAGCGACCGCTTCAAAACTTGGACATTCGAAAACCTTGAGCGACTGCGCGCCCAAACCGAGCGCGACCGCGCCCTCCAAGGAAAATTCAGCGTGAACAGCCCGATTTTCACAGGTTAGTTCAAATTTCTATTTCTTCAAGTTATTCAGTGTTTCTAACTTGTTAAATACACCGAGATCGCGTGATACAAGTATTTATTCAAACAGCGTAGCAAGGAGGCATTCGGTACTCCTTCTTCCACTCCTCGCCTCTTAATGGGAGGAGTTTTAATTCTAGTATAATCAGGCTTCTTTTTCATAGAAATAAATACAACACGCCTATCTAGAATTTCACACACTACACTTGCATCAATGGCTAAAGAACAAGAGACTCCTCTCTCGATTTTTTAAAAAGCCCTAAACGATGGCCCTAAGTGCATCGTTCTTGCAGACCTAGTGGGGATTTTCGAATCCCCTAATATATTTAACTTGTTACCGGTTTTCATGGTTTAGACCACGAGAAGCCTTACTAACATATCGTAGGATAGACCAAGTTCTCACTACATTCCATCATCCTGGCGTAAGTCCGGATCAAGTTAAACTTAGGGTGTTTCCTTTCACCCTAGCCGACAAAGGCGGCGTCTTGGTTAACGCCCACCAAACGCCAAACTCTGTGGACTCATGGGCTCAACTTGTTCAATTGTTCATGGAACAATTTTACCCACCACTAAAAGACGGATGAAATGCTTCACAAGATTCATTTCTTCACCCATAATCCTCATGAATCTTTTTCGGAGGCACGGAATCGTTTCATCGATCTTCTCATTGAATGCCGCATCATAATCTTGCGAAAGACACGCTTTGTTCGTTCTTTCTTCAAGGGGGCTTTCACATTATCATAAGGAGGTTCTAGATATCATGACTGGGGGTAGCTTTCTTAGTAAAGGAGCCTTGGAGGCTTATAAATTCTTAGAAGATCAATCTAAGAAGAACAACAATTGGGAGGAAACGATTCCTCCCTCCCTCTCCTTCTTCTCTTGAGGTTAAACATGATCCCGAAGCTTAAAACTCTTATCGATGCCCTCACTAAAAGGTAGATGCCATCTCGTTTCAACAACAACCCACTCCAGTCATGAACATTAACTCTACTCGTTGTAATGTGCATTTGTAGTCTTGAGCATTCCGACTTCTATTGTCCTCTTGTCTATACACAAACACCACCACAACCATCACATTTCAACCAGTTAACTCAACATCAAGGACAAGGGAACTTAGGTGACCCAGAATAGAGGTTTAGTACCCATAACCCATAACTATCAACATCAAGACATGAGCGCCAACAAGCTTTTTAATTCCAATACAACCATCTACGGAGACAAAGTAGTAGTGACCTTGTTGGAGAAACAAAATCAAATTATGCAACAAAACTCCAACTTGATGAAAGATCAAGATGATCAAAACTCTAATATGATGAAACAAACGATGCAAATGATGCAGTCTTTGTGCCAAAAGGTTATTGACATGTCTTCTAACCAAAATAATAACCAAACCGGCGTGTTTCCAAGTCAAGCAGTGCCTAATCCTAAGTCAACAAACACCGCCTTTGAAATAAATAGTATTTACTGTAATGGTAATATAAACCAAAGGGGACCTCTGGTAGTCACTACCCGCCGTTCGAGTATGAGTAGTTGATAACCAAGTGACTATGCCTAAAGATTACCCGCAAACTAAAAATAATGCCATACCAAATACTATAATAGAAACTAAAGACCCTACAACTGTAGAAGTGCCAGTTAAACCACAACCAAAAAGGGATGACATTACAAGACCCAATAATAGAAAGTGAAGACCCTACACTGTAGAGGTTCCAAGATGGACACCTAGTTGGAAAACGGCTAGAGATAAAGCAAAGACTAATAAAACTTTTATCCCTTCGCTAAAAATAGTGATAAAGCACCATATCCCCAAAGACTAGTTGTGTTTAAAAGGACTAGAATTTTGATGAGATTAGGGAAGTGTTTAAAAATTTGACTATAAACCTACCTTTTCTAGAAGCTATAAAAAGTCTGCCTTGGACACGCTTAAGTTTCTAAAAGAGTTGTGCACCAAGAAGAGGAAAACCAACATACCCCACGAAGCATTCTTAACTGAACAATATCCCTCTTTATCTGAATATAACGGAATTGTTAAGTACAAGGACCCTAGTAGATCCCTATCAGATAATGCACCTTAGGTGATACCTTCATAACAACTGCTTTATTAGACCTGGGGGCGAGTGTTAACTTACTCCCTTTTTATTTATATAAACAACTAGGTCTAACAAAACTTCAACCAACCAAAATGACTTTGCGGTTAGCGATCGTTCTATTAAGTATCCCAAGGGTGTAGTTGAAAATATTCTCGTTAAAGTTCAGGATTTTTACTATCCAGCCGACTTTGTTATTCTTGACACAGAAGTTGCTCATGATTCCATTCCCATCATCTTAGGGCGTCCTTTCTTGGCAACCGCGTCAATGCCCAAATTAATTGTCGGGATGGCTCAATGACTCTTACTTTTGGAAATCTTTCTGTAGAAGTTAACATGTTTAGACAAACACAGGGGACAACTAGGTTTGCTTGTAGAAGAGGAAGTGAAGTCCATTGAGAGTTTTGTACCTCACATTATTCGCGGTGACACTTTAGTCCCCACACTAATAGATACCCCCTCTTATGGAAGAAGACAAGGATCACAATTTCTACTCCCTAGATGTATATAACATCAAGGAGGAATTCCTTCAACTCTTTTGCAACCCTTCTTTTTCGCCTCGCGAGTTCTCTCCTATTGACATCCATTCATCTCTTGACGCCATGACGGAAGAAGAATTTTTAAGCCCTCTATCCCGGTGATTCTTCTTACCCACCTATTGAGGAATGTCTTGCATATCTCAAGGCCTCTGATGACATAGACCTAAGAACACTAGTTGAACACCATTCACCCACCTCACATCCTCATGTCACTCATTCACCTTCCATCACAAATGTTCTTCGCCCTCTACCTTTTCAAAGAACCATTGAGTTTGTACTTGACCTTGGCGTTTCTCCTATGCTTCATAACTATCTAAAACCAACTAGTGAAGAAGTAACACCCAAGGACAAGCCACCTGACACTTTTTCATTTTTTCCATTTTTTCCTTCTCAAAATTATCCACATCCTACGTATCTTCCACAACCATCAATTTGCTCACGTTCATTTACTTGGCATCCCCTTCGTAGGAGGACAAAGAAGAAATTGTATGCTCGATTAGGTTTTAGATCTATAAGGCTTTACTCTCATTCCACTAAGCTACGTCATAGAAAATCTTGGTACTTAATTCTGTTTGATGGTGCATTCCATGTTAATTATTTGTGGAAAGACCCACAACTTTTTAGATTATTGATATATGGGAAACTGCATGTAAATACATATATATCACTTTAAGTCTAGGGAATCGACTTTAAAGACCCACGTTTTAAAACAAATTTTACAAACCTGTTTTCAAAAATTTGTTTGGGGGGGTGTTTGGTTTTTCCATGCTTGATCACTAAACTTCCTATTCTTATCCCCACCTCGCTCCCTTTAAGAGTAGCTAGATTTCTCTTTGTTTGTTGTTTTGATGTTGTCTTTTATTATTTTTAGTAGATAGGATGTTACGTTGTTAAATTCCGTAGTTAACTTTGAATTTGGTAGTTAAATGTTGTTTGAATTTCAATTGTAATATAATGTTGTTCTTTTCAAATTGTGCATGGATTTTATTGTTAATCCCACCTTCCGAATTGTTTGGGGGTGGTATTATTTATTCTATCATGATTTGTAGAAGATCCTCCATTTTAGAGTTTGTTTTGGAGTGAAGGTTGAGAATATTGTCATAATTGGCATACCTATGATTAGATGTGGTGGTATGATGAAATCTAAGAGAGTTTAGAAGTTACTAGTCTAAATCCAAATATAAAGATATTAGGGTTGTTATAGAATCAAGAATATGAGTTGTTTTCGTTTTGGTTCGAAATTTTATTTTTCGAAATTGCCTTAAAGCTTTTGGCAACTTACCGATTCGCGTTTTAACAATTCAAAACCTATAAAAACTTCATTCATTCTACACTCACAACCCACACTACACCTAACTTCCATTTCTCACCTTTCACTCCCACGTTTCCACGTTCGCCGTCGCATTTTCACTTTAATCAACACCTCTGAAGGGCCGGCGGAGGAGGAAGGCCTTCGCTCTACACTTTTGTCGAAATTTTGTTCAGGCGCGCCAAGGTCAAGGTCAGTGCGACTCGCGCTCAAACACTGGAATTCCAAATACACAGAGCGCGACTCGCGCCCTAGTTGAGCGCGCTCGCGCCCTGACTTCCGTCGACCAGAAAAATTCCAGTTTTCCGCGGGTTGTTCCCGGTTCATTCGCAGCTGTTCTAGAGCGTAGTTCGAGATGACATCTCCTATAATAATACCGGAACAGTCTTTCAAAGATTTGTTTCAAAGCACTACTTATGGTGCTTGGTTTCGCGAGGTGATCACACACGTAGGCCGGGAACCGCTTATGGTTCTTGCTAGCATTTGTTCTTGGACTTGCCATGCCCGGCTGAAATACAAGACCCATGGTGCTATTGGGTAGATAATATGTATGTCTACACTTATGAGTTTTGCATGAGTGGTATGGGGCGGGCATTTTTTTCGTATCGAGGACCAAGGGGAATATAGCGTCGCCCTTGGTAGCCCGGGTCCATGAACATAGAACTGTTATGTTTTGGATCATGCTAAACATTTTAGGGAATGACATTTTTCTTACGTGAATAATGCCACTTGCAGCGTCTTCCTTGCTTTAGCCACGGGACGTATGTGCCATGACCTTCGAGAACTTTGATGTCTAGTTTAGCACAAGCCCATAGCATGAGGCATAAGTATCTTCTTATGCCTATATTAGTTTCTTCGTATTATACTATGTTTCTTCCCTATTTTTTGTGCCCGTTTCACCGGACCTGGGTTAAGTCGACATTGTGAGATCCACCAATTCTATTATTCGATCTTTCCATGCAATGACTTCGCAAGGGTGGAGGATACAACCTCATCAGGTTGCACCTTACACCCCATCCGACCAAGTGGCGCTTAACAGGTTAGGATCCGTAGATGATAAATGGCGGCAAGCTTGGCAAATTATAATGGCATGGCAGGATGCGAAGGAACCTCACTTCTTTATAGAAGAGGAGGATGACAAGTAAACGCTGGAGTGGAGGTAAGTTTTAGTTTCAGTTAGTGTAATGCGCTTATGTCCCAAGCAATTTAATTTGTTAACCCCATAATGGGTGGAACTCTTTATAGAGTTCGCGTCGTTTTTTTATTTCCTATATTAGTATATTCTAACCTTGTTTTGCAGATGTTCCAGAATTTCCACGATTTCCATGGTATTTTTCTACCCTCTTTATTTAAATGCTTTGAGGACAAAGCATTCTTCTTTGTTTGGGGGCATAGAAATACGTGTAATTAAGGCATCTGTTAGGATATAGATATGTATAATATGCATTTGTTTTCAAGTTAAAAATTTCAAAAATATAAATAAATAAGTTTATGCTATACACTTAGGAATATTGGTATTGTTTTCTTTCTCTATGCTATTAACAATCTAGAAGTCTCACATAGCTTTTTGCATCGAATAATTGTTAGAAACTTAGGTTAATATGTAGGTAATAATCTTTGCATCTATCTATAAATATATTACATGAGTATCTATGATTGTTAGTAGTAAGTTTCTGAAATCTAGGCTAGAGTACTTATTCTACAAATCGTGGAGAATATAGCCTAAAGCCTTATATGAAATAAATATTTGATAAATGACACAAGGGAGAAGTAAAATCCGGATAGAGAAATCACACGCCCACTTGCTTGATCACTATGCCATATCCTAAGCGAGAATTTAGGCCCTCTTTGGATCGATATAGCCAAAAATTCAAACCTATGAATTATTTTCCGCTAGTAAGCCCCCTCGAGCCTTTCTTTAGCCTTCCATAAACCACAATTCATTTTACCCCGTTACAAAAACAAAACAAAATAAAAAATTCAACTTACCCAATCTAGAATAAGTCTGAGAATAGAATGAGTGAAGAAAGAAGAAGAGAAAAACACGTGTAAACAAAAATTAGTTAGTTGCTTCAGAAAAAGAAAAAAAGTTTCCATCCAAAGAAAAGAAAAGAAAAAGAAAAATAGAAATAAATAAAAACTCCAAAAATAGAATAAAAAGGAGTCAAAAGCCAAAGAAAAGAAAAAGAAAAATATGGCTAATGATGGAAACAAAGTATAGAAGCAAAAAGAAAATAACAAGGTTTTCTAAGTTATATAATATGAAGACTCTATTATCTCGGACTTGTCCTTTTGTATATCCATTTCCTTCCTTCTTAAACCATCTCCTAATCCCCATGAACACCTAATAAAAGACCTCTAGCTCAATTAGGAATAGGTTAGTGTGATAGTAAGTGGCAGTTGTGTTTGATCGACTCGCTTCCTTGTGTGTCATTGAGATTGTAAGGTAAAGTGTGCCCACCGCACTTAATGGAGTAGTGAAAACTTGAGCGGAAAAAAATCAGAGTGATTTTTGTCTTGACTTTTATGTGAGGACCTACTTAAGGACGCTTATTCGAAGTTTTCAAACGGACTGCTAAGCATTTCATAGCATTACTCATTGTATATATGTTTATTAAGTAGATGATTGATTATTATGCATATATTAGCTTAGGTTTTCGACATGATTATTCTCGTATTCAATTGCTAGTGAGATGTATAGATAGTTGAGACATGAATGAGGAAACAATAGTTTTATTTTCTTAGTCGTTGTAGTATAGATGAAGTTTGTGAGTACCTTCATCGAAAACTCTCACGAGGCTATAACTCGTTCACTAGGGAATTCCTAGTGGTTTAAGGCCTTGTTGCATATGGTCAATGCAATCGCAGCTCAAATAAAGCTTGAGTAGATAGAACTCCATTTTGGTCACTTATTCTAATTTCTCATCTTTGCTTGAGGACAAGCAAAATGCTTTGTTTGGGGTGGTTTGATAAGAGCCCAAAACTGTAGTTTTAACCCCTTAACAATCATACTTTTAGACCAATTATGTGAGTAATAATTAAGAGTTAATCACGATTACGTGTTTTTATGCATTTCGGGCTTCAAAGTCTATTATGTGAGAAATGTGCCACTTTAGCGAGATAAAGGAGCAAAGGTCGGTTGCTAAGGAGTTCTGTGAATAAAGGCCAAGATTCAAGGAGACAAAGCCTTTGTAAAGCCCGGTCAAAAGCTGAAAAGTCAACATGGGCAGAAAGAGTGCACAAGTCAGCAGAACTTCCGAACGCCGTATCTTTGGACTCAGATCTCGGAATTGGGAGTAGCTTATGTCAAAACGACCGGCTCGAAAAGAGCTTTCCAATGGTCCAAGCCTTGGCCCAATCAGAGGAGCAGAAGTGGACAAAACATCTATCGAAGCCAACTGCAGCTGAAGAGCCCATTTTTTACTAAAGAAATTGGGTTTTGGGCCCGATTTTCCGGCCCAAAACATGGCTCCAAGCCCATGCACGATTTTTGGATCTGGAAGTATAAAAACAAAAGCTTGACTCTTTGTTAATGGCAGTTAGGTTAGGAAGCTAATGTTAATGGAGTTTAGGGTTAGAAAAAGTTAGATCTAGATTAGTTAATTACTTAGTTTTCATTCCATTAATTAGTTTCATTCTTTGTTTTAGCTTAGTTATTTAAATCATTGAATATCATTCATTAGATAAATAAAATAGTTGTTATTCATTCAATCATATCTTGTTCTTATTGTTCTATTAGATAAATAAAGTTAATTAGTTCTCCATAATCTAGTTTCATTTTCATTTATTTATTAGCTTAAATCCTTAGATTTACTTATTTGTCATTATTAGTTTAATTCAATTATTGCATGAGTAGTTTCAAATTGAGTTTAAACAAATAAAGTTCAAATCTTTATATTATGTCTTGTTTAGATTCAATTGTTGGGAATGGTAGAATAGAAAATTCACATCAAATCATTACTCTCACTATTGTTCCTTTTGGGTTTGATTAGTTGAATTCAATTTAAGTCTTGAGGGTTTAAGAGTAGAACGAATCCTGACTCTCTGATATTACTTCATTATTGAGAGTAGGAATATTGATATAAACACGTATTTACGTATTATGATTATTTGTGTTTACGCATAGATAGTTAGAATACGTAAAATAACTTTTATCAACATGGCATTTCTACCAATTCATAACTAGCATGTGAGGTCGTCCACCCATTCTCATGGCGAATCAACGACCTTCTAGAGTAGAATAGATTCTTACAACGATTCTATACTACACAATCAAGTTTTCATCAAGGCTTCATCAAACCCCTCTAATGGAGGTTTAACCTTGATTCATCAAACTATCATTTTCCATTGAATTAAAACTAGACATAATATAAAGATTTTAACTTTACTAATTTTAACTAATAATACTTCAAATCTAATTAATAACAAAGAATTGAATAACAACAAGAATTGAAATTAGATCTACAAATTTAAATGACAAAAATCGAAATGATCAAGAACTACTATTTTATTTATCTAATCAATGAAGAACAATCATTCCAATAACTAATCTAAAACAATGTATGAAACTAATTAATTAACTAATTGAAATTCCAAAAACTAGATCTACAAGCTATTTTAATGGCTACTTTCTATTCTAAGCTATCTAACTAACTTTTTCTTAAGAGCTAAGTCTTGTTTTATATAAAGTAGGAGACCAGATCCACAATTTCGTGCATGGGCTGAGGAGCCATGTTTTGGGCTGGAAAATTGAGCCCAAAGCCCACTTTCTTTAGTCCACAGAGCCCGTTTCAGCTGGCTTTGACTTTAGTAGACTTTTCGTCCACTTTTGCTCCTCTGCTTGGGTAAAGGCTTGGAACATTAGAAAGCTCTTTCCGAGCCAGTCGTTTTGACATAAGGTAGGCCCAAATCCGAGGTATGAGTCCAAAGATATAGTCTTCGGAAGTTCTGCTGACTTGTGCACTGTTTTTGCCCGTGTTGACTTTTCAGCTTTTGACCAGGCATCATAAAGGCCTTGTCTCCTTGAATCTTGGCCTTTATCATAGAACTTCTTAGCAACCAACCCTTTGCTCCTTTATATCGCAAAACTGGCACATTTCTGTACATAATTGAGTTCCATACCTGAAATACATAAAAACATGTAATTAACATTAACTCTTATTTATTACTCGCATAATTGGTCTAAAAGTAGTATTATTAAGGGGTTAAAACTACAGTTTCAAACAGCATTTTGCTTTTCCTCAAGCAAATATGAGAAATTAGCATAAGTGACTAAAAATAGAGTTCTAACTAATCTCGTTTCGCCGAGTGCGATTGCATTGACCATATGTAACAAGGCCTTAAACCCCTAGGAATTCCCTAGTGGACGAGTTATAGCCTCGTGAGAGTTTTCCAGTGAAGGTACTCTCAAACTTCATCTATACTACAACGACTCAGAAATAAAACTATTATTTCCTTATCTATGTCTCGATTATCTATACATCTCACTTAGCAAATGAATCCAGAATAATCAAGTCGAAACCTAAGCTAATATATGCATAATAATCTATCATCTATGAATAAACATATATACAATGAGTAATACTATGAGATGAACTAGCAGATCCATTTCTGAAAACTCGGAATAGCGTCCTTAAGTAGGTCCTCACATAAATGTCAAGACAAAAACCACTCTGATTTTTCCGCTCAAGTTTAAGCTACTCTAATTTGGGCACACTTTACCTTACAAACTCAATGATACACAAGGAAGCCGGAGTCGATCAAACACATCTGCCACTTACTATCACACTAACCTATTCTTAATTGAGCTAGAGGTCTTTATTAGGTGTTGCGGGGATTAGGAGATGGTTTAAGAAGGAAGGAAATGGATATTCTAAGAGAACAAGTCTGAAATAATAGAGTCTTCATATTATGTAACTAGAGAAAACCTTATTCTTTATTTTTGCTTCTACACTTTGTTTCCATCCTTAGCCATATTTTTTTTTCTTTGGCTTTTGACTCCTTGATTCTATTTTTGGAGTTCTAACTCTTTATTTTTTTATTTTTATATTTTTTTATTTGGATGGAAACTTACTTTTCTCTTCTGAAGCGATTAACGAATTCTTGATTTCAAAGGTTATTCTCTTTTCTATTCTTCATCTTTATTCTCAAACTTATTCAAAGAATTGGGTAGGTTGATTTTTTATTTTGTTTTGTTTTGTAACAGGGTAAGGATTTGTGGTTTATGAAAGGCTAAAGAAAGGCTCAGAGGGGCGACTAGTGTAAAATAATTCATAGGTTTAAATTTCTGGCTATATCGATCCAAAGAGGGCCTAAATTCTCGCTTAGGATATGGTATAGTAATCAAGCAAGTGGACGTTTGATTTCTCTATCTGGATTTTACTTCTCCCTTGTGTCATTTATCAAATGTTCACTCATATAAGGCTTTAGGCTATATTCTCACATGATTTGTAGAATAAGTACTCTAGCCTAGATTTCATAAACTTACTGCCAACAATCATAGATACTCATGTAACATATTTATAGATGGATGCAAGGATTATTACCTGCATATTAGCCTAAGTTTCTAAAAACTATTCTAATGCAAAAGCTACGTGAGTCTTCTAGATTATTGAGAGCATAGAGAAAGAAAACAATACCAATGTTCCTAAGTGTATAGCATACTTTTTATTTATATTTAAAAAAATTGAATTTTTTTAGCTAGAAAACAACTGCATATTATACATATCTATATCTTAACAGATGCCTTAATTACACGTGTTTCTATGCCCCCCCCCCCCAAACATGAAGCATGCTTTGTCCTCAAAGTATTTTAAATAAAGACGGTAGGAAAATACCATTGAAACGCGTGAAATTCCGGAACATCTGCAAAACAAGGTTATAACATACTAATATAGAAAAACTGACGTAACTCTATAAGAGTTCCACCCGTTATGGGGTTAATGAGAAATAGATTACTTGGGACATAAGCAGACACTAACTGAAACTAACACTTACCTGCACTCCCGTTTAAACAGTTTCCACCTCATTTCCCTCTTCAAAGAGATGAGGTTCCTTCGCATCCTACCATGCCATGATAACTTGCCAAGCCTGCTGATAAGAGCCCAAAACTGTAGTTTTAACCCCTTAACCATCATACTTTTAGACCAATTATGTGAGTAATAATTAAGAGTTAATACTGATTACGTGTTCTTTATGCATTTCAGGCTTCAAAGTCCATGATGTGCAGAAATGTGCCACTTTAGCAAGATAAAGGAGCAAAGGTTGGTTGCTAAAGAGTTCCGTGATTAAAGGCTAAGATTCAAGAAGACAAAGCCTTTGTAAAGCCCGGTCAAAAGCTGAAAAGTCGACGCGGGCAGAAACAGCACACAAAGTCAGCAGAACTTCCGAAGGCCGTATCTTTGGACTAAGACCTCGGAATTGGGCCTACCTTATGTCAAAACGACCGGCTCGGAAAGAGCTTTCCAATGGTCTAAGCTTTGATGCAATCAGAGGAGCAAGTGGACAAAAAGTCTGTTGAAGCCAAATCCAGCTGAAGAGCCATTTTTGGACTGAAAGAATTGGGTTTAGGGCCTGATTCTCTGGCCCAAAACATGGCTCCAAGCCCATGCACGATTTTGGATCTGAAACATATAAAAACAAAGAAAAGCTTAGTTCTTAAGTTATCTAGTTATATTTTAGAAAACTAGTTCCTTGTAATGGTAGATAGTTAGACCTAGATTAGTTAGCCTCCATTAATTCGTTTGAGAATTTCAATTAGTTAATTAATTAGTTTTTCATATCTTGTTTAGATCTAGTTTCATATTTAATTACTTTAGAACAAGTAGATTATTAATTTAGTATTTGAATAATTGTTTTATTATTCATTAGATTAATAAAATAGTGTTCTTGGTAATCTAGTTCATTTTCCATTTACTTATTTAGTTCAATTCTTAGATTCAATTGTTTGTCATTATTAGTTAAATTCAATTATTCCATGAGTAGTTTTGAATTGAGTTTAAATAAGCAAAGTTTCAATCTTTATATCATGTCTTGTTTGAATTTCATTGGGAATGATAGCGTGATGATTCTCGGCTAAACCTCCATTTGAGGGGGTTGAGAAGCCTTGATGAAAGCTTGATCCCGATTATCGTAGAGTCGTCGTAATTTCCTTTCCACTCTAGAAATGATTAGTTCACCATGAGAATGGGTGTAATCGTTCACATGCTAGTTATGAATTGGTAGAAATGCCATGTGTAATTAGGGATTAGGAGTAACCAGATTGTTCTGCAAAGTAGTTCAATTCGGATTACGACGATTCGTCGTTAGTAGGATTAAGTCGAGTTAAGGTGGAATCAATCCCCCTCTAACTCCTTATCATAGAATCGACGTAGCATTCCCATAGTTGTTCTAATAGTCGACTAGTTGCATCTTGTGGGTAGTTGCATCGTAGTCTAGTTGCCATTTCGTAAATCTCTCATTAGACTTTAGTTTAGATAACTTATACGTAGAGAACATTACCATGCGGAAGGACTAGGAGTGGAACGAATCATCTACTCCACTATATCTCATAGGATTGAGAGTAGAAATCTTTGATAAATTAGGCACGTATTAAGTTTTAGTTTACTTACATTTTGAGTTTTATCGTTCATTTCGTAGGTAAACTTTATCTTTTTATGTTTTATCAAATGGCGCCGCTGCCATCTTAGTTTCACTTTCACATTGTTTTCGTAGTATAAGTACTCTTCTTAAAGTCCCATTTCACCCACCCACCCTTGTTTGATTCATACTGTGGTTGTCCGTTTCAGCATTGAAAAGTTCTGCGAAAAATTACACTGAGCACGACCCGCTTCAAACGGAGCTTTTCGCTTCAAACGATCGAACCTTGAAGCGACCGCCCATAGCGAGCGCGACCTGCCCTAAAACACTGTAACTTGAGTTTACACAGAGCGCACCCGCGCCCAAAGTGAGCGCGACCCGCACCCTGAGCTGAATTTTGCCGGATTTCCACAGGTTTGATTCGAACTTCGATTTTTCAAGTTTTTCAGTGTTCTAACTACACTGAACACGCGTAAACAAGACGCTATTTATAAGCGAAGCAAGGACTCAATCAGGTATTCCTTTCTTCCACACCTCGCATCTCCTGTTAGAGGTTTATACTAGTATATCAGAATTGTTTGGAGTGTTGATGTGTTTAGCTAAGTTTGGTCTTAGCGTTGTATGAGATTAAGGTCTGGTCGAACAAAAACACCAAACGTAATTACACAACAACGTCAACAAATAATTCTATCTAGTATACCACCCACTACACCTCTAGCTACTATTTTACACACACCACCTGATATAATGCCTGAAGAAGGAGAGACTCCTCTCTCGGACTTCTACAAAACCTTGAGCAATAGCCCCAAATCTTGCATCGTTCTAGCATACCCAGTGGGGGATTTCCGAATCCCCCCAAATATTTTTAATTTGTTACCCTCGTTTTTCATGGTTTAGACCATGAAAAACCTTATCAGCACATGCGTAGGATTGAACAAGTCATAACAACATTCCACCATCCTACGGTTGGTGCGGAACAAATTAAACTGAGGGTATTCCCTTTCACCTTAGCCGATAAGGCGTCTTGGTTAACGCCCCCGCTTAATTCTGCGCGGACTTCGTGGGCTAAACTTGTTCAACTGTTTATGGAACATTTTTACCCACCCCTAAAGACGGATGAGATGCTTTCTAAGATTCATTTCTTTCGACAAAATCCTCATGAATCATTTTCAGAGGCTTGGAATCGTTTCACCGATCTCCTTATAGAGTGTCCACACCATAACCTAGCGAAAGACACGTTAGTTCGTGCCTTTTTCAAAGGACTTCTACACCACCATAAAGAAGTCCTAGACATAATGAATGGGGGTAGTTTCTTAAGCAAAAGAGTCTCGGAGGCTTATAAATTTTTAGAGGATCAAACTAAGCGAAATAACAACTGCGGGGGTAGTGATGATATCCACCGCGACCGCTAGTTCTTTAATACGTTAAGGCCGCCCGGTATGTTTGAAATTAAACACGATCCCGAGCTTAAAACTCTAATCGAATCACTCACTAAAAGGTAGAGGCCATTTCGTTCAACAAAAGCCTATCCCCGTCATGAATGTAAATTCAAATCCATGTAGTTTTACATTTGGAGCCCCGAGCATCCCGACTTCCAGCGTCCTATAGCCTACTTAACAGGCTTGTTCCATTAATAGTGTACCTAACTCCCCTTGGAGACAAAATCCCAACTTCGGTTGGAGAAATAACCAACACGTCACACCTCCAGGGTACAATAATCAATATGTTAGGCCAACACACAGTTTTATCCAAGCTCCACCACGACAAGGACAGGGTCAGGGTAATTATAATAATTATAACAACCAAGTGCAACCTCGACAAGGTCAAGGTAGTTATAATAATTATAATGCTAATAGAGGTATCGTTCCGGTAAATAATAACTATCAAAATCCGCCCATAAATAATTCACGCGAGATAGTTCCAGTCACACCACCCGTGACTACTACACCCACACAACCGGATCGTCTTGACACCTTCATACAAGTGAGCCAAAAACTTTTCCAAAACATGGCTCAAAATAACCAACAACTTCTACAATCCGTTAATAATTTAAGCCAACAGTTGGCCCAAGATAAAACCCAACCCAAAGGTGTGTTTCCAAGCCATGCAATACCTAATCCTAAAACAACAAACACAGCCTTTGAGGTAACCGATAATACTAGTAATGAATATGCAAATGTAGGTGAGCTAAATGCCATCACCACTCTCCGTTCTGGCAAAGTGGTTGATAACAAAGTAACTATGCCTATAGTTACCCCACCAGTTGCCCCTACACCTACTATTTTACTAGATTCCGAAATAGAAATTGAAGAGCCTACCACTGTAGAGGTACCACTTACAACACAACCTAAGAAACAGAAAGCCAAGGTTAAACATCCAGGTGATACCATTGCTAAATATAGACAGAAACCACCGTTTCCACAAAAATTAGCCATGTTAACTAGGAATACAAATTATGAGGAGATTAGGGACATTTTCAAGAATCTAACTATAAACCTTCCCTTCCTCGAAGCTATTAAAAAGCTACCACACCATGCTAAGTTTCTTAAGGAGTTGTGTACTACTAGGCGTAAGACAAATATACCAAAAGACACCTTTTTAACGTAACAATTCCCAACTCTATCGAACATAATGGAATTGTTAAGTACAAGGACCCGGTCGATCCTATCAGACAATGCACCTTAGGAGATTCCTATCTGACGGCATCGTTATTAGACACGGGGGCTAGTGTTAACTTACTCCCCGTTTTTATTTGTATAGACAAATAGGTCTAGACGAGATGCAACCCACTAAAATGATGTTGCAATTAGCTAATCGGGTCTATAAAGTATCCTAAGGGTGTGGTCAAAAAATGTTTGGTAAAAATTCAGGATTTCTACTATCCGGGCTGATTTTGTCATCCTCGATACGTAAGTCGCTAACGACTCTGGCCCCGATCATCTTAGGGCGCCCTTTCCGGCAACCGCCAATGCGCTCATTAATTACGCTGATGGTTCAATGTCCTTGTCTTTTGGCCATCTTGCAGTTGAAGTAAATGTTTTTAAAACAAAGACACATGTACCCAATTCGTCTATGGATGGAGAGGTTAGCATGATCGAGAGCTTCGCTCGAGATTATTTCAACAACACGTTCCCTGTTAATCATATGCCCAAATTTCTTTCCTTTGGAAGTTCAGACTCCAACATTTTTATCCCTACACTAGTCGATACACATATTATGAATGAGGACGAGATAGATGACTTTCTCAAAGATATAGAGGACTACCATAGTAATGTGGATATGACCAATCTAGATGAGGAATTCGATGAGTTTCTTAGAGCAAGTGATGATTCACCCTATCAAGAACTACTTTGTCACAACATCTACCTCGACTCCCCTCCTTCCAACCTTTCAAAGGAATCTCGAGTTTGCACTCGATCCTTTTGTTTCTCCTGTGCTTCATAATTTTTTAAATCTACCTAGTAAACAAATATTTCAGAAGGATAAACCATTTGACACCTTCATTTTCAGACTTGAGACAGTCCCTACCTACACCATGAATGAGTTTTGTGCTAAACCCACATCCTCATTGTTTACATGCTTTCCTTCTACAACTTATCCATATCCACCATATCTTCCACAACCATTCACTTTTCCACACTTATTCACTAGGACACCCTCTCGTTCAAAAATGAAAAAGAAGGTGCATGCTAGGTTACGTTATAGGGTTATCCGACTTCGCTTTCAATTCACTAGGTTGCGTCATAGGAAATCTTGGTGCTTGATTGTGTTTGGATATGTTTTCTGTGATATTTATTTATGGAATGATCCTCAACTATTTCGGTTGTTTATATATGATAAACTGCATGTTCATACATATGTTTAGATAAAGTCTCGAGTATCTAACTAAAAACGACTCAACTTTTGTGTTTGGTGCATTTCCTTTCATTTCCATATATTGTTGAGTGCACCATTAAGGTAATCGGGCCCTCCCTATAGAGTGTGTGGCTGTAAGTACCGGATCCTAAGTCCACGTTTAACATAATTCACGTTTTCCACTCTTGCATGTTTTATCGGATTTTTGAGTCATATTTCTCTATGGAGTGAATTATGTCCTTATTGCTTATTATTTTTCCTTATAAAAGTAAAAAAATAATATTAAATAATAAACATAGTAATCTAGGAAGTCTCGGGAATCTGACTTTAAAAGACCCACTTAAAAAAACAAATTTTCTAAACTCTGTTGTAAAAATTTGTTTGGGGGTGGGGTATTCGTGTTTCCGTCCTAGAATTTTTTATGTCACATTAGAGTTGCTTAGGCCGTTTAATTGTATTTCGATTCGGGTTAACATAATCTATGAATTTAGAGTTCATTCGTTCGCATAACGTACGTCATGCACGCACTTTTAGGCGTTTTCCACTGTCTTATATGTCATCCACGGTTGGAATAGAGTGTTTTATAAATCATTGGATTGAAAATTCTCTCCTAATCATTTCCATATCTCATTCGCAAAAATCGGACCGGTAACGAAGCGACAATATTAGTTTGAAGTTGCGCGAAAAATCGAAAATTTTGAATTGGGATTGGGCCCAACCCGCGCGCACCTGCGCCCCTTACCTTCGCACCAACAGTCGCGTTCTCCACTTCTAAACCGCCATTAACGACCAAAAACCTTCAAACCCAAACCTAAAAAAATAAAATTAAAAGAAAACCAAATTAACCCACGCCCACAATTCAAATCAACTTCCAATCTAATCTAAAATCTTTCCACCACCACCTCCACCAATTTAAATCATCAAAAACCATCGGGAAATAAAAAAAATTTGAACTGCCGATCCACCACCGCGCCACCACCGCACCACCACCATTGTTGTTCCAGTGAGGTTGTTCCTCATTGCTTCCAACACCTTCTACAAACCCCAAATCAGTTCAAACTCCAATGGCTCAACAACGTCGAATTTTGCCGGAGCAAGCATTTACTGGCGACCACTTCGCACCGTTTTACGGTGACGAAATGATTAGTAGAGACTGGAATAGCTTGTGGTACTCGACCGAAGCCTTTTACCACGAAGACTTAGTCCGACGGTTTTACAACACGAGGGAGTTGGAGGGGAGTAGAATTTTTGTTATGGTGGCGAAGAGGAGAAAGGAAGCAACTGCTGGGTTGTTGGCTGAGATTCTAGGCATTCCGCCTAGAATCCATTTGGATGCCACGTTACAGGAGTCCCAATATAATAGGGTAGAGCCATTGATGAACGTGACAGTTACCGAAAGGAACTACAATGCAAGCTCGCATTGTGTTCGCCAGGCATCCCTCAGAACCAACCAGCTGGCTGCAGTTCAGTGGATTGGTCGGAACGTCCTAGGAAAGGAGAAGGTCAGCGACATCGGTCCGAATCGCCTCCACATTTTATGGATACTCCAGAGCGAAGCACGAAGTTCTCAGATCTTGGAGTTTTTGCTTAACATGATTAGGGGAGTAGGGAAGTCTATTGCACCTCTCCTTGTTTTGATAACCAAGATCATGCTAAAGTTGAGAGCAGCTCCGGCGTCTGATAGGATTTACCTCACCCTACACCGAAATCCTCGTATCTATAAGGATTGTGTCCAACAAGTTTGGAGGTTGCCTGAGGATAGGGTAGAGGACGAGGAGGATGGTGGAAATGAGAATGACTCGGAGAATGAGGAGGATTTGACTTGTTTTGATGCTGATGCCTTGGAGAGGTGTTGGTCAGATGCAAAACGCATGGCTGTGATTCATCGTGGCATGCGTTCACTTAACACTATCTGCGAAAACCTCCGGACTCGACAGGCTACTATCCACCATAACTTCGAGATCCGTACCCAGCAAGAGGATGAGCGGTGGGAACAGATGAGGACTGAGCTAGAAGCTCAGCGCCAGTTCCGGGCCGATATGCTTGCACGCTTCCCACCTCATGGGGATTCTCCTTCTGAGGATACAGCATCGAGACACGAGCGTCGTCGCCGAAAGACGAATGGTGCTAGCCCATCGGGAGCTCAGGAACCATCTCCTGAGCGTGTGCCCTCCGCTACCAGTACCGACGTGTTTAGGGATAGTATAGCTTGATGCTTTTTATTTGTAGTTTTATTATTGTTAGTTATTTTAATGTAAGTTTTAATTCCGTAATTTGGATTTTGTAGTAAAAGGGCATTTAATGCCAATATTAATATAATGTCGTTATTTTCATTGTGCGTGGTTGTTTAATATTGATCCCACCTTCCCAAATCGTTTGGGGGTGGTGTTATCTATTCCAGCATGATTTTTATATGACCCTCGTTTTAGAAGTTATTGCGGAGTCAGGGTGAGAATATGGCCGATTAGGCATATCTATGAATAAATATCATGGTAGGATGAAATCTCGATAAAATAGGTAGATTCTATCCTAAATTCAACCTAAAAGATACTAGGGTTGTTTTAGAATCAAGAATATGAGTTGTTTCCCGCGGGTTTGGAAATTTTAGTATTTCCGAAACCGCCGTAAAACTTTTGGCAACTTCCCGATCCGTTTTAGCAACTTAAAACCTATATAAACTTCATTCATTCTACACTCACAACCCACACTACACCTAACTTCCATCACTCACCTTACACTCACACGTTTCCCACGTTTCGTCTCATTTTTCACGAATCAGCACCTCGGGCTTTTCGCCCTAGACATTTGTCGAATTTTGTATGCAGGCCTTTTCGGCTTAAAGTGGTGAGCGCGACTTCGCTCAAACACTGGAACTCAAAATCATCTTTCGAAGTGGAAGCGCGCGCCGACTTTTCGTGGACCCGAAAAATTCAGTTTTGGGCGGGTTGTTCGGGTCATTCGCAGCTATTCCAGAGCGTAATTTTGAGATGACATCTCCTACATTGATACCGGAACAGTTTTCAAAGATTTGTTCCAAAGCACTACTTATGGTGCTTGGTTTTGCGAGGCGATCACATACGTAGGCTGGGAACCACTTATGGTAAGACCTGATGAACTTTATTCTCCAACATTAACATCTTATTTTTACGATAACTGCATTTTCTTTGAGAGACCAGATGGAGAACAAGTGTTCTCCATCAACATTGATGATGAACCAATGGAAATTACCAGGTTCTTGCTAGCATTTGTTCTTGGCCTTGCTATGCCCGCTGAAATACAAGACCCATGGTGCTATTGGGTAGATAATATGTATGTCTACACTTATGAGTTTTGCATGAGTCGGTATGGGGCGGGGCATTTTCCGATTATCGACGAGGAGCAAGGGGAATATAACGTCGCTTTGGTAGCCTTTGTCCATGAACATAGGAACTGTTATGTTTTGGATCATGCTAAACATTTTTAGGGAATGGGCGTTTTCTTACGTGAATGATGCCACTTGCAACGCGTCTTCCTTGCTTTAGCCACGGGACGTATGTGCCATGACCATCCCGAACTTTGATGTCTAGTTTAGCACGAGCCCATAGCATGAGGCATAAGTATCTTCTTATGCCTGTTCTAATTTCCGTATTATGTTATGTTTCTTTCCTATTTTTGTACACGTTTTCACGGATTGGATTACGATTCGACGCACGACCCACCAATAGTATTATTCGATCTTTCCGTGCAATGACTTGGCAAGGGTGGAGGATACAACCTCATCAGGTTGCACCCTACACCCGTCCGACTCAAGGCGGCTTTAATAGGTTAGCAATAATAGATGATAAATGGCGGGAAGCCCGGCAAACTATCATGGCATGGCAGATCGCTGAAGGAACCTCACTTCTTTATAGAAGAAGATGATGAAGCAGGATGATGAATAAAGCGGGGAGATAAGGTAAGTTTTAATTCTAGTTAGTGTCCGCTTATGTCCCAAGCAATTTGATTCTTGTTAACCCCATAATGGGTGGAACTCTTATAGAGTTCGAGTTTTATTTCCTATATTAGTACGTTCTAACTTTGTTTTGCGGATGTTCTGAATTTCACGCGCGTTTCAATGGTATTTTTCCTACCCTCTTTATTTAAAATACTTTGAGGACAAAGCATGCTTCTTGTTTGGGGGCATAGAAACACGTGTAATTAAGGCATCTGTTAGGATATAAATATGTATAATATGCATTTGTTTTCTAGTTAAAATTTCAAAAATTCAAAAATATAAATAAATAAGTTATGCTATACACTTAGGAATATTGGTATTGTTTTCTTTCTCTATGCTCTTAATAATCTAGAAGTCTCACGTAGCTTTTGTATTACAATAATTTTTAGAAACTTAGGTTAATATATAGGTAATAATCTTTGCATCTATCTATAATATATTACATGAGTATCTATGATTGTTAGCAGTAAGTTTCTGAAATCTAGGCTAGAGTACTTATTCTACAAATCCTGTGAGAATATAGCCTAAAGCCTTATCTGAGCAAAACATTTGAGAAATGACACAAGGGAGAAGTAAAATCGGATAGAGAAATCACACGTCCACTTGCTTGATCACTATGCCATATCCTAAGCGAGAATTTAGGCCCTCTTTGGATCGATATAGCCAGAAATTCAAACGTATGAATTATATTCTGCTAGTCGCCCCTCTGAGCCTTTCTTTAGCCTTCCATAAACCACAATTCCTTTACCCTGTTACAAAAACAAAAAAAAATAAAAAATTCAACCTACCCAATTTAGATAAGTCTGAGAATAGAATGAGGAAGAAAGAAGAAGAGAAAAACCTGTGTAAACAAAAGTTAGTTAATTGCTTCAGAAAATAAAGAAAAGAAGTTTCCATCCAAAGAAAAGAGAAAGAAAAATAGAAATAAATAAAAACTCCAAAAATATAATAAAAGAGAGTCAAAAGCCAAAGAAAAGAAAAAGAAAAATATGGCTAAGGATGGAAACAAAGTATAAAAGCAAAAGAAAATAACAAGGTTTTCTCTAAGTTACATAATATGAAGACTCTATTATCTCAGACTTGTCCTTTTGAATATCCATTTCCTTCCTTCTTAAACCATCTCCTAATCCCCGCAACACCTAATAAAGACCTCTAGCTCAATTAGGAATAGGTTAGTGTGATAGTATGTGACAGATGTGTTTGATTAACTCCGGCTTCCTTGTTGTCATTGAGATTGTAAAGTAAAGTGTGCCCACCGCATTAATCGGAGTAATAAACTTGAGTGGAAAAATCAGAGTGTTATACCTTGACTATTATTGTGAGAACCTACTTAAGGACGCTATTTCGAGTTTCATAAACGAACCTGCTAGACATTTCATAGTATTACTCATTGTATATATGTTTATTGTAGATGATTGATTATTATGCATATATTAGCTTAGGTTTCGACTTGATTACTCTATATGCATTGCTAGTGAGAGGTATAGTTAATTTAGAGCATGAATAAGGAAACAATAGTTTTATTTCTTAGTCGTTTGTAGTATAGATGAAGTTTGTGAGTACCTTCAATTGGAAAACTCTCACGAGGTTATAACTCATCCACTAGGGAATTCCTAGTGGTTTAAGGCCTTGTTGCATATGGTCAATGCAATCGCACTCAGTGAAACGAGAGTAGATAGAACTCTATTTTTGGTCACTTACTCTAATTTCTCATCTTTGCTTCAGGACAAGCAAAATGCTGTTTGGGGGTGGTTTGATAAGAGCCCAAAACTGTAGTTTTAACCCCTTAACCATCATACTTTTAGACCAATTATGTGAGTAATAATTCAAAGTTAATACTGATTACGTGTTCTTTATGCATTCCAGGCTTCAAAGTTCATGATGTGCAGAAATGTGCCACTTTAGCGAGATAAAGGAGCAAAGGTCGGTTGCTAAGGAGTTCCATGATTAAAGGCCAAGATTCAAGAAGACAAAGCCTTTGTAAAGCCCGGTCAAAAGCTGAAAAGTCGACGCGGGCAGAAATAGCACACAAAGTCAGCAGAACTTCTGAAGGCCGTATCTTTGGACTAAGACCTCGTAATTGGGCCTACCTTATGTCAAAACGACCAGTTTGGAAAGAGCTTTCCAATGGTCTAAGCCTTGACCCAATCATAGGAGTAAAAGTAGACGAAAAGTCTGTTGAAGCCAAATCCAGCTGAAAAGCCCTTTTTGTACTGAAAGAATTGGGTTTTGGGCCTGATTCTCTGGCCCAAAACATGGCTCCAAGCCCATGCACGATTTTGGATCTAAAACATATAAAAACAAAGAAAAGCTTAGTTCTTAAGTTATCTAGTTATATTTTAGAAAACTAGTTCCTTGTAATGGTAGATAGTTAGACCTAGATTAGTTAGCCTCCATTAATTCGTTTGAGAATTTAAATTAGTTAATTAATTAGTTTTTCATATGTTGTTTAGATCTAGTTTCATATTTAATTACTTTAGAACAAGTAGATTATTAATTTAGTATTTGAATAATTGTTTTATTATTCATTAGATTAATAAAATAGTGTTCTTGGCAATCTAGTTCATTTTCCATTTACTTATTTAGTTCAATTCTTAGATTCAATTGTTTGTCATTATTAGTTAAATTCAATTATTGCATGAGTAGTTTTGAATTGAGTTTAAATAAGCAAAGTTTCAATCTTTATATCATGTCTTGTTTGAATTTCATTGGGAATGATAGCGTGATGATTCTCGGCTAAACCTCCATTTGAGGGGGTTGAGAAGCCTTGATGAAAGCTTGATCCCGATTATCATAGAGTCATCGTAATTTCCTTTCCACTCTAGAAATGATTAGTTCACTATGAGAATGGGTGTAATCGTTCACATGCTAGTTATGAATTGGTAGAAATGTCATGTGTAATTAGGGATTAGGAGTAACCAGATTGTTCTGCGAAGCAGTTCAATTCAGATTACGACGATTCGTCGTTAGTAGGATTAAGTCGAGTTAAGGTGGAATCAATCCCCCTCTAACTCCTTATCGTAGAATCGACGTAGCATTCCCATAGTTGTTCTAATAGTCGACTAGTTGCATCTTGTGGGTAGTTGCATCGTAGTCTAGTTTCCATTTCGTAAATCTCTCATTAGACTTTAGTTTAGATTATTTATACGTAGAGAACATTACCATGCGGAAGGACTAGGAATGGAACGAATCATCTATTCCACTATATCTCATAGGATTGAGAGTAGAAATCTTTGATAAATATAGACATGTAATTAAGTTTTAGTTTACTTACGTTTTGAGTTTTATAGTTCATTTCGTAGGTAAACTTTATCTTTTTATGTTTTATCACCTGCCGCCGTGTGTCGTCAACTTGTGCTAACTTGTCTAGTGTTACTATGTCTGATGGGGTGTAAGGAGCAACCAAATGAGGTTGCACCTGCCATCCCGGCCAAGTCATTACTCAAAATGAGCGAACTACCCAATTGGTGGGTCTCATGACTTCAACCCTTTTCCAATCCATGAACTGGGTACATAATTCTGGTAGACAACTGAGCATGACGCGGTAAACCAAAACAGGCATAAGAAGATACTTATGTCGCATGCTTTCGGCTCTCTTAAGACTAGCCACTAATACTCGGGGAATGTCATATCGGTGACGCCCCTCGCCTAAAGCAAGGAAAACGCCACCAAGCGGTACTATTTTTGAAGTAAACCGCCACTCCCCTAGAATATTCATGAGGATGAATAACATGGTGGTGCCTACATTTAGGGATAGGCTACCAAGGGCTATGTTGTAACGCCCTTGGTCCATTTTATGAAATACCCCTTCCCCATAATACTCATGGAAATATGTATAGTCATAGAGGTATAAATTATCGGTCATATATCCTACGTGTGAATAGGATCGTATTGGTATTCGAAACTAATGCTACCACATACTTATTGAATTCTAGGGTGTGTCATCAACCGTGGCGGAGAATTCTTGTTCTCCATCCCGGTTACAATAGAACTTAACATTATTGTAGAAAAATTCAGTAAGTTTAGGTGAATACGAAGTCGCCTTCACTTACCGGAAGATGCCTCCATCCGAACCGCATGATCCTCTCCATGAGAACCAATGTTCATAAGACTCGCTCCCCAACAAGTGTTCGAAAAGATCGCCCGGTATTACTATAGGAGAAGTCATCACAAAACTACTCTCTAGAACAGCTGCAACTATCCTGGAACAACCCTCGAAAACCTGGAAATTTTTGGTGCCCATTGGGTCGGTAGGCGAAAAGCGCTCAAGGTATGCGTGGGATGGGCGCGAGTGCACTCTGTTGAATTTCAAATTCCAGGCACTTAGAAGCAGGGTGCGCTCACTTTTAGCTTGGGATGGGCGCGGGGTGCGCTCAGGATGAAAACTGGAATTCCAGTGTTTTAAAGCAGTGGCTATTTCAGGTTTAAGCCGAGAGGGCGCAGTCGCTCCTCGTGGTAGAATTTCTCGACAAAGGTTGAGGGCATGTGCTTCGGGGAAAAGCTGTTAGGCGAAAATCTTGAAGGAAAAATAAGGTAAAGTGGGAATGAAACATGAGAGATGAATGTGAGATGTAATTGGGGTTGTAAGTGTAGAATGAATGCAGTTTTTATAGGATTTAAGTTGCTAAAACGAATCGGGAAGTTACCAAAAAGTTGTAAGGCAATTGCCGGAAATAATAAAATTTCCAAAACCGAAAACGGAAACAACCCATATTCTTTATTCCAAAACAAACCTAATATCTTTTAGGTTGAATTTAGGTTAGATACTGCCTAATTCATCGAGATTTCATCCTAACATAATATCTATTTATAGCGATGCCCATATCGGCAATATTCTCAACCCTCACTGCAAACAACTTCTTAAAATAAATGATCATATAACAAATTATGCTAGGTTAAATAATACCACCCCCAAACAATTCGGGAAGGTGGGATTAATGATAAAAACAACGCATAATTCGAAATTAACCAACTTATATTAAAATTGAATTCAAATAAGATACGACAACCAAATTCAAATTTAATTACTGAACTAATCTTTTTACATCCGTACTAAAAAAAAAAATACAATAAAATAAATCAACTCATTAGATCCCTAAACCACTCGCTACTAGTAGTGGAATGCGCTCGAGAAGCAGATAGCCCTTGGGCTTCCAATGGGCAGAGCCATCCGTCTTGTGACAATGACGCTAGTGCCTCACAGACTGCTCTGAAGAAGAAGAACCCCCCTGGGGTGGGAAGCGTGCAAGCATGTTGTCCCGGAACTGGCGCTGAGCTTCCATCTCGGCCCTCGTCTGTTCCCACTGCTCATCCTCGCGCCGAGCACGAGTCTCGAAGTTATGATGCATGGTAGCCTGCCGAGTTCAGAGGTCTTCACAAATAATATTGAGAGAACGCATACCACGGTGAATCACAGCCATGCGTTCTGCATCCGACCTACACCTCTCCAAGGCATCGGCATCAAAACATGTCGTGTCATCCTCATCCTCCGATTCAGTCTCCTCGACTACCCTCTCTTCAGGCAACCTCCAAACTCTCTGGATACACTCCATATAAATATGATGATTTCGGTGCTCCTTCAGGCAAATTCTATCAGACCTTGGAGTCGCTCTCAAGGTTATCATGATCTTCGTTATCAAAACAGGGAGAGGTGCAATACTCTTTCCAACTCCCGTAATCATGTTACGCAAAAACTGCAAAATACAGAACTCATACTTCTGCTCCTGGAGTATCCATAGAACGTGAAGGCAGTTCCAACCGATATCGCTGACTTTCTCCTTCCCTATGACATTCCCACCAATCCACTGAGCTACAGCCAGCTGGTTGGTTAGGAGAGACGACTGGCGAACACAATGCGAGCTCGCATTGTAGTTCCCTTCCGCAACAGTCGCGTTCATCAAAGGTTCAATAGCAGTAAACTGGGAATCCTATAATATGGCATCGAGATGGTGTCTAGGTGGAATGCCTAAAATTTCAGCCAACAACCCAGTAGTAACCTCTCTCCTCCTCCCAACCACCTTAACAAAAATTCGATTCCCATTCAACTCCCTCGTCCTATAAAACTCTCGGACCAAATCTTCTTGGTAAAAATCATCTGTCGAGTACCACAAACCACTCCAGTCTCTCCTAACCATCTCGTCACCATAAAACGGCGTGAAGTGGTCAACAGTAAAAGCGTGCTCCAGCAATATCCGACGTCTTTGAGCGATTGGAGTTTTTATAAGATGTGTGGGTTTGAATAAGGTAGGGGGACTTGTTTTGAAACACCCTAACTAAAAATAATGGCAGGAGGCGCGGTGGTGGTGGTGGCAGTCGAAATTTTTGAATTTTCGGTGGTTTTTGGTTGTTTAAGTTGGTGGAGGTGGTGGTGGTTGTAGTTAGGAGGAGATTTGGGGTGGGTTTTAACTTTGGGCGTGGGTGTATTTAGGTTTCTTATTTTTTTTTTATTTAGGTTAGGTTTTTGAAGTTTTGTTGTTTGGTAATGGCGGTTTGGAGTCTGGAACACGACTGTTGGTGGAAGAAGGAGACGCCCGTGCCCTGCACGTGTGCGCCAAGTTGGGCCCAAGCCCACTTGATTTTCCGATTTTTTTTTTTAATATTTCGCGCAACTTCAAACTTAAATTGTCGCTTCGTTACTGGGCTAATTTTTGCGAATGAGGTATGGAAATGATCAGGAGAGAATTTCCAATCCAATAATCCATAAAACCCTCTAGTCCGACCGTTAGTGACATGTAAGAAGATGGAAAACGCCTCAAAGTGTGTGCATGACGTAAGTTATGCGAACGAATGAAATCTAATTTCATAGATAATGTCAACAAGGATCGAAATATGATTAAACAGCCTAAACAGCATAAATGGAAAGTTTGACCATCAATGAAAGAAACCCGAACACCCCATCCCCAAACAAATTTTAGATAACAGAGTTTAGAAAATTTGTTTTCACAATGGGTCTTTTAAAGTCAGATTCCCGAGACCTTTAACAATTAATTGGATATATTAATATATATACCATGCAGTTTTCCATATATTAACAACCTAAAGAGTTGTGGGTCTTTCCATAAATAATTACCATGGAATGCACCCCCAAACAGAATCAAGCACCAAGATTCTTTACGACGCAACTTATTGAAATGAAAGCGAAGTCTGATGGATCTAGAATGTAACCGCACATGCACCTTCTTTTTTGCCTTTGAATGAGAGGTTTTCCAAGTGAATGATCTTGAGAAAATGGATGTTTGTGGAAGATATGGTGGGTATGGATGAATTTTAGATGTAAGGAATGGAAGAAATGAGAATGTAAGTTTGGCACAAAACTCATTCATGGTGTAGGTGGGTACTGTCTCAATTCTGAAAATGAAGGTGCCAAGTGCCTTTCCCTTGGGAATTATTTATGTATTAAGAGGATTTAGAAAATCATTAAGTACAGAAGAAACAAAAGGGTCAACCGAGAACTCTAGGTTCCTTTGAAAGGGTGGAAGGTGGGGAATATTAGTGAGAAAAGATGAATGAGTGTCAGCTAAAGCTCTCAAGTCTAGATCATTAGAAGCATTGAGATATGCCAGACATTCCTCAATAGGTGGGTCAAAAGAATCACTGGGATAGAGGGTGAAAAATTCAGCTTCCGTCATAGCATCAAGGGATAAATGGATGTTGGCAAGGTGGGACTCATGAGGTGGCAGGGAAGAGTTGCAGAGAAGTTAAAGGAAATTTTCCTCAATTTTCTCTACGTCCAAAGAGTATTTGTTGAAGTTGGAACTTCCAAAGGAAAGAAATTTGTGCATCTGGTCATTCGGAAACGTGGTTTTGAAATAATCATGAGCTAAGCTCTCGATCATACTAACCTCTCCATCAATATTTGTATAAGGCAATTGTTTGATCGTCTTAAAAACGTTAACCGCAACGGAAAGATGGCCAAAAGACAAGGACATCGAACCATCCCAGCAGTTTATAAGTGCGTTGGCAATTGCTAAGAAAGGGCATCCTAAAATGATTGGAACAGAATCGTTAGCGACTTCTATATTGAGGATAACAAAATCCACAGGATAGTAGAAATCTTGAACCTTAACCAGCACATTTTCCACTACACCCTTAGGATACTTGATAGACCTTTCAGCTAGTTGCAACGTCATTGTTGTAGGTTGCATTTCATGTAGACCTATTTGTTTATATAAATAATAAGGGAATAAATTAACACTCTCCCCGAGGTTTAATAAAGCAGTGGTCTTGTGAGTATCCCTTAAGGTGCATTGTACAGTAGAACGACCAGGGTCCTTGTACTTAACTATTTCATTATGTTCCGTTAAAGTTGGAAATTGTTCTGTTAAAAAGGCGTCTTTAGGAATCTTTGCCTTACGCCTAGTAGTGCATAACTCTTTAAGAAACTTAGCATGGTGAGGTAACTTTTTAATAGCTTCAAGGAAGGGTAAGTTTATCGTTAGATTTTTAAAAACTTCCCTAATCTCATCAAAATTTGTATTCTTGTTTAACATAGCTAATTTTTTAGGAAATGATGGTTTCTCTCTATATTTAGCATATGAATCAAATGGATGTCTTACCTTTGCTTTCTATTTCTTAGGTTGTGGTTTAATTGGTACCTCTACAGGGGTAGGATCTTCAGTTCCTGTTTCAGTATCTAGTATAATATCTAGTGTAGGGACTACTGGTGGGGTAACTATAGACATAGTTACTTTGTTATCCACCACTCTCCCAGAACAGAGAGTGGAGATGGCATTTAGCTCACCTACGTTTTCATTTTCCGTACTAGTATTACCATTTACCTCAAAGGCTGTGTTTGGTGTTTTCGGATTAGGTATCGCTTGTCCTGGAAACACACCTTTGGGTTGTACTTTCTCTTGAGCTAATTGCTGTAAGGAAAGTTGGATGGCTTGTAAAATCTGTTGTTGAGATTGCATAAAGGTATTGAAACGATCCGATTGTGGAGTAGTATTTGCTACTGGTTGTGTGATCGAAACTATGTCACGTTGATTATTAATGGGTGGATTTTGGTAGTTATTATTTACCGGAACGATACCTCTATTAGTATTATAATTATTATAATTACCCTGACCTTGTCCTTGTTGTGGTTGAGCTTGGTTGTTATAATTATAATTACCCTGACCTTGTTTTTGCCTTGGTGGACCTTGGTTGTAATTGTTTGTTAGCCTAACATTTGGGTTAAACAACCTTGGAGGTTGTTAATTATTTTGCCAACCGAAGTTGGGGTTTTGTAGCCAAGCTGCGTTAGGTTCGCTATTAATGGAACAAATGTTATCTTGTTGTGATTGTTGTTGTTCATAGGCGAAAGGACAATAGGAGTCGGGATGCTCTGGACTCAAACATAAATTACATGGATTGGAGTTGACATTCATGACGGGGATAGGCGTTTGTTGAACAGAAATAGCCTCTACCTTTTTAGTTAGAGATTTGATTAAATTTTTAAGTTCCGCATCGGGTTTCATCTCAAACATACCGGCGGCCTTTACTGTTGCCGAAGAACTAGCGTTGCGGGAGATATCGTCACTACCCCAGTTATTATTATGCTTAGTCTGATCTTCTAAAAATTTATAAGCCTCTGAGGCTCCTTTACTTAAGAAACTACCCCCATTCATTATATCAAGGACTTCTTTATGATGGTGTAGAAGTCCCTTGAAAAAGGCACGAACTAACGTGTCTTTCGCGAGTTTATGATGTGGACACTCTATAAGTAGATCGGTGAAACGATTCCAAGCCTCTGAAAATGATTCATGAGGATTCTGTCGAAAGAAATGAATCTTGGAAAGCATTTCATCGGTCTTCAGTGGTGGGTAAAAGTATTCCATGAATAGTTGAACAAGTTTAGACCACGTGTCCACAAAATTAGGCGCTTGGGCAGTTAACCAAGACGCCGCCTTATCGGCTAAGGTGAAAGGAAATACCCTTAGTTTAATTTGTTCAGCACCAACCGTAGGATGGTGGAATGTAGTAAGGACTTGGTCAATCCTACGCATGTGTTGATAAGGTTTTTCATGGTCTAACCCATGAAAAACGGGTAACAAATTAAGTATATTTGGGGGAATTCGAAAATCCCCCACTGGGTCTGATAGAACGATGCAAGATTTAGGGCTATCGTTCAAGACTTTGTAAAAGTCCGAGAGAGGAGACTCTCTTTCTTTAGCCATTACTTCAGGTGTGGTGTGTGGTATGCTAGCTAGAGGTGTAGTGAGTGGTATACTAGAAAGACGTGTTTGTTGCCGTTGTCGGTTAATTACGTTAGGTGTTTTTCTTCGGCCTTACCTTAATCTCATGCAAGGATAAGACGAATCTTAATGAAACACAACAACACTCCAAACAATCCTGATATGCTAGTATGAACCTCTAACAGAAGATGCGAGGTCTTGAAGAAAATAGTACCTGAAAGCCTCCTTGCTTCGCTTATGAATAGCGTCTTGTTTACGCGTGCTCAGTGTATATAACAAGTTAGAACATTGAAAATCTTGAAGAAAAGGAAATTTGAATCAAACCTATGGAAATCGGCGGTTTCAGAGAGAGGGGCGGTCGCTCGAGAATAGGCCTATCTTTGGGCACAGTCGCTTTAGGTCAAGCTGGAGTTCCAGGCGTGTGGGCACAGGTTGTGCTCCAAGTTAGCCTTGGGAGGGCGTGGGTTCTTTCAAGGCTTGAAGTGGAATTCAGTGTGTGAAGCGAGTGCGCTCAATTTGGTTTGCTTGCCAGTATGCAGTCGCTCAGGCTTGAAATGGAATTCTAGGCGTGTGGGCGGGGGGCCCAATTTGGCTTGCCCAAGGGCAGTCGCTCGAAAGTAATTTTCCGAGGAAAATTTCAGTGCTGAAACGGACAACGACAGTGAGAATCAAACAAGGGTGGGTGGGTTATGGGACTTTGAAAAAGTATCAATTCTAAAGAAAACAATATTAAAGAGTACTAAGATGGCAGCGGCGCTATTTGATAAATATAAAAAGATAGTCTTACTCACAAATAAAGCGATGAAACTCTAAACGCAAGTAAAACTATAAACTATTTTGTTACTAGATTTATCAAAGATATTTGTTTTCTACTCTCGAATCTATCGACGTAGAGTTGGAATAGAAGATTCATTCCACTCCTAGTCCTTTAGCATTCAAGTTTTCTACAATTGACGAGTCTATCCAAAGTCTAATGAGAGTAATGGTGGAATTTATACTACGATGTGAATTCAAATAACAAGCTACGAATAACAAAATGACAAAATGCTAAGAGTTGAATCTAGATAAAGAATTAAGGGAATTTGATTCCACCTTGAATCCAACTTAATAAACAAGCATAGAATTGTTGTAAACCAATTCTTACGTTCTTACAGTAAGAATTGGTCGTTCTAATCCCTAATTATACATGGTATTTCTACCAATTCATAACTAGCATGTGAGGTCGTCAACCCATCCTCATGGTGAATCAACGACCTTCTAGGGTAGAATAGATTCTTACAACGATTCTATACTACACAATCAAGTTTTCATCAAACCCCTCTAATAGAGGTTTAGCCTTGATTCATCAAACTATCATTTTCCATTGAATTAAAACTAGACATAATATAAAGATTTGAACTTTACTAATTTTAACTAACAATACTTCAAATCTAATTAATAACTAAGAATTGAATAACAACAAGAATTGAAATTAGATCTACAAATTTAAATGACAAAAATAGAAATGATCAAGAACTACTATTTTATTTATCTAATCAATGAAGAGCAATCATTCCAATAACTAATCTAAAACAATGTATGAAACTAATTAACTAACTAATTGAAATTCCAAAAACTAGATCTACAAGCTATTTTAATGGCTACTTTCTATTCTAAGCTATCTAACTAACTTTTTCTTAAGAGCTAAGTCTTGTTTTATGTAAAGCAGGAGACCAGATCCACAATTTCGTGCATGGGCTGAGGAGCCATGTTTTGGGCTGGAAAATCGAGCCCAAAGCCTACTTTCTTCAGTCCACAGAGCCCGTTTCAGCTGGCTTTGACTTCAGCAGATTTTTTTTGTCTATTTTTGCTTCTCTAATTGGGTCAAGGCTTGGACCATTGGAAAGCTCTTTCCGAGCCGGTCGTTTTGTCATAAGGTAGGC
Organism: Coptis chinensis; assembly: GCF_015680905.1. Classification (NCBI taxonomy): domain Eukaryota; kingdom Viridiplantae; phylum Streptophyta; class Magnoliopsida; order Ranunculales; family Ranunculaceae; genus Coptis; species Coptis chinensis. The sequence goes on along the minus strand of NC_141456.1, from coordinate 21,555,255 downwards.
CCAAATTCGAGGCCTGAGTCCAAAAATATGGTCTTTGGAAGTTCTGCTGACTTATGCATTGTTTCTGCCCGTGTTGACTTTTCAGCTTTTGACCGGGCATCATAAAGGCCTTGTCTCCTTGAATCTTGGCCTTTATCATAGAACTTCTTAGCAACCAACCCTTTGCTCCTTTATATCGCCAAAGTGGCACATTTCTGCACATAATTGAGTTCCATGTCTGAAATACATAAAAATACGTAATTAGCATTAACTCTTATTTATTACTCGCATAATTGGTCTAAAAGTAGTATTATTAAGGGGTTAAAACTACAGTTTTGGGCTCTTATCACTAAGCGAGAATTTAGGCCCTTTTGGATCGATATAGCCAGAAATTCAAACCTATGAATTAATTTCCGCTAGTTGCCCCTCTAAGCCTTTCTTTAGCCTTTCATAAAATGCAAATCCTTTACCCTATTACAAAAACAAAACAAAATAAAATAAATAAAGAATAAATAAAGAATAAAAATCAACCTACCCATTCTTTGAATGAGTCTGAGAATAGAGATAAAGAATAGAAAAGAGAAAGACCTTTGAAATCAAGAATTTGTTAGTCGCTTCAGATAAGAAAAGAAAGTTTCCATCCAAATAAAAAATAAATAAATAAATAAAAGAAAATAAAGAGTTAGAACTCCAAAAAAAATAGAATCAAAGGAGTCAAAAGCCAAAGAAAAATAAAAAAATATATGGCTAAGGATGGAAACAAATTGTAGAAGCAAAAGTAAAGAACAAGATTTTCTCTAGTTACATAATATGGAGACTCTATTATCTCAGACTTGTCCGTTTTGAATACCCATTTCCTTCCTTCTTAAACCATCTCATAATCCCCGCAACACCTAAAAAAGACATCTAGCTCAATTAGGAATAGGGTAATGTGATAGTAAGTGGCAGATGTGTATGATCGACTCCGGCTTCCTTGTGTGTCATTGAGATTGTAAGGGAAAGTGTGCACACTGCACACTGGAGTAGCGAAACTTGAGCGGAAAAATCAGAGTGGTTTTTGTCTTGACATTTATGTGAGGACCTACTTAATGACGCTATTCCGAGTTTTCAGAAATGGACCTGCTAGTTCATTTCATAGTATTACTCATTGTATATATGTTTCTTCGTAGATGATTGATTATTATGCATATATTAGCTTAGGTTTCGACTTGATTTTTCTGTATTCATTGCTAGTGAGATGTATAGATAGTTGAGGCATAAATAAGGAAATAATAGTTTTATTTCTTAGTCGTTGTAGTATAGATGAAGTTTGTGAGTACCTTCACTCGAAAACTCTCACGAGGCTATAACTCGTCCACTAGGGAATTTCTAGTGCCTTAAGGCCTTGTTGCATATGGTCAATGCAATTGCACTCAGTGAAACGAGAGTAGTTAGAACTCCATTTTTGGTCACTTCTTCTAATTTCTCATATTTGCTTAAGGACAAGTAAAATGCTGTTTGGGGGTGGTTTGATATAAGCCCAAAACTGTAGTTTTAACCCCTTAACAATAATACTTTTAGACCAATTATTCGAGTAATAAATAAGAGTTAATGCTGATTACGTGTTTTTATGTATTTCAGGCATTAGAGCCAATTATGTGCAGAAATGTGTCACTTTGGCGAGATAAAGGGGCAAGGGTTGGTTGCTAAGAAGTTATGTGATTAAAGGCTAAGATTCAAGGAGAAAAAGCATTTATAAAGCCCGGTCAAAACTGAAAAGTCAAAGTCAATGCGGGAGAGACAGCACACAAAAGTTAATAGAACTTCCGAAGACCGTATCTTTGGACTCAGACCTCATAATTGGGCCTACCTTATGTCAAAACGACCGACTCGGAAAGAGCTTTCTAATGGTCTAAGCCTTGACTCAATCAGAGGAGAAAAAGTGGACGAAAAGTCTACTGAAGTTAAATCCGACTGAAAAGGGCTCTGTGGACTGAAGAAATTGGGCTTTGGGCTCGATTTTCCGTCCCAAAACATGGCTCCTCAGCCCATGCACGAAAATGTGGATCTTGTCTCCTCCATTTCAAGACACAAGACTTAACTCTTAAGAATCAATTAGTTTTAAGGAGAAGGTAGCCATTAGAGCATAGTTTCTAGATCTAGTTTTTACATTCCATAAATTAGTTTTCAATTATTGTTTTTAGATCTATTTTTTACTTTGCAATAGATTAAGTAGAACAAGTAAATGATTAATTGAGAATCACATTTAGTTTTATAAATAAGTATTAGTTTTTAATTCCGATTTAGTTTATTGATTAAAGTCTTATTTAGTTTTAGTATTGTTAAATTCATAAATTAGTTCTCTTTATTTCATAATTAGTTAATCATAATCTAGTTTAATTAATAAATTCATTAGAATTAATTTCGATCTTAATTGTTAATCATTTCATAGTTATTAGTTTAGTTTTGAATTATTGATTAGAATCTTTATATTAATAAAATTAGAATATTTATATTATATCTTGTTTAAATTCAATGGGAAATGATAGCATAATGATTCTAGGCTAAACCTCCATTAGAGGGGGTTGAAGAAGCCTTGATGAAGTTTGATTTGTGTTAGCGTAGAGTAGTCGTAATTTCCATTCTATTCTAGAAAATGATTAGTTCACCGTGAGAATGGGTTTGATTGTTTCACATGCTAGATGTTAGTTAGTAGAGATTACCATGAACAACTAGGGATTAGGAAGAATCAATTGTTATGCGAAAGCATTTCAATTCGGATTACGATGATTCTTCGTTAGTAAATTAAGTCGAGTTAAGGTGGAATCAATCCCCCTTAATTCTTTATCTAGTATCAATTTAGTACTGTCGTAGTTGAATTATCATAGTCAAGTATTTGAGTATAATTTGCATCGTAGTATAAATTCATAAAACTCTCATTAACTTTGGATAGACCGATAGTCGTAGAAAACATTGAATACTAAAGAACTAGGAGTGGAATGAATCTTTTACTCCAACTCTATTTCGATAGAATCGAGAGTAGAAAACTTTGATATATATAGTTTTACTTTGAAAGTTATAAACGCAAGTAAAACTAAAACTTATTTTACACTATATATATATATATATATATATATATATATAGTGTAAAATAAGTTTTAGTTTTACTTGCGTTTAGTTTCATCGCTTACTTGTAAGTAAAACTATTCATTTTATGGTTTATCAAATGGCGCGCGACCCGTGCCCAAATCACTGGACATCAGTGAAGTAAGGAGCGCAACCGCGCCCTTCGTCATTTGATACTATTGAAAACGATAGTTTTACCTACGATAGCTAAGACCAATTTTACGGTTGGGCTTACATTTGAATACCTATAGGATATCTACATATGTTATATAAAATTTCTAACTTTTTTTGCAGGAGGGTAGGACTTAATAATATTTTGTGTAGGGATGCGGTCCTACCCTTATACAACAGTAGATATCGGTAAGTTTTAATTCAATTACTTAGTTATTAAAACGAGTTATTATAATGAGTTAATAAAATGGAAGTCTTGCTTGGGAAGAAACTATGCCGGTTGAAATGACGGAACTACATGTCTTCCAAGCTGAGAATGATTAAGAAATGGGTACATATAAAATGTTTGTTGAATGATTAAAGTCTGGAAAATGATATATGTTGTTAGTCTACTCATACCAGCAAATTCCATTTTGCTGACCCATGTTTGTTTCGTTTTGGCAACGTGGGTGTGTTCTTGGGAACATAGGTGGAAGATAGTGGAACCGCGGCGTGCGATTTGGATTCTTGCCTGGAGCAATCCGTTAGTTCTTTTATTAGGTCCGATTCTTATTGGAAGGATGTAATAACGTTGTTTACTTTTTAGCATGACATGAGAATATGGTAGTGAGGAATTTTATTCTTAGAGTTTGGTTGATGTTTTGTTTTGGACGGATGATAGCTTAATAAAGTGATGGTGGAAAATTCTTGGGATTATTTTAATTTAAGTTGATTCTTTTATGTTTGGCATGTGTTGTATCCACCCCGTCATAGCCTGGGTTTTTAGACAATTGAACATAGTGATGTTTGAGATATTTATATTTCAAATATTCACTTTGCAATTGTTTAGAAATTTGTTTGTGACATCAAGAACTCAGGCCCAATCTTCTTCTCACGTTCCATCCTCTACTAGCAGCGCGTGGTTTAGGGATATTATGAATTGATGTTGTTTTTTATTTGTTTTTATTAGTTCGGATGTTAAATTTTGAATTCCGTAGTTAAATTTGAATTCGGTAGTTAATTGTATTTCAATTTCAATTTTAATTTAATTTGGTTCTTTTCAAATTGTGCGTTGATTTTATTGTTAATTGATAAAAGTGATTTTACGTATTCTAACTATCTATGCGTAAACACAAATAATCAAAATACGTAAATACGTGTTTATATCAATATTCCTACTCTCAATAACGAAGTAATATATTAGAGTCAGGATTCGTTCCACTCTTAAACCCTCAAGACTTAAATTGAATTCAACTAATCAAACCCAAAAGGAACAATGGTGAGAGTAATGATTTGATGTGAATTTTCTATTCTACCATTCCCAACAATTGAATCTAAACAAGACATAATATAAAGATTTGAACTTTATTTGTTTAAACTCAATTTGAAACTACTCATGCAATAATTGAATTAAACTAATAATGACAAATAAGTAAATCTAAGGATTTAAGCTAATAAATAAATGAAAATGAAACTAGATTATGGAGAACTAATTAACTTTATTTATCTAATAGAACAATAAGAACAAGATATGATTGAATGAATAACACCTATTTTATTTATCTAATGAATGATATTCAATGATTTAAATAACTAAGCTAAAACAAAGAATGAAACTAATTAATGGAATGAAAACTAAGTAATTAACTAATCTAGATCTAACTTTTTCTAACCCTAAACTCCATTAACATTAGCTTCCTAACCTAGCTGCCATTAACAAAGAGTCAAGCTTTTGTTTTTATACTTTCAGATCCAAAAATCGTGCATGGGCTTGGAGCCATGTTTTGGGCCGGAAAATCGGGCCCAAAACCCAATTTCTTTAGTCCAAAATGGGCTCTTCAGCTGCAGTGGGCTTCGACAAACATTTCGTCCATTTGTGCTCCTCTGATTGGGTCAAGGCTTAGACCATTGAAAAGCTCTTTCCGAGCCGGTCGTTTTGACGTAAGGTAGGCCCAATTCCGAGGTCTGAGTCCAAAGATACAACCTTTGGAAGTTCTACTGACTTGTGCACTGTTTCTGCCCGTGTTGACTTTTCAGCTTTTGACCGGGCTTTACAAAGGCTTTGTCTCCTTGAATCTTGGCCTTTATTCACAGAACTCCTTAGCAACTGACCTTTGCTCCTTTATCTCGCTAAAAGTGGCATTTTGCACATAATGGAGTTTGAAGCCCGAAATGCATAAAAATAATGTAATCGATTATTAACTCTTAACTATTACTCACATAATTGGTCTAAAAGTATGATGGTTAAGGGGTTAAAACTACAGTTTTGGGCTCTTATCAAACCACCCCCAAACAGCATTTTGCTTGTCCTCAAGCAAAGATGAGAAATTAGAATAAGTGACCAAAATGGAGTTCTATCTACTCTCATTTCATTTGAGTGCGATTGCATTGACCATATGCAACAAGGCCTTAAACCACTAGGAATTCCCTAGTGGACGAAGTTATAGCCTCATGAGAGTTTTCGGTGAAGGTACTCACAAACTTCATCTATACTACAACGACTAAGAAATAAAACTATTGTTTCCTTATTTATGTCTCAATTATCTATACATCTCACTAGTAATGAATCTGAGAATAATCATGTCAAAACCTAAGCTAATATATGCATAATAATGAATCATCTATGATACCAATATATATACTATGAGTAATACTATGAAATGCCTAGCAGGTTCGTTTTTGAAAACTTCGGAATAAGCGTCCTTAAGTAGGTCCTCACATAAATGTCAAGACAAAAGCACTCGATTTTTTTCGGCTCAAGTTTAAGCTACTCCAGTGTGCGGTTGGCACACTTTACCTTACAATCTCAATGACAAACAAGGAAGTTCGAGTCGATCAAACACATCTCGCCACTTACTATCACACTAACCTATTCCTAATTGAGCTAGAGGTCTTTATTAGGTGTTGTCGGGGGATTAGGAGATGGTTTAAGAAGGAAGGAAATGGATATTCAAAAGGACAAGTCCGAGATAATAGAGTCTTCATATTATGTAACTTAGAGAAAACCTTGTTATTTTCTTTTTGCTTCTATACTTTGTTTCCATCCTTAGCCATATTTTTTTTTTTTTTCTTTTCTTAGGCTTTTGACTCCCTTTTATTCTATTTTTGAGTTTTTATTTATTTTTTTTTTTTTTTTCTTTTCCTTGGATGGAAACTTCTTTTCTTTTTTTCAAGTAACTAACTAATTTTGTTTTACACGGGTTTTTCTTCTTCTTTTCTTCACTCATTCTATTCTCGGACTTATTCTAGATTGGGTAGGTTGATTTTTTTTTTTTTTTTATTTTGTTTTGTTTTTATAACAGGGTAAAGGAATTATGGTTTATGGAAGGCTAAAAGAAAGGCTCGATTAGTTTTGACTAGCGGAAAATATACTTAGGTCAGAATTTCTAGCTATATCGATCCAAAAGGGCCTAAATTCTCTCTTAGGACATGGTATAGTGGTCAAGCAAGTGGACGTGTGATTTCTCTATTCGAATATACTTCTCCCTTGTGTCATTTCTCAAATGTTTCACTCATATAAGGCTTTAGGCTATATTCTCACAGGATTTGTAGAATAAGTACTCTAGCCTAGATTTTAAACTTATTGCCAAAACAATCATAGATACTCATGTAATATATTTATAGATAGATGCAAAGATTATTACCTACATATTAATCTAAGTTTCTAAAAACTATTATAATGCAAAAGCTACGTGAGACTTCTAGATTATTAAGAGCATAGAGAAAGAAACAATACCAATATTCCTAAGTGTATAACATAAACTTTTTTATTTTTATTTTTATTATTTTTAAGACAAATAATACGTAATATACAACCTAATATGTGCTTAACATTTACATCGTGTTTCTATACCACCCCCAAACAATTTGGGAGAAGGGGGTTCATGAAACAATTCAATAGCACAATTAAATTATATAACTAACTAATTTTTATAATTTTTAATATTTTATAAATAAAAGTGCATAATTTACATCCTAAAAGTGTATAATTTTTGCAAATGTTTCTATCCCACCCCCAAACAATCGAACGCTTTGTCCTCAAAGTGTAAAGAGATAAGGAAAGAATTTACCATAGAAACGTGGCAAAAATTGGCAGTACATGTAACAGAAATATTGTAAAGATGATATGATAATATGAAGCACAATGAAACTGGTACGTACTAACTAACACAAAAACTCTTTGGAGTAAACATGACAGGCTTAGGGTGGCAACATGATTTGAAATGAATACCAAAATATACCACCCCCAAACAAAATTGGAAGACTCTTTTTAAGTTTGAAAAGTTTGTTTGGCCTATACTCTAGAAAGTTGGTATTGTACAAAAACTTGGGTTTTTTAAAGTCAGATTCCCTAGACTTACTAATATATATGTATTAAAATGCAGTTTACCATATATCAACAATCGAAAAAGTTGTGGGTCTTTCCACAAATAATTAACATGGAATGCACCATCAAACAGAATTAAGCACCAAGATTTCCTATGACGTAGCTTAGTGGAATGAGAGTAAAGCCTTATAGATCTAAAACCTAATCGAGCATACAGTTTCTTCTTTGTCCTCCTACGAAGGGGATGCCAAGTAAATGAGCGTGAGAAAATTGATGGTTGTGGAAGATCATTAGGATGTGGATAATTTTGAGAAGGAAAAAATGGAAAAAATGAAAAAGTGTCAGGTGGCTTGTCCTTGGGTGTTACTTCTTCACTAGTTGGTTTTAGATAGTTATGAAGCATAGGAGAAACGCCAAGGTCAAGTACAAACTCAATGGTTCTTTGAAAAGGTAGAGGGCGAGGAACATTCGTGATGGAAGGTGAATGAGTGACATGAGGATGTGAGGTGGGTGAATGGTGTTCAACTAGTGTTCTTAGGTCTATGTCATCAGAGGCCTTGAGATATGCAAGACATTCCTCAATAGGTGGGTAAGAAGAATCACTAGGATAGAGGGCAAAAAATTCTTCTTCCGTCATGGCGTCAAGAGATGAATGGATGTCTATAGGAGAGAACTTCTTGGTGGCAAAGCAAAAAGGGTTGCAAAAGAGTCGAAGGAAATCCTCCTTGATGTTATCTACGTCTAGGGAGTAGAAATTGTGATCCTTGTCTTCTTCCATAAGAGGGGTATCTACTAGTGTGGGGACTAAAGTGTCGTACCGCACTAATGTGAGGTACAAAACTCTCAATGGACTTCACTTCCCTCCTTCTACAGGCAAACCTAGTTGTCCCCTGTGTTTGTCTAAACATGTTAACTTCTGAGAAAGATTTCAAAAAGTAAGAGTCATTGAGCCATCCCGACAATTAATTTGGGCATTGGCGGTTGCCAAGAAAGGGCCCTAAGATGATGGGAATGGAATCATGAGCAACTTCGTGTCAAGAATAACAAAGTTAAATTTGGATAGTAAAAATCCTGAACTTTAACGAGAATATTTTCAACTACACCCTTGGGATACTTAATAGAACAATCGGCTAACTGCAAAGTCATTTTGGTTGGTTGAAGTTTTGTTAGACCTAGTTGTTTATATAAATAAAAGGGAGTAAGTTAACACCCCTAGGTCTAATAAAGCAGTTGTTATAAAGGTATCACCTAAGGTGCATTGACCGTATGGGAGGACCGTGGTCCTTGTACTTAACAATTCCGTTATGTTAGGATAAAAGAGGATATTGTTGAGTTAAGAAGAAGGCTTCGTGGGGTATGTTGGTTTTCTCTTCTTGGTGCACAACTCTTTTAGAAACTTAGTGTGTCGGGTAGACTTTTTATAGCATCTAGAAAAGGTAGGTTGATAGTCAAATTTTTAAACACTTCCCTAATCTCATCAAAATTCTCGTCCTTTTTAAACACAACTAGTCTTTGGGGATATGGTGCTTTATCGCTATTTTTAGCAGAAGGGATAAAAGTTTTATTAGTCTTTGCTTTATCTTTAGCCATTTTCCAACTAGGTGTCCATCTTGGAACCTCTACAGGTGTAGGGTCTTCACTTTCTATTATTGGGTCTTGTAATGTTGTCCCTTTTAGTTGTGGTTTAACTTGTACTTCTACAGTTGTAGGGTCTTCAGTTTCTATTATAGTATTTGGTATGGCATTATTTTTAGTTTGCGGGTAATCTTTAGGCATAGTCACTTTGTTATCAACTACTCGCCTACGAGCGAAGGGTAGTGGATTGCCTGTAGGTCCCCTTTGGTTTATATTACCATTCAAGAAATAAAAATCATTTTATTTCAAAGGCGGTGTTTGTTGTTGACTTAAGATTAGGCAATCGCTTGACTTGGAAACACGCCCGGTTTGGTTATTATTTTGGTTAGAAGACATGTCAATAACCTTTTGGCACAAAGACCGCATCATTTGCATCCTTTGTTTCATCATATTAGAGTTTTGATCATCCGATCTTTCATCAAGTTGGAGTTTTGTTGCATAATTTGATTTTGTTTCTCCAACAAGGTCACTACTACTTTGTCCGTAGATGGTTGTATTGGAATTAAAGCTTGTTGGCGTTCATGTCTTGATGTTGATAGTTCGGGTTATGGGTACTAAACCTCTATTATGGTCCTCTAAGTTCCCTTGTCCTTGATGTTGAGTTAACTAGTTGAAGTGTGGTGGTTGTGGTGGTGGTTGTGCATAGACAAGAGGACAATAGAAGTCGGAATGCTCAAGACTACAAATGCATAATACAACGAGTAGAGTTAATGTTCATGACTGGAGTGGGTTGTTGTTGAACAAAGATGGCATCTACCTTTTAGTGAGGGGCATCGATAAGAGTTTTAAGCTTCGGGATCATGTTTTAACCTCACGAGAAGAAGGAGAGGAGCCGGGGAGGAATCGTTACCTCCCCAATTGTTGTTTCTCTTAGATTGATCTTCTAAGAATGTATAAGCCTCCAAGGCTCCTTTACTAAGAAAACTACCCCGGACATGATATCTAGAACCTCCTTATGATAATGTGAAAGCCCTTTGAAGAAAAGCACGAACAAAGCGTGTCTTTTCGCAAGATTATGATGCGGGCATTCAATGAAAAGATCGATTGAAACGATTCCAGGCCTCTGAAAAGGATTCATGAGGATTTCGGCTGAAGAAATGAATCTTGTGAAGCATTTCATCCATCTTTGATGGTGGGTAAAATTGTTCCATGAACAATTGAACAAGTTGAGCCCATGAGTCCACAGAGTTTGGCGTTTGGGCAGTTAACCAAGACGCCGCCTTGTCGGCTAGGGTGAAAGGAAACACCCTAAGTTTAACTTGATCTGGACTTACGCTAGGATGATGGAATGTAGTGAGAACTTGGTCTATCCTACGCGTGTCTTTGGTAAAGGCTTCTCGTGGTCTAAACCATGAAAAACCGGTAACAAGTTAAATATATTAGGGGGGATTCGAAAATCCCCCACTAGGTCTGCAAGAACGATGCACGACTTAGGGCCATCGTTTAGGGCTTTATAAAAATCAGAGAGAGGAGTCTCTTGTTCTTTAGCCATTGATGCAAGTGTAGTGTGTGAAATTCTAGATAGGCGTGTTGTATTTATTTCTACGAAAAACAAGCCTGATTATACTAGAATTAAAACTCCTCTGACAGAATAGGCGAGGAGTGGAAGAAGGAGTACCTGAATGCCTCCTTGCTACGCGTTTGAATAGGGTCTTGTATACGTGTGTTCAGTGTATTTAACAAGTTAGAACACTGAAAAACTTGAAGATTGAAAATTTGAATCAAACCGTGAAAATCCGGCAAATTCAAAGGTGTGGAGGGCTGGTGTCGCTCTCTTTGAAGTATGATCGCTCAAGGTTTTGTGATATGTCCAGTGTTTGAGCGTGGGTCGCGCTTCGGTTTTGGCGGGCTCAAGGCTTTTTTCGAATGTCCGGTGTTTTGGAAGCGCGGTCGCTTCGGTTTTAGGCTGGTCGCGCTCCAAGGTTTTCAAGTTTTAGGCCTTTTATCGTACTCCAAAAATTCTGAAATTTTTACAGTAATTTTCTAAGACGTCTATCAAGTAGCCTGTAAAATTTCAGATCAATCGGAGCTATGAAAGTCCCTCTACTGCCCTGCAAAGTTTGCGGACCAGTTTTCGGATGTCCAGTGTTTTGGGCGCGGTCGCGCTCGGTTTGGGCGCGGGTCGCGCTCCAAGGTTTTCAAGTTTTAGGCATTTTATCGTACTCCAAAAATTCTGAAATTTTTACAGTAATTTTATAAGACGTCTATCAAGTAGCCTGTAAAATTTCAGATCAATCGGAGCTATGAAAGTCCCTCTACAGACCTTCAAAGTTTGCAAAACGGTTTTCGGACACAATACAAACAACTGAATGGTTAACCCATCAAAACAAATCAAAAATTTCCAAATTTTTACTGGAGACTCCTGACAGATTCTAATTGTTCCTGTAAAATATTTAGAGCAATTGGAGTTCTACAACCTCTCCTTATTGGCTGGTGTTCCAGATATTAAGTGTTTGCAACACTGCAGAAACACACTGGAAACACTCTACTATTTAGGAGGTCAAAACAAATCAAAAACTCATCCAATTTTTACTACAAACTCCTGACTTAGGATAGATACTCCTGTAAAAATTATAGAATTTTTAGAACTCTTTAAGTAACCTTACTCGTCTGTTTTTCAATAACATACAGTGGGAAAACTGAAATGCAGCACTGTAAAGATCGTATTTTTTTCACAAGGTAAACCAACTTTGAAAATTCTGAAAATATTCCAGTAAATCAACAACACATTAAATAATATGTATGAAAATTTTCAGAATTTTCGAAAATTTAGAAATACCTTCACCGCAGTGTTTTTCTCAATGAATCCGCAGCCCCTATGCCTAAAGCGATTGAGCAGTTCGAAAATTCAAGAAACAAGAATGAAAAATTAAAAGGGTGGGTGGGTAGAGAATGGGGGATTGCCCCTTGGATTCAAGCAATTGAATTCTTGTCTTAAACGAGATTAAGATGGCAGCGGCGCCATTTGATAAAAGTGATTTTACGTATTCTAACTATCTATGCATAAACACAAATAATCAAAATACGTAAATACGTGTTTATATCAATATTCCTACTCTCAATAACGAAGTAATATATTAGAGTCAGGATTCGTTCCACTCTTAAACCCTCAAGACTTAAATTGAATTCAACTAATCAAACCCAAAAGGAACAATGGTGAGAGTAATGATTTGATGTGAATTTTCTATTCTACCATTCCCAACAATTGAATCTAAACAAGACATAATATAAAGATTTGAACTTTATTTGTTTAAACTCAATTTGAAACTACTCATGCAATAATTGAATTAAACTAATAATGACAAATAAGTAAATCTAAGGATTTAAGCTAATAAATAAATGAAAATGAAACTAGATTATGGAGAACTAATTAACTTTATTTATCTAATAGAACAATAAGAACAAGATATGATTGAATGAATAACAACTATTTTATTTATCTAATGAATGATATTCAATGATTTAAATAACTAAGCTAAAACAAAGAATGAAACTAATTAATGGAATGAAAACTAAGTAATTAACTAATCTAGATCTAACTTTTTCTAACCCTAAACTCCATTAACATTAGCTTCCTAACCTAGCTGCCATTAACAAAGAGTCAAGCTTTTGTTTTTATACTTTCAGATCCAAAAATCGTGCATGGGCTTGGAGCCATGTTTTGGGCCGGAAAATCGGGCCCAAAACCCAATTTCTTTAGTCCAAAATGGGCTCTTCAGCTGCAGTGGGCTTTGACAAACATTTCGTCCATTTCTGCTCCTCTGATTGGGTCAAGGCTTGGACCATTGAAAAGCTCTTTCCAAGCCGGTCGTTTTGACGTAAGGTAGGCCCAATTCCGAGGTCTGAGTCCAAAGATACAACCTTTGGAAGTTCTGCTGACTTGTGCACTATTTCTGCCCGTGTTGACTTTTCAGCTTTTGACCGGGCTTTACAAAGGCTTTGTCTCCTTGAATCTTGGCCTTTATTCACAGAACTCCTTAGCAACTGACCTTTGCTCCTTTATCTCGCTAAAAGTGGGCATTTACGCACATAATGGAGTTTGAAGCACGAAATGCATAAAAAATCGAATCGTATTAACTCTTAACTATTACTCACATAATTGGTCTAAAAGTATGATGGTTAAGGGGTTAAAACTACAGTTTTGGGCTCTTATCATTAATCCCACCTTCCCGAATTGTTTGGGGGTGATAGTATTTATTATTGCATGATTTTTATATGATCCTCAATTTTAGAAGTTGTTTTGGAGTGATTGTTGGGAATATTGCCGATATTGACAGGCTATGAGTAAATATGGTGGTAGGATAAAATCTAAAAAAGTTTAGAAGTTACTATTCTAAATTCAATCTAAAAGATATTAGGTTTGGTTTAGAATCAAGAATATGGGTTGTTTTCGTTTCGGTTTTCGAAATATTTTGTTTCCGGCAATTGCCTTAAAGCTTTTTGGTAACTTTCCGATTCGTTTTGGAAACTCAAAACCTATATAAACTTCATTCATTCTCCACACAAAACTCACATCTCTCACTTTCATCTCTCACCTTTCACTCCTAATTTTTCCTTCTTTTTCTTAAGCCCAAAGACTCAAGCATTTCGGGCCTTACGCCTCAGTTGAGCGCTACCTGTGCCCAAAACACTGTAAAGAGAATTTCCCCTGAGCGCGACCCGTGCCCTACCAAGATTAAAAGTGAGCGCGCCATGCGCTAAAACACTGTAACTCGAAATTCACCTAAGTGCGACCCGCACCCTACCCAGGCATAGGTTGAGCGCACCCCGCGCTCTAACCGCCATGGGCACGAAAAATTCCGATTTTTGTGGGTTGTTCCAGGATCGTTTGCAGTTGTTCTAGAGAGTAGTTTTGTGATGACATCTCCTACAATCATACCTGAGCAGTCTTTCGAAGACTTGTTGGGAAGCGAGACTTATGAAGGTTGGTTCCGCGACAAGATCTTGCAGTTAGGATGGCGACATCTACTGGTAAGTGATGACGACTCATATTCACCTCAGCTTACTGCTTATTTCTACGACCATGTTAATTTCTATTGTAACCAAGATGCAGAACAAAAATTCTCCATCGTAATTGATGACACGCCACTAGATTTCAATAAGTCTTTGGTAGCGTTAGTTTTGGGATTTCCCTTGCCTGATCCTATGCACACGTGGGGATATATGACCGATAATGCATACCTCTATGACTATACATATTTCTATATTATGGGGGAGGGGTGTTTCGTATAATGGACCAAGGGCGTTATAACATAGCCCTTGGTAGCCTGTCCCTAAATGTAGGAACCATCATGTTATTCATCATGATGAATATTTTGGGGCAGTGGCAGTTTACTTCTGCAAATAGTACCGCTGGTGACGTTTTCCTTGCTTTAGCTGAGGGACGTCGCCGATATGACATTCCCCGAGTATTAGTGCCTAGTCTTAAGATAGCCCAAAGCATGAGGCATAAGTATCTTCTTATGTCTGTTTTGGTTTGTTGCATCATGCGTGGTTGTTTACCTGTATTATGTACCCAGTTCAAGGATTGGAAAAGGGTTGAAGTCATGGGACCCACCAATTGGGTGGTTCATTCATTTCGAGTTATGACTTGGCCGGGATGGCAGGTGCAGCCTCATTTGGTTGCCCCTTACACCCCATCAGACATAGTAACACTCGACAGGTTAGCATAAGTTGATGCCTTACGGCGACAGGCTTGGAAAGTTATCATGGCATGGCAGGATGCGAAGGAACCTCATTTCTTTGAAGAGGATGATCAGGAGGATAACGCTTAAATGCGGGAGATAAGGTAAGTTTTAGTTTCAGTTAGTGTTTGCTTATGTTTCAAGCAATTTGATTCTTGTTAACCCCATAATGGGTGGAACTTATATAGAGTTGCGTCTGTTTTTCTTTTTCTATATTAGTATGTTTTAACCTTGTTTTGCAGATATTTCAGAATTTCACGCGTTTCCATGATATTTTTCTACCTTTTTTATTTAAATACTTTGAGGACAAAGCATGCTTCTTGTTTGGGGGGGCATAGAAACATGTGTAATTAAGGCATCTGTTAGAATATAGATATGTACAGTATGCACTTGTTTTCTAGTAAAAATTCAAAAATATAAATAAAAAGTTTATGCTATACACTTAGGAATATTGGTATTGTTTTCTTTCTCTATGCCCTTAATAATCTAGAAGTCTCACGTTAGCTTTTGTATTAGAATAGTTTTTAGAAACTTAGGTTAATATGTAAATAATAATCTTTGCATCTATCTATAAATATATTACATGAGTATCTATGATTGTTTTGCAGTAAGTTTATGAAATCTAGGCTAGAGTACTTATTCTACAAATCCTGTGAGAATATAGCCCAAAGCATTATATGAGTGAAACATTTGAGAAATAACACAAGGGAGAAGTAAAATCTGGATAGAGAAATCACACGTCCACTTGCTTGATCACTATACTATATCTTAAGCGAGAATTTAGGCCCTCTCTTTGGATCGATATAGCCAAAAATTCAAACCTTATGAAATTATTTTCCGCTAGTCGCCCCTTTGAGACTTTCTTTAGCCTTTCATAAACCACAATTCATTTACCCTTTTACAAAACAAAATAAAAATAAAAAAATCAGCCTACCCATTCTTTGAATGAGTCTGAGAATAGAGATGAAGAATAGAAAAGAGAAAGACCTTTGAAATCAAGAATTTGTTAGTCGCTTCAGATAAGAAAAGAAAGTTTCCATCCAAATAAATAAAAGAAAATAAAGAGTTAGAACTCCAAAAAAAATAGAATCAAAGGAGTCAAAAGCCAAAGAAAAAGAAAAAATATATGGCTAAGGATGGAAACAAAGTGTAAAAGCAAAAGTAAATAACAAGGTTTTCTCTAGTTACATAATATGAAGACTCTATTATATCAAACTTGTCCATTTTGAATATCCATTTCCTTCCTTCTTAAACCATCTCATAATCCCCGTAACACCTAATAAAAACATCTAGCTCAATTAGGAATAGGGTAGTGTGATAGTAAGTGGCAGATGTGTTTGATCGACTCCGGCTTCCTTGTGTGTCATTGAGATTGTAAGGGAAAGTGTGCCCACTACACACTGGAGTAGCGAAACTTGAGCGGAAAAATCAGAGTGGTTTTTGTCTTAACATTTATGTGAGGACCTACTTAAGGACGCTATTCCGAGTTTTCATAAACGGACCTGCTAGTGCATTTCATAGTATTACTCATTGTATATATGTTTATTCGTAGATGATTGATTATTATGCATATATTAGTTTAGGTTTCGACTTGATTTTTCTGTATTCATTGCTAGTGAGATGTATAGATAGTTGAGGCATAAATAAGGAAACAATAGTTTTATTTCTTAGTCGTTGTAGTATAGATGAAGTTTGTGAGGACCTTCACTGAAAAACTCTCACGAGGCTATAACTCGTCCACTAGGGAATTTCTAGTGGCTTAAGGCCTTGTTGCATATGGTCAATGCAATCGTACTCGGTGAAACGAGAGTAGTTAGAATTCCATTTTTGGTCACTTATTCTAATTTCTCATATTTGCTTGAGGACAAGTAAAATGTTATTTGGGGGTGGTTTGATAAGAGCCCAAAACTGTAGTTTTAACCCCTTAACAATAATACTTTTAGACCAATTATGCGAGTAATAAATAAGAGTTAATGCTGATTACGTGCTTTTATGTATTTCAGGCATTGGAGCCAATTATGTGTAGAAATGTGTCACTTTGGGGAGATAAAGGAACAAAGGGTTGGTTGCTAAGAAGTTCTATGATTAAAGGCCAAGATTCAAGGAGAAAAAGCCTTTATAAAGCCCGGTCAAAGCTGAAAAGTCAAAGTCAACGCGGGAGAGACAGCGCACAAAAGTTAGTAGAACTTCTAAAGACCGTATCTTTGGACTCAGACCTCGGAATTAGGCCTACCTTATGTCAAAACGACCGACTCGGAAAGAGCTTTCTAATGGTCTAAGCCTTGAGCCAATCAGGGGAGCAAAAGTAGATGAAAAGTCTATTGAAGAAAAATCCAGCATAAAAGGCCTCTCACTACACCATAACAGAAGATTTGTAACGGATATACATCCGTTACAAAAAATATTAGTAACGGTTATTTGGCATTGACACAAAAGCGTGACAAATATTAGTAATGGATATTAGTGACGGTTATAAAGTGTTAGAAAATTTACTAACGGTTATTAAGTATTGCTGAAATTAATTTCAATAACACATAACAACCGTTAGTAAATTATTAGTAACGGTTATTGACTTTATTTCCAACAAATAAAAGTGTTAGCAATTTTCCATTTCTAACGGATACGTAACCGTTACTTATGCTTCAATTACTAACGGATACATAACCGTTGCTAAATTTGAAAACATCTAAAAAAATAATTAAATATTATGGTCCCAATTGTTCCTAGACCACCTGCTTCTATCATCCAATCCCACATATTATACACATCCATCCCACGAAAAACTTAAGCATACACTTGGATACAATAGTAAGAAAGAAAGCACTTAAACCAAACATACTCTACATAATCCATTCATAAGTCGCAAATCTTAACTTTGATTACATTTTATTCAACGATGAGATAATAACCAAAAATATAATAACAATTGCTAAACTCATTAAGTCTTTTGTAAACAAAATACATGGATAGAATTAGTCCTAATAACTCTAAAACAAAACCCTTCGATCTCTCACATTGTCCTAATAACTCTAAAACATACAAAATATTAGGAATTGAACTGCGGTGATGCCTTCACCACTCGCAAATAGTAGACCAACTTGTCATGAGATGTTATGATGATGCCTTCACCACTTTGGTCAAACTGCGGTCTTCCAACACGTCCAAATATCCAAAAAAAGATATCATAGTATGTAATTAATTTATACTAACAGGAAAACCATTTATTGCATCAATCCTTTATCTTCTAATAACCGAGGAAAAATGTGACCATAATATATATACGTTTAATCAATATTGAAGATCCAGGAAGTTGAGTGTAGTGTCTTACCTACATCAAATCAAGCATTCCAAGATCTCGTCATCCTTCCGCTTTAGGACCATATAATTGGGTCCCTTAAAAAAAAAAAAAGTATTGGATGATGAGTATGAAGGAAAACTTGAGAAGAAGGATATACATGTTGATCAAATGAACAACTGTCAATCAACGATGGTGCATTGATTCTTTCGTTGAGAATCAATTGGGTCATCTTTGTCAAAAAAAATTAGTTGAATATCAATATATTTAGTTCAACCATAGTAATATTAATTTAAACATTAAAGTACCAGTTCAGAGAGAAAATCTGCATCTCTCCACTTACAAAACACTGATTGAGATATTGAAAGCTCATAAAATTGACACTACTAAATGTTGGGGGTAGAACAAATGTTGTTCAATAATTTACAATCCGCAACCCATCTACAAGGTCACAATTCCATTTCCACTTGGGGGTATACCGTATACCACCTGTGTTTTTCAAAAAAAATCAAACCTAAAACCTTCTTATTTTTTCAATTTATGTAAGATAATTGCTCCAAATATCTCTTCATCTCCAATTGGTAAATATGTCATCTGCATCGTTTATAATCTTAAACACAAAAAATGCCTTGATTATTTACAACAAGGTAAATCATGACATATATATAACAAATTAAAATAATTGGAAACTAACAAAGAGCTATTTTATAACTCCTAAAGATTCCAAGCCATTGTTTTATAAACTAGCAGTAAACAATTCTCCCCAGTTTACAATATACATGGTTTGATAATTCTTTACAAGTTCTGTATTAATATTAATTACATAATACAATCACCTTATCATCATCAAATCAAATTCAGTATAATGTAAAATTTCACCTAGAAGAAACCTACTACAATTATCACTTTAAAAAAAAAAATGAACAAGTAATGAAATCTAGTTGCACAAAATTTCAGATTGGACATCAAACTTATCAATTTGATGTATATTATACAATAAAATCACAAATCATAAAACGTTCATGAAGGTTTGTTTTAACGAACCTATAAGGAGGAGGTGCAAATGTACTTGAAGTAACAGCACAGGTGGAAATAAGAGCTCTGTAGTTTCCTCTGCATGACAAAATATAACAACATAAAAATAAAGTGGTAGATATGGTCAATGTTTAAATTTGAAATAGTAATAAATAAATCTTACCGAACATTACTACGTCTTTTCTTAAGTGGCAAACTTATTAGACTTTGAGTTGGAATGTAGCCTACTGATTGCTGGTGACTTGTTAGCTGCACAGTAAATAAAGGAAAGAAGAAGCAACCCCTTTAAAAAAGAATTGAACGGAACAATATTAGTTTAAAGGGGGATCAAGAAATTACTAGAAACAGGGGGATCACAACAAGGCCAAAAGAAAGCTCACTCCTCATATCATCCAAAAGATCACTCCTCGAATCATCCAAGATCGAAATCTCCATATTCTAGTGATTAAAAACAAATTAACTCATCGATTCGTTCTCGAAATCACTGACATTGTTTATTGGCAAGCATGTATTTCTTTTGCATCAGCTAGATTGATACTAATTTTGTCCATCAGGATTTTATTACCAAAAAAACCCATCATTTTGAACAGCGTTTTGCAGCTTCAGAGAACATGTTGTATCCTAAGTTTTATGTTACATGTGGGGCACAATCAAATTTACAACACAAGTGCACCCAATTAAAAATAAGTGCAAGGAAGCTGGGTGCTAAGCTATATGTGATGATGATCAAATACAACCTACGTTCGACTTTGTTAAACACTTCAGCAGCCATTTTCCCGTTTTGGTACTCACAAAAAGAGAACATTAGATTGGAGATTGGAGAACAGTAGATACCTTGAAGTAGGCTGAAGAGGAGGGAACCCACATGGTGTATATTACCCATATATTTTACTCGGTCACCTGTGAATTTCAAAGAAGCTTAAGCAGCTCAGGAAATGTACAATGCAAGAACATACAAAATTATAAAACACTCAAAAATATACAAAAGTCTAAACAGTATACCTGTTTTGGGTGTGTGATTATTGGATGATGCAGTTGAGGTTTCTTGCTTGGGCAGACCTTGTGGTTTAAGCGTAGATGAGCCAACTATATTAGCTTCAACACTTGAGGCTTGCTTCTTTTGCTGTGATGCAAATCGTTGCTTGGAAAATGATCTAGACTCATGCATCAAAATCTCAACACGAAACAAAGAACGAATAGTTAATGTTATTTAATATGGTACAAGATGTTAATGTCTTTCTTAAGGCTAAAATGGCATGTAGCATCAAAAACATGATATCATTCGACACATTGAGGAGCAGTAGGAGAATCAGAACTCAGAAAACTGCAAACCTTCAGTGAGACGTATGGTAGAGAGAGAGAGAAACGAGCTTCTCAGTCGTCTTCACTCTTATATATAAACTAAATTAAGCAATAAGAAATAGCGGTGAATTAGATTACCAAAAAGAATCATACTAACTTTGACTTCACGTAAACTGGGTTAGGATCAGTTTGATCATCTTATTCTAAGGCCGTCTGAATTTATCACTGTTTAAAACGTTGGGCGGTGGTTGAGCGCCTAGACCTTCTAGACGGGCTAGGCGGCTAGTTGTTGCTAATATACATATTACATATAGTGACATACACCAACACTACAAGAAATGGAGAAACCAAACTTCACATTCTTATAAAAAATACTAATGAGGGAGCAAACTACACATTTACCATAATTTATACAGTAAACACAAACATAAATACTTCTTTAAAAGAAGGCATAACAGTTGAAGAAATGGCAAGTAGGCTGCTTGAGTTGAACAGAGAGACCCAGAGAAGACTGAACACACTCTGTTTTGCGCTTATGACCCCTTGTAGTGGACTTTTTTCTTTTAATTCTTGCCGGGCTTTAGTCTTTTAAACCCGCATTCAAATCTTAAGCATTCTTGGGCACTTAATTTTGGACAAGTAGACTTTTTACGAAAAAAGAACTAGCAGTTGAGCACTACAAGACTGCCTAGAGGCCAATTAGTCCGCCTAGAATCAGAATAATCCGCCTAGCCTGAACAATTGTCCCACCATTTTTTGAACCATCTTAGGCCTAGGCGAGTCGGCTAGGCATTGCCTAGGCTTCTTGTTAGAACAATGGAATTTCTTTTGATGATCATGCTATCTGCGGTCATGTACGCCCCCAACCCCCTAACATATACATATGACCGAAGTCATTAATTGGCGAGAAAATGACAATAAATTTGTTTTTGCAATTAATTGATGCTTTTGCATTTAATCACAGAACCATAGCTTAATTTGGTCAGCTAATGGCCTACTAATACAGCTCCCTCCATTGCATATTTTGGTCTATTATGTACGTTTCAAAATAAATAAACACAAAGATACAGCGGTTTTGTGACTGATGGGACTAATGACAACCTACTTAACCTTTTCTCGTTTTTTATAGAAAACGTATTTATTAATATAACCAAGGAGAATACATCAACCTTAAGATCTTAGCAAGACAGTAAAATCTTAAGCACCATACACTCTGAGTTACCCACCTAAAGTAGATTGCAATTTTAGTCCTCCCCAAGTACAACAATAGCAGGAATTGCCTTGCACACCATTACTTTCATTTAGTGTAGCATTTGCAGAAAGAAGTCCTGCCTCATGAAACCTACTAAAGTTGTCACATGCTCTACTCATTCCCCAGGCCAGTACCAGATGACCTTCTTAAATAAAATGGTTTTGTTTTTTTCTATTTGGTACCCTAAGTAACCTGATACCTTAAATCATATGCCAAAAACGACCTTCGTTGTCCATGCTTTAGATTTTTTAACAAACAATAAGCATAATTACCATTCAGTCAACCTCTGATTCTCATACGTATTGGCAGTATTTTGGTCACTTTGTCCATCAGTAAGTCAACCCTAAAGGTCTTGGGTTCAACTCCCACCTTCACCTGGGAAGAAGGGTATAAGTCTTTAGGGGTTAAAATGGATATAATTTTACCTTGAAGAGGAAAACAACAAACAAAAACAAATAATAATATCAATATTATAATAACAATGACAACAAAAAGAATTATAATAATAAAATAGTAGTTATAACAAAAGCAACAATGACAACAATAATATGAGTTGCCACTTATACAGATAGTAATTATAATTACAGTCATAACAATAATATTAACAAGTGATAACAAAACACTAAAAAATACAATATGTTAGTCAAAGTTCTAATAACTCCGTAAAGCATCATTTCAATAGGAAAGAAGTTAAATTTTGCAGTTCACATTCCCGTAGCAGAAGCCCTAACTAGTAGTCTAGTACTGTGACTACTGTCAGAACAACATTTGACACATTTCGAGCAAGGTTCCAATAGTACGAACGCTAGACATGAATTTACTTGGTGACCAGAAATTATAT
The DNA here is from genome assembly GCF_015680905.1 of Coptis chinensis. Lineage (NCBI taxonomy): Eukaryota > Viridiplantae > Streptophyta > Magnoliopsida > Ranunculales > Ranunculaceae > Coptis > Coptis chinensis. The sequence continues at coordinate 21,532,650 of NC_141456.1, read as the reverse complement.
AGGTAGGATTGATAAGTCAATGAAGCTTACTCCAGGCAACAGTAGAGAATCAAGTATAAGTAACCTAGCTCCAAAATATTTGGCTAAAGCTTTAGTTAGTGTCTCTTGATATATTTCAGAATCTACAACACGATCAACAAAACAAAACGAGATATATTGTCACTACATGCTGAATAAATTAATAAATAAAGCAAAATGTCCACATAAGCTACAAATGGTACTGGTACCTGAAGAACCACATAACAATATCCGCGGGCTCACTGTAGGATCAAGGCCAAAAGAAAGCTCACTCCTTGTATCATCCAAGATCGAAATCTCCATATTCTAGTGATTAAAAAAAAAAAACTCATCGATTCGTTCTCAAAATCACTGACATTGGTTATTGGCAAGCATGTATTTCTTTTGCATCAGCTAGATTGATACTAATTTTGTCCATTAGGATTTTATTACCAAAAAAACCCATCATTTTGAACAGCGTTTTGCAGCTTCAGAGAACATGTTGTATCCTAAGTTTTTTGTTACATGTGGATCTATGGACTGAAGAAATTTGGTTTTGTTCACAATACCATTATCCCTAAGTGCATAGCTAGTATAAATAATTTTTAGTTTTCGCTAAACAAAATATTTTGTTTCCACCCCGAAACTTATTTTAGACATTGTCCTCAATGTTGACATATATGCTCAATTCCAAAAATTAATAACATGGACAAGTAAAAGAATAAGGAAAGAAGTTACCAATAGATCCATGAACGAAAAATAAAGCTCGAGTCACCTGTAGAAATTAGTACCTCACAAAAGATATAACAGTGATAATATAGAAAAGGAACCAATTTACTACGATGACTAAAATGTGTCACGTATCTCATTCCATAGAGTTACACGACTCCAAAAAGACGGAGAAAAGGTGCTAAAGTGGAATGCATGAGATATGTGTACAAGATTCAACAAAAACAAAAATAAAAACATGGGTTGCCTCCCACAAGCGCTACAGTTAACGTCTCTAGCAGGCGACTGCTTCTCATAATAAAACCTTGGATTAGCGCTATGTCAAGCTAAAATAGACTAGGGGCTAAAATACAATACATGGAATCAATGTGACCTAGGTTATGTTTATACTGTTTCTGAAAATAGTCGAATGCTCTACAGATGCGATGGAGTGCGGACGCGCTCTCTTATAGGCTTAGTCGAGCGTGCACGCCTGACAAAAAATTTCCTATAAAAGTCCAGTACTGTTTCTTTCTCTCGACCCAAAATTTGGGCTAAGTAAGAAATTAACAAATTATAAAAAGAAACGAAAATCAATAAAACATACATTATAATCAATCAGTCATGATAAACAGGATCAATAAGACTCACCTCTTCCACACCCTGCCAGGCCAAACCGTCAAGGTATGGTTTCAAACGTTGACCATTTATCTTAAACACCCGACCATCCATATGATCTTCTATCTCAACAGCACCATGAGGAAAAACAGTTTTAACAATAAAAGGACCAGTCCGCCTAAAACATAACTTATCCGGAAAAAGACGCAAACGAGAATTATATAGCAAGACTTTTTTATTAGGTTCAAAAGACTTGTGAATAATAGATTTATCATGAAAAATCTTAGTCCGCTCTTTGTAAATGTTGGCATTCTCATATGCCTCATTCCTTAACTCAACTAACTCATTCAACTGAAGTTTATGTTGTGAACCTGCCTTACGCATATCAAAGTTAAAAGTTTTAATGGCCCAAAAAGCACGATGTTCCAATTCTACATGCAAATGACATGCATTTCTAAACACAAGCCTATAAGGAGACATACCAATAGGAGTCTTATAAGCAGTTCTATAAGCCCAAAGAGAATCATTAAGACATTGGGACCAATTCTTACGATCAAGTTGTACAATCTTTTCTAACATCCGCTTAATTTCTCTATTAGATACTTCAACTTGGCGACTAGTGTAAGGATGGTATGGGGTAGCAAGCTTATGAGTAATAGAGTATATTTTCATTAAAGATTCAAATGCTCGGTGTGTAAAATGAGTACCATTATGGCATTATCACTTATAATTGCACGAGGAGTACCAAAACGAGAAAATATATTATATTTTAAAAAATTAACTACGACTTTATGACCATTCGTTTTACATGGCACCGCCTCAACCCGCTTAGAAACATAGTCTACGACAACAAGGATATAAAGATAACCAAAGGAAGGAGGGAAAGGACTCATGAAGTCTATACCCCATACATCAAAAAGCTCCACAACTAAAATAGGGGAAAGAGGCATCATGTTCCTATGGGAAATATTACTTGTATGCTGGCATCTATCACAACTCAAACAAAATTCATGTGCATCCCTAAACAGAGTAGGCCAATAAAAACCACACTGCAAAACTTTCGCAGCCGTCTTTTTAGGACCAAAGTGACCACCACATGCATGGTCATGGCAAATAGAGATAATACTATGAAACTCACTCTCAGGGACACATCTCATAACAATCTGATCAAGGCATGACTTAAACAAGTATGGATCATCCCAGAAAAAATTCCTAACCTCAGTAAGAAACTTAAATTTATCCTATTGTCTCCAATGAGAGGGAAACTGTTTTGTTACAAGATAGTTAACAATATCCGCACACCAAGGCGATTGGGATATAGCAAAAAGTTTCTTATTAGGGAAATACTCATTCATAGGCAAAATATCAGTAGAAGACTCTACTATAAGTCTAGACAAGTGGTCAGCTACCACATTCTTCGTACTCTTCTTATCCCTAATCTCTATATCAAACTCTTGCAATAAAAGTACCCAACGAATCAAACACGCTTTAACATCCTTCTTAGTAAGGAGATACTTCAAAGCCGAATGATCCGTAAACACGACAACCTTCACTACAAGAAAATGGGTTTTTTGCCACGGATTCCCGGTGTTTTTAGCCACGGCCAAAACCCCCCCGCTTGTTTACTGAAAGACATAGACCGTCGCTACTTGACCAAAGTCCGTGGCAAATTTCTGCGACCTTTAGCTACTGTGGTGTGACAGTTCAAGCCGTGGTTGGTGCGACGGACTTCAGCTTTGGATACTTGCGTGAATGTCTTCCACGGGCTTTAGGCCTTGTGAACCGTAGGAAAAAAGGTCCACCTTAAGCTAAAACGAAAAAGGGAAACTCCATTAACAATACTCAACACTTTGTCTCGCGGGAAGACTCGAAGGACTGCCCGATTCAAAGTAAAAAATCCTTGCGATTTGACGTTAGATGACTGCTTTTGTTCTTCATCAAGGTAATTCTACAGATTCGTTTTGGGGTTTCACGTTTCTTGTTTGGTTCAACTTCTTATGAAGCTTGGTTTTCCCGAAACCCCAATTCATCAAAAATGTAGTTTTTTCTTAAAAAAGCATAATTTCTTGAGTATCTAGGGTTTGGAAATTGGAAATACGACTTTCAAAACCTTCACACCTGGATTTCTTCCATATTTTCAAAATACCTACTCACTTTTAGATAGAAAATAAATAATAGAAAAGTTGAGCTCATAAATTATGAGATATATGGCTTTTGAACAATTGTTATCATTAGAAAAAAAAAATGTAGTGCGGTGATTAACAACCGGATTTCGTCCACCACTTTTATATTGATTCTAGTATTATGCTTCGTATTGATGGTAACTCTATCGAATCCTCTAACTCAATGCTGGAAAAGTTTTGATTTTTATTATTATTTTTTTTATAATAAACATTGTTTTATATGCTTTGTATAATAAACACTGTTTGATTGTTAATTTTAATTTGTCTACATTGCTAGAATTTCGTATTTGTATTTTACTTGGGAGTTGATGTTTGCATGAATGTGAAAATGGATAATCAAATTGCTCGTCAAAAGCTAAAATTTTCAAGGTTTTAGTATTTTTGATATTTCATAAAGCAACTTGTATTTTGGTGAATTATTTGTTAGCTTGAAGTTTGCTATCTTACCCATAATTATTTATTGAGCTTTCTCTTGGTTTTTTCCTGCCCTTGCCTGTATTCCACTTGGCTTTCATCATAACAGTAATGGTGGTTTCCTTGTATAGACATCCATATGAAACTATTAATTGGGATTGTCTTGATTGGTGGGCAGTAAACTACTTGAATTGGCGGGAACTGAGATATCAAAACTTAGAACTAATGTTCTCAAATTTCAGCAACAGAATCAGCTACTTGCTCAAACAAATGCACAGATAACAATAGTCAGTATGCTTTACCCGTTCTTTTTACTATATGTGCTGGATTACTACATTTTGGGTGTGGCGTAGTTGACAATGGATGTAACTCTACTTTTTATTTGATTTTGCTGGAATGCACTCGTGATAAAGACAGGGTAAGCATTTAATTGCCCGAGTCCCAGTGTTAATGTTCTAATTTCTCTTTCTTTGGATTACATGCTTTTAAGAGATGGCTTTATTAATTTTGTATTTTTCATTTACAGATAAAAGTTCTCCAGCATGAGCTTGGCTGTAAAGTAGCTTTGCTTATAATAAAGGATGTGGAACTTCAGGTCAGTCTTGCTTATTATACCCCTCCGTTTTATGCTTTTCAGGATCACTGCAAATATTGTGTAGTCCCATTAACATAGAACGCTTGTTTCACAGGAGAAAGTAAAGAAAGAACCATGTCAAATGCCTCAAACAGCTAAGGTATTTGTGATTTTAATAGAAATTAAAAGTTGCAATGTCAAATATGTTGGTTCATGTGTTGCATTGTCACTTACCCTTGTTTCGCTGTCTTAGACGACAAAGCGGAAGTGTGAGGAGATAAAAGGGGAGGTTGGTGGTGATAAAAACACCTTGTACGAGGCGCCAATCAAGGAGTCAATGTAATTAATTGTTGTAAAATCTAGAGCTTGGTTTTATATGAAGGCAACTATAGATTTTCAAGTGTTAACTAAGAATTGTGATGACTGACTTTGCAGCACTGGCAAAAAAAAAAGACTTTGCAACACTGGCGGCTTCTGCTGTTGGAGAACAAGTTGATGCTAAGGAAGAGGCGGGCAACAAATGGTTAGTTCTGTGCTGTACTTCTGCTTAAAAATCAATGACACAAGGAATGTTGTACTTACATTGTTGTTGTTATTGTTTTCAGTGAGGAGCTAAAGGGGGAAGTTGTACAAGTTGATGCTAGTGATAAAAAGGCATGTAATGCCATCCGAAAGCGCCAATCAAGAACTCAATGTATTGCAGAACAAGCTGTAGCTAGGGAAGAGGCTGTCCAGAATAGGTATGTGCTATTCTGTTCAATAATTAGTAAGACAAGGCATTTTGTGTATTTACACCATTCTTGACGCTTCCAAACCCCCACATGGAAATACAAATATCAGAGACAATATTATTGTACTTGGCATCGAGACTAGTTGTGGTGACACTGCTGCCGCTGTTGTAAGTTCGTAATAAATGTTCGCTAATAAATTACATACTTTTTTTTTTACTAGATTTAACGTTTTTTAGTTTAGGTTCGAAGCAATGGGGAAATTCTTAGCCAAGTTGTGTCTTCTCAGGTATGGTAGCTTCTTGTTGTGCATTCTTTATATGTTGGTCTGTAGCTAATTATTTTACGTCTTAACTTTGTCAAGGCAGATTTGCTTGAAAAATATGGTGGTGTTGCTCCTAAAATGGCGGAAGAAGCACATTCACAAGTAATCGATAAGGTAAATAATATTTAGTATGTGTTGTTATATTGTTATATGGTTTCACAATTTCGTTTCTTCTTTGCAGGTAGTTCAACAGGCACTTGACGAAGCGGATTTGACTGTGAAAGACCTTACTGCAGTTGTTGTTACTATTGGTCCTGGTTTAAATCTTTGCTTATGTGGTAATGTATATGATAAATCCGCTCTAAACTCACATTATGCATTTCTCATCAGACATGTTATTCTTAATAGTTTATTTAGTTCAACTGATTTTTAATCAGATATTCAGCTGTACTCTATGCCTCATACCATATTCAATTGTTATGTGTTTGACTCGGCTCTAATATCTGTTAGTGGATGACACAATCTGGGATATAGAATGTTATTTCCGCTGTACACTTGAACGTATCTTGATTGGTTCTTCTACCATATAATCTATTCTTTACTGTTACAAAAGGATATACTCTGAAATTCTGCTATGTCATTGAGTATCTACGTATATTTTCCAGTTGGTGTCCGGAAAGCTCAAAAACTTGTTGGGAGCTTCAGTCTACCTATTATAGGAATTCATCACATGGAAGCACATGCTCTTGTTGCCAGGTATTTAATTTTGATCTCCACGTAAGATCATCTACTCTTTTACATTAATTTAACATGGAAAAGACGTCATAACTATATTGAACTATAACGTAGATCACATGAAAGGTCTTGTTGGTAGATATGTCCAAGTTGAATTGCAATTACTTCAAGTAAATAGTTATCCAAGGTTGGAAACTTCTTATGAAGGATTATTTGCAAAATTGTAGTTTTCTAATTCGTGTTTCTCTCCCTAGTTTGTCACTACTCATATGTGGGATTTTTCGTTTATTGTTTATTAATTGAGAGCAAAGCATGGTAAATCAATTTTGAAATTTCCATTTTCCATTGTCATAAAAAGCTAAAATTTGTATCAGGTTAGTTGAGAGGAAGCGGCAATTTTCGTTCTTGACCCTTTTTCTTTTTCCTGATCAATCTTTGCGACTTCTTTGGAATTTATTTAATTAAATATGATTTTTTTTTGTATGTTTGTTGTGAAGGTAAGTTTCACAATTGCCGATGATGGGAAGCATGAAGTGTGTGAAATATATGAAGGGTTAGACTTGCATTAATGGTGTCGTGAAGGCCGGATGATGAAGATGGGCGTGTTCAAAGTCCATGTTCTTCTTTTAGAGTCCTTGTTACAATTGAATGACTTGGTTTTTCCCCTTAAATAAGTTTTTTTTTTTTTTTGCCTTATTTTTTGTTATGTTTACTTTGTATTTGTACTTGGAATTCTTTGTTTTGATAATTGTGCAATGAAGAATTTGTTGAAAGTTTTGTGGATTGGTGGTTGTGCAATTGGAAAGATTGTGTAGATTTATGTTTATTGCAGGTGAAGAAGAATTAAAATATCATTATTTAAAAAAAAAATAAAAACTCTGCCAGTCTATAACCGTAGCAAAAACAGCAACTCTCACAGACCTAAACCATAGGAAAACTGACCTTTTCCCACGGATTAAAACTATAGGAAAAATACCTTTTACCACGGATTAAAACTGTAGGAAAAATACCTTTTACCACGGATTAAGACCGTCGCTATTGGTAGGCTTTACTGACGGGCATGACTGTGGGCAGACCATTTCTGACGAACAAAAAGCCTACGGTCCCTTGCGACGGCCCAAAACCGTGGTGAAGAATCTGTTTTCTTGTAGTGCTTAGACCATATACCCTATAAGACCCTATAAGATAAGACCTAAATTTGTCTAAAACAAACACAACAGCTAACAATTCTTTATAAGTTGTAGTGTAATTAATCTGTGCATCATTAAGAGATCGACTAGCATAATAAATAACATGGGGCAACTTGTCAAATCGTTGACCTAAAACACCCCTAACTGCATAGTTAGACGCATCACACATTAACTCAAAAGGCACACTCCAATCAGGCGGCTGTATGATAGGAGCGGTAGTCAATAAATGCTTAAGCTTCTCAAAAGCTTTCAAACAATCATCATCAAAGATAAAAGCGACGTCCTTACCAAGTAAATTACATAGGGGATGAGAAATCTTACTAAAGTCCTTAATGAAACGCCTATAAAATCCAGCATGACCTAAGAATGACCTAATATCTTTCACAATCTTTGGTGGTGGAAAACTAGAAATAACATCAATCTTGGCCTTATCGACCTCAATTCCTTTACTAGAAACAATATGACCAAGAACAATACCCTGTTAAACCATAAAATGACACTTCTCCCAATTCAACACAAGATTCTTCTCTTTACACCTAATTAACACTAATTCTAAATGGTGCAAACCCTCATCAAAAGAATCACCAAACACAGAGAAGTCATCCATAAACACCTCAAGAAACCTTTCTACCATATCAAAAAAAAATACTAAGCATGCATCGCTGGAAGGTACCAGGTGCATTACATAATCCAAAAGGTATACGACGGTAGGCAAAAGTTCCAAAAGGACAAGTAAAAGTAGTTTTTTCTTGATCCTTAGGTGTAATACATATTTGGTAATAACCGGAATAACCATCAAGAAAATAATAGTACTTATGACCGGCTAACCTCTCTAGCATCTGGTCAATAAAAGAAAGGGAAAAATGATATTTCCTAGTGGCCAAATTCAACTTACGATAGTCAATGCAAAAGCGCTACCCGATAGTCATACGGGTGGGAACTAACTCTCCCTTTGAATTCTCAACTACTGTAAGCCCAGACTTTTTAGGGACAACCTGAACAGGGCTCACCCATTTACTACCGGAGATTAGATAAATGATACCCGCATCTAACAACTTGAGAACCTTTGCTCTCACTACCTTTTTCATGTTAGGATTAAGCCGTCTCTGAAACTCACGAGTTGGTTTAACATCCTTCTCAAGGTGAATATGATGCATACAATCAGTTGGGCTTATACCATTAATATCAATGATATTCCACCCTAAAGCTGTTCTATGCTCTTTAAGAACCCTAATCAATTTACCTTCTTGTTCACAATCAAGATTAGAAGCAATAATAACCGGTAAAGAATCATCAGGTCCCAGAAAGACATACTTAAGAGTATCAGGTAATGGTTTCAACTCTAGCTTAGGAGGACTCTCTATGGAAGAAACTGGGGTAGACTCAGATGGAGTCAGACGGTCTATTATGGCTCTCCACGTATCAATTTCTAAAATTGGTGTTGCATCAAGCAACGCATTAATTTCACAAATGACATCATCTACATCACAACCACTACCAGAATTAATTAAGCATGACTCAAGAGGGGTCATCAGAATAACTCTCCAAGAAAGTCTCGTGAACTATACTATCAATAAGATTAACATCTAAAAAATTATCAGGTTCAGGAGGTTCTTGACCCACATTAAACACATTAAGTTCTGTAATCATATTACCAAAAGAAAGCTTTAACACTCCATTACGACAATTAATAATAGCATTAGAAGTGGCTAAAAAGGAACGACCTAAGATGACCGGAATATGGTGTTTATGGTCTTGAACAGGTTGTGTATCTAGAACAATAAAATCAATTGGGAAATAAAATTTATCAACTTGAATCAAAACATGCATCCTCAACAATACCACGTGGAATCCTAATAGACCTATCTGCCAATTGAAGAGTAATTGGCGTAGGTTTCAACTTACCAAGACCAAGATGTAAATAAACCGAATAAGGCAACAAATTAACGTTAACGCCTAGATCAAGTAAAGCCTTCTCAATCATATGATCACCAATGACATAGGAAATAGTAGGGCATCCTGGATCTCTAAACTTAGGTGGGGTTTGGTTTTGGATAATAGAACTCACTTGTTCAGTAAGGAAAGCTTTCTTGTGCACATTCAACTTTCGTTTTTGTGTACACAAATCTTTAAGAAACTTGGCATAGGAAGGAACTTGTTTTATAGCACCAAGTAATGAAATATTAATTTGAACCTATGTAAACATCTCCATTATCTCGTTAAGATTAGATCCTTTCTTACCCTGAATCAAACGTTGGGGAAACGGAGATTTAGGTATAAAAGATGGCACAGGGTTAGTCTCCACAACAGTAGGAGGTTCTACACCCTTCCTAGAAGTATTATGACTATCAGATTCACTTACATCATTCTCCTCCTGCTAACACCCTATAGGATCAGATCTGACCTCAGTGTCCCTAGGCATCTCAACCCTATTATCAATATGTTTACCACTCCTAAGAACAGTGATAGACTTGGCTTGCTCCTAGTGAGCTTAGTTCAAGTTAGAACCTATTTCTAACTGACCCCTTGGGTTAGCTACTGGTTGACTAGGAAACTTACTCTTCTTTCTCTCATTTAAATTACTAGCAATTTGACCCATTTGAATTTCCAACTTGGCAACCGATTGTGTTAACTGGGTAAGGGTTTCCTCTAATGGTGAGGGTTTCGGTGGTTGGGGTGCATACTATTGCACGGGGTTTGAGTCACTCACAGGACCTCCCTGGTGTATCCCCTTAGATCAAGACAAATTGGGGTGGTTACGCCACCCAGGGTTATACGTGTTAGAAAAAGGATTATTGACTGGCTTTTGGTATAAATTAAAAGCATTGACTTGTGCATTTACGCCAGAGCAATTATCTATAACGTGATCAAGACTATCACACAAAAGATAACCAGGGACATCAACATTGTTAACTGGAGCTAGAGAGTTTGCCTCTTTTTCTAGCTAGAGAGCTTCAACTCTTCTAATTAAAGCGGTCATCCTAGCATTCATGTCAAATTCCTTGTCAACGCAGAACAAACCATTATGTGTAGTACTACTAGCCACCTTCTTAGGCTCACGACTAGTTTCCCATTGTTGGACCTTCTTAGAGACTTCTGCTAAAAAGGTCCACGCTTCATCTACAGTCTTATCACAGAAATCTCCAGTACTTATGGTCTCAATCATAACCTTAGAATTAAAATCAAGACCCTCATAGAGAATACGTACTAGTCTACCCTTCTCTAGACCATGGTTAGGACACTGCAAGAGCATGTCATTAAACTTCTCCATACACTTCCATAATGACTCGCCATCAGTTTGGCAAAAAGATGACAACTCTTTTCTAAAAGCAGTCGCTTTATGATTAGGGAAAAAGTTCTTTAAAAGAACAATGCATAACTTTTCTCATCCCGTTATGGAATTCGATGGGAGAGTGTGAAACCAACTCTTGACTTTCTCTTTAAGAGAAAATGGGAATAATTTTAATTTTATAGCTTCGTCGCTAAATTGTTAAAGCTTAATAGTCCCACAAATATCCTCAAATTCCCTTACATGAAGATATGGATCTTTCTCCTCAGTTTCCCTAAACTTAGGAAGGAGCCCCAACATATTGGGATTCAACTCAAAGTGATTAGTATTGGTTGCAAGGGGAACGATGCAAGATGGTCAGGTTGTCCTAGTAGGATATATGTATTCCTTAATAGATCTAGGTATTTGGGCAACCATGTCATCGTTATTACCCTCCATGTCAGCAAAGGTATGTGTATTGCCAACAAAAGTTACGGGTACTTCTAACTCGGGATTTCTACTTCTCCTATGGAGAGTGCGTTCAATCTCAAGATCAAACGCTGCAAAAGGTGTGTTATCTGCCTGAGTTTCTACCATAAACTACTTCTAAAACCTAGGACTCTTATTTAACTATCACATCACACAAGACAAACAAATTTAAACTACGAGTAAAAAAATACCTCCCTTAGTTTTATTGCGTCCGCGAGCACTGGAACACTTGTACGAGCACGGTTATGGGTTCTTCACAGCAATTGGAAGTAGCCTGAAAAAAAAATCAGATACCTCAGTATAGAAGTTAAGGCATGTGCGCGCTCAGAAAACACTGGAATAGGGCACGTGCGCGCTATGTGTTTAATTTGCAGAAAACGAGAGAATAGCGCGGGCGTGCTATTAGAAAAGCAAAATAGGGCGCGAGCGTGCTCTAACTTTCTCACAGGTGGTTTTCAAATTTTCCAGGAAACTTACCTCAGAGGACATAAACTTGTTCCTATAGTCTTGTGTAGGAAATACGAAACAGACACTTAAATTATCACTATGACTAATTATAACTACAAAAAATCACGAAATATAAAAAATAGTGTTTTAACGTTCAATTATGCCACTACAATCCCCGGCAACAGCGCCAAAACCTTGATAGATATTTAACCAACCTAAATAAACAGGTTAATTAACTCCTATTACTATTACTGCTTGCAAGCGCACAAGGTCTATTGTAATAGGTGTGCGAGAACAAGGTCGAACCCATAGGGATTGTGATCTAGGAATAACTTAATTTTAAAATACTACTTAACCTAATCCGAATATTATGGTTGTTTGTGATTAAAAGAGTGTTTAACTACTACTATTTTAATTATACTATGCAAATTATGAAACTTGTATTAACTATGAATGGTGGAAACATTAAGGCGTTTGATTCCATCCTAGACTCTTGTATGTTATCTTAATTCACTGTTTTAAAGTTCTCATGTAAGTACGAGTAGCATGAGGGAAAGGAAGCCCTAGCTTCCTCGAATATGTGTTCGTTTAAGCCCTGATATGCATTTATACATGAAGTCGAATTGAATTTCCGCATGCAAACATATGAATCCCTAGCAAAAGTTGTTTTTTTACGACACAACTCCTCACAAATTCAATATACAATTAAAAGCCATGCTATAATGCTAATGGAGCAGTAATCCTACGATTAACTAGTCAAGATATGAAATTTAATCATTCAAGATATAATCAATGCAAGTAAACCACTAACATCAATGTGAAAACAACATCAGATTTTGTTTTTCCCTTCCTTTTTGTTTCTAAACCATCACCCTAGCCCCCTAACTCCTAATAAAATACCTTTAGCTCAATTAGGAATAGGATGGTGTGATAGTAAGTGAAAAGCGTGATCAATCGACCCCGATTTCTTTGGATGTCATTTGAGTTTGTGAGGAGTATAAGTACCCATTACACTTAAGAGAACGAAACTTGAGTGAAACTATTAGAGAGTTGTGATTGCAACATACCCCTATGAGAACCCACCTTAAGGATGATAGGGTTATATACTAAAAGCAGTACTTTTGTATTAACTCTAATTCTTTATATTTTGAATGAGAATCATATAGGCAAATGTTATGCATATTATATATGTTATTAGTTATATGCATGTGTCTAATACTTTATGTTGTAGATGATATGGTGTGAACACACAGAAGATCATATCATCAGTACCTTATAAAGTATAAGTAATCGTTCACAACCTAGATGGATTTGGACAAACCATTGATACGGTTGTAGTATAATCTGGTATTAACTTAGTCTATCTTGAGTATAGGATTACATTAGTACACTTTGTGTGTATTGTACAAGACCAAGTGAGGTTGTTTCTCTTTATACTGACTATATAAGAGAACAAACGCATCTGTTATTATGGATGCTTGTCCTCTTAATCCGGATATAATAACGAGCACTTATGTGCATTGTACATTGCTTTAAATCATCAATGAGTGAGATTCATTTATGAATCAACAAACCTGATGAATTGGGTAATGACATTGTGTGTAAGGTGTGCTGTTGATTATAGAAGGAATCCGTGACCCGCAGGAAGTCGGGTTGATGATGTCTCCTTGAGGAGCTCAAAAAGATCGTCATGTAAACCCTGCAGGTGGATTTATTCCGACATGACAATGAGGTTGAGTGGTACTACTCAAGGACATAAGAAGTTGATTAATGTAGTTGTCAGTAACTTGACTTAATCAACGGACATTCGATATCTTAAACACGGGGAGATCAACGAGCATATAATATGGAGCCCATAAACGCTGACACGTAATTTGGAATTAGGGCGGTAGTGCAACAATGGCCTTTAGTGGAATAAGCCATTTGTTGATGGACTTGGGCCGTGTGTTCTGGGCGAACATGGGAAACCCAAACCCGTTAGGAGGCCTGATAAGAGCCCAAAACTGTAGTTTTAACCCTGTAACAGTCATACTTTTAGACCAACTATGTGAGTAATAATTAAGAGTTAATACTGATTATGTGTTTTTATGCATTTCAGGCTTCAAAGTCCATTATGTGCAGAAATGTGCCACTTTAGCGAGATAAAGGAGTAAAGGTCGGTTGCTAAGGAGTTCTGTGATTAAAGACCAAGATTCAAGAAGACAAAGCCTTTTTAAAGCCCGGTCAAAAGCTGAAAAAGTCGATCGCGGGGTAAAACAAAGACTCAAAGGCAATGAGAACTTCGAAGGCCGTATCTTTGGACTCAGACCTCAGAATTGGGCCTACCTTATGTCAAAACGACCGGCTCAGAAAGAGATTTCCAATAGTTTAAGCCTTAATCCAATCAGAGGAGCATAAGTGGATGAAAAGTCTGTTGAAGCCAACTGCAGCTGAAGAGGCCTTTTTGGACTGAAAGAATTGGGTTTTGGGCCTGATTCTCTGGCCCAAAACATGGCTCCAAGCCCATGCACGATTTTTGGATCTGGACATATAAAAACAAAAGCTTAGCTCTTTGTTAATGGTAGCTAGTTAGACCTAAAACAATAGATAATTCTAGATCTAGTTTTTATTAAATAAAATTAAGTTTAGTTTAAATTCAATTCTTGTTTTAGATTAAACTCTTAGAATCATTGTTCTTCATTAGTATTGATAAATAAAATAGCTAGTTTGTTAATTTCGATTTTTGTCATTTCAATTTATAGATCTAATTTTAATTCTTGTTGAGTATCATTTCTGAGTTGTTAAATTAGATTGAAGTATTGTTAGTTAAATTAGCCAAGTAGAATTTTGGTATGATGTTTAGTTTTAAATCAATGGGAAATGATAGTGGTATGAATCAAGGCTAAACCTCCATTAGAGGGGTTGAAGAAGCCTTGATGACGCTTGATCTTTGTTAAACTTAGAAATCGTCGTGATAATTATTCCACTCTAGAAACGATTAATTCACCATGAGAATGGGTTTAATCGCTCACATGCTAGTTATGAATTGGTAGAAATGCCATGTATAATTAGTGATTAGAATTACTATTTTGATATGCTAAGCATTCAATTTGGATCACGACGAGTCTTTGTTAGTAGGATTAAGCCGAGTTAAGGTGGATTCAATTCCCTTTAATTCTTTATCTAGATTCAAACCCTTAGCATTCTCTCTTTTCGTTATTCGTAATTTGTTAATTTAATTCACCTCGTAGTATAGAATTCCCCTCGTAAACCTCTCATTAGACTTAAGACCGATTAGTTAACTATGAAATCATTCCATGCTAGAGAACTAGGAGTGGAACAAATTTGTTACTCCACTCTATTTCGATAGAATTGAGAGTAGATATCTTTGATAAATATAGACTCGTATTAAGTTTTAGTTTACTTGCGTTTTGAGTTTTATTGTTCATTTCGTAGGTAAATTATTCTTTTTACGTTTATCAAATGGCGCCGCTGCCATCTTAGTTTCACTTTAGCATTGTTTTCATAGTATAATTAGTCATTTTTAAGTCCCATTAAACCCACCCACCCTTGTTTGATTCATCGTGGTTGTGCGTCAAACATTGAAAAGTTCAGAAAAATTACACCGGCGACCAGCCCAAGCTTCAAGCGGACACCCGCCTAAACGCCTAGAACCTTGAGCGCGACCCGCCCCCATATCGAGCGCGACCCGCCCTAAAACATTGTAACTTGAAGTTACACGGAGCGCGACCGTGCCCAAGTGGAGCGCACCCGCGCTTAAGCTAAATTTTTCCGGATTTCTACAAGTTTGTTTCGAACTTTGATTTTTTTAAGTTTTCAGTGTTCTAACTTGTTATATACATTGAACACGCGTAAACAAGACGCTATTCATAAGCGAAGCAAGGACGCAATCAGGTATTCCTTTCTTCCATACCTCGCATCTCCAGTTAGAGGTTTATACTAATATATCAAGATTGTTTGGTGTGTTGTCGTGTTTAGACTTAGACTTGCATGAGATTAAAGATGCAGTGGGAGAAAAACACGAGCGTAATTAACCGTCAACGTCAACAAACAAATATATTGAGTATACCAATCACTACACCTCTAGCTACTATCCCACCAACCACACGACATAATGGCTGAAAAAAGAGACTCCTCTCTTCGACTTTTACAAAGCCTTGAGCGATAGCCCTAAATCTTGCATCGTTATAGCAGATCCAGTGGGGGATTTTCGAATTCCCCCAAACATATTTAATTTGTTACCCGTTTTCCATGGTTTAGACCATGAAAAACCTTACCAACACATGCGTAGGATTGAACAAGTCCTTACAACATTCCATCATCCTACGGTTGGTGCGGAACAAATTAAAGCGAGGGTATTTCCCTTCACCTTAGCCGATAAGGTAGCGTCTTGGTTAAGCTGCCTTGGCGCTAACTCGTGGACTCGTGGGCTAAACTTGTTGTTTGTTTATGGAACATTTTACCCACCCCTAAAAGACGGATGAGATGCTTTCCAAGATTTATTTTTTCGATGAGAATCCTCATGAATCATTTTCGAGGCTTGGAATCATTTCACCGATCTGCTTATAGAGTGTCCACACCATAACCTAGCAAAAGACACGTTAGTTCGTGCCTTTTTCAAAGGACTTCAACATCACCATAAAGAAGTCCTTGACATAATGAATGGGGGTAGTTTCCTAAGTAAAGGAGCCTCGGAGGCTTACAAATTTTTAGAAGATCAAACTAAACACAATAATAATTGGGGGTAGTGATGATATCCCCGCTCTTCTAGTTCTTCTTCAACAGTTAAGGCCGCCGGTATGTTTGAGATGAAATCCGATCCAGAACTTAAAAATTTAATCGAATCTCTAACTAAAAAGGTTGAGGCTATTTCTGTTCAATAAAAGCCTATCCCCGTCATGAATGTCAACTTCAACCCATGTAATTTCTGTTTGAGTCCTGAGCACCCTGACTCCTATTGTCCTCTTGCCTATGAACAACAACAATTAGAGCAAGATAATGTTTGCTCCATTAATAGCTATCCTATTCCTAATGCCCCATGGAGACAACATCCCAACTTTAGTTGGCGAAACAATCAACAAGTTACACCTCCAGGGTTTAATAACCAAAATGTTAGGCAAGCAAACAACTATAACCAAGCTCGCCCTAGGCAAAGGACAAGGACAAGGACAAGGTCGGGAAATTATAATAATTATAACAACCAAAGCGCAAAACCGACAAGGTCTAGCACAAGGTCGGGGTAATTATAATAGTTATAATACCAATAGAGGTATTATTAGGTTAACAATAGTAACTATCACAACCCACCCATAAATAATCAGCGTGAGATAGTTCGGTCGCACCACCGTGACTACTACACCTACACAACGGATCGTATCGGCGCCTTTATCTGAGGTTACCCAACAACTTTTCCAATCAATGACTCAATCAAACCAACCGGATCTTACAATCCATAAATCGGGGCATACAACAAGTTAGCGGTTAGAGAAAGCCCAACCAAAAAAGGCGTGTTTCGGGAAAGCGATACCAAACCCTAAAACAGCAAACCACGACCTTTGAGGTAAACCGTAATACTAGTACGAAACTACAATCGTAGGTGACCTAAATGCCATCACCACTCTCCGTTACGGAAGAGTGGTTGATAACAAAGTAACTATGCCTATAGTTACCCCATCGATACTCCCTACACGGATATCGAACTAGATACCGAAATAGAAACTGAAGAGCCTACCTTTGTAGAGGTACCGGTTAAACCACAACCTAAAAACAGAAAGCCAAGGTTACACATCAAGTCGAGCCATACGCTAAATATAAGCGAAACCACCGTTCCCTCGAAATTAGCCATGCTAACCGGGGATACAAACTTTGAGGAGATTAGGAGCGTTTTCAAAAATCTAACGATAAACCTTCCTTTTTCGAAGCTATTAAAAGCTACCTAATCACGCTAAGTTTCTTAAGGAGTTGTGCACTACTAGGCGTAAGACCAACATACCTAAAGACACCTTTCTAACTAAACAGTTCCCAACTTTATCCGAAATTAATGGAATTGTTAAGTACAAGGACCACGGTAGATCCCTCTTGTAAAATGCACCTTAGGAGATTCCCACACGACGACCGCTTTATTAGACCTGGGGGAGAGTGTTAACTTACTCCCGTATTATTTATATAAACAAATAGGTCTACAGGAAATGCAACCTACAAAAATAACGATGCAGTTAGCGGACATGTCAATTAAGTATCCTAAGGGTGTAGTGGAAAACGTGCTTGTTAAGGTTCAGGATTTCTACTATCCTACTGATTTTGTTATCCTCGATACAAAAGTCACTAACGACTCTGTACCGATCATCTTAGGGCGTCCCTTCTTGGCAACTGCCAACGCGCTTATAAATTGCCGCGATGGTAAGATGTCCTTATCTTTTGGCCATCTTACTGTTGAGGTAAATGTTTTTAAAATGATGAAACAATTACGATTCGATCTATAGATGGGGAGGTTAGCATGATCGAGAGCTTAGCTCAAGATTATTTTAACAACACGTTTCCCGAAAACAATATGTACAAATTCCTTTCTTTTGGAACTTCAGATTTTGTAAATGACTCCTATTTAGAGGAAGTCAACACCATCCTTGAGTCCACACCAATTGTAAAACTGCCAGTCGCTCCATATACTGAGTATGAAGACTTGCTACCTAAGCAAGTATTCATTATGCAAGATGAGGACTCTGACGAAACATCTATTGATTTTCCTTCCACCCCAGTGCTTAAACCTCTTCCCCCGGAGTTAAAATATATTCAACTCGATCCGGATGGTAGTCATCCGGTAATTATATCTTCTCTGTTATCTAAGGATGAAGAGACACGTTTAATCCGGGTGATTAGGGAACATCAATCTGCGATTGGTTGGTCCCTAGCCGACATTAAGGGAATTGACCCTAATGTTTGCACTCATCATTATCCATTTGGAGGATAACGCGAAGACTTCTCGCGAACCTCGGCGTCGTTTGAACCACGCCATGAAAGAGGTGGTTAGGGAAGAAGTCTTTACGATTTTTCGATCGCGGGTATCATATACCCAATCTCGATAGCGAATGGGTAAGCCCCATTCATGTAGTTCCTAAGAAATCGGGGAGTTACCATGGTGCGTAGCGGAAAGGGTGACTATGTTGTCACACAAGGTCCTATGAAATGGAGGAGCTGTATTGATTCTGAGGCGTTTAAATGCTATGACACAAAAGGATCACTTTCCTTTACCCTTTATAGATCAAATGCTTTCGAGCGCCTAGCTGGTCATGCTTTTATTGTTTTACGGATGGCTACTTAGGCTATTTTCAGATTATTATTGATATTGATGACCAAGAAAAGACTACCTTCACATGTCCCTTTGGAGCGTATGCCTATAAGCGAATGCCTTTTGGCCTTTGTAATGCTCTGGTACCTTCCGGTGATTGTATGCTTCATATATTTAGTGACATGGTAGAGCGCTTTATGGAAGTTTTCATGGATGATTTTTCTATCTATGGAGACTCCTTCACAGATTGCTTGTCTAACCTGTCTAAGGTTTTGATACGGTGTGAAGAAAAGAGCCTCGTTTTAAACTGGGAAAAGTGTCATTTCATGGTAAAAAAGGGCATAGTACTAGGTCACATTGTATCTACTGATGGCATCGAAGTAGATAATAAGGCCAAACTAGATAAGATAGTGACTCTACCTAAACCACAGACTGTCTGTGATATTAGAGCCTTTCTAGACCATGCAGGTTTTTATAGGCGTTTTATTAAAGACTTCTCGAAAATAGCTAGGCCTTTAACTAATCTGCTTTTGAAGGATGCAATCTTTGATTTTAATTTTAAGCTGTAAGCAGGCTTTTGAAACTTTAAAAGCCGCTTCTAACCTCTGCACCAATTATCTGACCTCCCGATTGGTCTAAACCTTTCGAACTCATGTGTGATGCTAGTGACTATGCGGTTAGTGCGATCTTGGGACAAAAACTAGATAATAAGTCCTTGTTAGTTATTATACTAGTAAAACCTTAAGCGATGCTCAACGGAATTATTCAACTACCGAAAAAGAATTCTTAGTCTGTCATTTATGCTTTAGATAAATTTTGTCCTTATTTGGTTGGTTCTAAAACTTTAGTTTACACGGACCATCGCGACCACTTAAGTACCTTCTTGCAAAGAAGGATGCTAAGCAGAGATTAATCCGATGGATCCTTCTCTCCGCAAGAGTTCACATTAGAAATAAAAAGGACAAAAGGGGTCGAAAGCGTAGTTGCCGACCACTTATCTAGACTTACAAGCGGCGATAATAGTGATTCCGAGTCCATACCGGACTCTTTCACGATAAGCATCGTATGCTATTTTTTCAGCACCATGGTATCCGACATTGTAAATTATTTAGCGGCTGATGTTATGTCTTATAATTGGTCAAGAAATGAGCGTAAGAAGTTCTTGGCGAGTCAAGATTATACTCTTGGGATGAGCCCTACTTTTTTAAGTATTGTGCGGATCAGATTATTCGTCGTTGCATTCCCCAGTGGGAATATAATGAAGTTCTATCCTTCTGCCATGACAAAGAGTGTGGTGGCCATTTTAGTGGAATGAAAACAGCCACTAAAGTTCTTCAATGTGGATTTTATTGGCCTACCCTTTTTAAGGATGCCCAAGTGCATTGCAAGACGTGTATTCATTGCCAACAACTTGGGCGAATCACGAAGCGTAATATGATGCCATTAAATCCAATCTTGATAGTAGAAATTTTCGACGTTTGGGGTATTGATTTCATGGGTCCCTTTCCTGTTTCCCACAGTTATATTTATATTCTAGTTGCTGTGGACTACGTGTCTAAATGGATAGAGGCCATGGCTTGCCGTAGCAATGACCATAAGACAGTTGTTTTTTTCTTATTAAGGAGTATATTTTCCATCGGTTTGGCATTCCTAAAGCCATCATTAGTGATGGTGGAACACATTTTTGCAACAGAGTTGTTGCATCCCTAGTGAAAAAGTATGGAGTTACGCACAAAGTAGCAACTCCTTATCATCCACAAACTAGCGGACAAGTAGAAGTTTCTAATAGGAAAATCAAAAAGATTTTAGAAACAACTGTAAATCCTGATAGGAAAGACTGGTCGAAGCGTCTATCGGATGCCTTATAGGCGTATAAAACTGCTTTCAAAACTTCTATAAGTATGTCTCCCTTTAGACTTGTATTTGGGAAACCATGTCATTTGTCCGTTGAATTAGAGCACCGTTCTCTGTAGGCTATAAAAAGCCTTAACTTCAATATTGATGAGGCTGGTGTCAAACGCAAGTTGCAATTGAATGAGCTTGAAGAAATCCGTAGCGATTCTTACGATCTCGCGAAGGATTATAAAGCTAACATGAAACGTGTTCATGATAAGCAAATCTTGTGCAAAGAGTTTGTGGTCGGTCAAAAGGTCTTGCTTTACAACTCCCATCTACATATTTTTTCGGGAAACTAAAACCCGTTGGTGCGGTCCTTTTAAGTTCTTGAAGTCACCCCTTACGGGGCAATCACCTTGGTGAATCCCAAGGACAACAGTACCTTTCAAGTTAATGGTCAACGGTTAAAACATTTTCACGAACTTCTGTCCTCTGATGTAAAGGAAGTCCTTTTACAGGACCCTGTCTATGAGGATTGACCTTTGTTATTGGTGTACTTCCTTTCACTTCCATATAGTGGTAAGTGCACCATTCAGGTAACCGGGCCCTCCCTATGGAGTGTGTGGTTGTAAGTACCGGATCCTAAGTCCACGGTTCACATAATTCACGTTTTCCACTTTTGCATGTTTTCTCAGTTTTTGAGTCATGTTCCTCTATAGGGTGAATTATGTATTTATTGTTTTTCGTGTTTCTTATAATAAACTAATAAAAAATAAAAAAATAAAAATAAAATAAAAATTCTAAAATCATAGAAATAGCAATCCAACAAGTCTTGGGAATCTGACTTTAAACGACCCACGTTTAAAACAAATTTTGTGTTTAAAAATTTGTTTAGGGTGGGCAGTCGGTCTTTCCATCCGGATTGCTCGAACTTTCCATTTGTGTTGCTTAGGCCATTAGTTATAATTCATTTGGGTTGACGTTATCTAAAACTTAGATTCCCTTCGTTCGCATAACTTACGTCACACACGCACTTTGAGGCATTTTTCCACCTTCTTATACGTCACCCATGGTTGGAATTGACTATTTTATGGATCATTGGATTGGAAATTCTCTACTGATCATTTCCATAACTCATTCGCCAAAATTGGACCAGTAACGAAGCGACAAAGTGAATTTGAAATTGCGCAAAATATCGAAAAATATTCGAAAAATTTGAATTGGGCTTCGCCCAACTTCAAGAGAGCGGCGGTAGCGACTGCGCCCACTTTGTTTTCGACAAACAACATCGCGTTTCTAATCCCATCACCGCCATTAACAAAGTTTTCAACCTACTAAAAAAATTAAAAAAAAAAAAAACAGAGAGAAAAGGAAACCTAACTACACCCACGCCAACCATTTTAATCAAACTAAAATCTTCTCCAAACCATTACCACCACAAACCCCAACAATTTTAAAACTCCGAAAACAGCCACCAATTCAAGCTTCAACCTGCCACCGTACCCACCATCGCCACCACCATTGTCTTTAGTTGTTTTACATCAAACTCACCTCCCCCACCGTCTACAAAACCATTGGTTGTTTCAAAAACTTCAATGGCGCTACGACGAAGAATTTTGTCGGAGCACGCGTTTGCTGTCGACAGCTTCGCGCCATTTTACGACGCGGAGATGATTAGGAGGGATTGGAACGGAGTGTGGTACTCGACGGAGGAATTCTATCACTATGATTTGGTACAACAGTTTTATAAGAAGCAAGAATTGGAGGGGGATAGGATTTTCATTAAGATAGCAGGAACGAGGAGGAAATAACGAGAGGCGGTTGTTGGAAATTTTGTTAGGAATTACGCTGAAAGTAACTTAGAAAAGCGACCATTCAGGAATCGATTATCTTTGGAGTTCTGCTTTGATGAAAGATCTTGTGTCGTGGAGGGTGAATACAATCCGAGATCTCATTGCATCCCCGATCAACCGAGAACCAATCAACCGGTCAGAGGTCAGTGGATTGGTAGGAACGTCCTCGGGAAAGACAAAGTCAGCGATATCGGTCTACAATGTCTGCACGTTCTCTGGATTTTGCAAACGAATAAGTATAATTTCTGCATCCTCGATTTAATTTTTAATGTGATTAGAGGAGTAGGAAAGAGCTTGGCGCATCTTCTCATATTGATCACTAAGATCATGCTCTCCTTTAGAGCTGTCGCAAAATCTGCTCCTATTAAGATCAAATTGCATTCTAATGCAAGTATCTATACGGATTGCATCTAAGAGACTTGGCCGTTGTCTGAAGGAAATGTGGTTGAGTCGGAGGATGAAAGGGAGGATATGACATGTCTGGATGACGATGCATTAGATAGTTGTAGTTCTAAGTTAGAACGTATGCAAGTGTTGCAAACTGGCTTGCGTTGCGTTTATGGTATTTGTGAAGATATCCGAGATAGACAGATTGTAGTTGAAATAAAGCAAAGCGAACCTTGACGAGACTTGAAATGCTTTCGAAAGGGGTCGGGGCGATATCTTGTCTAACATGGAGACTATCCACCGGCATCACCAAGCCCGATTATCGACGATTTCGGGAGATGAGAAGAAACCGGCGTTTGTTCGAATAGAGATGCTCGATGCATGCCCCCGTGGAGGATTCTGTTTCAGCCGAGTCACGAGAGGCATGAGCGTCGTCGCCGAAGGACAGATGGCTCAAGCCATTCTCCATCCTAGGACCAATCTCCATCTCAGGGTCCATCTTCATCACATGCCTAGGTGTTCACCATCAGTTTGTGTTCGTTGTTATTTCATTGTTTTTATTGTTTTATTAGTTGGATTTTAATTCAGTTGTTAAATTTAAATATTAATGTGTTGTTTTATGTTGTTTGGATTTAAATTTTAGTTTTAATATAATTGGTTATTTTCAAATTCTGCTTGTTTTTATCATTAATCCCACTTTCCCGAATTGTTTGGGGGTGGTAATATTTATACCGAGCATAATTCGTTATATGATCATCTTTTGTAAAGTTGTCTTGGAGTAAAGGTTGAGAATTTGGCCGATATCGGCATATCTAGGAGAGTTTAGAAGTTACTATTCTAAATCTAGTATAAAAGATACCAGGGTTGTTATAAAATCAAAAATATGGTTTGTTTCCGTTTTCAGGTTTGGAAATTTTCTATTTCCGGAAATTTCCTTAAACAATTTGGAAACTTGCCGATTCGTTTTGGAAGCTCAGAACCTATTTAAACTTCCTTCATTCTACACTCACAACCCACACTACACCCCACCATCATCTCTCACCTTTCACTCCAAGCTTTCCCTTCTTTTTCCTCTTAAACTTCGCTTGCCCGGCCTTACGAAGCGCACTGCGCCCTAGACAATTCAGAAAGTTTACTTTCGAGGCGACCAGCGACCCTACTCTACTTGGAGCGACTCGCTTCAAACACTGTAACTCAAAAACCCGGGGCGCTCCACGCCCAAGTGGTGTGCACCCGCTCCCTGCCCTCTATGAACACGGAAAATTCCAATTTTCTGAGGGTCATTCCAGGATTTTTGGAACTGTTCAAAGAGTAGTTGAGATGACATCTCCTATAGTCATACATGAACAGTCTTTCGAAGACGTGTTGGGAACCGAGACCTATGGACATTCGTTCGACCACGGGATCCCGCGATTAGGATGGAAAGCCATCTACCGGTAAGTGATGACGATTCATATTCAAACATCTTCTTTGCTTATTTTTACGACCACGTTAGATTCTATTGTAATCAGGATGGAAAACAAGAATTCTCCGTCGTAGTCGATGACACGACACTAGAATTCAATAAAAACGTGGTCGCTTTAGTTTCAGGATTACCAATACCTGATCCTGTTCATACATGGGCATATATGACCGATAATGCATACCTTTATGATTATACATATTTCCATGAGTATTATGGGGGAGGGGTATTTCGAGTAATGGACTAGGGGCGATATAGCATTGCCCTTGGTAGCCTTTCCCTAAACGTAGGCACCACCATGTTATTCATCCCGATGAATATTTTGGGGAATGGCGGTTCATTTCTCGCAAAAAGATCTGCTGGTGACATTTTCCTCGCTTTAGCTGAGGGACATCGCCGATATGACATTCCCCGGGTTTTAGTCGCTAGTCTTAAGAGAGCCCAAAGCATGAGGCATAAGTATCTTCTTATGCCTGTTTTGGTAAGCATCATCATCGTAGTTGTTTACGTGATACGTTCACAATTCACAGATTGGAAAATGGTTGAAGTCATGAGACCCACCAATTGGGTGGTTTGCTCATTGCGAATTATGACTTGGCCGGGATGGCAGGTGCAGCCTCATTTGGTCGCCCCGTACATCCCATCAAACATAATAACATTTAACAGGTTAGCATTAGTAGATGATAAATGGTGGCAAACTTGGCAAGTTATAATGGCCTGGCAGGATGCGACGGAACCTCATCTCTTTGATGAGGAGGATGATGCTTAAGCGGGAGATAAGGTAAGTTTTTAGTTTTGTTATTGTCTGCTTATGTCCCAAGCAATTTAATTCTGTTAACCCCATAATGGGTGGAACTCTTATAGAGTTGTGTCAGTATTTTTATTTCCTATATTAGTATGTTATAACCTTGTTTTGCAGATGTTCCAGAATTTCACGCGTTTCCATGGTATTTTTCTACCCTCTTTATTTAAATGCTTTGAGGACAAAACATGCTTCTTGTTTTCATAGGGGCATAGAAACACGTGTAATTAAGGCATCTGTTAGGATATAGATATGTATAATATGCATTTGTTTTCAAGTTAAAATTTTCAAAAATATAAATAAATAAGTTTATGCTATACACTTAGGAATATTGGTATTGTTTTCTTTCTCTATGCTCTTAACAATCTAGAAGTCTCCGTAGCTTTTGCATCGTAAGAATAATTGTTAGAAACTTAGGTTAATATGTAGGTAATAATCTTTGCATCTATCTATAAATATATTACATAAGTATCTATGATTGTTAGCAATAAGTTTACGAAATCTAGGCTAGAGTACTTATTCTACAAATCCTGTGAGAATATAGCCTAAAGCCTTTATATGAGTGAAACATTTGAGAAATGACACAAGGGAGAAGTAAAATCCGGATAAAGAAGTCACACGTCCACTTGCTTGATCATTATGCCATATCTTAAGCGAGAATTTAGGCCCTCTTTGGATCGATATAGCCAGAAATTCAAACCTATGAATTATTTTCCGCTAGTAAGCCCCCTCGAGCCTTTCTTTAGCCTTCCATAAACCACAATTCCTTTACCCTGTTACAAAAAAAAAACAAAATAAAAAATTCAACTTACCCAACCTAGAATAAGTCTGAGAATAGAATGAGTGAAGAAAGAAGAAGAGAAAAACCTGTGTAAACAAAAATTAGTTAGTTGCTTCAGAAAAAGAAAAGAAGTTTCCATCCAAGGAAAAAATAATAATAATAATAATAGAAATAAATAAAAACTCCAAAAATAGAATAAAAGGGAGTCAAAAGCCAAAGAAAAAAAAAAGAAAAAGAAAAATATGGCTAAGGATGGAAACAAAGTATAGAAGCAAAAGAAAATAACAAGGTGTTCTCTAAGTTACATAATATGAAGACTCTATTATCTCAGACTTGTCCTTTTGAATATCCATTTCCTTCGTTCTTAAACCATCTCCTAATCCCCGCAACACCTAATAAAGACCTCTAGCTCAATTAGGAATAGGCTAGTGTGATAGTAAAGGCAGATGTGTTTGATCGACTCAGGCTTCCTTTGTGTGTCATTGAGATTGTAAGGTAAAGTGTGTGCCCACTGGACTTTGGAGTAGCTTGAAAACTTGAGCGGAAAAATCAGAGTGGTTTTCGTCTTGACATTTATGTGAGGACCTACTTAAGGACGCTATTCCGAGTTTTCAGAAACGAACCTGCTATGCATTTTATAGTATTACTCATAGTATATATATTTGTATCATAGATGATTGATTATTATGCATATATTAGTTTAGGTTTTTGACTTGGTTATTCTTATTCATTTGCTAGTGAGATGTATAGATAGTTGAGACATGAATGAGGAAACAATAGTTTTATTTCTTAGTCGTTGTAGTATAGATGAAGTTTGTGAGTACCTTCATTGGAAAACTCTCACGCGAGGCTATAACTTCGTCCACTAGGGAATTCCTAGTGGTTTAAGGCCTTGTTGCGATATGGTCAATGCAATGTCACTTTCAAAAACGAGAGTAGATAGAACTCATTTTTGGTCACTTATTCTAATTTCTCATCATTGCTTGAGGACAAGCAAAATGCTGTTTGGGGTGGTTTGATAAGAGCCCAAAACTGTAGTTTTAACCTCAGAATGATCATACTTTTAGACCAATTATGTGAGTAATAATTAAGAGTTAATACTGATTACGTGTTTTTATGCATTTCAGGCTTCAAAGTCCATTATGTGTAGAAATGTGCCACTTTAGTGAGATAAAGAAGTAAAGGTCGGTTGCTAAGGAGTTCTATGATTAAAGGCCAAGATTCAAGAAGACAAAGCCTTTCTAAAGCCCGGTCAAAAGCTGAAAAGTCGACGCGGGCAGAAACAGTACTCAAAGATAGCATAACTTCCGTAGGCCATATCTTTATACTCAGACCTTGGAATTGGGCCTACCTTATGTCAAAACGACCGGCTCAGAAAGAGCTTTCCAATGGTATAAGCCTTGACCCAATCAGAGAAGCAGAAGTGGACGAAAAGTCTGTTGAAGACAACTGCAGCTGAAGAGGCCTTTTTGGACTGAAAGAATTGGGTTTTGGGCCTGATTCTCTGGCCCAAAACATGGCTCCAAGCCCATGCACGATTTTTGGATCTGGACATATAAAAACAAAAGCTTAGCTCTTTGTTAATGGTAGCTAGTTAGACCTAAAACAATAGATAATTCTAGATCTAGTTTTTATTAAATAAAATTAAGTTTAGTTTAAATTCAATTCTTGTTTTAGATTAAACTCTTAGTATCATTGTTCTTCATTAGTATTGATAAATAAAATAGCTAGTTTGTTAATTTCGATTTTTGTCATTTCAATTTATAGATCTAATTTTAATTCTTGTTGAGTATCATTTCTGAGTTGTTAAATTAGATTGAAGTATTGTTAGTTAAATTAGCCAAGTAGAATTTTGGTATGATGTTTAGTTTTAAATCAATGGGAAATGATAGTGGTATGAATCAAGGCTAAACCTCCATTAGAGGGGTTGAAGAAGCCTTGATGACGCTTGATCTTTGTTAAACTTAGAAATCATCGTGATAATTATTCCACTCTAGAAACGATTAATTCACCATGAGAATGGGTTTAATCGCTCACATGCTAGTTATGAAATGGTAGAAATGCCATGTATAATTAGGGATTAGAATTACTATTTTGATATGCTAAGCACTCAATTTGGATCACGACGAGTCTTTGTTAGTAGGATGAAGCCGAGTTAAGGTGGATTCAATTCCCTTTAATTCTTTATCTAGATTCAAACCCTTAGCATTCTCTCTTTTCGTTATTCGTAATTTGTTAATTTAATTCACCTCGTAGTATAGAATTCCCCTCGTAAACCTCTCATTAGACTTAAGACCGATTAGTTAACTATGAAATCATTCCATGCTAGAGAACTAGGAGTGGAACGAATTTTTTACTCCATTCTATTTCGATAGAATTGAGAGTAGATATCTTTGATAAATATAGACTCGTATTAAGTTTTAGTTTACTTGCGTTTTGAGTTTCATCGTTCATTTCGTAGGTAAATTATTCTTTTTACGTTTATCAAGGCCCAACCCTAATTTTCAGGTTAGGGAGATATTTAGACTAATTATCATAAAAGCAGTGTCTTAGCACCAAAATGAGCTTTAATCATGCTTATTATGAAGACCGAAGCTATTAGGAAAAAGTACCAAAAAAGTCAAAGGTCAAGGACTCAAAACCAAGGAGCTGAAAAGTTAAAGACCTCAACTCTAAAGACCCAAGATGGATGTCCTTAAACCAAAAGTTAGCATTCTCCTAAATCAATCTTGGTGAGAAAGAAATCAAAAAGCAAAAGCAAAAGTTGATGTGAGGTGTCTCAAGATTAATGGAGAAGGGCAAATCTGGAAAAAAGAAAAGGAGGGGTATGTAAACAAAAAACAAGGGAGAGAGAAACCATCCATTGTATTAGGGTCCAAATCATTTGGTTTGCTTTACTTTATAGTCTTGTTTTTCAATTCAAGTTTTTACTTTATTATTCTTCATTTCTTTGCATTTCAATCTTGTTAATTTGCTTTGTTTATATCAATCAATCAATATTGTTTTATTGTTCATGTTTCAATCTTCGATCAATCCTTATTTCAATGTTTTCATGTCATTTACATACCAACAACTTGAGTTTTTATGTTTTCATTAGCCTAAACTAAACTTGCCTACACAAAGAGTCTACCTTCTTCCCTAAACTCCCATCTCTCAACTCTAAACAATCTTTGAAGTATACTGCCCCATACTACAGCTATCAAAGGTGCATTTTACAAGAGTTTGTTTTGGCAAGCTGCCAAGGCAAGCATTCCTGAGGAGTTTGATCTTATCATGGAAGAGATAGCAAACCTGTCTGATAAAGCAAACAAATATTTGACTGAGCAACAAGATCCAAGATGGTGATCGATCTAGAGCTTTATTTTCTTTTGTGCCCTTGATAAGAGCCCAAAACTATAGTTTTAACCCCTTAATAATATTACATTTAGACCAATTATGCTTATAATAAATAAGAGTTAGTACTGTTTACGTACGTTTGTGTATTTCAGGTATTGGAGTTAAATATGTGAAGAAATATGTCACTTTTGCAAGAGAAATGACCAAATATTGGTTTCTAAGAAGTTCTATGGTTAAAGCCCAAGTTTCAAGGAGAAAAAACATTTTTAAAGCCCAGCCAAAGCTGAAAAGTCAAAGTTAACGCAGGCAGAAATAGAACAGAAAAGTCAACAGAACTTCCGAAGGCCGTATCTTTGGACTCAGACCTCGGAATTGGGCCTACTATATGTCAAAATGACCGGCTTTGAAAGAGATTTCTAATGGTCTAGGCCTTGACCCAATCAGGGAAGTAAACATAGACAAAAAGTCTATTGCAGTAATTTCCAACGTAGAAACAAATTAGGTTTTGGGCTTGATTTAATGGCCCAAAACATAGCTCCAAGGCCCATGTACGAAATTGTAAACCTAGCCCTTTCCTATATAAAGAGGACTAAGGCACAACTCTAAAGAACACTCCCATTAGATAATAAATTAGTTTTCTTCTTTAGTTTTAAAACCTAGTTATTGTTTTATTAGCCTAGCCACCATTAATTTAAGTCAAGTTATCTTTAATAAAGTAGTTCTTCATTATGTCTTATTATTATTCTGTTAATTATGATAGTCTAATGAATCTTAGCTAAACCTCCATTAGAGGGGTTTGATTAAAGCCTTGATAAAGACTTGATGTGTTAGTATAG
Organism: Coptis chinensis; assembly: GCF_015680905.1. Lineage (NCBI taxonomy): Eukaryota > Viridiplantae > Streptophyta > Magnoliopsida > Ranunculales > Ranunculaceae > Coptis > Coptis chinensis. The sequence goes on along the minus strand of NC_141456.1, from coordinate 21,502,456 downwards.
AATAGTTGTAGTAAGATATTCTACTCTAGAGGATAGTTAATTCACCATGAGAATGGGTTTCAATTACCTCACATGCTAATTATTAGTTGGTAGAGATGCCATGAATAATTAGGGATAAAAATACCTAATCTTTATGTGAAAACCTAAAGATTAGGGTTGCAACAACTCCGTACTAGCATATTAGGGATTAATCAAGGTGGATTTCAAATCTCCCTAATTCCTTCTCATTCATATTTTCGTATTTAATTTCTATAGTATAATTTAGAATATCTTAATTAGTTATTCCCACATATTAGTCTTATTAAAAACATTGCCCTCATTGGTATTGTAGAATTGTTTAAGTTAGTGAGCCTGTTACGTTCTAAGCAACTAGGAATGGAACGAAATCTTTACTCTAAGTTTATTACATGATAATTGAAAGTAGAAAATTTGATTAAAAGTAGAAAAAATAGCGTTTCTTATTCCTAGCATAAATAATTATTCATAGGAAGAAAAATTTTAATTTTCATATTATCAGCCCTGTTGTGATGCAGTTGAGAATAACATGTGTGAGACATTTAATGGTGTAATCAGAGAAGTAAGAGGGAAGACTATAATTGCAATGCTAGAGGATATAAGATTGCAATGTATGGAAAGGATGCATAAAAAGAGAATTACATGCAGCAAATGGCATGATGTGTTGTGTCCAAGGGCTAGGGCAAAACTTGAAAAAAACAAGGATGATGCCAGGAATTGGGTAACCATTTACATTAGAGCCACAACTTTTGAGATTATAAAATCTCAAAGTTATTCCTAATCACAATGTGTTGATATAGAAGCTAGAACTTGCACTTGCAGGATGTGGGGGTTAAATGGCATTCCTTGCCAGCATGCCATTTCAGCCATATATTACATGAAACCAACTATGCAACCATCTCAGGTTAGTAGTTTAATTAGTTTATTGGTTTATTGGTTTATAATGGTATCAGGTTAGTTTATTAGTTTGAATTTTTTATTTTAATTTTTGCATTGTAGGAAACTGTTAATGCAAGAGTTAGTACAAGGGGGAAGAGAAAGAGTAAGAACATACCATCAGAGCCAGAGTCCACTCCTTAGCCAACCATGCCACCACCTACTGTGCAACTATTTCAGGTTACTAGTTTCTAAATTTCTTTAGTTTATTAGTTTATTGGTTTATAATGGTATTAGGTTAGTTTATTAGTTTGATTTTTTTTCTTTTAATTTTTGCATTGTAGGAAACTGTTAGTGCAAGTGTTAGTATAAGGGGGAAGAGAAAGAGTAAGAACATACCATCAGAGCCAGAGTCTACTCCTCAGCCAACCATGCCACCACCTAGTGTGCAACCATATCAGGTTACTTGTTTCTAAATTTCTTTAGTTTATTAGTTTATTGGTTTATAATGGTATCAGATTAGTTTACTAGTTTGAATTTTTTTTCTTTTAATTTTTGCATTGTATGAAACTGCTAGTGCAAGTGTTAGTACAAGGGGGAAGAGAAAGAGTAAGAACATACCATCAGAGCCAGAGTCCACTCCTCAGCCAACCATGCCACCACCCAGTGTGCAACCATCTCAGGTTACTAGTTATCCAACTTGTGTTTATACTACTTATGTTTATCCTTATTAGTTTATATTAATGGTTGTTCTTGCATTGTTTATATCCTTATTAGTTTATATTAATGGTTGTCCATATTAGTTTATGTCTATATATTGCAATGTATATTGTAGGACCAAACCGAGAAGAGAAAGACTTCTGGGAGAAAAGAAGTGACACCACAAGGTTATGGCCTATATATATCAGAACACACCGGCAGTCATTTCATTTGTTCAAGAAGCAATGCACCACCAATCAAAGTTTATAATGGTTCAGGTTCAAGATTGAGTGTATCATCTTCTTCTGCAGCTAAAAATATGATTGTTCCTATACCAAAAGCCTCTAGAACTAAGACTAAAAGTGTGGTTGCACCTATAGCAGTTAGAACTCAAGAAAGTGAAGCTGGAGCTCAAGGAACTCAAGCAAGGCCAATTCAAGTTAGAAATAAAACCAGAGTTGGTGCAACTAAGACCAAGATAATAACTGAATGCAAGTCACCAACAACAAGGTCAATGACAAGTAAACAAGGAGTTGCTGCAACTAAGACCAAGACAAACACTGTTAGGCCAATTTGGAAATGAATGTAATTTAACTAAGATATTGACTTATCTTTAAATATGGAAATGTGGAAATGAATGTAATTTGACTATGGAAATGAATGTTGTATATGGGTTATCTGTGAATATAGATTCGGAATTGTGGAATTGCAGCAGACAATAACTTTATATATTTGGAACTGTTTTGGATAGATTGTAGTCAATATTTGTTGCATTGTAAGTTGTGCTTAATGAATATGTTAGTTGAGTAGTAGTGTGTATTAACTTCTTTACATGTATCAATGCATGCCAATGCTCATCTCCTACATAAGAAAGCTCCACTCACACCGCTCTCTACTCAGCACTAATAGAAATCACTTTATCACTCACTCTCCAGTTGACATGGTGAAAGTAGCCGTGAGAGTGTTCAGATGGACACATCCAAGTTAAGTGAGTCCTATAATAAACTATGTGAAATGATGAAGACAACACAGGGAAGGAAGGTGTTCATGGAGATTGTGTACCAAGATGGAGACCTACATATTGGAGTCATCTGTCCTAAGTGTGAGAAGTTGTGCTACATTGAGGTGCTTGGGGAAGAAGGAAAAGTAGAAAAATGTTTTCCTTACTGTGTTGTGAAAGAGAAAGATGTTGTTCTAGATGATGATGATGAGCCACCACCCGGATTCCAGAAGTTTACTGTGTCACAGAGGAGATCAGCTAGGCTTCAAGCAAGCACCTCAAGCACTGTACAGCAGCCCCAGCTGGGCCATCTAAAAAACAAATTAAAGAAGTTGTTTTAGCACTAGCAGCTGCAGGTGTGTGCATGAAAACTCTGGGAAAAACTATGGAGAAGAAGTAATGGTGTCTAGTATTGTTGGAGTGTCTAGTACTCTGGAGAAGAAGTGATGCAATGTCTAGTCTAGTTTTTTAAGAGTCTTTTGTTAAGGAATGTCAAGCAAACTTGTATGTTTGCTATGTTTGTCTTTTGCTTTATGCTTGTCCAAATTTCTGTCAGAATTTCGTATGTTTTTTTTGTCAAAATTGCTTTATGCTATGTTTTTTTTGTCAGAATTTCATATGTTTGCTCTATGTGAACTTGTATGTGAACTTATATGTTTGCTTTATGTGAAAGTCTTTTGTTCATGGATAATACTTGAACTAGAACTTGTCTGTTTGCTCTATCTGTCAGAACTTGTATGTTTGCTCTATCTGTCAGAATTTAGTACGTTGTCAGTATTTAGTACATTGTCATAACTTTTATGTCAGAATTGAACTATAACTAGAACTAAAACTAGAACTAAGTTGTTTATTTTGTTAACAACTTGAACTAGAACTAATACTCTAATGGTTGGAACAAAAGTTCAACATAACAAAAGTTCAACATAACTGAAGCTAAAACTCAAACAAGTATTTTTTTTTCAATAATGGATATTTCATTAATCATAATTTAATAGTTTGGACACCTGACTCAACAATACAAGGTGGGAGAGTGCTCGGATTTGCAGCCTTAGCCTAGGCAGCTAGTTCATGACCCTCCCCAATAAAAGACCTACTTAACCAACTAAACTTAAAAGACATTAGATCAACCAAAATATCTAAAATGTGATAGACTACACTTCTAAATGGCCACCAACATTCTTCTAGACTTAAGTGTTATGATAACACTTTGATTGTCTCCAAGGAACTCCACATGCCTACATTCCAGGCTTCTGGCAAGTAGACTAGTCACTTTAGCAACAACAACCTTTGCTTCATGAATTCTCCACATGCCTACATTCCAGGCTTCTATTGGACATGCTCATCCTTTTATATTTAGCTTTGAGAATTCAGATAGACTCATTTTTAAGGTAATAATGGGTTCCGTTGTCAAAGTGGTTCTCTTCTTTCTTGACTCCATCTTCAGTGCATCTTCAAGCCATTCAAATTCCTCACAAATCTTGCATTTCAAATACTTTTTTCCAATATTCATTCCATACTTGGTAGTCTTAACAAACCTCTTTCCCCTACAATCATTTCTCTTGCAGTCATAATCTACCCATGGGCACTCCTATATCCAATGGCCTGTTTAACCACACTTAAAGCATTCATTTCTTGATGAGCTTGATCCAATCCCAAATAGTCTTTCAACAACAGCTTCATCCAACCATTATATATAACTTGGACATGATTGATGTTGGTACTTCAAGTACTTCCGTCCTGGATTCTTTGTTGTTTGTGATATGCCCAACATTCGGATCCCATCACATGTAGCTTCCTTACAGGAAAAGTACATAAATTGGCGTTCAATAGCTGAGTGTCCAACCTCATCACAGACATGACATTCAACCTGTGGTGAACAAAACATGTACTAATTACTGAAGAAATAAAAGTTAACAACAGAATTTGAAACTAAAAGATAAAAGAATGTATAAAGCTCTCACAAGGACAAACATAAATATTATAAACACCTCATGTATTCATTAGAAACTAATAGAAATTTCAAACTAATAATGCATATGCTTCAATATTGCAATTACCTTCATTTTTGCAAGTTCTTTTTGGAAAAATAGAGAAACCCCAATTTTGGTTTGATCTTGAATAAAACCGTTGTGAGGGTTTGTGAAGTTAGGGATTTTGGAGGGAGATGAACATGCACTTTGAGAAAGCCCAAAGTTCTTGAAGACTCACGTGAGTGAGAGCGTGCGCCTTTCATTTCTCATAAAAAAACCAAGATGGAGACTCACATGCCGTGCATGCGCTACTTACGTGAAGACTGAGTTTCCATGTGTACGCATTATGTATGCCAAATCATCAAATACGTATACATACTTCACAGTATACATAGATGGTACCTATTTTAGTAATATTTGAAATCTACGATACCCTATTTTGCAAAAAAAAATAATACAGTACCCATATTGTAAAATTCACTATAGTTCAATACCCAAATCAATAATTTTTTCTAGATGTAATCTTATAACTAAAATTACACAAGCTAATAGGCCTAAACTTTGAGATATTGTCCGGGTTTGAAATCTTAGGGATTAGAGTAATGAAGGTTTCATTAAATTAGGGTGAAGAAATTCAGAATTGAAAAAAAAATTAACAAAGAAGCAAATGCTAGGATCCACAATGTCCTAACACTTTTGGTAGAAAGCACCCTGGAATCCATCAGGTCCAAGTGCCTTAAGACTACCCATCCTCTTAACAACACACCAAATATCACTATCAGAAGGACAAGCCACCAAAATCTCATTCTTTCTGCTAGAGATACAAGGTTGGAACAAACTGAGGATGTTCTCATTTCTTGCAGGTCTGTCAGATGTGAAAATATAGGTGAAGTATTCATTGACGCTCTCTCCAACCTCCTTTCTACCCTCTGTCCAAATACCATCCTCATTCTTGAGCTTATGAATCGTATTTTTCCTCCTTCTGTATAAGGTAGAAAGGTGAAAAAACTTAGTGTTTCTTCCTCCTTCCTTGATATAATGAATGGTTGACTTTTGTTTCCACAGGCTTTCCTCTTTCTCAAACCAGTCAAGGAGCTGGGCTTTGAGGAACTTAGCCTTATTCAGGTTATCATGTGTAGGTGGTTTCATAAGAACTCTTTCAAGATCTCTTTGAGCCTTCCTAATATTATGCAGAACATGACCAAAAACATTTTTATTCCATCCAGTAAGAACCTCCTGAGTACTCCTAGTTTTAACAATCACATTTTGATCAGGGTTCTCATGATTAACATAGTTCCATACTTCATTTATCACATTTATACAAGAATCATGCTGGAACCACATATCAAAAAAATTAAAAGGTTTTTTTACAAACTTCTTCCATGCTATTTAAATTAATAACAAGAGCCATATGATCTGACGAGGCATTAACAACATTTTTCACAATCACATTTGGGAACATAGATAGACAATTGGAGTAAGCCATGGCTCTATATAATCTTTCCAAAATAACATCATGCACACTCCTATTATTGTTCCATATAGGTCCTTTATATCCTAAGTCTATCATGCCAAGATCATTCATCATGCTATTAAATTCAAACATGCATTTATTAAAATAATTATTACCTCCTACTTTTTCATCTAAAGAAGCAATGACATTAAAGTCCCCCCACAACTGATAAGTGCTCAAAAAGTGCTATTTAACTCTCGATTATGCCTCTTGTTTAGCCATCTTAGTGGACTAATAGTGTTTATAAGTTGTGTTTTAAGATTTTACAGGTGAAAAAGAGAGTTTTGTAGAATATTAGAGAAAATGGGGTAAAACGGAGCAATTCAGAGCATTAAGGATCACATGGGAGGCCCGTCGACAATCATGGAGAAGGCCAAGGAATTGGAGCTATTAAAGATGCAACTTGGACCTATTTTAAAGCCTGTTTGGAAGCCCAAGGCCAAAGGATTCGTTGGTTGGACCAAAACCCGCAAAAGAGGATAGAAGGATGGAGCAAAAGAGGGAAAATAGACTTCTGAGTCTGAGACTCATGGATCATGAGTCTGGACTCAATGCTCGCATCTGGGACGCATAGATCGTGAGTCTAGATGCATTGATTGAGTCTGAGATGCATGGATAATGAGTCCAGACGCATGAATCGACACTGTAGCCAATTCCTTCTCAGTTTTGGACATGAAGTTGGACTCTGAAAGAAGTCTATTTGTATTAGGAAACAAATGACGGTTTGGAATGCTTCTAGAGCTCATTGTAACCCCTATAAATAGAGGACCTAAGTGCCTCATGTAATTGGCCAATTTACTTATATTTTTGTTTCCAGAACTTGAGGCAGATAGTCTTAATAAATTAGTCTTTCTAGTCTTATGTTCTTCAACTCTTCTTCTTCTCGTTCTTCGTGTTCTTCCTTCTTTATGGAAGGCTAATCTTCTCCTTCAAGGGAGGAGATGAAGCCAGTGCTTAAGGTTTAATGATTCTTCTGGTTTATGGTGTTCTTCAATCAGGTTAGTTCTTTATGTTTTTAGTTATTAGTTCCATTGCCCAGACCAGGGGATGGAAGTATCACTACAAGAAAAATGACTTTTGGCCACAGGTACAGATGAGCTTTAGCCACGGTCATAGGCTGTTGCATAATAACCACGGGCTTTAGCCGTGGCTAAAACTTTTGACAGGTGTGGCCAAAGTTCGGTGCGGTTTAAGTTTAATTGGGTTTTTGGCCACTACCCAAAAATTCTACGTAATGTAAACTACTCTCTCGAGGTTTATCGAAAATTAAAAAAACAAAAACAAAACAAATACTCTCTGTCTCCGTTTTCTTCCCTTCTCCTCTCTCACGGCAGTGACGCAGACACGCCACTCCCCTCTCTCTCAGGTAATCTTTTCTCTGTTTTGTTTTCTTCTTCTGCTAATCTCACTTTGAACATCTCTAAATCATTATTTTTTTGAGAAAAACTTCGTCTTTAATCACTAGGTAATTGTTATTCGTTTTTCCCCTCATGTCTCTCTATCCCCTCTCACAATTCTTGCTTTTTAACCTGAGCTCTTGATGTGTGTTGCTATTAGTGGAAACTTATAATACTGTCTCCCAGATATAAGAGACCTTTGGGCGGCTTGCTGACGTGAGTAGAATCGAATGGCATTGCTTGACTCTCGCGATAATGGCGGATGCGGTGAAAACCCACCTCGATCGTAAACCCCTTTGGTTTAAAGTTACTTGATGATAAACTATGCTATATAACTATATAAGCAATGGTTTGGGGAAATGAAAATAAAGGAAATATTAAATGAGCTGATTTTTGCAAGGATGATCTCCATGGCGGGGAGATCATTTAGATCAAATAAGTAGCCCCTGATTCAAGATCTAGTCCACTTTTGGGGTGGAGTGGCTCTACCCTCTCATGTAAATGTTGTGAGATGGTTGAAGCATGTTTTGGTTAGGAGATTGAAGTTATATTATACATAGAAACAGAAAACTTTGCATTTGTTGTTTGTCGTTATACTCACTCCATAGAAACAGAAAACATGTCTATGAAAAAGTAGTGCTTACCAATTTCTATGAAAAAGTAGTGTTTGTAAGGTTTGTTTTGTTAAAATTTAGTTTAAATGAAATAATATCACTCATGGTTTATGATATTTGTTGTGAACAGTCCGGATTATTGTTTTTTTTTTCATTTACATGGTGAGTTTTTCTCCCATCTCCGGTTTGGTGTTAACTTGAAATGGGGTTTTTCTAGAAAAGTTGAAACTTGTTTTGTTTTACTTATCTTGGTTATAGATCTTGTTATTGAATCGATTCTATCACCCAATGGGGTTGTGTTATTGTTATATGTTAGTCCCGATTCTAAGTTAAAATGGGTTTGTGTTGGTCGGTTTGAGTTTTTAGGTATAACTAAGTTCAATAAAATCACATTTGTTTGTTATGTGACTTACTAGATGATAGATATTTGCTACTTGTTGACGTGATGTACTTGCATTATGTTCTCTATTTATTATATCTGTATGCGCCTAAGGTGCAATTGAGAATGTTAATTGCGAAGTAAGTTGTAGTGTTGATTAGCTAAGTGTTGGGCATTTTTATGGAATTCAAATCAATATTTTGTAAGGTCAAATATACCCATTTGTTATTTATTTTAGAAGAAATAATTTAATATATTTAATAATTTATTATATTGTAAGTGAGAGTGTCTCACATACAAATTCATCATGATTCTAAGCACCTTAAGAATCCATTTGTCGATACCAAGATTAGTAACTTGGATGCTATTGTTGTTATTGATACTTTTTTAAACCAAAGCCTAATGTTAGCGGTAGTCTCAAGAAGTAATTGTTTTAATATTGAGTCTGTTGTTGAAGTGTGTGGTAGTTGGTAGAAGTGAGTAGGAGAACCCTTACTTGCTTCTTTTTTTTATTTTTATGCTCCTACTCTATATTATATTGAATGCAAGTTAAGATATTGCTACTTGGGTTAACTAAAAAATACGCTACTAATATGGGCAGTATAATTATATTTTTTCTAGATAACATCCTACTTGGTTGCATATGATATCATCTTTGTTGTTACTGTTCTTTATCTAGTTTCAATTTATTTTTTAAAGTGAGAATGTAGTTTGTTTTTTTCGTATGCATGCCTCAATCGATCCATTTTTTTGTGTGCTTCCAATTTATTTGAATTTATGGGTGCAACTAGGTTAGATTGATTGTCGGATGTAGTACTTGTGCTATTTTAGTCTCTCCCAACGTGGAGTTCATTATTTACTTATGTGGTGGTCTATTATGTGTATGGTTTACTTGCCATTGTATTTTCAGCTCTAACTATTTTTGATTTATTCGTATTGCAAGAACTACAGTATGGAGGGGTTTGGGGTGATAGATAAAAGTTGGATTGATTTACCAAAAGAGGACGATCGTTTTATTCATGGTGTTAATCAATTTGTACAATTTGCAAGGGATAACTGTCACCACAAGGATGTGATCCCATGTCCATGCGATAACTGTAGAAATAGGGTCGAAAGCACTAACCCATGAGGTGGTCACATTGCATTGTTACCAAAAGGGCTTCTACAAACAAAGTATACATTTTGGAGAATGCATGGAGAAACAAGTCAGCCACCAAGTGTGGCATTTGAAAGGGTGGAAGGTCAAATTCCACTAATTTTGAGGTGGGAGGGACTTCCCCTTTTTGAGGAGAATGTTGCATTTAGTACCATCGTAGAAGAACTTGACGGTGATAACTTGGATCTTTGTTATTGAACAATGTTCAACGGATGGTGCTCGAGGAATAGTTGAGGAAGATCCTATAGTTGAGGAAGAGAGCGACACAATTGAGTCCGATAATTTTCGTGAGGCTTTGAGTCCCTTTATATCCCGATTGTGAGGACTTTACAGTTTTGAAATTTGTCGTCAAGTTGTTTTGGTTAAAGGTTACACATGGGTGGACGGACAAGAGTTTTTACGGGACTCCTCGAATTACCGTGTGGCTTTTCCACGTGACAACAAGACTCGGAGAATACTTATAGGGCAGAAAAATTAATAAAAGAGTTGGGCCTTAAATATGAGAAAATTGATGCTGCCGAATGATTGCATGCTATTTTGGAGAGATGATGATTGGAGGGATACTTGTACTACGTGTGGAGCGTCGAGGTACAAATATGCTGATATCGAACAGAGGAAGAAACATATTAGGATTCCAGCAAAGATACTCCGATATTTTCCAATTACGGCGAGGTTAAAGAGGTTGTATAGTGTACCATGGGTGGCAAAGGAGATGTGTTGGCACTCGGAAAATCGATTGAAAGGTGGAGAGATGGGGCATCCAGTTGACTCATCTAATTGGAAATTAATTGATCGGAAGTATAAAGACTTTTCAATTTGGCTCGTAATGTTCAATTAGGACTAGCGACAGATGGTTTCAATCCTTTTGGAACTTGTGGCACATTATACAGCTCTTGGCCTGTAATGTGTGTTGCCTATAACCTTCCTCCGTGGCTTTGGTTTTCCACAACTCCTAGCGTCATGCCTTTTTGCGTAGGTTTTACCTATATAGATAAATTGGTTATTACTTCTTTATTATCCTTTTTGTTTTTCCTGAAACCTTCATTTAAATCGAGTTACAGGTTTATTCAATCCTCTATTGAGATTGCAGCTATTCATCAGCCCCTATGGAGCCATTTTGAAAAATATTTTATCATAGGGCTAAATTTTCAGGAGACGGACAAGATGCGGTGAGTCTGATTTATTCTTTCAGGGCTCATGATCACTTAGATATACAACATTTCAGCTTCCATTACAATGCTGCCATAGAAATAGCAAAAACTCTGATCCAAATTCATTGTACTTGCATGTAATTGGGTTTTGCATTCACTAACTATGCCAACGTTCAAAATCATAGCATCCCCTTCATAAATAGATATGAGAGTGGCACTCATGAACTTATACACCCTAGGGTGGACTCTGAGAATCGTGGAATTATGGGACAAAGTGGGCAAGCGTTTCCCATGAACTGGACTAGTTAAGTTTGCCGCGAAGATGGCGGAAATCAGATCAGGTAACTATGCAGTCATTGATGGTCCTAACAGTAACATGGCAGTTAAGATCTCACAAGCAAGTAAAATTCTATTGCAAAATGCTAAATCTTTTCTTTTTTGGTCGTACCCCCCACGGATTTTGTTCTTGAAATGTCAGGTCACGCTGCTTCTCATGTTGGTGGACAAATGTGGGTTTACAAAGAAACTCAAACCGAAAGCTGCAGTGAGCATTCAATTCGACGCTTCGCCACCCATGGTCACACAGGGGCCTCTGGTATTGCCACCACAGTCGCATCAAGGACCGCCCTTCATGCGGCCTGTTGGAGGTCCTCCGTACTCGATTCATACTGTGCCGAACTACAACATCGGATTAATGCCACCAATTCTTGGGACCCAGTTTGCACCATTTGATAGCTCTGAACCCCAGGCACGTGATGCTTCTCGTCTTCCAAGTTTTGTCGTAGCCGTCATTCTTCCATACTCTTATATAATATATATCTTTGAATGTGCTTCTTCTACGTATTATCTATCTCGTATATGTTTACTTGTTTAGGATCATTGAACAAGGCGTTATTAATTTAAACATTTTTTTTCCAACCTCTTTACAATAGGCCGATGATTTCTACCCAAGCAACTAGGTGTTGAAAACCTCCTCAACCGCAATGTAAGTGGGAATAAAACCAAGACCTCCCCGGTACAACTACTGGGGCCTTGAGCAACCGAGTTGCTTTGGACTTATATATAAATTTGAACATTTACACATGAATTAATAATCTTACATTTGATTTGATTTTGTTTTTCCTTCTCAACTAAAACATTTATATGTTAACTAATAGTCCTAGAATAAGAATTTCTTTTCCCATACATTTTTCAATTTTACTTAGTCTATGTGCTAGCTTTATTAACTCCTTAAACTCCCTAGTTTATTAATTGTGCATTTTTGTCATAAACCAACCAATGCTACATGGGCAGAATGGAGATAATGTGGCATAATCCTAGCCTAAGATGATCTCAGGCCTAAGATTCACTCGCCTATGTGCTATGTGCAGCAATTCCTATTCGTTTGTTAGATTCTTGTATTTTTTTAATGATTAAAAAAAGAAAAAAACTGTATGCTCTAATTTTTCTATTTTTCTTTCTTGAATTTAAAAATGTTAATATTAAGAGCTTACATTCAAGGCCATTTTCCCATATGAAAAAACTTTACATTTTAGCCATTTAATTCCTGCAAGTTTTACCAAACCAATCCAAGCCATGACAAAAGCCGCAGATTATAAACTATAGAAGATTCAAAACTTTTGATGGAAACAAGGCAGGACCCTACCCTAGGCGATAGGAAGGGCTAATGATATGGAGCTCTTATACAAGTATAACATCCCACCAATGAAGTTGTTTAGAAGGGTTTTGTCAAGAGGGTATTAAGTGGGTGGAGTGGGGATAGACTATATCTTCCCAAGGAACAAGGTGTGGGAAACAAAGTGGGTTTGGGTTTAAGCACATTACGAACAGGGCTTAAATAGGCTTGTAGCATTGTTGAGCCGATTTTGTTGCTTGCATAATATGTACATTTGTTCACTGAGAATACTTTCCTTTGTAGGCTTTGTTTTCTTTTTTGTTAAGCACAAAACAACATTGTGTTCATTAACATGGAATGTAGAGAGAGGTCTGTCGGTTGCTCCCTTCTACCTCAGGGGATCTTAAAGGGGGTAAGTTTTCATTTTCTGAGGTTGAAATTTAACTTTGTTGAGATTTATAGCTACTGATATTGGCGACTATTGTCGTTCAGGGCACCCTTCATTGGTTTTCACTTTCAAAGGCCTTTCGGCCAAAGGAGATATGTTTGACCTCAAGTTCATCCAATATAAGCACTTGATGCTCTTTTACCATTTTTGTCCAATGCACTTGGAATTACATAAGTTAGTTTTAAGATCGGGGACTTCACTCTTAATTCACGTGACATCCTAATATTTATGTTATGGCATGAAGTCGCCTTAGTACACTAATGAGATATGCATCGCCCGGGGATTCTCTTTTGATCTCATTGTTACTTTGTTTGCCTCTCTTACGAGGGTTCTTCTTTGGTAGCTACTTCTCGGTGACGGGAGCTCTTGTGGGTCTCATCAAACACGGGTAATGCGATGAGCATGTTTGGGACACTTCTTGTCATATGGGGCCTTGTCAAGGAAGGGCTTCTTGGGAAACCCCGTGAATCTGAGATCCCGCAAAAGCGTGTTGATCAAGGCTTAGTATGTGCTTTCACTTGTATAAAGTATGATGTCAATAAAATTGTTAAAAGTAGTCCGACTTCGACCCTTGGTGAAATGATAGAATTTTGTATGACCTTTGGTGTGATGCGAATTGAATGAATTTAGTATGGTCGGGGAATCAATTTTTTTTATCCAATTTAATACATTTGCCACGGCCATAAACTGTGGCTAACCATTAGGTACAGTCCAATAAAAGACATTTGCCACGGCCTAGACCTGTGGCCAAATTATAGATCCATTCTACAGATGAGCATTATCCACGGTTTAATGCTGTGGCAAAAAGGAAAATTCACCACGGCCCATGTAATGGTTCATAACCGTGGCATAAAATGAAGCTTTACCCACGGTCTTTAGCCGTGGCCAAAGATTAGCCATAGGTGCATTGGCAACGATCGTGCAACGGCTTATAACCGTGGCAAAAGATCTTTAGCCACGGTCAATGACCGTGGCAAATGCTCAGTATTCTTCTAGTGTATAGATTAAGGTTTTTATTTATTGCAATCGAATATCATGCTAGTTTAGGGTTTTATTTATTGCAATTGAATATTTGCTAGTGACATGCTTTTATTTATTGCAATTGAATATAATGCTAGAATAAGATTTTATTTATTGTAATTGAATATTATACTATTATTCTCTACTTTTCTTCTAGTTGTGTAGTGTTTTAGAGTAAGGGAAGTATTCCTTGTGTTTGCCTTAGATGGTGATTCATTGAATAGCTGCCCAAGCTCACATAAAAGGAAAGAAGATACTAGTAACATAAACATAGGAATAACCTTAAGTAGAGTTATTTGTTAACGATGTTTTGTCCAGAGGGCATCGGCTTTTCGCTTTCGATTGCCTAATTGTAGTCTACTTGTGAGAACAACCATGAAGCAAAAGGTCATTGAATCAAAAGTATTGGTGGATTCTAATCTCTTGAATTCCCTTTCTTATAAATTCTCAATAGTTTAGTTTAGTTTAGTTTAGTTTAGCATTAGAATCTAAAATATATAATCATAGTTTTTAATCCCTCAAACTCCCTTTCCAGTCCTATCCTTCATATAAACATACACTTAAAAGTGGAACGATACCCTACTCATCCTTTACTTATTGAGGGATAATTAGGTTTTGATACGCTTCTTTTGTTCAACGACCATATACCATCTACATATACAAAAAGAGGCTGGTCAACAACATCCAAGGGCCTGGAATGAACGGAGCAAGCTCCTTAAGTTCATCCCAAACCTTTTTACGCATGTAGGCAATTGGATGCCCATAAACAAACAAGAAAAACCAATCTACATTAGCATGATAATTAGATAATTTCCATGTTGCCTAATTCTGTGATGACCCTAGCACTTTTAGATCACACCCCTCCTTCCAAAGAATTGCAAGCCCACCACTTAGCCCCACAGCAGGAACAGAGAAGCATCCATCATACTTTATTGTCTTACTTAACCTACTGATCCTATCACTACTAGCTTTTGTTTCCGAGAGGCACACTACATCAGGTTGGTGTTGCTTGATCAGGTCCACAAGTTGCTGGACCGCTGCTGGGGACCCCATCCCCCAGCAATTCTGTACCAGCATCATTAATGGGAAGGTGGCTGTGTTGGGACAGCCACCACGAACCCTTGGTTGTTATCATCGATCTTTGCCATGTTACCATTCCTTGTTCCACTATAATTGCCAGACACTCCATCTAAGATGGACATACTCACTGAGGTACATACTTACAGACCTCTGAGATTCATACTTTGTGTCATGCATATCACCAAATTCCAGTCTTCTAGCTACTGGACTCACCACGTCAGAATCATCAAATGCTAGAGGTATTGGTATCGGTTCAGTTACATTATCCTTTGACTCAGAATCATATTGAACTATCTCTCTCTGCTCCCCTTGAGAAGGTACTTGATATGGGACTATCATTCTTGAATTATGCTCTGACCTAGAATCACTAATCAAATAAATGATTTGTGCATTCCTGGGGATCAATTTGTGTCCTTTTCCTTGACTTCTCAATTCCACAGCTTGTTTCTTCACTTTCTTTGACCTATTGACCGCATTTCTAACTCCTTGACCCAACCATTCTTCTTTTTCTTGCTCACAGCTAGCCATAAGAATCTCTTGGTTATGGAAAATTTGCCTCTTATTATGGCGTTTGGCTCTTCAAAAAAAGACACCAGATTTGTCTTAGGAGAGTTGGGTCTATCATATGGTGTGGTTGGTCTCTTTTGTTTCTTGGCCACCAGATGCTTAAAAGTCTTTCCTCCTGTTTTCCTAAGAACCGCATGTTGAACATTCCCAATATATGTAGAAATTGTCTCTCTTGTCTAATAGCATGTGGGATACCACATGGTCTATCACTTAGTTTTTAGACTTATCATTAGAATTAGTTACAGAGTAGAAGATGTTATTCATGTATATCTTTTGCTGTAAACCAGTTTTATATAAATAAAACATGTCTCTTAGTCTAACCTCATGTTGAGGAAGACAACCCATTCTCTGAGTTTTCATATGGTATCGGAGAAACTTTAATATTTCATCTCTTTTATCAATTTTTTTTATTTAGTTCTTAGTCATGGCAAATAGGGATGAAGTTTTAGTTGGTGTCGCCGACAATCAAGGAAGCAATGATGTGTTCTTCGTTCATCATTCTGACAATCCTACGGCAGTTCTAGTATCTCCACCACTCTCGACGATAACTATGGTACTTGGATTCGTGTAATAACCATGGCATTCTGGGCAAAAAATAAGCTTGGATTTGTGGATGGTGCTATTCATAAACCAACTGTTGCTACAGAGTTGCGTAAATGGGAACGATGCAATGATTTGGTAAGTAGTTGGATTCTTAATTCAATTTCTTCTGACATTCGGACTAGCATACTCTATGCAGATTCAGCTAAAGAAATTTGGGCAGATCTACGAGAACGTTATTCTCAGTCTAATGCACCGAAAAAGTTTCATCTCAAGCAATCACAATTTGCACTGAAGCAAGCGGATTTGTCGGTTTCTGCATATTTTACCAAGTTGAAATCGGTTTGGGATGAGTTAAACTCGATAGCAATTATAGTGCCTTGTACTTGTGGACATGGTCAAGCTTTCTCTGAGATTCTCCAACAAGATAGGGGCATGGAGTTTCTACTGGGCTTACATGATCGTTTTGCACCGATTCGTAGTCAAATACTACTAACTCATCCATTTCTTCCTGTTACTAAATTATACTCTCTAGTTCGCCAAGAAGAGAAGCAACAGGAAATCAATTCCTTGGCAAATCCATTTGTCGAAGCCGCTGCTCTCCATGCTAACAAGTCTGAAGGAAGGCCTAATTATTCTCGAAATGGAAATTTAAATCGCTTCAATCCTTCTAATCATCGTAATACTCGTCCACGTCCCCATTGCGATCACTGTGGTCAGGATGGACACCTTGAGGCTACTTGCTATAAGCTACATGGTTATCCACCCAAACAACCAAAACCTGCTCCATTGGCAGTAGCAAATGCAGCAGCACAGTCTGGAGGTACTGCACAATCTAGTGCACATTCATTCACTCAGGACCAATACACAAAACTTCTAGCACTTCTTTCTTCATCAGGTATCGATGCAAATGTTCTCACCACAAATCTTGCAGGTATAACATTATCCATACCCCCTTTCTCTTCATGGATTATTGATACAGGGGCTTCCCATCACATGTGCTCTTCATTAAATTTATTTTCCTCTTATATGAGCGCACCTCTAAATACTTCCGTACAACTGCCTGATGGTACACATGCAATTGTCACTCATATTAGGACAGTCCTAAGCTCATCTGATCTTACGTTGGATAATGTATTCCATGTACCTTCTTTCAAGTTCAATCTCCTTTCTATTAGTCAACTTACTCGATCTCTTCGATGTTCAGTAACATTTACACCTGATAATTTTTTTTTTTTCAGGACCCGTCAATGAAGAGGAGGATTGGACAGGGTGAATATCATGATGGACTCTATTTCTTGAAAACACCTTCAGCATTGGTAGCTTCTAGTTCTTTGAGTTCCGACTTATGGCATTCGCGGTTAGGCCATCCGTCGCATCAACGTCTTCGTTTTTCGTCTCAACAATTTCCCTATGTTCAATGTTCTAATAAAAATGTCTGTGATGTTTGTCCACAAGCGAAACAGTCTCGTTTACCTTTTCCTTTGAGTAATATCAGTACTAGCCGCCCTTTTCAATTGATTCACTGTGATATATGGGGTGCATTCTCCCATCCTTCTCTATCCGGAGCACGATAATTTCTTACAATAGTCGATGATTTTACACGTTCAACTTGGACTTACCTCATGCATGTAAAATCAAAAACATCAAAATTTCTTAAATTTTTTTTTGCCATGGTGGAAAAACAATTTTAGTTCAAAATTCATGAAGTTTCTTCTGGGAATGGTAAAATACTAAAATCAATATTCCCCAAATTCAACAATTTCGTTCTGATAATGGAACCGAATTTCTCTCAAATGAAATGCAATCTTTTTTTAATACACATGGGGTTATTCACCAACGTAGTTGTGTAGGGACTCCTCAACAAAATGGAGTAGTCGAACGCAAACATCGTCACCTACTTGAAGTTGCCAGGGCATTGCGATTTCAAGCCCATTTACCAATCATTTTTTGGGGTGAATGTATTCGTGTTGCCACCTTTCTAATCAATAAAATGCATACTCCAATCCTTTCTAATAAATCTCCACAAGAAGTTTTGTTTGGATCTCGTCCTAATTACTCTAATTTTTGAGTTTTTGGGTGTCTTTGCTTTGCTAGAAATTCCAATATTAGGCACAAATTTGATGCTCGTGCTAAACCAGGTATTTTCATTGGATACCCAAATGGTCAGAAGGGTTACCGTGTTTATGATATGGAAAACAAATGTATTTACACTTCTCGTGATATTGTTTTCCATGAACATATTTTTCTATATAGAGATAAATCTCATTCACCAATTCCATATAATGTGGCTGTTAGACCACTTGAGGATGGTCCAAATTTTAACTACACCCCCACTCAACTTCCTGATCCTTCTAGTCCACTAATGAATGGTAAACCACTCAACACCCCCACTCAACATCCTAATTCTCCTAGTCCACTAATGAATGGTGAACCACTCATTACTTCTCCTGAACTGGTCCACACCACAGCTATTGATACTTCACCATCTCTTCCATCCCCTGTGCCAACTCCGCCTCCACCTCCATTACCACCACCACAAGCTACTCAACGGATTATTCGATGTCATCATCCTTCCATGCGTCTCAAAGATCATTATTGTGCGGTTGCCACTCATGATTTTTCACCTTGTTCAACTGACTTGACGAAGACAGGTACCTCATATCCCTTAGCTAACTATATTTCTTATTCAAAATTTTTGCCTACACATTGAGCTTTTCTTTCTAGTATATCATCAGCAGTGGAACCTAAATCTTTTTCAAAGGCCATGAGATCACCTCAATGGCGTGATGCAATGGCCAAAGAGATTGCAGCCCTTGAACATAATCACACTTGGTCTCTTGTAACTTTGCCATATCATAAAGTTCCTATCGGATGTAGATGGGTGTTTAAAATCAAGTTTCAATCTGATGGGACTATTGAGTGCTTTAAGGTGCATTTAGATGCAAAGGGGTATACACAAGTTGAAGGAGTGGATTTTCATGATACTTTTGCACCTGTTGCTAAGCTAGTAACTGTACGAGCTTTGCTTTCTATTGCTTTTATCAAGGGCTGGCCTCTCTATCAGTTGGATGTTAATAATGCCTTCTTGCAAGGGAATCTCAATGAAGAAGTCTATATGCAATTGCCACCTGGTTTTTCTAGACAGAAGGAGCAATAAGTATGCAAATTAAATAAGTCTATCTATGGCTTAAAGTAAGCCTCTCGCTAATGGTTTGCTCGTTTTTTGTCTGCAATTTTTCAACAAGGCTTTACACAGTCTCACGCAGATTATTCTCTATTTTTTAAGAAGTCTTCTACTTCTTTTGTTTTTGTTCTCGGCTATGTCGACGATATAATAATTACAGGTGATGATGTTGTTGCTATTCATAAACTCAAGCAATTCCTAGAGCATGAGTTTTCGATTAAAGATCTTGGTCGACTTCAATACTTTCTCGGCATTGAGGTCTCACGTTCTCAACAGGGTATATTTTTATGTCAAAGGAAATATGTCATTGATATTTTGAAAGATTCTGGACTCACAGGAGCTCGGGTTTCTGCTTTTCCCATGGAACAAAAGCTTCGTCTCAGTTGTACAGATGGGACAATACTTCCTGATCCAACCATATACCACCATCTCATTGGACGCCTTATATACCTTACGGTTACGAGGCTAGATATTGTATATGTGGTGAATACTCTCAGTCAATTTATGTCAGCTCCTCACTCTTCTCATATGGATGCTGCTATTCGGGTACTTCACTATCTCAAAGGTTCAATTGGTAAAGGCATATTGTTACCCTCATCTTGTAATCTTCATCTTACTAGTTTTTGTGATTCTGACTGGGCTGGTTGTCCCATGACTCGTCATTCCACAACTGGATATTGTACGTTTCTTGGTTCTAGTCCCCTTTCTTGGAAAACCAAAAAGCAGCATACAATTTCTAGATCATCAGCTCAAGCTGAATATCGTGCATTAGCTAGCTTCGTTTGTGAGTTGCAATGATTGAAATATCTTCTTCAAGATCTCGGCATTCCACACTCAACTCCCATATCAGTTTATTGTGATAATAAAGTTGCTCTTCACATTGTCAAAAATCTTGTTTTTCATTGACGCACTAAGCATATAGAGTTGAACTGCTACTTTGTTCGCGAAAAAATTCAGGCCAAGCTCATTGTGCCTCATTACATCTCTTCGTTGAATCAACTTGTTGACATCTTCACCAAACCACTTGGTTCGACTTCCTTTCATCACCTGGTTCGAAAGTTGGGCTTTCTAGATATTCATGCTCTAACTTGAGGGGGAGTAATAGCATGTGGGATACCACATGGTCTATCACTTGGTCTTTAGACTTATCATTAGAGTTAGTTACGGAGTAGAAGTTGTTATTCATGTATATCTTTTGCTGTAAACTAGTTTTATATAAATAAAACATGTCTCTTAGTCTAACCTCATGTTGAGGAAGACAACCCATTCTCTGAGTTTCCATAGTTCTCAAGGACTAATTTCACCATTAGAAGAGGATGGGAGTAAGCAGTTGGTTAGGAGAAGGGACACCATTCTTAGGAAGAAGCAAATAGGTTGTTCTCGTACTTTGGGGATTGACCAAAGCCACTTCTAGATTCTTCTGGTGCTGGGCTTTATGTGCACCGTCTGCTTCTTGTGCTATATCCACCAACATGTGGTCCATGGTTTTTTCCACTCTATTAGGCTCTGTCAAACTAGACTTGTCTGAAGACCCAGTTGTTTTTCCCACTGTCCCACACTCCCATTCTGTGTTCAGTTTACAGACCCAACGACTCTATTCAAGGTCCCACCCGAAAATGAGGTCGATCTAGAGTTGGTCCCAGTTCCAACGGCCACTTGCCTACTTCGTTCTCCACTTCTCCCACATGTTTTAGAGCCTTGCTACCTTGAACCGCCTTTCCATTGTTATGTTGCTTCTGTGTTCTCGGGGAGTTGCCATCTCTATATCTGATTCCGGCCGGCTCTTCATCAAAGTGCAGTTTACTTGGTGTACTAGAGAACGTAAAGGATTTATCACTCTCACTAGATAACCCATGAAAGAAAAGATTTGCTTTAAGTGAGAACTTAAAATTTAGTTTGATATCCTTCAGAGATCCTCCTGTCTTCACCAGATTTTTGCCAAATTGTTCCTTCACCGAGCAACCATAGTGCTCATGTCCGATTACTCCACAGAAATAATAGAAATATGGGAGATTTTCATATTTGAAAGTAAGCGGATCAGGGGCGGATCCAGGATTGCCACTCAAGGGGGGCTGCTACAACTAACATACACTACAAATATATTTTTTGGGGTTTTATGACTTAACCCCCAAAATGTAGACCCCTTTTGAGATAACCCCCTATTTTAGAAATCATTACTGATTGCCCCCCATTTCAGAGTTAATTTTCCATATTGACAATTTTGCCCTTATGTCAAATTTGTAAAAACCCCCCATTTTTAACATATGTCTTTGAAAATTTTGAAAATTCAAAAAACAAATAAAAATAAAAATCTGAAAACTCAAAAAATCCATAAAATTGAAAAAAAAATAACAAAAATAACAAAAACTTGAAAACAATATAAAAAATATTCGATAAAAGGAAAATTAAAAAAAATATGAAATTTTCCAAAAATTGAAAAAATAAATCGGAAAAAAATTCGAAAAAAAATTCGGCAAAATAAAATAACATCGAAAAAATGAGTAAAAATTTGAAAAAAATAATAAAACAACTCAAAAAATAGGAAAACCAATGAATTTTATTATTTTTTTCAAAATTTTTGAGTTGTTTTATTATTTTTGAATGCTTTTTTCCACCATGATATGGTATGGTATCTATCTTTCTTTCTTTCCGCCCCTTTATGTGTGTTTAAACTTTAAACATTGTACAGGGTGTTATAGTGCATCAAGAAGACAACAACAAATATTTCTTCTCCAAATATTTATAGGACCCTTATCCACAGTTAATGATGCTCGGAATACAACAAACGCCTTTAGATACACAATAAAATATATATATAGTTTAGGCATTGTCATGTATGTGGTCCTATAGAAGCTTCCCGCCCTGACTCACACTCTCCAAATCAGTTACAAGTCTTACAAGTGTACTTAAAATACTTTTGAAACACTACCCAAGTGTAGCCAAAATACAGTTCTTGCCATTTGGAGCCTAGGACAACCTTTGCATATCACTTCAAAATTGTAACTAATTCGAGAGATTTTGAACATGCAAACGAACCCTACTTAATCAAACATCCACATGGCTATGCAACTCATTATCATCGGCAAACATTCAAACAAAATAGATTCAATACAAAAAAAAAAGTCCACCACATGATCGAATCCTTTGTCGTCATGATAATTCGTACATATCTTTTTTTTTTTGGAAGTTTGGGGTTTGGGCTGCCCCGGTCAATAACCTGTAGATCCGCCCACAGGCGGATAGATCTTACCTATTTCTGTTTTCATGTCTGCATCTTTTTCTAATCTTTCTTTGACGTCAATTTCCACCCTTACTCGTACCACTGGCTCAATGAATTATGTAGAACAATTTTCATCCACTTCCTGGATTGTTCCCATGATCGAACCCACATCTTTTATATTAGGTTCGTTGATTCGCTCCAGAGGAATGCCATAAATTTGAACCTTAACTTGACCATATTAAAATTCAAATCATCAATCTTATTGTAAGGTTCCCATTCCTTCATCGAGAAGAGAAAGTTGTATACCTCCCATGGCCCATTCTTGATAGCATGCTTGTATTCATTATTCTTTTCGATCTTAACTACATAATATCCTCTGGTGATGATATCAATAGTGACCTTACCTCGCGATTACCCTTTGGCCAATGTAGTTCCTTACACAATTTTAGCAGTAGGACTTTCCTGAGTCTGAATAGCTTACATACCGCCGTTTGTGCCCACCTAGTGGTATCATCCTTGTTAACACATTTGACAGTAATTTGTTTTTTTTTTTTTTTTTATTGAGATAGAGATTCTCGATATCCTCTTGTAGTTTCATTATCCTATTTGGTGAAGAGGATGATTCTCCTACATAAATAGATGAAGACACACTCATATTTATGTAGTTGGTTTATATCCCAATTCTAGAGAGAGCCCGAGAGGGGGGGGATGGGATAGGGGTGGTGATAAGTTCCTAAATATACGTTTTATTACCCTTTTATTAATGCATTACAGTCCCCCCTATCCCACAGTCAAAGGACTCAAATCAGAAGACCAAAGATGGAGGCCCTGATCTCAAATTATGAAGATGTATCGCTAAACCTATCTTGGTCAAGAAGGCACCCATAAAGCAAAAGCAAAAGTGAAAGAGGTGAGGTGCCTAGTTTATAATGGATGAGGGCAAATCCGTAATTGGTAAAAGGAGGGGTATATAATAAAAAAGCTAAGGAGAGAGAACTCATCCATTGTATTGGGATCAAAACCATTTGGTTTGCTTTACTTTCTAGTCTTGTTTTTCAATTCAAGTTTTACTTTATTGTTATTCATTTCTTGCATTTTAAATCTTGTTATTTCACTTTGTTATTTCAATCAATCAATATTTCCCTATTGTTCTTGTTTCAATCTTTCATTCAATCCTTTACTTTTAATGTTTTGACTCATTTCAATCTTTAACAGCTTGCTTTTCAATGTTTTCCATTCATAATTAAACTAGACATGTCCTAAACTAAGAGTCTACCTTCTTCCTTAAAACTCTCATCTCTCAACTCTAAACAATCTAGGATGAACCTCAACTTCTTACAAAACTTTGAAGACTTACTACCATAATACAAACTTCAAATGGCACCGCCGTCATGGATTGAAGGAGGAGAAGAGCTTGGTTGAGCATCTAAGGAGGAAGCACCATTCTCACCCTTTTATTTCTATTTCTTTTATTTTTCGTCATTTTATTTCGCTGTTATTTTGTTGCTGATCTATTTTCTTACAAATCAGGGTACGGAACCAAAAACCTGAAGAGGAGCTAAAGAAGTAGCTGAAAGACGATCGACTTTGGCCGGAGTCAACGGGCGTCAGTGAGGGCGACCACCCAGTCACCTCCAGTGACATGGGTCCAATTTTTTGGTTGCGTATTTGGGTTGTGATGAACAGCGGTACACCGAGCCCAAATTGTGTAATAAAGTAGGATAAATCAATGGAACTTGTTTGTAATAGTTAGAGATAAAAAGAAAAACGAAAAAAAAAAATTAAGAAAAATGGTTTTGATTGATTTCTTATGATGAACGGGGAGTTAAACTTGGTTTAAATTTAACACTTACCAAAGAATTAGAGTTTTAATTGCCTTGGGAAGTTCAAGTGTGTGAGGCATGTTGTGGTTCATAGCTCACACACTTTTGATCAACTTGGTAATCAACACTCTAAGTCCATTTGACTCTAGTTAATCTAAAGGATTAATCTAAAACTAGTTAATTAGATTAGTATAATAATAATTTAGTTTTAAGTTTGGGCCCTTGAAGGCAAAGTTGTATAAATTGTCAAAAACCAAACTTGTGGCTTTTTAAGTGGCCATTTATTGTAACGTAAAATAGGGTAAAGCTCGAAAGGTTGGGCCTGATCCTCAGATTAAGCGCCAACCGATGTCGCCTTCTCCTCAAGCAGCGTGTAAGCACGGCTTGAGAGGTAACTTCTAAACCTCCTCAAAGCCCAAATAAGAGGATACATGTGTGTTCAAGCATGCTTACATTGATTGTTTGAAATTTACTTTCCGCACTGCAATTTACATTCGCGCATATGGTTGAACCCGAGCCATAACAACTATTAGGAAGTCATTACCCAATGTAGGTAAATTGGATGTTGCTTGATTCTTGAAAGCCCTAGACCAAAAAAATTAATTAAAATCAATCAACTAGAGCCCAATTAGTCACACTCCTCTAGAAAAGGACAAAAATTTAGCCACGAAGATTTATAGTAATCAGTTACCAGATTCCGGTGGACCAACTACCTTCCTCACTCCTCTCCCCCATATTCACCGTGAGTGAGATTCTTGGTAGCACACCACTTGGTGAAGTAACTGCCTACTCTTCTGAGGTGTGTAGTAGAGCCATCCTAGTCTCGTGCCCAACTGTTCCTCTGAACAGGGCATAGTAAAATATAGACCAAAAGTAAAGTTTTCAAAACTCCATACCTACAAAAACGAATTTCGATTGCTTGAGCATACATTGCACCGTTTGCGCATGTTAGGATAGTTTTGGGGTCTTGCTAAAAGTGTATGATACTGCGTTCAGGCACTTCTAGTATTAACAAGAATAAAACTTACTCACGTAGGAGAGGTCATCACCCTAGACAATCTCCTGTTGCTTGTCTTCCATCTCACAAGAAGCAAGATCTGATTCTTTGATGAGTCCGAGTGAGATATTTTCCGAAGCATGGGATAGATTCTCTGACCTACTTCATTCATGTCCTTACCATAAACTAGAAAAATCAACTCGTGTCCAATGTTTCTTCAAAGGCTTTCTCCTAGAACACAAAGTAACCCTCGACATCATGAGAAATGGTAATTTTTTGGATATAGGTGCAACCGAAGCTTTAACCTTTCTTAAAAACCAAGCCGAAAAGAGTACCCATTGGGGAGACATAAACAATTCCAGAACAAACCAACCCAGTACAGCTAAGGCTAGTGGTATTTTTGTAGGAACCGTTATGGTTGCACCGAATGATTACAAACCACAAACACCCACGCGCAGCGGAATAAGGGGTGTCCACGATTTTGGTTAGAAATGTACTTTTGGATCAGCTGTGATAACTCTGAGAATCCAAGCTCTACGAATCTGAATCAACCTCTTGATCTTCTGTTGTATTCATATCCTTAGATTGGACGTTGTGTGGGCAACGATTTACAAACCCTTTCTTTCTCTCTTTTCTTGCCTCTCTTTTTCAATCAATCATAAAAAGTAAATTCGGCCAGGAGAGAAATGTTTCTATTTATAGGCTACAACAGGGACCATGAGGAGAAATTAGGGTTGGGCCTCCTGATGGGCTTGGGCTTTCCATGTTTGCCCATAACACATGGCCCAAGTCCGTCAACAAATGGCTTATTTCATTAAAGGCCATTGTTGCACTACCGCCCTAATCCCAAATTATTATGTTACGTTTATGGGCTCCATATTATATGCTCGTTGATCTCCCGTGTTTAAAATATCGAATGTCCGTTGATTAAGTCAAGATTCGACGACAACTACATTAATCAACTTCTTATGTCCTTGAGTAGTACCACTCAACCTCATTGTCATGTCGGAATAAATCCACTGCGGGGTTTACATGACAATCCTTTTGAGCTCCTCAAGGGGACATCATTAGCCCGACTTCTTACGGGACACATATTCCTTATATAATCAACAACACACCTTACATACAATGTCATTACCCAATCCATCGAGTTTGTTGATTCACAAATGAATCTCACTAATTGATGATTTAAAGCAATGTACAATGCATATAAGTGCCCGTTATTGTATCCGGATTAAGAGGACAATCATCCATAATAACAGAGGTGTTTGTTCTCTTATATAGTCAGTATAAAGAGAAACAACCTCACTTGGTCCTGTTCAATACACACAAAGTGTACCAGCGTAATCCTATAGTCAAGATAGACTAATACCATATTATACTACAACCGTACCAATGGTTTTTCTAAATCCATTTAGGTTGTGAACATTTACTTATACTTTATAAAGATAATCGATGATATGATCTTACATTGGTGTCACCATACACCATATCATCTACAACATAAAGTATTAGACACATGCATATAACTAATAACATATATAATATGCATAACATTTGCCCATACGATTCTCATTCAAAATATAAAGAATTAGAGTTAATACAAAAGTAATGCTTTTAGTATATAACCCTATCATTTTTAAGGTGAATCAGATCCTGAGATCAAGACTTTAATCGAAACCCTCAAAAGAAAGATAGATGCCTTCACAACCAAATAGAAAGACCAAAACCCTCATCCTATCATGAGCGTAAATACTTTTACCATGCAATTTTTTGTCTAAGCTTAAATCATATATATGACACCTGTCGTGATCACAAAACCTATCATCACTTCAACGGAAAAGTGTGTGCTTTCAATGTACCAAATGCACCATGGAGACAACATCCAAACTTCGCATGGACAAACATTCCTCAAAACCAAACACCACCATCACATGACCTTAATCGAAACCCTTACAAGAAAGATAGATGCCCTCACAACCAAACAAAAGGCCAAAACCCCTCATCCCTGTCATGAGCGTAAATAACTTACCATGCAATTTTTGTCTAAGCTTAAATCATATAGATGTCACATGTCCTTTGATCACAAACCTATCATCACTTCAACCAGAAGAAGTGTGTGCTTTCAATGTACCAAATGAACCATGGAGACAATATCCAAACTTCGCATGGACCAACATTCCTTAAAACCAAACATCACCAGGTTTCAACAAACCAACAAATACCTTCAAACAAGGACAAGAACAAGGTGCCTATAACAATCAGAACAGAGCATTGGTTCCATCCCAGTTTAACTAGAACTACCAAAACCACCTATCAACAACCAAAGAGACCTAGTTCCAGTCACACCATCAACTAGCGTCCAAACATATAAGCCCACCAAAATAATGCTATCTGTCATGCAACAACAAACCCCAATCTTAGCATCCATGCAACAATCTCTAAACTTGTTAGCCCAAGATAAAACCCAGAAAGGTGTGTTCTCAGGTCAAGTTATTCCTAATCCTAAACCAACAAACACAGCCTTTGAAGCAACAAGTGACGTGAATGAAGCTGGAGCGCTAAAAACTCTTTCTTAATCATCCCATCTACGAGGATTGAATCCTCATTTCCGATGTATTCCTTTCCCATTCCATTCCATCTTCCACTTTAAAGGGAATACATCAATAAGGTAACCGGACCTCTCTATTTGGAGGGTGTGGTTGTAAGTGTCGGAGCCTTAGTCCACAGTATATCTCTCATATTCTTTGTAAAATAGTTTTTACTCATCGTTAGAGTAAGTGTGAACCTATGGAGCGAGTATACAATTTTTTTTTTCCTTATTTTGCACTTCTTTTTCAAAAATGTTTGATTTCTTTGTGCTATTAATGATAGATTCTTGATACATCAATAGTTAAGTGATTTTTCAAAAATGGGCAATGGATTTTACACAGACCAACCCCTAGAACTACGCGATCTAGGGGTAGTTTGAGATCAACTTTTCTTACTAAGGTCGCCTATATCACCGAGCTATTTGCCGGGTCAGGACATTCCATGTCTTGCACAGTAAATCCCCCAACTCGCATAGCTGAAGCTATGTCTGTCTAGATTGGGTTCGCCACAGAGCCGACACGAAAGTTGCCTAAGAATATCTGTTATGATTTGTTTTAAAGTAGTAACATCTAGAATCACAGCTGTTGAGTACGAGTGTCTTAAAATATCTCTCCATAGTTTTCAAAACCAAAAGATATAAAAAAATTAAAATTATACTTCTGGAGTAACCAAAATGATACCGGGTTAACGTATAATTTTATCTTATAGGCAAAACCTCTATATGGATAGAGATATATTTTGAATGAGAAAACAAACCCAAAATAATAATAATAATAATAATAATAATTGATACGTCTCCAAACGAGAATTAAACAAATAGAGTAACCCAAAGTGATACTATTCTCTGTTTAATTCTATATTTTTGCCTCCACCTCTCTATTTTGTCTCGAAAATCTGACGTTAAAATACTCAAAAATTTCCAAAAGTTTCCTTTCTTAAAAATCTTTCCGCTCTCATTTAAATATTTTTCCCTTCTAATCTCTCTCATTTCTGAAAAACTTTTCAAAAAATGTCTTACATGTGAACAAAAACCCTTCACCTAGCAAGACTAGATGGATCAGTTTCAATGATCGTGTGCAAGCACTTCCTAGAGAACTGCAGCTTAAGATATGGACACATACCGAAAATAATTCCTGGTTTAGGTAAGGGTTCATACACACGTAAGAGATGAGCTAAGAGAGAAGGCTGGTGTTTGAATTGTCAAACATCAACTTGCCCCCCATCTTCAACCTCATAACAATTCAGTTTTTATGGTTTTATGTGCCTGACCACTCATCGCTCATCGAGCCACGGTGAAGAGAGTAATCCAAACCATCGGTTGGGATTGACTCAAGTTTTCAAAAACTTCCAAGTCTTGGGGATCGACTTAAAAGCGACCCACCTTTTTAAAATTTATGTCGAACTTATTCAAAACCCAAAAATAAATTAATTAAAATTTTCTTTTCCTACAGTTCTTATGCAGTTTCTTTCCATCATCTTTTCTCATCTATCGTTGGATGTGAGTGTATCCTATCTTTGTTATATTGCATTTCGATCTTGATCGTTTTTGGTACCTCATGGGTCAAGATCGACGATAGCGAAGCATGAATCGGGTCTGAAATTGGCAAGGCAACCGGGACGGGATCATAATTTCCTTAATTCATATGGGCTTGGGCCAAAATTTTGAGTTTCTTAAAAAGGCACATGCCATGACGTGCCATCAACCCATATATATAACTTGCGATCACCCATAGTTATCTTTCGATTGAAAAATCCCTAACCCTAGCCGCTACACCAGCTCGCACTTGGCTCCACGACCATGACCAGCGACCTCACCCTCAACACACCACCACCCAACTTTTCACGGCTGCTCCATTTTCAACACCCATTCCAAATCACAACCCTAATTTAATCAATTCCTACTCTAAAATGGCTCGAGTTCTAAAAATCATACCGAGCAAAATTTTCAAGACCTCGTCTATTCGATCTGTTTGAAGTGCACCCGGGAGATAAGGAGAAGAGGATGGGAATCTTTGGTTGTGATGGAAGAAGTGGTTTATTCTCCTTCTCTTACACTTTTCGTTCTATAATTTCATGGTTAGAGGGAGAATGAACGCGTTGAGGTTGTTAAGGATGGCGAGAATCTTGGAGCTCACCAAGGAGGTGGTGAGTGTTGTTCAGGGGATTCCTCGAAAAGCTTATGTTCAAAGCGACAGGTCCCCCGATAACAAGATAATCGACATGCTCATGGCTAAGACTCTTCTCGAGGGGTGAAAAACCACAAGTCTCCTTTGTGCATTTCAGAGGAGTTCACTCTGAAGGAACTAGTTAACAATATCTCGATTGGATGACTTTACAACATGTTAGGGCTCAACCAAACCTCCGGATATAGGTAAGGTAATGCTCCATATTTTATGGATTCTTCAAAAGCATAAGAATGGTTTTGCATCATTTCCTTCTTTTCGAGCAACTCGCAAAACCAAGAAGTCGAACCGTCCTTTACGGTGCTAGTCACGAAGATCATGCAACACTTGGGCTTTAAAGTACCCGACACCTTAGTGGAGGTCGGGGGCCTACCTTAGGTCCCATCTATGCCCACTTGCGTCTAGAAGTTTTGGTATCCCCTGCCAGCTTAGAGCAGCCAAGCAAAGCGAACCTTCTGAGCGAGTGGACTACTTCACTAAAAAAGTGCCACCCAAGTGTTCATCTAGCCCATGGATGGAATTCACTTCCTCCATGGAGGCCGAAAAGGATTCGGCTTAGCATGTCAACCAATTTCCGTCGTGCCGCCAAATAAGATATCATCTCGTGAGAACATTAGGGAGGAGGAGCAGTCTTTTCAGCATGAAGCAGAGGCGGCTTCAAACCGCGGTGTCACTAGAACACTGCGAGGCATTGAGATGCACTCTGCGGGTGGTAGACATGCTAGGACTCACCATCAAGGAGAAGGATCTTCTAGACACCGCGACAAGTCACGCACGGATTCTGACTAGGAAATCTCCCTAGTGTTCGTATAGTTAGATACATTTATTTGTATTTTTTTCTTTTCACGTGTATGACGTAGTATAAGTTAGATTATATATATTATTATCTAGTTGTTTCATTTCTTTTGAGGAATTTGGTATATGAGTAGAAGGTAATACAGATACATCATGCCAAAAAAATTCATTTTTATCTTTCCATTTTTTTCTACATTTGCATAAGTTTTCAAAAATACAAAATCCCAAAAAGATTTTCATAGTAGAATAATTATCTTTAATATAATAAACCATGTATTTCTCGTTCTATATCAAACAGCCCCCGCCCCAAACCTATTTGGGGGTGGTACTTTTCGACATGAAGAATAGAATACAGAGGTATCGCCATTTTTGCTCATGTTTCTATGGTAATCTATTTCCTTATCTCTTCATACTTTGAAAACAAAACATATTTTTGGGGGTGGTATAGTAACATTTTGCAAAAACTAGGTAATTCTTATAATAGTAGTAGAATATTTTCTTATATATAATAGTATATTTCTTCCTTTCTATTTTTTTTTTTGAAAAGATCAAAAATATTTTTCTGTTTAGTATTAAAAGTCTTGTTTCCTTTTTCTATGATAAATAAATAGTCTGGAAGTCTCATTATAGCAACTGAGTAAGGATTTGTTCTTCGAACTTAGACTAATATACGCACAATAGTTTCTGTCTCTTTTCATGAATGACATGCTTCAACATTTGTATGTATATAGCAGTGAGTTTCCGAGACCAAGGCCTGGTTAGGACAGTTAAGTTCCATATCTTGTGGGAATCTAGCCAAAAGCCTCATTTGAATGATTATTGAGTGATAACACAAAGGATGTTCGGATAGAAATACCACACGTCCACTTGCTTGATCACCACGCCATATCCTATGAGGGAATTTAGGTCATTTTTGGATCGATATAGCCAAATAAATGTTAAAACCTAAAAGATAGATTTTTCCTTTAGTTACCCCTTTTTGAGCCTTCACCTTTTTCGAAAAGCCTTTTTATTCTTCACCATAAATTCCTAACCCGTTACAAAACCCAATACAAAGCTTACCCAGCTGACGAGTTGAGAACTGGATGGATATCAGAAAAAGTGAAGAGAAGACCTTGTACAAAAATAGAACAATTATTTGCTTCCAAAAGAAAAAGAAAATAAAAGAAAGACCCATCAAAACCAAAACTCAATAATATATATATATATATATATATATATATATTATAAATATATATATAAAAATATATAATCTCCCAAAAGTTCAAAATCAAAGGAGGCGATATCGGAAACAAAAGAAACAAAAAGCAAAATTAGAACTTCCAAATTTTAATTTCATATGGAGTCACAAAGTCAAAGAGCTAAAAGAATAAATCACAATTAGGAACCAAAAGAACAAAATGAGGTTCTTCTCGGCTACAAAAATTCATAAAGACCAGTTTCTCAACTTATCAGATTTTGTGTTTTCCTTCCTTTTTCTTTCTAAACCATCACCTAGCCCGTAACTCCTAATAAAATACATCTAGCTTGATTAGGAATAGGATGGGTGTGATAGTAAGTGGCAAAGCGTGATCAATCGACCCCGGTTTCTTTGGACATCATTTGAGTATGTGAGGAATATGAGTGTTCGCTGCACTTGAGTGAATTTATCGAGAGAGTTGTGATTGCAATATACCCTGTGAGAACCCACCTTAAGGACGGCTCCAAAAGTCTGAAACAACTCTACTTTTGTATTTTATTGCTCATGTTTTGCATAGTTATCTTTAGATGATTAAATTCTTGTACATATGTTATTTTACATTCAAATAAGCTTTTCCTTATTCACCACTAATGAGATGTATGGACATCCGAGAATAAATGAGGAAACAAGACTCTTTATATTAAATAGATAAAGTTTGTGAGTACCTTCACTGAAAAACTCTCCCACGAGGGTTAAAGCTCATCGATTAAGGAATTCCTAGTGGTTTTAAAGTCTTGTTGTATATGGCCAATGCAATCGCGCTCTACAAAACGAGATATTTAGTTGATAATAAGTCACATATTTGTGATCTTAGTTTTTTCTCTCATCCTTGCTTGAGGGACAAGCAAGATTCTATTAGGGGGGTGTGATTAGCTCCCAAATACGTTTAACGCTTTAATGCATTACAGTCCCTTTTACGCTTAACGAAAAGACAACTCATAACTTTTACTACCTTTTTCAGGATAAAGAGTATTTCAGACCACTTATCATAAAAGTTGCGTCTTAGCACCAAAAGAAGCATTAATCACACTTATTATGAAGACCAGTAGCTGCTATGGAAAAGTGCTAAAAAGTCAAGTCAAGGCCAAAGTCAACAAAAAAAAGACTCAAATTAGAAGACCAAAGATGGATGCCCTTATCTCAAATTATGAAGACTTATCCCTACACCTATCTTGGTCAAGAAGGCACCCATAAAGCAAAAGTGAAAGGGTCTAGTTTAAAATGGATGAGGGCAAATCTGTAATTGGCAAAAGAGGAGTATATAATCAAAAAGCAAAGGAGAAGAACTCATCCATTATATTGGGATCCAAACCATATGGTTTGCTTTACTTTCTAGTCTTGTTTTTCAATTCAATTTTTACTTTATTATTCTTCATTTCTTGCATTTTAAATCTTGTTATTTCACTTTGTTATTTCAATCAATCAATATTTTTTTGTTGTTCTTGTTTCAATCTTTCATTCAATCATGTGCTTTCAATGTTTTGACTCATTTCAATCTTTAACAACTTTCTTTTCAATGTTTTTTATTCACAGCTAAATTAGACAAGTCTTAAACTAAGAGTCTACCTTCTTCCCTAAATAAACTCCCATCTCTCAATTCTAAACAATCTAGGATGAACCTCAACTTCTTACAAAACTTTAAAGACTTACTACCATAATACAAACTTCAGGTGTGTAAGGGAAGGAAAGAGAAGAGGAGAGGCTTTTGAATAATCTGTTGTAAGAGTCTTAGATCTAGAGGAGAGAAAGTAAGAAGATATTAAATTGAGCTTTGAATTTTGAAAAGATTTTGAAAGGGGAAAAAAACTTTTACTTGGCTGCGGTCGCCTTCCATTAAAAACTTCTTCTAACATGAGTAATCGGGATCATGTATTTCTTCCACGACACCTTCTCTCGAACATGACTCTTTGTGTTTTATATCTTTTGAAATATGATAAGCAATGCCTAAACTTCAATGAATGTAACGGAGGCAAAAACCAAATGTATTTATGGTAGTCTCAAATAAACATACCCCACGCTAGCAACTATGCAAGGGAATGTTCATCATATTGGCAACCTATTCAACATAAAAGTACTTTGCTTACATCTTGTCATTTCAAGCAAAGTAAAGTCTCTTTAAGTCAAGATCTATGGAAAGCAACCGCCATAACTGGACCGGTATAATATTCACATGGAAAAACATAAATAAGGTTATATTTATGACAATCCGACCTCAACTTCAAATAATTAAAGAGGGCGAAACCGAAAGTGGCCATTCCATCGTTGGGTTGCTCCTAGCTTGAGATCGTCCGCAAATGAGTGACCAATCTTGTAGGTTGGGTGGCGCTTGATGAAGCGAGTGGCCGTTCAAATGGTAGCTTCTCTCCCATCTGAGGTCATTCGCCGCTTGAGTTACTTTGGAGTGAGCTCTTGGGCTCACGTGATGAGCTTCTCTTGGCTTCGGTCGATCGCCTGCGTATAAGTGAGCGATCTATAAGTTGGGTGCCATGATCGAGTGGCCATTCCATCGTTGGGTTGCTCTAGCCAGATCCATCCTGCAAACAAGTAACCTATCCCAGGTTGGTTGGCACTTCATAAAGCCCAGTGTCCATTCCAACGGTAGTTTCTCTGAACGAGGTCGTCTACGGCGAGTTACTTTGGGTGAGCCGGGGCGATGCGTGATGAAATCTTTGCTAGCTTCAGATCGTCTTCGTATGATGACCCGGACCGGGGGTTGGGTGACGCCTGGCCAAGAGTGGTCATTCCATTGTTGGGTTGCTCCCAGCTTCGGCTTTCCATTGGTATGATACCATGATAGCTCGATCTGAACCGGTCCTAGAAATATAGGTCCTTAGTGGCGAGACTATTTACCTAGGTTGGAGTCACTTTGGGTGAGCTCGCGGAGGTAAGTTCATGTTGAGTTGCTCTAAGCTTCTACTCTCCATTGGTATGATACCATGATAGCTCAATCCTGAACTGGTCCTAGAAATATAGGTCCCCAGTTTGCGAGACTATATACCTGGCCGGAGTCACTTTGGAGTGAGCTCGTGAGGTAAGTTCATGTTGAGTTGCTCTAGCTTCTGCTCTCCACTAGTATGATACCATGATAAAAGCTTGATCCTGGCTGGTCCTAGAAATATAGGTCCCCACCCGGGGAACTATTTACTGGTTGGAGTCACTTTGGAGTGAGCGTGAGGTAAGCACATGTGGAATTGATCCTGAAAAAAAATGCGACCATGTTGTTGTTGTTAATGTCGGACTAATGGTAGAAGATCCGTCCAGTTTTTGTGGGTGTTTCTATTGGTGCATTTGTTTATTGGCGAAGCCCCAGTGTGTATGGTTTCTTGTTGTCACGACAATGATTACGCATTGATCTTGGTGTGGACATATGGCCGTATCGATCTGCCTCGAGTATGTGAGATCGGGGGGTTGTTTATGGCGGGGCGTGCATGTTCGTATTCTTTGGTTGATTACGACGCTTTGTACTTATGTGGTTTAGTGACGCCTCTTAAGTAAGAGTAAGTTTTGAGTTAGTTCTTGTTTTTCGGGAGGGACGAGTTTCTTGGGTGCATCGATCCAGTGTAATGTTTGTGCTCCCCCTTGTTATGGAGTCAGTGTGACTTCGTGGTTATCACAATTGTTTAGTCGATTTCTTGGTGCGGTGTAGAACCGGGTTTGACATTGTGAACTAGGTATTTTCTATATTGAATTATGGGCACGGAGCAAACATGTTCCATAGAAAGAAGGGATAACTTTATTGATGAATAGAGAGGTAAGGCAATGAAATGAAAACTATGTTGAATTGGCCTTTGAAAGCGTCTCCTTTCCTCCACTTGATACCGTGCTCAACTCAATGGGGACATCATTAACCCGGAGCTTCTTCACGGGACACATATTCCCTTATATAATCCAACAACACCGCCTTCACATTACAATGTCATTACCCGATCCATCAAGTTTGTTGATTCACAAATGAATCTAACTAATTGATGATTTAAAGCAATGTACAATGCATATAAGTGCCCTCAAGTATTGTATCGGATTAAGAGGACAAGCGTCCATAATAATATAGGTGTTTGTTCTCTTATATAGTCGTTATAAAGAAAACAACCTCACTTGGTCTGCTGAATACACACAAAAGTGTACCAACGTAATCCCGTAGTCAAGATAGACTAATACCATATTATACTGGCCGTACCAATGGTTTGTCTAAATCCATTTAGGTTGTGAACATTTACTTATACTTTATAAGGTCTTGATGATATGATCTTCATTATTGTCACCATACACCATATCATCTACAACATAAAAATGTATTAGACACATGCATATAACTAATAACATATATAATATGCATAACATTTGCCCATACGATTCTCATTCAAAATATAAAGAATTAGAGTTAATACAAAAAGTAATGCTTTTAATATATAACCCTATCATTTTTTAAGGTGAAATCAGATCCTCGAGATCAAGACTTTAATCGAAACCCTCAAAAGAAAGATAGATGCCTTCCGCGAACCAAATAGAAAGACCAAAACCCTCATCCTATCATGAGCGTAAAATGCTTTACCATGCAATTTTTGTCTAAGCTTAAATCGTATATATGACACCCGGCCCTTGATCACAAACCTATCATCACTTCAACCGTAAGAAGTGTGTGCTTTCAATGTACCAAATGCACCATGGAGACAACATCCAAACCGGCATGGACAAACATTCCTCAAAACCAAACACCACCATCACATGACCTTAATCGAAACCCTTACAAGAAAGATAGATGCCCCTCACAACCAAACAAAAAGGCCAAAACCCTCATCCGGTCATGAACGTAAATAACTTACCATGCAATTTTTTGTCTAAGCTAAATCATATAGATGTCACATGTCCTTTGATCACAAACCTATCATCACTTCAACCAGAAGAAGTGTGTGCTTTCAATGTACCAAATGAACCATGGAGACAATATCCAAACTTTGCATGGACCAACATTCCTTAAAACCAAACATCACCAGATTTCAACAAACCAACAAATACCTTCAAACAAGGACAAGAACAAGGTGCCTATAACAATCAGAACAGAGCATTGGTTCCATCCCAGTTTAACTAGAACTACCAAAACCACCTATCAACAACCAAAGAGACCTAGTTCCAGTCACACCATCAACTAGCGTCCAAACATATAAGCCCACCAAAATAATGCTATCTGTCAATGCAACAAACCCCCCAATCTTAGCATCCATGCAACAATCTCTCGAACTTGTTAGCCCAAGATAAAACCCGGAAAGGTGTGTTCTCAGGTCAAGTTATTCCTAATCCTAAACCAACAAATACAGCCTTTGAAGCAACAAGTGACGTGAATGAAGCTGGAGCGCTAAAAACTCTTTCTTAATCATCCCATCTACGAGGATTGAATCCTCATTTTTGATGTATTCCTTTCTCATTCCATTCCATCTTCCGCTTTAAAGGGAATACATCAATAAGGTAACCGACCTCTCTATTTGGAGGGTGTGGTTGTAAGTGTCGGAGCCTTAGTCCACAGTATATCTCTCATATTCTTTGTAAACTAGTTTTTACTCATCGTTGGAGTAAGTGTGAACCTATGGAGCGAGTATACAATTTTTCTTTTCCTTATTTTGCACTTCTTTTTCAAAAATGTTTGATTTATTTGTGCTATTAATGATAGATTCTTGATACATCAATAGTTAAGTAATTTTTCAAAAATGGGCAATGGATTTTACACAGACCAACCCCTAGAACTATGCGATCTAGGGGCAGTTTGAGATCAACTTTTCTTACTAAGGTCGCCTATATCACCGAAGCTATTTGTCGTCGGACATTCCATGTCTTTACCGCGATGAAATCCCCTAACTCGCATAGTCGGCTATGTCTGTCTAGATTGGGTTCGCCACGAGAGCCCGATAACGAAAGTTGCCTAAGAATATCTGTTATGATTTGTTTTAAAGTAGTCACATCTAGAATCACAAATTGTTGAAAGCACGAGTGTCTTAAAATATCTCTCCATAGTTTTCAAAACCGAGAAGATATAAAAAAATTAAAATTATACTTAAAGGTAACCAAAATGTTACCGGGTTAACGTATAATTTTATCTTATAGGCAAAACCTCTATATGGATAGAGATATATTTTGAATGAG
Organism: Coptis chinensis; assembly: GCF_015680905.1. Lineage (NCBI taxonomy): Eukaryota > Viridiplantae > Streptophyta > Magnoliopsida > Ranunculales > Ranunculaceae > Coptis > Coptis chinensis. The sequence continues at coordinate 21,464,244 of NC_141456.1, read as the reverse complement.
AAAACAAACCCAAAATAATAATAATAATAATAATAATTGATACGTCTCCAAACGAGAATTAAACAAATAGAGTAACCCAAAGTGATACTATTCTCTCCGCTTAATTCTATATTTTTTGCCTCCACCTCTCTATTTTGTCTCAAAATCGGACGTTAAAATACTCGAAAATTTCCAAAAGTTTCCTTTCTTAAAAATCTTTCCGCCTCATTTAAATATTTTTCCCTTCTAATCTCTCTCATTTCTGAAAAACTTTTCAAAATGTCTGTCTTCAGAAACAAACAAAACCCTCCACCTAGCAAGACTAGATCCATCGGTTTCAATGATCATGTGCAAGCACTTCCTAGAAGAACTGCAGCTTAAGATATGGACACATACCCAAAATAATTCCCCGGTTTAGGTAAGGGTTCATACGCACGCGTAGAGATGAGCTAAGAGAGAAGGCCGGTGTTTGAATTGTCAAACATCAACTTGCCCCCAACCTTCAACCTCATAACAATTCAGTTTTTATGGTTTTTATGTACCACCACTTTCATCGAAAGCACACCGAAGAGAAAGAGTAATCCACCCGTCCGGTTGGGATTGACTCAAGTTTTCAAAACTTCCAAGTCTTGGGGATCGACTTAAAATGACCCACCTTTTAAAATTTATGTCGAACTTATTCAAAACCCAAAAATAAATTAATTAAAATTTTCTTTCATACGAGTTCTTGTACTGTTTCTTTTCCATCATCTGTTTCTCATCTTCCGTTGGATGTGAGTGTATCCTATACCGTTATATTGCATTTCGATGCTGATCGTTTTGGTACCTCATGGGTCAAGATCGGACCAGTAACAAAGCACGAATCGGGTCCTGAAATTGGCAAGGCACGGAGGACAGATCAGAATTTCCTTAATTCATATGGGCTTGGGGCCAAAAATTTCGAAGTTTCTTAAAAAGGCCGTGCCTGCCGCGCGTGCCATCAACTCCATATATATAACTTGCGACGCCTATAGTCATCTTCTCGATTGAAAAATCCCCAACCCTAGCCGCCTACACCAGCACGCACTTGGCTCACGAGCGCGACCTCACCTCAACACACCACCACCCAACTTTTTCACAGCCTGCTCCATTTTCAACTCTCATTCCAAATCACAACCCTAACTTAATCAATTCCTACTCTAAAATGGCTTGAGTTCTAAAAATCGTACCGGAGCAAAATTTTCAAGACCTCGTCTATTCCGATCTGTTTGAAGTGCACTTCAGGGCAGAGATAAGGAGAAGAGGATGGGAATCTTTGGTTGTGATGGAAGAAGTGGTTTATTCTCCTTCTCTTACACTTTCATTCTATAATTTCATGGTTAGAGGGGAGAATGAACGCGTTGAGGTTGTTAAGGATGGCGTAATCGCCGGAGCTCACCAAGGAGGTGGTGAGTGTTGTTCTGGGGATTCCTCTAAAAGCTTATGTTCAAACAGAACAGTCCCCTGATAACAAGACAATCGACATGCTCATGGCTGAGACTCTTCTCGAGGGGGTGAAAAACCCCAAGTCTCACTGTGCATTTCAGAGTTCACTACGAAGGAACTAGCTAACAATATCTCAGTGGACAGCCAACAACATGCTAGGCTCAACCAAACCTCCGGATATAGGTAAGGCAATGCTCCATATTTTATGGATTCTTCAAAAGCATAAGAATGGTTTTTGCATCATTTCCTTCCTTTTCGAGCAACTCTGCAAAACCAAGAAGTTGACAGCCCCTTTACCAGTGCTAGTCACGAAGATCATGCAGCACTTGGGTTTTAAAGTACCAGAAACCTTAGTGGAGGTCAGGGACGCTACCTTAGGTCCCATCTATGCCCACTGCGTCTAGAAGTTTTGGTATCCCCCTGCCGCTAGAGCAGCCGAGCAAGAGCAACCTACAGAGCGAGTGGACTACTTCACTAAAAGTGCCACCCAAGTGTTCATCTAGCCCATGGATGGAATTCACTTCCTCCATGGAGGCCAGAGGATTCTGGCTTAGCATGTCAACCAGCTCAGGCGTGCACAGCAAGATATCATGGCATCTCAGCAGAACATTAGGGAGGAGGAGCAGTCTTTTCAGCATGAACAAAGACGCTTCCAGCACAGTATCACTAGAACACTGCAGAGCATTCGAGATGCACTTCTGCGGAGTGGTAGACATGCTAGGACTCACCATCAAGGAGAAGGATCTTCTAGACACCGCGACGAGTCACGCACGGATTCTGACTAGGAAATCTCCCTAGTGTCCGTATAGTTAGATACATTTATTTGTATTTTTTTCTTTTCACGTGTATGACGTAGTATAAGTTAGATTATATATATTATTATCTAGTTGTTTCATTTCTTTTGAGGAATTTGGTATATGAGTAGAAGGTAATACAGATACATCATGCCAAAAAATTCATTTTATCTTTCCATTTTTTCTACATTTGCATAAGTTTTCAAAAATACAAAATCCCAAAAAGATTTTCATAGTAGAATAATTATCCTTAATATAATAAACCATGTATTTCTCGTTCTATATCAAAAATTTGACCCCCCCAAACCTATTTGGGGGTGGTACACTTTCAAAGATGAAGAACGAGAATACGAGGTATCGCCATTTTGTTTCTATGGTAATCTATTTCCTTATCTCTTCATACTTTGAAAACAAAACATATTTTTGGGGGTGGTATAGTAACATTTTGCAAAAACTAGGTAATTCTTATAATAGTAGTAGAATATTTTCTTATATATAACAGTATATTTCTTCCTTTCTATTTTTTTTTTTTGAAAAGATCAAAAATATTTTTCTGTTTAGTATTAAAAGTCTTGTTTCCTTTTTCTATGATAAATAAATAGTCTGGAAGTCTCATTATAGCAACAGAGTAAGAATTTGTTCTTCGAACTTAGACTAATATACGCACAATAGTTTCTGTCTCTTTTCATGAGTGACATGCTTCAACATTTGTATGTATATAGCAGTGAGTTTCCGAGACCAAGGCCTAGTTAGGACAGTTAAGTTCCATATCCTGTGGGAATCTAGCCAAAAGCCTCATTTGAATGATTATTGAGTGATAACACAAAGGATGTCCGGATAGAAAGACCACACGTCCACTTGCTTGATCACCACGCCATATCCTATGAGGGAATTTAGGTCATTTTTGGATCGATATAGCCAAATAAATGTTAAAAACCTAAAAAGATAGATTTTTCCTTTAGTTATCCCTTTTTGAGCCTTCACCTTTTTTCTAAAAGCCTTTTTATTCTTCACCATAAATTCCTAACCCGTTACAAAACCCAATACAAAGCTTACCCACCCGACGAAGAGAGAACCGGATGGATATCGAAAAAGAGAAGAGAAGACCTTGTACAAAAATAGAACAATTATTTGCTTCCAAAAGAAAAAGAAAATAAAAGAAAGACCCATCAAAAACCAAAACTCCAAAATAATATATATATATATTCAAAGGAGTCAAAAATCGAATCTCCCAAAAGTTCAAAATCAAAAGGAGACGATATCAGAAACAAAAAGAAACAAAAGCAGGATTATAACTTCCAAATTTTAATTTCATATGGAGTCACAAAGTCAAAGAGCTAAAAGAATAAATCACAATTCAGAAGCAAAGAACAAAATGAGGTTCTTCTCTGGCTACAAAATTCATAAAGACCCAGTTTCTCAACTTATCAGATTTTGTGTTTTTCCCTTCCGTTTTCTTTCTAAACCATCACCCTAGCCCCGTAACTCCTAATAAAATACATCTAGCTTGATTAGGAATAGGATGGTGTGATAGTAAGTGGCAAGCGTGATCAATCGACCCCGATTTCTTTGGACATCATTTGAGTATGTGAGGAATATGAGTGTTCGCTGCACTTGAGTGAATTTATCAGAGAGTTGTGATTGCAACATACCCCTGTGAGAACCCACCTTAAGGGCGCCTCCAAAAGTCTCGTAAACAACTCTACTTTTGTATTTTATTGCTCATGTTTTGCACAGTTATCTTTAGATGATTAAATTATCGTACATATGTTATTTTACATTCAAATAAGCTTTTCCTTATTCACCACTAATGAGATGTATGGACATCTGAGAATAAATGAGGAAACAAGACTCTTTATATTAAATAGATAAAGTTTGTGAGTACCTTCACTGGAAAACTCTCAATGAGGGTTAAAGCTCATCGATTAAGGAATTCCTAGTGGTTTAAAGTCTTGTTGTATATGGCCAATGCAATCGCTCTACAAAACAAGATATTTAGTTGATAATAAGTCACATATTTGTGATCTTAGTTTTTCTCTCATCCTTGCTTGAGGACAAGCAAGATTCTATTTAGGGGGTATGATTAGCTCCCAAATATCGTTTAACGCTTTAATGCATTACAGTCCTTTTACGCTTAAATCTAAAAGACAACTCATAACTTTTACTACCTTTTTTCGGGATAAAGAGTATTTCAGACCACTTATCATAAAATTTAAGGTCTTAGCACCAAAAGGAGCATTAATCACACTTATTATGAAAACCAAAAGAGGCTGCTATGGAAAAGTGCTAAAAAGTCAAGTCAACCGCCAAAGTCAACAATCAAAGACTCAAATTAGAAGACCAAAGATGGAGGCCCTTATCTCAAATTATGAAGACTTATCCCTACACCTATCTTGGTCAAGAAGGCACCCATAAAGCAAAAGTGAAAGGGTCTAGTTTAGAATGGAGGAGGGCAAATCTGTAATTGGCAAAAAAGAGGAGTATATAATCAAAAAGCAAAGGAGAGAGAACTCATCCATTATATTAGGATCCAAACCATATGGTTTGCTTTACTTTCTAGTCTTGTTTTTCAATTCAAGTTTTACTTTATTATTCTTCATTTATTGCATTTTAAATCTTGTTATTTCACTTTGTTATTTCAATCAATCAATATTTTCTTGTTGTTCTTGTTTCAATCTTTCATTCAATCATGTGCTTTCAATGTTTTGACTCATTTCAATCTTTAACAACTTTATTTTCAATGTTTTTTATTCACAGCTAAATTAGACAAGTCTTAAACTAAGAGTCTACCTTCTTCCCTAAATAAACTCCCATCTCTCAATTCTAAACAATCTAGGATGAACCTCAACTTCTTACAAAACTTTAAAGACTTACTACCATAATACAAACTTCAGGTGTGTAAGGGAAGGAAAGAGAAGAGGAGAGGCTTTTGAATAATCTGTTGTAAGAGTCTTAGATCTAGAGGAGAGAAAGTAAGAAGATATTAAATTGAGCTTTGAATTTTGAAAAGATTTTGAAAGAGGGGGAGAAAAACTACTTTTCTTGTGCGGTAATGCTTCCATTAAAAAAACTTCTTCTAACATGAGTAATCGGGATCATGTATTTCTTCCCTGACACCTTTACTCTGAACATGACTCTGTGTTTTATATCTTTTGAAATATGATAAGCAATGCCTAAACTTCAATGAACGTAACACGGAGGCAAAAAACCAAATGTATTTATGGTAGTCTCAAATAAACATACCCTACGCTAGCAACTATGCAAGGGAATGTTCATCATATTGGCAACCTATTCAACATAAAAGTACTTTGCTTACATCTTGTCATTTCAAAGAGTAAAGTCTCTTAAGTCAAGATCTATGGAGAGCAACCGCCATAACCGGATCGGTATAATATTCACATGGAAAAACATAAATAAGGTTATTTATGACAATCCTCGACCTCAACTTCAAATAATTAAAGAGGGCAGTATAAAACACTCTCAAATACTTAAAGGGCGCTGTAAGGTTGTATTTCGCTTAACCTTACTATAGTAGGCAATTGGAAGGAGATGGGTTGCTTGATTGGGTTTACCGAAGTTCGTTTGGATGAACCTGCCTAACGATTAATTTCTCTCTCTGGGGAGACTTGAATTAGGTCGACATAGTTCCTAATATACATTGGTTGTGTATATTAGCCCGTCACACATCCCCCTCTTATTAGTTCGTTCATGTTCATTAGGGCGAGATGATGAGAGTTTAAGTTCACACATGGGAAGTATATAAGGTAATGACTATACATTCTTTACATGTGAGTGATTCGGACTTTGTCATGGGGAACGAGGTGGCTAAAGCTGTTTTGAAAGAACTGAGAGGTGGGTGTTTTTCAGCTCGGATGAGGACTGGTGGTACCCTTAGGGGCAGTTTGAATGCTGGAAATAATTTGATGTTGTGTTCTGTTAGCAAGCATCCTGTGGGTGAAAATGACTGGGAACGTCTTCTGCGCCCATAAGGCTCTTTCTTTGATCTGGAGGAGGTGATTGTGGCAGTTTGACCACCAAATTTGAAAAGGAAGGTCAGTGATGTTGCTGATAATGTGGGGACTGTAGGAACTTCCGATGGGAAGGTGGCGATGGATGGTCCATCTGTCTCTAAAACTATTGACCTTAGTGAGTTTGACTTGGATGTTTTTGAAGAAAAAATCTAACGATTTGGCTTCGGAGAAGTTTGGATTGGCTTCGGAAAATAGCGATTTGGTACATCAGCTCGATATGGAGCGAGCTAAGTTGGTAAAAGTTGTAGATTTTGCAAATAGATGCAAGTCGACAGCAAAGTTGACTAAAAATCTTTATGAGACTTCGTTTAGTGAGGCGGAAGGTGGTAAGTATGTACTTTCTGCGATCTTAGAAGTATAGTTCAGTAGCTTGTAGTTTTGTGCTGCAACACGCCTAGCCTTAGATCTTCCTGTGTATGAGTCATCAATCTTTAGGGTCAGTAACTCTTCTATAGACAGAGTGGCCATTCTATCATTGGGTTGCTCCTAGCTTCAGATCGTCCTGCAAATTAGTGACCGATCTGTAGGTTGGGTGACGCTTTAGTAGACTGAGTGGCCATTCCAAATGGTAGTTTCTCCTGGACGAGGTTGTCCACCCGGCTTGAGTTACTTTGGAGTGAGCTCGTGGGGCGAGTACGTAATGAGCTGCTCCTGGCTTTAGATCGTCTTGCATATGAGTGAGCGATCTATAGGTTAGGTGGCGCTTCAGTAAACTGAGTGGCCATTCCATCGTTGGGTTGCTCCTAGCTTCAAATTGTCTTGCAAATGAGTGACCAATCTGTAGGTTGGGTGGCGCTTCAGTAGACTGAGTGGCCGTTCCAAATGGTAGTTTCTCCTATACGAGGTCATCTACCCGGCTTGAGTTACTTTGGAGTGAGCTCGTGGGGCGAGTATGTGATGAGCTTCTCCTGGCTTCAGATCGTCCTGCATATAAGTGAACGATCTATAAGTTGGGTGGCGCTTCAGTAGACTGAGTGGCCATTCCATCGTTGGGTTGCTCCTAGCTTCAGACCGTCCTGCAAACAAGTAACCTATCTGTAGGTTGGGTGGCACTTCAGTAAACTGAGTGTCCATTCCAAACGGTAGTTTCTCCTGAACGAGGTCGTCTACCTGGCTTGAGTTACTTTGGAGTGAGCTCGTGGGGCGAGTACGTGATGAGCTGCTGCTAGCTTCAGATCGTCTTGCGTATGAGTGACCGATCTATAGGTTGGGTGATGCTTCAGTAGAATGAGTGGTCATTCCATTGTTGGGTTGCTCCTAGCTTCCGCTTTCCATTGGTATGATACCATGATAGCTCGATCCTGAACTGGTCCTAGAAATATAGGTCCCTAGCTGGCGAGACTATTTACCTAGCTGGAGTCACTTTGGAGTGAGCTCGTGAGGTAAGTTTATGTTGAGTTGCTCCTAGCTTCTACTCTCCATTGGTATGATACCATGATAGCTCAATCCTGAACTGGTCCTAGAAATATAGGTCCCCAGTTTGCGAGACTATTTACCTGGCCGGAGTCACTTTGGAGTGAGCTCGTGAGGTAAGCACATGTTGAATTGATCCTGAAAAAGAAATGCGACCTTACATGTTGTTGTTAATACAGACTAATGGTAGAAGATCCGTCCAGATTGGTGGGGTGTTTCTATCGGTGCATTTGTTTATTGGCGAAGCCCCTAGTGTATGGTTTGATTTGGCGCAATGATTAATGATTACGCATTGATCTTTGTGTGGGCATATGACCGGTATCGACCGCTTCCGAAAGTATGTGAGATCGGGGTTGTTTATGGCCGGGGGCGAGCCGCATTTCGGTTGATTAATACGCTTTGTACTATGTGGTTTGGTGATGTCTCTCTTAAGTAAGAGTAAGTTTTGAGTTAGTTACTGTGTTTTTCGTATGGACGGAGTTTCTTGGGTGCATCGTCCTGGTGTAATGTTTGTCTCCCTTGTTATGGGGGAGTCAAAGTGTGACTTCGTGGTTATCACAATTTGTTAGTCGTTCTTACGTGTGTGTGGAAGCGAACTGGTTTGACATTGTGAACTAGGTATTTTTCTATATTGAATTGTAAGTACGGAGCAAAACATGTTCCATGAAAGAAGGATAACTTTATTGATGAATAGAGAGGTAAGACATTAACGAAATAAAGAAAACATGTTGAATTGACCTTTGAGAAAGCATAGATACTCCTTTCCTCACATGATGGCAAAGTGCTTTTTGCTAACCGTGGTGTACCATACTGGATTAGTCATGTCGCCGCCATACATTGTCGTTGGGTAAGTGTTTACCTAACCGTAAGTCGGTGAATATGGATGATATGGGTGAATCCATTTGCGAAAATGGGAGTGTGGAATGGGGAGTCATGTTCTATTCTCGGTCTTGTCCGGCTGGGACGCTGCGGTTTGAGTAAAAGCCCCAAGGTTTGACCTCTCTTTTGTTTTTGTGGTTCGCCACGATTGGCGTACTGGTAGATGTAGTCCCTTTGTTCTGGACCTCTACTAGATTATTGTAGTTCATTGTCAATGAATTCCTTCAAGAGACCTTTGCTGATCAGGTATTGTATGTAATTTCTCAAACACTTACACTTGTCAGTGTGATAGGAGTGAACTTGGTGGAATTGACAGAACAGCTGACCGGTGACGTTTGGTATTGGTTTGATATCCGGTTTGAAAAATTGAGTATTCTGATGCGGTTGAAAATGTGGCTTAACGATCTGGAGAGTTTCGCGGATTAAGTTATGCCATGGGGGGTAACCAGTTCAATTTTTGGAATCGCTAGGTACTTATATATATGTAACCTTTATCGAGAAGGTCTTGAATATGGCGTTTCAAGTGCTGACATTCATTGGTGTGGTGGTTGCAGAGTTGGTGATAATGGCAAAAGCGATTGCCTGGTTTCTTGGGGAGCTTGTCTGCTCTCAGGGGGAGGGGTTGAAAAAATGGAATGCGTTTGATTTCCTCGAGGATTTCTTCCTTTGGTTTGGATAGCGAGTAGAATTGTCTGCTCCCTCATTGTGTTCTTTTCTTCTGGTGGTTTGAAGCTGCTTCAGGCTTGGGTATTGCGTTCCTCGCATCTATATTTGTTGTCATGGCTGTGATGGTTTTTTCGTTCGTATGGAACTGGAATGTACGGCGTACTCCTTGTGGTTGCACTAGTTCGGTCTTCTGGAGTCATCTTTGGCCGGAGTGGTTCGTCGGTGTTGAGGTCATTGATGCCAGATGTAGGGCGCCCGATTAGGAGTGAAATTCTCCTCAGGGTTTGGTTATCTTCTTCTAAGTTTGAGATTGCTTGTTGCATTATACTCACAGCAGAGACAAGTTGCTTGACTGAATCCATGAGAATTTCCATGCTTCGTGGGCCTGAGAAAAACGACTTGCTCATGTTGTTTTCTCTAGGAAATCGATCCCCACAGACGGCGCCAATGTAAAGGTTGTATTTCATTTAACCTTACTATAGTAGGCAATTCGAAGGAGATGGGTTGATTGATTGGGTTTGACCGAGTTCGTTTGGACGAATTGCCTACGTATCAAGTTCTCTCTCTGGGGTAGTTCCTATCCCCTTTATATAGAAAACCTTGGTGGTCCTTCCTCTTCTTTAGCGCCAGGTCAGATCCTGGTCTTCAGGTCATGATGGCAAGTTATGGCGATTGATGAGGTGTGCAACTGAAGCTATGGCCTTGAATACATCAATAAAAGCGTTCGTTACTAGCCGTTATGGAACGGAGTGAGCGAGCACTGTGGAGGTCGCTCCAGGACGAGGTCGTCCATTCGACTCGAGTCACTTTGAAGTAAGGTCGTGGGGTAAGTGTAGAAGGTCGTTAAGTGAAGTGAGTTTGTTGGTTCTCTGTGAAGCAATTTGTCATGAGTTCGTCGGGGGAATGTAAAGGTGTCTTCTGAGGGTGTCAGTTCATGACTGAGAGACAATTTGGTTCGCTATAAAGCGAGTTGTTATGAGGAGGGAGTGCTCTCTTGATGAGTTGTGCAGGACACGTGTATAATATACATTGGTTGTGTATATTAGCCCCTCACAGGCGCCATGGATAACACAACGTAAGAGCTGGTAATCGTACAAAAAGTAGGAGTACTGTGACATATTACTTTAAGATCACGGTTTAATGAGTATTCCTAATGTCACTCAGACGTAGTTCGACAATTAACAATTGTGTAATATATATGATCTATGTAGGAACATCTTAAGGAGAAAAGTTCAAACATCTACTTGTTTAAGAAATAAAACCAAATTCCCCAAAACTTAAAGTATGTCAATTGCTTTAGAAATAGAAGATCCATTAAATTAATTCAGCGTCGAATAACCGAAAACATTGTGTAAATCTGGTCTAGTTTGACAAAAACAACAACTAATGGTGGTTGCGTTCCTTGAACTCGTAGGAGGAATGATTGAGATCATTGGAGGATTTCCAAAAGTTCTTGGACAAGTATATAGAATTGAAGTCAAATGAGATTCAACCACCAAAAGAAATCTATGACTCAGATTATAGTGTGTTAGTTGCATCCAATAAGAATTGAGAATAAACAAGTACATAGAAAGAGAGAAGGAAGGGGAGAAAACGTTGGCACTAGACTGTGGCTTGCGGTGGTGTTTTAAGAGAAGGGTATATGACCTATTTCTGGCTATGGGGCAGGGAGCTTATCGAGTTAGGGGGATGATAATATTTGCACCATTCATATTTGTAATATCCTGAACCATATATATTCATAATCTTATTATTAATATTAGCATTTTCAAAAAACTTAGTATTTCATCATTTGATTTATGAATCTTCTTATGTTTGATATCTGTAAATCATGTAGATGACTAGACGAGTACATGAGGTTATTGATAAGAACCCAAAATTGTAGTTGTAATAATATTACATTTAGACCAATTATGCTTATAATAAATAAGAGTTAGTACTGTTTACGTGATTTTATGTATTACAGGTATTGGAGTCAAATATATGAAAAAATATGTCACTTTTGTGAAATAAAGGAGCAAAGGTTGGTTGCTAAGAAGTTCTATGATTAAGGGCCAAGATTCAAAGAGAAAAAGCTTTTTTAAATCCCAGTCAAAGCTAAAAAGTCAAAGTCAACGCGGGTAGAAATAATACAGAAAAATCAATAGAACTTCCGCAGGTCATATTTTTGGACTTAGACCTCGGAATTGGGTATACTATATGTCAAAACGACCGGCTCGGAAAGAGATTTCTAATGGTTCAAGTCTTGATCTAATTAGAAGAGTAGAAGTAGACAAAAAGACTGTTGCAGTAATTTCCAATAGAGAATCCCTTTTTGGACATATGTAATTAGGTTTGGGCTTGATTTCATGGCCCAAAACATGGCTTCAAAGCCCATGCACGAAATCGTAGACCTAGCCCTCTCCTCATCTTTCTAATGTGTTAGTTATAATTATTACTTATTCAAGAGTTTCACTCTAGAGGTTAGTTTATTCACCATGAGAATGGGTTAAACTTCCTCGATCTCATGCTAATTATTAGTTGGTTAGAGATGCCATGAATAGTTAGGGATCAAATACTTAATCTTTATTGGTTAAGATTGTAATAATCTACACTAGCATATTAGGAATCAATCAAAGTGGAATCGAATCCTCCTAATCCCTTCTCCATATTTACATGTTAGTATTTAATTGTCATAATATAGGTTAGAACATCTTAATTAGTTCAATCACCATATTAGTATAATTACAATCCATTACTCTCATTGATATTGTTAGAATTGATTAAACTAGCAAAACTTTACGACTAAACAACTAGGAGTGGAACAAATTCTCTACTCCACATATTGCATGATAAACCAGAGTAGAACTTTGATCTTTTAGCAAATTAATAGCTTTTACTTCTGCCAAGCATAATTAGTTAAGAGTAGGAGTAAAGACCAGTTTTTACGTTTATCAAATGGCGCCACTACCATCTTAGTTAATTTTAGATTTGTTTCTCTTCGTATTTTAAATTCTACCAAAATCCCATTTCACCCACCCACCCTTGTTTGGTTCTAACTGTGTTTGTTCGGTTCAGAAAATATTTTTTTTCAAAAAAGTCCCTTGAGCGCGCCCACACCCTAAGTACTCTATTTCGAAGCGCCACGCCCTCAGTTATTGAATTTTTTTTTTTGCAAAAATACCATGGCCTTCAGCATTCACTTCTAAAAGACCGATTTTCACATGTTAGTTCAAACTCTCGCTTTAGCTCAAGTTATTCAGTGTTTCCAACTTTTTAAATACATTGAGATTGAGTATACAAGACGCGCTATTCAAACGATAGTGATAAGAGCCCAAAACTATAGTTTTAACCCCTTAACAATCATACTTTTAGACCAATTATGTGAGTAATAATTAAAGAGTTAACACCGATTATTGTTTTTATGCATTTCAGGCTTCAAAGTCCATTATGTGCAGAAATGTGCCACTTTAGTGAGATAAAGGAGCAAAGGTCGGTTACTAAGGAGTTCCGTGATTAAAGGCCAAGATTCGAGAAGACAAAGCCTTTCTAAAGCCCGGTCAAAAGCTGAAAAGTCGACACGGGCAGAAACAGTACACAAAGTCAGCAGAACTTCCGAAGGCCGTATCATTGGACTCAGACCTCAGAATGGGACCTACCTTATGTCTAAACGACCGTTTCGGAAAGAGATTTCCAATGGTCTAAGACTTGATGCAATCAGAGGAGCAGAATTGGACGAAAAATCTGTTGAAGCCAACTGCAGCTGAAGAGGCCCTTTTGGACTGAAAGAATTGGGTTTTGGGCATGATTCTCTGGCCCAAAACATGGCTCCAAGCCCATGCACGATTTTTGGATCTGAAAGTATAAAAACAAGAGCTTGACTCTTTATTAATGGTAGATAGTTAGACCTAGATTAGTTAGCCTCCATTAATTAGTTTTTCATATCTTGTTTTAGATCTAGTTTTATGTTTAATTAATTACTTTAGAACAAGTAGATTATTAGTTTAGTATTTGAATCATTGTTTATTATTCATTAGATTAATAAAATAGTGTTCTTGATAATCTAGTTTCAATTCCATTAATTGTTTAGTTTCAATTCTTAGATTCAATTACTTGTCATTATTAGTTTAATTAAATTATTGCATGATTAGTTTCCATTTGAGTTTAAATAAGCAAAGTTCAAATCTTGATATCATGTCTTGTTTGAATTCCATTGGGAATGATAGCGTAATGATTCTCGGCTAAACCTCCATTTGAGGGGGTTGAGAAGCCTTGATGAGAGCTTGATTCCGATTATCGTAGAGTCGTCGTAATTTCCTTTCCACTCTAGAAATGATTAGTTCACCATGAGAATGGGTGTAATCGTTCACATGCTAGTTATGAATTGGTAGAAATGCCATGTGTAATTAGGGATTAGGAGTAACCATATTGTTCTGCGAAGCAGTTCAATTCGGATTACGACGATTCGTCGTTAGTAGGATTAAGTCGAGTTAAGGTGGAATCAATCCCCCTCTAACTCCTTATCATAGAATCAACGTAGCATTCCCATAGTTGTTCTAATAGTCGATTAGTTGCATCTTGTGGGTAGTTGCATCGTAGTCTAGTTGCCATTTCGTAAATCTCTCATTAGACTTTTTAGTTAAGATTACTTATACATAGAGAACACGGCATGCGGAAGGACTAGGAGTGGAACGAACTTCCTACTCCACTATATCTCATAGGATTGAGAGTAGAATCTTTGATAAATATAGGCACATAAGATCGTTTTAGTTTACTTACGTTATAGAGTTTTAACGTTTATGGGCTCTCCATTTACCTACATGAATAATTTAAATTTTACCTACGAAAATTTTACTCCATTTACTCCATTTACGTTATAGAGTTCATCGTTAAATTTTAACCCTGTAACAGTTTATCGTTTATCTTTTCATCGTTCATCGTCCCATTTCACCCACCCACCCTTGTTTGATTCTAACTGTGGTTGTCGTTTTCAGCATTAACTTTCTCGGAAAAAAAAAAAAAAAAAATTGCGGAGCGCCGACTCGGCGCTAAAAAGGAGGAGCGCACTCGCGCTCCAAGCTATCGAAGTTTGGCCACCCGCGACCAGCAAACACACTCAGAACTTGAACTTATAATCGAGCGACCCACCGAGAGGAATTTTGCTGGGTGTCCACAGTTTTGATTCGAACTTTGATTTTTCAAGTTTTTTAGTGTTCTAACTTGTTATATACACTGAACACGCGTAAACAAGACGCTATTTATACGCAAAGCAAGGACCTTGATCGGTATTCCTTTCTTCCACCTCTCGTCTCCTGTTAGAGGTTTATACTAGTATATCAGATTTGTTTGGAGTGTTGATGTGTTTAGCTAAGTTTGGTTTTAGCCTTGTATGAGATTAAGGTCTGGTCGAACAAAAACACTGAATGTAATTACACAACAACGTCAACAAACAAGTCTATCTAGTATACCACCCACTACACCTCTAGCTACTATTTCACACACACAACCTGATATAATGCCTGAAGACGAAGAGACTCCTCTCTCTGACTTCTACAAAGCCTTGAGCGATAGCCCCAAATCTTGCATCGTTCTAGCAGACCCAGTGGGGGATTTCCGAATCCCCCCAAATATTTTTAATTTGTTACCCGTTTTTCATGGTTTAGACCATGAAAAACCTTATCGACACGCGTAGGATTGAACAAGTCCTAACAACATTCCACCATCCTACGGTTGGTGGAACAAATTAAACTAAGGGTATTCCCTTTCACCTTAGCCAATAAAGGCGTCTTGGTTAACTGCCCAAACGCCTAATTACAGTGGACTCGTGGGCTAAACTTGTTCAAATTGTTTATGGAACATTTTTACCCACCCCTAAAGACGGATGAGATGCTTTCCAAGATTCATTTCTTTCGACAAAATCCTCATGAATCATTTTCAGAGGCTTGGAATCGTTTCACCGATCTCCTTATAGAGTGTCCACATTATAACTTAGGGAAAGACACGTTAGTTCGTGCCTTTTTCAAAGGACTTCTACACCACCATAAAGAAGTCCTAGACATAATGAATGGGGGTAGTTTCTTAAGCAAAGGAGCCTCGGAGGCTTATAAATTTTTAGAGGATCAAACTAAGCGAAATAACAACTGGGGGGGTAGTGACGATATCCACCGCTCCGCTAGTTCTTCAAATACAGTTAAGGCAGCCGGTATGTTTGAAATTAAACACGATCCCGAGCTTAAAACTCTAATCGAATCACTCACTAAAAAGGTAGAGGCCATTTCTGTTCAACAAAAGCCTATCCCCGTCATGAATGCAAATTCAAATCCATGTAGTTTCGTTGAGCCCCGAAAGCATCCCGACTTCCATTGTCCTATAGCCTATGAACAGGGCTTGTTCCATTAATAGTGAACCTAACGCCTTGGAGACAAAATCCCAACTTCGGTTGGAGAAATAACCAACACGCCACACCTCCGGGTACAATAATCAATATGTTAGGCCAACGCGCTTTTTCCAAGCTCCACCACGAAGGGGACAGGCCGGGTAATTTTAATAATTACAACAACCAAGTGCAACCTCGACAAGGTCAAGTACAAGGTCAAGGTAGTTATAATAATTATAATGCTAATAGAGGTATCGTTCCGGTAAATAATAATTATCAAAATCCACCCATAAATAATTCACGCGAAATAGTTCCAGTCACACCACCCGTGGCTACTACACCCACACAACCGGATCGTCTTGACACCTTCATACAAGTGAGCCAAAAACTTTTCCAAACCATGGCTCAATCTAACCAACAGCTTCTACAATCTGTTAATAATTTAACCCAACAGTTGGCCCAAGATAAAGCCCAACCCAAAGGTGTGTTTCCAGGTCACGCAATACCTAATCCTAAAACAACAAACACAGCCTTTGAGGTAACCGATAATACTAGTAATGAATATAAAAATGTAAGTGAGCTAAATGCCATCACCACTCTCCGTTCTGGCAGAGTGGTTGATAACAAAGTAACTATGCCTATAGTTACCCCACCAGTAGCCCCTACACCTGCTATTTTACTAGATACCGAAATCGAAACTGAAGAGCCTACTACTGTAGAGGTACCAGTTACAACACAACCTAAGAAACAGAAAGCCACGGTTAAACATCCAGGTGATACCATTTCTAAATATAGACAGAAACCACCGTTTCCACAAAAATTAGCCATGTTAACTAGGGATACAAATTATGAGGAGATTAGGGATGTTTTCAAGAATCTAACTATAAACCTTCCCTTCCTCGAAGCTATTAAAAAGCTACCACACCATGCTAAGTTTCTTAAGGAGTTGTGGTACTACTAGGCGTAAGACAAATATACCAAAAGACACCTTTTAACATAACAATTCCCAACTCTATCTGAACATAATGGAATTGTTAAGTACAAGGACCCCGGTCGCCCCATCAGTACAAATGCACCTTAGGAGATTCCTATCTGACGACGCACCGTTATTAGACACGGGGGCTAGTGTTAACTTACTCCCGTTTTATTTGTATAGACAAATAGGTCTAGACGAGATGCAACCCACTAAAATGACGTTGCAATTAGCTGATCGGTCTATTAAGTATCCTAAGGGTGTGGTCGAAAATGTGCTGGTAAAAGTTCAGGATTTCTACTATCCGGCTGATTTTGTCATCCTCGATACAGAAGTCGTTAACGACTCTGTCCCGATCATCTTAGGGCGTCCTTTCTTGGCAACTGCCAATGCGCTCATTAATTGCCGCGATGGTTCAATGTCCATGTCTTTTGGCCATCTTGCAGTTGAAGTAAATGTTTTTAAAACAAAGACACATGTATCCGATTCGTCTATGGATGGAGAGGTTAGCATGATCGAGAGTTTCTCTCGAGATTATTTCAACAACACGTTCCCTGATAATCATATGCCCAAATTTCTTTCCTTTGGAAGTTCAGACTCCAACATTTTCATCCCTACACTAGTCGATACACATATGATGGACGAGGACGAGACAGATGACTTTCTCAAAGATATAGAGGACTACCATAATAATGTGGATATGACCAATCTAGATGAGGAATTCTAGGAGTTTCTTAGAGCAAGTGATGATTCACCCTATCAAGAACTACTTTGCACAAATTCCACCTCGACTCCCCTCCTTCCACCCTTTCAAAGGAAACTCGAGTTTGCACTCGATCCTTTTGTTTCTCCTGTGCTTCATAAGTTTTTAAATCCACCTAGTAAACAAATACTTCAGAAGGACAAACCATTTGACACCTTCATTTTTAGACTTGACACAGTCCCTACCTACACCATGAATGAGTTTTGTGCTAAACATACATCCTCATTGTTTACATGCTTTCCTTCTACAACTTATCCATATACACCATATCTTTCACAACCATTCATTTTTCCACACTTATTCACTAGGACACCCTCTCATTCAAAAATGAAAAAGAAGGTGCATGCCAGGTTACGTTATAGGTCTATCCGACTTCGCTTTCAATTCACTAGGTTGCGCCATAGGAAATCTTGGTGTTTGATTGTGTTTGGATATGTTTTCTATGATATTTATTTATGGAATGATCCACAACTATTTCGGTTGTTGATATATGATAAATTACATGTTCATACATATGTTTAGATAAAGTCTCGAGTATCTGACTATAAATGACTCAAATTTTTTGTGTTTCGTGCATTCCTTTCATTTCCAGATATTGGTGAGTGCACCATTAAGGTAACCGGGCCCTCCCTATGGAGTGTGTGGCTATAAGTACCGGATCCTAAGTCCAGGTTTAACATAATTCACGTTTTCCACTCTTGCATGTTTTCTCGGATTTTTTATTCATGTTTCTCTATGAGGTGAATTATGTCTTTCTTGCTTATTGTTTTTCCTTATAAAAGTAAAAAAAAATATTAAATAATAAACATAGTAATCTAGGAAGTCTCGGGAATCTGACTTTAAAAGACCCACTGTTAAAAAACAAATTTTCTAAACTTTGTTGTAAAAACTTTGTTTGGGGGTGGGGTGTTCATGTTTCTGTCCTAGAATGTTTTATATCCCATTAGAGTTGCTTAGGCCGTCTAATTGTATTTTGATTATGGTTGACATACTCTATGAATTTAGAGTTCATTCGTTCGCATAACGTACGTCATGCATGCACTTCGAGGTGTTTTCCACTATCTTATATGTCATCCACGGTCGGAATAGAGTGTTTTATGGATCATTGGATTGGAAATTCTCTCCTGATCATTTTCATATCTCATTCGCAAAAATTCGGACCGGTAACGAAGCGGCAATTTTAGTTTGAAGTTGCACGAAAAATCGAAAATTTCGAATTGGGCTTGGGCCCAACCACCGCACCGGCAGCGCACCCGCGCCCTTACCTTTGCCCCAACAGTCGCGTTCTTCACTTCCAAACCGCCATTAACGACCACCAAAGCTTCAAAACCTAAAAAAAAAAAAAAAAAATTAAAAAGAAACCTAAACTAACCCACGCCAACCATCAAAAATCCACTTCAAATCTTCTCTAAAACCAAACCACCACCAAATCCACCAACTTACATCACCAAGAACCACCGAAAATTTCCAAAAATGTGAACTATCGCGCCACCACCACTGTTTGTTTCATTCGGTCGACTCAAATTCCAACACCACATCCCATTTAAACCCCCACTACATTCCAAACACTACAATGGCTCAACAACGTCGAATTTTGCCGGAGCAAGCATTTACTGGCGACCACTTCGCTACCGCTTTTACGGTGACGAAATGATTAGTAGAGACTGGAATAGCTTGTGGTACTCGACCGAAACCTTTTACCAACGAAGACTTAGTCCGACGGTTCTACAACACGAGGGAGTTGGAGGGGACTAGAATTTTGTTATGGTGGCGAAGGAGGAAGGAAGTAACTCATCGGGTTGTTGGTTGAGATTCTAGGCATTTCAGCTAGAATCCATCCGGATGTCACGCTACAGGAGTCCCAATATAATGGGGTAGAGCCGTTGATGAACGTGATAGCATTCTTGAAAGGAACTACAATGCGAGATCGCATTGTGTTCGCCAGCATCCTCAAAACAACCCGGTTGGCCGCAGCTCGATGGATTGGTTGAACGCCCTGGGAAGGAGAAGGTCAGCGACATCGGTCTGAACTGCCTCCACATTTTATGGATACTCCAGGAGCAAAAGTACGAGTTCTGTATCTTGGAGTTTTTGCTTAGCATGATTAGGGGAGTGGGAAAGTTAATGGCACCTCTCCCCTGCTTTTAATAACCAAGATCATGCTTTGAAGTTGAGAGCACTCCGGCTCCTGATAGATTTACATCACCCTACAATCAAATCCTCGGATCTATAAGGATTGTGTCCAACGAGTTTGGAGGTTGCCCGAGGATAGAGAAGAGGACGAGGAGGATGGTGGAAATGAGAATGACTTCGGAGGATGAGGAGGATTTGACTTGTTTTGATCGCGGATGCCTTGGAGGTGTTGGGTCGATCACGAACGCATGGCTGTGATTCATCGTGGCATCGTTCACTCAACACTATCTGCAAAGGCCTCCGGACTCGACGGCGAGCAACTATCCACCATAACCGAGATCCGTTACCAGAGAGGGATGAGAGGTGGGAACAGATGAGAGCCGAACTAGAAGCTTCGGCCTAGTTCCGGCGCATGCTTGCCGCGATTCCCACCTCACGGGATTCTCCTTCCGAGGACACACCATCGAGGCACGAAGCGTCGTCGCCGAAAGATCGAATGGTGCCGGCCCGATCGGGAGCTCGGAGCCATCTCCCGAAGCGTGTGCCCTCCGCTACCGATCTACGAAGTGGTTAGGGATAGTACATTTTGATGTTTTTATTTGTAGTTTTATTATTGTTATTTATTTTAATGTAAGTTTAATTCGTGAATTTGAATTTTGTATTGAAATGTACTTCAATGAAAATTTTAATATAATCACGGTTATTTTCATTGTGTGTGGTTGTTTAATATTGATCCCACCTTCCCAAATTGTTTGAGGGTGGTGTTATCTATTCCAGCATGATTTTTATATGACCCTCGTTTTAGAATTTATTGCGGAGTCAAGGTGAGAATATAGCCGATTAGGCATATCTATGAATAAGTATCATGGTAGAATGAAATCTCGATAAAATAGGTAGATTCTATCCTAAATTCAACCTAATCGGGTTGAATATGAAATCTCGATAAGTTACTAGGTTTGTTTTAGAATCAAGAATATGAGTTGTTTCCGTTTTCGGGTTTGGAAATTTTAGTATTTCCGGAAATTGCCGTAAAAACTTTTTGGCAACTTCCCGATCCGTTTTAGCAACTTAAAACCTATATAAACTTCATTCATTCTACACTCACAACTCACACTACACCTAACCTCTATCACTCACCTTTCACTCCCACGATTCCCACGTTTCATCTCATTTTTCGATCTTCAGCACCTCGGAGCGCGCCTACGCCCCAGAGGAGCGCACTCGCGCCCTACATATTTTTCAGAATTTTTGTACATAGCGCACTCGCATCCAAGGTGAGCGTGACTCGCGCTCAAACACTGGAATTCCAAAATCTTCAGAGCGCACTCGCGCCCAAGTAGAGCGCACTCGCGCCCTGACTTCCGTGGACCAGAAAAATTCTAGTTTTCTGCGGGTTGTTCCTGGATCATTCGCAGCTATTCCAGAGCATAATTTTGAGATGACATCTCCTACATTGATACCGGAACAGTCTTTCGAAGATTTGTTCCAAAGCACTACTTATGGTGTTTGGTTTCGCGAGGCGATCACATACGTTGGCTGGGAACCGCTTATGGTAAGACCCAATGCACTTTATTCTCCAACACTAGCATCTTATTTTTACGATAACTGCATTTTCTTTGAGAGACCAGATGGAGAACAAGTGTTCTCCATCAACATTGATGATGAACCAATGGAAATTACCAGGTTCTTGCTAGCATTTGTTCTTGGACTTGATATGCCCGCTGAAATACAAGACCCATGGTGCTATTGGGTAGATAATATGTATGTCTACACTAATGAGTTTTTGCATGAGTCCTATGGGGCAGGCATTTTCCGTATCGAGGACCAAGGGGAATATAATGTCGTCTTTGGTAGCCTGTCCATGAACATAGGAACTGTTATGTTTTGGATCATGCTAAATATTTTAGGGGAATGGCGTTTTTCTTCTGTGAATGATGCCACTTGCAGCGTCTTCCTTGCTTTAGCCACGGGACGTATGTGTCATGACCTTCCCCGAACCTTGATGTCTAGTTTAGCTCGATCCCATAGCATGAGGCATAAGTACCTTCTTATGCCTGTTCTAATTTCACGTATTATGCTATGTTTCTTTCCTATTTTTTGTACACGTTTCACGGATTGGATTACGGTCGACACTGTACGACCCACCAATAGTATTATTCGATCTTTCCGTGCAATGACTTGGCAAGGGTAGAGGATACAACCTCATCAGGTTGCACCCTACACCCCGTCAGACCAAGTGGCTCTTAATAGGTTAGCAATAATAGATGATAAATGGCGGGAAGCCTGGAAAATTATCATGGCATGGCAGGACGCGAAGGAACCTCATTTCTTTATAGAAGAAGAGGATGAGGAAGATGATGAGTAAAGTGGGAGATAAGGTAAGTTTTAATTCTAGTTAGTGTCTGCTTATGTCCCAAGCAATTTCATTCTTGTTAACCCCATAATGGGTAGAACTTCATTATAGAGTTCGTCGGTTTTTTTTCCTATATTAGTACGCGTTCTAACCTTGTTTTGCGATGTTCCTGAATTTCACGCGCTTCAATGGTATTTTTCCTACCCTTTTTATTTAAATGCTTTGAGGACAAAGCATGCTTCTTGTTTGGGGGGGGGGGGGCATAGAAACACGTGTAATTAAGGCATCTATTAGGATATAGATAGATATAATATGCATTTGTTTTCTAGTTAAAATTTTAAAAATTCAAAAATATAAATAAATAAGTTATGTTATACACTTAGGAATATTGGTATTGTTTTCTTTCTCTATGTTCTTAATAATCTAGAAGTCTCACGTACCTTTTGCATTAGAATAATTTTTAGAAACTTAGGTTAATATGTAGGTAATAATCTTTACATCTATCTATAAATATATTACATGAGTATCGATGATTGTTAGCAGTAAGTTTCTGAAACCTAGGCTAGAGTACTTATTCTACAAATCCTGTGAGAATATAGCCTAAAGCCTTATATGAGTGAAACATTTGAGAAATGACAGAAGGGAGAAGTAAAATCCGGATAGAAAAATCACACGTCCACTTGCTTGATCACTAAACCATATCCTAAGCGAGAATTTAGGCCCTCTTTGGATCAATATAGCTAGAAATTCAAACCTATGAATTATTTTCCGCTAGTTAAGCCCAATGAGCCTTTCTTTAGCCTTTCATAAACCACAAATCCTTTACAGTTTAAAACAAAACAAAATAAAAAATTCAACCTACCCAATTTAGATAAGTCTGAGAATAGAATGAGGAAGAAAGAAGAAGAGAAAAACCTGTGTAAACAAAAGTTAGTTAATTGCTTCAGAAAATAAAGAAAAGAAGTTTCCATCCAAAAAAAAGAAAAAGAAAAATAGAAATAAATAAAAACTCCAAAAATAGAATAAAAGGGAGTCAAAAGCCAAAGAAAAGAAAAAGAAAAAAATATGGCTAAAGATGGAAATAAAGTATAAAATAAAAAGAAAATAACAAGGTTTTCTCTAAGTTACATAATATGAAGACTCTATTATCTCAGACTTGTCCCTTTGAATATCCATTTCCTCCCTTCTTAAACCATCTCCTAATCCCCGCAACACCTAATAAAGACCTCTAGCTCAATTAGGAATAGGTTAGTGTGATAGTAAGTGGCGGATGTGTTTGATCGACTCCGAACTTCCTTGTTGTCATTGAGATTGTAAGGTAAAGTGTGCCCACCGCACAATTGAGTAGCTAAACTTGAGTGGAAAAATCGTGAGTGTTATATCTTGACTATTATTGTGAGAACCTACTTAAGGGCTTATTCGAAGTTTGAAAACTTGAACTGCTAGACTTTTCATAGTATTACTCATTGCATATATGTTTATTATAGATGATTGATTATTATGCATATATTAGCTTAGGTTTCGACTTGATTACTCAATATGCATTGCTAGTGAGAGGTATAGTTAATTTAGAGCATGAATAAGGAAACAATAGTTTATTTCTTAGTCATTGTAGTATAGATGAAGTTTGTGAGTACCTTCACTGGAAAACTCTCACGAGGCTATAACTCGTCCACTAGGGAATTCCTAGTGGTTTAAGGCCTAGTTGCATATGGTCAATGCAATCGCACTCAGCGAAACGAGAGTAGATAGAACTCCATTTTTGGTCACTTATTCTAATTTCTCATATTTGCTTGAGGACAAGAAAAATGCTGTTTGGGGGTGGTTTGATAAGATCCCAAAACTGTAGTTTTAACCCCTTAACCATCATACTTTTAGACCAATTATGTGAGTAATAATTAAGAGTTAACACTGATTACGTGTTTTTATGCATTTCAGGCTTCAAAGTCCATTATGTGCAGAAATGTGCCACTTTAGCGAGATAAAGGAGCAAAGGTTGGTTACTAAGGAGTTCCGTGATTAAAGGCCAAGATTCGAGAAGACAAAGCCTTTCTAAAGCCCGGTCAAAAGTTGAAAAGTCGACGCGGGCAGAAACAGCACACATAGTCAGCAGAACTTCCGAAGGCCGTATCTTTGGACTCAGACCTCGGAATAGGGCCTACCTTATGTCAAAACGACCGGCTCGGAAAGAGATTTCCAATGGTCTAAGCCTTGATGCAATCAGAGGAACAGAAAAGGGACGAAAAGTCTGTTGAAGCCAACTGCAGCTGAAGAGGCCCTTTTGGACTGAAAGAATTGGGTTTTGGGCCTGATTCTCTGGCCCAAAACATGGCTCCAAGCCCATTCACGATTTTTGGATCTGAAAGTATGAAAACAAGAGCTTGACTCTTTGTTAATGGTAGATAGTTAGACCTAGATTAGTTAGCCTCCATTAATTAGTTTTTCATATCTTGTTTTAGATCTAGTTTTATGTTTAATTAATTACTTTAGAACAAGTAGATTATTAGTTTAGTATTTGAATCATTGTTTATTATTCATTAGATTAATAAAATAGTGTTCTTGATAATCTAGTTTCAATTCCATTAATTGTTTAGTTTCAATTCTTAGATTCAATTACTTGTCATTATTAGTTTAATTAAATTATTGCATGATTAGTTTCCATTTGAGTTTAAATAAGTAAAGTTCAAATCTTCATATCATGTCTTGTTTGAATTCCATTGGGAATGATAGCGTAATGATTCTCAGCTAAACCTCCATTTGAGGGGGTTGAGAAGCCTTGATGAGAGCTTGATTCCGATTATCGTAGAAGTCGCCGTAATTTCCTTTCCACTCTAGAAATGATTAGTTCACCATGAGAATGGGTGTAATCGTTCACATGCTAGTTATGAATTGGTAGAAATGCCATGTGTAATTAGGGATTAGGAGTAACCATATTGTTCTGCGAAGCAGTTCAATTCAGATTACGGCGATTCGTCGTTAGTAGGATTAAGTCGAGTTAAGGTGGAATCAATCCCCCTCTAACTCCTTATCATAGAATCAACGTAGCATTCCCATAGTTGTTCTAATAGTCGATTAGTTGCATCTTGTGGGTAGTTGCATCGTAGTCTAGTTGCCATTTCATAAATCTCTCATTAGACTTTTTAGTTAAGATTACTTATACATAGAGAACACGGCATGCAGAAGGACTAGGAGTGGAACGAACTTCCTACTCCACTATATCTCATAGGATTGAGAGTAGAATCTTTGATAAATATAGGCACATAAGATCGTTTTAGTTTACTTACGTTATAGAGTTTCATCGTTCATTTCGTAGGTAAACTTTTATCATTTTTATGGTTTATCACATAGCAAGGAGGCATTCAAGTACTCCTTCTTCCACTCCTCGCCTTTTCTGTCAGAGGAGTTTTAATTCTAGCATATCAGAGTTGTTTTAACTATTGCTCGTGTTTCTTTAATATTGGACTTAACCTTGCATGAGATTAAGGTCTGGTAAGAAAAAATCGTCTAACGTGATCTATCGTAAACGTTAACGCACACGCCTATCTAGAATATCACACACTACACCTGCATCCACATGGGTGAAGAAAAACGAGACTCCTCTCTCGATTTTTACAAAGCCCTTTAACGATAGCTCTAAGTCATTCATCGCCCTTGTAGACCCGATTAGGGGATTTTGAATTCCCCTAATATATTTAATTTGCTACCTGTTTTCATGGGTTAGACCATGAGAAGCCTTATCAAAGATATATCGTAAGATAGAACAAGTTCTTACCACATTTCATCATCCTATTGTAAGTCACGGAACAAATTAAACCGGGGTGTTTCCTTTTACCCTAGCCGATAAAGGCGGCGTCTTGATTAACTCCTTGCCCAATCGCTTTATTTCAGAGACTCATGGGCCAACCTCGTTCAATTGTTCATGGAACAGTTTTACCTACTCACGAAGATAGATGAAATGCTTCAAAAGATTCATCTCTTTCCGCCGAGAATCCTCATGAATCCTTTTCGTGAGGCACGGAATCATTTCACCGATCTTCTCATCGAAAGTGTCCACATCATAACCTTGCGAAGACACGCTTGTTCATGCCTTTTTTCTAAGGGCTTCTACATCACCATAAAAAGGTTTTTGATATAATGACAGGGGTAGTTTCCTTAGTAAAGGTGCCTCAGAGGCTTATAGGTTTTAAGAAGATCAATCTAAGCATCAAAATAAATGGAGGTAATGACATTTCCCACTCTAATTATTCTTCTTCCACGCTTAAAATTTTGCAAGATATGTTTGAGGTTAAATCTGATCATAAGCTTAGAACTCTAATCGAATCTTTCACTAAAAAGGTAGAAGCTAGCCATTTCTATTCAACATAAGCCTACTCGTGTCATGAACATAAACACTTTTCAATGTAATTTCTGTTACAGCCTTAAGCATATCGATTCATATTATCCTCTCCTCTATGAACAACCACCCACACAGCCAGATAATGTTTGCTCCATAAATAACAAACCTAACCCACCTTGGAGAAAACACCCCAACTTCAATTGGCGAAATAATCAACAAATTACACCTCCGGGGTTTATTAATCAAAATGTTAGGCCAACGAACAATTACAACCAAGCTCTACCAAGACAAGGACAAGGACAAGGTAATTGTAATAATTACAATAATTATAATAATAATAATATAGAGGTATCGTACCGGTTAATAATAACTATCACAATCCACCCGTTAATAATCAATGTGATATAGTTCTAATCACACCACCTGCGGCCACTACACCTTTACAACCGAATCGTTTTGAAGCCTACATGCAAGCTAACCAACAAATTTTACAATCTATTAATCACCACATACAACAGTTAACCCAAGAGAAGGCCCAACCAAAAGGTGTGTTTCCAGGTCAAGCTATACCTAATCCTAAAACGCCAAACACAGCCTTTGAAGTAACCGGTAATAATAGTAATGAAGATATAAATGTAGGTGAGTTAAATGCCATCACCACTCTCCGTTCTAGCAGAGTGGTTGATAACGCCGAAACTATGCTCGTTGTTACCCCACATGTGGTTATTTCTAATGACAATTTACTAGATACCAAAATAGAAACTGAAGATCCTACTCCTATAGAGGTACCAGTTAAATCTCAACCCAAGAGGAAAGTGGCCAAGGTTAAAACTCTTTTTGATCCATATGCTAAATATAGAGAGAACTCACCGTTTCCCTAGAGACTAGCCATGTTACACAAGGATACAAATTTTGACGAGATTAGGGAAGTTTTTGAAAATCTAACGATAAACCTACCTTTTCTTGACACTATTAAAACGTTTCCACAACATGCTAAGTTTCTGAAAGAGTTGTGCACTACTAGGCAGAAAACAAATATACCAAAAGACGCATTTTTAATTGAACAGTTTCCAACTCTATTTGAACATAATGGAATCGTTAAGTACAAGGACCCTGGTCGTCCTACTGTACAATGCACCTTGGGGGATACCCACACAATGACTACGCTATTAAACATGGGGGTGAGTGTTAACTTACTCTCTTATTATCTATATAAACAAATAGGTCTACAAGAGATGCAACCAACTAAAATAATGTTCAATTAGCTGACCATTCTATTAAGTATTAACCAAACAAATAAGTCTCTTAGTTAATTTTAGATTCGTTTCTCTTTGTATTTTTAATTCTACCAAAATCCCATTTCACCCACCCACCCTTGTTTGGTTCTAATTATGTTTGTTCGGTTCAGAATTTTTTTTTTTTTTTTAAGTACCCTGGTCGCGCCCACGACCTAAGTACTCTATTTTGGAAGCGCGCCCGCCCTCGAGTTACTAAAAAAAAATTGCAAGAATACCTTGAGCGCGCCCGTGCCCTTATATGCCTGTTTCCAAGCTCGCTGATAAGAGCCCAAAACTGTAGTTTTAACCCCTTAATAATCATACTGTTAGACCAATTATATGAATAATAAGTAAGAGTTAATACTGATTACGTGTTTTTATGCATTTCGTGGGCTTCAAAGTCCATTATGTGCAAATGTGCCACTTTAGCGAAATAAATGAGCAACAAATCGTGAGAACTTCCTAATGCCATATCTTTGGACTCAGACCTCCGAATTGGGCCTACCTTATGTCAAAACGACCGGCTCGGAAAGAACTTTCCAATGGTCCAAGCCTTGACCCAATCAGAGGAGCAGAAGTGG
The DNA here is from genome assembly GCF_015680905.1 of Coptis chinensis. Lineage (NCBI taxonomy): Eukaryota > Viridiplantae > Streptophyta > Magnoliopsida > Ranunculales > Ranunculaceae > Coptis > Coptis chinensis. Next base: position 21,436,247 of record NC_141456.1, on the reverse strand, counting down.
ACGAAAAATCTGTGGAAGCCAACTGCAGCTGAAGAGGCCTTTTTGGATTGAAGAATTGGGTTTTGGGCCCGATTCTTCCCCCAAAACATGGCTCCAAGCCCATGCACGATTTTTGGATCTGGAAGTATAAAACAAAAGCTTGACTCTTTGTTAATGGCAGTTAGGTTAGGAAGCTAATGTTAATGGAGTTTAGGGTTAGAAAAAGATAGTTAGATCTAGATTAGTTAATTACTTAGCTTTCATTCCATTAATTAGTTTCATTCTTTGTTTTAGATTAGTTATTTAAATCATTGAATATCATTCATTAGATAAATAAAATAGTTGTTATTCATTCAATCATATCTTGTTCTTATTGTTCTATTAGATAAATAAAGTTAATTAGTTCTCCATAATCTAGTTTCATTTTCATTTATTTATTAGCTTAAATCCTTAGATTTACTTATTTGTCATTATTAGTTTAATCCAATTATTGCATGAGTAGTTTCGAATTGAGTTTAAACAAATAAAGTTCAAATCTTTATATTATGTCTTGTTTAGATTCAATTGTTGGGAATGGTAGAATAGAAATTTCACATCAAATCATTACTCTCACCATTGTTCCTTTTGGGTTTGAGTAGTTGGATTCTATTTAGTCTTGATAGATTGAGAGTGGAACGAATCCTTACTCGTTGTATTGCATGATTATGTTTTGAGAGTAAGAAGAATTGATTTAAACGTAAGAACGGTAGGATTACGTATTAGTGTTCTTGTAGCATTAATATTTAAGGATATTATTGTTTTTACGGGTTATCAAATGGCGCCGCTGCCATCTTAATCTCGTTCATGACAAGAATTCAATTGCTTGAATCCAAGGGGCAATCCCCCATTCTCTACCCACCCACCCTTTTAATTTTTCATTCTTATTTCTTGAATTTTCGAACCGCTCAATTGTTTCAGGCATAGGGGCTGCGGATTCACAGAGAAAAACACTGCGGTGAAGGTATTTCTAAATTTTCAAAAATTCTGAAAATATTCATACATAATATTTAATGTGTTGTTGATTTACTAGAATATTTTCAGATTTTTCAGAGTTGGTTTACCTTGTAAAACAAATACGATCTTTACAGTACTGCATTTCAGTTTTTACACCGTATGTTCTTGAAAAACAGACAAGTAAGGTTACTTAAGGAGTTCTAAAAATTCTATAATTTTTACAGGAGTATCTATCCTAATCTAGGAGTTTGTAGTAAAAATTTGATGAGTTTTTGATTTGTTTTGACCTCCTAAATAGTAGAGTGTTTACAGTGTGTTTCTGCAGTGTTGCAAACACTTAATATCTGGAACACCATCCAATAAGGAGAGGTTGTAGAACTGCAATTGCTCTAAACTTTTTACAGGAACAACTAGAATCTCTCAGGAGTCTCCAGTAAAAATTTGGAAATTTTTGGATTTGTTTTGATGGGTTAACCATTCGGTTGTTTGTATTGTGTCCGAAAACCGTTACGCAAACTTTGAAGGGCAGTAGAGGGACTTCCACAGCTCCGAATGATCTGAAATTTTACAGGCTACTTGATAGATGTCTTAGCAAATTACTGTAAACATTTCAGATTTTTTGGAGTACGATAAAAGGCCTAAAACTTGAAAACCCTGGAGCGCGACCCGCCCCCATGTTGAGCACGACCCGCCCTTAAACACTGTGATTTCAACTTACCTTGAGCGCGACCGCGCCCAACCCGCGCCCAACTCGCGCCCTCAAGGGAAAATTCAGTGTAAACAGCCCAATTTTCATAGGTAAATGCCAATTTTTATTCCTTAAAGTTATAAAGTGTTTCTAACTTGTTAAATACACTGAAATCGCGTATACAAGACGCTATTCAAACGCGTAGCAAGGAGGCATTCAGGTACTCCTTCTTCCACTCCTCGCCTCTTCTGTCAGAGGAGTTTTAATTCTAGTATAATCAGGCTTGTTTTTCGTAGAAATAAATACAACACGCCTATCTAGAATTTCACACACTACACTTGCATCAATGGCTAAAGAACAAGAGACTCCTATCTCTGATTTTTATAAAGCCTTAAACGATGGCCCTAAGTCGTGCATCGTTCTTGCAGACCTAGTGGGGGATTTTCGAATCCCCCCTAATATATTTAACTTGTTACCGGTTTTTCATGGTTTAGACCACGAGAAGCCTTACCAGCACATGCGTAGGATAGACCAAGTTCTCACTACATTCCATCATCCTAGCATAAGTCCATAACAAGTTAAACTTAGGGTGTTTCCTTTCACCCTAGCCGACAAGGCGGCGTCTTGGTTAACTCCCAAAACGCCAAACTCGGGACTCATGGGCTCAACTTGTTCAATTGTTCATGGAACAATTTTACCCACCACTAAAGACAGATGAAATGCTTCAAAAGATTCATTTCTTCCGCCCGTAATCCTCATGAATCCTTTTCGAGGCCGAATCGTTTCACCGATCTTCTCATTGAATGCCCACATCATAATCTTGCGAAGAAGACACGCTTTGTTCGCCTTTCTTCAAGGGGCTTTTACATCGTCATAAGGAGGTTCTAGATATCATGACTGGGGTAGTTTTCTTAGTAAAGGAGCCTTAGAGGCTTATACATTCTTAGAAGATCAATCTAAGAGGAACAACAATTGGGGAGGTAATGATTCCTCCCGTTCTTCTCCTTCTTCTCGTGAGGTTAAACATGATCCCGAGCTTAAAACTTTTATCGATGCCCTCACTAAAAAGGTAGATGCCATCTCTGTTCAACAACAACCCACTCCAGTCATGAACATTAACTCTACTCGTTGTAATGTCTGTTGTAGTCTTGAGCATTCCGACTTCTATTGTCCTCTTGTCTATACACAAACACCACCACAACCATCACACTTCAACCAGTTAACTCAACATCAAGGACAAGGGAACTTAGGTGACCAGAATAGAGCTTTTGTACCCATAACCCAGAACTATCAACATCAAGACATGAACGCTCAACAAGCTTTAATTCCAATACAACCATCTACAGACAAAGTAGTAGTGACCTTGTTGGAGAAACAAAATCAAATTATGCAACAAAACTCCAACTTAATGAAAGATCAAAGATGATCAAAACTCTAATATGATGAAACAAACAATGCAAATGATGCGTCTTTGTGCCAAAAGGTTATTGACATGTCTTCTAACCAAAATAATAACCAAACCGGCGTTGTTTCCAAGTCAAGCAATGCCTAATCCTAAGTCAACAAACACCGCCGAAATAAAAAGTATTCAAAGTGTAATGGTAATATAAACCAAGGGGACCTCTGGAATCACTACCCTTCGCTCGTATGCGAGTAGTTGATAACCAAGTGACTATGCCTAAAAGATTACCCACAAACTAAAAATGATACCATACCACATACTATAATAGAAACTCAAGACCCTACAACCTAGTAGTACCCGGTTAAACCACAACCAAAAGGGAAAACATTACAAGATCCAATAATAGAAAGTGAAGACCCTACACCTAGGGTTCCAATATGGACACCTAGTTGGAAAACGGCTAGAGATAAAGCAAAGACTAATAAAACTTTTATCCCTTCTCGCTAAAAATAGCGATAAAGCACCATATCCCCAAAGACTAGTTGTGTTTAAAAGGGACGAGAATTTTGATGAGATTAGGGAAGTGTTTAAAAATTTGACTATAAACCTACCTTTTCTAGAAGCTATAAAAAGTCTACCCGGACACGCTTAAGTTTCTAAAAGAGTTGTGAACCAAGAAGAGGAAAACCAACATACCCCACGAAGCATTCTTAACGAACAATATCCCTCTTTATCCTAACATAACGGAATTGTTAAGTACAAGGACCCCGGTCGCCCCATCAGATGCACCTTAGGTGATACCTTCATAACAACTGCTTTATTAGACCTGGGGGCGAGTGTTAACTTACTCCCTTTTTATTTATATAAACAATTAGGTCTAACAAAACTTCAACCAACCAAAATGACTTTGCAGTTAGCCGATCGTTCTATTAAGTATCCCAAGGGTGTAGTTGAAAATATTCTCGTTAAAGTTCAGGATTTTTACTATCCAAATTGACTTTGTTATTCTTGACCGACAAAGTTGCTCATGATTTCATTCCCATCATCTTAGGGCGCCCTTTCTTGGCAACCGCCAATGCCCAAATCAATTGTCGGGATGGCTCAATGACTCTTTCTTTTGGAAATCTTTCTGTAGAAGTTAACATGTTTAGACAAAAACAGGGACAACTAGGTTTGCCTATAGAAGGAGAAGTGAAGTCCATTGAGAGTTTTGTACCTCACATTAGTGCGGCTGACATTTTAGTCCCCACACTAGTAGATACCCCTCTTATGGAAGAAGACAAGGATCACAATTTCTACTCCCTAGACGTAGATAACATCAAGGAGGAATTCCTTCAACTCTTTTGCAACCCTTCTTTTCCGCCTCGCGAGTTCTCTCCTATTGACATCCATTCATCTCTTGACGCCATGACGGAAGAAGAATTTTTCCGCCCTCTATCCCAGTGATTCTTCTTACCCACCTATTGAGGAATGTCTTGCATATCTCAAGGCCTCTGATGACATAGACCTAAGAACACTAGTTGAACACCATTCACCCACCTCACATCCTCATGTCACTCATTCACCTTCCATCACGAATGTTCCTCGCCCTCTACCTTTTCAAAGAACCATTGAGTTTGTACTTGACCTTGGTGTTTCTCCTATGCTTCATAACTATCTAAAACCAACTAGTGAAGAAGTAACACCCAAGGACAAGCCACCTGACACTTTTTCATTTTTTCCATTTTTCCCATTTTTTCCTTCTCACACTTATCCACATTCCAAGTATTTTCCAAAACCATTCATTTACTCACGATCATTCACTTGGACACCTTCTTATTCAACTAAGTTGCGTCGTAGAAAGTTTTGGAGCTTAATTCTGTTTGATGGTGCATTCCATGTTAATTATTTGTGGAAAGACCCACAACTTTTTAGATTATTGATATATGGGAAACTGCATGTAAATACATATATATCACTTTAAGTCTAGGGAATCTGACTTTAAAAGACCCACGTTTTAAAACAAATTTTTACAAAACCTGTTTTCAAAAATTTGTTTGGGGTGGGTGTTTGGTTTTTCCATGCTTGATCACTAAACTTCCTATTCTTACCCCCACCTCGCCCCTTGTAAAAAAAAAAAAAACGCTTTTCCACTCCAAGTTTTACTTTCTTTTCATCTAAACTCCGGTTTTGAAATTTCTTCGTGAAAGCGTCAGCCCCATCATCAAAGCGCCGCTGCGCCTTCACATTTTGGAAAATTTATTCAGAGCGCGACCGCCCTCATCATCTATCCCTCATCTATCGGACCTAGAGCGCCCGCACTCAAGGTCGGCGTGACTTTCGCTAAAACACCGGAATTCCAAATACCGCGGAGAGCGACTTCGGCCGCCTAGTTAGCGGCTGGCGCCGACTTCCGTCGACCGTCGACCAAAAATTCCAGTTTTCCGCGGGTTGTTCCCGGTTCATTCGCAGCTGTTCTAGAGCGTAGTTCGAGATGACATCTCCTAAATAATACCGGAACAGTCTTTGAAAGATTTGTTTCAAAGCACTACTTATGGTGCTTGGTTTCGCGAGGTGATCACACACGTAGGCTGGGAACCGCTTATGGTTCTTGCTAGCATTTGTTCTTGGACTTGCCATGCCCGCTGAAATACAAGACCCATGGTGCTATTGGGTAGATAATATGTATGTCTACACTTATGAGTTTTTGCATGAGTCGTATGGGGCATGCATTTTCCGTATCGTCGACCAAGAGGAATATAACGTCGCCCTTGGTAGCCTGTCCATGAACATAGGAACTGTTATGTTTTGGATCATGCTAAACATTTTAGGGGAATGGCATTTTTCTTCTGTGAATGATGCCACTTGCGCCGCTTCCTTGCTTTTAGCCACGGACGTATGTGCCATGACCTTCCCGAACTTTGATGTCTAGTTTAGCTCGAGCCCATAGCATGAGGCATAAGTACCTTCTTATGCCTGTTCTAATTTCCCGTATTATGCTATGTTTCTTTCCTATTTTTTGTGCCCGTTTCACGGATTGGGTTGGGGTCGAAATTGTGAGACCCACCAATTGTATTATCCGATCTTTCCGCGGCAATGACTTGGCAAGGGGTGGAAGATACAACCTCATCAGTTGCACCTTACACCCCATCCGACCAAGTGGCGCTTTTAATGTGTTAGCATCCGTAGATGATAAATGGCGGCAAGCTTGGCAAATTATAATGGCATGGCAGGGATGCTAAAGGAACCTCACTTCTTTATAGAAGAGGAGGATGACGAAAACGCCGGAGTGGAGGTAAGTTTTAGTTTCAATTCTCGCCGCGCTTATGTCCCAAGCAATTTAATTCTCATTAACCCCATAATGGGTGGAACTCTTATAGAGTTCGCCGCTTTTTTATTTCCTATATTAGTATATTCTAACCTTGTTTTGCGATGTTCCAGAATTTCACGCATTTCCATGGTATTTTTCTACCGTCTTTTTATTTAAATGCTTTGAGGACAAAGCATGCTTCTTGTTTGGGGCATAGAAACACGTGTAATTAAGGCATCCGTTAGGATATAGATATGTATAATATGCATTTGTTTTCAAGTTAAAAATTTCAAAAAATAAATAAATAAGTTTATGTTATACACTTAGGAATATTGGTGTTGTTTTATTTCTATGCTCTTAACAATCTAGAAGTCTCAATGAGCTTTTGCATCGTAATAATTGTTTGGAACTTAGGTTAATATGTAGGTAATAATCTTTGCATCTATCTATAAATATATTACATGAGTATCTATGATTGTTAGTAGTAAGTTTGAAATCTAGGCTAGAGTACTTATTCTACAAATCCTCGTGAGAATATAGCCTAAAGCCTTATATGAGCGAAATATTTGAGAAATGACACAAGGGAGAAGTAAAATCCGGATAGAGAAATCACACGTCCACTTGCTTGATCACTATGCCATATCCTAAGCGAGAATTTAGGCCCTTTTTGGATCGATATAGCTAGAAATTCTGACCTAAGTATATTTTTCGCTAGTCGCCCCACTGAGCCTTTCATTAGCCCTTCCATAAACCACAATTCCTTTACCCTGTTACAAAAACAAAACAAAATAAAAAAAATAAATCAACCTACCCAATTTAGAATAAGTCTGAGAATAGAATGATGAAGAAAGAAGAAGAGAAAACCCTGTGTAAACAAAAATTAGTTAGTTGCTTCAGGTAATAAAGAAAAGAAGTTTCCATCCAAAGAAAAAGAAAAAAATAGAAATAAATCAAAACTCCAAAAATAGAATAAAGGGAGTCAAAAGCCAAAGAAAAGAAAAAGAAAAATATGGCTAAGGATGGAAACAAAGTGTATAAGCAAAAGTAAATAACAAGGTTTCTCTAGTTACATAATATGAAGACTCTATTATCTCAGACTTGTCCTTTTTGAATATCCATTTCCTTCCTTCTTAAACCATCTCCTAATCCCCGCAACACCTAATAAAGACCTCTAGCTCAATTAGGAATAGGTTAGTGGGATAGTAAGTGGCGATGTGTTTGATCGACTCGCTTCCTTGTTTGTCATTGAGATTGTAAGGTAAAGTGTGCCCACCGCATTAATCGGAGTAGCGAAACTTGAGCGGAAAAATCGAGTGATTTTTGTCTTGACTTTTATGTGAGGACCTACTTAAGGACGCTTATTTCGAAGTTTTCGAAACGGACTCGCTAAGCATTTCATAGCATTACTCATTGTATATATGTTTATTTTAGATGATTGATTATTATGCATATATTAGCTTAGGGTTCCCAACTTGGGTTATTCTTATGTATTTGCTAGTGAGATGTATAGATAGTTGAGACATGAAGGAGAAAACAATAGTTTTATTTCTTAGTCGTTGTAGTATAGATGAAGTTTGTGAGTACCTTCATGGAAAACTCTCACGAGGTTATAACTCGGCCCACTAGGGAATTCCTAGTGGTTTAAGGCCTTGTTGCATATGGTCAATGCAATCGCACTCAAATAAACGAGTAGTTAGAACTCCATTTTTGGTCACTTATTCTAATTTCTCATCTTTGCTTGAGGACAAGCAAAATGTTTGTTTGGGGTGGTTTGATAAGAGCCCAAAACTGTAGTTTTAACCCCTTAATAATCATACTGTTAGACCAATTATGTGAATAATAAGTAAGAGTTAATACTGATTACATGTTTTTATGCATTTCAGGCTTCAAAGTCCATTATGTGCAGAAATGTGCCACTTTTAGCGAGATAAAGGAGCAACAAATGTGAGAACTTCCGAATGCCATATCTTTGGACTCGGACCTCGAATTGGGCCTACCTTATGTCAAAACGACCGCTCGGAAAGAACTTTCCAATGGTCCAAGCCTTAACCCAATCAGAGGAGCAGAAGTGGACGAAAAGTCTATGGAAGCCAACTGCAGCTGAAGAGGCCTTTTGGATCGAAGAATTGGGTTTTGGGCCCCGATTCTCCGCCCAAAACATGGCTCCAAGCCCATGCACGATTTTTGGATCTGAAGTATAAAACAAAAGCTTGACTCTTTGTTAATGGCAGTTAGGTTAGGAAGCTAATGTTAATGGAGTTTAGGGTTAGAAAAAGATAGTTAGATCTAGATTAGTTAATTACTTAGCTTTCATTCCATTAATTAGTTTCATTCTTTGTTTTAGATTAGTTATTTAAATCATTGAATATCATTCATTAGATAAATAAAATAGTTGTTATTCATTCAATCATATCTTGTTCTTATTGTTCTATTAGATAAATAAAGTTAATTAGTTCTCCATAATCTAGTTTCATTTTTATTTATTTATTAGCTTAAATCCTTAGATTTACTTATTTGTCATTATTAGTTTAATCCAATTATTGCATGAGTAGTTTCGAATTGAGTTTAAACAAATAAAGTTCAAATCTTTATATTATGTCTTGTTTAGATTCAATTGTTGGGAATGGTAGAATAGAAATTTCACATCAAATCATTACTCTCACCATTGTTCCTTTTGGGTTTGAGTAGTTGGATTCTATTTAGTCTTGATAGATTGAGAGTGGAACGAATCCTTACTCGTTGTATTGCATGATTATGTTTTGAGAGTAAGAAGAATTGATTTAAACGTAAGAACGGTAGGATTACGTATTAGTGTTCTTGTAGCATTAATATTTAAGGATATTATTGTTTTTACGGGTTATCACTCGCCCATGCCCCTTCTGAAGACAACCCGATTTTCACAGGTTAGTTCAAACTCTCGTTTTGTTCAAGTTATTCAATGTTTCCAACTTTTTAAATACACTGAGATTGCGTATACAAGACGCTATTCAAACGCATAGCGAGGAGGCATTCAGGTACTCCTTCTTCCACTCCTCGCCTTTTCTGTCAGAGGAGTTTTAATTCTAGCATATCAGGGTTGTTTTGATTGTTGCTCGTGTTTCTTTAATATTGGATTTAGCTTTGCATGAGATTAAGGTTTGGTAAGAAAAAACCGTCTAACATGATCTATTGTAAACGTCAATGCACATGCCTATCTAGAATACCACACATTATACCTGCATTAATGACTGAAGAAACAGAGACTCCTCTCTCTGACTTTTACAAAGATCTAAATGATAGCCCTAAGTCATGCATCGTTCTTGCAAACCCAGTGAGGGATTTTCAAATTCCCCCGAATTTATTTAATTTGTTACCGATTTTTCATAGGGTAGACCAAGAGAAGCCTTATCAGCATATACGCAGGATAGAACAAGCTCTTACCATATTTCATCATCCTACCATAGGTTCAGAACAAATTAAACTGAGGGTGTTTCCTTTCACCCTAGCCGATAAGGCGGCGTCTTGGTTAATTGCCCAATCGCCTAATTCTGTGGACTCATGGGTCAACCTCGTTCAATTGTTCATGGAACAGTTTTACCCCCCGCTGAAGACAAATGAAATGCTTCAAAAGTTTCATTTCTTCTGCCAAAATCCCCATGAATCCTTTTCAGAGGCCTGGAATTGTTTCACTAATCTTCTCATCGAGTGTCCACACCATAACCTTACGAAAGGCACACTTGTTCGTGCCTTTTGTAAAGCGCTTTTACATCACCACAAAGAGGTTCTTGATATAATGATTAAGGGTAGTTTCCTTAGTAAAGGTGCCTCGGGGGGGTAATGACATCCCCCGCTCCAATAATTCTTCTTCTACAGTTAAGGCTACCAGTATGTTTGAGGTTAAATCTGATCCGGAGCTTAGAACTCTAATCGAATCTTTCATAAAAAAGGTATAAGTCATTTCAATTCAACAAAAGCCTACTCCTGTCATGAACGTCAACTCCATTCCATGTTATTTCTATTTCAGTCTTGAGCATACCGAATCCTATTGTCCTCTAGCCTATGAACAACTATCCGCACAGCCGGATAATGTTTGCTCCATTAATAGCGACCCTAACCCACCTTGGAGACAACACCCCAACTTCGGTTGGTGAAATAATCATCATGTTACACCTCCAGGGTTTAATAATCAATATGTTAGGCCACCAAACAACTACAACCAAGCTCCACCAAGACAAGGACAAGGTAATTATAATAATTACGTACAATAATTATAATAATAATAATAATAGAGGTATCGTATCGGTTAATAATAACTATCACAATCCACCCATTAATAATCAACGTGAGATAGTTCTAGTCACACCACCTGTGGCCACTACACCTTCACAATCGGATCTTTTCAAAGCCTACATGCAAGCTACCCAAAAGATTTTACAATCCATTAATCACCACATATAACAGTTAGCCCAAGAGAAAGCCCAACTGAAAGGTGTGTTTCCAGTTCAAGCTATACCTAATCCTAAAATGCCAAACACAGCCTTTGAAGTAACCGGTAATACTAGTAATGAAAATATAAATGTAGGTGAGTTAAATACCATCACCACTCTCCATTCTAGCAGAGTGGTTGATAACGCTGTAACTATGCATGTTGTTACCCCACCTGTAGTCATTTCTAATGACAATTTACTAGATACCGAAATAGAAACTGAAGATCTTACTCCTGTAGAGGTACCAGTTAAACCTCAACCTAAGAGGAAAGCATCCAAGGTTAAAACTCCTTTTGATTCATATGCTAAATATAGAGAGAACCCACCGTTTATCCAGAGACTAGCCATGTTACACAAGAATACAAATTTTGGTAAGATTAGGGAAGTTTTTAAAAATCTAACAATGAACCTACCTTTTCTTGACGCTATTAAAAAGTTACTACAACATGCTAAGTTTCTAAAATAGTTGTGCACTACTAGGAAGAAAACAAATATACCAAAAGACGCCTTTTTAACTGAATAGTTTCCAACTCTATCTGAACATAATGGAATTGTTAAGTACAAGGACCCTGGTCATCCTACTGCACAATGCACCTTGGGGGATACCCACACGATTACTACGGTATTAGACTTGGGGGAGAGTGTTAATTTACTCCCTTATTATCTATATAAACAAATAGGTCTACAAGAGATGTGACCAACTAAAATGACATTGCAATTAGCTGATCATTCTATTAAGTATCCTAAGGGTGTGGTTGAAAATGTGTTGGTTAAAGTTCAAGATTTTTACTATCCAGCTGACTTCGTTATCCTCGACACATAAGTCGCTAACGACTCTGTTCCTATCATTTTAGGGCGTAACCTTTCTTGGCAACTGCCAATGCGCTCATAAACTGCCACGATGGTTCGATGTTCATGTCTTTTGGCCATCTTTCTATTGAGATAAATGTTTTCAAAATGATGCAACAGTTACCCAATACGACTATCGATGGATAAGTTAGCATGATCGAGAGCTTAGCTCAAGATTATTTCAACAATATGTTTCTAGAGAATTAGATGCACCAATTTTTTTCCTTCGGAAGTTCTGACTTCAATGATGACTCCTACTTAGAGGAAGTCAACGCCCTTTTCGAGTCTATTTCTATCTTAGATCCTTTTGTAGCTACATCTTCTAAGGTTGAAGACCTCTTACCTAAACAAGTCTTCACTACTCAAGATGAGGACCCTCTGGAAGCCTTTTTACCCATTTCTCCCACCCCTGTGCTTAAACTTTTTCCTAGCTGAGTTGAAATATATCCAGCTTGACCCGGATGGTAGTCATCCGATGATCATATCTTCTCAGTTATCTGCTGATGAAGAGGCACGTTTGATTTGGGTGATTAGGGAGCATCGTGTCGCGATTGGTTGGTCCCTGGACAATATTAAGGGGATCGACCCTAGTGTATGCATATATCGCATACATTTGGAGGATAATGCGAAAACTTCATGCAAACCTCAGCGTCGGTTAAACCCTGCCATGAAAGAGGTGGTCAGGGAAGAAGTCTTACAGTTACTCGATGCGGGTATCATATATCCCTTCTTCGGTAACGAATGGGTAAGTCCTATTCACGTAGTCCCTAAGAAATCGGGGGTTACTGTTGTTCGTAATGCTGCGGGTGAATATGTTTCCACCCGAGTTCCTATGAAATGGAGGATCTGTATTAATTACAAACGCTTAAACGCCATGACACGAAAGGATTCACTACTACAGAATGACACTTATACCACTGTTTTTAAGTGTAGTATAAATATATTTACCACTGTTATGTAACCGTGACAATAGGTGGTGTGGTATATAATAATAACAAAACTGTGGTATATATGTTTAACGGATACCACGGTTTTTCAAAGAACCGTGGTTTGTATGCCCATTATATACCACAGTTGTCAACAGAACCATGGCATATAAGCTATTGAAACTGTGGTTTATATTAGTGTATGTGTTATAATACCGTGGTATATAGTTATACTAAATACTACGGTTTATGCCAAACCGCGGTATATATATATATTTTTTTTATTTAATAATAATGCTAGTAACAGTCTTCCACTTAAAAACCCGAACCTCGCATAACAAAATTTTACCTACGTACGCCCTCATGCAAACATTTTCATCTTCCCAACAAATTCCAAAATGTACAATAAACTATCAAACATTGCAAAAAAAGATAATAATAATAAAATAAAAAAACTTCCATTAATTTTTTGAGTGCACTAAGAAAACAAACTTCAAATTCCTTTTCATAAATTAAAAAGGTAACACTCATAAATTAAACTGGAGGGGTCCGAACATAGCTAAAACTCATCCTCATTCGCTTCCGGCTGAAACACCCCATTTTCCTGGATGAACTGAATAATATCGAGTCGAACATCATCAAGTTCATCTTGCGTGTATGTCTCCTTCAGTTCTAAATTTGTCATCTAGATGAGTCAAAGCACAACATGTGAGAGTTACTATATAAGAATAAAGGAGAGAGAATGTGCTATTATGAAGCATCTCCTGACCTTCAAATTCCTTATCGTCTTTGACACCCGAAGCATTTGCATGAATATGAGGGTTCTTTGAGGTTTCCTCATTCTTTTCAAATAGTGCATGAGCAATCAGCCGGCGTGCAACCATATATAGGTACATTCCGCGGCTTTGGTGCGATTGACTCTCTTATCCCTCCATTCTCTTCAGAAAAGATCCGCTCACGAGCAGCAAGATAAGCTGCTTCTTTCCTCCAGCGTAGTCCCCAAAGATGTTGGATTATTCTTTGCGGCTTAAATAAAGAGAAAAGAAAATAAAAAGAAAAGAAAAAGTCAATCACACTGGTAACAAACTGAATTTTGTGAGAAGGATATCATAATCAGGAAAAGTAAGACATTAAAGTACACAATTATGACAATTCGTTAATCACTTATATAAAAGGATGCATACAATTTCCAATCTATGTGTTTATACCATTCACTCTATCAAAGATACAATACGTTGTAGAACAAAGCTATAAGTTCTACGTAATGCTTGTAGCACATGACAATGTGAAAAATGACAAACTTTTAATAAGTACAAAGTCAAGCTTCGTGGACATATATTACGTCGAGTTCAATATTGTTATTTAAAACTACTTATACTAAGCACAAAGAGAAGTGGGAAATGCACTACCTGGTAAAGCCTTTGTTCTCCTCAATAGTTGATGGGATGCAGCAGGAGACTGATAGTCATTACATTGCCATAGGATATCACTGACAAGAACTGATGGTCTGCAATTCCAAACATGAACAGGAAACATTCAAGAAAAGTAATCTATGAACCAATGTTCCATTCGACTGTGGGATCAACATACATTGATGACTCAGGGGATCCCTCTAAGATTAAATGGTGGTCATCTCCTTCACCAACAGATTTATGAGCCAATCTAGTACCAAAAAAATTTCACGGAGTCACTAGAATGAACTTGTAGTAAAGACAGATGGGTGAAACAAATATGATCGGCAATATCAAATAATTATGCAAAAAGATTTAGAAATTTTAAGTCTGGCTATAGCTTTCAAATATAATTATGATATGAAAATGAAGAAAGAAGTTGGGTTGTAACATAAAAAAAACTTACCCGAAAATGTCCGCCAGGCGATGCAAGAGAAGGCGATTATACAAACTCATTGGTTTCAGCTCCAAGATACCATCTAGACTGCAGTAAAACAATGTGATCGTGAATCGACACTTTCCTTGTATTGATGTAAATACGTTGAGTCCATATTTACAAGTTACAACTACATGAATTATGAAGGTTTCACTCTTTACGGTCTCACACAACTCAAAAATGTGTATATCATAGTAATTTCAAAAGATGCCAGAGGAAATCATTGTAAGCAGACTTTAAAAACGAAAAAAACTTAATGGAAAGAAGACATAGCTGATTCAAATAAGATGGAAATACTATATTGCAAAAGAAGCATAACTAGGAGAAAATGTTTAAATTTAAAACCATGGGGAAAGAAATGGTATGTACCACAAAGCTGGAAAAAGAAGACACATTCTTTTCTTCCTAAAGAGCAGCATTCCAAATTGGAGATGTGGATGGAATATTGTTCCCCGAAAAGACTTAACTATTGGAGAAAAATCAAAAAAGCATTTGGAGATTCTGATATTGAACTAATGAAAAGTTAGTCCATATGGAAGACACAACCCACTTAAGGTGATCATTTAGATGTACATTGCCATTAACATTAAATATATTTGAACAGCATCAAAGAATCACTTCAATGTTGAGAAGAAGATTTGTGTCGGGGCTTATCATTTGCGGTAAAAGAGATCTCAAGGGAAAGTTAGAAAAAGAAAGAAAGTTAAAATCTCTACCCAACAAAACTAAAGCAGTCCAGGTCCAGGGATTCAATAAAATTTGGATATTTATAGAGCATCTCAATGGAGGAGAGACAGTGCATAACAAGTTTGTTACAAGGAAATACTCATTTTATATTAAAATAAAAATAAAAATGATAGTTTCACACCATGTTATAATCTCATATCATGAATTTAGGTCAAACAATAAACAATGCAGGTAGAAGAATCAAGAAATAGGTTATCATCGCAGGCTAACAGAGCCTACATAGTTTACCTAGTATTGTTCTGGAGGAATTGACCATTCTGGTGTAAACTTTTTTTTTCTTAACTTCATCATTTGATGCTTTGAATCTTTTCATGTAGAAAACATGGATACATAAGAGTAAATCCAGAGTTTTTTGTACTTTGTTCAACAAAGCGCACACTTTCTCAAGTTAAAGAGAGTTCAATAGGGAA
Organism: Coptis chinensis; assembly: GCF_015680905.1. Taxonomy (NCBI): domain Eukaryota; kingdom Viridiplantae; phylum Streptophyta; class Magnoliopsida; order Ranunculales; family Ranunculaceae; genus Coptis; species Coptis chinensis. The sequence goes on along the minus strand of NC_141456.1, from coordinate 21,420,611 downwards.
GAATGTTATATTCATTACATTTTGTCCTAGTTCGAGACATTTAAGGAGGACCAAGCAAGCCATTGTTAGCGGCCTCTCAAAAACTTTCTCGTAAAAGGGTTAAGGCACATAGACAAAATTCATTTTAGGCTAAGGATCATTAACTGTTAACAAGTACGAAAATAAATGGTTTAATCTAGAATCACATCAGTTTTACCGGTAAAAAAATAATAATATTTAAGTATGTTTTAAGTACTAATGGAATGAAGATATTAGACTTACTCCACAGAATACTGAAAAAGATTGATCAAGAAATGTTTGATATACTCTGACAACTCAGGACTGGCATCAGCAGCAATCCTTGCAACTTTCTTATTCATCTGACAAATCAGGAAACCGGAAATTAACATCAAGGAAGCATAGACTAGGAAGAGCAAGCACATACAAACTATGGAGATCAACATTACAATGATCAATTTCGACAAGACAGTATACTCAAACTCCTCCATGTAAGCGCTCATCAAGCTGAACAATGAAGAGAATGACTGTTTGCAAGCCATAGACAGAGCAAATGAATCATCCAAAATGCCTGATAGAAAGAATAAAATGACTGAGTTTTTTTATACTGCAGAAGCTAGCCTGTCATAGTGAACAATCATCTTACCAAATTTATCCGTTGGAGAAAGGTGATTGGCTTCTATTGCATGTCGGAGTTTGGCTGTAAGTTCATCATCATATTTTACTCTGTAGAAGCCTGTTTGGTCAACATTAAGCTTAATCCATTTCTGGTGGTTTTGTAGCACTTGTAGAGCCCAGAAGATCCATCATTTCTACAGTTTCTGATTTTGTTTGTAAGAGAAATTTTTTGCGAGCATTATATGAACCACATCATACTGTGATTGGGACAATTCATTGTCCATCTCCTTGGGCTCCACTTGTCAAGAATTGAGACTGCAATTTATTACAAAACAATCACAACAGTAATCAAGAGATGATTAAAAAAGAAATGCAGATAAGGCAAACATAAAAGGTTAAGCACAGACAAAGTTACAAACAAATGGCATGCTAAGTAAACAGGCTTAATAGCAGCTACTCAGCAGACAAAGAAATCAAACTCGGACGACCGCAAGAGAGTAGAGATTTCCAAGTGAGGGAAGAAGAATAGGACGCACACTGCCGATTAAGTGTTTGTTGAGCTTGACAGTAGCAGGGTCCCGACCGAAGTAACGAGAGATGAACCCCATGTCCACCTTCTCATCTTCCAAAACCACTACTTCTTCTACACACTACTTCAACACGCATTTAACACAACAAATTTCACAAAAGTAACAAGATTTATTATTTTCCAAGACTTATTAACAAAAATCCTAAACATGAAACCCAAAACTTGAAAAACTGACTTCTGCAACAATAGCTCCTCAATTGAATCATCCAAAATCAAATTCACTAGAAAAAATTTCAAGTGAGGAAGAGAAATAATGGTGTACCTCCAGTTTTAATCGAAGATCGAACCAGATGCGTCGTCTTCATCTTCATGGGTGATATATTTGGAACCCTAGGTTTGAATAGGGTTTGAGAGAGTTCTAGTCGGGTAAAACAATTAAGGATTATATTGACATACCCCCCCCCCCCCATAATAATTGAAATTAGGATTCCCCCCCCCCCACTTGACAGTCAAAAGGAGTCAACCAACAGTGGCCGTCAGTTGACTAGTCAAGAATAATGAATTGTCCTAAATACCCTCTTTTCGTGAAAATTACAGAATTTGCCATTGACAATCGCTTCAAAGCCCACAACTCAAAGCCCAAACTCGAAAAATACAAGTTAAAATACAAATAAAAATAAAACTCCAATCAAAGTTTAAAAATCAATTACCTAATAAAATTATTCAAACAAAACCAAATAAGAAAAATGAACTAAAAAAAAAAAAAAAATGTGAAACTATTTTGGGCAAAGGGTGATGCTCATATTCTATGGGTGTATATGGAGTCCGGCATGCAATAGCATTAGCAAGTCAAGACGAGGAATTTGTATAATCATAGCAACCGCCAATAAACCAGTTTCTTATCTCTCTTTAATCGTGATTGGATTATAAATGGATATCGGTATAGATACTTCATAGTATCTATACAAAGTAATGTCGGTTGAAGCCATACAAAGCAAACCATTGCAAGAACCAACTATAGTATATCCACTTCTCAATATTAGGTTTTTCACTGGAATGGGGATACATTTCTGTTTATCGATCAAGAACAGAGAGAGTTTCGGGGATCAAAGATAATATAAATTAGGAAACAAATGGTCGCTTTAATAATAGACATTAGGAACAAATATAGGTATAGCCATTTTTCGGTTCAAGAATAATGTGAAGCCGGATGAGACGAGGTTCTCTTCAAATGCATATTAATGAATTCAGAATCCCTTTGTTAATTTGTACCAGGTCTTACATAATGCACTTACAAGTTACAACACATAAGATCCTTAATGGGAAGTCTCAAAAATATATCACGATGATCTCAAAATACAAATCCGTAACTTCTTCCACCTCTACTAACTTCATCGGAAGATGAATCCACATTCCTTTTACTTTTGGACAACAAACTTGGGCATATGTTCTTCCATCCAAGCACGACATGATTTAAACAGGGCATGCACAAAGCAGTTGATGGAAGATTAACTAAGAATTGAGGACATACCGAAGTTCAAATCTGAAAAAACAATCCCCACGATTATCTTTTGCCCGAAGGTGGTTTGAGGGACGCCTTGAGCATTGAGGCGGCTTCTTTAAAGTTGATTCAGATGGGGAAGAACAAAGCAAAAGATGCTTCTCCCATTTCAAAGTTGTCACGGTTTAAATTCTCGGCAGAGGATGGCTCGTGGGGACTAATTAGATTCCTTATTAACACGCCAGATAGGCTTCCTAAAATATTCAAAAAGTTTTTCAACATTTAATTTTAGTGTAATTTCGAGTTTGGGCTTTGAGTTGTGGGCTTTGAACAGTGTCAATGGCAAATTTTGTAATTTCCACAGAAAAAGGGTATTTAGGACAATTTATGATCATTGACTAGTCAACTGATGGCCACTGTTGGTTGACTTCTTTTGACCAAGTTGAGAAAATCCTAGTTTCAATTATTACGGGGTAATCCTAATTGCAACTAGTGGTAGGGGGTATATCAATATAACCCAACAATTAATCCTTTATGTTTTTGCCTTTATTTGCTAGAAAAATAATTAAAAAACAATTCAGAATATAAAAAGAAATAAACTAACGAATAACTTGATAAGTAACAATTATATCCGTTAGTTACTTGGTTACGGATATATCTGTTAGAAATCCAAAATATCGTCTGTTACAAATTGGCCCTTATGGTGTAGTGTCAGTTACGGTGGGTTTTCTCACTGTTGCCAAACGCATCTCCTAGAGTCGAGAACTGTAGAAGTTGTGGGGAGAGACCGAGAGAATAGCTGGAATCTAATTTGAATGAGTTTCGTACGTGTATTTTTTATTTATTTTTTCGTGTATTTGACTATTTGGCATAAACCACGGTAGAAAATGGAAAATTTATATACCACTGTTTCTGTTTAAGGTAGTGGGGATGTGGAGTACTCTCATGCGGAAAAAAAAACTAACCATGGTATATGGCCCAACTTATCCCACGGTTTTCATGTAACTATGGCATATACTAGTAAACCAATGACCAAAGAAGTTTCCGCCGTGGTATATAAGTATTTCCCACGTTTTTTAGAAGAACCGTGGTATAAACGTTCTTATTGACCGTGGTATACATGTCTTTCCTGAGTTCTGTACCCATTTCACGGATTGGGTTGGGGTTGACATTGTGAGACCCACCAATTGCATTATACGCTCATTCCGTGCAATGACTTGGCCAGGGTGGAGGCTACAACCTAATTAGGTTACCACTTACACCTCATCCGACCAAGTGGCGCTGAACAAGTTAGCAAAGGTAGATGATAAATGGCATAAGGCCTGGCAAATTATCATGGCGTGGCATTATGCAAAGGAACCTCACTTCTTCATAGAGGAGGAGGACAACGCATAAATGAGGGATATGAGGTAAGTTTTTTTTTTAGTGTCTGCTTATGTCCCAAGCATTTTAATTTTTGTTATTCCCATAACGGGTGAAACTCATATAGAGTTGCGTCTATTTTTATTTATCTATAATAGTATATTCTGAATTTGTTTTGTAAGTGTTCTTAAATTTTTACGCGTTTCCGTGGTATTTCCTATCCTTTTTATTTCTATACTTTGAGGACAAAACATGTTCTTGTTTGGGGGTGGCATAGAAACACGCGTAATTTAAGGCACCTATTAGGATATATATATATAAATGTATAATAGCCACTTGTTTTCTAGTAAAAAAATATAAATAATAAGTATTTATACTATGCACTTAGGAATATTGGTATTATTTCTTTCTCCATGATGATATTAATCTAGAAGTTTCACGTTAGCTCTTAAATTAGAATAGTTTTTAGAAATTTAGGTTAATATGTAGATAATAATCATTGCATCTTTCCATAAATATATTGCATGCGCATCTATCTTTGTATTGGCAATAAATTTCTGAAATCTAGGCTAAAGTACTTATTCTACAAATCCTGTGAGAATATAGCCTAAAGCCTTATATAAGTGAAACATTTGAGAAATACCACAAGGGAGAAGTAAATTCCGAATAAATAAATCACACGTCCACTTGCTTGATCACTATACCATATCCTAAGTGATAATTTAGGCCCTTTTTGGATCAATATAGCCAGAAATTCAAACCTATATGAAATTATTTTCCGCTAGTCGCCCCTCTGAGCCTTTCTTTAGCCTTTTCATAAACCGCAAATCCGTTACCCTTTTACAAAAACAAAATAAAAAATAAAAATCAGCCTACCCATTTTTGAATGAGTCTGAGAATAGAGATGAAGAAAAGAAAAGAGAGATACCTGTGGATTACCAAGAATTTGTTAGTTGCTTCAAATAAGAAAAGAAAAGAAAAGAAAGTTTTCATCCAAAGAAAATAAATAAATAAATAAATAAAATAAAATAAAAAATTAGAACTCCAAAAACAAAATCAAATGAGTCAAAAGTCAAAAGAAAAAGAAAAAATGGCTAAGGATGGAAACAAAGTGTATAAGCAAAGTAAGAACAAGGTTTTCTCTAGTTACATATTTTGAAGACTCTATTATCTCAGACTTATCCTTTTGAATATCTATTTCCTCCATTCCTAAACCATCACCTAATCCCCGCAACACCTAATAAAGACCTCTAGCTCAATTAGGAATAGGTTAGTATGATAGTAAGTGGCAAATGTGTTTGATCGACTTCGACTTCCTTGTATGTTATTGAGACTGTAAGGTAAAGTGTGCCCAATACACACTGGAGTGAGCGAAACTTGAGTGGAAAAATCATAGTGTTTTTGTCTTGACATATATTTGAAGACCTACTTAAGGACGTTATTCCAAAGTTTCAGAAATGGACTTGTTATTGCATTTCATAGAATAGTTTATTATATGCATGTTTATCCGTAGATGATTGATTATTATGCACGTATTAGCTTAGATTTCGAATTGATTATTTTGTATTCATTGCAAGTAAAATGTATAGATATCTGAGAATAAATAAGGAAACAATAATTTTATTTCTTAGTCGTTATAGTATAGATTAAGTTTGTGAGTACCTTTTCTGGAAAACTCTCACGAGGCAATAACTCATCTACTAGGGAATTCTTAGTGGTTTAAGGCCTTGTTGCATATGGTCAATGCAATCGCACTCGGCGAAACGAGATTAGTTAGAACTCCATTTTTTGTCATTTATTTTAATTTCTCATATTTGCTTGAGGACAAGCAAAATGCTGTTTGGGGGTGGTTTGATAAGAGCCCAAAACTGTAGTTTTAACCCCTTAATAATATTACATTTAGACCAATTATGCTTATAATAAATTAGAGTTAGTACTATTTACGTGCTTTTATATATTTCATGTATTGGAGTCAAATATGTGAAGAAATATGTAACTTTTGCGAGATACAAAAGATAAATGAGCAAAGGTTGGTTGCTAAGAAGTTCTATGATTAAGGGTCAAGAATCAAGGAGAAAAAAGCCTTTTTAAAGCCCAGTCAAAGCTGAAAAGTTAACAGAACTTCTGTAGGCCATATCTTTGGACTCAGACCTCAGAATTGGGCCTACTATATGTCAAAACGACCGGCTTAGAAAGACATTTCTAATGGTTTAGACCTTGATCCAATCAGAGGATCATAAGTGGACAAAAAGTTTGTTGCAATAATTTCCAGTAGAGAATCCCTTTTTGGACATATGTAATTAGGTTTGGGCTTGATTTCATGGCCCAAAACATGGCTCCAAAGCCCATGCACGAAATTATAGACCTAGCCCTCTCCTATATAAAGAGGACTAAGGCCAAACTCTTGGGACCACCTAGGAACTTAGTTATTAATTCATTGACTTTGTTAATTATTCAGTACTTAATTTTTAATATAGTTTTTACTTCTTAGACTCTCTTCCATTAGATTAATAAAGCCAAGTTATATTGTTTCAATGATGTCTTCTTTTTATTCTTCTATTCATGATAGTCTGATGAATCTGAGCTAAACCTCCATTAGAGGGGTTTTATGAAGCTTTGATAAAAATTTGATGTGTTAGTTACAATTATTGCTTATCCAAGAGTTTCACTCTAGATGTTAGTTTATTCACCATGAGAATGGGTTAAATTTCCTCTCATGCTAATTATTAGTTGGTTAGAGATGCCATGAATAGTTAAGGATCAAATACTTAATCTTTATTGGTTAAGATTGCAATAATCTATACTAGCATATTAGGAATCAATCAAAGTGGAATCAAATCCCCCTAATCCCTTCACCATATTCACATTTTAGTATTTAATTGTCATAGTATAAGTTAGAACATCTTAATTAGTTCAATCACCATATTAATATAATTACAATCCATTACTCTCATTGATATTGTTAGAATTGATTAAACTAGCGAAACTTTATGTCTAAACAACTAAGAGTGGAACGAATTCTCTACTCCACATATTGCATGATAAACGAGAGTAGAACTTTGATCTTCTAGTAAATTAATAGGTTTTACTTCTGCCTAGCATAATTAGTTAAGACTAGGAGTAAAGACCAGTTTTTACGTTTATCAGTTATCATTTGGAATTGATAAGAATAATGCTAGTGTTGGGTTGGGTTAGGTTATCTATGCTTTAACTTGGTTGTGTTTGAGTAGTATAAAACTGGTTTCTCTCACACGGGAGTTGAGTGTTGTTTGGGACTCTTGAAAACTTAACTGAAAAAGAAAATGGAGTCGTGCACACAAGGCAGTTGCCAGTTAGAGAAATTATAGGAGCGAGAGATAATTATCTTCCCAAAATTTCAGCTCATTTGGAAATCTCTAACATAGATAAAAATTATTGTCATCTTTAAAAAAAAATCTAACGGTCCAAAAATGTCGAGTTTTTGTAATTGTTTTTTGCCAATGTTAGAGGTTTCCAAATGAGCTTAAATTTTGTGGAGATAATCTTAATATTGAGTATATTATATCCACAAAAAATTAGATTTGAATTCATTTTGTAGGTGAAGTTTTACGTACATACTTGTTTTAAGTTAACTTAAGTAGCTACTTTTTAGAGAAAGACTAATTAATACTAAAAGAGATGAATACTTCGAACTAAATGCTTCGGTGATTGATACATTGATACTGTTGACGTTTCATTGACTCAAATAAAAGAAACCGATCTCTTGGAGTGTTGAACGAATTGTGGGAGTATTTAATTGAAAGAGTTTAGTTGCAATACGTCGGCCTTGATTATTTATAGGTTACTTAAGTTATCTTTTCGGATTTCTATTGAGCTAGTGCTACGAGGTGAGTACTACGCATTCTCTAATTTATTTACTGTTGGAATTCAGTGGAGATTTTAATAGTGTAAACCTTATGACATTACAAAATTCGTATAATTAGTTTTTCAGACTATCATTTAACTAATTTTATTAAATTGCTTCTAAATCTTGAGTGTCCATGCTTTCAAAGGATTTTAAAATGTGTCGTCAGAATGGAAGAAATGGCATGGGTACGGTGTTAAAGACTAGGGTTTTTTATTCATTCATTCATTCTATTATTTACAATCAAACACTTCCTATAATTACAAGTTTCTAGAATAGGAAAGACTTGCAGCCCAATATTGCAATACTCCCCCTCAAGTTGGTGCATATATGCCACACATGCCCAACGTAACTTGCCCAAAAACTTCAAAAATAGTTGACTTGAAACTGCTTTGGTGAGAATATCGGCCAACTAATCCTCTGATCAAATCTTAGGCAATTCCACAATGTTCTCATCCAACTTCTCCTTGATAAAGAATCTATCTACTTCCACATGCTTGGTATGATCATGTTGAACCGGATTATAAGCAATATCACGTGCTGCTTTATTGTCACAATATAATCGAATTGGCTACTTAGGTGGATAGCCCAAATCCCTCAAGATAAGGCTTAGCCATAGAACTTCCCAAACTCCAACTGCCATACCTCTATATTCAGCTTCTGCACTTGAACGTGCAACAACATTCTATTTTTTACTTCTCCATGTAACAAGATTACCACCTACGAAGGTGAAGTAACCTAAAGTAGCCTATCATCGACTGCTCCAGCCCAATCAGCATCAGTATATACATCCACGCTTTGATGATCTCCATGTTTAGTGAACAAGAGTCCCTTTCCAAGAACAGACTTCAAATACCGCAAAAGTCGCATAACTGCATTCATATGTTGCTCACCAAGATTATGCATAAACTGGCTGACAATACTTAATGCATAGGCAAGTTTTGGCCGTGTATGTGCTAAGTACATCAGTCTCCCTACGAGTCTCTGGTATCATCCTTTATCAACCGGTACCTGATTAGATTCAACACATAACTTCAATCCTTCTTCCATTGGTGTCTCAGCTGGTTGACATGACGACATACCAGTTTCCTGTAACAAATCTATATTTTCTTTGAGACAGGAAGATCCCTTTATCAGATCTCGACACTTCGATCCCAAGAAAATATTTCAAGGAACCGAGGTCTTTCATTTCGAATTCACTAGACAAGTAACTCTGTAAGGCCTGCCTTTCCTCAAGATCATTCCCTGTAACCACCATGTCATCTACATAGGCAATAAGTGCAGTGATCTTACCATGTTGTTTCTTCAAAAATAAAGTGTGGTCTGAATTGCTTTGATGGAAACCGAAGGCTCTCATAGATTTCGTGAACCTTCCGAACCAAGCTCTCGGAGATTATTTCAATCCATACAATGATTTCTTCAATTTGCACACCTTCCGACTATGCTTTTCTACTATCATGCATCCTGGCGGGAGATCCATGTAAACTTCTTCTGATAATTCGCCATGTAGAAAGGCGTTTTTCACATCAAACTTTTGCAATGGCCAATCCAAGTTCACAGCAAGAGACAATAAGACTCGAACTCTATTTATTTTAGCTACAGGTGCAAATGTCTTTGTATAATCGATCACATTGGTTTGAGTGTACCCTTTTGCCACCAGTCTCACTTTAAAGAGTTTAATTGTACCATCGACTTTGTACTTCACAGTATAAACCCACCGACATCTAACTGGTTTCTTGCCTGGTGGACGGTCAACGAGTTCCCAAGTGTTATTTTTCTGCAGAGATTTCATCTCCTCATTCATAGTGGCTTTCCACCTTGGGTTAGCTAAGGTTTCCTGCATATTGTTAGGAATAGATACAGTAGATAATTAATTTACAAATGACTGATTTGATTCTGACAAACGATGGGTAGACACATAATGACTCATAGGATATTTAACTTTACTAGAAATTTCGGGTTCATATGTGGATTTAGGGATACCTCTGTTGTGACATTGTGGTAGTTGTTTTATAGATGGTTCAGGAACATCCTCGATAAGCGATTGGTTTGGTGTATTAGTTGCATGCGGTGTGAGGGAGTCGGACAAAGATGGATCCACAACTTCAGTAGCTTGAACCTCATCAGCACTTTGGTCCAAAGTTCTACTATTCAAATCTAATTCATTCACTTCTTCTGAGAAGTGAACCTCATAGTTTAGAGTCTGAACTTCTTTCTGGTACTCCCCTTGACATTCAGGCTCAGAGGAAAAATACATCGAATATTCATGAAAAGCTACATCCAATGTAATAAACATTTGTTGCATTGGAGGATGATAGCATCGGTACCATTTTTGACAAGTTGCATATCCTAGAAAGACACATCGCAATGCTCGAGGAGTTAACTTGTTGCGCTAATGTTTATGAAGGTGTACGAAGGCTACACAACCAAAGACTCGAGGTGGTAAGTTTGGGATAGTTGGAGCAACAACAGCTTCAGTGAGACCGTGGGATGGTGTCTGGAAATCAATAGTGTTGGAGGGTACTCAGTTAATCAAATACGTTGCAGAGGTAAGAGCTTCTCCCCAATAAGATGAGGGAATATGGGTTTCTATCAATGAAGCCCATACAACCTCCAATAGGTGTCGATTTTTTCTCTCGGCCACCCCATTCTGTTGAGGTGTAGTGGAACAACTAGTTTGATGGATAGTTCCGTGGGCTTCCAAATACTACTGAAATTCAGAACTCAAGTATTCACCTCCATTGTCACTACGGAGAACCTGAACTAGTGCATTGTACTGAGTACAAACCATTTTACGAAAGACATGCAGCCCAATATCGCAATAATGGGTTATATGGATTTTGATTTGGTAAACAAAGGAACTAGACTAGATTTTGGTTTGAAGTAAAACCCTATTAGAACCATTTATTTCTTACGCCATATTACATATAAGTAAAGATAAACTCTATGGTGTATAGAGTGAGTTAAAATTTCAGTAAAGCCTATCTATGATTTTCATTGTGAGTTATAGGATTTATTTACAAGAATACATGTTTATGTATAGTTTTATTGGATGAAAATCTTGTGAATGGATTACATTACTTTTGGAAACTCTTGGCATGTATATTTATTTGTATTATGTGACCCGGAAATTTTGATTTTGATTTGGAACTTAAGAAGGGAGTTGTTTTCCCTAGGGTGAACGAAAGACCCAAAAGGAACAATGGTGGCGTTACATTTTAGACTCCTAATTGATATATTTTAAGATCAGGGTGTTATAATATTGGTTAAGAAAAATGCATTTTCTTAAGGATAGACTAGTGATCTGATTTGAAGCTTATTTTCTTTTTCTCTATGTTCTTAAACTTAGCATATTCAAATGAAAAAATAGCTAAAGTGGTTAACGTACTTTCCCCAAAAATTCAATTGGATGTGTTGGAGATTCCCCAAAAATTCAAATTGATGTGTGGGAGATTTGGAGACAAAACAAGGGTACTTTTCTTCTCACATGCTGGTCTGATGAGGTGGCCTCCAACTATTTTCTTAGTTGGAAAAAAAGTATTAAATTAAAGAGCCCGGCTATTCCAGGGATATCCTTATATGGATGAGCAAGGAGGACCGTTAGATTGTGTCTAATCTGAACAAATCTAGATTACAAAATAAAAAAGTGAAAATTGGCGAGAAAAAAATAGAAATTGGAGAAGGGAAAAAATAAATTATTAGTCTTCTACTCTTCTTCTACTAATTCAACAAGGCTTCTTTAAAAAAATGCACAAACCACTCCAAACCAAAAATAAAATCAAACAAATCCACTGTCAAAACAAACCAATTCTCATAATTTTCATTAAAGAAACATCGCAAATCTTAAAGACTAAATTACATTGAACTAGTATCTCCGCAAAACTCTTAAGACCGACGATTTCGGATACCCAACATAATCCAATTTAACACCTAACATAGCAGAAATAGTTTTAGATTTCAACCTCAAAGAATTCAAAACATCTTAAATACACACATCTTCAGGTTTTATCATTGGGTATTTCTCAACTAATTATTCCATCTGTTCAGTACTTTTTTGAACTCTACTTGAAAAACAAGTTGAATCCATTTGTATAACTGAGTTCCATATATTGTTAGAAAAATGATTTGCTCAAATCCATTTAAATATGAATGAGTAGTTTGTCTCCCAAGTTACCCCACTTAAGATGAAATGGGTTTTTTCTTGAAACAGTACGTAATGTGAGAAAAACCTTTTCAAAATGATGCATTTGTTTGAAACAGTGCATTATGCGAAAAGGTCGCGACCTTTTCGAAATGTGCACCGGTTTGAAACAGTGCATCATGCCTGGTGCAACTTTCGAAATAGGCACTTTGTTCAAAACTTGATCTATATGCCGAAATGGTGTGTCCTTTCTAAAACATGTGACTTTTCAAAGAGTTGCTTACTTTTTCCCAAGAGTCACCGTGTTGTTTTTAGAAAGGCACCACTCACCTATAAATAATGGATGAATTTGGAGAGAAAAATACACCGATCACACGAGTTAAATCTTTCTCTTCTCCCTCTCGTCTTAGTCAAATACTATGTTGTGTTCACGAGTCTATAGAATTGAAGTGCTAGCTTTCTATAGAAGGAAATCCGTTCTATCTTGGGAGATAGTTTCCCATCAACCTTCAAGCACCGTGAGGGGGAAAATCTGTCTTAAGGACATAGTGTATCTACACTAGGCTCGGATTTAATTAAGAAGTACAAGACACTTACAAGACAAAATGTTTGTATAGTTTGGTAATTGGTAAAGAGTAAGTACAATTAAGTTGTATATTCCTAACAATCTCTCCTATCAAGAAGATACGAAACCTTCAAAAGGTGATTCATATTCACCTCCTCTATCACTCCTTATAGCCTTAATCTTTTTGCTTAGTTGATTTTCAACTTCATTTTTATAATGCTTGAACACTTCAATTGCCTCATCTTTACTTCTCAACAAGTAAACATAACTATATCTAGTGCTATCGTCAATAAAAGTAATGAAATACTTTTTACCACCTCTAGTTTGTACATACTTAAGATCACATATATCTGTATGTATTAAGTCTAGAGGTTCAGTACTTCTTTCAATGGAATGAAAGGATGATCTGGTCAACTTGGATTCTACACAAGTTTCACATTTATGGTGTGGGTCTATTTTTATCTTTGGTATATATTCCAAATTAATTAATCTACGCAAGGTATCATAATTAACATGTCCTAATCTACCATGCCATACATGTGAAGACTCAATCAAGTAAACAAAAGATTCAACTTTAGATGCTACAACTAATAACCATCCTACACAAAGCGAAATTGAGGAGGAACCTAGACGTAGCAAAAGGTCAAGGACGTCAACGTCTTTTGGACCTGATTTTCTAACATACTTGTTGGAAAATAATCCTCAAACGTTCAAGGAGGCAATGTCATCTCCAGAAGCTACTTATTGGAAAGAAGCAATAAATAGCGAGATTGAATCCATAATGCAAAATCATACATGGGAATTGGTAGATTTACCACCGGTTCCAAGACTTTGGGATATAAGTGGATATTCACAAAGAAATTTAAGACCGATGGATCAATCGACAAGTATAAAGCTAGACTTGTGGTCAAAGGCTTTTGACAAAGGGAAGGATTGGATTATTTTGACACTTACTCTCCAGTTACAAGAATAACTTCCATAAGAATGCTAATAGCAATAGCATCAATACATGGATTTGAGATACATCAAATGGATGTAAAGACGGCATTCTTGAATGGTGAGTTAGATGAAGAAATATACATGGAACAACCCGAAGGGTTTATTGCTCCCGACAAGAAAGGAAAGTTTGCAAGCTTGTTAAATCTTTATATGGATTAAAGCAAGCACCTAAACAATGGCATGAGAAATTTGACAATGCAATGTTGTCAAACGGTTTCAAAATAAACGAGTGTGACAAGTGTGTCTATGTCAAAAAGCACTCAAAGGGATGTGTCATTGTTTGTCTCTATGTAGGCGATATGCTAATTTTGGGTAGTAATATGGATGTCATAAAATCTACCAAACAAATGTTGTCTAGTAAGTTTGACATGAAAGATTTAGGTGTCACCTTGTTGTTATCCTAGGAATTAAGATCTCTAGGATGGAGGATGGACTTGTTCTATCACAATCTCATTACATTGAGGCGATTCTTGACAAGTTCAAGAAATATAACATCACACAAAAAAAAAGGTCACCAACGACGTAAATCTTCATTTAGCCAAAAATCTTTGGAGATAGCATATCTCAACTAGAATACTCTCGTATACTTGGTAGTTTAATGTATGTCATGAACTGTACAAGGCTGGATTAAGTTGTTAGGAATATACAACTTAATTGTACTTACTCTTTACCAATTACCAAACTATACAAACCTTTTGTCTTGTAAGTGTCTTGTACTTCTTAATTAAATCCGAGCCTAGTGTAGATACACTATGTCCTTAAGACAGATTTTCCCCCTCACGGTGCTTGAAGGTTGATGGGAAACTATCTCCCAAGATAGAACGGATTTCCTTCTATAGAAAGCTAGCACTTCAATTCTATAGACTCATGAACACAACATAGTATTTGACTAAGAACGAGGGAGGAGAAGAGAAAGATCGAACTACGTGTGTGATGCGGTGTATTTTTCTCTCCAAATTCATCCACTATTTATAGGTGAGTGGTGCCTTTTCAAACAACACGGTGACTCTTGGGAAAAAAGTAAACTCTTTTTGAAAAGTCACATGTTTCGAAAGGACACACTATTTCGACATATAAGATTTTTGAACCCGATTGCCTATTTCGAAAAGGTTGCACCTTTTACATGATGCCTTGTTTCAAACCAAAGCACATTTCGAAGGTCGCACCTTTTCGCATAATGCAATCGCTTCAAACAAATGCATCATTTTGAAAAGGTTTTTCTCACATTACGCATCGTTTCAAGAAAAAACTCATTTCATCTTAAGTGGGGTAACTTGGGAGACAAACTACTCATTCATATTTAAATGGATTTGAGCAAATCATTTTTCTAACAATCATCCCCCACATGAATGAAAATTTGGCTTCTTCTATCATAAACATCGGATTTCGTTCTTTTACAAATGAAAATATACCGCGATCGTCAAGTAGCATGGGAGGCCTTGAACTTGCCTTAGTGAAAGACGATCGGATTTAATTGGACGATCGGTGGAGACTTCAATTAATGTCCTTGAACTTTTGTATAAACCTAGACAATCATCTTCACGCAGCATCGCCTCTCGAATCTTGTTGGTTCTCACGCTTTGTGTTCATTTTGGCCTTGAACACTTCTTGGTTTCGAATAGTGCTTTTGAGATATTTGTCTTTAAAATTCTCATAGATGGTGATTTCTATAAAGAGTATCCCAATACTCCACTTGGATAACATAACTTTCCAAGATATAGTAAATCATTAAAAGCTTGACTTATCCCGGTTCTCCAAAAATATGCACTTTTATATAGGAATGGGTTAGAGTATAATATTACTCTCCAGCTAAACCGAGTCACAAACATAATTCAGTTGGCCCATTGAACCTAGATCTTGGGATCTCCAAATAACTAGGTTGGTTTTTCCATTATGAGGACTCTTGGTTGATTATCTCAAAAGCTTTAAGCCCATTCCCCTTGATAATCTTTCTACTTGCTCTCTTGTTAAACATTTTGTAAAATTTTGATCCATGATGTTATCTTTTGACCTTACATAGTCGATTGAGATAACTCCATTTGAGAGCAATTGTCTAACGGTATTATGCCTACGACGTATGTGTCGAGACTTCCCCTATACATGCTACTCTGCATTAACTCTACCAATAGCAGATTGGTCATCACAAATGTATACACAATCTTCGGGTTTTAGCCCAGTTTGGAAAATCCTCTAAGAAATTTCCCTCGGCCACTCTGCTTCTTCTTCTCCAAATTTGTCCAATGCTATGAATTCCGATTCCATAGTGGACCTCGCTATGCGCGTTTGCTTTGAGGATTTCCAAGAAATTTATGCATCTCTCCTAGAGTAAAACACCACATTTGATGTCTTTTGAGTAATGCTTCAACAAATTTCCAATTTTGAATTAATTAATTCAAGGAGATTCATAATCCCCATATTTTCCCAATTTCTCATGACAAAGTTAATAAATTGGAAAACCATTTAGATATATGTTTAGCAAGTGAAAAAAGAATGTTACATATCATTCATATAGTGTCAAACACTTCTAAGACCTCAATTTTGCTTACAAGTATGCTTCTGACAATATCTTAAACAATCTTCTTTATTGGCACTATTTGGCGCAATAGTAAAACGCATACATCTTACAAATAATACAATATTTTTAGAACCCTTTTAGCACCAGCCATTCATAACATCTGGAATGAAGCAAGGATTCTTGGAATCTTGGATCATAATTCCCCAAGTGTGGCATTACCACCACCTTGTTTGCTTTCAAGAAGTCCATTCCAAGAATGACTTGAAAATGGTCTTAGCGAGCTACCATCGTCTACCTTTCCTCGCCACCAGGCATCTTAATGTCAACTTCCAAAGCGAAGTCCTTTCACCGGTTCGGCTTCTTGGTTCAAGCCTCTCATAGAGCCTCAACATTCGCTAGTTTTAATCCAATAGCCCTCATTATACATACTCGTAGATTAACGCATTTGAGTTGAACCGAGATCTACCATTGCTAGTATACACCCGTAGTTATTGAGTTCCACTTCTACGAACATAAAGGTCAATCATCGGGGACCAAAATGTTCATACCATTCAACTAACTAGTAGGTCTAGCAAATGAAATAGGAACAAAGATGAATAGGGAGAACCTAGTGGTGTTGTCATTTCTATTCTAAAATAGAAACACACCTTCGTTATTTCCTTAAACCAAAAGAAAAGAAAAATGAAACAAAATTCCGTTTTTGTTAAAGAAAAAAAAATCCCTTAAGTTGTTAGGAATATACAACTTAATTGTACTTTCTTTACCAATTACCAAACTATACAAACATTTTGTCTTGTAAGTGTCTTGTACTTCTTAATTAAATCCGAGCCTAGTGTAGATACACTATGTCCTTAAGACAGATTTTCCCCTCACTTTGAAGGTTGATGGGAAACTATCTCCCAAGATAGAACGGATTTCCTTCATAGAAAGCTAGCACTTCAATTCTATGACTCAATGAACACAACATAGTATTTGACTAAGAACGAGGGAGAAGAGAAAGATCGAACTCATTGATCCGGTGTATTTTCTCTCCAAATTCATCCATTATTTATAGGTGAGTGGTGCCTTTTTCAAACAACACAAATGACTCTTGGGAAAAAGTAAGCAACTCTTTGAAAAGTCACATGTTTCGAAAAGGACACACCATTTTCTAAGATATAGCATCAAGTTTTGAACCGGTGCCTATTTCGAAAAGGTTGCACCTTTTCTAAGATGATCTGATCTGCTTTTAAACCAAATCACACATTTCGAAAGGTCGCGACCTTTTTCCGCATAATGCAACCGCTTTCAAACAAATGCATCATTTTGAAAAGGTTTTTCTCATTACGCATCGTCTTTTTTGAAAACCCATTTCATCTTAAATTGGGGTAACTTGGGAGACAAACTACTCATTCATATTTAAATGGATTTGAGCAAATCATTTTTCTAACATATATTAATACAACTTTTATAAAATCCCAACTCTTCTCCTACCTCAAAACCATGTTTTAGTCCTACTTCTTTTCCATCTACTTTTCCTGATGAGATTTTACCATATTTATGATTTCTTCAAAATTTAATGATGAGTCGAATATATGGATGGGGTAGCCATGATTTTTTTACTTTGCTGGCTTGGCTTGGCTTGCCTCTATGAAGAAGAAGACGACCAAATTTTGTTTTGTTTTCGTCACTTTTTTATTTGCGCTCTTTGTTCGGGTCAGTTTTCACTTTTTTATTTGTAATCTAGATCTATTCAGATTAGGCACAATCTAACGGTACTTCTTGCTCGTCCCTATAAGGATATCCAACTGAATTTCCCTTACTGAATTTCCGGGGAAAGTACCTTGCCCACTTTTAATTGGTTTTACTAATCACAAAGTCTTGTCTTTTATTGGGTTAGTTAGATGGTCTTATCCCTTTAGGGCAGGACTGCTAGCAATTCTCTTCTTTCTATTTTCTTTTGTGAAATTAGAAACAAGTTTTTTCACTTAGGTGTTCAAATTGCATCCAATTCATTTATCCAACCCATTCATTGAGCGCCATAAAGTTTTGTATGATGACTTTCATTGATCGAAAACGTCACGACATACGTCCCAGTCTGTAACCAAAGTATAAGAATGCAACAAACGGTCAATAACAGTAAATGAGATCAAACTTTGTGTGCATAATTAGAACTAGGAAGTCAATATTGTGAACCGACATAAAATTCACCTATATATGCCACCACTCAATACACTATCTATCATTACATCTCGTACAAAAATCTAGATATCTCCATTTGTGTGTAACTTGGTGTCATGTCAGCAAGTGATGTCAAGCTTTTGGGTGCCTGGGCAAGTCCATTTGTTATTCGCCCACGCATAGCTCTAAATCTTAAAAACATCGATTATGAGCTCCTTGAGCAGCCATTCGGTACCAAAAGCGAACTTCTACTCAAGAGTCAAGACTAACCCGGTTTATAAGAAGATCCCAGTCATGATTCATAATGATAAGCCCATTTGTGAGTCACTCATTATTGTTCAATACATCGATGAGGCTTTCACCTCTGGTCCTTCTATCCTTCCTTCTGATCCTTATGATCGTTCCGTTGCTCGGTTCTGGGGTTCATACATAGATGATAAGGTACGTAATGATACTAATGTTGGTCCATCTGTACTACTAAAGAAACTTACTTCCATCTAATTATTTATTGTTGCTTTTATTTTGCAGTGGTTCAGCTCACTATTGGCAACTCTTAAAGCAAAGACTGAGGAAGAGAAGAAAACAGCTATAGAAGGAGTGTCCACAGGAATTGAATTACTAGAAGAGGCATTTGAGAAGATCAGCAAAGGAAAGGACTTCTTTGGTGGAGATACAGTTGGGTACATTGATATAGCACTTGGGGCCAACTTAGCGTGGGTCAGGGTCGTCGAGAAGCTCAATGGGGTTGAGTTACTCGATGAAATAAAGACGCCCAATCTTTACGCATGGTCTGAGAAGTTTTGCTCCGATCCTGCGGTTAAGGATTTGATTCCTGAGACTGATAAGCTCTTGGAGTTCGCTAAAACGCTGATCGCCAAGTGGAGTGCTTCTCCACAGTGATTTTAATCATAGAGAGTGTAAGAGTTAGTAGTTGTGATTAGTGTAATTTTCTTGAGTTCAAATGTTGTTGTTTGGAATAGACACGTGAAGGTCTTTTTCTAAATATTGTTTGGTGTGTTTGAAAAATCATGTTGGCATCTGCGTGCTTTTGTTTGTAAATCGGCAGATACCAACACCATTAAATTTATCCAACATATCCCGTAGGGAACACGGAATTATATATATCTATCTATATCTTAATATTAAAGCTCCCACAAAGTGATTTTTCGAGCTCTATTAAAATTCCACGTCATCTCCTATTAAAACATAAATTTCTCTCCTATTTGAAAACGGAAATCTTTTTTTAGAATGGGAATTCCTCTCCTATTATAACGGGAATTATTCTCCTATTAAAACAAATTCTAACACTTTTAATTAAAGCGGGAATCCTTCTCCTATTAAAACAGAACGTCTTTCCCAATTGAAAAAATGGGTTTTTAAAACTTAATTAAAAATAATTTGTTAGAAAATTAAAACGGGTTAGCGACTAAAACGGTAGTCCCAATTTTCTAAACAAAATCTAAATGTTTTCAAAAGAGCCGGTGCGTATGTATGGGCCTACAAGCTAGTGAAATCTATTCTTCCTTTTGATGCCTATGATTGCGCCACCTCTCGGTTCGATCTGGGCTGCTTACATTGATGACAAGGTATTCTTGCGTGCTTTTGTTATCTAATTTTTCTATATGATACGTATAGTACCATCATTTCAGTACCAGCAAAAACTGATGAAGAGAAGATGAGACAGCCAACGAAGGAGTGACTACAGTCTACAGAGTTGGGACGGTAAACATATTCTTAAACTTAAACCAAAGATCTTGAATCACATGATCTCACTAACATCATAATAATCATAAATCAATAATTAAACGTAAACAAACATATCTTAGTCCATAGCTATAATGAATGAAATGCGTAGAACGGTAAAGGAGAACTCATTTCTCGCGCTAAGATTTTTCTCTAACCCTAATGTGTTTTGTTGACCTAATACACAACTATGAGGCATGTGTATATATAGAGAAAAAGGGAAAGATGACAGTTTCCTTAATTGGACAATGCATGATTCTAATTTCCCATAAAAATTAGACTATAATTAGAAACAACTTCTATTTGCCAAAATATTAATATGGATTTGGATACATAATCATATAAGCCCATATTTTGTAAAGTATTAATTACTTATGACATGTGTCCATCATGTGGGACATCTTTAGGGATTCAATAAAATCCAGCAGGGACTACTAGAAGAGGCATTTGAGAAGCTTAGCAATGGGCAGGGGTTCTTTGGTGGAGAGACAATTGGATATATTGATATAGCACTTGGTTCTTGCTTGGGGTGGCTCAAGGTGGTTGAAATACTAACTGGATCCAAGTATATTGATGAGACAACAACACCAAGTCTTTATGTATGGGCTAAGAGGTTTAGCTCTGATGCTGCTGTCAAGGACTTGATACCTGAAATTGAGAAGCTCTTGGATTTTGCTAAGATGCATTTCTCCGGGAAATTTGGTCCTCCCAAATAATTTTTTTTTTTTTGCTTGGTAAGTTGAAATTCTATTAAAAGGTTAAAAAGAAAACATACAAAAAGATTATATGGTGCAATAACCTGCTCCCTTATGAGGTTCAAGCTAAATAGGCACTAGCTACTCCCATTCATAAAGATGAGGTAGTGACAATTAATCAAACCTAAAGAACCTTTGAAAATGTGCTTCATGGTTTTGTGATTAACATTCCAATATCTCATAATGCCACTCTCATGAGATGAGTTGTAACTGATCCCTTTTGATAGATTGCCAGTGATCCTTACTTGCGTTCTGACATACAATTTACAATCCCACAAGTTAGGTTTCTTGTCGTCGAAGTGCACTCCATTTCTCTTCTTCCAAATACCAACCATTCCAGCTACAATGCACGAGTTAGTTCCAAATGTGTTTCACTCTAGGACTCCAACTATTGTTCATTTTCAAAGCATCCGAGAATCTTAAGATGGGTTGATTGAAATTGAAAGACTATCTTATCCATTGCCAGATTTGTTGCATAAATGGGCATTCCCATATAAAATGTTTATGAGTCTCACAACTGTTATTATATTACACATTCTACAGTAGGAACCAAATTGAATCTCAGCCTTCTGTACTTTGTCATCAGTCGCAACACCCTTCTTGATAATCTTCCAAGCAAACGTTGCAGGTCTTGGATGTATCCGGCCATTCCAAATGAATTTGTTAGGAAACAGTCGAATAGAGAAATGTTTGATTGCAATTTTTGTTAGGGAAACAAAGAATGAAGTTTTTATTTGGTTGTCATATTGCTGACATTAGCACTTTTGTATATTTTAAAAATAAATTCAGAGATATTGTTTTATTATTCGTTTCATCCAATTATTCCAACAAAACTTCCATTGCATCGAAGAAGTCACCTGTGAGGGAATGATATTCTCATTTAGGAATATCAAGCATGTGTCCAGTATAACGGAAATATCAGACCGACCACATGCCCTCGTCCTCCGAACTGGCTTCAGAGCTACTCACACCATCAGTTCAAGCACACGATCTATGAGATCGCTCCAAAGTAGCTCAACTCGCATATCATCACGCAGAACATTCCATCTAATGACATCATCCTTCCTTTAGATGCAATCATTACCAAAGCCATACTTACCCAATCCATTACCGCAAAATACGAACCACTGTAACCACTCCCCATCATTACAGAATTTCTACCAACACCATGCATACACTCCTTCTCAATCTCAACCATACATTTGTGCTTGTCAGTCCACGTGTTGGATAGATCTCCATGTTCATCAGCTATAAATATCCTCTACATGAACTACGCCAGACCTGATTCTACTCTCCCCCCAAAAGTGAGAGATAGATACGTAGGCAGTTTGCTCAAAATGAACTCAGTCTTTCCCATCAAATATCCCCATCTTCTCCACTTAACCACAAGTTGTAAAGCTTAGACTAAATCACACCTTTACATTGGCGCCGTCTGTGGTCTCAATTTCTTGAGAAACCACTTCACAAATCACAAATCAAGAAGAAAAATCTTCAAGCCCACGAAACATGGCAAGCCTCGAAGCTCAAATCCAAGGCTTAGCAAGTCAATTAGGGACAATGAATTAGCACACCACCCTACTCAGGCAGGAGAATGTTGCTTTGAGAGCACAAGTGGATGCGCAAAATCCACCTGGTGCTATAGCAGAGGATGGTATCAACAAAGTTAATTAGCAAATTAACGAACTGTCACAAACAATAGATCAAAGCGCAGTAAAAAAAGCCGCCACTCAGATCGTTCAAAATATGCTAAAGACGTACCGCGCGTCCCCTTTCACTGCTGAGGTACTTAGCAAACCTTCTCCTTCAGATTTCATCCAACCACGCTTTGCAATGTATGATGGCAGCAGCTGTCCCGGTCAACACGTGGCTCACTACATTTAGAGCCTCGCACTCTATAGCGCCCAGGAGTTCGACCATCTCCACTGCCGTTTCTTTCCTGCCAGCCTGAAAGATGGCGCTCTCGATTTGTTCTTTTCACTCGAGCCAAACTCGATAAAGAACTTCGAGAATCTCACCGATCTATTTGCTAGCCAGTACGTCCACAACAGACATAAAAAAGCAGATCTAGATTCACTTTTCCAGCTCTCACTAGGTGAAGATGAAACCATCCACGCCTTCTTAGGTCGGTTCAAAACCGAACTGTTATGCATGGAAAGCGGCCTCAAAGAGTATTTTGCCACATTGGCATTCACCAACGCCTGCCGTGTGCGCAACACAATGCTCTCCAGATCGCTCATGAAGGAACATCCAGAAACTTTGTCTGAGTTGTATGCTTGAGTTGACAAGTATATCAAGTTGCAAGAAGGCTTGAAACGTCAGGGCTTAACAGAAGAACAAGAAGTGGCAGCGATCTCTGGTGATACCCCACCTTCAAAAAAGTAACCTAGATAACAATGACAGAAGTATGCAATAGGACGAACAACAATTGCGAGTTTGATGTACTCACCCAATCTCCCAGTTACATACTTGAGAAGATCGAGAAAGCTGCATACTACCGACCTAAGGTGCGGCAGCTAGAGGATCAACCTGGCAAGCCTTACTGTGCCTTCCATAGAGCACAGTGTCACGACACCGACGAGTGTTGGGGGCTCAAGCACTACCTCCAAGACCTCATCGAGTCGGGTCATATCAAGTATTATACCAATATAGCTGATGGCGACTTGCGCCATAAGCTCATGGCTCGCAGAGAAAGTAGTAGATCTCCAGCTTGCCATAATCGCCATAATGTTCAAGCTCGCTCCCGTAGCAGAGGACTCCCCATCGACCATTCCCGCCATGACCATCGTCAACACTCATCTGACAGAGATAATGACAAGACGATCAACATAATCATGTTTCAGGATGATTCTGTCACATTCACTGGAGAAAAGAGGAGACGTGTAGGCGGTCTTCAGGAAGTCTATCATTTCTCTTCTTAGGCAGCACCTAGTCCATGCAGTTCAGGTCGCAGTTCAGGCGATATAACTTTCATAGAGGTCGACCTCAACAAGGTTTGCCTCCTTCATAATGATGCCCTAGTTATCCATGTCAAAATCAGCGACTAGATAGTCAAGCGTGTCCTGATAGACCCTGGTAGTTCATGTGACATCTTGTTCTACCATACCATCAAAGAGATGAACTTGCCCAGATCGGTTTTCATAGATCCAATAGCCCCTCTCTATGGATTCAATGGCTCCCAAGCCGACCCAATTGGTGACATCATACTCCCAGTCTCAGTTGGATCCAGGGAGGACAAAGTCAGCATCAACACGCGTTTCAATGTTCTAGACATCCACTCGTCCTACAATGCCTGTCACACCCCAAATTTCCAGACAATATTTAAAACAATTATATTTAATTATCTGGAAACCCGGGGTGAAACAAAACCCAAAACCCCAAGTATCAAACACGATATATACAAAAACTGAAATCAAAAGAAACGAAAAGGAAAAATCCTTAAATCACATTATTAAACTATAAAGAAACTAACCAACTCTTCAGAAAATCTTAAACCAGAAGACTCCAAGAGCAACTCCAAATCACGTCTCCTTATCCACTGCACTCCACCATCTATGTTCCCAAGAACACACCCACGCTACCAAAACAAAGCAAACATGAGTCGAAAAAATTGAATTTGCTGGTATGAGTAGACTAACAACAAAATATATATAATAATCTTTCAAATGAATAAATATAACATTACAAACAATTTCAACTTGGAAGACAATATAGTTCCATTTTCCAAAAATGGCGTGTAGTTTCTTCCCAAGTAAGATTTCACCCCCAACATACAAATTCCAAGAATCTCATATAACAGTACTCGTCATTCCCACTTTCCAAAATAACTCACAATACAATACCACTTACAATCCATTTATTAACTGCACATATGATAACCTAATTAAAAATGAGTTTGGTATACCTTACCTTTAAGCCAACACGTCGTCTTAGGGTAGGATATGTACGTCCCTGCAGAAAAGATTAATAGATCCTACCCTCCTGCAAAATAGAGTTAGACATCACAATAAAATGAGTTATCTCAGCCAGTCAAAATTCCATTCATAACCAAACCTCATTTAAGACATTTAAGTCTAATTGATATGACCTGGTTCGTCCCGTATATTCGGGGAATACCACTTATCATAATACCTATATCAAGGGTAGTCATTCATATGACATCATTACGTCATAAAGTTTCTGCGTGCATAATCATAGATCTTAGACTATCACAAGTCATTAATAGTTTCGTAATAACATATCAAGTTATAGTCAATTCACAGTCACATAAAACTCACAATCATTTACTAGTATTATTCACCGTCACACTTCATATCCATAACATCACACAATTCATATACTTTTACTTTAGTATCACTCGTCTACTTATGAGAACGAGGAAAAGTCACAACCAAAGAGTACATTCATCCCTTGTGAGTATCAACTTATACAAACCATGTATATATTTCTCATAAGAAATCATATACATCACATACAATAACTCCATCACACGTAAAATCAATATTTTTACTTTGCTTATTAATTATCTTGTTGACTCCTTTATTCAAAGACACATTGACCTTTAGTTCCTACTCCACGATTTGCACTACACACATTTGCCAAATCACACATATCCGTCGCCTTCACTCACACCAAGTACCACTACAAGACATATGTCCCAAGCGGGGATATCGCCTCCCGTGAAAAATACTTTCATCTTGTAAACTCGAACTTGTGAGTCACACCCATCTCTCGGGCTTTCCATACACATAATCACAAAGCCTCCTTTGGGCATAACAAAATATCAGGTCATTCATTGCACATTCAATGAATACCTTGGGTCATTCCCGCCACATTCAAGGAATACCCATCATAACACTAACGGGCCAATCATGGCACATTCAATGAATGCCCTGAGTCATTCCCACCACATTCAAGGAATACCCAAACCTACATTCCTGTACATTCAAGGAATACGACCAACCCGCAAGGCGAATACCTTAGTTCCTCTCTAGGGCAGTCCAAACTATTGGGTCATTCATGGCACATTCAATGAATACCCATCTATCACATGACATCACAAGTCATAATATCTCATTACCAAATCCTGAAGCGTGGAGAGTTCTAAAGATGTGGGCGACACATTAAAACATTATTATCACTTATAATTATACTAGCATTACTCATGTCAAAACAAACCACACATGCAGAGAGTCATTTTCGCGCGTCAAGGCAAATCAAGCACTTAAGTATCATTGAATGTAAACAGACTTATAATCAAATAAATACAATTTACATAACCACACTCATATATACAATATTGTAAACAAATAATTTATTAGCCCAAATTCAAGTCCACACACACTAATGTCCAAAACAGATCTACATATACTAAAGTCTATATTCATATACAACTTCTATCTCACACATATATATTTATATAGTCTCAAAACAACAGTAATTTTAACACAATCACATAGTTATCACACAAACTAATATATATATATATATATTATAGATATAGTGTAGTGGCTGCACTTTTGTTCAAAGCTGCCTACGTATCCAAATCTTTCAAGATTGAAATCAAGCATTCGTAGTTCTTATCAGCCACATAGTCAATGTTATAATTTTTCCTACATTCATCCAAATGACATGTAACTTAATTATTTAGAAACTAAGGTATGTAGGTATACTTTTTCATGTAGAACCCTAAGTCCCAACCTCAGCCCATCTAGAAGAAAACTTAGGTCGAAAACGGTAAAAATCCTAATCTTCAGCAAATTAGATTTCTGACGGACTATCTTCCGAATGGCTCAACTCTTTCCACAGGTGTCCAAACGAGACAAGGGTTTTTGTGTTGAAAAGCTGACACACAGAACTTACTTTCTCATGTTTTACAAAAACACTCAATCTCATTCTAAATGTGCCAAAACTAGGCTCAAACACAGTGCACATAAACTGATTTCTGACGCACTATTTCCTGCCAGTCAAACTTCCAAACACCATAATTAATTCAACCGGCCGGCCTCGGAATGTAATGAGGCCAATTGGAATAGAAAGAAGACTTCCAAATCTTATTTTCTTATGGTTTATAAAAATTCTAACTCTCACCCTAACTATTTTAAAACTGGACTTGAACACAGTACGCAGAAACTGATTTCTGACGCACTGTTTTCTGTCAACCAAACTTCCAGACCTTCTATCTATCACCACAGACTTCGGAATGCGACGAGGCCAATTGAGTTGGAAAGCAGACACATAAAACTTATTTTTTCATGTTTTGGCGAGAGTTTGAATCTGACCCTAACTATGTGAAAACTCGATTCCAAACCAGGCACAGACCGGATTTCTGAAATCAGAAAATTCTGACGTGCCAACTTCCGAACACCATAACCATATCCACAAACCTCGGAATGCAACGAGGTCGATTGGGTTGGAAAGCAGACTTCCAGACCTTACTTTTTTATGTTTTACAAAAACTCTAACTCTCCCCCTAACTTTATGCAATTTGTGATCAAAACCTATGCAGAAAACTATTTTAGGACGAATAGAATTTCTGAACAAAAATACTAACTCTCACTCTAGAATTTCTAGCGCCGACCAGCCCGACATAATAACTATGCAATTCATCAATAAAGGGGTCACCTGCTAGCACCGACTAGCCAGGCCCCCAACATAAATCAAACACCTGTTAGCGTCGACCATCCAGGCCCGTACTAATTACTGAATGCATGCTAGCGCCGACCAGCCAAGCAGTTAGTAAGTACCAAACCAATTACCGACCAGCCACCTAAAACTATTGGCTAGCACCAACCAGCCACCTCGTTACTAACAACGCTATTAACAATATCATGGCA
Organism: Coptis chinensis; assembly: GCF_015680905.1. NCBI lineage: Eukaryota > Viridiplantae > Streptophyta > Magnoliopsida > Ranunculales > Ranunculaceae > Coptis > Coptis chinensis. Next base: position 21,393,010 of record NC_141456.1, on the reverse strand, counting down.
TACAATAACAGATTTGAAACAAGAGAACAAGTAGAAGCCGACCTTCTTGCAAATGGGAAGAGCGTTGTCAGCTCCTTGGCTTCTTGAAGTGAAAATCCTAGTGTTCCATTCATCCAATACACCTTCTGCCTCATAGGCAATGTCTTTGAGCTCATCAGCTGAGCGATTGACAGTTGGTTCAGTCACCTGGTCCTCATAGTAAGCCACAACATGTTCATACTTAACTGGCGGTCTCATAGTCAAGATCGACAAGGCTGGTTTGGCATATGTGTTGTTTTTTTCAAACAGCAAGGTAGGCAGGCAGACACGCGTTTCTGAACTAGATTTAGTCCACATCCTCTATTACAAGTAAATTGGGAACTTCCCATTACACACTCTACATGGCTTTTCTGTTTTCAGGGGAAATATAGTATCATCAAAGTTACTACTTTGACAAGATAGTGTATATGTACTGTCACCAAAATAATTTCAAAGTATTCCAACATATATTAACTATAGTAATAAATATCATTTTCTCCTGAACACAAAAAATATAAAACGAGGAACAAACAAAAAATATAAAACGAGGAACAAACAGAACCCTTACACTCTGTGTGTCCATACTACCATCTGGTAGGTCAAATCAAATTTAAACATTCAATAGATTCATGGAACAGAGAGAAAAATCACATGTAAAACAATCAAGCATTAGCCCTTAAAGCTACTACTGCTAATTAAAACTTCAATGTATAAATGTATAAATCTTTGTACGTGTATATTTAGCAACGACCATACTCCTCAAAACCTATAGATATCAAAACTAAACTGTGGTGCCAGCAGCCCAATAACACAGTGCCATCTATGTCGATCAAATTAATATTCTTTTGTTTAATCTCAAAGTTCCACAAAGAGAGAATTAAATACACAACTAATCTAAACCCCACTAATAAACCAATTAAAAAAAAAAAGGTTTAGACTACTCACTCTCTCTCTCTCTATCTCTCTCTCTCTCTCTCTCTCTCTCTCCAACTCTCTCTCTCTCTCTCTCTCTCTCTCTCTCTCTCTCTCTCTCTCTCTCTCTCTCTCTCTCTCTCTCTCTCTCTCTCTCTCTCTCTCTCTCTCTCTCTCAAAAACCCCCAAAAACTAACAAAGATGGATAGTTTGGTTGTAACCAAACCCTTCTTACTCTCCCACATTTTTATCTTATCTTATTTTATCTTTATCATTTTCTTTTCTTTTTAATATTATTATTACTTTTTAAATCCTAATAATAGGGAAAAATAAAGAAAATTAACGGGGTGTTATAATGTCATACTAGGACGTCGCTGGATACATCAAATGCAAGCTATACCATCAACACTCCATCAGGTACTCCGCTTTTCCGGCCCCAGAGGTATGATGGAGCTTTGTAGCAACCAACTCGAGGCTTACCACTGTAATCAGATCCTCTCAGCGAACAAACCTACTGGGCCTTCTATTGTAACCAAGAGTGAGCCCACCAGCTACACGATGGCCAAAGATTTAATTGCTGAGGTCAAGTCTAAAACACCAAAAGAGAACGATGGGGGCTTCAGCAGAAAAGTCAATCCACCAGTCAGGACCCCAGAGGTCGCCCCAGCCCCCGTTAACCTACCAGTCCGGATCCCAGAGGTCACACCATCCCCTGTTGTCATTACCACAGAGGTCGCATCTGCCCCTGTTGTCGTAACCACAAAGGTCGCTCCAACTCCTATTGTCCAGACCTCCATTCCCCAGATCGACAAAGCATCACCTATGACCAACTCCACTGAAGTCGCCTCAGCTTCAAAAGCACCAGTTCAAACTGAAGAAAAAGAGCGAGTGAACCTGGGAACAGAAGACGATCCCAAGCTTGTCTATGTTGGGGCTAACCTTAACCCCACACTCAAAGCATAACTTGTAAACTTTTTATCATTGAATAACGAAGTTTTCACTTGGTCGTACATCGATGTGCCTGGTATAGATCCTAGTGTTGCATGTCATAGATTAAATGTCAACTCTAATGCTAGACCAGTTCGGTAGCGACCTAGGAAGATATCCCTGAGATTTCAAAAAACAATCAAGGATGAGATCGACAAACTCAAATAGGTCGGCTTCATCCTGAAGGTCGATTATCCAAAGTGGATCGCTAACATAGTAGCAGTCCCAAAAATGAATGGCACAGTTCGCCTTTGTGTTGACTTTACCAATGTCAACCAAGAAACACCTAAAGATAGCTTCCTTTTACCTAGAATTGACCGACTTGTGGACCAGACCTGTGGCCATGAGCTCTTGTCATTTATGGATGCATACAGTGGGTACAACCAGATCCCACTCACTGAAGAAGATCAAGAGAAAACTTCATTCATCACAAAACAGAGAATCTACTGCTATAACGTCCTCCCGTTCGGCCTCAAGAATGTAGGAGCAACCTACCAATGGCTCATCACTGACATGTTCCAGGACATGTTAGGGGACACCATGGAAGTCTATATCGACGACATGGTGGTCAAGAGCAAGAAAGCGGTTGCCCACCTCACTCACCTTGAGCAGGCGTTCTCCAGATTACGTCGAACTCAGATGAAGCTGAATCCTAAAAAATGCCTTTTTGGAGTGTCCTCCGGGAAATTCCTTGGGTATCAGGTATCACAATGAGGGATCGAGGCCAATCCAGACCAAATCCGAGCGTTCTTGGAAATGCCCGATCTAAAGACAAAGAAGCAAATACAGAAACTATCAGGAATGGTTGCAGTGCTCAACCGATTCATATTAAGGGCGTCAGACAAATGCCGACCTTTCCTGCAACTTCTCAAAAAAGGGGAACAGTTCTCATGGAGCGACTAATGCCACCAAGCGTTTTCTACTCTCAAAGAATACTTGACAACACCGTCCGTCCTAGCAAAACCAACAGATGGTGAAACGTTGGGGCTCTACCTTGCGGTGTCTGACTTTGCTATCAATTCGGTTTTCTTCAAGGAGGACAACAACTCAGAGAAGCCAATCTACTTCACAAGTAAGACATTAACACCAGCTGAAAAGAACTACTCTTATATTGAAAGAGCAGTACTCGTATTGCTATACTCTGCAAGGAAGTTCAGGCCTTATTTTCAAGCACATGCATCCAATCAAAGTACTCACCGACCTCCCATTGAAGAAGATCCTTCTCAGAGACAACAAGATAACTCGCACGGCGGTCTGGGCAGAGGAACTCGGAGAACATCACATCGAGTTTGTCCCGCGAACTTCTCAGAAAGGACAGGTCGTCGCTGACTTCCTAGCAGACTTTCTTGTGGACAACCTAAACTGGGAACCAGAAATAGATATCATGTCCACCAAATAGCCCGACAAGTCGACCTGGTCGCTCTATATAGATGGTTCTAACAATCCCAGAGGGAGCGGGATCGGAGTCGTTCTAGTGTCTCCCGATGGCACTATGATTGATTGAGAAAGCGATTCGCATCGATTTTGCGACCTCTAACAATGACGCGGAGTACGAAGCCCTAATTATGGGACTTAGAACGGCACTACAGCTCGGTGTCCAGGAGCTAAAAGTCTTTAGTGACTCACAACTGGTTATTCGTCAGATTGCAAAATAGTACACTACCCATGAAGGTAACCTTTCAAAATATCTTCAAGTTGTTTATCAATTACTTCCTTCTTTTAAGACAGCCACCATACACCACTTTTTGCGTGATATGAGAATCATCACGCAGACAGTTTAGCATATCTTGCTACTCAAACACCGAACTGCATCCCTAGACAGCTACTCATAGAAGTGACAGACCGACCTGCTTATCAAGATGAGCACGTCTTGGAAATCAACGACTTGTGCCCACTCTCTGACAGTCAGATGAATCAAACATGGATGCAACCCATCATAGAATACATCCAACATGGCACAACCCCAGAAGACCGTACCAAAGCCAAACAAGTTCAATACCAGGCACGTCGCTACTGCCTGGTAAACAACAAACTATTTAGAAAGTTTGCGGGCAGACCTCACTTGAGGTGCATTAGCCCAGAACAAGGGCAGCTAATTTTTTGTAGAAATCCATGAGGGAGAATGCGGGAACCATGTTGGAGGTCGCTCTCTGGCTCACAAAGCGATCTCCCAAGGTTACTTTTGGCCACGAATGTAGATCGATGCCAATAAGTACGTACTAAAATGCATTAAACGCCAGACATTTGGCCATAATATCATCCAGCCAGCTCGCGAGTTAATCAACATCGCCAGCCCTTTGCTATTTCACATGTGGGGCATGGATATCATGGGACCATTCATCCGACAGAAAAACACCGGATTTCGATTCGTCCTTGCTACCACTGATTACTTCACTAAGTGGGTAGAAGCGGTCCCCTTAGCTCAAGTCAAAAAGTCACATGTCAAAAACTTCATCTGGACACATATCATCACCACATTTGGCCTGCCACACACACTGGTGATGGACAACGGTTCCCAATTCAAGGGAAAAATAGTCAAGGAGTTTCTAGCAAAGTGGAATATCGTTCATGCATTCTCCACTCTTTAGTACGCCCAAAGCAATGGCCAAGCAGAAGCTGGCAACAAGGCAATCTTGGAAAATTTGAAGAAAAAGATTGAAAAGAACAAGAGCTAATGGCCAAATCAGTTAGAGAACATTCTATGGGCTCACAGAACTATAGTTCGTTCTAGCACAGGCGAGTTACCGTTCTCATTATATTATGGCACAGAGGTCGTCATTCCTACAAAACTGACAGTCACCACGACCCGGTCAGAACTCGTCGAATCTGGGTAGAATAACTCTGTTCTAGCTCGAGAGGTCGGCTTACTAGAAGAACGCCGTGACCTAGCAGCCATCAGAGTGACAACTTATCATCAGACTCTAAAGAAGTCATACAATAAGCGAGTCAATCCTCTATCTTTTCAACCTGGCGACCTACTTCTAAAAAAGACTCAAGATTGATGCTAAACTGGCACCAACATGGGAAGGTCCTTACATAGTGGAGCGAGTCATCGGCAATGGAGCATACTGGATCAAGACCCAAGAGGGGAAAGTGTTACCACGTCCTTGGAACACCTATTTGTTAAAGAAATTTTATCAATAAAAGTGTAATGTGTTGGAACCCATATTTTTATTTACTGCAAAACTATGTATACTGATATTGCTCTTTTCTACGTCTTTAGAGTTTGAACTCTCTAAATTGATGCAAAAGCAACTCAAGGTCCTTACTCACGATCTTCGATTTCGTAGAGTTGGAATAAGGATTCGAACCAACCTAAAGTCTAGGACAACTACAAATTGGTTGTTACAATAAAGGGAACTAAGGAGTAAGGTTATAATACTGATGCTAGGTTTTCTTTCCTACACAACATTTAGAAAAACATTAAATTTTGAAATCATGCACTTAAACAAAATACAAATTACTAAGAAAGAGGTGGAGAGTTAATCCTCCTCATGTGAAACTAACATTTAGTTGTTGATTTGAAAAGGTTTATTGATTCTTCCTAGACTCATAGACAAGTCCCTAATGGAAAAAAAAGATTTGATCCCTAACATGTATGGCTCACTAAAGAGCTCATACATGCTAGCAAGTGAAACCAAGCAATGACTTATTTCTAAGCTCATTGCTTTATTCCTAACTAGACACTACACCAACTATCATTTTGGGATAGGATGTAGAGTTAGTTGTTCTTCCTAAAAACCTACCAAACCAACAACAACAATTGTTTTCCCTCACATGAGTTGGATTAACTCCCCAAAAGGGAAGTTAGCTCATGATCCTTGAGACAAGGAATTTAAACTAGAAAACAAAGAAAGAGAGAAAAAGGAAGAAGATAAACAATCAAACTCACTTCTATTTATTTTCTAGAAGAAAACAAGTGTTTCCTCCATTAAAACTATTACAAGCCTCTTACCAAAAACTAAAAACTAACTTATGATTTTTTTCACTAAGGAACTAAAATAATGCCATGTAAGGAAAATAAGTCAAGAGAGTAAATGGAGTGTCCCCCACCCTTGTCTAATTTCTTCTCCATTTTAGAGAAATCTCCTTTCCTCCCACGTGAATCATCAAACCACATTAATTCATTTTTATCCACTACATTAAAAGAAAGTGACACCTTGCCTTTTTTTCACTATTAACACCTAATCTAATTTATTACATGCAAAGTGTCAACTTTGCACCAATAATTTGTTATTTTTGTCTTGACATGCTCCATGATTGATGACTCATCCAATCTTGTGGCCCCGCATAGTGGGTCCATGTGCAGTCCAGTGGCGGTCCGGTATTTTGGGCAGTTTTACAACTTCCCGCCTATGCATAGAGTTCATCGCCCTGATTGTCTGAGTAGCTCTCTTGTCGCATTCGGAGTCCTGGTTCGAGAGGTAGGAGCTTTGGAGGTTTGATGCTTCTGTGCAGATTTGGAAGGATTCATATATACGCCGTTCCTCGTGCTTTATTGCAGGTTTAACCAATATTTCCATGTTTACTGCAAATACCTGCAAAAGTATGAAAACATATTTATTTCATGATTATTAAACACATAATTAACCAAATTTATATGTCTCAATGGGGTTTCATAATACACTTTTGGTGCTTATCATATACTTTATTTATGGTTATTATTACAACCTACCCCATTCAAGTTCACCAACGGACACGGAACTCGCTCTGAAAGAGCCACTAGCATATGCGAACCACAAACACTCTCATGAGTTCAAATGTTCCACAACACGCTCACTCGAGCTCATAAGCTTCTTAGCCTCTACACTTCTTACTAGTTGATGACCTACAATTTTAGGCTCAACTCAGCGAGAACGCTCTCCGTGAGCAATACGCTTTCTTAAGCTAACACGCTCACTCGAGCTCACAAGCTTTTTTGCCTCTACAGTTCTTACTAGTTGATGACCTACAACTCTAGGATCAACTCAGCGAGAACGCTCTCCATGAGCAACACGCTTTCTTAAGCTAACACGCTCACTCGAGCTCACACGTTTCTTAGCATTTACAGTTCTTACTAGTTTATGACCTACAACTCTAGGATCAACTCAGCGAGAAGGCCTTCCGTGAGCAACATGCTTTCTTAAGCTAACACGCTCACTCGAGCTCACAGGCTTCTTAGCCTCTATAGTTCTTACTAGTTGATGACCTACAACTCTAGGATCAACTCAGCCAAAACGCTCTCCACGAGCAACACGCTTTCTTAAGCTAACACACTCAATCGAGCTCCTATGCTCCTTAATCCTTACATTTCGTATCTGTTGTAGATCTATAACCTTAGGCTACAACGACAGAATGACAAAATAATATGAACAAGCACTTGGACATAGCTAAAATAAGTGCATTACATAACATCCACGATTTGAACTGCCTGACCATATTCAGGAAACCAGCTCATACATCCACCGATCTGCTGGGTCTACCCAGAAATCCAAATCGGTCTGATGACAAGTTTTTGAAACTATCGAACTGCCATTTACATGGAAACCAGTTCAGTCTGTATCTTGGTAACAATAATAAAAGGCGAATTTCCCAAGTAAGCCTAGGACACCAGTTCTATTGTTATGCAATCTCTTACAAAACAGCAAACAGACAAAGTAGTCGAAATACTTCATAACTTACACCAAAGATGAAAATATACGGTAGCCATAGTCAAGCATCATCAATAATGTGTTTATCAGCAGGAGCGGCACTGGTTAAAGGAGCGTTACTAGCATCTCTTGGTACGACAAGTGCAGCTGTACCCAGAGCCCCACGATCTTGCTCCTCTTTTAACTCAAAGTATGTCTCCTCCAACATGGCATATTCTTCACATACTCGGTCATATATGCCTTGTGCCTTTCGTGCAACGGCCTGACAATGCTTGGCATACTCAATCACTACAGCTAGCTTCTCCCGCAGATCGATCATGGTGCTGACCATAACCGACCTCTCATCTAAAGCGTCCTGATGCTTTTTCGTCACAACCTTCAGTTTCTTTTTATCAGCCTCCCATACAACTCGCATGCGCACCAGCTCTTCCTTGGCCTTGTTCACATCACTTTCGCCATTGTCAGCACGTTAGACGGTATTCTTTAACTTATCGTACCCAACAAGAAACTACAAATAGAACATCAATGTTATATTCGATAACAAAGCAACCAGAAACAAGACCAGATGAAGAGTTTACCAAACAACATGTCATGTCCATGGTCCCCTACAGACCCCCTACAAACACACCCCCAACAGACTTGTCTTTTCAAAATCCTGGAAAACGAGGCAGTGATTTTTCTCTTAACAACTGCTCAGATTCTCCCACGTGCCAACTACCGTCTCATGTCAGTTCATCAGACAACACGAACTAACTTCAGAAGTAAGGGCGGTATTTCCATTTACGATGGTTCGCTTCCTCACCCATGCTCGACATGTGCCACCATTTTCTCTCAGCAGATTGCTTCAATGTACAATACGACCTACTGAGAGGGGCTGTGTGAGGGGGTGATATTCTCATTTAGGAATATCAAACATGTGTCCAGCATAACGGAAATACCAGACCGACCTCATGCCCTCGTCCTCCAAACTGGCTTCAGAGCTACTCACACCATCAGTTCAAGCACACGATCTATGAGATCGCTCCAAAGTAGCTCAACTCGCATATCATCACGCAGAACATTCCATCTGATGACATCATCTTTCTTCTAGATGCAATCATTACCAAAGCTATACTTACCAAATCCATTACAGCAAAATACGAACCACTGTAACCACTCCCCATCATTACAGAATTCCTACCAACACCATGCATACACTCTTTCTCAATCTCAACCATACATTTGTACTTGTCAGTCTACGTGTTGGATAGATCTCTACGTTCATCAGCTATAAATATCCCTTACATGAACTACGCCAAACCTAATTCTACTCTCCCCCATAAGTGAGAGATAGATACATAGACAGTTCGCTCAAAACGAACTCAGTCTTTCCCATCAAATATCCCCATCTCCTCCACTTAAGCACAAGTTGTAAAGCTTAGACTAAATCACACCTTTACATCACCCGAATGCCTGTCCACTCGACTCGGCGCGTTTCATTCTAACTAATTTAATCTCAAACGTATGTTTTAAGGGGTGAAAGAAATCTACCTTTCTTTATTGATTCTTTAGTAAATGGACATTTAATGTAGTGTTCTTACAAGATTACAATTTAGTAAATGATCAATGACAGGCCACCTCTCATATATTTTTAAATGTTTCTAAACATTTAGTAGATACGCTATTTACTTGCTTGCACATTTGTATGGCAAGAAACGTAAATTCAGAAAGGGATGTCACTGCATCATGAGAAAAGCGTAGGCAGCATAGGAAGGCATTTATATAGTTTACAAATCACAACCATATAGGAGAGCTCCTCCAGATATGCATTAGAAAGAGCAGTCAATGTCAAATAGACCGCGTTCTAATCCCGGGCACTTTCTGAAGGTTGGAACATAGCTTTGTGTAGTGTATCCATGACACTACTATTCGCATGTGGCGGGTTGTCCTTACAGTAAATCAGCAAGCACTAGTGACTTGGTGACTTTTGAACTCCGAGGAGTTTCCCTGTCCTGATTACATATAGTGAGTTCGGGGCACACTAGGACTCTGTTCCAGCTCTGATTTCCCTACACTAACTTTTGTTTAGCAGATAGTTATGTGAAAGATCTTAGGAAATCAAAATTTTAAAATTACTTCAAATTCAAAAATAACGGGTTGCTTTCTGAATAAATTGGCACATCTAAAGTATTTGGAACACTTTTTTAATTTGAACACTTAAGAAAGGTGATCGATGGTCATCGAAGTTGTACGTTTGCACCCAGAGAAGTAACGAAAGGCACCTTATTGATGAAGGGGAACCTGGAAGCTAGAGATATTGGGAAAGCGTATGCTACTAGTCAATTAGTTATACAGAAGTGAAAGGGTTCGGAATTCCTAACAACTCGTTTGTCAATCTCTCGACCTTTGCTGACTGACCAAACCTTGAGGGGCACTGATGACTGAGGTGTCGACTGGTAAGTGGTAACATTACCTGTCATTAGAACTTCGTAAAACATAGCCACTTTGCATTTGCAACATTTGAGACTTTTGAGTTTCCATGTGACTTAAGTTAACCACATTTTTTCCGAAATTTGTTATCCAATTGAAACTGTGGGGCGCTGCCCGACTCCCTACTATTTTCCATTGAAGTAGTCAATGATGCCCTGCCATTTGTCTAGTGATTTTAGGGCTGTTTGGCTGTAGAGAAAAATAGGAGTTTTGCGCGCCCGCGCTCCTCTCTTGGCAAACGAACAGTATGTTAGGTGCGCACGTGCTCAGACTTTGCCTAGCCAAGAGTGCGCGCTCCACCGTTTTTCAGTACAAATTCAACTATTTTCGGAAGTTTTCAGAAACAATATAAATGTAAAGTTTTTTCTGTAAAAACTTAATCTAACCAAAACCAAGAAAGATAGTGATTATAAGAGAGCAATTCTTAGTGAGTTGAGTGTTCAATCTTTGTGAGTGAATTAAGAGCTCTTGTAATCTGTTACTCTGGACATCTAATAAAGCTTGAAACTCGCAGTGTGGACGTAGGCAAATTGCCGAACCACAATATATCTCGTCTTGTGGTTTGTTCTTCTTATACATTAATTGTTTTACTTTATATGCTTGTTTAATTGACATTGAGAAGTGTAGGAATAGTACTTGGAGGGTGTTGCAGTATTGTCCAGAGAGAAGGATCAATCCTTGTGTAGGGTTAATCTATTTGATGTGGATAACATTGTTTCCATATTCTTTTATCCACAACAATTGGTATCAGAGCGGGGTATACGACCTAGGATTTTAAATTTTGGTAAATAACAGCTAAAAATTTGCATAGACAAGGTGTTCGATAAAATTCTCAAGTAAAAAAATATTTTGTTGGGTTATTGTGTGTGACTTGAAAAATGGCTCTCAAGATGTCAAATGCAAGGGTTGAAGTAGAGAAATTTAATGAGAAGAATAACTTTGGGATTTGGCAAGTCCAAGTAAAGGACATCCTCATCCAACAAGGTTTGCACAAGGCTTTAAAGGGGATTAAATCTAAGGCGGCGAGTATGAGTGATGATGATTGGGAAGAGTTCGATCTACATACTTGTTCATCAATCTGGTTGTGTCTTGCTAATGAGGTCATGTATAATGTGATGGGAGAAAATACTGCTGCCAGTATTTGGCTTAAACTAGAATCTATGTATATGACCAAGAGCATGACGAATAAGATGTACCTTAAGAAGCGTCTTTATCGGTACATGATGGTGGATGGTTCAACGATGCAAGAGCACGTTAGTGAGTTCCGTCGACGCCTAGCGGATTATTTGAATATTGGTATGAAGATGGATGATGAGGATCAAGCGGCATGTTTAATATTTTCTTTACTAGAAAGCTATGAGCATCTAATGACTACCTTTATGAACAAAGAAGATGTTGATCTTGACGAAATTCAAAGTGTGCTTCTTTCTTATGAGTTGATGAAGAATACACGAGTTGAGAATAACATTGATGTAGGACAAGGGCTAGTTGTAAGAGAAAGGTCGTATGAAAAGGCTTCTACAAGCAATGAGAAGTCTAAGTCCAAGTCAAAGAAGCATTTGACACATGTGAAGTGCTACAATTGCAATGAAAAAGGACATTACACAAGTAATTGTTCTCACCTGAAGAAAGATAACAAGTACAATGGTAAGAAGAAAGGTAAGGCTAAAGTTGAGGCAAATTTTGCTTCAGACTCTGAAAGGGACGATGTGAGTCTCTGTGTGTCCACACAAGACTATATGGCCAAAAGATGGATTTTTTATTCCGGATGTTCCTACCATATGTGCCCGAATAGAAAGTGTTTTACTTCTTATGAGAGCATTGATGGTGGTTCTGTTTTGATGTGTAATGATGTTGCTTATAAGACGGTAGGAATTGAAACTATACGGGTCAAGATGCATAATGGTGTAGTGAGGACTTTAACCGATGTGCGGCATGTTCCTGAGCTAAAGAAGAACCTTATTTCTCTTGGTATCTTGGATTCCAAAGACCACAAGTTTGTGGGAGAAGGTTGAGTCCTAAAGATTGTTAGTGGCTCTTTAGTTGTTATGAAGGGTCAAAGACATAGAACCTTGTATACTTTGATGGGTAGTACGGTGATAGGCGATGTATCAGTGAGTGCATGTAGTAATGATTCTGAGTGCACTAAGATGTGGCATATGCGTTTAGAGCATATGAGTGAAAAGGGTTTGTCTGAGCTATGCAAGTGAGGGTTCTTGAAGGACTTGAAAAAGCCAAGTATGGGGTTCTGTGAGCATTGTGTCTATGGGAAGCAGTGCAGAGTCAAGTTCAATTCAAGCAAGTACACGATAACAGGCATCCTTGATTATGTGCATATGGATGTTTGAGGACCCTCCAGAGTGGCTTCTAAAGGAGGTAACCGATATTATGTCTCATTCATTGATGATCATACTCGCTATGTGTGGGTGTATATGATGAAAACGAAAGATGAAGTGTTTGAGACATTTAAGAAGTGGAAGGCAATGGTTGAGAATCGCACATATAGAAAGGTGAAGACTCTACAGTCTGATAATGGTACTGAGTATACCTATGGACCTTTCCAAGAGTTTTGTGCGTATGGGGAATTGCCGCCGCATTAATCGATGTCGAGGGGGCACCGATAGAATGGAATAGCAGAGAGGATGAATAGAACCTTGCTTGAAAGAGCTAGATGTTTGTTGTCTAATACTAGTCTAGGCAAAGAGTATTGGGCAGATACAGTGTTAATGACGTGTTACCTATATAATAGGTCACCAGTTCCAGCTATAGATTGCAAGACACTTTATGAGGTGTGGTCAGGTAACCCAGCTGATTATAGTATTTTGCGAGTGTTTGGATCGACAGCTTACTACCATGTGAGGGAAAGCAAGCTAGATCCTAGAGCTAAGAAGCCCATATTCTTAGGCTTTGCAAATGGGGTAAAGGGATACAGATTGTGGTGTCTAGAATACCACAAGTTCCTGGTCAGCAGAGATGTTATCTTTGATGAGACTTCCGTGTTATCTTTCAGTAAGTCGGAAAAAACTGGGCAGAATGGTGAGTCTATAAAAGTTCAAACTACTGAGCTTGAGTTGTCTGATGCAGCAGATGACTGGTTAGTTCATGATGAGGTACCAGATCATGGAACCACACAACAACAGGAAGAAGAACATGAGCATCCGTAACTTGTAGTGGCTGACCCTAGGCCAAAGAGACAAGTTAAAGAATTGCACAAGTATGGGCACGAGAAGCTGGTGAAACACTATGGTCAGGTAGATTTAGTGGCATATGCACTAAATATTGAAGATGATGAGCCAAATAGCTTCAAGGAAGCTGTTAAAGATGCTCATTACAGAGATTGGTTAGGTGCTATGCAAGAAGAGATGGAATCTCTTGATAAAAATCACACATGGGACCTAGTTTTATTGTCAAAGAGCAAAAGGACTATCGATAGTAAATGGGTCTTCAGAAAGAAAGAGGTCCTTCCTGAGTCTGATAGTACTGGGTACAAGGCAAGAGTGGTAGCAAAGGGTTTCTCACAGAAGGAAGGAGTCGACTACAATGAGGTATTTTCCCCGGTGGTCAAACATACTTCCATTCGTGTGTTATTGAGTTTAGTTGCTCACTTCGACTTGGAGTTAGAGCAACTTGACGTGAAAACTATTTTCTTGCATTGGGACTTGGAGGAAAAGATATATATGAGGCAACCTGAGGGTTTTGTTGTTGCTAAGAAAGAAGATTATGTGTGCAAGTTGAATCGGTCACTGTATGGTTTAAAGCAATCGCCAAGGCAATGTTACAAGCGCTTTAACACATTCATGATGCAACATGAGTACACCCGAAGTAAGTATGACTGTTGTGTTTATTTTCGTAGGCTTCATAGTAATGACTTTATCTATCTCCTGCTTTATGTGAATGACATGTTTATTGCTTCCAAAAGCATGGTGGAGATAGATAAGTTGAAATCTCAACTTAGCTCTGAGTTTGAGATGAAAGACTTTGGTGGAGCCAAGAAGATATTGGGCATGGAGATTGACAGAGATAGGAAGAAGCGACGGATAGTTGTATCTCAGAAGAAATACCTTCATAAAGTAATTTCTTGTTTTGGTATGGATAATACAAAGTCGGTTTCTACTCCTTTGGCTGGGCATTTTAGGCTTTCAGCTAAGTTCTCTCCTAGTTTGGTGGAGGAACAAAAACATATGGCTCATGTTCCTCATGCAAGTGCAGTGGGCAGTTTGTTGTATGTTATGGTGTGCACACGCCCAGACATTTCACAGGCAGTAAGTGTTGTAAGCAGGTATATGGCAAATCCTGGGAAGCAGTGAAATAGGTATTGAGGTACTTGAAGGGTACCTTGGATGTGGGATTAGTTTATGGTGGAGGCACTTGTTATATTAGTACGTATGTGGATTCAGATTATGCAAGTGATCTAGATAGACGACGATCGACTACTGGTTATGTGTTTATGATGCATGGTGCACCGGTTAGTTGGAAGTCTATGTTATAGGCTACAGTTGCTCTATTTACTACTGAGGCAGAATATATAGCACTGGCAGAGGTAGTGAAAGAGGCATTATGGCTTCGAGGTCTTCTGGATGATATGATTATTGAGCAAAACAGTGTTGTTTTGTATTGTGATAGTCAGAGTATTATTCATTTTGCGAATAACCAGGTTCATCATGCTCGGACCAAACATATTGATGTTCGTTATCACTTTATACGGGATGTCGTTGAGGATGGTGATGTAGCACTTGAGAAAGTGGACACCCATGACAATCCTACTGATATGCTGACAAAGATTGTCACCGGAGTTAAGTTCCAATACTATTTGGGCTTGCTCCAAATCCTACATGTTTGAAAGAGCCCTTTGGGGGCATGTCCCTTCGGGGCCGGTTAATGTGAGTTCCGTGGACTAGTACGTCTTGCTGGATGTGTTCAGCTTGGTTTTATGTGTTAAAACCTCACCGAGGTGGAGAATGTAGAGAAAAATAGGAGTTTTTTTTTTCTCTCGTATAAGGCACGCCCGCGCTTATGTATGCCTAGACAAGGGCACGCATGTGCTCAAACTTTGCCTGGCCAAGGGCGCGCTCGCGCTCCACCATTTTTCAACACGAATTACTGTTTTCGGAAGTTTTCAGAAACAGTATAAATATAAGTTTTTTCTGTAAAAAGTTAACCTAACCAAAACCAAGAAAGAGAGCGATTGTAAGAGAGGAATTCTTAGTGAGTTGAGTGTTCATTCTTTGTGAGTGAATTGAGAGCTCTTGTAATCTGTTACTCTAGACATCTAGTAAAGCTTGGAACTCGTAGTGTAGATGTAGGCAAATTGTCGAACTACGATATATCTCGTCTTATAGTTTGTTCTGATCTTCTTATACATTAATTGTTTTACTTTATATGCTTGTTTAATTGACATTGATAAGTGTTGGGATAGTACTTGAAGGGTGTTGAAGTCTTGTCTAGAGAGAATGATCAATCCCTATATTAGGACCGTTGTGGTCATTTAATACGTTTTTCATTAACAAATTCTGGATGGAATTTATATTGGTTATGAAAAAGGGCAATACAAATGATAAGGAGAGATTGATCTCTCCTCATTTAGAGCGCACTTTAGGAGCCACCGTTAGAATAACAGCTCATGGCAGAGCCAAGCCTGACAATATAGGGAGGGTCACGTCATAAAAACAGATTTAAAAAAAAGAATTAAAATCAAAACAAACAAGAATTAAATACAAAAAACTCTAGTAATCTTCTTCCTTTGCTTTCATTGTGCTTGGCTCTAAGGTGATTTGGACATGATCAGTGATTGTGACTTGTGGGGCTTTTAATTTTATAGGTCTATAAAGTTCCAATTTGTACTATAATACTCTATTTGGCTTTGTATTATTTAGTTAGGACTTCGAAGTTTCAGCAGTGGAGTTTTATCTAACAAACAAGATATGATGAAGTTGAGGGAAGAAGACGATGTAAGGAGATGAGAATGAAAAAACATTATTTTTTCTGTTTTGTTTGCTTTTCTTTCTTTTCTTTCTAGTTTATTTCAATATTTTCTCAATTCTCAATTCTCAAATCCAATCTCAATTTTCAATTCTCAATCTCAAATCCCTAATTCACAAATACTTTTTTCAATCTCTATTTCCCAATTCCAAATTCTCAATTTACATTCTCAATTCCAAAATTCTCAATATCAATTCAACTATAAATTTCAAATCCACATCTTTTTCAATCGCTAATTCACTTTTTAAACTTTATAATACCTATTTAATACATTTTAAATAGTTTAAACTCTAATCCGTTTTTAAGCTTAACATATTTCAAGTTCAGTAGAAATTCTCACCTTTCAAATCCTACGCAGTTTAAACCAACCTTTTTTCTTTATCCATCACAAGCCCATGATCAATAATAGCCCAAGGTTGCATCATACCTATATTTCCTGGTAAAATCCTACAATGTAAACATTGTTAGTTCAGAAAATAACGCATCTTATTGGCTGTCTGAACATCTTCTTTAAATTGGCTTGCTGTGCCTATGGATTAAGTCTCGTGCTCTCTCCCTCAAACATATCAGTTTCTGCATGTGGGTTCAGAACTATCATTGGGGGTTTACTTCATTTTAGAAACTTTGCTTCTTTTCTTTTCTCAGCTGATACTTGACGTACAATACACGGTTTTTTTGTGGAGATAAATTTCTTGGGTATCGTGCTTTCTGCAGAGATTGGTTCCAAATCTTTATATTGTCTAAACAGGATTTAGCAGAGTTTATATGTTATGATGAGTGCCTTAATCTAGACTCTTTTCTGTCTTAGTGCGGGTTGAGAGATCAATGGGCAATGATGGTCTGAGTGAAGAGGTAGCCATTTGGCGGATTAGTTCTATACCAAGGAGATTATGGATAGATTATGGGGTTTTTTGCAAACAGATGGACTTGTATGAATGGGTAAGAAATGAGGTTGAGTTGAGACTACTTGAATGTGGTTGGAATGCTGGTGAGTTTGGGCTGTATAAAAGGTTATTGGCAGCTCAGTGGTTCTTCACAGTTCTTCAAACCGAGTTTTTTTCATTTCTTTCTTTACATGAGCACTAACACAAACAAGTTTCTGTCTCTCTCCAAAAACCAAAATTCTGTTGAACTGCTTGCTATGGATTTTGCTGCCAAGATGAAGATGCCTTATACAGATCCTCCAATGATAACCAGTTCTGAGAAAATGAAGAGTAAATACGTGGGCTATAATAAGATGACTCTGTTTGGTCGTGTTCTGGATGGAAGGCTGAATATGAGCACTATCAAATCAGCTCTTGAAAAAACATGGTACCCTTTTAAGATTGAAGACATGGTTTTGTACAAAGGTGAAATATTTCAAATCAGGATAGAGTCTCAGGAACAGGTGGCTGCACTTCTGCTGGGGCAGCCTTGGATTGTAGCTCTACACATTTTTCAAATTATACCATGGATAGAATATTATGAAACCAAGGAGTTAAATTTCTCAAAGTTTTATGTGTGGATGCATTTACATAACTATCCTGAGGTTTATTTGGACAAGGAGATTATTGAGGGGAACCTGGTTGAATCTGGTTATTTTGATATGTCTGATCTCAAATTTCTGGAGTTTTATCCTAAGACTGAAACACAACCTAGTTGTGTTCGAGTTAAAGTGTTGCTTGATGTTCACGAACCAATTCCACCTGGCTTTCTCATACCGGAATCCATTGATGGAGTAGACTGGATATCTTTTGTTTTTGAGTATCTGCCAGTTTTCTATTTTAAGTGTGGCTTCATTGGACATCATTTTACAGCTTGTAATGTAACTGAAGCAAGTCATGGGAATGAAGTTAGAGTTTCACCAAGAGGACAAAGGTTTCAGTTTATTCTTCCAAAACTCGTATTGTTCCAAAACCCATTGGAGACCGAATTGTATTTGGATTCTCTTTGTTGTTTGGCACTGATCTCAACCAACTGCTTCTTCCGATGATTACAAATGCGGCTGATTCTTCGGTAAATTCAAAGCGCATGAACACATCGGCTGAACCTTTAAAAGGACCCATGATCATTGACATTTTGTCACCTCAACTGCATGCGACTGCTGGACCTAGCAATGACCTTGGATGGCAAAATCCACACGATCACCTACCTCTAACAGTGGAAGCGCACAACACTGGACAGCTAGGGTTCTCAACTCAAATGGATTTCCAAAATTTTAATCCCTTACATGAACTGGAATGCCCGCCTGGATTTGCACAGATCTCAACTGATCCTAAGAAGCTCCATTTCATTGATTTGTCTCATCTACATGACCAGGCTGTTCAGCATGAGGAATACTCTTATAAAAGGCAAGAAATATCACAAGGGGTAGCAGCCAAAGATGCGATGAAACAAGACAGGGAGAATGTCAATGAAATGGTCGAAAGTTTCTTTCAGGAAAATCGAGAAGCTATAAGAAAAACTCTTGTTCATAATGAAGTTGAGATGGCTGCTGTGCATCCTAACATACTGCAGAAGAATTCATCAGGGAAAGGAAAAAAAATCAGTCGGTTAAGGGTTATGGCCGTAAGCAGACCCCAAGGATTCCATGAGTCTACTAGCGTGGAATAGTCGAGGGAGTGGTCGGCCTTCGATGATGGAGGAGCTGAAACAAAAAATCAAGGATGTCAGGCCTATATTTATGTTTGTTATGGAAACTAAGTGTTCTGTAAGTAAAGGAGTCAGTTTAATTAAAAGATTAGGGGATTTCGAGTCTTTTGTAGTCCCAAGCCAAGGTTTGTCTGGTGGTTTGTGGATCTTTTGGGAAAGAAGTGTGGTTGTCGAAATAATGATGTCCGACTCTTGGTTCATTCACTGTAAAATCTCAGTAAAAGTGAATGGAGTACAAGAATGTTTCATTTTGTCATGTGTCTATGGAAACTCTAAGTCTTACATTCGGAGATTACAGTGGCCTGTTCTTACTATGTTTAAACCTACAAATGATGAATCATGGTTGCTCATGGGAGATTTTAATGAAATAACATGCCCCAAAGAAAAATGTGGGGGAAAACTTTTCAATTATTCAAAAGTTAGGATTTTCTTGGATATGATTGATGATTGTGAGTTGTTTGATTTGGGTTTTGTGGGTAGTATTTACACCTGGACAAATCGATTTAATGGGGCAATACATAATATGGGAACGAATTGATAGAATGATGGCAAATGAAGGTTGGCGTTCAAGATTCTCTGATTGTAGAGTTCATCATGAGTTGGCCACTAGTTCTGATCATAAGTTTCTGATTTTAAAGTTGATACAAGACAGGGTAACGGTTAGACGGCCTTTCAGGTTTTAAATAATGTGGGCGCAACATGGTGGCTGTCAGGAACAAATAAAATATGCTTTTCAAAATGAGTTGCGGGGTTCTCCTTCTTTTGTCTTATGTAAGAAGCTTCAAACCTGTCAAAAATTTAAAATGGTGGAATAAGCATGTGTTTGGCGAGGTTGAACATAAGTTGGAATGTGTTTTCTGAGAGGCCGAGTGAGATTCAAAGTTTAATAGAGAATGACAATGAGACAGGAGTTATTCAGGTGGAGAATGAATTGATCTTTGAACATAATGATATCCCAGTACGACAAAGCAAATCATTGGGGGCAGAAAGCTTGTCTAGATTGGTTCCAGTTTGGAGAGCAGAATATAAGGTTCTACCATAACATGGTAAACTGTCGAAGACAAAGAAATTATATACACTCAATCAGAGATAGAAATGGTGGAATTTTAACTGAAAGGAGACAGATAGGTGATAGGCTCAGTGAATTTTTTGAGGAGACAATGACTACTTCGGAACCTGATCTTATGTCACAGATTTTCAATGTTCAAGTTCCATGTCTTAATGAAGGTGAAAAATTCAATTTGTTAAGAGGAGTTGATAATGACGAGATTGTCACTGCTCTGAAGCATATGAAGCCCTTTAAATCTCTAGGACCGGATGGATATCAGGCATTTTTTTTCAGCATTTCTAGAATTTGGTGGGGGATCAAGTAAGTGCGACAGTCAAGTCTTTTTTCCTCTCTAGCTCTTTCTCCCTACAGCTAAATCATTCCTTCATAGCCTTAATTCCAAAAATCATGAATCCTTCACTCCCGGAACATTTTCAACCAATCAGTTTGACAAATGTGGTTTACAAAATTATCTCCAAGATTATTGTCAATCGATTGAGGCCTATCCTTCAGGGAATTATTGGTCCATTTCAGACTGCCTTCTTACCCAAGAGAAGTATTCATGACAATGTTTTTCTTGCAAATGAATTTTATCATAAGATAAGAGGACATGGGAATAGAAAAGCTAAATATTTTGCTTTAAAGATTGATATGCAGAAAGCTTATGATAAAATTGAATGGAGTTTTCTAAGAGTGATGCTGACCAAGTTTGAGTTTCCGGTGGATTGGATTAACAAGATAATGTTTTGTGTTCAGAATGTTTCTTACTCTGTGCTACTAAATGGTGCTGCACATGGTTTTTTTAAGCCATCTCGAGGACTAAGACAGGTGATCCACTTTCGCCCTACCTTTTTATATTATGTTCAGAGCTTCTATCTTTGAATTTCTTGAAACTGAACAGAGAAGGGCTTATACATGGTTGCAAATTGGGGCAATTTTGTCAACCGGTGTCTCATTTAATGTATGCTGATGATCTTTTAGTGCTGGGTAAGTGTGGTTTTGATGAGCAGCATCAATTGAACAATCTGCTAAAGGAGTATTGCAGAGTGTCAGGACAGACTATCAACAGAACCAAGTTGCAAATTATTCATCACCCCAAATTGCATAGAAGGTTTGTTTACTTTTTGCGAAGATGTTTCATGATGCCTTCTACTTCTGTCCTGGCAATGTACTTGGGAGTACCAATTTTAACAGGGAAGGGTAGAGTTCAAAAGTTTAGTCCTCTCTTGGAAAGATTTCAAAGGAAAATGGCAGGATGGAAAGCTAAGGCAGGCCGACTCACTCTGGTTAATTCAGTTTTATCTTCGCTGCCTACTCATGCTATGTCCTGTACAATTTTACCTGCACAGATACTGGATCGAATGGAGATTATCAGAAGATCTTTTTTATGGGGCCATACACCATCAACAAGGAAACTTCATTATTTCCCTTGGAAGTTAGCATGTATGTCAAAGAATAATGGAGGGTTGGGCATCAAGGAGCTGCAGTTACAAAATTATGTTTTACTGGCAAAGAAAGGCTGGGATTTACTGAATCCAACATCATTATGGGCTCATCAAATGAAACAGAGGTACTTTCACAACTCCAGTTTCTTGAAGGCGGAAGTCAAATCTACTTCATCAGTTATGTGGAAAAGGATTTGTGAAACATGAAGCATTATTAATGCTGGATCGGTCTGGAAGCTTGGGACTGGTACTTCTATTAATGCATGGGAGGAAAAATGGATTCCCCATTCTGAGGATTTGACGAAACTTACTGGGAAACCACTTGACTGTCCTTTTCACCTTGTTTCTGACTTCATTGACATGGATACCAATACCTGGGATTGGGATAGGTTAAATGAATTTTGGCCTGTAGAATATGTGGAGAGAATTGTTTCGATGCCTATTACACCAAATGAGGAGGATACTTTGATCTGGAAATGGGAGGAAAATGGAGAATACTCGGTGAAGTTTGCATATAATGGTTGCATTTAGTTGATTACAGCAACAAATAATACTGCAACAAATACATTGGTTCAGGATAACAATGTTTATAAACATGTTTGGAAGATGAAAGTCTCATTCAAACAAAGATTTTTCGTATGGCAATGCTTGCAAGGTGTCGTCCCAACAGCAGATATATTGGCATCTCATCATTTTCACATTTATCCAGAATGCACCCTGTGTGAGAGATTTCCTGAAACACAAACTCATGTTTTCTTTGAGTGTTCCTTTGCTAGAGCTATTTGGTGTGGAACAAATTTGAGCGGCCTTGTTGATAGGAGGAATATGAATCTTGGCGCAGCTTTAAGGAGCAGTTATTGTGCTTACTAAAAGATATAAGGACAATGCAAAATGGCGAAGTGCAATGCTGCTACTTTGTTGGGGTCTTGTGGATTATTTGGATCGTGAGAAATGACACAAGGTTTCAAGGTAAGTCATGTCCTACCAGTTCGATACATCAGTAGAGCTTTGAAACACATACAGCTGGTTATGGAAGTCATGTCCTACCAGATGCATAAGGAAAAAATGCTGGTTTATATTAAATGGTTCCCACCCAAGGACAGACTTGTTAAACTGAATACAGATGGGGCTTCTATTGGGAACCCAGGATATGCAGGTGGAGGATGTATTCTCAGGGATTCAACAGGTAATTTTATAATGGGAGCATCGATTCCAATTTTCTTCGCAACCAACAATGAAGCGGAATTTGTAGCTCTATTATACGGACTTCAAATTGTCGCATAAGCTGGATATATGAAGGTTGAGGTAGAAACAGATTCTCAATTGCTGTTTAAGGTTTTAACGGATGAAAACTTAAACTGTCATTGGTTATTAGCTAGAACTGTTACTCAAATTGAGATAGTGTTGAGTAAATTTCAAGAAGTGCACTTCAGTTGGGTTTATCGCGAAGCAAATGGTGCTGCAGACGCGCTAGCCCCACATGTGGCGGCTCAAGTAAAGAACTTCCGTTTGTTGGGGCAATCAAATATACACTTCTCAACTGGGCCTGTTGGAGACTTGGCTTTCCTTCCGCCCGTGACTACCGTCAATGCGTATGGTGGCATCGGCCAATGGTTGTAAATATGCAAGCCCTTTATGATGTCTTGGGCATATGTAAATTTCGTTTGGTTTAATAAAAGGTTTACATTTACATAAAAAAAAAAAAAAAAGATATTTGTGTGTCTTTGAACAATTATAACCCTGCGCGCATTACTTGTTGGAGAGATTGGTCTCCCCTTATCAGGACCAGGACTATAAGGCTGTGTCTGGTTCAAGAAAAATGTAGGAAAATAAAGTATTTTCTTGGAAAGTAGAAACCCTTGGTTGTTTGGTTCATTTGAGAAAATAGAAAAATAGAAAACATATTCTTTATGTGAATTCAACTTCCTTTTAAAATAAAAAGAAGTTGCTTTCCTTATTGAAGAGAGAGAGAGGAGTATTATCCATGAAAAGAGGAAGAAGGCTGTTTATGAGAGATTGGGGTTTGGATGGGTATTATTGGTTGCTTCTCGGGGCTTGATCCTATGCTCTAGGTGTATGGGACTGTTGTCTTGATTTGGTCCAGAAATACGTTTCTACATATGAACCAAATACTCAAAAATTGCATTCATGGAAAATGAATTTCGGCAGTTCATTTTCAACGAATTTTATTTTTGTATGAAACAATATTCGGTGAACCAAACACAGCTTAAGAGAAATGCATTTTCTTAAGGGATGGACTAGTGATATGATTCGAACCTTATTTTCTTCCTCTCTAAGGGCATCACCAATATAGAGCTTTAAAACCCATAGCTGCGTCATCTTTTTGGATGGCCCCATAGCTGCGTCATCTTTTTGGATGGCCACGATCAGTTTTTGGAGGGCAATAAAGAGTAGCGAAAACTCTAAATTAATGGTTGTTCCAATGAGAAGATAACCCTTCCTAACACATGAAATTAGGCAAGAAAAAACGTAAGTGAAGTCACGGACTCAAGTAAAGTCGTGGGGGAGCAGTTTCTATTAAAGGCTTGGGCTTGGGGGTCCTTTAAAATATACGTAAGAATGGAACAGTTATCAAAGGTGAAAAATATGGAGGCCCATTTAGAAGTTGCGGAGGCGTTCTGAAAGTCTTCTGCAAACATGCGAAATGACCGACGTTTGCCCATTGAAATGGTTTGACTCTTTCTTTCCATTTCCTTTTGTGAAATTAGAGTCGGACTGTATTTATTACACTGTGAAATGGTTCCCTAGCCTGGACCAGAACAAGTTATTTCACTTACGTATTCAAATTGCATCCAATTCATTTGTCCAACCCATTCATTGAGCGCCATAGGTTTTGTATGATGACTTTGATTGATCGAAAGCGTCACGACATACGTCCCAATTTGTAACCAAAGTAAAAGAATGCAACAAACGGTCAATATAACAATAAAGAGATCAAACTTTGTGAAAATAATTAGAACTTTCTAGATCCAATACTAGGAAGTCAAAAAAAAAACTAGGAAGTCGATAATGTCACCCAAGCAAATCCATTCGATCTCATTCAAACAGACATAAAATTCACCTATATATACCCCCATTCCATACGGTTCTTCTCATTACATCTTCAAACAAAAACTAGATCACTTCAGTTGTGTTTGTGTACTTCTACGTGTAATGGCAGCAAGTGATGTGAAGGTTTTGGGTGCATGGTCTAGTCCATTTGCCTGGCGGCCAAGAATTGCTCTTAATTTGAAAAATGTGGACTATGAGTACCTTGAGCAGAACTACCTTGTTGTTAAAAGCGAGCTTCTGCTCAAAAGCAACCCAATCCACAAGAAGGTCCCGGTTATGATTCATAATGACAAGCCTATTTGTGAATCCCTCGTTATTGTTCAATATATTGACGAGGTCTTCACCTCGGGTGCTTCTATTCTTCCTTCCGACGCCTATGATCGCGCCATCGCTCGGTTCTGGGGTGCCTACATAGATGATAAGGTACGTAATGATACTAATGTTGGTCCATCTGTACTACAAAAGAAACTTACTTTCATCTAATCATTTATTGTTGCTTGTATTTTGCAGTGGTTCAGCTCATTATTGGCAACTCTTAAAGCAAAGACTGAGGAAGAGAAGAAAACAGCTATAGAAGGAGTGTCCACAGGAATTGAATTACTAGAAGAGGCATTTGAGAAGATTAGCAAAGGAAAGGACTTCTTTGGTGGAGATACAGTTGGGTACATTGATATAGCACTTGGGGCCAACTTACCGTGGGTCAGGGTGGTCGAGAAGCTCAATGGTGTTGAGTTACTCGATGAAACAAAGGCGCCCAATCTTTATGCATGGTCTGAGAAGTTTTGCTCTCATCCTGCCGTTAAGGATTTGATTCCTGAGACTGATAAGCTCTTGGAGTTCGCTAAAACGCTGATCGCCAAGTGGAGTGCTGCTCCACAGTGATTTTAATCATAGAGAGTGTAAGAGTGAGTAGTTGTGATTAGTGTAATTTTCTTGAGTTCAAATGTTGTTGTTTGGAGTAAACACGTGAAGGTCTTTTTCTAAATATCATTTGGTTCAGTGCGTTTGAAAAAACATGTTGGCATCTGTGTGCTTTTGTTTGTAAATCGGCAGATACCAACAGCATGAAATCTATCCAACATATAGCGTAGGGAACACGGCATTATATGAAAAAGACACTACTACCCAACATATAGCGTAGGGAAAAAAGACACTACTACGAGAAGTATCTTTCTAGCTGGTTATTTCATTCATACTTGGTTATCATTCCCGAACATTCTAAGAAAATCATGTATGATTATTGTGTGGCCAGCTCTTACTGTTGCTACAGTGATCGGTAGACATGAAAATTGACCTTTGCTCATCCTCTCACGTATTAAATATCATCAGACTTGTGCCTAGCCCAAAAGCGACAAAGGGAATTCGTATTGATTTGCTCCAAAGAGTTAATTACTTCCTCACTCGGTGGAGAGAAATAGATCCTCTATATCCATGGCTAGCAAAAGGAATCGAAAGGCAGCAATGCGCATAGCCATTGTTCCCGGGTAAGATTGTGCCTACATGGTTTCCTTAAGAGAAGACCTGATTTTTTAATGGGCTCTAGATGCAATGCAAACTGGTAACGCAAAACTGTTACAACCTGAATTTCTAAACAATTACAAAGTGAATATTTGAAATATAAATATCTCAAACATCACTCGGTTCAATTGTCTAAAAACTCAGGCTATGACATGGTGGATACAACACATGTCAAAACCTAAAACCCACATCATAAAAGAAACAACTTGAAAATAAATAAACCCCAGAAGTTTCCACCATCACTTTATTAAGCTATATCCCGTCTAACCAAAACATCAAACAAACTCTCAATAATAGTCCTCACTACCATGTTCTCATGTCATACTGAAAAATGTAAACTACGTTATTACATTCTTTCAATAAGAATCGGACCTAATAAAAGAACTAACGGATTTGCCTGGGCAAGAATCCAAATCACACGCCAGCGGTTCCATTTGCCTTCCACCTATGTTCCCAAGAACACACCCACGCTACCAAAACAAAGCAAACATGGGTCACAAAAATATAATTTCTTTGGTATGAGTAGACTAACCACATATAAACATTTCCAATCTTTACTTATCCAACTAACACTTTAAATATATCATAGTTTAATCATTCTCAGCTTGGAAGACAGGTAGTTCCGTCATTTCAACCGGCATAGTTTCTTTCCAAGCAAGACTTCCATCTTATTAACTCATTATAATAACTTGTTTTAATAACTAAGTAATTGAATTAAAACTTACCGATATCCAATGCTGTATAAGAGTAGGACCGCGTCCCTGCACAAAATATTATTAAGTCATACCCTCCTGCAAAAGAAAGTTATAAATTTTATATAACATATGTAAATATCCTATAGGTATTCAAATGTAAGCCCAAACACACTCGCATAATCAAATCAATTTCTCTTATCAATTAATCAATTACTTTTATTATACACCCACCCTTTAGTACCTACTCCACGATTTGCACTCCACACATTTGCCAAATCACACATTTCTGTGTGCCTCTCTCCCACCGAATACCACAATATCATAGCCATCTCTAGGCTTTCATACACATATTTCATAGCCTCTTAGGGCATAAAACTCAGGCCATTCATGGCACATTCAATGAATATCTTAGGTCATTCCCGCCACATTCAAGGAATACATATCATATCACTAACGGGTCATTCATGGCACATTCAATGAATGCCCTGGGTCATTTCCGCCACATTCAAGAAATACCCAACCCTACATTCCCGTACACTCAAGAAATACAACTAACCCGGAAGGCGAATACCTTAGTTCCTCTCTTGGGCAGTCCAAACAATCTGGTCATTCATAGCACATTTAATGAATACCCGGGTCATTCATGGTACATTTAATGAATACCCATATATAACGCTAACGGGCCATTTATGGCACATTCAGTAAATGCCCACCTAGCATATGACATCAACAGTCATAAAACTCATTTCCAAAACTTGAGGCGTGGAGATCGAATTCTAAAAGGGTTCGGTAATTTATTTACACATTATTGAACTTTATTGCATATATTATTTCAGAGAATGAAGGAGTATCTTGTTGCATGTATTTTTGGTTTACGCATTATTAATTATATGGATGTCTAAGTGTCATAACGTTGTATATCATAAAAGGCTGAAATATCACATAGTAGTTAATACACGTACACACGTATATATCGAAAGGTCTTAACCTAAATCTAAGCATGCTAATAGCCCTAGACCTATCCTAATAGCCCAAATCATAATCCGAGTTAAAAGTCAAACTGGGTCAAAGTCAACCCTGGTCAACCTGCCAAGGGTCAATAACAGTCAACCAGCCAGGTCAACAATAGTCAACCAGACCTAAACTCCTCTAACCCAAAAGCCCAAAGACTAAGGCCCAAAGTCTAACACTTAAGTCCAAAATGAAATTTCAAAATTTAAAACACTCAATCCCACCCACGAAGTTCGGCCCAAGCCCAACAACAAAAAAATCACTGTTCATCTTCCTCTCTCACACTCTCCAGCGCCTCCACCACCAGTCAACCACCACCAGCTTCCACTCGTTCGCCACCCTCACCCCAGCAGTTTGGTTCCTTGTAAAAACCCCTACCCAATGATACCACAAAACACGATTTCCAATCCTATGATAAAAATCGATCCAACTCCATTAATACTTCTCCGGAGCTTCAACAGCCCCAACTCACTACGAAATCAACCTTCCAAAACTAACACAGTTCCATATTAGAACCATGGCCTAACCCACCAAAACAAACAACACAATTAAACAGTGCAAATTCGAGTTTGCGCCTCCATTACCGCATTTACAGAGCTTGAACAGCCCCACTCCTCTCCAACACTCAATCACCCAAACCAAACATCAATTGCATGCATGCCCAACAATTCACAACAACCACCAAGCATCATGAAATCAACAAAAAATATATCCCAGTTCAAAAATTTACAGACGATTCTATCGGTGGGGCTTTAGCCGCCATAAACCGCGCATAAGCTTCCACCAACTCGCGACTACCAATAATCTATTCATCGACCTACCACTCTATTTACAGTAGGCCTGAAATCGTTTGAGCACCTTCTTGTTATCAAGGAGTCGGGACAAGGTTTCGGAGACAGAGTTTTCTTCAAACCATAAACGCGCATATAAACACAGTTAACACTAAATAGAATACAACATTGAATAGAACAGTATGAATAGTAAAAATCATATATTTTCTTTTTCCTCGTATCATAAAATCTACAATAAACGAGAAATCTAAAAAAAAACCGTAAAATATCTACTCACCCGTAGTGCGCTCCGACTATCAGCTAGCTAACAGAAAAACTCTTCATTTTCTTCTTTCAGTAAAACCTTTTTTTTTTCTTTCCTCTGTATAAAACTCTCGCTGTGTTTTTCCCTCAAAAACTCAACGTGAGAATCCTTTTTTTTTTGTTTTTAAAATCTCACCGAAAAACAAGGATGAAACTTATCTATTTACCTACGGGGCTTTTATCCTTAACTGATAGTTATCATATCTTTTGTTTTATCTATTATTATTATTATTATTATTATTATTATACTAGTAAAATAAAATAAAAAGACGGGGTGTTATAAAAACAGTACTCCCAAAATCTGGATTTACCACTATTAATCTATATATATAACAAAGAAGGGTGGTGCTGGACATCCAACACCACCCCCTAACCTTTGGATCTAGCTTATGAGGTGGAAAATCCTAAAGCTTATGAGGTGTGGGTTGTTTAATAGTGTGGAATAAGAGTGTTCTAGTATTCTTAAAGTCAACAAATGCGGCTGGATTTTTAGTGGACTTCGGTTGGGCTTTTTTGTCGGGCTTCTAATGGGCTTCGATTGGAGTTTTTTTAGTCGGGCTTCAGTTGGAGTTTTTTTAGTACCGAGGGGGGCGCGATCTATCCGCGCCGTGACGGGAGAGGGGCTTGATCTTGCGTCGGGGCTCGGCACGCTTTATCTATATCGTAAGGGGGGCGGATGCGCGTCAAGGCGCCCATTATTCCTGGGTAAGATTGTGCCTACATGGTTTCCTTAAGAGAAGACCAGATTCTTGAATGGGCTCTAGATGCAATGCAAACTAGTAGTGCAAAACAGTACTCCCAAAATCTAGATTTACCACTATTAATCTATATAACAAAGAAGGGTGGTGCTGGACATCCAACACCACCCCCTAACCTTTGGATCTAGTTTATGAGGTGGCGAATCCTAGGGCTTATGAGGCGTCGGTTGTTTAATAGTATGGAACAAGAGTGTTGCATCATTTTTTAAGTCAACAAATGCGGCTTGACTTTTAGTGGACTTCGGTTGGGCTTTTTTGTCGGGTTTATAATGGGTTTCGATTGGAGTTTTTTTAGTCGGGCTTCAATTAGAGTTTTTTTAGTACGGGGCTTAATGCGTTAGAGGCCGCCAAGCGAATCTGCGGCCGCATCGGGGCGGATCGATGACTGTGGCCTTGCGTCACGCACGCGGGCAAATACTAGTCTATATAACAAAGAAGGGTGGTGCTGGACATCCAACACCACCCCCCTAACCTTTAGATTTAGCTTATGAGGTGGCGAATCCTAGGGCTTATGAGGTGTGGGTTGTTTAATAGTGTAGAACAAGAGTATTGTATCATTTTTGAAGTCAACAAATGCGGATGGACTATTAGTGGACTTCGGTTAGGCTTTTTTGTCGGGCTTCGATTGGAGTTTTTTTAGTTGTGTTTCGGTTGGAGTTTTTCTATCACGGGGCGAATCGCGGCGTTAGGCGCCGGCGCGCCAGATCTCGGTCTTTACGGGGGCAAATCGCGATCGGGTACCGAAAGTGCGGCGTATCAGAGTAATGCGAGGGGGGGCGATCGCGCATGGGGCACCGGGTGTCGCGATCAGAGTACATAGAAGCGGATCTTGCGTCGACGCCAAAGGCGTCGTGATTTGTAGTCATAGTTCAGGATTTCGGAATTCCGACAAATTCAAAAACCGAAATTCATCAAATTTCGACCCTATTGTATTCGGAATTTCGAATGATTTCGGAATCTTCAATATTTCGACTCTATATTCGGAATTCTGGTTTTTTTAAAAACCGAAATATTGAGCGGAATTCCGAAGTTTCGTTTGGAATCATGAACACCGCCTCAGAGTAGTACGGGGGCCGATCTTGCGTTAGGCCAAAAGCGTGTGTATCTCCGTGCCATACACGGGCGGATCTTGGCGTTGGGGCCGCCAGGCGTGCGTATCAGGTTTACGTGCCTGTGCCGTACGGCACTGGCAAATATTAAAATATTAGTAAGACCATGAGATAAGGAACAAGTAACATAATCAGCTTAATGAAAGTCCCCCCCCACCCGACCCTACACACGCTTATCACCCTGTGCTACACTTCCATAAAACACCTGAGCTAGTGGAAACCTAGACTTGGCAGCAGCACTAAGAATTAAAACTTTAGAAGGAATCCTTTGTCTTATGATCCTTGAGAATTGTCGTTGAATACTTCATATTTGAATGTATTTGAAGTTTTAAACTTGTAGTCCTCTGCTTCCACCAAGAACCACTGTCACCTAAAAAATATGAACTTATGATATAGAATTATACATTAAAAAAAGATTAAACAAATGAAGAATGGCAAGGTGCATGCATGATTACAAGAAAATCAACAATAACAAAGTAAGGGAAATGAAACTTCCTAAAAAACATGGGTTACAAGATGACTCAACGATGACTCAACGAGATTCACTTTGGTCAAAGAGCGTCACTCCATACGTCTAAAACACCTAAACAAGTAAACCAAAGTAAGGGAAATGAAACTTACTAAAAAAAATTATTTTGAACGCAACTGTATAAAGTCAATAATCAACCATTCACTACCACATTTTGCACCGACGACCTGTAGCCTTATTCCAGACATTTCACCTATGTAAACCCCGCCCTCTGTCATTACATATATCGAACTCAAAAAAACATCTCTCTTTAGCACAGGTATTGTTTTAACTGTCATGGCAGCAAATGATGTCAAGATTTTGGGGTATTGGTCAAGTCCATTTGTGATGCGGCCACGCATCGCTCTTAATCTTAAAAACGTCGATTACGAGTTCGTCGAGCAGGGATATCCTAAAAGCGAACTTCTGCTCAAAAGTAACCCCGTCCATAAGATCATTGTCATCTATTGAGTGGAGACCTTGGCGTTTGACTACTGCCTTTGATGATCCAGTTGTGCAGCATGCTTATGTGTTGTCACGTCACAGAGTTGTTTTTGCCGCACGTGACTATATGGTTTGGTACTGTGGCGACAGATATTGGAGGCAGATGACTGGACGTTATGGAGTTCCATGTGTTCCCATGCCAGATGTTAGTGATGCAAAGTCGTGGGGTAGAATTCAAGTTCATGAAGTTCATGTCAGTGGTGGTCCTTGGCGGATCGTCTTCTTTTCTTTGTTGAAGCGATCTGCGATCGATATTATAGATGGTGGAACCGTGTCTCCATGGGTCTGTTGTTGCCCCCTATTGGTCGGGCTAGCAACTTCGAGTTTGTGGGCCTAGAAGGGATGAGACATGAGCTACGTATTCCTCATCCGCCACAGCCTATTTACAACCCACAACCTCTGAATGCATATCATCCAGCTCATGTGTCTGCCAGTAATTCTCAGATGTTTGCCGTGTGTGGACCTGATGGGGAGGCTACTTACATTTCCATTCCTGAGGTGCCTCGTGCTCGTTGCCATGAGTTAGAGCCGCAGATTGATCAGTATACCACGGTGAGTTTAGTTATTTTATTTTTCTTATTCATTATATATATAATATGTACTCACAATGTATTTTCTTAGATTTTCAGGCTGAGATTTGGGAAATATATGAGAACTAGATTTGTATGTTTGATGGGATGAAGACTGCCGTGTATCATTATAGACAATAAAGGGAGGATGCATATTCTTAGACATATCAGTAATTCCAGTGTGCGTATGACGAGACTCGAAAAGCGTATGAGGATATTCAGCAGGTGTACACGCAACAACATCAAGGATATGAGGAACTTCAGGCTGAGGTAGTTAACCTTCGTGCAGACAGAGAAGATCTTAATTCTCAGGTTAGGAACTTAGAAGAGAAGCTTAGGAAAATCCAAATAGAGAGAGGAGAGGGATCGAGTAGTAAGGGGCGTAAGAAGAGAGCTAAATAAATTTGATGTAATATGATAGGTTTTGGATCATTTTTGATATTATATGATTACATCATAATCATAGATTTTGGAGTGCATAATCATAATCATAATCATAGGTTTCTAATTTCTTTAATTTTTTCAATTTTGAATCACAATTCTTAATTTCTTCAATTGCACAATTATTAATTTCTTAACGTCTATGTACAATTCATAATTTTTCAAGTTCTATGCACCATAGTTCTAATTTTCAGAAAAAACGCATGCGGTGTTGGCAAAACCGCGCCCATAGAAGCCCAAGCCCACGCGGTTTTGGCAAACCGCACCATAGAAGCCCATTTAGCAGCCCAAGCCCACGTTGTGTTGGAAAAACTGCGCGGTTTTGGCAAAACCGCGTGAATGATTTGATACAGCATCAAACCTGGAACCAAATATTGGCCGATTTGGTGTTTGGTTTGGTGTTTTTTTGTTGTTTTCATCAACATGTGACTCTCCTAAAGTTGAAAAAACACCAAATTGTTGTGCTAGGTTGAT
This sequence comes from Coptis chinensis, assembly GCF_015680905.1. NCBI lineage: Eukaryota > Viridiplantae > Streptophyta > Magnoliopsida > Ranunculales > Ranunculaceae > Coptis > Coptis chinensis. The sequence goes on along the minus strand of NC_141456.1, from coordinate 21,360,138 downwards.
ATCACTCCTAAAGATGCTCTAACCCTATCAATTACAGTACTGAAGGTGATGCAGTACACGTTATGCAACGAACTGGATGAAGAAGACCTAGATGCGCAACGAATTGGGTGTAGGAGTAGTCTTATTTTACATTAGGTCTAGGTTTAGGTTGTGTTATTTCAGTTCAGTAAGTTATGGGCCTTGTGATTAACGCACGGATTGTTTAGTCTTTTACATAAGGTCTTGTATTAGGGTTAGTTGCCTATAAAATGCCAATTTAGGGTTTGTAACCAAGAGCTTTGGTTTATTAATAGTAGCAAAAGTGTGCACGCGCTGTGCCTGCAATGAGTCTAAATGTTTGAACAAAAAAGTTGTTATACTTTAAAATATTGGTTGGTCGACAAACTTCAACTGTGAGATCGTTGGAATGGTTGCTCATTCTAAAAGATGCAAATAAATGGGTACTTGACATAGTGATCCTAACATATAAGTGGAAAATCATTGCCATTGCTCTCCTATGTTCAACAATTTTACTAAACAACTAATATCCGACTTGCATACATACAACCTGCTCGTTGTTTGTGGAATGTGTAAGGGACATCCGGCCTACAACACTTCACTCTACCTCAAGACTTATCACTATCACCACTAACTCACTCAACATAATCTACTTGTTCTCACAAGTACAACACATGTTGCTACATACTATGACAATTGTAAGACATGCTACTAGAAGGCTTCATCAATCACACAACTATAAAGAAGACTTCTCCACACTCTCTAAGGGACTACCTCTACTTTCTCTTTCACACTCTTTAATGGCTTCCAATGCCTTTATATGTAGGGTTAACTAGTGTTACCCCACTAGATGAGCCAATTAGGATTTCCCCCTTACTAGATGGGGAAATTAAGGTCTCCTCCCTAAGTGCACACACACAAAAAGTCAACTTGAGTTGACTGTGTTTTTTTTGTGTGTATTTGGGGGGGGGTGTAAGTGGAATAGAGTAGACTATAAACTCATTCCGTACACACTCAAATCATTGTAATCACCATCATCACAACTCCATTAATAAAGATCAAACTCAACCCTTGTGGACGTAGGCAATGACTATGTTGAACCACGTAAAATCTCATATTTATCTTTATTATGTGCAATCTCAAGTCTATTTCTCTTTATTCTGCTAAACTCTCAATGGTATTGATTTGGGTAGCTTTTACTATGACAAAGTTTATGATAAGAGTTACCGGACCAGTAGCTACGGGTAGTTGGATCTCTCTAACTGTCAGAGCTTTGTCCCCATTGAATCCATACAGGTTGGAGTTGGTGGCGACCATTTCAGAGTTTGGAATTTGCATCTTTTTGAATGCGGCGTAGTATAGCACATCGGCTGAACTGCCTAGATCAACCAATATGCGATGCAAATCATAATCCCCAATAAGAAGTGTCAAAACAAGTGCATCCTCATGGGGGTCTGGATGCTGCAACAGTCAGCCTCGGTGAAGAAGATGAGCAGATCCTTATGAGTGTACCGTGTTATCCTGAGCTCTTGTAGTTAACTCACTGTTCATGATCCTCATCTGCTTGGCAATCCGCATTTGATATCGCGCACCCTTTTCAGTGATCTGTCCATTCCGTTTACTTGTTTTTCCGGGAATCATATTTATCTGGAGTTGACCATTGAGCGGTCTAGCACCTGGAGGATCCTGAACTGATGTTCTGATCTCCTCAGGTTGTACTACATTTGCCTATTTGTGTGCCACAAACTGCTTCAGATACCCCCTTTCAATCAGATCATGTAGTTCATTTTTCGAGGTCCCTGCGGGGCTCGCGGTCTTTGTGACCACTTTACTCTTATAGAACTTGCAGTAGGTCCTTTGGTCTTTAGTACCCAGGGAGTCTGGCTTTAGCAGAGCTGGCCATTTGAGGTAGCTCTGATTTTTTATCGAGCCCAAAACCTCATCTGGCATTTTGTTCAAAGGGGCAAAGTTCATGTCCATCGAGGGAAGAGCTTTTTCAGCTCCTTCCACACGTGCCTTCTTCGGTGACTTCCCATCGGCACTACTAGCTACATTTTGATATTGCCCTCTGGGCATTCGTCCCTTTGATGGAGATTTGGCCATTTGGCGATTACGATTACGGTCTCTCTTTGATTTTTGAGGGGAAGAATTTACATTCCCTTCTCGAGGAAGCCCAGGAATTGCCCGACTTATCTTCTTTGCTTCCTGGCGTGTGTTCAGGACATCTTCTTCCCACCCTGCATGAGTTTCAACCCTGTCAAGGAGTTCCTCTAAATTGCAGGGTGGTTTCCTAGAGAGAGATCTGAATAAGGCGTTGTTTTCATCCAACCCTTGTTTGAAAGCTATTATAGCAATATGTTCATCGTAAGACTCTATTTGGATTGAAATTTCCATGAACCGTTGCATGTAGGATCTCAACACTTCTCCCTCCTTTTTCTTGATGTTAAACAGTGCATCAATGCGTTTTGGCTAATGCTTGTTGCATGAGTACCTGTCAATGAAGGTTTTAAATAGTTCCTCTGATGACCTGATCTGATGCTCAGGTAATCTATGGTACCACTAGAGCGTTGATCCAGACAGGGAGGCTTTGAACTCCTAACACATGACATGGTCATATCTCTCATATTGTCCCATAGTGGCACGATACTTGAATACGTGATCGACCGGATCTGACTTGCCACTAAAGACACTGAACTTCGATTGTCTATACCCACGGGGATATGGCTTCCTCATCACCCGTGATGCAAAAGGAGATCTGCCTACTCCCATTATGGCTTATTGAACAAGGGAGTCTTGTATTTTCCTCCCCTTGCCTGTCATCTGATGCATCTGATGGATCAGGTCATTCTTCTCAGTTTCCCATGCACTTTCTTTGGTAGAAAGTTTTCTGTTCTGAGTTTTTTTTCGGTGTCTAGGGTCGACATCACGATCTTGGTCTGTAGACTTTGGCTCTGAGGCTGTTCCTAAGTCCTCATCTGAGTTGCTGTATTCTGACTCAGATAGCTTATGCCGAACTGGGTCCCCACGCCTTGGGTTCCTAGTATGACCAGTTTCAGGAGGGTTGTCATTATCGAGATCGATGAGTGGCTCCTTCCCTATGTCGGACTGATATAAGTGCCTTAGCTGCTGTAATTCTCGCTCAAGGTGGCTCCTTTGCTGTTCCAGAGCCTGCACCGCCTGACTCGCCTGAACAGACTCTGGGTTGGTGAGGATAGCATTCTCACCATTTTGACTTTCCTCCTGAGCGTTATTCCTGAGACCTGCTCCGGGAACAACTGGTTCATCGGTGATGGTCATAGGTCCTTGGGGGGGATCATTCGCATCTTGTCGACCGACATTCTCTCCCCTTTCAGGTATCTTGTGCTCTTCTTCTCTGATGGCGACGCTACGTGTGGTAGCACCACCCTTTGTTTTCTTTGCTCCTGCCTTCATAACAGTAAGAGTTTTTAGAATAAATCAATCGTTTGGAATGAATATTTACCTGCTTTCGTCCCCACAGACGGCGCCAAAAGATGTATAGGAAATTCCAAGTATCCCCTGATCTTCCTCTGTGCCTTATGATCTGGAATCCTTTGCTGAATAGAGAAGGGATGAGATGATGGTAAGTTTAGGGTTGAACCGTCTGACGGCTGCCTACGTATCTCCTTTGTTCTGTTGGAGAATCAAACCCTATTTTGCGTAGTTCGTAAAAGTGAATCCCTATGGTTTATATAGGAAGGGTGATGAGAGTCCTAGGGTTTAGGGTTGTCCTCACCGCTTGTGAGTTCCCTTCCATCTTTGGACTCTGCCTTTCTATTAGGATTCCTCTTCTTATGGAAGTCTGAATCTAGACCATATCTTATGGGTGGTAAGTTTCCTTGTTGATAATAATGTCCTATCATGCATAGGAAGATTATATCTAAAAGGTAACTCCTAAGATATGTCATCACGATTCCTTCCTTATCATCAAAGATCGCCATCTTCAGTTTCCTTCTGTTCAGGAATTGTCTATATCAGTTCCTAACGACTGGGGTAACTGTTATGATTGAAGGCGGTCAGTCATGTGCCTGGCACATGTCCAGTAAATACTCATGCTCGGCACGAGATCACTTATTCACAGAACTGATCCGATGGTCCTCGTCTCATTCTGGACATCTATAGTCTTAGGTTATTTCCCATACATGTGTCATCTGTTTAGTGACAGGAAATCCCCCCTACAATTCTAATGGTCGAATTTATTTTGGACAATTTTTTGGACAAATGGCATAATTTCTGCCGTCCGTCAAAATTTAACACATGGACGGTAATAATTGTGTTGTCCATCCCCCGAAACATAATTATGCTAGCTGCTAGACAAGGCCAAAAATTTAGTTGGGTTTATCACACCAGCCAAATTTATGAGCCTTCTAGAAACCCCATTGGAATGACTGTTGGGTGGTCCCTCACCATGGGAAGAACTGTTGAGCACCATAAGGGAAGACGTCCTTGGATATGCTTTGTATGAGGGGCACACGTCCTCATAGCTTTGCACGATAGAGTTTCTTCAAGATGTGAAGATATGAATGAGTAACATGAGTACTGTAAGAAGGATCACCATAAGGGCAGACGCCCTCAAACATGCCTTGGGAGAGGGGCGCATGCCCCCATGGCTTTGCATAGGTAAAGTTTCGGTTTTTCGCAGATAAACCGAGAATAAATGAAATTTCATTTTACACCGAAATTTCAAGTTACTATATAAAAGAAGTTAAGGTTTTTACCCATAATATATGAGAGAGAGAAACCAATTTTTAAGAGCAACCAAAATTGAGAGAAAACTCTTGCAATGAGATAAAGCTTGTAAGGAACCGAAACTCTTGCAATTGAACCATTCAGGAATCTAGGCTTTAGATTTTTGGTAACAATGGGGACCATTTTTGGGGCGACTGGGTGTGATATTACATAAGTTGCGCTTAGGATCCAGTACTCCTCTCTTTTGCCGCTTTTAGTTAAAATAAAATATAGGAGACTCTTCTCTATCTTCTCAATCCTTTTTCCTTTCCATTTCGGATAAAATCCTGCACTGCTCAACAGTGTGAGTTCCGAAAAGCTATTTTCTGCCTGCCTTTTTGGGTCAAATCCTTCACTGCTAATAGTGAGAGTTATGAAAAGGTTAGGCATTTAGGCTTCTTAATCCTCATGCTCTCTTTATTTCGGGTAAAATCCCTCATTGATTTATAGTGAGTGTTCCAGAAAAGTTTGTCAAGGATGAATCTTTATGAGTGGGCAACACGAGTGCTGCTGATAGCACGGTACCTTCCAGGAGTTATGCAGAAGCAACTAACGAAGCAAAGCTCTCTGCCAAAGGTGGTGATGAATGAGCTTCCACCTCCAAAATAGATGGGAGACTACCCCTCCATCACTATCTCTCCTTCCGCCTATGAAAGAGGATTGAAGTATTGCAAATATTGTCTCATCGGTCGAATTGATCTAGTGAAGATGCTGCTTGAGAAGGTCAGAAGAATAGCAAAGGAAAAATGGCAACCAACTGGGGAGTGGCTTATCACGCCAATTGGTAAGGGTTTTCTCTTCCTCCGCTTCTCTAACGTAGAGGACATGAATAGCGTTTGGGCTCAGGGGGCCTGGAACTTTGAAGAGGTCCATCTCCGTCTAAGTCAATGGATTTCCAACTTCAACCTAGATTTGCAACGACAATCACATGCCTTGGTTTGAATTCGTCTGCCGGGACTTGGACAAGAATTCTGGGTGCCGGAAACTCTGCTCTCTATTGCACGAGGGATTGGTTGCCCAATGCAAATAGATGAGAAAATGCTATGCAGAGAGTATGGGTACTATGCAAGCATTCTGGTGGATGTAGACCTGTCAATGCCTTTACCATACCAGATATATGTTAAAACGCCACACTTTAACTTCTGGCAAACAGTGGAAGTGGGAAGTTACCTAAAATGTGCAACCACTGCAAAATTGTCGGGCATCTAGTAACGGAATGCAAGAAGCTTAAGAGGGCCATGAGTGCAGGTGGGATCTAGTAACGTAATAGACTCGACACCTCTTCCTCCTCCCACAGAAGTCATTCATCCCAAGAGGAAAAGGGGACACAGGCATAGGCGGGAACATGGGGAAACAAGCTCTGAGGTCTGGAAAGTTAAAGAAGGTAGTACTTTAGGTACGGCTAATGGACCTATAGTAAACAATAGTTTCGAGGCCTTAAACACAATTAGCGAAGAGGTGGAAGGGGCTGCCAAAGAGGTTTTCTTTGATGCTACAGAGCCGCAAGTGGTTAATGAAACTGTAGATGTCGATAAGGAGGATTCCTTGACTACACTGGCTATGGTGATTCATGATACGAGTGGTAATCACACCACTCCATCAGCACCGGCAGAGCAGGAGAGAGAAATTATAAATGTGGAGGCCGATATGGTTCTTCATATGGTTGTTCATCAGGGTATTTCATATAGGGATCAGGAAAACTTAAACAATATAAGCCCGCAACAGGATGCACTAGAGAGAAACAACGTGTCACACCCCGAATTTCGACAGAATTTGGAAAAAATATTATTTGTTCCCCGACTCTTCGATCTCCGAGGTGTGACGCACTCTCCACTTCCAAAAGCCCATAAACAGTTGAAAATATGCGGATAATTAAAACCAATAAAAATTTTAACTTAAACAAAGTCCTCTTCATTATAAAACAATTTACAAATGAAAATGCAAATAACCTTATCTCAACTGAAAATCTTTATCACCTCAAGGGAAAACAAAACCTATCCTGAGATGCAACGCTAACGCAAACCACAAGCAGCAACCGATCTTCTTCAACACTAAACCTGTCAAAACTTATCAACTATGTTCATTGAATGAACACACCCGATAAGCAAACATGCAAATCGGGTCAGCATTATAAAATGCTGGTGTGAGTAGCCCTAAAATACAACATATAATTATACATATACATACACAATCCATACGGCAGTTAGTTCCTCCACCGAGGCGCCTTAACTTTCAACGACTAATACAACATTCTTAAGTACAATAATCTAGGCAGGTAGTTCCTCCAATCGGTTTTAACATTCTTAAGTACACTAATCTAGGCAGTGTAGTTCCTCCACCGAAACTTTAACTTCCCACTAACCACACAACAACTATACTCATAATAAATAAGGCATGTAGTTCCTCCATCGAGGCACCTTTTAGGTTCTAACTAAACTATAACCAAATTGAACCATATACAAATCATCTATCTAGAGATATATCATTTACCAACATATTACCATAATTAGATTATTTCGGGGCTTTCTTTGTGTGTCCCTAAAATCACGTCAGATCTATGTCTTACCTAGTTTTCTGGCTACCACAATCGCTACCCAACGCCGAACATGTACATCCACATGCCTCCCTTACATAATGAGCCACTCGTGCGTAACCACCCCGAAATGATGCCGCGACACCGTAAATCCTCACACGGAAGCCAAATCTATGTAAGCACCGCCACTATTCGGCATAAAATATTAAGCATCATCGCTCTATTTTGGCGAACGGAATAATCAAGCCAATATTCGATTACGCCAGCCGGGGCACCCGAAGGCCATTCAAATTTTAACCGAAACGCCGGAAGGGCAGCCTCGGCCATTCAGATTAACCCGAAACGCCGTAAGGCCAATCACATGAGTTGGGTAGTCGTTCTCTAGGATTTTCGTTATGTAATTTATTCGTGTCATACATTAATGACTCATAAACATATCTACTATATCACGCGGTCAATTACTTTATTGCACTAAGCCATAATATCTAGAAATATCTCAATTATATCTCATAGTCACTTTCATTCTTTCACGTGCCAATATATTATTGCCTGGCGCCACACTCCCGTGGGCAAATATTCACCGATGCTATATACTAGCATCTCACATATAAAATAATGGAGTGTATATACATTTCCCCAAGATATTGCATCAATATATTATAACGTATTATATCATGTCATGTCACAATGCTTCCACGTGATCGCATACATTATTTATTATAACGTGATTAGGAATATAATGTCTCCTAACATCTCAATATCGTCACGCGTCAAAAATACACAACATCAACATCAAATCTTTCTTAGATGGTGACTAACCAATTATCAGTGTTTCGTATTCATTTTATTTTATGGCTTTGTCCATACAATATATAACATAAAACGTAGAAGACAATTAGGCCGGTCAAAAAGTCTACAATCAAAGCCCAATATTTATATACTTTTTACACACTACTCACGCCAAATCTTAATTAGATAATGACCAACCAAGTTATATAAATATCAACAATATTTTTTCTTACTATATCTATCCATATGATCAAATATGTGAAAAACTGAAAAGTCAACGGTCAAAGTCAACCGTCAACGGGGTCAAAGGTCAACACGTCAAAGTCCAGTCAAAAGTCAAAGTCCACATGTCCCCCGTCAAAAAAGTCAAAGTCCACATGTCCTGGTCAAAGTCAAATTGTCCTGGTCAAAGTCAAACTGTCCTGATCAAAGTCAAACTGTCCTGGTCAAAGTCAACCGGTCCTGGTCAAAGTCAACAGGTCCTGGTCAAAGTCAACAGGTCCTAGTCAAAGTCAAACTGTCGTTTTCGTGTTCGACAAGTCTAGGGTCATAGCCATGGTTCATGGCTAAGGACAAAGGTGCATGGTTCACGGGCTCATGACCACGGTCCTGGTTCGGACCCAACTGGCCAAGCCCAAACCTTAGAACCCGAAAGTCTAAAAGTCCACTTATTTATTCTACCTGACCCAATTGGATCTATTTTAAGTCCTATGGACTGGTCCATGCAATATTATAAACGGGCCCAAAAGCGGTTAAGTGGTTCGGTCCAAAAATTAAACTGAAACCGGTCCAAAAACTTAAAGAAATCGGGCCAAACAAAACAAATGTTGGTTGGCCCCAACACAAAACTAAAACAAGTCCCCCAAAACAAAACTTAAGGTTTCGCCCAAACCTAAAACCGAAATGAAATCAACAATCACTGTTCATCATCTTCACCCATCACCACCACCAAAACCGACCACCACCAGATTCCAATCGCCACCCATCCCAACCTAGCGGTTTGACTCCTCATAGAAACCCACACCACTTTAACAAAGGCAAAAACTCCAATTCTTAACTTCCACATATCGACCAAACCTAGATCTCGAGACCGTCCGCCATTAACAGAGCTTCCACCAAGCTCTAATCGACAGCCCCACACACCCTACACTACTCCACTTCACCCAAACATCAACCCATCATCACTCAACCAAAAGAAACCAACCTAAAATCAGCCCAAAACCCGGCCAACCGATTCCCATTAACGCCTCAAGCTTCACCGCCTCTACACACCACTCAACCAACAACCAACTTCAAACTTTCCCCTACCACCATTCATTCAACCAACAACCCTCAATACACAACAAAACAGTTCAAACACCGGAAAAATACAAAAAAAAAACATCCCACAAGATCACAAGAATTGGCAGAAATGGCGCTTTTAGCGAAGGAGGAGGTTAGGGGCTCGCGCCTCCCTTCACCACCACCGAATGGTGTTCCCAGTCCTACCAAATCTACAGAGTATAAAACAGGTGCAGGAAGAACCATGGTTGAACGTAACCAAAAAAAACAAAGAAAAGAAAATGAAAGGTGGTTCTTCAAGAAATGAAACGGGGTCGGTATGCGTGTCTAGATGCGAGAAAAACCAATAAAGAAAAACCACTCACGCACAACGCTTAACATAAACGGTATTGGCCGCCATTTACACGTTGTTCAAAGCTTCCAACCGATTCGAATATCGATTTCCTAGTCCCATGTAATAATTTTGAAAGACAGTTAAACCAATTTTACCAACTACGTGATCTAACAACAATAACCTGAATCACTTAACCAAAACTTTGAACAAGATAATCATAATTGGAAATAGAAAAACTAATCTACTCACCTGAATTAAAACCCAACGAATCCCCCGTAGTCCGAACCGTCGTGCTCCACCCTCCAGAAATCCAACTTCTAGCTCTGCCTCCATTTTTAATATATTCTATTCTCCCGGAACCCTATTTTCTAGAAAAAGTGTTTATATACTTGGGTCCGAAACCCAAGCCCAACACAGACTCGGGCCCAAAAACCAGGCCCACATATCCCGAGTCCGATCCGACGAATTTTGAAAATAAAATAATTTAATTAATTAATAAATAGAAAAAATACGTATTTTAAAATACGGGCGTTACAGCTATACACATCTCAAAAGAATCTCGTCCCGAGATTCGGAAGTAAAGCTATACGAACAAGTAACGTTGGTTATTAACTTAGAACCTATACAAGAATGCACGTTGATTAAACTTAAACAAGATAACATTGGTACTAATTATTTTTTAAATAATACTCGAATATATATCCTCATGCCATTACAAAACCTATTATAGTTTAACTGTCTATATTAAAACACATTATTATTGTCACTTAAACGCAAGATAAATACATCCTTTCTCATTAGCATGCAGTTTCTTGACACGTAGCAAACTCTACGAAAATTAATATTTTACTTAAATTAATAAATACTATAGGGTAAGTTCATCCATGCATGAAACATTATGGAGTTCTCATTATCATGCATAAAAGAAAATTAGTATCCCGATACACTTAAAATAAAAATCACTCATGTCATTGATACTATAATAAAACTTTATATTTACGTTAGTCATGCTATCAAAAATAGTAATGTAAAACAACCCTTGAATCCTAATTCATGCTTGCAACTGGATCAAATATAGCACGTATAAAAAAAAAAAAATTTTTCATATTCATGTATAAAAATCATATAGACTGAAACAAAACAAGTAAGAATAAATACTCGAATATGCCAAAATCATGTGAAACTAATTTAACAATATTAATCAATCATATACTCACGGTAATAGTTCACCTATATACAATAATATAAAAATGTGTATACGCAAGTATACACATCTCAAAAAGAATACACGTGTATACGCAAGTATACACTTCTCAAAAAGAACACACGTGTATACGCCAGTATACACATCTCAAAAAGAATACACGTATATTTTATTATTATTATTATTATTATTATTTTCATTTATAATTAATCACATCTAACAAATTAATCTCTTATACTTCAAAATACTATTCATCCATTAAAGTGTACTAGTGAGGCGAGATAGTTCCTCCAACACTGAGGCAATTAGTTCCTTACTCAGTACGTCACAAAACCATCAGATAATACAACTCATTCAATATAGATCAAAATATATCATTGTTTCTTGAATAATAACATAACACTCCAACACAAAGTTCACAGACATGTTATCACACTTAATCCATACTCCACGTGAAAATGAACACCAACAATAAAACAATATTATAACAGCACACATCATTTTGATCAAAACCCGTTAATAATTAACATATTACACATATAACCACTCATCATATGATAAGGAAAAATAAAAGCATTCCATATGCACTCCACAAAAGTAACTAATATAGATATACACATCACACGTACAAACAAATTAAGAAATATATCGACTCTTTTTATTTCTATATCTCTTTCATTTTCTTTGTAAAAACAAAACAACTAGCGGAAATAGTTTTGAAAATATTACTTCTTAAACACTACCCATAAACCACGATCCGAGAATCACCTAGACTCACCCTAGTCTAAGCTAACCAAATGCTCTGATACCAAACTGTCACACCCCGAATTTCGACAGAATTTGGAAAAAATATTATTTGTTCCCCGACTCTTCGATCTCCGAGGTGTGACGCACTCTCCACTTCCAAAAGCCCATAAACAGTTGAAAATATGCGGATAATTAAAACCAATAAAAATTTTAACTTAAACAAAGTCCTCTTCATTATAAAACAATTTACAAATGAAAATGCAAATAACCTTATCTCAACTGAAAATCTTTATCACCTCAAGGAAAACAAAACCTATCCCGAGATGCAACGCTTAACGAAACCACAAGCAAAGAACCGATCTTCTTCAACACTAAACCCGGGAACTTATCAACTATGTTCATTGAATGAACACACCCTGATAAGCAAACATGCAAATCGGTCAACATTATAAAATGCCGGTGTGAGTAGCCCTAAAATACAACATATAATTATACATATACATACACAATCCATACGGCAGCTTAGTTCCTCCAATCGAGGCTTTAACTTTCAACGACTAATACAACATTCTTAAGTACAATAATCTAGGCGGTAGTTCCTCCAATCGAGGTGCCTTAACATTCTTAAATACACTAATCTAGGCGGTGTAGTTCCTCCAATCGAGGCTTTTAACTTCCCACTAACCACACAACAACTATACTCATAATAAATAAGGCATGTAGTTCCTCCATCGAGGCTCCTTAGGTTCTAACTAAACTATAACCAGCCAACCATATACAAATCATCTATCTAGAGATATATCATTTACCAACATATTACCATAATTAGATTATTTCAGGCTTTCTTTGTGTGTCCCTAAAATCACGTCGTATCTATGTCTTACCTAGTTTCCCTGGCTACCACAATCGCTACCCAACGCCGAACATGTACATCCACATGCCTCCCTTTACATAATGAGCCACTCGGCGTAACCACCACTCGAAATTGGGATGCCGCAGACACCGTAAATCCTCACACGGAAGCCAAATCTATGTAAGCACCGCCACTATTCGGCATAAAATATTATGCGATCATCGTTCTATTTTGCGAACGGAATAATCAACCCATTATTATTCTAACGCCGGAGGTTTTTATTCAGATTTAACCGAAACGGAAGAGGGCGCCTCGGGCCATTCAGATTAATCAAACGCCGGAAGGGCCAATCACATGAGTTGTGGTAGTCGTTCTAGGATTTTCGTTATGTAATTTATTCAGTGTCATACATTAATGACTCATAAACATTTCTACTATATCACGCGTGCGGGGTCAATTACCTTATTGCACTAAGCCATAATATCTAGAAATATCTCAATTATATCTCATAGTCAAATTCTTTCACGTGCCAATATATTATTGCACAACGCCACACCCCGCGGGCAAATATTCACCGCTATACTAGCATCTCACATATAAAATAATGGAGTGTATATACATTTCCCCAAGATATTGCATCAATATATTATAACGTATTATATCATGTCATGTCACAATGCTTCCAATGATCGCATACATTATTTATTATAACGTGATTATTAGAATATAATGTCTCCTAACATCTCAATATCGCCACGCGTCAAAATACACAACATCATTTCGAAATCTTTCTTAGACGCGATTGACTAACCAATTATGCAGGTTTCAGGTACCATTTTATTTTATGGCTTGTCCATACAATATATAACATAAAAACGTAAGCACAATTAGGGATACCAAAAGTCTACAATCAAAGCCCAATATTTATATACTTTACACACTACTCCACGTCAAATCTTAATTAGATAATGACCAACCAAGTTATATAATATCAACAATATTTTCTTACTATATCTATCCATATGATCAAATATGTGAAAAACTGGAAAAGTCAATCATACAAAGTCAACCGAATGGTCAACGGTCAACACGCCATGGTCAAGGTCAAAGTCCACATGTCCCGGTCAAAGTCAAAGTCCACATGTCCCGTCCCCGCCAAAGTCAAATTGTCCCGGGTCAAAGTCAAACAATCGTCCTTATCAAAGTCAAACTATCCCGGGTCAAAGTCAACCGGTCCCGGTCAAAGTCAAAGGTGTCCCGCCCATGGTCAAAGGTCAAAGTCAATTGGTCCTAGTCAAAGTCAAACCGGTCGTTTTAAAAGTCAAACTATCCGTTTTAAAGGTCATGGTTCATGGCTGTTCGACAAAGGTCATAGCCATGGTTCATGGCTAAGGACAAAGGTGCATGGTTCACGAAGGGTCCCGTTCGGACCTAACCGCCAAGCCCAAACCTTAGAACCCGAAAAGTCTAAAAGTCCACTTATTTATTCTACCCGACCCAATTGATCTATTTTAAGTCCTATGGACTGGTCCATGCAATATTATAAACGGGCCCCAAAGCGGTTAAGTGGTTCGGTCCAAAATTGAATCAAAACCGGTCAAAAACTTAAAAGAAATCGGGCCAAACAAAACAAATAAGTGGTTGGCCCAAACAACTAAAACAAGCCTACCAAAACAAAACTTAAGGTTTCGCCCAAGGCCCAAACCGAAAAATGAAATCAACCACTCATCATCTTCACCCATCCCACCACCAAAACCGACCACCACCACAGATTCCAATCGCCACCCATCCAACCTAAGCGGTTTGACTCCTCATAGAAACCCACACCACTTTAACAAAGGCAAAACTCCAATTCTTAACTTCCACATATCGACCAAACCTAGATCCGAGACCGTCCGCCATTAATGGCTTCCACCAAGCTCTAATCGACACCCCCACACACCCTACACTACTCCACTTCACCCAAACATCAACCCATCATCACTCAACCAAAAGAAACCAACCTAAAATCAGCCCCACCCGCCATTCGCCATTAACGCCTCCAAGCTTCATCGCCCCACACCACTCAACCAACAACCAACTTCAAACTTTCCCCTACCACCATTCATTCAACCAACAACCCTCAATACACAACAAAACAGTTCAAACACCAAAAAATACAAAAAAACATCCCCACAAAATCACAAGAATTCCAAATGGCGTTTTTAGCGAGGAGGAGGTTAGGGGCTCAAGGCCTCCCTTCACCACCACCAATGGTGTTCCCAGTCCTACCAAATCTACAGAGTATAAAACAGGTACAGAAGAACCATGGTTGAATAACCAAAAAAAAACAAGAAAAAAGAAATGAAAGGTGGTTCTTCAAGAAATGAAACGCTGGTAATGCGTGTCTAGATCACGAGAAAAACCAATAAAGAAAAACCACTCACGCCTGGCAATGTTAACATAAACGGTATTGGCAGCCATTTACACGTTGTTCAAAGCTTCCAACAGTCAATATCGATTTCCTAGTCCCGGATAATTTTGAAAGACAGTTAAACCAATTTTACCAACTACGGGATCTAAACAACAATAACCTAATCCGCAGAACCAAAACTTTGAAAAGTACAATCATAATGTGAAATAGAAAAACTAATCTACTCACTGAATTAAAACCCAACGAATCCCCTAGAATCCCAACCGTCGTGCTCCACCCTCCAGAAATCCAACTTCTAGCTCTGCCTCCATTTTTAATATATTCTATTCTCTCGGAACCCTATTTTCTAGAAAAGTGTTTATATACTTGGGTCCTAAACCCAAGCCCAACACAGACTCGGGCCCAAAAACCAGGCCCACATATCCCGAGTCCGATCCGACGAATTTTGAAAATAAAATAATTTAATTAATTAATAAATAGAAAAAAATACGTATTTTAAAATACGGGCGTTACACAACGCAGTGATAAGTACTCCTCCACATCCAAGAATTGGGGGCATGCAGCATGCGAAAAATGTAGGAACCGTTATTTCAAAATGCAAATTTCTACAAACCGCGAAAACCCAAGCGCAGTAGAATTAATGGGGTTCACGGTTTTGGATAGAAAATATACCTTTTAGAATCGGTTAAGATGTAATCTCTGAGAATCAATATCTATGAATCCGAATCAACAATCAACCCCTTGATCTTCTGTTGTATTCCTTTCAATAGATTGGACGTTGTGTGGGCAACGATCTACCAACCCCCTTCTTTCTCACAAAGCTAGATCCAATTTTGGATCTATCTATCCTTGCCTCTCTTTTCAATCCAAATGAATAGTTAATTTTGGCCAGGAAAGAAGGGATTCTATTTATAGGCTACAACAGGGACCATGAGGAGAAAATTAGGGTTGGGCCTCCTGACGGGCTTGGGCTTTCCATGTTCGCCCAGAACACACGGCCCAAGTCTATCAACAAATGGCTTATTCCACTAAAGGCCATTGTTGCACTATCGCCCTAATCCCAAATTACGTGTCAGCGTTTATGGGCTCCATATTATATGCTCGTTGATCTCCCCGTGTTTAAGATATCGAATGTCCGTTGATTAAGTCAAGTTACTGACAACTACATTAATCAACTTCTTATGTCCTTGAGTAGTACCACTCAACCTCATTGTCATGTCGGATCAAATCCACCTGCAGCATTTATATGACAGTCCTTATGAGCTCCTCAAGGGGACATCATCAGCCTGACTTCTTGCGGGACACGGATTCTTTCTATAATCAACAGCATACCTTACATACAATGTCATTACCCAATCCATCGAGTTTGTTGATTCACAAATGAATCTCACTCATTGATGATTTAAAGCAATGTACAATGCACGTAAGTGCCCGTTATCATATCCGGATTAGGAGGACAATCATCCATAATAACAGAGGCGTTTGTTCTCTTATATAGTCAGTATAAAGATAAACAACCTCACTTGGTCCTGTTCAATACACACAAAGTATACTAGTGTAATCTTATAGTCAAGATAGACTAATACCAGATTATACTACAACCGTACCAATGCTTTGTCCAAATCCATCTAGGTTGTGAACGATTACTTATATTTTATAAGGTACTGATAATATGATCTTCTGTGTGTTCACACCATATCATCTACAACATAAAGTATTAGACACATGCATCTAACTAATAACATATATAATATGCATAATATTTGCCCATATGATTCTCATTCAAAATATAAAGAATTAGAGTTAATACAAAAGTAATGCTTTTAATGTATACCCTATCAGAAAATTCAAAGTTGAACAAAGTTTGGGGCTTCACTTCTAATAGCTGGGCAGACATGGCAGAGGAACATTACCACCTGACAAGGGGGACAACCCATCAAAGAAAAGAGGCTATATGCCTCAATGGAAGTTGCAAAATGCTTCTCCACCCAAGATAAGGCTTCAATCAGCAAATAAAAATTGAGGCTTGCCTCATTTGATAATAAACTCATCTATTTTCCTAATGAGGTGCATATTTTGGAATGTTTGAGGTATCTCGAATGATAAAACAAGAGCTAGGCTGGCAAAGCTTGTGAAAAAATGGGTGCCAGATATCATTGGTATAGTTGAGCCTAAGATTGATCCCTCTAGTTTTTCTACAGCTTATATCCGTTCGTTAGGGCTTTGCACCCAAATTGTTCACAATTCTAATGATAACAGGGTGCCTAATCTCTGGCTGCTCTGGAAGAATAACTTGTTGGCTCCAACTCTACACAGTCAATCGAGCCAACACATCACAATAGAGTCTCCGAATGGTTTGATCACTATCATCCATGCAAGCTCAGTGTATGTGAGAAGAAGATAACTCTGGGCGGAGTTGAGCAACTTAAACTCTCAGTCTAGACCATGGCTCATTATAGGCGACTTCAATGCTTATCTTAGCCCAATAGAAAAGAAAAGTGGAAGAACTCCCCTGTCTGTGGCAATGTCGGACTTCAGAGACATGGTAAGCTCAAACCAGCTGATGGAGGCGCCTCACTCCGGGTTCGACTTCACTTGGTGGAATAAACAGATGGGAGTGGACAAGGTAGTGGGGAAGCTGGACAGAGCATTTGTAAATAATGAATGGAACCTTTTGCATCCAAGCTGGAGGTACAGGGCTCTGAGTAAATTGTGCTCTGATCATTCACCCCTTGCTGGTTGGACAACTACAATTCCAAGGCCCAAGAATGTACCCTTCAAATTCTTAAAGATGTGGACCACCCATCCAAGTTTAAAGGACCTAGTGCTTCAGAGTTGGTCTGAGCCCATAGAAGGTCATTCAGTTTTCATGCTTACACAAAAGCTCAAACGCTTGAAAGGTAAACTAAAGTTCTGGAACTACAATATCTTTGGGAACTTTGGCACAAAAGTGAGAGAGAAATTTGAGGTTCTGGAGAATATGCAAAAAGAGTTGGAGAGGAATTTCACTGATGCTTTGGCCAATGAATTGATTAATCAAGAGAACAAAGTTGAGAGCTTACTAGAGCAAGAAGAATCTTTTTGGAGGCAGAAGTCCAAGGTTAAATGGGACAATGATCTGGATAAAAGCACAAAGTTCTTCCATGCCTTAGCTAATATGAACAGAAACAAATCATACATCACTGAACTCAAAAACAAAGAAGGGGTGATTCTCACTGATCAAAAGGAGATTGGAGATTTCATGGTGCAGCAGTTTTCTAAGAAACTGAAGAGGGTCGAGTTGCCGACTGACGAAGATCTTATCAAGCTGATGCCAAAGTCTGTAACAGAAGAGGATAATGAGATCTTGACTCGGTTGCCCTCCCTGGGGGAAATAAAGAAGGCGATATTTGATTTGAATCCAGATAGCTCCCCTAGGCCGGATGGTTTCTCAGGCCATTTCTTTCAGACATTCTGGGACATAGTGGGGTTGGACATGGTCAGAGCGGTACAATACTTTTTCATCAGAAGTCGCATTCCGAGTAGCTTTAATGCAAATTTCTTGGTAATGATTCCAAAAGAAAAGGGTGTGAATCAACTGGACAGATTCAGACCGATATGTCTGGCAAACTTTGGTTTCAAAGTCATTACAAAAATCTTTGCTTCAAGGCTAAATATTCTCGCTCAGAGGATTGTCACAAAAGAACAATATGGGTTCATTGCCAATCGGAACTCCTCTCAAGCAGTGGGGTTGACTTCTGAGCTCAACAATGAGCTAAATGTCAAGAGAAAAGGTGGTAATATAGGCATCAAGCTGGATATATCGCAGGCCTTTGATACTCTGGATTGGAATTTTCTTTGGGCAATTATGCAGAGAATGGGATTTGATTGGAAACTGATAGGGTGGATACAGGGAGCTGTAACAAATAATACCATTTCTATTCTCTTTAATGGAGGGCCTATTGAATGTTTCACAGCAGAGAGACAGCTCAGGCAAGGAGATCCTCTTTCTCCGATATTATTTACCTTTGCAAAGGACTGCCTGAGTAAGGGTCTGGAATGGCTTTGTGTGAACAAGAAAATACAAAGAATGGCGATATAGAGCAACTATTACAGCCCTACACATCTTATGTTCGCTGACGATATCTTCATCTTCTGCAATGCAAGAAGGAGGCAACTCATTAATCTCATGGAGCTTCTAGATTCCTATCAGTTGGCATTGGGACAACTCATAAGCAAAGCAAAATGCAAGATTTTCTTAAGTCCAATGACACATAGAAAGAAGTAGGACATTGAGGATATCATGGGCATAAAAGAAGGGTTTATTCTAGAAAGATATTTGGGTGTTCCCTTAACTGTGGGTAGGGTTACAAGAGCAACGCTAGCTCCTCTGGTTGACAAGATTAGAAAAAGGGCAGCTAGTTGAGCGGGAAAGATGCTATCCTTCAAGGGTCGTGTGGTTCTGGCAAAGCAAGTCCTCAATAGCGTACCGGTGCATAACATGGCAATTTATAAATGGCCAGTGTCGGTGATCAAAGAATGCGAGGGCATTATCAGGAATTTCATTTGGACTGGCAGTCCAGCAGAGAGCAAATTCATCACAGTAAAATGGCAAAAGGTTTGTCGGCCAGAGGAAGAGGGTGGACTTGGTCTCCGAAAGCTCAGAGATATAAATCTATCTATGCTCATGAAACTAGCTTGGATTTTACTGAATGACACCTCAGATTGGTCAGAGTTTATGAATGGAAAATACAGGAACAAATCAGGGGGTTGGTCGAGCCACAAGAGATCTACAGTGTGGACCGGTTTACAATGGGCCCTCAGAGAGATGGATACTCATCAAGGGTGGATCATCGGAAAAGGAGAGAATATAAGCTTATGGAGGGACAACTGGATAGGTGAGGTGATCATTGGAAACTTTATCCAGGACAAAAGGCTCCTGCAGAAACTCAAAGCACCCCTCAGTGCTTGCATCCAGGGGAAACAATGGAAGTTTCCCGAATCCCTGAAACAAATTCTTATCAATCTTGGGGTGGACTTAAGCCAACTGCAGCTTCCAGATCAGCACAGAGAAGACAGAAGAGTTTGGCGTCAATCCACTAATGGCTTGTTTTCGGTTAGATCGGCATATAAAGTAATAAAAGGGAAGGCCAATGGGCCACAGTGGACCAAGTTTCTCTACTCAGCTGAGGTGTTGCCAAGGACGCTTGGAACAGGCTAGAAAATTCTCCATGGTGCCATGCATACAGACGAGAAATTAAGGGGGAGGAAATTCCAGTTGGCATCTCGCTGCTGCATTTGTACGGTGGCAGAGGAAACTCAAGCTCATATTTTATTTGAATGCAGGTTTGCTCAAAGATGCTGGGAGCTCATAGCAAAGAACATGTAGCATCACTCAAGGATTGCCAATAGGGAGGAAATGTTCATAAAATGTTGAAATGAAAGTCCTCTTTTACAGGATCTGTGGAAGGCAGCTGCAATCACATGTTTGGTTGCTGTTTGGAGAAATATAAATAGGGTCTTATATGGCAGCAAGAAGTCGAGTATAAGTTCCGTCATGTTTCAAGTTCGAGGAGCGGTTAAAAGAGCTTATGATCGATCGAAGAAACACATGAATAACTATATCATAGACTTGGAAGTTCTGAAGGCCTGGAAGTTACCAGCCAAGCTAAGGAAGGCTCCACGCATCCTTGAATGCTATTAGGTGGCACCTCCCAGTACCATAATAAAAGTGAATGCTGATGGTTGTTCACGAGGAAATCCCAAAAATTCAGGCTGGGGCACGCTTCTTCGAGACAGTACCGGCAATGTTATTGGCGCATATATAGGAGGCCTAGGTATTGCCACAAACTTTATAGCGGAGAGTTTTGCGATAGTGGAGGGCATCTTAAAAGCGGTGGAACTGGGATGGAAACTTATCTGGGTGGAATCTGACTCTACCAAGCAGCGGAAATCTTTCGTAATGATCGCACATTGGCAAATTCGTGCAGCTTGGGACAAAGTAAAAGGGCTAGCGGATTGGATCATTGTGACTAACACTTGGTGTGAGGCTAATTTTGGTGCGGACATTTGCTCCAAAGAAGCAGCTCACCTGGCAAAGGGAGAGAAGAAGTGGTGGGATGGTAGGTCGGCATTCTTGCACATAATTGAGGATATGAACACCACGTACTATAGATTTGTAAACTAAGCTTTGAGATAGTGATTTACTATCAATCCTATCCATTCTTTGTACTTTGAAAAACTTTTTTATTAATGCAATTACCCTTAGCAAAAAAAAATGTAAGGAGAGAGATTGAAGAAAGATTAGTAAGTGTGGAGATACTTAAGATGAGTGATTGTAATCTTCTATCCTACTCTTATAAAAGGATTGGCTCTTGTGGAAGTATGTATCATTGGCCGAACCACGGTATATCTTGTGTCTCATTGTGCTATGCTTTTACATTGCATTGCTTAGTAGTGTGGTTGTTGGTTATAGTGAAATGTTAGATTTTGATTGGAGTATAGAGTGTTCATATACAAACTATCTTAGCGGGGATCGATTAGTATCGTTTTCCAACAATGACATCCATATAGCACTCCGATTAGACTTGCTCTGATTTTTCTTTGGTTCCACCATAGGCCAGAACAAGTTATTTCACTTGCGTGTTCAAATTGCATTCAATTCATTTATCCAACCCATTCATTCATCGCCATAAGATTTGGCTTGATGACTTTGATTGATCGAAAGCGTAAGGACATACGTTCCAATCTGTAACCAAAGTAAAAGAATGCAATAAACCGTTAATCATCACAGTAAATGCAATAATTAGAACTTTCATGGACCCAATACTAGGAAAGTCTATATTGTCAACTATATATACTACCCTTAATACGCTATCTATCATTCCATCTCGTACAAAAAATCTAGATATCTCCATTTTCCATATCTTCATTTCTGTGTAGAAGTGTCATGGCAGCAAGTGATGTCAAACTTTTGAGTACCAGGGGAAGTCCATTTGTTATTCGCCCACGCATAGCTCTAAATCTTAAAAACATCGATTATGAGTTCCTGGAGCAGCCATTCGGTACCAAAAGCGAACTTCTACTCAAGAGTAACCCGGTTTATAAGAAGATCCCAATCATGATTCATAATGATAAGCCTATTTGTGAGTCACTCATTATTGTTCAATACATCGATGAGGCTTTCACCTCTGGTCCTTCTATCCTTCCTTCTGATCCTTATGATCGTTCCGTTGTTCGGTTCTGGGGTTCCTACATAGATGATAAGGTACGTAATGATACTAATGTTGGTCCATCTGTACTACTAAAGAAACTTACTTCCATCTAATTATTTATTGTTGCTTGTATTTTGCAGTGGTTCAGCTCACTATTGGCAACTCTTAAACCAAAGACTGAGGAAGAGAAGAAAACAGCTATAGAAGGAGTGTCCACAGGAATTGAATTACTAGAAGAGGCATTTGAGAAGATCAGCAAAGGAAAGGACTTCTTTGGTGGAGATACAGTTGGGTACATTGATATAGCACTTGGGGCCAACTTAGCGCTGGTCAAGGTGGTCGAGAAGCTCAATGGTGTTGAGTTACTCGATGAAACAAAGACGCCCAATCTTTATGCATGGTCTGAGAAGTTTTGCTCTGATCCTGCGGTTAAGGATTTGATTCCTGAGACTGATAAGCTCTTGGAGTTGCTAAAACGCTGATTGCCAAGTGGAGTGCTGCTCCACAGTGATTTTAATCATAGAGAGTGTAAGAGTGAGTAGTTGTGATTAGTGTAATTTTCTTGAGTTCAAATGTTGTTGCTTGGAATAAACACGTGAAGGTCTTTTGTTCAATATTGTTTGGTTCAATGTGTTTGAAAAAACATGTTGGCATCTTTGTGGTTTTGTTTGTAAATCGGCAGATGCCAACAGCATGAAATCTAGGGTGAACTAGTGTTACCCCCACTAGATGACCCACCCACCCACCCACTATACGGGAAATTAGGGTCTCCTTTCCCCAATACACACAAAAAAAATCGGTCAATCCAATTTGACATTTTTTTTTTGTGTATCTAGTGCAGGGAACACAGCATTATATGAAAATTGAAAAAGACACTACGAGAAGTATCTTTCTAGCTGGCTATTTCATTCATACCTGGTTATCATTCCCGAACATTGTAAGCACCCTCTGTTCCACACTACAGTGCACGTGTCCATATACCAGGTTGTCTACCTTCAATTCGTCTCACACCATCAGATCGTATCCACGACCCAACACCCAGGTCGTCCACAACATCAGTTACAGCCATTTATGGAAGCAAATCCACTAGCACAACCTTAGAGCTCAATCAACGCCACAATCAAGGAGACATTAACTTTGTAACAGCAGAGTAATGACGAATCATCAAAATAGCACACAAGGTGGATCTACACTTCATAACGGTCCAAAGCAAATATGGAAGATCAGCTCAAACATCTATAAATAGATAGAGATGAACTACGTAAGGCTTGATTCAAGTTTACCCCGAGAAACTTGATACGTAGGCAACTCTTATCCCAGTAAGAGTGCAGCCATTCCCAATCCTACAAATCATCAGGTTGTAGTCCCAAATTAACCAATATCTACATTGGCGCCGTCTGCCGGTTCGATTCCTTGAGAAAACAACAAAAAGAACACTTACTCTTTTCTCAAGCTCACGAAGCTGGTCAAAACCACCATGGATACATCTCTTCAAATATTGGCAGAACAGATGAAGACGCTACAAGATGCTTTCACCACCTTACAATAAGAGAATCAAACGATGCGCGACCAGGCCACCTCTAACACCAACAATGGCAAAGATGTAATAATGGAGAAACAACTCCGTTTCACCAACACCACCACCCACCAACCAGCGGCTTAGAAGACTTCACCAAAGATTAGAAGTCAAGTCAAAAAGAAAGGTAGCGATCCATCCGTGATCGAGGAAGATGCTACAAACGTACAAGGCATCACCATTCACCTCAGAAATCAGAGACAAGCAGCCTCCTTCAAAGTTCATCCAGCCAAAGTTTCTGTTGTACGACGGTAGCTCCTGCCCAGGCGAGCACGTAGCTCGCTTTAGTCAAATCCTTGCACTTTACAGCCATCCAGACTACGACTACCTGAAGTGCAAACTTTTTCCAGCAGAGTTCGTCCACAACAGAAAGAAGCGAGCCGACCTAGACTCTTTGTTCCAGCTCAAGCAAGCTCATGGCGAAACGATTCGCGTCTTCCTAGGATGTTTTAAGAAGGACCTCCTCTCGCTGGAATCAGGACTCAGTGATGGCTTTGCAATTTCTGCATTCACAAACGCCCTCTTAGAAGACTCCGACCTAGCAGGGTCCCTCATGCGCAACAAGCCAGAAACCTCAGACGACCTATATCACAGAGTCGACAAGTATATCAAGTACAAAGAATGGATGGCCCAGCGCAAAGGCAAAGAGGTCCTCGCAGTTAGGAATGAGCAAAACCCCAAGGAAAGCAAGCAATATTCAGCCAATAACAACAACAACAACAACAACAACAACAACAACAACAAGATATCCAGCTCCAGTAAGCCTTCGTACACAAAGAGGGCATTCTCCAACTTCTCCAAGATGCCTAGTCAGATCCTGAAGAAGATATATACAACTCCATACTTCAAACCCAACATCAACAAGGTGATCGCCATACCAGAACGTCCATACTGCCATTTCCACAAACTCCACCACCATGACACCAATGATTGTTGGAGCCTCAAGCACTACCTCCAAGACTTAGTGGAGGATGGCAAATTGAAAGAGTTCCTGCCAGAAAGCGACCTAAGGCACAAGCTGGATGCCAAATGCCACAGAAGTAGGAGCCGCAGCAATGAACGACCTGCCAACAACAGAAGCAGGAGCAGAACAACCCGACGATCTAAATCCTCAGGTCGGTCGAGGCACAATGGGAGACAACACTCCTCCAAGCACGATGAGGAGAAAGTAATCAAGATGATTACAGACACCTCAAACGACGAAACCTCAAGTCAGGAGAAGTGCAGAAGAGTAGGAGCGCTTCAAGAAATCTACCACCTCTCACACAAAGCTGAGGTGATCAATCCCACCAACCCTCAAACAATAACAACAATTTCATTCACTGAAGAGGATCTAGACAAGGTGTGCCTACCCCACAATGATACCCTGGTAGTGCACATCAAAATCAGCGGGTGGACAGTCAAAAGAGTCATCATCGATCCAGGCAGCTCGTGCGACATACTTTTCTATCAAACTTATAAGGACATGCACCTGCCAAACTCAGTGATAATAGAATCAAATGCACCTCTCTACGGGTTCAATGGAGATCGCACAGATGCCATTGGAGATGTCATCCTACCAGTCTTCATTGGAGAAAAGGAAGACATGGTCAAAACTTCAACACGCTTCAGTGTGATCGATGTCAGGTCGTCCTACACTGTCATTCTAGAACGTCGATGGATTCACAAGATCCAAGCAATCCCATCAACCCTACATCAGGTCCTGCGATTTCCCGGTCCTCAAGGCATAATGGAGCTCAGGAGCAACCAACTAGAAGCTCACCGCTGCAATCACGTCAACACAATGACCTCACCCAAGCCTCAGGCCGTCAAAGACAAAGCCGTCCCAAAGAAATAAGATCCTCAAACGTCCAACCTTCCAACAACTACAACAGACAAGCTCAAATCAAACCAGGAGAAAAAGTCAATTTGGGCACAACTGATGACCCAAACTTTGTTTATGTAGGGGCTGATTTAGACTCCAAGCTCAATGAGCAACTTGTCAAATTTTTATCTCTCAATAAAGATGTTTTTGCTTGGTCGTATATCGATATGCCAAGAATCGACCCTCAGGTCGCTTGCCACAAGTTAAATGTAGATCCAACTGTCAAGCCTATCAAACAATGACCTAGGAAACTAGCACTCAAGTTTCAAAAGGCCATCAATGAAGAGATAGAAAAGCTCAAAAATGTTGGATTCATCAGAGAAGTCGAGTACCCGACCTGGCTAGCCAACATTGTAGCCATTCCAAAGAAGAATGGTTAGGTACGACTCTGCATAGACTTTACCAACATCAACAAACACTGCCTAAAGGATAGCTTCCCCCTACCAAGGATCGACATACTAGTAGATCAAACTTGCGGCCATGAGCTTTTGTCATTTATGGACACATACAGTGGGTACAACCAAATACCGCTTGCAGAAGAAGATCAGGAAAAGACGTCCTTCATAACCGAGCAAGGAACGTTCTGCTATAACGTCCTACCATTCGGCTTGAAGAACGCAGATGCGACCTACCAAAGACTGCTCACCAAAATGTTCAAAGACCTGCTAGGAGACACTATGGAAGTCTACATAGACGACATGGTGGTCAAAAGCGAAAAGGCGGCAATCACATCTCCCACATGCAAGAGGCCTTTGAACGACTTCGCCAAAACAAGATGAAGCTCAACCCAGCCAAATGCGTATTCGGAGTAGCCTTAGGGAAATTCTTAGGTTATCTCGTTTCACAAAGACGCATTGAAGCAAACCCATAACAGATACGAGCTCTCCTTGAAATGCCAGAGCCAACTACAAAGCAACAAATCCACAAATTATTTGGCATGGTTTCAGCCCTCAACAAGTTCATCTCAAGAGCATCTGACAAGTGCAAGCCATTTCTGCAAATACTCAAAAAGGGGGCAACATTCACATGGACAAACGAGTGCCAGAAAGCCTTCAACAACCTAAAAGCTTATTTATCAACCCCACCTGTCTTGTCCAAACCAGAAGAAGGCAAAACACTGGGGCTGTACCTTACAACTACCGACTTTGCAATCAGCTCAGTTCTTTTTCGCAAACATGATGGAGTTAAAAAGTCGGTCTATTTCACCAGCAAGACGTTGGCAGATTCAGAAAAGCACTACTCTCTGATGGAGAAAGCACTGCTTTTATTTCTCTACACAGCTCAGAAGTTCCGACCTTACTTCCAATCCTACAGCATTAAGGTCATCACTGATGTACCCATCAAGCAAATATTGAGTTCCAACAACAAAACAGCACGCATGGCCAAATGAGCTGAAGAACTCGGAGAGCATCACATCGACTTCGTGCCCAGAACGTCTCGCAAAGGTTAAGTCATTGCTGATTTCTTGGCAGATTTCCCCATCGAGGACATCAACTGGGAACCCGAGCCCATCACTTCACTCCATCAACAAGCCACCCTAGACACATGGCACATTTACATAGATGGAGCGTGCAACAACAATGGCAGTGGACTAGGGGTTGTGTTAACTTCACCATCAGGATCGATTTCGCAACGTCCAACAACGAAGCGGAATACGAAGCATTAATCATATGCCTCCGCATGGCACAGCAGCTACAAGTCCCGAAGCTTAAGGCTTGCAGCGACTCCCAGCTAATCGTCAAGCAGATAACCAAAGAATATGTCACTAATAGAGCAAACCTAGCAAAGTATGCTCAGCTCGTTAATAACCTCATCAGATCGTTCAAAACGTTCTCATTGGAGCACATTCCCAGGGAGGATAATAGACATGCTGACAGCCTAGCTTTCCTAGCCTCAAAGACACAAGAAACATGTCCGACCACAGTCTACATTGACATCCTGGAAAGAGCAGCATACCAAAAAGAAAGTGTCAATAGCCTCGCTGACTTTCAGCCCTCATCCGAAGAAGAAATCACTCAATCTTGGATAGGCCCATTCCTTAAATACATCTTACATGGCGAGCTACCATCAGAGACAAAGAACGTTCGTGCCATACAATTCCAAACTCCTAGATACACCGTAATCAACAGACGATTATTCCGCAAATTAGCAGGAGAGCCCCACCTAAGGTGTATAACGCCACGTGAAGGCCAACTTATTTTCGACGAAATCCACAAAGGTGAATTCGGCAACCATGCAGGCGTAAGATTTCTGGCACATAAAGTAATATCCCAAGGGTATTATTGGACAAGCATGCACATAGAGGAAAAAGGTACGTTCTTAAATGCCTCCAATGTCAAACATTTGGCCACAACCACCTAAGTCTAGCAAGGGAATTGATCAATATAGCCAGCCCATGGCCTTTCCACATATGGGGGCTAGACATCATGGGACCATTCATCCCACAAAATAAAACAGGTCTCAAATACGTCCTAGTAGCCACAGATTACTTTACCAAATGGGTTGAAGCAATCCGACTAGTCCAAGTCAAGGAAGTCAACGTCATCAACTTCATATGGACCAATATCATCACAAGATTTGGTCTACCCCACACCCTTGTCATGGACAACAGAACCCAATTTGCTAGCACACAAGTCAAGGCTTTTCTACAAAAATGGCGCATCACTCAAGCATTTTCTACACCTAGAAATGCACAAAGAAATGGCCAAGCAGAGGCCATAAACAAAGCAATCAAAGAAAGCCTCCAAAAGAAGTTGGAGAGCAAGGAAAGCCAATGGCCAGAGCAGCTTGATAACATTCTATGGGCATACAGAACAATAGCCAGAGCAAGTACCAATGAGTCTCTATTCGCACTTTGCTTCGGAACAGAAGCAGTAATACCATCAGAGCTCACACTCACAACCACACATTCTGACATCGTCAAGTCAGGAGACAATGACAACATCTTGGCAAAAGAAGTTGATAGCCTAGAGGAAAGACAAGAAACAACTATAATATCCCTAGCTCGGTACCACTAAATAAACCAACGATCTTACAACAAGAAGGTCGTCCCATGATCTTTTCAAGCTGGGGACCTAGTCCTCAAAAAGACACTGGCTCCAGCCAAACTCGACCCAACATGGGAAGGACCCAACATTTTCTTTGACAAAGCACAAAGAAAATAGGCTCAGAATGGAAGAGCACTCACATAACACAACGACCAATCCATCTCCTTCAGGTTAACATCCAGACTCTTCCCATCCAACTTACGCCTATCTCCATCAAGAACAATGCTATCCAGCAACCCTCTAGCAACCAAGGTGGGCTTGAAACTGCAATCCCCATTCTTCACAAACTTCTTTAGACAAGTAACAGGGTCCTCATACATGACGAGCTTGCTCAGAACATCATCATCACTCTTCTCACTTGGGTTCGCACTTCCTGACCCCTTGCACTGTTCAGCAATAGGCTCAACATCATCAACCTTCTTCTTTCCACGAGCCTCAACCACCCCAGCATCAGCAACCAAATCAATCAGGTTCATCCTCTTCAGAGGTACCCGACCTGAAGAAGTATGACCCTCAATAGTACTAGGTCGTTCCTTATACTTAGTTCGGGCCCTCTTAGCCCCCTTCGACTCAACCACTTCAGAGCGCCTCTTCAGAACAGTCCTCCGAAAAGAAGTGGGAGCATCATCCTCTCCACTAGCAGCAACACCACTAACACTTCCAGCACCCGCATCTCCAGAGGAGAAGCAGTTGGATGCAAAGCGATCTGCATCACCAGAGGAGAGGTGGTTGGATGCAGAGCGTCCTCCATCACCCAACTCAGAGCGTTGGGATGCCAAACGATTTGCGTCACCCAGCTCAGAGCATCTGGATGCAGAATGGCTTTCAGCAACTCCTCCAGCCATCCTCGCCGCCCCAGAACGGCTTTCAGTAGCTCCTCCAACCGTCCTAGCCGCCCCAGAACGGCTATCACCAGCCCCTCTTGCCTTTTTCCCTCCAGAAATAGGTGCTTTCTTTTGGCTCTCCCTCTCCATGACAGAATCCAAACTAGAATCAGAAAGATCAACCACTACCTTGCATGCCCTCGCCTTTTGCTCCAGCCTCTTACAGTTGATTTTCTTTCCTCCATGCCTCTTAAAATAATGAGCTACCTCCCCCAACAAAGCCTGTTTCTCCTCCAAACTCAAACAAGTAAACCTTTCAATAACACCAGCCTTAGTACGAAAACGAATAGAGATCTCTGCAAAAACAAACCAAATAAATCCAAACGTCCAAATTATAATATACCATACACACATTATGACCTAAAACCAACGACCTACCAGGCAACTGTACAACACGATTTTCAATCTCCAAACTAGGAGGACAATATCTACCCACAACTAATAACGGCCTACACCCCCAATCCTCCTTACTCACCCCCACGATAACAGGAGATTTCCCCTTACCAACCTGAAAACTGAAATTCAGGGCACCCGACCTCCTCACAACAAAGTGCTCCAACACATATGATAAACAGATGTTATAGCCTATGTCATTCAACAAATCTAAAACATAGAGAATCCTCCAACTATTTCCTACGAACTGACAAGGGGCGTTCCCCAAAAAGTTTAACACCTCCACAGTAAGACGGGAAAAAGGCAACCTCATCCAAGCTTTCAATTGTCCATAACAAACAACTACTCCTCCACCCTAAGGAACGTAGTCATTTCCATACAAATTACTCTCCTCATGCAGGTCGTACATGACCAGGTCGGCTGCCACCCAACCAAACTCCTCCCTCAGAGAAACATAACAATCCTCCGACTTAGGCCTCCTCGGATCCTCAGCCCTCGTCTCCAAAGATGAAGACGACAAGGCCTCTACACCACTATAGACCCTATCATCAACCTCTTCATCACTTACCGTTCTCTCTCTCCATTCATCAACTTCAACCTCACCACTCAAACTATCACTAGTCATAGACATTTCAAGTTTAAAGAAAGATTAAAAGATCAAATTTTTAAGTTGAAAACACGCACCTGATAGCAAAGGAAGAGAAAGTTATTTCTTTTCTTTCTTTCTTTTTTTTCTTCTTTCTATCGCTCCGGTTTTTCTTTTTTCCTTTTCTTGAAAAATGAACAGACGAAAAGCCTTTTACAAGTCAAAAACCCCTCAGCTGCCAAATCCTTGAGAATATAAAAACGTTTCGTGTTCCCAAAACCTAAATCATTGCTCGCCCACAAAATGCCGTAATTTCAGGCCCACGAATCCAGCCCAATAGTTCTCACACATTCTCTGAAACCTAAATTTAAAATAAAACAGCTGTCAGACACGTGCTTCCTAACTTTACTTTTTACCATTCTTTTACCATGCAACAACTGTCCAAAGAACGATTAAAGAATAAAGGGAGCTGTGTAAGTACCCTCCGTTCCACACTACAGTGCACGTGTCCATATACCAGGTCATCACCATCAGATCGTATCAACGACCCAGCACCCAAGTCGTCCACATTATCAGTTACAGCCATTTATGGAAGTAAATCCACTAGCACAACCTTGGAGTTCAATCAATGCCACAATCAAGGAGACATTAACTTTGTAACAGCAGAGTAATGACGAATCATCAAGATGGATCTATACTTCATATGGAAAGTCAGCTCAAACATCTATAAATAGAACGATATAAACTACATAAAGTTTGATTCAAGTTTACCCAGAGAAACTTGATACGTAGGCAACTCTTATCCCAGCAAAAGTGCAGCCATTCCCAATCCTACAAATCATCAGGTCGTAGTCCCAAATTAACCAACATATACAAACATACTAAGAAAATCATGTATGATTATTGTGTGGCCGGCCTGGCCAGCTCTTAGCTTGTTGTTGCTACAGTGATCGGTAGCCATGAAAATTGGCCTTTGCTCATCCTCT
Organism: Coptis chinensis; assembly: GCF_015680905.1. Lineage (NCBI taxonomy): Eukaryota > Viridiplantae > Streptophyta > Magnoliopsida > Ranunculales > Ranunculaceae > Coptis > Coptis chinensis. The sequence goes on along the minus strand of NC_141456.1, from coordinate 21,328,712 downwards.
CAAGTATTAAACAAATGAAGAATGGCAAGGTGCATGATTACAAGAAAATCAACAAACATATCCGCACTTCCGCAGCAACAAGTACCCTAGTAAAACCAAATTTTCTTCATCTAACCATCCAAGAAAACATGGGTTACTGGATGACTAATGAGATTCACTTTGGTCAAGAGCGTTAGTGCGTCACTCCATACGTCTGAAACACTTAAACAATGACAAAGTAAGGGAAACAAAACTTCCTAACATAATTATTTGTTTTTAAATATAATTAAAAATATTGTTTCTTGGAAAATAAATTTTGAACATTTAATTCTTGAGAATTGTAACCGATTTTGTTGACTAGTAAAACTAGCCGAAGATTTATTTGTGATAAATCTACTAGCTGTTAGTTAGGTTGTTTTATCCTGGAGGCGCCGTGACTGTTGCTTGCACAAGAGAGAGCAGAGCCGCGAAACGTCTTAAAAAGAGTGACCTAGTTCGCGACTCAACCCAAGAATAAAAAAATTCAGTTTGGCGTTATTATTATTTTTCTCCTTTTTGCAAGCAATCGAGGTAATATTTAAATTGTCCCAACAATTTTAAGACGTTTCTAATATGCTATATATGGTAATCGATGACTTAGATAAGTTTATTTCTATCATTTGATTTCTTTTGTTTAAAAATCGAATTGGAATTGATAGAATTAAGATGCATTTTTGTTAGAGAACAAAAGTGTTTAGTGCGTGGTGATCTTAAATTTTATTTAAGTAGAAAATGTACTGTAGAGGTTTGGTGTTTTAGGATCTACGACCTGAGGTTGAGATGGATAGGAAGTGGTTGCACTCTTTCTTGGGATCAGAGTTGTCTACGTATCAAGTTTCTCAGGATAAACTTGAATCAAGCCTTACATAGTTCATCTCTCTCTACTTATAGATGTCTGAACTAACTTTCCTTATTTATTCTAGGCCGTTATCAAGTATAAATCCATATTATGTGCTATCTTGATGATTCGTCATTACTCCTGATACAAAATAAATGTCTCCTTGAATGGTGTGTTGACTGAGCTCTCAGATTGCGCTAGATGATTTGCTTCCATATATGGCTATAACTGAGATTCGGGAAGACCTGAGTTTGGGTCATTATAACGTGCTGGTCAAGTGGTACGAGCTAGTGGAGATACGACCTGGTGTGGACACGTGTGTTGTAGTGACATAAGTGTAGAACGGAGGGTACTTACACAACCCCCTTTATTTTACTTATTCTTTGGACAGCTGTATTATGAAAAGAAAAAATAGAATAAAGTGTACAACACGTGTCGCACAGCTGGCTTTGTTTGGTTTGAAAAATGTGCGGGAACTATTGGATCTGACCTATAGGCCTAAAATCACGGTGGTTTGTGGGCGAGTTATGATTGTGTTGTGTGGGAAACCCAAACATTTTGTCTTTTTTGAGGTTTGTGCAGCTGAAGGATTTAAGGTCTGGCGGTGGCTTCTCATTTCTCATTCTATCAACACGAGTCAAGAAAAGCAGAGAAAAAAGAGAAAGTAAAAAACTTTTCGAGTTTTTATCTTCAGGTGCGTCTTTTGAACTTTAAAATTTGATCTCTTTGCTTCTTTTGTTTTTGCAATGTCGATTACTAGTGATAGTTTAAGTGGGAAAGTGGAGATTGATCAGTGGAAAGAGAAAACTGTAAGTGATGGGGATGATGGTGTTAGGGCACGAAGTGGAGGTGAGGCGCCATCGTCCTCTTCCTTGGAGACGATGACTGACGTGGCGGTGTCTAGTTTAGTGTGGGATAACTTTGGGGACTTGAGAAGGGAGTTTGGGATTGATAGCCTTGACCTGGTGATATACAACCTGAGTGGTGAAAAGAATGTGTTTGGGTCAGATTATGTGCCTCGAGATGGTGGGGTTGTAATTACGTATGGCCAATTGAAGGCGGGGTTGAGATTGTCATTCTCACGTCTGACTTTGGATCTTCTGAACTTTTGTGGGTAATAGTTAGAGGGTGTTTCACGTGCTGGATTTGTTAAGACTCAAAGGTTATAATATCTGTTTGTCTGACGTTCTAGAGCATTTCTCTGTGAAAATCTCCGCTGCTATGAACTTTGGTTTTTAAGTGATGAGGGGTAAATCATCGTTGATTGTTGGTGTGAGTAAGGAGGAGTGGTGGTGTAGGCCTCTGTTAATTGTGGGAAATTACTGTACTCCTAGTTATGTGGTGGAGAATCATAGTGTGAGGACTAATGGTAGGTCGTTTATATGATGTGGGTCGTTTTTATGTTGTTAGTCATAGGTTATTCGTTTTGGTTATAAGTTGATATGGTGATGTTCTGATATTTGTTTGTCTTGCAGAGGTCGTAATTCGGGGTAGTACGTCTATGGGGGCTATTGAGGAGTTTGCAAAGCTGAGCTGGGAAGATAAAGCATTTTTGTTGGAGGAGGTTGCACGTTATTTTAAGAGACGAGGCAGTGCAAAGATTAACAAGAAGAAAGCTAAGCAGAAGAAGAGGGCTCGTAAGCTTGTTCTTGACATCTCTGATTCTAGCTCAGACACTAGGATGGAGAGGGAGAGCCAAAGGAGGGCACCTATTTCTAGAGTGAGAACGGCTGGAGGAGCTGCTGATAGCCGTTTTGCTTCTAGACGTTCTGAGGGGGGTGATGGTGACCGAACTGGTCGTGTTGGGTGTGCTGGGGTAAGTGGTGACGCTCCTGCTCATTTCGGAGGCCTTAGCTGAAGAGGCGTTTTGAGGTGGCTGAGCCTGAGGGTGTGAAGAGGACCCGAACTAAGTCTGAGGAACTACCTAGTGCAGGGGAAGGTCGTACCTCTTCAAGTCGGGCTCCTTTGAAGAAGATGAATCTGAAGGAGTTGGTTGTTGATGTGGGGGTGGCTGATGCCCGGGGCAAGAAGAAGGCTAGTGAGACTGAGCCAGCTGCTCAGACGTGCAAGGGGTCGGGGAGTGCAGCCCCAGGTGACAAGGCTGTTGAGTCTGCCGTCCTGGACAGGGTGGTCAGCTACTACGACCCAGTGAGTGGTTTGAGAAAACTGGTGAAGAATAAAGACTGCAGCTTCAAGTTTTCACTAGTTGCTGGAGAGCTGCTGGAGAGTATTGTCTTAGATGGAGATAGGCATCAGCTGGATAGTGGGACGGACATAGATGCGAACCTGAAAGATATGGATCGCTCCATCTTCTTTGTAAGTGTCCTTCCGATCTGAGCTTTTGTTTTGTGCTTTGATTTATTGCATTGTGGCTTATTTTGTTATTTGTCAGGTCCTGGCCATGTATAGGAAGCTAAAGGAGATGACAACTATCTCCGACCTATACAAAAAGGAGTTGGATGTTGCCAAGGAGGCCTATGACAAGCCGCTGGCAGTGTAAGAGGTGGAGCGTGCTGAAGTTGGGGGTCTGAGGGTTCAGGTCAGGGAGTTGGCTGGTAGGGTGGCCTTGTTACAGTCGTCTCTTGACACTTCCAGGGTGGAGGTCGGGCATTGGGTTGCTGAGTGCAAAAATGCGCAGGCCGTTGCTGAGCGAGCTCAGAATGAATACAACAACCTGGTTGACCTAGTAGAGAGTGGTGATGTCTATGTTCTGGTGGATGATTATATGGAGCTAGAACGTAAGTACAAAACCCTCAAGAGGTCACTCGAAAGTGGGGCTACAATAGTAGCTGTGGAAAGTGTTATTGTAGATGCTAGTAGATGACCTGATCTACCCACCGACCAGAGTGATGCTCCAGCTGCTCATCCAACTAAAGATGTTGCCACCGACATGCTGAATGCAAGTGGTGATCCAACTAGTGGCCCTGTTGGGGAAGATGGCTGCTCACTGGAGCTTTTGAATGTGGAGAATCTTCCGTTTGTTCAGTGATCTTGATCTTGTTGTTTTTTATTTAATGTTTGGTTGACGATTCTTTGAACAAAGTTTAAATACTTCTTTTTATATTGATAACTGATCTTTTTGATGATAGGGGTGCTGAGGTTGTTTTCTCAGGATAACCTAGGGGCCTCTAGCATCTAACCAAATTTTTATGAAGTAAAAATTATTTAAATTACTTACTTGTTGAGATTGTGTTTGAAGTTGGTATGAATGTGTTTTCTTCTATTGCTTTGTTGTTTGACGTCTTGTGTTGTGTACTAGTAGAACCGATGACCTGCTGAACTTTGTTAGGTCGTAAAGCATTTGTGTACAACCTGGTATATGCGCGTGGTTGGCACCTAGGTTTCCTCGTGTCCTTAGGTGTATGTGTTGGTTGAGTCACTCCTTTTTGGGGGAACTCCTTATTGATTTTTTATAGATAATTAGCCTTTGAATGGCCATTATAGTTGAGTCTAACTTTACCTATTTCATGGCCTTAAGTTGACTTGGAGTCCTTTTGGGGGTCCCCTGGATTGTATTTGTCTGATAATTGGCCTTTGTGTGGCAATTACAGTTGAATCATGCTTAATCCTAGCGTTGGTGTTAAGTTGATTGTAGTCCTTTTGGGAGACCGTAGATTGAATTTGACTGATAATTAACCACTACATGGCAATTATAGTTAAGTTGTGCTCAATTCTGGTGTTGGTGCCAGGTCGGATATTGGGATACCCCAGATCGGTTAGCGTATACAAGATGTGTGGTATTTATGTAATGCAAAGATAACATTCATACGCGAAATGCTGACGAAATTTCATTCAATTGATTGATATAACTTGAGACATATTATTGGTAAAAACGCTTAAGTAGAGTTGTGTTCCAAGGTCGTGGAAGCACATCACTGAGCTGAGTTTTGATCTAGTACACTCCATTTTTAATGACTTTGTGAATTATGTATGGGCCTTCCCATGTTGGGTCAAGCTTGGCTGGTGCTAACGTCTTTTTGAGGACTAGGTCGCCAGCTTGGAAAGATCTTGGGACGACCTTCTTGTTGTAAGATCGTTGGATTGTTTGGTGGTACTGAGCTAGGGTAATTGCAGCTGTTTTCCTTCGCTCTTCTAGGAGATCGACTTCTTTAGCTAAGATGTTGTCATTTTCTCTTGATTCAACGATATCGGATCGTGTGGTTGTGATTGTGAGCTCTGATGGTATGACTGCTTCTGTTCTGAAGCAAAGTGTGAAAGGAGACTCGTTAGTACTGGCTCTGGCTATTGTTCTATATGCCCATAAAATGTTCTCGAGTTGTTCTGGTCATTGGCTTTTCTTGCTCTCCAACTTTTTTTGGAGATTTTCTTTGATGGATTTGTTTGTGGCCTCTGCTTGGCCATTGTTTTGTGCATATCTAGGTATAGAAAATGCTTTAGATGCACCATTTTTGTATAAATGCCTTGACTTGTGTGCCAACAAATTGTGTCCCGTTGTCCATGACAAAGGTGTGGGGTAGACCAAATCTTGTCATGATATTAGTCCATATGAAGTTGATAACGTGGACTTCCTTGACTTGGACCAGTGGGATGGCTTCCACCCATTTGGTGAAGTAATATGTGGCTGCTAGGACGTATTTGAGTCCTATTTTCTTTTGTGGGATGAATGGTCTCATGATGTCTATCCCCCACATATGAAACTCTCGGGCTGGACTGAGATGGTTGTGGCCAAATATTTAACATTGGTGGCATTTGAGAACATATGTGTTTGCCTCGATGTGCATGCCTGACCAATAATACCCTTGGGCGATTGCTTTGTGAGCCAGAGATCTTGCTCCTGCATAGTTGCCACATTTGCCTTTGTGAATCTCGTTAAAGATGAGTTGGCATTTGCATTGAGTTATGCATCTTAGGTTCCTACATATTTATGGAACAATCGTCCATTGATCGTTGTATATCTGGGAGCTCAAAATTGTATTGCACGAGCACTCTTTGCCTCTGCTAGGAGCTCACCATGTGAAATATACTTCAGGAATGGGCCTATCCAAGATTGAGTGATTTCTTCATCAGATGAAGGTTGAAAGTCCGTGAGGTTGTTGACATTTTCTTTCTGGTAAGCGGGCATCTCTAGGATGTCGATGTAAACTGTGCTGGGACATGCCTCTTGGGTTTTTGAGGCTAAGAAAGCTAGGCTGTCTGCATGTCTGTTATCCTCCTGGGGAATGTGTTCCAAGGAGAATGTTTTGAACGAGCTGATGATGTCATTGACGACTTGAGCATACTTGACTAGGTTTGCTCTGTTTGTCACATACTCTTTAATGATATGTTTGACGATTAGTTGCGAGTCACTGTAAGCTTTGAGCTTTTCGACTTATAGTTGTTGTGCCATACGGAGGCCTGTGATTAATGCTTCATGTTCCGCTTCATTGTTGGATGTTGCGAAATCGATCTTGATTGACTTTTGTAGCTGTGTTCCCTCTGGTGAAGTTAACATAGCCCCCAGTCCACTACCGCTGTTGTTGCACACTCCATCTACGTAGAGGTGCCATATGTCTGGGGTAGTTGGCTGATGGAGTGAAGTGATGGGCTCAGGTTCCCAGTTGACATCCTCAACGGGGAAGTTTACAAGAAAATCAACAACGACCTGACCTTTGCGAGACGTTCTGGGAACAAATTCAATGTAATGCTCTCCGAGTTCTTCAGCCCATTTGTCCATGCGGGCCATTTTGTTGTTAGAACTCAAGACTTGCTTGATTGGTACATCTGTTATGACCTTGATGCTGTGAGCCTGAAAGTAAGGTCAGAACTTCCGAGCAGAGTACAACAGAGATAGCATTATTTTCTTCATTGCAGAGTAATGCTTTTCTGTATCTGCCAATGTCTTGTTGGTGAAGTAGACTGGCTTTTCGATTCCCTCACTTTCACGAAAGAGGACCGAGCTGATGGCAAAGTCAGTAGTTGCAAGATAAAGCCCAAGTGTTTCTCCTTCATTTGGTTTGGACAGGACGGGCGGAGTTGATAAGTAAGCCTTCAGGTCGTTGAAGGCTTTGTGGCATTCGTCTGTCCAAGTGAATGTTGCGCCTTTCTTAAGTATTTGCAGGAACGGTCTGCACTTGTCAGATGCACGTGAGATGAACCTGTTAAGGGCTAAAACCATGCCAGATAGCTTGTGGATTTGTTGCTTGGTAGTTGGCTCTGGCATTTCTAAGAGAGCTCATATTTGTTCTGGGTTTGCTTCAATGAGTCTTTGTGAAATGAGATAACCTAAGAATTTCCCTGAGGCTACTACAAATACGCATTTTGCTGGGTTGAACTTCATCTTGTTTTGGCGCAATCTTTCAAAAGCTTCTTACAGGTGAGAAATGTGATCGCCAGCCTTTTCGCTTTTGACTACCATGTCGTCTATGTAAACTTCCATTGTGTTTCCCAGTAAGTGTTTGAATATCTTTGTGACCAATATTTGGTAGGTCGCATCGGCATTCTTCAAGCCGAATGGTAGGACGTTATAGCATAACGTTCCTTGTTTGGTTATAAAAGACGTATTTTCCTGATCTTCTTCTGCAAGTGGTATCTGATTGTACCCACTGTATGCGTCTATAAATGATAGAAGTTCATGTCTGCAAGTTTGATCTACCAGGATGTCAATCCTTGGTAGGGGGAAGTTATCCTTTGGGCAATGCTTGTTGACATTGGTGAAGTCTATGCAGAGTCGTACCTTGCCATTTTTCTTAGGAACGGCTACTATGATAGTTAGCCAGGTCTGGTACTCGACTTCTCTGATGAATCTAACATTTTTGAGTTTTGTATCTCTTCGTTGATGGCTTTTTGAAATTTGAGTGCAAACTTCCTAGGTCATTATTTGATAGGCTTTACAGTTGGATCTACATTTAATTTATGGCAAGCGACCTGAGGGTCAATCCCTGGCATATCGATATACGACTAAGCAAAAACATCTTTATTGAGAAATAGAAATTTGACAAGTTGCTCCTTGAGCTTGGGGTCTAAATCAACCCCTACATAAACAAACTTTGGGTCATCATTTGTGCCCAAATTGATTTTTTCTCCTGGTTCGATTTGTGCTTGTTTCTCCTTGAGCTTGTTTGTTGCTGGTGCTTGTGAGCTGGACACCGGAGGATCTTGCAGCTTTGGAACGTCTTTGTTTTGGACGACCTGAGTTTTGGTCGTGGTTGTTGCACTGACTTGATTGCATCTATGAGCTTCTAGTTGCTTGCTCCTGAGCTCCATGATGCCTCAAGGTCTGGGGAACTGCAGGACTTGGTGTAAGGTGGATGGAATTGCTTGGATTATGTGAACCCACCTACGTCCTAAGATGGCAGTGTAGGACGACTTGACATCAATAACGCTGAAACGTGTTAAGGTTTTGACCATGTCCTCTTTTTCTCCAATGGAGAGTGGTAAGATGACGTCTCCAATGGCATTTGTGTGCTCTCCGTTGAACCTGTAGAGTGGTGTATTTGATTCTATCATCACCAAGTATGGCAGGTGCATGTCCTTGTATGTTTGATAGAAGAGGATGTCGCAGGAGCTGCTTGGGTCTATGAGGACCCTTTTGACTGTCTATCCTTTGATTTTGACGTGCACTACCAGGGCATCATTGTGGGGTAGACACACCTTGTCGAGGTCTTCCTCGGTAAATGATATGGAGGTCGTAGATTGAGAATTGGTAGGAATGATCACCTCAGCTTTGTGGGAGAGGTGGTAGATTTCTTGGAGTGCTCCTACACGCCTACGCTTTTCACGACCTGAAGTCTCGCTGCTGGAGGTGTCTGTAATCATGTTGATTGCTTTTTTCTCGTCGTGGTCGGAGGAGTGTTGTCTCCTGTTGTGCCTCGACCGACCTGGAGATTTAGATCGTCGGGTTGTTCTGCTTCTGCTCCTTCTACAAGCAGGTCGTTCCTGACTCCTACTTATGCTTCAGTTGTGATTGGCATTCAGCTTATGCCTGAGGTCGCTTTCTGGCAGGGACTTTCACTACACCAAAACAGGATATTAGTAACGCTCGAGTTTTTTGCTTAGTAATGGTTTTAAAGTGTAACTAGGTTCCTAACGTTTTATAAACGTTAAAATTGTATATACAGTGTTACGTTAATTTTGCCGGATTTGAGAATTAATTTGTTTAGTTTATAAAGTGTTTGCTTCGACCAGAAAGTGTAAAGAAATCGTGAAAGTTAAATATAATATTAAAATAATGGTTAAATTAGAATTTAAAATTACTAAATAAGAATTTTCTGTGAGAGGGAAATACCAAAATGATCTCCTTCTTCTCTCCAAAACTTAATATAAAGGGTCTTTTTGTTAAATTTTAACTAATGGAAAGGAAAGGAAATAAGTGATTCACTATGGAAAGGAAAGGAATGGAATGGGATTGAAATTAACAGTTTTAAAATTGTGTCTGTTTGGTAAACTGTGGAAAGAAAAGTAAATTGTGTCTGTTTTTTTTTTTTTTTCCTTTCCTTTCCCTAAAATTTTTAGGTCTTGACTATGGACTCAAAACCATTTCCATTTCCCTAGTTTTGTTTCCGCACAGAAAGCATCCTTTCCTTTCCATGGACAAACAAACACCAAAAAAACTATGGAAAAGATGGACCACACCTCTTTTCCTTTCCTTTCCCTACCATTTCCTCCAAAACAAACAGGTCTTAAGATGGATGCTTTAGTCTTAAATGGGGTTAGATACCACCGCTATGAAAAGGACCCCTTTTCAGCCATTGCACACTTCTCTCCAAAATTATTCTTATTTGGATTGAAGCCCTCAGTATGAAAAACCAAACTATTCAGCCATCGTAGTTCAACGCAACTGCGACTGGCCCTCAGTACGACGACGAAGGTATGGGTTTCTCATTTTTCCCTTTACAACTCTTGTTTAGTTTTTCAGTAATCATTTTGATATGTTGGACTTGTGGGTTAGGGTCTGAGAGACGTGCTAAGAAAATAAATTTTTTGGTGGGTTTAGTTCTATTTTTTAAGTGATTTGGATTGAAGCCCTTGATTCATTGTGTTTTAATTGTTTAATGTTTTGATTTAATTGAGAGTTTCTGGTAATTTGATGGTTCAAAGGTATTAACTTTACTATATTTTGGATTGGGGTTGATGAATATTGGGTTAATTGTATGTAATTTGGATTCAATTGAGGATTTGTATTGTTTTTATGTTGTGCGCTTATTCACATGTAAATTGTCAATAACTTTGAGTCAACTAAAAGTTTCTGTGATTTTTCTTGTCTAGAGTTATTAGTTTTATTATTTTTGTATTGATTGTGTGGTTCCTAATGGCTTTGGTATCAACGTTGGTGGAATTTGATAAAAACCAAATAATTTGGGAAGTATTGGAACTGTTGGTATTGTATGCAGGTCATTTGTGGATAATTGGGATTGTTATTGGATGGGTTTGGAGACCTAAATGGGTGTGTTTAGGGAGAGATAAACTGGGTTTTTTTCAGTTTCAAAAGATTCTTCGTTATCGTTTGGTTCGATTTTACCATTTTCATTGAGTTCTAGCTCTAAACCAAGCTTGAATTCATCTAAGGTAGTTGACTTACTCTCGTATCTCAGTTTCACTTTGGTTGTAATTGAATTCGGTATAAATGTTTAATAGTTTATATTACTAAGTGGTGTCTAGAGGAAATTTACATGAAATCGTATTGATTTGATTATAGTTATGTGAGGATTTCCTTACCAGCAGCAAGAAAATCAAGTTGTTGTGACAGGAGAAGATAATTTATAGCATTTAAACCAACTTGTGGAGGTGAAAGATGGAGGTCCGGCATGCTGGATACATATGATGGATCGTTCTACACCCACTATGGCCTACCAAGCTTGGAGGAGAGATCCTAAGGTAAAATCTTTGACCATTGATTCACTTATAGGAGGTTAAAGCTTTTTGCTCGATTGGTCGAAGCCCCACTTATAGGGTCTTTGATTCTGTCCCACATGAAAAAGTAGAATAGACTTATTGAGGTTTGGCTTTCGACATTCTGAACATTTGTTTGTTGGAACTAGTTGTATATATATTCTAGTTGAAGGAACACGTGGGAGTATTATTCTTCATCATTCAATCTAATTACAATAAATGAAATTAATATGTCAAATTGTTTATGGCAGATTAGATGCTTGCCTTTGTTGCTTACTGCTAACGAAAGAGCAATGGAAGTTCTAGTGAACTTGGAAGCTAGGAGACGTATTTCATTTTTTGTGACATGTCATTTTATGGATATTCCATTTGCTCCAAAAGTTCAGAATATACTGTCTTCCAGGTTTGATTCCTTAAGTTTACCTACATTTTTCGTCCTCCCTTAAATTTCATTATGTTCAATATTTCTAGTCTCTTTTTAGTTTTTATACTTTAGGTTTTAGTATATCCTCGTGCGTAAAAATTTCATATCAGATGATGATTATTGATAGTATAGTGCTGGGGTTATATAGTTTTTCTATGAGTTCATATTCTCTTTGAATTCAGTGTTTTGACTCCGCATTACCAGGAAGAACTTAACTTTTCTCCATGAGTATACTACTACAAATTCAAGGCTTCTTGACATGAGGAAGTCATTTAAGCTTTAGACGCGTTAGTGAATTATTGGAAGGTTTGTTCTTCATAATATTGACCACTCACCAATGATTCCCACAAAAGCAAACCCCATTACTAAAGTGATGGAAACGGTTTGAATCCCACGCGACAATCTCTCTCAATTATTTACTACCACCAAAAAAACCCAAAATACAATATATTCAACAAAATCGGCAGATCTACAACGTCCAAACCACGCACGAAGGAATAGAGAAGACACCAAATAATTATGCGGTTTTGAGTTTCTTTTTGTTATTGATGTCTGCCACGAATGTTTATTTATGGTTTTATTTTTTATTGGCATGTTTATTTATGTTACATATAATTGGGTTCGGTTAGCAAATATATATGCAGTTAGAGACGCTTTTATTTGACCATCTCTTTTAATAACTTTCTATCCAAAATGCATATGGTTTAATTACAATTAATATAAGCTATAGTTGTTAATGCTAGCCTTCGATTGAGATCCCAGCAATGCAGCTTTACTCTCTAATAAGAGTCTTTGTTGGGTCCGGTTAGGACAAGCTGACCATGCTTTAGCTGACGCCAAGGTCTGCAGAGCTCTAAAGCCATAATGGGCAAAAGGTTGCTATATAGAAGGTGCAGCTTTACGCTTATTGCAGGTAAGAATTTTCTTTCTTCTTTGGCCGATCATTAAACTATATATTAAATTGGCTTTTCTATGCAGGTCTGGGACTTCAACTCACATCTAAATGCTTTAGTAGAGACAGAAGTAGAAGTAAGAATAGGAGACTCTAGCTCATTTTCTATGGATCCGTTAATGAAGTTTGGCGGGCACAAAGATGAAGGTTTTGCTCTATTTTCTGTGTATTATTCATAAACTATAACACTTGCATTTGACCTTCGTGAAGGTACTTTTTTTTCAGCATGGGCATGTTGCTAAGCTATATATGCCATGGCTTGTCTAATGGGTGTTCTTGTATTGCATTTCACATTTCAGGGATTTATCTTCTAATGATCTCATTGGACTTGTGCCTAAGCTTAAGGTATTTCGTATAATATCTCTTTGTTGCATTTAAAAGTTTTCTAATAGTCTATAGTCAGCAAATTGGAATGAACGGTCTATGGGGTAGTTGGCAGAATGTGGTTAGTGATAGTAATTGCTTCTAATGTATTATAGTTGCACAAAATTACATGTGTACACACATCATTTGTCTTATTAGAGGACTATATTGATCACAAGGTTTCAAGAAATTTAGAATTTATGTGGTGTAGACTCATTTAACTTAGGTGACCAGAAAAACGTTAGTTTTTTTATCTTGTTTGAACTTTTCACTCTTTGTATGTTTCCCTCCATATAGTTATTTATGGTGCAGCACAAAATTCCTTTAGCTGCACTTTTCGTTGTTTCTACCTTCAAAAAGGAAAATTGTGATAAACGGGTGTCATGAAAATGTAATCTAGCTTATTGAGGATGTCGTGCTTATATTAATGATATTGAGATGAAGAAAATCCTTCAAACTAGGGCCTTTTTCTTTGTTGCTGATAATCAGTATCATTGGTTTAAAATGATAGTCCCATGCCTAGATAAAGAAGGAAGGAGGATGGCGGTGCCTTGGATAGTTTTCACTCAACATTGGGAATCTGCTACTAAAGGTGTGTAAAAGTCTTGTTGTTTGTTTTGTTGATTATGGTGAGATAGTGATGGTTATTGATGTTAATTCAGGTCTTGAAAGTTAAGAGAAAATTTTGGGTACCACTAATTAATGTAGTGAAGAGAATTGTTGATGGGGTAACATTAAGGATGTCCAAACGGGTACTCGATCTGGCCCGAACCCGGCAAGTATAAGTGGAAGTGATGTATATGTTGTTTTCATTTTAATTTTGGTATATAATTTATAGTGTTTTTTTTATTCGAGGATTGGTTATTTGACTTAACTGGCATTTGGTCGAGATGGTTAAATAGCTGGTTCTACGAATCAATATATATTTGAGTAGTTGGGTTTACGACCGAGCTCTGAGGTTTTAATATATGTTATGAAAGTATATTATTTGATTTTCAGGTTATGACAGGATTTGTGTTTATGAAATGTTGAAAATACAGAAGAGATTCTGCCAAAAAATTTATGCCTTTCGTCAAGGTGTCTAACAAGGTTATAGGGTTTTGGGGCGGTACATAAACTTTCGTGTTTATACTATGCTTCTATTGCTACTAGTCTGCTACCATACTCTCTTTTTTGAATTCTATAGTTTGAGTATAAGGAGCTACTACTTGAGAATAAGATATAAGTATATATCTATACATATTTGTTTTCTACTACCTGACTCCTTTTTATTTATTTCTATTGGTGTATACGATGAAAGGGACTTTTCTGATAATACCATCCCAAATTCATCCCCTGATGCTTGCAACTATTGAAGGTGGGAGTTCTGTACAAATGACGTGAAAGCTTGAGTTTAAGGACAGGTCCCATTGATTTGGAAAACAATGTGTATTTCATTCGTGGCAAGTCCTATTTATGAAAAGACGTTTTGGTGATGTTATTTAATAAAAGATTATGTGATTGGATGTATTTGTGAAATTTCTTGTTTATGTTATGGATGATTGTAGAATACCCAATGAGTGGGGGCATATTTATGTAGGTTCAGTAGTCTCCCAAAAATGGTGGGTTTGGGGGAAATTATTTTTTTTACATATGAAATAGTTTTGTAACAGTGGAAAATCGTAACTAAACTTTGTAATAAGTAACACTTACAAAGCAACAAAACCGTTACCAAAATGTTACAAATTCTATAAATCAGTAAAACAAAAAAATGTTACTAACTTTATAAAATTGTTACTGTTGTTAGAAAAAAGTAACACAAAAAAGCGCTACTAATTCTATAAAACCGTTACTGTTGTTAGAAAAGAGTAACGGACAAAAATCGTTACTAACTGTATAAAGCCGTTACTATTGTTAGAAAAGAGTAACACAATTATGCAAAGAAAACCGTTAGCAAATATTTTCAGTTATGGAAAAAACCGTTACAATAAATAATTATGTAACGGTTTTAAATTGTTACGAATATTAATAACGAATTAGAAAAGCCAAAACTGTGACGCAAAAAAATAGTTACAAATATTTTTAGTAACGGTTTCTGACCGTTAGGATGTCCTGTTTTGGTATAGTGTTTTTCAGTTTTCCCTCTTCGACTAAGTCTAGGAGGTAGTGTTTGAGGCTCCAACACTCATCCATGTCATGGTGGTAGAGTTTGTGGAAATGGCAGTATGGACGTCCTTAGATTGCTATGATTTTGTTGATGTTGGGCTTGAAGTATGGCTCTGTATATATCTTCTTTAGGATATGGCTTGGCGTCCTGGAGAAGTTAGAGAATTCCTTCTTGGTGTATGAGGGCTTGTGGGAGCTGGAGCCCTTGTTGTTGTTGTTGTTGTTGTTGTTGCCTGAGTAGTGATTGCTTTCTTTGGGTCCTTGCTTGTTGTTTACTGCGAGAACTTCTTTGCCCTTGCATTGGGCCATCCATTCTTCGTACTTTATGTACTTGTCGATTCTGTGGTACAGGTCGTCTAAACGTTCTGGCTTGTTGCGTATGAGAGACCCTGCTAGGTCGGAGTCGTCCAGGAGGGCATTGGTGAATGCATAAGTTGCAAAGCTGTCCTTGAGGCCTGGCTCCATTGATAGGAGTTCCTTTTTGAAATGTCCTAGGAAAGCTCAGATCGTCTCTCCGTGTGCTTGCTTAAGTTGAAACAAGGAGTCCAGGTCGGCTTGTTTCTTCCTATTGTGGAACAACTCTGCTGCGAATGTCTCAGCTAGTTTATCAAAGTTGTTAATTGAGTCGGGGATGAGCATGTAGAACCAATCTAGTGCTCCATCCTTCAAGCTGGCTGGAAAGAATTTGCACTTCGATCAGGTTGTCATAGTCTAGAGCGTTGTAGAGTGCGAAGATCTGACTTAAACGAGCTACGTGATGGCCTGGACACGAGCTACCATCGTACAGCGGGAACTTTGGTTGGATGAATTCTGAGGGAGGCTGCTTGTCCCTGATTTTAGTGGTGAATGGTGATACCTTGTATGACTGTAGTATCTTTTGAGCGATCTTCATCGTGCTAGCTTTCTCGTTCGACTTTTCCAACCTCTGGGCGAAGTCTTCTAGTCGATGATTGGTGGTAGTGGTGAGGGCTATGACGGCGTTGTTCTCCCCTGCGTTTGGAGTGCCGTTGTTGGTGTTGGAGGTGGCCTGGTCACGCATAGTTTGGTTTTCTTGTTAGAGAGCTACGAAGGAATCTTGTAGCGTTTTGATTTGATTTGCTAAAGCTTGTAGTTGTGCTTCCATGGTGGTTTTTCTGACCAACTTCGTGGGCTTGATAAAATAGTTTGTGTGTGTTTTCTCAAGGGAACGAACCGGCAGATGGCGCCAATGTACAGGTTTGGTGTTAAAGGGTCTATGATAAAAGGCAAAACGATAGTTTTACCTACGAATAAGTAATGAAACTCAAATGTAAGTAAAACTAAAGTTGATTCGTGCTTAATATCAATGTTATCTACTCTCGTTATCAATGCAATATGTTTGGAGTAGAGAATTAGTTCCACTCCTAGTTCGTTTAGATGCATGTGAAGTTTCCTAGTTCGTGTAAGCTAACAAAATCGTGAGAGTAATGGAATTGAATTTAACTACGATGGTGAATTAATTAATCAAGATAATATAAATCAAACTACATCAATTCAATACTAAATTGACAATATGCGAAGGAATTAGGGGAATTTGATTCCACCTTGATTCGACTTAATAAACTAGCATAGAATACGTTGTAATCCTAATCTTTACGTTTTCACGTAAAGGTTGGGTATTTCTAATCCCTAATTATTCATGGTAATCTCTACCAACTAATAACTAGCATGTGAAGCAATCAAACCCATTCTCATGGTGAACTAATTACTTTCTAGAGTAGAATAGAACATTACAACTATATCTATGCTAACAAAAATCAAGTCATCATCAAGGCTTTCTCAAACCCCTCTAATGGAGGTTTTAGCCTTAAATCATTAAACTATCATTAATGGAATAAGAATAATAAAAACAACACATTATGGAAGAAATGATAATTACTTTATTAATCTAATTGAACAATAGTCTAAGATTCAAAATGAATTAAAACTGAATTAAAGCTAATTTAGAACTTTAGTTTCTGAATAACTAATTATGAAATTAAGACAACTAAAGCTAACTAAGTATTGAATTAGAAACTAAGTAACTTGAAATATAAACTAAGTATTTGATTCTAAAAACTAATTTCTTGTTTTAAAACTAATTACTTGGATATAAAACTAATTACTTAAGAGTTAAGTCTTAGTCCTCTTTATATAGAAGAGTCTAGATCCACAATTTTGTGCATGGGCTTAGGAGCCATGTTTTGGGCAGGAAAATCGAGCCCAAAACCTCATTACTTCAGTCCACAAAAGAGTTTTCAGCTAGAAATGACTTCAATAGCCTTTTCGCCCACTTTTTTTTTTTTTTTTTTATGGGCAAGCGAGGTTGTTATAGAGGTCCCCTACCCCTTTTCATTAATAAAAGATTAATAAGCTTGTTACAATCGGATATAGAGTTTGCCTACTGCATCATCATATATGATTTTCTTTACATCCTCCGAAAAAGAGCTAGGAACTAATTCTACATAGCTAACCGTAGGAATATTACTTGCCAATGCATCTGCAAGTTTGTTAGCTTCTCGATATACATGAGTAATAGTGAACATCTCTAATTTCTCTCTCATCTGGGTAATGCTCCTCATCATCTGTTCTGCTTGCCATGGGTAACGCATTTCATTTTTGAAAAAAGAGATTACATTTGCTGAATCCGTCTGCACTCTGAGTTTCCTGATTCCCTGCGAAATAGCCATTTTGATCCCTTTTTCGACGCCTTGCAGCTCTATTAAGGCAATGGTCTGCTTATTGGACCTTCCCTTACTCGCTATTGTGACTTGACCCTGATCATTTCTTATAACCGCGGCCCATCCCGCCAAAGGCCCATTAAAGCGTGCACTGTCTATGTTTAAATTTAGAGTTCCCTCGTCTGCTCTTTTCCCAGCCTCTGATTTCATCATCTTCCTCACTTTCGATACCACATTTACATTCCACCTTTCTCGAATAAATTGTTGCTCGGGTCCCTCTTCCATCCTTATATCCATTGCTTCTAACTTTGTTCTGACATCATTCAAAATTCTACAAGCCACCTGAGCTGTGCCCGACTGTTTATTTTCAAAAAAAATTTCATTTCGCGTTCTCCATATCCAGTATATGAACCCATTCCATCCTAATCTCATTGCGTCTTGTTTCGGCCCTTTACCCGCTGCCTTGCTCTGTACCCATTCGATTTCTGTTTGCCATGTGTTTGCCTGTGATCTATTGTATCCCATTTTGTCTAGTATAAGCTGCCAAACCTCCTTAGAGTAATCACAATAATGAAAGAGATGTTCTGTCGTCTCCACTTCCTTCCAGCACAATATACATGTATCTATAGTAACTTTATTCCATTCTTTCATCTTCTCTAGTGTTTTGAGTCCCCCTTTAATCGCCATCCAGCTGATGAACGAGTGTCTTGGAATTCAATTTGAAAACCATACCAGCTGATGCCAAGGCACTAGTTGTTTTGTCCCTCTCAGTCCTTCATAAGTGTCCCGCAGGCTGTAGTCTCCATGAGTTGATGCAGTCCATACTAACTTATCTGTTCCTCCCATTATTTCTGTTCCATAGTCGATCTCTTCCACTATCTCTCTTATGTGAACCTTAATTCGATCAGGAAAGTGCCATTCTCCTTGTACTATAAATTCAGAAACCTTTGCATTTATGTGACATGTGGAGTTGTAAGTAAAAACTTGTGGGAACTTATCTTTCAAAATTCCACCCGGATGCCATGGATCAAGCCAGAAATTGGTGTTACTTCCGTCTCCTATTTGGTGTATAGCCACCTGAGCTGCTTCTTTCCTCTCTTTTAAAAGATTTCGCCAGCTCCAAGAACAGTCACTTGGAATTTTGAGTTGCCAGAAATTCCTACCTTTGATCAAGTTTCTGTGTATCCAGTCCACCCATAGTGTATCGGCCTTTGTTAGTACTTTCCAGATGTGTTTTCATGTTGGCGCTTGATTCACCATTGCCGATTCCTCGGTCCCCCTCCCTCCTCCTATGGGTAACACAACTCCTCCCATCCAATCAAAGCATGTGATTGGTGACATCCCGGCCCATAAAAATTCCTACACAACCTATTTATATTATCAATGATCTTCATCGGCATAATAAACGATGCAAACCAAGATACACTCAGGTTGTTAAGTAATCGCTTTAACTAACTGCAGTCTCCCCGCGTATGACAATGCCTTTCCTTTCCAAATTGTCAGATCCCGCTTTGTAACCTTTGTGAGTAAAGGACTACAATCTGGGTGATTTCGATCTTGTTGTAATTAAGGGGAGTCCCAAATATTTCACTGGCAGCTCTCCTGTCCGGAATTGTAGTATCCCCTCAATCTCTGTGCATGTGCTGTCATCCACTCCGGCAAAATATATCTGGCTTTTTTGAACATTCACTTCTAATCCAGTGCAATCTTTGAATGTATTCAGATTCTCTTTTAGCTTTGTGGCTGTTTGAACATCCCCCTGCATGAAGGCCATCAAGTCATCTGCAAAGGACAAATGAGTTATAACTGGGTTTTTACATTTGTGAGGAAGCTTATACTCATTTGTTTTTACAGTGTAGTGCATGATTTCCGAGAACAAATCCATCACAAGGACAAACAAGTATGGGGACATAGGGTCCCCTTGTCGTATCCCGCGCTTTCCCTTGAAATACCCGTATGGTGCCCCATTGATCATGATTGAGTAATGAGCTGATTCCACACACACTTTAACCCACTCAATGAATCTCCTAGGCATACCAACTCTATCCATAGCGAATTCAATAGCTTCCCATCTCACTGAATCAAATGCCTTCTTGATGTCCACTTTGACTGCACATCTTGGTGGTTCTGCATCCCTATGATAGTTATGCATGAGTTCGTGGGACAACAAGATGTTATCTTGGATGCTCCTGCCTGTAATGAATGCTGACTGGTTCTTATTTATCACCTTTGGCATTATCTGCTTCAATCTTCTTGTCATCACTTTTGTAATACACTTGTATACCACTCCACAACACGCTATTGGTCTATACTCCCCCAGATTGGATGGACTATGTACTTTTGGTATGAGTGTGACGCAAGTTGCATTGACTTCTTGAAGGAGCTTACCTGAGGTAAAGAAATTCTGTATTGCCTTTATGAAGTCATCACCTATAATTCTCCATGTACACTTGGAAAGGAGTGCTGAAAATCCATCACTTCCCGGAGCTTTTTCATTCCCTATGGCTGCCAAAGCTTCTATTATCTCGTCTCTGGTGATCTGCCTTTGTAAATCTGCATGGTCTACTTCATTTATGGTCTGCCTTGGCCCAATCTCTTGAAATACTGCTAGGTTAATCTCTGCCATCTGTTTTGGACTGTACAAATCCTTGTAATATCTCACACATTCATCTCCAATATCATTAAAATCTTGCATGATGTTACCGTCTCTGTTTATCAAGCAAGTGATCTTGTTTACCACTCTTCGAGCTTGCACCGATCTAAAGAAGTAGGTGGTATTGCTGTCACCCACACTGATTACCTGATCGCGACTTCTGTTTGTAGAACCCTCCTCTGTTACTGCTGCATGAACATAATGTTTAAGTGCTTCTTTTTCCTTTGTAATCAAATCTCTGTTCTGAGGCAGTATTTGTAATTCTGTTTGGATACCGTCCAGCTCTCTCTTCTTTTCTTTAACTCTATCAATTACATTCCCTACTCTCTCGCGATTCCACACAATAAGAGCCCCCTTCGTTACCTTCAGTTTCTTCATAAAGACATACATTGGGTTCCCCACTACTGGGTTTTTCCACGCTTCTTCCACTATTCGCATAAATCCCTCTTCTTTGTGCTAGAAGTTAAAAAATTTAAATGCTCTTTTCTTTTGATTTCTCTGTTTCATAGAAGTTACTATCATGGACGAGTGGTCGGAGATGGCACCTTGGTTTAAGAACTCAGTTTCATGATCTTCGTTGACTTTGGGTTAAGACTTGAACCATTAGAAAGCTCGTTCTGAGTCGATCGTTTTGACGTATGGTAGGTCCAATTTTGAGGTCTGAGTCCAAAGATATGTCCTACGGAAGTTATGTTGACTTTTACACGCTATTTCTGCCCGCGTTGACTTTGACTTTTCAACTTTGACTGGGCTTTAAAAAGGTTTTTTTCTCCTTGAATCTTGGCCTTTAATCATAGAACTTCTTAGCAACCAACATTTGCTCTATTATCTTGCAAAAAGGACGCATTTCTTCACATATTCGACTTCAATGCCTGAAATACATAAGAACACGATAACAGTACTAACTCTTACTTATTAATCACATAATTGGTCAAAAAGTAATATTGTTAAGGGGTTAAAACTACAGTTTTGGGCTCTTATCAAACCACCCCCAAACAGCATTTTGCTTGTCCTCAAGCAAATATGAAAAATTAGAATAAGTGACCAAAAATGGAGTTCTAACTAATCTCGTTTCGCTGAGTGCAATTGCATTGACCATATGCAACAAGGCCTTAAACTACTAGGAATTCCCTAGTGGACGACTTATAGCCTCGTGAGAGTTTTCCAGTGAAGATACTCACAAACTTCATCTATACTATAACGACTAAGAAATCAAACTATTGTTTCCTTATTTATTCTCAAATATCTATACATCTCACTAGCAATGAATACAGAATAATCAAGTCGAAACCTAAGCTAATATATGCATAATAATCAGTCATCTACGAATAAATATATATACAATGAGTAGCTATGTAATGCACTAACAGGTCTGTTTCTAAAACTTTGGAATAGCGTCTTTAAGTAGGTCCTCACATAAATGTCAAGTCAAAAACACTCTGATTTTTCCGCTCAAGTTTCGCTACTCCAGTGTGCAGTGGGCACACTTTACCTTACAATCTCAATGACACATAGGGAAGCCGAAGTCGATCAAACACATCTACGACTTACTATCACACTAACCTATTCGTAATTGAGCTAGAGGTCTTTATTAGGTATTGCGGGGATTAGGTGATGGTTTAAGAATGAAGGAAATGGATATTCAAAAAGAACCAGTCTGAGATAATAGAGTCTTCATATTATATAACTAGAGAAAATTTTGTTCTTTACTTTGCTTCTACACTTTATTTCCATCTTTAGCCATTTTTTTCTTTTTCTTTGGCTTTTGACTCCTTTGATTCTGTTTTTAGAGTTCTAAATCTTTATTATTATTTTTTTTTTTTTTTTTATTTTTTCTTTTCTTTGGATGGAAACTTTATTTTCTTATTTGAAGCAACTAACAAATTCTTGATTTCAAAGGTCTTTCTCTTTTCTATTCTTCATCTCTATTCTCAGACTCATTCAAAGAATGGGTAGGCTGATTTACATTTTTATTTTGTTTTGTATAAAAGGGTAAAGGATTTGCGGTTTATGAAAGGCTAAAGAAAGGCTCAGAGGGGCGACTAGTGGAAAATAATTTCATAAGATTTGAATTTCTGGCTATATCGATCCAAAGAGGACCTAAATTCTCGCTTAAGATATGGCATAGTGATCAAGCAAGTGGACGTGTGATTTCTCTATCCGGAATTTACTTCTCCCTTATGTCATTTCTCAAATATTTCACTCATATAAGGGTTTAGGCTATATTCTCACAGGATTTGTAGAATAAGTATACTAGCCTAGATTTCAGAAACTTGATGTTAATACAAGCATAGATACTCATGCAATATATTTATAGAAAGATGCAAAGATTATTACCTACACATTAACTTAAGTTTCTAAAAACTATTCTAATGCAAAAGCTAACGTGAAACTTCTAGATTATTAAAAGCATAGAGAAAGAAAACAATACCAATATTCCTAAGTGTAGCATAACTTTTTATTTATATTTTTGATTTTTTTATTTTTTTTTTTTTACTAGAAAACAAGTGCATATTGTACATATCTATATCCTAATAGATGTCTTAAATTACATCTGTTTCTATGCCACCCCCAAACAAAATGCATGCTTTGTCTTCAAAGTATTGAAATAAAAAGGATAGAAAAATACCATAGAAACGCGTGAAATTTTGGAACATCTGAAAAACGAAGTTAAAACATACTAATATAGATAAATAAAAACAAACGCAACTCTATATGAGTTCCACCCATTATGGGGTTACAAGAAGTAAATTGCTTGGGACATAAGTAGACACGAACAAAAATAAAACTTACATCCTATCTAGCATTTAGACGTCATCATCCTCGTCTACATAGAAGCGAGGTTCTTTTGCGTCATGCCACGCCATGATAACTTGCCAAGCCTATCTCCATGTATTATTAACCCGTGCTAACCTATTAAGTGTTACTCGGTCCGATTAGGTGTAAGGAGCAACCCATTGAGGTTGTACCCTCCATCCCAGCCAAGTCATAACACGAAACGAACGAACAACGTAATTAGTGGGTCTCGTAATTTCAACCCCAACCCAATCCGTGTAGCGGGTACATAAATCAGGGAAAAAACAGCTCATGTTACGACAAACCAAAATAGGCATAAGAAAGTACTTATGCCTCATACTATGGCCTCTAGCTAGACTAGCCACTAAAACTTTGGGAATATTGTCATATAGGAGACGTCCCTCAGCTAAAGCAAGGAAAATGTCACCAACAGTACTATGCGTAGAAGTAAACTGCCAATCCCCTAAAATATTCATCATAATGAAGAACATGGTAAGGCCTACGTTCAGGGACAGGCTATCAAGGGCTATGTTATACTGCCCTCGGTCCATTACACGAAAAACCCCTCCCCTATAAGTCTCGTGAAAGTACTCATAGTTATAAAGGTATGCATTATTAGTTAGATATCCCCATGAGTTTGTAGGAACAGGCATAGGTATTCCCACAACAAAAGCAACTAAGAACTTGCTAAAATCCATAGTCATATCATTAACTACGACAGAGAACATTTGTTCTCTATCTGGTCGACAAAAGAATTTTGAATTATTATAGAAATATTCAGTAAGTTGAGGTAAATAGGAGTCATCGGGACTTACCAGTAGATGTGTCCATTTTGACTACACAATTCTATCACGGAACCATCCTCCATAGGTGTCGCTACGGAACAAATCTTCAAAAGACTGCTCCGAGATGATATGAGGGGATGTCATCACAACAAATACGCTCTAGAAGTGCTGCAATCAACCTAGGAAAAACTCACCAAAAATCAGAAATTTAAGTGGCTACGAAGGAAAAGGCGCGGGGTGCACTCAGAATTGGCCTATGAAGGGCGCAGGGTGCGCTCCTGTCATGCTCGAGGTCCAGGCACTACAGCGCGGGGTGCGCTCACAATTGGCATGTGAAGGGCTCAGGGTGCGCTCCTGTCTTGCTAGAGTTATAGGCACTTCAGCGCGTGGCGCGCTCGGAATTGGGTTGTGAAGGGTGCGGGGTGCGCTTCGTATACCTTGAGTGCTCTGCAGTGAAAAACTAAGAGAAAAGTGAGGAGTGAAAGGTGAGAGTGCACGGTGTGAGGTGTGGTTTGTAAGTGTAGAGTGAATCAAGTATTTATAGTGGTTTAGTTTCTAAAACCAACATCCACAAGTTTCCAAAATTATTAAGGCAATTGCCGGAAACAGGATATCCTAAAACCAAAACGGAAACAAGTTAGGTGCATATTCCAAATATAAACCAATAGCTTTTTGGTTGAATTTAAAATAGCAACTTCCTAATTCTATTCATTGAAATTCCATCGCTACAACAATATATAATCTTAGCCATACCAATACTAGCAACATTCTCAACAACTCATATTTCCACAGTTTGCAAAATTTAACTTCTAAAACTGTGGATAAGATAAAAGCAATGCAAAAAATAATAATACCACCCCCAAACAATTCGGGAAGGTGGGATTCGTGAAAAAATCATTGCATGCTTGGACAAAAACCAAATTAAATTAAAACTTCAACTAACAATCAAATAGTCGAAAACGATTACATAATCCAAATCTAACTAATAAACTAAACAACTCGAAATAAAATTCTACGAAAACAGGGAAATTTCCTAAACACCAAACAACTAAACTACTCGCTATGAGAGGAAGATGGTCCAGCATCGTCAGTCCTGCGTCGACGACGCTCATGCCTCTCAGAGTCGTTAGAAATAGGACTCTGATAAGGTGGCAAGCGTCTTAGAACTTAGTCTCGGAACTGCCGCTGTCCCTCCATAAATTCCCTCATCTCTGCCCAACGTTCATCCTCGCGCTGGACGTTTGCCTCCACATTCTTCTGCAGGTTCACATTTTCATCATGAATGGCAACCTGCCTATTCCGCAAGTCTTCACAAATATGGTTCAGGGAACGCAAACCACGATGCAGCACTGACATACGTTCTATATCAGAATTACACTTCTCCAAGGCATTGGCATCAAAACATGTCGTGTCCTCCTCCTCATCATCCGAATTAACATCTTCCATAACCCTATCTCCAGGCAATCTCCACGTCTTCTGGATACATTCCGTATAAGCAATTGCATTTGAGTGCAACTTCACCATAATACGTTCAAATTTCGGAATAGCTCCAAAATGCAACATGATCTTAGTAATCAAAACAGGGAATGGTGCAATGCTTTTTCCAACGCCTCTAATCATATTTAGCAAAAAGTCGAGAATGCAAAAATCATACCTCTTCTGCTGCAATACCCAAAGAACGTGCAGACAGTTCAAACTGATGTCACTGAACTTCTCTTTCCCAATGACATTCTTACCAACCCACTGAACTACAACCAGATGGGTGGTTCTCAGAGATGACTGTCGAACACAATGCGACTTCGTATTGTATTGTTCTTCCAACACAGTCTCTCTCATCAACGCCTCTATCCCCCATACTAGGATTCTTGCGCTGTGGCTACGAGATTGTGTCTTGGGTGAACGTCTAGAATCCTAAACACATCTGTACACACTTCTTTCGTCGTATTATTCACCTTCACAAAAAATAATCCGACCATCCAACTCCCTCTTCTTATAGATTTGCATCACCAAATCAGTGTGATAAAAGTCATTCGTCGAATACCACAACTTCGTCCACCTCTTACTAATCATCTCGTCACTGTAAAAAGGTGTAAAATGGTCGGCAATAAAAGCTTGTTCCGAAAGAATTCTTATGGTTTGAGCCTTTTTTTTTTATTTCGAAAATGAGTCAGGGTAAGGTGGAGGAGAGGTATTGAACAAAGAAATCGAAATTTGGTTTGAGTGGTTGGTTGGGTTTGATTGGTGCGATTTTGGAGAAAATTTTGGTTTATGTTTATGTTTTGGGTGGTTTAATGGACGTGGAAGAGATGAATTGGTGTAAGGGTTGAATTTGGTATGGGTGGTTTGATTGGAGTGGAGAAAATCGATGGTGGTTTTCTTTTTTATTTTTCTTTTTTTTTTTTAAGGTTCGATGGTTTAATGGAGGTTGATGGCGTGAGGAAGATGAAGAACTCGCGATGCATTTTGGCTAATGTGGACTCACGTGCGAGGCACGTGACTACGATATTTTGGGCCCAAGCCCAAACAATTTTGGAAATACCCATTTTGTCCCTATGCGTGCAAACTTAAAACTGAAATTCTCGACTCGTTAACGGTCTGATTTTTGCGAATGAGCTATGAAAATGATCAGCAGAGAATTTCCAATCTAATGATCGATAAAACACTCTATTCTAACCATGGTTGACATATAAAAATATAGAAAATGTCTCGAAGTGCGTGAATGACGTAAGCTATGCGAACAAATGAAATCTAAATTCATAGATAATGTCAACCCGAATCAAAATACGATTAAACAGCATAAGCAAAAAAAATGGAAGCAATCAAGAATGGAAAGACCTTCACCCCACCCCCAAACAAATTTTTGACAACGAAGTTTGAAAATTTGTTTAAAAACGTGGGTCTTTTAAAGTCAAATTCCCGAGACGTGCTAGATTACTATTTTTATGGTTTTAATATTTTTTTTCTTTTTATGAATACGGATTAATATAAGGAAAAACAATAAGCAATAAAGACATAATTCACACCATATAGGAACATGACTCAGAAACCGAGAAAACATGCAAGAGTGGAAAACGTGAATTATGTTAAACGTGGACTTAGGATCCGGTACTTACAGCCACACACTCTGTAGGGAAGGCCCGGTTACCTGAATGGTGCACTTACCAATATATGGAAGTGAAAGGAACTACACTAAACGTCAAAGGTCAATCCTCATAGACGGGGTCCTGTAAAAGGGCATCCTCCACATCAGGGGACATTAACTCGTGAAAATGTTTTAACTGTTGGTCATTGACTTGAAAGGTACTATTGTCCTTGGGATTTACCAAGGTGATTGCCCCATAAGGGGTGACTTCAGTAACCAGAAAAGGACCAGACCAACGGGTTTTTAATTTCCCGTGAAAAATATGCAAACGGGAGTTGTAAAGCAAGATATTTTGACCGACCACAAACTCTTTGCGCAAGATTTGCTTATCATGAACACGTTTCATGTTAGCTTTATAATCCTTTACAAGATCATAAGAATCGCTACGAATTTCTTCAAGCTCATTTAATTGCAACTTGCGCTTGACACCCGCCTCATCAAAATTGAAGTTAAGGCTTTTTATAACCCACATAGCATGGTGTTCCAATTCAACGGGCAAATGACAAGGTTTCCCTAATATAAGTCTAAAGGGAGACATACCTATAGGAGTTTTAAAAGCAGTCCTATACGCCCATAAGGCATCAGTTAGATGCTTAGACCAATCTTTCCTATCAGGATTTACAGTTGTTTCTAAGATTTTTTTTATTTCCCTATTAGAAACTTCTACTTTGGCCGGTAGTTTGTGGATGATAAGGAGTTGCCACCTTATGTGTAACTCCATACTTTTTAACTAGAGACGCAACAACTCTGTTGCAAAAATGTGTTCCACCATCACTAATAATGGCTTTAGAAATGCCAAACCAACAGAAAATGTATTCCTTAACAAAAAAACACAACTGTCTTATGGTCATTGCTACGGCAAGCCATGGCTTCTATCCATTTAGACACGTAGTCCACGGCAACAAGAATATAAATAAATCCATGGGAAACAGGAAAAGGACCCATGAAATCAATGCCCCATACATCAAAAATTTCTACTACCATAATGGGATTTAGAGGCATCATATTACGTTTTGTGATTCGCCTTAGTTGTTGGCAATGAACACACGTCTTGCAATGCACTTGGGCATCTTTAAAAAGGGTATGCTAATAAAACCCACATTGAAAAACTTTAGCAGCTGTTTTCATACCACTAAAATGGCCACCACACTCTTTGTCATGGTAAAACGATAGGACCTCATTATATTTCCACTGGAGAATACAACGACGAATAATCTGATCCGCACAATACTTAAAAAGGTAGGGCTCATCCCAGTAGTATAGCTTAACTCTGGCCAAGAACTTCTTACGTTCATTTCTTGACCAAACATCAGGAATAATATCAGAAGCTAAATAATTCACAATGTCAGCATACCATGGTGCAGAAAAAATAACATGAAGATGCTAATCAAGAAAAGAGTCAGGTATGGACTCAAAATCACTATCATTCTCATTTGTTAGTCTAGATAAGTGGTCGACAACTACATTTTTTACCCCTTTTTTGTCCTTTATTTCTAAGGTGAACTCTTGCAGGAGAAGAATCCATCGGATCAATCTCTGTTTAGCATCCTTCTTTGCGAGAAGGTACCTACAGGCTGCATGGTCCGTGTAAACTAAAGTCTTAGTACCAACCAAATAAGGACGAAACTTATCTAAAGCATAAACGACAGCTAAAAATTCTTTTTCCATAGTTGTATAATTCCTTTGAGCATCGTTTAAAGTTTTACTAGCAAAATAAATAACGGTGGACTTATTATCTAGTTTTGGTTCCAACATAGCACCAACAATATAATCACTAGCATCACACATAAGTTCGAAAGGTTTAGAGCAATCGGGAGGCTGTATAATGGGTACAGATGTTAAAGCGTCTTTTAAAGTTTCAAAAGCCTGTTTACAGTTATAATTAAAATCAAAGATGGCATCCTTTAAAAGCAGATTAGTTAAAGGCCTAGCTATTTTTGAATTTTTTTGATAAAACGCTTATAAAAACCTACATTGCCTAGAAATGCTCTTATATCACGGACAGTCCGTGGTATAAGTAGAGACGCTATCTTATCTAGTTTGGCCTTATCTACTTCGATGACATCACTAGATACAATGTGACCTAGCACTATTCCTTTTTTAACCATGAAATGACATTTTTCCCAATTTAAAACCAGACTCTTCTCTTCACACCGTGTCAAAACCTTAGACAGGTTAGACAGGCAGTTAGTGAAAGAGTCTCTATAGATAGAAAAATCGTCCATGAAAACTTCCATGAAGTGCTCTACTATGTCACTAAATATATTAAGCATACACCGTTAGAAGGTACCAGGAGCATTACAAAGGCTAAAAGGCATTCGTTTATAGGCATACGTTCTAAAAAGACATGTGAAGGTAGTCTTTTCTTGGTCATCAATATCAATAATAATATGAAAATAGTCAGAGTAGCCATCTAAAAAACAATAATAAGCATGACCAGGTAGACGTTCGAGCATCTGATCTATAAATGGTAAAGGAAAATGATCATTTCGTGTCATGGCATTTAAACGTCTGTAATCAATACAGATCTTCCATTTTATAGGGACTCGTGTGGAAACATATTCACCCTTAGCATTACGTACCATGGTAACCCCCGATTTCTTAGGAACTACATGAATGGGACTTACCCATTCGCTATTGGAGATTGGGTATATGATACTTGCATCAAGTAACCGTAAGACTTCTTCCCTTACCACCTCTTTTATGGCAGGGTTCAAGCGACGCTGAGGTTCGCGAGAAGTCTTTATATTATCCTCCAAATGGATACGATGTGTGCATACATTAAGGTCAATCCCCTTAATGTCGTCTAGGGACCAACCAATCGCGGAACGATGTTCCCTAATCACCCTAATCAAACGTCCCTCTTCATCCGCAGACAACAGAGAAGATATAATTACTGGATGACTACCATTCGGATCAAGTTGAATATACTTCAACTCAAAAGGAAGAGGTTTAAGCACAGGGGTCAGAGGAATGCCGATAAAGGCTTCTGGAGGTTCCTCATCATGAATAGTGAAGACTTGTTTAGGTATCAAATCGTCATACTCGGTAGATGGAGCTACAAAAGGATCTAAGGTAGGTGCAGACTCGAAAAGGGCGTTGACTTCCTCTACGTAGGAGTCATCCTCAAAATCTAAACTTCCGAAATAAAGGAATGTATGCATCTTGTTTTCTAGAAATGTGTTATTAAAATAGTCTTGAGCTAAGCTCTCGATCATGCTAACCTCCCCATCTATAGACGAATCTGGCAACTGTTTCATCATTTTAAAAATATTTATCTCAACAGAAAGATAGCCAAAAGATAAGGACATCGAACCATCGAGGCAGTTTATAAGCTCATTGGCAATTGCCAAGAAAGGACGCCCTAAAATGATCGGAACAGAGTCGTTAGTGACTTCTGTATCAAGAATAACAAAATCAGCATGATAATAGAAATCTTAAACCTTAACAAGCACATTTTCAACCGCACCCTTAGGATTCTTAATATACCGATCAGTGATAAGAACCCAAAACTGTAATTTTAACCCCTTAACAATAATACTTTTAGACTAATTATGCGAGTAATAAATAAGAGTTAATATTGATTACGTGTTTTTATGTATTTCAGGCATTGAAGTCAATTATGTGCAGAAATGTGCCACTTTGGTGAGATAAAAGAGCAAGGGTTGGTTGCTAAGAAGTTTTGTAATTAAAGGCCAAGATTCAAGGAGAAAAAGCCTTTATAAAGCCCGGTCAAAAGCTGAAAAGTCAAAGTCAACGCGGGCAGAAACAACATACAAAAGTCAACAGAACTTCTGAATATCGTATCTTTGGACTCAGGCCTCGGAATCAGGCCTACCTTATGTCAAAACGACCGGCTCGGAAAGAGCTTTCCAATGGTTTAAATCTTGACCCAATAAGAGGAGCAGAAGTGGACAAAAAGCCTATTGAAATCAGATCCAGCTGAAAAGGGCCTTGTAGACTGAAGAGATTGGGTTTTGGGCTCGATTTTCCGGCCCAAAACATGGCTCCTCAGCCCATGCACGAAAATGTGGATCTAGTCTCCTCCATTTCAACACTAAAGACTTAGCTCTTAAGAAAAATTAGCTAGGGTAGCAAGTAGCCATTAGAGCATAGTTCTACATCTAGTTTTCTTCAATTAATTAGTTTTCATACCTTATTTTAATTTAGATTATTGAATCATTGTTATTCTTTTATTAGAGTAATAAAAATAGTTAGTTCTTCATAATTTCGGTTTTGATTCATTAAATTACTTAGATTTAAATTCATTACTTAGTTGTTAATCATTTCATAGTTATTAGTTTAGTTTTGAATTATTGATTAGAATCTTTATATTATTAAAGTTATAATCTTTATATTATGTCTTGTTCAATTTCGATTGGAAATGATAGCATAATGATTCTAGGCTAAACCTCCATTATAGGGGGTTGAAGAAGCCTTGATGAAGCTTGATCTTTGTTAACTTAGAAATCGTCGTGATAATCTATTCAATTCTAGAAAGTAATTAGTTCACCATGAGAATGGGTTTGGTTGCTTCACATGCTAGTTATTAATTGGTAGAGATTGCCATGTATAATTAGGGATTAGAAATACCATTTTGATATGTGAAAGCATTGAAAATTGGATCACGATGAATCTTTGTTAGTTGATTAAGTCGAGTTAAGGTGGAATCAACCCCCCCTAATTCCTTATCATATAATCAATTTAGAAATTCCGTAGTTTGAATTAGCGTATCTTGTTATTTGAATTCACATCGTAGTATAATTTCCCACCATTACTCTCACTAACTTTGGATAGAACCGATAATATTATAAAACATTGAATGCTAAAGAACTAGGAGTGGAACGAATCTTTTACTCCACTCTATTTCGATAGATTTGAGAGTAGAATAATCTTTGATAAATAGACACGAAAATAGTTTTAGTTT
The DNA here is from genome assembly GCF_015680905.1 of Coptis chinensis. Taxonomy (NCBI): domain Eukaryota; kingdom Viridiplantae; phylum Streptophyta; class Magnoliopsida; order Ranunculales; family Ranunculaceae; genus Coptis; species Coptis chinensis. Next base: position 21,297,163 of record NC_141456.1, on the reverse strand, counting down.
TACTTGCGTTTAGAGTTTCATCATTTATTCGTGAGTAAACTATTCTTTTTACGTTTATCAATCAGCTAATTGTAACGTTATTTTAGTAGGTTGCATCTCCTATAGACCTATTTATTTATATAAATAATAAGGGAGTAAGTTAACACTCACCCCCAGGTCTAATAGCGCGGTCATCGTGTGGGAATCTCCTAAGGTGTATTGTACAGTAGGACCACCAGGGTCCTTGTACTTAACGATTCCATTATGTTCGGATAAAATTGGAAACTGTTCAGTTAAAAATGCGTCTTTATGAATATTTGTCTTATGCCTAGTAGTGCACAACTCTTTGAGAAACTTAGCATGGTGATGTAACTTTTTAATCGCTTCAAGAAAGGGTAGGTTTATCGTTAGATTTTTGAAAACTTCCCTAATCTCATCGAAATTCATATCCTTGGTTAACATGGCTAATCTTTGGGGAAACGGTGGTTTCTCTCTATATTTAGCATATGGATCAACAGGATGTCTAACCTTGGCTTTTTGTTTCTTAGGTTGTGGTTTAACTGGTACCTCTACAGGGGTAGGATCTTTAATTTCTAGTTCAGTATCTAGTAAAATATCAAGTGTAGGGACTACTGGTGGGATAACTACAGGCATAGTACGGCGTTATCAACCACTCTGTCAGAACGGAGAGTGGTGATGGCATTTAGCTCTCCTACGTTTCCATTTTCATTACTAGTATTACCGTTTACCTCAAAGGTTGTGTTTATTGTTTTAGGATTAGATATCGTTTGACCTTGAAACACACTTTTTGGTTGTACTTTCTCTTGGGTTAACTACTGTAAGTAAAGTTGGATGGACTGTAAAATATGTTGTTAGATTTGCATAAAGGCGTCAAAATAATCCGATTATAGAGGAGTGTTTGTTACAGGTTGTGTGACAGGAACTATGTCACGTTGATTATTAATGGGTGGGTTATGATAGTTATTATTTACTGGAATGATACCTCTATTAGCATTATAATTATTATTGTTATAATTATTATAATTACCTTGTCATTGTCCTTGTCCTTGTCGTGGTGGAGCTTGGTTGTAATTGTTTGTTGGCCTAACATTTTGATTATTATAACTTGGAGGTGTAACTTGTTGATTATTTCTCCAACTGAAGTTGGGATTTTGTCTCCAAGGGGTGTTAGGAATAGGATAGCTATTAATAGAACAAACATTATCTGGTTGTGATGGTTGTTGTTCATAGGCGAAAGGACAATAGGAGTCAGGAGGCTCAGGACTCAAACAAAAATTACATGTAAGCTTTTGTTGAACAGAAATAGCTTCTACCTTTTTAGTGAGAGATTCGATTAAAGTTTTAAGCTCAGGATCGGGTTTAATCTCAAACATACTGGCAGCCTTAACTGTTAAAGAAGAACTAGCGGAGTGGGGGATATCGTCACTACCCCCCCCCCCCCCAGTTATTATTACGCTTTGTTTGATCTTCTAAAAACATATAAGCCTCTTAGGCTCCTTTACTGAGAAAACTACCCCCATTCATTCTATCAAGGACCTCTTTATGGTGGTGTAAAAGTCCCTTGAAAAAGGCACGGACTAACGTGTCTTTCGCAAGGTTATGATGTGGACACTCTATAAGAAGATCATTGGAACGATTCCCAGCCTCTGAAAAGGATTCATGAGGATTCTGGCAGAAAAAATGAATCTTGGAAAGCATTTCATGTCTTCAATGGTGGGTAAAAATGTTCCATAAACAATTGAACAAGTTTGGCCCATGAGTCCACAGAATTAGGCGCTTGGGCAGTTAACCAAGGTGCCGCCTTATTGCCTAGGGTGAAAGGAAACACCCTCAATTTAATTTGTTCTGCACCTACCGTAGGATAATGGAATTGATAGGGTTATATACTAAAAGCATTACTTTTGTAATAACTCTAATTCTTTATATTTTGAATGAGAATCATATGGGCAAATATTATGCATATTATATGTGTTATTAGTTATATGCATGTGTCTAATACATTATGTTATAGATGATATGGTGTGTGGTGACACACAGAAGATCATATCATCAGTACCTTATAAAGTATAAGTAATCGTTCACAACCTAGATGGATTTGGACAAACCATTGGTACGGTTGTAGTATAATATGGTATTAGTCTATCTTGACTATAGGATTACACTAGTACACTTTGTGTGTATTGAACAGGACCAAGTAAGGTTGTTTCTCTTTATACTGACTATATAAGAGAACAAACGACTTTGTTATTATGGATGCTTGTCCTCTTAATCCGGATATAATAACAGGTACTTACATGCATTGTACATTGCTTTAAATCATCAATGAGTGAGATTCATTTGTGAATCAACAAACTCGATGGATTGGGTAATGACATTATATGTAAGGTGTGCTGTTGATTATAGAAGGAATCGTGGTCCCGCAAAAGAAGTCCGGGCTGATGATGTCCCCTTGAGGAGCTCATAAGGATTGTCATGTAAACCTTGCAGGTGGATTTGATCCGACATGACAATGAGGTTGAGTGGTACTACTCAAGGACATAAGAAGTTGATTAATGTAGTTGTCAGTAACTTGACTTAATCAACGGGCATTCGATATCTTAAACACGGGGAGATCAACGAGCATATAATATGGAGCCCATAAACGCTGACACGTAATTTGCGATTAGGGCGGTAGTGCAACAATGGCCTTTAGTGGAATAAGCCATTTGTTGACGAACTTGGGCCGTGTGTTCTGGGCGAACATGGGAAGCCCAAGCCCGTCAGGAGGCCCAACCCTAATTTCTCATCATGGTCCCTATTGTAGCCTATATAAAGGAAACCTCTTTCTTTGGCCGACTTCTACACAAGAAAAATCAAGGTTTTGCTCCAGAAAAATAGATCCAGAAATCGGATCCAATTTTGGGAGTGAGAGAGGCCAAGAGAGAAAGAAGAGGTTGGAATATCGTTACCCACACAATGTCCACTCTGTGCATGTAAATACAACAAAAGATCAAGAGGTTGATTTCGGATTTCATAGCTATTGGATTCTCAGAGATATCAAGAAGCTGATCTAAAAGGTAAATTTCTAACCAAACCGTGGCACCCCTTATTCCGCTGCGCGTGGGTGTTTCGCGGTTCGTAGTAAATCATTCGGCGAAACCATAATGGTTCCTACAGGAATGTGGTAAGAACTTGTTCAATCCTACGCATATGCTGATAAGGTTTTTCATAGTCTAACCCATGAAAAACTGGTAACAAATTAAATATATTCTGGGGGATTTGAAAATCCCCCACTGGGTCTGCAAGAACGATGCAAGATTTCGGGCTATCGTTCAGGGATTTGTAAAAGTCAAAGAGAGGAGTCTCTCTTTCTTCAGCCATTATTTCAGGTGTAGTGTGTGGTATACTAGATAGGTTTGTGTGTTGACGTTCACGATAGATTACGTTAGTCATTTTTTCTCTACCTGACCTTAATCTCATCCAAGGCTAAGTCAAATATTAAAGAAACACGACAATAGTCAAAACAACCCTGATATGCTATTATAAATCCTCTAACAGGATATGCGAGGAGTGGAAGAAAAAAGTACCTGAATGCCTCCTTGCGTCGCTTATGAATAGCGTCTTGTATATGCGAGCTCAGTATATTTAACAAGTTAGAAACACTAAATAACTTGAAGAAATGGAAGTTTGTACTAACCTATGAAAATCGGGCTGTTTAGAAAAGGGCGTGTGGCGCACTCAAATTTTGCCTTTCAAAGGCGCAGGTCGCGCTCTTGCCTGACTCGAAGTCAAGGCACTTTAGCGCGGGGTGCGCTTCAACTTTGCCTAACAAGGGCACGAGGCGCGCTCTTGCCTTGGACGATGTCCAGGCACTTTGGCGCGCGGCGCGATCGGAAAATAAGCCAATGAGGCGCGGGGCGTGCTCAGTGTATTTCTGCGAAAAAAAAATCAGTTCTTAAGCAAACAACCACAGTTATAACCAAACAAGGGTGGGTGGGTTTAATGGGATTTTGGTAGGATTAACACTATTAAAGGAATTGAAACTAAATACAACTAAGATGGCAGCGACGCCATTTGATAAAAGGGAAAACGATAGTTTTACCTACGAATAAGTAATGAAACTCAAATGTAAGTAAAACTAAAACTGATTCATGCTTAATATCAACGTTATCTACTCTCGTTATCAATGCAATATGTTTGGAGCAGAGAATTCGTTCCACTCCTAGTTCGTTTAGATGTAAAGTTTTCTAGTTCATGTAAGCTAACAAAATCGTGAGAGTAATGGAATTGAATTTAACTACGATGGTGAATTAACTAATCAAGATAATATAAATCAAACTACGGCAATTCAATACTAAATTGACAATATGCGAAGGAATTAGGGGAATTTGATTCCACCTTGATTCGACTTAATAAACTAGCATAGAATACGTTGTAATCCTAATCTTTACATTTTCACGTAAAGGTTGGGTATTTCTAATCCCTAATTATTCATGGTAATCTCTACCAACTAATAACTAGCATGTGAAGCAATCAAACTCATTCTCATGCTGAACTAATTACTTTCTAGAGTAGAATAGAACATTACAACTATATCTATGCTAACAAAAATCAAGTCATCATCAAGGCTTTCTCAAACCCCTCTAATAGAGGTTTTCACAACACCATAACAGCTTTTTTGTGACGCCCATTCGGCGTCTCAATTTGCGTCACTAAATTTTGTGACGGCATCTTGACGTCAGTAATTTTTGTGATGGCCTTTTGGCGACACAAATTTGTGACGACATTTTCACATTTGTGTCGGCATTCTGGCGACAGTTTTTGTTGTGACGGCGTTTTGGCGCCACAAATTTGTGACGACAGTTTCACATTTGTGACGACATTCTAGTGTCAATTTTTTTGGGACGGCATTATGGCGTCACTAAACGTGTTTTAGTTTTTTTTTTTTAAAAAAATTATTTTGCTATATGAGCAATCATTTTGCAGTCTTGTACCTTGTAGAACTGTTGTTTCGACCAAATATGATCAAAACACCAAGTGTTGATGAAAAAGACGAAGAACGTAGAAAAGTAATTAGAAAAATGATGGTGATTGGGGGAATGATGAGATCAGACCTTGCGGTTGCCTACATACCCAAATTATCGGTGGGATCAAGTCTCAAGAACGTGAGTTCAATGAAAAATAGTTTGGTATTTATATAGGTAGAGTAGAGAGTCCTTGTAGCTCAAGTAATCTTGTAGCTTGAGTAATTGTGATATACTATAACTTTCAACTGATAATTATCTCTTTGATAAGAAACGAATCTGGACATAAATCAACTTACATTAGTGGCAAGCCATGTGGCTAAGGTTCAGCCTTAGCCACATGAGTTAATGGGCTTGTACATTGATCCATGATATTGTGAATTGGGCTTTAGCTCTGTCGATTAAACGAATAAAGTGGACACTCCTACCAATGGACGTTTGCCACGTAGGTGGGGGTTGAACACAGCCCCTCTTTGGCATCTTAAACAAAGTTCATATGGCAAAGAAGAAAGAAAAATGAGCTGAATGTATAACGGCGTCGCGGCGAAAAGAAATAATTGGAAAATTGATCAATCGAAAAAAAAATCGCGGAATTAGCGGTAATCTAAATAATGTCAAACTAACGATACGGACGCAATGTAGTTAAATAAAAGATGGCGAAAATGCATGCAAAAAAATAAAATATGCACGTAAATAAAATTGCAAAAAAATCGATTGGCGAAAACTGCATCGACGCGGCGTCACGCGTATAATAATGAAATTTGAATTGACGATGCGTGCAACGGAATAGCGATACTTGGATTATACCGTTGAAAATTAAACGTAAGGGCAATTTAGTAATAATAATAATAAAAAGAAAGCTAAATACTGAATTGGACTCAAAGTGTTCGGATGAGATAAGAATATGGAGTAGATAAGATTTGAGATTAGGGATGAAGTTGGAGTTGGAGCATAATCCCACCAAAGACTGAAAACCCCAGCCAGAACCTATATAAGTGGTGTGGCCGCGACATCCCAATCCACAAAAACACTTTTTTACGCCATCCAACAAAACAAACGTAAGTAAAAAATCTTTGACATCGCGACAAAACTCGACTTCTTCCAGATATCGCTGGCTGGTGGTGGCGCCTTCCATCGAACTAGCAATCGCTCAGCTCATCTTGATTCACGGTAAGCTAAACTTATACTCCTTATATTCAGCGATAGCAATAATGTTACCACCACCAAAGGTCCAAGCGATCATGGTAGGAAAACCTAGTTCTTGTGGTGCGCCTCAGAATTGTGTGTGAGTCGCCTCCATCATAACGAGCATGGAAAACACAAGAGAAACTCCTTCGGCAGTTTACATTATGCACATGAACCTTTCTAATCCCAAGTCCCAACATCAAAGGTACGACCCTCAAGCCCCAGCTGTTCTTCTTCTTTCTTTTTTTTTTTTTTTTTTATATGCATGACCTTGAACTGTTGCATCTTGGCCTTAGAAATTCTCTGTTTCGGACATGTGGTGGTGACACAAAAAATATCTTAACTTTGGTTTTTGTTTTTTTTGCTGTAGTGATCTTCAGCTGGAGAAGACGATGAGGAAGAGATACTGGCGCTTATGCATGGCCCAAAATATCGCCGAGATATCCGATATCTCGCCGATATATCTCGGTAAATTGGTACACCGATATCGATATTTCCGACATATATCCACCGAATATTGAACCCCTTTTTTTCCGAGATATATCGGAATTTCCGATATGAAACTTTATATCGCCGATATAATCGATATTTCCGATATATATCGGTTGACTTTTTGACCATTTTTAAATATAAATCCGATATTTCCAATATATTTCCGATATTATATGTCCGATATTTCCGATATTTTAAATAGTTTGGACTGGTCACCAAAAAAACCAATATATCCGATATATCTCGGTTTTTGGGTACACCGATATATTAACCGATATCGAAATTTTGGGCCTTGCGCTTAAGTTCAAAGTTTATGTTATCAAATACGATACGGTGCATCGCCAGTTAATGAAGGGCACCGTACCTGCTCTTTTTAACATGGCCAAAGTGTATCCGGAATAAAATAACAAAACATAATACGGTGCTTTGCCAAAGACAGAAAGGCACCGCACTGTTGCCTTGAAATGAATCCAGTTCACCCTTGTGGAGCTAGTGCATCCGGTTTTGAGCTATCCGACCGGTTTTTTGCGTAGAAACGAATGTATTACACGGATGAAAGATAATCGAGAAGAAAAACTTCGATGACGATCGAGACTTGGTGAGGTGGAAAGAAGGTGACGATACAAATGACTACCTCAAACCGCGTCGATGGTCGCTAAGGAAATATAGAAAATACTAGGACTCGAAAATTTGAGATGGAAGAAGTGTACGAATTTGAAATGAAAGTCGAAGAAGATGAAGTAGTAATGGCTTACACACAATTAAATTGCGGGAATACAATTCCGTTGAACAAAGAAATTGGCGCAATTATTGGAGTGGTGGCAAATTGCACCGACAACCGCCAATATCGCTCGTTAATCTTTACGAGAGCGACCGCTTTACAAAATGAATTTAACGTAAGGTTTGGGGCTCAAGAAATCTTCGCGTGATAATGCACCAAAAAGCCATAATCGACGAAAAGGGTACATAAAATTTGAAGTTGAATTCAAGGATTCAAACGTAACTTTTAAAGGGTTCCCAAAAGTATACACGGATGGGATAGATTTACGGCTTATGAGGGAAGTGGAATCCGGCCAGAGTTTAAAGTGCCGAACAAATTTCGAGGTAAGCTAAAACATAAGTATTGAAAATTGTACTACGAGTAAACTGTTGACTAACACGAGTTATTTTGTGTCTAACAGAAAATGCGAGTACACTACTAGACATTGAATTGGACAAGGAAGTGGAGAACAACCTTCGTTTCTTCTTTCATGAATGTTCTGACGAAAGATTGGTAGATCTGAGCTATTTCGATGATATTGTTGATTTCCAACACTATGGGGGTATTGAACAACAGCTCTATAAGTCCAAGGAGACACATAGTGAAATGGCGAAGAAGAATAAGATTCTCAGAAATGCAATATTTGGCAGCGATAGCGATAGTAAAAAAGAAGATGGAACGGAATTAACACCGCAAGAATTAGTGCTAAGCTTGCCAAACACAAATAGCGAATTGTACAAAAGAAGATGTTCCACAAGAAAACGGGTGAACGGAGACCAAGAGAGACAACCAACGTTACAATGTATGATGCCTTGAGGGACGAGACTACAATGCACAAAACAGCCCAGACGAAATAAAGTACATTCTCAACACAAAGAGGAAAAGGTATGTACCGTGAAAAAATATATATGTAAAAGTGTGGGGAGATGTAATATCTCGCCTCGTTTGGTATATACAGAAAAGAATGGCGGGGAAAAGAACGAAACCGTGATACTTACAAAAAGATAGTGCAAAAAAAGAACACAAAGTCGGTGAAAGAAAACAAACGGCAAAACAAAATGCAGGAGCAAAGAATCCAACCACCACCGCAAGTAATCTTGTCCGGGGTAATACTACTCATGGAGGAAAACCACGTAATCTGTTAACAAAGTTGAGTTGACCGCTGACTTTTACTATTGCGTTAGGACGGTAAAGAAATTTATGTCCAACACTAAACCGATGAAAATTGGTAGATGAAGCAAAGATGTTCAAGTCCGACGACGGCCGGCGTATCGCCAGGGACCACGCCAATGGAGGGTTCAAAAATATCAAAACCGCGGACTGTAATACGGAGAACATCGGAGAATATGACAGAAAGCAAAGGTCAATGATTTTCGATAGTATGAACCGAGTATGATAGTATTTTTTTATCGCTTATTGCAAACTTATGTTTAAGTCCGAAAGATTGATGAAATCAGATATATTTCGCCCAGAAGTTAAAACGGGCGTAGTAATGGGCCAAAGAAATTCATGAAACATTCGCGAAGACAAGTATCGCTCAATGAAGTCAATGCCGTAGAAGAAATAGAGAAAGTGAAAAATACTCAACCGAAAATTGGAAGAGGCAAACAAAGCGTTAAGCGTAACCAACCGTAGAGTTAGAAAACGAAAACAAAAACTTAACCGAAGCCGGACGGAAGAAGCCGAAAGCAGAGATCGTACGAAGACTTTGGGAAAGCCTGTGAGATAATGGAAGAACACAAACACTTAAAAGCAGATGTGATAGAATTAAAGGCACTCGTGGCGACCAAAGATCAGGAACTTAAACGTGCGCAAAAAGAGGCAGAGAAAAATAACAAGCTTAATGACGATTTAAACGAGCGGCTCGGCAAGATCACGCGCAAATGGCACATTGTGAATCATCCGTAAAGACAATTGACAGAGACTTTAATAGAAACGGGAGATGAACTAGAACGTGAGAAGATGAATTACAAAGATTTGTACGAGTTGTATATGCGAAAAGTTTGTAAGGAACTATTGGATTTGCCCAAACCAATGATCATATGATTTTGCGTTTGTAATACCATAGAGCTAAAAATTCTTTTTGAATAAAATAAAGTATGTGTTGGCAATTGAATATCATTGTGATGTCAGATAACATACCTGTGGAAAACTGACAATGTTGTTGAATTATATAGATGACACGAAATAGAATAAAACGCCCCCAATGCTAACTTTAAGCTTGCAAAATTAGATTGTAGTGATAGTAACGACTAAGCGAGCGTAAAAGCGTTCAACTTAGACTGACGAAATTAAATGTGGTAATTTCGCCAGATTTTGTTGTAGCGATAGTCACGACTAAGCGAAATAAAAGCGTTCATCTTTAGACCCATTTAAATTAAACGCGGTGGTAATTTCGCCAGATTTTGTTGTAGCGATAGTAACGACTAAGCAAGCGTAAAAGTGTTCAACTTAGACTGACGAAATTAAACGTGGTAATTTCGCCAGATTTTGTTGTAGCGATAGTAACGACTAAGCGAGCGTAAAAGCGTTCAACTTAGACTGACGAAATTAAACGTGGTAATTTCGCCAGATTTTGTTGTAGCGATTATAAGGTTCGCTAAAACCAAAATCATACCATTGGAACTGAAGTGAAAGAACTGCATCTTTATTGATTACCGAGTCTTAAAAAATGCAAAGATAACAACGGAAAATACATGCCTGAACTGGAAACAAACTAAATATTGTATTATTTTATCTCTCCAGGATAACGGAAAACACAACTAAAATCTACTTATAGAACTTGCGCAGATGAAACGCATTCCACGGCTTATCGAGAACATTCCCATCTAAATCTCAAAGAAAATAAGATCCTTTAGTGGCAGGGCGATCTATGATCTATGGACCTGTCCAGTTTTCTCCAAATTTACCGGAATCTATCAACCTCGCCTTTCGACAGAGTACCCACCATCTTTCTCAAACACTTTAAGTCGAACTTTCTTATCATATTTTCATTTCATATCGCCTTTGATAACGAATTAATTAACCGTTGAAGACCAACATCTCTTTGTCTCATCAATCAATGCTTTGGCTTGAGCAAGTGCTTGATCATTCGACTCCAATTCCACGCTAGAAGTTCGTGTGGTTGGTGTCATCAACTCTGTAGGCAAGACCGCCTGCATCGTAAAGCAAGATTAAACGGAGAAAATCCAGTTGAATGTTTAGGTATGGTTCGATAAGCCCACATAACCGCAGGAAGTTCTTTAACCCAATTTCCTTTGGCCTGTTGAAATTGTTGCTTGAGCATTGCAAGAATGGATTTGTTAGTAGCTTCAGCTTGTCCATTAGCTTGAGGATGGTATGGTGCCGAGAAATTGTGATTAATCTTCAAGTCAGAACAAAATTGTTGAATTTCTTCAGCATCAAATTGTTTGCCATTGTCGGAAGTCAATGATGTTGGAATACCGAAACGACAAACAATGTCTCGCCATAAGAATTTTTTAACATCTGAAGCATGGATCTGGGCTAAAGGCATAGCTTCAGCCCACTTGGTAAAATAATCAGTTGCGACGAGTAAGAAACGAACACTGCCAGGAGCTTTCGGAAGAGGACCGACGATGTCAAGACCCCATTTTGCAAACGGCCAAGGGCTCAAGATTGGATGAAGTTCCGTTGCTGGAAGATTTCCCATATTAACATATTTCTGACAAGGAACACACTTCTCAGACAAACGCTTAGGATCCTTTTGCATGTACGGCCACCAGTATCCTTGTGTCATTGCTCTATGAGCGAGACTTCGCCCCCGGGAGTGATTCCCACATAGGCCTGAATGAATTTCCGCCAGGACGAGCAAACCTTCAAATTTCTGAGACAACGGCTATAGGGTTAAGACTTATGCCTTTGCGATAAAGTTGCAATAGACAGTTCAAGTCGATATGAGACAATATTTCCAAGCATCGTGTTTTGACACGATCACCCACTTTATGATCGGGAGGCAAGATGTGATCATGTAAATATGTGATATAAGGAAGACGCCAATCATCTTCGCCACAAGGTGTAAGTGGAAAACTTAGCTCTATATCGAACCTCTCGGAGCATTGTCGGCTTCATGATCGCCGCCGGTATGGACCGGAGACAATATCATTGACAAGATCATTGTGGTCATCCGATAGCATAAGTTGTGGATCAAAGCGTTTTTTTCGCAATGATAGCTTGATTATCAAGATCACGTTTGCGCTTTCGAGTCGAAGTCGCCACGACAGATATATCAAATTGGCATGACGTGATTCCTCGAAAAATGTCTTGATGGAAAACAACTCGAAAGTGATGTACATATCGCGCACATCCTCGATGGACGATCGATACTTCGGTTCCTTCCGAAATTCAATGGTAATCTGGCGAGGCTTATCCGACTTAACCGCCGCGGATAAATAAGCGAGAGAATCCGCGATGTCGCGCGTCGCCATGACGCTGATGCTTTAATACCGATAGAATCAAAATTTCGAAAGCAATCCGATGAATTAAGTCCACATAAGCTGCCATTCTATTGTCACGAAGCTGCATAATGATCCACCAAACCGGCTAGCGACTAACTTAGAATCGTGAATAATTGTAGTTTAGTCGCCCCAAGTGAAGAAGCAAGACGCAAAGCCACAAAATGAGACGTACTCTCGGACCTCATTATTTGAAGCGTCAAAACCCAAACGCACTGACTTCTTAATTTTTTCTCCATTCGGTTGCAAGATTACACACCCAATACCGGAGCCATACTTATTATGCGAACCATCAGTGTAAACAATCCAACAATCAGCAAATACATCTAATAAGTTTGGCAAATCATCGTCCCTGAGAGGTAATGGCGTGTTGTCGACGACATTCTCTTCGGCTAGTAATGCGTCAGACATAAGAATATCCTCAATTGGAAAATCAGCCATTAGCGAAGCCAAAGCTTGTCCTTTCTCAGCTGTGCGAGTTTCAAACACAATGTTATAAGCGCTTAGGTAACTTTCCCATTCTCGCGAGGCTTTGATTTGATTCCTCGAATTGCGAAAAAGCTTTCGCAGATGGATATTATTCTCAGATAAACTTTGACGACTTCGTCCTAGAAATAAGGTTTAAGACGTCGGGCAAAGATGAACCAAAGCCAATGCAATTTTCTCCACTTGAGAATATCTTGTTTCAAAGCAGTTGTAAGAGTCTTGCTAACAAAGAATATAGGGCGACCATCACCACCGCTGACAAATAAGACGGCACTTACGGCATGATGATCACATGGCTAAATACGAACCTATAGGCTGCCCCGCTTTGGGACCGGGTAAGAACCGAGGTTGGACTAAGTATGCTTTCAAATGACGAAATGCAAGTTCACGATCTTCCCGGCCAAATTGATCGTCTTTTCAATGTTTGGAAAAAGGACGGCATCGATCGTAATACCGAGATAAAGCGATTTAGGGCAGCCAAAGCGTCCGTAAGTCGTTGAATTTCTTTCTTTGACGCCGGAGAAGGCATTTCAAGGATAGCTCGAATCGATCCGATTTGCTTCTTCAATTCAGCGTCTAGTCATCATGTATCCTAAGAATTTACCGGATGATAAACCGAAAGAACACTTAGCGATTTCAAACGCGATGTTGAAATTGGAGAGTCTCATCGAAAAACAGCTTTTGCAAATCGAAAGATGATCGAGGTGCTTCGTAGATTTGACAACCATGTCGTCGATGTATGCTTCGAATTGCCTTTCCAAGTATGTCGAAAAAATAGTGTTGACTAGCTTTTGATATGTGGCTCCAAATTTTTTCAACCGAAAGGCATTACCCGGGTAACGATGAAATGCCTTGGTCCAGAATGAATGCAGTGAACTCTTGGTCCTCAATGAATAACGGAATCTAATGATAACCAGAATAAGCATCCAAAAAAGACAAACGCTGAAAACCAGATGTTGCATCGACCATTTCAGATATACGAGGCAATGGATACGGATGAACTGGACAAGCCTTATTGAGATTTGTGAAATCGATACAAACACGTAATTTGCCGTTCTTTTTAGGCACTGGGACAACATTTGACATCCATGTTGGATAAGTCACAGGCCTTATAAAGTTAACAGACAAGAGACGGTCGATTTCGTCTTTCACTTTCATCTTTCTATCGGGGGCCATCCTTCGGGGCTTTTGTCGAACTAGTTTTGCATTAGGATCAATGTCGAGTTTATGACAAGCCACCAAAGGATCTATACCAGGCATTTGCTCTATTCGCCAAGCAAACACATGATTATTCTTCTGCAATAACAAAATAAGCTCTTGTCTCTCCTCTTCTGGAAGTTCGGCTGAAATAAAAGTAGTCTCTTCAGGGAGTTGGCCAATTTGAACTTCTAAAAGTGGATCGACTGTCGGGGGTCCTTCAACATTTCTATTGGCGAGTAAACCAAGGTCCCGGATCGTTGAATTGCTATTTGATCGGCGTTGGAACTCGAATAGTTCGTCTAACAACTTCAGACTTCTTATAATCATCGAGAACATTATCGTGGCAAATTAGAGATGCCAGTTGATCGCTGGGCACCTTACAGACTTTTTTATTGAATGGGAACTTGATGGCTTGATGATATGTTGAGACGACAGCTTCCATATAATGAATCCAATCTAAGGGGATTTACAATCCATCAATAAGAAATCAAGTTAAGAAATCTAAGGGGATGACATTGTAAGGGGATTTACAATCCATCAATAAGAAATCAATATTGACTTCCTTCTCAAGGAAGAGTGACCGGAGAGACACCTTTCCAACGCGAATGAGTAGCGGTACCATCAAAACCAACGATAGGCGATTTTCGGGGTGACCAAGTTATCAATAAAAGGAATACCGCGATAACACCCCGAGAAAACATGACGCTTAGCCGAACTACCGGTGTCGATCATTATATCGTTGTACACGATACAAATATATCGCAGCTATCACGACAAAGATCATAATGAGGAACATGCACGCCCATTAGATCTTGGTCAGTGAAACATAATGGTTCATCTTCAATAGTCTCCGTGCGAAAACCTTCCACGAAATTGATCCCGTTAACTTCGTACAAATTAGACAGCTATTTGACTTTAGAACGATGAGCAGTTTTCCTCTAAGTATTGGACAATAAATCAATGATGGCATGTCCAACCTCAATGACATTGTGATTAGTGATAGTTAAAGCTTGAGTTGTTACTTTCTTCTGCACATATTGATCAAGTTTCCCATTCTGCACAAGCTTTTCAATTCTTCCCCGCAAAGACCGACAATTCTCCGTCTCATGACCATAATCATTATGAAATTTGCACCATAACGATTTATCGCGAGTTGTTTTAGTGTCGTCACGCAAGGGAAACGGCGGAGTGAGCAGACTCTTATCCTTGATTTCGTCGTAAACTACCGCATATTTGGTATTAAGCGGAGTTAATTCAAAATCAGTAAAAGGCTTTCCGGTCCTGCTCGTGGAGTCTTCTTTCTTATACGGAGGCTTCTGACTGGGTTGCTGTTGATCAAAAGTCGAATTCTTCTATTTATTTCGCTAATCATTAAAATTTTTTCCTTTATTATCTTTGTCACGAGAAGTTCGAGCAGCCGTGTCGTCTTCAACATTGATAAATTATTGAACTCGCTGGTATAACGCACGTCGGGAAGATGGAATATCCCGAACAAGAGAGTTGTATAACCCATCTTTATCAAACAAGATAGCTTCTTTAAAAGCGTAAACCACCATTAGATCGGATTGCTCAGAAATCTCAGCCTGCGGCTTATGGAACGCCGATAAAACTACTGAGAGAGTTTCCTCACGCGTTGTTGCTTGATGTTGAAAAGAACTCGGACTCCATTTGACGCTTTGAGATTATGATGAAAACGCCTTGAAAACTTTTCGATTAAGTCCTTGAATCGACGAATAGAGCGCGGAGGTAATTCGCTAAACCATACCAATGCTTCCCCTTTTAATGTAGAAGGGAAAAGTTTACATTTTAAAGCATCATCACCTCCCGATAAAACCAGTTTGTTTGTGAAATTAATCACATGAAGCATAGGGAAACCCTCAACATCATCATATTGATCAAACTCTGGTTGTTTGAAGTCTTTGTTATGAGTAGCCCTTTGGACGGCGAGGGAAAATTTGTCCAAAATACCATCTTCAACTGCCAGATTTTCTAATGTCGATTCAAAAGGATCGCTGTCCAGAAGAGCTTTTTTAATTATTTCTCCGACACGTTGAGGAGTCATCGATCCAGATCCTGTTGGATCGTGATCATAGTCAATGATGCGCCTATGGGAGCCGAATCGAGCGAGAAGAAAACGACGAAGATTCATCGTTTCCGTGTTGAGATGATTGTGGATGGTACGTTGGGCTTTCAGTACGATAATGTTCGAAATGATAAGAACCGCGTTGCTGAAGTGTTTCACCATATTGATGGTTCCCATCATGAGTGCGATCATTATTCTGTTTGCCATTCGAATTCCTCGGGACTTGCCGAAAATTTGTAGGATCGTGGGGTGCAGTCGGACAATTATTAGCAGTACCTTGCCTACCGAGAACGTGACCAAGTGGGTGGAGATTTCTCGGCGGAGGTCGGGGAATTCGTCGCCCATTAACTCATTGATGGTTGTTGCGAATATCGCGAATCTCATCCTCACCACTTAAACGATCCCACACACTATTATGTCGTTGGCGTGTGTGACGTTGTGGTGTGACAGATACAACATCATCTGCGAGTGGAGCGCGTCGTTTAAGATGACGCCTGTAGTAATTATTCTGTTTGCGGACAGTCTTTAACTTTTGAAGAAGTGCTTCTCGAGACATATGACTTACATTATCCGCGATCGATCTTGGAGAATCGTCGAGGGCAATAACCTCCGCAATGAATAATTTGGCGATTGGTGGAACGACAATATTAGAAGGTATTATGTTGTCGGCCAAGTTGTCCTTGACCATCATGTTAAGTGATGATCGCCGGTAATCACATCGGGACCTTGAGCTCTTCGAGTATGCGTCATAACTTTCGCAGAACGTGATCGAGGGTGTAGTATAAGAACCGCAGACGACGCCAATTATATTTCGACCAAATATTATCAAAACACCAAGTGTTGATGAAAAAGACGAAGAACGTAGAAAAGTAATTAGAAAAATGATGGTGATCGGGGGAATGATGAGATCAGACCTTTGCGGTTGCCTACGTACCCAAATTATCAGTGGGATCAAGTCTCAAGAACGTAGTTCTGAATGAAAAATAGTTTGGTATTTTATATAGGTAGAGTAGAGAGTCCTTGTAGCTCAAGTAATCTTGTAGCTTGAGTAATTGTGATATACTATAACTTTCAACTGATAATTATCTCTTTGATAAGAAACGAATTTGGACATAAATCAACGTACATTAGTGGCAAGCCATGTGGCTAAGGTTCACATGAGTTAATGGGCCTGTACATTGATCCATGATATTGCGAATTGGGCTTTAGCCCTGTCGATTAAACGAATAAAATGGAGACTCCTACCAATGGACGTTTGCCACGTAGGTGGGGGTCGAAACAACTGTCAAAGAGACAACTTATTTAAAAAACAATGCAATTAATCTACAAAATACACAAGTATACTTTCAACACTCAAAATTTCATTATAACTCAAAATTGCCAAATAATCCATTTCACATTTCAAAAATAGTCTACAAAGTACACAAAGATGAACACTCACGATTTACTCTATATCTCTCAAAATTATTATCGAATAATTTTCACACTTATCAATTTTAAAGTGCAATAATATATAACTACAAGGTATATCTTCTTCACAAGTATCCAAGGTCTAAGAAAAATAAAGCACCTTCAAAGCTCCCACCAAGTGAAAAGAACTTGTCAACTCTAAACTTGCCCTTCACAAAGTAAGAAGAAAACTTCATTAATCAACTAATAAAAGATGAGAAAGTATAAACCTCACCTGAGTATATTGAATCAATTGCTAACCAAAGACAAGACATGAGATATGCTGAAAACTTAATACTGAAATGAATTAGTCTAAAAATAGTCATAAGAAAAACAAATTAGTCTTAAAATAGTACTGAAAATGTTACGATACACACACACTAGCTAACAACACACTCACATTACCAGACAACAACAAGGTGTATCTTAATTCTATAACAACCTTGTTAATGAAATGGTCAGTCATCTTTGATTTCCTAATTAGAGCTACAGAGAATGAAGTCACTCTTCTCAGATGGCTCGACACATTCTACACAAGTATTAGCAATGGAGAGCGCTACTATAGCTTACAATAGTGCTTTGGTACAATTCTGAGGCAAGAGCTTAAACAGTAAAGTAGGACTAAATAGTGCATTACTGATCAATCAAAGATGACTCAAGGTCATAATAGCCTAACTTAAGGCAATCAAAATAATTACAAGTCATGATGCTCCCCTTAATTGGTATCCACCAAGGGTTTTGATTCCAGTTTGTTTTTTCAATTCTACAACTCTATTGAGATTTATAAGTTCTTAGATTTATGGTGAAGGTTTTAAAAGCAAGCCAAACCTTTCTCCAAATAATTTCAGCATGCCCACATATATAACCATTATGCAAAATGCAAAAGAACAGTTCCATCACATTGTCAGAGAACTAAATAATAAGGTTATATATTGTAAATAAATAGTTCAAAGAACCAAACGAAGAAACGACCATACCTAGCACGAATCTCAGCTTCTGTGTAAGTCTTTACACTATTCCCAAGATCTCCAAGAGCTTTCTCAAGCATCTGCAAGAAAAAAATAAGAATAATGTTACAACTTTATATTAGCACCAGCTCGTTGTGATTTTTCAAAACCGGTCCCAAGTTAGTGCTTAGTCTGAAATCAAGCATACCACTTAAAATACCTATATAACATTAGAGCTAGGTACCCTATATATCCTAAAAACCAATGACAACCTGGAAACCAGTCCTCAAGAGACTAAACAAACACCTTGACGAAATTTTGGGTTCGACCAAGGAAGTTGCACTAGCAACCAAAGTAAATATATTTACACTAAGATTTAAAGAAAATCGAACAAAAAGTAAAAATATATTTATACTAAGTATTAAAGAAAAGTATCGATAATTTGAAATCCGCTACGTATTGGGTGCATCAGAGAAAAAGGTATACACTATCAATTGAATGACAATATATGTTGTTGCCCCTAAGACATATCAAACACGCAAATCAACCAAATTAAGCACTTACAGTAACATACATACAATACAAAACAATGATCCATATCACAAAGCTGGAACCATTTTATTTAATTTCATCTCCAATCCAATTGGATGCAATTGTAGAATATAGTAACATAAAACAACAAGCCAAGCCGAGTGCCTGCGATCGAGAAGATTTCGCTATCCCAACGAGTACCAATTTTTTTTGTTATTTTCTTCTTTGATGCTTGAGTCTCTAATTCAGTTCTCAAGTAAGGGATTCTAAGTCCATACAAGCTAATGACATGCTTAATGGCTGGATTAATTATAACATTAAGGGACTGATGAATAAAACTAAGGGGCATATGATTAAATTCTAACAATGGCATAGTTTAAAAATAAGTTGGTCAAAAATACTGATTGCCAAGCCAACACAATGCTACCAAAAATAGTAAAAGGGGATTGAACTCAAGTTAACCTCGCCACTACATTTGTTCAAAAGCCGTATCTCTGATCTTTCATATTATATGAGCTCAACTATTGTAGTTTTGTTTCTATTATGATTAATAGTGTATTTTAAGTTATAAAGCGAGATAATAAAAAAGGTTATAAGTTATAAGGAGTAGTAGAAATGGGGTTATGGCTTCTTAAATTCTGAAATGAAAGAGAGAAAGGGAGAGAAAACTCACCGAATCTATTGTTGTGCAAGTTACTCCTCGCAAATGGAGCCGCACCAAAACTTAGAACACTGTTGAGAGAGAAGAAAAGCAAGTAGCGTGTTAGATAGAAAAAAGAAGAGTGGCAGAGAGAGAGAGAGAATTACTTGCTAGTGGAGGCTATGGCTGGCGGCTGCGCTGCGCTGGTATTTTCGGGTTGAAAACGGTGATGGAGAAAAAAGGCGAGCTTGATGGAGGAGAAGAGGTCGATAAAACTTGGAACTGATTTAGGAGAGAGATTTAACACTCGATGCACGACCTAGCCACGTGCATGCTTTAAAACGCCTAGATGCTGTCACAAAGCTTTTCAGCATATACCGAAGAAAAATTCAAGTAATTGTTTGATTTTTTCTAACGGTTTTCATCCATTAGTGACGCTAAACAGCTGTCACAGCGTTCCTGACGCCAATCTGTTGTCACAAATGAAAAAACATCTGTGTCACAAATATGATGTTATGGTGTAGTGTTTAGCCTTGAATCTTTAAACTATCATTAATGGAATAAGAATAATAAAAACAAGACATTATGGAATAAATGATAATTACTTTATTGATCTAATTGAACAATAGTCTAAGATTCAAAATGAATTAAAACTGAATTAAAACTAATTTAGAACTTGAGTTTTTGAATAACTAATTATGAAATTAAGACAACTAAAGCTAACTAAGTAACTTGAAATATAAACTAAGTATTTGATTCTAAAAACTAATTTCTTGTTCTAAAGCTAATTACTTGGATATAAAACTAATTACTTAAGAGTTAAGTCTTAGCCCTCTTTATATAGAAGAGGCTAGATCCACAATTTCGTGCATGGGCTTAGGAGCCATGTTTTGGGCCGGAAAATCGAGCCCAAAACCTCATTACTTCAGTCCACAAAGGGTTTTCAGCTGGAAATGACTTCAACAGCTTTTTCATCCACTTTTGCTCCTTTGATTGGGTTAAGGCTTAGACCATTAGAAAGCTCGTTCCAAGCCGGTCGTTAACGTATGGTAGGTCCAATTCCGAGGCATGAGTCCAAGGATACGGCTTGCGAAAAGTTCTGTTAACTTTTGTGTGCTATTTCTGCCCGCGTTAACTTTGACTTTTCAGCTTTGACTGGGCTTTAAAAATGCTTTTTCTCCTTGAATCTTGGCCTTTAATCATAGAACTTCTTAGCAACCAACCTTTGCTCCATTATCTCGCAAAAGGGACACATTTCTTCACATATTCGACTTCAATGCCTGAAATACATAAGAACACGATAACAGTATTAACTCTTACTTATTAATCATATAATTTGTCAAAAAGCAATATTGTTAAGGGGTTAAAACTACAAATTTGGGCTCTTATCAGTCTACGACCTGAGATTGAGATGGATAGGAAGTGGCTGCACTCTTTCTTAGAATTAGAGTTGCCTACGTATCAAGTTTCTCGGGGTAAACTTGAATCAAGCCTTACGTAGCTCATCTCTCTCTACTTATAGATTTCTAAGCTGACTTTCTTTATTTGTTACAGGCCGTTATCAAGTGTAGATCCACATTGTGTGCTATCTTGATGATTCACCATTACTCCTGATGTTGCAAAGTAAATGTTTTCTTGAATGGTGCGTTGAAACCTGAGTTGATAGGGTTATATACTAAAAGCATTACTTTTGTATTAACTCTAATTATTTATGTTTTGAATAAGAATCATATGGGCAAATGTTATGCATATTATATATGTTATTAGTTATATGCATGTGTCTAATACTTTATGTTGTAGATGATATGGTGTGAACACACAGAAAATCATATCATCAGTACCTTATAAAGTATACGTAATCGTTCACAACCTAGATGGATTTGGACAAACCATTAGTACGATTGTAGTATAATCTGGTATTAGTCTATCTTGACTATAGGATTACACTAGTACACTTTGTGTGTATTGAACAGGACCAAGTAAGGTTGCTTATCTTTATAGTGACTATAAAAGAGAACAAACGCCTCTATTATTATGAATGCTTGTCCTTTTAATCTTGATATAATAACGGGCACTTACGTGCATTGTACATTGCTTTAAATCATCAATGAGTGAGATTCATTTGTGAATCAACAAACTCGATGGATTGGGTAATGACATTGTATGTAAGGTGTGATGTTGATTATAGAAGGAATCTGTGACCCGCAAGAAGTTGGGTTGACGATGTCCCCTTGAGGGGCTCAAAAAGATTGCCATGTAAACCCTACAAGTGGATTTATTCCGACATGACAATGAGGTTGAGTAGTACTACTCAAGGACATAAGAAGTTGATTAATATAGTTGTCAGTAACTTGACTTAATAAACGGACATTCGATATATTAAACATGGAGAGATCAACGAGCATATAATATGGAGCCCATAAATGCTGACACGTAATTTGGGATTAGAGCGGTAGTGCAACAATGGCCTTTAGTGGAATAAGCCATTTGTTTACGGACTTGGGCCATGTGTTCTAGGCGAACATGGGAAGCCCAAGCCCGTCAGGAGGCCCAACCCTAATTTCTCCTCATGGTCCCTGTTGTAGCTTATAAATAGAATTCTTTTTCTCTTGGCCGAAATTAACTATTCACTCTGGATTGAAAAGAGAGACAAGGAAAGATAGATCCAAAATTGGATCTAGCTTTGTGAAAAAGAAGGGGTTGGTAAATCGTTGCCCACACAACGTCCAATCTATTCTAAAGGAATACAACAGAAGATCAAGGGGTTGATTGTTGATTCGGATTCATAGCTATTGGATTCTCAGAGATTACATCTTAGCTGATTCTAAAAGGTATGTTTTCTATCCAAAATCGTGAACCCCATTAATTCCGCTGCGCGTGGGTTTTCGCGGTTTGTAGAAATTTGCATTCTGAAATAACGGTTCCTACATGAGTCTGGGTTGTTATGATGTCCTGGTCAAGTGGTACGAGCTGGTGGAGATATGACCTAGTGTGGACACATGTGTTGTAGTGACATAAGCGTAGAACGGAGGGTACTTACATGTACATTGCCTAACTAAGCTATAAGTCTTACTTCTAAATTGCATCACGCCCTTACTAGCATGCATATTAAAGAATTCATGTTTCGAGTATTTTCCTGCATATGGCTTTGAAATATAATGGGTTTTATTTCTTCATCCTGATTGTGTTCACTGTTATGGAGATTGGTCTTTGTCATGTCTATAACTACTAGCTTTTTCTTTCTTTCAATTCTCACTTTTTACGGCAACAATTTAGTTTTATATTCTCAATTATTCCAATCTATATTGGACTTACACCATGTGGCCAGAAATAAAAAGTTTGTTCCAAGCTTTCATGATTAGCATTGAAAAGATGTCATGCTGGACTTCCTGTGGACTTAGGGATACTAAATAATTAAGTGCTACAGACTGGCATCAAGATGCCACATATGCACAAAGGCAGTCGAGACTACTGGTAGGGTTGCAAGGTTTGTGTGAAGCTATGGAGATAGATGGATAGGTTATAGACTTATAGTTTTCAACTTCTAGTTTGATATTAACAATGTAAAGCACAAAATTGACAAGGGTAAGGCAGTCAGGTCCTCCATATAAAAGATCTTTGTTGCTGAATTGAGACTTGGAAGGACATAAATATATTTGTTTCAATAGCAAGAGCTTTAGGTCAATCGTGTGCAGAAAATCCTTTTTTGGGTCAATTGTTCTGAATTATATTACGATCTAAGGGCAGTATATGTTCAATAACGATGGTGACCACTTGATATTGAAAGTATAGGAACCGTTATGGTTTCACCGAATGATTTACTACGAACCGGGAAACACCCACGCGCAGCGGAATAAGGGGTGTCACGGTTTGGTTAGAAATTTACCTTTAGATCGGCTAAGATTACTCTGAGAATCCAATAGCTATGAAATCCGAAATCAATCTCTTGATATTCTGTTGTATTCTTATGCACAGAGTGGACGTTGTGTGGGAAACGATCTTCCAACCTCTTCTTTCTCTCTTGGCCTCTCTCACTTACAAAATTGGATCCGATTTCTGGATCTATTTTTCTTGAGCAAAACCTTGATTTTTCTTGTGTAGAAGTCGGCCAGAGAAAGAGGTTTCCTTTGTATAGGCTATAATAGGGACCATGATGAGAAATTAGGGTTGGGCCTCCTGACGGGCTTGGGCTTCCCATGTTCGCCCAGAACACACGGCCCAAGTCCGTCAACAAATGGCTTATTCCACTAAAGGTCATTGTTGCACTACCGCCCTAATCCCAAATTATGTGTCAGCGTTTATGGGCTCCATATTATATGCTCGTTGATCTCCCCGTGTTTAAGATATCGAATGCCCGTTGATTAAGTCAAGTTACTAACAACTATATTAATCAACTCCTTGTGTCCTTAAGTAGTACCACTCAACCTTATTGTCATGTCGGATCAAATCCACCTGCAGGGTTTACATGACAATCTTTATGAGCTCCTCAAGGGGACATCATCAGCCCGACTTCTTGTGGGACACGGATTCCTTCTATAATCAACAGCACACCTTACATACAATGTCATTACCCAATCCATCGAGTTTGTTAATTCACAAATGAATCTCACTCATTGATGATTTAAAGCAATGTACAATGCACGTAAGTGCCCATTATTATATCCGGATTAAGAGGACAAGCATCCATAATAATAAAGGCATTTGTTCTCTTATATAGTCAGTATAAAGATAAACAGCCTCACTTGGTCCTGTTCATTGTTCAATACACACAAAGTGTACTAGTGTAATCCTATAGTCAAGATAGACTAATATCATATTATACTACAACCGTACCAATGGTTTGTCCAAATCCATCTAGGTTGTGAACGATTACTTATACTTTATAAGGTACTGATGATATGATCTTCTGTGTGTCACCACACACCTTATCATCTACAACATAAAGTATTAGACACATGCATATAACTAATAACATATATAATATGTATAACATTTGCCCATATAATTCTCATTCAAAATATAAAGAATTAGAGTTAATACAAAAGTAATGTTTTTAGTATATAACCCTATCAGAAAATACATCCTAAATATGAAGCTAATACCACTTAAAGCAGCCACAATTCTAAGAACTCTATTGAAACTAACACTTCTAGTTGGTATTGGTTTACATTACAGGGATCGGATCTGCAAGGGCAAGTGTTGGGAGCTCTATGCAGAGGACTACAATTAACAACACACTTCTTTGCAAGGAAGTAGATTATAACACCCCGGCTTTTTCTTTTGTTTTCCTAGTATAAAAAATAATAATAATAATAATAAATAATAATAATAATGAAAATAGATAATGGATAGATGATAACTATCAGATAAGGATAAAAGCCCCGTAGGTAAATAGATAAGTGTTGTCCTTATTTTTCGGTGGGTTTTCTCACGTAAAGTTTTTGGGGAAAAACACAAATGGTTTTAGAAAAAAAAAAAAAGGGAGTTTTACCGAAAGCGAAAAGGAAGATTTTTCCCCGGGTAGGATAATCGATAGAGCCTACTGGTGAGTAGATATTTTAAAGTTTTAGATTTCGTTTATTGTAGATTATATGATACGAGGAAAAAGAAAATATAGGATTTTTTACTTGTCGTGATTTGTTCTATTCAGATCTTTCAGTATTCTATTTACTTGATAACCTAGCGTTTGTATGCTTGGCGTTTATGGTTTGAAGAAACTCTATCTCCGTGTCTCCGAAACCTTGTCCCGACTCGCGATAGCAAGCGAGTGCTCAAACGAATTCAGGCCTACTGTAAATAGAGTGGTAGGTCGATGAATAGATTATTGGTAGGTCACGAGTTGGTGGAAGCTTCTGCGAGCGGTTCATGGCGGCTAAAGCCCCACATATAGAATCGTCTCTAAATCCAAATAGAATCGTCTGTAAACTGTTTGAACTGGAATATATTTTTTTGGTTGATTCATGATGCTGGGTGGTTATATGTGAAGTGTTGGGCATGCAATTGATGTTTGGTTTGGGTGATTGTGTAATGGAGGTTGGCAGAGGGGCTGTTGAAGCTTAGAAGCTAGTTGTTAATGGCGGCAACAAAGAAATTTTGCAGTAGGTTATGTGAACATTGGTTGTTTTGGTTTTTGATACATGTTAGAATGATGATTGATGTCGGGGAGGTAAAGGTTTGGTGGAAGGGTTAAATACTAGTTTGGGTGGGGCTGTTGAAGCTCCAGAGAAGCCATTAATGGCGTCGATCCCGTTTTTGTCAGTATAAGAAAATCGCGTTTTGAGGGTATCGGTGGATTGGGTTTTTTGTGAGGAGTCAAATCGCGGGTTTTAAATTGGAGATAGGTTGGTGGGTTGTGGTGGTCAGCTGGTGGAAGTTTTGGTGAGGAAGAAGATGAACAGTGCATTTCGATTTGGGCTTGGGCCAAATCGGGGTGGGCTTATATGTTTTAACTTTTGGATTTTCAAATTTTGATTTTTGTATTAGACTTTGGGCCTTTGACTTTGGGCTTTTGGGTTAGAGGAGTTTGGGGTTGGTTGACTGTTGTTGACCCTTGGCAGGTCGACTTTGACTTTGACCAGAGTTGACTTTTGACCAGAGTTGACTTTGACCAATTGACCCAATTTGACTTTTTAACTCGGATTATGATTTGGGTTATTAGGATAGGTCTAGGGCTATTAGCATGCTTGGCTTTAGGCTAAGACCGTTATATATACGTGTGTATGTGTATTAACTACTATGTGATATTTTCGTATTTTATGATATGCAACGTTATGACACTTAGACATTAATCTAATTAATAACGCGTAAACCAAAAACTACATGAATCAAGATACTCATCCGTTCTCTAAATAATATATGTAATAAATTTCAATAATGCGTAAACAATTTACCGCACTCTTTTAGAACTCTCAACGCCTCAAGTTTTGGATTTGAGTTTTATGACTGATGATGTCATATGTTAGGTGAGCATTTATTGAATGTGCCATAAATGGCCCGTTAGCGTTATATATGAGTATTCATTGAATGTGTCATGAATGACCCGGGTATTCATTGAATGTGCCATGAATGACCAGATTCTTTAGACTGCCCTAGAGAGGAACTAAGGTATTCGCCTTGCGGGTTAGTTGTATTCTTTGATTATGCGAGTGTTTGGGGTTGACTTTTGAATACCTAATATAATATCTACATATGTTATATAGAAGTTCTAACTTTCTTTTGCAGGAGGGTAGGACTTAATAACATTTTGTGCAGGGACGCGGTCCTACCCTTATACAACAATGGATATTGGTAAGTATTAATTCAAGTATTTAGATATTAAAACGAGTTATTAAAATGAGTTAATAAAATAGAAGTTTTGCTTGGGAAGAAACTATGCTGGTGGAAATGACGGAACTACCTATCTTCCAAGCTGAGAATGATTAAGTTATGGGAAAATATAACGTGATTGTTTGGATAATTAAAGTATGATAATGTTTATATGTGGTTAGTCTACTCATACCAAAGAAATTCCATTTTGTTTGACCCATGTTTGCTTTGTTTTGGCAACGTGGGTGTGTTCTTAGGAACATAGGTGGAAGGCATGATGGAACCGCTGCATTTGATTTGGATTTGATCCGGAGCAACCGGGAGTTTATTTTATTAGGTCCGATCTTTTTGGAAGTATGTAATAATGTAGTTTTCTTTTCATATGACATGAAAAAATACGATGTTGAAGACCCGTTATTCTTAGAGTGGTTTGATGTTTTATTGGGACGGAAGATAGACTTTTTATAAAGTAATAAAGAGAATTTTGGAGATTATTTTTGTTGTTAAGATTCTTTTATGATGTGGGTTTTCGGTTTTGGCATGTGTAGTATCCACCCCGTCATAGCCTGGGTTTTTAGACAATTGAATATAGTGATGTTTGAGAAATTTATATTTCAAATATTCATTTTTTTAATTGTTTAGAAATTCGGGCTGTGACATAGATGAAGGAGCAGATCGCGTTGTGAGACCAGGTTGGAATGACCTGCTGATTGAGTCAAGACTCTACAAGTCTACAATAGTGGCACATTCCTTTGGTAACAAAGTTGAGCCCTGCTGGATCATGATGAGCACGTGGAATAGAGCAACATCTTGAAGAATAATAACTTATTTTCTATGTGTTTATGATTCCAATCACAAAGTGTTTGTGGCATTTAGGCTTAATGTTGTAAGTCACATTTCATTTGTTTTGTTTATTTCTAAATTGTTAGGTCTTTCCCATTGTATTTTTAGTAAAGAAAAATATCAGTATGAAGGTAACTTAGAGATGCTACTTTCTATTTGTATTTTTATTGAACGTGGAACTTCGCCAATTTATACTTATGTGTTCGAAGTTTTTTATTAGGTTGTGATTGCACATACATGAAATCCACCTACAACTCATTTACTCATTCCACTTCTTAGCCATACATACCATACCTACACAATTGGTTTTCAATAATCTCTTTCAACAATGTATCTTATGAAATATTATCTATGTTTTTTAATGTTTAGGAAAAAAGACACAAATAATAAAACAAAAAATGTAGCAAGATTAAAAAATAGCTAGTTATAATAAGAGCCCGTTTTATTCTCATATATATACAAGAGAACTTCTGTGGAGTTCTGTGATGGGGCTGAGGCTATATAAAGTTATGTATAATGTTGTAGTGGAATTTTATTCATTTATCCAGCAATGGCAGCCGCGATCTGCGCACATCCCAGAAGCATTCTTATTCTTTGAAACTTCCTTGCAAATCTTTATACATTGTGCTTGGCTCTTGCATGACCTGTGTGGATCAAAGGCGCCATAGTCTGCATTCACTTTGAGATCTATCTGCTCAACTGCACAATGAAAACGCATATGTTATTGTTCAAATAGCTTCTACACTACAATCTACATTATCAAACAATGGATGGGAAATGAAGAAAACCTGTGACCAACACAAAGAGAACAATGACAAAGCAAATAGTGGGAGAAAATTTCACCATCTTCCAAATTCTAGTTGTATTGATGTGAATAACTACCCAATGTCATCACACATTTATATAGCTTACATTTCTCTTGAAGTAAATCTTTTTTAAATCTTCTCTCAAGATTTTCTTTGATTTCCTAAATCTCATTAGTAAAAAGGTACACCGTACATCTCATTCAATTGCACGTGATTGACTCCAAATTTTCAACGCAATACTAATATAGTCCAACCCCCTAAGAGCATTCTCAATGCAAGCCACTCTTATTCACATCCATGTCAGCTTTATTTTCTTACTTTTCTACCGTTTTGGTGAAAAACAAAGTGAGGCTGCCCAATGCAAAGGTGACTATTATTCTCGGACGGGATGTTTGATTCCGTCTAAATGTAAAAATCGAAAAAACGCGCCGGACAGAATGAAATATCCCGCCTGAAGTTTAAAAAAAAAAACCGAAAAAACCGAAAAAAATTTAAAAAAATACACAAAACGGAATAAAACATCCCGTCCGAAGTCCCAACTCAACTACTATCTCAGTTGAAGGTTTCACTCTCGTTTTGATTTGGGAAAATAGTCACTTGATATTCACTTTTGCATTGGGTAAAAGTTTTGACAATTTGGAGGTGAATATTTTCACGTCCCGTTGATATTCATTTGCATTGGGAATTAAGGACTAGTTGCATGCCAGTACAAGTTTGAAAGATACGTCATGACTCATGACGTCACGTGTGCTCCATTTTCTCCTAACAAGTTTAAGAACCTGACCTCGCACCGGTACAAAAACTGAACTCCAGAGAAAAAACAGGGCACACATGGAAACAATCGAAAACTCACAAGACATATATATATATATATAAAAAGCATATATAAAAGAAAGTCACATGGATAAGCTCGTGCGTGGGACTTCACGTCTGACGCATTTTTCTTTTAGAAAGCTACTGTTCAGTGTTCTACCTGACAGCAAGAAGAAGAATTTTTTAGAGATGGAGGAAGAGAAAATGAACAGCAGCATGGTTGTGAAGCATGATAAATGGGGATACCCAGTTACTACATCATCTGATCATTGCATCTTATCCATCAACTTATTCTATGACCAGGTGGTCCACTTTTCTGTCTCTTTCATTTTTTTCCAGTTTTCATGTAAGATTTTTATTTATTTGTTTAATGAGTTTGATGATTGAAATGAAGGTGTTGAATTATGGAAGAATGAGATCAGTGATACTGGAGGGCCCAGTTTGTGATGAAAAATGTGTTCTTGCTAATATTTTAGCTGCTCATTTTCTTTCCACCTCTGATTCTTCTAAAGTTCCTATTTATCTTGCTGCTGCTAAGGCTCAACTTGTAAGTGCTTCTCTTATGTCATGATTTTCAGTAATTTTATTTGTCTTGATTTTTTTATGTTTTGATAGGATAATGCTACGTCGTATGAGAAAGCGGTTTTTGAGGTGGTATCTTATTTGATATCAGAAGATAGAGATGATGATGTTGCTATAGAATTGCATTTCAAGGTATCATTTGTGAGAATTTTTTAATGGAATTATGATTGGTTGATTGTAATTGATGAAATTTGTACTGTAAGGCAGAGCATTTGGACTTGAGAACTTGGGTACTTTTTTTTACAGTGATGATTGTTAACAAATGTGTTCTGCGTATGGCTTACTTATAATGATATAGGGGAAATGTTGAATGTCATTTTGTTTGGCAATTGGCACGAAATTTTGTCTTTCCTTTTTATTGCAAAATGTGGTAATTATGTTCAGTTTTTTGGGTTGGCAGCTATTGAAGCAGTTCCCAAGAGACCTTGTATCTTTGAAAAGAGCTCAAGTATTGTGCTTTTACATGGCTCGACCTGATATATCTTTGGATCTTGTTAAACAGGTTCTCTCCCTTTTGTAGTTCGGTTTTTTGTCATACATGTCATTTTGTTTTGTTGAGTGATTCATGGGATTTGTCAAAGTACATGTTACCTGGGAATTGGTTGAGCAGGAATGATTTTAGTGTAATAATTCCTGTGTACATGCCACAGGTTTTACCAGATAATCAAGAAGAGAACTACATATATGGAATGCTTGCTTTTCCTTTATTAGAGCTTGGGGAAATGGTTGCTGCTCAGGAAGCTGCAAGGAAAGGACTTAAGATCAATAAGTCTGATCTTTGGTCACAGCATAATGTGAGTGGGGAGTAAGTGCTTACTTTTGATGTACAATTAACTTACTAATGGACATTATAGTATTAGATCTGACTTTCTGATAATTGTATCAATTGATTCGACGACCAACAGGCAAGAGATGACTTGTGTCTTCCTCTCATGTACTGTTATCCTTAACTTTCATTATTAAGGGCTGACTGCTGTGAATTCCTTGCAAGTAGTAGTTAAGAATTAGTATTTTCTGTTTTGTTGATTGTGTTAGATTGATTTGGAAGAGAGAACCAATCTAGGAGTACCTCAGCCTCCTCATACATGTATAGATGATCCGATAATGATGCTAACTTAAGATAATAAATTGTGGGGCCAACCTAATTTACACTGTAAAAGTAATATCTCTAGATAGTGTACCCAAAGGTCATTTTTTATATATGCCAGGTCATTACTGTTGTATCTTTCCGATGTTGGTGACTTGATGGTAAAACCTAAAAGCATGTGGTCTTTCTTCTAGTTACCCATGCTACGTATAAATTAACACAGTTTAGAGGATAATCTGATGCCTGTTAGGTGCTTGTTATGTAGATACTTAATGTCTTGGGGTTTGAGGATGCATTCTTCAGAGGGGTGTAAGCTATTCAACATACTTCCCTTTGCGATTATGTGGGGTCTGTGGTTGGAGAGGAATAGAAGGCACTTTGAGAATAAATACTTAACTGTGGAGCATATAGTCATTTTGATCAAAGGTTTGGTGGCTCACCATGCTCTGATTTGGGTGGAGTGGAGGAATACTCCTTTTGATATTTTGTCTTCTGGACAGTTGATGTGCCCCTTTACTTTTTATGGCTGCTTTCTCTTTCCTCGTTCCTCTTTCTCTTGATGTATATATATAGAATACTCATCTTTTAACTTTTTATATTATCAATATATGTATACATATTTTTTACCAATCAAACAAACAATAAGGGTTACGTTAATACTTATGTGACTTTTATTTATTTATTTATTTATGTGTTTGTCATTTTAGTTTCTTCATTAATTCAAAGAATCATTTTGTTATGTTATTCTTCATACATAAATGATAAAACATAGATGAGAGATTAGAATATACCCAGTTGCAGTCCTTGTTGAAAAGACTAGAAAACTGTGCATGGAGCTAAAATAGTGTAAAAAGAGTTTGTTCCAGTCTTATTTACTGTAGTGAAGAAAATTACAAGCTTAGGAGCCTTTATACTCCTCACTTATATGATCTGGAATGTTTTTGAATTCCTTGCAGTTATGTCATGTCTTACAATACAACTGTCAATTCAAGGAAGCAGTAGAGTTCATGGAAGAATGTTCACCTTCATGGACTTCTTGTTCGTCATTCATGTATGGCGCTTTCTTTATTTGTATAATGAGTTTGTCATAAATTTTTACTGTCATCCCTGGGATATAAGCTAGCCAATTCTATTTCAGGTATACACACAATTGGTGGCATGTTGCTCTGTGTTATTTAGATGGAAATTCTCCTACCAGCAAAGTCTTGGAAGTGTATGACCACTTTATATGGAAGGAGTTGCAAAGGAGTGATGCCGCATCTGCGGAGGTATGTTATAACTTTATCAGTTAATCTTTCTAGCAGGATTGAATGTATATAGTTCATGAGTTATTGATCTCTTGTGGAATCAGGTGTATCTGAATGCTCTAGCCTTGTTACTGCGTGTAGATGTACGAGGTCAGATGGATTACTTTGAGGATCGCCTTAACATTGTGGCAGATTGTGTTAAGAACAAAGTGAGTTAATTGACACTATATGTATTCTGGAAACTCTTGGGAAGTATAACCATTCTACAAGCAAGTAATTGTGTACATGACATTAATTGGTTAATATAGTTATAAGTTTATAACTTAGTCACAAGACCAATTGTTGGTGATCAAGCAGTTATTATGCCTGATCTGTAGATACTTTATTTTAGCTGCTAATCAGCTATGCATGTAACCGATTAATTAATAATATATGTAGGTATCTTAACTAGTAAAGAATATCGTATTTATTTAAAAATTAGAGACAAAATAATAATTTTGTGGTTCTTGGGTCTGTAAGGACTATCACTACGCGGCTTTCCCATATACAGCAGATTATATCAGTAGCCTACTCCTTTTGTTGAGCGGAAGGACAATTATCTTCAGAAGGAGTATTGATAACTAATTATTAGCGTACCAGTTTAGTGATAATTCCTGGTGCTCATTTTCTTACAGAGTAGGTGTAGTTGTATATCACGTTGATTTCTTGTTCAATACTGTGTGACTAGACTTGCTTTTTTGATAAATGGTTGTTAAATTACTTCCAGTCCACTTGGCATTTGGAGTGGCATCTTGATCTATTGATACTCTGGGCCTTAGCTAATACGAACAAATTGACGATAGCGGAGGATTTACTCGAGGCAATGAGACTAAGGCAAGAGAAAAAGAATATGCATTTGAGTTCTTCTTGAAATTACCCTTACTGTGGTTATGACAATATTCTTTGTAGGATATGTTCAATGAGCGTGAAGAAGCAAAAGTCAATGCAGAAAGGAATTATGGTTAGTCAATTTCTCTAGCTTTGCATTTGTTGCCATTCCCCCCTCTCACACTTACTCAAAGTTATGGGGTTAGGGAGACCCCTACCTGCGTTAGAAATTCAGTATCTTACATAGATTTATCCATGGCTCTTTTACAAGAGTCAAGAGATACATCCCTAGGAGCTAGGTATAAAATAAGAAACAGGAAACTGAGTTTCAAGTTTGGACAGCTGGTCAGCCACCCTGTTAGTTTCTCTATAGCAGTGGCTGACCCTACAAACATCCAACTGGTTGCATAAATTATTGATAGATTTCACAATATTCAAGCAAAACCATGGAGGTTGTAGTAGACCATTGACAATCCGAAGTGAATGGAAGGGAAAAATAAATAAATAGATATATAGCTCTCAAGATTCTATTAGTTTGGGGAGGGGCATCGAGATTAAAGTAGCCTTTATTTTCTTTTATGTAGAGACTTTCCATAGGTGTCCAACATAAGAGGGGATATCAATTTAAAATTCAGACTGTTAAAAATTTGAATATACTGTATGATGGATAGTAAGAACTATTGATTCCTCTTTTTTATTCGTTAGTTGTCAGCTTGCAGAGGCCCTATATGAGTATGGTAAAGGGAGCTATGAACATGCATTTGGACTGCTCGGCCCAGATTTTGATGCCAATTATTGCAAGGTATGTCTCCTCAGCATTGCATTTTCTGTAATTGTTTCCTCTTCTGTTGGCTGCATTGCCATTTTACTTTCCAGGTTGTTATACCTATAATTGTTACACCAGGTAATAGGTGCATCTGACGAACAAATTGACGTTTTCAATGAAGTTTGGTATAGTATTCTATTGAACACTGGGCGCAATCTGAAGGGTATGATTGCCACCGCTCTTCCATTCTCTGAATTCATAGCGTTCACATCTCATTATTGGTGGTTTTTGATACAGCAATTGAAGAAATTCAGAAGCGGCTTAATAAAACAGAAGGACTACCTTTTTTGTGGCGTTTGCTGGTATCCTGTCTTTCTTATGTATTACCATTCCTAGTTTTCTTTTACCCTATATTTTCTCTTTTTTATTTTTTATTATTCATTGGTGACGGGTTGAGTAAGCAAGGCCTTGGGAACTCGAAAAGTTGGATATGAAGTCATTCTGCCACTACACAGTTAAGAATAAAGTAAACAAAAGAAAATGGAATCCCCAAAAAAAGAAATGATAAATTAAAAAGAAAGAGGAATTCTGAATAAGATGGAGTACTAGAGTGTACAAGTTGAAACTGGATCAGAAGCAGCTACGAAGGGGTGGAAATATTCATTGTTGAACCCTGTGAATGTCGACCGAGCTGAGAAGAAGCAGTAGCAGTTATCATCAAATAACCAATTGAAGTTTACCTGTAGGAAGAATGTGGATGGGCATGCAGGACATATGTCTGAGTTGGGATCCTTTTTGTGGCATTCCCCCAGATTTATATGCCTATTTTCTAGCACAGCTTCTGACACACTGAACTCCACAATATTAAAATATGTAGAAAATGTAAAGTTATGCCTTAGCGCAATAAACTTATAAATCTCATTGTGGTAGTGTATCCTGTAGGGGCATTTATGCTTATGCGTGTGTATCTACTCTTCTTATCTTTTTCTTTTTCTTTCTTTTTTCCTTTTTATTTGTGTTTTTTTTTCTTCATATTACAACTGTAATTGTAAATTACTGCTTAGGGCTCCACTGAAGATTTGTTTGTGGTTTTTTCAGGAAAGAGCTTATGTATTAGCAGGCAGGGAAGATGCTAGTGATATATCAGAGAAGACCAGAGCTTTAGAAGCTACCTACTTCAAACGGCTGGTTTGAAATCAACTAAAATATCACCAGTATAGGGCGTTCCATTACTGGAGCATCTTGAACAGAATTACATACCTCTCCAACAATAGCTTTCGAAGTTGTTAAACCCTTTGTTCCTATCATGTCTGCGTATGTACGTGGGTGTAACTTTTGAGGTTATTGTCCTTTATCAACTCCTTTGCACTCCAACTGAGACATCTACTAGCTACATATGGAGCTTGTAATCATCCCTTCACCATCTGAAAATTTTAGCAACTATAAGCTTGTAATTAGTATTAACTACAATAAAATTCACTGTCTTGTTACTGTGCGGTTTTGTTAGGTTTTCTGTTTTTCGTTTATTTTCATTTTTGCAGTATTTTCTAAATCAGCACCCAGAACCACTCAGGTCACCACCATATATGAGCTCGAACTCAAGACTAAGTGTAGACCTGTAGGAACTTCTTCCCAATGTATTGCCGCGCCAGTAGATCATTGATTCATTGGCCAAGCTCGGCTTGCTAGGTTCTACGGATTTAAATGAAGCTCCCACAGTAAAGTCTTGATACAGAACTAGGTTACTTTCAGCTGTGGTTTCCAATGCCCTTGATAAATCATTCTTTAGCACAACAAATGTCATGGGAAAATAGTTACTTTCAGCTGTGGTTTCCAATGCCCTTGATAAATCATTCTTTAGCACAACAAATGTCATGGGAAAATAGTTACTTTCAGCTGTGGTTTCCAATGCCCGTGATAAATCATTCCTTACCACAACAAATGTCATGGGAAAATAGTTACTTTCAGCTGTGATTTCCAATGCCCTTGATAAATCATTCCTTACCACAACAAATGTCATGGGAAAAATATGTGTCAAAGTCGGGATTTAGGTGAATTTTTTTCTTGCTCTTCTCGTTTAAATTTGCCTGGTTTTCTTGTGAACCCCTCATATAAAAACAACCTTCCTGATTGATACTCTACCAAATTAGAGACGGGTTACTATGTAATAAATGATCTTGAATATTGTGAATGAAGATTATTGAATTATTGGAGGAAACTAAAGAAAAAACTCTGGTCGTTTTGAGCAATTGGGTGGATTGTGGTGAGCTTCAGGAGATTATTATAATCTACCATCCTATTCTTTACCAAGAATGTCTATAAACGGATTTGATCTTCAAAGAAGAAGAAAGGAAACAAACCTTTCTTGTCTTTGAACCACAAACACGCCAATGTAGTGATTGTTTGAATGGATGAAACACTTGAATTTGATGATTGAATTATGATTTCATATGAAGCTTGATTGATCTTTAATGGTGGTTATCTCTCTCTCATTTACAATATTTTTGTAGGGGATTTTATAATGAACTCTTTCTCCTGCATCAACGTGTATCAACTTTTATATAGTCTTTCTAAATAGTTTTGACCCAGATCATAACCACCGTGGTCATTTTTCTTCCTCTCTTTATTTTCCTTCTCTTTCTTCCGGCTCATACTTGCAACAATTCAATTTATATGTATGTAGATATCTCGATGTTTAAACAAATTCAAAAAGCCAAAATATTAATTTACGATATTTGTCCACGACAATATTCACTTACCAGAAGAATGCAAAAGTAATAATGTGAATGTGAATGTTTGGCTGGAAAATCAAGTGCGCTTATTACAAATTCTCCTAAACTAGTAATGTTCACGGGTAGACCGAGCTGATCATGTCAGACTCTATTTCTTCCACCTGTAAGTGGGAATGGACTCATATAAACCACTTCCTATTTCATTAAGCAAATATGAATATTGTTTGCTATATTAATCAATTGCCCTTAAGCAAAAATGAATGTCTTCTTAAAAATTTGAAGAACATGAATAAATTAAACATTGAGTACCGTAGAAAGTAATTTAAGAAAAATTAAGTGAATGAGAGAGCTCGTCACTTATATTTATAGAATCATAATAGAAACCCTAAAAAGGGTAATAAGATAATTACAGAGATAATATTGGAAAATATAATAATAGCCCTGCTAATACTCCCCTAGCTGGACTATGAATATCACACATGCCCAGCCTCGACAAAACCCCTAAAAATAGTCTACTACTAATTGCCTTCGTGAGAAAGTATGCAAGTTGTTGATGTTAGGGATTTATCCCAACCAACACGACAAATTTAGAATCTAGAAAACTCAGAAGAAAGAAACAAAGAAAAGGAACACACAGATATATGTGGTTAGGCAATTGCTTTAATCCACAAGCGCACCACAATTCACTATTATCAAGAAGTAGTTACAAACACTAATATATATCTCTCAATCAATCTCACACAAAGCACTCACAAAATAGCTCACCTAATTTGTAATCTATGTTCTCAAGTTTCTATCTAATGTGTGATTATAAAACTCTAAGAATGGGGTTTTATTTATAGACTCCCATCTAATACAAGTCCTAAAGCAAAAGGAAAACTAAAACTGATTGAGATAAGGATCATGTGTAGTAGTTAGTTATGATAACCAACTCCACTTATAGAGTCCTAGTACATAACCAACTCCATGAACTAATAGTTATCAAAACCAAAACCGATTTGGATAAGGTTTTATGTGTTGGCAGTTGCAATCAGACTCTAATAACATAACAATCTCCCACTTGGAGACTGATAAACAAAGTAACTGTACTCCTTGTATAACTAGTGCATCATGGTGTGCTTCAACAATGATCCTCAAGCTAGAAGACCAATCGAAGCTGAACAGAGCTTCAGCTTCTCAATAGTCACTAGTTTAGTCAACATATCAGTTGGATTCCAACTTCATTGAATCTTCTCAAGTACTATTACTTCATCTTCCATAAGCGACCTAATGAAATTGTAGCGTATATCAATATGCTTAGTCCTCGAATGGAATGCTGAATTTTTCGCTAGATGTATTGCACTTTGACTGTCACAATGCAACACATTTTCTTCTTGTATCAAACCTAACTCTTCCAGCAAGCCTTGGAGCCATATCATCTCTTTGCTAGCCTCAGTGACTGCAACATACTCTGCTTCTGTAGTAGACAAGGCAACTATCTTCTGTAATTGTGAAACCCAATTAACGACTGTTGTACCCATAGTAAACACATAACCAGTGATGCTCCTCCTGCGATCAATATCTCCTGCAAAGTCTGCATCAACATAACCTTGCAATCTTATATCACCTCTGTGATAACACAAACAGACATTAGTAGTGCCTTTCAAGTAGCGCAGTATCCACTTAACTGCCTCCCAGTGTTGCTTTCCAGGCTAAGAAATCTGCTCACAACTCCCACTGCTTGAGCAATGTATGGTCTTGTGCAAACTATGTACCACTGCCTAGGGGCTTGTGTCAAACTATACAAACTCTTTCTTAGCTTGCATACCATATTCTCTCTACCCAATTCATGAAACACTCACATTGCTGCACATACATCTCTTCCTCTTGGTCACCATGGCGGAAGACAGTTTTCACATCTAACTGCTCAAGGTGTAAATCTTCTGTTGCAATAATACTCGACACTGACATCATAGTATTTAGTTTCACAACTAGAGAGAATATCACTGTGTAGGCAAAGGACTTCATCTCATTCTTCATTGCAAGTTCCCACTCGCTCGCATCATCAACCTTCATTACTTCATCATAGCACTGGGGTTCACCACCATCAATAAGGAGCAAGTAAGTCACATAAGTGGATGTGGGATACTTTTGACTCGGCACATGTTGCCTAGAAGTC
Source organism: Coptis chinensis (assembly GCF_015680905.1). Lineage (NCBI taxonomy): Eukaryota > Viridiplantae > Streptophyta > Magnoliopsida > Ranunculales > Ranunculaceae > Coptis > Coptis chinensis. The sequence goes on along the minus strand of NC_141456.1, from coordinate 21,258,709 downwards.
TTCCTAAGATCATTGGTCGGAGCTAGAGTCTGTGATGTAGCAACCTCATCACCACTTTCTGTGTTTAACTGTGGAACATCAATAACCTGTTGTTGCACTGTACCATGACTAACTTCAGTGTCTTCCAAGTCAACAAAATTAGTCCCACTAACATGTGTGTCATTTCTATCCTTGTACATTATATTCTCATTGAATACCACATCTCTACTCCGTATGATTTTTCGATTATGGTAATCCCAAAATCGATAACCAAACTCGATCATCACCACCATATCCAATGAATACACACTTCAGTGATTTAGGGTCAAGTTTACCCCTACACTGATCACTGCTATGCACATATGACACACATCCAAACACTCACAAATAAGAGAGACTTACTTGCTTGTCGCCCCATACCTCCTCAGGTAACCTGTGATCTAATAGAACTGATGGCCCATAGTTAATCAAATAAGCTGTTGTACTAACTGCTTTGGCCCAAAACAGTTTCGGTAACCCCTGCCTGTATACGCATGCACCGTGCATGCTTTGTCAATGACCTGTTCATTCTCTCAGCCACCCCATTTTGTTGAAGTGTCCTTGGCAGTATCTTCTCCATCCGAATACCATTTTCAGTACAGTACTCCTTGAAACCAGTATCATTGTACTCTCCACCATTATCAGATCTCAAACACTTCAATTTCAACCATGTCTCATTTCCAACTATAGATCTCCACTTCTTGAATACATTAAAAACCTCATATTTCTGCTTCAAGAAATAAACCCATACCTTTCTACTAGAGTCATCAATGAAAGTCACAAAGTATGACTTACCACCAAGAGAGGAGACAGATGAAAGACCCCAGACATCTGTGTGAACCAACTCAGGCTTCTACTACTTTGGAGTTCTTCCCACTTTATGAAAGCTAACACGCTTATGCTTCCCATATATGTAGTTCTCACATAAGTCTATCCCAGTAGACTTCAAACCTGGTAGCTTTTCTTGTGAATGAAGGACTAGCATTCTTTTTTCACTCATATGCCCAAGTCTGCGATACCATGTGTTTGGATATTCTTTGTCATCAGCAACATCAACATAACCACAACCACTGGTGGTTAAATAGAGAGTACCATCTTTCTTTCCATGTGCAATAAGCGATGCACCTTTTGCTACTTTCCAACTTTCACCTGTAAAATGGGTAGTGCAGCCTTCACTTGTTAGCTGCCCTACTGAGATTAGGTTTCTCCTCAAATTCGGAACATGCCTTACATCTTTTAACTTCCATACAGACCTATCAATCTTGATTTGTACATTGTCTTTACCAGCAATGTTGCAAGGCTTGTTATCACCCAAATAGACTGTACCAAGATTACCTGGAACATAGCTTTCTATCATATCCTTATTTGAGGTCGCATGGAATGAAGCACCCGAGTCCAGCACTCAGGAGTCGTCTCTGCTCTCCAGAGAACAAATCAATGCATCATCTAACACCTCAGCCATATTGGCTTCTTGGCGTTTCTTCTTTCCATGTTTCTTACCTTTCTTCTTCTTGGGCAACCGACAATCATAAGAGTAATGTCCTTTCTTGCCACAGTCATAGTAATCTATCTCAGATATATCAACTTGAGATTTTTCTTTGGATTTAGATCTGTTCTTATCATAATCCCTGTATGAACTCCTACCCCTACTTTCAAAACTCAATGCAGACTCAAAAGTTGAAGCAACATCCGATTTACTTCGGATCTCCTCAGTTAGTATCATACTAACTACATCATCGAACTTCAACTTAGTTTTACATGCAGAGCCACTGATGGCAGCAACTGTAGCTTTCCAGCTTGCTGGCATCTGATTAAGAATGGCCAAAGCTCTAACTTCATCACTAAAAGATATTTCAACAAACTCTAACTGATCCCTGGTCTCGTTGAACTTATTGAGATGTTCCTTGAATGAATCTCCTTCAGACATCCTTAAAGTAAAGATATTTATAATAAGATGTACCTTATTAGCAACAGAGGGTTGTTCATACATAACAAAAAGAGCATTCATAAGATCCACAGTGGTCTTCTCAGTCTTAATATTGAATGCTACTGACTTCCCCAAAGATAACCGAATTGTACCAAGTGCCTTTCTATCAAGCAGGTTCCAAACATCCACAACCATTGCTTCAGGTTTGGATCCCATCAATGGAAGATATAGATCTTTCTGATATAGATGATCTTCAATTTGCATCTTCCAAAATCCAAAATTTATTCAGTCAAATTTTTCGATCTTCAGCTTTCCTTCATCATTCGCCATTGCTCACACAGGAACAATCAATACCCAAGATCCACATTAAAACCTGTTGCTCCGATACCAGTTGTTAGGGATCTACCCCAACCAACATGCGAATTTAGAATCTAGAAAATTCAAAAGAAAAAAACAAAGAAGAGAAACACACAGATATACGTGGTTAGGCAATTGCCTTAATCCACAAGCGCACCACAATTCACTATTATCAAGAAGTAGTTACAAACACTAATATCTCTCTCTCAATCAATCTCATATAAAGCACTCACAAAATAGCTCACCTAATTTGTAATATATGCTCTTGATAAAAGTAAAATGAATAGTCTACCTACGAAATGAACGATGAATTCAATCCGTAAGTAAACTAAAACTGGACTTTTACTAGTCTCAATTATCAAATCTTCTACTCTCAATGCGAATTGCACTAAGTGGAGTAGGAAGTTCGTTCCACTCCTAGTTCCCTAGCATGGATTGTCTTCTAAGTCTAAGAAATCAGTCCTAAGTCAATGAGAGCTTTACGAAATGTTATGCTAACAAGACGCGTTATTTTAAATAACTAGATATAATAAATGACAAGATAAAATATAAACTAAAGATAATCTACTAAGCTACGGAATACGATTGTTTGACTCTAGATAAAGAAATGAGGGAATTAAATCCATCTCGAATCCAACTTAATAACCTAGTATAGATTGTCGTATCTCGATTCTTACGTTTTCCGCGGCAAGAATTTCGAGTCTAATCCCTAGTGTTCATGGCATTCCTACCGGATACTAACTAGCATGTGAGGTCGCCCACCCATTCTCATGGCTTAAACACACGACCTTCTAGAGTGGAATAGATTCTACTACCAATTCTATACTAACCACTAAGTTTTCATCAAGGCTTCATCAACCCCTCTAATGGAGGTTTAGCCTTGAGTCATCAAACTAACATTTCCCATTGAATCTAAACTAAACATAATGTAAGAAATTGAGATTTACTTAATTAACAATAATGAATCTAATTTAATGACCGAATGGAATAAGAACAAGAATTTAAATTAGATCTAGAATGGAAATGACAAGAACGAAATTGAATAATAACTATTTTATTTATCTAATCAATCAAGAACAATCATTCAAGAATTTAATCTAAAACAAGAATTGTAATGGAACTAAAACTTAATTAATTAATTAAAACAGATCTAGAATTCTATATATTAATTTAGGTCTAACTAGCTACCATTAACAAAGAATGAAGCTTTTGTTTTTATACATCCAGATCCAAAAATCGTGCATGGGCTTGGAGCCATGTTTTGGGCCAGAGAATCAGGCCCAAAACCCAATTCTTTCGGTCCAAAAAGGCCTCTTCAGCTGCAGTTCGCTTCAATAGACTTTTCGTCCACTTCTGCTCCTCTGATTGGGTCAAGGCTTGGACCATTGGAAAGCTCTTTCCGAGCCGGTCGTTTTGACATAAGGTAGGCCCAATTCCGAGGTCTGAGTCCAAAGATATGGTCTTCGGAAGTTCTGTTGACTTTGTGCATCAAGTTTTACTGCGTGGACTTTGACTTTTCATCTTTTGACCAGGCTTTACAAAGGCTTGGTCTTCTTGAATCTTGGTCTTTAATCACCGAACTCCTTAGTAACCAACCATTGCTCCTTTATCTCATAAAAGTGGCACATTCCTACACATAATTGACTTTGAAGCCTGAAATACATAAAAACACGAATCGGGCCTTTTAACTCTTACTTATTACTCACATAATTGGTCTAAAAGGATGATCTGCTAAGGGGTTAAAACTACAGTTTTGGGCTCTTATCAAACCACCCCAAACAGCATTTTGCTTGTCCTCAAGCAAAGATGAGAAATTAGAATAAGTGACCAAAAATGGAGTTCTAACTACTTTTAGCTGACTGAGTTGCGATTGATCACCATATGCAACAAGGCCTTTTAAACCACTAGGAATTCCCTAGTGGACGAAGTTATAGCCTCGTGAGAGTTTTCCAGTGAAGGTACTCACAAACTTCATCTATACTACAACGACTAAGAAATAAAACTATTGTTTTCTCATTCATGTCTCAACTATCTATACATCTCACTAGCAAATACATAAGAATAACCCAAATGTAACCCTAAGCTAATATATGCATAATAATCAATCATCTAAAATAAACATATAACAATGAGTAATACTATGAAATGTAATAGCAGTCCGTTTTCTGAAAACTTCGAATAAGCGCCCTTAAGTAGGTCCTCACATAAATGTCAAGACAAAACCACTCTCGATTTTTCCACTCAAGTTTTCACTGCCAGCATTAAAATGGGCACACTTTTACCTTACAATCTCAATGACAACAAGGAAGCCGAGTCGATCAAACACATCTGCCACTTACTATCACACTAACCTATTCCTAATTAAGCTAGAGGTCTTTATTAGGTGTCATGGGATTAGGAGATGGTTTAAGAAGGAAGGAAATGGATATTCAAAAAGGACAAGTCCGAGATAATAGAGTCTTCATATTATGTAACTAGAGAAACCTTGTTATTTACTTTTGCTTCTACACTTTGGTTCCATCCTTAGCCATATTTTTCTTTTTCTTTTCTTTGGCTTTTGACTCCCTTTATTCTATTTTTGGAGTTTTGATTTATTTCTATTTTTTTTCTTTTTTCTTTGGATGGAAACTTCTTTTCTTTATTTACTGAAGCAACTAACTAATTTTTGTTTACACAGGTTTTTCTCTTCTTCTTTCTTCATCATTCTATTCTCAGACTTATTCTAAATTGGGTAGGTTGATTTATTTATTTATTTTTTATTTTGTTTTATTTTTGTAACAGGGTAAAGGAATTGTGGTTTATGGAAGGGCTAATGAAAGGCTCACGAGGGGCGACTAGCGGAAAATAATTCATAGGTTTGAATTTCTGGCTATATCGATCCAAAGAGGGCCTAAATTCTCGCTTTTAGGATATGGCATAGTGATCAAGCAAGTGGACGTGTGATTTCTCTATCCGGATTTTACTTCTCCCTTGTATCATTTCTCAAATGTTTCGCTTCATATAAGGCTTTTAGGCTATATTCTCACAGGATTTGTAGAATAAGTACTCTAGCCTAGATTTCAAAAACTTCTTCGCTAACAATCATAGATACTCATGTAATAAATTTATAGATAGATGCAAAGATTATTACCTACATATTAACCTAAGTTTCTAACAATTATTCCGATGCAAAAGCTATGTGAGACTTCTAAATTGTTAAGAGCATAGAGAAAGAAAACAATACCAATATTCCTAAGTGTATAGCATACTTTTTTTATTTATATTTTTGAATTTTTGAAATTTTAACTAGAAAACAAGTGCATATTATACATATCTATATCCTAACAGATGTCTTAATTACATCGTGTTTCTATGCCCCCAAACAAGAAGCATGCTTTGTCCTCAAAGCATTTAAATAAAGAGGGTAGGAAAAATACCATCAAGCGCGTGGAAATTCGTGAACATCCGCAAAAAAAAAGTTAAAACATACAAATATAGTAATAAAATACCGACGCAACTCTATAAGAGTTCCACCCATTATGGGGTTAATGTAAATTAAATTGCTTGGGACATAAGCAAACACTAACTTAACTAAAAAACTTACCTGCACTCCAAAGATTTACTCGCCATCCTCTTCTTCTATATGAGGTTCTTTCGCATCCCGCCATGCCATAACAACTTGCCACGCCTTCCGTCCGTATCATCAACTAGTGCTAACCTCTCTAGTGTTATTTGGTCCGATGGGGTGTAAGGGGCAACCAAATGTGGTTGCACCTCGCCATCCCGCCAAGTCATGGCTCGAATGATCTTACCATTATCGATTGGTGGGTCTCATGATTTCGACCCTTTCCCAACTGCGGTCGCGGTACGAATATGGGTAGGCAAGCCGCGCATAATGCGGCAAACCAAAACAGGCATAAGAAGGTACTTATGCCTCAAGGTATGGCCTCGCTTCGAGTAGCAACTAAAACTCGGGAATGTCATACCGACGACGTCCCTCAAACTAAAGCAAGGAAAACGCCACCAACCGATATTATTGGTAGAAGTAAACTGCCGTTCCTAGAATGTTCATCATGATGAACAACATGGTTGTGCCTACATTCAAATGATAGGCTACTCGTATGCGATGTTATATTGGTCTTGGTCCATGATAATGAAACACCCCCCCCCATAATACTCATGGAAATAGGCATATTCATATAGGTATGAGTTATCCGTCATATATCCCCACGTGTGCATAGGGTCGTAATGGCAACCCCAAACCAAAGCTATCAATTGCTTACTGAATTTCATAGTCGTGCCATCAATAGCAAGGGAAAATTGTTGTTCTCCTTCTTGGGTACAATAAAAAGTAATATTATTATAGAAGAATTCAGTTAGCTTAGGTGAAAAAGAGTCGTCATCACTCACCAGAAGATGCCGCCATCCTAACTGCACGATCCGCTCGCGGAACGATGCTCCATAGGTATCGGTTCCCATCAAGTCTTCAAATGACTGTTCAGGAATCACTATAGGAGGTGTCATCTTAAAACTACTCTGTAGAACAGCTGCGAAAACCTGGAAGAAACCTCAGAAAAATTGGAATTTCCTGTGCTTACGGGAGGAGGGCGCGAGTCGCGCTCTTAGGTTTTTGGAATTACAGTGTTTGAGCGCGGGTCGCGCTCTGCTTGGGCGCGGGCGCGCTCTGAGATTTTTCGATTTACAGTGTTTTAGGGCGAGTCGCGCTCTGCTTGGGCGCGGGCGCGCTCTGACAAAAAAATTTATGGAAGTGTATAGGGCGCAGGCGCGCTCGTAAGTGCAGAAACAGTGTTTACAAGAAAAACAAGCTGAAAAAGCTTGGAGTGAAAGGTGAGAGATGATTGTGGGGTGTAGTGTGGGTTGTGAGTGTAGAATGATGGAAGTTTAAATAGGTTCTGGGTTTCCAAAACGAATCGGCAAGTTGCCAAATTGTTTTAAGGCAATTTCCGGAAATAGAAAACTGCCAAACCCGAAAACGGAAACTAACCATAGTTTTGATTTCCTAACAACCCTGGTATCTTTTAAACTTGGTTTAGAATAGTAACTTCTAAACTCTCCTACATATCATGCTACCACTACAAAAAATCATAGATATGCCGAAATCGGCCTAATTTTCAACTTTGACTCCAAGACAACCTTACGAAAGATGATCAAAATAAATTATATTAAAATAATATGAAATCCAAGCAATCTAAAACAAACAACTTAATATTTAAATCTAACTACTGAAATAAAATTCCACTAACAAAACAATAAAAACAATGAAATAACAGGACACAACTGATGGTGAACACCTAGGCGTGTGAAGAAGATGGTCCCTGAGATGGAGACTGGTTCTGTGGTGAGGAATGGCTTGAGCCATCTGGCCTGCGGCGACGACGCTCATGCCTCTCAGACTCAGCTGAGACAGACTCATCCACGAGTGGCATACGTCGTAGCATCTCTATCCTGAACAAGCGCTGTGCTTCCATCTCAGTCTTGAGTACTGCATACTGGGCTTGGTGATTCTGGTGGATAATCTCCAAGTTAGACAAGATATCTTTTTGACCCCTTTCGAGCATTTCAACTCTCGTCTGAAAGTTTGTTTGCTTATTTTGAATTACAATTTGTCTATGTCGGATATCTTCACAGATACGATAACCGCATCGCAAACCAGTTTTCAGCGGTATTATCATTCGTTCTAAATTAGAAGTTTGACTATCGAAATTATCCTCAACCAACCATGTCATATCTTCTTCGCCTTCATTATTCGACTCAACTTTATTCTCTGCAGACAACGCCAAGTCTCTTGGATGCATTCCTTATAAATACTTGCATTAGAATGCAATTTGATCTTAATAGGAGCAGATTTAGCGGCTCTCTAAATGAGAGCATAATCTTAGTGATCAATACGGGAAGAGGCATGCTTTTTCCCACTCCTCTAATCACATTCAAAATTACATCGAGGATGCAGAAATTACACTCATTCGCTTGCAAAATCCAGAACGCGCGTCATTAATCAAGTCCGATGTCGCCGACTTTGTCTTTGCCAAGGGCGTTCCTACCAATCCACCGAGCTCTGACCCGGTTGATTGGTTCTCGTGGTCGCCCCGCTTAACGAATGAGATATCGTATTGTATTCACCCTCTATGACCGTGATCTTTCATCAAAACAGAACTGCAGTATATACCGATTCCCGAATGGTCGTATCTAGGTTGGTTACAGGCGTGATTCCTAATAGCTCACCCAACAACCGCCTCGTTACTTCCCTCCTCGCTCCTCGCTATCCTAATGAAAATCCTATTTCCCTCCAATTCTCGCTTTCTTATAAAACTGTTCTACCAAATCATAGTGATAGAACTCATCCGGCCGAATACCACAATCTGTTCCAATCCCTCTTAATCATATTGGCGTCCGAAAAATGGTGCGAAATGGTCGGCCTCAAACGCGTGCTCCGCAACATTCTTCGTCGTAAGCGCCATTGAAGTTTCTTAGATAACTAATGGTTTTGTAGCCTGTGGGGGAGGCGAGTTTGATAAAAAACAACGAGAAACAATGGTGGTGGCGGTGGTGGTTACGGTGGCAGGTTTGAAAACTTGAATTGGTGGGCGTTTTCTTGGTGGAAACGGTTGGAGATTGTGTTGGTGTTTCACAAAGGGCGTGGGTGGTCTTTCTATTTTGATGTATTCTATTTTTTTATTTTATTTTTTTTTTTATTTTGGTTGCTAGGGTTTGAATTTTAAATTTGTGACAAGCGGTTGGAGAAGATGACTCGCGATTGGGTTTTTGTTAAGGGAGGCGCGGGCGCGCTGTAGGTGAGCGCGAGTTGGCCCAAAGCCCAATTCGATTTTTCGACTTTCGTCGATTTTCAGCGCAACTTCAAACTAAATTTCCCACTTCGTTATCGGTCCGATTTTTGCGAATGAGATATGGAAATGATCAGGAGAGAATTTCCAATCCAATGATCCATAAACTACTCTATTCCGACCGTGGGTGACATATAAGATAGTGGAAAACGCCTCGAAGTGCGTGCATGACGTAAGTTATGCGAACGAATGAACACTAAATTAGATGACGTCAACCCCAATGAACTATACTAATGGACCTAAGCAACACAAATAGAAAGTTCGAGCAATCCGGATGGAAAGACTGAGTTCCCACCCCCAAACAAATTTTTAAACACAAAATTTGTTTTAACATGGGTCGTTTAAAGTCAGATTCCCAAGACTTGTTAGATTGCTAGTTCTATGATTTTTAAGACTTTTAATTTTATTTTTATTTGTTTATTATCAGAAACACGAAAAACAATAAATACATAATTCACTCCATAGAGGAACATGACTCAAAAACCGAGAAAACATGCGGAAGTGGAAAACGTGAATTATGTGAACTATGGACTTAGGATCCGGTACTTACAGCCACACACTCCCTAGGGAGGGCCCGGTTACCTTAATGGTGCACTTACCATTAAATGGAAGTGAAAGGAAGTACACCAAATGACAAGGGTCATTCCTCATATATAGGGTCCTGTAAAAGGACTTCCTCTATATCAGGGGACAGAAGTTCGTGAAAATGTTTTAATCGTTGACCGTTAACTTGAAAGGTACTGTTGTCCTTGGGATTTACCAAGGTAATTGCCCGTAAGGGGTGACTTCAAGAATAACGAAAAAGGACCGCACCAACGGGTTTTAGTTTCCACGGGAAAATATGTAGACGGAGTTGTAAAAGCAAAACCTTTTGTCCGACCACAAACTCTTTGGCGCAAGATATGCTTATCATGAACACGTTTCATGTTAGCTTTATAATCCTTCTCGAGATCGTAAGAATCGCCACGGATTTCTTCAAGCTCATTTAATTGTAACTTGCGTTTGACACCCCTCATCAATATTGTAGTTAAGGCTTTTATAGCCCACGAGCACGGTGCTCTAATTCAACCGCAAATGACATGGTTTCCCAAATACAAGTCTAAAGGGAGACATACCTATATAGGTGTTTTGAAAGCAGTTCTATATGCCCATAAGGCATCCGATAGACGCTTCGACCAGTCTTTCCTATCGGGGTTTCTTCGTTGTTTCTAAAATCTTTTTGATTTCCTATTAGAAACTTCTACTTGTCCGCTAGTTTGTGGATGATAAGGAGTTGCTACTTTGTGTGTAACTCCATACTTTTTCACTAGGGATGCAAAACAACTCTCATTTGCAAAATGTGTTCCACCATCACTAATGATGGCTTTAGGAATGCCAAACCGACGTAAAAATATATTCTTTTAATAAAAATATCACGGTCTTATGGTCATTGCTCACGGCAAGGTAGGGGCCTCTATCCATTTAGACACGTAGTCCACGGCAACTAGAATATAAATATAACCGTGGGAAACAGGGAAAGGGCCCATGAAATCAATACCCCACACATCAAAAATTTCTACTATCAAGATTGGATTTAATGGCATCATATTACGCTTCGTGATTCGCCCAAGTTGTTGGCAACGAATACACGTCTTGCAATGCACTTGGGCATCCTTAAAAAGGGTAGGCCAATAAAATCCACATTGAAGAACTTTAGCGGCTGTTTTCATTCCGCTAAAGTGGCCACCACACTCTTTGTCATGGCAGAACGATAGAACTTCATTATATTCCCACTGGGGAATGCAACGATGAATAATCTAATCCGCACAATACTTAAAAGGTAGGGCTCATCCCAGTAGTATAACTTGACTCTGGCCAAGAACTTCTTTCATTCATTTCTTGTCCAATTATAAGGCATAACATCAGCCGCTAAATAATTTACGATGTCCGCATACCATGGTGATGAAAAAATAGCATACAGATGCTCATCAGAAAAAGAATCCGGTATGGACTCAGAATCACTACTATCGCCATTTGTAAGTCTAGATAAGTGGTCGGCAACCACGTTTTCGACCCCTCTTTTTGTCCTTTTATTTCTAATGTGAACTCTTGCGGAGAAGAATCCATCGGATTAATCTCTCTTAGCATCCTTCTTTGCAAGAAGGTACCTAAAGGTCGCATGGTCCGTGTAAACTAAAGTTTTAGAACCAACCAAATAAGGACGAAATTTATCTAAAGCATAAATGACAGCTAAGAATTCTTTTTCAGTAGTTGTATAATTCCGTTGAGCGTCGTTTAATGTTTTACTAGCATAATAAATAACAGTGGACTTATTATCTAGTTTCTGTCCCAAGACAGCGACCAACGGCATAGTCACTAGCATCACACATGAGTTCGAAAGGTTTAGACCAATCGAGGCTGTATAATAGGTGCAGGTGGTTAGGGCGGCTTTTAAGGTTTCAAAAGCCCGCTTTACGATTAAAATTAAAATCAAAGATTGCATCCTTCAAAAGCAGGTTTAGTTAAGGGCCTAGCTATTTTCGAAAAATCTTTAATGAAACGCCTATAAAACCCCCTCGCATGGCCTAGAAAGGCTCTAATCTCACCGGACAGTCCGTGGTTTAGGGTAGGGTCGCTATCTTATCTAGTTTGGCTTTATCTACTTCGATGCCATCACTAGATACAATATGACCTAGTACTATGCCCTTTTACCATGAAATGACACTTTTCCCAATTTAAAACGAGGGCTCTTTTCTTCACACCGTGTCAAGACCTTAGACAGGTTAGACAAGCATTCTCAAAAGGAGTCTCCATAGATAGAAAAATCATCCATGAACACTTCCATAAAGCCTACCATGTCACTAAATATATGAAGCATACATCACCGGAAGGTACTGGGGCATTACAAAGGCCAAAAGGCATTCGTTTATAGGCATATGTTCCGAAGGGACATGTGAAGGTTGTCTTTTCTTGGTCATCAATATCAATAATAATCTGAAAATAGCCGAGTAGCCATCCGTAAAACAATAAAAGGCATGACCAGCCAGACGCTTCTAGCATCCGATCTATAAATGGTAAGGAAAGTGATCCTTTCGTGTCATAGCATTTAAACGCCCAGAATCAATACTGATTCTCCATTTCATAGGACCTTGAGTGACAACATAGTCACCCTTCCCGCTACGCACCATGGTAACTCCCCGATTTCTAAGGAACTACATGAATGGGACTTACCCATTCGCTATCGAGATTGGGTATATAATACCCAAGATCGAAAATAAACGCAAGACTTCTTCCCTAACCACCTCTTTCATGGCGGGGTTCAAGCGACGCGAGGTTCGCGAGAAGTCTTCGCGTTATCCTCCAAATGGATACGGTGAGTGCAAACATTAGGGTCAATTCCCTTTAATGTCACTAGGGACCAACCAATCGCAGACCGATGTTCCCTAATCACCCTTATTAAACATGTCTCTTCATCCTTAGTTAACAGAGAAGATATAATTATCGGTGACTACCATCCGGATCAAGTTGAATATATTTTAACTCCGGGGGAAGAGGTTTAAGCACTGGTGCGGACGGAATGTCCATTGATGTTTCATAAGTGTCCTTATCTTGCGTAATGAAGACTTGCTTAGGTAGCAAGTCTTCGTAATCGATATATGGAGCAACCGACGGGTCTACAATTGGTGTGGACTCGGGATGGTGTTGACTTCCTCTAAGTAGAGTCATTTACAAAATCTGAAGTTCCAAAAGAAAGGAATTTGTACATATTGTTTTCGAAACGTGTTGTTAAAATAATCTTGAGCTAAACTCTCGATCATGCTAACCTCCCCATCTACGCATCGAATCCGTAATCTGTTTCATCATTTTAAAACATTTACCTCGGCGAAAAGATGGCCAAAAGATAAGGACATCTTTCCATCGCGACAATTTATAAAGCGCATTGGCGGTTGCCAAGAAGGGGGCGCCCTAAAATGATCGGTGCAGTCATTAACGACTTACAGATCGAGGATAACAAAATCAGCAGGATAGTAGAAATCCGAACCTTAACAAGCACGCTTTCCACTACACCTTTAGGATACTTAATTGACCTATCCGCTAATTGCAACGCTTATTTTTGTAGGTTGCATTTCCGTAGACCTATTTGTTTATACAAGTAATACGGGGAGTAAGTTAACACTCGCCCCGTGTCTAATAAGGCGTCGTCGTGTGGGAATCTCCTAAGGTGCATTTTACAAGAGGACGGGGTCCTTGTACTTAACAATTCCATTATTTTCGATAAAGTTGGGAACCGCTCAGTTAAAAAGGCGCCTTTAGGTATGTTGGTCTTACGCCTAGTAGTGCACAACTCTTTAAGAAACTTAGCGTGGTTGGGTAGCTTTTTAATAGCTTCGAAAAAGGAAGGTTTATCGTTAGATTCTTGAAAACGTTCCTAATTTCCTCAAAGTTTGTATCCCCGTTAGCATGGCTAATTTTTGAGGAACGGTGGTTTCGCTTCTATATTTCGCGATATGGCTCTACTTGTCGTGGTAACCTTGGCTTTCGGTTTCTTTGGTTGTGATTTAACCGGTACCTCTACCGTGGTAGGCTCCTCGGTTTCTATTGCGGTATCTAGTTTGATGTCTGGTGTAGGGAGTACTGATGGGGTAACTATAGGCGTAGTTACTTTGTTATCAACCACTCTTCCAGAACGGAGAGTGGTGATGGCATTTAGGTCACCTACGATTGTAGTTTCCGCATACTAGAATTACCGCTTACCTCAAAGGCCGTGTTTGATGTTTTAGGGTTTGGTATTGCTTGTCCCGAAACACGCTTTTGGTTGGGCTTTTGGCTTGGGCTAACCGTTGTATGCCCCGATTTATGGATTGTAAAATCTGTTGGTTTGATTGAGTCATTGTCCGGAAAAGTTGTTGGGTAACTTGTATAAAGGTGTCGATCATAATGATCCGGTTGTGTAGGTGTAGTAGTCACGGTGGTGTGGACTCGAACTATCTCGCTGATTATTTATGGGTGGGTTGTGATAGTTATTATTATTAACCGAACGATACCTCTATTGGTATTATAATTATTATAATTATTATGACCTTGTGCTTGACCTTGTCGTGGTTTGCTTTTGGTTGTTATAATTATTATAATTCCTTGACCTTGTCCTTGTCCTTGTCCTTGCCTAGGTGGAGCTTGGTTATAATTGTTTGCTTGCCTAACGCTTTGATTATTGTACCGGAGGTGTTACTTGTTGATTATTTCTCCAACCGGTTGGGATGTTGTCTCAAGGGGCTAGGAATAGGATAGTTATTAATAGAGTAAACATTATCTTGTTCGGTGGTTGTTGTTCATAAGCTAGAGGACAATAATCGCCGTGGTGCTCGACTCAAACAGAAATTACATGGGTTGGAGTTTACATTCATGACGGGGATAGGCTTTTGTTGAGCGAAATAGCCTCTACTTTTTAGTTAGAGATTCGATTAAATTTTTAAGTTCGGATCGGTTTTCGCCCAAACATACCGCCGCCTTTATTGAAGAAAGAAGAACTAGAAATGGGGATATCATCACTACCCCCAATTATTATTCCGCTTAGTTTGGTCTTCTAAAAATTTGTAAGCCTCCGGGGCTCCTTTACTTAGGAAACTACCCCCATTCATTATGTCAAGGACTTCTTTATGGTGGTGTAGAAGACCTTTGAAAAGGCACGAACTAACGTGTCTTTAGCTAAGTTATGATGTGGACACTCTATAAGGAGATCGGTGAAACGATTCCATGCCTCGAAAAATGATTCATGAGGATTCCGGAAAAATGAATCTTTGAAAGCATCTCATCCGTCTTTAGGGGTGGGTAAAATGTTCCATAAACAAATGAACAAGTTTAGCCCACGAGTCCACGAATTAGGCTTTGGGCAGTTAACCAAGACGCCGCCTTATCGGGCTAATGTGAAAGGGAATACCCTCGGTTTAATTTGTTCCGCACCTACCGTAGGATGATGGAATGTTGTAAGGACTTGTTCAATCCTACGCGATGTAATTGATAAGGTTTTTCATGGTCTAACCCATGAAAAACGGGTAACAAATTAAATATGTTTGGGGATTCAAAATCCCCACCGGTCCGCTAGAACGATGCACGATTTAGGGCTATCGCCAAGGCTTTGTAAAAGTCGGAGAGAGGAGTCTCTTTCTTCACCATTATGTCGTATGGTGTGTGTGATAGTAGTTAGAGGTGTCGTGGGTGGTGTACTAGATAGACTTGTTTGTTGTCGTGTAATTACGCTTTGTTGTTTTGTTCGACCGGACCTTAATCTCATGCAAGACTAAGTTGAGCTTAACTAAACATGCAACACTCCAAACAATTCTCGATATACTAGTAGAAAACCTCTAACCTGAAATGCGAGGTATGGAAGAAAGGAATACCGATTAGGCCCTTGCTTCGGCTTATGAATAGCGTCTTGTTTACGCTTTGTTCGTATATAGCAGGTTAGAACACTGAAAAATATGAAAGATTAAAGTTCGAATCAAAACCGTGGAAATCCGGAAATTTTAACATCGGGCCAAGCGCTCGAGTAATTTTCGACATTACTGGTGTTTTAGAGGCGGGTCAGCTCCCAAATGGGCTGGTCGCGCGCCAGTGTGAAGTCGAAGTTCCGTGTTTGAGCGCTGGTCGCTTTGTATAAGCGCTGGCACGCCAATGGTAGACGAAATTCCAAAGAACTTAGCGCTGTCGCGCTCTCCTTGGATCTTGGCGCTCGTGTATTTTCTCGCGGAATTTGTCAACGCTGAACTGGGCAGCCACAGTATGAAACAAACAAGGGTGGGTGGGTTTAATGGGACTTAAAAATGACTACTTCTACAAGGAAAACAATGTTAAAGTGTAACTAAGATGGCAGCGGCGCCATTTGATAAAAGTAAAATGAATAGTCTACCTACGAAATGAACGATGAATTCAATCCGTAAGTAAACTAAAACTGGACTTTTACTAGTCTCAATTATCAAATCTTCTACTCTCAATGCGAATTGCACTAAGTGGAGTAGGAAGTTCGTTCCACTCCTAGTTCCCTAGCATGGATTGTCTTCTAAGTCTAAGAAATCAGTCCTAAGTCAATGAGAGCTTTACGAAATGTTATGCTAACAAGACGCGTTATTTTAAATAACTAGATATAATAAATGACAAGATAAAATATAAACTAAAGATAATCTACGGAAGCTACGGGAATACGATTGTTTGACTCTAGATAAAGAAATAGAGGGGAATTAAATCCACTTGAATCCAACTTAATAACCTAGTATAGATTGTCGTATCTCGATTCTTACGTTTTCCGGCAAAATTTCGAGTCTAATCCCTAGTGTTCATGGCATTCCTACCGGATACTAACTAGCATGTGAGGTCGCCCACCCATTCTCATGGCGAAACACGACCTTCTAGAGTGGAATAGATTCTACTACCAATTCTATACTAACCACTAAGTTTTCATCAAGGCTTCATCAACCCCTCTAATGGAGGTTTAGCCTTGAGTCATCAAACTAACATTTCCCATTGAATCTAAACTAAACATAATGTAAGAAATTGAGATTTACTTAATTAACAATAATGAATCTAATTTAATGACCGGAATGGAATAAGAACAAGAATTTAAATTAGATCTAGAATGGAAATGACAAGAACGAAATTGAATAATAACTATTTTATTTATCTAATCAATCAAGAACAATCATTCAAGAATTTAATCTAAAACAAGAATTGTAATGGAACTAAAACTTAATTAATTAATTAAAAACAGATCTAGAATTCTATATATTAATTTAGGTCTAACTAGCTACCATTAACAAAGAATGAAGCTTTTGTTTTATACATCCAGATCCAAAAATCGTGCATGGGCTTGGAGCCATGTTTTGGGCCGAGAATCGGCCCAAAACCCAATTCTTTTCGGTCCAAAAGGCCTCTTCAGCTGCAGTTCGCTTCAACAGACTTTTCGTCCACTTCTGCTCCTCTGATTGGGTCAAGGCTTGGACCATTGGAAAGCTCTTTCCCGAGCCGGTCGTTTTGACATAAGGTAGGCCCAATTCCGAGGTCCGAGTCCAAAGATATGGTCTTCGAAGTTCTGTTGACACTATTTGTTTACTGCGTGGACTTTGACTTTTCATCTTTTGACCGGGCTTTACAAAGGCTTGGTCTTCTTGAATCTTGGCCTTTAATCACCGAACTCCTTAGTAACCAACCATTGCTCCTTTATCTCATCAAAGTGGCACATTCCTCATTACATAATTGACTTTGAAGCCTGAAATACATAAAAACACGTAATCAGTCTTAACTCTTACTTATTACTCACATAATTGGTCTAAAAGTATGACTGCTAAGGGGTTAAAACTACAGTTTTGGGCTCTTATCAGCTCTCAAGTTTCTCTCTAATGTGTGATTATAAAACTCTAAGGATGGGGTTCTATTTATAGACTCCCATCTAATACAAGTCCTAAAGCAAAAGGAAAACTAAAACTGATTGAGCTAAGGATCATGTGTAGTAGTTGGTTATGATAACCAACTCCACTTATAGAGTCCTAGTACATAACCAACTCCATGAACTAATGGTTATCAAAACCAAAACCGATTTGGATAAGGCTTCATGTGCTGGCAGTTGCAATCATACTCTAATAACATAATAGTTGAGACGTCGGAACATAACACAAATCTGTCCATAAGTCACTTTCTCATGTAGAAAGTATTGTTCTCCCTCTCGAGCTCTTGGCTTTCGCACCCATATTCCACTATTCATCTTGATCGTTCTGCTTTTCAGATCTCACTTCGTGTCTATGGGTGTGTCTGTTTCATCTATGTTATTGGGGTCTATCTCTAAACTAGATCCGTGTGCCTTGAAATATGTGTTTCTAAGTTACTCTCATACTCAGAAGGGTTATCGGTGTTATCACCCCTCATCGCGTCGTTGTTTCATCTCCATGGACATTACTGTCTTCGAACATGTTCCGTTCTTTTCAGGCGATGTTCTATCTCAAGGGGAGTGGTTTCCAGTTCACCTTTTCCTTACGAGGATTTACATTCGGTTCCTATTTCTTTTCCACTTCCAATGAGTGTTCAGCCATAGCCTATAGTCTCCCCTCCAGTTCCACATTTGGTTTCACCTCCTTTACAGGTCTATACTCGTCAATATCCGTATTAACCTTCCACCACCGACCGCCCCCACATCTTCTGCTTCTCCAGGTTCACCACTTGCCACTGATTCACCTTTACCATGTATTGAGCCATCTCCTATCACTCCTATACCAGTTACTATTGATGTTGATTTACCGGTTGTTAAGTTGATAGAACTAATACTCCACCTATTGTTGTTCGGAAAGAGAAACGTACTGCAGGGATAGCAGCTAGATATGCTAATATTATGGCTTATTCTATCACTGATTATATTTTAGATTATCGTTTGTCTTCTAGTTACAAATCTTTTCAGGCTTCTCTCTCATTGGTTGATCTCTCTCATTGGTTGATATACCACGTACAGTGGCAGAGGGGTTGGCCCAGCCTCATTGGAAGGCTGCGATGTTGGAGGAATTACATGCATTGGAGGTCAAGTTTAATTTGCACCTAGGACTCTCCCTCCACCACCAAAATCTGGAAAAAGGTAGTTCTCGAACTTGGTAGGTTCAATTCGTAAACCGAAAATTATTTACATCTCTTATTCATTTCAAAGGTATGCATAATTGGCAAAACTAGTTACTTAAAAATTACAAAATTGTGGAATGAGACAACAAATTGATAATGAAATAGAAATTCCATAGCTAACTTATTTTTTGAAACTCCTTTTCATCGGTTGTCGTTGGATTAGTTTACACTGGTGAGAGTAAAGCACGCAGCAGCACTTTTGAGTTCATTTTCCGAAACTTGCTCAGCATTTGATCGTGTGTTATCCTTCAAGGATGAATCCGAGCTGAAAATTATGGAACAGAACATAGTTAGGAACATTGTACTGATATACACAAGAAGAATACTAATCGAAGTGTTTATATATAAATATTACAAACAAAACTCATTCAATAATCAGTATAATATACCTGGATTCATATGCCTCCTTGGAATCTATATAGGACTGTCTGTCATCAATGATATCGAAAAAGGCTGGTATCTCATCATAGTCTTGAGGGTCTTCTTCAACTTCTTGCTGTTTCATTGGAAGTTCTTGTGGTGCAAGAAATGGAGATTGAACTTGCGCAGAATAATTGATATTGTTAAAATTGTTATTCTGAGTATAAAGTTGCTGTTGTTGGATCCACATAGAATTCCCATTGACATCTTTAGGGTCGATATAATCAGCTGCATTGTAAGTCGAAACATTGTTGCTATAGGGTAAGCCTGCAGATTGATTGGGAACGAAAACTGGAACTCCATTTGCCGATGGTGCATAAAATTGTTCCTGTGGAGGATATTGCTGAAAGAGTGGGAGAGCAGCATTATGAGGAGAGGATTGGCCTAATTGTAACTTCGAAGAAGGTGAATTATGTGGAGACGATGGAGGAAACTGATTGTATTGCTGTCTAAAGTTCGCAAGTTGTGCGTTAACATTATCTAGCTCAAATTGATACCGTTCAATCTGCATCTCAAGCTCTCTCTTCATACCGTAGCAACCATAAACTGGGAACCTGTCACGTATATTTGCATGACCAATAATGTTTTTCATAGCTTCGTTCCTATGTTGTGGATGTATTTTGTTGAGTACCTTTAAAATGTTGCTTACACCGAAGAGTTTGTGCGCATTCTGGAACATCTTTGGCTGGTCTGGAGGGAAGTACGGAGCGAGTTGGCAATCGGCCGAGCATTTCCTCCGTTGGTATTTGCACGCAGCACAAGCCTGGTTTGTGCCGCCCTTGACGGTCATTGTATTTGTAGCTAGCTCAAAAAAAAGTGCACTTGAATTGTTTGGGATATAAAGTGCGACCAAAGAGGCATTAAAGAAGGAGATGAAATGCAAAACAAAGTTTATAAGCTCTATAGAAGATGATTTGTTTTGGTGAATCAAGAAACGGTTAGAATGATCATAACAGGTGTAATTCATTTGCTAATTTTGCTGGCCAGATTGAATAAGTAAGAGTATGAATCCGTTTTGATTGGGTTGTTTTTTGTTCAAGTGTTTGACCGTTGTGGACAAGTGTTAGGTGTGAAATCAGTTTTCAAAATTTTGAGTTTTGCCACAAAATTAAATTTAATAATGATAGGCTGTATACTCTATCTTGAGATTGGTTAATCATAATTGTTGATCAAGCTTATCGTAACACAATTTTAGTAGGCCAAACAACTTGAATGCCTTAATACATCTATCAGGAAAAGAATCACTTATGGCACATGCCAGAACCTAAAGAGGCTCAAGTCAATAACAATTTTTACCATTCGCAACTTCGCAATTCGCATGGCAAAATATCAATGTTCCACATAAAAAAAGATACATGTAACGACACCGCTAATCGTCCCCGCCTACTTTAAAAAACTCGTGTAGATTCATATTCCTATGAACAAATTGCAATTGCAATGCAAACAAGAGTTAAAAAGCTAGTAGCACTAATAAATTTCAAGACATCAATCCACTAATCAGACTCGGTGACAGTTAATTTCTTCACTAAAGAGGTAATTTTTGTTACTGTCTTAAAGGATTTGTGTCATTAGATCGACACCTCCCCCCCCACACACACACACACACATTCACATGAAGAAGCATTACCGTTATTGCAACTCTGTGTGGGTGGGGGCTAACTAACCCTTCTGATTATAAACGATACATAAAATTTTGACGTAAACCATTACACAATTAATTGAGTGCGTGTTTGACCCAAAAAAAAATGGAAAGAAAAAATCACCAAAAAAAAATAAGGAAGATAATTAAGTTCATTTCAAGAAGGCGCTTTAGTCCTTGTCATTGCCTTTTACAAAGTATTTGATGTTGAGAATTATATAGTAATCTTTCTTCAAACGTTGAGTTGCAGTTGTGCTTATTGAAGAATCATGCATATTGACATTGAAGCAAAAGTTTTTGAGCTTGGAAGAAACTTTAAGCGCCTGGGGATAGCTAAGTACGTAGAACATCAGAATAGTTAAGAAACGCTTGCGTGAACTCTCTACAATAAGACTGTGTAGTTAGATTGTGTAAAGCTATATTCTACGTGATGGTCTCACTGAGTTTCAATTCGTAAGCTCAATTAAGAGGTGCATGGGTTCTGATTCTTGTTTTAAAATTTCGGAGTTAAAAGAGGAGATAGGAAATCACCAGAAAATGAAGGGCTCTGTTGCTAGGAATAAGCCTAATATGAAATGTGCAATTATAAGGAAAAAAAAAGGTTGGGGTTGAACTTTGGACAACTATTACGTATTTTAAGGTACTTCGTAGTTCATACTTGGGTAGCATGCCATATGCCGGCATAATATCTTCGACTAGACGACAATCGGCATCAATATTTCCCAAAATTCCGGTATTTCAATAAGATGGAATTCCGAGTATCTGACTAAATCTCAATAGATTTCATAATTTCCGCAACCATTTTCTCGATTTGGTGCCAAACTTCCTTTCAACATATCAAAGTTTCAATAATGTCGGCGAAATGTCTGGTCATGATGGTATGTTGACGAAATAATTGTCAGAACAACGACCAGATGCTGTTTTTTGCCTTGTCCTTCTTCTTCTTCTTCTCATTTCTTCTGCATTTCACATTACAACTCTTCATCAAACACCCATTTCACAGACCACACCTTTTGACAGCAATTTTCCTTCTTCATTTACAACCATTTTTATCTATCTTTACATCTTTTTATCAATACCCTTTTCTGAAATTCTTCTACCTTAAAAAAACCTTTCTTTTTACCTTTTACACCATTTCTCATAAAACCCATCAAAGATCTTTCATTTACATACATTTCATCTTTTAAAAAACTTATGGAATTTTTCAAAAATGCGAAAGTTATTCGTCTTAGAAGCTACCATGACAAGTACCTTTTAGCAGAAGATGATGAAGACTATGTATGTCAAGACAGAAATGGTTCAAGCAGGAATGCAAGATGGACAGTTGATTTTGTTGACGGGAGCGAAAACGTGATTCGTCTTAATAGCTGTTATGGTAAATATCTTACTGCTTCTACAATTCCATTTCTTTTAGGTGTTACAGGGAAAAAAGTGCTTCAAACTACACCTAGAAGATTAGATTCTAGTATTGAATGGGAACCTATTAGAGAAGGAATGCAAGTTAAGTTAAAAACTAGATATGGGGATTTTTTACGCGCTAATGGAGGGGTTCCGCCTTGGAGGAATTCAATTACTCATGATATTCCACATAGAAGTGCACATCAAGATTGGATATTATGGGATGTGGATATTATTCAGATTCAATCAGACCCGAAACCTCCACCTCCACCTCCACCTCCAGAACATACATTGTCAAGAGTTGAGGTTTGATTTTGAGCTTATATGTGTAAAGTTTGTACCTATGGTTTTGATTTTTATTAGTGTTGTTGTAACTTTGTTGAGGCATTATGTTTTGCAGTCGAGTGATTCGTTGGTTTGTTTGCCTCCAAAGGTTGATGGTCGGACAATTTACTATCGTGTTGCGGATGATAATGGGAATGTTGATGAGGGAGCTGAAGAAGTTAGCTTACATTTTAAGGGGAATGGAGTGGAAGAATTGACTCGGAAGTTGGAAGAAGAAACGGGACTTGAAGATCTTATTGTGTGTACTAGGAGTCCAATTAGTGGAAGTCTTTACCCTATTCGCTTGCATCTTCCTCCTTACAATACAACTATGCACGTCGTTATTGTTGAGGCGGCGTCCAGAGGTGTGTTTCATAGTTCCTTGACTCTATAATTGCTGTGTTTTTGTGAGAATTTTTTCTTATCGTTATGTAAGCTTTGGTTTTCTCGTGGACTAGCTGTATATAAGAAGTTAAGTTGAACTGGAAGGAAAATTTTGCTTGTGTTTTAGTTCAACCCCCTGAGTGAAACTAGACAATTCATGACAGCTAGATTGGTCAATACCCAAATTGCAAAAAACAGTCGTCGGTCACACAATCCGGTTTGAACTTTTTCCATTTCCTGATAGAGCTTTTGGACTTAAAACACATTCGGAGTGAAGAAGAGCTGATACTGCACAGTGTCAGTGGTGTCACATTCCCCTAAAAAAAACTAGATAACAAGGTTTGCAAACAGGATTTGCACAGCAGAATCATTGCACCTACACATTTGTTTGGTCCACTCCATGGACAACTTACAAATATCATTTGTTTTAGGTGTTCCCTATCCAATTTAGTTTTTGGACCTTGGATAGTAGCTTACTTTAGGTAGTAAGCCTTTGTAAATGTGTAGCACAATAAGCAGTCAAAAATTCCAAACTCATTCCATGTATTTTCAATGGATTGGTTTATTTTCACTAATCTATTTAGTTTAAATGTGTAGCACAATAAATCTTATTTCTGCTCACTGCTGGCTCTGTACATGACTTTGTAAGTAAGTATTAAGCATTTCATGTGTCATTAATGATAACTCAGACTGCAAATATACGATTGTTTTCTCTTTTTGAATGAGTTGGCCTTTGAATTTATTTGTCTCCTCGTAAGTAACACGATTATGTTATCTCTTTTCTCATGTAATAGAAATGGGCATCTACATCATATGTATTGAGCTAGGATTTTGTCCTATCAGCATTCAATTTCCTCATAATAGTATTCTACCTAGGGACGGACCCAGGATTTTATCCTAGGGTATTCATGTCGACATTCAACAACAATTGTATCGTTTCATAAGAAAATGTGTGCTTCCTTTTCTTTCATAAAGGTCCGTAAATATGATCAATAAGCAAAATTGAACCATAAAAGTTTTGTATACATGCAATTATGAGCATCAAGCTACTAAGTAGTAATAAGAACATAAGCTAGTGGAGTAGTGGGTAAAGTTTGAAATGTCAGAACATATTGATTTTTTCCCTCCCAAATTTGAGGGTATTCAGGTGAATACCTTCAGGATACACTGGGTTTGTCCCTGATTCTACCTAAGTTACATTGACACGGATACGTGTGTCCATATCCGACATGGATACAAAGTGTTTGACACGGCTAAATATAAAAAATCGAGGTATATCACATACAATATGTGTTCGTGGTGTGTCCAACATAGATACGTATCCGTCACGGATTATTTTTAAAATATAGCGTGTGTCCATCTAACACAGTATTCTACTTTTTAGACATCATCAATGACTGCCATTCTTGGACACCAAAATCTATGTTGGATTTTTTAGTTTACTTCGATTGCATGCAGTGGCAGATACTAGCCTAGGCCTAGGCCCCCTCTGAACTTTGGATTAAAAAAAAAAAAAGTAGTGTTGCTAACTTACTATCCTACCTTAGGCCCACTGTCTAGCTACAACTCAAACCCAAAAAAATAAATAAAAAATAAAAAATAAAAAAATAATTGAAGTGTGAAAAAAGCCTAAGTGCAAATGATATAAGCGTTGTTAAAGGACGTAGAGATTGTTTCTGCTCCTGATTATTTCCTAAGTTAATTTATTATGTTTTTTTACACTTTACAGTATGTTAAAGTTATGATTCAGTTGTTGTTTTTCTGAAATTGGGTTGTTAGTTTATCTGTAGATTGTGTTGTTTTGGTTATGGGGGTGCAAGAAGTCATGTTCATACTATTAGAATGATGTTAATTGGGTTGTACAACATTGCATTGTAATTGTTTGACAAATTGTTTGAAAGAGGAATTATATCATTGTCAATTAAGAAAAGGTTGTGAAATTGGTTTGGATGAAGTTGATTAAAATATTGGATTGTAGTAGGTAGTTATGCGGTTATGTAGTCTAAGGTTCAATTTTTAGTATTGACGACAAACAATAGTTTTGTAAGAAAAATCCAAGGATTTATGGTGTGGACATTTTAATATTTAGAGAAAGTTGTCAAACAAGACAGAGGGGTCAGGGGAGGAATTAAAGGACTGTGTGTTTATGTTATGTTCTCTAACTTTGTGTTTGTGATGTTTAATTTGTCGGGTTTTTCACTTGTTCGGTTAGCCCTTGAGGAATATTTTTGTTTTTTTAGTGTATGGAATTGATTTTTGTGTAGATAATTAGATATGGATAAATTCGTAGGAAACCTATTCCAGGTCAATCACCCATAGCCGTGGTAGTAGAAATGCTCTCCCTAATCAAGTGCAACATGCACTAAAGTGAAACCATGTTGTTTTCATATTCAAAAGGTTATTGCGATATACTCCTAAATGTATTAGGAATTTATTGGTCAGTAGTCGCATTACGTGGTGCCCTACCTAGATGAAATTCCTGGCTCCGCCACTGATTGCATAGATTGCTTATTTTGGTCATATCCTTGTATACATCTCTCCCCAAAGATATGGCATGGACTGTGGTGCCCTACCTAGATGAAATTCCTGGCTCCGCCACTGATTGCATGGATTGCTTATTTTGGTCATATCCTTGTATACATCTCTCCCCAAAGATATGGCATGGACCAGAAATTATTTTGTAGCAGGAAAGGCTTAGTTGAGTTTGCGTCATATTTGATAGTTAATATAGTTGTAGGACCAGCTACTAAGACACAATCAAACTCCAGGCTCCACACACATTCTCAAATTCTCAAATTCTCAGCTTATATTTTGCCTAAAGAATGTACACAATTTGAACGCCAGATAAGAAACTTTTGCATGTCTATTATATAAGTAGGAAAGCATTTCTAGATTAGATTAAGTTTTTTCTTTGGATGCTATTCTAATTACCGACTTGTAATTTTCTTACTGCTTTGACATATGGTTTGACCAAGTAAGCAAAACATTTATATCTCAATTAAAATATGCCTCCCCACCCGCCAAACACCACCACCACCATGTTTCACTATGATTTCCAACAACGTTTGAACATTCTTTTCGTCTGTTGAAATCTGAAGCATCTTTAACTGTTTTTTCTCCCTTATGTACTTCTCTGAATATTTTACTAGCTGGTCTTTAAGCATCATGATTCTGCTTGACCTGATGCTAGCTGCCCTGGCATAGTGGTTTGAATTGTTTGATTTCCTTCATTCGCTAACTAGCAGTAACTATTTGTTGTACAGCGGCAAGAGATTTTGAAAAGTCAGGTCTGCTGTGAAGCGAGCTGAGACTGGAAATCACATTACAAATCTGGAGTCAGTATTCTTCTGCTGCAACATGCCAGAATTATCTAAAATGGTTGATATTATCGGTTGTCTCTCTTAATGTATAAAATTATTGGTGCAGAGGCTAAAAATATGTTTTATTCGGCAGACAGATATAAATGAAACTTGTTTCTTAATTTGCATCTTAAACTATGTAAGTAATCTGCTTTTACCTCAACAATTTGTCTATCATTTAGATATAGCTTAGCAATCAAGAGTTCAGAAAAACAAGGGACAAACTAGAACGACAGAATAGTACGTCTACCTCAAATTAGACTCTAATTTGTTGGCATGCAACTCTTTTATGTTTTGAGAACAGCACAAGGTTGGTTTAAATTTCTTCTATTGAAAATTCAGATAAGATTTTGTTTGTTGGAAAAAATTTCTAAGTAATAAAGGGTATAATATTTATATGTCGACAAATTTGAATGCACTTTCCAGTGAATTACTGAATTGCAAAAAATAAAAAATAAAAAATGAAGTGATGGGAAACTGAAAATTCCTAAATTTCCAAATCTTCGTTAAACACGACGTAAATGGTGTGACATGAGCGAGATCTGCAATCTATGGGAGTATGGATAATTTTTCTTTTTGCTGAAAATGACTATGTTCTTCTAATCTTCTGTAACCAAAGAAAGTAGGCCAAAGAATCGAAGTTAAAGATGGTAATAATCAAGCAACAACTGAATTGTGCAGTTGTTTTTCAACATCTGTTATAACTTATAACAGAAACATATTTTTTCAGCTCTCGAGTCTGTGGTGAATTGTGATGATACATACGGACATACGGTTATACGCTTATACCCATACTCGAAATATGAATCCATTGCCAATCTGCCAGCAAAGAACGCGTTTGATTTAGAGTAACCACGTGACAACTAAATTCCAAGTCTTTTAGGCTTTATGACATAGAAGTGAGATCCGAAATTCCAAATCAAAGTTTAATTCAGAATAACTTTACATATACTGAACTCCGTCTAATACTCTCCATGCAAACGCATACAGAACGCTTTAGTTTATTACTTAGATTTTGTGTATGCCGGCCTCTCTGCATGATGGGACAACTTTCTAGTTTTTCAAACTAAAGAGAGAGCGAGCTCAGAAATGGCGATGTAGAATTCCAAAAGAGAGTTTTGAGAGTTTGTCCCCAGTTTTCTAATCCAGTTTCATTTAAACCTTTTGCATTTTGTAATCTCTAACCAATCTATTTATCTATTATAACATTTATATATATTGGAGGCATATGAAAGTTAGCTTGTCCGTCAGCTAGCATGATTAAATCCTTGAAAAAATAAGAGCTCGATCGCTCGAGAGAACTGATGAGGTTGGTGACTAGAGGCATGTATAACACACATTTCGGTCACAATTCAAGTTAGAAAGCTAGTGGTGTACAGTAATAAAAGAGTTAGAAGCTAGCTAATGAAATAGATATAGATTAACAACTTTGCTCGCCAATCTAAAAAAATATATATGAAATAATAGAGATAGATGTTGACGAAAATGTCTGTGGTGTACGGCAAATTAAAATGTAATGCTACAAGTTAGCAAGCTAGTACACAAGTTACCAAAGCTAGTGGTGTATAAAAGAGCGAGAAGCTAGCTAATGAAATAGATTAACAACCTCCCTTTAAAAAAACATGGGTTATTTTGGAAATTTAATAAAATATATACTTTTGTCAAAAAAAAAATGAAATAGAGAATTAGAGATAGTTGATGAAAATGTCGTGGTGCACCGACAACTAAACAGTAATAAGGTGTACTGTATAAAAAGACCCCCAGTGTCTAAACTCTAAACCGAGCTCTGTGAGACATAACTTAATCGTGGAACCTGCAATCCTCTTGCAACCTTTAAACATGTTAATGTTCTTCGTACTCACTTTGCTTTTATTACTAATTGTTCTTGTAAGAACACATGGAAAACTACCATATCCACCTGGACCACGGGGTTTACCAGTGATCGGAAATATGCTCATGGCAGACCAGCTAAGTCACCGTGGGCTAGCTGAACTCGCGAAAATATATGGTGGACTCTTTCACCTTCGACTCGGTCTACTTCACATGGTTGTAGTTTCTACACCAGAGTTCGCTCGTGAAGTTCTTCAAGTACAAGATAAAATATTTTCTAATCGTCCTGCAACTCGTGCCGTCAAATTCTTGACGTACGATCGAGCTGATATGGCATTTGCACAGTACGGTCCATTCTGGCGTCAGATGAGAAAGCTTTGTTTCATCAACCTTTTTAGTCGTAAACGGGCCGAGTCATGGCCGGGCGGCCGTGCAAGATGAAGTTGAGTGTACTGTGCGATCCGTTGCTACAAAATACGGGTCACCTGTTAATATTTGCGAATTGGCGCATAATCTCACTAGTAACATAACTTATCGAGCTGCTTTCGGGTCTGATCTGATTGAAGGTCAAGTTCAATTTGTATCAATTCTGCAAGAATTATCTATGCTACTTGGTGTTTTTTCTATTGGTGATTTCTTCCCTGGACTCAACTGGGTCGACCCTCGAGGACTCAATACTAAACTCAGTAAGGTTCGGCAGTCTCTATACCGGTTCATTGATAGGATAATTGATGATCACTTGACGAAAGAGAAGAAAACAAATGAGGCTGATAATACTGATTTGGTGGATGACCTACTCGCATTTTACAGTGAAGAAGCGAAGAATACCAAATCCGTCAACCTCATTAGAGAAAACATCAAAGCGGTCATCATGGTACGTAGTAAGCTATGTTACGAACTACCAATCCACCAATTTTCATTTCGAGTTTAGTTAGCAAAATGCCTACAAACGAGGACTATAATGATACATAATTTTTATTTTGTCATTTTTAAATTTTGTAGAAAACAAAAATCAGGCCCGACAAAATAAAATAAATTTATTTGGAGAACTAGAAAGAAACAGGTGTAAAAAGTAGTTGTAAATAAGGAGAACGATATTTCATTCTTTGGACGGCATAGTACAAAATATCGCGATATATCGCGATATATCGCGATAAATATCGAGATTTCAAAAATGGATATATAAATATCGCGATACTGATTTGGATAAATACCAATGCATTTATCGACGATATTTATTGATATATCGCGATATATCGACGATATGCTTTAATGCCGATATTATCAGAGATAATTGGTGCTGAAAGGAGAGAATTATTGCAAACCGACGAACAATTGCAAACCGACGAACAAAATTAATAAAGGCTACTCCTCCTCTCCCACGCGAGCTACTCTACCTCTCCCACGCGAGCTTGCGAATTTTGATGGCTACAAAAGCTCCTTCTTCTCCACTCTCGTACAAGAGCTTGCGAACTTGCGAATTTTGATGGTAGGAACGAGCTGGTAGGAACAAGCTGAGAGGACTACACGACCAGTTCTGGATGCTCTGGGTGATGAATATTCAATGTGTTGCCAAGGTATGGCTTAGCATCAAATAAAAGTGTCAGTAATTATTGATTAGAATAACTTGTTTTCAGATGAAATTGTGACCATTACTTTACCGTGAAATGTGTTTTAAAGGAGGTCTATTGTATAAGCATTTCAGAGTTGAGTTAAGTTGATTGTTAAGTTGATTGACTTTAAATCACTGAAAGCTTGATCAATGTTCTCCTTTCAATCACCGATTAGCATTAGTATTATTTTTCGCTCAGCGTCTCTACTTAATTTGACTCATGACCCATATTTAGTTATTTACCTAACATAATCCAGCCCCTACCAAAATGGCGACATGGTGATGGAGCCTTACAAACTGGTAATAGAGCTAGGTTCTGCTCATCTTTAAGACGGGCAACTATGATACCCCTCGGGTATGCTTGAAAGGCACCTTGACCAATATAGATAGGGTGACGAACTGACGTTGCACTAGGAGTTTAGTTCGACAACTGTTAGGTTCCGGACGAAGACCGGAGTGTAGTCTGACATTGGTTAGGTTCCGCCCCAAGACCTGAGTTTAGTCTGACAGCAGTTCAGTCCCGGCACAAGACCTGCAGTTCTCACATGACGATGAGGCTGTACTTACTACTTAGTATCATGGCCCTTTGAGTTTGTCAATTGAATAGTTACTTAAGTTGGTATTTGCTCTTCAATGTCTGCAAAGGAATTCTTTGGTTATTTTTCTTTTGTACATAGCCATGTGGATATCGTTCCTTGCTAATTAAGCCTGTGATACCCCAAGGATATGCTGGACTGGCGCCTCGTCCGAGACGGAGTGCCTGGTATTTAGTCCGAAATTGTCGTAGAGTTTAGTGAGTTGGCAAGGTCTTTTCCCCTCTATAAAAAGGTACTATTATAATGTTTCTTTTGATCTAATTAGCTTTCTTTTGAGATATTAATATTCAGATTATGTTTAATTGTTTTGGAATTCGGTTTGATGATATTGAAGGAGGTGATTTGAGAGTCCTTCCATGTTTATTTTCATTATCTTGACTGTACCTGTAGGATTCGTTGTGTGATATACGTACACTGCTGGCTTATGTTCTTCATTGTTTGCTGGTTTGGTGTTTGGGAAGGAGGGAATCAGTTTCACAAACTGATAATTGGTGTACAATGGTATTTGAGAGATTTAAATGAATCTCACTTATCAGTAAGGGCTGTGAAATGGACGGTGCAAAACAATTTATATACACCTTTTTAGTGCCTCTCCTTTTTTGGGTTCTTTTCATTATATTTTGGTAGGTATGGCCTCAGTGCCTCACAAGCAGATGACAACATGTTCATGTCATTTGGGCAGATTTGATGGACCCAGATGTTCTTGGCACAGTAAAAGTCTTGGCATTCAAGGAGTTGATGTCGGCCGAACTGGCTGACAACCATATCCACACTTTGTAGGCACTGAGAATGTTTCAGCTGTTACTAAAGTGATTAGGGGGAGCTGGTCACTTTCTGAATGACATGGTCAAGGTGAAATTTGCACAACAGACAAGTGCTTATTTGTGTTTTTTAAGGTATTTCATTGAGTGTTTACGTAATACATTTATAAACGTGTAAAACATGCCATTTTCTAACATGGACGAATGGGCTGAAGCATTGGGTGATGACCAAGCCAGTGGATTACCTCATGTCTCTATTATTGCTTGGCGTTTGCATATATATGCTCTATTTGGTGGGGGGTGGGGGTGGTGGTGGTAGGACTTTTGGTCTACTTAGTATGTGTAGGTATAGTTGTACTTAAACAAGAACGTTGTGTAATTCTTTGGATTCAGAAAATAAGGGAGGGGAACTATCTTTGGAATGTGATCTTTTAGGCCCGATCATCGACTTCATTGTGTAGAATCCATGTACACTTTTAAATGGATTTAGCCTTTAGTCGACAATGATACACATAGTCTCTCACTTGCGGGTCCCGGCAATCCCCCACTTCACTTCGTCTTATGTACACTTTTGTACTTGGAAAGTTGAGGCCTATTTCTTCATGACATATATTGGATTATATTTTTTCTTTTCGAGGGAAGATATATTTTATGTATTTCCTTTTTCAGATTAGTTCCATGATTTCTAGCAAAACCCTTAATGCAGTAGGATCTTACATCTCTTAAGGGTACTTGGTTTTCTGTGATTGATTGAGTGTGTTGGATGAATCTTGAATCTTGACTCTTGAGTCCAAAAGTCTTGAGTCTTAAAATTAATATCCGATTTTTCGAATACGAATGCGAATCGGAGTCGAATTTTTGGATATCCGTCTACACCCTTATGTATAACAATGATATAAGTGGAAATGATGTATATGTTGTTTTTATTTTAATTTTTGTATATAATTTATAGTATTCTTTTGATTCGAGGATTGGTTACTTGACTTAACTGGCATTGGTCGAGATGGTTAAGTAGCTGGTTCTACGAATCAATATATATTTTAGTAGTTGGGTACTTGGGTTTACGAGGTATGAGGTTTTAATATATGTTATGGAAGTATATTATATGATTTTCGTGTTATGATGGGTTTTAATTTATGAAATGTTGAAAATACAAAGGAAATTCTCTTAGAATTTTTTTAGAATGTGATGTTAAGTGGTGGTTTTATATTTGAGTTATGTATATCATAAAATATTTTGTCTTCTTGAAGTCATCTAGAAGAGGATTGTACCCATCTTTGGTCCTTGTAGGGTAGAGCAAACTCTTCCGTGAACTCTTCCTTGTCTTTTGTACAAGTATGTTCTCGGTTGCTTGTTTTTCTATTTTGCAAATAAAAGCACAAAAATGAAAACTTAGTTGTTGTAGCTCTAGGTATCTCCCGTGTTGTCTCGGGTTTGTTCTTCTCCCACTTTTGGTTGTTGTTCTTCTAGGTATGCCGCTTTTTTTTTTCCAAAAAAATATCAATTTTTCTAGTATTTTGAGTAAGAAAGTCGAGCATTTATTAGTAAGAATAATTCAAATAACCCGTTCATTGTTGGTGCGATGAGTGGAGTTTGATTTGGCAATGAGTGGAGTTTGATTAAGTAGTAGTGGAGTTGGCTTCGATTCTCTTGAGGTAAAACTTCTACCCATTTAAGATACTAATTTTTATTTTTGTTTGTTATTTTTTGCAACAACCTAAATTGTGGGTGTTTGTATGCATATAAGGGATATGTTTTGGTTGTGTGCCATGGTAAAGTCATTTGGTTTGTATATTAGGTAGTGTTAGGATTTATTCTTGGTTTAATTATCAAGTGTGCGGGGTTATATGTTTTTATATTTTATTTATTTGCATGACTTTAAATTAATTTGAAAAGCTAATGTAATTTAACTTGGTATTCAGATTCTATTGATGAACTGATAGTTATAGAATTTATGTTTGTCTTTTTGTTGTCTTTTTTTATTTTTTTCTTCTTATCTTACTATATGAGTATTTTAGGCATAATACAGGTGGTCAAAAAGTTGAATAAACAAAGGAAACTTTGTCAAAATATTTTTAACTCTTTTGTTTTATAAACAAGCAAGTTAGTGTTAAAAATATAATGCAATGGTAAAATTGTCTAAAATGATTTATACCGCTATTTCTAAGTCTGGGGAAGATATGATTAGCATTGGTAGAGGCATGAATATTAGAATTAGATGTTGGAAAAGCCACACCACGCTTAAGACAACATTGGAATATCAATAAAAGTACACAGTTAGCATTGGAATATTCTTGATATCACTCAAAGTACGCTTTTGGTTCGAACACGGTGCACCCCATGGTGATCCGAGAGTTCCTACTTGTTTAAAGATTGGTTAATTCCGATCCACAAGCCCGATGCGGTTTGAACTTATCAGAATTGTTTGATATTATTAATATTTGGATGCTTGACTATTATAATTAAATGTAGAAAAAAAAACGCCGCATACGCTAAAGGCAACATTGGAATTTGAGTTATAGGACCACATACTTGATCCATGTATTTTTAAATAGGAATCATCAAATTTAATTATGTTTTGGTTTGATGTATATATTAAATTATTCTCGTTTGTGATAAATGAGGATAGAAATGCCAAAGGGATTTGATATCGGGTGGGACCACGCTATCCGTATCCCCGAAATAAAAAGCGGGACACAGTCTGAAATCTTGTGATAAGATTTTAGCCGGGAGGTGGCATTACAAGGCTGAAAGTACATCTTGGCGGAGGGAACAAAAATGTTGAGAAATGTTTAAAGTGTGGAAAGGTAATTCGAGACATGTTCCAACAAATAATTGAGTCCGGAATTGAGAAGAGAAATGGAAAAAAGATAGCTGAAGAACATTATAGAGTCGCCATGCATGCACACCCTCCCCGGAAGACTCGACGAGGATGACAACGAGTTCGAGATAAAGACAAGACAATCTAGGGATGAGTACCGAGAGGTTCTCCGGCGAGACTCGTGGGATAAGAGGGCTCCAACCGAGAGAACACCAATGTTGCAAGCCTGAAGCTCGCAAAGGCAAAGGTCTTATGTCTCTCTTCTCCGCTCAAGAGCACTAGGCATCCCGAGCTTATTGATGTTGATTCCTCGAGAAGGCCCGATGTTAATCAACCATCATCCACCGATGACGCCACCGGTAAGTCAAAAGTCTGGGGTGTTTAGAACAATTTGTGGGCTAGATTTGTACTTTGGGAAACTTGTCTCCAAATCGCGTTGCCAACAACCCGTATTACAAGCCGATGTTCGATGAGGCATGTCGCTACTTTGGAGTGACCCTCCTTCAACTATCAACTACTAAATTCAGAGTTCGCAGAGGCTTAAAGCAGAGTGCAAATTGTATATTGACCATATGAAAATAAAATGGTCTACATATGGTGTCACCATTATGTGTGATTCTGGGATCGGTCCAACGCGGCGGTGCTTGATGAACTTCATGGTGTATTGTGATGGGCTCATGACTTTTGATTCGTCCGTTGATTTATCGAAACACAAGAAAGATCACCGCCACTTATCAAACACATGAGGCGTGTTGTTGACAAGGTTGGCAAGGAGAATGTTGTTCAGATTATAAATGGACAACGGGCTTAATTTTAAGAAAGCCGGAGAGATGCTTGCAAAGAGAAAATGGTATACTTACAAATAAGTTTTATTCTCCCATTTTAGATTCCTTTTGCAAATAGGTTTTTGTATGAACCGGCCTACTAAACTACTTCATGTACAATAGGGGTATAACCTTTTCGGACCCCATGCTTGGCTCGTTCTATAGACCTTATCTTGAAAGAATTTTCTCGAGCCCGTCGACGAAAAGCAATCCTTGATCGGTGAAGGATATCACGTCTTTCATTTATAACCACTCTCGAAGTTGTTTCCACTTATGAGGGAAGTGTGTGGTGGAGACTTAGTTCGAAATTTTGGTCCAACTAGATTTGCCGGTAATTACATGGCATTGAAAAGTTTGTCAAGAAAAAGAACAAGCTCGGTCAATGTTTACTTCCGAAGGATATCTTGAAATCAAGAATGATAATCCTACGGTCCGGATGATGATGGTCGAGGATATTATAAACGAATCGAAATTTTGGCGAGAATGTGAAGGGGATTGTAGTCAGATTAGAACCTATTGTGGTTTTATTGGAAGGTGGATAGGGATGATAAACCGACCATGCCATTTTTACACGGATGGGTAGAAATAACAATTGAGCAAGTTCGGAGGAAGATTCGCCACTGAATGGATTGTTGGAATCATTAAGAGGAGGTGGAACAACCAATTAGGGCACCCATTACACAAAGTTTGGTAATATTTTTGTTAACTTCGAGGTTTATTTAATTGTACCATAATCGTTGTAAGCTAATATGCTACAAATTTGCTTGTAGCACACTACCTTAATCCTGCCGTAATTTACGGCCCCGATAGTGAAAGTGTTGCATCTGATGGGGAGTTCCTCTCAGCAAATGCAGATATCGTTAACCAATTGATCCCAAACCTATCGGATCAATTGGCTTGCTTAAATGAATGTAAAGCTTATCGAGAGGCTTCGGGGGTATTCTCTGCGCCAATTCTTGTATATGGAAGAACCAAAGTCATGCCGGTTAGTTTCATTGTTAACCCACTACTTAACTTGTAATCCACCTATTTTAGTTTTAGTCCATACAAAATTATATAATATGGTCTACATTGTTTGTCATTAGACGCAATTTTGATTGGTGGATGAATGTTGAAGACGGTTATGTCGACCACTTGAAAACGTTAGCTATCTGGATCCTCTCACAAACTACCTCATCATCCGGATGTGAGAGGAATTGAGATCGTTTGGATTCATACACTCGGCGAACGTTGTAACTTCGAGAACCGAAGTCAGCGGAGGATCGAAGTCTTTGTCCACTACAACCTTCGAAAAAGCAAGCATGTCCAACTAAAGAACCAATTCGAAGAAGAGAAGAAGATCTTGGACCTCACATCATTGTACCCGGTCGATAATGACTCGGTCGTCCTATTTTTGATTGGATCGATGACAGAGAGAACCCCGAGGCATTATTAGATGAAAGCGGTCGTCCCTAATTCATACATTGCGAGAGCAATGCTGGTGTGCCAATAGATGGAAATTGGGAACTGTTCAATCCCAATCCCGGGATAACTTTGAAGCGACTCAATCTCCTGATGACACTCAACTTGATGGTGAAACATATTATGATCCCGTGGAGAATGCCTAGTGATGGGGAAGCACGATAATGCTTACAATGTTGTTGATGACGATAACGATAACGATAGCGATGATGATGATGATCATCATGCTCGAGTTCGATGCCGATGGTCCTAGTCGAGGAGGTGGTGGTGGTGGGTGGAGATGGTAGTGGTCCGAAGTCGAAAGTAGGTGGTGGTGGTCCTCCCGGTTTTGATGATGATCATGCTTTCGGGTTCGTGCCGATGGTCCAAGTCGAGGGAGGTGGTGGTGGTGCGTGGAAATGGTAGTGGTCCGAAGTCGAGTGGGTGGTGGTGGTCCCCCGGTTTTGATGATGATCATGCTCGAGTTAGTGCTAGTGGTCAAAGTCGAGGAGGGTGGTGGTGGTGGAGTGGAGATGGCGTGGTCCGAGTCGAGTAGGTGGTGGTGGTCCTCCGGTTTTGATGGTAATGATGGGGTTGATCCACAACAACCTAGAGTTTCCATTGGTGGTGGTGTTGGAGTCCTGTGATGTGTGTGACACCAAAGTCAAAGCGATCGAGGGGTGGTCCTCAATCACGGCCCGATCAAGGGGTGGATCCTCCACAACAATCAAGGGTGGTCCTCACAGCCACCAAGTGGTAGGGTGGATGCACCGTTGTTGGGTCTCAACAAGCAACCGGTGGTTCCTCACGAAGGCCGTGATAATAGAGGAGTATACTTTCTTGAAGAGGATGGGTTTGACCATGTAACTCAAGACTCGACCATGGTGCTTCCGCCCAACGAGGATCTCGTCAAAAGAAAAGGTCGACAAAGGAGAGCGGATCCTACCACGAGAGCACGGACTCCGCAAATTGTTTTATGGGCAAGGTCATCTATCGGGTCGAGATGTGCGTGGACTCGTTGGGCGGGCCAATTTGGTGGATTGTTTTCTTCACGATCGGCCTTATGGATATTCTTCTACGGGTTCAAATATGGTTGAATATTCTACGGACTCTTCATATCGCGAATCCTCCGTAAAAGAATATTCACGTTCTCAATATTATGGGAATTGGAATGATCCTCAAGCATACTCTCTTTGCTTCCACATATACTGCTACTTCTTCCGAACAATATCGTCCCTCAGTCTTATGGAAATTGGAATGCTCCATCTCGCGAGTATTCTCTTGAATCTACATTTGTGCTACCTTGAACAATATGCACCTCCTCGTCATTCTTATGGAGACGGAATGAAAGGGACCAAAGTAT
Organism: Coptis chinensis; assembly: GCF_015680905.1. Classification (NCBI taxonomy): domain Eukaryota; kingdom Viridiplantae; phylum Streptophyta; class Magnoliopsida; order Ranunculales; family Ranunculaceae; genus Coptis; species Coptis chinensis. The sequence goes on along the minus strand of NC_141456.1, from coordinate 21,221,164 downwards.
GGAAGATGTTCACCATTCTGGACCATAGTGTGGACATGCCTCCACTCGCCGCATGGGGAACTCAGATGGGAACCTCCCGAAGTCGACCGTTGTTGAGGAAACTGGGTATCCGATTATTGGTTACCTTCAATCAGGTGGCAAGAACTTGGATCGGTCAGATATGATGACTTGCGTGGAAAACTTTAAGAATTGGTTCGCCAAACCCTCACTGGAACCGGTATTGTAATGATTTTCTTTTTGAATCGGCATTACATGGTGTCAAAGGCATACAAGAAGGTCGCAAATCATTCAGCGCAGTCTTCTTTGTAATGGTTTAGAGTGTCGACCTCTGTTGGTTTGGAATAAAGTTAAAGTATTTTTGTATTGGTATCGGTTTTTATCATGTTTAATAGTTTGGAGTGTCGGCCTCTCTTTGGTTTTGAATTAAGTTTGAGTCATAGTACAAAAAATATCGCTCTGTTTTGTGAGTTCTTTATGTCTATGGATTAGTTGTAATTGTTATGTTTTTGTGAGCCACTTAGATCTTGAAGAAAAATGTAGAGCTCCATGCGACTTGAATGCCAGTATAATTGTTACGTAAGGAGAAAACAATAATCTTCCTATGGGGTTTTATTTGTTTTAATTAAGTAGAAAGTGTCTAGTAACAAAAAGAAGCTATATTGATAAGCTTTGTCTTTGATGGACACTTGTACTTAGGATTAGCGTGAGAGAAGCTAGAATAGGAGATGACAATCATATAAAACAAATTTCAGATCGATTATCCGGGGGATTTGATCCGGTTCTTGGAGAGCGATATTTATATCCTTCAATTTCATATGTTTTCTTCTTAATGTAGTGTTGGGCTTGCTTATTTCTTAGTTACAATTGCATCTTTTGAATTTCTTGATCAGCGCTTTCAACAACATAGCATCTCTCCACTTTTTGATCTTGTGAACCAACTTTTTTCGCCTCGGAGAAGTAAACTGCTGCAAGTTCATACTAGCTTATGTTTCTCGAGCTAAGAGGTGAGTGAAGATGCTTTACTCGTTGTGTAATTATGACTCTGTTCACAACCCTCAGTAACCAAAGGTCTTATAATTTGTAGTTATCCCGATTTTAGTCTTCGCACAGTGCATCGTTGCTCTTGATTGATGCCCCTTACTTGTTTATCCCTTAGGATTCTATTAGCTTATCAACCTTATTTTAACTTCTAAGAGTAGCTATCTTGAAATCTATAGGTTTGTTTCTTAAAATCTATAGCTTGTCTTGAAAAGAATTACCTTTCCGGCTCACATATGTTATTCACTTATTTGACTTGCTTTCTTCAATTCTTAATCTAGCTAGTTTATCATTTCATATCGTTTGGAATTGTGGAAATCAAAGATAAGTAGAAAAGTCGTAACAATTTTGAAATTTTATTCCTCTACTTTGAGCCACGAGGTGAGTTGAACCAAAAATTCCTTCCTCTAGTTAGCTTGAATTTGTCGATATTTGATTCGAGGGTTGGTTACTTGACTTAACCGGCACTAGTCGAGATGGTTAAGTAGCCTGGTTCTACTTAATCAATATATCTTTAGTAGTTAGGTGTAGTTTTATTGGATTTCCAAGTTATGACAGATTTAAGTTTATGAAATGTTGAAAATCTGAGAGGAAATTCTGCGAAATTTTTTGTAGGATTTTTTGATTCGAGGATTGGTTACTTGACTTAACCGCACTAGTCGAGATGGTTAAGTAGCCGTTCTAAATCGATATTTCTTTAGTAGTTGGGTGTAGTTTTATTGGATTTGAAGGTTATGACAGATTTAAATTTATGAAATGTCGAAAATCTGAGAGAAAACTCTGCCAAAATTTTGTAGGATTTTTCTCTGTGTAGTTTAGGTTTTGCTTAGTTGGTCTATATCCGTCCCCGAGTTTTGTAATAATTAAAAATGTCACGGTCTTTGGTATTCAATGATTGTTTTATTGTTATCTTCGTTCTCTTATCTCTTATCTCTCTGGAAATGCTAGGGCTAGTTGTTCTTGTGTGCGTGCATCTGTGATGAAGATTCATACGTGAAGGAATCATCATAAGAAAAGATGATGAAATTAGTCTCAACCGTAAAAGATGATGAAATCGGTCTCCATTGAAACGTCTCGAAATCAATGAGAGTTATATTGATAAAAGCATGGGAATAATGATGGTCAATGGTCTGAATGAGACGATGGGTAAGGTTCTAGAGTTCTTGCAAGAGGAAAAGGATCATGATCATAGAAAAGGAGAGGATCTTCTTGATTGGTGTTGTTTGTTGGGAAGTACTTGGCGGAATCACCCTTTGCATGCTAAAGGCTCTGGATCTTCTCGAAAGTACCTTCTTTCCATCAAGGGTGAGGACGAACCAAGACCATTCTATTCTCGTTTTATTTATGCTTCCCCTATTGTCCCAAATAACAACCTCCATTGAAGGATGTAAAATCCACGCTTCAACCAAAGGGCTACAATATGTTGTAGATTGCCCGATCAAGATGATGGATCGCGGTTTATGGCGGTGATGGGGAGGATACTAGTGGGAGCATAGTTTTGGCAAGTGATGTAATTGAACACGCCATATTGACAACCCGATGAAGTGGATTGGAGTTGTGTTGGTCGTCTCTCAAGACGCGTTAGAGTGTTGGATAGACTCTATATAGCGAGGCATCTATGGACATTAGGGTTCTGAGCCTTCACGCTCTCATCATGGATTCAATCACAACGAAAGATCTAATAGATGCGCTATATGATTGAACGCCAAAGGTGCAAGTGCAACAAGTATTGTAATATGTAGAAAAAATTCAAGATTCATTGTTAAAGAATGAAAAGTCAATGTAATATGTAGGAATTCCGGAGGTGTATTTTTGAGTATTAGAGAGTAATTTATATTAAAAGTATGATATGAGAGAATAATATATTTATATATATTATGCACGTGTCCAACACGAAATCGAAAAACTCATGGAAGATCGTTATAACATAACACCTTGTTTAGAACGAGGTGATAACCTCCAGGACTCATGATAGATCGTTACAACATAACACCTCGTCCAAAACGAGATGACAACCTACATGCCACATGCACTTAACGATAGCGCTCAACGTAGGCAATTGTTAGTTAAAGTCGTAGTATCGTATCGGCTTATATAAATACAATCGCCTAAAAGCTCATTTATTCTCATCAAGACAGGGACTTGAGCTGATAGAGGAAAGGGGGGAACAATGTCTGACTTGATTCAAGTTCATCACAAAATCTTGATATGTAGGTAGCTCGTCCCAAAGTGAGCTCAGTCAAAACTCGACCCATCACAATCTTCTCCATTATTCACACTTGTAAGGACTTATCAAATTCAACATTTATAATGACCACATTCAAAGAAAATATAGATATTTGTCGATATTTGTCGATATTTGTGGATATTTATCGATATTTGTCGATATATCACGATATATCTACGATATTTACAATCCAGAAATACCCACACATAGTCTGTGGATATTTGTCGATATTTGTCGATATTTATCGATATATCTCGATATATCCACGATATTTGCAGATGCCCCAATGTAATATATCCCCACACAGGGGGATATATCCACGATACATATCCATAAATCAGAAGTCGATATTTTGTCATATCCCGATATTTTGTACTATGTTGGACGGACCAAAATTTATAATTTCAACACCCTATCTACTGGCAATAACTTTTTGTGCATCAGTAATTGTAAATTTGTAATACATATGACTAGGGAAATTTTGTGAGGGGCAATCAGTGCTACATACATTACTTCGTGGCCAAGGAACTTAAATTCTGAAAGTTCATGAATTTTTTGTTTTATGTGGCCATTGAAAGTTTATGTATAAGTGAACATCTCATTAATAATATTGTTTGATTTTCTAAAAAAAAATTCTTTACAGTGCTCTTCGAAACATTCTTCGAAACTAAAATTTAGTTCCTTACTTTGTGGGCTGTGGGCAGTGTCTAAATCTTTGGTTGAAAACTTGAAATTGATGTGCAGGATGTAATGTTTGGTGGGACTACAACAGTTGCGCTGGCAATCGAGTGGACCATGACAGAGCTAATGAAGAATCCCGAAGATCTAATGAGGGTCCAACGAGAGCTCAGTGAGGTGGTGGGCCAAGACAGACGAGTCCAAGAAAGCGATTTAGACGAACTCACTTACCTCAAATGTGTAATAAAGGAAACTCTCCGACTCCACCCACCGATCCCACTCCTCCTGCATGAGACTTCCGAGGATGCCGAGGTAGTCGGGTACTACATTCCAGCCCGAACACGAGTCGTGATTAATTCATGGGCCATCGGGCGGGATAAAACTGCTTGGGATGACCCGGAGGCATTCAATCCATCAAGGTTTCTTAACAAAGGAGCAGCTGGTTTTAAAGGGAATAATTTCGAGTTCATACCATTTGGGTCCGGTCGACGTTCATGCCCAGGTATGAACCTGGGCCATTACGCAGTACAGTTAGCTGTGGCTCATCTACTCCATTGCTTTTCCTGGGAATTACCTAATGGAATGAAGCCTAGTGACTTGGATGTGAATGACCTATTTGGACTCTCCGCTCCAAGAGAGAGTCGACTCGTTGCTGTACCGAGTCCTCGTCCCCACAGCCGGTTATTTTGAATGGCAACTACGCTTCTTGTTTAGCCACTGGGAAATTATGCTTCCATTGTACATAAAATAATGGGAAGATTAAATAAGGAAGAAAAGACAGATGTCCCTGTTCTCGAGTCTCCGCCAAAGAAACATTTTGTTTTTTTTTTTTTGATAAAATCTTTATAGATATATTTATGGGTACCCTATCTATATATATATATAAAAGCTCGCGCACATTCTCTCTCTTCACCATATCGCTCTATTTTGTACCCCGAGCAATATGATTGGCTCCTACAAAATCGGATGTAATAATAATTAGTGATACCTCCCCAAATTTGTTTAAATCTCCCTAATATATTTTTATATTATTATGACCTCTTCAAATTCTAATTTTATAAACAAATAATAATGAAAAAAAGCAAAACAAAATAACCAAAAAAAACCTAAACCAACAAATCCAACGCCAAATCTGAAAACTTTGAAAAAATAAAAACCCACGAAGCCCTTTCTTTTCAATGCAAACGCGGTACCCTTGAACAAGGTGAACCCTTGGAAACTACTATACTTGACATTGAAGACAACACTGTCATAGATGTAGAATTGCAATATGATGTGGAACAACAGAATCATCAAGTACAAGAAGATGATCTAGCAAACCACCCAAGTGAGGATGAGAAGAAAGAGGATTCTTCTCTCGAGTCGCTTTTAAAGGTGGGCTATATATAAAAATATGGCAATAGAGCTTCCAGTGTCCAACTTTTCTTGTTTTTGTTGAAAAATAATATAAAAAGAAAAAAGGAATTGGTACGAGAAGAGAATTTGGCGTTCATCCTCGTGGTAAATATCCCGAAGGGAGTTATGTTTCTTAGTTTCAAGATTTGCACTATTTGCTTCAAGTTTTAGATTATGGAAAAGCTCAAGTCAAGTTCCAGCCCTTTTATCATCTCCTGGTAGCATTTCCAACCTACTGGCCGGCTTACATCACTGATTTCAAATGGCAGAAGATGCACAATCTTTGGTATACACTCCTACATGGATAGTTGATGGAGTTTTCATTTCTTTTGGTGCCGAACGCTTGCTTCATCACCTCGGAAAAGTATGTAATATCATCTTTACTAAAATACATGTATTAGTTGTAATCAAGCACTTCTTCATGTTCAGCAACATAAAAAAGATTTGTTGTTCCTTTCTCTCTCGAAATTTACTATATATTTTTTAACATATACTAAAGCGCTACACCTTATGGAATGGGCAGCGACTTTTATATTCGGGTACTGGTCCCGAGTACTGTGCAAAGAAGGTACTACATTAATCTTCCAGGGATCTGTTCAATTGCTATCGCTTGAAGAAACCTTTGCATCGCCTACACATTTTCATCTTCGTGTTGGCAGTTGTCCATGTGATATTTTACGCGACAATGATGGTTCTTAGAGGGTTGAAGGTAATGTAGTGTCTCTGCAATACCTATCATAGATATGTTATATATCCATCATTGACCCACCAGCGTCAAGCCCGGTCAAAACTCATAGCAATCTTCATTATATATAGATACGCGAATGGAAAAAGTGGGAGGAATCAATCGAACCACGACGGTTGAAACCGGGAAAAAGTTCTTGATTGCCAAGTGCCCAAGTATCTATTTTTGGGTCTCCAAAGAATATTATCGGATAAGAAATGCATGTCTTCCTCGGTGAGCACCGAGTAACATTGTACAACGAGAACATCCAATGCACCATTTGGAGTGCTAACAACATTTTCTCTTTTCGATCTACAGCTCACCGGTTTCGTAAAACCAGCACATGCTCACCGTTAGCTAGAGTTTTTCAGGCAGTAGGATATTGGAGAAAATCGGTTGTTATAAGCTAGATTGTGAGTAGAAGTATTTGTTTTTTGTGATGCTGTAAAGTTTCATACAAATCCTCATGATTAGTTTGAAGATCACTACGACCAATACAGAAAAGGCTTCGTTGAATATATCACTGCGAAGGTTTTGCCATATATCCCAGAAACACACAGTGAACACATGTTGCATTATTGAAGAACGTTTTGGATATCTTCATTGAACTTGGGATGGGGGTAATGGATATATTGCTATGCAAACGACTTTGAAGCGACCTTTCTTCTTGATACTTACGCTAATTATGATGGGAAGGGCACTAAGTGGATTGAAGAAGATTCTGTGCAGAGTCTTCGAGTACATGTTGAAGATTCAAATGTGTTTGAGACAAGAGAAGGACGGGGTTTCTCATTACTTGCATTCTAGCGTGAGAAAAGAACCTCGATCATACTCTACCTTCACCGCTTCTTTCCGTTAGTCGATCAACTTTCATGATCCCAAACCCCAACTTGAAGCCTTCTGTTATAAGCTCTTCCCCATATACGGGTATTTAAAACCTCAATCTCAATTGGGTATATTTTTTTTATTAGAATTTCTTGGTTTTGTATTCCTTCACTTAACTTTAGAGTTCCGAATTATTTTGTTGCACCCAATTGATTTGCTACATGTTTGATTCTTTATTTGACTTTGTGTTTGAAAATTTGAAGTTCTAAAATCTAATTAGTTCTACTAATAAATTAGTTTGACGGTTAATAGTTGCTTGAGGAGTTTTAAATTTTGTGTAGTTATACCATAAAGGCAAAAACCCATAGATAATCGTGTGGTTAGTATCTTGGCCAAAAGATTTTGATCATACTATTGTCTGTTTGAGTACTAATTAGTTGCCCATCGATGCTACAAAACATATATTGAGTTTGGATTTGGTCTTTATTCTATTAAGTTGTTATTTTTTTAAACTTCGCATTTTTTTTTTACCCGAAGATTTGTGAGGAATAGGTGCTTCACATGTGCGACATGGACTTGATTGATTATTTGACATCACCTGTAACAACTTCTCGGCTGCTCAACAGCGTTTGGGATCAATTGATTGAAACAACAGGTTGAGGTACTTTATCGGTTTTGTGGTTTACCTTATATTGGTTAAGATTAGTTGGAACTTTTTAGTGATCAAGATGTAATATTGGTACCTCAACTCGTGCTATATATCCAAACCATTTTATAACGAGAAAAAATATATAAAAACCCGGTTTAGCCATTTGCAAATAAATGTTCAAGAGATTGGCTTTTCATTTTTCATTCAAGAGATAGCAACAGATGGTTGTCATTGCAATGCAATGGAAGTCAAAGACGTTGGTAGCGAAAGACACGCATTTACTTAAGATCATCTTTGTAGGTATGAGCAATGTTACTTAATTTGTATGTTGATTGTTGATTTTGCCTTAATTTATGTTTTGATGCAAAATGAAGTTGGAATCGCTTTGGTTTGGTGGGGTTGAGATAAATTACCTAAGATCATGTTTCTTCTTTTTGTTGACTCTCCCATCCTCTTCATCAGCAATTCTTATTTTTTGAAGTCTCACATTTAGTTCAAAGGTTCGTTCAGCAACCTTGGGCCATTTCTTATCTTCTCTTCTTTTTTAATATATTTATTTGGGATTTTTATGGTTCTCCAAATATTTTTTCACGGGGTTTTGAGTTCACTAAGAGTGATTTGGGGATTTCTTTGCAATTTTAGAGCCAAGTTATGTGTTTTTTGACATTTTGGATCTTCTTTATGATATTGAGTTTTTAGGAATTGCAATGGGAATTTGCGTTGCTTCAATGTACAACTAAAGGTATCATCCACATCATTCTCTTCTTTTAACGTTAATATAGCTTAGTGTTAACGATAAGGTAGCTATCGTCGTAAATCCCATATATTGTCTAATGTATCAAAAAACAGAATGCTCTCAGATAAAGAACTTTAAACAATATCATATTGGATTTACAGTTAAATTGTTCGTTTTGGATAACTCAGGTTGTTTGAGTGGTAAATGAATACACTCATTTCCACTTTTGTTTTGCATTTGTTTCATAGGCCAGTTCTATTAATTAGTTGCACTGATTATATTGAAGCAAAACATAATTGATAACAGGATTTGGGATAAAATTGTCAATTAGAAAATAATGTTGTATCTCATATCAAATTTAAACGTAGTAATTAATGAATAGAAACTTTTTTTTTTTTGTTTCGAATGATATTTGTTATATGACAGTGGAGTTCCAAATGCAGGTAGTTGCATGAAGTAAAAGTTTACCACACTAATCGATTTAATATATTATGAGACAGTTCTTACTCTTAGGCTTGGGATTTCATTAATGGATGTGAAGAAGTAGGATGTAACATTCATTTTCCAGCAGCTAAAAACATATTGGTAAATAGAGGAGCAATTTGCAAAAGGACGCAAGACCTATGCTTTTTAATTATGACTTATGAAGATTGACTATACTTGAAATTAAACAATATATATCTTCCACCTTTGCATTTTTACGTCAGCTCTCTTGGAGGTGCTGCAATGTTTAAGGTAATCAATAAAATAGGAATTGAGGTCAGAGTAGTGAGGTTGCATGAACATATATGTTGTTTAACTCACGTACATACACCTAATATGGTACTACTTTCATTTTTGTCCATACTTTCAGCTAATTTGTTGCGTGATTATACATATTTTCTTAATTTGTTCATGACAGACTATTTTCAAGTATTTTTTTCATCTATACAAGATGTTGTCAACAAAATTTGAACCAGTTAAAAAAAAATGTTACATAAAAAACGATTTAGCATAATTGGGATTTCCGTTCTTAGGATGGGTTTAGTATAAGTTAGATTCAAATTAAATGGTCTGTTTTCTAATTGATCCTCCAGGATTTAATTTATAAAAAACTCCTATTGATCTGTCAAATAAATCAGGATTCAAAGTAATAGCAAAATCAATCAGAGACATACGAGACAAAGCACTGACATCACAGTCATCACAGGTAAGGGCAATTTTTCTTTTGTCTCACTATCGGTTTGGTTTCTCATCTTCTTTTACAAGATTTACTCATTTGTAATTTTTATATGAAACAACTATTAATATATGCAGGTTTGCAACTCTTGCTATGGTAGTTGTTTGTATATAGGTTTGCAAGCAGTGCTCCTATGCACTTCACTCTAATCTGGTACAATTTTTATGTTATAGTTACTATAATCATAATAATGTGGTTGCACCATAGATACTTAAACTTTATAGCTTTCATTTGTGGTGTGAGTGCTAATCATTAAGCAATAGTGATTTCATCATAGCTGAGTTCTCTAAGTTGGAACTATGCATGGTATGTATCAGTGCAGCTAAAGAGATAGATATGTTGTAATGTCAAATTAATTATTATTTTCATACTGGCATTTCTGTCTTACTTCAATCCCTTTACGCAAGTACATAAAGTGGATAGAACTGAAAATAAACGACTAGAGTCCATTTACACAAATATATAGACAAGAGGGTTAGTTCATGTTCAGCCACTATAATTTGTTAACATGTGTATCTATACTAGCAAAATGAGTGTGTCATGGACGTGAAGTGCTAATGTTTGTTCCTTACTTGGACTCATCTTTGTTCATCATGATTTGTTTGTAAAGTTGAAAAGGGTTCATAGATTAACTCACGTACATACCTGATTGCGTCTCAATTAGGTCATTGGTGAGTTTTGATAAGATTTCATTTTGAGAGTCAATTTTCTTTTACCCGCTGATCGAATGCATTTTGTTTTCTTAAATGGTTAAAAAATAAATAGAACTTGGTACATAGACAATGTAATAGACAATGCATATCATGCCTTATGATGAAGGAAAGTCAGTGGCAAATTCACTAGCTAGACAATGTAATAGACCATGCATATGTGTTATGTTTTCTTTTTAATCGTTATGAAAATATACACCCTTTTATCACAATTATGATAAAAAAAAACACTTGGATCCTTATTGCAGGACAAGGATATTGTTGCTGGTATTGTTTTTTTCTTGCAAATCATTCTTTCTAAATTTTCAATGAGATTTTGAGTTTTGTAATTTACTTACAAGGAAACAACCTTGATGACTATAAGAACCTAGATTAGAAGCTTTGGAGAATATCCCTACAGAACATAAAGGTGAGTTGAATGATTGGTGCCATTAATAGATAATGATGGAGAGGGAAAGAGTATGTGCGTGACAGGAGGTGGAGGGTATCAAACATCGTGGTTGGTCAAGTTGCTCCTATCTTAAGGTCAGAGACCCAAGTACAGACTCTCTTTCCCCTCGACTTAGTGCTAATAATACACTACACATGCAAATTCTCTTCCTCAAAGATTAAAAAGTCAGTTTTTACTTTGGTTTTCGGGGTTGCCAATTAATTGAAATTGTGTTTTGGGCTTTTCACGTATGCAAATTCTAAAGTTGATTCAAATGACCAATGTCCAAAGAAGTTATTCGAAGTTATTGTAAGATTATATTACAATCAATAATTGTACTTTGCAGCCGTTCCATTTTATTTCATTTGCATTCACAAGACACAGTAAAGTTTTAATTTCTTTTTAATTTCATTATTATAGTTGGATTCATCATTGTTTGCGATTAAGTTCTTAAAAGTGAGTCTCCCGTGTTCTCTTTGACCTTTCAGTCTTAATACATAAAGTTCTTGCTGGTAAGTATCTAAGAGTGTGCAACGACTTAGTAATATCAATTGTCTTTCGGAAAATTTATCTTCTCTTTTTTGTAGCCCTAAAATTCTGTTTGTTTTTCTTAACTTAACATTGATTCTTCTGACTTTATAGGGATTGTTGCTGCAGTTATTATTATTCCCTGATGGGGAGAAGCTAATCCGATCCCTTGAAAAAGGTATTTATGAAACTATCCTTGAAAAAGATACTGAATCCCAAACTCGATCTTTTCCTGTTTTGAAATCATCTAATATAGATTATCTAATTATATTCTTCCATCGGAAATGATACTCATTGTTTGCATCACATATTTGTGAATTAGCAAGAATTTTGAGTGGGGACAAGGGTGAATTGAATCATTGCCGGTTGTTTCCATTTTTAATTTTTAATTTCTTTCCTATGAGTTGATTGGGACATTATTCTTTTTACTTGAATTTTGAGGGCTTTGCAAATTTCTTATGCTTACTGGAACATGTATTGTTAATTTTGTGGTTGCGGAAAAAGATATGTCACGGGGACCCTTCTTTCAATTAGGTGCATTTCAGTTTTATTATCCCTTCACAGATTCATGTGTTGAGTGTTATTTAATGAGAGTGGGGAGCCAGATATAGGGAGTTAATTAGTAGAAGTACGTCCACTCCAACAAATGGTTTGTAGTCTTTTTTAAGTTATTGGTCACTTTAGTTTGCCCTCATGATATAGGTTGGCTGACAATGAAAGACCTTCATATATTGTTTTGATACCGCAAGAAATACTTCATGATACCTTAACAATGTAATTTAATGCTCCTTTCAAATTGAAAGCTTACATAGTGAGGCGGCCTTGATAATTCTGACCAAGCCTTTGTCTGTTGTACATAAAGAATTCTTATTGAGCTAACTCTCTGACATACATGATACCATTAGAGGGTATGAAGGACTTGAATTTAGGATTGGTTGCAAAGAAAATAAAATTTGAATATGTTGCCTATTTCTATCCTACTAATATGATGGCTATTTTTCAGAGAAAAAAATAGTAGTGCCCAGAAAAGGATTGGCATAAAAGTGATTGAACAATCAAATTAAAGATGTGTTAATATTGATAGCCTAGCTTAAAGTAAACTTGGGTTAGCTGGCTTTGGTATACAGACATAGTTCATCATGTGTTATTCTACAAGTTCTCTGGTGTGATTCCCAATTCTCTGTTGTTGGCAGTAATAGAGTGTTGAAGTTGCTCTGGGGATAAAGGCTTCGATAGGCTATGGGTAGAATCAGATTCGGTTGTAGCAGTCGGTTCTTCATACTTGCCATGGTTCATTAAGCCTGGGTGAAAGACCTACAAACAAAGATTGAACATCCGCATTGTGTCTAAAATTAGGGATTGAAGCAATTTTTGTTGCGCATAACTAAGCATGCTACCAACTTATAAATTCAAGTTATTGTTCTCAATAAAGGAAGACTCAATGGCTAAATGTCTAGGAGTTGCACTTTAGAAAGTAATTAAGAGAAAGCGGTGTTCATAGCTACAACATTTCAACTGATGTCCTTAAGTTCAAATAATTTGGTGCCTCTGCACACAATTATATTGGACCTCTTATAACATCTTCATCGTCTGTTATTGCAATCTTGGTGATTAGGATATGATGGTGGCTGTAAAAAAATTTTGTATTCGTCTTTACTTTTGTTTATCATTTTGTTTGTGTATGTACGCGTGAGTGCTATCAAATTTTGGGAAACTTTCATAGTGAACTTCATTTCATCTTTGTAATTCTATTATTGTACTAATGGAAGGTTCTTTGTTTATAGGAAGCTTTGTACTGTGGCAACTATCTTTGACGGCATTGATGTCTATTTAAGTTTGAAAATCATTTCATTGGACTGATAGTAATAAACTAAGAGTAGTCATATTTCATGAACAAATTAATTTAACCGAAAGCGTTCAAAGTGATATTACTTGTTGTTTTCTCCAATAACATTCAAAGGATTGGGATCACAATTAAGTCGAATAATAAAATCTCATAATACATTCATGAATTTTCATAATTGTAACCTAAAAGTTAGGCCTTCATCTTCTAAACCTTCTATTCCCCACTTTGAACTTTAAAGAAGTGAAACACACCAAAAACCATTTCAGATCTCTTATAACTCCCATTAAAAAAAGTAGAACATCTTAAACACTTCTTATGAGTCTTTTTTCAGTCTACTATTTAAATAATGCACTGAAAAATGGAATTGGGAAACCCAAACTTTGTCCCTCATACCCGCCATTTCCCAAGACCTCATGAACATTTTTTTATCCTCCCATCCCAATATTTATTGTAGAACCAATGACATGAAGCTAGGAGATCGCTTTGCTAATTCGCATTAAGGTAATACTCTGTATTTGGGTTTTGGAGTTTAAACTTGCTGTAGAGGTTTGAGATTTTGTTAATTGGGGTAGCGACATTTTTCCTTCCCATTGATTATCATTAACGTGGATAGATTTTAATTTGATCCTATTATATTAAGTTCAATTCTCTGACCTAGGAGTATCATTTCAATTGTTAATGTCGCAGGGTGGTGGTAGTAAAGGGACTCAAGGAGATATTTGATTGGCGGCAGCTTGCCACGTTTGGCATGAACCTTAAACCACATGTAGCAGGTATTACTTCTTCATCAGGGCATTGATTTACAACACGTAAACAGATACCTTATTTATTAGTAGATGGATGGATTTTTGCTTTGTACAGATTTTGTTCTTATTTTGGATAATATGCTTATTGTGAAAGTTGCCTTGGTTTGGTTTTTTTTCATTTATTAGAAGGTACCTTAACAACATAAGTTGCAAGGGGATTGTAAGTTAGTGTAGGTGCCTTGACAACTTAAGTTATCATAGTATGCACGGTAAGGACATTGATTAATTAGAAATGCACGTTGGAAACATTGGAGTAATAGTAATGGCATGGACACAACACACAGATTACTAAATTTTTCTAAGGATGTAAGCTTTTGTTTTTTTTTCCCCTAATTTTTTAAAATTTTCTTTCAAACCATGGTGACCCTTTCAAACCAGTTTTCAAGTTTGATAGTATCACTTGGTAAAATCTAATAAGAGTGTTTACTTTTTATTATTGTCTTTTATTTCCTGCTGTTGTTTACAATTGTTCTTTTCACTTATGGTATCCCATTTCAGTTGTAAGTGTCAGCTAGATTAGTTGGTAAAACCTTTTAGGTGATAATACTGTAGGTCCGGGTTCAAACCCCATTTGCACTCTATCGAAGTTACTAATCTCTTTAGAAACAGGCATGCCCACAAATTTTGTAGGTGCTAACGCAAGCAAAGCTCTTCTATTCATTGGATAGGGAACTTAAAGATATATTACTGTTAGAGCTACTACAAGTTGCATAATGTCTCTACTCACAACTTAATTCATTGGAAAAATGAGACTAACAAATAATGTAGCCGGCAAAGTAGAATGGAAGTTGTTACTTTTCGAAGGGATGCTTTCGACAAGCAAAGAAAACTATTTACAAGACTTCCAACTCTTTCAACTGGGTTTGGTGACCATAGATAGTATTTTTGTTCATGTAAAAAAAAAATATTCTACTACTACTTGTTAGAGCTGTGGACAAGATGTCAAGTGGTGCAATACTCAATGAAAAAATGTTAGGTAATTCTCGAGATATTAGTAGAAAATCCGAATTTTTATTTAGCAGGATTTAGGAAACCAAATGGATATATTTTATATGCTTAACTTACAAGTTATAATGCCCTCGGGGCTTACCTTCGATGCCAAATGTAGATGCCAAATAGAAAAGATAATGATTGTGTGAAACAATTAGGTGCTACATTCTTGATAAGATTCTGAGTCTGAAAGCATTGTTCAAGTAACCTTTTAGTGTAGTTGTAGGTATATAGTAGTTGATCTCTCTTTAAACTTTTTAGAGTAGTCACTTTGTTGTTTATCCTGCTAACTCCCCTTATTTTTATTGCTTTAAGTGCACAAAAATTGAAATCAGGAAAACTACAATAGCTGTCAAGCCCATTTCTGAGAAAAATATTAAGAATATTCGAGGGTATGCATATCTTTTGAAACTAAAATTGTGTGCACCATTTAATTTAGTTAATCACAATGGGTATTTGTTCATTTTGCCATCGACGCACCACTTCTCACACTTTCCAAACAATAACCAAGTGCCATATCCTAATACAAATGCAGGTACAATAGATCAAATATCCTATACCAATAAGAAAGAGGATTTATATAGATTATAGAAAAAATCAAAATGCATAATTTGGGGAGGTTTAATATAGATTATAGAAAAAACCAAAATGCATAATTTGGGGAGGTGTTAATAATTTGGATTAAAATGAAGGAGAAAGTAACAAATGGGGGGAGGTTTCTCTAATTTACAAACTCACCATATTTTTTAGGAGTCTTTAATATTTATTTGTTAAGAAAATAGAGGCATATGGTGAGAAGAGAGAAAATGCGCGAGATCATAACAGGTAATTAGTTCAAGAGAGAAGACTTGTTTTTATTTATACAACTCCATCAAAAGATACACGAAAGTGTTTACCATCTCTTTAGTAATTTGTCAAAATTTTGGATGGTGGTCTTCAAATTTTTTGAAATCATTGAATTTGAAATCCTACAAGTACTACAAACACATTATGAGGTGAAAGTTTATATCCATATGCTGTCATTTTCTCAATGAATTACAAAACATAATTTTTTTGATTATTAGTACAAATTTAAATAATTACTAAATTGGAAAGAATATTTAAAATAGTCTATGATTCATATTCAACATTAACTGGAGTTCTATTTGTCATGTGGGTAAGACAGTTGTGAGCAACAACACAAATTCATTAACAAGGCACAGAGATAAAGAAATACTAAAATGTAGTATTGGGTAGTTAACTCAAATGTTGCCCTTGGAAAGGCAGTACGAAGATCTCAGCTCAAGTTCATTGACACGTTTTAGGATGGACAAGAAAAGAACATTAGTATAAGGTTCTTGAGCTGAAAGGTTAGTTAAGCATGCATTTAGACATTGACACATTAAGACCAAGTTTGGGAGCCTAATAGAAAGATAAATTTATATCGAGCATTTTTGTTTTTCCTTTTGATAAAACTTGCCGGAAGAAATGATGAATAGGGTTTATAAGGATCAACCTTTAAACCTTTTTTTTATTCATAGATGTAAATGTATAACACCCCCTAATTCTTATTGAACAAATTGAAGAAAGAAATTATATTGTTCATTTTTCACACAAAGAAAGTATATGCTTCCTTCATTGAAGAATCTATCCTAAAATAACCTCTCAAACAACTTGGTTTACATATAAGCTATCATAGGCAACAAATACGTTTTTAGTTAGTTAGGGATCTACTTCAAAGTGTTGGACACTACCTAATTGTTTACAATTCTATAGAGGCTTAGGACTCTTAGAAGCTTCTTTCTCAAAAGATAACATCTATATAATTTGTTATCAAATTTTTGTAATGAAAAAATAAGTGTTTTTTCTCTGCTTGCTCTTTTGTTTTCGATATGACACCGGGTATATGTATAGGGTTTGTCTAACTATATATTGTCATTGTTGCATTGTGTATAATAGGACTGGCTCTTGCTCATTATGGATTTGGATTTTAGCACTAATGCACCAAAGACTTTGCAGGTTAGTGTTTGGCCTCTCTACCTCTAACACAAAGGGAATGAATCCATAACAACTCTCCACTCAAAGGTTTTTCTTCACGTAAGATTTAGAATAAATTTGCACATTTTCCTAAGTTATACATATACACTAGGGTCACCCAAGAAAAACAAATCAGGGCGCTAAAATTATGGTTCCTATCTAAGATTCACACTTTCAAAGAACTATCATTAGATACCTATGTATAACTTGGAACATTGTTATATTATGGAACTAGGATAACTTACTCTAGAGGTTGCACCTTATATATAATTTATGTACTATATTACCACACAAAATTTATTAAATGTGATGAAGTTGTTGTAGTGTAGTGGTCATCATGCTTGCTTTACACGCAAGATGCCTCCATTCGAACCACGTATTTAACTTTTTTTTGATATAGGTGTACGTAAGGAAAGAATGTTTCCTTATGATATGTATTTAGCATTGAATCATAGTGTTATAGAAATTGCATGTTTGAGACTTTTGAATCTAATGTGATCCAGAGAACCAAAGCTCATTCAAAATTTTGTTGAAGATCACGATTCACTAGCTAATAGTTCATTCAATATGGTATTAAATGTATAACTGGTATGTTTTTTTTTTTTTTTTTTTTCTCCGTGTCTAACATAATATGCCTAACTGGGTCTGTTTTGATCGCCCTAATAGTTATAATCAATGTCTTTGCAAATCTTTGACAATGTCAACTCTTTAGAGCGATGATGAATTAACAATTGTATATATATTAAGTTTTTCCCTTCATTTGAATCTTTGCCCTATTATTTAGAAAAAAAAATGCATAGATGGGTAACAAACTATACAAGAAATCAAACATTGGTGTATAAACTTTTTTTTTTTAGCAAATTTGGGTACGAAGTGTACCATGTTTTGCAACGTTGGGTTGTTTTCACTTCCGTCAAGTTTTTCACACATGTCAAGTTTTTTCATACGTGTCAAATTGCCACTAGATAGCCACATAGGAAAATAAGTGACACATAATTAGAGAAAAAGAAAAAAAAAACTTGACACGTGTGAAAAAATTGGACGGAAGTGAAGCAGAACCCAACGTTGCAAAACGTGGTACACTTCGTTACCCAAATTTGCTAAAAAAAAAAGTTTATATACCAATGTTTGATTTTGTGTATAGTTTGTTACCCATCTATGCATTTTTTTTTTTTTATTATTTACTAATAATACAACATAGAGTTTGGTAATTCACAAAGACAATTTTGTGTCCATGCTCGACTTTGTTTGGCTTTGCAATTTGAATTTAAGAATTGACGGATGTCATAGTTATTAAGACCGGTAACCAAGTAATCTCAATTGTAAAGTTGCTTTGAGAAGATGGGACGCAAAATCAATTTATGTTATGTGAGTGAGTGTCGATATTTAGGCGTTATAACATTATTATATTTTGTTATGCAGAGTAGTAATCACTGATCTACATTGATAAATCTTATATTCTTATATTGTTGTTCAGTAGTTTATGAATATTTGAAGACTTCACAAAGTTAGTTGCTTTCTTCCAGTTAGATGTAGATGATTGTTCTGCACCTGCTGACACGACTTCTCTGCCCTGAATGGAGAAGATGAGTTGGACAAAACCATATTGTACAAGATCATGCAGGTCAACGACTTTGGACATGGCAGAAGGACCAATGATTCAAGTACGTAAATAACTGTAAAATCTATAACTTTTACCTATGTATCTTATGGTTATTGAATCTATTATCAGCTTTCTCATCTATATTTATTTGTCCCATACTTTCATAGTTTTCATTTCAAAAAGCTACTTCACATCGTTAGTGTAAGTGTATTAATGCATATAATTAGAATGTGGTTCGTACAAGTATTGAGGTGAAGTTAATGATGATGTTTGTGGTGGCTTTTGTTATTTGAGTATCATCAAAATGGAGAATTTTTAGACTTCAACTCATATAGGATCCATACATATATAAGTTCACAATATAGAGGTTTCTTTGTGTAGGACAAAAAATCCTTAAGAAAAGGGAAAAGAAGGATGGGAAGGACTTGACATTTGATAATCAAAAGAATGGAAACCAAAGTAACACTAAGGACTAGGACAAGCTACACATAAAAAAAAGAAGAAAGTGTAACGATCCTCAGATTTATGTGAATTATTGTATATTTGAGAATTGAAACCCTCAACCTAAAAACTTGAGATGCAAACTTGCTTACCACATACTGAAGGCATCTAATTGGATAATCAGCTAAGACCATAGAAAAAAATATTTCTCTCATCAATTATAAACTAATAATATGCTTTGTTCTAAAAAGAAACAAAACAGCCTTAAAAGTAGAACAATGTCATCAATTAATTTTTTACATGTTAGTAAATATTGTTTGTCTTCTTCACAATTGGAGTTTAGATTTTGGTTGACATATTTACTAGCTTAGAAAAAAAAATAAGTAGCAAATTGGAAGAGTAATGGGAGAGCAAAATACGAGAAAGATAGAGTAGCAGAAGAAAGTAGGAGAGAGACAAGATATTACGTAAGAGAGAGAAAGTGTGTGCACTGGACTAATGAATACTACTTTCTTAATCCAAATATTAAAAGTTAAGTAGATTATTCGTTTATGTGCTAATAAACCATTGGAACAAATAGCCAAGATCCCACCTCTTCCAATTGTGCATAATGTCAACTGATCGATAATTAGAAGATCATACCAATTATTTTATGTGAACTAATCCTGTTTAAATTATATGCCAATAGATACTTCGTTCTTGGGATTGGCAAATTTCTTCCCTTTGAAGAGGGCCATGATTGTACCTCTTTAACTTTGTTGCTATGTAAAGCTTCACAGTGGTTTTTGCATCTCCCTAATCTCCTCGAAAAGTCGGTATGTCAAACTTATTTTCAGGAATCACAATGCCGATCGATTGGGTGTGTATGATCAAGGGACTCTGGCTGAGTGCCCATTCTATATTCATAATGTCGTTCCTTCTCTCCTTGGTTTTGTTACTATTATGGTCTAGCTTGGGAAGATTGTTTGCGTTATTTTCTGCAGGCTGCAGCTTCTCTAGAGATTGAGAGCTTGCTTGAGTTAGCATGGCAGAGGGTGAAAGACACCGCAGCAAACTTTGTTTAATAGTAACAAAATGAAACAAATTATTGGCACTAGGAACTTTGATCAATTAATTTACTGTATGAGTTTCAATATGGTTTGGTAGCAAGATTTTTTATACATAATAATAAAATGAAAAAAATTATATAAAAAGGGTCCCCGTTCGTTGAATGGGTTCAAAAAGGAAAGGAACTTAGAATGGTACCCTTTGTGCATTGAACAAAAAGAAGGCTATGGTGCCCAATAGTTCCATGGACACACTGTTTGGAAGCCTCCGAGTTATGTAGCTCTACCCATAAAAGTTTAGGAAGGTATAGATCGACATAATGCTCTCTTCATTTGGATTTCAATTTAAGAATCAGCCGGTAGTGTATTTGGAGTGCTTGGGTTTAGCTAAAATATTTTCTTCTGCTCGAGGTATATATACATACCATTGCTATGATAGCTGATATGTTTTCTACATCTATTTTGGTTTTGCTTTGCGTGTTAGAATGTTAATTTAAACTGTCAATTTGGCATTATAAGCTCCATTGATTGATTATCAGTATTGACAGGGTTTAATTGATAAGAAAAGATGTTTGCACCAAAGGCAAATGCATCATAGGATGTAGAGTGAAAGATTTATGTATCGTATCACCAAGGAGATCGAGCATATTGTTCCCTTGCACTTCTAATATGTGGTTTAAAGATAATATGACTTTACATTATTAAGTTTAAGATATAATTTGTATTATGTAATTAGTTTAAAGCAAGATACTAACATTTGATTATATTAACATCTCTATAAACTCTACATGGTCATTGGAATTAAAACATGCCAATGGTTATATACAATAGACTGTGTGAGTTGAGTTTTAAAAATTTCAACAACCCTTTTTTACACAAACTATGGGTCTTAATGAGTAGAATCTACTTGATAGGTCTCTTTTGCCCTATTGAACCACGAACCACTTATGAGCTTTTCCAAAACATCGAGAGAAAGAAAGGAGGAAAACATTAGGTTAATGTTGCAACAAGCATTATAACTAATGTATGATGAAAAATAGCAATACACATCTTTTGTTTGGAGGAACACTTTATACAAGATCTCTTTTTGGAAAAAAAAAATAAAAGCAATTGTAACATACCGTGTAACATATTGTTCATATATCCTAGAGAAGGTGATTTAACCCCTTGGGAACTATTAAAATGCCTATATTTTGGTTATGTGTATTCTTATTTGAGAATGAAGCACCAAATGTTAGCTATACACAAAATTCTGATTAGTGATTACAACCAATATTCGCCCTTCCATGTATGAGGATTCACAATTTTATTCCTTTCTTGCAGGTTACATGATAAATTCTCCAGGTTGTGTATAATAATATTTTTGGAAGAGAATCCCTTCCCAAATATATGTGCGGTGCGCTACCATATATGCCTCTAGATCAAGGATCAACCTATGGAGCACACTTTTTGAATAGTGAGGGGTTGATGAACGACATTCATAATTGGTAGAAATATAGATGCTTGATTGAGGGTTTTGCATAACAGGCCATGGATCCATGATCATAGAATGGGGTGGAAACTATGCCATCTAAGTCGACTATGATTTAAATTGGTCGACGTGGCTTGGCAAGTTTCATTAGCTATAAGTCCCCATCATAAGTTCATCTAGAAGTACTATCATTTGGAAAAACAAATTAACAAATGTATGAATATATTGGAAATGATGTTATAAGTAACAATTTTTAATCCCTTTTGTTATTATTACTTAAATCTCATATATAATATTTTAACTACTTAGTATGCTATTTTATTGTTTATTACTTTATTATTTCTTACCTTCGATTCATTTTTCTCTTGCATAATTAGCTCATGCCTCATGGTAATCCTGACTATTAACAATAATGCTTAGATGTGTTTGAGTTTATTCTATCGAAGCAATAACCAATATTTTACTTTGAGGTTATTCTTTCCAAACAATAACAAACTTTATACTTCGGCTTAGCTAACAAATTTTAGTGGTAACTATGATTATAGTGTTTGTCTTTTTTGTTATTTATATAGTTATCAGTAGAGCCTTTGTTTTGGTGCGAGTAAGGTTACTGAATAAATATAAATGCATATTGTGAATCAACGGGCATTATAATTCAGCATGATTACTTCATATAAGGGTTACTGAATAAACATAATATGCATATTGTGAATCAATGGACATTAAAACTCACCAAGATTACTTCATATTTTGACAAGATCTTACTCTATAATTCTGTGTGATATTTGGAGACATTTCCTTGGGTTGAAAACAAATACCTAAATTTTGTAAGTATGCAATATGGGCTAAGTTTGTAAATCAAAGGACTTTGGGCTGAGATATTACTTGAACTAATTTTGTAAGTATGCAGTATGGGCTTTGTTTGAAGTGGGCTTACTTCAAAATGAAAATTCAATAGGCTTTATTTGAGTTGGACATTAGTGACGTTACTTCCCATGGAAAATCCAAAAGGTAGGGCATTTTATCAAATTTGGCCTTTAAATGAACTATGGGCTTTAGTTAGTTGTATAAGTAGAAGTTGGGCTTCACAAAAATAAACTGCAAAGAAAATATTGAAAATTAAAAAAAAAAAAAAAAAACTATTTGTTTAATAGATTTTTTTTTTTTAAATATACAAAAAATTAGACTTCAAAAAAATATGAAGAGGTAAATTTCAAAAAAATTGTAAAAGTAAAAATAAATTAATATCACTTTTAGTATCTTCATGCAAAAATTGATTTTATGTTTTTTAGTATCTTCATGCAAAAATTGATTTTATTTAACGGACTCCGTTACCATTGAATAAAAAAAAACAGTCTTTTAGTCTATGGTCAATAAATTTACTGTATGAGTTTCAATATACTTTGGAAATAATATTTTTGATCAATAAATTTACTGTATGAGTTCAATATACTTTGGAAATAATATTTTTAATACATAATAATAAAATTTATAAAAACGGTCTCCGTTCGTTGAACGGGTCCAAAAATCTAGTATTTATATTAAAACATGCATAATAGCATCCGGAGAATACATATAAACCTTCTTTGGTCCATATGATTTAGCCCAGTCAGCCAAACTCATTAGCCAAGAGTTTCCAGAAGTGAAATAAAAAATGAAAAAGAACTTAAAGAGGCATGAGTGCTTTCTAGAATTGCATTCCAGGTCCAATTTGAATTCTTTTCAAGCTCCGTCAGAATCCTAGTAACTTCTTTACTGGTGCCTTCAAAAGTAGCTTCCAATAAATGCTTCTGCCCAGCCAAGTTCACTGCAAACTCAGCTGCTAACAAATGTGCTTCATTATTTGATAAAGCTCTACTCTGTTGCGTAGCAGCAGCAATACATCCTCCATTCCAGTCTCTAATAATCACAGCAGACACACTTGTTTTCTTAGCACACATAAACAAGCTAGTGTAATTAACTTTAACCTTTCCGAAAGGAGGAGCAACCCAATTCTCCTCTGTGCAAGGTAAAACAACATCAAGAGAGATGTGAGATAGGTCACTATCTACAGCCGTCCACTCTTTCCAAGCAGAGAACTTCAAAAGGGGAAGTTTTTCCAAAAACAATTAGATCGTCAGCATAGAGCATATGTGAAACATTAGGTGCCCTCCTCGAGATCTTAATGCCAGAGATATCTTGTGCAGCTTGAGCCTGAAGAAGAAGTCTTGACAAGGCCTCGGTGAGAATGATGAAGAGATATGGGGACAAGGGATCCCCTTGTCTAAGTCCCCTTAAAGGTGTGATAGTCCTAAGGAGAGACTCATTCAACAAGACATTATACTTCACTGTAGATATGCAGAATTCCACTAGACTTATCCACTTGCTTGAGAAACCCAGTTTAACTATGATAGCAAGAAGAGCTCCCCAATCAACTCGATCATAAGCTTTCGACATATCAACTTTAAGAGCAAACAGACCCAATTTATTCTTCTTAGCCCTTTTTATCTTATGCACAATCTCATGAACCACTCTTATATTATCCCCAATAGATCTTTTGGGAGCAAAAGCCCTTTGATTAGGTGATATAAACTTAGGCAGTAAACTTCTCAGCCTATTTGCAAGGATCTTAGAAATAACCTTATAAGAGACATTACAAAGGCTAATAGGTCTGTAATGAGAAGTATTTGAGGGGCAATCAATCTTAAGAATCAAAGAAATGTAAGTTTGATTGAGATATATTCCAAACATGTCATTATTGAAAAAACATTGTACCATCCTCACTAGATCTTCCCCAACCAGTCGCCAATACTTTTGATAGAACATTGTAGGAAAGCCATCAGGCCCCGGAACCTTCAAACCACCCATACTCTTCACCACCTTTCTAATCTCAGTTCTAGATGGACATTTAGTTAGAGAAACATTTTCAGAAATAGAGATACAAGGTTCAAACAAATCTTGGATGACGTCAAGGGAAGGTAGAAGAGCTGGATTTGGTGGAGGTCTGAAAGTATCCTCAAAAGTTGAAATGAACTCTTGTGCAACTTCCGGTCTAAAAGTAACCTAAAAACCTGCTTCATTCTGAATTTTGTCAATACTATTCCTTCTCCTTCTGAAACTAGCATTAGAATGGAAGAATTTAGTATTGTTATCAGCCTCCAAAACCATAGAAGTATTTGAGTACTGCTTCCAATATGATTCTTCCTTTTTGTACAACTCCAAGATATGCTCCTTTATATTCTTAATCTCCGCCAGCACGAGATCAGAAACAGGGCTAGCCAGAAGAGAAAAGAGAGCAGATTCAGCCTCTTTAATTTGAGAAAAAATATTTCCAAAATAAGTTTTGTTCCAAACCCTCAAAGAGGATTGCAGATCAACAAGTTTAGAGTTCATATTGAATGAAGGAGACCCATGAACATGAGTCTGCCAACAATGCTGAATCACATCCATACAAGAGGGGTCTTTAGTCCACATCTCATGAAACCTAAAGGGTTTAGGGCCACTATCAACCTTCCCAGAAACATAAATAGCTAAGGCAACATGATCAGAAGAAAGGAGTAGCCCACAGAAACCAGAGGAAAGAGATTTAACCACTCAGCATTAGCAACAACACGATAAATCCTCTCCTTTATATTAGCAACCACTAATCTATTATTCAACCAAGTAAAAGCAGGACCATGATAGCCAAGATCGGCCATCTCAAGATCTTCCATCAGGAAAACAAAATCATCAATATACCTAGAGGGTGTGGGATTCCCACCCTCCTTTTCAGACAAACTAGTAATGGCATTAAAGTCACCCAGAATCAACCAAGGCCCAGAAAGAACATTTCTCAAATCTCTTAAATAGTTCCAAACAGCAATTCGTTTATGAGCAACAGGATCTCCATATATAAAAGATACAGGCCATGAAACATTCGAGAGGTAATTTAAAAACGTACCAAAGATAGCATTTTTGTTCCCATCCACCACTAAGAAAGAAATGTTATCCTTATAGAGAACAGCAAGGCCTCCACTTCTTCCAACATGATCAACTACATAAACTTGAGGATACTTAAGCTTTTTCTGTACATGCTTCAACTTCTTATATAATAATTTAGTCTCGACTAAAAATAAAACATCAGGATCAACCTTCTTAACTAAAGCTGGAACACTACGAATGGCCTCAGGAGAGCCCATTCCCCGACAGTTCCAGGATGTAATCATGGCTTCTTCTGGAAAGCTTACAAAACCCAACAAACTCATACTTATACTACTCCAATCTTTGAAGAAAACAAAGACTAAACCGGTTGAACTCCAAAAATAACATAAAGATTCAAATTGTATCTCACAATCGACTTCACAAACCCAGAAGATAAAGACATTCAATCACTTTCTTACCACCCCTCCAAAAGGCTCATCGAAAAGTTATTCATAAAACTGAAATTGGATCACTGTCTCTGAAAAGTACTTCAGCGAGATCATCATAAAGTGATATTCTACCAAAATTTAAAACCCGAATAGGACTAACACTCCACCACAAGAAAGAGCCCAGCTATCAATGGAAAAATTCTCTTTTCAGCAATTCATCCCTAACTAACACACAAGAAATCGGCGAATCAAGACCTAGTTTCCTTTCAGCAGAGCGTTCTGTATCTCAATGGTATTAGCGTCACTTGTAACCGAATTCACCGTTGATATAAACACACCAAAACATATGCACCTCCACTACAAACCTTATACAGAAGAACAAAACTTGAAATTCATTAGAAATAGGCAATTCTGGATAAATTGGAAGAAAGTGATTGAGGTAATTAGCTACTAGGATCAGAATTCATCATCTTATACAACTAGGTAATGGCCTGAATCTGATCAAAGTTGGCCTGAAACTCACCGAAAATACTCTGGACGGTCGTAACTTTGGAATACTCTACCACCTTAGGCAAGCACCGCCATCACACTGAGAATAAATGGAAACATAAAGTTGCAAAGTTGTCTTCTTCCTAAAGTTCATACCTTTTTCACTTCATATCTCAAACCGGGCAAGCAAAATCGTGAAGAAGGAGCAAAGAAGAAGGAGCAAAATCGTGAAGATGAAGGAGCAAAATCGATTGAATTCTCAGTCCTTCAAGTCCATGGGTGCTCCAATCGATCCGTTAGGTCATTACTTGATTCAATCTCTTCAACAAAGAAAGGGCATCTCAGCTTTATGCCTATGTAGCTTCTAAGCTTGTGAAGAGTAATTCTCTCTAAACTCAGATGTGAGGATTTGACCAGAGAGCGACCTAATAGCTGCTTAAAACTCTTCTAATTTGTCTTCCCAAAAGGAAGAAATTATGTTAAATGATCATTGGGATGCCATTATGCCAACATCATCTGCGGAAATTTAAATATACTCCATTGTCACGTATAGCTGCACGCATCTATGTGAAATTGTGTCGGGGGCGTTAGAACTTGTTGCATTATTAAAAAATAAATAAATAAATTGTTTCATTATTTTTCCAATTGAAATAAGCTGGAAAGAGTTCCATATATCAGAACATGCAAAGAGACAATCGATTTCCAGATTCCAAAAAACAAATTAAAATAAATGTCTTTTGGTCTTTGGCTTCCGCGTTTCGCAAAGAGACTCAGGTCTTTTATACTTTTAGTATATAAACTAGTTACATACAATCAAACAAAACAGGAAAACAATAAAGTACGAAATTAATGAAAAATCAAATGACGCAATCGCGGCAGGACTTGTGCACGTCTTCTGCGCCACACACATGGCAAAGTGCCTCATTTGCTTGGCCAACTGAACATGTATTCTTCTTTGCCTGGATGGTGTATAAAATATATACCATCCCGTTTAACCTTCCATTCGCACCAGTGATCACATTTATTCTTATCCCTACCGAAGTTATAAATATCATAAGTTCCTTTTACATTTGCCTCGGTTCTGGAGAATCTGGACCACTGCATTTCACACCAGAAGCGTGTTGTACCCCAAAAATTGGCTTTGAAACTCAACGTTGTTTCTTGTCCATCATATATTATACGGTTTCCAAGATCGTCATTCTTTGATTTGCAATGGATCTCTAGCCGTCGACCGAGATTATTCGTCACCTTAACATTTACCCTCTCTAAGATCTTCGTACTAGATACCAATGAGCTTCCATATAATGCTAACACAAGTACAGCAATAGCAACTCGAAAACCATAATTGCTTCTATTGTCCAAACAACTCATTGTGGCTCTTCTTTGTTGTTATTTGTTTACTTGGGATAATGTTGGTTTTAAGTCAATTTATATAAGACTTTTAAGGCCCAAATATAGCTTGTTTTCTTACCGTTTATTATTTAGAAGATGTGATTTTATTCTTTACTAAAACAATATTCAATTAGCAAATCCGTTTTGGTGTTTATATATAGTGGTGATGCTCCGTAACAATAGCCTGATGCATTTGGTCATTTGCTTCCATTACCTATAATTAAGAAATGAAATCACTAATTTTTACATATGCAAAATATATTGATTATCATATATGCTTATTCTTGGAGAGATCTTCTATACATAAATAGTTTGTTTAGATATATGTATCCGTGTGTATTGCAATGCAAACCAACTTTATTAGTAGAAAAGGAGCTGGATTTATTTCTTTCTGAAAGTTTAATACAGGGGCACTAAAAACTAATTCTGCGTCGATTCGCACTTTGGAAAAAACTAGTTAAGGAGGTTTGAAAACCTGATTTGCTCGGAGCACAATCTTTCCACTTATACACTGGATGTAGTCCGTAGACGACTTACAAATAATTCATTTGTTTTAGGTATCCCTACGGAAAACCGTACCTCAGCTCAAACTTTGATACCTGGGGACATAAGCGCGCTTACTTTAGGTAGACATTCCTGTCTATTAACTCCTTCCATTTCATTCCAATCAGGGTTCTCCCTACACCACCACAATCTGAGTTGAGTCAACCACCACCACCAAAGGCTGAGACAAGTCCAGCACCTGCTCAATGTGGGTCACCAGTCCAAATGAGTTGTGCTGATGAGGCAATGCATAACTTTTACACTGCCATTACACCCGAGTGCTGCACTGCCCACAACGCAGTTGAAGAAGCTTGCTATTCTCATGTTTTTGGGATCTCTACTTCTCTCATGCATGCTTCCCTTCCTCAGGTCACACTGCCCTCAAAACTCTGCTTCAATCCCAATTCTATGTCAAGCTCGCCACTACCAAAGTCTAGCTCCTTCACCGCCAAAGCCTGTGCAAAGTCCACAACCACCACCGCCAAAGTCTATGCCTAGTCTACCACCACCACCACCAAAAAGTCCTTCACCACCACAGTCTACATCACCACCTGCTCAGTGTTGGTCAACTAGCTTGTGTTGAACAGGTGGTTCATGGTTCGCTCTTTAGGGTTATTACACCCGATTGCTGCAATGCACTTCGAGGAGTTGATGATGCATGCGTGTCACAGGTGTTTGGGGCCTACAGTGCAATCTTGTCTCCTTTGGTCAAGTCCCGTTGCAGATAAATGTCAGAGTTTTCGACAACTTACCAATAGTTTCATTCCTTCGTTAGGTTTATAGTTTGAGACTTTTGAGGCTAGACCACAAGTGTGTTTAGTAAATTATGAAATCAAGAAGTTTGTAATACGAATATTTTCAGATCAATAAGCATATTTTAGTAACTCATCCCAATAGACAATAGTGATATTTAGTTGAATTTTCGCATGATATGATTATTACGATAAAATATCCAGACAGGCATAATGTTTTGTTAATTATGTGTGTTTTGCATACTTGACCTGAAGCTTCTTGACAGACAATTTCCACTCTTGACTGCCCTTTTCTATCTCGAGACTTCCCAGCATTCACATCTTTTAACTCAAAAGTCATCGTATAGATTATGTCTCCAGCCATGTTAACGATCGATCTATAAAATTTTGCTGCGAGATCCCCAGCTGTTTGGATTCCCAGGAAGAAAATATCTAGTTGCAGTGAATACAAGTAATATCAAATTTTAACCAAAAGGATGCGAGTCTGTAAATTAAAATTCCCAGTAATGCAGCATTGGCGTTGCTTAATTTCTAGGTCGCTGTTCCTTGGGAGCAATAAGCATATTATTCCCAATATTGTACGTAAATTTGGTTATTATAAAATACTTAGTAAAATATATTAAAACACGAAGAGGTCGAAGTCAGAAGCATCAATATGGACGTGGAGGCAGAACAATAACTCGAAGACAATGTGTGTAAACTTGTTGAAACAAGTTTCGCAGTCTTCTGAGTAAACTTAAGGAGCTGTGAAAAGATGTACAGATTCTCAAAAGAGCAAAATTACGTTCTGTTCATATATGAGGGGGCAAATTAAACTGCTTTCAGGATTACAAAGGGGTTTGTTTCAATTAACTGTAAGGATTGACCATGTAAAAGAACACAATTGCTATCATTCTTTTCAGTATAAGAGTTTTTTTTCTCAACTATAACAGACTATTTCAACTGTAGACCAATTCCTTCAAACTCTATATATATATATTTGTTCCACTGCGAGGATAAAATCAACGAGGAACAGACTCCTGTAAGTTATTAAATTCAAGATTGAGCGAGATGTTAGTGCAAAATCATGATTTACACATTCAGTAAAACCACAAGGCCACTTACTGTCATTAAGGGTGTCCAAGGGTGTCCATGGCACCTGTTTAACCGGAACTGGAACTATAGAAAAAATTATGATTCCGGTTCCTATTTTTAGGAACCGTTTAAAAATAGATACTAAAAAACCAGACTATATAGAATTGGAATCGAATGGTTACCGGACTAGAACTGGAACCGGACGTTATCGTAATTTTAATATAAAAAATATCGAAATAAAATATAAAAACTCAAAACATTTATTTATATATTATTAAAGTTTATTTATTAGTGAAATATATAGTTTTCATAGTATTTAATATTATAAATAATATAAAATTATAGCCTACAACCTACAACTTTAAATATATGGTTTTATTTAACTTACTATTGAATGGCGTAATTACTTATATTAATATTTAAAAAGTGACAGTATTTTTGTGTTTTTAGTATACATTTTTCAATAAGACTAATAAAAAATTTGTATAAATTGTAAATCTATTACTAACAGAAATAAAAAACTGGAACTAGAAATACCCGAACCGACGGTTATGGATCTAGTTCCATAATTTTAAAAACCGCAAAAAATCGAAACCGTAAAATTAAATAGTTTACCTCTAGCTGATTGATATGGATGATAAAGAAAATTAGAATAGTAAAGAAATATATCTACCATTTCAATCGGATACAATTTGCGGTGGCTAATACATCAGAGTAGAAAAGAAAGGGCAATAACAACCACAAAAAATATAGGATCAAATGGTAAATACTAAATTGGACATAAACAATGGCAGACATAAGCAAAGAGTAAATACCACGAAAATAAAACAACCGGCATTCTCTGTCTCTCTATTATTTTCTTTTCTTTTCTGCTTGTGTTATTTCTTTGTCTTAATATTGGAATTTAAACGATATTTTGGGACAATAAAATGGATAAATAAAGCGTGAAGATTACAGAACATAAGTACTCAAAAACCTAGTAGAAAAGGAAGAATTATATCTTTCTTATCGGCATCATCATTTGCATATGTCACTACGGTATTCATTCAAAGTCGAAAAACTATAATTTACTGTCTTGTGGCCTTTCTAGCTCCAAGCAAAAACAAAAACAATGCCATGATACAATTTGGACCCAAGAAGCTAGCCTTTCCTATGTGACTATGTTATGCGTTGCCCAAATCAGTACCATTGAGAGTTCAGCAGAATAAGCCCCTTCGGTGCAGAGATGCCAAAGTTACATTTCTCAAGTACAGTCCCTTCAAAATGCAAACTTTTTAACCCCCCCTTCAAAATGCCAACTCAACTAACCAGAAAAGCCAAACAGAGACCGATGTCCAACTTTTTCAATATGGTACATCCTGAAAGGTATTAACACCTGTACTTTGAACTCCTTAATCATTGCTTACGCCATTTTAAAAGTTTTAACAGACTAATACACTGCATTCCCTACGTGAGCCGTTGCTCCTACACAAACTCTCAACTTTCACTTCAAAACTGACTGTTTCAAAACTTTTTGAGGCTCGTCGTCACAGTTGTAATCGTTTATGATTAGGGATTCTTCATGCAGAACATTTACATAAACAGTAAACATGTAGCATCCCTGAAGAGCCACTAATAGGACAATCTTCAGCTAAAAGCTAATTTACAGCTTCGAAGAGAAGAACCTGAGGTTGCAAATGCCCTCTTTCGCACATGGAAAGAACATCATTCCAGCCACCAATAACCTAGACAGATCAAATTTAATTACAAAGCAGATAAAGGATTACCAGACTGGTACAAAATGGCTGTAATATAGTACCTTGACAGTTATGTCATCATACATGATCCATCGTTCATGTTCATGACTATAGGCAAAGCAATGATAATGTTGCCCATAGTAGCAGACCTACAAAATACTGTATAGTCAGCAATTCAAATTATGGTATTTGGCTTACAGAGAAATGTGGTCATGAACTTTTTCAGATTATCTATCTAATAAAAAGGCTTGGTCGGGCCCCATCCTGTGGCTACCATTGTATTTCACAAGTTGTGACACGGTAGATCCAAAGTCTTATAGGGTATGTGCAGTGGAGTCTACAATGTTAATTTGAAAGAGTATTGAATCATTGTTGATTTGGTCAACAATGACTGCTTTTATCATTCAGTTGGTTGGGGTTCTTTTGGGCCTAATTTAAAACAGTGTCGTGGGCACGGGCTATATACTAGTACCACAACAAAACATAGGGAAGAAATAATAACAATAACAATAACAATAAGCTTAGTTACATTGACACGGATAGGTGTGTCTGTATCCAACACGGATACAAAGCCTCTGACACGGCAAAATATAAAAAATTGAGGAATATTACACACAATATGTGTGCTATATGTGTCTGACACGGACACATGGATACGTATCCGACACTGATTATTTTCAGAATATGGTGTGTCCATGTAACATAGACAATAAGTGTAAGGAAAGTGGGAAACACGCAGAGACATGAAGATTACTTACTGTGCTGGTTGAGGAATGTGAGCATCCTCTATAACGAATTATAGATATGAGGGTAATTCATGGATTGACTTACACAACAGAGGTCCACCCATCCCTCTTTTTGTTTTGGTTTTCCTTTTTATCCATTTACTGGATAGGCCAGGGTTAGGTATATCCCACCAGATTCAGACATTCCGTAGTTAGTATCACTCAACCTCTTCCGGATTGGCTTGCAATTCAAAAGTCAAAAAGGTATACAAAATGCTCTCTAAACTACCTCTTATAAGAGGCTAATAGATCAGCGGCTCTATTAGCCTACCTGTATACATGATTTACCACTACCTAATCTAGGCTGGTGTGATTTTATTTTTTTTCCTCCAACTTCTCGTCTTAGATGGCTTTCAGCCATTAGCTCGCATCCTTAATATAAACACCTTCCGTTTAAGATTTCTACTTCTGTTTAAATGACTAGAA
The DNA here is from genome assembly GCF_015680905.1 of Coptis chinensis. NCBI lineage: Eukaryota > Viridiplantae > Streptophyta > Magnoliopsida > Ranunculales > Ranunculaceae > Coptis > Coptis chinensis. The sequence goes on along the minus strand of NC_141456.1, from coordinate 21,188,261 downwards.
ATAGGGGAATTCAAGCATTTTTAAAGTGACTTCAAATCAATATGGGGATAGGACAGGAAACCAGAGGAAAATTTAGATAATTTTCAAGTGAAATGCAGACAACATACATAAAATATCAGATGATTGGAGTCTAACGATGGGCTCTAAATACATATGTCCAATATGGTGACTAGAAAATCTTCCTAGCCAATGTTCTAGGACAATGAAAAAGAGAAGGAGAACAACACCTACTGCTCTACCTACATGATAGTGTGGTACAGACACAAAAACACACAGGTAAGCATTCCATTCAGGCAAGTAAACACCTTAGTTACATTGACACGGATAGGTGTGTCTGTATCCAACATGGATGTTGAAGTGTCGAAATATCCAAATTTAAGGTATCTCACATAAAATGGGTGTCCAACACGGACACAAGGATAACAATCCAACACGAATTATTTTGAAAATATGAGCACACATCATAAATTACTTTAAGAGAGTTAGATGCTAGAGCAACAGATCGTTTGGCTGAACTGCTCTTATTCTAAACTTGCAACTGTAAGTCGAACCACTGAACAGTAGAAAGTGTAAACAGATAACTCTTACTAGATCTGATCAAAAAACCAATTCTAATGTAATTATGAAATCGAAAAGCCAGTACTTTCAATCATCAAAACTTAGATTAAAAAGTATTACAAGTGAGGTTTCAAGAAAACATACCACTGAAACAAGGCAGTATCGGTTCCCAGGATCAAGACCACGATACAAAACACCGATATCTAATTCTGGGGTTAGGGCTGCCAACGTAGCTGATATGTCACCTATAGTCTCTCGGGTATTTTGCCAACCCAGAACTGCAAGATGAAAGAGGCAAATTATGTACCCCGACAGATTCCTTGTCATGACAAATTTCACTTAACAACACTGACAAGGTAGCAGCAATCTAATCTTATCCAAAACACAATAAACATACCTGTTGTGAAAACATGTGGAGGACCAGAAAGAATGTGATGAATATAGTTGAGTTTTCCACAACCACCTGCTTCTGTGTCACAAGCTAATTGGTGATTCATCTCTACCAGATTCAGAAGCTCGTCCAGAGAGCTATCAGCACACATAGCCTGACAGAAAAAAGTTGTCAATAGCCTTAAAGAAGTTTTGTTCAACCGCCAGAGCAGCTTTCGCTACTGCCAGTTCAACTTCCATCGGAATACCCCCTTCTAACAGTTCAAAATATTACACAATGGAAACCGTGGCAGCAACAAAAACTCTTGTAGCAACAAAGAGGAACCTAACCGATATTACATCATTTTTAAAAAATTTGTAACCCCAATGATGACACTCAACAAAGAGGACGTGGACGGTCTACCAGCAGTAAATACACGACTAAACCGTGTAGAAGAAGCACTTTTGAGGCTACATGTTTTGAGTGCGGCAAAGTTGGACATAAGAAAAGTGATTGTCCATAGTTAAAGAGAGTGGCGTTATTCCATGATGATCATAGTGAGATGGCTGCTACACAATTGCCACATAGTATGACTCAGTCTGTGGTTGTTACACCTCCTGATTCTGGTGTTCCTGCTTTGATGATCCGTCAATCCTTGGTTACATCTTCTACTGATAAACCTTCATGGCGTCGTTTTGCCATTTTTGAAACTCGTTGTATTGCTGGAGGCAAACTTTGCAATGTAATTATTGATAGTGGTTCTAGTGATAATCTTGTCTCACAAGAAATGGTTGATAAGCTCCAATTGAAGACTGAACCGCTTCTAGAACCATACAAAATACAAGGTTTGAACAAGGGTAGTGCAATTGAGGTTACTCGTCGTTGCTTGGTTCCTTTCTCCATTGGCTCCCTTTACAAAGATGAAGTTTGGTGCACTGTGATTCCTATGACTACTGTTTGACATCTATTATTGGGGCGACCATGGCAATTTGACAGAGATACAACTTATGATGGCGCTGCCAGCACCTATTCTTTCATTTTTCGGGGCCAACAGGTTGTATTGTCTCCACTTCCTCCTACATCTACTGTTCAAAGTATGCCACAACGTTCTCTCTTTTCTTCTTCTTAAACTCGAGGACGAGTTTGCTTTTAAGCCGGGGAGTCTGATGCATGGGCATGGAATACTTAGTACTTGGTTTATTTAATTAGTTCTATTTAGTTAGTTTCTATTTTTATTTATTATGTTAATAGTAGTTTTCTATTAGGACTCTAAATAGAATTAGGAACAAGGTTTATTATATAAAGGCATCTAGGCCTTCATTGTTACATTGGTTGTTTTTGGATTGTTTAATCAAAAGATTGAATTAAGGAAATTCGTTTTCCCTTTGAAACCCTAGTTTTTGGGTGTTTATCAATTTTATTCATTGGTGTTTATCATCGAAGTTGCTTCCGCCTTCGTGTACATCACCCAAAGAATAACAATCATAACTATTCCATACTAACCAAAGAAATATAGGTTATATGGAATAGCAATTAATAAATTGAAACAAACCTTCATTGTCCGCAGTGCACTAGCATTGATGTGGTGGAAGAAGGACGTGTACTTTAGATGTTTGGACTCCACACCACAATTGTAGCAGTTCATACGTTCGAAGATGTCCATTCCAAAAAGAGTGTGTGCTATACAAGCACTGTTTGCACAATCCCAAGAGCCCGAGCAATTGCTTTCTTCAGACTCAGCGTCAGAAGTACTTGAACTAGAAGTAAATGACCGATGAAGGCAGTCAAAGATGACTGCCAATACTTCAGAAGCATCATTCATCTGAGCCTATAATTGCAATACAACTATCAGATCTATTTCCATAGAAGAGAATAATTTAAACATAAACAAAATACAGCCCAAACCCAGTTAATTTACCTCTCGGAAAAAATTACTGTCAGGATACAAGTTGCTTAGAGCAATTCTCAGTTGAGTGGGAGCAACAGATTCTCTCCTTAAGTCTGTCGTTGCCATATTCAGGGCACTAAAAATATCATACAATGCACAGACAACACAAGGATCCCCGACATGCACATGCATTGCAGTTGACTTTCTCAGGAACTCTTCTCGAAAACGTCTTAAATGCCATAAAGACTGCATTCTCACAATAAGAACATCATAATCAGGGTATGAAAATGATAGTGAACTATTTCATAGTAGATATCAATGAAATGGAAATAGGAGCTCTAAGGATAGTTTAGGCACCAACCTGTATAATTACATTCAGAAAGCAGTTGTATTCACCAACTTCATTTCTCAGCCCTGTTCCGACCATATCCATTTTGATCACACTGTCTGTAATGACTTCATCCAGGGCAACCCCAGATTTATCTTCCTGAGGAGATATCTTTCGAGACACTCTTGACCTTGGAACGGTAGGCATATCTTGATGTGATTGAAACACGTCTTCAAGTAAAGAAACAAAAATAATAATTCAAGAATTAATCATATACTGCCAGATGAATTTTAGAGGAATAAATATGAAATTTTAAGGTCAGGATCATTCAATGTTGAGATTTGAGAATCCAATATAAGGATTATAGGCTAATTCCATTCACACAAGAAGAACATCAGATGCAGCAAAGTGGTATCATCCATAATGAAAAAAATAAAAATGTATTTTAATTGATATGCTGAATTTACAAGGGGACGAGAAAAGGCTTACCCTATAGACATTTAAAATGCAGACATACAATATGGAACCCAAAAATGAAACACAGAATTATCGTAATAGACTTGCATTATTCTGATTGGACTTGGGACTTGTCTTTAAGCGTGCTTCCTGAAACTATTTTAAAAGCTTTTAACCACATCGAGTTATTTTTAAACAAATTGATTTGTGCCAACAAAAATATCAATCTGACTATGACTTTAACTAAACACAGTTCCCCAAATCAAGAAAAACGTGAGACCCAAATTTTAAAGGAACCTAGTACTTTTGACACGACTATGTTCTTCCAGAAATCGGAATAGATCGCCATGCCACGTTGCATTTAATGTCTTCAGAATATGCTTTCCCGAAATTTGAAATTTTAAAATCAAATATTGGATAACAAAAAATCCTGTTCATTCTTAAGTTAAAGCAAAATAGCAAATAAGAACTATAACAAAACTCTAGCTACTCCTCTCATCAACATTTCCCATCAAAAGATAAGAGTTCCCAAATGGGGATTATCCCCTCTCCTTTCAAATTTCTGACCAAAGGAAACGCAGTCCTTTCATCGAAATAATCTAGTGCTCTATCCTTTCTTCTACTTTATGTAAAATCCCAGAAAATGGCAAAAAAAGGGAAGAAAAACTGAGAAGGGAAATTACCAAGGCTTTGGAGAACAGCCTTTTTCAGGTCAGCTTGGAACCTTTCCTCATCAATTTCTTCAGCATGCAGTTGTCTCAATGTCTTTATACTATTGTCTCCCAAATATGAATCAGCTATTACAGACAACAATTATTCGATCATAATAAGTAATACTGGTGAATTAAGTGCCCAACTTTATCAAGTGACAAAACAGATAAAACTAAAATATAAAGAAATGCACATCTAAAACAGGAGCTATATTCGATTAAAATAATCTAAATGAAATTAATGAGAACCACAAACATAATTAACCAATTAAATACAACTATTTGAGATTCTAAACCTTTCAATGACCAATTTCAACCAACTATTTGCACACAACAAGAAATGTTGAATTTATAATAACATGCTAAAACAAAATGACCGATGTTGTAAACCTAACCGATATTTTTAAACTATGTTTTCTTAAATCAAGTAATAAAGTAATATTGCTAATGAACAGCCATTTCGTTCTGTATTTTACATGGATTAACAGCTATGTAACATGGACACGCCATATTTCAAAAAAATACATGCATCAATGTGCCCGTACTGGACACATTGTATGTAATCTACCTCAATTTTAGATATTTCAACGTGTCAGACACTTCGTATTCATCTCAGATACGGACACACGTATCCATGTCAATGTAACTTAGATTAACAATAAAGAGTGAGTTACAGGAGAAACTTAATATTTGGAGAAGATAACATTTCCAGACAATACAAGAATTTATACACAACACAGAAAAGAGAAAGAATGGACAAACTTTTATACACAAATATTATGTTCTATATAAGTAAGACAGTTGGACAGAACTAATTTAACACTATAATTCACCTATGGCACAAGGAGCCAAACACCCCCAAAAAAAAATAAAAATAATAATAATAATAATGAACTAAGGGTACTAAAAGCATAATTGATGAAACTTGCGCAATGCTTACAAAATAATCGAAATGCCCATATAAGATAAGCCTCCATAAAATAGCGACCCAAAATTAATGTGGGAGATTTCTATTTAACTATTTAATCAAAAAGTATTTGAGATCGAACTATATATAAGTATAACGAGTTGCTGCCGCAAACTCTAGTTTACAAAACAATGCCCTGCATCATCATCTCATTGAAAAACTTTATCATCTTAATTCCTATCAGTTTTAGATTTGTTGACCTCATAGTACTCATCTTTTGTCTCTTCGGAGTATTTTTTCTACTTCTCTTGACTTTGCGCTCTTGTTTCTCCAAACCTATTAGCTGCAAGAACTTGACGTATCATGGTTTATATATTTTAAATCCTTCGTCTAGTTGCTATCGACTTATCTTGCTTTTCACGATGTTATTTACATAAATCTTAATTTTGAAACTATATACTTTCCAAACACAACCCATGCGTGGAACGGGTTTCAAAGCTTGTAATCGGGATATTAATAGCAATATTAATCATAATAGTACTAATAATTAATTGTTATTACTATTATTATTTTATAATTATAGTACTATTAATAATTTCTAAAAGATGAAATGATCCATAATACAAGGTACACATGGTTTAAACAATGTACACTCATCAATTCCTCCTCATTTGCCCGAAAAGTTTGACTGAGGCATCCTAATTTGAGTAATTTGTTTTTTATACAACTCTTACACCGAAAAAAATACAAGGTATCATGCAAACATTCTTATAGATGTCTACATAAATATTTTTTTTCTAAATTAAAAAAATAAAAATATACAATGATCAGGATCGATGCATGAAGCAGAAATTGAGCAGTTTTATAACTAATTTTGACCTCCTTTGCAGTGATGTCTTTACAGCTATACCAGATTCAAATATGTTGCCAAACATATGCATTAGTACCCGTTTTAAACGAGATGAACAAACAACCTAATTTCACAGGATAGAGATAGGCGTACACTTACAAGACCCATTCTGAAGCACCTCCTGATCCACATTAAGTTGCTCTTTGGTAAAAACCTCTGACTGTGGTTTTCTGAATGAGACATTCTCCTTCCCAGGTAACAAGGGTTGAGAACTTCCATCAGACAATTTGGTAGAGCTGTTCTGGCGCTTGCCTTGCTTTCTCATACGCCGATCTGAAGTCAGGATATTTTCCTCCATCGTTCCTTGGTTAAGCATGCCTACATTTTTCAAGATCAGGTCAGGGAATAAATTTTTAATAATATAAAGATGGGAAAGCGAATTGGATGTTTCACATATGATTTTATAATGATTATAGAGCTTTGATGTTTGTTGCTAACCTTGCTGAGAATGGTTGTTTGTTTTCCTAAATCGTTGATTGCCATAATCAGTTGAGAATTTACTGGGCACTGCAGTTACTTCTGCTTCCATTATAGGGACACCAAGTAATTCTTTTGACAATACTACTGATTGACCCTCCGAAATGCAGGAGTCCTGGGGCTTCTCATGGTAGCTAAATGGGACACTGGCAACATCTGAGTACAATTTTATGTCACTCCTCCCAGAATATTTTGTGGGTTCATCCAATTCATTTTCCTGACAGTTTGAGGAAGAAGGAACTTGAGCATGAGAAGCACCAATATCAATTTCTTTCTGGCTGACTGAAGCGTCATCATCACCAGTTAATTCTAATGGCATACTGTTTCTCAACTGGTCATGTAAACATGACGGATGAACAACTCCAGGCTTGAAGTGGTCTGTGGACACTCCCTCTATCACATTCTCTACATTTGTTCGATTAGCCTTTTTCTGTTGCTCTGCTAGGTGCTTCAATTTGGCCTCATTCTCAATTCGCCGTTGATACTCCAATGTTTCTTCAAGCTTTCTCTCCTCTTCTTCAAGTTCAATCCGTCTATATTCCTCCTCTTCTTGATTATAGTCTTCACGACTTACAATATCAACGAACTCAGACTCTTGATCAGAGGTAACATGACAGTGACTGCAGCAACATACAAGCACATATAGGGATCTAAATTAGTAATAACAACAAAAAGGAACGCCAGGTTTTTGAATTTTACACTACGCTTCCTAGAACAAGAGAGACACATACTCTTGTTCTACAATTTCATGATCAAGGAAAAGCTGCTCGCCACTGCCAGTAGCCTGAAAAACTATTAAAGAACATTAGCTGCACATCGTTAAATCTGAAAAAAAACATAACTACGGTAGCTATGGGTCTAGTGAAAGGAAATGAACCAGACCCGACATAAGACCTTTGAATCCTTAGCTTTCCGATTATCCTTGCTCTTTTTCTTATCCTTTGACTTCTCCTGTGCTGGTTTTGAATGATCCCCTCCTTTACTGGTATTCTTCTGAGCATCACGTGCAAGTTCTGCTAAAAATGCTTCTCTAGCAGCATCAGATTTCTCCCTGGCATCTTTGTCCACAAGCTCCTCCAAGTGTGCCTAGAACAGATGAATTGGAGCAAATTTGAATTGCCATTGCAAGATGGTCACTGAATAATCTAAAATAAATTTAAACAAATCGCACGAACCCGCAGGAAAGATTTCACAAGAGGTAACAAAATTGTCCGGTAATCATAGGAAGAAACCGACCCAAGCTTAAACTCCAACTGCTGCACGCCAGTAAGACTCCGCATGATTTTTGCATCAATTTTACTGAGCTGCAAAACAAAACAAAACAAAACAAAACAAGGTGAGATAGAAAAGTGTGTGAAGTTGAAGTCACAGCATCCTCCATAAGTACGCCAGTAGGAGGAATATACACACCTCTAGAGATAATTGTTCCTTCTGCTTCTGGATGGCTACTTCAATGCAAGTGTCCGCTTGATGCATGTAATCGTGCATCCTCCAATCATCATCTCCTCCACTTTCCCAATCACATAAACGAGAAGTGACACCAGAGAAAGTTTCCTCATACCCAAACTGTGTAACGCTTAAAGCCTGAGCTTCTTTAAGAACATTGGATATGGCTTCCAACTCAAACCTACTACTGACTAGTGTGACATCATTATCCCTCTCTATAAGCTCTTCTTGCCGTCTACGAAGGACAGCCTCGTAACTTTGAGAAGAAAACTTGGTGATATGCTCTCTTTTCTTGAATTCCTCAACACAGAGAGTCTCCACCACCTGCAAAGCTTCCTCATAGCCCAAATGCTCGCATTTTCTATCACACGTGCTCTGCAAGTGGCAAAATTCTTTCTCAAGCATTTGGACTATTTCCATGGCACGATGTGTTTTTTCTTCTCGTGAGCTTGTCCATGACGCCAGCTCTTCCCTACTTGAAGGACCTTTAAATATCCAGGACAATAGGACATCAGTGTCAGGTACAACATCATCGTGATCACTGCCAACAAATGATGATGCAGTAGCAGCAGAGCTACTCTTCTCAAAGTATGTTCCAGATCTGATGTCACCAAATAGTAAACCCTCATCCAGAATGAGGCGCGAAGAATCACCAGTTAGAACTATCCTCTCTTCGATTTCAGATTCTTGGGTGCCACTTTGTGTCTCATCCATGATGTTATTCTTCTCAGGATATCTACCTAATCCACAACAATGTGAAAGTTCCTGCAAGAATTTGAGGACTTTCTTAAGCTGTGAGGCTCCCAAGAAGCAAATGCACAAAGGTGTCTGATCAAGACGTCGTGAAACAGGACCAAGTGTTTGGAGCTCATCCACGGCATACTGTATCACCTTGTTAAGTTGGCTTGCAGAAAGATACTTGTGCCTCAAAAGCAACTGAAAAATGCCATGGATTCTCTCAAGAAGTTTTTCACGCTCGGAATCATTGGATAATGGCCAAATTTCCTTAGACCACTGAATGCTTTCATATTCCATTAATTCAAAATTGAAAGAGTCGTCATGCTTTTTGCTTTCAACGAGATTTCCATTCTCATTCAGCTCTACCCTGGAGTCTTCATTTACTGGTGGGGTCCTCTCCTCGTCAAATGAAGAATACCATGCATCTTTAGAGCACCAATCACTACTCAAACTATCCTCCTTACCGCCATCAGTTTGACTTCCTACTTCAGGACTGTCAAGGAGCATGGGAGAATGACATTTCGACTGATCTTCAAGCATTTTTCGTGAGGCATCTTTATCAATTGGTTTCCATGGACCATTGATAAGCATCTCAACCCAATCACTGTCAACCTCTTGAGGCAAGACGGACTGTAATTTAGGGGAGAGAATCCCCATATGCTCCCGCACAACATGCTGAATATGTGATTCAGTGTCAGTAAACTTCACATTGCAGCTGCAGCATATCCAGAACTTCCATGTCTTATTGGTCTCAGCAAAAGATAGAGCTTCAGATAGAAACTCAGTTGGCAAACTATCCTTAAACGAACTAAAATGGGCCCTGAGACTGTGAACACTCACTTCAAGCAAACTTTGCTTCTTCTCAAGACTCATAGCATTCCAATAAGGTAGAACATGATTCATCCTATCTGTAGATGACACAACCTTCCGTGAATTCTTACGGCGCTCCCCCAACCGGTTGTTCCCCGATGATGACTCAGATATCTTGTCATCCTCATTCTGCAACTGTGGCAAATCAGACTTTTGCTGCAACAGTCTTGCAGCAGCAACACGCACCTCAATCTCTTTTCTTCTCTCCTCAGCTGTTTTAGTAGCTTTCTTAATCTCGTTTGGCCTTCTAGCCTGTACAAGCCTAACTTCCATGGGATCTTCGGACAACCGTCTCATGGGTATCAACCGAAACTTCTCCTCACCATTCCCATTACCCAAATTCTTCATCCAGGTCGATATCGAAGCAATGTTGGACTTCTGAATAAGCGCACGAAGCTCTTGTTGAACATGACCAATCCGTGCCTCCGGAGTCGACAATTTCAACTGACTCTCATCCTGTAAACTCTCTTTCGCAGGGTCAACCGGATTCTCAATCATTAACGCTCGTTCACACTCTTGAACAACTTCCTCATACCCTTTACTATCATTCGAAACTTCATATAGCAAATTCGCATAAAAATGAGCAAACTCAACCGAACTAGGCGACAAACAAACCGCCTTCCTAGCCGACTCAACCGCACTCCTAAGATGCTTCTGTTTAGCATTCTGGTCTTCAATCAACGACGCAACTTTCACAAAAATCGTCCCTTGTACGCGATGCAAAAGTGCCGAACTCTCATTCCTCCCACACGATTCCCTCATTAACCTCAAAGCTTTATTATGATTCCCTCTCCGTAACGAAGTCAAAGCCTTTTCACATTCCACTTTAATATTCGAATAAGTCGGACTATCAGCTTCTAAAATCAAAACACCACCCCCTTCTTCATTCTGATTCAACCCCTCAACACCAAAACTAGTACTAGTCACCCTTTCGTCGAAAATCGACACAGACCCATTTTCATATGGGACTATTGGCAGTGAAACAGGTTCAGAAACTACTGATTGGTCTTGTTGGGCTTGCTTATTAGAACGTGAAGACACAGGTGGGTTTTTTTTCTTATGCCCCATTTTTTTACTATGAAACTAACAATAACTATGCTTAATACCAATCAAATTTTCTAACTTTACATGTATAATAACATTAACATGACAGAAACGAATAAAAAAAACTTACTTGATGAAGTTGGGTTTATTGCTTTGATCTATTAACTCTTCTTTCTCTCTCTCTCTATCACCTACCTAGGGTAGATGGTGAGATTGAGATGGTGTCTGTTTTTTTGTTGTTGGTGAAGTGATGAAGAAGAAGAAGAAATGAGGAAAGAGATTTTGTTTTTTTTTTTTTTACAGAATGAAAACAACACATCTTTGTTTTTAATATAGAGGGGTAATAATGGGATTAGAAGAATGCAGTGTGGTTAATTTAGGAAAATGAGTAAATTTTGGAGTATTTTTTATTAGCAGTTCTAGAATAGGCCTGCCGCACAAGTACATATGAATCTAGGCCTTGCACTACTTCGTGATGCAATATACACGTACCTTTTGGTGTGATGAGTGGCCTACATTAATTACACCACTCTTTTTCATGGGCACACTAAATTTTCTAATTTTTTATTATTCAGGCTGCACCGATACGCATGAGTCTAAGCCCTTGTACAGTACTTCAAGATGCAATACACCCTAACTTTTGAATGTAGTATGTTGGTTTGAATGTATGGGTGATGTGAATTTACTTATACGCATTTTGGGTTTTTGTGATTGTTGTTTTTTGGTGAAATTATGTAATTGCCCTTAATTTGTAAGCACTTGAAGTGTATTGTATTGGAAATGTCATTTTCATTTTTGGTAGGTTGGGCTCGGGTTACGATGTTAGGTCATATGAGGCAAAATGAGTTTAGAATTTTAGATCACCTTATCCTGATTCCTGATTATGGTGTCTCATTTTTTAGCATTAGTTTTATTGCATTATACGTTAAGCATTAGTTTTGTTGCATTATAGGCTACTGGGCTAGCCAAATTGAATTAACTAGTTTGTTAGTGGCAGCAGTGCAACTTTCTGCCAACGTATGTGTTGAAGTCCTAGAGTTGGAAATACACAAATCCGATTCTCTGATCAAGCAACTGCTCGCAATTAAGTTTCTCTCCAGGTTCTCTCTTCAAAATGCTGTAAGTAACTTTGAAATCGTCCATTCGTCCCTGCTAAAAACTTGCTTCAGTTCCCGAAAGCTTCAATGAAGGAAAAAAACCAGTTTGAACACAGTAAAAGCATCCACTGATACTAATGGAGCAAGGGAGCAACCATCTACTGAGTGGCTCTACAACTCCACAAAACACTCAAAGATATGCATATACAACATTTATTGTTTAGAGCAATCCTCTTCTTCTTCTGTGACTAAAGATAATATAAACATCAGAAATTGGAAAAAGAGTTGGGGAAATACAAAAAACCATTACATATCAAGCCATTCTATTGGGCAAAATAATACAAGGGATTAGAAGTTTCTCAAGTACTCAAACAGCATTGCAATCTACTAATTGAATTGTCCTCCGACATTAGAAATATAAGTATGCCAAAAAACATGCTCATAAACAAGGTTCACTACAACTTTACCAGTGAGTAAGGACTTTTCAATTGCCTACTAGGCTACTATACATATCAGTTCACCAAGGAGCCATACACAGCTACCAGATTTAATGACAAGTCAACCACCATTTAGGAGAAGTCGATCACACTACAATCTGAAGCTCGCGGAAGCATTAGTAGTTTTCTACTAACTTCCATTTGAGTTTTCTGTTTTGCGGATAGCTTAGCAGCAGAAACAATAGTGATTTTCTCCAACACTCTTGCATACTTCAGTAAAAATTGGACCAGACGTAGATCATCCGTATGCCCACAAAAGCATCTGAATTCAACTGACTTCAGATGTAACAAATAATATTGGGGGAATACTGTATCAAGTGTTGGAAAATGTTCTGGAAAAGCACAATATCAGCGAGTCCCTAACATAGATCAAAATTAACACCTTAAGCATGGTAATGACATAGATATTAATTGAGGGGAAATATAAAAGGTGGAGCATATATAGAATGACTTACATCAACTAAGACAAGAGATTCAATGTTAGGCATGTCAAAAAGTAAGTCTTTCAAATGACAATCGTGAACTTCATAAGATCCTTTAGTCACTCTAAATTTGATAACGTTGAGAAGCATAAATGAGAGTTCGATCTGGACTGAATAGAACCTTGAAATACCAAATAAGGATGCATTAATTAGTATTACGCATGAATCAGCTAAATTTTGAAAAATCAAATAAAACATGGCAACAAACAATGAGTTCATATCATAGGCTTAAGACTTTTCACTTTTCTAATAGAAAGTGTAAACCAGGGGAAAATGTAAGAAACAGAGAGAAAGAGAGTAGAAAACTTACCTCAACGACAATACAAGATACTGTCAAGTCCTTTACGTCACAGAGCTCTCTAAAGACTTTAATTGCACTGTTCGCTACACATTTGGTACCAGTCAAAGTTTTTGATGCGTCAACTAGCTAGTGAGGTCAGGTTGTGTAGAGAATAGGCACATCCAAAACCACCTTCAAATGTCAAGGATAGAAGATTCTCTGCACATATCTTCATCTCAAAATCATAAGCATCTTCATCTTTATAGGATTATCGCCATCTATGTATAAGCTCTTAAGCAAAGGAGCTAACACAACGATGGTCATGTTCCACCATGTACAATCGCGGATTCAGAAGTCTTCAAGGACCGGCATATTGAAAGTAACATGCTGAATCGATTCGTCCCAAGAAAATGATAAAACCTCAAGATGCCGGATCTTAAGGCTCAAAAAAGTAATTGAAGCAGGAGTATGGAGGGAAACCCCACAAATTTTTAAAGTTGTTAGTGAATCACAACTAAAAAGACAACAGGGTAATACCATTAAATGTTCTCGCTCAAAGTAAACGATAAGTTCACGAACTCTACGCATTAGTACGGTAGAGATCCATGCATTTACATGAGACACATTGTAAGTCCTGTTACAAGTAAGGCAAAAAATTTGTATATCTAAGTTATGCAAAAGAAGCACCCTATACACAAAATCCTTAAACTTCTCCTTGACAAGTAGATCCCCATACTTGCTTTCAGTAGAATACAAGTGTTCATCAGAGAAGTCGAGAATGGGAACTGAAGTCCAAAGGTACCTCATATACTTGTACCAACAGCATATTTTGTGGGAAGAAAGGAGAGTATATGATGAAGGATGCCTTCTGGTAAACAACTCAGCCTATCTTCATTTTCACCTCCATTCTTTCCTAACAACCTCTTTCTAGAATTTGACGTCAAAGTACTTGCAACCATGGCAGAAAATTTATCTGAAATTCAAATTGCACAACACTCTGATATGTATAAAACGAAGATGGTACTGATTAGTTGCTCTCTAGGGACGATCAATGGCAGCTCCAAAGTTAGAAAAGTTAGAAGACTCCAGAGACTGAGAAATAGAGATTCCAACAAATGGTGCGATATATCTCGAATTATCACGATATATACCTCTCTTCTGTCTTAACAACTTCTTTTTGAAATTCGACGTAAAAGTACTTGCATCCATGGGACTGTGGCAGCAAAATTCCTCTGGCCATTTAAATTTCAAAACATTATAGTTAGGGACAAAAAAAGTGCAAAAAGCCAAAAAATATACACATAAGCATGGAAAATTTTGCAAGCCCAAGAAAGAGTAGTAGCTAGTACTTGCTGGACAAGCGCGAGGGCCTAGGGGTGAGTGAGTGAGTGGCTGGTTCCAAGTGCCGTAACTTGCTGGACAAGCACCCTTTAAATACAAATAACTGTAATAGGATGAAGCCCATCAGTTTTACAGCAAAAGCCCAACACTCATGTTAATGGTGCAAGCATTTTGGGAATAAAATTTGGCATTGTTAGGAACTTGGGAATGAATCTGAAACTCTGAAATGCATAGTAAAATAATAATGTTTAGTGGCTGTTTTTCTGTTCCGGCAGTGGGGCTCAATGGTACGTAGTCTAGCTGTGCTATGGAGAGCTGGTGTGAACTTGAATATTCTTGGGGCTTCACATAATCAAGTGACAGGTTAACTCACTAACTATTTTAATAAGATGATTTGTTCTTTACCTCTGTTTATGGAGAACCTGTTGCATGTAATCGTATTAAGGTTTGGAATGAATTGCGAGAGATTGCACCTTTAATTCCTGGACCTTGGTGTTTGTTTGGGTATTTTAATGTCATCTCATCCTTAGATAAGAAGATTGGTGGCAGAGCTAAGTTAAGTAAAAGTATGTATGAGTTTAATACTATGATTGCTGATCTTGGGTTGGTGGACTTACGGTTTTAGGGGCCTAAGTTCACATGAAGTACTAATAGGAAACCAAATGACCACATTTTGGAGAGATTGGATAGGGCTTTAGCTACATACACCTGACTGGATTTCTTTATTTCCTCATGTGCATGTTAGAACTTATATGTTAATGCTTCATCTTATCAGTTGTCACTTATTATAAATTTGGATTAAAAAAATAAGAAAAAACCTAGACCTTTTAGGTTTTATCAGATGTGGCTGCATAATAATACTTGTAAAACTGTGATAAATAATGCCTGGAATTCTATCTCTCATACCTTGCCTGATCTTAATGTTGTGCATAAGTTTGCTGCTACTTAAAAGGGATTTAATTCATTGGAATAAGCATGTTTTTGGAATTATTTTTCACTAATATTAGTAAGATCCAAAAAGAGTTGGATGAGGTCCTAAATGTCCCTTTCTCTATTGATAACTACAATAAAGCTAAAACTCTGAAAGCTTTGTTGTTGGAATGGTTTGAAAGAGAGGAGACATATTGGAAGCAAAAATCAACAAATCACTGGATAAAGCTAGGAAGGGGGTAGAAACACAAAGTTATATCACCTATCTATCTACCCCTCTATAGGAGAAGAAAAAACAACATTGAAAAAATCAAGAATGATGAGGATACTTGGAGAGAAGGGAGGATTGAAGTGGGAGTAACTATATATGAATAATATACTTCACTGATATTTTCACTTATGACGTACTCCCCCTACAAATTCAAGTATTCTAGGTTTGTTTAAACCTTGCATAACTGATAGAGAGAATGACATGCTTACTAATACTCCTTCTGCTGAGGATATCTGGAAAACGGTAAATAAGATGAGGACCAGAGTTTAAAAGCTCCAGGTCTTAATGGTTATCAAGATATTTTCTACCAAAAATGTTGGGACATTTTGGGTCATAGTGTTGTCGATTTTGTAAGAAACATTTTTATTATTGGTAGTATGAATCATATGTATAATGAGACTTTTATTGCTCTTATACCTAAGATATGATTAATAATCCAGACCATGTGTCTAAGTTCAATTCAGACCTATTAGTCTGTGCAACTTTTGTTACAAGATTATCTCCAAGATCCTTTCAAATAGGCTTAAGTGCTATATTAATAAGATTGTGTCTCCCTATCAAGGAGCTTTCATTCAAGGAAGGAATATAGGAGATAATGTAGGCTTGGCTACAGAGATCTTTCACAATATGAAAAACATGAAGGATAAAAGGGGAGGCTAGTAGCTCTTAAACTTGACATGGCTAAGGCCTATGATCGAGTTGAGTGGTTTTTTCTTGATAATATCTTTGGAAAATTGGGTTTCAACAACAAGTGGAGAGCCTTGGTGTACCAATGTGTCTCTATTAATTGTGTCCTTTCGAGTGCTCATCTCAATGGGTCTCCTTTAGATAAGTTCTCTCCTGAAAGAGGACTTAGACAAAGAGACCCTCTCTTTTCATATTTGTTCATCCTAGTATCTAAAGCTCTTTCAAAGGCGATTATTAATGCAGAACATGATAACTAATTACATGGCATTAAAATAAGAAGAAGCTCTCATTCCATGACACACCACGATCATGTATGCAGATGATCTCAACTGTTCACTAAAGCCAATTTGGAGGAAGAAGGGATTCTTAAGTCTATCCTTGAGGATTATTGTAATGCTTCTAGCCAAAGCGTTAGTTACAACAAGTCAAACACGTTCTTTAGCAGGAATGTTACTTTTAGAAATAAGTTGAAACTCAAAAGGTTTTGGAGGCTCATAAGTTTTGATTATAAAGAAAAATACCTAGGAGTGCATATCTTATTGTCTAGAAGAGAAATATGAGGATTTTGAGTATCTAGCTAGTTGACGATGTAAATAATAAAATCAAATGGTGGAGGGCAAAAGTTATGTCCCAAGTTGAAAGAACAACTATGATCCAAGTTGTGCTACAAGCAACTCTTCTTTATGCCATGTCAACATATCTCTTGCATGTATCTACATGTGACAAGGTAGATAAAGCTTGTAGGGATTTTTGGTGTCATGGCACTGACACTTCCAATAGTGTTCACACCATTGGGTGGGAGCACATTACCAAACACAAAAGTTTAGGGGGCATTGGTTTTAGAAAGGCAAGAGGCATAAATTGGGCTATGTTGTCCAAGTTAGCTTCGAAAACAGCCACTGATATCAATTCTTTATGGACTAGAACTTTGTATAGTATATATGGCAAAAAATGGATTGGAGACATTCAGATTCCACTTGACAAGGCATCTTGCTTCTGGAAAGACATTCATAAAGCCTTCGATTGTATTAATGGTGATTTAATCTGGGCTTTGGGCAATGGGCTTTCTACCTCAATCATGAAGAATCATTGGATCATATGCGATGGTAAATCTAATACACTTGAAGAGTTAGGGGTGGTGAGCCCCCAACTTGAAAATTTGAAGGTGGCTCATCTGTTTTTGAATGATGGAAGTGGTTGGAATACTAGTTTATTGGATCAATATATATATTTTAGCTCTTTCATTAATAAAAAAATCTAAGATGTTATGGTAATCCTTGGGTGCAAGCAATGCAAGGATACTATGAAATGGAGTGGTGTTAGGTATGGTACTCTAATTGTGAAATCTGCCTATAAATATTTAGGGAATTGTAGAGGTACATTACATTTTAGTCATGACCTTACAATCTCAGAGAATAGGGTTTGTATGAGATGTTTGACTGAACTCAGGTCGGTGCTCTGAGTTGCCTACGTATCCAGTTCTCTGATGAACTGGAATCAAGTCAGACGTAGTTCATTTTGAGTTGTTGAGTTGGAGATAGAGAGAATGTCAGCCTCCCCTGAGGATGGAGAAGACGCCTCCTTTTATAGGCGTAGATCTCCCTTTTGTGCTGTCTTGATGATTGCTTTTACTCCTTCCGTTACGAAGTAATGATCTGTCATTAATGATGTTGTTGACCAGCTTGTAGCGGTTACATTTCCTAGGTCATTTGGATGACGTGACCTTAGGTCGTATGCACGACATGCTTGTAGTCTGGACACGTGGTCTGCCACGAGTGGTTGAGAGTGGAGAGTACTGACATAGCCCCCTTTCTTTATATCACTGTTTGTAGAATAATATTGTAAAGAAAGATAATAAAGGAGACCACATGTCTTACTTGGTTGAAAATGGAGATTACTATGAATAGAATTTTCTGTGTTTGTAGGCTGGATGTTGTTTGTTGCTTAAAGCTTTGTTGGGAGTTAATTTGGTAGTGCGCAGATTGTAGCTCGTAATGCGTAGATCGTAAATTGTAGTTCGTAGATTGGTTTTGACTGATAATTAGCCTTTGAGTGATAATTACAGTTGAATCAAACTTAACTCTGGCGTTGGTGTTAAGTTGATTGCACGCTTTTTGGGGGCATTTTTGTTGATAGTTAGCCTTTTGGAGGCATCACTATGGTTGATAGCTAGCCTTTTAGGGGCATCACTATGGTTGATAGCTAGCATTTTGGAGGCATCACTATGGTTGAATCAAGCTTAACCCTGACGTTGGTGTTAAGTTGATTGTACGCCTTTTGGGGGCATTTTTGTTGATAGTTAGCTTTTTGGGGGAGTCACTATGGTTAATAGCTAACCTTTTGGGGGCGTCACTATGATTGATAGCTAGCCTTTTGGGGGCGTCACTATGGTTGATAGCTAGCCTTTTGGGGGCATCACTATGATTTATAGCTAGCCTTTTGGGGGCGTCACTATGGTTGAATCAAGCTTAACCCTGGCGTTGGTGTTAAGTTGATTGTACGCCTTTTGGGGGAGTTTTTGTTGATAGTTAGCCTTTTGGGGGCGTCACTATGGTTGTTTCCCATTGAGCGTCCTTGATTGCGATCGTAATGCGTGGTTCGAACTTGATCCTTAGTAAGGTGTCAAGCTGATTGGTTGATAGCTAGCCTTTTAGGGGGCGCTATTGTTGTCGTAGATGCCATTTGAGCTGGCTAATTAGTAAGCCTTTTGGGGACATTACTATGATTGATCGTTAACCTTTAGCTGGCGTGCTTATCACTAGCCCCCAGTTCGTAGTAGAAGCAGCCCTTTGTGGGTGTTAATGTTGTTTAGCCCCAGTGAAATAAGTTGTCCCAGTTTGGAGATGGCTATGGTTAGCTTCCAGCTTGATTGGCTTGCAATAAACTGCAAGAGAGTGAGCTTCCATTTTGCAATTCGAGCGACTCACTGGTTCGACCTGTCTTGAGGATGACCTGAGCTGAGGATGAGCTGTTTTGAGGATGAGCTGAGCTGAGAATGAGCTGTTCTAAGGATGAGCTGAGCTAAGAATGGCCTATCTTGAGGACGACCTGAGCTAAGGATGAGCTGAGTTGAGGATGAGCTGATCTAAGGATGAGCTGACTTGAGGATGAGCTGTTCTGAGGATGAGCTGATCTGTAGCTAATTGGAGTAAGTTTGTATGTGTTTCGGTATTTTGGCCATAACTTTGGCTACAGTTGTCAGAATCACGCGTGTGAGCCCAATTCGAAAAGATCTCGGTGGCGCGCACGCTGTCACCACCGCTTCACTTTGTGGTAGCCATTTTCGAGGTCAAAATCTACTGTTTTCCCCTCTAAAATCACCTTTTTCTGTTTTTGTCTGACTTGAGTTGATGATGCTGATCTGATGGATGACCTGGATGAAGATGACCTGGAGGAGGACGACCTAGGCTGAGGATAACCTGAGCTGAGGATGACCTGACTTGATGATGTGCTGATCTGATGGACGACCTGGCTGAGGACGACCTGGAGGAGGATGACCTGACTTGATGATGTGCTGATCTGATGGATGACCTAGAGGAGGATGACCTGAGCTGAGTGATGCAGGAGAATCTGAGTTAGAGATGCTGAGTTGTCAGATTGCACATTGATGATACTATGGTTGTCAGTAGGAGGTTGTTTGTCCCTAACTTCTGTGGTGAATGGTGACACCTTGTATGGCTGGAGAATCTTCTGAATGATCTAGGCTGCACTGGATTTTTCACATGTTTTGTCCAGTCATTGGGTGAGATCGTCAAGGCGTTGATTAATGGTTGTAGTGAGGGTTGTGACCGCGTTGTTGTCGATGGCGTCTGGAGTCACGTTGTTGGTGTTGGAAGTGGTTTGCTTGCACATAGCTTGGTTCTCTTGCTGGAGTGTGGCGAATGGTTCTTGGAGGAACTTGACTTGATCTACCAGAGCTTGTAGTTGTGCTTCCATGGTGGTTGTGTTGATCTGAGGACGACCTGGAGATGGACGACCTAGAGGAGGACAACCTGGTTGGATGCGTTTTGGTATTTTGGCCATAACTTTGGCTACAGTTGTTAGAATCACGTGTGCGACCCCAATTCGGAAAGATCTCGACAGCGCGCACGCTGTTAGGTGGTACTTGATGGACGACCTGGCTGAGAATGACCTGGAGGAGGACAACCTAGATGAGGACAACCAGTGAGGATGACCTGGAGGAGGACGACCAGGCTGAGAACGACTGGCTGAGGACGACCTGGAGGAGGTGTCACACCCCGAATTTCGACAGAATTCGGAAAACAATATTTGTTCCCGACTCTTCGATCTTCGAGGTGTGACGCACTCTCAACTCCCAAAAACCCATAAGCAGTTTAAATATGAGGATAATTAAAAACCAATAAAAATTTCAATTAAACAAAAGTCCTCTTCATTACAAAAATTCACAAATTTAGGTTACAAATCTCTTTTCAATAACTCTTTATTTAAAATTACAAATAAAAATACAAATAACATTGTCTCAACTGAAAATCTATATCACCTCAAGGGAAAACAAAACCTATCTTGAAAT
Organism: Coptis chinensis; assembly: GCF_015680905.1. Classification (NCBI taxonomy): domain Eukaryota; kingdom Viridiplantae; phylum Streptophyta; class Magnoliopsida; order Ranunculales; family Ranunculaceae; genus Coptis; species Coptis chinensis. Next base: position 21,167,443 of record NC_141456.1, on the reverse strand, counting down.
GCGACACTAACGTAAACCACAAGCAGCAACCAACTTTCTTCAACACTAAATCTGTCAAGACTTATCAATTATGTTCATTTAATGAACACACCCGATAAGCAAACATGCAAATCGGGTCAGCATTATAAAAATGCTGGTGTGAGTAGCTCTAAAATATAACATATGCTTATACATATACATACACAATCCATAAGACAGTTAGTTCCTCCACCGAGGCGCCTTAACTTCCAACAACTAATATAACATCCTTAAGTACCCTAATTAAGGCAGGTAGTTCCTCCACTGAGGCGCCTTAGCTTCCCAATAATAATACAAAGGCATTTAGTTCCTCCACCGAGGCGCCTTAGGTTCTAACTAAACTAATAACCAGCCAAGCATATTCTATACTTACCGCATTTCATGCTCAATTACAGAGTAAGTCGTCTCTGCACAAGTAATTAGTATTATTAACCAACACATTACCATAATTATATTATTTAAGGTTTTCATTGCGTGTCCCTAAAATCACGTCGTATCTATGTCTTACCTAGTTTTCCGGCTACCACAATCGCTTCCCAACGCCGAACATGTACATCCACATGCCTCCCCTCACATAATGAACCACTCCGTTCGTAACTACCCTGAACGGGATGCCGCACACCAGGTAACCCTCACACGAAAGTCATTATGTAAGTACTGCCACTATTCGGCATAAAATATCGCGCATCTCGTTCTAATTTTGCGAACGGAATAATCAAGCCACCATTCGGCTACGCCAGAAGGGCCAATCACATTACTTATGTCAGAAGGGCCAATCACATTACTTACGCCAGAAGGGCCATTCAGATTCATGGACATGCCCGAAGGGCCAATCATATCACATACGGCCATCACAAGGGCCAAATCACATGAGTTGTGGTAGCTAGGTTCTAGGATTTTCATTACGTAATTTATTCAAGTGCCATACATTTATATCTCAGAATAATTCTTATTCTATCTCATGCCAGTATACTTAATTGTACTGAAGCTCAACGTTTCTCATTATAATATAATCCACATTATCACGTGCCAATACTATTCGTTGCACGATATCCAAATATCTCTATATCAAATCTCGAAACTTATTATTTCATGTGCCAATTATATATTGCACTACACCATATGGAATATCTCAAGCTTTCATAAATAGTTAAATACTACCATTCATTTAAGTAGCAACTCATAATAGTAATCAATCATGTAATGTATTCGTTCCATATATTTATGTGAACTCAATACACCATCAAAGCCCAATACTAAAGTCCATGAATCTGAGTCCATGTACGATTTAATTCTCATAAAAACGTATATATCTAAGTCTTATAAGAATTCCCCTCTTGTTATGTGTCAATATTTATATTATTTACACATTACTCACGTCAAATCTTAATTAGATATTGACAAACAAAGTTATACAATTTTCGACAATATTTTATTACTACATTTGTCCATATTCTTAAATATGTGAAAAACTGTAAAAAGTCAACATTCCACAGTCAATGGTCAAAGTCAAAGTCAACACGTCATTTCCATGTTCAACAAGTTCATGGTCATAGCCATGGTTCATGGCTAAGGTCAAAGGTGCATGGCTCATGGGCTCCTGACTAAGGTAATGGTTCGGACCCAACTAGCCAAGCCCAAACCCAAACTTTAGAACCCGGCCCCAAAAGTCTAAACCAACTTATTTATTCAACCTGACCCAATTGGGGACATAAGGACCAACCCACATAAAATTAGAAAAACCGGTCCAAAGAAAGCTAATGTGAGCCGGCCCAACAACAAAAATTAGATCTGGCCCCAACAAGAAATAAAACCGGCCCAACATAAAAATAGAGTTTTGGCCCAACCAAACAACCTAAAACCGGGCCCAAAGAAACAAAATAGAACTGGCCCAACCAACACAAATAGAATCGGGCCCAAACAAAACCAACACACTTGGTCCCGACCCAAGCCCAAGCTCAAGTCCAACCAAGTCGTCTTCTCCATCAGCTGCTCCAGCAGCCTCCCACCACTAGCCACCAACTCGGGTTCTCCTCCTCCTCCCACTTCATCATATTGGTTTTTACCCTTGGCAAAAACCAAACAACTTTAATAAAAGCCCCCACTCAATTCGCTACCTCGATCTCACTCCCTCCAAAATGGATCTGTAAATTTTCGTCCTCCATTAATGGCTTCTACAACCTCCGACAGCCCCCACCCACTACACCATTTGGGTGAATTTGCAACAATTGAGATTTTCCATTAGTAACACTTATACAGCCGTTAGGAAATTAGTCACACATATTATCCGTGGGCAATACAATCAACCATTGAATTATTATGTAACATTTCTTTAGATATTTAGCAACGTTTACACATACGTTGAGAAACTTAGAAAAAAAAAACAAGAAAAAGAATATTACATTGGAAAAAAAATAGATGAACTGAAGCAGGAGTATTTCACTTCTGGCGCTCATCTAAAAAAAATAGAAAAAAAAGGAAAACATATAAACTAAAAACAATCGACGAGTGATGCTGCCACTGCTGCCGTGGACTTCTTCTTCACTCGGTGAGTTGCTCTATCCTCGTCTTCCTTCTCGTTTGTCTTCTCTTCTTCCTCCTACAAATTATTTAAGGTTTTGATTTTGGTTTTGGTTTGGTTTTGTATGTCTAGGGTTTCGAGATTTTCATTTTTTCGATCTACTGAAGAAAAAATTCTCTTTAACCGAGGTGAGTAGTTGATGTTTAGGGTTTTATTATCTGTTGAACATATTTAATTTTATTAGTTGATTGTTGTTTATTATGCTGATTTTCAATGGATCAGTACAAGATTGTTTTTAATATGTAAAAGAGTGGATTTTGATGGTAAATTTGCTAAAGAATGATCGATTTCTGAGTTTTCTAATTAACAAGTTTATCTCTATTTATAATGGTTCTAATTCAGATATCAATCAAGCTGAGAGCTTTATGATTTCTCTACTCATAAAGTATTGATTACCTTTGTTTACTGTTATTTTATGATTTTTTAGTAGTTTGGTTTGAACCATTGGTTTACTTTTAATCGTTCTTTGTCGAATTTATGATATGGGGTTCAATATTTTGAGATTTTGAAGGTGCTTGCTGTCGTTGATGGTCTCTTCTTACTAAGTGTTCAATCTGCTAAATGTTTAACTAGTGTAGTATTTTTGTTTGTCAAGTTAAATATGACTAAAATGAAAAGCTTGGGTGAATAAAAATGGACTCTCTATGTCACACTCTGTTGAACTTCTGAAACCTCCCAACCTTCAATAAAAATGGACTTTATATGTTACACTTTGTGTTCACAGACCTCATCGACGAGTTAGGGAATTCAAAATTACACTCATTTTTGGTTAGATGGGAAGTTTTTGTCTACCTTTGCACTTGCTCGATCAATTTCCTTTGGAGATTTTTGCTTACAATCCCATCATTCTTTAGAGGAATATTTATATGCTTCTTTTCTCTTGAAAATTCTGCACTTGAAGGTGATTTAGCCAAGTCAATGATTTCCTTGTACAAGCAAATACAACATAAATTAACACTACCAAATAACGTAGTCGTGTACCCTGTCGTTTGATCCGGAGTCAACCAAACTCCGAAGTTTTCTCAATTGCAGTAGTACCCCTTTGGTCTCACTTAATGTTTAAAGTTTTTAACTGTTAAGTATTACAGGAAAAAAAAAATTAAGAAAACCCCATTTTTTTGTAGTTACATAGTATAGTATTGTCGTTGACAGTACATATGAGTGTTTAAGTATTACCTGTACGTTTGCATATAATCGGATGATTGGAACTTATATGCTTATTTTGTCTTAAATTCCTTAACTATATATAAACATGTTTTATTGTAGAATGAGTGAGCAAATTCAGAAAGTTTGGATGGACGAAAAAAACAAGAGGTCCACACTTTATGAAGACGGGGTTAGGGATTTTGTTTCATTTGCCAAAACAAAGTTGGGCGGGTCTACTTGTCCTTGCCCATGTAAAAACTATAGGAATAGGTTCCGACTAGAATATGATGTGGTCGAAGATCATTTGAACCTAAACGGTATAGATCTTTCATACCGTGTATGGGTTTTACATGGTGAAAGACGCTTGTAGACTTCGATGGAGCATTCGGTGGTGGGAAACATGGATGAAATAAACACCGAGGAAGAAGGGCTTAGAATAGGGAACTTTGTTGATGCTTATATGGGCCATGGTATTGAAATAGGAGATAATGAACCACTGTTTGTTCCTGAACCAGACTTGGGTAAGAGGTATCTTGACTACAAAAAAAAAGTGAAAGAAAAATTGTATCCTTCTTGTGAGGGACTCAAGACAACACTTTCAGCAATTGTTGAACTTCACAATTTGAAGAAATAGTTTGGGTGGTCTGGGAATAGTGTGACAGCATTGTTGTCCATGTTGAGGAGATGGTTACCCAAAGAAAACACATTGCCAGTGAAATATCCCGTAATGAAACAAATGTTGAAAGACCTAGGGATGAAAGCCAAGTGCATTCATGTGTGCGAAAATAATTGTATGCTATACTGGAAACTTGACGAAAATTTAGAGGAATGTCGTCATTGTAAAAAACCTAGATATAAAGTCATAGCGGCAAAGGGAGGGAAGGTTTCAAAAGAGCCTAACAAAGTGTTGAGACACTTTCCTCTCATTCCAAGACTTAAGAGGTTGTATACAATACCATGGATAGCACGTGACATGACTTGGCATGCTAAATCAAAATCTTCGTGGGATTATATGAGGCATCCAGCTGATTCTGGCCAATGGAAAATATGTAAAGAGAAGTATGAAGAATTTGTAAAGGAGGAGCACAATGTTTGGCTTGCTATTGCAACGGATGGATTTAATCCACGTGGAGTTCAGTCTACTGGTTACATTTGTTGGCATGTCATCACTGTGCCTTATAATCTCCCACCATCCTTGTGTATGAAAGCAGAATTCCAAATGTTGTCTCTGTTAATTCCTGGGCTGAAGGCACCGAGTCAAGACATTGATGTTTTTCTTGAGCCACTGTATGAAGAGTTGAAGCAGTTGTGGGATCATGGAGTGCCCGCTTATGACATGTATAAAAAGGAACATTTCACATTGAAAGTTATGTTGATGTGGGGGATTCACGACTTCCCGGCTTTCGGGAACTTATCCGGTTGTGTAACCCATGGATATAAAGCTTGTCTAAGGTGTGGTGACAATACTCCATCTCTTCATCTACCTATTAGCAAGAAAATTGTTTACACAAACTATAGGCAGTTTCTTAGTAGTGATCACCCTTTTAGAGATAGGAAGTATTTGGGGCTCCAGACAGTGGAAGATAGTCTTCCTCCAGAACCACTAAGAGGGGAAGAACTTCTAAAACATCTAGATCGTATCGACTTTGTAACTTGGAAAGACAGCGAAGGCAAGCAAAAAAGAGCCGAGGTAAATGTCGATGATAGTGATGATGGTGGTGAACTTACTGGGGCATGGTATAAGAAGTCAATCTTTTTTGGTATGGGGTACTGGATAGACCATGAAGTCCGCCATGTTGTTGATGTGATGCATATCGAGAAGAATGTTGCAGAACATTTACTAAACACGATCCTTCGCTTGAGTAAAACAAAAGATACTGTAAATGCACGAGAGGATATAAGGCTTCTTGGCATACACAGTGGGCAGTGGATGCAAATTGATTCAAACACGGGGAAAATAGTTAAGCCACATGCTTCTTTTGTTTTGGATAAGAATGAGAAAATGGATTTCTTAAAAACTTTGAAGTACTTAAAGCTCCCTTCAGGTTTTTCTTCTAACTTGAGCAACATTGTTAGTCTCAATCCACCTGGTTTGCTAACAATGAAGTCGCATGACTATCATGTCATCATGGAGTACTTATTGCCTGTTTTGCTTCAACATGCCTTTCCGAAACATCAGGACTTACGGAAAGCTATTCACTAGATAAGCTTATTCTTTAATTTATTGTGTTCGAAGGTCTTGATCAAAAAAGACATTCAAGAAGCCAAGTTGATGGTTGTGGAGGCATTGTGTGTGTTAGAGAAACACTTTCCACCATCCTTTTTTGATATAAGCATCCACCTTGTGGTGCATTTGGCAAATGAGGCTTTGCGTTGTGGACCTACCCAAGATCGGTGGATGTATCCGTTCGAACGGTAATTCACTTTTATTTCAATTGTTTGACTTCATTTGACGTGTTTTTGAACTTAAAATTTACATATGTAAGTTTGGAATATTTGATTCCAATAGATCGATGAAAGAGTGTAAAGATATTCTTAGCAACAAACGATATGTTGAAGGTTCTATTGCAGAATCCTATCTTGTTGCTGAATCTGTTAGGTATGCCATGGAGTACATGTCTAATCCACGAGCCGGTAATCACAAATATAGTCAAGAAGTCTTTTTAGATGAAAATGGTGAGTACAGTGATGAAGGGCCTATCCTAGATGGTAAGGATGTGTTATTATCCCCTCATCAATTTGTACAGATACGTCGATGGGTGCTGTTTCAACTTGAAGTCGAAGAGCGTGATACATTCTACAGGTCTAAATTCTTTAATCCTTCATTATGTAGGCCTGGAACATGTTTTGTTATTATGTAGATACTTTTATTAAAGCATGAATGAATAAAATGCAACAAGTATTGTGAGTCATTGCAATCCGGTTCACGTGCTAAAGGAAAAGGGATTGCAAAAACAGAGGTAGAGATACAGACAAATTTCATTGACTGGTTATATAAGAAGGTATTAATTCTTACAAAAACAATATAATTTAAAAGTACCAAGATAGTTCTCTTACTAGTCATGTTTTTAAATTGTTTTCTTGTGTATTGTTATAGTTATTGGAGGACGATGCCACGAATTCTATGTTGTGGCAGTTAGTCAAAGGGCCAACTAAAGCTAAGACATACAAGAAGTACTGCGTCAATGGTTTTGTCTTCTCTCCCAAGTCTCATGATGATATTGTTACCACCTAAGACAGTGGTGTTTTCATGAGGGCTGTTACTTCTTTTACTGCAAGTAGGAAAGATAAGAATCTCATTGATGCGACAACGATGTGGTATGGTCATTAAACAGATAATCGAGGTAGACTATACCGACTTTCAAGAGGTGGTCTTTTATGGTGATTGGGTGAGGGTGGAGGACAAGACTAATGGCTGTAAAATCTGTCCAGACTCAAGCTTGGTGATGGTCAACCTCAACAAACTGAAAAGTTCAAGTAACTTTTTGGATGAGCCAGCCATTCTTGCTAGAGAGGCATATCAAGTGTTTTATTCACAAGATTTGAAACATCCTGATTGGTCAGTGGTTATACATTCTCCAAAGCGGTTGACTTTTCGAGTGGATGAGCTAGATGTACCAACTGACTTCCAATCTACTCTTGAAGACCAGCCCAATTTGAAACCCTTGCTAGAAAGACGACGTTAATTAATTGTCTAATATGTTAATATAACTTTTTGCTATGGATGTATCTATTTGTATTTAGTTTTATATTGGGTGAGTCATGATTTTGTGCTGCAAGTTTGATGATTGTACACTGAAATTTATTTGATGGTTGTGCCTCAAAGTTGAATGTGATTTATTTTACGTTTTGAAGTGTAGTGATTTCACTTAAAGATTAACATATGCAGTACCCAATATATGCATCCATTATAATTGTCCCTATTTGCAGGATATTTTAATGGAATCAAGTGGTCAATCGTCAAGTCCTAGTGCCTTGCAGCCACCACCATCAGGTCAAGCAACACCCCCAGCAGGTCAAGCAACACCCCCCAGTAACATCTGAATCATCTGGAGCACCTTCATCAGTTAAGGCTAAGATGCTTGTCTTGGTGTCTAGTAAGGGTACTGTTGTTGGTCCTTATGTGGCAAAATGGGAAACCCGCCTAGGGCATTTTATTCCAGTAACCATCCCATTGAATTACAAGGATTGGAGGCTTGTGAAACAATCCTTTAAGGATGCAATGTGGGAAGCTTTGGCGGTAACATTCAATTCTTGTTAATAATGTTATCATTTTAACTTGACCAAAAATGAATTTCTAACTATTAAAATTCTTGATAGGGTGAGTTTGAATATGATGTTCCCATGGCTTTGGCTTACAAACAACTTCAGAGGGAGTTTTCCTCTAAATTCAGGACTGCAAAAAGCAACTATCGAAAAGAGATCATAAAGAAAGCCTTAAGCAAGGAAGCTGCTATTGCCGCTTGTCCAGATGGTATGAATCCAACAATTTGGGCCGAGTTTGTGACCCATGAATTCAGACTTGAAGTCGTACAAAGGAATGCAAAGAATGCATCAAATAGGAAAATGAATGCCATTGGTCATACTCTTCGGAGACAAAAATATGCCCAAATACGTTACAAGAAGGTACCGTCCTATCTCAATGTCTTTATTATTAGAAGTGGGTTGTAATATCATTTTATATATTTTTGTGTAGAAACAAAAGAACCCTAATATCAAAGTACGTCGAGAGGACGATTGGCTAACCGGTCATGAACGTCGTGATGGATCTGTTTTGGAGAGTGCTCGTGTAGCATATGTAAGTATTTATCTTTTCTACATTTAAATGTGTTGATCTTGTTGTTATGTAAGTAGATATACATGGGTGTCCTTATTTGGTCGTGCTTGTTGTTTTAGGAACAAGTGAAGTCTGTTAAAGAAAGGAAAGCTATTGAAGCAAGCATTAGGGGAGAGGAAGATACTGACGAGGTCATAGACCTTGATGGTGATGTACTAGTTGAAGTCTTTGGGAAGGACAAAAAAGGGCGTACTCGTCTGTTGGCTCTCAAATCTCACCTGCACAAGTTGAACATGCTGCGGTTGGTGAGTACTTACTTGAAAAAGCATTGGCATCATCTGCTAGTGCTAGTCCTAACGTCGAGAAAGAGTTGGCTGAGGTTAAAGCTTCCATTGCCAGCTTGACTAACTTATTGTTGGTGAGTTTGTAATTTCTACAATTAGGCATACATATAACTTGTATTTTTCCCTTGCATGTGCTTTCTATTATCACAGGCTCACATTACACCGGGAATTGTCCCCCCACAGTCTGCGATGAATACACCTCATGGTTCAAACTCTCCGCATCATCCATCTCCAATGTCTCCTCAAAATTTAGCTTATCATTTTGATGCGACAAGTGCTCGTGTAGGATTGTTTGACCAGCCTAGAGTTACCCTATTGGATAGAGAAGGTAATGAAGTAGCCAAGTGGTTTGTGGTGACCGATCCTATGCACAAAAATGTTTGTCATGGCAGAAGAGTGCTTAGAGGTGAAAAAAAGATCAATATTGAGGAAGTGTTTATGGGTGATGCGTTACTCTATGATGGTCCCCAGGATGGAAATAAAATCCTTCATGGTTATGTTGCTGGAGGGTGGTTGATTTGGGCTGATAGGCAGTTGAAATATGATTAAGAATGGTTGATTAGTGCTAATCTTTTTGGACATATTGTTTAGCAAAAAAATTTGGACATATGGGCTGATTGAAACATTAAGTATGGGTAATGTTCTAGTTATAATTTAACAATCCTTTTGGACATTTGGGCTGACAGAAGAATTAAGTATGGTTAATGTTCTAGTTGTAATTATGTAATCTTTTTGGACATATTGGATAAGGGTTCTAGTTGCAACTTGTTGAACCTTTTTTGGATATATGTCTATAATTTTCATTATTGTTGATTGTATTATATGTATGTTTGTTTGTTTTACAGGTTTGTGAGTTTTCTAACCCCTTTTTAACTCCGCCAATGCAAACTTATGAAATTAAGTTTTTGCATTGCCGGTTCCCAGCCCGAATAAAGGAGGAGGAAGAAGGGGGTCTCTTGGAAGTCTAGGGTTGGTGATCCATTTCGAAGGTAAACATGTTGTCTGGTTTTATTGGTATTTGTTCAGTATATAGACTTTTGTACTCCTTTATCATTTCTTATTACGATTTAGTTTTTAAATTGAAAGTACTCTTTTATGATCAGATTGATGGTTTGCTAACAATTGGAGGAATAAATGGAGTATGTTTCTATACGAGCGGAATTTTTGCTACTGCAGGTAAATATATACCTCCTAAACTTTGTTATAAGTAGATCCCTTTATTGTAATACCCATACCATTCTTTATCTTCAAAGTTGATGTACGTCTAATACGTACTGATTTACAGGTCATAGTAACTGCAATTGGTGCAAGTTTAGTTGATAAAGCTAGAAGATGATCCCTTCTTGTGGTACGTGGTAGTAATTTGGATCCTTTCTATTTTTTTTTTACCTATCTACCTTAGTTTAGTCTTCTAAGTCCTCTGTTTTTGTAATTTGGATCATTCGTCTTTTTTAGGTCCAAGGTGATAGATTATGTGCTGAATCTTATTTCTTATAGATACTTGGTGCCAAGAAACTACACAACACTATATTGGTAGTTTTTCCCCTCAACACTTCTTTAATTTTCTTTGTTTCATATAGTGATAACCTTGCTTCAAACTGCAGGAGCTTAAAGGTAACATTCGTGTTTTCTGCAGAGTGCGACCCATGTTGCTTGATGATGGTGCTAGTGCAGAAGCCTCAGTTATTTGTTATCCTACATCAACGGAGTCTCTGGGTCGGGGCATAGACTTGTTACAAAATGGTAATTTAGGTATAGACAAATCTGGTCTTACTGCAGTTTAACTACATTGTATGTTTATTGAATGGGGTCTTATCGTGATTGAAACTTTGTATGAACATGTCATATTTTATTGTCTGCAGAACAAAAACACCAAATTACTTTTGATAAAGTCTTTACACACGAGTCTTCACAAAGAAGATGTTTTTGTAGAAATCTCACAAACTTGTTCAGAGTGCCCCTGGATGGTTATAAAGTGAGTACATGCTTTGTTACTTGGTCTTATCTATGTTAACAATGATTACTTTACGTGACGCTTTACACCTTGTTTGGATTCATTCTTTCTTTGTCAAAGAGTGTTACGAGCTTATATAAATGTTCATTTTGAGGTGATTAACATTTGTCTATTTTTTTTCCAGATATTTCAATGTAGTCAATCTCTTGTATCCCAGGGTTGGAAGTACAAAATGCAGGTTACATTTCCACTCTTCAAGTTTACCCTTACTGTGTATACTCTTTTAACTAATCTAAATGTCTTGCCTAAATTTTCTTAGGCCTCAATGTTGGAAATATATAATGAAACAATTCGTGATTTGTTATCAACAAATTGAGCTGGTAGTGTGGACAATAGCATAGCCGGTAGGCAATATACAATCAAACATGATGTGAATGGAAATACACATGTTTCTGATCTGACTGTGGTAGATGTCTGTAGTTTGAAAGAGGTTTCCTCTCTTCTCCACCAAGTTGCACAAAGCAGGTATTTTCTTGCATTTTATGATAGATGAAAATTTCTTCAAATGAAAATGTTATATTTGTATTGGCATCTATCTTGTTCAAAACCGCAACCTTTTTATTCTAATAAGGTTGGTTAAGTCATCTGTATAAGACCAAAAAAATATTTGTAAAACAAATTATGTATTTGTATTTCAGGTTTGTCTTCACATTACAAATTTATAGTGTATAAGACCAAATGAATGAACAATCCTCTAGAAGCCATTTTGTCTTCACATTACAAATTTATGGTGTTAATGAGGTATATGTTTTTTTTATTGGTCATTTTTAAATTTCAAATAGTTTATGTAGTAACAAAACGTACTCTTGTCTGATAGAGCACCGAACAACAAGTACATGGCATCTTAAATTTTATTGAGCATTTTTCCAGTGCTTTTAATTTGTTATGCAGGAGAAAGACAAGTGTTTGGGGAGCAATTGTACCATCTTATCTGATGAGGCCGGTTAGTTGGGGTTATGGGGTTACTGGTCTATGACTTCTTGATTCAGGGAAGCTATGAGGATCATGATCCTCGACTACCACTACTAGGGGGAAAACAAGTGAAATTGTGGCTTCGACAAACCTGGTCTGACTCTTCTAACTTATTAAAGTAAGCTCTTTTATATATAGTAAAACAATGGCCTTTATATTTACCGGGGAAGGCTACAATTCTTGAAAATATGCATGGATGGGAACTTAGGCCTACTTTTGCTGGACCTCGGCTTCCACGGTGGATGGAGAAAGTAAGTTTTTAGTTCAAGAGTATGTTAGTTTTTTTAGTTATAATCTCTTTAGTGAATGTAGTGAAGCTTGTACTTGTGCTCAAGTACGTTACTTCAAGGGGCCATTAGGTCCATAACATAGACGTGATTCTTGTTTACTTCAGTTACTGGTCTTTGCATCTCATTTCTCGCCTTAGTTATACTTGATTGCAAGACACTTTTTTTTTTATTTATTTATTTAGTTTCTTAATGTTGATCACATTTCCTTTCCTGGTCACAGTGGGGTGTCTTCATTCAATGAGTTCATTCATGAGCTTTCTGTGGATTCTAATACTTCAAGCATAGATTACGTGTCTGATGAAGAATATTATGATGAGAGCATGTCTTCTACTCCACAATCTCAAGATTCAAGTGTATCCAGGGCTAGCAGTTTCTCTAAGTATGATAGACGTCAGTCTCGATGGTTCAAATACATTTTCTCGTGGATAATGTGGCCTATAACGTTGCTCTTGAGAATACCATTCCGTCTTCTTCATTCATCCGGGTACAGAGTTCAATGTTTCAAGCCTCGGGAAGCACCCAGCCTCCACATGTACACTTTTTCCATGAAGTTCAACTTCATCAAGGATCACATTATTCACCACAATAACCGATGTATATGGAGTTGTCGAGGTTTGTTTCTAACTCCTTTTCTTTCTTGAACTCTTATTTTGCTCTTTGATTTACAAACGTTAGAATCATGATCACCACAAATTCCTTCACCTACTATCTTGGACAGGTGCATTAGTGGTTATGTCTGTTTCTTCTCATGCTTGTCATTATTGATTTAACCAGGACCTTCAGCTGGCAATTGAAATCTTCATTGAGGCAATATTTGATGTTGTTCACAAGGTAGCACATTTTACACTTTCCCCATCAGAAGCTTTCAGAGCATTGTTTAGATTGTTTTCCTCTCATGACAGCCAAAATAAAGACATTCCTAATGATAGTATTGATACATCTGTGCCTACAACTACACTTGGAGACAATGATCCTACTCCCACTGAGAGGCAAACCACTTTTCATCCGTCTCTGAACACAGATGCACGGACATGCCAAGACGTAATCACTGAGCTTGGGTAAGAGATAAATCATTATGTTGGAAAATTTATTTAAGGTACTTAACATACCTTGCTCTGATGTGGTATACTCGTATCACATTGGTTATGGTATGAATTCTTTGAATTTCAGAAAACTGAAAATGAGGTTTTTATGTGTGTGAACCTACACCAAAGTAATGCTAAGCGAACAGGTTTTGTTGTAGGGGAGACGATTGATCAAATGATATTTCTTGTCACTGAAAAATAGAAATGATAACTATGGTATGTATATCTTGCTCTGGGAGAACAAGTTTGGAGTGGAGGTGATGATTTTCAGTACTGTCAGAAATTTGTTACTATCTAGGATGGTTTTTTGGATTGCTTGGAAGTCCCATGCAACAGTTTAGAGTGATTTAGTTGCATTAGTAATGGTGTATTTTTTGTCATTTCCTTATGATTTTCTATATCTCTTACAAGTTTCTAATATGAACCATATCTCAGGTATCCATATGAAGCTATTAGTGTGGTTACTTCTAATGGATATGTTCTTCTTTTGGAAAGAATTCCACGGTATGAGAAGAAGAAAAAAATAATTCCTCTTTCCCCTCATTAGCCGTTAAACTCCAAAAGTATTTCTCTTTGAGTTTCATACTGAAATTTCGATAACAAAATTTCCTTGCATACATTATTGCCTGACACCCGTCACCGCATGTTGTAGGCGTGATGCAAGGAAAGTTGTCTACTTACAACACGGAATAATGGATTCATCGATGGGGTGAGTTTCTATTCTATTTTTATTTCCCGAGTGCATTTTCTTTGTATCATTTTCTTGTTATGTTTTTTTAGGTATTTAGAAAACCCTTACCGTTTTATTAAATAAACGAAAAGGAAATTACAAGATAATAATTGGAAAAAGACTCAAGAGAATAAATTAATGATGTAATTGCAATATTACATAGTAAAGGCCTAAGCAACTAGAGATTGAGCCGATCTGGAGAACGTATATTCTTTACTATATATATCAGTTAATAGCACATGTATTATTTCGGCCCAACTGGCTTATACAGCTGCTTTCTACCAATTATGTTAAAACGACAAAACTTGTTTCAATGCACAATGCTAGGCTGTCATTGATCGTTCTGTTCCATAAAAATACTTCTTTCCTCGATGTTAAATATTATGTCTTATGAAACTTTTTAAATTTTCGTTTTCTTTTCACCAAATTGGGTATCGAATGGAGTTGTTGGCTCTCCAAATAAGTTTGCAGCGTTTGATCAAGGTACTATTACTTTATTATACCCGAGAATTAGTTTTCTCGACTTGGCGAAGATAAGATCAATGCACATTCACGGCTTAACCATACGAATGTTATAACTTTCAGAAGATGTTGGTCCCACATATAGGTAACACAAATTCTCTAAATTCCAATTCAGGATGTGGAGAGATATCATTTAAGGGGAGATTCATTGATAGTGAACAATGGCCTTTATATGCATGGATAATGCCAGACCATCAGCTCTGGGTCACAATAAATCTTATCTTCATCATGGTTTTCTTGCCAAGAGCCTCACAGTCGTAGATACTTTAGCCAACATCGGTCTTCTCTTGTTTCTCTTCCTGGTCGGCATAGAATTAGACCCAAAGTCCTTATGTCAAACTGGAAAGAAAGCCCTTGCCATTGCTGTTGCAGGGATCAGCGTACCATTTGCTTTAGGAATCGGAGATTCTTTTGCTCTCCGTAAAATTATTTCCAATGGTGTGGACCAAGCTTCATTTCTTGTCTTCATTGGCGTAGCTCTTTATATTACAACCTTCCCTGTTTTAGCCCGTATACCAGCAAGGCGTGCTCTTTTCACTGGATACCATATTGGAGTTTCATCTCATATACTACACTCTCATCACTTAATGAAAGTTTTGACAAAAGCCATGAACTCATTGAACCCATGTAGCACGCCAATTCCCAAAGACTTGGATTCAGACTTCCAGACTTGGTGTTGCAAACGGTGATGTTGTGTGATGGAGCTGGGTGTTATGTTGTGTGATGGAGCTTAGTGTTATTTTGTGTGAAATGATGGAGTTTGGTGTTGCAGACTTGCATAAACAAATTGGTATATGTTTGGAGTTTGGTGTTCTTACTTTTGTATATGTGTGGACGCGGTGAAAAAACTTTTTTGTACAAGTGGCCCACATATAAAAGGGCCAGAGAAACCAATTTTTTTTTTATACAATGAAAATTCATTAGTAACGGATATAAAACCGTTAGCAATAAAAAAAAAATTATACAAAGAAAATTAGTTAGTAACGAATACAGAACCGTTAGCAATAAAAAAAAATTTATACAAAGAAAATTCGCTAGTAACGGATACGGAACCGTTAGCAACAAAAAATCAAAGTAGAATAAACAAATTTGGTAACCGTTACTAATAATTTCTAACGGTTACGTATCCGTTACTGAAATTAATTTTAGTGACACTTTATAAGCGTTAGTAAAATTTGTAACGGATAATAAGCGTTACATATATCCGTTACTAATATTTGTCACGCTTTTGTGTCAACGCAAGATAACCGTTACTAATATTTTTTGTAACGGATGTATATCCATTACAAATAGGCTGTTATGGTGTAGTGACCCAATCTAGCAATCACTCAAACCTCAACAACCAACAATTTAACATCACAACAAAGAAGTTCAAACAATCCATCAGGACGATTTGGGTTCCTTTGGCTTGGCGATGCCATCAGCAGTTATCAAAGCTTCAAGCTTCCAACCGCACCCATTAACCATAAATAACCAACCATCAAAACCCACACTATTCCCATACCACCCAACAGTTTACCCACCGATATCAAATAACCCATTCAAAACCACAACAAAAGATGAGGTCAAACAAAACAGCAGGTGGTTTTCTTTATCTTGGGCTCGGACGCCATTAACGGCCTAAGGAGTTCGAGCAGTTCAATAATTAAGCAAAAGATATACTAATATTACCTAGTTTAACAATTCGACAATATCGCCGAATAACTACAGAAGAACAACCAAAAAAATGAACGGAAACATTGGACACTAGAATTTTGTATGTATACCAATAAAACTTGGGATTCCGTGAAATAGAAAAAACTAACTACTCACCTGTATTAAAAGCACCACTAATCCCTCGTAGTCTGAATCGTCGCGCTCCAACCCTCTAGCAAACGAGTTTTTATCTTCGCCTCTATTTTTTTATTTTATTTTTATCTCTTAACCCTATTCTCTAGAAAAATATGAATATATACTTGGGTTTGAAACCTAAGCCCAACACAGACTCAGACCCAGAAATCAGGCCCACATATCCCAAATCCAATTCAGCAAATTTTAAATAAATAAATACATATTTTAAATACGGGTGTTACAGGAGGTCTTTGCCTGATATCTGGCTGAGGTTTTGTTATAGCTCTGTGTGTTGGTGTGCGCTTTTCCTCATTGATATAGGTCCATAGATTGGCATGCTATGAAATGTCTGTTTGAGATTGGTTGAACCAACACCTTAGTTGACCTGGTAAAGAGCGACCTGTAAGCTGGATTCCTGGATCTGTGTTGTCACTGATTCAAACCAAAGGAAATAAACCATCCAAATGTCATATGAATTCATAAGTGAACCATCCGTAGTGATCTTGAGTAGAAATAACTCATATGTAAATTTATTTGATGCAGCTTGTTGGCAACATAATTATTATGTTGGACTAGAAACAAATGATTTCAAAGTTAGTAGAAGTTTTGAAAGGAGTACTTATCTAATTTGAACGTGGTGACCTGATTGTTAGATTTAAATTTCCATTCATCGATTTTGCAGATTGTTTCTCTCCAATTGTCACTTGCAAATCTATGATTTCGGTAGCTTTTCCCTTTGATTACTGCGCTTCGTGAGCTTGAAAATTTTAGAAAGTTTTAGAGAGTTTGAGTGGATGAATTTTCAAGTATTTCTCCCCACAAACGGCGCCAATGTAGAGGTACTTTACATTTTAGTCATGACCTTACAATCTCGGAGAATAGGGTTTATATGAGATGTTTGACTGAACTCAAGTCGGTGCTCTGAGTTGCCTACGTATCCAATTCTCTGATGAACTGGAATCAAGTAAGACGTAGTTCATTTTGAGTTGTTGAATTGGAGATAGAGAGAATGTCAGCCTCCCCTGAGAATGGAGAAGACGCCTCCTTTTATAGGCGTAGATCTCCCTTTTGTGCTGTCTTGATAATTGCTTTTACTCCTTCCGTTACGAAATAATGATATGTTGTTAATCAGCTTGCAGCGGTTACGTTTTCTAGGTCGTTTGGATGACCTGACCTTATGTCGTATGCACGACCTGCTTATAGTCTGGGCACGTGGTTTGCCACGAGTGGTTGAGAGTGGAAGGTACTGACATGAACAAAAATGAAAAAGGGCATAGTTCAAGTTTAAACCATAAGACTATAGCTCACATACGTGCAATTACTATCAGAGTGTGTGCATTAAAGAGTCGTGAATTCTGCAATTCTATCATGTTTTTCTGGTATTCTAAAAATCATGCAGTAGTCCAACTTTTAAATTAAGTCATCATAGGCAAAGTAACAAATGCGTGTATTATAATTGAAGTAACAAATGTGTATAGAAGCAACAAGAAAAAAACGCATACAGATAGTAACATGTGTGATCATGGTCGACGTGTAAGCTGAATTATTAGCCACGGTAATAAAAAGTAAAAAAGTAAAAAAAAAATTTAATGTCTTCAGTTTGAGTCGTTGAGAGTTGAAAATGCGGAAGTTAAGGTTGTTCATCTTCTCACCTAATTCCAATTCAATCTTATAAAAACAACCCCACCTCTCATTTTCTTCTTTCAACTTCCACTGTTCGGTTTTCCTTCACTTCTCAACCGCATTTATTGGACTTTATTTCTTCATTGCCCATGTCTTATTAAAATTCTTTTTCGTTTTTTACGTTTAATTTCGATTCTTGTTATATAATAATAATAATAGGTATCAAGTCTTGTATCTTTCTGTTCAAAAGCCACTTCTTCTTGCTCAAACTGCAGCTGTTTTAGAGGTATAGAAAAAGAATAATTATGAGTTTTTTGTTTAAAATTTTAGATGATTTTTTTGTATCGTTTTGTTTTACTGATTGTTGTGCATTGTGTTTTTTTTGTACAGATCTTTCATGGTCTAATTGGTAAAATATCGAAACTTTATTAGTACAGATCTTTTGTATTTACTAATTGGGGAAGCTTTGTATTTTTTTTACAATGTTTTTTTTTTAGGTTTGGTGAGATCCCCAATTACGGAGACATTGCCGCAGATTAGTTCGAGGTTGTATGTAACTTGGGGGATATTATGGAGCTTTCCTGAGGTAATGCCATATTACTTGTGAACATTGCAAGGTTAAATAATTGAAGATTTGTGCTAATGAAGTGAAATGTGTGTTTGCATACTCGCTTGTTAGCTCTCTGGTTATCAGCTGGTCTATAACTGAGGTATGAGTGGATTGTTTCCCGAGTGCACTTGTCATATCAGTCTTACATGGTAAAATGTCAAACTTAATGCCAGGTTGGTGCAATATACAGTTATAGTTCTTATGGTTTTGGTACTTAGTTCAGTGATGATTATAATCGTATAGATGTTCTGAGGTTATGTGAAAATGATATTTTACTCATAGGGACCATCTAAAGCATGTTTAATGAATTGATGGTTTATGTAATTATGTCAAGTATGTCAGGTTGCCTTCAATTCTATCTAGTGATGGATACATGCTTATTTCAGCAATGTACTTGACTCTAGTTTCCGGTCACCTCATAATTTCAATTTGGTTATGCATCTGAAGTCTATACCAGTTCCGATCAGTCTCTACCCCAATTGAAAGACCTACTTTCACATTTAGATTGACTAAATCAGATCAAGCATTTACTAATTACTAGTAAATTTCTATCTGGAATACTTCCCTATGTTTGAAAAGGAGGATACACCTGTCCTAGTATTAGATTCTATTTGAAAGCATGTTTATATAGAGGTATGCTTCATCAAATTTTCTCTTGCAACCTCAGTCTACTTATGGTCATCCTTAACTCGTTTAGGAATTTTAACCAACATGTTCATTTAGATGGATTTTGGGTATTATTTCCATGCTTTGGCACTCAGAAAAACCATATTCATCTACCACTTGTTAGTTTATCACTTGGTTAAGGGACACGACATCAAATTCTCAATGGATGAAGACTTGAGTTGTCACAAGGATGTGCTTGGTTTACCTGAAAGAAAAGAGAAAACTACAACAACAGTCTCTTGGCATCAATGTTTAGGCAATCTCCCAATCATGTTCATCCATTTAATCCTATAAAATCCATAAATGGTATTCAAGTCGCCTAAAATTTTCCCTTGCCACATCAGCCATGTCTTTTTGGTCTCATCTCACTCCTTGAAAACACTCAACCTGCATATTTTCTTCCAATTGGAACTGCTATAGGTTTACACTACAGATGAGCACAATTAGAGTCTGCTTTCTCGGTGTTTTTTCTAAAAATCTTTGGGATTACTTCAACAATTTTTAAAAAATTATACTTGTTTCTCTCATTTCTATCATTACTAGTCCTGCAACACATCGATTTCAATTAAATATACGTTTGCCTGCAACATTTATTCTCGCCATGTTCGCAAAAAGTGTTTATGACTTCTGATCTTTTAGATGAAGTGTGAATTTGAGTGTTGATGCACAACTGCTAAATCTATAACTTAATATCCGAATTTCCAATGCATCCAGCTGATCACTAATTATATACTTTTTCTACCTAGATTGTTCCCTTATGTCTCAATATGAGGGTATTATATTTATTAGTCTGTTACATTGAAGATTAAACAACTTGCCAATCTTTTCTTCATGTCATAGTTTAAAGAGGTCTTATAATTGTTTATTTCATTACTTTTTAGAATGCTACCTGTATGCCTGAAGATTTCCTTCACAATAATTAGGTAGGAAGTAAGAACCGTCTGGCTAATATGTATACTTTTATTAAGTTTTTCACTTGTCGTATTGTGGCATTTTTATATTCACTAAGAAACAAAACTTTATTGTTTAGATGAGTTAATATCTTGAGTTCCCTGTTTTTTCTCAATATTGTCCAAATTGTCACATGTAATATACCGTTACAAAGCTCTCATAACATAGATTCAAAACAAGTTAATTAGAATCATTAGTGAGAACTGTTCATGCATAAAGGAATGGTCCAAAATTTTAGGGAAATAACATATGATAGTTAATACTAGTTTTGTTCGAAACTTGGATTTAAGTTTTTTCCCAAAATAGTCCACGATATTCCAAGAAATTGACATTAAGTTCCTTACACAGAGGGATGAAATCCTATAAAAAGATTTGGGAAACCCACACCATATGAAGAATGAAAGTTCACATAGCTTGAAGAAATCTTTCACAGTGATAGATTTTATCAATGCATGGTTCTTAAGGCAAATCAACAAACTTATAGCTTTGATACTAGTGTTCAAATTACGTATTTTTTTTTCCAAGTTATAATAAGAAACCGAATGATAAGAACAACAAGGTCGAAGTTCTTTGTTGTTATTAGGTTATCACATGTGTTTTGCTTCCGTGTTGTTCCAATGACAATGATATTGGTCGGAGATCATCTACTAGAGTTAATTCTTTAATTTTTAGACTTCAAAATCCAATTTCCAAAGTAATTAGAGATTTAATGATAGTAAAGAGAAAAAGAGAGAGATCTTGTAATCTCCATAAAAAGAGAGAGATCTTGTAATTAGAGATTTGGTGCAGAATTCTCACATACAAACAAGTATGTGTAATCTCCAATGATTCCATATCTTGTAAATTGAAAGATCTCTATTAGATAACAACCAAATAACTATCAACTAAGTTATTATGTGATCATGAGAGTATCTAATTAGATAATGAGTTAATAATACAATAAAGAATGTGAACAAATTATCTGTTCGGGTCAAAATGTGACCCATTGACCCACATACTTGGCACTTCTTCTTTTTTGGATTTTGATTTCGTGGTTGATAGGTTGGATGTTAAGTTGATGAGTATTATTTATAGATATGAATTCTTTAGGTTTAGTTTCTTTTAAGTTGATTTGAATGATTTTGTTTTTTCATTATCCTACATATCTAATACAAGTAGAATTGTTAATTCCATTATTTGGCATACTCGATTAGACCACATAGGACAATATAGAATGACCAAATTAGCGTAAAAATGTCTTTTAGGCTTACTCGCGAAGATTGACTTACCTATATGTGAGTAATGTTTCGCTAGTAAAACATGTCATTGAATTTACATGTAATAGTAACTCTCATTTTCTCACTTTATAGTTGATTACTTGCGATATGGTTATGTATATAGGCACTCCCCGTTATGAAGCTTTAGATTGTTCAAAGCTATATAGTAGAGGCTGAGGCATAAAAAGGGAAGAGTTTGAAGACTCTTCAAAACTCTTCGGACTGGCCGAGCACATATTTATCTGATGATCAGTTGAAGGGACTGTGTGGGGAAAAAGGGATATGCAATCAACTTTCTATCCCTTATACTCCGCATCAAAATGGTGTAATTGAGAAGAAATGTAATACTTTTATACATGGATAGGTCAATGACATTGCAAAGTAACCTCCCAATTTCATTACCGGTCCCCAAAAAGATAATGAGAGGATGGGCTGCACCATTATTGACCTAACCATAGCTAGATGAGTTCCATTTTTTCTCTCAGCCAAACCATTATTGTTACCAAATGTAAGAAATATTGTGTTTTCTGTGTATCCCTTTTTCCTCACATGGTTCTTGAAGTGATTAGAAAAATGTTTTCGTCCTTGGTAGGCTTGAAGAATTCTCACTCTTTTATTTTTCTATCTCAACCTCTATCACAAAGCGTTTAAAACAACCCAAAACTTCATAGCTATGAGATAATGGTATAATAAATAGTAAGTTGTATGCATGTATGTGTATCCCTTTTTCCTTATATGGTTCTTGAACTGGTCAGATAAATATTCTCGTTCCCGGTCAGCCTGAAGGCTTCTCAAACACTTCTATTTCTTTGTCTCAATTATGTTACAAAGCGTTTGAAACAACCCAAAACTTTGTAATTGTGAGATAACAGATCTCATACCGCGAGCAATTATCTATTAGTGTGAGAAAATAGGAGATGAGACTTACATATAGGTAGGATTAACCTTAGTGACTGGGTTTACAATACATTCTCTAGCCAATCAACTATTTTTTCATCTTCCTTCTATATGGTCTAATCTAGCATGCCAAGTAACAAAATCAATATTTATACTTGTATTAACCCTTTAAGATAATGAAAAAACAAAATCAGAAAATTATCCTGAAGAAAATTATGTCCGTAAATAATACCATTCAATTTAATATCCAACTAATTAACCTCAAAATTAAAGAAATATCCAAAAACATGATGTGCTAAATATGATTACTCTCTCATTTTGACATTTTGACTACTTTGTCCACATTCTTGATTAGATTACTCTCTCATGATATACTTAGATACTCACATGTTTATATGATAACTTACTTAGTATTCATCTTATTGGATTCGTTGTTATGTAGTAGAGATATTTTTGTTGCAAAAGGTTTGGAATGAATTGGAGATTACATGTACACATATATATGTGAGAAACCTACGACAACTCTCTCTTTTTCTCTTTTCTCTTTGCTATCACTTAATCTCTAATTACTATTAGAATTGGGTTTTGACTTGTGGAAATTGAAGGATTAACTTTAGTAGCAGATCTTTGATCAATATCATTGTCATTTCAACAAACATAGAAGGGAAATTGGTTTGAAAGACTAGTAACAACAAAAAGCTTTGACCTTGTTATTCTTATTATTCGGTTTTTCTCAGCATAAGGTATGGCTTATAACCCCTTGTTTACAAAATACGTCATGATGGGCTTGGTTTACCTGAAAGAAAAGGGAAAAGTATAACAACAATCTCTTGGCGTCAATATTTGGGCAGTCTCCCAATCATGTTTGTCCATTTAATCCTATCAAATCCATAAATGGTATTCAAGTTGCATGAAATTTTCCCTTACCACATCAGCCATGTTTGTTTTTGGTCTCATCTCACTCCTTGAAAACACTGAACTTGGATATTTTCTTCCAATTGGAACTGCTATAGGTTTACACTACAAATGAGTACATCATTAGAGTCGGCTTTCTTTGTGTTTTTTTTTTTAAATCTTTGGGATTATTTCAACAATTTCTAAAAACTTATACTCATTCCTCTCATTTCTATCATTACTAGTCCTGCAACACATTGATTTCAATTAAATATATGTTTGCCTGCAGCATTTATTCTCGCCACGTTCACAAAAAGTGTTTATGACTTGTGATATTTTAGATGAAGTGCGAATTTAAGTGTTGAGGCACAACTGCTAAATCTATATCTTAATATCCGAATTTCCAATGCATCCAACTGATCAATAATTATATACAATTTCTATTTGGATTGTTCCCTTGTGTCAATATGAGGGTATTATATTTCTTAGTCTGTTACATTGAAGATTAAACAACTTGCCAATCTTTTCTTCATGTCATAGTTTAAAGAGGTCTTATAATTGTTTATTTTATTACTTTCTACAATGCTACCTGTATGCCTGAAGATTTCCTTCACAGTAATTAGGTAGGAAGTAAGAACTGTCTAGCTAACATGTATATTTTTATTAAGCTTCTCACTTGTTGTATTGTGGCATTTTTATATTCTCTAAGAAACATAACTTTATTGTTTAGATGAGTTAATATCCTGAGTTATCTGTTTTTCTCAATATTGTTCAAATTGTCACATGTAATATACCGTTACAAAGCTCTCACAACATAGATTCAAAACAAGTTAATTAGAATCATTAGTGAAAACTGTTCATGCATAAAGGAATGGTCCAAAATTTTAGGGAAATACATATGATAGTTAATACTAGTTTTGTTTGAAACTTGGATTTGAGTTTTCTCCCTAAATAGTCATTGATATTCCAAGAAATTGACATTAAGTTTCTTACACAGAGGAATGAAACCCTACAAAAATATTTGGGAACCCACACCATATGAAGAACAAAAGTTCACATAGTTTGAAGAAATCTTTCACAGTAATAGATTTTATCAATGCATGGTTCTTAAGGCAAATCAACAAACTTATAGCTTTGATACTAGTGTTCAAATTACGTATTTTTTTTTCGAGTTATAATAAGAAACCGAATGATTAGAACAACAAGATCGAAGTTCTTTGTTGTTACTAGGCTTTCACATTGTGTTTTGCTTTCGTGTTGTTCCGATGACAATGATATTGGTCGTAGATCATCTACTAGAGTTAATTCCTTAGTTTTTAGACCTCAAAATTCAATTCCCAGGGTAATTAGAGATTTAATGATAGCAAAGAGAGAGAGAGAGGTTGGTGTAGAATTCTCACATATAAACGAGTATGTGTAACCTCCAATTCTTGTAATTGAAAGATTTTTATTAGATAACAACCAAATAACGACCAACTAAGTTATTATGTGATCATAAGAGTATCTAATTAGATAATGAGTGAATAATATAATAAAGAATGTGAACAAATTATCTGTCCGGGTCAAAATGTGACCCAATACCCACATACTTAGCACTTTTTTTTTTGAATTTTGATTTTGTGGTTGATAGGTTTGATATTAAGTTGATGGGTATTATTTATAGATATGAATTCTTTGGTTTAGTTTCTTTTAAGTTGATTTGAATGATTTTGTTTTTTCATTATCCTACATGTCTAATACAAGTAGAATTGTTAATTCTGTTATTTGACATACTCGATCAGGCCACATAGGACTATAGAATGACCAAATTAGCTTGAGAATGTCTTTTAGGCCCACTCGCAAAGGTTGACTTACCTATGTGTGAGCAATGTTTCATTGATAAAACCTGTCACTGAATTTACATATAATGTCAATCCTTATTTTCTCACTTTATAGTTGATTACTCACGACATGGTTATGTCTATATGCACTACCCATAATGATGCTTTAGATTGTTCAAAGCTGTATAGTAGAGGCCGAGACATAAAAAGAGAAGAGTTTGAAGATTCTTCGGACTGGCCGAGCACATACTTATCTGATGACTAGTTGAAGGGACTCTGTGAGGAAAAGGGGATATGCAGTCAACTTTCTATCCCTTATACTTCGCATCAAAATGGTGTAACTGATAAGAAATGTAACACTTTTATACATGGATAGGTCAATGACATTGCAAAGTAACTTCCCAATTTCATTATCGGTCCCCAAAAAGATAATATGAGAGGATAACTTGCACCATCATTGACCTAACCATAGCTAGATGAGTTACATTTTTTCTCTTAGCCACACCATTATTGTTGCCGAATGTAAGAAATAATGTGTTGTCTGTGTATCCCTTTTTCCTCACATGGTTCTTGAAGTGATTAGAAAAATATTCTCGTCCCTGGTTAGCCTGAAGAATTCTCACTCTTTTATTTTTCTATCTCAACTTCTATTACAAAGAGTTTAAAACAACCCAAAGCTTTGTAATGGTGAGATAACAGATCTCATATTGCGAGCAATTATCTATTAGTGTGAAAAAATGGGAGACGTGCCTTTACATATGCCCACAAACATCTGAATTAGTTAGCTAAAGCGGATGACTTGCTTAACTGTCTTGCAAAAATATTTTTTACAAGTTTGACCAGCTAAACGTGGTTTACATATAAGTAGGATTAACCTTAGTGACTGGGTTTACAAGACATTCTCTGGCCAATTAGCTATTTTTTCTTCTTCGATATGGTCTAATCTAGGATGCCAAGTAACAAAATCAATATTTATACTTGTATTAACCTTATAATTAAGAGAATGAAAAAACAAAATCAGGAAATTATCTTGAAGAAAATCATGTCCATAAATAATACTATATATTCAATTTAATATCCAACTAATTAATTAACCTCAAAATTAAAGAAATATCCAGACACATGATGTGCTAAATATGATTACTCCCTCATTTTGACATTTTGACTACTTTGTCCACATTTTTTATTAGATTACTCTCTCATGATCTACTTAAATACTCAAATGTTTATATGATAACTACATAGTATTCATCTTATTGGATTCATTGTTAGGTGGTAGAGATCTTTTTGTTGCAAAAGGTTTGGAATGAATTGGAGATTACATGTACACATATGTGAGAAACCTACACCAACTCTTTCTTTTTCTCTTTTCTCTTTTCTCTTTACTATCACTTAATCTCTAATCACCATGGGAATTGGGTTTTGATGTGTGGAAACTAAAAGATTAATTTTAGTAGCAGATCTTCGACCAATATCATTGTAATTTCAACAAATATAGAAGGAAAATCAGTTTGAAAGACTAGTAACAACAAAGAATTTGACCTTTTTATTCTTATTATTCGGTTTTTCTCCACATAAAGTATGCCTTATAACCTCATGTTGACAAAATACGTCATGATGGGCTTGGTTTACCTGAAAGAAAAGGGAAAACTACAACAATAGTCTCTTGGCGTCAATATTTGGGCAATCTCCCAATCATGTTTGTCCATTTAATCCTATCAAATCCATAAATGGTATTCAAGTCGCCTAAAATTTTCCCTTACCACATCAGCCATGTCTGTTTTGGCCTCATCTCACTGCTTGAAAACACTCGACCTGCATATTTTCTTCAAATTGGAACTACATATTTACACTACAGATGAGCACATCATCAAAGTCGGCCTTCTCGGTGTTTTTTTCTCCTAATTAAAAATATCTGGGATTACTTCAACAATCTCTGGGAACCCTAAAAAAATTATACTCGTTCCCCTCATTTCTATCATTACTAGTCCTACAACACATCGATTTCAATTAAATATATGTTTGCTTGCAAGATTTATTCTCGCCACGTTCACAAAAAGTGTTTATGACTTGTAATCTTTTAGATGAATGCGAATTCGAGTGTTGATGCACAACTGCTAAATCTATATCTTAATATCCAAATTTCCAATGCATCTAGCTGATCACTAATATAATTATATACTATTTTTATTTGGATTGTTCCCTTATGTGTCAATATGAGGGTATTATATTTCTTAATCTGTTACATTGAAGATTAAACAACTTGCCAATCTTTTCTTCATGTCATAGTTTAAAGAGGTCTTATAATTGTTTATTTCATTACTTTCTAGAACACTACCTGTATGCCTAAAGATTTCCTTCACAGTAATTAGGTTGGAAATAAAACCGTCTAGCTAACATGTATACTTTTATTAAGCTTTTTACTTGTCGTATTGTGGCATTTTTATATTCACTAAGAAACAAAACTTTATTGTTTAGATGAGTTAATATCTTGAGTTCCTTGTTTTTTCTAAATTTTGTTCAAATTGTCACATTTAATATACCGTTACAAAGCTCTCACAACATAGATTCAAAACAAGTTAATTAGAATCAATAATGAGAATTGTTCATGCATAAAGGAATATTCCAAAAAAAATTAGGGAAATAACATATGATAGTTAATACTAGTTTTGTTCGAAACTTGGATTTGAGTTTTTTCTCTAAATAGTCAACGATATTCCAAGAAATTGACATTAAGTTCCTTACACAGAGGAATGAAACCCTACAAAAAGATTTGGGAAACCC
The DNA here is from genome assembly GCF_015680905.1 of Coptis chinensis. Lineage (NCBI taxonomy): Eukaryota > Viridiplantae > Streptophyta > Magnoliopsida > Ranunculales > Ranunculaceae > Coptis > Coptis chinensis. The sequence goes on along the minus strand of NC_141456.1, from coordinate 21,139,633 downwards.
ACACCATATGAAGAACGAAAGTTCACATAGTTTGAAGAAATCTTTCACAGTAATAGATTTTATCAATGCATGGTTCTTAAGGCAAATCAACAAACTTATAGCTTTGATACTAGTGTTCAAATTACTTATTTTTTTTTCCGATTTATAATAAGAAACCGAATTATAAGAACAACAAGATCGAAGTTCTTTGCTGTTACTAGGTTTTCACATCATGTTTTGCTTTCGTGTTGTTCCAATGACAATGATATTGGTCGGAGATCATCTACTAGAGTTAAGTCCTTAGTTTTCAGACTTCAAAATCTACTTTTCAGGATAATTAGAAATTTAATGATAGCAAAGAAGAAAAGAAGAGAGAGAGAGAGAGAGAGAGAGAGAGAGAGAGGTTGGTGTAGAATTCTCACATTCAAACGAGTATGTCCAATGATTCCATATCTTGTAAATTGAAAGATCTCTATTAGATAACAACCAAATAACTACCAACTAAGTTATTATGTGATCATGAGAATATCTAATTAGATAACGATTGAATAATATAATAAAGAATGTCGACAAATTATCTGTCCGGGTCAAAATGTGACCCATTGACCCACATACTTAGCACTTCTTTCTTTTGGATTTTGATTTTGTGGTTGATAGGTTGGATATTAAGTTGATGAGTATTATTTATAGATATGAATTCTTTAGGTTTAGTTTGTTTTTAAGTTGATTTGAATGATTTTGTTTTTTCATTATCCTACATGTATAATACAAGTAGAATTGTTAATTCTGTTGCTTGGCATTTTCGATTATGCCACATAGGACAATATAGAATGGCTAAATTAGCTTTAAAATGTCTTTTAGGCTCACTCGCAAAGTTTGACTTACCTATATGTGAGCAATGTTTCGCTGGTAAGACATGTTACTGAATTTACATGTAATGGCAACTCTTATTCTCTAAACTCTGGTAAAACTTGTCGCGATATGGTTATGTATATAGGCACTCCCCGTTATGAAGCTTTAGATTGTTTAAAGCTATATTGTATAGGCTGAGGCATAAAAAGAAAAGAGTTTGAAGACTCTTCAAAACTCTTCGGACTGGCCGAGCACATACTTATTTGATGATCAGTTGAAGGGATTGTGGGGAAAAAGGGATATGCAATCAACTTTCTATCCCTTATACTTCGCATCAAAATGGTGTAACCAAGAAGAAATGTAACACTTTTATACATGGATAGGTCAATGACGTTGCAAAGTAACCTCCCAATTTCATTAGCAGTCCCCAAAATGATAATGAGTTCCATTTCTTCTCTCAGCCACACCATTATTGCTGCCGAATGTAAGAAATATTGCGTTGTCTATATATCCCCTTTTCTTCACATGGTTCGTGAAGTGATTCGAAAAATGTTCTCGTCCTTGATTAGCCTGAAGAATTTTCACTCTTTTATTTTTCTATCTCAACCCCTATCACAAAGCGTTTAAAACAACCCAAAGCTTAATGGCAGTGAGATAAGGTATAAGAAATAGTAAGTTGTATACATGTATGTGTATCCCCTTTTCTTTATATGGTTCTTGAATTGGTCAGATAAATATTCTCGTTCCTGGTCAGCTTGAAGACTTCTCAAACACTTCTATTTCTTTGTCTCAATTATGTTACAAAGCATTTGAAACAACCCAAAACTTTGTAATGGTGAGATAACAGATCTCATGTCACGCGCAATTATCTATTAGTGTGAGAAAATAGGAGACGTACTTTTACATATGCCCACAAACATCTGAATTAATTAGCTAAAGCGGCTAACTCTTAACTGTCTTGTTAAAAGATTTTATACAAGCTTGATCAACTAAACGTGGCTTACATATAGGTAAATTAACTTTATTGACTGGCCAATCAGCTATTTTTTCTTTAGCTATTTTTTCTTTATTCTATATGGTCTAATCTAGCATGCCAAGTAACGAAATCAATATTTATATTTGTATTAACCCTGTAAGATAATGAAAAAACATAATTAGAAAATTATTATGAAGAAAATCATGTCCATAAATAATATAATTTAATTTAATATCCAACTAATTAATCTCAAAATTAAAAGAATATCCAAAAAAATGATGTGCTAAATATGATTACTCTCTCATTTTGACTACTTCGTCAACATTTTTTATTAGATTAGCCTCTTATGATTTACTTAGATACTCACATGTTTATATGAAAACTTACTTAGTATTCATCTTATTGGATTCGTTGTTATGTAGTAGAGATCTTTTTGTTGCAAAAGGTTTGGAATAAATTGGAGATTACATGTACATATGTATGTGATAAACCTACACCAACTCTCTTTTTTTCTCTTTGCTATCACCTAATCTCTAATCACTATGGGAATTGGGTTTTGACATGTGCAAACTAAATTATTAACTTTAGTAGCAGATCTTCGACCAATATCATTGTCATTTCAACAAATATAGAAAGAAAATCGGTTTGAAAGACTAGCAACAACAAAGAACTTTGACCTTGTTATTCTTATGATTCGGTTTTTCTCCGCATATGGTATGCCTTATAATGTATGTATTTTGAGCAATAGGATTTGATGATGGTCTTCCTAGCATGCATCTAAAACCACATAATAAGTTCAAAACTAAGAATAATCTCCAAGACTTATTAGAAAGTTTATTTTGTGAAAGACATCTCCTATAGTGATGGCCATTGCCTTGTCATGCGCTTTTATGCGCTTCCTTCAGTTACGTTCCAGGAATTGGTGTTCTTTGTTGGAATACCTTTCATTATGTTCAAATTCAGGGAGAAAAGGCACGAACAACTTATTTCTATAATTCATGAAAATGTGAAACTCTGTGTTTAATCAGCCACAATCTGTTCTAGCCATTTCATTCTTAGATAAATATGTACAGGAATGCTTGCAGGCAACACAATTAAGAGTTACAAAAATGTCACCCCACTGAAATATCTTTTTGTCTTGGGGTTCCAATAATTTCCTTGATATTTTAAAGGGTTAACTAGTACTAGTATACTGCTAAGCAGTGGAGGTGAACGGAGTGGGAGAGGAAGATGGAGGAGTGGAGATGGAGAAGGAGGAGTGGAGATTTAGAGTGTCTGGAGAGGTAGAGGAAAAGGGAGAGTGAGAAAGACGAAGAGAAAAAAAGGGAAGATATGGACAGAGATATGAACCAAGTTGGTTTTGTCCCAAGATAACTAAAACCAAAATGTTCAAGTTGGTTTTTACACCCCCACTAGATGAGCCAATTAGGATTCTTACTAGATGGGAAATTAGGGTCTCCTCCTAAATACACAAAAAAATTCGGTCAACCCACTTTGACTTTTTTTGTGTGTGTATTTAGGGAGGAGACCCTAATTTCCCATCTAGTGGGGGGGGAATCCTAATTGGCTCATCTAGTGGGGGGGTAATACTAGTTCACCCTATTTTAAATCCCAAGAAGAAAGTGTTTGTGAGGTGGTATGTATGCAACTCACAAATTGATTGCTGCAACATTCATCTATTTAATAATTTATCTTTTTAGTGGTGTGTGTGTGTGGTGTGGGGTTCTGGAAAATATTCTTGCTCAAAAAATCCACACTATATTTTGTCTAATATATATGCCGCGACTTGTGACTATTGCCATAATTTTTCAATTTCTAGCTGTTTCTTTGTTGACCAAATATTTATCTTGGGCGTATGCTGAACATTCTGGCATTGCTTGCAATCACAGATTATATGGTATTCTAGGTTACCTAGACACTCTATATTTTGAAAAAAATATGTGTCGGATACATATCCACGTGTCCGTGTCGGACACATATTGTATTTAATTTACCTCGAATTTCTGATTTATCATCTATTTTAATAAATTTATAATTATTAAAAAATTAATTAATTATTCCTATCCGTGTCCCTATGTCGATCTTCAACTGCTCGCCGTATTCGACACCCTGTATCCGTGTCGGACACCGACACGCGTGCCCGTGTCAATGTAAACTAGACGGTATTCATTCTTTGGCATGAAAGAAGCATTTGGTTCTGCACCTTCATGGCTCTTGTGGCTCAGGTATATTTTTCATAGTTTCATATTCGAATGGAATTGAGTCTTTTGTACTAGTGTACAACATTAAAGTGATCTCTGCAGGTATAGCACCTTCTTGTTATTATACCCTTCTGGCATCACCAGTGAAGTTGGTTTGATATACTTTGCCACTCCTTCCATCATGGTAAATCTACTGGTTCCTTTATTGTTTATTGTCATCATTGATCTCATTACTGTTGCATTATGGCGTTGTCTATGGTATGTCCATTGCATTTTTTTGTTGCCTATGCCTACATGGGTCGAAAAAATGAGTCCATACGTTAGGCTCTTGTAATTTGTAGGGAAAAACAAAAGCTTGTATTCCATGTCTCTGCTGGATGTTCCGTGACTTGTAAAAGTTCTCTCTCAAATTTATGCCTCATAACATCCTGTTCAGGCTTGTCTGTTGATGATAATTGTACAAGGGCACTTTTTATAGAAAGATCAGAAGGCAAGAGCTTTTGGTCTCACAAAAATGGACACTTTTACTTGCCATCAGAATAGCAATTTGTGCTGTTATTGCTTTGGAAATCAACTGTTTGCTATTTGTATATTCTCTTTACTTTTGACATGTTCATTGGTGGAAAGCAACTAATTGTGTCAGGTTATGAGTGACGTTTATACATTTGTTTTATTCTTAAGTGTTAAACTCCAAAACTTGATTATTTGGATGATGATAAATGCCAAAGTCGGGGAAGCATCCTTTGAGCCTTTACATTGTTGAGGGGTTGAACCGTAGAAGTCTCTAGATCTAGTATATGTCAGGCACAGAGAAGGACATAGTTGTACCCATCCTACTCTGTATGTGTGTAATTGACTGGTCGCTTTATTTTACTTGGCACAAGCTGGCAGTACCTCACCTGTTTCTTATGTTTTGCAGAAATCTGACATGTATTGCATAATGATGCCAAACAAATAGAATGTTTCCTTTGATTACTTTTACGCCGCAATTATCGCTCTTGGGATCTATGTTCCAGGCATGTAACTTGGGTGTGTTTTGTTCGATGGAAGCTTATGGAAAAGAAAAAAAAAAAAGAAATGGCCTACCTTTTCCATAGCTTTTAAGGCGTTTGTTTATCCATGAAAAGAAAAATCGTTTTTCCATATGGAAACAAAATCATAGAAATGGAAAGATTTTGTGTCATTCTTTAACTAATCCCCTCGAAAATTTTGTGGAAAGGAAAGGAAAAGGAAATAGATAAATAGGGAACTACTACTAATACACCCACGTAATCAACAATACAATTATTCCTTTCCATAGCTTTTGCAAACAAACATGATTATTCTTTTTCCCAGTTTTTACTTTCCTTTCCCCAGTTTACCAAACACATACCATTTTAAATTATTTCATTTCCATTCCATAGTGGACCACCAATTTTATTTCTTTTTCTTTCCATGAGTTAAAATTTAACAAACACACCCTTAGTTTCCCTTGCTCAATTTATATTTCTGAACCTCTGTTAATTAGCATGAAATCTGTAGTGCGCTGACTTTTTCCTTGAGTTCTTATGCTGTCTTATTGCAGGCAGTCCACACAGTGCGCTGACTTTTTCCTTGAGTTCTTATGCTGTCTTATTGCAGGCAGTCCACACATGTACCAGTATATGCTTGGACAGGAAAAAAGATCTATCCAAGTCTAAGAAAGAGTGAAACAAAACCTTTAGTGTGTTGTATTGTCTCCTGTTTTCTATCAGATCTGTATTTTCTTCTGTTCTACCCATATTATTGCCCATTGAGGCTTACTCAATCTGTTGTAGTCGCGGCTTTTGCAATAATTATTGCGCTTCTTTTCTTGGTTTGCCAACCGCATTTATGGTGATTGTGCAGAAACTAGACCCAGTCGCCAAGTTTATATTGCTCCATGTTTTTCCAAAGGAAGCAGTTTGAATAAGCGTTCAAACTTCATAGGAAATATGGGCTTTGGGAAGAAAGAAACTTCTTTAGATGTTTCAAGTCACGTACAATGAAAGAGCAATTTTGAACCGATTCTGAGGATCGATTCTGAGAATCTGTACAAACGCCATACACAAACCTTGCAAAGGAAAGGTTAACTGAGGCACATGGAAGCTCTGAACGCATGGATGTGTGGTTTAGAAGAATCATCTACCGCAAGAGATTGCATGCGTGATCAGACGAAAATCTAGAAAAATCATGGTTGGAGACAACAGAGTTAGAGTTAGAGTTAGAAAAGTATTCTCTGAATGCATTAAAGCATTTGTTTGCCTCTGCTAGACTCTTCCTGAGCACTTTATCCCAGTTTGCCCTCTTCATCTCAAATTTCACCTCAGTCCTAGTATACCAGATGTTTTGCATCAATATACAGGCCTGAGTACCAGCCATGACTCTTTCTTCCTTTTACTTAAACCTACTAATGCTAAAAACAGAGCTTCTAGTTAAGATAGAGGTTTTAGGAGCAGACAACAACCAGTTACATTCATTAATAGACTGTTTAATGGGGATGTTGACTCTTTAGCTAAATGGATCTGTCTCCAGAGAGCAAGAAAAGCTCTTCCGAATTGTATGTTGGAGGCAAACCTGACTCCTATGATGTTTTAAGTTTTATTAGTATATATATAATAATATTCATCGGAAAAAAAAAGAGGTGCATACTTGTTTGTATCATTCAGAAATGGATTTATGCAGGGACTGCAGCGAGTTTCAGTAGAGAACTTCATACTGCCATATACTACGCCCACCAAACAACTGCATGCAATTTAGTTCCTCCCACCAGGGCACCAGGCTGGCTTTACATAAGACGTGAGCTTGATATGTTCTTCCTTCTTCTCCAATCTGTTTTTCTTCCTTTTCGCCATTTTGAATAAGTTTGCTTACCTGCACCAGGTTTCTTCTTCTCTTTCTTTTTTCGGAAGTTGAAACTTGTCTTCAAGTATATATGGACGAAAGGCCAACATTGGAACTTCATGCTTTCCTAGCAGCTTAACTCTCAGTTTCAAGGCGCAGTTACCAATCTCTGTATTCTTTAGTTAAAAAACTGGTTCAAGATAGCCAGTTAAATTTTCCATACAAAAATGCCTCAAGAGGCAGAAATCTCATTCCTGCTCCTGTAAAAATTGCTTAGTTCCTGGATGCTACAATTAATGAAAAAATGACCTGAACTACAGTAAGTGCATTCGCTCTACATAAGAGTGGAGCAGCCATCGATTTAGAGACTCTCCACACCCCACAAAACATCCTGAGTTACCATTTTCAGTGAAAAATGGAAATTCAAAGATATGCAGCAGCTCCTTAACAGACTGTCTAACTAGTGATGATCCAGTCACCCTACTGCGTCGGCCCCATCCAGTCACTATATCAATACGCATAGGTCCAATCCCGGATATAAGCATCTGGCGGCGAAACCAAGCAAGTGTCCTTGATAAAGCTGTAATTGCTGTCCCATCAGACATGACATGAAGATTTATTAGCCAGTAGCAAGAGCTCTTCTCCCTCACTGCATCTGGGTAGACATTCTTCTGTGCAGCAACCTCCCATACTGAGCTGGCTTCCTCCTTGAGACCTGATTTGTGAAGGAAATCAATAACAGCATCAACAAGCCCTCTCTTGCTCTCCCTATCCTCACTATGCATCAGATCAAGGAAACTGCTCGCATGTTCCCTCACATTCTGCCCATCTATACCAGCAGCTGGCATGGACTGCAGAAAGGCATGCGCAGGATGGGCGGTAACTGCCATGAGCTCACGGCACTGACCCATATCATTGAAGTACTGTGTATCTGTACAGCAGCTAAGGAGTAGAGTATACGTCTGAAGAGAAGGGTTCAGACCCAGTCTAGGCATACTATGCAGCACATTACAAGCATCAGAGAACCGATGGACCCGGATGAATGCACTGAGCAAAGAATTGCATGTTGGGACATTTGGACGAACACCTGCGTCAAGCATTTCTTGATACCAACCTTGAGCTCTATCGACCTCACCAGCTTTTCCCCACAAGTCTACCAGGAGTCCATAAACAGGTTCATCAGGGACCCAGTTCTTTAGTTTCATTTCCGTGAACACAATTTCTACTTCTTCAAGATGCCCACAATGACCAAGGACCTCCATCACTATGCTGTAAGTCACCTTGTCAGGTTGAAATCCCACAGTCTGCATGTCACGGTACAACTGCAATGCACAAGGGTAGTTTCTTGCCTTAGCTTGAAGAGCAATCATGATGTTATATGTAACTAGGTTAGGAACACAACCCTGATCAATCATCTCAGAAAACAGTTTGTAAGAAGCGTCTAAATGGCCTGCTTTCCCAAGGCAATTGATAATAACACTATATGTAAATGTGTCAGGAGTAAGCCCTGCCTCTTGCATCCTTCCATACATGTCTAGTGCGACATCAAGAAACCCTGATTTTGCATGGATGTCAATAAGAGTGCAATAGGTGACTCGATCTGGTTCACACCCTTCTTCCTGCATCTGATAGAAAACATTAATTGCTTCATCCAGGTAATTTGCACGACCATAGCTGTGAATAAGACGATTATAAGTTACCACGTTAGGGACGGAACCATCCTCAACCATTTCATCAAGTAACCTGTTTATGGCATTGAACTGTCTGGCACGTCCTAGGATGCCAACCATCGTTGTGTAACTATGTTCATCATGCTTAAACCCAGGTTGACGTTTCAACCAATAGAAAAATCCACGAGCTACCGTATGATCTTGAAGCCGTTTGAGAACTTGGTTTCCATGGTAAACACCCAATGAACAGTTGAGATTATCAAGGGCGGCCTCTGCAGCAGGGCCCCACTTCCCTTGTTGCAAAATGCGACAAATACGTTCGACAATTTGCCCTGAATTTGTAGACTGTCCAGTCAATGCAGTCGTTTTTGTTCGCACCTTCGTACATTTCTGCGACTTCTGAACATTATCCGAAGAAGCAACATCAACTTCAGTAAAACCTTCATTCATCTTCGTTTCGGAGTTCTGTCTGCTAGATATGGGAACAAAGGAGCATGAGTTTGATTTTGATCCCTGTTTAAAGGAGTGTTTTTGCTCCTTGGTATCCAAAAGTGCATTATAAGTTCCTACTGAACTCTTCACAAACTTACTTGAAAGATGGTACACAGCTTTTACAGATTCAGGTTTTTCCACCGCACATTTACGATTACTCGAGTTAGCTGTGGAATTTGACCCTCCCATCTGCACAGAAAGTTTTGAATTCTCTCTTTTGAGGGTCTCTTTATGCGATGATTCTATGTTGGAGGCAGGCCTGATGGAATCAACAATGCCACTATGGGGAGTCCGAAATTTCTCATTCCGATCTGATACAGGAGGCTTATAACTTACTAAGTTAGAGAGGGCGGCAACTGCTGGCACACGGGTTTTAACAGAGTTGTGGGCACCAAGAACAGAAGAACGAACGTCTCTTTGTTTAGGATTGACATCTCCATGAAGAGCACTCTCACCATTTGATCTTAGTGATGAACTGGGAGAGGAAAAGGCATGTGCAACTGAGGCTGCATATACACCAGTCTTCGTTTTGCAATGACCAACTGTTCCAGATCCGTCTCCATAAGGTAGAGGTCCTGCTCTTCCTGGAGGATGGGATGCTATGGTGGAAGTCTTCTGTGGAAGTAGAATTTTGTTATTTCTCTGCTGCCTTCTTGGAACACGATTTTCATCTTCAGAACCAGTGCACGGAGTTCCATCTGCAGTGCTACTTCTTGAACCACTAATGAAGAAGGACCTAGCGCACTGCGAAAGTTGACCAACCTGCTTTGCTCGTAACATTATCTGCAACAAATTATTATTAGTGCTGTGTTCTTACTTCTTAGAGATTTAAATAGAAAGGCACAGAGAAAGATAGAGATGCAACTATTTAAACAATTCACACATCTGATTTAGCAGCTACACAAATGATAATGTCTTGCAGCGTTCCACAGCAGGGTTATGTCCCTGTCTCAACAGTACCCTTATAAGTTAAAACACATGAAAAACAGAAGAGGCTCAATGGTTGCGGGCTTGTGGCAAGCAAATTTCTTCCAACGGAACCATCAAGGCTCTAAAATGGCACTCATGAACGAAACAAGCACAGTAAATGTCCACATCAATCCTACGGACTGAACTGATCCAAAGAGCATAACAAAATAAGGGGTACACTTCTGAATCAATTCCCCTGCACCTTCACCCCCTTTAAAGGCCTAACAAACATGCTCTTCAGATTTTATCAATAGGTGTTATACACCAAATCAATTGAATCCGACCATAGAAACGTTGGCATGCAACCAGTGCTTGGTATATAGCAAAAACTTGATGCAAAAATATCTTAGAGAAGTATTTTGCAGGCTTTAGACGGAACAAAATAAATCAAATTTTGATTCAACTATCAATCTTCAACACTATAATCATCACTTCCAGGCCATGACTTTTGAGTGAGATGATCCACTATGACATGAGCAGACCCTAATTTATACTGTGACATGAAAACATCCCAATGCCTGAAAACCCAACCTTAAACATAATTATTTAAACTTGTTCTACAATTCTGTTTCATGACAAGCAGACCTACAATGGGAAACAACTTACCAAAGTGAATGACTCTACATAAATGTAAACAGAGAGCAAGTACCACCACAGTTTCCCACTCTCTAAAGGAATAGACAAATGTGAAGTAGCAAATGCGTGGATTTATTCTCTGGATGGGGTACAATAAACAACAAGATGCACCTACATTCATTGATATTAATTTTTCTTCAGCGACTAAACCAGCTGCATAAATATTCTTATGTTATTCATTTGCACATTCAGTACTGTCCGCAAAAGAAGTTTCCCTTGGCAAAAAAAAAAAACCCTTAATAATTTTAAACAAATGAAAATAGAGCAAACCAATGTCAAGATAAATTTAACATTATGCTTCAAAGTTTCACCCTTTGATACAAATTCATCGGTATAAATACTGAATAACATGTCTAAGATGAACCAACACACACATAAAAATCCGTTCTTTTACACAAAACTCTCGTCTTCCAAACATTTCTTCCCTGTTACATAACATAACATCTCATTTCATATATAAAAAAATGACCCAAACATGTTGTACAACAAAATGGCACTTGTAAAACATCAAACATGACAAAATAAACAAACATTAGAACATAGAGAGATTGGGATACCTTTGCATATATATTATATCAAGAAGGAAGCGTGAAGCGTGTAGAATATATATATTATAAATATCTCTCTATTGAGAAGAAAGAGAGAATGTGAAGAAGAGAAAACAGAGGAGGTCTACTTGTTCTTCTTCTCTGTGTTTTACACCGACAGAGAAGACAGAAGAGAGTTTCCAAGCAAGTGGGGAGATATTTTTTCTCTTTCGTACTTTGTTTACTTTTTTACTCCTTTGAGTAAAGATCTACTTGATGTTCGTCAGCTACGACCTTTTTCCATATTTTTCAGTTTCGATATATTTTGGAATATCAGGTGATGTTGGACGATATGGATGTCATGGGCCTTCTACGATAAAAAAAATATACGTGATAAACTAGTATACTGCATTGCAGTGGGGGCGTGAGCGTAGTATATTATTTATTTGGCTTTTTTTTTAAAAAAAAATATTATTTTTATTATTTTATATATCCGAACCAACCTTTGATCACGTCACAATGTCAGATGATATGCCTATGAGTTGCTATACCTAAACCTTTGTTAGAGTGCTTTGATTTTTTTGTATCAAATTCAAGAACAAGAGAGCAAAATCGAAGCTATGCCCCGACTCCACTCCTCCTGGCCGGGCAAGGTAACCAATGAAGCGTAATATGTGGATTGGTTTTGAGTTAGTTTGAGACGGTGCAAGCGGTCATGCATTCTAGTTTTTATTGGGAATATTGGTAACACTCGTGAAATAAAGCAAAATAATGTTCCCAATCTGTAAAAGTGACTCCCTGACTCAGAACTTGCAAAGATATGGGACTGAAAGATGGAATGATTGAATGTGTCATCGAAATTTCATGTCGACTAAAGACCAACCTAACCTCGATTCGATCCACAATGTGCAAGTGAACCGTGAGTCCGTGATCTTATATATATATATATCATCCATAATGACTCCGAGAGAGCAACATGACTTGGGCAATGGTAAAGATGCCCTCATGGTGATCGCTTCCATTACAAGAATAGAGCAGGGCGAAAGTTTAGTGCACAAGGCTAGCCCAGAGTGATTCCCTAAACCGTTAGGGGTTCCACCTACGATCTTAAGCACATTATTTTGACAGCTTGGAAAGTAACGAAAACCATAGCTTGTTTTGTTTTTGAAAGACCTCACATCACAATCAATTTGTCGCCTTTCAATAATTCTAAGCAAATGGGATTATGAACCAAATGCACATATTTTAAGTTTTCTTGTTTCCTCTTTCATGTCAATTTTCCATACTCCAACAAAATTCAGTGTTGGTGTGAAAAACTCACAGGTGATTACACGTGCTAGATATGATTTTTAGATATTTGTTTGGTGTGAAATTTTGAAGTGAAGTCAACGTTTTAGGTTCTGCATGCACATATTGTTGAAGAGAGGCTAAATGTATCCTACACATGAGTTACCATTCTTTCAAAGGCTTTCAAAGCTTCAAAGATGGGGTGGCGCTTTTAGTTCCAACCTCTCTTCGGTGCTCCTCGCCTCTCGACTCTAATTAGACGGAACTCTCCTCCCATGTTCGAATTTTTTTTTATGGAATCGGTACTTTAAGAGAAGTTCTAGAATAGCAAGCATCATCTTACTTAAATACCAAAATACAAAATTCATGCATTCGATAAAGCTTTACTTATGAGCTTTACTGAGGATGTGACAAAGGTATGGGGATTGAGGGATATCTATAGTTCTATTGAACCGAAAGGCACAAGTTACATAAAACTAAGTTACTAATATAGTTGATGGCTCATGACCAAAGGAACTACGCCAATTTGTTTCAAAGAACTTTTGATAAAATGAGAAGAAAACTACACCATCTTCTTAAGATGGTTACCTCAAAATGTCTTATTCCTTTTATACAATCAAACGTCCGTGGCAAACAAGTTAAATAGCTGGAAACATTTACTAATCAAATTCATAAACATGAACTCAAGAGTCAAGAGAGGGGTTCCTTTCCGGATATAGGTCAAGATATCTTTACACACTCAAACACTCTCATCAAACAATTATCATCTATACAAGTGAATTCCAAAGAAATAAAGCAAGGCACAATTGTCTAAAAGGACATCACCCAACTAAATATAAAATGACAAATTCCACAACATGAAAGAGGAGGAAATGCCCATTATCTACATACATACAAGAAAGATGTAATAGTACCTCCAATTGCACCCATGAAAACGTTGCATTCCTCGATCCGCCATAATAAAATTCAATTTGATCCCTCTAAGAATGCTTTGATCCGCATTAATGTCATCACCACCACGGCTTGGATAGCCAGAGTGATTCCCCTGGATCGCTAGGGAAGGCACAGCCTCGATAAATAAAGCAAGGCACAATTGTCTAAAAGGATATCACCCAACTAAATATAAAAATGAAAAATTCCACGAACATGAAAGAGAAGGAAATGGCCACTATATTGAGTGGTTGTTAGAGGGAAGGAAAATGAAAAGAGAGAGAGAAGGAAAGAAAATGTGGGCGAAAGTGTTTTTGAGAGGGAAGGAAAATGAACCGAGAGAGAAGGAGAGAAAATGTGCGAGAAAAGAATTTTTGGTGTGTTTTGAGGGGGCAATGCATGCAGACAGCAGACAGGAGACATTTTACACCCTCGGGAAAATATCCAACTCAAGAACGTTCGCATACGCTCACTTGATTAGAAATGAGGGGGAAATGTTATTTAGGGGACTCTCAAGTCTCTAACTATATAATTTTGCTTTTTGGCAGTGCGGATGATCTAGAATTTCTAGATACAATAGAGAGTTCCTTTTAGACCTTATTCAAAAACTTTGAAAATACAAAGGTAAACCACTTATCTGCAGTTGATAACCTGTTTACTGTTCGCTGAAGCTGAGTTTTGAATAAGGAGACCAGTATTGCAACAGTCTGTGATATGTCCAAAACCAAAGTCAAAAGTTTCTTGTTGCTCAAGGCATATTCTTGTAATAGATTCTTTGTTAGGTACTTATTCGTTATTCTCCGCAGATTATCCGGATTTACACTATTATTAATATTTAATAGGGTGGACTGGAAAACTTGGAGACAAATTCTATATATCATTATATATATATTATTTGGTTTCTCCCATTTGACCACTCTTTTGATGGTGATTACGGAGCAACATTTGTTGTTCTATTGGCGCCTTTAGAGGCGGTCGTTGTTGGATAATTAAAGACATCAAATGATATGCCCAGTTGCCCACCCACTACAAGTTACCAACAGAGTGCTATCAACATCCCTCATTCCCTCTTAACAAATATACAACAACATAGCTTGTATAATAAACCATGTACATCTAAGAAATTAGTATTGACTAGTTCTTAAGACTTTACCAGTCTTAATTTTTAATCACTAGTCACCAAGCCGCACGATCACATTCCAGGTAGCATAGAACTGTTTCAGAAATTTAATCTGTTCGTGGGAAGCCAATTTTGGAGATTAATATTGTTTCATCTCTATGGATCAATTAATTGGCACTTCTACTTATGTTGGGATTTATACCAACACCAATCGATCCCCCCACTACACAGAAAATTTGTATTTGAACACAATTCAACTCCAGACAAATTCTAAATATCAACTACAACATATACTAACATGCCCAACTCGCTAAACAACTATTAACAACAGATAATAATGTAAAGCAGTAAAAACAAACCACAACACAAAGATTTACCGTGGTTCGGCCAATGGTGCATACTTTCACAAGAGCTAGTTCTTTATATAAAGTGTGAAAGAATATTACAATCTCTCTTTTCAGTCTCTCACCTTATTAGATCACTCTTATCTCTTTACAGGATTGTCTCTCTGTAAATGTTATCTCTCAATCTTGATAGCTTTTAAAATTGGGTTTTCTCTGACTTTTGTGTTGTTTTCTGGGTATTAGGTTTTGTCAAAAACTCTAACTCTTATTGGAAACTCGCGGTCCCAATTTTCTTCTAAAAATAGACTTGAGCATGGGTCGCGCCTCGAGCAAGCACAAGTCGAAGCGCGGTCGCTAAAAGTAATCGGAAGTCTTTTACAAGATGGCGCTGGTCGCACTTGTCAAGGCTAATTTAGCTGGTCGCGCCTCGATATTTCCACGCAGAATGAAATCCTTTCCTCCTCATATGAGGGATAAAGCCAACAATCTCCCCTCCCGAACAGTGAGGGGGGGGCTTCCTCCATGCAATTTCCAAATCAACAGAGGAGTGTCTTTCGCCATTCCGCAATAAAGCACAACAAACATCAAACTTACCTTTCAATAATACTTTGGTCATCATATCCGACCCGCTCTTGTCGGTATGGATCTTCTCGATACACAAATACTTGTCTTCGAAAGTACTTCTAATCCAATGATAACGCATATGTGTATGTGCTTGGATCTAGAATGAAAACTCGATTCTTGCTCAAATGGATGGCGCCTCGATCGTCACATAGAACTACAAACCGTTTTCGCTTTAGCCCTAGTTCATCGAAGAATCTCTTCATTCATAGCAACTCTTTGCAATGCTCGCTGGGCGCAATATACTCGCTTCAGAAGGGAGAGAGCAACACACTTTTACAACTTTGATTGCCAAGAAACCGCCCCCCCGCAAAAGTAACCAAATAACCGGGTGGACTTCATCGAAGTCAACATCACCGCCATGTTCCGCATCGATGTAGCCTTCAAGTAAGGGCTTACTTTCACCAAAGCACAAACACGATTTGGAAGTGCCTTTGAGATATCTCAATATCCACTTAACACCTTCCCAATGCTCCTTCTCCGGATTTGACAGAAATCGGCTTACAACGCCCACGGCGAAAGCTATATCCGGTCTTGTACACACCATTGCTTACATCAAGTTGCCCACTGCGGATGCATAAGGAATCTTTTCCATCTGACTCGCTTACTCATGCTCACCCTTTGGACACATCTCTTTGGTCATGCGGAACTGGCCACCAAGCGGACAACTGACTAGCTTCGCTTGATCCATGTTGAATCTCTTCAACACCTTCTCAATGTAGCTTTCTTGAGAAAGCCACAACTTTTCACTCTTTCTGTCATGAGTGATCCGCATCCCAAGTATCTGCTTTGCTTGACCCAAATCCTTCATCTCAAAGGACTTACTCAAGTCTTTCTTCAACTTGAATATCTTGTTGATGTTTGGGCCAACTATCAACATATCATCCACATACAACAATAACACTATGAAATCCTCATCTGGAAATCTCTGAACAAACACATAATGATCGGAAGCAGACTTCTTGTATCCTTACTTCGCCATAAAGGAATCAAACTTTATGTATCACTGTCTCGGTGCTTGCTTCAACCCATACAAGCTCTTTATCAGCTTGTATACTAGGTGCTCTTTGTCTTTGACCTCAAACCCCTCTGGCTGGTCCATGTAGACATCTTCTTCAAGGTCTCCATGAAGAAAGACTGTCTTAACATCTAGCTACTCAACCTCTAGGTTCATACTTGCGATCATACATAATACCACCCAGATAGAAGTCATCTTCACTATAGGAGAGAAAATCTCATCAAAGTCAATCCCTTTCCTTTGACCGAATCCCTTCACAGCAAGGCGAGCTTTGTGCCTTGGGTGAGGATTGTTCTCTCCATGCTTAACTTTGTATATCCACTTATTCTTGAGAATTTTTCGTCCTTGCGGTTTCTTAACTAACTCATAAGTGTGATTCTTATGCAAAGAATACATGTCGTCATGCATGACCTTCAACCACTTCTCCTTGTCTATACCCTCAAGTCCTCTTGATAGTACATAGGTTCTCCACCATCCGATAGTAGCACGTACATATGTGGTGGATACCTGGTTGAAGCTAGTCTCTCTCTATCTGACCTCCTTGCCCTATCTGCTGGTGCCTCAGGAGGATGCACTTCTACTTGCTCTGGTGGTGGTTCATGCATCTCATCTACATCTTCTATACCAATAGGTTCTATCCCATCATGAGCAATAAGATTCTCATCATGAGCTTCAGGCTTATGGTTCTCTGCATTCTTAATGCCTTCTGCACGTTCCACAGTAGGAACTTCTGGTTCTAAATCAACAAGATCATTGGTGAAAGCCTGTAGCTTCTCACCCTCCTCAAAGTCTACTATGGTTTGGTCTTCCAGGAACACAACATCTCGACTTCGGATTACCTTTTTGTTAATCGGATCATAGAGTTTGTAACCAAACTTTTCATCTCCATAACCTAGAAAAATGCACTGCTTGGCTTTGTCATCAAGCTTGGATCTCTCATCCTTCGGAATATACACAAATGTCATGCACCCAAATACCCTCAAGTATCCATAATCAACATCTCTGCCTGACCATACTCTCTCTGAATAGTCACTATTCAGAGGCTTCAACGGCGATAGATTGATCACATGCACAGCTGTACGCATTGCTTCTACCTAGTAGGTCCTAGGTAGCTTAGAGTGAGAAAGCATGTATCTCATCCTCTCTACAATGGTACGATTCATTCTCTCTGATATTCCATTATGTTGTGGTGTCTTAACTTGGGAACGGTCTGCTCATGACGAATCCCAAGACTCTGACAATACTCTTCAAACGGCCCAATGTACTCACCCCCATTATCTGAGCGAATACACTTCAACAACTTCCCAGTCTCTCTTTCCACCATATTGTGGAATTTCTCAAGCACGCCAAGTACTTCATCCTTGGTCTTCAGACTATAGACCCATATCTTTCTTGATGCATCATCAATGAAGGTCACGAAGTATGAAGCTCCCTCATGAGACTTCACTTTTATAAGACCACATAAGTCTGTGTGCACTAGTTCAAGGACATTGTTCTTTCTGTGAGACGGGAATCATTGGAAAGACACCCTGTGTTGCTTTTCTACCAAACAGTGAGTACATATATTTAAATGTGTACCTTTGATGTCTGGCAAGACATTTTGCTTAGCAAGAACTTCCATCTATTTTATGCCCATATGACACAGTCTCTTGTGCCACAGTTCGGATGAAGCTTCTTCTTCTGCCGCATTCAATTCTGCTTTACACAAACTAGCCTGTGTTTTGTAAAGAGAGTAAGTTTTCTTCCTCCGGCCGCTCTGATGGAATCTACGCCAGTTCCATACTCGCTACCAAACGAAGTTTACAAAGTCATCGCCATCTAATTTCCCAAATTAATTAGGCTTAACCGTATGTCGAACATGTCTTACATCCTTTTGAAGTGTTGTAACGCCCGTATTTAAAATCATGATTTATTAATTAATTAATTAATTTAAAATTTGTTGGATTGGAATTTGGGATACGTGGGCCTGATTTCTGGGCCCGAGTCTGTGTTGAGCTTAGGTTTCAAACCTAGGTATATATACATATTTTTCCAGAGAATAGGGTTTTTAGATAAAAATAAAATAAAAATGGAGGCAGAGATAAAAGCTCGCTTGCTAGAGTGTTGGAGCGCGACGATTCGGACTATGATGAATTCGTGGAGCTTTTGATTAAATTGAGTAGATTAGTTTTATATTTTACGGTCTAATTTTACTGTCCAAGGCTTTTGCTCATATTTTCTGTGTATTCTTTTGTCTTTATTATTATTGTTAATGTCGTTGTTAAAACGTGTTAAATTGTAGCATTATTGAAACTCGGGGGATGGGGCTGTTGAAGCTCGAAAGAGAGTCAATGGTGGCGCGAGCCAAGCCAACGTTTGTCCTGTATATGGTTTAAAACTACTATACTGTTGTTGGGTGGGTTCATTTTAATGGCGGCCAGAGAAATCGCCAGTAAAATGAATGTGAACTACTATTGTTGTTTTTGTGTTGAGCGAAGATTGGGGGTAGAAAGGGGTTGAAGTTTGGTTATTGTTGTTTGAATGGGTGCTGAAAAGGGGCTGTCAAAGCTCGAAGAAATCGTTAATGGCGGCCGACAAGAAATCGCCCAGTTTTTATTTAAACTTTGTTGTTGGGGTTTTGGTTGTGTATTTGAATGGATTGTTGGTGATGGCGTTATAAGGTTTGATTAAGGGGATGAGGGCTGTCGAATGAGGGCTGTGGGGAGCTTGAACAGCCGGCAATGGCGGTCGATGTCTGTTGGAGAGTGATCTCGACAGTTGCCAAAATCGGTGTTGGTGTGAATTAAAGTTATAGGGTTTTTCAATAGGAGTCAAACCGCTGGAATAGAAGTAGAGGAGGAGAACTGGTGGTGGAAGAGGCTGCTGGCGCTGGAGCTGGTGAGATGAGGGAGACGACTGTTTGGTTAGTGGGCCTTGATTGGGCTGAAATCTTTTTGGTTTGGGCGGTTTCAGTTTTTGGGTTTAGATTTTAGTTCTTGGGCCGGACTAAGTTAGTTAGTGGTTTGGGCCATTTTCAATTAGCTTTCTTTGGGCCAAATCACTTAATTGTTTGGGGCAGTTTCTAATATTGTTTGGGGCAGTCCATAGGACTTAATATAGATCCAAATGGGTATTTCAATATTTAGACTTTTGGGTTTTGGTTTTGGGCTTTGACTGTGGACTTTTGACTGTTTAATTGTGTTACGTTTTACGTTGTAAATTATATGGACAAATCCAATGCTAAAATGCTGTGGAAGCTTGTATAAATTTGGTTGTCATTATCTAAGAAAGATTTGACGCTGATATTGTGTATTTTTTTTTGACACGTGACGAGATAGAAATTTTAGGAGACATAATATTCTTAAAATGCTATAAAAATGTTATGCGGTACGTTTGGAGCTATTGCGACGTTATGTAGTATGTTGAAAGTGTTGTTCTATTAAATGATATCATATGTTAGGATATCTATTAAATGCAATATTTTTAGGAGAAATAAAGGTAAACGCTACATTATCATTTCTATGAGATGCTACTATGAGGTAGTATAATAATTGTAGATATTTCCCATGGGATTGTGGCTTAGTGCAATAATTAATTGGCACGTGAAATAAAAATATATTTGAGATTTGATATAGAGATACTTGGATATCGTGCAATGAATAGTATTGGCACGTGATAATGTGGATGGTATTATAACGAGAAACGTTGAGCTTCAGTACAATTAAGTATACTAGCATGAGATAGAACAAGAATTTTTCTGAGATATAAATGTATGACACCTGAATAAATCACGTAACAAAAATCCTAGAACCTAGCTACCATAACTCATGTGATTGGCCCATGTAAAGGGCGTATGTGATATGATTGACCCTTCTGGCGTTTCAGTGAATCTGAATGGCCCTTCGGGCGTAAGTAATTTGATTGGCCCTTCTGGCGTTTCAGTGAATTTGAATGGCCCTTCTGGCGTAGCCGAATAGTGGCTTGATTATTCCGTTCACAAAATTAGAACGAGACGCGCGATATTTTATGCCGAATAGTGGCAATACTTACATAATGGCTTTCGTGTGAGGGTTACCTGGTGTGCGGCATCCCGCTCAGGGTAATTGCGCACGGAGTGGTCCGCTATGTGAGGGGAGGCATGTGGATGTACATGTTCGGCGTTGGGTAGTGGTTGTGGTAGCCAGGGAAACTAGGTAAGACATAGATACGACGTGATTTTAGGGACACGCAAAGAAAGCCTTAAATAATATAATTATGGTGATAGGTTGGTTAATGATATATCTTTAAATATATGATTGTATATAGTTTTGCAGAAGGGTGGGTCAAACTAATTACTTTTGCAGAGACGACCCATTCTGTAATTGAGCATGAAATGCGTAAGTATAGAATATGTTTGGCTGGTTATTAGTTTAGTTAGAACCTAAGACACCTCGGTGGAGGAACTAAATGCCTTTTTATTATGCGTATGGTTGTTGTGTAGTTAGTGGGAAGTTAATGCGCCTCAATGGAGGAACTAACTGCCTTTACATGTGGTATGTACATATCGATATGATTGTTTTATTATTGGAAGCTAAAGGCCCGTGGAGGAACTACCGCCTTAATTATGGTACTTAAGGATATTGTATTATTCGTTGGAGGTTAAAAGCTACCGGTGGAGAAACTAACTGCCTTATTTATTGTGTAAATATATGTATAAGTATATGTTGTATTTTAGGGCTACTCACACCAAAGATTGTTTATAATCTCAATCCGATTTGCATGTTTGCTTATCGGTGTGTTCATCAAATGAACATAGTTGATAAGTCTTGACAGATAAATGTTGAAGAAGGTTGGTTCTTTGCTTGTGGTTTGTGTTAGCGTCACATTCGTGATATGTTTTGTTTTCCTTTAAGGTATAATAGTTTTAGTTGAGGCAAATGTTATTTTGTATTTTCAACAGAAATTATAATTAAAGAGGGTTGAAATGAAATTTGTAATTTAATCATATTTGGCGAAGTTTTTGTAATGAAGAGGACTTTTGTTTATCTTAAATTTTTATTGGTTTTTAATTATCCGCGTATTATTTAAACCGACATTATGGGTTTTGGGAGTTGAGATTGCATCACACCTCAAAATCGAACGATCCAAACAAATATTGTTTTTCCAATTACATCAAAATTCGGGTGTGACAAGTGTCAAGGTGTAGCCGACATTGGTTTCTACATGAAAATCTCCAATGCCTAATCTTCGAAGTCGCCATCGCTACCCATCCTCACTTTACCATATTCACCATAGCTGTAGGTAGTGAAGAATCTCCTATCTTGCGGTGTGACGTGATAGGATGCTCCTCAGATCTATCACCCACTCAGATTCGACATGAGGTACTAAGACAACACACACCACACCGACACATTCCCACTCAGTCGCCGACTAGTGCGGTAGTATCTCCTCAGTGTTTCCGCCTCCTCCGCACCATGTCTTCATGTACACAGCTTATTCTTCTCATCCCTCTTCATGTTATGCACTCATATCCGAAGTGACCCTTGGTGGCACAATAGTAACATTGCCTCTCTACCTTAGGAGTTCTAGCTTCACCCCCCTAGATTTACTGCTATCACCTCTAATCGAGATGGTTTTCTCGCTTTTACCTCTCCCCCGTTTCTCTGTGAAAATGATCTCTGATTGAGAGGAGCTTCCTTTTGAACTCCTTCTAGCCTCCTCATTCAACAAAGACGTGGTAGCCATCTCCATGGTAACTATTCCATCCTTGGCTGCTCAGTGTAGAGAGACTGCTAATGTCTCCCAACTTTTGGGTAGAGAGCATAATAGAAACAAAGCCTCAACTTCGTCTCCCAAATCAATCTTCATCAAATGCATCTGATTGATGGTACGTATTCTGTAATTCATTAAGATGCTCAAACATTGAAGACCCTTCTTGGTACTTCGTGTCGGCAAACTTCTTAACGACCAGCACTTTGTTTCCACCCGACTTTCTCTCGTAGAGGTCTTCGAGTTTCTTTCACAAACTGAAGGTTGTAGTCTCTTAGGACACATGGTGAAAGACACTGTCATCAATCCACTGTCGAATGTATCCAATCTCTTTTCTACAATGCTTTTTCCACTCAAAGATCATCGCCTTTTTCTGGTTTTACTCCCTCATTCTCAATAGCTAGGTAGTGTCAAGTCCTTGCAGTATAGCAAGTCTTCCATCTTGGCTTTCCAGATGATGTAGTTCTTCATATTCAGACTCGTCATGCGAGTGTTCACGGATTTGTCCATCTCTACAAGTTATTTAAACTCAAATCTTCTCTTAGGAATTTTGTCAAACACCTTCCGACCAAGATTTGGATAACACCCTAGGCTAATCAAACCTGGTTTTGATATCACTTGCTGGGGTTTATACCAATACCAATCGATTCCCCCACTACACAAATAACTTATATTTGAGCACAATCCAACCCCAGACAAATTCTAAATATCAACTACAACCTATACTAATATACCCAACTCGCTAAACAACTATTAACAACAGATAATAATGTAAATCAATAAAAGCAAACCACAACACAAAGATTTACCGTGGTTCGGCCAATGGTACCTATTTCCACAAGAGCTAGTTCTTTATATAAAGTAGGAAGGAAGATTACAATCTCTCCTTTCAGTCTCTCACCTTACTAGATCACTATTATCTCTTTACAGGGTTGTCTCTCTGTAAATGTTATCTCTCAATTTTGATAGCTTTCAAGATTGGGTTTTCTCTGACTTTTGTGTTGTTTTCTGGGTAATAGGTTTTGCCAAAAACTGTAACTCTTATTGGAAACTCGCGGTCCCAATTTTCTTCTAAAAATAGACTTAGCGCTGGTCGCTACTGAAAAGTTGGAAGTCTTCACGGCATGGGCTGGTCGCTCAGATTTCCACGCAGAATGAAATCCTTTCCTCCTCATGTGAGGATAAAGCCAACACCTTCACCATCCTGCACCATTACAATGACAATACTACACTTTCTCCCACTTCACGCACATTTATGGTGGCTCACTCCAGTATCAATCTTTTCTGCTATAAAAGTGTATACCACTGGGCTTGTGTTAAGGTATAAATCCTACGTGACCATAGAAACAAAAGAGTTGTTCTTCAGACGACATAGCATAGATCAATTACCAAATTACTTACTGATTACTCTTCCACTTTAAGTTGAATAAGTTGTGCAGCAGAAGCCGTTTGGGAACTAAAGCAGAGAAGAAAAACAAGAAATCTAGACTGAAGAAAGGAGGGGGCGGGGAGTAAGAGCCCGTTAAATGCGCAAGGTAGAATATCAAGAGGAGTCCATTCCCTGATGTGAAAATGGAAAACAAAGATTGGACATGAGGACAAGAAGACGGCTGTGATATGACATCTTTTAAACCTGATGGACTGAAATATGAACACAGTCACACTAAAGAGAACTCACTTCCTGCGAGCTAGATTAGCATTTAAGTCAGTTTTGCTTTAACGTTTATAAATTGGTTGTGTACATAGACAACATTTTAAATCATGTTCCTTAGGGTCAAAATATGCCCCAGTTGAATGTTTGTTTAATGTAACGCCAGCTTAATGCAACTATGCAAGGCAGCTTTTACTTTTCTACGATTTTGTGCAATGACTACTGATACAAATGAGAAATATAACATCGCCAATAATGCATGCATGAACACGATCCGTCTTTAAAATGATGGAACCGAGCACGATCTCGTTAGGAGGCGGAGCTTACGGTGTTCTCGAATGCATGTGCTGTTGTGCAAGAGAATCTGCAGCTATCGAATCCAGTCTTTCAGGCACATGAATAGGGAACCTTATTTATGGCTAGGTTTCCCGTGGGGAGTTAGTCCATAATTAAACATGGCTACTCGAGACTATAGGGGAGGGGTGGTGGTGGTTTCCTAGTAAACCCTTACCAAGAAAGCTACACTACTGAAGAAAGGAGGGGGCGGAGTGTAATGAGCAAGAGGCTGTTAAAGCCGAAAGTATGATCTCATTCCTTTTGTATATAAATATAACACTGAAAGACTGAGTCTTGATGTGGAGTGCCGAGTGCATATCATTAGGAACTCATTCCCTGTTGCAAAAATGGACGACAAAGATTCTATAAGCAGATTGCTAGGGTTCGACTAAAATGCCGAGTGCATATCATTATGACATCTTTTACACAGATGTTGGACTAAAATGTGAACAACCCAAAGAAAGCAAACCTCCTGCGAGTAACGTTAACATTTCAGCCAGTTTTGCAGTAACAATAAATCAGTTGTGTACATCTACAACATTTTTTCAATCATGTTTGCTAGGGTAAGGTCTTAATGTACTTCGATCAGTTCAATGTTTAGCTTTTGCAATTCCAGCTTAATGCAACTCAGTTCTCACTTCTCTATCCATATTCTCAAAGACTATTAATACAAATGTACAAACAAGAAGAAATATAACATCACCAACAATCCATGCAAGAACACGATCCGTCTTTAAAATGATGGAACCGAGCCCGATCTCGCACCATAATCTCCACACCAAAGACACTAGAGATTAATTTAGTTACAGTATGACAATCATTGCAGACCCGCAGGTTTTTGAAGATGCGAATTGGCACGCCTGGTCTGGCATTAAGGAGCCCAAACGAAATGGCAAGTCTCTCACTGTGCAGGGAGAGTGACTGCTGCTTTTCATCACCATGTTCATCAACCATAGGCGCTTGTGACAAGTCAGGTACATACCCTGCTGATTCTAGTCTATCCTCGATATCAATGTAACGAAGCGATATATCTCTTTGCTGCAGGGATGTGAAGTATCCCCTGCAAGAAATTGGTGAACCTCGCCATCAACCTCTATCAAACTGCAGCCAGGCTCTTTAGTGATGCCCTTCTCACTCATTAGCCTTCGTACCAGTCCAACATCATTCCAACGGTTGGCTGATGCATACACTCTGGACAAGAGCACATAAACACCACTACTCGCACCTCCTTCTGTATCAAGAATCCGTTTAGCGACTTCTTCACTGAGCTCAATATTAACATTTTGCTTGCAACAAGCATCCAAAAGACTCCTCCAAATCTCACAGACATGAGAGAAACGTGATCTAATGCTTCATTAATCAGTCCAGCACAAGCAAAAAGATCAACAATGCACCCATAGTGCTCCACTTGGGATCAATCTGGTACTCTTTAGCCATTAAGTCAAAATACCTACGACCCTCACTCACTAGACCTCCGTGTTTACACGCACTTAAAACACCCGCAAATGTAATTGAGTTAGGCATCAAACCATCAATATTTGACATAGAGGCAAAGGTGTCTAACGCTTCCTTGACTGGCCATGCATTCCGAAACCCAATATCATCAAATTCCAAGAAGTTACATCTCGTTTACTCATCCTCCTAAAAACTTGATGAGCCAAGTCCAGAGACCCACACTTGCAATACATATCCAACACTGAATTGTTCACTAACACATCCTTCTTCACACTCAGCTCACACTTTCTCAACACATACACATGAGCCCACATTCCTAAATACATCGACGCCAAACCAGTACAAGCACATATAACACTCTGCATAGTAAACCCATCAGGTTCAAACAATTTCTGCACTTGAATAAACAATCTCAAAGCAGTAACAAGCTCACCAAACTGAACATTCCCATCAATCATAACATTCCAAGAAACCAAACTTGTATCAGACATCTTCTCAAACACTTTTCTCCCAAGGTCCAAATGCCCACACGATACGTAAAAATGTACAAGACTAAGTATCTTTCTGAAACCCAAGTTTCACAACATGACAATGCATCTGTTTCCCTTCAAACAAAGCAAACAAGAATGCACAAGCCTTAAGTACAAAAGGGTAAGTATGTTTATCGCGAATAAGGGTATTCCAAATGAAGGAGTTGGGGACTTGGGGTTATGAATATGGTGAAGAAGGCGAGAAGCAGTGAGCCAGGAATGTAAGTGAGGGTGAGCCACCCAAAAACCAAGTATAAAAAAAGAGCATGTCTATAGTGCGGAGATAATGTGGGCCTTTGGATTAGTACTTTTGCCATGCAATACACACGCACCCTTGGTATGAGTGGCCCAGATTTGATAGCATACCATACGACCTGCGCACCATAGATTTAGCCATAAAAAAAACAATACACTAATTTTTTTTTAACTAAAAATTCAAACCCGATCACAAAACAAGTATATTTCGAACATAAAAAAATCATATAAAATAATTGCAATAAGTATAATATAAAAAAAAAAATAAGAAAAGAAAAAATAATTCAATCTAAACAAATACTTATTCATAGTTGTTCTGAGCGGCCTTCTTTTTTGTCATTTTTCTTCATCTTTTGGAAGCGTTGCAAGATCAACTCGGCATCAATGCTATCAAAAACTTCGTTTTCAATGTATATTATTAAACAATTATTCAACCATTCATCCACCATCCGATTGTTGTTGTTTTGGTAGAAGAGTTTAAGACTTAAATTTTAATATAGAGTAATAGAGAGTGGAGGAGAGGAGAAGTAGAGTATGTTAGGGGTTTTTTTTTTCTAGTTGTTTTTTTTAAATAGATACAAGATGATTTCTGTTTGGGTTTATATATGGGTTGATAAAAACGAGATAATTAGGAGCACAAATAATATTGGGTTTTCTATTAGCTTTTTTGGTACTGTTTTTTTTTTTTTTTTTTTTTTTTCATACTAAATAAACAAGTCAAATCTGTACATCAAGTACAACACCCATCACATGACATCTAACACATCCTTTTTGTTTCGCTCAGCACATGCCACCTTTTTTTTTTTTTGCTCCCTTATCACTTGGTTGATCACTTCAGATAGCTCCTTTGTACAGTTGCTTTTAGATTCTTTCTTGAGATTCCTAATTTGTGATGATTTCTCTTTGAAAAATCAAAGAGGAATCTGAGACTCTTTTCAAGCAGCTTCTTGAGAATGAGATTGACCTGAATGTGTTTCTACAAAAGCACAAGAAGCTTCGAGGCGATCACAAGCGCACTCGCTCATCTTCTTTGTGAAATCATCTTCCTCGTTAAGGCTATCAAGTATCAACTGTATGATATATGAAAAATATCATTCTCAACAAGTAACATTCTTGTCTCATCCATATCGCACCACCCAACTTCTTGACATTTGAGTGATAAAATTAGAACAATCTACGCTTCTTTTTGTATTTTTTCTTTGTTGTTTATATTTTTTTTGTCTTTCCATTTTTCAATCCGATTTGTTAGTCATCATAAACTTGTTGCTTTTGTCCGCCCCTTGGAACTTCGGATGGTGGCGAGACTTTATGAACTTCGGATGGTCACCGATAGCTACTTTTTTTTTTTTTAAGTTGTTGAGGGCACGCCACGGGTGTACCTTGGGCTCCTCGCTCCGCCAATCGGCGAAGCGTAATTAATATCAAAAGTGGTAGACAATCGGTGGTGGTGATGGAGTGAGAGGGTTTTAGTATTGTTGTTGGTGGTGGAGTGGATATGAGGTGGTGATGGGGCTGTTGGTGTAATGGACAACACCATTTTTAGTGGAAGCTATTTACAATATCTTTTATTATCTATTGAAAAAAAGTTGGTTGAAGTGAAAACGGTTAAAGAATTTTTAGAATGTTGTTAGTCGTTACTGATTACAAGTTGGCTTGCTGATATTTACTCATTTGTCTTACTCTCTCACCAGAAAATTTTAGCTTCCACAAACAAAGACATCAACTTTCCATATTCATCTCCATCAGTTGCAAACAGGGCTGTTTAAGAGTAATAGAAATCAATACCATATTTATTTTTACTGCATGCCACAAAGTGCTATATTTTATTTTTTATTTTTATTTTTTATTTTTTATTTTTTTTAGAAATGGCTAGGGGTTAAGGCGACCCCAACCTTTTATTTAATCAAAGTGCTATGCTAACTACAAGTCTAGAACAGTACCAATTTATTCACATGCTTTCCCTATCTTATGTTTCTTAGGCTGAGTCCAATGGTGCATTACCTCTATCTCTATTCTACCAAAAAACAGTGTTTTGAGGACAGGGAGTTAATTTTGGTGTCCAATAGTTCGGACCATTCTACGCCACTTCGATCGGCACGGAATTAAAAAAAAAATGCATTCCACGCCACTTCAAGTGGCGTCGTTTGGGATTTTACAAACCACACCACTTCAAATGGCGTGGTATGAAATTGAAAAATGCATTCCATGCCACGCCACTTCAAGTGGCGGATTAAAAAAAAAAAAACATTTCACGCCACTTCAAGTGGCGCCGTTTGAGATTTTACAAACCACGCCACTTCAAATGGCGCGGTATGAAATTGAAAAATGCATTCCACACAACTTCAAGTGGCGCCGTTTGGGTTTTTACAAACCACGTCATTTCAACTCGCGTGGAATACACTCTCTATTCCTCAATATTACTCTCTATATATGGAGAGTATTATAGAGATAAGGGGCAAAAACCATCGCCACTCCCTCCACTTTTGAGGGAATGGGGAGCCATTGCACCCAGCCTTAGAACTAGCAAATTGGTACGCGTGTTGCGCTTGCGAAGCTAACAAAGTACCACACCAAAAATAAATATTTCAATATACTTTAATATGATTATAGAAATTTTAAAAGCGTGCACAAATTAGGGAGAAAAAAGAACATTATATCATAACAAAACCAACTTAATACAGGAATTAAAATTTATAGATTTTTTTTTTTTAATAAAAAGCAAAAACGAAAGGTGTTAGGTCTAGAAACAATTGCAAGAAGAATACGTTCTTAAAAACTCTAAGGAACGAAATGTAAGCCAAACAAATGTTATTACATAAGCAAAACTGATAGCGAGAATGTCTAATTCTTAGTTCTTACATCAGTTGCAGGAACATTGAATTTGCAAAAAAGTGAACGCTGAAACATATCGTAAATTAAAGCATAAAAAATCAGCATGAGTCACAATGAGGACCTGCATGCGGGCTATCTTCATCTTGAGCCTGAACACTTCATATATGTTGTCTATTTGCATGGTACACTTAAATGTTTGGTGACATGTCTAGTCTTCAAATCAAGCACATTCTATCTTGGTGCATTCCTTAGCATGGTTGCATGTAAAAGTAATTCTTTTGAATTTAGACTCAACATATATAGATCAATTCCAATAGCTCATTCTTGTATAGTCTTCAATTGAGGGTGCTTGGCGTTTAAGTGATGTTGCTGATAGAAAAACGGTCTGAATGAAAAACTTTTCTTCTGTGTGCAATGTTAACATGTATATTAAACAAAATTTGTCTGTAGAATCAAATTCCATTTTTAAAACAACACCATGGTCTTTGATATCTCAGAAATTTACCAACTCAATATCCGTAGCAAAAAGAATGCAAAAGACAGGTAAAAATAATTAAATAAATAAAATATACTGCCAATAAGACATCCCATACAACAAAAGAAGAACTATTACATACCGCATCGTTTTTATTCAGGGACATAATGCTAGCAAAAATCACGGAATACAGACACTCAATGTTTGAGATATGATAAAGCGTTGAGATATGTTCTCCTGAGCATTCCTGCATACATATGTTTTATCAGCAAAAAACACATTGAGCAAATAAAAAGAGTACCTACTCACATCAACTTGAGATAGAGAAAAGTCCTTACAATGTTAAGAGTTCATTTCCAAAGCATGCATATGGATGTTTAAGCCAATTTCTGATAACTCTGTACACATTTTTTTCAAGTAAATTGGGCACACCTGTTGCGCTTGCATCACTGAAAAAGTCATTATTGTTCGATCGATCAGTGAAAATCAAGTCCCTTTCACTATTACTATTATTATAATTTTCGCTAAAAAAAGGATTGTGTGTAAAATATTTTATTGTTAAAATTTAGTTTTCATAATCCATGTCTTATTTGCGGCCCCTCGGCAGCGGTTTTGTGTAGATATATTAATGAAGGTGTTGGTTATTTTGAAAAATAGAAACCTAGAAACTCAAAAATCATATAAAGATTGCAAAAATGACTAAAACATTAAAAGGAAACCATAAGACAAAGTTAACTCCAATGACAACAAACGGTCCGTAAAGATTAATGCTAGCTAAATGCCCAAAATACCTACTGTCATTTCCTTAGATATCATAATTCATACCACAACACTGCACACATCAAGGAAAGGAGTCTAATAAAAAGTCTTTCTAATGATCTACCAACAAATCTCGGGCCAACACCTCAAACTAAAACGACTTGGCTTGCTTCCCTTGGATTATTTAGCATCAACTGCTTCCATCCTCAGTTGCACCACTACTTGTGTTTTAATTTACGCAAACAATGTAACTATAAAGATAATAAGTATATTTATCTCAACGTTTTATCTCAACATTTGTAATGTGAGACCCCAAAAAATAGAAGCTACATTACAATTAGTCAAATGTAACACATAAGATGAATAACGCAAAAATACTAACATATCTTACCATATTTTCTAGCACAACCTTGACAACGGGGTTGAGGGCTTAAGGTGGATCACTTGAAGTTGTTATGCAAGGCTATGGCAACACCTTGATCAATATGGAACTCATGAACAATCCGCAAGTCTACAACAATTGAACAAATTGTCAACTTCCTATAATGTTATAAGTCTATATAACCCTACTATCATGCGGAGAAAACTATTTAAAATATTAACATTGAAAGTAAAAAAATACCTTATACCTTATTTTTTTTGTTTTTTTTTAAATGAAAATTTTATTGATAATGATAACGAGTTTTAGAAATAATTAGGACAAGCGTGCAACAAGATACGTCTCAAGTCTTTTTTTTTTTTTTTTTTTGGGTGAGGTCTACGCTTATTTAAGAATTGAGAGTGAAAGAAAGGAGGAGTGATTAATTAAAATTATACAAACTGATCGGTTGGGCTTTTGGCTTTTGGCTATTTGTTTTAGTCTCATTAATTCATCAAACATTCAAAGACACATTTGTCCTTTTTTAATAGTTTTGGATTCAAAATAAATTATAAATGATAATTTTGTAGGGGCAAAAACAGAAGTAAAAAAAAAAAAAAACGTTGGTTTATTGGAATGTTTTTTATTAATTTTTTTCATACTATTTTTTTTTCATTATATTCTTACTATAGTTGTGAAATTTTTTTGGGGTCTTGTAGTGGAAGTTTGTTAAAAAATTGCGAGTCTTAGTCTTATAGTTCAAGATTTTTCTAGGCAATTAATTATGTGGTAGTGAAACTTTTCTAATCTCAGGAGGTGCGACAAAAAGTTTTTCCACACACATCTCCTATATTCATTTATGTCTTCAATGTAGTCATGCAGACATCACAATCGGGTTTGAGGGGAAAACCTCCATAGCCTTGTAGATTAAGAGAAATGACATTAGACAAACCACATTCAAAAGAAACAAACAGAACATTCCCAAATGATTATTGGTAAACAAGTGAATATTAATAGAATTTGAGTAAATGAATTATTTCATTAGCTTCTAACGATCCCTTGTTTAAGAAAGGAGATAAAAGAGTAGATGAGATGTTCTTGAGAAGGCGAAAAGCCATTTTGAAAAAGATTTTTTTTTTAGTGAGTAAGATTTTGTATTAAAAATGAGAAAGAAGTTATATGAAAATGTAGAAGGGAAAAGAAAAGGTACAGTAATGGAAACTAGGGAGGAATATACAGGAACGGAGGAAAGAAAGGACAAAAGAGAGAGTACTGATGCACATTCCTGAACATGCATAACGGTCAAATTTCCATCCATCCAAGACATTCCAGCGCACAATAGAACGTGGTGTTTTTATTTTATTTTCAGTTTAACAACATGATGCTTTATTATCTGATTTGATCATCACTCTCTTCCTTCCGTCAAGCTATTGAGTATTGAATACTCAAACGCCATGAAAAAACAGAGAGAGCATGGGGTGTGAATAACGAGTATTTATATCATAAGAGTTTGGTCATGTAAGAGCATTTCCAATGAGAGTGTAAATTGTATAGAGTGAAAAGTTTACACTCCAAATGTCAAAAAACTCTATCTAATAGGAGTGCTAAACTGTAGATAATAGACTATTTGTTGATATAGGGGGCTTGCGTAAAACCATAAGTAAAACTAATTAGTTGATTATAAACCTAATTATAGTTTTCATTAAAAACCTAATTATAAACGGTAGGCAAAAAAACTCTATCCAAAGAAGCTTTGATTAGTTGATAGAGCGCCCGAAGATGAATGAACACTAAGACTATTAACATCTTTTCTCTTGAAAACTAGTGATATGTTTAGGATTGCAAGGTGTTGATTGGCAGTTTAATTTCTGAACTGTTCAGTTTTTTGGGATATGTATATTCTGAATAAAAACTGAGAAAAATGTATATCGCGCAAATTATCCAAATCTAATTTGTTATGCACAATGCTAAACTTACATAAATTACCTTTTCCAAGTAAGTTCACATTACAACTATCGATTCCATTCCTCACCGACTGTTAATTAAGGTGGCATCAGTTGTCCGATGAGTACTAATGCTAGGTAATGTTACCACTTACCAGTATACCAGCGGTACTCCCATCATCCTTTTTCAGTTACTATACCACCAGCAAGCAGCCAGATAACTAAAATTTTATATAAAAAAAAGATTCACCACCATGTTTTGCCATAGAAACAAACTGGGGAACCATGCATAACGATACAGTTTCAATTCTATTTAGCTTAAAAACTGCACCTAAAAATAAATACACCAACGGGACAATAGTTCACCAAGGTCCTGAGTTTCTTTAGATGTAAACTAATTTATAGACTCAGCAACAGGTTCCTCCTTACAATCCTCCGGATCTTTTGGAATCTTTCAAATCATTCTTCCATGCCTGTAATAGGACGATCGCAATGAATATACCCATACCGCGAAAGAGATCCCATAGTCAATGGAGGTGAAATCATAAGGGCAGCTGAGAGAAGACTAAAGACAGTTAACACAAGAAAGAGAAGAAGTATCCACGAGCACTACTTTCAGGAGTTTCAGCATGTCACGAAAAAATCTAACAATAAGATAGAAGTAATAAAATCTATTTTTCCAGTTCCAAGTTCCAAGTTCCAACCTAGGATCCTATGCATAAAACTTGTAAACATCAGACCTCAAATTTTGGGAAAAACCGTCCGGCAATAATTTCTTCTAAAATTTGCAATTTTTTTTTTCCCCAATCAACCACACCCACTGCCCTTTTTCTTTTCTTTTCTGTTAAGGGCTTACTAAAGAAATACATAATTAATAAGTACAAATACAAAACTTTTGTATAACAGAAATGACACATAAATAGCAGGAAAGTATCACTTTCTTCATTGCTTATCCGATTACAATCATTTTCTTTTCCTTATTATTTGTTTGAAAATAAACTTTGCTTACACGAAAGCATTCTACAAATTGCATCAATCCAACAACCAACAAGTAACAAGAGTCATTCTTCCTGATGATACAAAAAAGCTAAAAAAGACAAGCTACCACTGAATAAAAAGGAAATAACTCCAGAAACACTAAATCCCCACATATCAATCCAACTCTTTTTGAACCTTGATTCCCATACTGTTGGCGGTGCCGATAATTGACTTCGAGATTGACTCCAAAGACATGGACTGGCAATAAGGATCAGACTGCTTTACCTTCGCAATCTCATAAACGTGCTTCAACGATATGGTAGATGCAACAACATGACCAGGTCGCCCGCTACCAGAATCAATACCAGCAGCCTTCTTGAGGTACCAAGTGACTGAAGGTGACTTAACTGTGAACTCAAATGTGTTGTCCTTGAAAGCCGTGATTTTTACTGCCATTGGAGTATCTGGTTTGTATTTTTGGGTTCGGGCATTGAAATCCTTGCAGAAGGCCATCAGATTAAGTCGATACTGACCTAGAGCTGGTCCAACCGGTGGTGCAGGCCGAGCAGCACCAGCTGGGACAGTGAGTTTAATTGTCGCAGATACAGGTCGGCGAGTGAGGACCTCCTTTAGAGACGCCATAGGTGGCCACTTTGTCAGGAGACTGTAATACACATAATATGTATATCCAATTAAAATCAATCTAATCAAAATGTGTTAAAAGGTAATTAGATATAGCTCCACATTCTGAATAAAATGTTTCAATCTTTTACCACTTCTCCTCAACTCTGTCTAACAGATGGATTAACATCTGAATTCCATTTTCTTTACCTTCACAACATCCATTGCTTTATAGCATTGACATGTTTCAGCAGTGGAAACTACATAACAACAGCCTTTTCGTACAAACAATCTGATGAGAGCTCTATGGTCTAAAATTATTCACAACAATGTACAATATTACATTGGCATGTTACCTAAAGAGTCACACCTACCATTAGAGAGAACTACCAAGAAGCAAGGTATACTCACTTAACGACTAGCTGTACGTTGCCCCACAAATTTAACATTCATTTATTGGGCACTTGAAAAATATATCTACTCAATCTATTCCAAACTTTTCATTTATATTTTTACCAATCCTTCGTAAACACGGGTTTCAAATACTAATGTTAAGTAGCTAAACAGAAAAAACCAAAGATTAAAACACCATTTTCGTAATTATTCACATATCAGAAACATTGGACTGGTAGAGATAATTAGTACCTTGAAAGAAGGGGGGGGAATGTAAAAAACCTGTTCAAAATCAAAAGCAAATAACAAGAAAGAATTAGTCTACAGAAACAAATGACCTTGTTGGGCTTTTCGAGTGAGAAAGGGTTTAGGGTTTTATGAGAAATATAATTCCCTCTTTACCCCTACCTTTCCGAAATCACTTATATCAGTTTTTCAGTACTAAATATTGGTATTTTGATCAGTCCCAAATTATCAAAATTTCGCGCAAATAAGTTCCAGCCAAGGAAAATGGATTTTTCATATCCACGTGTCACGAGTATAGGCTACTTGTCTTACCACAATAAATCAGAATGGATATCCAGATTGAAGTTGAGGACCAATAAGGTGTTGCTGACTTGTGATTTCCTCATCCATAATATCATCTTCACTTACTATTTAATCTCTCATAGCCTTCTCTAACAATCAACAAGCTTTTTCAGCATCAAACAAAGAAAACAAATAATAATTTTCTTCTGGCCTGGCCGGTACAATGGCAACTTCAGTAGTCCAACAATCAGCATTTGCCGGCCAGATTGCGTTGAAGCCTCAGAACGAGCTTGTTCGCAAGGTTGGCACCTTCGGAGGTCGCTTCTCTATGCGCCGCACTGTCAAGAGCAGTTCACAAAGCATCTGGTAATTACATGCTCTCTATATATCTTACTCCTAAATGGTTTGGAAATCCATGCATATAATATATATACTATGGTCTATGGTCCATTTATGTAGTGGCATTTTATGATCTCTATATTTGTGCAAAGTATGAACTAATTTAGAGCGTGAAACTGCAATGGCTAAAACTGATGAAATACAATTTATATGGCAAACAGGTACGGTCCAGACCGCCCCAAGTACTTGGGCCCATTTTCAGAGCAAACTCCATCATACTTGACTGGTGAATTCCCAGGGGACTATGGGTGGGACACCGCTGGACTGTCAGCTGATCCCGAAACATTCGCCAAGAACCGCGAGCTGGAGGTGATCCACAGCCGATGGGCCATGCTTGGAGCACTTGGATGTGTATTTCCTGAGCTCTTGTCAAAGAATGGTGTCAAATTCGGTGAAGCAGTGTGGTTCAAGGCTGGATCACAAATCTTCGCAGAGGGTGGACTTGACTACCTTGGTAACCCCAACCTTGTACACGCTCAAAGCATCCTTGCCATATGGGCTGTCCAAGTTGTGTTGATGGGCTTCGTCGAGGGGTACAGAATTGGTGGAGGCCCACTTGGAGAGGGACTCGACGCACTCTACCCTGGTGGCTCATTTGACCCCCTTGGATTAGCTGATGACCCTGAAGCCTTTGCTGAATTGAAGGTGAAGGAGCTTAAGAATGGACGCCTTGCAATGTTCTCAATGTTCGGTTTCTTTGTTCAGGCCATCGTCACTGGAAAAGGTCCAGTTGAAAACCTTTACGACCACCTTGCTGATCCAACTGTAAACAATGCATGGGCTTATGCCACCAACTTTGTCCCTGGCAAGTGAAAATAAATTGTAACTGTTGTATGTTATTTCAGGCTTCTTGTTATGTTCTTGTGGAGTTGATCACCATTGTAATTTACCAGTAATACAACTTCACTTTTCACTGGACAAAGGCTAAAAAATTGTTGCCTACAATCTCACACGCACATTTCATTCTGCAATCAAATGCAACCCCTGAAGATCACATCGATCACATTAATGTTGGGTTTACATATCTACAATACTGCAATCAAATGTTATAATTAGGAATGTTATTAGATCAATCTCAAAGAAGAGCAGTATGGCAGTATGTGTTTAATGGACCGCCTTGCACGGATCCTAAGCTACATACCTTGCTGGATGTTGTGACAGCTCAAAAATCTTACTCTCAAGGTAGGGCAAAAAATGCACAAAATCTAAATTTGTGCAGGGCAAGAAATGCACCTGACTCCCAAGGCATAAAGCTTCTTTCTTTAACACATTTTTTTGAGACAGTGACTCACAAGCATTCAGCTAAATTTGGGAGCATGTTTGAACTCAATTTCTATAGAAGTTGAAAAGAAAAGGATGCGAATTGATGTGGTACTGAGGACGTTATGTAGTTGACTATTTAGGGCTTTAGGCCATGGAAGTTGACATATCCCAAGTGCCCAAGACGCATACACATTATATTTTTCATATCAGCAAAATGGACCAAGTTCTAAGTTCCTACTTCCTAGATCAATCTCCAATAAGGCCACATGGGTACGCACTTGCCAATGTCTCGAACTAGCTGGATCACAGATCGAGGTTGTTGTTGCCCAAAACGGCTTTGCCTCGGCGAAATTACAAAATAAATTCGACAAAATCTCAATTTGTAAAGGGAAGCAAAGCACCTGAGTCCAAAGGAAAAAGAATGCACCTTGCTATCATGTAAATTCCTCACATTCCTTTTGGACAAAAGCTGCTTTGTTAACATACTGTTCAGAGACAACTCACGAGCATTCCAGGAAAAGTGGGCGCATGGTTGAAGTCTGTTTTTTGGTAAGTTCTACAGAAAAAATGCAGAGAAGACATGGGGATGTAGCTCATGATCATGCATGAAACAGATATCTCATAACATATTGGCTTTTAGTTCAGAGTCTTCAGACTTTCCAGGGTATATAAAGCTTGGTCATGGGAAGGAGGGTTGCATCATTGCTTCCTGGTTGCTCCCTCACATGGTGATGATTAGTATCCTTTAAACTATAGATGACTATAAAATTGAAAATTGAAGATTGAACAATAAAAAAAAATAAAAAAAAAAAGAGATTTCCCTACCACGTAATAGTTTGAATAGTTCCATTTTCATCATAATTTGTCGTTGCCAATTACCTTCAGTACAAGGAAGGAATGTCCCTAAACAAAAGCACATTATTGCTTAGTGTATGACTGCACGCTGTCCTAAAACTTTACTTTAAAATAATACAGTTGAAAATGTCCAGAAAAAAGGTTTGTTACGTTTTGGTCCTACAATTAATGGCTAACTAGAATTTGGACCTAAAAAGTTGTGATATTAAGTTTTGGTCCCTTGGCCTTCACTTAACTGCATTGACTAATTGCAAGTTTGGTCTAAGTTTTCGTCAAGGGCCATTGCTATGACTCTATGAGTGTTTCAATGTGAATTGGCTGTGTATGTAGTTTGAACTTGAAGAAGGTCAGCTGGGATTCGGATAGTCATATTAAAGGAGCTGAATTATTTTTAAGCTAAACGACCAACTCCTCATCCACCATTTCAGCTTGATAATAGATTACACACATATGACGAGTGATGACACACAAAATTACAACTGTAAGTTTATTCATGCAAATGACTTCCTGATCCTAAAACTTCGATTCTTCACAAATGCGCTTGATATCATTATGTGTCATGTCTGGTAGAATTCTCTTCACATTTTTGAGGTGAGCCAAGAATATGATTATCCTTAATCACTCTGCTAAATACCTCTTTTTTTTTTCGATAAATCACCCTGCTAAATACTAAGATGGCAGAAACTCATACCGCATAAAACTTGTAGAGTTCTCTCCATTTACATTTTTCAATTGTTCAAATATTTATTGACACTTAAAATTAAGTTTTATTAGCACGGGGTACTTTCAGTATCTAAATGGACCGATGGATTTATAGAATTCCCTTGATTTAAACCATTTAGGCTAAGACTTTCTTCTTCTGGTAGTAGCTAGCGTAGCACAGATGTCACCTTAAATGTAGATGAGTTAATACAACATAAAAAATTGATAGTCGTCCCCTCAGGCCCTCACCATCCAGGCATCCATTCCTGGGAGCAAAAGAAGAAAAAATTCAACTAAAAGAGACCTTGAAGCGTTTTCCAAAGTTGTAAACTAAATTCAAACTAACATCATTTCAACTTTATGCGTTTTTTTTTAAGTTACCCAAAAAAAAACTTTATGCGTTTTAAAATTAAAACTCAATTCCTTTACAAAGATAAAAAATAGCTAACTTCTTGGACCATTATATATGGGATAATTGACCAAGTCTCCTGCATATATTTCACCTGTTAGACAGTTTGTCAACATTTCGTGAATTCCGAAATTCTTGTCTATAATCAAAAGTCAAAACTCAAATATAAACCAAAGACCAACCAATTTATAATATCCTGGTCTGAAAATTAAGTGGATCGGAGTTAGATTTTGCAAACTTGCAAAGCACACATTCTTGACTCCAGATAAACATGTATAGCCAAAAGAAAGGTTCGAGCTGCTACAAGAATGAAAGACATGTATATCTGTAGAATTTTCAAAGGTTTCTAGATGTCTTTTGTGGTTGCTAGATTAATTGATGGATAAGAGACTTTATGTTTTTTTTTCCATATTATGTTAAGCAGTTTAATAATGAATCCTTTAAAGAGAAAAATACCAGACTTGTTACAATGACAGCTCACCTGGCTGCCCCAATGGTGATAATTCTCTATGACTATGTTTTGAAATAGGAGCCCAGGACCAATTTAAATACGCTATTGAGTATTGATACAATAAACATGATAGTGTTGTAAGTATATAATCATATGTGATTCTGTATTGGAAATATTTATGGTGTATACATAATTGAAAAATATAGTTGATGATCATGATCATAAATTCATAATAAAAGACGAAACAAATCCACACAGATACACCTAAATCAATATATTATATATTTTTTTCCCCAAGTCAAAATTTATAGATACAACCATATATAATTCACTACCAAAGGGGATTTGCTTAATAAAAGATTAACGCACTTCAAGTAAATTGGTGACCGGTGAAGCATTCACATCGCCAGAAATAGATTTGGCTTCCAACCAAACCAAAGAACTTGCTCACCTTGTAAATGGATAAAAGCTAAAAAATAAAAAAGACCAAGGAATTAAATTCCAAAAGTTCCAAATGAGATGATTGTTCAACAAATAATAATGAAAAGATTAGAAAAATGATCAAATTTTTTCTTACTTAAGCAGACAAGTGACAACCAACTAAAGTCATTTTCCATCATTCAATCCCAAAAAAATTCACCAATCTTATCTCCCAATTAAAAACTAATCCATTAACTCGTCATCATAATCAATAATCACATTTCTCAACTCCCCCCTTTACTTTTTCCAAGACATTTTAAAACACCCTTCTCTTTTTTCTCTCTCTCTCTCAAGTCTCAACTCTCAACTCTCAACTCTCAACCACCTGAAAAAATGCAGACCACCACTATCCTCAAAACTTCAAAACAAGCCAAGAACCAAAAAGACTGACACTTTAGAGCATATTAGAACATGGGTAACTGTTATACTTGCATAAGAGTAAGTAGTTTATCTTCATCATCAACTTCAGAAGAAGCAAAAAAGAAAAAAAGGAGAAAAAAAAGAGAAAAAAGACCAAACCCATTTGCAGAAGATCCCCATTTACAGGCAGCACCAATAAGAGTGTTGAAAGATCTTGTACCAACAAGTCACAGAAGTAGAATCAGTGATAAGTATACTTTGGGACGTGAGCTTGGTAGGGGTGAGTTTGGTATAACTTATCTATGTACAGATAAAGAAACTAAGCAACAGCTAGCTTGTAAGTCTATTTCAAAGAAGAAACTTAGAACAGCTGTTGATATTGAAGATGTTAGAAGAGAAGTTTCAATCATGGGCTCATTACCTGATCATCCAAATCTTGTTAGATTGAAAGCTACTTATGAAGACAATGAAGCTGTTCATTTAGTTATGGAGCTTTGTGAAGGTGGTGAGCTTTTTGATAGGATTGTTGCTAGGGGACATTATAGTGAACGTGCTGCTGCCAATGTTGCTAGAACTGTTGCTGAAGTCGTGAGGATGTGTCATGAAAATGGTGTTATGCATAGAGATTTAAAGCCTGAGAATTTCTTGTTTGCTAATAAGAAGGAAAATTCTGCGTTGAAAGCTATTGATTTTGGGCTCTCTGTGTTTTTTCAACCTGGTATTTTTTTTTTCCTTGAGAACTTTAATTTGGGTTTTTTATTGTTCCTGATAAGTTTGCGTATTAGTCCAATTGTTTTGATAAATTATTGAATTGTAGTAAATTTAGAAATATGAGGGATTGTTCCAGCAGGTGAACGATTTTCGGAGATTGTTGGAAGTCCATATTATATGGCGCCGGAGGTTTTGAAGCGTAATTATGGACCGGAGATCGATATATGGAGTGCGGGAGTGATTTTGTATATTTTGTTATGTGGAGTTCCTCCATTTTGGGCTGGTAAGCTTGTTTTTCAATCAGTGAAAATTACACAAGACTTTTAATGTTGCAGTGTTAATGTATTAACATTCATTTGGTCTTCACAGAGACTGAACAAGGTGTTGCCCAAGCAATTCTGAGAGGTGTGATTGATTTCAAGAGGGATCCTTGGCCTCAGGTGTCTGATGGTGCTAGGAATCTCGTTAAGCGCATGTTGGAGCCAGACCCGAGAAAACGTTTGTCCGCTCAGCAAGTTCTTGGTAAGTTGATTTCCAGTATGAGACACTGAAAGAGTTGAATTGGTCTCATAAATTCTCAATGAGTTTGTTTGTTACTTTGTTGACAATTTTTTGATTTCCAGCGTGTGAGACACTAAAAGAGTTGAATTGGTCTCAAATGAGTTTGTTTGTGTCCTTGTGGACAAGTTTTTGGTACTAATCAAATTGAAAACTGTGAGTGAACAAGCGAAAATTTTCCTTCTAGTTGCATTCGTGATCTGTGTAATCGTCCACATGTTATTGTTGACCTGTCATATTGACCCTGAGCAGTCAATTAGTGGGCCAAACTTTGGAGTAGACTTATGACTGGAAGAGGATTTTATGTTTGTACTTCCTTACTATAGTGGACATACTGATTGGAGAGCAACTAGCCATAGAAATTAAAGTTAATGTGCCTTACTATATGTTTGTTTTCTTTATCTGTTTCTATAATAAATTAATAACACTTATAAGTTAAAGTTTTATTTAGTTTTCTCTAATTCCTGTGAGGAACAGTGTTCAGTTAAGGAGGTTGCTTGAATTGAGAACAAACCTACAAGTTTTATAGACCATAGCGTCAGTATTATAGAAATAATTTAAATAACCCAAAACCTTACATTGTATGAAAACACTGGTACATACTACTACTAAGTTGAATATTAGATATTCTACCACAACCTTCCATTTTAATGAG
The DNA here is from genome assembly GCF_015680905.1 of Coptis chinensis. Lineage (NCBI taxonomy): Eukaryota > Viridiplantae > Streptophyta > Magnoliopsida > Ranunculales > Ranunculaceae > Coptis > Coptis chinensis. Next base: position 21,097,486 of record NC_141456.1, on the reverse strand, counting down.
GTGATACATTGCGTCTCATGTTGTGAAAACTATGACACATTTATTTTTTGGCATTTCTCACCACTCCATCTCGGTGGGATCCTTACAGGGTCGATACCAAAATTTACCCCTCCTTCAAATTTGTTGGAGATATCAGTACTTTTTGTGAAGTGTAGTCGATTAGAATTTAGGAGGCATATGTTGCGATTGGTTCTTCGATATTCATGTGTCCTGAAGGAAATAATCTTATCAAGTCAATCAGCTTTTGTAGATGGTCTTGATGTGGTTACACAGGGACTCAGATTTGTACCACTTTGCGAACTTTTTCCATTGCCGTGCCATATAATAGTAATAACTTTATTGTCTTCTTTGGATGCAAACAACACATGCTAAAATCTGTTTATGGAGACTTACATCAGTTAATATTATAAACTATCTGCACCGGAAATCCTTAACTAATCAAAATTAGAAAGGCCTAATTGGTGACTAGTACTTTCCCTAATTATGCTCGGTATTAGGATGGATATTACGCTGCAACCTTCTAGTGTAAGCTTAATTGTAGAAATTTGCACTTATTCTCTAACAACAATGTCTACCATAGCCTCTTGTGAATATCTAATTTGCATCAATTGTGGTGTAAAATCTGGATGGCTCATAATACCATGGTATGTTATGGTCTTGGGTGACACACAAAACTGATATCTTTTACCATCTCTGGTGCCTTGTTTGCATAGGTTAGGTTTTCATGTTTAGGTCTTGATATAGATAAAACTCATCAATGTATTACTATATTACAATAATAAACATTATATTTACATTTTTCTGCAAATTCAAGTACATCAAGTACATACACTTTGTAGAAGTGCTGAAGCGGGTTATTGTTCTCTTTTTCTACATTTTACTATATGTATTCTGATTGAAGTAGTTTTAATGCAGAATTGTATTTATGTTTCCCTTTTTTCTTTCTTGCAGAACATCCATGGTTGCAAAATGCAAAGAAAGCTTCTAATGTTCCATTAGGGGATATCGTCAGGACAAGGCTCAAACAGTTCTCTGCAATGAATAGATTCAAGAAGAAAGCTATGAGGGTGAGTAAATCATGTCAATAACGTGTATATCGTCGTGTCGTGCATCTTGTAAGAATTTCAAAAGAGTGAAAAAGAGGGTGTGTGTGTGTGTTAGTATGGGTTCTAATCTTTGGTATGGACTATTCTCAACAAAGTCTTACTTCAGATGTTTCACTATCTTCACATAAATGCTTTAGGTAATTGCGGAGCACTTATCAGTTGAAGAGGTTGAAGTCATCAGAGATATGTTTAAGTTGATGGATACTGATAACAACGGGAAAATAACATTCGATGAATTGAAGGCTGGGCTTCAAAAAGTTGGTTCCCAGTTGGCTGAACCAGAGATGAAAATGCTGATGGAAGTGGTAAGTCTTCTAGATATCTCAGAGTTGCAACTGGTGTTACCTCATTTGTCTTCTTGGCTAATTTATGTTCCATATGTTTTATATTTTATTGAATATTCAAAATAGCCCCCCAAGGTGGATAAACATGTTCCCTATGGACAGGGACGGAGCCATGAATTTGGTTTTGGGGGGGGGGAGGGGGGAAGGTACATGAGGGGGGAGTACATGTTCCCTATCTTGAGAATTTTTGGAGGGGCAAAGCCTAAAAAAAAAATTGTACTGATTGTAGTGTAATTTCTTGGGTTTTCAAACTGTTTGGAGGGTCCCCCCCCCTCCTCTCCATCCTTGCTTATAAAACTTTGATATGAACTTTCTATTATTTTTTGATAGTTTCCAAGATTACTTACCATTTACCCCCTTCTTATAATTAATAAAAAAAATAATGATAACCCCTAGTGCTTTCTAGTAAGATGTTAGAAAAGACAAGTGGCACCACCGAGGCACCAACTACTAGAAATTAGATATACACGCCACATTTGAATCCCATCAGGAAACAATTTCGTAAAATCTATCTGCATTTCTGCCCATCTAGAGAGACTCTTACCAGAGTTCTCAAATTGCTCGAATACCTGCCCATCACTTGTTATAAGCATAGAAGATTCTGTCTTTCTTATAATTAGTCGTCTGGTGTTTTAGTGTTTCTCCCAGTGAATATGGTACATGCATTGATGAAAAAATAATATGGTAGATGTGTGGTGAGCAATGGATCTTGCCATATCGTTAGTAGAGTTTGTAACACCACAGGTGATCTCATATAGTTCTTGCTTTTGCATCAAAGATCTTCACTCAGATTTGTAACAAGGTTATAAAGCTAAAGTGATCCATAATTCATATAAGATATCCAACTTTGTCTAAATTTATAGTTCTTTTTATCCCATGGATCCATAATTTGATTAATTTCCTGATTCCATTACATTTCTTAGTTTCCTTAATAGAGTGGATCTCTTAAATGTCTGAGATTTGCTTAAGATTGTGGGGGCTTAGGTAATTTTTTATTTTCTTGACGGACTTTCTCTCTGCTAACTTTAGTACAGTAAAATGACTAAAATTCTAATAATAAGTTGGTACAACTTGACTTAACTGATGTTTAGTATGCCTTCACTCACGTTTGCTTTAGGCAAACTGTGATGTAAAACATAGTTATCTACTTTCAGCCTAGATTCAGACAGGGTACTGTCATATTAGTGTGCAGGTATGCACTCTGATATTATCTCAGAACATTGAGTCAAGTGAATATTGTGGTATTTGTGTAAAATATCATTGGTATGTATTTAGCGAGGACATACTAACTCTTCAATATGTTTATAGAAATTGTAATAATTTCCATTTGAGATTATCTTTCATTTATTGTGGTTGGAAATCACCATGATATTTTCTGTTCAGGCTGATGTTGATGGCAATGGCACATTAGACTATGGAGAGTTTGTTGCAGTGACAATTCACCTACAGAGAATGGAGAATGATGAGCACTTCCGAAGGGCATTTTTGTTCTTTGACACAGATGGGAGTGGGTATATTGAACGAGAAGAGCTACGCGCAGCTTTAGTAGATGAATCTGGTGAAGTAGATATTGAAGTATTGAATGACATAATAAATGAAGTTGATACAGACAAGGTTTTTGTGTTTTGCTTAATGTGGTTTTTAGGATTCAGACATTCAGTCTGTTTTCTCCTCTTCATATTTCTCCTAACATAGCCTGTGTGTATTTGTGTTTTAGGATGGACGTATAAGTTATGAAGAATTTGTTGCAATGATGAAAACTGGAACTGACTGGAGGAAGGCTTCTCGTCACTATTCAAGAGAGAGGTTTAAGAGCTTGAGCCTCAACCTGATGAAGGATGGTTCTCTGAAGGTGGGTAATGAGGTAAATTTTCAAGATACAGTTTCCTGATATATATGTGAGAGTGGAACTTGTTTGTTTATGCTGCTGGGAGCCATAGCATTCAAATCAAACCAAAGCAACTTTCATCTTCAACGCATTTGAGGCACAAAAAGTAACGCTGGAGAATATTGTTCCATGATACTCTGAGTTCGTAACAGAGCTTGGGTGAGTTTTGGTTGTGTAAAGTGGCAGATGAGGAAGTTAATCTGGCTTTTGACGTAAATGGTGGGGAAAGGAGCTTAGAGGGAAAGGAGCTTAGGTGACCATTCTTTTTTTAATTTAAATCATGTTTTACTTGTAAAGGTGTTAGGCTGTGTTTGATTTGCCTCTACCATCTATGTTGTTTCTAAGTTGTGCAGAGATGAGGTTAAGTTGTATGTTTGGCCTTGCAAAGAGTGAAAATATGTTTAAGTTGTTGAATCTATAGATGTCAAAGTTCTACCAATTTCCCATGGCACAGAGGGCATCGAATTACACATTTGAATTGCACAATAGATTTGGATGTTTTCTTCTGTATGCATTGTGTTGAACGTATTCTTATCTTAGTATTTGCATATATGGAGTCTCGACAGTTTGAATTCTTTCTAGTCAAGTTACATCTTCATGTTGACGAAGCACTCAAATACACACTGGTACTGAAAGTACTAGATAGTGTCTGGGAGGAATTTTTTATCTGTACTCTACAGGAGCTTTGCTGAGCTATGATGTATTGTGCGAAGGACCTCCCGTCTCCCGTTGAGTTCTGGAATTACTAGATCTGAAATTCTGAATTGGTTGGTTGCAGTAATCACTTCATCCTGATATCGTACCTGTAAGGCATGAAAGTTTCTCTGTGCTGTTTCTGGAGGATACTGAATGAATACCAGTGATGATGTGTGTATGCAATGGGCTTTTGACGTCCTGGAGGCAGAAGTTCAGAAAATTTCTCATGTCTTTTGGTAGCCCTTTAGTATTTAGTATTCACCCAGGCCCATAATCCTGCCTGATGGACTTGAAAATGGTCCAGTTATGTTATGTCACTCGTTGATTGAATGAATGTTGGTTCATCGCGTGCAATTGTGCAAGTACAAGTGTACAAGTTACTAGTTAGCCCATTCAAGCTCGACTGACTTGGGCTTGAATACCATCTCTACTGATGAGTAAATGAGTAATCCAAATCGAACCACTCGGGGTTGATTCGAGACTTGAGCCAGTTTTTGGTGCGTTCGTGGTGCACTATGAGCCAAAGTATGTACACAATGAGCTCCATTTGCTTGGTTCGAATACAGGTGTTTTTAACCAGGAGTAGGACCAAAACAAAGAGATAGCAACATAGAAAGAGACGAAACTTGAGATCTCACATCCTAATTTAGCCTCTTCTAAACTTACATTATTGAAAATCAATGAAGATGTACTTGGCAGGTACATTATGTACTTCTTGATTCGATTTATTTGGAAATGGATTGAGAATGACGTTCACTTTAAGCCCTTGTTGGTGCCCCCAGAAACTGAGAGAAAGGGAGAGACCCTAAAATTAGTATATTCTAATGCATCTTAAATTGAGTGAGGCGAGAAGTAATTCTCATGTCTTGTCCTTAATAACCATTCTCCCTAATTTATCTTTGGCAATTGGCATGGCCTGTTTTCTCATTGTCAACTTTTCTTTTACTTGCATAATTTGCATTCCATTGTTGACGAAGGATGATATGATAAGGATTTTGAATGGTGTATTTTCCTAGCTGGTGGAAATAATATGGATGTTAAAGTGATGTTTTAAGGGAAGTACAGAAATAGTACTCCCCAACTCGGAGACTCCGCATTAGCCCACTCCAACTCTCGTGACAACCATAAGCTCCTATTTTGGAGCCTAGGCCCATGAGCCATCACCATTTGTGCAATCTTGATGCGCAATCAGTAGTGTGCACGACGGGGCAGTTCATTATTGATTGTGAATTGCCAAACACAACTAATAAAGTGCTATTTTTGGTGTTTTCACATTCAAATTCCCAACATTTATTTATTTGTTCTCTCTCTTTTTCTCTCTCTTTCCACTCTATTCTCTATCTAGGTCTATTTTGGGCTCTCCCCATTTCTCTTTCCTCTATTGTTCTTTTTATACCTCTTTTTTTCTCCATCTCGATCGTCCATCTGTTTTCTATCTCTCGGTTTCTTTGTCGCAACGTCTAAGGGTCCGTGGACTGATACTATACCATACGTGTTCATTGCTTATCTGACGTCCGGCTCATCCAGTCCTCAACTTACGATCATCCATCGATCCCCTGCCCCTCTATGCATACTTTCTCCAACTAAAATTTTGGTATCCACAGCCCTAATATGATACTCTTCCGCTCTATTTATTGTCTTGCTACCATGCCCATCTATTGTCAATCCCTATGCTATCATAGATTGGGTCACTACGTTATTCCCATTGTACGCTCACCAATTTCAAAATGCAATATGCTCATTGCTCCATCATAATTACTGTTTGGTCAACAACCAGTGGCTAAAACATACAGAGTCATCCGACGTGTCCTCCAAAATGCCAAAACCATTTCCTAACATTTTCATGAAGAACAAAAATGATAAAAGCAAAAAAGATCTTCACTAGAATACAAAAATGTACACGGGGCCCCACTACATTCCAAACCAAATAATCTGGAAAAAAAGAGGCGCCTACTTTGTAAACTAGTGGGGGGTGCCCATACAAAACAAAACTGAAAACTCTTCCGTTATTCACACCCCTTGGGCACTCTTTCTTTCATGGCGTTTCTTCTATAAAACAAAACTCTGTGTTTTTTTTCCTTCTCCTTCATCTCATTTCTTCAACTTTAGAAGATACACTAAAGATGGAAGAAGATAATGCTGACGTCTCAAAACTACTAGAAGCTGTGGACTTGGTACGTAACTATACTGAACATTTTTTTTTATATGGTTTTTGTTGAATGAATGTTATGAGTGATTTAGAGTGTTTGGGTATGTTTTATATACAGGAACACATACCAGTAGAAGAAGTTTTTGAGAAGTTGATATGTACTAGAGAGGGTTTAACAAGTGGTTCTGTTGGGAAGAGGTTGGTTGTTTGGGGTCAAAACAAGCTTGAAGAGAAGAAGGTGTGTTTTCATTTATACCCTTTTCTTGTTTTGCTTTATTTTTTGTGTTTTTGTTGTAATATCAGTGTTTTTGTTGGTGTTTTTAGGATAGTAAAGTATTCAAGTTCTTAGGGTTTATGTGGAATCCATTGTCATGGGTAATGGAAGCTGCTGCTTTGATTGCGATCGGTGCCGCTAATGGAGGAGTATGCTCTATTTATTTATTATTATGATTTTGCTATTTTTTTATTTATTCATTTTATTTTTATTTTTTTGATGAGATTTAATTTGTGTTGCAGAATAAACCACCTGATTGGCAAGATTTTATCGGCATTATAGCGCTGCTTATTATCAACTCCGTTATAAGTTTCGTCGAGGAGAACAATGCTGGTAATGCTGCGGCGGCGCTCATGGCTCGTCTAGCTCCTAAAGCCAGGGTATTAGACTGAACCCTTGAACTTACATGTTGTTTGGCAATACATATTTTAAACGATAAGTTATGGACATAAGAAATGTACTGGTCATATACCTCGATTCCGTAAGTGTTTGTTGTTTTCAAATCATGGCTGTTGGGAATAAAAGTTTAATTTGGTCGTTATATATGTTTTTCGTCAAAATAATTGTAACTTAACTTGTAGGTTAGATGCATTCGTATCTCATAGTGGTATATTTCTTGCTGAATTTGAGCCTAACGTTCACTGTAAATTGGTTTTTGTGTAATTTAAAACTCAGATTTTGCGAGATGGGAAGTGGAATGAAGAAGATGCAGCTCTTCTTGTTCCGGGTGATATAATCAGTATCAAACTTGGGGATATAGTCCCTGCGGATGCCCGTCTTCTTGAAGGAGACCCTTTGAAAATTGATCAGGTTTTTGTGGCTATAGCTACAGTTCTGCGTCTGTAAATAAATTGTATCTAATTGTTTCGTGATGTCTAATCAAAACTTTGTTTTCTGTTTTGCAGTCTTCTCTAACTGGGGAATCTTTACCTGCCACAAAATGGCCAGGAGATGCCGTTTACTCTGGTTCTACGTGCAAGCAAGGAGAGATTGAAGCTGTTGTTATAGCAACTGGCGTTCGTACCTTCTTTGGCAAAGCTGCTCATCTTGTAGATAGTACAAACCAAGTTGGCCACTTCCAAAAAGTGAGAAATCTTAATGTTTTTGTATTCCTCATTGGATGAAGTTTTTTAATTTTTTAATTTTGTTTTTTTCCTTATTGTCAAACTGCTCTTTAGGTCTTGACTGCAATTGGGAATTTCTGTATATGCTCGATCGCTGTTGGGATGGTAATAGAAATGATTGTTATATACGCAATACAACATCGGGAGTATCGTGCAGGCATAGACAATCTTTTGGTGCTTCTTATCGGGGGAATTCCCATTGCCATGCCCACGGTCCTGTCAGTGACAATGGCAATTGGTTCCCACCGCTTATCTCAGCAGGTTGGATTTGTTGTTGTTCCTATAGATGTGACAGTTCTCACTTCTGGTGTGTGACTTCTGAGCAGTGCCAAATATGGCAAAAAAATGGTCCTACATTGATGCAGGGAGCTATCACTAAGAGAATGACTGCAATCGAGGAAATGGCTGGCATGGATGTGCTTTGCAGTGACAAGACTGGGACTTTAACATTAAACAAGCTCACAGTTGACAAAAATCTTATTGAGGTGATACAAGGATTTGTGGGAACCTTTCGAGTTAGGGGTTGTGCCTAGAATCCTAGACATATAAAACCTTTAACACCCTTTCTGGAATTTATGTACTCAGATTTTTTCAAAGGGAGTGCAAGTCAATGATGTTGTTCTGATGGCAGCTCGAGCCTCACGTGTCGAAAATCAGGATGCAATTGATGCTGCAATTGTTGGGATGCTTCCTGATCCGAGTGAGGTAAATAATGGAGATCCACATTGGAATTCTTTTGGTGGATATTTATTGATTAACACCCTAACATTCTCTTGTCATTCTGCCTTAATATTACAAACAGGCTCGGGCTGGCATTCAAGAGGTTCACTTCCTTCCCTTTAACCCGACTGACAAGCGTACAGCTCTGACCTATATTGACGGGGCAGGGGAAATGCATAGAGTCAGCAAAGGAGCACCTGAGCAGGTGCTTAGATAAGTTTTATTGCATATACGGACAGGCCTTCTCTTTTCAATTGTTTAGCCTAAATGTGTCATGAGTTTCAGATTTTGAATCTTGCACACAACAAGTCGGCGATTGAGAGTAGAGTTCATGCTGTGATAGATAAGTTTGCAGAGCGAGGCCTGCGTTCTCTTGCAGTGGCTTACCAGGTTTAGTAGTATTTTGCGTCTGCTGTTGAATCATGGTTCATGTCCTCTCCTCACTGTTTTTACTTTACTTTCTGGGCATGTGTTTTCTTACGTATAGGAAGTTCCAGACCGGAGGACGGAGAGCCCTGGAGGTTCATGGCATTTTGTTGGTCTTATGCCTCTCTTTGACCCACCTCGACATGACAGTAGGGATACAATAAAAAGAGCTCTGGATCTTGGGGTAAATGTTAAAATGATCACAGGTGGGCAGGCATTCTATGAGCTATCTTTTACTTTATTTGTTCTTGAAACCTATGGTTTTGATTGTAGGTGTAAAGTCCAAATTTCCTCTGAAGGCTTTAAAAATTGTTGAATATGCAAGCCCTTCATTTAGTGACATAATATGTATAGTTGGTCATTCATTTCTTTGTCCTCACAACTTATTAACAATGTATTCAAGCTGAGCATATATACGTCATAACTTGATAATCCTACTTGGCTACTTAATAATGGACAGGATTGAAAGTTATAGATAATTCAATTTCTGCCTAACGGTAGATGCTGGTGTTGATGGCTGACGATTTTATACAATATCTGCCTGTACTTGTTAACACGCCCTTTGTTTTTATAGCTCTTATTCTCAAACTTTTCTTTTCTCCCATTTCAGTTTTAGCTGACAGCGAGCATGCTCTGCTTTTTCTTTAATCTGTCCTGTGTGTCTATTAAGTGATGCCATTAAGTTTTTGTTAGGTGACCAACTGGCAATTGCAAAAGAAACAGGACGCCGTCTGGGAATGGGAACTAACATGTATCCTTCGTCAGCTTTACTGAGCCAAAACAAAGACGTATCATTAGCACCTTTGTCAGTTGACGAACTTATAGAGAAGGCTGATGGTTTTGCTGGTGTTTTTCCTGGTAATATTTTATTATAATTCCTTTTGCTTTGTTTTGTTATATGACTGCAACATGTCATTGGTCGGAAGGGAGTCGCTCATTTTTCAGACATGAAACATGAAGTCTTGTCAACCTTGAATGTCAGCTACGTTCTTGTCCGTCTAAGTTTTGGTTAGATTGACCAGGAGCATGACAAGGAGATAATCATAGCAAAATCCTCAGGACTCCTCTACCTTTGTAAGCTCTGGAGTGGTTCCACTTGGTCATTTGCATTCTCTTGGTGGCCATCATCATCATAACTAAGAGGGCGGATTTTTTGTTCTCCTTTTCTTTATACTGCGTTTGACTCTTTTATTAGGTCTTCTTGTCCTATTGTAAAGTAGTTTACATATGCCTGTACCTATTTTGACCTTTTCTCATGTTTTCTGTTGCTTCAGAGCACAAATATGAAATTGTTAAACGCTTGCAAGATAGAAAACATATATGTGGAATGACTGGTGATGGAGTCAATGATGCTCCTGCTCTTAAGAAGGCAGACATTGGAATAGCTGTTGCTGATGCAACTGATGCAGCTCGCAGTGCTTCTGACATTGTACTAACAGAACCTGGCCTTAGCGTTATCATAAGTGCAGTATTGACCAGCCGAGCAATCTTTCAAAGGATGAAAAACTATACGGTACATGTCAATTAGATCGCAACCATCGTGTTTAACAAAAAAGAAGCTCCTTTTTAGTATCCAAGCTGTTCTATGTAAAGAATCCTTTTTTTGTTTTTTTGGTTTTGCAGATTTATGCAGTTTCTATTACAATTCGTATTGTGGTAAGTTCTATTTTAGCTTTAGTAATTCTTTATAGCGGTAAACTATTGTAACTGTAACCTGGATAAAACATAGGTGACAGGGGTTCATGCGTCAGGCTATGCCCAATGGATGCCTGGTTGTCTTTGTTTTCTTAATTTTTGTTTTTCATGTTGGTTAAAGAGGTAGAAGTCTGAGACCTTCTGTTTATAAGGAATCGATGGAGCGAAATAAAAAATGGATCATATTAGAAGCACATACAATCAAGGGTTAACTAGTATTAACTCCCCCCCTAGATAGATGAGCCAATTAGGATTTCCCCCCCACTAGATGGGAAATTAGGGTCTCCCCCCTAAACACACGGTCAACTTGGTTTGACCGTTAACTTTCAAGTCAAACAATTGAAAATTACACAAATGTTCTCATTGTTTTCAAAAAGAAAATGTTCAATTTTAATTATGTGGGGGCATTTATGTCATTTTCAGTTGTTTGACTTGAAAGTTAACGGTCAAACCAAGTTGACTGTGTGTTTAGGAGGGAGACCCTAATTTCCCATCTAGTGGGGGGAAATCCTAATTGGCTCATCTAGTGGGGGGTAACACTAGTTCACCCTACAATCAATCAAATGAAAGTTATAAAGTTTAACGCTAAATTGTTTGATGCCTAATTCAGTTGTTTAGATACAGTCGTGCAGTGACAGACTTGTAACACATTTGAACAAAAAAACCCTGATTCACACTCTAATGATCCTGGATGCTTGAAGCTTCTATGATCTTAAATAAATATGTTTGGCCATATATCAGGCTTCTTAGTTCTGACTTTTCTATATTTCTCGCGACAGCTTGGTTTCATGCTGCTCACTCTTATATGGAAATTTGACTTTCCACCATTCATGGTGCTCATCATTGCCATCCTAAATGATGGTTCGTATTTTTCATATTCCATTCTTTCTGTCTTCTAGTTTGGTTTTAAGTGTACATCACATCTTTTCCACCCCACTTATTCTCATAGCTTTGTCTATTGTTAGTTCTTATGTGACTGGTTAATTTCAGGTACTATAATGACAATTTCTAAAGATCGAGTGAAGCCGTCCCCTCTCCCAGACAGCTGGAAGCTTGCGGAGATTTTTGCAACTGGTATAGTTCTTGGAAGTTATCTGGCCATCATGACAGTTATATTCTTTTGGGCTGCGTTCAAGACAGATTTCTTCCCGGTAAAGTTTTCTTCAATCAAATAAAACTTTGTGCACTTATAATGTTCTTGATTTTCTAAATCCATGAATTCCAGAGTTACTTTTTCTCATATGATTTGGAACTCATGTTTGTCCTTATGCTATTTTTGTAAGGAGCGCAGACCTAGTTGGGATGCTGTAGGTCATATAGATACTCCCCACGTATAAGATTTTTGTTTGTCAGTTAGATATTGAGTTACTCAAAATGGAAACTAGAGCAAATTAAATCACAATGGAGAGCTTAATTCATCAGAAACAATTGAGTACAGAGCTTGTATTTTTTTTTAAATTTTATTATCATGCATACAGTCCCATTCCTGTTCAGTGAATGATTTAGAATTGCTCCCTTTCGACCGCAGTAAGCTCATTCAAAAACTTCATCTCATGGCACATGTTTCTATTTCAAAGAAATGAGGGAAGTTACGTTCATTTGTATTTTTTTTCCCTTTTTTCGGGTGGTAAAGTTGCACTATCATTATGATTATAACACCCCCCCCCCCCCACCTACACATGTGCTTTATCACAACCCTCCTACATTCAAGTGACTTCTAGTTTGCATAACTTGTAGTAAACTGACAGCATTACTTCAGTTACAGTTCACTTATATTAACAATTTCCCTTATTGGTGATTTCCAGAGTGTATTTAAGGTTCCAAGCCTACGACATACAGAACAAGATGACTTCAAAAAGCTTGCATCGGCAGTGTACCTGCAAGTGAGCACCATTAGCCAGGCACTCATATTTGTGACACGGTCGCGTAGTTGGTCTTTTGTTGAGCGCCCTGGATTGTTACTTGGGGCTGCTTTCTTGGTTGCCCAATTGGTGAGCAATCTTTTTGGTCCTTCGCTTCGGAGCTCCTTTTAAGTTGGTATCTGCACAAGAGAGTAACCTTTGCCTTAATGATCATCTGCAGTTTGCGACACTGCTTGCTGTCTATGTCAACTGGGCCTTTGCTGCGATTGAAGGGATAGGATGGGGCTGGGCTGGCGTTATTTGGCTTTATAACATAGTCTCCTATATCCCGCTCGATATCCTTAAGTTTATAGTCCGTTATGCACTGACTGGAAGAGCATGGAATCTTGTTATGGAACAGAGGGTAAAAACAAGTTTTACCTAATTATCATAAAACAACTTTTGGTTTTTTTGGAAGATCTTTTATTTCCTGTTTCAACCAAATAGTAACAAGCAACCTGATTTGCTTCCTTCTTGCTTAATCTGAAATTCTGAATCAGTTGTTGGTTCCTCTGCTCTACAGATTGCATTCACTAGGCAGAAGAATTTTGGAAAGGAAGCGCGTGAACTTAAGTGGGCGCATGCTCAAAGGAGTCTTCATGGGTTGCACTCACCCAACACAAAAATGTTTGGTGAGGGCACCATTGTCACAGAACTAAATCAAATGGCTGAGGATGCGAAAAGGCGAGCTGAGATTGCAAGGTAGCACGCGGTCCATTTAATGTTCTCCCATTTGCTAACTTATTTATGAGAATATATGCTTCATGCCTTGCAATTTAATCCCTATGTTCATTTTGTGTTTCATAGCTGTACATAATGCTTTTTATGAAAAAGACGATATTTATAATTGGCTGATGGAGTATATTATCATTCCTTTTGGTGCAACCAATTAGGCATTGCAATCTTTTGGATATTTGGAAGGAATACAATTAATCATGACGTTTAGAGACAATTCCTGATTTTTTTTTTCCTTATTTGCAGGCTGAGGGAGCTCCATACCTTGAAGGGTCGTGTGGAATCCGTGGTCAAATTGAAGGGGTTGGACATAGAAAAAATTCAGCAAGCCTACACCTTATAATCGCGCATTAACGTGTTAAAGTTTGGCAGTTACACATACCACTGATTCAGAGATACAAAGAATGTATGTAATCCATTACCAGGAGGCTATACCACTCTCATTTAGCTTAGTTTTCATGGCACACGCCAAGTTGGGAAACAGAATGCTGGATAGCACAAAAAACTTCTTGGATTTATATCATTCAATTAGTTTTCTGACCAATAGGTTCGTTGTTTTTAAGAATCTCTTTAATATTTTTCAGCAACTACGATTCCGACTGTTTATAGTGATCACAAGGATGTGGATGTCAACTCTATTTTTGTAACTCATATACATATAGTCGCTTGCGAATGTGAATTTTAGTCGAGAAACTTAGTAAAACCTGGCTGCTGATCTTTATTTGTTTATTTTTCTGAAATATAGCATCACACTAAAGCCCAAAACAAAAGTATGATCTCACTCTGAGTCTAGTAGGTCATCTGCATACAATAAAAATAGTAGTACAGAAATTTTCATTGATGAGGCCTTAAAATGTTTTAAGAACTGATTTATGCTTTCAGACTCAATTTAAATTTGAAAGGGGCGGTAGAGTTAGTAAGTTTTAGAAGTATATTTTTCCTTGATGCGGTAATAGATTTAAGTTGTGTTCGTAGACTTCATTTTGAGCTTTGGTTTGAAACTTGCATGTATACCACCTCATTATAAATGTTTTTCGGAGTGCAACAGATGCTAGATTCCCAGGACTGAAAGCGTATTTTAGTGAGGTGGAGAGCATGCAACTCAGAGGTGGGATGCTTATTAGCATTTGCTAGATCGAACAATACAACCCTTGATGAGCTATTCCAGCAACCAACTGTATCCCATCCAAAACAATCGCCGTGGCGCAGAAACTGGTAGTAAGCTGAGATATTTTCAACCTGAAGAAGTCATTTATACTCGTAATCTGTATCAAACATACTATATGCCAAAAAACCCTGGTAATTTCCCCTATACATTTGAAAACAGATGAATTCAACTATCAGAAAATTGCACTAGTTTCTAACATGAACCCAATTAAAAGCAAAGGAAAATTCTGACTCTGACGTCGATACCTGCCAAAAGGAATGAATCATGAGATACCACCAGTAAGCAAGCAATGCAGTCTAGGAAGAGTTGCTGTTCTTTTCCAAAGATTTGTACCTTTTGCTTTACCTCATATGCTATAGCGATTCTTGGCATATCTGTCATGCTTCTTTGCATCCTCCTGAAATTGCAGATCACAATATCATTCCACAACCATAAGTGAATGAAATGGCACAAGAAAACACACATAGGCATGGAGAAAACATTACATGAAATATGAATCCTACCCTGTCATTGTAATCAAGGAACTCCTTCCACTGTTTCCCAATGCTCACCTGTACAGAAGAAATTATGAATAAGAAGAGTGAATCCTAACACGAGTATTAGCAGAATCGCCATTAAAACGTACAAGTATCTTTAGGCAAGATTCAAGAAATCGATGCAAACGATTTTTTTTTTCCCCATTGTCCAATACATCATCATTGGTTTCATCCTTGCCTTGATCAAGATATGAAGCAATTGGCATTGTTCAATACTCAATTTTTCATTATTATATGATGATAAAGCAATCAGGAAAACCAAGATATTGTGTGAACAAATATATGCACAACAGGTCGTAACTGACAATTTAGAATATCACACAAATGACTGTTCCAATTCCAATACTAATACATGGAACAAATATTATGACCAGCACGCATACTAGAGGTTTTAGAGCATATCTATAAAAAGTCAACAGCATCGAGAAAACCATTTGCAGATAACCTTTATTTGTTAGAAAAAAGATATGTGAAGGTACTAATATTAGAACGGCTATTACCTGAGCAGTTTCATTTGAAGCATCTTTGGTCCATAAAGATAATTTTTCCTGCTTAGCCCTGACATTGACAACTGCTCCACAGATATTATCACCATAGTTGAACTGTTCCCCTATCATTGCCAACAGCTAGTAGAAAATGCTAAAGAAAATTAGACGCCACATCATATGCATAATGCAATATGACATTCATTCTGATTGAATTACTCTAAGATTTTCTCAAGCATACCGTGTACAACCAACATGTGTCAGCCTTCCCTCTAGGAAAACTTATGGTCCATTTCCCGCCATTAGCACAAACAGGATCTTCCCATTTTGGCCGAATTTGCTGCTTGAAACAGTAGAAGTCTGCTCCCACGGCTAGCTTGCTTGGATGATGTATATTGTTGTAAAGGCTGATATTGGACATCCAAATAAAAAGAAGGTAAACAACTAAAAAGACAGCACCTACAAAATTCCAAATCCAAAAGGACTTCCTTATGGATCACCTGTTAACATTAATGTATATATATGACAAGAAACTTGCACTTGAGATAAAAAAAAATTAAGCACTCGCATCCTAACCTGACATGCTAAAAGCTTCATCAGTAGTAGGAATAGCATAATATAAGGGACTAGACTACAATGATCCAGCCGGCAGCCTTATGCAGACATACAGATAGAATGATGAGTAATGAGCAGGAAATGCAGATCTGCAAATATTCCCAAAAGTACAGTAGCTTAGACCGAGAATCGAAACTGCTACCAGTAACTCCACGGACTAGTGTCTATCTGGCTTAAGCAGTACGTAAGCAACAGAGAGGGTGCAAACAACAGGAATTATTTTTATTTCAAATTCTAAAGTATTGGTCTCAAAAAAAAAAAAAAAAAAAAAAAAAAAAAAAAAGGTCATCATCAAACAGCATATTTGTTCGAGACATAATTTGATCAAGAAATTTCAAGAAAAACTTCACATAATTCATATTACCACATCGAACACCAGTACATCATAGCAGTAATCAACTAACTGAACAAATTATGCATACAGTAGACCATTTCCATTAAACCTTTTGATGGATTATCGAACCAGAATGTCCATGCATGTTCCAATGGATGATAACTACAGGTCTGGTCTTGATGAAACTGCACCACATGAAGAAGAATTAGAATCCACCATTTTCTGTCCTTCTTCTTCTTCTTCTACAATAGGTTGTTCTTCCTTCTTTGTTGCATAGATCATCACCATTTCATTTGGTTCTTCTGCTGCCACCATTTTTTTTTCTCTGTTTCTGTTCGTTCTCCCTGTTGGTTTTTATGTAAGGTGGATTTATATGGTGTGATATCGTTCTGAGGTGGGTACTTTTATGCAATCATTGGTTTTATGAAGTTTTACTCGGTCCTTGTTTTTGCTGCATAGATACGTGGATTCACTGCATGAGGCATTGGATAGCCTTGGGTTGGAATGAACTGTTGTTGAGTATCACAGTCGTTACTCGTTACTGTGTGGCAATGGTTGTTTAAGACTTTAATAATTAAGATACTTTTGATTCTCAAGCAAAATAGTACCAAAAGAATTTTTCATCCAGAAGTGCATGAGAATTCTGTAAATTCTCTTCTGGTGCTGTCCTTGAATTGCAATTTCTGCAAAGACCTTTCAAGACAATTTATCCACAAGAATTGCTATTTCGCTCTATACCCATGATTCCCACCATTGGTAAATGGTAACGACATCGTAGGAACTACACCAACCTATCATAAAGATTTTCTTTTTCTTTTTCTGTTTTTAGTTGTCACTGCACCCAAGTAACTTATGGGTTTCCTACGTACCTGGGGGGATTCACTCTCACCCCGCTTACGGATCAAGACACGTAGTTCTTTTGTCATTATTAAATTACAGATAATATGATTACAAAGTTTATGTAGATGTAATGACTCCAATTTGTTAGTTCCATGTAGAAATTATGTTGTGAATCCGAAACAGCTCCCTATTCAACTTCTTCAAGTAGTGCAGTCTGTACATTGACACTT
Source organism: Coptis chinensis (assembly GCF_015680905.1). Taxonomy (NCBI): domain Eukaryota; kingdom Viridiplantae; phylum Streptophyta; class Magnoliopsida; order Ranunculales; family Ranunculaceae; genus Coptis; species Coptis chinensis. Next base: position 21,080,220 of record NC_141456.1, on the reverse strand, counting down.
TGAAAGAGTGTTCACAAAAGGGTCTGAGTCGACGTGTTTTCACAATTCCTTCGCAAAATTGATGCCTGTATTGTAACACATGACGACAACTGTATCGAACTTTTGCCGAGAAGAAATAGAATCTTTTATCATCATCTGCACTTCAGAATAAGCTACGTAGAAGAGTTTCATCATGTCATTTATAGGGAAGATATACATATAGGGTTGGTAAGATAACTAAAATCAAAAAAATATTACCTGATACTGTATATTTTTTTTCCATCTCATAAGATTCAATACAATTGCAGCAAATGAGCGATGGTGTAAAAGTATTTCCAAAGTCATTGTTTGGTTGATATTCCATGAAACCTGTATTCAGATCCAAATGATAGAATTGAATGAAATGGAAGACAAAATAATAAAAGATGAGTACATAATCTGCATATGTGAAATGAGACCACTTATGCTCGATGACCAAATTAATATATCAAAGCTAATTTGTTATTGTACGCATGAAATGGATGAGCAAGATCAGTAAAGCCGAAGCAAATAGTTAAGGCATTTAATCCGGCAGAAATTGCATTCAGTCACCATACTGTAGAGTTCCATGCATTAACCGCTAGCTGCATTATAGCTGCATTAAATCAGAAATCATGAAGTCACAATGAAATTCAGTATCATTGATTGATGAAGTAAACTCAGCATAAACAGTTTGAAAGAAAGGATATTAGACAATGAATTGGCAGTTTTGAATCAAGGTACCAAGATGAGTAACCACTAATACATTTGGTGAGTTATATCATAACAGGCTATTTAAAAAAGATGAAGCTTAACTATAAGTTGCAAAAGTGAATTTTATACTATACCTTTGAGAATATTAAGTATGCACATTGCCAAGACGCCTTCTCCTGATCCTTCAGAATTTTAATAGCCCTCATTGAATCTGATGGCACTATGATTTTCTGCACCTGCAACATTTTAATCCGGCCTGCATATATAGCTCTCAATTCTTGATATAAAACTGATCTTTGGCCACCACCTCCAGTGTACGCTAGTAGAACTTGCCCTTGATCATCTCTTATTACTACTCCTATAAATTGAAGTGTTAAAACTTGAAAAATAACTGTGGACATGTATGTTATAGCTAAGTAGCAAGTAATCAAACAAACGACTATGGACTATGGACATTGATACTTGATACTTTGATAGTACCACTACAAACAGAATGGTCCTGTATTTCTAACTTAGTTTCTACCGGTGATAATAAAATCCATCGAACGTTTGTTCCAATGTTAATTTACAACCAGATCTATACATTATTAAAATTATCAATGCCAATTTTCAGTCAAACAATGCTACAAACCCCTTTGCTTAAATCAAGCTTTATCAATGCTTATTCACCACTCTTTAATTTATTCACACAGAAAATGGCTTTGGGGTTCTACTCTTTACAAAATCTTATGGTGAACTTATAACAGCACTCCCAGACCAACCAAGCAATGTTTCATTCAAACAGTACTCTGGGTATACAGTAACTGATGCACAACATGGCCGAGCTTTGTTCTACTATTTCGCTGAAGCTAATTCAGTCGATCCTCTTACTCGTCCCCTCACCTTGTGGCTTAATGGAGGTTGACTTCAACCATTACATTTTCATCTTGTTTGTGTGTGTGTAGGGGGGGTAGTTTTAGTACATTTGTTAGAAGAGTATGTATATTAATATGGACTTCAACTGCTAGGTTTTGGCGCATCCAATAGAGGAGTCGTGGGCGTGGGGAACTAATTGGAAATTATCTTAATGAAGTAAAAAAAATTCGCACATTGTTTTAAAATTAAGTGTGTAGTGAAATTTTATGGAAGGTTGGAGTCAGCCTTAGCCCGTGCATCCTTCAGAAATTATTACATCAACTGCCCGAGCTACACAGTGTATATGAAAATATCAATTACCTGTATAGTACTTTTGCAATCCAAACATCATCGTCTCCACCATACTGGTCAAGGTAGTACATCTATTGGAGGTAAGTTTGCATACCATGGAACACACATATTATAATATTTTTTTGCACGCAAGTAAGGAGTTGTATTACGAATAAAAAAATGTGTTACGAGAGATAATAAGATTACACTGCATTTGACTTAACAGAATCTAAAATAGGATCGAAAGAGGCACTCCACTCTCGGAACAAAACCTGGTCGAATGTCACTCCAAACAACTTGTCCATTATCAAGAGTTGAAGCATGCCTTGCTGCCGCGTCAGCTCCAAAGTTAGCTTCGCGAAAGGTATGGGTTATTCTCCAGGAGCTAAGTTTTGAAGTGGCTATTTTCCATCTTGCTCTGATCTTCCATGGCGTGTTCTCTCCCATAAGGATTTGAGTCACGGCCGATGAATCACATTCTATCCATAACTTCAGCCATCCTCTACGCAGAACAAGTTCTGCTGCCAAGATGATTGCCCAATATTCTGCTTCAAAGTTTGTTGATACTCCAAGCCCTTGTGCAAGAACACCTAGTATCTGATTTTCTTTATCCCTAAAGAGAACACCAGCACCTCCATTGCCTGGGTTGCCAATAGAGGAGCCGTTGGTGTTGGCTTTTATCTCCTCGTCTTCTGGAAGGATCCACTTGACCTCTTTGATTATGTGAGGTACTGCAGGCTTGCACAGTATTATGCATAGTGGCTTTGGACAGCCACGATGCTATTTTCACTTCCTTTCGAATATCTCTTTTGAATCGATCTCTATTGAAAGAGCTCTCTTACAAAAAAATTGTGTTTCTAGTTTTCCACACCTGCACCGTGATATGCACTAATGACTGTGTTAGACCCGCAACCAAGGTTGAGGTCAAGTATGTGCATGACTGTGTTAGACCCGCAACCACTTGATATACATTGCAACCACTCAAAATTAAAATATAAATTCCTATGTTTCCTTCCAACAGATAGAAGTAAGCAGTTGTTAACACGGTACCAAAGAGATAGAACCTCAAAAGAAGAGGTTATCCAGTTGTGCTAGGGGACTTCATTTGGTGTGTGTGTGTGTTTTATGCCCCATGGCAGACATGTGATACCTTTGCTAGAGATAATTACATCTCTGCTCAACAACTCAGGTTTTAGTAGTAAAGTTGTTCTTAACCATATAGTAATATACCAACCTGACCAACCCACTGTCTGAGACCCATAATATGTTCTCTTATTTGCCGTGGAGTGAAGAGTTCAGTCAGTGACACACCCTTTACTTTTGCCTTTCCTGACTTCGTCCCATAAGCATGTTCCACAGGCACGCTACTTGTTTCATGCCTTATCTCCTGCTTAACCTAGTCAATTTGTTTCTCAGAAAATGCCACGGTCTCTCGGGAAGCAAGACCAGGATGCTCCTTCGGAAGAATCGATTTAGAAGCAAGCCCCCTATTGCGGCTATGCAGAGATTCCTCTTTTTTAGTATCATTACTGTTAGGATTTCTTAGCCCAGAACTTACCGTTAGTTCAGCTTTCTTTTCCACAGCTTCATCTTTAACAGAATTAGGAAAGCCAATCGTCTGGCATACTTGGCTCGGTGCATCCTGAGAAACTTGAGATAAATTCACCCCAGGAACTGAACCTGGAATATTTTCACTCATATCCATGAAGGACTTGGAGAAATGATCTGTCTTTAATCGTTTTAGCGGAGATTATAGATCTTCTGAAGTTGTAACAGTCTATTGATCAGTCTTTAATGCTACTTTAGCAGCACCTCTACCATTGATGGGTTTCCATGATGAACCCCAATCAGATGAAGGACGACTACATGCTTTATGCAGCTCCAAATAATGATGAACTGGAACACAAAGTGGACAACGTAGGTAGTGGCAATTTTTATAATGCTCAGTCAGTATCTTGGTCTGACAACAGCGAGGATTTGAACATCGATCTGACTTGCAGCTTTTCATATGCTTCCACAGTTTCTGCACAGTTATACAATTAACTTCTTGACATTTTCCTTCTGGAGCCGAACATCCATGAGCATGGATCAAGAACAGCAACCATCTTCGTTCATTTAGATATCTCAGTTCACAGGTCACAAATGCATGTCCACAGGTTGCACCACCAGAATCTGATGGCAGTATAGTACTTCTTGTGGCTCCAGTGTCAGAGGAAACAGCTCCTTCAGAGAAAACACGAGGTCGCTGAGCTTCATCTTGCCCTATTGTCCGTTGATGAAATGCCTCCTGAACATCAGCTTGATTCAATGGGTGGACCGGTAAGTGCAACTTCTCTTTCAATTCGGAATGCCACTGACCCTGAAGAACTGCACCTGGTTCTGGCCTACCAGAAATGCAATTAAACTTATTAGGGGACTCTGTATTATCTTTCCTAGGATGTATTACTTGATGCATATGCTGCGATTTTTTTGTGACAACGATGAGTCAAATTCCTGCGTCCCAGGTGGGAGACAAAGCATCTGACCACCTCTGGAATCTCCAGCATCAGTGTTCTGCTGGATTTGATTTGGCAGATCAGATAACATATACTGTTCGGAATTTTGTGAATGCATAATATCGGATCCCAATTGAAGATCAGACATTGGTTGACTACCCAGGTTGGATGTTTGTTGAGTCTGCTTGAGTGCTTGACAGGATCACTTTCCATTTTCAACATAAGTTGGTGCGGCTGACTTTGCTGCCTCTTTTTATGTTGCTGTTGAAGAAATTGTTTTTGAGACTGATGATCATTTTGTTGAAACTTCTGAAACTCTTGCTGAGATACATGGGGCACTGGAAAATTCATGTTCGACGAAGAATCCAACATCTGAGGCTTCATATGCTTTGTCTGTTTCGCCTTCTGCATGTTAGGTTGTGTGGATGCTGAGGAAGAATTGGTATTTGATTTAGGATGCACACTGAAATGATTCGAATTCTGGTTATTAGTCATAGTCATGCACCACACCGGCATTCCATAATGTTTTAACAATCGGACAGCCACACACATATTATAATCTACCTGATAGATTCAATGAAAAATGACTCTACTCTGTTAGATGTCTTGTTGTCTAGAAATAACCAATCAATTAGGCAAAAATATATTTTTCTTGATTACCTCTCCTACTAAGTCCTTTGTGATTATCCATCTATCTGAAACTTGTCCAAGACTCTGTTTCTCTCTTTAGAAACTTAGACGCAAACTCCTTTGCTTCTTGAAGAATCAGCTCTTTAGGAAATAGAACTTGAGAAGCTCTGTATAAGCTTAACATTTCTGTAATTCCTTCGCTTGTTTGTCCAACGAAACAAAAGAATTGACCGTCTCTCTCAAAATGTTGAAAATGCATCTGCAACAAATACAGAGAACTTAATTAATCGTAATTGTACAATTCAAAATCAAGTATTATTCTCTAATACTTATGAAAACTGTTTGTCAACTTACTTGCATTTAAATCATTAAAATGCACAATGTACAAAAGAAGCCTCTGACCTCTGAAGGTGCAATTGAAGTCAAAAGCGAACTATGAATAGAAGTCATATTGATCTTGTTCGGCTTTCTGAATTTAGAAACGACTGGTCCTGGAACTGACGCATGAGATTATCGTACGATTTCCAATCAGCCAACTATCTATTCTCCACTTGCTAAGTGCATGTTTTCCAATGAATAATTATCCTATTTGAATTTGAAATGCATCCTTTTTATTATGATTTCAAGATTTGATCAACAACACTTCGAAGATGGACCCATATTCCTATATGGTTAACTTACAATATTTTTCTATAATTCTTTTCTGGTTGGATGATCTAATAATTCACGGTATGTCCTCCCTATATGAATTATCTAACGTTAAAGGAACATATTAGACAAAAAAATTCGAGTGGAGCAGTGAAATTATGTACCTTCTACTTAACAGCACAATGTCTACTACATGCATTGTTCCCATTCTAATGTTCTGAAGAGGTAACCCACATATCATGCCTCTGCCCATTGTTTACCTCGATTTTAATGGAATATTCCCTGCCACAATATCTACTATCTATATACTAAAACAAAGACCTCTAATAAAGGATTTTCTCTCTCCTATGTGGCACTCTAATATGAGAGTTAGTTTTTTCTCTCTTATGTGAAACTCTGATATGAAAGATAATCTTTTCTAATAGCCTACAATCCCACGTACATAAAACCTCTTTGGAGAGTTTGAGTGTATTTATAATTCTTATATCTGGAGAGTTAGAGTGTATTTCCACTTCTTATATATTTGATCAGATAAACAAAATTGCTAAAAAATAGATGATTTATAAAAGGTAATTTCCTATTACGAATCAAACATTTTTAGTGTTCCAATTCTTATATATTTGATCAAATAAAAAAAATTGCTAAAAATATGTGATTTGTATAAACTAATTCCCTATTACAAATCATACAATTTTAATAAAACACTGACTTATTTCGAATATATCCTTAACACGGCCTCAAAACATAGTTAAAAACAATTATACAAAAAATAACATCACAAAATATATAATAGAAAATGAACAAAAAAAATAACGGCAAAGCAGTAATAACAAATATTTAAAAAAATATATAATACTGAATGAAACTAATGTAAAAAAATAATTAATGGGGAACCGAAAACTGGATGCAAATGCATCAAACTAACCTCAAATAATATTTAACATATAAATCAGAAACTGGATGCAAATGCAAGTACTAAACTAATCTTAAAAAGTAATTAATAGAAAATTGGAATATGAATACAACTGCATTAAACTAACCTCAAAGAATAATTAACGGAAAATCAAAACTTTGATATAAATACATCAAACTAACATAAAAAAAAATAATTGTCGAAAAATCGGAAACTGGATGTAAATGCATTGAGCTAACCCTCAAATATTAAATTAACGGAAAATCGGAAACTGGATGCAACTGCATTGAACTAACCCCGAAGAAAAGTTAATTATAAATTAGAAACATGATGCAAATGCGTGGAACTAATCTTAAAAATTAATTAACGGGAAATCGAAAACCGGATGCAACTGTACTGAACTAATCCCAAAAAATAAACTGGATGCAAATGCATTGAACTAACCCCAAGAAATAATTAACGGGAAATCAAAAACTGGATACAAATTCATTAAACTAACCTCAAACAATAATTAACGGGAAATCGGAAACTATATGCAAATTGAATTTTATCAAATAATAAACGAGAAATCAGAAACTAGATGCAAATGGAATTTTATCAAATAATAAACGAGAAATCAGAAACTGGATAAAAATGCATTAAACTAATCTCACGAAATAATTAATAGGAAATCAGAAACTGGATGTAAATGCATTGAACTGATCTCAAAGAACAATTAACAGGAAATTGGAAATTAGATGCAAATGTATTGAACTAATCGAAAAGAATAATTAACGATAAATTAGAAACTGGATGCAACTACATTGAACTGATCTCAAAAAATAAATAACAGGAATTGGAAATTGGATGCAACTGCATTGAACTAATCTCAAAATATAAATAACGAAAAATCAGAAACTATATGCAAATGCATTGAACTAACCTCAAAACATATTTGGGTTATATTGTGGTAATATATCGATAAGTATAGTTTTGCATTTAAAATGGTATTTATCTTATCTCTTTCCGTATGATTGGGAACTACTTGCTATTCAAGTATCTTCAATATATATGAACTTCACCTTATTAGGCAATCTCACAAAACTTCAATCAAACTTCTATTATTAAACAACAAAATGAAGTTGAAGGGTTTTATCAAATGTGAGTTTTTTTTTTAATGGAGAGTAAGGTTTTCACGTTATAAGAAATTTAGTTGAGTGATTAATATAATATTAATATATAATAGTTATGCATATTTGCAAATATTTTTCAGAATAATTAATATAACAACACCCATTCATAGATAATCTTTGAATATTCCACATAGTGAGAACACCCGTTTATAGATAATTTTTGAATATTCCACATAATGAGTCATGCATAATTTAAATAATAATTAATGAGAAATCGGGAACTGGATAATCTTCGATGATCCCACATAGTAAATCAAGCATAATTTACTTTTTATGTCATGTTTGCAAAGACACTACAGATGAATCAGTAGAAGTTGATATTACACACCACATTGGATAATTAAAAGAAAATCGGAAACTGGATTCAAATACATAATAGAGCTCAAAGAGTAATTAACGAGAAATCAGAAATTTTATGCAAAATGCAATAAACTAAACTCAAAAAGTAATTAACTAGACATCGAAACTGGGTGCAATGCATTAAACCGACGTCGGATAATAACCCATTTAAAATTAGAAATTGAATGCAAATCCTTGAAAAATATTTAACGGGAAATCGGAAACGGTATGCAAATACATCAAACAAACCTCATATAATAATTAATAGGAAACCGGAAACTGGATGCAAATGCATTGAACTGAACTCAAAAAATAATTAACAGAAAATAAAAAATCGAATGCAACTGCATTGAACTAACCTCATAGAATAATTGGTGGGAAATCGAAAACTAAATGCAAATACATTGAAATAATTTCAAATAATAATTAACGGAAAATTAGAAACCGGATATAATTGCATCGAACTAACCTCAAAGCATAAATAATCAGAAACTAAATGTAGATGCATTGAACTAACCTTAAAGAGTTATTAACGGAAAATCAAAAACTGAATCCAAATGCAATGAACTAATCTCAAAGACTAATTAATAAATATTTAAAAATGGATGAAACTGCACTGAACTAATCTAAATGAATAATGAACTAACTTTAAAAAATAATTAACGGGAAATCGGAAACTTGATGCAAATGCATTAAACTAACCTCAAAGAACAATTAACATAAAATCGAAAATTGGATGCAACTGCATTGAACTAACCTCAAAAAATAATTAACGGAAAACTAAAAACTGGATGCAACTGCATTAAACTAAAATAAGAGATTAATTAATGGAAAATCAGAAATTGGATGCAAATGCATTGAAATAGCCTAAAAAATAGTTAACTGGAAATCAGGAGTCGGATGTAACTGCATCGCGCTGACCTCAAAGTATAAATGTCCGCTTTTTTAGCTTTCTCACATGAGTAATTAGGAATCCAAAACGAAAGTTAGTTTATAAAAACAGACTCTTACATGTATGCAAACTGTATAGAAATTGTAAACTATCGAACTAACCTAGAAAAACAATTAACGAAAAATTAGAAACTAGATGTAAATGCATTGAACTAACCTTAAAGAGTAATTAATGGGAGATTGGAAACAGGATGCAAATGCAATGAACTAATCTCAAATACTAATTAATGAAATATCGAAAACTGGATGCAACTGTACTGAATTAACCTTAATGAATAACTAACGGGAAATCATAAAGTGGATGCAATTGCACTGAACTAACCTCAAATAATAATTAACGGGAAATCGAAAACTTGATGCAACTGCATCGAACTAACCTCAAAGAATAATTATTGAGAATTTGGAAACTAGATGCAACGTACTACATTAAACTAACTTCAAAGAATAATTAATGGAAAATCAAAAACTTGATGCAAATGCATTGAACTAATAACCCTAAAACATATTTGTAATATATGTAGGGGAATAAATGTCTCGACAAATATAGTTTTACATTTTAAATAATATTTATCATAATTCTTTTATTGTGATTGGAAATGTTTTGCTATTCAAGTAACTTCAATATTATCTTCGCCACATTGGGCATTCTCACAAAACTTCAATCAAACTTCTATTGTTAAACCTAACAATAAAAAAAAATTGATGAGTTTTATCAAGGTTTGATAGTTCATTTTTATAGAGCTATGCGTAGTGGTGCAAGAAATTTAAACGAGTAATTAATATAATTTTCATATCTCATAGCTATGCATAATTGCTAATATTTTTTAGAATAATTTAATATAACGACACCCGTTCGTAGGACATGTTCATGTGACAAATCTTTTCAAGTGGGAGTAGTGTATTATTTGAGGATATGGAAACAATCAATCTGTTTTAGTGTTTTGTACACATTAGTACGTAAGCTGAGCGGTGATGATTTACTACTAAATCACCATAAATCTAATAAAACTATTATACAAGCTAGATCGAGTTTAAGATAATTCAATTTGAAAATTACGGATTAATATCCTAAACCACAAAGTGAAGAGGCTATCTCAATTTGATCCCTTAGTTTCCAAATACTTATGCACCATAATCGTTGTTCATTAACGTATTTCGGTTTATTTTTAATAAAAATATATTGTGATTCGAAAATTTGCCGCTAAATCACCATAAATCTAATAAAACTATTAGCTAAGCTAGATCGAATTTAAGATAATTTTATTTGAAAATTATGGATTAATATCTTAAACTACAAAGTGAAGAGACTATCTCAATTTGATCCCTTAGTTTCAAAGTACTTATGCACCATTATCGCTGCTCATTAATGTATTTCGGTTTATTTTCAGTAAAAATATGTTCTGATTCGAAAATTTACCGCTAAATCACCATAAATCTAAGAAAACTATTATACAAGTTAGATCGAATTTAAGATAATTATATTTGAAATTTATGGATTAATATCATAAACCACAAACTGAAGAAACTATCTCAATTTGATCTCTTAATTTCCAAGTATTTATACACCATAATTAATCGCTGCTCATTAACTTATTTCGGTTTCTTTTCAATAAAAATATATTCTGATTCGAAAATTTGTGTAAGACATTTTGTAAAAACCTTTTCAACACACAAAATATTTAATAAATCCCGGGCGTATGCCCAGGTCCAAAATCTAGTTCAAACTATAATGAGAATCACATTTATCCAAAAGCAAAAACGAAGAATCAATACTGATAAAATTGCAGATGGGAAAAGATATTCTACACATAGAAGTATGACTATTCATTTGGGAAATATGTACATCGCAAAAATATGTTGTTAAGAAAACTTTGAAAGGAACAAATTTCACACTGTCGTTAATGAAAAAATTTAGGTATGATAAAGAAAAATTAAAGGAAAAAAGTAATAAAAATTTTAGCCGTTATGCACACGTAATTCCCATCTCAGACTCTTTTCTATCCAAAAAAATATGAGAACTTCCTGGACCGTAAATCCGGCCAACAAATATTTGAGCATTTAATATATATATAAAAGTGAATAACTCATACCTATTTCAAGTTTCTCTTTGTCAAATTAAAGCATCAATACAAATTATGCGATGATTAGTAAGACAATGAATAGAGGAAGAATAAAAACATAGAAAGAGGAACTCACATAATCTTGAGAGAATCCAAAAGATGACATTTGTAATAAAAACCAACTCCAAACTCCAATCAAATCTGTGCAAAGTGCATTACAATCAAATATTTTGGAACTAAAAGATTTTCACAAAAGAAGAGTCCAAAAGGACAAAACTGAACCTGTCGCGATTCATTACCTTAAAACAGACGTTAGGAAGAAAAGACTCAACCAACCCTAAGTAAGTAATAGATGAGAGTTACATTTTCATCATATACAACACCCATTGAAGTAAATGCAAACACATGATTGTACGACCGTATGTTTTATGTGAAATGTTTCCCAAGGTCACATTCATCACTAAACAATTGAACTAAATCTGGTGGTGCTGATGGTCTCGGGATATTTATTCTTCCTTTTGAGCATCATATTTCTGCGGTTTCATGAACGAACTGTTTTGCTCCACATTTGTTGCAAATTCTAGGTTGTGGCAACATGTATGGGTGGAAATCTTCATCTCAAACGAAATGCGTAGCAATCTATAAAACCCAGTGCTTATCCTAGACGTTCTCGGGCATTGTAGGGGTGATGACGTTGAAGGGTTATTAAGATAGTTGTCATTTGCATCCATTGTTAACAATCAATTATCTAAAAGCAGTGACTTTAAAGAGACAAAAATTTAAATGAGAAACAGAAACAATTAAATGAAAAAATTACCTAAACTGTGATTATGCGTCGACATTGGGAGAGTTTGTATACAGGAGACAAAAATTTAAATGAGAAACAGAAACAATTAAATGAAAAAATTACCTAAACTGTGATTATGCGTCGACATTGGGAGAGTTTGTATACGGGCTGCTGAATGGAAAACAGTAATAGACAATGTCAAATATCCAAAAATTAAATTATTGGCTGGAAATACAGGGGGAACTAAATACCCAAAAACAAGAATAAAATTAAGTAACAATATAGGAGATGAATGATATGCTCGAAATCGCCTCTGATATCTATTCTTGTCTCTAATACTACTCACGTTGTTGGCGAAACATATCAAATAACACATTAACCAAGAAAGAACTAAAATGATGAAAACTTGAAACATTGTAAAAAAATAAACATACGAATAACAACCTGTTCCATTCCGGCAGTGTTAAACAGCCGTAACAATTCGTTTGAAAGGAAGAGAAGAGGAGGATTAGAGGGATATATTAAAACTGAGAATTCAAAGATGGATCAAAGGATTTTTTTTCTCTGCAACGGGCGATTGAAGGAATTTTTTCACAGATGGAGAAAGGGCGACAAAACGGTAGACACTTTTTTGAATGACGAGGAGAGGAGAGTTGGGTCGATGATTTAAAAACGATGAATATAATTCGTTTTCAGTTATTTGTTTCCGTTGATGTAAAGGAGCGACCAAAACTCTAATTCAATTGCAAAATGAAAAAACGAAATCAGACCAAGCACTCCAAAACGGCAAAACTTTAATGGAACTACAAAATGAAAAAAAACTGACCATTTTGACCAATACCCTAGACAATACACGATATATGTTTTCAAGTTTTCCTGTCGATATCGTCATTCGCACTTTCACCACTCCCACTCCTTTCCCTTTCTTCAAAACTGGAAGGAAGCAAGAGAAAAGCAATAAGCAACAAAAAGATTTTCATTTTTTCCAATAGAGATTAGAAAGGTACCTTTGAAATTTAAACGATAAGAACGAAACGAAAATCCTACATATGCATTTTAAAATTGGTTGCAGTAAGTTTCGGTGGAAATAAGTTAGAAAAAAGAAAACCATTACCAACGCTCGGAAAAATTTCGGCGTGTATTTATCGAGTTTTGGTGGGAAGAAAGTTGAATGAGAACATAAGGAATTTCGATTTTAATGTTAATTTGGTTTTCTTTTGTCTCAATTGGGAAACCGCGAAACTGTATTTCTGTTTGCTGAAGAGGTTGAATTTAATAGTCTTGGGAAAGATGTAAATTACTGATTTACCCTTCCAGCCAAGTGCAAAAAGAAAATGGCTGTCCAACTTTCCGGTACCCTTCCCATTAAAAACTTTGGTGTAAAACCGGAAATACGGGAACTAATTGAAAAATCCGGTATCCGCTTTATATATAAGATAATACAATCCTAAACATACCTACATAATTAAATCAGTACAAATACAAAACTTTCATGAGATCGGAAATTTTTACACACTTGCGAAATTTTCATTACACTAAAGAGGGGGGTAGTTGGCAGAGAAATAACCTCTTGCTTCAGAGAAGAAAGTTTTATGGCCATGGAAAACGAAATCAAATCTGATACAATAATTTCTTTATATTTTCATGAAAATTCTCTACAACTTTCCAATGAACTTTTCCTGCGCTAGCAAAGAAAGTCTTATTTTCTCATTGCTGAAATGTAGTGTATAATCATGCATAACCTACAAAGATGGCTCACAAAGTGTCCTAGAAAATGTAGCGAGGGGTGAGGATTGGAAGGATTTAGGGTAATCACCTTTTCTCTTCTCGCTGGAGCCAAAGACTTATTACTTGACAAATTTACAAAATATTTGCTAGTAACAAGCAAATTTACAATAAAAAGTCACACAAGAAACATACAAAAAACTTGATTACTAACACAGTGATACTGAATCTGCAGACAACTACCTGTGATTAAATGGATGGGAGGAAGACAGGAAAGGGGGGTGTTTAACCTTTTCACATTATAAACTAATATGCTGCCTTATATTGAGTAAAAATACCACTACCACCTGACAACTTGAAGTTGTGAACCACTATCTATAGAAAAATCATCAACCAATCTCATTTAACATGCTTACAAAAGGCGGCACATGCATGATTCTGGTTGTAGGCTATCATATAATCCTCATCCTACCTCTAAAGAAATTTTTTCACTCGTCTTGAGTGTGAACATTTTGTCCCAAGTGCAAGAGTTTTCTTTAAAGATAAGTTCATGGTAGTGGGGCCTAAGGCAAGTCCATCAAGCTAATTTGCTACCAGATTAGACAAAGACAAAAAGTCCACCAAGCATATAGAATACACTCTCAATCAGATAAAAGACGAAAATCCTGGAACAAGGAGAAAACTGCAAAACAGGGTCTGGATGGGATATCACATATGTCCATATCTGGATTCTGGAGGCATCTGCATCAACCCATGTCTATCGTTATTGGTTGTTATATCATTAATCGCATAAAAGTCAGTTTTCTTGTGCACACCCATGGAATTATGTCAAAGATTGACAAAAAGGCAACTCTGTAAAATCATAGCTAGGACATGTGAATAATTAGTACATTCTTATAAATGAGTAACACAGAGATACATTAAAAAACAACACTGTGTAGCGGAACATAGGAGGTAATTAGCAACAATACCAGTTAGTTACCAACAAGAATGACAACGACAACAAATAAGACAAGAAGAATATTGCGTTGGTAAACCACTTACCAAAGCATCTTTTCCTTTTGATGAATTCGATCTTGATGCTTTCTTGCCAAAAAGCACAGTTTTGATCCATTTTCCTGGAAATTTCCCCATTCCAAGAAGTAAAGATCCAGATAACCAAGCTGTACGGTGTGAAACAAAGCACAATCAATGAATATAAAATAGTTTTTTTTTTGGTGGGGGAGGTGTGACCCATGACCCAAGGCCGTAATAATTTCATATGACTAATAATTTCATCATTTGCTGGAAGATGAATAGAAGAAGAAGATACTACGAGGGTCATGAAACATGCATGATAATATCAAGTTACCAACACTAGCAATAACAATAACAGGAAAGGAAGATGATCCTGATGAAATAAAGTTTACCAAACAAAATAGAAAAATAATAATAGTAAGTAACAGCAACAATTTAGAACAAGACTCCCAACTTCCCAAGAACCGTCCATTTTCCTACTTATTAGAAGCTCCAAACTATTGAAGTAAACGGTGAAATCCAACACTATATCTCTGGCAAGATAGAAAGCTTTGGAAGCAATAAACAACATTTACTGAAAAACAAATTTCAGATTGAGAAAAATAGTCAGTCTGGAAAATGGACTTGTTTGAAAGTCAACATATTCTTGTCAACAAATGATTTTACCAAAGTCAGAGAATCAAAACAAGAACCAGAAACACCAAATCACAAAGCCCTAAAGATTTTCTCAAACAGATTATGTCAACATTCATATAGATACAGTATTGTGTAAACAGAGAACTCGGAAAACATGAGCACAACTGCACCAGATCTGAAATTCGCTGCGACAATGCAATCCCTCAAAACCCCTGATCTACCATTTTGTATGACCAAGAAAAGAACAGCAACTATACGAAAAATGAAGCTATACTAGGGGTGTCAAAAGCACCTGTAATGGCACGAGTGGAGTTGCCCTGGGCAGGTGTGGCGGAGGCACGATGGGTGGGTCCAGAATGTCATGAGTGCTGTAACCACAGGTCAACTTTATCTATGTCATTAGTACTTAGAGAGAGAGAGAGAGAGCCAACTTTATCTATGAATTTCCATTGTTTTATCCTAATCTAACTAATTCCTTAACAAATGTGATGCAAAGTAGGACATGCATTGACAAACGATGAGTCTTCTGACATGTTTTCAAAAGTAATTTTCTTGAAATTAGCAAACAAATATTGTATCACCTCTCAGCTACGGAGCTACAACAATTTTTTTCCTAGTAAAGTATACAAGACACACCAAACCTAACTCAAAAACAAGTCCAAACCCATCCCTTACATCATTACATGAAATGTTTAAAACAAAACCACCCAAGTGAATATTTAGGTACCAACAAGCCAAAGCACTCAAAACCTACTTCCAACTACTAGGGTTAGCTACACTGCCACAGTCATATTAAGCAAGCACTAAACCCCTTACTATATCAGCCCCTTCGCTGATTCTTTGCCCTCGTAGGCTCAAATTCCCGACGCAATTATGCAGCCAAGGTGTTACTGGATATACTAAGGAACTCTACATATTCTCGGCCAGTAAATACATTGTCTACAAGATTACAAATCATTATGCAAATACTCAACTGAAGGTATTCACTATTTAGAACAGTATAACTTATTACATGGAACACACTGTAATCTATTTTGAATTCTTGATCATTGATCAATATCCATAGTGTTCTCTTCTTCATCGCTACGACTTGACCACAGTTTAATAGTTCGGTCATGTGCAACAGTTGCAATGCATTGCCCACCTCCAACAATATCCAACGATGTAACTTTAGCATCATGTCCAGACAGTGTCTTGATGGGCTTGAAATCTCGGGACGACCATACCTTTGCTGTCATATCATATGATGCAGTTGCCAGAAAATATTTGTGCACAGGAGAAAATGCAACATCAGTGTGACCCTTGAGTGAAGCAACTTCACTTACATGAGGCATACTCCATAATTTGGTGAGGCCGCTTATAGCACAAGTGGCGAGCAGGCTCCCATCATGCGAAAATGAACAACCAGTAAGCGGACAATCATCCTCTATTATCTAAATCTTCATCTGGGTCATCCCTTGTTCGCTTAAGCCTCATAATTGAAAACTCAGCAATGTGAATCCGAGCCTCTAAAAGCTCCTTTGAACCTTCCGTATAAAATGGATACGTCGATTGAGCTTTCAATAATCTATCCATCTCTTTCTCCCCAAATAGTGTGATTGGCTCTCCAAGCCGACCAAGATCATTAGTTGGAACAGCTAAAGCATGGGCACGGCGCTTCATTAGGAGTTGTTTGCTCTCTTCTGATACCGAATCAATTGGAGGTTGGAGCAATGGCAATGGTAGTGTATATACTTTTATTTATTTATTTTTGTTCAACAATGTATAATAATAAATCAAGTCTCCAAATCTTAAGTTTACATCTGTGTTTATAGAGAGAACTAGTTGCTAAAAAGAATATATTATAATCATAATAGAACCTGGAAACTAGTTCTAATTCTATTAAAAAATTTAAGTAATCTTCTGACCGATAAATATAATTTGCCGACACGGTATTGAAATTTCGTTAAATGCCCACTATTTATCCAAACAGTTTCAAACTCGGAACAAAAACTCATAACTATTTGTCTATTTGTGCTAAGTTGGGGGATTTGGAGATAACCACTTTTGTAGGAATATGATTGTTTCAACTGCAATATTGGAAATGTATGTGAAATGTGGAGCGGTAGATGAGGAGATGACTCGATCGAAGAGATGTTGTTACTTGGAGTTCCGTGATTGCTGGTTATGCGCAAAATGGAAAATCGAATGAGGCTTTAGAGCTTTTTGATGAGATGATAAATGCCAACTTTAAGCCTAATGATGTCACATTTGTTAGTCAACTTGGCTCAGTAGAAGCTGGTGAGCACATAGGCAACTATATTGAGAGTCTAGGTTTAGTTTCAAATGTTTATGTGGCCTCCGCTTTGTTGGACATGTATGCAAAGTGTGGAAACGTTAGAAAAGCTCGTCAACTCTTTGATCAACAACTGAATATAACATTGTACCAAAAGTTGAACACTGTGCTTGTATCGTTGATCTGTATTGCAAGTCAGGACGGTTAAAAGAAGCGTACCAGTTTATAACTAAGATGGAGATAGAGCCCAATGTTGTTATTTGGGGCACGTTATCGAGTGCTTGCAGGATTCATTTGAATGTAGAGCTTGCTGAGCGCTCAGTTCAGAAACTACTAGTGTTAGAACCTGAGAACTCAGGCAATTATGTCCTCCCTTATAACATATATTCTAGTGCGGGGAGATGGAAGGATGCCCTAAACTTGAGGGACTTGATGACAGACAATGGATTGCAGAAGACAGCTGCATATAGCTGGATAGAATTGGATGAAAGAGCATCTTATGAAATTTGGTGTTTTTTCAACTTAAGGAGAGTGACATGTTGATGAAAACACCAAAAAATAACCAAAGCTAGCACCAAATCGGCCAATATTTGGTGCTAGTTTTGGTGTTGTATTAAATCTCTCAAGTTTTTTCAAAACCGTGGGCTTGGGCTTCTATGGCGCGGTTTTGCCAAAACTGCGTGAGAGATTGGGAAAGAAAATAAATAATAAAGTTGATGTGCGAGACATTGTCCGGTTTTTCCAAAACCGCGTGGGCTTGGGCTTTTAAGATGGGTTTCATTGGCGCGGTTTTGAGAAAACCGTGTGGGCTATATGGCGCGGTTTATCCAAAACCGCGTCATTTGATGTCGAGAATTTGATGTTGCTCCTAAAGTTGCTTGGTGTTTTTTTGGTTCAAAATTTTAGTATTTTTTTGGTAGCTCTCCTAAAGATGCTCTTAGTACACAAGTTTCTCGTTTGAGACACGTAACATCCAATGTGTGAAGAGATATACAATGTTGTTGATGGGTAGGGATTGCAGTTGACTAGTTATGTTACAGATTTAGACTTAGTGCTCTCGTGATATAGGACTGAAAACTAAGTCCCGTTTTACTCGTACATCCTTCGCATATGGTATGTCACAATTTATTATGCATGAAGCAATAATGAGAAGCGGGATGCTCAAATTGCTAACGATCTTAACTTTGGGCTTTGCCTAGTGGCGAGGCCATTAACAACAAAATGAGTGATTTAAGATCAGATAGTATTATTAAAGTTTTGGTACCAGCTCGATGTTTCAACCAAATATGATTAAAATATTAAGTGGTGACAAAAGAGATGAAGAACATAGAAAAATAGTGAAAAAGCGATGGTGATCGAGAGAATGATGAGACTGTATCTTTCGGTTGCCTACATACTAAAATTATCGATGAGATCAAGTCTCAAGAACGTAGTTTTGTATGAAAAAATAGTTTGGTATTTATGTGTAGAGTAGAGATTTCTTGTAGCTCAAGTAATTGTAATTGAGCATGACTCTAAATTGATGATTACCTCTTTGATACGAAACGAATCTAGACATAAATTAATGTACGTAAGTGGCAAGCCATGCGGCTAGAGTTCAGCCCTAGACACATGAGTGTAGGGGTTTATACCAATACCAATCGGTTCCCCCACTACACAAATAACTCGTATGTGGACACAATTCAACTCCGGACAAAATCTAAATATCAACTACAACCTATACTAACATGTCCAACTCGCTAAACAACTATCAACAACAAATAATAATGTAAAACAGTAAAAGCAAACCACAAAACAAAGATTTACCGTGGTTCGGCCAATGATGCCTACTTCTACAAGAACCAGTTCTTAATAAAGTGGAAATGAAGATTACAATCTCTCCTTTCAGTCTCTCACCTTACTAGATCACTCTTATCTCTTTACAGGGTTGTATCTCTGTAAAGGTTATCTCTCAATCTTGATAGCTTTCAAGATTGGGTTTCTCTCTCTTTGCCTTTGTTTGGTTCTTAGCTTAGGTTTTCCAAAACCTTGATTTTGTTTTCATACCAAAAAACAAATTTCATGGCTCCCCGTGAAATAAGCCCACGAAAATTAGACACGGGCGCTAGTGCTATGCTTGAGCGCGCTGGTCGCCAAAAACACTAGAGACTGAGCGCAGGTACGCCCCCTTTGAGCGCAAGTCACGCTCACTCTACTGGAGGCTTCTACGGCATGGCGCGGGCAGGTCGCTTACTTTGAGCCATCGCCTCGACATATTCACGCAGAATCAGCTCCGTTTTCCTTCTCTCCTCATGTGAGGGATAACACCAACAATCTCCCCCTCCCGAACAGTGAGGGGGGATACCTCCATGCAATTTCCAAATCAACAGGAGGAGTCTGCTACCATTCCGGCGGTAAGCAACAAATATCAAACTTACCTTTCGGTAAGACTTTGGTCATCATATCCGACCCGCTCTTGTCGGTATGGATCTTCTCGATACACAAATGCTTTTCTTCGAAAGTACTTCTCTAATCCAATGATAACGCGCGCGTGTATGTGCTTGGATCTAGAATGAAAACTTCGGATTCTTGCTCAAGTGGATAACGCCCGACCGTCACACATGTAACTATAAACCGTTTTTGCTTTAGCCCTAGTTCGTCGAAGAACCTCTTCATCCATAACATCTCTTTGCAACACTTTCGGTGGCTGCAATATACTCGGCCAGAAGTGGAGAGGGCAACACACTTTTGCAACTTTGATTGCCAAGAAACCGCTCCCCCCGCAAAAGTAACCCGGATAACCGGAGGTGGACTTCATTAGTGAACATCACCCGCCATGTTCCGTCGATCGCAGTAGCCTTTCAAGTAAGGGCTTACTTTCACCAAAGCACAAACATGATTTGAAAGTGCCTTTGAGATATCTCAATATCCACTTAACACCTTCCCAATGCTCTTGCCCCGGGTTTGACAGAAATCGGCTTACAACGCCAACGGCGAAAGCAATATCCGGTCTTGTACACACCATTCAAGGCATCAAAATTTTCTGCGGATGCATAAGGAATCTTTTCCATCTGACTCTGCTCATGCTCACCCTTTGGATACATCTCTTTGGTCATGCGGAACTGGCCACCAAGCGGACAACTGACTGGCTTCGCTTGATCCATGTTGAATCTCTTCAACACCTTCTCAATATAGCTTTCTTGAGAAAGTCATAACTTCCCACTCTTTCTGTCACGAGTGATCCGCATCCTAAGTATCTGCTTTGCTTGACCCAAATCCTTAATCTCAAAGGACTTACTCAAGTCTTTCTTCAGTTTGGATATCTTGTTGATGTTTGGGCCAACTATCAATATATCATCCACATACAGCAATAGCACTATGAAATTCCCATCTGGAAATCTCTGAACAAACACACAATGATCAGAAGCAGACTTCTTGTATCCTTGCTTCGCCATAAAGGAATCAAACTTTATGTACCACTGTCTCGGTACTTGCTTCAACCTATACAAGCTCTTTATCAGCTTGCATACTAGGTGCTCCTTGCCTTTGACCTCAAACCCCTTTGGCTGGTCCATGTAGACATCTTCTTCAAGGTCTCCATGAAGAAAAGCAGTCTTAACATCTAGCTGCTCAACCTCTAGGTTCATACTTGCGGTCATACCCAATACCACCCGGATAGAAGTCATCTTCACTACAGGAGAGAAAATCTCATCAAAGTCAATCCCTTTCCTTTGACCAAATCCCTTCACAACAAAGCGAGCTTTGTGCTTTGGGTGAGGATTGTTCTCCTCATGCTTGACTTTGTATATCCACTTATTTTTGAGAATTTTTCGTCCTTGCGGTTTCTCAACTAACTCATAAGTGTGATTCTTATGCAAAGAATTCATCTCATCATGCATGGCCTTCAACCACTTTTCCTTGTCTGTACCTTCAAGTGCCTCTTGATAGTACATAGGTTCTCCACCATCTGATAGTAGAACATACGTATGTGGTGGATACCTGGTTGAAGCTTGTCTCTCTCTTTCTGTCCTCCTTGCCCCATCTGCTGGTGCCTCAGGAGGATGCACTTCTTCTTGCTCAGGTGGTGGTTCATGCATCTCATCTGCATCTTTTATACCAATAGGTTCTATCCCATCATAAGCAATAGAATTCTCATCATGAGCTTCAAACTCATGGTTCTCTGCATTCTCAATGCCTTCTCGCGACGCTTCTACATGGTAGGAACTTCGGTTCTCAATCAACAAGATCATTGGTGAAAGCCTCAGCTTTTCACCCTCCTCAAAGTCTGCTATGGTTTGGTCTTCCAGGAACACAACATCTCGACTTCGGATTACCTTCTTGTTAATCGGATCATAGAGTTTGTAACCAAAATTTTCATCTCCATAACCCAGAAAAATGCATTGCTTGGCTTTGTCATCAAGCTTGGATCTCTCATCCTTCGGAATATGCACAAATGCCCCCGCGCACCCAAATACCCCAGTGTCCATAATCAACATCTCTGCCTGACCATACTCTCTCTGGATAGTCACTATTCAGAGGCTTTGCCGGCGATAGGTTGATCACATGCACGGCTGTACGCATTGCTTCTACCCAGTAGATTTTAGGTAGCTTAGAGTGAGATAGCATGCATCTCATCCTCTCTACAATGGTACGGTTCATTCTCTATGCAATTCCATTCTGTTGCGGTGTCTTGGGAACAGTCTGCTCATGACGAATCCCATGACTCTGGCAATACTCTTCAAACGGCCCTATATACTCACCCCCATTATCTGAGTGAATACACTTCAACAACTTCCCAGTCTCTCTTTCCACCATGCTGTGGAATTTCTCGAACACGCCAAGTGCTTCATCCTTGGTCTTTAGACTATAGGCCCATATCTTTCTTGACGCATCATCAATGAAGGTCAAGAAGTATAAAGCTCCCCCATGGGACTTTACTCTCATAGGACCACATAAATCAGTGTGAACAAGTTCAAGGACATTGTCCTTCTTGTGAGACGAGAATCTTTGGAAAGACACCCTGTGTTGCTTTCCTACCAAACAGTGAGTACATGTATTTAAATGTGTACCTTTGATGTCTGGCAAGGCCTTTTGCTTAGCAATAACTTCCATCCCTTTTATGCCCATGTGACACAGTCTCTTATGCCACAGTTCAGATGAAGCTTCTTCTTCTGCAGCATTCGCTTCTGCTTTACACAAACTAGCCTGTGTTTTGTAAAAAGAGCAAGTTTTCTTTCCTCTGGCTGCTACAATGGAACCTCTACTCAGTTTCCATACCCCGTTACCAAACGCGTTTACAAAGCCATCGTCATCTAATTTCCCAAATTAAATTAGGCTTAGCCGAATGTCAGGGACATGTCTTACATCCTTGAGTGTCAAGGTGTAGCCGACATTGGTTTCTACATGAACATCTCCAATGCCTATAATCTTTGAGACTCCACTGTTGCCCATCTTCACCTCACCAAAATCACTAGATTTGTAGGTAGTGAAGAAACTCTTGTGGGGTGTGACGTGGTAAGAAGCACCTGTATCTACCACCCACTCTGTACCCTGGCATAAAGTGCTCAAGCATAACTCGTCACCTTCTGACACAATTCCTACTTCACCATGTGAAGCGATATCTGTGGCGTCTCTACCGGTGGTGCTTTCTTTCAACTCTAACTTGTCTTCATGTACGGTACTAGTCTTCTCATCCCTCTTCAATTCTATGCATGCATATTTGAAGTGGCCATGGATACCACAATAATTGCACGACAAGTCTTTCTTAGGAGGTCTGCTCGCGCTCCTAGATTTTCTTTTGTCATCATCTCTAGAGTGAGATGGTTTTCTGCTTTTGCCTCTCTCTTGCTTTTTTGTAACAAGGATCTCTGAGTGAGAGGAGCTATTCTGTGCGTCATTTCTTGGCTTCTCATTGAGGTCTTCTAAAATCTTCCACAGACTGAAAGCTGTGGTCTCTTGGGATACAAGGCGAATTTCATTGTTGTCAATCCGTTATCTAATGCACCCAATCACTTTTTCATCAAGCGTCTTCCAATCGGCATCGGATACTTTATCCGGTTTTACTCCCCCATTCTCAATGGGTTGTGGTAGGTCCTCACAATAGAGCAAGTCTTCCATCCTGGCTTTCCAGATGGTGTAGTTCTTCCTATTCAGACTCGTCATGCGAGTGTTCACGGAATTGTCCATTTCTCCAAGTTATTTAAACTCAAATATTCTCTCAGGAGTTTTGTCAAACACCTTCCAACCAAGATTTGGATAACACCCTAGGCTATTCTAACCTGGCTCCGATATCACTTGTAGGGGTTTATACCAATACCAATCGGTTCCCCCATTACACAGATAACTCGTATGTGGACACAATTCAACTCCGGACAAAATCTAAATATCAACTACAACCTATACTAACATGCCCAACTCGCTAAACAACTATCAACAATAAATAATAATGTAAAGCAGTAAAAGCAAACCACAAAACAAAGATTTACCATAGTTCGGCCAATGATGCCTACTTCCACAAGAGCCAGTTCTTAATAAAGTGGGAAGAAAGATTACAATCTCTCCTTTCAGTCTCTCACCTTACTAGATCACTCTTATCTCTTTACAGGGTTGTATCTCTGTAAAGGTTATCTCTCAATCTTGATAGCTTTCAAGATTGGATTTCTCTCTCTTTGCCTTTGTCTGGTTCTTAGCTTAGGTTTTCCAAAACCTTGATTTTGTTTTTATACCAAAAAACAAATTTCGCGGTTACTGCAGCGAATCCCACGAAAATTAGACCTGGGCACAGGTGCGCCCCTTTTGAGCGCGGGTCGCGCCCAAAACACTGGAGACTGAGCACAGGTGATCCCCCTTTGAGCGCAGGTCGCGCTCACTCTACTGGAGGCTTCTACGGCATGGGCGCAGGTGCGCCTACTCTGAGCGCGGTCGCGCTCTGACATATTCACGCAGAATCAGCTCCATTTTCTTTCTCTCCTCATGTGAGGGATAACACCAACAATGAGTTAATGGGCATGTATATTGATCCATGATATTGCAAATTGGGTTTTAGCCCTGTCGATTTATACTTGGTAAAGAGTAAAGAGACAGAGTTCTGCGAAAATATATATTCGAAGTAATAAGCGAGAAAAAACTAAGTAGAGAAAGATATACAAGGGTGAGTGATATGGTGTGGCAAGTCATCATGCCATGAGGAACTAGAAATTAAGTTTCGAATCGGTGGAGACGTTTATGCAAAGACAACGAAAAGAAAAAAGTTAGTATTATTATTCGTTTCTGAATGATGATATGTGTGTGATGAATGTCTTATGACGTAGTGGGGTGAAAAACTAATTGGTGCATATACTGCTTGTGGGAAGAGTGGAGAGAAGTAATATGGGTGATTTAATTTTATTAAACTATGGGAATCAAAGGCAAAGAAACTAAGGCTAACTGTTGCCGGCAATGGAAGTACAAAATATGTACTTGGCTAAAAATAAACTTATATTGTTGTGTTTTGTCTTTTGTTTCTTGGTGTCATATGGCATGTTGTGTTTAGAATCTGGAAAGAGAGACTTATATATACGAATGGACTAATGAGAAATCAACTTGGATGATACAGGTTGGGAAATTCGGTGGAAGAAGATATAAGCAACAAGCAATGCACAATATTTCCGAGTCGCAAAGCCAGGAGAATGCAATGAAAATACAAAGGAACAGGCACGAGATATCTTACTATATTAGAAAAATATGGGGTCGATGAACAGTGTTTTCACGGACACGGCATTGTCGTTATTTCGCTGTCTAATGTTGGGACATAACCGTCATTTCGTAAAAAAGAAAAGAAAAATCTAGAGAAGGAGAGAGAGTACGAAGGGAAGAAACCCAACTCTCTCTTCTCGCCTGGCCTGATAAAAAAAAAATATCCCCCAACATCTTCTAGATGAATTCATACACAATATTCGATCCAAATTATCCAGTCCTGATTCGTAGAGAAGATCAATACGAAGTTTTCAACAAAAGAAGTTAACCGAAGGTTCGTCATGTCGATCATTCTTCCTGTTTGTTAATTTGTTTTCTTTTCATCCATATTATGTTTGTTGTTGTTGTTTGGGTAGAAACTCGCCCAAACACACCAATGGTTTCGTAAGGGAGGTTGTAGCAATGAACTGTTGAGATTGTACCTTCAATGGCTGCCTACGTATTCAAATCGTTCTCTGGAATCAAGTCTCTCAAATGAACGTAGTTCTTTGTTTCAGAGGAATGGGGTATTTATAGGATAATCATGATAAATATTATTTCCTTTATTGCTACATAATCTTATGTAATTATGTAAAGTTCTAATATGGAAGCGTATCTTGCCAAATATATTTTCTAAATATGAAACTGCTATATCTAGCTTAGCCATAATTTTGGGTAGACAGGCACGCCATAAAATTGGGCAGGCTGGCACGCCATAAAATTGGGCAGGGAGGCACGCCATAAAATTAGGCATTGCAGGGCGCCATATAAAATTGGGCGGCTAGCGCCATAAAATTAAGCGGTAGGCACGCACATAAAATTTTTGCACGCACGCCATAATTTTGGGCAGCGCACATGGTGGTGGGTGGCGCTATAACGGTACCCAACCCAACGCCGATTGTTTATGGGGGTGCATATATGGTGGCACATACACCGCCCCCTCTTTGCCGGATGGAACTAGTTCCTTGTGGTGAAGAATAATAAAAAAAACTAGCTCGAAGAGGATGTGACGGTGGACGTTATCTAAAGTACTTGACCCTATCCAAAACTGACCAAATCCAAATGCTACGACTCGAGTGGATTGTGCGATTATTAGCAGGAGAGGACGTCAAATTTAACTTACCATATGTAGCTATTAAGACCCATGCAAAATCTCATTTCTCTTAAAATGGGTTTAATACGGTTGCATGTCGCGAATAGGAAGTTTTAGATCAAAAATGGGTTTAATAAGGTTGGCATGTGCGAATAGGAAGGTTTGTATAATAAGCAACCTTTGGCTATAGAAGTTTGAACAATATTTTAAGAAATAAGAAACAATAAAGGGTAAATATGTGGGGTTTAGAAACATTGATGTAAGGGTTGCTTATTAGTGAGGTCCTTGAATATCGAAATAGAAGGACAGGAACGTGAAGATAGAAAGTTGCTCCCCATGCCTAAGTTGTGAGAATCATAAGAAGCTTATATAATGAGGGTTGTTTCACATGTATTTCATATCATAGTGATACTAAGAAAATTGAGGGCGTGGTAAGGTTTCAAGAAACACGTACAGCCACAAAGTTGTGCCGCCGAAGAAAGATATTATCACGACCATATGGTGCTTGTGATGAGAATTCGGGGAGGTGAAGGCTAAGGTTGGCGTTAATGGGGCGAGATGGATGATGACTAGCTTGTCGGGCGAGACGCTGCAGCGCAGATGGGCAGAGCGCTCTTCCTTACCCACAAATAAATTTGCTCGAAGTACTACCGCCAGTGATCTGAAGAGAATGTTCCACTTGAGGAACCTTTACGTTGAAGAACTTCGCCCGAATTTGACAGGGGGACACGTGGTGAAAGAAAACAAGTTGGTGGTGACGTTCGCATGACGATGGAGTATGGGTTGGTGCTTCCCCTTGACAAGGAGATATCTCGGTATTATCTGTATGGCGATTGTTCCGATTCAGGTGTCGATGTCACCGTGGTTAGTATTTTCGCGTCACGACTTTGGCTGAAGTATATCGTTGTCCTTTTGGGGCTGGATTTAACCGATGTTGTTAATTCGTCCAAAACGTACGGAAGAAAAAGACGGGTCGATAACGTATCACGTAGAATGGGTGTATCAAGATATGAGATTTAGAGGGCTCCCAAAAGGGTACTTTAATCGGGACAAGTATTGTTTCTTAGTACGAGGAGATTGGAATCCTCATGGGTATCGCGTTCCCAATAGAATCCTAAGTATGAAAAGATTCATAACTGCGTTATTTATTATAGATATATATTAATTATTGTTACTTTTTATTTTTAGTGATTTGTCTGTTTGTTTGTACTTGTAGATGAGCGACCAAACATCCCGAGAGCTGACGTGAGTCAAGAAGCTTTGGATAACCTTCAATTTTACTTCAGCAAGGATCGAGACGAAAATATT
Source organism: Coptis chinensis (assembly GCF_015680905.1). Classification (NCBI taxonomy): domain Eukaryota; kingdom Viridiplantae; phylum Streptophyta; class Magnoliopsida; order Ranunculales; family Ranunculaceae; genus Coptis; species Coptis chinensis. The sequence goes on along the minus strand of NC_141456.1, from coordinate 21,052,583 downwards.
TTAGATTTGTCATGGCCTAATGAAATAGTCCCTGGCTGTCATTATGGTGAAGACAAAAGGTATGGGCGCCCGCTTTATGTGCCGAAGAGCCTTTATGGAACTAAGCTATTAACTGCCAAGCAGCCAGAACTTGAAGCTCAAGGTCAAGGTACCGAACAACATCAGAAAGGGAGAGATTCCCAAAGGAGTGTGTCTCCGAGTTCGGACGCTCTTTCGAAACCGAAAAGGAAAAGATTAAGTAACGAGGAGGAATTGAATGCACTGGAAGTACTTCATAAAGCCTCTGCTGCTGTAGAACGAAGGAGCAAGCGAAAAGCCGACAAAGGATTTAGCGTGAACCTGCAACCCGAAGTGGTCGCTGTCGATGAAGGCGTGAAGGTTGACACAAACGGAGTTAGTTGTGGTCAAGTTGCCGAAGATGCAGGGCGTCAAGTGGACTCTGTTGCTATGAGCAATGAGGCTATAAGGAATGGTGTTGCTGTAAGTGAAAAAGGGTCTGGAACCATGGAGAAACATTCTCAGTGTACACGACCAAAACATATCCATGCCACCCCCAATCATGCTAGTGAAGCTAGAGTTATGCAAGACATGTCTGGTGTCTCTTTACGTGCTGGAAATATTACACTGGAGCCGTCCCTAAATAGCGTCCCGATGGTCTTTCTTGATGATGACGTGATAGATGCGTTGAAGCCAGCAGATGACATAGTTTTCTCTAGCGAGATGGTCGAAGAGTATATGAATAACCAATTTGCCTCGGAAATTTGCTCAAGCAACGTGAAAAGCATAGGAGAGACGTCAGAATTGTGTATCATGGGAATGCAGAAATTGCAAGAGGTAAAATGGATATATAAATACCAATGTACTCCCTGTGTCTTTCTTTTTGTATAAATTTGAATTTTTGGACCTTATTTACAGGCTAGAGAGAGTTTAGCTACGCTGATGGCAGTGTTGGGCCGAGAAAAGGAACTGACTCCAACGCCCTTGATGATGGATGTGTTAAAAAAAGAAAATGAACACGCAAAGGCCGAGGCTGTTAGGGCGGACGAGGAGGCACTGGTCCTGAAGGAAAAATTGGACGTGTTGACCTTTGAAAAGGACGGTTTGGTGCATCAAAATTCAGAGATGGCGCAAGCGATCATGGGGAAAGACAAAGAGTGTAGGAGAGTTATCCGAGAGTTGCGCGAGGAGAGAAGTACACAATCTGAATTGAATAAAAAACTCTCATCGGCCTTGCTTGAGAAAGCTCAACTTGAGGCTTTGACGAAAAAATATGTTAACGATTTGAGTGGCGCGCGTGGTGTACTGAATGATGCCTTGCAACATTATACTTCAATGTACAATTGCTGCCCGAAAAAGGAGATTTGTGGTGTACTGATGCCAAGCGCCTTGGAGGATGCAATTGAAGATCTTGGACTTGAAGATGGAGCAGGAGAGGCTCCCGAGTTAACGGGGGATGACTACGGCTCTCCTGCTTAACGTGGCATTCTATCATATTCTATGGGCAACATTAGTAGGAATTTATTATCTATAGCTGGATAGGTGTTTGAAATGGCGTTTTCATGTTTAGTTATTTTTGTGTAATATAGTTTGGAAAAAGAGATTAATAAAATAACCTTGTTGCTCCACGTATCTCTTGTACCGCAAGTGCTTGCATATACTGCCGATTGATTGATCATTGTTATATTTATGCAAATGATTTTTCAGCAGGAAAGCACTCTTTGTAATATGCAAAGTTGATTGGGAGGTGTGGGATTGATATCATTTCAGTGCTGTGCTATTGATGGTGAATGTCTTAGAGTGTTAACTGTGGAATTTAGGAGGTGGATTGCAGTGTCATATGTGATACATGATTATGGTGCCAATTGTTGGACTGTAAGCTCATACAATATTTCGGATGTGCAATAGCGGCAGATCTTGAACATATGTACGATCCAACAGCTGCACAACAACACATGCAATCCGCATACAAATTCGCAGTCTGATACTCTCTCTGACATAATTGTTACAGGATAGTTGCACCTAGTTTTTGTAATGAAAAGACCAGCCTGAGCACTATTCTATACAATCTAGCTAAGTATTAGAAACGGAGAAGGAAACTTATGGATTGAGACAGATGGTGTGGTATTTTACAAGACAATGAGGGTTATTATATATATATATATATATATATATATATATATATAAGACTTGGATGTGCAGGGGATGTTTGTATTTGCATTGTGACAAACTACTACTGAAGGAGGAGACATGTCATTTATATATATATATATATATATATATATATATATATATATATATATATATATATATATATATATATATATATATATATTTTTTTTTTTTTTTTGTCAAAGAGTGGTGAATCATAATTCATGATTCATAAATGAGTGGTAGGTAGTTTACCTTGAGGGATGCAGAAATGAGATAAGATTACAATTGCAACCATTAGAGGAGAAACCAAGCATGTTGATAATTTAACTTGTTTGAGCTGTTGGGGCTCTAATTTCTGTTCCATCATCTTCACATGTCCCTTGAAACAATTGTATCGTGCATCCTTTTCATAAAAAAAAGATTTTTTGTTCTTGTGACTGGTATTCCCACATTACCACTACTGACTTTATTGAGAGAAAGAGTCAATAGAGAAGAAGACATTTACACACGCTCAGCGTATTATTAGCATTTATAAAGGAAACTAAAGATAATATAAGACTTGGATGTGCAGGGATGCTGTATTTGCATTGTGACAAACTACTCAAGAAGGAGGAGACATGTCAAGATTTGCAATTTGCATGCATGTAAATCTTTTGATGTTATAAGACATGATATTATTAGCCTCATAGCTAAGTGTATATATATATATATATATTTATTGTACAAACTATATATATATATATATATATATATATATATATATATATATATATATATATATATATATATTTTTTTTTGTCAAAAGAGTGGTGAATCATAATTCATGATTCATAAATGAGTGGTAGGTAGTTTACCTTGAGGGATGCAGAAATGAGATAAGATTACAATTGCAACCATTAGAGGAGAAACCAAGCATGTTGATAGTTTAACTTGTTTGAGCTGTTGGGGCTCTAATTTCTGTTCCATCATCTTCACATGTCCCTTGAAACAATTGTATCGTGCATCCTTTTCATAAAAAAAAAAGATTTTTTGTTCTTGTGACTGGTATTCCCACATTACCACTACTGACTTTATTGAGGGAAAGAGTCAATAGAGAAGAAGACATTTACACACGCCAAAATTAGCATTTATAAAGGAAACTAAAGATAATATAAGACTTGGATGTGCGGGGATCTTTGTATTTGCATTGTGACAAACTATGCTAAGGAGGAGACATGTCGAGATTTTTGCAATTTGCATGCATGTAAATCTTTTGATGTTATAAGACATGATATTATTAGCCTCATAGCTAAGTGTCATTGTGGGTTGATCGGTGACATGATTACGAAAGGCTGTTTTGGGTATGATTAATTCCATGAGAAATGTTTGGCTTGTATGTAAGGGGTGGCAACCGAACTCCAAAATTCTTAACCAACGGCAAGCTCAATTTACCACTAGAGAAATGGCCTTTCAGAGGCGTGCCGTGGTTTCACAAATTTTACTATGGAGTATTTGTGAAGCCATAAACTTTACATTAACGCCTGAAGATTGAAACACTTAACAAGTATACAATGTTAAGAGCTTGGACTTTGGTAATCTATTTTCTCCCATATTAGTGGATTTAGAACTTTTGCACGACTACTAGGCAAAATGCCTCAGTACAAGGCAATGCATACGGGCATACGTCAACCTTCCCGATTTTCATCCTAACGAGTTATACTCGAGGACTACGTTATATGATTAGCGTTCAGGTCCTGGAATTGGAAGGCTTGTAATTAAGTGCCGGTGTGTGAGCAGTATCTTTTATAGTGAAGAATACCTTAGGTGATAATGCAAAATTTGGGGAAACAAAAATTCAATATTGTTGATAGACACTATAAACCATTTTGCATTTATACAGTCATTCCCACTTGATCAATTTACGCAAGTGTAATTTGTAATTGTAACTTGTAGTGGTTGGAATCATCAATAATGTTCACTATATATATATATGAGTTTTGATGAGTGGAGTAAGGTATTGGAAATGCGAACTCTGTAATTTTTTTTTTTTTTTTATGTAGAGTAAGATGTTGTAAGTGCAAACTCAACGATTTTAGATGCGTGGAGTAAGGTGTTGCAAACGCCAACTCCACGACTTTCTGGTGCGTGGGGCAAAGTGTTGCACATGCAACCCCCCACGACTTCTTGATGCGTGGAGTAAGGTGTTGCAAACGCAAACCCCCCGACTTTTTGACCCGTGGAGTAAGGTGTTGCAAACGCAAACTCCACGAATTTTTGACGCGTGGAGTAAGGTGTTGCAAATGCAAACTCCACGACTTTTTGATGCGTTTGAGTAAGGTATTGCAAACGCAAACTCCACGACTTTTTGATGCGTGGAGTAAGGTGTTGCAAACGCAAACTCCACGACTTTGAATTTGTATAGGTTAAATACTAATCTCACCTAAACTACTGTAGTGGTGACTGAACTAGAGTAATCGACATACACTATGTTTGCCTTGCTGAATGAAAGTAAAGAAGTCAAATGTGGAAGAATGGACTTTATTGATGATTTGAAATCTGAAACAACATAGCTAGTTTGTCTCATGGACAAGTACTGAGGAGCTGTCAATTAAGCTACCAATTTGAACTTATGGGAAACAAATTTAACGATAAAACCGCCTAAGATGGAGCGCATTCCATGGTTTCGGGAGAGGGGTTCCCGAAATTGTGCGAAGGAAATATGCTCCCTTAGAAGCAGTGCGGTCAATGATTAGAGGTCCTTCCCGTTTTTTAGCTTCCCTCGCATCAATGATCTTTGATTGTCTACACAAAACCCAATCGCCCGGATGAAAAACTTTCGCCGCTTCTTGTCATATTGCTTCTTCATCACAGCCTTGGTAATGGAGGAGACGAGCAATACTTGTCCTCGCCAAGACTTCATCTAGATTGGCCTTTGAATGAGCTAGTAATTCATCATTATTGCCATCGCTTAAGGCAGCGGTGCGGGTTGTCCCAACAAAAAAATTTCCGTGGGTAATACCGCTTCGCGCTCCATAAGCCGTTTAAATGGTGACATTCCCCGTTTAACGCTTTGGAGTTGTTCTATATGCCCATAGAACGGCTGGTAACTCCCTTTGTCCACTTGCCTTTAGCATGTTCGAAATGGCGTTTGAGGATTGCTAAGATAGATTTATTTGTCGCTTCGGCTTGCCCATTTGCTTGGGGGTGATAGGGTGCAGAAAAATTGTGTTGAATATGGAGACTAGCACAAAGCCTGTGTATTTCTTCTGCATCAAATTGCTTTCCATTGTCTGATATTAACTCAGCGGGAATACCGAATCGGCAAATTATATCCTTCCATAGGAACCGTTTGACGTCCGAAGCTTGTATGTGCACCAATGGTTGTACTTCTGCCCACTTGGTAAAGTAATCTGTAGCTATGAGTAGAAAACGCACATTCCCTGGAGCTCTAGGTAGGGGCCCAATGATGTCTAAACCCCATTTTGCAAATGGCCATGGTGAGAAAATCGAGTGTAGCTCAGTGGCTGGAAGAGTACCCAAATGATAATGTTTCTGACAAGGAATACATGTCTGAGAAATGTTTTTTGCATCCAATTGCATATGAGGCCACCAATATCCTTGCGTCATTGCCTTATGAGCCAAACTTCGACCACCCGAGTGATTTCCGCATATCCCTGCATGGATTTCTTGTAGCACGGCTACTCCTTCCTGTGTTGTGAGACACCTCAGCATAGGAGACAATGAATTACCTTTCCTATATAATTGCAGAGTTCCTGTGGATGAAGATACGAGTATAAACTTCCATGCGTCTCTTTTGACGCTATCCGCGATCTTGGGCTCTGAAGGGACTATGCCATTGCGTAGAAATGCAATGACCGGTGTGCGCCAATCGTCGATGTCCCGCCATGACGCGTTTGGGTAAGTGAAGTTGTCGGGCTCTTCCGCAATTTAAATTCGTCCACCTTGATTGTTACTTTCAGGTATAAGGCAAGAGTCTGCATCATTTTTTTGAAGAATCATGTTTCTATCTTTCTGGGAAGTGTCTTCGCTAGGCTTGTCTTGTAGGGGAATATCATACTTCCTTTTCCGCGTATTGACAATATTAATGTCTAATGGTAGATGTTCCCTATCAATACTGAAAAAGCAACACGCATTGATGTAGATGTCTGCGAGTTGTTCTAAGGACAGGTCAATGCTCGGGTCTTGCTGGAAATCAACGTTAACTTGTCTTGGTCCATCAATGTCTACTGCCGGATAGATATGCTAAGGCGCCCGCGATGTCGAACATCATTCCGGAGGCCTTTGTATAATTTGGATGGTTTCAAACTGGTGAGCAAGTCTGTGAATTAGATCTAGGTATGCTGCCATTTTATCGTCTCGGGCTTCAAAGGAGCCAGAGAATTGTCCTGCCACCAACCGTGAGTCAGTGAAAATTTGTATTTTTTGAACTCCTAAGTCCAAAGTCAGGCGATTAAGGCATATGACAGCTTCATATTCTGCTACATTGTTGGAGGCCTTGAACCCAAAACGAACTGAGCGCTCAATGGTTGATTTATCTGGCTTGATAAAAACACATCCTAATCCAGAGCCAGATTTGTTGTGTGAGCCATCCGTGTAAACAATCCATGAATCGGATGAAGGGTCAGTATGCTTTGGCGGGGCTTCCTCGCCCCCAACTATAGCCGTTTCACTATAGATACTGTTGTCTTGGTTGACTTCGGGGACTAAATCATCGATAGGGAAATCTGCCATTAGGGATGCAAGTGCATGACCCTTTTCTGAAACGCGAGGTTCGAAATTGATGCTATAAGCACTTAAGTAGATGTCCCATTCCGCGAGTCTACTTGATTCCTGGGCACTTCGGAAAACTCTGCGTAGAGGATATTCCGTGTATACTTTGACCAATCTTCCTTGGAAATACGGCTTGAGGCGTCTGGCAGCATGAACCAACGCTAGAGCAATTTTTTCAATTCTCGAATATCTACTTTCTGCCCCCGTTAGTGTTTTACTAATGAAGAAGATCGGACGACCGTCTTCTCCATCGATGAACAGGACTGCACTTACTGCAGTATCTGTAGAGGCCAAGTAAGCTCCAACAGGTTGCCCTGTAGCTGGGCTGGCCAAGATTGGTGGTGAGACCAGGTAGTTCTTGATTGATTGAAAGGCATTTTCACAATCGTCATTCCACCTTGCTAAGTCTTTTAACGTCTGAAAGAAAGGACGACACCGGTCCGAGTATTTAGAGATGAAACGATTTAGTGCTGCTAAGCGCCCTGTGAGTTGTTGAATCTCCTTTTTTGTTTTTGGAGAGGGCATGGCTTGAATGGATCGGATCTGTTCTGGGTTAGCTTCGATGCCTCGACGAGTCATCAAATACCCTAGAAATTTCCCTGATACCAGTCCGAAAGCACATTTCAAAGGATTTAGCCGCATGTTGAATTCATCAATTCTGTCAAAAACTGATTGTAAGTCAGAATTATGATCTCCACTGTGTTTGGATTTTACAACCATGTCATCAATATAAGCTTCCATTGTCTTGCCCAACATATCTCCGAATATGGTGTCGATCATCCTCTGGTACGTAGCCCCTGCATTTTTTAAACCGAAAGGCATAACTTGGTAACAAAAAATCCCTTGGTCAGTTATGAATGCAGTTGCTTCTTGGTCCTTCACAGCTAATGGGATCTGGTGGTATCCCGAATATGCATCCATAAATGATAATCGTGGGTAGCCAGACGTGGCATCCACTAATTCTGATATTCGTGGGAGAGGGTAGGGATGAATCGGGCAAGCTTTGTTAAGGTTGGTGAAATCAATGCACACTCTCATTTTACCATCTTTCTTGGGTAATTTGCAACCACATTAGACAACCATCGCGGATATGAAATTGGCCAGATAAACTTAGTTGAGAGTAACCGATCAATTTCCTCTCGACTTTGAGTTTTCTTTTCGGGGCCATGCGCTTCAGGGCTTCGCGCCATGGCGGCTTGATGGTAGGATCAATGTCAAGTGTGTGGCATGCAACTTCGAGCTAATTCCCTCGCATCCGCTTGGACCGACCAAGCAAAAAAAAATTTTTTTGTTCTTTCCGAGGAGTGCTACCATTTCCTTTTGTTCATTTTCCGTCGGGTTGGCGATATGAAAGTTGTTTCTCCACCTAAATTCCCAATCAACTTCTAAGAGGCGGTCTATGGTCGGCGGTCCTTCATTTCTTGAACTAGCGATTGTAAATACCGTGGGGACTGATTATGATTTAGATACTTGCCGTCAGCGCATTCGAAATTGTATTTCCCCCATATCCGATTGACGATATTCCTCCAAGACCTTTTCGTGACAAATTGGGAAGCCATCCGGTCGCCAAAGACCTTACAAATTTTGTCAAGAGATGGGAACTTTATTGCTGGTGAAATGTAGAGACTCATCGCCCATCTTTGTGGAGCCAGTCCCTTCCTAGGATTGCGTTATAAGGGGATTTGCAATTCATCGGAAGAATTCAATGTCGATTGACTTGTCCATTAGCGTGGTGGTAAAGAGACTCTTCCTAATCGGGTTGTTCTTTGATCGATCAAACCCAATGATTGGATTATTTTCTGCAATAATTAAATTTTCTCGATAGTCGCATGTTCTTGTAGCAACCTGCAAAAACGACGCTGACAGAACTTCCAGTATCTATCATGATGCGCTGTACTCGCCATAATCCAACGAAAACTGAGATGACGACAGCATCATAATGAGGATGATGGACGCCAATTAGATCTCTATCACTAAAACATAGGGGACCAGGCTCTGTAGTTTCTGAACGAATTCCTTCAACAAAATCAATGTTATTCACGTGATAAAATTCACGCAAGAAACCGAACTTAGCTCGTTGTTCACACTTTTGCCTTGCTCATGAAATGTCATTGATTTTGGCATGACCCAGCTAGTATGACATTGTGGCCGATCATTGCTAAATTTTGCTTCACCGCTTTTGAAAGCAAAAACTCGCCTAATTGTCCCTTGTCGACTAGTCTCTCAGTATTTTTCCCTTGAGGGATCTCGCACTCTTACGTTTCATGACCAAAATCATTGTGGAAGTGACACCAAAGATTTTTGTCACGCTTTTAGACTTAGTGTGTTCGTTCGGTAAGGGAAGGAGGAAAAAGTAAGTTCGTCCCTTGATCTTCTCATATATATCATCATACTTGGCATTTAATGGAGTAAGCTTCATTTCCTCACGAACTGTGTTAACCTTTTTATATTCTGATTTTTGTTGTTGCCCCTCCGATATGTTTTGCTTCTGTTTGCCTTTAACTTCGTTTGCGTCTTTACTCCGAAAGTCTTTATCTCTGGAGGCTTTTGATCTAACATCTTCCTCCACGTTAATGAACTGTTGCGTTCGTGCAAACAAATCAGACTTTGATTGTGGGGGGTCCCGTACAAGGGAGTTGTAGATTCCATTTTTATCGAAATGGACTCCTTCTTTGAATGCATGAATGATCATTACGTCAGGGACATCGGTGACTTCTGCTTGCACTTGGCGAAAACGAATTACGAACTTTGCCAGTGCTTCATCCTTTTGTTGCTTCGTGTTTAGTAAGATGTTAACATCCTTAGGGCGTGTCCAATTATGCTTAAACCGATCTGTGAACTGGTTTGCTAATTCTTGGAATGACGCGATAGATCGAGCTGGCAAGCTGGAAAGCCAACGTAGAGCTTCTCCTTTTAATGTAGACGGAAAAAGTTTGCATAAGAGGGGGTCATCTCTGCGCCAGAGAATTAGCCTACTTTTAAATTCCATAACATGATCGCTCGGTCACCTCCTCGCTTTGAACATAGGAAGGTCCGTTGTTTGAATCCTTCCCGATGCTCGTGCATTTTGTATCTTTAGAGAAAATCTCCGGCGACATCTTCGTTCACCGCAAAGGTCTTTCCATCGTCGTCGGCATAACCCACATTGGTTATTGTTTTCTTGACAATGTCTTTGATTTGTTGTTCCGTGAATGGTGCTCCTATGACTTCTAGATTTCGATTTTGAGGAGTACGCTTCACTACGTTGCATCTCATGGTGTTGTCGCCCCAACTATTGATTGTTTCTATACTTGGTTGGTTCCTTGGGCTCGCGCGAGACCTATGCCGATAAAAAGGGTTAGGCCAGTCGAACCGGGAGCCGCTTCTTTGGTGTCGTCGTCGTCGACCTCTCGCTAACCTCGTTAACTTTCAGATCGGTTTGCTGCATTCAAACCATGTCCTAAGGTCATGTTGCAATTAGCCTCTCGAGGTCCTGATCTTGGAGTCCAGCATTGCGTCTTATGGTGGATGTTATCCACCTTTCTGATGCGCTATGATCAACCTTCAATGATCTTGTCATGTTCTGACCACTGCTACGCCTATTGTTGTTGGTATTTTGAGATCTAGATCGCCTTCTTGAATGGGATGAATGTCTGCTTGACCTTGAGTGATTCTGATGATGCTCAGGGACAGGCTCCAATGGATGGGATGTACCGTATTTAAATTGTAGTCGGTTGAATACACTCCGTTGTTCACCAGATCTGGGGGCTCTTGCCGGTGTGGAAGATGCAGCATCGGCGTCATCCCTTTGTACTTGCTTCCCTTTGTCTAGTTGCTTCTGCAAGTAGTTGCTATGTTCTTTCTCTCTTCTAAACCTCTGACGCAACACTTCTAAAGGCACATCTTCATCTCCTATCCCCATATTCTCTGAGTCCGCTTTGCTTGCCTCTAGATCTTGAGAATGAGTTATTGGAGCTTGAAGTCGTGTACGTCTAGATCTGCGTTGTCATGGCACCTCGGAGGTTTGAAGGCTGAGCTTGTAGATCTGGAGCGACTGATTGATTCATCAAGGTCTGATTAGTCAGAACTTCGGGATTGGGTAAGTTGTTTTCTTCTTCTTGTTGTAATCTTGCGTTCTTGCTCACTTGAGATCTTGTTGTTTTTGCCATTACCGGATCTTGGAAAACAGAACGTGGACGAGAGTTCGTTGGTAAGCCCCACAGACGGCGCCAATTATGTTTGGGTAGAAACTCGCCCAAACACACCAATGGTTTCGTAAGGGAGGTTGTAGCAATGAACTGTTGAGACCGCATACCTTCAATGGCTGCCTACGATCCAAATCGTCGTTCTCGAATCAAGTCTCTCAAATGAACGTAGTTCTTTGTTTCAGAGGAATGGGGTATTTATAGGATAATCATGATAAATATTATTTCCTTTATTGCTACATAATCTTATGTAATTATGTAAAGTTCTAATATGGAAGCGTATCTTGCCAAATATATTTTCTAAATATGAAACTGCTATATCTAGCTTAGCCATAATTTTGGGCAGACAGGCACGCCATAAAATTGGGCAGGCTGGCACACCATAAAATTGGGCAGGGAGGCACGCCATAAAATTGGGCGGGGAGGCACCACGCCATAAAATTAGCGGCGGTGCCCATAAAATTGGGCAGCGCAGGCACCATATAAAATTAGCCCATAATTTTGGGCAGCGCACATGGTGGTGGGTGGCGCTATAACGGTACCCAACCCAACGCCGATTGTTTATGGGGGTGCATATATGGTGGCACATACAGTTGTGTTAGTTCCAAGTTTCAATGGTCTGAGTTTTATTGGGTTGGTGGTTAAATTTCACTGAAACCATTCAACTGCACACCTTGAACTAGACACGTCTATCTTTTGATATACATGATACGTCTAGACTGAGATACAGATATTCTGGAAGCAAAGAATCTGATATAGAGGGTAGAGATAATGGAAATTAAAATAGGATGAACACGTGAAATATGCTAATTGTTCTGTACCTTTTTAGCGTCTCTTCCTCTTTTATCTTTACGTATTAGTTAGCCATTAGTTACCTCTGTTATTTCTCACTTGAAATGATCGTATGATAAGTAATATTATACTTAAGTTTACTGATAAGCATAAAGCAATAAATTGTAGCGTATTGTCTTTTTTGCTTCCACTGGGTAATCTGAAAAGTCAGTGCCACTCCCTTTGCCGTAATCAACCATACCGATTACTCTCGGTTCCTTTATAGATCTGATATTGCTTTTATGTTCATTTACTGCTCTGACTAACTGTATCCTGCATTGAGATTACCAAAATCTTTTTGTTATGATAGACGGTTAAGGAATCATATGTAGTCTAATTGCTCTGTCTTATGAAAAGTAGGCAAAATTGAGCTAACGATATAAAAAATAACTGTTGTTGCTTCATAGTTGTCATGTGTTGCGAAAACCATGTTGCGCTATAGAACTATTTGATAACCATTAATGCCATATCTCATAGTGTTGCATTACATAGTAATTCTGGTTGTAAACCTACAGTCATATAAATCTCCTATTCTATCTAAGTATTATACACTTGGAAATTGATGGTCCTTATCATCATATTTTATCTATGCTTGCCACTGGACAAACTTGAAAACTAATGGTTAGTTCTAATCAGTCACGTAACAGCATTGTAAAACTATATCCCGAAAGTAAAATTACAATACGGTAAGTATGCCTTAATACTTTGCATTCAGATAATCCAGAGCAACTTTGACTGAGAAAATGTAATGAAGGTATTTTCTCCAAAACTCTCGAATTTTCTCTCTCTGCTCTCGGGCTCTCTCTTCGTCTCCCCCATTCTCTCTTCTCAAGCTCTTCACCTAAGGATAAATTTCTCTATTATTTCCTCTCTGATGTGCGCAAGTTCTTCTTCTTTGGTCTCCCTCTCTCGGCGTATGCAATTTCGGTGAGAACTGGACTTGAATAAATTTTCAAGAGTTGGAAGATGGGCTAGGAAGAAGCTGGATATGTGGGATTTGTTTGTTGAGTAGAATCCAACTACAACGATATAGATATATATACATAGCTTTCATTGTTGCTTGATAGTAAACTTACTTTTGGGCGTGTGTGTTTGGTGGATCATTTATGTACTGATTTACATACATCACCAAAAACTCATTTGCATGACGGTATCTCTTTTGATTTTTTTCTACTTTGCCATTTTGCTAGAGAGGTACCTCTTCCTTTTGCTAATAATATTTTTTAAAATCTTATATATTATTTAATGATCGAGTTGTGCGTGTTATTTTGGACATAGTTTAGTTCAGTTGCGCTCCGAATATATGGAGAGGTCTGCCCAAGAAAACTCATTGGTACTTAACACGATTAATGATCGTCGAGAGCGACAAAGACTGAGGCAAAAAAACCGTCGACAAAATATGACAGAAGAACAACTTTCCACACACAAAGAACGCGAACGTCTGCGTCAGCGAGAGAGAAGACAGCGAATGACTGATGAACAATGATCCGTTGAACGACAACGGTATCGTGAATACTATAGACGTCGAAAGAATGCTTCGACTATTGACCGAGTTCAACACGGTCATGTTACAACACAGGAAGGACCTACCGACGTCAAAGGACCGAGCCAACTACATTCCCAAGATAGTCAGGTTTTGCAGCATTCATGTAATTGATTACTTATGTTTTACTGTATTTGATTATTTATAAATACCATTTACTATATTTAAGATTTTCCTATATTTAATGTTGAAGAATCGAGCCAAATTCAGCCCCAGGAAGAAACTATCCAAGCTGACACTTCACATTCACAACCTTTGGGTAATTAATTACTTGATTTCTACTGTATATGTATTTGATTAAAAATTATTACATTTAGACTTTGATATATTTAGTTATGTATTGTTAGCTTTTGTTACTTATGCACATTAAATTTTTTACTTCAGGTGTCACTGTTGTTGGATATGACGTAGATGCAAAGCATTTGCTCTCTCTACTAAAACAACATATTGAGTCAGTATTTAGTAGATTCACTGGTAGTTATTTGCCAATCGTACTGGATGTCGATGGTCACACGTTTCGGGTAAATATTGGTATGTAATGTTTTACAAATATAATTTATTTTGTTTGCTTATTAATTTATTATATTATTATTGTCAAATTATTATTGTTATTAAATCCTTTTTGATATTACTGTATTTTTTAAAAGCTGGTGGAGGTGTGAGAAATCCATATATTGAATTAAACGATGTCTGTGTTGATAATGACCTTTCTCATTCCGGGCATACGTTTATGGATGGAATTCATGCTACAGGTACAACTACAACGACGTGTTCAATTCTCTTTGAATTTTCTCTACTCAATATACCGGCTTCTTACTTAAATTTATTTGATCTTTTGTGAAATAACTGGCATCTATACAAGGCGATGATAAATTTTCATCCAATGGTATTAGACCAAGAAGGACGTCAATATGTTCATACCACAACAGTGCACGAGGCTTTGAAGACAACCCTTATATTGAACCCTTCCGACTCCGGAATTACAAAACATGTCCTCACTGTGGAGCAAAATTATTTCCTTCTGAGACAAGTAGTCTCTGTTGTCTTAACAGGCAGGTCAGACTCCCTTTGCTAGAATCTCCACCCGAATTAGCATATCTATACACCTCACAATCGGCTGAGGGTATTCATTTTAGAGAGAATATTCGTTCATATAACCATGTTTTCTCTTTTACTTCTATGGGAGTTCATATTGATGATGATTTGGCAAATGGTCGAAATGGTGTGTACACATATCGTGTCCAGGTGCCATATATCATCGGATTGGTGGTCTCCTACCACGACCTGGTAACCGGCCACGTTATTTGCAAATGTATATTTATGACACTGACCATGAATTGGAGTACCGTCTAGCTGAGAGCAAGATTCTTGATAGGCAAGTTTTGGCTATCCTGAAAAGGGTCTTAGATTCAAACAACAGATTCGTACATATTTTTCGTGAGGTCTCTCACCATGACATTCTTAATAATATTCGTCTGCACATCAAAGAACATCCACCCAATCTCCATCAATATTCACTACCAGAATCCTCGGAGGTTGCGGCTATCTTAGTCGGACGTGAAGAGCCAACTGACATGAATGAAAGAGACATTATTGTTGAAGCAAGATATGGTGATATATTCAACATCCCGGACACTGCAGGCTATTATGACCCATTACAATATCCTTTACTGCACATATTTGCACATATTTTCACATAGTGCACGTAGAATCAGTTGTCGAGCTTTTTATTCTTACATGCTCAGGTACATGCCGCCCCTACATTAAATTTTTAATAATGTTATACACTATGCTTATATATATTAAGTTCATGCTTACATATATTAAGTTCATCTTTGACACATACAGATCCGAGATAACCATCTGTCATTGTTGCTCCGTGGCGGAAGACTTTTGCAGCAATACGCAGTTGACAATTATGTTAAGATAGCAACTCAACAGCTCCGTTTTATACGCAACAACCAGGATAAGATTAGGGCTGAGCTATACCAAGGTTTACATGATTCTCTTGCTGCTGGGGTCACTGATATAGGTTTGCAACAAACCCGACCGGTATAATATATTTTTTTCATTTTCTTTTCTTTTTACATCTTACTATATCTGTAATTTATCTTTCCCGTTACCTATAGGCAATGTTGGTCATAGAATAATATTGTCGTCAAGTTTAGGAAGTCCTCATGATATGCACCAAAGGTACTATGATGCAATGGCCTTGGTTCAAAATTTTGGAAAGCCTGATCTTTTTATTACAATGACTTGCAATCCCAATTAGGATGAAATCAGAGAAAACTTATATCAGGGCCAGACACCGCAAGATCGTCCAGAAGTTGTAGTCTGTGCGTTTCATTTAAAATTTGAAGAACTCAAGAATGATCTCTTCACAAAAAACATCTTGGGTAAAGTAGTAGCACATGTTCACGTCATTGAGTTCCAAAAAAGAGGTCTCCCACATGCGCATATACTCTTGATCCTTGATGATGATGATAAGTTCGGCACTCCTGATGACTACGACAGTGTTGTTCGAGCAGAAATTCCAGATCCGGATTCAGAGCCTGTCTTATATGATTTAGTCAAGCGACATATGATTCATGGACCCTGTGGCTACCTTAAAACAGTTGATGTTTGTATGAAAGACGATTTTTGCAAGAAAAAATATCCGAAGGATTTTGCTGAAGTCACGGTACAAGGAAACGACTCTTACCCTACATATAAAAGAAGGTGTAATGGTCGGGTGCTGACTCTTTCCAAGGGATTATCTATTGACAATCGTTGGGTTATCCCTTATAATCCTTGGCTCCTGAGGAAATATGATTGTCACATCAATGTCGAAATATGCTCAACAATCAAGTGCGTGAAGTATCTGTACAAGTATGTGTACAAAGGATCCGACCGGATATCTATGGAGGTAAATTCCACGTCACATGATGATCGAGATGAGATAAATCAATTTATAGATGCACGTTGGGTTACACCTCATGAAGCGCTCTGGAGAATATTCAAGTTTCCACTCAATAAAATTTATCCATCTGTTTATGCCCTTCAAGTTCATCTTGAAAACATGCACCAAGTCCTTTACTCTGAGGGTCATGATCTACGGGAGTTGCTATCAGATGAAAAGACTTCACACACGATGTTAACTGAGTTTTTCAGGAAGAATGCATTGGACATCGATGCAAGACAGTATTTGTATCGTGAATTTCCAGAGCACTATACATGGAATAATTCTCAAAGATGCTGGGAGAAAAACGAGGACTTAACAAGGTGATTGGCAGGATACATACTGTGTCACCTTTCGAAGGAGAAAGATTTTACTTAAAATTGCTCCTTGACCATGTTAGAGGCCCAACCTCTTTCAATGACTTGAAGACCGTTCACTTTTACGAGTGCTCAACGTTTAAAGAATCTGCTGAGAGATTGGGTCTACTTGAAAGTGATAATGCAATAAGGGAGTCATTGTTAGAGGCAGCTACTATTCATATGCCATCAGCACTGAGACGATGCTTTGTTACCATTTTGGTACATTGCCAGCCAGTGGGTGTCCGTGCTTTATGGGATGAGTTCCATGAGTATATGACCGATGATTTCTCTTCTACAACTTGATCCACTCACAAGACGAATCGTTTGCTCACAGAGTTGAATTCATTGTTATCCCAATACAACAAATCTATTTCTGATTTTGATTTGTCGTGCATATCAGAAACATGCAGTCAATGCTCTTTAGACTTCAACATAATTATGGAGGAACGCCGAGTACCTATACCACATGAAGACTTGGCATCCATTCAAAGCTTGAATGCTGAACATCGCTTTGCTTTTAATACTATTATGCAGTTAGTTGAACATAACGAAAGCTCTGTTTATTTTATTGATGGACCAGGAAGCACTGGGAAAACATTTCTGTACCGGTCAATCTTAGCCTATTTGAGGAATAGGGGTTGCATAGCAATTGCAACATCCAGCTCTAGTATTGCTGCCACGATATTTCCAGGAGGTCGTACAACACACTCAAGGTTTAAAATACCTATAAAACTAGGATCAGCACCCACCTATAATATAAGTAAGCATTCTCCCTTGGCTGAATTGTTGCGAGAATCCTTAATTATCATATGGGATGAAGCTACAATGACCCATCGTCACGCATTTGAGGCTTTGGATAGAACCTTGAGAGATATCATGGATGTTGAGCTGCCATTTGGTGGTAAAGTTTTGGTAATGGGCGGTGACTTTCGCCATACACTACCCATTGTAAATAAGGGTACAATAGCACAAACTATAGATGCATGTGTAACAAAATCGATTTTATGGAACTATGTAAAAGTCATCCGTCTTAGAGTGAATATGCGTGCATTGGAAGATACTTCATTTTCCAATTTTTTACCGTACAGGGGACGGGGCTGAGACATGTATCAATGGAGACATGGTAAAGATACATGATGACATGATCATACCATGGGTGGACGATCACTCTCTGACTCAGCTAATAGACAGTGTGTTCCCAAACTTACAACAAAATGCAGGAAATATAAATTATGTAGTCCAGCGGGCTCTCATTACTCCGACCAATGATGCTGCTAATCGTATAAACAAACATGTCATTCAAAAATTTCAAGGAGATGAAGTCACGTACTACTCATTTGATCATGTTGAGAATTATGAACGCCATCTATACCAATAGGAGTTCCTTAATTCTATTAATCCAAGTGGCCTGCCTCCTCACATATTGACTTTGAAGATAGGATCACCAATAATGCTTCTTAGAAACATTGATCCCAAAAACGGATTGTGCAACGGAACAAGGTTAATATGCCGGTCTTTTCTACCAAACTTGATTCATGCAGAGATTGCTACAGGTGGTTTTAAAGTGCACCTGCTTTCTTGCACCGGATACCCCTGAAGCCTAATGAGGATCTGAAGCTTCCATTCAATATGATAAGAAAGCAGTTTCCCATTCGTTTGTGTTTCGCTTTGACCATACATAAAGCTCAAGGGCAAACACTGCCTCACGTTGGTGTTTACTTACCAGATCATGTATTTAGTCATGGCCAACTCTATGTGGCACTCTCAATAGGCGTATCTAGACACACAACCAAAGTATTAGTCAAAAAGGGAAACCAACCAGGTTACTTTGGAACTTTCACAAGGAATGTGGTCTACATTGACGTGTTCTCCTCATTTAACTCCAACACACAATGATTCATGTCTCTGAGAGGTAATTGTCTTCTTCCCATCGTAAATATATTCAAATTTTCTTTATGCTTATCAAAAGTATGGCTGATACTTGATATAAATATAGAAATTGTCTTTCTATGTGGAACAAAATATAGAAATTGTCTTTCTCATTGAACATTTTTTACCTTTGAGGGTCGAGCAGGTACCTAAACTATGATGAGGGGAACATACAAATTACCTTTAAGTTTTGTGATCAACCTACAAAGACACGTCTTATTGATAAAACACCTGATCAGCAACTGAGCATATATAGTTGAAGTATTTTAGAACCCTCGGCTGCTAACATACAAAAGGCATGACTTGGAATTGGGTTTCTCGCTTAGAAGAGTTCCTCCTCCGTATTGTTGCCTTATGATCTGAGAACCATATTGGTGAATTTGCTCTTATATCCTATGTAGGGATCATCTTTATCAAATGGAATATATGGACTTCGTACAGGTACAGAACTGAAAGTGTAATTGTTCATTAAGGATGTTCACTTTATATATTCGATCTTGACAATCTACTTAGCTCAATTCTAAAACTTAATGCTAAGAACTCAGAATCGTAGGGAAAGTAGTGCCGATATTACTCTTTCATGTCTGCACATAGATGACATGTAATTAATTCATGCAATTTTTTACATGCGATTGCTCTAGGTGCATTACTTATTGGTTAGAATGTCATACAGGTAAGCCTCATCTGTATACTTAGACCATTACATACATCATAGAAAGGAAACTGATAGTTGATTGTTTTTTTACATTGGAATGTTTAAGAATTGTCATGAATTACCAATGTCAGAACCCAATCACTTAAGTAGGAACATTTCGTTTTACATATAATGCCTATTTACACGTAATGCTTAACAATTTGTTCCATGAGACTAATCTCTTTATGCTATATATTCACTTATCCAGGAAGTAGATATGACAATTCTGGGACTTTCAAGAGGAGACGGAAAAGAAACTAACACTATTGCGAGATTGAGCTAAGGTAATTTTCTAGAATCTTAAGATTTTGTGATTTTTCTAGGACCGTGTATTTAATTGTTATCCCCTACCTCAGTCAATTTCCCGACTTTTCCTTCTTGCATTTTTTGGGAGAAAACAGTGTTAAACCATCAAGAATTTTAACAGTGTTATTTTGTTTTTTCTATTGTTGTCGATTTTATCTCAATGTCTGTATTGTTGTCTCAGTTTTAGCTCCATAAATGAATAAATTGCATGACTGCAATCAGGGTACATAAATGGAAAAGGGTGCATCACATTAGGGATTCTAGGTGGTGATGGGTAGTGGTGAAGAGGAGAGGAACATATAGGACTCATGGTAGTGTTTCCATGATGAAAACTCATATTCACTGGCCAAGGACCACTGACAGGAACAGGACCAGGACCAGGAGGGATGCTGATGTTTAGTGGCAAATGAGCGCCACGTGACGTGGCATGAGATGAGCTGAATGGAGCTGCAGATGCAGATAATTTCTTATAGGGTGTGTCTCTTATATTTTCTTATAGGGTGTGTCTCTTATATTTTCTGACAGGAGATTCCCTATCATATTGCTCATCTTTTGGAGCATCACTAGAAGGGGAATCACTTTCAGTTTCGACGCTCTCGTGCGAGACTTGATTCTCACTGTTCTCAGGCACAAGCATTCCCAAGTCCAGGGACACTATCTCAGAAGGTGTACCTCTTATTTCACCATTTGGATGACCATCTTCTTCTCTCGGCACAACTTCATTTTTGTTTTTTATGTGAAATGAGGTATCTGGAATAGAGTTTTCAGACTTATCTTCTTTCTTTTCTATCTCTGTGTTTGCAAATACAATAGTTTCCTTTGCTTCATTTACTTCCACTTCAAATTTTCCAACAGCATGCATAGAAATTCCAGGGGTTCCATTTTCTAAATTTCTTACCTGCATCTTAGCTATAGTTCCGGGGCCAGGTGCTACTTCTTTGTAAGAAGGTGATTTTCCAAGACTAACTATTGAACTGCTCTCTCGATGCTAGATCTACTTCATGAGGCTAAGAAGTTTGGAATGGTTTTGAGGAAGGATTAGATAGTGCACTTTCATTTCTAGAGTTATCCACCGGTTTGCTAGACAAAGGAACCGACTTCACCTCATCCGTCAGTTCTGACCTTGACAACTTTTCGGCTGAATTTAGGACCCAACACTGGACTCTTGGAGGGTTGGTAGTCAGTGTAGCTCACAGGAGTCATATTGATATTTTGTACATTTCCAACGTCTAAACTATTTTTGACAGAGTTCACCGAATATGCTAGTTAAAACTCTGACAGAGTTCACCGAATATGCTACTTCACCGAACTCTGACAGAATTCAAAACACTGACAGAGTTCACCGAATATGCTAGTTCAAAACTCTGACACCCCGAACTCTGTCAGAGTTCAAAACATTGACAGAGTTCACCGAATATGCTAGTTAAAACTCTGACAGAGTTTACCGAATATGCTAGTTCACCGAACTCTGACAGAGTTCACCGAATATGCTAGTTAAAACTCTGACAGAGTTCACCAAATATGCTACTTCACCGAACTCTGACAGAGTTCACCGAATATGCTACTTCACCGAACTCTGACAGAGTTCACCGAATATGCTAGTTAAAACTCTGACAGAGTTCACCAAATATGCTACTTCACCGAACTCTGACAGAGTTCACCGAATATGATACTTCACCGAACTCTGACAGAGTTCACCGAATATGCTAGTTAAAACTCTGCCAGAGTTCACCGAATATGCTACTTCACCGAACTCGACAAGTTCACCGAACTTCAAAACAAAACTCGGCCCAGTTCACCGAATATGCTACTTCACCGAACTCTGACAGAATTCAAAACTCTGACAGAGTTCACCGAAATTGTCACCGTCTTTAAACGAGGATATCAATCATAAATATAATCATAGCAACCTAAATTAAATCAAAATTCAAGTTTTTATGGTATAATGACAATCCAAGTGTCAATTAAAACGTTCCAATAGGCAAGCACCATAACCAAAAGTGCACTATAGTAATTACATATCTATCAATTCTATCCACAAAAGGCGATCAAAAAAGAAGTTTAAATTTGAATTGATGCAACCGGTAGTTGAATTGCCAAATGATACTGTCCCCTTCTCCGGGGGGCTGGCTGCCGGTGTAATTGAGATGTAACGATGCTCCAAAAGCAAAGCAAGGTTGGTTGTTTTGTTGGAACTATCCCATTTGCCTTGGACTTTGGTTTGCATGTAAAGGTCTGAATTGCCGAACTCGTGATTCAATAGTGTCTTTTAAGCTCGATTAGTTGAACCTCGCATCTAAGAACGGCCCGATCTTTCTCATGCTCGTTAAAATTGGAAAAAGAAGGTTCCCTCATATTCCCATCCCCATGTAAGACCTCATTGCGAAGTAAACCAACCCTTCAATCCCACGAGATATTTTACGAGATCGATCCCTCTCTTCTTTTTTTTGTAGATCTGTTTTTTTTTCTTTTTTTGAGAAGATGAGACGTAAAAGACGTTTTTACCCCCACTTGGTTGGTTGAAATTTGGAGTGTTAGATCATCAGATCTTGAGGTGAGATCGGACGGCTGAGGAGAAGTGTGAGATTAGAGTGGCAGTATAGCCAAACCGATTATATATATATATATATATATATATTTTTTTTTATATATTTTTTTTTTTTTTATTAATTTTTTTTTTTTTCCACCTGTGATTCAATGCGAGGTAGTTCCTCTTCTATTTTTTTGTAGGAGTGTTGTTGCTTCAGGTCGAAATGCTACAACTCTTCCAAAACTTGGTTGGATATAAGGCCGTATTTCAGATAAAAATAACAAGTTTCAACAAACAACACAAAAACAGTTTCTTCACCCTTTCAAAAATCTCTCCAATCATGAATGAATCAACAAATCATCCATCACCAAGTCTGAATCAAAACGTAAGTACAACGACTTTACAATTTGAATTGTTTACTATAAACTTTTGTCATCTCATTCGTACAATCTCTTCATGCTTAATTTGCTAGTGAGGACACCTACTATGCTGAAGAACGCCACTATGAAACGGAGAAATCCACTTAACTCCACCTAGCTAACTTATGTTCATATCGATCTTTTGTTATTTTGCAACATCTCAGCTAATTTTGACGTATACAGTCGGTCATGGTATGTACTTATTTGTTTGTGTTCGTGGTACTGAAAACTAAGTATCACATTAAGCTTACTGGGTCAAGTGGTAAAGAAGACTTGGGCACTAGCATGCATCTAATGTATCTGTCTGTGATGTTTCTATACTTACATTTATTTTTTGTGTTTTTGTATATGTGAAATCAACTTTGTAATTTTTTTGTCTTAATTAGAGTATAGTTTACCGAACTCTTACAAAACAGCGTAGGCTCCATGCTCTATAAATATGTATTGTTATTGTGGTGGGTATTTTTGTCTTTTTAGTATCTAAATATATTATCTCGGGATTTCTGAATATTCCTCTCTCTACGTGTGTTGTGAGGTCTCCTTCGTCGTCTCCGGCTTTCGCTCTCTTCAATCTTCAACTGCTCACCGCTATTGTTTACACAACAAGAAATTCATAAGATTGTGTAAGATAAATAACAATAGAAATCTTTGTTAATCTCATGTTGAAGGTAGCAGAAACTATCAGAGAAGTGAATGACAAGATTTTGAACTTCACAGCCAATGCGCAAAGAAAGGAAACGAAGGATTATTAAGACTTCTCTGTCAGGTGATTTAGCAATAAGATATTTTGCTTGCATAATCAAAACTTTGTTCAAGTAGAAGAAGAAAGGTATATATTACACATTTTCTGAAATGAATTTGTTATATTTTAAATGTAAGATCCATTTTTTTTTGCTAATCTCTCTTCTTAGCAGGTCAGATTATTCTCTAAACGTCAACTAAAAGTTGGCTCAAAACGTGCGCGAGCACGTGCATGATGCTAGTACTAGTAATGAAAAGAATTTATCGAAGCAAGAACAAAGAACCCGAAAAAACAACAAGTGAAATAATCGAGATAAAATGGGCATATGTGGAGTCGACTATCCGAAAAGCAATAGAAAAAGAAAACGTGCCGTACATAATGAATGGCTCGAAAAATACTTTAAGTGTGACCGAAACACAGAAAAATTCAGATAATATGATAAAGCGGTGTTAATGAGTGGGTATGGGTTAACTAGTATTACCCCCCACTAGATCAGCCAATTCGGATCCCCCTAATGGCCAATTAGGGTCTCCCTCCTAAATACACGGACAATTTGGATTGACTATTAAATTTCAAGTCAAGTAAATGAAAATTACACAAATGCTCTCATTATTTTCGAAAAACAAATATTCTATTTTAATTAGGTGGGGGCAATTGTGTTATTTTCATCCATTTGACTTAAAAGTTAACCGTCAAACCAAGTTGACCGTGTGTTTGGGGGGAGACCCTAATTTCCAATCTAGTGGGGGGAAATCCTAATTGGCTCATCTAGCGGGGGGGGGATAATACTACTTAACCCTTAATGATTTTCGACAGCATGAAACAGGTATGTTAGTATTTGTTATCAGTTACCTTAAAATTTTGGTTAAGTCTAAAAGACTGACGAAAAAATTTGTATTTTTGTCGTAGGTTGAAACGGCGGAATTACGAGCAAAAGATATTGACGAAAAATTTCGAGCGGAAAGATCTCAATGCTTTAGAAAAAATAACGAAACTGAAGAAAGTTTCAATTCACTCGGAAAGATTCGCTTAGAAAAATCGGCTCAATGTTAAGAAAATAATGAATTCGGAAGATAGTTAACCGAAAGCGTTAAGCGAAGCAAATGTAGATTTCGAAGAATAAAGAAAACGAAGATTTAATCGAGCGACCGTAGGACAATTGACAGAGACTTTAATAGAAACGGGATATCAACTAGAACGTGAAAAGATGAATTACAAAGATTTGTATGAGTTGCCTATGCGAAAAAGTGGTAAGAAACCATTGGATTTTCCCAAACCAATGATTATGTGAATGTAATACCATAGAGCTAAAAATTCTGTTGATGAAAAATAAAAATGAAGTATGAGTTTTGGTATTGAATATTGTTGTGGCGTCAGAGAACATACCTGCGGAAAACTGACGGTATTATTGATTTATGTAGTTGAAATGAAAAAGAACGAGACGCCCCCATGTAGAGAAAAACTCCCCCAATGCTAACTTATCTTAACAAAATTAGATTAAGCGAGCGTAAAAAGCGTTCAAACTTAGACTGACGAAGCTAAACGTGATAACTTAGTCAGATTTTGTCATAGCGATAGTAACGTACTAAGCGAGCGTAAAAACGATCAAACTTAGACTGTCGAAGCTAAACGTTATAACTTCGTCAAATTTTGTCGTAGTGAAAGTAACGAATAGACTGACGAAGCTAAGCGTGGTAACTTTGCCAGATTTTGTCGTAGTGATAGTAACGAACTAAGCGAGCGTAAAAGCGTTCAAACTTAGATTGACGAAGCTAAACGTGATAACTTCGTCAGATTTTGTCGTAGTGATAGTAACGAACTAAGCGAGCGTAAAAGCGTTCAAACTTAGACTGTCGCAGCTAAACGTGGTATCCTCGTCAGATGTTGTCGTAGCGATAGTAACAAGCATTCAAACTTAGACTGGCGAAGCTAAACGTGGTAATCTCGTCAGATTTTGTCGTAGCGATAGTAATGAACTAAGCGAGCGTAAAAGCGTTCAAACTTAGACTGACGAAGCTAAACGTGGCAATTCCGTCATATTTTGTCGTTGCAATAGTAACGAACTAAGCGAGCGTAAAAGCATTCAAACTTAGACTGAAAAAGCTAAACGTAAAAGTGTTGAGAGGCAACTCGCCAACATGAAATTTTACATACATACCTTAACAAAAGACTAGCAATTCTTTTGGAAATAAAAAGAGAAGTGCAATTGAACGATGAAACTTGAAAGACCAATTTTTCACAAAAACTGTGTTGTTTTTTCATGTGGTATGTGTGCAACTCATTTTGACTGATGAGTTGGTTCTTAGCATGTTAGCTATATTTGATTTCGGAAACATCACACAAATGCACTTGAAGGACTAATTATGCACACAGAAATGAGTTGTTTTGTCTTGTGGCGGTATGCATGCGGCTCCCTTTTGACTTATGAATTGGTTATTATCATTTTGTAAGGGAAACAGTGTTTTGAATACAATCATCCAATCTCAACCATGGACCAAAATATCGCGGATATATTTGATATATTATCAATATATATCGGTATTTTGGTACACCGACATTGATATTTCCGACATATATCCACCGAATATAGAATTTTTTTCCAATATATATCGGAATTTATGATATAAAATTTTATATCGCCGATATATCCGATATTTACAATATATATCGGTTGATTTTTTGACCATTTTTTAATATAAATCCGATATTTCTAATATATTTCCGATATTATATTTTCGATATATTTGATATTTCCGATATTTTAAATAGTTTGGACTGGTCACCAAAAAAATAGATATATCGATATATATTGGTTTTTGAGTACACCGATATATTCATCGATATCGATATTTTGGGCCTTGATCTCAACATACCTTCCTTTGCATTTCTCCTCTCCTCGTAGTCTTCTACTCTAGCTCTTGATATTCTCAATTCATATACCGCACAGCAGTACAACACATCCCACAATGTCGACTAACACAGCATCTTGATATTCTCATTGTGATACTCTTTCTTTATGCACTCATTATCTGTGTTGTCCTTTTTTGGCCTACTCGATCAAGAAGCTTATGATTATGGACTTTACAAGAATTTATTTCACATTTGTTACTTGTTATGTTTGTCTCCTTCGGACTTCGGTTACATACTTACATATTTATCTTCATACGACTGGAGCTTTTGAGAAGGGATTTGGGGTGGTATATATCGACCATTGCTTTGCATTGCCAGATTCGTTTGCGTTTACATCACATTGGAGCAGGATATAGGTTTTTGTTTTAGGATCCGTTGATATCCTTAGATATATATTATAGCTATACTCTCTTGGCTCTATTTTTCGAGCCTTCACAGAGTATCTAATATTTGCAAAACACTAAAACAAATTACGGAAAAATAGGAGACACAAACTTAATTGCTAAAAATAGTCTCCCAAAAAACTGAAACACTTGACCAATTACAGGAAAATAGGCTCTTACTAAAGTTTCCATTCTTTTTTTCACTCGAACAAATTCATAAAGAAAAAAAATATATAACCCCAAAGCAGTAGACAAATGATGATGATTATGTCTGCACTGAAAGTTAAAGAGAAGTCTTCACTGCCCTAAAGTTTGATATTGGAAATATATTATAGCTATACTCTCTTGGCTCTATTTTTCGAGCCTTCACAGAGTATCCAATATTTGCAAAACACTAAAACAAATTACGGAAAAATAGGAGACACAACCTAAATTGCTAAAAGTAGTCTCCCAAAAAACTGAAACACTTGACCAATTACAGGAAAATAGGCTCTTACTAAAGTTTCCCTTCTTTGTCTCCCAAAAAACTGAAACACTTGACCAATTACAGGAAAATAGGCCCTTACTAAAGTTTTCCTTCTTTTTTTCACTCGAACAAATTCGTAAAGAAAAAAAATATATAACCCTAAAGCAGCAGACAAATGATGATGATTATTTATGCACCGAAGGTTAAAGAAAAGTCTTCACTGTCCTAAAGTTTGATATTGGAAACTCGGTTGAGGATTGCCGACGCAGTCACCTATCTACACTTGCCAACTCCAAAACCATCATCTATAGGCACATTTCATTTTCTTGGACCAATATTTTGGCACAAAATTGTCTGATTTTGTTCTTTCTGGATCGATTCCATATGGAGAAAGACATGTAGATACACAAGTCGTAGGTATTTTTGGATTTATTGCGCCTGAATGCATAGCTATAGGGAGGTATACAAAGAAGAGTGATGGTTTCAGCGAATTTATTCTAACAAATGCAAGCAAACACACCTTTAAAGTTTGAGGTGCCCTCATCTTTAATTACTTTGGCCTCTGTATTCTCGCACCCTGATCCTTCAAAGTTTCCAGAACTCTTTAAGCCAACATTAATTTGTAGGCAACTTTGTAGTACCAGCAAAGGTAAAAAGCAAAACAATTTTATGGGCAGCCTCAAGACATGATGGAAACCATCCTCTATGAAAGGAAAGGCTTAAGCTCCTGAATTGTATTAATACATAGATCTAAATGCAGACAAACAAAACAAAATCCTTCTACATAGTCTAATTATAACTGTAATAAGGAGAAAAACAGACAACATGTTTTTTTTGAACCTAAGTTCAACTAATTCAATCAAGGCCCCTGGTGAGGTGCGGGAAAAGAGACAACATGCACACACTTTAGTGGGAATAGACACCTCATTTATGCACATTTTCTTGACAACATGCCACTTGCTCCATCACATTATTTACTCTATTTTATAAATACACCATGACTCACAGTAATTAGAACCAGTCTGTGGATACAGGTAGTCATGACTTAAAGGTAGAAACAATTTATTTACTGTTAAATGTTAATAAACACTTTGCTCCACCCTAGCTATTTGAGATATTTAGCATTGTATATCAAAAGGGGCACAATTATAGCATAGTGTAGGCACATACATACCTAAGAACACACAACGCTTTTGACACATGCCCTTACAAAAGTTATACGTATATGAACAATAACTCCTAAAGTTTGAATTCGTGGGACTTTAGTTGTAATAAGCCTATTCATCATCTCTTCTATGATCAATAGTTCAATAATTTGCCCATGCATATTTTCCTTAAGTGTGCAGTGCATGTTGAACTTAATAATGCGCAACAACCAGAGTGTGATTTGTACGTATCTTTTGATTATGGAGTCAGAACATTTGAAGAAGGCTTTGCTTGAACAGTAAAATGGGCTTGCTTGATGACATTTTTTATAGCGGAAGCCAATAATACCCGTCTACTAGAATCTACTGATAAATACATCCAACGACAACGTAACCACCAAACATATTTACTTTAGTTAAAATGAGCTGAACAATGCATATGGTTCACGTTATCAATACGAATTAGAAGTACAATAGTAACCAACCAACTTTGATATATTTTTTTTCCCGATAATACCACCTGCCCAACTGTGATATTGCAATTGAAAAGTTCAAAACTTCATAGTGAAGTAAAATATCATGTCCATTGTAATGGAGGATGTAACCTTAACTTATTTTAGAAAGTAATACAAGTGGGGATCTACCTAATCCCAACATCTTTTCCAAAAAAAAAAAAAAATCATGTCCATTACTAAAACACCATGCCAATATTTTGAATTGCATTCTAACGTAAACAAACTCATGATCTACGTACCTAGTTTCAATTGGTCAAGATTTTACCTAGAACTTACAAAATTCATCATAGATATTTAATGAATTTATTATCTACATTGAGGAAAAGATGCAACTATGGATATAATAAGAATTATCCTTTTTAACCATTAAATAAAAATATATATATAATGCCGTTAATTCTTAATTATATTATTAGCATTCAATTACAATTTTTATATCAAAAAATGTAGATAGAAATCTTTGATGATCCTATAAAGTGAATCAAGTATAATTTTTTTTAATGCTAAGTTTGCAAGGCCACTATAGAAGAATCAATAAGATAATTAACGGGAAATCAAAAACTCAATGCAAATGTATTGAAAGAATAACTAACGAGAAATTGGAAACTGGATGAAACTACGTTGACCTAACCTCAAATAATCATTAACGAGAATGAGAAACTTAATGCAAATGCATTGAACTAAGCTAAAAGAATAATTAACGGGAAATCGAAAATAGATGCAACTGTATTGAAATAATCTCAAAGAATAATTAACGAAAAATCGGAAACTAAAAGCAAATGCATTGAACTAACCTAAAAGAATAATTAATAAGAAATCGAAAACTGGATGCAACTGCATTTACATAACCTCACAAAATAATTAATAAAAATCGAAAACTGAATGCAAAGGCATTGACCTAACCTCAAAGAATAATTAACGAGAATCATAAATTGGATGCAAATGCATTTTAAACTCAAAAAATAAGTAACAGGAAATCGAAAAATTGATGCAACTGCATTGAACTAACCTCAAAAAAGAATAACTAACGAGAAATAAAAAAAATAATGGATACAACTGCATTGAATTAACCCCAAAAATAATAATTACAAGAAATCGTAAACCGGTGCAACTTTGTTGAACTAATCTCAAATAATAATTAACAGAAAATTGAAAGAATAACTAATGTGAAATCGAAAACTGATGCAACTACTTTGAATTAACCCAAAGAAAAATTAATAGAAAATCAGAAACTAGATGCAAATGTATTAAATTAACCTCAAAGAATAATTAATTAACTAAAAGACTGAAATTGGATACAAATGTTTTGAACTAACCTCAAAGAATAATAATTAACATGAAATAGGAAACTGGATGCAAATTCATTAAACTAACCTCAAAGAATAATAATTAACGAAAAATCGGAAATTGTATGCAAATGCATTGAACTAACCTTAAAAAATAAATCGGAAATTGTATGTGAATGCGTATAAAGTTGTGTACATCGAACGCTCAGCAAAAAAAATGGATATGTTGGTAATGTATGTTTTCTCTCCGACAACTGAGAAGTGGACGAAACATTACTTAACTGTGGAACCTTGTATTAACGGCTCCCTTTGGTCTGTTCGTTATCTCTTCTTTGATGGTTCACTTTATACTCTTTCCATCTCTGGTCATTTATTGAAATTCGATCTCCAACTATCATGTTGTCGTGCTATTGAACTTCCTCACGTAGTGGTCGAAGCTGCTTCCATTGGGTGTTTAGGGGTGTCTCAGGGTAGTCTCCATTATTCTTGGAGTGATGGTCAAAGCTCGATGACAATGAGGGTTTGGATGCTCAAAGTTGATGAATGGGTGTTACCATCTGTCTCCAATACTTTTACAAACATCCACTCTGCAGTAACTTTTCTAGTGCTTCGTGTTTTTCTGTTTTTGGATTTCATCCGACTTCAGATATCCTTTTTGTTGGAAATTTCGGGGGAATATTTTGTTATGATCCGTGCTTGAACAGATTGGAGAGCATTTGTAGATCAGCGCAAGACAAACCTATGTATAGGATTCCGGATTTTGTTTTTCTGTTCTCAGTAAACTTGACTCCTCTAGACACGTCAAAATGGATTCTTGGTGAATGAAGCCTGAAGTCAGCTGGTAGAGCCAAATCGAAGAATCAACTGGTAGACCCAAAACTGTTTTCCTTCTTTGGTTTTCTTTCTAGCTCTATGTTGTCTTACTTAAAATTCTTATGTTTTACCATTTCCTACTTGCAGTTCATTTTCAGTGATGTGCAATATGATTATGATGTCTCTATTCTACGCTTTCTATTTTAGAATTTTGTTGTTGTTGAAGTTCTGATCTCATCATTGTTTGGTTTCTGATGAAAGATTCAAATATTGTTTTTTAAGTTCACATTTTTGTTGCCACAGTCTTTTTATATTTCAATATCTATATTTGAGAGGATTTTGGATTGATTATGGGTATAAGCTTTGTAATAATTGTTTCAATATATGGAAACCTAAACCATTAACTATAATAGATAGTTGAGTAGCTTGAGTCACTGAGGGTATAATCAATAAGAAATCACTT
The DNA here is from genome assembly GCF_015680905.1 of Coptis chinensis. NCBI lineage: Eukaryota > Viridiplantae > Streptophyta > Magnoliopsida > Ranunculales > Ranunculaceae > Coptis > Coptis chinensis. The sequence continues at coordinate 21,021,206 of NC_141456.1, read as the reverse complement.
TTAGTTGTAAATTCCCAATGAAGGTTTCAGTTGTAACTTGTAAATCCCGCTCCAAAGGAACCACCCAACTACAAGCTTTTAGTTGTAAAAAACCAAAATAAGGTGTTAGTTGTAACTTGTAATTGCCACTCAAAAGGAACAACCCGACTATTGGTGGAAAATGAGAGGTCACCTTATTCGAGGTAGTACTACTTTTCTTATGTTGATCCCTAATGAAAACAGATGGGAACTCTACTTTTGATTACAGATCATTGCCTTCTTGATGATTTGTTGAATAAACATTTCTTATCAGTAAAAGCTTTAGCCGCCAGAATAATATCAATCTAGCCTAGTGTCGTAACTGAGGCCCATATGGCTTTTGAGGAAGGGGAAGATTGTCAGATATCTTGACAGTGTGTTGGTTTCCCACGAAAGGGTTGATCTAAGAAACAAGGAGTGCAACATAGGCCTTTCATGTCAGATGAATTTTTCTCCAGAGCCTAATACCAAATGAGCAGGAGATCTGTAGATCACATGTTGCTAAGGTGGGTTTTGGTGTAAAGTGGAAGGAGTGGATTACATCAAGGCTTTCACATACGTCTTTCTCAAACTCCATAAAAGGCTTCAGTACTCGTGTTCTTAAATGCTGGAGGGTTTTAGTGGAGGTCCTATAATGTTTCCACTGTACGATGGTTGCAGTGAATTTTACATAGAAACTGTAGTAAGTAGAGTCCCTCATCAAGCATTCTGGCAGTCCCAACATATATATTTTGCTAGTGCTAGGATATGTGGACTTAGAAGTTTTGAATAAAATTCACATCCAAATCAGCCTTCATGTCCTTCAGCTGGCTGGGTTTTGTTCACCTTTTCTTCTGTACTTGGACTATATGATATTTAAGGAGTAAACAATACTGTAATTGAAAAGGTTAACCCAGTCAAATAATGTTTGGATGAATTAGGCTGACTTGTTAGGGTTTGGTGGTATTTTAGAGTAAAGAACTACCGCTATCCTGGGATCTTATGTCATTTGATTATCCTGTATGCGAGCAGGAGGTGCGTGTATGAGATGTCTCAGTCTGACTGTGGTGAGCTAGTGAATGTTAGGATGGGGCTAATGTTGTGGAAGCGGTTGAAGACTTAGTTCCAACTAGGAATGCATGATTGTTTTTTTTCTGCCTTTCTGGTAAAGAATGATGATAATAGTTAACAAGTTCTTGAATCATGAGTGACAATGTTGATGCCCTCATTCTACATCAGTGGCGTTTGTTGCTATGTAGCTGAGGATGCCTCTGGGCTATTAATGTCACGAAAGTGGAAGTGAATGAGAGCAGGTCAAGAAAGAAGGTTATGGCAGACTGAACCAAACTATTGGAGTTTTATTCATATTGTTCTCCAATCTGAATTGGAGTTTAAAATAGTTTTAAGAGTTCAGGAATATTTTGTCTCATATCATTGTTTATTTCTTGGAACTTGTCTGTTATTCGTTCTGAGATATTTGGTCCTCCAATAAATTAGCTATAATTCCATATTCTCTGTTCGTACACCATCTAGTGATTCAGATTTTAGACTTGAGGAATCGACGTACTCCTTGTTATGAAGTGAATACTCTATTACTCTGTATGCATGCCTGTTATATTTGATGGATGAGCAAAAAGTTCTTCAGGGGCTGATATTGTGGAATGTGATCTTGTCTATGTTTCCAGTTTCAGTTGAACCATAATGGTTAAAATCGGTTTTTGCCGTTCTGTAGTAGGCCTTCTCATCTTACATTATCAGTTATGCTTTTAAAGAAATATAACAAGAAAACATAAACAAAAACCAATTATGTTCGAAAGAAGGGAAGGAGAAAAATTATGTGGACTTTGAGTGCTATTTCCTTGATGGAAAAACTTTACTTTTGTATGAAGTTGTTTTTTGTTGATTTGCTTAAGTTTGCGGGTGGTGGTTTAATTAAGCTCCTTCTCATGCAGGAAAGGACAGGTTTTCAGTAGACTGAGTATATGTGGGGACTTGCCTATGCAAAGACGTGGTGGATAGTTGGTTAGCTTGGCTATTAAATTGTGGAATTTCCATAATTCTCTGGAATTAATGGCGCTTTGATTTGTAGAATTGTTCTAGGCTCCTAGCAATCTATCCACCGCAACTTAGGGGTTCCGTGGGCTGGAATTTACATTATTAGCGAGAACTGCACTTTAAGTGTTATTTAACAGTGGGATGATATTTTCTCTTTTGCAGATGGGATGATATTTTCTCTTTTGCAAGTGGCTTAAAACACCAGCAGACCAAGTTGAAGCATATGTACAGATGACATCACCAAACATGAAAAGTACAAGTCCAATTCGAGTAATACGAGCGCATGAAGAAGGTAGCACTCTCTCTCCTCTCCTAAGTTCTTCTCTTCTGGTAAAATCCTCATCCGAGTTCAGAAGAGGAATGACCTACATCGATTTAATCAAGTCATAATGATTGTTTAATACCGTCAGATCCAGTCTAAAATCTTTCTGTTGGGAGTGAATTAACCCTTTCTTGGTTTGCGATATCGTGATAATTATGGTAATTTTGTGGGTCTCGAGGAGGATAAATATAATAACATGCAGATTCTAGCTGCTACACCAGTTTTACAAGTAAAACACTTACAAGTTGGTTATACTTGGAGAGATTTAATCATGTTTTGGATGCATGCGTATCGATTTTGGAGTTTTTTCATCTATAAAGAGAGAAGGATTAAGGAAATAACTCCACTATCAACTCATCTAGCCATTATATCTTTATATCCCAATATGGCTTCCTCTTCTAAAGGAAAGGGTGTGCAATCTGAAGCCACTATCCCTCCAATTGAAAAAATTTCTGCAGCGTTTGAAAAAAAGATTTATTTACCTCCAAAACCTGCTCCAACGGTTACCTTAACTACATAGATGAAGGACAAGATCAAGGAATTCAACCAGCTGAGTTTGGTGGGTCGGGTGTTGCAATCAAGACTCAATTTCAAATCGGTAAAACAAGGACTGGAGAGTTTGTGGCCGAAGCAAGCAATATCAAAAATTCGAATGATGAATAATGATGTTTTCCAGATTTGGGTAACAAGTCAAGATATGATGACTTTTCTTATAAAGGAGCAACCTTGGGTGATTTCTAATACTATATTCCAAATTGTTCCATGGGAAGATTATAATGAGAATCCGGATACTATTTTTGATAAAGTTGTTATATGGATGCATATGAGATATTCGTGGTACCTGGAATTATTGAAGTGAATCTGGAAGAGGCTGGCTTTGCTCAAGATAATATCAAGGTTATTGAGATGTGTTTCGACCAAATATGATCAAAACACTAAGTAGTAACGAAAGAGGTGAAGAACATAGAAAAGTAGTGAAAAGGCGATGGCGATTGAGTGAATGATGAGACTGTACCTTGCGGTTGCCTACGTACCCAAATTATCACTGGGATCAAATCTCAATAACATAGTTCTTTATGAGAAATAGTTTAGTATTTATATAGGAGTAGAGATTTCTTGTAGCTCAAGTAATTGTAATAGAATATAACTCTCAACTGATAATTATCTGTTTGATAAGAAACGAATCTGGACATCAATCAATGTACATTAGTGGCAAGCCATATGGCTAAGGTTCAGCCTTAGACACATGAGTTAATGGGCATGTACATTAATCTATGGTATTGCAAATTGGGTTTTAACCCTATTGATTAAACAAATAAAGTGGAGACTCCTACCAATAGACGTTTGCCACGTAGGTGGGGGTCGAAACACCGCCCCCTCTTTGACATGCGAACAAAGTTCACATGACAAAGAAGAGAAGAAAATTCAAGGAAAAAAAACAGAATGTATAACAAAGTGTCGTGTGAAAGTAAACGATATGAAAATGGAATGTCGAGAAAAATGCCTGAAATATTGTGTGTTAAATAATTTTAAATTAATTTATATGAGGTTGCAATGTAATTAATTGATAGAGGGTGAAGCGAAAATGAAAATAAATGACACAAAAAATCGATACAGAAAACCAATTTTTAACTAGGATTTGCCGACCTTAGCATTAATAAAAAAAAGAATCTAGTCAAGAACTCAAGATAGTGGTTGGGCTGTAGTGGCAGACCCACTAGTTAGTGAACAAGGTTCGAGTCTCCATATTGTCAAATTGAAAGAGATAAAGACAAAAATTGAAAGAGATAAAGACAAAAATTGATAAGCACATGCAATCCGATTGGATAAGGTACGAATTTAAATCGGAGGAAGTGATAAGACAGTGAAGCAATAGATTCAGACCCTTTATCCGTGGTCTATCCATCCCTTCTTTTGGGTAGTCTTGAGACGGTAACACAATGTGAGAAAATCAATAGCCGAAGAAGAGGAAGATTTCTTTGATGATCAAAATAAATTTTCAGTAGAATTCAATGATGCATGACAATGAACAGGTGTTATCAGGATTCTTGTGGAGAAACCAACCGAGGTTGGAAGTAATAAAAAAGATTGAGTGCGAGAACGAGAAATTCGTTGAAGAGATGATGGTGGAACTACTTGCTGCTGCTTTTTTTTTTTTTAGCAAGTAGAAACGACTATTATACGGGTGAAAGATTTCGACGAAAAGTCTACAAAGAAAAGTGTCGAGCGGAGAAAATTTTCGCTCAGAAATTTGACGTAATGTGAATTTTCACCGCTCGGAGAAACGGTGGTATTACAAGCAAAATATATTTACAAAGAGTCAATGAATAAGAGTTTTGCGCAAAAAAGTACTAATTAATGCCGTAGAAAAATTAAAGAAGCTGACATAAGTTTCGTTGAGAAAGATCGGCTCAATGTTTTAGAAAAAATAGCGAAGCTGTCGGAAAGATTTTCTCAGAAAAAGCAGCTCAATGCCTTAGAAAAAATAATGAAACTGTTGGAAAGGTTCAATTCGCTCAGAAAGATTTGTTCAAAAAAATCAGCTCAATGCCTTAGAAAAAATAATGAAATTGTCGAAAATTGTCGCTCGGAAAGTTTCGCTTAGAAAGATCAGCACAATGCCTTAGGAAAAATAATAAAGCTGTCAAAAAATTTCACTTGAAAAATTTCTCGTAGAAAGATCGGCAGAATGCCTTAAAAAAAAACGAAGCTGTCAAAAATTTTCTCTCGGAAAGTTTCTCGTAGAAAGATCGGCATAATGGCTTAGAAAAAATAATGAAGCTGACGAAAATTGTCGCTAGGAAAATTTCTCATAGAAAGATCGGTACAATGCCTTAGAAAAAATAATGAAGTTGACGAAAATTTTCGCTCGGAAAATTTCTCGTAGAAAGATCGGCACAATGTCTTAGAAAAAATAATGAAGCTGACGAAAATTGTCGCTAGGAAAATTTCTCATAGAAAGATCGGTACAATGCCTTAGAAAAAATAATGAAGTTGATGAAAATTTTCGCTCAGAAAATTTCTCGTAGAAAGATCGGCACAATGTCTTAGAAAAAATAATGAAGTTGACGAAAATTTTCGCTCGGAAAATTTCTCGTAGAAAGATCGACAAAATGCCTTAGAAAAAAGGACTTGCGCGCGAGCGAGAAAAATAAAAGAACCGGATTATAAAGGAAAGAATGATAGAGAATGTCGGGGTGACTATTCGAAAAGCGATGGCTAAAGAAAAAGTGTTGTTCACCGTGGATGAGCTCGAAAAATACTTTAAGCGGTGTCAATGATTGTGGACAGCATTAAACAGGTATGTTAGTATTTTTTATTAGTTATCTTAAAACTTTGGTTAAGTCTGAAAGACTGATGAAAAAATTTGTATTTTTGTCGCAAGTTGAAACGGAGGAATTACGAGCAAAAGATATTGACGAAAAATTTTGACTGGAAAGATCTCAATGCCTTAGAAAAAATAAAGAAGCTGAAGAAAGGTTTTGCTCAGGGTGATCGCACCGCAATGCCGTAGAAAAAATAAAGAAGTCAGAGAAACTTTTCGCTCAGAAAAATCGACGAAAAGTGTCTCTCAGAAATATCGCTCCAATGCCTTAACAACAAATAATGAAGGGACGGAAAGTTTCGTTGAAAAAGAGCGGCGCAATGCCTTAGAAAAAATAATGAATGCGGAAGATAGTTAACCGAAAGTGCTAAGCGAAGTGAATGCAAATTTCGAAGAAGAAAACGAAGATTTAATCGAGCGACCGTAAGACAAATTGACAGAGATAAATGATTAGGTAATTGTATGAATGTAATACCATAGAGCTAAAACTTATTTTGATGAAAAATAAAAATAAAGTATGGGTTTGCTACTGAATATTGTTGTTGTGACAGATAACATATCTGCAGAAAACTGACAATGTTGTTGATTTATATAGTTGAAATGAAATAGAACGAGACGCCCCATGTAGAGAAAAACGCCCCCAATGCTAACTTAACTCGGCAAAATTAGACTAAGCGAGTGTAAAAACGTTCAAACTTCGACTGACAAAAAGAAACGCGGTGACTTAGTCGGATATTGTCGTAGTGATAGTAACGGACTAAGCGAGCGTAAAAACGTTAAAACTTAGACTGACGAAGTTAAACGTGGTAACTTCGTCAAATTTTGTCGTAGCGATAGTAACGAACTAAGTGAGCGTAAAAGCGTTCAAACTTAGACTAACGAAGCTAAATGTGGTAACTTCGTCAGATTTTGTCGTAGCGATAGTAACGAACTAAGCGAGCGTAAAAGCATTCAAACTTAGGCCGACAAAGCTAAACGCGAAAACTTCGTCAGATTTTGTTGTAAATGATAATAACGAACTAAGCGGCGTAAAAGCGTTCAAACTTAGACTGACGAAGCTAAAACGTGGTAACTTCGTCAAGTTTTTTCGTAGCGATAGTAACGAACTAAGTGAGCGTAAAAGCGTTCAAACTTAGACTGACGAAGCTAAATGTTGTAATTTCGTCAGGTTTTTTTTGTAGCGATAGTAACGAACTAAGCGAGCGTAAAAGCATTCAAACTTAGACTGACGAAGCTAAACGTGGTAACTTCATCAGATTTTGTCGTAGCGATAGTAACGAACTAAGCGAGCGTAAAAGCGTTCAAACTTAGATTGATGAAGCTAAACGTGATAACTTCGTCAGATTTTTGTCGTAGCGATAGTAACGAACTAAGCGAGTGTAAAAACGTTCAAACTTAGACTGACGAAGCTAAATGTGGTAACTTCGTCAGATTTTTTCATAGCGATAATAAGGTTGAGATGGAAACATAATTATACCATTAGAACTAACAGAGTGTTGTCCATTTTTTCGTTCAGTTTCTCTATCGAATAAAGGATGGTATGGTGACGAGAAATTGTGACTAATCGTAAAAGCAAAACAAAATTGTCAAATATCGTCGACGACATATTATTTGCCATTGTAAGAAGTCAACGATGCTGGAATACCAAAACGGCAAATAATGTCACGCCATAAGAAATTTTTAATGTCTAAAGCATGGATCGGGGCTTCCGCTCACTTAGTAAAATAATTTATTACGACGAGCAATAAACGAGCACTGTCAGGGGATGTCGAAAATAAACCAACAATGTCAAGGCCCTATTTCGCAAATAACCAAGGTTTATGGATTGGATGACGCTTCGTCGCGGGAAGTTTGACCCATATCATCTATCATGTTTTTGACAAGGCACACACTTCTCGGACAAATGCTTAACATCCTTTGACATGTATAGCCACCAATACTATTGGGTCATTGCTATGTGAGCGAGACTTCACCCCTGAGAGTGTTGTTCACATAGTCCTGAATGAATTTCTTTGAGGCCTAGTAAATCGTTCATTCTGCCCAAACAACAAAGGATGGGATTGAGACTTGTGCTGCTGCGATAGAGTTTTTGGTCATCAGGAATTCCGGAGCATCATTAGCTACATGATCGTCGTCGGTAGATACCGAGACATTATCAATGTCAAGCTCGTTGGAATCATCTGACAGCATAAGTGGTTAATCCAGTGTTGTCGTGACAGCGATGACTTGATTTTCCACAGATAAGTATGCAATAGAATCAGGATGCCTTACATTATAACGCTGATACGACACAATACTGATAGATGCAAAATTTCATGCAATTCATTGAATTAAGTCAAGATAAATGACCGGTCTATCATCGCGAGTCACATATTATCATTCAAAGTGGCTAGCGACTAACTTAGAATAATTAATCGTAATTTAGTTGCCCCAACTGAAGAGCTGTGCGTATACCGCAAATGACAATGTCGTACTCGACCATATTATTTGAAGCGTCAAAGCCCAAACGTAAAGACCTTCTCAATTATGTCTTTATTTAGCTTCAAGATGACAAAACCAATATTGGAGCCAGACTTATTATGCGAACTATCGGTGTAAATCTAGCAATCAGCTGATATATCCGATAAGTATTTCAAGTTATCGCCCCCGGATGGTAATGACAATTAGGGATCGACGTGTTCCTCATCAAGTAATGCGTTCGACATAGGAATATCATCAATAAGAAAATCAGCCACTAGCGAAACCAAAGTTTGTCTCTTTTTAACTGTATGAGTGGCAGAGATAATGTTGTAAGCGCTAAGGTAACTTGTCTATTCTATGACTCGATCCGTAGATATTGTGAAAAAACTTACACAGCGGATATTCGATCAGTAGAAACTTCGACTATTCCTTCCTTGAAAGAAGCTGAAGACGTCTAACAACATGAAATAAGGTCAATGCAATTTTTTCAATGCAAGAATGCATCCATTCAGCTAATATAAGAGTCTTACTAACAAATAATATGAGACGACAACATCATGTTTGCGATGATCGTCAGCAATTGCATCGAGACCTTGAGCTCTTCTAGTATTCGTCATAACTTTTGTAGAACGTGATCGAGGGTATTGAATAAGAACAACAGACGGTGCTAATTATGTTTCGATCAAATATGATCAAAACACTAAGTAGTGACGAAAGAGATGAAGAACATAGAAAAGTAGTGAAAAGGCGATGGCGATTAAGTGAATAATGAGACTGTACCTTGCAGTTGCCTACGTACCCAAATTATCACTGGGATCAAGTCTCAAGAACGTAGTTCTTTATTAGAAATAGTTTAGTATTTATATAGGAGTAGAGATTTCTTGTAGCTCAAGTAATTGTAATAGAATATAACTCTCAACTGATAATTATCTCTTTGATAAGAAACAAATCTGGACATCAATCAATGTACATTAGTGGCAAGTCATATGGCTAAGGTTCAGCCTTAGACACATGAGTTAATGGGCATGTACATTGATCCATGGTATTGCAAATTAGGTTTTAGCCATGTTGATTAAACGAATAAAGTGGAGACTTCTACCAATGGATGTTTGCCACGTAGGTGGGGGTCGAAATAAGATGTATAAGGCTGTTGATAAGGAGGAAGCCATTGCTAGAGCAAAGGTACTATTGGATGTGACAGAACAAGTACCACCTGGGTTGATGTTACCCATGGAGGTGGATGGCACTCTATGGATTCAGTTCGGTTATGAGAATATACCAACTTTCTACTTTAAATGTGGATTTATTGGTCATTCTTATTCTTCTTGCTCTTTGTCTGATCCTGAAAGACCATCGGGGGACCTGCATGTTGATAAAACAGAAAAGTTTGAACTTTATAACCCAAGAACCAGACTTTTTAAAAAAAGTCATGAACCATAGAGCTAATCATAAAATTAGCTTTGATCCTAATGAGGGGGTAGAGTCCTTCATTGCTCAGCAGATTATGCGGTTAGCTGAACATAATCAGTTTTTATCGTTATCAGCTAAGCATCATCCTACTCCACCTCACATTTATACTAAACACTTCCTTGAACCCCAGAATACACATACTGTGCATGTTGGCACCAATGTAAGAGCTCCTTTGATTATAGAAGATGCTTCACCTGATCAACATGATAAACATATGCCAGAGATTACAGGGACTTGGAAAACTGATTTTCATGATCATAATACGCTCTCTTCTAATATGGTGTTAAATCAAGTTATTCAGGAAAAAAATAACTATCAAGGCCCAATGCACATGGAGCCACCTATGGGATCTAATGCCTTCTTACAGTTTGTGGAACCTGAATCTTAGCTTTTCCATTTTGCACAGTGTAATGATGATGGCGAGCATAAGAATTCTGAAGATGTTTGTGAGGTCAGCACTTTACCAAGGGACTTGCATGTAAATGTTGGAGTTGCAGCGTTGGCGCCTGGAATGAGTTATTTCAAGAGATTGGAGGTTAAATGTGAGGACTTTTCGGCAGCTCAGAATTTAAGATTAATGGCTACTGGAGAGGAAACTGATGAGGCTTTTCTAACTGATCGTGTAGATAGGAGGAAGACCCCAATACAATGTAATGTTTTGGAGAAGTCAACTGCTTCAAATGCCTCTTCACAGTATTGTCCTCTCCCGACTAAGAAACGTGTTAAGAGGATGGCAAGGGTGGCTAGCCGTAAACAGCCACCAGGTGCACCATGAGTATTTTATACTGGAACTGTCGAGGATTTGGTCTCGACTCGACGGTTATGTGCTTGAAAGATCACATCAGAAATGAGAGACCAGGGTTTATTTTTTTGTGTGAAACTAAAGCTGGTTGGTTTAAATCTAATAAGATTATTAGGAAGTTAGGTGTATATAAGTCGTTCATTGTACCAGCAAGGGGTTTATCTAGAGGTCTTTGGCTTTTATGGGATAGTGATATTGATGTCCAAGTCTTGTATTCGGATCAATGGATTATCCATGCAGTTATTAATGAAAGTAATGGTGTTGTATGGTATTTGTTTGGGATTTATGCAAGTACTAAAGCTCATTTTAAATCCGAGTTTCGGGATATGTTAAAAAAACAAATTCGCGACTGTTAACTTAGAACCATGGATGTGTATGGGAGACTATAATGATATTAGTCATTATGAGGAGAAACGTGGTGGACGACCATGTACTGGTAGTAAAATGTAGCAGTTCAATAAGATGTTGCATGACTGTTCTTTCATGGACATGGGATTTAGTGGGCAAATGTTTACCTGGAGCAATAATCAAAAAGGTCTGAATAAGGTTTTGAAAAGGCTAGACAGGGCTGTTTGTAACCCTAACTGGAGAATACTGTTTCCTAATGCTTGTGTTCACCATATTGCAAACAAGGAATCGGATCATAAGATATTATGTATCAAGCTGAACCCCCATATGAAATGGTTACGAAAACCTTTTCGATTCGAGCAGATGTGATTAACTAATGTATCTTGTAAGAAAGTTATTGAATAAGGGATGGATGGGAGTTTTCAAGGTTCTGCTTCATTCTCTTTTTGCAGACATCTTGCTTTCTATAGGAAGTTATTAAGGAGTTGGAATGTTAAGACCTTCGGCCACTTGGATCACAAATTAAAGCAGATTAAAAGTCAGATTCAGGAATTGGAAGATAAACTTAATTCAACTGATCATACCACTGCCTTATGGGAGAATTTATTGGATGCCGAGATGAAACTTTTACAACATCATGACTTAATTCTGAGGCAGCAACATTTGCATTGGGGACAGAAGGCAGGGTATGATTGGGATCATAAGGGTGACCTTGATACAAAATTCTTCCATGCAACAGTGTCAAAAAGAAGAACCAGATCGATCCAATATCAAAAGTATTCATGATGGCTATGGTAAGATTCTCACTTCGTGGGATGACATTGATGAACATTTACAAGGCTACTTCTCTGATTTGTTTGCCTCTGATGAACCAAGTTCTACTTCTAACTTTTTAGAAGCAATCCCTCTCAATCTGATTTCGAATGAAGATAATATTTCTCTGTTGAAGCCTGTTTACACATGACAAGATTTTTCGCACCTTAAAATCTATTGGATCTTTGAAGTCTCCAGGCCCTGATGGTTTTAATGCTTTGTTCTATAAGCATTTTTGGGACATTGTTGGTCCTAAGGTTGTAAGTGTTGTTACCCAGTTTTTTAATCATGGTTCATTCGTTAGGGAAATTAATCATACGAATATTGTATTAATTCCTAAAAATGTTAATCCTACTGCTGCTGAGCATTTCAGGCCTATTAGTCTCACTAATGTGATCTATCGGATAATTACAAAGATTATGGTGAACAGAATGAGGCCTATTCTGCAATCTATCATCAGTCCATTTCAGAGTGCTTTCTTACCTGGTAGGTCTATCCAAGATAATGTGTTGATAGCACATGAAGCTTTCCACTTCATTGAAGGCAAAAGGAATCGTAAAAAGAACTTCTATGTTTTAAAGTTTGATATGAAGAAAGCATACGACAGGCTCGAATGGAAGTTTATAGAAAATGTCTTGATTAGATGTGGCTTTCACCAAACATGGGTGGATCGAATCTTGTTCTGCATTTCACCACCATCCTTTTCCATTCTGCTTAATGGATCACCTTATGGTTTCTTCAGACCGTCAAGGGGCATTCGTCAGGGAGACCCTATCTCACCATATATCTTCATTTTGTGTGATGAGGCTCTATCACGACAGTTTCAATATGCACAGGCTAATGGGAATATTCAAGGGATTAGAGTGGCCAGATCTTCTCCAGTTCTATCGCATCTTATGTATGTGGATGATTTATTGGTTTTCTTAAAAGCCGATGTGGCGGTTGCTTCTGAGTTACAGAGAATTCTGGAACAGTATGAACATGTTTCTGGTCAGAGTATTAATAGAGATAAATCCCAACTGATTCATAACAACCACTTGTAGACGGAACTGGTGACTATTCTTCGGGTGATTCATCAAGCTCAAACGGCAACAACCTTTCCCACCTACTTAGGTGTTCCTGCTGTTATTGGAAGAGCTAATCAGGAGTATTTCAAACCTTTGATTAAAAGGTTCCAAGATCGACTTGCGGGCTGGAAATCCTCTATTATATCTCGAGGAGGTAGACTCACGTTGGTTAATTCCATCTTAACTGCGCTTCCAGTCTACATTATGTCATGTATTCGATTGCCTGTTTATATCATTGAAGATCTTGACCGGTACAGGAAAGCCTTTCTGTGGAATCATGAGAAAGGTCAAAACAAGCTTCATTATTTTTCGTGGGAACTTGCTTGTAAACCAAAATATTCTGGTGGACTTGGGATTAAAGATTTAGAAATTCAGAATATTTCTCTACTTGGCAAAAAATCTTGGGAGCTTATCTCGCCCACTTCTATGTGGGCAAAATGCATGAAAGAAAAATACTTTCCAAGGACTGATTTTATGAGAGCAAAATGTCCGAGGTCAGCATCTAAGATTTGGAAAACTATTATGAAGCTTAAACCTCTTCTTGAAATGGGTATCCGTTGGCATGTGGGCGATGGTCTTGCGATTCGAGCGTGGCTTGATTCATGGGTGCCTGACACACCTTCCCCTTTGCATTTGCAGCCTAGTAATTGCATCCTAAATCATGTCAGTGATTTCATTGAACCGATTACCCGAACGTGGAAGGTGGAGGAGATTCGAAGTTATTGGTCTCCGGAATATGCTGCTCGTATTCTCTCAATACCTTTATCTATTCATCCTCATCCAGACTATAGAATATGGGCCCCTGATAAATATGGTCGTTACTCGGTTAAATCGACGTATCTTAAAGTGCACCAATGGTTAGATAATGACAACGATCAAACTGATCCTATATTTAAGAAAATCTGGAGGGTTACAATTCCTTACAAAATTAGATTTTTCTTATGGCAATGTATACAGGAGGTGGTGCCAACTGCTGATTTTCTCGCAACGAAAGGCATTAATGTAAACACGTCATGTTCTCTTTGTGAACATGGTAATGATTATAAGGAACATATATTCATTGGATGTCCATTTGCTAGAGCTGTGTGGTTTGGTGTTGGTATTTTCCCACAACATATCGATAACAATTTTGCTGCTTGGGTTAGGAGATCGAATGATGGCAGTTGCGTTACAACACGGGGATGCGGATTGGTGCTTATCGATTATGAATGCTGTTATCTGGAATATATGGCTAGCTCGAAATAAATCTAGATTTGAGGATGCCACGGTGTCACCTATTCATTATATGATGCAGGCCAAAAAGTTAGTGGAGAATATGTGGCGCGAGGACAACGGTGAGGTAATGTCAGCAGCTTCGTCAATGGAAAAGTGTATGAGGTGGGTGTCCCTTAGATGGATACCACCACCTGTTGGTGTGTTAAAGTTAAACATTGATGGATCATCTAGAGGAAATCCAGGTGCTGCAGGAGCTGGTTGTGTTCTCAGAGATTGGGAAGGAAGATTTATCTTTGGTTTGGCAGTACCGATTTTACATGCATCCACTATTATGGCAGAAGCGAGAGCACTATACTTTGGCTTGAGGATTTTATCGTTTCTACATCTAAATGGGGTTCGTGTTCTAGTGGAAACGGATTCAAAGTTCATTAATCATTGCATTAAGCGGTCATCACTTGATATACCTTGGGAGGTGCTTCATGTTATTCAAGATTGGTCACATTTATTCACTTCAATGGAATGTACTGAACTTATATGGAATTACAGGGAAACTAACTTTGTGGCTGACGCATTCGCCAATTTTGCATCTGATCGTGCTAAGGATGGTTCTTGGTTATCGAATCCAATGGGTATGAAAGTGAATGCTCCAACAGGATTATTAGAATTGCTTGACGATGTTTTTTTCTTTTGGTGGTTGAAACCGCCAAACTTTGTATGTAATCTACTGTTGCATGATCTTACTGCTTCTTGTACAGAACGGTTTATTCCGCAATAATAACTAGCAATTACCAAAAAAAAGTGGCTTAAACAATCTTTGTACTCTTTCTTTCGATAGAATAATATGAAACCTTTGAATTATCTAAACTCCTCCCAGCCTCTCTCTTGTAGCTGTTGCTTCGAGTATGAAATGTTGTAACTTGGTACTTTGTCCTTGAGTATGAAAATACACTGCTCAAAAGTTTAGGGGTTCCGGGAAGAGATAATACATACGAGCTGAGCAACTCACCTGCTACTTCAGATTCCATTTCAATTCAATTCAACACCAATGAAGTTTTCCCCCAAAAGTCTTTCCCAAATTTTGATCTTCACACCTGTTCTCCCTTTTAACCTCTTCACTCTCGTTCTTTCACGAGTCTAATAAAACCAGCTTTATCCCTTTTTTTTTGGGAATGTATGCTACTTTCCTATTTCTTATGTAATTGTAGTTCAGTGGCGAAGTATATAATGCTCTTTGAATTCGAAATCCTGTCTGATTCTGATTCTTATAAACGTGTTTTGAATCAGAAAAGGTGTGGTACAACTGCCTCTCTTTAAATTTTGTAGCTCATATATATGTTATAGTCCTGCACTCCTGCCCGCCATCCAAATCTATAGCATAATTTATTGAAGAAGCGATGCATGTCCAGCATATTATATTGCGCAGGTTTCGTCAATGGTGGGTGCTAGGACTACATAAAGAATTTATGAGCAAATAGAATTTTTTCTTATCAGGTAAAACCTACATACAAATTAGTCTTATCTGTTGTAGAGTATGTGCACTCGAGGTTGCTCACATGGTACATATTAGATCATTCACATGGCGTTCAATGTACTTCAGTGGTTGAGTGCATTCTATATCGGAGGAAAGTGGGGAAACTGGTGTAGCGTACCCACAACTAATTCTTATAGGCATGTCTAGGATTTATTATGAATAGAAGAATTTATAGGCATGTCTAGGATTTATTATGAATAGAAGAATTGGTATGGTTTTAATTTGTTGACTTTTACCTAACTAACTCACGAGTTTAGGCTGTGTACTAATTATTATGAAAAGCTCATATATCACAGCCCAATGGGAACTATTATTAGGCAGTCTTTTAAACTTCACGTACGCCCACAAAGAATGACGTGCAAAAGAGTTGTCATAACACACAGCCCAATGGGAACTATTATTAGGCAGTCTTTTAAACTTCACGTACGCCCACAAAGAATGACGTGCAAAAGAGTTGTCATAACACACAGCCCAATGGGAACTATTATTATGCAGTCTTTTAAACTTCACGTACGCCCACAAAGAATGACGTGCAAAAGAGTTGTCATAACACCTATAACTAAAGCTTCGTAAGTCAATTTTGCAAGAGTTTGGGGTTTTGTTTACTGTTACATTCATATCATATAATTGGGTATCTAATCTAGCTTGATCCTTGCAGTCAATATTATATTTAGCACCGAATTATGGAGAAAACTACTAGAGTATAAGAATATCAATCCTACTACTCACTCTCAAGTTTCTTTGTCCCTGCTGTAAATATCGATAAGTTTTGAAACTTGATTCGTTCAGTTTGCTCCCCTTTCTCCACCTCTCTTGCAGATTTGTAGCTGTCGGAAGGCTTTGTGGTCAAACACTCAAACCTCTGTAAGTTCTACTCGATTTTGTACCATTTTGTAAGTTCACTATTGTACGTAGATGAACTTATATCTTTTCCATCAAACCATACAAACCATTACTGGAAATGGGGATTTTGCTTGAACGACACCTAGACTTATTAGACACACACGGATTGATAAAGTATGCATTGGAGCATTGAAATATAGAATACACTTGATCTTAATAAATGCGTGCCTCTAATAGTCAAGAGAGTTCAATTTGCTCTGCCCACACAACTCTCTATCCTCGATATCCACATGAGAAGTAGTTGATATAGCAAATCAAATCCTTATTATGTATTCTATTAATGAGGTAAATCAGCCCCGAATTGTTGGCTTACATTAGCTTCCTAGGAAACTTGATTTTGAAGTCTAAACTATAATAGATTTTTTTTTTCAAAGAGTTGTATATTGTTTATTTGCTATAAGTGTTTTAGTACATAAACATTGTTGGAATGATCCCGGGCGTATACCCGGGTCCAAAATCTAGTTTACTCCTAAATTCAAGGATATTGCTAAGAATTACATCAGATAGTTTTGCTGATTAAACTGCCTTCCTTAAGTTGTTTATCTGCCTTACTTAAGTTGTTTATCTAGATTTACTCCTAAATTCAAGAATATTGCTAAGAATTACATTAGAAACTGCCTTCCTCAAGTTGTAAATAGGACTCTTTTAGTTTTGCTCTTTTCCAATAGTAATGATACTCGGATATTAGCTAATTAAACTGCCTTCCTTAAGTTGTTTACCGGCCTTACTTAAGTTGTTTACCTAGATTTACTCCTAAATTCAAGGATATTGCTAAGAATTACATTAGATACTGCCTTACTTAAGTTGTTTACCTAGATTTTCTCCTAAATTCAAGGATATTGCTAGGAATTACATTAAAAATCTAATAGATATTAGGAAACTCTAACTACACAGATCCCGAGAAAATCAGGACCACCACTTAAGCCCTTATAACTCTGTTTAAAAACTGAGCTGTCATGCCTACGGCACTCTTCTTTTACAAAAATGCTTACAACATTTTTTGTTTTGTACAATTTCACGCTAAACAACTATATTAAGCATCTTAAAAAAAAAATCCTCAGCATCTCCTTATACAATTGATACTTTCACCAAATGAGGTTCTTTAAGGTGGGTTCAAAAGTTTAAGTTTAATCTCATTTGCAACCAAGACCCACTACTAAACAAAAAAAAAATGTTTTACCAATTATTTTATAATCCCGAAAACATACTTTTTTCGATTTTTTTTAGTACGGGTGGAAAGAGTTTCAATTCAGAATGACTGCTTTTCTAATAGAGATCCATGTGGCTATGCTACTCCAGCCATATGGTCAAGCAATCCAGCACAAATGCTATGGCAACTAAAGCGAATGATGTACATGTCTAACGTACAATATGATATTTTTGATGTAATGGTGTTTCTAGCTTGGACATTCCACTCCATATTATTATGTTAATGAAGTGCCTCTCCCAAAGCCTTTTTATTAGTGGACATATAATGTAATTCTGTCGCACACTAATTAGCTCTATATATCTTAATAATACTAGTGAAGACAGATCACTAACTTGAACCCACTATGCAACCCTTTGAACCCTTTCATTTTGAGTTTTATTGATCTGATCAACTTAGTACAGCTTTTTTAGGAGATAACAAATGAAAAGAGGGAGAGATGTGTAGTACGAAGTAACATATCAGAAAAATGAAGAGAAGAAGAAGAATTACACTATGGACTAAAAGCAAGACAACCAACTGAATTTCACTTTCACAATTAAGATTCATTACTGATGGTTCAATTACTATCCTAAAAAGAATGTAGTGGTGGATATTAAGATTCCTACGTGGGAGGTTTGTTGGCGGTATTGATCTTTGTGATGCCAAATATATATAGTACGGTTTTTATCAGGCCAGACTATAACGGTGCTTCTATTTCTAAAAAGTATCCAACGGTAGCAAGTTAATTTTTTGAAGAAGATATGCATACAGAATCACCATGGATTATGTTTTGAGGTAAAGTAAGGAATCATCTTAAGTTTAATGCTATAGATTGAAGAATGAAACCGATTGTACACACAAAAGCAAAAACATATAATTTCAGATATTATTAGATTGTTATTGTATGGAACTCCAAATTAAACATGCATCAAATATGGGATTGGATACCATATTTGTAGAAAACTTATTCCAAAAATATACTTATTGTTAAGTAAACAAAAAAATCAAATTGATATAACAAATATATTATGAACAAACCTTTAGTTCAACGAATGAACTTAATTTACCAATGATTAAATCCGAGCCTAGTGATTATCACTATGTCCTTAAGACAGATTTTCCCCCTCACGGTGCTTGAAGATTGATGAGAAACTGTCTCTCAAGATAGAACGGATTTCCTTTTATATATAGAAAGCTAGCACTTTAATTCTACGAAATCAGCAAACACAACATAGTATTTGACTAAGAACAGGGAGAGAAGAGAAAGTTTAGAACTCTATGTGATCTGGTGTGTCTTTCTTTCCAAATTCATCCACTATTTATAGGTGGGTGGTGCCTCTTCGAAACAACACAGTGACTCTTGGGAAAAAGTAAGCAATCCTTTGAAAAGTCACATGTTTCGAAAGGATACACTATTTCGGCATAAAGCACTGTTTCAAACCAGTGCTTATTTCGAAAGGTCACATATTTTCAGCATGATGCACTGTTTCGAACCAGTGCACATTTCGAAAGGTCGCACCTTTTCGGTATAATGCACTGTTTCAAATCAGTGCACCCTTTCGAAAAGGTTTTTCCTACTTTACGTACTGTTTCAAGAGAAACCCATTTCATCTCAAGTGGGGTAACTTGGGAGACAAATTACTCATTCATATCTCAATGGATTTGTGCAAATCTATTTTTCTAACAATCCCCCACATGAATGAAAATTTGGCTTCTTCTATCATAAACATCGGATTTCTGTTCTTTTACAAATGAAAAGATACCGCATCAGGTCAAGTAGCATGGGAGGCCTTGAACTTGCCTTAGTGAAAGACGATCGGGTTTAATTGGACGATCAGTAGACTTAAATTAATGTCCTTGAACTGTTAGCTGTTTGTATAAACCTAGACAATCATCTTCACGTAGTACCTTCTCGAATATTGTTGGTTCTCATGTTTGTGTTCATTTTGCCCTTGAACACTTCTTGGTTTCAAAGAGTGCTTTTGAGATATTTGCCTTAAAATTATCATAGAATTGAAGCGGCCCCATTTCACATTCACATAGGTGATTTCTATAAAGAGTATCCTGCAATACTCTACTTGGATAACATAACTTTCCAAGATATAGTAAATCATTAAAAGCTTGACTTATCCTGGGTCTCGCGACAAATATGCACTATCTTATATAGGAATGGGTTAGAGTATATTATTACTCTCTAGTCCTAACTGAGTCACAAACATAATTCAATTGGCCCTTTGAACCTAGATCTTGGAATCTCCAATCAACTAGGCTGGTTTTTCCATTATGAGGACTCTTGGTTGATTATCTCAAAGGCTTTAAGTCCATTCCCCTTGATAATCTTTCCACTTGCTCTCTTGTTAAACCTTTTGTAAGCGGATCCGCAACGTATGTGTCGAGACTTTCCGTTATACATGCTACTCTATGCTCTACCAATAGCAAATTGGTTATCACAGTGTATACACACTGGTGTCACAGATTTAGCCCAGTTTGGAATATCCTCTAAGAAATTTCAAAGCCACTCTGCTTCTTTTCCAGCCTTGTCCAATACTATGAATTCTAATTCCATAGTGGACCTCGTTATGCACGTTTGTTTTGAGGATTTCCAAGAAACAGCTGCAACTCCAAGTGTAAAGACATATCCACTTGTGGACTTTGAGTCTTTAGTATCAGATATCCAATTAGCATCGCAGTACCCTTTTGGAACGGCTGGATATCTTATATAGTCCAGACCAAAATTCTGAGTATACTTTAAATATCTCAAAACTCTCAGTATGGCAGTCCAATGATCTTTGGCAGGATTACTCGTATATCGACTTAGCTTGCTCACAGAGTATGCTATGTTAGGCCTTGTACAATTTATGACATACATTAAACTGCCAAGTATACGAGAGTACTCTAGTTGAGATATCCTATCTCTAGTATTTTTGGCTAAATGAAGATTTACGGCAACTGGTGACCTTTTTGGTGTGATGTTATATTTCTTGAACTTTTCAAGAATTGTCTCAATGTAATGAGATTGTGATAGAACAAGTCCATCATCTGTCCTAGAAATCTTAATTCCTAGGATAATATTAGCGACACCTACATCTTTCATGTCAAACTTACTAGACAACATTTGTTTGGTAGATTTTATGACATCCATATTACTACCCAAAATTAGCATATCGTCTGCATAGAGACAATCAATGACACAGCCCTTCTGAGTGCTTTTGACATAGACACACTTGTCACACTCGTTTATTTTGAAACCGTTTGACAACATTGCATTGTCGAATTTCTCATGCCATTGTTTAGGTGCTTGCTTTAATCTATATAAGGATTTAACAAGCTTGCAAACTTTCCTTTCTTGTCCAGGAGCAATAAACCCTTCTGGTTGTTCCATGTATATTTCTTCATCTAACTCACCAAATGTACCAGGAGCAATAAATCTGTCTTAAGTTTGTAGGAAACTTATTCCAAAAATATACTTATTGTTAAGTAAACAAGAAAATCAAATTGATATAACAAATATATCATGAACAAACTTTTAGTTCAATGAATGAACTTAATTTACCAATGATTAAATCCGAGCCTAGTGATGATCACTATGCCTTTAAGACAGATTTTCCCCCTCACGGTGCTTGAAGGTTGATGGGAAACTGTCTCTCAAGATAGAACGGATTTCCTTCTATAGAAAACTAGCACTTTAATTCTACAGAATCAGCAAACACAACATAGTATTTGACTAAGAACAGGGGGAGAAAAGAAAGATCGAAACTCGTGTGATCCGGTGTGTCTTTCTCTCCAAATTCATCCACTATTTATAGGTGAGTGGTGCCTTTTGAAACAACACATTGACTCTTTGGAAAAAAGTAAGCAACTCTTTGAAAAGTCACATGTTTTGAAAGGACACACCATTTCGGCATAAAACACTGTTTCGAACCAGTGCTTATTTCGAAAGGTCACACCTTTTCGACATAATGCACTGTTTCAAACCAGTGCACATTTTGAAAGGTTGCACCTTTTCGGCATAATGCACTGTTTCGAACTAGTACACCCTTTCGAAAAGTTTTTTTCTCACTTTACGTATTATTTCAAGAGAAACCCATTTCATCTCAAGTGGGGTAACTTAGGAGACAAATTACTCATTTATATCTCAATGGATTTGTGCAAATCCATTTTTCTAACAATTGTTATATAAAGTTATAAAAACAAACACCCAATTGACCATTGCTCGTTTAAAGATCAATACTGAGGTAGTGGATGAACTACAACTATAAGATTGTATAAAAGGGACATATTTACAAAATTGACGGACCTAGAATAAAATTAATAATCTCCTGTTCGAATTGGTTGGGGAGAAAATTCAGGGACATCATGCACTTTGCCAAGACATGCGTAGAACTAATTTTCAAGACAACTAACACTCACCTTGCAAACTCAATCATTGGATCTGATTTTTATCTTGAAAGAAGTTTACCACTGGAGAAGATGAACCAAAGAACGTAAGAAGCTTTAAGCCTTTAATAAAGACTCTTAAAATAAATTAAGTTATTGAAGAACTATCCTTCGGGTTTCTAAATCAATAAAGATTGCTTCCTAGATTATCTCCTAAATTGTAGGATTTCAATTTTAAGAATGTCTAACTACACAGATCCCGAGAAAATCAGGACCACCACTTAAGCCCTTATAATTTTGCTTAAAAACTGAGTTGTTTTGTATTATAGACTAAAATTTAACCCGTGGCTACGCCACTCAAGTCATTATGGGTGCCTTTCACACTCAGCGTGTCAACACTAAAAATTACATCTGGTCTTCGTGGAGGTGATAAAAAATTACGTATGTTTCCAAATAATTGTACAAAATTGATCTAACTTGAATGACATTTTTACACTACGAATGTATAGTAACGTGATCTAGAAATTTCCTTTGTCTTCAACCTAAATGATTCTTGATTTTGTTTCTCACCATTTACTTTGTATCTAACAAAGTAATATAAAACTTTGGAATTCATTTTCTCTTTCTTCTCAGCTCACAAAGCTCTATGGATAACAACCGGTGGAACTAAGTTATCTCAGCCCACCCCGAGAGCATTGATTCCTGAGGCATCTTAAGTCTCCAAACCTTATGTAGCAAATCACTTTAACATGGATTATCATTTTCCTTTCTCTATCAAACACCTACCTGCATACTTGCACTGCAAATAAGATCAACATATTGAACATTTGCTTATACGAATTGAAAAATAACAGTACCATTGCCTATT
Organism: Coptis chinensis; assembly: GCF_015680905.1. Taxonomy (NCBI): domain Eukaryota; kingdom Viridiplantae; phylum Streptophyta; class Magnoliopsida; order Ranunculales; family Ranunculaceae; genus Coptis; species Coptis chinensis. The sequence goes on along the minus strand of NC_141456.1, from coordinate 20,998,464 downwards.
CGTATCATGCTCCTACAAAATTTTGAGTATCCACAAAATGTCTAAATGTTGAGATAAATATAATTAAGTATCCATATCCTTCAACACATAAATCCCAATTTCACAACACTTAAATATTCAATTGATGCTAGTATAACTCAATGACACGCAAGGAGACAAAATGCAGAATATTTGGCACCATCGAACATTCAGTTGTTGCAACCTTGGTTTTCCATATATTAATATATGTAGACTTCAACTATTTGTTGCAAGCAGTTTCCATTCCCCAAGCAACTGAAAAAATTAGGGTCACCTGCAAGATATGTAGAAAACAAAATTATATAAAATTTTACAGATTTATTTAATTTGCCATCACTCACAAATGTAGAATGGGGTGCCAATAAGTTTTAGGAAACATAATCCAAGAAAAAAAAAATGAATTAAAGATTCTTAACTGGATAGCCTAGATATGGTGTGCCAAGTAACAGAGCAGCAATTGATCATGGTGATCAAGTGATGCCTATGATAGGCCTCTCATTACTGCGGTATCCAGACTTCCTTTTGAACCCCATAGAGCCAGACCATAAGTGGTGATTAACCTAACTACCATTACCACCACTTGGGAATAGAATCCATCTACTGAGTCTGAATGAAGTCAAATTCTTTATTGCTACTTTTGCGGTTGTGCTTCCACCTGAGGCTGTAAGAAGTAGTATTCTACAATCGAACGAAAATGCTTGGGTTCATGATGTTTCGGGTGGTGGTTTATGAACTTCTCGTAGCTGCACTGAGTTCTCAAAGCAATGTTGGAAACCGAAATACGGGTACCTCTCATACCATGTGTCCTGCTGAACATGAGTGTCCCAGTGCTCTCCACAACTGTTTTTCCCGTACTTGTGCACCCAACTAGAGTCATTGTGACCTTCCCCCCATGTACGGTTCCACCGCTCCCCATACTTTCCTTCCCACCACGTCTCTAGCTCCTTGCTTGACACCTTGGTTGTATTGATTGAAATTCTTATCCCACTTGTCACTCCATTTTGTCTATCCATCACCTTCTAAGCGCTCGGTTCACTTGTCAGTGTATTTTATACTACTACCGTGCCCATCGTACTTCTCTCCCCACCTACAAAAATACAATGACGTTAACAATATTAACGTAATTAAGCAAAAAACAAACATTGTATAGATTGTGGAGTTTTACAATTCATATAAGAATAAAAGAAAAAAAAAAAAAAAAAAAAAAAAACTTAATAAAATACCTCAACAAATGCAACACGCTCACTGATAGAAGTAGTTTGTGTCTTATCCATGCTGAGGAGAAAATGGAAAACAATAAAAATTTTATAAGAACATAGCAGACTACAAAATATTGATAATCAATAACTTGTTGAGCAAAAAACAAAATAAATATGACTGCATTAAATACTAATCACTAACAACATATTCAAGGGCCATATTTTGGGGAATGTTAACTTGTTTCACCTTTTTTTTTTCTTTCCTATGAACATAGATACTATTAATCCAAATCCAAAAACAATCTATCTAATCAATAAGTAAAAAGAATTTATGAAGTAACGGTTTCCATTCCAGAAGTTATTTTGATGTTTCAGACTTATCAATTGAAGTGTTCTTTTATATGGTTCCGGTGTGCAAGCTGTATAAACATTTAAGGACCGAGTCTCAAACTTGGGTTGAAACATTTGAAACTTGGGTTAGACTCGCCTCCCCGTCCTAGTTCCACCCCTATTTAAGAGGTATCTACGAAAATGTCGCTTTTTTTTGTTTTGTTTTTGGTTTCTCGGTTATTATTTTTTTTTTTAGGTTTTTGGTTTATTTAGTTTTTAATTTGGAAAAGAAGAAAAAAGTGAGGAAAGCGTTTTTCTCTGTTGGGTTTAACGGTTTAGATACCAAAATGCTAAGAGATGGACCTTTTAGTATCGGGACTCTTTCTCTTATTATGTTACGTTGTTTGGACATAATAAGAAATGTACTGGTCATATACCTCGATTCCGTAAGTGTTTGTTGTTTTGTAGTCTTCTCTAACTGGGGAATCTTTACCTGCCACAAAATGCCGTTTACTCAAGGGGAGATTGAAGCTGTTGCTTAGATATATGGACAGGCCTTCTGTTAATTTTCAACTGTTTAGCCTAAATGTGGCATGAGTTTCAGATTTTTTAATCTTGCACACAACAAGTCGGAGATAGAGAGTAGAGTTCATGCTGCAATAGATAAGTTTCCACTGCGTTCTCTTGCAGTGGCTTACCAGGTTTAGTAGTATTTTGCCTCTGTTGTTGAATCATGGTTCATGTCCTCTACTCCTCTCCTCACTGTTTTTACTATACCTTCTGGGCATGTGTTTTCTTCACGTATAGGAAGTTCCAGACCAGAGGACGGAGAGCCCTGGAGGGTCATGGCATTTTGTTGGTCTTATGCCTCTCTTTGACAGTGGGGATACAATAAGAAGAGCTCTGGATCTTGGGGTAAATGTTAAAATGATCACAGGTGGGCGGGCATTCTATTTGTTCTTCAAAGTTGAAACCTATTATGGTTTTGACTGTAGGTGTAAAGTCCAAATTTCATATGAGGGCTTTAAAAATTGTTAAATATGCAAGCCCTTCATTTAGTGACGTAATATTAATAGTTGGTCATTCATTTCTTTGTCCTCACAACTTATTAACAATGTATTCAAGCTGAGCATATATATGTCATAACCTGATGATCCTTCTTGGCTACTTAATAAAGGACAGGATTGAGGGTCATAGAGAACCCAATTTCTGCCTAACGGTAGATGCTGGTGTTGATTTGTTAAATGCCCTTTGTGTTTATAGCTCTTAATCTCAAACTGTTATTTTCTCCCATGCTCTGCTTTTTCTTTAATCTGTCTTGTGTGTCTATTAAGTGATGCCATTAAATTTTTGTTAGGTGATCAACTGGCAATTGCAAAGAAACAGGGCCGCCTGGGAATGGGAACTAACATGTATCCTTCGTCAGCTTTACTGAGCCAAAACAAAGACGTATCATTAGCACCTTTGCCAGTTGAGGAACTTATAGAAAAGGCTGATGGTTTTGCTGGTGTTTTTCCTGGTAATATTTTATTATAAATCCTTTGTTTTGTTTTGTTATATGAGCCGCAACATGTCATTAGTCCGAAGGGAGCCACTCATTTTTCAGACATGAAACATGAAGTCTTGTCAACCTTGAATGTCGGCTACGTTCTTGGCCGTCTAAGTTTTGGTTAGATTGACCAGGAGCATGACAAGGAGATAATCATAGCAAAATCCTCAGGACTCCTCTACCTTTGTAAGCTCTGGAGGGGTTCCGCTTGGTCATTTGCATTCTCTTGGTGGCCATCACTACTAAGTGGACTGATTTTTTGTTCTCCTTCTCTTTATATTGCATTTGACTCTTTTATTAGGTCTTCTTGTCCTATTGTAAAGTAGTTTACAAAGGATGAAGAACAATATGGTATGTGTCAATTAGATCGCAACCATCATGTTTAACAAAAAAAAATGCTCCTTTTTAGTGTCCAAGCTGCTCTATATAAAGAATCCTTTTTCTTTTTTTGGTTTTGCAGATTTATGCAGTTTCTATTACAATTCGTATTGTGGCAAGTTCTATTTTAGCTCTAGTGATTCTTTATAGTGGTAAACTATTGTAGCTGTAACCTGGATAAAACATAGGCGACAGGGGTTCATGCGTTAGGCTATGCCCAACAGATGCCTGGGTGTCTTTGTTTTCTTAATTTTTGTTTTTCATGTTGGTTAAAGAGGTAGAAGTCTGAGACCTTCTCTTTATAAGGAATCGATGGAGAGAAATAAAAAATGTATTATATTAGAAGCACATACAATCATTCAAATGAAAGTTATACGAATGTTTTTACGTTAAATTGTTTGATGCCTAATTCAGCTGTCTAGATACAGTCGTGCAGTGACAGACTTGTAACACACCTGATTCACATTCTAAGGATCTTGGATGATTAAAGCTTCTATGATCTCAAATAAATATGTTTGGCCATAGATCAGGCTTCTTAGTTCTGACTTTTCTATATTTCTCGTGACAGCTTGGTTTCATGCTGCTCACTCTTATATGGAAATTTGACTTTCCACCATTCATGGTGCCCATCCTAAATGATGGTTTGTATTTTTCACATTCCATTGTTTCTGTCTTCAAGTTTCATTTTAAGTGCACATCACATCTTTTCCACCCCACCCTTATTCTCATAGCTTTGTCCATTGTTAGTTCTAAATTTCTAATTGTGACTGGTTAATTTCAGGTACTATAATGACAATTTCTAAAGATCGAGTGAAGCCGTCCCCTCTCCCAGACAGCTGGAAGCTTGCGAAGATTTTTGCAGCTGGTATAGTTCTTGGAAGTTACCTGGCCATCATGACAGTTATATTCTTTTGGGCTGCATACAAGACAGATTTCTTCCTGGTAAAGTTTTCTTCAATCAAATAATACTCTGTTCACTTATAATGTTCTTGATTTTCAAATGATGTTCTTGATTTTGACCATGAATTCCAAAGTTACTTTTTCTCATATGATTTGGATCTCGTGTATGTCCTTAAACTATTTTGTGAGGAGCCCAGACCTAGCTAGGTTGCTGTAGGTCATATAGACACTCCCCCGCGTATAAGATTTTTGTTTGTTAGTTAGATATTGAGTTTCTCAAAATGGAAACTAGAACAAATTACAATGGAGTGCTTAATTCAACAGAAACAATTGAGTACAGAGTTTGGAATTTTGTTTACTTTTATTATCATGCATACAGTCCTATTCCTGTTCGGTGAATGATTTAGAATTGCTCCCTTTCGACCGCGGTAAGCTCATTCAAAAGCTTTATCTCATGGCACATGTTTCTCTTTCAAAGAAATGAGGGAAGTTAAGTTCATTTGTATTTTTTTCCCTTTTGTTCGGGTGGTAAAGTTGCACTATCATTATGATTATATAAAAAAGGAGGCACTCTTGGACAAGATCTACCGAAACATTTTAAGCACCTCCCACCCTCCACCTACATATGTGCTTTATCACAACCCTCCTTCATTCAAGTGACTTCTAGTTTGAATTTCTTTGTTTGCATAACTTGTGATAAATCTGACAGCAATACCTCAGTTGCAGTTCACTTATATTAAGAATTTCCCTTATTGGTGATTTCCAGAGTGCATTTAAAGTTCCAAGCCTACGACATACAGAACAAGATGACTTCAAAAAGCTTGCATCGGCGGTGTACCTGCAAGTGAGCACCATTAGCCAGGCACTCATATTTGTGACACGGTCGCGTAGTCTTTCATTGAGCGCCCTGGATTGTTACTTGGGGCTGCTTTCTTGCTTGCCCAATTGGTGAGCAATCTTTTTGGTCCTTCATTCCGGAGCTCCTTTTAAGTTGGTATCTGCACAAGAGAGTAACCTTTGCCTTAATGATCATCTGCAGATTGCGACACTGCTAGCTGTCTATGTCAACTGGGCCTTTGCTGCGATTGAAGGGATAGGGTGGGGCTGGGCTGGCGTTATTTGGCTTTATAACATAATCTCCTATATCCCGCCCGATATCCTTCAGTTTATAGTCTGCTATGCACTGAGTGGAAGAGCATGGAATCCTGTTATGGAACAGAGGGTACGGTTTTTATCTTTTATTTCCTGTTTCAACCAAATAGTAACAAGCAACCTGATTTGCTTCCTTCTTGCTTAATCTGAAATTCTGAATCAGTTGTTGGTTCCTCTGCTCTACAGATTGCATTTACTAGGCAGAAGAATTTTGGAAAGGAAGCGTGTGAACTTAAGTGGGTGCATGCTCAAAGGAGTCTTCATGGGTTGCACTCACCCAACACAAAAATGTTCGGTGAGGGCACCATTTAATGTTCTCTCATGTACTGACTTATTTATGAGAATACATGCTTCATGTCTTGCAATTTAATCCCTGTGTTCGTTTTGTGTTTCATAGCTGTACATAATGCTTTTTAAGAAAAAGACGATATTTATAATTGGCTGATGGAGTATATTATCACTCCTTTTGGTGCAACCAATTAGGCATTGCAATCTTTTGGATATTTGGAAAGAATACAATTAATCATGACGTTTAGAGACAATTCCTGATTTTTTTTTCTTATTTGCAGGCTGGACGGAGCTCCATACCTTGAAGGGGTCGTGTGGAATCCGTGGTCAAATTGAAGGGGTTGGACATAGAAAAAATTCAGCAAGCCTACACCTTATAACCACGCATTAACGTGTTAAAGTCTGGCAGTTACACATACCACTGATTCAGAGATACAAAGAATGTATGTAATCCATTACCTGGCTATACCACTCTCATTTAGCTCAGCTTTCATGGCACACGTCGGGCTGGAAAACAGAATGCTGGATAGCACAAAAAACTTTTAGGATTTGATGTTTATATCATACAATTAGCTTTCTGGCCAAGAGGTTGTTTTTATGAATCTCTTTAATATTTTCGAAAAGTATGATCTCACTCTGAGTCTCGTAGGTGTAGGTCATCTGCATACAATAAAAATAGTAGTACAGAAATCTTCATTGATGAGGCTTTAAAATGTTTGAAGATCTGATTTAAATTTGAAAGGGGTGGTAGAGTTAGTAAGTTTTAGAAGTATATTTTTCCTTGATACGGTAATCGATTTAAGTTGTGTTCGTAGACTTCATTTTGAGCTTTGGTTTGAATGTTGTCAGTCTATCACGTACATTATTGAATTGAAGCTGTGGACTATGGTTCAAGTATATGATTGCAAGATCCCAAATGATACATGTTATTGCCTTTAAATTTGGAATATGGTGCTTCTGATGAAAGCACAATTGCACAATTTGGAACTTGACTTCGCATCAAATGGAAAGAAAAGAGTATGACATTATTAGATGAGAAAACAATGAAAGCCAAGAACAAGTTGCCTAACAAGCAGTCAAGTCAAACGGAATTGAGAGAATGATGCTGAGGTTGTACCCTGTTCCATTGGATTCTTCAATTGTACCCTATGCATCTCGATCATCTTCTCTAACTCATTCTTCTTGGCCCCAACAAGCTTGTCGACTTTCTTACCATGTTTGATCAGTACAAAAAGTTGGCATAGCCTCTACACCAAATTCTCCAGCAACGCTCTACTCATAATCCAAAATATTCCACATAACAAATATCAAAAGGCATCTCTTAGTATCTTTCATGTACCATATCATGCATTTAAGTTGAAATTCTAGTAAATAAAATAATATATACCATCAACTCGTCAACGTCTATCTTTACAAAGATGACATCTGTGAATTTGGCAGCTAACTCCATGAAAGCTGGCTCAATGGCTTTACAGGGACCGCACCACGAAGCCGTGAAATCTATCACCATCTTTAAAACAACAAATTTAATCATCAGATATATTAGAAAATTGTGAAGTTGGACACTGTCTTTAGATGGGGCAGATAAAGTTACAGCTTGTACGTGTATATATAGTTTGGCATGGTATTGTTGTGACGCATTAAGTGAACTGGCTCATGGGATTCATAGTTGTGAAGATGATCTTCTAGTTAAATACTTTTTTGATATCAACAGCATCAATAATGTTCATTTGTCATATCAGTAGTAGTAGTTGCAGGACACTAGTTATATAGTAATTAATACTTCTTGTGTAAACTCTCTAACTACATGAAGAGATTATGCATGCAACCCAAAAAATATTCTGATTCGCATTTTACTTGGCTAAAATTTTCAGAATGAACCAATCATGAGGGAGAGAAAAGAGAGAGACCAGTTGACAAGACCCTTTAATGTTATCAAGATGTTTATTCCAGTCATACGTGGTATGGAATGATCGAACGCAAGACTCTTTAGATGAACCATTGTAGGAACGAGTTGGCATGGAAGTGTAATAGTTCGAAACAGTTGGGAAGGTTGAGTAATCTGATCCCATTTGGTGTTTGTTTCACTGCACGCCAACAGAAGACTAATAGAATTCAAAGCTTAAGATGCTGCAAGGGTTTTTGTGATATGCATAGGGAGCTTTGCATGGGTTTTTATAATGAAGAAGAGAATTTGCTGATGGTATTGGTTGGGACTACCTATCTTCCAAGTTCCATCACGGCTTTTAATGAGTGGAGCTCTGATGTTACCAAATTGTGAACGTTGCTTTTTTTTTTGAAGCTGCCATAGCCCTATGTGCAATTGTCTTCTTTTTTTAATCTTTTCAGATGGTCCCAATTACGACCTTTCACACTGAAATATTCCCCCAACTCTCAATCACGAGTTCGGTCTACTTCTGATGGGGCTAGTTTTTGTTTTCATAATCATGGTGGAAAAAAAGAATAAGGTTCTGCTTTTGGTTTTACCAGTAGCAGCGCGTTCAGAAGTAGGGAATGTCAATAATATATATATATATATATATATATATATATATATATATATATATATATATATATATATATATATTCTTTTTCCACTACTGCTCTGCACTGAGCTGTGTATGAGCATGCGAAGCATATTATAATCCATAATGCATATTTCTCCAAATTTATGGGCAGTAGGCAAAAAAGTTGGGTTAAAAAAGGATTTGGGACCTTGGGGGTGTCTAGTAGAAGGCTCCATAAATCACTATGTCTTTCATAATTCACATACTGCTTACAATTATAAATGACAAGCGTAATAACAAAATGGTTGTGATAAAAGATCACAATAGCCACCATTAAAACCACCAAACAATAAATTGCATTTGCATTGTCTACACAAAAAGTAATGGATGATATTCCGAACAAATCAAATTCAATGATCTTTTTCAGCCAAATATAACTATATTATGTAAATTTGAAGTTCTCATCTTCAACAGAAGTAAAACTGGTTTATGCTTTCATATAGCAAACTTTACAATGATGAAAGGAATTACCTCCGCTTAAATTTTTTTGTCTACACAGAAGTTTATATCTGATTCTTTCGTTACAGAACTCTACATAGTGGTAACATGTGATAATTCTCATCTCTTCGAGTTTTGCAAGCATACACAGAAGCCTATTCAGATGATCTTGTTTCTCACGTCCTCGAGTTTCTTCAATATCTCCTGCGGTGTTCGTCTATCCAGCACATCAGCAATCTTCTTCTGTACAACAGGAGACAGTGTTGAAAACTGCTCACACAAATCACCATCAATCACATTCTGCAAAATTGTTTCACAAACCTTATTGTTAATAACAACCTCATAGAAGAAAATAAACAATGCTTGATGAAGAGTTTATAACTAATCAGCGAGAGAAGACACTCAGCAGGCTCCATAAGAAATGACAGAACAAATTGTTATATCACTACAGCCGTAAGTCCCTTGGTTGTGACCAATGGAAATGGTAGAAACCCAGACAAACAGAGAACTTGCAAATGTTGCATCTAGCCAATAACCATAATGGACCGAGTAAGACAGAGGTGCAGAACTGTAAACGATAAGATAATCCAGACAAACCGCTGCAAGCTTATCCTATATCTGTTTTATTGTTAAATGACAAAAATAAACATAAAAACAGAGCCCGGGCTACCATATACTTGATGGTACTGCTAGAAATCTCCCAAGCTCAAATTAGCAGAATTGGCAATGCCTATAATATGTGCATTGTCATAGCTTGGATTATTATATACATCCTTATTCAGAGGCAGGAGAAAATTATATGAAGGACCTCAGATGCATATCAAGTATAGGTAGAGTGGTAGACTATACCAGTTGGAAGTATATTTCAGCAGATACTCTACCATGGTGGTAAAGATACCAAGCCAACAACCTCACAGCTTCTCTAGAAAAAACCAACCATTTAACGTAGTATACACACAATGTGACGTCACATGACGTCAAAATGTGGGCTTTTTGGGTGGATTTGCAACATTGATGGAATGGAAACTCTGCCAACTGTAGTAGACGATCTGATCTCTTCAGATAGGAACACCTTTAGGCTACCTCACAGTAATCACTTTCGAAGCACTGAAAGCCTAAGATCTTGTTTTGAGATGATAAATCATAAATTAGGATGTAAATTAAAGTACTGGCAAAGGAAAAACATGATGCAAGTTGAGGCCAAGTTTTGTGTGCTCATCACAGTGTGTTACACACCAAGTAGCCCACTATTAGTTCTTAACTAGAGTACTATATGATGCAGTTGAGGTAATGTTGTTTATGAGTAATGGATAATAAAATGTCTAGGTGTTAATCATCAAAGAATTTGGCTGATAAACAATTATGGCATTTATTCACGAGTGTTTATAAACAGAAAATCCAAATTCACAAACTTACCTTAACTGGGAAATATGCAGATCTGTATGCTAAGTGATCTCTTCCACACAGAGGTGGATGTTCCTGCCTCATATTCATCTCTAAACGAGAAAAGAACTCAATATCCTCTCTGAAGGTTAATGCCTGCAGAGCCCCCCTATGCAACCCATTACAGTCCCATAAACAATGCAGTCGTGACCTCCTAGTATAAGAGATGTCTTCTCAAGGCACGTAATAGTATCACCAACATGAAACTGTACAATCTCTTCGACCTTGTTGGGAGCCCCATTCAACTTCCCTTCCTCCCACTTTATCTTCCCACCAGTTGGATCTTCTTCAATGCGATCCGAAATATGCTGTGGTATCTGAGTGAAGTAAATATTTCCAAACTTGTCAGCCTGCCATCGTATCAAAATCTATCCGGTATGATGCTGTAAGCCATCTGGGAAGACTATCATCCGCAAAGTTATAAATCTGATTTTCATCCCTCCTATACTTGCAGAAGTGGAATGACTGTGAAGGACAAAACCAATAAACATGACATTAGCAATGAACTTACATTACTTTTAAACAGTTATAGACATATCAACAGACCAATCAGTGGGGAATTGGTCGAATGACTGTAAGCACTTATATTGAGGCAAATTAGAGGAAAATTGTAAATATGCAAGAATGCAACCAACTCTTCGGTGATGATTCAATAAGGTGTTCCTAATGGTATTACAATAACAGGAAATGGCGTGGCACAAATTGATATAACGGCTTGAGTGATAGTAAGGTAGAAGTAAATGTTCTCGTTTTCCAAAGTTTTGATATTTGCTAAATTACGCCAATCAAGCCTGGCCTCATCATCACCTTAAGAAACTACCGTACCACAAAGGGCTAGTTATGGGATCACAACTCATAATGTTATTAAATGCTAGGATATAAACTTGAAGCTAACTTCATACCTCTTGGATGTCACCAACATATATCCTGTCCCGACATGTGTGAACAGAGACTATTGTGTGGGGGGAGAAGCTTATTTTCACATTTTCTAAGCAATTTCCTCTTCCCCAAATCATATAAGCGGAGGACTGGCCCAATGCCAGCGAGCAGATGTCCTTGAAACTGGCACAAGGCAAGAGGTGTGCCTTCTACTTGTGTCTTGTGCAATAACTGAAGACCTTTTCCATCGTCTATGAACCTATAGATATGTATAAACCCTGCTGCATGACTTCTCTTTGGCCAAAACTTCAACCCTTTCACTGTACCGACTGCCAAAAGCATTCCATATTCCTTATTGTTGAAATTCACAGTACACACGCTAAAAGCAGCTTCATTATCCTGAAGCTCTAGCAGACAGGTCGTAGTTTTGGTCCTTGGCTCAATAACTCTGATGCAAGACACCCAATTCTGTGATTCTGCCTTTGGATAACCATACTGCTCATCTGAAAGTGAACCACATATTTCCTCGTCATCATTACTGTTTTCCACCTTTTGGGCATTATGATTTCCATTCACCTCCATTCCAACAGCCTTTAAGCAATCCTTTCTTGCAGCCTTGCGCTCTTCTGCACTGAATGCTCCCTGTTCACTCTCAATCACTATCAACTGTTTCCCATTGGGGTGATGAACAAGTTTCCTTGGAGTATATCTCAGAGGAATCATTGTTTCATTGAATGTCTCTCCCAGTTGTTCAATGGTGAAGATCCTCAGTGCATCCCCAGTAACAGCGACAACACCTTCTGCACACTGACCAGATGAAAATGAGGCCGCAAATTCAAGAGTTTCATCTGAAGAGAGGAGTCAGCAAAAAGTTTCCTCCGTGAATATATCCAAGCCAAGGCTTACTTGACAAGCAGAGCAGTGCTCTTGACCTCTCACAAGAGCACAGAAGAGTTTTGGAGCTCTCAGTCCCAATAAACGGGGAGCGTGTATCTGAAAGTTGACCCGTCACCATGTCAACTACAGTTCTGTATAGAACACCACTTTGCAAACCCACATTAAGAAAAACACCCGCAGGGAGATAAACTCCATCCTCCCCACCTACTGAAGCATGAACATCAAGTAAGAGAAGCGATTCTGGCGGTGAAGATACACTCTGTACACTCAAGATCTTCATACAGTCATCAGGATCTAAGGAGAAGATCACGGATTGTGTTGTCGTGGGACCCAACCGCCAAAAAAACGACCTTTGTCTTCCTTCAGGAACTGGGGCAATGTCTAAACAAGCCACATTACCCAACATTCCATGCCTTTCAACCTCGATTAGCAGACCTGTCATGTCCATCTCAAAGTATACAAGCTCCCCTCCAGCCAGAGCTATAACAACCTGATATCCATTAGAAGCTACCTTCTCAATTGTCCTTTTGGAATTCCATTCATTTATACGTCTGTCCTCCCTTATATGCCTGATTCCATTTGGATGTATCTGTGCTAGAGAATCTTCACCTAAGAGAGAAACGCAAAGCGAAGGAACAGTGTCAAGAAATCCACTATCACTAATTTCTTCAACTGTTTCGCTGATAGAAAGCAAGAGAGTAGCATTTGCAAAGGAAACAACAATGTAAGCATCAAACTTATCCTTTCTATTCTTTTTCAAGGTCCAAACACCATTAGGGATACCAGGGAGTTGGGACACTGCCCGCTCACTGACAGCCAATCCTGGTCTCAGTATCCGCAGGGAAGAACGGGGGCCCCGGCCACAAAGAACGAATATCTGGGGAGTCTCCTCCTTAAAGAGATTTGCAACTTTCACATCCATTACTGGCATTAAGCTCTCAACTTGGTCAATCCTGGCGAGGTTTTGAAGGCCTCTTGGCTGGAAAAAGACAGGTTGAAAACCTTCCTCCATTTCAATTAACGTAGCCGATGAAGATTCAACATCCGCAGCATATCCAATCGCCCTAATCTCATACAGACCATGATTCCCAAACTCCGAGGCAGCAAACAGAAAATTAGCTTTCAGAATGCACATTGCACTCGTAACAGGCAGCGTATCAAAATACTTAATCTTCAATTCTGTAACATTTTCTTTACCATACACCAATGTACACATAAACAAATCCCCATACTCACTTTGCAGCAGAAATAATAAGAAGTATTTCTTCCTGTAAGTAGTAGCTGAAACAATGAGCACCCCATGCTCTGCGGGCAAGTCAGATCGTCTAGGAATAACAGCACGAATATCAAGATGACCCGTATTCTTAAAAATAACATAATTCTCTGCACAAACTAGTACACCCCCAGGGCCATCAACCCCTCCAGGAACAGTAACAAGCATATTTGCGCCATTATCAATCGGTTCAGACCACTTCCTAGAAACATGATTAAGCGAAAGATCAAGCTCATAAAAAGTAAGAAATTTCTGCGCCCCATTCCCCACATCGGCTTCCGAATAATCTAGTTCAATTGCAGCAAATATAGGATTCTCCCAACCAACATCAACACCCTTAATATCATAAACAAAAGTATGACTCTTATGGGCTTCTAACGGAGAATTAATCTTCAACTCTTTACCATTTCTCCTATCAAAAACATAAACAAACTTCTGTTTCTCACAAGCACCTATCATAACAGCTCTACCTTTAGGATCCACAGCTAAAAATTGGCCAGGTACCATTCTCCTACACCCAGACTTCCCAAATGTCTCATTAAACAACACATGAAACACATTCTTCTTACTATCATACTCAAGTACAGTAATACACCCAGAATCACTACTTAACACTATATAATCTTTATCATTACCATGTAAACTCAACTTACTTAAAGAACGAATGGTACCGAAAACATCAACAGAAATAAGAGTTTGAAACTTGCTACCATTTGCTGTGTCGTCAAGTTGGATTAGTTGGAGAAGTTTGTTGTTGGCCAGTAAGATTTGTTCAGTGTTGGTGTTTATGAAGTTTCCAGATATGGCAAAGGAGATGGCAGTGGATGGTTTTAGAGTAAGGTTGTATAGATACATTTTGGTGAAAGGTGGTGGGTTATGTGCTATGAATGAAGATGGTTTAGAGTAGAGGGATGGAAAGTGAAGAAGGAGAAGGTTTGGGTGATGGATGAAATGAGAGTTGAGCTAAGTGAGTGAGGGTTTTGTTAAACCCTGAAGAAAAGAAACGGAGATAAAAAGGACAGTGTTCCGTTCCGTTACTTTTTCAGGCTTGTTTTGCAAGAAAAAAGGTTAAAAGGGTATACTGGTCATGTGACATGTGGATCAAGTCCAAATCCAAGCCCAGCCCAATCCCCGAACTTAACAATGAACTAAAAATCACCAGTGCGTAGAGAATCATGAATCTTGTGGCATGGTCATTTTTTCTCTCTCAAGGAACCTTACAGAAATAAATGTCCAAGCGATGTCAAATCCCAAATTCGTTCCCAGTTGGCAAGTGTTAAACAGTATTATTACATATAAAATTTCACTCATAAACTAACCAACTTACGACCAGCCATCATAAAGACACGACAATGATGCATATCTCCTGGTGGTTTGAACTTCTGTATCAAAAACTACCACTATCACTTTCGTAACAAGAAAATTGAAAAGTTAGATCAAACATTTCGATGATACTCTAAATAAAAACCACTGCAGATCAATTAGAGCAAGCTTATGGCGATCAAAATATGTCAACATAACAGGTTGGGGAAAAAATGAGAAGAAAAGGGTCATGCTAAAACTAACTTCAACAGGGATTGTCTATTTGCTGAAACTACTCAATAGTGTCAGGAGGGTGCATTATCAACAAGTACTTTACCAACATACCAACTATTGTTTCAAATAAACCCTCCCCTGTTTCAAGTATTGAATATAGATTACGAACCACCCTCATCAGCAGGGGCATGGCCGCCTTGAGCAGATCCATGATTGTTAAAAGCATTTCCACGAGGACCCCTACCACCCCTGCCCCTTGTGTTATAGTAGTTCTTTGGATAATAACCCCCGGGCTGGTCATAATGTTGATTGCGACCATTCTGGTAGCCACCACCTCTGCTGCCTCGCCCACCACCACGTCCATTAGGATAACCCCTTCGACCACCGCCACCACCACGATACCCTCCTCTCTGGTTATGGTAGTCCCTTCTCTGACCATATTGATGATCCTTTGTCTCCATGTTCTGTTCCTCTCCATCAACCTCTGGTTTGTGATCAGAAATAATTTCCACAGCATTTGCCATTTCTGACTCGTCCTGGAGAAGCCACAAATTTCCAATATTTCCATCAGAAAACAAAGCAATACAAAATAGCTTGTTCTACTAGAGAAACTAAAATATGACCTTTGAGAGTTCCTCGACAGGAATAGATTGCTCAGCACCAGCTTCCTGCCCTTCAAAATTTTCAGTTTCTTCATCCTGCTACAGAGCATCCACCATTTAAAAAAAATGAATTCCTTACATCAACCCAGAAAAACTCATATCAAGATTTCGGTTCGTTTAGGGATTCTTTAAGTCTGTGGTATCATTCAACAATATTCAGTATCAGCCTGTAGTAGGATGATATAAAAGGGTTTTATAGATACGAATCCTCTTCTGTAATGTCATGAAACCATATGAGGAGGTGATACATCAAGTAGCTCTATCACTAACTTCCATGGATTGGCATTGGCACAGACAGAGATATCTGAAGAAGAACCAGTGAGAGACGACACAATTGAGCGCACCAAGAGTCAAGACAAATAAGTGTGCCAAGACTCAAATGAATCACTTACGAAAAGAAGGTTGATTACGAAAGCGACAAAACTTGACGCGGGACACCTTGTGAAGCACTAAAATAAGTCAGATTCTACATCCGACACCAGCAATAGAAAGGAAAAGATACAAAAAAAAAGTATCCCCGGAAGGGCACCATATTTGGAAATAAACCAAGCTAGATGACTTGTGCAATTTTGATGCTGCACAGTATTTTTTGGGCGGCTATGAATATACTATTTTTGTTTATACTTGTCCTGTGCAAAGTAGATGGACAAATACTTCAGAACCGTCCATCTCTCTCCAATCCTCAAATCTACCAGTGGTCACTCAGGATTTATGCCAATGGATATTGTATTAAGATAAACAAAGGCAACTAGATGAATTTTTTTTTCCACAAGAATTATTTTATGAAAAGTATTGGTGTACGATGGATAAGAGTTGGCCCCATACAACTTTTTTTTTTTTTTATCTCTAAAAGTTATATATCATTCCTAATAAAAAATGCTACAATAAAGATAACTAGCACTTAGCAAGGAATTAACAGACGCTAACTACATTCCCACATGATTCTCAAATACAAAAATTACTAAATTAGTTTATCCCAATTGCAAATGAAATTAAGAATTCTGAACTCCCTAAAAATGAAGACGTTCCTTGACCAATCGACCATCACACAAACAACCCCTTGCAAGATACTAAGGTGGGAAAATGGTTCCCAACCAACCTTCTATATAAAAACACCATACATATTACAGAATAATAGAATTCCAATTGGTCATGAAAGGAAGGTATTCTCCTAAAACCCAAGATTTCAGAAGCCTACACATACATGTATTTTGTTGATTCCAGCATCTAGTTGTTGAACATTCCTCTCTTGTGCTTAAACACCCTCTTCCATCTGTCCTTCCAACATGCCAAAATTATAACCCTAGGCATATGCTTCATCAGCCACTTTGCTTTAGCTGGTGTGCATGAAAGTTTCTCTCCAGTGCGTCCAAAATGGTATATGGTCAAACCCACGGCATATTAGAGGATGAACTTTCTTTTTAATTATTTTATTTTTAACTAACAAGTAATCAACATCTTCTGAATTTCACAGAAAGAGCAAAGATTGTGTATAGTCACCTCTCCAATTAACATATACAACAGTTAGGACTCTTTAGGAAGGCCACCCAACAAAAGCAGGCTACTCTCAGGTGTTGAGTTCCACCATTCATAAATGAAAATCAGCAATTATCTCATGTTCTTGAAGGACCTCTATGGCATATTGCTTCGTGAATGTTCACACAAGGGTTTCATGGTGCTATACAACCAATCTCTATTATCACACTCCCCAAAGCTAGTTCCCTCAACATAGAGTGCAATATACTCAACTTGCCAATCATTCCGCCCTTCCTCAACAAGATGACATTTTCACCTGCATGTGGTACAAAAAGAGTGCACTCTTATTCAGAGCCGCCCTCCTTTATTCATGGTATTATACCTTCAATGGTTTTGTCAACCACCAAGACACTTTCTTCAAAGATTTCTTGATCAGCGCCTGGTTTATACTTAATATTCCCTTTGCAAAATCAGGTCAGCGCCCCGCACCCCCCCCAAAAATGTCGACCAAGTGGTCTTTGGATTCTCCCATCACCTCCCAAACATTGAAAACACAACCTCAAAAGTCAAAACCACCCGAGTACGACATAAAGGATACAAATACAAGATTAATAAACTCATTAACCCATATACACAAAACAATAAAAGCCAGATATATAGAAATTATTTTCTTTTCCAGAATCTAAACTTGATTAAAATGGCAAAAACAAAGTACAATTCTCCATGTCAATGCACAAGGTGAATGAGATAACTGTGGAGCTTGTAATGACATTTGATCCAAATATTACGAAAATTGACAAAGAAGTGTGCAGTCCTCTTCCCCACTTCAATTAGAAATATTATCAAAGTGTGTGCACTAGCATCCTTTTTTTTTTTTATCGGTAAAGTATAATTTTATTAATATAACTAAAAATAGATACATAAGGATGAGATATCCTCCATTACATACGCATAGAAAAAGAAAAGAAAAGATAAAAACATAAAGTGGTAAGTCCCTTAGCCCGACCATCTCATTATGGACTCCCATCTAAACACAAACGCCTCAAAAGGTATGTCTCGTGTCTCAATATGCACCTTCGCTGGGCAGTTAAATCATTGAGTATTCGCCGAGTAACCGGTAAGTACTCTCTGCTTAACCGACCCGACTAACAATTTAATCCCCGATCACAATCGGGCTCAAAAACTCGGCCAATTAGCCGATGAATACGTGCCGATTAGCCGATGAATTGTATTCACTATTTCAATGTTATACACTTTAATCATATTTATTTTAGTTGATTGAGTGTTTTGATTGTTTATTTATTGATTAATTTTTTTTTTTTGACAAGTGATCTTTATTAAGAGGGTTGTGCATAGCATAGAAGATACAAAAGAAAACAAAAACGTAAAACAGTGAGTGAGAACCTCACTTGTTTACACGTAAAAACAAAACAAACTAACTACCCTCCAAAGACCCCAGCATCACTCTACTGTTAAGACATGTGACCAATCTAAAACAAGGTCTTTGAACCTGTAATTCCTTCTTTGATATGTAGTGGACATCCAATGCCACAGTAACCCTTTAACCTCTAGCACAGTACTCCGAACTGCTAACACTTTACCCCTGAACATATGATTGTTTCTTGTTTTCCATAGCACGCAAATAGTAGCATACAGTAAAAGACGTCATATCTTGTCCCTAAAGCATCCGTATCTTTTCCTAGGTCATAGTGATAGAAAATCTTGTAACGACTCAACTTGAGCAAAAAATGGAAAAGCTATTACCCTTGGTTGTGTCAACTCTGCCCACACCCCTAAAGCAAAAGAGCAGTGTAGGAAAAGATGATCAATATCCCTATCAAAAGTGTCACACATTGTACATATGTTGGTATTTTATTATGTTGTTATTTATTGATTGATTAGGTTCTTAATTGGCTCCATTATGTTGTAATTTCAATGTTAAATATATTTAACAAGTATTGTACAGAAATATAGTGTTATGAAAAATCACCCGATTAATGCTGATTAATTAATCCCTGACTGATTACACCTACTCGCTCTTCAAACGAGTAGCGAGCAAGTAGCGATTTAACTGCACAACACCTTCGACTAGAAACATAAAAGAGCTTTGATGGCCAACACAACTTTCTCCAAATGCGTTGTTGCTCTCTCAAAGTGTCTTTGATTTCTCTCCAGCCAAATCCCCCACAGAATTGCAAAAAGCAACGTGCTCCAAAGTCGCCTTCCCTTCTCAGAGTGGACTCACAAGTCCCATGAGGCTAATAACATCGTCGCCGAAACCGGATAAACCCAAGAAATCCCCAACTCTAGAATAAAATGACACCAAACTCACCATGAAAAGGGGAAAAACAAAAGAATATGATTCAGACTCCCCCATCCCTAAAACACAATGGACAAAAGTTGACAAGGACTTCTTTGACACGTCTTTTTCTGAGATTGTCAATAGTCAAGATTTTACCAAGAGATGCACACCAGACAAAAAAGATAACTTTAAAAGGCAACTTTTGATGGAACTTTAGAATCCCAGATAATATGACTATGAAATTTAGGAAGGGCAATAAGATCATGACGGGGAATTAGTTAGCGAAACTTGAAGTAAAAAGATCTAGAAGAAAATCTCCCTTTCTTGTTAATAGACCAAAGCCTCTTATCTTTGTCCGGTCTCACAAAAAGAATAGAGTCTAACACCATCGTGAGAGCAACCACACTCACTATATCTCTGTCAGAGAGAGCAATATGAATACCCAAGTCCCAAACAATAAAACCATTGTGTTCCCTCATGAATAATCGAACTAGCAGATTCCTTCAGTCAGAAACGACATATAATCTAGGGAAAACATGTGACAGAGGCCTCTTGTCTAGCCATATATCCTCCCAAAAGCGGATGCTATAACTTTTGCCTAAAGCAAATCTAATATGTTTGTAGAACGCCTCTCCCACTCTCTGAACGCCTTTCCAAATACCACAGCTGTAAGATATGGGCATTTGACCACTCTCCTACCCCAAACCATATTCTCCAAACCTAGACACAATCACCTTCCTCCAAAGGCTCTCTCTTTCCTCCCCGAACCTCCAAATCCATTTATCTAGCAAAAGCAAAATTAAACTCTCGTAAAATAATACCTAAACCACCTTCCTGTCTAGAAAGACACACCTTCTCCCAACTAACCAAATGAAACCTATGCCTCTCCTCACTGTCATCCCAAAGAAAATTTCTAATTATTGCCTCCAATTTAGTGGCAACACTCTTCGGCATGTAGAAAAGGGACATAATACACAGGAAATATTATCTCTTATCCACAATAATCATGTTCAAAAATAGTGCACATCAGGTGAAGAACATGTTATGTGCTTCAAACTGCAACTACCCACTCACAATGGAAAAAGTAGATAAAACCCCAAAAACACATACCATATACTATGCAAAACGTGCCAGCATACTACAACGTGGTAACAAGGTGGCCAATGGATGATGGCCAACAACAAGACAATAGCTGACAATGTAGTCAGGGTCAACTTACAAGATAGTTGTATAATCAAGGTGCAAGGAAAACCCCAGACACCAAAGAACTATAATGCCTAAGGGGAGAGACTAAAAAAAACAGCACGCACACGCCTGAGTGAGGTAAGTTCTAATATAGGACACAGTAATTTAACCAGCATAAAAAACATCTTATTGAACCAAGAGTAAGTGTCTTTCCAAAAAGAAAATTAGTCCAAGCTAAGAGAATTGCTAAGACTCCATAGATCAAAATGTACAGGTATTAGATATAAATGGCATGGCTTGGAAACGTTTGGTCACTACGGTTATAAAACAGCAATGAAGAACCTAAGTATTTGCCCTTTTAGTTTGAAAAATATGAAACATTTGTAGAAAAGGAATATAAGTTTGCAGCAATCCAGTGCAAAAGTAAAATACGGCACAGTAAGATTTCAATAACGATTGCCCTAAGTATCAGGGAATGGCTGCACTCTTACAATTAAGAGTACCTAACTTGATGTTATACAGAGTATATAAAGTTAAAATCAAACAAACCTAACCAATAAGATGCATTGTTATAACAATTAAAAGAAGCAATGAAAATTACCTTCTGCTCATATTGCGCAAAATCACTTTCAGTCTGCACCGTAACTTCTGATGACACAGAAGATCCTTGCACAGCCACATTCGAAGGAGCATACTTCCCCGCGGCAGCAGCAACTTCAACAGCAGCTTTCATTTCAGGACTAGTAGTAAAATAATCCGACGCCAATATCTTCTCAAGTCTCTCTCTCAATCCCTTATCTACAAACAACTCAAAAAAGAATCAATCTTTACACTAAAAAAACATCAAAACAACAAAAAAAGAGTTAAATTTTTCTTACAAGTAATCTCCCCGGCATCATCAATAGCCTTGTCAGAATTCTCTAACCACAACTTAGCATGCTCCACACAACTCCTCAATGCATTCTTATGCGAAAGACTAGAATTAACCGGTCTCGAAACAACAAGCCCACCCAACAAAGAAATGATATCTAAATCTTTCTCCCCAAGTAACAACCCATCATCATCAGTAACATAATCATAAGTCAAACAACAACCACGTTCATGAGTTCTAGTCAACATAGTAGAAGTAAAATCACTTTGTTGTTTCACATCAAATAAACAACTAAAGTAAAGTAACTTCAAAAGATCTTCTACCTTCTTCTCCACCACGTCATCATCTTGTTTTTCTTCCTTGGGCTTGTTGTTCAAAAAGACTTCTTCTTGAACAACAGTGTACAGGGGCTGACGTAGTTTTTCATACTCATCTATTAAAGTGAGTATGGAAGGCTTAGTTTTTAAGACTTCTTCTTGATCTTTGTTAATCGGTTTGCCTTGTGAAGAAGCTTCTTCGATTTGGAGTATCTTGTTGTACTTTTTTTCAGTGCTCTTAATCTTTTGTTCATGAAACTCATCACTGGTCCATCTGTTGTAGTAGTGCTGACGTCATAGTTGGCTTGTGGTGGTGATGTTGTCATTGTGCACCTGCCCCCAGTGGAGAGAAGGTGGAGGGGTTTTTGGAGGAGAAAAGAGGAAGCGGCTGTGAGTGGGGGTTTTTCAGGGGAAAGAGTAGGGTCCTCGTTTTTAAGGATTAGAACAAGTGATGGGGAAATTAATGGGTTTTACTGGATTTGAGTCTTTTGAGATGATGAAGCCCAAGCCAAGCCCATTTCAAGCCCTCTAGATTTTAACATACTTGTTTTACGGTTGGATTTGAAACAAACTGAATATCATTGTTTGGTACATTCATCCAAGGACCAAAATATCGATATCAGTGAATATATCGGTGTACTCAAAAACCGATATATATAGGATATATCCATTTTTTTGTGTGACCAGTCCAAACTCCAAACTATTTAAAATATCGGAAATATTGGATATATAATATCATAAATATATTGGAAATATCGGATTTATATTAAAAAATAGTCAAAAAGTCAAACGATATATGTCGTATATATCAATTATATCGACAATATAAAGTTTTATATCGGAACTTCCGATATATATCGGAAAAAAAAAGGTTCGATATTCGGTGGATATATGTTGGAAATATCAATATCGGTGTACCAAAAAAAACGATATATATTGGTGATATATCGTATATATCGGCGATATTTTGGTCCTTGCATTCATCTTTAACTTTGTTTGTTTACAATATATAATATATATATATATATATATATATATATATATATATATATATATATATATATATTGTCATCTTCCAGTGTTTAAGTTTGCAATTTTATCTAACGGTCTATAAATAATTTTTAAGTTTGACAAGGCTAGAAATATTGGATTGAGCTAATTTTTGTAGAGATATAATCCATGAAGAGTAGATTATATCTACAAAAATCATATACTAATTCATTGTTGAAATGCACTTTTTGATAGGATGTACAATAAGGATGTCCGCATTAGGATGTCACCCTAGCCAAACCGATATATATATATATATATATATATATGGGGGGCCACCTTGACACTCAATTGACAGTTTATCTTGACAACTCGTCCGTCCGTTTGATCACAACCCATCCAACGTCCAAGAACTATTCCTTATCAAACAAAAGAATTGAGGTGGGTATAATGGTCATTTTGATTTTCTATTCATAAAAAAAAAAACCCAACAAAACACCCTGAGACTTCTTATTCCTCTCTCTTCCTCACTCACTCTCTGAGAAACCCCCGCGGTTTTCTTCACAAAAGATCACCCGACTATTCAATTGGAGCCTATTATCTTTCTTTTTTCACAAAAAATCACTATACTATTTTTTGGAATTAGCCATCTCTGTAAACCAAGGTAAGTTAATCTTATTTTATCGTTCTTTTGGTTTTCGATTTGTAAGAAGTTAATATTCTTTGCTTTGATATTGTCCTTTTTGAACTTAAGTGCTTTCTTTTTCGAATTAGAATTCTTAGTTGTTTGTTCTTGAAGAATTGCTCTATAGCCCTCTTTTTATACCATAATCGTTTTTTTGCTAATTAGAATAGGCGTTAAAATTGTCAATTTAATATATGGGAGTCATTAATATCTATTTTATGTCATTTGATATTTTCTCTGTTTCTTTTTTTTGCTAGAAATGGAAGAAAATGTTAGAGCTTTTGTTGGTATGAAATTTAATAGTGTTGATGAAGCAAAGACTTACTACGAGAGAGTTTGGTAAGCGGGGAGGGGATTTGAGATTAGGTGTTCGGACTACGGATAAAAACAAACGGGTGTGGAATTGCCTTCTAGTTGTCTATTGGTTTGCTCACGAGGGTCCATAACAAGAAAGAAGAAATTGAAGGTGTAGCTTCGAAGTAATTTCGACTATTAGATGTGGTTGCCAAGCTAGAATCGAGTTACAAAAGAAAACTTGAAGATATATATGATGTGAGTTTGGCTGAAAATCGCCATAGCCATGGTTTCGATCACTCCATCAAAGAGACAATATATGAAAGGTAACAAAAATATGCCCGGCTCGCAAAGAGTTTGTGAGAGGTTTTTCATGACAACGGTATACACGTAGGGAAAGTGGCGGGCGTTTTCCATGGGGATGAGATTGGGTTTGGAGAAAGCATTGTTGGAACCACCATTATGGTTTGACGAGAAAAATGCCTAAAGATAATGATGCAACAGCCGTGCTTCACTATTTTAGGCGTAAGAGTGCTGAAAATCCTCGGTTCTACTATGCCGTTCAATTAGATACAAAAGGTGTAGTAGTAAATTTCTTTTGGGTTGATGGAAGGTCCCGTGTGTCCAATATGAGTACTTTGGGGATGTCGTATCTTTTGATACAACATATAGAACTAATGTTTACGGTATGCCGTTTGCCCTTTTTTCGAGTCAACCACCACATGCGATCCATTCAGTTTGGTTGTGCCACGCTACTTGATGAAACGAAAGAGACATTTGTGTGGTTGTTTTGGACATGGCTTGCAGCTATGGGTGGTCGATCCACCAACTTCAATACTTTACCGCACCAAGATTTAGCGATGATCGCAAAGGCGGTTAGAAGAGTTTTCCCTACTATTCGACATCGATTTTGTCTTTGGCACATTATCTGAAATTTTCGAGAAGTTGTCATTTGTCTACCATAGGCTCGATGCTTTGTGTTGAGCTTACATATATTATTTGGAAGTCATATAGGATTGTTGATTTTGAAAGCGGTGGTCACTTTCTCATCGTTGAAGTATAACTTGATTGAAAATACTTGGTTGACGAAAATATATAAAAACCGTGCGTCTTGGGTTCCAAATTATCACAATGACATTTTTTTGATATGCATCGGTAGGCGAAGTGAATCAATGAATTCTCATTATGATCAATTAGTTAGTTCGACGACTACACTTATGGAATTTGTCCATGGTAATGAGAGGTCTTTGGAATCGATAGCCAGGAATGAAAGGGAATCTGATTACCGTACCGAACATACTTCTCGCATTGTGGCTAAGGATGCTTTCCTCCTTAAGCATGCAGGTAAAGTTTATACCATTAGTGCTTTCAATAAATTCAAGAAACATTTAGAAAAGGCTAAGATGAAGTATAGAATTGTTGGAGAAGAGATAGACATACATGGAACAGGAATTTATACGGTGAAGACAAGAGACATTAAGCAAACTTCAATTTGGAAAGTGACTTTTAATAGAGAAACTTTGGAGGGTGACTGTGAATGTAAGAATTTTCAGTTCGAAGGATTACTTTGTGCTCACATTTTAAAGCTTTTTCAGCGTTATGACATCGAAGAGATTCCAGATCATTTTATTTTGAAACGGTGGGCCTTAAAAGGCAAACACATACTGAGCGGTGTTTGATGGTGGACTAGTGGTCGGTCATGAAGACCATGAGCCATTAAGAGTTGCCCATTGTATCAAGGTTGCTACTCAATTGGCTTATGATGCATCAACTAGTGTTGAGACATATGCATATTTTATTCAGAAGATGAGTGAAATGTCTATTGGAGTTTGAGCTCAAGGAAACTATCAACAAAGCGGATGCAATGAATAATGAAGCACCTCCAGTTGAAGAGCCTATAGTTGATACCTCACGTAATTTATTTAGTTTGTTTTTAATCTTTGCAATGATAAAAATCCTATTTGATTTTAACTCTTAAATCTTCTTTTCAGCTCTTGGTTTTCAATCCCAACATTTCTCAAACGAAGGGGAGGAAGAAGAAAACGGAGAGAATGAAAGGCCCCAGGGAGGAAGCCTTAGAGAATCCAGGAAGAATGTGTAAATCTTGTAATAAGATTGCTAAGCACGACTCCAGAAATTGTCCAGAAAAATTAAAAAACAAGAGTGTGGAATGACATGCTTGTTGAGTGTGGAAGGACCGTTGGTTATGTTCTTACTGTCTTGTTTTTTAATAGATTATTTTATAATCCATTAAAAGTCATTTGTTTTTAAACCGTCATTTGTTATTAGGAGAAATGTCTTTGTTTCATCAAACTTATATTAGTAAAATTGTTGTCCTAATTGTATGAGCTATGAACAATTGGACTATGAACAATGAGTGTTCATAGTCCATATCTTGTACTTATGAACAATCAATGTTCATAGTCATGAGCTATGAACATTCTTTGTTTTTATCACAATTGGACTATGAACAGTGATTGTTCATAGTCCATACTGTACTATGAACAATCAATGTTCATAGTCATGAGCTATGAACATGTATGTTATCACAATCAATGTTTTCTATGGTGAAAAATAGGAAAATGTATGTTATCTTGTTGGACTATGAACATTCAGTGTTTATACTCCTAGTGGACTATGAACATTGAATGTTCATACTCTTGTTAGACTATGAACATTCAGTGTTCATAGTCGATGCAATACAGTTTGCCAATGAAGTCAATGAAGTTGGCATATGATGTGTATGTCAATGAAGTTGGCATACGTCAATGAACTGGAAAAGCGGGTAACAAAGTCGGAAAGACATGGACGTGCCCATATTTGATTGGAAATGTCAAAATAAGCATAACCCACAGTTTTGTTGTGGGCGCCACCCTCTCTTATTTGGGGTATGAACAATCACTGTTCATACCCCAATATGAGCTATGAACACTCATTGTTCATATGAACATTCATTGTTCATACATATTTGGGGTATGAACAATCAATGTTCATACCTCACTATATAAGTCGGTACAACAACACTATATAATGAGAGAAAGTTTATATACGATAATGTATAAGTTGTGCGTGTGGAAGACTACCAAAATGGTTAGATCTAATCTCGACACCGATCTAAAATAAATTAGATGATCTAATCTCAACCGTTTACCAAAACAAAAATAAAGATGATATTATTATCGGGAAAAATCACTCCTCTCACCGCAAAACAAGGGGGTATCTCAAATTAACCATTCTTTGTTCATACCACAGTCATGAGCTATGAAATTTTTGTTCATATCATTAATTGAACTATGAACGGTGAGTGTTCATAGTCCATACCGCATGCGTATTATAAACAATCAATGTTCATAGTCATGAGCTATGAATATTCTTTGTGCATACTACAATTGGACTATGAACAATGATTGTTCATAAATGCGTCTATAATAAGGACTATGAACATTCATTGTTCATAGCTATGTTCATAGCTTCATAGCTATAGACAATGAGTGTTCATAGCTACCAAACTATGAACAATCATCGCTTCATAGTCGATTGTGATATGAACAAAGAATGTTCATAGCCCATAATATGATTAACTCTTAATATCACTGTTCATAGTCCAATTGTGGTAACTCTTAATATGATTAACTCAAAACCAAAACTGAAAACTTTAATACAAACTACCAGCCTTTATATAGGCTTAAATACCCTAATTTCCACAAAACTCAAAATTTTCCAAAAATAGAAAGTTTTGGGATAACCATATATTAAGAAACTACTAATCAAAATAGAATTAACCCAATTGACCAAATCGAAAACGGAATCTCCTATCAAAAGATATAGCAAAAACAAAATTTCCTAAAACGGCAAAACATGATTTTTGAAGGCCTAAATGATGGATTTAGGGACCGAGAGGGTGGTGCCCACAACAAAGCTGTGGGTTATGCTTATTTTGACATTTCCAATCAAATATGGGCACGTCCATGTCTTTCCGACTTTGTTACCCGCTTTTCCAGTTCATTGACGTATGTCAACTTCATTGACATACACATCATATGCCAACTTCATTGACATCATTGGCAAATCAGATTGCATCAACTATGAACACTGAATGTTCATAGTCTAACAAGAGTATGAACATTCAATGTTCATAGTCCACTAGGAGTATGAACACTGAATGTTCATAGTCCAACAAGAGTATGAACATTAAGTGTTCATTGTTGATTTTGCGATTTCTTCATTGGGTTCATAAACAATGGGAATTGGTGGCACTTCGTTACATTTTCTTTTTCGGGTTTGGGTGCTTAATCCTCCTCGTGTTCGTGGAGGCATGTTTAAAATGACGGTCCTTCCACACTGTAAGCTCCCAAAAAACTGGATAGTCAATTTAAAATTCAAACAATTCAAAAAAATAAAAATAAACACCCAAAAAAAAAAAAAAAAAAGAAAAGAACCCAACCCAACGGTCCTTCCACACTCGACAAGCATGTCATTCCACACTCTTATTTTTCCTTTTGTTCTTATTTTGTTAGGAGAAGGGTACTATGACGAACGAACATCCAAGCAAACTGTTGATATATTACAAAGAAGAGGAAAGGCTTTGGACTCTCAAGTCGATTTCCTTAAGGCTATAATGTTGGACCTTAAAAATAAGGCTTTTTTTTTTGCGCCATTTCAGTTTGAAATTGAAATACACGCCGTCCTTCTTCATAACTGCTACCAAATGCTGTTCGAGAGATGGCATCTCATGTTACGCTCTCTAGGCCAGGCCAGACATCAACTTCACACGATTCCTTGGAGGTCAACTTCTGCCATTTACTAACCAAGTCGCTACAACTTGCATAAAATGCCGGTACCATCAACTAGAATCAACACAAAACAATAAAACTTGTTACTGGCTACTTAGTTAAACTTTTAGATGTTGGTATGTGTGGACACATCAATTAATAGTATACCTTCAACTTTTCTTGATGAAATGCTGGAGTGATGATCCTTCTATGCATGACCCATTTTACACCTTCATAGCTTACAACTCCTTCTGCTAACAGTTTACCCAATGGATTTGATTTCATCTTTCCAAAGTGACCAAACTTGTTAGAGAGAATATCCCTTATCATCTCTGGATCCATGATGTTCAACCTTGGATTTGGTCCATGCCAACTTAAGTTTAGTTTACCCGCAATTAGAAGCGGATTATCGAAAAAGTTCTGTGTTGTTCACATTCTCACTAGTCACCGGCGTGCCTATCTTCCCCATGCATCCGTCCTTGATGATGATAAAAGTTTTTCTTCTCATTGATAGTTCCATGGCTTCACAAAAGAGTATGAAAAACCAAAACTTGTGTTTCTTCTAATTCATTCCTTGCAAGGACATCCGTGCGTCTGAAATATATTTCTAGACCCTACTTTATGCAACAATCGTATACCATGATTATGTAAAAGCTGTCCAAGAAAAAATTAGTGAAGACAAGCATGAATACCATAGTCTTCAACCGTGTGATAAAAAAGAAAGGAAGAAGGCGGGAATAATACGATGGGAAAGTTCCATAGGCCTTGATCTTGCTTCAATCACCATGCCCACCATTTCTTTGAGATTCCCATAAAATATCTTGTAAGGAGGACCATTGATGCCTTGCTCCCTGAAGTACTTCTCCATTCTCTTGGGCTTCACCCATACCCAGTAAAATGTTCTCAAAGCCCATGAAATTGCAAAAACAGAAGAAACTGCGAGCAGAGCAAGCAAAACAGCTCCCATATCTCACTTTGCTCTATCTTATAGTGTCTGGGCTATAGGCGTACGCCCCTAAACCCAAATAGGCGCCCGCCCTCTTATAGTGCCTGGGATATAGGCGCATGCTGACAATATTGCACCAACTCATTTTTTGAATGATATGAACAAAGAATGTTTATAGCTCATGACTATGAACAATCATTGTTCATAGTCCAATTGTGATATGAACAAAGAATGTTCATTGCTCATGACTATGAACATAAATTGTTCATTGCTCATGACTATGAACATTGATTGTTCATAGTATAGTATGGACTATACTATGAACAATTTATGTTCATAGTATAGTATGGACTATGAACAATCACTGTTCATAGTCCAATTGTGATAAAAACAAAGAATGTTCATAGTTCATGACTATGAACATTGATTGTTCATAGTACAGTATGGACTATGAACACTCATTGTTCATAGTCCAATTGTTCATAGCTCATACAATTGGGACAACAATTTTACTAATATACTGAAAGGAAATAACTAAACCAGAGAAAGAACTTTTACAATTGGGACATCTTCTAGTTTCTTCTCACGAAAAAGAGTATGGACAAACATGTTCAATGAACGATTATTACGCACCAATTTAATTTGTAGATATTTTAACTTTTGAACTCACTACATAACATGGAAAACTCTGAGCACAAACCGAAAAATAATTATAGTCTACAAACCATATCAGTATCATGGGCAAGATCAACATTTGAATTCAGTTCCACACCAAATGATTTGGATGCGTTCCTTGACAAGGAATTCGTAAAAGGTTCTTAATTTTTCCTTGTGAAATATTTTCCGGAATTGCTAGGTTTTAGACTCCCACCAAATCTTGACATACCACATCCGCCTGTCCAAATTCAGCTACCTAAGCAACAATGTACATCCTCAAAAACCGAAATTTCTCAAAATTGTGTCTACCCGTTCGGATCGATGTTTCAAAATTGGGAAGTCCCATTTCTTCCACAGCTACAAGGAAATTCCTCACATTCTCAAAATCTTGATATCTGGATAAAGCCGCCCTCCATCGGGAACAACAATCGAATCACTTTCGGACTTTCTACAACCTAGGATCACCGCCTCATACCATTTTTCTAGTATCAATTATCCGACATAAAAAAAAAAAAAAAAAAATCATTGGTGTAAGCTCCCAAAAAATTGGATAGTTTTATAATTCTTACAATTAGAAAAAAAAACACCCAAAAAATAGTATAGTGATTTTTTGTGAAAAAGAAAGATAATAGGCTCCAATTGAATAGTCGGGTGATCTTTTGTGAAGAAAAAAAACCGGCGGGGTTTCTCTCAGAGAGTGAGTGAGGAAGAGAGAGGAAGAAGAAGTCTCGGGTGTTTTGTTGGGTTTTGTTGAAGAGAGAAGAAAGAAGTCTCAGGGTGTTTTGTTGGGTTTTTGGTTTTTTTTATGAATAGAAAATCAAAATGACCATTATACCCACCCTGAATTTTTTGTTTGATAAGGAATAGTTCTTGGGCGTTGGATGGGTTGTGATCAAACGGACGGACGAAATCAAGATAAACTCATCAATTGAGCATCAAGGTAGCCCCCATATATATATATATATATATATATATATATATATATATATATATATATATATATATATATATATATCTGGTTTTGGCTAGGATGACATTCTTATCGTTACTTCCTTATCGTGACATCCTACTGTTTACGTTCTTAAACCCGGCCCACGATCTCAACAAAACACAAAATAGAAATTACGAAGGGTTTTTTCTCTCTCCTCCTCTCCTATTTCTCTCTCCAGCACCGAAATCGAATTCTCCATTGCAGCTCCTCCAAAATCGAAGGCTATGTCTCAGTTATAGCTTCTGTTGCCAAACTAGAATCCCTGAGAGACTGGGGGGCTCCTTAATTTTACCGTGTCAAGTGACAGCCATTTCTATTTACGTATACAGGTCAGTGAATGGCGCATGTGAATTTATTGTGTGTTCAGTAGTCTAAATTACTATGTTGTTCAATAAAACTGTTAATACTTGCGCCATAAGAAAAAAAAAATTATACTCAATAAATTCTACAATATAATTGATATGGAAGAATTTAAGAGTAACAGAGAAGAAATGCGGGGCAGTGGTGGAATGGGCATCAAAGAATACTAATTTGAACTTCAGTGGTTTAGCCATTAGGCGATAGCGGAATGTGTTGATTAACAAGAAACAGCTTGTTGTTTCTCAATCGTATATAAAAATTATCAATTAGTAGTGAGCATTGTTTATTGTATCAAGCTTATTATTATAACAGTATGAAAAGTGTCAAAATGAGATTTTTCTGATTATTAGTAGTGGGCTACTATGACTTGATAGTTATGCTGCCATGAACTATCTTATATTTTTCTATACGGGCCGTTTTCTATATACAATATACTTTTCTATGTTATCCCATTGTTCTTTACCATATAGCCTTGTCCACATCCTGTATATATACACTATTAACACTCATTTTGTTTGTTTGTCAAGATGGAAATGAAGCAGCACTATAATGTCAATTTTGTCGTTGTCTGTATTCTGTGTTTTTTAACTTCAAGATTGCCGTGTCTAATATTTGAAGAAGCTATTTCTGTGGTGATTCTGGTTCCTTTTTGTATAATGAGTTGTTATTAAAACTAAGTTACATTGACACGGATAGGTGCGTCCGTATTCAACACGGATATGAAGTGTCTGACATGGCGAAATTCCAAAAATTGAGTTATATCACATACAATATGACACGTAAATACGTATCCGGCACGGATTATTTTTGAAATATGGTGTGTCCATGTTATATAGGATTAAAATAGTGAGTTACTTTCATACAGCCATTCAAATAACAAAATTTAGAAAAGATTAACAATTTTTATAGGAGACCTGTGGCTCACCCGTTGTTTTTTCTTATTCTGCTTATTTGGTACAAGTGCTGATTTGTGAGAGCTTCTTTACTTCCTACTAATATATTTCTATATCTTATATTGCTTGTCTAAGTCAAACGTATGGAAAGAAAGAAGAAGGATACCATGTCCACATTGTGTGATCTGTGGAGGTAGCGGGAGAGTGGACTGCCGATACTGTCAAGGCAAAGGTCAGCTCTGTTTTTTTTCCTGCACAATCACAAGGCTCGCAGCAGTTCAGCTAGCCTCGGACGACTTTGAAGATTTTAGTTTTGAAGATTGCAATTCGACAGTTGCAGCTTTGAAGATTGTAGTTTGAGACTTTGAGTTATTTGTTTTACGTGTTGATGTCACCTTAGTGCTGCAAGAGCTTTTGTACACTAAAATAGATGGTATAATATCAGCTCTTCTCGAATGTTATAGAGGCTTTTCCTTTTTGCCTTTTTTTGTGACAATAATTATGTAACGAAACTCAATGACATGTTTCTCTTGTAGACTTAAACAACAATGAGCTGGTAGTGTATGAGATTTTGATCGGTTTTGTGGTTAGGATGTTATTTTAAAGTTCTTTTTTTTCAAGTTATTTCTTGGCGGGTTCATACTTTAAAATTTTGGTTCTGCTGCAGTTAGATAAAATATGCTTGGGTATTCATTAGTGCTTTTCTGGTGCTTCATTGACATTAAGTAGCAACATCCTTTTGTTTTTTAAGCTGATGTGGTGAAAAAATAGTAGCTCTAACTCTACAGTGGTTCTAACTTCTGAGTAGGTAGCCAGCTCGAGACTTTGTGTAAACATAGTTGACGAGGAGATTCAATAAAAACTCTCCTTTATCCATGGATTTGGTTAGACTGAACGAAACAGAACGCATGCTTGATGAGAGGGCTCCAGCCTCCAGTGATCCACAGCGTGCATGAACCATAAGATCAATAGAATGACATCGTTTTGTCTCCTTTTCTTGATCTTCTGCAGCACTTTTTCTGTTTTATCCTAGAATTACATTTTCTCCTATAAAATATAATTAAGTTTTACTTATTATTATGTGCGTAGTGATGGCCAAGGATAATCTCAGACGCCACGGAAGACCTGACTTGTCAAAGAAATATAATCATTAAATCACGAAGTCCAGTTCATCCCCATTCTTCGACAAGTTCATTCAAAGTTGTTTTGGGTCATCACAAAATAATACATAAACTTTCAGAGACATGCTGAAATTGCAAAAACTATATTCCTTCAGTGATTACAGTTCAGTATCAAATATGCAGGCCTAGAGGTAACAAACTCTCCCCATAAATCTGAGTATATTACATTAGTCCAAAACCCTATTTGATAACTGGATTTCATCCAACTTTTTAAGCTACGAAGATGTAGACTTAATGGTATACCACACCTCCTAGAACTCAGGTTAGAACCCAACCATCGACCATATGTCTTCACCTGTGAGTCATAAATATGAAAACTATTGTGTGCTTCAGACTTGTGACGCCAAAATAGATCCCATGGTCACGAACACTAGACACAATCCCAAAGTGGAAGATGCTTTTAATTTGTTTCAGTCCAGTGAGATATGATATCAAACTAGACGAGCTCTTGACACAATCTGCAGACTTGATGATTCACTCAGATTGTCACAGGTTCCAAGTTTCACAATGATAGTAACTCAGCAACCTTTGTCGAGACCATCATCACTTTCAATCCAAATATGACTTTCAATCCAAAACAAGCTAGCGAGTCTCATTGCTATCGTTCATGGGACAGCTCAAGCTACTACATTTCTCATTCCATTAGAATCTTGTAGTAAAAACATATGCCACCAGATCAACAGACATCAGTGGCACGGAATTAAACCAGCAAGTGACCACAATAAAGTTTGACTGGAAATATGAAGTTATCAGTTTTCTTTGTTCCTACTCATGAAGTTTGACTATAATAACCAGATTGTTTATTTGTACCTCTTACAAAGAGCAAGTCCAAGTTATTTATTTGTACCTCTTACAAAGAGCAAGTCCAAGTCCTGCACCATCATTAATCCGATTTGGTCCGCTACCAGATTGTGCAAATTTAGTAAAAAGATGTGGAATATCCTGTGGACTGATTCCGCAGCCAGAATCTTTAACCTGCAAATAAAAAACATGTGACAATGTAAATTAACGTGCAACATAAAAAGAAACGAAACGTCTCAGCAATTGCCGTTTCACCATGTTTATGAACATTAACTCCTGTAACATGTCTATCAGAAACACTTCATAGTATATTTGAAGTTCAAATTAGTATTCTTTGATGCCCATTCCACCACTGCCCCGCCCTTCTTCTCTGTTACTCTTAAATTCTTCCATATCAATTATATTGTAGAATTTATTGAGTATAATTTTTTCTTTCTTTTCTTGTATGGCGCAAGTATTAACAGTTTTATTGAACAACATAGTAATTTAGACTACTGAACACACAATAAATTCACATGCGCCATTCAATCGACCAGATAATAAATAGAAATGGCTGTCACTTGACACGGTAAAATTCAGGAGCCCCCCAGTCTCTCAGGGATTCTGGTTTGGCAACAGAAGCTATAACTGAGACATAGCCTTCGATTTTGGAGGAGCTGCAATGGAGAATTCGATTTTGGAGAATTGATTTGGTCTTGGAGAGAAATAGGAGGAGGAGAGAGAAGAAACCCTTCGTAATTTCTATTTTGTGTTTTGTTGAGATCGTGGGCCGGGTTTAAGGACGTGAACAGTAGGATGTCACGATAAGGATGTAACGATAAGAATGTCATCCTAGCCAAACATATATATATATATATATATATATATATATATATATATATATATATATATATATATATATATATATATATATATATATATATATATTATTTTTTTACTTCAGGTTAATATATTCTCCCTATTTATTATTGTGGGTCCAAATTTAAGATTTGTGTGTAAACTTTTATTCTATATATAGTGCACAATGCTCGTATTTTTTGCTCGAATGGTGGTCCATTATATGGGCCTTCAAACCCGATTGTCAAGCAGCCGCTCCAGTTTTATTTGACTTATCTTTAAGGAGGTTTGCACAAAAAAAAGAAGACATATCGAAAGGGTTTAGGGTTTAGAATTTAGGTTTAGGTTTAGGTTTTGAATTTGGGTTTGGTGGTGAGTGAGAAAGTATTGGGATATTTAAAGGTGAAGTGGTCTAATTTGACAGTGACTAATTCAACCACCCCTAATTTGGGTTTTTGAAGTATCACTAAAAGTATGCTTCCGACTCAAATCTTGATGAGATGGTTGTAATTGATCTTGTTATAAAGATTTATTAAAGCTCTCATTTTTCCTCTTTTGAGATGAGAAAATATGTGTGCGTGAATCTTTTCCCAACTAAAATAGGTTGACATAATTGAGAATAAATGTAGAATCAACGTAATGATTCGATCTCGTTATTATCCGTGAAAGTTAAAACTACATATAACACATTCCACTGTAATTTCAGATTTCCTCTTTGGCAACTATTAGTAGTAAAAACAACAAAAAAAAATGAAATGTAGAATTCTTTCATTCGGTCGTTCAATAGAGTTTGGTAAATTATGAGGTTGAGTAAAAAAGTGAGAAAAAAAAAAATAGAACCAAACTCATCATGCTTAATTAAACTATTGGGCAAGCATACACAAATAAAAAAAAAAAAAAAAAAAAAAAAAAAAATAGAACAAGTCAAACAAAAAATATGTTCTCACTACTAATTAAAATTTTAACTATAAAGTGTTTTCAAAATTATCTCTAGCACCAACATCTCTCTTTTGTGCTAGAGATTGGGTTGGTGCTAGAGATTGAAGATAAAAAATTATCTTCAAAATAATATTCAAAAATTATCTTCGTAATTATCTCCAACACCAAATCTTTAATCTTCAATATTTAATCTCCATCACTACATCAACAACTAACACGCTATCCAATATACTTCAAAATTATGACTACAAAGTGTTAACTACTAATAGTTGTTTATTAGGTGGAAAAATACAACTCTATTTAATTTGTTTTTTTTTCTAGCAAACCTCCACAGCTTCTCACAATTATTTAACAAAAAAGAGATTCACATGTTGTTGAAAATTTAACAAAAAAAAGGTTCACATGTTAGTTGAAATATAAAGTTGTATTCAAGAGTAGATACTAAAAACATTTGGAAGAAGTTTTTTTGAGTGATCAGAATTATGAGGGGGGAGGAATCTAGATGTGGATAATGAGAAATAGCATTGTTGTCTTTGGATGTGTTATATTTTGACACTTAGACATAATCGTTAATGTTTTTTTTAAACATCTTTTGCGATGTGATACAGACAGTGAGAAGTAAATAAAATATATTGTGATGGGAGACAAACAATGATATTACAATGATATTAAAGTTAGGGTGAACTAGTGTTACCCCCACTAGATAAGCCAATTAGGATTTCTCCACTAGATAAGAAATTAGGGTCTCCCCTTAAACACGGTCAACTTGGTTTGACCGTTAACTTTAAAATCAAACAACTGAAAATGACATAAATGCCCCCACCTAATTAAAATTTAACATTTTCTTTTTGAAAACAATGAGGATATTTGTGTAATTTTCAATTGTTTGACTTGAAAGTTAACGGTCAAACCAAGTTGACTGTGTGTTTAGGGGGGAGATCCTAATTTCCCATCTAGTGGGGAGAAATCCTAATTGGCTCATCTAGTGGGGGTAATACTAGTTAACCCTTAAAGTTATATCTTAATATCTATCCAAATTAACGATTATCCCATTGCAAAGATTTACTGTGAAGAATCTATTCTCTTATATCTTAATCACACTTCTAAATTAAGTCAACTACAAAAACGAGATCAAAACAATGAGAAGTAAATTAAATATATTTGCGATGGAATAATAGATGTGTTATATCTTAATATCTCTCTATATCTTAATTAAATGTATTTTATCATAAAACTTATGAGAAGATTAGAGGTAGAGAGAAAAAAAAAATGAAAAATGCAAATGGAAATGAGAAACATACAATCATCAGATAACCTAACTTTTAAAACTCTATAGTGCTCTTCTTTGTTAGGTCCGGGATAGCTACCTTTTTCATGCTCTTCATTTCACCTAGTTTTCTTTATCTTCCTTCCAATTACTGGGTTAAAAGATCCACACTCCATCTTGCTGGTGAAGTGTTAGGTGTCACTGTATGTAGTGCCCTATCTACCTCAGGGGTTATCTGATATGTGAGAATGGAAGTACATTGGATAGCTTTTCTGTTCAATTTGGGGCTATTGATTATGAACGCATTTAGAGTTTAATTCATTGGTTGGGGTTCTTGTGAATCAGTAAAGAAGAATTAAATCCCTTGAAAGGGAAAATTATTGCACAATCCCATTTCTCATTGCAAGGACCATCAAGTCATGTGTGATCAATGAATGGTAAAACAAGTTTTAGGAAACAGTCTATAACTCTATCGTGCCTAAATTAATAATAAGCTACAAAATTGTCGACCAGCCAATCTGCCATTGAGATTGTTTTCCTCTTCCATGATTCGTAGCGGCACTTTCAACAATGAACAATTCCATATCAGTGCACTGAACAAGATGGAGACTGGAAAACGTGAGTTCAAGGACGATATAGACGAGAGCTTCCAAACTTCTCGCAGGAATCAGCGCATATCCTTGGGGAGAATCATTGGCATCCAGAAGTGTATCCCCACCTCGTCTCCCCTATTGACGTTGTTCAAGGGTCTATATCTTCAGCAAACCTGGCTTTTCCTGAGAAGACATACTGCATCTCCTCCTTCCATGTCTGCAAAATCAAGATTGTCAGAAGGGAACATAAAGCCTTCAGTAAACTTGCATCCCATAGACATAAATTACCTCATGTCTAAAACATAATTCTTAAATGTGGGACGTTTGTCTTGTGTATATCATTTCCTTCAGGACCTCTCTTATAATATTTGTTCCCAAGCCAGTGTAGCTGCAGTAGCAAAACAAGATCAAACAAATTCAATTATATGTAATTCCTAAAACCATAGCAAGAGATGAGTTATCTTCCAGTATCATACTTTTACAGCATGGGAAAATCCAGATTGATCAACTGAATTCCTTGCTATCTCACAGAGATCACAGGAGGTTAGCTTCCAAACCTGGCAAAAAAATAAATAAAGGTTTGCTAAGAAATTCGAAGACCCTCAACCTTTTGCCTGACAAAAAAACAAAAAAAAACTCAACTACCAAACCTTAGCTGCAACGCTGTATTCTTCCACAAGTGGTTCTTTTGTCAAATGTATTAGCAAAGGATCATCAGTTGAGAGTGAAACATTAAGCCCACGCTGAAAGAACGTGGGAAATGGGTTTCGATGATAGTCCAGAAACAAGGAATTGTTGCTCAATGGTGTCATTGACATTCCAATCTGATAAACACGATAGATAGGGCACAGTATCAATAGACAAAAAAAAATATATATATTGATGCAAGTGGAGAGCTTAGTTGGAAAGTAGTAAAATTAGGAATGGTCATACACGAAGAGGTTGTTAACCTGCAACAAACGCCTACAGACCATATGAGTTTCCTATATATACTTCTTAAGAACCCGAGCATCCAATATTAATAGGGTTCACACGTTTTTCATGACAGTTTAAACTAAAGCAAATGGCTGGTGGCCTACTCCACATTATCTGTGCCACACTACTCTATGCTTTTGGCAGACCGTTCTTACTATTAATTGAAATGTAGCTTATGCTTGATCTAGAAGAATATAGTCAAGCATAGAAAATATTAACCTGAGCAAGATAATACAAATACTGCAAGACCGGAGATTTTCTTAGAATGATCCCATGCCCAATATTATGGCATGAAAGGAATGCCGCGGCCAAGTGGTCAATATCTCCTGCCTGTTCATGTAATCATGATGTTATGAACTGGTGTGCATAACGAAGAAGTAAAATCTTAAAAGCAAGTAGACTAGAACCTCTCCACAGTGAGGCCGGAATCTGATTGTAGGCATTCCTTTTGATTCACGAAGCTGTTAAAGAGAACGAAAAAAGAAAATGCAATCATCTCAAATGAAGAGCCAAAAATATACATATTTGAGGGTCAAGAACTGCAACCTAACCAGACAAAATAAGTCCTCGGAACTGTTAATTAATAATTACCTATCAAAGTGTATCTTAAACAGAACATGAGAGCATGCCTAGAGACTATTAAAATAATTTATTCTGTCCCAACAGACTTTACTTAAGTATATAAACCTGTTTCCATTTGTACAACTTGATTGGATGGTATTCAAATTATCAGAAAAAAAATCATATTCTTCTTATATGTTCTCTAAAACTCTCAGAGATATTTTCCTGATTCTATTGTGCTACATGCACTTGGAGAAACTCCCATCATGTTTCACTAGTCATCTAACACTTGTATGCTCCACAGAAATCAGCAACCCTGTTAATACCCTTTCATGCATGTGCCCATACAACTAGAATATTTTTCCCATTTATTAGGACTTCAATCCCATCCAGTGACAACATCTTTTTACTATATCTTACCTGGTGTAGACAATCATCAACTCAAAGTACACAATCCAGTCTTATTACCGTCTTCTAGTTGGCAATGACATGGCTTAAGTACTTTGTCTACAAAAAATTCCAATGCTGTATAATGTTCATTACAGCAATTGATAAAAACAAGGAAAGGGGCTAAACAAAATTCTAGACAGTGATTAGAATAAGACTTGATTGTTATTATTTCATTTTCTTTTCTTTTTTTACGCTTTTGGCAATAGTATACAGGTATACATGTTAAAGTTTGTAACTTCGGAACTGCAATAACCTATAGATTCCATAAACTGCTTTTGATAATTCGATCTTACAAATTCATGAAAAGCGGCACAACTACAAGGCATCTGAAACTACGGTGGAATTTAAAATCAGAGAAACAAACACTTGAGGCAAAGTAGGAAAATGACTACCTTGTTGAGGGTATACAAATTTGCATAGCAATAGTATGCATAGTATGAGTATGCAGGATTGAATTCATTGGTCCACTCAGATGGCTTTGGCATGTGCTTAGTTGGACGCCTTTCAGGTTTACTTTCATCATCTACGATGTCAAAACCTACAACCTGTGCAGGAAACAATGAACTTCAATAACCCATTGTTCTAAACTGATTCCTACCATGGATAATGGAAGGCGCTGTCAGTCCGGAACAACGCATACTCCCACTACAACAGAATTAAAAGGAAAGGAAAAAAAGTGAAACTCTTCATAGATTATCCATCTCAATTTTCAAAGTAGGTATGCATAGAGTAGCCTTATGCTTCCACATCTTTCCAAATAGATTATTAAATCAGTGAAAGATATGCTTCCACAACTTTCTGTGATAGATTTTTAATTCAGTAAAACTTATGCTCCTACAACCTAAAAAGAAAAAACTGAAGCTAACTGCATACTTATGCTCCTACAACCTAAAAACTGAAGTTGAATAAGCTTCCCTCTCTCACCCCCCTTGATGTATACCACAAGCATACACCAAGCTCTACATTGTATATTTGCTTTTAATCAATCCTCTGAGGGTGAAATGGATGATTTCATAAGACTGCAGAAAGAGTACAGGAATCATTTTGTAGTTGCTTTGCATATGATTTTCTATGTAATTGGGATACTCTTGTAACTTAAGGGCATGGGTGGGTAGGATCAAGTAGCTACTGCTACCTAAGATCTATATGCATTTGTAATGTGTAACCTTTTGAACTATTATGAATAAATTGAGTTTTATCGATTAAAAAAAAAAAAAAAAAGTTACTTTGCATATGAAATTTTTTGGTTATAAATTTAAAAGAACAACAAGGAAAATAAGTCGATCTCTTTTTCTTCTCGTCTCAAATCCATTTCGAAAAGTTTAGCATATGTGCTACTGCAAAATCATAGGATAGAGCCATAAACTGTAAAGTCAAAATGAGATTACGCATAAAAGATACAAGTATCTTGTAGTTTGTTTTGTATCATCCTATCTTTTATATCAATAGAAGAGTTTATCCATCAAAAGAATACGCTCAACACCTGATGGGGGCATTGAGCAGTTATTATTATGTTTATGTCTTGTTTGTAATCATCTTTCTGATTTAAAGATTTCTTCGTTTGTTGTACATCATCTCTTCCTACATTTTATATTGATTGGCTTTTGATGAAGTTTTAACCATCAAACAGTCAAAAAGAAAAAAGAAAACTGAAAAGAACAGAGAAATGAGAAAAGAGAAAAGTCATAAAGAAAAGAAAAGAAAAGATCAACATCTAGAAATGGATTAAAGGAACTTGTACAGTAGTACTTCGGATATAGAATATAAAATATTCGATCATAAAAAACCTGTTTTAGGAACACATGCAGCTGAGGATGAGAATTTGGGTCAATTGAGACTTCAAAAAGCGGGAGGAACACATTATCCAAAATGTTCTGGAAGGATGTAGCTGTTCCCATTTTCCGGTAGACATTGTATAACCTGGGTAGCTGAACCACATTAAAAAATATGAGTGATGAACTACAATATTAACTGAGAAGAATCACGGCATGAGCAAGTTTGACTTTAAAAATTTAAGCAGCTCAGGGTTCAGAGAATAGGTTTATATTTCTAAATGTTAGTTGCCATTTACTGTTGTATTGATATGATGTTCACATTACTAGGTTTTTCTCTTCATTTGACAGAATGACCAACATGTCTGATCCTTATCATGCCTATACCCTGTTCTACTCCACATATACTGATATTCTGTTTACAAACAGGGTGTAGCCTGAAAGCGGAATGAACTACCAACGCACTCAAAAATTTTAAAAATTTAAATTCTTTCTATATTAGTAATATATTCCAATTGTGGAAGAGGAATGAACCACCTAAATTAGCCTGAAAGCGGAATGAACTACCTATGCACTTAAAATTTTCTAAATTAGTAATAGATTCCAGATGTCAAAGAGTCTTGAGGGGTAACATTTGAAAATGTCAACTTTTGTCCACAGAAAACACGAAAAATCTGGACTACAAACCAGAGTCTAAGTTCAGGTGTATTCAAATGATCAATCCCATTTTTCCAAGCCCAATACTATCCCCACTTAGACACCCAAGAACCATCATGGTTGTGGTGGTTTTCCTCAAAAGGCTATGTGCTTCCATGCAGATAACGCCCTACTTAGCCACTGAAGGCCATCTAGGACAACTTCCTAGCTGACGCGTGACGAATACATGGTGCTACAATCATCACTCCTCGCTAGGTGTCTTTCAAACATACCACATTTGGCAATACACACGAGGCATCACAGTCCCACCATCTTTGGAGAGAACTGTCTTCGACTATTGTACCACTTTGTAATTATTCCAGCCCATACTATGATGTTGATCATGTCCCAGCTAAGCTACTCAAGGCCCAAAGCATATCATGGCTGTCTACTTCTCCTCAAAGACATTAGTATGTGATAAGTCATTATTAAAATTAAGGATCTGGACACACTAAACCCATGAGATATCACAATCACAGTTACTGTGACGCCCCCTAGGTATAGCCCAAAGGGCTATGTTGGGAAGGCACCTTAGCAAAATAATGGTGATGGCAGCACCAAGTTCAATTCCACATCGGCTTGGAAGCTGTCCTACAAAAACTGATGTGGACATGAGTTGGGACATAGAATTCGAGTCAAGCCCATGGGTCGCATGCATTAGGTGAGCCCCCATATAAC
Source organism: Coptis chinensis (assembly GCF_015680905.1). NCBI lineage: Eukaryota > Viridiplantae > Streptophyta > Magnoliopsida > Ranunculales > Ranunculaceae > Coptis > Coptis chinensis. The sequence goes on along the minus strand of NC_141456.1, from coordinate 20,955,466 downwards.
TTAATCGGTCCAATTTGAATTGTTTTAATTAGTAGCAGCCACATGTCTTATTACTATTGGCTTCCCTTTGTTGTCAGTTAGTATAAATAAGGGCTTGTAATTAGGGTTCACTAGTAAGTTGATGTTTATGAATTTTTGAGAAGAAATATAGAGAGACTTTTAGGTTTTCTTTGATTTGTTTTAATTGAAGTGTGGACTTTGATAAACTGTTGCTTCTGCCAGTTTAAATCTACATTAAAACTTGGCAGTTTGGCACTGTACGTGTTTCACGATATCTCCAAATTCACCACAACTTCCAACAACCAATTGTGTTTAATCTTCCAGACAATCATTGCCATATGCTATTACATTGATTTCTATTCATCGCCACTTATGTTAGAGTTCTAAGGAACATCTCTCGAGGGGCTATAGGGCGCAAACTATTGCATCTTGCGTTATGTGCGGATGGTCCATTGGGGGTTTGGCAGCGCCCCAACCAGAAGTTGTTAGGAAGTTTCTATTATGTGCAATTGTGTTATTTTCTTATATATCTATTGGAGGGATACAAGGCCGAAAACTAATTAAGGCCGTGTACTCTTTTCTCTATTTTCTCTCCAAACTTTCTTCACTAATAGAATCAACCATAATAAATGAATTCTAGAAAAAAAAGGATAAGCTGGCTACCTGTATCAACCAAACTGCATTTTCACTATAGATTGCATTGTTAATAAACCAGCTTGCCAACTGATCCCATTCACTTTGTTTTCTTCCATAGATGGATACCCTGTACTCAGCCATCTAGAAAATAGAGAGGATTTAATTAGAATTGGATAGATGGATACTGCCATATGCTGCTTGACTATTCCAAACACACAGCAATTATCTAAATTCAGAGTTAGCAAAATGAAAAATCCTGAAAAACATTCTACCATAATCAAGTATTTGAGAAAATCTCCAAGAACATCAACATCGTTCCGGACACAGCAAGTGAACTATTGGATGTGGACGAATGCACTTATGATACACCCCATACATAGAGACATAATGGAATTTTGTATGTAGGAATTTGTTGTATGTGGGTATGTTGGTCCAATAAAGTGCCGTCACGTGTATTCAAACCTGACTCTCTCCAAGACTCCAACTACAGAGATAAAATGTTAACATTTGGTTGCAGTGCAATACATGTGGCGACATGGTATTGGTCCCGCATGCACATACTAAATCTTTTGTAGAGACATGCACACTCAGTCACGCAGAGTCATTTAGGCATCTACAGACCAGTACTGGGATACAGAGGATCATTAGATCTTCGAACATAAGACTCCTTCCAGTGGAAACATGAGACACCCAGTTCCATAAGGTTGCCTTAATATTACATAAAAGTAACTCAAGGGTGTAAACCTTGGCTTCAAATATTAGTTAGATTTCTTAAACCAATGCTAATTAGGCTACTGAGCTAATCTTTTGGAGTACTCATAGATTTGTACATGATCCAACAATCCTCAGTCAATTACACATTAGCTACTCCTGTTAGGCCACAGATGTGTACATGTCTACTTTAATCTTTCCCAATAAATCACTTATCCATTTGAATATTATTCTCATCTCCAAAACCACGGATCTGGATACTAAAAGAGATTTCAGTGAAAAAACATATTCATTATATATGTTCAACATGCATATCCCATTTCTGTACAACAGACTTGCAAAAATCCACGAGAAGCAGCCGTGCTTCTTGGATGTGCCAATCACCCTTTAGCTAATAAGTCCGTGGGTATCTCTTTTCCTTTTTGCTTGGTAATAGAAGACTTTCATTCAATAAACAAAGTAGGTTGAGAAAAAACTGCAGGTACAATACTTGGCCCATTTAAAGCGCTATAGTATTTAACCGGTGTAGGGTCAGGTTTGGCTTGACATAGTTTAGACTTCAGCCATGATTGCTGAGCCCAACCAAAACTTCAGTCAGGATTGGGTTTCACAGTTAGCTTGTCGAGTTGTTTACTGTATCCCTTAAAACCAACTTATGATTCAATGTCAAACCACTGATGAGTGATTACTATAATCTATAACATCAAGAAATATTATCCCTTAAATCCCAAAAAAATAAAATATATATATATATATGGGGCTGGCTACCTTGACAGCTCCAATTGATAGCTTATCTTGCCAGCTCGTCATGTCCGTTCGATCTCATCTAATCCAATGGCTAGATCACGCACCCAAACAACTAGAGAATAGAATGGGGGAAAACTGGTCATTTAACTTCCTTTATCAATTAACCCAAAAAAAAAACGCACAGACCTCTCCCTTTCTCTCTTTTCTCGCTCTCCTCACCAACAGTGAAGATGACGAAGTGACTTCCACCCCATTGAACCTCAACAACGAAAATGAAATCCACCACCACTACAGAGAGACCACCACCACTCAAGAACGAGAAACCCACCACCACTACAGATCGAGAAACCCACCACCACGTTTGATTAACTCAAAAGATGTAAGTTTTTTTTTTTTTTTTTTTTTTTTTTTTTTTTTTTTTTTTTTTTCTATTAACTCTCTTTTCTTCTATTGTGTAGTGTTTGAGATGAATGTTGAGTTCTAAATTGGATAAATTGATGTTTTTGCTATGATAAACAGTGGATTTCAATGCAATTTAATTTGATATTTGCATGATAATTTGGTCAAACCATAGTTAATTTGATATAATTTAATTTAATTTGATATTTTGCTATGATAAACAGTGGATAAACAGTGGATTTCGAAAATAATAACTTGGTCAAACTTGTGAAGAAGCTACCAGATGAACTTTTTCATGATGTAATGGTAAGTCTTCTTTACTTGACATTTGCACTATATGAAAATGAAGTGTTATGCATATTTGGCAGGTTCCCTTTGGCAAAGCAGCATTTTTTCCTGGTCGGCTAATACACACGAATGAGTTTTTGGTAAGTTGTTCGTTTCACTACAATTGCTAGGTGTAATTTTTCCTTTTGTTCTTATATTATGTCTCAATTGCTAGGTGTAATTTTTCCTTTTGTTCTTATATTATGTCTCTGAAGGTTCTGTTAGGAGAAGGGTACTATGTCAAACGAACATCTAAGCAAACTGTTGATATATTACAAAGAAGAGGAAAGGCTTTGGACTCTCAAGTTGATTCCCTTAAGGCTGTAATGTTGGACCTTAAAAGTGAGGCTTTTTTTTTGACACTACAACTTCTGAAGCTGCAGTAAGTTTCATTCTGACTTAATTTTAATGCATTACTTCACTTAGTTGTAACACTTGGTCGTTTAGCTATTAAACTCACCGATGAACCCCCACCTCACGGAGGGTTGCTAAACTAACTGATCTGCTCAGGTGCCGCTTCTTGGCTTGAGCAAGTTCATTTGTGCTGCAATATGAGCCGAGTCTGAACATGCTGAAATTTGACTTCCCGACAAAGTATTAGTGAACTTCGAGCTACTCGAGGTTCTACTCGTTTCTAGCTCCCTCAAGCTTGTTTCATGTTGCAATTTGAGCTGAGCTTAAATAACTTTTTTTTTTATGGAATTATTCTGCATACAAATAATGGTTGTTGAATAAAGGTGATGGTGCTAATAAATATATTTGCATGGACTAAGGGACTTTAACTAAAGCACGTTGTAATATGCTTATATGCTTCTAGTCTAATTGCAACCAAGAGAAGTCCGTGTTTGTATAAGTGTACTCAGTGTTGTCTAATACTATTGCTACAACTAATTACTAACTACTTTTATTATTGTTATTATTACTATTGTTGTTGTTGTTGTTGTTGTTGTTGTTTGTTATAAGATTTTCTTTGAATGGCCTGAATAAATCTTCAAGGAATATTGAGTAGTTAAGAGTTTTCAGTTTTTCTTTGCAGTTATTGGGGGGAGTTTTTTTATTAGTCTTTTCTATTTGATTTTAATTCTTAAATCTTCTTTTCAGTTCTTGGTTTTGAATCCCAACATTTCTCAAACGAAGGGGAGGAAAAAGAAAACAAAGAGAATGAAAGGCCCCAGGGAGGAAGCCTTAAAGAATCCAGGAAGAATGTGTAAAGTTTGTAATAAGATTGCTAAACACGACTCTAGAAATTGTCCAGAAAAATTAAAAAACAAGAGTGGAATGACATGCTTGTTTAGTGTGGAAGGACCGTTGGTTATGTTCTTACGGTCTTGTTTTTTTTGGGTGTGTGTTTTTTGTTTTTTTTGAATTGTAAGAATTTTAAGACTATCCAGTTTTTTGGGAGCTTACAGCAGTGAATTTCTTTTATGGAGTGAACTAGTTCAATGTGTTCAATGCACCTTCTTATTTTTTTTATTGTTTATTACTAGTTCAATGTTTATTTGCAGGTTCTTCTTCATCTCAGTTGATACACCACTCCATTAATTTGCTTATATAGTATATGGTTTCGATATGGATGGAAATTGCAGTGAGATGATTTAATTGATACATGAGTTCATTCATTATCGTTGCATTTGAATGCCAATTGGATACAGAAACAGTTCTTTGTGGACTATGAACAAAGAATGTTCATAACTTATGACTATGAACAATCATTGTTCATAGTCCAATTGTGATATGAACAAAGAATGTTCATAACTCATGACTATGAACATTGATTGTTCATAGTACAGTACAGAGAAACCCACCCACCACCACGTTTTTCTGTTAAAATCTTCGACCGCTCTCCTCACCTAAAGAAAACAATTCAAGTTTGAAGCTTTTACCTTTTGGTGAGTTATTTCATATCGCAAAGACATTAATTTAAGGTGGGTGTGCGCCTATTAGTTGTGCTCTATCTATAGGCGTGCGTCTATTAAACTAACGACGCACAAATACTGTACTATGAACAATCAATGTTCATAGTCATATGAGCGTGCGCCTATTAGTTATGCTCTATCTATAGGCGTGCGCCTATTAAACTAACCACGCACAAATATTGTATTATGAACAATCAATGTTCAGTCATGTGGGCGTGCGCCTATTAGTTGTGCTCTATCTATAGGTGTGCGCCTATTAAACTAACCACGCACAAATATTGTACTATGAACAATCAATGTTCATAGTCATGAGCTATAAACATTCTTTGTTCATATCACAATTGGACTATGAACATTGATTGTTCATAGTTCGGTAGCTATGAACACTCATTGTTCATAACTATGAGTGTTCATAGTCCATACTGTACTATGAACAATCAATGTTCATAATCATGAGCTATAAACATTCTTTGTTCATATTACCATTGGACTATGAACATTAATTGTTCATAGTTCGGTAGCTATGAATAATTGGACTACGCTATGAATGTTCAACAAACTATAACAATCACCGTCATAGTCCATATATGAACAATCATGAATCATTGTTCTATGACTATGAACAATCATTGTTCATAGTCCAATTGTACGTGGTTCAATTGATTGTCCATTGTTCATGACAACAAAAAGCTCATTCTGTCCCTTGGGAATTTCGACAGCCAATTGATGCAACGTTTTATTCACAAAGATGTATATTAACACCATCCATAGCAAGTGTTGGAGAGCACGAAGGAGCACACTGATGATCCGAATTTTAATCCAATTGCTTCAAGTATTAATTTTTTTGGTAGGCAATTGCTTCAAGTATTGATCAAGGATAAAACCCCAAATTCATCCAGAACACTTAAAACATAAAAATAGAGATAAAAAAAAAAAAAAACCTTAATCCTTAACATAAGACATCCAGTGTTATTAGACATAAAAAAAACCCAAAAGCTGAAAGCCGGTCTGGAAGGGAAACAAGTGAAGTGAAGTGAGTGGCTGAAAGAAAAAACACAATCATCTAAAATATGTTTCTTGTAACCCAAGCTCCCAACAGAGCATTATCCTCAAAACAATGTACACATTCCTCTTCTTCTCAATTCCCAAATTCAAATCCTAGAAAACCACTCTTCTCCAATAAGCCCAAACCCAAATTCATTTCCAGAAACCCTATAAAATCCCCAAATCTAACTCTCGTTGCCAATGCGGTAGATTCAAGACCCGATTCCTCTTCACCTCCTTTCAAGGAAGACGAAACTGTTTTCGTTGGTGACGATAGAGTTCCCTTGGAAGGCGTTATTCAATTCGACAAACCCGATTTTTCAGAGAAAATAAACAAATGGGGGTAATTTAATTTACTTAATTACTTAAACAGTAAACAGTAAGAATTTCACAATTATTTGAATATGCAACAGTCGTGTTACACTTCTTTCTGGTGGAGATGTTATGGCTTTGCTTTTGTTCTCGGCAATCGGAAGACTTAGTCATGGGTTTCCTGTTTTCGATGTCGAGACACTTCACACAGCATACCCTTTTATTGCTGGTATCCCTTTTAACGAATCAATTCAATGGACTTTTTGGGTGATTATCGTTGTAATTCATGACAGTAATTTTGGGTTTTGTTGGGAGAGATGAAGAGAAGAAGGAGGAGTCATCGGGTGGTTTTTAGATTTAATTTTGAGAAAAGAAAGTAAAATGACCAAATTACCCTCGGCGTTCCTTTTGTTAAATGCGAACAAGATCTAGGCGTTGGATGGGCTTGAATCTAGTGGATGTGATGAGCTGTTAAGATAGGATGTCAATTTAAGCTATCAAGGTAGCCTGCCCCTATAAATAAATATATATATATATATATAGGTAAAACTTCATATATATATATATATGAAGAGTAGCTACTTAAGTTAACTTAAAATAAGTACGTAGGTAAAACTTCACCTATAAAATGAATTCAACCCCAATGTTTTTGTGGATATGATATAATTACTGTAAAGATCATCTCCATAAAATTTCAGCTCATTTGGAAACCTCCAACATTAGCAAAAAAATATTGCAAAAACTCAACATTTCTAGACCGTTAGATTTCTTTTTAAAGATGACAACAATTTTTATCTATGTTAAATCAACAAGAAAATCATTATGTTATCATGCCAAAGTTCAAGATCCTCCTTTGGTGGATGAAGAGTAATATGTTTCCTTTAAAATTATTAGGGTAATTGTTTTATATCCAAAAGAGAAATTTAATGAATGTATGTCAGAACCACAACTAAAAGGCGAACAACTTCATATCTAACCACAATACGAATAAGTCCAAAAACAAACGAATGGTCAAACCTGGTATTTACTTGCTTCAAGATCAGACAGAACCTCCTTGGTTACTTCGGCCAGAAAACGCCCTGAAACGATTGCCCAATCAACATTGGTAGAGAAATTTTACTTTGTAACAGAAAATGGAAAAGATCATTATTGAGACTTTATTTTCATAATTCAGCACATTCTATGGAGAATTACCTCATCATACGATACTACTTTTATTTTACATTGATCCGTCAGAGAAAAGTTTCATTTAAATCGAACTTCAAGATAACCCAGAGCAAAAAAAAATAGTGTCTCCCACTAAAATTCAACTGCCGAGTATTTTAGACAGATAAGGTTTTCCATTTTCTCTTCTTTCTTAAGGAAAAACAAAGTATTTAAGACCCAAAGTATTTAAGAACATGGCGTATTACAATTTATTCAGTTCATGGAAAGAATTAAGAAGTGCACAATTTTACATAATTGTGATGATTTAAAATACAAAATCAAAAGTGAGTCCCAAGCATCAGTGTATCACTTTTCTAAAGTATTGTCTGTTCTAATACCTTGATAACTGCAAGTCTAAGAACCTACTATTCGAATTATATACTGCAAGTCTTCAATCAAATTAAACTCCCAAGGACTTTCAATTAATAGATTAACAAAATTTGATTTATTTTGAGAGTATTTTATGAATGTTCCAGTGTTGCCAGTCCACTTTCCCAAGAATCTATATTCCATGGAAAGCTTTGCTGAGAATGCAGTTACTCATGAGAAAGCTTTCCCATTCGAAATGTTAAAATGGGTCAAAACCAAGTCAAATGAAAACATATCTCCAATTGTTGTATATAACTATATAAGGGGAACAGGGTCAGTCCAATAACGAGGAAAGAGGCCCAGCCCAATAAGCAAAGATTTAATAAGAGCCAACCCAAACTAAGAATCTAAGACACTCAGGCTAAAAGATCTAGGTTGAATTTGAATTGTCATTCCCATCATTATACATTTACCAATTGAGCAGATTGTTTGTGTCTCAAACCTTGTATAAGATTGTCTTGCTTTAGGAAGATTTCCCTGAGTCTGCTCTGTCCACAAGGATTATACTTAAGATTGAATGTATCGAAGCGATGAAATGTATTCTTATCAGCATGCACATCCAACAAATCAACATTGAGATCGTATCTGCAACATTCCATTGCAAGACAATAATAAGAAATGCAATAGTTTTTTCCTACAGAAAATATTGATCGATGCAGCAACTGATATATTTACCCAGTCAAATCCAAACTCTCAAAAACTTCTCTAAGTGTTAGGTACTTTCCATCTCGAAATATGACAACCTGCGTGAGAAAGTCAATAATACATTGAAGGGTATTAAAATAACGGAAAATATTTTTGTTGTACCAAGCAAAAACGAAATTCATGTCAAAGAAAGAATACGATTAAAACTTAAGTAACTGCTTGCTAAAGGAATAAAACAATGCAGAAAAAATAGGCATTTTACCTCGTCAGGTTCTTTTCTTAATTTGGACTTGATGAAGCGCAAAAGATGCTTCTGATTCATGCATGCGGAATGATGTATATGTGTATCTACCTTTCTTACATTGTAAAAATCACGATGTGGGGCACCTTTTTGAGCTAAAAACTCTCGATCTGCATTTACTAAAAGGTGAAGGCGGAACTTCTGCATGAAGAATAAAATAACTCAAATTAAACACCCTAAATAAAAATACATTCAATATAATTTTTAATAAATTTACCTCCTCAAGAAGACGCAGTCGATGATGGCATTCAGAGCGGACATTCCCAAGAGATGCAATTTTCAGTAAGTGGTGCATATCAGTGAAAAATGTGGTTGCACTTGCAACTGAATAGATATCTTCAGTTGCTGGGTGTAATAAAAACAACAGAGTAACATATTTAGTGAAAAAAATAAGATGTCCCCTCTGAGAGCTCCAAAGACGTTAGTAGCTCATAGAAACACAAATAAAGGAAAACACAACTGTTACTCACCATCCCTATTGAGATAAACACGTACAACCCCATCCTCCATCCTAAAATAGTGCTGTTTTTCAAAAAAGAAAGCATACATAAATGCTTTTCAGAAATCAAATTGTATGAGTTCATTACTTTGAGCACCATAATGCTTAACCATACAGCAGGAAAAAAAAAAATCACTGTCGCCAAGATGGATGTTTCAAGTTACAATTTTTTACATACCCCAGTTGGTTCAACATGCTCCAAATGAAATGGATCTTTGTTCAGCACTGGAAGACTTGATTCTGTAAGATTTTCGTTCATCCAGGGAGCAACTTCTTCTCTGTAAACATACTTCTCCCGCAAGTCTAAACATTCACGGAGAAGCATACATACTTCTTCTTCTTCCTTATTTGGTTTCTCTAGTTTCAAAAATTTCGAAAGAAAGAGGATATCGCTTCAGGAACACAACAGTAACAAAAGCAATAAAAACAGAATAGACAAGTCAAGACCTCGAGTCACATAACCAAAAGTACAAACAGCTAGATAATCTTTCAAGGAGATCATAACAAAACAATGCTAAACTGAGATAAAAGAGTGTCAGAGGTCTGAAAACAAAAGAACACAAAAGCAGAAAAAATAACTTAAATAAGGATGTAGGAAACAGCTTCAGTCTTAAAACACAAAAACCAAAAAGAAATTGTTCATAGACCATTAGATCTATGAGACATGCACACAGTAGTAAAGAGTATGAACCCAAATAACAAGTCAAGTCAGACTAAACAACAGTATGCACCGACACAGCCAAATAATAGAATTATAATAAACTACTTAAAGACATCGTAAAATGACGATAACCAATCATTAATGATAATCATATCAAGAATTTGAATATTTGTGTGTGTTGAGGGGGAAGGGGAGGACGGTGAGCTAAGCTATTGGCAAAACATAGCACATTCACGTCAAGCTTATAACATTATTTGAACACATGCACTCCAGCTATATAAAAAGATGCACACTAACAAGAAAGTCAACACGACTTTCAAGCAATAATACTGACTTGGGGATTGCAGAAGATCTCACTTGAATTGTATTTCTCATTAAATATGACTGGTACAAGTTAATAAAAACAAAAAATCTATTTCTAAGGAACAACAAATGAAAACACAAGAAGCTAAAAGCTCACGATGTAAGCAAATGGGCAGATCGAAGAGCCATCGAATAAGATTTGAGTCTATGAAAGTCGAATATACCACGTAGAGCTGTTTTGACAGGCATGAAAATGTCAAAAACATCCTTCCTTGCAATGTGTGTAGGACCGTCACCTGTGTCTACCTTCTGATTGTCATGCAAATCGCCATTACCCTGCGATCTGCTTACCACATCTCCAACAATTTCAGGAGGAGAATCATTATTTGCTACGTCATAGGAATCAAATGTTGAGACATGGACGTTTGAAATACCGTCCTGCTAGAACATAAGCATATAGACAAATCAGAAATCTAGCACCCTGTATTCTATGTGGCAGAACCTTATTAAGACTAGACAATTCACACATAGTAAGCTACTGAAGATATAATAGGTAGGTATACCTATATACCTCTATTGAATATCAGCCAAATCGCTCAACTATTTATTGTTTGCCTTCAACAGGGGGACAGCATGAAAAGGCTAGGTGCCAACTAACAACATGCTATAGAGTATAGACTGCTGAGGAGGACAAATACATTTGAAAGACATACAGAACATAACTATACAGCTTTCAGTAAAAAAGCAACAACTATGAAATGTGAGTACAACAAAAACATACACTGGTGTCTTTTTCTTCTTCTTCTATTTTTTCCTCTTTTAAACCAGTTAAACTTATTTGCGAGAAGAAAAAGCACAAGTAAGTTGGTAAGAGGTCTCAAAAGTGAATACACACGTGTTATTCTGTATATTAAATTTTCACATTGGCTTGTGTTTATATAAGACAATTTTTTGTTGCAGTATCTAAATCTAACTCTAAGATCATAACATCCATCCATATAAAACATACATGCATTTAACATGATCCTTAAGTTGAGTCTATAACCGATAAAAAATAATTGCAGTGTCTAAATCTTCACTTTTTCAGTTTTCCTTTAAGATAGCATTTATCCTGATCAAATAACTAAGTACGTCAGTGATTCGTACAAAAAAAAATCGGAAGAAATATTCTACGCATACATCCCATTTTGTAATTGTATGTCGAAGATGTGAGGCTTACATTTTTACCGTCAATTGCACCAGAATTTCCATTATCATACGGGAAATCACTTTCGTCTTCATTAAGTAAAGGGTCTTCCTCAAAATCCTCTACCCTTTCCAGTGCAACAAGACCTGAAGATTTTGGGGTAGATGGCCTAGCTACAAATATCTGGCCAGATTTAGGACCAAAATGCCTATGAAACTGATTGCTTCCTGCCAAAGTGAAATGAGAGGAAAAGTAAGTTTCTAGTCACACAGGCCGTACATAAACTATATTCGTAGGCATGTATAGCACAAGGTCCAGTTCAGAACTCGCCTTGGCCCAGACTGAATATGCATAGGTCCAGGTCATTGAAAGTTTTTCCAGAAGCGTGCTCATACACTACACAACACAGACTATTGAAGCATCGACAGCCTATACACAGGCGGATCCAGGATTGTCAACCAGGGGGGGGAGGGGGGGGGGAATGGTATAGTGTTGTTACTATTTTTTTTAGGGAAAAGTGTGGGTGGGTTGTAGCCCAACCCAGCCACCCCCTAGATCCGCCCCTGCTTATACAGAAGCCATAGCCCTGCCAATAGTGACCAAGTCCAAGTTATCTTACAACCCGTCAAGTTGCATCATGGAAGAGCTGGTCAATAACCTTCAACTTGTATTAATTCAGGTAGTTGGCAAGGGAGTTGGACTTTGAAGAATTTAACAGAAAACCCATTCCGATCATACGTTACATTTTACTAAACTAATTATTAGCTTTCCAGAAAGGTGAACTGTAAGTGTCCAGCTGCTCGGCTGGTCAAGGCAGTGGTGGTAGCACCAGGAGGTCTTGCGTTCGATTCCCACAGCCCACTTTCATCGGGTTTGGGAGGTTTTCATTTCTTTAACACCTAGTTGCTTGGGTTTTAAGCAACAGCCTCTAATATAAGGAAGTTTCGAGGAAACAAATATTAATAGAGCTTCCAAGGAAAGCACAACATTTAACAGCCAAACAGCTAACACTTTTTGTTTTCTTTGTTCAACCAAACAGTTTACACTAACTAGTGGTCAAAACACACAGAAATAAGCTCATGTACACTTTAAGTAAATAACGAAGTTGTGAACATGCAAGTTTCAACTCAACTCCTCATCTGCTACCACAACCAAGCATCTGAACGTTCAACAGCACTCAAACATGCATCTGTTCGCATATCTTGAGGAAAATAGTTTAAGATGGAACTAGGAGATGTGGATATACCATGTTCCCAAGAACAGTAATCATTGACATCTTCGGAATGTTCCTTGCAAACAATTAAATTGACAGACATAGAATGCATTCTCCAATCAGTGAACACCATTTCCCTAAAACCTTCATAAATGATCCATAAGGAGATACAGGTCTACGAAAGCTCTATTTAAAATCATCCGGCTAGCATGAGAGTTTTACAACATAGCATTTAAGTCAACTTTTTATGAAGCTTTACAGCATGCTCAAAGAGAATAGTCAAATTACTATAACAATCTCAGAAATAATTTTGAAAACACGGAAAATAAATTTTGGAAGACGGTCAGGACTAGCCCAATGTACCCTGCTATGGCAAGTGTGGAGAGGTTCAGATGTATGCAGAGAATATTTCTGCAATTTGGATCAATGACCTCAAAGTTAAAATGGGCCAACCTACACTGAAAGAACAAAAGGACTACTGATTCAAAAATCACATTTTCACAAAATGTAGGTGAAATAACAACCAAAATAGGGGGAAAACAAGATAAATTAGTAAACCATACAAAAAACAACGAAAATAAGAGCAATAAAGAAAGAAAAAACAATGAAAAACAGTAATTTACAGAGAATGTAAAACTTAACCGTAATAAAAAAACATACTTTCCCTAGGAGGAAAAGATGTAATCCAAATATAAATAAATAAATAAACTAGAAAAATAAGATATCAAACAAGAAAAATAAAAACCATAATTACAAAACCAGGAGAACACTTTAAAAAATACATAGCATACAAAATTTAAAACTTGTATACACAAGAAATATAAAACATATGAAGATTACCTCAAGCCTCAAGGTCCACTCACCTAATACCATTACAATGCTCTTCCCCTCAAGTAATTTAAGGCAATACGAAAAACAATGATCAGTGAACTAAAACACTCAACAAGGTAAGCACATTATCATCACCGACTTCTAATCAAACAAAAAGTTGCCACCTTTAAAGTTCACAACCTACTTTCCCATTGAACTTAAATTGGAAAGACATAAAAGAAACCATACCCTCTTCGTCGCGCTGGCTTGCATGGAACTTAACTTCCTCCTCCTCATCTTTCCAATGATCAGCCAACACAGCATTAGGCAAAGAAGATGAAATCCCATATCTAAGATTCCTAACATCATCAAAAGACCTTGCCAAAACTCTTTGTTTCCATATTCTCCTATCAATCTCTTCTTCTTCTTCTTCTTCTTCCTCTTCCTCTTCCTCTTCCTCATAAACAAGTAGTTGTTTTTTGTTATTACGAAGTTGAATTAAACGAAGGAGTATTTGATTAACACTACGTTTGTGAATGTAGAATGCAGATATGGCCATAAATGAAGCTCCTACTAATGCTGCTATTGCTAGTTGCATTGATGTTACTTTTGAGGATGAGTCCATTTTTTACAAGTGTGGGAACTGGAGCGAAGTGTTTTTTGTTTAGGGTATTTATAACAAACTTTAAACTCACTTAAGATACGAGGTTTCACTTACGTGTACGGTTGTTAACAGCCTGTACAACAATAAGATATTTTTATAGTCAATATACGGTCAAAGATTTGAGAATGGTCAACATATATATATTTTTTATTTAATTGGGTTCAACTAAATAATTGGAAATGGAGGGTTATCCCTAATTGCAATTAGTAATCGAGGTCATCACTAACTAACCTTTTTTCGTGTGAAAATTGTGAGCCTGGTTCTAAGTGCCATTTTCATATATTTTTTTATGATAAAGAGGTGATTGCGACCAAATCAATATATTATCAGGTCCAGACCCCGGCCTGAAATATTATTGCCTAGCTTAAGCCTAGCCACCTTGAACAATTACAATTTGAGTACTGGAGTATTTTTTTTTCCATGGGTAACAGCGTCAATCACTCTTCCAATGTATAGGTATGTAGTTCGGAAATAACTTGGATTCACACAGTATGCTTGCCATTTTGATTTTCGGAAATAACTTGGATTCACACAATATGCTTGCCATTTTGATTTGAATCCTTGGTCATTTCAATGGTGACAACAACACCACTACCCTTGTATCTATACCACCTAGCACAAATTAGGAAGTATCCGAAATTGAGTATGCCCAACCCGGCAAACATGTAATAGAAGTACTCCAACCTCCCTTCGTTAAGATCGTCTGGTAACCAGTTTCCGGATGGTGAGTGGGCGGTATACCGATGAACTATTGTCACCAAAAATCCACTCAGATAACTTGCTCCTGCCTTGCTACAAAAGAAGAATGATCCAGCTATACTTCTCATGTTCTCAGGGAACTGCTTGTAAAAAAACTCAACCTGTCCAATAATACCAAATGCCTCAGAAAGACCTGCTAGAGAGAGTTGAATGGCAAGCCAAAAGCCTGACATTGATGAAATGGCACCCCCACCGTTTGCAATACCAAGTGTTGGTCTTGTAAGAGCGTAGTTCCTCCTACGCACTTCGACAACAGCAGAAACTAGCATGGTGATTATTGCCAAGACAAAACCAAAACCAATTCGTTGAAGAAGTGTGATACCACCTTCTTTGCCTGTGATTCTTCGGAGATAGGGAACGATAATGCGGTCATAGACTGGTATCCAAATGGTCAGAGCAAGCATGGTAAATACAATGTAAGATGCTGCAGGGACCTCGAAACTCCCCTTGCCGAGACGCCTATCTGATTGAAGAGCTTGAAAAGTTCCATATGTAGTTTGTTGGACTATTGCTGTATAGTAGATTATACCAGAGGCCCATATTGGAAGCACTCTCATTACACATTTCGCCTCTTCCACTTGTTGCATACTACAAAGTCTCCATGGATCAACAGCTGAACCATCTGGATTAATAGCGTCTTCTGGAGTAAGGATTGCGGCCTTATCAAGGAACCTGATGGGTCATTATGTAGGATTAGAGTCATAAACTTGAATTTACTGTATCTTAATTGTCATTCGTACATTACACTATATATATGAACATAGTGCGAGCGCTACCTGAATTGATCAGTGTAAGCTAGCTTGGAGTTGATAGAATTGGCTGGGAGAAAATTAAAGAGGGACTGTTGTGGGCTTTCAGATGGTTTTAATCGTTTTTTCTTTGAAGCTGCCACAAAAACTTGTATGATGCTTATCAACGGGCTGCCTTCTGGTTTCACCTTCACATACATTCTTGAACCCATGAAGTATAGTGCACAAGACAAGACCATTAGCATTGTGGGAATAGCTAATCCAATAGCCCAGTTGATGCTAGACTGTACATAGACAATAAGCGTCACGGACACCATCATTGCAAACGTGAACGTGAAATAATACCAATTAAAGAAACTGTTAATTCCTTTTTTCCCAGATTCTGTCTCAGGATTAAATTGATCAGCTCCAAAGGCCAAGTTACATGGCCTAATACCACCTGCACCGACTATTAAGAACCCGAATCCACTAAGTAGGAATGCCAATTGCCATGGTGTAGGTCCTACGCAGTTTCCAGTGTCTTTGGTTCCACAGTGTGGAGGATGCAGTTTGGAGAATGCGGCTGTAAGTGTTAGTACCAACATTCCCTGCAGGAGATAGGTAAATTACACTCTGTAAGTTCACTAGGCTTGCTGCTATGTGAGTCATGGTGCTTTGTGTTTCGTGTTTCCTCTGCATGCATCAAAGACCATTAATATTGAGCGTGGAAAATGCTCCCAAGAAAACACCTCAGCAGCGCGCCCTTTTTTCTCAAAACAAAATCAAAGAATTTGAAACCATAAGCAAAACAAATGAAAAAAAAAACTAGAATGTTAGTACCAACAATCTCAGTTCAGTTCAGTTCATCATCATCATCATGATCAAAGAAAATGTACTACTTTTCAAGGCTGATGTCACTTTGATTGTTTTCTCTACTAAAGGAAGGAAAGCTTTTCGAGTACTCTGCTGATTCCGGCTATCTTTTTTACTCCCTTCAATTTTCATTTCATTCCATGGAAATCTAGCTAATTCTTACTGATTTGCGTATCCTCCAGTTTTGGGTTATCCAGTTCACGTTTTGGTTA
Source organism: Coptis chinensis (assembly GCF_015680905.1). Classification (NCBI taxonomy): domain Eukaryota; kingdom Viridiplantae; phylum Streptophyta; class Magnoliopsida; order Ranunculales; family Ranunculaceae; genus Coptis; species Coptis chinensis. The sequence goes on along the minus strand of NC_141456.1, from coordinate 20,938,945 downwards.
TCCAGTTCATGTTTGGGGTTATCCAGTTCGCGACTTAGCGTGTTGGGTTATTTTGTTCGTGTTTATCATTGTTAAGTTTATGAACTGGTTATTTTGTTCATGATCAGCTTATCCAATTCCAATTCTGATTTCCGCTGTTCTGAATTCGTAAATGAATTAGTTGCATCCCACAAAGTTGCATAAGGAAGTGTGTTTGTTATGCGATCTTCCTCTCCTCTCAAATTGTACGATGTGGTGAGACTCCCTGATGATTATTGGTTGGTTAATAAGCACTTTCGTTGCAAAGGTTTGACTCCCATTTTATGGTTCAGCTTAGCTTGTAAGGGTTTGACTCCCTTTTATGTCGTGGTGTCGAGTTCTCTGGTATTTCACAGGCTTTTTTGTTTTAGCCCTCTTATTGAGGAGCTTATTGTATGCTCTTGTCATTGATGGTTCAGCTTTTCTGGGTTTGATTCCCTTTTTTATGTCGTAGTGGTGCCGAGTACGCAGGTGTTTCACAGATTTTTACTCTCTCTTGTTTAGGTAATTCGTTGTTTTTTTTATGCTGTCATTATTTGTTGTGACAAGATGCTTATAGGGAATTACTTGCGATATATGTCTTTGGATTTGAGGGGGAGTATTAGAAGTATTTGGTTCTGCATTATCTATCAAGTGATGTTTGAAGTTTTGGTATAAGGTGCTTATAGATGTGATTGTTATTTTTGGCTTTTGGATGAAGGCCTTTCTAATTGTTTGGATACATCACCCCTAATGTTATGATTGGTCTTTGTTATTGATTCTTGGATCCAACTCAGCAATTTTTCATCGTATTGGTCAAGCTTTTCCACCGTGTGTTGCCCTGGTTCTTGAGCTACCTCTAGTTGAGGTGCATTTGTTTGTGGAGCTACCTCTAGTTGAGGGCATTTATTTGTAGAGCTACCGAGGCATAAAGTGCATGTAGCCTTTATTGTTGTTTTTACCAGGTGCTCGTTCATAGATTTCGCTTGCGGCTGGAGCTTGGAGATGGAGAATCTATCTAACTCTTATCTTTGTATTTGCTTAAGGGAGAGTATTTCTTTGGGGTTGGTATTGTAATTGCAAGTCTGAAATATACACAGTTAGTATATTTCGACTTGAGGGGGAGTGTTGAGATATATATAAGTACGTTATAATACGTGGTTTATTCCCACATTGAGTAGGTAGTAGTCTAAGTATGTGTTCTCTCATTATTTAAGGAGAGTGATCCTGTGTAATCACTTAACTTTTTCTATCATCAATATTATTCTAGTTTTCTACATTACTCTTAAGAAATAATTATTATTTACTCCATTAAGTTCGATGGATTATTAGTGCCATACTGGCACTCAAATCTAAATGTTAAGTTTTTCTCTTTGATTACTTTACCAAGAACAAACCAATTCTTTGTTTCAAATTTGTAATTTTTAATAATAAATCGTTATGGTTTGTGTTGAATATAATTGGTCTAAGCATTTGTTAGAATGTCTCACATAGTCACTTTTATGTAGGTCTGGTGATGGTGATCTTTCACAACATTTGCAACAACTTTAGGTTCGTAGTAATAAAAGTAATGGTTTGTGAATCACTATTGAATTGGACTGAGCACAATAATTTGAGATTATTGAAGAAAACTTATTTTGATGTATTCACAACTAAGTTAGTTGCACTCTCCTCTCTTTCTATTCTTGATAGTGTGTCTACTTGTAGAGTTTCTACTCCTAAGAAGCTCTAATATTGATCATGGATTCCGCCGGTTTAAATTGAAAATTATACCTGTTTTGGTGATTAGAAAACAGATCCTAAATTTTTTAAATGCGTGCTATATTTTTATCATCTAAATAGACCATCAATTCCAGTATACAAGTTTGCTTTTTTATCCAGTTTTTTTATCTATGCAGGTCAAATAACAGATACCAGTGAATATATTCTTAACGTAAGTTCTTAAAGATTTTGAACAAAAACATTCCAGGTATCAAAAATATTATAGCATTATTGATACCTTTTCACCTTTTTCAGAAACATAATACCTTTAGCATATATGTAATAATATGAAAGGAAAGTGAAAAGAACTATAGTATTGCTACCAAGTACTTCCACTTCAACAAAGTAATATATTAACTGTGCGTTTTATAGTGCAGGTGATACGTTTGTTGTGCAGTGACTCCATAAATAAATTATTTTCTAGAATTTTTCTTTCTTGAATGTATGGGGGGGTTTTGTAATGTATTTGGTTTAGTTTGATGCAGGAAGTGTCCAACCAAAATCTTGATTTTGGGTATTTGAAACCCGAGGAAGAGACTGCTCCGTCTGCAATGGTAAGAGATAATAACTTTTGTCAAGTTTTAGAAGTACTTGGAGCTATATCGATTACTTAGAGTCTATGGAGTTGGGTCTAACTGAGTGTCTTTGTATTGTTAAGGCAATGTTCAACAATGTAGTTAAGATTCGTGCACTACAAGAGATGGGACCTTTTGCGACCATATTATTACCGATGCTTTCAAACTATTGCTGATTTACAGCATATGCAACGCTTTTAAGGGTAGCAAATAAATTTTGGTAGTGTACATTGTGGGGCACTAATTGCTACGCTTTTAACAGTTGGTAAAGATATTCCATGTTTTATTTTCTAAAAAAAATAGTTTATATTTTGTTAAAGTTCAATAGCTACGTTTTTAAGCGTCGATAATGATAATATTTATCAGCAACGCTATAAAGAGTAGCAACAGATATAACATTGGCTACGCTTTCTATAACATCGGTCACGCTTTTGTATACGTCGCTTGTCGTGTTTGTTTGAACCCCATTTTAGTTATTTGGCCGCTAACTTTTCACTAAATGCGCCCAATTTTTCAGATATTTCGCGGGCTTATGTGTCCAGGAAAGTTGAAAAATAAAACAACACAAAACCAAAACTTCATCAGTTTGTCTCACACCGCCACTACAAAAACCAAAAGCAAAAAAAAAAGGTTGCAACTTGCGATTTCCAGTCTGTCTACACCACCAGTAAGTCTCTCTCTCTCTCTCGCTCTATATACATCTCTCCTCTCTCTCTCTCTCCAATTGAGAACTTATATGTGTGCTCGAATATATATGCCTCTTTTTTTTGTCTCGTTCTCTACACGGCTCAAACTGCTGAGTCATGACAAAATCACTTTACAATTTAGATTCTCTTACTATTTATAGGACATACTTTTTTAACCTTGTTTCCATATTTCCATATTGTTGCTCAGGTATCTCAAAATTTCTTAAGTTTTTATCTCGGAATTCCTGTTGGCAGGTATTTTAATTATTTGATTATGACTTCAATTGTTACTAATTTTGGGTTTTGTTATAGTGCAAATTATGACTACTGGGGTTTTGCTATAGTGCAAATTATGCTTCGAGTGTTTTCAGTTTTGGGGTTTGGGGTGTTTAAATTTTTTATTTTTTTTTGCTCTCTTAGTGTTGGTTGTATGATCTATGAAGGGTAGTGAAAATTTAGACCTTTCTAATGTGAATTGTTTGCTTCATTTTGCTATAATGTGGGGTTTGTTTTAATGGAGTTTGTTTAGATGGGGTTTGGTTAATTTTGGGTTTTTTTTTTCTTCAATACTCTAAAAATCAAAACTTTCAAGTTTATACTTCAATTGCTCTCTTTGTCTACTGAATTCTACTTTGTTTAGATACTTTAGGTAGAAAAGCTAATGCTTTGTTGCAACCGAAAAATTCGCTGAAACAGTTCTTTAGCGGAAAAGCTAAGGTACTTTTGGGGTTTTTGTTCTAATCACGCTAGAATTTATTTTTTGGGTTATCTTGTTTGATGTGCTCTTGACTATTCTTACAGAAATATCGTTGTACTGTTGAAATGAATTGTGTTGTAGAATCCATTGCTAGATACTTAACATTGTCTGAAATTTGTGAATGTGTTATTTGATTAAGTGCATGTAGGGGGTTCACTATTACTATCAAAACCGAATTTAGTTGACCAATGCATTTTTTTGAGATTAGACTTGAAGTTGTATTCACTTCACTCTATAAAAAAAAATTGGGTAGATTCTTTGTTTGAATATTAATACAAACTCTTGCTCACTTAGTTAAAAAAAAGAATAAATTTGGTCGATATCTAGAAGCACAATAAATCTTGGTCGATATATGACCCTTTTAGTTAAATATGTTATAAAGGCACAACTCAGGAAACATGTCTTGAAGGGTACAGTCTATAATTTGGTGGGCAAAAACTAGAGATGTAATTTGGCAAGGCTATTTTTTTTTTGTCCGCTTTGCAAGTGTAGAAGTAGTATAAGTATTTGATTATGAACTTAAGTTTGGTCCACTCTGTATTTTTTTTCTTCTTCTTTGCCATGATCTGGGACAATCTCTTGAATTATTAATTGACCTGGAATTATTATTTTCTTAGCGCCATCAAGCTTGAGTGAAAATAATAATAATTTGCGGCATTTTTCAAAACCTTCACACCTGAATTTCTTCAATATTTTCAAAATACCTACTTACTTTTAGATAAAAAGTAAATAATATAAAAGTTGAGCTCATAAATTATGAGATATATGGCTTTTGAACAATTGTTATCATTAGAAAAAAAAAATGTAGTGCGGTGATTAACTTGAGTTCATGCACCCTTAACTTTACATTGATAGGGCAAGAGCATATAAAACAATTGAAGCTTTTGAAACTAAGGAGAAATGGGCTAGAGATGCGAACTAAGACTCTATTTTTCTTAGACCCTGGCTTAGCTGACTTACTAGAGAGTAGTGCACTCTAGTTTGTGAATGCTTAAAAAAGCTCTCTTTTTCATCAAAAATCCCGGCTTTCTTGAATTGTTTCAAGTTTTCCATCAGCTCTATGAAAGGAATTAGGGTTTTCATAAAAAATCCCAGCTTTCTTGAATTGTTACCAATTTGCCACCAGCTCTATGAAAGGAATTTGGTTTTTAATAAAAAATACGGGGAAAATGAAACAATGGCACGATTGAACTGTCACTTAGGAAAGGAAATTGACTTTCATCCAAAAATCCTGGTAAAACGCAAAAAGGCCGATTTGAGATCCCATCTACGAGCGGAAATGGACTTGCAGCCTAAAATCCCGAGAAAATGAAAGTTTCGATTTAACATTTAACTTATCACCTCGAATGGCATTGATGGCATTCATAGGCTTGTTTGAAGGGCAAATCCCCTCAAAGGGAGGTGCGGAAGATAAAAACCAGTCTTAGCAATAACCGTTGTTACCCTAGCTATTTCATCAAGCACACGAATCTCACTCTAGAAATGAAATTTCTTTCTTTTTTTCATAGACACCGCGGCCCTTGTGTTAAAGTAGCATCGAGTTGCGCTTGGAAACCGGCAAGTTTCTAGTTTCCAAATAAGTGGTACCTTTCCTTTAGAGTCTGGTAAGTCAATTAAGACTCTGAAGTTGCCTAAATCTCTTCCTTTCCTGCTGCTGCCTTCCTCCCTTCGTCTTCGGCTTTCAGAGTTGTGAACTAACCTCTTCCTTTTGCAGCCAGACATAAAAAAAAGGAATATTGTCAACTAGGGAAATTGGCACAACCAGGCATCTTAAACATTGATAAGGGAAGAATCTGGCTTTCTGGGCTCTCAGAGTAGTGTACTCGCTACTTACTTGGGACTGCTTCCCTTAGATCAGACTGGACTTAGGTTACCTATTTACTCAAACTGTGAATCCTCATAAGAGGAAAGCCCTCAAAAGAGGAGATGCGCTAAAATACAGAGAGGAACGTGGCTCTCTAACCGCGAGTTTATTACTTCTCAGGTATCTTTTTCCACGGGAAGTCCCAGAACAAGGTTTCTATACAGATCTTTGGCCATAGAATTGGTTTACCCGTCTTGAGGCATCCCTTGATCTGCTTGCTCCGCCCAAATCTGTATCAATAGCAATGGCAAGATCAACTACTAAAGGGGTTGTGGCACCCATTTGGCTTTGTTGGCATGACTCCAGGAATTGATCTGAAATAGTAGCCTGCTGACCAAAATGCCTATGATAAAAGAGGTGCTAGCTAGTTTACTTGCCTACATCTTAGAGCGAGGACGTAATCCCCGAAGTTTTTGGCTCTATCAGCAGAAGAGGAGATCCTTCGTCCAGGAGTCCATCTCTATCTTGGTATGGGTAATAGTTATACAGTACCTACTGAGTGGAGGGCTCAGCGAAGCTCGTTGTTTAGTAGTCTTTCTCGTCGGAATGGTTATGCGGTCGCAGTGACCTTAGCTTAGCGGGCCTACAAGAAAAAAGAAATCCGTACCATAACATTAGTCCTTTTAGGATCCATTTCGTTATGATTCTTTCGAGGTCGCAGAAGAACCTGAAGTTGTATCTCTCGGCGTCTCTTACAAGAATGAGTTGATGGCCAGGCACCTATCGCCTTGTCTATTTTGCATGCAATAATGGTGAATTCTACTTATTAACTTGAAAAAGTAAGCAATGAAACTTCTCCTCACCCTGATCGTAGGGACACGCTAGCGCTAACCGATTGATCGATCTGCAGTGTGCTGGTTTGGTCATTAGAATGCCCAATATCTTTTCCAACTCTGTGTTTGTTCTAATTGAATATGCATGCCCTCTTTCCTGTTCATGTGTCCCTTACACCCTTATTTTAGAACTGGATTAGATACTAGAATATAAAAGAAGAAAAAAAAATATACTCATTGGGGTGATGAAATGGTCTCGCGGGTACTCGACTTGGGTCTTTGTATAACTTGCGTACTATATACTACAAATGGTTCAACTAAGAGATTCTTTATAGAAAAAAAAAAGTTCAAGTAGGTGATCCAACTAGATTGCAAATAAACTTAAATTGTTTAAGCTTTGAAATATGGATCATCGTCTTGTATTCTTCGTTTGTTACTTTAAGTGTTCAATTTTATAAATTTAGTCTCTTTGATATATGTCAAAGGGGCTACAAGATATTTTCATTAAATTAGTAATATATACCTTTTCTTATGCGCCCATTATGTATCAGGTTTCAAATATTTGATACAAATTGAGCCTTCACCTATAAGACATAGCATTCAAGATGAGCTTTAAGATACAAATTGTAAATACTATTCTAGATGAGCTTTAAGATACAAATTTAGAATACTAAGATTGCTCATTCTCACATGAAGCACTTTGAGATGGTAGCTTTGCATCTATTCGGCCCATGCTTTTTAGTTCTCTTGTTTAGCTAACATGACTAGGTGTTGAAAATTTGAAAAGTTTAAATAATTGCATTTATGATTTTGACTAAATTTTCTATAATTCTTAGTGTAATTATAGTTGGGTTCAGGCTTGTATTATAGAAAAATTATAGGCACTTAATCAGGAAATTTAGTGCATACTTTATTGACAACCTTTTTTGAGTGTATAATTGTATGTGCATATAGTATCGATAAATTGGAATATATAGCAATAATAAGAAGTGAATGTTAGTGTTTTCTTTTAAAATATTGTTTAAATTGGTGGACAAAAACTAGATTTGTAATTTGACATTGCTACTTTTTTTGTCCATTTTGCAAGTGTAGAAGTAATCTAAGTATTTGATTATGAACTTAAGTTTGGTTCACTTTATAATTTTTTTTCTTCTTTTTTACCATGTTTACAATAAGATTGAGCATTCTTTTTGCGACAAACTCATGAATGTTAATTGATCTAGGATTATTATATTCTTAGCACCATCAAACTTGATAACGTCTGATAGTATCATCTATATGGCTAACACGTGATAATGGGATAAGCTTATAAATACTTTATATGATTTGTTGGTATGTTTGAACCCTTTGGCTTGTTTGGTTGAGTTTTGTTTAGCTAGTTTTGGATATGGCTAACACGTGATAATGGGATAAGCTTATAAATACTTTGTATGATTTGTTGGTCTGTTTGAACCCTTTGGCTTGTTTGGTTGAGTTTTGTTTAGCTAGTTTTGGATGCGAACACCTTTTGAATTCAAATTGATTTTGTTCAATGTGGTAGAAACTCAGCACAAAAAACAAGGCAAATCGTGGGCAGAAGATGATTAATCACCGTGGTGGTTCGAGGTCCTTTCTAAATCACCGAGCAGATAAGGTAGTATAAATCATTTATTATTTTTTAGTAGCCTTCTTTTCATTTGTTACTTTTTCTACTTCAAGATTTTGTATCAACATATTGATGTATCTTTCTAAGCTTGTAGGTTAATGCAGAGACTCAACAAGAGCCCGGAAGGATTGAATTTTATCGCATGATGTACTATAACCCAGGCAAAGGATGGTCTAGCTAGCCCTGTGGCTCAAGAAAATTATGTAATGACCAAGTTCGGTTTTTCTTATTTGTGTGCAATTCTAGTTTTATGAAGAGCATATTCATTTAATACTTGTGCCATATTTCAAATCATAGGATAAAATCTTTGGAGATCTTGCGACTTCGATCCCTACAAGAAGGCTCTACCCCTATGACTGAGGATGAAATTGCTGACAAAGTCTTAGGTACAAAACCTGGTTATGTCATGGGTCTTGGACACGGCATGGATCCACTATCATCCTCTAGTTACAATAATCCAGAGGTTGAAGACCTTAGGAGGAGAGCTGAGGCGGCTGAGAGACAGGCTGAGGAGTATGAGAGACAAGTGCAAGAGCTCACAACTCGCTTGCACGAAAATGAGGGTAGGGTTGAGGAGCTATAGAATTGGAAAACGGCTTCTGAAGCTAAATTGGAGTTTCTCATGGCGCACATTGGGGCCCGTTTTTATGTGGTATGAATTTACATACAAGTGTGGTGATCTTTATCTTTGTCTACGCTATGAAAGTATATTGAGGTGTAATGTTGAGAGTCACATGCATTGGAATGTCACATGATACTGAACTTTATCAAGTTCTTCTACGTACTACTTAAGCCTTAAGGACCTTACCTTTGGTGATTGACCGAACAAATAGGCGTAGATTGATCTATGCCCTTTAATGAATTGAAGGGTCCTTCGACCTTCGTTTGATTCCGACGGCGGCATAGATCTCATGAGACGCACCCACTATTACTACGAAAAAAACCCTGCCCTTATCCTTCGCTACTAGGAGAGTAAGCAACTTCTATTAGCGCCGGACCTTAATTGATCGTGCATGTGCAACGTCCATCAATGATGGTTCATTAATTTCCATTGATTTAGACTCCTTCCCCCTTACCTTATACAAAAAAGATCGAGAGGCTCTGATCAAGACCTGACGGAACTACATGAAACTTAAATTCGGAAACTCCAGCCTTTTTCGACTCACTCTCATATGGCTCGCCCTCGTGCCCTGGCCAGGTCGGTCGGGTCTTTCCCTGTTGTTCTGTTCCGCCACGAAAAGACGACGGAAGAGAGGTCCGCCCGGTCGCGAGGATCCATTGAGAGTGTCTATTGTCTCCGGTAGGGAATAGTACGATCTTTTCCCCTATTGTATTGAATCAATAAAAAGAGAGGTCGATCTTCTACGACCCCTATTGTTTAATCCAATATTGACCGGGGGCGAGCCCGACTTCCATAGGTCCTTGGTTTGACCTCCCCGTAGTGGTCCTAGCTTTTAAGAAAGCAGAGCGGGGCCAATTTCTCATACTTGCTTTCGGTGTAGTGTGCCCCCTTTTGTCGAAAGTGCCCCACCTGTTCATCGGGCTGTTGGCCTACCAAGCACTTGCTGCTGCTCTTGCCGCCCGCCAAGCGGAATGCTCGTTATTCTTCGTCTCTCTGTAGGGCCCCCCTCCCATTGCTCTAGCCATAAGCTATGGCAGCTCCAGCTTGCACCCACGAGGCCGCCTGCGAAATCGAGGTGGGGCTCGGTGATCACCCTTATTCAATTACGTAAGGGGTCTTTTCGCTTTTGCCGGATCTAGAGAGATACTACGAAGTCTTCCATCCCGATTCCATCGCCACGGCCATCCGGTTCACCGGTACTACCAAAAAGTCTCATGCTTACGTTCTTCATTTACTAATGTAAGTATTATCTCGGACCATGAAGACCCGGTGCGTGCTTCTAGTTTCCATTCCCATCATCATATTGATGATAAATCTCTTGGTGCTCTGCCATAAGAACTTGGAGTCCTTATCATGGTAAAGGTAAAGGTAACGCTGTGATTCTTGCTCAAAAACGGACCCGAATGCATTCGAAAGTATTGGCTCATCCGACCCGGCATCATTCATGAGTCGCCGTTCAACCGTCCCTCCGAGCCGGGTTGAAGAAGTGCCATGCATGGTCGCCACCCCGTCCTTTCTTTCTCTCGGTCCCAACGCAGAAAAAGTCGCCCGGGGGCGAGAACAACCCATAAACGTAGGCTCTTAGATGTTAGTTCCGTTAAAGGCCAAGAGCAAACGCGTAATCCACGACGAAACTACATTCCACTGTGATGGTACGGAATTCTATCTAAGTCACTACACCTAACAAGTCTTCAGCCCCCGGGTATCTTCTTCTCATGTAGTGTAGTCAGCATCCGTAGTTTGCTCCCTAAAGACTAAAGAAAGAATGGATAAAAAAAAGGTATATACGCAACAGGCTATGCCACCCATTACTTATGAGGGAAGTCGCATCCGTCCCATCGCAAGAATCTACAATGTCATGATCACATTGGTTACCCTTTTTTCTTTGGTAGTTCAATGGACGGTCGCCCTTTTTTCTTTGGTACTTCACTTATTCTTCTTTTTCTGATCGAACTAGACTAGGTAATACACTCCACTAAGTTGCTCTTATTGTTAATTGTCAGAATAAGATAAAAGAAAGACTAGCCTCAAGCAATGTGATCCTGCTCTATATCTTTAGAAATGTTACCAATGTGATCCTAGCCTCAAGCAATTCATGAAGACACAAACTCACAGAGTTATACGTAAAAGTATAGACAAAGTTCAAGAGTTTACCTGGTGCTAAGCCTCGACATATAAAATTTTAATATGCTCTTTTTCTCAAGTGCAATATGGTTGTTGCAATAGTTCCTTAGCAGTTCTAGCATTACTAGTTGGAAACTTTGAAATGCTTGGGAAAAACATTTCATGTGTGCCATGCTTTTTAATATATATGACCTCCAACATTCTTACTAGGTAATAGTGCTCTTTACTTTAGTTCTTCTTTTGTAGAGTAACACCCACTCTATACTTAATTTCTTATATTGCTTCAACCTAATTTTTGGTTTGATGAGTTGAGACGTTGAAGTCTCCATTGAATAGTGTCTGACATGTTTCTTTATAACATTGAGTTGAAGTGATTAAATCAGGAACCTTTATGTGAGATAAAGTGGTCCGTGGTGGTGAGTGAGTAACGAGTTGTATATGCTTGATTAATGTGTAAGTACATAGGACTAAAAGATAATTGTGTGGATGGTGTGGTGCTGTTTTTTGGCTTTTGAAGGAAGTAATATACATACTTAGCGAATGGCGTGTCAGAGAACTCAAGAAAGAATGGTCTGCAGTGGCCTAGGACTTTTTTTTTTTGATAATTGGTGGTTGGGTATATTTTGCACCATTCTAGAAATATTAATTGGAACCATACAAACTTTGGAAGCTAGTTTCATAGTTAGAAATCAACACAGGTTCGTAGCGAGTTTTTCTCGAAATGACTAAATGGAATATTGGGTATTAGTTATTAGTTGTGTGGAATTGAAAATCATTTTTAAGCGTATATTTTGTCACTTAAACTCTACTTGCCATTTCTTGGCGCCCTCATATATAACTAATTTTCTTTTTTGGAATTGCAGAATGGTTCAACTTCGTGAGTACTTTGCAAAGATGGACTGTTAGGGTTGAAAAGGATCGAAGACGATTATAAATGCAATATTTAGCCCCAGAATTTTGAATGATATTTTTTTTTGCAAGCTTAGGAAGGATATGTGATTATTGTAAACATACTAGCGAGGCTCTGTGGAAATTATTTTGGATATTGTGACACTTTTCTACATTTGGAGCTTATGAAATTAAATATTTTGTTAGTTAAATGTTTTTGAGTATGTAAAGTTTTCTTTAGGCATATCCCTGATAGGAGAAAAGATCTTCTCCAACACATGCAAATGGTTGCAAATATAAAAGTGTAATTGCTAGCGTTGTAAATACGTAAACCATTATACATGCAAATGGTCCTTTTACAACCCTTACAAGTGTTGCTAATACTATCTAAAGAATAATATCAGCGTATGCAAATAGTACAAAAAATAGTTATTCACCAACGGTACTAAAGCGTAGCAAATAGGAACCCATCACCAACTCTTGTAAACCGTAGCCAAAATAGACAATTAACAACGGTTACGAAAACGTTGCATATATAGAACCTTTTGCAACCCTTAAAAGCGTCGGAAAAAATTATTTAATACAAATCATCAAAATAAGAAAAGAAAATAATAGAACATTAGCAACGCTTAAATCCGTAGTTGAAGCATATGCTTTTTGCTACGCTTTGCTTCGTCGTTGGTTATCATCTTCGTCGACATCAATTGCAACGACACATCGACGCTTTATAAACCGTTGCTAATGATCTTTTGCAACGCTTTGGGTTTCTATTGCTACGCTTATAAACGTCGCAAAAAGACTCATCTGTTGTAGTGGTGGTAGCATACCATATTTGTGTTGGAAAAGGTCTAAGTGCGGAGTTGTTATCGAGAGAAGTGAGTACAATGCCTCAAAACAAATGTGAGTTATATATGTCCTTAAAGTTGGTTTCTCTCCCTCACAAAAATAGGTTTATCTCTCTCAAACATTAACCCAAAAGAGAAACAAAACCCCAATTCTTAGTTGATTGCTTACTCTAAGATGAACGTTTAAGTATTTCACTCATTATATGCTTGTAGATGGTTGCATATGGATATGGCTGCTGGGTGTGGAGAGGGGACCATGTTGATGTTTTTCCGGCGCCCCTTGATGTTGGCCGGGCATCCTGCAAATCTTGACTTTGAGGAGAGTTTGGTATGTGGAAGTTGTTTCTTGCTTTGGGTGTTGATGAATTTTTGTTTTTGATATTGGGGGTTGTTAAAAAAAAATTTGATTGGTTTTTAATGTAGGGATTGGTTAAATTTGTGATTTTTTATTAGGGTCGGGTATTCACAAACAGAGTTGCTTCATAAAGAAAAAAGTACGTGTTTTTAGTAGAATTAGTTGATTCCACATCGATAGAATCAATGTTATACCTTTACGGAGACATAGGAACGCTAACATATATATATATATATATATATATATATATATATATATATATAAAAAGGACCTTAAATAAGTACCAAATCTAAAACACCCATAACTTCACCTACAAAATTATTTAAAACCTAATCTTTTGTACATATGATCTACTAACCATAAAGAACATCTCTACAAAAATTCAACTCGTTTGATATCCTCTAACTTAGATAAAAATTGTTGTCCACTTTTGAAAAAATATCTAATAGTTCATAAATGTCTAGTTTTTGTAATTATATTTTGCCAATATTAAAAATTGTCAAACAAATTGAATTTTTGTAGAGATGTTTTTTATATTTAGTAGATCATATGCACAAAAGATTAGGTTTTAAATCATTTTGTAGGTGAAGTTGTGGGTATTTTAGATTTGGTACTTATTTAAAGTCCTTATTTAAGGTCCTTTTTATTTAAATATATATATATATATATATATATATATATATATATATATATATATATATATATATATATACAGTCATTCTCTAAAAAGTAGCTACTTAAGTTAACTTAAAAAGAAATACATAAGTAAAACTTCAGCTAGAAAATGAATTCAACCCTAATATTTTGTGGTTATGAAGCACTCATCATAAAGATTATCTCTGCAAAATTTCGACGCATTTGGAAACCTCTAATATAGATAAAAATTGTTGTTATCTTTAAAAAGAAATCTAATGGTCCAGAAATGTCAAGTTTTTGCAATCATTTTTTGCCAATGTTAGAGATTTCCAAATGAGTTGAAATTTTGTGAAGATGATCTTAATGTTAAGTATATCATATCCACAAAAAATTAGAGTTGAATCCATTTTCTAAGTGAAATTTTACTTACGTACTTATTTTAAATTAACTTAAGTAGCTACTTTTTAAGAGAATTACTATATATATATATATATATATATAAGAAAATTTGAACTTTACTATTTAAGAAAGAAGTTACTTTTTATCGACAAATGTGTTGGGAGCTGAACTAATATATTGGTGATGGCTACAGAATGCTACTCAGAAGAGTCAGAAGGTCTTTGTGTATGTACCTTCAGAAATTGCTGCTCATGAAGGTGAGGAAATTGGTATGTTGTGAGATGAAAGTTCATTCTTCCATCAATTTCCATACTCTTTATTTGCTGCATGAATTATATATTAGTAGATGCAAGTGAAATCAGAACATTTTTTGTTCTCTTTTTGGTGATTTCACTTGGTCCCCTATTCTTGGCGCTCGATACAACCATAAGCACTCTTGCCACAGAGGTTGGCAATTCCTATCCCGAGGCTCCATGTTTAATAGATAGAAGGTGAAGATTTAGTTTTATGTATTTTCAACATTGCCTTTGTCACTATAGGTTACAGGGAAACTTGTGGTTTTAAAGGGTCTAGATGCACGACTTTGAGAAATATGTGGTTATATTGGTGTCCCAAGATTTGTGTATCAATTAACTATGTAGGATTTCTTCCTACACTTAAGTTTTGAGGTAAATTTTTAAGTTGGAAATGTTATGATTATCTTCTTACTGCCCATTGTTGTAAACATTGTTGTGTAGTTTTCTCTAACATTATGAAGGACACCCAGATTCAAATACTGGTTGATTCTAATCAGCAAGAAGTTGTCCAGCAAGTTCAGGTGATTCTGTTTTCAGTAGCTAAATGCTGAACTAAGTCTCTTTCCATTTGTGTTTAAAATCATTGTAGAGCCATATATCATCTGACCTTCTCCTACAGTCATAAAATTTTAGAAAATTTAGCTGTCTTTAAAGTAATTTTTTTCTAAACTATCAAAGAAATTTTACAAATAGTAATAAGTTTTAAGTATTGAAAGTTAATCGCAGTATATCCTATAAGGTTTGTGTCACCTTAATTAGTTTCCTTTGCGGAATTCTTATTTTGATAAAATCATTGATTTAAAGTTTCTCATGAAACGATAGTGAGCTTAATTTGATTGGAAACAAAGCATTATAGAAATCATTATAACTACCTAAAGCTAATTGTGATTTTGATTTTTGAATGTTGCTTTTATTTGCACTTATATTTTCATATCATGATAAAATATTTAAGAGGCCCTACTTTCCTGTTTTACTTCTTGATTCATTGTTACTTTTTAAAACTTTTACATTCTAATATGAAGTTTTTGTTGTGATAATTTGGTTAAAATCTAATATTTGTCGGTGTTTTCTCTCAACGCATCTCAAATTTCTTAAGAACAAAAGTTATCAGGGTTTTTATAAGGGCATCTCCAATGGGGGGTGTAAACCGTATAGAGTGGAAATTTTACACTCCAAATATAAAAAAACTCTCTCCAATGGGAGTGCTATACCATAGGTAATAGTGTATTAGCTAAGGGCATCTCCAATGGGGGGTGTAAAATTACACCTCCACCTAGGCTCCACGTAGGTGCCATTAGGATTTTACACCTCTAATTGTATAATATTGTACAACTCATAAATATCCACACTCTATACTCTCCAATGGAAGAGTGTAAAAAAAATAGATTTTAAACTCGGACGTCACTCCAAGTGACGTCCCTCTTTAATTTAAACTGGGGCGCCACTGGAGTGACGTCCGAGTTAAAAAATAAAGCTTCAAACGTGTGTTGAAGTGACGCCCGAGTTTTTAAGTTAAACAGACGTTATTTTAAGTGACGTCCGGGCTTTTTATTAACTAATAGCGAGAGGAGGAATTCCGATCCCCACCTTCTCTATTAGCTAATACACTATTACCTACGGTTTAGCACCCCCATTGGAGAGAGTTTTTTTATATTTGAGGTGTAAAATTTCCACTCTATAAGGTTTACACCCCCCATTGGAGATGCCCTAATAGAGAGGGTTAGGAATTCCCCCTCTCGCTATTAGTTAATTAAAAACCCGGGTGACACTCGAACTGACGTCTGAGTGAAATAATTTTCGGACGTCACTTGGAGTAACGTCCCTTTCTAATTCTAAAGTAATTTTTTAATTCGGACGTCACTCCAAGTGGCGTCCCAGCTTTAATTAAAGGGGGGACGTCACTTGGAGTGACGTCCGAGTTTAAAATCTATTTTTTTTACACTCTTCCATTGGAGAGTATAGAGTGTGGATATTTATAAGCTATACAATACTATACAATTAGAGGTGTAAAATCCTAATGGCACCTACGTGGAGCCTAGGTGGAGGTGTAATTTTACACCCCCCATTGGAGATGCCCTAAGGAGAAGCTCTGGTCCACAACTCCACACGGTATGTCCGTATCTACGCACTCACTAACTCAAAAAGTTAAAACTCGCTTGGACAAGATTCAATTCCACTTATAAGTCTTAACAGTGGTCGTAGACTCGTAGTCTGTCACTCTGTCTGTGGAAATAAGCTCTCCACTTTTAGACCCCAAACTTATCTCTAGAAAAAGATAGGTGCGTTGGAAAAAAATATGGTCAAATTTTTACCAAAATCTGCAGTGTGTGCTAATTTATTTGTGAATCTAGTAAAAAAAGTCATGGTCTCATGGATTTATAGTTGCTTTTCTGCTTAAAAAATATGATCAAATAATTAACTCAAAAGTAACTATAAATCCGAATCCGCCAGCAAGATTTGTTGTTATTATTATCTATACCATTTCATAACGATTAAGGGTTATTATTATGACAACGCAAAGAATGTAAAACATATATAAAGATGAATGAATTTGATCGATAAGGGAGTGAGTACCGTGAGAGAGGAGATGGAAGCAAAACCCAGAGTTTTGTATCGACCAAAGTAAGCATCAGAGAGAAAAGCACCTAGAAGAGGTGCAAAATTGGTGGTTCCTTGGAAGACATTTAGAAGTGTTGTGGCTGTTACACTCTTCATGTTGAACACAGTAGTGAGATACACCACCAAGTTTGATGAAGTACCAATTGTTCCAAGTTTCTCGAATGTCTCATTCCCTGCATCACTTCTCAAGTGTCACTTACACTAGTATTAAAATTGTACGAAAAATAGGCAAAGCATAAAAACAACTTTTGTATGTGTAGCTTAGCTACATAGTTTACCTATGATGAAGGGCATGACTTTAACACCTCTATGATTAAGCTTTGGCTTCTCTACTACTTGCTCCACATCATGAACTTTCTCACTATTCTTCTCCATCTTGGGATCTCTCAAGCTACTTCTAGTTCTTGGTGGGCTGTTTTTTATAATAATGTGAACAAATGAAAGATGTGCAGCGCCAAATAATTGAGAAATGAGAGATCCAAGGTTGAATTTGGTTCAAACCTTCTTAAATATGATAGAGACAACACCTATCAGCTCATATTACATAAATAGCTTCTCTTCTAGCTCCTGTCTTCTTTTGCTAATAATATTTGTTTCTTGTGCATGTTTTCTTTGTAGAGTAGAAAAAGTCTTTATGGCCGACTGGCCCAGGAGATGATACAGAAAGGGAGTCTTACAAGCATCTAAATGAGACTGGGGATCGTAATTAATTGAGACGAGTGGGTCTATATATCTTTGATGATAATTGTTGTTTGTGGTGGTGGTGGTCTTTTAAGTGTTAAATCATGTTATCATTGACGTCCAGCTTATAACATTGTCGCTTATTGAATCTGCCTAATGTTATTCAACATTGTCGCTTATTGAATCTGCCTAATGTTATTCGTTTAACATTGTCGCTTATTGAATAACGTAATAACATTATAATTCTCTTCCCCTTGAGTAATTTGATCTTTTGAGGCAGTGCTTAAAAAATGAGTAATGAACTAAAACACTCGACAAGGAAGCACCTTCTAGGGTAACACAACGTGTTATGCTGATAGTGTAACACATCAAATCAGGATAAGACACATGGATTATTACAATCTGTTGACAAAGTCAGTCGGTATTATACGGAAACAAAGTTAGAATAATATTTTTCAACAAAAAGGGGCGGGAAATAAAAGACGGAAACGTGAAACATTAGGACTACAGCAAATATTGAGCATTTCAAATGCCACCAAAACCTCGTATACTTCCAAAAATCTCAATAAACAATAGCGGTGAGGACTGAGAAACTTCCATGTTTTATATTGTGCATGATCATCCAAAACGTTGCAAAGCAAACTTTCTTCTCAATAAATTGAATGACGTTCATACAAAATGCTTCGAAAATAAATATCTCAAAAATTGTTTAGAACAGTCCTAGCTAATTTAGGATACCACCAACAATTACACGTGACAAAAATTCCTCAAGATGCATATTTTCAGTCCGGTTTCAATAATTGCCGTCGTCCAACACCATCTTACTGCCTTTGAATGCAAAATTGATGCTCGCCAACTGGTTTTTCAAATCCTAAATGCCCAATATCACTCTGTTGAGAAGATGTCAAGTGCCCCTACATTCGTATATCACAACACAAAAAACTATTAAACAAACTGCTAAAACATGAATATATTGAGTACATAATTAATTGAGTTTGTTGCCCAACCATTAGTAAGGCCTGAAATTCTCCCATCTGTGGGTGGTTAGAGTTGTTTGTCTTTGAATCTAGCATCATCTGCGCACCAACAAACAGTTGCCTAAAAAACTGTAAAGTCTTGAATTATTATTAAGGGTATTTTTATAAATTTTATATTAAATCTAGGGTCATTTATGTAAATTGGTCATCGGGTTTATATTTCAAACGTACGTAACTTACTGAAACTTAACTCCGACTCATAAGTCACGTTAGGTAAGCGACCCATATGCGAAAATTTAACAAAATGTCAGTTAGCGGTTTTCTGCGTTCGAAGTTGGCACGAGTTAACAGCTTACACGCATGAGTGGGTTATTGTTATAGCCTGCGGTGGGATAGAATATAGAAGATTAAATTTAGCGAGATGGGCCGGAAAAATAATTATGACGCGACGTCAAACGAGTTGGTAGTTAGGAGTATTAGGACCTTAAGTCTAATTGGAATATATTGGGCTTGGGCCTAAATATATCGGCCCAAATAGAACAAACGAAATCGCGAAACAGGAAAACCAAAAATCGCGAAACCGAAAATCGCACTTAACTTCTCCTTCTTCCCCAATTCGACAATACCCAAACCTTAGGAGAGAGAAACCTGAATTCTCCCAATTCCCATCGATCCAACCCTCAATTCTTCACACTCAAACCTAGAAACACTAAAATGAAGTGAGAGAATTCGAAATCTCTTGGAAATTCGAGCATCCCGAAGCCAAATCGCGGCGACAGGTGAGTGAATTCCTCTCCAACCGATTCAACCCAAGAATTCGAACAACCAATCCCTAACAACACTCAAAGCAAGTGTGGGGATTCAAAAACGTTTGGAATTGGCGTCGTATTTTCGCGAAAGGTGAGTTTACATTCGTTTCAAATAAATAGTTAGCTTCAATTTCGATTACTTGAGGGTGTAATGATGAAATTGATTGTATTGGGGGTGTTGAAGGTCGGCAGTGGCAGTTTGGATGAGCTAAAGTGGAGGGAAATAGTGGTGGAGCCGAAAATTCTTGGAGTGCGTCGGGTTTTCGCGAAAGGTTAGTGAATTTCGCCTACAAATTGATAGTGTAAACTCGATTTCGAGTTAATTAGTGGTATTTGATGAAAGATAATTGAATGGGGTGGTTGTTATGTCGGCCGGCCGGTGTGGTGTGGCGATAGAGTGGAGCGATTTTTGGTGGAGCAGCGAGCTAGGAGCGATTTTTGCTGCTGACTTGGTAAGAATTTGGTTATTCATTGCAAATTCGAGAGATTCATGTCGATTTATAACTGTTAATGTGAAGTTCGAGAGATTCATGTCGATTTATAACTGTTAATGTGAATTTCGAGAGATTTAATATGAATCGAAGGGCGTGGGATTGGTTGTAGTTGAAATTTGGAATTTGAATTGAGATGTGATAGGATTGGCGTCGATATGAGGGCCTGCCATGGCCGGAAATAGCCGTAGAGACCGTCAGAGTAACAGTGCCCGAAATGGCCTATAGCTCTGTTGACAGTAGTTATAGAAAAAAATACCCGAAACCAATTTCTTAACGTCGATATTTCTTCTCGGCTTACGCTAGATAATAATTCCTCGTTGTTTGATCAATTCTAACAACCAACGTATATGTATATGCTGTTATAGGAGTGAATTCGAGTTGATTCGGTTAAGCGGGCTCGATTGGGTTAAGTGGGCTTGAGGAGAAGGAGCTTGCTAAGGTAGGAACCTACATACCAATATATAGTCTGCTTATTTTCATGCATGATTTGAATTGTTTAAATAGGAAATAGATAGTTGCGTATCAACCATGCATGTATATATGATATTCATGATTTGCACTGTATTTCCTCGATATAAACTGTATATATAGATAGCTTTCGTGTGAAATGGTTTTTTTGGTAAAATCGGGGTAGCGGAGATTTGTTTTCTTTGTTAAAAGAGAAAAACTGGTTTTGGGAAGGGTTCGCGTCTCTTGTCTCAGTAAGGAGACAGAGAGATGGATTTTGTATGCGGGTGAGGATTACCCGGTTGTTTGTAAATATGTGTGAGGTTCTGGATTGTCCCCGGGATAGAGTTCGTTGTTATTTACGATGATTCGCCATTTGGGAATCATCGGTTGTCATTTACTATGACTGGCCCGTTTGGGAGTCATAGGTTGTATGTGATCGATGGGGGACATCCCGGAACTCACACATACAGGACCAACAGTTTTAAAAGAAAATCTAAATATGTATCTATAGTATTTGGAAAACAATCGGTAATACGAGTATATATATAGATATTACTATGCTTATCACGAGGGGATTTAGGAAAGGAATTGTGAATTCCTAAAAAGAAGGAACTGTTGTCGAAATTCGGAGGAGCTGAGGTTAAGCTCTAGATTCCAACCGTGGTGTACACCTTCGAGATGGTGGGCCACCTTTAAAGGGATGCATCACTGGATGTAGTCCGGGAATTCCTTTTCTAGATAACCATGCTTGTACGTGTCACGCTGTATGGTGATTAGCTTGTGTGGGGTTACATGCTACCTTGATGAGGTTTAGGCGCCGAGTGAGAGTTTAGTCCAGTCCACGGATGTGTGTCGGGGATCTGGCGATCTGCGGTCGTCGAACGGTTGACCACCGTAAGTTAGGTGACAGCCGTGTGGGGGTTAGGTAGTCACGGGGGCACCCGAGCCCTAAAAGCTTTGGGGATTTTGTGTGTAATGAACACAACAACGACATTTCAGCCCCCGCGGTAAAAATCGGGGAAAACAACGGTGCATGGTTCACACCGAAAAGTCTTGAACCGAGATTGCCCTGTGGATCAAAGTAGTACCGTCGTACCCTCACCATTCTAATAGGATGCAGCGGCCACAATAGTTGTATGATGATTGTGAAAAACTATATTTTGTATATCAATGAAGCATGTCGAGATGATTTATGCTAGTTAGTGATGTATATATATAATCACGATATTTGAATACTTTTATGGAAACCCTGCATGTTTTAAATGTTTTCTATAAGTAACTATTTATTGGCTATGTGCGTTTCTATTGGGCATA
The DNA here is from genome assembly GCF_015680905.1 of Coptis chinensis. NCBI lineage: Eukaryota > Viridiplantae > Streptophyta > Magnoliopsida > Ranunculales > Ranunculaceae > Coptis > Coptis chinensis. The sequence continues at coordinate 20,917,378 of NC_141456.1, read as the reverse complement.
GTTGTTTGCTCACCCTACTTAACATTTCAGACAAGCCAGTTGCAGAGGAGGTTTTCCCTAACCCTAGTGATTTGGGAGGATTTCCTTATGCTTGACGAGGACAAAGTCAAGTTCATACTTTTGGTTGTATAGAGAGACTAGTTTCTTTTGTTGTATATATAGAGAGCTAGGTCATTTTGATGTAATAATCGTATTTGGCAACAGTGCTCCCTTGTTTTGTAGATATTGTCATATCCCTATAGTATTTAAAGTTAAGAGTAGTATATGTGGTTGTTGGATATATATATATGGTTGGAAGAATGAATTGTGAGATGTTCAGGGGTTATGACAGGTTTTATGACAGGTTTTAGGGTTTACGAATGTTGATTAAACAAAGGAAACTCTGCCGAAATTTCGTTAGAATTGGGTGTCAACCTCGAGATTCACTCCTCATCCTCGGGATGTGCCGATGTGTGTGTGGGGTCTCGGGGCGTGACAAAAACAAAATAATATTCTAGTGTTCTATACATACAACTTACAATTTACAAACCTCAATCCTCTCTTGAGTGCTGACTAGATTACCAACATGTGGTGTACATGGAGATGAAGATGGTGGTATGGGCTTCGACCCATTCTTACTATTTTTCTCTTGCCTTTGATCTTGTTTCTGTAATAAAACATGAAAAAGGGTGATGGAATAACATAAAATCTAATAAAGTAGTCATGCAATCAAGAAGAAGCGCATCATGCATGCATACCTTTTGTCGCTTGGGTTTACGAATTTTTTTAGACAAGTTGGGCAGTCTCTTAATTTTCCTTTGGCCTACCATACCAACGCTCTTAGACCAAACAGGATCTTGCACTTTAACACCATCGTCTGTTGCACCTGGTGGTGTTGATGTTGGAGTATTACTCAATTCACAACCTTCTACCTATTTAACTTTGTTCATTGCTTTTGCCAGTGCCTCTAATGCAACTTTATAATGTTCTTTTGATACCACCGCTTCTTCGACAAACTTAATAGCATACTTATAAATATTGTCATGTCATTGCTCCGGATTATCGCTTTCAACATCATTGGTGTCACACCCTAAGTTTCCAGACAATATTTAAAACAATTATATTTAATTATCTAGAAACCCGGGGTGAAACAAAACCCACCATTTCAACTTGGAAGACAATATAGTTCCGTTTTCCAAAACGGCGTGTAGTTTCTTCCCAAGTAATATTTCACCCCCAATATACATTCCCGTTTTTCCAAAATAACTCACAACATAAACACCACTTACATTCCATTTATTAAATGCACATATGATAACCTAATTAAAACTGAGTTTGGTATACCTTACCTTTAAGCCAACACGTCGTCTTAGGGTAGGATATTTACGTTCCTGCAGAAAAAGATTAATAGGTCCTACCCTCCCCCAAAAAAACGAGTTAGAAATCACAATAAAAGGATTTATCTCAGCCAGTCAAATCTCCATTCATAACCAAACCTCATTTAAGACATTTAAGTCTAATTGATATAACCTGGTGCGTCCCGCATATTCGGGAAATACCACTTATCATAATACTTATAGCAAGGGTAGTCATTCATATGACATCATTACGTCATAAAGTTTCTGCGTGCATAACCGTAAATCTCAGACTATCACAAGTCATTGATATTTTCGTAATAACATATCAAGTTATAGTCATTTCGCAGTCACATAGAAATCACAATCATTTACTGAAATTATTCACAGTCACACCTCACATCCATAACATCACACAATTCATATACTTTTACTTAAAAACCACTCGTCTACTTATGAGAATGGGAAAATATCACACCCAAGGAGTACATTCATCCCTTGTGAGTATCAACTCATACAAACCACGTAAACATTTCTCATAAGAAATCATATACATCATATGCAATAACTCTAGCACACGTAAAATCAACATTTTTACTTTGCTTATTAATTATCTTGTTGACTCATTTATTCAGAGACACAGCCCAAATTTTAGTTCCTACTCCACGATTTGCACTACACACATTTGCCAAATCACACATATCCGTGTGCCTCACTCACACCGAGTACCACTACAAGACATATGTCCCAAACGGGATATCGCCTCCAAGAAACATACTTTCATCTTGTAAACTCGTAACTTGTGAGTCACAGCCATCTATGGGCTTTCCATACACATAATCATACACATAATCACAAAGCCTCTTTTGGGCATAACAAAATATCAGGTCATTCATGGCACATTCAATGAATACCTTGGGTCATTCCCGCAATACCTATCATAACACTAACGGGCCATTCATGGCACATTCAATGAATGCCCTTAGTCATTCCCGCCACATTCAAGGAATACCCAAACCTACATTCCAGTACATTCAAGGAATACGACCAACCCAAGAAGGCTTAATACCTTAGTTCCTCTCTAGGGCAGTCCAAACTATTGGGTCATTCATGGCACATTCAATGAATACCCATCTATCACATGACATCACAAGTCATAATATCTCATTACCAAATCCTGAGGCGTGGAAAGTTCTAAAGGTGTGGGCGACACATTAAAACATTATTATCACTTATAATTATAGTAGCATTACTCATGTCAAAACCGACCACACATGCAGAGAGTCATTTTCGCGCGTTAAGGCAAATCAACCACTTAAATATCATTGAATATAAACAGACTTATAATCAAACCAATACAATTTACATAACCACACTCATATACACAATATCATAAACAAATAGTTCATTAGCCCAAATTCAAGTCCACACACACAAATGTCCAAAACAGATCCACATATACTCAAGTCTATATTCATATACAACTTCTATCTCACACATATATATTTAGGTAGTCTCAAAACAACAATAATTTCTAACACAATCACATAGTTATCACACAAACTAATATATATATGTGTGAGATAGAAGTTGTAGTGTAGTGTAGCGGCTGCACTTTTTCTCAAAGCTGCCTACGTATCCAAATCTTTCAAGATTGGAATCAAGCATTCGTAGTTCTTATCAGCCACATAGGCAATGCTATAGTTTTTCCTACATTCATCCAAAGGACATGTAACTTAATTATTTAGAAACTAGGGTATGTAGACATACTTTTTCATGTAGAACTCGAAGTCCCAACCTCAGCCTCTCTAAAAGAAAACTTAAGTTGAAAACGATAAAAATCCTAATTTTCAGCAAACTAGATTTCTGACGGACTATCTTCCGAATGACACAACGCTTTCCACATGTGTCCAAATGCATCAAGGCTTTTTGCGTAAAAAAACTAACACACAGAACTTACTTTCTTATGTTTTACAAAAATATTCAATCTCATTCTAAATATTCGATAACTAAGCTCGAACACAGTGCACATAAACTGATTTCTGACGCACTATTTTCTGCTAGTCAAACTTCCAAACACCATAATTAATTCCACGGGCCTCGGAATGCGATGAGGCCAATTGGAATAGAAAGCAAACTTCCAAATCTTATTTTTTTTATGTTTTATAAAAATTCTAACTCTCAGTCTAACTATTTTAAAACTGGACTTGAACACAGTGCGCATAAACTGAATTCTGCCACACTGTTTTCTGTCAACCAAACGTCCAGACACCATAGCTGTCTCCACAGGACTCGGAATTGGACAAGGCCAATTGAGTTAGAATGAAGACTCATAAAACTCACTTTTTCATATTTTACAAAAACTCTAACTCTCCCCCTAGCTTTATGCAATTTGTGATCAAACTCTATGCAGAAAACTGTTTTCTGACAAATAGAATTTCTGACGCATAGAATTGTCACCAATACGTTTCGTTGTGCTGAGCATATGACAAATTGATATACGGACTACATAGCATAGTCAACCTAAAGCGAAGGCAACATTCAGCAGCAATATATATTTTTAACAGATTGCAATAATCACTATCTTGCACTTAAAGAAAAGTAATCAACTAAATATAATAACATTAAAACGTACCTGAACATCCTGGGCATTAACATCAAGCTGATCAGCAATAAGAAACCGAAACTTTGAAGAATCAAGATTTGTACCCGACCCAATCACACAGTTAGCAGGAAACCCAATGAAACAATTCGCAAAGAGTAAGATACCGTCCCTAGCCAATGGATTGCACCATTCAAAAATATCCCTCCATATTCATGTGGGCGTCCATTCGAAAACCTATGAATTAAATGAGGAATGTCTTGAATCCTCTTGTATGTATTTGTTCGTAGTGAGTAAATATGAACTTCTGATTCATAACATTTAACAGTAGAACCACCCACACGATCACAAAAGTACCTGATTCTAATCACTTTGTACTCATCATGTGTTGACTCGTAACCAAATCCATAAACAACATTGAAATATTTGCTTTGATATTTTGAAAATGCCTCCGGTAACTCTCTGTACTCTTTAGTTGATGGATTCCAAAGGTAAAATGCCATAAAAACCAATATACTGTGGCGTTCTTTGTAGTCATAGAGGCATGTACTGTATGTTCCCCTACCCAGAACTATCGTAAATGCCAATAAAAATATCCCGTTACATGAACCGAGGATCATTGCAGCAGTTTGAGAAAACTTGAAAGGATAATCAATCTCTACCGCTTACCGCTTTTAATAACTTTGCAGAAGACGTATCGTAGTCAACCAAGAAGTGTTTAAAGTTACATATCATAAAATTGAAATTATCGTCCTTTCTTTGCATTGATTCATTGAGATGCATTATGACAAAATCAGGATCTTTTAATAGAAAGTACCATGACTTGCATGCGCACTTGAGTCGTAAAACAGACTTGAAGGGTAGTCTTGAAAAGATATCATGGATGATGTCTCGTGGGAACTCCAGTGTTCTTCGTTTAGTTCCTGTATGAACAAATGCATAGAGACATACTTCTATAGTTCTATGGTGGTGTTTTTTATTTTTGTGATCTAAAAGATTTCCAACCTTAAGGATATCATGAATTTTTTTATTATCCAGCCCCCAAAAATGAAGAAAACTCTCCCCAATTAAAATGTAGCACCGAAGATACTTTTCCTTTTTTTTTTTTTTTTTTTTCAAAACTCCTCAAAAATAGGGAATTGGGTTTATCCTCTTTACCCTATCTCTTTCTAATCATTATCTTTTTTATTTTATTTTATTTTATTTATTCTTATTATTAATATTAATCATATATTATAAAAATAATAAATAGAAATAGCCGGGTGTTATAATTGGAGTCTGGGTTTAGAACATACATTCGCTTAAAATCTTTCCTCCATCGTGATATAATGTATTGAGGTGGTATCTCATCAATACCATTATTGTTAAGTATGCTTAAAACAAAGCATGTCGACACAAAATTCCCTTGAAGTTAAACAAATTGCAGATGCATTGAACTTCGATTTCCTTTCCATTATACGTACAATACCTTATACTCCTTAACCCATCTTTCTCCTTTTTCACTCACCATGCGTACCTTCACAATGTATGTGACAATTTGCCCATTTACACGTACTTGTGTGGTGTTGAAACAAGAAGACATCTCTTCAATTTCATTTTGAAATTTCTTAAATATTTTTTTAGTGTATATCTTGGACAGCTGCAATTTAAAAGGATATCTTGTTTTTAACACAGGAATTCTATGTCGTGACCAAGCAGATGCCTTTGCCTCCTTATCTTACTTCCTCTTAAGTGCTAATTCATACCTTCCCACAAATTCTCTTAGGGAAGTCTTTCTGTTCACATACTTATCAAAGAAGCATTCATGCTCTTACTGCGTTGTGTAGTGGACATCCCTGCAAAAAAAGTTCCTTTCAGGAAAATCGGAACCGAACTTTCTCGATCTTCATAAAGAGATAGAAGCCACTCGTGTTTCTCAAGTCCATAACTCTTAATCATATCCTGTCAAGTAGCTTCAAATTCTTGCACCCTCAAAGACTGATAAACTACCTTGTACAATTTATGTTTCACTTCTTCATAATCAGATATACCTTTTAATTTTTCTGGTACCTTCTGCATGATGTGCCATAAGCAGAAATGGTGGCGAGCATTGGGAAAGACATTAGCAATTGCACTTTTCATGGCCTTACACTGGTCTGTTATAATAGCAGCAGGGGGTTTCCTAGACATACAAGAAAGCTAGACTTTGAATAACCACTCAAAAGACTTAATCGTCTCATCTGCCAACAAACCACAACCAAGTAATATAGATTGCCCATGATGATTCACACCTACAAAAGGCGCAAAAGATAAATCATATTTGTTTGTCAAATAAGTGGTGTCGAAAGCAACTACATCATTGAAGTATTCATATGCTGCCCTTGACCACCCATCAGCCCAAAAGACATTCCTTAGTCGCCCATCATTACTAAAATCCATTAGATGAAAGAATTTTAGACTATTAAGTTGCATATCAGAAAAGTATCTATAAATGGCTTGCGCATCTCCATCTTTTAGTTTTAGGTGTTTGTAATAGTCAACATAGTTATAAACTTCATTTTCTCCAAAGCTCAGATTTTCATAACCTCCTGCATCAACAACTAGCCTTTGATACGCCATATATGTTGGTATACCTGAATCAGAATCTAACTCTAATTTCTTTTTAGTTCCTGGTTCCAATTTCTTATGTGATCTAGAAAATCTTGCTCTGGACGGACTGTTTAAATGGTTATATGGTTATGGACAAAGTTCACTTCAATTAATTTCCACCTTTGAGATTCCACTAGTTTAATCCTCATCATAGCTCAACCAGTCCGTGTATCAGGCCTCAAACGATTGGATTCCCTCATTCTCTTATAACCTTCACTGCTACAAGACAATATCAGATGGTACTTCTCTTTTGAGTTTTCTTCATCGGGCTTGTTCTCCACCATGAACTCCTTACTCTAATTCGATCCAAAGCCCACTTTCTTGGCATATCGATTAAAGAATTCATAAGCATCTTCATAAAAATTAAATTCCATACCTACAGATGGATGCAACGCTTCTTCAACTCGATATGTATAAGTTTGAGCATTAACCTCGACATGCTTGTCATTGAGATCTTCCATCTGATAAAATAGGTAAAAAGATGTTCAAAGCATGAAATGTCAAAGTTTTTTCGAAAGGAAAAATAATATGAAAATACTATAGAACTATATGTGTGAAGCAATCTGACTGACAATCATATAACCTACAGTGAAGACCGATAGAAAAACACTAGAGGTAGATGGAAAAGATTGCAGCCAAAGTAGAAGAAGGACGAACAGAAGATAAACATGCCAAAAAATGAGAAGACAAGGAGAGAGCTTTTTTTTTTTTTTTTTTTTATTTCTTTCCTTAGAGAGACTATCCAACTTCTTTCCATCTAGCCAGTTGCATTTTACCTAGATCTATGTGGCAGTATATATTGGCTTGTGTTATAAAGTCACGTGACACAATGTGTTACTCTATAATTTCCCATTTCTTATCAAACAAAAAGTTCCCATCTTTAAAGTTCACAACCTAGTTTCTCAATATAAGGCATCACCAATGCAAATCCGTACAACCCAGGCCCACGTCACACTTTTAAAGGGCCATGTGGACTGTTAATGAGGAGATAAAATCTCCAAAATAGCAAGTGTTCCAACTTCCAACTATCTCCCTTATGTGTGGGAACTGGAGCGAATCAAAGTGATTTTGTTGGGTATTTATAAAAAACTCACTTTGGTTGTTTGTACGAAATGAAGTATACATACTACATAGGAGATACGAGGTTTCACTTACGTGTACGGTTGTTAACAGCCTGTACAATACTAAGATACAAGTATGCAAACCATGCTACCATGCTACCATGCTGGGCATTGGTTTTTTTTTTTTTTTTTTCTAAAGTCTTAAAGTCTTGAAACCCGTCTTGTAGAAAGTTGTATTATGCTTTCTGTGTATAGGGCACGACCTGCGCCCAGATATAGTGTGGATAGAGCGCGACCCGCGCCCCGTGTTTCTCAAGCCACCGAATTTTGTTGTTTCCTATTTTGTAAACTCTATATAAACAATTGTAATCTCTTTAGAATTCAATCAAGTAAATATACACTAAATTGAATTGAATTCTCTGGTTCTACATGGTATCAGAGCCAAACCATTGAAATCCGCTGCATTGAATCTTTGAATCTTAAATCCATTATTGAATTCTTGAATCTTAAACCCCTCTCACAAAGTTTTATTTTTTTATTTTCTTCAAAAACCTAAATTGTTTGTTTTTTTTTTCCTGCAACAATATCACCACTACAATGGCTGACTCTGACAACAATTCTTCAAGCATCATTCATCACCACTACACCGCACAAGACAACTCAGCGTTCCCAAAAACTGTTCCATTAGATGAGTCCAACTATACCATTTGGGCTCCTCTCATGCGGATGTGGATTGGAGCAAGGGGAAAGCTTGGTTATTTGACTGGCGCAAAGGTTGAACCGCTTATGAATTCGTCAGAATATGAAGTTTGGGCAACAGATAATGAAAAGGTAAAAAGCTAGCTTATTGATTCTATGGAAATTTCTCTTATGAACCGTTATATTCGTCTTCCTACTGCAAAAGATATTTGGGAGGCTGTGGAGAAGACCTTCTATGATGACTCTGATGAAACTCAAAATTTTGAATTGAATATGGAGTGTTTTGAAGCGAAGCAGAATGGGAGACTTATTCCTTCCTATTACAACGAATTGGTGGCTGTGTTCCAAGAAATTGATCAGAGGGTGACCTCCCAGAATAACCGTGTTGAAGTTGTAGTCCATGAAACGTCCACGATGTTTAGAATGCGTGTTCATATGTTTTTGCGTGGCCTAGATCAGGAGTATGATCAGGTGCGTGGAGAGATCCTTCGGAAAGAACCTAAATTTTCCTTGGAACAAAGCTATGCTTACATTCGTAAGGTACAATCTGAGAAACAGTATAACACCCCGTGTTTTTATACGTATTTTTCTATTTAATTAATTAATTTAATTGTTTATTTTAAAAATTCGTCGGATTGGACTCGGGATACGTGGGCTTGGTTTTGGGCCCGAGTCGGTGTTGGGCTTGGGTTTCGGACCCAAGTATATAAACACATTTTTCTAGAAAATAGGGTTCAGAGAAATAATAAAATAATGAAAATGGAGGCAGAGATGAAAATTTGGATTTCGGAGGGGTGGAGCCGCCGCTCGGACTCGGAGGAATTCGTAGGGAGCTTTTTCGAAACGGTGAGTAGTTATTTTGCTATATCACCGATTTTTATCGTTTTCGAATATCGCATATCGCCTCTAAGGTTTCTGTTTTATAATCGCTTCATTATATTGTTTTATTCGACGTCGTGTTTCGTCGAGTTGTTAAAACTCTAGTCAAACACTGTTGAACTGTTAAAATGTTGAAGCTTTGGAAGCTTGAAGCTCGACAGAGCGTTAATGGCGGCGTAGACTTTGAACTTAAATACTGTTGTAGCTCTGTTCACGCTCTGAACAGCGCTTAATGGCGTCAGCGAGGAAGCGCCAGTTTTTGGTTGTGAAACCGCATCGATGGTGGCGGGTTGAACTCGTTTTGTTGTTGGTGTTTGGTTGTGGGACCGATGAGTGGGTTTGATGGATTGTTGGGGGTTAGTACGGTGGTTGGGCTGTTGGGAGCCTTGAACAGGCGTCAATGGCGCCGAACACCATTACCGCGATACTGAGGTTTTGATTTTTATGTGAACCGTTGTTGTGAACTGTTTTTTGTAGGTGTCGGTGGGTTGTTTGTTTGAGGAATGGGGTAGTGAGTGAGGGTTGCTGATGGGGCCGCCAAAGCTTCGGAGAGAAGCCATTAATGGCGCGGGGAATTCTTCCGGATCTAATTTTGGTGATGTTGGGATTTGACGATTTGGGATTTTTGGTTTTATTAATGTTGTTTGGGTTTTAGGGGGATTGAAACCGTTAGCTTGAATGGGGCGCATTTGTGGTGGCGGAATTCGAAATGTGGTGGTGGTGATGGAGCTAGAGAAGATGAACGATGGCTCGCTCATCTTAGTTGGGCCTTCTTGTTGGGCCTTTGTTAGTTTGTTTCTATGGGCCGATTTTATTGTATGTTGGGCCAAAGTTCTATTATTTGGTTTTGGGCCTTAGTTGGTTTTTGGGCCCGATTTTGGTTGTTTTGTTTGGGCCAGTTTCTTTTGGTTTTGTTTGGGCCCGGATTCTATTTTAGAGGGTTGGGCCCGATTATGTTCTAAAGTATTGGGCCAGTTTATTTCTATTTTTGTTTGGGCCCTTTTTCCTATTAGTTGATAACTTGTTATGGGCCAGTTCAAATTTTTTTGTAATTGTGGGCCGAACCCATTTGTATTTTTGGATCAGTTTAATTAAGTTTTGTTTGGGCCTTCTCCATTATGTTTTGGGCGATTCGATTATAAGTTTTGGGCCCGCTTTAATATAGCTTGGGACCCAGTCCTTAGGACTTAAATCGATCCAATTGGGTTGGGTAGAATTAATAAGTTGGTTTTAGACTTTTCGGGTTCTAAGGTTTGGGCTTGGCCGGTTAGGTCCGGACTATGACCTTAACCATGAGCCCATCGAGCCATACACATTGACCTTAGCCATGAACCATGGCTATGACCCAACTTGTCGAACATGGAAATGACAGTTTGACTTTGACAATGACATTTTGACGTTGACCATGATGTGTTGACTTTGACTAGGGTTGACTTTGACCAGAGTTGACTTTGACCGTTGACCAGAGTTGACTTTTAACTCGGATTATGATTTGGGTTATTAAGATAGGTCTAGGGCTATTAGCATACTTGACTTTAGGCTAAGACCTCTATATATACGTGTGTATGTGTATTAACTACTATGTGATTTTGCTGTATTTTATGATATGCAACGTTATGACACTAAGACATCCCTGAAATTAATAACGCGTAAACAAAAAATAATTGAATCAAGATATTCCTACATTCTCTGAAATAATATATACAATAAAGTACAATAATGCGTAAACAAAACTTACCGCACCCTTTTAGAACTCTCCACTTCAAGTTTTGGAATTGAGTTTTATGGTGATGATGTCATATGTAGGTGGGCATTTATTGAATGTGCCATAAATGGCCCGTTAGTGTTATATAAGGGTATTCATTGAATGTGCCATGAATGACCCGGTATTCATTGAATGTGCCATGAATGACCGATTGTAGTTTGACCGCCCCAAAAGAGGAACTAAGGTATTCGGCCTTGCGGGTTAGTTGTATTCCTTGAGTGTAATGGGAATGTAGGATTGGGTATTCCTTGAATGTGGCGGGAATGACCCGGGGCATTCATTGAATGTGCCATGAATGGCCCGTTAGTGATATGATAGGTATTCCTTGAATGTGGCGGGAATGACCTAAGGTATTCATTGAATGTGCCATGAATGACCGAGTTTTGTGCCCAAAGAGGTCGTGAAATATGTGTATGAAAGCCCGAGATGGCTATGATATTGTGGTATTCGGTGGGAGAGAGGCACACAGAATGTGTGATTTGGCAAATGTGTGGAGTGCAAATCGTGGAGTAGGTACTAAAGGGTGGGTGTATAAGAAAAGTAATTGATTAAGTGATAAGAGAAATTTATTTGATGATGCAAGTGTGTTTGGGCTTACTTTTGAATACATATAGGATATGTACATATGTTATATACAAGTTCTAACTTTCTTTTGCAGGAGGGTAGGACTTAATAATATTTTGTGCAGGGACGCGGTCCTACCCTTATACAGCGGCGGATATCGGTAAGTGTAATTCAATTATTTAGATATTAAAACGAGTGATTTGAATGAGTTAAGATAATATAAGTTTTGCTTGGGAAGAACTATGCCGGTTGAGATGACTAACTACCTGCCTTCCAAGTTGAGAATGATTAGGTTATGATAGAGGGAAAGTGTTGTTTGGATAATTAAAGTATGATAATGTTTATATGTAGTTAATCTACTCATACCAAAGAAATTCAATTTGTCGACCCATGTTTGCTTTGTTTTGTAAACGTGGGTGTGTTCTTGGGAACATAGGTGGAAGACAAAGAAATGGGCGTGTGATTGGGATTAGTGCCGGAGCAAATCTGTTAGTTTTCTTTTAGGTCCGATTCTTTATTGAATGATGTAATAACGTGGGTTACATTTTTTATATGACATGAGAATACGATGTTGGAAATTTTTATTCTTAAAGTTTGTTTATGTTTGTATTGGGATGGAAGAAAGTTCAATAAAGTGATAGTTGAGGAATTTGGAGATTTTTGTTGTTAAGTTGATCCTGTTGTGATGTGGGTTTTAGGTTTTGACATGTGTTGTATCACCCCGTCATAGCCTGGGTTTTTAGATAATTGAACATAATGATGTTTGAGATATTTATATTTCAAATATTCATTATTTTTAATTGTTTAGAAAATCGGGCTGTGACAAACAGGCTATGGGGCGCTCTGTATCAACTGAATCCTCTGTCTTGGCTGTTCATAGCAAGACAACTCCAATTTTTTCTGGTCCTCTACGCCATCCTAAAGGTAAATCAAATCCTTGGGCAGATAAAAAATGCGGTGTTTGCGGAGACTTGGGTCATAGCAAGGAGAGATGTTATGAAGTGATTGGTTATCCTGATTGGTGGGACTTCTCGAAGAGGCCACGAAAGAATTTAAGCAAGGCCGCCATTGCTAATGTTGTGAACAGAGAGAATGCCTCGGCTAGTGTCGCACAATCAGGTATGAATGGTAAGGTTATTTCGAATAATACATGGATAATTGATTCAGGTGCATCTGACCATATGAAAAATGACCCTAACCTTGTTAAAAGTCTTAAACCTTCACCTCAGACCGTTGTTTCTACTGCTGATGGTACTCCAACTCCGGTTAGCGGAGAAGGGTCTATTGAGTTATCTAACACCCTCACTCTTGAATCTGTCTTAGTTGTTCCATCCCTTGCTTATAACCTCTTGTCTGTTTGTCAAATTATCCTCGCACTTGCATGTACTGTGACATTCTATCCATCTTTCTGTGTTTTTCAGGACATTCTGACTCGACAGATTCTTGGTTATGGTGTTAGAAAGGGGAAACTGTACTACTTGGACTTGACAGAAACTGGCGAGAAACAAAAGAATTTTCTGGGGCAAGCTAATCAAGTTAATAGGGTCGAGAATCCAAAAGAAGTTGTGTGGTTATGACATCGTAGGTTAATTCATCTATCTTTTAGTTATTTGAAGAGGTTGCAACCTCAGTTATTTTCAGTTGTTAGTGAGTCTGAGTTTCATTGTGACATTTGTAAACTGGCCAAGAGCCACCGTATTTCATATTCATCAAGTATTAATAGATGTCCTGTTCCTTTTATGAAAATTCATTCTGATGTTTGGGGTCCTGCCAAAGTTTCTTCATTTTCTGGAGCTAGATATTATGTGACTTTTATTGATGATTGCACTCGCATGATGTGGGTGTCGTTACTGAAAAACAAAAGTGATGTATATGGGATGTTTACTGATTGTTACAAAATGGTGGCGACGTAGTATCAACAATCTATCAGGGTTTTTCAGTCTGATAATGGTGGAGAATTTGTGAATGGCCTCATGTCTGAATTTTGCAAAAGAATTGGAATTCATCATCAAACCTCCAATTCTGGTACCCCCCAACAAAATAGTTTAGCCGAACGGAAGAACAGGTAGTTGTTGGAGGTTGTTCGTGCTTCCTTGTTTGGCATGAATGTACCTCGATCCTATTGGGGTGAAGCAGTGAAATCAGCAGCCTATGTTATCGACCGTACTCCCTCACGGGTAATTGAGTTCCAGAATCCTTATCAGAAACTCAATACACTTTTGTCCATCCCATCTATGCCTAACTTGGAGCCTCGGGTGTTTGGATGTACAACTTATGTTCATATCCCACAACCAGAATGAAGTAAACTTGATCCTCGTGTGAAGAAGTGTATTTTTGTGGGTTATGCTGAGTTTCAAAAAGGGTATAGGTGTTATGATCCGATTAATGCCAAGATATATATATCTCTTGATGTCTCATTCCATGAATCAGACTCGTATTACTCAGGGGGAGTTTCCCAGTCTTTCCTTCAGGGGGAGAGTGGCGGTGAAGGGAATCCTAATGTCTTTGAAGAATTGGAACACTTGGAGAAATGATTTGAAGTTCCTGAAGTAAAAATTGATCCTGTAACAGTAGAGACAGAAGCACATGATCCGGATGTATCTGAAACTGTAGTACATGACATTTCCCCTTCTACATCAATAACCGAAGATCTCGATCGAATGCTCCCAAAAACCTCCTATAACCTTTAATGAAGTCATTTGGGATAGAAAGTCTTGAACCTAGACAATCACAAAGAGCTAGTAAGGGAGTTCCTAAGAAACAATATGAACCAGACATCAAAGCCAATGCTAAATACCCTATAACTAACTCTATGTCTAACCATAGCCTTTCTGAAACCCATGCACTTGTCATAAATCAATTGTCTACATCAGATCTATTCCTAGTAACGTGCAGGATGCTTTGAAAGATTCAAAATGGAAAAAAGCAATGAATGAAGAATTGGAAGCCCTTCAAAAGAATGTAACATGGGAGGTAGTTGATATGCCTGCTGGAATGAAGACTGTTGGATGTCGTTGGGTGTTTACTGTGAAGCTTAATGCAGATGGAACTATTGATAGATATAAGGCGAGATTGGTTGCCAAGGGATACACACAGCGTTATGGAATTGATTACAAGGAGACTTTCGCACCTGTAACGAAAATCAATACAGTCCAGATTTTAATTTCACTTGCAGCAAATAGAGATTGGCCCTTGCACCAGCTTGATGTGAAGAATGCATTCCTGAATGAGAACTTGGAGGAGGAAGTATACATGGTTATGCCTCGAGGTGTGAAGAACCATCCCAAAGATGTTGGGAAGGTGTGTAAATTGAAGAAGGCTTTGTATGGCTTGAAACAGTCTCCAAGAGCTTAGTTTGGAAGACTTACACAGTCAATGAAAGTTTTTGGGTACAAATAGAGCAATTCTGACCATACCTTATTTATCAAACACAAGGATGGTAAGATTACAGCTCTAATTGTGTATGTTGATGATATGATCATTACAGGAGATAATCCGAAGGAAATAAATGAATTAATTGCAGAAGTATTTGTCGAAGGAATTTGAAATGAAGGATCTAGGACAACTGAAGTATTTTATGGGTATTGAAGTTGCAAGGTCTAAAAAGGGGATTTCACTCTCACAGAGGAAGTATGTCCTTGATTTGTTTGCTGAAACTGGGATGTTGGATTGCAAACCGATGGAGATACCCATTGAGATGAATCACAGACTCGCCATTCATTCTGACCAAGTTCCTACTAATAAAAGCAGGTATCAACATCTTGTAGGAAGGTTAATCTATCTATCTTATACTAGACCTAATATTGCTTATGCTGTGAGTGTGGTTAGTCAATTTATGCATTGTCTTAGTGAAGAACATATGGATGCAGTCTTTCGTATACTGAAGTATTTGAAAAAAGCACCGGGCAAAGGTTTACTATTTGGAAAGTATGATGCAATGGATATTGTTGGATACACAGATACAGATTGGGCTGGTGATAAAACTGATAGACGGTCTACATCAGGATATTTCACTTTTGTCGGTGGAAATCTTGTCACTTGGCATAGTAAGAAGCAGAAAGTTGTTACCAGATCGAGTGCAGAAGTTGAATTTCGAGGTATGGCACAGGGAGTATGTGAATTGTTATGGATTCGTACTGTCTTGATGGAATTGGGCTTCGAACTTCAAAAGCCTATGGATTTACATTGTGATAATAAAGCCATCATTCAAATTGCACATAATCCAGTTCAGCATGATAGGACAAAGCATGTGAAGGTTGATCGTCATTTTATTAAAGAAAATCTTGATAGGAAGGTTATTCGATTTCCGTTTGTAACCTCTGAGGAGCAATTAGCTGATGTTCTTACCAAAGGTGTATCCTACAAGGTGTTTGACAGCTCAGTTGACAAGTTGGGCATGATTGACATCTATGCACCAACTTGAGGGGAAGTGTAGAAAGCTGTATTCTGTTTTTTGTGTATAGGGAGCGACCTGCGCCCAGATATAGTGTGGATAGAGCACGACCCACGCTCCAACGTTCGGGATGTCCAGTGAATTTAGCGCGACTCGCACCCTTTTCTAGCCTAACAGGGCGCAACCCGCGCCCCGTGTTTCTCAAGCCATTGAATTTTGTTGTTTCCTATTTTGTAAACTCTATATAAACAATTGTAATCTCTTTAGAATTCAACCAAGTAAGTATACACTGAATTGAATTGAATCCTCTGGTTCTACACGTCTCTCGATAGTTAATATGATTTTTTTGGATTTTAATTGTAATTATATAGGAAAGTCTCATCTATTTTTTTAAAAGAGAATAATTATGTTATTTAAGTGATATTAGAAAGGTTTTTCTAAATTATTAATAAAAGAGAGCTATTAGAGAGGGAAATTGGAGATAATTATATAATTTAAGTGATATTAGAGAAGTTTTTCTAAATTATTAATAAATAGGGGGTTTGTTCTAATTTTTGTGAGGGAGGTGTTTCGAAATTAAACAACTATAGAGATTACAAATTGCCTACTCGACAGATAGTGGAGAGGGGTTCCTAAATACCCGGCTATCATATAATGTAGAGATGTACATAGTCAATATACGGTCAAAGATTTGAGAATGGTCAAGGATGACTTGATTTAATTGGGTTCATGAAATTAGCAAATAAAGATCAACCAGACTTTCAAACATGAGGTTGATGACGGAGTACGAGTTTAATGAACTTGATAGTGGTACAAATGAATTTTGGAATCTTTAGTTATAAATGGAAAATGGGTTGAAAAGCCATGAATTTTACTTTTTCGTTTAATATCTAATCTAAGCCCTTATTAAATATCTTGCATTTTTTATTTTTTATTCTTTTTTTTTCAGGCAAAATGTGAATATATCTTATATATAATAATAAGATTACAATCTAGGGGTTAAGCACCACCCGGGCTGGATTAAGTTTCCACTTTGAAACCAAAAAATAAATTCCATAAAGGTGATAAATCCTTCATTCTATTGTCTAAACCATATGTATTTCCAGTAAAAGTAATTCATTTATATCTTGCTGGAATTTTTTTAGCTCTGGATGGAAGAGGATCAGATCCACATCTAGATACCGATGAACTATTGTCATCAACATACTCCTTTTTAAAATCCTAGTGTTTTTTTAAATGGAGGATCATCCATAATTGCAATTAGTAATTAGGGTCATCTCTAACTTAATCCTTTTTATTGTGAATTGTGAGCCTGGTTCTACGTACCATTTTCCTACTTCAATGATAAAGACGTTTTTGCGACCAATTCAATATATTATCAAGTCAAGATCCCGGCCTTTTTAGATTATGATATATTGCCTAGCTTAAGCCTAGCTACCTTAAACAATTACAATACATTTGAGACTGGAGTATTTTTTTTTCCATTTGTAAGTGTAAGTCTAACAGCCCAATCAATTTTCCAATGTAGTTCGGACACAACTTGGATTCACACGATATGCTTGCCATTTTGATTTGAATCCTTGGCCATTTCAATGGTGACAACACCACCACTACCCTTGTATCTATACCACCTAGCACAAATTAGGAAGTATCCGAAATTGAGTATGCTCAACCCGGCAAACATGTAATAGAAGTACTCCAACCTCCCTTTGTTAAGATCCTCTGGTAGCCAGTTTCCGGACGGTGAGTGGGAGGTATACCGATGAACTATTGTCACCAAAAATCCACTCAGATAATTTGCTCCTGCCATGCTACAAAAGAAGCATGATCCAGCTATACTTCTCATGTTCTCAGGGAACTGCTTGTAGTAAAATTCAATCTGTCCAATAATACCAAATGCCTCGGAAAGACCTGCTAGAGAGAGTTGAATGGCAAGCCAAAATGCTGGCATTGATGAAATGGCACCCCCACTATTTGCAATACCAAGTGTTGGTCTTGTAAGAGCGAAGTTTCTCCTACGCACTTCAACAAAAGCAGAAACTAGCATGGTGATTATTGCCAAGACAAAACCAATACCAATTCGTTGAAGAAATGTGATACCACCTTCTTTGCCTGTGATTCTCCGGAGAGAGGGAACGATAATGCGGTCATAGACTGGTATCCAAATGGTCAGAGCAAGCATGGTAAATACTACGTAAGATGCTGCAGGGACCCTGAAACTCCCCTCGCCAAGACGCCTATCTGATTGAAGAGCTTGAAAAGTTCCATATGTTTGTAGTTGGAGTAGTGCAGCATAGTAGATTATACCAGAGGCCCATATTGGAAGCACTCTCATTACACATTTCGCCTCTTCCACTTGTTGCATCCTACAAAGTCTCCATGGATCAACAGCTGAACCATCTGGATTAATAGCGTCCTCTGGAGTAAGGATTGCGGCTTTATCAAGGAACCTGTAGGATTAGAGTCATAAACTTGGTTTCACTGTATCTAAATTGCCATTCGTTCATTACACTATATATATATATATATATATGGTGAACATAGTGCGAGCGCTACCTGAATTGATCAGTGTAAGCTAGCTTGGAGTTGATAGAATTGGCTGGGAGAAAATTAAAGAGGGACTGTTGTGGGCTTTCAGATGGTTTTAGTAGTCTTTTCTTTGACGCTGCCACAAAAACGTGTACGATGTCTATCAACGGGCTACCTTCTGGTTTCACCTTCACATACATTCTTGAACCCACGAAGTAGAGTGCACAAGACAAGAACATCAGTATTGTCGGAATAGCTAATCCAATAGCCCAGTTGATGCTAGACTGCACATAGACAATAATCGTCACAGACACCATCATTGCAAAGGTGAACGTGAAATAATACCAATTAAAGAAACTGTTGATTCCTCTTTTCCCAGATTCTGTCTCAGGATTAAATTGATCAGCTCCAAAGGCCAAGTTACATGGCCTAATACCACCTGCACCGACTACCAAGAACCCGAATCCACTAAGTAGGAATGCCAATTGCCATGGTGTAGCTTCTATGCAGTTTCCAGTGTCGTTGGTTCCACAGTGTGGAGGATGCAGTTTGGAGAATGCAGCTGTAAGTGTTAGTACTAACATTCCCTGTAGGAGAAAAGGAAAACGCACTCTGTATGAGTCATGGTGCTTCAATTTGTGTTTCCTTTGCATTCCACTAAGGATTAAGTTTGCATTTCTCAAATTTTGAAACACTTCTAGTACGTTCCCCTACTGACAAATGTATAGCACCCCATGACCCCACTACCTCTAATGGTGCTGCTGGTTTTTGGGTTTCAATTGGAATTTTGACACTAAAAGATTTCGAAATTTCATTTGGGATATGTGACTTGGACTTGTGAAATTAAGGTTTATGTAAGGCATTGTCACCAAATACGGTACGGGTTTAAAACGGTGTATTTGAAAAAAAACTTAGTTCGTGTTTTAAACAGAACGTCTCGGGAAAAAAACGGAAAAAAAAAACGTAAAAAAACGTGGGGCATAAAAAACGGGTTTAAAACGGTAAAACGGGTTTAAAATGTATAATACGTAAAAGAAACGGTAAAAACCGATGATAAAGAATATTTTTTTATAAAAGTGAAAAAAAGAATTGACACATAAAATAAAAATAAAAATAATACAAATGAAAGAAAATTCAAATACATGAAAGTATCAAATTATCATTACTCATCCAAATACTAAAAGTTTTAGATTCAGTACCAAAATACGACTTTAAATAAAATACTACTAATTACCAACCATAATGACATAATTAAGTTCTACAAATAAGTTAATAACTTTAAAATTTATAATTAATTATTAATAGTCTAAAACAAAATAAAACTATCTCAATAAGTCAATCTAACACCCACTCTTCAAAAAGGTAAACTCCAAAACCCCTTTCTTCTTCGTTTTTTCTTTTAGATTTAACAAAAAAAAAAAAAAAAAAAAAAAAAAGTTTTAAATAGGAGATTTTCAAAATCTCGGGGTTTAAATGTTTTTTAAGTTTAAAACGCGTTTAAAATGTTTAAAATGGGGTTTTTTTTTGAAAAACCCGGATTTTAAACTGAAATTAGACGCCTTGCCAAAATCTCGGGTTTTAAACGCGTTTTTTCAAAAACGTCCAACTTGGTGACAATGATGTAAGGAGAGACTCTGGTCCACAAGTCCACCTGGTATGTCCTTATCTAGTATCTACCCGCTCATTGACTCAAAATTAAAGTTAAAACACGTTTCGACGTGATTCAATTCTACTTAATAGAGGTCTTAAATTCTTAATAGTGCTCGTAGACTTTTTTTTTTGATCAAGTGGTCGTAGACTGGTTGTCTGTCTCTGGAAATAAGCTCTCCACCTTAGAGCCCAAACTTACCTTAAGAAAAAGATCTGGCAGTGTGCTAATTTATCTGTGAATCTAGTCAAAAAATAGTCATGGATTTACGGTTGCTTTTCTGCTCAAAAAATATGATCAAATAATTAACAGAAAAATAACCATAAATCCGCCGGCAAGAGATTTGTTATTATTATTTATACGGATTATTATTACGACAGTAACAAAGAATATAACATATACATAAAGATGAATGAGACAAGGGAGTGAGTACCGTGAGAGAGGAAATGGAAGCAAAACCCAGAGTTATGTAACGACCAAAGTAAGCATCAGAGAGAAAAGCACCTAGAAGAGGTGCAAAATTGCTGGTTCCAGTGAAGATATTTATTAGTGTTGTGGCTGTTACACTTTTCATGTTGAACACAGTAGTGAGATAGACCACCAAGTTTGCTAAAGTACCAAGTGTTCCAAGTTTCTCGAATGTCTCATTCCCTGCATCACTTCTCAAGTGTCACTTACTATACGCGCTAGTCAAAAAATGGTATGAAAATTAAGCAGAAAAGCAACTTATGTATATGTAGAATAGTTAATTTACCTATGATGAAGGGCATGACTTTAACACCTCTATAATTAAGCTTTGGCTTCTCTACTACTTGCTCCACATAATGAACTTTCTCACTATTCTTCTCCATCTTGGGATCGGATCTCTCAAGCTACTTCTTGCTCTTGGTGAGCTGGTTTTTATACTAACTAACGAGAACAAACGAAAGATGCACAGCACGCACCAAGTAATTGAGAAATGAAAGACCCAAAGTGAATTTGGTCCAAACCTCCTTAGATAACACCTATCGCCTCATATCACATACATAACTTCTCTTCTAGCTCCCGTCATCTTTTGCTAATATATATTATATATTTGTTTCTTGTATATACGTTTTCGTTGTAGAGTGGAACAAGACTTTATGGCCGACTGGTCCAGGAGATGCACATATTGGGAGTCTTACAAGAATCTAAATGAGATTGGGGAGCTTAAATTGAGACGAGTGATAATTGCTGTTTGTGGTGGTGGTGGTCGTCTTTTAAGTTTTAAATCATGTTCTAGTAGATATAGGTACCAATATATAGACAAGTGGTGATAGCAGCTTTTGATTTTATTAGAAAGGAGTGTAAAAACACACAAGTACATGAGTGAGTGAGTACCTCACATGTGACAGTGTGAATTACATAGAGGAAAAACAAGAAAACAAATAACTCCCTATTACAAGTGGTGATAGCCCAAGCATGTATAGGAAAGGAAATCAATAGTATTAGGAAGAAGTCATTTATTTTGTTTAGTAACATTAGTGAAAATTAGTGGGTGCATGTACGTGTTTCTAAAGCTTTTCTTATCCTTTCAGTCGTCATTACATTCCAACCATATATTATTGTTTTTTTACTAAATGGTAATTTTTATGAAAATGGCCCGGGGAAAAATGTAGAAAAAAGGTAAACAAGTAATTGGAAATTTGGAATGTAATTCCAAGAGCTCCTCATTAAATAAATCTATAGTAAGTTGCTGCAAGGTTTTCAATCTTTGTCAGAAATTCTGGTCTACAGCTCCACCATTGTTTCTTAATACAAGAGCACAACCTTGTGCACAGATGTGTGCAGTGAAGTTAGACACTCTCTATGTAGAGGTAATGTTGAGCCTTGCTACTTTATTCGTCCCCATGGTCTAGGGTAAATTGTTTGATTGAAAATTAAAGCATGAACTGCTGCCCTCAGAATCACTCCACCCAAATGCATGTCCACCCTAGTTGAATTGCTTTTTCAACTCCTTCGAATATTGCCTGACATTTAGCTATATAACAAGTTGTTATGCCCATTCCTCCAATGCCAATACCACAATTAACAACACTTTGATGCCCAAGGACCACCCCCCATAGACGGAATGTTTTCGGTCACCTAAGGTTGAAAGCCGGAGTTGGCGTAGTACTTTGTTCCACGCGCCGACAATTTTTTTTAAAGAATCACATTTATCATCTATATATTTATGTGTGAAATAAGAAGCATTTCAATACACAATGATTTGCTTAAATTCCTTAAAAAAGATCCTGAGTTCTTGATTTCAAGAGACATTGTAAACACATGTTCAAATTCGGATGGCTGCAAAAAAGCCTTGATGGCACTTGCACCGTACCATTTAATTTTGAATTGATACTATTTTATTTCAACGAGACATTTATTATAATTTCACACCAATTCATTTGCAATTCGATTCACACAATTAAATCTCAATGAACAGGTATGCAAACCGTACTTCACAACGGTTTTTTTAAAAGTCTTTGAACCCGGTCGCAAAAGGAATGCAAAGGGGAACAACTGAGTCTATGTCAAAGAAAAGCACAATTGAGGACTAATATCCAATTCTCTTACTGCCTTGCTACAGGTCAGATGAAAAGAGGGGGTAGTGAGTCTCGTATATTAAAGAATTGGGGTTTGCAAAACAAGCTAAGGAGGGCACCTAAGATTAAGGATTGCAAATGGTACCCACCTGAAGGTGATATCATAAAAGTTAATGTCGATGGGGCTTCTTGTGGTAATCCTGGCCCTTCAGGCTATGGTGTGTGCTTTAGAAATTATGAATGTGTGTTCCTAGCGTGTCTTTGCAGGAATATTGGTCATCAGACGAATTTCATAGCTGAATGTTTAGCAATTCTAGAGGCGGTGGAGTATGCTATTAAGAGAAATTGGAGGAAGGTATGGGTGGAGTCAGACTCGACATCTGCGGTTAATGCTTTTGGAACTTCAAGTGTACCTTGATGTATGAAGCAGAGATGCATAAATCTTTTAGATTACTGCAAATTGACTCCAGTTTGGAGAAAAGCCAATTTCACAGCAGATCAATTGGCAAAGTACTCGGTCAGTTTGCAAGACAATGATCAAGTTGTTTTTATTGTAAAACCCCCATGGATAACCAAATGGGAGGTTCCAGAGTATGTTTATTATAGGTTTTGTTAAGTTCTTATAGTGCTACTGTGTGAGTAGACTGTAAGTAACTCCTCATGTACTCTCCTCCTCCTCTCCCCACAACCACCTTTATCAATACAAATTTTTGCTTACTGAGAAAAAAAATATAAAAAAATAAAATATTGTTCAATAAAAAAAATTGCAAAGATATGATTTGTTGAACAAAAAAGAAACTATTAGTGATTCAGAACATAGTGAATGACGAGGAATTGAATTAAGGTAAAAGTGTTTTAGAATTATAGAGAGTTTAATTAGGAGATGAAATATGAGACTGGTTATGTAATTTCAGTGATGTCAAGAAGGCCGGTGTTTGTAAATTTTGAAAATAAATTATGTAAATTCAATAACATGAGGGAAGTACTTTTAAATAATAGAAAAAATGAAATTCAATATAAAGTACACTACTCGATAGTGGGGGAGTAGTGGTTCCATAGTACAAAATATCAGGATATGGGTATTTATCGATATTCAATTTCTGGATATGTATCGTGGATATATCTAATATCTTTCTCTTTGGGGATATTTGACATTGTTTTACATAAAAATATCGTGAATATATCCAAAATATTGACAAATATCATGGATATCGTGGATATTTTTTGATATATCATGATACATTATTTATATTTATTTGAAATATAATGGTAAATATTAAATAAAATTGTTATATACGCAAAATATCGCAAAATATTTCAAAATATCTCTAAATATCGCAAATATTATCGAAATATCACCGATATTTACAATTGTGTATATTTCTGAACATATCGTGATATTTATATATTTTTCTCTGAAATCTGAATAGATATTTCCAAATATCGCGATATATCGCGATATTTTGTACTATGGTGGGTTCGTTCAAGAAACTTCGTCTATCTTATAATGCAGAGATTTTAAGAACATAAGTACTATATTATGTGGTTTAATGGGATTCATTGCTGTAACGACGAAAGTATCAATTGACGCGATTAATTTGATATTGAATTAAGGTTAAAAACTAAAACAATACTTTCTCACTCGATCAAGTATGAACGTAATCTGAACTTGTCAAAGGAATCAAATCAAGATACAATTCGTTTTCATGGAAAATACACTCCATGAAGGCATGAAACAAAAATGTATTAGAATTATTGAGTTCTCGAATTATCAATTGCCAATAAAATGTTCATTTAGACGAGGAAAAATATGATCGAATGCTTCCAAAATGTACAAGTAGGTCAAGCCACCATATTTGAAGTAGTAAGACTAAGACTAGTATTTAGCAAAAAAAATACTGAGACTAGTGTGACTGACTGACTGTGTCATTGCCTCATGCCTTCATAGTTCATACTCTCATAGAGTCATAGTACTGAAACATGAAGATAGTTATAAATAATATATTTATGTAGTTGCCACCAGTGATTAGAAAACCGGACCGGACTGGTAGTTAAACCGGGATCTGATCGGAACAGGTAAATTTTCGGTTTGAGTCAGTTAAAATTTGAGTTTTTAGTTGGATCCTTGGTCTAAACTTAAACCGTTGTTGAACCCGCAAACCGGTTCAGCTCTAAACTGGATCACCTTTATATATATATATATATATATATATATATATATATATATATATATATATATATATATATTTTTTTTTTTTTTTTTGATAATATGCACCTAAACAAAATAGTCCAAACTCCAAACAAATATGCTACTATGTGTTTTTTGTATAAAAAATTCATTTTGATATATAATACCAATTAATATTGAATTAAAATATGTATTTATTTATTTTATTATTGTAATTATTAAAAAAATTTACTAAATAAATATCAATCGGTCCGACCGAGTCGAATCATGGTTGAACTATTTTAACAAAAAAATCGATTCGATCACCAATTCGGTTTTAAAAACATTGGTTGTCACATACTCAGATAGTACTGATATTAACGTATGAGCTATTTATTAATACATGCAAGGAAAAAAATTTGGTCAACAAAAGTGCACCTAAAAATAATAAATAAGCGTGCATCTCAACCATCAAGAGTCCCTTTCCAACAAAAAAAACAAAAACAAAAAAAACAAAAAAAAGGAAAAAAAACACACACACCCCAAAAAGGCAAAGAGTCTGATCGATTTTTGTCTAACCCCATGAGTATGGATCGATACGGACTACGGGACTTGTCCATTCCGTATTCTAAACAAATTTATATACGTGTGACTTTTGGGCAAAGTTGAACAATTTTGTATAGATTGGCTAGATGTTAGGTTTATACTCTTAGGGTGTGTTTGTTATGATGGAAACACTATGGAAAGGAAAGGAAAATAAGAGTGGTCCACCTTTTCCATAGTTTTTAAGGTGTTTGTTTACCCATGGAAAGAAAATGAGCTTTTCCATATGGAAACAAAATCATGGAAATGGAAAAGGTTTTGTGTCCTTAGCTAACCCCTGAAAATTTTGTGGAAAGGAAAGAAAATGAAATAAATAGATAGGGACTTACAACTAATACACCCATGACCCAACAATACAATTATTCCTTTCCATAGCTTTTGCAAACAAACATGATTATTTCTTTTCCCAATTTTTACTTTCCTTTCCCCAGTTTACCAAACACATACCATTTAAAATTATTTCCTTTCCATTCCATTCCATTCCATAGTGGACCACCCATTTTATTTCCTTTCCTTTCCATGAGTTAAAATTTAACAAACACGCCCTTAGAGTTGCAAAAGCAAAAAGAACCCCTCCGTTCACAACAGCAAGCACTTATTCTAAATTGTATGTTGATAATAACCGAATTTGTTTTTCAAGTACTACGTGGTACGTGCAAGGTTTTATTAGTTTTTTTTAAATGAAAATTTTATTGATAATGATAATGAATTTTACAAATGACTAGGACAGATGTTCAACAAGCTGTGCTGCAAGTCTAGCCTTTTTGAATGGCAAATCCTATCATCCTAAATATATATAAATTAGTTAGAATCAGTTGTCATTACGTTACTGTCCATAACTTTCATAATTTTATGCAATCTCTTTAGGAGCTCAACAGATTGTTATGCCAAGAAATTGAACGGAAT
Source organism: Coptis chinensis (assembly GCF_015680905.1). Lineage (NCBI taxonomy): Eukaryota > Viridiplantae > Streptophyta > Magnoliopsida > Ranunculales > Ranunculaceae > Coptis > Coptis chinensis. Next base: position 20,891,057 of record NC_141456.1, on the reverse strand, counting down.
GAAACATTGACGGTTATTAGTCTTACAAGCATATTCGTGTTTCTCAATCTTTCCTGCCGCTGCTCTATTAGTTGTTTCTCCTATCTCAAAGACTCCATTTCCAAGCCCTATCAACAGAGAGGCTCTAGTTACATCAGCACACACATGTTTCCTTTTAGACCAACTGTAAATCAATACATTCGCAAGTCTAAGCGTCGATCTTTCCTCATTCGGTTTTTTTTTTTAAGGATATGGGCTTTTGCACCAGATCAGGGGTTTTTTTTTTTTTTTTTATTTTTATTTTTATTTTTAGTTTTGGGTTATTTAGGCTTTGGTCCTACTTATTACAGGGTATTTAGGTTTTAGTCATAAAATTATCGATTATTAGGTTTTAGTCCTACTTCAATTTCATCTATTGACCTTGAGTCATCGCAGTTGATCGTGGTCAACCATTTTCTAATAATATTTTTTTTTAATTTTTTTGCAAATGGCCAAACTACCTTTGAGCGTGCTTGGCATGTGACAACACCACGTGTCTGGTCCCAAAGGAATGGACAAAATGATCTCCACTGCATAAGGTGAAGTAATAATAACCAACGACAATATTAAATAAAATGGAAGTCCTCTAACCTGCAGCGAAAATCCTAGTCTAATTATCTAGATCTCAAAATCGAAGTCCTCCACTACAATTGTTGTTATAGCTGGTGCTTTATTTAAATCTTGTTTAGTTTTATCAAACAATGGGATTCATTCAACGGTTATTTCTGATGCGTGCATTACATAAAGCTAGTTAACTGCTATGGCTGTACCTGTTGAGTTGTCGGATCGTGATTCGTTAGTTAAGAGTGCTAGTACTAGTTTGAATAGTAAAGTTGCTAGTCAATATTCAACTTTACTTGCTCTATTAGCTGTCGATGCCGTTTTATCTGTGGTGGATAATGTGAAAGTTGATTTAGTCGATTTGAGAGATCTTAAGATTGTTAAGAAACTAGGTGGGACTGTTGACGATACGGAGTTGGTTAAAGGGTTGGTTTTTTATAAGAAAGTTAGTCATTTTGCTGGTGGGCCGACTCGTGTTGAGAATGCTAAGATTGTTGTGATTCAGTTTCAGATTTCGCCACTGAAGACTGATATTGAACAAAATATATATTGCGGTTTTGAATTATACGCAAATGGATAGGATTTTGAAGGAGGAAAGGAATTATATTTTGGGGATGATTAAGAAGATTAAGGCGACGTGGTGTAATGTTTTGTTGATTCAGAAGAGTATTTTGAGGGCGATTCGAGTCACCACGTTCGACTTTTTTGATTGACGATTCGATCCCTTCTTCTTTATCGCCCTTTGCCTCATGGGCTGTATTGCGAAGATTTTCCCCTCACTATCTCACCTATTTCCTCAAAATGCGAATAAGAAATGATTGAATGGCATATATAATTTCATCCCTCACAGTTCGACATGTGGTGTTCCAACAATCCAATATAAAGTCACACGCTCAAGGGTAGTTTGGCCATTTGCAAAAAAAATCAAAAAATATATTATTAGAAAATGGTTTGACCACGGTCAACTGCGACAACTCAAGGCTAATAGATGGAAATAGGATTAAAATCTAATAATTGATAATTTTAGGACTAAAACCTAAATATCCCATAATAAGTAGGACCAAAGCCTAAATAACCCTTTAGTTTTTGAATTATATAGTAGACATTTTAAAACAGAATGGGGCCCTCGATTTTGGTTTTTGTTTGGGTGCCCTATGCAAGGCATTAGATTGTATAGGTTCAGGGCCGGCTCTGGGTATGTGAAGTTGTTCGACAAATACATACCGACTATGTTTGCTCACTGAATATTATTATGTACAGGGAGTATGGCATTTCACTTTTGAGTAGTGTTTGACTTACTTTGTTTGGAAAATCTCCCACATTCAAATCTACTCTTCCTCGACTTTTTCATTGTTGATAAAGTAGTTACCATATCGAAAAAACAAATTATGATCAGATGTACTAAGTGAGAAAAATATGTATGTGCCGCCTAAAAGCATCTATTGGTGGTTGTTCACAAATTGTCAAATTATGTGAACAAGTTTGACAATTTGGGTTCACAAATCGTCACCAACTCTAGGTGGATGGCAAACAAAAATCTACAAATCTATTTCAAGTGGGACTCATTTAAGTTTAATTTTTTTTTTAATTGAATGTATTTTGGTTAAGTGGGTCCCATTTTAATTTTTTAATATTAATTTTTTATATATTTTTCCCAACTAAATTGGGCAGTCACTAAAACCCTAAAACTACCCAAACCATGGCGTCCAAAACATTGAAAAAAAAATACACCATGTGCCACTTGTGTTCATGCGAACAAGAATGCAAAAATAACCCATTTGTGATTGTATTTGAATTGCCACATCCTAGAGTTGGAATTTCAAAAAATAATGTATTTTTTTATCGCAAACAAAGTTGTTTCCTATTACTTAGAGAGGGGTCAAGTAAAAGCTATGAGTTGTCTTTTCGTTAAGTGTAAGAGAGACTGTAATGCAGCAATATAAGAGTAATAAAACGCACATTTGGGAGTTGATCACCACCCCCAAATAGCATTTTGCTTGTCCTCAAACAAGGATGAAAGAAAAAACTAAGATCACAAATGAGTGATTTATTATATGTTACACTAATCTCGTTTCGTAGAGTGAAATTGCATTGACCATATGTAATAAGGCTTTAAACCACTAGGAATTCCCTAGTGGATAAGTTTTAAACCTCGTGAGAGTTTTCCAGTGAAGGTATTCACAAACTTATTCTATTTAATACAAAGGGTCTTGTTTCCTTATTTATTTTCAGAAGTTCATACATCTCATTAGCGGTGAATAAGGACAAGCTCCTTTGAACTCAGAATAACATATGTATAGTAATTTAAGCATCTAAAGACAATTGTACAAAACATAAGCAATGAAATGCAAAAGCAGAGTTGTTTCCGAGGCTTTTGGAGAGTTTCCTTAAGGTGGGTTATCACAGGGGTGTATTGCAATTACAACTCTCTGATAGCTTCACTCAAGGTTCGTTCTCTCAAGTGTAGCGGACACTTATATTCCTCACATACTCAAATGACGTCCAAAGAAACCAGGGTCGATTGATCACGCTAGCTTTCCACTTACTATCACACCATCCTATTATTCCTAATCGAGCTAGAGGTCTTTTGTTAGGAGTTACGACTAGGGTGATGGTTTAGAAAGAAAAAGAAAGGGAAAAACAAAATCTGACAAGTCAAGAAACTGGTCTTCAAGATACTTGTAACCAAAGAAGAACCTCGTTTTGTTCTTTTGCTTTCGAATTGTGATACATTATTTTATCCCTTTGGCTTTGTGACTACATATGATTTTCACTTTTGGGAGTTCTAACTTTGCTTTTGATTCTTTTTGTTTCTGATATTGTCTCCTTTTGATTTGAAACTTTTGGGAGATTCAATTTTTTTGACTCCTTTGGATTTTTAGAGTTTTGGTTTTGGATGGGTCTTTCTTTTCTTTTATTTTTTTTCTTTTTGAAGCAAATAACTGTTCTGTTTTTGTACAAGGTCTTCTCTTCTCTTTTTATGATAACCATCTAGTTCTTAACTCATTAGCTAAGTAAGCTTTTTATTGTGTGTTGTGATGGGTCAGGAATTATTGGTGCAGAATAAAAAGGTTTTTAGAAAGGGTGAAGACTTAAAAAAGGGTAACTAGAGGAAAACTACCTTTTTGGGTGTTTTACATTTATTTGACTATATTTATCCAAAAAGGGCTTAAATTCTCTCATAGGATATGACGTGGTGATCAAATAAGTGGACGTGTGGTCTTTCTATCCGAACATCCTTTATGTCATCACTCAATAATCATTCAGATGAGGCTTTTGGCTAGATTCTCACAAAATATGGAACTTAATTGTTTTAACCTTGGCTTTGAAAACTCACTGCTATATACAAACAAATGCTGATGCATGCCATTCATGAAAAGATGCAAAAACTATTGTACGTATATTAGTCTAAGTATGAAGAACAAATCCTTACCCTATTGTTATAACGAGACTTCTAAACTTTTTATTTATCATCGAAAAATAAAACAAGACTTTTTAATACTAAAAGGAAAAATATTTTTGGTCTTTTTCGATTTTTTTTGGAAAGGAAGAAATATACTATTATATCTACTATATAGAAAATGTTTAGTTTTTGCAAAGTGTTACTATACAAACTTTATGATAGAACTATGCTTGACCTCAAAGTATGAAGAGATAAGGAAAGAGATTACCATAGAAATATGAGCAAAAATGGCGATACACATGTATTATGTTCTTCATGATGAAAATATACCACCCCCACATTAGTTTGGGGCGTGGGTTGTTTGATATAGAACGAGAAATATATAGCTTATTATACTAGGGATATTTATTCTACTATAAAATCTTTTTGGGTTTTTGTATTTTTTAAAACATGCATGAAAGAAAAAAAAAATGGAAATTTTGGCGTGATGTATCTGTTTTACCTTCTACTCATAAACCAAATTCCACAAGAAAAACAAAACAAGCAGATAATATTAAGTATAAAATTAAACTTATACTATGTCATACACGTGAAAAAGAAACATAAAAATAAATAGATCCAACTATACGGACACTAGGAATCCTAGTCAGAATCCGTGCGTGACTCGTCTCGACATCTAGAAGATTTTTCTCCTTGCTGACGTCGAGACCTGGCATGTCTATCACTACATAGGAGCGCGTCTCTGATGCTTTGTAGTGTTCTAGTGACACTGTGCTAAAAACATCGCTGCTCCAGCTGGAAGGTCCGCTACTCCTCTCTAAGGGTATGTTGTTCCGCTCTGATATTCCGTTGTTCCGCTATGATGTTACCCTGAGTTTCCCTGAGTTGGTGGAGATATAAGTGCAGAATCCTCTAGCCTCCATGGAGGAAGTGAATTCCGTCCATGGGCTGAGTGAACTGTCGAGTGACATCTTCAGCGAAGTAATCCACCTTCTTAGTCGGGCGTGCTTGCTCAGCGGCTCTAGCTTCAGGTGGAAGCCATGAATTCTAGACGCAGTGGGCATAGATAGGACCTGTGGTAGCGTCCTTGACCTCCACTAGGGCGTCTGTGGCTTGGAACCCCAGTGATGCATGATCTTGGTGACCAACACTGGTAGAATTGTAGTTGTCTTCTTCGGTTTGCAGAGTTGCTCGAAGATAAAGGAGACGATGCAGAAGTTGTTCTTCTGCTCTTGAAGAATCCATAAAAGATTAAGCATCGCCTTACTTATATCCGAAGGCTTGGCCGAGCCTAGCAGGTTGTAGGCTGTCCACTGAGATACTGCTAGTTAGTTCCTTCATAGCGAACTCTGGTAAGCGCAGTGAAACTTGGGGTTTTTAACCCCCTCGAGAAGTGTTTCTACCATCATCACGTCGATGGTCTTACCATCTGGGGATTGTTCCGTCTGAACACAGGCTTTCAAAGGAATCACCAGAACACCACTCACCACTCACCACCTCCTTGGTAAGCTCCAGCGAGCGGCCATCCTTAATAACCGTAATGCGGTCATCCTCCCCTCTAATCATGCAATTATAAAATGAAAGAGTAAGAGAGGGAGAATAAACTGCATCTTCCAACAAAACCAAGGGTTCCCATCCTCTTCTTCTAATCTCAACCCTGAAATGCACTTCAAACAGATCGGAATAGAAGAGGTCTTGAAAATTTTGCTTCGGCATGTTTTTTAGAATTCGAGCCATTTAGAGTAGGTATTTAAAAATTGAGGTTTTGAGTTGAAATGGGGTTTGAAAATGGGGAAGGCTATGAAAAAATTGTATAGTAGTGTGTGATAACTATAAAATGAATAGTCTACCTACGAAATGAACTATGAATCCAAACGTAAGTAAACTATAACTATTTTGATGCTATCTTGAGTTATCAAAGAATTCTACTCTCAATCCTATGAGATATAGTGGAGTAGATAAGTTCGTTCCACTCCTAGTGCTCTAGCATGGATGTTTTCTAATCTAGCTAGTCGTTTTTTAAGTCTATGAGAGTTTTACGAAGGGAATTATACTACGATGCAACTACCCACAAGATGCAACTAGTCGGTTATCAGAATACTACGGGAATGCTACGTTGATTCTTGATAAGGAGTTAGAGGGGGATTGATTCCACCATAACTCAACTTAATCCACTAACGATTTAATCGTCAGTAATCCGAATTGAACTGCTTCGCAGAACAATGGGTTATTCCTAATCCCTAATTATACATGGCATTTCTACCAATTATAACTAGCATGTGAACAATTAAACCCATTCTCATGGTGAACTAATCATTTCTAGAGTGGAATAGAAAATACGACGATTCTACGATAATCGGAATCAAGCTTTCATCAAGGCTTCACAACCCCCTCTAATGGAGGTTTAGCCTTGAATCATTCCGCAATCATTTCCATTTATATTAAAACTAAACATAATATAAAGCATTGAAATTTATTTAATTAAACAATAATGAAATCTAATTTAATGACTAAATTGAACTAAAGACATGAATTGAAATTAGATCTAGAATTGGAATTGACAAAATCGAAACGGATAAAGAATACTACTTTATTGATCTAATCAAATGAAGAACAAGATTCAAAGGTTTAATCTAATGAAATGAATTAGATATTGAAACTATACTTAATCAAAAACAATTAAATAAAACTAGATCTAGAAGCTATTTTAATGGCTACTTTCTATTCTAAGCTAACTATTATTTTCTAACTACTGGCTACCATTAACAAAGACTTAAGCTTTTGTTCTTATACATTCAGATCCAAAATTCGTGCATGGGCTTGGAGCCATGGTTTGGGCCAGAGAATCAGGCCCAAAACCCAATTCTTTCAGTCCAAAAAGGCCTCTTCAGCTGCAGTTGGCTTCCACAGACTTTTCGTCCACTTCTGCTCCTCTGATTGGGTCAAGGCTTGGACCATTGCAAAGGTTTTTTCCGAGCCGGTCGTTTTGACATAAGGTAGGCCTCAATCCGGGTCCGAGTCTAAAGATATGGCATTCGAAGTTCTCACGACTTTTTGCTCCTTTATCTCGCTAAAAGTGGCACATTTCTCGCACATAATGGACTTTGAAGCCCGAAATGCATAAAAACGCGTAATCGGTGTTAACTCTTACTTATTATTCACATAATTGGTCTAACAAGATGATTATTAAGGGGTTAAAACTACAGTTTTGGGCTCTTATCAAACCACCCCAAACAAAGATTTTGCTTGTCCTCAAGCAAAGATGAGAAATTAGAATAAGTGACCAAAAGTGGAGTTCTAACTACTCTCGTTTATTTGAGTCGCGATTGCATTGACCATATGCAACAAGGCCTTAAACCACTAGGAATTCCCTAGTGGACGAGTTATAGCCTCGTGAGAGTTTTCCAGTGAAGGTACTCACAAACTTCATCTATACTACAACGACTAAGAAAATAAAACTATTGTTTCCTATTCATGCTCAACTATCTATACATCTCTCTAGCAATTACATAAGAATAACCAAATCAAAACCCTAAGTTAATATATGCATAATAATCAATCATCTACAATACACATATATATACAATGAGTAGTACTATCAAATGTTTAGCGGGGTTGTTTATGAGAACTTCGGAATAAGCGTCCTTAAGTAGGTTCTCACAATAATAGTCAAGAAACAACACTCTCGATTTTTCACTCAAGTTTAAGATTACTCCGATTAATCAGATGGGCACACTTTACCTTACAATCTCCATGACAACAAGGAAGCCGGGGTCAATCAAACACATCCGCCACTTACTATCACACTAACCTATTCCTAATTGAGCTAGAGGTCTTTATTAGGTGTTACGGGGATTAGGAGATGGTTTAAGAAGGAAGGAAATGGATATTCAAAAGGACAAGTCTGAGATAATAGAGTCTTCAGTATTATGTAACTTAGAAAAACCTTGTTATTTTCTTTTTGCTTCTACACTTTGTTTCCATCCTAGTATTTTTTTTTTTTTTTTTTTTTTTTTTTTCCTTGGCTTTTGACTCCTTTTTTTTTTCTATTTTTTTTTTGGTTTTTATTTTATTTCTATTTTTCTTTTCTTTGGATGGAAACTTCTTTTCTTTATTTTTCTGAAGCAAGTAACAATTTTTGTTTACACGGTTTTTTCTCTTCTTCTTTCTTCACTCATTCTATTCTCCGGACTTATTCTAAATTGGGTAGGTTGATTTATTTTTTTTTTTTTTTTTTTTTTTTTTTTTTTTTTTGTTTTGTAACGGGGTAAAGGAATTGTGGTGTATGGAAGGCTAAAGAAAAGGCTCGAGTGGTGACTAGCGGAAAATAATTCATAGGTTTGAATTTACGGCTATATCGATCCAAAGAATGCGCCTAAATTCTCACTTAGGATATGGTTTAGTGATCAAGCAAGTGGGCGTGTGATTTCTCTATCCGGATTTTACTTCTCCCTTGTGTCATTTCTCAAATGTTTTAGCTCATATAAGGCTTTAGGATATATTCTCACGGGATTTGTAGAATAAGTACTCTAGCCTAGATTTGAAAACTTACTCTGCTAACAATCATAGATACTCATGTAATATATTTATAGATAGATGCAAAGATTATTACCTACGTATTAACCTAAGTTTCTAACAATTATTCTGATGCAACAACTATGTGAGACTTCTAGATTGTTAAGAGCATGGAGAAAGAAAACAATACCAATATTCCTAAGTGTATAGCATGACTTATTTATTTATAATTTTAAATTTTTGGAATTTTAACTAGAAAACAAATGCATATTATGTCTATCTATATCGTAACAGATGTCTTAATTACACGTGTTTCTATGCCCCCCCCCCCCAAACAAAAAGCATGCTTTGTCCTCAAAGCATTTAAATAAAGAGGGTAGGAAAAATACCATTGAAAACGCGTGAATTTCGGGAACATCTACGCAAAAACAAAGTTAGAACGTGCTAATATAGGAAATAAAAGCGACACAACTCTATAAGAGTTCTACCCATTATGGGGTTAACCTAATTAAATTGCTTGGGACATAAGCGGACACTAACGAAACTAAAACTTACCTCCACTCCCGTTGTTATTCGTCATCTTCGCCATCCTCTACTTCTATAAAGAAGTGAGGTTCCTTCAGCGTCTGCCATGCTATGATAATTTGCCGGGCTTCACGCCATTTATCATCTATGGTTGCTAACCTATTAAGTGCCACTTGGTCTGATGGGGTGTAGGGTGCAACTGGTGAGGTTGTATCCGCCACCCATGCCAAGTCATTGCGGGAAAGATCGAATAATACTATTGGTGGGTCGCACCGTGTCTACCTTAATCCAATCCGTGAAACGTGTACAAAAAAGCGAAGAAACATAGCATAATACGTGAAATTAAAAGCAGGCATAAGAAGGTACTTATGCCTCATGGTATAGGCTCGTGCTAAACTAGACATCAAAGTTAAGGGAAGGTCATAGAATCGGCGTCCATTGGCTAAAAGCAAGGAAAACGCCGCAAGTGGCGTCATTCACGCGAAGAAAAAACGCCATTCCCCAAAATGTTTAGCATAATCCAAAACATAACAGTTCCTATGTTCATGGACACAAGCTACCAAGGGCAACGTTATAGTCCCCTTGGTCCTCAATCTGAGGAAAATGCCTGCCCCATAAGCCTCGTGCAAAGACTTCGTAAGTATAGACATGCATATTATCGACCCAATAGCACCATGGGTCTTGTATCTCGGCCGGGCATAGCAAGTCCAAGAACAAATGCTAGCAAGAACCCGGTAATCTCCATTGGTTCATCGTCAATGTTGATGGAGAACACTTGTTCTCCATCCGGTCTCTCAAAGAAAATGCAGTTATTATAAAAATAAGATGCAAGTCTTTGGAGAATAAAGTTCACCGGTCTTACCATAAGAGGTTCCGACCAACATATGTGATCACCTCAAAACCAAGCACCGTAAGTAGTGCTTTGGAACAAATCTTCGAAAAGACTGTTCGGTATCAATATTGGAGATGTCATCTCTAAATTACGCTTTGGAATAGCTGCGAATGATCCGGATACTAAAAGCTAAACCGGAAAATTTCTGGTCCGAGAGAAGTCGCGTAGTAGGCGGCTTCAACTTAGAAGCGGGCGAAGCGCTCTTTGTATTTTTGATTTCCAGTAACTTAAGCGGGTCACGCTTTTGACTTGGCGCGGCGCTCGACCAAATTTTTCTGACAGAATTTTAGGGCGGCGCGCTCAACTAGAAGCGTAGCAGCCCGAGAGTTCTGATTTTGTGAAAATGGAGACGAAACGTGGGAATCGCGGGTGTGAAGGGTGAGTGATGGAGTTTAGGTGTAGTGTGAGTTGTGAGGATAGATTGTATCAAGTTTATATAGGTTTAAAGTTGCTAGAATGGATCGGAAAGTTGCCAAAACTAATTACGGCAGTTTCCGGAAATCCTAAAATTTCCAAACTTGAAAACGGAAACAACTCATATCCTGTATTCTAATTCAAACCCAGTATCTCTTATTTGGATTTTATGACTGAATGTACCTATTTAATGTAGATTTCATCCTACAATGATTCTCAATCATAGATATGCCTAAACGGCCATATTTTCACCTTACTCCGCAGTAAATTCTAACACTAGGGTTTTTTATAAAAAATACAGCTTGAAATGATAAAACCACCCCCAAACAAGTTGGGAAGGTGGGGTCAAAATGAAACAAGCACACTAACTGAAAATAACCCCTTATATTAAAATTTTGATTCGGAGGTCCTTTCACTTACAAAATTCAAATTACGGAAATAAAAGTTACATTACAATAAAAACAACAAAAGTAAATAAAACAACAACTTATAAAACAAAAATAACTACGACTATCACTCCTCATCCTCTCTAAACACCTCGCCATTTGGTGGCGAGGGGCACTGAACTTCAGTGGTGGCTCACGGGCTCGAAGGTCCAAAGAGTAGATCGCCGTCGGCGACGACGCTCATGTCTCAATAGGCTGTGTCCTCGAGGCGAGTCCGTCGAGGTGGGAAGCGTGCTAGCATGTCCACTCTAAACTAGCGCTTGGCTTCTATCTCCGACCTGCTCGCCCCATCTCTCATTCTCCCTGCGGGTGCGGATCTCAAAGTTGTGGTGAATGGTCGCTGTCGAGTCCGGAGGTCTATCAGAGAGTGTTGAGTGAGCGCGATGCCCCTATGTAGCATAGTCATGCGATCGACATCACCAACACCTCGGAAGGCATCCGTATCAAAGCAAGTGCCATCCTCCTCATCCTCCTCCTCGAATCATCCTGCTTGTCCCCGGCCTCCTCTTCATTCCCATCTCCACCATCCTCTTCATCTCTATCCTCCACCCTCAACCAGGACTTGTTGGACACACTCCCTATAGATCTGGCGGGTTCTTGTGCGGGGTAATGTAAATCCTCTCGGAAGTTGGAGTTGCCTTCATCTTCAAGACATGATCTTAGTAATAAGCACGGGGAGAGGTGCCAAAGACCTTCCGACCCCCACGATCATGCTTTCGGCCAAAACTCCGGGATACAAAATCGTGACTTCGCTCTGGAGTACCCATAACACGTGGAGGCAGGTCGGACCGATGTCATCGACCTTGACCTTCCCTAGGACATTCCGACCAATCCACCGGGTCAGCCAGCCGGTTGGTCCTCGTGGATGCTCGGCGCACACAATGGGAGTTTGGATTGTAACTCCCATTGATGACGATAACGCCCATCAACGGCTCTACCCGTCAAACCGGGCTCTGTAGAGTGGCCTCGGATGGATTCTAGGCGGAATGCCTAGAATCTCAGCCAACAATCCCGTAATTCAACTCCGCTTCTTCTTCCTTACCATCACAAAATCCTACTCTCCTCCAACTCCCCGGTGTTGTAGAAACCGTCGGACCAAGTCTTCATGGTAGAAGTCTTGGTCGAAATTACCACAGACTACTCCAGTCTCTACTAGCCATTTCGTCACCGTAAAAGCGGCCTTGAAATGGTCCGGAGGAAAACCCGCCTCCCGGTATGATTAAGTTGAGCCATTTAGAGTTTGATTACGGTTTGGGGTTTGTAGAGGGTGTGGTAGTTGTGGTTTAACTTGACCGACCTAAAGAAAAGTGGTGGTGGTGGAGTGGTGGTGGTGCCGGCAAACAAATTTTGAAATTTTGGTCGTTTTGTTGGGTTAAATTGGTGGAAGTTTGTTTTGATTGGTGTTTGAAGTCGATTTGGGTTTGGGATTTGATTTTTTGGCGTGGGTTTATGGTATTTTTTTAATTTTGATTTTTCTAGGTTTGGAGGTGGTTTGATGGCGGTGGAAGATGGAAAAGATGAACTGTTGCGTGAGAATGTAAGAGCGCGAGCGCGCTCTCCATGGGCGCGGGTGGGCGCGAGTTGGGCCCAAGCCCAAAATCGAAATTTTCGATTTTTCGATTTTTTTCGCGAATTTCAAATCAAAATTCCCGCTTCGTTACATGTCCGATTTTTGCGAATGAGATATGGAAATGATCAGGAGAGAATTTCCTATCCAATGATCCATAAAACACTCTATTCCGACTTCGGATGACATACGAGATAGTGGAAAACGCCTCGAAGTGCGTGCATGACGTAAGTTATGCGAACGAATGAAATCTAAATGAATAGATCATGTCAATCCGAATCGTAATACAATAAAACGGCCTAAGCAACTCTAATGGGACATAAAACATTTTAGTACAGAAACACAAACACCCCACCCCCAAACAAATTTTTTACAACGAAGCTTAGAAAATTTGTTTTTAGCAGTGGGTCTTTTAAAGTCAGATTCCCGAGACTTCATAGATTACTATGTTTATTTTATTTTTTATTTTTTATTTTAGTTTTAGAAGGAAAAACAATAAGCAATAAAGACATAATTCACACCATAGAGAAACATGACTCAAAATCCGAGAAAAACATGCAAGAGTGGAAAAACGCGTGAACTATGTGAACCGTGGACTTAGGATCCGGTACTTACAGCCACACACACTCCATAGGGAGGGCCGGTTACCTTAATGGTGCACTCACCAATATATTGGAATGAAAGGAAATGCACCAACACGAGAAATTTGAGTCGTTTATAGTCGATACTCAAGACTTTATCTAAAACATATGTATGAACATGCGGTTGATCATATATCAACAACCTAAATAGTTGTGGATCATTCCATAAATAAATATCGAGGAAACATATCCAAACACAATGAAACACCAAGATTTCCTACGACCACTGACCTAGTGGAATCCAAACGAAGTCGGATAACCCTATTGTGTAACCTATCATGCACCTTCTTTTCATTTTGAATGAGTGGGTGTACTAGTAAATAAGTGTGGAAAAGTGAATGGTTGAGAAGGATATGGTGGATATGGATAAGTTTTAGAAAGGCAGCTTGTACCTGATGAGGATGTGGTTTTAGCATCGAACTCATTCATTGTGTGTGTAGGGACCGCTCAATTCTGAAAATGAAGGTGTCAAATAGGTTGTCCTTCCGGAAGTATCCGTTTGCTAGGAGGATTTAAAAAATTATGAAGCCTGAAGAAACAACAGGGATCGAAAGTGCAAACTTCGAGATTCCTTTGAAAGGGTGGAAGGAGGGGCATCGAGGTGGATGTTGTGCAAGTTAGTTCTTGATAGGGTGAAATTTCACCTACTTTCGAAAAAACTCATCAAATTCCTCATCTAGATTGGTCATATCCACATTACTATGGTAGTCCTCTACATCTTTGAGAAAAGTCATCTATCCCGTCCTCATCAATAATATGTGTATCGACTAGTGTAGGAATGGAAATATTGAGTCCGACTTTCCAAAGGAAAGAATTTTGGGCATATGACTATCGGGGAACGTGTGTTGTTGAAATAATCTCGAGCAAAGCTCGATCATGCTAACCTCTCCATCCATAGGCGAATCGGAATGGCGTGTCCTTGTTTTAAAAACATTGACTTCAAAGAAGATGGCCAAAACATGGACATTGAACCATCACGGCAATTAATGAGCGTTGGCGGTTGCGCGAAAAAGGGCCCTAAAAATAATCGGACAGAGTCGTTAGCGACTTCACGTATCGAGGACTACAAAATCAGCCGGATAGTAGAAATCCTGCACTTTTACAAGCACATTTTCGACTACACCCTTAGGGTACTTAATAGACCGATCGACTAATTGCAACGCGTCATTTTAGTGGGTTGCATTTTGTCTAGACCTATTTGTCTATACAAATAAAATGGGAGTAAGTTAACACTAGCCCCCGTGTCTAATAACGCGATGGTCGTTATAGGAATCTCCTAAGGTGCATTATGCGATGGGGACGACCGGGTCCTTGTACTTAACAATTCCATTATGTTCGATAAGGTTGGGAATTGTTTACGTTAAAAAAGCGTCTTTCGGTATATTTGTCTTCGCCTAGTAGTACACAATTCCTTAAGAAACTTAGCATGATGTGGTAGCTTTTAATAGCCGAGGGAAGGGAAGGTTTATAGTTAGATTCTTGAAAACGTCCCTAATCTCCCTCGTAATTTGTATCTCTAGTTAACATGGCTAATTTTTGTGGAAACGGTGGTTTTACGTCGATATTTAGCAATGGTATCACTTGGATGTTTAACCATGGCTTTACGTTTCTTAGGTTGTGTTATGTAACTCGACCTCTACGGTGGTAGGCTCTTCAGTTTCTATTTCGGTATCTAGTAATATAGCGGTGTAGGGAGACTCTTGGTGGGGTAACTATAGGCATAGTTACTTTGTTATCAACCACTCTGCCAGAACGGAGAGTGGTGATGGCATTTATCTCACCTACATTTTCATATTCATTACTAGTATTATCGGTGACCTCAAAGGCTGTGTTTGTTGTTTTAGGATTAGGTATTGCGTTACCTGGAAACACACCTTTGGGTTGGGCTTTATCTTGAGCCAACCGTTGGGTTAAATTATTTACGGATTGTAGAAGCTGTTGGTTGGATTGAGCCATGGTTTGGAAAAGTTTTGGCTCACTTGTATAAAGGTGTCAAGACGATCCGGCCGTGTGGGTGTAGTGGTCACGGGTGGTGTGGACTGGAACTATTTCCCGTGAATTATTTATTGGTGGATTTTGATAGTTATTATTTACCGGAACGATACCTCTATTAGTATTATAATTATTATAATTACCTTGACCTTGTGCTTGACCTTGTCGAGGTTGCACTTGGTTGTTATAATTATTAAAATTACCCCGACCACGCCCTTGTCGTAGTGGGGCTTGGTTAAAGCTTTGCGTAGGCCTAACATATTGATTATTGTACCGCTTGGGTGTGACGTTTTGGTTATTCCGCCAACCGAAGTTGGGATTTTGTCTCCTAGGGCGTTAGGTTCACTATTAATGGAACAAGCCCGTTCATAGGCTATAGGGCCGATGGGAATCGGGATGCTCGGGACTCCAAATGAAACTACATGGATTTGAATTTACATTCATAACGGGGATTGGCTTTTGTTGTCTGATATGGCATCTACCTTTTTAGTGAGGGATTCAATTAGAGTTTTAAGCTCGGGATCTGATTTAACCTCAAACATCTTGGTAGTCTTAAGCGTGGAAGAAGAACTAGCGGAGCGGGGATATCATCACTACCCCCGGTTGTTATTTAAGCTTAGTTTGATCCTCTAAAATTTATAAGCCTCCGAGGCTCCTTTACTTAAGAAACTACCCCCATTCATTATGTCAAGGACTTCTTTATGGTGATGTTGAAGTCCTTTGAAAAGGCACGAACTAACGTGTCTTTTTTGCTAAGTTATGGTGTGGACACTCTATAAGCAGATCGGTGAAACGATTCCAAGCCTCTGAAAATGATTCATGAGGATTTTGTCGAAAAGAAATGAATCTTGGAAAGCATCTCATCCGTCTTTAGGGGTGGGTAAAATGTTCCATAAACAAATTTGAACAAGTTTAGCCCACGAGTCCATAGAATTAGGCTTGGGTAGTTAACCAAGACGCCGCCTTATCGGCTAAGGTGAAAGGGAATACCCTTAATTTAATTTGTTCCGAACCAACCGTAGGATGGTGGAATGTTGTTAGGACTTGTTCAATCCTACGCGTGTCTTTGGTAAGGTTTTTCATGGTCTAAACCATGAAAAACGGGTAACAAATTAAAAATATTTGGAGGATTCTCAAATCCCCACCGGGTTTTGCTAGAACGATGCAAGATTTGGGGCTATCGCTCAAGGCTTTGTAGAAGTCCGAGAGGAGTCTCTCTTTCTTCCCCATTATATCGGTGGTGTGTGTGGAATAGTAGCTAGAGGTGTAGTTGTGTGGTATACTAGATAGACTTGATTGTTGATGTTGTTGTGTATTTACGTTCGGTGTTTTGTTCGCCGACCTTAATCTCATGCAAGACTAAGTCGAGCTTAACTACACATGCAACACTCCAAACAATTACGATGTACTAGTATAAACCTCTAACGAGGAGATGCGAGGTGTGGAAGAACGGAATACGATTGCGTCCCTTGCTTCGCTTATGAATAGCATCTTGTGTAATGCGGTGTTAGGTGTATATAAGAGAATAAAACACTGAAAAAACTTGACAACTCGAAGTTTGAATCAACCTGTGGAAACCCGAAATTTCATTTCAATTAAACTGGCGCCTTCTATCTTGGGTAAATTCATGTAAATTCGAAAAGTCCAAGAACTTAAGCGTCGTCGCGCTCTCTTTGGCGGCAGCGTACATTTAAAAATTCGGTAACATAAGCGCGGGTCGCGCTCTCTTTGAAGCGTAGGCGGCCAGCGGTATTTTCTCGCGGAATTTTTCCAAAACTGAAACGGCAACCACAGTATGAATCAAACAAGGGTGGGTGGGTGAAATGGGACTTAAAAATTACTAATTCTATTATGAAAACAATGCTAAAGTGCAACTAAGATGGCAGCGGCGCCATTTGATAACTGGAAAATGACGTAGTTTACCTACGAAATGAACGATGAATTCAATCCGTAAGTAAACTAAAACTATTTTGATGCTATCTTGAGTTATCAAAGAATTCTACTCTCAATCCTATGAGATATAGTGGAGTAGATAAGTTCGTTCCACTCCTAGTGCTCTAGCATGGATGTTTTCTAATCTAGCTAGTCGTTTTTAAGTCTATGAGAGTTTTACGAAGGGAATTATACTACGATGCAACTACCCACAAGATGCAACTAGTCGGTTATCGAGAATACTACGGAATGCTACGTTGATTCTTGATAAGGAGTTAGAGGGGATTGATTCCACCATAACTCAACTTAATCCACTAACGACGAATAAATCGTCATCGATCCGAATCGAATCGCCAAGAAACAATGGGTTATTCCTAATCCCTAATTATACATGGCATTTCTACCAATTATAACTAGCATGTGAACAATTAAACCCATTCTCATGGTGAACTAATCATTTCTAGAGTGGAATAGAAAATACGGACGATTCTACGATAATCGAATCAAGCTTTCATCAAGGCTTCACAACCCCTCTAATGGAGGTTTAGCCTTGAATCATTCATAATCATTTCCATTTATATTAAAACTAAACATAATATAAAGCATTGAAATTTATTTAATTAAACAATAATGAAATCTAATTTAATGACTAAATTGAACTAAGGACATGAATTGAAATTAGATCTAGAATTGGAATTGACAAAATCGAAACGGATAAAGAATACTACTTTATTGATCTAATCAAATGAAGAACAAGATTCAAAGGTTTAATCTAATGAAATGAATTAGATATTGAAACTATACTTAATCAAAACAATTAAATAAAACTAGATCTAGAAGCTATTTTAATGGCTACTTTCTATTCTAAGCTAACTATTATTTTCTAACTACTGGCTACCATTAACAAAGACTTAAGCTTTTGTTCTTATACATTCAGATCCAAAATTCGTGCATGGGCTTGGAGCCATGGTTTGGGCCAGAGAATCAGGCCCAAAACCCAATTCTTTCAAATCAAAAGGCCTCTTCAGCTGCAGTTGGCTTCCACAGACTTTTCGTCCACTTCTGCTCCTCTGATTGGGTCAAGGCTTGGACCATTGCAAAGCTCTTTCCGAGCCGGTCGTTTTGACATAAGGTAGGCCTCAATCCGAGGTCTGAGTCTAAAGATATGGCATTCGGAAGTTCTCACGACTTTTGCTCCTTTATCTCGCTAAAGTGGCACATTTCTGCGCACATAATGGACTTTGAAGCCCGAAATGCATAAAAACGCGTGATCAGTGTTAAATCTTACTTATTATTCACATAATTGGTCTAACAGTATGATTATTAAGGGGTTAAAACTACAGTTTTGGGCTCTTATCAGTGTGTATGGGTGTAGAGTTATTACATGGCAAACTCTGAGAAGCCTTGAGCTAAGTGGGGCGGCTAGGTTTGAGAATTTTTGGGATGGAGAAGAAGGGAAAAGGCAACCACGTGGGCTAAAAGGGTTGATGGCACGTGCCTCTTTTATGAGTTTGAAATTTTTGGCCCAAGCCCAAATGGATCAGGAAATTCCGATCTTGTCCTCAGTGCCTTGCCAACTTCAGGAGCCGATCCATGTTTCGTTACTCGTTTGATCTTGACCCGTGAGGTACAAAAACGATCAGCATAAAAAATGCAACGAAACGGTATAGGATACACTCACATCTAATGGTAGATAAGAAACAGATGATGGAAAGAATTATACATGAACTATAGGGAAAATATGTACAGATAACAAAAAGAAAACTTTAATTAATTTTTTTTGGGTTTTGAATAAGTTTGACAGAAATTTTAAAAAGGTGGGTCGTTTTAACTGAGATCCCCAAGACTTGGAAGTTTTTGAAAACTTGTGTCAATCCTAACCAGACGGCTGGATTACTCTCTTAGACCGAGCGTAATGCACTGGGGGATAACACATGTAAACTTTGTAAACAGAATTATTATGAGGTTGAAGACTGGGGCAAGTTGGTGTTTGACAATTCAAGTACCAACTTTCTCTCTTAGCTCATCTCTTACGTGCGTATGAACTCTTACCTAAACTAGGAATGATTTTCAGTATATGTGTCCATATCATAAGCTGCAATTCTCTAGAAAGTACTTGCACACGATCATTGAAACTAATCCATCTAGTCTTTCTAGGTGGAGGGTTTTTGTTTGCTATAGAAGACATTTTTTAAAAGATTTTCAGAAATGAGAGAGATTTAGAAGGGGAAATGATTAAAACAAGAGGGGAAAGATTTTTAAGAAATGAATTTTTTTTGAAAATTTGAATTTTTTTTTTGAGTCTTTTAACGTTAGATTCTCGAGACAAAATAGAGAGGTAGAGGCAAAAAGATAGAATTAAACAGAGAATAGTATCACTTTGAGTTACTCTATTTATTTAATTCTCGTTTGGAGACGCCTCGTTGTTTTTTTTTTTTTTTTTTTTTTTTTTTTTTTTTTAAGGTTTGTTTTCTCATTCAAAATATATCTCTATCCATATAGAGGTTTTGCGAAGAAGATAAAATTATATGTTAATCCAGTATCATTTTGGTTACTTCGGACGTATAACTTTCATTTTTTATATCTTTTAGTTTTGAAAACTATGGAAAGATATTTTAAGAAACTCATACTCAAAAATAGTGATTCTAGATGTTACTACTTTAAAACAAATCATAACAGATATTCTTAGGCAATTTTCGTGTTGGCTCTGTGGTGAACCCAATCTAGACAGACATAGCTTCAGCTACACGAGTTAGGGGATTTACTGTGCAAGACATGGAAAGTTCTGACCCGGGCGAATAGCTCGGTGATATAGGCTACCCTTAGTAAGCAAATCTGATCTCAAACCGCTCCTAGATTGCGTAGTTCTAGGGGTTGGTCTATGTAAAATCCATTACCCGTTTTGAAAAAAATCACTTAACTATTGATGTATCGAGAATCTATCATTAATAGCACAAAGAAATCAAACATTTTTGAA
The DNA here is from genome assembly GCF_015680905.1 of Coptis chinensis. NCBI lineage: Eukaryota > Viridiplantae > Streptophyta > Magnoliopsida > Ranunculales > Ranunculaceae > Coptis > Coptis chinensis. Next base: position 20,871,174 of record NC_141456.1, on the reverse strand, counting down.
AAAGAAGTGTAAAATAAAGAAAAGAAAATTTGTATACTCGCTCCACAAGTTCACACATACTCCAACGACGAGTAAAAAATATTTTATAAAGAATATGCGAGATATACTGTGGACTAAGGCTTCGGTACTTACAACCACACCCTCCAAGTGGAGAGGTCCGGTTACCTTATTGATGTATCTCCCTAAAGCAAAAGATGGAATGGAATGAGAAAGGAATACATTGGAAATGAGGATTTAATCCTCGTAGATGAGATGATTAAGAAAGAAATTTTAGCGTTCTAGCTTCATTCACGTCACTTGTTGCTTCAAAGGCTGTGCTTGTTGGTTTAGGATTAGGAATAGATTGACCTGGTTACTTCTTAGGCTGTGCATTGCGCTCGGTCTCATAAAGTAATCTAGCCATCTGGTTGGGATTGACTCGAGTTTTCAAAAACTTCTAAGTCTTGGGGATATGACTTTAAACGACCCACCTTTTTAAAATTTCTATCAAACTTATTCAAAACCCTAGCAGCCCCACTTAACTTGTGCCCGCCCCCTACTCTACTAGCAGTCGCGACTTCACCCCAACACACCACCATTCAATTTTTTCACAGCCTTTCCCAAATTCAACCACCATTCCAACTCAAAACCCTAATTTTTCAAATCCCTATTTTAAAAGGCTAGAGTTCTCAAAATCGTGCCGGAGCAAAAACTTTAAGACCTCTTCTATTCCGAAATGTATTTCAGGTCTGAGATCAGAAGAAGAGGATGGGAACCTTTGGTTTTGTTGGAAGATGTGGTATATTCTCCCTCTCTTGCTCTTTCATTTTGTAAATGCATGATTAGAGGGGAGGATGACCGCATTACAGTTGTTAAGGATGGCCGCTCGCTGGAGCTCACCAAGGAGGTGGTGACTGGTGTTATGGGGATTCCTCTGAAAGACTATGTTCAGACAGAGCAGTCCCTAGATTGTAAGACCATCGACGTGATTATGGTAGACACGCTTCTCGAGGGGGTTAAAAACCCCAAGTCTCACTGCGCTTATCAGAGTTCGCTACGAAGGAACCAGCTAGCAGTATCTCAATGGACAACATACAACCTGCTAGGCTCAGCCAAGCCTTCGGATATAGGTAAGGCGATGCATCATATTTTATAGATTCTTCAAGAGCAGAAGAACAGTTTTTGCATCGTCTCCTTTATCTTCGAGCAGCTCTGCAAATCGAAGAAGACGTCTGCCCTTCTACCAGTGCTGGTCACCAAGATCATGCAGCACTGGGGGTTCCAAGCCACAGACGCCCTAGTAAAGGTCAAGGTCGCTACCACAGGTCCTATCTATGCCCACTGTGTTTAGTAGTCATGACTTCCACCTTAAGCCAAAGCCGCTGAGCAAGCACACCTGACTGAGAAAGTGGATTACTTCGCTAAAGATGCCACTCAACAGTTCACTCGGCCTATGGATGGAATTTATATCTCCACCAACTCAGGGAAACTCAGGGTAACATCATAGCGAGACAGTGGAATATCATAGCAGAACAGCATACCCTTAGAGAGCAGCAACGGACCTTCCAGCAGGAGCAGCGACGTTTTCAGCATAGTGTCAGTAGAACACTTTAGAGCATCAAAGACGCACTCCCGTGTAGTGATAGACATGCCAGGCCTTGATGCCAGCAAGAAGAAGGATCTTCTAGACGTCAAGACGAGTCATGCACGGATTTTGACTAGGATTCCTAGTGTCCGTATAGTTGGATCTATTTATTTTGATGTTTCTTTTTCATGTGTATGACGTAGTATAAGTTTAACTTTATGTTTAATATTAGCTGCGTGTGTGTGTGTGTGTGTGTGTGTGTGTGTGTGTGTGTGTGTGTGTGTGTGTGTGTGTGTTTTGTGGAATTTGGTTTATGAGTAGAAGGTAAAACAGATACATCATGCCAAAATTTTCCCTTTTCTTCATGCATTTTTTATATGTTTTCAAAAAAAAATACAAAAACCCAAAAAGATTTTATAGTAGATATCCCTAGTATAATAAACCATGCATGTATTTCTCGTTCTATATCAAACAACCCACGCCCCAAACTTATTTGGGGGTGGTTAGGTGAGTGGGGTGTGATGTTGCTAAGGTGGGAGGACTCTGATGGAATTGAGGCTATGATGAAAGTTGTGTTGTGGTGGTGGTGCTGGCGGTGGGAAACTGGTTGAATGTTAATGGAGGTGGTGTTGGTTAGTTGTATTGAACGCTACTATTTGGGAAGAAGTGGTCGGGGTGTGTGGAAGTGATAAAGGGAAGTGTTTTATAGGTGGCAAATTGGAATCAATATTTGGTGGTGATTGATTGGAGGAAGGTAGTGGTTGAGGTAGCAATTCGCGGCGCAGGGTGGTGGTTGTGGCAGTTCAATTGAGTGTGCAATGGTGGTGGTGAGATATGGTGGATAATCTAAGGAATGTGGTTAGTTCACTGTGAGGAGACCAAGGGGATTGATGGAAGTGGTGTGCATGAGGGTGAGTGAGGGTGGTGGCGGAAGATTAAGTGATGATGGTGGCAGCAGTGGTTGGCAATAGAAATGCAGAGAGATGGTGCAAATACATCTGGGGTTAATGAATGATGGTGGGGGCAGTACCTAGATCGTGTTGAGAGCAATAAAGAGTGGGGAAAGGCGGCGCAAGGTGGTAGAGAAGGTGTTGCACGAGTGGTGCAGGAGTGGGGTGTTTTTTTTTAGGCAACAAAGAACTTTTTTTTTTTTTTTTTTTTAATAACGATAACGAGTTTTACAAATAATTAAGACAAACATGCAATAAGCTGCGCCGCAAGTCCTTTCTGAATGACAAATCATATCCTCCTAAAGGCAAGCTCGTTAGAACCAACTGTTATGACGTTATTGTCCATAACTTTATGCAACCTCTTAAGGAGCTCAACAGCCTGTTGTGCCAAGAAACCAAAAGTGTCAAAACTAAACGGAATGAAACAATGTTAGTTAGCCCTACAAGCTAGCATCCTCGTGTTTCTCAATCTTCCCTGCCGTTGCTCTATTAGCTGCTTCTCCCACCTCAAAGACTCCATTCCTAAGCCTTACCAATGGAGATGCTCCAGTTACATCAACACACGCATGCTTCATTCCCCTCCGACCAAATGTAGATTAATACATCCGCAGACCGAAGCGTCAATCTACCCTATTCGGATTAGTGAGAAAATTGAAAGGAACCTTCTTCTTTTCTTGTACCCCAGCCCTCCAAAATGCGTCACATAAAATGTCTATGACATGATCATGTCGGTATTTGAAACCTGGAAAATGTCTATGCAATGGGTTGCACGGTCCCCGAAAGCATCTAGTCTACTATTTTTGCAAACAGGGCATAGACCACCGTCAGAGTACAAATAAATAATGAGACGGTACCGGAGAATAGAACGATACTCCACTGACGACATACGCTGCCTAAGTTCCTCCATTTGAATAGCAAGTAAAAAATCTTTTGTGTATTCAGACTGCAAACATCCAATGACTGATTTTTAACGAGCAGATAATTCAAATTCCCTCTCAAGACCAGCGCCAATCTTACCATAGAACACTTCTACCAAAAGTTTTTGTGGTTTTGAGGGGACGGTAACATTCATAGCTAGAGAGTTGAGGTCAAAATTGCTTCTGCCAAAACTTTATTTTTTATTTTTTATGGGTGACCCGTGTCAGGCACGGGCACATAATTCATTCATAAACCGAGGAATAAAGTCATTACATAGTTCTTCTCCTACCCTTAGACTGTACCCTTCTTCCAGTTCCAGGCCCATTCTGCTAGTTTATGAGCTAGCACATTACATGCATGCCCTGGGGGTAAACCTAAATGAAACAAAAGTAAATAAACTTAAAGTTGCAAAGATATTATAGAAAATGGCTCTCCAAGCCTAAGAAATACACTAATCTCTTTTAATGCATACTTCCATATCTCTTTTGCATCTCCGTCCAAGATATCTTCCTTCCAGTCTTTGTATTTTGCATATTAGATTACTAGCTCCAGAGCAAATGTTTTTGCCTCTATTACTGAACTTGCTTTTGTTTTACTGACACATGCTCCTACTGGTTTTCCTGCACTATTCCTACCAATCACAGCTAGGTCGGTGAGCTAGATTTTTATGAGCATGAAAGACTGCATCAAAATTGAGTTTGACCCATCCAGGAGGGGGATGAGTCCAAACAACATCTTTCCCCATGTGAGTAAGGCTAATTCCAATGGTTTGGTGCGCCATCGCACCAAACCATAATAGTACAATATATAGAGTTAGCGGGTTAGCATTTGCAGAGGCAATGGTTTTTCTCACACCCGCCAGTACCTATGGCGTACAGGAAAAAAATTCAGACTCCTCAGCTGCCATTGTCAAAGGCGTGTGTGGGGGAAAAAAACATGTAGTTGCCACACAGTGTGGCATGTAGCTTATATTTCTTCTACCCGCCACTCATACTGGTGTGTAAACTTGAAGCTATATATCTTGTTAAAATTGGTGTTGTAGATAGGTAAACTTATACCGATAGCGTTGGCGAGTTAGCGTTTTGATGCACCATTATATTGTATTAGAATTTCCGTGATATTTGGTGTTTTGGTGCATCATTGGCAAACACTATTTACTATAAGGGTAGTGGCAAACACTATTTACTATTTGCCGGCAAATGAAATTTTCCCACTAGAAGTGGGAAAATAGAATCTAGCTCCCCCCCTAAACTCTTTTGCCACCCCTTATTTTCTCACTAGGGCAACAATAATTTGCCACCATCTCCTCTCTCTCTTTCACAGTCGCAACTCAATCTCTCAAGAGGTAATATCTTGCTCTCATCTCCTCTCTCTCTCTCTCTCCTCTCATCTCTCTCTCTTCATCTGCTCTCCTCTCTCACTTGTCACTTCATCTCTCTATCTCTCATTCATTAATTTTTCCCACTAGAAATTTTTGCAAACAAACACTGGCAAATTGAAATTTTCCCACTACAAATTAGCCGGGCAAAACTCTAGTGGGAAAATGCTGACAAATCTAATATTTTCCCACTAGAGGTTTGCCACTAAACAAACACACCCTTAACTCCTCCTCAAGTCTCTCAAACACTGTATTAGTACCAACATTAAAAACCTTGTACCGACCAACATTCATTTGTAACATAGACATGCTGAATGAAGGGCTGATTATGGAGTGGAAATAATGTGCTTGAAAGTCAAATTATTCCTTGCTTGCCAAATTAACGACATCAAGAATAGTTATAAAAAGAGTAACATAAGAAGGCTCAAATGTTATATCCTTTTCTGCAAGTCTGAGGCATGTCTGTAACCAATCCCCGGGATCAAATTCAGTAGTGTTAACTCTTAGATTTAACAGGGAAGAAAACCATATATGTCTAGACCTATTGCACTAGAAAAAGATGTGATTTGAGTCCTCTAAAATGTTGCCGCAATAGCATGGCAACACATGGGTCAATATTGAGATGATGTTTGGTGAGATTTTGATTGGTGGGGATATTATTGGTAAGAATTTTCCAGAATAGTTGAACTCTAGCTGGGATAGGTAATTTCCAAATCTTACACATGCTTTTGAGCTAGAGAGGGTTTGAAAATTGTCCCTCATGAGATTTTAGGTTAACATCGGGCTGGTTTGGCTGGGAACAAACCTTTCTTATTTGGTCGGGCTCCATATTAGCTTATCCTGAGCAAAGGTTTTAGGCTTTATAGATGTGATGGCTTCTCTTAAGGGAGGTGGCAGTTGACTCAACAACTCCATATCCATTCTTTGAAGTCCAAGAGAGCATCTTGAACTCTATATAAGCCTTTAGGTCTTTCAGTCACCCCATTCTCTAGGTGCAATTATATTGTTTCCTATAAGCACCCAGGGATCTTTCCAGACTAGAAATCAATCTTCCTTAGTTTCCATCACCTATATCTTGTTTAGTTTAATTTGTAGGTATTAAAGGAATCTTTTAGGAGAGTGCCAAGTAGATCGATATCCACGACACTATAACTCCATTAGAATAGGGAACCTTTCATATTAGTGTTGTAGGTATTGAAGGACACTTCTAGGAGTGCAGTGTGCCAAGTAGATATCCACGTCACTATAACTATGTTAGAAGAGGCCACCTAGGACAGAGAGAAATCTCCATTAACGCGCTCTACTTTAGTATCTAGATAGTAGATAGTATATTTGATTCCTCATAGGCAAAACAAAGTTAACAGGCAAAACGAGGTTAACAAGCAATGTATAAGGAGGGGAGGGGACCTACATTGGAAAAAAGAATTGAAAGTAAAGCAAACCGTCTTTAGTCGATAACTCCTTTTGTTTATGTCAACACTCATTAGCAATATCATTGACACGAATCATATATAAATTAATGTATCATCCATTTTATAATATGTAAGGAAATCAGTATTATTCGAGTATTTGGTAAAATTCCTTAGTCCATGACATGTCAGAGCTAAGAATATCTAAGTGATGAAAGTTTTTTAATAGTTGGGAAGATTTGTCCAAACCCCCCACATTGGACTCATGTTTGCATTAAACCCCCCATATTTTGAATCATCATCATTTACCCCGTTATGTCGTTCCCGTACCATTAATATTTTACCTAATGCCCAAATTACCCTTGAAAGCATTTTGTCTAATCCCCTCCCCCCCAATAAAAAATGAATCAATTTGACTTTAAACCCCCCTTACGGAAAACTTCCAGAAGAAGACGAATGATTAAGGCCAAAAAGTTTAGCAATTTCAAATCTTGTTTTACCAACCATGCACGACCCATGTTGAAAGGATTAATAGTTAAATTTTTTATTTAGAAAATTAAAGTTTGGAAGCATCCAAAGCAAAGAAGCGGTGGAAGGAAATAAGGTAGACGAACATTCACATATTTTGGGGTAATTGAACAGTTTTGGGACTACAGTGGGGGGTAAATCATGATGATTCAAAATATGAGGGATTTAGTACAAACATGTCTCAAATGTGTGTGTGTGTGTGTGTGTGTGTGTGTGTGTGGGTTTCCTTAATTATTTTACCACTCCACTAATATCAACATTTCATTCTCATATGCAAATTGCGAAACTTTAAGTACTTTACATTGTGAGTTTTACATGGATCCTAGTCGTTTAAGTGTTCCAACTCTAGTTCTGGCCAAATCTTTGGCAGAAAAACAAAAACAAATCCAAGTTGTTCTTGACCTCCTAAGATCCAAGTTGTACGTGAATTACCTTAATTTGCTTGATTTACATATTTAATCAGGAACAATAATGTAAGTACATATATTCATCTAATATCTAGCAACTAATCACAGGGCAACATGTGGAAGACAAGTTAGTAGCATATCAGGTCAAGCCATCAGCTCAAGTATAACGCACTGCACTCTATACTCAACACCGTACCGCTCTACTTACGGAAGATATCTCACTCAAAGCCATCCGGGCTACAACTCACATACTACGCCCTATAATCTGAACTGTCTCATCCATCACCATTGTTTAACCGACTTATAAATCCCAATACACGAACAAAATGCCCTGAACCAGGTCCAGAGCATTCTCTCCCTCAACACGCATAAAGTACGGATCATCATCCACCGTCCCTACATCGCAGCATCATTGCCTCACCAACTACAATCATCATCCCTTCTGCCAACTACAACAACCATGCCTCTCCACTAACTACATTGTTCAGCCACACTTTCGGCCATGACCCATCTTTTGTCATCATGACTCACACCCTACCACCATGTCTATAAAAGTCAACTCTAGAACTATGTTGGCTTGATTCTAGACCCATCACTCTAACCGGATACGTAGACATGCATCTTCCACCAAGAATAGTAGCCATTACCAAACACCCAAAACCTCCCCCATTCATCATAGATTAGCCTAGTCCTAAATTCCTAATCTCATTTGGTGTAATATTAAAGTGAGTCCTAAATAGACTAATTTTGGTATTTACAAGTATCAACACCATTTTTACTCAACAATCTCAAAAAATAAAAGAAAACTAAGTAGGCCAATCCTACATATGATACATAAAGAACAATACAAATAAGAACGTAAGTTGGATGTTCATTTCGACGAACATCGTTGAAATCAATGGCACCAATAATGGCTTCAATCAAGATAAAAAATTAGTATATCAAGCTATCTAGTACCATACTCCATGCATGTAATGAAAGTTGTAGTAGACGTGAGCAAAAATAGAAACTACACTAGAAAATTATATGAGAATGAATTATGATTGCTTAACTTCTAAGTGTTACATGGTACTATTTATAGAGATCAGATCATCTCCGCCCGGGTGTAATCCCCGCCCTCCTGCACCTTACAAAATCATTGTTACATCTATCCACTCAACAAACACTCAAATAAACGGAGTATTTAACAAATAAAACTTTAAAACTAAGAGGAAAAATCCCAACGAAAAAGGATGTTTCGTTGGATTATAATCTATCCAATTAATTTCTCTTTCCAGAATCTCGTTCTCATCTCGATCTCTTCTAAACAGTTCAACACTTCAAGATCATTTGCTCTATGAAAAAGGGACTGCGCAAATCATAGATTTTGTTTATAGATATGATCTCTTAGTGCATCACCATTAACAACGCATCTAGGCCTGGCCAACAATACTCAAATAAAAGAAACTAAAAAGTGAAACAAGATTGATTAGTGATTCTCGCGAGCATTGTTCTACAAAATTTGAAAATATGTTTGATGCATTTGAGTTTCCTTTCCTTGCCACTCCTTTTTATTTTTTGTTTTATGTACCCACGCACGAAATCTTCCTAATTTGTAGCGATTTTGTTTTGATTTTTTTTGTTATCTCTATCTAAGTTAATTACTACCCTTTGCTTTGGTTGTGAAATAAGTGGACAGGTGTCGATTTATTTTTGTAAGATGTAAAAGCTTAACTTTTCCACCCAGGCGGAGAAGATCTAGCCTCCTATTTATATACATGATTACAAGTAACTAAATTTGTTATAATAACTGAAACTGTAATTGTGATCAACTTGACTTCGATCTTTGACTTTTGATTGACTATCACTAATAAGGAGCTCATAAAAACACAAATAAATTAAAGAAAAAGGGTATTTATACTTTGGTCCTAACAATAGTGGGTTTATTAGGGTTTGGTCTAGAAAAGCTTGAATATTAGGATTTAGTCTTAGTTTTGGTTGTTGATTGTTAGTCAACTGAGTTGACTGTGGTCAATCTGCTTGTATTTTTAAAATATCAATAATACCCCTCGCGTGCAACATCACGTGAATAAGTAAAGTTATCGTTGGAATTCCACTCAAATTGACAATCTAACTGACAAATAAATCAACGACCAAAACAATAGATCCGTTGGTGATGCTTTGTATAAGAGAAACCAATCATCCTTTGCAATTCGAAAATCATACAAACAAGAAATCAAACAAACCATTCATCCTTTGCAAATCTCACTTAGAAGGAAATTCAAATGGTTGACAAGTAGGACTAAACTCTAATTTGTCAAATAACAGTAGGGACCAAGTCCTATAAGATAACCTTATTTCTTGTATCAAAGTCTAACTTGTATATTCACGTGATGTTGCTCGCGAGGGGTATTATTGCTATTTCAAAAATACAAACAGATTGACCACAATCAACTAAGTTGATGACTGAAAGCCAACAACCAAAACTGGGTCTAAACCCTAATATTCAAGCTTTTATGGACCAAACTATAATAAACCTACTATTGTTAGGACCAAATTTTAAAAAACCCAAAAGAAAAACACAACGTACTCACCATCCCTATCTGCCCTCTTATAAAGTCTGCCGAAGCTTAGATTCGAATGCTTCTTTCTCCCTAATACCCAATATATCCCACCAGCCTACTTCAGGAAAAAAAAAAAAAAAAAAAAAAAATCCAATCACAAACAATTAATCTTTCTATGAATTGTCTAAACTGCCCTTGCCCTCCCTCCTACTCAAAAATCAACACAGCCGCAATCTTTGACTTCTCCCCCTCACACCACCCCATGCCCCAACCAACACTCTTCATAAATGGAAGCCCACATTTCATTCAAACTTTACCTTTTAAAAAAAAAAATACAAAAAAGAAAAAGAAAAAGAAAAAGAATATTATTAAGCTCGAAATTTACCAGAATCTATTATGAATATTGGCTATCACAATCTTTTGGAATACTGGCCCAAACGGTTCTTTAAAAAAAAAAATGCAATGTAGAGTCAAAATCATATGAATTTTTTTAAAATAAAAAATATATTTGAAAAATTGTAAATTTCAACATGTATCGAATCAAAAAATTTATAAATTTTAAATTTCAAATTTATTAGAAAATTTGTCGAAATACCGGTTTTTTGAAAATATATATATATGGAGTAAAAAATTTGTAAATTTCAACATGTCAAAAAATATAGGGATCTATTGGAATGTTCGCCATCACAATCTATCATAATATTGGCCGGAACAGTTTTTTTTTTTTATAAATTAAAAAAATATAATAGAGTCGAAAAATTATAAATTTCAAAATTTATGAGAATATATATCCCTCAACTTTCTAAAATTGCCCATACACCTTCTCATAAATCTCAAAAATTGGTCAACAATAGTGACTGAAAAAATAAATATAAAGACTAACCATATAAATAGGCGACACCCACCTAAGTAAATTCAGTGAAGCCCCTCATGTGTTGGTATAGTGAACTACTCAATATGGTCATGCACTACTACTACTCAAGCTCCTCCAGGCACCCACTATCCCACTAGAAAACGCGTGCATAAACATTCATGCAAATTTACCATACATTTAACATAAATTTAGCAGCAAACATAAATGAAAATGTAAGTGCACCTTCATCACAATTTCAAAAAGTTCTCACATATTTTATAAGGTATTCTTAGCAAGTAATCTTAACATTCATGCAATTTTTTTCTTCCATTTACAGAAACAATCATATATCGAAAACTTCAACAAAGGAATTGCTAGTAAAAAGGACTTTAATGATATGACAAATTTAGCTTCTTTGAATATATAACTTTTCTTTCACCATCACAACATACTTCACCTGTAAAGGTTTATTTTGTGCAGAACCTTATAATTATGGGGAAATGGGGAAATTTTGTGTGTGTGTGTGTGTGTGTGTGTGTGTGTGTGTGATGACGATGACTCAGGTCTGTGTGAGCTGCCTACGTATCCAGCTCTCTGACGAATTGGAATCAAGTCAAACGTAGTTCATATTTGGGTTGATTGGTTGAATGTCGTTGTGGGGCATAGAGCCTGGAGAATTGGGGGAGTTGAGTATTCTCCTCCTCCTCTGGAGATCCTCGCGCTCCCAAATGAAGAAGAGTTGAGTTTGCTTGGTGATCTCTCATCTTTCTTTCTATCAAGTCAGGTATGGTTGATGCAAGACTTTATGGAGCATTGATGGAGAGTGATGGCGAAGCATTGATGAGCGTGGCTGGAGCTCTGGTCTTGATGGAGATATAGTTGTCACGTATGTTATTGACCGTTACGATATCACATCAAGCTGATAGTTCGTGAATAAGTATCTGATCGAATTGCTTGGTGATCTTCCTTATTAGAGGTTGTTGGTTCGTTCTGGAGCGAGATGTCATGATCGAGTTCGTCAGGAAAAGTATTATGTGATGAGTTGTGCTGGACACGTGTATACTATATATACATTGGTTGTGCATATTAATCCCTCACATCACCTATGCTTTGTATAAACTATATATATTTAATATGATTTTTTATTTCAATCCCAATTACTAGTGTTGTTTCTTTTTTGGTTTTGTATTTTTTTGTCTGCTTACTATATAAACTAGCAAATTGGCACGCGCGTTGCGCCTATTTGTATAATAAGTGCATACCATTCAATCTGTAAATGTGTAAATGAAAATGAAGCTAAATTTGTATTTCTAAATGCACTGTGTCACACAAAATGCTAGCCATATTTTAATTACTGGGAATCGTTCATGAAGTTCTAATAATAAGAGTCAAATTTGTCAAACTAACAACCAAACTAACTTAATTAGTGAAAAGGCAGGAGGTCAATAAAACAATAATCAAATATAACAACATATTTATCAAGATATACCTCCTTTTCTATCAAGAGAACTAATTTTATTTTTAAAGATTTAGTCCAATAAAAATCTAAGGTAATGCAAAACACAATACACTAACAATTGTTTTGAGGGTAAATAGAGTCACGTTAAGGAGCCATGAATGGGATATGCTCGGATGACTTCCCAAATAACCTGAAGCTTTTGAACTTGCCTTGAAACATTGCTGATGGGTTGGGTATATATTGGATATAACAACTTCTCGATCCACTAAAACCATAGATCAACATACTTAGCCCTTATTAAAGCAACATTAGTATGTTGGAAATTGATAAAAAGGCAAATGTCTCCACCATTGTTTGATCGGCAAAGAGATTATAATGATGTCTTGCTCACCACCTTGAAATCCGCCAACAGACTTCACCCTTACATCAAAGTCCTCAATGTTTTGGTACATCTTTCCAAATTTCTCTTGAATTGCAAAGAACCTTTGAAAAGAAGACAGGGATATATTATACCGATGCTAATCTTTTGCTTGGATACTTCCGATGCTATAAAAAAAAGTAACAATGTATAGTATGAAGTCATTAATATCAAAACAACAGGTGAATAACTCATGTATACATGTGGAGAATAATTTAGTACCCTCCTTCGGTCCTAACTCCAACAATGAGCAAAGCAGGGAGGGCAAATGGTAACTATAATGTGTAATTAAAAGAATCATTTAAAATTTTCTTTTGAACCATACAATAGCAAGATATCTTGCAGGGAAAAACGGGGGGGGGGGGGGAGTGAGTAAGAGCATATAATACCTTTAAAAAGACTTCGCACAATCATGAGTACAACAGCTACTTCTACCATGTTTTTCCTCCTATGACCAACATCATTAACTTCTTCTCTTCCATTGGAAATACTTGTGAATGAGTAGGGACCAAACATAGGACCTAGATGATAATGCTTTTCATAGCGCCGACTTTTAACATTTGGAGCATCCAAGACCTTCTCTTGATAGAACTTCGAATTTGGGAAACAACTTATTTTAGGATGCATTCGGTACTACATATCAAGAAGGTGCTTTGGACATTGTTCCCATTGAGCTCAATCTCTCAAATAAACTTCTCAATTCATTCTAACAAACCAATGAAGGAGAAATAAAATAATAATAATAATAACTTACATGAGTGGATTGGTGATGCCATAGTTGTCAACCAGAAAGGCATGAGAAGAGAAGGCAAACAGAGAGAACGTCAATTTGGAACTAATTTACAGAACATTGAAGCTCAAGTTAGAAATTCATAATTGGCATTTCTTAAAAGAATGCATATGTATATATAATGTAATTCAAAGAACCAAGTATGTACCGAAAATTACCCAACAAAATTAAAACACATAAATATAAGAACATAATACGCTTTGCAAAGGACTACATCATTTCAAATTCCAATAATATCTACATAAATAGAGGAAAAGAATTTTCCCCAACACTTCGGACACATGCTCTTCCAAGATTCCCAAAATTGTATGAAGTTCAAGGAGGACATCTAATTTTCTGGGACTGCGGAAGCTTGAGCTCTTAATGTTGTATAGTTTTCTTCTTTTTTTCATTTCTTGGTCAAAAGAATGTACAGATCGCATTTGCTCTTTTGATTGGATTGGGATTCTGAATTTTTTTTATTTTTTATTTAGGAGTTTTTTATATGCTCTTTCTGTATTTATAAAGAAATGAATGAAAGATCTGTTCTCCATATAACTTGTCAAGTTTAATAGGACCAAGTCCACCCTAAAAACTTACAATAGTAGAGGCCTAGAAACTTAGAAAGTACCACGTAGAACAAAATACTGAAAACAGAAACCTAATATTATCAAACAAAAACACACAAGTTTTGATAAACAAAAGCATAGCTATAACTATGTCAGGGAAAAACTCCTTGCATTATTTCCCTGTCTTGTTTCAGTGTACCAAATAGAGAAAACATTGGTTTATTCAGAAAAACTATTGGATGGGTAAAGAGAAACGTTCTGCTACTTAGCTTGGATGTTTTGTACACAATTGCAGTCTCTTCCCATTGACAATGGCTAGCTGCGCCTCCGCTTCCACAAAAGGACAATTTTCCTAATCTGAAAATGGAGAAAACAATGAGCAAAATTACAAGTCCACTACCAGAATGGATAAAACAATGAGCAAAATACAAGTCCACCATCAAAGTCATAATTCCATCTCTAAATTGGCATTTATGACGATGCAACATTTTTCATTTTGACAATAGGATGGGCTTACCATTTGCGCTAATACTTCATTACGACTTCTCATTGAAGGTATGGCATCTGCTTGAAAGTTTTCTTAAATTATCTCTCGTAAGCACCTTCACTAAGCTCTCTTCAGATTTAATTTCAGCCACGGAGAACCTCTCAACTAAATTGACAATAATACAAGTTTCTATACAACTGAACAAATCTCGTTTAAATGCAACTGGGTAGCACGGTTAAAATGAGATAGTTGACAGCAGCAAAACACTAATGAAGTTCCAGCACAATTAGAAACAAAAATTGGTAGGAAAGCCAAGTGTATAAGATGTCTTTTTTCAACTAAAATTAAGTGCAGCTTCTGATTAACAAAGGTGGTGGAGCGTTGACAGTTATCTATGAAAGAACCCCCTAGCCTCCGTGATTATTATATATGCCACTATCTTGTTTAACCATGTGATTATTCCTATCCTGAGCTGCTGAGCTAGATCTTATGGAAAGCCTCCTATGTATGTGGTGATCTTTCTTAACAAATGTATTTACCTCATTTTTCACTAACAAATATTAATAGTCCTCAAGTGACTATAAAGGGAACATTGACAGTTAAGTCGTAAAGAACAGTGTGTGTGAGTGTGAGTGTGTGTATGCACGCGCAAGTATGTACTTAGACATAGGAAAACTGATGCTTCAATTCAACATGTGAATGCAATAGGCATAGGCAGTAAGTTCATTACCAATTGGAGCTTGCCTTGATGATAGAAGAATATATGAACAAAAATTAAGTCATCAACTCTGACGGCATTTCACTGACATAATTGCAATTAGCATCAAGTTGTTGATTACCGTGCAATAATTCAATATCCAGAGTCCAGATAAGCTTCTCTCAAGAAGGTCTGACGGCATTGATTTTCTTTCAAATCCTTTTCTGCAAGCTGGAAAGAAAAAATTATAATTCTTTGAGACTAACAGATATAGACATAAACCTAGGGAGATACTTGGCACAGCACTCGGTATTATAACAATGTTTTATGAAGAAACAACACATATACTTTCATTGTTAAATAGGCTCACTTGCCTCAGGTGAGGTTACCAATTAAAAACTTGCGTCAGGTGAAGTAGATTTAGATGGAAAGTTTTGACATCAACATCAAAAAGGTATAAAGATTATCAATGATTCATGTAGATCTCCTATAAATGCAAAGCAGAGCACACAATTAGATCAAACTTTTTGGGAAGTTATCGATCAATATCATCACATACAGACATATCTTCTTTATTTTTTTACTGGTAGATGTTTTTATTAGTATATATTAGCAGTAGAATAGTAGATTCATTACAATTAATATCACCAAACACAGAATTCAAGCCTTTAATGTAAGAAACAATGGAGTTCCGTATAAATTTGTAAAATGCAGCCTTCTCAGGCTCTTAGCCTTCTAGTTGTCTCCCCCAATCTTCTCCAAAAAATAATAATAAAATTAAAAAGATAGAAGAAGAGAATGAATGAGGAGGGCAGCAATGCAAAACAACTTCTTCAAAGCCAATAATATGAAAAACTCACCTCCTTCGCTAAGCTGGCTGAATATTCTAAATGAACATCACTACTTTCGTTGCCTTGACCTTGAGACACTGCCTGTTCTTCCACTGATAAACTTTCAGCATTACTTAAAGAAATTAGAGCGCCTATTTGCTGACCAACATTTTCTGGCAAACCATCCTGTTACAAAAGCGATTCAGAGTTACTACACCCTTGTGCTGTCTGAACACAAATAGGCATCCCCTGCATGGAAAGATTTCCAGAAGCACTGGCACTGATTTCAGCAGTATCTACTCCCCCCACCACCAACAACAATGCCTCTTGTGGATTTCCGATATAATTATCAACCATGTCAATTTCTTTGGAAGAAGCAATATGTTCATCTTTACCACTGTCAACCGTATTCTGGGTGAAATTAGAATCACTACTCAATTCTGGAACCTGCGGCATAGACTCAACCTTCTCCACCCAACTGGATGGGTTACCCATATTTTTGTCGTGATCATGATCCACATGTCCTTTAGAAGTTTGACCGTCAACCAATCTACTGAGAACATGGTGATCTCCCACTATTGAATCATTGCCTTTTCCCAAATCTCCGGCCCTCTGCAGGACTTGATGACAGTTCCCAACTCCAGCATTTACAAAATTCTACACAAGAGCAGTGGAGGTATTAACATCCATACACTGAGAAGTCACCGCTGACATATTTCCTTGAGATTTATCAAACAAATTCGTGTTTTCCTTCAGTTTTGCTATGGCAAGGTTTTCATTGCTAACTAAACTTTCCCTACACTCCTCTTCAATCACACTTAAGGCTCTTGAACCTCCATCAACAGACCTTTCACCCTCACCTTCTAGAGTGTTAGAGTCAATGGAAGGTACCTGATCCATGGCACCCATATCTAATCCTGAGAATCTATCTAAAGACTCAAGTGGTGATGTAGAGTCCACACATGTGACATTTTCTATCTTGGATGCCTCTCAATCCATGTTGTGTTTCATTTGATTGGTTAAGCAATCCAACCCATCACAGATATCTGACTCTTCAATAATAGGTCGCTCCATTATTTTCATATCATCCTGCCCAACCGATTTTAAGATCAAATCAACAGATTCTGAGGAAGTTGCCTCTGACCAGACACTGTCATGCCTTAAAATGGAGCAAGATTCAACTGCACTGGAGCTGAACTCTAACCCACTACTTTCACGCGAGAAATCTTCAATCCAGTGGTTCTCTTCTTGGCCGTGAATGCCGAGTAAAGCCTCTGAGTCTACTAAGCTATCAAATCTCAAGCGGGTTTGAAGGCTGTCATCCAAATCAAATTTGGGAAGTGAATATGAGTGCAAACCTGTAGAAAACTTGATGTTCTCTTCACCAGCTAATTGGAAAGTTTGACTGTGAAAATTATTGTCTTCATAATCCATGGGTATATCCCTGAAATAATGATTAAGGGGAAAAAGAAAAAGAAGAGATACTCAATCAAATTCAACATTGCAAATACATTGACGTTGGAAACAAATTATATTTTATGACTTCAACTGTAAAAAGGTATTTCAAGCATCACTTTCCAAATATCTATGTTGCCAATTCTAGAAGGTCCATATTAAAGATTTGTACATTGCATCTTGAACCAGTGAAAGTTTAACTCTCTATAAAGACATAACAACATGCACACTATTTCTCTTGCCCAACTCTGCGGTAAATGTAAAATTACTTAGTTCAGAATACTCTCACTACATTTTTAGCTAATTACTAAATCAATTCAAAAACTAATTTCTTTTTAACCAAATATTCACAAACTTAAAAAAAAGGTAACTTATTTCCAAGAAGTTGCACAAAGATAGGAACAGCCCCATGATCAATTACAACCCTGGTGTTCTCAGACGTTCCAGAAGCAATATTGGTAAGTGCCCAAGCTGCCTCAAACTGCTCAAACCCAAAAAAAACCAAAACAACATTATAATCAACACAAATACTACTCACTACTCAAACACTGTAAAAACAGCATTTAACAAACCTGAAGTTGTGTAAAGTCCTCCCTCCTGAGAAACTCCACAAAACGCGGAACCACCCCGATTGAATCACTTCCTCAATTGGCGGGATTCGCTCTATACATAAACAATTCACAACACAACACAGTCACAAATTGCACCAAAATAAATAAAAACTAATAACACAACACTTACCATCTACACTCCCGCAACAATCGATGGTAAATTCTCCAACTGCACAATCAAATAAAAAAAAACCCCAATTCTTTTGGTTCACCTTCACTGCTCCTCAACAGTTGCTTAACAATAACGCAATTAAAAAGAAGGGCAACTGATTACATGATGTGGGAGAGAATGGAAAAGAATCGGTTCCTATTTAATTAGACTTTTCCATTTCTTAACGTTTTATTAAATAACGCAATTATTACTAATTAAATGGCATTAATAGTAATGCGTACAAATGAGAATGGCGTGGATTTGGTTTTCTAATATACTCCCACGTGAAAAGACTGATTGGCCCTATTTAAAGGTGTTAAGCAATTGTTTTATTTAAGGACAATATCGGTACTGAAAATTTATAAACACATAAAAAGACAAAATAGTCCTCATTAATAAATAGCTAGGCATCTAATTTTATTATTCATCAAGGGTATTATGCGTCAGAAAAAATCCCGGATGAATTTAAGAGGCCACGATCATTATAGATATACTAGTAGTAGAGATATACCACATTTATTTTCACTTTTTTTGTTCCAATCTCCAACATTATTTAATTTTGTCCGGCCTCTTTTCATATCAAAACAAACCAATATGATACTTTATATATTCAACAACATAGCAAAAAAAAAAAAAAATCAACGCATTACTCATTACCATTGTTAAAATTTCATAACCCCATTTCTCTCTACAAAAAATAATAACATAAGTGTGCGTAGTACACCACTACATGCCCTCATGCTAGTTGGGATCCTTGTTAGCAATTTGTCAAATTATTCCTAAATAATTTGTAAATAGAATTTTTGAAGGGTCATACATTTAATACTTCCGAATGTTTGAAAGATTTAGAATAATTCGCAATTTTTTGTCTTGACGAATTTTTCAAAAATTCGATTAAAAAATTCTTTAGTTATTAAAAAAAAGAAAAAAAATAATGAAAATTATATTTTGTTTTGTTATTTTTTATGTACTTTATGTCTCCACTCTTACTTTATGTTCCTCACTCTTACTTCCTTAGTAATAAATTAATCCAAAAGCTTTGCTCTCATACTTTTTCGGCAATATTTAAATTGTCATGCCACGGTGTGTATATTTTGAAGTTTGAACTGTAATTTCATGGAATCCAAGAGTAAGTAAATAAATGTACCTATGTGGACCGTTCAATTGGTTTCAATGTTTCGTAGCTAAACTATTTGGATATGTTTGTTATATTGTAGAGAATGACAACTATTCTTAATATTTATTAACAAAATTTCACGAATTTTTGCAACCAAACGTTTAAAATGTTTATTAATTATTAATTAAACACTGCATTAATTAATTACCGTATTGTGAATTTTTGACAAAATATTTGACCATACCGTTTTTTTGAGTCACCAAATAATTCTTGTAATTAAACACGGCATAATTAATGTATTGTGGATTATTCCCCTACCGTATTTTTGCCCTCTCCCGAATTGCTAACAACAGTTGGGATAAAGACGTACAAGTGTACATAAATGTTTTTCAGAAAGAGTGATTATAACCAATTTCTTAAAGTCAATTTTTATCTTGTAGCTACTTTTTTCAGTTCATGCTTATCTTTGTTTTAGGGGTATTTAGGTTTTGGTCCTATTTATAGTAGCGAAATTAGGTTTTGGTCTATTTATAGTTGGAAATTAGACTTTAATCCAACTTCTAATAGTCAAACTCATTGACTGTTTGTTGACTAACAGAAGTTGGACTAAAGTCTAATTTCCAACTATAAATGGATCAAAGCCTAATACTTCTGAATAAATAGGACCAAAACCTAAATACCCTTTGATTGAATGAATGCATCTATGTGTGAGCTCGCATTAGAATGAAAGCAGAACACTTGATTGATTGAATGAACACATCTACAACTGAGCTTGAATTAGAATGAATGCAAAACCGTTGATTCAATGCATCTACGTGTGAGTTTGCATTAAAATAAATGCAAAACACTTGATTAATTGAATGAATGCAAAACACTTGATTGATTGAATGAACACATCTACAAGCGAGCTTGCATTAAAATGAATGCAGAACACTTGATTGAATGCATCTACATGTGAGCCTGTATTAGAATAAATGCAAAACACTTGATTGATTGAATGAATGCAGTCCACTTGATTGACTGAATGAACGCATTTACAAGAAAGCTTGCATTAGAATGAATGCAAAATGTACACTTGATTGAATGCATCTACGTGTGAGCTTGCATTAGAATGAATGCAAACACTTGATTGATTGAATGAATGCAAAACACTTGATTGATTGCATCTACGTGTGAGCTTGCATTACAATGAATGCAAAATACTTGATTGATTGAATATATGCCGCAAAATACTTGATTGATTGAATCAACACATCTACAAGCGAGCTTGCATTAGAATGAATGCAAAACACTTGATTGAATGCATCTACGTGTGAGCTTGCAATAGAATGAATGCAAAACATTTGATTGATTGAATGAATGCAAAACACTTGATTGAAATCATCTGCGTGTGAGCTTGCATTATAATCTATGTTGTATGGACACTGACGCGGACGCAGACACGGTGACTCAACTATATCTCAAAAATATAGGACGCGGACGCGACCTAGACACGGGAATTAAATAATATATATAATACTATTTTTTTTTTAAAATAATGGAACATTATAAACTAATTCATGGGTATTTTCAGTGAAAAAAGGGCTTCAACACAACTTATGATTGGCCAGTTTAATAAATAGAATGGGCTAAGTTATAACAACCCAACTAACTAAAATAATAGGCCCAAGTGGTAATATACAAGGCCAGACCCATATTAGTAACGTTTAAGAACAACTTCGTATAAATAAATAAATAAAACGTTCAATAAGAACAAGAACAGAAACAGGTAAAGATTGGTTTTGTATTTGTTTATCAACAATGGGCAATCCATTATTTGAATCTGACGATTCAGGTAACGGGTCAACTTCTTGTAAGAATCTTTGAAAAGCCTATTCAGATGAACTTCTATTCATTTTCAGATCTTCTTCTCCTTCTTCTTCAATTAGTTTCCAAAATGGGTTTGAAATTTCTTCAACGGAAAACACTTGATTTATCCATTTATTTTTGAGCCTTGGCCTCAAAATGCAAATATTCTTTCTTTTCTTTTTTAATGGGATTTGGTTTTTGTTTTGTATTGAAATTGATTGGTAGACAAGTAGACTTTTTTGCTTTCTTTTGTGATTTTGACCGCATCCTGACTTTGGTTGACCGCATCCTACATGCGTCCTGACCTGTGTCCAATTGCATTGACCGTGTCCGGGCCGCATCTGTTCTTGTGTCTGCGTTCGACTCGTGTCCGACGCGGACACAACACTTTCATAGATGCGTCCTTGCTTTAGAGATTAGAATGAATGCAAAACATTTGATTGATTGAAGAGATATTTAAGTTTTGGTCTTATTTATAATAGCAATATTAGGCTTTGGTCAATTTATAGTTGGAAATTAGACTTTAGCCCAACTTATATTAGTCAACGAGTTTGACTAACAGAAGTTGAACTAAAGTATAATTTTCAATTATAAATGGACCAAAACCTAATATCACTACTATAAATAGGACCAAAATCTAAATACCTTTTTGTTTTACTTATAATATATAGCTAAAATCCTTTCCTAATTTCAATTCCCCGGCAAGAACATGATGACTAAAGAAGAATTAAAATACTTGAAACGATACCCATTTGAACCAAGTTTCCTCATGTTTTACTTGTGCTTAAAAAGCTTGAACAAGAATTTATCTTTTTCATTTGTTAAAAATTTGTTCATTTTAGCTAGGTTTTTTGTTAGTGTACTGTGTGATAAACGATAATTTTTAAATGGCTGAAAATAGGGGTGCCAATGGGTACCCGATTACCCTAAACCAAAACCAAATATTCCGGTTATGGGTCTTAAAAAGTTAGACCCATTTAAAATGGGTCATTAAAAACCGAACCGATAAAAAACCGAAACCGTTGAACTGAATAGTAAAAAACCCGTGGGTATTCGAACCGAAACCGAAACCGATTATTATGATTTCGATATATAAAATTTAATATTATATTACATTTAAGATAATCAAACTCATACATCATAATATAAAATATATTTTTTACGTGTAAAAGTCTATTAAATATATATAGCATAATAGTGAATGTGTGTTGTTAAATGTATATTTTATAATTATACGTTAAACAAGTGTATCATAGATTGTTAATAATAATGTCAACGTGTATATTATGAATTAACTAATACGTTTTATATTTATTAACTTATGCACGTGTATATTTAAATAGGATACACATGCTTGATATATTGTGGTACACGTACTTATTATAAACCAATATATAGTGTTCATGTTAAAAATTAGTGATGAGATGTAATTGTAAGATGTATGTACTCGCATGTTCGATTTAAAATGCGAGTTAATACACGTGTACAAATATATGTGTATATACGTAAAATATATCAATGTAACAAATATATGTGATTGCACGTGTACACGATCGAGTTAATGCAAAGAAACAAATATATGTGTATGTACGTAAAAAAAAAATCAAAAATATAAGGTTAGATATTTAATTATTTTAATTTCTATATCAAAGGTTTAAATTATCACATGAATAGTAAATGTTTTAACGTGTATGATTGATACATATTCATAAATTGATGTAAATATGATTGTTGATATATCACTAATTATATATAAAATATTATCGTGTAGGAAAATAAAAAAACAAAAAAAAAAACAATGCAAGTTTTAGTATTTAAATGATTGAAATTGTTTAATAATTATAATAAATAATAAAGACCCAAATTATAACCGAAACCGATAAAAACCTTTATGGTTTTGGGTTGTGTTCTATAATTCTCATACTAAAACCAATAAAACCGCAAATAATAAAACCCAAACCAAAACCGCTAAAACCCGATTCAAAACCGACCCTGGCACCCTAGCTGAAAGGGCTTGAACAATACAGTTTTTTAATTTCTTCAAAGTTGCAATGCGTCTACGTAATAAAATCGACGAAAAACCCGGGATTTGTTTTCCCGATGGAGAAGATGATTTCTCCTTTCTCTTTACGCCAGCTGGGACTCCATGTCAGCATCTAATAACATGAAGTAATTTTGGTTTTCCAACGTTTTTGTGCTATCCTACTATAGCACAGTAGCACATGGATAGTGTTAGTGGGATGGTGTAAGTTGCACGGTTTCTAAACCATCTGTAGTGCCAAATGTGTGAAGAAAATATTCGAATTTCTAGCCGCCTCTCCCAATGGGGTGTAGCCCAAATCAAACAAGTATTACCAAACACCACTCCTAGTGGCGTGTAAACACTTTCTATCTGCCATTTGTAGTGTCGTGCCAGCAAAATATAATCTACCTGCCTTTCAAAGTGGCGTGTAGACCATACACCATTCCACTAAAACTCGCGCTATATATAGGTAAATTAATAGCGATAGTGTTAATGGGTTGGTGTTTTGAGGCACTATTGAATCACGATTTTCACCATATTTGGTGGGATTGCATACCATTGGACTTAGCCTAACTCTATCAGTTTGGTGATTAAACAAAAAAGAATAAAATAAAAAAACCTTATCTAATAAATTGAAGACTACACTAACATTTAAGAAAAAACTCTTAAATTTTATCATACTTTTGAAAGAAACGTACATGCAATTACAAATTGCAACTGTAGTACAAACCCAAAATACTGATGATAATAGCCAATACAAAATAAAATTGAGAAATTCATGTTGTAATTTACTGAAGGAGAATCCCTTGAAAAATCTGCAACACGTACAATTAAAATTTTGTTTAATAATTTATTTTATTTTATGGAAATACAAATTAAAGAAAGAAAAAATTTGTGGAGAAAAAATGGAATGATTTGGAGAGAATAAAATAAATATTTGGTTAGATTTTAATTAACTAGAGTTAATTATTATTTAAAAAGAAAGTGGATGTGTGGTGGATGGGTGCTTAGGAGGCTTTTCGCTCCTCAGCGCCTAGTAGCGAATTTTTTCTCCTCTTTCTCAGATTTTTTATGATAAGGATGTGATTGCGACCAAACAAAAAAAAAAAAACAAATCAATATATTACCAAGTCCAGACCCCGGCCTGAAATATTGCCTAGCTTAAGCCTAGCTACCTTGAACAATTTCAATACATTTGAGTACTGACGTATTTTTTTTTTTCCATGTGTAACAGCCTCAATCACTCTTCCAATGTATGGGTAGTTCGGAAATAACTTGGATTCACACAATATGCTTGCCATTTTGATTTGAATCCTTGGCCATTTCAATGGTGACAACACCACCACAACCCTTGTATCTATACCACCTAGCACAAATTAGGAAGTATCCGAAATTGAGTATTCCCAACCCCGCGAACATGTGATAAAAGAACTCCAGCCTCCCTTTGTTAAGATCCTCTGGTAGCCAGTTTCCAGTCGGTGAGTGGGCAGTAGTACGATGAACTATTGTCACCAAAAATCCACTCAGATAATTTGCTCCTGCCATGCTACAAAAGAAGAATGATCCAGCTATACTTC
Source organism: Coptis chinensis (assembly GCF_015680905.1). Taxonomy (NCBI): domain Eukaryota; kingdom Viridiplantae; phylum Streptophyta; class Magnoliopsida; order Ranunculales; family Ranunculaceae; genus Coptis; species Coptis chinensis. Next base: position 20,846,613 of record NC_141456.1, on the reverse strand, counting down.
TCATGTTCTCAGGGAACTGCTTGTAATAAAACTCAACCTGTCCAATAACACCAAATGCCTCAGAAAGACCAGCTAGAGAGAGTTGAATGGCAAGCCAAAATGCTGGCATTGATGAAATGGCACCCCCATTTTTTGCAGTACCGAGTGTTGGTCTTGTAAGAGCATAGTTCCTCCTACGCACTTCGACAAAAGCAGAAACTAGCATGGTGATTATTGCCAAGACAAAACCAATACCAATTCGTTGAAGAAGTGTGATACCACCTTCTTTGCCTGTGGCTCTGCGGAGATAGGGAACGATAATGCGGTCATAGACTGGTATCCAAATGGTCAGAGCAAGCATAGTAAATACTACGTAAGATGCTGCAGGGACCTCGAAACTCCCCTTGCCGCCTAGACGCCTATCTGATTGAAGAGCTTGAAAAGTTCCATATGTACTTTGTTGGACTATTCCTGCATAGAATATTATACCAGAGACCCATATAGGAAGCACTCTCATTATGCATTTCGCCTCTTCCACTTGTTGCATCCCACAAAGTCTCCATGGATCAACAGGTGAACCATCTGGATTAATAGCATCTTCTGGAGTAAGGATTGCGGCCTTATCTAAGAACCTGATGGGTCATCATACGGTCAGAGTCATAAACTTGGATTCACTGTGTCTTAATTGTCATTCGTACATTACACTATAATTAAAGAAAACAATAGATATATATGGTGTGCGTGCGCTACCTGAATTGATCAGTGTAAGCTAGCTTGGAGTTGATAGAATTGGCTGGGAGAAAATTAAAGAGGGACTGTTGTGGACTTTCAGATGGTTTTAATAGTCTTTTCTTTGACGCTACCACAAAAACTTGTACGATGCCTATCAACGGGCTACCTTCTGGTTTCACCTTCACATACATTCTTGAACCCATGAAGTATAGTGCACAAGACAAGACCATTAGCATTGTGGGAATAGCTAATCCAATAGCCCAGTTGATGCTAGACTGCACATAGACAATAAGCGTCACGGACACCATCATTGCAAACGTGAATGTGAAATAATACCAGTTAAAGAAACTGTTGATTCCTCTTTTCCCAGATTCTGTCTCAGGATTAAATTGATCAGCTCCGAAGGCCAAGTTACATGGCCTAATACCACCAGCACCGACTATTAAGAACCCGAATCCACTAAGTAGGAATGCCAATTGCCATGGTGTAGCTTCTATGCAGTTTCCAGTGTCTTTGGATCCACAGTGTGGAGGATGCAGTTTGGAGAATGCAGCTGTAAGTGCTAGTACTAACATTCCCTGCAGGAGATAGGTAAATTGCACTCTGTAAGTTCACTCGGCTTGCTGCTATGTGAATGAGTGAATCATGGTGCTTTGTGTTACGTGTTTCCTCTGCATTCCACTAAGGAAGTTTGCATTTCTCAAATTTTTGAAAGACTGACACTTATAGTTTGTTCCCGAAATGACTAATAGTGTACAATATGCATGCAAAAACTGCATAAATTTGGCATCTATGTTTCTGATCGATCTGTAAGCCATTTTTAACTCATCTGTAATTCTAATATCACGTGGCATTCTCACTATACAGCAATAGTCTGAACTCTGAAACAATATTGTGAATAACTAACTGCTGGAGTGCTGGTGAATATAGTTGTAAAAAATAAGCAGTGAATTGGCCGTTCCCCCTCTACGACAGTGAATTCATTATTATTGTACCTTCATTTTTCAGTTGATGAAACTTGAAAGTTTTTCAACTGTCCTGCTTTAAAACAGATTTTGCCTCATAAAGAACGTTTTTTCACCTTATGTGGTGGCCTGGTAGGTGTGTTTCAACTTTTAACTTTCAAAGCAGGACCATCAAGTTTTGAATCCTTCCAAAACCTCATGAACGGGTATGGCTAAGTTTACAAACCACTGGAGCCAAAAAACGAAAGCAAAAGATAAACGGTACTACGCATAAGACATAAGTTCCTAACAAAATTGACTTCCTGTGATGCATGTGGTATTCCAAAGAAGGACCATACTTGAAAGTTGGAAAGTTAGAAATCTCAATCTGAAACTGTGCCAGACTCTCAGATCAACTGATCCATACTGATCTGCTGTGTATTATCTGAATAACAAGGTTTTTATAAGAAAAAGCTCTGGTCCACAACTCCACATGGTATATATGTCCGTATCTACCCACTCACTGACTCAAAAAGTTAAAACTTATTTTGGCATGATTCAATTCCACTTATAAGTCTAGCTTAATACTTAATAGTGGTCGTAGTCTCGTAGTCTGGTCACTGTCTGTGGAATAAGCTCTCCACCTTTAGACCCCAAACTTACCTTAAGAAAAAGATCCGTGCGTTGGAAAAAAAAATATGGTCAAATTTTTACCAAAATCGACAGTGTGCTAATTTACTTGTGAATCTAGTCAAAAAATAGTCATGGATTTATAGTTGCTTTTCTGCTTAAAAAATATAAATCCGCCCGCAAGATTTGTTGTTATTATTTATATACCATTTTGATTTGCCGAATATTATTAAGACAAACACAAAGAATGTAAAACGCATATAAAGATGAATGAAATTGATGGATAAGGGAGTGAGTACCGTGAGAGAGGAGATGGAAGCAAAACCCAGAGTTTTGTATCGGCCAAAGTAAGTATCAGAGAGAAAAGCACCTAGAAGAGGTGCGAAATTGGTGGTTCCTTGGAAGACATTTAGAAGTGTTGTGGCTGTTACACTCTTCATGTTGAACACAGTAGTGAGATACACCACCAAGTTTGATGAAGTACCAATTGTTCCAAGTTTCTCGAATGTCTCATTCCCTGCATCATTTCTCAAGTGTCACTTACACTAGTATTAAAATTGTACGAAAATTAGGCAAAGCAGAAAAGCAACTTACGTATGTGTAGCTTAGCTACATAGTTTACCTATGATGAAGGGCATGACTTTAACACCTCTATGATTATGCTTTGGCTTCTCTACTGCTTGCTCCACATCATGAACTTTCTCACTATTCTTCTCCATCTTGGGATCTCTCAAGCTACTTCTTGTTCTTGGTGGGCTGGTTTTTATAATAATGTGAACAAACGAAAGATGCACAGCGCCAAATAATGGAGTAAAAAGGGATCCAAGGGGAATTCGGTTCAAACCTTCTTAGATATGATAGAGACAACACCTATCAGCTCATATCACATACATAACTTCTCTTCTAGCTCCTGTCTTCTTTTGCTAATAATATTGTTTCTTGTGCATGTTTTATTTGTGAGTCGAAAAAGTCTTTATGGTCGACTGGTCCAGGAGATGACACAGAATGGGAGTCTTACAAGCATCTAAATGAGACTGGGGATCGTAATTAATTGAGACGAGTGGGTCTATATATCTTTGATGATAATTGTTTTTTTGTGGTGGTGGTGGTTTTTTAAGTTTTAAATCATGTTCTAGATATCAGACATGTGGTGATATATCAAGCATATATAGGCAAGGAAATAAATAATATTGTGAAGAAATATTTTTATTTTGTTTAGCCACATTAGTGAACATTAGTGGCTGCATCAGTGTATGTGTTTCTGAAGCTTTTCTCATCCTTTCAATCATTACACTCCAACCATAGACTGAATGTTTTCATTAATTATAAGGAGTCACTTGTTTTTTTGTTTTTTTTTTGTTTGGTAAAGATAGTTAGAATCACACTTGTCATCTATATATTTGTGTGAAATAAGAAGAATTTCAATACATGATTTGCATTAAAGATCACGAGTTCTTAATTTCAAGAGACATTATAAACACATGTTCAAATTCGTATGGTTGCAAAAAAAGCTTGATAGCATTTAGTCGGTACCATTTAATTTTGAATTGGTACTAGAGTCCGGTTCCTCTATAACCGGTACAGAGATTAATTTTGTAACCGTGTTATTTAACTTTTCGACGAGACAATAATGTTACACCAGTTCATTTGCAATTCGATTCACACTAATTAAATATTAATTTTAAGAACAAGTATGTATTAACTTCGCACAAGTTTTTTTGAAAGTTTTTGAATCTTTCCCCTCCAAATTATAAAAAAATAAGGTATTTGTAAAGAGTTGCAAAGATATGATGAGTTGAACAAAAAAGAAAATATTAATTAGTGATTCAGCCACATGATGGACGATGAGGAATTGAATTCATGTAAAAATGTTTAGAATTATTAAGTTTAACTAAGTTATAAATTTTGAGATTATATTAATTATGTAATTTCGGTGATGTTAGGGAGGTATTTATATTGTGGAAAATGTTAAATTTAAAATCCACAACTTTTAAAAAAAAAAAGAAAAAGAAATCCACTACTCGATAGTGTTGGGGGGTGTGGAGATTTTAAGAACGAAACTATTATATGGTTTAGTGGAATTGACTGTAACAATGAAAGTACCAGTTGACTATTTTAATTTGTTATTGAATTAAAGTTAAAACTAAAAAAATACTTTCTCACTCTACGAATAATGTCAACTTGTCAATTGGCTTTCTTACAAAATCGAAAAACACTGTTTTTCTAATTCGCAGAGGGAGACAAAAGATCGGAGGAGAGTACGTGCATCAAATGAAGTTACAATTTCGTTTTCACGGAAAACAGACTCCAGAAGGCATGACACAAAAATGTATTAGAATTGAGTTCCCCAACTATCAATTGCCATTAAAGTCTTCATTTAGACGAGGACAAATTTGATCGAATGCTTCCAAAATGTATGAGTAGGTCAAGCCACCGCATTTGAAGTACTCCGTTACGTTACACATAGCCTCAAGGCTCATACTCTCATAGTAGTATATAGTACTGAATTATCATGACAAATTTTAAAAACATTTTTTGTAGTTGTCACATACTCACATAGTACTAATACTAATGTATGAACTGCTTAAATACTTAAGGAAAATAATTTGGTCAACAAAAGAGCACCTAAAAATTATAATTTATCATATCGTCCCTGAGTTTTGTCTAACCCCATCCCATATGGACTACTCCATATATTCTAAACATATTAAGCAAAGTTTAAACAATTCCATATAGATTGGCTAAATGTTACGTTTATACTTTTAGAGACGCAAAAGCGAAAAGAACCCCCCTCACTTCACAACAACAAGCACTTATTCTAAACAGTATGTTAATAGTGACAAATTTGTTTCTCAATTATCTAATCAAAATGTGGGTAGGTGCCGACTGTGTTTGCTAACTGAACATTCTAATGCACAGGGAGTGTAGCATTTCACTTTTGAGTATTGTCTGTTGTAATCTGCCTTGTTTGGATATAATCCCCCACATTCAAATCTACTTTTTTCCTAATCTTGACGTGTGTCATTGTTGATAAGGTAGTTAATTACCATATGGAAAAAAAAAAAAAAAATGTATCTTCGAGTCATGCATGTACTACGTACCTAACCTCAACATGAACATGTTATGTCCTACCAAAAACCCGAACAGTTCAATATAGACTTAAACAACGGCGTAAGCGGTGACATGTGTATCCACTGCCAATATGCGATTGCTTTCTAGTGTGATTTTGATTCCTCGTCTCATTCAGGCAAAACGAGCCGCATACATACAAAGGAGTGGAAAAAAGATTTGTTCGTAAAAAGAAAAGATTAGAACAAAGATCTTAGGCAGTGATTGAAGTTTACGGGTGATTCCCTGACAATGACAATGATGATAAAAAAACAACCGAGATTGTATGGGCCTCTTTTACCTCCCAAATATGGGTCTTTTTCTGTACCATGGGGGCCCAACCCAGATTGTGTTCATCGATAGGGTTCTAAAAGGGGTTTACAACTTTCTGACATTTTGAGGATAGAGAAAATTCAATGGCATCCCCGTTAATACGCGAATGGGCTGGAATCCAACAGTTCCCTGAAGCAACACAAACCAAACTAGTTAATATACTAGGGAAGTTAAAACAAGAGGTTTTTGTTCGTTAATTTCTATACATGGTTCTTTTTCTTGTTGTACATATATTTTAATTGGGGCAGTATTTTTGTTTTTTAATGTGTAGAATGTGAGTTCATTGACTATACTAGTAATGGGAAAAGGTGGTGTTGGCAAATCTTCAACTGTGAATTCTCTTATTGGTGAACGTGTTGTTGCTGTCAGCTCATTTCAGGTTTGGGGCCTATTTTATTGTTCTATGTTTTTTGAGGGGTTAACTCCAAATTCAATATTGTGTTTTCATTATCTTAATTATGGGAAAAATATGATATTTGAGGTCGTTTGTAGTCTGAAGGACCGAGGCCAGTGATGGTTTCACGCTCGAGGGCAGGGTTTACGTTGAATGTAATTGACACACCTGGACTGATAGAAGGGGGATATGTCAATGATCAGGCACTGGATATAATTAAGAGGTCTGTTTAGCGGTACTTCCTTTTGTAGTTAATTTGCGGATTTATTCTTTGTTTGATGTTTATATTATTGTGGTTAATCTCGCAGGTTTCTTTTGAACAAGACTATTGATGTTTTGCTGTATGTGGATCGGATGGATGCATATAGAGTGGATAATTTGGATATGCAGGTTATTAAAGCAATCACTGACAGTTTTGGTAAAGCAATATGGCGAAGGAGTTTGGTTGTTCTTACACATGGACAAGTTTCTCCACCAGATGGATTGAGTTATGATGACTTTTTGTCTAGAAGATCAGACACTCTTTTGAAGGTTGTTCGTTCGGGAGCTCGCTTTAAAAAACATGAACTCAAGGTACTTGTGGACACTTTAAACATTACGCTTGACTGGTTCTTTCTATATTGATGGGTGTACTCTATGACTTCCATGACTCTAAAATGCACTTTTCCATAGATATTGATACAAATTATTGCATCTTCTTTCAAAGCATGTGATCAAAGTTTCTAGGCCGTACTGTCTTTGTTAGCACTAGGATACCTAATGAATTAGAAGGGTTTATGAGATTATTTTCTCAAATTATTAGGCTTTAGTCACGTATTGCTTAAGAAAATAAATAGGTTACCACAAATGCCAAGTAAATACATAACTGAAAAAGAAAGAGGAACACTCAATTGTTTCTAAGAATAGAATTGTAGAAATAATGACTCGGCAGTGGAATGGATGAAGAAACTACTCTAAGTAGAAGCACATTTACCGGAGGAAGCTAAGGAAGGGGAGAGCAAGGAAAAAGGGAAGACACTCAAGGTTTATCAGCGGAAGAAAAAAAGGGATGATGAGTATAACAGATTACGTAAGAAATTTATGGAAGCTGTTACGGAGGATAGCGACTTTGAGGATAAAGCGAAAGGATGTGGAGGATTTAAAGAAGATGGTAGTGACAGGACATGTAGGGGGTGGATCAGATTGTGTCAATTGGGATTTCCTCGACTACTTGATGAACAGGATGGGCTTTGGTATTAAATTCTGAGAGTGGATCAGATTGTGTATCTCTTCAGCATCTTTTTCTGTGCTCATTGATGGTTTGCCTACAGGGTACTTTAGAAGCCAGTGGGGATTGAGGCAAGGGGACCCGATATCGCCGTTCTTGTTCAATATTGTGATGGAGGCTCTTAGTCGCTTAGCCTTAAAAGCTTTGGACCTGGGATATACGAAAGGCTTTAAACCAGTTCCCACTAGTCCGGAGGTGGGCATTCTACAGTTTGCCGACGATACTTTGTTTCTGCTAGATGACTCAGCTCTGTTGCATGGGTACGCCCTAATTTCCTCTTATCAGATCGCACCGTGTCATGTGGACACGGGACACGGACACGGACACCCGGACACAAGCAAAACAGTACCTAATTCTCAGATCTCGCCGTGTCCAAATCGTCGTACCCGTGTCCAAACCAGACACTCCGTCCCGTACCCATGCAACACAGTGACTCAGTGTCTCAACTTTTGGTCGTCAAATCGGTACTTCTGATCTTTGAGACGTTGTCAGGCTTGAAGGCTAACATGATGAAGACTAATTTGTATGAAGTGGGTAAGGTTGAAAACATGGGAGAGTTGGCTCGAATTATGGGATGTGATATTGGTACTCTGCCTTGCCGATACTTGGGATTACCTCTCAGTGCATCGTATAAGAATAAGAAGATATGGGATCCCGTGATAGAAACCGTTCAACGAAGATTGGGTGGCAGAGAAAACTTATTTCGAAAGGTGCGAGATTGATTCTTATGCAAAGTGTCTTAGCAAATTTGCCTGTTTACTACATGTCTTTGCTTACAATCCCGGTTAATGTGGCTGAGAGAATTGAAAGAAGGGTTAGAGATTTTCTTTGGGGTTCTACAAAAGTTAAAAGGAAATACCATTTGGTGAAGTGGAAGACAGTATGCTCACCCAAGGAGAGTGGTGGTCTTGGTTACCACAATCTTGTCACAATGAACAAATCACTTTTGGGATGTTGGTTGTGGAGATATGGTAATGAACTTGATCCTTTATGGAAAAAGGTGATTGTTGCAAAATATGGAGTTAGTATGCATGGTGGATGGCCTAACCAAGTTACCCGCTCACATGGTATACGTCTTTGGAAAGGAATCCTCGCAGCTCTCCCTGACTTTCAAAACAACATATCTCTTGTCTTGGGGAATGGTAATAGCATCCAGTTTTGGTCAGACCCATGGATTGGTGATGGACCGTTACGTGAGAAGTTTCCTTTGATTTTTCAGGCTTCAAGGGTGAAGAACGGCATGGTTAGTGAGTTTGGCAATATTGACTCGACTGGTATCTGTTGGAACCTTCATCTCAGGAGAGCTAGCAATGACTGGGAAATGCAACAATATGCTGAATTTACTGCTATGTTAGGTAGCGTTATCTTAACAGAGCAACACGACTCGTGATGTTGGCGCTTGACTAACAATGGTGTGTTCTCTGTGAGTTCTTTCTATGACACCTTGGCAGGAAGTAATGGTGGCACTGCTCACGGTAGTACAAGTTTCCCCACAAAGTTGGTATGGAAAGTCCCCATTCCACTTAAGGTCAAGTTCTTCTTTTGGGTAGCAATGCATGGGCATACTTTAACAGCAAACTCCCTGATTCATAGAGGAATGGATGTCTCCCCTGTATGCTCTATGTGTCAGACCTTTCCCGAGAATATTTTTCACCTTTTCTTCATTTGTTCCTTTGCGCTGGAATTGTGGATACTTATTATGCAGCCGGTATGCACTGCATTTCCTCGAATAGCTCAGGTTGATACTTTGGAGGAGTCGTTAGTGGCATGGCCCAAACTGAGAGGAGCCGGCTTTGGTGCTAACCTATGGAGAATGACACTGTATGCAGTGATTTGGGTCTTGTGGAATTCAAGAAACAATAGAGTTTTCAGGAATAAGACCACTACTGCTGAAAGAGCTTGTGTGGAAGTCAAGGTGTTCTTATGGTATTGGTCTTCGGCGACTCTAGAAAGGAAGGCTTACAGGTTCAGGGACGTGGTGCTTAATTGGCAGGGGATCATAAATAGTTCAGTGTAATTGGTGGTGCGTGGTCCTTTCAGGTTGGATTACTCCCCTAGGTGCTGTAGTTCTTTGTTCCTGTCCTGTTTATGCTACTGGTGATCCTCTCTGTCACCATGACATACCACTACTTTCTGTGCTGATAAGTACATGTACGAAATGAATGTAATAGCTTTCTTCTTCAATCAATAAAATTCAATTATTAAAAAAAAAGGACATGTAGGGGGTGGTAGGATGGAGGATGCTGGTACGAGCAAGGGTGGGAGCAGCGCCATAGAGGAGGGTACAAACTACAAAGGCAGTAAAGAAGCCAACGAGTATGGAAGAGAAGGAATCCCTGATCCAGTTTGGTGAGTGTTGGGGGTGCTAAGGTGAACGTGAGCAGAAAAAGCTTCTCAAACTTATTGAGGAGGATGAGAAGAGATGTATTGAAGAGAACAGGGTGGTTGAGCCGACAGAGGAAAGTGGCAGCGAAGACGACATCAGTAACAGTGAAGGTGACCATGTCGACCTTAGTTGCTCAGAGGAGGTGGGGGAGAAATCGGAAGAGGAATATGGAAGTAGTTTGTCCTGTGGGTAGGCTGACCACTTGGTTTAGCGTTAAGTTTTTTTCGGGTGTTCTCTTCTGTATTTTCTTTTTTCCATTTTTTTTTATTTTGGTCTTTTGTTACTGGGTAAAGAGTAGAAGGTAAATATAGATAACAAAGAGAGAACTGAAGGAATAGAGGGTACGGGAAGCCAGAAGAGGAAATTATTTAGAAGAAATAGAGAGCTCAAGACAATAAATCTCTGTTGCATGGGTATGCCCTAATTTCCTCTGTATCGCGTACCCGTGTCCTGCGAACACGGGTACGGACACGGACACGGACACCCGGACACAAGCAAAACAGTACCCTAATTCTCAGATCTCGCCGTGTCCAAATCGTCATACCCGTGTCCAAACCAGACACTCCGTCCCGTACCCATGCAACACAGCAATAAATATGAGAAGGTAGAAGCACAACTTCAGTAATGAATAATCTTGAGGCGAGCAATCATTAGCAATTTGAAGTAAGAATATAACTTGTCATTTTTCTTAAAAAAATAACTCAACAATTACTGAGTTGATCAATAAAATAAACTTTGATTTTGGAGATTTGTAATTTGATTGATTCGTATCCTGTATCTTCCTGAATACTGCATTGGTAAACAGCAGTCATACATATTTAAACATGGCAATGCCTCATTGGTAGTTTTCATCATGTCTTTTCAGTTAAAATCAACGCTTGACCATTCACATTCTAATTGTTGTCATTTCAGCACCTTTAATTAGTTTTTCTTTTTATTGTAGGATTCTGAAATTCCAGTTGCATTGGCTGAGAATAGTGGGAGATGCCAGACAAATGAAGACGATGAGAAGGTATTCATCAGCTTCTCACCTTCTATTTATTCATTTTATAAGTTTCATAATTCGTTAAATTTGTTTGTTGTTCTCTTCTCTATCTTCTTTTTTTTTTAATTTTTTGTGAACATGAACTATACTTCGGTAATTGACAGTCACGACTGGACTGCAGGTTCTTCCAAATGGTACTGCATGGATACCACATTTGGTGGAGATGATTACAGAAGTCGTTTTGAATGGAAGCAAATCAATCTTGGTTGATAAGAACTTAATTGAGGGTCCAAACCCAAATGAAAAAAATAAGTTCTTGATCCCTCTTATTTTGGCCGTCCAGGTACTCCTTTCCATCTCCATGTTGGTAATCTAGGGAGTATAATAACAATAATAACAGTAAGATAGTATTATTGTTGTTGTTTTCCTTCTATGAGTAGTTTTTTACCTCTTTGCAGTACTTCTTTGTCATGAAACCAATTCAGCAATCAATCAGAGGTGATATCTCAAAGGAGGATAAGCCTCTCTGGGAGCTGCGGGATATGGGATCAGGTGCTCGCAGGTTCTAACAGCCTTACTTGATTCAAACAAATGTCTGATAGATTCTCTGCTGATCATCTCAATTTGTTTGTTTTACAAATGTCTGATAGATTCTCTGCTGATCATCTCAATTTGTTTGTTTTTTGTTCATCATAGTAGTTGTAGTCAGCAGAAAACCTAAGCGGCAGATAAACTCCTTTCTTGAATTTGAGTGAATTATTTCTAGGATTTCCTTGTGTGTTAAAATCTTTCAGTTGAATAATCTTTTTAATCTACAATGTTATGTTTGTTCTGTGGACCTGTTGTAGTTTGCATTTGTTATGTTTCCATTAATAGAGGTCATTTATACAATATCTAATACCTAGTTCCTAAGCTTGATTTGAAATGATATGTACAAATGAACTGCAGAAATGATCGCTATTTGTTGTGACCCCATGGATGTTTCCTTTATACATTTTTGTGCGTTCCCTGCTAATGCTATGTTTAGGAAGAGTATGTTCGTATAAGCCATAGTTGGATCCTTTAGGATGCATCCCAATCAATTTCAAAGAGCGTTGCAAACATTACTACCTTCGTTGGTCAAAACCATGTTATGTTAGTCCTAATCACAAGGAGGCCCGTATTGGCTGTGAGGTGATAGCAACGCATTTCCAACTCACGTGACTATAAAATAAGGAAGGTTGATTCCAGATTTCCGGTTCTTTGAAATGGGTAGTTACCACCGGCTTTATTGACAGCCCAATTTTAACCGAAACACATACCGTCATAAACCAGATTCCAGTTCATAGGTGATTGCAGAACTTCAAATTCTAATCTTGGGTTCGGAGAATATCCATTTGTTTATGTGATAAACCCTAAGAATCTGACAATTGGTTTCACATTTGTTTAGGGTTTCGACATCCATCTTTCATTTAGAAGTTGGGTTTTTACATCCATCTTTCATCTAGAAGTTTTGCATGATTGCTCAATCATTCAGAAGATTGTTCGGTCGTTTAGTTCTTTCGTGAAGTTATCACATTGCACCATTCTGAAGTCATTTGGTCCTTTTGTGGAGTTGTCACATTGCTCCATTCTATTAAAAGTTTTCGAAGAACAAGTACTTGTAAGACTAGAAGACTTGTTTCACTCAGAAGGATGTAGAATTAAACTTTGCTTCTTTGGAGGAGTTGTGGTTGAAACTGAGATAGGAAAAGATGCACCAGCTGAAAGCAAGACATGCAAATGTGATTGATAATAACATGGCAAAAAGTTTATAACTAAGATAAATCAATGGTTTCTGGCCACGCAATTGATTAGCAGCAATTATAGGACTAGGATCTTTCAATGGTGTAGCTGTTAGCTGCCCTTCTGTCTGCTTTGAAAAATAACTAAACAAACCTATAGCTCTCAGTCTCTCTACAGATCAAATTACACACTCCACTCTCACTGAGTAATCACTCCTTTTGAACACGAATGGCCTTATTGATCGAAAAGAGTGTTACAAACATTTCTTTGTTTCTCACCTTGTTCACCCTCGGATTCATACTAGATATTAACTTACAACTATAAAAAGTTATTGGTACATCTAATTATCTATTTGTTTAGTAGTGCTCAGCTCAATATCAACAGGCGCATCGTTGCCTTCAATTGGTGCCTCGCCTTTGTATTGGTATTGACTAGCACATACTAGGTAGTATACCAAGTTCAGGACCCCCATGCCAGCCAAAAGGTAGTAAAAGTAATCGACTCGCCCGAGGTTGATATTGTTATCCAACCAATCTGGACGACCTGTGTTTTTGTGAACTATAGCTACAACGATACTGCTTACGTAGTTTCCACCAGCCATAGTGCAAAATAACAGCGAAGTTGCAAAACTTTTCATATGTTCAGGAAACTGTTTGTAGTAGAACTCAATCTGTCCAATTATGATAAAAGCTTCTGCTAGGCCCATGAGTATGAGCTGAGGGGAAAGCCAAAATACTGATATGGGTGCAATCCCATCAGGCCTGGCATGCAGTATAGCTGAAGTCCTTCTCTTTTCCTCAAATATGGCAGCAACCACCATCGATAAGATCGCCAAAACCATCCCAATTCCCATCCTCTGAAGAAGAGTAATCCCTCCTTCATGTTTAGTGTATTTTCGTAGCCAGGGAACGAGAACTCGATCATAAAATGGAACCCATACTCCTAATGCAAGCATGGATATTACTCCAAGTGAACCTGCGGGAACTTGAAATTTCGGTCCGAGGTGCCTGTCCATTTTTAAGGCCTGTGATACGGTGAACGTTCCTTGTTGAGCCATAGCAGTGAAGCTTATAATACCGGCAGCCCATATGGGTATGATACGTATTAGGCATTTAACCTCTTCCACTTGTTGAACTGTGCAGAGTCTCCATTTATCTATATTAGATCCATCTTCGCCTACTTCTCCTTCAACGGTGAGTGCGGCCTTGTTTAAAAAGCTGATTGAACATCGAAAAGAAAAAAAATGTATGTAAGTTGCAAACTTAAATTAAGAACTCAAACTGATCTATTGAATTGAGTAATATATAAGTATCAAATCTAAAACAACTCACAACTTCACTTACAAAATAAATTAAATTTTAATTTTTTGTAGATATGATCTAATGACCTTAGACCGTAAAGATCACCTCTATAAAAATTCTGCTCGTTTGACAATTTGTAACATTGGCAAAAGATGATCACAAAAACTTGACATTTCTAGACCGTAAGATATTTTTTCAAAAGTGGACAACAATTTTTATTTAGGTTAGAGAATATCAAACAAGCTGAATTTTTGTAGAGACAATCTTTATGGTCAGTAGATCATATTCACTAAAAATTAGGTTTTAATTTATTTTGTAGGTGAAATTGTGGATTGTTTTAGATTTGGTGTTTAGTTTGGTATTTATTTTAAGATCATTTTAGAAGCCGGACTAATATATATATACTACTACAAGTTTGAGTTGTAATTAAAAACATCTCTACTGTATATTCATGATGAATAATGAAATTGTATTGTGAAGCTCATATGGTCCAGGAGCTAATGTTAGAAAAATGATTTGCTCAAATCCATTTCCGGAAGTTTTGTCTCCCAATTCAGTGAAGATGAATGGTTTTTTTTTAATCAGCTGTGAAAAAACATCTTTGTGTTAGCCCACATCAGTTTTCCGGGGTTTGAAAACAATGGATTGAGAGGGTCTAGTTTTCGGAAGACTTGGTACACTGAAAATAGAAAGGAGTGCATTCATCATATGTTCCAGATTTCTTGACTTATTGTTTGGTCGCATCTATAAATAGTTGACCAGACAAAAGAAAAGAAAAAAATGGAAAAGGGAAAATTTCAAAAAAGTAGAGGAAAAGTACTTGGGAGATAAAACTGTTAAAAGTTTTGAATTAAAAATGCGTTTAATGAAGAATACTAATCTGACAAAACATACCACTTGGTAAATAATAGATATATTAAGTTGTATATTCCTAACAGCTAAGTGGTCCGGAAGTTTGTTTTCAGTGAAAGAATGGTCTATTTAATCAGCTAAAAACATCTTTGTGTTAGCCCACAGCAGTTGCCGGGGTTGACAATGGATTGAGAGGGTCTAGTTAGGAAGACTTGGTACACTGAAATAGAAAGGAGTGCATTCATCATATGTTCCAGATTTCTTGACTTATTGTTTGGTCGCATCTAACTTGATTGACCAGACAAGAAAAGAAAAGAAAAAGGGTAAAAGAAAAGAAAAAGTAGAGGAAAAGTACCTTAAAACTGTTAAAAGTTTTGAATTAAAAATGCGTTGAAGTACTAATCTGACAAAACATACCACTGTTAAATAATAGATATACTATAAGCAATGAAAATGAATTCAATGTCGCTGGCTTAATGAATTTTTGTACGTTTATGTCGACTTCAAAATTCAAATGCAGTAAACAACCATTTAGAGCACCCTTTCCATACCATACCTAAACTCGTGGAATAATATGATTATTGTTTTCTTTTGTTGGGTTATATGTAGTTTGCAAGCTACCTAATGAAAAAATGGTCCAAGTTGTGCAAATAGACCAAAACTACGAAAAATAGGCCACATTATTTTATACGGCACTCTACAAAACTATGACTATGAAGTAGATGTATTACCTGAACTGGTGTGTGAGACGAAGCTTTGATAAAATAGTAGCGCCTTTCAACGGTGGATCATATAAGGCATGGTGAAGTTGATCATTTGGAGGAAGCTTCAAACCACGTTTCTTATAAGCAGCTACAAAGACCTGAGCAATACCAGAGAAGATGCTACCTCCAGGTGGTACATATACATAAACTTTTGTTCCGATGAAGAACAAGATGATTGAACACAGCATGAACCCAGTTGGTAAACCAAGGCCCAAAACCCAACTCACTGAATCTTGAATGTAAACAATGACTGTAATAGCAATCATGATGACTACTGTGAATGTGAAGTAGTACCAATTGAAGAAACTGTTAATCCCTTTTCTTCCTTCATCAGTTGAGGCATCAAACTGATCAACGCCAAAAGGAACATTACATGGTCTAATTCCAGCAGCACCAATTGTTAAGAATCCCAAGGACATGTATAGTACTCCAAGTTGAGCATCTGTGGGACCTTTGCATTGAGCATTTTGTAGTTGTAGTTTTGTGCATGGTGGGGGACGTAGTCCTGGTATTGCTGCTGTTAACGTCAATGATATCATTCCCTGTCATTCAATTTAGAACAACATGCCCATTACGTTAGCTTATGATCAATATATAGTGAATGGTTCTTATGTGCGACAAAATATTTTTAATGGGTAGTGAAAAGAAGAAGAAAGGACTAGAAACTTAGAATGTATGACAAAATGGTTGATTTTGTAACGTAAAAAGGAATTAATTTATAAGTTCATGACTTGACTCTTTCAGAAGAAGTTAGGCATATTCGTCCTAAGCAGCAGGGGAACACAAATTTACTTGAAGCATCGATTTAATAATACCTGAAATCCCAAGACAAAAAAAGTGTGCGTAGGGGCGTAACCAGTAACTACGTTTGTTCCCAGGGTTGTGATGAAGTGGTTAATTGGTAAAGAGGTGTGTCGCATACTTATCATTCCTCTAGTAGTTATGGACTTGTGCTTTTCCTCTAATTTGAGTATTGTTTACAGAAATTATACTGATTTCATTAAAAGTTCATTGCGATCATAACTTGACTTGAGATCGAGTTGAGAGATCATTTTCCCATTAAATGAGTGTTTCTCCAGATATGATTTGTAGACATCGTCTTTACTAGTGCTTTGAGACAGATTTCTGTCAATATCAAATAATTGGGAGTGGAGAAAGTGAGTTGAAAATGATTACATAGGATCCTCCCTGAATAAGAGATCATTCCTGCCTCTAATTTTCTACTTAAAATGAAATTAACTAATAATAATCTTAGATGATAACAATGAATTCTATTTAACTTGTGTCCCTGCCAAGACACCATAAATGTGAGTTTCAGGGTAGGTTTGACCGATATAATTGGTATAACTAAAATTCACCTACATGTCCTTAATATATTGACTTTCGTGGCATCAGGCCATCAGCCGTTTGGCTTCCATGTTCTGTTGCAACTTGCAAGCAAGGTCCTAAATATCGATGTTGCGGGTTCCTCGTAGACCTTGCTTCAACACATCTCAAAATTAAAAAGGTTCTTAATATAATTTACTTTACTTATTTTTTTAATTTGATATTGTAACACTAGCGCAAGTTGCTCGTGTTTGGGTCAAATGTCGACAGAAATATATTGTATGGGCGACATATATTTCCCTAGGATATATCTTAGAAGTATGGGCGAAATATACAATTAAATATATGTCGAAACATTTAATTGCAAGCTCGAAAATAGTCTAGCAATTGATCTTAATGTTTTTCTAGGATTCTACCCATTTCAACCATGGTCCACTAGGTTTAATGCTCGATCTGGGTGGAAGCATATCCTCAAATTGGTTTTGAAACCCTAGAGAGTCTCATACAGGGACAAATATGGATTGGTGGTTCGTTGCTTCTTATTGAATAGGATAAAAAATCTCATCTCAGCAACTTAAAAAAACGTTTGACGTGTGGTGAAGCTTTTTTCCTTAGTTTCAGTGTCTTCGGTTTTACTTCAACTTTAATCATTGGAGTGTCCGCCGATTAGAGTCTGGTGGACAATAATAAAATCACATCGAGATCCGTGCAAAATCTTGCACGCATCCCAATAACATGTAAAAGTCACGAATAACTATGTAGATATCATACCATGAAGGATGCCATGACAGCAAGAGCCAGAGTTTTGAATTTTCCAATATGAGCATCTGAGATGTAAGCACCGAGTAAAGGTGCAAAATTAGTAGTACCAGACCATATGTTGATAACATTGGTTGCAAACACTTGATCCAAGTGGAACTCGTTTAGTAGGTACACCATGATGTTTGCTAACAATCCAATTGTTGCTAATCTCTCAAATGTCTCATTTCCTGTTATATATCACAATCATCAAAACATTAGTTACTTAATTCAATAACTACCAGCATCTATAGGGATTAGGGACATTTACGGTGATTTAATTTCTTCATCTCCATATGTAAAAAAGTGATTTTCTTCCAAAATTTTAAGATTTTCTCTATGTATAACAAGTTGGCATATAGAGATGCAAATTCAGATAATGTATGGGGATAGGTGAACAAAACTTATATATCCATTCTTCACAGTAAATCAGAAGTGAAAACTACTTGTACGTACAGTCCAGTGGCCACAGCTAGTATAATCTCAAGTTTTTCAGTGAAGGCCGGAATCATTTTTAAATGATCTAAAAGAATAAAATGAATCAACATGCATGGAGAAAGAAATAAAATGATAGCAGAGAAAGAGAAATGGACCTAGGACATATGGCATGGATCTCCAACCACCAGGTTTCCTTTTAGGTGGTGTCTTAGAATCTTCCATAACCCCAAACATTTCTTCAGTTTTGGTAGAAGAAGATGAAGAAAAATGAGGAAAGCATTTGAAGGAGCACATGAACCATGAAGGAGCACATGATGATGAGTTCTTCATGTTTTTATTGTTCTCTTGATTAACAACCATGTGTGCTTGTTTCCCTTCTCTCACTAAAACTAACAACACTCACTGTTCACAAAATTTTGTTGGTGAATGGAAGTATTGTTGAAAAGGGCCGGGTGTGATATGATGAGCTGAGCGCACATGGATCGTAGTACTAGTACCACTCTCTATTCTCTCATAAAACTGATGTGTTTGAGATTTTGAGTGAGAACAAGTGTCCTATTAATATAGTGTGTGTGGGTGTGAGAGAAAATCAAGATGACCAAGTAAGTGACGCAAGTGGGAAAAGAGTTCCTAACATCATATCCCCTTAAAAGGAGAAGAAAATGACATGCATTTGATTTTTTCTATTTGGTAGCAAGTTTGATGAACTCTTTCTATTAGGGAACTAAAATGCAATGCAATGTAATGGCAGCAATATGATATGATGCTCCAAGAAACAGCGATACCTTGCCTACATGTGCGAGCCCATTGACCACCCCAAACGCGCTCACATATTACACAAACTCACGCTATTCTGGTAGCACTCGCAGCGAATGGATCAGGCCGGCCACACCTAGCTTCATTCATGAATTTAAACCAACCCACTACTTTTTCGGATCAGAAAATGGATATAATTGGACATCCAGTATGTATCGATCAGAACCTAATCGACAATACACTTATTAACTAGAAATCAGATGACATCTTATATATTAACAAGGTTTTTGGTAAAGGTTCCTAATTAGGAAGGTACTATTCAAATTTTGAGCCTCAACGTGGGGAAGTTTCTCCAACATCGTCGACATCTACACTTAACAAAAGTGATGATTAATGTGAGTGAGCAGATAATCTAAAGCGTTATTAGGAGTAAATTATTTATTTTATGTTTTTTACTTTATTTTTTTATTGATCAATTTGAGGTTCTACACGTTTGGAAACTCGGCAAAGAGTGATTGTGCTTAATTGGTTGAGATTATGATTTCACATCTAATCGATGCATGTTGGCCTAGTAATGAATCAGATTGTAGTGTATGGATGTATGTTGTTAAGTATACATGGGGAATCAACCACATCTGCAAATCAATCACAGTACAGAACACTCTTACTCTCCATTAGGTAGCTAGCTTGGTAGATGGAAGAAAACGGTCGCGTACTTCGTTCCATCACCTAAAACAAGGAAAATTACACATATTTTGTAGAAAGCAATTTGTGCAATTTGGCGATAGATCTTCTAGCTATTAGTACCCATGTTTTCAGGCTGAATAGTCCTTCGACCAACTAACCTGATGATTAGTTAAAATAATGTGGCTTACGAACTTAAGCCTTGACTAAATTATCTTAAAATTGCAATCAGACAAAAAGTTCTTAAATATGTTAGTAGCTCTTGATGCATTTTCATGTAACTTTATATAATCCGCGTAATATTTTAGTCGACATGCTTATAACATGGAGCTCGGAATGTGCACTTAATAAGACGTGATTACTATCAACATCCAACAGTACTTGAACACAGCCAAAACAGACGACACACGTTCTTTACACATGTACAACTATGTGTGCACTTTGCTCAAAAGTAAGGCCACAACTCACACCAAACAACGAAGTTAGGATGTCAACTATATGGCATTTTGCAAGCACTAAACATAGTTAGTTCATGATGGTCGTTTAGACCCTCAAATAATTGATGGTGTATTTCAAACTATTCTAGTATTCCTTATAAATTTCTGTAGGATGAGTCTAGATCTTCTGTGTCGTCATTGTCGTGGAATGTGTATCACCCACTCCTTAAGAAAATGATCGTGCGGCCAGATTTTCAGAACTGCTCCCAAAACTCGAAAGGTCCTCTTTTTTTTTGCCATAGAAAAAATGACTAAAAAAAGTATCAAACTTTACACATTTTGACAATATGGAGACCAAATTTATTTTCTTGACAGTTTGGGGACCAAACTGTTTGATTTTTGCAATGCGTCAAATTTCTCTAACACCGTTTATAATTTGTATTAATTTTCATTTTATAAATTAATACAAATGAAAATTAATTTGTAATGTTGAAAAAAAATTAATATAAATTAATTTATAATGTTGAAAAAAATTAATATAAATTTTCTAATTTGCAATGTTGAAAAAAAAAAATACAAATTAATACAAATTAGAAACGGTGTTAGAGAAATTTAATGGAAGTTCTACATTGCAAAAAATCAAACAGTTTGGTCCCCAAAAGGAAAAAAAGTTTGGTCCCCATATTGTCAAAAAGTGTAAAGTTTGATACATTTTTTAGTCGTTTTTCGTTTGCCATATTAGTCATATTATTTTGATATATCTGCCAAGACATATTATTGGAACACAAAGATGTAATGTAGCATTGGACATTCATATTTCGAGCTTGTTACGACTTGTGAGGACTGCGTCTAAGAGACTAAGACTATTGCCATTTCTTGGTAACTAACTATTTCCATTTATCTGATCCTTCATTTTTACACTAGTTGTAGGAAAGATGTATAAGTGTAGAACATCTATTTATTTAGATAAGAACATATGGTATAAGTTAAAAATGATTAAAAGTAAAACTAATAGTAGTTCTCCACTCAGACCCGTACTGTCAAATTGTCTTTTACGACACGTGAACTTGTCTTCTCAGGAGTGATATTTTCACCTCCTTTTAGAATGGATATCATTGGTGAAATTTGAGCCGAGCAGTTCGGGCTTGGTTCATTTAGTTCGGTTCGAATTCGTTTATTTAATAAATGAGCCAAGCTTGAGTTTATATTATAGCTCGTATAACAAACGAGCTTGATGAAGCTCGGCTTGATAAGGGAATTATTCGGATTCTGCTTGGCTCGAGCTCATATATTATATGAGCCAAACTTGAACTTTTATCAAAGTTCGCTTAATAAATGAGCCGAACTTGAGAATGGTAAAGCTCGACTTGATTAGCTCGAATTCCACCTTTAGATATCAAATTGGACATAAAACCCATGTTGAACTTGTTTTTTTGCTAACATGTTCACTGCCCTAGTCACCACGGAATCCTGCCCGCGTATTGAACAAGCACTCTCCCATGAGTCCTATTGCTGTTGCTTGTTTTGGCTATGGTCGATCAATACTCGGTAGCCGAATTTAGTGGAGTGGCAAAGTTGGACTCCTCATCATTGCTTTATTTTATTTTGTTTTAAACTTATAATACAACAGCAAATGGGGGTGGCAATAATTGTCTCCAAGCTCTTGTTGGTGACTAAAAAGATTCGGAAAGGTACGCTCTAAAAAGAGGTACCGGGAAAAAAAAATGGTGGTGGTAGTGGTGGCGGCTGCAAGACATTGATGTCTTATCAATTAGAGTATACGAGAAAAACTTAACCAGGAAAAAAATGACATGTTGACAATGTCGTTATTGGTCAGAAAAGTGAGAAACTCAAAAGCTCATCAACTCTTACCAGTAAAGAGTAAATTTTTTGCTAGCCTATTATCTTAAGTTATCGTTTCGGTTTATATTGGTTAATTGATTTTGTAACCATCTGCTCTGTGGGCGTTAAGTTGTCTCTAATTTTGAAATTGGAGAAATGTTGACATGCATGATGCATGCCAAAGTTACAATATATTTCGAGATAATCAGTATTTTCAGATGAAGCTGTCAAAGTGTCAAACAACGAATTTGGATGTCTTCCATACCGTATACTTGGAAAATTTTCAGCAAATTTTCAGTCTTTTAAAATAAATTGATATCTATTATTGTTGAGGGTCCTTGTTCTGAAAACAGGTCTTAGCTAATCCGTTGAAAACAGGTCTTTCAATTTCAACTGACTTAGCCAATCAATGCAGGGTGGACTACAGCAATTGAAACTTCAAAGCGTCTATGATTGCATGGTACGCCATCACAAACATAATGAATTCCCCGTTTATCAACCACATGGTATGCTTTTGGAAATGTGTTTGAACCATTGTTTACGATTCGGAACGGAATCTTAGAATTCTGCTGGATATTTCGGTTTTTAAAAAAATGGAAAAAACAATATATAGTCAAAATATTGATGATTCTGAAATTAGTCAAAATCAAAATATGATATGGGTCGAAATATTGTTAATTTCGGTTTTCTAGATTTTTGGGATTCCGAATATTCCAAAATCCCGAACTATGGGTAGAACAAACCCAAGTAGTTTAGGTCTATAAAGTACAAGCAATTGGGTCAGAGGACCAAATTCGTGTCAAAACAACTTTAGAGGACACTATTTTTTTTAGTCATTCATGTAAATGTTTAAATTTACACCAAGGTTAAGACTTAGCTATTAAGTTAGGATAATGAGAAAGGGATAGTTTTGTTTGTTGTTAATAGTTGATCTTCATGTGGATGAAGATGCCTACATATCCAGTTTGTGTATTGAAGAATAGTGATGGGAAAAAAGAAAAAGAAAGGAAAATTTTTAACTAGGAATTCTAATTTTTGGTCATGGGGACAGTGTTTGGTGTGATAGGTTGTGAGATAACATAGGTTGCTGCTTTGATCTGGTGCTCTATTTCTTACCAAAAATAGAGAAAAAACTAAACTTTCGTAAGTTTCTTATCTAGTTTTGCTGGTTTTGCTTTCTACTAATAGTAAAATCCTCCATTGTTATACAGTGGTAGTTTATTAGTGGAAGTTCATAGTTTTAGCCTCAAAGGTAAAATCCTCCGCTATCTATAGTGTGAGTTCGCTGAGGCAATTCTTAGTGCTGGTTCTTCTTTCTCCTTGGACAGTTTAAGCTAAGCTTGTTCTCATGGCTTCTGCAATTAGTGCAAATGGGCAAGCTGTTCCTCGAACCACGTCCTGGAGGTCCCTGTTTGGTCGGTTTGGGTCTTCTGAATTCACAGTAGCTTTTAAGTCTTTCTCCCCGATCTATGTTGATGGAGTGGCCGAGTTTCCGTCCAGTTCTTTGGAGCAAGGTAAAAAGGAGTGGGATGAGTATTTGGTTGGGTATTTTTTACGGACAAAAGATTGTCATTTCCGATGGTAAAGGAAGTGTTGCGAGAAAAGTGGAAATTGAAGGGGTCCTTTGATATCACCACGGATAAAGAGCTTTTCTATATGAGTTTTCTACGGGCTCGGGAGGATCGCCAAATGATTTTAGATGACGGTCCTTTTTTATTGTGGGCGAGTGTTTGTAGTAAAGCCATGGGCGGTGGAGGCTGATAATTACAAGAACAAGGTGGCCTCCATACCTCTATGGGTAAAGCTGATGGATGTCCCGAAAGAAATGTGGACTTTCGATAGACTTTCGTACCTCGCAAGCTTAGTGGGTGGCACACCTATGTTTATGGATGATGCAACAGCTAAAAGGAAAAGACTATCTTTTGCTAGATTCTGTATTGAGTTCCCAGTGAACTATGATTACAAGGAAGTAATAACAGTGAAAGCAGGGAACCGAGAGGTTGTTATACCTCTGGAATACCCATGGAAACCGAAGTCCTGCACAACCTGTAATAAATTTGGGCACTCAGCAGTCCTATGCTCTGGTAGACAAACTAGGATATGGAGACAAAGGGCAGTTTCGCGTAATGGTGGAGAAACCATAAGAGTCGCCAGACCAAGAGGAGTTACTCACAGCCAAGAGGGGATTGATATCGAAACTGACCAAGAGATCCAAGAAGGAGCAGGATCGCAAACAGCTGCTGTGGTGACTTCGAATTCAAGTAGCAATGAGGAACTTGAGCGGCACGCTGCTATGGCTGAAGCAGTAATGGATACTCAGGCTGTGGGACCAATGTTAGAGGTAGGTGTGGTGGACCTAACTGTAGGTGTAATTGCGGCTGTCAGTAATCAAAATGAAGGTGCTAATTGTCAAACCCAAAGAGGCGCATCTCCACAGGGTGAAACAAGGCATGATAACCAATTGATGGTGGTAGGAGTTTCTGATTGTAGTGGTTGTACTGATGGGTTACAAGAGGCAGAACTGAGCTGTGAGGTGGTGAGGGTACAGAGTGGGGATGAAGATAGGCCGTTACATCACTTGCTACCAGATAACCCTCTTGCTCAACAGTTTCTTAGTGAAGGGGCTATGTTTGAATGCCTTGCAGCAGGCGAAGACCTTGAGGACGACATTTCTGATGCAGAACCGGAGCTTTTTGGTGATAGGACTCCTCCACCTATACCAGCTACTCTGTCAGTACATACTCGAAACCAAAAAAAGAATAGAAACAACAACCAACACCAAGCACAGGCAGTTTCTAGTAATAGAGGAAAACAGAGAGGCCGAGGGCAAGGAAAGAGAAAGGCTCACTGATTCTCATTATGATAAGAGTGTGTAGCTGGAATGTGCGAGGGTTAAATGACCACACAAAAGCTAGATAGCTAAATTTGTTTAGTAGAAAAAAGAATATTAGTTGTATGGGAATTTTGGAAACGAAGGTGAAAAGAGAGAAATTTCTAGCTATATCTGGAATAGTTTGTCCTTCGTGGGAAAGTATGCATAACTATGCAAGCGATGATAGTGGTAGAGTTTGGATTGTATGGAATTTGGAAATTATGGAGATTACTAAAGAGCTGGAGACGGCGCAATTTATTCACTGTAAGGTGTCTATCTTACAATATGATTTCCAGTTTACCTTGACAGTTATATATGCTAGTAATAACAATGCAGAGAGACTGATTCTCTGGGAGGAGCTGAAGTTTCTCAGTCATGGCATTCAAGGTCCGTGGTGTGTTATAGGGGACCTGAATAATGTTCTCTTCTCGCACGAAAGAATTGGGGATGTGGCAGTCCACCAGAGGGAAACAGCTCCACTAGCAAATTGCTTAAATGCTTCGGGGCTTTTTGATCATACCGCAACAAGATGCTTCTATACATGGAACAATGGGGGTGAGGTTGTCAGGAAATGGTCAAAGCTAGATCGGTGTCTGGTGAACTCATCCTGGGCTTCCTTACAGTTGGCTACGAGCGTGGAATTTCTAACTTCGGGGAGTTTTCGACGACCCTTTGCCCAATAGTTATGTCTTTTCTGAATAAAATAAGAAGTTGACCACCGTTTCGGTTTTGTAATTTTTGGCGACTTCATGAGGATTTTGCACCTACCCTTGCTCAATGTTGGAACATTCAAGACCATGGTAACCCACCGTACATGCTATCATGCAAACTGAAAGCGTTAAAGGCTGTTCTTAAGGGTTGGGCTCGCTCCTTTTGTTATGACGCCCACAGGCTTGTGGAGGAAACAAGAGAAGAGCTGAGACATCTGCAAGTGAGACTACAGGTGAACCTTCTAGATTCTTCTTTATGCTGCCAAGAGAGTGCCACAAGGCATAAACTTTGTCTTTTGATCAAGATGGAGGAGGCAGACCTTTTCCAGAAGACTAATATTGAGTGGCTTTGTTTCGGGGAAAAATGTAATGCTTTTTTCTTTAATGCTATAAAGGAGAAGAAGTCTAGGAGCATTGTATGGTGTATAAAAGACAAGGAGAGATATCTCAGAGAGGGCCAGATGGAGGTGAAAGATGCTTTTATTGAGTACTACAAGGACCTTCTGGGTGTCACCTCACCTGCTACTTGTGACCGTGCAGTCTTAAATGATCTTAGTATCGCTGAAGTGGATAATTGCACAAGTCTACGGTGGCTACCCCTATCAATCGATCACGCAGATAAAAAGAAGCTCTTTTGATATGAGCGATAATAAAGCTCCGGGCCCTTATGGGTTTAACGCTTTCTTTTTCAAGAAGTGTTGGGATGTTGTTGGCAATGATGTAATAAGAGCCATCCAGCACATTTTCCAACATAAACAGATGCCTAGAGGTATAAATTCCACAATCCTTAGTCTTCTTCCGAAGAATAGAATGTCTTCTAGTGTTGATTCTTTTAGACCTATAGCATGTTGCAATATTATTTATAAATGTGTATCTAAAGTTCTCACAAACAGAATGAAATTATGTATTTCTTCTTTGATTTCTTGTGCACAATCGGCTTTTGTGCCTGGGAGGACTATACAGGATAACTTGTTGCTTGCTCATGAACTTTTGCGAGGTTATGGCTGAAAGAGAGGACCAAAGAGGTGTGCAATAAAGCTGGACATCAAGAAGGCCTACGACTCTATAAGCTGGAATTCCCTCTTGGTGATCCTGTAGAGATTTAAGTTCCCCCCGTTGTTTGTCGAATGGCTGAAGATGTGTTTCTCATCCCCGTTTTACTCCGTTCTAGTTAATGGGACACCTGAAGGATATTTTGAAGGAAAGCGAGGGCTAAGGCAAGGCGACCTGGTCTCTCCGTATCTTTTTGTTCTTGTGATGGAGGTGTTAAGTGCTATGCTGCAAAAAGGGCTTAGGTCTAAGTCTATCCATGCTCACTCCAAGTGTAGAAAGATTGGTATCTCGCATCTTTGTTTTGCCGATGATGTTATGCTTTTCTATAAAGGTGATATGGAGTCTCTTCTGGCGATAAAAGATATTTTGGCCGCATTTTCTAATGCAACAGGGCTACAGCTCAGTAATGCAAAATCTACCCTCCTCACGGGTAGCATGTCTGAGGAAGAAGGGCTACAACTTGCAGAAGTTCTAGGAATCTCCTTGGTTACTCCTCCAGTCTCCTACCTAGGCCTACCTCTCACGGCCACCAGATTGGGTATTAAGGAATGCCTCCCACTCATTGAGAAAATAACGGGGAGAATTTCAAATTGGAAAAATGTAGCTCTTAGCCGAGCAGGAAGGGTGCAGCTTGTTCAGTCGGTCCTCTCCTCCTTCCAAACGTATTGGGCGAAAACCTTTGTTTTGCCAAAAATGGTGCTGGATAAGGTGGCAAAGCTATGTAACAGGTTTATCTGGGTTGGACCTTCCATGGAGAGAAAGATGCATCATGCGAGTCATGAAACCATGAGAGTGGCCAAAGATCAAGGTGGGCTTGGGCTGCTAGATCCTAGAACTTGGAATAAAGCGGCTTACTGTGGGCTTGTTGTCAAGATTGCTCAGAAATATGATTGCTTGTGGGTGAAATGGACATGGGAGCATCGTATAAAGGGGGGACATTTCTGGACTATGAAAGAACCCAAGGACTGTTCCTGGGTGTGGAGAGGCATCCTTAGGCACAGGGAGGCTACCTGGAAGAGTGTGAGATACAGTATTGCTGATGGTTTGAAAATGAGCTTCTGGCATGATCCGTGGTGTTCTGGTCCTTTGATCTTCAACGCCCAAGCTAGAGAACTGCTAGCGACTTCTATTCCTGATGATGCTTGTGTTGGATCGATTATTGAAAATGGGAGTTGGTCCAATGTCATTTGTCAATTACCAAGCTGCGAACTGAAAAAGTGTATCATGGAAACGGAGGTAAACAGCTTCTTGACAGAGGATCGAGTCATCTGGACACCAACAAGCACTGGTCGCTTCTCCCTTGCATCGGCTTATCTCTCGCTCAAGAATATTCGAGGAAAAGTGAAATGGTTCAAGCTTGTTTGGGGTAAGTTATCGGTGCCCAAACACTCTTTTACTGTATGGCAGCTCTTCTCTGGATCCTTGCCCACCCAAAATCGACTTATGTTCAAGAAAGTCATAAATGTATCCAGCTGTTGCCTATGCACTGGTCACGCGGAATGTTCTTCGCATCTTTTTTTTGACTCTGCGTTCTCAACGCAAGTTTGGGCGAGGATAAAGCTAGCTTTGGGCTTGTCTGGGCAGGTGAAGAAATCACATGAAGAGTGGTACTTCTTAATGAGGCTATGCAGAGCGAACTCAATGCAAAATGAAATTCTGCGGGCTTTCACGTGCGCAACAGTCCATGCGATTTGGAATGAGAGGAACTGGCGTCTAAAGAAAGGCAGGAAAAGATTACCGAGTATCTTGAGTATGCAGATTCTAAATGATATGAAAGTGTATCTTGGAAAAACACTGCAGTCTATAAAGGAGAGCCATGCGATGCGGGTGCTGCTGAAAAAACTAGGCATAGAAGGAAACTACCAGCCAGTTGAGGAACAGTGGGTGCGCTGGTCAAAGCCGAATGATCAGTGCGGTCTTTGAATCTTGATGGTTCAATGAAACTTCGGCAAAGGCAGGGTATGGTGGGCTAATGAGAAACACAGATGGCAAGGTCCTCTTTGGGTTTACTGGATCGTCAACATCTCTTTCAGTGCTTCAACAGGATCTGCTAGGAGTCATAAGAGGCCTACAAGGAGCTGTCCAGTTGGGAGTAAAGCGACTGCATGTACAATCTGACTCCATGAGGGCTGTACGTATTCTGAACTTGAAGGAGGAGCCACATTGGACGGAGATGAATAGCTTAGCACGGATAAAGCGCGCATATTGTTGAGTTTGAATTGGTGGACTTTGAACATGTTTACGAGAGAAGGGAATCAGGTCACAGATTATTTATCTAAGCTTAGTGATTCTATAGATGATAGTGTTTTGTATTTCATTCCCCCTTTAGACCAAAGACTGCATGTTTTGGTCAAAGAGGATGAAGAGGGTAAGTTGTACTTGAGATCATGATCAAATAAAGGTTGGGGCATCCTTAACCCCTAGCTTTTTCTAAAAAAAAAAAAAAAAAAAAAAGGTTAAGATTAATTGATCAGACTGGAATCAAGCCACAAGTAGTTTTTGATGGTGACTTTTATAGGCATTAGGAGTGCGCATCGGATGTGACACGTGTATTGATAAGTACAGATGTGCGGTCAAGATGAATAACATGTGTCTACTGCAAATACAACACCTACCCAACGCTTCATTTGCCATGTACCCACCTTGAGCTCCACAACTGTCCATTCAAACGAAAAGTAATCATAACCACATCAGTTATTACCCCAGCCAGCCCACCTCGCTTTTTGTAACCGTCACATCACGTGCCTTAAGTTATCCATTTTTCTCGTCAACACGCCCTTTTCAATGATGTGCTAACGATAGAGGGCTTTATAAGGAACATCCTACCAGTCACGTGATGTGCACAAGACTCACATGCAACGACTCCTTCAGTACAATGCGACCCCAGACATACGAGTACCCCTCACACTCGCAAACGACTCCAAACACTCGCTATATCAGGAGACTCGCATACTCAACAGCCCCAGTAACTCGTCACTCGACCCCACCTCATGACTGATAGGGTTATATACTAAAAACATTATTTTTGTATTAACTCTAATTCTTTATATTTTGAATGAGAATCA
Organism: Coptis chinensis; assembly: GCF_015680905.1. Taxonomy (NCBI): domain Eukaryota; kingdom Viridiplantae; phylum Streptophyta; class Magnoliopsida; order Ranunculales; family Ranunculaceae; genus Coptis; species Coptis chinensis. Next base: position 20,817,193 of record NC_141456.1, on the reverse strand, counting down.
TATGGGAAAATGTTATGCATATTATATATGTTATTAGTTATATGTATGCGTCTAATACTTTATGTTGTAGATAATATGGTGTGTGGTAACACACAGAAGATCATATCATCAATACCTTATAAAGTATATGTAAACGTTCACAATCTAGATGGATTTGGACAAACCATTGGTACGGTTGTAGTATAATCTGGTATTAGTCTATCTTGACTATAAGATTACACTAGTACACTTTGTGTGTACTGAACAGGACCAAGTGAGGTTGTTTCTCTTTATACTAACTATATAAGAGAACAAACACCTCTGTTATTATGGATGCTTTTCCTCTTAATCCAGATATAATAACGGACACTTACGTGTATTGTACATTGCTTTAAATCATCAATGAATGAGATTCATTTGTGAATCAACAAACTCGATGGATTGGGTAATGACATTGTATGTAAGGTGTGCTATTAATTATAGAAGGAATCCGTGACTAGCAGGAAGTCGGGTTGATGATGTCCCCTTGAGGAGCTCATAAAGATTGTCATATAAACCCTGTAGGTGGATTTAATCCGACATGACAATGAGGTTGAGTGGTACTACTCAAAGACATAAGAAGTTGATTAATGTAGTTGTCAGTAACTCGACTTAATCAACGGGCATTCAATATCTTAAACACGGGGAGATCAACAAGCATATAATATGGAGCCCATAAACCTAACATGTAATTTGGGATTAGGGCGGTAGTGCAACAATGACCTTTAGTGGAATAAGCCATTTGTTGACGGACTTGGGTCGTGTATTCTGGGCGAACATGGGAAGCCTAAGCCCGTCAGGAGGCCCAACCCTAATTTCTCCTCATGGTCCTTGTTGTAGCCTATAAATAGAAACCTCTTTCTCTGGCCGTTTTCACCAAGGCTTTGCTCAAGAAAAGTGAGATCCAAATTCGGTTCCAACTTTGTGAGTGAGAGAGGCCAAGAGAGAAAAAAGAGGTTGGAAGATCGTTGCCCACACAACGTCCATTCTAAGAATATGAATACAACAGAAGATCAAGAGGTTGCTGATTTCATAGATCTTGGATTCTCAGAAAAATCACAGCCGATCTAAAGATAAGATAATTTCTAACCAAACCGTGAACACCCTTTATTCCGCTGCGCATGGGTTTCACGGTTCGTAAATCATTTGGTGAAACTAGGAGTGTAAAAAAAACCGTTGACCCATCATCCGGTAGGGTACCCGGTCTTCACCCGCCACCCAAACCCGCACCGACCCGAAAATAGACCCGCCCAGCCCCGCCACCGTTTTTACGCGGTCGGACTATGGGTGTAGGTTCTATGCTCAAATCCGACCCGTCAAACCACCCGACCCGTACCGTGTCAAAAGCCGTTGACCCAACCCTGTTGACCCGCACAATTTCAAGACTCTAACTCTAATATTTTTGTATTTTGTTTATATTTTGTTTTAACTTTTGTAGGACTTTGGGAGATATGAACACAAACTTATGAGTTCAACATCAATTTCAAATATTCAAGTTTGAACATTTGACAAATAAATATCAAAAGTTCAAATTCAACTTTCGAATTTTGGAGAAGATGAATCATTCATCCTTGTATTAATTTCGAATTCTTTTAGTTTATATTTTATTATTTTGTACCATGGATCCTCGCTCCCATCTTCATTTTATCATGTTATGGAAAATAATCAATTTACAAATGGTAAATCACGAGAAAGAAGTTTCAAATTTGCAGATATAGTTTTGGGTTCAAGTTCAAGTTTTTTTATATTTGTTTATTTTTTATTGATTGATTCTATTTTTTTTTCTATGTTGTGAATTGGAAATATATTACTTGCAGAATTAGAAAGTTTTTTTTGGTTAAATTGGGTTCAAATGATAATTTCCATCCGACCCGGATGACCCGCCCAAAACCCGCCCCGTAAGCTGACCCAACAGGCCGGGTGATGGTACTAAGACATAACACTTCAACCCCCCCCCGTCGGGGACCACTGGATTTGTATCCCCTAGACCCGCCCCATCACTATTTGACCCGTGGTTGACCCGACCCGCCCTGTATTACACCCCTAGGTGAAACCATAACGGTTCTTACAATGACGTCATCACCTGCTACTGTCATCATTACTAACTTTATACTTAAGCCCCTTTCTTGCCGTAATACTTGCACCATTACAGCCATCAACCATCATTATGAAAGACACGTACCATCATTACACTTTATGCCAACTCAGATAAACCTAAACGCCTACAGCTACTACCTGCGTGGCTCTCATAGACTCATGTCATTCATCTCAACTGCACATTTGTACTTATTAGTACACGTGTCGCATCCGATACACACTCCTAATGCCTATAAAACCCACCCTCAAGAACTATGTGTGGTTTGATTTCAGCTGATCAATTAATCTTAACCTAAGTTATTAACTCTCACCCCATCATTATTCATTATTTCTCAATACACAGACTGGATACGTAGGCATCTTCATCCACATGAAGATCAACTATTAACAACAAAAACCATCCCCTTCTCATTATCCTAACTTAATAGCTAAGTCTTAACCTTGGTGTAAATTTAGACATTTACAATTCACAACACCAAATTCCACGTTTTAATAACCCACGGACCCAGTGTTTTAATTAAAGTAACCAACAAGGACAAAATAAGTTGGCCCAATCTTTTTTCTTTTCCTTAAATACCACTTTTACCCTTCCATGTTTTATATATAAGAAATCACATACCTGCTTTATATAGAAGAGAGTTGGAAAATCAATTTTCAGGTGAAAATAACCTGTAAGGACAAGTTACTATTCATATCAATTTTTCGGGTATAAACAATGTTGAGGTATGACTAGTGATTGTTTATGCCCCAAATATGTATGAACAATGATTGTTCATATCTCATGTTGAGGTACGAATAGTGATTGTTCATACTCCAATATTGTGATCTTACTGATCATCATATATTATGTTGAGGTATGAACAATGCTTATTGATACCCCAAATAGGTATGAAAAATGATTGTTTACACGAATAGTGATTGTTTATACCTCAATCATGTTGAGGTATGATATGATTGAGGTATGAATAGTGATTGTTCATACCCCAAATAGGTATAAGCAGTGATTGTTCATAACCCATATATATATGAACAATGATTGTTTATACTCTAATAGGTGTTCTTACTATATTGATTATATATTATGTTGAGGTATAAACAATGGGCCGGGGTACGAACAGTTATTGTTCATAGCTCATGTTGAGGTTATTGTTCATACCCCAAATATGTGTTCTTACTAATCATACATTATATTGAGGAATGAACAGTGATTGTTCATATCTTATCTATTTTGTCACACCCTGGATTTCGATAAAATTGGAAAACAATATTTGTTCTCGACTCTTTGATTTTCGAGGTATAAAAAACACAACCAACTTTCAAAAACACTATCGTTTAATTATTCTAAACATTTTGAAACCAATTAAAATTTTACAGTTAAAACAAACTCCTCTTTATTACAAAAGTAACAAATAGGATTAATATATAAACTTTCTCAAACAACTATTCAACTATAATTACAAGAGCTTCTAGCTCAATTGGTTGTGTACCCCTCTCCTCATGGGAGAGGTTGCAAGTTAGAATCCTACCAAGTGTTGGTTGGGATTTATTTTTTATGTAATTATTTGATGGGTCTTTAGGCTAGGTGAGCCTTCGGGCTAGAGATTAGGTGCTGCTATGATGGGTGGATCGAGGAGCAAAAGCAAGTTTTCATGGACAAAGTGGAAGCGGTTGGGTCTACTAAAAATGGCGCATCGGCGAGAGCCTTCGGGGTTGATAAGTCTTCGGGCAACGTAAGCCTTCGGGCTTAGGGTCCTTCAATGTAACCGGTGTGGGTCTACTTTAACCCTCTAAATATTAAAAAAAAAAAACTCTAATTACAACAAAAAATACATAACAACTTTTATCTCAACCCTATTACACCTTAAAGTGAAAACCAATCAACAATCTTTCTTGAAACGTTAATGCAAGCCATATGCATCAATAAACCTTCTTCAACACTAGTCCTGTCAAAACTTATCGGCTATATTCATTTTATGAACACACCCAATAAGCAAACATGCAAGCAAATCGGGTCAGCATTATAAACAATAATGGTATGAGTAGTCCTAAAATACAAATCACGCTTATACGTATATATACATAATCAATAAGGCAGTTAGTTCCTCCACCGAGGTCCTTTAACTTTCAACTAATGGTACAACATCCGTAAGTACAATAATTAAAATATGTAGTTCATCCACTGAGGTGCCTTACCTTCCAAATCAACAATAATAAGGCATTTAGTTCCTCCACCGAGGCGCCTTAGCTTCAAATTATACTAGATCAACTGCATCTAATAATAAAATAACAAAAGTAAAACTTACTCTATACTGACACTGATGTAGGCCTGATCACAGAGTGGGTCATACCTGCATAAATAATTAATTCAACCCACCATTTTGCAAAACCATTGTGAGTGCAAATAAATTACAATAAAACAAACATATCGTACGCATAATTCCAATCATCTCACCAAACCAACAAGAACAATCTCCATGACCAATTTCACACCACAATCAAACATTTGTTATAGATTTAATGTACATTTTGACATATTATCATAATTATTATTTAGAGTTTATTCAAGTGTTCCTAGAATCGCGTCGTCTCTATGTTTTACCTAGGTTCTTGTCTACCACAATCACTCCTCTCTATCGAGCCGAACATGAACATCTGCATGCCTCACTCATATAATGGAACCATACCGTGGTAGTTACCTTAAGCGGGATGTCGCATACAAGGTACCCCCACACGAACGCCAAAACTATGAGTAAACTTTTACAAGGCATAAAATATTGCGTGTCTCGTACTGAATTGGTGACGAGATAAATAAAGTCATCATCATTTGGCTATGAGGGCTCCAAGTTCCCTTGAAACAAAATCACTTTTCCTTCACAAGGGTTAATCATATATTCAAATGAGTTGTGGTAGCTAGGAACTGAGATTTTCGTTACGTAAATTATTCAAATATCTTGCAATTATATCTCATAATCGTTCCACACTTTATCATGTGCCAAATAAAATTATTGCATTAAACCACAATTCCTTTGGAAATATCCGCCAAGGCTACAATACCTCTTAATAACATTTCACAAATATAATAATGGAACATTTACTTATGTCCTTATTTTTCAAAAATGCTGCATTTAATGAATGCGTAACTGACCAAAGAATACTACGTCACATATCATATCATTTATTTACATCATTCTCAAAAACAACATAAGTGGTTAGAAAGTATCGTAGAACAAATTGTATCATTTAACACAAATTCCAATTCAACAAATTCCAATGTATAAGAGAATATCATAATTACTCCATAAAATGTTGCACAATAATTTTATAGCATTTCAAAAATGTTATGTTATACCAAAAATATACGTACACTTTGATTCATGTCTAAATTATTTTCTAATCTATTCCAAACATCTTTTAAACAACAAGCACATCTTAACATCAAATATATTCCCCTTTATCAAAATTCTAGACTTCTACAATTATCACATGCGAATAAAATAAATAAATTATTGCAAATATAACCAATGAACTTTTTCATACAACAAGTAGTAATTAATCCATAATATATAATTTACTCATGTTCTTATTTCAAACCAACCAAAATACTAAATTAATTCTCTATAATTCCAACATATAATTGTTTAAACCCACAAAGGAAATGCACACTCATTTTTCTTCTCATATATTTTATATATCATTAATAATAATAATAATGTAATGCTAATAAATTTCATGCAATTAAAATTAAGGGTTAATTTGTCTAAACCCCCACATTTGTAAACATCACGACCCCCAATGCTGTCTAACTTCCATCCTAGTTCCGTTAATATTCCAAAATGACTCCTAAAAAAGAGTCGTTATTACATTTTGTCTTTTTCTTATTTACACTTGAAAAAGAGTTGTTGTTAAATACCCGTTATACCCTTGGTTCAGGAGTAATTTTAGTATTAGATGAAATACCGACGGAAAGGGGATGGAAGTCAAACGGCATAGGGGGGAAATCGTGATGTTTACAAATGTGGGGGGTTTAGACAAATTAACCCTAAAATTAATAACAATATTGATGTGTGTTATATCTCATAATTATTATACGTCTACCAAACATTAACATTCCAACTACCAATTCATTTCATAAATATCCAACCACCAAAAATATATTTTATTTTAATAAATTGAAAACAATTGAAAGACAACAATCGAAGTAATTAGAATAGCTTATTATACGAGGTTTACTCACATTTTCTTCTCGCGAAAGAACAGTAAGATAAGATCGCTACTCCACGTAAAATTCAAACAACACCAAGCAATAAATGTACTCCACGTAGATTCCAAGAGAAACACCACTAAGTAATAAAAGCTTTATTTCCTTATTTCTTCCTCTTCTCATTTTTTTTTCTCTTTCTCATTTTCACTATTACATTCTAAGAGCATCTCTAGGTGGACACATTCGTGGTCGCATTCTTCAAATTTGAAGAAATGCATCGGAATTTCCCGGAATTCCAACTCTAGGTGGTCGCATTCGTGGTCGCATCACCTGCTTGTTCGCATTCTTGTTCGCAAATTTGGCAATTTGGATGCGGATGCAGAGCGACAATAGTAATGTCGCGCGCCAGTACTAATGTCGCACCACTTTTTTGACTTTGACCACAACAAAGCCGCGCCATTACCAGCCACCGTCCGCCACTACTACGCGCCACTCCTCTTATCGTAGCGCCACTCCTACCGTCAATGCTCCAACGGCCAAAAAACGGCCGGATTTCTACCTTCTGTATCTACTCTCATCTCCTTCTTCATTTTACACACACTCAACTCAAACATTTGTATCAAACAACTCAACTATTTCACATCAATCCTTAACAAACAACACACACATTGCGAAAAAATGGATCATGAAGTATATGAGATATTTCCACTTCAGTCTTCATCTTCATCTTCATCGTCGTCTTCTTCTTCATCTCCTCCAGCGGAAGACTCGGTAGATAGTCTTGATGAAGAATTTGTTAACGCCATGCCCCTTATGAAACACACTTTGGCTGTACTTGCACAAGCACAAGTACATGCTTCGAAGGCACCACATGGTGGTTCAAAGAAGGGTCGAAAAATTAAACATAGAAAATATGCTCTGACTTTGGAAATCTTGAAGAACAACTACTTCGTCGATTGTCCTGTCTTTCCGAAAGAGGATTTCAAACGGCGCTTTCGTATGAAAAAATCTTTATTTCTTCACATCTTCAACGATATTCAGACTCATTTTAAGTTTTTTTAGCCTAAAGTTAACAATGCTGGTAAACTTGGTATAGATCCTCTGGTCAAGGTTGCTGCAGCTTTGCGTATTCTTGGTTATGGCACGGTGTCTGATCAACTTGACGATCAATTATACATTTCCGAGCAAAGTGGAAACCAGGCGTTGAGGCATTTCTGTGATGCAATTATCAAATTGTACGGTTCAGTCTACTTGCGAAGGCCAAATATTGCAGATACAAAACGCTTGCTTGCACATTCTGCCACACGTGGATGGTCGGGTATGTTGGGAAGCATTGATTGTATGCATTGGGAATGACATAATTGTCCAACTGGATGGCAAGGTGCTTACAGTGGTCGTTCTGGAAAACCATATGTTATTCTCGAAGCTGTTGCAACCAAAGACCTGTGGATATGACATTCTTTCTTTGGGATGCCAGGGTCACACAATGACATCAACGTGTTGGACAACTCGCCTGTATTTGAGCACGTGATCAATGGTACTTCTCCACCTGTTTCTTTTGATGTAAATCAGCATAGCTATAATATGGGTTATTATTTAGCTGATGGTATCTATCCTGACTATGCGGCATTTATACAAATAATTTCAAACCTTAATGCTCTAAAGACGAAGTGGTTCGCAACGATGCAAGAAGCTGCAAGAAAAGATATTGAAAGAGTTTTTGGGGTTTTGCAAGCTAAATTTGGTATTTTGGCAAAAGCTTGCAAATTATGGCATGTGGAGACAATGGGTACTGTTATGAGAGCATGTATCATATTGCACAATATAGTAATCGGAGCTAAGAATAAAAATTATGAAATGAGGAGGTACATTCCTGATCCAGAAGGGCAACCACAGATCCCACCTACTCGGGAACACTACATTGAAGGGACTCTACGAGTTCAATCAAAGACTATGCATGATAGACTTAAAAGCGACCTTGTCGAGCATCTATGGAGCATTAGGGGTGACTGACATTGATTGTTGTAATCATGTATTAGTTATCTTTTATTTATTTATTAGATAATTAGAGTAACTCTAGTAGTATGTAATAAAATGGTGATATGTAATAGTTATCTTTTATTTATTTATTTTTATTTTATGTTTTTGCAATCATGTATTAGTTGTCATTCTATTAATAAAAATTATAATTCATTTGCTAAATCAAATGAAGTAAATTCTAAATCACACAACATAATAATAACCACACAACATATCACACAACATAATAATAATCACACAACATATCAAAATGATCAAATGAACAATTCTAAATCACACAACATAATAATAATCATCATACAACAACCTCCTAGACTATCCTACATACGCCTCCTCTATCGTGAACTCCTCCTCGACTGTCCTTGTGCTGAACTCTCCGTCTGTCCATACTGTGATGAACTCACCCTTGTGCGATCAATCTGAGTCTGTAACTCATCAATCTGGCATTGCAAATCGTCATAATCCACATGAGCCTGGGAAAGAAGTCTCTCTCTCTCAACACTGTAGGTGAATACCGAGGAGCGCAATCCATCATTTACACGAATGCTTGTCTCATATCTCATGCGTAGGTCATCCTGAAATAATTATTCATTAATAATTTATGACATTTTCATAATAAACCAAAATAATAAAACAAAACCAATAAAAATAATGACCAGAGATAGATGTCCAAGGTCAGGCTCTAACTGTACTACGCGAGTGGCATCAATAGAAGAAATGGGCTGGTAAATCGTCTGGCCACTCGGATCGCTCAAACTGAAAACCCAAAGCCACTCTGACTAAGGGGGATCTGGCGCTGGAACAAATGTGTGCACAGGTCCAGCCTGAAACGTCGGCTGTGACGGCTGCCCAATCTAGAATTCATGTCTGACACCCAAATTGCTAACCATATGAATGTTGCCTGTACGACCTACAGCTGGGAGCAAATGACCAATATACACCCTAAACCACTAACAGTAGTACTGCTCATAAGTCTGCAATGTAACTAGGTCAGAAGCCTGTAGCCAAGTCCAATGCACGTTACTCTCGATGACTTGCTCTAAGGTCATGTCCTTAGCCTCTGATACATGGGTAGGTGGATCAGGAGGGATACCAAAGCATGGTGTGAGCTGTCTGTAACATCTATCCCCTAAATACCACTCCATATCACTCCCACAAGTGAATACCATCCTCCTATGAGAAATGAACAATGTATATCTACAGTCATTCGCGTCGATGTGCACAGATGTCCTCCAAGGCCTCCAAACAATAGAAGCCTGTGTGCTAAGCTCGATCTGGGTTCGGATAGAAGTTATGTTATGACTGATCTCACTGGTCAGACGAGCTCGACAAGGTCCATGCCAAGCCCTGAGCCTAGGCCTCTCATCGGTATACTCTGTAAGGATAGGATTTGCAGCACGAAAATACTCATAAAACCATACCTCTAAGAGAATGACAAACCCTCCCATCTGGGGACTACTGACAACACCAGTCTGTCGAGAAACCTATCTAAACAACGCAACAAATGACGGTATATGGCTCCACCAAAATCAATACCGCCCAACTCATGCAAGTGCTCAAAGTTAGCTAGATATCCCAAGTTAATCGTGGAATGGCGGAAGGAAAAAAAGAAGACACCCATCAAATACATACAGAAAGCTCTTACATACTCATCAACATGTGCTTGACCATCATCGAATCAAGTGACAAATAATCTATTAAAAACTGCAATCCTGAATCAGTAGTCAACGGTGTAATGTATGCAGCCTTGATACCAGAAATCCTAACACCAGCACTGTCATATGACTCTTCAGTCAGACAAGGGAAGAAAGTCATCATTTGGGCACAACTTTGGAATTCAGTGCTACATCTCAATGGATTACCTAATCCTATACTCAAACTAGATATCATGCAAAAATCTAATGGAGTGAAGCCCAACTCTCCCTGAGGGAAATGAAAAGTATGTGTACTATCCCACCATCTCTCAACTAAACCATTAATAACTCCCCTAATGTCGGGTCTTATTGTAAGGGATGTCAACTAGATGAGCAAAGGGAGTCGCTAAAATTGCATCTCTAACATGGTCAAGTGCACCGACTTTCTTAATATCATCCCACCACGTCCTAAGCGGACGTGGAGTGCACCGAACCCGATACATAACACATCTCATCTCGATGTGCATAAAATGAAACTAAAATTAAAAAAATAAAAATAAAAATATACGTATTGAACTACTAAAATTAACTACTACTACTACTAATTTATGAAATTAAAATACATACCTGTTGTTCAAGAACAACTCTTGAGACATGCCTATCATGAAACCTCTTAGACACCGGCCTAAGATGGCTGAAATCAATAGCCTCCGCAGGAAATTCAAAATCGACTTTCTGATATTGAAGCAGCAATGGATCGTTAGCCTCAGCTTCGGAAGTGGTTGGTTCATCATCTAGATCACCACTGGGATTATCCCAAACGTATGCACTGTTTTCTTCTTCCTCACCGCCACCAATCCATCGTGTTTGGTTATATAGACGGATTCGTCGTCGGAACTCATTTTTTTCCTATTAACTAGAGTGACTGAGTTTAAAAAAAATTTGTAAAATGACAAAGTCCGAATCGTCGCTACGACATTATATAAAAACATAGCACACGACATTATTAGTAATTCGCGCCGCGATACTAATGTCGCCAAGCAGGTGGGTCTACAATGAATTTTACGACCACGAATTTGCGACCACCTAGAGTTGGTCGAAATTTGCTACCAGATTCTGTGGTCGCATTCTTCAAATTTGAAGAGTATGCTACCACCACCTAGAGATGCTCTAAGATCTAAAAATGAAATTCAAATAACTAACTATAGAAATTAATTTGTTAAACCTCTTTAAACAAGTAAACATTCAAATCATTTTTCCTTGAATGGTGCAACTTTCTCTTTTAACAAGTTCTCTACTACCTCTTTCTTTCTCTAATATATAAGTCACTTTCTTTTTATTTTTACATAGTCACTTCATGTTTCATTATTAATCACATCTCTACACATTATTTTTAAACTTAAAAACTTACTTTTTAAGCCATTTTCAAAATAAACAAACTATTCTCTCATTTTTTTAAAAAGTCAAACATTTAGATTTGGTTCAATTCAAATGGTCAATTTATGGCATAATCAAAAATGTATTATAATCAGTGAAATAAACAATATTTGACATTATTAAAAGTAGGGGTGTTATACTAATACACATCTCAAAAGAATCTCATCCCGAGATTCGAAAGTAAGGTAATCGATACGAACAAACAAATAATATTGTTTATTAATTTAGAATGTAGTCAGTAATGTACAGAGATCAAAATTAAACAAAGCTAACGTTGATTTAATTATTTTTAAACCATTCCAAACTGCACTACTACAAAAAAGCTCATATACCACTGTTATTTACAGTGGTAAAAAGCCTTTAGCCACTGTTTTCATACCGTGGTAACAACCACCGTGACAAATACTTCTAGCAAAACCGTGGGAAATAGTACCTATTATATACCACGGTTTTGACTAAACCCGTGGTATTAGTATTTCCAAACCGTGGTTAATAGTCTAAACAATATGCTCTATGGGGTATATAAACTACTTATACCTCGGTTCTTACCAAACCGTGGTTTATAGTCATTTAAAAAAAAAAAAAAGCCCCTAATTATTTGATTCTAATCATATTCATTCAACCTGCAACCTACCCTTTTCACCATATATATCCACAATAGATTTAAAAACACATTGCTCAAATAAACAATTCATAGTGCAACACGAACAAAAGAAATAAATTTAGACATCCAACACGAAGACATTGAATTGCTAAAAGAGTTTTGAACTTTTTCGAGTCATCAATAATGAAATAAACATCCAAATTTAGTTGTTCTATCAACATAATAATGACCTAACTTGTTCCATCAATCAAAAGAGCAATCTATTTGTTCTATCTAAAATATCAAAAAAATGGTGAGACCAAACACCAAACCTTAACTGGAATGGGTCAAAACCTAGCAAAGACACAACGCTTGGCTTGAACGCTCCATTATGTTGGATGAATCTAAGAATTTCAAGTCCAATAACATCAAGTTCCTCTTGTGTGTATGTATCTTTGAGGGATAGATTTGTTATCTGCACGATCAAAGATCATAGAGTAATATAATAACTAAATAATGAAGATTACCACAAAATAGAGAATGCTAGTGTATGACGACTTATACCTTATTTTCAAAAGAATTATCTGAACAAGCTTCATTATTTCTCTCATAAACTTCATTACGTAATACCTACACTCTTTACTATTGGCATGTGATTGCTTGGGGGTTTGGTGCTTGATAGTGTATCTTTAGGAACCTACCATACCATTTTCGGTTTACTATAAACAGAAGTTTAACTTATCATGAAAAAGGTACCTCAGAAGTAAATCTGTAAGCACCATGCCTGGAGATACTGTATGTACTCCTACCTTTGACCATGGCCCAAAATATAGCCGAGATAATCGAGATAATCGATATCTCGCCGATATATCTCGGTAAATTGGTACACCGATATCGATATTTCCGACATATATCCACCGAATATTGAACCCTTTTTTTCCGAGATATATCGGAATTTCCGATATGAAAGTTTATATCGCCGATATAATCGATATTTCTAAGATAATCGATATATATCAGTTGACTTTTTGACCAATTGTTAATAACTTAATAATGAAATTTCTGAAATATCCGATATATCCGAGATATAGATATATCGGTAAGATATCCGATATTTTAGAAACTTTGGACTGGTCACCAAAAACACCGAGATATCCGATATATCTCGGTTTTTGGGTACACCGATATATTAACCGATATCGAAATTTTGGGCCTTGCCTTCCACCACTTGTAGTCTGTCAAAAGTGATGCCTGAAGCTGCCTTATTCCGCACTTGGTCGAACCATATCTACAAGTCAAAATAGTCACAACTGAGTGAAAAGCATTAACAAATAATAAACAATCTTAGATCTATGTTGTCAAGCACGAGGCAAGGCGCTAGGTTCCCAAGTAGCGTCTGGGATCTGAGCCTCCTCGGCTACGCCTTCAACAACAACTTGGAACTTGCCGCGATACTCTTAGATGCTAAGCACAAACACTGCTGTTTACTTTAAAATGAATAAAATTAGATTAAGAATGAACAAGAATAGAGCTTACACAGCTGTCAAAGGGGTACTAGAACCTCTAGATCCTGCACTATCCATGTTAAATATGTGACCTCCTTTTTCATGGGATCTCATCACCCGCATGTCTTCTCGTGTGCAAAGCAAAGACCCAACCAAATTTGTTGAGACAATCTATTCATACAATCATGATGTATAAAACTATGTCATTTAAGCACCACCGGCCCCTTTGGGAAGAATAAGTACACTTAGTAACTAAAGTAGACCATCCGTCTCAGTTGAGAAAAAAGCCAAAATCCTTCATATCATGGAAAGCAATGGTTACTGTTTAGATTTATGTCACCAATTTTATTAGCTCATTAAACATATGGTCACTAATTGATTAATGGCATTGGACCTTTACTATTACCACCCCCTTTGCGGAAGGTGATAGAAAACCACATTTCAGAAACAAGCAGTACTCAGATGAATGAATTCAGAGAAAAAGAAACACCTGCTCAATATCTTCATCTGCGAACTGCAGTAAGGGTCTAAAACCTTTATTGGTGCCAGCATTGTTTAGCTGTTGAAAATTAGCAAAACTAATTAATTAGAAAAAAATATAGGAAGAGATGATAAATACATTGCAATAGATAGACAGATTGAAACTGCCATAGATAGACAGATAGACAGAAAGAAAAAGATGAATAAGTGAAAACAAAAGTTTTCAAAACAATCTTTGAGCTATAATATTCGAATGTAATTGCATAACCAAAGGAATCATTCACAAGGATATAATTATAAGAACGCAGTTTCAAATCGGGTATAGCATCAAATCAAACATAATTAGTATTCAAGTCACAAAACAATGAAAAACAGTTGCATAACCAAAGGAATCATTCACAAGGATATAATTATCAAGAACTTGGCACCGATCTCCAATAAGCAAGTACTTTTATGTTTTAAATTGAATATGGTTGACAAACTGAAAAAGACCATGACAATTATCTTCAAGCATAATACTAGACAAGTACGACTATCAACTGTTTAACAAATTACCAAGAACATACTCCTTATTTCCTTCTTTTGGTTTATATTAAACATAAAACAGACTGAGAAGGGAACAACAAAAACAAGAAGAAGAAGAATAATCACAGTAAAATGAACATATTAGTTAAATTGAAAGTAATTAAAATTTCAAACTAATCTAAGAAATCTTACCTTCTAGTAATGACAATATTTCTTGGACCAGCCTTCCGGTGTATAACATGTCAGTGTACAGGTGGCCATCTAAATGTATCAAAGACTGTGAGGCAGCTATCAGAAACTTTATCTGGTCAGGGGATCCTACAGTAAGGAAAGGCATCACGCTCAAATGGGAGAAGGTCTGTAAGGCATATGAGGAAGGAGGCCTCGGGCTTCAAAAGTTCAGAGAGCTTAATCTAGCCCTCCTCATGAAGCTCACTTGGAGCTTTCTCACTGGAAATTCTGAATGGAGTAACTTTATGAAGGCAAAATTCTCTATGTTATCAGGTCAATGGCTTACATACTTCAAAAAGTCATCAGTATGGCCAGGCATTCAATGGGCTCTAAAAGAGATGTCGCCTCACATGGGTTGGGAGGTGGGTCAAGGTAAGGACATCGACTTTGGCGGGATAATCAAGGCGTGGAGTTGCAATAGCGCATTGCAGTACAAGGTGTCAACTGGAGAAACTTCAAGGCCACTGTTGCTGACATCATAATTGAAACTGATTGGAACATTCCAGATCGAGTGCTCCAAGTTTTTGGAAAAGTGGGAATAGATCTAAATACAATCCAACCTCCAACTGGCGAAGCAACCGATATCAGGATTTGGAAACCAGCAAAGGATGGGAAGTTCTCAGTGAAGGAGGCTTTTGATGCTATTAGAAAAAAAGAACAAAAGGTACATTGGAACAAATGGGTCTGGAACAAGACTCTTCACCCGAGAACAGTAGGGATTGTATGGAAACTCCTACAAAAGGCAGTGCCCACTGATGACAAGGTCAAGAAGAAGGGAATTCCCATGGCTTCTCGATGTCGGCTTTGTCAAAAAGAGGAAGAATGTGTTAACCACTTACTCTGGGAATGTGAGGCAGTAAAGGAATTATGGGGCTGGCTCGCGGATGTCTTCAAGGTAAGGATTTCGTTGAACTTGCAGGAAGTGATATCGGCCACAAAGCTTCTTAGTCCAATCAGAAAAGAACTATGGAATGTAGGAGCTGCGCACCTAATGGCACAGATTTGGAAAACTAGGAATCGCATCCTATTTGATGAGAAGAAGATAAATATTATTCTCATCAAGTATGAAGTGACCAAAGGAATTCAAGCTGCAGGGTTGGTTGCTACTGGGCACATGCGTAATTCAGCGGAAGAGCTGGAAGTTCTTCACTCTCTTCATATCAGAGGCATCTCTAAGCCACCACGCTGCCCAAAAGAAGTCTGCTGGAAGCTCCCCCAACCAGGCACAGTCAAAGCCAATACTGATGGCTCATCCAGGGGAAACCCAGGAAATGGGGGGATTATATTTCGCGATCACCATGGTCAAGTTCTGGGGGTTATGGTTTCTGGGCTAGGAGTTACCACCAGTTTCGATGCTGAATGTGAAGCTATTGTTATGGCGGTGGAGTCAGCAATAGCAAAAGGTTGGAGAAGTCTATGGATTGAAGCAGATTCACAACCTGCCATCATAGCATTTAGCAAGGGGAACATTCCATGGGCTGTTAAGGCAAGATGGGCTACGAGCAACTCAGAAGATGGATTCTTGGAAACTCTCTCATATTTATCGTGAAGCTAACTTTGGAGCTGACGCGGCATCAAAGAAGGGCTCATCAATGCAAAGAGGCACATACTGTTGGAGCTGCACCAAGCCAGACTGCATCAGATGCTTAGAAGATCCTCATAGAACCTACTACCGGTTTTAATTAGCTATGATCATGTAGCACCCTAAGTTTTAAGACCTTTATCTCCTGTAACTATATTATTATATCAATAAAATATCCTTACTTGTGTGCAAAAAAAAATTCTTGGACCAGCCTTATAATGTTCTTCCAAAACCATATTGGAACCAATCATCGTTCCGATTATAATTCCCCCAAGCCAACTATACCATATCAAAGTATCCAATTGATTGTTCCCACCTTCAAACAAAATTCACACAAAACTTTCTCAATCCAAAAATTCCAAATTATTGTAAAATGTCCCACCAAATTATGAAAAATTCAAACTTGACAATTGAAATCTAGTTGCAAGTATGACTCCAGTACTCATCATACTCACAAGATATCTTCCAACTTGAGTAGCACACTACAATTCAAACTTAACCAACAACAAGTTTATAAGCAAAATAATATAACAAGCATATTATCCACAAATCTTACCGAGAGGAAAAGCCATTGCTATCGCCCCTGCTAACGCCCCGCAACACACACTCTCAAATGGTTCCAAATGACCTTTCTTAGTTTTAGCAAACACTGCGGCTTTCAAATACTCAAACGACGAATAACTCAACACCCCAACAGGTAAATTCCTAAGCAAAGTCGCAGATAAATAACCAAAGATATAAACCCAATATGCCGCCTTTTCCAGTAATATACTCAACAAAACTTGCCAAGACCTACCCACCACACCGGGCTTGCATCCTTTGAGTAATAAGCTCTTTCGGCACCATTACAGCTGAAGACACAATATTCCCCATTGCACCAGCAGTTGGTGGAATTAAAACAGATGGGTATTTACTAAATTTCGATAAAAACAACTTTCCAAACTCACAAGTACCAAAATAAATTGCAGAAGAAACAGTTGAACCAACAATTACAGCACAAATGCCGCTATAAAAACCCAATATCCCCTTTGCTTGGAAAGTTTTCACAATGACATCTACACTTCCTTTGTAAATTTGAGTTGCCCCTTTGGTTTGTAACTTTGTTTTAATAGTGTCTAAAGGTAAAAGACAGACATAAGTAAAAGCACCAGCCATACCTCCAGTTGATGAACCAATGAGTGCTTTCTCAAAAGTTGTCAAGTTTTTCATCAAAGTTTGAATCTTTGGACTCCCTTTAGCAGTGGGGTTAATCCAATTTTTTGATTTTGGGGTAGAAAAGTTTTGTTCCATTGAAATGGAAATTGAAGAGAATGTGATATTGTTGTTTGGAGGAGATAATAGAGTGTCGTTGAAATGAGTGAAAAGGTTGTCGAAATTAGTGAGACTTTAAAGGTAGGTGCTTGCAATGAAGTTTGGAGGTGGAAGACCAAGTGATGCAGAGAGCTTGTTCTTCATATTTTAAGGTAGGGTGCGGGGTTTTGGTAGGCTTTCTTTGTCCACGGTATCCAGGCTATTTTGCAAAACATTCGCCACCTTTTTCGTTGAAACTGTGGGATATATGAATACCAAAGCACAAATTAGCTGATTTTGAGTCGTTTCGTGGTATATGGCACTTTATATGCCACTGCTTTATGAGACTAGTGGTATTTTCTTGTGCCGAAATTAGAAAAGTTATTCTTACCGTGAGAAATGCCTATTAGCCACTGTTATTAGTGAAACCGTGGGATATACTCTTTGACCTACCGTGGGGAATGAGCCTTTATGTAGTAGTGATGTATGCCCTCATGCCATAACAAAATCTATTATAGTTTAATCGTCTACATCAAAACAAGTTATTACTCTCACTTAGACACAAGATAAATAAATCAGTTTTTCTTAGCATGTATTTATCTTACAACCGAAAATACATAACAACAAATATATTCCCCTTTACCAAAATTCTACACTTCTACAATTATCACATGCGAATAAAATAAATAAATTCTTGCAAATATAATCAATGAACTTTTCAATACAACAAGTAGTAATTAATCCATAATATATCATTTATTCATGTTCTTATTTCAAACAAACCAAAATACTAAATTAAGTCTCTATAATTCTAACATATAATTGTTTAAACCCACAAAGGAAATGCACACCCATTTTTCTTCTCATATACTTTATATATCATTAATAATAATAATGTAATGTTAATAGATTTTATGCAATTAAAATTAATAACATTATTGATATGTGCTATATCTCATAATTATTATACGTACACCAAACATTAACATTCCAACTACCAATTCATTTCATAAATGTCCAACCACCAAAAATATATTTTATTTTAATAAATTGAAAACAATTGAAAAACAACAATTGAAATAATTAGAATAGCTTATTATGTGAGGTCTACTCACCTTTTCTTCTTGCGAAAGAACAATAAGAAAAGATTGCCACTCCACGTAAGATTCAAACGCCACTAAGCAATAAAAATACTCCACGTAGATTCCAAGAGAAACACCAATAAATAGTAAAAGCTTTATTTTCATAGTTCTTCTTCTCTTCTCATTTTTTTTTCTCTCTCTCTATCTCTCATTTTTACTATTACATTCTAAGATCTAAAAATGAAATTTAAAGAACTAACTATATAAATAAATTTGCTAAACCTCTTTAAACAAACAAACATTCGAATAACTTTTTCTTGAATGGTGCAACTTTCCCTTTTAACAAGTTCTCTACTATCTCTTTCTTTCTCTAATATAAGTTACTTTCTTTTTATTTTTACAAAGTCACTTCATGTTTCCTTATTAATCAAATCTCTACACATTATTTTTAAACTTTAAAACTTACCTTTTAAGCCATTTTCAAAATAAACAAACTATTATCTCATTTTCTTTAAAAAGTTAAACATTCAAATTTGGTTTCAATTCAAATGGTTGATTTATGGCATAATAAAAAAATATATTATAATTAGTAAAATAAACATTATTTGACATTATTAAAAATAGGGGTGTTATATGTTTATGGTATCAACAATGATTGTTCACACTATATACACCGGGTCGTTTTTGTTGGGCTGGACTATTTATTATTTCGCGTCAGGGGTAAACTTGACTTTTCATCTACCCGATCCGCTTTTTATTTTGCATCAAGGGTATACTTGACCTTTCATCTACCCGGTCCTTGTGAGTGATTAAAAAAAACGTGGTGTTGAGTGTGAATTTTTCGTCCGATTTGTCCTTGAGAGTCACTCCCTGTAGAAAGTAATGGTTCAACAAAAAAAAAAACGTTTTGGGGACATACACATATTTGAACTAAAAAAGGAAATTGATAAAGCCCTCCAAAACCATTACCAGCATTGTTTTATCCCGTTCCGTTTCGACATTTTCGGTTTCTTAGCACAACAGTCAGTTGAACTCTTTAAAAGATTGCATAAAGTTATTGACAATAATATAATAAGGACAATTTGTTCTAACGAGTTTGTATTTAAGATGAAATAATTTGTCATTCAGAAAGGACTTACGGCACAGCTTGTTGGACACTTGTCTTAATTTTTTGTAACACTTGTTATCAATAAAATTTTCACTTTAAAAAAAAAAATTAAAATTAAAATCCCCCCAATAAGCGTTGCGGTTGGATTATATTATGAGTGATACACAATTCTTACAATTTGGTTTGCTGCCATTTAACTGCTTGGACTTTTGGAGAATGGCCCATTCTGCATATGAATATGGGCCACTACAATGCTAGCTTGGACTGATCATAGAAACAACAAAATGAGCATTGGTGGCAGTCCTAAGTTTGGGACTATATGTTTAGTTAGTCGATGATGATGAAGGTTGTAGCCTTGTAGCTAGGAGGGTGTGCACAAGGCCAAATTGTCCTTGTTGATTACTGGGAGCCCAATTAATGTGTGTATGTGTGTGTGTGTGTGATAATCAACTAAAATTAAGCCCAATTAATGTGTTGTTGGATGACTTTTTTTTTTTTAATGTGTTGCAGTGTAGAAATTAATAATGCAATAGTTGTTGTTAATATAACAATAGATTTTTCGAAAAATATTTTGGTTTTCAAAAGTTTAGTAGCGAGACATATGTACCAGATAAGCTAAGTACTTAGTTATACTTTCGTTGAAATTTCATATTTTAGCAACATAAACCATCAAGTGTATACTTATAGGATAAATTCTTGATTCGGCCATGATAATGGTGCATTGGGCTCCAACCGGCCACACCCTTTAATTTTGACCATTTTACCCTTCCTTGCAATACTCTCTCTCCTCCTACCACACTCTATCTCCTATTGTACTTTTGATGTTGATATGAGAAAATACAATTAGATTCTTTTAGCGATACGAACTAGCGATTGTTGACCGTTGGATTTTGACCATCATAAAATGAAGGGTTAGTTAGACTTACCCCAATTGCAAGATCCAATGGTTACAAGATGATTTTTTTTCAGATGAAGAAATCGACCGCTTGATCACTCAAATGGGGGTAAGTCTAACTAACCCTAAAATGAAAACGTGGTAGTAATTTATACAGGCACAGTTAGATAACTTTGAAATCTAGAAGTAGTAGTAGTAATTTACAGACCTACTGTCAGCAATGTTTTCATTATTTGTGTAATTTAAACATGAGACAAATTTTACCTCATTTTTTGCGCGATTTTAAACATTAAAAATTCTCTCTTCACTGCAACCGATTCTCTCTCTCTCCTGTAGTTTTTGCATTGTCCCTACATGATTTGACCAGCTTCAATTCAAAAAGATAATTTCTCTCTCCTCTTACACTTTTCTCTCTCCTTGTCCCCTCATGATTTATACATGTTAATTTCTAACAACCATTCGATTTCATGGAGATCATTACAATCAAGATAGACCATCTAGATTGAGTTTTGTTTTTGTTTTTTTAGGTAATTAAAATTATGAAAAAAAAAGTACAAAAATAAAATAGTGAAATAAATTAGATAATAAATAAAATCAAAATGCAAAAAAATATATACACAAGAAAATATTAAAATAACAAAATCCATCTTCCTTAAAATAATAAAATCCATCATCCATTAAAATAGCAAATTTTTTCTTTTTTGCAAACTCATTCCATCAATCTAACAAAATCGAAATTCCAAGCCATGTTGTCATTAACTCCCAAACTTCATCAGTTGATTGGATAATGATAAAGTCAAGGTACAATAGTAAAATTGCTGATATACAATGCGAATGAGTTTGTCAGTCCCTCATATGCAACATGACAAATGACATAAGGAATTTGGCGGGAAAACTATTAGGCTGGAATAATTGGGCGGGAAAACAACTAGATATCTCATTTTCTTCTTACATTTATCATCATTAGTTCTTTAAATCCCTCTCTTATCACTCACTTTCTCCATTTTTCGATTTTCATTTCCCAGATCTTTCTCTTCTTTATTTGAATAACTCATCTCACACAACCAATTATATTTTCCATTTTTAGTAATTAGTTTACATGGAATAGAAAAAAAAAATGTCATCTTTTTGTTTCGTTGTGCTGATATTTTCATCATTCATCTACAAAACTTCACTGTTGTTATAGATATGAAAAGTTAGTTCAACAATAATTTGAAAAACTAACTCATCATTTAGTTTAGTTACACTAAAAGTTGTACAAAAAATGATATGATGATTATGGAATAGGTGCTCCAGAAGAACTTACTTGAAAATGAACTTGTGTTTTTTTTCCAGTACATTTTGTGTAAAGTTTTTTCTTGAATGTATTAATTGTATGAATATGATAGTTACTTTCATATAATATGCCAAAAACTTATATGATTTTTGGTACTGAACTGGTGGTGATTGTTTGTCTCATTTTTTTTTTGACATACTAAGTTTCTCTAAGTTGTAATTTGTTGATCTGTGATCGAGTCCAAACTACTAGGGATTATGTTATTTTATTATTATATTTTTAAGTTTATCTACTGAGGAATCTGTTTGTTTTTTTAGTATATTTTGGGTAATAAGTATTATATATATATATTACATGCTAGAAATGGGGAGGGATACGCCCACTCCAGTCTCGCCATTCCCAACCCACTCCAAATCTCATCCACTCACCTTGCGAGATCATCTCGAAATCTTGGGGTCCATATTAAAACAAAAGTAAACTGAAAAAAAAAAAAAAAAACCTTTCGTCTCGCCAAACCTTTCGTCTCTCGCAACACCATCAAAAACAAAAACAAAATTTATACATAACAAAAACAAAATCAAACGAAAACAAAACAAAGAAAACAAATAGAACCAATTTCGCAGGTCAATTTCTCTTATCTTCTCCAGACAAAACAAAACAAATTGAACTTGCATTATCTTCTCCAGCAGTTGGGCTTAACTGTCTCTACGCCCAATTCTCTCCAAACCATTTTCAATATAGCCACAGTTCACAGGCCAATTTCTCTTCTCTTCTCCAGAAAAAACAAAACAAATTGAACTTGCATTATCTTCTCCAGCAGTTGGGCTTAACTGTCTCTACGCCCAATTCTCTCCAAACCATTTTCAATATAGCCACAGTTCAGTTCAGTTGATTGGGTAAGTTTAGTTCAGTTCATTGGGGTTTTAATAGTTATTACTATTAGTGTTTGGTTCAGTCTTTTGAATTTTGAATATTTTTTTGCTAGCAGTTCTTCTGTTTGATTCGAGCTCTGGTTGATTTGTTTTGTGCCCATCCATTTATCAGACAATTTTGTCTTGTGCTTTTTTCTTTAATTTTTACCCCATCTTTAATAGTTATTTTGGTGATGCAAATTTCGGTTTAGGAAGTGAGTGTATGGTATTGCTAGGTTAGTTATTTTGGTGTTGCAAATTTAGTTTTAGGAAGTGGGTGTATGGCATTGCTAGTTTAACTGAAAACTATTGTATATGGGTTATTTACTGTCAATGTTGTCTATAAAATTTTGAAGTCTATCTAAGTATTAGGTGTGAAATTTGTTTGTTATGTGTTTTTTGTCTTGATTTAGTATGAAGGTATTGAAAACAATTATAAAGTTACACTGACGTACTTGATATCAATGCATGTTATCTATATTGAAATAAGATTGTTATGATTACACTATCTATTGTGAATTTGGTTTAGTGTGTGCATTGTTATGACCTTATTTTTGTTGGTGGTTTTATTGCATTATCATGACTAAGTTTGCGAATGAAAAATGAGGTTTCCTTGTGTTATATAGTCAGTTCTTTATGCCAAAGACGATCAATCCTATTTTTGGTTTTGAGTTGTTTAGTAATTAAATTAGTAGTAGAATATACATATCACAGGGAAACTCAGAAAAGAAATGTTGAATTCCTACAAAGAATGAATTGTTGTCATTTTTCAAAGACGACAACTATTTTTTAAGATTTACAATTACCTTGTTCACTTTTCTAGAGAGATACATTGATAGTTGTATTCCGGGAATTGCAATTTACTTTTCTAGATAGCCATCTTTGTACATTTTTATCCATTAAGTTTATTAGTAGTTGCTAGACTTCTTGTTGTCGTAAATTGATTGTATTGGATTATTTTGACTGTATCACTGTATTACTGTATTAATTGTAACAATTTTTTGGTGAAATAAGATTATCACTGTATTACTGTATTGATTATGTTTCATTTTCATTTTGTCAATGAAGCTTGTATTTCATATTATTAGATTGAAACTTGTGGTTACTAATACTTGTTTATTACTATTTTTTTGTAGTAATAATGGCTCCTTGATCAAAAAATGTGAAGAGTATAGCGAAAACCATCTACATAGGTGCTAAGAAATTGTTTAGTGACAGCAGTAGTAGTTCGGGTCGTGGTGACAAGCCACCGATCCGAGTACTATAGTAGGTGTAGGTGATTTAGAGGTAGTAGAAAAAATAAAAGAAAAAGGGAAAAAGAAATAAGGACTCCTATTGTAGATGAGGACGTAGCTTTAGATTTAGATGAGGATATAGATGAGGATGATGATGTCGATGTTGATATGGTTCTTCTTGAGAATTTAGATGGTGGTGTTAGTGAAGAGGAGGATGGTGATGGTGATGAGGACGGGTAAGAGGAAGGGGAAGGGGAAGGGGAAGGGGAAGGTGAGGATGCTGATGGTGATGAGGAAGGGGAAAAGGAAAGGGGAGGGAAAGGAGAAGAGGAGGATAGTGAAGAGTTTGGTGATGACGATGAGGAGGGGGACGAGGAGGATGAAGATTTGGAGGAGGTTGACGACGATTTGGAGGAGGATGACAATGAGGAAGAGGATGATGATGAGGAGGAAGCGGTGGAGGAAACAATGGAGGCACCGGTGATACGTCCTGTTCAAAATATTGTGAGAAAATTGAAGAAAGACAAGGAGTACCAACTAGGCACATATGGTGGTGGCCCGACTAGAGTGCAAGGATGTGACAAGGACCAACTTTTGTATGGCCATGTTATGCACGTGGCTCACGATGTTTGGGAGGGGTAGGTAATATATATTAATATTAATTAGTACTTTAATTTTTTTTTTTATGAAATTAAATCTGCTCCTCATTGACTCTTTGTTGTCTTTATTGTTTTAGGAGCGCGGAGTTTTGAAGTGTGGTCAGCACCAAACCAAGTTAACTCAATGGAATATGGAGTCAGAATTTAAAAACTCTCCTAGATTTGAAAATGAGCTCAAAAGGATGGGTTTGTATGATCTTATGATGGGAGTATACGAGCATCAGGATTCAGTGTTGGTCTATGCGTTTGTGGAAAGGTGGCATCCGGAGACCAACACATTTCATATGCCATTTGGGGAGATAACTATCACTTTGGATGATGTCTCGATAAAAGGAAGAGTCGTGCAAGGGAACATTGAAATGAAGTTGGAATAGACTCAGAACATTCTTAACCACGCTCTTAATATATCGTTAGGAGTGATTAAGGAGGAGTTGGAAGCCAGCCACTTCATATAAAAAGTAAGGTTACAATTCCTGAAGCATCACATGGCCGGAAAGTGCATGATAGTGCGATTAAACTAAAAAGGGGTGTGAAGGAGGTGTCGACTTTGATAGAGGTACATCGTGCTGTTAGAGGTTATTTGTATTCTTCTTTGGATGTACTCTTTTCCTCGACAAGTCTGGGACTGCAGTGCCTGTTTGTAACTTGAGGTTGCTGTTGAAGTTTAGCGAGATCAAAGACTATGCGTGGGGTGCAGCAATACTTACATACTTGTACCGTGGTCATAGGGCTGCCACAGGTACCAAAGTGAAAGGCATTTCAGGCTATTTCACTCTCCTACAGGTAAATATTTAGTATTTTCGTTTATATGTTAACCCTTTATCTAATTAATATTTTAATTGTATGTGTATATAAATCTAGGCGTGGATCTACAAGTACTTCCCGTGCTTCAGGCCAATCCCAAACCTGGAGTGTAAGTTGGCCCAACCTCAATGTCGTAGGCACTCAATTGTCGCTCCGCACTATGTTAACACAAAACATGCATTGCAGTGTTTTCAAAAATTTCTTGATGAGACAACTTGTTTTATGGTAAGTATATGAGCTTGTTTAATATTTTATTGATTAATTGATGGTTGGAGTATGTGATTACTAATTAATTTTCTCATATGATAGGTTGAATGGTGGCCCTATAACAATGTTAGAGCTTTACGCCCTGTGGATGATATTGTTTATTTTGAGGGCTTTATATGCTTTTTTGGTATCATAGAGCTTTATGTTGTTTGTAGGGTGGTCCATTAGTTGGGTCACCTGCAGCTTATACCCTCCAATCCTCCATAGCCAAATGTCGCAATGAGAACTACCAACGGATGTGGGTACGAGGTCAAATGGAATCTTGCTTCGGCATATTGGACCACATGGGAGAATCACGTGATCCAACTGATTTACACAAATTCTTGTTGTTTAGAACTTGCAAATCAATAAATATAAATTTCAAACCTGCAACAATTAAAAAAAGTAGTGGCAAGTTAGAGTCGAACCACACCTTGAAATGGAGAAATTAGAGCGAAGAGAATTAATAAACCAATAACTAACTAGGTACGTGAGATTTAAAACAATTTTTGGATTTTGATTTTATCAACCTAATTTAATCTAAGAATGAAAATTTGCTTCTATTTTATCAACTAATTAAACTAAATTTTTCTGGTTTTCAAGAACTCAATTAATGAGAAATCCTAATGGTGAATGACTCCACCCCTATTTTTAAAGAATAGATTATTTCATATATTTCCAAACATTTATTCTCCTTTCTATTTTATAAATTTCATCAAATAAACTCCAACGCTAATTGCTAGTTTAATGGATGATTTTCAATAAATGCATTTTATGGATGCTAGTCACATTTTTTTAAAAGAATAAATCATCAAATTCTTCAAGCATTATAGGAAGCTATCTAAGCATGACAAATCAACTCAAACAAATTAAAGTAGTATAAGTCATCAAGGATAGGCAACTAAAACGCTATTGAACAAGCTTTAATAAAAATAATAATGGTGAAAGAAACTAACAATGAGAAATACCCCAATTATTATGGTGATAGAACTCGTGCACATTTCGTTTCAATATTATTAAATCATATGAAGAAAATCATTGGATACGTTAAAGATTATACTGGAGAATAAAAATTGGAAATGCAAGAAAATAAGCCTACATCTTCATGATAGGGGATTCATCTTCCACCATTATGGTAGAGATTTTACTCCATCATGAGTTTAGAACACATAAAAAGATAAGAAGTAGATACCACCATTTCACTTGAAACTTAAATTATTGTATTGATTGTTGATTGAGAACAAGAGAAACTAATACACGCTCAAAACTCTCTCCCTTAAAACAAAAATGAACTAACTAAAGAACTAGTTTGCTGTATTTTTCTCTCAAGTCTGGATGTCTTCAATGCCAATTCTCTTATCTATTTATAGCTTGTACAAATAATATCTTGGTGCATAATATCTTCACATGAAATGAAAACAATCTTTGTGATATGGGAGGAGAATATAAGATAAAGAAATTTTGGAAATGGAATATAGAAGAGATATTCTCAAGGCATGATGAGGGAAGGAAATATAAATTGGTAATCAAATAAAGGATAAAATGGAATGATATGGTTTTGAATTAGGAATGGAGTGATTGGCAAGAATATGGAGGATATGGGGGAATATATATGGTGGCAAAAATATAAGGTATTAAGGAATGATTTGATATGATAAAATCAAAGAAATAAATGATTAATGGAAATGGGATATTTAATGGGGTGAAAATGGTAAGGATATATAGTGGTAGTTGTGATTATCCTTTCTTGATTTCCTTCCATAATTATCAATTCTCTAACATTTCCTTCCATTCTTGATAGAAGAATTTATTCCATGAGCTCTCACTTATTGATTCTTTAAATGATCCTTTTGGCTCATGGGATCGGGCTTTGATTGGGCTTTGACCAACATCTTTATTTCCTGAAAAAAAAATATTAAACCAAATTAATAAAACATATTTTGCATGGGATTTTTCCAAAGACATGCACATAAATGCAAAGAAACCTTTATGACAAAAAAATGTGTATAATGCCATGGAATAAAGCAAATGTATGATTTTATGCTAAAAATATGCCATTAAGCATAAATGATATTATAAAGTGCCTATAAAACTATATATAAAATATATAATTTTAGGCACTTATGACCAACCCCAAAATCGAGGACCCCCAGCAAGTTATCCATGAGAGTGTGAGTTTGGCTACATGGAATGTTATGAAATGAATACTCACATTCGAATGATAAATCCTCAACTTCCTATTCATTTCTCCCTATAGACACTTCCCAGTTCCCTAGGAACTCGACTGGTGAGTTTTGTGCTTTTATAATTATAGTTCCACTATTTTAAAACTGTAATAATGCTAAATTAAGTTTCCATTTCTTTTTACAAAGCAATTTTCTCGACGAAACTACTCTTATGCTTGAGAAAGCTCTGCAATTGGGTGGGCCTGCGATTCCCGAGGAAGCAAGGAGATCGTTCCACAAAGTGGAAAACTTGACCCAGTGCAAGTTTATTGGTGGGTGTTACCGTCGTGATCATGTATGAAGTTGGAGCTTCGAAATTGGATTAGGGTTTTGTATATAGATTAGGGTTTGGTTAGGGATTAGGGTTTGGTTGGATTATGGTTTGAAGTTGGAATTTGAAGTTTGAATTTATATGTTTGAAGTTATTTTATATGAATTTCGAATTTGAAATGATGTATACGAATTTTAATATGAAAATGTGCGTTTGAATTTGAAGTTGAATTTGAATATGAATTTGAACGTGAATTTGAGTTTGAGTTGGAATATGGTCCCTGTTGTTTTTTTTTTTTTGTTTGGTAAGCCTGGAATATTGTCCATCACCCAAAGGTTTTACCGACTTTGCTAGTCGAAATAAATAGAATACTTTCTCTCTGGTGGAAATTCACTATTCACTGGTTCTGAAAAAGAGGCAAGAAAAGTAGGTCTGAATTCATTTCTGATCTTGAGAGTAAGAAGGGGATTGGTAGATCGTTGTCCACACAACGTCCAATCTATTATAAAGGAATACAACAGAAGATCAAGGGGTTGATTGTTGATTTCGGATTTGATAAAGTTTGGATTCTCAGAGTTATCTAAACCGGATCTAAAAGGTATGTTTTCCAATCACAAATCGTGGACACCTATTAATTCCGCTGCGCGTGGAGTTCGCGGTTTGTAGAAATATTCGTTCTGAAATAACAGTTCCTACACGTCTAAGTCAGCAACGGGACTCACTTCTCCAGCACCATCAGCTCACCTTGGAAGCTGCGGCCTAACAACATCAGGAGGCTCTGGAGGCACTTGAACAGAAGTATAAAGAAGCCAGTGTCGCCGAGTCACGAAAGAACCTATCGGGCATGAACATCCTCCGCAACTGCTTCAAACTTCTGGACGACAAGAGGGTGGCCAAGAAACTTCAAGAAGCAATGGATAGACTCATCCAGGAGGGCCGCCTCCTCCCTGAAATGCCTGCCACCTCTGCGGCTGACCCTTCGGATATCACTGGAGATATTTTGTCGGCCCCAAAGGTTCTGCCCACGGCTCCCTCCGAAGAAGCTGCCAAAGATGTCACTGCTACCACTTGCTAATCACCTTTCGATGCACTCCCGGCCAATGAGCCCGCTTCTGATGTGATTTAGTGACCATTGTTTTGTAATAAGATATTTTAGCTTTCCTAGCCCGGTTGTTGGTCATACTTCCCTTTCAACATGGTATTTTGGATTCCATATGTTTTATTATTATCTCTTCGTCATTTGAGATTACTTGTACTTTTCATCTACACTTTTTCCTTCTTCCAAATCTCCGCTATTCTCCTTAGTCTCTTCCGCGCTATCCTCTTCTATAGCGTCAGCGAAGGGCTCACCCCCTCCGCCGCCTCATCTACTGAGATGTTTTGAAACATGTCGGGGACATTCTCTTTGCCCCCGTGTTTCTTGAGGGTTGGCCCATGGGACGAATATGGCTCTTGCGCCGCCCATCTCTGGTCCGCGAGGGGCTCATCCCCCCCGCGGCTCGCTCCATCTCTTTGACTTGCAGGAAACGCTCTATAGCCCCACGCATTTCTGACATCTCTGGTCCGCGTGGGGCTCATCCCGCCCCGCGGCTCGCTCAGTCTATTGCACTTGCTGGGAACAATTTATTGCCCCACGTGTCTCTAACATCACTGATCCGCGAGGGCTCCCATCCCGCGAACTTCGCTTCGATCTCTTACACTTGCTGGGAACACTCTATTACCCCACGTGTCTCTGACATCTCTGATCCGCGAGGGGCTCATCCCGCCCCGCGGCTCGCTCAGTCTCTTACACTTGCTGGGAACACTCTATTGCCCCACATGTCTCTGACATCCCTGATCCGCGAGGGGCTCATCCCGCCCTGCTGCTCGCTCAGCCTCTTACACTTGCTGGGAACACTCTATTTGCCCCACGTGTCTCTGACATCTCTGATCCGCGAGGGGCTCATCCCGCCCCGCGGCTCGCTCAGTCTATTACACCTGCTGGGAACACTCTATTGCCCATGTGTCGCTGACCTCTCTGATCCGCGAGGGGCTCATCCAGCCCCGCGACTCGCTCAGTTTCTTACACTTACTGGACACACTCTATTTTGTCCCTATCCATACTCACTCCGCTGATCTCTGGTTTACACTATTCCTTACTACATTGCAGTTAACAAACACAATTCAATTCCCAAAAGTGCTGTGGTTTTATACATTTACATTCAACTGTTGTCCTCTATTTTGGACCTCCTTACATTGCTTAAGATTCCCTTACATTCAATTGTAAAACTTTTTCAACAGTCTTACATTCCATGGCTTCTCTATCAGCTTACCCTTCATGGTCTGCAACTTGTAGGTTCCTGACCCTCCTGTCTCTACCACGGTGTATGGCCCCTCCCAAGTTGGACCCAACTTCCCATCCTTCTCTTCTTTAGTGTTTGGGGTCACTCGACACAGCACCAATTCCCCAATCTTGAAACGTCGCGGCTTGACCCTTTGGTTGTACTGTCTTTGTAGTCTTCGGTGATATTCTTCCAACTGGATACGAGCTGCGTCTCTTTTCTCTTCTACCAAGTTCAAGTCCCCTGCCAATACACGCCAATTTGACCCGTCCTCCACCGCCTTGGTTCTCATCGTGGCCGCGATCATCTCTGAAGGAATCACGGCTTCAACTCCGTATGCCATGGCAAATGGTGTCTCCTTGGTGCTTGTCCTCGGGGTGGTTCGGTAGGCCCATAGCACCTGATTTAACTCGTCGGCCCAGGCGCCCTTTTTACCTTCCAATTTCCTTTTCAAGTTGTTTATTATCGTTTTGTTGGAAGATTCTGCCTGTCCGTTACCCTCTGGGTTGTTGTGAGAATCTCGCTTCACCCGGTATGTCTCAGAGAAACGCTGCCACTTTAGCTCCCGTGAACTGTGTCCCATTATTTGCAATGATAGCATACGGAAACCCAAACCTACATATGATGTTCTCCCATAGAAACTTAATCACTTGCATTTCTTTGACTTGCTGCAAAGGGACAACCTCAATCCATTTTGTGAAGTAGTCTGTGGCCGCCAGCATGTATCTCCTCTTGCCACTTGCCATGGGCAACGGTCCCATGATATCCATCGCCCACATGGAAAATGGCCACGGACTTGACACATTATGCAAGGGTTCTGCAGGCGCGAATATCCGCTGTGAGAACCTCTGGCACTTGTCGCATTTCTTGGCGAAGTCCACCGCATCCCTCTTCATATGGGGCCAAAAGTAACCCTGCGTCAACAGCCGGTGCGCGGTGGTCCTTCTCGCAGAATGGCTCCCACAGTCACCTTCGTGCAATTCGCCTAACACCTCTTTCGCCGACTGTGGCCCCAGACATTTTAACAAAGGCCCATTGAAGTTTTTCCGGTACAACTCCCCATCTACTAGGACGTACCTTCGGGACATTTGTTCCAACCCTCTTTTTTCTTTCTTGTTGGTCACCTCCCTTCCCCCCCAAGAAATCTATGCTGGGATCCCTCCAGCATTCTTCTTCCTCTATAACCTGACACATCTCCGCCCCCTCTTCTGAACTAGGCCTGTCTAATCTGCCTACCCATATCATCCTTTCCTCTGACCCCGGCATTGCTGCCGCCATGTACGCCAATGCGTCTGCGTGTCTATTTTCTCCGCGACCCAAGTGTACAAATTGATCTTTGCGAACTTGCTGGCCTTCTCTCGTACCACCTTCAGATATTTTGCCATTCTTGGGCATCGAGCTGCAAACCCTCCATTAACTTGGCAAACCACGAGATTCGAATCCGAGTACACTATCAATTCTCTGACCCCCACATCCTCTGCCATCCTCAGTCCCGCTACCACTGCCTCATACTCTACTTCATTGCTGGATGTCGCAAACCCAATTTTGCAGTTAACTCTATTATATGGTTATCGGGTGTAACCAATACCACACCTATGCTGCTACTTTCATCAGTGGCTCACCCGTCCGCGAATATCCTCTATCCATTTCTCTTATCCCAAGGATCCAGTAAATTGGGCTCCCCATCTCTCTCTGGTTCCATAACCATCTCTTCTCCCCAATTGGGATCCTCGGCTAGGAACTCCGCTAGAAATTCGGCCACTACTTGCGCCTTCTCCGCGGTCCTCACCTGATATTGTATCTCGTACGCACTAAGCATCACTGCCCATTTCAACATTCTTCTAGAACTTTCTGTCCTCAGTGCCTGCTTGAGCGGGAGGTTGGTGACCACTATGATGGAGTGAGACTCGAAGTAGGGCTTCAACTTCAGAGCCAAGAAGATTAGGGCCAGGGCATGTCTCTCGATTATGCTATACCTCGTCTCTGCGTCCAGTAATGTTTTACTTTGAAAATACACCGGTTTCTCCACCCTGTCCACGAGGCGGACCAATACTAAACTCACCGCATAATCAGACGCCCCCAAGTACAAGTACAACTTCTCCCCTTCTTCCGGCCGGGATAACAAAGGTGCTTTGCCTAAATACCCCTTCAACTCTTGGAATGCCTCTTCGCACTCCGCCGTCCACAAGAAATCCGGAGTACTTCTCAATAGTCGATACAACGGTCTGCATTTGTCGGATGATTTGGAAATGAACCTATTCAATGCCGCCACCCTTCCTACTAGCCGCTGTACCTCCTTTACATTCTGCGGGGATGACATTTCTATCAAGGCTCTTATCTGCTCAGGGTTGGCCTCTATCCCTTGATGTGTCACGATGTAGCCCAAGAACTTGCCCGTGGTCACTCCAAAGGTACACTTCTCTGGGTTCAACTTCAAGTTATACTTCCGCAATATACTGAATGTCTCCCGTAAGCCCTCCAAATGCTTTTCCTCCGACATGCTCTTTTCCACCATATCGTCTATGTATATTTCAATCCCTTTTCGGATCTTGCTTTCAAATATTTTCTCCCCCAACCTTTGGAACGTGGCTCCAGCATTCTTCAGACCGAATGGCATCCGTGTATAGCAATATGTGCCGCCTTCTACCACAAATACTATTTTCTCTTGATCTGGCCCATATATTGCCACCTGATTGTACCCCATAGACTCGTCCATGAACGAGAACACCTTTTACCCCGCAGTCCTATCTACCAACTCATCAACTCGTGGCATAAGGTAACTATCTTTCGGGAACTCCTTATTCACATCCGTGAAATCGACGGACATACGCACTTTGCCATTCTTTTTCGGTACAGCGACTACATTGGACAACCACTCAGTGAATTCTGTCTCCTGTATTATGCCAGCTCCCTTCAACCGTGACACCTCCTCACGGATGCTCTCCGCATAGTTTGGTCTGATACTCCGCATCCTCTGCCTCACCGTCTTGGCGTCCTCCTTCATGTGCAACCTATGGCATGCAAATTCTGGGTCTAATCCCGTAACGTCCTCAATAGTCCATGCAAACACATCCCTATTTTCTGACAAGAATTGTATCAACTTATGCTTCCAATCATTTGGCAGACTGGATCCTACCGATGTGAGCCTCTTTTCTTCTCCATCCCCTATATTCACCATTTCTATTTCATCTAGTGTTTTCGACCCTCCGCAGGCTCCCCCTTACTCTCCGCAGAGGCGATCTGTAACTGCTATGCCTGCCTCTTTCTTGGGTGGGAGCTTTCCTCTTCTGTTCCGTGCACCAATCGCTTCACTGTTCCCCTATGACTGTTCTTGGCTGTCACCTGATCACCGCGGACTTCATATGTGCCCATTGGAGTTGGGAACCGTATCACTTGATAGTAGGTAGATGGGACGACCTTCATCTCATGAATCCACCTCCTCCCCAAGATAGCATTGTATTGGGAGGCGGAATCCACCACCATGAACCGCGAAATACCGTCACAGGACCCGTGGTTACCGACTGCAAGAGTTCCCCCAGGGGCTTTGTCATACTTCCATTGAACCCGTATAAATTAGTGCGAGGAGGCCTTAATTGACTAAGATCCACTCCCATTTCTTCTAAAGCTCCTTTGAACAACAGATCAATTGCGCTACCACAATCCACTAACACTCTCTTCACCAGATAATTGCCCATTGCCACCATGATCACCAACGCGTCCTCATGTGGGGAGTCCACTGCCTGCAAGTCTGCTTTGCTGAAGACGATCATGTCTCTGTCCTCGGCTGACCCCACCCTTGGTCGCGACATAGTAGTCCTGTCATTGATCTATTGGATGCTCGCAGTCCTCCTCACCTTATCTCTATGTGCATTATGACTTAGTACCTCTCCACTGAAAATCACATGTATAGTCCCCATCAACTGATCCTGCCGTGGCAGGCACTCATCAATCTGTGCTTCCCTCACAAACTCTTTCATCTTACCCTTCTCCACCAATCTCTGAACCATCCACTTCAAAGTGTAACAGTCATCCGTCTCATGGTTTCGCATCTGGTGATATGCGCAGAACGGTTTATCTGGCAGCTCTATTGGTGTAGTCCGCAGTCCTTCATATCCCTGCATGTTTTTAATCAGCGGCAGTATTTCTCTCAACGGTCTATTCAGTGGTGTCACCTCTATCTCCCGGTATGGCTTCCTTTCTCTATTCTCCTGTTGAACTCCTTCCCATGCTCTTTCGACTTTCGGTGGGTAATCACAGTATCCACCGCTTCCTTTCTCCGATGCCCTTTCTTTGTGGCGCTCCCTATCCTTATCCAAAGACAAAATAGCTTTCCCTGATCTCCTAGCCTCCCTCGGTAAAGTATCCTCATACCTGATGTATTTCTCTACCCGAGGATATAGCTTGTGCAACGTTGCAATTTCATTCTTTGTGACCAACTAGTGCACTCCCGTCCCCGGCCGCAACTCTCGCTCGAAGGCGATAACCGCGGTCCTCTCATCCAAATTTTCAACCTTCAGTGTCTCAGCCTTGAACCGGCAGAGATACTCCCTTACTGTCTTTGCAGACTTTTGTCTCACATTGAACAGGGCCGCGATGTCCACCGCTCGCTTTTTCGGGTGTATGAAATGATCCAGGAAGGCGTGTTCCAACTCTTGGAAATTCCTTATGCTCCATGCTGGCAGCCGATAGTACCAATCCGACACCCCGCCTTTCAAACTGGCCAGGAACATCATGCATCACAATCCATCGTACCGCGATTCCTACCACAACGACATCTGTTGCCTGAAGTGGTGGATATGATCCGCTGGGTCTCCTTTCCCATCGTACCTCTCGAATCGGGGATGGTTAAAGCGCTTTGGGACCTCAAAAGCCCAAATGTCGTTCACCAAAGGGTTGCGGTTTAGCCCCGTCACCACCTGGCTAGCCACTCCTCCATGACTCTTCCCCTTCTGTTGGTTCGCTTCTCTATCCTTGTCTATCATATCTTACATTTGTTCAATTGTCAAGCCTGCTACCGGATTTTCCACCAGGTTGGGCTCCTCTCCTTCCTCCCCCGAGCTATCATTTACTTCTTCGTCCAGTCCTTCCTCTTCTCTTTCCCTCTCTCTCCTCAACCCGTCATTTTCCTCCCTTAGCCTTCCGATCTCCTCCCTCATAAGCCTCGTCTCCTCTGTCTCCAAATCTACTCTCTCGCTTCCTTTTTCCTTTACCCCCGCCTCTGGTGTCGTTTCTAGCACTGGTACTCTCCTTGGTCTGCCCACCTTTCTCTTCGGTGCCATCTCTACTTCTCTTTTGTTCGGTTCCCACAAACGGCGCCAAATGTATAGACCTAAAAACTCTTTCCTATTCTCCTCTTGTTCCTCTCTCCCTCTCTTTCTCTCTCACTTTCTCTCCTCCTCTTTCTTTCCACTGTGCGGCCTCCTCTTTCCCTTCCTTTCTCATTCTTTTTATATCCCTTCCCCTCGCTTCATGGCCGTCCAGCTGTCCCTCCATCCAACCATTCCTCTTCTTGTCGTACCCTTGACACGTCCGTGCTCTAAGGTTTCCCGGCTATGATCGCCTACCTCTCAGTTGGCCTTACTAAGCTACCCCCCATTCGGTACCCCGCGGACCTAGTCCTCCTCTAGGTTCAATTCCTGTGCTCTTGTTCTATCACACTATCCTGCCTTCTTCATGATGTCCGCTGACCTGGCATCATTTCCTCAATTGAGCCCATACATTTATCATCCTAGTAATAACCTACATCTCTATAGTCATTATTACTAGCATGTATGATTATTACAACCAAATCTCTCGAATTAGTTACAACAATCCCTAGTTTAATTTACTATATGCTTATTTTGGAAGTCATATACTAAACTAAACTCATTGAAATACATACACAATTAAATAATTCTACTAAGCAATATATTCCTCATTAGGCTTCATAATCACTCCCTCTAATAGGGGGATTAGCCTAATATCATTGGATTAATTAAACTAAAATAATAAAAGGTAGACATAATGTAAAGAATAATTAATTAAATTGAATAAACTAAAGCTTTTATTAAAAAGTTCTAATGGAGGCTACAAACTAAACTCATAAACTAAAACTAAAATAGGAGAGAGAGAGAACCCTAATTTAAAACTAAACTAAAGAGGGGAGTAGCTAAGTTTTGTTTAGCCTTAAACATCTTTATATAAGATAGGGCTAGGTTTACAATTTTGTGCATGGAAGACACTGAACTTACTTTGGAGCATGCATGTTTAAATAGTTTTTACAGATGAGGTATGTCATTGAGCATTATATATTATTTTTTGAATTTCATTTAAATTTTCATCTTCTTTTGGAGTCTGGGACTTTCAACATAGTTTGATTGCCTGTTGTAATGCTTGATGCCTCCTGAACTTATGATACAAATGTGCAACGAGATTCATATAGGTGCCTCCTGAGCAGTTGGTAATGGCAGAGTTACACTTTGTGAATCCCCACCCCATTTTTTTTGGGTATTTAACAATTACAAAGATGTTTTGTAAATTAAAAGTCCGACTCCTTTGTCTTTTCACTTTGGGAGGTAAAATATGTCATGAACTCTCAACGCTTGCAAAGTGGGATAGTGAACATCGTCCTAATTGGTACCATAGAACATATTACTATTTTCGTCGTGTTTTCTAATAAGTACAATTTGTTTTCGTCTCAGTCCTGCGATGTAGTGTCTCAAAAAGTGAGAATTTGAGGAATTATTCTTTTAAATAAATGTGACTAGCGTCCATAAAATGCATTTATTGAAAATCATCCATTAAACTTGCAATTAGAGTTGGAGTTTATTTGATAAAATTTATAAAATAGAAAGGAGAATAAATGTTTGGAAATATATAAATAGTCTTATCTTTAAAATAGGGGTGAAGTCATTCACCATTAGGATTTCTTCATTCATTAATTTCTTGAAAAATAATTATTTAGTTAAAATATTTAGAATTAAATTTTTATTCTTAGTTTAAATTAGTTAGCAAAAAAATCCAACAAACTGTTTTTAAATCATTCTGGTTAGTAATTGGTTTATCAAATTTCTTATTTATAAATTCTCCACTTCAAGATTGGGTTCGACTCTAACTTGCTACTATCCTTTTTAATTGTTGCAAGTTTAGAAATATATTTATTGATTTGTAGGTTCTAAACGACAATAATTTGTCTAAATCAGTTGTTGCATCAAATAAAGTCTTCATTGCTAAATCTGGTGGAACCCCGGCTAAAAAGTCAATCCAAACAACATCATCAATCGAAGCAGCGCATGTTGAACTGTTGTGTCCAAGGGCACCACAACGACTGCACCTTTCTCCTTTGCACTATGGCACCATCTCTGTAATGCCCGTATTTAAAATACATATTTATTAATTAATTATTTATTTATTTAAAAATTCGCTGGATTGGATTTGTGATACGTGGGCCTGGTTTCTGGGCCCAAGTCTGTGTTGGGCTTGGGTTTCAGACCCAAATATATAAACACATTGTTCTAGAGAATAGGGTTCTTGGAGAATAAAAAAATGATAAAAATGGAGGCAGAGATAAAAGCTGGATTGTTTGGAGGGGAGAGCCAATTTATTCGGACTAGGAGGAATTCGTCGAGCTGTTAGTTAAGGTGAGTAGTTAGTTTTCATTTTTCTCGTTTATACACACAAGTAGCTTTACTGTAGAAACATGTTTTCGTTCATTTAACATTTTTCTTCTCTGTTCGGTTCAACAATTATTCTTCCTGTAAATGTTTAAAACTTATGCGATTTGTTAGGACTGTCAACACCCGTAGGTGGTTGTAGAGGGAGGCGCGAGCCCCCAAACCTCCTCCCTGTAAAAAATGTCATTCTTGATAATCTTGAGAGTTGGTTTTCTATGCGATTTTAATTGTTGTGGTGGTTTTGTATTGTTGTTTGATGACGGGGAATCAAGGGATGGAGGTTGGTTGTTGGTTGATTGGGTAGGTGCTGCCAAAGCTTGGTTGGAGGCGTTAATGGCGCCGGTGGTTGGGCTGTTTTTTTGGTTTAATTGGTTGTGTTGTTTTGCTTTGTTGGGTTGAGGTTAGGTAGTGATGTCTGATTAAATGTTGGATTTCTGTGAGGGCTGTCGGAGGTGGTTGAAGCCATCAATGGCGGCGCGATTTGGCTTGAAGTCGCGCTGGTGCGTTGGTGAGAGGGAGAGGAACTCGACTTTTCCATGTATTAAAGATGTGGGGTTTTTCATTTGGAGTCAAACCGCTAGGTTGAATTGGGTGGTCGAGTGGAGGTCGACGGTGGTTGATTTTGGTGGCTGGTGGAGCTGCTGGAGGAAGGAGATGACGACCTGGGCTTGGGCCTGGGTTGGTTTCTCTTGGATTTGGTTGGTTTGGTTGGGCCGAAATGTTTTAGTTTTGTTTGGGCCCGATTTAATTAAGTTTTGGGATCAGTTTTAGTGTTAGTTGTGGGCCGAGTTCTATTTCAGTTTTGGGCCAAACTAATTAGTTGTTATGGGGCCAGTTCTAATTTTTGTAATCATGGGCCGGTTTTCTTTTATTTATGTGGGCTGGTCCTTATGTCCCCAATTGGGTCAGGTGGAATAAATAAGTTGGTTTTAGACTTTCGGGGCCGGGTTTTAAGGTTTGGGTTTGGCCAGTTGGGTCCGAACCATTACCTTAGCCATGACATGCACCTTGACCTTGACCTTCGCCATGAACCATGGCTATGACCATAAACTTGTTGAATATAGAAACGATAGTTTGACTTTGACAATGATAGTTTGACTTTGACAATGCCAGTTTGACTTTGACTTTGACCGTTGACCATTGACCATTGACCGTTGATTTTGACCATTGACCGTTGACTGTAGAATGTTGACTTTTCTAGTTTTTCTCATATTTAAAGAATATGGACAAATATAGTAATAAAATATTGTCAAAAATTATATAACGTTGTTTGTCATTATCTAATTAAGATTTGACGTGAATAGTGTGTAAAACATATATATATTGGGCTTTGATTGTGGACTGTGGACTGTTTAATTGTGCTGCATTTTATGTTGTAAATTGTATGGACAAATCAAATGCTAAAATATTGTAGAGGCTTGTATAAATTTGGTGGTCATTATCTAATTAAGATTTGACGTTGATATTGTGACATTATATAATATGTTGGGATATATATATTAAATGCAATAGTTTTGGAGAAATAAATGTATAAACGCTCCATTATTTTATATGTGAGATGCTACTATGAGGTAGTATAGTATGTGTGGATATTTTCCCACGGAATTATGGCTTAGTGCAATAATATATTGGCACGTGAAAGAATGAGAGTGGTTATGAGATATATTTGAGATATTTCTAAATATTGTGGCATAGTGCAATAAGATATTTGACATGCACGTGATATAGTGAAATGATTATGAGATAGTTATGTATGACACCTGAATAAATTACGTAACGAAAATCCTAGAACCTGACTACCACAACTCATGTGATTTGCCCTGTGTGGGCGTATGTGATATGATTGGCCCTTGTGTAGGGTGTATATATATGAGATGTTGATTGACCCATGTGTTGGGCAATCGTAGCCGAATAGTGGCTTGATTATTCCGTTCGCAAATATTGGAACGAGACGCGCGATATTTTATGCCGAATAGTGGCAGTATTTGCATAATGGCTTCCGTGTGAGGGTTACCTGGTGTGCGGCATCCCGCTCAGGGTAGTTACGCACGGAGTGGTAC
Organism: Coptis chinensis; assembly: GCF_015680905.1. Classification (NCBI taxonomy): domain Eukaryota; kingdom Viridiplantae; phylum Streptophyta; class Magnoliopsida; order Ranunculales; family Ranunculaceae; genus Coptis; species Coptis chinensis. The sequence goes on along the minus strand of NC_141456.1, from coordinate 20,776,825 downwards.
ATTATGTAAGGGGAGGCATGTGGATGTACATGTTCGGCGTTGGGTAGCGATTGTGGTAGCCAGGGAAACTAGGTAAGACATAGATACGACGTGATTTTAGGGACACACAAAGAAAGCCTTAATTAATATAATTATGGTAATATGTTGGTTAATGATATATCTTTAGATAGATTATTGTATATGCTTGGCTGGCTATAGTTTAGTTAGAACCTAAGGCGCCTCGTGGAGGAACTAAATGCCTTTTTATTATGCGTATGGTTTGTTGTGTGGTTAGTGGGAAGTTAAGGCGCCTCGGTGGAAACTACCCTGCCTTAGTTATTGAACTTAAGGATGTTGTATTATTAGGTGGAAAGTTAAAAGCCTCGGTGGAGGAACTAACTGCCTTATAGATTGTGTAAATATATGTATAAGTATATGTTGTGTTTTAGAGCTACTCACACCAAAGATTTTATAATGTCTTGACCCGATTTGCATGTTTGCTTATCGGTGTGTTCATTAAATGAACACAGTTGATAAGTCTTGACAGGTTTAGTGTGGAAGAAGATTGGTTGCTGCTCGTGGTTTGCGTTAGCGTCGCATTTCAAGATAGGCTTTGTTTTCCTTTGAGGTGATATAGTTTTTCAGTTGAGACAAAGTTATTTGTATTTTCATTTGTTAATTTTTGTAATAAAGATGACTTTTGTATAAGTTTAAAATTTTTATTGGTTTTTATTTATCCGCATATTTAAACTGTTTATGAGTTTTTGGGAGTTGAGAGTGCGTCACACTTCGGAGATCGAAGAGTCGGGAACAAATAATGTTTTTTCCGAATTCTGTCGAAATTCGGGGTGTGACAATCTCCTTTAAAAGAGTTTCCTCTTATTCTGTGGCCGTCCAGGCATTACCTCATCTACGGGAGGACGACCAGTCGTATTTGAACTTCATTATCAACTTCATCCTTAACCTCCTCATTTATTCGAGGACTGCTAATTATGTATTCTCCAGGAATGTCAATTGTACTCCATATGGATTTTGGGAATCAAAGTCATCATAGTCAGGTTGATCATAATCTACAACACACCAGGCAGACCATCACCCACATTCAACTCCTCTACAATAAGTCAACCATTAGTGAAAGGACTTTCAACAACTTAGACAATAGTACCCCTTGAAAGAAAGAAAATGTGCACCTTCAATGAGGGTGAAGGAGGTACGCTTTCTTTTTTTCTCTCTGAAGTACCAAATTGAGCTTCCATTAGGGATAAAAACTAAAATGGTAAAACAAACAGTCAGTAATTGGAAATGGATGTATCAGTAACTTTCTCATTTACACTCCTACAACATGTTGGTCAACCCTCACCTACCATGGCATTTTCAAACGTCAACAAGCTGTGTGCGACTCTTTCAACGACATCATGAATCTCCATGCGCGTACATCTTCCAATTGACGAGTTCTAGTTGACGATTGAACAAGCGGACTGTCTAGTAAACAAAACGTTTATAAATGTCAGCAACGAAAGCATATACTAGCATTAACAAGAACGTAAATAAAGTTTCTCATTTACCTATTGTTTCATTCACAAGGTTAACTTGGTTGAAAGAACGTTTCTGACGAGCTAACACATTTTCTTTCAAAAAAAATTGTTTTCCAGAGGAAGCACTTCTTGGAATTTTTTCATTAAGCAGCTCACTACAATTTGAGCACTTCACTCAGATGTTTTATTTCATCCCTATTAGTAATTTTGAGCTACCATGTGCACATCCACACATCGATATTGTTTTCCTCCGCATGTCGTCATGTTTGTAGGTCTCGCATATGCATGTTGCCTTAAGCGTACCCTGGATATCAAATTCAAGACACCCAACTTTTTATTCCTCCATTGTTGCAATTCAAAAGAAACCAATGTAAACATAAATTGGATGTATTCAAATTCCTACAAAAATAAATAAAAAATAAATAAATTTTGAGTTGCCTCCATCTTCTAAATATTTAAACTTACAAAAATATTTTAAAAAACCAATCACCTTCACAAACGTCATATGTTACAACAAAAATATAAATCCCACAAGACATCATATATATATAAACCAATGACTAAACCCCTTCATTCAACTTTTTCAAAAAAAAAGATAAAAGAAAGATGAAGCTCACTAAAGTTTAGAGAAAAACAAAAACCACTACTTTATTGTTCTATATTTATGACATAAAACTTTTATAAATACCATAATAATATAATAACAAAATCAACATGGAAATGATAAATACAAGCATAGAAACCTTAAAAAACACAAACATTACTATGTAAAAACAAACCCAACACTACCTATAAACAAACCAACACTGAAGACAACAAATCAAAATTCAAAACATATCAATAAACAATAAGAACTATATCATTATCAAGGTTAATTTGTGTTGTTGTCCACCATGAAAAACATTAGAAAAACGAAAATGATAAGACAATCAAGAAGAAAAAGAAAAAAACAGTAGTTTTGGAGCTTTATACAAACTTTTGGAAATTGGCACAAAAAACAAGATAAAATTTGTCTCATGTTTGAATTACAAAATCAACGAAAAAATTACTGACAATAGGTCTATAAATTACTACTTTTAGATTTCAAAGTTAGCTAACTGTGCATGTATAAATTACTACAATGTTTTCATTTTATGAGGGTCAAAATCCAATGGTCAACAGTCGCTATTCTGTATAGCTAAGAAAATCTAACGGGTTATTGTAACTTCTTATGTTAATATCAAAAGTACAAATAGGAGAGAGTTGCCTGAGGAGAGATAGTGCTGCAAGTAAGGGCAAAAGAGTCAAAAACCCGTTAAATGGGTAAAAATTAAAGGACGTGGCTGGTTGGAGCATAATGTGCAATTATCATGGCCAAATCAGAAATTTACCTGTTTAACCCATAGGCATATTGGTATTTGGATTAGAAGAACCACAACAAATAAGGCATTGAAAATATATAAAACCAGTATGAATTATAACAACAGATTTGAAAAATAATGTATATTGAATTCAATTTAGTATAGTCGCATGAAAAATATGTGACCAATAGTAATGATTGGGGATAAGAATATAATATTTATCAGGAGAGTTATGAGGTCTGCACATCTTCAATTCATTACCATATAATGTTTTTTGTTGGTGCATGCATCGTCCATCACCTCCAGCATGGCTGGCAACATCTGTTACGGATTCTTGAAAAAAGAAATATTTCAGTGATATTTCCTATTCATGAGATAGGGTTATCGTGGTGGTCCATTAGCGTTGATCATGTCTTGGGTTGGGGTTACTAATTATAATAGTATATATAATTCTATTAAAAAAAATATTTGTAGTGTATATTAGTTGTAGCCAATGTTTGTGATTCTGAACGAAATTTTGAAATTCCATTCGATATTTCAATTTTTAAAAAAATTGGAATTCCAATTATATAGTCGAAATATATAAAATTCTAAAATCATTTGAAATTCTGAATGTGATAAGAGTCGAAATTTAATGAATTTCAATTTTTAAATTTGTCGCAATTCCGAAATCCTGAACTTTAGTTGGAGCAATCCCTTGAGTGGCAATTCAAGATATTTGTGGTGTATATTAGTTATAGCAACCCTCTTTAATGGCAATTCTAGATATATGTGGTGTATATGTAAATAGTTCATATCATGGCATGAAGTAGAGAGTAATTCGGGTTGCAGCTCGATAGTGGCAAAAAAGTTCAAAGTGAATGCAACATCTTTAGTCAATCTCATCTTTAGATTTGCGTGACTTTTAAGATTCAGCCAAAACCCTCAAAACACTTTTTGCCCAATTCAACCTTAGATTTTGGTCTGTAACTATTTGTTTGGTGGCGCAGGGGGAACTGCTAGCGTCCTACCAAAAAAGGTAGGACCGTACTACTCAAATAAAAAACAAAAAAGAGTGACTAGTTTACTTAGGCTAAGTCCAATGGTGCTGCAAATCATCAAATTTAACGTAAAATGTGATCCAATGGTACGTTAAAACGTTATACCGCCAACGCTATCTTCATAAATTTCTCTATTTTTGCAGTCAATTTTAACGTTATAGCGTATGCTCTGTACGCCATTTACAATGGCGGGCAATCAAAAAAATCATTATTAGTGTTGCACGCCGTAGCCAGTGGCGGGTAGGAATGTGAATTAATTTAAATAATAAGTTAATTATTGTTGCACGCCACTCACAATGGCGTACAGAATTGAATTATTAATTGAAATAATAAGTTACACGCCACTCACAATGGCGTACAGAATTGATTCTTTTTTTTTTGTTTGTTTTTTTAATAACTTAATTTGTTCAATTACCATTCTATCCTACCCTTTTAAATTTTTTTGATTTATTTGTATCTCTTTGTTATAATTTCAATTTTAAGATTAAATTTATTCCAACAACTTAATTAATTATTTAAATAAAACATTTATTGAAAATAAAAAAAAACAACAAATTAAAAAGAAATACATTAAAAATACATCAAATACATACGAAACATTTAAAATTCTTAATCAAATTAATCAATCGCTTTCTCCGTATTCTTCAAAGTGCAAATTTCTTGAAAGAGTCCGTGAATTGCGAAGAGTTTGATCTTTCAAAATTTATTTCTTTTAACGTTTTGTACCATTCTTTTCCTTGAGGTGTCATAGTCGATGTATTTGTGCTCATGATCTCCTTTTCCCATGCCAATGTCTCACGGAATTCTTTTTTTTCTGCAAGTTTAATCCTTGAAGGATTAAACGCTTCACTTTCATAGAATTTTTTCCCACGGTCAGTTGCTGCCTCAATGGCCTCCATCGCCCGTTGAGATTGTCGCGTTAATTCTTTGAGAGAAGTTTCATTTTGACTATCAACTTTTTTTTTTTGTTTTGATTTGTCTCTTCCACAATCCGGTCTTTTTGATGAACCAGGTCTTTGCATTTCAGAATCAGGTGTTCCCCCCATGCCATCTTGTTCGTTTAATGGAGCTGGAGACCCGTTATGAAAATTAGTTTGAGAGAAACCAGGTGTAGTTGGAATTGAATGGCGCGCCCATTTTTCGTAGTCTTTCAAAATAAACCACGCATGATCAAATTTGAAGGGTTTATTATCTGAAGACCTGGTGACATACAACTTCTTTGCTTGCTCCATCTGTAAAAAAAAAAAAATAGTTTGAGTTTAATCAATTATATTCTAGCTAAATAATTGATATATATATATAAAAAATATCTTACAATGTCCATTTCGTTAGCTCCCCGACTGTTCATATCCTCGGCTTGATTCAAACATCCACGAAATAAAGTAAGCGCTTTTTTATTTATAAGTTGCCAACGACTTGTAACACTTCTCATAGTTAAATTGCCTCTGTAAAACCCCGTATCATCCTCCTCGATTCTCAAATTGTTCTTTAATTTTATCCCACAATATGTTGCCTGATTGATTTGTTCCGGTAATTGGATCAATTGAATAATACTGTGTCTTCAGCAACCATGCTTAGAAATTACCCCGTTTTGAATCGGTAGTTCACTGTTCAATTTTTACATAATACCAATGTTACCCTTTGATTAACAAAAACTTAAGTTGATGGTCACATGTTAAAATCTAGCCCACTCATCTCTTAAAATTCGACGGTCATCGTCGAAATCTCACAACTCTTTCTTCTTCAATAGACATGACAAGCATATTCAATGGCGAATCTCTATCCTATCTTCTTCAGTTGCTTATTTAGTGGGAAATATTTAAGAACAAAATAATGAAGAAATGAAGAAAGCCTTGCCAATACTCGATTTCATAGTTGTAATTGAGAAACACCCTTTAATCTTGTCATGGCAAACAAAATATAGATACTGTAAACTCTTGGACAAAGCATCAATCCAATACCCATCTTTAACCTCCAAACAAAACACTTGCATTGCTAAAATCATCGATGTCTAAGAATCCACTCCCACTTCTAGAGGTGCACCGACTACTATTTGGCTATATGAATCCACCATGATGATTCTCTTTTGCCACACTTTGTTATATGAATCCATCCCTTGACGTTAATTGTAGATTCTTTTTCTCAATCCGTACTATCTTTTCACTGCCCCTCGATTTGATGATGCCCATGGATTAATTGCAAAGTTCCACTTGAGAAGATTGAGCAGTTGGGTTTAATTTGCCAGAAAATTTGAAGGAATAATTATTGATTCCAAATTTTCCAGTGTACATGTTCATGGATTGAGCAGTGATTTTTTTTTTTTGTTTCTTTTTTGTGTTCTGGACGCCACTGGTGATGGCGTATGGTTTTTTGGTTTTTTTTTTTTTTTTTTACACGCCACTGGTGATGGCGTACAAAAACTTGGTTTTTTGGTTTGTTTGTTTGTTTTTTTTTTTTTTTTTTAAGGGCAATATAGGAAGATAAATAACTACACGCCACTGGTGATGGCGCAAAAAAGTTTGGTTTTTTTTTTATTTCTTGCCCGCCATCGGTGATAAGTACAAAAAAGTTTGGTTTTTTTTAACCGATATTTAATATTTTGTGTTGGACGCCAGTGACACTGGCGGCTGGAAAAATAAACCATTGGATTTGATTTCGCTATCTCACTAACTGTATCTACTGTGTTATTGTGGTTTGGTGTTTTGGCGCACCAAACCATTGGAGTTAGCCTTAGGCTAAGTCCAATGGTGCTGCAAATCATCAAATTTAACGTAAAATGTGATCCAATGGTACGTTAAAACGTTATACCGCCAACGCTATCTTCATAAATTTCTCTATTTTTGCAGTCAATTTTAACGTTATAGCGTATGCTCTGTACGCCATTTACAATGGCGGGCAATCAAAAAAATCATTATTAGTGTTGCACGCCGTAGCCAGTGGCGGGTAGGAATGTGAATTAATTTAAATAATAAGTTAATTATTGTTGCACGCCACTCACAATGGCGTACAGAATTGAATTATTAATTGAAATAATAAGTTACACGCCACTCACAATGGCGTACAGAATTGATTTTTTTTTTTTTTGTTTTTTTAATAACTTAATTTGTTCAATTACCATTCTATCCTACCCTTTTAAATTTTTTTGATTTATTTGTATCTCTTTGTTATAATTTCAATTTTAAGATTAAATTTATTCCAACAACTTAATTAATTATTTAAATAAAACATTTATTGAAAATAAAAAAACAACAAATTAAAAGAAATACATTAAAAAATACATCAAATACATACTTTAAAAACATTTAAAATTCTTAATCAAATTAATCAATCGCTTTCTCCGTATTCTTCAAAGTGCAAATTTCTTGAAAGAGTCCGTGAATTGCGAAGAGTTTGATCTTTCAAAATTTATTTCTTTGCGTTTTTGTACCATTCTTTTCCTTGAGGTGTCATAGTCGATGTATTTGTGCTCATGATCTCCTTTTCCCATGCCAATGTCTCACGGAATTCTTTTTTTTTCTGCAAGTTTAATCCTTGAAGGATTAAACGCTTCACTTTCATAGAATTTTTTCCCACGGTCAGTTGCTGCCTCAATGGCCTCCATCGCCCGTTGAGATTGTCGCGTTAATTCTTTGAGAGAAGTTTCATTTTGACTATCAACTTTTTTTTTTTTGATTTTTGTCTCTTCCACAATCCGGTCTTTTGATGAACCAGTCTTTGCATTTCAGAATCAGGTGTTCCCCCCATGCCATCTTGTTCGTTTAATGGAGCTGGAGACCCGTTATGAAAATTAGTTTGAGAGAAACCAGGTGTAGTTGGAATTGAATGGCGCGCCCATTTTTCGTAGTCTTTCAAAATAAACCACGCATGATCAAATTTGAAGGGTTTATTATCTGAAGACCTGGTGACATACAACTTCTTTGCTTGCTCCATCTGTAAAAGAAAAAAAAAATAGTTTGAGTTTAATCAATTATATTCTAGCTAAATAATTGATATATATATATAAAAATATCTTACAATGTCCATTTCGTTAGCTCCTGATCTGTTCATATCCTCGGCTTGATTCAAACATCCACGAAATAAAGTAACTGCTTTATTTATAAGTTGCCAACGACTTGTAACACTTCTCATAGTTCGTGCCTCTGTAAAACCCCGTATCATCCTCTGATTCTCAAATTGTTCTTTAATTTTATCCCACAATATGTTGCCTGATTGATTTGTTCCGGTAATTGGATCAATTGAATAATACTGTGTCTTCAGCAACCATGCTTAGAAATTACCCCCCCCCCCGTTTTGAATCTGGTAGTTCACTGTTCAATTTTTACATAATACCAATGTTACCCTTTGATTAACAAAAACTTAAGTTGATGGTCACATGTTAAAATCTAGCCCACTCATCTCTTAAAATTCGACGGTCATCGTCGAAATCTCTAACTCTTTCTTCTTCAATAGACATGACAAGCATATTCAATGGCGAATCTCTATCCTATCTTCTTCAGTTGCTTATTTAGTGGGAAATATTTAAGAACAAAATAATGAAGAAATGAAGAAAGCCTTGCCAATACTCGATTTCATAGTTGTAATTGAGAAACACCCTTTAATCTTGTCATGGCAAACAAAATATAGATACTGTAAACTCTTGGACAAAGCATCAATCCAATACCCATCTTTAACCTCCAAACAAAACACTTGCATTGCTAAAATCATCGATGTCTAAGAATCCACTCCCACTTCTAGAGGTGCACCGACTACTATTTGGCTATATGAATCCACCATGACTGCTGCCTCTCTTTGCCACACTTTGTTATATGAATCCATCCCTTGACGTTAATTGTAGATTCTTTTTCTCAATCCGTACTATCTTTTCACTGCCCCTCGATTTGATGATGCCCATGGATTAATTGCAAAGTTCCACTTGAGAAGATTGAGCAGTTGGGTTTAATTTGCCAGAAAATTTGAAGGAATAATTATTGATTCCAAATTTTCCAGTGTACATGTTCATGGATTGAGCAGTGATTTTTTTTTTTCTTTCTTTTTAGGTTACGGGCGCCACCGGGTGATGGCGTTTGGTTTTTTTTTTTTTTACACGCCACTGGTGATGGCGTACAAAAACTTGGTTTTTTGGTTTGTTTGTTTGTTTTGTTTTTTTTTTTTTTTTTTTTTTAAAGGGCAATATAGGAAGATAAATAACTACACGCCACTGGTGATGGCGTACAAAAAAGTTTGGTTTTTTTTTTTTTATTTCTTGCCCGCCACTGGTGATGGCGTACAAAAAAGTTTGGTTTTTTTTTAACCGATATTTAATATTTTGTGTTGGGCCAATGACACGGGCGGCTGGAAAAATAAACCATTGGATTTGATTTCGCTATCTCACTAACTGTATCTACTGTGTTATTGTGGTTTGGTGTTTTGGCGCACCAAACCATTGGAGTTAGCCTTATAAAAAATATTTAGAAAATTTAAAACTAATTTAACTTCAACTCATCTCGACTCAGTCTTCAACTACAAATTCTATTAAGCACCACCACCACCTGCCGCCATCGAGCACCACCGTTCTCATCTTATTCAATTATTTGGGTTGTCTATTTATTTTCCATTTTTTTTTAGATTTCTGTTCTCATAATTTCTTCATCCTCTTACACCCCACTAATGTCCACTATCATGGTTGGATCTGAAATTTGAAAGAGGTGGGTGGGTTTTCTATTAGTAGTTTGATTGAATGATTGTTGTAAAGTTAGTGATAGTGGGTAATTTTTTTATTTATTTAAAGGGATACAATAAAACTTGGGACTTTGGCTTGATCGGATTCCGGTTGCCAGAGAATGTGTAGCTGGGGTGGTGGAGAATGGGTAGAGAGGGTTGAGGGTGGTTGTTAGGTTACGGGGTTGTTTGAATTGAAGAAAGTAAACTAATTGTTATGTATATATATTTGCTAACTAATTATGAATAAAGATATAATGAATAAATAGAAATTTGAGATTCCCACAATACTCCGGCGGCCGGTCTCAAGGTTGCTCCGTAAGAGTTGCACCGGAGTGAGTAAGATATTTTTAGTGGGTGGTAATATTTTTGTGTTGGGCTTGTAGAAGATAGAGTTAACTCATTGGTCTTCTGTTTTGATAGTTTGAAGTGCAACTTATCTAAGAGGTCAACATGTCATTTGGTTTATTTGTATTTGGGTTAGAATGGTCTTGCCCCCTGAAGAGGGCAGGACGCTAGCAATCCTTGTGCGTGCAATTTATTAGACTAGCTTAGAGTCGTCCCGTTCTAAAATATCTGTGTTGCGTATGAAGTTATAAACACTATAGTGACAACAACTTCTCAATCAAGATCCAATAATTATACATAGGGCCGGCCCTGGGCCTATGCAGTCTAAGCCTTTGCATAGGGCCCCAAAGAAAAATCAAGATCAAGCCCCCATTCACCCTTAAAAACCCCACTATATTAAACATATCCACTACAAAAGCCCATATAGTTAAACAGATAAAAGAAACAAAAAGAGGCCCAATTGGGGAGTTTGCATTGGGCCTTTCAAAATTCAGGGCCGGCCCATTATACACAGGTCAAACTGTCTAAGTCTCTAAAAGGATAATGAGCTCTAAAAGGTCACCAACTTTATAGATATCATTTTCAGGTACGATTTATCTTGTAGGCTGAGTAGGGGTGACTTCGGATCGGATTAACCTCTTTCGGAATTTTTCCAAATTTTTTTCGGAACCTAATATGCTAACCAAATCCGATCCAATTTTTTTTCGGATTCAAAATATATTTCCAATTTTAGAACTTTCGGAAATTTCGGAATAACTCAGAAATTTCGGAATACTTGGTAAATTTTCAAAGATCTCTTTACTTTCAATTATTTTTGGAATATCATACCCAATGTTCATTATAGGAGAGAAAACTATGTCCACAACACCAATGTACCAACAACAATCGCACTTGTTTCTTGAGAAAACCTATTTTCATTCAAACAAGTGATCCAAAAAAATGAGAAAAGAACCCGCGACCACCAATAGCAAGCATTGCATTCGTTAAGGTCCGGGTATTTGTAATGTTTCAATCTTTTTTTCGTGTGTGGAAATTGAAGCGTGAAGTGTCTGCGATAAATAATCGATTATGGTCTTGGACTCTAAGTAGCTTTACATAATATTCTATCTATTGGAATTTGGCTTTTGGATTGATGCGGAAGTCATTGTATGACTCAATGACATTTTTTTTTTTCATATATCATTGTTGTTATGGTAGGCGGTGTAATGACGATTAGAGTGGTCCAATTCAAGTGGGGAAGTAGCGGCTAGGTTATGTTTTGTTTTGTTTTTGGAAGTAAAAAACTAGAAAATGAATGAACGGTCGAGATCTAATCAAGTGGATAGTGAGAGAAGTATATATTTTCGGAATAAATTGGCAATAATATCGGAAATTTCGGATCGGATCGGGTTTTAGAATTATATCCAAATCCGATCCAATTTTTTTTTGGAATTTTCGGAAATCGGAAAATCGGAAAATCGGCCCATGAAAACTACACCCAGAGCCAGACCAATTTCGGGTCAGATTTCGGAAAAATCGGAAATTCGGCAAAAAGAGACACCCCTAAGGCTGAGTGAGAATCCTATTAAGGCTGCACAATGTCAAGCAATTGGATTTTGACGCAAGTCCATTATTATGAAATTATGACGATCTCTTTATAGTGGAACTATCGGCTAATCTAATATGCTATCTAGATTACAATTAGTAGCAGAGACCATAATCACCATATATGAAAGCAACATTTATAGTATTTCTATCAAGGAAAAACAAGTAGCATGGACAGTGTTAAAAATAATAGTCTCACATTGCTTTGATACTTGGGCATGAGCTAGTAGATATGTTCTTGGGCATCCTCACTTGGTACTCCGGGTTTCAAAGTGAGCTCTACCCATGAGTTTATTTACATGGTATCGGAGCTAGAGGCACTCGGAGAGTTTGTCAATGCCAATTTTTTGTACTCTCCTTTAATGCAGGGTTGGAAGCGACCCTCTCCCTCCACGCCAAATTAGAGGTACCAATGCAATCAGTCACCATTTATTATTATTATTATTTTAATCCGACTCGATCATTACTTGGATTGACCTCATACTATGTCAATAAACCCATGCATGCATGGGTAGAACTCATTTGGAAAATCGGCTTACCAAGTGAGGGTGCCCAAGAGCATATCTACTAGCTCATGCCCAAGTATATCCAAGCAATGTGGGACTATTATTCCTAGCACCTCCTCTCGAACTCTTGATCGACCAATGTCAATGCCAATTATATTTTTTGTAGTCTCCCTTAACGCCAAGGCTAGAGGCGTTCCCACATTATGACATGGATGTATTATGTGCCAAGTAATTAATAATACTTGCGTTTTATGTTTTACTAAAACATGAAATTATTAATGTGCATCTGGTTCATTCTTGAATATATTGGCAATTAGAAGTGTTCCTATTTACTAACGTAATTCTTATGGAGAATTACATTTTTGTTGAAATAGAAAATTGTCCTCTCCCTGACTCTATTAATACAGTCTCATAGGTGTGTATTGTGTTGTGAGATTTACAACACCGTAAGAACATAGAGAAAGGTATAGAAAGAGAAACATGTTTTCTCCATTCGTGAGCATAAAACTATGGATCAAGATATGTATTAGCCCTCTCCCTCCACACCAACGATAGAGCTACCAATGTAATCAATTACCATTTTTTTTAACCCGACCATTGTTATTGGATTGATCCGAAACCCATGGGTAGAACTCACTTGGAAAACTAGTTTACCAAGTGAGGGTTACCAAGAGCATATCTACTAGTTCATGCCCAAATATCCAAACAGTGTAAGACTATTATTCCTAACATACATAACACAGTGTTTCAGTTAATGTTTCATAATCGAATAAAGTAGGATATCATGATTTTTTTTATACCTATTTATTTAATAAATCTGTTAAGAATCAAGTAATGGCATAATTGGCATTGTATCATATCAATACAATGAAACATCTTTTTTTTTCAAAGCACCGTGCATGTAATTTTACTGATCTTAGCTGTTTACTGCAGAACTGGCCATTTTGTAGTTCTGAACAGTCCAGTCCATTGTTTGTTGAAGCCACTTTTTTGCCGATGTATCTCTCTACAAATGCTGAATCTTAACAAATTTTCAACTGTTCTGGTAATTACTCCATGGAAATCGATGTAAAACTAAGCACATGCAAAACATGTGCATTCTCCCACCGCCTTATGATCCTAAAATTGATAATGAACACCAAAAGTGTACAGGGTGTTCAATTCATGTGTCATATAATTAATCATCAAAATAATGTGATTTTTGCTCTGGTTCCAATTTCCAGATGGTCCAAAGGAATACCAAACCATGGGGAAGAGTCGGAAAAAGCCTACACGTTACGTTTCTTGTTCATTCCTATCGACCTTCAAAAGATTCTAGACGATTAACTGAGTTTGTGCGCCTGTGCACGCGCTTTCAAACATCAATGATCAAATATTCAAGAATAAGCATGCACACGTAATGATAATTAACCGCATACGAATCCTTTTATTTCATCATTAGATAAAAGTACAGCGCATTAGATTGAACCAGGGGCGGATCCAGAGGGGGCGGGGGTCTATAACTCACTCCAAAAAAAAATATTTATAGTGTATGTTAGTTGTAGGCAGCCTCTTTGAGTGGCAATCCTGTATCCGCCCCTGAATTGAACAGCACTATGTTTGACCAAAAACTAATTTTTTTGGATCGTCCTTGGACACAGTTGCAACGTAAAATTACCAACTAATGATCAGCCTACTTTTAAACTCAGAGTGGCATTTAGGAATGAATCAAGTGCAATTCAGTGATTAGAGGCAGAATTCTGATTTCGATCAGACATTCTACAAAAGTACAGTTTCTCTCAACAAATAAATGATTTGGGCCTCGTTCAACTAGAGAAAATTAGAATTTGGAGGCCGAAAGTTCAAGCCCAGTCCTACCGAAAGTATTCATGCATACCCTAAAACAGTGCAAAAGAAGTCTAGAAGTATTAATAGATGGTACACACAATCTCTACTAGTAGTATATCCTATAACTAATATGGACTCTTAAAATTCATCTGGATATTTTTCTTATGCATAATACTTAGATATTTATTAATGAAGACTATTTGGTCTTTTTATGTCTTTGTAAATTCTTAGTACCGATATTGTCCTTAAATTAAAATGTTGTTTCACACCTTTAAATAAGAGTAATCGGTCATTTCCTGTGGCAGTGAATTAAAAAACCAATTCCACACCATTTTGAATTGTACGCCCCGCCATAAATGACATAAATTAGCAATAATTGGGTAGGAGAGAATACGAAGGGATAGAAACTCAAATATTCATTTCTTCTCGCCCTACCTAAATCCAAAATCTCCCCACTCTTTCGACTCCTTAATCTCTCCATTGAAACCCAACTATTCTTTGTTCATTAAAGTTTCTTCACTCTGTAAGATCTTTTCGTATCCATCACTCCGTCACACGCCATTGAGGAGGTGAGATACTGTTATATTTGTATTCATATATTTGTCTTCATCTCTTTCAGTTGTTTAGCAAATTTGAAATCTAATTTTTTGTGGGATTATTTGTCAAGTAAATTCTTAGAAAGTTCTTTGTAGTCAGATTGTTTGTTTATATTTAGTATGTTCATTGAAAGGTCCAAAGAAATAAAATAACTATCCAATATCTTCTCTGGATCCCGAGTAATATGACATGCTTATCCTACATGCTAAAGTCCGATCGAAACATAAATATTTGAAGCTTGAATAAAATGAAAATTGAAAAGTGTTTGAAGCTTGAATACAATGGAAATTGAAAAGTGAAAGTGAAAGTGAATCAAGTTAGCTACACTGACCCAATGCAAGGCGATAAGATGAGTATCGGTTAAAAGCTAAGTTCCATTATTAGATAAATCAGATGCAAAATTTAAAATCTAGTAGCAATTACAAAGTTCTCATTTACAAACTCAATATCCTACTAAACAACATTAAAACCCATTGTAACATGTACACTATGTACTTTGATAAAATGGAAAAGGAGGGGTGTATTAGGGTATACCGTACGTGTGACCACCATGGCAAGAAAAACTACAAGTAGTGCAAATTCCATCATTGCCATCCAGATATAACAAGAAAGACGAGAATATTGCTTGCCTCTTCAACCAACAATTATCGTAAGTGCACTCCTTCCCTTCATATTTTCCTAAAACCAAATCAACTTCCTTCGCATAAACAATCAATTACAGTATAATTGTGATGTTAGAGCAAAATCCTAAATACAATAAGCCTCTATTACAATTGACTATCTAGAATTACCAAAGTAACTATAATTAGGTGTTAACCTATATCCTAAATCAGGAATGAACGTTCAATCTAATCATCAATACATACAAGGAAATGAGAACATACTAGAAACCTCATAAGCAGTGGCACCACTAATCTCAACAGGACTAACCATAAGCGTCTAAAAAGGCGACATCGAGTGACCCGAAACCGATAGATCACTGCGTCAAATCAATAGCAACTCAAAACCCAAAACACCCAAATTACTAAAAACAAATAAAATCTAACAAAACATAAGAAAACCCACGATTGAGGAGCGCAAACATGAACATTAAAAAGCCCCACTCCAACCAATGCCTCGACAAGAACAGTAAGTCCAATAGCATCAATATCATCACCATTAGTAACTAAAACAATCGGTTTGGAACAATCATTCTCAGAATTAACACTAACATCATTTGTAGTAGAAATAGTATAAACATTAATTAGGCAATAAAAAAACGAAAAATAATAACCGTATGGAACCAGTTCTTATCTTCAATTTCCTAGTCTGAAATTGTGTACCGAGTCCCATATTCACAAATTTGAAGCTCAGAACGGAAATTTTCAAAAATCAGTTTCAATATCGAAATTTTCTAAGAAATTTGGGTTGAAATGAACGGAAATTACCCGAAACAAAAATAAAAGTGTGAAAACCCTAGATTCCTGAAAAATAATGAATCTAATTTCATATGTCAGATGGCCAATTGGAGGGGAGGGAAAATTATTAACGTTTTGAGATTAGATAGAGTGGGTGTACCGGCCTTCTTGAAGTGGGAAAGAGAAAGATAGGTGAAGTGGCTACAACAAGCGTGAGTGATTGAGGGAATGAGGGATAACAATTTTAGGGATTTTTTTTTTGTTATTTTAGTTTTACCAAATATTATTTTAGGTAGGAAGTGAAATTAGTTTGGGCGGGCCTGGTATTTGGAAGAGATATGCCGACAGTTAATAACTCTCGTAGAACCATCGGGTACCCGGGGAGATGGCCAGATTATACCCGATAGACAAAATGTGCGGGGACTTCCTACAGACATAAGCCATCGATTATTCTTTGTAGTGGGAATTGAAGTTCCGAGAAGAGAATGAGGAACCTGACGACAAATCGAATTTCTTAGGGATTAAACCGTGAGAGTCATGAGTGAAGATGAAGTGTTGTTTAAGAAGAAACTGATTATCTTCGTGGGCGTATGGGCTTAGAAGTTAGAACACTAATGAAAAATAATACCATTAGTGACTATTTTGGGCAAATAGTGGCAACAAATGGCCCGGGTTAGTTTTTGTGCTTGATGAAAAATGGAAATGTTATAGAACTCAAAAACCAAAACTTTTTAGTGCAACAAGTTCAAAATTGAAGAGAGAGAAAGAAGTAACCTTGTCTTCAATTATTGCACAAACACACTGAATTTTGGAGAGCTAATGAACACTGAACTTGTCAAACTGAAATTGTTTTAGGTAAAAAATGAGTGAAGAGAAAGTCATGAAGTGTTTTTTTTTTCTTGTTTTTAAGAGGCAGGTACTTAGAGTTTGAAGGGAGCGGGAGATAGAGGGAGGTGAGAGTGAATGTGGGCAGTAGTGTTGTGTTCAAATTTGTTTTTTTAGTGGAGTTGTGAGCACGTTAGACCAAAACTAGTTGGGTCAAATAGATGGGTCAAACAGTCACTTAAGGTCGGGTAATATGTAACTATTTTAATGAAATAGTCACAAATAGTTCTCTACACATATACACCTTCTTTAGTAAAAAACCATTTGTCACCGTTTCAAAACGCACGTCACCAAAAACTTTTTAAAACAGTCACAAAAACCCTTTTCTGCCATTTGTGACCGTTTCAAATAGAACAGTCACAAATAACATTTTAAAACAGTCACAAAAACCCTTTTTTTTGTACTAGTGAGTTGACATTAAGATGAACAACTGGCGAGGAAAAGTGGACATGATGGTAGCTCGCTTAGACAATTTTCAAGTCATTCTTGGAATGGACTTCTTGAAAGCAAACAAGGTGGTGGTAATGCCACACTTGGAGGGGATTATGATCCAAGATTCTCGAGAATCCTTACTTCATTCAAGATGTTAGGAATGGTGGGTTCTAAAAGGGTTTTAAAAGTATTATATTACTTATAAGATGTATGTGTTTTACTATTGCGCCAAAGAGCGCCAATAAAGAAAATTGCTCAAGATACTGTTTTGTAAGCATACTTGTAAGCAAAATTGAGGTTTTAGAAGTGTTTAGACACTATATGAATGATATGTGACATTCTTTAACAAGACGTGATAACTGTAAAAATAGTAGAATCCTAATATCATGTTAACAACACTAATACGTAATCCTACCGTTCTTACGTTTAAATCAATTCTTCTTACTCTCAAGTCATAATCATGCAATATAATGAGTAAGGATTCGTTCCACTCTTAAACCCTCAAGACTTAAATTGAATTCAACTAATCAAACCCAAAAGGAACAATGGTGAGAGTAATGATTTGATGTGAATTTTCTATTCTACCATTCCCAACAATTGAATCTAAACAAGACATAATATAAAGATTTGAACTTTATTTGTTTAAACTCAATTTGAAACTACTCATGCAATAATTGAATTAAACTAATAATGACAAATAAGTAAATCTAAGGATTTAAGCTAATAAATAAATGAAAATGAAACTAGATTATGGAGAACTAATTAACTTTATTTATCTAATAGAACAATAAGAACAAGATATGATTGAATGAATAACAACTATTTTATTTATCTAATGAATGATATTCAATGATTTAAATAACTAAGCTAAAACAAAGAATGAAACTAATTAATGGAATGAAAACTAAGTAATTAACTAATCTAGATCTAACTTTTTCTAACCCTAAACTCCATTAACATTAGCTTCCTAACCTAACTGCCATTAACAAAGAGTCAAGCTTTTGTTTTATACTTCCAGATCCAAAAATCGTGCATGGGCTTGGAGCCATGTTTTGGGCGGAAAAATCCGCCCAAAACCCAATTTCTTTAGTCCAAAATGGGCTATTCAGCTGCAGTTGGCTTCGACAGATGTTTCATCCACTTCTGCTCCTCTGATTGGGCCAAGGCTTAGACCATTGGAAAGCTCTTTTCGAGCCGGTCGTTTTGACATAAGCTACTCCCAATTCGAGATCCGAGTCCAAAGATACGCCTTCGGAAGTTCTCACTGACTTGTGCATCAAGCTTACGCCCGTGTTGACTTTTCAGCTTTTGGCCGGGCTTTACAAAGGCTTTGTCTCCTTGAATCTTGACCTTTATTCACAGAGAACTCCTTAGCAACCGACCTTTGGTCCTTTATCTCGCTAAAGTGGCACATTTCTGCACATAAATAGACTTTGAAGCCCTAAATGCATAAAAATAATATGTCAAGATTAACTCTTAATTATTACTCACATAATTGGTCTAAAAGTATGATTGTTAAGGGTTAAAACTACAGTTTTGGGCTCTTATCAAACCACCCCAAAACAGCATTTTGCTTGTCCTCAAGCAAAGATGAGAAATTTGAATAAGTGACCAAAAAATGGAGTTCTATCTACTCGCGTTTACTGAGTGACGATTGCATTGACCATATCTTGACAAGGCCTTAAACCACTAGGAATTCCCTAGTGGACGAGTTATAGCCTCGTGAGAGTTTTCCAAAGAAGGTACTCACAAACTTCATCTATACTACAACGACTAAGAAATAAAACTATTGTTTCCTCATTCATGTCTCAACTATCTATACATCTCACTAGCAATTGAATAAGAATAACCAAGTCAAAAACTAAACTAATATATGCATAATAATCAATCATCTATGATACAAATATATATACTATGAGTAATACTATGAAATGCCTAGCGGTTAAGTTTCTGAAAACTTCGAATAAGCGCCCTTAAGTAGGTCCTCACATAAATGTCAAGACAAAAAACCACTCGATTTTTCTGCTCCAAGTTTATTTACTCCGATTAATGCGGTGGGCACACTTTACCTTACAATCTCAATGACAACAAGGAAGCCGGAGTCGATCAAACACATCTGCCACTTACTATCACACTAACCTATTTCTAATTGAGCTAGAGGTCTTTATTAGGTGTTGCGGGGATTAGGAGATGGTTTAAGAAGGAAGGAAATGGATATTCAAAAGGACAAGTCCGAGATAATAGAGTCTTCATATTATGTAACTTAGAGAAAACCTTGTTATTTTATTTTGCTTCTATACTTTGTTTCCATCCTTAGCCATATTTTTCTTTTTCTTTTCTTTGGCTTTTGACTCCCTTTTATTCTATTTTTGGAGTTTTTATTTATTTTTATTTTTTTTTCTTTTCCTTGGATGGAAACTTCTTTTCTTTTTCTGAAGCAACTAACTAATTTTTGTTTACACAGATTTTTCTCTTCTTCTTTCTTCACTCATTCTATTCTCAGACTTATTCTAGATTGGGTAAGTTGAATTTTTTTTATTTTGTTTTGTTTTTGTAACAGGTAAAAAATTGTGGTTTTATGGAAGGCTAAAGAAAGGCTCGGAGGGGGCTTAACTTCAGCGGAAAATAATTCATAGGTTTGAATTTTTGGCTATATCGATCCAAAGAAGGCCTAAATTCTCGCTTAGGATATGGCATAGTGATCAAGCAAGTGGACGTGTGATTTCTCTATCCGGATTTTACTTCTCCCTTGTGTCATTTCTCAAATGTTTCGCTCATATAAGGCTTTATGCTATATTCTCACAGGATTTGTAGAATAAGTACTCTAGCCTAGATTTCAGAAACTTACTACTAACAATCATAGATACTCATGTAATATATTTATAGATAGATGCAAAGATTATTACCTACATATTAACCTAAGTTTCTAACAATTATTATGATGCAAAAGCTATGTGAGACTTCTAGATTGTTAAGAGCATAGAGAAAGAAAACAATACCAATATTCCTAAGTGTATAGCATAAACTTATTTATTTATATTTTTGAAATTTTTAACTTGAAAACAAATGCATATTATACATATCTATATCCTAACAGATGCCTTAATTACACGTATTTCTATGCCCCCCCCAAACAAGAAGCATGCTTTGTCCTCAAAGCATTTAAATAAAGAGGCTAGAAAAATACCATGGAAATGCATGAAATTCGGAACATCCAGAAAACAAGGTTAGAACATACTAATATAGGAAATAAAAAGCGACGAAACTCTATAAGAGTTCCACCCATTATGGGGTTAACAGAATTAAATTGCTTGAGACATAAGCAGACACTAACCGAAACTAAAAACTTACTTCCACTCCAGCGTTTACTTGTCATCCTCCTCTTCTATAAAGAAGTGAGGTTCCTTTGCGATCCCCGCCATGCCATTATAATTTGCCAAGCTTGCCGCCATTTATCATCTACGGATTCTAACCTGTTAAGCGCCACTTGGTCGGATGGGGTGTAAGGTGCAACCTGATGAGGTTGTATCCTCCACCCTTGCCAAGTCATTGCACGGAAAGATCGAATAATAGAATTGGTGGGTCTCACAATGTCGACCCCAACCCAGTCCGTGAAACGGGCACAAAAACAGGGAAGAAACATAGTATAATACGACAAACTAATATAGGCATAAGAAGATACTTATGCCTCATGCTATGGGCTCGTGCTAAACTAGACATTAAGGTCTTAGGAAGGTCATATAGCAGGCGTTCCTCAGCTAAAGCAAGGAAAACATCGCAAGTGGCATCATTCGCAGAAGAAAAATGCCACTCCCCTAATATGTTTAGCATGATAAAGAACATTACCGTATCACATTAAGGGACAAGCTACCAAGGGCTACGTTATATGTCCCTTGGTCCTCTACACGGAAAATGCCGGACCCATAAGCCTCATGCAAAAAGTCATAAGTGTAGACATGCATATTATCTACCCAATAGCATCATGGGTCTTGTATTTCAGCGGGCATGGCAAGTCCAAGAACAAATGCTAGCAAGAACCATAAGCGGTTCCCAGCCTATGTGTGTGATCACCTCAAAACCAAGCACCATAAGTAGTGCTTTGAAACAAATCTTTGAAAGATTGTTCGGTATTATTGTAGGAGATGTCATCTCAAAACTACGCCCGAACAAATGGAAATCACCCGGAACAACCCGCAAAAACTGGAAATTTCCCGGTCTATGGAAGTCGTATGAGAGTGCGCTTACTTGGCGCTGAAAGTCGCTCTCAAGATTTTGGAATTCCAGTGTTTGAGCGCGAGTCGCGCTCACCTTGGGCACGAGTGCGCTCTGTACAAAAATTCTGAAAAATGTGTAGAGCGAAGCGCCCTCCTCGCAGAAGCCTTGGCGCCCTTCGAGGTGCTGATTTGTGAAAATGGTGAAGAACAACGGAAACGTGGGAGTGAAAGGTGAGAGATGGAAGTTAGGTGTAGTGTGGGTTGTGAGTGTAGAATGAATGAAGTTTTTATAGGTTTTGAATTGTTAAAACGAATCGGTAGGTTGCCAAAAAGCTTTAAGGCAATTTCCGGAAACAATAAAATTTCCGAACCCGAAAACGAAAACAACTCATATTCTTGATTCTATAACAACCCTAATATCGTTTATACTGGATTTAGACTAGTAACTTCTAAACTCTCTTAGATTTCATCATACCACCACATCTAATCATAGGTATGCCAATTACGACAATATTCTCAACCTTCACTCCAAAACAAACTCTAAAATGGAGGATCTTCTACAAATCATGATATAATAAATAATACCACCCCCAAACAATTCGGGAAGGTGGGATTAACAATAAAATCCATGCACAATTTGAAAAGAACAACATTATATTAAAATTGAAATTCAAACAATATTTAACTACCAAGTTCAAAGTTAACTACGGAATTTAACAACGTAACATCCTATCTACTAAAAATAATAAAAGGCAACATCAAAACAACAAACAAAGATAAATCTAGCTACTCTTAAAGGGAGCGAGGTGGGGATAAGAATAGGAAGTTTAGTGATCAAGCATGGAAAAACCAAACACCCCACCCCCAAACAAATTTTTGAAAACAGGTTTGTAAAAATTTGTTTTAAAAAAATAGTCTTTTTAAAGTCGATTCCCTAGACTTAAAGTGATATATATGTATTTACATGCAGTTTCCCATATATCAATAATCTAAAAAGTTGTGGGTCTTTCCACAAATAATTAACATGGAATGCACCATCAAACGTAATTAAGCACCAAGATTTCCTATGACGTAGCTTAGTGGAATGAGAGTAAAGCCTTATAGATCTAAAACCTAATCGAAAGCATACAATTTCTTCTTTGTCCTCCCACGGGCGGGATGCCAAGTAAATGAACGGAGAAAATTGATGGTTGTGGAAGATAATGTAGGATGTGGATAATTTTGAGAAGGAAAAAATGGAAAAAATGAAAAAGTGTCGGTGGCTTGTCCTTTGGGTGTTACTTCTTCACTAGTTGGTTTTAGATAGTTATGAAGCATAGGAGAAACGCCAAGGTCAAGTACAAACTCAATGGTTCTTTGAAAGGTAGGTAGAGGCTTAGGGACATGCGTGATGGAAGGTGAATGAGTGACATGAGGATGTGAGGTGGGTGAATGGTGTTCAACTAGTGTTCTTAGGTCTATATCATCGAGGCCTTGAGATATGCAAGACATTCCTCAATAGGTGGGTAAGAAGAATCATGGGATAGAGGGCTTAAAAATTCTTCTTCCGTCATGGCGTCAAGAGATGAATGGATGTCAATAGGAGAGAACTTCATGAGGCGCAAAAGAAGGGTTGCAAAAGAGTCGAAGGAAATCCTCCTTGATGTTATCTACGCCTAGGGAGTAGAAATTGTGATCCTTGTCTTCTTCCATAAGAGGGGTATCTACTAGTGTGGGGACTAAAGTGTCACCGCGACTAATGTGAGGTACAAAACTCTCAATGGACTTCACTTCCCCTTCTACAGGCAAACCTAGTTGTCCATGTGTTTGTCTAAACATGTTAACTTCTACAGAAAGATTTCCAAAAGTAAGAGTCATTGAGCCATCCCGACAATTAATTTGGGCATTGGCGGTTGCCAAGAAAGGACGCCCTAAGATGATGGGAATGGAATCATGAGCAACTTTTGTGTCAAGAATAACAAAGTCGGCTGGATAGTAAAAATCCTGAACTTTAACGAGAATATTTTCAACTACACCCTTGGGATACTTAATAGAACGATCGGCTAACTGCAAAGTCATTTTGGTTGGTTGAAGTTTTGTTAGACCTAGTTGTTTATATAAATAAAAAGGGAGTAAGTTAACACTCGCCCCTAGGTCTAATAAAGCAGTTGTTATGAAGGTATCACCTAAGGTGCATTGTACAGTAGGACGACCAGGGTCCTTGTACTTAACAATTCCGTTATGTTCAGATAAAGAGAGATATTGTTCAGTTAAGAATGCTTCGTGGGGTATGTTGGTTTTCCTCTTCTTGGTGCACAACTCTTTTAGAAACTTAGCATGTCCAGTAGACTTTTTTATAGCTTCTAGAAAAGGTAGGTTTATAGTCAAATTTTTAAACACTTCCCTAATCTCATCAAAATTCTCGCCCTTTTAAACACAACTAGTCTTTGGGGATATGGTGCTTTATCGCTATTTTTAGCGTAAGGGGATAAAAGTTTTATTAGTCTTTGCTTTATCTCTATCCGCTTTCCATCTAGGTGTCCATATTGGAACCTCTACAGGTGTAGGGGTCTTCACTTCCTATTATTGAGTCTTGTAATGTTTTCCCTTTTTGGTTGTGGTTTAACCGGGTACTTCTACGGTTGTAGTCTTCGGTTTCTATTATAGTATTTGGTATGGTATCATTTTTAGTTTGTGGGTAATCTTTAGGCATAATCACTTGGTTATCAACTACTCGCCTCGAACGGGGTAGTGATCACCAGTAGGTCCCCTTGGTTTATATTACCATTACAACAATACTTTTTATTTCAAGGCGGTGTTTGTTGACTTAGGATTAGGCAATCGCTTGACTTGGAAACACGCCGGTTTGGTTATTATTTTGGTTAGAAGACATGTCAATAACCTTTTGGCACAAAGACTCGCATCATTTGCATCGCTTTGTTTCATCATATTAGAGTTTTGATCATGCCGATCTTTTATCAAGTTGAGTTTTGTTGCATAATTTGATTTTGTTTCTCCAACAAGGTCACTACTACTTTGTCCGTAGATGGTTGTATTGGAATTAAAGCTTGTTGAGCGCTCATGTCTTGATATTGATAGTTCTGGGTAATGGGTACTAAACCTCTATTCTGGTCACCTAAGTTCCCTTTGTCCTTGATGTTGAGTTAACCGGTTTGAAGTGTGATGGTTGTGGTGGTGTTTGTGCATAGACAAGAGGACAATAGAAGTCGGAATGCTCAAGACTACAAATGCATATTACAACGAGTAGAGTTAATGTTCATGACCGAGTGGGTTGTTGTTGAACAGAGATGGCATCTACCTTTTTAGTGAGGGCATCGATAAGAGTTTTAAGCTCGGGATCATGTTTAATCTTAAGAGAAGAAGGAGAGGAGCGGGAGGAATCGTTACCTCCCCAATTGTTGTTCTTCTTAGATTGATCTTCTAAGAATTTATAAGCCTCCAAGGCTCCTTTACTAAGAAAACTACCCCCTGTCATGATATCTAGAACCTCCTTATGATAATGTGAAAGCCCCTTGAAGAAAGCACGAACAAGCGTGTCTTTCGCAAGATTATGATGCGGGCATTCAATGAGAAGATCAGTGAAACGATTCCAGGCTTCTGAAAAGGATTCATGAGGATTCTGGCTGAAGAAATGAATCTTGTGAAGCATGTCATCTGTCTTTAGTGGTGGGTAAAATTGTTCCATGAACAATTGAACAAGTTGAGCCCATGAGTCCACAGAGTTTGGCGTTTGGGCAGTTAACCAAGACGCCGCCTTGTCGGCTAGGGTGAAAGGAAACACCCTAAGTTTAAGTTGATCTGGACTTACGCTAGGATGATGGAATGTAGTGAGAACTTGGTCTATCCTACGCATGTGTTGGTAAGGCTTCTCGTGGTCTAAACCATGAAAAACCGATAACAAGTTAAATATATTAGGGGATTCAAAATCCCCACTAGGTCTACAAGAACGATGCATGCACTTAGGGCCATCGTTTAGGGCTTTATAAAAATCGAGAGAGGAGTCTCTTGTTCTTTAGCCATTGATGCAAGTGTAGTGTGTGAAATTTTAGATAGGCGTGTTGTATTTATTTCTATGAAAAACAAGTCTGATTATACTAGAATTAAAACTCCTCCCACGTAAAAGGCGCGAGGAGTGGAAGAAGGAGTACCTGAATGCCTCCTTGCTATGCGTTTGAATAACGTCTTGTATACGCGATCTCAGTGTATTTAACAAGTTAGAAACACTGAGTAACTTGAAGACATAAAAATTTGCATTTACCTATGAAAATTGGGCTGTTCACACTGAATTTTCCTTGAGGGTGCGAGTGCCCTCTCGCTTGGCGCGGGTGCCCTCTCGCTTTGTCGAAAGTCCAAGATTTTGCGGGTCGCGCTCCAGAGTTTTCAAGTTTTAGGCCTTTTATCGTACTCCAAAAAATCTGAAATTTTTACAGTAATTTGCTAAGAAGTTTATCAAGTACCCTGTAAAATTTCAGATCAATCGGAGCTGTGAAAGTCCCTCTACAGTCCTTCAAAGTTTGCGAAACGGTTTTCTAACACAATACAAACAACCGAATGGTTAACCCATCAAAACAAATCCAAAAATTGCCAAATTTTTACTGGAGACTCCTGACAGATCCTAATTGTTCCTGTAAAAAATTTAGAACAATTGGAGTTCTACAACCTCTCCTTATTGGCTGGTGTTCCAGATATTAAGTGTTTGCAACACTGCAGAAACACACTGGAAACACTCTACTATTTAGGAGGTCAAAACAAATCAAAAACTCATCAAATTTTTACTACAAACTACTGACTTAGGATAGATACTTATGTAAAAATTATAGAATTTTTAGAACTCCCTAAGTAACCTTACTCGTCTATTTTTCAAGAACATACGGTGTGAAAACTGAAATGCAGCACTGTAAAGATCGTATTTTTTTCACAAGGTAAACCAACTTTGAAAAATCTGAAAATATTCCAGTAAATCAACAACACATTAAATATTATGTATGAAAATTTAGAAATACCTTCACCGCAGTGTTTTTCTCTGTGAATCCGCAGCCCCTATGCCTGAAACAATGAACAGTTCCGAAAATTCAAGAAATAAGAATGAAAAATTAAAAGGGTGGGTGGGTAGAGAATGGGGGATTGCCCCTTGGATTCAAGCAATTGAATTCTTGTCTAGAACGAGATTAAGATGGCAGCGGCGCCATTTGATAAATGTAAAAATAGTAGAATCCTAAATATTAATGTTAACAACACTAATACGTAATCCTACCGTTTTACGTTTAAATCAATTCTTCTTACTCTCAAGTCATAATCATGCAATATAATGAGTAAGGATTCGTTCCACTATTAAACCCTCAAGACATAAATTGAATTCAACTAATCAAACCCAAAAGG
Organism: Coptis chinensis; assembly: GCF_015680905.1. Lineage (NCBI taxonomy): Eukaryota > Viridiplantae > Streptophyta > Magnoliopsida > Ranunculales > Ranunculaceae > Coptis > Coptis chinensis. Next base: position 20,750,065 of record NC_141456.1, on the reverse strand, counting down.
AACAATGGTGAGAGTAATGATTTGATGTGAATTTTCTATTCTACCATTCCCAACAATTGAATCTAAACAAGACATAATATAAAGATTTGAACTTTATTTGCTTAAACTCAATTTGAAACTACTCATGCAATAATTGAATTAAACTAATAATGACAAATAAGTAAATCTAAGGATTTAAGCTAATAAATAAATGAAAATGAAACTAGATTATGGAGAACTAATTAACTTTATTTATCTAATAGAACAATAAGAACAAGATATGATTGAATGAATAACAACTATTTTATTTATCTAATGAATGATATTCAATGATTTAAATAACTAAGCTAAAACAAAGAATGAAACTAATTAATGGAATGAAAACTAAGTAATTAACTAATCTAGATCTAACTTTTTCTAACCCTAAGCTCCATTAACATTAGCTTCCTAACCTAACTGCCATTAACAAAGAGTCAAGCTTTTGTTTTATACTTCCGGATCCAAAAATCGTGCATGGGCTTGGAGCCATGTTTTGGGCGGAAAATCGGGCCCAAAACCCAATTTCTTTAGTCCAAAATGGGCTATTCAAATTGCAGTTGGCTTCGACAGATATTTCGTCCACTTCTGCTCCTCTGATTGGGCGAAGGCTTGGACCATTGGAAAGCTCTTTTCGAGCCGGTCGTTTTGACATAAGCTACTCCCAATTCGAGATCCGAGCCCAAAGATACGGCCTTCGAAGTTCTGGCGACTTGTGTGCAATTTACGCCCGTGTTGACTTTTCAGCTTTTGACCGGGCTTTACAAAGGCTTTGTCTCCTTGAATTTTGGCCTTTATTCACAGAACTCCTTAGCAACCGACCTTTGCTCCTTTATCTCGCTAAAGTGGCACATTTATGCACATAATAGACTTTGAAGCCTGAAATGCATAAAAACACGTAATCAGTATTAACTCTTAATTATTACTTACATAATTGGTCTAAAAGTATGATTGTTAAGGGGTTAAAACTACAGTTTTGGGCTCTTATCAAGACGCCTCACTTGAAAAATATATATCTAAATAGTTTATCAATTTATTTACTTTGTCATGAGAAATTGGAAAAATGTGGGGGATTATGTATCTCCTTGAATTAATTAATTCAAAATTGGAAATTTGTTGAAGTGTTACTCAGAAGACATCAAATGTGGTGTTTTACTCTAGGAGAGATGCATAAATTTCAAGGAAATCTTCAAAGCAAACGTGCATAACAAGGTTCACTATGGAATTATAATTCATAGCATTGGACAAGGCTGGAGAAGAAACAGAGTGGCTTTGAAATTTCATAGCATATTCCAAACTGAGCTAAACCTGTGCCAACAGTGTGTATACACTGTGACAGCAAATTTGCTATTGGTAGAGCACAAAGTAGTATGTATAACGGGAAGTCTCGACACATCCGTCGTAGACATAACACCGTTAGACAATTGTTCTCAAATGGAGTTATCTCAATCGACTATGTAAGGTCAAAAGATAACATTGCGGATCCACTTACAAAAGGTTTAACAAGAGAGCAAGTGGAAAGATTATCAAGGGGAATGAGCTTAAAACCTTTGAGATAATCAGCCAAGAGTCCTCATAATGGAAAAACCAAAATCCTCATAACACCGTTAGACAATTGTTCTCAAATGGAGTTATCTCAATCGACTATGTAAGGTCAAAAGATAACATTGCGGATCTGCTTACAAAAGGTTTAACAAGAGAGCAAGTGGAAAGATTATCAAAGGGAATGGGCTTAAAACCTTTGAGATAATCAACCAAGAGTCCTCATAATGGAAAAACCAACCTAGTTGACTAGAGATCCCAAGATCTAGGTTCAATGGGCCAACTAAATTATGTCTGTGACTCAGTGAGCACTGAAGAGTAATACTATACTCTAACCTATTCCTATATAAGACAGTGCATATCTGCCGCAAGACCTAGGATAAGTCAAGCTTTTAATGATTTACTATATCTTAGAAAGTTATGTTATCCAAATGGAGTATTGCAGGATACTCTTCATAGAAATCACCTATGTTAGTGCGAAGTGGGGCTGCTTCTATGAGAATTTTAAAGGCAAATGTCTAAGAAGCACTATCTGAAACCAAGAAGTGTTTAAGGCCAAAATGAACACAAATGTGAGAACCAACAGTATTTGAGAAGGTACTGCGTGAAACAATATGTAAAGAGAGAAAAACTTTTTCGAAAGGGTGCACTGGTTCGAAACAGTGCATTATGCCGAAAAGTGTGCGACCTTTCGAAATAGGCACTGGTTTAAAATAGTACTTTATGCTGAAAAAGTGCGACCTTTTGAAATAGGCACTAGTTTAAAACAGTATTTTATGCCGAAATGGTGCGTCCTTTCGAAACATGCATGTGACTTTTCAAAGAGGTGCCTAACTTTTCAAAGAGTCTATAACACCCCTATTTGTTTTATTCCCCTTTTTAATTAAATATATGAAGTTAAGTAATAATAATAAGAAAAGAAGATAAAGATAAGAGAAGAGAGAGAAAACATGGGGAGAGAGAGAAAAGGGGTTTAGTTACAACCTCTTTTGCTCCCTCTTGGATATTTTCAGGGGTTTCAAAAAAAGAAAAAAGAAAAGAAAAAGAAAGTTAAGAAAACAAAAAGAGACGTAAATAGTTAAAAAAGAGAAATAGAGTGCTACTGCCTTGAGAGTGGTAAAGAGAAGGTTTTGAAGGAGAAATACTATCTTAACGTTGGTTTTCGAGTTCGCCTGATTTCAAGTTTGTTACATAAACTAACATTTTCACTTTTCGATTAATTTCGGTGAGTAGTCTAAACTTGCTTAATTCTTTTGAAATTTTATTGTTTGATTATCACATAATTTGTAGTAGTTATGCATTTTATTTAATGGATTTGGAGATTTAAAAAGGTATTAATTAATTTTATTAAATTTATATATTGTATATTATATGTTACTTAGCATGGTTGACAATTTGACATACTGTCTTTCTGTCGCAAGGTTCACAGTTGCTTGATAAAGATTTTTCACGGAATGTTAAGCGGTCTTTGGTAGTCTGCAAGATGTTGATTGCTTTGAATGGTTTATTAGAACCTTTGGATTGTTTAAAAGGTTGCCTAAAGCTGCGTTAAAAACCTTATAGATTACTATTTTAACTAAAGGGTATTGTTTGATTTTGATGCATGAGATAAGTATAGACGTCAAGATTCCCTTGTTGATATACGTATTTTGATGGGTATTTTCCATGTTAGTTTCCTGTTAGCAAATTTCACATGCTAGTTTCTGGTGGTGGGTTCTCTAACATCCTTTTTGTTATATATATATATATCTATATATATTGTCTAATTTGTGGCTAAGAATTGTTAACTTTAGTTAAACACGAATGTGTGGATTTGTTTATTACATTAAAATAAGTCATGATATATGATTTCCATGCATGGGAGAAATAGGTTTTGAATACCAGGAGGTACAACACCCTTTGTATTTCTCCCCACCTAATAATTTTGCAAGATTATAAGTTTGTCTTTAATATGCCGCGTGAGCATAGCCTATCTATTAGTTTTGAACCATTTTCTTGGTGTATAAGGATACTACATGAACACGAACCCTTCTATTAAATTTGATAAGTACTCAAATGGGCATACATTTTGTTCCAATATTGGTGCGTGTTGTTTGGTCCTGTTCAAGTCATAAATTTTGTCTGATTTGGAGACGAATTTCAGTGTGTTTAGAGATTGATTTTGGTTTTCTTTAAAGCACGTTAAGTAAGTGTTATCCTCCATCTTTCAAACTCAAAAATCCCCATAGCATTTCGGTTTATGTAGAAGGAGTTACACCCTTCGGAAGTTGGCACGTCAGAATTTTTTGACTCCAGAAATCCGGTATGTGTCTAGTTTGGAATCGGGTTTTCACATAGTTAGGGTCAGATTCAAACTCTTGCTAAAACATGAAAAAATGATTTTTCTAAGTCTTCTTTCCAACCCAATTGGCCTCGTTGCATTCCGAGGTCTGTGGAGATAGATATAATGTCTAGAAGTTTGGTTAACAGAAAATAGTGCGTCAGAAATCAGTTTTTGCACACTGTGTTCAAGTCCAGTTTTAAAATAGTTAAGTTGAGAGTTAGAATTTTTATAAAACATAAAAGAGTAAGATCTGGAAGTCTGCTTTCTATTCCAATTGGCCTCATTGCATTCGAAGTCCTGTGTAATTAATTATGACGTCTGGAAGTTTGACTGGCAGAAAATAGTGCGACAGAAATCAGTTTATGTGCACTATGTTCGAGCCTAGTTTTGGCACATTTAGAATGAGATTGAGTATTTTTATAAAACATAAGAAAGTAAGTTCTGTGTGTTAGCTTTTCAACATAAAAATCCTTGATGCATTTGGATACCTGTAGAAAAAGAGTTGTGCCGTTCGGAAGATAGTCCGTCAGAAATCTAGTTTGCTGAAAATTAGGATTTTTACCATTTTTGACCTAATTTTTCTTCTAGATGGGCTGAGGTTTGGACTTCGAATTCTACATGAAGAAGTAAGTATACCTATCATAGTTTTCAAATAATCCAGTGGTGTATCATTTCGATGACTGTAGAAAAAGTTATTGCTTTAACAAGTTGGCTAGAAAAGCTACCGTGTTATCCTTTATGTGCATGAACCTATTTTGGGAAATATGTATAGTAATAAACTAAGATTCTCTTAAACTCTTCTTGGATGTTTTATATAGTGTTTGTAGCCTACTTTTAGACATGGTTCATAAGATCATATTTTTTTTTAGAATCAAAAGTAGAGAAATATCCATTTGTGAGTTTTTGGATTTAAATGTTCATAGTGTATCTCTGGGTATGAAACTTTACGTATATGATTGTGGAAGTAATTGAAACTTATTGTATGTGATTATATATAGTATAAATTATTGTTTCCCTTAAAGGTACATACAAGGATGTTGATATTTATTGGTTAAGAACTACGTAAGCCTTGATTCCAATCTTGAAAGATTTGGATACGTAGGCAGTTTTGAGCAAAAGTGAGGTCACTATATTATATATTATATATTAGTTTTTGTGATAACTAATATATATATAATGTTAGTATGTAATTGTGTATGTGATTGTGGCTATCTGAATTGTATTTGATTGATGACCATTCGTGTTGCATTCAATGATATTTAAATACGTGATTGATTTGCATTGATGCATGAAAATAACTTTATTTTGTAGGAGGGTAGGATCTATTAATCTTTTATGCAGGAATGTAAATATCCTACCCTAAGACGACGTGTTGGCTTAAAGGTAAGGTGTATCAAACTCATATTTAATTAGGTTATTATATCTGCATTTAATAAGTGGAATATAAGTGGTATTTATATTGTGAGTTATTTTAGAAAGTAGGAATGATGAGTACTGTTATATGAGATTTTTGGAATTGTATATTGGGGGTGAAATATTATTTGGGAAGAAACTACATGCCATTTTGAGAAAACGGAACTAACTTGTCGTCCAAGTTGAAATGATTGTAATAGTATATTCCTTTATTTGAAATATTGAACATGTTGTTTTTATTTTAGCCTTACTCATACCAGGAAATTCAATTTGCTGACCCATGTTTGCTTTGTTTTGCAACGTGGGTGTGTTCTTGGAAACATAGATGGTGGAGTGTAGCGGATGAGGACATGTGATTTGGATTTGCTCTTGGAGTCTTTTGGTTTAAGTTTTTCTGAAGTGTACAGTTTTGTTTTTGAGACAGATGTAATAGAGTTGGTTAGTTTCTTTGTAGTTTAATAATGTGATTGAAGGATTGTTCCTTTTGGTTTTAAATTTGATCTCGTATTTTAATATCGTGGTTGATAATATGTTATTAGGGTTTTGTTTCATCCTGGGTTTTCAGATGATTGAATAGGGTGACGATTGAGATAATTATATCTTGGATAATTCCCTATTTTAAATATTCTGGAAATTTGGGGTCTGACAGAGTCACTGTGCTGTTTCAAAAAGGCACTTATCACCTATAAATAATGGATGAATTTGGAGAGAAAGACGCCAGATCACACATTTTCTGATCTTTCTCTTCTCCCTCTGTTCTTAATCAAATACTATATTGTATTCGCTGATTCTGTAGAATTGAAGTGCTAGCTTTCTATAGAAGGAAATCCATTCTATCTTGGGAGACAGTTTCCCATCAACCTTCAAGCACCGTGAGGGAGAAAATCTGTCTTAAGGACATAGTGGTTCTACACTAGGCTCGGATTTAACAAAGAAATACAAAATACTTACAAGACAAAAGGTTTGTATTGTTTGGTGATTGGTAAAGAGTAAGTACATTTAAGTTGTATATTCCTAACATGTTCCACATCATTTTTTAAAGTTGAATTTGGAAGCAAATTGTCTAATGCTGAAAATAGTGGCATTGTGGGAAAAACATCATCATGAAATCACAGATGAGTGGAAATCACATTTCATGTCTCACTTTGATGCATTTCCACTTCTCTATTGTAGAGATAATAATTTGGGCGACCATATGATTCTGGATGAATCAGACTGACTTGGTAGGAGGCTTATAAGAATAGAGGATTACATTTGTTGAATCTTTCACCCTATTATGGCTGCAGTAAACTTTAACACTTTGGAATGACGTAGCCAATATTCTTTCTCAACTTTAATGCAATTGTTTGAGTTCACTTTAAATTTGTATAGAAGAAAATAATAATATTCTTCATAATTGTTTGAGTTTGCATTTTTTCCTCCTTTCTAGCTATAAGTTTTGGAAATTCTGTTGTCATGTGTTGTGGACGTAATGTCGTAAATATCTTTTACAAGATGATGATGAAAGTTGGAGTAGTGTGGAGTTGTGTGTTTGCAGCTAAAAATTTAATCTACAATTTCAACGGACCAACTGGTGTACCAATTCAATCGTTTGGTAGTGAATTGGTCACTTTCTGGTGAGTCTGTAGGTACAACATTATTAGAGGTGTTTGCAACTCGTTATGGATATTTTCTTCTGGACTGTTCACAGCAGCAACCTCAATATTCTGTTAGCAATGTCTTTTGAGCATGACCTATATATTTTGGATAGCCAACATTTCTTTTGATCAAGGTATACCTGTTGGAGTTATCCCTCACATGAGGATGAGGATGAAGGAGAGAAACAATACTGTTCGTGTGAAGAAGTCTGAGCGCGCACGCGCTCAAATTGGTCGTGACCAAGGAGTGCCTGCGCCCTTGCCGTGAAAAAGAAGATAGTTTTTTTTTCAGCCTCTCACGAAACAAATTTACTAGACTTTTTGAGCTGGGAAAATAAGAGGGCGCGCGCGCTCAGATTTGCCTATCTGAGAGCGCGTCTGCGCTCATGCCTGAATAAGTCGGGTTCTGATTTTCTCCATAGTAACGCAAAATTTCGCAGACGCGCCGAAATTTCAGATTACTATAAAAACAAAAGTTAGGTTTTGGAAAACCAAGTCTTGAATAGAAACCTAATTTTGAGAGCAATCAAAATTTAAAGAAAACCCTTGCAAAGAGAAAAGCTTGTAATGAGAGAGGAGTGATCTAGTAAGGTGGAGAGACTTGAGAGGAGTGATCGTAATCTTCCTTCCCATACTTATAAAAGGATTAGCTCTTGTGAAAGTAGGCATCATTGGCCGAACCACGTTACATCCTTGTGTTGTGGTATGTTTTACTTGCTTTATATTTTTATTGCTTATTTGTGATAGTTATATCCATAGATTAGGATTGTGGTTGTTGGTTGTAGTGAAAGATTAGATTTTTGATTGGAGTAGTAGATTGTCCAAGTACAAGTTATCTTAGTGGGGATTGATTGGTATCGTTTTCCCCAACAAGTGGTATCAAAGCCAGGTTGAATTAAGCCTAACAAGGTTGTTATCCAAATCTTGCCCGGAAGGTGTTTGATAAAATTCTAAGAGGAGGTTTGGGTTGAAATAGCTTGTTAAGATGGACCATTCTGTAAACACTCGATGACTAGTCTAAATAGAGGTAACTAAACTATTTGGAAAGCCAAGATGGAAGACTTGCTCTATTGCAAGGACTTGGCACAACCCATTGAGAATGGAGGAGTAAAATCAGACGCGATTGCCGCAGCTTAGTGGAAGACGCTTGATGAAAAAGCAATTGGGTGCATTAGACAACGAATTGACAACAATGTAATCCGCCTTGTATCCCAAGAGACCACCTCTTTCAGCTTGTGGAAAACATTAGAATACCTCCACGAGAAGACAAGAAAGGATGCACAAAATAGCTTCTGTCACTCAGAGATCCTTGTTACAGAAAAGCAAAAGAGAGGCAAAAGCATAAAACCATCTCATTCTAGAGGTGATGACAAAAGAAAATCTAGGAGCGCGAGCAGACCTCCCAAGAAAGACTTGTCGTGCAATCATTTTGGTATCCATGACCACTTCAAGTATGAATGCATAGAATGAAAGAGGAATGAGAAGACTAGTACCATACATGAAGACAAGTTAGAGTTGAAAGAAAGCACCACCGGTAGAGATGCCACAGACATTGCTTCAGAAGGTGAAGTAGGAATTGTGTCAGACTATGACGAGTTATGCTTGAACACTTCATGCTAGGATACAGAGTGGTTGGTAGATATAGGTGCTTCCTACCATGTCACACCCCATAAGAGTTTCTTCACTACCTACAAATTGGGTGATTTTGGTGAGGTAAAGATGGGCAACAATGAAGTCTTGAAGATTGTAGACACTGGGGATGTTCATGTAGAAACCAATGTCGGCTACACCTTGACACTCAAAGGTGTAAGACATGTCCTTGACATTCTGCTAAGCCTAATTTCCGCTGGGAGGTTAGATGATGATGGCTTTCAAAACTCGTTTGGTAATAGGGTATGGAAACTTAATAGAGGTTCCATTGTAGTAGTCGAAGGGAAGAAAACTTGCTCGCTTTATAAGACACATACTAGTTTGTGTAAAGCAGAGTTAAATACGACACAAGAAGAAGCTTCCTCTGAACTGTGACATAAGAGACTGTGTCACATGGGAGAAAAAGGCATGGAAGTTCTTGCCAAGCAAAAAGTCTTGCCAAACATTAAAGGTACGCATTTAAATAGATGTACTCATTGTTTGGTAGGAAAGCAACACAGGGTGTCTTTCCAAAGATTCCCCTCTCATAGAAAGGACAATGTCCTTGAGCTTGTACACACAGATTTATGTGATCCTATGAAAGTGAAGTCCCATGGGGGAGCTTTGTACTTCTTGACTTTCATTGGTGATGCGTCAAGAAAGATATGGGTATATAGTCTGAAGACCAAGGATGAAGTACTTGTCGTGTTCAAGACTTTCCATAGTATGGTGGAAAGAGAGACATGGAAGCCTTTGAAGTGTATTCGCTCAGATAATGGGGGCGAGTACATTGAGCCATTTGAAGAGTATTACAAGAGTCATAGGATTCGTCATGAGCAGACCGTTTCCAAGACTCCGCAACATAATGTTATAGCCGAGAGGATGAACCAGACTATTATAGAGAGGATGAGATGCATATTGTCTCACTCTAAGTTACCTAGAAGTTACTAGGTAGAAGCAATGCGCACAACCGTACATGTGATCAACCTATCGCCTTCGAAGTCTCTGAATAGTGATTATCCAAAGAGAGTATGGTCAGGTAGAGATGTTGATTATGGATACTTTAGGGCATTTGGGTGTAGGGCATTTGTTCATATTCTAAAGGATGAGAGATCCAAGCTTGATGACAAAGCCAAGCAATGCATTTTTCTGGGTTATGGGGATGAGAAGTTTGGCTACAAACTTTATAATCCGATTAACAAGAAAGTAATCCAAAGTCGAGATATTATGTTCTTGGAAGACCAAACCATAGCAAACTTTGAGGATAATGAGAAGCCAGAAGCTTTCACTAATGATCTTGTTAATTCAGAACCAGAAGTTCCTACTGTGGAACGTGTAGAAGGTATTAAAATGCAGAGAACCATGGATTTAAAGCTTATGTTGATGATCATATTTCTCATGATGGGATAGAACCTATTGATATATAAGATGTAGATGAAGTGCATGAACCACCACCTGAGCAAGCAGAATTGCATCCTCCTAAAGTATAAGAAGATGGGGGCAAGGAGGTCTGAGAGATAGAGACAAGCTTCAACCAGGCATCCACCACATACGTATGTTTTACTATCTGATGGTGGAGAACCTATGTACTATCAAGAGGCTCTTGAAGGTACAAACAAAGAGAAGTGGTTGAAGGTCATGCATGATGAGATGGATTCTTTGCATAAAAATCACACTTATAACTTAGTTGAGAAACCGAAAGGAAGAAAAGTTCTCAAGAATAAGTGGATCTTCAAAGTAAAGCATGAGGAGAATAATCCACACCTAAGGCACAAAGCTTGCCTTGTTCTAAAGGGATTCGGTCAAAGGAAAGGTATTGACTTTGATGGAATTTTCTCTCCTGTAGTTAAGATGACTTCTATCAGGGTGGTATTGGGCCTGACCGCAAGTATGAACCTAGAGGTTAAGGAACTAGATGTCAAGATAACTTTTTTTCATGGAGACCTTGAAGAAAATGTCTACATGGATTAGCTAGAGGGGTTTGAGGTCAAAGGCAAAGAGCACCTAGTATGCAAGCTGATAAAGAGTTTGTATGGGTTGAAATAGGCATAGAGACAATGGTACATAAAGTTTGATTCCTTTATGGTAAAGCATGGCTACATGAAGTCCGCTTCCGATCATTGTGTGTTTGTTCACAAATTTCCAGATAGGATTTCATAGTGCTCTTGTTGTATATGGATGATATGTTGATAGTTGGCCAGAATATCAACAAGATATCCAAGCTGAAGAAAGACTTGAGTAAGTCCTTTGAGATGAAAGATTTGGGTCAAGCAAAGCAGATACTTGCTATACGGATCACTCGTGATAGAAAGAGTGGGAAGTTATGGCTTTCTCAAGAAAGCTACATTGAGAAGGTGTTGAAGAGATTCAACATGGATCAAGCAAAACCAATCAGTTGTCCGCTTGGTGGCTAGTTCTGCATGACCAAAGATATGTGTTCAAAGGGTGAGCATGAGCAGAGTAAAATGGAAAAGATTTCTTTGCATCCGCAGTAGGCAACTTGATGTATGCAATCGTGTGTACAAAACCGGATATTGCTTTCACCGTTGGTGTTGTAAGCTGTTTTCTGTCAAATCTGGGTAAAGAGCATTGGGAATAAGGTGTTAAGTGGATATTGAGATATCTCAAGGGTACTTCTAAAGCGTGTTTGTGTTTTGGTAGGAGTAAAACCTTATTTGAAGGCTGCACATATGTAGACATGGCAGGTGATGTTGACTCTATGAAGTCCACCTCCGGTTATCTGTTTACTTTTGTAGGTGGAGCAGTATCTTGGCAATCTAAGTTGCAAAAGTGTGTTTCCCTCTCCACTACAGAAGCCGAGTATATTGCAGCCACTGAGTGTTGCAAAGAGATGCTATGGATTAAGAGGTTCTTCGATGAACTAGGGCTAAAACAGAAATAGTTTATAGTTCTATCTGACAGTCAGAGCGCCATCCATTTGAGCAAGAATCTGAGTTATCATTCTAGATCCAAGCACATACATGTGCGTTATCATTGGATTGGAGATGTTCTCGAAGACAAACATTTGTGCATTGAGAAGATCCATACCGACAAGAACGGGTTGGATATGATGACCAAAGTCTTACAAAAAAGTAAGTTTGATGTTTGTTGTGCTACCGCCGGAATGGTAGCACACTCCTCCTTTTGATTTGGCAATGCATGGAGGTGCCCCCCTCAATGTTCGAGGGGGAGATTGTTGGAGTTATCTCTCACATGAGGATGAGGATGAAAGAGAGAAACCGTACTGTTCGTGTGAAGAAGTTTTAGCGCGCACACGCTTAGATTGGTCGCGACCAAGGCGCGCCTGCGCCTTTGTCGTGAAAAAGAAGATAGTTTTTTTCACCCTCTCACGAAACAAAGTGTACGTACAAAAATGTGTACCTAGGTCTATGCAATTGATTTTAGAGCCGCCACTAACTTTATTAAGAAAAAGTTGAGTAAAACCTATGTGAAAGACTAGCCCTCAAAACTAGATGATTATTGGGTTCGGGAGTCAAGGTACGATGTGGGAAGGTGTTAGGCGCCCACGCTCGCCTAGTAAAACCAGCCTTACTTCTATTGAGGTGTAATGTATTAAGATAGGCGAACGAAGAAAGCTTGAAAAATTAATCTACCAAGTTGGATGATCTTCACTAAATTATTAAAAAACTAATAACTATATGCTATAATAAAACTAAAAAATAATAATCCTAATATGCAATACTAATTAAATAAAAGAGAAAAGAAAGATGTCACATTGTTCGGAATGTTGCCTCACACTTGATTGTAGATTGATTGATTGATGATATTGATTGATTGTTGATGAATGATGATGATAAACTTGATTTGGAATTGACAACTGTGAATTTGGATTGAAACAGCTGATTTGAGGAAAAACAACTTTTGGTAAAAAGAAGCTTCTACTCAAGATCGAAAGAGGGGAAAAGAAGACTAAAGACGAAGAACATGAAGAACTTCATTAGAAAAACCTCGAAGTCAAAATTTTACCTTCAACTCCAGATTAAACTAAAGAAATTCTACTGTAGAATGATGAAGTAGAAAAGAAAAAAAAAAAAAGAACACTTAAGAAAAGAAAACTACTAGGCTATTAGCTCTGAATAGCTAGGTCCAGATTATTAACTCTGAATTCCTAGCTCTAGATGTTTAGCTCTAGATGTTTTTTTGTGGGTGAATGAGACCCATATTTATAGCTTTTGGGCGTGGATTCAAATATAGTAATGAGTTTGATCCAATGGCTGAGTGTTGAGGAAGAAAAATCCAATGGCTTGATCTCTTTCTGGTTGCACCTCCTAAATCTGGCCCTTGATTCAAGAGGTGGGATAAGGGGTGCGATCTTGGTCCTTGATCTTTGGATATTTCAGATGGATTAGGGAAAAAATCAAGCCCTACACGTCTTCAATGAGCCCATAATCCAGGATTTCCAAACATGGCTCCAAAATGGCATATTCTCTAGAATATTCTTGATTTTAGGGATCAAATCAAATCAAACAATTAAGGAAGGTTCTCTAGGTTTTTGGAGGCTTGAAAATGGGCTAGAAAAACTAATGAAAAGGTCCAACTCGAGCTGGATCCACAGCCCACGACCACGGGTCCAAAATCCACAAAAAGGCCCATTTTGACCATATTTTCAATGCTGCAAATTCCCTTTGACCGGGTCAAAATTAGGCAAACTCTTCTTCACAAAAATTGTTAATTAATCCATTAGGAAGTTCCACAAACTCTTAAAAATACCCTTTTGTCGAAATCTTACTCCAATAATATATTGCCTTGAGCAGTAGCAAATCCGCCTGAATCGAATATGGCAAGATTAGGGTTTCTGAAATCCAAAAGGAACCTAGGCAAGCTTGTACTCATTTCGAAGGATTTTTCAAGGGGAATTCAAATATGAAATAATCTCATCCAAATAAAGAGTGGAAAAAACGAGATTTGGGCTCCAAAGGGTTATAGGGGCATTTTGGTCATTTTCAGCTCAAAACTCAGAGAGCAACGAAACTTCAGCCATAGCTAGAACATGATGATGAGAGTCTAAAGACGCTAAAAGAAGATGAAAAGAAAGAAGATTGATGTAGAAATGAAGACTCTAGAAAGCAAATCACTTTATATGATCATATTTAATTCAAGGTAAAATCGTGAATGAATTCTGCCTGGGGTGCAAAAATGGGGTGTCTATAGTTGCCCCTCTTTGGTGGAGGTTGCTTGCAATTGAACGGCAAAGCCATGGAGACAAACCATTTTTGCCAAGCTCCAACCAAAAGATCTCATGAAATTTTTGAAAATTCATTTGAAAAATATTTTTGAAAGAGGGCATTTCCCTGGATATTTGAAATCCTCAATTTTTTCAAGTTGTTTGTGAGGGCTTAAAAATGATTGAATGTTGGTGGATGCATCGAACGGACTTATACCACGCAACATGGTGACTGGATTATTTGTGGAAGCATCGGACGGACTTATACCACAAGACAAAATATCAATACTAGCAGAAGCATCGGACGGACTTACACCACGTAACATGATATTGGTTGATTGGAAAATATTTTCTGAAAATGATGAACAACTTTTTTTTGAAATCAAGGGACAAATTTTTTTTGAAATCTGATATTTTTCAAATTCATTTTAGAAAACTGGTGAAATTAAATGGATAGATCAATTCATTTATGATTTTGACTTAGATTAAAAATTCTCAAATAATGGTGATAACCAAACACTGACGATAGACTCACCGGGGAGAGCAAGAAGATCCACTGGAGATGGAAGATTCTAAAGATGAAGGAAGAAGACACAGACGAACACTGCTGGAGAAGATAAGTGATGTGTTAGAGATGAAAGATAGATGCTGGGGATGATGATATTCAAGTTCAATCAATCAATTACGTTCAAGTACTCGGATTGGAAAAGACTGTCACTATGAGTTTAGGCTGATCCATTCGTGAGGTTGTCAGTAAAAACTGACACTCGCGAACAATTTTAATGTTGCACAAATGGAGTTACCGAAATGATATTAATGATCAAGTGGTTGCCAATAGTGCGATGGTGAAAACAAAACTTGATGAATATTTTTTCATACTGGAGGGTAAGAACCCTATGATACTAGTATTCATCAATTTTTTTTTTTTTTTTTGAATTTTTTTTTTTTTTTTTTTTTTTTTCAAACTTGGTCAACTGTCAAAACTGGTCAAAACCGGGTCAACTAGTGAGAACCGGGTCCAACAGTTGAAAACCGGGTCAGTCTGGACCAACCGGGCAACCTGGGCCAAAGACCAAACCGACTGAGACAGGACCTGGTGCGAAACAGGTAAGGGGTACCGACTTCCAATTCTGGTGCTTGCACCGAATCATTTGATTTAGGAAATAGTTGTTGGAAGGGAATGTTTTAAAAGTCAAACTGTTTTGTTTCCAAAAACAATCATTACTTTTTTCTGTAAACAAAAATCCTTCGAACAGTACCTATTTTGTAAACAAAATACGCCGCACATGCCACTTTCTAATTAAATAAAGATGCCTATTTAACATTTATGCTTTCTCAACCAACCATAGGCGTTCTAAAACACAAGACTCTATATAAACCATTGTCACCAAGTACGGTACCGGTTTAAAATGGAGTATTTGAAAAAAACTTAGTTCGTGTTTTAAATGGAATGTCTCGGAAAAAAAACGGAAAAAAAAACGTAAAAAAACATGGGGCATAAAAAACGGGTTTAAAACGTATAATATGTAAAAGAAACAGTAAAAACCAATGATAAAGAATATAATAGATAAGGAATTTGATTTTTTTATAAGAGTGGAAAAAAGAATAGACACATAAAATAAAAATAAAAATAATACAAATGAAAGAAAATTCAAATACATGAAAATATCAAATTATCATTACTCATCCAAATACTAGAAGTTTTAGATTCAGTACCAAAACACGACTCTAAATAAGATACTACTAATTACCAACCATAATGGCATAATTAAGTTATACAAATAAGTTAATAACTTTAAATTTTCAAATTAATTATTAATAGTCCAAAGCAAAATAGAACTGTCTCAATAAGTCAATCTAACGCTCACTCTTCAAAAAGGTAAACTCCAAAACTCCTTTTTCTTCTCGTGTTTTCTTTTAGATTAAAAAAAAAAAAAAAAGTTTAAAACGGGAGATTTTCAAAATCTCGGGTTTTAAACGTTTTTAAAGTTTAAAACGCATTTAAAACGGGGTTTTTTTAAAAAAACCCGGTTTTAAACTGGAACTAGACGCCTTGCCAATATCTCGGGTTTTAAACGCGTTTTTTTCAAAAAAACGCCAAATTTGGTGACAATGATATAAACAGACAAAATAAGAGAGAGGCGTACCTTAGCCGACGTCCAGCAAGAGAGAAGGTGCTAACCATGATACGTCAGGTCATCATATGGTAAGCCAGTACGCATTTTTTTTTATTTCTTTTCAGTAAAATCAAGCACTTATACTAATTAAATATTTACATGCAAAACCTTGTTAGTTCGATATATACGAGTAGAGAGGAGGAAATCATACCTGTCGCACCACCAAGCAAGAGATAGTAGTGAAGTGACTATGGTGTCGCCATGCTGATGACTGCCAGTGGTAAGCTTAAACTCTATTTGATTCAAATCTCATCTAATTACCTGATTTGCCAATGGTAGCAATTATTCTTTCACTTTTCACTGCACTTTTGGAATTTGTAGTCATGGATGACACTTGAGCTTTAAGAGAAACAATTTCTTGGCAAAGAATAGGCACTAGCATTATTTCTCTGCATAACAAGTTAGTACAATATACATGATATACATAATACAACTATGTTATTAGAATATACATGAGTGAGTAGATACTAGATATTATGATATATACACGAACCAAATTATTTGAATGCTATGTTAGTACATAAAGATGTATGGTTTAGTTAGGATATATTGGCTTCAGAATTTTCTACGTGCTTGAAATCCTAGATTTTTCATCATAAGCCATCCAAAGCAAACCAAGTTTTCGAAAACAAATCATTTTTTTTTTTTGAAATTCATTTTGAAAACAATTTTGAAAACCATGGAAAACAATACAAATTTTTTTTTCACAGAATAAGAAATACCACAGATGATTGAATAACAAGTGAGGGCAGGGGAATGAGTTACCGACAAGAAGATGAGCATGAGGATGACCACATGATAGAAGTACGATCAAACTTAACACCTATGAATTAGATGATATTATTTTCCCTTTGATTGCTTGACCATCACAAAGTACTAAACGACACCCAAAAACTTTCTTCCAAAACAGATAGAGCATAAAGCATAGGACCAATCTTCTGGAGACGACTTCCTCATACATCGCAATCACTAGTAGTGAATCCTCCAATGCCTTCCATTTTTTTTTTGCCTCGAGTACTTCTCAACTAGGAGATATAGTGAACTTAGAGATCAAGAGCGGACTTTCATAGGACTATAATGTAGGCTTAGGTGATGGGCTCAGAAAGAAGGGATAGGATCAAAAATTTATTTTTGGAGTAGAACTTGTCATATAAAGGGAGGAGTAATTGGAATGATGGTAGTGAGATGATGATACGGATCCCAAATCTCAAATGAAACTGCCCCTTGTTTAGGTTTTCAATTTTGGACCGGTGTTGATTATTTTGTGCAACTTTAAGCATTTTGAGTTCTGACTGGTTTTTTTTTTTTTTTTTTTGCCCCTTGCACTAGGATTTTTTTCAACACCTTCTTGGGATAAATAACATGGGGGGTGATTGTGTTCGTGATCAAATATGGATGTAATGATGCCCCTCGACTATGACAAGTTCTATAAGAGTGGGTATGGGTAATCTATGGGTAGGCCAAGGATTTATTAGGCTTCCTAAAGGATATGGGCTTGTATTGTGGGAAAACAAAAAATGGGTTAAGGCTCAAATGGGCTTCTAATGGTAACATATGATATTAGGTGGGCTTATGAGGCTAAAAACAAAACGATCAAAGATGGCCTGTTCCATCGTCTCTCTAAGATTTCCACTATACTCTTTGTCTTAAAATAAACAAAGTTGGGTAAAAAGTAGTACCTCTTTAATTGGTCGGTATTGGTAGGATTTTCCATGTAGAATCTTCATAGTGAATGGACATTCACTGTCGGGTTTGAACTTTCTAGTTCATTGATTCCATTATAGTCTGGATCTGCTTGCTCAGTTTTACTTGTAACAATCTGTCTCTATTGGTATCTAAGTCCTAGTGGAACATCAATGACCTCCTTCATATCTCGGTTCTCAAGAATGTTGATCATAGATGAACTCCTCTTAGCATTCTGCTCTTTGATGTAGTCAGATTCGAGTCAGCTGACTTCTTTGATAGATAGCTCTCATGTCTTCGACGGAGGCTAATAATGCAATATGGAATTTGCCCTCTCCCCGGTAGGGTAGCTGGTTGGTTGATTGGCTAAGTAGCCGTTGATTGATGGAATGCAGAATATTCCCCTTCTTCAGTAGGGTAGTTGATCAAATGATGTTGTAGAGTTTTGCCCTCTCCACAAGGGTAAATGCATAATGCTGAATGCTGATGTTGCTGATCTTAAACATTTGAAAAATCTTCTCAAATATAATTGCTGAACTTTCTTCCTCCTTAATCTCTTCTTCTCGGTGAGTGATTCTCTCATCTTCGAACAATGAAAATCATGTACCACCTTAAGGCAATAGATTGTCATAGATATGATCAACACTTCTATGGATTCCTTCAGTAATTTGATCAGGCTTCAACGCTCAGAGGGGATCAAGGTTATACCAATCTGCACATAACGTGGTTCATCTGTAGTGCCAAGGTTGATGGTCTTTGTCTCCACAATGACTAGCGTCTGTCAATCCTCAGGCTGCTCATGAGAAATAATGGACTCAGCAACTTCATTATCCATTCCTTCTTCATCGTCGGGGGGGGGAGGGGATCATAATAATCTGCACAAGTCATTCAATCATCTTGCACTAAGACAAGTGGGTAAATCATATTCTGTGGGATTTTGAAAACTTTTTTTATTTTTTTTTGGATTTTTGAAATATAACTATATACAAAAGGAGTTAGAACAAAAAGTTTCACGCCCTTTGAGCCCTATCAGATTCATCTGGTGGCTTAACCGGAGCAATATGATGGCTGGGGATTGGATAAATAATGACTTGCGTTCCCCAATCATCATAGTCTCCATCAATGAATGGATCCTCATCAGAATCTAAAGTATCTAGAAACCTTTTCCAAATTTCATATTGCGTATGGGAGTCAGAAAGTGGCATGTTCTCAACATCCACTGGAACTGGGTCAATAATAGATTCCATATTCAACAAATCATCCAAATCAAGTATGGTCTGAGGGTCCAATTGGACATGATAAGGTGTGACAGTCTTGTCTCCTGGGTCAAATCCTACCCCAGGGGAACTGGCTAAAGTAAAAGATAGAGTATAGTCCATACCTGACGAGGAGGATGTCGATCCAACCTCATTTATCCAACTAAACTGTCTAGCCTCATGATCCAACCTAAGTTGGCGATATCCTGAATAGAAATTAATATCTAGCTCAAACAAGAAACTAACTCGAGTTTGGATCTGGGTCATCATCTTCGCTCCATAACATGTTGGAATCAATAATAGCATTAATCTCTGCCCCTAGATCAGGTAGAGCCAATCCAAGACAATTCACCATGGCACTAGAATCGATAAATAATTCTGCCAGTCCTTCCACAACCTCCTCAGTATAGCTTAGCCCTTTTCGATCATCTTGACTAGGAATCTACAGCGGTTCTAAAATGCCATTTTGGTTTTTTCCCAATCTGAATCTTGGAAAATAGTTCTGCTCATGGAACAACTGAGTCGTCTTGGGATTTCCATTGCAAAATGGGGTAGGGAGCTTCTCCTTGTCAGGTGCTCTAAACTCCACAATCCCTAATGGTTCCTCAGTGTAGTTACACTTTCCTTCAATCATTGGTATTACCTTATGCTCCTCTGAAGAGTCCAGATTATCTGAATCACCAGTGATGCAAATAATCTTCCCTTGCCATAAAAACTTGAGCTTTCTGTGAAGTGTAGATGGAGTTGCACCGGACTGGTATAGCCACAGTCTACCCAAAAGGAAATTGTAATTGGCATCGATGTCCATAGCCAAGAATGTGACTTTGAACGGGACTGGACCTATTTGGACGTCAGTTGTGAACTCGCCAAGGACTTCTCTTCTCTGATTATCAAACCCATGAACTGCTCTAGCTATATCCTTAGTGAAAGTGAAGTCTTCCGGCATGATTCCAATGGCTTTCGCAGAATTGACCGGGCAGATATTTAAACCGGATCCGTTGTCAATCAATACAAATGGCACCTTATAGTTGTTGCAATGCACCGTAATAGTCAACGCTTTTGTGTGGATTATTCTATCTGTGGTCAGATCATCATCAGAAAATATTATGGAGTTTGTCTTCCTGAGGGAAGCGACGGTACGTGCCAAATCGTTCGGCTGGATAGAAGCTGGAACATGAGCTTGATTCAAGACTTGAAGAACTGCTTGCCTATGTTGGGGTGATGCCATGAGTAAACCCCATATGGAAATGTTGGACTTGGTTTTTTGCAATTGTTGGATTACTTCATTACCCTCCTGCTTCTCTAGTTCAGTAGCCGTGGGCGGGTCAGGCTATTGGGCCAGAACTTGATCCTTCTGTAAGTGTGGTGCCTTGTATATCCTTCCTCCTCTTGTCAAACCGTGAGTCTCAACACATTCCTCTGCCAAACTAGGTTCTAATTGTTTCAACTGATATAGTGAGATTGCTGAGTCATATTTACTTTTCTCGGGCTCAATTAACTTCTTCCCTAGAACCTCCTCGGTATCGTGACTCTTGGCTGGCACAAACTGGACCTTGGGGATTGTGATAGAAGTTGGGATCACCTGCCGCTGAGTTGGATTCTGGCGAATCACTGGTCCTTGAGGTTCTGACCCAACTTGTGATGCCGCAGATTGAGATGGATGGCTTTTGAATCTGTGAAGTATGTAGAAATGGTGCTACCACCTCATTTAATTGGATACCTCTAGGCTTTGTTTGCTCAATGCATCTTCTGACTGCATCTTGAAGATTAACTGGCCTTGTGGTGCTAACATTGGACGTCTGTCTGATCGGAATGATGAATGATGTCGGATCCTTCTTGACAGCTTCCAAGGTATTAACTCTTCCATTATGAATTGGAAATAGATTTGCCAAAATATTGGGAGTGCCGAGACTGGAGGCATCTATCTTACCCTCATCAATTAAGTTTTGGATAAGATGTTTAAGGAGCATGCACCTCTCCGTCGTGTGACCTGGAGCCTGATGGAAGTCACAATGTTTCGAAGCGTCGTACCAGAACAACACTGGATTTAGAGGAGGCCTCGGCTGCATTAACGTAATCAAGCCCTGTTGGACTAAAGCTCTCAATATAACTTGTAATTGGAAGCCCAATTCTGTGAATTGCCTCTGTTGCCTGGGAAAACCCCTGTCTTGCTGTCTTGGAGGGAAAATGACTTGATTGGAAAAATGATGATTTGTCACCTCCAACTGAATTTGCGTATGTGGCTGAGGTTGTACTTGTGTGGCAACGGCATGTGTGTCCTTCGGCTTATTGACAGTAACTAAAGGTGGCTTCTTCTTCTGAGCATCGTTTGAACCTGATGATACAATTGAGGTCATAGTTCCACAAGCTAAAGCATCTTCAATTTGAGTCCCTGCTAAAACCAAAGCCTGAAAAGATAGATGATAGCTGAGACTCAATCGATTTGCATATTTAGAGTTCAAACTTTTTACCACCATTCGAATCTGTTCGGTCTCTAACAACTTGTCTAGAATCTGAGCTGCTTTGTTCCTCCACCTGGTTACATACTCGATGAATGTCTCAGTAGGACCTTGCTTGAGTGTCTCCAATTGTCTTCGACCCACCTGGATGTCTGTATTATATGAAAAATGGGTCACAAAAGTTGTTGCAAGTTCAGCCCACGTTCTCATCTTCTGAGCGTCTGTGTTCATCCACCAAGTCAGTGCCACACCCTTTAAACTCCTCTCGAATAATTGGACTAATAGTTCTGGCCCGATCCCCATAGGCTGCAAGTAGCTAGCGTACATTTTTACATGGGCTTTGGGACACCCAGTTCCATCATATCTCTCCATCTTAGGGAATTCGAAACCATGTGGAACCCTAATTTGTGGATATGGACAAAGACTATCCAAATCAAACTCGTCCGCTTTGATCTTGGTCAACGCTTCCTCAAGCTTTTTCAATATGTCTTCCACTGGGCCTTGGTATTGATCTTAGATGATAGGAATTTGATTTTGGGTGTTCATATAAGTGGTAGGTTGTGGTGTCTGTGTGATGTATGGAGGAGGGAACATGAATGGTGTAGAGCTCATGGGTTGGGATAAATTTGGGTTGAACATGGGTGTGGATGTATATTGGTTTGGGTTGTAGTATGAATGGTGAACGGTGGGTTGTGCCATGTAGGTAGGGTCGATATAAGAGATGGGTTGGCTTGGAGTCTGAGTTGGTATAGGAAGTTGTAGTTGGGTGGATTGATGTATGACATTCCTAGTAGGTAGTTGGGTTTGTGGAGTAGGTAGGTTAAGATTAAACCTTGGTAGTGGTAGCGGAGTGGATTGCCCTTGAGACAATTGTCCTTGCCCCATGTTCATGAATTTTGGTAGTATTTCTTGAAACATTCTCTCCATTGCTTGTCTCATTAGTTCTTCCGATCCAGGAGGGGGTGATGTTGGACTCTGACCACCTCCTTGGGGTGGTTGTCCATTGCTAGACAGTGATTGTTCGCCTTGAGAGATAAGAAGGGAACTAACCATTGGCTGAGACGCTAGTGGAAGAGACCCTTGAGGAAAATTAGCTAGTAGATTCTCCATTTGCATAAGCGAGTTAACGGTTGCACGAGATAACCTTAACCCTGGCTTTCTATTCCAACTGGCTTCCGGATAAGCCTTCTTCTTTCATATCTTAACTAAAACACTTCAAAAGAAAACGTAAGTATGACTCTCTAGGGAATTCCCCAGCATAGTCGCCAAAAAACCTGTACGCACAAAAATGTGTACCTAGGTCTATGCAATTGATTTTAGAGCCGCCACTAACTTTATTAAGGAAAAGTTGAGTAAAACCTATGCGAAGGACTAGCCCTTGAAACTAGATGATTATTGGGTTCAGGAGTCAAGGTACGATGTAGGAAGGTGTTAGGCACCCACGCTCGCCTGGTAAAACCAGCCTTACTTCTACTGAGGTGTAATGTATTAAGATAGGCGAATGAAGAAAGCTTAAAAAATTAATCTACCAAGTTGGATGATCTTCACTAAATTATTAAAAAACTAATAACTATATTCTATAATAAAACTAAAAAAAAATAATCCTAATATGCAATACTAATTAAATAAAAGAGAAAAGAAAAATGTCACCTTGTTTGGAATGTTGCCTCATACTTGATTGTAGATTGATTGATTGATTGATGATCTTGATTGATTGTTGATGAATGATGATGATAAACTTGATTTGGAATTGACAACTGTGAATTTTGGATTGAAAAAGCTGATTTGAGAAAAAACAACTTTTGGTGAAAAGAAGCTTCTACTCAAGATTGAAAGAGGGGAAAAGAAGACTAAAGATGAAGAACACGAAGAACTTCATTAGAAAAACCTCGAAGTCAAAATTTTACCTTCAACTCCAGATTAAACTAAAGAAATTCTACTCTAGAATGATGAACTAGAAAAGAAAAAAAACACTCAAGAAAAGAAAACTACTAGGCTATTAGCTCTGAATAGCTAGGTCCAGATTATTAACTCCGAATTCCTAGCTCCAGATGTTTAGCTCTAGATGTAATGACCAAAGTCTTACCGGAAAGTAAGTTTGATGTTTGTTGTGCTACCGCCGGAATGGTAGCACACTCCTCCTGTTGATTTGGGAATGCATGGAGGTGCCCCCCTCAATATTCGGGAGGGGGAGATTATTGGAGTTATCCCTCACATGAGGATGAGGATGAAGGAGAGAAACCGTACTGCTCGTGTAAAGAAGTTTGAGCGCGCACATGCTTAAATTGGTCGTGACCACGGCGCGCCCGCGCCTTTGTCGTGAAAAAGAAGATAGTTTTTTTCAGCCTCTCACGAAACAAAGTTACTGGACTTTGGGCTCAGATTTGCCTATCTGAGAGCGCGTCCACACTCATGCTTGAATAAGCCGGGTTATGATTTTCTCCACAGTAATGTAAAATTTTGCAGACGCGCCGAAATTTTAGATTACTATAAAAACAAAAGTTAGGTTTTGGAAAACCAAGTCTTGAATAGAAACACAATTTTGAGAGCAATCAAAATTGAGAGAAAACCCTTGCAAAGAAAAAAGCTTGTAAGGAGAGAGGAGTGATCTAGTACGGTGGAGATACTTAAGAGGAGTGATTGTAATCTTCCTTCCCATATTTATAAAAGGATTAGCTCTTGTGGAAGTATGCATCATTGGCCGAACCATGTTACATCTTTGTATTGTGGTATGTTTTACTTGCTTTATATTTCTATTGCCTGTTTGTGATAGTTATATCTATAGATTAGGATTGTGGTTGTTAGTTGTTAGTTGTAGTGAAAGATTAGATTTTTGATTGGAGTAGTAGATTGTCCAAGTACAAGTTATTTTTGTGGGGATCGATGGGTGTAGATGTTGTGTTTACTGGACAACGACCTAATGATCTGGATAATTGGGAATGGCTGCACTCTTCTTGGGATAAGAGTTGCATACGTATCAAGTTTCTCGGGCTAAACTTGAATTAAGCCTTACGTAGTTCATCTCTCTCTATTTATAGGCGTGTGAGTTGACTTTCCATATTTGCTTTGGATCGTTATGAAGTGTAGATCTACCTTGTGTGCTATCTTGATGATTCGCCATTAATGTGTTGTTACAAAGTTAATGTTTCCTTGATTGTGGCGTTGATTGAGCTCCGAGATTGTGCTAGTTGATGTCTTTCCATAAATGGTTGTAATTGATGCTTTAGACGACCTGGGTGTTGGGTCGTTGGGTACGGTCTGATAGTATTGGACGACCTGAAGGAGGACGACTTGTTATGTGGACACGTGTATTGTAGTGTGGAATGGAGGGTACTTACATAGCCCCTTTATTTTTATTCGTTCTTTGGACAGCTGTGGCGCGGAGAAAGAACGATTAAAAAGTAAAGATTTGAACCACATGTCTGATAGCTGTTTTGTTTTGAATTTAGGTTTTGGGGAATGTGCAGGAACTATTTGGGCTAAATTTGTGGGCCTGAAATTACGGCGATTTGTGGGCGAGTAATGATTTAAGTTTTGGGAACACGAAATATTTTTGTGTTCTCGAGGTTTGGGGTAGTTGAGGGGTTTTTGACTTTGGGATTTCGCTTGCTCAGTTCTCATTCTAAACAAAGAGAAAAAACCCAGAGCGAAAGAAAGAAGAAAAGAGAGAAACAAAAAAAAAACTTTTTCCTTCTTCGGTATTAGGTGCGTCTTTTGATCTTGCAAATCTTTTTTTTCATTAATTTTAGACCTCGTAATGTCTGCTACCAGTGATAGCTTGAGTGGTGAGGTGGAAGTTGATGAATGGAGAGAGAGAATAGTAAGTGATGAAGAAGTTAAGGAGAGGATGTGTAGTGGTGACAAGGCTTCATCGTCTTCATCGTTGGAGACGGTGGATGTGAGGAAGCCTAAGTCGGAGGATTGCTATGCAGCTTTGAGGGAGGAGTTTGGCTGGGTGGATTCCGACCTGGTCATGTACGACCTGAGGGGAGAGAGGAATTTTTTTCATAGTGACTACGTTCCTTGGGGTGGAAGAGTAGTTGTTTTCTATGGACAGTTGAAGGCTGGGATGAGGTTGCCTTTTTCTTGTCTTACTGTGGAGGTGTTGAACTTTTTAGGGAAAGCCCCTTGTCAGTTCGTGGGGAACAGCTGGAGGATTCTCCATGTGTTGGACTTGTTGAATGACAAGGGCTATAACATTTGTTTATCGGATGTGACGGAGCACTTTGTTGTGAGGAGGTTGGGTGCTATGAATTTCAATTTTTATGTCTTTAAGGGGAAGTCTCCTATTATCGTGGGGGTGAGTAAGGAGGACTGGAATAGTAGGCCGTTATTGGCTGCGGGTAGATATTGTCCTCTTGGTTTGGAGATTGAAAATCGGGCTATAAAGTTGCCTGGTAAGTCGTTGGTTTTAGGTCATAATGTGTGTATGTTATATCATAATTTGGACATTCTAATTTATTTTGTTTGTTTTTGCAGAGATCAATATTCATTTTCGTACTAAGGCCGGTGTTATTGAAAGGTTCGTTTGTTTGAGTTTGGAGGAGAAACAGGCATTGTTGGGGGAGGTTGCACATTATTTTAAGAGGCGCGGAGGAGAGAAGATCAACCGTAAGAGGCTAGAGCAAAAGGCGAGGGCTCGCAAAACTGCAGTTGTTATCTCTGATTCTAGCTCGGAATCTGCCATGGAGAGGGAGAGCCAAAAGAAAGCACCTGTTTATGGAGGGAAAATGGCTGGAGGTGCTGGTGATAGCCGTTCTGGGGCGGCTAGGTTGGTTGGAGGATCTGATGAACACCGTTCTGGGGCGGTGAGGATTGCTGGAGGAGTGACGCAATCCAGACTCTCTGAGTTGGGTGATGCAAATCGCTTGTCATCCCAACGTTCTGAGCTGGGGGATGTGGCATGTTCTTTCGAGTGTGGCATGTTCTTCGTCCAACCGCTTCTCCTCTGGTGATGCAGATCAATCTGGTGGGGTGGGTGATGCTCCTGCTTCGTTCTGGAAGCTTAATCTGAAGAGGCGTTCTGAAGTGGTTGAGTCGGAGGGGGTTAAAAGGGCCCGAACTGAGTCTGAGGAACGACCTGGTACTGGTGAGGGTCGTACACCTTCAGGTCGGGTTCATCTGAAGATGATGAACCTGATTGATTTGGCTGCTGATGATAGGGTGGCTGAGGCCCGTGGAAAGAAGAAAGTTGATGAGGTTGAGCCTGTTGCTAAATAGTGCAAGGGGTCAGGAAGTATGGACCCAAGTAAGAAGAGTGAAAGTGTTGTTCTGGACTAGCTGGTTATGTATGAAGACCCTGTTAGTGGGCTGAAAAAATTTGTGGAGAATGGTGACTGTAGCTTTAAGTCCAAGTTGGTTAGTGGGGCATTGCTAGAGAGTATTGTGCTTGATGGGGATAGGTGTAAGCTGGATAATAAGGGTCTGGAAGTGAACTTGCTGGAGATGGACTGGTCTTTGTGCTATGTGAGTGTTCTTCCATTTTGAGCTTACTTCATTGGGCTTTGTCGATTTTGATCCAATTTGATATCTATATTTGTTTTCTTGTTTGTTAGGTTATGGCAATGTACAGGAAGCTGAAGGAGATGGCTTCTATTTTTGATTATTTCAAGAAGGAGCTGGATGCCAGCAGGCAAACTTGCAGCAGGCTAGTGGCCGAGCAGCAAGTGGAGAGGGCTGAGGTTGTAGGGCTGAGGGCTTAGGTGCAAGAGTTGTGTGGGAAAGTAGCTCTCTTGCAACCCTCTATTGACTCTGCAAAGTTGGAGGCTCAGCAATAGGCTGCTGAGTGTAAGAAGTTGCGGTCCGTTGCTGAACGAGCTGAAACTGAATATAATAACCTGGTTGATTTGGTGGAGAGTGGAGATACCTACGTTCTAATGGATGACTATCTGGAGCTAGATCGTAGGTATGAGCTCTGAAGATGGCAATTGAAAGTGGTACTGCAATAGTGTCTGTTGAAGATACTGGTGTAGATACTGGTGGGTGATTTGACCTGCCAACTGACCTAGGTTTTACTCCAGCGGTTCCTTCAGTTGTGCCTCCTGTTGCTACTGTCTTTGATGTTTCTGAAGTTGTTGCTGATCTAGCTAGTGGCTCGGTGGGTGAAGAGGGTGGGCCCTTGGAACCTTTGAATGTTGATCAAGTAACACGTGTTGTTTGAGTCTTTTCTTGTTTGATTGATGTTTGTGATGTGGTTGAAATGTTGGAACAATATTCTCTTTTTGCTCGAGTTGCTACTGATACTGATACACTTTATATTTTTATGGTGGGGATACTGAGGTCGTTTTCCTGGGATAACCTAGGTGCCTCATGTATCTAACCGAAATTGTATGTAACTAGCAATACTTAAATTACTTACCTGTTGGAATTTTGGTTGAAGCATGCATGTGATTGCTTTGTTTTTTTGGATTTTTGTTTGACGACCTGTGTTGCATCGTAGTCGTACTGATGAATTGCTTGACTTTGCTAGGTCGTCTGTTTGATATAGGTTGGAAAGTGTTTGCGTATAACCTAATGTATTTGTGTAGTTAGTACCTAGGCTTCGTCTTGCCCCTAGGTGTACGCCCTGGTTCGTTCCTTTTGGGGAAACTTCTGACTGATATAATAAGCCTTTGAGTGGCCATTATATTTGAGTATAACTTGACCTTTTTGTGAGGTCTTAAGTTGACGTGGGGTCCTTTTAGGGGTCCCCTAGATTGTATTTGTCTGATAATTGGCCTTTGAGTGTCAATTACAGTTGAATCATACTTAACCCTGGTGTTGGTGTTAAGTTGATTTAGGGTGCTTTTGGGGGACCTTGTTTGAATTGATTGAAACTTAACCACTGTGTGATTGTAGTTGAGTCGTTGTAGACTCCGTCTTTGATGTACGACTTGACATTGTGTTGACGTAGGTCGGGTTGCGCAATGAGGTGCATTGTACTTATGTAATGCAAAAATGACATCAGTACTTGAAATGTTGATGAAACTTTATTCGTATCAACTAATGTATTTGAGGAGAAAAAGAAAAACTTATTGATAAAATTGCTTTAGGAGAGATGTATTCCAAGGTCGGGGAAGCATATCTCCGAGCTGAGTTTTGATCCAGTATGCGCCATTTCCGATGACTTTGTCAATAATGTAGGGGCCTTCCCATGTTGGGTCGAGTTTGGCTGGAGCTAGTTTCTTTTTGAGGACTAGGTCCCCAGCTTGAAAATATCTTGGGATGACTTTCTTGTTGTAAGATCGTTGGATTGTTTGGTGGTACCGAGCTAGTAATATTGCGGCTATTTCTCGACGTTCCTCTAGGAGATCAACTTCTTTTGCCAAGATGCTGTCATTGTCTCCTGACTCGACTATGTCAGAACGTGTGGTTGTGAGTGTGAGTTCTAATGGTATTACTATTTCTGTTCCGAAGCAAAGTGTGAATGGAGACTAATTGATGCTGGCTTTGGCTGTTGTTCTGTATGCCCATAGAATATTCTCGAGTTGCTCTGGCCATTGGATTTTCTTGCTCTCCAACTTCTTTTGGAGGTTTTCTTTGATTGCCTTGTTTGTGGCCTCTGCTTGGCCATTGCTTTGTGCATATCTAGGTGTAGAAAATGTTTGAGTGATGTGCCATTTTTGTAGAAAAGTCTTGATTTGTGTGCCCGCAAATTGGGTTCCGTTGTCCATGACAAGGGTGTGGGGTAGACCAAATCTTGTGATAATATTGGTCTATATGAAGTTGATGACGTTGACTTTCTTGACTTGGACTAGTGGGATTGCTTCAACCTATTTGGTGAAGTAATCTGTGGCTACTAGGACGTATTTGAGACCTGTTTTCTTTTGTGAGATGAACGGTCTCATGATGTCTAGCCCCCACATGTGGAAAGGCCATGGGCTGGCTATGTTGATCAATTCCCTAGCTGGACTTAGGTGGTTGTGACCAAATGTTTGATATTGGAGGCATTTAAGAATGTACCTTTTTGCCTCTATATGCATGCCTGGCCAATAGTACCCCTGGCTATGGCTTTATGTGCCAGAGATCGTGCTCCTGCATGGTTGCCGCATTCACCCTTGTGGATTTTGTCGAAAATTAGATTGCCTTCACGTGGAGTTATACACTTTAGGTGGGGTCCTCCTGTGGATTTGCAGAATAATTGTCCGTTGATTACTGTATATCTTGGGGCTCGGAATTGTATTGCACGAGCATTCTTTCTTTCTGACGGGAGTTCGCCATGTAAAATGAACTTGAGAAATGGGCC
This sequence comes from Coptis chinensis, assembly GCF_015680905.1. Taxonomy (NCBI): domain Eukaryota; kingdom Viridiplantae; phylum Streptophyta; class Magnoliopsida; order Ranunculales; family Ranunculaceae; genus Coptis; species Coptis chinensis. The sequence continues at coordinate 20,720,522 of NC_141456.1, read as the reverse complement.
TATCCAAGATTGATTGATCTCTTCTGCGGATGAGGGCTGGAAATCACTGAGACTGTTGACATTTTCTTTCTGGTAAGCGGGTCTTTCCAGGATGTCAATGTAGACTGTGGTGGGGCAGACCTCTTGTGTCTTTGAAGCTAAGAAAGCTAGACTGTCTGCATGTCTGTTATCTTCCCTGGGGATGTGCTCCAATGAGAACATTTTGAATGATCTGATGAGGTCATTCACTACCTGTGCGTACTTTGCCAGGTTTGCTCCATTTGTGACATATTCTTTGGTGATCTGCTTGACGATTAGATGAGAGTCACTGTAAGCCTTAAAGCTTTGGGACTTGTAGCTGTTGTGCCATGCAGAGTCCTGTTATCAATGCTTCATATTCCGCTTTGTTATTGGACGTTACGAAATCGATCTTGATTGATTTTTGTAGCTGGCTTCCTTTTGGTGAAGTTAATACAGCCCCCAGTCCACTACCACTGTTGTTACACGGTCCATCTACGTAGAGGTGCCATGTGTCTGGGGTGGCTTGTTGATGAGTGAAGTGATTGGCTCGGGTTCCTAGTTGATATCTTCGACGGGGAAATCTGCCAAGAAATCAGCAATGGCCTGACCTTTTCGAGACGTTATGGGAATGAACTCGATGTGATGTTCTCCGAGTTCTTCAGCCCATTTGGCCATACGGGCTGTTTTATTGTTGGAACTCAATACCTGTTTGATAGGTATATCTGTGATGACCTTGATGCTGTGAGATTGGAAGTAAGGTCGGAACTTTTGAGCTAAGTAGAGTAAAGAAAGCATTGTTTTCTCTATCGGAGAGTAGTGCTTCTCTAAATCTGCCAACGTCTTGCTTGTGAAGTAGACCGGCTTTTCGACTCCATCATTTTCACGAAAGAGAACTGAGCTGATTGCGAAGTCGGTAGTTGCAAGGTACAGCCCCAGTGTTTCTCCTTCTTCTGGCTTGGACAGGACGGGTGGAGTTGATAAATAAGCTTTCAGGTCATTGAAGGCTTTATGGCACTCGTGTGTCCAAGTGAAAGTTGCTCCCTTTTTGAGTATTTGCAGGAATGGTCTGCACTTGTTAGATGCTCTTGAGATGAACCTATTGAGGGATGAAACCATGCCAGATAACTTGTGGATTTGTTGCTTTGTAGTTGGTTCTGGCATTTCAAGGAGAGCTCGTATCTGTTCTGAGTTTGCTTCAATGCGTCTTTGTGAAATGAGGTAACCTAAGAATTTCCCTAAGGCTACTCCAAATACACATTTTGCTGGGTTGAGCTTCATCTTGTTTTGACGAAGTCGTTCAAAGGCTTCTTGCAGGTGGGAGATGTGAGCTCCCGCCTTTTTTCTTTTGACCACCATGTCGTCTATGTAGATTTCCATAGTGTCTCCTAGCAAGTCTTTGAACATTTTGGTGACCAGTCTTTGATAGGTCGCACCTGCGTTCTTCAAGCCGAATGATAGGACGTTGTAACAGAACGTACCTTGCTTAGTTATGAAGGACGTTTTTTCTTGATCTTCTTCTGCAAACGGTATTTGGTTGTACCCGCTGTGTGGGTCCATAAATGACAAAAGCTCATGGCCGCACGTTTGATCTACCAGTATGTCGATCATTGGTAGGGGGAAGCTTTCCTTTGGGCAATGCTTGTTGACGTTGGTGAAGTCTATGCAAAGTCGTACCTGACCGTTCTTCTTTGGAATGACTACAATGTTGGCTAGCCAGGTCGGGTACTCGACTTCTCTGATGAATCCAACATTTTTGAGCTTTTCTATCTCTTCATTGATGGCTTTTTAAAACTTTAGTGCTAATTTCCTAGGTCGTTGTTTGATCGGCTTGACAGTTGGATCTACATTTAACTTGTGGCAAGCCACCTGAGGGTCGATTCCTGGCATATCGATATATGACCATGCAAAAATATCTTTATTGAGAGATAGAAATTTGACAAGTTGCTCTTTGAGCTTGGGGTCTAAATCACCCCCTACATAGACAAATTTTGGGTCGTCAGTTGTGCCCAAATTAACTTTTTCTCCTGGTTCTATTTGAGCTTGTTTTCCTTTGAGCTTGTCTGATGCAGTTGCTGGAGGGCTGGATGTTTGAGGATCTTGCCTTTTTGGGACGTCTTTGGCTTCAATGACCTGAGGCTTGGGTGAGGTCGTTGTGCTGACCTGATTGCATCTGTGAGCTTCCAGTTAGTTGCTTCTGAGCTCCATGATGCCTCTGGGACCGGGAAATCGTAGGACCTGGTGTAGGGTTAATGGAATAGCTTGGATCTTGTGAATCCAACGGCGTCCTAGAATGGCAGTGTAGCACGACCTGACATCGATCACACTGAAACGTGTTAAAGTTTTGACCATGTCTTCCTTCTCTCTAATGGAGACTGGCATGATGACAACTCCAATGGCGTCTGTGCAATCTCCATTGAACCCGTAGAGCAGTGCGTTTGATTCTATCTTCGCCGAGTCTGGCAGGTGCATGTCCTTGTAAGTTTGATAGAAAAGTATATCGCACGAGCTGTTTGGATCGATGAGGACTCTTTTGACTGTCCACCCATTGATTTTTATGTGCACTACCAAGGCATCATTGTGGGGTAGGCACAACTTATCTAGGTCTTCTTCTGTAAATGAAATTGATGTTGTTGTTTGTAGATTGGTGGGGTTGATCATCTCAGCTTTGTGTGAGAGGTGGTAGATCTCTTAAAGCAATCCTACTATTCTGCGCTTCTCCCGACCTGAGGTTTCGTCATTTGAGGTGTCTGTAATCATGTTGATTACTTTGTCCTCATTGTGGTCGGAGGAGTGCTGTCTCCTGTTGTGTCTCGACCGACCGGGAGATTTAGATCGTCGGGTTGGTATGCTCTTGCTTCTGTTTCTATTGTTCGCAGGTCGTTCATTGCTGTGGCTCCTGCTTCTGTGGCGTTTGGCATCCAGCTTGTGCCTCGTCGGGTTAAACTTCGGGGGGAACTTTTTATTTTGCTTCCTCCACCAAGTCTTGGAGGTAGTGCTTCAAGCTCTAGCAATCATTGGTGTCGTGGTGGTGGAGTTTGTGGAAATGGCAATATGGACGCTCTGGTATGGCGATTACCTTGTTGATGTTAGGTTTGAAGTATGTTGTTGTATATATCTTCTTCAGGATCTGACTCGGCGTCCTAGAGAAGTTGGAGAATTCCCTCTTCATGTATGAAGGCTTCCTGGAGCTGGATCTCTTGTTATTGTTGTTGTTGTTGTTGTTGAATATTGCTTGCTTTTCTTGAGGTCTTGCTCGGTGCTAACTGCGAGGACCTCTTTACCTTTGCGCTGGGCCATCCATTCTTCGTACTTGATATACTTGTCGACTCTGTGATACAGGTCGGCTGAGGTTTCTGGCTTGTTACGCATGAGGGACCCTGCTAGGTCGGAGTCGTCTAATAGGGCGTTTGTGAATGCAGAAATTGCAAAGTCGTCACTGAGTCTTGATTCCAGCGAGAGGAGGTCCTTCTTGAAATGTCCTAGGAAGACGCAAATCGTTTCGCCATGAGCTTGCCGGAGTTGGAACAAAGAGTCTAGGTCGGCTCGCTTCTTTCTGTTGTGGACGAATTCTGCTGCGAACGTTTCAGCCAACTTGTCGAAGTTGCTGATTGAATCGGGAGGGAGTGTGTAAAACCAGTCTATTGCTCCGTCCTTCAAACTGGCTGGAAAAAGTTTGCACTTTAGGTAGTCATAGTCCAGATGGCTGTAAAGTGCAAGGATTTGACTGAAGCGAGCTACGTGCTCGCCTTGGCAGGAGGTACCGTCGTACAATGGGAACCTTTGGCTGGATGAACTCCGAAGGAGGCTGCTTGTCTCTGATTTCTGTGGTGAATGGTGATGCCTTGTACGTTTCTAGCATCTTCTGAGCGATCTGGATCGCGCTGGCTCTTTCGTTTGACTTCTCTAACTTTTGGACGAAGTCTTCTAAGCGTTGATTGGTGGTGTTGGTGAGGGCTGCAACGGCGTTGTGCTCCACTGCTTCTGTCGTGCCGTTGTTGGCATTGGAGGTGGCCTGGTCGCGTATCGTCTGATTTTCTTGTTGTAAAGTGACGAAAGCGTCTTGTAGCGTCTTCATTTGTTCTGCCATCATGTCATTTGTTAATTTGTAGCGTCTTCATGGTGTTTTTTACCAGCTTCGTGGGCTTGAGAAAAGGGGTAAATGTGCTTTTCTTAAGGAAACGAACCCACAGACAGCGCCAATGTAGATGTTGTGTTTACTGGACAACGACATGATGATCTGGAGAATTGTGAATGGCTGCACTCTTCTTGGGATAGGAGTTGCCTACGTATCAAGTTTCTCGGGCAAAACTTGAATCAAGCCTTATGTAGTTTATCTATCTCTATTTATAGGCGTGTGAGTTGACTTTCCATATTTGCTTTGGACCGTTATGAAGTGTAGATCCACCTTGGTGTGCTATTTTGATGATTCACCATTAATGTGCTGTTACAAAGTTAATGTTTCCTTGATTGTGGAATTGATTGAGCTCCGAGATTGCGCTAGTTGATGCTTCCATAAATGGTTGTAACTGATGCTTTGAACGACCTAGGTGTTGGGTCGTTGGGTACGGTCTGATAGTGTTGGACGACCTGAAGGAGGACGACTTGTTATGTGGACACGTGTACTATAGTGTGGAACGGAGGGTACTTACAATTGGTATTGTTTTCCCCAACAATACCTGGCTGCCTGGAGTTCATTTTTCAGAGTGGAATTGAATGTTTGGAAAATATTAATTAGTAAATACTCGAAAGAGTTTGTCAAATTTACATAATGATAATAAAAGGTTACTTTTGTTAGTATATCGCGATATTTACTTTTGTTAATATATCGCGATATATCACAATATATATTGAGATTTCAGTAAAGGATAAGTAAATATCGCGATATGTTTAGAGATATTTATAACTGCAAATATCAGCGATATTTGCGCGATATTATCGATATTTTATGATATATTGCTATATTTATGGATATTTAGAGATATTTTGTGTATATAACAATTTTATTTAATATTTACCATTATATTTCAAACAAATATAAATTATATATCAAAAAATATCTATAATATCCACGATATTTGTCGATATTTTGGATATATCCACGATATTTGCATATGAAACAATGTCAAATATCCCCAAAGAGGGGGATACATCCACGATACATATCGATAAATCAGAAATCGATATTTTGCCATATCCTAATATTTTGTACTATGCTTTGAAGTACTTGCCCAGTACGTTCGGACCTGCTGAAGAGTGTATTTTCATAATTCATCTGCTAGGACCGAGTTCTAATCAATTTCTTTGTTGGCTCAATTGGAATATATGCATATGTAGATACTAATCATGTTTCTTCTTCCATATTACTATTTTCTTAGGTATTGGCTCTTTGTTGGTGTAAAAATTATGTTGGCTCTTAAATTACGAATCACTACAGATATGGTATATTTGAGGGAAGTGGGATAGCTTCAATGCTTCATGAATGGCTTCTAGATCCCGATTTGCACTTTTTTAGGATGTTTCATTCAACACCAAAAGAATATCACATTGAGTGGCATTGCATACACGTACGATCCTAAACCGGCTACACCATGGTCAAATAATTATTCAAATCATCTTCATGAAAACAGCACAACAGTATATATTGGAATATTGTAGTTACAAGATCCGCATTACTTAAAATCTTGAATACATTGCATCCTCTTTTACTATAAAACCGTCTTTCAACTAGGGGAGGGATTGTATACATGTTATTTCTATCACAATATTCATGATTTGACCTGAATTACATTGTTACAAGGAAAAACAAGATCCTTCAGAATTTTCTCAAGGCCAAGATAGCACACCTTCCCGTATAGCTTTACATCAAGGGAAGAATTCCACACTATAAGTGAGACGTTCACTTATCATATTAGAACACAAACCCAAGTCTAGAAGGTTGAGCGCGGCAAAGGACTTGAGCGACTTGTTGCATGGTTGGACGGTGTTGAGGGTTTGAATGCACACATAAAAGTGCCACTTCCACTATAAAAGCCAAATCCCTTGTAATATTTTGGTCCGTTGGAGATGGAAGACGTGGATCTAATACATCAGACCTCGGTAATGAAGCAATGGAATCTCCTGGATGTCTTCCCATTATTGTCTCTAGGGTTAGCATACCAAAGCTATAAACATCACATTTCTCAGTCACTACCAACGTAAAAGCTAGCTCTGCAAAACAGGAATTTAAAAAATCAGCTCAGACAGTTTCAGAATAAAAACTCACATAGGACCAAAAAACATGGAAATGATAACATGTTTCAAACCAACTTACCAGGAGCGATATATCCATAAGTGCCTACAAGATGAGTATGATTGGAAGAATCAAGGTTGAGTAGTTTCGCAGTACCAAAATCAGATACACAGCCCCTGAGTTCTGAATTTAGTAGAACATTGTTGCTTGACATGTCTCGATGGATTATCGGGGGAGTGCAATCATGATGCGTGTAACATAAAGCATGAGCAATATCTTTAAAAACATTAACTCTTTTATTCCAATCCAATTCCACTGCTTGTATTTCATTGTGCAACACAGAGAATAAACTTCCTCTTTCCATATGCTCGAAAATCAAAAACATGTTTCGTTTATCTGAACAAAACCCGAAGAGTTTCACAATACTTCGATATCGTATGCTAGTTCGAATTTTGATCTCATTTCTAAAACTTCTCTCAAGCGCTTGCTCTGGAGATTGATTAAGTTTCTTTACTGCCACCGTCTTTCCAGAGGGAAGTTTTGCTTTGTAAACACTCCCATAATTTCCAACTGTTGGGGATTATACCAATACCAATCGATTCCCCCACTACACAGATAACTTGTTTATGAACACACTTCAACTCCAGACAAAATCTAAATATCACAAACTACCTATACTAACATGCCCAACTCGCTAAACAACTATCAACAACAAATAATAATGTAAAGCAGTAAAAGCAAACCACAACACAAAGATTTACCGTGGTTCGGCCAATGATGCCTACTTCCACAAGAGCTAGTTCTTTATAAAGTGGGAAGGAAGATTACAATCTCTCCTTTCAGTCTCTCACCTTACTAGATCACTCTTATCTCTTTACTGGGTTGTATCTCTGTAAATGTTATCTCTCAATCTTGATAGCTTTCAAGATTGGGTTTCTCTCTCTTTGTTTCAGTCTGGATTCCAATCCTTCTGACTTGGTTAGTTAGGTTTTCCAAAACCTTGATTTTGGTTTTTATCTCCAAAAACCAAATTTCGCGGTTACTGTAGCGAAGCCCACGAAATTAGACACGGGCGCTGCTTCTTCGCTTTGCGGCTGGTCGCGCCAAAACATTGGAGATTGAGCGTGGGTCGCCCAAACACTGGAGCTATGGCGCGGTGGTGCGCTTCTATCCGGGCGCTGGTCGCTCAAAATCTGGCTGATCCAAAGGCACGAAACGGTCGCCTCCTCGAGGCTTTGCCCTCGACATCTCCAACGCCGAATCAGCTCCGTTTCTCTCCAGCTCTGTTTCTCTCCTCATGTGAGGGATAACACCAACAATCTCCCCTCGAGCGATGGGGAATACCTCCATGCAATTTCCAAATCAACGGGAGGAGTCTCATACCATTCCGGGCGGTAGCCTGACAAATATCAAACTTACCTTTCGGTAAGACTTTGGTCATCATATCCGACCCGTTCTTGTTGGTATGGATCTTCTCGATACACAAATGCTTGTCTTCGAGTACTTCTCTAATCCAATGATAACGCACGTGTATGTGCTTGGATCTAGAATGAAAACTCGATTCTTGCTCAAGTGGATGGCGCCTCGACCGTGTCACATAGAACTACAAACCTGTTTTACGCTTTAGCCCTAGTTCGTCGAAGAACCTCTTCATCCATAGCATCTCTTTTACAACACTTTCGGTGGCTGCAATATACTCGGCTTCTGTAGTGGAGAGGGCAACACACTTTTGCAACTTAGATTTCCAAGAGACCGCTCCCCCCGCAAAAGTAACCCGGATAACGGAGGTGGACTTCATCGAGTCAACATCACCGCCATGTCCGCATCGATTAGGCCTTTCAAGTAAGGGCTTACTTCCACCAAAGCACAAACATGATTTGGAAGTGCCCTTGAGATATCTCAATATCCACTTAACACCTTCCCAATGTTCTTTACCCGGTTTGATGAAATCTGCTTACAACCCCAACGGCGAAAAGCAATATCCGTCTAGTACACACCATGGCATACATCAAACGCCGCCTGCGGATGCATAAGGAATCTTTTCCATCCGACTCTGCTCATGCTCACCCTTAGGACACATCTCTTTGGTCATGCGGGCTGGCCCCCTAAGCGGACAACCGGACCGGCTTCGCTTGATCCATGTTGAATCTCTTCAACACCTTCCAATGTAGCTTTCTTGAGAAAGCCACAACTTCCCACTTTTCATCACGGTGATCCGCGATCCTAAGTATCTGCTTTGCTTGACCCAAATCCTTCATCTCAAAGGACTTACTCAAGTCTTTCTTCAGCTTGGATATCTTGTTGATGTTTGGGCCAACTATCAACATATCATCCACATACAGCAATAACACTATGAAATCCCCATATGGAAATCTCTGAACAAACGCACAATGATCGGAAGCAGACTTCTTGTATCCTTGCTTCGCCATAAAGGAGTCAAACTTTATGTACCACTATCTCGGTGCTTGCTTCAACCCATACAAGCTCTTTATCAGCTTGCATACTAGGTGCTCCTTGCCTTTGACCTCAAACCCCTCTGGCTGGTCCATGTAGACATCTTCTTCAAGGTCTCCATGAAGAAATGTTGTCTTAACATCTAGCTACTCAACCTCTAGGTTCATACTTGCGGCCATACCTAATACCACCCAGATAGAAGTCATCTTCACTACAGGAGAGAAAATCTCATCAAAGTCAATCCCTTTCCTTTGACCGAATCCCTTCATAACAAGGCGAGCTTTGTGCCTTGGGTGAGGATTGTTCTCCTCATGCTTGACTTTGTATATCCACTTATTCTTGAGAACTTTTCTCCCTGTGGGTTTCTCAACTAACTCATAAGTGTGATTCTTATGCAAAGAATCCATCTCGTCATGCATGGCCTTCAACCACTTTTCTTTGTCTGTACCTTCAAGTGCCTCTTGATAATACATAGGTTCTCCACCATCCGATAGTAGCACGTACGTATGTGGTGGATAACTGGTTGAGGCTAGTCTCCCTCTGTCAGACCTCCTTGCCCCATCTGCTGGTGCCTCAGGAGGTTGCACTTCTGCTTGCTTTGGTGGTGGTTCATGCATCTCATCTGCATCCTCTATACCAATAGGTTCTATCCCATCATGAGCAATAGGATTCTCATCATGAGCTTCAAACTCATGGTTCTCTGTATTCTCAATACCATCTGCACGTTCCACAGTAGGAACTTTTGGTTCTGAATCAACAAGATCATTGGTGAAAGCCTGTAGCTTCTCACCCTCCTCAAAGTCTGCTATGGTTTGGTCTTCTAAGAACACAACATCTCAACTTTGGATTACCTTCTTGTTAATCGGATCATAGAGTTTGTAACCAAAATTTTCATCTCCATAACCCAGAAAAATGCACTGCTTGGCTTTGTCATCAAGCTTGGATCTCTCATCCTTCGGAATATGCACAAATGCCCTACACCCAAATACACTCAAGTATCCATAATCAACATCTCTGCCTGACCATACTCTCTCTGGATAATCACTATTCAGAGGCTTTGCCGGCGATAGGTTGATCACATGCACGGCTGTACGCATTGCTTCTACCCAGTAGCTTCTAGGTAGCTTAGAGTGAGATAGCATGCATCTCATCCTCTCTACAATGGTACGGTTCATTCTCTCTGCTATTCCATTCTGTTGCGGTGTCTTGGGAACGGTCTGCTCATGACGAATCCCATGACTCTGGCAATACTCTTCAAATGGCCCAATGTACTCACCCCCATTATCGGGCGAATACACTTCAACAACTTCCCAGTCTCTCATCCACCCATGCTGTGAAATTTCTCAAACACGCCAAGTACTTCATCCTTGGTCTTCAGACTATAGGCCCATATCTTTCTTGACGATCATCAATGAATGTCAAGAAGTCACGAAAAACTCCCTGGTGGGACTTTACTCTCATAGGACCACATAAATCGTGTGTGCACTAGTTCAGGGACGATGTCCTTTACGTGAGACGGGAATCTTTGGAAAGACACCCTGTGTTGCTTTCCTACCAAACAGTGAGTACATGTATTTAAATGTGTACCTTTAATGTCTGGCACGGCCTTTTGCTTAGCAAGAACTTCCATCCCTTTTATGCCTATGTGACACAGTCTCTTGTGCCATAGTTCAGATGAAGCTTCTTCTTCTGCTGCATTCGCTTCTGCTTTACACAAACTAGCTTGTGTTTTGTAAAGAAAGCAAGTTTTCTTTCCTCTGGCTGCTACAATGGAACCTCTGCTCAGTTTCCATACCCCGTTACCAAACGAGTTTACAAAGCCATTGTCATCTAATTTCCCAAATTTAATTAGGCTTTAGCGAATGTCGGGGACATGTCTTACATCCTTGAGTGTCAAGGTGTAGCCGACATTGGTTTCTATATGAACATCTCCAATGCCTATAATCTTGAGATTCCATCATTTACCCATTCTTACTTCACCATATTCACCACAGTAGGGTAGTGAAGAATCCCATCGCGGTGTGACGTGATAGGATGCTCCCATCTATCACCCACTCTGTATCCTGACATGAGGTACTAAGACAGCACACACCACAATCTGACACAATTCCCACTAGGTCATCGACTAGTGCGGTAGTATCTCTGCCTGTGTTTCCGTTCCTCTGCACCATGTCTTCATGTACACAGTTATTCTTCTCATCCCTCTTCAGTGTTCTACACTCATATCTGAAGTGGCATTTGGTGGCACAATAGTAACATTGCCTTTCTGCCTTAGGAGTTCTAGCTTCACCCCTAGATTTACTTCTGTCATCACCTCTAGAATGAGATGGTTTTCTGTTTCGACCTCTCCCCCGTTTCTCTGTGAAAAGGATCTCTGAGTGAGAAGAGCTGCTTCTTGCACTCCTTCTAGTCTCCTCATTCAACAAAGACGTGGTAGCCATCTCCATGGTAACAATTCCATCCTTGGTCGCTCCGTGTAGAAAACCGCTAATGTCTCCCAACTTTTCGGGTAGAGAGCCTAATAGAAATAAAGCCTCAACTTCGTCTCCCAAATTGATCTTCATCAAATGCATCGATTGATGATATTCGTACTTCATTAAGATGCTCGGACATTGAAGAACCTTCTTGGTACTTCGTGGTAATGCGCAAACTTCTTAACGACTAGCACTTTGTTTCCACCCGACTTCCTCTCATACAGTCTTGAGTTTCTTCCACAGACCGAAGGTCAGTAGTCTCTTAAGGACACATGGTGAAAGACACCGCGTCAATCCATCATCGAATGTATCCAATCACTTTTCTGTCAAGCTTTTTCCACTCAGCCTCATCAGTCTTTTCTGGTTTTACTCCCTCATTCTCAATGGGAAGTGCCAAGTCCTTGCAGTATAGCAAGTCTTCCATCTTGGCTTTCCAGATGGTATAGTTCTTCCTATTCAGACTCATCATGCGAGTGTTCACGGAATGGTCCATCTCTACAAGTTATTTAACCTCAAATCTTCTCTCAGGAATTTCGTCAAACACCTTCTGACCAAGATTCGGATAACACCCTAGGCTATTCTAACCTGGCTCTGATACCACTTGTTAGGGATTATACCAATACCAATCGATTCCCCCACTACATAGATAACTTGTTTATGAACACACTTCAACTCCAGACAAAATCTAAATATCACAAACTACCTATACTAACATGCCCAACTCGCTAAACAACTATCAACAACAAATAATAATGTAAAGCAGTAAAAGCAAACCACAACACAAAGATTTACCGTGGTTCGGCCAATGATGCCTACTTCCACAAGAGCTAGTTCTTTATAAAGTGGGAAGGAAGATTACAATCTCTCCTTTCAGTCTCTCACCTTACTAGATCACTCTTATATCTTTACAGGGTTGTATCTCTGTAAAGGTTATCTCTCAATCTTGATAGCTTTCAAGATTAGGTTTCTCTCTCTTTGTTTCAGTCTGGATTCCAATCCTTCTGACTTGGTTAGTTAGGTTTTCCAAAACCTTGATTTTGGTTTTTATCTCCAAAAACCAAATTTCGCGATTCTTGTAAAATGGGCCCATGAAATTAGACACGGGCTGGGTCGCTTCTCCTTTGGCGGTCGTAAAACGTTGGAGATCGAAGCGGGTCGCGCCCAAACACTGGAGCTATGGCTGGTTCGCCCATCTGAGCCGGTCGTGGTCGCTCAAATGGAAATCTGAAAAGGCACGAAGGCAGCCTTGAAGCGTGCTCTGAGATCTCCAACGCCGAATCAACTCCATTTCTCTCCAGCTCTGTTTCTCTCCTCATGTGAGGGATAACACCAACACCAACTCCAATACAATATTTGGTGTCAAAATTCTCTGTTGCTCCAAGGATATCAGTATACGCAATCTTCCCATCATACTTCCATATGCAAAATAAATCTCCATTTTTTGTTTCTTTCACATCATTTTGTACTTTCAGTTTCATTTGGCGGACATAGCAGATTCCAAGTATTACTAATACAAGAAAGGTCGTGGTAACAACAGGAATCACAATGAACATGTTGACCTGTTGCTCACCACACTTGGATCCAAGAGGGTAACCACATAGTCCACTGTTTCCATCAAAACCAGAAGAATCAAATCTGTAGAATGACGAAGGTATCTCCCCAGATAGATCATTATTAACCAATGATAACACTTTTAATCTTTTGAGCTCAGAAAACTTATATGGAATTGAACCCGAAAGTCGTTTATCACCGAATGAAAGCGCATTCAAAAACTTGCAATCACCAAGTTCTGGAGGAATTGGACCAGAGAGACCATTGTTGGAAAGGTCAAGCTTAACAAGGAAAGGAAGCCATTCACAAATCTAAGAAGGAATTGAACCAGAAAAGCCGTTGCCAGAGAGAGTAAGACTTTGTAAACTTTGACAAAACTGTAAAGAATCAGGAATCTCACCTCCAAGTTCCATCAATAACAGTTCAATGCCAAGAAGGCGATCCTCATTTTCTTTCCAACATGTGACACCATCATATTTGCAAAAAGCACCAGCTGTAGTGTTGATGAAGTTCTGTAGAGGCCATATTCTTGACATAGAAGGTTATAGGTGGTAAGTGGGCGTAAGTAAGTTAAGATGGAGGAGACGATCTTTGTTGATCAGTCCATGAGAATGCCAACCTGGGAACTGCTGCTAGAAACTACCGCGACGGTGGGAGGGCCGGATGACGCAGGATCAAGGAGGGATCAACGAAGGATAAGAGGCAGTTGAGAAGAGACAGAATTCCAACTGCTTGAAACTGCCTTGACAGGTGGAGTGACCGAGGACGCTGGATGGAGGAGAGAGGAACGCAGCGGACATGAAGGCGATTGAGAAGAGGGGGGGAGAAGGATAGAAAGAGGGAGAAGAAGAGAAAGAAGGAGAAAGAAAAAAGGTTTGAGAAAGAGAGAACACATTTTATTAGAGAGAAGACATTGAATTAGAGAACACATTTTATTTGATAACACATTTGGCGCCGTCTGTGGGGACCGAGTGAAAATGGCCACCATAAATAAAAAAAGCGGTAGGGGAGACCTAGAAAATAAGCGATTCGAGGCGTAAGAAAGAAGAAGCGGCCTTGAGATAGAAGGAGTGGGGAAGCGAGACATCATCGAGGTGGCGGATATACCACCGGACTATTGCAAGAGGAGATAGTCGGGTTACGCAATGAATGAGAATGACGGTCGAGAAAAGAAAAGGAGGCCACCCGGTGGAAACAGGCGGAGGAACTACAAGATAGTGGAATGGAGGGAGAGAATGAAGAATTTCCATCCATAGGGGAGGAACAAATAAGCGGGAATCCGCGATGGAGGTGGTGCGGCGATGATTGAGAAAGATAGGGAAGCGAACAAAGGGGTGGAGAAAGTGAACCAGGCCTTGCGGCCTTGAAAAAGGTGGCGAAGTCTCAATAAGAACCAGCATCGCAGATTTGGTATGGAATTCTGAAGTGCCAAAGAGGTTCGACCAACCCGTGTTTGAAAGATATGATGGGAAAGGGACCGACGGATCATCTACATCACTTCCGCAATAGATGTGTCGTTATGGCAGGAAAGCAAGTATGATGGACTCCGATGCATGATGTTCCCGGCTAGCCTTAAGGGGGGAGCATTAGACTGGTATTACAGATTAGCGTCGAGGAGCATCAACAGGTTCGAAGAATTAGAGCGTGCTTTTGTCGATCATTTCATACATCAGAAGCGGAGAGTGGTAGATATCGCGGCCCTATTCAATGTCAAGCAAAGGTCAGCGGAATCGTTAAGGGAGTTTTGTGTAGGTTCAAGGAAGAGGCGGCGAGGGTGGAAAATTTGGAAGAACATACAGCAGTAATAGCATTCCAGCATGGTTTGAGACAGGGAACTAGAGTTCACGAGTCGGTGTCCAAGATTGAAATCACCACGTTACACGCTCTGTATCCGAAGGTGGAGAAGTACATACGATATGAGGACATAATGCAGAGGAACGCAAAGGAACAGAGGAGATCAGGGAAGGCGATACAGGCAGTGGACAAAGATGACCGGAGGGGTAAGAGCAGTAGAGAAGAAAGGGATAAGATATCATACAGTGGGCAGAATCGCGGACCAGAGAGGACTGGGGATCGTGGTAGGAGGGACGTTCGGGAAAGGAAGCCGTACCGCGGAATAGAGCAAACTCCCCTTAACAGACCTTTAGAGGAGATCTTGCCACTGATTAAGGGGCTCCAGTACTATGAAGGTCCGCGAAACACACCAGGAGAAATAGAGGGGAAGCCATTCTGCGCCTATCATCAGATCCATAACCACGCAACCAATGAATGTTATGCCTTGAAGTGGTTGGTGGAGAGGATGATTGAAAAAGGAATGCTTAGAGAATTTATCACTAAGGGGCGCCAAGCTGAAAGATTGCCGGCACCAGCTAGAATCTTAGGAACTATCAACATTATTTTTAGCGGGGAAACGCTTGGGAGAAATGTACACCGCAATAAGATCAGAAAGATAGCAAGTTTGCGACAGGTCAATGAAGTGGTGAGCATGCCGCGGTTAGTTAGTGGAACCGCGAAGGGAGAGGAAACCATAACGTTCACTCCAAAGGACCTGGAATCAGTAATTTCACCACATGAGGATGCATTGGTAATCACCATTGCAATGGGAAATTATTTGGTAAAGAGGGTTTTGATAGATTGCGGAAGTTCGGTGGATCTACTGTTTAAAGGAGTCGTGGAAGAAATTAATATCGATAGAGACCAGATGAAAGCGCCGCGAACCAATTTGTTTGGATTCAATGGCAGTATGACCGAACCCGTGGGCAAACTAGTATTACCAGTAACTGCTGGTCCGACGATCATATTCACAAGGTTCATGGTGGTGGACACTAACTCCCAGTACAATGCAATCCTAGGGAGACGGTGGATTCATGAAATGAGGGCAATTCCATCGACCTATTATCAGGTAATCCATTTCCCCACAAATGGAGGTACGTATGAAATAAAAGGAGATCAACTAGCCGCGCAGAATATTCAACAGGTGACAGTAAGAAATATGGTCCGCGGCATGAAAGGAGAGATTGCGAGAAGCGAGGGCGCATATAGCAATTACTGAGGCGGCTTTGACGGTAATATCTGAGCCACCACTTGGACCGAAAACCTTAGATGAGATTGAGATAGCAAACACGGGGGGCGGGGAGACAAGGAGAAATTTACCGGTGGGTTCGAATTGCGGATGAATGGAAGAGTAAGCTAGTACAATTTTGGCGGAGAAATAAAGATATATTTGCTTGGGCAATAGAGGATATTACGGGGTTAGATCCACGAGTTTGCATGTCATAAACTTGCATATGAATGAAAATCTGAAAACGATAAGACAAAAAGATGAGAAGCGTGAGGCGAGAAGTATCGCGGAGGGTATCTGTGCGAAAAGGTGACCGGCCCGAAGGGGCGGGATAATTAGGGAGATTGAGTTCCGCGGAATGGTTGTCAAATGTAGTTCGCGGTTCCAAAGAAGAATGGCAAGGTTAGGATATGCTTGGATTTTACAGGCGTGAATAAAGAATGTCCTAAAGATTGTTATCCATGCCACGGGTGGATGAGCTGGTGGACCCGAACGGCGGGGTTCAAATTATTTTTCTTTTATGGGCGCTTCCATGGGATATAATCAGTCGCGATGTACGGACGGTCAGGGAAAAGACAACCTTCGTGGTGGAAGGTGGGACTTCTTGTTATCACGAGAATGCCATTTGGATTAAAGAATCTTTGGGGCCACGTTTGAGAGGTTAGGAGAAAAAAATGTTTGAGGGCAAGATTCGGAAAGGGATGGAAATATATATTGGCGACATGGTGGAAAAGAGCATGTCGAGGCGAGAACACTTGGAGGGTCTCCAAGAGACTTTCCTCATCTTCTGGGAGGTACAAACTGAAGCTCAACCCCTCGAAATGCACCTTTGGAGTAACCGGGCAAATTCTTGGGATACATAGTAACCCATCGCGGAATAGAAGCTAACCCCGAACAGATAAGGTCACTGATAGAGATGTTGTCCCCTCAAAATGTAAAAGAAGTACAAAGGTTGGCTGGAAGAGTCGTGGCATTGAACAGATTTATTTCAAAATCTTCGGATAAATGCCGACCGCTATATCGTTTGTTGAGAAAAATGCCGGATTTCCAATGGACAGAGGAATGTGAAGGGGCCTTTCAAGAATTAAAGAGTTACTTGGGAAAAGCACCTTTGCTATCGCGGCAAGAACTGGGGGAAAAGCTGTACTTGTATCTTGGAGTGTCAGAATACACCGTGAGCTCAGTTCTAGTTCGGGTGGTGGAAAGAGTAGAAAAGCCAGTTTACTTCCAAAGTAAAGACCATCTTTGGGCCGCGGAAACCCGATCTGACAAAATTGAAAAGAAATGCGCTTTGGCATTAATATTTTCAACACTGAAGCTGAAGCCTTACTTCGAGTCACATTCAGTGGTGGTAATAACTAATTTGCCATTAAATCAAGCGTTGAAGGCAAACAAATCAGGCAGAATGCTGAAGTGGGTGGTGATGCTCAGTTGTTATGAGATCCAATATCAGATTCGAACTGCTGAAAAGGCGCAAGCCATGGCCGACTTCCTGGCCGAATTTCTGGCCGAGGACCCAACATGGGGAGAAGAAATGGTCATGGAACCAAAAGGGGAATCGAGTCAAGATCCATTGGATCCTTGGGATCCGCGGAATGGGTGGAGAGTATTCACAGATGGATCCGCGACAGACACAGGGAATGGAATTGGAGTCCCGATCACGGTGGCCTTTGAAACAATAGGCTAGAGTTGTCGATGAAATTGGGATTTCGCGGCTTCAAACAATGAGTCCGAATATGAGGCGGTAATAGCGAGTTTGGATCTTGCAAAAGGATTTGGGGGTGAGAGAATTGTCTGTTTTTTCTGATTCAAACTTAGTAATTTGTCAGATGAATGGAGGATTTATGGCCCGTTGCCCAAGGATGGCGAGGTACTTGGAGGTCCTGCAACAGAGAGCAAGCAAGTTCGAGAAAATTAGCTTTGCACATCTAGGCGTGGTGAAAATAGACACGCCGCCTTTGCCTATGTGGCGGCGGTGATCTTTGCCGGAGACGAGGGGCGGACAATTGAGGTGAGAGTCCTAAGCAGACCCAGCACATCAGAAGAGAAAAGCGTTTGGCTTACAACTGAGCATGAGCAGGGTTGGATGATGCCCATTAAAACCTTCCTGATGGGTGAGGAAATAGAAGACAAACAAGAGAGACGAAGGATGGAACAAACTAGTTGAAGATACCGCTTGCTCGAAGGGATTTGTATAAAAAGAAATTTTAACGGACCGATGCTTGAAATGCATAGGGCGCAGCCAATCTAAAAGAAATTCTGGCGGAGATACCGCGAAGGGATTCGCGGCGATCGCTCGCGCGCCGCGATAACCCACAGATTGATATCACGGGGGTACTTTTGGCCACATAAGAAGAGAGCGCCACGGCGTATGCCAAGAAATGTGAGAAGTGCGGAGATTTGCGCCACTAATACATGCTCCGGGGAGCCGCTACATAACGTGTTCACCCGTGGCCATTCGCCATGTGGGGTTGGACATTGTTGAGGCGCTACCCACGCAAAAGGCAAAAAGACGATTTATGTTGGCAGCTACCGATTATTTTACCAAATGGGTAGAAGAGTAAGCGTTGCGCGACAAGTGAAAGAAGACAATGTGAAGAAGTTTATATGGGAGAACATCATATGTAGGTTCGGTTTTCCACATACGATCATCGCGGATAATGGAACCACGTTTCACGGAAGAAAGGTCCGAGAGTTCCTTCAGGCATTTAAGGTGAAACAAGGGTTCTCAGCACCATATAATCCAGAAGGAAATGGGCAAGCAGAGTCTTCAAACAAAATCATAATGGATAATATAAAGAGAAAACTGGAGGCAAGGAAAGGGGCATGGGCCGATGAACTAAACCACGTGCTCTGGGCGTACCGTACAACACCGCGAACATCGACTATGGAGTCACCGTTCGCAATGACTTACGGAGTAGAGGCAGTCATACCAGTGGAGATGATAGTCTCCACCACCGAACAATCTTTGTAGAAACGGGAAGGAATGAAAGAATATTAGCCAGTGATTTGAGTCTGATAGAAGAAAAAAGAGAAATTGCGCGCATACGATTGGAAGAATATCATCGGAGGTTACAGCGGCAGTATGCCAAGAAAGTGAGGCCGCACACATTGAGGTGGGGATTTAGTTCTACTTGGCGTTACACCACCAATACACGAAAGGAAAATGAAGGAAAACTAGGGCCCAACCGGGAAGGACCCTATGTTGTGAGGGAAAAGGGTACATTTGGAACTTATCGATTGCAAACTTTAGCGGGGAAAGGGTTGAGAAGCCGTGGAACATTAGAATGTTAAAGAAATTCCATGTATGAATCGAAGATTGTCGATTTTTGTTACTTGTCATATATTAAAGTCGTGCCGTCTATATGTCTTATGAATGAGAATAAAAGAATGAAGCGGCCTCAACAGGGCTTAACAACGGCGATAGCAACGAGGGGAAGAGCCGCCCGCCAGCAGTAGTCCAAATCAAACTAGGGCAAGCCGAGCCCCCACAAGGCTTCACAGCCGCCAAAGACAAAGAGGGGAAGAGCCGCTTTGCGGGCGAAGAGTCCAATCAAATTGGGGCAAAATGAGTTGCCCCAATAAGGTTTCCTGCCGCCAAAGACAGCGAGGGGAAGAGCCGCCCACGGACAATGAGTCCAAATCAAACCGGGGGCAAACTGAGCTGCCCCCACAAGGCTTCACAGCCGCCAAAGACAGCGGGGGGGAAGAGCCCTTCGCGGACAATAGTCCAAATCAAACTGGGGGCAAACTGAGTTGCCCCACAAGGCTTCACAGCCGCCAAAGACAGCGAAGGGGAGAGAGCCTTTCATGGACAATAGTCCAAATCAATTTGGGGGCAAAATGAGTTGCCCCCACAAGGCTTTCCAGCCGCCAAAGATAGCGGGGGGGAAGAGCCCTTCGCGGACAATAGTCCAAATCAAACTGGGGGCAAACTGAGTTGCCCCACAAGGCTTCACAGCCGCCAAAGACAGCGGGGGGGAAGAGTCCTTCGCGGACAGTAGTCCAAATCAAACTGGGGGCAAACTAAGCTACCCCTACAAGGCTTCACAGCCGCCAAAGACAGCGGAGGGGATGAACCATCCGTGGACAGTAGTCCATATTATACATGGGGCAAACTGAATTGCCCCACACGGCTTCACAGCCACACAACGACAAATAAAAGGAAAAGCAAGGAGATTAGACATGTTACATTTTTAATGGACTTATGCCTTCATATCGAACAATTAAGAAGAACAGAGTAACAGTCCAATATAAAAGAGCTTGAAAAAAAACCTGCTGGGCTCACCCAGAAACCAGGCTACATTCACATACACGACGTCAAAAGAGAAAAGTCCAAATTGTGTCAGTGATAAAGAACAAAATCATATAATGCAGATGATGGTCAAGCGATGTTCATGTCTTCAGAGGCATATTCTCCCGTTGGCTAGTTTTCACTTCTAGATTGGCTGTCAACCCCATCCTTCTGGGAGGAAACTTCAGGCGCCTCTCCGACAAGTATAGGATCATCATCCTCGGCCATGGGGGAAGTGACCGGGCTGGGGGTAGAAATGGGTTCTTGCAGGCATATCACCTCGAGAGGGCACTATCGGGCGGAAGATCAATGATTGGAGATGAAATAGCCGAGGAGAAAGAGGCGCGAATGCCAAGATGCGATAAGCTCATCAAGTTGATGCTTTAGTGCACGATTTATCTTCTTCGGCTAGGACTTCGAAAAGCGGTCACCGCTTCTGCAGCGCTTTGTCCACAGCAGCTTGAGTAGACAGCTTGTCCTCCTCCCGTTGGCTTTCCAGTTTCGAAGCGACTCCAGCTACGTAATCTTTATCGCGATCTTGGGTTCTTTGAAGTGCTTTATCGCGATTTCACCGCCAAGATCACGCCAGATCATCCCGTCCCTTTTCGGTATGCATACTTCACTTTCCAGCCATCCGGACCATTAATCTCCTGCTTCATAATCTCCAAGGAGTCCAAAGTGCTAGTTAAACCGCGGACCACATGTCCAATATCTAGGCTTAGCTAAAAAAAAAAATCTCTTAGTAAAGAGTGCGCATCCAGGGAATCACCATGGGAAATACAGGAAGAGAACTTACCCTTTCCAAACCAGTATAGATAGACGTTTTGTGAGACGCCAAAGAACCAGAATCGCCATAGGCTTGATCCTTCGGAAGATGGGAACCGAAGAAGAGAGAGGCTGCAACAGCTGGGTTGTCCAGTGCTGAATCTCGGATATTGACATCGCAATCCCTAACCTTAAATCGAGGTCGCCAGACTTCAACAGGTCCAGAGGGCAAGGAACCAGACGTGGTGGTTTCCTTCCCATGCCGACGCCTTGGAGCTATGGGCCGCGGCTTGGTAACATGAGAGACAGAAGTTCCAGGATGTGCTGACTTGGCTTTCTTCGGGGGCGGACTTCTAGGAACGACTTCCAAGGAGTCATCACCGTCGGAGTCACTATCCCAAAGTTTGAGTTTGCTGGCGACCATATCAGTGGCAGAAGTAGTGGTAGGAGGAGGATTAATATCGTCTTCCCAATCTGCTAACGCAGAGTAGGAAGAGGGGGCGGTAAGGGGAGTAGCGGAGTGGGGTTTAGCAGTAGCTCTTTGGGCAACAGCTTGGGAGTGGTAGATCTTGGTAGTATATTTGAAGGATCTGTGGGGTTTTCTTTTAGGGACAGGAGAGGATTTGGGTTTTCTTTCTTTGGGAGGTGGCAAACGATAGAGGGGACCTTGGTAGTCACCGATGTTTTTCAAGGATGGATCAAGTAAAAGAGGGTTACCTTTTTCTGGGTCAATGCCGAGAAGGGCGCATTGAGCACTACCCAAATCGCGGAGGTGTTGAAAAATTTCGGAGGAAAGGCCGGTATAGATTTGAGATCGCGAATCAGGTCTCCAACCTGGATCACAAAATAAAGACAAGTTAAAAATATAGTTAGAAAGGAGCACGGGCGGCGAAAAAAAGGTGGTGCACCAATTTGAAAGAAAAACTCGAGGTGCCTTAGAGAAACGTCGGAGGGGAGATCCGCGGAGATAAAATTCCTAGACACATATAGCGGATAGTAATGCCATACTTTGTCAGAGGTGGTAAGGTGGAGAATAAAGGGCTTCTTCTGTGGACGAGTACAGAAGGACTGATACCCTACACTACCAAACTTGGTGCTCTTCTTGATATAAAAATGAGTAATGATATCGCGGAGTTGGATTTTAGGGGATTGAGTTTCATTATAATGGTTCGCGGCATACATGACACGCCAAAAATTGCCTATGCCTTGGCAGGGCGGAATAATGAAGTGGTTGCACACCTCGACATCTAGAACGGTTAAAGGAAAGCGCAAGCCTGCCGCTATCTGACCTACAGTAGCGATGAGACAACCAGGCCGAGGTTTTACCAGATGTGGAAAATGGGTGACGCCGGGCACATGCTCTAGGACCAAGTCACCCGGAATGCCATAGGCGGCCTTGATGGCATCGAGGTTAGGTCTACAGTGGTATGACGGTGGGGGTGGAAGAGTAGTCTTCCTTCCTGAGGTAGAGGGTTCCGCGGCAGAATTAGAAGAATCAGGGTTCGAGGATTCAGATTGGTTCGCAGTATGTCTGCTAGATCTGGAATCCGAACCGTCGGATCGAGTGGCCGAGGTATCCGCTGATTCAGATGCCGACATGTCGGACTAAAATAAAGAAGGAAGGGGAAGCAACAATGGTGGGAACGAGTGATAAAGGGTAGAGTGAGAACAGTGAGGCAAGTGAATGCAGCAAAATAACAAGAGAAGGGAATGGAAAAAGAGGAGACAAACCTGAATTGCAAGGTAGCACAACCAACGGAGCAGCTATAAAGAAACCCGATCGGAGCTTGAAGATCTCACGAAAGTGAGAAAAACAACGAGAAGAAGTTGGAGAGGCTGGAGAAGAAGATGCAAGGTTGAAGTGATAGATTTGGAGTAGAGAGAGGGGTTTAAGCGGGAGTCTAAGCGGTGGGGGTAAAGAGGTAATATCAGCACAAGGGACAATGGGAAGGAAGACACGTGGGGCCTCGAAATGGTAAAGGTCAGAGCAAATCTTGCGTGCGTGGGGACAAATTGGATGCAATGATGGACCCTGGGCCAATGAGGAATGGGAAGGTAACTGAACCAACACAAGGCAGCATACCGCGAAGTGAAGAGAGGATTGAGGGAAGGTTCTCGGTCCCATTGGCTGTCCGCTGATCACCACAGGGTTCACACGACGGCAAAGGAACCGAGAGGGGCATCTGTAGAGGCCATATTCTTGACATAGAAGGTTATAGGTGGTAAGTGGGCCGTAAGTAAGTTAAGATGGAGGAGACCTGATGCTGTTGATCAGGTCCGCGGAATGCCAACCGCTGGGAACTGCTAGAAACTATCGCGACAGGTGGGAGGACAGATGATGCAGGATCAAGGAGGGATCAACGAAGGATAAGAGGCAGTTGAGAAGAGACAAAATTTCAACTGCTTGAAACTGCCTTGACAGGTGGAGTGACCGAGGACGTTGGATGGAGGAGAGAGGAACGACGGACATGAGGCAGTTGAGAAGAGGGGGGGAGTGAAGGATAGAAAGAGGGAGAAGAAGAGAAAGAAAGAGAAAGAAAAAAGGTTTGAGAAAGAGAGAACACATTTTATTAGAGAGAAGACATTGAATTAGAGAACACATTTTATTTGATAACACAAGTTCCATGGAGCAAGTCTGTTTTGAGGATCTTTGAGTGAGTTCTTAAAACCTTGAAGGCATCTAATGTCGTCTTCTATAGAGTTAACAACAGAGAAGAAGAACAGAGAAGATATCGTGAAGAAGAGAACATAACGATTGGTTTTAGTCATGGGCAAGGTGAGACTCTAGGTGGAAGTTGAAGATGGAACTATAGTGTGTGTTGTTTTCTCTATATATGAGAGCTGTTTTCCGAATTTGATTTCTTTATTTGTTTGTATTTCAAGGTGGAAAAGGAAGATGAATGAAGGCACTTCGCAAATTAATACGGGCATAGCCATTGACTTGGAAGACTCCGCAATAAACTGACTACAGTTCTTGACGATGACTTCTGTCACTGAGTTGACTTCATTTTTGGTTTTAGACTTCTAGTATTGCCATGAAGTATGAATCGAACTTGACATCATCCCTCATGCGAAACTAGTATATTGTTGATCAATGATTTTGACATGGGAAATTATTATTGTAGCATATAAAAGATTTTTCCTAAATAAATAAGCTGAAGATAGTATTAATGTTGTGAATAAATCAATGCAGAAGCAACATTATCCACTATAAATAGATCAACCCTACATAAGGATTGATCATTCTCTCTAGACAAGACTTCAACACCCTACAAATACTATCCCAACATTTTTCAATGTCAATTCAACAAGCATATAAAGTAAAACAATTAATGTAAAAGAAGAACAAACCACAAGACGAGATATATCGTCGTTCGGCAATTTGCCTACATCCATACTGCGAGTTCCAAGCTTTACTAGATGTCCAGAGTAACGGATTACAATATCTCTCAATTCACTCACAAAGAATGAATACTCAACTCACTAAGAATTGCTCTCTTACAATCTCTCTCTTTCTTAGTTTTGGTTGGGTTAAGTTTTTACAGAAAAAACTTATATTTATACTGTTTCTAAAAACTTCCAAAAACAGTCAAATTCGTGTTGAAAACGGTGGAGTGCGGGCGCGCCCTTGGCCAGATAAAAGTCGAGCGCGGGCGCGCCTAACAACCTGGAAGTCGCCAAAAAGATGAGCGTGTGCGCGCCCTTGTCCAGGCATACATAGAGCGCGGGCGCGCCTAACACCAAAGAGAGAAAAACGTCTTTTTTCTCTACATTCTCCACCTCGGTGAGATTTTAACAGATAAAACTGAGCCGAACACATCCATCAAGAAGTACTAGTCCCAGAACTCGCAGTCAACCGCCCCGAACGACCATACCCACAAAGGGCTCTTTCAAGCATGTAGGATTTGGAGCAAGTCCAAACAGTGTTGGAAGTTAACTCCGGTGACAACCTTTGTTAGTATATTAGCAGGATTGTCATGGGTGTCCACTTTCTCAAGTGCTACATCACCATCCTCAACGACATCCCGTATAAAGTGATAACATACATCAATATGCTTGGTCCGAGCATGATGAACCTAGTTCTTCGCCAAATGAATAACATTCTAAATATCACAATACAAAGCAACACTATTATGCTAAATACCCATATCATCCAGAAGACCTCGAAGCCATAGTGCCTCTTTCACTACCTCTGCCATTGCCATATACTCTGCCTTAGTAGTAGATAGATCAACTTTAGCATGTAGCATATACCTCCAACTAACCGGTGCACCATGCATCATAAACACATAATCAGTAGTCGGTCATCGACTATCTAGATCACCTGCATAATCTGAATCCACATACCCGCTGACATAACAAGTGCCTCCACCATAAACTAATCCACATCCAAGGTACCCTTCAAGTACCTCAATACCCATTTCACTACTTCCCAATGCTGCTTCCTAAGATTTGCCATATATCTGTTTACAAAACTAACTACCTGTGAAATGTCTAGGCGTGTGCACACCATAGCGTACATCAAACTGCCCACTGCACTTGCATAAGGAACATAAGTCATATGCTTTTGTTCCTCCACCGAACTAGGAGAGAACTTAGCTGAAAGCCTAAAATGCCCAGCTAAAGGTGTAGAAACCGACTTTGCATTCTCCATATCAAAACGAGAAATTATTTTCTGAAAGTTTTTCTTCTTCCCTAAAGCTCTGAATACTTCACTTTTTTTTTTTTTTTTTTTTTTTTTTCTGAGAATATAGATTTGCTAAGAAAAAATTTCGGAATTTCCAATGACTGGAAAATCAGATGTGATACATCTATATTAGAAACTTACATAAAGAAGCATGGTATTTTCTGAACACAAGACAATGATGTCTATAAACTGCAACAGACCAACTTTGACTCTGCAGGGAAAATTGCATAAAGACACCTTCAACATTATAACACATGAAGACCTCGAGGAAGAGCACCACAAGTTATCCTCACTATGGCATTTCTTGGTGGTGTTGCAGGAGCCGTGGCATTGGTGGGTTTATTATTATACTGTTATGTTTATGCTTATCTCATAACAGGAGCATTTTAAGAACTTCCGAGACTGGCTCTTCTGATCCATCTCTTCAAGGCAAGTGCGAATCTTTATTTTTGATTGATAAGACATGTAAAGAGAAAGGAATATAAGAAAACTACTGTTCTATCTTAATTTACTATAAAATAAAGGAAATATGATGTTGATCTTCACCTTTTGTAATTATATGTAGCAGGAAGAAGCATTAGGGTTGAATTGTCTTTAGCAGGAGGTAGATCTCTTTTTGACTCACGAGATGCCAGATGCTTCATGTTCGAAGAATTGGCTTTAGCTACAAAGAACTTTAGTGAAATTAATCTGATTGGTGAAGGAAAGTTTGGGGAAGTTTACGAGGGTCTGCTTTACGATGGATTGTTTGTAGCCATTAAAAAGCGAGCTGGTGCACCAAGCCAGGATTTTATCATAGAGGTAAGTAGTGCATGTTACTTTCAGGGTACAATTAGTTATAATTAACTTGGAATTTGTGAAGAAATATGTTTAAAATTTCCTACAGTTTTAGAAAATGGGGGTTTTAGAAAACTGTTAAGAAAACCGTAAAAATTTCCACTCTGAGTTGGGGTTCAGAAAAGCATATACTTCACAATAGCCAGAAACAATATGCACAATTTTAATGGTTTAAAATGGCATTTCCTGGTTTGGGAGCGCAGCTCTCCTTGTGCAACATATGTTTTTCTTATTATTTGATTTCTTAAAGTATATGCTTCATATACATCTTCCAGACTGCGTACAATATTCCAGCTTGGCCAGTTTGTCTTGGAAAGACTAGATTCCTTTGAGCTTTCCAAAGTGTCCAGTCTGAACTCAAGTTTTTTTTTTAATACGTCTGAGGTTTTGAAGTTGATACATTTCTTATGTCTCTCTTATTTTCTTTTCCTTTCATAAGAGTATGCTCAGATTTCACGTGACCATCAAATAACAAACTATATCAATATAAGGTTGTATTCTTCCTAAAAAATTTAAAAATAAAATAAAATCAATGTAATATAATGACAATGAATTGTTTGTTTGAGGGAGTCGACAAAAGTTATAAATGATTGACAAGTAATATGTATTATATATTAATGTAACATCAATTATGTCACTTTTTTTCCTTTCTCTTTTTACGCTTGAATTATTGAAACTCGATTTCCTATCAGGTACACTATCTCTCATCTATTCGGCATCGGAATCTTGTGAATCTTTTGGGTAACTGCCAGGAAAATGGTCAACAAATGCTTATCTATGAGTATATACCTAATGGAAGTATTTCCAGTCATTTATATGGTAACTGTCCAGCCATTTATGTGTTATTATAGCTTATAAATTGGTTATATATCCTGGTTGCTTATATCAAGAATTCGATCTAATCATTTCGCGAATTTTGTGCTTCATTTGGTACATTTATGTGGATACTTGATTGCTTCTAATCATCACAAACTTCAAAAAGTTTACTGCAGTCCACAACTGTTCTTCTGAAATATAATATATATGCAAATTCTCCTAGAATTTTAAATTAAAGTCATAGTCACTTAAGTTTCTTGGTTCTTTTTTGCAGGCTCAGGTCAGGTTTCTAATGAAAAACTATAGTTCAAGAATAGACTTTCAATAGCTCTTGGTGCAGCTAAAGGTGATCCTATGCAAAACAGAGAATATTGACTGCTTCTCTGGTATTAGTTTTCACTTTTCATAGTCTTAGTAAGCTAAGATATCTGAAGATCTTTAGTGGTTTTCACCAAATTTTTAGTATGCTTCCTGCAAGACGTATAATATATTCCTTGAAGTCCTCTTTAAGACTTGAAAGGTCTTAAACCCATTTACATTACCCTCAATGATGTCGCCTGCTTTTATTTCCTTGCAGGATTGGCTCATCTTCATGCCATAACTCCTATTTTGGTGCATAAGAATTTTAAGACGGCCAATGTCCTTGTTGATGAAAACTTCATTGCTAAGGTTGCAGACATTACACCATTTGGGCTAATTTGCAACCAATGAGGTTTTTCATTAGTAACACATATACATTCATTAGGCAATTTAAAACATTTATAATCCATTAGCAATACAAGTATCCGTTGGTAATATTATGTAACATTTTTTGTATATTTTGTCACGTTTTAGTATACGTTAGAGTTGGGGAAGAATTACGTTAAAAAAGAAAAAGAAAAATCACACTAAAAAGAAATAACGAAAACTTCAACGAGAGTCTTTTCTGCTCATCTAAATCCGATGCCCTAAAAAAAACCCAGTGGAGCAGTGTTGTCGGCTAAGGTTTCGATTCCTCACTTCGTAAGTCATTCTCCCTCTTGTTCTTCTTCTCTTCCTCCTCCCCCTTTAAATTATTGTTCAAAATTGATTTCGGGTTTCTAAAGTTAAAATTAATCTATGTTCTAGGGTATCAATTCATTGCTTCTGCCACAAGTGTGTTCGCTCTACTCAAGGTAATGAATTTAAGCATCAATTTTAATTTTTAAAAATTGGTTGTTGCTAATTGGTTTGGTCCAACTTTGGATTATCAGATAAAAGATGCATCTTTTATACAAAAGAAGCTTGCTTGATAGTTATTAGTTATTTGATTCGAAAAAAATTAGGTTTTTTGTTAGATCTAGTTACTCCATCTGTTGTGATTTGATTTTCTAATTGTTGTTATTATTGTTAGTATTGGATGTGCTTGCTTGTACAATGAGCTGGTGTATTATAGAAAAAGATTAAGACAAATGCTAATAGCAGCTCATGGGTATTTTTGGAGCTTGTATGTGGCTTATTTATTAAGATGGTTTTGCTTTGTTTTGTTGTAGAATGTGAACAAGTCAAAACTGGTTTACTTGGATAATGCAGCAACTTCTCAGAAGCCTACTGCTGTTTTGGACTCTTTACATAATTATTACTCAACCTATAATTCCAATGTGCATCGTGGTATTCATTTCTTGAGTTACTTATGTAATCTAGTGTGTTTATTTTCTGCTACCTCCCAGTTTTGTGACCCCTTTTAACACTGTCGTTACAAGAGGTTTTACTGAAAATAATCTTCATCAAAAGTTCTTACTAACTTTTCCTTGCAATTTAGTGCAAGAGCCACTGATGAATATGAATCAGCGAGGATACTAGTAGTTTAATCCATGGATACTGTGACTAAGATTGAAAGAAGAAGAAGTAGATGAAACTGTTATGAGTTTTAGACCATAACAATGGTTCTCCTCTCTGCCCATTGCTTCCTTTCCACCTTCAACTTCGAACTACAAATATGAGTTCAAAGGAAAGAAATGGAAGGTATGTAGTAGGCTTCTTCTAGGTGAAACTTTACATTGTTACACTGAAATTGATTTGATGATGATAAGGTGATTGTTTTAAGTGATTAATATTGATATATACCTTGTAAAGATTTGTCAAACCATTTATTTTGTATAATGGAGGAAGTCGTATGCTGCTAGCATATATTCATCATTGATAAGTGAATTGGTGTCATTTGAAGTTGAAGATTAGGCACGGATTGAGAGGAAGTGAATCACTTAGATTCTTCCTATTTATGGATCTGGATGGTAGGGTTAGGTTCATTTAAGGTAGATTACATGTGTATAGATCAGCAAGCCAAGTTAATTTCATATACTCAAGTAATGCATATTCAACTATACCAAGGTGGATGTGCCAGGTGAAGAGTGATTGTGACAAGGAATGAGGCCAAAGTGTGATTTGCATACTTTTATAATCAAATTCCAGCAAGGGACTCTTAACCTCTAAATTCTTCGCAAATTTGAGTTTCTTAAGCCGTTATGGTTTATGTCCAATTTGGTGTGTTGATTCATGAGAGTTTTGAATGTAGATGAACATGCCTTTTGGACTTATTTCATCACTACTGTATGGGAAATTCTGATTGAAAGAAATAAAAGGAGTTTTGAAAGGAGCTCTTTAGGTCTTAATGATTTGTAAGCTTTTATGGATCGCAGTTTAGGAGGGAAACTCTGCCCTAAAAGAGCAATGTAGGAGAGGATGCTTTTCTTCTATCTGCTTGTTTTTCTAAATTTTTTTATTGTTTATTTTATTTTTTGAAGTATCCTAGTAGCAAACTGTTAGTCTTGCTAGTTTACCTAACTTGCTGTTACTTGTTGAGTATTATGACCACATACTGGTAGCATCCATTCTGCATTTATGTATAGATTCAGAAACCTTTTTGTTGCAGCTTATCGGAAGCTTGCCAGGAGCTATCATCCTGACGTAAACAAGTGAGTAATTACGGGACATGCTAGCGTATTTCTTTTCGTACTTGCTTCATATGCTCACTTTTCCAACATCAGTTGGAGTTCAAATCTTTATTTCGCTGTTATGGATTGCATCCATTTATTCACATCATTGTTGTGTTAGAAACACTTTAAATTTCCGCTATGTTAATTATTAGCATCTCCTAGCACAAATAGTAGTAGTATGCATATTCTTTATGAACATTTTGTCGCCATTAACGGGAGATTTCAAACATTAAGAGATTAGTCAGAAGTCTACTCTTAGGAAGTTTATCAAATGCATGTACTAGTTTTAAAAAGCTTGTGCCATGTTTGCGTTTTCTCCTAATCCATCACATGGCTACAGTCTCTCCACACAACATATGCACTTGGCTATCTTTTTCGCTTACTTGTATATTGGCCTCTCGAGTTTTTTTTCATTTTACTTGTATATTGGCGTCTAAAGTCTTGGTGTTGACAATTAAACACACATAAACGCTTAAGAATGTAAAAATTCTACCAGTTATAAAGTTGTAAAACCATTTTTTGTTATATCGCTTTGCACGATTAACATACAGTTGTGTGATTTCATATGAAATTGTCAAGTGATGAAACGTCATATCACTTTTTGACTCCCCCTCCACGATTTGATAGTTTATTTTAAATTGCATTTTTTCTACTGTTGAAATATTGCTGGAAGACCCATTAGTTTCAAGAAATTGAATTCTACATAGAAGTGGATATCTCTCCTACATGTACGGTAGAGTATTTTTCTGCTAAAGAGGATTATAGCTTATTTTTGAAATTTATAACCTCATCAGTTGAAGAATTGAGTTCTTTAGTCGAGTAAATACATACATACATATATAACAGTGACATACAGACATTATAAAAATTCATGAAGGAACATTTGTGTGAACGATGAGTCAAACGTTTTCAATTTGAACTTTCTTAATATTGAAAGAAGAATATTAGAAGAGGAAGAAGGAAGATAACATGAAAATTTCAAAGTATAAAGGGGAAGGATGAGGTATTTCTCTTATTGGTGAGCTTGTGTAATGTTCGGTTTAATTAAAGACAGCTATAATTAGCTGATCTTGAGAAAAATTAAATCACAAACATCACATGCTAAAGTGGACATGAAGAAGAGGCCGGATCAACTAGTCTGGACATTAAGTTTTACATAGGCATGTCATACACTAAGAGTTTGTGACAGTACGATTGTCAAATCTCTCTCCCTCTCTCTCTCTCTTCTAGTATCCAAACGGGGGTCATTTTATTCTATTTTGTAGGGAACCTGGGGCAGAGTAAAAATTCAAGGACATTAGCAATGCCTATGAGGTAAGCAGTCAATTTTTTTACTATCATATCTTGTGATCAATGTTTCAGCCATGGAAGATTTGCCTGCTGTGGGCTGTGACTTTGGCTACTAATAAAATTTTATATACAGGTGTCATCGGATGATGAGAAACGGTCATTATATGACAGGTATGGAGAGGCTGGGCTTAAAGGTGTTGGCATGGGTAGTGGGGTGAGTTCATCATCATTTATCACTTGAAGAAACAGTCTCCAAATATCAAACACTACTATCAGTTTTGCATTTCCCACTCACAAGGGAGATTTGTATTAATTGTAGGATTTCAGCAACCCCTTTGATCTGTTTGAGTCTTTATTTGAGAACATGGGTGGTATGGGCGTTATGGGTGGAGGAGGACGAGGCACTAGAACAAGAGCAGTGGATGGCGAGGATGAGGTGTACAATCTTGTCTTGAATTTCAAGGAAGCAGTTTTTGGGGTTGAAAAAAGGATTGAGATAACCCGTTTGGAGAGCTGTGGCACCTGTAATGGGTCTGGTGCCAAACCTGGGACCAAGGCATCCAAATGTAGTACTTGTGGGGGGCAAGGTGAGGTCATCCAATCAGCAAGGACTCCTCTGGGTGTTTTCCAGCAAGTAATGATGTGTCAATCATGCACAGAAGGACGGGTGAATTTTCCACCCCCTTGTAATACTTGTAATGTGGTGAAGAGCGAAAGCTGATTGAAGAGCTCGCCGACCTTAACAAGTCTAAGACAACAAACACAAGAAGATAGTTATTAAGGTGCCATTACCTTCTCGTTTCTATTATTGACATCCTGACCTTCCCTGGGAGCAAGTGTTGTTCTCTTGTAATGGGGCCTGAAAGGTTGTTCGACGCTCTGATCTCTCAATTAGGTCTCTGGGCGCATCTGTCAATTATATTGGTTGGTAATTATTTTGGGCTAGCTTTGTTATAAAACACCTTGATCTAAAAATGATTTACATCTTTTAGGACAGTCGTCTTCCAATTTTATTTAAACTCAAATTTTGTTAGAATGATAAGCCTGGTTATAGTATATTTTATTATATATGAGATTGCAATTGAGAATGTGGTAAATGCATTCCCTTTTTTTTCTTATGATTATTTTTATATGATTATTTACATTCGTCAGAGTTACTTTGAAATTCAACTGGTAGGTCGCTAGGATTTGTATCGTGAAGTAACAAGAAGAAAATCTGTGAATGTATTTCGAAATAATAATGTTAATTTATTATTGCAATGTTAAAAGTATGAAACCATTTTGTTTTTTTTATACAATGAAAATTCGTTAGTAACTGATACAGAACCGTTGGCAACATAATTTTTTTTTATACAATGAAAATGCGTTAGTAACGGATACGAAACCGTTAGTAACAGAAAATCAAAGTGACGCTTACAAATTTGGTAACCGTTACTAATAAATTTCTAACGGTTACATATCCGTTATTGAAATTAATTTTAGTGACACTTTATAACCGTTAGTAAATTTTGTAATGGATAATAAGTGTTACAAATATCCGTTACTAATATTAGTCACGCTTTTGTGTCAAAGCAAGATAACCGTTACTAATATTTTTTATAACAAATGTATATCCGTTACAAATAGGCTGTTATGGTGTAGTGAGATGCAGGGCTTCACAATGTACTTGGTAGAGTTAACGTTGTGGGTCCATCTCATCGAACAATGGATGAAGACATGTTCTTTGCTCTCGAGTAATGTTCTTTTCTACAAAATTCTCCATGCATTAGATCATATTTGCGTGCTTAATATTTCAATATTTGCAACATTCTTTGCATGCAACCATAATGCAGTCTAATCCTCCCCTCTAGACTTTTTCCGTGATAAATTGTATCAATTGATATAATTTGGAAATTTCATCAAGAAGATTACACTACACCATAACACTGAATTTGCAACATTTAGTAAAATTGATTGCTAACACTTATACATCCGTTACAATGTTTGTCACACATTCAATCCGTTAGAAATGTTATTAACCGGTACTTATTTTGAAGGCAATTACTTGATTTATTTCGTAACATTTACTCAAAAATATGTGACGGATACAGAAGTGTTACCTATTGCAAAAAAAAAAAAAAAAAAAAAAAAAAAAAAACAAGAATTGGGTGAAATCTTTGGGGAGAATGCTTTTCATTATCGTGCTCATCTCTCACACCCATTCCATAACAAATTAACATTTGAGAAAGATGGAGATGTATGCTAGCGTAGAGAAAACCGCTGCCGCCGCTGGTGGTGTTGCCCACTAAGATAAGTCTTCATCATCTCCTTCCCTTTCTCCTTCATTTTCTTCATCTACTCTTCTTCCTCCTCTGTAACAGTAAGGGATTTTGCTAGGGTATTAGATTTACATAATCAATTGCTCAATCTACTCAAGAAAGCCTCTTCTTTGGCCAAGGTAACGTCTATTTAGTGATGAATCCTCTTTTACTTGTGGTTTCCAGTGTTTCCATTTTTTCAAAAAAAGGAATAAACTTTTGGGTTTGTCTAGACCTAACAATTATTAGGGGTGTATGTTAACAATATATTGAGTATAATCTGTCAACCATGGCCAAAGGTTGCATATTTATATAGTAGATTTTAGTTTATGTCAAAGTTCTCACCTTGTATTTTGTGTATCATTTTTCAGAATATGCTCATGTTGGTTTCATTCACTTTGATTTCAGGGAACCCATTAACTATAGTAAATTTGTTAAATTTTCACTTTGATTTCAAATTAATAGTTTGTTTAATTAATGAAGTTGTATATTTTGAATCTCATCACTTTGGGTTTTGAATTATGTACCAAAGCATTGTTCTTGAAGTGAAGTTTTGGGTTTTGGTGTTTCTTTCAAATTATGGGTTACTTGTGTTGGTGCTTATATCTAGTCTATTGTTATTGTTGGTCTTCTCACTCCAAAACTGGTTAAGCTTGATGAAGTTCTCATTTAGATACATGATTGATTGTATAATTTGTATGGAATTTTCTTTTAGGTTACCGTTTGACCTTCTTGAGAAAGTATTTCTATGTTTCCTCTACGTTAAGGTTGCTGTGTATATTGGAAATGTCTTGGCACTTCATATGTCCAAACCTAAAAGCAC
This sequence comes from Coptis chinensis, assembly GCF_015680905.1. Lineage (NCBI taxonomy): Eukaryota > Viridiplantae > Streptophyta > Magnoliopsida > Ranunculales > Ranunculaceae > Coptis > Coptis chinensis. Next base: position 20,685,990 of record NC_141456.1, on the reverse strand, counting down.
AAGTGTTCAAGTACAAGAGTGGGCAGTAGGTGTTTGTCAATTGTACGGTGGTTTGTTTCCTTGATTACTGGTGTGAACGACATACTTCAAAATTATCTTTTTGTGTTGTACAAGCACCAAATCAGAAACTTATATTTTTGGATAACTTGATATGGAAAACAGGCATATCTTCTCAACTACTTCTACCCTCAGAGACGTTCACCTTAGCACACACATACGAACTCTTTGTGACTAGACAAGACAGCTTAAGATAGTTTTGAACAAGGTTTGGCACCCCATTTTGAATTTACATATTTCAAATACAGTGGAGATTCTCGTAATATTATTTGATAATTTTTTTAAAAAACAATAAGCTAGGGTTAGGCAGACCCCCACCTGCATAGATTAACCAAATCGCACATAGTTGGTTCCTAATGCATCCTCATCTATGAGATTATTAAGTTCTCTACCTATGGGAGGTCCATAATGCATTAGTTCATTACAATGTGAAGGATCTAGTCCTGCAAGATGATCTGCAGGCCTATTGGCCTCTCTAAAAACATGTGAAAATTTACAACTCAGGAATTTTAGAGCAATGTCTAATATATATGCCAACACATTTTGACATAGCCATGGCGGTTTGGCTATTTTTGTTATTATCTGTATTGCTGAGAGAGAATCAGATTCCACTTCCACTTTTTGTAATCCCATTTCCAGACAAATGCAAAGTCCAACCTCTATGGCTTTCATCTCTTGGTAGATAATTGATTGCTTACCTCCACTTCCTATATATGCTGCCAACAAGACTCCCTCACTATCCCGAATTACACCACCGTGACCCGTTCCCTTGTCTGACAAAGGCCCATCAGCATTTAATTTCACACTATCTTGTTCTGGGCAATTCCAATTTACATTTTGTTGTTTAACTATTTCAAACTTTACCTGCAGCCCGAGAGTTTGGCATAATCTTCTCGCTTATGTCGAATCTTCCATTGAAGAGATCTTGAGTTGTACATATGCCTTCATTTTTCTGAGAATTCTTTTTAAAACCACTGCTGCTGGTTGCGCATTGTTCTTGAACCTTCGGGAATTTCTTTCTTTCCAAATCCTATCTACAGCAGCACAAATATAGGCCTTGACAATTTCAGTTACTTGGCTGACTCCCCGGTAGATTCTCAGGATGGAAGACTATTCTCGATTTTTATTACGGCAATCTGAAATGATGCCAAGCATCGACATGATTCCTTCAATGATTACCCAAGAATATTCACACTCAAAATAGAGATGGTTGGTATAACACCCGGTCTTTTTATTTTATTTTCCTATAATAATAATATTATTAATAATAATAAGAATAATAATAATGATAATAGGTTAAACTAAATATATGATAACTATCAGTTAAGGATAAAAGTCCCGTAGGTAAATAGAAAAGTTTCATCCTTGTTTTTCGGTGAGGTTTTAAATACTAAAAAAGGGGATTCTCACGTAGAGTTTCTGGGAAAAAACACAGAAAAACTTTTATACAGAAAAAAAGGGTTTTACTGAAAGAAGAAATGGAAGATTTTTCTGAGAGCTAGCTGATAGTCGGGGCATACTACAAGTGAGTAGATATTTTACGATTTTACGATTTCTCGTTTACTGTAGGTTTTATGATACGAGGAAAAAAGGAAATATATGATTTTTATTGTTCATACTGTTCACATGCTGCTTTATTCAGTACTGTATGCCGTTTAGTGCTAATTGCGTTTACATGTTAGGTTTCGACTGAAGAACCAATCTGGTTTTCGGAAAGAAAAACTGGTCAAGATACCTTGATAAAAATTGAGTAATCAAACGATTAAGAAATTATGTAAATTACTTTGTATATATATAGGTATTTATTATGCGTTTTTCGCGTTTTGGATTGAACTGTCGAAGCCTTGAAACAGGTTGTTAATGGCATCGCCACAAGAACCAAATCGTCTTGATTTTTGTTGTGTTTGAATGATTGGTTTTGTTTGATTTTGTTGTGAGGTTATACTATTAGTTTGATTTTGATTGTCGATGTTGGATTGGGCACTGGAGAGTGGGATGTTGAAGCTCTATAAATGCGTTAATGGAGGCGCGAACTCGAATCGGTACTGTTTAATTTTGTTGTGTGTTTTGGTGGGTTATACTGTGGTTCTAGTATGGAACTGTGTTGGTGAATGGAGATTTGATTTCGTAGTGGGTTGGGGGCTGTTGAAGCTCCAGAGAAGCCATTAATGGAGGGTCGATCGCGATTTTTACAGTATAAGGGAATTAAAGTTTTAGGGTATCGGTAGATTTGGTTTTTCAAGGGGAGTGGAACCGTGGGGGTGTATAATGGTGTTAGGTTGGTGGGTTGTGGTAGTCAATTGGTGGAAGTGGCGAGCTGGTGAGGGAGGAGGAAGATGAACAGTGAGGGTTTTGTTGTTGGGCTTGGGCCGAACTTAGTGGGTGGGCTTGAGTGTTTTAAACTTTAGATTTCATTTTGGGTTTAAGTTTTAGACTTTGGGCCTTAGTCTTTGGCCTTTTGGGTTAGAGGAGTTTAAGACTGGTTGACTGCTGTTGACCTGGCTGGTTGACTGTTGTTAACCTTTGGCAGGTTGACTTTGACTATTGACTAGGGTTGACTTTGACCACTTGACCCAGTTTGACTTTTAACTCGGATTATGATAGGTCTAGGGCTATTAGCATGCTTGGCTTTAGGCTAAGACCTTTCTATATATACCTGTGTACGTGTATTAACTACTATGTGATATTTTAGTCTGTTATGATATACAGCGTTATGAACTTAGACATCCATATAATTAATAACGTGTAAACCAAAAATACATGAAACAAGATACTCCTCCATTATCTGAAATAATATATACAATAAAGTTCAATAGTGTCTTCAACAAATTTACCGCACCCTTTTAGAATCTCTCCACGCCTCAAGTTTGGAAATGAGATTTTATGACTGAAGATGTCATGTGATAGATGGGCATTTATTGAATGTGCCATAAATGGCCCGTTAGCGTTATAAATGGGTATTCATTGATTGTGTCATGAATGACCCGGGTATTCATTGAATGTGGCGGGAATGACTTAAGGTACAGAGGTACTAAAGGGTAGGTGTATAAGAAAAGTAATTAATTCATTGATAAGAGAAATTGATTTGATTATGCGAGTGTGTTTGGGCTTACATTTGAATACCTATAGGATATCTACACATGTTATATAAAATTTCTAACTTTCGTTTGCAGGAGGGTAGGACTTAATAATATTTTGTGCAGGGACGCAGTCCTACCCTTATACAGAAGTGGATATCGGTAAATTTTAATTCAATTACTTAGTTATTAAAACGAGTTATTATAATGAGTTAATATAATGGAAGTTTTGCTTGGGAAGAAACTATGCCGGTTGTAATGACAAAACTACCTGTCTTCTAAGCTGAGAATGATTAAGTTATGATATACTTAAAGTGTTAGTTTGATAAGTAAAGACTGGAAATGTTTATATGTGGTTAGTCTACTCATACCAGTAAATTCTATTTTTGTTGACCCATGTTTGCTTTGTTTTGACAACGTGGGTGTATTCTTGGGAACATAGGTGGAAGGCAGTGGAACCACGGCATTTGATTTGGATTTGTTTCTGGAGCAGTCTGGGAGTTTATTTTATTAGGTCTGATCTTTTTGGAAGTATGTAATAACGTAGTTTCATATTCATATGACATGAGAATACGATGTTGAATACTTATTATTCTTAGAGTTTTATATTGATGATTTTTGAACGGAAGATAGTCTTTTAATAAAGTGATGGTTGAGAAATTTTGGAGATATTTTGTTGTTAAGTTGATTCTTTATGATGTGGTTTTCGATTTTGGCATGTGTTGTATCCACCCCGTCATAGCTTGGGTTTTTAGACAATTGAACATAGTGATGTTTGAGATATTTATATTTTAAATATTCACTTTGTAATTGTTTAGAAATTCGGGCTGTGACAGTTGGAGAACTCTCTACTTTGGTTACAAAGACAGCAGGAGTAAGGATTTTTTTTATACACTAACCGATCCTGAGTTGACAAGCTATTGGAGAACAATTGCCAGCAAGAAAAGGAGTGTCTTGGAATGACTAATCGACCCCAGACTAACCTCTACCATATGACTTTCCCTCCATGTCTTCTCAAGGCCTCATATGCGCTACTTGACGTGAAATTCCCACTCTGATGTGGCTTCCAAATTACTCTATCTTTCTCTAAATGTCTCTCAATTGTAGTAGACCTGATGTCTTCCCTTAGACGATTGCACTAAATATTCTCAACTATTCCATTCCAATCTCCACCTGATATTAGCTCACTAACCTTTGTATTGAGAGGAAGCTGAATATTCATGACAGCTTGTGTATTTGCCAGAAGAGGGCTTCTATTACACCATAGATCATGCCATAATAGAGTGTCTTCTCCATTTGATATCAAGTAAAGGATAAGATCTTTTGCAAATTTTCTACACTTTAGAATGTTTCTCAATGACCCAGGAGCAGTCTTTCGGTACTGCAATGGTCCACAAGAATTTATTCTTGAGATGATTCTTCCATATTCAATCAACCCACAAAGTATTTTTCATTACTCGCTATCTTGAACAACAACCCACATTGCGCACCTGTGTTCCATGTTTCCATATTCATAATGTCTAGTCCTCCCTCTTCCTTTGCTTTGTTGATAGTACCAATACTTGCTTGATGCACACACCTTTAGATATCATGCCCACTCCATAGGAAAGTAGCACATATCTTTTCCACTTGTTCTAGAACAGTTATTGGTAAAATGAAAGTTCTAGCCCAATAGATGTGTAGAGAGCTAAGAATCGATACAATCAACTAGAGTCTGCCTGAATAAGAGAGTAAATATGCTTTCCAATCCTTGATTTTTCCAATTACTTTCTCAACCAGAGGTTGACAATCTTTGATACCTAATCGAGCAGAAAAAAGTGGGAGACCTAGGTATTTCACTAGAGGTTTGACAAGCTCAATTCCTAGAATTTGAGCCAAGTCTATGGAATCTTGATGCCCCATAGCCCCAGTCATAATGGTAGTCTTCTGGGAATTGATTTCAAGTCCTGCAACATCACTAAAAGCATGCAAGCAATCTTTGAGGCTGCAATAGATGTAACTTCCCCTTTGCAAAAGATCAAAACATCATCTGCAAAGGTAAGGTGGGTGAGTGACTCCTCTTGCATTTAGAATGATATTGGATCAACTTGTTATCAATACTTTCTTTGATCACACATCCCAAAATCTCCATGATTAAAACAAAAAGATATGGGGACATGGGATCGCCCTATCTTAGACCTCTTCCTCCAGCAAAAAACCCTTCCGGTGAGCCATTTATAAGAATAAAATAGAATGGTGAGCTTATACACATCTGTATCTGATAAAACGTAAAAACTATTGTTTTACTCCTACTTAACTAATTAAACTTAAACATTAGTAAAGCTATAGTAATATTACTCTAGACTATCAAAATTATCCACTCTCTTGAATCATGCAAAAAATAGAGTAGAGAATTCGTTCCACTCCTAGCCCTTTAAACATAAGTTTCCGCTAGTTTAATCGCTACTAACAAAATAGTTGAGAGTAACTATTTGAATTACACTAATATGGCAATTGAACTTAAATAAGATGTTTAACTTATACTATGATAATAGAATATTGAAATGTGAATATGGAGAAGGGATTAGGGAGATTTGAATCCACTTGATGTATTCCTAATATGCTAGTGTCGATTATTGCAGTTATAATCAAATAAGATTAAGTGTCGATCCCTAATTACTCATGACAATCTCTACCAACTAATAATTAGCATGTGAGGAAGTCCAACCCATTCTCCTTGTATCATCAACCTGCGCTAATCTGTCAAGCATTACTTGGTTTGATAGGGTGTAAGAAGCTACCCACTGAGGGTGTACCCTCCATCCCGGCCAAGTCATAACACGAAACGAACGAACGATACAATTGGTGGGTCTCATAATTTCAACCCCAACCCAATCTGTAAAACAGGTACAAAAATCAGGGAAAAAGAAACGCATGATGCGGCATAAGAAGGTACTTATGCCTCATACTATGAGCTCTTGCTAGACTAGCCAGCAAAACCTGGGGAATGTCATATAAGAAACGTCCCTTAGCTAAAGCAAGGAAAGCATCACCAGCGGCATGATTCGCAGAAGAAAACTGCCACTCCCCTAAAATATTCATGATGATAAAGAACATGATAGTGCCAACGTTCAGGGACTGGCTACCAAGGGCTATGTTATATTGCCCTCGGTCCTCTACACGAAAAATTCCTATCCCATAAGTCTCGTGAACAGGCATAGGCATAGGCATTAGTCAGATATCCCTATGAGGTTTTAAGAACAGGCATAGGCATTTTCACAGCAAAGGCAACTAAAAACTTGCTGAAATCCATTGTCGTATCATTAACTATGACAGAGAATACTTGTTCTCCATCTGGTCTATAAAAGAACTCAGAATTATTATAGAAATATTCAGTAAGTTTAGGTGAGTACGAGTCATCAGGACTTACCAGTAGATTCTTCCATCTTGACTACACGATCCTTTCGCGGAACCATCCTCCATAGGTCTCGCTTCCAAGCAAATCTTCGAAGGACTGCTCCGGTATGACCTGGGGAGGTTTCATATCACACAACATACTCTAGAACTATTAGAAGCAACCTAGGAAGAACCTACAAAAAATCAGAACTGAAAGTGGCTCCTGAGGTGAAGGGCGCGGGCATGCTCAACTTTGTCTATGGAAGGGCGCGGGCGCGCTCTTGCCTTGCTCGATGTCCAGTGATTTTAGCGCGCGCGCTCTGAGTATAGGCAAAACAGAGGGTGTGCACGCTCCGATTATGATGAGTGTTATGAAGTGCAAAATTCAAGGCAAAGTGAGAGATGGAAAATGAGAGGTGTCATGTGAAGTTGAGAGTGCACCAAGGATTTATAGAGAACTAGTTTCTAAGTTCCACAAGTTTCCCAACTAGTTAAGGCAACATGATGGAATAAGACAGTTCTAAATCCAAAATAGAAACAGACATGAAGCATACTCCAAAACCAAACCAATAGCTTTTTGGCTGGAATTAAAATAGCAATCCTCTAGTTATGACTCCTTGAGGTTGCACCAAACAACACTTACTAATTCTAACAACACCAAAATAGCAACATTCGCACATAATTCAATCATAATCAAGCAGGCAACAAATTCGACAACAAAATATGTGGATATGATTATGGGCATTTCTAAATAAATAATTCCACCCCCAAACAAGTTGAAAGGGTGGAATTCATGATACAACACATAGTGTATGCTGAAAACTAAAAATAACTTCAAATTAAATTAAAATAAAATAACAATTACAGAATCCAAATATTAACTACTTAACTAACAATTCGGAAACAAAATCTACGAAAAACAAGAAAACTAGTCTTAATACAACAAAAATACAAACAAAAACTGCTAGCCACACGACGAGGATGGGCCAGAGTCATCCGTCCTGCACCGACCACACTCATGCCTCACAGAGGTATCCGAAGAAGAACCCCCATCTGCATCAGGTGGCAAGCGTCAAAGAACTTCAACTTGGAACTTCCTCTGTCCCTCTATATATGCGTTCATGGATTCCTCACGCTCTTTATCTCGCTGGACTAGGGTCTCCATGTTAGCTTGGAGCTCCCGGTTACTAGCAATGAGCTCCTCAAAATTCTGATGGATGTTAACCTGCCTAGGCCGCAGATCCTCACAAATGGTATTAAGAGAACCCAAGCCACGTTGAAGCAATGCCATGCGTTCTATATCAAAAGTAGCATTTTCCAAGGCATCGGCCTCAAAACATGTCATGTCTTCCTCATCCTCCTCACTCGACTCAGTCTCAATACCCCTATCCTCAGGCAATTTCTACTTTCTCTGAATACAGTCTTTATAAATCTTTACATTTGCATGCAACTTCAACATAATCCGCTGAGTTTTTCAGAACAACTCCAAAATGCAGCATGATCTTAGTAATCAAAACAGGGAAGGGTGCAGTATATATTCCAACGCTTCTAAGCTCAGCAATCAAAAAGTCGAGGATGCAAAACTCATACCACTTCTCCTGAAGGACCCAAAGAACGTGCAGACAAGACGAGCCGATGTCACTTGACTTTCGAGGTGCCAATGATGTTCTTACCAAGCCACTGAGCTACAGCCAGCTGGTTGGTTCTCAGAGACGACTGTCGAACACAATACGATTTTGCATTGTACTGTCCTTCCAATACAGTCTCTTTCATCAATGCCTCGATCCCACCCACTATGGTTCCTACATTGTGATTACGAGGTTGTAATTTGCATCAATGCCAAGAATCCTAGACAACATAGCGGTACACACTTCTCTCCTCATACCATTCACTTTCACAAAAATCTTCCTACCATCAATCTCCCTCTTCTTATAGAAATTCAACACCAAATTGGTGTGATAAAAATCATTCACCGAATACCACAACCCTTTCCACCTCCTTCTAATCATCTCAGTATCATAAAAAGGTGAAAATTGTTTAGAAAAAAAAGCTTGTTCCGGAAGAATTTTTCGGTTTTGGGTCGCCATTAGGGTTTGGAATTCAAATTTGGGTGGACTGCAAGGTGGGGAGAAGCTCTAATTAAACTCTATTTGAAACAATTTAGAGTGGGTCGCCTGGCTTTCTGGATTTTTTTTTTTTTTTTTAAGTGGAAATTTTATTGATAAAGATAACAAGTTTTACAAATAATTAGGACAAGCGTGCAACAAGCTGCGCCGCAAGTCCTTTTTGAATGGCAAATCATATTCTCCTAAATACAAACTCGTTGGAACCAGTTGTTATTACGTTGTAGTCCATAACTTTCTGCAATCTCTTAAGGAGCTCAACAGATCACAGCTAAGAAATCGAAAAGTGTCAAAACTGAAAGGAATGAAACAATGCTGGTTAGCTCTACAAGCCTCCTCGTGTTTCTCAATTTTCCCTGCCGCTACTCTATTAGCTGCTTCTCCCACCTCAAAGACTCCATTCCCAAGCCCTACCAATGGAGAGGCTCCAGTTACATCAACACACGCATGCTTCCCCTCATACCAATCAGACCCAATACATCCGCGACAATCGGCGTCGATTTTCCCTCATTTGGATCAGTGAGAAAATTCACAGGAGCTTCCTTCTTCACTTGTACCCCAGCCCTCCAAAATGCATCACATAAAATATCTCTGACATGATCATGTCAGTATTTGAAACCTGGGAAATACCTATAATGTGCTGCATGGTCCCCGAAAGCATCTAGTCTACTCTTTTTACAAACAGGGAATAGACCACCATCAGAGTACAAAGGAATCATGAGACGATACCGAAGAATAGAACGATACTCCACCGGCGACATACGTTGTCCAAGTCCTTCCATCAGAATAGCCAGTAGAAAATCCTTTGCATGTTCTGACTGCAAGCATCCAATAACTGCTTTCTGATGAATAGATAACACAAACTCCCTCTCAAGACCAGCAACAATCTTACCATAAAACACTTCTGCCAAAACTTTTTGTGGTTTTGAGGGGACGGTAACATTCACAGCCAGAGAGTTAACATCAAAATTGGGTAAAGAGAGACTCAATGCACTGCTAGCAACATCAAGAATCTCATCCAAAGGCACTGCGCCATAACTCCTAAGAATGTGGTTCTGAAGCTCAGAAGTTAGACAACGGGAGGCCACAAAAGCAAAAGTAGAGACATCAGTGGCACAATAAATACCTAACCCACCCAGACGTAATGGGAGTGTCAATAGACGCCACTGCAAATCACCGAAGCCAGGACCATCAGAAACCACAATACCCTGGAGAACACTGTGGAGATGTCGATCAAAAGTCTTAGCTGCCTCTCTGAAAAGATCTGGTGAATAAGTACGAATCGCAAAGACCAACTTAGAGAGCCCAGCACAAGCTCGTAAGAGTGCTAACTCACATTGTGGATCTTCCAAAATAGCTAAACGGTCCATCAAACTCATAGCCTTTGCAACACGCTTGCGAACAAGGCCCATGACAAAGGATGAATCAGTGCTGACCGCACCTCTAAGCAACTTGACCCCCTGCTGAGGACGAGACAAATCTAAAGGAAAGAGACCAAGAGTGGAGCGACGTAGATCCAGTGATGGCCAAAATATTTCAGTTTTAGCCACATTAAGAACCAACCTATAAGAAGGTCCTTCTTCCTGAATCATACCCAAAGCTGTCGCCACTTGTTTTGTATCTCCGATCATAGTCCCATCATCTAGGTACCAAGCCTGTAGTAATAACTGACAACTAGACTAGATCCATAGAATCAGGGGATGCAACATTAGTACAAAGAGAAGGGGACCCAAAGGATCGCCTTGTTGGACCCTAGTAGCAGGCCATATGTAGTCGTCCCCCAAATATAACCGTGCAGGTTGACAATACAAGTACTCGACCCAAGGGGCAATAGCTGGGCAATGGATACGAACCTCTCTTCAACCATGTTAAAAACATTATGAAAATCTACTAGTAGCATTGAAAGAGAGGTACTGTCACTGTTAATATAAACTATATGGTTGACAGCGTGCAAAATCGCTTCCGCTCCACCAGAAACACCAACCTCATACTGAAAATCCTGTAAGTACCCTACCACATCTTTGGAAACTCCTTTCATTGCAATCTTGGAGACCAAACAATGCCAAACCATGCCCACAGCTATAGGACGAATGCTATTATCTGGCTTAAGAAGTGGAGTAAGTGGAGCACTCGCTATGAATTCTGCTAACGACTGTGGACATCTTCCCTGTAACTAAGATTCACCACAGGAGTCAAAGCATCAAGCAAATTAGACGATATAGCTGCCATAGCACCACTCATGGTATCCAACAAATGCTGAACTCGGAGACTATCACGACCACAAGATGTACCTTTTGGAAACGACCTAATGCATGACAACAAAGTTTTTTTTTCTTATGGTTCGATGCTGTTCTTGGAGGTGGGGAGAAGATGAAGAATGCGAAGAGGTTTAAATGCATGGGTTTAACCTGTTGGGCTCAAGCCCATAACAAATTTCAAAATACCCATTCCGTCCTATTTTCGATTCGTTAACGGTCCGATTTTTGCGAATGAGCTATGAAAACGATCATCAAAGAGAGTACAATCCAATGATCTATTAAAAAAAACTCAAATCTAACCATGGTTGACATGTAAGAAAATAGAAAACACCTCAAAATACGTGCATGACATAAGTTATGTGTGTATAAGGAATCTAAATTCATAGATATTGTTAACCCGAATCAAAATATGACTAAATGACATAAACAACAAGAATAGGAAGTTGAGCGAACAAGAATGGAAATACCAACACCCCACCCCCAAACAAATTTTGAAAACAGAGTTTAGAAAATTTGTTTAAACACGTGGGTCTTTTAAAGTCAGATTCTCGAGACTTGCTAGATTACATATTTGTATGGTTTTAACATTTTCTATTTTTTATGGATAAGTTTTAAAATAAGGGAAAACAAGAAAGCAATAAAGACATAATTCACATCATAGAGAAACATGACTAAAAAACCAAGAAAACATGGAAGAGTGGAAAATGTGAATTATGTTAAACGTAGACTTAGGATCCAGTACTTACAGTCACACACTCTAAAGGGAGGGCCCGGTTACCTGAATGGTACACTCACCAAAATATGGAAATGAAAGGAAGTACACCAACAACAAATGCCAGTCCTCATAGATAGGATCCTGTAAAAGGACATCCTCCATATCTTGGGACATTAACACGTGAAAATGTTTTAATCATTGGCCATTAACTTTAAAGGTACTGTTGTCCTTAGGATTTAACAAGGTGATTGCCCCGTAAGGAGTGACTTCAGTAACCATAAAAGGACCAGACCAACGGGTTTTTAATTTTCTAGGGAAAATATGCAAACGGGAGTTGTAAAGTAAGACCTTTTGACCAACCACAAACTCCTTATGCAAAATTTGTTTATCATGAACTGGTTTCATGTTAGCTTTATAATCCTTCGTGAGATTATAAGAATCGCTACGGATTTCTTCAAACTCATTTAATTGCAATTTGCGCCTAACACCTGCCTCATCATAATTGAAGTTAAGGCTTTTTATAGCCTACATATCACGGTGCTCTAATTCAACGGGAAAGTGACAAGGTTTTCCAAATACAAGTCTAAAGGGAGACATACCTATAAGAAGTTTAAAAGCAGTCTGATATGCCCATAAGGCATCAGTAAGACGCTTAGACCAATCTTTCCTATCAGGATTTACTATTGTTTCTAATATTTTCTTTATTTCCCTATTAGAGACTTCTACCTAGTGATAAGAGCCCAAAACTGTAGTTTTAACCCCTTAACAATAATACTTTTAGACCAATTATGCGAGTAATAAATAAGAGTTAATGCTGATTACGTGTTTTTATGTATTTCAGGCATTGAAGTCAATTATGTACAGAAATATGCCACTTTGGCGAGATAAAGGGGCAAGGGTTGGTTGCTAAGAAGTTCTGTGATTAAAGGCCAAGATTCAAGGAGAAAAAGCCTTTGTAAAGCCCTGTCAAAAGCTGAAAAGTCAAAGTCAACGCGGACAGAAACATCACACAAAAGTCAGTAGAACTTCCGAAGATCGTATCTTTGGACTCAGGCCTTGGAATTGGGCCTACCTTATCTCAAAACGACCGGCTCAGAAAGAGCTTTCCAATGGTCCAAACTTTGACCCAATTAGAGGAATAGAAGTAGACAAAAGTCCTACTAAAGTCAGATCTAACTGAAAAGGGCCCTGTGGACTGAAGAGATTGGGTTTTGGGCTCAATTTTCCAGCCCAAAACATGGCTCCTCAGCCCATGCACGAAAATGTGGATCTGGTTTCCTCCATTTAAACACACAAGACTTAGCTTTTAAGAAAAATTAGGTTAGGTAGCAAGTAGCCATTAGAGAATAATTTTTAGATCTAGATCTAGTTTTGAGTTTTTATTCCATTAGTTAGTTTTCAATTATTGTTTTAGATCTAGTTTTACCTTTCAATTAATTAGTGTTAGAACAAGTAGATTATTATTTAGAATCAAATATTAGTTCATAATAAAGTATTCATTTTCATCTCAATTTAGTTTATTAATTAAATTCTTATTAGTTTTAGAATTGTCAAATTCATATTTAGTTGTTAATCATTTCTTAGTTGTTAATTTAGATTTAAATTATTGATTAGTTCAATTTAGTAAAGTTAGAATCTTTATATGATGTCGTGTTTGAATTCTATGAGAAATGATAGTATGATGAATCAAGGCTAAACCTCCGTTAGAGGGGCTTAATGAAAATTTGATTGTGTAGTGTAGAACTAGTTGTAAGAGTCTATTCCACTCTAGAAAGTAGTTGATTCGCCATTAGAATGGGTTGAACTTCCTCACATGCTAGTCATTATTTGGTAGAGATTGTCATGATTGATTAGGGATTAGAACGACCAATTCTTGTCGTAAGAACGTAAGAATTGGATTACAATAATCTATACTAGTTTATTAAGTTGGATTCAAGGTGGAATCAAATTCCCCTAATTCTTTATCTAGATTCAAACCTTAGCATTTCGTAGTTGAGTTATTCATATCTTGTTAGTTAAATTTGCATCGTAGTATTAAATTCCCACCATTACTCTCATTAACTTTGGCTAGGATTGATAATATTAGAAAACATTGAATGCTAAAGAACTAGGAGTGGAACGAATCTTTTACTCCACTCTATTTCGATAGATTCGAGAGTAGAATAATCTTTGATAAAAATACAAGTAGAGTATTAGTTTTAGTTTTACTTGCGTTGAGTTTTCGTAACTTATTCATAGGTAGAATTATTAATTATACGTTTTATCAAATGGCGCTGCTGCCATCTTAGTTCCTTTTAGTATTGTTTTCTTTAGAATTGTTAGTCTTCCAAAGTCCCATAACCCAGCCACCCTTGTTTGATTCTAACTGTGGTTGTCCGTTTCAGCACTAAAATTTTTCTCGCATAATTACACGGAGAGCGACCCGCGCCTAGGTAGGCATAAACTGAGCGCGCCACGCGCCCAAACGCCTGGAACTGTAATTTTACCCTGAGCGACCACCAGCCCATCTAAAACAAAGTTCGAGTGCCCCGTGAAGCGCTGGAGCTCTAGTTTGACCTGAGCGCGACCCGAGCCCTACCTAGGCCTATTCTGAGCGCGACCCGCGCCCTCTGCTAAAACTGCGTGATTTCCATAGGTTTGTTTCAAACTTCCATTTCTTCAAGGTTTTCAGTGTTCTAACTTGTTATATACACTGAGCACGCGTATACAAGACGATATTCATAAGCAAAGCAAGGAGGCCTTTAGGTACTCCTTTCTTCCACACCTCGCATCTCCAGTTAGAGGTTTATACTAGTATATCAGGATTGTTTGGAGTGTTGTCATGTTTAGTTAAGATTGGTCTTAGCCTTGCATGAGATTAAGGTCAGGCCGAAGAAAAACACCTAATGTAATCAACCGGCAACGTCAACAAACACGTCTTTCTAGTATACCACTCACTACACCTCTAGCTAATATACCACACACCACACTTGAAACAATGGCTAAAGAAAGAGAGTCTCTTCTCTCTGACTTTTACAAAGCCCTGAACGATAGCCCAAAATCTTGCATCATTCTATCAGACCCAGTGGGGGATTTCCGAATCCCCCAAAATATATTTAATTTGTTACCCGTTTTTCATGGGTTAGACCATGAAAAACCTTATCAGCACATGCATAGGATTGACCAAGTCCTTACTACATTTCACCATCCTACAATTGGTGTTGAACAAATTAAACTAAGGGTGTTTCCTTTCACCTTAGCCGATAAGGCGGCGTCTTGATTAACTCGCCTTGGCTTCTAATTACAGGGACTCGTGGGCCAAACTTGTTCAACTATTTATGGAACATTTTTTACCCACCACTGAAGACCGATGAAATGCTTTCCAAGATTCATTTCTTTTGACAGAATCCTCATGAATCATTTTTAGATGCTTGGAATCGTTTTACCGATCTTCTTATAGAGTGTCCACACCATAACCTAGCGAAAGACACGTTAGTTCGTGCCTTTTTCAAAAGACTTTTACATCACCATAAAGAAGTCCTTGACATAATAAATGGGGTAGTTTCCTAAGTAAGGGAGCCTCAGAGGCTTATAAATTTTTAGAAGATCAAACTAAGCATAATAATAACTGGGGGGTAGTGACGATATCTCCTGTTCCGCTAGTTCTTCTACAACAGTTAAGGCTGCCAGTATGTTTGAGATGAAACCCGATTCTGAACTTAAAAATTTAATCGAATCTCTCACTAAAAAGGTAGAGGCTATTTCTATTCAACAAAAGCATATTCCCGTCATGAATGTCAACACCAATCCATGTAATTTTTGTTTGAGTCCTGAGCATCCTGACTCCTATTGTCCTCTCGCCTATGAACAACAACAATCACAACAAGATAATGTTTGTTCCATTAATAGCGAACCTAACGCAGCTTGGTGACAAAACCCCAACTTCGGTTGGCAAAATAATCAACAACCTCCAAGGTTTAATAACCAAAATGTTAGGCAAGCAAACAATTATAACCAAGCTCCACCACGACAAGGTCAAGGACAAGGTCAGGGTAATTATAATAATTATAACAATAATAATTATAATGCTAATAGAGGTATCGTTCCGGTTAATAATAATAACTATCAAAACCCACCCATTAATAATCAATGTGACATAGTTCCTGTCACAGAACCTGTAACAACTACTTTTCCACAAACGGATCGTTTTGATGCCTTCATGCAATCTCAACAACAGATTTTACAAGCCATCCAACTTTCCTTACAGCAGTTAGCACAAGAGAAAGTACAACCCAAAGGTGTGTTTCCAGGTCAAGCGATACCTAATCCTAAAATAACAAACACAGTCTTTGAGTTAAACGGTAATACTAGTACGGAAAATGAAAATATAGGTGAGCTAAATTCTATCACCACTCTCCATTCAGGAAGAGTGGTTGATAACAAAGTAACTATGCCTATAGTTACCCTACCAGTAGTCCTTACACCGGATATCGAACTAGATACCGAAATGATAACTGAAGATCCTACCCAGGTAAAGGTACCAGTTAAACCACAACCTAAGAAACAGAAAGCCAAGGTTAAACATCCTGTTGATCCATATGCTAAATATAGAAAGAAACCACCATTTCCTCAGAGATTAGCTATGTTAAACAAGGATACAAAATTTGATGAGATTAGAGACGTTTTTAAAAATCTAACGATAAACTTACCTTTTCTTGAAGCAATTAAAAAGTTACCGCACCATGCTAAGTTTCGCAAAGAGTTGTACACTACTAGGCGTAAGACAAAGATTCCTAAAGACGCCTTTTTAACTGAACAGTTTCCAACTTTAATGGACCACAATGGAATCGTTAAGTATAAGGACCCTGGTCATCCTACTGTACAATGCACTTTAGGGGATACTCACACGACCACTGCTTTATTAGACATGGGGGCGAGTGTTAACTTACTCCCTTATTATTTATATAAACAAATAGGTCTACAGGAAATGTAACCTACAACAATAACGTTGCAATTAGCTGATAGGTCTATCAAGTATCCTAAGGGTGTAGTAGAAAACGTGCTGGTTAAGGTTCATGATTTCTACTATTCTGCAGATTTTGTTATCCTCGATACAGAAGTCGCTAACGACTCTGTTCCGATTATTTTAGGGCGCCCTTTCTTGGCAACTGCCAACGCGCTTATAAACTGCCGCGATGGTTCGATGTCCTTGTCCTTTAGCCATCTTTCCGTTGAGATCAATATTTTTAAAACAATTAAACAGTTTCCTAATAAGAATATCGATGGAGAGGTTAGCATGATCGAGAGCTTAGCTCATGATTATTTCAAAACCACGTTTCCGGATGACCAGATGCACAAATTCCTTTCCTTTGGAAGTTCCAACTTCGACAAGGACTCCTTGGACGTAAATGAAATTGAGAAAGATTTCCTTCAACTCTTTTGCAACTCTTCCCTGCTACCTCGCGAGTCCCACCCTGCCAACATCCATTTATCCCTTGACGCTATGACGAAAGATGAATTTTTCACCCTCTATCCCAGTAACTCTTTTGACCCACCTATTGAGGAATGTCTGACATATCTCAAGGCTTCTAATGATCTAGACCTGAGAGCTCTAACTGACACTCATTCATCTTCCATCACCAATATTCCCCACTTTCCACCTTTTTAAAGGAACCTGGAGTTTGCGCTTGACCCTCTTGCTTCTTCTGTGCTTAACAATTTTTTAAATCCTCTTAATACAGAAATAATTCCCAAGGGAAATCCACTTGACACCTTCATTTTCAGAATTGAGACAGTTCCCACCTACACCATGAATGAGTTTTGTGCTAAACCCACATTCTCATTTTTTCCATTCCTTACTCTTAAAACTTATCCATATCTAACATATCTTCCACAAACATCCATTTTCTCATGATAATTCACTTGGACACCCTCTCGTTCAAAGATGAAAAAGAAGGTGCATTCTCGGTTACGTTCTAGATCTATCAAACTTCGCTTTCATTTCAATAAGTTACGTCGTAGAAAATCTTGGTGCTTGATTCTGTTTGGGGGTGCATTCCATGTTATTTATTTATGGAAATACCCACAACTATTCAGGTTGTTGATATACAGTTATTTGTTAAAGTCTCGAGTATCTGACTATAAACGGCTCATTTTGTTGTTTGGTGTACTTCTTTACAATTTCATATATTGGTAAGTACACCATTCAGATAACCGAGCCCTCCCTACGGAGTGTGTGGATGTAAGTACTAGATCCTAAGTCCATGTTTAATATAATTCACGTTTTCCACTCTTGCATGTTTTCTCGATTTTTGAGTCATGTTCCTCTATGGTGTGAATTATGTCCTTAATGCTTTTTGTTTTTCTTATAGTAAACATCATGCATAAAAATTAAAAAAAAAATCTAAATCATAAAAATAGTAATCTAGGAAGTCTCGGGAATCTAACTTTAAAAGACCTACGTTAAAACAAATTTTCAAACTTCATTGCCAAAAATTTGTTTGGGGGTGGGGTGTTCGTTTTTCTTTCCTTAACTGTTCAACTTTCCATTTGTGTTGTTTAGGCCGTTTAATCGTATTCCGATTCGGGTTGACATTATCTATTAATTTAGATTTCATTCGTTCACAAAACTTACGTTATGCACGCACTTCAAGCATTCCCCATCTTCTTATATGTCACCCACGGTCGGAATAGAGTGTTTTATGGACCATTGGATTGGAAATTCTCTCCTGATCATTTCCATCGTTCATTCGCAAAAATCGGACTGGTAACAAAGCAACAATTTTAGTTTGAAATTGCACGAAAAATCGAAAATTTTTGGACAGCAAATTGGGCTTGGGCCCAAGTCAACAGTGCGAACCAAGAACGCATCACGTTCTTCTTCTTCCTCTTTCCAATTCCTCCATTACCAAATTCAAAACCCTAACCAAAAATAAAAAAAGAAAGAGAAACCTAAATACACCCACGCCTACAATACAAGCCCACCCCAAATCTACTCCAAACCATTCCCACCACCATCTGCACCAATTTCCACCACCAAAACATTAAAAAATTTGAAAAATTAAAAAAAAAAATTGGAACTGCCGCACCACCACCGCACCACCACCATCGTTTTTTTTAGTGAGGTTGTCACATTGTTTCCTACACCATATACAATCCCTCAAATCAGTTCAAAACTTTAATGGCTCTAAGACGACGAATTTTGCCGAAACAAGCTTTTATTGCCTCACGCTTTACGCTGTTTTTTAGTGATGAGATTATTAAGAGGAATTGGAATAGGTTGTGGTACTTGACATATGATTTCTACCACTCCGATTTGGTCGAACAATTCTATAAGAAGAGAGAGTTGGATGGTCAAAAAAATTTCATGAAGATGGCTGGGACTAGGAGAGAATTATCGAGAGAGAAGTTGGATGAGATTGTAGGCATTATGCCTGAACGCCACCTCGAAGCCACCGTGAAGGAGTCCCAGTATACTGGAGTTCCTGCATTGATGAACGACACTCTCATGGAGGGTCAATACAATCCGAATTCTCATTGGTTCGCAAAGTGAGCGACATCGGTTTGACATGTCTGCACGTTATCTGGATATTGCAAGAGAAGAGGTATGAAGTCTGTGTCCTCGAGTTTTTGATAAATATGATTAGAGGAGTTGGGAAGAGTATTACACCATTTCCTGCTGTCTTGGGGGGGCAAACCAAGAATTGAGCGGACTATGTTGAAATTGTATTCAAATGAAATTATTTATATGGAGTGCATTGCCGGAGGATAGGGTGGTTGATTCGGATGAGAAAATGGAGGACATGACATGTTTGGATGAAGATGCCTTGGAGAAGTGTATGTCTGATTCAGAACGCATGTCAGTGTTGCATACTGGCATGCGTTGCATTTATGCTATTTGTGAAGATGTACAGGATAGGCACATTATAATTCAAAATAAACAAAAGAACCTTCAGACGAGTTTTGAAAACCTCGAAAAGGGTCAAGATGATCTCTTGTATAACACGGGGACACTCCTTCAGCGTCATGATGCGCATTATAAAGAGTTGAAGTCAGAGATGAAGGCAGCAATGGAAGCACAACGTCTATTCCAATTAGAGATTCTACGATGCATGCCACCCCTGGAGGTTTCTGTTTCAAATGAGTCTGAGAGGCATGAGCGTCGTCGTCAGAGGATGGATGGCACGGGCCCTTCTTTATCTCAGGCCCCATCTTCATCCCAGGCCCAATCTCCATCTCAGGATCCATCTTCATCACGTGGCTAGGTGTTTCGAAAAATATGTTGTTTCGATGTTATTTAGTTGTTTTTATTGTTTTTATTAGTTTGGATATTAAGTTTTTTGAATTCAGTAATTAAATTTGAATTCGGTAGTTAATTGTATTTGAATTTAAATTTTAATATAATTTGGTTTTTTTTCAAATTGTACTTTGATTTTATTGTTAATCCCACATTCCCGAATTGTTTGGGGGTGGTATTATTTAGTCTAGCGTGATTTTTATATGACCCAAAATTTATTATATAATTTTGCGATGATTGTTGGGAATGTTGTCGATATGAGCATGACTATGAGTAGATATTGTCGTAGGATGAAATCTCGATGAGTTAGGTAGTTACTATCCTAAATTCAGCCTAAAAGATATTAGGTTTGTTTTGGAATAGAGAATATGGGTTATTTCCGTTTTCGGTTTCGGAAATATTTTGTTTTCGGCAATTGCCTTAAAACTTTTTGGCAACTTGCCGATTCGTTTTAGAAGCTCACAACCTATATAAACTTCCTTCATTCTACACTCACAACCCACACTACATCCCACTTTCATCTCCCACCTTTCACACCCACGCTTTCCTTCTTATTTCCTTCTCATTTCAAGATTTCGGTAACTCGAGCGCGCTCAAGGCTTTAGTGGAGCGCCACACTAGCCCTAGGCCCCCCGCGGTCCAAAATTTCTTCAGAATGCGACCTGCGCCCAAAACACTGGAATTTCAGTTTTCATCCTGAGCGCGCCCTGCGCCTAAGTGCCTGGAGCTTGATCATAGCCTGAGCGCACCCCACACCATACCTAGGAATAGGTTGAGCGCACCCTGCGCCCTGACGCTCGTGGGCATGAAAAACTCCAATTTTTTATGAGTTGTTCCAGGATCGTTTGTAGCTGTTCTAGAGAGTAGTTTTGTGATGAAATCTCCTATAGTGATACCCGAGCTGTTTTTCAAACACTTGTTGGGAAGCGAGACTTATGAACATTGGTTTCGTAAAAGGATCTTGCAGTTGGGATGGAGGCATCTACTGGTAAGTGAAGACGACTCGTATTCACCTAAGCTTACTGAATATTTTTACAATAATGTTAAGTTCTATTATAACCAGGATAGAGAACAAGAATTCTCTGTCACGGTTGATGACACGCCACTAGAATTCAATAAGTATGTTGTAGCGTTAGTTTTGGGAATACCAATACCTGATCCTATTCACACGTGGGGATATATGACCGATAATGCATACCTATATGACTATACATATTTCCATGAGTATTATGGGGGAGGGGTGTTTCGTATAATGGACCAAGGGTGTTATAACATAGCCCTTGGTAGCCTATCCCTCAATGTAGGCACCACTATGTTATTCATCCTGATGAATATTTTAGGGGATTGGTAGTTTACCTCTACAAATAGTACCGCTGGTGACGTTTTCCTTGCTATAGCTGAGGGACGTCGCCGATATAACATTCCCCGAGTATTAGTGGCTAGTCTTAAAAGAGCCCAAAGCATGAGGCATAAGTATCTTCTTATGCCTACTTTGGTGTGTCGCATCATGCTCAGTTGTCTACCTGAATTTTGTACCCAGTTCACAGATTGGAAAAGGGTTGAAGTCATGAAACCCACCAATTGGGTGGTTCGCTCATTTCGAGTAATGACTTGGCCGGGATGGCAGATGCAACCTCATTTGGTTGCTCCTTACACCCCATCAGACATAGTAACATTCGACAGCTTAGCACAAGTTGATGACACACGGCGTTAGGCTTGGCAAGTTATCATGGCATGGCAGGATTCGAAGGAACCTCATCTCTTTGGAGAGGAAGGATGAGGAGGATGAGGCTTAAATGGGAGTTTAGGTAAGTTTTTAATTTTAGTTAGTGTCTGCTTATGTCCCAAGCAATTTGATTCTTGTTAACCCCATGACGAGTGGAACTCATATAGAGTTGCATCTGTTTTTCTTTTTCTATATTACTATGTTTTCACCTTGTTTTGCAGATGTCCCAGAATTTCACGCGTTTCCATGGTATTTCTCTACCCTATTTATTTAAATACTTTGAGGACAAACCATGCTTCTTGTTTTTGGGGTAGAAACACCTGTAATTAAGGTATTTGTTAGGATATAGATATGTATAATATGCACTTGTTTTCTAGTTAAAAATTCAAAAAAAATTTAAAATATTAATAAAAAGTTTATGTTGTACACTTAGGAATATTGGTATTGTTTTCCTTCTCTAGGCCCTAGATAATCTAGAAATCTCACGTAGCTTTTGCATTAGAATAATTTTTAGAAACTTAGGTTAATATGTAGGTAATAATCCTTGCATCTATCTATAAATATGTTACATGAGTATCTATGATTGTTGGCAGTAAGTTTCTGAAATCTAGGATAGAGTACTTATTCTACAAATCCTGTGAAAATATAGCCTAAAACCTTATATGAGTAAAACATTTGATAAATGACACAAGGGAGAAGTAAAATCCGGATAGAGAAATCACACGTCCACTTGCTTGATTACTATACCATATCCTAAGCGAGAATTTAGGCCCTCTTTGGATCAATATAGCCAGAAATTCAAACCTATAAATTATTTTCCGCTAGTCGCCCCTCTGAGTTTTTCTTTAGCCTTTCATAAACCGCAAATCTTTTACCCTGTTACAAAAACAAAAGAAAATTAAAAAAATCAGCCAACCCATTCTTTGAATGAGTCTGAGAATAGAGATGAAGAATAGAAAAGAGAAAGACATTTGAAATCAAGAATTTGTTAGTCGTTTCAAATAAGAAAAAAAAAAGTTTCCATCCAAATAAAAAAAAATTAAAGAAAACAAAGAGTTAGAACTCCAAAAATAGAATCAAATGAATCAAAAGCCAAAGAAAAAGAAAAATATGGCTAAGGATGGAAACAAAGTGTAGAAGAAAAAGTAAAAAACAAGGTTTTCTCTAGTTACAAAATATGAAGACTCTATTATCTCAGACTTGTCCTTTTTGAATATCTATTCCCTTCCTTCTTAAACAATCTCCTAATCCCCGCAACACCTAATAAAGATCTCTAGCTCAATTACGAATAGGTTAGTGTGATAGTAAGTGGCAGATGTGTTTGATCGACTCCGGCTTCCTTGTGTGTCATTGAGATTGTAAGGTAAAGTGTGCCCACTACACACTGGAGTAGCGAAACTTGAGCGGAGAAATCATAGTGATTTTTGTCTTGACATTTATGTGAGGACCTACTTAAGGACGCTATTCCAAGTTTTCATAAACGGACCTCCTAGTGCATTTCATAGTATTACTCATTGTATATATGTTTATTTGTAAATGATTGATTATTACGAATATATTAGCTTAGGTTTCGACTTGATTATAATGTATTCATTGCTAGTGAGATGTATAGATAATTGAGCCATAAATAAGGAAATAATAGTTTTATTTCTTAGTCGTTGTAGTATAGATAAAGTTTGTGAATACTTTCACTGGAAAACTCTCACGAGGCTATAACTCGTCCACTAGGGAATTCCTAGTGGTTTAAGGCCTTGTTGCATATGGTCAATGTCGCAATCGCACTCGGCAAAACGAGATTAGTTAGAACTCCATTTTTTGGTCACTTATGCTAATTTCTCATATTTGCTTGAGGACAAGCAAAATGCTGTTTAGGGGTGGTTTGCTAATACCAAAACTATAGTTTTAACCCCTTAACAATAATACTTTTAGACCAATTATGTGAGTAATAAATTAGAGTTAATGCTGATTATGTGCTTTTATGTATTTCAGACATTGAAGTCAATTATTTGCAAAATGTGCCACTTTGGCAAGATAAAGGAGCAAGAGTTGGTTGCTAAGAAGTTCTGTGATTAAAGGCCAAGATTCAAGGAGAAAAAGCCTTTGTAAAGCCCTGTCAAAAGCTGAAAAGTCAAAGTCAACGTGGGCAGAAACATGACACAAAAGTCAGCAGAACTTCCGAAGACCATATCTTTGGACTCAAGCTTCGGAATTGGGCCTACCTTATGTCAAAACGACCGGCTCGGAAAGAGCTTTCAAATGGTCAAAGCCTTGACCCAATCAAAGGATGAGAAGTGGATAAAAATCCTACTAAAGTCAAATCTAACTGAAAAGGGCCCTGTAGACTGAAGAGATTGGGTTTTGGGCTCGATTTTCCGGCCCAAAACATGGCTCCTCAGCCCATGCATGAAAATGTGGATCTGGTCTCCTCCATTTCAACACACAAGACTTAGCTCTTAAGAAAAATTAGGTTAGGTAGCAAGTAGCCATTAGAGAATAGTTTTTAGATCTAGATCTAGTTTTGAGTTTTTATTCCATTAATTAGTTTTCAATTATTGTTTTAGATCTAGTTTTATCTTTCAATTAATTTGTGTTAGAACAAATAGATTATTATTTATAATCAAATATTAGTTCATAATAAAGTATTCATTTTCATCTCAATTTAGTTTATTAATTAAATTTTTATTAGTTTTAGAATTTTCAAATTCATATTTAGTTGTTAATCATTTCTTAGTTGTTAATTTAGATTTGAATTATTGATTAGTTCAATTTAGTAAAGTGAGAATCTTTATATGATATCGTGTTTGAATTCCATGAGAAATGATAGTTTGATGAATCAAGGCTAAACCTCTATTAAAGGGGCTTGATGAAAACTTGATTGTGTAGTGTTGAACTAGTTGTAAGAGTCTATTCCACTCTAGAAGGTAGTTGATTTGCCATGAGAATGGGTTTGATTTTCTCACATGCTAGTCATTATTTGGTAGAGATTGTCATGATTGATTAGGGATTAGAACGACCAATTCTTATCGTAAGAACGTAAGAATTGGATTACAACAATCTATACTAGTTTATTAAGTTAGATTCAAGGTGGAATCAAATTCCCCTAATTCTTTATTTAGATTCAAACCTTAGCATTTCGTAGTTGAGTTATTCATATCTTGTTAGTTAAATTTGCATCGTAGTATTAAATTCCCACCATTACTCTCATTAACTTTGGCTAGGACTGATAATATTAGAAAACATTAAATGCTAAAGAACTAGGAGTGGAAAAAATCTTTTACTCCACTCTATTTCGATAGATTCGAGAGTAGAATAATCTTTGATAAAAACACAACCAGGAGTTTGAGTTTTAGTTTTACTTGCGTTGAGTTTTCGTAACTTATTCGTAGGTAGAATTATTAATTATACGTTTTATCACCTCACCACTAGTTTGTAGATGATAAGGAGTTGCCACCTTATGGGTAACTCTATACTTTTTAACTAAAGAAGTGACAACTCTGTTGCAAAAATGCATTCCCCCATCACTGATGATGGCTTTAGGAATGCCAAACCGACAGAAAATGTATTCCATAACAAAATACACAACTGTCTTATGGTCATTGCTACGGCAAGCCATGGCCTCCATCCATTTTGAAACGTAGTCCACGGCAACAAGAATATAAACAAAAATGTGGGAAACAGGCAAAAGACCCATGAAATCAATGCCCCAGACATCGAAAATTTCTACCATCAAAATGGGATTTAAAGGCATCATATTACATTTAGTAATACACCCAAGTTGTTGGCAATGAACACACGTCTTGCAATGAACTTGTGCATCTTTAAAAAGGGTAGGCCTATAAAAACCACATTGAAGAACTTTAGCTGCCATTTTTATACTACTAAAATGGCCACCACACTCTTTGTCATGGAAGAAGGATAAAACCTCATTATATTCCCACTGGGGAATACAATGATGAATAATCTGATCCGCACAATACTTAAAAAGGTAGGGCTCATCTCAGTAGTATAGCTTAACTCTGGCCAAAAACTTCTTAAGTTCATTTCTTGAACAAATATCAGGAATAATATCGGAAGCTAAATAGTTCACAATGTCGGCATACCATGGTGCAGAAAAAATAGCATAAAGATGTTAATCAAGAAAAGAATCAGGTATGGACTCTGAATCACTATCACTGTCATTGGTAAGTCTAGATAGGTGATCGGCAACTATATTTTCCACCCCTCGTTTATCCTTAATTTCTAGGGTAAACTCTTGCATGAGAAGAATCCATCAGATCAATCTCTATTTAGCATCCTTCTTGGAAAGAAGGTACCTAAGAGCTGCATGGTTGGTGTAAACTAATGTCTTATAACCAACCAAATAAAGGCAAAATTTATCTAAAGCATAAACCCCAGCTAAAAATTCCTTTTCAGTAGTAGTGTAATTTCGTTGAGCATCATTTAAAGTTTTACTAGCATAATAAATTACAGTCAACTTATCATCTAGTTTTTGTCCTAACACAGCACCAACAGCATAGTCGCTAGTGTCGAACATAAGCTCGGAAGGTTTAGACCAATTAGGAGGCTGTATAATTGGTGCAGATGTTAAAGTGGCTTTTAAAGTTGCAAAAGTCTGCTTGCAATCAAAATTGAAATCAAAGATGACACCCTTTAAAAGCAGATTAGTTAAAGGCCTAGCTATTTTCGAAAAATTCTTGATAAAACGCCTATAGAAACCTACATGGCCTAAAAAGGCTTGAATGTCACGGATAGTCCATGGTATAGGTAAAGACGTTATCTTATCTAATTTAGCCTTATCTACTTCTCTCCTGTCACTAGATACAATATGACCTAGCACTATCCCTTTCTTCACTATAAAATGACACTTCTCCCAATTTAAAACCAGATTTTTCTTCTCACATCGTGTCAACACCTGAGAAAGGTTAGACAGGCACTCACTAAAAGAGTCTCCATAGATAGAAAAATCATCCATAAAAACTTCCATAAAGCGCTATACCATGTCACTAAAAATATGTAGCATACACCGCTGAAAGGTACCAGGAGCATTATTGAGACCAAAAGGTATCCGTTTATATGCATATGTTCCAAAAGGACGTGTGAAGGTAGTCTTGTCATGGTCATCAAGATCAATAATGATCTGAAAATAGCCAAAATAGCCATCTAAAAAACAATAATAAGCATGACTAGCTAGACGTTCGAGCATCTTATCTATAAAGGGTAAAGGAAAGTGATCCTTTCGTGTCATGGCGTTTAAGCATCTGTAATCAATACAGATCCTCCATTTCATAAAAACATGCATGGAAACATATTCACCCGCAGCATTACGAACAATGGTAACCCCCGATTTCTTAGGGACTACGTGAATAGGACTTACCCATTCACTATCGGAAATGGGATATATAATCCCCGCATCGAGTAACCATAAGACTTCCTCCCTGACCACCTCTTTCATGGCAGGGTTCAAGCGACGCTGACGTTCGCATGAAGTCTTCGCATTATCCTCTAAATGGATCCGATGTGTGCATACACCAGGGTCAATCCTTTTAATGTCGTCTAGGGACCAACCGATCGTGGAACGATGTTCCCTAATCGCCCTAATCAAACGTGCTTCTTCATTAGCAGATAACTGAGAAGATATGATCACCGGATGACTACCATCCAGATCAAGCTGGATATATTTCAACTCATCAAGAAGAGGTTTGAGCACAGTGGTGGGAGGAATTAGCAAAAAGGATTCCGGAGGATCCTCGTCTTGAGTAGTGAAGACATGTTTAGGTAAGAGGTCTTCAAACTCAGAAGGTAGAGTGTTAGAAGGATCTAAGGTAGGGGTAGAATAAAAAAAGGCGTTGACTTCCTCTAAGTAGGAGTCATCATCGAAGTCGGAGCTACCGAAGGAAAGGAATTGGTGCATTTGATTTTCTGGAAACGTATTGTTGAAATAATGTTGAGCTAGGCTCTCGATCATGCTAACTTCCCCATCTATAGACGAATCTGGTAACTGATAACCCGTAAAAACTAAACTAGATTACTCTAACCTCATTCTTACGGTATCAATTATTTATTTCCTACTCTCACATATATATTCCTACAATATATATAGAGTACGGAATCGTTCCACTCTTAGCTCTCAAGGCTTAAACAAATTCAATTGAGGAAACATAAGGAACAATGGTGAGAGTAATGAGATGTGAAATTTCTATTCTAAATAACAACTATTCTAACAAGCAATCATCCTCACATGGCTTCCTTAACCTCCTCTAATGGAGGTTTTAGCCTAATATAATTATACTATCATTCCCAACACAAAAAAAATAATAACAAGTCATAATTTAATAACTAATTTAAACTTTATAAATCTAATTTTAACAATAGTCTAAAAATCAAAATGAAGACAACCTAATTTATGAATTTAAAACAACTAAAACTAAATAAGAATTTAATCAATAACTAAATTGAAATGAAAACTAATACTTTATTATAAAACTAATAGTGATTCTAAATAATAATCTACTTTGTTCTAAAACTAATTCATTGAACGTAAAAACTAGATCTAAAACAAGTTATTGAAACTAATTAATGGAGTCTAACCTAATTTTCTAATCTAGATCTAGATTCCCTTCAGAGTTAAGTCTTTTCCATACAAATGTAGGAGACCAGATCCACTTTTTCGTGCATGGGCTGAGGAGCTATGTTTTGGGCTGGAAAATCGAGCCCAAAACCTAATCTCTTCAGTCCACAGGGCCTTTTTCAGATGGACCTGACTTCAACAGGCTTTTCATCTACTTATGCTCCTCTGATTGGGTCAAGACTTAGACCATTGGAAACCTCCTTCCGAGCCAGTCATTTTGACATAAGCTAGGCCTAATTCCGAGGCCTGAGTCCAAAGATACGGTCTTCGGAAGTTTTGCTAACTTTTGTGTGTTGTTTCTGCCTGCATTAACTCTGACTTCTCAGCTTCTAACCGGGCTTTACGAAGGCTTTTTCTCATTGAATCTTGGCCTTTAATCACAAAACTTCTTAGCAACCAACCCTTGCTCCTTTATATCACTAAAGTGGCACATTTCTGCACAAAATAGACTTCAATGCCTGAAATACATAAAAGCACGTAATCAGCATTAACTCTTATTTATTACTCGCATAATTGGTCTAAAAGTATTATTGTTAAGGGGTTAAAACTACAATTTTGGGCTCTTATCAAACCACCCCCATACAGCATTTTGCTTGTCCTCAAGCAAATATGAGAAATTAGCATAAGTGACCAAAAATGGAGTTCTAACTAATCTCGTTTCACCGAGTGCGATTGCATTGACCATATCAACAAGGCGCTTAAACCACTAGGAATTCCCTAGTGGACGAGTTATAGTTTCGTGAGAGTTTTCCTGTGAAGGTACTCACAAACTTTATCTATACTACAACGACTCAGAAATAAAACTATTGTTTCCTTATCTATGTCTCAATTATCTATACATCTCACTAGCAATAAATACCGAATAATCAAGTCAAAACCTAAGCTAATATATGCATAATAATCAATCATCTATGAATAAATATATATACAATGACTAATACTATGAGATGAACTAGCAGGCCCATTTCTAAAAACTTGGAATAATGTCCTTAAGTAGGTCCTTACATAAATGTCAAGATAAAAACCACTCTGATTTTTCCGCTCAAGTTTCGCTACTCTAGTGTGCAGTGGGCACACTTTACCTTACAATCTCAATAACACACAAGAAAGCCGGAGTCGATCAAACACATCTGCCATTTACTATCACACTAACATATTCTTAATTGAGCTAGAGGTCTTTATTAGGTGTTGCGGGGATTAGGAGATGGTTTAAGAAAGATAGAAATGGATATTCAAAGAGAACAAGTCTGAGATAATAGACTCTTCATATTATGTAACTAGAGAAAACCTTATTCTTTACTTTTGCTTCTACACTTTATTTCCATCTTTAGCCATATTTTTTTTTTTTTTTTCTTTGGCTTTTGACTCCTTGATTCTATTTTTTGAGTTCTAACTCTTTATTTTCTTTTATTTTTTATTTTTTATTTTTTTTATTTTTTTATTTGGATGGAAACTTACTTTTTTTTTCTTCTAAAGCGACTAACGAATTCTTGATTTCAAAGCTTCTTCTCTTTTCTATTCTTCATCTCTATTCTCAGACTTATTCAAAGAATTGGGTAAGTTGATTTTTTATTTTGTTTTGTTTTGTAACAAGGTAAAGGATTTGTGGTTTATGAAAGGTTAAAGAAAGGCGCAGAGGGGCGACTAGCGGAAAATAATTCATAGGTTTGAATTTCTGGCTATATCGATCCAAAGAAGGCCTAAATTCTCGCTTAGGATATGGTATAGTAATCAAGCAAGTGGACGTGTGATTTCTCTATCCAGATTTTACTACTAGAAATATGATTTTTTGTTGCGGTCAGTTGCAGTGGCAAAAAGCCCAAAATTCGTGGCAACATGTGTTTTGCCACGAAAAAACTTTTAGCCTCGCTCGAGGCAAAAAAGGGTGTGGAAAGAAGTTTGTTACCACGACTTTTGCCACCGCTGCAAAAGAATGGACATTTAGCCGCGACCATGTCGTGGCAAGACATTGTTTTTTATTTGAATTAATTTAATTGTCAAAATAAATTAATTTCTTTTTATCCATCCGATCCCGGCATGCAAAAAATATTTATTGCCACACATCGTGGCAATAAATGTTTCTCCCGCCATTATTTTTGGTTATTTTTTGTAGCAAATGCCCGCGACAAAACATTACTTTTGGTTTTTTTTTTTTTTTTTGCAGCAAATGGCCGCGGCAAAACATTACTTTTTTTTTTTTTTTTTTTTTTTTTTTTTTTGTAGCAAATGGCCGCAGCAAGACATTACTTTTGGGTTTTTTTATAGCAAATGGTCATGGCAAAAAGTGTTGTATAATAATAATAATAATAATAATAATAATAATAATAATAATAATTTGTGTACTAAAACCACATAGAACTATAAATGAGAATCTAAACTGAAATTTCTTTTCACATAGAAACTACATAAACCAATTCCAATCACTACCAAAAATAAGATAAACAACAATCCATCTTTGGAGTATTTCGATATCACACAAACAAAAGTATCAAAATATCAACACAAAAAATCCTTGCGATGGAAGTTCAAAATCCTGCAATACATATGCAGTAGTACCATATTCTGCCTATCAGCGCCAAAATTGCAAAAACCACGAAGTTCGGAATCGATCATGTGTACAATAAGCCATCGATGTGCATTTATTTTCTACGGAAACAAACAACAAGAAAAATTTAGAAATAACAAGAAAGACATAAACCGAAAACAATAATTAAAGGTTTATCCCTGGATCCTTGTTCAGTACCCAAACCTTTCTAACTATTCCAACCATCTCCGGTAGTAGTAATTTTTGCATCACTATTCATGCCACAGTTCAATTTTTTTTTTTTTTTTTTTTTTTTTTTTTTTTTTTGCTTTTGGCCCAAAAAATAAAATAGCGGAAAAAAAACCAAAAAAATAGTTACTTCACCAAACCTTTTCCAACGTCTCCTCCAAATCCTGCTGTGTTGCCCCAGTTGTCAGTTGCTTTCTTAGAAGTTGCTTTGCTCCCCCAAGGGTCATCTCCTTTAGATAGAAATAGTAAATGAATCAGCTACTTTCGCATGGGAGATGTTAAGAATAGTTCAAAGATGTCTAAGATGTTGACTCAATAACTATCTTGCTAATACAAAATAAGTTTAGTCGCAATAAATTGCACCATACCTTTTTCGGATCATCAAGAACTAGGGAATCAAAAGGATTCTTTATAGAGGTATATCCACCTGAGATTGTTCCAAGTAAATAGGATATTAGATATTAATAATAGGATTAGAAAAAAAAAAAATCCATCACAGTTGAGGATATATAAACCAAACAAGAAAAACAAATAAACAAACCAAAAAGTCGGGCGAGAAATCAAAGCCAAGAGTTCCCGCAAAACAAATCATTTTATTACCGATGATGGGCAGATATATATTAGCCTTTCATGTTAGAAAGTAAAGATGATTGAATAACTGTCATGTATCATACTATTGTCGGTAATAAATAGAAACTTCATGCATTTTTCAATATTCAATTGCGAGAAGAAAATGCCTCAAGATTGGAGAACTCTCAATCCAAAGCAGTTTATTTACACAATGAGTTAGGGCCTCCTCTTCCATTCTCCAAAAACTACTGAACAGAAAAAAACACTACGTGAAGGTTCAAGTTAACTACTAGAGAACAAAGAAAAATAACCCGATGAGAAAAATTTAGTCATAGGGATCTCTACATCTCATCTCTTGTAGATGTAACTAGGAAAGGATGGGACAGTCCTAATTAATATTCCATTACAAGTTGTTACCATACAAACTAGTTTCTTCTATGCTGACCTCATAATTACTAACCAAAAACCCAAAACTTGAGGGCAGTTAATTGATTACCCTCGAGCCATACTCGGTCCCTACTCAAAAATCCAAAAATCCAAAATGCATGTTTTTCACAATAAAAATAGAGTTTAAACGGCAATTTCTGTTAGAATATAATCATATATTACTATAGGATACAACTGTAATATATGATTATATTCTAACAATTTCTAGTCAAAGGTGCTAAAAACTCTTGTAGATGAGTAGAGCATTTGAAACCACAAATGTATACCTTCCAGTAGTCAGTGAAGCAGAACCACCCCATCCATTGCTTTTTGTTGGTGCTCCTGATGCCTCTATCAAAATTTCAGAATCAAGGAAATCAATTATATGAACGAAAAGACAAACAGATAACAAGAAATATTACACATGCAAATGAGTTGATATAATGGAACCGACAACAGACTTTGGATCAAGCCCAAAACCGACCTGTAGAACCCCCTGCACAACCAGTGCACATACATATATGTTCAAGTGCAGAGATTCCCTTAACCCTTCCTCAATGATTCATAAACATGGGCTTTTACTTTTTTTTTCTTATCCAATTATAAGGTGGATTATATCAGATCTAGATTAAGTATGATTTTTCAGACTGGATATAGATCTCCGTTTCATAAATCTGATTAAATCTGGATTGTCAATTTGGTCATCAAAACTTCAATCAAATTTGTTGCCAGACATAGGCAGTTCCAAAGACATAGATATAATAAAAACTAATGATTTGCCACATACAACCTAAAGACAAACTGCATGGAAGATACAAAAGAAAATTTGATTGATATTAATTCAAACTGTAGAACAGCTTACGCATAACAGTATCAATGAACGGTATGAGTAAGTTTGGTGTTTGTATAAATGTCAATATATAACATTCAGACATTTATACATGCACAAGTACAAGTACAAACACATGGAAAGATGTGAATGCCATCAATCAAGTCATAAAAGGTTCATACCTTCCTGTGTTGCAAATCTATCATTTCAAGTCATGAAATTGGACTTCATACCAACTTCAGAAAGATGCTCACATTTAACTGTAGAAGTTCAGTAGCATGTAAAATAAATTTCAAATTGAGCCTTATCTCGCATCCAACAAAACAAAGCATTTCGATTCCAACCAACCCGACAAGACCTTTGTCTCATAATCAACCTTAACGGTGATGTCGAAATGATAAATAGCAACAACACGGCAAGGATGGCCCTTTAGAGGACCAATTCGATTCTCGGTGTTTGGCCAACGTAAAATGCTCCATCCCTATCCCTTTTGCGACTATTGATTGACTACATTCAAAAACTAAATTAATAGGGATACAAAATTACATCCCTTAGAATCAAACACCAGCAGAAACAATGTGCAATACACATCCATCTATATACATACAATCACGTGTGCTCTCCTTTTCTTCCCATGGCTTCTTAAATAACTCAGGTGACTTGGGGGATCCAGTGGAATCTTCCAACCCCGGAGCACCGAATACATTGCCCTGAAGAAATAAAAGAGATAAGAAAGTGAGGAAGTATCCCAAACTCCAATTCCCAAGGAGAAAATACTCGAGCTTCAATACATACAATGGTTTAATGGTGGACCCCATTAGAATTACTGATATTCTCACACATCTGAGACTTGGCACAGAAATAACCACCATTTTCCAGTTGGCTTTCATCATAGATAAAGGTTGTAGATTTGCAAATATGTTTTACAATCCCTTCCTTTCCCTGAAAAGCAAGAAAAATAACTATTAAGGTTTTATTCATCACTACCTTCTTTCATTTTACTAAGTTTTTTGCATTTAATAAAATTCCTATAAAAAACAAAGTTAGTAATTATTAAAAAGAAGGAGATAAGATGGAGTAGAGACTTCGTTGTAAATGGACCTTCCAAAACCCCGGCGGTTGTCATTTAGAGATATTGTTTTCATCCGCTAGTCCATAGTGGAAAACTTTTTATCGAGCTACTATTGTTTATCTCGTGGAGTTCAACATTCAACACTTCGCTCCTTCCACTTCATATATTTTAGAATCTACAAACAATACAAATAAGAACAAGCAATGTGAAAAGAAAATTGAGAAAGAGTGAACAGAAACACCATATGCTACTACCTGGAAGCCATCACTCTCTACCCCTATGATAACACCAAAATCTTTTGGGTTGCAAAGCAAGAAACAACGTGATCTATAAAATTGAAAATAACACAATAATTGCAAAGACAACAAAAACAAGTGGTAATACTATCTTACCCAAAGAAGACAAGATTGTGCAATTGAAATTGATTCCCTTTTTTCGAACCTGATGTACCTTCTGAGCTTTTGGTTGCTCCATTACTACACTCAGACAAACGCTTTTTCCATTGCTCACCATAAAGGTGTGACAACCATTCTGCATCATCAGATGTGTCTTTCTTATAAGGTTTAAACTTCAGGAGCTCATCAGTTGATGGCACTACATCCACATAGCTTATTGACTCGATAGATACTTTCTTATACAGATAGCCATCTTTGAACTTTAAACCATCAATAGTCTGACAAATCTGCCCAGTTGGAACTAAGATATAAATTAATGCATCAAAGTTATGAACTTTACCTTTAGATAAGAAGAAAGCACAAGCTCTAAACCAGTAAATCACACCTTTTACCTAGAATCATATAGATAAGAGAATAACAATTAAAGATAAAAGATAAAAGATAAAACAATTATAATTGGTGATTTGAAGTGGGTTGGTGAAACTCTTAGGTTTCGGCCAATAGTATATTTACCTGGGCAGTAACTTAAAGAGTGAAGACCAATTGGTGGAAGAAGTAAAGATGGAGAACGACTTGCGGAAGTAATGGAGTAGTGAAGATGGAAATGAAACCCTAGCTCTTGGCTTTTCTACTTTTTCTTTTTTGTTGTTGTTTGAGAATTCGATTTTAGGTCATTTCAATTTTAAAAAATAAAGGTGGGAAAAAACGAAATTGTCCGCTTGAATGAACTCATATTTTATGCTTTTTTTAATTACAAAATTGATTTTTAATTAATTTTTAGCCACCACACAATCCAGCTACACCAAAAGGCATACCTAAAGTCGCAGCCCTAACTTAGTCGTTGCAAAAAGCTACACATCTAGCTGCGGCTGGCTCGCAGTTGTTGCAAGACACTCACTTTTTGCCACGAAAGGATACTGTCGAGGCAAAAAGGCGTCTTTTTCCACAATTTTTAGTTCCCGCGGCAACAACCTGCATCTTGCCACTACAACCATGGCCGCAACAAAAAAGTCCGCCGCTAAAAGTCACTTTTTTGGTAGTGGATCCCTTGTGTCATTTCTCAAATGTTCACTCATATAAGGCTTTAGGCTATATTCTCACAGGATTTGTAGAATAAGTACTCTAACCTAGATTTCATAAACTTACTGCCAACAATCATAGATACTCATGTAACATATTTATAGATAAATGCAAGGATTATTACCTACATATTAGCCTAAGTTTCTAAAAACTATTCTAATGCAAAAGCTACGTGAGATTTCTAGATTATCAAGGGTCTAAAGAAGGAAATCAATACCAATATTCCTAAGTGTATAACATACTTTTTATTTATATCACTACATCAGAAAAGGCCAAAAACGACGGAAATTGCCGTCCTAAATCGAGATTTACGACGGGAAATGGTGTCCTAGAGTTCGTCGCGAATAGCCCTATCGTTAATATTAACGACGGGAAAATGCGTGGCAAAACGAATTAGAAATGCGACGGGTGTGCGACACTTAAAGCTGTCGTTAATTATAGGACATTCAAAACCGTCGCAAATTTTCTTTTTGTTAGCACTCCATGTTTTCAAATCTAGAACGTCTTGAACCGTCAGAATTTTTAGGCCCAAGTAACAAATTTTCATCCAAATAACGATAGTAATCCCCCGTCGTATTTGTTTAAAGTAATTTTTTTTAAATAATTAATTTTTTAGTAGAACCTATTTTCCCCGACAAATCGCTACTAATTACTACATGATTCTCATATCATAAAATCAATTACACAAACATACTAAAACAACACATTTCAAAATTTGATATATTATACATTGGTTTTCCAAAATTTACAATGTTTTCAAGCTATTGATTGCCAATAAATAAGTAGGCTTTTAAAGTACACAAGGCATAATAAGAACATAATGGAAAAAAAAACAATTTGTGCTTTGAAATTCCTATCTTCACCACCTTTATGCAATTTGGTCTTTCATTGAGTCACACAACCTTTCATGACTAAACAATCTCAAGGGCATCAGAAGTTCTATTTGATAAAAGAGAAGCCTAAGATCCGTCTCCGTCCTCTTTAGAAGTTGGTAATGGAGTCACACTACGACGGCGAGCACCCATGCAGGACCACGACGATAGAGATGACGGGGTCGTGACAATGCCTGGAAGTACCCAACATATAATCATAATGACAACATGAAAAACAAAGTTCATACTTTAGATCCAAGTTAAACCTAATAATAATAACAAACAAGAAGCCTGCATCAGGCATCAGGACAAGAAAGACATTTTGTTTCGCTATGTAGCAAAAAAAATTATAACCTAGCAAAAAAAAAATTGTTTCGCCTAATTAATATCTGAGAAACATTGACACAGGTGTGTGTTGGGTGTGTTGGTTTCTGATATGGCGACCTATATGAAGTAGGACATAGCTAGGTAAAAAAATATTTCAATTCTCTAGTTACACAGATATTTCTTGGGGTTAAAACCTTATAAAGCGCCTCCTTACAAGAAAATCAATGCTAGGGGCATCTTATGGAATTGTGACTATGTTAACAAAGAGTGTTCTTAGTCTATCAGGGTAACCACAATTAGAAATTTTATGCATCAATGTGTTTGTGTCCACACGGATATGCGGATACTTATCTTATTGGGCACAGATTAGCATTTGTTTCGGAGACACAACACAAACCTTTCCCTACTAGAAAGATTTTTTTTTTTTTGTAAGAGTCAATTCATTATTGAGGCTTTCAAAATATGAAGTGTCCATGTCACATAGCTTAATGTGCTACTAAAGTACCAAAGAGAAAGGCCAAACCACCAAGGCAATGCCTTGCAATTTATCCTCTCTGCGGCCTAATACTTGTTCGGCAAAGACAATATTATTTCCTCAAATTCTAACATAAGCATAAGAAGTTTGTAACATCAATTGTTCGAAAAAATCATTTAGCACAATAAATCACATCCCTAGCTCAAAAGCAAACATAAGTTCTCAAAGTTGCTACATAGTTACCTGAGTACTACTGGAGACTGGGCGCAAAATGGCACCTGCCCCAGCAACCCTTGCTCTTGTGCTAGCTATAGAGGGTAGATGTGATCCTAAAGCAGATGCAGATCGATAAACAACATTCAAAATTCTAGTATGCTTGACTTGATCCCGCAGATCACTTAACCAAGATGATGTAGTGACCTGCAAGAAATTTAAGGATTCTGATGTTAGCTAGCATGGTATGATAAAAGACAATCACAAAAACCACTCGCCATAAGCAGTTATTACGTATGAAGAAGGGCACCTCAGAACGAAGGACATCAATAGAAGCAGTTGAGAATGTCGGCACCAGATCAAAGCCGTTGATAATTGTTGTAATGAAGTGCTTCCCGGATTCTGCCAAGTCCCACGTCATACAGGCAGCTAGAATTTCATAAAACGTTAGCACAACACCTTAAAAGAGCATGGAAAGCCAGCTCTTCCGCAAAGAACTGGACTTGCTTCCCTAGGATAAAAACTTGCACTAGTGGTTGGAGCTATCCACTGACAGAAAGGGGAGGAGCACCGGCCGAGCGCCCTGAATGAATAAGAAATGTATAGCCAGGGAATCCATGATTCTTATAATCTTATCACAATTCATTCAAAGATCCTCATGAAGAAGAAAAAAGCCAAACATGAAAATTAATGATAAAGAACCATTGCTCACCGTTAGAAACAACAGGCTGGGAGAAAATATCTTCCAAAGGATCCAAATCCATGGCCTTTCTTGAGATCTTCCAGTTACTCTTTCAGATCCAAAATATCTTCCGGATCTCTGTCGTGCTCTTTCTTGAGATCTTCCAACTACTCTTTCAGTAGGTCTGATTCTTTTTCTACATTACTAGTTCTGCATTCCATCCGTTCAAGCTAGAACAAGAACAATCAGCTATAAATAATGATGAATAAGATAATGTTTGTAGTTACTCACATTTGCACTTATTTGATACTTAAATACTATAATAGTGAATTCACTTAACATCACACCGTACGTAATAAAATTATCATTTCATGTCATTTCACATGCTCTTGGCATGTCCCCTATATGACCGTGAACTTAAATAGCAAGAGCAATTGACTTCTTAATGACCAGGGAATCCTGCGTCAAAACTGTATGTGTTGTTCAGCTATAAGTTGTAGATGATGTAAAATAACATAGCCATTAGTACAAGGTAAATTGGGTTTGAAACATAATTAAATTACCTACAACTAATGTTTAGACCATGAAAGCAGATTCTTAACAGAAAATTCACAGAATGCGACCAAACACAGAACTTAGTCATAAAAATCCTGACGGACTTCTCTGTATTAAAACAGTCTTAACTTACTGTGTAGATATTGAAACGAGGTGAATCCAACTGTATTGGAAAGAAAAGTTGTAGATCTAAAACTCTTATTCAAGCCCCGAGACCTCATTCCCAAGCATGATTTTTCAGGACTCTTCTGAACCGACCCCAGAAAACTAAACCAAGAAAACTACTGCTTACATACAATATTATCAATTCATCTTCCTACACATATATGTTATGACGAATAGAAAAGCATCATAAGATAAAAATAAATCATACACATAGTTAACATAAACAAAATACTAAGTACTCACTAGTTTCACGCAATAAGAATCAAAGAGGGGTTGTTCTTCACGAGTGACCACGATTGTCCGAGTTTCGCCGCCATCCTTCTCTTTTCCTTCTTCTTTCTTTTTCCTCCTCTCTTACTTTCTCTCTCTCCCTCTCTTTTTCTTTTCTCTTTCCTCACTTCTCTCCTGATCTCTCTCCCTCTTATTTCACTTTTTATCTCTTTTCACTCTCTTTTCTTTTTCCTTCTTTCTCTCCTCACTCCTACCAGTCAACTCTCTCTCTCTCTTACTTTTTCCCTTTCTTCTTCTCTTTGTACACCATCTCTCTATCTATCTTTCCTTCTTTTTCTGTTCTCCCCACTCTTCTCCCACTCTTCTGTTTTTTCTATCTCTTTTTTTTTTGCCCAAAAAATCAGATCCGAAATTTAACAAAAACCCCAAAAAAAAAAACAGGTTTTTCTAGAAAGGTCCCTAAAACAGTTTTTGGGATTAAGTACCTGAAAACAGTTTTCACATAAAACCCCTATAATCAAATTTTTAACGCGGTGACTCGTCTTTGCGACAAAACCATCCTAACACCGAGTTTACCGCTTGCCACCTTTAATTGGAAAGTACGTACCTTACCGTTTACTCATGTAATGGTGGAGCAACTGAATTTCAACATGCACCACTAGAATACCGAATTATATCTCAACAAGGCAGCCATAATATTAGAATGAAAAGAAAACTATGAACCAAACACCCATATCCACTAGAGTAAAGCCATGGACCTTCTACTGGTACCTAATGACTGCCATAGCTTTGCTCATGGTTTAAAGACACTTATATATTCACTCAGGTAACAAAAGTATAACCTTGAAATTTGGTTTGGAAATTTTTACCTGAAATGTTTATGTTGTTTTGTTTCTTTGCATAACAAGAATTGGTGTTGTCCTCTTCTCTAGCCAAACTCCAGTTTTCCATTTTCCTTTGTTGCTAGCTGCTCAAGCCTCATTTCCTTACCAAAAGAAAAGATAAGTATTAATTCACCCCACCTGATCTTACTTTTCTTAAAGAAAGAATGTCCCTTTTATCCAACCATACGACCTAGGAACTCCTTCATACAAATATAAGAAAAAAAATAAGGTATTAATATTTCATTAACATAATGAAAGATATGAAGGCCGAATTCATGCAAAAACAGTAAGGGATTCATAGCTTTTCTTCAACTACTCATTAGTAACACCACATACAAATCAATATTTCCACTATGTTATTAAAGCTACTAAAGAATTGATAGGGCAAAATTACTGGAAATCTAATCTGACTTTGCCAATTCAATCAATCATATACAATTTCCACCCATCCAACTAGATAACAAAGATACTAAAAATCAGTTTACAACCAAATGACCAATCAACACAACATGCCTATATGAGAACCAATCAGTTCGCATATATGGTTCTCTTCGACACTTTTCATCAAGTGTTTCAGATGGTACACACGACTAATGGGGTCTACTTAGCCCTAACAACATAGAACAACACCCACAATTTATATTACACAAACTAAATTAGCTCTTGCTTCCAGTACCACAGTCTTGGCACTTGTTTCAAATCAAGTGATAAAGAACTTTATGTGCGACAAGGATTTAATGCACAATAACAATCTAAAATTCAGCAATTGTTCAGCACAAGGTCTTTTTCTTCCTTAACATACAAATTAGAATAGTTAAGCTTCTTACCAAGTTAGCAAGGTAAACTCCACAATTGTGATTGACCTTCTCCACTAAATTCCTCAAACCACTATATCTTAATACCCATTGTCACAATCAATTACCCAATTCAATCCTTTGAAATATATCATAATCTAACGAAATTTAACACTAATTCAATCTAATCTAAATTAACTAATTGAGAGATAATTATTCTAACCTTTCGACTAACTTGACGAAGAGAACAAACTCAAATTTTGCTCGTGTTGAAACAATAAAACTCGATCTGTCACACTATCCACACGTACCACTCAATCCCAGTAGCTTATAAAAGGGTTGTTGAATTAAAAGGTGAACTACAGAAGAAATAAAGAAATTTAAGTACTTACACTATAGTATCTTGGTGCTCTTGGAAGAAGATAAAGATGGTTCATATCTTGTCTTTTAGTCTTTGCTTCTTGATAAGTACTAGGTAAACAAAAAGAAATATGTAAGGCTTGACAATAGCCAAGGCCCAAACTTACCAACCTACTAAATAAGCTTCAACAAAGATTCAAACTTATACTTATCAACAGAGAAAAACTATCAACTCGCAAGCTTGTATCATGACATCGATATCTAAGGAAAAAAGAGATCTTTAACATTCAATTATTATTCTTACAAAATCCTTGACGATTTAATTAGGTCCGATAAAATTAGCATGTGAACAATCACATCAAAATACTACAACAAAGACACAAGCTGTATACAAATTGCTTTAAAATTCTCAAACAAAAAAAACACAAAGAGTAGAACATACCAATTTAATTGACACCTCCTCTCCACTTTGTATGCTTACAATAATGCACAACCCTAGAAATTGGGGTTCATAAATGATTATCCAAACAAAAAAAAAATGGGGTTCAGAAAATGAGGTACTGAACAAAAACGAAAATTGATGAAAGAGAGAGAGGGATACAAAAAGTTGAGATAAAGATGAGGGGGTTACCAAACTTGAGAGAGAGATGTAGCTCTTGCCGATTTTGCTCTAACTTACAAATCATTCCCACCAAAGTCTCATTTTCCTTTTACACTAGGGTTACTAAAAGAAAGAAATATTGGGCGGAATGGTGAAAATCTTGGGCGGGATAGTGAAATATTGGGTGCGTGAGCAATACATTCTCTCAAAATAATCTACGACGGTCACCAAAACCAGGAAAGACAACTTGTCTCGTCTCATATTTGGGACGAAAACTAATGTCCTGGAGTCAACTTTAGTCAACCTAAAAAAACAACTACGACGGATTAAGACAATTTAAGATGGCAATTATCATTTTTAATTTAAGACGGGGTATATAGTCCTAAGAGTGTGTCCTATTTCTTGAATTCTGGTGTAGTGTATTTTTAAATTTTTGAATTTTTTTAACTAGAAAACAAGTGCATATTATACATATCTATATCCTAACAGATGCCTTAATTACACGTGTTTCTATGCCCCCCCCCCCAAACAAGAAGCATGCTTTGTTCTCAAAGTATTTAAATAAATAGGGTAGAGAAATACCATTGAAGCGCGTGAAATTCTGGAACATCTGCAAAACAAGGTTATAACATACTAATATAGCAAATAAAACTGACACAACTCGATATGAGTTCCACCTGTTATGGCGTTAACAAGAATCAAATTGCTTGGAACATAAGCAGACACTAACTAAAATAAAAACTAACCTTAACTCCAGCGTTTAAGTGTTGTCAACCTTTTCTATAAAGAAATGAGGTTCCTTCGCATCCTGCCTCTCCAAAGAGATGAGGCTCCTTCGCATCCTAACTGCAAGATCCTTTCGTGGAACCAATGTCCATAAGTCTCACTTCCTAACAAGTGTTCGAAAGACTGATCCGATATCACTATAGGAGAAGTCATCACAAAACTACTCTCTAGAACAGCTGCAACGATCCTGGAACAACCCACAAAAATTTGGAATTTTTCGTGCCCACGGGGGTCAGGGCGCGGGGTGTGCTCAACCTATGCCTGGGTAAGGCGCGGAGTGCGCCTAGGTGAATGTCTAGTTCCAGGGACTTGGGCACAGGGTGCGCTCACTTTTTGTCTTGGTAGGGCGCGGGTTGTGCTCAGGAAAAAATTTGAGTTCCAAGCTTCAGCGCAGGTGGCACTCACTTTTTGCCTGGGATGGGCTCGGGTCGCTCTCAGGTTAAATTTTGACAGACAGTGCCTAGGGTGCAGGTGGCGCTCCACTGGGGCGCAGGTGCGCTCCGAGGTGTTGAAATGCGGAAGTGAGAAGGAAAAAGAAAGAAAATTTGGGAGTGAAAGGTGAGAGATGAATGTGAGAGATGTGAGTTTTGTGTGGAGAATGAATGAAGTTCATATAGGTTTGAGTTTCCAAAACGAATTGGGAAGTTTCCAAAACGTTTTAAGTCAATTGCCGGAAACAGAAATTTCCAAAATCGGAAATGGAAACTACCCCTATTCTTGATTCTAATACAAACCTAATATCTCTTAGATTGAATTTAGAATAGTAATTTCTAAACTCTTATAGATTTCATCCTACCACCACATCTAATCCTAGGCATGCCCATATCGGCAATATTCTCAACCATCACTCCAAAACAACTTCTAAAATGGAGGATCATATAATAAATCATGCTAGAGTAAATAATATCACCCCCAAACAATTCGAGAAGGTGGGATTAACAATAAAAACAATGCACAATTTGAAAAGAACCATATTATATTAAAATTGAAATTCAAACAACATTTAACAACCAAATTCAAATTTAACTATGGAATTCAAAATTAACATCCGAACTAATAAAAACAATAATGCAATATATGCATAATTCACACCATAGAGAAACATGACTCAAAAACTGAGAAAACATACAAGAGTGGAAGACGTGAATTATGTTAACCGTGGACTTAGGATCCAGTACTTACAGCCACACACTCCCTAGGGAGGGCCTAGTTACCTGAATGGTGCACTTATCAATATATGGAAGTGAAAGGATGTACACCGAAGAATAAAATGAGTCTTTTATAGTCAGATACTCAAGACTTTATCTAACACATATGTATATAATGAACATGTAGTTTACCATATATCAATAACCGAAATAGTTGTGGATCGTTCCACAAATAATTACCGTGGAATGCACCCCCAAACAGAAATAAGCACCAAGATTTTCGACGACGCAACTTAGTGAAATGAAAGCGAAGTCTGATAGATCTAGAACGTAATCGAGCATGCAACTTCTTTTTCCTCCAACGAAAAGGTGGCCAAGTGAATGAGTATGAAAAAATGGATGGTTGTGGAAGATACTTGGAATGTGGATAAGTGTTAGAAGAAAAGGGTGGGAAGAATGATTGGATTCTGTGAGGGATTAGCTCAGGTAGTTGGTGGTAGGGTGGTGCTCTAAGCAGTGCTTGAGAGGGTGGATCATCACAGGCTCGTAGAAACTCGTCAAATTCCTCATCTAAGTTGTTCGCATCCATATAATTATGGTATTCATCTCCATCTTTGAGGAATTCATCTATCTCGTCTATTGTGAGGTTTACTCCATCTCTTGTAGGGTCGGAAGGCAGGGTGGAAATTTCTTTCGCTAGTTTAGTCATGTTCAAGGAGTCAAAATTGTGATCTTTGTCTTCTTCCATAAGAGGGGTATCTACTAGTGTAGGGACGAGATCGTCGGAAGCACTAATGTGATATACAAAACTCTCAATAGACTTAACTTCACCTTCTACAAGAAAACCTAGTTATCTCTGCTTTTGTCTAAACATGTTAACTTCCACAGAAAGATTTCCAAAATAAAGAGTCATTGAGCCATCCCAGTAATTGATTTGGGCATTGTCGGTTGCCAAGAAAGGACGCCCTAAGATGATAGGAATGGAATCATGAGAAACTTCTGTGTCAAGAATAACAAAGTCGACTGGATAGTAAAAATCCTGCACTTTAACGAGAATGTTTTCAACTACAGCCTTAGGATACGTAATAGAACAATCGGCTAACTGCAAAGTCATTTTGGTTGGTTGAAGTTTTGTTAGACCCAGTTGTTTATATAAATAAAAAGGGAGTAAGTTAACACTTGCTCCTAGGTCTAATAAAGCAGTTGTTATGAAGGTATCACCTAAGATGCATTGTACAGTAGGATGACCAGGGTCCTTGTACTTAACAATTCCGTTATGTTCAGATAAATAGGGATATTGTTTAGTTAAGAAGGATTCATTAGGTATGTTGGTTTTCCTCTTATTGGTGCACAATTCTTTTAGAAACTTAGCGTGTCCAGGTAAACTTTTTATAGCATCTGGAAAA
Source organism: Coptis chinensis (assembly GCF_015680905.1). NCBI lineage: Eukaryota > Viridiplantae > Streptophyta > Magnoliopsida > Ranunculales > Ranunculaceae > Coptis > Coptis chinensis. The sequence goes on along the minus strand of NC_141456.1, from coordinate 20,641,112 downwards.
GGTAGGTTTATAGTCAGATTTTTAAACACTTCCCTAATCTCATCAAAATTTTTGTCCTTTTTAGACATAACTAGTCTCTAGGGATATGGTGGTTTATCTCTATATTTAGCAATATTATTAGTCTTTGCTTTCTCTCTATCCGTTTTCCATCTAGGTGTCCATATTGGAACCTCTATAGGTGTAGGGTCTTCAATTTCTATTATTGGGTCTTGTAAGGTTTTCCCTTTTGGTTGTGGTTTAACTGGTACTTTTACAGTTGTATGGTCTTCAGTTTCTATTACAGTATTTGGTATGGTTTCATTTTCAGCTTCGTTTTATTGGTCTTCTTGGGCATAGTTACTTTGTTATCAATTACTTTCCCCGAATGAAGCGGGTAGTGACTTTGTAGGTCCCCTTGGTTTATATTACCATTACAGTGAATACTGTTTATTTCAAAGGCGGTGTTTGTTGACTTAGGATTAGGCACTACTTGACTTGGAAACACGCCTATTTGGTTATTATTTTGGTTAAGAGACATGTCAATAACCTTTTGGCACAAAGACTGCATCATTTGCATCGTTTGTTTCATCATTTTAGAGTTTTGATCATGCTGATCTTTCATCAAGTTGGAGTTTTGTTGCATAATTTGATTTTGTTTTTCCAACAAGGTCACTACTAATTTGTCTATAGATGATTGAACTGGAATTAAGGCTTGTTGAGCGTTCATTTCTTGATGTTGATAGTTCTGGGTCATGGGCACTAAACCTCTATTCTGGTTAACTAAGTTCCCTTGTCCTTGATGTTGAGTTAACTGGTTGAAGTGTGATAGTTGTGGTGGTGGTTGTGCATAGACAAAAGGACAATAGAAGTCGGAATGCTCAAGACTAAAACAGACATTACAATGAGTAGATTTAATATTCATGACTGGAGTGGGTTGTTGTTGAACAAAGATGGCATCTACCTTTTTAGTGAGGGCATCGATAAGAATTTTAAGCTCGGAATCAGGTTTAACCTCAAAAGAAGAAGGAGTGGAGCGGGAAAAGTCGTTACCTCCCCAATTGTTGTTCCTCTTAGATTGATCTTCTAAGAATGTATAAGCCTCCAAGGCTCTTTTACTAAGAAAACTACCCCCAGTCATGATATCTAGAACCTCCTTTATGACAATGTAAAATCCCCTTGAAGAAGGCACGAACAAGCGTGTCCTTCCCAAGATTATGATGCGGGCATTCAATGAGAAGATCAGTGAAACGATTCTAGGCCTCTGAAAACGATTCATGACGATTCTGGTGGAAGAAATGAATCTTTTGAAGCATTTCATCTGTCTTCAGTGGTGGGTAAAACTGTTCCATGAACAATTGAACAAGATTAGCCCATGAGTCCACAGAGTTTGGCGTTTGGCAGTTAACCAAGACGTCGCTTTGTCGGCTAGGGTGAATGGAAACACCCTAAGTTTAACTTGATCCGGACTTACGCTAGGATGATGGAATGTAGTGAGAACTTGGTCTATCCTACGCATATGCTGGTAAGGCTTCTCGTGGTCTAAACCATGAAAAACTGGTAACAAGTTAAATATATTAGGGGTAATTCGAAAATCGCCCACTAGGTCTGCAAGAACGATGCACGACTTAGGGCCATCATTTAGGGCTTTATAAAAATAAAAAGAGGAGTCTCTTGTTCTTTAGCCATTGATGTAGGTGTAGTGTGTGAAATTCTAGATAGGCGTATGGTATTTATGTCTACGAAAAACAAGCCTGATTATACTAGAATTAAAACTCCTCTGACAGAAGAGGCGAGGAGTGGAAGAAGGAGTACCTGAATGCCTCCTTGCTACGCGTTTGAATAACGTCTTGTATACGTGATCTCAATGTTTGTATGATGTTAGAAATACTGAATAACTTGAAGAAATGAAAATTTGGGTGACTCGTGAAAATCGGGTCGCTCCGTAAGAGGGCTGGTCACGCCGAAATGGCCTTGGCGGCGGCTGGTCCCCTGCCTAACTCAAGTTCCAGGTGGTTGAGCACGGGGCGCGCTTGGAAATAGGCTACCTAGGGCATGGGTCGCGCTCGTGCTTGACACAATGTCCAGGCGGTTGAGCGCAGGGCGTGCTTGGAAATAGGCTATCTAGGGCACGGGTCGCGCTCAGGTGGAATTTGGAATTCCAGTGTTTTGGGCGCGGGTCGCTCTCAGGTTTGGCCTTGTATGGGCGTGGGTTGCACTCTCCAAACAATATAAAATTTTTACAGTAGATTGCTAAGACGTCTATCAAGTAGCCTGTAAAATTTCAGATCAATCGGAGCTATAAAAGTCCTTCTACTGCCCTTCAAAGTTTGTGAAACAGTTTTCGGACACAATACAAACAACCGAATGGTTAACCAATCAAAACAGAGACAAAAATCGCCAAAAGTTTACTGGACACTCCTGACAGATCATGGGTATTCTTAGAAAAGGTTTAGAATAATTAGAGTTCTACAAACCCTCCTTATCGGCTGTTGTTCCAGAAATTAAGTGTTTACAAAACTGCAGAAACACACTGGAAACACTCCACTAGTTAGGAGGTCAAAACAAATCAAAAACTCTTCAAATTTTTACTGAAAACTCCTGACTTAGGATAGATACTCCTGTAAAACGTTTAGAATTTTTGGAACTGCCTAAGTAACCTTACTTGTCTGTTTTTCAAAACCTTACGGTTTGAAAACTGAAATATAGCACTGTAAAGATCGTATTAGTTCACTAGGTAAAACAACTAGGAAATATCTGAAACAATTACAGTAAATCAATAACACCTTAAGGATTACGCCTGTAAATTTTCAGAATTTTTTGAAATTTACAAATACTTTTACTGCAATATTTTCCTCTGTGAATCCGTAGCCTCTATGCCTAAAATAGTGAATAGTTCCAAATATTCAAGAAATAAGAATGAAAAATTAAAAGGGTGGGTGGGTAGAGAATGGGGGATTTCCCTTTGAATTCAAGCAATTGAATTCTTGTCTTGAACGAGATTAAGATTGCAGCAGCGCCATTTGATAACCCGTAAAAACTAAACTAGATTACTCTAACCTCATTCTTATGGTATCAATTATTTATTTCCTACTCTCACATATATATTCCTGCAATATATATAGAATACAGAATCATTCCACTCTTAACTCTCAAGACTTAAACAAATTCAATTGAACAAACATAAGGAACAATGGTGAGAGTAATGAGATGTGAAATTTCTATTCTAAATAACAACTATTCTAACAAGCAATCATCCTCACATGGCTTCCTTAACCTCCTCTAATGGAGGTTTTAGCCTAATATCATTATACTATCATTCCCAACACAAGAACAATAATAACAAGTCATAATTTAATAACTAATTTAAACTTTATAAATCTAATTTTAACAATAGTCTAAAAATCAAAATAAAGACAAACTAATTTATGAATTTAAAACAACTAAAACTAAATAAGAATTTAATCAATAACTAAATTGAAATGAAAACTAATACTTTATTATAAAACTAATAGTGATTCTAAATGATAATCTACTTTGTTCTAAAACTAATTCATTGAATGTAAAAACTAGATCTAAAACAAGTTATTGGAACTAATTAATGGAGTCTAACCTAATTTTCTAATCTAGATCTAAATTCTCTTCAGAGTTAAGTCTTCTCCATACAAATGGAGGAGACCAAATCCACTTTTTCGTGCATGGGCTGAGGAGCCATGTTTTGGACCGGAAAATCGAGCACAAAACCTAATCTCTTCATAAGGCTTTTCATTCACTTTTGCTCCTTTGATTGGGTCAAGACTTAGACCATTAGAAAGCTCTTTCCGAGCCGGTCATTTTGACATAAGGTAGGCCCAATTCTGAGGCCTAAGTCCAAAGATACGGTCTTCGAAGTTCTGCTGACTTTTGTGTGCTGTTTCTGCCCACATTGACTCTGACTTCTTAGCTTCTGACCGGGCTTTACAAAGGCTTTTTCTCCTTGAATCTTGACCTTTATTCACAGAACTTCTTAGCAACCAACCCTTGCTCCTTTATATCGCCAAAGTGGCACATTTCTGCACAAAATAGACTTCAATGCCTGAAATACATAAAAGCACGTAACCAGCATTAACTCTTTTTCATTACTCGTATAATTGGTCTAAAAGTATTATTGTTAAGGGGTTAAAACTACAGTTTTGGGCTCTTATCAGTAATTGTTTCATCATCTTGAAGATATTTACCTCAACATAAAGATGACCAAGGGAGATGGACATCAAACCTTCGCAGCAGTTTATGAGCGCGTTGGCAGTTGCCAAGAAAGGACGCCCTAAAATGATAGGAACAAAGTCATTAATGACTTATGTGTCTTGAAATAACAAAGTCTGCTGGATAGTAAAAATCTTGAACCATAAGCAGCACTTTTTCAACAACACCCTTAGGATACTTAATAGACCGATCCGCTAATTGCAACGCCATTTTAGTAGGTTGCATCTCCTGTAGACCTATTTGCTTATATAAATAATAAGGGAGTAAGTTAACACTCGCCCCTAGGTCTAATAGCACCATCGTCGTATGGGTATCCCCCAAGGTGCATTGTACAGTAGGACGACCAGGGTCCTTGTACTTAACGATTCCATTATGTTCAGATAGAGTTGGGAACTGTTCAGTTAAAAAGGCGTATTTTGGTATATTGGTCTTCCGCCTAGTAGTGCACAACTCTTTTAGAAACTTAGCATGTTGTGGTAACTTTTTAATAGCGTCAAGAAAAGGTAGGTTAATCGTTAGATTGTTAAAAACTTTCCTAATCTCATCAAAGTTAGTATCCTTCTGTAACATGGCTAGTCTCTGGGGAAACGGTGGGTTCTCTCTATATTTTGCATATGGATCAATATGAGTTTTAACCTTGGCCATTTTCCTCTTGGGTTGAGGTTTAACTGGTACCTCTACATGAGTAGGATCATCAGTTACTACTTCGGTATCTAGTAAAATATCAGGTGTAGGGACCAATGGTGGGATAACAACAGGCATCGTTATGGCGTTATCTACCACTCTACCAGAACGGATCGGAGAGTGGTGATGGCATGTAGCTCGCCTACAATGATATTTTCATTACTAGGATTATCGGTTTCTTCAAAGGCTGTGTTTGGCATTTTAGGATTAGGTACGGCTTGACCTGGAAACACACCTTTTGGTGGGGCTTTCTCTTGGGCTAACTGTTAGGTTAAATGATTAATGGATTGTAAAACCTGTTGGTTAGATTGAGTCATGGATTGGAAAAGTTGTTGGCTAACCTATATGAAGGCGTCGAGACGATCCGGTTGTGAAGGTGTAGTGGGCACAGGTGGTGTGACTGGAACTATCTCACATTGATTATTAACGGGTGGTTTGCGATAGTTATTAGTAACTAGAATGATACCTTTATTAGCATTATAATTATTATAATTACATTGTCCTTGTCCTTGTCTTGGTGGAGCTTGATTGTAATTTGGCGTTTGCCTAATATTTTGATTATTAAACCCTGGAGGTGTAACGTGATGATTATTTTTACAACCAAAGTTGGGATATTGTCTCCAAAGTGTGTTAGGTTCGCTATTAATAGAATAAACATTGTCCAGTTGAGTGGATGGTTGTTCGTAGACTAGAGGACAATAGGAGTCGGGATGCTCAAGGCTATAACAGAAATTACATGGAAGAGTGTTGACGTTCATGACAGGAGTAGATTGTTGTTGGACAAAAATGGCTTCTATCTTTTTAGTGAGAGATTCGATTAAAGTTTTAAGCTCAGGATCATATTTAACCTCAATTATACTGGCAGCCTTAACTATGGAAGGAGAATTACTGGAGCGGGGTATATCATTATCCCCCAGTTATTTTGACGTTTAGATTGATCTACCAAAAACCTATAAGCCTCAGAGGCACCTTTACTAAGGAAACTACCCCCAGTCATTATGTCAAGAACCTCTTTATGGTGATATAAAAGCTCTTTGAAAAAGGCATGAACAAGCGTGTCTTTCGTAAGGTTATGATGTGGACACTCAATGAGAAGATCAGTGAACCGATTCCAGGCCTCTGAAAAGGATTCATAAGGATTATGGAGGAAGAAATAAATCTTTTGAAGCATTTCATCTGTCTTTAGCGGTTGGTAAAATTGTTCAATGAATAATTGAATAAGTTTGGCCCATGAGTCCACAAAATTAGGCGCTTTGGCAGTTAACCAAGATGCCGCTTTAACGGCGAGGGTGAAAGGAAACACCCTCAATTTAATTTGCTATGAATTAACAGTAGGATTATGAAATATGGTAAGAACTTGTTCTATCCTACGCATATGCTGATAAGGCTTCTCATGGTCTAACCCATGAAAAACTGGTAACAAATTAAATATATTAAGGGGGATTTAAAAATCCCCCACTGGGTCTGCAAGAACGATGCACGACTTAGGGATATCGTTAAGGGCCTTGTAAAAATTAGAGAGAGGAGTCTCTGTTTCGTCAGCCATTGGTGCAGGTGTAGTGTGTAGTATTCTAGATAGGTGTGTGCATTGACGTTTGCGATAAATAACCGAAGATGGTTTACTAATACCGAACCTTAGTCTCATACAAGGCTAAAGCCAATATAAAGCAAACTATGAACAAACAGTCAAACAGCCCTGATATGCTAGAAAAAATCCTCTAACAGGAGAGGCGAGGAGCGGAAGAATGAGTACCTAAATGCCTCCTTGCTACGCATTTGAATAGTGTCTTGTATCCCCGATCATAGTGTATTCACAAAGTTAGAAACACTGAATAACTTAAATGAAATGAGTTGGAAACTAACCTGTAAAAATCGGGCAAATTCAGAAGTGGGCGCGGGCGCGCTTAGAACTAGGTGTAGAAGGGCACGGGCATGCTCTTGCCTGAACCAATGTCCAGTGTTTTTTGGGCGACACGCTCTCGAGATAGCCTACTATGGGTGCGGCACGCTCCGTGTAGATTTCTAAAAAAAAAATGAAGTCTGAACCAAACAAACACAGTCAGAACCAAACAAGGGTGGGTGGGTTTTAATGGGATTTTGGTAGGGATGAAAATTCTAAAGGAAACGAATTTAAAATGAACTAAGATGGCAGCGGCGCCATTTGATAAAACGTAAAAACTATTGTTTTACTCCTACTTAACTAATTAAACTTAAACAGAAATAAAGCTATAGTAATTTTACTCTGAACTATCAAAGTTATCTACTCTCTTGAATCATGCAATAAATGGAGTAGAGAATTCGTTCCACTCCTAGTCCTTTAAACGTAAGTTTCCGCTAGTTTAATCGCTACTAACAAAACAGTTGAGAGTAATGAATTGAATTACACTAATATGGCAACTGAACTTAAATAAGATGTTTAACTTATACTATGATAATAGAATATTAAAATGTGAATATGGAGAAGATTAGGGAGATTTGAATCCACTTGATGTATTCCTAATATGTTAGTGTCGATTATTGCAGTTCTAATCAAATAAGATTAAGTGTTGATCCCTAATTACTCATGGCAATCTTTGCCAACTAATAATTAGCATGTGAGGAAGTCCAACCCATTCTCATGGCGAATCAACTATCTTTTTTCTAGTGTGAAACTCTTTACAAGCAATAATTCTAACTAACATATCAAGTCTTCATCAAGTTTCATCAAACCCCTCTAATGGAGGTTTAGCTAAATGTCATTAGACTATCATAAATAGATATATAAGAGAAGACATAATGAAAAACAATAATGAACTTTTATTAATCTAATGAATACTGAAGAACAATAATTAACTAAGGTTTAAACTAATAACTAAGTCTAAATCCTAACTATCTAGCTCTAATTAATTATATCTATCTAAATATAAGTATCTTTAATTATATGTCTTAGTCCTCTTTATATAAGAGAGGCTAGGTCTACATTTTCGTGCATGGGATTTGGAGCCATGTTTTGGGCCCTTAAATCAAACCCAAAACCTAATTACATAAGTCTAAAAAGGGTTTATCTACTAGAAATTACTGTAACAGCCCTTTTGTCCACTTCTACTTCTTTTATTGGGTCAAGGTCTAAACCGTTAGAAAGATCTTTCCGAGCCGGTTGTTTTAACATATAATAGGCCCAATTTCGAGGTCTGAGTCCAAAGTTATGGCCTGTGAAAGTTCTGTTGACCTTTCTGCTCTATTTCTGCCCGCGTTGACTTTGACTTTTCATCTTTGACTAGGCTTTAAAAAAGTCTTTTTATCTTGAATCTTGGCCTTTAATCATAGAACTTCTTAGCAACCAACCTTTGTTTCTTTATCTCGCAAAAGTGACATATTTCTTCACATATTTGACTCCAATGCCTGAAATACATAAACGCACGTAAACAGTACTAACTCATATTTATTATACACATAATTGGTCTAAATGTAATTATATTAATGGGTTAAAACTACATTTTTAGGCTCTTATCAGTATCCATCTCTTCATCTTTGGTGGGAAAAAAAATTTATCCAACATGACTAGGATAGATTCTGAGTTTACCATATCATATGCCTTTCTAATATCCACTTTAACTGAACATCTTGGGGTACCATGTCTTCTTTCGTAGCCTTTCAACACTTCATGAGCTAGAAGGATGTTGTCTTGTATCGATCTCTCAGGGATAAAGGCAGATTGATTCTCATGTACTATCTCTAAAATAACCAGTTTCAACCGGGATGTAATCACTTTGGAAACACACTTGTAAAAAGTATTGCAAAGTGCAATAAGCCGATAATCTTCAACCTTAGAAGGATTGCTCATCTTTGGAATTAGGCATAGAAACGTAGCATTTGTTCCCCTCGGCATCTTACAAGTTCTGAAGACATTCTTGATTGCATTCAAGATATCCTGCCCCACTGTATCCCAACAGTATTTAAAAAAGAAAGGATTATACACATCTAGCCCTGGCACTTTATTATTCTCCATCTCAAACAAGGCTTCTCTAATTTCTATATCACTAATATCAACATCCAAAACCTCTCCCATGACTGGATCAATCACATTTCTAACTTTCAAACCCATGAAGAACTCTCTCTCGCTGACTATTGGAGCTGCATTTCCCACTATTTGAGTAAAATACTTTACAATGATCTGTGCAACTTCTGTCTGCACATATACTATTACCCCATTGTCATTGGAGATGGCCCATATTCTTTTCTTTGCCCCTTTTTCCATCAACGAATTGAAGAAGTAACTAGTACACCTATCCCTATCTATACTCCATTTCTCCTCTGATTTCTGTTGCATGTCTATCTCTTCTGCTCTTGCTAGCTCGATATACTTCTTCATGGCCACCCTTTCTTTTTCTCATATATTAACATCACTTGAATTATTTTGGAAATTTATTTGAGCATCCTATAACTCCTGCCTTGCTGAGTTCACTCTCTCATGTAGATTTGAAAAATTCATCCTTGCCCATGGCCTAATCCTTTCCTTTAACAACTTCAGCTTTTGTATCAAGATATACATTGGGTTATTGTAAATTTTGGTGCTCCATACTTCCTCGAGCATGGCCTTGAACTCTGATTGGTAAACCAAAAAAATTTTAAAATCTGAATGGAGTTGGAGTTCTAGAATAATCAGCCCATGTAAGGAGCATTGGCGAGTGATCTGATACTCCTTAAGGTAAAAATTCCGCTACAGCCTGAGGATAAAGCATTATCCACAAACTATTCACTAGGCATATGTCTATCCTTGACATGATTCTGGTTGTACCAATAGACTTGTTCCACCATGTATAGAAAAATTCAATTGAATTAATATCAGACAATCTCGTATTCTGAAGGCAAAGATTGAACTCAGAAGCTTCATTCGAATGCATTGGGTCACCCCCAATCTTTCATTAGTCACTACGATGTTGTTAAAGTCCCCAGCCACACACAATGGCCCTTTAACTGATTTATGAATAACCATCAAGTCCTTCCACAAAGCTAGTCTCACTTGAAAATTGTTACTAGCATATATAACTGTTAATAAAAATTCTTCCACACTTGGAAGATATTTGACTCTACAGTGAATGTATTGCTCAGAATCTGCTATCCTGTGTACATGAACAACACCCGGATTCCAACAAACCCATATTCTTCCTAACTGACTCTTGTCATAATTGTTAACATGCTCCCATGAAGGACAACAAACCCTCCTAATGACATCATATTTTAGGCTTTTGACTTGTTTCTAGCAACCCAAAAATACTTAACTTTTTGTCTATTCTCACCTTATTTATTTCTGCAGCTTTCAACAAATCATTTGCTCCCCTCACATTCCAAATGCTAATAGGTTCTATCATTGATCCTATCGTTTTTTGTTTTTCGAACCCTTGGGTCTGCCCCTACTCTTGTTGCCTTTTTTTTTCTTTTCATTAGAACCATGATCCTTTTTTCCGTTACTTCTGGTCACCACACCTCCTGGTGATGGTGGTGATTGAGGCTCAACTGTCAAAGGAATTAAGTTCTTATCCTTGAAATATTCAGTTTCCTCTGCAGAAGTCTCATCATCAGACATCTCCCCATATCTTAGCACCTCAAAGCTATTATGGTATTCTGGTTGCTCAAAGCCATATTGCATCATGTGATTCAAGTTCATAACTGACTCAATTTCTTGTATTATCTCCACAGAAGGCACTATAGCTGTACTCATATCGCTCTATTCCATCTCTTTATCTATGTCCCTTGGGTCACTGACAATGTCATTCAACTGCCCATGATCAGTTACAAAAGGAATTGGTATCTCTGTCGTATACATCTCTGGGATCACAAGACTCAAAGCTGAATCCACCACTGTACTCTCAGACGAATTAATAGCTGCCACTTCGAGCTCTGTTACTCTTGGATTCACCATAACCATTTTTGCTTCTTGTGTTAAGTTCCCTGTATTCTGATCAATTTCTTGATCCAGGATAGCATCAATGTTCACACCCACATCACAGTTGGCTGTTAAATTTAGTTCATTACTTGCAGTAGAAGTACCACCAGTAACCACCTCTCCATCAATTGTTCTAAAGCAGCTACTTTCAAGCTGAATCAGAGTATTGTCAACCACTACTTCTTTCTCTCTAGTCACCCGAGTCTCAGTGTTGCTCGTTTTTCTTATGCAGTATGCAGTAAAGTGCCCGAAAGATTTACAATTTCCACACAATTTATGAATCCATCCATATTCTACAGAAATTCTTCGTATGTCATCCCCACCCATTTCTACATCAAAGAACGTTGGGAGTTCAGTAGTACTCTCAATTTTAACACTTACCTGTGCATATTTCAATCTTTTCCTATGAGCAGTAGCGTCATCCATACTGTCAGGAATCCCAAGACGACTTACCAGATAGCTCAAACTGTCATCCGTCCATAACTCCTTTGGGATAATGTGCAAGTTAACCCATATGGGAATTAATTGCACCGATTTCCTCCATCATTCTATGTCTTGAGACCACTTTGATATCACAAAGCATCGTCCTGAAATGTAGACAAAACCAGTTTCTAAGACCTTCTTTCTATCATCACTATTAGAGAACTTGAAGTAAAATAATTCTTCATCTGCAACCATCTCAAAATTTCCTTTTAAATTCCAGCATTTTCTCAAGAGATCCCTCACAGTAAGAAGTGGAAGTCGTTTCTTGAGAAAGAAGCCTACAACATATTCATCACATTCAGTGATACCTTTCATCACTAAATCCAAAGGTATTTGTATGATACCATCTACAATTTGTACATCAAATTTCTGCAACGAATTGTTTAAAGGTGTAGTCTTGGAGGCTTGAAACAAAGCACTCCAAGGAGAATGACGTGGTTGAGCTGAGATCGTCTCTCTCTCCTCGCTATTGTTGTTATTTGTCTCTCTTACCTCTGAATGGAGGGGAGGGAAATTTTTAATTTTAACCGAAAGGTTTGCCATGTCAAGGTTCAGTAGATCAAATCGAGGGGTTGAAATTTGTTTCCTTTTCAGAACTCACACTGTAATCAATGGAGGATTTTATCCGAAAAGACACGAAACAAGAGGATTGAGAAGATAAGAATTCTTCTCCAAGCTATTTTTAACTAAAAGCGGCAAAATAAAAGTGTATTGGATCACTTCAGCAACTTAAGTTATATCACATCCTATCTCCCAATACCTGGTCGCCATTTTCAAACAAAAACTTAAAAGCGTTATATCACATCATATTATTTGATAGTTTGATAGGGAGTAAATTGATATTATTTGGGGTTTCTCATAACCTTTGTTGTTATCATTTACTTTAGGTGTGTCAAGCACGTCACCTACGGTCTGGAAAGTGGACTTCTTATAGCATATTAGATGCAAGGAGGGAACAACCTAAGGTATGAGACATACACTTAGTCTAGCTAGAATAGTGTAATGCCAAATTTGTGAATCTGACATATATTTAATTGAAAGAAAATTTCTTGGTAGGTGCAGTGACAGCCAAAGTCCCAACCAAAATTTGTTAATATATAGGAAATAGCTGGTGTCTTTTTGTGCAAAGATACAGAAAAACAAACATTTTGCTAAAGGAAACTTCACTTAGTTAAGTATGTCAATACTTATACTTGATTAAGCATGGTACTAATTCTTTTAGTGTTAAATAAAAAATACACCTAGTAAGTTATTTGGTATGGAAAGAAGATAAGAAAAAAAACGGCAAAAGGAATGCATTGATATAATTTGTTAAGCACCACGACCATTACAAACTTGATCATTTTGCTTGAAGAATCAATTCTCTTTGTATATTTGTTGATTGATATTTATTATGTGTTTATTTTTGTAAACAATGAAATCATAATATGCAGGATCTCAAGAAGACATTGAGAAAACATACCTATATTTCTTCTACGCGGAGTTGATATAAACATTTAATGGCTGGTCATACTTGTGTGTTAGTTTCCTATTTTTATGAGATGCACCAAGATCATATTTATTTAAGGTGGTTAGCTGAAGGTGCAAATTGATTGACAGGGAGTAGTGGCATGGTCTTCGCTGTAAAGTTGTGCCCTGCTGGGGCAACTAGAAATTCTCAAGAACGTGTCACAGATCTTATTGGGAGTTGTCTGCTCATTCTTAAGGAGATGGTCGAGCAGAACATGCCATTGCTGGTAATTTATTTTGCGTCATAGATAGTGTAGTAACCTCTTTTTCACCCTCTAAAACTCGCCTCTTTCTCCTCTCTCCAACTCCCTCTTCCTCCCTCTCCCTTTTCCTTTTTTTCTCCCCTTCTCTCTTCATTTCACTATCTCTTTATATCCCCTCTCGCTCCCTTGTGGCCCTCCATCTGTCCCTCGATCTCTCGGTCCATCTGTTGCCGCGTGTAGCGTTTCCGTGCGTGCCATAGGGTTCCCCCTATACCTTATGTCACGCGCATATCATGCTTGTCTGACTCTAGGCTCACCCCACCCTTGATTCGCGGCCTTCCACTGCCAGCTCTAGGCCCTATGTGTTCATCCCCTTCCCACTATATTCCGGTGGCCGCGACCTTGCTACGATGCCTCCCATTACACTGTCTATCCTATTACCATGTCCATCTGTCGTTGGTCTCCCGGCAGTCATAATTTGGGTCGCTACAATGCCCCCTCTCGAGTCATCGAACCTCCTGAATGTTTGCGGAGTCGAGAACCCCTCTTTTCCCGCTTTTTTTCTTGTCTTCTGTTCCACGCTTAACTATCCCTCTTACACGTGTCCCACGCGTGCACGGTTTGAATCACCTGGTTTCTTGTTCCCCCACGTGTCACGTTTTCTCTAGTTCATTTGTCGGCCCCTTAGTTTCTATTCCACTTCTTTTGCCATTTTACCCCCTTCCTTCTTCAAATCTCACTCGCTCCCTCTCCCTCTCTCATTCACCTCTCACTCTCCTCCTCGTTTTACATCAGACGCCATTTTTTATCGCTCCCACTCCTCCCTTACCATCTTCACCTCCCCCTTACTGCCAGCCCATTTTACCTCTTGGAGTTATTCTTCCTCCTTCTTTCTCTTCTCAGCGCTTGCCCAGACGCTCATTCTTGCCCTTGGATCATTGCATCAGGTTGGTTGTTTTTCTTTTCCTTTCTCTCTTACATTTCTTTTCGCAAAATGGTTCATCTTCCATCACTCCCCCCCCCACATGTCAGACTCCTAATCAGAGGATCCGACGTCTTCGTAATCCAATACGGTGGTGTCCCCTCCTCCGGCGGATTCCACCGCGGCCCCCTCCACTACTGGGCGGCCCTTTAAACTGCCACAACCTCCCCCACGATCCTATCAACCTAACTTAGAAGCGATTAGGGTTGGCTATGGCATACCGGATGACGTCCTCATCGAGCACGTACTGAGTGACTCATTTTCCTCATCTTGTTCCTAATAGATCGGGGCGTCTAGTGGCCACGGTCGGTCAAATTGTCTCTGGCTTGAGATTCCCGCTGTCTTTATTAGATGTTGAAGTGTTCAACCATTTCAATATTCCTCCTTGCCAAGGTATAGGCAATTTCTGGCGTATTATGTATGTCGCGAATCACTACAACCAAAACCGTGAGCCCAAGATAGTCCTTCGCGACATCATTTCACACTACTATATACGAAAGAGCACCAAAGACGTGAGCGTGGGATATCACTCCTTCTGTGTCCGTCCCGACAAACAATCTTTTGTTCTTCGAATCACCACTTCAGATAAAACCTGGCATCATTACCCCTTGTACGTCTCTGGTAACTTTCTATCTGCAGATATACCTCCTAACGTGACTCTTAATCACCTCACCTTTCTGCCCCACGGTGAGTTCCGTTACATATTTCTCTTTCTTATGTACATTATGCCACGTACTAATTCTTTATCTCCCTTTTGCATAGGTTGGAGGACTGACTCTAAATCCAGCTTCTACGCCGGGGTCACTTCCGCAGTATTTGAGCAAATCTACAATCTGGGCCCCTCCCAAGCTGAGGTTCTCGGCATTGATCCCTCTCTAGGGACTCCCCTACTAACAGACCCCGCTTTACACACCTTAGGTAAATACTCTGCTCCCTTCTATCGCCCACCGCCACCTAAAGAACGGAATCCCTAGCCCTCTCCTCCTTCCCCATCAGTACCCCGTCCTTCCAAAAGAAAATCCCACGTACGGCTTTTTTTACCAGAAAACCACCAAGTCCCGTGCCAAGCCAAGGCCCACGCCTCGAGATAGTAATGGTGTCACCGTGACCTTCCTTCTCAATCTTGTAGATACACCCCTTCATCCTTTTGCTCTATCTCTGATTGGGAAGATCAATACATCTCTCTAGATACCCCTTCCGCAGATTCATCACCTCCTCCCATGGATATCACTAAGATCCGGCTTTTTGACAGTGATTCTGATGATGAAATGACGGAGGTTGTCGCTACCCCATCTATCTCTGCTCCGCTTGACCCCTCTGCAGCTGCGCGGAGCCTTCATCCGGCGAGCAGGCTCTCAAGTGCAGCAGGCATTCCACCTCCGTTGAACCTGCAGCCATGGCTCCACTCACTTCCTAGACCCATCATCTCGGCAAAGATACCACTCAACCACCACCAGGGTCCGCGTCTCCCAAGATTTTTTGCCCCACCTTCAAAGTACGCGGCCGTCATGTCAACGTCTCATATTCTTCTTTGGAAAATCCGGCTGTGGCATCTGCCATGTTCTATGGTGCGCATCTCCCCCGTGACCTAGCCTACGCAGATACTGGCACCTTTGAACAACACCGCACCTCACTCTACACCGGTTAGGAGAAGGTATCCAGATCTTCCCCTGTTCATTATTCTCTTTTATCTTTGTTTATTCTAATCTCCCCGTTGTTTGCAGGTGAGCCTGGACATGTCACATATGATCTGCGGCCTCTTCTCTTCTTTGAGTACGGTTGAGTCCCTAGAGAAGGAGGTTGGCGGTCCTAGCGGGTTGAGGGCCACCTATGTCCACCTCGAAACAGACCTTGAGGCCACAACTATGGCTAAACTTTGAGCTAAAGACCGCTGAAGCTGCCCATCAGAAATTCATGGATGGAGTAAACGATCGCTTGAGTAAGCAACGGGAAGCCCTTCTCCTCCAGCACACTGAAAGCACCAACGCCCTCCTCTCGCAGCACACCCAAGATATGGAGCAGCTCCGGATAAGTTTCAAGGCTCAAGCCGACAAGCGGGTGGCTAAAAAGCTCTATGAAGAACATACCTGTCTGGTTAAAGAAGGCTGCCTCCTCCCAGCCAAGCCTCAGTCTCCCCTACCTGAAACTCATGATGTCGCAGACCCCATTGGGGCTAATTCCCACCTGCTATATGAGGACCCTGTTGAAGCGAGTACTCCTCCAGACCCTGCCGCGACCTCCCCTGAACAGACAACCCCTGCTGAAGCCCTATTATAGGACTTGGATTAGCCTCTCTGTTGGCTATCCCTTTGCTTTTCCGATTATATTTGAATGTACCTTATCTGTTTTGTAATTGACTTTGATATTGGTAGTACTCAGTTGCTATTTTCACGACATTTAATTACTCGATTTGAACTATTTTGCTTCCCTATCTTGTTCTTATCTCTATTTGTCTTAATTATTGTATTAACTGTGGTGCCCCCATGTGTGCCTCAGGCACCTCCTCCGCGAAGGGCTTGTCCCGCTTTGCAGGCTCTAGTAAGCTATACATCCCGTTGGGGCAGCTCTTCTTGCCCCAAACTTGATCTGGACCTCTCGTCCGCGAAGGGCTCATCCCCTCGCTGTCTCTCTCTTTGGGTGATTTTGCAGATTGCTGGGGGCTTTTTCTATACCCCCATGTTCGATTTGGGCCTCTCATCTGCAAAGGGCTTATCCCACTTTGTGGGATCCAGTAGGTCGTGACGCCCATTGAGGACAGCTCATCCTGCCCCCAATTTGATTTATGCCCCTCGTCCGCGAAGGGCTCCTTTCCCCAAACGGTATCTAATGTGACTATTTGAAGTATGCATGACAAGAGATATTCTCTCCTCAAAAGTGCCATGGTATTATGCATTTACAAACATCTCCAGTGTTTTGTCCTAGATCCCTATTACATTCAAGTGTAGAATTTTTTCAACATTCTCACATTCCATGGCTTTTCTATCAATTTTCCCTCCGCGGTCCGCAGTTTGTATGTGCCCCCCCCTCCCAGCTTAGACCCATCTTTCCATCGTTCTCTTTCTTGGTACTGGGTATCACTCGTCGCAGCACTGAATCCCCTATTTTGAACTGTCGTGGCTTGACTCTCTTGTTATACTGTCTCTCAAAACGTCGGTGATACTCCTCTAGTCTGATGTAGGGGTGTTCACGGTTCGGTTCGGTCCGGTTTATAATGAAAACTTGGCCCGAACCAAATTGATCGGTTCTATAAAATAGCAACCGAAACCGAACTGACAAGTCACTAAAACCGATTAAAAACCAAACCGAAATTCGGTTCGGTTCGGTTATAACTTTCGGTTTTTGGGCTTTGACAACAACTTTTAACAATTAGTCAGCGGCCCACCGATAGACCCACAAAATGTAGCCATCCAGAGCACCTGTTGAGGCCCATGCCTCAGCTACTCTATTTGTAACTTCCTTTTAGCATTACTTTTGGCTTTTTTAAGCAATATGGGACTAAAACAGTTTGTTGTTCCAACTTGCCATTATCACTTTCTCTTCTTCACCAAATTGCAACCCACCAATTTCTAACCCAACACCCATTTCTTTATTTCTTTTAATACACCATTGTTTTTCCCAATCTCACATAACTTCTACTGTTTCTTTTTTCCATTATATCTAATTCCAATCACATAGTCCATTCTCATCACTTTGGTTGGTAATGTTAATAGTTTGTCAAGTTTTTAAGTTTTGGTATAGTTCCATTCAATTCAATTTTATGAACATGAGATGACTTAAAAGTTAATTGCTCAATCCATGCTCTAATCTACGTTTCATACGAAATAGTAACTATGGAGTTTTCTCCTTCACTTTCCATTTCTAACCAAGTTTTAATGGTTGATGAGTTGGAATCATAGTTTTTGAAGTGGGTCATTGTTAGAATTTGAGAAGTTTGTTTTAAATACTTCTAAAACTTTTAGAATTCTTCATGTCTTCATTTTGGATTTATTTTATAAATCAAAATGCTTTTGAGCTAGAGAGAGGAGGGATGCAGGAGTGTGCAAGGTGAAAGAGAGAGTGTGAGAGAGAGTTTCTTGAAGGTGAAACTCTTACCATTTTACTTTAGTCCCATATTCAACGCATATGCCCATCAAAGAATATTGGCCCATGTATATGTAGCTGTTCTTAGGTAAAGTTAAGAGTTGGGTGTCCAAGTTCTTTGTCAATGTGACTAAGTTTAGTAAGTCAACATTTATGGGCAGTCAAAAAGAGAAAAATTTAATAATGTGAAATAAGATTAATTTCGGTTCGGTTCGGTTTATAACGGTTAACCGAGGTATGAAACTGAAAACTGCACAAAAATAGTCGATTCTTAGTATTGAGAACCGAAAACCGAACCGGTTATATTAGAAACCGAAAAAACCGGCCGGTCCGGTCCGGGTTCGGTTTTTCGGTTTTTGGTTATTTGTGGACAGCCCTAGTCTGATGTGTGTCGCATCCCTTCTTTCTTCTACCAAATTCAAATCAATTGCCAATTCCATTGTCTGCATGATAGTATACGGCAATCCAAATCTACATATGATATTTTCCCATAAGAATTTAATCACTTGCGCCTCCTTCACCTGCTGATAAAATGCTAAATTGTATGTTTCTTTAGTTTTTATTCTTTTACTTAAGTTTGAAGTCCACAGTCCGAAGTCCGAAGTCCGAAGACCAAAGTCCAAAGTCCGTATAGTCGTACGTTTAGTCAAGTTACCTTACTCATGTGGGTTTGGTAGAATAGGTCGAGTAAGGGATCGTCCAAACTTTAGGGCTCGGCAAGGTTCACAACTGGAATTACAACTTTTAGTGAGTAGGATTTTAGGTTTTTAACTTGGTTTAATTAAATTAACTGTAATATAAATAATATAAATTACTAACGGTGATTTTGATGTAAATAAACAAAGATAGAGAAACAGGGAGAGGGCTAATCATACTCATACAAGAATCATTTTTAACAGTTTATATTACCATATCACTACAGCTCTAATTCATCTCGAGTTCATAGACAAATCCGAGACGAGGTCGAGTATTGATCCATAGCGAAATGCCCACATCTCTGAACCGCATCACACTAGCATAAGAAGTTGAACTAATATTTCATCTCTGGAATATCATTTCAGCTCCTGGTTCGATTCTACATCAATTTTGGACAAATTGGAGAGTCATCGACACTGCAGAGTCGCTACAGACATTTTGGGTCTCTTGCTAGACTGTTCTGGAGCATCAGCACTCCAAATTTGTACAGTCTCAGTCATTTTGGGACCGGATGTCTAATCTACACCTAATTCCTAAGTAGTGATTCTAGAATATTAAAGAGTCAATCCGGATTCTCACACGAGCAGCATAACCCTCCCCCTGAGGGGGGGGATTAGCTCATGGTCATTGAAAGAATAATTAAACTTGCTGCATACATTAAATAAAAAAATGCAAGACAGGAAATAAACTTGCAAAGAAATGACTTTTATTAAGAAGAAATGACTTACAGTATTTAAGCTACTGAAATGAAAAGGATGGAATTTAAAGTACTGGAATAAAGACTAACTAATGCATAAGCTAAAGCATAAAATGCTGAAGGAGAATATCTAAAGACCACCCCCTCATATATATAGGCTGGATGGTTGGAGACCCTCGTGAATTGATTTTATTTGGTTTTGTTTTTTAGCTAATTTGAGACATTCAAAACTTTGGAATACAAAGTTTTGTCTCGAACTGTTTAAGTTTTCGTCCTTTTCTTTATTTAAGGTTTTGTCTTTTATGTTTTGGTTTTATCTTTTAGCCCAATTCAATTCAAACATTGAATTGGTATGTGTCTTTCCCATTGCAAGGTGGCACAAAATTGTGACCATCACTTGCCACCTGCTTATGCTGACTCGTCATGCCTTTTGGGCCCATAGAGTGGGTCCACTTAGTGTGTCTAGTGGCAGCACTGATATTGGCATTTTTAGAACTTTCTATCTTTGCATAGAGTTCGTCGCCCTGGTCACTCTAGCAGTTCACTAGCCAACGTCGGCATCCAGATTTATCAGATGTGAGCTTCGAAAGTTTGCTGCTTTTTTATATGTGGACCCGTTCTGCACTGGTTTTGTTCTTTTGGAAACTTCGGCTTTAGTCAAGCTTTGTTGGGCTTCACTAGGGTTGAGTGGAAAACTTCAAATATTACAGTACTCTCGTACTTCGATGCATGTTTTATCATTATATTCATGTTAACTGCGAAAACCTGCAAAAGTACGAAATTATAATTATTACATGATTATTAAACACATAATTGATCAAAATGCTATGTCTCTCGGGGTTTAATATTACAGTTTTGGGTGCTTATCACACCACCCCCAAACAGCACTTTGCTTGTCCTCAAGCAAAGAAGAGACATTAAAATGATAAGTGGTCAAAAATGTGTTGTCCTAAGCAAAATCTCATTTCGTAGAGTGCGGTTGCATTGACCATATGCAACAAGGCCTTGAACCACTAGGAATTCCCTAGTGGACGAGTTATAGCCTCGTGAGAGTTTTCCAGAAAAGATACTCACAAACTTCATTTATACTACAACGACTCAGTAACAAAGGCATGTTTCCTTAATCAATCTCAGGTATCTAGACATCTCACTAGCGGGGAAAACAAGGATTTAATTCTTTCGAAATTCAAGTTAATATACATACAATAATCAAAATATCTACGTATGAGCATACATGCAATGATCTTATAATGAAATGTACGAGCAGGGCCGTTTATGGATCCTTTGGATAGTGTCCTTAAGTAGGTTCTCACAGGTATGTGTCGAAACACAATTTCTCTCTTATTTTTCCACTCAAGTTGTGCTATCTCTAGTATGCAGTGGGCACACGTTTTCTCACATACTCAATGACAATCAGAGGAGCCGAGGTCGAGCAGTCACAACTACTACTTATTATCACACTATCCTACTCCTAATTGAGCTAGAGGTCTTTATTAGGTGTTATGGGGCTTAGGAGGTAGTGTAGAAGAAAATGAAATAGAAAATTCAAAAAAATTGATAAGTATGAGAGAATAAAGTCTTTGAGATATTTATACTAGAGAAATCATTTTTCTTTCCTGCTTCTAACATTGGTTTCCATACTTGGCTTTTTTAAGCTTTTGTATTCCCTTTTGATTTGATTTTGGGGGGAATTCTAACTTTGATATTTCTTTTGATTTTTGGAAACATATTTCTATTTTTCTTTTTCTTTTCTTCTGAAATAGGTAACTGATTTTGGTTTGTGACAAAGTTTTTCTCTTCATTTTTCTGCACTTCATCCTATTTCTCATACTTATCATCTAGGTAGGCTTATTTATTTATGGTTAATAGATGGGTAATGATTTTTTGGTGAAATAGAAAGGGTTAATGAAAGGTTCAGTGGGGCAACTAGCGGTAAAATTTTTTTTACAGGTGTGAACTTTTGGCTATATCGATCTAAGAAGGCCTAAATTCTCGCCTAGGATTTGGGTAGTGATCAAGTAAGTAGACGTGTGAACTTCTCTATTCGGAAAAACTACTCCTCTGTGTCATTACTCACATATCACACATTTTGAGGCTTTTAGTTAGATTCTTACTATGGAAACTAAGTTTTAACCGCAGGGTCCCAAAACTTACTACTGTATACATTTAATGATAGTCAGATGAATGCTCATAAAAGATGTAAAAACTATTGCATGCATAATGTAAAATTAAGTTTCTAAGAACAAGTCCTAATTCTGATGCTAGGGTGAGATTTCTAAATATTTTTCATCACAGAAAAGGAAACGAGAATTTGTCACTAAATACGTTTATTTAGACATAAAGTAAACTATATACAACTATGCATGCTTAATTTTTGCGAAAGGTTCTCAACACCCCCAAATAGTCAGACACTGTGTCCTCAAAGTGTTAAGAGGAAGAAAGAGTATACCTGAGAGGCTTTGAGCAAAAATATAGCTGACATCTTCCAATGAAATTTATTGTAACACACTATATATTATACATCATAAAAGTGAAAGCACACTGTTAGATTGGCATACTATTAGGTTTTGTTTATCTCACATCAAAACATAAAACAAATATGTACATGCATCAACTCACATTGCCCCAACCAAGAACTGGGAGATGGTCCATCCTTGCTTCGTCCCTGTAGAAATATCATTCCTTTGCATCACGCCAATCTATCATAGCTTTCCAGACTTCTCTCCACTTCCTCTTATTTGCAGTGTCCAGATGAGCTATCATTTTATCATCATTAGGGAAGGAACACACTTTCTTTAGATACCTTGCAGGGCGTCGCCATGTCCAAAATCGCAAAGAACGAATGATCTTGTTGGTTGGACACATAGAGCCGACCTTAACCCAGTCCTGAAATGTAGCTGCAAACTGTGGGAAGTACGTCCTCACTATCCCGCATCTTTGCGGATCGGCAAGGTGATATAGTGTTTGCCGAAAAAAGACCGAGCCCCTCTTTAGGTTTTCAATTACTAGGTCCGTGATGTCGGGCGTATGTTTGGGGCTAGTGCATGGAACGTCTTACAAGCTGACTTCGATGCAGTGGAAAAATGCCAATCCCCCATGATGTTCAGAAGAATAAATAGCATGGCAGTTCCAACATTCATGGCCATACTGGTAAGTGGAATAGTAAAGTCTGGCCATCGGCCAGCTACGACACGTTCACTGACCTAGGCAAGGCCATCGCAATAACGGGCGGCAAATTTTTCCCAAGAATAGTCGTTAAAGTTGTTTTCTACCATGTATTGGATGGGGATGTCTGGGTGAAAAGGAGGAAGGTCTAGAGCCATAGCAACTGTTGGCTCGTAAAAAGAGTGTCGAGTGTTACCAATACGGGATTGTAAATCCGTTCAAAGGGAAACCTTGTACAGCAGGTAGATCTTCCATATGATCGTAAAAATAAGTTGCCAAACCTGGGGAGTATGTCTGCTCTAGGTGTAGAATAAGAGAGTTCCAACCAACTCGAGTGATGTAGTCTTTGAAAAGATGTCCATATGCAGGAGAATTCAGCAACGAATGGAAAGATTGTTCTGGAATCGTCTTTAGAGCTTCCATTCTAGAAGATGTGTGAAGAAAGATGCTACCTGTTAGACAAAGATAAACAAATATTAGATTATGATGAGAATAATTAAGGAAAAAACAAATTACCATAGGGAAATTGCACTATATTTAAAAAACTAAAAAGAAAATAACAAAGAACATAAAATTGCAAAATTTAAATTGTGTCATGGGCCCAAGTAACGGCGAGGATCCTTTTGTGAAAGGAATCCATTTATAAGATCTTCGATGCCGTCAATTCTGGCAACAGTTCGTTGCATAATTTCACTCTGTGTTTGGTAAATCTCGGCGTGGTTCTCCATTATGAGAGTGTGATTTGCCGAGAACAGGTTGTGACTGTGCAAGAATTGTGCTTGCTCCTCTTCCTGTATTGTCCGAAGGTCGTAAAATTCAAGGAGACTGGTGATGATAATGTTTTGACGTTTGTATAATGTCATCAGTCCTTGTTGAATTAAACGAAGGCCTTCCATAGGATTAAATACATTACTTAATGCATTTTCAGTGAAGATGTTGTCAGCGGAACAAGCTTCTTCGGTTTTTGTACTGACATGATTCTTTGCAACATCGGGATTCCAGAAACCGTTCCTGCAAACTGAGTGAATGGCAAGAATGTTAGCTGTTCTAAGAGGTGTATTAGGAGAAGTACTAGAAAAACCCCAACGCATCATGATAACTGTCACAATGGTAGGCAAAAGAGCTGCCTTTTTCCTGGCACGTGCGATAGCGTTCCAGATAAATTTAATAATGCAAAAATCATTGCAGTTAGTCTGCAAGACCCATAGTAGATGGAGGAGGGGTTTTGTTATTTCGGAAGTCTTAGACGTGCTGAGCACATTATGAGCCAGCCATTGGATCACAGATAATTGGTTCTTTTGCAAGGATCGCTGATAAACAACACGGTTTTTCCAGTTGTATTCACTGTGAAGGATAGTTGAAAACACCAGATGTCTGATATTGTCGAATGGTGAATCCTGAAGATGTACCCCTTGGTTTGTAATGGGAATATGAAGTATCTCGGAGATAATTTCCATAGTCAATTCACGCTCGCATCTGTTTGCACCGACAAAGAATTGCCCGTTTTGGAAATAACCGTATTTATAGAACAACAGGACTAATTCTCTAGAAAAAAAAATGCCTGCTTATGATGTAAAAGAGGGTACCATCCTTGACGTTAAAATTTCTGTGTTAAAAAATAGATGAAAAAGACCGTTTTGGAAATTTTCCATAAAATTTTGCTCGGGCACGAAAATTCGAGTGAGGGCCATTAAAGATGGAGTGGTAAAGAAAATTTTTAGTGGAAAAAGGGAAGTTGGTATTTAGGCGTGTCTATCCTTGTTATAAATATGCACCAATCCGAAGATGTAGAAAATACGGATCGAGGTGTCACAGGGTAGTTAGACCACATGTATTTTCTAAAATATGCCGCAAAAGATGTAGTGTGGATGAGAATAATGGGGCATGTGACTACAAGGAGTGCCCTTTTTTTCTTTTTTTTTTTAACGTAAACAAATAGCGTAAGTAGAAGGCAAAGGAAGATGTAATTATAATATTACAATAAGATGTAAGAACGTACAGAGGAGTGGAAACACATCATAATGATACGTGAAATAAAATACAAACCTAAATATTAGATAGAACTATATGCCATATTAACAACATTGCTATAATAAAACAACCGAGCATGAAGACTTGAGTAGCATATTCAATCTGCTGCTGCTCAAACTTTTCAAGTGCATCCATGAATCTTGAAACTTGGAGTGATCTAAAAACGATTTTTAGAATAAAAAGTGGAGAGGGGAGAAAGTGAAAGGAGTGAAATGTGAAGAATATGTTGAACTTATTTATAGAAGAAAATTGAGCCGTTTTCTGACCGTTTTTAGGATGCGATTTCATGACCGTTTTGCAAAACGTTAGTTTACGGTAAAAAATTTCCGTTAATTGTGACGTTAAAAATATATGTATATATTTTTATATATCTATATATATTTTTATTACTAATATTATTATATATGTTTCTACCTATATAATATAATATTGGAGATAACTAATATACTATTTAACAAGGCAGAAATTTTAGAGAATGTAGCAATTGACAGACATCCTAAGTTCGAAAATAAAAATGCAAACACATAAATAAAATATCATACATAATTAATATACAAGAACGGTGAAAATAACTGTCTACTGAGAATCCTCGGGGGTTGCAGGAGAATCCTCAGGGGCTGCAGAAGAAGAACCAGGAGTCCTGTGACGTTGTGCAAGATGAGCTCCTGTGGAGGCTAACTGCTCCTGGATATCTCCCAGAGTATCCAACACCTGGGCCTGAAACTAATGCTGGTTTGCCATGAACATTCACTGGAACTTGTTCTGGCGAGTAGTCATTTGGTCCTGAAATGCATTCATGGAAGTTCGCATTTCCTGCTGAAATTCGCCCATGTTGTCTGTCAACGCCCCGTGGCGAGTGGTCATATATGTCCTTAACTCGCCCAAGGAATGTTTCATCGATACCTGGCGAGTGTACATGTCTCTCATGCCACTGTTTATAGCACATAAAGCATCCAAAAGGTGACTCATCTTACTCATAGCAGTCTCATCAAAGTAGGGTGGGTGAGATGGGCCTACGTTAGCGTGCTCAGCAGCCATTGGTGATGCGGGTTCCCAAGGGGTTAGTATGCATTTCTTGAAGACAAGCATATTCTCATATAGTGGTATAGGGAGTAGTGGGGTGGCAGACAGAAAACCCAAATTAATCATAACTTGCGTTACAAGAACGGCAAGAGGGGCTGACCTAAGAGTGGCATGCGTAATAATATCAAAAAGAAAGGTAAGTATGCAGAAGTTACCCTTTTGCTCCTGGAGGATCCAGAGAAGGTGGAGGAAGATCTTGTTGATGTCCGAGGGCTTTGAGGTGCCAATGACGTTCAGTCCCAGCCATTGAGTCACAGCCCGAGTTCCGTTATTCACACGAAACCGACACGCCGCATTTCCCATCTATGTTGTACTCTCCCTCGATTAGCGTGTCGAGCATTAGGTCGTAAGTCCATGGGTACACAGACTACTGCTGAGTCAGCACGTGGTCGACCAGAGGAATGCCTGTGATCCCGGAGATCAAAATAGGTGTAACTTTGTGGCGCATACCCTCGACGGTAACCCAAAAATGGTCGCCATTAAAGCTCCCATTGTCGTAAAATTTCATCACCAAATCCTTAGAATAAAGCCCGCCATTAGCATATAACAAGTACTCCCATCCTCTAGAGTGAATTTCATTATCAAAGAATGGAGCAAACATCCCATTTTCGAATAAATTTCCAAAAAAATTCTCCACACAAATTCGCCTGTTTCTGGCCATTACTGCTCTTAGGGAGAGGCTGGCTATTGATTTATAATGAGGGGGAGAAATGGGACTTGCTGACGGAAGGGAATTGGAATTGGAGTTGTAGGAGTCGTGCGCGAGACCTGGATATAACATGGGCCCTATAACATGACCGGATATAAACATGGGCCCGTCGTCGTCGCGGTGAATCGAGAGGGGACAAGATTCGGATATTGGGGAAGACAAAGTGTGTGATGGTGACGCGTGTGGTCGGGTTTGTCGGGTTTAAATGGCCCGAGATTTCGAGATTTGGTTGGGCCAAAAAAATTTCCCAAGCCCAAATCAAGCCTAAAGCCCGATTTAAGCCTAAAAAATCTAAACGCTCACCCACGACTCGTTTGGACTCCGAATTGGATGAGCGAGATATCGAAATGAATCGGCACGAAAAATGCTATCCAATTATATGAGTCATTCTCAAAGGTCACAAAAGTGTTGAAAAGAAAGGAGAGTGTTTTATTTATAAACAAATGTTTTATTTATATACAAGTGAGATTACGTGAAACACACTGGATGTCCAGAAAAGTCAACATCTAAATTCATAGGCAACTGTCATGTCTGCTTTGGAGTGAACCCAATCCATCCAGACTGTGGCTTTTCCTTTATGTATTATGGGGTTAGGGGCAAGACGGTATCGTCCTGGACCGTGCGCGCTATGGTCTAATAATATTGCCCTTATTACATAAGGCTATCCTCAAACTGCCCCAAAGGGAACTCAAAGTAACCAATTCTAGGGGTTGGTCTGGTAGAATCCATTGCACATTTGGGTTCCAAGTATGCAACATCCGAGGTTGAACACAAATCTCTATGTGTACAACTTAAAGCACGGGGAATTTGTCAACAATATATATATATATATATCTAAGGTGAGTCTTTTAACGTCAGATCCTCAAGACGAATCTAGTCTTTTATTGTCAGATTCTCAAGACGTTTGTGAGTCTTTTATTGTCAGATTTTCAAGATGATTCCCAACCCGTAGGAGAAACGGCGCGGCGGCGAAGATTATCCTGCGCAGCTGGTGTCAGACAAAAGTATACCTTAAACTGGCTAGTATCAGATAGGAAGTCAAGACCTTGACAGAAAGGTGTTTGGCAATGCATACACCACAATTTTCTTCACGCGCGTCGTTTACGATCAAAAGTACTACGACCATTCCCTATTTGTGATGAGTGAGACTTACACCAAATGAATAGGTGAAGTTCACAAGGCAGAGAGTAGAAAAGGGAAGGGAAGGAAGGAAGTGAAATTTTAGGTACCCATCGTTTACCGACAGGCACGTTTGCTCATGTTGCAGAAGACATTTATACTCAGTTCTGAAATAGAGTTTCCGTGGACTAAGGTTCCGGCGCTTGCAACCACACACTTCAAAGAATTTTTGAGATCATAAAATAGAAGATGGCCCAGCTACCAAAATGGCGTACCCTCTATAGAAACAAGATTGAGTACACCAAACGAAACATCTAGTCTATGTAGACTGGGTCCTGAAGAAGAGTTTGTTCAACATCTGGGGAGCGTAATTCGTGGTAATGTTTTAGGCGTTGTCCATTGACTTGAAATTCGCTGTTATCTTGTGGATTAAGCAAAGAGATTGCCCCATAATGTGTCACAGCTGACACAATGAAAGGACCAGACCATCGTGTTTTCAATTTACCAGGAAAAATGTGTAATCTGGAGTTGTACAGTAAAACCTTTTGGCCAATTTTAAAATCCTTACGCAAAATGTGCTTGTCATGCACTCTTTTCATATTAGCTTTGTAGGATTTTGAGAGATCATAAGCATCACTCCGAATCTTCTCAAGCTCATTTAATTGCAGTTTTCGCTTCTCGCCTGCCTCGTTGATATTGTAATTGAGGCTTTTGATGGCCCAAAGGGCACGATGCTCAAGTTCAACTGGCAGATGACAAGGTTTTCCAAAAACAATGCGGTAAAGAGACATCCCTATAGGTGTCTTAAATGTTGTTCGGTATTCCCAAAAGGCATCCGATAAGCGGAGAGACCAGTCCTTTCTTGATGGATTAACAGTTTTCTCCAGAATGGACTTAATCTCTCTATTGGAGACTTCCACTTGGCCACTCATTTGTGGGTGATATGGAGTAGTAACTTTGTCAGTAACTCCATATTTTTTCATTAAAAACCCAAAAATTTTATTACAAAAGTGTGTACCCCCCATCACTGATGATCGCCTTGGGGACACCAAAACGAGAGAAAATGTTTTCTTTTACAAATTTCATGACAGTCTTATGGTCATTTGAGCGACATGCGAGTGCCTCAATCCATTTGGACACATAGTCCACAGCGACTAGAATATAGAGAAAACCTTTCGAATTAGGGAAGGGTTCCATAAAATCAAAGCCCCAAACATCAAAAATTTCCACAATCAAGATAGGATTTAGGGGAACCATATTGCATTTTGTAATTCGACCTAAGTGCTGACAACGAATGCAGGCTATGCAATGTTCGTGTGCATTGCGAAAAAGGGTAGGCCAGTAAAAACCACATTGTAACACCTTGGCCGCAGTTTTCTTTCCACTAAAATGACCTCCGCAAGATAGTTCATGGCAAAAGGATAATACGTCGGTGTGCTCCCAGTCGGGAATGCAGCGACGAATGAGTTGGTCGGAACAATACTTAAAAAGGTAGGGGTCATCCCAGAAATAATATTTTACAGTGGATAAGAACTTTTTACGATCAAGACGTGACCAAGAGGAAGGAACTTCCTCAGTAACTAGGTAGTTAACAATATCCGCGTACCATGGAGATAAGAAAATATAGTACAAAATAGGGTACCATGGAGGTAGCGAAGCAATTTTAACAATTTTAGCTTTATCAACCTCTATCCCGTCTTTCGAAACGATATGACCTAGAACAAATCCTTTGGTAACCATGAAATGTCCCTTCTCCCAATTAAGTACCAGATTTTTCTCTTCGCAACGCGTTAACACTTTAGAAAGGTTGGATAGGTAGTCATTAAAGGAATTTCCATAAATGGAAAAGTCATCCATGAAGACTTCCATATAATGTTCCACCTTGTCACTGAAAATGTGAAGCATGCAGCGTTGGAAGGTGCCTGGGGCATTGCAAAGACCAAAAGGCATTCGTCTGTATGCAAAGGTTCCAAAAGGACATGTGAAAGTTGTCTTTTCTTGATCGGCGGGATCAATGACAATTTGGAAGTAGCTGGAATAGCCATCAAGAAAACAGTAGTAAGCATGACCGGCTAAACGTTCTAGCATCTTGTCAATGAATGGGAGAGGGAAGTGATTTTTACGTGTTCTGGCAGTAGTAGGATCAAATAGTGGTACTGACTCTAATAATGCGTGGACATCCTTGATGTGCAAGTCATCGTCAAACTCAGGATTATCAAAAGAAAGAAATTGGTATACCTCATCTTCGGGAAAAGAGTTTGTGAAATAATCGTGTGCTAGGCTATCAACCAAGCTAATCTCACCCTCCATTATAGGATCGGGAAATTGTTTCATTAATTTGAACACGTTGAGTTCGACAGAAAGGTTCCCGAAAGATAACGTCATTGAACCATCCCGACAATTTATGAGAACGTTAGCAGTTGTAAAAAATGGATGTCCCAAGATAATAGGAATGGAGTCACAGGCTACTCCGGTATCTAGAATGACAAAATCAATGGGGTAGTAAAAATCTTGGACCTTGACTATAACGTTTTCTACTATGCCCTTTGGGTACTTGATGGAGCGATCCGCGAGTTGTAGAGTCATATTGGTAGGTTTTAATTCATGAAGACCTAACTGCTTAAATAAGTAGTAGGGAAATAGGTTAACACTGGCAACGTGGGTGTGTTCTTGGGAACATAGGTGGAAGGGAGTGGAACCGCGGCGTGTGATTTGGATTCTTGCCCGGAACTGTTTTATTGGACGGATGTAATAACGTAGGTTACATTTTTATATGACATGAGAATATGATGTTGAGGACCTGTTATTCTTAGAATGTTATAGTGATGATTTTTGGATGGGAAATAAACTTTCATAAAGTAATAAAGAGAATTTTGGAGATTTTTGTTGTTGAGTTGATCCTGTTGTGATGTGGGTTTTAGGGTTTGACATGTGTTGTATCCCCCCGTCATAGCCTGAGTTTTTAGACAATTGAACCAAGTGATGGTTGAGATATTTATATTTCAATTATTCATTTTTTTTAATTGTTTAGAAATTCGCCGTGACTGTGACACTTACTTGTCGCCAACGTGTATGGTTACGGTTAATCGACACGGTCTTTGTATTTAACCACACCATTGGTAGTAGTGATTGAGGGAAACTGCTCAGTGAGGAACACTTGTTGAGGAACATTCGTACATTGTTTGGTGGTGCACATGTCCTTCAAAAACTTGGCATGCTTGGGCAAATGCTTAAGCGCATCTAGAAAAGGTAAGTTTATGGTCAAATTTTTGAAGGTTTCACGGATCTCATTGAAATGTTCGTCACGTTTGTTCTTTGCTAAATGGGGAGGGAATGGAGCTTTTGGGCAGAATCGCGCATAAGGATCAGTGGCGTTTTTCCCTAGGGACGTGGGTGTAGATTTGGAAGGAACAACTTCGTCCATTATAGGTTGCAAGGTAGGAGTCGGAAGGACGTCAGCCATGGCTTCCGTCGATTCTTCGTCTGGCATATGTATGTTATTGTCGATGGTTCGGCCAGAACGAAGAGTGGTAATAGCATTTACCTCACCCTGGCTTGGATTACTAGATCCTGGTGCATTGTTGAGTTCAAAGGCAGTGTTTGTATGTGTCACACCCCGAATTTTGACAGAACAATATTTGTTCCCGACTCTTCGATTTTCGAGGTGTGATGCACTCTCAACTCCCAAAAACCCATAATCAGTTTAAATACGTGGATAATTAAAAACCAATAAAAAATTTAAGATAAACAAAAGTCCTCTTCATTACAAAAATTCACAAATAATATTAGGTTACAAATCTCTTTTCAATAACTCTTTATTTAAAATTACAAATGAAAATACAAATAACATTGTCTCAACTGAAAATCTATTTCACCTCAAGGGAAAACAAAACTTATCTTGAAATGTGACGCTAACGCAAACCACAAGCAGCAACCAACCTTCTTCAACACTAAACCTGTCAAGACTTATCAACTATGATCATTTAATGAACACACCCGATAAACAAACATGCAAATCAGGTCAGCATTATAAAAATGCTGGTGTGAGTAGCTCTAAAATATAACATATACTTATACATATACATACACAATCAATAAGGCAGTTAGTTCCTCCACCAAGGCGCCTTAACTTCCAACAACTACTACGACATTCTTAACTACAATAAGTAAGGCAGGTAGTTCCTCCACTGAGGCGCCTTAACTTCCCACTAACCACACAACAAACCATACGCATAATAAAAAGGCATTTAGTTCCTCCACGAGGCGCCTTAGGTTCTAACTAAACTAATGACCAGCCAAGCATATTCTATACTTACCGCATTTCATGCTCAATTACAGAGTGGGCCGTCCCTACACAAATAATTAGTTTGACCTACCATTCTTCAAAACCATATACAATCATCTATCTAAAGATATATCATTAACCAACATATTACCATAATTATATTAATTAAGGCTTTCTTTGTGTGTCCCTAAAATCACGTCGTATCTATGTCTTACCTAGTTCTCCTGGCTACCACAATCGCTACCAAACGCCAAACATGTACATCCACATGTCTGCCCTCACATAATAAACCATTCCGTGCATAGCTACCCTGAGCGGGATGCCGCACACCAGGTAACCCTCACATGAAAGCCATTATGTAAGTACTGCCACTATTCGGCATAAAATATCGCGCATCTCGTTCTAGTTTTGCGAACGAAATAATCAAGCCACTATTCGGCTATGCCAGAAGGGCCATTCAGATTCACTGAAACGCCAGAAGGGCCAATCATATCACATACGCCCATCACTAGGGCAAAATCACATGAGTTGTGGTAGCTAGGTTCTAGGATTTTCGTTACGTAATTTATTCAGGTGTCATACCTTAGTATCTCATAACCATTTCACTCTATCACGTGCCAAATAAATTATTTCACTAAGCCACCGTACCTTATTTGGAAATATCTCAATAATAATTCTTGTTCTATCTCATGCCAATATTCTTAATTGTCCTGAAGCTCAACGTTTCTCGTTATAATACAATCCACATTATCACGTACTAATACTATTCATTGCACGATATCCAAGTATCTCTATATCAAATCTCGAAAATTATTATTTCACGTGTCAATCATATATTGCACTACACCATATGGAATATCTCAAGCCTTCATAAATACTACCATTCATTTAAGTAGCAACTCATAATAGTAATCAATCATGTAATGTATTCGTTCAATATATTTATGTGAACTCAAGTCACCATCAAAGCCCAATACTAAAGTCCATGAATCTAAGTCTGTATATAATTTAATTCTCATAAAAACGTATATATCTAAGTCTTATAAGAATTCCCCTCTTGTTACGTGCCCATATCTGTATGCTTTACACACTACTCACGTTAATCTTAATTAGATAATGACAAACAAAGTTATATAATTTTCGACAATATTTTATTACTACATTTGTCCATATCTTAAATATGTGAAAATCTAGAAAAAGTCAACATTCCACAGCCAACGGTCAACGGTCAATGTCAAAGTTAACCTGTCATTGTCAAAGTCAAACTGTCGTTTCCATGTTCAACAGGTTCAGGGTCATAGCCATGGTTCATGGTTAAGGGCAAAGGTGCATGGCTCATAGGCTCATGACTAAGGTAAATGGTTCGGACCCAACTAGCCAAGCCCAAACCCAAACCTTAGATACCGGCCCCAAAAGTCAAACTATTTAAAGGCTCACCTTGACCCATTCTAATTTATATGGACCGGCCCAAAATGACAATAGAACTGGCCCAAACAACTAATAAAACTGGCCCATAGAAACAAATGAAATGTTGGCCCAAACAAAAATATTAGAAACTTAGTTTCGGCCCAAAGAACTAAACTAACTAAGCCCAAGCCCAAGAGAAACCAGAGGTCGTCTTCTTTAGCTACTTCAGCTCCACCACCGCACCTGCTCGTGCGCTGTCCACCACCATCTCTCCTC
This sequence comes from Coptis chinensis, assembly GCF_015680905.1. Classification (NCBI taxonomy): domain Eukaryota; kingdom Viridiplantae; phylum Streptophyta; class Magnoliopsida; order Ranunculales; family Ranunculaceae; genus Coptis; species Coptis chinensis. The sequence continues at coordinate 20,607,559 of NC_141456.1, read as the reverse complement.
TCCATCCCATTTCAACCCAGCGGTTGGACTCTCTACGAAAACCCCTAAAACCTTAATACCTACAACAATCGAGTTTGTTAACTTTCGAAGACACTCCCTAACCGATCTCAACCGCCATTAACAGCCATTACCAACCCTTCAAAGCTCCGAACAGCACCCAATCTCCAGAACGCCATCACCTCACTACCAATCATCCATCAACCAACCCATAACACCATACAACAATTAAATTACTATACCACCACCACAGCAGTATCCCAATAACACACTCGCGGCCCCATTATCGCACCTTCAAGCTTCAACAGCTTCATCCAATCAACCAACAACCCACATCAAAATAACAGTTCAAACTACAAAAAATCCACACCACCACAGTATCGCAATATCAACCTTGGGTCCGACTGCCATTGTCGCATCCTTGAGCTTTGATAGGACCCTACATCACCCAAACATCAACCCACAATCTTCCCCTACCACCAACAGTTTTACCCAACCCCACAATCATAAACCAACATCACAACACAGTAAATATAATAATAAAGGTTCAAATAAAATACTGGGCGATTTCTTGCTGTTGGACTCGCGACACCGCCATTGACGACTCCTTCCGAGTTCCAACAGTTAAATCTAAAGTTTCAAGGATTTAGTAAATAACTATACTACCATCTAACCTAACCAATCCAAATATTTCACAGGAGGAGCAAAATAACGAAAATAGGGAAAGCAGAAAACTGAGCGAGAACCACAACTCTAACAATAAAGCTTTTGTGAAATCGATTTAAAAAATAATATAATTACTCACATTAATTAACAGCTCGACGAATCTCTCCTAGTCCTAATCGTCGCGCTCCAATCCTCTAGCCAACGAGTTTTTATCTCCACCTCCATTTTTTTATTTTATTTTTATCTCAAAACCCTATTCTCTAGAAAAATATGAATATATACTTGGGTTTGAAATCTAATCCCAACACAGACTCGGGCCCAGAAATCAGGCCCACGTATCCCAAATCTAATCCAACCAATTTTAAATAAAAATTAATAAATAAATACGTATTTTAAATACGGGCGTTACAGTAAGCTTAGGGTTTGGAACTGCTTGGCCAAGGAACACGCCCTTTTGACTTTTATCTTGTGCTAACATCTGAAGAGACTGTTGGATAGATGCTAAGATTTGATTCTGTTGATTCATGTAAATCAAAAAGTTTAAATTTGTTTTATCGGTCGGCAGGATTGTACCAGTGGAGCAGTAGGAACAAGTTCACGGTTATTATTTATAGGTTGATTTTGGTAGCCATATCCTTGATTAGCGGGAACAAGATTGCAGTTATTTTGGTACCTATATTTGCATTGTTGGGAAAATTATTTTGCCCTTGCTGAAATTGTGGAGGATTTCCTTGACGATAGGAATTATAGTTCGCGGGTGGTCGTGCAGAAGCGTTGTTGACACCCGGAAAAGCTTGTTGTTGGGCAGGGGTGCCCAAGCCAAATTCGGATGTTGTCGCCAAGGTGCATTAGGGATGTTAAAAGCACAAGCCTCTTCAGAAGATTGGGGAGGGCACTCGTATACCAAAGAACAATAAGAATCGACGTGCTCAGGACTTAAGCAAAGAGGACATGGGGAAGCGTTGGCAGCCATGACCTGTTTGGGTTTCTGATCATTTACTTGAACCGAAATAGCATCGACCTTTTTGTTTAGGGACTCGATCAGGGTTTTTAATTCTGGATCGGGTTTAACCTCAAACATAGACGTAACTTTGGTAGGAGTGTCTTTAGAAGATCTGGAAGAATCAGTGTTTCCCTAATGGGTGCTTCATGAACCCTATTTCTCAAGGAAAGTGTATGCTTTAGTAGCGCCTTTGTCCATGAAACAACCATCGTTCATAATATCTAATGTTTTCTTTTGATGGTCAGAGAGACCATTAAAGAATGAACGGACTAATACAACGGTGTCGAGTTGATGATGGGGACATTCGAGAAGCAGATCAGTAAATCTGCTCCATGCTTCTGAAAAGGATTCCTAGGGGTGTTGGCAAAAGAATTGAATCTTCTAAAGCATTTCTGTAGTTTTCTTCTGAGTATAGAATTTTATCATGAATGCTTGTACAAGTTTGGCCCATGTGTCAACGGATTGCGGCACTTGTCCGGCGAGCCAAACTGAAGCTTTATCAGCTAAGGTGAAGGGAAACAACCTAAGCAAGACTTGTTCGTTGGTAACGGTCGGATGGCGGAAAGTGGTGACTACTTGTTGCATCCGACGAAGATGATTGTATGGTTTTTCATGGTCTAGACCATAGTACACAGGTAATAAACCGAAAATATTTGGCAGAATGCGAAAATCACCTACAATCGCATCGAGTTTAATGCAGGAAGCAAGTCTTTCCTGTAAGGCAATATAGAAATCCGAAAGGGGTTTCTCGACGGTGGGATTTTCCTTAGCCATAACTAAAGGAGATAATGGCAACGGAGATGTTTGACGGGGTTGGTTTATGGAGGAGGAACTATGTCTAGGAGATAGCATAAGCAGTTGTTTATTGTATTTCCGACGACGATATGTAAGTTCTAATTCCTTATGTTTACCATACCGTAGTCTCATACAAATACAAACTTTAATTCAAGGCTCATAAAGAACGAATTATGACTAGAGATTTTAGAATTATGGAAGGAGGGAGGTGAAGAACGTCTTCCTGAGCTGTTGCTAACTTGAGCAAGTAAGCTAGGACAATATATGAATATTCCAGCAACCATGTCACCTGATAGAATTGAGGGAGGTTGTTCGTACTAGCACGTTCCTTAATTAGGCAACCTCAATTTTTTTTCAAGTTTCCTAGGCACTGATGGAATAGGATGATAATTTATGATGGTGTATTATGCGGGGTGTTATTAAGATGATTAAGATGAAATTTTAATTATTAGGATTTTTTTATTATATATATATATATATATATATATATATTTATTTATTTTTTATTTTTTTTTTTTTAGTTTACGTAATTAATGTATTATGGAGACGTGATTACGAAACATGCAATTAAAAACGATAGATGCCAAAATAGAAACTAAACATACAATTAACACATGCTAGTTTTACACAGGAAGTCTACATATGAAAATCTATTTAAATAGAAATGTGTCCTATGCATGCAATAATCTATAGCTATCGATACGTGCAACTTATATGTGAGTTAGGGGAATATCGAGAACGAACTTATACAAATGAATACCGCGTACGTGAATTGATGTAACATACACATACAAAAATATTTTAAGCAGGTGGTTTGAAATTACGCATACATCCAAATATATTCGAATCATATTAATCGTGTTAACGTGAAGATGTAATGACGAACCACATTTACATGTAAAGAGTTCTCATGCCAACACACAAACATGCAAGGTAAAACAGGTTATAGCAAACAACCAAATAATATCCTCGATAAAGTTTGAGGAGTTTAAGAATTTGAAACCTGGCGTCCCGCGATTCCTCATACAACAATCGAACTAACTCCTGAGCTTGTGAACTTACTGGATAAACTAGACTAAAGAATCCAAAATAGTACTGAAAAGGAAAGTGGGATGTACCTGAAAACCGGAGTGTTGATACTCCAGGTTAGTCTCGCGTGCTACTAATTTAGTCTCGGCCGAGACTCTTTTGTCAGTTCAGTACTTCAAGTTCCTACGGAATACTTAGACTGTGGTAATAAAAATAAACAAGATCTGGTTCACATGTATCTGTTAGTAGAAAAAGTTGGGGCAAATAGGTACGTAATACGTTAGTATTGCAAAGGAAATGGAAATCAAAAAGATGAGGGGGCAAGGGAGGTATTCCAGTTATTACGTTAAATGTCTAGAGTCTAGAGTCTCTCTCGGCGTGCAGCGCCGCCATTTGATAAAACGCTAAATTGTACGTTTCTTTGGTTTTTATTCTTTTACTTAAGTCCGAAGTTCATAGTCCGAAGTCCGAAGACCAAAGTCCAAAGTCCAAAGTCCATATAGTCATTCATTTAGTCAAGTTACCTTACTCACGTGGGTTTGGTAGGGTAGGTCGAGTAAGGGATCGTCCAAACCTTAGGGCTCGGCAAGGTTCACAACTGGAATAACAACTTTTAGTGAGTAGGATTTTAGGTTTTTTAGTTGGTTTAATTAAATTAACGGTAATGTAAATAATGTAATTTACTAACGGTGATTTCGATGTAAATAAACAAAGATAGAGAAACAGGGAAAGGGTTAATCATACTCATGCAAAAATTATTTTTTAACAGTTTATATTACCACGTCACTACAACTCTAATTCATCTCGAGTTTATAGACAAATCCGAGACGAAATCGAGTATTGATCCCTAGCGAAATGCCCACATCTCTGAGCCGCATCGCACTAGCATAAGAAGTTAAACTAATATTTCATCTCTGGAATATCATTTCAGCTCCTGGTTCAATTCTACATCAGCTGGACAAATTGGAGAGTCGTCATGCGACACTGCAGAGTCGCGAACATTTTGGGTCTCTCGCGAGACTGTTCTGGAGCATCAGCACTTCAAATTTGTACAGTCTCAGTTATTTTGGGACCGGATGTCTAATCTACACCTAATTCCTAAGTAGTGATTCTAGAATATTAAAGATTCAATCCGGATTCTCACACGAACAGCATAACCTTCCCCCTGAGGGGGGGGGGGGATTATCTCATGGTCATTAAAGGAATAATTAAACTTGCTGTATACTTTAAATAAATAAATGCAGGACAGGAATTAAACTTGCAAAGAAATGACTTTTATTAAGAAGAAATGACTTACAGTATTTAAGCTGCTGAAATGAAAAGGACGGAATTTAAAGTACTGGAATGAAGACTAACTAATGCATAAGTTAAAGCATAAAATGTTGAAGGAGAATATCGAAGACCCCCTTCTCATATATATAGGCTGGATGGCTGGAGACCCTCGTGAAGGGATTTTATTTGGTTTTGTTTTTTAGCTAATTTGAGGCATTCAAAACTTTGGAATACAAAGTTTTGTCTCGAACTGTTTAAGTTTTCGTCCTTCTCTTTATTTAAGGCTTTGTCTTTTATGTTTTGGTTTTATCTTTTAGCCCAATTCAATTCAAACATTGAATTGGTACGTGTCTTTCCCATTGCAAGGTGGCACAAAATTATGACCATCACTTGCCACCTGCCTATGCTGACTCGTCATGCCTTTTGGGCCCGTAAAGTAGGTCCACTTAGTGTGTCCAGTGGCGGCACTGATATTGGCATTTTTACAACTTTCTGTCTTTGCGTAGAGTTCATCACCCTGGTCGCTCTGGCAGTTCACTAGCTAACGTCGGAATCTAGATTTATTAGATGTGAGCTTCGAAAGTTTGCTGCTTCTTTATATGTAGACCCGTTCTGCACTGGTTTTGTTCTTTTGGAAACTTCGGCTCTAGTCAGGCTTTGTTGGGCTTCACTGGGGTTGAGTGGGAAACTTTAAATATTCCAGTATTCCCGTACTTCGATGCATGTTTTATTATTATATTCATGTTAACTATGGAAACCTGCAAAAGTATGAAATTATAATTATTACATGATTATTAAACACATAATTGATCAAAATGTTATGTCTCTCGGGGTTTAATATTATAGTTTTGGGTGCTTTTCACCTGCTGCAAGGATACAACCTCTATCCACATGGTAAAATAATCGGTGGCCGCTAGCATGAACCTCCTCTTGCCATTGGCCATGGGCAGTGGACCTACTATATCCATCACCCACATCGCTAATGGCCACGGGCTAGACACGCTATGTAGTGGTTTTGCTGGTGCAAAGATCATCTGAGCAAATCTCTAACCTTTATCACATCGCTTAGCATATTTCACTGCATCTCTCTTCATATGGGGCCAAAAGTAGCCTTGTGTTATCAATCGGTGCGCTATGGTTCTTCCTGTTGAATGGCTTCCACAATCTCCCTCATGTAACTCCGCTAGCACCTCTAAGGCCAGCCTCGACCCAAGACACTTCAACAAGGGCCCGTTGAAGTTCTTTCGATATAACTCTCCTTCTAACAGAATGTACCTTTGAGAAGTTTGTTCCAATCTCCTTCTCTCCTTTTTATTCGTCACCAAGTCACCAGATAAAAAGCTCTTGATGGGATTCATCCAACTCTCCTCTTCCTCCTCGGTCTGACATACCTCTGCCACTTCCTCTGTGCTGGGTTTTTCCAATCTCTTTATCTTTATCACTCTCTCCTCATACTCGGGTATTGCTGTGGCCACATATGCTAGGGCATCAGCATGTCTGTTCTCGCCGCGACCCAAATGCACGAACTTGATCTTTGTAAACCTGGTGGATCTTTTTTGTAACACTTTCAAATACCTTGCCATCCATGGACACCGCGCGGCAAACCCCCCATTCGCCTGATACACTGCCAGATTCGAGTCCAAATACACCGTCAGCTCTTTTACCCCCACATCCTCAGCCATTCTCAAACCCGCTATCACCGCCTCATACTCTGATTCATTGTTAGACACTGTGAATCCTAATTTCATGGTTAGTTCCATCCTGTTGTTATCTGGTGTAACCAATACAACCCCTATCCCACTACATGCATCCGTGGCCGACCCATCGGCGAACACTCTCCACCCATTTCTCTTGTCCCAAGGCTCCAAGAAATCCTGCTCAATGGTTTTCTCCGGCTCCATGACCATCTCTTCTCCCTAGGTGGGATCCTCCGTTGGGAACTCCGCTATAAATTCTGCCACAACTTGCGCCTTCTCCGCAGTCCTGATTTGATATTGTATCTCGTACAAACTCAACATTACTGCCCACTTTAGCATTCTCCCAGACTTTTCCGCTTTTAATGCTTGTTTAAAGGGCAAATTTGTTACTACCACTACCGAGTGCGCTTCGAAATACGGTTTCAACTTCAAGGCAGAGAAAACCAATGCCAAAACATACTTTTCGACTCTACTATATCGGGTCTCAACATCCAACAGCGTTTTACTTTGGAAGTAAACCGGCTTCTCTATCTTACCAATGTTTCGAACCAGCACTGAGCTAATTGTATATTCTGTGACCCCAGATACAAGTAAAGTTTCTCTCCCTATTCAGGTCGCGAAAACAAAGGAGCATTGCCCAGATAACTCTTCAATTCCTTAAATGCCTCCTCGCACTCTGTGGTCCATAAGAAATCTGGAGTGTTCCTTAGCAACCGATACAGCAGCCTACACTTGTCCGACGACTTTGAGATGAATATGTTCAATGCTGCGACCCTTCCCGCAAGTCTCTGCACCTCTTTGACATCCTACGATGATGGCATCTCCACCAAGGCTCTTATCTGCTCAGGGTTAGCCTCTATTCCATGGTAAGTAACAATGTAGCCAAGGAACTTCCCCGTGGTCACGCCAAATGCACACTTATCTAGGTTGAGGTTCAAATTGTGTGTCCGTAGTATATTGAACGTCTCCTTTAGACCCTCTAAGTGCTCCTCCTCTGACATACTCTTCTCTACCATGTCGTTTATGTATATCTCAATCCCCTTTCAGATCTTGCTTTCAAACATTTTCTCTCCTAACCGTTGAAAAGTAGCCCCGGCGTTCTTCAATCAAAACAGCATCCTTGTATAACAATACGTACCGCCTTCTACCACAAAGGCTGTCTTTTCCTGATCTGGCTCATACATCGTGACTTGGTTATATCCCATAAACGCATCCATGAAAGAGAATATCTTGAACCCCGCGGTTCTATCCACTAATTCGTCCACTCTCGGCATGGGGTAGCTATCTTTAGGACATTATGAGTTAACATCGGTAAAGTCGACACACATACGAACCTTGCCATTCTTCTTTGGTACCGCGACCATGTTAGATAACCAGTCGGTGAATGCCACCTCTCGTATTATACCAGCTCCCCTCAACCTCGCGACCTCCTCGCAAATTCCTTCAGCATATTTACGCCTAATGCTTCGCATCTTTTGTCTCATAGGCTTAATGATAAAATGATAAATTGAGTAGTCTACCTACGAAATGAACGATGAACTCAAAACGTAAGTAAACTAAAACTAATTTTAAGATGCCTATATTTATCAAAGTTTCTACTCTCAAGTCTATGAGATATAGTGGAGTAGAGTGATTCGTTCCACTCTTAGTCCTTCCGCATGCTATGTTCTCAAGTGTAAGTACTCTAAACTTAAAGTCTAATGAGAGATTTACGAAAAAGGCAACTAGACTACGATACAACTACCCACGAAATGCAACTAGTCGATGATGGGAATAACTAAGGGAATGCTACGTTGATTCTATGATAAGGAGTTAGAGGGGGATTGATTCCACCTTAACTCGACTTAATCCTATTAACGACGAATCGTCGTAATCCGAATTGAATCGCCCAGCGAGAACAATTTAGTTCTTCCTAATCCCTAATTACACATGGCATTCCTACCAATTCATAACTAGCATGTGAGCGATTAAACCCATTCTCATGGTGAACTAATTGTTTCTCGAGTGGAAAGGAAATTACGGCGATCCTACGATATTCGAATCAAGCTTTCATCAAGGCTTCTCAACCCCTCTAATGGAAGTTTAGCCGAGAATCATTCGCTAATCATTTCGATTACATTTAAACTAAACATGATATAAAGAATTGAAATTTACTTAATTAAACAATAATGAAATCTAATTTAATGACTCAATGAAATAAAGGCGAGGAATTGAAATTAGATCTAGGAATGGAAATGACAAAATCGAAATTGATAAAAATACTACTTTATTGATCTAATCCAAATGAAGAACAAGATTCAAAGGTTTAATCTAATACAATAATTGAAATGGAACTAAACTTAATTAATCTACATGAAAAAAAACTAGATCTAGAAGCTATTTTAATGGCTACTTTCTATTCTAAGCTACATTTATTTTCTAACCTAACTATCTACTATTTTTTTCTAAAAGATCTACCAAATACAAAGAGCTAAACCTTTATTTTTATACATTCAAATCCAAAAATCGTGCATGGGCTTGGAGCCATGTTTTGGGCCAGAGAATCAGGCCCAAAACCCAATTCTTTCAGTCCAAAAAGGCCTCTTCAGCTGCAGTTGGCTTCAACAGACTTTTCGTCCACTTTTGTTCCTATGATTGGATCAAGGCTTAGACCATTGGAAAGCTCTTTCCGATCTGGTCGTTTTGACATAAGGTAGGACCAATTCCGAGGTCTGAGTCCAAAGATACGGCTTTCGGAAGTTCTGGCTGACTTGTGTCTTTGTTTTGACCCATGTCGACTTTCCAGCTTTTGGCCGGGCTTTAGGAAGGCTTTATCTTCTTGAATCTTGGCCTTTAATCACGGAACTCCTTAGTAACCGACCTTTTTTCCTTTATCTCACTAAAAGTGGCACATTTCTGCATAATGGACTTTGAAGCTGAAATGCATAAAAATCGTGTCGGTGTTAACTCTTAATTATTACTCACATAATTGGTCTAAAACTATGACTATTAAAGGGTTAAAACTACAGTTTTGGGCTCTTATCAAACTACCCCAAACAGCATTTTGCTTGTCCTCAAGCAAAGATGAAAATTAACATAAGTGACCAAAAATGGAGTTCTATCTACTTCTCGTTTAGCGAGTCGCGATTGCATTGACCATATGCAACAAGGCGCTTAAACCACTAGGAATTCCCTAGTGGACGAGTTATAACCTCGTGAGAGTTTTCGATGAAGGTACTCACAAACTTCATCTATACTACAACGACTAAGAAATAAAACTATTGTTTCCTTATTCATGCTCCAAACTATCTATACATCTCACTAGCTATGAACAAGAATAACCAAGTCAAAAACCTAAGCTAATATATGCATAATAATCAATCATCTATAATAAACATATATCTGACGAGTAATACTATGAAATGTCTAGCGAGTCCGTTTAAAACTTCGGAATAAGCGTCCTTAAATAGGTTCTCACAATAATAGTCAAGATCTGACACTCGATTTTTCCACTCAAGTTTAGCTACTCTAGTCTTGATGGGCACACTTTACCTTACAATCTCAATGACAACAAGGAAGCCGGAGTAGATCAAACACATCTGCCACTTACTATCACACTAGCATATTCCTAATTGAGCTAGAGGTCTTTATTAGGTGTTGCGGGGATTAGGAGATGGTTTAAGAAGGAAGGAAATGGATATTCAAAAAGGACAAGTCTGACATAATAGAGTCTTCATATTATGTAACTAGAGAAAACCTTGTTATTTAATTTTGCTTCTACACTTTGTTTCCATCCTTATCCATATTTTTCTTTTTCTTTTCTCTTTTTTTTTTCTTTGGCTTTTTACTCCCTTTTATTCTATTTTTGGAGTTTTTATTTTATTTCTATTTTTATTTTCCTTTCCTTGGATGGAAACTTCTTTTCCTTATTTTCTGAAGCAATTAACTAACTTTTGTTTACACAGGTTTTTCTCTTCTTCTTTCTTCCTCATTCTATTCTCAGACTTATTCTAAATTGGGTAGGTTGATTTTTATTTTTTTTTTTTTTTTTTTTTTTGTAACAGGGTAAAAGATTTGTGGTTTATGGAAGGCTAAAGAAAGGCTCAGAGGGGCGACTAGCGGAAAATAATTCATAGGTTTGAATTTCTGGCTATATCGATCCAAAGAGGGCCTAAATTCTCGCTTAGGATATGGTTTAGTGATCAAGCAAGTGGACGTGTGATATCTCTATCCGGTTTTACTTCTTCCCTTGTGTCATTTCTCAAATGTTTATTTCATATAAGGCTTTAGGCTATATTCTCCACAGGATTTGTAGAATAAGTACTCTAGCCTAGATTTGAAAAACTTCTTGCTAACAATCATAGATACTCATGTAATATATTTATAGATAGATGCAAAGATTATTACCTATATATTAACCTAAATTTCTAACAATTATTCTGATGCAAAAGCTAGGTGAGACTTCTAGATTGTTAAGAGCATGGAGAAAGAAAACAATACCAATATTCCTTAGTGTATAGCATAACTTATTTATTTATATTTTTGAATTTTTTAAAATTTTAACTAGAAAACAAATGCATATTATATATCTATCTAATCCTAACAGATGCCTTAATTACCGTGTTTCTATGCTGACAAAAAGCATGCTTTGTCCTCAAAGCAATTAAATAAAGAGGGTAGGAAAAATACCATTGAAGCGTGTGAAATTCAGGAACATCTGTAAAACAAGGTTAGAACGTACTAATATAGGAAATAAAAGCCATTACACAACTCTATCTGAGTTCTACCCATTATGGGGTTAACAAGAATGAAATTGCTTGGGACATAAGGACACTAACTAGAATGAAACTTACCTTATCCCCCGCGATACTTTCGTCATCTTTCTCATTCTCTTCTTCCATAAAGAAGTGAGGTTCCTTCCGCGCCTGCCATGCCATGATAATTTGTCGGGCTTCCGCCATTTATCATCTATTATTGCTAACCTATTAAGAGCCACTTGATTGCGGCCGGGGTGTAGGGTGCAACCGGATGAGGTTGTATCCTCCACCCTTGCCAAGTCATTACGGAAAAGATCGAATAATACTATTGGTGGGTCGCGCGATTAATCGGCCGTAATCCAATCCGTGAAGCGTGTACAAAAAGCGGGGAAAGAAACATAGCATAATCGACGAAACTAGAACGGGCATAAGAAGGTACTTATGCCTCATGCTATGGGATCGAGCTAAACTAGACATCAAGGTTCGGGAAGGTCATGACACATCGTCCGAGTGGCTAGAGCAAAAGAAGGCGGCTGCAAGTGGCATCATTCCGCGAAGAAAAACGCCATTCCCCTAAAATGTTTAGCATGATCCAAAACATAACAGTTCCTATGTTCATGGACCGGCTACCAAAGCGGCGTTATATTCCCTTTGGTCCTCGATCACGGAAAATGCCGCCCATCGACTCATGCAAAACTCATAAGTGTAGACATACATATTATCTACCCAATAGCACCATGGGTCTTGTATTTCAGCGGGCATAGCAAGTCCAAGAACAAATGCTAGCAAGAACACGGTAATTTCCATTGGTTCATTATCAATGTTGATGGACTCCATCCGGTCTTTCAAAGAAAATGCACGGTTATCGTAAAAATAAGATGCTAGAGTCGGAGAATAAAGTGCATCCGGTCTTACCATAAAAGCGGCTCCCAACCAGCCGAATGTGATAAACCCGCGAAACCAAGCACCATAAGTAGTGCTTTGGAACAAATCTTGAAAGACTGTTCGGTATCAATGTTGGAGATGTCATCTCAAAATTACGCTTTGGAATAGCTGCGAATGATCCGGATACTACTGCGAAAAACTGGAAATTTTCTGGTCCCGCGGAAGTCGTAGCGAGTCGCGCTCGATAGAAGCGTGATCGCTCTTTCTGAAGAAATTGAAATTTCCAGTGTTTGGCGAATTAGCGCGACTCAGGCTTGAAGCGGCGGCCTTCGACAAAACTCAGAAAAATATATCTGAGGAGTGAAGTGCTTCGGAGTTCTGAAACTTCGAGAAAATGAGCGAAACGAGGGAATCGCGGGGAGTGAAAGGTGAGTGATGGAGTTTAGGTGTAGTGTGAGTTGTGAGGATAGATTGTATCAAGTTTATATAGGTTTAAAGTTGCTAAAATGGATCGGGAAGTTGCCAAAACTAATTCGGCGGTTTCAGAAATCCTAAAATTTCCAAACCCGAAAATGGAAACAACTCATATCCTTGATTCTAATTCAAACCCAGTATCTTTTAGGTTGATTTTATGATAGAATGTACCTATTTAATCTAGATTTCATCCTACAATGATACTCAATCATAGATATGCCTAAACGGCCAAATTTTCACCTTAACTCCGCAATAAATTCTAACACGAGGGTTATAAAAATAATGCTTGAATTGATAAAACCACCCCCAAACAAGTTGGAAAGGTGGGGTCAATATTAAACAACCACGCATAATGAAAATGACCCATTATATTAAAATTTTCATTCGGAGTACATTACACTACAAAATTCAAATTACGGAAATAAACTTGCATTAAAATAAATAACAATAATGAAATTACAAATAAAACATAAAACATCAAACTATACTATCCCTAGCTACTACTCGGGCGGTGGCGGAGGGAACATGCTCGGAGACGCTCTTGAGCTCTGAAGAGCCCGGCACCATTAGATCCTTCGGCGACGGCGCCATGCCCGGATGGTGTGTCCTCGGAAGGAGAGTCCCCGTGAGGTGGGAATCGTGTCGACAACTTCGTCCGGGCGGGCCGAGCTTCTAGCTCGGCTCATCTGTTCCCACCTCTCGCCCTCTCTGGTGCGGAGCTCATAGTTGTGATGCATCGTTGCTGTCGAGTCGGGAGGTCTTCACAGATAGTGTTAAGCGAACATGCCTCCTCGATGGATCACAGCCATGCGTTACGCATCTGTCCGGCCTCTCTCCAAGGCATCCGCGTCAAAATAGGTCAAGTCCTCCTCATCCCGGAGGCATCCCGATGTCCCCGGCCTCCTCGGCATTCTCAGCTCCTCCATCCTCTTCTTCTTCTTCTCTATCCTCAGCCAATCTCCAAACCCGTTGGACACACTCCTTATAGATCACGAGGGTTACGGTGGAAGTGATGTATGTCCGATCGATCGCTGAGCTGCTCTCAACTTGAGCATGATCTTTGTTATCAACCACGGGGAGAGGGCAACAGACCCTCCTCCTACTCCCCTAATCATGCTCGGTAAAAACTCTAAGATCAGAAGTCATACTTCCGCTCTGGAGTATCCATAAGATATGGAGGTAGTTCGAGGCCAATGTCGCCGACCTTCCCCTTTCCACGGATGTTCCGACCAATCCAACGAGGTACGTAGCCGGTTGGTTGGTCCCTAAAGGAAGCTTGTCGGACCTGATCGCGATCTTGCATTATAGTCCCCTCAATAACTATCTCGTGCATCAATGGCTCTACCCCATTATCTTTGGGACTCCTGCGGGGTGACATCGGATGGATTCTAGGCGGAATGCCTAGAATCTCGACCAACAAACCGATCGTCACTTCCTTCGCCTCTTATTTTACAACAACAAAAATCCTAGTCCCTTCCAACTCCCTCAGATCATAGAACCGTCGGACTAAGTCCTCGTGGTAATAGGCTTCAGCCGAGTACCACAAGCTATTCGAGTCTCGGTGATCATCTCATCACCGTAAAAGCGGTAGAAGTGGTCGTGGTAAAAGCTTGCTCGGCAAAATTCGGCGTTGTTGAGCCATTGGAAGTTTGGAATGTAGTGGGGGTTTAAATGTGATGTAGTGGTGTGATTTTAATAGACCGGTTGAAGCAACCCGTGGTGGTGGTGGTGGAGTGGTGGTCAGCACAAAAAATTTTGAATTTTTGTGGTTTTTAGTGATGGAAATCGATAGTGGTGGTGGTCGGTGGTGTTTGGAATCGATTTGGGTTGGGATTTGATTTGGGGCGTGGGTAAATTTTTGTTTCCTTTTTATTTTGATTTTTTTTTTAGGTTTTGGAGCTTGGTCGTTAATGGTGGATGGAGAAAAAACGATGAACTAATGGTGAAGGTGAAGGGCGCGGTCGCGCTATCGGTGGGCGCGGGTTGGGCCCAAGCCCAAAATCGAAATTTGTGATTTTTTTCGATTTTTTGCGAAACTTCAAATCAAAATTGCCGCTTCGTTACCGGTCCGATTTTTGCGAATGAGATATGGAAATGATCAGGAGAGAATTTCCAATCCAATGATCCATAAAACACTCCATTCCGACCATGGATGACATATAAGATAGTGGAAAATGCCTCAAAGTGCGTGCATGACGTACGTTATGCGAACAATTGAACTCTAAATTCATGGATTATGTCAACCCGAATCGTAATACAATAAAACGGCCTAAGCAACTCTAATGGGACATAAATATTTAGTACAGAAACACGAACACCCCACCCCCAAACAAATTTTTACAACAAAGCTTAGAAAATTTGTTTTTAGCAGTGGGTCTTTTAAAGTCAGATTCCCGAGACTTCCTAGGTTACTATGCTTATTCTTTAATATATATATATATATATATATATATATATATATATATATATATATATTATATATATATATTTATATAATTTAATTTTAAAAAGAAAAACAATAAATAATAAACACATAATTCACCCCATAGAGGAACATGACTCAAAAATCCGAGAAAATATGCAAGAGTGGAAAACGTGAATTATGTCAAATGTGGACTTCGGATCCGGTACTTACAGCCACACACTCCATAGGGAGGGCCCGGTTACCTTAATGGTGCACTCACCAATATATGGAAATAAAAGGAAATGCACCAAACACAAAAGTTGAGTCGTTTATAGTCAGATACTCGAGACTTTATCTAGACGTATGTATGAACATGCAGTTTA
This sequence comes from Coptis chinensis, assembly GCF_015680905.1. NCBI lineage: Eukaryota > Viridiplantae > Streptophyta > Magnoliopsida > Ranunculales > Ranunculaceae > Coptis > Coptis chinensis. The sequence goes on along the minus strand of NC_141456.1, from coordinate 20,592,218 downwards.
TCATATATCAACAACCGAAATAATTGTGGATCATTCCATAAATAAATATCACAGAAAACATATCCAAACACAATCAAGCACCAAGATTTCCTATGACTCAACCTAGTGAAATGGAAGCGAAGTCGGATAACCCTATTATGTAACCTATCATGCACCTTATTTTTCATTTTTGAATAAGTGGGTGTTCTAGTAAATAAGTGTGGAAAAGTGAATGGTTGTGAAGAATATGGTGGATATGGATAAGTTGTAGAAAAGACGACTGTAAACAATGAGGATGTGGTTTTAGCACAAAACTTCATTCATTGTGTGTGTAGGACTTGTCTCAATTCTGAAAATGAAGGTGTCAAATGGTTTGTCCTTACGTAGTATTTGTTTACTAGGTGGATTTAAAAAATTATGAAGCCTGAAAGAAACAACGGGATTGAGTGCAAACTTCGAGATTCCTTTGAAAGGGTGGAAGGAGGGAATCGAGGTGGATGTTGTGCAAAGTAGTTCTTGATAGGGTGATTTATCACCTTCTCGAAGAAAAACTCATCGAATTGCTCATCTAGATTGGTCATATCCTCGTTACTATGATAGTCCTCTACATCTTTGAGAAAGTCATCTATCTCATCCTCATCCGTAATATGTGTATCGACTAGTGTAGGGATGGAAATGTTGGAGTCTGAACTTCCAAAGGAAAGAAATTTGGGCATATGATTATCGAGAACGTGTTGTTGAAATAATCTCGAAAGCAACGCTCTCGATCATGCTAACCTCTCCATCCATAGGCGAATCGGATGCGTGTCTTTGTTTTTTAAAACATTGACTTCAACGAAAAGATGGCCAAAAGACATGGACATTGAACCATCACGGCAATTAATGAAGCGTTGGCGGTTGCGAAAAAGGGCCCTAAGATGATCGGGGACGAGTGGATTAGCGACTTACGTATCGAGGATGACAAAATCAATAGCCGGATAGTAAAAATCCTGAATTTTTACGAGAACATTTTCGGCGACACCCTTAGGATACTTAATAGACCGATCGGCTAATTGCAACGTCATTCTAGTGGGTTGCATCTCGTCTAGACCTATTTGTCTATACAAATAAAAGCGGGAGTAAGTTTACACTAGCCCCCAAGTCTAATAATTGTGATGGTCGTATAGGAATCTCTAAGGTGCATTATCTGATGGGGCGACCGGGGTCCTTGTACTTAACAATTCCATTATGTTCATATAGAGTTGGGAATTGTTACGTTAAAAGGCGTCTTTTGGTATATTGGTCTTACCTAGTAGTACCAATTCCTTAAGAAACTTAGCATGGTGTGGTAGCTTTTTATAGCTTCGGAAGCTTCGAGGAAGGAAGGTTTATAGTTAGATTCTTAAAACATCCCTAATCTCCTCGTAATTTGTATTCCTAGTTAACATTGCTAATTTTTGTGGAAGCGGTGGTTTACGTCTATATTTAGTAATGGTATTACCGGTGTTTAACCGTGGCTTCCTGTTTCTTAGGTTTTGTTGTGGCTGGTACCTCTACGGTGGTAGGCTCTTGGTTTCTATTTCGGTATCTAGTAATATAGCGGGTGTAGGGGAGACTCTTGGTGGGGTAACTATCGGCATAGTTACTTTGTTATCAACCACTCTGCCAGAACGGAGAGTGGTGATGGCCTTTAGCTCACCTACATTTTCATATTCACTACTAGTATTATCGGTTACTTCAAAGGCTGTATTTGTTGTTTTAGGATTAGGTATTTAAGTGACCGGCAACACACCTTTTGGGTTGGGTTTTATCTTGAGCCAACCTGTTTGGTTAAATTATTAACGGATTGTAGAAGCCGTTGGTTAGATTGAGCCATGGTTTGGAAAAGTTTTTGGCTCACTTGTATGAAGGTGTCAAGGCGATCCGGTTGTGTGGGTGTAGTAGTCATGGGTGGTGTGGATCGAACTATTTCAAGTGAATTATTTATGGGTGGATTTTGGTAGTTATTATTTACCTAACGATACCTCTATTAAGCGTTATAATTATTATAACTACCTTGACTTTGTGCTTGACCTTGACGAGGTTGCACTTGGTTGTTATAATTATTAAAATTCCCGACCCTGTCCTTGTCATAGTGGGGCTTGGTTAAAAGGCGGTCGTGGGCCTAACATATTGGTTATTGTACCGCTTGAGGTGTGGCGTTTTGGTTATTTCTCCAACCGAAGTTGGGATTTTGTCTCCAAGGGCGTTAGGTTCACTATTAATGGAACAAGCCTGTTCATAGGCTATAGGGCGATGGGAGTCGGGATGCTTTCGGGGCTCCAACAAACTACATGGATTTGAATTTACATTCATGGCGGGGATTGGCTTTTGTTGTACAGAAATGGCCTCTACCTTTTTGTGAGGGATTCATTTAGAGTTTTAGAAGCTCGGGATCTGATTTAACCTCAAACATCTTGGTAGCCTTAATCGTTGAAGAAGAACTAGCGGAGGCGGGAGTAATCGTCACTACCCCCCGTTGTTATTTAAAGCTAGTTTGGTCCTCTAAAAATTTATAAGCCTCCTCGAAGCTCCTTTGCTTAAGAAACTACCCCATTCATTATGTCAAGGACTTCTTTATGGTGGTGTAGAAGTCCTTTGAAAAGGCACGAACTAACGTGTCTTTCACTAAGTTATGATGTGGACACTCTATAAGGAGATCGGTGAAACGATTCCAAGCCTCTGAAAATGTTTCATGAGGATTTTGTCGAAAAGAAATGAATCTTGGAAAGCATCTCATCCGTCTTTAGGGGTGGATAAAAATGTTCCATAAACAATTTGAACAAGTTTAGCCCACGAGTCCACGAGAATTAGGCGTTTGGGCGGTTAACCAAGACGCCTTTATCGGCTAAGGTGAAAGGGAATACCACTTAATTTAATTTGTTCCGCACCAACCGTAGGATGGTGGAATGTTGTTAGGACTTGTTCAATCCTACGCGTGTGCTGATAAGGTTTTCATGGTCTAATCCATGAAAAGCGGGTAACAAATTAAAAATTTGGAGGGATTCGAAATCCCATTTGGAGGTCTGCTAGAACGATGCAAGATTTGGGGCTATCGCTCAAGGCTTTGTAGAAGTCAGAGAGAGGCCTCTCTTCTTCGTCGGGCATTGTGTCAGGTGATGTGTGTGAAATAGTAGCTAGAGGTGTAGTGGGTGGTATACTAGATAGACTTGTTTGTTGACGTTGTTGTGTAATGACGTTCGGTGTTTTTGTTCGGCCAGACCTTAATCTCATACAAGGCTAAAACCAAACTTAGCTAAACACATCAACACTCCAAACAATTCTGATATACTAGTATAAACCTCTAACAGGAGAGCGAGGTGTGGAAGAAAGGAATACCTGATTGCGTCCTTGCTTCGCTTATGAATAACGTCTTGTTTACGCTTGTTCAATGTATATAGCGGTTAGAACACTGAAAAATATGAAAGATCAAAGTTCGAATCAAAACTTTCGAAATCCGAAAAATTTTGTTAAGGCGCGGATGCGCTCGGATAGAAGCGTCGTCGCTCCATTACGGTGTGGGGCGGGTCGCTCTTGCTCCAGCTATAGAGGCGAGTCGCTCAAGAAAGCGCCATGCCGCTCTCGTAATTTTTACCGAATTTTTCAACTCTGAAATGGACAACCACGGTATGAATCAAACAAGGGTGGGTGGGTGAAATGGGACTTTAAGAACAGTACTAACACTACGAAAACAATACGAAAGTGAAACTAAGATGGCAGCGGCGCCATTTGATAAAATGATAAATTGAGTAGTCTACCTACGAAATGAACGATGAACTCAAAACGTAAGTAAACTAAAACTAATTTTAAGATGCCTATATTTATCAAAGTTTTTACTCTCAAGTCAATGAGATATAGTGGAGTAGAGTGATTCGTTCCACTCTTAGTCCTTCCGCATGCTATGTTCTCAAGTGTAAGTACTCTAAACTTAAAGTCTAATGAGAGATTTACGAAAAAGGCAACTAGACTACGATGCAACTACCCACGAAATGCAACTAGTCGGCGATGGGAATAACTAAAGGGAATGCTACGTTGATTACATGATAAGGAGTTAGAGGGGATTGATTCCACCTTAACTTCGACTTAATCCTATTAACGATTTAATCGTCAGAATCCGAATTGAACTGCTTCCGCGAACAATTGGTTCTTCCTAATCCCTAATTACACATGGCATTCCTACCAATTCATAACTAGCATGTGAGCGATTAAACCCATTCTCATGGTGAACTAATCGTTTCTCGAAAGTGTAAAAAAGAAATTACGGCGATCCTACGATATTCGAATCAAGCTTTCATCAAGGCTTCTCAACCCCTCTAATAATAGAAGTTTAGCCGAGAATCATTACGCAATCATTTCGATTACATTTAAACTAAACATGATATAAAGAATTGAAATTTACTTAATTAAACAATAATGAAATCTAATTTAATGACTCAATTGAAATAAAGGCGAGGGAATTGAAATTAGATCTAGGAATGGAAATGACAAAATCGAAATTGATAAAAATACTACTTTATTGATCTAATCCAAATGAAGAACAAGATTCAAAGGTTTAATCTAATACAATAATTGAAATGGAACTAAACTTAATTAATCTACATGAAAAAAAACTAGATCTAGAAGCTATTTTAATGGCTACTTTCTATTCTAAGCTACCTTTATTTTCTAACCTAACTATCTACTATTCTTTTCTAAAAGATCTACCAAAAACAAAAAGCTAAACCTTTGTTTTTATACATTCAGATCCAAAAATCGTGCATGGGCTTGGAGCCATGTTTTGGGCCAGAGAATCAGGCCCAAAACCCAATTCTTTCAGTCCAAAAAGGCCTCTTCAGCTGCAGTTGGCTTCAACAGACTTTTCGTCCAGTTCTGCTCCTCTGATTGGATCAAGGCTTAGACCATTGGAAAGCTCTTTCCGAGCCGGTCGTTTTAACATAAGGTAGGACCAATTCCGAGGTCTGAGTCCAAAGATACGGCTTTCGGAAGTTCTGCTGACTTGTGTGTTGTTTCAGCCCGTGTCGACTTTTCAGCTTTTGACCGGGCTTTAGGAAGGCTTTATCTTCTTGAATCTTGGACTTTAATCACATAACTCCTTAGTAACCGACCTTTTTTCCTTTATCTCACTAAAGTGGCACATTTCTGCACATAATGGACTTTGAAGCCTGAAATGCATAAAAACACGTAATCAGTGTTAACTCTTAATTATTACTCACATAATTGGTCTAAAAGTATGACTATTAAAGGGTTAAAACTACAGTTTTGGGCTCTTATCACTTAACATCTTTCTTCATGTGCAACTGATGACATGCGAATCCCGGGTCCAACCCTGTGACATCCTCAATCGCCCATGCAAATACCTCTTTATTGGCAGACAAAAATTGTACTAATTTAATCTTCCACTCCTCAGACAAACTAGAACCTATTGACGTGAACTTCTCCTCCTCCCCTTCCCCTAAATTTACTATCTCTATCTCATCCAGGGTCTTTGGCCCCTCCGCCGACTCAGCCTCCCCCTCTCTAGAGGCACACTATAATTGCTATGTTTGCCTTTTCCTGGGGTGCAAAGTCTCTCCCTCTGATCCGCGGACCAATCTCTTCACTGTACTCTGATGACTGTTCTTGGCTGTCACCTGATCACCGTGGACCTCATACACCCCGGTCGGGGTAGGAAATTAGATCACTTGGTAGTAAGTGGAGGGAACCGCTTTCATCTCATGAATCTACCGTCTTCCCAAAATGGCGTTGTACTGTGAATCGGCATCCACCACCTTGAACCGAGAGAACACTGTAACCGGTCCTATAGTCACTGGGAGTAAGAGCTCCCCCAGAGGCTCAGTCATGCTTCCGTTGAACCCATACAAATTTGTCTGTGAGGGTCTCAGCTATTTCCTTTCCTATCTTCATTTCCTCCATTGTCCCTCTGAACAACAAATCCACAGCGCTGCCGCAGGCAATTAGCACCCTTTTTCACCATGTAATTTCCCATCGCCACCGTGATTACCAATGCATCTTCATGCCGAGAATCAACTGCCTGGAAGTCCACATCGGTGAACACTATGCTTCCCCTTCCACTCATGGACCATGGGGTTGCCTGTGAATGACCTGACGCCTCATGGACCTACTAAATGCTCGCAACTCGTCTTATCTTATCTCGGTGTGCGTTGTGACTCAAAATCTCTCCACTGAAAATTACGTTGATCTTTCCCAATATCCTCCCCTTAGTCGGTGCTTGCTCTGCTTTCTCCTCCTCCATTGTAAATTCCTTCAACAACCCTTTCCCTATCATCCTCTGAATTAACCACCTCAATGCGTAACAGTCATCCGTCTCATGGTTATGTATCTGATAGTAGGCACAATAAGGCTTGCCTTGCATTTCCACTAGCTTGGTTCGCGACCCCTCATACCCCTGCAAATTATGAATTAGCAGCAATATCTCGCTCAATGGCTTGTTCAACGGCACTTGTTCTACTTCACAATAAGGTTTTCTCTCTCGGTTCTCCCTCTTAGTCTCTTCTCTGCCCCTTTTGGGCCACGACGAATACCCCCGGTATCCACTGCCTCCCCTGTCAGATGACTCATATCATCGACGGTCCTCGCCTCTATCTAACGACAATACTACCTTCCCCGACCTTTTCATCTCCTTCTGCATAGTGTCTTCATACCTGATATATTTCTCCACCCTCGGGTATAGATCCTGTAATGTCACCATTTCATTCTTGGCTACCGACTCATGTACCCTCGTTCCCAGATGTAAACCTCGCTCAAAAGTTATCACCGCAATCCTTTCATCTAAGTTCTCCACTTTCAAGGTCTCTGCCTTGAATCTGCACAAGAAATCCCTTACAGACTCTGCGGATCTTTGTCTTACATTGAACAAGAATGCGATGTCAACTACTCGCTTCTTTTGGTGTATGAAGTGATCTATGAAGGCTTGCTCTAACTCCTGAAAACTGTTGATACTCTTAGACGATAACCGGTAATACCAGTCTGACGTTCCCCCTTTTAAGCTCGCGGGGAACATCATGCACCTCAACCCATCATATTGCGGCTCCTGCCATTGCAGCATCTACTGCCAAAAATGGTGGATGTGGTCCGCTGGGTCCCCCATCCCATCATACCTCTCAAACCTTGGCTGGTTGAATCTCTTTGGCACCTCGGAGTTCCAGACCGTGTCCGCCAACGGGTTGCGGTTTAATCCCGTCACCACCTAGCTTGCTGCTCCACCCACGCCCTTGGCCTGTTCCAGGTTAGCTTTCAGATCGATGGCGATCATTTCCCTCACTTGCTCCTTCGTGAGTCCAGCCACCGCCTGATCTGCCAAGTTCGGCCTCCCTTCCTCCTCTCTCTCTACCTCCGATGCCTCCCTCTCAAACTCCTCTATGGTCTCCTTCTCTCTCCTTAACCCTTCATTTTCTTCTCTCAACCTTGCTATCTCCTCATGTAACAGCATCGCTTCCTCCGAATCTGATACTACTGTCTCCTCCCCGCCTCGCTCTCCCCCTTCACTCCTTACTGACTTTATGTCCTCCTCGGTGACCACCGCCTTTCTCAGTCGGCCCACGCCTCTTTTCAGCCTCGTTGCCATTTCTCTACTTGTCTCTCTCGTCCCCACAGACAACGCCAAATGTAGTAACCTCTTTTTCACCCTCTAAAACTCACCTCTTTCTCCTCTTTCCAACTCCCTCTTCCTCCCTCTCCCTTTTCCTCTTTTTCTCCCCTTCTCTCTTCACTTCACTATCTCTTTATATCCCCTCTCACTCCCTTGTGGCCCTCCATCTGTCCCTCGATCTCTCGGTCCATCTATTTCCACTTGTAAGGTTTCCGTACGTGCCATAGGGTTCCCCATATACCTTATGGCACGCGCGTATCATGCTTGTCTGACTCTAGGCTCACCCCACCCTTGATTCACGGCCTTCCACTGCCAGCTCTAGGCCCTATGTGTTCATCCCATTCCCACTATATTCCAGTGGCCACGACCTTGCTACGATGCCTCCCATTACACTGCCTATCAAATTACCATGTCCATATGTCGTTGGTCTCCCGGCAGTCATAATTTGGGTCGCTACAGATAGATACTTGCATGCATGCTTAAAACTTGTATTCTGGGTATAAAGTCATCATTTTAAGTTGTGTCCGATCCTTCTTTTGAATCTTTTCCATACCCCACTATACTGATTAAGCATGTTACAGTGTAAGTTTTTCCTAAGCATTTATCCCTACAGAAGCTACGTCATAAGGTTGGTTTGAGCAATAGCTCCAATTGCTGACAAAATTCGACAACTATCTATTCCTAATTAGGCCAAGCTTACAAATGTCTAGATTTTTATATTTGGGATGTGTTTGACTAATAAGAAGAAAGGGAAAATCTTAACCGTGCTATTGCCGCTTACTTACTTAGCCCAAAAAACAGCAGTTACCTTCTTTTGATGGCAACCCACTGCCTAAGGTCTTCTGCTTTGAGGTTCATTTACAATCAAGAAAACTCTTAAGGATCTTAACTGTTGTTACCCTCGATGCCACTTCTTCTTTTGGGGGCAACTTATCTTAACAAGAGGAAGCTCACCATTTTTTTTAGAGGGGGGATTTTCAGTAAAAATAAAGGGAAAGAAAAGGAAGCAAAAAGAGGAATTGTCTCAATTTAAAATGGGAAGTCTACTACCCATTTTTTTTGCTGGAAGACTATGTACAAAGGGCGACACCCATCTTTGTGATATCATTCCTTCTCCATGTATTCCACTACTCAAAGGCAAGTTGATTAAAATGGGCAGTCTAGTATGTCTCTTTCAATTAAGTGATTGTGGGTAATTTACGACTAAAGTTTGGATTGTGAATAGATGTTGTTCTTGTCGATCCAATTACTACCCTTTATTATTTTTTAAGTAGTAGAACATTGGATGGAAATTCTTAACAGGAGGTTTATCATTTCTTGAGGGAGCTAATTTGATATATGTTGTGGTTAACTTTGAATCAAGATTTTGATATGGAGTGTTGTTCCTTCTCTTTTTACATACATGTATGACATTAGATTATTTCTTAATTGAAGTAACAAGGAATATTGATTCTAGTGGGAAGGGGGAGATTATTCATCTACTTGACGTACTACCAAATAGCAAATAAGATGGTTTAATTAAATGATCAAGGTTTGTTTAGCTAATTGAAGAGTGTGTATGATAAGTGCTCAAAAAGTGCTATTTAACCCTTGATTATGCCTCTTGTTTAGCCATCTTAGTGGACTAATAGTGTTTATAAGTTGTGTTTTAAGATTCTACAGGTGAAAAAGAGAGTTTTGTAGAATATTAGAGAAAATGGGGTAAAACGGAGCAATTTGGAGCATTAATGATCACATGGGAGGCCCGTGGACAATCATGGAGAAGGCCAAGGAATTGGAGCTATTAAAGATGCGACTTGGACCTATTTTAAAGTCTATTTGGAAGCCCAAGGCCAAAGGATTAGTTGCTTAGACCAAAGCCTGCAAAAGAGGATAGAAGGATAGAGCAGAAGAGAGAAAATAAGCTTATGCGTCTGGGATGCATAGATCGAGCGTCCAGACGCATTGAATGCGTCTAAGACGCATGAATAGTGCATCCAGACGCATGAATCGACACTGTAGCCAATTCCTTCTCAGTTTTGGAGATGAAGTTGGACTCTGAAAGAAGTCTATTTGTATTAGGAAACAAATGACGGTTTGGAATGCTTCTAGAGCTCATTGTAACCCTTATAAATAGAGGACCTAAGTGCCTCATGTAAATTGCCAATTCACTTATATTCTTGTCTCCTTAACTTAAAGGCAGAGAGAGATTAATAATAAAAGATCGGTTTTAACTAAATTTCATGAGTCTTAATAAATTAGTCTTTCTAGTCTTATGTTCTTCGACTCTACTTCTCGTTCTTTGCAAGATGACCAGTGTTCTTCCTTCTATATGGAAGGCTAATCTTCTCCTTCAAGGGGAGGAGATGAAGCCATGTAACATTTCTCTTAAGGTTTAATGATTCTTCCGGTTCATGATGTTCTTCAATCAGGTTAGTTCTTTATGTTTTTAGTTATTAGTTCCATTGCCCACACCAGGGGATGAAAGTATAGATTAAGGTTTTTATTTATTACAATTGAATATTATGCTAGTTTAGGGTTTTATTTATTGCAATTGATTTGCTAGTAACATGCTTTTATTTATTGTAATTGAATATAATGCTAGAATAGAGTTTTATTTATTGTAATTGAATATTATACTATTGTTCTCTACTTTTCTTCTAATTGTGTAGTGTTTTAGAGTAAGGGAAGTATTCCTTGTGTTTGCCTTAGATGGTGATTCATTGAATAGCTGATGAAATCTTTTAATCAAGCTCACATAAAAGGAAAGAAGATACTAGTAACATGATCATAGGAACAACCTTAAGTAGAGTTAATTGTTTAACGATGTTTCACCCAAAAAGGCATCGGCACTTTCAATTTTTCGATTGCCCGATTGTAGTCTACTTGGAGAACAACATGAAGCAAAAAGTCATTGAATCAAAAGCATTGGTGGATTTGAATCTCTTGAATCTATCTCTCTCATATTCTCTCCCTATTTCCAATTCTTAGCTTTAGTATAAGTTTAGTTAGTTTAGTTTAGTTTAGCATTAGAATCTAAAATCTCTACAATTATAGTTTTTAATCTCTCAAACCCCCTTTACAGTCATGTCCTTCATATAAACATACACTTAAAAGTGGAACGATACCCTACTCATCCTTTACTTATTGAGGGATAATTAGGTTTTGATACGCTTCTTTTTGTTCAACGACCATCATCTATCTACATCATCCATATATCACATCTCACACACAAAAAGGAGCGAGTGTCAGTGTACCCAAAAAAAAAGTGTGTACATATACCTTATGTATGTCCTTATGTTAATTATTTGCTTGGACTTATTAAATTGTTCTTGCACCTTCACTGGCACATATAGATTTAGAATAATCTTCACTACATAGCATTGAAAGTACTCACCCTTAACTTGGAGTCATCCTTTCTGAAATTTGGAGTACATATTCCATTTTTTTGAACTAACCGTATTGGATCTGGTTAATCTTGAGGTGTTTAGTTGGTTGGCACATTCTAAGTAAGCACAAATAGGATTGAGTTCTATGATATGGAAGAAATGCTATGATCAAAGGAGTTCACACCCAAGGAAATATGATCGAGTCGAGCTTGTTGGTACTGATAAGACCAAACTCGTATAATATATGCCAATACGAAGGTAAGTGGTCTAACTTATTTTATAGCTATCTAAATATTTAGTTTAGATTTAATTTAATTTTGAAATGTTTACATTCTTGTTCTGTCATTAACCTAGACTGAATTATTAACTAATCGGCTATAGTGTTTCTTAGTGGGGTTCAAATACTATCAATATCCATAGTAGTTTCAGTAGAAATGTACAAAGCGTAATTTTATTGTGGTTCATGCCCATCTAGTACAGCCTCGGGTATGTTTCAATTTTTTTTTTTATGAAATTGAGTGTTGTGTTAGATTTTTTGTATGCTACCTGTTTGTGAGTTACTGATTGGGGATTTGATGTTTTGGTGTTGCAGGAGCAAGCCTTTGCAGATATGGGATAAAGAAGGTATGTGGATTACTGTCAATTTCTTTGATCGGTCCTTTTTACGTCTTTCTTTCATTACCTATCATTGCAGTATGTAGTTCACTAGTTCATACCTAGATCAACACCTGAGAAAATTGTTTGGCTTCTTTGAGATGCCAAGAAGAAACCTATTGCAAGTTAGGGGCGACGGCATTTGGTCACAACACTGTCAAATATCCTGAAAAATTGAACCTAGAATTTTGTCTCTGGAATTATCATCTAATGAATCTTCTAAGGTTTGTACAATTTCTATTGCAATAGAATGATAATGCATGTGTTGTAGGAAGGAAAACAATCATGTACTTTATCTTTCATTGGGTTGCAAGGAAATATTCTCTATGCGTTATTTGTTTTATATGGACACACTTTGGGAAAGTGGCTCCTTGCCTTAAAGTAACTAGAAGAGATCATGTAGATGATGCTTCTTCATTTCCATTTTGTTGTATTTGATGGTTAAGAAGGGCATGCCTTACTATTGAATCTGACCTGATGTTATCAAAATCATACCAAGTTGATTTTGAGTAGCCTAGTGCAGCCTTCTAATTAGGTTTCGTCCTGTTGTCACCCATGATAATTAAGTTTCAGGGTGTCCTTTAAATATACTTTACACTCTTGTTATTTCCTACAGGTAAAGCGACCATTGCAAAGTACCACCAGTTCAATAAACTTAGAAATCCTTCACTATCCCATTCAGCAAGGTACTCTTCAATCCTTTTATTTTGATTATTTTTTATTTGACTTGAATTTTGTAATTTGTTTTAGCTTAATCTGTCTTTAGTAACTTCACTTGCTATTTACAATTAGGTGAACTATTCTTATACTGAAAACATTTCAATCATGTTATACATAGGATGACAACATTTTCAGTAATAAAACTTAACAACTGGTGGTGGTGCTTTTTTGGATAGTGTTAAATTGCCTTACATCTATTGTGCTGATTTTATTAAGGGTTGTTTCTCAGTATTTCCTTGCATTCAGATTGTTCCTTGCACCATCTATTGTGCTGATTTTGTTGGATTTTTCCATTCATTTTTGCTTACCTACAAAGTTTAGGGAAGTCATATGGAGGGTTCTATATGAATTGGAACTTTGATAGTCTGGTCATGAAAACTTGAATAGCACACCACTCAACTTTAATAGTGTTTAATCTTTATTAATGTTTGCCCACCTTTGAAACTACTTTTTTCATTAGACACGTCTGTCCACCCTTGTGCACATTAGAACTAACTTCACAAATCTGCCTTAGACACTATACACCATAGAAATGTATTGATCAGACTATTGGTACCGTACTGCTCTTTTGTTTGTTGAATTTGATTCATCATCTTGTTTTTGTGAATCTAACTTAGACAAATTTTACTTATTATTATGTATGGATCCCTTTGATTTTCTTATTTTCCTTTTGGTGTCATTGGTCTGGTTGCAGGTGTCAATAACTTTCATAATTGCTAGAGGAAGGACGATATAAGAAATCAAATGTTTCGTTTCAGAGCTATTACAACTTATTCTATCCGTGTAAATGTAAAGACTTAATGAATTTATTATTGTTATTATATACTTGGATATATCATCTCATCGTTGAATAAAGTGTAGTTAGATTTATGACTTGTATGAATGAATTATGGAATATGTTTGGTTTTAAGCACTTTTTCTTTTTCTTGCTATTGTACCCAAGTGCATTTTTAGGCTTTTAATGGGATGGACAGGTGGTGTAAATGTGTAATATATGAGGGATGTATGCTGAAAGCAAGTGCAGTAGCCCAAATGATTCGGACCAAAAATTTAATTATTTTTTTTTTCATATGCTTCAAGATTTAGTAACGGTTACATATCAGTTAGAAATGGATAAATGCCAATTTGCAGATAGATAGAATAACGGAATGGAAAGTGTGACAAAGAGGTAATTGCCAACCTTTTCATCTGTTCCGAACAAAATTAATAACCATTACTAATAAAATTGTAACGGATGATACGTGTTGCTGAAATCAATTTTAGTAACAGTTTCTAACCATTAGTAATTTACCTAATATCCGTTATTAATATTTGTCATACTTTTGTGTCAATGAAAGATAACCGTTACTAATATTTTTTGTAATGGATGAGTATCCGTTACTAATCGGCTGATATGGTGTAGTGTTATATATGGGTGATCAGCAAGTAGCTAATTTGCCACAGACCCCAATCCGCCCAAGTACCAGTACACCCAAGGTCCTACATGTATCTTGTAGTCTGAAAGGCCATTGCCTATTTGCCTCTACTATACAATTTGTATTTTCAAATAATAAAAACATTGTGTGTTGTTTAAATTAAGTTAATTGTACCTTGGGCTTGGATAAATGCTCCCGGTGAGTATGCGCTTGCCTTGAGGCATTTCATTCTTAGTTGGGCATTGTGAGTACAGTACGTTAGGTATTAAAGTTTAAACCAATACTCAGTTCAACTCCATGAAGTTGGTTTCCGAGTATTGCAACATCATTACGGTCTTATGTTTTTACTATAAGTGAATAAGTGATCACGTACCAAAATCATTTTTTCTTTATAGCTTATGTTTATCTATCTCTTTTTACTGATTATAGGGTGAAAGAATTTGGGAGATTTTTAGATAGAAATGATGTATACAACTTTAGAGTATTCCTGCTGGAGTTAGTAAGTGGGAGAGAAGTTTTGCAATCTGAGTCTTTAGAATCTGATAGAAGTTTGGTTGAATGGGTAATTAACTTCTTAATACAATGCTCTTATATGTTCTTAAAAGAGTGATCTTAAGTGGATTAGATAAATCCTCCTCTGATCAGATAATACAGTGCTTTAAAATGAATATTTAGAGCTTTTCGTGTTCTCATTTTTTTTTTATAGTTATGTAAGTGTATGAAACTTTGGAACATCTAACTCAATATCAATTGGCAATGAGTGGAGCCTACCCAGGAACATATATGCTATTATGCAAGACTTTAAAGTTTATACTTTTGATGTGGGATTTAAAGTTTATACTTTTGATGTGGGACATGACTAGAGTCTAAGTAATGCCCAACACATAGACTTTGATTTAGCGGGTAAGATGAAAGACGTGGTTGCTTCCATGGACAGGCTAGAGATATCCAAAAACAAAAGTCTGGTCTCAGCGCAACACCATTGCCAAGGATTGATCCAAGAACTTTACTTATAGGTTGAAGTTGGGAACCAAGCAATTTAAATGGCTGCCAATGCGTCTGCTCAGGCATAATGTCAATTGTAAGTGTTCTCACCCAAATTATATATGTTTACACTCTTCGGTAAGTGGGACATGACTAGAGTCTAAGTAATGCCCAACACATAGACTTTGATTTAGCGGGTAAGATGAAAGACGTGGTTGCTTCCATGGACAGGCTAGAGATACCCAAAAACAAAAGTCTGGTCTCAGCGCAACACCATTGCCAAGGATTGATCCAAGAACTTTACTCATAGGTTGAAGTTGGGAACCAAGCAATTTAAATGGCTGCCAGTGCATCTGCTCAGGCATAATGTCAATTGTAAGTGTTCTCACCCAAATTATATATGTTTACACTCTTCGGTAAGTTTTGTTTGACATCGCGTGCATAGCACGTGCATCTTGCTAGTATACATACATAACTAGGATGCGACTCATGCTGTCCCCCCCCCCCCTTTTTTTTAAACCAGTTGGAATTCTACAGCCTAGATATGCAATTTGGGTTTTCTTTTTTTTTTTTTTAAAAATATTGGCAAGCCTGTTTTAAATGAGATCAATAACTCATGCTGGCGGGATTCGAACCCCAAACCTCTGGTATCATCACCCAAATGTTTTACCGACTTTGCTAGTCGGCACCTGCTATGCTAAAGAAGCTAAGTGATGAATTATCGAAAAGAAAAGGCAGCCTAAGTGATGTTTACTTGATGGCACATCAACAATAATGGAATTAGCAAACAAAATTGATACGGTGATTCCTGGTGGCCATAGCAATAATGGAACTACTTAATGGGATAAAAGTGATGAATTATCGGTGTGGTCTAAAGTGTTGTAAAGCAGCTAAGTGATGAATTATCGGAAAAAAGACAGAAGCTAAGTGATGTTTACTTGACGAATGGCACATCAACAATAATGGAACTCGCAAACAAAATTGGTACGGTGATTCCTGGTCATACCAATAATGGAACTAGTTAACCAAAACAATGCATATAAATAGAAGAAGAAAGTTGGCAACTATGAGAACTTAAACCAGTGGAAGAGTGATGGCTAATGTTCCTAATGTTATTCTGAACTCCGGCCAGCGGATGCCTCTTGTTGGCTTTGGCACAGTGACCTATCCTATGGCAGCATCAGATTCCATAAAGTCGGCGATACTTAATGGGATAAAAACTGGTTACAGACACTTTGATACGGCTTCGTTGTACCAGACGGAGCAGGCACTTGGTGAAGCTATAAAGGAAGCACTTGCACTTGGCCTTGTAAAATCTAGAGAAGAGTTCTTTATAACTTCCAAGTTATGGTGTAGCGACGCTCATCAAGATCGTGTACTCCCTGCTCTTCAGAATTCTCTGAGGTAGCTTCACTCATTCATTGCTATTTTCACTGTTTTGTACAAATTTCACCTGATGCATTTTCAGAGTTATTTTTCTTTTTAACAATCATTGACAACGTTAGAAACATAGTTTATATAAGGGTATTAATGTATCGACTGTTTGCTAGGGTTTAGGTCTGAGGTTGTATGTCATCTTGTAATCGTTTTCATTAATGTGAATGTCAATACAATCCATTTAATTTAGTTTCTAAATTACCATGGAATATTTATTTGAATAAACTTTGGGTGCATTTCAATTTCATTATGACTAATCACTGTAGGAGTCTTCAACTGGAGTACCTTGATCTTTACCTTATACACTGGCCAATAAGTTCTAAAGCAGGGGAGCATGTTTACCCAATACCAAAAGAGGATCTTCTTCCCTTGGATTTCAAATCTGTATGGGCAACCATGGAAGAGTGTCAGGTTCTTGGCCTTACGAAGTCTATCGGCGTCAGCAATTTTTCTGCAAGGAGCTTGAAGTCTTGAACACATTCTGTCCATTTCAACGATTCCACCCGCTGTCAATCAAGTAAGTCAACTTCTAACAATCCAGTCAATAATTATTTATCTACCAGTGAGAATGACAGTCGGCGAGAGTTGGTCATTTTGTTAGGTGGAGATGTGTCCAGTTTGGCAACAAAACAAGTTGAGAGAGTTTTGCCAAGCCAAAGGTATCATTGTAACCGCATATTCACCTTCGGGGCCAAAGGCACATCTTGGGGAACCAACAGTGTTATGGACTCTGAGGTGCTGAGTGAGATAGCCAAAGCTAAAGGAAAGACTCATGCTCAGGTTAGTATTGTTCTCTTCTTCAAAGTGCATTTCTCTGACTTCCAACGCCAAGCATATATTCAACTATTTGGTACGGGTGCAGATTTGTCTTAGATGGGCATATGAACAAGGTGTGTGTGTGGTGGTGAAAAGCTTCAATGAAGAGAGGATGCAAAGTAACCTGCAGATTTTTGATTGGGCATTGAACCCAGCAGAGCATAAATTGATTGGCCAGATACCGCAGGAGAGGAGCAATGCGACGTCGTGATGGAGAGATCTAATCCTACATATGGAAAGAATTTCTCCAATAATATCCAAGTGAATCATTCGTTTGTGCGATTGAGATCATGTGGCCAGCATATAAGTATGAAGTTTGTATTAACAGTACTAGTAAATGGGCACGTGCGATGCACATGTTGTAAAAATAGTTAATTTTTTTATTTGAAAGATGTTAATGTCAATAATTGCGCTAGCAAACAGAAAAGCAGAATAGTTCAGTAAAAAAAATTTGAGTCTTTACATTGAAATACTTTGTTTGGAAATGAGTTTGAATGCTGGAACAGGATAGGTAAACAATAGAGTTGGTTTAATTAAGAATGAGATGGGGGATATAAAAGATGAAGAAATAACCACGGGGATGGTTATACGAACTCCACTAAAACGAACTCCAAATGAACTCCACCACTTAACTCAATGAACTAGAAGCTGATTTTTGGTGGAGATGTTTTCCACACAATAGAGATCATCCTCACAAAAAATCAGCTCATTTGAAGATGTACAACCTCATCAAAAATCATTTAGAAAGTTATGAAATTATCCAACCGGTCCGTTTTTTAATTTCGATACAATTTTTGACAAGATTAGACATATTCAATTGAGCTGATTTTTGGTGGGGGTGTTCTCCATCATGAGATGTACACATCCACAAAAAATTAGTCCTCAGTTCATTTTGTAAGTTCATTTTTATGAGTGGAGTAACTTTGGAGTCGCTATAAGGTGGAGTTCATATAAGCATCCCCAATAACCACATGGCTAAAAAAGTTATAAAGGACCAAAAGTAAAAATATAATTGAAAAGGTATTTAACTATTTTTTCATTCAATGGAAGAAAGTGAAAGAAAGTGAGTATACTGCAACTAATAAATCAAATGGCAAACTGAAAATCCAAAAGAAGTGAAAGCAAGAGAAAAAAAGTATTCTCATTCCAATTCGATAAAGAAATAACAGTTGAAGATGACTTATGCGTCACTTTCATACTCTTCCAATCTAGAATGAAAACAAAGGTGGATGATGAGATGTACATGATATTTCATTAGGAAGGCTATATTGTCAAAGGATCCTTCTGTCATCAATATGAAACCTTCATTCTGTGATAGTATTTGAGTTGCGTCTAAAGTGGTATGATAATAACCATTATTTTTCGACCATATTCTGATTGATTTAGTCATTCTGCGGCAAACTGGTGCAACCTAGGATATTGAGGAATATAAGATATGATAATAACCATTATTTTTCGACCATATTCTGATTGATTTAGTCATTCTGCGGCAAACTGGTGCAACCTAGAATATTGAGGAACATAAGATAATAGTTGTGATTGCCTACAAAAGAAAATCAAGATAATTGAAAGTGGTTCCTACAAAGGGGAAACAGAGAAAGTTTAATTCTAAATAGTTCACTTACCTTCTTCTACAAAGTTTTATTTTGATAGTTTTTTTTATTTATTTTTTTCCATGTTTGGTTGTGTTTTGGAGGAGGAGAGATGAGGAGAACGACGATTTTGTAGCAAATCGGCAGAATTCAGTGGAGAGAAGCGCATGCCATGGAGATACGTTTTCTTTTTAGTAATTGAGAAAGTAGGGAAAGAGGAACAGTGTGTATGTTTTGTGAGTATTTTAATTTTACAATTCTAACTGAAAGAGTACGAGGACCATGTAATTACATATTTATTCTTTCCGCGAAGTGCAAAAAGAAAGTGGAAATTGATAGGGCAACGTTCCAGAAGATCTCTGGTCATGCTTCAGATAAAAAGTACGGACCAAGTGTAGTCAATGGTGCGTCTATAAGTGTCCATTCTCTAGAGTCTATCAAGTCCCCATTCGGCAGAAGTCAAGAGTGTAGCCAACAGTGCAGTCATGTCATAGGGATATTCTCGGGATATTCTAGTGGTAGCCCAGATCTAAGTAATTTAGCATATTACTAAAGCACAATTAGTAAGAAATGACTTGTACGGCTGTACCAAATCCCAATTATGATTCCCAGATTTTCTACATGCACCTAATTTTTATGTTGTTTTCCAAAGTCTAATGTTGATGTAGTTGATGTATCCCGTACACCTCACCCCAAAATGAAGGGGTATCGGTTTACGGGTTTTAACATGTTACTGCAAGTCTTCAACACATTACACATTGCACATCACGTGTGGACAAAGAAAATACAGCTACTTTCAGTGATGATTAACCAGGCAATACTCATAGCAGAATTTTGCGTGTAACATGGTCCACCAGTTTTTACTTGGCTAGAGAGCATAACCATTATAAAAAAAATAGAAAAAAAGAAGATACACTGAGCAAATAATGTGTATACAAATAGATTTTACAGACCAACACACCTTCTCTGCTGCATTTCTTAGTTTCCTTGATGCCATAGAAGGGAGAAATGAATATGGTAGCAATATAGCACTGCGGTTGTTTCTATCCTTGCACTCCATAAACCTGGATGGCAATTATGATCAGTTTTTATTTATTTTTGTTTGTTTATTTTAGTTTTAAGTTTTGATAATTATGATCAGTGTATAACATAAGCTAGCAATGTTACGCCTATACACATATTCCAACCGAGTTGATAGGGGAAATGAAAAACTTGCACTATAAGTCAAACAAATCCTAGGTCTAAAAATCTCAAGCTTCACATCAAAGTCAGTTTTGATTATGGTCAAACTACACTATTTAGGAGCTGCTCAACCCTTCTATCAATACAGGACTAAAGACAAATACCAACATTGAAAATGAACTTACCATGAAAGAGGGCTAGCAGTACGATTTATCAGCAAGAGATTAGAATAAGGAGTTTCTGCATTAAGATTCTCCCTACTGATTCCTTCCACATGGGCTACTCCCTGAGCTCCCAAATTCTTGGGTTTTCTTGTGATCAAGCGGCATTTTTTCAACACTGTTCCAGACTTGTTTTTTCTTTGAAATTTCTCTCAAATATCTCCTCTTTGCCATTTCTTTTCACTGATTCAATTGTTTTTTATTTTGCAAAACCAGCTGGCTAAGGGGTTCCAACATCAAGTCCAAGGAGTGCGCCTGGGGTGACTCCTCTTAATGTTCCCTTGGCATATGCGGGATGTCCTGCAATGATTACAGATTTATCTACATCTGTTAAGGATGTGTGCGTTCCATAGCCTCTATGAGCTTGAAGTTGCAATTGAAAGGGCTGAATGTTGTTCAATTTTCAGTTACCTTTCCATCTCTCTGCCACTGGTGTCATTGCTTTGTCATTGAAACTACTGCAACCTGCCCAAATGCCAGTGTCAAGTAATCTGATAATCACATCTTTAACATATGAAGCTGCAGACCATAAAACATAAATGTGTTTTAAGCCAAGGAACTTGGGGGTGTGAGTGGTGAATAGCTTTCCATATGACTCACGGTATGCAACATGATGACCTGGTAGTTGATGCAACTCGGATAGCTGAGATGGTGTTATCCTCGAACTAAATCCATGCATAACATGGTTGTAGGAGTAGAGTAATGTTCCTTCCTTGTAGGAATCTTGCATTGATGAGAGCGATGCCAATGTGTATCGATGCTATGATTCATGTGTTAAGAAGGATGTTGGCTTTCCATCGACTTCTTTCGAGTGATAACATATTCATCATCATTTAAAGTTTAATCACAATGACGGCAACACCTAGCCTTGCATTTTGTTCAGCCTGAAAACACTGTCCATATCCCATCCTTTGCAACACCATTGACTCTATTGGACTTCTTCAGAGTCACAATCGATTGTTAAGGTAACAAAAGTTAGACGTGATTACTTGTATATCTTGAACAAACTGCGCAAAGATAAAAAGAAAGAGGTAAGCACGTGTAGAATATCAGGAAAACTGGTCCAATGATGGGCCAATAGAACTATACTCACTTGAATTCCAAAAGAGGTCAGTCCACAGATTGTAGGGAAAATGCATAAATCAAATCCAAAAACAAAATAGTCTTGTATAGAGTTAAATTCTTAAATCCTAATCTTATAGACCCAATAATGGCTGCACATCTTGTATAGCACATTTACTAACCTGTACTTGCAGATCAACTTCAGCGACATGTATATTGCTCCACCACCACATGCAAAAACTGAAATCAGCTTCAGTGACATCTAGATTGCTCCACCACCACATGTAGAACCTGAAATGGAAAAAAGACGAAATGACAGGAATTAACAGCTGGATAGTAAGCACTTCCTAAGAAAAGTTAGAGAGCCTGACATGCTATGTTTAAAGTCCCAAATGAGCTATCAAGACTAAGAATAACTAAGAGCAGAGAACATCAAAATAAATTTATTTTCCCTCTTCCTTTATCTGGGCTTAGGACCAGCAACGCAAAAACGCAAAATGCATTGGTGGAGTTAAAAATGTTTTGGGTCACTCGTGGATACCCTCCCTTTAATAGTTGTTATTCTTATTGTTTGGTCGTTTGCTTTGTTTATAGTAAGGGCTTAATTGTAAAAACAAAAGGCACTCATGTATTGTACCAACAAAAGGAAAGCTTAGCAGACCTTGTTCATGTAAAAAATAAAATCATTGCTAGTGGATTTTTCAACTGCGGGGGTATCACCATTTTTTTTTTTGAACAGTTTTCTGTTTTTTGTCTAAGGAGGTGGGGAGTAGTAGGGATGAGGTATGCCTAACTGCAACTATTAATTGTGGGTGGGTATCCCGAACTAACCATGTTGTTTATTTAAACGGCGGTAGACAAATAATCGTCAAATAAATCAAATTATAAAGGTACCGCAGGAATACATCAGATTTTATTATACAGACGGAAATCAGGGAGTTTTTTTATAAAAAATAATAATAATAATAACGATTCATTGCATGATAGCATAATAACATGAAAATAAGTTCAATGTAAAGCATCCAAAGCATCATCATTATCTTTAAGTAACACGTCCCCATATACTATATTTCTAGTGTAAGTTCCACTACGTTTAGTTAAGGTTCCATTTTTGACTAAAATCTTTATGTTATTTCTTGAGACGCACCTCGACAATGCAACGTATAGTTGGCCATGAGTGAAAACATGATCAGGAAGGTATATACTATACCAACATCACGAATAGTATGTCCTTGTGATTTATTAATAGTCAATGTGAAACTAAGCTTAATTGGAAATTGTTTCCTTATAAAAGTAAACGGCATGTGCTCGCTTTTATTTGGCTCGAGAGGTATCCGTGGTATAAACTCTCTTTTACCTCTAAATTATCCAGTCGAAATCTCAACATATATAGTATTATCATTGAAATTAAGACAAATTAATCTAGTACCATTACTGAACCTATACTCAGTTTAATATTTCTAAGAAGCATGATTGGACATCCCTTTTTCAGAGTTAATTGATGTGGTGGCAGCCCACCTGGTGCAATAGAATTTAAAAATTCTTGTTGATATAAGTTCTGAAGATCAGGTGGAACAATATCAAATGAGTAGTAGTTTTTTTCTTGTCCTGGGAACATTCCTATCATCTGATTATTAAGTTTATCAACAACATCATTCCTCGGTGTTAAAATAGCCCTATCAATAATGTAATTACTATTAAATCCGTGACATTAGAAAAATATTAAGAAATACACATTAAAAAGAATATTGGAGTGGATGGAGTTGAGAGGGAGAAGATCCTTTTGATTGGATTCGTCCTCATAAACCTTGAACATACACCAAGACGCCAACAAAGAGAGGAAAATCACAGTACATTGGGAATTGAACTAAACTACAATTGTTTACCGTGAAATGTAGTTTGAACTATTTGAACAAACTACAAAATGCATAGCAGATGGTTGAAAAATAGACAAAATGTGAATTCTGTTTGAAATTATTGATGAGACGTTAAAAATTAAAACCTTATGTAGGGAAACTAAACACGACAGAATACTATATACAGTAACTTAGACAACAATTTAGTCTGAACAACAGTATCGCTAAATATAAATGTAAAAGTGAGTAGCAATAAATGAAGGAAAAAGTTAAATAGGCTACGGACTATAAAAGGTAAAGAAGGGGAGAACTTTTTGGCTACACTGCATTTAAGATTGGTAAACTAAAATGATGTCAAAAGTAATGCATCCAAAGAGATGTCTTATTACATTGTGAGTAATTTGACCCACAAAAGAATGGTATGTAGCAAACACCCTAGTGACCATAATTTTATATATTAAACAAATAATCCAGATACCATAATTTTATATATGGAGCACATTGAAATCATTCCCAGCAAAAAAATATTATTATTTGGGGGAAACAAACGAGCAACATGTAACATAATGAATGATACCAACTATAAAATGAAGAACATAAGCAACAACATTATGGCAATCCATTCTGGTTCACACAGAATCAGTCCTAATAATAAATTAGTAGTATTTATTTCTTAAGAATGCACTAAACTCTCGAGATAATCACCAACAACGAAAATTGAATGGAACACACCTAAAAAATGGGAGTCGCAGAACACACACTCCTGGATTAATTGTTGATAGCCTGATAGTGCTATTGCAATCTGAAAGTACAACAAAATCACTCTAAATACAAATCTGATCTAAACAAAATAATAAATTATAATGGGAAAACATACCAGTAAATCCAGCAAATTTGTTCAGAGATAAGAAAGTAATAAGAAATTTCGTTGCAGATTAACGAACTTCGAAACAAGTTTTGGTATTGCAGTTCTTAATGAAACAGATTTATCTCAAAGAATCGCCTCTTTGATGCATCAATCGATTATGAAACAAAATGTAAAGGCAGAGATAGAGAGTTGAGATAGAGATTGGTTTAGAGAAGATGACCGAACAGTTTAGTTTTTTCTAATTTTGGTAAACTGCTCGAAGCGGTGCGTCTGTTTGGGTTATTTTTCGGGTGACAGGCTAATTACAAATGTACCATTTCAATGAAGAGCAAAAACTTTCCGGTACCCTTTCCACTAAAAATTTTGGTGGAAACTAATTGGGAAATCTGGTATCCGCATTATATATAAGATAATATTTTCAAGGTGAAAATAAGTGTCCTTGTTAAAACAGGTTAAAATTTTGAATAAATAAAAATATATATATAGTTTTGCTCTTATGCGGAAAATCCGGACATGAAAGGACTCAAATTTATAAAAGGAATCGCACGTGAGTTAAAAACAACCAAATCAAATCTCTCCTATTTTTGCTCCCCTGACTCTCTCTCAATGTTCTTTCACTCTATTGATTCTCTTGTTCCACATCTTGTTTTATGTAGCTTAATAAGAGCATCTTTAATAGTTAGACCTCTTGAATACCAACTACTAAATTTTTGAAAATTTGGTAAAATCATCTTTAATGGTGAGAACTCTTAAATACCAAACTAAAAAATACCAAACCAAACACCAAATCGGCTTCAATTTGGTGTTTGTTTTGGTGTTGTATCAAATCTACGTCGGCAAAAACACCTTTTCATTTCTAGACAAAAACAAACCTCTATTGTGGGTTTTTCTATCGTGGTGTTTCGAAAGCAGCGGCTGTGTTGGGCTTTATTTCCACAACCTCGACGTACATTTGGCGCTCACTCTTTGATGTTTCCACTAAAATTATTTGGTGTTTATTTGGTTTGGTGTTGGTTTGGTAAAAAAAAAATTGTGTTTTTTAGGTCTCACCATTAAATATGCTCTAAACTTCTGCACTCATTTATTCTATTTCTCTAGTGTTTCTTTTCCATCTGACCGTTTAGTAACTTCTCATATTAGAATGGGTGGATTTATGACTTTCAATTGGATTAAAAATTAGTAACTTTCTATTGGTTCCAATTAGCTTAGGAGATGTTGAAACATTTAAACATTTTCGAGTGTAACATTTTGAGTAATAAACTTCATGTGTTTGATGTGAATCATGATGGGATTTTAAATGCAAATGAGATTGTAAGAGTTCTTCAGTGGCGGGAGAAAAATATCTCTCAGCCTGATACAGATTGTGCTATGGGTTTGATAACATGCTGATTGCAGTGTTTCTCATTCAAGCACACCCTCTTTCGATCGAAAGATAGTGTGTAGCATAGTACAAAATATCCCGATATATCGCGATATTTGGGGATATCTATCCAGATTTCAGAAAAAGATATATAAATATCACGATATGTTCAGAGATATATACGACTACAAATATCAGTGATATTTTGATGATATTTACGATATTTGTGATATTTAGGGATATTTTGCGATATTTGGAGATATTTAGCGACATGTTGTGTATATAACAATTTTATTTAATATTTACCATTATATTTCAAATAAATATAAATAATGTATCATGATATATCAAAAAATATCCACATTATCTACGATATTTGTCGATATTTTGGATATATCTATGATATTTGCATGTGAAACAATGTCAAATATCCCCAAAGAGAAGGATATATCCACGATACATATCCAGAAATTGAGTATCGATAAATACCCATATCCTGATATTTTAGTACTATGGTGTATAATATTAAAAAAAACTTCATCACTTCACAGCTTGCATGTCCTCAAAACTCCAAAACTAGCTCACCGCCACCAAACAGCCACAAACCACCAAACGGCTACCACAAACCACCAAACTTCACTGAAAAAAATGACAAAATTCAGCAAAACCATCATTTTGGTTCACATTCTAAGACTAGCCTTTTCACTCCTTAACCAAAACTATCAACTAAATTTCATAACAACTCACCCAACTGTGTTCACATTCCGAGACAACTTATTTCTAAATTTCTGAACACATTCTGAAGTCACTTCAAAGCAATTCCACCTTCTTCCATTTGATCTTTCAACAACTAAATCTAAAGACCCATTTTTTTCTTCAATTTGAAGCAACACGTCATTCTGGTTCTCTTCTCATTCCACTTATTTCACTACTCTGTTCGCTACCCAATTCTTAGAAAATGGAAAACTGATGAAACAATCAAATAAGGTTAAGTCATATTTTCATTATGTAACAAAGATTTGTTGAACTGATTTAATATTCTCAAGAACTACAATTTGGGTGATTATTGGCAGTGGCTAAAGCACCCAACAACAATTTCAAAGTCTAGCAATTTTCATGTTGACCACTCTATCATCCACTGAAAGTGTAATGTTTAGCTCCATGAAGATGAAACAACTAAATCGAATCGATCCACCCAAAATTTATGTGAACAATTGATTAATAACCTACGTAAAAGTATAAAGATATATTTTGGCGAGTGTAGTTCAGTGTTTGAGTCGCCACCGAATAAAATCGATTTGGTTTTTGGTTTATGGCGGTGGTGGAGCGCCGTCACAAGTGGGTCAGTGTGGTTTTTATTGTGTTGTGTTTTTGGTTTTATCACTCTGGAGAAGATGAGTGAGTTAACTCACTGATCTACTTTTAGAATGGTTTAAGGCACAACTTATTGAAGAGACGAAGAAGTCATTTCTTTTTTAAGTTGTACACTTGTACCACAATCACAAACTGAAACCATAACCCCGGTTCTACTCGGTTGTTGCTCACTATTTTCTGTTATGGCTGTCATATTATAAATTGCAAAAAATAACACTTATTTGATGTGCAATTTTGGGTTGCTACTATCAATATTATTGTTGAAGTCAACAAAATACTGTTCTAGCCACTCTTGAATAATGGTGCAATTAAGGCTTGACTCCTACCTGAATACCAACGAGTGCAGTTTAGGCATGACTACTACTTGAAAGAAACTGAATACTGAATAGTGTCGTTAAGGTGTGACTGCAACCTGAGAGATGAATATATACTAAATAGTTGGGATACTATTTTCTCATACAAATATGGATCTCATACTATTCCACCTACGTCCATATTCTCTTTGCCTTAAAGACTACTCAATGTCCTCATATCTCCATATTCTCCCCATTCAAATTGGAATATACAACTCTAGGGTAGAACATACAAAAACTTGTCTATTCCGACTTGAACTTGAAACAGAGGAAATCAAATACCAACACAATAAATAAATTGGCTATTCCCAAAATTATGTAGGAAACTTATTCCAAAAATATACTTATTGTTAAGTAAATAAGAAAATCAAATTGATATAACAAATATATCATGAACAAACCTTTTAGTTCAATTAATGAACTTAATTTACCAATGATTAAATCTGAGCCTAGTAAAGATTCACTATGCCCTTAAGACAGATTTTCCCCCTCACGGTGCTTGAAGGTTGATGAGAAACTGTCTCCCAAGATAGAACGGATTTCCTTCTATAGAAAGCTAGCACTTCAATTCTATAGAATCAGCGAACACAACATAGTATTTGACTAAGAACAGAGGGAGAAGAGAAAGATCAGAACTCTGTGTGATCCGGTGTGTCTTTCTCTCCAAATTCATCCAATATTTATAGGTGAGTGGTGGCTCTT
This sequence comes from Coptis chinensis, assembly GCF_015680905.1. Classification (NCBI taxonomy): domain Eukaryota; kingdom Viridiplantae; phylum Streptophyta; class Magnoliopsida; order Ranunculales; family Ranunculaceae; genus Coptis; species Coptis chinensis. The sequence continues at coordinate 20,564,648 of NC_141456.1, read as the reverse complement.
GAAACAACACACAGTGACTCTTGGGAAAAAAGTAAGCAACTCTTTGAAAAGTCATATGTTTGAAAAGACACACTATTTCGCATAAAAGCAATCGCTTTTGAACCAAATTGCCTATTTCGAAATGTCACACCTTTTCGGCATGATGCACTGTTTCGAACCAGTGCACATTTTGAAAGGTCGCACCTTTTCGGCATAATGCACTGTTTTGAACCAGTGCATCCTTTCGAAAAGGTTTTTCTCACTTTACGTACTGTTTCAAGAAAAACCCATTTCATCTCAAGTGGGGTAACTTGGGAGACAAACTACTCATTTATATTTTAATGGATTTGTGCAAATTCATTTTTCTAACAATCCCCCACATGAATGAAAATTTGGCTTCTTCTATCATAAACATCAGATTTCTGTTCTTTTACAAATGAAAAGATACCGCATCAGGTCAAGTAGCATGGGAGGCCTTGAACTTGCCTTAGTGAAAGACGATCGGATTTAATTGGACGATCGGTAGAGACTTCAATTAATGTCCTTGAACCGGGCCCGCTTGTATAAACCTAGACAATTATCTTTACGCAGTACCTCTCGAATACTGTTGCTTCTCACGTTTGTGTTCATTTTGGCCTTGAACACTTCTTGGTTTCAGAGAGTGCTTTTGAGACATTTGCCTTAAAATTCTCATAGAAGCGGCTGCTAGGGTTATATACTAAAAACATTACTTTTGTATTAATTCTAATTTTTTATATTTTGAATGAGAATCATATGGGCAAATGTTATGCATATTATATATGTTATTAGTTATATGCATGTGTCCAATACTTTATGTTGTAGATGATATGGTGTGAACACACAGAATATCATATCATCAGTACCTTATAAAATATAAGTAATCGTTCGCAACCTAGATGGATTTGGACAAACCATTAGTACGATTGTAGTATAATCTGGTATTAGTCTATCTTGACTATAGGATTACACTAGTACACTTTGTGTGTATTGAACAGGAATAAGTGAGGTTGTTTCTCTTTATACTGACTATGTAAGAGAACAAACGCCTCTGTTATTATGGATATTTGTCCTCTTAATCCGGATATAATAACGGGCACTTACGTGCATTGTATATTACTTTAAATCATCAATGAGTGAGATTCATTTGTGAATCAACAAACTCGATGGATTGGGTAATGACATTGTATGTAAGGTGTGCTGTTGATTATAGAAGGAATCCGTGACCTGCAGGAAGTCGGGTTGATGATGTCCCCTTGAGGAGCTCAAAAAGATTGTCATGTAAACCCTGCAGATGGATTTATTCCGACATGACAATGAGGTTGAGTAGTACTACTCAAGGACATAAGAAGTTGATTAATGTAGTTGCCAGTAACTTGACTTAATCAACGGACATTCGATATCTTAAACACGGGGAGATCAACGAGCATATAATATAGAGCCCATAAACGCTGACACGTAATTTGGGATTAGGGCGGTAGTGCAACAATGGCCTTTAGTGGAATAAGTCATTTGTTGACGGACTTGGGCTGTGTGGTCTGGGCGAACATGGGAAGCCCAATCCCGTCAGGAGGCCCAACCTTAATTTCTCCTCATGGTCCCTGTTGTAGCCTATAAATAGAATACTCTCTCTCTGGCCGAAATTCACTATTCAATATATTAGAAAAAGAGGCAAGGAAAGATAGATCCAAAATTGGATCTAACTTTGTGAGAAAGAAGGGGATTGGTAGATCATTGCCCACACAACGTCCAATCTGTTCTAAGGGAATACAACAGAAGATCAAGGGGTTGATTTCAGATTTGATAAAGCTTTGATTCTTAGAGATTACATTTTAGCCGATTCTAAAAGGTATGATTTCTATCCAAAACCGTGAACCCCATTAATTCCGTTGCGCGTGGGTTCTCGCAGTTTGTAGAAATATTGATTCTGAAAATAACGGTTCCTACAGCGGCCCTACTTCACACTCACATAGGTGATTTCTATAAAGAGTATCCTGCAATACTCCACTTGGATAATATAACTTTCCAAGATATAGTAAATCATTAAAAGCTTGACTTATCCTGGTTCTCACGGTAGATATGCACTGTCTTATAGAGGAATGGGTTAGAGTATATTATTACTCTCCAATGCTAACTGAGTCACAGACATAATTTAGTTGGCCCATTGAACCTAGATCCTGGGATCTCCAGTCAACTAGGTTGGTTTTTCCATTATGAGGACTCTTAGTTGATTATCTCAAAGGCTTTAAGCCCATTCCCCTTGATAATCTTTCCACTTGCTCTCTTGTTAAACCTTTTGTAAGCAGATCCGTAATGTTATCTTTTGACCTTACATAGTCGATTGAGATAACTCCATTTGAGAGCAATTGTTTAACGGTGCTATGTCTATGACGTATGTGTCGAGACTTCCCGTTATACATGCTACTCTGTGCTCTACTAATAGCATATTGGCTATCACAGTGTATACACACTGCTGGCATAAGTTTAGCCCAGTTTGGAATATCCTCTAAGAAATTTCGAAGCCACTCTGCTTATTCTCTAGCCTTGTCCAATGCTATGAATTCTGATTCCATAGTGGACCTCGCTATGCACGTTTGTTTTGAGGATTTTCTTGAAATTTATGCATCTCTCATAGAGTAAAACACCACATTTTATGTCTTTTGAGTAATGTTTCAACAAATTTCTAATTTTGAATTGATTAATTCAAGGAGATACATAATCCCCCACATTTTCCAATTTCTCATGACAAAGTCAATAAATTGGAAAACCATTTAGATATATGTTTTTCAAGTGAGGCGTCTTATTAAAGAATGTCACATATCATTCATATCGTGTCGAAAACACTTCTAAGACATCAATTTTGCTTACAAGTATGATTACAAAACAATATCTTAAGCAATCTTCTTTATTGGCACTCTTTGGCGCAATAGTAAAACACATATATCTTACAAATAATAAAATACTTTTAGAACCCTTTTAGCACCCGCCATTCCTAACATTTGGAATGAAGTAAGGATTCTAAGAATCTTGGATCATAATCCCCCCCAAGTGTGGCATTACCACCACTTTGTTTGCTTTCAAGAAGTCCATTCCAAGAATGACTTGAAAATGGTCTAAGCGAGCTACCATCAGGTCCACCTTTCCTCGCCAGTTGTTCATCTTAATGTCAACTTCCAAAGCGAGTCCTTTCACCGGTTCGGCTTCTTGGTTCAAGCCTCTCATAGAGCCTTTACATTCTGTGAGTTTCAATCCAATAACCTCGGATACATACTTAGAGATTAACGTATGAGTTGAACCAGTATCCACCATTGCTAGTAGACACCCGTAGTTGTTGAGTTCCACCTCTATGAACCTAAGGTCATCATCGGGGACCAAAATGTTCATATCATTCAACGAACTAGTAGGTCTAGAAAATGAAATAGGAACATCATGAATAGGAGAACTTGGTGGTGTTGTCATTTCTATTCTGAAATAGAAACACACCTTGTTATTCTTTAAAACAGAAACAAATTCTGGAATAAAAAATTCACTCACAAAATAATATGTGAACTTGCTACTGTTTGAGAAAGAATGGGCGTCGAAAGTACCTTTTCCGTAAGAGACAGAACCAAATTACCATTCTCAATATGCAAAAGTTACTAAGCATAAGATTTCTAGGAACAGGAAAAACCCTTTGAATATTGGTTCGTACCTTTAGAAACTATTTGGTTTGAAAGTCAGGAGAAAATAATTCTCTAATAGGTACAAAACCTTTTAGTATTTGAAATCGTCAATTTAACATATGCATTTCGTACTTTCTGACTTTTGGTTATGACACATGTCATTTATTGAGTAAGTATAGCGGTTAGGACATTAGACTCTCTGAATTTGTACTGTGAACCGTCTTATTCACAACAGTTACCCCGTAAAAGTTTAAACAGTTTATTGCCAACAGGTGTGGTACCTCTTCCAAGTGTTGTTGCTTTTCACTTAAATTGTACTTAATTGTACTTGCCAACATGTGTGGTCCCATGGTCTAGTGGTTATGACATTAGACTCTGAATCTAATAACCCAAGTTCATGTCTCTTTTTACCAATAAACCCGCTTCACACATTTATGTCTAAACTTCCATTATATTGACCAAACTGATACCCGGTTCACACATTTATGTCTAAACTTCCATTATATTGACCAAACTGATACCACAGAAGTGGCGTCAAGCACCAACTTATCTTCCACTCACAAAGTTTGATATGATGACATCATCATTCCAGAGAAGTTAATATTTGAACAAGGTCCCAATTTAATAAAACCATACTTGATTTTTGGGACCAATACCTTTCCATGTGTTACTTAATCATGCGTCAAATCCAGTATCTACGGTGAGACAATATTCTGCCGCCATAACAATCTTTTTACTACCGCTTATCATCCCGACGTGAACAAAATCCACTTTAGAGTTGTTAGTGCATTCAAAGTTAACAATAAGTATAGCCTAAATTAATTCAACCAAATTAATTCCCAAGGCAATAAAAAAGAAATCTGTCTTAAGTTTGTAGGAAATTTATTCCAAAAATATATTTATTGTTAAGTAAACAAGAAAATCAAATTGATATAACAAATATATCATGAACAAACATTTTAGTTCAACTAATGAACTTAATTTACCAATGATTAAATCTGAGCCTAGTAAAGATTCACCATGTCCTTAAGACAAATTTTCCCCCTCACGGTACTTGAAGGTTGATAGGAAACTGTCTCCCAAGATAGAACGGATTTCCTTCTATAGAAAGCTAGCACTTCAATTCTATAGAATCAGCGAACACAACATAGTATTTGACTAAGAACAGTGGGAGAAGAGAAAGATCAGAACTCTGTGTGATCTGGTGTGTCTTTCTCTCCAAATTCATCCACTATTTATAGGTGAGTGGTGCCTCTTCGAAACAACACAGTGACTCTTGGGAAAAAGTAAGCAACTCTTTGAAAAGTCACATGTTTCGAAAAGACACACAATTTCGGCATAAAGCATTGTTTCGAACCAGTGCCTATTTTGAAATGTCACACCTTTTCGGCATGATGCACTATTTCGAACCAGTGCACATTTCGAAAGGTCGCACCTTTTTGGCATAATGCACTGTTTTGAACCAGTGCATCCTTTCGAAAAGGTTTTTCTCACTTTACGTACTGTTTCAAGAAAAACCTATTTCATCTCAAGTGGGATAACTTGGGAGACAAGCTACTCATTCATATTTTAATGGATTTGTGCAAATTCATTTTTCTAACAAATTATACAACCAACCAATACCCACTTCAAATAACAATATTGCATTTCCCAATAGCCATATTCTCATAACTTATAAGAATCAGCAAACTCCGAAAAATGAGTGATACTCAGAGTAAGTGAAAAACTACGACAAATCATAATTGAACATTTTAAAAAACACTTGGATGCAGACACAAAGGACAAATATTTTGTTCACCAATATGGGCATTTTAACAAATACTTTGTTCACCAATACCAACTGCAGAAGCTAGTAACTCAAACATCCATAACAATATCAACATCAAACAGTAAATCAAAGTCTTCCATACTTGCATACCACACAAGTGGACAAATCAACCAAATATAAGAGAAAGAGAAGTTGAATTACTGCCACGCAGAAAAGGATGAATAAAACAGTATTGGACTGTTTTGTTTCAGCACATTTAACAGACCCCACGTTCACTTTGTGTCAGCAAGAATTAAATCATAACAGAGAACAATATGCGGGTCCAAAAAGGAGTGAGTGAGAACTGATAAGAGAGGGTCAGGTTGCAAAACCAAATATGGCCAAAATAAGTGGTTGCTGAAACAAGAAAATGCTTAGTGCTTCATTGCTTGTGCCATAGTTAGCCATTCGTAATGCGGCAAAAATTCTATACGGAAAATATTTGAATAAAATTGGAGCTTCGATAAGAATTCATTTTTTCAATTCGGATTAAAAAAAATGGAAATGAAAAATGTTTGGGTTCGTAATTAACTTGAGTATAATATGAAGCTAAAAATAAAAATAAAAAAATAAAAACGAGAAAATTTGACAACATACTCAGCAAACTTACAGTGAAAATACGAATAATTCGCGAATTAATGATTTCTTGCCGAATTAATGAATTATTCCGTATCATTGAAAAAAAATACGACCTTTTTAAACATTTTTTGAATTAAACGAATAATTCAACGAATTGCTAACTATGGCTTGTGCACAGGTTTGTGCTCTTTATAAATATAGCCTTGAGCACGTGGTTCCCACATAGGTACTGTCTTTCTCTCTCTCTTACGGTCTCTCTCTTCTTTGATCCCTATTTGATATTATATTAATTAAAAGAAATAGAAAACAGAACAAAACACAAAAAATATATATATATATATATAAAAACACAATGGTTAGAACCGATGTACACGTGTCAGGAAATTAGCAATGGTTAGAACCGATGTACAGCTCCATCAGCTAGCTCGCCCACGCCCCTTATAAGTAGTAGAGATGAACTTTTAACTTTTTGTATTTTTTGTGAAAACCAAAAAATCAAAGTTCAATAATTAAACCAAGTCAGATGAAACTTTGTCTTTACAATGCAGCAAAGGCTCCACTTTGTATAACCACTATTATTTCTCACAACAGAATAAGCGCGAGAATATCAAGAGAAAACAAGATACCGAAATATAGATCAAAGGATTGAACGAATAAAGTACTTGGTAATACTATCTTTTTTAGTGGCAAAAAATAAAGAAAAATAACTTGATAGTGAGAGAGAAAGAGGTGACCAGAAGAATGACAGCTAGGGTTTGTGGGGGATCAACCTAAACTGATTTTTTTTTTAGACAACCGCATTAAACTCAAATTTGAATGAACCTGATGCTCTGATACCATGTTAGTAATGATACTAGAAGAGTTGTGACATTATTGTAATAAGGGAACCAAGATAGAGAAAAATGGAGGCTAGAAAATAAAAGTTAGAGAGGATTCATATACTCTACCTAGTAGTTCATATATATACTTAGCCCTAATACATGAAAATAGGAAAACTAGACTAGGTTCGGACTTTCACACCAATAGGTGTGCGCATATATATAAGACACAATAGATAGGCGCAGGCCTATATACAAACATTCTTCTTAACACACAAATAGGCGCCCGCCTATATACAAGGAACAACTGATAGGCGCATGCCCCATACCAACATATTTCTTAACGCAGAATATGAAGTAGTGAAGTCAGCGATACTCACTGCAATCGATTAAGCTTGGTTATAGACACTTTGGTACAACATCGTTATACAGGACAGAGCAACCTCTAGGAGATGCTATATATAGCTGAAGCACTTCGCCTTGGCCTCCTCAAATCCAGAGACGAGCTTTTCATTACCTCCAGACCATGGCTCAATGATAGTCACCACGATCGAATCCTCCCCACTCCTCAGACGACTCTCCAGTAAGACCTCTCCCAAATTCACTAACACACACAGTTCTATACACTAATCCAACATAGCAAATATCTTATAGTCTTATAATATAGATTAAGAATTTTGTTCTCATGGTTGAATCAACATAATGAACGTAATATGCTCTTCTACTATATGAAGAATCTATGGAAATATTTGACTGGGCCCGCATTGACTGAGGAAGAATCAAAGAATCAAAATATTTGATGGGCCTTTCAAATCTAAAGAGGATCTTTGGGATGGAAAGATCTAACCAACTGGTGGATTTATATGGCTTTAGGTCTCTTTGCTAAATGCTATCCGGTTCTCTCCTTCACCTTTATTTCGTAAATAATTGAGACAACTCACCACTTTGTAAACCTAAGTGGGTGTTTGGTTCTCATTTTTTCAAAAAAGTATTTTTTCTTAAAAAACACTTTTATGAAAAAGTATTTATTCTAAAAATGTTTTCAATAAACATGTTTGGTTGTGACTTTTCTTAAAAGCTATTTTATCAAATCAGATTTCACACTATGTTTCTCGATATATTTTGGCATATCAAAATCACTAAAAGTCTAAAACATCCGGGAGTTCATTTGCCTTTAGCTCCAAAAGTGTTTCCTACAAAGAAAAATAGTTTTTAACTTAAAAACAAGTTTTACCTAATTATCATAAAACAAGTTTTGGGACCAAAAAGTGTTTTTTGAATGAAAAACTATTTTTTTTTTAAATAGAAACCAAACACATTTATTTTTTCAAAAAATGTTTTTTCACTAATAAACACTTTTTGACAATAAATAAATAGGATCCAAACACCCCCTAAAGCATTTATAAACTTATTGCAATAAAAATGTTATATCGCAGTTTTTGTATAATATAAAAAGCCAAAATTTATAGACTTTACATGTTATTAACTTATTAATCATACATGATATGAAAATGTCTAATAGGCACCATACATACAAACTTATAGTGCACTTAATAAAGATCGTCACTCACAGGAAAGTCACTGATCAATAGTAGAGGTCGGGTTACTGAAATGTGGAGAAACCAATTCTAAAGATCGGTCACAAGATTTCCCCGCATCAAGTAATTCTTCCTTTAAAGAGAGAAATTATGGTTCTGGTATGTTGCGGTAGAACTGTCGAAGTTTGTAGCAGGGGATTAAGGTTTACTCCACATAGAAAACTATGGTTTCTAAAGAAAAGCAACGCTATTCTCACTACTAAACACATATATGTAAAATTTTGATTTTTACTAACTGAATATTTTTCGTAGGCATATCGAGAAACGTACAAGTATACAACCAACAAAAGTGTTTGTGTACTAATGTATTTAAGAACAAAAAGAGCAACATGTTAATATCATGTTGTACAGATTTGAAGTATGTCAGCAATGTAGACAGTAATATCGTAGAAGCTGAGTTTGCTGCTTTCCAGTGACTTCTGCGCAAGGCCCAAAATATCGATATCGATGAATATATCGGTGTACCCAAAAACCGATATATATCGGATATTTCGGATATATCAATTTTTTTGCTAACCAGTCCAAATTATTTAAAATATCGGAAATATAATATCGGAAATATATTGGAAATATCGGATTTATATTTTAAAATAGTCAAAAAATCAACCGATATATATCGATTATATTGGAAATATCGATTATATCAGCGATATAAAGTTTCATATCGGAAATTCCGATATATATCGGAAAAAAAAGAGTTCTATATTTGGTGGATATATGTCGGAAATATCGATGTCGGTGTACCAAAATACCGATATATATCGGCGATATTTTGGTCCATGCTTCTGCGTACCAGGACTTCTGACGTAGGAGTGGCGAAGCGTTAGCTCTCAAACAATCTAAAATAATTGATCTCTAACCGAGAATCGATAAAAGTCGATCTTTAACCAAGAGTCGATCAAATAAATTGAATAAACAAGAAGTGTCTTTTACAAAACCTAACATCGTCTTAAATAAGCATCCAAACACTTAAATAAGCAATGACTTAAAAGACCTCTAAAGTCCACTGATTAAAACCCTACGAATTAAAAATAAAAGATCGAACTAAAAATGGCCCAAGGGAGTGCGCCCCCTCTAAGAGAACAAACCAAGGGTGTGCACCTATCTACCCCTCTATTCCCTATCATTCTCCCCATCTGGGAGGACATTCGTCCTCGAATGTTACTGGCGCAAAGATAGAAGATGAACAGCAAAACATACGGAAGCCGATCGTCCTCGAACTTTGCCACGATATTGACTAACTTGTATAGCTTGACGAAAAGAACTCGTTGTCACAACGTGCACATACAAATATCTTCTGAAAAGAAAGCAAGGATTCCTCGCCATTAATAAATCTGCAAAGACGTCAAGGAACGGATCTACGAAACTTTCAAACAAATGCACCAAACCAATATAACCATATCTTTCCTCTAAGTTAGACAAACTCGGATCCACAAAACACAAAACAGATAATTCTTCATCGTCAAGATAAACGTCATAAACTAGTGGTAAATCCCAATCGATAATACATCCCCTCGTCAGCACACTCCTCAGCAAACATAGGGGTTAAATCGCAATTAACAAAACTCAATTTTTTCTCAACTTCAAAAATAAAAACTGGAGTTTTTTCAACTACATCAACAAAGTTTGAAATTTTAGAACTTTTTATCTTCAACGCGTCGTGCACTGTTGGTGTTTGACACTCATAAGAATGGTCAAGCTACCGAGTAAAGGCGGCGACCTGGAAGGTTAGTGATGCTACCTGCCTAGAAAGTTTGACCATGCACTCTTTATCATGCATATCCAATCCGTAGCTGATTCTGATACCAACTGATATAGGAATGGCAAAGCATTAGCTCTCAAACAATCTAAAATAATCGATCTCTAACCGAGAATCGATAAAAGTTGATCTTTAACCAAGAGTCGATCAAATAAATTGAATAAATAATAAGTGTCTTTTACAAATCCTAACATCGCCTTAAATAGGCGTCCAAACACTTAAACAAACAATGACCCTAAAGTCCACCGATTAAAACCCTACTAATTGAAAATAAAAGATCGAACTAAAAATGGCCTAAGGGCGTGCGTCCCCTCTGAGAGAACAAACCAAGGGCGTGCACCCCTCTACCCCTCTGTTCCCTATCAACTTCCTTTATTGCATCGACGTAATGAGTAAAGATCTCACCTAGCTCTGCCAATGAAACAAGATGTAAACATATTCTTAAACTTAAACCAAGGATCTTGAATCGCATTAACTCACCAATATCATAACAATAATAAATCAAGGATTACAAGTAAATAGACATACCTTAATCCACAGCTTTATATGAATGAAACGTGTAGAACGGCGAAGGAGAACTTGTTTCTCACCCTAAGCATTTTTTCTAACCTTAATGTGATTTCTTGACATAATACACAACTATGAGACATGTGTATATATAGAGAAAAGAGGGGAGGACAGTTTTCTTAATTGGACAATGATTCTAATTTCTCATAAAAATTATACTATAATTAGAAACAACTTCTAATTGCCAAAATATTCATATGGATTTGGATACTTCATCATATAAGCTCATGTTTTGTAAATCATCAATTATACATGACATGTGTCCATTATGTGGGACATATTTAGGGGTTCAATAAAATCCAACATTCTCCCACTTAGCCCACATGACAAGTGTTATCGAAAATATATACTTTATAATAGTTTTGTAAAACGACTCATCATGAGTTTAACTTAAAATAACTAACATGCGTACACGATTTTAGAAAATGTATCCAATCCAATTTTCTCATTAATTTGGCTATCATAATGTCATTATTAAACAATTTACTAATGCGAGTCACAGCAATCGTGTGTCATTTATGCATGTGTGTGACACATTTTCTTTCATGTACTACATCAACAGTAACTTGTTTAACATAATGCATAAGTAAGAAGTTTAGGTCAATGTATAATTGCCTAAAATGTCCAACAGTAATAACTCGTTTCATTCATAATATGTACAAAGTTCAACTAATGAAACAAAGTTGGCAAAAACACAAAATTAAGCTCTTAAGGTGTCTAATAGAATAAGTATAAATCATCAATGTATATGTATAACCATAACATCAGTGGTTGTATCAAAGGCTTGTATTGTCGACATAATCTATAATCGTCTTTGATAGTAACCAAATGGTTAAAGACATGCTAGTTTATAAGTTGGCGCTATTATAATCCATAGACACTTATTGTTTTTGCATTCCATAAGTTCTCTCCAAATTCACCAGTTTAGCACCTCAATAATAGTTCATCATTCTTGGAGAAATAAGTGCAACATAAATTCTCAGTAATTTGGATATAAAGTTAACAACTCCAAATTCTAAGATAATATGCATATTATACATCGTAAATTGTGGCCTCAAAGCAAACCATGAACTCAGCTTTATTAGTGAAAGTAGCAAGGTAATTTGCTTCACATTATTCCACAAACTTGCCAGTTCATAAATATAGTAACAAAACTCAATTTACTATAAAAGGGAATCAACAAATCTGAGTTTGAACATTCAATCACGATTAAGTGATTCATCATTATAAATGTGAGCTAATAAACAAATGTTACTTTAAAATACATCAATAGCTAAAAAACTTAATATATATAATATCTCTAGAACTTTATTAAGATGTGTTTAATTTCATGAGACAACGTTTACAATCATTGTCATTGATCTCGAAAAATTTCGATCTTAATCACATATGTTGCCCCATCAATATCTTTCATTTCAAAGTTCTTTAATAGAAAAAAAGAAAAAAAAATCTATTTTTTATGCAATTAAACCAAGATCACTACTAGCTAGCAAAATGCCGTAACATACAGGATCAAAAAATATGCTCCCACTGACATTTAGGTATATACACTAATCAATAGTGTTTTCCTTAAAACTGAAGAGACAAATGATATTGTTCAACTTAAAATATCATCATTGGGAAGCTCGTTTAAGTCCATAATATGACTCTTAAGTTTGCAAATTATGTGTTCTTTTCATTATGAAATTACATACAAAAAAATGATTTTGACATTCATTTAGTGAAGCTCCAAATCGTAATGAGTCACAAAAGCCACAATGATTCTATACCTTGTAGGATACAAGAGATGGTATCTCATTACATAATCAACACCTTTCTTTACGGTGGAATCTTTGGAACAATCGAATCTAATTATGCCTATTACTATTGCCTTTATAGTCATGCTATGTCTTCAAGACACATTTATAGCCGACTTACTTGTACGTATCATGTAGGCAATCTAACAATATCATTAACTTCATTATGTTCCATTGATTCAACTTTCTTTCATGGCGTCAATATATTTAGTAGAATCAGTACTTCTGATAATCGTACTTTTGCACGTGTAAAGAACCGGTTCTCACACACACTCGAGTACACTCGTTTAAATACCTTGCTCACGTACACGTTACAATTTACTTCGAGCAAGAGTTTCATCTCAAACCTAAAGGCTAGAACTCAAGTTGAAAACCAAACGGAAATTTCTCTATGAGGAACTTATGTGAGCAAGATTTTACAAATTTTATTTAAACCACATTCCTAGGAGACTTAATATGCAAGTTACTCAAAGTTGCTTTCCTAATCATGAAATCTAAATGTTGTTAAATGAAGTAGTAACAATATAAAAACATAGAAAACATATAGAAAAGATTTCTTGATTAGTAGACATAAAAATTGATTTTATTGGAAAACATATAAAGACATAGAAAAGATTTTATTAACAACTAAACATAAAACAAATTACAAAACTAAAAACCTTACATGGAAATTTTCTACTCCAGATTAAAATTAGCTAATTGAGCAAAAGTTGTTTCTTGCTACTAAAGCCTCCTATTTATAGCAAGAGATTGCTTTCATTTTCTTTACATCCATGCTGGGCAAGTTAAATCGTTGAGTACTATCTGAGTAATCAATGAGTACTCCCTACTTACTACTTAGCTGACCCGAGTAACAATTTAATCCCCGATCACAATCAAGCTCAAAAACTCCCCGAGTACTCGGCCAATTTGTCCCAATTAGCCCATTATTAACCGATTAGCCGACTAGTTATGTTCACTATTTTATTGTTAAACATCAAACTCGACATTTCACCAATTCGATCAACCCTCGATTTTTTAAAGTTCTACATTTTAATCATATTTATTTTAGTTGATTGAGTGTTTTGATTGTTTATTGATTGATTGGGTTCTTAATTGGCTCCATTATGTTGGTATTTCAATGTTAAATATATTTAATTAACAAGTATTTCTAAGGAAATATAGTGTTCTAAAAAATCGCCCGATTAATCCCCGACAGAGTAGACCTACTCACTACTCACTCTTCGGCCGAGTGGCGATTTAACTGCATAGCGACATACATACCACCAACTAGAACAACTTTGCACCTTTTCTCAAAAACTTTAATTAATAGGCCCTATATTAGGATTTAGCCTCCTAGTTTTAGGAAAAACAAACTAGGACAATGATAAAACATAAAAAGATAGTTTACCTACGAAATGAACGATGAAACTCAAAACGTAAGTAAACTAAAACTTATTACGAGTCTATATTTATCAATTTTTCTACTCTCAATTCTATCGAAATAGAGTGGAGTAACAAATTCGTTCCACTCCTAGTTTTCTAGCATGGAATGATTTCATAGTTAACTAATCGGTCTTAAGTCTAATGAGAGGTTTACGAGGGGAATTCTATACTACGAAGTGAATGAATTAACAAGTTACGAATAACGAAATGATACTGAATACTGAATGTGAATCTAGATAAAGAATTAGAGGGGAATTGATTCCACCTCGAATCCAACTTAATCACCTAGCATAGACTCGTTGTAATCCAATCCTTACGTTCTTCAGAATGGATTGCTCGCTCTAATCCCTAATTAACATGGCATTTCTACCAATTATAACTAGCATGTGAGGTCGTTTACCCATTCTCATGGCGAAACACGACCTTCTAGAATGGAATAGACTCTACAACGATTCTACACTTATACAACTAAGCTTTCATCAAGGCTTCATCAACCCCTCTAATTGAGGTTTAGCCTTGATTCATCAAACCATCATTTTCCATATTATTATAACTAAACATCATATCAAAATTCTAACTTGACTAATTTAACTAACAATACTTCAATCTAATTTAACAACTCAGAAATGATAATCAACAAGAATTAAAACTAGATCTATAATTTGAAATGACAAAATCGAATTTGGAAAATAGCTATTTTATTTATCAAACTAATTAAGAACAATGATTCTAAGAGTTTAATCTAAAACAAGAATTGAATTTAAACTAAACTTAATTTAATTAATGAAAACTAGATCTAGAATTATCTATTGTTTTAGGTCTAACTAGCTACCATTAACTATCTACCATTAACAAAGAGCTAAGCTTTTGTTTTTATATGTTTTCAGATCCAAAAATCGTGCATGGGCTTGGAGCCATGTTTTGGGCCAGAGAATCAGGCCCAAAACCCAATTCTTTCAGTCCAAAAAGGCCTATTCAGCTGCAGTTGGCTTCAACAGAATTTTCATCCACTTCTTATCCTCTGATTGGTTCAAGGCTTAAACCATTGGAAAGCTCTTTCCGAGCCGGTCGTTTTGACATAAGGTAGGTCCAATTCCGAGGTCTGAGTCCAAAGATACGGCCTTCGGAAGTTCTACTGATTTTGAGTGATGTCTCTGCCCGCGTTGACTTTGACTTTTCATCTTTTGACCGGGCTTTACAAAGGCTTTGTCTTCTTGAAAATTGGCCTTTAATCACAGAACTCCTTAGCAACCGACTTTTGCTTATTTATCTCACTAAAGTGGCACATTTCTCGCATAAATGGACTTTGAAGCCCTAAATGCATAAAACACGTGTCGGATTAACTCTTACTTATTATTCACATAATTGGTCTAAAAGTACGATTGTTAAGGGGTTAAAACTACAGTTTTGGGCTCTTATCAGACAATCATTGTGCAAGGATAAATAAAATTGACATTATAATATGGGTTCATAAATAAAGCTGATGGACATCCATAATTCTTCAAACTCTTCAATTGGAAATAGTGCACACATAGGACAAAACAGAGTTCAAAAAGTGCATTGCGTCACTCATTAATTCTTCAATGCAAAAAATACTATTTTTTTTTCGATAAAAACATATGATTATATTAATTATATTAATTGATATTAAGCAATTATAGTACAAGGAAGCACAAGAAATACACATTAACATAAACAACCAAATACGTAAAGTATCCCAACAGATGCTCCAATGTGCACATTGAGTTCATGATCCGTCTTGATTGTGACACCCCTACCACCACCATTCTAGTCTCTCGGATGCCTGAATCCGGATCGTCCACCTCCACAGAAACCGACCCAAAGGTCGAAACAGTACAAAAACTAAATCTTTGCACCATAAATAATGTCAGATTAGCATGTCCAAATTAACACACCTCACCATAGGTGCAACAAAGGCGCGGAAGACTGAAGACTGACGAAAGAACTCCCCAAGGTATCAACACACCAAGGGGTTAAAAGAGGAGGAGACAAGACCCAAACACAAACATCTTGAAGATAATAATCAGCATCCATATAAGAACCCAACTTTAACAAATACACAAAAAATACTATAGAAATTAAAGGGATGTTATAATTCCCCAAAAATAGACATGTGACTATGTGAGAAGTATAACTCTATCTAGGTAGTACATGTTCAATTTGTTGGAAGTACCTGAAAAGGAGCGTTTTTTTGCTCCCAGCGTCTTTTGCTCCAAGAGCTCCAAGCAAAATTTGGACCACACACGTTTCCCCAATCCCTTCAAAATAGGGTGTGACAGCCTTGCACATGTAGTTTTTTGGTAGTTTGTTAAATAATATATTACCCTCGCTAGAAATTAAAGAATCAAAGGAATAAAGGTCGTTTCAGGTTTTCTCTTCCGCCCAGTTTTGTAAGTGAGTTTGTTGCTCTGTTCGATTCGCTACAGTAGGTTGCATTTGCACCCAGTTCCCTCTAACTTCCCATTTACTGGTGTTTGGCCCACCATTGCTTAGAACCCGTTACACAAAATGGGTTATTTCTCCACTTCCCGTGTATAAATAGTTCCTACAACACCCATTTGCAACCCAAAAACCCGTGCATCCACTTGCACGATCTCTCTTCTCTCCTTTCGTGTAACACAAATGAAAAACTGCATCTCTCTATACTGGAACTCTAAGAAAAATCACCTGAATCTCCTAGTCTAATTTCTTCTCTCGATCTTAGCTATTGTTGTGCTTCCATTGGAGTTTGCTGCTGAAAAGGTAAGCCCTTGCCCTTTCTGATAAAACGCTCTTAACACACGTTTATTGTTTTCAGTTACTTATTTTCTTAAGTCCGAGGTCCACAGTCCAAAGTCCGAAGTCCAAAGACCCAAGTCTAAAGTCCAAAGTCCAACGTCCATATAGTCGTACGTTTTAGTCAAGTTACCTTACTCACGTGGGTTTGGTAAGATAGGTCGAGTAAGGGATCGTCCAAACCTTAGGGCTCGGAAAAGGTTCACAACTGGAATTATAACTTTTGGTGAGTAGGATTTTAGGTTTTTTAGTTGGTTTTAATTAAATTAACGGTAATGCAAATAATGTAAATTACTACGGCGATTATATGTAGGTAAACAAAAATAGAGAAACAGGGAGAGAGTTAATCATACTCATGCAAGAATCATTTTTTTAACAGTTTATATTACCACATCACTACATCTCTAATTAGGCCTCGTGTTCGAGACGACGGCGCCGAAAGTATTGATCCTAGCGCGATACCCACATCTCTGAGCTGCATTACACTAGCATAAGGAGTTTAACTAATATTTCATCTCTGGAATATCATTTCAGCTCCTGCCTCGATTCCAAATCAACTGGACAAATTGGAGAGTCGTCGACGACACCATGAGTCGCTACGAGATATTTTTGGTCGCTACCAAGACGTTTCGAGCATCGGCCTCCAAATTTGTACAGTCTCGATTTTGGGACCGGATGTCTAATCTATGCCTAATTCCTCAGTAGTGATTCTAGAATATTAACGAGTCAATCCGGATTCTCACACGAGCAGCATAACCCTCCCCCTGAGGGGGGGGATTAGCTCATGGTCATTGAAGGAATAATAAAACTTGATGTATACATTAAGTAAATAAATGCAGGACAGGAATTACACTAGAAAAGAAATGACTGTTATTAAGGGTAAAATGACTTACACGATGATTTAAGTGCTTTGGAAAGTAAATGACGGAATGTAACTGCTGAATTAAAACTAACTACTGCTAAGCGGAAGCTAGAGCATAAAATGCTGAAGGTCGAATAATGAAGACCCCCCTCAAATATATATATAGGCTGGGGACCCTTCACGTGAAGTCCCAACATTTAAAGGTTTTGTTTCTTTCAAATTGTTAAGATCAAAACTTCGTATTTATAAAGTTTTGTCTTATTATAATTTGTTTTGTCCTTTTATGTTTTGGTTTTGTCTTTTAGCCCAATTCAATTCAAACATTGAATTGGTACGTGTCTTTCCCATTGCGAGGTGGCACAAATTTGTGACCATCACTTGCCACCTGCCTATGCTGACTCGTCATGCCTTTGGGCCCGCAGAGTGGGTCCACTTAGTATGTCCAGTGGCGGCGCCGAATTTAGCGTTTTTACAACTTTCTGTCTTTGTGTAGCGTTTGTCGCCCTGGTCGCTCTGGCAGTTCACTAGCCAACGTCGGCACCCCGATTTATCCGATTTGAGCTTCGGAAGTTTGCTGCTTCTTTATATGTGGATCCGTTACGACCGGGTTCTCGTTCTTTTGGAAACTTCGCTCTAGTCGCTCATTGGGCTTCACTGGGGTGAGAGGGGAAACTTCAAATATTCTAGTATTCCCGTACTTCATGCATATTTTATCATTATATTTATTTTAAATGCGGAAACCTGCAAAAGTACGAAAATATAATTATTACATGATTATTAAACACATAATCGATCAAAATGCTATGTCTCTCAGGGTTTAATATTACAGTTTTGGGTGCTTATCACTTGCCCTTTCCCTTTCCCTTCTTCTTCTCTTTGATTGAATTTGGTTTGATAGGTAAGCTTTTATGCATGTTTTCCCCTCAACTTATTTTCATCTATGTGGGTTTTGCTTCAATATCAAAAAATGAAAATCAAATAATCTTACTTGTTAAGAATTAAGTTTTTTTTTTCTCGATGCTCTGTTTGGTTCATTAGTTCGCTATGAATTAAGTATGGTGTCGACGAAAGACTAGTAGGCAGTATTTCTTTCTTTGTGTCATTTCTTGAGGGTCTCGAGTTTAACTAGTTGACATTCTTTGCTTCTTAATGTAATTTGTTGAATGCATTTTGAGCAAGGCTAGTAGACTTCTTTTTGTAGCCAATGTACAGAAAGTGTAAGCATTGTTCGTTGTTGGTCTGTAACTTGAGAAGGTGTAAGCCATGTATTACTTCAATGCAATAAGAAAGGATTGATTGTTATATTATTATTTTTATAGCATGTACGGTTGATATTATAACTATTGTTACAACGTTTTAAATGTTTCGAGTATTAAACCACATGATATAGTTTGTGAATTTTAAGTTGTCTCCCTCAATCATTTGATAATGAGAAACACTCCTTATATTTGATAATGTTAAACACTCTCCTTGATCAATTTTATCTAATGGCAGATAATAGTATAGAAGTTATGGAAAATTCTGAAGATGAAGAGCGAATTAGGGTTGTTGTCACTTGCGCAAGCATTGCTGTTAAATAGAGTTTTGCATATACAATAATTCTATCATATATTCTTCTCCAAGTTAGGAGGCAATATATAGATACACTTACATCCTTAAAGAAAGGAAACAACCTATTTAAGGTAAACTAAATATTCCTATACTTAAAATACAATCTACCAAATTACAGAATCAATCTAATATATTACACCTCACATACAGTGTCACACCCCGATTTCGACAAAATCAGAAAAACAATATTTGTTTTTGACTCTTAGATTTTCGAGGTGTGATGCACTCTCCACTTCTAAAAATCCATTATCCGTTTGATTATTCCAATAATTGGAAACCAATAAAAAATTTTAATAAACAAAAGACCCCTTCATTACAAAAATTCACAAATCTGATTAAGTTACAAATTTCCTTTCAACAACTCTTTAATTATAATTACAACTGAAAATACAAAAACATTGTCTTAATTAAAAATCTATTACACCTCAAGGGAAAACAAAACACATCCTGTAATGAGATGCTAACGCGAACCACAAGCAGCAATCAACCTTCTTCAACACTAATCCTATCAGGACTTATCAACTAGGTTCATTTTATGAACACACCCGATAAGCAAACATGCAAATCGGGTCAGCATTATAAACAATGCTAGTATGAGTAGCCCTAAAATACAAAATATTCTTATACATATATATACACAATCAATAAGGCAATTAGTTCCTCCACCGAGGCACCTTAACTTCCAACAAATAATACAACAATCTTAATTACAATAATTAAAGCATGTAGTTCCTCCATTGAGGCACCTTAGCTTCCAATTCGATAATTAATAAGGCATTTAGTTCCTCCACTGAGGCGCTTTAGCTTTAAACCGTACTAAATCAACTGCACCTAATAATAAAATAACAAAACTAAAACATACTCTATACTTACTCTGGTGTAGGCCTAATCACAAGGTGGGTCACACCTGCATAAATAATCAATTCAACCCACCCTTCTGCAAAACCATTGTGAATGCAATATAACTTACAATAAATTATTTATTATAGATTTAACGTACACTTTGATATATCATCACAATTATTGTTTTTAAAGTTTCTTCAAGTGTCTCAAGAATCACGTCGTCTCTATGTCTTACCTAGTTTCCCTGGCTACCACAATCGCTCCCCAAAGCCAAACATGTACATCCACATGCCTCCCCTCACGTAATGAACCACTCCGTGCGTAATTACCCTAAGCGGGATATCTCATACCAGGTAACCCCCACACGACCGTCATTACATGGGTACTGCCACTATTCGGCATAAAATATCGCGCGTCTCGTTCTAATTTTGCGAACGAGAAAATCAAGCCACTATTCGGCTACGATTGCCCTTCACAAGGGTCAATCAACATCTCATATATATACAAGGGCCAATCATATCACATACGCCCATGACAAGGGCCAAATCACATGAGTTGTGGTAGCTAGGTTCTAGGATTTTCGTTACGTAATTTATTCAGGTGTCATACATTTATATCTCATAACTATTTCACTTTATCACGTGCATGCCAAATACATTAATTATTGCACTAAGCTACAATATTTAGAAATATCTCAATACATCTTATAACGACTTTCATTCTTTCACGTGCAAATAAATTATTGCACTAAGCCACAATCCCGTGGGAAATATCCACCAATATTATACTACCTTATAGTACCATCTCACAAATATAATAATGGAGCATTTACATTTATTTCTCCAAAAATATTGCATTTAATAGATATCCTAACATATGATATTATTTAACAAAACAACAATTTCAACATACCACATAATGTCACAATTTGCTCCAAACATACCGCATAACATTTTTATAGCGTTTTAGGAATATTATGTCTCCTAAAATTTCAATCTCGTCACGTGTCAGAAATTGCACAATATCAACGTCAAATCTTTCTTAGATAATGACAAACCAGTTTATACAGGCTTCCACAACATGCTACCATTGGATGAGTCCATAAAATTTAATATGTAAAAAGTCAACAAAGTCAACGGTCAACAGTCAAAGGTTGACTGGTCAACATGTCAACAGTTAAAAGGTTGACTGGTCAACAGGTCAAGCCCAGCAGTCAACAGTCCTAAACCGGTGGTCATCCAAATAGGTCCTAACCCAAACCCGTGTTTAAACACTTCCACCCATAGTCCGAACCCAACTAAACAAAACAAAGCCCCAAAACCAAGGCCCAAAAGTCTAAACACTTAAAGGCTCACCTTGACCCATTCTAATTCATATGGACCAGCCCAAAACCAAAAATAGAACTGGCCCAAAGAAACCACTAATTAGTTTCGGCCCAAACAACCAAATTAAGATTTCGGCCCATAAACAAACAAAATAAAAATTTCGGCCCAAGGCCTAATAGAGAGGTCATCTTCGTCACCTCACCAGCAGCCTCTCCTCCACCACAGGATCAGCCACTATGAGTTCCACTCACTGGCACTCCAACCTAACCGAAATTAATCCCAACCAAATCCCCTACAACTTTAATTAACACACTACACCCTTTTATCAACTGTCGAGATCACTCCCCAAATCTAGATCTCGACCGCCATTAACGTATGTTCCAAGCTTCAACCACACCACTCTCCAGCACAACAACCCAACCATCAAACCTTTAATCCCCTTACATCACTCATCATTCAAGTATCAACCAAAAACCACAACAACAAAAGTTCACCTAATCTAATCTACTGGCGATTTCTCTGGGCGCCATTAACTCCATTTCAAGCTCCAACAACCCCCGACATCAACCAAACACCCCTCCCTTAACCCTCGACATCAACCAAACATCAAACCCTTAATCCCCTGACATCAACCAACAACCCATGCAATCAACCAAAACAAACTATATACAAGTTCAAATCATTTACAAGACGATGCTTTCTTTGGGCTTTAGCCGCCATTAACAGCCCATAAGCTTCAACAAATCAAATTCCAGAGTTTCACAGTCGGCAAAACAATATGCTAACATTTAAAACAATTCGGCAGGATAAAAAAATATCGACAGTAAGCAGAACAAAAAAATATATATTGAGCGGAAACAAAACTCTGACAGTAAAGCTTTTTCCGTAGATTCGGTGAAATAGATTTAAAATATAACTACTCACCTTCGTATTCCTACAGAAAAATATATAAAATAGAACACTCCAAATCCGATCCACAGCTAGATAAGAGATGCACAATCCGGGCTCCGTTCTTCTTTGTCTTAACTTGTCTAGTTCTAAGCAAAAATTAGTTTTCTTAAAAAATCCTCAATTTTTTATCAACCATCCCATTCTAAAGAATTCTCTGCCATATTTTACTTTAAGAAACTTTCCATATTTTCTCCCATAAATTACGAAATTATTCTCTCCATGTTTCCTTATTAGAAAAATCTCTACACTTTATTTTAAAACTTAAAAACTTTTCTATTAAATTATTTTCAAACTAAACAAACTATTTTCCCTCTATTTTTTTTCAAAAAGTCAAGCCCACATTTACTAGCCCGTTGACCAAGAAATAATATCAAAATTTTGAAATGTTAAATATAGTTATGAAATAATGTAAAAATAATTTGGGGTCTTACATACAGCTCATGCCGACACTCCCCGGCCCTCAAATTGGAGCATAGATATCCATCATGATCAACTTTTCGATTATACCATGAAACACCCTTCCCGAAACTGCTTTTGTGCGCATATCGGCTAACTGACTTTTAGAATAGACAAATAAAAATTGTATGATCTTGTGATCGAGTTTCTCCTTGATAAAATGACGATCAACTTCAACATGTTTAGTGCGATCGTGTTGTATAGGATTATGTGCAATCTCAATTGTTGCCTTATTATCACAATGAAGAGTCATAGGTTGTTTATAATCAATTCCCAAGTCTTCTAATACACTTCTAATCCACAACAACTCGCATATACCATGAGCCACGAATTCAGCTTCTGCACTTTATTTGGCCACGACTTTCTGCTTCTTGCTCCTCCGAGTTACAAGGTTACCTTCAACAAAAGTAAAATACCCAGATGTGGATCTTCTATCTGTTTGATCCCCTGCCCAATCAGAGTCAGTGTATCCTTCAACGTTGGAAACATCTTTTTTGAGAATAGGAATCCTTTTCCTGGAGCATTCTTCAGGTATATACTACATTCATATGTTCCTCACTTGGTGCATGCATGAACTGACTTACCACGCTCATGGCATAAGCTATATCCGGCCTCGTGTGTGATAAATAGATTAATCTTCCAACTAACCTCTGATAACAACCTTTGTCTGCTAGAGTTTGATCTGGAAAAAATTGCACATGTAGCAACAATATTTATTGCATACTTTTCTTTTAATTTACCAAGAGAACCTTATGTTCGTCATTTTGCCGAACAAAATGCATATATCAACTCGATCATATATGATGATGAAAAGTGTTGTAAAAATTTACGAATGGGAATGGAGTCATTCTATAGACTATGTTTGTTGGTTAGGGAAAAAGGTCTTTTGGAAGACACGCGAAATTGTCAAGTTGAGGAAATACTAATGAGATTCCTACATTTACTTGGGCACGATATTTGTTGGATATGTAAAGAGAATAGGTTTAGTAGTTTCCCCTTTTTTTTTTGCTTGAGCTAGGATTTTAACAAAATGTGTCCTTCGATGCTTAGATTCATTGAATTACATTCTTCAAATATTTGTTTGTTCGTCATAAAATTGTTGTTATTTTATTTTTTTTAAGTAATCAGTGATCCAATGTTCATGTGCATAGAATTATTTTGTTTACTCAAAATGTGAACCAATTAAATCACAAAATTTGAATGAGTGATAAAAAAAATGCAATTAATAATATGTATTTTGCACTAATTTATGTGCATTGCAATGAACCAACCACAAAATGCTTATTTTGCATCCATTTGCAAAGGGTGAACCAAGCAACTGTAAATGAAGTACCTTGCAAGTTGATGCATTGCCAATAAGATGTATTTGCACTTTTTTGCAAATTGCATTCAAGTCCAGTGAACCAAACAGAGCACATAGGCTTTGGTTTTCGCGTCTCTATATTGTGCACGATCATCAATTTTGATTGTTCTTTTAGTTGCTACAAATATATTTTACTACTAACGTCAAATTTACTACTGAAATGATCATAGCTTGCATTATCTAATATTACCCTAAGTCAATGTGAATTATGTTCAGTATTGTTGCTTCGGAACAAACTCAACTTTTATCAACTGAAACTTTCCACCAAGAAACGATAAGAGACAACTGACTATGCAGTTTGCACTATATCCATATGGCTAACAATCAATTAAACTTTCGGTTCCACTAAAGGGACCAGAATAGAATGAGAAAATAGAGAAATATTGATAAAAGCAATCACAAGTAGCAAATGGGCTGTTGGAATCTCTTGTATTTCAAATGACTAAGAGTGTGTATGCAAAGTGGAGGAGATGAACAAAGAGTGTTCTCTCCACTTTAGTGCATAGAAGATAGTCCCACATTGGTTATCCACCACTAGCAAGTTAAGTATATGAGGACTTCCTCTACCATAATGGTGTGCCCTTAGGGTACAAAGGCTTTTGTGTTAGGAGGGAAGACTCACCCAAAGCCACACACACGCGCCTGCCCGCACCCCACCGAGCCGAGTCGCGTCAACTTGGGCTTCAACTTACTATGTCTATCTAGCTAAGTTTCGGTTACCCTATGACTGGTTCAAGCCCATAAAGCATAGTATCTTAGGCATTGCTTTTTCAATTCTCTCTAGCACTTCGTTAACCCATTTCTTTTGTAATATCTTATTCCAAAATAGTGGGGGACTATTAGTATTTTGAAATAGTGGGGGATTGTTGGAATCTTTTGTATTTCAAATGACTAAGAGTGTGTATGCAAAGTAGAGGAGATGAACAAAGAGTGTTCTCTCCACTTTAGTCCATAGAAGATAGTCCTACATTGGTTATCCACCACTAGCAACTTAAGAATATGAGGACTTCCTCTACCATAAGGGCGTGCCCTTAGGGTACAAAGGCTTTTGTGTTAGGAGGGAGGACTCACCCAAAGCCACACCCGCGCACGCCCGCACTGCACCACACCGAGCTGAGTCGGGTCAGGGCTTGGGCTTGGGCATATTGTGTGTATCTAGCCAGTGGGTAGTGGCTTGGCCAATTGCCTAAACTTGTTTTTGCTTCAGCAGCAAGTTTCGGTGTTCTATTCATAGTTGGTTTCTCTTCCTTACAAGTTTTGGAAACCAACTACTGTGACCGACTTTGCCTCTATATAATTAGGACTGTGCATCTATAAAGGGTACATCAATATCCAACAAAACACTTCTACAAAACTCGTGAAACCCATCTAGAGAAACAGAACTCACAACCCCAGCCTCTTCTTCTTCTCTTCTTCCTATACCGCCAGAGAGAGTTATACTGCCGTTCTAGAAAGCAGCCTATTCTAGTGCAAGTCAGTCTGCTAAACCATTGTATCCTATGAGCTGCTACCTTCCTACACCACTGGAAAGGGCAAAATCTTTCCTTAAGGATAGCCTAATCCGCGCCTTGGTTGTTCCCTATTACTGCTATCCTTGTCTCTTCATTGTTTTCTTTATTTGCATCCAACAATCTTAAGGAAAGATTCGAGATGTCTACACCAATAGACACGCCGAACAAAGAAACCAATTCAGGAGTCATGGAGGTTACTTCGAATATGAGAGATGTTGCACCTCTACTGAATGCTCACAACTTACCCAATGTGTCAAAGATTGAATCCTTCAGCGGTTCACACTTCAAGCGATGGAGAGAAAGGGTGTTGTCAGCCCTAGATGTACTCAACTATGCAAAGTATCTCACTGATACAACACTCATGGAAGGTTCTAATGATTTTGAAAGAAATCAAGTTGTTTGGCTCAATGGGAATAAGGTATGTCGTCATGCTATTTTGAGTACCTTATCTAATGAAATTTTTGATATTTATTGTTCAAACAAGAATGCACATGATATATGGGAGAGTTTGAACAAAAAATACATAATAGAGGATGTTGGTACTCAAAAATATGTTGTAGGGACTTTTCTAAAGTTCTAGAAAAGAGAGGAGAGAGATGTAACGTCTCAAATCCATGATTTTCATGTGCAAGTTAATGATTTGAAAACTGAGGGTATTGATTTACCCGAAACCTTTGTTGTTGGATGTTTGATTGAGAAACTCCCCGAGTCTTGGAAACACTATAAGAATAGTATGAAGCATAAACGCAAACAGATGACTCTTGAGGATGTGATCATTCACATTCACATAGAGGAAAAGAATAAGACTCGGGATGAGGTGTTGTCTAAGGAATTCCATTCCAAAGCCAATATCGCTGAAGGTAATCCCAGCAAATCCAACAAAACCTCTAAAAAGCAAAAGTACAACAAAAATAAGAATTTCAAAGTCAAAGGCAGTTCTTTTAAAATGAGTGGTACTGGCAATGGAAATTGTTATGTTTGTAGTAAACCAGGACATAGGGCTTTTCAGTGTAGGCACAAGAATGACACTAATGAGCCTCCCAATGCTAATTTAGTTGAGGGAGATGATATAATTGCTGCTGTAGTGTCACAAGTGTTCATGGCCACTGGGAAGAAGAACTGGGTACTAGATTCTGGTGCCACTCACCACGTCTGTGGTGATGTTGAAGCCTTCTCAAACTACATACTAGTGAAAGATGAAAAGGTCTATATGGGTGACTCAAGGTCTGTTCCTGTTGAGGGAACATGCAAGATTCTTCTGAAGTTAACTTCAGGGAAAACTTTTTCACTTAGTAATGTTCTCCATGTTCCTAAGATTCGTCAGAATCTGATTTCTGTGTCATTACTAGGAAAAGCTGGCGTCAAGGTGACTTTTGAAAGTGACAAGTTCGTTCTGAGTAAGAATGAGAGTTTTGTTGGGAAAGGTTATTGTTATAACAGTGATCTTTTCATGTTAAATGTATTTGACAACATTATTATTAATGAGAATGAATTTGTTTCTGCTTACTTGCTTGACTCTTTTAATATATGGCATGGTAGACTAAGACATGTGAATGTTCAGTATATGAAAAAGATAAAAGCATGTGGTTTATTGTCTGATATTTCTAATTTTTCTAATGATAAATGTGAGATATGTACTAAGACTAAAGCCACAAAGAAACCTTACAAAATGTTTCTAGAGATAACTAACTCTTATTCATATGGATTTGGGTGAATTCAGAAGTACCATGTCTAGAGGGGGAAAGTTTTATTATATTACATTCATAGATGACTTTGCTAGGTACACCATGGTATATTTACTTAGAAACAAGCATGAGGTCGGTGAGATGTTTCTCAAGTAAAAAGATGAAGTTGAAAACCAACTTAACTGTAAGATTAAAAGACTTCGGTCTGACAGGGGTGGAGAATATGAGTCTAACCCCTTCCAGGACTTTTGTGACAAGAATGGCATTATTCATGAAACTACTCCACCATACTCTTCTGATTTTAATGGAGTAGCATAACGGAAAAACATAACATTAAAAGAGATGATGAATGATATGCTTGTAAGTTATGGAGCTTCCCTGAACTTGTGGGGGGAAGCAATCCTTTCTGCTTGCCATATACAGAATAAGATACCCAATAAGAAAATAGGGAATAATACAGCATATGAATTATGGAAAGGTCATGTACCTAACCTGAAATACTTCAAAATGTGGGGGTGTCTTGCAAAGGTTCTAGTGAACGAACCTAAAAAGAGAAAATTGGGACCTAGAACTATTGATTGTATGTTCATTTGTTATGCTCATAATAGTGCTGCATATAGATTTTTAGTAGTAAAATCTGATAATAACCCTGTCGATGCTAACACTATTATAGAGAGTAAAAATGTTGATTTCTTTGAAAATATGTTGGTTGCTCATAGTGAACAACAATCAACAGATCCTGAAATTTCTAAACAAGAAATTCGGATGAGTAAGAGAGATAGAAAATCTACCAATTTTGGTGATGACTTTTTCACATTTCTCGTTGATGATGATCATGTGACGTATAATAAGGCAATCAGTTCTAGAGATGCACTTTTCTTGAAAGATGCTATAAACTCAGAACTAGATTCAATTATATCTAATCACACATGGGAGATAGTTAGTTGATCTACCTCCTGGGGTGAAACCTATACATTACAAGTGGATCTTCAAAAAGAAACTGAAACTAGATGGTTCCATTGATAAATACGAGGCTAGACTAGTAGTCAAGGGATTCTCCTAGAAAAAATGCATTGACTATTTTGATACTTATGCTCCTGTAACTAGGATTTCTTCTATAAGAGTTCTAATGGCTCTAGCTGCTATTTATAATTTATTTATTCATCAAATGGATGTAAAAACTGTATTTTTGAATGGTGATCTTGATGAAGAAATATATATGATGCAGCCTAAGGGTACTATAGTACCAGGGAATGAACAAAAGGTATGCAAATTAGTTAAGTCTTTATATGGGTTGAAACAAGCGCCAAAACAATGGCATGAAAAGTTTGACAGTGTCATGATGTCCAATGGCTATCAAATAAATGATGTTGATAAATGTATTTACTTTAAATCTTTTGATGTGAATATATATGTGATTATTTGTTTATATGTAGATGACATGTTAATCATGAGTCCCTAGCCTTGATGTTGTGAGAAACACCAAGATGTTCTTATCCTCCCAATTGGAAATGAAGGATTTGGGAGAAGCTGATGTGATTCTTGGAATCAAAATCATCACAAGAGCATTATGTTAAGAAGTCTTTGAAGAAGTTTAACTATCATGATAGTAAGCCTGTGTCGACACCTTATGAGGCAAATAGTGAACTTAAGAAAAATAATCAACATAGTGTCCTTCAGTCTAAACATGCCCAAATTATTGGTAGTCTCATGTATTTGATGAATTGCACTAGACTTGACATTGCTTATGCAGTTAGCAGATTAAGCAGATACACTCATTGTCCTAGCAAGGAACATTGGAGTGCGTTAGAGAGACTAGCCAAGTACTTGAGAGGAACAATGAATTACGACATACGTTTTAGACAAACTCCACTAGTGATAGAGGGTTATTGTGATGCAAACTGGATATCTGATTCTCATGATATCAAGTCCACTAGTGATTATATATTCACCATTGGTGGAGGTGCAGTCGCTTGGAAATCTTCTAAGTAGACCTTGATAGCTCGTTCAAGCATGGAGTCCGAGCTTATTGCTTTAGATAAAGCAAGTGCTGAGGCTGAGTGGCTTAGAAACCTCTTGGTAGATCTTCCTATTGGTACAAAACCGCCTCCAGCTATACCTATGCATTGTGACTATCAGGCCGCAATAGCAAAGGCAAAGAGCAAATTGTACAATGGGAAAAGCAGACATATACATCTGAGACTAAAGTCTATAAAGCAGCTGTTGGAATTTGGAGTTGTGGCTCTAGATTATGTGAGGTTTGAGTTAAATTTGGCCGATCCTCTAACCAAACCGCTTAGTAGGAGGCAAGTGGTTGAAACGTCGAGGGGGATGAGACTTTTGCCTATGATAGAGGGCGACACTGACGGAAACCATACCTATGTGATTAGAGATCCCATAAAGTAGGTTCAAAGGGAAAAACAAGTCACCTAGTCGCTCTGGTATGCTATTGTCTTTTTTGAGACGTCCCACCCTATGACGAGATAGTATTTTTTGTATACATTGTATAACTTGAATTGCAATGAGTAAGGATGAGTTGTTTTACTCTTAGTGGAATCCATAGTCCATTTTATAATAAGATAGTGTATTTTAACTACAATGTACACTTGACGGATATCCACCAATATGAATGTTGAACTGGGTCGGTTCTTATAGATATTTAGGCTTGTATCCTAGAGCATTCATGAAACACAGGTAGCACAGGGCCAAAAAGCGTAACACCGCAGAACTGGCATATAATGAAAGAGCAGTGTGGGTGCATGTGATCTATTTTACTACAAGAGAATGTTGGTTCAAAGATTTTTTAATCCACCACTTTCACGTATTATAAGACATGTTACCCTATGACGGGTTCAAGCCCGTAAAACACCAGTATCTTAGGCATTGCTTTTTCGATTCTCTCTGGCACTTCGTTAACCCATTTCTTTTGCAATATCCTATTTCAAAATAGTGGGGGACTATTAGTATTTTGAAATAGTGGGGGATTGTTGGAAACTCTTGTATTTCAAATGACTAAGAGTGTGTATGCAAAGTGGAGGAGATAAACAAAGAATGTTCTCTCCACTTTAGTGCATAGAAGATAGTCCCACATTGGTTATCCACCACTAGTGATAAGCACCCGAAATTGTAATACTAAACCCCATAGAGACATAGTGTTTTGGTTAATTATGTGTTTAATAATTATGAAATAATTATATTTTCATACTTTCACAGGTTTTTGCCGTTAACGTGAATATGATGATAAAACGTGCATCAAAGTACGGGAATACTGGAATACTTGGAGTCTTCCCACTCAACCCCAGTGAAGCCCAACAAAGCCTGACTAGAGCCGAAGATTCCAAAGGGACAAAACCAGTGCATAATAGGTCCACATGTAAAGAAGTAGCAAACTTCTGAAGCTCACATCTTTCAAACCTGGAAGCCGACTTCGACTAGTGAACTGCCAGAACAACCAGGGTGACAAACTCTACACAAAGACAAAAAGTTGTAAAAATACCAAAATCAGCGCCGCCACTGGACACACCATGTGGACCCACTCTGCGGGCCCAAAAGGCATGACCAGTCAGCATAGGCAGGCGGCCAGTGATGGTCACAATTTTGTGCCACCTTGCAAAAGGAAAAGACGTATCAATTCAATGTTTGAACTGAATTGGCTACAAGACAAAACATATTAAACCATATCAAGACAAACTTTTACAAAGTTTGGAAGATATCATTTGGAGTAAAAACAAAACTATAAATGGTTCAGGATTTCACGTGAAGGGGGGAGGCTATATATATATGAGAAGGGGGTCTTCAGCGGGACCTCCCTAGTTTTCACTCTTTAGTTTAGCATATAGTTTTAGACTTTCATTTGTTGCTGTTTCATTCCAGTACGTTATTTTCCTTTCCAATTGCTTCATACCATCTTCAGTACTGTAAGTCTTCTTTCTTAATAAAAGTCATTTCTTTTCAAGTTTAATTCCTATTCTAGCTGCATGTACTTATTTATTGTATGCAGAAAGTTCAATTATTCATCCAATGACCATGAGCTAACCCCCCCGGAGGAGAGTTATGATGCTCGTGTGAGGATCCATATTGACACTTTAATGTTCCAGAATCACTACTTAGGAATTAGGTGTAGATTATACATCCAGTCCCAAAATGATTGAGACTGTACAAGTTTCGAGTGTTGATGCTCCAGAACAGTCTTGCGAGAGACCCAAAATGTATTGTGTGAGACTCTATGGTGTCAAACAACTCTCTTATTTGTCCAGCTGATGTAGAATCGAACCAGGAGCTGAAATAATATTCCATAGATGGAATATTGGTTCAACTTCTTATGCTAATGAGATGATCCCAGAGATGCATGCATCTCGCTAGGGATCGATACTCGACGTCGTCTCGTGTTTGTCTATGAACTCGAGACGGATTAGAGCTGTAGTGATATGGCACTCAAACTGTTGAAACTGTTTCTTGCATGAGTACGGTTAACCCTTTCCCCTATTTCTCTATCTCTATTATTAACGTCAAAATCACCGTTATTAATTTACGTTATTTGCATACCGTTAATTTACTTAAACTAACTAAATAACCTAAAAATCCTACTCACCAAAAGTTGTAAATCCAGTTATAAACCTTGCCGAGCCCTAAAGTATGGACGATCCCTTACTCGACCTATCTTACCAAACCCACGTGAGTAAGGTAACTTGACTAAACGGACGACTAACGGACTTTGGACTGTGGACTTCGAACTTAAGTAAACCAAAATGGAAATCACCATTTATTAAATGGCGTTGCTGCACACCTAAGGACTCTAGACATTAAACGTAATAACTGGAATACATCAAACAAAACCCCCTCTCCTACCCCCTCATTTTTTTTATTCTCGTTTATTTTGCGATACTAATGTGTTACGTACCTGTTTGCCCTAACTTTTTCTACTAACAGATATCTGTGAACCAGATCTTGTTTATCAATATTAGCATAGTCTAAGTATTCCGTAGGAAGTTGCAGTACTGAACTGATAAAAGAGTCTCGGACGAGACTATATTAGTAGCGTGCACCCCCCGACTAACCTAGAGTATCAACACTCCGATTTTTAGGTACAAGCCACTTTCCTTCTCAGTACTATTTTGGACTCTCTAGTTCTGTTTATCCACCATCCAGTAAGTTCACGAGCTCAGGAGTTAGATCATTATACGAGGAATCGCGGGATGCCAGGTTTTGAATTCTTAAACTCCTCAAACTTTGTCGAGGATATTATTTGGTTGATTGCTATAACCTATTTTACTTCGCATATTTGTGTGTTAGCATGAGAACTCTTTGCATGTCTAGAATTTTTCATGTTATTACATATTCACGTTAATACGATTAATATGATTCGAATATATTTGGATGTTTGCGTAATTTCAAACCACCTGCTTAGATTATTTTTGTATGTGTATATTACATCCATTCACGTACAAGGTATTACTTTGCATGAGTTCGTTCTCGACATTCCCCTAGCTCACATATAGTTGCCCATATTTTTAGCTATATATTATTGCATGCGTATGACGTATTTCTATTCACGTATAGGTAATATAGAGTTGCATGTGTAGACTTCCTGTGTAAAACTAGCATGTGTTAATTGTATACTTAATCATCTATTTTTGCATCTCTCGTCTTTAATTGCATGTTTCGTAATCATGCCTCCATAATATTAGGAATATACAACTTAATTGTACTTACTCTTTACTAATTACCAAACTATACAAACCTTTTGTCTTGTAAGTATCTTGTACTTCTTAATTAAATCCGAGCCCGCTAGTGTAGATACACTATGTCCTTAAGACAGATTTTCCCCCTCACATTGCTTGAAGGTTGATGGGAAACTATCTCCCAAGATAGAACGGATTTCCTTCTATAGAAATCTAGCACTTCAATTTTATAGAATCAGCAAACACAACATAGTATTTGACTAAGAATAGAGGGAGAAGAGAAAGATCAGAACTCTGTGTGATCTGGTGTGTCTTTCTCTCCAAATTCATCCACTATTTATAGGTGAGTGGTGCCTCTTCAAAACAACACAGTGACTCTTGGGAAAAAGTAAGCAACTCCATGAAAAGTCACATGTTTCGAAAAGACACACTATTTCGGCATAAAGTACTGTTTCGAACCAGTGCCTATTTCAAAAGATCACACCTTTTTGGCATGATGCACTGTTTCGAACCAATGCACATTTCGAAAGGTCGCACCTTTCCAGCATAATGCACTGTTTCGAACAAGTGCATCCTTTTGAAAAGGTTTTTCTCACTTTGCATACTATTTCAAGAAAAACCCATTTCATCTCAAGTGGGGTAACTTGGGAGACAAACTACTCATTTATATTTTAATGGATTTGTGCAAATTCATTTTTCTAAAAATCCCCCACATGAATGAAAATTTGGCTTCTTCTATCATAAACATCAGATTTCTATTCTTTTACAAATGAAAAGATATCACATCAGATCAAGTAACATGGGAGGCCTTAAACTTGCCTTAGTGAAAAACGATCAGATTTAATTGGACAATCAGTAGACTTCAATTAATGTCCTTGAATTGTCACCGTTTGTATAAACCTAAATAATTATCTTCACGCAGTACCTTCTCAAATACTGTTGGTTCTCACGTTTGTGTTCATTTTGGCCTTGAATACTTCTTGGTTTCAGATAGTGCTTTTGAGACATTTGCCTTTAAAATTCTCATAGAAGCGGCCCCACTTCGCACTAACATAGGTGATTTCTATAAAGAGTATCCTATAATACTCCACTTGGATAGCATAACTTTCCAAGATATAGTAAATCATTAAAAGCTTAACTTATCCTGGGTCTCGCGGCAGATATACACTGTCTTATATAGGAATGGGTTAGAGTATAATATTACTCTCCAGTGCTAACTGAGTCACAAACATAATTTAGTTGGCCCTTTGAACCTAGATCTTGGGATCTCCAGTCAACTAGGTTAGTTTTTCCATTATGATGACTCTTGGTTGATTATCTCAAAGGCTTTAAGCCCATTCCCCTTGATAATCTTTCAACTTGCTCTCTTGTTAAACCTTTTGTAAGCGGATCCGTAATATTATCTTTTGACCTTACATAGTCGATTGAGATAACTCCATTTGAGAGCAATTGTCTAACGGTGTTATGTCTACGACGTATGTGTTGAGACTTTCCGTTATACATGCTACTTTGTGCTCTACCAATAGCAAATTGGCTGTCACAGTGTATACACACTGCTGGCACAGGTTTAGCTCAGTTTGGAATATCTTCTAAGAAATTTCGAAGCCACTCTACTTCTTCTCCAGCCTTATCCAATGCTACGAATTCTGATTCCATAGTGGACCTCGCTATGCACGTTTGTTTTGAGGATTTCCAAGAAACAGCTGCACCTCCAAGTGTAAAGACATATCCACTTGTGGACTTTGAGTCTTTAGTGTCAGATATCCAATTAGCATCGTAGTGAATGGCTGGATATCTTGTATAGTACATACCAAAATTCTGAGTATACTTTAAGTATCCCAAAACTCTCAGTATAGCAGTCCAATGATCTCTGCCAGGATTACTCGTATATCGACTTAGCTTGCCCACGAGTATGCTATGTCAGGCCTTGTATAATTCATGACATACATTAAACTGCCAAGTATACGAGAGTATTCTAGTTGAGATATGCTATCTCCAGTATTTTTGGCTAAATAAAGATTTACGTCAACTGGTGACCTTTTTGGTGTGATGTTATATTTCTTAAACTTTTCAAAAATCGTCTCAATGTAATGAGATTATGATAGAACAAGTCCATCCTCCGTCCTAGAGATCTTAATTCCTAGGATAACATCAGCGACACCTAAATATTTCATGTCAAACTTACTAGACAATATTTGTTTGGTAGATTTTATGACATCCATATTACTACCCAAAATTAGCATATCGTCTACATAGAGACAAACAATGACGCATCCCTTTTGAGTGCTTTTGACATAGACACACTTGTCACACTCATTTATTTTGAAACCATTTGACAACATTGCATTGTCAAATTTCTCATGCCATTGCTTAGGTGCTTGTTTTAATCCATATAAGGATTTAACAAGCTTGCAAACTTTCCTTTCTTGTCCAGGAGCAATAAACCCTTCGGGTCATTCCATGTATATTTCTTCATCTAACTCACTATTCAAGAATGTCGTCTTTACATCCATTTGATGTATCTCAAATCCATGTATTAATGCTATTGCTATTAGCATCATTATGGAAGTTATTCTTGTAACTAGAGAATAAATGTCAAAATAATCCAATCCTTCCTTTTGTCTAAAGCCTTTGGCCACAAGTCTAATTTTATACTTGTCGATTGATCCATCAGTCTTAAATTTCTTTGTTAATATCCACTTATATCCCAAAGTCTTGGAACCTGGTGGTAAATCCACCAATTCCCCTGTATGATTTTGCATTATGGATTCAATCTCGCTATTTATTGCTTCTTTCCAATAAATAGCTTCTGGAGATGGCATTGCCTCCTTGAACGTTGGAGGATTATTTTCCAACAAGTATGTTAGAAAATCAGGTCCAAAAGACGTTGACATTCTTGACCTTTTGCTATGTCTAGGTTCCTCCTCAATTTCGCTTTGTGTAGGATGGTTACTAGTTGTAGCATCTAAAGTTCTCTTTGTTGAACTTGGCTCTATATACACATGTTATACGGAAACATATTTACAAAGAATGAAGTAGTCCTTGACTCAATAATCGTATTAACATGTATATCTTGAATTTCTGATTTATGAACCAGAAAATGATATGCACTACTATTGTTTGCATATCCAATGAATATACAATCAATAGTCTTAGGTCCTATTTTCACCTTCTTTGGTTTAAGGACTTCCACTTTAGCAAGACACCCCCACACTTTTAAGAATTCGTAGGAAGTCTGATGACCTTTCCACAATTCGTATAGTGTTTTAAGCGTCTTCTTGTTAGGAATCTTGTTAAGAATGTAATTGGCAGAAAGCAAAGCTTCCCCCCACAAATTCTGGGGTAAACCAAAACTTAACAACATAGCATTCATCATCTCTTTTAGAGTTCAGTTTTTGCGTTCCGCAATACCATTTGATTGAGGTGAATAATGAGTCGTAGTTTGATGAATGATTCCATGTTCAGAACAGAAACCTTCAAAAAGTTATTCATATTCACCTCCTCTATCACTCCTTATAGCCTTAATCTTTTTTCTTAGTTGATTTTCAACTTCATTTTTATAATGTTTGAACACTTCAATTTCCTCATCTTTACTTCTCAACAAGTAAACATAACTATATCTAGTGCTATTGTCAATAAAAGTCATGAAATACTTTTTACCACCTCTAGTTTGTACGTACTTAAGATCACATATATTTGTATGTATTAAGTCTAGAGGTTCAGTACTTCTTTCAATGGAATGAAAGGATGATCTGGTTAACTTGGATTCTACACAAGTTTCACATTTATGGTGTGGGTATATTTTTATCTTTGGTATATAGTCCAAATTAATTAATCTACGCAAGGTATCATAATTAACATGTCCTAATCTACCATGCCATACATTTGAAGACTCAATCAAGTAAATAGAAGATTCAACTTTATTGGCGCTCTTTGGCGCAATAGTAAAACAAGATATCCTAAAGAGCCCATCCTGAAGATAGCCCTTTCCCACGAATACATCATTCTTAGTTAGTACAAATTTATCAGAAATAAAGACTAACTTAAAGCCATTCTTGCTCAGTAGCGACCCAAAAACCAAGTTCTTACGAATGTCAGGCACATAGAGCACCTCATTCAGAGTTAGTTCCTTCCCAGAAGTCAACCTCATCACCACCTTTCTTTTGCCTTCAACCTTGGACGTAGAAGAGTTTCCCATAAAGAGTTGTTCTTCCTTTTCCATAGCATGATAAGTGGTGAACATCAACTTGTTGGAGCATATGTGGCGAGTAGCAGCAGTATCCATCCACTGTTCCCTTTCATTTCCAATTATGAGACATTCAGAAACCACAACAGATAGGTTCATATCATTAACATTATCAGAAAGCGTGTCCATTGTCACATTTGCTTCAGTATTTTGCTTATTGTACTTCTTTGGCTTGCGACATTCACTTGCCTTATGTCCAGCCTTCCCACAGTTGTAGCACTTGCCCTTGAACTTAGTAGGCGTACTACTCTCTTCGCCTTGAGCTTTGTCTTGGCGCTTCCTCTTTCCCTTAGCACTTGATCCTTCCACAACATTGGCCTTTGCCACCATGGGATCCTTGCCTTTCTTCTCAAATAGGCGGTTATCTTCCTCTATCCTTAGACGGACAATCAGTTCTTCAAGATTCATACCTTTACGTTTATGCTTAAGATAGTTCTTAAAATCCTTCCAAGATGGTGGTAATTTCTCAATCATAGCAGCCACTTGGAAAGATTCTCCTAAGGTCATTCCTTCAGCAATGACATCATGGAGGATTACTTGAAGTTCTTGGACTTGGCTTATGACGGTCTTACTATCCGTCATTTTGAAATCAAGAAATCTGCCAACTATGAATTTCTTCATGCCAACATCT
Organism: Coptis chinensis; assembly: GCF_015680905.1. Lineage (NCBI taxonomy): Eukaryota > Viridiplantae > Streptophyta > Magnoliopsida > Ranunculales > Ranunculaceae > Coptis > Coptis chinensis. The sequence goes on along the minus strand of NC_141456.1, from coordinate 20,526,679 downwards.
TCACTCTTGTATTTCTTGTCCAACGAATCCCAAAGTTCCTTAGCAGTCTTGAACACACTATACACATTGTATAATGTGTCAGCCAACCCACTAAGGACATAATTTCTACACAAGAAATCAGCATGAAACCAAGCATCCTTGGCCAAAACCTTCTCCTTGTCGGTTTCATCAGGGCTTACATCAGGAGCCTTATCCCACAGAAACCTTGCCAAGTTAAGGGTGGTCAGATAGAAAAGCATCTTCTGTTGCCAACGCTTGAAATCAGTTCCATTAAACTTTTCAGGCTTCTCCCCATGAGGAACAGAATGGGAAACATCAGTAGGAACAGTAACAACAGGAGTAACTGGTGGTGTTGCCATATTCTGAAATACAACTACACTTTGTTATTCCCTTAAACCAAAAAAGAGAAGAAAACATAAACAAATTCTGTTCGGTAATGAAGAAGAAGAAAAAGAGATCTGTATTAAGTTGTTAGGAATATACAACTTAATTATACTTAATCTTTGCCAATTACCAAACTATACAAACCTTTTGTCTTGTAAGTGTCTTGTACTTCTTAATTAAATCCGAGCCTAGTGTAGATACACTATGTCCTTAAGATAGATTTTCCCCCTCACGGTGCTTGAAGGTTGATCGGAAACTGTCTCCTAAGATATAACGGATTTTCTTCTATAGAAAGCTAGCACTTCAATTCTATAGAATCAGCAAACACAACATAGTATTTGACTAAGAACAGAGGGAGAAGAGAAAGATCGGAACTCTGTGTGATCTGGTGTGTCTTTCTCTCCAAATTCATCCACTATTTATAGGTGAGTGGTGCCTCTTCAAAACAACATAGTGACTCTTGGGAAAAAGTAAGCAACTCCTTGAAAAGTCACATGTTTCGAAAAGACACACCATTTTGGCATAAAGCACTGTTTCAAACTAGTGCCTATTTCGAAAGGTCACACCTTTTTGGCATGATGCACTATTTCGAACAAGTACACATTTCGAAAGGTCGCACCTTTTCGGCATAATGCACTATTTCGAACAAGTGCATCCTTTTGAAAAGGTTTTTCTCACTTTACGTACTGTTTCAAGAAAAACCCATTTCATCTCAAGTGGGGTAACTTGGGAGACAAACTACTCATTCATATTTTAATGGATTTGTGCAAATTCATTTTTCTAACACATAATACATTAATTACATAAACTAAAAATAATATAAAAAATACAAAAAAAAATCCTAATAATAAAAAAAAATCCTAATAATAAAAATTTCGATATAATCATCTTAATAATACCCCGCATAATACACCATCATAAATCATCTTTCTATTCCATCAGTGTCTAACAAACGTGAAAGATTGAGGTTACCTAATTAAAGAATGTGCTACACGAAAAACCTCCCTCAATTCTCTCGTGTGACCTGGCTGCTGGAATATTCACACGCTATCCTAGCTTACCTGCTCACATTAGCAACATCTTAGGAGGACGTGATTCACCTCCCTTCTTCCTTAATTCTCAATCCTCCATTCATAATTCATTCCTTATGAGCCTTGAATTAAAATTCTTGTTTGTATGAGACTACGGTCTGGTAAACATAAGATATAACTTACATATCATCGTCAGAAATACAATAAACAACTGTTTAAGTTATCTCCTAGACATAATTCTTCCTCCGTAAACCAACCTCGGCAAGTATCTCTGATGCCATTATCTCCCTTAGTTATGGCCCTGGAAAATCCCACAGTCGAGAAACCCCTTTCGGACTTCTATACTGCCTTACAGGAAGGACATGCTTCCTGCATTAAACTCGATGAGATTGCAGGAGATTTTCGCATTCCGCCAAACATTTTCGGTTTGTTACCTGTTTACCATGGTCTAGACCATGAAAAACCATACAATCACCTTCGTCGGATGCAACAAGTAGTCACCACTTTCCGCCATCTAACCGTTACCAATGAACAAGTCTTGCTTAGGTTGTTTCCTTTCACCTTAGATAATAAAGCTTCAGTTTGGCTCGTGGGCAAAGCGCAGCAATCCCTTGACACATGAGCCAAACTCGTATAAGCATTCATGATAAAATTCTATACTCAGAAGAAAACTACAGAGATGCTTCAGAAGATTCAATTCTTTCGCCAGCATCCCTAGGAATCTTTTAAGGAAGCATGGAGCAGATTTACTAATCTGCTTCTCGAATGTCCCCATCATCAACTCGACACCACTGTCTTAGTCCGTTCATTCTTTAATGGTCTCTCTGACCATCAAAAGGAAACATTAGATATCATGAACGGCGGTTGTTTCATGGACAAAGGCGCTACTAAAGCATACATTTTTCTTGAGAAACAGGCTTCACGAAGCACCCATTGGGGTAACACTGATTCTTCCAGATCTTCTAAAGACACTCCTACCAAAGTTACATCTATGTTCGAGGTCAAACCCAATCTGAAATTAAAAACTCTGATCGAGTCCCTAATCAAAAAGGTCGATGCTCTTTCGGTTCAAGTAAATGATCAAAAACCCAAACAAGTCATGGCTACTAACGCTTCCCCATGTCCTATTTGCTTAAGTCCTGAGCACAACGATTATTATTGTCCTTTGGCATATGAGTGCCCTCCCCAACCATCTGAAGAGGCTTGTGCTTTCAACATCTCTAATGCACCTTGGCGACAACATCCGAATTTGGCTTGGGGCCCCCCTACCCAACAACAAGCTCTTTCGGGTGTCAACAACGCTCCTGTACGACCACTCGCGAACTACAATTCCTATCATCAAGGAAATCCTCGGCAATTCCAGCAAGGGCAAAGTTATTTTCCCAACAACATAAATATAGAGTACCAAAACAACCGCAGCCTTGTTCCCGCTAATCAAGGATATGGCTACCAAAATCAACCCGTAAATAATAACCGTGAACTTGTTCCTGCTGCTCCACTAGTACAATCCACTGCCAATAAAACAGCTGAAACTTTTCTAACTTACATGAATCGACAGAATCAAATCCTAGCATCTATCCAACAGTCTCTTCAGCTGTTAGCATAGGATAAAAGTCAAAAGGGCGTGTTTCCTGGCCAAGCAGTTCCAAACCCAAAGCCCATAAATACTGCCTTTAATTTGAACTCAACAATGCACCAGGATCTAGTATTATCATCCAGGGTGAGTGATAAGCACCCAAAACTGTACTATTAAACCCCGAGAGACATAGCATTTTGATCGATTATGTGTTTAATAATCGTGTAATAATTATATTTTCATACTTTTGCAGGTTTCCGCAGTTAATATGAATATAATGATAAAACATGCATCGAAGTACGGGAATACTGAATATTTGAAGTTCCCCACTCAACCCCAGTGAAGCCCAACAAAGCCTGACTAGAGCCGAAGTTTCCAAAAGAACAAAACCAGTGCAAAGGGGGTCCACATATAAAGAAGCAGCAAACTTTCGTAGCTCACATCTGATAAATCTAGGTGCCAACGTTGGCTAGTGAACTGCCAGAGCGACCAGGATGACCAACTCTACGCAAAGACAAAAAGTTGTAAAAATGTCAATACCACCGCCGCCACTGGACACACTAAGTGGACCCACTCGGCGGGCCCAAAAGGCATGACGAGTCAGCATAGGCAGGTGCCAAGAGATGGTCACAAATTTGTGCCACCTTGCAATGTGAGAAGACATGTACCAATTCAAAGTTTAAATTGAATTGGGCTACAAGACAAAACCAAAAACAAAATTTGGTTTGATATGGAGAAAAAGACAAAAGCTAAAATTAAACCGGGTAAAACCAAAACTTTGTATTTCAAAGTTTTGAGTCTCGCAATTCAACAAAAGGACAAATTCTAATTAAAAGCTTCACGAGCCATCCAGCCTATATATATAGGGGGGGGGGGGGTCTTCAGATATTCTCCTTCAGCATTTTCATGCTTTAGCCTCCGCTTAGCAGTCAGTTAGTTTTTCATTTCAGCACTTAAATTCTAACCCTTTTATTTCAGCAGCTTAATACGTGTAAGTCATTTTCTTCTTAATGAAAATCATTTCTTTTCCAGTTTAATTTATGTCCTGCATTTATTTATTTAATGTATACATCAAGTTTAATTATTCTTCCAATGGCCATGAGCTAATCCCCCCCCCCTCAGGGGAAGGGTTATGCTGCTCGTGTGAAAATCCGGATTGACTCTTTAATATTCTAGAATCACTACTTAGGAATTAGGTGTAGATTAGACATCCGGTCCCAAAATGACTAAGACTGTACAAAGTTAGAGTCTTGATGCTCGAGCGTCTCGCGAGACCCAAAATGTCTCGCGTGACTCTCGGTGTCGATAATCTCCAATTGGTCCAACTGATGTAGAATCGAGCCAGGAGCTGAAATGATATTCCAGAGATGAAATATTAGTTCAACTTCTTATGCTAGCGCGATGCGGCTCAGAGATATAGGCATTTCGCTAGGGATCAATACTCGACGTCGTCTCGAATTTGTCTATGAACTCAATACAAATTAGAGCTGTAATGATGTGGTAATATAAATTGTTAAAAAGTGATTCTTGCATGACCATGATTAACCCTCTCCCTATTTCTCTATCTTTGTTTATTCACATCGAAATCATTGTTAGTAATTTATATTATTTACATTTCCGTTAAATTAATTGAACCAACTAAAAAACCTAAAATCCTACTCACTAAAAGTTGTAATTCCAGTTATGAACTTTGCCGAGCCCTAAGGTTTGGATGATCCCTTACTCGACCTATCCTACCAAACCCACGTGAGTAAGGTAACTTAACTAAACGAACGACTATACGGACTTTGGACTTTGGACTTTGGTCTTCGGACTTCGGACTTCAGACTGTGGACTTCGGACCTAAGTAACTAAAAACAAAATAACGTACAATTCCGCATTTATCAAATGGTGCCGCTGCACGCCGAAGGACTCTAGACATTTAATGTAATAACTGGAATACATCAAACATAAAAACCCCCTCCCCTACCTCCTCATCTTTTTAATTTCCATTTCTTTTGTAATACTAACTTGTTACATACCTTATTACCCCAACTTTTTCTACTAACAGATATCTATGAACCAAGTCTTGTTTATTTTCATTAGCACAATCTAAGTATTCTGTAGGAACTTGAAGCATTGAAATGACAAAAAAGTCTCGTACGAGACTATATTAATAGTGCGCGCGAGACTAATCTGGAGTATCAACACTCCGGTTTTCAAGTACATGCCACTTTCCCTTTCAGTACTCTTTTGGACTCTCTAGTCCAGTTTATCCAGTAAGTTCATGAGCTCGGGAGTTAGTTCGATCGTTGTACGAGAAATCGCGGGACGCCAGGTTTCAAATTCTTAAACTCCTCAAACTTTGTTGAGGATATTATTTAGTTGTTGCTATAGCCTGTTTTGCCTTGCATGTTTGTGTGTTGGCATGAGAACTATTTGCATATAAATGTGGTTCGTCATTACATCTTCACGTTAACACGATTAATATGCTTCGAATATATTTGGATGTATGTGTAGTTTCTAGCCACCTGCTTAGAATATTTTTGCATGTGTATATTACATCAATTCACGTACGTATTCATTTGTATGAGTTCATTCTCAACATTCCCCTAGCTCACATTTAAGTTACACGTATCGATAGCTATAGATTATTGCATGTGTAGGACACATTTCTATTCACATAGATTTGCATATGTAGACTTCATGTGTAAAACTAGCATGTGTTAATTGTATATTTAGTTTTTATTTTGACATCTATCATTTTTAATTGCATGTTTCGTAATCACGTCTCCATAATACATTAATTACGTAAACTAAAAAGTAAAAAAATAATTAAAAATTAAAAAAATAATAAAAAAATAATAAAAAATAAAAAAATCCTAATAATTAAAATTTCATCTTAATTATCTTAATAACACCCCGCATAATACACCATCATAAATCATCATATCATCCTATTCCATCAGTGCCTAGGGAACATGAAAAAAAATTGAGGTTGCCTAATTAAGGAACGTGCTAGCACGAACAACCTCCCTCAATTCTATCAGGTGACCTGGCTGTTGGAATATTCACACGTTGTCTTAGCTTACCTGCTCAAGTTAGCAACAGCTCAGGAAGACGTGTTTCACCTCCCTCCTCCCTTAATTCTAAAATCTCTAGTCATAATTCGTTCCTTCACCTTAGCTGATAAAGCTTCAGTTTGGCTCGCCGGACAAGTGCCACAATCCATTGACACATGGGCCAAACTCGTACAAGCATTCATGGTAAAATTCTATACTCAGAAGAAAACTACATAAATGCTTCAGAAGATTCAATTCTTTCGCCAACATCCCCAGGAATCCTTTTCGGAAGCTTGGAGCAGATTTATTGTCTGCTTCTTGAATGTCCCCATCATCAACTTGACACCGCTGTATTAGTTCGTTCATTCTTTAATGGTCTCTCTGACCATCAAAAGGAAACATTAGATATCATGAACGGCGGTTGTTTCATGGACAAAGGGGCTTCTTAAGCATACACTTTCCTTGAGAAACAGGCTTCACGAAGCACCCATTGGGGAAACACTGATTCTTCCAGATCTTCTAAAGATACTCCTACCAAAGTTATGTCTATGTTTGAGGTCAAACCCGATCCGGAATTAAAAACCCTGATCGAGTCCCTAAACAAAAAGGTTGATGCTTTTTCGATTCAAGTAAATGATCAGAAACCGAAACAGGTCATGGCTGCCAACACTTCCCCATGTCCTCTTTGCTTAAGTCCTGAGCACACCGATTCTTACTGTCCCTTAGTATACGAGTGCCCTCCCCAATCTTCTAAAGAGGCTTGTGCTTTTAACATCCCTAATGCACCTTGGCGACAACATCCGAATTTGGCTTGGGCACCCCCTGCCTAACAACAAGTTCTTCCAGGTGTCAACAACGCTTCTGCACGACCACCCGCGAACTACAATTCCTATCGTCAAGGAAATCCTCCACAATTTCAGCAAGGGCAAAATAATTTTCCCAACAATGCAAATATAGGGTATCAAAACAACCGCAACCTTGTTCCCGCTAATCAAGGATATGGCTACCAATATCAACCTGTAAACAATAACCGTGAACTTGTTCCTACTACTCCACTGGTACAATCCGCTACCGATAAAACAGCTGAAACTTTTCTGACTTACATGGATCAACAGAATCAAATCTTAACATCTATCCAACAGTCTCTTTAGCTGTTAGCATAGGATAAAAGTCAAAAGGGCGTGTTCCCTGGCCAAGCAGTTCAAAACCCTAAGCCTACAAACACTGCCTTTGAACTCAACAATGCACCAGGATCTAGTAATGCAAGCCAGGGTGAGGTAAATGCCATTACCACTCTTCATTCTGGCCGAACCATCGACAATAACATACATATGCCAGACGAAGAATTGACAGAAGCCACGACTGACGTTCTTCCAACTCCTACCTCGCAACCTATAACGGACGGAGTTGTTCCTTCCAAATCTACACCCACGTCCTTAGGAAAAGACGCCACTAATCCTTATGCACGATTCCGCTCAAAAGCTCCATTCCCTGCCCGTTTGGCAAAGAACAAACGTGACGAACATTTCGATGAGATCCAAGAAACCTTCAAAAATTTGACCATAAACTTACCTTTTCTAGATGTGCTCCAGCATTTGCCCAAGCATGCCAAGTTTTTGAAGGACATGTGCACCACCAAACGACGTACGAATGTTCCTCAACAAGCGTTCCTCACTAATCAGTTTCCCTCGATTACTACTACCAATGGTGTGGTTAAATACAAAGACCCAGTTCGACCAACTGTACCATGCACGTTGGGCGACAAGTATACCGCTACCGCACTTTTAAACCTAGGCACAAGTGTTAACCTACTTCCCTACTACTTATTTAAGTAGTTAGGTCTTCATGAATTAAAACCTACCAATATGACTCTATAACTCGCGGATCGCTCCATCAAGTACCTAAAGGGCATAGTAGAAAACGTCATGGTCAAGGTCCAAGATTTTTACTACCCCATTGATTTTGTCATTCTAGATACCGAAGTGGCATGTGATTCCATTCCTATCATCTTGGGACGTCCATTTCTTGCAACTGCTAACGCTCTCATAAATTGTCAGGACGGTTCGATGACGTTGTCTTTCGGGAACCTTTCTATCGAACTCAACGTGTTCAAATTAATGAAACAATTTTCTGATCCTATAATGGAGGGTGATATTAGCTTGGTTGATAGTCTGGCACACGATTATTTTACAAACTCTTTTCCCGAAGACGAGGTACGCCAATTTCTTTCTTTTGATAATCCTGAGTTTGACGATGACTCGTACATCAAGGATGTTCATGCATTATTAGAGTCAGTACCACTCTTTGATCCTACTACTGCGGTACTAACTGATCCAGAAGAACCGGACTCGATCTTTTTCATTGAAGAGACGGTCGCTCACGAATCCTTAATCCCCAATCCTCCAACTCCGGATTTAAAACCTCTACCCTCTAATTTGAAGTACGTGCATCTCGATCCCGATGGTAGTCACCTTATAATAATTTCTGCTCACTTAACTACCGACGAAAAAGCATGTTTGATTCGTGTCATTCGTGAACACCGCTCCGCTATCGGTTGGTCCTTAGATGATATCAAGGGAATAGACCCTAGCATATGCACGCATCGTATACATCTCGATGACGGCTCAAAGACATCGCGAGAACCGCAACGTCGCCTTAACCCCGCCATGAAAGAGGTGGTGAGAGAGAAAGTTTTATGTTTACTTGATGCGGGTATCATATACCCTATCTCTGATAGTGATTGGGTTAGTCCTGTTTACGTTGTTCCTAAAAAGTCCGGCATTCAAGTTGTACAGAATGAAAATGGTGAATGCATTTCCACTCTCATTCCATTAAAATGGAGAATTTGCATTGACTATCTCAAACTTAATGCCAGAACGCGTAAAGATCACTTCCCTCTCCCATTCATTTACCAGATGCTAGAACGTTTAGTCGGTCATGCTTACTATTGTTTTCTTGATGGCTATTCTGGCTACTTCCAAATTGTCATCGATCCCGCCGATCAAGAAAAGACAACTTTCACATGTCCCTTTGGAACCTTTGCATACAGACGAATGCCTTTTGGTCTTTGCAATGCCCCGGGCACCTTCCAACGCTGCATGCTCCACATTTTTAGTGATATGGTGGAACGTTATATGGAAGTCTTCATGGACAACTTTTCCATTTATGGAAATTCCTTTGACGAATGCCTATCCAACCTTTCTAAGGTGTTGACGTGTTGCGAAGAGAAAAATCTGGTACTTAATTAGGAGAAGTGTCATTTCATGGTTACCAAAGGACTTGTTCTAGGTCATATTGTTTCGAAAGACGGGATAGAGGTTGATAAAGCTAAAATCATTAAAATTGCTTCGCTACCTTTCCCACATACAGTTCGTGATATCCGTGCCTTTTTAAGACACGCTGGGTTTTACAGGAGATTCATTTAGGATTTTTCTAAGGTTGCTCGACCCTTAACCAATCTCCTTCTTAAGGATGCGGTATTCGATTTCAATTACAATTGCAAACAAGCTTTTAAAACTCTAAAAACCACCCTGACTACCGCTCATATCATTCAACCCCCTGATTGGTCTCAACCATCCAAACTGATGTGTGATGCTAGTGACTTTGCCATTGTCATTTACTATGCTAGTAAAACTCTTAATGATGCTCAACGTAATTATACAATAACTGAGAAAGAGTTCCTAGCTGTTGTCTATGCTTTGGATAAGTTTCGCCCTTACCTAGTTGGATAATCCACCATCGTATATACTGACCATGCCGCACTTCGGTACTTACTCGCGAATAAGGACGCGAAACAGCGATTATTCCGTTAGATCCTTCTCTTACAAGAATTCACCCTGGAAATCAAAGACAAGAAAGGAACCGAAAATATCGTGGTTGACCATTTATCAAGGCTGGTTGGTGACATTGATAGTGATTCTGAAGCCATCTGTGATTCCTTCCCAGATGAATATTTGTACTCCATTTTCTCATCTCTATGGTACGCGGATATCGTTAACTACCTACTTACTGAAGAAGTTCCTTCCTCTTGGGATGACCCCTACCTCTTTAAGTATTGTTCTGACCAACTCATTCGTCGCTGCCACTACACCAAAAAAGGCCAAAAACGACGGTAATTGCCATCCTAAATCGAGATTTACGACGGGAAATGGTGTCCCAGAGTTCGTCGCGAAAAGCTCTGTTAATATTAACGCCGGGAAACTGCGTGGTAACTTGAATTAGAATTGCGACGGGTGTGAGACATTTATTGCCGTCGTTAATTATACGACATTCAAAGCCGTCGCAAATCTCCTTTCTACGGCAACTTCATATTTTCAAATCTAGAACGTACCACCCGTCAGAATTTTAAGGCCCTAAGTTTAGGACACACATTTCTGTGATACATTGTTGTTGGAAAGTCAATTAACGACACTATGCCCCGTCGTATTTGTTTAAATTAATGTTTTTTTTAATAATTTTTTTTTCATAGAACCTATTTTTCCCCGACATCGCTACTAAATACTACATAATTCTCATTCTCAAATCATAAAATCAATTACACAAACATGCTAAAACAACACATTTCAAAAATTGATATATTATACATTGGTTTTTCAAAATTTACAATGTTTTCGAGTTGTTGATTGCCAATAAATAACTAGGCTTTCAAAGTACACAAGGCATCATAAGAACATAATGGAAAAAACAATTTGTACTTTGAAATTCCTATCTTCATCACCCTTACGCAATTTGTTCTTCCATTGAGTCGCACAACCTTTCATGAGGGTAAAGAGCCTCGAGAATTTATTTTCTAGAGATGGGACAAGCAGCTAGCCAAAGCAGAGGCAAACATACAACACGGCAAGAGCATTATCAATGCAGCGCCACTCCAGCAAGAGCAGATTACGGTTCGTCCGAATGAACCTGGAAGTTAATGTACAAGACTACTAATTATGGCCAGATACTTAATAATAACATTCATATATTAAACACTAAAATCAAATAATTAACACAAAGGGCACTACTGAAAGCATCAAGGTTTAAGTATCTAGTAGACTATTTATCATTGAAACTATCATGTAAGATAAGAGTTGTCGTGAAAGCGAGTTTAACACTATCATATGACGGACTCAAGAAAAAAAAATGTACAGATTCAAAATGATATAATTCTCATGTTCATAGAAACTTACCCATTCAAACTTGGGAGTCTGCAAAGATATGAAACCTCTAAACTGTGCATGGGCTAGTTGTTTGTTCCTACTTGAATGGGTTTAAGGTGCACCCCGCCTTCAGAAGGAAGTGGTAGTATCCTCAAACTGAATAACTTAAAAAACCAAACACATATGGGGCCCAAGGAAGCACAAAAAGCATATAAATGAATTTATATTCTAAAAAGAACCAAAGCAAATATATGTGATGTTATAAGCAAATTCCTAACTATAAATCAAGAATTGTTCAAGTCATTCAATTTTAAGTACCTGAGAAATATTTCCAAACATATCATTTGAGAAATACTTCCAAACATATCATTCCTCTTGTATGTTGAGCTAGTTTCTCTTTAAAATGAAGAATGCAGGAAAAGCACAAGACCCATCCATACTTGTATAAGCAGCCACAAATAGCTACGACGTTCTTGTGACCTTACCATCAGAACTTTCCTTAATCTAAAATAAATACACAAACCCAATAAGCGTAAAATAGTACTGCAGTGAATCTAGAAGATATACTAGCAAAGAATAGACAAAACCAATTTATCTTGAAGTTAGACAATACGAAAAATGGGAACTGAAATCTTGAAGTTAGGCAAAGATAGGATGCATTGAGTATCACAAAAAACTGTAGCAACTCGAGAATATAATATATCCTATTCTACTTTTCGACTACCTTTATGCAAAAAGGGTGTTGTCAACTGTGAAGACAAATGTGGAACTTCCTTCAGAGAAAAAGACTCACTTTATTCCTAAACCTCGATCGGCTTAGCTCGATTGTACCCTTCGCTCATCTTTCTTTATAGTATATAAAGAAAGTAGCCGACAAAAGCATAGCTTACGGGAGTTACCTTGAGAACTAACAACCTGGATTTCTCTTTGGCTACTGCTTTGCTAGTAAAGGATTCTATCCAAACTTAATTTCTATGCGCAGAATCACATGTTTAACCATGCCTAGGGTAGGTTTAACCTAGAAAGAGTCCTATACAGGCGTTCTCGTCTACAAGAAACAGCTAATCTTGTAGATTCCTTTGTATCGGATAGGCAATTGCTTAGAAAAGTCAGCTTTGTCTTCGCCCGAAAGTAGGCTTCTTACGCCGTTCTTTTCCGGGTAAAGCGAAACCTCATATAGTTGAGTTTCGAACTTAATTCTAGTCTGACTTATCGAAAACAGGATGCGAACTAATTCTGATCTGAAAAGACCGAGGAAACAAAGTAAGATTTTCTATTCTGGGATCAGCTTAGCTTTAGACCCGCCCGATTAGACCCTGGCTTAGCTGACTTACTACAGAGTAGCGCACTTATGTTCTTATCTTAGCTGACTTCTAGAAAGCTAAAAGCAGAGACTAGTAGTTTGTAAATGGTATTTTCTTTTTACTTAGCAACAAAAAGTTTAATGATTAATATATGGATAGCCTAGCAGAGCAAAGATGTGCCAAAATATAAGCACGAAATGTATCTTATATATTCGAAACGCACATATTGCAATGTTGAGAGTAGAGCCCCATAAATTCCCTTGTTTCCCTCAAGCAGACCACCGCTTTATCTCAAGATCCGAAGTGTCTCCGCCTCCTCAGAACAAACAGAAAAGTAAGATTTGAGAAGTGATGTTTATTTCAAGTGCTCAATAGAAGGCGTACATGAAAACACAACTCCTTTATAAGTGCTAAGCATCTAAAAACTGATTGGATGGAAGTGTTAATATCTACAAAGCAGAGGCATTTTTAGATAGAAACTCATAACAGCGAGGAGCAAACCAGTAATGTTGATGTTGATCTGCAAAACTTACATGTCTCTCTGTCTGATCTCTCTGAGTTTGACGGTCACGCTCATTCTTTTCTGCCAATGCTTTTGCCTGAGGACAGAGACTCCATAAAAAACTTGACAACAATTTTCATAAAAAAGAGAAATAATATTGATGAATAATTTAGTATGAAACTAGTCAATGCACTTGAATAGGTTTTCTACATTTATAAGATGACAAGTAAAGATAATCATAAACACAAACAAATAGAGAAAAGCTAATCTCCACAGACCGCTGGCCTCACATTATACGTTGGTGGCGATCCAGTCTAAAGCTCTTCGCCTTTCTTTTCTTCGCCCCCTCAACGTCCCGAATTCTCCGGATGACGAAGCACCTTTAACAAAGTAGAATTTAAGCAATTAGCATACTTTCTCGGGAGCTCTCTTGATTACTATTGCCGGGAAGGCTTCTTCGCACAAGAGAAAAGTGTAAAATCAACAAGATTACCTCCAAAGATTGAAGTGAGATCATCAACAATATTTGTAGTTGAGGATGCCTTCCGCATGGTCGACGAGGTTCCAGAAGATGTCTGACGGGCTGTTTCAGGTGCTGGTTTTTTTTTAAATTGGGACTCAAAAGTAGACTCCTGATGCAGAAAGCAAAGACGAAAATAATAGTCTGCTAATATTTCAGGAAAAAAAAACAATATCTTGCTTCTAATCTTATTCCCCTAAGTGTACCGAAGTTGTGGTTCTGTTAGGCCTTGGTGCACTGCTAGCTCTACCGCCGAAGAAAAACTCCAGATCATTCTCATTCTTTTGTTGACTCTCTCTCGCAGCAGCCCTCTCACGAGCCTCTGTAGCAGCCCTCTCACGAGCCTCTGCAGTTGCCCTCTCAGAAAGTTTGCTCTTTTTTGCCGGGTAATCCGCTTCACTCTTTGCAACAAAGAACTCTCTCTTTTGCTTCTACAGCTACCTTCTCTGCTCTTTCCTTAGCGTCGGCTGCTGCCCTTCACGTGCCTGAGCTTGTATTCTCTACACAGCAGCACGTGCCTCAGCATTGACCTTATCAACAGCAGCCTTTTACACCCTTAGGTGAGCATCAGCAGCTACTCTCTCACGTGCCTCCCTTGTAGCCTCCAACCTCCTTCGCTCTCTCTCTTTCTCCTCCCTTTCTCTCTGCTCCCGTTCACGATATAATCTCTCCTGTTTTTGTCTTATTTCTTGCTCTTGAGCCTCGTGCAAAGCTTTCCCATCACCTCTTCCGCCTCGACCACGGCCCCGGCCACGCCCTCCTGGATTGTAGTACTTTTCCCTTTTCAGCGGGATTCAGAAACTCATTTATGCTGACACACTACAAGAACAAAAGCATTTAGAAAAATGATACACATGAAAACACCAACTAGAAAACAAAAAGAACCAAATAATCACAGTTAACAATACTAGAAGCAATAGTCACACATTCTGATGAGCATACAACATTAGTTGCGGTTCTAGGAATCAAGCACTTCAAAACAAGGAAATAGACGCTTGATAAATGCGGCAAATTAGCTTTAACATGAAACTTGCATATAAATGACATGAATTCGCACTGACTACAGAATATTACACATGATGTAATCTTAAATTTGTGAAATTTATGCAATTTACAAATTTAGAGATCAATAAATGCAAGTGTAGAACCAACCATCCACACCTTTTGTTGTAAATTACCAGAAAAAGAAAAAAAAAACACATTATTGTCAAAAACTCAAAATTTCAGTGTCGGGACATTATCGATTCATAACAATGTAATGGAACACGTAAAGAAACAACATACAATATTAATAAAGTTAACTTAATAAAGTTAACTGTACAGATTTACAAAAAAATAAAAAAAAAAAAAAGTAAATTTGCTCCGAATGTTCTCCAAAATTAAACAAAAAGTAGATAGAAAACTAGATATCCATCACATTTGAAAGATTTCAAAGATATGTACATAAAAAATCTCAATCGTCATCGAATGTTAAGATGGGGCAAAACATGCACGAGTATAGATTCATACCATCACAAGATTGTGTTGTCAGCAAATTTAACACATTAATAACTTTAGGGAACATGTGAAGAAGTAATATATAATTTAATGATGCTTAACTACGCATTTTATCTTTCCCAAGCAAACTTTTACTAAAGTAAAGGATTTCCGAGCTGCTCCAAACGGTAAGGGCGACCCAAATGTGCAATGTTTCTTTTATTTATAAAAGAGCGCTATCCAAAAGTAAGAGAGAGAAAAGGTATGGCCCGAGTAGAGCTAATAGTTCTCAACTCAAACTAACACATATTAATCTTAGCCAATATATAGAGAGATCGCCAGAGCGGGTTCTTTTTTTTCTTGCTTTGAATATAATATAAAATAATAAAGGATTGGCTGATCAAACTGGAGGGGAGCTTTAACTCTGTAAATGGTATGGCAAATTTCATAACCCAGATGGGCTCAGCTAATGCAAGTTCCGTATCTCCCTAGAATTTTTAAAGAGAGTATTTACTCCTACCCGAGCTTGGGCTACTATGAGTTACTTAAAATCATATGTTTATTGGGGAATGTTGGCTAGGGCCATAGTTTTAAAGTGGGGTTTTAGAGCTTGCCCCTTTCCAGAGAAGTGAACATATGGGACTTGCAACTCTTTCGCGATTGAGAAAGGTTAAGGTTTCGGATTGAGAAAAAAGTAGTCCCTAGCAGGAGTAGGGGAGGGAAAATAAAAACACGAAAGTGAAAAAAGATATAATACCTCAGAATATAATATTTTTCAAAAGTTGTGTGTCTGACTCGCTTATTCTTATATCAGTTCGGAAGGGGGGATTAGCAGGATCTTTAGCAAGCTATGAATAAGATCATAGCATCATTTTAGTCACATGAATAATAACTACCAGTTCTATGGTTCATACAAAAATGAGATCCTTCCATGAACCGAAAGTCAGCTTCATCTTTTAAATTCCAAGACAAAGCTTTCAAAGGTATTTAAATAACCATGATGTGTTCAACTTCGGGCTACTTCCAAGCCAAAGCTTATTACCATTAAGTTTCAGGAGCACAAAAATTAAATAACAAATAAAGACACTCGATTTTCTAGGGAGTCTACACTAAGTTCATGCACATAACAGGGTCCAAATATACATGTCAGTAGCCTGACACTTCCTTCCTTATTTTTGCTTCTCGCTTGTATTGCTTAAAAAGTCAAATACACACTAATCTGATTGTCAACCATGCATGTTTATAAAGATGTTGTCACGACGAGCAATAGAATCGTAAAGTAAGGAGCTGAAAACTCACCCAAAGATCCACAATGAAACTGCAAAAAGCATTGTACCCACCATCACCCATTCATTCTTTGTCACAAGACCCATCTGCTCTAGTTTCAAAGTCAAGCTTCTGGCCGGGGGCATTTAGAGTTTCTTCAGTTTCAGGTGGAAAAATCTTATATAGGATATATGGATTAGCTAAAAGAGAAACAGAGAAACAAATGCAGGTAAGCTTTCAGCCTCGAACAAAGTAACCCATGGAGTTCCAATTTTAACCCCAAGTTCCTTGGCTAGCTTGAGGCGCAACAAGTTATTAGCTGCAGCAGTTAGGAATACGCTAAACATGTAATATGCAACAAGTTATTAGCTGCAGCAGTCAAGACACCACTAGATGAAACTTATTCGTACGCAATATGCTAGACATGCATTAGTAGCTAATCACTGCTCACATAATCACATTACCTTAAGTTTGCATATTGAAAATAAAAACACACACACCACACACACCCAACAGAACAAGATTGACAAATATAAAACCACAACAGGGTAGGTATCTTGACTAGCTCTGGACCAGCTACTGCACTAATCTGAGATGTTTGGTCGAAAGATAAACAGTTAAACCATTTTTTCACGATTCTTTGAAGGATTAAGAGGTGGGTCAGTTAGTAAAATCTTACATTCTGTTGGATCTATCTATGTATATGTATATATATATATATATATATATATATATATATATATATATAAGAACCAATCCTATAATCTTTCACAATAAAAGAGTGTCAGGACCAATGAAAAGATTTACTTTTAGTTCATTGAAAAGCATGATCCCAAACATGGCCCATATCATCCCAATTCTGAACAATCCCATTATTAAAAAGATCATGTTAATTTAGTACCAAATGACGTATGTTAATTTTGGAATAAATTCATTTATTTATGTATCCTAAATTCAACAACTTCACAGTCCATGGTCATTTCATCACATTTTGATTAAACTAGCATTCAAATAACCAAATACATTTCTTGAATAACTCGGAAGAACAAAAAACGATTGAATCGCAAATAGGTTTCATGTTTTAACATGCTAACAGAATATCAATATCTAACCAGAAACACCATCGCAGGGGACAGCCCAAAAAATACATAAAAAAAAACACTTTCACCTAAAACTTGACCAATCAAACACATAAAACCTCCAAAACAAGCAATTTCACCACTAATCAAAACCAAAAGCAAACATTTTGATCAAACTACCCTTACAAAAATGAAACTATCTAATTCATCAAAGTAATAAACACTAACCATATCAAAAAAAATTATTATTATTACCCCGGTGCCATTGTCGCAGACGATTACAATTTTGTTGTCCATCTTCTTCTCCGAAATTTCTCTGATCTACAGCAAAATTTGAAGCGAAAATAAGAAACCTGAAAATTTAAGAAATTTGCACAACCCTTGACTAGAAATTGGGGTTCTAACAAAAACGAAAGTTAACGAGAGAGAGAGTGTGTGTGGGTTACCAAAACTTGAGAGAGAGAGATGAAGCTCTTGCCGATTTTGAGAGAGATTTGAAGCTCTTACTATCAAACCACTACTACCAAAGATTTATTGTCAGAGCCCTCCCACCAAATCCTCACTTTCTTTTTATACTAGGGTTAGTGAAAGAAAGAAATAATGGGCGGGGTAGTAAAATATTCACGAAATGTTGAGCGCGAAAAAGACAAGTGAATCACTTTCTCTCTAAAACCATCTACGACGGTCACCGAACTGGAAAAGCACGCAATGTCTAGTCTCTGATTTGGGACGAAAACTAATGTCGTTCAGTCAACCAAAGTCATCCTGAGTCAACCTAAAAAAGCAGTACGACGGGATTCAAACAATTTAAGACGGTAATTATTGTTCCTAATTAGAGACGGGGTATATAGTCCCAAGAGTGTGTCCTAATTCTTAAATTCTGGTGTAGTGTGCATTCCCGACTGGGAGCACACCGATGTGTTATCCTTTTGTCATGAACAATCTTGTGGAGGTCATTTCAGTGGAAAGAAAACTGCAGCCAAGGTGTTACAATGTGGTTTTTACTGGCCTACCCTTTTTCGCGATGCACATGAACATTACATAGCCTACATTCGTTGTCAGCACTTAGGTCGAATTACAAAACGCAATATGATGCCCCTAAATCCTATCTTGATTGTAGAAATTTTTTATGTTTGGGGCATTGATTTTATAGGACCCTTCCCGATTTCTCAAAGTTTTCTCTACATTCTAGTCGCTGTGGACTATGTGTCCAAATAGATTGAGGCACTCGCATGTCGCTCAAATGACCATAAGACTGTCGTGAAATTTGTAAAAGAAAATATTTTCTCTCGTTTTGGTGTCCCCAAAGCTATCATCAATGATGGGGGTACACATTTTTGTAATAAAATTTTTGGGTTTTTAATGAAGAAATATGGAGTTACTCACAAAGTTGCTACTCCATATCACCCACAAACGAGTGGCCAAGTGGAAGTCTCAAACAGATAGATAAAGTCTATTCTAGAGAAAACTGTCAATCCATCAAGAAAAGACTGGTCTCTCTGCTTATCGGATGCCTTGTGGGCATACCAAACAACATTTAAGACACCTATAGGAATGTCTCCTTACTGCATTGTTTTTGGAAAACCTTGTCATCTACCAGTTGAACTTGAGCATCGTGCCCTTTGGGCCATCAAAAGCCTCAACTACAATATCAATGAGGCAATCGAGAAGCGCAAACTACAATTAAATGAGCTTGAGGAGATTCGGAGTGATACTTATGATCTCTCAAAATCCTACAAAGCTAATATGAAAAGAGTGCACGACAAGCACATTTTGCGTAAGGATTTTAAAATTGGCCAAAAGGTTTTACTGTACAACTCCATATTACACATTTTTCCTGGTAAATTGAAAACACGATGGTCTGGTCCTTTTATTATGTCAGCTGTGACACATTATGGGGCAATCTCTTTGCTTAATCCACAAGATAACAGTGAATTTCAAGTCAATGGACAATGCCTAAAACATTACCATGAATTACGCTCCCCAGATGTTGAACAAACTCTTCTTCAGGATCCGGTCTACATAGACTAGATGTTTCTTTTGGTGTACTTAATCTTGTTTCTATAGAGGGTACACCATTTTGGTAGCCGGGCCATCTTCTATTTTATGATCTCAAAAGTTCTTTGAAGTGTGTGGTTGCAAGCACCGGAACCTTAGTCCACAGAAACTCTATTTCAGAACTGAGTATAAATGTCTTCTACAACACGAGAAAATGTGCCTGTCGATAAACGATGGGTGCCTAAAAGTTCACTTCCTTCCTTCTCTTCCCTTTTCTATTCTCTGCCTCGTGAACTTCAGCTAATCATTTGGTATAAGTCTCACTCATCACGAATAGGGAATGGTCGTAGTACTTTTGCTCGTAAATGACGCGCACGAAGAAAAGGGTGGTGTATGCATTGCCAAACACCCTTCTGTCAAGGTCTTGACTTCCTATCCAATATTAGCCAGTTTAAGGTATACTTTTGTCTGACACCAGCTGTGCAGGATAATCTTCGCCGCCACACCATTTCTCCCACGGGTTGGGAATCGTCTTGATCTGACGTTAAAAGACTCACACACATCTTGAGAATCTGACATTAAAAGACTTGATTCGTCTTGAGGATCTGACGTTAAAAGACTCACCTTGTAGATATGTATATATTGTTGACAAATTCCCCGTGCTTTAAGTTGTACACATAAAGATTCGTGTTCAACCTCGGATGTTACATACTTGGAACACAAATGGGCAATGGATTCCACCATACCAACCCCTAGAATTGGTTACTTTGAGTTCCCTTTGGGGCAGTTTGAGGATAGCCGTATGTAATAAGGGCAATATTATTAGACCATAGCGCGCACGGTCCAGGATGGTACCGTCCTGCCCCTAACCTAATACATAGAGGTAAAGCCACAGTCTGGCTGGATTGGGTTCGCTTCAATGCCGACATGACAATTGCCTATGAATTTAGATGGTGACTCTTCTGGACATCCAGTGTTTTTCACGTAATCTCCCTTGTATATAAATAAAACATTTGTTTATAAATAAAAAAACCCCTCCTTTCTTTTCAAAACTCTTTTGACATTTGAGAATGACTCGTACAATTGATAGCATTTTTTTGTGCCGATCATTTTGATATCTCGTTCATCCAATTCGGAGTCCAAACGAGTCGTGGGTGAGCGTTTAGATTTTTTAGGCTTAAATCGGGCTTTAGGCTTGATTTGGGCTTGGGAAATTTTTTTGGCCCAACTAATTCTCAAAATCTTGGGCCCTTTAAACCCGACAAACCCGACCATATGCGTCACCATCACACACTTCGTCTTCCCAAATTTCCAGATCTTGTCCCCTCTCGATTAAGTCTCGCACGAGATAGGCCCACGTTATATCCAGGTCTCGCGCGAGACTCCTACAACTCCGACCCAATTCCCTTCCGTCAGCAAGTCCTATTTCTCCCCCTCATCATAAATCAATAGCCAGCCTCTCCCTAAGACCAGTGATGGCCAGAAACAGGCGAATTTGTGTGGAGAAAAATTTTAGAAATTTGTTTGAAAATGGGATGTTTGCTCCATTCTTTGATAATGAAATTCACTCTAGAGGATGGGAGTATTTGTTATATGCTAATGGCGGGTTTTATTCCAAGGATTTGGTGATGAAATTCTACGACAATGGGAGCTTTAATGGCGACCATTTTTGGGTTACTGTCGAGGGTGTGCGCCACGAAGTCACACCTGTTTTGATCTCTGGGATCACGGGCATTCCTTTGGTCGACCACGTACTAACTCAGCAGCAGTCCGTGTACCCACGGACTTATGACCTAATGCTCGACACGCTAATCGAGGGAGAGTACAACATAGATGGGAAATGCGCGTATCAACGCTCGGTGCGATGGAACCAGCTGGCGGTGACTCAATGGCTAGGACTGAACGTCATTGGCACCTCGAAGCCCTCGGACATCAACAAGACCTTCCTCCACCTTCTCTGGATCCTCCAGGAGCGAAAGGGTAACTTCTGCATAGTTACCTTTCTTTTTTATATTATTACACATGCCATTCTTAGGTCAGCCCCTCTTGCCGTTCTTGTAACGCAAGTTATGATTAATTTGGGTTTTCTGTCCGCCACCCCGCTACTCCCCATACCACAATATGAGAATATGCTTGTCTTCAAGAAATGCATACTAACCCCTTGGGAACCCATAGCACTAATGGCTGCTGAGCACGCTAACGTAGGCCCATCTCACCCACCCTATTTTGATGAGACTACTATGAGTAAAATGAGTCACCCTATGGATGCCTTGCATGCTATGAACAGTGGCATGAGAGACATGTACACTCGCCAGGTATCGATGAAGCATGCCTTGGGCGAGTTAAAGACGGATATGACCACTCGCCACAGGGCGCTGACAGACAGCATGGGCAAATTTCAGCAAGAAATGCGAGCTTCCATGAATGCATTTCAGGACCAGATGACTACTCGCCAGAACAAGTTCCAATGAATGTTCATGGCAAACTAGCATCAGTTTCAGGCTCAGGTGTTGGATACTCTGGGTGATATCTAGGAGCAGTTAGCCTCCACATGAGCTCGTCCTGCACGACGTCGCAGGACTCCTGGTTCTTCTTCTGCAGCCCATGAGGATTCTCCTGCAGCCCTCGAGGATTCTCAGTAGACAGTTTATTTTCACCGTTATTATAGATTAATTATGTCAGATATTTTATTTACGTGTTTGCATTTTTATTTTCGAACTTAGGATGTCTGTCAATTTCTACATTCTCCAAAATTTCTGCCTTGTTAATTAGTATATTAGTTATCTCCAATATTATATTATATAGGTAGAAACATATATAATAATATTAGTAATAAAAGTATATATACATATATTTAACGTCACAATTAACGACAAAATTTTACCATAAACCAACGTTTTGAAAAACGGACAGAAAACGGTCATGAAATCGCATCCTAAAAACGGTCAGAAAACGATCATGAAATCACATCTAAAAATGGTCAGAAAACGGCTCAATTTTCTTATATAAATAAGTTCAACACATTCTTCACATTTCACTCCTTTCACTTTCTCCCCTCTCCACTTTTTATTCTAAAAAACGTTTTTAGATCACTCCAAGTTTCAAGATTCATGGATGCACTAGAAAAGTTTGAGCAGCAGCAAATTGAATATGCTACTCAAGTCTTCATGCTCGGTTGTTTTATTATAGTAATGTTGTTAATGTGGAATTCTATCTAATATTTAGGTTTGTATTTTATGTCACATATCATTATGATGTGTTTCCAATCCTCTGTACGTTCTTACATCTTATTGTAATAATATATTTCCATCTTCCTTTGCCTTCTACTTACGCTATTTCTTTTCCAAAAAAAAAAAAAAAAAAAAAACTCCTTGTAGTCACATGCCCCATTGTTCTCATCCACGTTTTGCGCCATATTTTAGAAAATACACGTGGTCTAACTACCCTGTCACACCTCGATCTGTATTTTCTACATCTTCGGATTGGTGCCTATTTATAACAAGGATAGACACTCTAAATACCAACTTCCCTTTTTCCACTAAATTTTTTTCTTTACCCCTCCATCTTTAATGGCCCTCACTCGAATTTTCGTGCCCGAGCAAAATTTTATGGAAAATTTCCAAAACGGTCTTTTTCATCCATTTTTTGACACAGAAATTTTACGTCGAGGATGGTACCCTCTTTTACATCATAAACAGGCATTTTTTTTCCAGAGAATTGGTCCTGTTGTTCTATAAACACGGTTATTTCCAAAACGGGCAATTCTTTGTCCGTGCAAATGGATGCGAGCATGAATTGACTATGGAAATTATCTCCAAGGTACTTCAAATTCCCATTACAAACCAAGGGATACATCTTCAGGATTCACCATTCGACAATATCAGACATCTGATGTTTGCAACTATCCTTCACGGTGAATACAACTGGAAAAACCGTGTTGTTTATCAGTGATCCTTGCAAAAGAACCAATTATCTGTGATATGATCCAATGGCTGGCTCATAATGTGCTCGGCACGTCTAAAGACTTCCGAAATAACAAAGCCCCTCATCCATCTACTATAACTGCAATGACTTTTGCATTATTAAATTTATCTGGAACGCTATCGCACGTGCCAGGAAAAAGGCGGCTCCTTTGCCAACCATTGTAACACTTATCATGAAACATTGGGGTTTTTCTAGTACTTCTCCTAATACACCTCTCAAAACAGCTAACATTCTTACCATTCACTCAGTTTGCAGGAACGGTTTCTGGAATCCCGACATTGCAAAGAACCATGTCAGTACAGAAACCGAAGAAGCTTGTTCTGCTGACAACATCTTCACTGAAAATGCATTAAGCAATGTATTTAATCCTATGGAAGGCCTTTGTTTAATTCAACAAGGCCTGATGACATTATACAAACATCAAAACATTATCATCACCAGTCTCCTTGAATTTCATGACCTGCGGACAATACAGAAGAGGAACAAGCATAATTCTTGCCGCAATCACAACTTTGTTCTCGGCAAATCACACTCTCATAATGGAGAACCACGGTGAGATTTACCAGACACAGAGTGAAATTATGCAACGAGCTGTTGCCAGAATTGACGGCATCGAAGATCTTATAAATGGATCCATTTCACAAAAGGATCCTCGCCGTTACTTGGGCCCATGACACAAATTACATTTTGCAATTTTATGTTCTTTGTCATTTTTTTAGTTTTTTTAAATATAGTGCAATTTCCCTATGGTAATTTGTTTTTTTAATTATTCTCATCATATTCTAATATTTGTTTATCTTTGTCTAACAAGTAGCATCTTTCTTCACACATCTTCTACAATGGAAGCTCCAAAGATGATTCCAAAACAATATTTCCATTCGTTGCTGAATTCTCCTGCATATGGACATCTTTTCAGAGACTACATCACTCGAGTCGGTTGGAACTCTCTTATTCTACACCCGGACCAGACATATATACTCCCCAAGTTTGGCAACTTATTTTTACGATCATATGGAAGATCTACCTGCTGTACAGGGTTTCCCTTTGAACGGATTTACAATCCGTATTGGTAACACCCGACACTCTTTTTACGAGCCAACAGTTGCTATGGCTCTAGATCTTCCTCCCTTTCAGCCAGACATCCCCATCCAATACATGGTAGAAAACAACTTTAACGACTATTCTTGGGAAAAATTTGCCGCCCGTTATGGCGATAGCCTTGCCCAAGTCAGGGAACGTGCCGTAGCTGGCCGATGGCCAGACTTTACTATTCCACTTGCCAGTATGACCATGAATGTTGGAACTGCCATGTTATATATTCTTCTGAACATCATGGGGGATTGGCATTTTTCCACTGCATCAAAGTCAGCTTGTAAGACGTTCCATGCACTCGCCCAGCAACATACCGCCTTCGATATCACAGACCTAATAATTGAGAACCTAAAGAAGGCTCGGTCTTTTCGGCAACACTATATCACCTTGCCAGTCACAGCATGCAGGATAGTAAGGATGTACTTCCCACAGTTTGCGGCCACCTTTTAGGACTCTGTAAAGGTCAACTCTATGTGTCCAACCAACAAGATCATTCGTTCCCTACGATTTTGGACATGGCAACGCCCTGCAAGGTATCTAAAGAAAGTGCGTTCCTTCCCTAATGATGATAAAATGATAGCTCATCTGGACACTGCAAATAAGAGGAAGTGGAGCGAGGTCTAGAAAGCTATGATAGATTGGCGTGATGCAAAGGAATGGCATTTCTACAGGGACGAGGCAAGGATGGACTATCCCCCAGTTCAAGGTTGGGGCAATGTGAGTAGATGCATGTACATATTTGTTTTATGTTTTGATGTGAGATAAATAAATAACATAACAGTGTGCCAATCTAATAGTGTGCTTTCTTTTTTATGATGTATAATATATAGTGTGTTACAATAAATTTCTGTGGAAGATATCAGCTATATTTTTGCTCAAAGCCTCTCAGGTATACTCTTTCTTCCTCTTAACACTTTGAGGACACAGTATAACACCCCGGCTTTTTCTTTGTTTTCCTAGTATAAAAAATAATAAATAATAATAATAATGAAAATAGATAAAATGGATAGATGATAATTATCAGTTAAGGATAAAAGTCCCGTGAGTAATAGATAAGTGTTGTCCTTGTTTTTCGGTGAGTTTTCTCACGTAGAGTTTTTGGGGAAAAACACAGCGAGAGTTTATACAGAAAAATGGGATTTTACTGAAAGAGGAAAAGAAAGGTTTTTCTAGTAGCTGGTTGATAGTCGGAGTGCGCTAAAGGTGAGTAGTCTGAACAGGTTTATTTTGGTTAATTTTTGTGTCTGCTAAACCTATCAGTAATACTTTTACATATTTGAGATTTTGTAAACTCTGTAATGTTGCCGACTGATAGATACAAAATTTTCCAGTACTACAGTATGTAAAACTCTGATAAGTTTGAAAATTTAAGCTGTCGAAGCCTTGACACCTTGACACCGGTCGTTACTGGCGTCGCCATTCAACACCAAATCGTCCTATTATTTGTTGTGTTGAAATTATGTGTTTTAATTGATTTTATTGGTGATGATTGATTGTTGGTGGTTTATTGGTGATGATTGGTTGTTGGTGTCGCGAGATGGGGCTGTTGAAGCTCCGGAGGAGCAGTAATGGCGTCCAAACAAAAATCAAACCGTCCTGATTTTTGGTGTGGATTGAACCTTTGTTTGGTTAGATTTTTTTGTATCATTGGGTTTGGGTTTTGCTAGGGAGCGAAACCGAACTGTTGGGAGGTCAGTGGTGGTCCGGCGAACTCTGCAGTGGAGGAAGATCGGTGGAAGAGATAACCTAGCAAGTGTTGGAAATCACGATTTGTTGGTATGGATATTTAGGGATTTTCACGAGTAACCAAACCGCTGGAGTGAGGGTGGCGGATTAGTAGTTGGTTGGTGGTGGCTGCTGTGGCAGTGGAGGTGCTGGAAAGTGAGAGAGGAAGATGAACAGTGCGATTCATTTTGTGTTGGGCTTGGGCCGAAATTTGTTATGTGGGCTTATATGTTTTATTTTAGATTTTCAAATTTGGATTTTTGTTTTAGACTTTGGGCTTTTGGGTTAGAAGAGTTTGAGACTGGTTGACTACTGTTGACCCTTGGCAGGTCGACTTTGACTTTGACCAGGGTTGACTTTGACCAGAGTTGACTTTGACCAGTTGACCCAATTTGACCTTTTAACTCGGATTATGATTTGGGCTATTAGGATAGGTCTAGGGCTATTAGCAAGCTTGTCTTTAGGCTAAGACCCTTCTATATACGTGTGTACGTGTATTAACTACTATGTGATATTTCAGTTTTTATATATGACGTTATGACACTTAGACATCGGTAAATTAATAACGCGTAACCAAAAATACATGAATCAAGATACTCCTTCGTTCTCTAAAATAACATATGTAATAAATTTCAATAATGCGTAAACAAATTTACCGCACTCTTTTAGAACTCTCCACGCCTCAAGTTTTGGAAATTTAGTTTTATGACTGTTGATGTCATATGTTAGGTGGCCATTTATTGAATGTGCCATAAATAGCCCGTTAGCGTTATATATTGGGTATTCATTGACTGTGCCATGAATGACCCGGGTATTCATTGAATGTGCCATGAATGATCATACTCTTTGGACTGCCCTAGAGAGGAACTAAGGTATTCGCCTTGCGGGTTAGTTATATTCTTTGAGTGTACGGGAATGTAGGGTTGGGTATTCCTTAAATGTGGCGGGAATAACCTAAGGTACATAGGTACTAAATGGTGAGTGTATAAGAAAAGAAATTGATTAATTGATAAGAGAAATTGATTTGATTATGCGAGTGTTTGAGTTACTTTTGAATACCTAATATAATATCTACATATGTTATATAGAAGTTCTAACTTTCTTTTGCAGGAGGGTAGGACTTAATAACATTTTGTGTAGGGACGCGGTCCTACCCTTATACAGCAGTGGATATCAGTAAGTTTTAATTCAATGATTTAGATATTAAAACGAGTTATTAGAATGAGTTAATATAATGGAAGTTTTGCTTGGGAAGAAACTATACCGGGTGAAATGACGGAACTACCTATCTTCCAAGCTGAGAATGATTAAGTTATGGGAAAATATAACGTGATTGTTTGGATAATTAAAGTATGATAATGTTTATATGTGGTTAGTCTACTCATACCAGCAAATTCCATTTTGCTGACCTATGTTTGCTTTGTTTTGGCAACGTGGGTGTCTTCTTGGGAACATAGGTGGAAGGTAGTGGAACCGCGGCGTGTGAATTGGATTCTTGCCTGGAGCAGTCCGTTAGTTTTGTTAGGTCTATTTTTTTTGAAAGAATGTAATAACGTAGTTATATTTTCAGTATGACATGAAAATACGATGTTGAAGACCTGTTATTCTTAGAGTGGTTTGATGTTTTATTGGGACGGAAGATAGACTTTTTTATAAAGTAATAAAGAGAATTTTGGAGATTATTTTTGTTGTTAAGATTATTTTATGATGTGGGTTTTCGGTTTTGGCATGTGTAGTATCCACCCCGTCATAGCTTAGGTTTTTAGACAATTGAATATAGTGATGTTTAAGATATTTATATTTCAAATATTCATTTTTTTTAATTGTTTAGAAAATTGGGTTGTGACACACAATGTCTGACTGTTTGGGGGTGGTGAGAACCTTTCGCAAAAATTAAGCATGCATAGTTGTATATAGTTTACTTTATGTCTAAATAAATGTATTTAGTGACAAGTTCTCGTTTCCTTTTCTGTGATGAAAAATATTTAGAAATCTCACCCTAGCATCAGAATTAGGACTTGTTCTTAGAAACTTAATTTACTACGTATGCAATAGTTTTTACTTCTTTTCATGAGCATTCATGCACTGACTATCATTAAATATACACAGCAGTAAGTTTCTGGGACCCATGGTTAGACAACTTAGTTTCCATATCCTGTAAGAATCTAACCAAAAAGCCTTAAAATGTGTGATATGTGAGTAATGACACAGAGGAGTAGTTTTTCCGAATAGAGAAGTTCACACGTCTACTTACTTGATCACTACCCAAATCCTAGGCAAGAATTTAGGCCTTCTTTGGATCGATATAGCCAAAAATTCACACCTGTAAAAAAATTTACCGCTAGTCGCCCCACTGAACCATTCATTAGCCCTTTCTATTTCACCAAAAATTCATTACCCATCTATTAACGACAAATAAATAAGCCTACCTAGATGATGAGTATGAGAAATAGGATGAAATGCAGAAGAATGAAGAGAAAAACCTTGTCACAAATCAAATTCAGTTACCTGTTTCAGTAGAAAAGAAAAAGAAAAATAGAAATATGTTTCCAAAAATCAAAATAAATATCAAAGTTAGAATTCCCCTCAAAAATCAAATCAAAAGTGATGCGAGGACGCAATAGATTATCATGTGCACAGCACATGCATAATGCTACAGCTAGAGTTTATCTTTTATTCTACTTCTATTTTAAATCCTTAGTTAATTAGAATTAGACTAGCTTCTATTTTAATTTCCCAAGTTCTATTATGATTAGGATTTGTTAACTAGTTCTCTATATAAGCAGATGTAAACCTTAAGATTTTCAGACTTGATTATTATTATTGAATTAAAAGAATTCGTTTTTATTCATTAGACCCTAGTTTTAGGTATCTTTATACATTGTGTATCTATTGTTCTTGCTTCCGCGACAAAGATACATCAAATTGGTATCATATTTTTAGGTTTTTTCCTAGTTTGCTCGTCATGGCCACTTAACGAAGAGAACGCGGACGACCACCAGCAGTGAATACAAGATTGGTTCATGTTGATAAAGAATTGCAAGCAAATTCAACTGATTTGCGCGACATAAAAGAGATTTTGATGAAGCTCGTACCTGATTTTCAACCCAAACACACCATTGACGTTGTGGACAGACAGTGGGTGGACGATGACCACCAAGATTCCCACCACTCTGGTTCTTTGCAGCCCAAAATACTCAATCGAATCGACGCCGCAATCATGCACCTTCGCGCAGAACTTCTCCACATCCATCTTCCATTGAAAGCGATAAAGAATCGCTTGTAGCTTCAAGCACTAAATCACCATCTTCTCCAATTAAATGATTAGGACGACCTATTGTTGATGGAAGTGGTCCGATTTTGAATCCCACTGATCGGGGTCGATTTCCTCGTGCTGATTTGGCCTTCCCGAGTCAAGATCGCAGACGTAATCACCCAATTCGAGTTCCCCATGTTGATCAAACTTTTCAGCATAAAGATTTTGCTCCCGAAATTTATTATGATGCAGATCTCGATGCAAATCACATAAGCTATCGTCGAAATCTGTCAGGCCTTGGCCGTGGTCAAAGGCATATTGATGCTTCTGTTACTCCTGGTCATCTTCTCCAGCAGAATTCAAAATTGGACCACTTCCATCAACAAAATGTGCACCATAATACAGGTAATTTTGATATTAATCATTTATTGCGCATTTTAGAGAAGAATCAGATGGGTGATATTAAATTAGACGTGCCTGAATTTAATGGAAAATTGCAGCCTGATGCTTTTGTCGACTGGTTAAATAAGATTGAAAAAGTTTTTGATTATAAAAATTTTGAGGATCCTAAGTGTGTTAAATTAGTTGTGACTAAATTAATGGGATATGCACTTGTTTGGTGGGATGAACTTCAATTGACTCGTGCTAAATTGGGTTACAATAAGATTACTACATGGGATAAGATGCGCCGAGAGTTGAAAAAAGAATTTATTCCTCATGACTATGAAAGGGATTTATTCATGCGCCTCAAAACTTGAAACAACGGCTTCAAAGTGTGGCTGGGTATACTGAGGAGTTTCTTTTGTTGTGCACACGAGCTGATTTGTCTGAATCCGTCGATCAAAAAATTGGGCGTTATTTGAATGGGTTGTGTAAACCACTTCGAGAGGCATTAGCTTTCAAAGATGTTTATGATATGTCCGATACTATTAAATATGCTCTCAAAGCTGAAGATCTGCTTCGCTCATCCCCTTCAGCTACTGCTAGTGCCACTTCTACCCATGTTACTTCGTCATCCAAACCTCCTCCTACCAGAGTGGGTCCAATCACATGCTATGAGTGTAAGGAAATTGGACATGTTCATAGTGACTGTCCTAAACGCAAACGCGTGGGTTTAACACAGGATGAAGAAAATCTCAACCATCCGGAAGAAGACGTCACTGAGATTGATGACTTTTTACCTTATGCAGATTCTGGTTGTCCCCAATTGATTGTTCGTCGTTCTTTAATTACTCCAGTTGTTAAGCATGATCCTACGTCATGACTTCGTCATAATATCTTCCGTACTCGCTGCACTTCGAATGGCATGTTATGTAATGTTATCATTGACAGCGGTTCCAGTGATAATATTGTTTCTAAAGATATGGTGGACAAGCTGAAACTCAAGGATGAGCCACATCCTGAACCTTACACTATTTCTTGGTTACAGGATGGTGCCACAGTCAAGGTTACTCGCCGTTGTCTAGTTTCATTATCCATTGGTCCTAAATACAAGGATGATGTTTGGTGTTCTGTTGCACCCATGGACGCATGCCACTTGTTACTTGGTCGTCCCTGGCAGTATGATCTCCTTGTTATTCATAATGGGCGTGAGAACACTTATACTTTCACTTCTAGTGGCGAGAAAATTGTTTTGGCACCACTGACTCCATTTCGCCCACCTTCTCAGCCACGCCCACCAGTGAAACCAGGTTTTCTAGCAGACGGACGTCATTGCGGTATGTTTCTTGGTCTTATTGCGTCATTTCTTGCAAACCCTACTACTATACCACCTGTGTTACAACCAATGCTAGATTCATATTCTGATGTTTGTACTGAGCCTGCTAATGGAGGATTGCCCCCTTTACGAGATATCCAACATGCTATTGATCTTATTCCTGGAGCTCCCCTCCCTAACTTACCACATTATCGCATGGCTCCTTCTGAACACGCCGAGTTACAGAGGCAAGTTACTGAGTTATTAGCTAAGGGATTTGTTAGAGAGAGTATGTCCCCTTGTGTTGTGCCAGCTTTACTTACTCCTAAGAAAGATGGGAGTTGGAGAATGTGTGTTGATAGCAGAGCTATTAACAAAATCACTGTGAAATATCGTTTTCCCATTCCACGCCTTGAGGGTATGCTTGATTCATTGCATGGTGCTAAGGTGTTTTCCAAGCTTGATTTGCGATCTGGATTTCATCACATTCGTATCCGCCTTGGAGATGAATGGAAAACTGCCTTTAAAAAAAAAGACGGTTTATATGAGTGGTTGGTCATGCCCTTTGGTCTTTCTAATGCTCCTTCTACCTTCATGCGTCTTATGACTCAGGTTTTGAAGCCTTATCTGAATAAATTTTGTGTTGTCTACTTTGATGATATTTTGATTTACAGTTCTTCTGAGTCTGAACATATCAAGCATATTGAGATTCTTTTGGGTGTTTTGCGTACTGAGAAGCTTTATTTACAACTCAAGAAATGTTCTTTCATGGTTGACTCTGTGGTATTTTTGGGTTTCGTGGTTTCTGCCGATGGTATTCGTGTTGATGATTCCAAAGTCCAGGCTATTATTGAGTGGCTTGTTCCTTCTACAGTGACTCAGGTTTGTAGTTTTCATGGTTTAGCTTCTTTCTATAGAAGGTTCATTCATAATTTTAGCAGTATTATGGCTCCTTTAACTGCTTTGACGTGTGCGAAAGCTTTCAAATGGACTCCTGAAGCTAATGAGGCATTTGACTTGATTAAGAAGAAGATGACTTCTGCTCCTGTTCTAGTTTTGCCAGATTTCACTCAACTCTTTGAGGTAACATGTGATGCTTGTAAGTACGGCATTGGTGCTATTTTGAGCCAAAATGGCAAGCCGGTTGCTTTCTATAGTGAGAAACTTACTGGTGCTAAATTGAATTATTCTACATATGACTTGGAGTACTATGCAGTTGTCCAAGCTGTACGACATTGGCATCATTATCTTATTCATCGTGAATTCCTTATAAAGCCTGACCATGAAGCTCTTCGTTATCTTAATACTCAGAAGGATGTCAGTACTCGACATATCAAGTGGAACTCTTTCTTGCATAAATATACTTTCCACTTATAGTTTCAGGCTGGAAAGGATAATCGAGTTGATGATGCTTTGAGTCGTCGTTCGCATCTCTTGGTTACTCTCCGTACCTCTTTGTTTGGTTTTGATGAGTTAAGCGACTTATATGCTCAGGATGCCTATTTTGGTCCTATTCATGCCGACTGTTTGGTACATCATGGTGTATCTGGTGAATTGTTTCTCCATGATGGTTTCATATTTCGGGGTTCATAGCTTTGTATTCCCGTTTCTTCCCTCCGTGATCAGATTATGATTGAAATGCATGCTCTGGGGGGTTGAGTGGTCACTTTGGGATCATAAAGACCATTGCCTCTATTAGGGAGAAGTACTTTTGGCCTACTATGCGTAGAGATATTAACCGGTTTATTGAGCGATGTTATGTGTACCAAACAGCGAAAGGTAAGCACACTAATGCTGGTTTGTATACTCCACTTTCGATTCCCGACAAACCTTGGGTTGATGTCTCCATGGATTTTGTGTTGGGTTTACCACGTTCTACACATGGAAAGGATTCTATTTTTGTGGTTGTGGATCGTTTCTCAAAGATGGCTCATTTCATTCCCTACACTCGTACTATAGATGCTGCACAGGTTGCTCATTTATACTTCCGTGAGATTGTTCGTTTGCATGGTTTACCTCGCACTATCACTTCTGACAGAGATGTCAAATTTACTAGCTATTTTTGGAAAACATTATGGAAGCTTTTTAAGAGTAAGCTCCAATTTTCTACAGCTTTCCACCCACAGACTGATGGGCAAACTGAGGTTGTAAATCGTAGTTTGGGTGACCTATTGAGGTGTTTGATTGATGATAATCCCAAATCTTGGGAGTTTGTTCTAACACAAGCAGAGTTTGCTTATAATAACTCACAAACCGCTCTACAGGCCTTTCTCCTTTCATGATTGTAACTCGAATAACTCCTCTTACTGTTCTTGATCTTGCTCTTATTCCATCGACTGTTCCCGTTTGTGCATCTGCAGAGGAATTTTCTTCCCGGATTCACCTTATTCATGAGGATGTCAAGAAGCGTTTGGAGAAATCTTATGCCATGTACAAGACTAATGCAGACAAACACAAGAGCTTAGTGACTTTCAAGGTTGGTGATTTGGTGATGGTTTATTTGAGAAAAGAATGTCGGCCTTTATCTCACAAGTTAATGATGCGACGATTTGGCCCATTTCCCATTATCGCCCGACATGGAGAAAATGCTTATGAATTGGACCTCCCTCCCGAGATGCGTATCTCTCGCACTCATAATGTAGCAGATCTCACTCCTTTTGTTGGCAATAGTATTCCACCTATTCCCCTACTTGTAGATCATAGTGTTGTTCCTGCTACTGCTACTGCTACAGATCGGATTGAAACTGTCATTGATGTTTCTACTACTACGACTTACCAGGGTACTTATGATCGTTATTTGGTGAAGTAGTGTGACCGTCCATTCTCAGAAAATTCATGGATTTCTGATGCTACATTTCAACTCATGGATCCTACTTTCTACCAGAAATACAAGGACTTAATCTCGAGGACGAGCTCTTCTCAAGCTGGGGGGATTGATGCGAGGACGCAATAGATTATCATGTGCACAGACATGCATAATGATACAGCTAGAGTTTATCTTTTATTCTACTTCTATTTCAAATCCTTAGTTAATTAGAATTAGACTAGCTTCTATTTTAATTTCCCAAGTTCTATTATGATTAGGATTTGTTAACTAGTTCTCTATATAAGCAGATGTAAACCTTAAGATTTTCAGACTTGATTATTATTATTGAATTAAAAGAATTCGTTTTTATTCATTAGACCCTAGTTTTGGGTATCTTTATACATTGTGTATCTATTGTTCTTGCTTCCGCGACAAAGATACATCAAAAAGGGAATACAAAAGCTTGAAAAATCCAAGTATGGAAACCCATGTTAGAAGCAGGAAAGAAAATAAGGATTTCTCTAGTATAAATATCTCGAAGACCTTATTCTCTCATACTTATCATTTTTTTTAATTTTCTATTCTATTTTCTTCTACACTACCTCCTAAGCCCCATAACACCTAATAAAGACCTCTAGCTCAATTAGGAGTAGGATAGTGTGATAATAAGTAGTAGTTGTGACTTCTCGACCTCGGCTCCTCTGATTGTCATTGAGAATGTGAGGAAACGTGTGCCCACTGCACACTGGAGATAGCAAACTTGAGTGGAAAAATAAGAGAAAAATTGTGTTTCAACACATACCTGTGAGAACCTACTTAAGGACGCTATCCAAAGGATCCAGAAATGGCCTTGCTCGTACATGTCATTATAAGATCACTGCATGCATGCTCATACGTAGATGTTTTGATTATTGTATATATATTAACTTGAATTTCAAAAGAATTAAATCCTTGTTTCCCCCGTTACTGAGTCGTTGTAGTATAAATGAAGTTTGTGAGTATCTTCTCTGGAAAACTCTCACGAGGCTATAACTCGCCCACTAGGGAATTCCTATTGATTCAAGGCCTTGTTGCATACGGTCAATGCAACTGCACTCTGCGAAATGAAATTTAGCTTAGGACAACACATTTTTGACCACTTATCATTTTAATGTCTCTTCTTTGCTTGAGGACAAGCAAAGTGCTGTTTGGGGGTGGTGTGATAAGCACCCAAAACTGTAATATTAAACCCCGAGAGACATAGCATTTTGATCGATTATGTGTTCAATAATCGTGTAATAATTATATTTTCGTACTTTTGCAGGTTTCTGCAGTTAACATGAATATAATGATAAAACATGCATCGAAGTACGGGAATACTAGAATATTTGAAGTTCCCCACTCAACCTCAGTGAAGCCCAACATGCATCTTAATGAAAGTCATTTCTTTTCCAGTTTAATTTCTGTCCTGCATTTATTTATTTAATGTATACAGCAAGCTTAATTATTCTTCCAATGACCATGAGTTAATCCCCCCCCCCCTCTCAGGGGGAGGGTTATGCTGCTCGTATGAAAATCCGAATTGACTCTTTAATATTCTAGAATCACTACTTAGGAATTAGGTGTAGATTAGACATCTAGTCCCAAAATGACTGAGACTGTACAAAGTTGGAGTGTTGATGCTCCAGAACAGTCTCGCGAGAGACCCAAAATGTCTCGCGTGCGACTCTCTGGTGTCAGACAGCTCTCCAATTGGTACAGCTGATGTAGAATCGAGCTAGGAGCTGAAATGATATTCCAGAGATGAAATATTAGTTCAACTTCTTATGCTAGCGCGATGCGGCTCAGAGATGTGGGCATTTCGCTAGGGATCAATACTCGACGTCATCTCGGATTTGTCTATGAACTCGAGACGAATTAGGGCTGTAATGATGTGGTAATATAAACTGTTAAAAAGTGATTCTTGCATGACCATGATTAACCCTCTCCCTGTTTCTCTATCTTTGTTTATTCACATCGAAATCATCATTGGTAATTTATATTATTTACATTTCCGTTAAATTAATTGAACCAACTAAAAAACCTAAAATCCTACTCACTAAAAGTTGTAATTCCAGTTGTGAACCTTGCCGAGCCCTAAGGTTTGGACAATCCCTTACTCGACCTATCCTGCCAAACCCACGTGAGTAAGGTAACTTGACTAAACGAACGACTATACGGACTTTGGACTTTGGACTTTGGTCTTCGGACTTCAAATTGTGGACTTCAGACTTAAGTAACTAAAAACAAAATAACATACAATTCAGCGTTTATCAGTGAGATAAATGTCATCACCACTCTTCGTTCTGGCCGAACCATCGACAATCACATACGTATCCCAAACGTCTAATCGACGGAAGCCACGGCTGACGTCCTTCCAACTCCTACTTCGCAACATATAGCAGACGAAGTTGTTCATTCAAAATCTACATCCACGTCCCTAGGGAAAGATGCCACTGATCCATATGCGCGATTCCGCCTAAAAGCTCTGTTCCCTGCCCGTTTGGCAAAAGAACAAACCTGACAAACATTTCGATAAGATTCGTGAAACCTTCAAAAATTTGACCATAAACATACATTTTCTAGATGCACTTAAGCATTTGCCCAAGCATGCCAAGTTTTTGGAGGACATGTGCACCAACAAACGACGAACGAATGTTCCTCAACAAACGTTCCTCAGTAAGCAGTTTCCCTCTGTTACTACTACCAATGGTGTAGTTAAAATACAAAGACCCAGGTCGACCAACGGAACCATGCATGTTGGGCGACAAGTGATAAGCACCCAAAACTGTAATATTAAACCCCGAGAGACAGCATTTTGGTCGATTATGTGTTTAATAATTATGTAATAATTATATTTTCGTACTTTTGCAGGTTTTCACATTTAAAATGAATATAATGATAAAACATGCATTGAAGTACGGGAATACTGGAATATTTGAAGTTTCCCACTCAACCCCAGTGAAGCCCAACAGAGCCTGACTAGAGCCGAAGTTTCCAAAATAACAAAACCAGTGCAGAACGGGTCCGTATATAAAGAAGCAACAAACTTCCGAAGCTCAAATCTGATAAATCGGGGTGCCGACGTTGGCTAGTGAACTGCCAGAGCGACCAGGGCGACAAACTCTACACAAAGACGTAAAGTTATAAAACACCAAAATCGGCCAGCTTACTAGACATACTAAGTGGACCCACTCTCAAGGGCCCAAAAGGCATGACAAGTCAGCATAGGCAGGTGGCAAGTGATGGTTTTAATTTGGTGCCACCTCGAATATGGAAGACACGCATTAATTCAAAAACAGATGGTTTGAAATGAAATTGGCTAAAAGACAAAACCTTAATAAGGTAAAGGACAAAACAAATGGGTAAAAAAAAACTTTGATTCTCAAAGTTTTGAACAACTCAATTAGCAAACAAACAAAAGCCAATTAAACCGCCTCTCAGGTCTCCAAATATATATATATGAAGGGTAGCCTTCATTATTTTCCTTCAAAGATTTTATGCTCTTAGCTTCCGCTTAGCAAGAGTTAGTTTTAATTCAAAGACTTACATTCCGGCCATTTTCATTCCAAAGAACTTAAATATCGTAAGTCATTTTATCCGTGTCTCGCTAGCGACTCTTACAAACTCGACCACAATTCCCTTCCATCAAGAAGTCCCATTTCTTCCCTCATCATTAATCCATATCCAGCCTCTCCCTAAGACCCGGTAATGGCCGGTAGCAGCGATTTGTGTGGAGAAAATTTTTGGAAATTTATTTGAAAACGGGATGTTTGCTCCATTCTTTGATAATGAAATTCACTCTAGAGGATGGGAGTACTTGTTATATGCTAATGGAGGGCTTTATTCCAAGGATTTGGTGATGAAATTCTACGATAATGGGAGCTTTAATGGCGACCATTTTTGGGTTACCGTCGAGGGTGTCGCCCGGTCACACCTGTTTTGCTCTCCGGGATCCGCGGGCATTCCTCTGGTCGACCACGCGTCGTCGACTTCAGCAAATCCGGTACCCACGGACTTACGACCTAATGCTTAACACACTAATCGAGGGAGAGTACAACATAGATGGAAAATGCACGTATCGCCGTTGGTCGCGGCGGAACCGGTTAGGCAGTGACTCAATGGTCGGATCTGAACGTCATTGGCACCTCGAAGCCCCTCGGACAATCAACAAGACCTTCCTCCACCTTCTCTGGATCCTCCAGAGCGAAAAGGTAACTTCTGCATCGTTACCTTTCTTTTTTATATTATTACACATGCCACTCTTAGATCAGCCCCTCTTGTTGTTCTGGTAACACAAGTTATGATTACCTTGGGTTTTCTGTCCGCCACCCCGTTACTCCCTATACCACAATATGAGAATATGCTTGTCTTCAAGAAATGCATACAGGACCCTTGGGAACCCACAGCACCTAGGGCTGCCGAGCATGCTAGCGTAGGCTCCTCTCACCCACCCTACTTTGATGAGACTGCCATGAGTAAGATCACCCACCCCATAGAGGCCTTTACGTCTTTGTGAACAGATGGTCCGAGAGACATGTACACTCGCGCCGTATCGATGAGGCGTACCTTTAGGCGAAGTTAAGGACGAATATGACCACTCGCCACGAAGTCGATGACGCATGAAGATGGCGAATTCCAGCCAGAAATGAGAGCTTCCATGACTACATTTCAGACCATATGCTTACTCGCCGGAACCAGTTCAAATGAATGTTCATGGCGAGCCAAAGATCGATTTCAGCTCGGTGATGGATACTCTTGGTGATATCCAGAGCAGTTAGCCTCCACGGAGCTCGTCTTCGCGCGGCGTCCACAGACTCCTGTTCTTCTTCGCGCACCCGAGGGATTCTCTTTGCGGCAAAGACTGAGGATCATCAGTAGCTAGTTTATTTTTTCCAGTCTTCTATAATATTTATGTCAGATATTTGATTTACGTGTTTGCATTTTCAACTTAATAGTAGGTTATTTCCTAAAAATTTCTGCCTGGATTTATTAATTATGTCTAATATTATATTATATAGGTAGGAACATATATAATAATATTAGTAATAATAATTTATATAGATATATATAAATATATATACATATATATTTTAGATGTCACACTTAACAGCAAAAATTATCGTAAACTAACGTTTTATTAAACGGTCATGAAAACGCATAAAAAACGGTCAGAAAACGGTCATGAAAATGCACAAAAAAACGGTCAGAAAACGGCAAAGTTCTTTCTATAAATAAGTTCAACACTTCCTCCACATTCACTCATTTAATATTCTTCCCTCTACACTTCTTATTCTAAAAAATCGTTTTTAGTCCGCTCCAAATTTCAAGCTTCATGGATGCACTAGAAAAGTTTGAGCAGAGGCAAATTGAATATGCTAATCAAGTCTTCATGCTTGTTTGTTTCATTATAATAATGTTGTTAATGTGGCATATAGTTCTATCTAATATTTAGGTTTGTATTTCATTTCCTGTATCATTATGTTGTGTTTCCATACCGTTATACGTTCTTACATCTTTTTGTGATAGTATATCTACATTTTCCTTGTCCTTCTACTTACTACGCTTATTTATTCTGAAAAAAAAAAAAAAAAAAAAACACTCCTTGTCACATGCCCCATTCTTCTCATCCACACTACATCCACTTTGCGCATATTTTAGAAGATACACGTAGTCTAACTACCCTGTGACACCTCGATCCGTATCTTTTACATTTTTTGATTGGTTCCTATTTATAACAAGGATAGACACCTCAAAAATCTAACTTCCTTTTTTCCAAAAAAATTTCTTTCACCACTCCATCTTTAATGGCCCTCACTCGAAGTTTCGTGCCCGAGCAAAATTTTATGGAAAATTTCCAAAATGGTCTTTTTCATCCCTTTTTTGACATAGAAATATCACGTCGATGATGGAACCCTCTTTTACATCATAAGCAAGCTTTTTATTCCAGAGAATTGGTCTTGTTGTTCTATAAAAGCGGTTATTTCCAAAACGGGCAATTCTTTGTCCGTGCTAACGGATGCGAGCGTGAATTGACTATGGAAATCATCTCTGAGGTACTTCAAATTCCTATTACAAACTAAGGAGTACACCTTCAGGATTCACCTTTCGACAATATCAGACATCTGATGTTTGCAACTATCCTTCACGGCGAATACAACCGGAAAAACCGTATTGTTTATCAGCGATCCTTGCAAAAGAACCAATTATCTGTGATCCAATGGGTAGCTCATAATGTGCTCGCACGCGCTAAGACTTCGAAATAACAAAACCCTCCTCCATCTACTCGGTCTTACAGAGTAACCGCAATGATTTTTGCATTATTAAAATTCTCCGAACGCGATCGAATGTGCGGGGAAAAGGCGCTCCTTTACCAACCATTGTGACACTTATCATGATACGTTGGGGTTTTTCTAGTACTTCTCCTCATACACCTCTTCTTCAACAGCTAACATTCTTACCATTCACTCGGTATGTAGGAACGGATTCGGAACCCGGCGTTGCAAAGAACCATGTCGGTCGCGAAAACGACGAAGATTGTTCCGCCGACAACATCTTCACTGAAAATGCATTATGCAACGTATTTAATCCCATGGAAAGTCTTCATTTAATGCAACAAGGACTGATGACATTATTCAAACGTCAGAACATTATCATCACCAGTCTTCTTGAATTCCAGGACCTACGGACAATAAACGAAGAGGAACAAGCACAATTCTTGCACAGCCACAACCAGTTCTTGGCAAATCACACTCTCATAAT
The DNA here is from genome assembly GCF_015680905.1 of Coptis chinensis. Classification (NCBI taxonomy): domain Eukaryota; kingdom Viridiplantae; phylum Streptophyta; class Magnoliopsida; order Ranunculales; family Ranunculaceae; genus Coptis; species Coptis chinensis. The sequence goes on along the minus strand of NC_141456.1, from coordinate 20,486,025 downwards.
GGAGAACCACGCCGAGATTTACCAAACAGAAAGCAAAATGTTGCAACGGGCTGTTGCACGGATTGACAGCATAGAAAATCTTATAAATGGATCCCTCCCACAAAAGGATCCTCGCCATTACTTGGACCCATGAAACCATTTAAATTTTGCAATTTTATATTATTTGTCATTTTCTTTTTAGTTTTTAATTTTCCTATGGTAATTTGTTTTTACTTAATTATTCTCATCATACTCTAATATTTGTTTATTCTTGTCTAAACAGATCACATTTGTTTCACACATCTTCTACAATGGAAGCTCCAAAGATGATTCCAGAACAATCTTTCCATTCGTTGCTAAATTCTCCGGCATATGGACATCTTTTCAGATACTACATCACTCAAGTTGGTTGGAACTCTCTTATTCTACACCCGGAGCAGACATACTCCCCAAGTTTGACAACTTATTTTTATGATCACATGGAAGATCTACCAGCTGTCCAGCGTTTCCCTTTGAATGGCTTTACACTCCGTATTGGTAACACCCGACACTCTTTTTACGAGCCAACTGTTGCTATGGCCCTAGACATTCCTCCTCTTCAGCCAGACTTCCCCATTCAATACATGATAGAGAATGACTTTAATGACTATTCTAGGGAAGATTTTGCTGCCCGGTATGGCGATGGCATTGCCCACGCCGAGAACGCGTGCGAAGGGCCGATGGCCGGACTTCACTATTCCACTAGCCAATTATGACCATGAATGTTGGAACTGCCATGTTATTTATTCTTCCTCAACATCATGGGGATTGGCATTTTTCCACTGCATCAAAGTCAGCTGTAAGACATTCCATGCATTGGCCCAAAGAACATGTTTGCCTTTGACATTACAGACTAGTAATTGAAAATCTTAAGAAGGCTCGGTCTTTTCGACAAAGACTATATCACCCCCCGCTTAAAGCATGCGGGATAGTGAGGACGCATTTCCCACGCTTCGCGCCACCTTCGTGATCTGGGTAAAGGTCGACTCTATGTGTCCAACAAACAAGATAATTCGTTCTTTGCGATTTTGGACATGGCAACGCCCTGCAAGGTATCTAAAGAAAGTTCATTCTTTCCCTAATGATGATAAAATGATAGCTCATCTAGACAATGCAAAAAAGAAGAAGTGGAGCAAAGTCTGGAAAGCTATGATAGATTGGCGTGATGCAAAGGAATGGCATTTCTACAGGGACGAGGCAAGGATGGACTATCCCCCAGTTCAAGGTTGGGGCAATGTGAGTTGATGCATGTACATATTTCTTTTACGTTTTGATGTGAAATAAATAAATAACCTAACAGTGTGCTACTCTAACAGTGTGCTTCTACTTTTATGTTGTATAATATATAGTATGTTACAATAAATTTCTGTGGAAGATGTCAGCTATATTTTTGCTCAAAGCCTCTCAGGTATACTCTTTCTTCCTCTTAACACTTTGAGGACACAGTGTCCGACTGTTTGTGGGTGGTGAGAACTTTTTGCAAAAATTAGGCATGCATAGTTGTATATAATTTACTTAATGTCTAAATAAACGTATTTAGTGACAAATTCTCGTTTCCCTTTCTATGATAAAAAAAATATTTAGAAATCTCACCCTAGCATCAAAATTAGGACTTGTTCTTAGAAACTTAATTTAATACGTATGCAATAGTTTTTACATCTTTTCATGAGCATTCATGCACTGACTATCATTAAATGTACACAGCAGTAAGTTTCTGGGACCCACGGTTAGACAACTTAGTTTCCATATCCTGTAAGAATCTAACCAAAAGCCTCAAAATGTGTGATATATGAGTAATGACACAGAGGAGTAGTTCTTCCGAATAGAGAAGTTCACACGTCTACTTACTTGATCACTACCCAAATCCTAGGCAAGAATTTAAGCCTTCTTTGTATCGATATAGCCAAAAATTCACACCTTTAAAAAAAAAAAAAAAAAAAAAAACCGCCGTAATCGCCTCCACTAAACCTTTCATTAATCCTTTCTACTTCACCAAAAAAATCATTACCCATCTATTAACCACAAATAAATAAGCCTACCTAGATGATGAGTATGAGAAATAGGATGAAGTGCAGAAAAATGAAGAGAAAAACTTTGTCACAAATCAAAATCAGTTACCTGTTTCAGAAGAAAAAAAAAAAAAAAAAAATAGAAATATGTTTCCAAATATCAAAAGAAATATCAAGGTTAGAATTCCCCCCAAAAAAAATCAAATCAAAAGGGAATACAAAAGCTTGAAAAATCCAAGTATGGAAATCCATGTTAGAAACAAGAAAGAAAATAAGGATTCTCTAGTATAAATATCTCAAAGACCTTATTCTCTCATACTTATCATTTTTGAATTTTCCATTCCATTTTCTTCTACACTACCACCTAATCCCCATAACACCTAATAAAGACCTCTAGCTCAATTAGGAGTAGGATAGTGTGATAATAAGTAGCAGTTGTGACTTCTCGACCTCGGCTCCTCTGACTGTCATTGAGTATGTGAGGAAACGTGTTCCCACTGCACACTGGAGATAGCCAAACTTGAGTAGAAAAATAAGAGAGAAATTGTGTTTCGACACATACCTGTGAGAACCTACTTAAGGACGCTATCCAAAGGATCCGAACGGCCCCGCCAGACATTTCATTATAAGATCACTGCATGCATGCTCATACGTAGATGTTTTGATTATTGTATGTATATTAACTTGAATTTCGAAAGAAGTAAATCCTTGTTTCCTTCGCTAGTGAGATGTCTAGATTCCTGAGATTAATTAAGGAAAAAACCTTTGTTACTGAGTCGTTGTAGTATAAATGAAGTTTGTGAGTAACTTCTCTGGAAAACTCTCACGAGGCTTTAACGCGTCCACTAGGGAATTCCTAGTGGTTCAAGGCCTTATTGCATACGGTCAATGCAACCGCACTCTGCGAAATGAGATTTAGCTTAGGACAACACATTTTTGACCACTTATCATTTTAATGTCTCCTCTTTGCTTGAGGACAAGCAAAATACTGTTTGGGGGTGGTGTGATAAGCACCTAAAACTGTAATATTAAACCCCGAGAGACATAGCATTTTGGTCGATTATGTGTTTAATAATCATGTAATAATTATATTTTCGTACTTTTGCAGGTTTCCGCATTTAAAATGAATATAATGATAAAACATGTATCGAAGTACGGGAATACTGGAATATTTGAAGTTTCCCACTCAACCCCAGTGAAGCCCAACAGAGCCTGACTAGAGCCAAAGTTTCCAAAATAACAAAACCAGTGCAGAACTGGTCCACATATAAAGAAGCAGCAAACTTCCGAAGCTCAAATCTGATAAATCGGGGTGTCGACGTTGGCTAGTGAACTGCCAGAGCGACCAGGGCGACAAACTCTACGCAAAGACAGAAAGTTATAAAAACGCCAAAATTGGCGCCGCACTGGACATACTAAGTGGACCCACTCTGCGGGCCCAAAAGGCATGACGAGTCAGCATAGGCAAGTGGCAAGTGATGGTTTTAATTTGGTGCCACCTCGCAATATGGAAGACACGTACCAATTCAAAACAGATGGTTTGAAATGAAATTGGCTAAAAGACAAAACCTTAATAAGGTAAAGGACAAAACAAATGGGTAAAAACAAAACTTTGATTCTCAAAGTTTTGAACAACTCAATTAGCAAACAAACAAAAGCCAATTAAACAGTCTCCAGTCTCCAGCCTATATATATGAGGGGGTAGCCTTCATTATTTTCCCTTCAGCATTTTATGCTCTAGCTTCCGCTTAGCAGTAGTTAGTTTTAATTCAGCACTTACATTCCGTCATTTTCATTCCAACAGCTTAAATACTGTAAGTCATTTTACCCTTAATAACAGTCATTTCTTTTCTAGTTTAATTCATGTCCTGCATTTATTTACTTAATGTATACAGACAAGTTTTATTATTCCCTCAATAACCATGAGCTAATCCCCCCCCCCCCTCAAGAGGAGGGTTATGCTGCTCATGTGAGAATCCGAATTGACTCTTTAATATTCTAGAATCACTACTTAAGAATTAGGCATAGATTAGACATCCGGTCCCAAAATGATCGAGATCAGACAAATTTGGAGATCTTGATGCTCGAACAGTCGATCGCGTGCACGACCTAAAATGTCTCGCGACTTCTATGTCGTGTCGACAATCTCCAATTTGTCCAAATTGATGTGGAATCGAGCCAGGAGCTGAAATGATATTCCAGTGATGAAATATTAGTTCAACTCCTTATGCTAGTGCGATGCGGCTCATAGATGTGGGCATGTGCTAGGGATCAATACTCGACATCGTCTCTGAACACGAGACGAATTAGAGATGTAGTGATATGTTAATATAAACTGTTGAAAAATGATTCTTGCATGAGTATGATTAACCCTCTCCCTGTTTCTCTATCTTTGGTTATCTACATCAAAATCACCGTAGTAATTTACATTATTTGCAATACTGTTAATTTAATTAAAACCAACCTAAAATCCTACTCACCAAAAGTTGTAATTCCAGTTGTGAACCTTTCCGAGCCCTAAGGTTTGGACGATCCATTACTCGACCTATCCTACCAAACCCACGTAAGTAAGGTAACTTGACTAAAATGTACGGCTATACGGACTTTGGACTTGGGACTTTGGTCTTTGGACTTCGAACTTCGGACTGTGGACCTCGGACTTAATTAATCAAGAAAACTAATAAACGTACAATTAAACGCGTTTTATCAACAAGTATACTGCTACCGCACTTCTAGACCAAGGCATGAGCATTAACTTACTTCCCTACTACTTATTCAAGCAGTTAGGTCTTCATGAATTAAAACCTACCAACATGACCCTGCAACTCGCGGATTGCTCCATCAAGTACCCAAAGGGCATTGTAGAAAATGTCCTAGTAAAGGTCCAAGATTTCTACTACCCTATTGATTTTGTAATTCTAGATACCGAAGTTGCCTGTGATTCCATTCCTATCATTTTAGGACGTCCATTTCTTGCAACTGCTAACGCTCTAATAAATTATCAGGATGGTTCAATGACAATGTCTTTCGGGAACCTTTCTGTAGAAGTCAATGTATTCAACTTAATGAAACAACTTCCCGATCCTGATATTGAGGGTGAGATTAGCCTGGTTGATAGTCTGGCACAGGAATATTTTGCAAACTCTTTTCCCCTAGATGAGGTACACTAATTTCTTTCTTTTGATAATCCTGAGTTTGACGATGACTTGTACATTAAGGATGTCCACGCATTATTAGAGTCAGTACTACTATTTGACCCTATTGTTGCGTTGCCAACTGATTCAGAAGAACCAGACTCGCTCTTTTCCATTGAAGAGATGGCCCCTCACAAATCCTTGATCCCCACTCCTCCAACTCCAGATTTAAAACCTCTACCCTTTGATTTGAAGTATGCGCATCTCAATCCCGATGGTAGTCACCATATAATAATTTCTTCTCACTTGACTACCGACGAAGAAGCACGTTTGATTTGTGTCATTCATGAACACCGTTCCGCTATCGGTTGGTCCTTAGATGATATCAAGGGAATAGACCCTAGCGTATGCACACATCACATACATCTCAATGACGGCACAAAGACATCGCGTGAACCATAACGTCATCTTAACCCCACCATAAAAGAGATAGTAAGGGAGGAAGTTTTACATTTACTTGATGCGGGCATCATATACCCTATCTCTGATAGCAACTGGGTTAGTCCTGTCCATATTGTTCTCAAAAAGTCTGGCATTCAAGTTGTACAAAATGAAAATGGTGAATGCATCTCTACTCGCATTCCATTGAAATGGAGAATTTGTATTGACTATCGCAAACTTAATGCCAGAACATGTAAAGATCACTTCCCTCTTCCATTCATTGACCAGATGCTAGAACGTTTAGCCGGTCATGCTTACTCCTGTTTTCTTGATGGCTATTCCGACTACTTCCAAATTGGCATCGATCCCACCGATCAAGAAAAGACAACTTTCACATGTCCCTTTGGAACCTTTGCATACAAACGAATGTCTTTTGGTCTTTGCAATGCCCCCGCAACTTTCCAACGCTGCATGCATCACATTTTTAGCAATATGGTGGAACGTTATATGGATGTCTTCATGGACGAATTTTCCATTTATGGAAATTCCTTTGACAATTGCATATCCAACCTTTCTAATGTGTTAACACGATGTGAAGAAAAAAATCTGGTATTTAATTAGGAGAAGTGTCATTTCATGGTTACCAAAGGAATTGTTCTAGGTCATATTATTTCAAAAGACGGGATTGAGGTTGATAAAGCTAAAATTGTTAAAATTGCTTTGCTATCTTTCCCCCAAACAGTTCGTGATATCCGTGCCTTTTAGGCCACGCTGGGTTTTACAGGCGATTTCATTCAGGATTTTTCTAAAGTTGCTCGACCCTTAACCAATCTCCTGCTTAAGAATGCAGTCTTCGACTTCAATTTCAATTGCAAACAAGCTTTTGAAACTCTTAAAACTGCCCTGACTACCGCTCCTATCATTCAACCCCCTGATTGGTCTCAACCATTCGAACTGATGTGTGACACGAGCAATTTTGCTATTAGCGCAGTACTAGGCCAACGACGTGATGACAAACTGATAAGTGCTTAAAAAATGCAATTTAACCCTCGATTATGCCTCTTGTTTAGCCATCTTAGTGGACTAATAATGTTTATAAGTTGTGTTTTAAGATTCTATAGGTGAAAAAGAGAGTTTTGTGAAATATTAGAGAAAAAAGGGTAAAACGGAGCAATTCGGAGCATTAAGGATCACATGGGAGGCCCATGGACAAACATGGAGAAGGCCAAGGAATTAGAGCTATTAAATATGGGACTTTGACCTATTTTAAAGCCTATTTGGAAGCCCAAGGCCAAAGGATTCGTTGCTTGGACCAAAGCCCACAAAAGAGGATAGAAGGATAGAGCAGAGAGACAAAATAGGCTTACGCGTCTGGGACGCATGGATCGAGCGTCCAAACGCATTGATCGCATCTGAGATGCATGAATAGTGCATCCAGACGCATGGATCGACATTGTAGCCAATTTCTTCTCAGTTTTGGAGACGAAGTTGGACTCTGAAAGAAGTCTATTTGTATTAGGAAACAAATGACGGTTTGGAATGCTTCTAGAGCTCATTGTAACCTCTATAAATAGAGGACCTAAGTGCCTCATGTAATTTGCCAATTCACTTATACTCTTGTCTCCAGAACTTGAGGCAGAGAGAGATTAATAATAAAATATCGATTTTAACTAGCTGAATCTTAATAAATTAGTATTTCTAGTCTTATGTTCTTCGACTCTTCTTCTTCTCGTTCTTCTCGTTCTTCCTTCTTTATGGAAGGCTAATATTCTCCTTCAAGGGAGGAGATGAAAGCTGGTGCTTAAGGTTTAATGATTCTTCTGGTTCATGGTGTTCTTCAATCAGGTTAGTTCTTTATGTTTTTAGTTATTAGTTCCATTGCCCAGACTAGGGGATGGAAGTATAGATTAAGGTTTTTATTTATTGCAATCGAATATCATGCTAGTTTAGGGTTGTATTTATTGTAATTGAATATTTGTTAGTAACATGCTTTTATTTATTGCAATTGAATACAAAGCTAGAATAAAGTTTTATTTATTGTAATTGAATATTATAGTATTATTCTCTACTTTTCTTCTAGTTGTGTAGTGTTTTAGAGTAAAGAAAGTATTTCTTGTGTTTGCCTTAGATGGTGATTCATTGAATAGCTACCCAAGCTCACATAAAAGGAAAGAAGATACTAGTAACATGAACATAGGAACAACCTTAAGTAGAGTTATTCGTTAATGATGTTTTGTCCAAGAGGGCATCGGCACTTGCTCGATTGCCTAATTGTAGTCTACTTGTGAGAACAGCTATGAAGCAAAAGGTCATTGAATCAAAAGTATTGGTGGATTCTAATCTCTTGAATTCCCTTTCTTATAAATTCTCAATAGTTTAGTTTAGTTTAGTTTAGTTTAGCATAAGAATCTATAATATCTATAATCATAGTTTTTAATCCCTCAAACCCCCTTTCCAATCATGTCCTTCATATAAACATACACTTAAAAGTGGAACGATACCCTACTCATCATTTACTTATTGAGGGATAATTAGGTTTTGATACGCTTCTGTTTTGTTCAACGACCATCATCTATCTACATCTATCCATATCCCACATCTCATCTACACACAAAAAGAGGCAAGGTCACAAACCCATTGTCATTTACTACGCTAGTAAAACTCTTAATGACACTCAACGTAATTACACAACAACTGAGAAAGAGTTCCTAGCAATTGTCTATGCTTTGGATAAGTTTTGCCCTTACCTAGTTAGATCATCCACCATCGTATATACTGACCATGCCGCACTTCGGTACTTACTCGCGAAAAAAGACGCGAAACAACGATTGTTCCGCTAGATCCTTCTCTTGCAAGAATTCACCCTGGAAATCAAAGACAAAAAAGGAACCGAAAATGTCGTGGCCGACCATTTATCAAAGCTGGTTGGTGACGTTGATAGTGATTCTAAAGCCATCTATGATTCCTTCCCAGACGAATATTTGTACTCTATTTTCTCCTCTCCATGGTACGCGGATATCGTTAACTACCTAGTTACTGAGAAAGTTCCTTCCTCATGGTCACGTCCTGATCATAAAAAGTTTTTATCCACTGTAAAGTATTATTTCTGAGATGACCCCTACCTCTTTAAGTATTGTTCCGACCAACTCATTTGTCGCTCTATTCCCGACTGGGAGCACACCGACGTATTATCCTTTTGCCACAAAATAATAGCGAATTTCAAGTAAATAGACAATGCCTTAAACATTATCACGAGTTACGCTCCCCAACTATTAAACAAACTCTTATTCAGGATCCGGTCTACATAGACTAGATGTTTCGTTTGGCGTACTCAATCTTGTTTCTATAGAGGGTATGCCATTTTGGTAGCCGGGCGAACTTTTATTTTATGATCTCAAAAGTTCTTTGAAGTGTGTGGTTGCAAGCACTGGAGCCGTAGTCCACAAAAACTCTATTTCAGAACTGAGTATAAATGTCTTCTGCAATACGAGCAAACGTTCCTGCTGGTAAACAATGGGTACCAAAAATTTCACCTCCTTCTTTCTCTTCCCTTTTGTACTCTCTGCCTCGTGAACTTCAGCTAATCATTTGGTGTAAGTCTCACTCATCACGAATAGGTAATGGTCATAGTACTTTTGCTCGTAAACGACGTGCGTGAATGATGGGGTGGTGTATGCATTGTCAAACACCTTTCTGTATAGGTCTTAACTTCCTATCTGATACTAACCGGTATAAGGTATACTTTTGTCTGACACCAGCCGCGCAGGATAAACTTCGTCGCTGTGTCGTTTCTCCCAAGGGTTAGGAATCGTCTTGAGGATCTGACGTTAAAAGACTCACAAACGTCTTGAGAATCTGACGTTAAAAAACTCGATTCATCTTGAGGATCTGACGTTAAAAGACTCACCTTGTAGATATGTATATATTGTTGCCTTTTAAAAATTCCCCTTGCATTAAGTTGTACACATAGAGATTCGTATCAACCTCAGATGTTGTATACTTGGAACACGTACGGGCAATGGATTCCACCAGACCAACCCCTAGACTTGGTTACTTTGAGTTTCCTTTGGGGCGGTTTGAGAATAACCGTATGTAATAAGGGCAATATTATTAGACCATAGCGCGCACGGTCCAGGATGGTACCGTCCTGCTCCTAACCCCATAATACATAAAGGTAAAGCCACAGTCTGGCTGGATTGGGTTCGCTCCAGAGCCGACATGACAGTTGCCTATGAATTTAGATGGTGACTTTTTTGGACATCCAGTGTTGTTCACATTAATCTCCCTTGTATAGAAATAAAAGCTTTGTTTATAAATAAATCACCCCTCCTTCTTTTCCAAAACTCTTGTGACCTTTGAGAATGACTCATATAATTAGATGGAATTTTTTGTGCCGATCATTTTGATAGCTCATTTATCCAATTCGGAGTCCGAACGAGTCGTGTGTGAGCGTTTAGATTTTTTTAGGCTTAAATTGGGCTTTAGGCTTGATTTGGGCTCGGAAAAAAATTTGAGCCCAACCAAATCTCGTTATTCTCATCCTATTTAAACCCAAAACACCCATCCCACGTGTCACAATTTCGTCTCTCGTCTTCCCCAAAATTCGGATCTTGTTCCCTCACGATTTAGTCTCGCACGAGACAGGCCCACGTTAAACCCAAGTCTCGCACGAGACCCCCACAACTCAGAATCGATTTCCCTTCCGTCAGCAACTCCCAATTCTCCCCCTCATCTCAAATCAATATCCATCCTCTTTCTACGATCACCAATGGCCGAAAACAGGCGAATTTTGGTGGAGAAAAATTTTGGAGCTCTATTTGAAAATGGGATGTTTGCTCTATTTTTTGATACGGAACCAATGGCGGGTTCTATTCAACAGATTTGATGTTGAAATTTTACGACAATGGGAGCTTTAATGGCGACCATTTTTGGGTCACCATCGACGGAGTGCGCCGCCAAGTCACACCCGCTTTGATCTCGAATGTAACGGGCATACCTGTGGTCGACCACATGCTGACTCAGCAGCAGTCTGTGTATCCACGGACTTACGACCTAATGCTCGACACACTAATCGAGGGCGAGTATAATATGGATGGGAAATGCGTGAATCAATGCTCGGTGCGACGGAACCAGCTGGTCGTGACTCAATGGCTAGGACAGAATGTCATTAGCACCTCGAAGCTGATAGCAAATTAACCCGTCTAAATAAACAGGCTAATTGGCTCCTACTTTAATAATAATAACACTCACAAGCACACAAGGTCTATTGTAATAGGTGCGCAAGAACGAGGTCGATCCCACAGGGATTGCTGTTTAGGGACAATTGAATACTAAAATATTACTTATCCTAATTCGAACAATGTTGTTTTATAGAAGTTTGAATTACTATTAACTAAAACTAATTAATTACTACGAAAGTAATAAAAATATGGATTAACTATCAATTAAGAAAACACTAAGGATTTCGAATCCACCCTAGACCGTTGTAGATTATCTTAGTTTAATTAATTTTAAAGTTCACTTTTTATTATGAGTAGCATGAGGGAAATGCAACCCTTGCTTGCTCGAAGATGTGAACGTGTAATTCTTAAACAATTCTAACAAATTGTATTAATTGAATTTCAGCAAATAAATATAAACCCCTAGCAAAAATTGTCTTTTTACAGCACAACTTCTCACAGGTTTAAATAGACTTTAGAATCGATGCTTCGATCTCAACAGAAACTTAATCCAACAATTGACTAGTCTAGACATGGATTAAACATGCAGGATATAATCAATGATAGACTTTCTATAGAAATCAAAGAATTCAATTAATTATTTACTGTAAAACTTAAGTCAGAGAACAACAACCCAATTAAACATAGAAAAACATACGCAAGTCTAGGGCTTCATCTAAGCCCTAGCTTGGAATTTAGCTAGACATTATAATTTGCAACATGAATATACAAGAAGAATAAATCATCGACAAAACCGTAATCCCGCTTTGATATTTTCTTCTCCACTTCGTCTGGTGCTCTCGGCTCCAATTTTCAGTGTTCTGTTCTCTGTTCTGGATATTCTAGAGTGTTCTCTCTTTTCAATTCGACTTCCCCTCTATAGGCTTGATTCGATTAGGGTAATCATTTATTCAAGGAAAGATTCCCAATTGGAATTGTCCAATTCGGTGACAGTGTTTCGGTATTCTATTTTGATTGTGAGAATTATCGGGATGTTTTCATATATTCCTTCTGTGCGTGAGTGAAAGATAATAAAAGGTGGTGATCGGGTGGTCCAATTGTATGGTGGGTTATAGTGGTGTGGCTTTGTTATTGGGTTGCACATGGGATGGTCCGAATGTAACTTGAGTGTCGATCATAACAAAAGCACAAGCTTTCACTTTGAACTAGCTTTCGAACCCATCCTACGAACGGGTGCCGTTATATTAAATTATTCTAAAAAATATTTGAACTATGTAGATAGATCTATTTATGATATATGAATATTACATTGGTCACTCATCCAAATTTCTTGCAACATAAAAACCACACTCCAGAAAATAATAATAATAATAATAATAATACACTTTTATAAAAACTCTTCGAGTTCTTTTTGTTGTTTAATAATAGAAGTTTGATAAAAAATTTGTGAGAATGCCCAATGAGACGAAATTCATATTGAATATACTTGAATAGCAAGTCATTCCCAATCATATACTTGTCGAGACATTTCCACTACACATAAAACAACGATGTTTTGAGATTTGTTCAATGCATTAGCATTTAATTTCTGATTTTCCATTAAATATTTTTTGAGATCAGTTCATTGCATTTGTATCCAGTTTTTGATTTTCTGTTAATTCGTCTTTGATATTAGTTCAATGCAATTACATCCAGTTTCTGATTTCCGATTTTTCAATTTTTGTTAATTATTCTTTGAGATTAGTTCCATGAATTTGCACTTAGTTTTGGATTGCGCGTTAATAACTTTATGAGGTTAGATCAATACATTTGCATTCAGTTTTCTGTTAATTACTCTTTAAAGTTAGTTCCTTGCAGTTGCATCCAGTTTTTAATTTTCTATTAATTATTCTTTGAGGTTAGTTTGATACAGTTGCATCCACTTTCTGATTTTATATTAATTTTTCTTTGAGGTTAGTTTGATGCAGTTTCATGTTATTTCTGATTACCCGTTAATTATTCTTTGAGGTTAGTTTGATGCATTTGTATCCAGTTTTCGAGTTCCCGTTAATTATTCTTTGAGGTTTGTTGAATGCATTTGCATCCAGTTTTCGATTGTCTGTCAATTATTCTTTGAGGTTAATTAGTTCAATGCACTTGTATCCAGTTCTTGGTTTCTCGTTAATTATTCTTTGAGGTTAGTTTATTGTAGTGTTACATCTAGTTTTCGATTTTCCGTTAATTATTATATGAGGTTAGTTCATTGCAGTGTTGCATCCAGTTTTCGATTTACCATTAATTATTCTTTGAGGTTAATTCATTACATTTGCATCCATTTTTCAATTTTCATCCCACTAATTATTTTTTGAGGTTAGCTCAATGCATTTGTATCAAGTTTCTAATTTTCTGTTAATTATTCTTTGAGGTTAGTCGATGCATTTGCATTCGGTTTCCGATTTCTCATTAATTATTCTTTGAGGTTAGTTAGCTGGATTTGCATCCAGTTTTCGATGTCATGTTAATTATTCTTTGGTTCAGTGTAGTTGCATCCAGCTTCTAATTTCCTGTTAATTATTCTTTGAGGTTAGTTAAATTCATTTGGATCCAGTTTCCAATTTCATGTCAATTATTCTTTGAGGATAGTTTGATGCATTTGCATCCAATTTTTTATTTCCCGTTAATTATTTCTTTGAGGTTAGTTTATGCAGTTGCATCTAGTTTTTGATTTTCTGTTAATTATTCTTTGAGGTTAGTTCAATGCATTTTTATCCAGTTTTTTATTTCTCGTTAACTTTTCTTTGGCGTTAGTTCAATACAGTTGCATCCAGTTTCCAATTTTCCACTAATTATTCTTTGAGATTAGTTCGATGCATTTACATCAAATTTTCGATTTCCTGTTAATTTTTCTTTTAGGTTAGTTCAATGCAATGTGGCATCCAATTTCCGGTTTCCCGTTAACTATTCTTTGAGATTTCTTCAATGCATTTGCATCAAGTTTTCGATTTTCCATTAATATTCTTTGACGTTGGCTGGTTCAATGCATTTGCATCCAATTTTCCGATTTTGCATTAATAACTCTTTGAAATTAGTTCGATGCATTTACATCCAGTCTCCTATTTTCAATACCCGTTAATTATTTTTTGAGGTTAGTTCGATGCACTCACATCCATTTTCCGGTTACCCATTAATTTTTCTTTGAGGTTTGTTCAATGCAGTGTTGCATCCATTTTCCTATTTCCCGTTAATTATTTTGAGTTCGTTCAATGCAGTGTTGCATCCATTTTATGATTTCTCTTTAATTATTTTTTGAGGTTAGTTCAATGTTGTTGCATCCAACTTGCGATTTCTCATTATTATCCTATTTTCCATTAATTATTTTTTGGGGTTGGTTCAATGCATTTGTGTCCAGTTTCTGATTTTCTGATAATTATCAAAGTTGGTATGTCCAGGTTCTATTTATCGTTATATACAGTCCTCAAAGCAGATAATAAGAATGTTCATCATTTGCTAATTCATGTTAGCATGTAAAAAGCATGAGCACTGATATGTGTATTGATTCAATGACCTTTTTTCCAAAAAACTCAGGTACTCCTCTTTATGGTTTAATATTTGAAAACCATCATAAACAAATGTGGAATGTGGTCTGTGGTAGAAGGCAAATAAATACTTAATTTACTAATAGTGCAATTACAAAACAAAATCACTCTTAAAAACATGAAAATTTCAAAACAAACCTGTGATAAAAATTTCAATTTTGTTCTACGAAAGAAATATATTAATTATAACCCCGTCACAAATTAAAATGAAGTAAAGCATAAGAAAGAGTCGAATTAACACTGAATCACAGCATCACTCTATATTAGAAATGAATTCAGACTGCAACACTAACAAAAACAAAAAGTTGGATAAGTTGCCTTTAAATATATAGCAGCGGCTCTGTAGAGTCCATCATCAATAACTTGGGCATAGTCAAACAAGATTTCAATGATAGCAATGAATTTCCGTAGATCTATATATGGATCGATCAGGCGCAATTTCCGCTAGATAAGAATCAATGAGTCGTCCAACCTTCAGGATTGAGCCATGACTTGGAGAACCAAGACCTTCAAATTCATAACCAAAATGTGATGCTTTTTTAGATTCTTCATCTTCAATTTGTTGCAAAAGAAACCAATTGCTAAGAAATCCTTCTTTTTGTAATTGTAAGTGGGACGAAAGTATCAATGAAGTAGCTTAAGGCTAACAAAAATAGAGTAAAACAACGCATGTGAAAGAAAATCAGCATTATATAATAGCACACCTGAATCTAAAAACATACAAAACAATCAGGTTAGAAAATCAATCAAACGTACCCAGCTGGGTCGAAAAACGCAATACCGATTGCTTTAACTTTAAGATACATTAAACATTAACTTGTGAACCGAAAAATCGGGGAAATCGACTCCAACAAAATCTAAGAAATATTAAATATGAATTATGTTGTGTGTCTGAACTTTAATTTTAAGAAAATAAATCCATATAAGCATATTACTCAACTATTATGGTACATGATCATGAAACCTTTTGGTTTCCCTCGAGTATCTATATTATCGTGTAGGTTTACATCATTTTACTTTAAGTATGCATTTGAAGAATGGTAGTCTAGACGGCACAAATATTCCAACATAAACATATGTACACAATAAAATTAGTGCGGCCAAAAAATTTAGAAGTACAGTTTCAAGTTTTGAATACATAGTCCAACAACTTCACAAAACACAACCTAACTCAGCTATATCGTATTAGATTTGCGAGGTTTACTTATTATTAGTATTATTATTATTATTATTATTTACTTACTTATTATTATTCATCAAAACATACCCTAAAAAATAAAAATAAAAATAAAATAAAATAAAACTCATTTAGTCTACTAACTCACCTTCTGTTAAATAATCTCCTATTTGTGTTTCTATGTAAGAATCTCCTATTTCTAGCAACGCCACTGACACTCCCTGAGAAATTTATCTACTCCAAAATACCATCAGCATGCAAACTACTAACACACAAACCTTAAACATGTACAAAGTAATTCATTCTCACCTGAGTACACTACTAACACCAAGAACCCTATTCAAAATTTAAACAACAACCATGAACTTATCATATTATGCAAATATAACCAAATAACAACTAAGTAAGTGGAGTCAACTTCTAAAGATATTATGGATAGAATAATTGATGTCTACCCATGCACGAATTGGTCTAGAAATGCTCTTAGGAAATTAAGAGTGAAGAATAAAAAATAACAACCACATATTGAAACAAATAAAAACAATATAGAATATGGGAAAAAAAACACTTGGTTATCAGATCCATCAATAAGTAACTACATTTACATCTTTAGGATGCATTGAAATCTTATTATTATGTCAAAAGAAGTCTATCCGTTAGCATGGATGGGGCATGCTAGTAGCTACATAAAAATGAAATATAAGTCTTAAACACATTATATAAAATACAGCTAGTAGATGAGGATTAGGTGAGTGAAAATAGTTACTTAAAAAAATTTATTGGTAAAGAATTGCTCATATGAAAGAAAAGTTCAAAGCTCCAAAACTATACATGTAAGGTTTAAAGCTTTAGATCTACTTACTAACGTTCTTATGGAACATACTAAAATATGTGGATAGTATATAGATAGTGACGACTAAAATAAATAACTTAACCTTCTCCCTAGATGAGGAATTAGATTGAGTTGATAAACAGTTAGGGTTGGTATATATACGTAAAATGTATGGTTTGTCAATCTCGGAAGTCACAGTCAAACGTACTAATGTTAGACCTGCATTACCTTCTCCCTTAACACTCCAAACTTTATGGTAAACACAAATCAAAATAAAGAAGATTTTTGAAATCAGCACATATTGGGGAGGTAGAGAAAGAAGACTTTTGAAATCAGCACAATAGTTGTAAATTGAAGAACTCGAGAATATGGGATACTTAGAAGTTCAAGAATTGGAACTTTTAGTTCCTATTTAGTTTTTTTCTCGCAGCTTGTTTCTCTAGCTTTTTTATCAGCAATTTTTTTCTCCTTATTTGAATAGAGTCTCTCCTGTAATCTTTATTATTCTTTGTTTGGATGTGTATAAATTAGGAACATGAAACATAATTAATTAGGACTCTTGAAGAAGAGAGTCTCTCCTGTAATCCTTATTATTCTTCGTTTGGATGTGTATAGATTACGAAACAGGAAACATAATTAATTAGGACTCTTGAAAAGAGAAGAGATTTAGTATATAAAGAAAACATAATTAATTGGGACTCTTTAGTTACTATTTTTTTTCTCCTATTTTTTCTTAATCCCCGTGCTTACGAGGACAGCCTCAATGAACCCGAAAAGGGACTGCTATTATATATATATATAAAGATGCTAGTCACTTGGGTGTACTTAAGCCCATAAGCCATGGGCCCATTTCCATTAATTCTTCAAAAGCCCATCCAAATAAACCAAGCCATATCCAAATGCAAATAGTGAATTCACCAACGCTAGGCACTTTTGCTGAACTGTAAAATCAATGAACACACTGATATCCCAAATCTCTGGAGTTTCATCACTTTCAACCAATTAACTCCAATTACTGCAAAATTATCAAAAACACACTAACTAAATCTAACAAATTAATTAAACGAACTAACTAATATAAAATTAGGTGTAAATAATGTAACATTTACGTGCTTATCAGAAGCCATCAGATATCAACAAGACATTCCTCCACCTACTCTGGATCCTCCAGGAGCGCAAGGGTAACTTCTGCATAGTCACCTTTCTTTTTGATGTCATTACGCATGCCACACTCAGGTCAGCCCCTCTTGCCGTTCTTGTAACGTAAATTATGATTAATTTGGGTTTCCTGTCTGCCACCCCGTTACTCCCTATGCTACCATATGAGAATATGCTTGTTTTCAATAAATGCATATTGTCCCCATGGGAACCCACAGCACCAATGGCAGCTGAACACGCTAATGTAGGTCCATCACACCCACCCTTTTTTGATGAGGATGTTATGAGCAAGATGAGCCATCCTATGGATGTTTTACGTGCTATGAACAGTGGCATGAAAGACATGTACACTCGCCAGGTATCAATGAAACATACCATGGGCGAGTTGAGGGAGAATATGACCACTCGCCACGAGTCGCTGACGGACCAGCATGGGCGAATTTCAGCAAGAAATGCGAACTTCCATGAATGCATTTCAGAAGCGAATGACTACTCGCCAGAACCAGTTCCAGCGAATGCTCAAGGCAAACCAGCACCAATTCCAAGCTCAGGTGATGGATACTCTAGGCAATATCCAGGAGCAATTAGCCTCCACGGGCTCTCAATCTTTAAGCGGCGCGGGACTCGATTCTTCTTCAAGAGCCCCCGAAGATTCTCGATGAAAGCGGTTTATTTTCCCAGTCTTGTATATTATTTATGTCGAATATTTTATTTACGTGTTTGCATTTTATTTTTCCAACCTAGGATGTCTGTTATTTCCTACATTTTCCAAAATTTCTGCCTTGTCAAATATTATATTAGTTATTTATATCTCCAATATTATATTATATATCGGTAGAAACATATATAATAATATTAGTAATAATATATATATTATTACTGACCGATTTGCTGTTAAGTGTGACGTCACACTTAACAGCAAATTTTACTGTCTACTAACGTTTTGCAAAACGGTCAGAAAACGGCTCAATTTTCTTTCTGTAAATAAGTTCAACACATCCTTCACATTCACTCCTTTCATCTTCTTCCCTCTACACTTCTTCTTTAATTAATTCTAATATCGTTTTTAGTTCGTACCAATTTTCAAGCTTCATGGATGCACTAGAAAAGTTTGAGCAGCGACAAATTGAATATGTTACTCAAGTCTTCATGTTCATTTGTTTTATTATAGTAATGTTGTTAATGTGGCATATTTTGTATTTTATTCCCCATGTCATTATGGTGTGTTTTCAACATCTCTGTACGTTGTTACATTCTATTGTGATATTATAATTATATCTTCCTTGTACTTCTTCTTACGCAGTTTATGGGGGGGGGGGGAACAAAAAAAAAAAAAAAAAAGGCACTCCTTGTAGTCACATGCCCCATTTTTCCCATCCACACTACATCCACTTTTGCACCATGTTTCAGAAAATATACGTGGTCTAACTACCCTGTGACACCTCGATTCGTATTTTCTGCATCTTCGGATTTGTGCCTATTTATAGCAAGGATAGACACCTCTAAAATCCAATCTTCCCTCTTTCACTAAATTATCTTCACCACTCCTTTTCGTCCATCTTTAATGGCCCTCACTCGAATTTTCGTGCCCGAGCAAAATTTTATGGAAAATTTCCAAAACGGTCTTTTCCATCCATTTTTTGACACAGAAATTTTACGTCGAGGATAGTTCCCTCTATTACATCATAAGTAGGCATTTTATTCCAGAAAATTGGTCCTGCTTTTCTATAAACATGGTTATTTCCAAAACGGGCAATTCTTTGTCCGTGCAAACGGATGCGAGCGTGAATTGACTATGGAAATCATCTCCGAGGTACTTCAAATTCCCATTACGAACCAGGGGGTACACCTTCAGGATTCACCATTCGACAATATCAGGCATCTGATGTTTGCAACTATCCTTTACGGCGAATACAATCGGAAAAACCGTATTATTTATCAGCGATCCTTACAAAGAAACCAATTATCTGTGATCCAATGGCTAGCTCATAATGTGCTCTGCACATCTAAGACTTCCAAAATAACAAAACCCCTCCTCCATCTACTCTGAGTCTTGCAGACTAAATGCAATGATTTTTGCATAATTAAATTTCTCTCGAACGCGATCGCACGTGCCAAGAAAAAGGCAGCTCCTTTGCCAACCATTGTGACACTTATCATGATGTGTTGGGGTTTTCCTATTACTGCTCCTAGTACACCTCTCATAACAACTAACATTCTCACCATTCACTCAGTTTGTATGAACGGTTTTTGGAATCCCGACGTTGCAAAGAACCATGTCGGTGCAGAAACCGGCGAAACTTGTTTCGCTGACAACATCTTCACTGAAAATGCAATACGCAACGTATTTAATCCTATGGAAGGCCTTCATTTAATTCACCAAGGACTGATGACATTATACAAACGTCAGAACATTATCATCACTAGTCTTCTTGAATTTCACGACCTGCGGACAATACAAGAAGAGGAACAAGCACAATTCTTGCACAGCCACAATTAGTTCTTGGCAAATCACTCTCATAATGGAGAACCATGCCAATATTTACCAGACACAGAGCGAAATGTTGCAACAGGCTATTGCACGGATTGACGGCATTGAGAATCTTATAAATGGATTTCTCTCACAAAAGGATCCTCGCCGTTACTTGGGCCCATGACACAAATTAGATTTTGCAATTTTATGTTCTTTGTCATTTTCTTTTTACTTTTTAAATATACTGCAATTTTCCTATGGTAAATAATATAATTTTTTTTTACTTAGTCATTCCAATCGTATTCTAATGTTTGTTTATCTTTGTCTACAGGTGGTATCTTTCTTCACACGTCTTCTACAATGGCATCTCCAAAGATTATTCCAGAGCAATCTTTCCATGTTTTGCTAAATTCTCCTGCATATGGACATCTTTCCAGAGACTTCATCACACAAGTTGGTTGGAACTCATTCATTTTACACCCTGAGCAGACATACTCTCCAGGTTTGGCAACTTATTTTTACGATCATATGGAGGATCTACCTGCTGTACATGGTTTCATGTTGAACGGATTTGCAATATGTATTGGTAACACCTGACACCCTTTTTACGAGCCAGCAGTTGTTACGGCTTTGGACCTTCCTCATATTCAGCCAAACATCCCCATTCAATACATGATACAAAACAACTTTAATGACTATTCTTGGGAAGATTTCGCCTCCTGTTATGGCGATGGCCTCGCCCAAGTCATTGAACGTGCAGAAGTTGGTCGATGGCCAGACAACACTATTCCACTAGCTAGTATGACCATGAATGTTGGGACTACCATGTTGTTTATTCTTCTGAACATCATGGGGGATTGGCATTTTTCCACTGCCTCAAAATTAGCTTGTAAAACATTACATGCCCTGGCCCAGCAACATACCGCTTTCGACATCACAAACCTAGTAATTGAGAACCTTAAGAGGGCTCGGTCTTTTCGGCAGCACTATATCACTTTGTCAGTTACAGCATGCAGGATAATGAGGATGTACTTCCCACAGTTTGCGGCCACTTTTCATGACTGGGTAAAGGTAGACTCTATGTGTCCAACAAATAAGATAATTCGTTCTTTGCGATTTCGGGTATGGCGGCTGATAAGAGCCCAAAACTGTAGTTTTAACCCTGTAACAGTCATACTTTTAGACCAATTATGTGAGTAATAATTAAGAGTTAATACTGATTATGTGTTTTTATGCATTTCAGGCTTCAAAGTCCATTATATGCAGAAATGTACCACTTTAGCGAGATAAAGGAGCAAAGGTCGGTTGCTAAGGAGTTCTGTGATTAAAGGCCAAGATTCAAGAAGACAAAGCCTTTCTAAAGCCCGGTCAAAAGCTGAAAAGTTGACGCCGGGCGTAAACAAAGACACAAAGTCGTGAGAACTTCGGAAGGTCGTATCTTTAGACTCAGACCTCGGAATTGGACCTACCTTATGTCAAAACGACCGGCTCGGAAAGAGCTTTCCAATGGTCTAAGCCTTGACCAAATCAAAGGAGCAGAAGTGGACGAAAAGTCTGTTGAAGCCAACTGCAGCTGAATAGGCCTTTTTGGACTGAAAGAATTGGGTTTTGGGCCTGATTCTCTGGCCCAAACATGGCTCCAAGCCCATGCACGATTTTTGGATCTGAAAGTATAAAAACAAGAGCTTGACTCTTTGTTAATGGTAGATAGTTAGACCTAGATTAGTTAGCCTCCATTAATTAGTTTTAGAACTTAGTTTTAGATTTTCAATTAGTTAATTAATTAGTTTTTCATATCTTGTTTTAGATCTAGTTTCATGTTTAATTAATTACTTTAGAACAAAGTAGATTATTAATTTAGTATTTGAATCATTGTTTTATTATTCATTAGATTAATAAAATAGTGTTCTTGGTAATCTATTTTCATTTTCCATTTACTTATTTAGTTCAATACACGTAATTAATTATTTGTCTTTATTAGATTGAATAGATTTTTTGCATGAGTAGTTTCCATTTGAGTTTAAATAAGCAAAGTTTCAATCTTTATATCATGTCTTGTTCGAATTTGATTGGGAATGATAGCGTGATGATTCTCGGCTAAACCTCCATTAGAGGGGGTTGAGAAGCCTTGATGAAAGCTTGATTCCGATTACCGTAGAGTCGTCGTAATTTCCTTTCCACTCTAGAAATGATTAGTTCACCATGAGAATGGGTGTAATCGTTCACATGCTAGTTATGAATTGGTAGAAATGCCATGTGTAATTAGGGATTAGGAATAACCAGTTGTTCCGCAAAGTAGTTCAATTGGATTCTGACGATTATTGGTTAGTGGATTAAGTTGAGCTAAGGTGGAATCAATCCCCCTCTAACTCCTTATCATAGAATCGACGTTGTATTCCCATAGTTGTTTAAATAGTCGACTAGTTGCATCTTGTGGGTAGTTGCATCGTAGTCTAGTTATCATTTCGTAAATCTCTCATTAGACTTTAGTTAAGATTATTTATACGTAGAGAGCATTACCATGCGGAAGAACTAGGAGTGGAACAAATCATCTACTCCACTATATCTCAATAGGATTGAGAGTAGAAATCTTTGATAAATATAGGCACGTAAATAAGTTTTAGTTTACTTACGTTTTGAGTTTATCGTTCATTTCGTAGGTAAACTTTTATATTTTTATGTTTTATCAAATGGCACCGCTGCCATCTTAGTTTCACTTTCGCATTGTTTTCGTAGTATAAGTACTCTTCTTAAAGTCCCATTTCACCCACCCACCCTTGTTCGATTCTAACTGTGGTTGTCTTTTTCAGCATTAAACTTCCTCGAAAAAAAATTGCCGGGGCGCTCTTCGCTTCAAAGGAGCGACACAACGCTCAAGTTCTTGGAAGCTAAAGCGCCACCAAAAACCGAAGCAACCCACGCTCAAACACTGTAACTCAAAGTTTACACCGAAGCACTGCTGGCGCCCAAAGTGAGCCCACCGCCGAGCTGAATTTTGCGGTTTCCACGTTTGATTCGAACCCGATTTTTCACGCTTTTCAGCGTTCTAACTTGTTATATACACCGAACACGCGTAAACAAGACGCTATTCATAAAAGCGAAAACAAGGACCTTAATCAGGTATTCCTTTCTTCCACACCTCGCATCTCCTGTTAGAGGTTTATACTAGTATATCAGGATTGTTTGGAGTGTTGACGTGTTTAGCTAAGTTTGGTCTTAGCCTTGTATGAGATTAAGGTCTGGTCGAACAAAAACACCGAACGTAATTACACAACAACGTCAACAAACAAGTCTATCTAGTATACCACCCACTACACCTCTAGCTACTATTTCACACACACCACCTCCTCTCTCTGACTTCTACAAAGCCTTGAGCGGTAGCCCCAAATCTTGCATCGTTCTAGCAGACCCAGTGGGGGATTTCCAAATCCCCCCAAATATTTTTAATTTGTTACCCGTTTTTCATGGTTTAGATCATGAAAAACCTTATCAGCACATGCGTAGGATTGAACAAGTCCTAACAACATTCCACCATCCTACGATTGGTGCGGAACAAATTAAACTGAGGGTATTCCCTTTCACCTTAGCCGATAAGGCGGCGTCTTGGTTAAGCGCCCCCTAATTACGTGGACTCGTGGGCTAAACTTGTTCACCGTTTATGGAACATTTTACCCACCCCCTTAAAGACGGATGAGATGCTTTCCAAGATTCATTTCTTTTCGACAAAATCCTCATGAATCATTTTCGAGGCTTGGAATCATTTCACCGATCTCCTTATAGAGTGTCTACATCATAACCTAGCGAAAGAAAGACACGTTAGTTCGTGCCTTTTCAAAGGACTTCTACACCACCATAAAGAAGTCATTGAGATAATGAATGGGGGTAGTTTCTTAAGTAAAGGAGCCTCGAGGCTTATAAATTTTTAGAGGATCAAACTAAAGCGAAATAACAACCGGGGGGTAGTGGACGATATCCACGCTCCACTAGTTCTTCTAATACGATTAAGGCCGCGGTATGTTTGAAATTAAACACGCGATCCCGAGCTTAAAACTCTAATCAATCACTTACTAAAAGGTAGAGGCCATTTACGTTCAACAAAAGCATATCCCCATCATGAATGTAAATTCAAATCCATGTAGTTTCGTTGAGTCCCGAGCATCCCGACTCCCACGCCCCCTATAGCCTATGAAAAGGCTTGTTCCATTAATAGTGAACCTAACGCCCCTTGGAGACAAAATCCCAACTTCGGTTGGAGAAATAACCAACACGTCACACCTCCAGGGTATAATAATCAATATGTTAGGCCAACGCACAGTTTTATCCAAGCTCCACCACGACAAGGACAGGGTCAGGGTAATTATAATAATTATAACAACCAAGTGCAACCTCGACAAGGTCAAGCACAAGGTCAAGCTAGTTATAATAGTTATAATGCTAATAGAGGTATCGTTCCGGTAAATAATAACTATCAAAATCCGCCCATAAATAATTCACGCGAGATAATTCCAGTCACACCACCCGTGGCTACTACACCCACACAACCAGATCATCTTGACACCTTCATACAAGTGAGCCAAAAATTTTCCAAACCATGGCTCAATCTAACCAACAGCTTCTACAATCCGTTAATAATTTAAGCCAACAGTTGGCCCAAGATAAAGCCCAACCCAAAGGTGTGTTTCCAGGTCACGCAATACCTAATCCTAAAACAACAAACACAATCTTTGAGGTAACCGATAATACTAGTAATGAATATGAAAAGGTAGGTGAGCTAAATGCCATCACCACTCTCCGTTCTGGCAGAGTGGTTGATAACAAAGTAACTATGTCTATAGTTACCCCACAAATAGCCCCTACACCTGCTATTTTACTAGATACCGAAATAGAAACTGAATAGCCTACCACTGTAGAGGTACCAGTTACAACACAACCTAAAAAACAGAAAGCCAAGGTTAAACACCCAGGTGATACATATGCTAAATATAGAGAGAAACCACCGTTTCCACAAAAATTAGCCATGTTAACTAGGGATACAAATTATGAGGAGATTAGGAACGTTTTCAAGAATCTAACTATAAACCTTCCCTTCCTCGAAGCTATTAAAAAGCTATCACACCATGCTAAGTTTCTTAAGGAGTTGTGTACTACTAGGCCTAAGACCAATATACCAAAAGACGCCTTTTTAACATAACAATTCCCAACTCTATCTAAACATAATGGAATTGTTAAGTACAAGGACCCTGGTCGGCCTACAGTACAATGCACCTTAGGAGATTCCTATACGACGACCGCGTTATTAGACCTGGGGGCTAGTGTTAACTTACTCCCGTTTTATTTGTATAGACAAATAGGTTTAGAGGAGATGCAACCCACTAAAATGACGTTGCAATTAGCTGATCTGTCTATTAAGTATCCTAAGGGTGTGCTTGAAAACGTGTTGGTAAAAGTTCAGGATTTCTACTATCCGGCTGATTTTGTCATCCTCGATACAGAAGTCGCTAACGACTCGTCCCATCATCTTAGAGCCCTTTCCCTGCAACCGCCAATGCGCATTAATTGTCGCGATGGTTCGATGTCCATGTCTTTTGGCCATCTTGTTTGTTGAAGTAAATGTTTTAAAACAAAGACACATTTACCCGATTTGTCTATGGATGGAAAGGTTAGCATGATCGAGCTTAAACTCAAGATTATTTCAACAACACGTTCCCTGATAATCATATGCCCAAATTTCTTTCCTTTGGAAGTTCAGACTCCAACATTTTCATCCCTACACTAGTCGATACACATATTATGGATGAGGACGAGATAGATGACTTTCTCAAAGATATAGAGGACTACCATAGTAATGTGGATATGACCAATCTAGATGAGGAATTCGATGAGTTTCTTAGAGCAAGTGATGATTCACCCTATCAAGAACTACTTTGCACAACATCCATCTCGACTCCCCTCCTTCCACCCTTTCAAAGGAATCTCGAGTTTGCACTCGATCCTTTTGTTTCTCCTGTGCTTCATAATTTTTTAAATCCACCTAGTAAACAAATACTTCAGAAGGACAAACCATTTGACACCTTCATTTTCAGACTTGAGACAGTCCCTACCTACACCATGAATGAGTTTTGTGCTAAACCCACATCCTTATTGTTTACATGCTTTCCTTCTACAACTTATCCATATCCACCATATCTTCCACAACCATTCACTTTTCCACACTTATTCACTAGGACACCCTCTCGTTCAAAGATGAAAAAGAAGGTGCATGCTAGGTTACGTTATAGGTCTATCCGACTTCGCTTTCAGTTCACTAGGTTGCGTCATAGGAAATCTTGGTGCTTGATTGTGTTTGGATATGTTTTCTGTGATATTTATTTATGGAATAATCCACAACTATTTCGGTTGTTGATATATGATAAACTGCATGTTCATACATATGTTTAGATAAAGTCTCGAGTATCCGACTATAAATGACTCAAATTTTTGTGTTTGGTGCATTTCCTTTCATTTCCATATATTTGTGAGTGCACCATTAAGGTAACCGGGCCCTCCCTAGGGAGTGAGTGGCTGTAAGTACCGGATCCTAAGTCCACGTTTAACATAATTCACGTTTTCCACTCTTGCATGTTTTCTCAGATTTTTTAGTCATGTTTCTCTATGGGGTGAATTATGTCCTTATTCCTTATTGTTTTTCCTTATAAAAATAAAAAAAATATTAAATAATAAACATAGTAATCTAGGAAGTCTCGGGAATCTAACTTTAAAAGACCCACTTTTAAAAAAACAAATTTTCTAAACTCTGTTGTAAAAAATTTGTTTGGGGGTGGGGTGTTCGTGTTTCCGTCTTAGAATGTTTTATGTTCCATTAGAGTTGCTTAGGCCATTTAATTGTATTCCGATTCCGGTTGACATAATCTATGAATTTAGAGTTCATTCGTTCGCATAACGTGATGTCATGCACGCGCTGGCGTTTTTCCACTATCTTATATGTCATCCACGGTCGGAATAGAGTGTTTTATGGATCATTGGATTGGAAATTCTCTCCTGATCATTTCCATATCTCATTCACAAAAGTCAGACCGGTAACGAAATGGCAATATTAGTTTGAAGTCGCGCTAAAAATCGACAAAATTCAAAAAATTCAAATTGGGCTTGGGCCCCCAACCAGCAAGACCTAAGCCTTTTACCTTCACACCAACAATTAGCATTCTTCACTTCTCCAAACCTCCATTAACGACCAACAAAGCTTCAAACCCTAACTAAAAAATTTTAAAAAAAAAATACACCCACGCCAAACATCCAAACCCACTCCAAATCTTCTCAAAATCGTACCACCACCACCTCCACCAATTTAAATCATCAAAAACCACCGAAAAATAAAAAAAATTCAAGCTGCCGCGCCACCACACCACCACCACCATCGTTTTTTTTTTTGTGAGGTTGTCCCTCATTGCTTCCTACACCTTCTACAAACCCCAAATCAGTTCAAACTCCAATGGCTCAACAACATCGAATTTTGTCGGAGCAAGCATTTACTGGCGACCACTTCCCGCCATTTTACGGTGACGAAATGATTAGTAGATATTGGAATAGCTTGTGGTACTCGACTGACGCCTTTTACCTCGAAGAGTTAGTCCGACGGTTTTACAACACGAGGGAGTTGGAGGGGAGTAGAATTTTTGTTACGGTGGCAAAGAGGAGGAAGGAAGTAACTGCTAGGTTGTTGGCTGAGATTCTAGGCATTCCGCCTAGAATCCATCTGGATGCCACGTTGCAGGAGTCCCAATATAATGGGGTCGAGCCGTTGATGAACGCGACAGTTACCAAAGGGAACTACAATACAAGCTCGCATTGTGTTCGCCAGGGCATCCTCTCGAACCAAACCGGTAGGCTGCAGCTCGATGGATTGGTCGGGCGCCCTAGGGAAGGAGAAGGTCACGACATCGGTCCGAACTGCCTCCACATTCTATGGATACTCGAGCGTATAGTCGAGTTCGTATCTTGGAGTTTTTGCTTAACATGATTAGGGGAGTAAGGAAGTCTATTGCACCTCTCCCCCGTTTTGATAACCAAGATCATCTTTGAAGTTGAGGCGACTCCGACGCCGATAGGATTTACCTTACCCTACACGAAATCCTCGGATTTATAAGGATTGTGTCCAACGAGTTTGGAGGTTGCCTCGAGGATAGGGTAGAGGGCGAGGAGGATGGTGGAAATGAGAATGACTTCGGAGGATGAGGAGGACTTGACTTGTTTTGATCTTTGATGCTTTGGAGAGGTGTTGGTCGGATCACGAACGCATGGCTGTGATTCATCGTGGCATGTGTTCACTCAATACTATCTACGAAGACCTCCGGACTCGACGGGCTACTATCCACCATAACCCGAGATCCGTACCCAGCCGAGGGATGGCGGTGGGAACGGATGAGAGCTAGAAGTTCAAATACGGTTCGGGCGATATGCTTTACAGCGCTTTCCACCTCATGGGGATTCTCCTTCCGAGGATACATCATCGAGGCACGAGCATCGTCGCCGAAAAGGCGAATGGTGTCGGCCCATTGGGAGCTCGGGGAGCCATCTCTGGCGTGTGCCCTCCGCTACCAGTACCGACGTGTTTAGGGATAGTATAGCTTGATGATTTTTATTTGTAGGTTTATTATTGTTAGTTATTTTAATGTAAGTTTTAATTCCATAATTTGAATTTTGTAGTGAAATGTACTTTGAATGAAAAATTTAATATAATGCGGTTATTTTCATTATGCGTGGTTGTTTAATATTGATCCCACCTTCCCAAATTGTTTGGGGGTGGTGTTATCTATTCCAACATGATTTTTATATGACCCTCATTTTTAGAAGTTATTTCGGAGTTAGGGTGAGAATATGGCCGATTAGGCATATCTATGAATAAATATCATGGTAGGATGAAATCTCGATAAAATAGGTAGGTTCTATCCTAAATTCAACCTAAAAGATACTAGGGTTGTTTAAGAATCAAGAATATGAGTTGTTCCTATTTTCGAGTTTGGAAATTTTAGTATTTCCGGAAACTGCCGTAAAAACTTTTTGGCAACTTCCCGATCCATTTTAGCAACTTAAAACCTATATAAACTTCATTTATTCTACACTCACAACCCACACTACACCTAAGTTCCATCACTCACCTTTCACTCCCCACGCTCCCACGTTTAGCCTCATTTTTTCAACCATCAAGACCTCGAGCGCACAAGCCTTCTAGAGGAGGCGCTTTTCACGCCCCTACTCATTTTTCTGAAATTTTTCACCGAGCGGCCTTTTCGCCAAGGTGAGCGCGACTCGCAAACACACTGGAACTTCGAAAATCATCGAGCTGATGCACCCTTTACCTCCCTCAAACACAAAAAATTTCCAGTTTTCTGCTGGTTGTTCCCGGATCATTTGCGCACTGTTCGAAGCATCGTTTTAAGATGACATCTCCTACAATAATACCGAACAGTCTTTCAAGATTTGTTCCAAAGCACTACTTATGGTGCTTGGTTTTGAGGCGATCACATAATGATGAAAAATGGCACCCTATGGGGGAACCGCTTATGAAGAAGAGGATGAGGAGGATGATGAATAAAGCGGGAGATAAGGTAAGTTTTAATTCTAGTTAGTGTCTGCTTATGTCCCAAGCAATTTGATTCTTGTTAACCCCATAATGGGTGGAACTCTTATAGAGTTGCGTCAGTTTTTATATTAGTATGTTTTAACTTTGTTTTGCAAATGTTCCTGAATTTCACGCGTTTCAATGGTATTTTTTCTACCCTCTTTATTTAAAATACTTTGAGGACAAAGCATGCTTCTTGTTTGGGGGGTGCATAGAAACACGTGTAATTAAGGCATCTGCTAGGATATAAATATGTATAATATGCATTTGTTTTCTAGTTAAAATTTCAAAAATTCAAAAATATAAATAAATAAGTTCATGCAATACACTTAGGAATATTGGTATTGTTTTCCTTCTCTATGCTCTTAATAATCTAGAAGTCTCACGTAGTTTTTGCATTAGAATAATTTTTAGAAACTTAGGTTAATATGTAGGTAATAATATTTGCATCTATTTATAAATATATTACATGAGTATCTATGATTGTTTGGCAGTAAGTTTCTAAACTCTAGGATAGAGTACTTATTCTACAAATCCTGTGAGAATATAGCCTAAAGCCTTATATGAGCGAAACATTTGAGAAATGACACAAGGGAGAAGTAAAATCCGGATAGAGAAATCACACGTCCACTTGCTTGATCACTATGCCATATCCTAAGCGAGAATTTAGGCCCTCTTTGGATCAATATAGCCAGAAATTCAAACCTATGAATTATTTTCCATAATTAAGCCCCTCGAGCCTTTCTTTAACCTTTCATAAACCACAAATCCTTTACCCCTGCAAAAAAACAAAACAAAATAAAAAATTCAACCTACCCAATTTAGATAAGTCCGAGAATAGAATGAGGAAGAAAGAAGAAGAGAAAAACCCATTAAAACAAAAGTTAGTTAATTGCTTGAAAAAATAAAAAAGAAGTTTCCATCCAAAGAAAAGAAAAATAAAATAAAACTCCCAAAAAAAAAAAATATATGAGTCAAAAAGCCAAAGAAAAAGAAAAAAATATGGCTAAGGATGGAAACAAAGTGTAGAAGCAAAAAAAGTAAATAACAAGGTTTTCTCTAGTTACATAATATGAAGACTCTATTATCTCGGACTTGTCCTTTTTGAATATCCATTTCCTTCCTTCTTAAACCATCTCCTAATCCCAAGAACACCTAATAAAGACATCTAGCTCAATTAGGAATAGGTTAGTGTGATAGTAAGTGGCGGATGTGTTTGATCGACTCCGGCTTCCTTGTTGTCATTGAGATTGTAAGGTAAAGTGTGCCCAATCGCACACCGAGTAAATAAAACTTGAGTGGAAAAATCAATTGAGTGTTGTATCTTGACTATTATTGTGAGAACCTACTTAAGGGAGGTCCATAGTTACACTATACTATTATTCGAAGTTTGAAAACTAACCTGCTAGGCATTTCATAGTATTACTCATTGTATATATGTTTATTGTAGATGATTTATTATTATGCATATATTAACTTAGGTTTCGACTTGATTACTCTATATGCATTGCTAGTTAGAGGTATAGTTAATTAATTTAGAGCATGAATAAGGAAACAATAGTTTTATTTCTTAGTCGTTGTAGTATAGATGAAGTTTGTGAGTACTTTCACTGGAAAACTCTCACGAGGCTATAACTCGTCCACTAGGGAATTCCTAATGGTTTAAGGCCTTGTCGCGATATGGTCAATGCAATCGCACTCAAATAAACGAGTAGATAGAACTCCATTTTTGGTCACTTATTCTAATTTCTCATCTTTGCTTGAGGACAAGCAAAATGCTGTTTTAAAAGTGGTTTGATAAGAGCCCAAAACTGTAGTTTTAACCTGTAATGATCATACTTTTAGACCAATTATGTGAGTAATAATTAAGAGTTAATACTGATTACGTGTTTTTATGCATTTCAGGTTTCAAAGTCCATTATGTGCAGAAATATGCCACTTTAGCGAGATAAAGGAGCAAAGGTCGGTTGCTAAGGAGTTCTGTGATTAAAGGCAAAGATTCAAGAAAACAAAGCATTTCTAAAGCCCTCAAAAGTTTCCATTTTGTTGAAAAGTCAAGACGGGCGTAAAACAAAGACACAAAAGTCAAATAGTAAACTTCCTAATTGGGCATACCTTATGTCAAAACGACCGGCTCGGAAAGAGCTTTCTAATGGTCTAAGCCTTGACCAAATCAAAGGAGCAGAAGTGGACAAAAGTCTGTTGAAGCCAACTGCAGCTGAATAGGCCTTTTTGGACTGAAAGAATTGGGTTTTGAGCCTGATTCTCTGGCCCAAACATGGCTCCAAGCCCATGCACGATTTTTGGATCTGAAAGTATAAAAACAAGAGCTTGACTCTTTGTTAATGGTAGATAGTTAGACCTAGATTAGTTAGCCTCCATTAATTAGTTTTAGAACTTAGTTTTAGATTTTCAATTAGTTAATTAATTAGTTTTTCATATCTTGTTTTAGATCTAGTTTCATGTTTAATTAATTACTTTAGAACAAAGTAGATTATTAATTTAGTATTTGAATCATTGTTTTATTATTCATTAGATTAATAAAATAGTGTTCTTGGTAATCTATTTTCATTTTCCATTTACTTATTTAGTTCAATACACGAAATTAATTATTTGTCTTTATTAGATTGAATAGATTTTTTGCATGAGTAGTTTCCATTTGAGTTTAAATAAGCAAAGTTTCAATCTTTATATCATGTCTTGTTCAATTTGATTGGGAATGATAAGCGTGATGATTCTCGACTAAACCTCCATTAGAGGGGTTGAGAAGCCTTGATGAAAGCTTGATTCGATTACCGTAGAGTCGTCGTAATTTCCTTTCCACTCTAGAAATGATTAGTTCACCATGAGAATGGGTGTAATCGTTCACATGCTAGTTATGAATTGGTAGAAATGCCATGTGTAATTAGGGATTAGGAATAACCAGATTGTTCTGCAAAGTAGTTCAATTCAGATTCTGACGATTAAATCGTTAGTGGATTAAGTTGAGCTAAGGTGGAATCAATCCCCCTCTAACTCCTTATCATAGAATCGACGTTGTATTCCCATAGTTGTTTAAATAGTCGACTAGTTGCATCTTGTGGGTAGTTGCATCGTAGTCTAGTTATCATTTCGTAAATCTCTCATTAGACTTTAGTTAAGATTATTTATACGTAGAGAACATTACCATGCGGAAGAACTAGGAGTGGAACGAATCATCTACTCCACTATATCTCAATAGGATTGAGAGTAGAAATCTTTGATAAATATAGGCACGTAAATAAGTTTTAGTTTACTTACGTTTTGAGTTTCATCGTTCATTTCGTAGGTAAACTTTTATATTTTTATGTTTTATCAGCGGCGCCCTTCAAGGTATCTAAAGAAAGTTCGTTGTTTCCCTAATGATGATAACATGATAGCTCATCTGGACACTTCTAGAAAAAGGAAGTGGAGCGAAGTCTGGAAGACTATGATAGATTGGCGTGATGCAAAGGAATGGCATTTCTATAAAGATGAAGCAAGAATGGACCTACCCCCAGTTCGTAATTGGGGCAATGTGAGTTGATGTACATATTTGTTTTACATTTTGATGGGAAAAATAAATAACCTAACAGTGTGTTCTCACTTTTATGTTGTATAATATATAGTGTGTTATCATAATTTTTTATGGAAGATGTCAGCTATATTTTTGCTCAAAGCCTCTCAGGTATATTCTTTTTTCCTCTTGACACTTTGAGAACACAGCGTCCGACTATTTGGGGGTGGTGAGAACATTTCACAAAAATTAAGCATGCATAGTTGTAGATAGTTTTATTTTATATCTAAATAAATGTATTTAGTGACAAAGTCTCGTTTCTTTTTCTGTGATGAAAAATATTTAAAAATCTCACCCTAGCATTAGAATTAGGACTTGTTCTTAGAAACTTAAGTTAATACATATGCAATAGTTTTTACATTTTTTCATGAACATTCATGCACTGGCTATCATTAAATGTACATAGCAGTAAGTTTCTAGGACCCACGGTTAGACAACTTAAATTTCATATCCTGTGAGAATCTAACTAAATAGCCTCAAAATGTGTGTTATGTGAGTAATGACTCAGAGGAGTAGATTTTCCGAATAGAGAAGTTCACACGTCTTCTTATTTGATCACTACCCGAATCCTAGGAGAGAATTTAGGCCTTCTTTAGATCGATATAGCCAAAAATTCACACCTGTAAAAAACTTTACTGCTAGTCGCCCCATTGAACCTTTCATTAAACCTCTCTGTTTCACCAAAAATTCATTACTCATCTATTAACCACAACTAAATAAGCCTACCTAGATGATGATTATGAGAAATAGGATGAAGTGCGGAAAAATGAAGAGAAAAAACTTGTCACAAATCAGAATCAATTACTTGCCTCAGAAGAAAAGAAAAAGAAAAATAGAAATATGTTTCCAAAAATCAAAAAAAATATCAAGTTAGAATTTCCCCCAAAATCAAATCAAAAGAGAATACAAAAGCTTAAAAAAACAAAGTATGGAAACCCATATTAGAAGTAGGAAAGAAAGTAAGGATTTCTCTAGTATAAATAGCTCGAAAATCTTATTCTCTCATACTTATCATTTTTGAATTTTCCATTCCAATCTCTTCTATACTACCACCTAAGCCTCATAAAACCTAATAAAGACTTCTAGCTCAATTAGGAGTAGGGTGGTATGATAATATGTAGTAGATGTGAATTCTCGACCTCGGCTCCTCTGACTGTCATTGAGTATGTATGGAAATGTAAACCCACTGCACACTGGATTTAGCAAAACTTGAGTGGAAAAATGAGAGAGAAATTATGTTTTGACACATACCTGTGAGAACCTACTTAAGGACGCTATCCAAAGGATCCAGAAACGGCCATGCTCGTACATTTCATTGTAAAGATCACTGCATGCATGCTCATATGTAGATGTTTTTATTATTGTATGTATATTAACTTGAATTTCGAAAGAATTAGTCCTTGTTTCCCCCTCTAGTGAGATGTATATATATCTGAGATTAATTAAGGAAACAGGCCTTTTGTTACTGAGTCGTTGTAGTATAAATGAAGTTTGTGAGTACCTTCTCTATAAAACTCTCACGAGGCTATAACTCGTCCACTAGAGAATTCTTAGTGGTTCAAGACCTTGTTGCATACGGTCAATGCAACCGCACTCTGCGAAATGAAACTTAGCTTAGGACAACACATTTTTGGCCACTTATCATTTTAATGTCTCTTCTTTGCTTGAGGACAAGCAAAGTGCTGTTTGGGGGTGGTGTGATAAGCACCCAAAATTATAATACTAAACCTCATAGAGACATAGTGTTTTGGTTAATTATGTGTTTAATAATTATGAAATAATTATATTTTCGTATTTTCGCAGGTTTTTGCCGTTAACGTGAATATGATGATAAAACGTGCATCGAAGTACGGGAATACTGGAATACTTGAAGTCTTCCCACTCAGACCCAGTGAAGCCCAACAAAGCCTGACTAGAGCCGAAGATTCTAAAGGGACAAAACCAGTGCAGAACAGGTCCACATGTAAAGAAGTAGCAAACTTTCGAAGCTCACATCTTTCAAACCTGGACGCCGACTTCGACTAGTGAACTGCTAGAGCAACCAGGGAAATGAACTCTATGCAAAGACAGAAAGTTATAAAAACGCCAAAATCGGCGCCGCCACTGGACACACCACGTGGACCCACTCTGTGGGCCCAAAAGGCATGACCAGTCAACATAGGCAGGTGGCAAGTGATGGTCACAATTTTGTGCCACCTTGCAAAAGGAAAAGATGTATCAATTCAATGTTTGAATTGAATTGGTTATAGGACAAAACATATTAAACCATATCAAGACAAACTTTGTAGACAAACTTTTACAAAGTTTGGAAGATATCATTTGGAGTAAAAACAAAACTATAAATGGTTCAGGATTTCACTTGAAGGGGGGAGGCTATATATATATGAGAATGGGGTCTTCAGCAGGACCTCTCTAGTTTTCAGTCTTTAGTTTAGCATATAGTTTTAGACTTTCATTTGTTGTTGTTTCATTCCAGTACGTTATTTTCCTTTCCGGTAGCTTCATACCAACTTCAGTACTGTAAGTTTTCTTTCTTAATAAAAGTCATTTATTTTCAAGTTTAATTCATGTTCTGCATTTACTTATTTATTGTATACAACAAGTTCAATTGTTCATCCAATGACCATGAGCTAACCCCCCCCCCCCCTCAGGGGAAGGGTTATGATGCTCGTGTGAGGATCTAGATTGACACTTTAATGTTCCAGAATCACTACTTATGAATTAGGTGTAGATTATATATCTGGTCCCAAAATGATTGAAATTGTACAAGTTTGGAGTGATGATGCTCCAGAACAATCTCGCGAGAGACCCAAAATGTCTCGCGCGAGACTCTATAGTGTCAGACAGCTCTCTAATTTGTCCAGCTAATGTAGAATCGAACCAGAAGCTGAAATGATATTCCAGAGATTGAATATTAGTTCAACTTCTTATGCTAGTGAGATGCGTGCATCTCGCTAGGGATTGATACTCGACGTCGTCTCGGGTTTGTCTATGAACTCGAGACGGATTAGAGCTGTAGTGATATGGCACTCAAACTGTTGAAATTGATTCTTGCATGAGTACGGTTAACTCTTTCCCCTATTTCTCTATCTCTGTTATTAGCGTCAAAATCACCGTTATTAATTTACGTTATTTGCATACCGTTAATTTACTTAAACCAACTAAATAACCTAAAAATCATACTCACCAAAAGTTGTAAATCCAATTGTAAACCTTGTCGAGCCCTAAGGTATGGACGACCCCTTACTCGACCTATCCTACCAAACCCACGTGAGTAAGGTAACTTGACTAAACGGACAACTAACGAACTTTGGACTTTGGACTGTGGACTGTGGACTTTGGACTTCGGACTGTGGACTTCGGACTTAAGTAAACCAAAACGGAAATCACCATTTATCAACTAGCAAGTTAAGTATATGAGGACTTCCTCTACCATAAGGGCGTCCTTAGGGTACAATGGCTTTTGCATTAGGAGGGAGGACTCACCCAAAGCCACACTCGCACCGAGCCGAGTCGGGTCGGGGCTTGGGCTTGGGCTTACTGTGTGTATCTAGCTAGTGGGTAGTGGCTTTGCCAATTGGCTAAACTTGTTTTTGCTTTAGCAGTAAGTTTCAGTGTTCTGACTGCCTCGACTTTGCCTCTATATAATCAGCTTTGGAAACCAACTAATGTGACCGACTTTGCCTCTATATAATCACGACTGTGCGTCCATAAAGGGTACATCAATTTCCAACGAAACACTTCTACAGAACTTGTGAAACTCATCCAAAGAAACATAACTCACAACCCCAGCCTCTTCTTCTTCTCTTCTTCCTATACCGCCAAAGAGTTATATTGTCATTCTAGAAAGCAATCTGTTCGAGTGCAAGTCAGTCTGTTAAACCATTGTATCCTGTGAGGAAGACGCCACTGCTGCCTTTTTGCACCACTAGAAGGGGCAAAATCTTTCCTTAAGGACAACCTAATACGCGCTTTGGTTGTTCCCTGTTACTGCTGTCCTCATCTCTTCATTGTTTTCTTTATTCGCATCCAACACGGGCCTCTTTATTTTTTAGCTCTCCTAGTTTTATAAGTTTGGAACGAGGAAGACACTAAACCCACACACAATTTGACGCCAATGTTGGTGAAAGTGAAAGAGTTTCTATCTAATTTCAGTCAAGAGCAATTGCGTTCGGTAGGAATTTAGTGTACACTTGTGTGGTTCAAATTTCGCTTGGAGCTGTTAGAGGAAAAGTCGCTGGGAGCAAAAAATCACTATTACATTCTACTCAAATTCTAATACTGATCTTTTCCATACATGCCAAGATGATTCAGTCAGAACATGAAGTTCGTCTAATTTGGCTATCTTTCAAAACATAGCCAAATTAGACAAACTTACTTTCTTACTGAATCTTCATTTCCATCCTTCTTAGATCCTGCATCAACAGCATCAACAGACGACATCCTTTCGCATTGAGTAATCTCGATGTCCTTGGACTCTATGTTGTTCGTAGTCTCTAGAGAGGTATCCTTTCTTTCAGCTGAGCCATTACCAGCAATGAAGTGGCTTGCAAAAGTGATGAAGTAGATGTAATTCAGTACTGCTAATCCCAGGAGCATAAAGTACCAGTACTCAAGCTTGTACTGATTCAAATCGCGGCCTCTACCTATCCAATTCAGCCTTGTCCTGGAAATAATGTTGACGATGCAGGAGTTCAAGTAACTTGCCACGGCTAGATTAAGATAGACAAAAGCGCCAGCCACTGTTCTCATGCTTTGTGGTAATTGATTGTTGAAGAATTCCATCAAGGAGATACCCATTAAGGCTTCGGTCAGTCCTGACAATGCAAATTGTGGCAAGAGCAATGCGAAAGACATTGGTGCAACAAAGGTTCCTTGCTTTAAGGCAGTTGAGCGCCGTCTTCCCTCAACAATTCCGGATGCTAACATACAAAGCATTGACATAAGAATGCCAGCCCTCATCCTATGTGGCAAGAGTATCCCAGTCTTGGTCATTTTTCGTGACAAAGGGAGGATAAAACTTTCATAGACTGGAATATATATAGCTAATGCAATCATCGATGTCAGTCCTAATGAACCTGCTGGAACCTCAAATTTCCCTCCAAGGTGTCTATCCATTTGCAGGGCTTGTTGTACCCCAAATGTATTTTGCTGGTCCATGATAATCAAGCAACTAATACCTGATACCCAAACAGGCATTATACTTATCAAACTTTTCAACTGTTCCACTTGCTCTATACTGCATAGTCGCCATCCTTTCGCTGGTAACCCTTTGCTGTCAAATAAATCTCGATCTGTAATAATTGCCGCTTTGTCGAGGCATTTGAACCTTTCTGTGTGAAATATCCTTGGGATTCCTGGTTCTGGCTCTTTTGGAGCATCATATAATGTATACTCCAAGCCAGTGAGTTGTCGCTTTCTGAATGAAGCCACCACGACCTTGGCCATATCTACGAAGACACTTCCTTTCGGCTTAACATAAACATAAAGACGGCTACCGAGTATGAAAACAAGCACCGAAAGGGCCATGAACCCGGCGGGTATAGCGAGACCCCAAGCCCAACTGATGTTGCTCTGAATATAGACTACGACAGTAAGGGCAACCAAGAGAGCTATTGTGAAGCTTAAGTAATACCAATTATAGAAACTTGCGATATCGTGCTTTCCCTTTTCAGTAGTTATGTCAAACTGATCAACGCCAAAAGCTATGTTGCATGGTCTAATGCCTCCTGCACCTACAACAAGCAATCCAAGACCCGCGAAGAGGACACCGAGCTGCCAACTATGTGGTTGTTCGCATACCATTTCAGTATGGCCGCAGGGATGTGGTTTCAGATTAGGTAGAGCAGCAGTGAGAGTCAAGACTAGCATGCCCTGTCAAAACAGTTTTGTAAATTGTATAGAGTTAAAAATTGTGTCCGAGTGAAATTTACATGTACTAAGCGTAATGTTCTGAACTTGAGATGCACCATTCTTGAATGAAACCTACCTTTGACACACGTAAGTGACGTAACTGTAAATGATCTATACTATTTAATAGGTGAAGCACTTGAAGTTAAAATAAAAAATAAATTAAAATAGGACCAGACACACATTAGCTTAAAACTGATTCAAGATTCCTATTCTTACGTGGTGCAAAAAACATTCTCCTGGTAAATGAAGCCATTCTATATCAGTAAGAATGAGGAACTGATTTTCATTTAAATGAATTCATGCCTTCAAACAAACATAATTATATAACAAAAACAATAAAACATACCAGAGTAGAGGTTAACGAGCCAAATATCAGTGTGCGAAACTTTCCAATGTAGGCGTCAGAAAGGAACGCTCCCAGTAAAGGCGACAAGTTACAAGTCCCAGTCCATAGGTTGAATATGGTGACCGAAGATAAAGTATTCAAATTGTATTGCGTACGTAAATACACCACCAGGTTCGCGATCAAACTCATCGATGACAACTTCTCAAATGTTTCATTCCCTGTAAAAAAAATGTCATCCACAGATACAGGACAGTTATAGAAACATACACCTAAAGGACGCTGAACATAACAGTTTTAATATAATGTGTTTGCCTAAACTTGTTAAATTGTTCAAGAAAATTGAATAAAACTAGTATGTATATCCATTATAATCTCACACCAAATAGAAGTTTGACATTGCCTCCTTACACGCTACACCTAAACAGACAATTAATTGATATGAATAAGATTGTTAATTGATTCTTACCAATGATGTAAGGCATGGATTTCCACCCTCCACCTTTCTTGGATCTTGGTTTTGTTCCAACACCCCCCTTGACCTTGCATCCTTTCTCAATATCATTTATTTCTTCTTTTTCTGTACTTTGCTCCATTGCTTTCTCCATTATGCTCTATTCCTTCTTCCTTAGAGTTGTGGGAATGTTTCAGTTTCATATATATCATTCTGCTTTCTCGGCTTCCCTCTGTCAGCTACTACATTTCCTCCCATGCATGACCTGTTTTCTATCTTTTTTTAGCAAATTCTAAGTCCGTCATGACTTAAGAGATACGCGAGTGAGATGCAGATAGAATTTTATGGTTAAAAGAAACTAATTATGTTCGTGGTCGTACATCGGTACATATAACTCACTATTGGACATAATCGGTTTCCTAGACTTCTAGACCCCCAATGACAAACTGCCATTTTTTATTATTTCATTTTCAATAATTCGCCATTTTAAATGCATAATCGAGATGGCATCCACCTAAAATGATGAGATTACGAGAAGAGCATCAATAACAAATCCTTCAAGAGCAAGAACGCCTCAAAGTACGTTCTTAAATGAAAATAGAAGGACACACCAATTTTTTTTATTGATGAAGACACACACCAAATTGGAACATCGAAATTTTTTAAAAATATGCGAAATTAAATGGTAGAATCAAGGTCCATGCAATGTATAGTAGAACTGAGTTTTGCTGTCCCAAAATTTGTGTGTCCAATTTTGTAAACCAGCGAAGTGACATATCACATATAGATCAACAAGGAGTGACATACTGACATGCCAATAGGGTTTCTAACGATATATACAGATATACTTGAAATTTCAAATCCCAAGATAAAAAAACTTTGTTTTTTACTTGGGTGGCATCTGTGCAACTCTCACACAAAATATTTGCACAAGCTATTTGCACTTTTTCACTCTTTGCACAAGCTCTTCTTCTTCCAACTGGAAAACCCACCCCAGAGGAACAAACCGCTCTACCAACTCTCCTCTCTACGTTTTCAGGTAATTTTCTCACTCCCCTTTTTGTCTAAGCTTCATTTCGTGAATGGTTTAAGGCAATGTATGAAAAGTTTGGTTTTGTATAAACTATGTACGTGTTAGATAATAGGGTGTTTTAGATACTAGTAGAAATGGTAACAAGTACACTCTTTTATAACTTGGTTACTTTTAATATCTTGGAAAAACATGATATCTTGTGCTCTATACAAGCTTGAGGTTTTAGAGTAGTAACTGGTGTAGTTTATACCATTGTATAGCATAGAGATTGTGTGTTTTACAATTCCATGACAATGTGTATGTGTGTTTCACTGTTAAGTCACGTTGTATACTCTGGGACTTTTGCGGTGCTACTTAGGAATCATTATCTTTTATTACTATGTATTATGTGGGCTTGTGTTGATTATTAGAGTACTTAGTTGTTGTGTGTGTGAGTCTGTCACTATGTTTTTAAGGGCATTGTTGATTTGTTGGATGGTTTTTTATGAATAGGGTATGTAGTTTTTTTGTTTAAAGGCCTGTGCCTACTAGGAGAGAAATTGAAAGTTTCTTGCAATTGAGGAGATGTGTACTTCTTTGACACCTTTTGAGTAGT
Organism: Coptis chinensis; assembly: GCF_015680905.1. Taxonomy (NCBI): domain Eukaryota; kingdom Viridiplantae; phylum Streptophyta; class Magnoliopsida; order Ranunculales; family Ranunculaceae; genus Coptis; species Coptis chinensis. The sequence goes on along the minus strand of NC_141456.1, from coordinate 20,444,497 downwards.
ATATATGCTTATCAAGTTATCAGAATGTTATGTGTTTGTTATTCATGTCATTTCCTAGTAGTATGCATATAGACATATAGTAGTGAGACCCACTACGCCAATAGAATTCCTAATTTTCGAAGCCAATGAATTTGGGGCTTCAAATTCCTCTTAAAGGTGTGGTCTTCACTTGGTGACAATCCCTAGAGAGTGGAGACTGTCTCTAGAACTTACTGTCTATGTAATGCTGGAGGAAATCTGTAATCTGTATTCCATCTTCTCGTTTTTGCCTTGTCTTGGAAAGTTGGATTATCATTTCTTGGTTCTAAGGGTTAAACAGACAATCCAGGTTAGTGATAGAGCATATAGCTTTGTGGCCTTCTTGTGTATTTTTCCAAAAGGTATCCGCCTAAGGGATCATGGCGCAATTTTGTAATTTTAGTGGATTTGGTTGAGGAGAAACAGAGGAAACTTTGATGGCAAAGATCTTGAGCTTGCACGATCCAATTTCATCTATCAAGGGGCTATTATTTTATTGGCTCATGTTTTTCTTTTGGAGTTGGCAGAATTTCCTTAAGGCTGCGTTGTATTTGGATGGGATTTTATTATGTATTGACAGTGGTATTTTCGATGGTTATTTAAAGGTTGGGATTTTATGTACTTGTTTGTATATGTATATTATCTCCAACTAAGCTTTCTTCTGATTGATTGGTTAACATACTCTTGGTTTTACTGATAAAAGAGAGTAAGTCACATTGTTTTATAACCTTAAATGTTGCATTTTTTCCTTTTGTCTAAATCTCCACAATGTGTAGCACCTTCAGTTTCCAACATTTCTTCAAATGTCAACATATTTTATAGCTGCTTTTGTCTATATATATGCTTAACTTTTACTACTACCGTTATTTTTTCCCCAAAAAATTTGTTCCTTTCTCTTCAGGGTCGTTGCTACATTATGAGCATTTGTGTGAGAGATTAGTATTCCCAAAATAGGTAAAAGTTGTAGACTCTGAAAATAGGTAAAGTTTGAAACGAAGTATGCCTTGTCGAATCTGCTTTATTATGTGGAGTGTTGCATGGGGCAGTACCCGTACCTTGGGTACTCTTAGCAGTGATGAATTATTTGATAGAGGTTCAGACTACCTACTAGCTCAGTGCCTCAGACATCAGACTTTTGAATGTGCACTTATGAATTGTCTGAGTTTTTTATTTTTTATACTTCTCTTGTTCACTGATTTTCTTCTTTTAATGGCTGTTGTTGATTGTATGACATTTTAACCTATATGTTCCACTAACTAAGTGATTAGGCTAAACTGAGGTTGTGTCTGATGGTTGTACTAGTCCCATGTAATTTTCCTTTGTTTACTTTAGTCTCTAGAGAATGTTCTTCAATTTACACTTTTGTAATGAGTGGAGATGTGATTTCAACCTATATATAAAGGAAAGAAAGGAAAATTACAGGGGCCTAGTACAATTGTCACGGTTTGGCTACCGGAATCTTCATTTCCCCTCCAAGTCAAACTAATATTACTACAAAAATTAAAACGTCTAGAAGAATAATGAACTCAAATGTCTTTATGATTATACAACATTTTGTGTTCCTTTCTTCTGGTCGTCTGTTGGCATTTCATATATTGCTGATATAATGATATCAAGGTTACTTCATTTGTTATTATATTGTTTATCTTTGCCCCTCTTTATTCACTTTCCTTTTCAATTTTCTGCAGTTTACATAGGAAAATATATCTGTAACTTCAGCAGCTGATCATGGATGATCTGGAAAGCTTGCTTCTGGAGGCTGCCGGAAGAACCGGTCCACATGGGAGGAACCTGCATCCACGTTCACTATCTAGCAGGCAACAGGAAGCTTCATACAACAATGAAAGTGACTCTAATGACGATGATCTAGGCCATGACACCTTGAAGCCATCTAGATCTAATGTTCCTCTGAAGAAGAGACTGGATCCTATTGAAAAGGATGATGACAATGGTAGCCTAAGTGATGGTTGCAACTATGGAGTTGATAATGTGGATGGTGGCAGTGATGAGTCTGATGTTGGGAGTGATCTTTACAAGGACGATTATGACAGGGAACAGCTTGCACAATTGACTGAGCTTCAAAGGGAGATGATTCTATCAGATCGAGCCCAGAAGAGAGATGAACAGCGATTGAGAGACAGGGTGAGACCTAAGCAGAGAGGAAAGAAGAGCCAAGTTTTGAAAGGAACTCCAGAACCAACTCCGTCACGTGTGCGTTCGTCAGCTAGATTTTCTGAGAGGGTGGGTGCCAAGGATGACGCTTTGAATGAGCTGCGAGCAAAGAGACTGAAAAAGCAGGACTTAGAGGGCCATCGTAAATTGAGGGAAGTATCTAGAGGAAATCTTGTCGATCAGGATGCTCCGTCTGTCCGGAGAAATTCTGTAATGGGTGCTCAAAGTAGTGACTCTAGCCAAAGCGAGAACCAGAGTCCAAGCTACAACAAAGACGAAGAATCGGCAGGGGAAGAGGATTTGGATGACAGTGACGAAGGAAAGTCCGACAACGAGGACACACTCATGCTCGAGGATATCAAGGAAATAACAATCAGAAGGTCGCAGTTAGCTAGATGGTTCAAGGAGCCTTTCTTCGGAGAGTTGATTGTAGGATGCTTTGTGAGGGTTGGGATCGGGATGAAAGACAACAGGGCCTGTTACAGGCTCTGCATTGTCAAGAATGTTGATGCTACTGAGCCTAACAAGCAATACAGAATGGAGAACAAGAACACAAACAAGTACTTAAATGTTACCTGGGGGACATTGGAAGCCAGGTGGCAAATGTCAGTGATATCTGAAACCCCGCCACTTGAAGAGGAGTTCAGGGAGTGGGTACAGGCAATGAAGCATGCTGGGGTACAAATGCCAACTTGCAAACAGTTACTGGAAAAACGGGAGGCTATACAGAAGGCAACGGCTTTTGTTTATTCATCTGCAACTGTGAAAAAAATGTTGGAGGAGAAAAAATCCGCTTCGTCAAGGCCATTGAACATTGCAGCTGAGAAGGAACGCCTCAGGAGGGAGATGGATGTGGCAGAGAATGAGCTGAATAGGGAAGAAGTGGAGAGAATCAAGGCAAGGCTCCAGGAACTGGAGGCTTCTAGGCAGACAAAGGGAAAAGACCTTAAGGCTGTGAGATTGGCAGAGATGAACAAGAAAAACAGGGCCGAAAACTTCAAGAATGCCTCTGAAAAGAAGCCAGTTAACACAAGTCTGAAGGCTGGTGAAGAAGGATACGACCCATTCTCCAGAAGATGGACAAAGTCAAGAAATTATTTTGTATCAAACCCTGTCACAGAAGATTCCAAAAATGGGCATGTTGCTGCTGAATCATTAGAGTCAGGTGGAGGCAATGGGGCAGCAGGAGTAGCGGGGACAACTAATGTGGCTGTCTTCCCACCAACAGCAGCAGCTGGTGCTCGGAAGTTGGTAGATACAAAGGCCCCTGTTGATCAAGGTACGGTGTCGAACTCATTGCACAACTTTAATTTGCCAATCTCACTGGCAGTGTTGAAGAATTTTGGAGGACCCGATGGATTCCATTTGGGATTCATGGCAAGGAAACAAAGGATAGAGGCATCAATTGGATGCAAAGTCCCAGAAAATGATGGCAGGATGCATTCACTGACACTGACAATCAGCGACTACAAGCGACGTCGAGGTGTTCTAACTGAATTATGATATCGTTGCAACTGTTCTTCAAGAAATAGCTGGTTTTTGCCTTCACAGATTTCAACTGAATGCGCCTGCTGTTAAGCCCAAAATTATTATTAGGAATGTATATTATGGTACTGCCGGCTCCTACTTTACTGTTTTGTACTGCAATGCTGCCTTTTGTAGTGACAGTTACATAAAAGTTTTTACCATAACTAATCAGTGGCCTAGATGGTCTAAACCATTGATCGTTATATTCTACTATAACGATTGGTACAGTGAGATTCCTTATTGATTGCTGATTATTTTGTCAATCAAATTGAGCCTGCTGTTATGTTTAGCTTTTTTTTATCTAATATATTTGTTAAGGATTACCGATGGCGGTGGTGTATCTATTCATCACCACATAGAAAGAACTCCCCGACCTTCTGCACCTGCTGAATATATATTTGCAAATTTGAGCATAGATCAAACCCACAGGAAGGCATTCTTGGGCATCCTGATGGTATTCACATAAGTCAATCGAAATAGTGTCCAATTAAAAGCTCAATCATGAGTTCTGGGACCTGTACTTCCAGTAGAAACATCTATCAACAACTTTGAAATCCTCTTACTTCAGTGCAAAACCCTCCCCTGTTCTAGGATCTATCTCAACTTTATAGTTTTACTAATAACCAAACACAGCGTACATTTTTTTGCAAAATATAAAAAACGACTATCATCAGTGCTGAGCAGTGAACACATGGCTCAAAATGCCAGTACACGTAATAATATTGTACCAAATATCGTTTTGAAAGTGTTAATTCTCTTGTATGACAATGGGAACGTTACAGGACAACAGGAGTTCATTCTAAATCCATGAGCGTATTCACATGGATGAGTCAAACTATTTCATGTACTGGACCACGTCGAAAAAAAATTCGAAACATCAGTAGACATTAAAATTATCAACAAAAAAAAACAAGCAACACTAGATATCGGATTTTGAAGACAATGCTTATACTATGATTATGATACTCCATAAATTGTGTGGTAAATACAAGAAAATACTCAAATACATAGGTTTTCTAGTTGATAATATGGATGAGAAAGATAAATTCTACTTCCACCATAACGCTTTTCTGGTTGAGAATCAGGGTTGGCATGTGTAAAGGCCAAACATGCTTCACAATTCACATGGATTGCACGTAGGAAAGCAACAACACATTTCCTTTTCATAATTTTGCATGTACATTACTGGTTTATACTTATCCATCTTGTATGTTCTTTAGTGCTCATTGATGATATTTGGGCCCATTTTGAGTTTGGAAGTCCACTTCACTGGAGCCAAGAACACATCCGTATTGGGACGATGGACAGTCCACGATTAACTTGTGGCTCATCTTTCAATAAAAAATTAAGAATTTGCGCTCTTAGGGCATCTCCAATGGGGGGTGTAAACCGTATAGAGTGGAAATTTTACACCCCAAATATAAAAAAACTCTCTCCAATGGGAGTGCTAAACCGTAGGTAATAGTGTATTAGCTAATAGAGAGGGTGGAGAATTCCCCTCGCTTATTAGTTAATAAAAAGCCCTGACGCGTCACTTAAAATAACGTCTGTTTAAACTTAAAACTTCGGACGTCACCAGTGGCGTCCCGCTTCTAAATTAAAGAGGGGCGTCCACTTGGAGTGGCGTCCGGAGTTTAAAATCTATTTTTTTACACTCTTCCATTGGAGAGTATAGAGTGTGGATATTTATGAAATTGCATAATACTATACAATTAGAGGTGTAAAATCCTAATGGCACCTACGTGGAGCCTAGGTGGAGGTGTAATTTTACACCCCCATTGGAGATGCCCTTAGGGGGTGTTTGTTTTTCCTACTTATAAGTGATAAACTACTTATAAGCACTTGTAAGTAGTGGACCACTAGTTTTTACCCATTTGTTTTTTCTCACTTATAAGTAGCCAATGGTCAAAAAAACTTATAAATAGGGCCGAAAGTTGTAAGCGATAAAATCCTACTTACACCAACTTATAAGTTGGGATTAGACATAAAATTACATAACTACTCATGGATGCATATAAAATTACATAACTAACCAAATAGCAAATGAAAAGAAGTTAATGTCTTTCCAATAGCATTTCATGATTATCATAATAAACAGTATGTCTATTGTGGATTGTTTAATGCATGGTCTATATAAATTTATTTCTACTTCCATTAAATTGATTTCTTATATGATCGTCATTAACTTTGTGAAGAGAAGCATACGTGTGTTATTAAAATATGGGTAAAATTGTAATGTCGCCACTTATAAGTGCTTGAAAAAACAAACACCCCTACCACTTATAAATACTTATAAGTAGCAAAAAACAAACAAGTTTTAGGACCTACTTATAAGTAGCAAACACTTATAAATAGGAAAAACAAACACCCCCTTAGCTTTGATCTCAATGTCTTGAGGCGCCATTTTCTTTTGATATCGACAACAAAAATTATAATGCAAGAAAACATATTTTGAAATTTTTTATCCACATTTTCTTTATCTTGATGATAAGTGTTTTCCAATGAATTTGAGGTGTGTTATTCACTTAGTTGTCGATGAGGCAAACAAGATTGACACGTTTAGGTGAACAGTATCAATCAATCTTTGTATTTAGGACAGCCACTACAGAGTATAGACTCAAAAACGTTTTTTTTTAATATTTAAAATGAGATACCAAAAACGTTGAACGTTTAAGTTGGCCCAAATGGAAGCATTACAGTTTGAATGCAGCAACAGAAGACCAACGACAAGAAGACAAGAACCATGAAATCAGAGTCCAAAACGTAAAATGGGCCAAATGGAGACAACGGAGTTCAATGCAAAACACGACCTTTTTTATTCCAAGAATCATAACTTTAGAATTTTTCAACACATTGAATGGCTGAAATACTGGTTTATTCCGGATGTTTGTGAGCATTTCAGTTAGCACTTAGCCACTGTGGACTTTCAACTTCCATATGAGGGAGGGAACCATCCTGTGGAGCCTATTGTGCTTGAAAAGACCTTAACATTAGCGTATCATTAGAATATGGGATTATCGTTGTAAAGGTGTGATATGATAATCCCTTACAAACAGTCTCTGGGGGACTGATATGGATGGATGGGTGAGACCGAAGTTTTGGAAGGAAACCGCCCCTCGAAACTCTGAAGTTTTGGGGTCAGAATAGAATCACCGTGGTTAGTTCATAGGAGTGGTATTTATAGAGATTGAAAGTGTATCCTCACCCCCGCACGTAAAGGATGTAATGAGAGGGCGTGGCGGGCAAGTAGCTTTTTCCGTGGATCGGTGACATTATTAGTGCAAGTACACCTTCACCATGATTGCTTATGGATAAAGGTCCGTAGCCCGTGTAGTTCGCGCGATGTTGCGATCCGATGGATGCGACTTTGATACCATAGGTCGGTGCATTAGTTCCACCATGCTAAGCTCGTCTTTGGATAGAGAATATCACTCCCTACCAACCTGAGGATAACGACCTCCGGAACGGTGGCATGTACTATGTGATAGTTGGGAATCGGCCACGCGATCGATTCTCGTATATGTTAAGTTGCTATGATAATGCCTGGAACGCGATATGTTTTTGATCTTTTAGGGCGAAAGGGACCGTGCCCCCGCGAAGTTCGTGGGTTATGGTGCTTACCGGGTTCTTCGTTGGTTAACCCTAAGTATCGGAGAGGATGAAAGAGGTGAGCCCGTAAGCTCCTTAGAAAGCTCAGGGCGATGAGCACAGAAGCTCCCCGTGACGTGTTTAGCCCCCGAGCTCCCCGAGAGTTGCTGCGATGAGAGCATCCCGCTTTGATCCTAGAGATCGTCAATAGCTAGCCTTGAATTGGCGTTTCAAAAAATGCCATTGCGTTCGCTCATCGCGCGTTAAGCGTTACGCTACGGTATGCTCCCCCCGAGCCGCTCGCCAGAGAGCTCTGCTTATAGTTAGCCCCAGGGAGAGGCGCTTTGGGCTTTGTATTGGGAGAGCGTCATTAACGTTCTCGGGCTGAAATCCTAAAAAAAAGGAGTATAGGTCCTAGCACAAAAAGAGTTAGTTGTGCTTGAAACGCGTTTGAACTCCCCGGTGTTTTGTTCAAGAGCCGGTGTGGTTTCCCTCATCTTTTGGAGATGAAGCCCTCCATCATGATTGTTTCTAAGGAATGGAGATCTTGGGGCCTATCTTGAGATGATAATGACGCTATGCCCCAAAAATGGTCTAGTGGGCATCCCGCTTTGGAGATCGCCCTAGCCTTGAATTGGCGTGACTATAGTTAGCCCCAGGTTTTGAGCTTCATTAACACGTAAAAATAAAAATGCGAATCACAAAAGAGTTTTCTTGTCAGGATCATAATAACCGCCCTATTGAGATGATAATGATCCCCGTGGTCAGCCCCTCGTAAAAGCTTGATTGACTTGATCGAATTTTCTTGTTGGAGCGGGGTAATGTGCCCGCTTTATGCCATGACCGACTAAACTCGGACTTGAGCTTCGAGGCTTTCCATGCTTCGTGGGAGAACCGTTGGTTTTGAGTTTTGAAGTTGTGTGAAAGTGGTTTCTCAAGTAATTGAGGCCCATTCAATGTAAAGGTGTGATATGATAATCCTTTACAAACACTTCTCGGGGACCGATATGGATGGATGGGTGAGACCGAAGTTCGGCTTTTGGAGCCGAACCGCCTACGATCTTACTCGAAGTTTTGGGGTTAGAATAGAATCCGGGCGTAGTTCATAGGAGTGGTATTTATAGAGATTGAAAGTGTATCCTCACCCTCCACGTGTAAAGGATGTCGCCAACGCGGGGGTGTGGATCATGGGGAGCACGGAGAAATATCTACATAGTCCGGTTGTGATGATGAGGAGTGGCGGTCACGGGCAAGTAGCTTTGGCGTCGGATCGCTTCGAAGTGCAAGTACACCTTCACCATGATTGCTTATGGATAAGGGGGTCCGGCTACCGCCGGTGTAGTTCGCGTGTCAAGGATCGGCCTCTTGTCTGGATGCGACCTGATACCATAGGTCGGTGCATTAGTTCCACCATGCTAAGCGCGTGCTGGATAGAGAATATCACTCCCCTACAATCGTCTAAGCAAAGTATAAAGTGGAATCACACCATGAATCCTAGGGAGTAGGGACACGCCCCAATTCTAGAAATGCACTGGAAATATTGAGCACACCAACTCTCTAACCGATATCTTTGAAATTTCTCCTGATATATTTCAAACGATATTTCGCAACCTTTTCATAGAAATCTGACACAGCCGTTAGTTTCTGTTTTATTTTCCCCTACCCGCCTTAAAATTTAGTTATAGCTAGCTGTCCCCTCACATTAGAGTTTTGTTCGTTACTTTCATTCCTTCGAAGAACATTCTTTTCTTCCCACCTCTTTTTTTCTTTTTTAAATACAACATTCTGAACACCAACTGTTTGATGTAATGCTCAAAAGAAAATGGCTTCATTAACTAACGTGTCAAAAAATTTAATCTTTTCTTCATACCCAATCAAGAAAACTTGTTCTAGTCTTCGTTTTGAGTCTTTGTTCATTCCTTCAAGAAGAAAAGACTTGAGCTTTTCTTGTTTTTATGAAAGGGGTTTGAGTAGAAAGAAGTGGGAGAATAAGGTATGGGAAAGTGAAGGAGGAGAAGGTGGTGGGGAGGATTCAGATTTGGAAGAAAGGGTACTTGAGTTTATGAAGAATTCAAAGACCCCTGATTTGTTTCCAACTCATGACGAGTTGATTGAAGCTGGAAGAATGGATTTAGTGAAGGATATTTTGAGACAAGGTGGCTGGCTTGCATATGGTTGGGATTTGGGTGAAGAAGAAGAAGAGGAGGAAGTTTTTGATGATAGAAGAATGTTTCAACAGAGATTTTATGGTGGTAGAAGTGATTCTTTGGAGGAATTTGAAGCTGGCCATTCTTCCAATGGCTCTTCTAATCTACCTTCATCTTCGGGCAGGTAAAACGTGATTCTTTACGTTGGGCTAGTTCTTGTTTTTGAGTTGTATCTTGGAATGGTGAATAATGTTAAGTTGTTCTTTTTTGTTTAGAAGGATGGAGAGTGAGAAGGTTGCGGGGGTTGCTGGTATCTTGAGTCGATTGGAGAAGGAGAGGGAACAGTCATTTGATTTGGGTTCAAGAGACAAAGAAAGTAAAGCTCGTGTGTCTTTGCATGATATCCATGATGACGACGATTTACAACTGGAATTATCAAAGGGTGAGTGGGTCTTAGTTGTATTTCATTTGGTTAGTATGTTGTTAATGTGGATCATTGACTTGAATATTGTTACTGTTGCATCGATGTCTCTTTTCTTTATTTCTTCATTCTTGCACATTCAGTGATTCTAGTTCTTGAAGCTGATGCAGTCAGTCAGTAACCTTTACAATTACTTGAGACTTAAGAGATTTAGATGGCCATGGAAAATAAGTATGATTGCCTGTAGGGTCAGGTTGTGGATACCACAATCTGACCAAGATCCATTCTGCATTACCCTCACATATCCTTTGAAGTTCTTTCATCAGAAAGACATATTTTAGATCTTGACATGCTTTATATGTTTTTGGGAAAGACAGTTCGTAGAAGTGAAAGGAACAGTGCTTCAGTCTCAGGGAGCTCTGGTAAGGAATTTGTTGATGATGCTGGTGGAACGCATGGTCAGAATGAGTCTTTTTCCGATTGTCAGGAGTCAACAAACCTTTACAAACCAGATACGTGGAGAAAATGGAGCAATAAGAGAGCAGGGTCTTCAGATGTGGACTTCGAAGGTATTGTATTTTAATTTGGGTGACGGGTTAGGGGATTAAAATTTTGAACAGACTGATGACTTCTTTACATGGTTAATGTAATTGGCAGCTGCTGAAATCGAAGAGCATATGACTAGAAATGATGAGATGGTGGCAAAGGGTAGACATGAGAGTGGTAAGCGAAGGACAGAACTGAGTACTGGTGACATCAAGCAGATAACATCTCGTCTTCAGGACCTGGACTCGGAGCTCGCTTCAGTACTACACTTGCTCAGTTGTAAAGCTGATGTCTCAGATAAGGTGGCCGCTCTGACCCCTTTCTAATTATTTTTATGTCATCTGTCTTGAGGTTTATATTGTTTCTGCATGGTTTATTTATTATGCCTGCAAATGCTATTATTCATAAAGTTTACCTTGGCCTAGTCTATGGCATATATAAAATGCAAGCCTTGAACTGACGGTTATTATCCCAACTAAGCCTAGTCGCGCCTGGGCCGACTAGCGATCAATTTCCGATTGAACTGCGTCCTAGGTTATTACTAGCCTTCATTTTCTTTTCTGCATTATCTGAGAACCATGTTGTTGTTGACTTTTTGTTTTTGTTTTTTTTATTTTTCTCTTTTTGGGTCCTTGGTCACAATTTTCTTCAATTTGTTTTTAGTAATATTTTGGAGGCTACTTGTTCAGTGATATCATTCACATGTGATGCGCTTGTCACTCCACCAAGAGAAAGTTTTATAGCCAGTCGACAATATGATTATGCCTTTTCGGAGTTTTCGCTCTACTGATCAAACAGGCACTTTCTGCTTGACGGGGGGGTAGGGTGATTTATGTTAAATGAGTTCATTATTTGTTATCCTAGGAAAAAAAAAGGCATTTCCTTTTCGAATTACTGAATGTGAGTATGTTGGTGTTAAACTCTTAGTCTTAAGTCGGCCACGGGAATTCATTTTATGTGCTGGAGAGAATTCATTTTATGCTTTGATGAAGTGATCCAGTTTGCAATTCTTTTGGGCATTTTGAAGTCTTACGATGAGATTATTAATGATATTAGGTTTCTCTGCATTAGTGTATGTAGTCTTGGGTTTCTCTCTTGTTTGAGACATTTTGCTTTTAGATGGAAGGATATATAATATTTGTGGGCAAGGTAAGTGGGTGGGGGTTAGTGGCTTTCCTTGTTATGTTTCTTGTTCTCTTCGGCTTCTTGGATAAAATTCGCTCAACCCATCTGCTATGAAGAGGTATCACTATATATGTGTTCTTGTTTGCTGTTCTTTTTGTGTGTGTGGCAGTGAGAGAGAGAGAGAGACTCTCACATGTCCCTTAGTTGGGAACAGTGTTGTCCTTAGACCCAGGGGAGTCTGGGTGTTGCCTTTAAAGAATATGAATTTTGCTCGCAGCTAACTGTTTTGGGGATCTCGAGAGAATGACACTGTCGAGGAATGTGATTGGCGAAATTTGTTTAGTTGCATGAAGTGGGTGTGGTTAAATGGATATATTAAAAAGCTACGCCGGAAAAACTGGGAAGCACTCTATTACATATGCATATTGAACTCTAAAAAAGAAGAGTGATTACGAGATTTATATGCTCCAAAAAGTAGGGTTTAGTCATACTGCTAACCCCACATATAAGTTCTCTTTCTTTTTATACTTGTCTAAGACTAGAGATATCATTGTTGGTTTTGATTCTAGCTAGTGGAAGTTAAAAGCACTGTGTTTGGCTCTCCTTTCCGCATATAATGCTATCATTCTCTTTTCTTTTTCATGTTGCAGTATATAGTTGTGCTGCCAACACAATCCAATTGTTCAACTTTCCCATTATAATTAGAATTCCTTTATCAAATTCGGGAAAAACTAAAACCAAGTAGGAATTCAACTTTTTTACATGTCGAAATTGGAAAATTTTGATAGTTTCAAATATTGTGGCTAAATGACTCACCTCTATATAAACCTAGTTCGTTAATGTTCACTATTAGGAGTTTAGCTCATAAACTTCTTATACTGCATGCAGTTTGTCTAGTATGTCTATTAGGCTGAGTCCAATGGCTCCCTATCCCCTTAAAAGTAGAGCTAAAGTCAACAGATTTTACTCTCTATCATTAATTTCCTCTGTATAGCCAAATGTCGGGCTTTTACGTCCCAGTGGTTGCTATGATATACAGTCACTGAACAGTTGGGTCACCACATTCACGCAAAAACACATAATGGATTAAATCATTTGAAAGAAGCATGCATTGGGAATCAGACTGTACACATTATAGAATTTGGTTTTCAGTGCACAAATGATATGCATTTCGATAATAGTGAATTTAAATCTGTCATTTGTTTGAATTCTTGGTCTGACATTTGTCTTTTTCTAGTTATTTACTTATTTAGGTTTTTTATGATGGCTGACATCCTGTTACATCTTCTTTGTTAGGTTATGAAAAATTCATCAGAGAAGTCACATTCACTTTCTGATACCTGGGAGTTTCGGGAAACTGAAATTATGAAGGCCCGAGATAAATTGCGGTCATTACGGGCCCAGTTGGCTGTGCTACAAGGCAAGATGGCTCTCACAAAGATGTATGCATTACCTCTAACAACTTGATACTTGGTCATTTGATGCTTGTCTTTCCTTAATGGCCCTGATTTCAATTTTTTCTTATTGTAGCAGTGAAGCACAGAAGAAGACACTCGTGAAGCAAAAGAAGATTCGTGATGCTCGAAAAGCTTTAAGCCTTCTTCGGACTGCATGTATAATTTGGCCTAACTCAGCATCAGAAGTTCTGTTAGCTGGATCATTTGATGGATGGACCAGTCAGGTATTTCCTTAAACTGCTCTGTGATTTTGCTTAGCTGAGTTTTAAGACACATAAGTCCCTTGTTATGTTTGGTCAAGTTACTTCTAGCCAAAGTGTATGGATGTTGTGACCAGATACACAGGGATAACTGTGTTGTGTGGTGCTAAACTAGGGCCGTAACAGATAGAAATTAAGATTCTCGCTTCGTTAGTCCCAATTCTCGTGTTTTATCTAAGAAGCTTGTTAAGAAACACGTGAGTGATTATTGTAATCATGTCCTCCACTTGGTGCATGTGTGTAACCACAAGATTTAGAACCACTATCTGTATGTTAGTTTCTGGTCAAGTACTTAATGACTTACCAAATACAATGAGATTTATCATAACAGATGTTCCCAACCACAATTTGGGGCCATGACAATAAAGTTTATTATTGTCTATCCTGCTAATGAATTTTTTTTATAAGAAACGGGTATGTGAGGGTTCTCACTTTGATGAAAATGACAAAGCAAAGTAGACTTTACTAAATTAATAGATAATGTTGGTAGGTATGAGATTTTAGTCATGATTTAGCCTGACGATACTGATAGCAGATTAGCAGGACCAATGAGGAGAAACGTTTTGTGAACTGTTGCATATTTAAGTACATACTATGGTGTCATAAACCTTTAGCAGTAACAACTGGATATACGGCTTGATAAAATTTCTATCAGAATAGTAGTAAGGTGGAGGGGTATCTATGTGCTTAATTGAATATCACTGTGCTAACATAATAAAGAATTAAAGATACAACTGATATATCATATATTGATAATTTATTTGCTCAACACAGTATAAACGTTTGTTAATTGCATCTGTTGTACTGACTAGTCTGTTTCTGAAATGCAGAGAAAGATGGAGAGGTCAAGTCCAGGCATCTTTTCATTGTGTCTAAAGTTGTATCCTGGTCGATATGAGGTCTGTAATTATATATTTTGTTGAGTTGTTCCATTCAGTCACAGGTGTTTGACTATGATTTGACTAGAAGTGTTTACATTTTTGGTTGCAGATCAAGTTTATCGTTGATGGTGAGTGGAAGATTGACCCGCTACGTCCTATTGCAAACCACTATGGCTATCAAAATAACCTTCTCTTCATCTCTTAAACACATCAAGGAATATAATGAGTAATTGAGTATGAAGGACCTCAGATTCTCGTTGTTGACTCATACAGTGACTAGTTTAGAGGTTTTCTTGTGTTTCTTTTCACTCAGAAGAGTTTATTTCTCCCTGTAGACAGTTTTATTGATAGCAACTTTTTGTAACAACAGACGTACCGGATTAGTTTGTAACTTGGTATGCTCATTTTTTTTACAATCAATCAAACATCTAACAGATTCTTTTTCTTCCCTCTCTTGTTTCATTTTCGTGCAACTTTAGTTTGTTGTGTATTTATACAACGTTACGTTATTTGACCATTCTCCTTGAACTCTTAACAAAGCCAGTTTTTTGTGGATGAAACTGCCTCATACCATTAGTCATCCAACACTGTTTTGATATCACCACTGTTTGGGCTAAAGAGGGAAGTTTGGATCAAGATGAATGCAGGGATGCAAAAGAGACTAGAGATATAATAGGTTAAAGAAAAGCACATTTTAGGTCTGGAGCTAAAATTGTATCTTACTTTCGAAGTATCTTGAAATCTCAGCATATATGGTAAAATGCCGACACTGCAAAGCCTAAAATATTACCGACACAAAAATATCGTGCCAAAAAAAAACAGTTGGGTTTTCTGACCATTCCCTGAACCTGAAGCTGATGGCCATTAAAAATTAGTGTTTGTGAATCTCAAACATCGTTCAATTAATTTGGTTTTTGCAATTTGTGTTGTACAACGCTTCATTAATTGAGTTTTGGTTGCTAGTATATAAGCAAATTGGGTGTCCTGTGTCCATGAGTTTCTGTATAGGACTTAAAGACCAAACATTTCCAGCCTTAATATTTGACAAAGTGCCTAGAAGGTGTTGTCACCAGGGCATTGATTCGCTTGTTCCTCACCAGCACATGGTAAGCTCGTTACGCTGGGTGAATTTTATTGGTTAAGGAGAGTACTGGTTTCGATTTCTTTTAATTGATTCTTGTTCTTTAGGAAAACACTTCCTTTGCCTTCAAACCATAATTCTCCACTCATTCAGGATTATGCAGGTGTGATTTTTTAATATGGCTTGTTTTAAAAAACATCTAATTGCAAAAGAACAACTGGTCTCTTAGTCATTAGGTAGGGTATTTGCAGTCTACGTTGTTCCACTAAAAGAAAAAATAAAAACAAAGAGAAGAAGGAAGTGGGCTGTGTTTTTTTGCATGCATATCTTTTTCACCTTATTTTTATCAATTACTATTAATTTGTAACAAATATCCTTTGGTTGGTAATATGGCATGCATGGTTTTTACAATGGGAATGTTACGATAAAAAAATCTTGATACATTTCTCTGGTTCCTGTAGAGGCGCAGAGCTCATGGTAAAGGAGAAAACTAATAGTTGCATGGAACATGTGGAGCTTTCAGATGCCAAGATGGACTCGATGCCAACTACTCACATTCTAAACCAGAATGATCCATGTGGTGTGTATCTGAATCCCATCTCTTAATATTCTGACATTACTTGAATTTGAGTTTCATCCTTTCTATGTATGTACCAGATTTTATCTGCATTGTTTTGAACTTTAGAAATCTCAAATGGTACTATGTCGTTAGGGCCGGAGGATTCTAACAGTAAAGTAAGTCGACCCCCGCAGGTGCTAGCTAGCTTCATGGTAAACGCCTTGGGTAATGACAAATATGCAAATCGTGCTAGGTATCGATGTTTTTTTTTTCCTGAAGTCTTGAAACCAGATCGATAATTAGCATGGTTTTTTTAGATTCTAATTGTAATTGCATAGAGGAGGCACATCTAATTTAATATAAAAGATAATTATGTTATTTAAGTGACATTAGAGAGTTTTTTTTCTAAATTATTAATAAAAGAGGGCTTGTTCTAAATTCAGGGAGAAAAATGGAAAATAATTATATAATTTAAGTTACATTAAGTGAGTTCTTCTAAATTATTAATAAAAGGGGGTGGGGGGTTTCTAATTTTTGTGAGGGAGGTGTTTATAAATTGAGTAAATAGGGAGATTTCAATTTGCCTACTCGATAGTGGAGAGTGGGTTCCTCAAAAGCAGGCTATCATATAGTGTAGAGATACAACCCTCTAGTATTACCGAGTTACTGATCTCATTAAAGACCCATGCCAGTCCAAAAAATTAAAAAAAAAATAAAAATAAAGGAGAAAAGTGACCCCTCTCTAAACTTGTTAGGGAGAAAGCCTAGTTCTTGTTGGTTCAATTGTTTCTTGTAGTATATATATCTCTTATAGCTTTGTATATTAGTATAACCAATAAATTTATATTCAAACTAGCAGACACTTGTGATGATAAAAAAACAATAAAACATATATTCAGTTATATATTCTATTGTCCAGCGCTTTGTAAACATGATCTAATCAGATTTAGTCGCAATTTTATTTTGGTCAATCATTATAGAGTAATTGACATTCACTTATGCAAATGTGATAGTTGAGACCATAGATTGATATAGAGGTGCGTGTCGGGTGGTCGCACCCCCTGAGATTAGAAAAGCTCTACTACCACATAATTAATTGCTTAGAAAAATCTTCAAATTATAAAGACTCGCACACCCTAATTATTTTAGCAAACTTCCACTACAACACTCCCAAAATTTTCACGTGAAAATATAATCAACAAAAAAAAAATAGTATTAAAAAAAAACTAAAAAAAAACATTCCAATAAAACCAAATTTTTTTTTACTTCTCTTTTTGCCCTAACAAAATTATCCTTTATCATTTATTTTGTGTTCAAAACAATTAAAGGTGGACAAATATGTCTTTGAATGTTTGATGGGTTAATGAGACTAAAACAAATAGCCAGATGCCCAAATCCCAACCAGTGAGTTTGTATAATTCTAATCACCCATAACAAACCCGTAAGCTTTCCTTCCTTTCTTTCACTCTCAATTCTTAAACAAGCGTGAGACCTCAACCCAAACAAAAAACAAAAAACAAATTTATAAATGACTTGTGGCGCAGTTTGTTACACACTTGTCCTAATTATTTGTAAAACTCGTTATCATTATCAAGATGATTTCCACTTAAAAAAAAATAAAACAAAACAAGGTATTTTACTTTCAATGTTAATCTTTTATAGTTTTCTCCACATGATAGTAGAGTTATATAGACTTATAACAGCAAAACAAAGTAATTTTAATTTTTTACTTTCAATGTTAATTTTTTCTAGTTTTCTCCACGTGATAGTAGGGTTATATAGACTTATAATAACAAAACAAGGTAATTTTTTACTTTCAATGTTAATCTTTTATAGTTTTCTTCACATGATAGTAGGGTTATATAAACTTATAACATTATAGAAAGTTAACAATTTGTTGAATTGTTGTAGATTTGCATGTGGACTAGATTATGTAGATATATATAGACATAGTAGTATCAATCAATGGCTTAAGTGCTTAAGTAGTTAACTTCATCAGTCCATATTAAATTATTAGTAGTCAACGCACTCTAGTTTTGTGAATTGAAATAAATGCATAATTTTGTTGATCTTTATTGTTTAGACCTTCTAACAAAAAAAATTAAAAAAAAAATAAATTGCATACTTTTTTTTTTGTGGGGTGTGCATATAATCTCGCACTCCTGGCTTAAAATCCTAGCTCCGTCCCTGGTCGAGACCCCAAGTCTTTGCCCCCTTAGTGATATTCTGATTCGTCAATAAAGTGAATGCCTCCTCTCAATATATATAAAATTGTTCACTTCAGTTGTAACCTGCTAGCCACACCTACAAACTGGTATATTTCGTAATAAAGTGACTACCTTGTTTAGTTGTTGATCCTTTCAAAATCGTTGGGTCAATCTTGAACCACATGTTCCATAACTCAACGACCTTGTTTCTAGAAGCTCTTGAAGTTTCAGTCCTGCTCCTAATAACTAACTTAAATGATGTTTGACCAAGGAACAATTGTTATGTTTCGAATGAATGAAAATCCGAGACTCATTTTACTTGGTTTGTTCTTGGAATTGAAGTAAGAAAGAGAGGCATAGTTCCATTTATTCATTACTACAGGTCACAAGTCAAGATCATTGTATTAATAATGTATTATGTTTGCAACTATCTAAAGATTTAAGTCAATTAGAACTCAAAAACTCATTCGATTTAGCTGGCTCAACTGTGTTGACATAGTTCTCTCACTATGTTCGTGGCTATTTTGGACTTGGAAATATTGGTTGTATAATATGACTTGATAACATGTGTAGTTTCAGATGCCGATGGAGACGATGACTTTTGGTGTGGCGATATATCTGTATGTGATGAATCTGAGGCATTAAATATAGCATTTGACTTAGACAGAGAATGGCAAAGGCAGCACAACCTTTCATATTAAAGCTGATGTTTTGATTTCTCCACGTGCCACAAATTTCTTATGATTTGGATGAGAACTCAAGATTTCGTAATTCTTGATGAATCTTTAGATTGGGTATCGTGATGGTCTCACGGCAGGAAAAGAAGAGACAATAGGGCTTCAACTGTAATGCCCCAAAATCAAATAAAGATTACGAGGCGTTAATAAGACGACGCTCAATATTAATAATATAAAATTAACGATAAACCATTATATATATATATATATATATATATATATATATATATATATATATATATATATTTTTTTTTTTTTTTTTTTTTTTTTTTTAAAAAATCCGACAAAGTTTTATTTGTATTTTCAACATTTCATATACCTAAAACCTGTCATAACCTGAAAAACAGAATAACCTAATATTCATATATCAAACCTGTCAAGTTATATATAACTTTACATAGTTTGAAAACCAAAACCTATCTATATACAACGCGAACCAAATATATACAACTCCATTAAAACATATACACAACACCTTCCAAAATATATTCGGTAACGTCCGCTAACCGATCCCTTACCCCCTAGATCAGTATTTCACATATATGCACAACCCTCCATGACATCATATATAAATTAAAGTCATGCAATACAAGCTACAATTATTTATGTACAACCAAAAAGATATCAATATAATATACAGAAATAGGAAGCCACTACTTGTAACCGATATTAAGGTCACTTAACAACCCATGTGATTCCAAGACGCTCCTTTTAAGGTTTCGCCTTGATTCTTTAGTATGTATTCACCTTGTAGATCTCGATATGGAGGGACCTGTTCGTCCCTGTCCGTTTACACTCCGACGATCAACATTAGATATGAAGTCAATATATAATAATCAACTTGAAATGAAATTGAATACAAAAGACAAGGTTAACACGTACCTTTAGCTGCTTACAAAAACTTATTGTTTGCTTATTAAATCATCGTAAGTGCATCGAGTAACATAAACTCAAGAAAAGCATTAGCCTTCAAGATAAATCAATCTTTCTATGCATAACACGCACACTTATATACTTTTCATGTCCAAACTAAACAACGGTAAAAAAATATAAAAGCATCCGGTTCTTCAAAAGGGGTAGGGGTTTTCCTATGGAAACGGCTGAGCCGGGTGGCTGCCTATGTACCCGTTTAGGGATCAAGCCAATCGTAGTTCTCCGCTATATTGAGATGTAAAGATCTATAGGAATGGATTAAGTCATTCCGATAAGGAAAGCGACATAGGTTCTCTACCCTTTGTTCTATTCATGCTTCTCCGCTGACAACAATCCACGGTTCTACCGTAACCAAATCACAAATTGAAACCGCTATAACTACCTACGGTTTCTGCATCATAACATAAAACGAACATGCCAATAACGTTTTCTTATAAAAACGTTACAATTGTACCAAACAGCCGGGTTTAATGCTAACTCAGAAACAACACCGTACGTTATACGTTATTAATATAAAATTAATTAACACTCTCATAACAACCCACTGTACAAAATGAAAACATTTAATCAATTTAATTGTACATAACTAATTAATTGTATATAAATAAATCACATTAAATCAAGAATAAAATTGTAATTAAAAGTATACATGCAATTTAATGTATACAATATATAATATTAAAGTTTACTTACCTGACGCCTTTTAAACCACCAAAGATTCAGGAAGAACTTCCAATGTTCAGCTAGCTTCCTAGCTACAATATTTGTTGTATTTAAAGGACCCGCACTTTAACTTTTTTTCCGTTCATTAATTGGAGACTTGTATTTGTCGGAAAATGTTCGATGGATGACTTGTTCGCCAATTGCTGACACTTTTCTTGTTCTTCTTTGACAGGTAAAGTATGTTTGCTTTTAAATGCTTTAAACAACTGCAGAGATAAATTCGCCATGGCATCACTAGCGGATGACTCCATGAGTCTGTCGAGAGATATGGAAATGCGAGGCATCCCCTTGGATTTGTGAGCTATCCAATGTTTTGAAAACCGAACCGGTAATCAAACCGATTTTTTGTTAAAATGGTTCAATCAGGTTCAACCATGGTTCGACTCGGTCGGACCAATTGATGTTTATTTAGCAAATTTTTTAATAATTACAATAATAAAATGAATAAATACATGTTTTAATTCAATATTAATTGGTATTATATATCAAAATAAATTTCTTATACAAGAAATACATAGTTGGTTTGGAGTTTGGATTATCTTGTTTAGGTGTTAGGTTCAACTCCCCACATTATCAATTTTTCAAAAAAAAAAAACAAAAAAAAAATTATATAAGGGTGATCCGGTTTAGAGCTGAACCGGTTCGTCAGTTCAACTACGGTTTAAGCTTAGACCGAGGGTCCAACCATAAACTCAAGTTTTAACTAAACCGAACCGAAAATTTACCGGTTCCAATCGAACCCTGGTTCAACCACTGGTCCGGTCCGGTTTTCTAAATACTGGAGCTATCAACTTGGCTAATTTTGCACCATGATCAGCATCCGAATTCTTGGATTTTGCACTCCCCACAACAAGCTTTACATTATCAGATTTCAAAGATTCTATAACATAGTCAACAAACTCAGACCACAAACCACCAACTCCAATATCATCCCCCATGTCTTCAAACTCTCTCTGCCCTTTCTCTGCCAACCTCCTTTCTTTCTTTTTGTCTTTCTCTTCTTTTTTTTTTCTTTTCTCCCCCCTTTTTTCTCTCTCCTGCCGACCTCTTTTCTAAGTGTCCAGGCCCAAATACAAAAGAAAAAGGCCCAAAAGACAAAAGCAAGCCCAATAAAATAAAAACGACCCAACATAATAAAAAGCCCATAAAACCACAACAATAGACAAGGCCCAAAACAATATAGCAAGCCTGAAATAAAAAACGGGCCCAGTACAATTGAATAGGCCCACTAACGTAACAGACGATACATAATCCAAATAGTAATATAGCTTAAAGTATTTGTGTAACTAACCAAATAAATTAAACAAGTAAATATAAATAATTATACCATATAAATTAACTGCCATGGCGATATTACTGAAATGTCCTTGAGAAAGTTCCATATTATTACATCAACATTGGATTTAAGCAATATGTGCTTGTTGGATACAAATGGGGACTTGTCAGGGGCATTACTAGGTAAATAACAGTCTCTTTATGTTATGACTGCTTCTTTGCATTTAAGCACAACCTAACGTTATCTTGTTCACTATACGTGTTCTACACCCTGAAAGTGCACTGTCTTGCCTTCCTGATGGTATGAAAGAGAAGTTGGTTGAAGAGCTAGATATGAGGGAGAAGTTTCAAAACTTGTACGAGTCTGTGCATTCTGTTTCAAATCAAGATGCTATTAGGGCATCTCCAATGGGGGGTGTAAACCGTAAAGAGTGGAAATTTTACACCCCAAATGTCAAAAAACTCTTTCCAATGAGAGTGTTATACCGTAGGTAATAGAGTATTAGTTGATAGAGAGGGTGGAGAATTTCCCCTCTCGCTATCGGCTAATAAAAAGTCCGGGCGACACTCGATCAGACGTCTGAGTAAAAAAAAATCTGATGTCAGTTGGAGTCTTGGAGTGTCGTCGCTATCTATTTCTAAAGTCACAATTTGAAAATTTTAAACTCGGACAACATTTAAAGTGGGACATTACTTCAAGTGTCATCCGAGTTTAAAATTGAACTTTTTTACACTTCTCCATTGGGAACAATAGAGAGTGAATATTTATGGACTCTATAATAATTTACAATTGGAGTTGTAAAATTCTAATGGCACCTAGGTGCCGCCTATATGGAGGTGTAATTTTACACCCCCCATTGGAAATGCCCTTAGTTGCCATATGAAATTTCGACTTCCGACGCACTGGGAAGGTGCATTGAGGAGTCTGAATCCCTTAAACTTGGATGTTCTGATTGAATTGCACTCACTCATTCAATAACTGATTGTGGGATATGGTTCAAGTTCTACTTTTGACGCTGAGAAGTTTAGAATTTTTTGTATTTATGTACTCATGGAACCACGGATGACTTTTGGTGATGATATTAAGAGGTTATATGGTGTATAACACAAACACAATGAAATTTATAAGAACATTCCTCTCACTATGCTTCTTGTATATTTCATATTTGCAGTAAGCCTTAATGTGTGGTAGTGCTGTGTATGAACCACTTTCTTTCTCATGGTTGAACTGAAAATCTAACGTGTGTTGTGATGTGGTCACTGGAACTGTGATGACCAGGTGGATTTCTATCTGTATTATAAATTTGTTGTATATATACTAATCAAGTGAGCGGAGCGAACGTTCTAGGCCGAGGGGGTGTATGTGGATAAAAAATCATTTGGTTGGTTTATGTCTGTCTGTATGTCCTCATTTCTCATCTCTTCTCCTCTTCTCTTTGTCCCTCTCCCTCTCCCTTTCCCCTTTCCCTCTCCGCACATGCCCCCACTGCATAGCAGTATACTAGTTTATCGATTCACGTGAATCTAGTGTATGGCAGTATGCGCTATGCACAGACTAAAATATCATTAGTTGGAATCTCGGGATTTGCAGATATGCCGACACTACAAAAGAACTGGCATGCCGAAAAATATCATACCGAAATCTAAAATAAAACAGTTGATCGTTAAACAGAAAACTCGTTTTGAAGTTTCGAGATCACCAATGGAAGAGAAAGAAAGGCAAGAAGAAGAGAAAAACAGTATTAATAATAAGGTATGGAGTTGGGGAGCTGGAACAGAAGGGCAACTAGGCACAACAAAGCTACAAGATGAAAACCATCCTCAACTTATTCATTATCTTTCTTTTACACCAAAACATATCTCATATCTAGCTTGTGGAGGTGCTCATGTCATTGCTTTGAGTAGAGAAGATGGAAAAGTATTAAGTTGGGGTAGAGGAACAAGTGGACAATTGGGTCATGGAGATATGAAAAACTGTTTATACCCGTTTCCTGTTAAGTGTCTGGAAAGTTTTGTTGTGTCTTATGTTTCTGCTGGTTGGAATCACTCTGGGTTTGTTTCAAGTATCTTTCTTTCTTACTCATTCCTTTATTTACTGTGTTTCTTTGTTTTTTTTTAATATAACACTTGTGTTTAATGGACTTGGGTGTTTTTTTGTGTTTTAGATACTGGAAGAGTTTTAACTTGTGGAGATGGAACATTTGGGCAACTTGGGCATGGAGATTTTCAATCACAGTGTTTACCTATTGAAGTTATGTATTTCAGGTCTAGGCATGTTGAACAGATAACCTGTGGAATGCGTCATACACTTGTTTTACTTAAAGGTGAACATCTAGTTACTAATATTTCCTTTTTTGAGTGATAACAATTAGCACGGCCGTCTTGCACCCTTTTGATCTTGTTTTATAGAATTTTTGTCCTTTGTATAGTTTGACTATTTCGAAAGACTTGTTACATTTGCTTTACTTGAATACCTTAAGAGTCATGTACTGAAGGATAGTAGAATGTTTAAAGGTATAACAAATGTTTGATGAAAATGATCTTGTGAAGCTTCCAAAGGGTCAGTTAGTTGGACATGATATTACTTTAAGGATAAGGTGCATAATTCTTGCTAAGCGTCGTTTATATAATTTAGATACTTATTGACTAAATAACTCAAGAATATTGCTCAAGTGTTGAAGCCTGATTATGAAGCATTAGTTGATAATCGATACCTAGGTTTATGAACCTTAATTAAGGTGGAGTAATAGTCATAGTGTTCCCAGTAGCGTTGTAATTGTCTTTAAAATCAAACTCTTTCTCTCTGTTGACATGTTGCCAACTCCCTTCCGTGTCTTTGGTGGTAAACTGGTAATCTTGATTTGATACAGATTACTTATAGCTCTTCAAGTATGAAAGAACTGTGATCACTATGATGCAGGTAATTCAGGAGATGCATTGTATGGATTTGGTTCAGGAAAGCGTGGGCAACTGGGTACATCCATGGATATGATAACGAAATCACTGAATCTTCCTCAAGTGATTTTTGGATTTCAACAAGTTAATATAGCTCGGATCATTGCTAATGGAGATCAAAGTGCAGCACTAACAGGTAACTTCTTGTGCTACTTTTCTTCAGTATCTGGAAGTTATGCTGAAGGTTCTAATTTACCTAGTGGAGACTTAAGATTGTCTCAGTTAAGCTAGTTCCATTGCAAGCGTTGTCATATTTGATACTTTGTTCAATCCTGAGTCTCCCTTCAGTCCTGAGTGCAGAGGGATTTTCTAACCATTTATGCGAAACTATATCAATAGGGAGTCCTTTGAACAGAGAAATGGAAAAAGGTTGGAGTCATGTATTTGTAGGCTCTTCCTGTCTACAAATAGGTGTACCCATTGTATTTTTTTTTTTTTTTTTTTTTGAAGATTATGTAGTGTTTCCAAATACGATGCTTACTTGGTCGCAGTTTCCTGTCGTTATTAATTCCTGATATGTCCTAGCAATGGTATGTCTGGAATCTTGATTTTGCATTTAATTCGATGGTCTGGGTCTGTCAGTTAGCTCTTCTTGTCGTTGTGACTTTTGTGTCTGACCATTGAATCAGTTGATGGGCACCTTTACACTTGGGGCAAAGGGTTCCATGGAATTTCAGATGCTTGCCTTCCCCTGCTTCCTTCATCAGCTTTGAAGTTTACCAAAGTTGCTCTTGGATGGAACCATGCTTTGCTATTAACAGGTATATGCCATTTCAAATTTTCCGCATTTTCTTTAAACAAATTTAAATTTTTGCAAGCTCTACTTTACTTTATTTGTCATCTAATTTTCCGTGGGAAACAGATTGTGGTACAGTGTTTATGCTTGGTGGGAACCATCATGGAATGCTTAGTAGTCCTCAGAAATTGAGATTGAAGACATGTTCCTCCAACCAAAGCACTGGATGTCAAGGTTCAGAAGGTAAGAGTCCTTAGATTCTGATGGTTATAACCTCCTTCATATGGTCCGATCACCAGGTTCTGTGCTGATGGAAAGTTCTTTTTATTTTGAAAAGTGGAAAGAATTGCTTCAAATGATGATTTTTGCTGGTTTGAAAGCAAATCATGATTTTTATCATGAGTTGTTCTATATGAACAAACAACTTTGAACAAACTATTGTGAACAAACTGACGTGGCAGTGCAACATTCATGTTTTAGTGTCAATTACCATTGCCACATGGATGTTGTACTATCAAATCTCACTGCAACATGGGTGTTGCACGGTCGAATCCCGCACTGCCATAGCAGTTTGTTAAGAATAGTAGCGATGTTGCCCTATCAAATACCACTACAACATGAATGTTGCACTGCCACGTCAGTTTGTTCACAATTGTTTGTTCAAAGTTGTTTGTTCATATAGAATTTTTGTTTTATCATTGCTCCTGATTTAATGCGATGATAAGTTGATGATGTTAGAATTGTCAGTAGTATCTTGTTTGTCTTACCCATTTTGACTTGCAAAATCTAGCTTGATAGACTAAAGTACCTCACAGTGAGAGAATCAAGTTCATTGACAACTTAATTATCCTTTTGCAAACTCCTGCAGTTTTTCAGTTTGTCATCCTATGGTAAGCAGAGTTTTGATTAATTTGATCATTTTAAAGTTATATGCTGTAATTTCTTCTCCAGATGATTGCAGGTTATCGATTTTAGAGAAAGTTTCTGGTCTTGATGGTATAAAAGCTGTCGACATTGCAGCTGGAGCAGAGCACTCTGCTCTTGTTACAGGCAAGACAGCTTTACTTACTATTATTGTTCTATTACAAAGGAAGCTTATTCCTTCTTCTGAATTGCTCTTTCTTCTGTTGCAGAAAATGGAAAGATAATGACATGGGGTTGGGGTGAACATGGACAACTAGGTTTGGGGAATGAGGAAGATCAAATAGCCCCTCAAATCGTGAGCCTTGATGCGAAGCTTTTAAAGGTCCAAACGCTATTCAAAGTTTACTGTGGAAGTGGGTTTACTTTTGCCACTGAAGGGAGCTCTTAGGCTTCTCAATCCTAATCTTTACAGTGGATAATTATCGATCAGTAAGTTGAAGTAACAAGTTATGAAAGATGGGCTAGTCTAACTCATCTCCAACGGGTGAGAGACTCACTGCTTGCCTGAAGCAAGAGCTAAAACAAAATGTTGTATGACCAACATTAAATACTAAGAATTACGAAGCAAAAGTAGAGCAAGAGTGAGGTGACACATGGCAGATCTAATAGACACAAACATTGGCTTTAGGTGAATATCTACGCAGAGTTTTCTGATAAAGAAAATTGATTTTATCTTGAAACTATGTTATAGTCTCTTTAATAGAGCATGTTGAATGAGAGAAAATCTGGCACCAAGCCACCAAGGTCTTCGCTACAGGAATACAGGATGAAGAAGTTCCTTGGCAGTAATTTTGGAAGGTGAACTGTGCCTTTACAAATTCCAAGTAGCTATGGATGAGGGTAACACTTCATTTAGATCTGCCTACAAAAAATTTAAGTCCTTGAATTCACACCACGCAGCAGAAGATAGCAGCCAAGCTGACATTGCACTGAAATCTGGCGAGCTCAAAGTAGGAGATCAGTAATCAGTAATGCAGACACTCATAGGACTTCTCTTTTAGTAATGGTTGTCTTTTAATCATTTGGTATAATGGTTGTATTGTTAACCTGGAGTGGACTAAGAGACTTTATAATGCAAAGTGGCATTGGCATCATCTTTGTCATTGGCTGTTAGATTATGTAAATCCTTTCGTTCAGCTATAATGTCTGTTAATCTGTTTATGCACCGGAGAAAAATATATATACGTGAAAATTTGAAGAGGGAAAGTACAATGCTCACTTTCTAGAACACAAGGCAAGGCAGGGCAATGCCAAAAGAAGAGTTTGAGATGGACTCAAAATCTATGGAGGATCTCGTACTCGTGTGCGCGCAGGGTGTGAATCCTAGAAATATGCATGCATGTTCACGTCATATAGGAGACTCCATATGTATTTTTCACTTCCTTTTTAGAAACCTCAACTACTCCACCCTTTTGTTGCTCTTCTTCAAACCCTCCACAGATCTCCATTAAAAGGTATGCTAAACTCTCTCTCTCTTCTTGAATAGTTGAACCCCAGCTAATTTGGTCGATCTTGCTTTGAGTAGGTCAGATTGGTTGGTTAGTTCCGTCCCAATATATTGCTGCTTATTGACCCTTGTTAGGGTCTGTAACTCTCACTTACAATGACGACTTTATATTTATCTGACGATGTAATGTTACACATATTAGCAAGAGTTCCTGCAAAGTGTCTTATGAGATGCAAGTGCGTATGCAAGCTTTGGAACTCTTCGATCTCTGACTACAATTTTGTGCGTTCTCAACAAGTGATTATCTTTAAAACTGTTCCAGAAAACCACCACTGCGTGTTTGATGATGACAACCATATGTCCATCCATATCATCAACATGAAAGAGTACAAAAAAATTGGGATTGGGAAATTTCGTTTGAATTTTCCCCGTCCTAATTGCAAGGTTTCAGTGAAAGCTTCTTGTAATGGGTTGTTGCTCCTTTTAGACGAAACTATTAACAGTCTCTATGTCTATAATCCTCAAACCCGTCAGCATTCGACTCTTGAATGTCACACTAGGAATAGTTGGTGTACTCCTTTCCATTTGCGATCGTATGAGTGGACTTTGTTTTACGACGATTTTATTGGAAAATTTAAGGTGTTTGGAATCTGGGGTACGGAGTGCATTTTACGTGCTGTTGGTGACAAGGAGTGGAGCAAATCGGTTAGTCCTCATAGTTACCCACTCTTTTCACCATTCTTATTTGTAGAAAAAGAAAAGGAATTTCATTGGTTGGGAACTGGGGGAACACTTGTTTCAGTGAATGTTCAGAATTTGGAATTTAGAATAACCATTGCCCCAGTACATCTAGCCAGAGGGCAGAAATGTATCTTAGCTGAGATGAAAGGATCTCTATGCGTCACGATGGTCTCTTGTGATCAAATCGACATTTTTGTCTTAGAAGACAGAGCTAAGAGTATATGGACCAAACGCTATAGCACTAATCTCCAGTCCTTGTCAAATTTACCTACATGTTTCAGTCGATTTCTTTCTGGAAAGGTCCACTTCTTTACCATGAGAGATGTTGATAGCAATGACTTCTCAGACCTCCTACTGATTCTTATACGACACAAAGGTAAGTTGTTCTACTACGACTTGAGGCGCAAGGAGTCAAAGAAAATTGCATTTTCACGCCTAAGCAAGGAGCAGAAGCTAGGTTGGCGTTATTGCTTCTATTCAAAAAGTCTTACCAGTTCGCAATGAGGATCGTTCAATTCTTCATTTACTTTCAGTTCTAGGAATCCAGCAACTCTGAACTAGCTAGTTTGTACTTCATATAGATCGATTTACTTTGTGACAATTATTATCTTTATGTTTTCTCTTTAATTGAATATATGTTAAGAGTACGGCTAGCATGTGTTCTCACAAGAACGGATGTTGCTGCATGATCAATACGAATGCCTATGTATTTTACTTCTAATTAATGTTAGTTAAGTTTTGTTTCTACTTTTAGGAAATTATGTGATTATAATTCTCTGGAACATTTGCAAGAAGCGCATTTGGTGCAAAAATGGTTCTGAAAAAAAAAATCTTAGAATGTGGAACAAAACACAAATCAAATTGAACACATAAACGACCATGCTTACAGTTTGTTTACATGTTAGTTTTCTTCTAACATTTTATATTCTTGTAGGATCCAATCTTCGTCCAACGAACTTGGTTATTGGCATCTGATATATCATGAACTCTTCTAGAAATGGTTAATAAGTTTCATGTTGATTTATGTATTTTGCTTTGTATTTTCATGCTCTATTCCAATTCATTGTCTCAAAACAATTGTTATTTTGAAGTTTTTCATAATATTTATGTGCATTTGAACATCAAATTAATACTGTGATTATGCGTGCTACTTTATTATGAACTAAATTCAAGTATATGAGCTAAGGAGGGCCTTAAAAAGCTATGCGAATTTGTAACCACATGAGAGTTGTAAGCAGGTTGGACAGATAAATGGCAATTCGTAACCAAAGGGTGGATCATTGGCAATGGCAAGTCAATCAATGTCTGGACAGATAACTGGTGTGGTGAGAAAGCAATCAGTGATTACTTTGAGACGGATAGCAGAGCATGGCGAAACCATACAGCAAAACTAAGTTGCTGCATCACTGAAAATCAATGTAACTTCCCTAATGAGGTGACTCAGGTGCTCCAAAGGCTAGGGATAGATACTCTCATGTTACCGTTGCCCAATGAAGAAGCAGAAGATCAAAGAGTTTGGTTACCAACACCAAACGGTAAGTTCACTAGCTGTTGCATCCGCAAATGAAGCTATTAGAAGAAAGCAACAGGCACCACCTTGGCAACAGTTCCTCTGGTCAACCAAGATACATCCTAGAACAGTCGGCATATGCTGGAAAATTTTACATGGTTGTATGTATACAGATGACAGATTGACAAAAATGAAGTTCATGCTCGCTTCTAGGTGCTGCACTTGTCAGAATGCCATTGAGACTCAAGAGCATATTCTTTATCACTGCCATTTTGCGAAGAAGTGTTAGGCATACATCACAAATGCATTCAAGATGCAAACAGAAGTGAGGGATTTTGAGGATGTGATCAATCGAAGCAAAACCATGAGTTCTCTTATTGCAGATCTTTGGAAAGCAGCGACAAAAACTGGACTGGTGGCTATTTGGAAGAACCGTAACAAAGTCTTATTTGATGGAGGTAAATCTAACCTTGGATTTATATGTTTCCAAATCAGAAAAGCTATTTGCAGGGTACACTCTCTTTCCAAGGGTCATATGGAGAATACAACGACTGATCTTTCCATTTTTCATGGATTAAGACTACCGGGTAAACACAGAAAAGCACCCAAAATGCTTGAATGTTATTTGTTACCCCCTCCTCTTCGGATAATCAAATCCACAACAGATGGTTCATCAAGGGGAAATCCAGGTCCACCAGGTTAAGGTTCACTATTTAGAGACAGTCAAGGAGTTGTTCTCGGCACTTTGATTGGTGGTTTGGTGTAGAAACAAGTTATGTAGCTGAGTGTCAAGCAATTACATTCAGTCTGGTGTTTCGACCAAATATGATCAAAACATTAAGTGGTGATGAAAGAGATGAATAACGTAGAAAAGTAGTGAGAAAAGTAATGGTGATCGAGAGAATGATGAGATTGTACCTTTCAGTTGCATACGTACCCAAATTATAGATGGGATCAAGTCTCAAGAATGTAGTTTTGTATGAAAAATAGTTTGATATTTATATAGGTAGAGTAGAGACTCTTTGTAGCTCAAGTATTCTTGTAGCTTAAGTAATTGTAATTGAATATAACTCTCAACTGATAATTATCTCTTTGATAAAAAATAAATCTGGACATAAATTAATGTACGTTAGTGGCAAGTCATGTGGCAAGGTTCAGCCTTAGACACATGAGTTAATGGGAATGTGCATTGATCCATGGTTTTGCAAATTGGGCTAGCTTTAACCCTGTCGATTAAACAAATAAAATAGACCCCTACTAATGGACGTTTACCGCCTCTCTTTGGCATGCGAACAAAGTTCATATGATAGAGGAGAAGAAAAATCGAAAAAAAAATAGAATAAGAAAATAGTGAGCGAAATGTATAACAAAGTGTCGTGTAAATGTAAACGATATGAAAATAGATTGTTGAGAAAAATGCGTTAATTATTGTGAACGAAATAATGTAAAACTAACTTATATGAGATGCAATGTAGTTAAATGAAATACGGCTGAAGTGATAATTGAAATGGGTGGCACAAAAAAAAAAAAATTGCAAAATAAATTGATAGCAAAAATTGTACCGAAAAAATTACGTAATAATAATAAAATTGATTTTGACTACTCATGCCAGTGAGAAATTTATATTAGGATTAGACAATTAAAATTAAATGTAGGGGCAATTTAGTAAAAATAAGAGGAAAACAACTTCAGAATGAATTGGAGAATCGTCAGAGGCAATAACCTCGCGCTGAATAATTTGGCGCATTGGTAGAACGGCACCCGCGTGCAACCTGTTATGGAAAAGGATTAGAAGAGATTATTTCGTTATCGCCAAGTTAACCTTGACCATCATGTTCGTAATGATCATCAGTAATTGCATCGGGACCTTGAGCTCTTCGAGTATGCGTCATAATTTTTACAGAACATGATCGAGGGTGTTGAATAAGAACCGCAAACGGCGCCAATTATGTTTCGACTAAATATGATCAAAACATTAAGTGGTGATGAAAGAGATGACTAACGTAGAAAAGTAATGAGAAAAGTGATGGTGATCGAGAGAATGATGAGACTGTACCTTTCGGTTGCCTACGTACCCAAATTATCGATAAGATCAAGTCTCAGGAATGTAGTTCTGTATGAAAAATAGTTTGATTTTATATAGGTAGAGTAGAGACTCCTTGTAGCTCAAGTATTCTTGTAGCTTAAGTAATTGTAATTGAATATAACTCTCAACTGATAATTATCTTTTTGATAAGAAATGAATCTACACATAAATTAATGTATGTTAGTGGCAAACTACAAAGGTTCAGCTTTAGACACATGAGTTAATGGTATTGCAAATTGGGTTTTAACCCTGTCGATTAAACGAATAAAATAGAGACCCCTACTAATGAACGTTTGTCACGTGGGTGGGGGTCGAAACACTGTCCCTCTTTGGCATGCGAACAAAGTTCATATGGCAGAGGAGAAGAAAAATTAAGGAAAAAATAGAATAAGAAAATAGTGAAAGAAATGTATAACTAACAAAGTGTCGTGTGAATGTAAACGATATGAAAATGGATTGTCGAGAAAAATGCGTGAATTATTGTGAACGAAATAATGTCAACCTAACTTATATGGGATGCAATATAGTTAAATGAAATATGGCTGAAGTGAGAATTGAAATGGGTGGCACGAAAAAAAAATTGCAAAATAAATTAATAGCAAAAACTGTACTGAAAAAATTATGTAATAATAATAAAATTGATTTTGATTACTCATGCCAGTGGAAGATTTATATTAGGATTAGACAGTTAAAATTAAATGTAGGGGCAATTTAGTAAAAATAGGAGGAAAACAACTTCAGAATGAATTGGAGAATCGTCAGAGGCAATAACCTCGCGCTGAATAATTTGGCGCATTGGTAGAACGGCACCCGTGTGCAACTTGTTGTGGAAAAAGATTATGAGGGATTAGTCCGTTATCACCAAGTTGACCTTGACCATCATGTTCGTGATGATCGTCAGTAATTGTATCTGGACTTTGAGCTTTTCGAGTATGCGTCATAACTTTTACAAAACGTGATTGAGGGTGTTGAATAAGAACCGCAGACGGTGTCAATTATATTTCGACAAAATATTATCAAAACACTAAGTGGTGACGAAAGAGATGATTAACGTAGAAAAGTAATGAGAAAAGTGATGGTGATAGAGAATGATGAGACTGTACCTTTCGGTTGCCTACGTACCCAAATTATCGATGAGATCAAGTCTCAAGAACGTAGTTCTGTATGAAAAATAGTTTGGTATTTATATAGGTAGAGTAGAGACTCCGTGTAGCTCAAGTATTTTTGTAGCTTAAGTAATTATAATTGAATATAACTCTCAACTAATAATTATATTTTTTATAATAAACGAATCTGGACATAAATTAATGTACGTTAGTGGCAAGTTATGTGGCTAAGGTTCAACCTTAGACACATGAATTAATGGGCATGTACATTGATCCATGCTATTGCAAATTGGGCTTTAGCCCTATCGATTAAATGAATAAAAATGGAAACCCCTACTAATGGTGGACGTTTGCCACGTAGGTGGGGGTCGAAACACATTTCACAATGCAAGTCACTATGAGGGGAATTAGAGACTTGTGATTGAGATGGAGGTAACAACCCTTGCCCAATGCAAGGGTGACAAAGCTGATAGCTTGTAATTCAGTTGCACTGAGGGTAGCACTTGCTACGGAGTTAGCTGCTAAGTTATGAAGTTCAGATGGGACCTTTTATTTCGTCTCGCGTCTATTTTCAATTTTTTTTTCAGTTTTTTTTTTTTTTTTTTTTTTTGGGACGGGATATTTCATTCCGTCCCACAAGATTTTTCTTTTTTTTTTTTTTTTTTTCCAGACGAGAGATGTTTCATTTAGTCCGACTTTTTTTTTTTCGATATTTTTTCATTTTTTACATTCAGACAAAATGAAAAATTCCGTCTAACATTTTAAAATCACCTTTGCATTGGGCAACTCTTCGTAGCTTTTCACGTGGAAGGTAGCAAAGAGGGGAAATTGTCCTACGTGGAGGTGAAAACTTGCTACTTGCATCAAAGCCCAAAATATTACCGATATATCTCATTTTTTGGAGTACACGAGATGGAAATATTCGATATATCTCTACTGAATATTAAATATTGTTTTTTCTGATATATATCGTAATTTTCGATATATCAATATAAATTGACAGATATATATGATATAACTTGTTGACTTAACCGATTTTTAATAATATATCAATGATATTTATGATATAATCGATGATATTTTTGATATTTTTTGATATATTAATATACAAAATAAAATTTTAACTGGTCAACAAAAAAAAATAGATATTTCTAATATATCTAATATATCTCGTTTTTGGGTCCTAGGCTTGCCACGGGAAATGCTCTTAAAAGGAGCATTCTCTCACAAGTGGACCTCATACAAAATTACAAACGAGAATGGAAGTTTAGACTCACCTTTTTTTAGAAACACGAACATGGACCAACTGAACAATGACTGTAGATGGGACCTCATTCTGTGCATTTTTGAATTTTACATTGATTTCAGTCTGCACCAACGTACATGAGTTTGTCTTTCACTTGGTCTTCCCTCCTGAGTACAAATACACACATACAATCCAATCTCCCTGTTTTGAAAATCTTAAAATAATCAAACGGCTAACTTCCCACTTTTTCTCTCTCTCTCTCTCTCCGCACAGTTTCCCATAATCTCTCTCTTGAAACTATAAAGTAAATTTAACATGGATATAATAAAGAGGAACTTTTATGAGCACACACTCTCTCTCTTTCTACTAACTATTTCCAGCAAAAGATCCCCACCACTATACTCTCACACTCATTTCTCTCACTCTTTCTAAAACCCAACATAAATCTTTACTGAAAAAACCCATCTAATATCATACAGTGAGAATGGGTACTTGGGTTTTTGTTTTTTCAGTTACCCTTTTCATTACATGTTCTTTAGCTCTAAGTCCAGATGGTAAAATCTCATTTTTTTTGTTATTTTTTTAATGTTTTTGTTTGGTGTTTTTTTTTTTGTTAAAGTTTGAATCTTTGATCTGTGATTATAGGTGAAGCATTGTTGGAAATGAAGAAGACATTGAATGATAGTAGAAGTTCACTTAGAAGCTGGAATGCACTTGATACTTCTCCTTGTAAATGGGCTGGCATCACTTGTCACCCTCAAGATCAAAGAGTCCTTTCTATGTATGTTTTAAGCTAAAGTCTCATTTTCTAGTTTTAGTTATGTTTTAGTGATTTTTTTTTTGTTATTGGTGTTTCAGAAATCTACCTTACATGCAACTTGGAGGGATTATTTCACCGAGCATTGGAAAGCTCAGTAGATTGCAAAGATTGTAAGCACACTTTTATCTATTTTCCACCAACTGAACTTATTCTTTCTTTAGTTTTATGTCCCTTAATTATTTAAGAATTTTGTTATCAGGGCACTTCATCAGAACAGTTTACATGGAATTATTCCTAGTGAAATCACCAACTGCAAAGAGCTTAGAGCAGTGTAAGGGACAATGGGGTTTCTTTTAAATATTGATTAGTTCATTTTTCCTTTTTGTATATGTTTTCATGATTCAGAACAAGCCCTAATCTAATGGTTTGGTTTACTGTTTACAGGTATTTGAGGGCGAATTACCTTCAAGGAAGTATTCCAGCTGAGCTTGGGAATCTTTCTTTTCTCACTATATTGTAAGACATGTGCTTTTATTTAGTTGTTCTAGTTTGGTTTTTATCTATATTTGTTTTACTGCTTTGTTAGATGATATTTACTATTTTATGCCAATTGATGTTGAGAGTCTGTGAATGAAGCTATTAATTAGGTCCACTATTTACCAATTTAATGTATCAGAATAATAAATGCAGGGATCTATCAAGTAATTCACTCAAGGGGTCCATACCTCCTTCAATTGGAAATCTCACACGTTTACGCTTCTTGTAAGTATTAATCAGTTCTCCAGCAATGTTGTACAATAGTTGTTTGATTTCAATTCGTGGTTAAGGATCAACTAAATCTCATAGTCTGCATTATGCATTTCAGGAACTTGTCCACAAACTTCTTTTCGGGTGAGATTCCCACACTTGGGATTCTAGGCTCTTTTGGTAACAAATCGTAAGTTTTTTCACGGGCTCTCCTGTACATTAAATCATGGAAGTTGCTTAAAGTGCCTTACATAGACAAATTTATTGTTATGTGCGATTTGGAGTAAGCATATTTTACAGTCCCCCAAAAAAAAAAACAAAAACAAAAACTGAAAACTCAAAGTAGTAGATTTTCTTGTGGCTTTAGGCATACCAATAATATACCTGGTTCTGTATTTATTTTTGGAAAAAAAACTATAGTACAAATCCAATCTATAGTCTAAACCTAAAACTACTATAAAAAGTTCATAAACATGGAAGTTGCTTATTTAACTATTCGACTTATAGTAGCGTGTTACAGGTTGCCTTGTCATATCTTTCCTGCGCAATGTGAAGCATAGAGCTATGTATAGTGATTGGTGAATTACATTAATGCTGATGGATCTGTCCATGTATAGGACTCTATAGTCCAATTAATTTGGAGTATCATACTTTAGGGTTGTTTATGAATTTTTTGCAGTGTATTAGCCTTCTTATGTATTCTTATAGAGTATACACTATTGTATTGAATTGTGTAGTTGACGACATTTCTAATTTCAGATCCCTAGTGTAAATGTGTAGCATGTGTGTCAGCATAGCTAAACACCTAGCTCGAGGTAATGTGATAGAATGGTCAATTAACTATCCCTCCAATTGGATGCACAAATTCAGACAATCAAAAGTAATGGCAATGTATTCCAAAACATTGTCTTGTTCTAGGATGTTTATTGTCATCCAATTAATCTGATTCTGTGATGAATGATCCCTTGAAGGACTTCAAAGACTGATTGATAATATGTGGAATTTGTATGATACAGTACATTATGATATTAGTGTTTACTGGTCTGCCATGTTAGTTTGTGAACAGTGAATGTCTTTCTAGGTTTTTTGGGGCTTGTTATGAACAATTCTTGTCTCTATGCAGGTTCGTAGGCAACTTGGATCTCTGTGGCGTACAAATCCATCGCCCATGTCTGGGCTCACTAGGATTTCCGGCAGTGCTACCGCATTCAAACAATGATGAAGCTCCAGGCAAGACAAGATCACATTATTTTGCACAATAAAAAAAAATGGCCTACGTTTGATACTTTTCTAAAGCTATAAACCCTCTACCAAAACATAATTTTCATAGAACTTTGTAGTTCTTGTTTAACATTTGGTGATACTACTGCAGGCCCTACTAAAAGGTCTTCTCATTATTTCAATGGATTTCTTATTGGTGCACTGTCAACAATGGGTGTTGCCTTAGTTGCTTTGCTTGGTTTCCTCTGGATTTGTTTTATATCAAAGAAGGAAAGAGCTGCCAAGAAATATAGAGAAGTCAAGAAACAAGTTGATTCAGATGCAAGTAAGAAAGGATGTCATGCAAATTTTCCGTCTTTAAAATTTATACCTATCTAAATCTTCTTTTTATCTAGGCACCAAGCTTGTGACATTCCACGGTGATCTTCCATATTCTTCGTGGGAGATTATAGAAAAGCTCGAGACACTTAATGAGGAGGATGTAGTGGGTTCTGGGGGATTTGGAACAGTATACAGGATGGTGATGAATGATTGCAGTACATTTGCCGTTAAGAGGATAGACAGGAGTCGTGAAGGATCTGATCAAATTTTTGAAAGGGAGCTTGAGATATTGGGTAGCATCAAGCACATAAATTTGGTTAACCTTCGAGGGTACTGTAGGCTCCCTTCTGCCAAGCTTCTCATCTATGATTATGTAGCCATGGGTAGCTTAGACGATCTCCTACATGGTAAGTCAGAGTTAGGTAAATTAAAATGCTCATTGGTGGAAATATCCACCAATGTTTGTACTTGTTTGTAAACTGAATGTTAGGACAAAAGTGGCACATGTAGAAGTCCAAAACCGAGTAAAATAGAATGGTTCACTAACTTTTTGGTTGTTCCAAGTTCCAACTGTGGTGACCTCTAAGAAAAACATTCACCCGATTGGATGCTGCTAATTTGCTCATATTCATTAGATTTAGTGAAGATGTTATATTTTGTGATTTTGGAGTGTGGAGTTTGGTGGAAGGCTGGGAGCCATTGTTCCATATGTGCACCTTCTGTCCTAGTAGTCTGAGTTACGTAGCCAATATTCTACTATGTTATCTTATCAAGTGATTATGAATGTGTCAGTTCACTAATTTCATCTGTGATGTCTAGAAAATGGGAAAGAGCAGCCGCTGAAATGGAATGCTCGTTTAAGAATAGCTCTCGGATCTGCTCGCGGATTAGCATACTTACACCATGACTGTTGTCCACGGATAGTCCATCGCGACATCAAGTCCAGCAATATACTACTTGACGAGAACCTAGAGCCTCGTGTTTCTGATTTTGGTCTTGCTAAGCTTTTGGTAGATGAGGATGCTCACGTCACCACTGTGGTAGCTGGCACTTTTGGTTATTTGGCACCAGGTCTGTTCTTTCTTCATGTACAAATTATAATCTATCAAATTGACTATCCAATTGTATCCATGAATGAAAGTTTAATTGATGGATCCGAGCACTGTATATCCTGCAATACTGTGATATAGAATTTAATCTAGAGTACAGGAGCTCTGAAAAGTAGTGGATATAACTTTAGCACATTGGTAGTTCGTGATCTAATCAAATTGAGTCCAATTTACCATAACGTTTTGTATTCCAAACTAATGTTAAAATGGTACTCTTCTGTTTTGAATACTGTTTGAACAGAGTACCTGCAAAGTGGCCAAGCCAATGAGAAATCAGATGTTTACAGCTTTGGAGTTCTCTTGTTAGAGCTTGTAACTGGGAAAAGACCTACTGATCCAACCTTTGTCAAGAGAGGCTTAAACGTTGTTGGCTGGGTTAGTACTTAAGACTTCTTACTATACTATCCGACAGCTGACTTATCCTTGGAGTATTTAGATTCCAATTAAATAAATTATGATGAGATGATAATATTAATATGGATATCAACCCATCTGCATTTGCAGATAAACACTTTGGAGGGAGAGAACCTGTTGGAAGATATTGTTGATAGAAGGTGCAACGATGCAACTATAGAGACTGTAGAAGCCATCATTGATATAGCTGCAAGGTGCACAGATGCAAATCCAGATGAACGTCCGTCAATGAGTTGGGTCTTGCAGATGCTAGAGGAGGTTATGTCACCTTGCCCGAGTGAATTCTATGAATCTCATTCAGATCAGAGCTGAGACCAGAAATAATGTTGAAATGGGTCATGAATGCATACGAGCTCTTGGATTGTGTGTTCCCTATCTCAGGGGCATGTATGTGCAAATTGTTAATATTAAGAGACGTACTACACTATTGTTTGCAATCAGAGAATGAGTTGTAGGACAAGCATTAATTTCTTATCAAAGCAACAAAATTAACAAATGCCGAATCAATTTGTTTCTAACAAGTCCCGTCTTCCTATAATACAGAAACTCTGTAACCAAGAACCTGTGACAAGCTGTGACGGAAAGAAAAGTTTTCTCCTTGAGACTTTTCCGATTTTGTTGTGAGAAGGATTCGGACTACGGAATTTTAGGGGATGACCAAAAGATGATGTGTTAAACCACTTGGACTAAGCTCCATTGCCCTCTTAAGATGCTGATATTCGCCTATTCTTTTCTCAACTGTTTAGTAGCCAACCATGATTTGTTTTTTTCCAAGTTAAATTGGCTTCGCCAACCGTTTGAGTTAATTACATGAGGCATAGCCATGTAGCCAACAAGTTCATTTTGTCAACGTGTACTGCAACTGTAAGACCTTGCATTTTGAACTCGCTGTGCACTACGCCACTGCAAATAAGAAATGCAATACATGTGCGACACTTATTTTGGGATCTCATTTTAAAAAAAATCTGTGTGCCCATTCACCCGGATGCTGAGGATTTCAAACCTAGGTATGTGGACACAGATCCCTGGATCTCAAGAGATGCCATCAGTATTCCACTGACTGTCAGCATTTTACAGTTTTATATGAAGGATTAGTAGCCGCTTGAGTATTTAACTGAACAAACTGTCCAAAAATAAAATCTGCGGATTTCCTAAAATATATCACTTCATGCCCCAACAACTAACCTGACGAGCATATGAAAAAACCCATTAACAAAAAAAATTGATGCTAAATTGCTAACACACTGACACACTAGACATACTGAAATATTAAATTCCAATTTTCCAAAAGTCTTATCATAGTATCACCAAAACCATCCGATAAATCATAATCATATATCCCATAAACATTTCAATACCACAGCAGTTTAGAAACAAACTTAGAGAAAGGGAATACACAATCAGGTAGTCTGTCACCAAATAGTACATTCTAAAGTCCAAGATGAACAGTAGAACCT
This sequence comes from Coptis chinensis, assembly GCF_015680905.1. Lineage (NCBI taxonomy): Eukaryota > Viridiplantae > Streptophyta > Magnoliopsida > Ranunculales > Ranunculaceae > Coptis > Coptis chinensis. Next base: position 20,404,060 of record NC_141456.1, on the reverse strand, counting down.
CCACCAACCCTCCTGCTTCGTCCTTGATTGGTATTACAAAATCAAAATTCAACTCAATAAATAAGGAGGTGTGGTCTCAATTACATAGTCAAAATGATCTTAAGTTCCTCACAAGCTTTAACAACTCAGCAAGAAAACCACCAAGCATCATCAGCACACAGCTGCTTTGCCAATACAATCTTCAACCAGCACCGGCCCAAGTAGAAAATGTATGGCTCTAACATTGTGCCATATAAGGAGCCCCTACCGGTTGAGGTCAAAAGAGATCATCATAGGCAACGATATCCCTTCCCTTGTAAGAGATGTCTGGTTTGTTGGGGCTCACTGTACCTGAACCAAGCTTATTTCCTCTACCATGTCGACTCAAAGGTACTTCAGGCTGGACGAGTTTGGATGAAAGACGTTCCTTGATGGACAATGCAACTCCTTCCCTCCATTGAGGAAAGGAATCATTTGCCCAAGATACATTTACCTGCATTTAGATGCGACTCAAGTTAAGGACTATATCACATAATCATGAAATAACTAATTTGGTCTTCAAGTTCTCGTTTCTGAAAAAAAAAAAAAAAAATAAAAAATATATATAATTTTTCCTGATCAATAAAGATATCTTACTCCCTGATTACTACATTACCAACTGAAAGAAAAGGCAAGTCGACAGACACATGAATTTTTTTTAATACAGCTAACATTTGAAGTATACATTGGTTCTATAAGACAAAAACTGATCAACTACAGGGTATCACAAAAGTTCAGTAAGCAATGGATTCATGTAAATTATGCTTTCAAAGTGAATGACTAAAAAATTGGAAAATACACACACTAAAGCAAACTTGATATAGTTTATTCTATCTAATTACATTTTTCCTAGCAAACATGGCAAATTGCATTTTTTTCTCTTTATAAAAAAAACTATTATTACTGTTAATATTCTTTTTATATTAGAAATGGTAGATGATATTGATGACCTATCATCAATATCATTCACATATTACAAGTTAACAACAGTAAATTGAAATTGTGCAAAAAGGGTCATCTTAAAAGTAGATTACTCAAATGATAAGGAAAAGAGACGGGACAATTGGCTAAAACCTTAAATTTTTGCAAACTCAGTTCCAAGGTTGTTTTTTCCATTCCAGTCACCATTTTGACAAGCATAATAGAATCTTACAAAAGACTAATACTGCAAACCACAAATCTGTGGGACCTTAAACCGAAAAAAGCATTCTAAATTAAAATCCCTGTCTATAAAGCGCTGATAAGTAGAGGGAACAAGTCCCACAGAGAGAAGAGAAGTGGGAGAAAGAGTAAAATTACAATCTCGTCTGGAAAGGAAGACCTCCCATCCACTGACAATAAAACAGCAGCCTAACACCCACGTGTGACAGTCAGCTAAATGAGTCACTTCCCTCTTCACATGATGAATTTGAGCTACACATATATTGTATTGAGAAATGTTCCCTATGATGGTCTCCCTCTGTTAGACTAAATCCCCTGCATCCGTTCGATAAGGAGCTAGAGGGAGAAATATACAAAAACCGGATTGCCAAAGAACCCTCAAACCCCCTATTATGCTGGTTGATGGTGACAACCTTCAATGGAAAAGGTGTATAATTGTAACCCCCTTGAACATTGCCACAACTTTGGCAACTCAATAACCCTATTGTTTTTCTTTCTAGCAGACCGTAGTATACAGGTTGACATATGCTCTGAAGTGTTTACCAAGATATATTGGGGGAGGGAATTCCATCAATCTACTAGCAGATATATATTATTGGAAAGTGGGTTCTCTGAACATCGGTGTTACAAAAGAGCGGATAAACAGGTTGCGACCCTCAGATGAACGAACGATCTCTAGACAAAACAAGTGACTGGATTGCATTTTCGGCCACGCCTTGCCAGAAGAAAAGCTTTTGGCATGTTCATCCTTCCTCATTGATATTATCAATTGTAAATATTCCTTTTCATGAAAGCCAACAAACAACAGGAAGCTACCTCATAAAGAACAGATTACTTGTAACTTTTCTTCAATGGAAACCTAAGTTAGATCTCTTCAACATTAAAATGGCTTGATAAAACTTGAATGCTGACTAAGAGGACCCCCATACTGACTAAACAAACATATCATCGATATTGCATTCCTTGCCGAATAAAAAACCTCGAAAAGAAAATACAAAGGTGATCAATTCCCAATATCTGACCTATGCAACATCCCACAATCCTTCTGTTATCATTCCACACCACTACCTCCTTCCTAACCCACCAGTTGTATCTCCACACTTTATAATTAGAGGTTTTCTATTCTAAAAAAGTCATCGTGTATAAAAATAGGTTCTAGAAAGCCTAGATGTAAGACTACAGAATTTATTTGAATTCAATTATCACACATATACACCTGAACATTGAACACATACATCACAACCTTAGCTACAAATTTTCCAAATATAAAAACTATTAAAGTTCCAATGGGCAAAAAAAAAAAAACTACCTTTACATCATCAACAATGATTCCAGGATCAACAGAAGCAGCAATAGCAGCATCAGCAGATTCCTTAGCCCGAAAGTTAACATAACCAACACCACTATCAATTCTAATACGAGAAACACAACCATACATCTCAAACATACGTTTCAAATTCAAAACAGAACAGTGATTAGAGAGATTATGGACTAAAACCATTGATGTAGTTTGTCTTTGTGGGGGATTTTTTGTTTCTTCTTCAATGACTGGTGTTTCTGGTATGAATGATGAAAAAGAATGGTTTTTTCTTGGTTTTTTGAAATTTGAAGAAGATGGGGCGTGTGAGAAGTATGGCTTGTCTCGTTTTCTACCCATTTTAAAGGAATGGTCTTTGAAGCTGTTTGGAGAAAATAAGGTAACCGTTTTGGTTTATTTCCCAAATCTCGTAAGTGTGTCAAGATATGTCGCGGATTTATCGGCATTTTATGGTTGATACTTGATAGTTAGTATGTCTAGTTAAATGCGCTCCGGCCTGCAGACAAAGGTGAGATGACATTGATACTAGACTCTATCTGGCAATGAAAGGAGTTACTTTTTCTTGTTAGTCTTCTTTTCTGTTACTTGTCCATGGTCCTCTGGAGTATATTGGACACCGTAAGAGTGAGTCCAAGTTCAACTCTTTCAGGTCCACCTCATCTGGTAGACTATACAACTTAAGTATTAGGTTCAACTTGACAACCTCACGCATAAGCTCCTTAGGTATAATTACTTCCTGACACTTGATAATCTCAAGATTATGCTCTGCATGTAACTCTGAAACCTGGGGTGAACACAAAATAAGAAGAGTTTGAAGTTAGTAGAAGAGTTTACACAGAACGGTTATTTCAACTGAACCATCAGCAATCACTTCAGAAACTCACATTGTCTTTGTTTGAAGTAATTTTTTCTTCTTTTTCTTGTATTCTTTTTTATCCATTACTGAAATTAAATGACTGTCAAAAGGCTCCCCAGACTATTAGCTAGTCGTCGTTTGTAGGGAGCTGTGCAAATGATTAGTGGGATTGCAAGGGGCCTACCTAGTAGGGTTGTTGCATTTTCAATGATGATGCAGTCCTCCTGTTAGCTTGAGTTGTCTACCTTGTATGTAACTCCTTTCCTATATATATATAATACTAGCATCATTTTTTGTTTTTCATTAAAAGGGTAAAATTGTCATTTAAAGTGGTCACACACGTATTTTAAAATTTATAATTGGCCAGTTTGATAAAACTACGATTTCATTGAACCATGAAAAGGTTAGAAATTGTTTACTTTTTCCTCTCTTGTCAAAAATTCTAAACAACTACAACAACAATCCAATACTGAGCTGTTCAGTTCCTGTACAGTTCATAAGTACATTAATTATCATTCAAGTTTTGAAAGAAATATTTAGTACATAAAAGGCCAATAGGAAACAACTCTTTCTTTTCACATAGAACTACTTTAAAACTTTATCCTACAATAGCCATCAGATAGGTATATTCCTTGGTGCAAGACTCTAGCAACAACATCTAATAAATTTTTGTCTGCACACTCTTTTATCCTCTTCTCAAGCTGAGGTATAAAATGTCTGATAAGACACTGCACCGGCCAAACAACAACATCGTCTCATGTTCAGATGGTGTGCTCTTCAATTTGCTTTAATTAGTAACTTCTTGAAGCATGTCAATCTCCGCCAGTTTTGCATTCTCGACATTCAATCTTTCAATTTTAAGAGAGCGGTTATTTGAATGCAATTCATCAAAAAACACTAAATGAAAGAAGGAAAACAACAAAAAGAATGCTTAGATAGGTTGTACAAAGTTATATACCCAGTTCAGGCAAATTCCACCATACCTATTATCCCATTTAGCTATATTATGAGCGTTATAATTATATTTACGTAAAGTCACTTGAAAAACTTTAAACTGGTTGTAAAGTCACTTGAAAAAACACTCTTCAAAAGCTTTTTAAAATAATAGTACAATGCTCTTCTAATTCCCATGTCAGACTATTCTCCCTACTGCAAAAGCCTTCGCGAGCTATTGGATGGTACCTTGAATCTGCTGTAATTTACACCTAGAAGTCATCCATCATGTCTTTTACATAAGGTTGCAGCTGCTCCGATATTAGTACCTATATCATAAGCTCCATCAAAATATATTGCAGACTAATTACTGTATAGCGCAAGATGAGAATATTAAATTATGTGGCCTTAAAAACTCCTTTTTACAGAACATATGTACATAAATTTATATCTACATCCATTCATCCATTGAGGCATCAATAGTTCCAATGGCAACTCCTACTTTAAGTGTTCTCTTTGTTCTTTGAGCAAACAGACGAAAATCATTGTTTAGTGTGATGAAGTAATTCTATATATTACTAATTCTTATCATACCGGAATCTTTCGACCACTTTAATTTGTTATATATGATAAAGTGATTCAAAAACAAACAACAAAGAACATTTTGACAATTTTCCAATTGCAAGAAGCTAAGTTCCATATTATACTCTAAGAATTATCTCTGTTACGTGGATTTGCAGACATAATTCACTTACCTTGAAAAGATTTTGTAGTTGGCCATATCTCTATTAGTAAAATACACCATAATTAACCTGGCCTTTTAAATTAGACCAGCCTTTTTTCTACCACCTAATACCCCTAATTAAATACAAAAAAATATTATTCAATGTCTTTAAAAAGGACTATTTCGTCATTTAATTTTTTATTTCTATTTATACCCTTCAATTACAACACACAGACAAAGGAGTTTTATGTAAATTCAGGACAAAAACCAAATCCACGCCTATATTGACATGTACGCGGTGTTGCCTTGCCATTAATACCCACTTAAATACTATTAATACCCACTTAACTACCATTAATACTGAGTTCTTTCAACTTCCCCTCCTTTCTTCATGAACTCTTTCCAGTACTGGTTTTTGTTTTTATGCTTCCAATTCGGTTAGATTGAAACAGAACTAAAGAAGGACTTCGACAAATTTCACCGTTATGCGTGGTGGTTTCTAAGCGTGGTCGTCGACATGGGAAGAAGGAGCCCATCAAAAGCCTACGGTCAAGACAATTCAGTAGGCCTTTTGTTTCCAAACACAAATCCGATATCCTTGACACTCTGTTCCTCTTGGAGGGAGGTGTGTGATGTATTTTATCAAAAGTTAATTATTTTCCTTATGTGATGCCTAATTTAGCGGTTTTTTCTTTTCCTCGGTGGTGAGAAAATGTCAAGCGTTTGGGGATTTTCTTGGTGTTATACACTTTAAGTGATGAAATACTGTATTATTTTAATATGGAAAGGTCCGGACCTTGGCGGGGTCCCCACCCATTATCACGCACCACCACCACCACCACCACCCCCTTTTCTTTTATAAATATGATTCAAGATAAAGTTGACTATTATTTCGTTCACATTTCAAGAATGATAGCCGCATTGCAAGTCTTTGGACAACCATGCGGATCACAAACACGATGTGATGAAAGCCTCCCAGAAACTAGGGAAAGTGTTGAATGAGGCGAGATATCGCCTCGTTGGTGGTAAACTTGCTCTGAAGAGTGGCTCGAAATGTGTGTTACTACATTGGCCTTACCCCATCCACACGATTACTCTGGTTTAACTTAAAATTGATTTAATATTATTCTTCATGTTTACCTCTAGGTCCGACAAAGAAGCAAAGTTGAAAGAAAAAGTGCTTATCAAGAACCGGATAAAAATAAGCGAGAACTTGAAAAGGAGAAAAAAGAATAGAACGCGTGAACAACCGGAGAAATTGCGGAAATGTAAGTGCAATTTTGCATGTGCTTTCCTCTGTGATGTTTTGTGGTCTTGGATTTAGAAGGAATATGCACTATATTCTTCTTGTAACTGCACACCCATGGTAATACATACATTTTGTGTTTAATATCTGCACCAACAATTTGTTACATGCTATTGAATGGAACACAAATGCCTCGACAAAACGAACGAGGTCGGGTAGCTTTGTGTGGAAATACTTGATATCGACTAACAAGTCTTCTCTATTCAAACATTGTTAAACATCTTCTTTATGCCATATATATTCCCCGTATGAGGAAATAGCTACATTTTATTGTTTTCCAAAGCATTTGTATGATGTGTAGATTGTAGCCGCTACATTTTTTATGAGGGTTAGCTACATTTTATTGTTTTCCGAAGGCATTTGTATGATGGAATATGATTGTTGTTGTCTGCGTTCTTGATTTTTGCCCCATACATGCAAAGTCAATTGCTAATCTGTAATGATGATGCTCGCTAAGCAAGAGGTGTTTTGGTCTACTCGGTCTCGCCTGCTAGCCACGATTAGAATTAAAGTTACAAAACTTTCGTCGCTTCTAAAAAAAAAAGAAGCAAGCAACTCCTCATCTCTCAATTATGATTAATATTAATCCGTGTTTATCCCATCGAACTTCTTCTCTTTTCTTTGACAAATTTTTTTCATTAACGATCCGGGCTAGCTCAAGATAATTTTTCCTATTTCATTTTTGGTTTTATGTATTTTGACAATGTCGATCATCTATGCCGAATCGCCGAAGTCGCCCCATGGTCTGTTCTTTGGCCATTTAGAATTCTTTTAATTCTTTGAACAATCGATTTTTCTATCATATTAAGTGTGGCGCCTTGAGATACAAAATACTTTAGGCCTAACATCAATTTAGGCCTATATCTAAGTTCCGAACAATCCTTTTTTATGCAATTGATCTGGCATTTGATTGTGCTATATAGAGATGTTGGGTATGTTTGATAAAAGTATCTGGGACTATTGCATATTGTTTGGCTCTCTAGAACAATATTTGAAGCTTTTACTGAAAACCCACATTGGTTTCTTGAACTTGGTGTTGGAAATCGTGTTGAAATTGGAGATGAAAGAATAGGTGATTGACCGTTTGGAAAAATCTGAAGCGAAAAGGTTCAACGCTCAAGACTACTTACTTGGAAAAAATTGTCCCCTTGCTTAAAGACACCCTTTTCCTTCTATCATATTATGCTTACACTAATATGCTCGAGGTAAGACACCCTTTTCCTTCTTTTTGTAAATTTTCACACTTTAGTTGTTTTTGTGGCATTGGTCGTTGAAGATTGTTTTGTTGAATTTTGTGTATATATAGGTTCCTAAAGTGGAGAAAATTGTAGTGAACTGTGGGATTGGAGAAGCTGCACAGAATTCTTAAGGTTTAGATGCAGCAATGAAAGATTTGTCTATTTCCAGTTCGGCATGAGTACCCATCAACAATTAGAGACTATAGGAATGAGTCTGGATGATGTCTATTTCCAGTATGATCCTATGATCCTGAGGCTTTTGCTGAATTGAAGGTAAAGGAGCTTAAGAACGGGAGATTAGCTATGTTCTCTGTGTTTGGATTTTTTTGTTCAAGCAATTGTAACTGGGAAGGTACCTTTGGAGAACTTGGCTGACCACTTGGCTGACCAGATAGAACTTGGCTGACCCTACACATGTAACCTAATAGAAAAAGGCTCCCACAGACAGCAAAAGTCTATTGCTGATTGTTTTTTCCTTTTGTTCTCTTTACCCTTCACAATGCAATGCAACACATGTATATTGAAAATGAAGATGGTTACTATGAAGGCCCCAGAGGTGGTGATGACATGATAAGTTCCATTTCGTAACAAATCAATATTTATTTTGTTTCCAGATATAACAAATCAATAACTATTCTCTTTGTGGACCGAAATGATGTATTGGTAAACTATTTGTTTTGAGTTGAACATTTGGAGAAAAGCTTAAAGCCATTGCTCAAAGCAACAAACCTGCCTAGCAATCAGAAAGCAAAGAAGATCATTTATTAGGTAATTCAGTCCTTCAAAGACCTCTAACAAGAACCTATCAATGTATTTATTCATATATTAGATGTAGAGTTCAAGTATGTATAATGATAGGGTTTGTGTATTATTATCATATAATTATTCGACGCGGTTTGATTTTCTTCCTTCTGATGATATTGTCTCATCTATAACATCATTATTGTTGACATACCTACAATATATAGTTACAACTTACAACTTACAAATACACTGGATTGTTACTGTTGCATTGTTGCGATCTGACATCCTGTTGGCAATGTAGTGTTGTTACACCTGACTACCTGAGCCTAAAAGTTGAAAATAATAAATTCCAAAGCGAGACTCGTAGTATTTGGTTATCCAGAATGCTACAGTATCATAAATAATAACATCAAACATTGCTGAAGAGTTGGTTTCAAATCATTGGCCTATTGTAAGTAAAAGATGTTGATGCCTATGAGAATAGGTGGGTGTTGTTGAATGGATGGCCTATTATTTATGTTGATTAGACCACTGGTTCCTTAGTATTCCATACGTCTCAATTTTCCATATGCTTAGCATGCAATTGAGTTATTCATCAATGTAAATAAGTGTTTTAGTCTTGTAACGCCTATCAAATTTATGTATGTGTTTGTACAAAAAATTGAGCGCTTCATTTCAAATTTCCTTTTTGCTATGATATTTCCTTTAGCCTTGCTACTTATACCGACAGTTTACATGCGTTCGCTATTTTTCTATGTTCATGGTGATGAGCGTTTGCTATAAATTCAAGCTATTGTACGTGTTATGTTTAATTTTTTTTTTTTCCCTATTCGTCCCCATTATCTATCTACTCTATAGGGATTTTATCATCTAAGTTCATGTGATGAACGCTTGGTAGATATTGCCTCTTCTTCCTATTGTTTTCTAATTGTCTTGAACTGTCTATTACGGACAACTTATTCATTCACCATTTTTCAATCCTTTTCGAATTGCGTTTGATTGTGTTTAGTTTCTGATTTCAGTCACCAATTAGTGTGTATATAAGCAATCCAGTGTTATATTGTACATCGTCATTTTAGAGGATGGAAAAACACAGTCTAGCTTAGAAACATATATATGTTAGGGTTTAGGGACCTATTTCCAGACTCAAATATGTTAGTATAGAATTCGTTTTTTTTTTAAACTTTCGATGCCAAGAGTAGTACTCATAACTGGATGTCCTTCCTGGTTTATACATTATAACAGTGCTTCATTGTATTGCCCTCGTGTGCCCCCTCAAAGTGTGGTGATAGAAGCAACAAAGAAGGATTCCTGCAATATGAACAATTGAAGTTTTGGGTCCTTTTTGTCACTCTACGCTTCAAACCAATAAGTTCAGTCTCCCTCTGCCTTTCAATTCCTTATTATTGGCCTCAAAAACTCACCTGTCATTATCAAAAGACATGTCAAAGTTTATGATACAATTCCTTTCTTCAAAAAAACGCGCCCACCCCCCAATAAATTTCATAATGCACTGTGCTTTTGAATGTAATATTTATGTAATGGTCGTCAAACAAACTTTAAATAAGTCCTTATGCATGTTACACTAACCAATACTTACATCACTCAAATTCACATACTTTACTTACCTTCTTCATATATATATATTCCAACAAATTTGTTTGTAAACCACGTGCTATGCACGTGCATCTTGCTAGTATCTATAATCCATCGAGGCCAAGATGTGCGACACCAAGGGTAAAAAGAAAAACATAAGTACCTACATATAATATTCAATATATAGGGTTACCTGAAGCCAATGAGAGCTATCTATGGAATGCATAACAGTGCTATCATTTCTCCTAAGCTTCAAAACCAAGTAAAATCAAAAATATCACCAAAATGAAGTTAAGCGTGCCAGTCCAACACCACCTTCATTACTAATTATACCGGCAATCAAACCAAATCAACAGTAGAAGATGACACAATAATCTTCCTAATGAAATCACGTAAAGTTTTATAATATATGCCCAGTATATATGCAATTCATTTAGTAACACTAATTGTTAGTTGGATATGGGGGATGAAACCTACCTTACGGGTGAATGTTATACCACAGGGCATATGTACTGCTTATCAAGAGTTATCAGGCTGGAACTATTTATTGGATAATTTAACAGATAGCTACACATAGGATTCAATAAGTAGGTAATTCTTAAATAATATTTAGTATTTGCATTGTATAAAGAGGTGTTGGAGGTACGTATGACGTAGGAGCACAACATGTCCAAAAAACGACAAATTGATCATCCATAGCCATCATGTCCCCTCTCAGCAAGGTGTGCACTGCTCCACGCAGACTTATGTATGCAAAACTGACTTCCTCATCCTAAATTAGAGATCACATAAATCAGTCAAAAAACCTAGTACACTTGTAGCAAACATGAAAAATATGAGAACCAAAACCGCACCTCAAGCCCTCATGGACTTTTGCCTGCAACATGGATAAGTGAGTTGCTCCCATATCTGATTCACATTTGCTCTTTCATTATACATCTCTGAAAACCTTGACAGTCCAACATTTCAAAGGAAATTAATTCCAGTTACATTTCAGAAATACGAACCTTACATATAATAGTTGAAAAAAATATATCTCAAATGAAAAACACAAAACATTATACATATATAGTTGACAAAAAATACCCAAGAAGCATAGATACAGTTAAAAGCAATGCATATCAAAGTACCAAAATATATTTGAGGAAATCGTAGAAAAAAAAACAGTAGTTTCTGGTGACTTTAGGCAATATCCACTCTTCACCATGCATTAAGCGTTATTATTACACTAATTGATGTTTTCAATAACCATTGTCAAGAGTCTATAATACCACTTAACTTGCAATAAGTTAAGGCCATCACAAACCTACTTAACATTCATTAAGTCTTCGAATAGATGAATTAGAATGTTCTTGATACAACTATATGCACCTACCACATTCCCTACTCATCACAATCAAATATATAGTATACATTTGTGAAAAGGATGGTCACACTTGAGTAAAATCAACTTTGTCCAGAATTGAAACGTTGTTGAATGGCAATCTTATAGCAAAACTTATTAGCCTAGAGAACTAAAAAGCAGTAATTAATTTTCTTATAAGGTGACCTTTAATCTAATAAAAGAAAACCACCTGCAAAGATTCATCCCACGAAACATCGACAGTTTTCATATTCTCTGCTCGCCTCCACAATTTGTTAATCCCGTCAAAGCAACCGATTGAGTGACAATACCATTACACCATGAGAACACACTCTAAACTTTAGAAAGAGAAACTTTAGGGGAGCTCTATAGGGAAATTCCTCAAAGCATGTGCTTCCTGGAACCTTACTCAAACCATAAAACATATGACGATTTAGAATAAACCGGAAGGAGCGAGGAGGAGGCGGATACCTCTTTCTGCTACTGGACCTGGATTGGGATTCTCAGCCATCATAAAACCATTCTAGGGAAGTATTTCAAGTGGACACGGTGCATTGATTTTGACCATTCGAATCTTCACGATAGAACAACTACAAAGACATATGCGTAAACAATTGATGAAGCAACCTTAAATGCAATTTGTTCCTTTGACAGTGATTTTTTTTTTCGATTCTTTGATGGGGGTTTGAGAAAGAGCAATGGAGTTTGAGAGAAGAATATTCAAGAACTGTTGAGATAGGGCGAGCGTGTGTGAAGAGAAGTCAAGATGGGAGACCGAGAGGGAGAGAGGAAAAATCGAGAGGCGTATAAAATTTTCTATTAGGTGCGAATTGACTATTGTACCCCTATGACGGACACAAACGTGACACCAAATTACTATTCCTTGTACCCCAAAATTTTCTAATATAGTAAGATATGGTTATCATACATGGTGTCAAAGTACATCATCATACATGGGGATGCATGGATGCCTTCTCTGAGGGCTACTTACAACTCCACACTGAAACAGTTCTTTAATTTTCACTTGCATATGTTATTAATGATTCTTGCAAAGCTTAGACTTCCTTAAACTGTAGATACATGATTACGCTTCATAGAAATGACATAGACATGCAATTCAGATGGTACTTTGCACTATTTGACTTGGTATTCTTTCCATGCACACAGATGTTTAAACTAATGATGCTTTGAGTTTATATAGATAATAATATGATTTCATCTACATGTTTGCAGGAGAGCAGAGACCACAAGAAAACATCAGCACTCATTTTCAGTCAAACTTTTGCCACGTTGACACTGTAAATCTGTCCATGCCATTCATTTTTCTAACGGATATGGCATCTTAAACAAATAAAATTCAAGGGAGAATGCTAAACAAATTTAAGATATGGATTTTGTTGCTATTAATGGTCACTATGAGAGGTAGCTTGATGGTGATGAAATTTCTGCAGTGCAACTTTATGCCATGGAGTCCAGTAAGCTTCTTCATAAAGGAGGTTCACGAACCCTGAAGAATGTTTACTGCAATATTTACTATATCAGGCAGTCAGTCAGAATTTATTGAAACAAAGGAAGCTAAGATGCTTTTGGCACCATTAGCTGAAAACAGGAACTCGTACAATAACATATGCTTTGGCAATAGAAGCTTTGGAACTGAAGTTGCTTCTGTTGCAGAACCCATCTTACAATTGCTTAAGGATCAATTGGGGAAGTAAACCTATCAGATTTGGTTGCAGGAAGGCCAAAAGCAGAAGCTCTTGAAGTCGTGAAACTATCCTTACAGGTACAGGAAGGTTGTGCCTGAAGTTTACTAATCTATCAAACAGTGCCTTGGATGAGAAGGGAGTCAGGGCTTTTGGCCCTGAAATCCCGAGTAGTTTGGAGGAGCTTTTTTTTTATGAACGAGGGCCGTTCAGAGGAAGCTACACGAGAAATTTGTAAGCTAGTTCCTTATACAGAGAAGCTTATAGTTCTTTGTCCAAATAATAATATAACTGAAGGTATCGGAGCAATCCCTATTTCTGAGGTTGTGAAGTGATTTTGGTGCTTAAGAAGTTTTTGATGTTCCTTGGCTTTTAAGGAGGAGTTTACCTAACTTAGTCCCTAAATATGTAATGATTTGAAGAAGCTTCATATACAACAAGATGTTCAATTTGGAGGTTGTTGTACTTCTCAGTCAAGCTCTTTTTCCTGTTAGGTCTTTGTCATGATTTGCTTGGGCTGCCTGAATTTGGAAGATGAGCAAGCTAAGTAATTTCGCTTGCAAATGCTTTTAAAGAATTGGCTCCATCAGTTGAAGTACTGGAGATGGTTGAAAAAAAAACCACGGTTAAAATGACTCTGGCCTGCTTTAGCAACTTCTGTTGTCTTATAACAGTTGCTCATAAAGCTGAAGGTGTCTGATAAGGAACTAATAGATGAAAGTGCTTCTCTGAGCAGCAATGCCTTTAAATGTCTCAGGCAATGAAAGGAAGTTGATACAAGCACTAATGCAATAAGAAGGTTGAGGGAAGGCTATTAGCTCATCCCAGAGACACAGACATGTGGAACATATGGTACGTTGCTTTTACTGTTCTCTATTTTAGTTTAGATAGTGTGCTTGTTAATCAACATCTCATTTAAAGATTCGATCAGATTAGAAACTATATATAGACTATTTTCTTTGCAAATAAAATATATGGACAGATTAAGGCCATCATTGTCAGTGCTATAAGTTCTGAGAAGCAGAGAAGGTATTAATGAAAGACCATATATAAGAATGATTAAGTCGTGTATATATATATATAAGTCACAACTTACATTTTGGGTATTCTTCTTTAGGTTCCACTTCTCCACTTTTTTCTTTGTCTCAAAAACGATACCTTGCTTCTCTGCCCATTCCTGCTATGCTCATTACAAAAGTTAAAATGTAAGTAAATTATAAATGATTAATGGTAAAAATAACCAGGCATAATAGTTAAATTAATACCGCTAGAAAGATTGAGCAGCCCAGTATTCCTGGTTCTTGTGTACTGCCTGCCTGTTTTTTCCTTTGCCTTAGTCAAAAATTTATGCACTACTGCTATGTCCCACCAGTATTTTTTCATTTCATCTAAGTTGTTTACCAACTTAAAGTATTGACGAGGAACGGCCCTACGGTGTGGAAAGTGGAAACAAGAAGGCAGCAAACACTACTCCCACATATAACTTGCACAGTACTTCAGCTTCAGAATCCCAAATTGTTTCTCCTGGTTTTGTCAGTAAACGTTGAAATTCAGAGTGGACCATCTGAAAGAACTCAGGATAAACTTTATATGTGCTGATGGCATCATCAATGTCATTTTTTTCTTCTTCACCAGAGAGTGACATTGACGTCTCCGTCTATCTCCAACTCGGCAACTCTAGATGTTCTCTAACGTCTTCTGCAGTGAAATGGTATTCTTTACCATCAATACTGATGAAATAATGTTTTTCACCAACAACTTTCCAACTGTCTAAAATTTTCTTCATTCTAAGTCTGAATGTCTTGTCAGGAAGTTTGGGAAAAGGAGTTTTTTGTGTAATCTTGTCATAAACTGGCTTTAGCTTCCGGTTATTCTTAAGGAGTTTGGTGAAAAGAAAGTTATTGCAAATTGCAAGGGTGCATGCATGGTAGGAACTACTAACTAGGAAAGTGTGAAATGGGGAATAAACATTTTTTCTCTAATTATCATTAACGAGAAAGCAACAACAAGTCAACAGTAATAGCAAGCTTACAAGCATAACTTTCTTATTTTTTTTCAAAATTTGTTAAACGAAAGAAGTTGAGTAATTAAATCATGAAAGGGATATTATTAGTTCTCTATATATTCTGTTTATATTTCATTTTTTCTCGTTAATTATAAAAAAAATAAATGGTTTTCGCCCACCGTGGGGCTCGAACCCACGACCACAAGGTTAAGAGCCTTGCGCTCTACCAACTGAGCTAGACGGGCCACTATACACACCCTACGTGTAAATTTGTTATTTTTCTTGGAAGCACCAGGCAATAATATCTTGACACGTCAAATAAGAAATTTCTCTTGAGTCCAGCCAGTGCCGGCTCAACCCTTAGGCGAGTTAGGCGGCCGCCTAAGGCCTCATATTTCCTAATTTATCCACATATTTGTTTATTATTACCTAATTTTATAAAAAAAAAAATACCAAAAAAGGATATGATAGTCAATTTGTTTACAAATGGGTTTTCTATCCACGCACTAAATTTCGGAGTGAATTAATGTGGAGTGTATACAATCCAATAGTCCATCGTACAAATGACATCTCGATGTATTAATATGAATCCAATGACTACAAGCGCATAGTAATTTCAGTTTTTGTAGGAGTGTGCTCATTTAATCAAATTGTTTCATTGGAAGAATAAAAACAAATGGAAAATCCCACGTTTAGTGAAAGAATCTCCACATTCTATGCATTTTCTTCTTTTCTATCTTAATTAACTTGTCTTAATTAAAGAAATTGTCATTACACTTCTCTCATTAAATCTTTCTCTCTCACTTGTTCTATTTCACCAATTTCAAGTTTAACCGTTTGTCAATTTCACTTTTGAGTTCTAAACAGTTAATCATCAATTCATCATCTAATACTCACAGTTTTTGTGAAATTTGTTTTGTTTTTGTTTTTTTATTTCAATATGAATCTATTATTTTATTTATTTATAGTTTTGATGTTTATTTGGTTACGTTCTTGTCGTTTTTTCGTTCGATTTGAGTCATGATACTAGATTTTCGCTCTTAATTTATAATAAAATTGTGAATATACAGTGAACTTTTTTTGGTGATTATAGATGGCCTGAGAAATAAAGGCCTCGCAAATAAAGGCCTCGCCTAAGGCCACACTTTGGCTTGAGCCGGCCCTGAGTCCAGCTCAGCATAGATTTAAAGCAAACACGAAAAAATTGTTTTTAGAAACTCCCAACTCCTATAAATAAGTTCGAAGCGACTCTTTTCCCTCTCAAATCAACAAAAGCGGACTTCGACTCAACATTCATCAAAAAGTGGATCAGTTTCAAACACAAGTTTGATTCTCGAAAACCTTAGAGCATCTTTAGGTAAGATACTTTCCTAACATAAAACATCAAATTTCCAAAAATTTGGTGTTTTCATCAACCACGTGAGATATTTGGAAAGAAAATAAATAATAAAATTAATGTGCGACACATCGCGCGGTTTTCCCAAAACCGGGTGTGCTTGGGCTTTTAAGATGGGCTTTAGTGCGTGGTGTTGAGAAAACCGCGTGGGCTAAATGGCCCAGTTTATCCAAAACCGCGTCATTTGATGTCGAAAATTTGATGTTTCTCCTAAAGTTGGTTGGTGTTTTTTTGGTTTGGTGTTTGGTTTGGTTCAAAAATTTGGTATTTTCTTGGTTTCTCTCCTAAAGATGCTCTTAGTTAAGATAAACTCTAATCATTATTATCAAACCCTACTTACACAGGTTTAGTCATTAGGTGTAGGCGTTGCTCGTGTTGCGTAATGAAGGTTATCATTAACGAGAAGTTGTTTTACTAGTGAGCTTGAGTATGAGGAAGATTAGCATTAGGTAAAATGTGGGTTTAAAGAATTACAGGATAGATAATTAACTATGTGTCCAATTCAAACAACACCTACAATTATTTAGTAATAAAAAAAAAAATGGACAAAATCTTTATAAAAGTAGTGTTGTATATATAAACAAACTTTGTTTGTAAAACAAAAACCTTTCCGTATGTGTTTTTTTTTTTTTTATTTTTCAAATGGTTGTTAATAAATGTTTTTATGGGAACGCTGGTATGGACATTTTATGAGTACAAAATTCCTTTTCAATTTGTAAAATATTAAGTTTTGTGGCAAATCATAGATGTCTTTGTGGGAACGCTGGTAAGGACATCTACTGAGTTCAAAATTTCTTTTTTAATATGTAAAATAGTAAGTGATAAATCACAAATGTCAGGAACGCTGGTAATCACATTTAATTTGTATATTATTATTATTATTTCTTTTGTCTACGATTAGAAAATTAGTTTTATTTTCATATACAACATTTGCTTTCTTCCCTATTTTCCTATACTCTTATTTAAGTGACAAATGTCTTTATGGGAACGCTAGTAAATGACATTGCTTCATATTTACATTGTCATTATTTCTCTTATTATACAATCTTCTTTTTCTTTTTATTATAAACTCTAAAAACAATACAACTGGAGCGGCATCAAATTGTTTTTCGTTATTGATTCATCGGATTTTCGAGTTTGATTTGTTGGGGATTATACCAATACCAATCGGTTCCCCCACTACACAGATAACTTGTATGAACTCAATTCAACTCCGGACAAAATCCAAATATCAACTACAACCTATACTAACATGCCCAACTCGCTAAACAACTATTAACAACGGATAATAATGTAAAGCAAGAAAAGCAAAACCACAACACAAAGATTTACCGTGGTTCGCCAATGATGCCTACTTCCACAAGAGCCGCTTAATAAAGTGGGAAGGAAGATTACAATCTCTCCTTTTCGGTCTCTCACCTTACTAGATCACTCTTTATCTCTTTACGTGGTTGTATCTCCAAAGGTTATCTCTCTTTTTGTTTTAGTCCGATTCCAATCCTTTCGACTTGTTTTGGTTTTGTTAGTTTTAGTTTTCCAAAACCTTGATTTTTGTTTTATCTCCAAAACCAAATTCGCGGATACCGTAGCAAGCCCACGAAAAATATGTCCGATACGCGGGCGCTTTCACTCTGGCGAAGTCGCTACAAGACTGAAGCCGAAGCGCTGGCGCTTCCTTTGGCCTTGATGTTCTTGGAACTCGGCGCGAAGTCGCTTTATCTATTTTTTGACTTGTCGATGCCGAATTAAGCGTTTCTCTCCGGCTCAGGTTTCTCTCCCTCATGTGAGGGATAACTCAACAATCTCCCCTCCGAACGGTGGGGGCTACCTCCATGCAATTGCCAAATCAACAGAGGAGTGTGCCGCCATTCCGCAATAGCAAACATCAAACTTACCTTTCGGTAAGACTTTGGTCATCATATCCCACCCGTTCTTGTCGGTATGGATCTTCTCGATACACAAATGCTTGTCTTCGAAAGTACTTTCTAATCCAATGATAACGCGACGTGTATGTGCTTGGATCTAGAATGAAAACTTCGGATTCTTGCTCAAGTGGATGGCGCCCGACCGCCACATAGAACTACAAACCGCTTTACGCTTTAGCCCTAGTTCGTCAAGAACCTCTTCATCCATAGCAACTCTTTGCAACACTTTCGATGGCTGCAATATACCATATACTTCGTAGTGGAGAGGGCAACACACTTTTGCAACTTAGATTGCCAAGAAACCGCCCCCGCAAAAGTAACCGGATAACCGGAGGTGGACTTCATCGAAGTCAACATCACCGCCATGTTCGCATCGATTGTAGCCTTCAAGTAAGGGCTTACTTCCACCAAAGCACAAACATGATTTGGAAGTGCCTTTGAGATATCTCAATATCCACTTAACACCTTCCCAATGCTCTTTACCCGGATTTGACAGAAATCTGCTTACCACCCCAACGGCGAAAGCAATATCCGGTCTAGTACACACCATGGCATACATCAAACTGCCCACTGCGGATGCATAAGGAATCTTTTCCATCTGACTCGCTCATGCTCACCCTTAGGACACATCTCTTTGGTCATGCGCGAACTTTTTGGACAACCGACCGGGTTTCGCTTTGATCCATGTTGAATCTCTTCAACACCTTACCAATGTAGCTTTCTTGAAAGCCACAACTTTCCACTCTTTCTGTCACGAGTGATCCGCATCCCAAGTATCTGCTTTGCTTGACCCAAATCCTTCATCTCAAAGGACTTACTCAAGTCTTTCTTCAGCTTGGATATCTTGTTGATGTTTGGGCCAACTATCAACATATCATCCACATACAAAGAATAGCACTATGAAATCCCCATCCGAAATCTCCGAACAAACACACAATGATGATCGAAGCGGACTTCTTGTATCCTTGCTTCGCCATAAAGGAATCAAACTTTATGTACCACTGTCTCCTGCTTGCTTGCTTTCCATACAAGCTCTTTATCACTTGCATACTAGGTGCTCCTTGCCTTTGACCTCAAACCCTCTACGGTCGGTCCATGTAGACATCTTCTTCAAGGTCTCCATGAAGAAAAGCCGCTTTGACATCTAGTCGCCAACCTCTAGGTTCATACTTGCGGCCATACCCAATACCACCGAATAGAAGTCATCTTCACTACAGAGAGAAAATCTCATCAAAGTCAATTCCTTTCCTTTGATCAATCCGCTTCACAACAAGGCGAAGCTTTGTGCCTTGGGTGAGGATTGTTCTCCTCATGCTTGACTTTGTATATCCACTTATTCTTGAGAACTTTTCTCCCCGCTGGGTTTCTCAACTAACTCATAAGTGTGATTCTTATGCAAAGAATCCATCTCGCCATGCATGGCCTTGACCACTTTTCTTTGTCTCGTACGCTTTCAAGTGCCTCTTGATAGTACATAGGTTCTCCACCATCCGATAGTAGCACGTGACGTATGTGGTGGATACCGTTGAAGCTAGTCTCTCTCTGTCGGACCTCCTTGCCCCATCTGGCCGGGTGCCTCGGGAGGATGCACTTCGCTTGCTCGTGGTGGTTCATGCATCTCATCTCGCATCTTCTATACCAATAGGTTCTATCCCATCACATGAGCATAGGATTCTCATCATGAGCTTCAAACTCATGGTTCTCTGCATTCTCAATGCCTTCGCGACGTTCCACGGTAGGAACTTCGGTTCTCAATCAACAAGATCATTGGTGAAAGCCTCGTAAAAAAGTCTGCTATGGTTTGGTCTTCTAAGAACACAACATCTCGACTTCGGATTACCTTCTTGTTAATCGGATCATAGAGTTTGTAACCAAACTTTTCATCTCCATAACCCGTAAAAATGCACCGCTTGGCTTTGTCATCAAGCTTGGATCTCTCATCCTTCGAATATGCACAAATGCCCCCCGCACCCAAATACCACTCAAGTATCCATAATCAACATCTCTCTGCGACCATACTCTCTGCGGATAATCACTATTCGTAGGCTTTGTCGGTGACAGTTGATCACATGCACGGTTTATGCGATTGCTTCTACCCAAGAGCTTCTAGGTAGCTTAGAGTGGGATAGCATGCATCTTATCCTCTCTACAATGGTACGGTTCATTCTCTCGCTATTCCATTCATTGCGGTGTCTTGGGAACGGCCCGCGCTCATGGCCGAATCCCATGACTCGCAATACTCTTCAAATGGCCCAATGTACTCACCCCCATTATCCGAAATAATACACTTCAACAACTTCCCCAATTCTCTTTCCACCATGTTTGTGGAATTTCTCAAACACGCCAAATACTTCATCCTTGGTCTTCGACTATAGACCCATATCTTTCTTGGCGATCATCAATGAATGTCAAGAAGTCACGGCTCCCCGTGGGACTTCACTCTCATAGACCACATAAGTCTGCAGTATGCACTAGTTCAGGGACGGTGTCCTTTTCTCGTGAGACGGGAATCTTTGGAAAGACACCGTGTTGCTTTCCTACCAAACAATGAGTACATGTATTTAAATGTGTACCTTTAATGTCCGGCATGGCCTTTTGCTTAGCAAGAACTTCCATCCCTTTTATGCCCATGTGACACGCCTCTTGTGCCACGCTCGGATGAAGCTTCTTCTTCGCGCGTTAAATTACAAACTAGCCTGTGTTTTGTAAAGAGAGCAAGTTTTCTTTCCTCTAGTCGCTCTGATGGAACCTCTCGGGTCGGGTTTCCATACCCCGCTACCAAACGAGTTTACAAAGCCATCATCATCTAATTTCCCAAAATTTAAATTAGAAGCCGTATGTCGGGGACATGTCTTACATCCTTGAGTGTCAAGGTGTAGCCGACATTGGTTTCTACATGAACATCTCCAATGCCTATAATCTTGAGACTCCAATCGTTACCCATCCTTACTTCACCATATTCACCACGGTAGTAGTGAAGAATCCCCTCGCGGCGGTGTGGCGTGATAGGATGCTCCCCAGTATCTATCACCCACTCAGATATCGACATGAGGTACTAAAGACAAAGACACACCACAATCGACATGATTCCCACTTCGCCGACTAGTGCGGTAGTATCTCGCCAGTGTTTCCGTTCCTCCTCACCATGTCTTCATGTACACGCTTATTCTTCTCATCCCTCTTCGTTCTCGCACTCATATCCGAAGTGGCCTTTGGTGGCACAATAGTAACATTGTCTCTCCGCCTTAGGAGTTCTAGCTTCACCCCTAGATTTATTTCGTCATCACCTCTAGAACGAGATGGTTTTCTCCCGACCTCTCCCCGTTTCTGTGAAAGGACCTCCGAAAGTTAGAAGAGCCGCTTTTGCACTCCTTCTAGTCTCCTCATTCAACAAAGACGTGGTAGCCATCTCCATGGTAACAATTCCATCCTTGGTCTCCATGTAGAGAAACGCTAATGTCTCCCAACTTTCGGTAGAGAGCCTAATAGAAACAAAGCCTCAACTTCGTCTCCCCAAATTGATCTTCATCAAATGCATCCGATTGATGATATTCTCAGACTTCATTAAGATGCTCGGACATTGAAGAACCTTCTTGGTACTTCGTGGTTCCGCAAACTTCTTAACGACTAGCACTTTGTTTCCACCCGACTTCCTCTCTCATAAAGGTCTTCGAAGTTTCTTCCATAGATCGAAGGTCGTAGTCTCTGGGCCACATGGTGAAAGACACCGCCGCCAATCCATCGGCGAATGTATCCAATCGCTTTTTGTCAAGCTTTTTCCACTCAAATTTCATCGGGCCTTTTTCGGTTTTACTCCCTCATTCTCAATGGGAAGTGCCAAGTCCTTTGCAAAGATAGCAAGTCTTCCATCTTGGCTTTCCGGATGGTGTAGTTCTTCCTATTCGGACTCATCATACGAGTGTTCACGGAATGGTCCATCTCTACAAGTTATTTAACCTCAAATCTTCTCTCGAATTTCGTGAACACCTTCACCAAGATTCGGATAACACCCTAAGCTATTCCAACCAAGGCTCGATACCACTTGTTGGGATTATACCAATACCAATCGGTTCCCCCACTACACAGATAACTTGTATGAACTCAATTCAACTCCGGACAAAATCCAAATATCAACTACAACCTATACTAACATGCCCAACTCGCTAAACAACTATTAACAAAGATAATAATGTAAAGCAAGAAAAAGCAAAACCACAACACAAAGATTTACCGTGGTTCGCCAATGATGCCTACTTCCACAAGAGCCGTTCTTAATAAAGTGGGAAGGAAGATTACAATCTCTCCTTTTTCGGTCCTCTCACCTTACTAGATCACTTTATCTCTTTCTGAGGTTGTATCTCTCAGAAGGTTATCTCTCTTTTGTTTTAGTCCGATTCCAATCCTTTTTTGACTTGTTTTGGTTTTGTTAGTTTCAGTTTTCCAAAACCTTGATTTTTGGTTTTTATCTCCAAAAACCAAATTCGGATATTGTAGCAAGCCCACGAAAAATATAATCGGCGCGCGCTGCACTCTGGCGCGAAGTCGCTGAAGACTGAAGCTCGAAGCGCTGGCGCTCTTCACTTTGAGCTGGTCGCCTCTATGTTATCGAACTCGAAGCGAAGTCGCTTTTATCTCGGCTGGCGCCCTCGACTTAATCGCGATGCCGAATTAAACTTGTTTTCTCTCCAGCTCCAGTTTCTCTCCTCATGTGAGGGATAACTCCAACATGATTCTCGATGAAAACATTGGTTAAAACAAACCCTAATTGATTTGCTATTAGCTATTCAGTATTGTTTAGTCTTTGTTTTATCAATGTTTGTTCACTATAGATTTTGTCAAACCCTAATTACTAACCACCGCACAACTGGATTCTTTTACCCACGCATGATATTTTTGATATTGATCTATTGGGTGACCTCTAAACATAGTACATTCAATAATAAACAAAGTGGAGTGCGACTGAACTCGAGAGACAAATTCGAAGCTACATCAATTTTTTTTTTGTTAATCTTTCATCCTTGATAAAAAAAAGATCAACAGGTATTGTTTTCGTATTATTACTTTTTTTTTTCTTATTAGTTGATATGATTTCCGAGTTTCAAACACAAGTTTGATTCTAACCAAGTGTCTAAGTCAAATAACTTTTACAATTTACTTAATAATAATAATAAGTCATGTCGTGTTTTACTACTTTTTTACAATTACAAAAGTTCTCCTTGGGTCAAAATCCTTATTTAAATACTGTCGTATATATAAACAAAAAAAAATTGTAAAACAAAAACCCTTATGTGCTTAGATCTTCTTCTAATGGTTTTTAGCTAATTATTCTATACGTATTAAGTGATAAATGTCTTAAGGGATTTCAAAAGGTTGTTAATATTTTCCTTACGTTTAGTGTTTAGTGATAAATGTCTTTGTGGGATCGCTGGTAAGGGCATTTTATGATTACAAAATTTCTTTTTTAATATGTAAAAGTGTTATTATAAATCATAAATGTCTTTGTGGGAACGCTAGTAACTTGGTAAGGACATTTGATGAGTACAAATTTTCCTTTTTATATGTAAAATATTTAGTGATAAATCTTTAATGTCATTGTGGGAATGCTGGTAATGACATTTAATTTGTATGTTTTTTTTCAACGATTAGAAAACTAGTTTTATTTCTAATATGTTGTTTTCATACACAACATTCACTTTTCTTCCCTATTTTTTTATCACTCTTATTTAACTGATAAATGTCTGATGGGAATGCTAGATAATGACATTGCTTCAAATTTTACATTGTGATTTCAATTCTCTTATACAATGTTCGTTTTTAGCATGTTTTAATTTGTTTTTTTTATTTTAAACTCAAATTCTTGTCCCTATATATATGTCTTTTTGTTTTCCCCTTAACTGGTTGACCATCTTGGTGATTGTTTGAATGTTCTTGACAAGTTAGTTTGAGGTTCAAGTGTTCTTTGTTCTGCAAGTTATGTTCAATTGTTTGTTTTGTTGTTTGAGCCTTCATGCTTTACTTCCCAAAAAGCTTTGATTGAAATGGAGCAGAAGAAAGAAAGAATTGAAGTGCAGTTTAATTTAGTGTAACATGGAATTCCCATGTGCACTCCCACTCGAATTCCATTTGTATCCTTCAAGTGTTGTATTTTAAGTTGATTCTTTTGGACAAGGGGTGACTTCGGATCGGATCGGATAAAAGGTTTTCATAAAAAAAATCAATTTTTTTCGGATGGCAATATCCTTTCCAAATCCGATCAAATTATTTTTCGGATGACAATTTTTTTTCCGAGTTCGGAAAATCGGAAAATTTTCGGAAATTTCGAAATCCGCAAAATACGGAAGTAAATCGGAAATTTGAATTATATAATCGGATTCTCCTTTAGGATAACAATTTTTTTTATCAAGTTAATACATTCATTTAGCAATCATTTTGAAATGTATTAATTCAGTAAACAAGTTAAACCTTTTAACACGTTCATTCAGCAAGTTTTTTCTTCATGTTAATGGATTAATTCAGTAAATAGGAAGATGAGAGAAATTGAGACATGTACTAGAAATACAATATTGATTTTTTGAAATTGTGAGAGACAATGTTTTGTTTCTCTACGGTTTTTATTTGGTTTGTAAACTATCTGCAGTTTTAATTTATTAACTATATGAAATAGACCACTATATGTTAAAAATTCGAAAATTAATCGGAAATTGGATCGGATTGGATTTTGAAACACACATCCAATTCCGATCTAATTATTTTTCGAAAAAATTGGATATTGGAATTTCGGATATCGGAACATAAATATCATGGCCAAATTTGGAAAAATATCGAAATTCGGAAATATTGGGTTTTCGGAAAAAAAAAAAAAAAAGCACCCCTATTATGGACATTGGATATTTCAAGTGGTGAGTCAGGATCCATTGTTTCTAATGTTGCGGAAGCACACATGGGCCTGACTCCTAAAAATCAGTCCATAATAGAGAAACAAGTATGCAAACCATGTTACGCATCAATTTTTTTTTTTTCCTGAAGTCTTGAAACCCGTCATTCGAGATCCGATAATTAATTAGCATGATTTTTTTTGGATTCTAATTGTAATTACATAGGGAGGGAGGCACATCTAATTTAATATAAGGGATAATTATGTTATTTAAGTGACATTAGGGAGTTTTTTTTTTCAAATCTTACTATATTAGAAAATTTTGGGGTACAAGGAATAGTAATTTGGTGTCATGTTTATGTCCGTCATAGGGGTACAATAGTCAATTCACACCTAATAGAAAATTTTATACGCCTCTCGATTTTTCCTCTCTCTCTCTCGGTCTCCCCATCTTGGCTTCTCTTCACACACGCTTTAACCTCGCCCACCCTTTCTCTCCGCCCTATCTCAACAGTTCTTGAATATTCTTCTCTCAAACTCCATTGCTCTTTCTCAAACCCCCATCAAAGAATCGAAAAAAAAAACCACCGTCAAAGGAACAAATTGCATTAAAGGTTGCTTCATCAATTGTTTACACATATGTCTTTGTAGTTGTTCTATCGTGAAGATTCGAATGGTCAAAATCAATGCACCATGTCCACTTGAAATACTTCCCTATAATGGTTTTATGATGGCTGAGAATCCCAATCCAGTCCAAAGAGAGAAAGAGGTATTAGCCTCCTCTCCTCCTCACTCCTTCCGGTTTATTCTAAATCGTCATATGTTTTATGGTTTGAGTAAGGTTCCAGGAAGCACATGCCTTGAGGAATTTCCCTGTAGAGCTCCCCTAAAGTTACTCTTTCTAAAGTTTAGAGTGTGTTCTCATGGTGTAATGGTATTGTCACTCAATCGGTTGCTTTGACAGGTGGAGGCAAGCAGAGAATATGAAAATTGTCGATGTTTCGTGGGATGAATCTTTGCAGGTGGTTTTCTTTTATTAGATTAAAGGTCACTGTTCCGGCCCCCACAAATGTGGCCTAATAAAAGCCTAATTCAATACAAGCCCATGCTCAGAGCCCATCTATAAAAAAGCCCACACTCAAAGTCCACGCTCAGAGCCCATGCTCAGAGCTTATCTATAAAAAAGCCCACGCTCAGAGCCCATGCACAGAGCTTATCTACAAAAAAGCCCACAAAGCTTATCTACCATAAAGCCCACGCTCAGAGCCCATGCTCAAAGCCTACATACCTACACGTAAAATCAATATCAATTGCGCATATGTTTTGCGAGTCAAACAACTTCCACCAACTTCATCTCATGACAGTTTTCCCACCAGTTCTCCAACTTCATCTCCCGCTACTTCTCCAACTTCATCCCACGATTAGACAGTTCACCCGCCAGTTCTCCAACTTCATCCTACGACAGTTCTTCAACTTCATCTCCCGCCAGTTCTCCAACTTCAACTCATGATTGGACAGTTCACCCGCCAGTTCTCCAACTTCATCCTACGATTTGACAGTTCTCCCGCCAGTTCTCCAACTTCATCTCCCGCCAATTCTCCAACTTCATCCCACGATTTGACAGTTATCCCGCCAGTTCTCTAACTTTATTTCCCGCCAGTTCTTCAACTTCATCCCACGATTGGACAGTTCACCCACCAGTTCTCCAACTTCATCCCACGATTTGACAGTTCTCCCGCCAGTTCTCCAACTTCATCCCACGATTGGAATATTGGAGAACGAGGAAGTAACTATCACCAATCCTACCTATAAAATCCAACCTTCGTCATTTTTCCAGAACTACGCAATCGAGACTTGATCCCAAGCATTATCTTTGGGTACGTAGGCAACTTCAAAACCGAAGTCCAGTCTCATCTTTCCCCAATCACCATCTCCTTCACCATCTCCAAAAAACATTACTTCCAACCCTCAACTGGTGTGTTTTAGCAAATATTGCTGAAACATATTTGGCGCCGTCTGTGGGGATACCCTAAACCACAAAACAAAAGTTACGTCAATGGCTTCTCGAAAAACAAACAACGGTGAAAGTATCCCTTTTACCGCACAAGTTCAGCGCTCCCCTTCTACTGGGAATTCACTTTCTAAGTCCGATGGTCCTCGGCCATCTGCGACTGAGAGAGTGGGTATCCATGTATCTGATCCATCAACTCAAGTCGACCGTCGTCTTCGACAATTGGAGAGCAAGAATAACAATCTGAAAAAACAGCTGTGTCAACTTCTCGAAGATGATTCAGGGTCCACGGCAAAAAGTGTTTGGGATCGTTTGAACATTGAAACATCTCTGTCAAAGACTCCAAGTACAAACTCCCGCACCAAGAGAAACCGTGTGAGTCGCTTACGAAAGGCTTCACGCAAATAGAATGTGCAACGCCGAAAGCCAACACTTTCCAGTGTAATTGTAAGCGAATCCACAAACTCCTCTGCCGACCTTGATGCCGATCACCCTGTGAGGGATCACCAACTCACAAAAGATCTCATGACGAAAACCGGTTTAGCCGATTCGAACCGTACTAAGGGAGATCGGCAAAATATGCATATAGGTCGGCAAGGTAGACTACCCAGTGAACGAAAAAACTCATGAAGTTCCTACCCCAAGCTCTAGGAGGGGTAGGCAAGCCATACAAGTCCTCCTCGCCGCAACAGCAAAGATATCGCCCGATCTCGTCGCCAAAGACTATTCACCAAAGCGGTTCAATTCACAACCTAGTCGCCCAAGTTGTAGTCCCAATCCAAGAGCTCATTGTCGGCCAAAGTATGTTGGCAATGGTAGTCATGGAGATGGAGACTCACTTGCATCAGCTCAAGAAAATGGTTGTGACAGTCCAGCACTCCATCCGTACTCTCCCGATGTTCACCATAGGAGACGAAGGAACCGATCTCCACTACTGGCTCGATCACCTTCACCTGCATGGACGGGTTGACGAGAACTCACTCCACCTCCTCTGAAGAAATCTTGGCCAAAACGTCCACAGTTCGGTCGTGACAATCGTCGAGATAATGTTCCATTTTCTGAACGACGTCTCCATGAAATGATACTGAAAGAGGTTAATGATAAGGAGTCACGAGAAAACAAAATACGAAATCTCGCTATAGAGAGTGGTATCGATTCTCCCTTCTCTCTCCGAATCCAAACAACCGTTCATCACAAGGACTTCAAGCAGCCAAAATTCGAAAAGTATGATGAGATTGATGGAGATCCTTTGATGCATCTTGTTAATTACAGAAAAAAGATGATCTTATGGACTTTCGACGATACTCTTCTTTGCAAGTTATTCCCGTCCACACTCATTGGAATTGAGTCGATGAGATGGTTTAACATGCTTCCAGAAAGATCCATCCACAATTTTATTGATCTTGCATATAAGTTTGCCGAGCATTTTCGTCACAATTGGAAAGAACCGAAAAATATTGATTCTCTATTCAGTATTAAACAACAAAAGGACGAAAAGCTCAATAAGTTTGTTGCGAGATTTCGGAAAGCGGCTGTTGAAATTCCAGATGCATCTGATATTCTTGTCATTTATGCTTTCAAGGAAGGCATTAATTATGATAGGGACGGTGTTTACAACTCTATAGTAAAAGACGTCCCAACAACTCGTTATGAACTTTTTGCTCGAACTCAACAGTTTATTCGAGTTGAAGATGATGCATCGGCACGAGTTCACAGAGATAGGGATCGGATAAGCAAGCCGCATGAACAAAGTCAAAAACCGAAGTTTCAACAAACTACCGATCAAAAGTTCAAAAGTGATGGTAAGCCCCAACAATGGAACAACAAAGAACAAAAGAAACTTCCCGAGTTAAAGCTTACCACCCTCAATGAGAAGTATGTTGTTATCTATGAGAAGATTAAGGGAAAGAATATCTTATCTCCACCTTTTCCTCTCTCCGAAGATACCAAGGCTACACGTGACAAATCACTGTGGTGCAAATTCCACGACGATTTTGGTCATGAAACAGAACAATGCCAATCTCTAAGGGGTAGAATCCAAGGTTTGATCGAGAAGGGTATGCTCCAGGATTATGTGTTGGGTAAAATGAAACAAGCTTTAGTCGTGACCACACATAATGTAATCAAAGTCGGTCATGCCAAAGTTGATTCAATGTCTAACACCCAATGCAAGAATTTCAATCACTCCAAGATCACTGATTTCAGCCACCACTATGTTTATAGTGGATATGATTTTCTCCACGGTATGGGTACTGAGACTTATAGGAAGGACCTCTCATTGGGTCGACAACGATCGATAGGAGTGCACCATCCTCATTATGATGTTGTTGTAATACAAGCTTTTGTTGGAATTCATCGTGTGCAGAAAATCATGATTGATACAGGTAGTTCGGCAAGTGTGATCTACAAGCGTTGTTACAAAGGACTCAATCTCCCCGAGAAAATGATAGTTCCCGATCCAAATCCAATCATAGGTTTTCGATGGGACAAGCAAAATCAATTGGTAGATGCTCTCTTCCGGTGACATTAATGAACAAGGAAGTTACAATTGATTTTCTTCTCATGGATTGTAACTCCTTCTACAATGTCATTCTGGGAAGAGATTGGATCCACTCAATGGGAGCAGTCGTTTCTACTTTCCATCGGGCTATCAAGTTCATTGATGGTATGGTATGCAAAGTTCAAAGTGATCGATATAACGGCTTTGAAGTGCCATGAGTCCAGTACTTTCGAAGATTATAAAGATTCGAAGTCAAGGGCAACACCATCCTAAATGTCGATGGGGTAAAATAGCAATTACAGAATTCCATTGGCGGGGTAAACGCCATGGAGCGGCGTTTAGTGGTGGCCCCCGACCATCGGCGGGGCTCCTCGAGTACGGATCGGCAACAAGGAAGAAGAAACCACTTTTATTTCTGCGGAAATTTCCAAGAAGGAACAAGATGAACTCATTGAGCTTTTGAAGAAAAATTGCCGCGATGTTTGCGTGGGCGGTCGAACAAATGCACGGATTGATCCTTCACTTGCATGTCACAGTGGATATCGACAAAACACAAAAGCGGTCGTCGGAAGCCTCGCCGAATGGCTCCCGATCGAAAGCTCAAAGTGAAAGAAGAGATCGACAAACTTCTAAGTGTTAATTTTATTATGCCTGTACTATATCCGAAATGGATATCCAATGTAGTAGCAGTCCCTAAGAAAAATGGGAAACTTAGAATCTGTGTTGATTTTATTGATATCAATAAAAAATGTCATGTTCACCCGTATCCCTTGCCTCGTATTTCTGAAATAGTTGATGCCACTTCAGGGTTTAAACGAATTTCCTTTATGGATGCCTCAATGAGATTTTATCAAATTACATTAGCTGAAGATGAACAAGAACTTACAACTTTCATAACAGACCAAGGCTTATTTTGCTATAAGGTAATGCCTTTCGGTCTAAAAAATGCACCGACAACATATCAGAAATTCATAAATACATCATTTTCAGACTTCTTAGGCAAGTTTATGGAAGCTTATATTGACGATATGGTCATCAAGTCGCATGAAGAGTCTTCTCACCTTCATCACTTGCAAAAATTCTTTGATCGGCTTGTGCATATTTGAATGCGTCTAAATCCAACAAAATGCGCATTTGGGTTAGCATCGGGTAAATTTCTTGGATATCTTATGACCAAACGAGGCATTGAAGCTAATCCTGATCAAATCCATGCAATTACCGAAATGCCCTTGCCAAAACAAAGAAGCCCGGATCCAAAGAACTTTACGGGTAGGATAGCGACTTTGGGTAGATTTATCTCAAAATATTCAGGATCGGCTCCACCCTTTTTCAAGCCATTAAGGGATCCCCACAATGGATAGATGAGTGTGACGAGCTTTTCAGAAAATGAAAGAATACCTAGTACAGTATGAATTTCTTGCTAGTCCGACCACGGACAAACAATTAGAATTTATTTGGCGACATAAAAATAGGCGTGAGTCTTTGTCTTATTCATTGATAATGAAAATGAACAACCAATTTTCTTCATAAGTAAGACCACTACAGACTCGAAGCAAGGTATTCACATATTGAGAAAATAGCTCTCTCACTTGTCCATAGTGCCGCGAAGATTGAAGTCTTATTTCCAAAGGCGATCATCAATGTCTACACCGAATACCCCGAGAAAAGTTCTTCGAAATGCTGATTCGAAAGCAGATTAGCGGAATGGGAAACATATTTGAGTGCCTACGAGATTATCTACAAAGCCCGATCATCGAGAAAGGCCACGCTTAATGGCATCACTTATGGCCGATTTTCCTGTCGATGACATACCGACCATGGAAGAGCAGTTTGAGGAACCTCCTCCTAATCCATAACAAGGATCGGCTGATCCATCCACAAGTGCCGCTTCTTTATGGATTCTACACACGGACGGTTCCAAGAACAAATCAGGTTCAGGTCTTGGTTGTGTTTTGATCCGACCTGATGGCGAGAAAATTGAAAAATCTGTTCGCCTCAGATTTTGCGCATCAAACAATGAAGCTGAATATGAAGCGGTTCTTTATGCAATGCGAACAACACTTGACCTGGGGGCGACAAAGATCGAGTTATTCACTGACTCAAAGCTTGTTGTGAATCAATTTGGCGGATCATTTGTTGCTCGAAATGATAGGATGGCTACATATGTCCGAAAAATGCATGAGCTAGCCATTCATTTCAAATCCATTGCAATTCACCAATGCTCTCGCAATGATAATCGTCACGCCGATGCCTTAGCCTATCTCTTTGCCGCAGTTGATGTTAACAATGAAAGAAAAATCTATATTGATTTCCAACCTTTTCCAAGCATAACTGTTATAGAAGAAAATGTTCAAAACTTATATATTGCTCATCTATGCTATTTCCAAACAACATCTCGGCATTTCGAATTCAAGCAAGTAAATGCCGTAACAACAAGGAAAAGAAAGAGAGAAGAGCTAGTTCAATCGGCCGGCACAAGTTCAGAATCTCACTCAGAGGAAGCAGCTCAAGAAGATTTAGCCGACCATCAAGATTTGGCCGATCATCATTTTGAGAGTGATTCTCCACTCACACAGGATGCCGACCAAAGCAATGTTGATATGGAAGATGAGTCCCATGAAGCAGATAATTCTCCAGAAGTACCACATTTGGATCTCCAATCTATCGACGGTGATTCTTCACCAGATGATTGGAGACATACCTATTAAGAATTTCTGCAACATGGAACTCTACCTGAGGATTCCTCACTTTCCTACAAAATTAAGAGAGATGCCTGGAAATTTGTCATAATTCCAAATTCTAAAGGCAAGCTCCTACTTTATAGGAAAGCGAACAACTTCAGTCCTCTTCTCAGATGTCTTTCCAAAGATCAAGGTCATCTAGTTCTCGAAGAAATACACTCCGGACTTTGTGGAAACCATTATGGGGGATGTAGTCTTGCACATAAAGTCATGACTCAAGGATACTGGTGGCCTAGCATGCAAAGACACTCTGCGGAATTTGCCCAAAAATGCATACCATGTCAAAAACATGCAAATATGGGCAAACTCCCAGCAACGGAACTCCACCCAATTCTAAGCCCTTGGCCTTTTGCAAAATGAGGCTTGGATATTGTGGGACCCCTACCAAAGGCTCCTGGAAGTGTACGATTTTTATTGGTTGCGACTGATTATTTCACTAAATGGGTAGAAGCTTAACCACTTGTCAACATCTCAAAGAATGTGATGTATGTATGGCGTTTCTTATGAAAAGACATCGTTTGTCGCTTTGGAATTCCATCTAACATCGTCTCTGACAACGGTAAACAATTTAATGCGGAAGAAATTCACAAATTTTACGCCTCACTAAAAATTCAGCATAATTTTTCCGCTCCATATTACCCACAAGCAAATGGACAAGCAGAAGCAACCAATAAGACGATTCTCTCGACTTTGAAGAAGAAGCGTAATGAAGCAAAAGGAAATTGGGTTCAAGAGTTACCAGCAGTGCTTTGGGATTATCACACCACTCCAAAACATTCTACCAATCTTTCCCCTTTCAACCTAGCTTATAGCATGGATGCTGTCCTCCCGACAGAATTAATTGCACCAACTACAAGGACAGAAGTGGTACAAACTGGAAACAATGATGCTGCTCTAACTTTGGTGGCAGACTCAATCAATAAAACTCGAGAAGAAGCTTTACAATGTCTAATAAAATATCAGGCAGACATGAAACGCCAAATATGATGAAAGAAAGCCTCAAGAGTTTTGAACCATAAGATTGGGTACTTAGCCGAAAACAGAAGCTTATTGAATCTGGGAAGCTGTTAGAGAATTGGGAAGGACCGTTCATCATTGATAGGCCAGCATCTAAAGGGTCTTATTTCCTTCGTA
Source organism: Coptis chinensis (assembly GCF_015680905.1). NCBI lineage: Eukaryota > Viridiplantae > Streptophyta > Magnoliopsida > Ranunculales > Ranunculaceae > Coptis > Coptis chinensis. The sequence goes on along the minus strand of NC_141456.1, from coordinate 20,370,514 downwards.
GAATCACTAGAGAAAAATTTGTCAAGCCATGGAATGCTTTTCATTTGAAAAAGTTTTATCGTTGAATGTTTTGTTCTTCATTCATTGTAATCATTTCATAATTCAATAAAATTCGATCCATCTTTCATTTTAACTAGGAATCAAATACCCCAAATTTCATTACACTTACACTGTGGGGGTGACGACACCCCAAATTTAATTACGTTATCATTACACTATGGGGGCGGCGACACCCCAAATTACATTACGTTATCATTACACTATGGGGGCGGCAACACCCCAGATTTTATTACGTTATTTTTACACTATGGGGGCGGTGACACCCCAAATTTAATTACGTTAGCATTACACTATGGGGGCGGCGACACCCCAGATTTAATTACGTTATTATTATACTATAGGGGCGGCGACACCCCAAATTTCATTACGTTATCATTATACTATGGGGGCGGCAACACCCCAGATTTCATTACGTTATCATTACACTATGGGGGCGGCAACACCCTAGATTTCATTACATTATCATTACACTATGGGGGCGGCGATACCCCAAATTTAATTACGTTATCATTATACTATCGGCGACACCCCAGATTTCATTACGTTATCATTACACTATGGGGGCGGCAACACCCCAGATTTTATTACGTTATCATTACACTATGGGGGCGGCGACACCCCAAATTTCATTACGTTATCTTGGGGGCGGTGACCCCCCAAATTTCATTACGTTATCATTACATTATGGGGGCGGCGACACCCCAATTACGTTATCCTTAATACTTATATCTATTTTGCCGACCTACCTCAAGGCCAGATTACCCAACTCTTATATATTTTGACCGACCTATTCTGATTACCAATCTAATAAAAAATAGATAAAAACCAAATATCATAATAAACATAATCGAGAAAGAAAAAACCGTAACCTAACCTCACATCATCCTAACAATAAAAAACAAAAACTTCACTCAAGAAGTTGCGGCATAATGCTATCCTCCATTGGAACTGGAACACCTTTTAGATCCGACGGTGATACATCTTCCAACTTCCTATAACACATAGTATAATAATATGACAGTTGCTGCAATTTTTCCCGTTTCTCAGAATCTCTCGATTTCCCAGTCCAACACTTGCCGATGCTTCACGCAACAACACCCCAGATTTCTTAGTTTCAACTGCATGCTTCTCAATCATATCATCCTTCTCTTCACACCCAACCCTAAAATTTTCCACCATCTCATGATATTCATCTAACTCCTTCTTCAAAAATGCATTCTCTTCCAATAGTACCTTGTAGTCTCCTCTAATCCCCTCAACCTCGCAAACTCGTTTAGCCAATTCCAATTTCTCACATTTTAAAATCTCAACTTCATCACTCAAAACCTTCTGCTCCCTGAGAACAACAATTTCTTAATTATGTTTCGACAATTTAGCTTCCATGATATTCATTTTCATCTCATAGTCGTGCAAAACTACTTTATTTCTCAAAAGTACTCCTCTCAATCGTTCATTCTCCTGAAAGATGAGCTCTTTCTCTCCTTCCAAATATTTCTCAATCACGCATATTCATTGGTTTTAATCTTATAATTTTCTTTAGCTTCTAAGATTTCTTTAGCACAATCCCCAAGCTTCGACGCCTAAGAGAACAAAAATAATGTGAAAAAAAAAACACACACACACACACAAAATTATCTCTGCAAGCTTTGAATTCAACATATTAACGGTTTTTCCAAAATCTACACTTCGTTGATAATCGAAACACAATAACTCTGGATCTGAAATATTAGACAAAATAATTTAAAATAATAATATATAATAATAAGTCAATACTATTAAAATAACTATTCAACATCTAACCTTCAATTGCCAAGGCTTGCACGTCTAGAGTGATGAGCACAAAGGTTGTAGAACGCCACATCCCTAGTCAGCATTGAAGAAGGTACGGTTGCCAACAATGATGTTGGTACTAACCACGATGAACACTTCTGCACGCGCTGCATCGGTGTCAATAGAAGTCGGCAATCCAAAGACTAGTGCTAACAACAGTTGATACTAAACTCGACACACCAACAATGGTGCCATCGGCAGAAGTTGCTACACCAGCAATGGTGCCATCGGCAGAATTTGCTACACCAGTATTGGTGCCAACAACAGGTGTTGGAACTCCAAAACTACTTCCACCAAAAGGAGTTGGCACTCCAAAATTGATCTTGACAACAGAAGTTGAACCCGTTGTATCTCCACCATCGAAAACTTTTTCAATCTATATTACCAAAAGAATCATTAAACAATCAATAACGAATATTATTCTAAATCATAGAAACAAGATCAACACTAACATCAAGTCCAGACATACTGTTAGTCATCGCTTCCCCACCGATATCATCATCATCATCAATATCAAGCACATCAGTAGTTTTTTGTGCAGGAAGACAAAAAACCTGTCATAATGAAACATCATTTTAAAGCATATTATAGGCATTACATATATGATATATTAAAAGAAATATTATATACATACCATTTCTCGACTCTCAATCCCTTCCTCAATTTTACTTGAGTTATCCCCAGTTTTCTTTTCCATCTTTTTTGGACGTACGCTTCTTTTCTTCTTTCTAATATTTTCTTGTCCACTATCCTCAGAGTCATCTCCTTCTACTTCTTCGTCATCTTCACTGCTATCATCTACAATAACATTATTTCTCTTCTTTGAGCCTAGGGGTGGGAATTTGGCCCTAACGACCCTAACTCGGCCTTGACCGACCCGACCCTAAGTCCTATAAAGCCCTCACAACTAAAGCCCTCACAGAGTTTAGGGCAGGGCCGACCCGGCCCTAATACCTTCTAAGGCAGGGTCAGGGCTAAGGTTCTGAAACATAGGCCCGACCCTAACCAAGCCTTAGTTATAATTTCACTATAAAATACACAACTAAAACTATCCAACTCCTTGTTACATATATATTTTCAATTAAAATAACACTGTCCTTTGTAATTTATCACTTACCGTATGGGTACTTCTAATAACTTGTCTCATATCATAAAAACTTGTAAACCTAATTGTTTCTATCTCACAACTCACGTACACCTCACAACTCCCCGTCTAACTTAGTCGCCAAGAACAATAATGAGCACTGGGTACTAGCCTAATGAAAAATAGGTTGACGTCAGTAAAAACTCATTCCATACTCTTATTTGTCTTTGTGTTCTTCAATGTAAATATAATTTTGGTGAGATTTAAGTACAAGAAATAACGGATTTATGTCAGTGAAAGCTCATTCCAAAATGTGTCTTGTGCATTTTAACTGTAATTTTGAAATATAAATATGAGTCTTTATGTACTTCAACTTTATTAGATTGTGGATATGCATTTTAAAGTGTTGGACTTATCAAGAATTATTACTAGATTGGTTGTTATTCAAATTTCAAAGTGGTGGGACTTTGAATTTGCAAATCTTTGAATTTTTTTTGTAATATAAATGAGTTTTAAAACTGATGCAGTAAAAAGAAGAAAATATATAGGTCTGGCCCGACCCGGCCCTAAACTGTTAAATAGGGCTTAGGATAGGGTCAGGGCTTGAAATTTAGACTTATGACCCAGCCCGACCCGGCCCTATGGGGACTTTAGGGTCGGGCTGGGCCGGCCCTAATAACTGAAAAGCTTTAAATGTTTAGGGCCGAGCTAGCCCGACCCGGCCCATTGCCCACCCCTATTTGAGCCACAGTAAGGTGCTAATGCCCTAGGCTCATTAAGCAGTCCAGTTTCTATATCATGATAATAATCTACAATATCGTCTGGAAATGACAGATCATAGACATCTGCATTATGACTAAACAAACTAACAAATTTCTTTTTTATCATCTCGCTGCTAAACACTGATTTATTTGGAAACTTCAGAAAATTCCCTATATAAAAAAAAAAAAAAAAAAAAACAAGATAATCAAAATGTGATGCTAACTATTTAAAATTATAATTATAAGAATATTGAGTTAACATCTTACCTAATATATTGTTAAGATAATCAATATTTTCGAACCTCCAATTGCCTTTGATCTTAAAACCATACAATTTTGCATTATTGTAGTTGGAAGGCATCTTATAAAACCGATAATTCTGGTTGTGATGATTATGATATCCCAACGCATAACTTTTAGAAGAAGCCTTGTTTTGTCGCAGAGGCTTCAATAACTCAAACAAAAGGTCTGACGACATACTCTTTTGATAAACCTTACAAATTCTCGCTACACGGGCAAATATAGCCCAATAGCCAGGAGATAATTGTAAATGATGTACTCTCCATTGAGCTAATAACTCAGAAACTGATTTTCGAAATGGAACACTACAACCAAGCCAAAAATGTGAAAACAATAAAATTATCTCGTCATTTTCACATTTTTGGTCGATATCGCTACCAACATACTCAATAGAAACATCATCTCCAATATCATACTGTCCTCTCAAATTATTAGAATCAATACCCTTCGCCACCCTATTCATATTAAAATCCCCTTTATCACCCCATCTCCCCTTCAAATTATAAACTCTTTCCATTAAGCAAAAAATATCAGGTTTTGATTAAAAGAGAGATCCAAGCAGAGAATATACATTTTTTTTTTTTTTTTTGATAATAATCAAGCAGAGAATATACTAACTATAAACAAAGAAGTCTCGAAAACTTAACTAACGCTTGACGAAGAAAAGAAGATCTGCAAACCTTTTTGCTCTCTCAAGTTTCTCTTCGGTCTAATAGTCTGTAACTCCAGCCCAACAAGTTCTCCTTTTATCTCTACTCCAACACACAATACTTTTCGTCTCCCCCTTTTATAAAATAATCGAACCCGCAAGCTAGAGTCACAAACGGTTGTTCCACTCTCCCACTTCACTACGTTTCTAGATATATATCCCTTTGCAACAACTCTCCAAAAATCTATCTTCACAATAGATATATATCCTTTCACAGCAAAACTCCAAAAATCTCCCAATTCCCAATTGCCGATCACCACTCACAACTGAACGGTCTATAACCGATCTCTCGATGAACCGAAATATTCCTTAGTCTTCCCTCAATATAAACTAATTAGTTTACTACCCGATCAATATCCTATTTGTTAGCTACTGAAATACCACGCTTCCTTTTGAAGTTCAACCCACCTTTATTTATATATGTAACTTTTTAAGCCAGATCTATATCAAAATCCTTCTCCACATCCAATTAGTATGGTTAAAATTGACCAACCACTTCAAGTTGCCGACCAATAACAAATTCAAAAACCGACCTATTGCACTGTTCATACGAAACTGACCAATAACAAATTCAAGTTGCCGACCTATTGCACTTCAATTTGATTTCCTTTTTGCCTTTTTCATACGAAATTCGAAACCGATCCTTCGAACCCAGCAATTTATTCGTCGGATCGAGTTATTCATTGTTCAAAGTTCTAAGAGTTTGAAAGTTATGAACTTTGAACAACACATTCCAAAACCGAGGGATAATATCCAAACCGATCAGTTTGTTTGAACTTGCTAATCAGAGTTTGAATAATTGTTACTCGATAAATCAATTGCCGATCCTTTGATTGCCGACGCTATGAACTACCGATGCCGCTCGATTTATTGAATTGCCGCTGATGTGCTGATCCATTTGAATTGCCGCTCGAGTAGCCAATCCAATAATGCCGCTCGCATCGTCGAATTGCCGAGCCCATAATGCCGCTCGCAGCGCTCGCTTTGCCGATCCCATAGAACCCACTCGCATCGGTTGTATTATTGGATAAGTTGAGAAAAGAAAGTTGTCAAGACGACCATGCTAGAGACTGCATGCCGGCTCTTAGGAATAGAAGAGGTTCCACTCGAAGATGCCCTCGAAGCTGCCATACATTTTAATTGCCCAATTTGTAATGGGATTTTCCAAATGAGAATGTGTTTGATAAGCACTAGTGCGACTTCGACGTGACTAGATCGGAAGATATTAAGGTACTATATAGTTTTCCAAGTTGAAAGCGGTCATGGTGAATACTAGTGTTGCTGCTACGAGAGACAAGCCTATTGATATGGTTCGCATATCCTCCAAAGCTAATTGGATCGATCACTTCACTGCTGTTGGTTTTGTTCGACTGCTTAGGGAACGTTATCCCCTTGTTCAGGTTGCTGCCGTGAAAACCCAAAAAGAAAAGGCAAGAGAGTTTTACGGAGTTTGTGAAGTTCTCGAGAAGCCTCTTATGTTTAAGGAGACAGTCGAGATTTTCAAAATGCTTATTCCGAAGTCATTCAGGAGTTGAGGTTATATATAGTTTGCCTGGGTATTTTAAAGAATGAACTTGGTCTTAATGAAGGTATTAGAAAGTAAATGTAATTAGTTATCAGTGGTTAGTACGAGTATGTCGAAGTCAAAAAAAAAAAAAAAAGTCTTTGCCACACAGGCTTTGCCCATGTAACAAAGAGAGGGCGATGTTCCGGCCCCCACAAATGTGGCATAATAAAAACCCAATTCAATACAAGCCCTTGCTTAGAGCCCATCTATAAAAAAAGCCCACACTCAAAGCTTATCTATAAAAAAGCCCACGCTCAGAGCCTATGCTCAGAGTTTATCTATAAAAAAGCCCACGCTCATAGCTTATCTACAAAAAATCTCACGCTCAGAGCTTATCTACCATAAAACCCACGCTCAGAGCCCATGCTCAAAGCCTACATACCTACACGTAAAATTAATATCAATTGCGCATATGTTTTTCGAGTCAAACAACTTCCGCCAACTTCATCCCATGACAGTTCTCCCGCCAGTTCTCCAACTTCATCCCACGATTGGACAATTCACCCACCAGTTCTCCAACTTCATCCCACGATTGGACAGTTCACCCGCCAGTTCTCCAGCTTCATCCCACGATTTGACAGTTCTCCCGCCAGTTCTCCAACTTCATCTCCCGCCAGTTCTCCAACTTCATCTCCCGCCAATTCTCTAACTTTATCCCACGATTTGACAGTTCTCCAACTTCATTTTCTGCCAGTTCTCCAACTTCATCCCACGACAGTTCTCCCGCCAGTTCTCCAACTTCATCCCACGATTGGACAGTTCACCCGCCAGTTCTCCAACTTCATCCCACGATTTGACAGTTCTCCCGCCAGTTCTCCAACTTCATCCCACGATTGGAATACTGGAGAACGAGGAAGTAACTATCACCAATCCTACCTATAAAATCCAACCTTCATAATTTTTCCAGAACTACGCAATCGAGACTTGATCCCAAACAATATCTTTGGGTACATAGGCAACTTCAAAACCGAAGTCCAGTCTCATCTTTCCCCAATCACTATCTCCTTCACCATCTCCAAAAAACATTACTTCCAACCCTTAACTGGTGTGTTTTGGCAAATCTTGCTGAAACAGTCACCTTATAAGAAAATTAATTATTGCTTTTTAGTTCTCTAGGCTAATAAGTTTTGCTATAAGATTGCCATTCAACAACGTTTCAATTCTGGACAAAGTTGATTTTACTCAAGTGTGACCATCCTTTTCACAAATATATACTATATGTTTGATTGTGATGAGTCGGGAATGTGGTAGGTGCATATAGTTGTATCAAGAACATTCTAATTCATCTATTTGAAGACTTAATGAATGTTAAGTAGGTTTGTGATGGCCTTAACTTATTGCAAGCTAAGTGGTATTATGGACTCTTGACAATGGTTATTGAAAACATCAATTAGTGTAATAATAACGCTTAGTGCATGGTGCAGAGTGGATATCGCCTAAAGTCACCAGAAACTACTATTTTTTTTTCTACGGTTTCCTCAAATATATTTTGGTACTTTGATATGCATTGCTTTTAACTGTATCTATGCTTCTTGGGTATTTTTTGTCAACTATATATGTATAATGTTTTGTGTTTTTCATTTGATATATATTTTTTTCAACTATTATATGTAAGGTTCGTATTTCTAAAATGTAACTGGAATTAATTTCCTTTGAAATGTTGGACTGTCAAGGTTTTCAGAGATGTATAATGAAAGAGCAAATGTGAATCAAATATGGGAGCAACTCACTTATCCATGTTGCAAGTAAAAGTCCATGAGGGCTTGAGGTGCGGTTTTGGTTCTCATATTTTTCATGTTTGCTACAAGTGTACTAGGTTTTTTGACTGATTCATGTGATCTCTAATTTAGGATGAGGAAGTCAGTTTTGCATACATATATAAGTCTGCGTGGAGCAGTGCACACCTTGCTGAGAGGGGATATGATGGCTATGGATGATCAATTTGTCGTTTTTTGGACATGTTGTGCTCCTACATCGTACGTACCTCCAACACCTCTTTATACAATGCAAATACTAAATATTATTTAAAAATTACCTACTTATTGAATCCTATGTGTAGCTATCTGTTAAATTATCCGATAAATAGTTCCAGCCTGATACCTCTTGATAAGCCGTACATATGCCCTGTGGTATAACATTCACCCGTAAGGTAGGTTTCATCCCCCATATCCAACTAACAATTAGTGTTACTAAATGAATTGCATATATACTGGGCATATATTATAAAACTTTACGTGATTTCATTAGGAAGATTATTGTGTCATCTTCTACTGTTGGTTTGGTTTGATTGCCAGTATAATTAGTAATGAAGGTGGTGTTGGACTGCTGCTAACTCGCTGGTGATATTTTTGATTTTACTGGTTTTTGAAGCTTAGGAGAAATGATAGCACTGTTATGCATTCCATAGATAGCTCTCCTTGGCTTCAGGTAACCCTATATATTGAATATTATATGTAGGTACTTATGTTTTTCTTTTTACCCTTGGATTATAGATATATGGCCAACTACAAAATCGCACATCTTGGCCTCGAAATGGATTATATATTTATATTACATTAGGGGTTATTCAACTTACAAAAAGGGGTTTTCAATTGCATAATAAGTGAATTAAAACAAGGCACTTTCGTGACAACTGCCATGATTGTTTTAAATTCAGAGAGAAAAATGGAGAATAATTATATAATTTAATTTAAGTTACATTAGGGGTTATTCTAAATTATTAATAAAGGGGTTTTCTAATTGCATAATCGATAGTGGATTGTAGAGTTTAGAATTACTTCTGACTAAATTTCAGGAAAACGTGGAACTACAAAAGCCATGAAGTCTAGTAAGAGGAACTAACCAGCCAGTAAGAGGAATCTTATTCTCCAAGAGCCTGGAAGCCGCATAAGAGATTCCCAAGGGAGATCAAAGTGATTTTCATATTCAAGTTTCAACCACAAGTTTGATTCTCGAACACCACTCTTTCTCTCTCAAATAAACAAACGCTGAGTGCGACTGAACTGAAGCGACAAGTGTTTTAATCTTTCATCATTGATAAAAAAGCGGAGCAGGTACGTTTTAATATTCGTTATTGATTGATCTTATTTTCGAGTTTGATTCTCAAAAACCCTAGTTAAACCCTAATTGATTTGCATTTATGTATTTGTTTTATCATTGTGCGTTATAGATATATTAACTCACCCTATTTACTAACCACCGGACGAAAGATATTCTGATATTCTGAATATTCTGAATATTCTGATATTCTGAATATTTGTTTTACCCACGCATGATATTCTGATATCGATATTTTGGGGACCTCTAATGAAGGGCCATTCAATAATTAATTCCTGCTTCTTCTTTTTTTTTTTTTTTGCGGTTGTATGTTGAGTATCTCTGTTCGCGGGTGTTGAGCATCTGGCTCTTGTGAGCAACCAAATGTCACTCCTGCACCGTATCACCTCTGGTCGCGTAATCTGACCCGTATGGTGTAGGCATTGCTCGTTTGAATGAAGGTTTCAAGCAAGTTTTCTTTTGTTAAAGTAGGGCGACGGATTTGAATGTGCAGCACGTTGCAATCAGTCAAAATGTCCCAAAGTGGAGTTTTTTTCCCTTCACATAAAACAATCAAGGGCAGATGCAGTGGGTGTGTTGCTTCAACAGGCTCTAAAGGTTCATTATATCCCATCATGTAGTTATAATGCTTGAAAATGCAAGATGAAATGGTCATTGCAAATTCTATTTTCCAATTAAGTCAAGTTGTGCTTTACTGCCTAGTGTTATTCCTCCGCCAAGAAGTGTCTATCTTCATAAAACATATTGGACTTGTAGTGAGATGGAAAATGAGGAGGCTGAACAAGGCAATGATACTGAGGCTGAGCAATATGAATGTTGAAGCCGCGGAGTCACAATTTTAGGCTGGAGGGAAAACCTAATTTCAGGGGAAAGGGCATGTTAGATTAAATGTTTGATTAATTGGTAGGGGTATTCTACGTGGGTAGGGTAATGTATTGTGGAGTAGTGCTTGTTGTAAGTGGGTTATGGGCATGATAGTGATAGCGGGTAGTTTAGGGGCAGTTACAAACTAGTATGAAAGTCTTATAAATAGTTTGTAAGCATGGATTGAATTAGGAATGAAAGAATATTATTGTAGTTTGCACTTTTGTATAAATTAGGTCATTGGTTCCTCGATAAACCATACCGGAGGTCTCGGGTTTCCTTTAGTTAACCCAATAAGAACTTCCATCATCGTTGATCGGATCAAATTTCAGAGTTATACAATATATAATCGCAGTGATTTTTTTCGATTTTCAAGGAATCACTTGCAGATATGGTGGAGCTTGGTTCCACTTCAGAATCAACGTCCACTTCCTATTCTTTGTTGCTGAAATTCGATGAGAACGTTAGGTGTGAGTCATTAATCACCGGCAACTTCTTTTATAGTTTTATGTTGATCCAGTGTGGGCGGACTTTGATAAGAAATATGAATTGCGGCGTTTTTGGCTGTTGGACAAGGGGCTGAAATGCTGGACATCGGGCTGTAACAACTCTCTTAAGTGGGTGGGTGAAGTGGAAATGTCTGAAAGCTAATTTTCTGCAGTGGTTCACGCCGTGCTAAGATGCGCCACAAAATTTTATACTTACGATGGCTTCGTTATGGTAGACCTTGAGGACAAGGTCTTCGTTATGGGGGATGGGATGTTATGAGTGCAAAGTCCATAGATTGTTAGTGGTAGTAGTAGTGGTGTATGTAGTTGTGGACTTGTGGCTTCTAATTGATATTGAATTAATGGTTTAATCAATAATAATAGAGAACAGTTTGCACTTATGTGTGAATTGGAGGTTGACTCCTAGAATCACTTCAAAGGTCTCGGGTTTCCTCAAAATACTCAATCTGTTCTTACAATCATTGTGATTGTATCAAATTGGTCACAAGAGTCGTACGGTCATTGGAGCATGGGTAAATTATTTTGGCATCAACAAAATGCAATATGAAATTCAATGTAGAAGATTTCATGGAAATTAAAGTTAAATTGGTAAGCTTGAAAAGAACCATGGAAAGTTAAGACGGTGACTTAATTTCACAAGAAGTGATGTTCGTACTTATGGATTTGGCAAATATCTTTGAAGAAAAGGTGGCAGTAATTCATACAAAATATTGGGATTCTACAGCTTATTATCCTTGTAATTTCTTTCCAATGTTTTAGGAAGGGCTATATGTTAGTCCAAGTTTAGTGCAGCTTGTTAAGATTGGGGAGTAGAAAATGCGGCAAAGGATTTATCTTCTTTGGCATGTTCTGTAGCAGAAAGTTATATATTAGTGGCTGGTGATGCTAACAAGATTTCTTCACATGCTACACTTTATTGGTTGGGAGTCTTTTATCCCTTACCCATTCATGAAATTAATTTCATGGTAAGGTTGTTGTCCACCACTCTAGTTGTTGCTGCCACACACTGCCAAGGTTACACTATTTACTTCCAAAGGCCACTTATGAACCTCCACAACATGACGTGAATCTCATTTTCACCAATCATTTCTGGCTTGAGGACAAGCTGATTTTTAAGGGGGTAGGAATTTTATGTGCCTATTGTGTGTGGGAGCGTATACTTAACAATTCTTTTTAGAAACTCCAAACTCCTACTATAAATACTCTCTCTCACACACTTTATTTCCCTCTCATCTCAATTCTCAAGTAAACAAAGCGGAGTGCGAGTGAACTTGTTCATCTTTCTTCTTATTCTTACTTTTTTCTTATTTAAATGATCTGATTTTCAAGTTTGATTCTCTTATTTTTCCCTCTCAAATAAAGAAAAGGTGGATCAAGTATGTTTTCATCTTTTAGGGTTTTCAGTATTTGTTTTATCAATGTTTGACCCGTATGCGTTCTAGTGCTTAGTAATTGGATGTAGGCGTTGCTTGTGTTTCAACTAGGTTTTCGTCCACAAGAAGCTGTGTTACTAGTGAGCTGAATCTGATGGGAAGTTTGATGCACAAGTATATGAAGAATAGCGTTAGTTCGGGCGGGTTTGCAAGACTTTGGGGGCTAGATTATTAACTAGCTGTCTAAGTCAAATTATAATTACAACTTTATTTGTAATTAAAAAAAATTGTCTTGTTTTACTACTTTTTTACGATTACAAAACTTCTTTGATGAATACTTTTATATATATGAACAAAACTGTTTTATAAAACAAAAACCTTTATTATGTTCTTGTATTTCTTCTAATGGTTTTTAGCTTATTAGTATATACTTATTAAGTGGAAAATGTCTTCAGGGAATGCTGGATTATGACATTTAATGTCTAAAACTTTTTTTTCCTTTTATTGAGTTTTCTTTATTTTTCGAAGGTTGTTAAATATTTTCCATACATTTAGTGATAAATGTCTTTGTGGGAACGCTGGTAAGGACATTTGATGAGTACAAAATTTCTTTTTTAAATGTAAAATATTATGTGATAAATCAGAAATGTCATTGTGGGAACGCTGGTAATGACATTTAATTTGTATATTATTTGTTTTTTCTACGATTAGAAAACTAGTTTTATATCTAATATGTTATTTTTGTATACAACATTTGTTTTCTTCCCTATTTTTATATCACTCTTATTTAAGTGATAAATGTCATATGGGAACGCTAGTAAATGTCATATGGGACATTGCTTCATATTTACATCGTGATTTCTCTTATACAATTTTTAATTTCCTTTTTATTATAAACTCAAAAATATGTCTGTATATGTAATTTTTTTTTCCTTTCCATAACTGGTTTTTGAAAGGGGGGGGTCGGGACATGCCAAGTTTGCAAATTCTCGGTTTTTTTTTTGTTGCGAACAGATCTGGTTGACCATCTTGGCAATCTAGTTCAAACATTCTTGGCAATTTAATTACGCTCTGCAAGTCTGATGTTTGATTCTTTGTTTTGCTGTTTGAGCTTTGATCGAAATGGAGCAGAATAAGAAAGAAGTGTAGTTTAATTGAGTGTAGTCCCTTTCTCTCACAGTCTCACACCACTCTTTTCCTTCTGAAATAAACAAAGGCAGAGTGCGACTGAATTCTGATCTTTCATCATTGATAAAAAAGAGGATCATGTACGTTTTAATCTTCGTTATTGATTCATCTGATTTTCTAGTTTGATTCTCAAAAGCAAGTCTTTTTTTTCTTGTTTTTTTTTTCGCAGTTGTATGTCAAGTATCGGTTTCGCGGTTATTGAACATGTGGCTTTTGTGAGCAATCGAATGGCACTCCTGCACCATATCACCTCCAGTCGCGTAATTTGACCCGTATCACTGTATGCATTGTAGTCTGGGTGTAGGCGTGTAGTGCTTAACATAGATTTAGTCATTAGGTGTAGGCGTTGAACGTTTTGGATAGTGAAGGTTACAAGCAGGTTTTTGTCCTCAAGAAGCTGTTTTACTTGTGAGCTGAATCTGTTGGGGAGTTTGATGCGCAAGTATAGGCATTGCCACAGTCTGTTATTGCTTGGAGATAATGAAGAATCGTGTTAGTATGGGTAACAATAGGTATAATGTGGGTTTACAAGACTTTGGGGGATAGATTATATACTAAGTGTCCAAGTCAAATAATAACTACAACTTTAATTACTAACTACCAATGTTCACTATAGATATTATCTAACCTTAATTACTAACTACCACATGAAAGACCACCAACAATGACATCAAGTCCACTAAGATAGGTGGCGCATGATTTTTTATGTCAATTGGGACATTCAATCATTATTTCCTGTTTTTTCCCCTGTTATATTTGCGGTCATGTGTCGACTATCACGTGGTCGTCGAGCTTCTCTAGCTATTGTAACCAACCGAATGCATCTCCTGCACCATATCACCTCCAGTCGCGTAATCTGACCCGTATGCGTGCTAGTAATTGGGTGTAGGCATTGCTTGTGGTTCATAGTGAAGGTTTTGAACAGGTTTTCGTCCGCAAGAAGCCGTGTTACTAGTGAGCTGAATCTGATGGGGAGTTTGATGCACAAGTATATGAATGGCCACAGTTTGCTATTGCTTGGAGATAAGGAAGAATAGCGTTAGTGCGGGTAACATTAGGTAAAATGTGGGTTTGCAAGACTTTGGAGGCCAGATTATTAACTAAGTGTCTAACTCAAATTATAATTACAACTTTATTTGTAATATAAAAAAAAATTGTCTTGTCTTACTACTTTTTTACAATTACAAAACTTCTTTTATCTTTTATGGTCAATGTCTTTATATGAATACTTTTTTATATATAAACAAAATGGTTTTGTAAAACAAAAACCTTTGTTATATGCTCGTATTTCTTCTAATGGTTTTTAGCTTATCATTATATACTTTTTTCATAAAATGTCTTCAAGGAACGCTGGATTATTTTTCAAAGGTTGTTAAATATTTTCCATACATTTAGTGATAAATGTCTTTGAGGGAACGCTAGTAAGACATTTTATGAGTACAAAATATATTTTTTATATGTAAAATTTTAAGTGATAAATCGTAAATGTCTTTATGGGAACGCTGGTAAGACATTTTATGTGTACAAAATATATTTTTTATATGTAAACTTTTGAGTAATAAATCGTAAATGTCTTTGTGGGAACGCTGGTAAGACATTTTATGAGTACAAAATATATTTTTTATATGTAAACTTTTAAGTGATAGGTCATAAATGTCATTGTGGGAACGCTGGTAATGATGTTTAATTTGTATATATATATATATATATTTTGTCTACGATTAGAAAACTAGTTTGCAAATTATCGGTGTTTGTTTGCTGGGAATAGATATGGTTGACCATCTTGGCGATCTAGTTCGAACGTTCTTGACAATTTTGTTTGACACTCATGTGTTCTGTGCTCCGCAAGTCTGATGTTCAATTCTTTGTTTTGCTGTTTGAGCTTTCATGCTTTTCTTCTTAGAAAGCTTTGATCGAAATGGAGCATAATAAGAAGTGTAGTTTAATTGAGTGTAGTCCCCTTCTATCACACCACTCTTTTCCCTCTCAAATAAATAAAGGTGGAGTGCGACTGAACTGAAGCGACATCAAATTGTTTTGATCTTTCATCATTGATCAGAAAGAGGATCAGGTATGTTTTAATCTTCGTCATTGATTCATCTGATTTTTGAGTTTGATTCTTGAAAATGTTAGTTAAAACAAACCCTAATTGATTTGCTATTAGGGTTTTCAGTTATTGTTTTGTTTTTGTACTATAGATATTAACAGACCCTAATTACTAACTGCCACAGGAAAGACCACCAACATTGACAACAAATTAACTAAGCCTAGACTTGTTAATTCCAAATGCTGTCAAACAGGTGGTGGATTCTTTTACCCACGCGTGATATTTTTTATATTGATCTATTGGGTTACCTCTAATAATGGACATTCAATAATTAATTCCGCCATTTTTTCCTTTTTTTTTTTGCGGTTGTATGTCAAGTACTTCTGTTTGCAGTTGTTGAACATCTGGCTCTTGTAAGCTACCAATTGTCGCTCCTGCACCATATCACCTCCAGTCGTGTAATCTGACCGGTATGCATTGTAGTCTGGGTGTAGGCGTGTTGTGCTTAGCACGGGTTGTCATTAGGTGTAGGCGTTGCACGTGCTGCATAATGAAGGTTCCAAGCAGGTTTTCGTCCACAAGAAGTTGTTTTACTAGTCAGCTGAATCTGTTGGGGAGTTTGATGCACTAGTTTTATGCATTGCCACAGTCTGCTATTGCTTGGAGATAAAGAAGAATAGCATTAGTACAGGTAACATTAGGTAAAACGTGGGTTTACAAGACTTTGGGGGGCAAGATTATTAACAAAGTGTCTTAAGTCAAATAATAACTACAACTTTATATATAAATTGTTGTTCATATGAACAAAAAAAATTTGTGAAACAATATCCTTTCCTCATGTGCTTAGATTTTCTTCTAATGGTTTTTAGCTTATTTTTAAATACTTATTAAGTAAAAAATGTCTTCAGGGAACGCTGGATTATGTTGATAAAAAAAAAAGGGAACGGCTGGATTTTGACATTTTAAGTCTAAACTTTTCTCTTTTTGCAGAGTTTTCTTTATTTTTCAAAAGGTTGTTAATGTTTTCCATACATTAACTGATAAATGTCTTTGTGGGAACGCTGGTAAGGACATTTTATTTTATGAGTTAAAAATTTCTTTTTAATATTTAAAATATTAAGTGTCGTTATAAATCATAAATGTCATGGTGGGAATGCTGGTAATGACATTTGATGAGTGCAATATTTCTTTTTTATATGTAAAACATTAAGTGATAAATCATAAATGTCATTGTGGGAACGCTGGTAATGACATATGGTTTGTATATTATTTTCATATGCAACAATTGCTTTCTTCCCTATTTTTCTATCATTCCTATTTAAGTGATAAATGTCTTATGGGAACTAGTAGATAATGACATTGCTTCATATTTACACTGTAATTTCTCTTATACAATGGTTTTTTTTTCCTTGTCAACTCAAAATCGTGTCCACATGTATTTTTTTTCTTCCATATCTGGTTTTTAAAATGTGTGTGTGTGTGGGGGAATCTGGTTCAGGTGTTCTTCACGAGACATGTCAAGATTGTGCGGATTCTTGGCAATCTAGTTTGAATGTTTGAGTGTTTTTCATTCTGCAACTTTGATGTTCAATGGTTCATTTGGCTGTTTGAGCCTTCATGGTTTACTTCCCATAAGGCTTTGATCGAAATGGAGCAGAAAAAGAAAGAGGTGTGTTGAGTTTATTTCCATAAATGATTTTTAACCCAACTGTATCCTGTGTATCCGTAACCGTTTTGGAGTCTTATGGTATCGACATGGGTACTAAGGGCTACCACACGTATTACAGTATCATACAATAGGATTTAGAATTTTAATTTGTTTCATACAAAGCTTATTTCTATTTTCTAATTGTTTACTATTGTGTCATTTGGTAAATGACTACGTGAATGGTGGATAATGACATATGCCTTATAAGTTGTTGTGATTTTCCCTTATTCCCCCGAGTAAAATGTTGTGTACTTATTGTGTGTGGGAGCATGTGGGTATGTAGGTGATGGTGTCATTGGTGTGGTGTTAGCATTAGAAGTGGGTAATGTGATAGGGTTTTGAGTTAGTCCTGTTAGTGGATGAGTAGGTCTATTAGTGGGGCAGTTGTTTATTTTGTTATTTAAGTGACAGAATGGCAGTAGGCAGAATTTAATTGTTATGGTTTAACTTTTTTTTTATAAGTATATTTTGTTCAACTTTGAGTTGCAATAGAGGTCACAGAGGCCATGGTTCCTCGATAAACCAACCGGAGGTTAGAGCAGTTCGATTTATTGGGTTGGGCTGAACCAATTTATCGTTATGGAACATAGATTGGAAAAATTGGAAAAGAAAGTGAACTCTCATTTCTGACCAGCGTCGGATTATGTAAAAGTTTTCCGAGCTTTTTGACAAGTTTAATTCACGATTCATCCCATTAGCACACAAGCCTGTGCGTTGGGAAGAACAGATATCATTCCTCCAATCCAAGAACAGGGATGATCAGACAACACTTTTGGTGTAAATCAGACTGATTGTAGCAATCTTATACTCGAAAATTTGTCAATATCGGTTTGGCAACTTGTGTTGAAGTAGGGTGACAGATTTGAATGTGTAGCACGTTGCAATCAATGATAATCAGTCAAAACATCCCAAAGTGGAGATGTTTTCTCTTCACATAAAACAATCAAGGGAAGATGCAGTGGGTGTATTGCTTCAACAGGCTCTAAAGGTTGGTCATCATGTCATTATAATGCTTGAAAATGCAAGATGAAATGGTCATTGCAAATTCTATTTTCCAATTAAGTCAAGCTGTGTTTTACTGTCTAGTGTTATTCCTCCGCCAAAAAGGGTCTATCTTTGTAAAACATATTGGACTGGTAGTGAGATGGCAAATGAGGAGGCTGAACAAGGCAATGATACTGAAGCTGAGCACTATGAATGTCGAAGCCGTGGAGTCACGTGATCCCATTGTCGCCACTCACAATTTTAGGCTGGAGGGCAAGCCTAATTTTAAGGGAAATGGATGTTTTGTGCATGTTAGATTAAATGGTGGAGTATTGTACGTGGGTGGGGCAATGCGGGCCCACTCTGTTTCGCCTTATGTGGTTCTTTGCTCAGAAGTTGGTGGACCGTATTTGTAAGTTGTGGGCTTTTGATCAGCTGGGTGCTAAGGCGAGTATTATATTTGCCAACAAACTCAAGTTTGTGAAAACCAAAATTAAGGAATGGAATAATTTGGAACTTGGAAGAGTGGACAAGAAAAAAGATTAGTATTTGAAGGATATTAAAGTGTTAGATTTGAAAGAAGAAGAGGAGGGTATGCTTTCTATGGGTGAGAATAACAGACGTCAAGATTTGAAAGTGGATTTTGAGAAAATGGTCTCTTTGGAGGAAATGTCTTGGGAGAGTAAATCAGGTTAATGATTGATGGGGAGGAGAGTCTTATGGAAGGGGTTGTTGTGTCTTACTATAAGTTATACACTGAACCTGCTCCCTTCCGTCCTAGAGTTGATAATCTAGTTCTTGAGGGTATTTCAGAAGGGGAGATAGGGTTTTGAGAGGGTGATTGATGAGGAGGAAGTTTGGGAGGCCATTTCACTCTTGAACAGTGATAGATCTCCAGGTCCTTATGGTTTTCCTATCGTGTTTTTTATAAAGGTTTAGAATGTCGTGAGCGTCGATTTTATGGGCATGATTAAGGATTTTTATGATACAAATTTTGGGGCGCGGTATTTACACCCCAACTAATGGGATCGACACCCCTTCGACAAATTCCCATGTATTGGCACCCCTCCATTAATCGTATTAGTTGACGTACATCCTACACCCCTCCATTCTCACGGCAACAAACTTTTGCAATTTTTCTATACTCGCGGCAGCGTGTTACCGTGGTTTTGGAGACATCACAGTATCCGTTTGCCGTGGGTTTTGGGATACCACAGTATCCGTATGCCACGGGTGTTCAAAACTTGAGGTAAAAAAAAAAACCTTCGCGGCAAAGCTTTACCGTGGGATGTGGGAACCCACGGCAACTCACTGCCGTCGAATGTGGGAACTCACAACAATTTGCTGCTGTGGGATTATCAGGCATGTTAGGGTGTAAAAGGACATACAGGGAATAACCGTTATTCTTCTACCCTTTTGCCAAAGAGGTGCCAATCCTATAAAGTGGTTAGTAAACTCCGCCGCCGCAAACTTTTTGGTAAGTTATCATTATGTGTCCTTGGCAGTGTCTAGGGAGGTTAGGAGTGAGTTAAGCCAATGCGTGCAAATAGACAGACCAGGCTCATCTATTTATGTTGAGGCCAGTGCAAGTCTGTCTATGATTAAAAGTCTACTTGCATATCTCAAACTATCTTTGTAGCTGGAACAATCTTTATTGCATATTTGTTGTGCTCAATAGAAGTCATCACGTTCACAAGACTTCTTGCTGTTTGGTTAGAAAATAAAGCATTGCAAGATATGGTTCATCTAACATGTCTGAACTCCTGCCAGGTAATCTCGTTTTTCGTTATGATTATCATCATTTGGAGATAATGTTTTCTTTGTTTAGTTTATTTTTTCATTTTCTGTTTTTATTTTATTTTTCTTTTTTGTTTAGGTTTACGTATCATTAAACATGTCTGAAATCCGTGTCAGGTAAGGAAATTATGGTACCATTAAATATATAACTATAAGCGTTTAATAATCATGCTGCAGTAAAACATATTCTCTAGGACTACAAAGGAAACCGGCTTCTGTATGGATTTTGATTATGTCCTTAGTGCTATATCCATACAAGAAATTGGGCTAGAGAGTCTCATTTTAAAACAAAAACAACTCTAAAGCCCTATCCATAATTTTTTTGGGTTTTAATACCCCTACATTGTTTTTATTCGCCATAAGTGTTTTTTTATAGAAAATCTTTAGAATCTAAGCTTTTGACTCGAGACTAGGTGCCACCTGTTATTTTTTAATATAAATTATTCTCTTTTTCACCCTTCCAAAATAACTACTTATAGATAAGATAACTACCATAATAAAGATTGGATAAGATAACTACTTTTAGATAAGATAACTACTAGAACAAAAAGAGTAGATTTTGGGTTTGAATAGAATTTAGCAAAAAGTACGTGTATTGCTCCAAAAGTTAAATTTGACACTACTACCTGTTTTCATCCGAATGTGGACGTTATAAACTTATACATTTTAAAATGCAGATGCACCATGTTATAAACTTATATATTTTAAAATGCAGATGCACCACGTTATAAACTTATATATTTTAAAATGCAGATGCACCACGTTATAAACCTATATATTTTAAAATGCATACACACCACGCATTTTAAAATACAGATACAAAATGCATTTGATTATTTATTTTGTGGGTTTGATTAACTACTATTAAATGAAACGGGTTGGTTTAGAGTTTATTGGGGTATTAAATTCTAAACAAATTTAAGAGGAGTCTTAGGACTACTAAATATTTATAACTAAGTCCTCTAGACTAATTTTCCGTATATCCATAGTAGTAGAGATGCTATCAATACGTAAAGAACTAAATTTTACATTTTCATGCATATAATTGCAATATTTGGGTCTTATTTTACCTTTTGTGATCATTCTTTAGCGGGGTACTAAATTGTCCAAAAAAAAAAACAGGGTACTAAATTGTTATTTTGCGGCATTTGGATAATGCAATAAAACATTGCCCCTCCCTCTCTGTATTGTCGTCAGTATAGGAGTAGCATATTTGAACATCTTTTGTAACTTTTAGAACCAATGCAAATCAGGAACATAGTGAGCTTGTATTCTGGTAGAATTTCAGTCAACCTATCCTACCTTGATTATTTCCATATCAAGTTTCTAATGCCTTCTTTCATCTTTTCGAGATACATCACAATATATTGATTCTACTTCAGTAGGCCCTTGTTGATTTTCATTCTACTTCAGTAACCTATCTTGCCCTTGTTATAAGCTGACCTTAAATTTTCGTATAATATGAATGCATTTCTGTCTATATATGCTTGTAATATGCTTCTTGTAATTGGGTGTTGGAGATGATACACTCTAACATCTCCAACACTATCTTGGGATCACTCACTTTTATAGTTTTATTTACTATTTTTCTTTCCAAAATGTATCCTGGGGATCACTCACTTAATTAATTGATGGAAGAAGATATTCTATGGGCATAAAACAGACCATACAAAGAAAATATCAGTAGATTGTATATCTGCAATAAAATTATTTTGAATATTTTAACCTACAAGGATAATTACGTCGCATACTAGGAAACTCTGCATTGGCTTGGTAGTGGTCTTTTTGCCATTGCCATTGTTTGTATGATGCAGTATTGTTTATGTATTGTGTTTTGAAATTTGGGATTCATTTTCCCCAAGCTCTTTATCTGTTGCAAGTATCTATAGTTTAGGTTCTTTGGTGTATTTTTGTCGTTTGATTGTTTACTTAATTTAGAGTGTATTGAAATTTGAAATCACAACTTTCGGTAGTTGTCTTTGATTTTCTGCCTAAAATCTGAAGAACCAGGAGTTGTATCAGACTGATTTCAGCAATTTCTAATTTTCTGGAGTCGGAACTTATCACTATAAACCTGATAAGTTTCAACAGAATTGAGTGGGACTCCAAGTTCCGGAAGTTGAAATACAGCGTTAGTTTGTTTATCTTGTGCCTAAAAGAAGTATTTTGGTCTTGCAGTCTTGGATTTGTTTGTTTCTGTACTGCTTAAAAGCCACATTTTGGTTTGCATGCTGTTTGCAATGGGTAGACTTTGGACATTATTTTGGTGTTAGCTCCAGTTTGCACTTCTCACAACACGTTTTGTTTTTAACTTTTGATATGTTGAAACACAATTCGACTCTAGGGGTAATCTCTCAACGAACTCACATATTACTCAGGAGAGCGTTTTCATACATCTTTGATCAATTCAGAGGAAATGGAAAGGAAAACTTTAGTTTCAATCTTCTTCAGTGAGATTTGGTGCCTTGTTATTTAGGGGCTGGATTTTTCAATGCACTTAATTCTGGACGTCTATGCATGTGTTTCATTTTCTATTTTATTATAATTATTAACTTGTTGTTGTGTGAAATCTCGTGTGCTCTCACAAGCCATTTTTTTCCCCATTTGTGTGAGTCGGGTCAGTCCTGGGAAATGAGCAACGGCTGTGGTGCTTAATTCCTAGGATATAGCCATTGACAGAAGATGCCCTCTCGGATTTAATTTCTTCATTGAGATTTTTACTTCTTGTTCATAGTGGTTCAAAAAATCTAAATCTTTACTGATCTGCTTAGTAGTTATATATCATTGCCTATTACAAGTAATGTCAGAATCGTCTGATGTATTGTCATAAGAAGGGCTTCCAACTGCTTGGAAAGGGCCTTGGGACATCAGGCAACAGTCCCACCCACTAGCTTAGAGGCGGTAATGAGGTGTGTAACATGCCTTTTATACACTGGTGTATCTGTTCGCTGATACTTGTGTTGTTTTCTTGGTGCATACTAGATATGCAAGAATGTTGTCAGAAATTCAGAAAATTAACGAAAGCTTTGGTGAATAGTGAATCCACATGAAAACTACATTTCTTTTGACACTAAGCTATTTCAAAAGTACTGTAATATTGAGACAGTATTGAAATTTCAGAAGAAATATTTTGGGCTTTCAATTTCTCAGAATTTCAAAGACTTTGGACTTTCTTCAGTTTCTTGTTTATGCTGAAATTTTAGTTTTATTTTTGGCAAGGTTGGTGAAAATGTGAAAAAAAATCCCCATCATTTTACTAACTAGTATACTGCATGGCAGTGGGGGCGTGAGCGGAGAATCGGAGAACTGGAGATGAAGGGTTGGAGATGGAGAATTGGAGAGGGAGGAGGGCGTGGAGAGTGGAGAGGGAGAGGGAGACGAAGAGAAGAAAAATGAGACAGCAAATAACATTTTGGCCACATACCAACCCCCCCCGAACGTTTTGCTCCGCTCACTTGATTAACTAAATGAAAAGTACAAGTTAGAGAAGTGAGAAACTATACAAAATAATAAAAAACTATCAGCACTTCTTTGTTTTCTTATTTGTGAATTGTGATGGATGCTTAAGCAACTAGTTTTGGCTCTGTTGTTGAAAGTTGAGACACCTGCATATAATTCTATTTTTTTTTGGGCTCTTATCAACAAGCATAATTGATCGAGGGAGTCACTGAGGCTTTTAGTCCTTATATATATTGAATAAAGACAAAAGGGATGAGAGCTTACACTTCCTGAAATTTTGATTCCAATGTAAAAAGACTAGTTCTTTGAGCGTCCTTCCCATTTCATAGTTGACATGACGAAATTAGGGTCCCTCAGCTCAAACGGAGGTTTACAAGCCATATTTTCCTGACCTGATGGCAAAAAAATTCCACTCGTCCAATCTCTAGATCCTTTTGGAAGAAAAAGACAGAATGGCCTGTTTTAGCACTTTTGTCTCACTTTGCATTGGATTCTGACACTATTTCTATCTAATTATCTATTGTTTCCTTCAGAACAATAGTTGCCAAGTCATACCATTTGAACAGGATCTATATGAGTGGGTATTGAAATACAATATGCCTTGAGTTGGGCAGTTGTTTAGGACAATAATGACAGAAGAAACTGCCATGAGCAAGAAACTGGAGGGCAAAGTGGCGATCATCACAGGTGGGGCAAGTGGAATCAGCAAAGCCACTGCACGCTTATTTGCCAAAGAAGGGGAAGCTATGGTAGTCATCGCCAACATTCAAGACCAACTAGGCCAATCGGTGGCCTCATCCATCGGTCCACATTGTTGCACATACATCCACTGTGATGTAACTGATGAAAATCAAGTTAAATCCTTGGTTGAATCAACAGTTCAGAATTATGGACATCTAGACATCATGTTCAGCAATGCCGGCATAATAAATCACAACCAAACCATCTTAGATCTTGATTTATCTTTAATGGATCGTTTGTTTGCAACTAATGTACGTGGAATGGCTGCATGTGTGAAGTACGCCGCACGTTCAATGGTGGAAAGTGGTATGGAAGGAGGAAGTATTGTGTGCACAGCCAGTGTTGGTGGCACGAAAGGAAGTTCCGAGCTACAAGACTAAACCATGTCGAAACATGCAGTGCGGGGGTTGATTAAATCATCCTGTAATGAGTTGGGGAAGTATGGGATCAGAGTTAATAGTGTTTCTCCTGGTGCTGTTGCTACACCTTTGTTGTTGAAAGGTTTTGCATTGAATGACAAGGAGACAGCAGAAAAGATTTTTGCTTCGACTATTAACCTACCCCATATGGTGATGAAGGTGAATCATGTGGCTGATGCTGTGTTGTTTTTGGCCTCTGATCAATCTGCTTTTGTTACTGGGCATGATTTGGTTGGTTGTTGATGGTGGCCACCTTTGTCGTTGATTTAATGGTGAATGTGATGTTTATTGTCATCGTTTATTAGTTTATGTTTTCCCACTTAAACTCAACAGTGTCCTCCAGTTCTAAAGTGACTGCTACGACTGTATGCAGGAGTTGCCCAATTCATGTATGACTGCTTATTGAAATTTTATGTGATGTATGATCAATTTGCTCTCTGGTTCTCATCTTAGCTTTTAATTCACCAGTATAGCCATAGATGTTGTTATAGTCTGATGATATGCTGATTCTCCGTTAAGCGATAGGACCAAAAATTATAGATTTCGACAGCAGTATTCATATTCTATTCACCAGTCACCACCAACAGCTTAAAATCCCGTCCGATATTCTCTCACATTTTCTAGCTGTAAGAGGTTGGGAAGAAAAAAATAGGAATTGTTTGTAGCTATTACACTGTTCTTTGATCTTTACTTTACTAATAATTTTAATTGAGGTAGATATGCGTCTCCTTTTTGTTTTTAAAATAAGCGATATCTACAGTATGTAAAATATAATAAAGAAGTAAAAATTGCTAAATAATGGTTGTGATTGTGATTTGGTCATCTGGATTGTGTACAATATTTGCTAGATTTCCGTAACAAAGAAAATGGGGGATACAAAAGGCATGAATAGTTTCTGAAAAAGACACATGAAGTATCATAACATTCATATGACCAATGGGTTGAAAATTAGTTTCTGTGCCTTCAATCGATCCATAGTTTGGCTACGCTCATGTTCACATTCTTCTCCAAGGAGTTGCAACAGAGTTCAGATGGAATGACCATGACTACAAGCGGATCTTGTTAATTTGGTCTGAAATGCTTCATGCAGTCAAGAGAACCACTACATATTCTAATTATCTTAAAATCAATTCCTTGGTATTTCTCCTTCATTTTAGTCATGCCACAAGTAATCAGTTTATGTCCGACGGTTTGAATTACAAGCATCAATTTCGGTAAGAGGAAAGTGTTAGAGCGCTCAGTTCCACACTTCCACACTTCCACTCGTATAGTTGTATTATGTGCATCGTAGATTCAAATTCACCTAAAAAGGCTGGTGCAATGAGAATAAATCTTGTGATGTCGGATTATCGGGACTGATACACATCTAGAAAATGACGATTAAACTTGTATATCGTCCTGCAAGACAAGTCTACTAGTATTAAATTACTACTCATACGACTATCCATGGCAATTTTGATGACCCGAACCCATATCAGCAGAACCTAACGTCAAGTCGTCAACCTACTTTCATTCTTTCAACCAGACCCCAACCTATTCAAATACACATTGGGCCGAACTTGTTGAACTTGAGCCCAGGCTAACATACACATTACCGATCCTTCCCTCCCTCCCTGCGGAATGTATATTCATAGGGTGATTCAACCCTGGCTTCTATAGAAGTGGAAATCCTACCTATATTAATATCCGTTTCTCCCAATATGCTTATAGGGAGCCACATCAGCAATATTTTTAAAAAAGTCCCTACTTTTAAAATAATTAATTGTTTATTACTAAATTAACCTTATTATTAATATATTTTGTAATTTATAAAAAACCGTTTTGGTATTTTCACACGTCTAAAAATTCAAAAAACCAGCAAGTGGGTAATTCAGTAATTAAAAACCCAAAAATACTCAAACATAAAACTTACAAATAGAAACTCTAATCCACTTCTAATTTAGAAAAGGAAACTTTCTTTAATTCGGATTCGGATTGCCAAGTTGTATAGCCTATATATACATGACATCGGGCCACAGCAAAGAAAGTAATATTCATTACTATGTCAGGTACATTAATTGATCACCTGCATATAGAGATACAGAAGACTGAAGTTGATATCTTCCAAGTTATTAACCATGCGCTTCTCATTGCCGCATGGAACCACCCTGATGGGTTCAGGCAGAAAAGAGGAGGAATAATTGAGAAATTGTATTCAGAGGAGTTGAATAGACCGTGTATTGCTAAAGAGGGTGTTGTCGACGAAGAGAGTGGCGTTGCTGAATTCTCCAAGGGTCGTCCAAGAAGTTCTGAAGGAAGCAACGAAACATGCAACGTGCCTATTCTTCAAACAAAAGTGAAGATATCACTCAAGAGACCTCAAGAACCGTTGTAACTCCAAAGGAGATGACAAAATACACGGTTCAGTCCCGACGGAATTTGCTCTAGAAGAGTCAAAGTGTTCTAGGGGAAAAAAGACGTCTGATTCTTGTGAAACAACTTGCATTGTGCAGAAAAAGGATCGTGAGTTGAAAAAGGAAGTCGAAGGGTGCGGTGCTATTGATACCTCTAAGGGTTGTCTAAGAATTTCCAAGAACCAGACAAACTCTAATGAAGACAGTGACAAAAAGAATGCTTCGGTCGTTCTTGACGTGGTGTTGCCAAAATCCACGCAAGGATCGGAATGTTTGAATGAAGACGCAATAAAGTTGAAAATTGAAGTGTCAAAAAGAAAGCTTCAAGAGAATTATCAACGGGCAGCGAAGAGGCACTACGTAAAAATCGTGGAGTTACATGATGTACCAAAGCAGGTGCACAAGGTGATTACTAAAAGTCGTACTCAAGAAAATTGCGGGTGCACTATATTTAGGAGGCGATAAAGGCTGCTCAACTCATCTATGAGTTTTCGAATTGTGAATTGAAATTCCATGTGATGGATCACATACTGTTGGAAGTGCATGCAGTGAATTCTGAGACATACATATATATATATATATACTCACGAATTTTTTTTATGAAATATACTTGATTATGTAAAGGTGAATTGTTGTAATTGTATGTTTTTCAATCATGTTTCTAAATGAAAAAAATCATTAACAAATACATCCTGCCTATATTAATATCCGTTTCTCCCAATATGCTCATAGGGAGCCACATCAGCAATATTTTTAAAAAAGTCCTTACTTTTAAATAATTAATTGTTTATTACTAAATTAACCTTATTATTAGTATATTTTGTAATTTATAAAAAACCGTTTTGGTATTTTCACACGTCTAGAAATTCAAAAAACCAAATACACTCCAATTTGACCAGCAAGTGGGTAATTCAGTAATTAAAAACCCAAAAATACAAAACAAAGTCCCAACCCCATGAAACACCACACTCTCTCTCTCTCTAAAAAAAAAAAAAAAAAAAAAAAAAATCCATTATCAAACTCTAAAGAAAATATATTGCCTTCAAGATTGTTTTCTTCATGATAATAAGTTTGGTGATGTTGCGCTTAAGCGGTTTGGAGTTGTTAGGGTTGTTTATATTAGAAGCCATTGTTTGGTTTGTTTTGGAACTGTTAGGTTTATTTTCATTTAAATATTTATATTTATGTTGGAATTGGAATGGGTCTGATTTCTCGAACTATTCATTTGTTATTTTAGTTTCTATGTCTCTGCAAAATAGTATGATCTGTCTTCGATGTGCTATGTTCTTTGGGCCTGTATTTCTCATGATTGACACAGGTTGTTGAATACTTGAATACTTGAATCTTGCATGAGAAAAAGATTTATATGGTTTCTTCACCGAACAACTATCTTTGGCAAGGTGAATTTTTGCTTTCGACACGCACTCTACATTTTTCACCTTTTATTATTATGGGTTAACTAGTATTACTAGATGAGAAATTAGGGTCTCCCCTAAATACACACAAAAAAAAAGTCAAAGTGGGTTGACCGAAATTTTTTGTGTGTATTTAGGGGAGACCCTAATTTCCCATCTAGTGGGGGGGGGGGGGTAATACTAGTTCACCCTATTATTATTTGTTTATGCTTAAAATTGTACAAGAATGCTTTTTAGGTTGAGATTTTATCTGCAACATTGTTTGCATTGCAAAGAATATGTCAATGGCCTTTCATGTAGTTGGTTTTAGTGCTCCTTTTGGTATTTTGTAATAAAAAACGTAGTTTTATAGATGAACATTAGGGAATCAGGTAAAATCTTAACTTTTCAGATTATTTCATAATTGAGTTTTAAATCTAATCTCCTGTGTAATTTCTTAGTAATTATACTATCTTGCATAAACAATCCTATTGAATTGCTTTGCCTTTTTTTTTTTCCCTTGAAAATTATATTGGTGTTTGAATGCTTGATTAAGAATGTCTTTGTATTTCAAGATTGGCTTGGTATTGGATCAGTTAAACGGTGATGAAAGGAAAGAGATTCCAAGATTGGATAATGAATTGGTAACTTTTAAAGCAACATTCTCATAACACTGAATGTTGTGGAATCCATAGGAGTTCATAAAGATGTGAGTTGAGTGCCAGAGATGTGTAGAATTCACTTCGCCTCTATTCTCAATTAGATAGTTGTTGCTTTGTTTAATGTGTTGATCGAGGCCAAGGAAGAGTGCCTTCAAAGGCAGGTCAAAGAAGTTCCAGATTGAGTAAGTAGTAAAGGCTTGCTACATAACAAAGCTTGGACTGTATACATATAATCAGAATGGATCAAACCTATAAAAGCTAAATTTAGGTGGCTTGATAACACGTAGTAGTGATGGTTTTGGGGGAATTATTAGGGACTATGGAGGACAGGTGCTTCTGGCTTTCACCCGAAGAACTAAGACCAAGCGAAGCAGGCCTTGGAGATTCCTTGAAGTTGAGTTACACTAACGTTGAGGTTAGTTGACATTTAGAAACTATATATATAGTTTCTAAATGTTTGTTGAATTGATTTGGGTTGAGTTTTATTTTACCAATTTGATATTTCTTTTAGAATTTCTCAAGGTCAAATGCTTAATGAACTATGAATTGAAGTGTTTTTATCCTTGATCGTAAATACGAACAGCTTCACTAGATGTCAGATGATCCCATGAATCAAGTTTCTCAGTAAGCTCTCTCTCATATTTAGTTTAGTATTTGAACAACCTTGCAAGCTTAACTTGAATTTGATTCCTCTCTGGAGAGCTTTTGAGAGGTCACTGCAGTATGTGAAGCGCTTTAGCCGTTAAACGAACCCAGATGCTATTAGGCAGGTTCGAGAGTATCCTTCAAGTTAATTTAACTACAAAAAAACTATTTTTGCATGAAACTTATATTAAACACTTCTTCTGTATATAATAAAAAGTCTCATTTGTAGTATGATTACATGATTAGTTATTAATCATGATCACATAATCACATAATCACATTTTGTAATGAGAAGAGAAAGTGTGTTGGTATTATACATTTGTGTCTTGAGGGTCATACACTCATATCTGCCATGCATATACCAACATCACTCCTTGCTACAAAGGAAAGCCGTTATTTAGAGTCATTTTTTTTTTGCCATTGTTTGGGTTGTATTACTGGAGTGGAGCTCGCTATATCTTACATTTTTTTGACTTGAAAAGAAAGGATATTATGATGAACACTTCCAAATGTTTATGGTGTGTGTGGTTTGTGTCATAGTTTGTTTCAGTAGCTCTATATTGGCAATATGATCCTTAACTGCCATGTAGAATCCTGAGTAGGTACCCGTTGGCGATTCAAGGTAATGTTTAGTATGTATTGTTTGATGAAAAGAAAAGCTTATTTGAGGATATTGATTTTAGTATTAGAACCTACCTAAGAACAAGTTTCAGCGCTTAACCAATGATTTTGACAGTACCAAGTTGAGAAACATATCATTCTATAAGACTAAGCCCAACAAAATAATAATAGGTTAGTACTTTATCATTGAACATAAGCTACCCACTCAGTTTCAGTTTAGGATCCTAAGTGTTTTGAGCATTAATCTCTCGAAAAATATTCTTTTTATTTCAGGTGTCTCAGGAAGCATGTCAATCTAATTACCAACGACTTTTGAGATGTGAGCATGGATAGGACTTTGGTTTGGACAATGCAATTTCATTCTCTGACGACGATTATGAAAGTTTTTGATAGAAGCGTCCTAACGGTTGTTGTAAGTAATGATTTTGAAGGGGATATGACTAAAATCTTATTTGATAAGGCAAAAAGTAGCTTGACTAAGTGGTGGGAAGGATTGATATGTGGAGGACGAATCATACATGTATGAGGACTTCTCAATCCTGGAGCTAGATGGACATAAACATTCTCTATTAGTAGAGTAAAATAGAAATTAAATAGTATTTACTATGACTTCATTGAGGGAATCGGATTTGTGCTTGCTTATGGTTGGATCATTTAAACTTTGGAGGTAGTAACTTGAAGGCGTGGCGATATATATTGAATTGTACATATCGGTTAGTATTTATAATTTATCGAGAATGATTGTTGTCGATATATATGTTCAAGTTCAAGAGCTACATGTTAGCCTTATGTAATCAATTGTTGTCTAACAGGAAAAATGCTTGCTCTTTATTTCATTCGATATTAAACCTCACAAGTCAAATTAACATGCCTACAATTAACAAGCCCGCCATAGGGCCAGAGCGTGGCTAGTCTATTATAATAAAACACAATGGAAAGACAAAGAGTGGTCGGATCGTTTGGGTATCCGAAAGTTAGATTGGGGCGGATGTATGATCTAGAGCATTTTGAAACTCCTTTTCAATACCATTTAAAAGTATTAATTAATGAACTAAATGTTTTATAAATGAATTAAATGGTTAATGAATTATTACGCTTGGGCTTCTAAATAACACATAGTACAAATACAATGGGAGTTTTTTTTTTGGAGAGAAGAGTCTACGGTCAAAAATGATTTAAAGCAAGCTTGTTTAAAGCAATGTCCTAAATTGGGTTTAGCACCTTCCTAAAATTGTGTTTAATTTCCCCTTAATAGCCCATGTTAACTCACTTTAGCTTCACCCTATTATTATTTGTTTATGTTTAAAATTGTACAAGAATGCTTTTTAGGTTGAGATTTTATCTGCAACATTGTTTGCATTGCAAAGAATATGTCAATGGCCTTTCATGTAGTTGGTTTTAGTGCTCCTTTTGGTATTTTGTAATAAAAAACGTAGTTTTATAGATGAACATTAGGGAATCAGGTAAAATCTTAACTCTTCAGATTATTTCATAATTGAGTTTTAAATCTAATCTCCTGTGTAATTTCTTAGTAATTATACTATCTTGCATAAACAATCCTATTGAATTGCTTTGCCTTTTTTTTTCCCCCTTGAAAATTATATTGGTGTTTGGTACTGATTAAGAATGTCTTTGTATTTCAAGATTGGCTTGGTATTGGATCAGTTAAACGGTGATGAAAGGAAAGAGATTCCAAGATTGGATAATGAATTGGTAACTTTTAAAGCAACATTCTCATAACACTGAATGTTGTGGAATCCATAGGAGTTCATAAAGATGTGAGTTGAGTGCCAGAGATGTGTAGAATTCACTTCGCCTCTATTCTCAATTAGATAGTTGTTGCTTTGTTTAATGTGTTGATCGAGGCCAAGGAAGAGTGCCTTCAAAGGCAGGTCAAAGAAGTTCCAGATTGAGTAAGTAGTAAAGGCTTGCTACATAACAAAGCTTGGACTGTATACATATAATCAGAATGGATCAAACCTATAAAAGCTAAATTCAGGTGGCTTGATAACACGTAGTAGTGATGGTTTTGGGGGAATTATTAGGGACTATGGAGGATTGGTGCCTTCCGCTTTCACCAAGAACTAAGACCAAGCGAAGCAGGCCTTGGAGATTCCTTGAAGTTGAGTTACACTAACGTTGAGGTTAGTTGACATTTAGAAACTATATATATAGTTTCTAAATGTTTGTTGAATTGATTTGGGTTGAGTTTTATTTTACCAATTTGATATTTCTTTTAGAATTTCTCAAGGTCAAATGCTTAATGAACTGTGAATTGAAGTGTTTTTATCCTTGATCGTAAATACGAACAGCTTCACTAGATGTCAGACGATCCCATGAATCAAGTTTCTCAGTAAGCTCTCTCTCATATTTAGTTTAGTATTTGAACAACCTTGCAAGCTTAACTTGAATTTGATTCCTCTCTGGAGAGCTTTTGAGAGGTCACTGCAGTATGTGAAGCGCTTTAGCCGTTAAACGAACCCAGATGCTATTAGGCAGGTTCGAGAGTATCCTTCAAGTTAATTTAACTACAAAAAAACTATTTTTGCATGAAACTTATATTAAACACTTCTTCTGTATATAATAAAAAGTCTCATTTGTAGTATGATTACATGATTAGTTATTAATCATGATCACATAATCACATAATCACATTTTGTAATGAGAAGAGAAAGTGTGTTGGTATTATACATTTGTGTCTTGAGGGTCATACACTCATATCTCGCCATGCATATACCAACATCACTCCTTGCTACAAAGGAAAGCCGTTATTTAGAGTCATTTTTTTTTTGCCATTGTTTGGGTTGTATTACTGGAGTGGAGCTCGCTATATCTTACATTTTTTTGACTTGAAAAGAAAGGATATTATGATGAACACTTCCAAATGTTTATGGTGTGTGTGGTTTGTGTCATAGTTTGTTTTAGTAGCTCTATATTGGCAATATGATCCTTAACTGCCATGTAGAATCCTCGAAGGTACCCGTTGGCCGAATTCAAGGTAATGTTTAGTATGTATTGTTTGATGAAAAGAAAAGCTTATTTGAGGATATTGATTTTAGTATTAGAACCTACCTAAGAACAAGTTTCAGCGCTTAACCAATGATTTTGACAGTACCAAGTTGAGAAACATATCATTCTATAAGACTAAGCCCAACAAAATAATAATAGGTTAGTACTTTATCATTGAACATAAGCTACCCACTTCGGTTTCAGTTTAGGATCCTAAGTGTTTTGAGCATTAATCTCGAAAAATATTCTTTTTTATTTCAGGTGTCTCAGGAAGCATGTCAATCTAATTACCAACGACTTTTGAGATGTGAGCATGGATAGGACTTTGGTTTGGACAATGCAATTTCATTCTCCTTAATTTATTATGAAAGTTTTGATAGAAGGCGTCCGACGGTTGTTGTAAGTAATGATTTTGAAGGGATATGACTAAAATCTTATTTGATAAGGCAAAAAGTAGCTTGACTAAGTGGTGGGAAGGATTGATATGTGGAGGACGAATCATACATGTATGAGGACTTCTCAATCCTGGAGCTAGATGGACATAAACATTCTCTATTAGTAGAGTAAAATAGAAATTAAATAGTATTTACTATGACTTCATTGAGGGAATCGGATTTGTGCTCGCTTATGGTTGGATCATTTAAACTTTGGAGGTAGTAACTTGAAGACGTGGCGATATATATTGAATTGTACATATCAGTTAGTATTTATAATTTATCAGAGAATGATTGTTGTCAGTATATATGTTCAAGTTCAAGAGCTACATGTTAGCCTTGCGTAACGAATTGTTGTCTAACAGGAAAATGCTTGCTCTTTATTTCATTCGATATTAAACCTCACAAGTCAAATTAACATGCCTACAATTAACAGGCCTGGCCATAGGGCGCGTAGCGTGGCTAGTCTATTATAATAAAACACAATGGAAAGACAAAGAGTGGTCAGGATCGTTTGGGTATCTGAGTTAGATTGGGGCAGATGTATGATCTAGAGCATTTTGAAACTCCTTTTCAATACCATTTAAAAGTATTAATTAATGAACTAAATGTTTTATAAATGAATTAAATGGTTAATGAATTATTACGCTTGGGCTTCTAAATAACACATAGTACAAATACAATGGGAGTTTTTTTTTTGGAGAGAAGAGTCTACGGTCAAAAATGATTTAAAGCAAGCTTGTTTAAAGCAATGTCCTAAATTGGGTTTAGCACCTTCCTAAAATTGTGTTTAATTTCCCCTTAATAGCCCATGTTAACTCACTTTAGCTTCACCCTATTATTATTTGTTTATGTTTAAAATTGTACAAGAATGCTTTTTAGGTTGAGATTTTATCTCAAGAACATTGTTTGCATTGCAAAGAATATGTCAATGGCCTTTCATGTAGTTGGTTTTAGTGCTCCTTTTGGTATTTTGTAATAAAAAACGTAGTTTTATAGATGAACATTAGGGAATCAGGTAAAATCTTAACTCTTCAGATTATTTCATAATTGAGTTTTAAATCTAATCTCCTGTGTAATTTCTTAGTAATTATACTATCTTGCATAAACAATCCTATTGAATTGCTTTGCCTTTTTTTCCCCTTGAAAATTATATTGGTGTTTGGTACGATTAAGAATGTCTTTGTATTTCAAGATTGGCTTGGTATTGGATCGCTTAAACGGTGATGAAAGGAAAGAGATTCCAAGATTGGATAATGAATTGGTAACTTTTAAAGCAACATTCTCATAACATCTAATGTTGTGGAATCCATAGGAGTTCATAAAGATGTGAGTTGAGTGCCGAGATGTGTAGAATTCACTTCTCGCCTCTATTCTCAATTAGATAGTTGTTGCTTTGTTTAATGTGTTGATCGAGGCCAAGGAAGAGTGCCTTCAAAGGCAGGTCAAAGAAGTTCCGATTGAGTAAGTAGTAAAGGCTTGCTACATAACAAAGCTTGGACTGATACATATAATCGAATGGATCAAACCTATAAAAGCTAAATTCAGGTGGCTTTGATAACACGTAGTAGTGATGGTTTTGGGGAATTATTAGGGACTATGGAGGACAGTGTGCTTCGGCTTTCACCAAGAACTAAGACCAAGCGAAGCAGGCCTTGGAGATTCCTTGAAGTTGAGTTACACTAACGTTGAGGTTAGTTGACATTTAGAAACTATATATATAGTTTCTAAATGTTTGTTGAATTGATTTGGGTTGAGTTTTATTTTACCAATTTGATATTTCTTTTAGAATTTCTCAAGGTCAAATGCTTAATGAACTGTGAATTGAAGTGTTTTTATCCTTGATCGTAAATACGAACAGCTTCACTAGATGTCAGACGATCCCATGAATCAAGTTTCTCAGTAAGCTCTCTCTCATATTTAGTTTAGTATTTGAACAACCTTGCAAGCTTAACTTGAATTTGATTCCTCTCGAGAGCTTTTGAGAGGTCATCAAAGATGTGAAGCTTTATTGCTAAACGAACCCGGATGCTATTAGGGGTTCGAGTATCCTTCAAGTTAATTTAACTACAAAAAACTATTTTTGCATGAAACTTATATTAAACACTTCTTCTCAGATATAATAAAAGTCTCATTTGTAGTATGATTACATGATTAGTTATTAATCATGATCACATAATCACATAATCACATTTTGTAATGAGAAGAGAAAGTGTGTTGGTATTATACATTTGTGTCTTGAGGGTCATACACTCATATCTGCCATGCATATACCAACATCACTCCTTGCTACAAAGGAAAGCCGTTATTTAGAGTCATTTTTTTTTTGCCATTGTTTGGGTTGTATTACTGGAGTGGAGCTCGCTATATCTTACATTTTTTTGACTTGAAAAGAAAGGATATTATGATGAACACTTCCAAATGTTTATGGTGTGTGTGGTTTGTGTCATAGTTTGTTTCAGTAGCTCTATATTGGCAATATGATCCTTAACTGCCATGTAGAATCCTGAGTAGGTACCCGTTGGCCGAATTCAAGGTAATGTTTAGTATGTATTGTTTGATGAAAAGAAAAGCTTATTTGAGGATATTGATTTTAGTATTAGAACCTACCTAAGAACAAGTTTCAGCGCTTAACCAATGATTTTGACAGTACCAAGTTGAGAAACATATCATTCTATAAGACTAAGCCCAACAAAATAATAATAGGTTAGTACTTTATCATTGAACATAAGCTACCCACTCAGTTTCAGTTTAGGATCCTAAGTGTTTTGAGCATTAATCTCGAAAAATATTCTTTTTTATTTCAGGTGTCTCAGGAAGCATGTCAATCTAATTACCAACGACTTTTGAGATGTGAGCATGGATAGGACTTTGGTTTGGACAATGCAATTTCATTCTCTGACGACGATTATGAAAGTTTTTGATAGAAGCGTCCTGACGGTTGTTGTAAGTAATGATTTTGAAGGGGATATGACTAAAATCTTATTTGATAAGGCAAAAAGTAGCTTGACTAAGTGGTGGGAAGGATTGATATGTGGAGGACGAATCATACATGTATGAGGACTTCTCAATCCTGGAGCTAGATGGACATAAACATTCTCTATTAGTAGAGTAAAATAGAAATTAAATAGTATTTACTATGACTTCATTGAGGGAATCGGATTTGTGCTCGCTTATGGTTGGATCATTTAAACTTTGGAGGTAGTAACTTGAAGACGTGGCGATATATATTGAATTGTACATATCAGTTAGTATTTATAATTTATCAGAGAATGATTGTTGTCAGTATATATGTTCAAGTTCAAGAGCTACATGTTAGCCTTGCGTAACGAATTGTTGTCTAACAGGAAAATGCTTGCTCTTTATTTCATTCGATATTAAACCTCACAAGTCAAATTAACATGCCTACAATTAATGGCCCGGCCATAGGCCAAGAGTGGCTAGTCTATTATAATAAAACACAATGGAAAGACAAAGAGTGGTCGATCGCTTGGGTATCCGAAGTTAGATTGGGGCAGATGTATGATCTAGAGCATTTTGAAACTCCTTTTCAATACCATTTAAAAGTATTAATTAATGAACTAAATGTTTTATAAATGAATTAAATGGTTAATGAATTATTACGCTTGGGCTTCTAAATAACACATAGTACAAATACAATGGGAGTTTTTTTTTTTTTTTGAGAAGAGTCTACGGTCAAAAATG
Organism: Coptis chinensis; assembly: GCF_015680905.1. Classification (NCBI taxonomy): domain Eukaryota; kingdom Viridiplantae; phylum Streptophyta; class Magnoliopsida; order Ranunculales; family Ranunculaceae; genus Coptis; species Coptis chinensis. Next base: position 20,333,194 of record NC_141456.1, on the reverse strand, counting down.
ATTTAAAAGCAAGCTTGTTTAAAAGCAATGTCCTAAATTGGGTTTAGCACCTTCCTAAAATTGTGTTTAATTTCCCTTAATAGCCCATGTTAACTCACTTTAGCTTCACCCTATTATTATTTGTTTATGTTTAAAATTGTACAAGAATGCTTTTTAGGTTGAGATTTTATCTGCAACATTGTTTGCATTGCAAAGAATATGTCAATGGCCTTTCATGTAGTTGGTTTTAGTGCTCCTTTTGGTATTTTGTAATAAAAAACGAGTTTTTATAGATGAACATTAGGGAATCATGTAAAATCTTAACTCTTCAGATTATTTCATAATTGAGTTTTAAATCTAATCTCCTGTGTAATTTCTTAGTAATTATACTATCTTGCATAAACAATCCTATTGAATTGCTTTGCCTTTTTTTTTCCCCCTTGAAAATTATATTGGTGTTTGGTACTGATTAAGAATGTCTTTGTATTTCAAGATTGGCTTGGTATTGGATCAGTTAAACGGTGATGAAAGGAAAGAGATTCCAAGATTGGATAATGAATTGGTAACTTTTAAAGCAACATTCTCATAACACTGAATGTTGTGGAATCCATAGGAGTTCATAAAGATGTGAGTTGAGTGCCAGAGATGTGTAGAATTCACTTCGCCTCTATTCTCAATTAGATAGTTGTTGCTTTGTTTAATGTGTTGATCGAGGCCAAGGAAGAGTGCCTTCAAAGGCAGGTCAAAGAAGTTCCGTTGAGTAAGTAGTAAAAAGGCTTGCTACATAACAAAGCTTGGATCAGATACATATAATCGAAATGGATCAAACCTATAAAAGCTAAATTCAGGTGGCTTGATAACACGTAGTAGTGATGGTTTTGGGGGAATTATTAGGGACTATGGAGGACAGGTGCTTCTGGCTTTCACCCGAAGAACTAAGACCAAGCGAAGCAGGCCTTGGAGATTCCTTGAAGTTGAGTTACACTAACGTTGAGGTTAGTTGACATTTAGAAACTATATATATAGTTTCTAAATGTTTGTTGAATTGATTTGGGTTGAGTTTTATTTTACCAATTTGATATTTCTTTTAGAATTTCTCAAGGTCAAATGCTTAATGAACTGTGAATTGAAGTGTTTTTATCCTTGATCGTAAATACGAACAGCTTCACTAGATGTCAGACGATCCCATGAATCAAGTTTCTCAGTAAGCTCTCTCTCATATTTAGTTTAGTATTTGAACAACCTTGCAAGCTTAACTTGAATTTGATTCCTCTCTCGAGAGCTTTTGAGAGGTCAACTGCAAAGATGTGAAGCTTTTAGCCGTTAAACGAACCCAGATGCTATTAGGCAGGTTCGAGAGTATCCTTCAAGTTAATTTAACTACAAAAAAACTATTTTTGCATGAAACTTATATTAAACACTTCTTCTGTATATAATAAAAAGTCTCATTTGTAGTATGATTACATGATTAGTTATTAATCATGATCACATAATCACATAATCACATTTTGTAATGAGAAGAGAAAGTGTGTTGGTATTATACATTTGTGTCTTGAGGGTCATACACTCATATCTGCCATGCATATACCAACATCACTCCTTGCTACAAAGGAAAGCCGTTATTTAGAGTCATTTTTTTTTTGCCATTGTTTGGGTTGTATTACTGGAGTGGAGCTCGCTATATCTTACATTTTTTTGACTTGAAAAGAAAGGATATTATGATGAACACTTCCAAATGTTTATGGTGTGTGTGGTTTGTGTCATAGTTTGTTTCAAAGAGCTCTATATTGGCAATATGATCCTTAACTGCCATGTAGAATCCTGAGTAGGTACCCGTTGGCCGAATTCAAGGTAATGTTTAGTATGTATTGTTTGATGAAAAGAAAAGCTTATTTGAGGATATTGATTTTAGTATTAGAACCTACCTAAGAACAAGTTTCAGCGCTTAACCAATGATTTTGACAGTACCAAGTTGAGAAACATATCATTCTATAAGACTAAGCCCAACAAAATAATAATAGGTTAGTACTTTATCATTGAACATAAGCTACCCACTCAGTTTCAGTTTAGGATCCTAAGTGTTTTGAGCATTAATCTCGAAAAATATTCTTTTTTATTTCAGGTGTCTCAGGAAGCATGTCAATCTAATTACCAACGACTTTTGAGATGTGAGCATGGATAGGACTTTGGTTTGGACAATGCAATTTCATTCTCTGACGACGATTATGAAAGTTTTTGATAGAAGCGTCCTGACGGTTGTTGTAAGTAATGATTTTGAAGGGGATATGACTAAAATCTTATTTGATAAGGCAAAAAGTAGCTTGACTAAGTGGTGGGAAGGATTGATATGTGGAGGACGAATCATACATGTATGAGGACTTCTCAATCCTGGAGCTAGATGGACATAAACATTCTCTATTAGTAGAGTAAAATAGAAATTAAATAGTATTTACTATGACTTCATTGAGGGAATCGGATTTGTGCTTTCTTATGGTTGGATCATTTAAACTTTGGAGGTAGTAACTTGAAGACGGCGATATATATTTGAATTGTACATATCGGTTAGTATTTATAATTTATCGAGAATGATTGTTGTCGATATATATGTTCAAGTTCAAGAGCTACATGTTAGCCTTTATGTAATCTAATTGTTGTCTAACAGGAAAATGCTTGCTCTTTATTTCATTCGATATTAAACCTCACAAGTCAAATTAACATGCCTACAATTAACAGGCCTGGCCATAGGGCGCGTGTAGCGTGGCTAGTCTATTATAATAAAACACAATGGAAAGACAAAGAGTGGTCAGGATCGTTTGGGTATCTGAGTTAGATTGGGGCAGATGTATGATCTAGAGCATTTTGAAACTCCTTTTCAATACCATTTAAAAGTATTAATTAATGAACTAAATGTTTTATAAATGAATTAAATGGTTAATGAATTATTACGCTTGGGCTTCTAAATAACACATAGTACAAATACAATGGGAGTTTTTTTTTGGAGAGAAGAGTCTACGGTCAAAAATGATTTAAAGCAAGCTTGTTTAAAGCAATGTCCTAAATTGGGTTTAGCACCTTCCTAAAATTGTGTTTAATTTCCCCTTAATAGCCCATGTTAACTCACTTTAGCTTCAGTTACCAAAATTAATTAATAGAAACCATTTAGTATCCATTTATGATAGGTGTTCATAAAAGAAAAACGCAAATTTGAATTGAATACTCCTCTCTCGCTCTCTCCCCATTTCACCATTAAGCTATCTTCCTCCCTCGATCTCTCTCAAGCAAAATGATTCTTTAATTTTCTCTTTGACTCTTCAGTCTCAAAACATGTAGTTCTTGGCTTCTTGCTGGTAAAAGTACGCAACGACTCAGTAAAAACAAATATCTTTCGAAAAATTTCTATTTACCTCTTTGTAGCTTTATAATTTTGTTTGTTTGTTCTTATATTAATTAATCCTTGATTCTTCTGATTTAATAGGAATTGTTGCAACAGTTGGCATTCTTTCCTGGTGGGGAGAAACTAAATCCTTGAAAAAGGTTATTGAATCCCAAACTCTTTTCCAGTTTTGCAATCATCTATATATTATCTAATTGCATCGAAAATGGTAGTTATTGTTTTCATTATATATTTGTGAATTAGTAAGAATCATTGTCGTTAGTTTTTTATGCTTACTGGAATTGTGTTAAATTGTATGTCACAATTCTCACTAATATACCGGCGGATCTCTATAATATATAGGTTTCTTTGTGACAAAACTTTTAATGCATTTTAATATATTGCAATTTAAAATATAAAATTTTCAATAGAGATTGGAGATTTCTAATATGCGTTCCTATTTAATTTGCAGTTTTGCGCTTCTTCTATTTGGGGATTTCCACATTAATAAGTGAAAGTTGGATATCTGTAGCAACATAAACTTAATGGTAAACAAGTTTGGGTTATATAGTTTTTATTTTTGGGTACTTTGCACATCTCTTGGTAATTTCCTTTTTGTGTTAGATTTTGAGGTTGTTACCTTATCGATTTGGGGTTCTGTGCATCAATTTAACTTATTGAAAGGTGTCATTTCTACATGCGTATTAGACAATGGAAACTTAATAATGGAATTTCAACATGTAAATTGATCTTTAATGTGTTTTCAGTTTTGATGTTACCAAAAAAAAATTGATGTTGATCTTTTTTTTCAAGAATTCAAAGAAAATGTAATCTATTTGCTAAGAGCCTCTGGTTGCATCTTAGGGTGATGCAACCTTTAATATAGGTGCCTTTAGAGCTATTGCAATGCATCAAGGAAGCTTGCCTGGTATGTGGTTCTTCTTAATGTTTTAGGTTCACATCTTATCTCCTCTTTTCTTTCTGATTTTTTCCTCTTTCTTCATTGTTATATTTTTCAATTGTAAAGCTGATAAGATCCCAAAACTGTAGTTTTAACCCTTAACAATAATACTTTTAGACCAATTATGCGAGTAATAAATAAGAGTTAATGCTAATTACGTGCTTTTATGTATTTCAGACATTGAAATCAATTATGCGCAGAAATGTGCCACTTTGGCGATATAAAGGAGCAAAGGTTGGTTGCTAAGAAGTTCTGTGATTAAAGACCAAGACGGGCAAAAACAGCACACAAAAGTCAGCAGAATTTTTGAAGACCGTATCTTTGAACTCAGGCCTCGAAATTGGGCATACCTTATGTCAAAACAACCGGCTCGAAAAGAGCTTTCCAATGGTCCAAACCTTGACCCAATTAGAGGAGTAGAAGTAGATGAAAAACCTGTTGAAGTCAAAGTCAGCTGAAAAGGGCCCTGTGGACTGAAGAAATTGGGCTTTGGGCTCGATTTTCCAGCCCAAAACATGGACCCTCAGCCCATGCACGAAAATGTGGATCTGGTCTCCTCTATTTCCACACACAAGACTTAGCTTTTAAGTATCAATTAGCTTAGGTTAGAAAGTAGCCATTAGAGTAGCCATTAAAACTTAGTTTTAGATCTAGTTTTGAGAATTTTAATTAGTTTATTAATTAGTTTTCATTCCTTGTTTTAAATTAGATTATTGAATGATTGTTATTATTCATTGGATTAAATAAAATAGTTAGTCTTGATAATTTCGGTTTTGCCTTATTGAATTACTTAGATCTAAATTCAGTTATTAGTTGTTATTCATTTCTGAGTTGTTAATTTAGTTTTGAATTATTGATTAGAATCTTTATATTAATAAAGTTAGAATCTTTATGTTATGTCTTATTCAATTTCATATGGAAATGATAGTTTGATGAATCAAGGCTAAACCTCAATTAGAGGGGTTTGATGAAGCCTTGATGAAAACTTGATTGTGTAGTATAAAATCGTTGTAAGAGTCTATTCCACTCTAGAAGGTCGTTGATTCGCCATGAGAATGGGTGGACGTCCTCAAATGCTAGTTATAAATTGGTAGAGATGTCATGTATAATTAGGGATTAGAACGACCAATTCTTACCGTAAGAACGTAAGAATTGGATTACAACAATCTATGCTAGTTTCTTAAGTTGGATTCAAGGTGGATTCAATTCCCCCCTAATTCTTATTCTAGATTCAAACCTTAGTATTCCGTAGCATTTCATAGTATAATTCGTAATTCTCTCATTGACTTTGGTAGGATTGATAGTCGTAGGAAACTTGAATGCTAAAGAACTAGGAGTGGAACGAATCTTCTATTCCAACTCTACTTCAATAGTATCGAGAGTAGATATCTTTGATAATCACGAGTATAGTTCAGTTTTTAGTTTTACTTGCGTTTAGAGTTTCATCGCTTTATTTGTAAGTAGAACTATCAATTTAATTATTATCAAATGACGGCTGCCATCTTAGTTGCTATTAGCATTGTTTTCTTTAGAATTGTTAATTTTCCAAAGTCCCATAACCCACCCACCCTTGTTTGATTCTCACTATGGTTGTCCGTTTCAGCACTGAAAATTTTCCTCGAAAAATTACACGAAACGCGACCCGTGCCCAAGCGCCTGGAACTCCAATCTTTGGCTGAGCGTGACCTGCACCTTGCCAAGGCAAAACACGAACGCCCCCCGCGCTGAAGCGCCTGGACCTCGAGGTTTTCCCTGAGCGCTACCTGCGCCTTACCAAGGCTAAATTGAGCGTGCCTGCTTCAAGAGCCTAGAACTCCAAATTAACCTTAGCGCCACCTGCGCCTACTACTTAGGCCTATTCTCGAAGCTACCTGCCTCGTTGAAACCCCCGATTTCCACAAGTTTGTTTCAAATTTCCATTTCTTCATAGTTTTCAGTGTTTTAACTTATTATACACACTGAGCACGCGTAAACAAGACGCTATTTATAAGCGAAGCAAGGAGGCATTCAGCCATTCAGGTACTCTTTTCTTCCACACCTTGCATCTCCTGTTAGAGGTTCATACTAGCATATCAGGATTGTTTAGAGTGTTGTTGTGTTTCGTTAAGATTGACTTAGCCTTGCATGAGATTAAGGTCAGGTCAAAGAAAAACGCCTAACGTAATCAACCGACAACGTTAACAAGCACGCCTTTTTAGTATACCACTCACTATACCTCTAACTAATATATCACACACACCACCTGAAGTAATGGCTGAAGAAAGAGAGTCTCCTATCTCTAACTTTTATAAAGCCTTGAACGATAGCCCTAAATCTTGTATCGTTCTATCAGACCCAGCGGGGGATTTCCAAATCCCCCCAAATATATTTAATTTGTTACCCGTTTTTTATGGGTTAGACCATGAAAAGCATTATCAGCACATGCGTAGGATTGACCAAGTCCTTACTACATTCCACCATCTTACAGTTGGTGCTGAACAAATTAAACTGAGGGTATTTCCCTTCACTTTAGCCGATAAGGTGACATCTTGGTTAACACCCAAGCACCAAATTCTGTGGACTCGTGGGCTAAACTTGTTCAACTGTTTATGGAACATTTTTACCCACCACTGAAGACCGATGAAATGCTTTCCAAGATTCATTTCTTTTGACAGAATCCTCATGAATCATTTTCAGAGGCTTGGAATCGTTTCACCTATCTACTTATAGAGTGTCCACACCATAACCTCGCGAAAGACACGCTAGTTCGTGCCTTTTCAAGGGATCACATACACCACCACAAGGAGGTGCTTGACATAATGAATGGGGGTAGTTTCCTAAGTAAGGGAGCCTCGGAGGCTTATAAATTTTTAGAAGATCAAACTAAGCGTAATAATAACTGGGGAGTAGTGACGATATCTCCCGCAATGCTAGTACTTCTATAACAGTAAAGGCCGCCGGTATGTTTGAGATGAAACCCGGTCCGGAACTTAAAAAATTTAATCGAATCTCTAACTAAAAAGGTAGAGGCTATTTCTGTTTAACAAACGCCTATCCCTGTCATGAATGTCAACTCCAATCCATATAATTTCTGTTTGAGTCCAGAGCATCCCGACTCCTATTGTCCTTTTGCCTATGAACAACAACAATCACAACAAGATAATATTTGTTCCATTAATAGCGAACCTAACGCAGCTTGGCGACAAAACCCCAACTTCGGTTGGCAAAATAATCAACAACCTCCAAGGTTGTTTAACCCAAATGTTAGGCCAACAAACAATTACAACCAAAGTCCACCAAGGCAAGGACAAGGTCAGGGTAATTATAATTATAACAACCAAGCTCAAACACGACAAGGACAAGGTCAGGGTAATTATAATAATTATAACAATAATAATTATAATACTAATAGAGGTATCGTTCTGGTAAATAATAACTACCAAAATCAACTCATTAAAAATTAACGTGACATAGTTCCTGTCACACAACCAGTAGCAAATACTACTCCACAACCGGATCGTTTTGGAACCTTTATGCAATCTCAACAACAGATTTTACAAGCGATCCAACTTTCCTTACAACAGTTAGCTCAAGAGAAAGTGCAACCCAAAGGTGTGTTTCCAGGACAAGCGATACCTAATCCTAAAACACCAAACACAACCTTTGAGGTAAACGGTAATACTAGTAATGAAAATGCAAACGTAGGGGAGATAAATTCCATCACCACTCTCCGTTAAGGCAGAGTGGTGAATAACAAAGGAACTATGTCTATAGTTACCCCACCAGTAGTCCCTACACCAGATATTACACTAGATACCAAAACAGAAACTGAAGATCCTACCCCTATAGAGGTACCAGTTAAACCACAACCTAAGAAACAGAAAAGCAAGGTTAACCATCTTGTTGATCCATATGCTAAATATAGAGAGAAACCATCGTTTCCTTAGAAATTAGTTATGTTAAACAAGGATACAAATTTTGACGAGATTAGGAAAGTTTTTAAAAATCTAACGATAAACTTACCTTTTCTTGAAGCGATTAAAAAGTTACCTCACCATGCTAAGTTTCTTAAAGAGTTGTGCACTACTAGGCGTAAGACAAAGATTCCTAAAGACACCTTTTTAACTGAACAGTTTCCAACTTTAACGGAACACAATGGAATCGTTAAGTACAAGGACTCTGGTCGTCCTACAGTACAATGCACCTTAGGGGATACTCACACGACCACTGCTTTATTAGACCTCGGGGCGAGTGTTAACTTACTCCCTTATTATTTATATAAACAAATAGGTCTACAGGAAATGTAACCTACAACAATGACGTTGCAATTAGCTGATAGGTCTATCAAGTATCCTAAGGGTGTAGTGGAAAATGTGCTAGTTAAGGTTTAGGATTTCTACTATCCTACGGATTTTGTTATCCTCGATACAGAAGTCGCTAACGATTCTGTTCCGATCATTTTAGGGCGCCCTTTTTTGGCAACTGCCATCGCGCTTATAAACTGCCGCGATGGTTCGATGTCCTTGTCTTTTGGCCATCTTTCCATTGCGGTTAATATTTTTAAAACAATCAAACAGTTGCCTTATACGAATATCGATGGAGAGGTTAGCATGATCGAGAGCTTAGCTCATGATTATTTCAAAACCACGTTTCCGAATGACCAGATGCACAAATTCCTTTCCTTTGGAAGTTCCAACTTCGACAAATATTCCTTGGACGTAGAGAAAATTGAGGAAAATTTCTTTCAACTCTTTTGCAACTCTTCCCTGCTACCTCGCGAGTCCCACCCTGCCAACATCCATTTATCCCTTGACGCTATGACGGAAGATGAATTTTTCACCCTCTATCCCAGTGATTCTTTTGACCCACCTATTGAGGAATGTCTGGCATATCTTAAGGCTTCTAATGATCTAGACCTGATAGCTCTAGCTGACACTCATTCATCTTCCCTCACCAATATTCCCCACCTTCCACCCTTTCAAAGGAACCTGGAGTTTGCGCTTGACCCTGTTGTTTCTTCTGTACTTAATGATTTTCTAAATCCTATTAATACATTAATAATTCCCAAGGGAAAGGCACTTGACACCTTTATTTTTAGAATTGAGACAGTTTCCACCTACACCATGAATGAGTTTCGTGCCAAACCTACATTCTCATTTCTTCCATTCCTTACGTCTAAAATTCATCCATATCTACCATATCTTCCACAAACATCCATTTTCTCACGATCATTCACTTGGATACCCTCTCGTTCAAAGGCGAAAAAGAAGGTGCATGCGCGGTTATATTCTAGATCCATCAGACTTCGCTTTCATTTTAATAAGTTGCGTCGTAGAGAATCTTGGTGCTTGATTCTGTTTGGGGGGGCATTCCATGTTATTTACAAGTTATTTGTTAAAGTCTCGAGTATCTGACTATAAACGGCTCATTTTGTTGTTTGGTGTACTTCCTTTCATTTCCATATATTGGTAAGTGCACCATTCAGATAACCGGGCTCTCCTTATGGAGTGTGTGGCTGTAAGTACCGGATCCTAAGTCCACGTTAAACATAATTCATGTTTTCCACTGTCGGATGTTTTCTCGGATTTTGAGTCATGTTCTTCTATGGTGTGAATTATGCATTTATTGCTTTATTATTTTTCTTATATTAAACCTTATTCATAAAAAAAAAAAAAATTGTTAAAATCATTAAAATAGTAATTTAGGAAGTCTTGGGAATCTGACTTTAAAAGACCCGCTTTTAAAACAAATTTTCTAAACTTTATTGTCAAAAATTTGTTTTGGGGTGGGGTGTTTGTTTCTGTACTGGATTGTTCAACTTTTCATTTGTGTTGCGTAGGCCGTTTAATTGTATTTCGATTCGGGTTGACTTTATCTATGAAATTAGAGTTCATTCGTTCGCATAACTTACGTCACGCACACACTTCGAGGCATTTTCCATCTTCTTATATGTCATCCATGGTCAGAATATATTGTTTTATGGATCATTGGATTGGAAATTCTCTCCTGATCATTTCCATAACTCATTCGCAAAAATCAGACCGGTAACGAAGCGGCAAAATTAGTTTGAAGTTGCGCGAAAAATCCAAAAATTCGAAAAATCAAATTGGGCTTGGGCCCAATCTCGCGCACACGTGCAACGCACGTGCGTCTCCATCTTCAACATCACAGTCGCGATTTCACCTTCCAAAACCACCATTACCAAATTCAAACCATAACCTTAAAAAAAAAAAAAATGGAGAAACCTAAATACAACCACGTCCAAATTCAAAACCTTACCCAAAACACTCCCACCACCATCCCCAACATCGGAAATTACAGAAAAACCGCAAAATATTTGAACTGCCGCGCCACAGCTGTCCTACCACCATTGTTTTATTTATTTATTATTAAGTAGGGTTGTTTCACATCGTTTCCTACATCACATACAAACCCCCAAATCAGTTAAAAACTTTCAATAACTCTGACGAAGAATTCTACTGGAACAAGCTTTTACGACTGACCGCTTCGCGCCGTTTTTTCGTGACGAGATGATTAAGAGGAATTGAAATAGGTTGTGGTACTCGACAAATAATTTCTACCACTCCAACTTGGTCAAACAATTCTATAAGAAGAGAGAGTTGGATGGTCGGAAAGTTTTCATGAAGATGGCTAGGGTTAGGAGAGAATTATTGAGAGAGAAGTTGGCTGAGATTCTAGGCATTAGTGCATTACGCCTGAACGCCACCTCGACGCCACCATGCAGGAATCCCAGTATACTGGAATTCCTGCATTGATGAATGACACTCTCATGGAAAGTCAATACAATACAAATTCTCATTGTGTTCGACAGTCATCTCTGCGAACCAACCAATTAGTTGTAGCTCAGTGGATTGGTAAGTGAGCGACATCGGTTTGACATGTACGCATGTTATCTGGATATTGCAAGAGAAGAGGTATGAATTCTGTATCCTCGAGTTTTTGATAAATATGATTAGAGGAGTTGGGAAGAGTATTGCACTATTCCATGCTTTAATTACGAAGATAATGTTGTCTTGAGGGGGGGAGGGCGAAACCAAGAACTGAGAGGACGATGTTGAAATTGCATTCAAACGAAATTATTTATACGGAGTGTATCCAAAAGACTTGGATGTTGCCGGAGGACAGGATGGTTGATTCGGATGAAAAAAGGGAGGACATGACATGTTTGGATGCAGATGCCTTGGAGAGGTGTACGTCTGATTCAGAACGCATGTCAGTGTTGCATACTGGCGTGCGTTGCATTTATGCTATTTGTGAAAATATACGAGATAGGCAGATTAAAATTTGAACGAAACAAAATACCCTTCAGACGAATTTTGAAATGCTCGACAAAAGCCAGTCGGATCTCCATTATAACATGGAGACAAATTCCTGGCCGCCGTGTTTCAGATTATACGAGATGAAGGCAGAAAATGGAAGTACAACCCCGTTCCGAAAGTAGAGATTCTAATGACGATGCCACCCTTGGAGGTTTCTGTTTCAGATGAGTCTGAGAGGCATGAGCGTCATCGTCAAATGATGGATGGCTCGGGCCCTTCTTCATCCCAGGCCCAATCTCCATCTCAGGGTCCATCTTCATCACGTGGCTAGGTTTTCTAAAAATATGTGGTTTCGATGTTATTTAGTTTTTTTTATTGTTTTTCTTGGTTCGGATATTAAGTTGTTTAAATTCAGTAGTTAAATTTTGAATTTGGTTATTAAATGTTGTTTGAATTTCCGTTTTAATATAATACGGTTCTTTTTAAATTGTGCATTGTATTTATCGTTAATCCCACCTTCCTGAATTATTTGGGGGGTGGTATTATGTATTCTAGCATGATTTTTGATATGATCCTCCAGTTTAGAATGTGTTGGAGTGAGGGTTGAGAATATTGCCGATATGGGCATCACTATGAATAGATATTGTGATAGGATGAAATCTCGATGAATTAGGCAGTTTTTATCCTAAATTCAACCTAAAAGATATTAGGTTTGTTTTGGAATAGAGAATATGGGTTGTTTCCGTTTTCAGTTTTGGAAATTTTTGTTTCCGGCAATTGCCTTAAAACTTTTTGGTAACTTCCCGATTCGTTTTAGGAACTTAAAACCTATAAAAACTTCATTCATTCTACACTCACAACCCACACTACACCTCACTTTCATCTCTCACCTTTCACTCCCACGATTCCCATCTTTTTATCCATTTTAGCACTATCAGCAGCTCGGAGCGCGACCTGCGCCCTAAGCACTATCTGACAGAATTTCATCAAAGCGCGACCCGTGCCCTACCAAGCCCTAAGCGGAGCGCGACCTGCGCCCACAATACTGGAATTCCAGTTTTCATCCCGAAGCGACCAGCCATCCCCAGCAATAAAGTGAAGCCTCCACATGCAAGTGCTGGAACTCGAAAATCACCAAGGTGCACCCCGCGCCCAGAACCCCGTGGGCAAGAAAAATTCCTTCGCAGCTATTCTAGCAAGTTTATTGGGGATGACTTTCCCTCGTATCATACTGGAACAGTCTTTTGAAGACTTGTTCCAAAGTGACACCTATGGTGCGTGGTTTTCGCTGGTGATCATTCTAGCAGGATGGGAGCCACTAGTAGTAAGTCCTGATGAACTTTATTCTCCCGCACTTACATCTTATTTTTATGATAATTGTAAGTTCTTTGATAGACCAGATGGAGAACAAGTGTTCTCCATCACCATCAGGGATGAACCAATGGAAATTTCCAGGTTCTTGATAGCCTTTGTGCTTGGACTTGCTATGTCGGCCGAAATACAAGACTCATGGGCCTATTTGGTAGATAATATGTACATGTATAACTATGATGATTTACATAGGCATTACGGGGGAGGAATCTTTAGGATAGAGGACCAAGGGGATTATAACGTCGCCCTTGGTAGCCTGTCTATGAATGTGGGCACTGTTATATTTTGGATCATGCTAAACATTAGAGGGAATGGCGTTATTCTTCCGTGAATGACGAAACTTGTGATATTTTCCTTGCTTTAGCTGGGGACGACACTCTATGATATTCCCGGACCCTAATGTCTAGTTTAGCCCGAGCCCATAGCAAGAGGCATGAGTACCTTCTTATGCCTGCTTTTAATTTGTCAGATAATGCTATGTTTCTTCCCTCGCTTTTTGTGCCCGCTTCACACATTGGGTTGGGGGGGTCACATTGTGAGACCCACCAATTATATTATTCGATCATTCCGTGCAATGACTTGTCAAGGGTGGAGGATACAACCTCATCGTTAAGCCTTTACACCCCATCCATCCAAGTGGCGGCGCCACAAGTTAGCTATAGTAGACAATAAGTGGCGTGAAGCCTGGCAAATTACCATGGCGTGGCAGGATGCGAAGGAACCTCATTTCTTTATTAAGGATGAGGAGGGAAATGCTTAAACGGGAGTTAATGTTAGTTTTTATTTCAGTTAGTGTCTGCTTATGTCCCAAGCAATTTGTTTCTCATTAACCCCATTACGGGTGGAACTCTTATAGAGTTGCGTCAGTTTTTCTTTTCTATATTAGTATGTTTAACCTTATTTTGCAGATGTTCCAGAATTTAACGCGTTTCAATGGTATTTCTCTATCCTATTTATTTAAATACTTTGAGGACAAAGCATGCTTCTTGTTTGGAGGGGGGGGGGGCATAGACAAACATGTGTAATTAAGGCATCTGTTAGGATATAGATATGTATAATATGCATTTGTTTTCTAGTTAAAAAAATTCAAAAAATTTAAAAATATAAATAAAAAGTATGCTATACACTTAGGAATATTGGTATTGTTTTCTTTCTCTATGCTCTCAATAATCTAGAAGTCTCACATAGCTTTTACATTAGAATAGTTTTTAGAAACTTAGGCTAATATGTAGGTAATAATATTTGCATCTATCTATAAATATGTTACATGAGTATCTATGATTGTTGGCAGTAAGTTTCTGAAATCTAGGCTAGAGTACTTATTCTACAAATCCTGTGAGAATATAGCCTAAAGCCTTATATGAGTGAACATTTGAGAAATGACACAAGGGAGAAGTAAAATTCGGATAGAGAAATCACACGTCCACTTGCTTGATTACTATATCATATCCTAAGCGAGAATTTAGGCCCTCTTTGGATCGATATAGCCAGAAATTCAAACCTATGAATTATTTTCCGCTAGTCGCCCCTCTGAGCCTTTCTTGAGCCTTTCACAAACCACAAATCATTTACCCTGTTACAAAACAAAACAAAATAAAAAATCAACCTACCCAATTCTTTGAATAAGTTTGAGAATAGAGATGAAGAATAGAAAAGAGAAGAACCTTTGAAATCAAGAATTCATTAGTCGCTTCAGAAGAGAAAAGTAAGTTTCCATCCAAATAAAAAAAAAAAAAATAAAGAGTTAGAACTCCAAAAATATAATCAAGGAGTCAAAAGCCAAAGAAAAAAAAATATATATGGCTAAGGATGGAAACAAAGTGTAGAAGCAAAAGTAAAGAATAAGATTTTCTCTAGTTACATAATATGAAGATTCTATTATCTCAGACTTGTCCTCTTTGAATATCCATTTGCTTCCTTCTTAAACCATCTCCTAATCCCCGCAACACCTAATAAAGACCTCTAGCTCAATTAGGAATAGGTTAGTGTGATAGTAAGTGGTAGATGTGTTTGATTGACTCCGGCTTCCTTGTGTGTCATTGAGATTAAGGCAAAGTGTGCCCACCGCACACCGGAGTAGCTTAAATTTGAGCGAAAAATCGAGTGGTTTTGTCTTGACATTTATGTGAGGACCTATTTAAGGATGTTATTCCGAAGTTTTCATAAATGGACTCGCTAGTTCATCTCATAGTATTACTTATTGTATATATGTTTATTCGTAGATGATTGATTAGGGTTAGTTAGACTTACCCCATTAATAGTTACAATTAGTTTTACCCCATTTTCAAAATATTAGTGATACCCCCATTGCAAGATCCAACGACTACGATGATGATTTTTTTTCGATGAAGAAATCTCGACCGTTGGATCTTACAAATGGGGTAACAACACTAATATTTTTGAAAATGGGGGGGTAACACTAATTGGTAACTAGTAATGGGGGGGGTAAGTCTATCTAACCCGATTGATTATTATGCATATATTAGCTTAGATTTCGACTTGATTATTCTGTATTCATTGCTAGTGAGATGTATAGATAATTGAGACATAGATAAGGAAACAATAGTTTATTTCTGAGTTGTTGTAGTATAGATGAAGTTTGTGAGTACCTTCACTGGAAAACTCTCACAAGGCTATAACTCGTCCACTAGGGAATTTCTAGTGGTTTAAGGCCTTGTTGCATATGGTCAATGCAATCGCACTAGGCGAAACGAGATTAGTTAGAACTCCATTTTTTGGTCACTTATGCTAATTCTCATATTTTCTTGAGGACAAGCAAAATGCTGTTTGGGGGTGGTTTGATAAGAGCCCAAAACTGTAGTTTTAACCCTTTAACAACAATACTTTTAGACCAATTATGCGAGTAATAAATAAGAGTTAATGCTAATTACGTGTTTTTATGTATTTCAGGCATTGAAGTCAATTATGTGCATAAATGTGCCACTTTGGCAATATAAAGGAGCAAGGGTTGGTTGCTAAGAAGTTCTGTGATTAAAGGCCAAGACGGGCAGAAACAGCATACAAAAGTCAGTAGAACTTTCAAAGACCGTATCTTTGGACTCAGGCCTCAGAATTTGGTATATCTTATGTCAAAACGACCAGCTCGGAAAGAGCTTTCCAATGGTCCAAACCTTGACCCAATCAGAGGAGTAGAAGTGGACGAAAAACCTGTTGAAGTTAAAGCTAGTTGAAAAGAGCCCTGTGGACTGAAGAAATTGCGCTTTGGGCTCGATTTTCCAGCTCAAAACATGGACCCTCAGCCCATGCACGAAAATGTGGATCTGGTCTCCTCCATTTCCACACACAAGACTTAACTCTTAAGTATCAATTAGCTTAGGTTAGAAAGTAGCCATTAAACCTTAGTTTTAGATCTAGTTTTGAAAATTTTAATTAGTTTATTAATTAGTTTTCATTCCTTGTTTTAAATTAGATTATTGAATGATTGTTATTATTCATTAGATTAAATAAAATAGTTAGTCTTGATAATTTCGGTTTTGACTTATTGAATTACTTAGATCTAAATTCAGTTATTAGTTGTTATTCATTTCTTAGTTGTTAATTTAGTTTTGAATTATTGATTAGAATCTTTATATTAATAAAGTTAGAATCTTTATGTTATGTCTTATTCAATTTCATATGGAAATGATAGTTTGATGAATCAAGGCTAAGCCTCAATTAGAGGGGTTTGATAAAGCCTTGATGAAAACTTGATTGTATTGTATAAAATCGTTGTAAGAGTCTATTCCACTCTAGAAGGTCGTTGATTCGCCATGAGAATCGGTAGACGTTCTCACATGCTAGTTATGAATTGGTAGAGATGTCATGTATAATTAGGGATTAGAACGACCAATTATTACCATAAGAACGTAAGAATTGGATTACAACAATCTATGCTAGTTTCTTAAGTTGGATTCAAAGTGGATTCAATTTCCCCCTAATTCTTATTCTAGATTCAAACCTTAGTATTCCGTAGCATTTCGTAGGATCACTACAACAGAAGGGGTCTTTAGCAGCGCACCCTTTTGCAACGCCGAAAAATTGTTGCTACAAGTCACGATTCATGACGCCTTTTGGGGCTGCAAAAATTTGGCGGCTATCAATTTTCTTGTAGAGGGATTTATGTACAGCAACGCCTCTTGCGTTGTAAATGGTTGTAATTATATTTTCTAAAAAAACAGAAAATACAATTTAAAACGCGGCTGTCGCTGCTAAAGCTTAATGGATCATTTGCGATGTTTGTTTTCGTTGTAACAATTTTTTAGGAATGTACACGTTAATCTGGTATAACCTTCATTTAGATGCAAGTGGCGTTGTTGGTGGGCCTAGTTTAAATTGGCACTCGAACTAAAACTAAAAATTGAAATACCAAAATTAAAAACTCAAGTCTCAACTAAAACCAAAAATTGAAATACCAAAACTGAAAAACCAAAAAAACTTTCTTTATTTTCTCTAACCCTTACTTCAACCAAAGACTTCCCAAATTGGCAACGAATCAAAAGTCCAAAACACTCCTCAGTCCTCACATCTATTGACAAGTAGCTAACGATCTCTTTTTCACCCTCTCTCTCCTTTGATTTTGATAACCCAAGCTTTGATTTTTCAGGTTCGTTCTGTTACTCGGGCATAATTGACTTTGGTTCTTTTTGGGTTTATTTTACAGGTTGATTTGAAGTGGAAATTAGTTATGGATAAAAAAAAAATTGGAATTTTTAATTTTGTAGGTTGGGTGCTATTTTCATTAGTATTCTTTTGCATTTCGGGAAATGAATTAGAGTTTTGGTTTTGGCGTTGGGCTACTTTTGGTTGTTCTCTTATATTGTTTGCCATCTAATTCTTATGTCTATGTTTTTTTGGGTCATTTGTTGTTGGATTTTGGTTGCATCGACCTTGACAAGTGCTTCAAGTATTCTTCCTGTTCTTTTTTTTTAATTGACAACGATTGCACATTTCGAATTCTATTGCATCCCCAAAAAATTAATATTTTATTTTATAATCTAGAACTTGTGCTTGATAAATATGTAAAGGCATGTGAAAAGTTTCATCCAATTTGATACACTCTAGAAAGGGTCTTTATATTTGCAAAATAATACTCAATAGTATTCACATATGTACAACGAATAATAATTACTTAGATGGTTACCTCAACTTTTGTTATGTTTGCATGATTTTAGGGCTTAGCTTTTTTTTCGCTAATAGTTAAACTTTTTGCTATTTTTTTTCCCGAATAGATAGACCTTAAAGTCAAATACAATTGCTTGTGAGCTTAAGCTCAAAACAATGTTGATGTTTACAATCACACTCTTGCGACGATGACACTTGTGCAATTTGCTTCGCAGAAGTCCCCTTATTGAATTTTCTATTTTTTTTCCCCGAGTTCAACCCGAAAGTGAAGAAGTGTTTGGTTGGAAAATGGAGAGGCCTGATTATCTTACTGCCCCTTGACATTGCGATGGATATGTTAGTTGGGACTCGGGTATCAGGTCATAGTGTCTTAATAGGATGCTTAACCTGCAGTTGATGACTGGAGACATGGTGCTGCATCTTGCAGGTTTACAAGTCGATTTAAAGAAATTTACGCCATCGGGTATTTTACGAGGTTTGATTGATGAACAAATTAGGAAGAAAGAATGGATTGATTTTGACCTTTTAGTATCTTTTTGTTTTATTCCAGGAATACTATAAGGGATATGGTGGTTCATGGGGCACCTGCAATTGCTATATCCGCAGCCCTTTCCCTGGCTGTGGAAGTGTTTAACATGGAGCCGTTTGTTGGAACATCCGAGAATGCGCTTCTTTTCTTTTCCATAAATTAGACTATCTTGTCTCCGTGTACCTCTTTTTTTCTTAAGATGTCGTTTCATATCCCAACCATTATATGACTTATGAATTATTATTTGCAGCCGCCTAATCTGGCCGCCAAAACCCGCCGATGCCAGCATAAAAACTTAAAGATGTCATAACAAAGAGTGCTTTGCTTCGTGGGATTCTAAATCTGTTTTTTCGTAGTAGATTTAACTCTAGATTCTAGTCTTAGAATGATTGGAAAACTGTTACACTGATGAGAAACAAAAACGATGTATTATCATTCTTCAGGCTTACATAGAATCTGCTGAAACCATGGTTGAGGATGATGTTGCTTCAAATAAAGCTATTGGTTCATATGGAGCAAGCTTTATTAAGAATACTCTAAAGGATTCTAAGAACATTTCTATTTTAACTCATTGCAACACCGCAGTGTGCTCGGATTTTGCAATATTGTAGACTTTCGCGTTATTCTATCGATCTAGTAAGAGCTTATGTAAAATAGGTTCTGATACATTCACCCTGTACATTGTTTCAATAGTCTTGCAACAGCTAGATATGGTACTGCCCTTAGAGTTATCCATGGACTTCATACTGATGGGGTCCTTGAAAAGATCAACTAGTCTTGACATTAAGTTTTACACAGGCATGTCATACACTGAGAGTCTCGCGGGATGCGATTTATTGTCAAATCTCTCTCCCTCTCTCTCTTCTAGTATCCAAACGGGGGTCATTTTATTCTATTTTGCAGGGAACCTGGGGCAGAGCAAAAATTCAAGGACATTAGCAATGCCTATGAGGTAAGCAGTCAGTTTTTTGACTATCATATCCTGTGATCAATGTTTCAGCCATGGAAGATTTGCCTACACTACACCATTTGGGTGATTTTGCAACATTTGAGATTTCTTATTAGTAACAGATACTCATCCGTTAGGTAATTACTCACATATATTATCCGTTAGAAATGTTTATAACCGTTAGTACTCATCTATGCAAATACTGGAATTATTATGTAACGGTTATTGGATATTTTTTAACGCTTTGGAATGTGTTACAAACTAACATATCAAACTAAATCGGTAGAAAAAGAAAATAATCACACCAAAACTTAAGTGGAATTTATTTTTGTTCTCGCGCCCAGCGTTCCAAAACATAGCACATGCCTTAATCCCTAAAAGGAAAAAAGAAAAAGAAAAAAGAAATGAGTGAAGAGAGAAAAAGAGTGGTGTTTCGCTGCCGCAGCTAGGGTTTTGATTACTCTTGGTAAGTCGTCCTCTCTCACTCATTTGTTCTCCACCTTCTCTTCTCTCATCTTCAACAATCTATCTTTGGTTGTGATTTTAACTATTAGTTATTTGGTTTTTGATTTCTAAGATGCAATTTGGTATAAATTCGCCTCAAATATCAAACAAGCTTTGCGGACTGAGGGTTCAATTTGCTCAAGGTAACAAATTTATGTATTGATTTATTGCAAGTTTGGGTTTTAGGTCGTGGGTTTGGTTACACTTTGAATTATTGGGTCAAAGATGCATTCTTTATGGATGTATTAGTTGTTTGATTTGATTATTAGTAATAAGCTTGATGATGAAGATGAAAATTAGATCTGTTTGTGTTTTCTTTTTGATTTGATTAATTCAAAGTCAAAATCTGTTATAGTAAGCATTTAGATTCATAAAGTGATTTCATTGATCGTCCGATCTCTGTTTTTAATAGTGATATTAGTCGGTGATGTTTGTTAATACCGATCTCTGCTTTTAATAGTGATGTTAGTCGGTGATACTCCACCAATGCAAACTTATGAAAGTCTTTTATTGCGGGTTCCCAACCAATAAAGGAGGAAGAAGGGGTCTCTTGGAAGTTTATTTCTGTATAAAGGTAGACATGATGGGCTAGTGATCCATTTCAAGAAAGCTTTTGGTGGTGGCGACTTTTCAAAGGTAAACATGGCTCGTCCAATTTTATTAGTATTTGTTAAGTATATAAGCTTTTAATTGCTATATCTTTAGATGTATTTGATGAACTTGAGTGTAGGCATCGGGCGGCTGGGCCGTGTTATTATCTTTTGTTTCAAAATGGGAATGAGACTCAAAAACTATAATCTAATAAGAAAGCCACTCAAGCTAGCAGGTGACATTCCCTATCTTTTTTTTTTTTTTTCAGTTATTTGTTTTAGTTTTTATAAGTGGATGTGTTTAAGATTTGGTTTGGCTTCTTAGGTTCACTTTAGTTTTATTTTTTTTCGACATACTAAGCTTTTATCACTTCATGAAATTTTGAGAAGAGCCAATGAACTCATCAATCCATACAGCCAATTCCCAAGGACTTGGATTCAAATTTAGTATGGTTGGATAAAGGGGAAATTCTTTCTTTAAGAAAAAGGTAGATCAGGTGGGTGCTTTAATACTTACCTTTTGGTAAGGAAAGGAGGCTCTAGAATAGCGAGTAATAAAGGGAAATGGAGAGGAGCAGCTTGGCTAGAGGGAACAGACAACACCCATTTCCTTTATGCAAAGTTAACATAAAGATTTCGGGTAAGCATTTCCAAAACTAATTTCAAGGTTGTACCCATGTTACTTGTGAAGAGATAAGTGTCTTTATAGCATGAGCAAGGATATCCACTATTAGTATCACACATGATCGACATGGTACTTACATGTGTATATATAGGATGATATAATTCCAGCTACTTTAATATTTCCTTGCTCTAATTGTCTCCCTCAGACATCACCTTGTGATTGTACACAAGTTTCTCATATAGCTAGTTGTGATTGTTGTTAAGTGTAATGCGTTTTTGGATGGACTAGAACTTTGTTGAGTTCCCTCATTGCATCTTATCTCTTGGTCCCAACATTGGTTGAGGAGGATAAGGAGTTTTTAGAGAAGAAAAAAGTTGCGCAGGAATCTTGATCCGAAAGCAGGTAGTTTGTTTATTCTTTACTATTTATGACATCAGAACTCATACCTTTAGAAGCACTTTGCTAGATGTATATGATTGCTCTATAAAACTGAAGGTGTTGATCCGGCTACTTTAGAAATACTTGCCTTTGTTTTGGAAAGTAAGTAAAATTGCAATAATTCACTCTAAATCAACCTCTTGTCGCTCCATTCTCGTGTGTTATTATGTCTTTTAGCTTCTACTTTTGTTTGCAGAAAGCAGGAGATTTTCTCGCTTGGCCTCAATGCGGAAAAAATGAGATAATTCATACACTTGCATTCCTAGGAGTTCTTATGATCTGGTCACAGGTGTGATACAAGTGACTTCATTTCACTTGTATTCAAAGACAAAACCTTTACCTTCAAAGGAGTCTGCAAGAAGAGCAAAAGCGCTGCCTTGTGAAGGATTACATCCACTTTTTAAGAACCTACTAGAAGGTAGCGAGTTGACAGCTCTTGTCTTCTCTGAGCGATTGAAAGATTTCAGGTGAGTTAGAAATTAGTTTCTTTGGATTTGGAGTCCCAAGATATGTATTGTTGTATTTTTCGAATAGTCAGGGTAATTGTCAGTAAGCTTTTGTTCACGCTTATCCAGTTTGATATTCCTATTGATCTTATGAATGATGTGCACTAGGCCAAAGGCATAATTTTGGAAGCGGAAGGTGAAGCTGCTAGGTGAAAACATTTGCAAGTAATCTTCTCAACTGTTTCATACTTTTTATCATGAAAAGTGTTTGATGGATTCTGAGTTTCATTCCTCTTCCGAATTCTTGCTTCCTTTTAGCTACTATTTCCAAGCAGTTTTTATTTTATGGTGTCAAACTATCAAAGGAACTTAGATAAGCGCACTGAGCCAGTACTTTGGTATTACAGGGTTCATCTAGTCAATGGGTTGACGTCATGAAGAGGAAAAGAGCTGTTCATGAAGAAATAATGAATCTGGTGCATCAGAAACGATCTAGTGAACAAGCAGATAAGGTAAATATATGTTATATCCAAATCATGCTAATTATTTATTTATTTTTCATTATTAATTGCTTTATCATTATCTAATGTTGTCAGTTTACCTAGAAGTTGTCTAAACTGCAGAAAAAATATTGACTCGAACATTAGCATGTTATTTGCATGCAAGTTATAATTTTCTAGTTTTTCATTTAGAAGATTAACATGCTGATCTCGTTACTATTTTTCTTTAGGATGCCAGGGAGGAGGATGAAAAAGTAAACACAGTTTCTGAGGAGAAAAGGAAAAAAGGTCTTTTACATCATCCTATCTTTTGTTTAAGTCCAACTGGTTTTAAATTCTTTTCTCAATATTCTCTCCATTCCCTGCTCATATTTCTGTTGCCAATTATTGAATTATTTCTGTTTGAATGTTGAGGCTAATGATGTTGAAGTGAATGTAACATACTTGGGTTCTGATTCACTATTATTGTTGTTTTACTTCAATGCTGGAAGGTCGGGGATACAAAAGAAAGGCAGAAAGCTTCAAGGACGAGGAATTCTACATAAGCTCGGTCCCAACAAATCAAGTAGGTTCCAATCCTTTTATTCTCCTCGGTTAGAACTTCGCAGTGTAGTTGTGTAGAGTGTAGAATTTGGCAATGAATATCTTCTAAATACTTAAAAAACAACCAAAGTTGAAGAAGAAAATTTCATAGGTTTAGACGGAAATTAATCAAAATAATAGAGGTTGTATTTTCTTTAGATCTGCCTTTTTAGGGACACTTTAGCTGCAGAGCTTTTATGAATGAAATATTTACATAATCACTCAGTCTCACAATGAATATGACTTGTCCAGCATTACCAGAAGGGAGTGGCCTTCTTATATTCCTACTTGTTTCGCTATATTTTTTTTAAATGTTCGTTTCAAAAAGAAAAAAGGACGGAATTTCCTTTTTTAAAGGGAGCTACTGATTTCAGCCACCGCCCGGAGAGTTTGTAATATCATGTACTCACAAAAACCTCTCTACTAACTAGGTTTAACTATCTGCGCGGTATCTGCTACAAAGTGAATCGTGGTGTCCAAACACCGGGGTGATGACATGGGCACCGGGTGATGGCATGGGCACCGGGTGTGATGGCATGGGCAATCAGGGTGAGTTCATCATCATTTATCACTTGAAGAAACAGTCTCCAAATATCAAACGCTACTATCGGTTTGCATTTCCCACTCATAGGGAGATTTATATTAATTGCGGATTTCAAGAACCCCTTTGATCTTTTGAGTCTTTATTTGAGAACATGGGTGGTATGGGCGCGCATGGGTGGAGGAGGACGAGGCACTAGAACAAGAGCAGTGGATGGTGAGGATGAGGTGTACAATCTTGTCTTGAATTTCAAGGAAGCAGTTTTTGGGTTGAAAAAAGATTGAGATAACCTTGGAGAGCTGTGGCACTGTAATGGGTCCGTGCCAAACCCGGACCAAGGCATCCAAACGTAGTACCCGTGGGGGCAAGGTTAGGTCATCCAATCAGCAAGGACTCCTCCTCGGGTGTTTTCCAAACAGGTAATGACGCGCCAATCATGCACGAGGGATTTGAATTTTCCACCCCCCCGTAATACTTGTAATGTGGTGAAGAGTGAAAGCTGATTGAAGAGCTCGCCGATAAGACAAAGAAATGCAAGAAGATAGTTATTAAGGTGCCACTACCTTCTCATTTCTATTATTGACATCCCCGACCTCCCCGGCAAAAATCTTTGTTCTCTTGTAATGGGGCCCGAAAGGTTGTTCGATGCCGTAAGTAGTGGAATCAAGAAGAAGTCTCGAGTGGATGTTGCTCAAATTAGCATGCTATAGACATTAATTGTGGAATTTTAGTTTTGAATAATTCGCCTAAATTTAGTTGAACGTTGTTAAGATTATGTGAGATGGATGTTTTTCACAAAAAATAGTTATGTGAATTCTTTAAAGATCTTTTTATTGAATGATTTAGTAATGAAATTCAATTTGTTATGATTTGTGGTGAATTGTTATAGGTTACCGTGTTCTATAAAAATTGTTTTGGGGAGTGATTATGTAAATGAAAATGTACATGTATATGCATGAATTGCACTATTTGTAATGCTAAATCGTCCCCAAATAAAACGCGTGTGCTTTTATGGAATTTATATCATTCGAACAATTTTAGTGTAGCTAAAAGATTTAATTCTACCGTAACGTAGACACCTTTTGCCACACTTGGTGTGTCGCTAAATTTATGGACGTCTGTTGCCACGCCAAATGTACAGCTAAAAATTCAAACTTTCTGCAATGGAAATAGTGTAGCAAAAGGTTGCCTTTTGTGACGCCTAGTTGTGCAGCTAAAGGTATCACTTTTGCAACGCCATCCTAGTTGTTACAAGCTCTTTTTATGGCGTAAGCCGCAAAATAGTTTGAAATAAATTTGTAATTAATTTAATTTTCATAAATGAAGTAGCAACGGAATTAGTGTATTAGCAGCGCCCATAGGCGTCGCAACAAACTAGGAACATTTGCCACGCCACTTTTGGCGTTGCATTTGAGTTTTTGAGACGCACTTTTTAGCCACGCCTTTGCAACGCCATCTGGTGCGTTGCGACAGATCTTTGCCACGCCAAAGGCACCTTTAGCGATGGGGTATGGCTTTGCTAAAACATGTTCTACATTGTAGTGTATAATTAAGTAATTCTCTCATTGACTTTGGTAGGATTGATAGTCGTAGGAAACTTGAATGCTAAAGAACTAGGAGTGGAACGAATCTTCTATTCCAACTCTACTTCAATAGTATCGAGATTAGAAATCTTTGATAATCACGAGTATAATTCAGTTTTTAGTTTTACTTGCGTTTAGAGTTTCATCGCTTTATTTGTGAGTAGAACTATCAATTTAATTATTATCAAAATCCCTCCGCTCTCAGGTAATTTCCCTATCTCATCTCTTGTGCTCTCTAATTTTCTTTCTACTTTAATTGGTTTATTGGCGAACGAATTAAGAATGGCAAAAAACTGGAAGAGTCGATGATTACTCTAATTGAGTCATTTTGTCAATTGGCGGTACTATTTTGTAATCTATTTAAGTAATGGGAATGAGGTAACAGTAGATGATTTGGTGGAACAGAGTTTTTAGCATTGTTGCTGAATAACATTTAATATGGTGTTTTATTTTTATTTATTGCTTTGTGTTTAGAAAGGAAGGAAGAAAATAAAGAAAGACTTATTGAACCTCTTCTGGCTAATCTCGGCGAGTCAGTTATGTGTTATAGTCATATATATTGATATTTGTTTCCCATTTTAAGATAACAACAATTGAAAAACGCACCAATAGGAAATGGTTAGACAATCTGACCTTCGCTTCTGTATTTTCTCCAATTGAAATAGTTATATTCGAATACTCTTACATGTTTTTGAATATTCGATCTATAAATTATTGAAGCTTGCATGCAAGGCTAGGATAGCATCAGACGAAGTCCTACAAAAGTCCTACAAGGCTAGAACAAATTCGAACTAAGGTGACATTGGGTTTACCATGACGAAGTCCTACAAAAGTGAAGTAGCAAAATGATAGTTGGTCAATAATAGGCCTCATTCAGTGCGTTCAATGTATATTCCGATACCTTTTGAATAATGTTAATTAAATTAGGAGAATTACATTGCTTCTCTCTAGCCACTCAAAATTTGGCTTGACTACAACTTCTTTGTTGCTTTAAGTAGTGTAGTCGTGTAGCCTTTTTACTTGATTTTGTATATGAATTCCGAACCTACTGTTATGAAGTTAACGATTTCGGTATTTTCATTTTGCGCTCAACTTATTCTTTCGATTTTATATGCTTAACATGATAATCTTAATATCTTATGTTAACCACTCATTTTTTATGCTTATTTAACTTTGAACTTTGCTGATAGCAAAATTTTCATTTTGAGGAATCGAGATCTGAGGATAACTGATTTGGGTAATGGTCGTCATTTTATTTCTTGCAATCATTAGTACTCCATTCGGGGGCATTTCCAGGGAGGGTGACGTGTGAAACTTTGATCATATTTTCTAGGTTGCTTAACTTGTGTTTAAATGGTCGTTGCTACGTAGTCATGCTTCTTAACCAGGTATATGTTTGTATACCTTTTTTAGTAAGTGTCCAGTAACCCACTACTAACACCCACTAAATACTAATTTACTGTTCAATATACATTTTCATACATTTACATCTTATAACTATCTAAGATTGATGTATTGGCTACCATTTGGTGATACTAGCTCGGATGCTTTGTTGTGATTTTAAACTTTAGTCATTGAATGTATAGGTTCTTTGGTTACATAAATAATAACGAAATGATGTGTGGTACCCCTGAATGATGCAATAATATTATTGTTTGGACTTACTTTTGCTTAATTAGACTTAAATATATATCCAACCCTCAAAGTTCTTTCTATAGTTGAATTTTCTGGTGGTAGAAAACAAGCAAAGGGAGATAAGTTAATCCACGATATGAAGGAGAGCAAGCAGTAGAGCCTAGATGCCTTGCTCTACTTGCTCTCATTTCATTGGATTCTCTTTACTTTACTTTACATATTTGGATGGTATATGTCCCAGATTTACTCAAACTAAGCAGTCCTTATTAGAAGCAACAATATTTGCATGGTTAAACCATGTCTAAGCTAACATCATTATATGTTTTTACTGCAAGTTTGAAAAGGGAGTGTAAGTTATTGTTCGAGCTGTTGAAAACTTGAAATCATGAAATGTAGGCATAGTCGCTCATGGACTTCATGGAATAATAATAATTTGGTTATGCAAGCTGGTGGTACTAAAGAGAAACCAGTGGTTTTCTTATAGCTAGCGCTGTAATTGAAAGTTTGAAGATTCTTTGTAATTATTTTATCATATTAAAGGAAGGACGTTGTACCTATAATAATTTATTGTGATAATTGGTTTTTGAGAGTTGTAAATGTCTCTTTTATCATATGCATTGTTGTCGTGATCAGCTTGGTTGTGGCAGTTTAGACAACATTTTTTCTATGGGTTCTCTTTCAGTAAAGATCATTTCCCATTCCCAATGGTAAATCATTCTTTCTTTGGTATTACATTATTATTATGAGAGACTATTGTTAAAATTTGATTGGGATTAAAGGTTATTTCTTCTTTTCAATACTGAAGGATGGGTTGGAATGCGATCTATTGGGCATGGGTAGATAAGTACCTCCCAGTTCATTCATGGATGCGTAGAAACAAACAACAGAAATGATTACTATTAGTGCATCTGTTAATTGCAAGTTTTTTCTCAGTTTAAATTTTGAGATAATAGACCTCCTAAATTCTACTCACTAGCAGCCAGCTCTTAATTGTGAAGTACCTTGCTTAACTTCTCTGACCATGGTAGCTAACCTATTCAAGATCAGAATGTGTTTTTGGTTTTATAGAAGAGGGACAACTTCAAACCAACGCGTCTATCTAAGAGGCTCTTAGGCCTCCCAGCACTTTCAAACATCTACTTCAAATGGAAATGTTGAAGATTAGATTTTAAAAGTTTCATTTGACAATCAAACACCACATGCATGTAGTAGCTTATTTAGTCTACACAAATCCATAAAGAGTATTCGTGCATTTCGGCACGGGCAATCCCTAGTCTTTTAATAAAACAAGGCAACTAATAAGGTGAGAACATTCTCTCCTACAATTAGCTTAGTGCGCACTTTGCTTATAACCGTCCAAAAAGACAGCTCATACCCGAGTGGGATTTAAAACTAAAAAAGATATGACAAGGCAAACCCAACATAATAGAGTGGGGAAAACCCAAAAAATCTAGAGGGGAAAAACTTATGTTCCCGCCATAAGTTATCTCTTTTAGTTTTGGCAACTAACCCAGATTATTCGAAGAGATTTACGGAGATGGAAATTACAATTATTGATGAAGCCAAGGATGGTGTTGTTAAAAATTAAACAATATACATGGGTATCAAACTATTGAAATAGATGATGATGGAGATTA
Organism: Coptis chinensis; assembly: GCF_015680905.1. Classification (NCBI taxonomy): domain Eukaryota; kingdom Viridiplantae; phylum Streptophyta; class Magnoliopsida; order Ranunculales; family Ranunculaceae; genus Coptis; species Coptis chinensis. The sequence goes on along the minus strand of NC_141456.1, from coordinate 20,304,571 downwards.
TAAAGATGAAGCGGTGCTAGTAGTTCCTTGAATTGATATGAAAATCCAGTAGTTCAGTGGATCAGAATTGGCAACGAACAACACTCATCTTTTCATTTTCTCTTCAATTTCCCATACTCACGCTCTGTTTATTGCTGACGAGAGAGAAGACTTTGTATTTTATTTTCTCTTTTTTATTATCTGTAGATGGCTTGTCAGACTTTTTTAGTTTTCTAAGCCACATGGATTCTCGAGATAATACTCATCTCTATTTCGACGGTTAGTAAAAGTTGCGCTCTAATTCAAAAGAGAGAATGATCTCTCCTTATAAGGACTCTTCAATAAATCCGACTCCCGGTACAATAGTACTTAAATATTATTTTATGTGTGACTCTTAGTTCATTTTTTGTGACGGTTTTGCCTTTTATTTTATTTATATTTTATAACTGTTTTGCCTCTCTATTGATTGAGAGAAGGGTTTAATCCACAGTTGCACAGCACATGTATCATGCTAGTGTTGATTAACTTGTAAAGACATCTTCATGGTACATTCTTCACACCTTAAGCAAATGTACATGAATTGAATTTAAAAATAGGGTTAACTAGTATTATCCCCTCCCAACTAGATAAGCAAATTAGGTCCCCCAAAATGCACAAAAAAAAAAACAAGATCAACTTAATTTGATTTTGTTTTTTTTTGTGTATTTGGGAGGGAGACCCTAATTTTCCACTAGTGGGAGAAATCCTAATTTGCTCATATATAGGGAAATACTAGTTAACCCTAAAAAATATGCTCTTAGCAATTTTGTAGAAAAGCATTTTGTCTCAATACATCCGTTAAGCTCTAGCATTTTCTGGTGTTCGAGATTGTAGTGCCTAAATCGTGGTGGTGCGCTCAGATAAAAATACCATCTACCTGAAATCTATCGCATATATTTTCTGATTATCCGAGATATTTTTGCAATGCCAAATACTATAGCACAATTAGCCTAGTATCAATCCCATGTGGGTCTCGGGTAGGAATAACTAGATGAAATATTGCCAAAATAAAAATAAAAAAAATTACTTATATGATTTCAATGAAGCAATGATTAGATGATTAGTTTACACATATATTATTTCTTTATTTTTCTTTCTTTCACATTGGATATCTTCGCTCACATTCAGAGGTTGTTGCTTACTTGCTTTACAAGTTACAAACAAGAAACTAGAGAATAGGTCGGGGTGGAATTCGAGCACTAAGTTTAGCCTCGGCTCATTTATTTAAACAAGCTTTAATATAAGCTCAAGTTTGGCTCATATATTATATGAAGAAGCCCGAGCCGATTCCGAATAGCTCGGCTATTTACACTGTGATGATGGTATTTGAGCTTATTGAGTTGAGTTTCACCCTGCTTGTTTATTAAATGAGCTTTAATATAGGCTCAAACTTGACTCATATATTATATGAACAAGCCCGAGCTGAACTACTCGGCTCAAATTCCACCCCTAAGTAGGGATCAAACAACTAGCTTGCCTTATGCTCTTATCTACTTAGAATTTGCCAAAAAAAGTTGTGACGCATTAGCATTTCTGTCTCCCAAATACTATCATTGCTATGTTAAACACCAATTTTCATTTTATTCCCATTTTATAAATAGTTAACATGTGTCGTCTTAAAATATTTTCCTTTAAAAAATAAATTTTCACATAATATTTAGTAAGTTTTATTTAGTTTTATTTTCTAATTTAGGACGGCGAAACTTATCTAGAGAATCGTTAGCTAAATTTTAGAGTATTTTAGTTTGAATGCGGGTAATTAGTAAGGATGCAAATCACTGCGTTAGGAATCCAAATTCTCAAAATAATTACAATATCACCACATGGCAATGAGGCTTTTAGCAATGCCCATTGATGATGGTGAGGCTCTTCTGGGCCTCCCACCCACCTCTGTATCCTAACAAACAAGATCACTCCTGTAATGCTTTAAAATATATATATGGTTAAAAAAAAAAACTTTAAATCACAAACAAAAACCCAATAATTACACTAATAGTAAACTTGCTTTGCTGAATTTTATTTGAACTTGCACTTTCTCTCACAATTTCATTAGATACTTAAGTAAATTAATTCCCTTGATTCATTGGCACAATTCAGACCATGACTACTGGTGGATCTTGTTAATTTTGTCTGAAATGCTTCATGTTGTCAAGAGAACCACTACAAATACTACATGTTCTAATTATCTTAAAATCAATTCCTTGGCATTTATCCTTCATTTTAGTCATATATGCCACAAGTAATCAGTTTATGTCCGACGGTTACTAGTATCAATTTCCGTAAGGAGGAAAGTGTTAGAGCACTCAGTTAGTCAGTTATACACTTATACACTTCCACGTGTATAGTCGTATTATGCACATCGTAGATACAATTAACCAAAAAAGGCTAGTGTAAATGTGTAATATTAGAATACATCTTGTATGTCGGGACTCGGGACTGATACACATTTCGCAAATGACGATTAAACATGTATATAATCATAAGAACAAGGCGCGCGTCTTATCATCATTTACATTTTTTCTTGTTTTTTTACACTTTTAGCTATATGTGACACATCCACACTGGATCCAATAGTTATATGATACAAAAAATCATACAATTTTTATAAGTTTTATATTAATGTATATTCTAAATTTAAATTTTTACAAGTTTTTGTTAAGTTGAATGGATTGAAAGAAAGACAAAGATATTAATTAAATAAGGTTTTATGGGTTTCCAAAATTTGAATCATGTGTTATGTTTCGTGAAGTCCCTCTAATTCAGTTCAATTTGTTTGCTCTTTTAGTTTATTGAAGTTGAGCTCATAGTTCATGATTTCGACAGAATTCTCGGAATTCCGCACAATATTTTCGGCTTTTGAGAAATTCAGAATTCGAAATCAAGAGTCGAAAAAATAAAATTCAGAATGTACTTGAAATATAGCGGAATAAAGACCAGAATTCCGATTTTTGGATTTGTCGGAATTTCGAGATTTCAAAATCTTAGACTATGGTTGAGCTAGATTATTTTGAAAGATACAATTTTTATTTTGCTATTTAATTGTTGCTTACGTCTTTTTTAAAAAGTGATTACTACCTAAATGATTCGTATTTTTACGAGTGTTGCTCAATAGTTGATATGTTTACAATCCTATATATTTGATTTTATTGTTTAGCTATGCAAATCAGTAATAATTCATGTCATATTTTATTTTATTTATTTATTTTAATTAGGCACGCCTAAAACACAAAAACAGTGATACGCCTTAAGTGTGTGTTAATGTCTTGACTACTTTCAACCAGAACCCAACACAGTGGCGGAGCCACGTTCTAGTGACATGGGGCACGTGCCCCATGTGAAATTGTCAAAAAAAAAAATTATGTATCGCGAGAACAAAACACTCAATGCCCAAGCCCAACTGATTGAACCGAACATACCACTTTCTCGCCTTCTCGTATAGATAAAAAAAAAACGTGGTTTTCACTTTTCTATATTTTGATTCAAACCAGGTGCTGCTAGCCTGCTACTGTTACACTTATTCAAAACTTATTCTCTTCAACTTTCATTCTTCATTATTGATTTTCTATAGTGGTATATCTCTCTCTCTCTTAGTAGACATTTGTTTCTTTTTTTTATTTCAATAATGAAAAATCAGATAATCAATAGTTTGTTTCAAAAAAGAAATCGTGAAGATGTGTCTAATCCGGTGGCTCATATTCAAAATATTCATAACAATGAGGAAGTGGAGATGGAGCCTAGATCGAAAAAGATAAGTCTAACTTGTATTGAGGTTGATGTGTCGAATCCGGTGGCAGACAAGTGGTTGAATGATTGTCTGGTGACATATATAGAAAAATGTATTTTTGATAACATCAGTAATGAGGCAATCTTGAAGCGTTTTCAGGATGCGGATCGTAAAGAGAGTTTATAACTTTCATTTTTAGAATTGTTAGAGTTCAAAAGAGCAAAATGTACTTAACAACTTTAGCTCTCTTTTTTTGTATACTACAATGGTAGTCTTTTTGCAAAATAACATTGTGTGTTGACGTGTACACTAGTATTTACTTAAAATTATAAAATTATAAGCATATGAGTCAGTGAGTGCCCCAGGTGAGGTAAATTTCTGGCTCTGCCACTAGCCCAACGTAGTGAAATAAACATTGGCCCGAACTTGTTCAACTTGAGCCCAGGGTAACACATGGACCAAAATATCGCCGATATATCCGATATATCGCCGATATATATTGGTATTTTGGTATACCGACATTGATATTTCCGACATATATCCACCGAATATAGAACTTTTTTTTCCGATATATATCGGAATTTCCGATATAAAACGTTATATCGTTGATATAATCGATATATCCGATATTTACGATATATATCGGTTGACTTTTTGACCATTTTTTAATATAAATATGATATTTCTAATATATTTCCGATATTATATGTCCGATATATCCGATATTTTCGATATTTTAAATAGTTTGAAATGGTTACTAAAAAAATAGATATATCCGATATATTGGGCCTTGGGGTAACATTCACATTATGGATCCTCCCCTGCAGAATGTTTATTCAGAGGGTGATTCAGCTATAGCTTCAATAGAAGTGGAAATGTTGATCAACTTTGAAAGACATCTTCAAACTGTTCAAAGTACATTCTTCAGCACCATGAGCAAATGCAGATGAACAAAAAACTGTGCTCCTAACAGTTTCCAAGAAAGGCATTTAGTCTTAATACATCTGTTAAGCGCTAGCATAGTACCAAACTACCAATGCCGCAGGGCTATTCCAGCTAAGCTATTTGTACGGAGCAGATTAATAAAGTGTAGAACCAGCTGATGCATGAACGTTGAATTGGCTAACAAATCAGCCCAAGTAAAAATGGTCCACACTAAAAAGGTCCAGATCAAAGAGTTGATCATGATAAGCGTGTACGACTCTACCCGAGATGTGATAGCTCACGTGGCTACTAGGCCCCTTAACTCTGAATGCTGCATTACACGTGTGACATCATGCCAAGTCCGACATGGACAGTTCCTTGTCTTCGTTGCCAACAAAGCCCAAATAGACATTACCCCATTCTTATCTGTATCTAGTGCTACAGAACAAAAAATGATAAGCAAAAGATGCTTCAGGAAACTAGCCGGGTCCATTTTATGAGCTTTTGCTGGAGAGGAAATGGGACCCTACTTGTTTGACTTGCGTGGTTGATGAGGAATTGATAACGTGGCAGTGTTCTGATTAGCTGTCGTGAAGAGATAGGTTGATAGTGAAAGTCCTCGATCAGTGGTTCCACGTTGTGTGCTGGATTGTCTGATACTCTGATTGTTCTCTTCGGCAAAGGCCCATCACTGGCCCTATCAAAATGGTCGGCACGAGAATATCGCTTGACACGGTCTCGGAAGTCAGAATTACCTTTTACTATTGGGGCAGTTTTTGTACTTTGGGTGTGAATTCATTTGCTTAATTTTTTAATGAGGAAATCTAGCGAGCTACCCCTCTTGAGGGGCTACCTATAAGAAAACAGGGGTTTACTTTTGAAGGAACTTACCCCCCCCCCTAACATGTGGCACATTTGTTAGGTTTAAGTGTTTAACATATGTACCTAAAAAATGGTTCTATCAATGGTTTAAGCGGTTAGGTTCCTTCAAAGTAAATCCCAAGAAAACAACCAAAATTACCTGCTGACCTGCCTGACCATCTTTGCAGAATTGAACTTGGAAAACAAATATTTGAGTTCACAAAAAAAGTTGTATATCTCTGTAGATGATCAAGCTATTGATATTATCTTTATTTGGAATGATGATAAAACCAAGTTTTAACTAAGAAAAATGGCAAATGTTGAAACCCCAATTAATATGTGAGAATTGAATGAAATTTAAACAATTTAGATACCCCAAATTCCTTTCAAATCTATTTTGATATTATCTAAAACTCAATAGACTCTTTATTCATCTAGTTTTTTTCTCACGTCCAAGAAAAATTGTAGTTCTTTCCATAATCTTTGTTTTGTTTTTCTTTTATTTTTTTTTCTTTCTGTTTTTGCACATTTTGAAGAAGATCACTACTATTCTTTATATTTTAAGTCTTGTCATAAATGACAGATTGAGACGGAGGGACTTGAAAAACCATGTTCACCTTTTAATCAATTTGAAAATTTTTCTTGCAATAGCCTCCATATAAGGGAACAAATTAAAAGAGAGAGAGAGGAAAGAGGAAAAAGGCAAGAGAAAAGAATCTCAATGAAACATGTAACTTTCTTTTTTAATAACTTAAGGGTAACTCGCTAACATTTCTCTTTTTTAATAAAGACTAGTTTAGCCTCTTGGACGTGGCCAAGCCACATAGGGCCCACAAAAAAAACTATAACCAGTAAATGTAGAGCTCATGATGTTGACAAAAATAAAAAAATTCATTTTTTAAATGAAAATGACAATTTTGCCTGTACAAAAATCTAAAACAAAACTATTTTAAACAGTGAAATTATCAAATTGCTCCTCAGATGTACACCAAAATATTGTTCATCGACCCCTATATTTTTTTATATAGTAAAGATATTATCGGGAGTTTTCTTTTTAACTATAGAAGAAAAAAAATGCAAGTTCGAAATTTAGTGTAATTTACTATTAGTGAATAATTAGCTAATTATTGGGTTTTTATTTGTGATTTGAGGTTTTTAACCTTTGGAGTAGGTTGACACTAAGGTGGTTGCAGAAGAGCATTGTCAATACATTGTGAAAACCCTATTGCCATGTGATGATATAATAATTATTTTGAGAATTCATATCTCAATACATTAATTTGTATCTATCACCCATTGTCAGAATTCAAACTATAATGCCTTAAATTTTAGCAATGATTGGCTTGAGATAAGTTTTGTCGTCCCAAATCAGAGAATAAGACAAAATAAAACTTGTTAAATATGATGTAAAAAAACATTTTTAAAAAGAAAAACTTTAAGACGACATAAGTTACCCATTTATAGAATGAGAATAAAATGAAAATTGTGTTGGTGCTTAACATAGCAATAATACTGTATAGACCCCCACTTTGCGGCTCATTAAGCCCACAGATCCAGCCCAAATCAATGCCCAAGGGCTTAATCCTAGCTACATCCAATAACTGGTCTATTTAAGAATATGTCCAGTTTTATTATTGTAGAAATATAAGGATAAAAGTTCAAAGAGATAACAATTCTTTTGACAAACAAACAAACAAACACAGTCTTCTTAGGACTCAATCTCTACCAATTCATAAAAAACATTCTCTCTCACAACAAGAAACTACGTTGAAACTTGATCCCTACAGAGTAGATCTTGGGTACGTAGGCAACTATTATCTTGGTTCAGTTTCATCTCCCCCAACATCAATTTTCTCTGTTTTTTAGTGCATTCTTTATCATTTGCTCTCATTATGTTGAAGCAGGTTATTGCCGAAACATAATTGGAACCGTCTGTGGGTTTTTTAGAATCCATTATCACGTGAAGAAATCAAGATGATAAGCACAATAAGCAGACCAAACTATCAACATACTCCTCCTGCCAATAGGAATCACAACCCTCGAAATTCAACTCGGCCAATGCAAGAACCGTTGAACAATCGAGTTGCTCCTAATAGTAGGATTAATTTTCAACATCCAACTACAGCACCGCCGCCACCACCCCTAACAGTCTTGCAATAAGAAAACCTATAAATAGGTAATCCTCTACGTGGTCCGCCGTCCGTCTATGTTGATCCTTCAATTGACATGGACATTACTCTCACACCAACTAACGGAACAGGTGATGGCAACGGCCAATACACCCCTAATACAGTTGAGCGTGAGTTATGACGAGTCAACATTTTGAATAGGAACTTAAGAAGGAAGCTAGCAAAGAGACAAAGGCCGGTGGATGACGTTGTCAATTCAATTACATCAAGGTAACCACATAGGGATGTAGGCCATTCCAGTGTATGAGACTGTCTTGAAGATCCACTTCTAGTTCTCAGCAACGTGCTACTTCTCAAGCACAATCAATAATGCACGCTCTAAGAATAATGACCCCCTATTACCCGAACTTATGGGGAGATTCGGATTGGTAGGGATAACTACTACCCTAGACATGTCTCATTGCAGACAAGAGCAACAAAACATGGAGGAGCGGTATAATTATATCGACCATCCTGCCAAGGGTGACTACTGGCCTAGACAGTTCCGGTTCTGAATAGAAAAGACAATCACCGATTGGAGCTAATTGTGCGTACCGCCAAAGATCTCTAACTCCAATAAGAGACAATGGAAGGTATCATTCTCTACATGGGCACGACCGAGGGCAGTTCTAGCTGTTCAAGCAAATACTTTAACTCTGACGGAACAACAATTGAAATAGTTGATTGCAAAAGAACTTAACAATATAGTCAAGGGATGTCATAATTTAAAATTTGATGGTCAAGGAAGGGTACTTGATAAGTTATGAAAAAACGTCATCCCATACAGGTTTGACCTGACAGGGAAGACCGACATCCCAGACAAGTTCGACCTGACAGGAAAGGCTGACCTCGTTGATTTGAGGAAAATCATCATCCCAAATAGGTCCGACCTAACAAAAAAAAAATAGCATCACAGAAAAAACTATAAAGAAGACCATCATCCTAGACCGGACGGACTTGACAGGGAAGGCTGACCTCGCAGATTTGGGGAAAATCGTTATCCTATACAGGTCCGACCAGACAAGGAAAGAAGGTGTCACAAAAGAAAGTATAAGGAAGACCAATCTCCCAAACGAGACCGACTTGACAAGGAAAGGCCGACCTCGTTGACCTAAGGAAAATCGCCATCTTAGACAGGTCTGATCCGATAGGGAAGGAAGGTGTCACAGAAGCAACTAGAGGGAAGACCACGATCCTAGACAAACTACCGGCTTAGATAGGCTGGTTACACGCAAAGAAAAAGACAATCTCCAGTCGGACTCGAACGTGTGTATCGCCGAAAATCTCTAACTCTTGTAAGAAATAATGGCAGGTGTCATCCTCCACATATGCTCGACCGGGGGCGTCTGTTTGTTTAAATCTTCTAGATGAAATGGATTTCACCCTGCTTAACACAAAGTCCTTTTGATGTAACTTCCACAAATAATGGTCATGGGCATGAAGAGCTTTGTCGTTTCTCAAGGGGAATTGGGTCAAGGAGTTACCTATAATTTTGCAGGCTTATAGTACAACACCAAAGTATTCAACTGCGTTATCACCTTTCAACCTTGAATATGGTGTTGAACTTCCGCCAATAAATTTCGCCAATTATTTCAACCCATAATTTCCGTCATAAACTTCCCCCAATTATTTCCGCCAATAACGTCTGCCAATAACTTCCGCCAAATTTTTTTGCTAATTATTTCCACCCATAATTTATGTCAATTATTTCCGCCCATAATTTTAGCCAATTATTTCCGCCAATAACTTTCGCTAAATTTTTTTGCCAATTGTTTCCGCCAATAACTTCCGCCAAAAAATTTCACCAATTATTTTCGCCTATAGTTTTCGCCAATTATTTATGTCCATAACTTCCGTCAATTATTTATGCCAAAAATTTCGCCAATTATTTTCGCCAATTATTTTCGCTAATTATTTCGGCCTTCTTTCGCAAATAACTTCTGCCAATAATTTTCCTAATATCTTCCGCCAATAATTTTCACTAATTATTTCCGCAAATAATTTCCACCAATAATTTCCGCTAATTATTTCCGTCTTTTGTCGCCAATAATTTTCGTCTCCTATCATCACCTACTGTCGCATTTGACAATGAGATTATGTGCGCCAATATTTGGTCACGTTTATTCTATCCTATTTTTTTCTTTTAAATTGATGTTTTTTTTTTTTTTTTTTTTTTTTTTTTTTTTTTCTATATTAACTTCTTTGCCACATAGGCTATGCCCATCCACCAAAGAGAGGGCGATGTATAGACCCCCACTTTGTGGCTCATTAAGCCCACGGATCCAGCCCAAATCAATTAAACCCAATGGCTTAATCCTATCTACACCCAATAACTGGTCTATTTAAGAATATGTCTAAATTCATTATTGTAGAAATATAAGGATAAAAATTCAAAAAGATAACAATTCTTTTGACAAACAAACACAGTCCTCTTAGGACTCAATCTCTACCGATTCATAAAAAATATTCTCTCTCATAACAAAGAACTACATTGAAACTTGATCCCTAAATAGTAGATCTTGGGTACGTAGGCAGCCATTATCTTGGTTCAGTTTTATCTCCTCCAAAATCAATTTCCTCTATTTATTAGTGCATTCTTTATCATTTGCTCTCGTTGTATTGAAGCAGATTACTGTCGAAATAGATACCATTTGGGCGACAGAAAGTTGATGCGCCACATTTTTTGTTGGTAATGTGTTGATGATGCTCTAAGTGGATGAAAGTAGAAGCAAGCTAGTTGTTTGATCACTAATTTCTTGTTTGTAACTTGTAAAGCAAGTAAGCAGAAGCCTCTATATGTGAAGAGATCGAATGTGAAGGAAAAGAAAAACTAAAAAATTACCTATGCGCTAAACTTTTGAATTTCTATGACAAAAAACAAGGCGGTCTAATTTTTAGGACCAATCAAATGGTAATCAATAATTTGTGTTGTCAAAAACTAGACTAACCAATTAATGGTCCAGTTATATTAACACAATGCAGTGTTTTATTACATTTTTTTTTCTCAAAAATAATATTTTTTTCAAAATTTAAAACGGTACATGATTCTCTCTGTTCTCTTCTCTATCTTTGCCGCCATTAAACCTCTTCATTTTTCAATAAGAAGTTAGAATATCCTATTCATTTCCTCTTCATTTTTACATAAATGATTTATATAGGTAAACAACATATTCAACAACTTCAAAATCAAAAAAGAAAATTTGGAGTTTGTGTAGAAATTTAAAAATAACATTTTAATTGGAGAAAATATTTTTAATTAGAGTGCTTATTGGTTTGATAATATGAAAATGAGAAAAAGAGAATGGCTAAGTGAATAAGAGGATTGACTAAGAGAGAAAGAAGAGAATGGAGGTAGAGGTGAGAATATTTGAGTGAATTACTTTCCGAGTTTTCAGATTTGAAAAACGGTAAAGTTGTTAGTTGTTACCAAAAAATAAATAAAAGAAGTTTGAAAAAAATATTTGGAGAAGGGTATTTATGGAAAAAAAGAAATAATTTACCTTCTTTGTAGTATTTGACTAATTTACTCACTCAACTAATCACTAATTTACTCCTGTGGCGTGAACAAAACAGCAAGGGGGAGGAGGAGGGTGTTACAATGCTCATGTGGAAACAGAATTTGCATTCTAATCTTTTGCTTTAGTTAAGGTTAGACCTAATAAACTTTTTACATAAAAATTACTTTCTAGCTAGCATTAGAAGAAGGTGCACATCATTTACAATACTTTTCACTTCTCGAGAATTCAGTAGTATTAGGACGTTTGAGAACTCCATCCGAACATATTAAATTTCGTATCCCCTTCGTCGTGTCAGTTTTTCGTAGCAATTAAGAAAGGATTATGTGACCGGAAATCTGAATTGTTGGAGGATGATCTAAGCTTGAAATGATAAAAAGATTCAAAACATGTATGGAACTATTGTAAATTGCAAATTAACAAATCTATAAATCTCCGAGTGTCACTGATTCTGATTGAAATGGTGGAACAAATATCACTTATTTTAATATCAAGTGAGGCTGGCACGATTCTATTCGTGACAGCGAGATGAATAGTCAAAAGCATATCAGGAATGAACAATTCCCTCACCTGATAATGAAAGATGAGAAGGTTGCACCTACTTTCTAAGATTTTCTAGTATTCAAGTATAGACGCATAGTGAGATGCTTTGTAATTGGATAGTTAGCAAAACCTGTGAACTTACAAGTCAAACAATAAGACTATAAATACATATTTCATGGTTAATTAAGCACGCCACTACGTTATTCTAATGCACCAAAATAGTCTCGTGAATGACATGGGAATGATTAGTATATGATAAAGTCATATAACTTAGAAAACTTTAACGCCAAAGGCTGATTAATACTCGTACAATGCTCTCTTTATAAGATGAAAAAGATAGTGTGATTCCCTACCAAGGGAAGCTGTTCATGCATGTACGGCTAAAGTTTGAAAACTTTTTCTGAACAAGTTGTCCACCTGATCATGCATACTAAGAAGTGAATCCAGGTTCCATGGCACATTGCATTCGTTCTAAATGAATTGAGTTTACTGAGCATAAGCTCGTTTCTTATTTTCACAATATTTACACGCAAAATATGTTCAAAAGGTTCAATTTTCACTTCAACCAAATGTGTTGATGTCAAACTCTTGCCACAGCCGATTTCTCACTTCGATCGTCCAGTTATGTTAAAAGCCTACGAATTATTTCAGGTTTATGGCAAAATTGTAGGAACACGATCAAAGAAAGACTAAATCAAAATCCCACACTATGAAGATCTTATTTACATTCATAACAAGAGACCACTGACAGAGAAATGACGACAAAAGGTGCAAAATCTACCACTCCAAAGAGTAAACAAATCCCACCACCACATCAGGTTGGGGTGCCAATAATAGCATTACTTCTTATTTATCAGAATCCATAATTACTTGGAACGGAAAAGGCAGTGAGGACAAATGATTTACCAATGCAAACTCAGTATGACCAGAACCACAAGGCCTGATCCTCAACCGGGAATTCATAGCTACCACAATCTGCGGATTGGTCGGGATAAACAATCTCTTCGAGCTTTGGAAAAGTATATACTGGATGTACTAAGGTCTTGCTCAAGTTATCTTCTTCATCCTGTGAAAGATCTGACTGCTCAGGCTCAAATACATGAGAAGAATCACCAGGTTCTAACATAGAAGAGTGAACCCCATCAGTATAATGTGGGCTATCTGAATCATAGACATTGCTGTTGGCAGAACTGAGATCTTCCTGCTTACATATAATGCTTGCCACAGCGGATGGTTTCTTCTCGGAAACAGGCTTGTGCGGCGACTCCGGTTGAGATGGTTCCAAGGCATCTGATGTCTCTGAATTACCCCTCGCATCATCTTTGTCGCCCTGCTTGTCTGTCAGGCTAAGAACCTGTCAAAAAGAAAGTTGCAAGTTTATTAGTAACGAATTCTCGAATTGGCTAAGGACTAGCAAATACTTAATTTCTTGGTGCTCAGGGTAGTACCTCAGCTTTAAGTTTCTCCTTCTCCTTGAGGAGGCTCTCGTAGTTGCTCTTGAGGCTGTCGTAGCTAGCTTTCAGAGAATCATAATCCTTTTCTAACTGTTTTGTCTTCCATCTGGCTCGCCGGTTTTGAAACCATATTGCAACCTGCCGAGGCTGCAATCCTAAGTCCTTGGCTAGCTGCACTTTCCTTTCAGGCTCAAGTTTATTCTCCACCTCAAAACTCTTCTCCAAAAACTGGACCTGATCAACAGTAAGCCGCCTCTTCTTTCCAGGACGAGAGCACTCATCCAAGTCTTCATCGCCATTTTCTTCTTGATCGTGTGATTGGTAAAATGACATTGCTTGTGCCTTTCCTCCACGAATATTTTCGAAGTTCACTATGGATCTTGAACCTAAAATCCAGTTTCACCAGATATCAAGCCACTACCATATGATAAAATAAGCATTACAAGACCACTACCAACTTCTAACACACTTGATCCTACTTATACCAATACAGTAACAGAAGGTTCCTAGGCTTTTATTGATTCACCTACAAGTTAGTGAATCCGGCCTAGTTTGTTGCTTGTATTAAATGCTGGGAACTGCAAATGGGGACCTCAATGAAATAACTTTTTGCTTTTGTTTCTTTATATAAGTTCAATGTCTATATTAAGAGAAACTAACACACCTTTTCTGAAACATAAAATTGAATAACCAAACGACTTTCCTACCAGCTCCCCCTAAAGCATTACAAACAAAATTCCAAAATCAATTAAAGCAACAAAATTGTTTATACAATAAAACCTGCAAAAAAGACTTCAAGTTGAAGTCTACTATGAGGGGTAGTACTTGTTCTGCACCTGAAGCTACTCTAAACATATAAATGAAACAATAAATCACCTTTTTTCAGTACTAAAACTGAGTTGTAAACTGATATTCTGTGTCTTAATTAATGATTTATAAGGACAGAAACTATGAGTGTCAACTGAAAATCATACCCAAGTCCCAAAGTTGAAATAAAACATAATCACTACTTATTAAACAAGTAAAATAAGTATACCAAAGTTCCAAAGTTGAAATATTTAAAACTTTGTAACCAAAAAAACAAAAAATTACCATGGAAAGGAGAAGAGTTGGACAAGAAGAGAGCTTCAAGAGCTTCATTAGAACAAGAAAGCCCGTTGTCTTGAAGTAAAATAGAACCACCACCATAAGCTTTTCTACTACTCGACATAGTTTTACAGTGTTGTTTTTTGTTTTGTTTATATCTTTTTCTGTGGAAAATGAATTCCCCGGGAAAAGTTTTCAAACGTTCATTGAAGATGGCTTGTGACGAAAAAAGCTGGTGACTAAAATCTCAGTGATGAGACAAGTATGAGACCAACGGAAACTCACACCCATCACTCAGTAGAAGCTCACTTTTGGTTTAACCACCGTTATAGTTAACGGCGAAGCTTTAAGTCCGTCAGCTTTGACGGAAAATGTTAAGCAGAGGAGAGAGAGAAAGAGAGAGTTTCTTCTCTGGTTTGTGAGAGTTGATGGGATTTAATAAGCTAAGAGTCTTTGTTTGTGGGCCAGGTGTAGAGTTTAGTTGAAGTTACTACTAAACCCTTTGTGTTTGTTTTTTCTTACTCTCTTCTCTCTTTTGTTTTTGTAAAGTGGAACAATTTTTTCACAAAGTACATATTGTGGATCCCTTTCTCTTAGAACTTATGCCTTTGAAATATTAGCAGTTCTAGAGTAACCAGGGTGCACCCGTAGCATGATTTGGACATTTGTACATTACTTCGGGATGCAATACATCCGTATTTTTGGTATTATGAGTGGTCTATATTAATTATACCACTCTCTTTTTTTCCTGCACACACTAGATTTTCTATTGAAATATCTCTTTTGAGTTTGGATAAGTAATAAACATTGAGAATCTCAGTGAAATGAATTACAATGAGGATACACATACAAAGAATAATATATATTGATAAGATAAACAATGACAAGTACGAACTTAAAATTAGAGACATGAGTGTTGGAATATATCATTGTATGAAACCTAATGATTTAGAGTATTTTTAGTTACCATAAATAAAAAATAGTATTTATTGTTCAATTTTTTTTTCTCTCTTTATTTTAATTTTTTTCAAAAGAGGATGGCCTAAGGTTTAATTTGTGATATTTTTTTTTTCATATAAATTTCTATTTATAATTTTTTAGGGTTAAAAGAGGATGGCCTAAGGTTTAATTTGTGATATTTTTTTTTCATATAAATTTCTATAATAAAATATGGTAATTTGCATTAGATTTTATATGGACAAAAAAAAGTACTAAACATATGCTTTTGACAAATAAAATTCTGTAAAGCTTTGATGTGAACTTTATTTAAGTAGAACGAGTAATTGTTATGGAAAAACTCCTTCTAAATATTAATTTATTTTGTGATATCTGTCAATTGGAATTGTAGGTATACTAAATTTGTATTTAAAAAAAATAATATTCTTTCTATTATATGTATGTAAACAATTGACATTTTGAAATTTTTCTTGCTAATTTAATAGTAATCCACAAGAAAACGTAAAATCTTGAAGATATGAAAAATTAAGAAGCAACTTTTCAAATGCCTCAAAGGAAAATGCTTAATCAGTTGTGTTCCCTTAGATAAATATTGAATACTTGAATACCATCTAAGTTCTCATCAAATTGAATTGTTATTAGATGACCCGTTCAAAAATAGACAAACGTATTTAGATATCTTAGATAATAATAATATAAAAAAAAACAGTTTAAATCACTTGTGGATGAATTGGTAAATGAGCAGAGAGGTAGGGAAGATGGTGATGACACCAACGAGGGGTGGGAGGGAAGAAAACAAATAATTCAGTCAAATCAATCACTTTCAGTAGGGAGGCTCAGAATTTAGACGGGTGGTGAGTCACCCTGTTTATTTTGTACTGGAGTGTTTAATCTATCTGGCCTTCTTTTCAAGTGGTCTCCCATGGGCCCAGAACAACTTTGAGCGAGCCGTCGCGTATTCCCGACTGGCGCTTCACTAACTTCTACAGTTACTCCTATTGGCCACATCTTTGCACTCGTGGAAAATTACCCAGTCTGGGCTTGACAGCTCGGCTTCAGCTGTCCGTTTTATATTGGTGTACACCAGTGCTAACCAAATGTTGACACATTGTACCGCAAAAAACGAAAGAGGAAAAACCACCTCAGCAAATGACAACGAAATAAAAGTTGATCCTGTGTCTTGGCCCCTAGATATCGTTTTCGAAGCATCTAGTGAATTGTTTGATCACAAAAGTAACAGTTCATGGTTAATGGTAAATAGGGCAAGATTTAGGCAAAGGCTTTTAGTGCTCGTTTGTTTACTTGGAAAAGATGCATGGTTAGTAGTGCTCATTTGTTTACTTCAATGGACTAGATGTGTTCATCTATTTATCTATCTAATAAGAAGTGCAGTACGGTGGCTACATAACCACGCTTTAGTCATACGCTTCGTTGAGAATATTCGAACTTAGCATTTTTTTTTTTGTGAAGGAACTTAGCACATTTTGATTGAAAGAAACAGAATGTTTGAGACATAGATTACTTTCGTACACTAAGAGAGTTTCTCCGAAGAATTAAGTCCATACAACTGATACAAGTGGTTATGGTAGACGTGTATTTAGGCGCTTTCGATAGATATATCAATCAATGAAAGATTGATGTTTCTTATTCCTTGAAATGATAAGTTCTGTATTTTCACCCAATTAAAATGCGGAACGCTTTAATTAGCTTGGCATATTCTCACACTGTATCACCTTGTCAAAGGAAAATGCTATTTTGCAAGTATTCAAGATTTTGCATGGCGGCGCCTCTGTGCTGCATTTTCCAATGGAAATAAAGAGTTAATTAGTTAATACTAGGAAGAAAACACAAAACTAATTTCATTGCAAGTTTATGTTGGAACAGTCTCTTTGAAGCCCACCACAAATACAAAATTCATAATTGAGTTATCTTCATGTTTATGTTGGTGATTTAAAGATTTCGTTTGTTTTAGGGGTTATCGTGTTGGACATCTGTTAGAAGGAGATCTGGAGTGTGATGGTCCGTAATTGTGCACCAACTACGAAGGGTCAAGGTAAAGGGTACAGTATTGCATCAGTAACACATTGACTACTTGAAGAAGAGATTGTGGTCCATTAACTCGTGCCATTTTTGTCGTGGTCCATTCCATGATGGCCCAATCGACAACAACAAGGCCATTGACTGTTGTCTGTTGCACAAATTAAACTTACCTAAATTCTCTAGGCCCAAAATAAGCAAACTGCATTTTAAGGAAACGTTTTGGGCTTTGATGGACCTAAAAATCAAATCATAATTGGGTTATTTAGACTTTGGTACTTTTTTAGACCGATATTAGAAAATAGTATCAAATTTAAAAAAAAAAAAAGTAAATAATACTATTTTTTTCTTGACAATTAGTTGACCGAGTTGTCCATGGTCAATTTGGCAGTATTTTCAATATGACAATATTACCCCTCTCGTGTCTCTCAATTTTGGTAGCACTTTTTAAGTAATTTTGACTATTAATTTGTTTTTTGTTGATTCTAATGAATTAAGGAAAGAAACTCCCACACTTGCACATAAAAATTTCTCACTCTATCTGTAACCATCTTTTTCGTTTCTCTCTCACTCATTTTATCTTCTACTAAAACCTTTACATTGATTGATTAATAGTTATTTGTCATTCACTCACTCTCCCATCATTATTTTCAAATTTCGTCGTCAATTTTGAAGATGGTTATCGTGGACTTCATGAACCGTTGAGCACAACTTGAGTATGAAATCGTTATTTGGATAGTCATCAAAATTGAAGTTGGTTAAACTTGTTTACTATTTGCTAAATGTCTTCGGTTTCTTGACCTCTCAAAAAATTTTATTTACAGGAAGCGACATTAAAACTCAATGTGCTTACTTCTGATGAGTTTGACAAGTTTGTGGTTCCTGAGAAGATGATTGGTCCGTCCGACTAAACGATGGAAGATTTTGCTGGACTTCGATATTTCCCCTCTCTAACTTCAGAGTAATTATCCTGAAGTTCCATTTTTTTTCCTCCTGTCTGTCCTTTCAAACTGTTGGCAATGAATGGTGACAAGCGGTGCTCAATACTAGTATGCGTGTTTCATGTATTTTCTATAATTCTTTAGCTGATATTGACAAACTTGTCAGAGCTCATGCAAGTCATCCTTGCAATTGATTGGGCTAACAATGGAAGGTCCATTCACCACCTTGTAAGGGGAAAATGAACCAGAGGATATAGGGTAATAAATTTCCAAAAAAACTTTTGTTAAAAATGGGTAGTTGCAGTATACAAAAAGTATGAGATGATTAGAACAACTACAGTATTTATGTATTCAAGGATAATGGCTATACCACTACTATTTCCAGTTTGGCCTTCTATATCTCTTATTATTGATTAAATTTCAGCTTTTGTGATATGGAAATTGTGGTTGGGAATGCGTCTATACAATTGAAGAAAAAAGAGATACAACTAAATGCCCATCTGTCATTCTGGTACAAATGCTAAACTGTGTCATGACTCGTGATACTATTGGTCTGGTTCAAGTTTGTATTCCACTCAATATTTGTATGTCAAATAACCCAGCGGTTGAAGTTGCAGAATCAGGTTTCCCTCGTCCCATGCGCAGTCTGGTTAGTTGGCTAGTTGTTTTTCTGTGTGCTTTAACGAGTTAAATTTATAGGGGAAGGTGAAGAGGGAGCAAATTCATCTAAGGAATTTTGAAATCGTATTATGCCTACTCACGTGAAAACGTAGATATTATGAAAACTAGCATTTTGGGCACGCTCTGTGAGCGTGAAAATGAGAGTTGTCCAATTAATCAAGCCACGAAAGTAAGCTCAACAAAAGCCCAGTCCATGTGGCAAGCTAGCATTTTGGGCACGCTCTATGAGTGTGAAAATGAAAATTGTCCAATTAACCAAGCCATGAAAGTAAGTCCAACAAAAACCCAGCCCATGTGGCAAGATTGATTTTTAAAAAATTACAACTGAAGCCCACTCAAAATAAGCCCAACCAAATTGCAACCGAAGCCCAATAGTAAAAAGCCCATCGAATTTCAGCCCAGCCGCAATTGTTGACAACTCTAGTTAGAGTTGAATATTACATTTACACATTTACCCTTATCAAATATAATAAATTTAAAAAAAAATCAGATTATAGCATTATAAATAGAAATTATGAGCGAGGGCAAAATTGGAAAGCAAAAAATCCGATTGATGGAAATAACACTGTTGTTTGGAGAGTTTTCCTTATAGGTAAAAGATATGAACATATTGAAAAAGTTTGACTTCGGTCAACTGACAAAAATAGTACTATTTCATAATTTTTTTGAAATTTGGTCTATTTCTTCAGTCTAAAAAGTAATACGAAAGTCTAAATACTAGGGCTATCAACGGGCTGGACTTGAACAAGACTCACCTATGCCTAGGTCCCGGTCCAAATTATATTCGCATTTAGAAGGTCCAAGCCCTATCTAAATCTTGTTGGACATGATCGGATTCAGACTTGGCTTAAGTTCGATAAGATTACATGGAAATAGTTAATTTTTTTGTGATTTCTCAAAAAAAATTGAAATTGAGTATTGCAAGAGTCAAACCCATGTTTTATGTGTGGCACTACATCACCAATCCACCAAACCCCAAACTTTTTATAATTGAAAATATATTAGTATTTAATTGAAAAACTAACAAAACTACTTTATGTCCAGAACTGACCCAATAGTCTTATCGGACAATATTTAAGATATATATAAGTCTCTCTCTTATTGGTTCCGATTCAATCGGGCTTTAGCCCTCGCCAGCCCATTGAAAAATCCCCATAAATAATCGCAAATGATAAAGGGAGATTAGATTGATCTCCCCAAACCTATGAAGCGAACGTAGGATAAAATGTCCATATCTCAAGGTTGGTGAGTCGGAGAGCAAAAAAGGTTTTTGGTCCCTCACTATACTGATTCTACTGAAAAACATACCAACAACGAGAAAAACTTGCATAATAAAATCAAAAGAGAGAGGGAAGAAGACGAGGGCATTAAGGTCAGTTGTGGGCCATAAACTCTCCTATCTAACGGTTATTTGTAAATAATTGGTTGGGAGATACGAAGAGCTTCTGGAATAATATTCATTGATTATTTAACTTTTCGCCGTCTGCATTTCTATATCATCTTCTTTTATGCCATGAATGTACATTTATATGGATTACCATATTTTGCTAATGTTCAAAAATATCAAGTACAACAAGGAGACATGAGTATGGTGAGAGATGATATTTGGTTGTAATATTTGCTAATTAGGAAGTTACTTTTAGCTTTTTAACCTAAAGAAACGTTGATTTGCCAAACATGTTTTCCGCTTTTTCTTAGTTCCCAAACGCCCCCCATAAGCCAGGCAAATTCCATACTCTAGGCACTTAACTGATGAACCAGGCATTTACTAAATTTTAAAGCATTCATCTCTTCTGGTCAGGTTTGGTTCTTACAAGAGGATAAAATGGTAGCAGGTGGGCGTGTTCGGCTTAATGGGTGGCAACAGGCAGCTGTTGCACTGGGTTCTGCAGTTGGTGCACTTTTGGACCCAAGGAGAGCAGATTTAATAGCAGCATTGGGGGAAACTACTGGAAGACCATTTTTTGAGAGAGTTCTTGAGAGGATGAAAAAGAGCCCAGAGGGCCAGGTGTGTTTTCCAACCACACATGTAATTTTTTTTTGGATAGAGTTGCATAAGAAGTGTATGATTAAATTGCATACGAAAACCAAAACCTGCAACATTAATGAGTATTATGGTCGCTATTACTCTATTAGAATTGTTACTTGATGTTTTTTCTTTTAATATTTATGTTTTTTTTAAAAAATTGGTGGTGTATTTAAGAAATGCTAAAGTTACACTTTGTATGAGGATTGCAACTAAGGGAATCATATTACCTTTCATAAAGTAATTGCTCAATGTTGATTTGTATTGTTGATAAAATAATATCCTGACCAAAAGTATGCTGTGTGTTAAAGTGTTTGCACCTTGTTCATTGACATTTTCAAGAGATTGTAAACGATGATGCTTTCGGCAAACGACATACGTGAGACAAATGATTACAAACAAAAATAAAGGCTAGTTGTCAACTTGTCCGGTTCTTGATGTCAGGTAGACACATTCGCTTGAATTGTATATTTTGGACCAAAATATTTTTCAGCCTCGTGTGGAGTTGATAAGTTTACTGATTAGTTCATTTTTCACACTGCTCCCGCCTCCCAGTTATTCAGGTCAACTTTCTTATGGGTTCAATCTTTCTGAAAGTTTCTCGACACAAAGACCATGTACTTATTGTCACACTAATATGCTTAAGGCCATTGAAACATGGGTTGGATTCTATACTTAAACACTTGTAGACATATACATTTTTGTATCAGATTATGATATGACATAATTCATCGGACAGTCAAAAAGAGTAAAAACAAATTGGTCGTAATGTGATTTTATGCGAACTCTTTTCCTATTTTTTTTCCTTAAATTCACGGAGATTTAGATCAGGGAGGGAAATATTACTTGTTAGAGCCTGAAACCCTACACCTCTGATTTACTCGATCTTCTTCCTTTGAATCATGCAACTGCCAAAGTTTATCAACGTTTTTCAAGGTTACGTTTTGACCTCTCTTTAGAAACAATCACATTTTCTGATAAAATAGTCTTTTGGTGCACCAGATCATTTCATTAGGCAAGTCAGCTGGTTCCGGAATTGGAGCTGTAGTAGGAGCTTGAGTAGTTGGTATTGTCAGAGCCTGAATGTTTTCCTATTTATGAGAGATTCCCGTACATTCTCCTATCTTAAATAAGGCCTTTAGGTGGCATAAAAGCCTTGGAATGGCTGCCGCGCCTGATTTGACTCACCATTATTTGATTAGGCGTTCTTTGTCTGTGCATTACCCTACTTCCTTAATCCAAATAGCCATAGGAGAAGCTGAGCTAGCTAACCTAAGTCCGTAGCTAAAGTTCTCAAACAAGAGTTCCATTCCCCTTACTCGTATTGCAGGCAAATCCCGTTACTAGTAGTTCTGGTTAGCCCACTTGCCCGAGCACACTCTCAACTTGTAGATGCGCCTTCGCACACCCCACGAGAATAGAAAAACCAACAGACCACGAACACCAGCACGCATGAAAACAGCCCTTTTGAAAGCATACCCAAGGAGCGGGCATCCATCCAATCTTCACTTATAGACATCAAATGGCCTTATTTCCGTTCGTTAACTACTTCTAACGAGCAAGTTAGTAGCCTACCTCGGCTGGATGTTGGGACAAACAGTAATAACCGTGCTTATCCTTCTAATAAAGAAACTAAACCTTACCTAAGAAACCGATTCACCCACTACTGCTACTACTAGTATAGAAGAAGATCTATTAACACGCACGGCTACCTATATAACAAGTTGCCTCTGACCTCTGTCTCACGACCGCAAATAGAACCTGTAGCTTCATGCCCTGACCTGACCTGAACTACTACTGCCTTAGCTGCCTAGCTACTAATAACTTGGCACCCGTCCTGCCAATATAGTAGAAAGAGTATAAGTAGGATTCCACTCAGGGCACACTTGTTAGCTACAGTTCCCATCTGTCTTGTAAAGAACTCGAACTGCCCGCAGTTACGGGACTAGCTCCCCTGGCCGTAGCAACTACAGTTACTCTTGCTCCTGAGCTTCAAAATCCTTACTTCAGGGGATTAAGGTAGCGTTAGCTACTTACTTGTATTAGAGTAGGACAAGGCCTTTATCCTTCCTATTTCATATCATACTTGGGAACTACTATCTCTAAGTCCGGAATAGTGGCCTTGGTTCAACTCCTAGCTCGAAATGCTCCCAACTCCTTACTTAGATTTCAGGGGGTTAAGGTAGTTTACTTGCTGGCTGATAAGCACCCCATTCCTAAGTTACTCAACAGAGAAGAAGGCGTTACCTTAAAAGGGGTGTCCAAACTTTGAATACAGCTCTTCTTGAATCTGTTGCAGCACACCCTGCTATTCGTTTTGCATGGAGGAAATTCAATTGAGCATCAAGAAGAGTGGAGTTACGGGATGAAGGAGAAGAGACACTTTCCTACTTATGAGGGTTCGGGAGGTGAGGTTGAAGCATCTGAGCTAGTTTCAGCAGCAAGGATGGCAGCAGCAGTGGATGTTGAATAAGTCGATTTGGTTGAACAACTTAACCCGGCAGCCTGTTTAGTCCTGCTCATGGGTAAAGACAGCACACGGGTTAAATCTGCGATTATGCCTATCTAAATTCAGTTCCGGGTTCTAATCCTGGGCTATTCATTATATACGACTAGGACTAGTTAGAAGGGAATCTAAGTCAGCTTTCTTAGCTGCTAAAGCGTGGGTCCTGATCTAAACAAGCTCCAGACCCGCCGATGCTAGCTGGGTTTTGAAGCGAATGAAACGCTAGTTTAGCACCGCTTATGGGTAAACACAGCACCCCGGATATAAACATGCTATTATGCCTATCTAAATTCAGTTCCAGGTTCTGATCCTGGGTTATTCCAGCTAGGACTAGTTAAGTGGGTTTCTAAGTTTGCTGCTATGGCTGCCATGGGTGAACTGCTTAGGAGATTCAGTGCCTGAAGACTAGAAGTTACAAGCTAGTTCAGGAAGAGTTGCTTTACCGAGAGTTAAGGAGCTAAAGCGTGGACGTTAAAAGAAGACTGATCTTTTCTAAGCAAAGTATGGAGCCAAAGCCAGAATCTGATTTGGATAAACAAGCAAGTGCCTAACCAATCCAATAAATAGAAAACCTATCTCATGGTTTAGATGCATTTACCGGGACTTTGAGTAGGTTGATGGGTAAACACCCCAGGGCAAGGTTAAACAAGCGATTATTCCTATTTAAATTAAGTACTGGGTTCGGATCCCTTGCTTTTAGTACCTGCTTCGGATCCCTTGCTTTTACTGCTTTAGTAGGTGGGTCAGTAGCTCCAGCTCTTGAGTGAAGTAGTTTTTGATAACCGCTAGCCTAAGGTCAATCCTGTCATGTCAGCTTCTAAGTTGATACTCTGGTCTAATCGAAATAGCCTATCCCGGGCCTGGGGAAAACGTATCTAACCGGCATTTAGACACATTAATCGGGTCTTTTAGTACATTTTAGGGTAAAAAACAAACACCGCAGGGGTTGGTTAAACAAGTGATTATGTGCATAGCAATTCTGTTTAGGATTCCGATAATCGCTAAGGGTAATGAATTTCTGTTGGAGTGGAAGTCAATCCTGGTTTAGAAGAGTAAGCTGATCTTCTCTTATCCAGAGTTCTTTAGGTAACTAAGTTCCGGGGCAGAAGTCAGCTTCTATTCCGACGATGCTAGCTGGCATTTTAGGCTCATTAAACTATAGTTTAGTACCGCTTATGGGTAGGCTAGGTGAAACTCAGATTCTGGGCATGCATATAGAAAGAGTTTCGGATAGAATCCTAACTCGCAACTGCAAAGGGAAATGAATTCCTGTCAGCTATCCTTGGAATAGAAGAACTAGCTTATCCTGCCCGGGGAAAGAGGGCTAACAGGCCTTTTAGCAGCTTTTAGGGTAAAGACAGCAGGGCTTGGTTAAACAAGCGATTATGCCTATCTAAATGGAGTACCGGGTTCCGGTAGCCTAAGAGTAATGGATTTCTGTCCGCTTCTAAGGCGATCCTTGGGTCAGTTACTTCAGTCGATGCTGCTAGTAGATATATCAGAATTAGTTAATAATTCAGAGAATGGGATTTAGGCGAGTAATTGATATTACATGGCAAGGAGAGCTTCAATGGTTTGAAACTGTAACACGAGGTAAAGGATGCGAACAAGATGGAGACAGGCTTGTGTGGAATGCGTTCATGTATTGGATATGGAAGACAAGAAATGATTGAATTTTTCAGAACAAACACTTGGATGCACACCAGGTGGTTGATTCAGTGTTGGGAGATGCCAGAACACGGTTACTGGGGAATGAACATTCGAATGGAGACAGGACCCGATGCTTAGAACTTTATGGATAAATGGAATATAGAGGTTGGCTTTAAACAGAGATAACGAGAGTATTGCAGGTGGGTGCGCGCAGAAAAAGAGATTAATAACCTTAACACAGACGGGACTTTGCAAGGTACTGAAGGGGGATGGGAAGCAGCACTACGCAATGACAAGGGAGAAGTAATAGCTGCAAGTCATGGCAAATCAAATATGCAGGACATTGTGCTGATAGAAATGCTTTGTCTTTCAATGTAGTTCCTTTACTTGGGCTTCTTACCGTGACGGAAGAAAGTAGGTTCATAATGAGAAAGGGATTTGCTCAAGCTGTTTCCATTGCGGTCGGTTCTACTGCTCTTACCACTGCTGCTGCACCCTTATCCCAACCAAGTAATACAAAACCCTTCTGCTCAACAGCTATTCTGATTTCCGAAAAGAAAAAGACTATCTTATGACAGAACTTCGAAACGATCATGCCAAAGGAATAATGGAAGCAATCGTCCCTACCATCGTAAAATAAGAGCACCTGGCTCTGCCCATTCACAAGGACTCGATTCTATGTCCAAACATCACATGCCAGCAGATGTGGTCACCATCATAGGTACTCAAGATATTGTGTCTGGAGAGGTAGATAGATAGGACTACTAGTTGCTCAATCAGGACCCTAGCATTATTGCGAGCCAAAAACCTTTATGGATTCCCCTTCCCCCTTCTTTCCTCAACAGAGACTCTTGCTTCTGGGAGATCCAGAGATGGAAGATTCATAGAAGACGACTTGACCTCAGAAGATGTTGGAACTGCTTATGGCCTTCCGAACAGTTCATCGGAGCCAGTGAAAACAGGGAACTCCCTAGCTAGTGGTTCCGGAGATCTTGGTCCCTACCTCGCTGAAATGCGAAGATTCCAGAGAAGATGTATCGGATACCCATTCCATAGAGGTCGACCTTGAAGCAAGTATTAGTCGTTCATCCTCTATTCGAATGCGTGTTGAGATATGAGATATCCGGGATGTTAAGCCAAGGACCTCCCAGGCTTCAGAACCGCCCATTCAGGAGTTTTCTTTTTACCTGTTGCAAACCCAGCCCCTAGCCCGGAGATGAAAGCAGCAAGGATTTTACTACTATCTGAGGTAGGCTTTCCCTTCTGTTGGATCAGGCACTAAATACCCGGCTGGATATTTCATAACCTGGACTGCCAACCCCTCCCCCTCTCTTGAGCTTGCGTCCAAAGTTAGGAAGACTGGAGTTGGAGGAGGCTGAATAAAAACTTTTTCTTGCAGATCTATGTGGAGAAAGGAATTCTTCACGTCACATTGAAATAAGGGCCACTTTTGCAGCCAAGGCAAGCATGACACGAATAGTGGTCATTTTAGCAACCCGGGGCAAATGTTTCCTCAGTTTCGACTCAATATTCTGGAAGGAATCCTTTAGCTACTAATCTAGCTTTGTATCTCTCTACCAAGCCTTCCGCTTTATGCTTGATCTTGTAAATCCACTTGCATGCTGCCAATGGCTTGTTTCCCTGCAGGCAATGAGAAAAAGTCTTATTCTTTTTTTCCTGGGCATTGATTTCTCACTGCATAGCATCTCTCCAGCAAGAATGATTGAAGGCTTCAGCAAATGATTCAGGTTCATGAGAATATTGAACTGACATGAGGTAAGCTTGATGTTTTGGGGAAAACGATTCATAACATAAGACAACAATCCTTCAATGGGATAAGAAACTTGAGAGGATCGATGAACCTGAGAGAGGGATCCAGAATCTGAGAAAGCGACTGGAAGGGAAGCAACTGGGCTAGACTGCTGATCTTCTGGAGTAGTCTTAGCCTGGGAAACATAATGTAATCGCCGCCGAGAATAAACATGCTGTGCCGGGTGACTGGAATCCTCTGAGGTCAGCTGAACAGGCTGACAATCGGCAGAAGATGCTGGGCAAAGTTGCTGGCCTGAAGAGTGAGGCTGATCCGTAACATCAACTGCAGAAGAATGAGGTTCAAGTTGATGAACAGGAGAAGGCCGCAATACATCTCCATCACCATTGTCCCCCAGGGCTGATTAATTAGGTTAAGGAAAATATGAGGCGACCTCATTAAAGAGAACATTCAAGGATACATGTAGTCTCTTGGATTTCACGTCATAGCATCTATACCCGGACTGAGCATATCCAAGAAAGACACAAGTGATTGCCTGGGTGACAATTCCTCTCTTAACTGTGCAGGAATATGAACAAAACACGTGCATCCAAACACTCGCGCCTATAGGATGGTGCTGCCCCAGTAAGAAGTTCGTGAGGTACCGCTGCAGCTTATCCCCTCCCTCCCCCTCCCCCTCCCCCCCCCCCGACGCAAGCCGAGGAAGGAACTATAGATATATACCTTACCTCCTTGTGCCCATAGCATAGCTTGACCTCCGCCTTGAACTACCTGCACTCAAGAACACTAAGCGATCCAGAACCTGACGGTACGGAATAAGACTAATCCCAACAACCTGACTTGGCCAACCCATGAATAGGAATGGCATGTTTCGCTTCTTGTAGTTTACTTTCATAAGGCTGTTCCCATTCTCCCCTGAAATGAGATCTCCCCTGCGAATTGGTGCCCCACTGGCTGACCGATGAAAAGAGGCACAGGCCAGCCCCTTATAAGAGTCAGTGTCAGCAGCTCTCATTCCAGGTAGGGTAGGTGGGAGACCAAACCACCATTCCACTGTCAGGCCCTCATTCATACCTTCCTTTTTCTGCCTCTGCTTGCTTCATTCTCATTATCCAGAATATTTTTTCTAGATAGAAAGCTTTCGCTGTGCTTGCTTGCTTCATTGGTATTATGCTATTGTCACACATAATCTTAGAGATTAAGAAAGCTAAATAAAGTAAATAAAGAAAATAAAGGTTGAGAGTGCCACATTTCATTAAAGGGTGTAAAAGACTATTAAAGGGAAATATTACTTGTTAGAGCCTGAAACCCTACACCTCTGATTCACTCGATCTTCTTCCTTTGAATCATGCAACTGCCAAAGTTTATCAACGTTTTTCAAGGTTACGTTTTGAACTCTCTTTAGAAACAATCACATTTTCTGATAAAATAGTCTTTTGCTGCACTAGATCATGCTCTTTTGCGGCCATATTTCCCAATATTATTATCTCCGTTAGGTTTTACAGCTTTTTTTATCAGCTTATTCCGATATGTTCTTCAAATAGAGCATAAGATTAATAGTATTTCCTGGAGACTGAATACTAGTCTTGGAACCTTCTCAAACTTATAGAAAGGTCAATGTGAGACGTCCACCATTATTCCCACTATGACCACCAGTGGTTTCTTTATTTATTTTTTTTATATAAATATCTGAGAAACAATTGATGTATCTTGATGGTCATAGGAAATGTGGGTGGAGAGGATTAGCATCCTGCTGGTGTAGCCTTTGGGGGAACGTCCTTATTGGGCTGTTGAAGTTAAGTGGTGCCACAAAGTTGCTGTGAAAATTACAGAGTTAAGTGCTGAGCACCAACTTTTATGCTCTGTCAAGGCTATTTGGGGTAGCATTAGGTCGTTGGCCTGATACCTTGATAAGTATGTGGATCAAGTAGTTTTCATTTCTGTTTCTTGGTTTTTTTTCGGCATAATATATTGCAGTTGATTTACCTTTGACACTTGAAACTCATTCAGTCTGGTTGATATTTACCCCAGTTTGTTTATTATCATGATTTTGCACTTGACTGACGCTTGACACTTGAAACTCCTTGTACACTAGTACTAGTGCAATTCTTTTGAGGCAGCTATGCTGTTATAAGGCGACTGCTGAAAGCATGATATGTGACCATTATGCTTGAGCATTTTCTTTTTTTATATTTAATCTTATTTCCTTTTCTCAGTCTGTATTATTATTAGTACTATTACTACTACTACTACTTCTTCATCTTCTTTAATTGTTTCTGGTGGGAGTAGGTGGTTCGGGGTACCCTCTTCGTTTGTTGGTAATTTTCTTGCCAGTTGTTCTTTGGATTCTGGTCCTATTATGATGAGAATATGGTTGTAAAGTATGTAAGAAGTCCATTGGAAAGTGTACTTCTGAGACTGGTATTCATTTGTCAGAGTAGTGTTCTAGGATAAGAAATTTTCTCAGGGAGGAGTTGTGCCCGAAAAGTAGCTCAAGCTACCTCTCTAAGGACAAGGTTTAAACGGAAAAAGAGAGTGTAGAATGTTTTAAGTCTTAGGTTCCCGATAAATAGGCCTTGTTTTATCCCTTTGCAATTCACTGGTATTCTGAGTTTCTTATCTTTGGAGGCGTGGTACTCTTTGGTCTGATGTACCTCTTGCAGATAGATCCTAAATGATGCCTTTGGCCGGAATTTAAGTTGTTTATAATGAACTAGTCCAAGGATCATCAAGATTCAGGAAGCTCTAAAGAGATCGGCAGGCAAGCATGCTTGGTTTATCCGGTTTTTGTTGCTGTTGTATTCTTGTAAGTGAAGATAGTACGGACTAAATATGCCATAGAATCATATCCACATTTATTGATAGTTCCTCTGTTTCTCAGTCTAACAGGTTTGAAATGTTAAAAGTGGGTGCAACTGTCTTAAGCATGAAGATCTCAGGAACAGATTTGAGGCACAAATGCATATTATCTTCCAATTTTGTTTTTCAATAGCTGCTCTGTAAAATCATGCATTTATGTGCGTGTTGGAGGGTTTGTGACTTGATGGTATTGTTGTCTAATCCCACGTATTAACCAATTGTGCAATTTTCTCCACAGGCTATACTCTTAGAGCGCCCCCGTGTAATATCTGCTAATGTGGGGCATGCATGGGACCTACCAGAGAATACATTTGGTGCAGCGTACGCGAGATTCATGGGATCAAGGAACTTTTCCCCTGATGACCGCCCACCAGTGCGGTTCATGGAAACTGAAGAACTGGCATATGTTGCAATGCGAGCTCGTGAGGTGCATGACTTCTGGCACACCCTTTTTGGTCTCCCTACCAACTTAATTGGCGAGTCTGCTCTGAAGGTGATAGAGTTCGAGCAAATGCTCCTCCCCATGTGTCTGCTTTCTGTCATTGGGGGAACAGCTAGGTTCAATCAGAAGCAGAGAGCACTATTTTTCCAGCACTACTTCCCTTGGGCTTCACGGGCTGGTTTACAATGCACAGATCTCATCTCTGTATACTACGAGTGTCATTTTCATGAGGATTTGGAGGACGTGCGGAGGAGATGGGGGATTGTTCCGGCTCCTGCACCTCCCAAACCAGATGGAATGTGATGTAAAAGGATTGTGGTTTGGGCAAAATTCTATACTCAGCTGGAGATTTGGTTTGATCTGTGTACACCAGCTAGGCCAAGTAGTTGCTGATTGTTGTGGACTTGTGTTGCCTTATCGGGGTTTCTTCTTCGTATCCTTGCATGTATATTTCAGAAGTAAGAAGGAACTCTAATTTTTGGGTTTTTCTTTGTTCTTTCTGGATATAAAACAAACACAATTTCAGCAGGATTGTCTCCTATATAATCACTCGCTTCCCGTACAGGTTAATTTGGTCCGGCAATTCCCTCCCATAGACATTTTTCTTTTCTTGATTTTTCTTAATCTGCCGATACAGTTGTTGACATATCAGTTAACGATAAACACCGAGATTTAGAAACCTTAAAATCACTTTCTGCTTCAACTTCCATTCCCAGAAGTACACGATCCTTTTATAAGCTATAACTTTTAACACAAGAAATCTGATGGACAAATTTTACTCAAGTCATCCTTGCTTGCAGTGTTGTGTGTGATATACACGAGGGGATGTTGCATTTCCAATCCATGAGCAAGGTATTGTTATTTTCTTGTTTATGCTTGTACTTGTAACGTATTCCATTTTACGTTCTTTTGATCGTTTATGGAAAAATTATTACAACTCGTTCTGTCCTAGCAAACAGACTATAACTGCATGATACCAAGTTAAATAGCCGCTTCATTCAATTTGGCTTGCTCTCGAGGAGTTTGAAAATGCCGTCATCCTTCTTAGTGAGGGGTTTAGGGGTTTAGCGAGTTTGAAAATGTCGTCATCCTTAACCAACTTTTTTCAGAGTGAACATGTACAGCCATGAATCGTCAGGACAGTAGAGATCTCAAGAAATAATCGGTACTATCTAGCTACAAAAATGTGATGAGGAGAGACGTCTAACAAACAATATATCAAGGAGCATTTATAAGCTATAACTTTTAACACAAGAAAGAAGAGAAAAAAATTAAGGAAGAAGTTACCAAGAAATAACACCAGCATTTGTAATAGTGCTAGTCGTGCAATCAATTGAGAAACTCAAACACAGGCAACTCATACAAACTGACTAATCTAGCTCTACGAATTGGTTAAAGTAGGTCAAGAACCAAATCTGTCTGATCATAAAAAAAAAAAAAAGAACCAAATCTGGTCTTGATGCAGTTCTGGGGGTTTGGCGAGTAACATGATACTTTTGCAGAGAAGAGTGGTTACGTCTAGATTTGGCGATGTTAATCTGGAGTGGAATATAATACTGGTTGAGTGTCAGGGCCTTATGGGGGATCCTTCTTGGAAAGGTATCAGTAAGAGGTTGGCTGGATTTTCAGGGAGGATTAGGGACTGTTAGGAGATGGGACTAGGATTAGGGTTTGGGATGATATATGCATGGTTGTAGGGTAGACGAAGGTTTCTACTTTTAATACTCAGATTCAGTCACAAGTGCCTTCCACAGCATGGTGATCAATATAGGCGACATTAGCTTCTTTAGAATCTGGGAGAGAACCCTTGTTTACATTGTCATCTGCAAAGTATCTATATATATATATAAAAGCTTGCGCACATTCTCTCTCCTCACCATATCGCTCTATTTTGCACCTAGAGGAATATGATTGGCTCCTAAAAAATTGGATAGAATAATAATTAGTCACACCTCCCCAGATTTGTTTAAATCTCCCTAATCTATTTTTAATTTTCTATGGACTCCTCAAAGTAAAAAAAAACAATAAATTAAATAAACCTTATACAACCTCCTTGTATTTGTTTAAATCTCCTTTCTCTATTAAGTAATAATATTTATCTCCCTAACAAAAAAACCATTAAACCCCACACTATCGCAGAAAATTGGAAACCCGAAAGTCAGAAACTCCGAAAAGTGATCAAACCTAAACCTAAAAAAACTCTGCGATTTAAACCAAAAAAAAAACTTTGATACAGAAAAATCCTTCTTACGCTCCGGCCTCCCAACTTCTCTCTCTTTCATCTCGGATTTCAGTTTAGTGGGTAAACTTGCGTAGAACTGGCTATATACCTCAGGTGGTAACCCTATCTGAAGACAAAATGGGGTTATTAACATTCCACCACCAATTCCGAAAAATCCCCCAAACATTATTCCTGCTAACAAGACCATTCACGGGGAAAAGTAAGCTTCAAGGTCCAAGACTTTAGTTTGAAGATGTCCGTCCTTCATGAAAATACCAAGCATACTTCCATTTTCTCCCGGACCCTACCAAGATAAGTATCACTGATAAGAAATTTCCAGGTCTTGACTTTTTGGTTTGTTATTCTTTGCTTTTTTCTTCTACACCGTACTACACACAAATTACACAACAAACAACACATTTCAAGCTGATTTCAGCATCCGTATTTCATCTATATCCCCATTGTTGGCTGTTACGGATGGCTATGGTGGTTGAGCACTCGGCAGCTTTCCCACCTTTGTCTTCTCTGTCTAATCCAAAATCTTTCATCCAAGAAGAACTTGAGAAACTAGATGACAAGCAATCAAGGGTCTTCATCATTGTTCGGTCTTCGTTAGAACTAGCCACCCAGATAATTACAGAAGCAAAAGAAAGCGATCTCATGGGAAGGGATTCAGCCTGGATCACAGCAGACTCGATTACAAACCAATTTGACACGGTTAACTCATTAGTTATGTTCAAGCTCGCGCACATTCTCTCTCCTCACCATATCGCTCTATTTTGCACCTAGAGGAATATGATTGGCTCCTAAAAAATTGGATAGAATAATAATTAGTCACACCTCCCCAGATTTGTTTAAATCTCCCTAATCTATTTTTAATTTTCTATGGACTCCTCAAAGTAAAAAAAAACAATAAATTAAATAAACCTTATACAACCTCCTTGTATTTGTTTAAATCTCCTTTCTCTATTAAGTAATAATATTTATCTCCCTAACAAAAAAACCATTAAACCCCACACTACTCATCGAAAATTGGAAACCCGAAAGTCAGAAACTCCGAAAAGTGATCAAACCTAAACCTAAAAAAACTCTGCGATTTAAACCAAAAAAAAAAACTTTGATACAGAAAAATCCTTCTTACGCTCCGGCCTCCCAACTTCTCTCTCTTTCATCTCGGATTTCAGTTTAGTGGGTAAACTTGCGTAGAACTGGCTATATACCTCAGGTGGTAACCCTATCTGAAGACAAAATGGGGTTATTAACATTCCACCACCAATTCCGAAAAATCCCCCAAACATTATTCCTGCTAACAAGACCATTACGGGAAAAGTAAGCTTCGAAGGTCCAGTACTTTAGTTTGAAGATGTCCATCCTTCATGAAAATACCAAGCATACTTCCATTTTCTCCCGGACCCTACCAAGATAAGTATCACTGATAAGAAATTTCCAGGTCTTGACTTTTTGGTTTGTTATTCTTTGCTTTTTCTTCTACACTGGTACTACACAGCAAATTACACAACAAACAACACATTTCAAGCTGATTTCAGCATCCGTATTTCATCTATATCCCCATTGTTGGCTGTTACGGATGGCTATGGTGGTTGAGCACTCGGCAGCTTTCCCACCTTTGTCTTCTCTGTCTAATCCAAAATCTTTCATCCAAGAAGAACTTGAGAAACTAGATGACAAGCAATCAAGGGTCTTCATCATTGTTCGGTCTTCGTTAGAACTAGCCACCCAGATAATTACAGAAGCAAAAGAAAGCGATCTCATGGGAAGGGATTCAGCCTGGATCACACACACTTCGATTACAAACCAATTTGACACGGTTAACTCATTAGTTATGTTCAAGCTCAAACTCTCTCCTCACCATATCGCTATATTTTGCACCTAGAGGAATATGATTGGCTCCTAAAAAATTGGATAGAATAATAATTAGTCACACCTCCCCAGATTTGTTTAAATCTCCCTAATCTATTTTTAATTTTCTATGGACTCCTCAAAGTAAAAAAAAACAATAAATTAAATAAACCTTATACAACCTCCTTGTATTTGTTTAAATCTCCTTTCTCTATTAAGTAATAATATTTATCTCCCTAACAAAAAAACCATTAAACCCCACACTACTGCAGAAATTGGAAACCCGAAAAGTCGAAACTTCAAAAGTGATCAAACCTAAACCTAAAAACTCTGCGATTTAAACCAAAAAAAAACTTTGATACGAAAAAATCCTTCTTACGCTCCGGCCTCCCAACTTCCCAACTCTTTCATCTCGGATTTCAGTTTAGTGGGTAAACTTTTTCTTCTGGCTATATACCTCGGTGGTAACCCCCTATCAAGACAAAATGGGGTTATTAACATTCCACCACCAATTCAAAAATCCCCAAACATTATTCCCGCTAACAAGACCATTACGGAAAAAGTAAGCTTCAAGGTCCAATACTTTAGTTTGAAGATGTCCATCCTTCATGAAAATACCAAGCATACTTCCATTTTCTTCCCTACCCTACCAAGATAAGTATCACCGATAAGGAAGAACTTGAGAAACTAGATGACAAGCAATCAAGGGTCTTCATCATTGTTCGGTCTTCGTTAGAACTAGCCACCCGGATAATTCTGAAAAGAAAAGCGATCTCATGGGAAGGGGATTCAGCTGGATCACAGCCGGACTTCGATTACAAACCAATTTGACACGGTTAACTCATTAGTTATGTTCTCCATGGCCCGGAAGGCGTTATAGAATCGAAACCCCTTTCTCCTAAACTAACTCTCCTAAACTAACCCGTCATTAAGACTTCTCTATAAAATTTTAGAATCTTTTTTCGATCTATGTACCCTCAAGAAGACAACTCAACATCAAATATATGCTCTCCATTCATATGATACACTTTCCACTCTCCTCCACTATGATAATTGATTAGAAGAAACAATTATCTTGACTACGGTCACTATTTCACTAAGTCTTTCTTGAGCCTACCAAGAGAAGTATCACCATCATCAGAAATTTCTAGGATTGACTTTGTTGTGACTTTTCTTCCTCAAAGACTTTGCCCAAACCGATGTTACTAAGGTATGTTTACAAGGAAATTACACAACTAACAGCACATGAAGCTAATCTCAACATTTTACTTTCTTCTATATCCAATAATCTCAAAATAAATTGACTGTAATATGTAGAAAACTGGCCTGGTATTCTATCCATCAGAGTTGAGGTTGAAAGAGAATCCCATCAAACTTTGTGTTTCTCTCTATTATTTTTATGAGATGTAGGTGAGCAAAGGTATGTGCTGTCTTGGAGGTGAAAGTGCAGCATTGAGCAGAGTCAATGAGTACTTTTGGAGTAAGGTAACAAATTGCTCCTTATAACTTTCTTGGCATGGAATTGCATATTGTTTCTGAAATTAAAGATGCATTGTTGAAAAATTGAAAATATATGTACAAAGTGTAAACGTTGCATTACATTTTAAGAAAATGAGATATACCTTTCAACTTATCTAATCTGACCAAGTCTCTCCGTTGGATTTATTTTCAGAAGACCAAACTAAGTATGAATAAAAGAAAAAGAACAAGAGAAATTCTACAGTCTTCCCTTCAATGTCTCTTCAATGTCGTAAAAGGTGGTCTTCCTTTCCCTTTAAGAAATTATGGAAATCTACAGTTAATTTTTGGCAAGTAGGAAAAATGAAATAATTTATTGTATACTTTTTGATGAAACATAGTTTTTAGTGATGAGTGTAGTGTTATTAGGAGAAGTATACATGTTGTGGTAATGTCCCCGCAGAAAGCATACATGCATGAACAAGAGATCCCACCCTTTACTTGCAAAGCATGTATTAGTGCACCAAAGAGTTGAGTAACTTAAGTTCCTCTAACTGTGAGTGCCCTTATACATCCAATATTCATTTTCTATCTTTTTTTGTTCATAGAAATTTCAGCACCAACGCTTTTATATCCAAGATGTGTCTTGGCCATAATCTATATCGTCTTAAAATTTGGTAAATGTTTATGAAAAAAGATTACATGATTATTAGATTCTATTAAACTCTTCATGTAGGATTTGATTAGGATTTACAAAGAGACAAGAAATGGAATGTTAGGACCTGATTATTCAACAAAATTCTCTCTTTGGCTTGCATCGGGATGTCTTTCTCCACGTCTGGTGTTTGAGGAGGTAAGAGATGTCTTGGCAATACTTGCTTATTACATATTTCATTTCTTAATGATTTTAATCCAGCTTATGAATCCCACAAACTGATGATTCGTATTATTCTCTCATGAAGACGGAGATGATATTTTAACCTCTTAACCTGTGCAAGCGAAGTTACTCTTAGTATATATTACTAACTTATTTGAGAACTTACGACAAGGATTTAAGGCTCAGTCTGTCGGCTGTCGCTGTAAAATTTCTAAACATTGAAGATCTTCAAGGACACCGAGAATGGCTGGTAATTGTTTTTACTTTGCTTTCTAATGCAATGCAAATATTATTCAGATAGTTTGCCTATTTTCTTTTGCGTTCATCTATCCGGTTAACAAATTATAGATTTTTCTCACTCTCTTATGGGTAAAATAGCTTTAATACGCAGGATACTTGCATCTGCACAAGGTCAAACCTTATTAGCAGCTCAGTTTGGTAGTCAGTTGCAAGAGTAGTAGCATTGAGTGGTGGAATTCCATGACCATCTCTAAGACCACCGAACCGGGGTGCTAAGGTTTGTCCTTTATCTTCGTTTAACAGAATCTTAGTATTTGAGCTCATATATTGGATTGAAGCATTGCCTGTTCCACCAGAACGTGATGAATTGGTATATCCTTCTTGATTAACCCCTCCTTTGTGTGGAGCATTCTGTGTTCCAATTTGAGGTAACGTGGTAGATCCTTCTGCATTACCCGTTTCAACAGTAGTAGCATAGAGTAGTGGACCTCCTTTACCTGCAGTGAAACCACCACTTTCTAGGATGTGGCCAATAGTACAAACTACAGAACTGTAAGGATCACTCCTAGAGCCTCCGGGTTCAGTACGAACTACAGAACTGTAAGGATGACTCCTGGAGCCTCCGGGCTCATTACGAACTACAGAACTATAAGGATGACTCCTGAAGCCTTTGGGTTCATTTCGGCGTGGACTGGTATTTTGAGTACGTAAAGGTCCACCAGCCCCTTGAGAATATGTTGTGGGCGGTCTAGGCGGTCATCATAAGTCCTCTTCTATAATTGTGGTTTCTCTGTGATGTGTTGTTATTAATTGCATCTCCAGTTACAGATTCTTTTGACCTATCCATCCTTAAAAACAAAGAAATAAGCTCTAGAGCCTCTCAGCACCTCTTTCCAGACACTAGGAGAATCAGCCTCAAGTAGGAAGAACTCTGCAATCAGTGACATTTGAAAGAAAAAGGAAAAATAAAAAACCATCTAATGGAAACTAGCATAAGGTGTTGCAGTAAAGAGATTATAGCTCCTTCAGCTTTTTGATTCAAAATATACTCTTTGATTCAAGACTAATTGTCTGTAGCATTCTTAATAATGGACACATGATGACCTGACCCATCTAAAGCTAAACTTGGATCTGAAGTTTTAGTGGCGAAAATATGAAAACTAAGAAAGTATGAATTTGCGATTGTAGAACCTCTCTTAGGTCCAAGCATGGGTTCTTTACATTTGATTTGTATACGGTTTCTAAAAAGCAAGTGTAGTTCACGGGTAACCTGTTTGGTTCATTTACTTTATTTTTATTTTCAGTTTTCTTTCCAACCAATTGTTCATGTAAAAAGCTTCAGGTTATGATATGTTTATTTTTATTATTTATTTTTTGCTTCTTATAGAATTTGTATTGCGAGGGAGCCCACAAGATGCACAACATTCCAAGGGTGTAGGCTTAAGACAATGTACTTATGCATAATGTACTACTTGGACGACCGAGAATCTGTTGTTTGACTACCGCTTTTGCAAGACAGGGGGTACTTGATAATGTCAAGAAGGATTGGAAGAGGGTTGCTATCCTCAAAGATCATCTTTCTCATCTTCATCATTATTAGTCATTACGACAAAATATTTGCAAGTATGTCTTCCATTACTTTTGTTCCTGTCACAAAATGATTACTTTATCCTTATTTTCAATTCATAAACAAAACCTTTTCTTTTCAATATGTTGTTTATTTTATTCAGTATTTATATATGTTTTTGCAGCTGATATCAAGTTTGTATTGGCAAGAACATCTAGGGGACTATTTCATGCTAGGTGTCTTATAGTCCTGACTCCTGTGTCAACTATTTGTTTGAGAAAAAATCTTAAGAGATGTCTAAAGATGGGTTTCAATTTTGACTTCGTGACTGCAAAAAGACAAGGTTATTGGGTGAGATTTTATTTTTCTTTTTAGAAATTCCAACACCACTTTGTGTAGACACCAAGTATATCAGTCTCACATGCATGCTTTTGTTGTTTTGCCAAATCAAAAGTTCGTTTATAAAGTGTTCCCTTTCTCTTCATTTTTTTTTTTTTTTTCTTTCTTTCTTTCTTTCTTTCTTTCTTTAGTTTTCCCCCAGGACCAAGGATTATATATTCAACAAATGGATTTAGTATGTGCAATAAAACTGCATTATATGTGGGCGTCAAAGTTCAGACACAATTTAAAAAAAAATGCAACTTTCTAGATTACACCCACTTCTCTCCGCGACTTTGACATACAGGTTTGACTACTTCACTAGACCTCTTACTTTGGTCTTCCACTCTGACTCTCTATTTCCTCTATTGAATATATGATTAATCACTTCAACGCCACCTGCCTACTTTTGTTGTTTAATATATGTTTGTGTTCATTTCTTGGTTTTGTTGATTTCTCAATTTTCAATCATTATTTATTTTTGAGTGTTGGAAATTGACGTGAACAAGTGATCCTATTTGCAAATGGTTGTTTTCCTCATAGACTCATCAATTATTTATTAAGGTTTTGTTCCACACTAATGAAACTAATGAGTCACTTCATGTGATTTGTTGGTTAACGAGTAAATGGTCCATTTGCAGTTCGTATTATCTGACCTATAAATTGGACTTATCAGATCAAAGTTTAGTCGTTAGGTTGTTGTTTGCCTGTTTGCTAGCCTATTTGATTTTTGTGTGTAGTGAGACCTTGCAAGTGGAAAATGTTTCTGAAGTGATTTTTGGCTTTAGTTCTTTAAGATTTAGGATTTATTACCTAATAGTTGTGTACCCTTTTTGCAAAGAGAGAATGATGAGTACCTGATGCTAGCATTATCAAACTGCAAAACACGATCTCCTCACTTCTCTTAGAGGCTTTAGGTATTAGTCGTGATTATCTTTGAACACATTGAATAGATGAAAAGTGGGTCATTGCTTGGTAACTACTATCCTACACACTCAGAGCCAGATCCTACTTTAATCACTATTCTTCTACAGTTCTACAGATTCATCATCAAAGTCAATCGGTGGATGTTCCTCCTAGGCAAGGAGCTCTAATAGTGAAAATTAGGGATCTTGTACAGGTATGATTGTACATAGATTCTTGGAACCTTTACATTCCAAAACTTACCTGTTTGTTGTTTGTCAATTATGTTCTTAATTAAAAATGACAAGTTCAAAAGTGTGGAGCATAGAGTAGTAGTTGGACACTTTGTTGAAGGTTTTCAGTGACATCCTTTTCTTTCGAATGGCACTTGAATCATAGTATGGGGCTATATATGGGCAACGGGCCAATAAAGGAATCTCTTTCGTAAGATAATCTATCAGAATATAGGGAAAAACAACCCTACCTGATTTTAAGATATGTCCACACCAAAGGTGAGAATAGCCGGGGAGGATATACAAATCAATTTTTGTTGTTCTAAACATTACCTGAGATAATGATTTTTGTTTTAAACTTTCTTCATAGTAATAGAATTTGAAAGTGGTTGATCAGCCAAAAACTAAAACTTCGAGTACAAGAGTATAACAAGTAGCTAGAATATGAGAAGTTTGAGTTTGCGATTAGTTGATCTTGGTACACACATTGGTAAATAGATTTTTGATGCTCCCTATAATAATTAGCAGGGAGGAATGGGTCGTGAGAAACTAATATAGGTCTTTTGCA
Source organism: Coptis chinensis (assembly GCF_015680905.1). NCBI lineage: Eukaryota > Viridiplantae > Streptophyta > Magnoliopsida > Ranunculales > Ranunculaceae > Coptis > Coptis chinensis. The sequence goes on along the minus strand of NC_141456.1, from coordinate 20,264,103 downwards.
TGAATGAGATGGAAATTTTTGGTGCATCACATGAAGAGATGATTGTGAACTTAGTATGTGTTGGCTTTCTTTTACAGGTGTTACGCATGACATGCAACCACGAGGAAAGAGCTTTTGTAAAGGCTTTGTTGTCACGAGAATCGAACATGCATGACGTGAGAAACAGGGGTGGTTGTGACTTCTATTCCAATTGCCCCTTTTAATTTTTCAAGGTACATAATGGAATTCATATAATATAACGATTCAAATGCGGCTCATCAACTCTTATGAGTGACTGAACCAAACCTCAATTCGTTTAGGTTTGGGGTTAACAAGTACTTAACCTACCATAGTTATGAAAAACAATGACTTAATTAAAGAATTGGTTTGCCGTGTACATGAACAAGATGAAAGGGAAAATCATTTTTACATTCTAGGTACCCATTACTCGTACATGAAATTACAAAGACTAACTCGATGGGTTATATGATGTTTTGGCTCTCCATATTGAACATTTACCTTACTAATTAAGAGACAAGTGAATGGATGAAAGTATAAGAAAGTTTGTGCAATCATTGAGCCATGTAGAATATGAGTCTATCTCACTAATACATTGAAATTGAACTATTTTAGGTGGTTCAAAGATGAAGGTTGTGATTGGTTATTTGCTTTGATTGGTGGTACTAGAACAAACTACAAGCATTAAGTTATGCAACTTAGGTGGTATTCAAAGGTACTTTGAATAATTGTGTATATATCTGCAATCCATATAATTGATACTTGAAATAAGAAAATCATTGTTACAATGTAAATGATGGTAGACTATGTAGTGAGAATCTTTTAGGAGTTTCAAGGCACAAACTAAAACTTCATGTTAATGAGTTGCTTCTTTCATCATCAAGAACTGGTGGTTAGTTGCATTCTCCTTTGGCATCTAAGCATGTGTTCTTGGCCTTTTTTCGACACCACAAGAAGAAGAACACATCATTCGTCTGAAGGCGATGCATTACAGTTTGGTGGTGATGAATAGTGATGGTGAGATGGTAATCGTCAATAAATGTCCATTGATTGATTAGGGTGACAATACTCTGGGAGAATCTCCACCAGTGCTACATGAACTTAATGTGAAGTTAAGAGATATAAGGCGGGAGCAGCTAAAGAGGATTCGTGAAGACATAAATATTCTATGCAGGACATAAATATCCTTACTTCATTATCAACTATAACCTTTTGTTTTGATTTATGTGTTGTGCCGACTGAGATTGTACCTAAAATCTCAGCATATGCCGACATTGACTTCTTAATTGTATCAACTCTCAACTAGACTCCGGTGAGATCAGGAAATTTAAGTCTCACTTTGAGGCTAGGGAGCCAATTCTGCTAAGGTTATTGCAATAAATTAAATCTTGAGCTGAGCTTTTCCATGAAACTATGCTTTTGTTTTTTGATGTATATTAGATTTGACTTAGAAAATCTCTGCCTAAATATCCTTGCACTTTCATAGAGTTGTGGCTTAACTGAGTTGCGTGTAAGTGTGTGTTTGATTAGGATTAGAGTAAGTGTGTGTTTGATTAATCAGTTTAAAACAGCAATTTGATCGAGCTACAGGATTGAGCAGAGAAACATTCACCAGGAATACTTGGCTCAAATCAACAGTATGATTACATGTATGTACTATCTAATTTGATGTAACAATTCCTGGCCTCTGGCCCTGTGAGTAGTTACTGATAATCACTGACGATACATTTGAGGACAATGAGAGGCAGAAGAAGTCATAGATAAAATTTGTCAATGCAAGCCAATGATCTTCAATGACTTTTGGTAGCTACTTTGACTAAACCTTGAAGTGGTGAGAATTGGATCCATAGGTCGTAAACATACTGAGAACTCGCACAAAATTATTTCAGAGTGTTCCACGTGGAAAATTACTACATTTGTTTGCAAGTGCACTTGGTAGGGATGAATGACTAACCAATAATTTTTTATTCTTTTACATATATTTTTCACAGGTTCTAACTTCACTGAAACACTTCTTTAACTTTAACAATTTATTAAATTTCTGCACCAATGAATGTGCAAACTAAGATCCTATATGACTCTAAACTCTCAATGTGTAAGTTTGAAACTTCTCATTTTCTCCTTGCAGACTTTGCCCGACAATTCTATTGAGTGTATACTGCAAATGCCTCACACCTGTATAACTGAATTTCATGGATATCCCCAATTAACTTAATCGGGCTTTCTCATAGACTCCTAAAAAAACACCCATTCATACGAATCCTAATAAAATAAATTTTTTAAAACCTACTAAACCAAAAACTCGACTTCTTATATCAAACTCACTCTTCTCAAAACTTAGCAAACAAACTTTCTTAAAACTCTGAAACCTAGCAGCCGAGTTAGATTTTGAAAGCTATCAGCATTCAGAAAAACAAATTATCAGCCACCTTCCTATTCATGTAAGTTGTTCTTTAACACATTGTCAAGCTAGGTAATAGGGAATACACTTTGGTAATATATTGAAAGCTACTTTTCAGTCTCTCACACCACTAATTAATTGATGTTATGCCATATAGCAATTTTAATATGCACACATATATATTATAATTGTATTATGAGGCTGTCAGGACACTAAACTACGAATAATGAAATCCTTTTCATTTAAATTTGGTGGTGATTTTATAGATGTACAATACAAAACAAGACAAATTCAAAGCATACCAGGGGGTAAAAACGAAGAGTCAAATCCCAAAAGATGGTATACCCACCCATGGCTCAAAGATAATTTTTCTTTTTTCTTCTAATGTAATAAATACCCCACCCATGGCTCAAAGATAATCTTTATTTTTCTTCTCATGTAATAAATAATTGACCATCCGGAGGGGGGAACACCAAAGTTATATTCACTAACTTTATCCGGTTAGATGGAAGACCAGTAGTGGCATCGGGGGAAAAAAAGAGTAAGAGACAATTGCCTCGGCAGTTCCATGAAACAAATCCCAAAAGACGGTATACCCACCCATTGCTCAAAGATAATCATTCTTTTTATCCGTTAGATGGAATACGGTGAAAATGAATTTTGCCTACCATCGTAAATGGGACCTTTAATGTTGAAAATAAGCAGAGACCAAACCAAAATTACATAGCCCATTTCAAAGCTCATAGACAAGTGTTTACAATATGTCTTATTTTCAAACCAAGAAAAAGTTACACCCACCCACTAATTTAACATTTTGACCTACTATTTAAATCTATTGATGTGTCAAAAGTCCTAATCATTGATTTACATAGAGATACATGTCCGTGTGTATTGCAATGCAAACCAACATTATCCAAATAATCACGCAATAGTATGTCTAAAAGGAAAGTCTCAGTAACACTACTCCATTAAAAGAACTGTTGAAAAAAAAAAATTCCAAAAAATATCATGTAACAAAAAAAATGGAAACTGGATCAAATGCATTGAACTAACCTAAAAACTTAATTAAAATGGATGCAACTATACTTAACTTAACTCAAAAAATAATTAACTAAAAATCGGAAACTTTATATAAATGCATTGGGTTTTTTTTAAAATAAACAATGAGGCCAAAACGATTTTATGGACAACTCGATGTTTAGACGACTACACCATCACAAAACTCCAACCAATTAATGGACCATGGGCCAAAGTTTGGGCTTTAAGTAAAAGTACATACATATTTAGAAGACTTTGGGCTTTTGACGTTATTCAGATATTTTTGGGCTTAATACACTATTCATACATACAAAATACACTCTAACGCTTTGTTCAAACAATGTTACAAAGATATTCAAACAACATTATGCAAAGTTGCATACATGTTTGTAATATTTTAACTATAAATTCCACAAACGTTGATAAATAGTAGCAGATAAATAATACTTGGTTAATACAAGTTTTATCGTTCCAATTCTTTGATTCTTCTTCCATCACAACTTAACGATTCAATAAGTACAAGTTTATATATCAATAAAAAGTTCTTAATAAATAATACTCAGACCAAGGACACATTTAAAAAAAAAAAAAAAAAAAACTCAACCACAATTAAATGAGTTAACAAACTTTATTATAGGCTATGTCTAAAATGCAATATAGCCCTAAGAAGTGCACTATGGGCCTAAGCGATAAAATTGGATTGTATGCATCAATTTAGTTCGTATTACAGATTACCAAATGGGCTTATGACTTAAGTACACATTTGTATACAACCCACATTTTAATATAGTTTTAAAGTAATATTTTTTATACATAATAATAAAATGGAAAAAAAATCATATAAAAATGGTCCCCGTTCGTTGAACGGGTCCAAAAATCTAGTTACTATAAAAGTCGATGATCATTGCTAATGTCTTCCCGCTTTAAGTAACCAAAGCGTAAAGCAAGGCCATCAAAGAGTCCACTTGAACACACTCCAAATTTAGCTCCCTTAGACTACTGAGATCCGACGGTTTTTTTTTAATCTCTATCACACTCTTTTAACTCTCAAGTCATGAAGGTATCAGTAAAAGGGGTGTTGTCCTTACAGGTCCATGCAATAAAACCCAAACCTGCATCTTGTCTTGGGGAATAAAATGATGCGTCGGATAACACCAACAAATAATTACTGTCCAAGAGGGACTGCAGCTTAGAGGAAAGTTCAGTAAGCAATGCTCCCAAAGGTGTAGGATTCCTATCTAAAGTGATCTTGGAATTTTTGGCTCGCATAAGAATTGCCTAGATAGACTTGTCATGTCCTCTGAATGTAACGAGATTCCTGCTTAACCACACAAAATAGGTGATAAGAGCAAAATCTGATAGAAGAGAGATAAACTCAGATTTTATCTGAGAGGATCGCTTTATACGTTGCACTATCCCATGTAGAGAGATGCCTTGCTGCCAAAACTCAGGTCGCCAATTAAAAGAAGATGCAAACCAAACTCGACTAACGAAAGGGCAAGTGAGTAAAGCATGAAGAATACTTTCACTTTGACGAGAGCATCTTGAGCAGATTGTATTAGTAATAATGTTCCTAGCTGATAGCAACTCTTTTACTGGAAGACAATTGTGGTGTCTTCCAAAGGAACAACTTCACTCTATGTGGGGCCTTTATTTTCCAAATGTGCTTCCAAAGAGGTTGCAGACGTTGGGAATATGATGGAATGATGTTGGAAGAGAGCCCATTATATGCTGCCTTTACTGAGAACTTCCCAGTTTTCTCCGAGAGCCATACAAGCTTATCAGGACATCTTGAACTATTGTGAGGAAATTTAATTGTTAATATAGCTTGAACTTCATGTGGTAAGAAAATTGTTCGAATAAGTGCTTCATCCCAAGTGAAAGTATTAGTAATGAGATCACAAACATACTGAATACCAGGCTTAACTTGTTAGGATTTGGACCCATAGGTCAACGATGATCAAGAGACGGGATCCAATTTTCATCCCATATATGTATATTTTGCCCTGACCCAATTCACCAACACATGAATGTTTGGATCTCATTCCTAATAGTAATCAAGTGCTGCCAAAATCGGGACACAGTTTGTTTCAAAGGTGCTTTCATAAAAGTTTCATGTGGAAAATACTTATTTTTCACCATAGTGCACCATTTACTCTGTGATCGTTCTACAAGTTGCCAGCACAGCTTGGACAGAAGAGCTATATTATGAAGTCTCATACTTCGAATTTCCAAACTTCCAATGCTCTTCTTAGAGCAAATTGGGTTCCAATTGATCAAGTGAAGATCAACTACGATTTTTTCCGGGGTCTGACTGCCATAAGAACTTCCAATTGAGTTTATCTAGGTGGTTGCATACTCCATTTGAGAGAAGGAATGTTGATATGGAATAAGTGGGTATGGCTGAAGACACGCACACTCTTGATAAGCGTGACCCGGCCAGCTTGCAAAAGACACTTGTTATGGCAACCCTGGATTTTGGATGACACTCTGTCAATGATGTGGGTGAAGGATAACTTGGAGGGTTTCAGAGAGTTGATAGGAAGGCCGAGATACTTACTCTCTGTAGTAGAAATGGGAATTCCAAGAGCATATATTGCTAATGAGACATTAAATTTATCTTTTCTAGGCAAGTTATGGCTAAAAATGAGAGAAGATTTTCAGTTGTTTATAGACTGCCCCGAAAAAGAACAATATAGATCTAGTAACTCCTTTATGTGGCCAACTTTTGAGATGTTAACTCTAAAAAACACAAAAGAGTCATTAGGAAACAATAGGTGTCATATTGGAGGGCACTTTCTACCGACTTTCACTCCATGAATAAGCCTTTTTTCTTCAAAAAGCAAGAGACTTCGGGATAACAACTCAGTGCAAATAATAAACAAGACTGGAGAAAAAGGGTCTCCTTGTTCGCGAAGGCTTAAAGAAACCTTGAGGACTACCATTTACCTTAACTGAGAATGAAAGAAGCTGAAGATATGCAGAAATTAATCCAATCACACCAAGTTTGGCAGAATCCTAAACTCCACAGCGATGTAGTAACAAAACTCCATTCAATTTGATCAAAAGCTTTGTTCATATCTAATTTGGCAGCACAACACCCATATATGCCTTTTTTCTTCTTAAAATAATATAAAATCTCATGCACCATGATAGAATTATCTGAGATTTGGCGCCTTTTCACAAATGCATTCTGGTGAGGAGAAATGAGTTTGTCAAGGAATGGTTTCAGACAGTTCACTAGAATCTCGAAGATGATTATGTATGAGGTGTTGCAGAGATTGATCGGGTGATAGTCTTTAATAGATGTTGGATTTGGGATCTTAGGAACCAAGGTGATATGAGTGTGGTTCAACTGAAGTAGAAAGTAACCTGTCTGAAAAAATTGTGACACCATACGATGGAGGTCATCTTTAACAAGATGCCAACACTTCTGGAAGAAAAGAGGGCCAGGCGACTTATAAGGACCCATATTGAAGACTGCAACATGTATTTCCTCCATTGAGATTGGTTTTGTCAATACCTCATTGTCTTCATGTGTGACAAGTGGTTTAATTTCATCAAAAGTTTGTGGAACTATAGGAGTTGTTGATGTAAAAAGATCCCTGAAGAAACTCACAATATGGTTACCAATGTCTGAATGATTATATAACCAGTCACCATCCTCAGTTTTTATGCAATGGATACCATTTTTCCGCTTCCGATCAAGAGTTGAAAGATGAAATTTTTTTTTTGATTGGTCACCACACTTCAAGTAACAATGCAAGCTCGGGACTTATCACGCCACTTCATTTCCCTACAAAGCATAAGTCTGTCTAATTGGAGCTGCAGACAAGCTTCAGAGACAGAGTTTTGAGGGTTAGGAGGGAGAGACTGAATTAAATTAAGTTGAGTGAGAGTGGAAGTCATGGACTCCTGTAACCTCTTGAAATGATGTTTATTCCAAAGCTTGAGAGATTCTTTCACTTTCTTCAGCTTTTGACAGAAGATAAAGGATGGAGAACCAGTGATATGAGTGATCCAAGAGTTTTGGATAGTAGGCTTACAAGAGACATCCTCTAGCCAGGAAGACTGAAAGTGAAACTGATATGGTTTTTTTTCAATGCACTGGATCAGTGTTCAGAACGATAAAACTATGATCGGCCGCAGCATCTTCCATGTATGAACGTTGCGCTAAGCATAGGCCTTGGTGTAGGCGAGTCTTTGTAATCTAATTGCATTTTTATGCAATGTTTCTTTGATTTTTGCCTATCTAATTTGTTGCAATATATATGGTAGTAGTAAATTTTGTAAGCTGTTATTTTGCAACAGACATATGGCATTGTTCCATTTATGGAACATTACGTGAGTGTATTGAGCATGTTGGGAAGTGCGCAGGTTATATGGATGAAGCCATGGAATTCATTGAAAAAATGCCATTTGAACCAAATATAGATGTCTGGGAAACCTTGATGAACCTTTGCAGGTGATAAGCACCCAAAACTGTAATATGAAACCCCATTGAGATATATAAATTTGGTTAATTATGTGTTTAATAATCATGAAATGAGTATATTTTCGTATTTTTGTAGGTATTCGCAGTAAACATGAAAATATTGGTTAAACCTGCGTTAAAGCACGGGAACGATGTATATATGAATTCTTCCAAATCAGCCATGTGAAGCCTAACAAATTCGCACAGAAGCATCAAACTTCTGAAGCTCCTACCTCTTGAACCCGACTCAAATCGACAAGTGAGCTGCTTTCGTGACAATCGTATGATGAACTCTACGATAAAGGGAAGTTATAAAATTGCCAAAAGACTGGATCGCCACTGGACTGCATGTGGACCCACTATACGGGCCTGCAAGATTTGATGAGTCATCATACAAGTCAAGACAAAGGTACAAATAATTGGTGCAAAAGTGACACCTTGCATGTAGTTAATAAAGTTAGATGAGATTAGGTGTTAATAGTGAAAAAAGATAGGAATCACTTTGTTGTGGATTGTGTGGTTAAGAAGGAAGTAAATGTGGTTTGGTGTTTCACGTGGGAGGGTATGAGATTTCTCTCAAATGGAGAAGAAAACAAAACAAGGGGGGAGACACTCCATTTACTCCCTTGACTTCTTTTCCTTTACCATGCATTATTTTAGTTCCTTAGTCTTAGTTTTTTTTAGTGGGGGAGTTTTGAACAAAAAACTTGTAATAGTTTTAATGAAGGAAACTTTGTGTTCCTCTTGAAAATAAATCTAAACTTCTTAATGCAAGTGATTTCATATATATAGTTTCTTCTTCTTTTTGTTCTCTCTCTCTCTCTCTTTTTACATTTATATTCTACACTTGTCATTTTTTTCCCCAAGGATCATGAGCTAAACCTTTCCTTTGTGGGGAGTTAATGATGCTCATGTGAGGGATAACCTTTGTTATTTGATTTTAGTAAGTTGTTTAAGAAGAACAACTAGACCTACATCCTATCCCAAAATGGTAGTTGGTGTAGAGTCTAGTTAGGAATCAAAGTGATGAGCTTAGAGATAAGTCATTGGTTTGGTTCTACATGCTAGCATGTATGATCTTAGAGATGAGTCATAGTGTTAGGGATCAAGTTAATTTTTATTAGGACTTGCCTAAGAGTTCTAGGAAGATTAAGATGCACTTACTAAAAATAAAATAATAGAGGTTATTTTCACATGAGGAAAATTTAACTCTCCACTTTTGTCTTAGTCAATTTTTATCTTTGTTTTAATTGCATGTTTACGTAACTTAAGTTTTTTTATTTTTTGCATTAAAAGAGACCAAGTAGGTAGTTAGTATTAATGCAATCATAGCTAAACTTACTCACTAGTTTCTAAAGAGCAAAACCAAGTTGTAAGTGGTCCTAGAATTTAGGTTGGTTCGAATTCCTACTCAAAACTATATGAACACGAAGATTGTGAGTAAGGAAAATACTTTGTTTTCGCATTTTGGCCAAGGAAGAGATACAAATCTCTTAGATACGCAAAAGGTGAACATCAGCAGGGCTCATGGGAACATCCATCTTGGGGATCTTTATGCCGAGTTTGTTAACTACTTGCTTTGGATCCTTCTCGCTTAACATATAAATTAGAAGAAGGCTTTTTACTAGTGAAATTTTTGAATGTTGCTAAAGAGATAGAGAAGGAAAAACGGGATAGTTGGATGTGTAGGTGGTATGGAAATCCTACTGGGCAGTCGAAATGCATGCAATCTCGCGGGTTATGTCTGTGCAAATGAAAGAGTCTGGTTACGCATCACATACTAATTTCCCAAAGTTTATCTTAGAAGACGAAGACATGGAGCAATACATTCTTGCCCAAATTGTAAAGGTTGGTCTTGTTAGTTTACTCAAGTACACCCCGCCTCGAATTCGTGTTGTGATGGAGAGAAGAGGTCATCTGTGCAAGGATTTGCATAGTGCACTGAAGATCATGTCAAAGCTTAATGGTAGGGAAATCGCGTTAACTACTGCCAGGTTTCACCATTTCAAAGATGGATTGTGTTCTTGCAAAGAAATTTGGTAACTTTAGGAGATTCTAATGTAAGTTTTTTAGCTACTTAATTTTTGTGGGTTTTAAACTTTTAGCAAGCAAATCACTTGGAATAATTCAAGTGTACTTGCCGTATTGTTTAAAGATTTGTATGGACCAAGATACACTTTTTAAATTTTAAACTCCTTGTGTAACAAAGAGAACACAAAAAAAGCAGTACAACATACATGTGGGTGGGTGCCTAGTTCGGGATTTCGAAATTCTTGGAATTCTGACAAATTCAAAAACCGAAATTGACCATATTTATCGATGTCAAATTTTGATTTTGACAAATTTCAAAATAATTAATATTTTGACCCTATATTATATTTTCCGATTTTTTAGAAAACCGAAAATTCCGACATTCCGTTTGGAATCTTGAATTCTGGGTGTGTGTGTGTTGGGGGGACAAGTTTTTAACTTGATTCGTTTCCATTAGTTTTCTATAATTTTTCACAACTACGTAATCCCCAACATTAACATATAGCATCTACTAATTATAGTTCATCATGAAGATAATCTCGGAGGCACCAATAATTATAGTTCATCATGGGCAGGGACACTATTGCCGAAATAATAACTTCTATACGAAATGCTGACATGGATAAAAAGGAACAGTTCACAACATATTTCCCTCTCTTATTTCTCTCTTTGAAGTCATGAAGATAATCTCGGAGGCACCAATAATTATAGTTCATCATGGGCAGGGACACTATTGCCGAAATAATAACTTCTATACGAAATGCTGACATGGATAAAAAGGAACGGTTCAAATAGCATCTACTAATATCACCGAAAACATTGTTAAAATACTTCTACAAGAAGGCTTTATCGAAAATGTGAGAAAACATCGAGTAAGCAATAAATTTTTCTTGGTTTCAACTCTACGACATAGAAGGAATAGAAAAGGACCATATAGAACTGTTTTTAAAACGTATTAGCCGACCGGTCACGAATCTATTCCAACCATCAACAAATTCCTAGAATTTTAGGAGGAATGGGTATTGTAATTCTTTCTACTTCTCGAGGTATAATGACAGACCGAGAGGCTCGACTAGAAGGAGTTGGGGGAGAAATTTTGTGTTATATATGGTGATCCTTCTAGTATCCGAATTGCATCAGAAACTTCCTCTTTTTTTCACAAATAAAGAGGAAAGACAAGTTGTCTAATATCATTCCTCCCCATTAGTTGATAATTCTAGGGGTTACCTGGAATGAAAGAACAAAAATGGATTCATGAAGGTTTAATTACTGAATCACTTCCCAATGGTTTGTTTCGGGTTCGTTTAGATAATGAGGATCTGCTTCTAGGTTATGTTTTAGGTAGGATCCGGCGTAGTTTTATACGGATACTGCCGCACGATAGAGTTAAAATTGAAGTAAGTCGTTATGATTCAACCCGGGGGACACATAATTTATAGACTCCGCAACAAAGATTCGAACGATTAAGTGGCTTTTCAACATTCCTCCCGTGCGGATGCAATTGGAGGTTCCAAATTTCAAGAGACTTATTTTCTTTCAAGGAGTAGATTCGAATTAAGGTAAGGAATGACAAATATGAAAATAAGGGCCTCCGTTCATAAAATTTGTGAAAAATGTCGATTGATCTGTAGGCGGGGACGAATTATAGTAATTTGTTCCAACCCGAGACATAAACAGAGACAAGGATAGTCTTTTTTCTTAAAAGGGACTCTCCAAAGGACCCAATATACACAAATAAAGGATTTGTTTTGACATTAAATGGATATATCCGTATATCTTTGACTCATATTTATGAGATGATAAAAAATGACAAAAACCATATCAAAAATTGGTTCACGTAAGAATGGACGTCGAATACCAAAAGGAGTTATTCATGTTCAAGCAAGTTTCAACAATACCATTGTAACGGTTACAAATATACGGGGTCGGGTGGTTTCGTGGTCCTCAGCCGGTACTTGTGGCTTCAGGGCACAAGAAGAGGGACCCCATTTGCGGCTCAAACCGCGGCCGCAAATGCTATTCGCATTAGTAGATCAGGGTATGCAACGAGCATAAGTCATGATAAAGGGTCCCGGTCTCGAAGAGATGCAAAGATTACGAGCCATTCGTAGAAGTGGTATACTATTAAGTTTTGTCGAGACGTAACCCCTATGCCACATAATGGATGTAGACCTCCTAAAAAAGATGTGTATAGAAATAAGAATTTAACGGGTTTCAAGAGAAATAAATGATTCAATGGTCTGATCAAAAATATTACTATGCTTCGAGAGGAAGTAGCAATATCTACTCGGACACTACAAAGGGAAGTGTGTTGAATCAAGAGCGCATGCACAAAGCGCCTTTGTTATGGTCGTTTTGTTCTGTCAGCAGCTTATTAAAGGTCAAGCCGATACAATAGGCATCGCGATCACGAAGGGCGCTGCTTGGAGAAATAGAAGGAACATGTATCACACGTGCAAAATCTAAAAAAGATGCCACATGAATATTCTACAATAGTAGGGATTGAAGAATCGAGATACATGAAATTTTAATGAATTTGAAAGAAATTGTATTGAGAAGTAATCAGTATGGAACTCGCGATGCATTTATTTCGCGCCAAGGGTCCCGGATATGTAACTGCTCAAGACATCATCCCACCACCTTCCTCGTGGAAATCGTTGATACTACACAAAGATATAGCTAGCCTTACAGAACCAATTGATTTGTGTATTGGATTACAAATCGAAAGGAATCACGGATATTGTATGAAAACACCAAATAACGCTCAAAAAGGAAGTTATCCTATAGATGCTGTATTCATGCCTGTTCAAAATGCAAATCATAGTATTCATTCTTATGGGAATGGGAATGAAAAACAAGAGATACTTTTTCTCGAAATATGGACGAATGGAAGTTTAACTCCTAAAGACGCACTTTACGAAGCCTCCCGTAATTTGATTGATTTATTTATTCCTTTTCTACATGCAGAAGAGCAAGACACAAATTTATCAAAACGGGGTTATTTTACCCCTTTTTACTTTTCATGATGAATTGGATAAACTAAGAAAAAAACAAAAAGAAATGGAATTTAAATGTATTTTTATTGACCAATCAGAATTGCCTTCGAGGACCTATAATTGCCTCAAAAGGTCCAATATACATACATTAGTAGACCTTTTGAATAAGAGTCAAGAAGATCTTATGAAAATTGAACATTTTCGCATAGAAGATGTAAGACAGATATTGGGCATTCTACAAAAACATTTTGTAATTGATTTACCTAAGAATAACTAGAATAACTTTTAAATCCATTGGAATGGTTTCATCTTTTTTTATAAAGAAAAAATTTAGTTTTTAATCTTCAGCATGATCCGTATATCGTATATTCAGAATAGATCCATAATTAAAGGGAATAGATGTATCTAGGGAAGATTCACTTCCCTCCCTATATACATCTATTCCCTAGATAACATAAGTTGTGGTATTTTATTTCAGGGCGGAATCAATTTGAAAAAGACCTAAAGTTAGAGATTTATCAATAGGTAATGTTGCTCCAATACCCAACCAAAGGGCTACTGCGGTACCAATCAAAAAGACGGTTGTAGCTACTGGACGACGGAACGGGTTTTGGAATTTATTAACATTCTCCAAAAAGGGTACCGTTAATAATCCTGCTGGGTAATCAAAACCATTAAAAGAACCCCCAATAACTTATTGGGTAATCTGACGGGCATTTTGAAATATGGGGAAGAAGTACCATTCGGGTAATATTTCCAAAGGAGTAGCAAATGGATCTGCCGGTTCACCAATCATTGACGGCTCTAGAACCGCTAAACCTACGTTACATGCAATAATACCTAAAATTACTACTTGAAAAATATATAAAAAAGATCGTTGGGCCATGGGTTCGCCAGAATAATTATGACCCATCCCTTTTGCCAATTTAGCTCTTAATACTGAGGATCGCTCAAGTCGAGGTTTCTTTGTTATTGGGATAGGTGAATTTTATAGATCCATCCCCCGAAGGAACCGGACATGATAATTTTTCATCATCCGGCTCGAGCAAGAATCAAAGGAATCAAAGAGATGCAATATATAAAAAAAATTGATATGTCATGCATATCAACACATATATGACTCTATGTAAGAAAAGATTTACCGGATTCAATTTTACGGAGTTGCAACTACCCATCGCTTTGTCGCAAAAGCAGATACTCTCTCTCATATATTAGAGCATAGGGCACATGATTGTACCAAAACACATCTGGAAAGCAATGATGTCCACGTCCTCAACACGCAAGGACGGAGCTAGGATTCTAAGCCAGGGGGTGCGAGATTATGTGCACACTCCACCCCACCATCGAAAAAAAAAACAGTATGCAATTTTTTTATTATTATTTTTTTGTCAAAAGGTTTAAACAATAAATATCATTATGCATTTATTTCAATTCACAAAATTAGAGTGCGTTGACTACTAAGAATTTAATATGATTGATGAAGTTAACTACTTAAGCACTTAAGCCATTAATTGATACTACTCTGTCTATATATATCTACATAATCTAGTCCACATGCAAATCTACAACAATTCAACAAATTGTTAACTTTCTATATTGTTATAAGTTTATATAACCCTACTATCATGTGGAGAAAACTATAAAAGATTAACATTGAAAGTAAAAAATTACCTTGTTTTGTTGTTATAAGTTTATATAACCTTATTATCATGTGGAGAAAACTATAAAAGATTAACATTGAAAGTAAAAAATTATATTGTTTTGTTTTTTTTTAGTGGAAATCTTATTGATAATGATAACGAGTTTTACAAATAATTAGGACAAGTGTGCAACAAGCTGCGCCAGAAGTCCTTTATGAATTTGTTTTTTGTTTTTTGTTTGGATTAAGGTCTGACACTTGTTTAAGAATTGAGAGTGAAAGAAAGGAGGGAGAGCTTATGGGTTTTTTTATGGGTGATTAGAATTATACAAACTAACCGGTTGGGATTTGGGCATTTGGCTATTTGTTTTAGTCTAATAATTAACCCATCAAACATTCAAATACACATTTGTCCCTCTTTAATTGTTTTGGACTCAAAATAAATGATAAATGATAATTTTGTAAGGGCAAAAAGAGAAGTAAAAAAAACATTGGTTTATTGGAATGTTTTTTATTAGTTTTTTTTTAATACTAGTTTTTTTGTTGATTATATTCTCACTATAGTTGTGAAAATTTTGGGGGTGCTATGATTGAAATACCAACGAGACCAAGCTTCAACGACTGCCCATGTAAACCCTTGATATTGGACCATTTACTTGACAAGCCTATTGAGGAGCAATCTGGTTCCAAATCTTGGAGAAGCCCGTGTTTCAGTACATGGGCTTGATAAGCTGAGCTAAATTTCAATAGAAAAAACTAGTTTTTTAACATATGCCTTTGGAGCTGTATGAGAAAGTGAGAAGAAAAAACTGTTTTTAAAATGAAAAACAAGTTTTTGCTATTTATCATAAAACATGTTTTTTGGACTAATAAATATTTTTTAGGTAAAAAACTACTTTATACAAAAATAGAGACCAAGCATCATATTTATTTTTTCAAAAAATGTTTTTTCACTAATAAATGTTTATTGACAATAAATAATAAATAGGATCCAAACACCCAAAGCAGTTATGTAAATTTCTTGAGACGAAGGTGGGTTTGCTACAAGTTTTTGCTGCAAACAGTTTAAGATTTTTGGTGCGCATTGGAGTTTTTTCTGGCTTGCATTGCCTGTTGCTCACTAGTCACTATAAGCCTCTTGGTATTGTTCAAGTGTAAACTGCTCACTTTCATCTAACAATAACCAAGTCTATTAGGAACTGTTCACTATATACTTGAGTTGCTTTTAGATTATTCAAAATGGTTTGTTAGATCTTAGCCGTGTTCATTAGCATACGCAGATGCAGGCCAAAGTCAAGTTATTCACCATGATTTATAGGTATCACAGAGTGAATAGCATCTGATGGAGGAACCTTGCTTTCATTAGTAGTTTATTTTGTTTTATGATCGGTCCTGTCGACATATACACTGAAACATACCATTCAAAATAGTCCTCGCGGTCAGTGAAATGCATCTCGATTGGATTTTTTATTTCTTACTTATTTTATAATTATGTCAGTGGAATTTGTTATGTATGGCCATGAACTTTGGGTACCCAAAAACAAGAAAGAAATAGTTCTTTGCGCAGAAGCATCCTATACACTCTCTGAATGGCTAAGATGATTGACCTATATTACCAATATCTATATGCATCAGCTTGCCTCCACTAGTGGTCTTATGCATTCTGTGAAAAGTGACTCGTTGTTCTATTCTAATATCCTTTAGTGATGATTTGCAATTCTGACATACATACCATTTACATAAGTGGCATTTACATATAGATTAATTAGTATATATGCAGGGCCATCAAGTGCATATGATGGTGGAGGGCAGTTCTTGATTTACGTAAGGGTTTGTAGTACATGAAGACACAACTTGGGTTCCCTAATGCTAGCATATAAAGGTCTGTTGATATAATAGATGAAGATAACTGAGTGTTTTTTTATGAAAGTTTCAGTTATTTTAGCTTTCTTTTGACGATAGTGTTTTTTGATGAATTTCTTTAGGTTTGATTATTTTTTTTACCCATTCCATTCCTTTTTTTTCAGTATCCATGTTCAGAGTCTTCTTCAAGTCGCGTGCTCTATTTTTATTCTCGTTCTGTTGTAGTTCTTCGTTTTTCCAATGGTTTAGATGGAGGCAATCTACCTTAAGCTTCAGCCCTTTTGTTGAGAATGCTCCTCCAAATTACCGCTCCATTTTCTGGGTTGCGCTGAACCTCGGTAAGTGTTTGGACATATAGAATGCTTTACTTAGTTTTTCACCGTCAGATTGTTGCAACAAGTAATAAATCTTGACTGAAAAAAAAAAAAAAAAAAAAAAAAAAACCTGGGTATTACTAGTAGCTGCTTTGCATGATTATACTTTTACATTTTTATTGGAGGCGTTATAACTTAGTGGTATTGTCGAATGTTGACTAGTCATTACATTTCAAAAAGCTGTGCGGTTCATGGATTTGGAAGAACTAGCGTATGATGCATTGCGTCGAGGTGCACGACTTCTGGAGCACCCTCTTTGATCTGCCCACCAACTTAATTGCTGAATCGGCTCTGAAGGTGATTGAATTTGCGCAAATGTTCCTTCCCCTGTGCCTGGGAACAGCCTGGTTCAATGGGGAAGCAGAGGCTCTGAAGGTGATTGAGTTCGAGGAAATGCTCCTTCCCATGTGCCTGGGAACAGTCAGGTTCAGTGGGAAGCAGAGAGCACTATTTTTTCCAGCGTCTCATATCTGTATACTGCGAGGTTGCGAGCTACGAGCGGCATTTTCATGAGGATTTGGAGGCTCTGCTGAAAAGATGGGAGATTATTAATTGTGGCTCCTGTGCCTCCAAAACGAGATGGAGTTTGATGTAAATAAACTTTAATTTGGATTGAGCAAAATCTGAGTCTATCAGCTCAAGCCAAGTGGTTGTTAACTGTATTGTACTTGTGGCCTTATCAGGGTTTGTGTTTCACCCTGGGTTGTCTATTCCATATTAGTAAGACACAAAGCAAACAATTTAGATTTTTTGGTATAAAGCTTTGTAGTTACAGACGGTTTATTATTTCCAATTCTTTATTGCCTTTAATTTGTCAAGTTTGTTTTTTCGAATAGGGCTTGGGTTTAGCAGTCCCCACTGTTTCATTAGAATGCAGATATACATGACCTTTTTTATCCTCCTCCAAGTACTAAAAGGGGTATAAAGTAGTTGTAACCTTCAACAGACTCAAGAGATCGGCAGCTCTATTACATTCTCGGTATACATGAATAAATTCTATGGAGAAGAATCTTGATGCAATCTCTAGAATTTCTGCTTTGATGTCAAATTACTTAATTATACACAATTTCATGTTTTTTTTTGGGTGTAGGCGTGTAGCTCTGTAGAAATTAAAGAGTACTTGATGTTTCATTATTGCTAGCTGTCCATTAAGATGCATTCTCAATAACAATTTTTGTTGCTCGTTGTTCATGGTTGTAGACTTGTACAACGACAATTGGTCTGATACTTGTAAAAGTCATGTGTTGAGCAATCATTTTTGGTACGTGATTAAAAAAACCGGCAGATTTCGCGATATTCCATTTATTCCCCCTTGATAAAACTCTTTGTTATAAGGGCGGGAACAAAACAAAGCCACCTTGAAAAAAAGATGACTCCGCACTTCCTCTTCGCAAAACAATGATTTCCTCAATAAAATACATCGCGATGCACCCAACAATTACCCTCTTACAAACATGCAAAACACTCAAACAAATAAAACAAATACACAACCAGCTAATTATAAACGGTCACTATAACGACCACTACGCTCAACTTATAAACCAATTTATTTCAACTGTAGCACTTAAACACCCTAACCATCTTGATTATTCCAATAAAGTCCTTTACCATTTTGAGTACCCAACTGTTTTCACTTTAAATTCCATGATAAGAGCTCATTCCAAAAGCACTACTCCTTATCAAAGCTTTTATCATTTTCATCGTATACTCCGAACAGATAACTTGTTTGTTGATAACTACACGTTCACTTTCTTGATACGTACTTGTACACATATTTTGTCGTGTAGCATTGGTTGTGGTGTTCATGGTGCTTGTATTAAGTTTGGTTTTGAGTCTCTTCATTATGTTCAGTGTGCATTGATTCATATGTATGCTGAGTTGGGTTTTTTGGGTTTGGCTAGGAGAGTGTTTTTGGAGGTGAATGGACCGGATTTAGTGGCTCAGACTACAATGCTGAGCGCTTGCGCGAAGTCGGGGGAGTTGGATTTTGCGAGAAGTTTATTTGATAGAATGCCGGAGAGAGATTGCGTTACATGGAGTGCGATGATATCGGGGTATGCGCAATGTGGGAGGTCGAGGGAAGCTTTGAGTTTGTTTCAATGTATGCAAATGGAAGGTGTGAAAGTTAATGAAACGACTATGGTTTCGGTTTTATCCGCTTGTTCACATTTAGGTGCATTGGATCAAGGGAGATGGACACATGGTTATATTGAGAGGAATAATCTTTGTATGAGTGTTACGCTTGGGAGTGCGTTGATTGATATGTATGCCAAGTGTGGTGATATGGGGAAGGCTATGGAGGTGTTTTTGGGGATGAGAGAGTGGAATGTGTATACGTGGAGTGCTGTAATGGGTGGACTAGCTATGAATGGAGCTGGTAGGGAGTGCCTTGAGCTGTTTTCCCGTATGAAAGAATATGGTGTTCAGCCCAATGAAGTTACATTTGTATCGGTTCTGCGAGGTTGTAGTGTGGTTGGATTAGTTGAGGAAGGCTGTAAGCATTTTGATTCCATAAAGCAGGTGTATGGACTTGAACCTAAGCTTGAGCATTATGGATGCATGGTCGACTTATATGGCCGAGCTGGTCGACTAGACGATGCCTTTGAATTTATCAAAAACATGCCTATGAAGCCACACGCGGGTGCTTGGGGGGCTTTGCTTAGTGCTTGTAAAATCTATGGAAATATGAAACTGGGTGAGCTTGCATCACGGAATCTGGTTGAGCTCGAGGCAAAGAATGATGGTGCTTACGTGCTTCTTTCCAACATATATGCGGATTCCAGGGATTGGGACGGGGTGACTAATGTGAGGAAACTAATGAAGAATAAAGGGGTGGAGAAGATACCTGCGTGTAGTGTTATGGAGGTCGGTGGTGAGGTTCATGAGTTCTTTGTGGGGGACAAATCACACCCTAGGTATGGTGAAATTGAGGTTATGCTGGATGAGATTGCAAGGAGGTTGAAACTGTCAGGATATGTGGCTAACACTAACCCTGTGTTGTTCAATATAGATGAAGAGTCCACTTGAACACACTGCAAATCAGCTCCCTTAGACTACTGAGATCCGACGGTCTTTTTTTAATCTCTATCACACTCTTTTAACTGTCAAATCATGAAGGGCATTCTTGGCAGGTCGGGAGTTAAAGAATGGGCAAGTTGGGACTTGGGAGTTAAAGACGAAGAAGAAAGAAATAAAAGCATTTCATTTTTCATTTTTTTTTTTTTTTTTGGCAAATTGAGATAATTTTATTAACAACTAGAAAATATAATGGTACAATCATTTGCTACTAGAGCCTTTGATAAGGGTTTTACATTTGTTTTCCTAACTCGATGCCCAATCAAAAAACCCAATAACCCATGGAAGCGAGATGATGAGATGTTGTATTACAAAAGCCGGGAATATAAACGAAAATAACTGAAGTGAAGGACTCTGCCAAGTTTAAAATGTCGTGAACCAGAATGTTATTATGCCAAGATAGGTCGTCAAACTTCCCACAAAGAGCATTTATAAGGGGTAAGCAATCAGATGTTGTGATGATTTTCTTAATACCATTCTTAAAAGAGGTTTGCAAACCATGAAAAACCCATAGGGACGCAATTTCATTCAAGTTTCCAACAGCTTGGACATAAGAGCTACATTATGAAGTCTCATACTTCCAATTCCCAAACCTCCAATCCTCTTCTTAGAGCAAATTGTGTTCCAATTGATCAAGTGAAGATCGACTACAATTTTTTCCAGGGTCCGACTGCCATAAGAACTTCCTATTGAGTTTATCTAAGTGGTTGCATACTCCATTTGAGAGAAGGAATGTTGACATGGAATAAGTGGGTATGGCAGAAGACACACACACTCTTGATAAGCGTGACCCGGCTAGCTTGCAAAAGACAATTGGTATGGCAGCCCTGGATTTTGGATGACACTCTGTCAATGATGTGGGTGAAGGATAACTTGGAGGGTTTTAGAGAGTTGATAGGAAGGCCGAGATACTTACTCTCTGTAGTAGAAACGGGAATTCTAAGAGCATTGCTAATGAGACATTAAATTTATCTTTTCTAGGCAAGTTATGGCTAAAAATGAGAGAAGATTTTCGGTTGTTTGTGGACTGCCCCGAAAAAGAACAATAGAGATCTAGCAACTCCTTTATGTGGCCAACTTCTGAGATGTTAGCTCTAAAAAACACAAAAGAGTCATCAGCAAACAATAGGTGTGATACTGGAGGGCACCTTCTACCGACTTTCACTCCTTGTCAGAGTCCTCACTAAGGCTTAAAGAAACCATGAGGACTACCATTTACCTTAACTGAGAATGAAGGAAGCCGAAGATATGCCGAAATGAATCCAATCACACCAAGTTTGGCAGAATCCTAAACTCCGCAGCGATGTAGTAACAAAATTCCATTCAATTTGATCAAAAGCTTTGTTCATATCTAATTTGGCAGCACAATACCCAGATATGCCTTTTTTCTTCTTAAAATAATGTAAAATCTCATGCACCATGATAGAATTATCTGAGATTTGGCGCCTTTTCACAAATGCATTTTGGTGAGGAGAAATGAGTTTGTCAAGGAATGGTTTCAGATGGTTCACCAGAATCTTGGAGATGATTCTGTATGAGGTGTTGCAGAGACTGATCGGGCGATAGTCTTTAGTAGATGTTGGATTTGGGATCTTAGGAACAAAGGTGATATGAGTGTGGTTCAACTGACACAGAAAGTAACCTGTCTGAAAAATTGTGACATCATACGATGGAGATCATTTCTAACAAAATGCCAACACTTCTGGAAGAAAAGAGGGGTGAACCCATAAGGGCCAGGCGACTTATAAGGACCCATATTGGAGACTGCAGCATGTATTTCCTCCATTGAGATTGATTTTGTCAATATCTCATTGTCTTCATGTGTGACAAGTGGTTTAATTTCATCAAAAGTTTGTGGAATTATAGGAGTTGTTGATGTAAAAAGATCCCTGAAGAAACTCACAATATGGTTACCAATGTCTGATTGATTTTATAACCAGTCACCATCCTCAGTTTTTATGCAATGGATACCATTTTTCCGCTTCCGATCAAGAGTCGAAAGATGATTTTTTTTTTTCGATTGGTCACCACACTTCAAGTAACAATGCAAGCTCGGGACTTATCACGCCACTTCATTTCCTCACAAAGCATAAGTCTGTCTAATTGGAGCTGCAAACAAGCTTTAGAGACAGAGTTTTGTAGGTTAGGAGGGATCGAGAGACTGAATCAAATTAATTAAGTTGAGTGAGAGTGGAAGTCATGGACTCCTGTAATCTCTTGAAATGATGTTTATTCCAAAGCTTGAGAGATTCTTTCACTTTCTTCAGCTTTTGACATAAGATAAAGGATGGAGAACCAATGATATGAGTGATCCAAGAGTTTTGGATAGTAGGCTTACAAGAGACATCCTCTAGCCAGGAAGACTGAAAGTGAAACTGGTATGGTTTTTTGTAATGCACTGGATCAGTGTTCAGAACGGTAAAACTATGATGGGAGACTACAATGGGTAGGTTAAGAACCGTTGTTTCAGGGTGTTGGGAGGACCAATCAGGACATGCAAAAGCTTTGTCTAGTCGGACTTTCACTAAATTTGGAAAGGTCTGTTTGTTTGACCAAGTATAAGTTACTCCATTAAATCCGAAGTCAATAAAACCCCTCTCAAAATTAAGATCAGAGAAAGCTTTACAAGGTATTCTTTCAGGTCCACCCCATTTCTCTCAAGGGTGAAGGATTTCATTATAGTCCCCAATTAATAGCCAGGGAGAAGAAATACACACTAGTAGAAAAAAGACTTTTTGTGACTGCTTTAAAATGGTATTTGTGACTGTTCTGTTCGAAACGGTCACAAATGGCAGAAAAGGGTTTTTGTGACTGTTTTAAAAAGTTTTTAGTGACGTGCGTTTTCGAAACGGTCACAAATGGTTTTTTTCTAAAAAGGTGTATATGTGTGGAGAACTATTTGTGACTATTTCACTAAAATAGTTACGTATTATCCGACTCGTAAGTGACCGTTTGACCATTATATGACCTAGGTAGTTTTTGGTCCATGCCCACAGCTCCACTAAAAACAAGAAACACGACACACCCACGTTCACTCAACTCCCGCTTCGTTCAAACTCTTCAAATTCTCTAAGTATACAGACACGAAAAAAAAAACACTTTCGCGAGCTTTCTTCAATTCAAACTCTCATAGGTACAGAACCAATAAAACAAAAAACACTTCGTGGCTCTATCTTCACTCTCTCAACCTCAATCAATTCCTCATGACTCTCTCAACCTAAATCAATACCTCACGACTCTCTCTTCACTCATTATCGATCTAAAATTTATTACCTCTCCAAAATTCATTGCGGTAATTGAAGACGGACAAGGTTAGTTTTTATCTCTCTTCGATTTTGATTTTGATTTGATTTGATTTTTTTGATTTAATTGAAGACGGACAAGGTTTTCATTTGATTTGATTTTTTTTTTTACAATTTGTGTTTTATTCCTGATTTGAGGTGGTCGTTAGTGTTTTTTTTTGTTTATGAAAAGAAGGTTTACTTTAGGGACTATACAGGGTTTCACAAATGGTTATCTAACATGATTTTTTGTTTTTTCATTTTAAACTAGACTATCTTTTTCAGTTAACTCTATTTTCGTATTTGCTTGTTTATCGACGATAAGGACTTATCGTATTTTGTTTTGGTAGCCTGAGATGGACAAGTCATGGATGTCGAGAGATATATTTTCTACTAAATATGTAGAAGGCGTTAAACAGTTTCTTTCATTTTCTTTTGATAATGCAAAACGTAAGAATTGTATACCCTGTCCATGCATTGAATGTGGGAATATGTACGAATTTGATATAGTGGAGGTGGGACGTCATCTGAGAATGAAAAGGATTGAACAGACGTATTGCACATGGGTGTGGCATGGGGAAGATGCTCCAAAGGAGTCAGCATCGACTAGGGAGTCAGAGGAAGGTTTTGATGAAGGTGGACTATATGAGCCCGCAAACATCGCAAAAAAATATTTGAGGCCACTCGGGGAGACTTTCATGGGGAACCACGAAAAACTTTGTGAACTGATTGAAGAAGCTGATTTACCTTTTGTATGCGATGGGTGTAAAAATACACCAAGTTATCATCTCTGGTTAAGCTTTTCAATGTGAAGGCAATGAGTGGGTGGTCTGATAAAAGCTTCTCTATGGTGTTGGCTCTGTTTAAGGATATGCTCCCAGATTGCAATGAGCTGCCTTTGACCATGAGAGAGGCGAAGGAAACTTTGTCTGTTTTTGGAATAAAGCATGAGAAGATTTATGCATGTCCCAATGATTGTATTCTCTATAGAGGTTTAATAAACAAGGATAGAACTACTTGTCCTACATGTGGAGCGTCAAGGTATAAGGTGAAAAAGAATAATCCTGACCAAAATTATAGTGTTCTAGCAAAAGTACTATGGTATTTCCCAATAATCCCTAGACTTAAAAAAATGTTTCAATCTGTTGAAATGGCGAAGAATTTGGTATGGCATGCGAATGAAAGAGAGGTAGTTGATGGTCAAATGAGTCACCCAGCTGATTCCCAAGCATGGAGACACGTCGATCAATCTTGGCCAGAGTTTGCAGCTGATTCGAGAAGTCTTTGGTTTGCACTTTCAACCGATGGTTTCAATCCACACAGTTCTCTTAGCAGCAAGCATAGTTGTTGGCCTGTTATATTGGCGACTTACAACCCGCCACCATGGCTGTGCATGAAGAGAAAGTTCTTAATGTTAACATTGTTGATATCAGGAGTAACAACATTGATGTTTATCTTGCACCTTTGATTGAAAATCTTACCTTATGGTAACAACATTGATTTTCCCGTTTATCTTTGTCTAGTATGTGGCGAAAATACAGATTCTTTGATTGAAAATCTTCAAGAAGTTATACCATCCGGATGGCTTGAGGCATATGATGCCTATAAGCAAGAGCTGTGATCAAGTCCAGAATCATTGAACGGGGTGCAAATCTTCTCAAAAGTTGAGCATTTCAAAAACTCATGGGGAAAGCCACCAGAAAGTGCTAGAAAGTCAAAAAAATCAAAGAAGGAGAAGGCGTGAATTAGGTCCAAAGATTCAAAGAAAAGAAAAAGGGGAAAGGAGCAAATAAGTTCTAAGGATACAGAAACACCAAAGAGGAGGAAAAATGACGGTGTACACAAAAATCATGAGGAAGGTCGCTGGAAAAAGAGATCTATATTTTTTGAGTTGCCTTACTAGAGACATTTGCTTTTGAGACATAACTTGGATGTCATGCATATTGAGAAAAATGTGTGTGATAGCATCATTGGGACTTTGCTTAACATTCCATTGAAAACAAAGGATTCACTTCAAAGCCGACTTGACCTTGTAGAGATGCACTTAAGGGAAGAACTAGCACCAGAGAAGAGAGGGACAAGATTCTACCTACCGCCAGAGCATGTTATACATTATCTAGAGAAGAGAAAGAGGAAGTTTGTAACACAATCGGGTTGAACCCGAAGGTCCCAGATGGATATTGTTCTAATTTCAAATCTTGTGTTTCAATGAAAGATTTGAAATTATATGGTCTTAAATCTCATGATTGCCACCGACTAATGCAACAACTTCTTCCTGTGGCGATACGATCGGTGTTGCCAAAGCATGTGGGGTATACCATTATTCGGTTATGCTTCTTCTTTAATGCTCTTTGCACAAAAATAGTGGATGTGTCGAAATTGGATAATATTCAGAAATATTTGGTGGAAACTTTGTGTTTGTTAGAAAAGTTTTTCCCACCATCATTTTTCGACATCATGGTGCATTTGACAGTTCATCTTGTAAGGGAGGTCGAGCTATGTGGTCCAGTTTTTTCTCCGATGGATGTATCCTTTTGAGAGGTAAGTGAATAATTTTTTTAATTTATTTATTAAATGTCTCACAATGCACGTATCAAAGGTTTAAAGCTTTAAAAAACTTTCTAGGTACATAATGGTGTTAAAGGGATATGTTAGGAATCTAAACCGCCCGGAAAGATGTATGGCGAGAAATTATATTGCGAAGAAGCTGTTGAGTTTTGTGCTGAATTCTTGAGTGAAGTAGATGCAATTGGAGTTCCTTCCACAAGAAACATGATAGACAATGATTTGGAAGATGGAGATACAATTTGCAGTGGAAGACTGATTGGGGGTTCGCATGTTGTTGAAGTTGATGAGAAGTCCTGGCAACAAGCACATCTTTATGTGTTGGAAAACATGAAAGAAGTTCAGCCTTATATCAAGTAAGTAGATAAACACACAATAGTTCAATTTAACTAGATATTTATCTCCAACATTTCCATAAGGGAGCTGGTAGTTAATACTTGTATTCTTTTAATTCTTAACATAAAAGGGAGCATATGGACTACCTAAGGCTTCAAAATCATCGCAAGGGTGTAAAATGGATAAAAGCTGAGCATAATCGCACCTTTATTAATTGGCTTCGCCAAAAGGTATGTTTTGTTAACACTCCATTGTTACTTAAAAAATTAAAACATTGTTCTTAACATTGTTTGAGAACCAGGTTGAGGAAGAGCAAGACATACCAAATAACAAAGTCTCTGACACGTTGTAGTTTTTGGCCATGGGACCTAGTCTAGATGGGCTAAAATATTCCGGATATGAAGTTAAGGGTTTTCACTATCACACAAAGGACCGAGAAGCTAAACTAGTCAACCAAAATAGTGGAGTCAGTGTAGTGGCCTCAACAATGCAGATTTCTAGTGCCAAGGACAAGGATCCTGTAGTTTCGGATATGTGCTTTTATGGTGTGTTTACTGAAGTATGGGTGTTGGATTACTTGACCAAAGATCAGGAACTTAAACGTGCGCAAAAAGAGGTAGAGAAAAATAATAAGCGAATGACAGATTTAAACGAGCGGCTCAGCCAAGATCACGTGCAAATGGCACACTGTGAATCGTCCGTAAGACAATTGACAGAGACTTTAATAGAAACGAGAGATGAACTAGAACGTGAGAATATGAATTACAAAGGTTTGGGAAGGAACCATTAGATTTTCCCAAACCAATGATCATGTGATTGCGAGAATGTAATACCATAGAGCTAAAAATTCTTTTTATGAAAATAAAAATAAAGTATGTGTTGGCTATTGAATATCATTGTGATGTCAGATAACATACCAGCATTAAACTTAGTGTTGTTGATTTATGAATGTAAAAGAACGAGACGCCCCCATGTAGAAAGAAAAACCTCTCAATATAGAACCATTGGAGAAAGTTATTGAAAAGAAAAGGGGACATGATCGTCCTCAATGAACCTAGCTATTCAGGTGTCAAAATATTTGTACTGAACGTGAAGCAAGGCCTGACAACTGTTGGAGTTGTCACCCGTGCACTGGGACCAAACTAAAACACAACGCCATTGCCTTAGTAGTGGAATTAGCATGGATATTGTACTGTGGGAGTATTGCAATAATTGTTCCGAGCAAGAATAACCATCTTATTGATTCGGATTTCCGTCAAGTATGCATGAATGCGACTTACTTGGACCGAAAAAGGCATAATATGAATGACCTCCCTAGAATGAACGTTAATGAATGACATTGTTGAAAGTAAAAGTACAGAAGAATAGAGTAATGTAAAATGATAACCAAACTAAGAGAATGGAAGTTGAATGCCTTTATTGATGGATAAAATAGAACGAACTACATAGATTGATAGATTTGTTATTGATGGAGTAATGTAAAAATGCAAAAAATTTCCTAACGGTAAAACTTGCGAAGGTGGTAAGCATTCCATGGCTTCTCTATCATTCTTCCAAAAATAGTACGGAGGAAATATGACCCCTTAGATGCTGGACGATCTATGATGTAGGGTCCTTGCCAATTTTCTCCAAACTTTCCTGATTCTATAAGCTTTGGGTTTCTACAGAGAACCCAGTCTTCAGGAGCAAAATACTTAGGACGGATCTTCTTGTCGTAGTTCCGTTTCATGTCAGTTTGATACTTAATAAGCTGTTGTAGTCCCTCAGAGCGAACCTCATCAATAAGAGCTTTTGACTGAGCCAAAGTAGTGTCATTGGAACCTGTTTCAATAGCAACTGACCGAGATGTACTGGAAATCAGTTCTGTAGGTAAGACTGCTTCAGCACCATATGCAAGGTTAAAAGGTGATAATGCAGTTGAATATTTTGGCGTTGTCCTATAAGCCCACAAGACAGCTGGTAACTCCTTGACCCAATTTCCTTTGGCGCCAGTCAAACGCCTCTTTAGGTTGGCCAAAATCACCTTATTGGTGGCTTCGGCCTGCCCATTGGCTTGCGGATGATAAGGTACGGAGAAGTTATGTCGTATCTTCAAATTAGCACAGAACTGACGAATTTCTTCAGCATCAAATTGTTTACCATTATCTGATACAAGTGCCGCAGGGATGCCAAAACGACAAACAATATTTCTCCATAAAAACATTTTGACGTTGGAAGCATGGATTTGGACCAAAGGCTTTGCTTCTACCCATTTGGTAAAGTAATCGGTTACCACAAGAAGGAATCATATACTACCTGGAGCTTTAGGTAAAGGGCCAATAATGTCTAAGCCCCATTTGGCAAATGACCATGGGCTAAGCATGGGATGCAACTCAGTAACAAGGAGTTTATTCATATTGTCGTGCTTTTGGCATGGCTCACACCTCTCAAATAGGTGTTTTGCATCCTTTTGCATCTCTAGCCACCAATAGCCCTGTGTTATAGCCTTATGAGCTAAACTTCGTCCCTTGGAGTGGCTTCCGTATAAGCCGGAGTGAATCTCTTCCAAAACTTGAAGTCCTTCTTGTTTTGAGAGGCATCGCAACATAGGGTTTAAGTCTGAGCCTTTGCGATATAATTGCAAACTTCCATCAGTAACAGATAACACCAAAAACTTCCATGCATCGCGTTTGATTCTTTCAGCGAGTTTTGGTTATGGCGAAGCGAAGAAACTTGCAAGTATTGGATATAGGGAAGACGCCAATCTTGTTCATCGGAGATCATCACTGGCTCTGATAGTATCATATCGGGAACTTCAGGACTATCATCTGCTTCATGTACCAACCCACTATCTATTTCGGGAGCGAATTCAGGAGGAACAAATGGATCTATAGATTCTAATGGAAGATCCAAAGTATGGTCATGTTGTGAATTTTCCATCTCCCTTTTCCGCTTCCGAGTTATGATTGGTGCGATTATACGTGGGTCGTATATCGCTGTTGCATACAAGCAAAACAAGTAATTGCTTTCATGTACATACAAGTCATGCAATTCTTTTTCGGTAAAGTCAATGCTTGGCTCTTTCTGGAACTCCACAGTGATGTGTCTTGACTCTTCGCTTCTAACAGCGGCGGAGAGATAAGCCAATGAATCAGCATGACGTATGTCATTTCGGGGTCTTTGAGTGATAGAGATGCTATCAAATTGTCGAGCAAGGCTATGTTTCAAAACAAGATAAGCCGCCATACGGTCATCTCTTGCTTCAAAAGACCTGCCAAACTGATTGGCCACAAGGCGAGAATCCGTGTATAACTGGAGCTTTTGCGCCCCTAGTTTCAAAGCTGTTCTCAAGGCACAAACGGCAGCCTCATACTTGGCTTCGTTATTTGAAGCGGCGAAGCTAAGTCGCACAGATTTCTCAATCTTCTCTCCGTCGGGATTAACAAAAACGCATCCAATTCCAGACCCAGATTTATTATGGGAGCCATCTGAGTAAACAATCCATAGGTCAATGAGATTAGGAATTGCGTTTGCAAGTTGGTCTTAAATTAAGCCCCGCCATTACTAGTGGCGAATGTCTTCCATAGATTCTTCCTGGCGCAAGAAATCGTCAATAGGAGAATCATCAATCGGAAAATCGGCTATCAAAGAAGCTAGAGCATGTCCTTTTTCAGCAGTACGACTTTCAAAGACAATGCTATATGCACTAAGATAACTTTCCCATTCGGCTAATCTGCTTGATTTTTGTGCATTCTACGAAAAGATCTTGCGTAAAGGGATACTCGGTATAAACTCGACCAACCTCCCACGAAGTATGGTTTTAACCGACGAAATGGCATGAACCAATGCAAGTGCAATTTTTTCCATCTTTGAATAATGAGACTCCGCTCCGGTTAACGTCTTACTGATAAAAAAGATGGGTCTACCATCATCGACGAAAAGAACAACACTAACAGCTTGAGTTGTAGTTGCTAGGTATATGCCAATAGGTTGACCCGTTGAAGGACTTGTCAATATAGGAGGACTGACCAAGTATTTCTTCAGTTGTTGTAATGCCATCTCACAATCAATGTTCTAAGTTGCCGCCCCCTTTAAAGTCTGGAAGAAGGGATGATAACGATCGGAATATTTAGAAATAAATCTATGAAGAGCGGCAAGCCGACTAGTAAGCCGTTGAATTTCCTTCTTATTTTTTGGTGATGGCATATCAATAGCGGCGCGATATCGATCGGGGATTAGCCTCAATACCTCTACGAGTCATGAGGTATCCCGAAATTTTCGGAAGAGGCCCAAAAGAACATTTGGCGGGATTGAGTCTCATGTTATACTTGTTAAGCCAATCAAAAACAAGTTGAAGATCGGAAAGATGATCACCAGTAAGCTTTGATTTAACGACTATATCATCGATATAAGCCTCCATTATTATCCCCAGCAGATCGGAAAAAATTGTATTGACAAACTTTTGGTAGGTTGCACCGGGCATTTTTCGGACCAAAAAGGCATAACGATTAATAGCGAGAAAATGCCTTGGTCGATAATGAAGGCGGTGAACTCTTGTTCATCCACATTCAAAGAGATCTGGTAGTACCCTGAAGAAGCATCCATGTAAGATAGGCGTTGGAATCCCAAAGTGGCATCCACTAGTTCGGAAATTCGTGGTAATGGATACGGATGAATCGGACAAGCTTCGTTAAGGTTTGTAAAGTCAATACAAATTCTGATTTGTCCATTCTTTTTGGCAATCGGCGACATTAGCAAGCCATTTTTGGGTAAAAGTAACTTCGTCGGATAAAGTTAACCGCAAGTAGCTTATCAATCTCATCTTTAACTTTGAGCTTCCGATCGGTGTGCCATTCTTCTTGGTTTTGGCGAAACCGCCTGAAACTTGGATCAATGTCAAGTTTATGATAGGCAACAGAAGGGTCTATTCCTGGCATTTCCTCAATTTTCCAAGCGAAGATACGCTTATTTCGCTATAAAAGGGAAACCAACTTTTTTTGTTCTACGCTCGAAAGTTCAGCGGAAATAAAAGTGGTTTCTTCTGCTGAATCTCCTACTTGCACTTCCAAAAGTCGATCCACTGTAGGCGGCCCTTGACATGAGCCTCAATATTATAGATGGAGGGCACGCCGCTTGGCAACTGTAACTTGGGTAGGGCACTTGCAAGGATCGTATTACCTTGAACTTCAGATTTTTTATAGTCATCCATTGCTTTGTCATGACAGGCATGGGCAGATACCTGGTCACTATGAACCTTGCAAATATGCCCAGAGAATGGGAACTTGACACACTGATGAAATGTGGAGACAATAGCCCCCATGGAATGTATCCAATCTCTGCCCAAAATTGCGTTATAGTGGGAGCGACAGTCCATCAATAAGAAATCGAGCTCAACTTCTTTGTTCATTAATTTGATTGGTAAGGTAATTCTTCCAACCGCTGAAGATGTTGTCCCATCAAAACCGATGATAGGATTGTCTTCGGCGATGATCATACCTTCGCAAAGTTGCATCTGAGAATAACATCCACTGAAAATGACGCTGGAGGTGGCCCCTATGTCGATCATTACCCGTTGAACACGAGAAGCACCTATAGACACAGAAATTATAACTGTGTTATAGTGAGGGTGATATACACCAAGAAGATCATCATCAGTGAATCGGAGGGGATCTTCTTCAGAAGTTTCGGTCTGGATTCCTTTGACAAAATCGACTTTGTTGATACGGTTAAACTCACCAATATAACTAACTTTCAAATGCTTTTGATTCTTACTATGACTTTTGGAAAGAGACTCAACATGAGAATGGGAAACATTAATGACATGCTCATAAGTTGCGAAGAATCGCATTGTTGAGAGTTTTTAGTAAGATATTCGTTTAAAAGTCCTTTCTCCACTAATTTTTGAATCCGACCCCGGAGAGAGCGACAAAGTTTTGTCTCATGGCCATAGTCATTATGGAATTTACACCGCAAGGCTTTGTCCCTTGTCCCTTTGGTATCTTCTGAAAGTGGATAAGGCGGGGAAAGAAGATTCCCACTTTTCAACTTTTCATATATAACAGAGTACTTGGCATTGAGCGGGGTCAGTTTTAGCTCAGATAGAGTCTTTCCATCATGATTGAAACTAACTTGCTTCTGATTGTCATTCTTTCCATCGTTATGCTGTTGATCTGACTGTCCTTGCTTTGGCTTAGAATTCTTGCTGTCATAAAAATCTTTAATCTGAATATCTTTGTCTCTTTTTGCTTTTCGCCCGATAGGTTTTCCTCGATCACGGATGTGTTGTTCAAATTCC
Organism: Coptis chinensis; assembly: GCF_015680905.1. Taxonomy (NCBI): domain Eukaryota; kingdom Viridiplantae; phylum Streptophyta; class Magnoliopsida; order Ranunculales; family Ranunculaceae; genus Coptis; species Coptis chinensis. Next base: position 20,231,759 of record NC_141456.1, on the reverse strand, counting down.
AACATACGGATCGTCACCGAGTTTTAGGGACATCTTTAATTAGAGAGTGGTAAAGATCCCTTACAATGAAGTTCAAATTTCTGTCTCTTTCATAATATAATGCTTCTTTAAAGGCGAAAAGAAGCATCCCATCAGAAACTTCTGGAACATCTGCTGCTGCATTTCGGAACCTAGTAACAAAAGTACGTAATTTTTCATCACGTTGTTGCTTGATGTTCAAAAGTGAGTCGGCATCCTTTGGCGTCTTGCAATTGTGGCGGAAACGATTAACAAACTGATTTTCTAGTTCATTGAATTGATGAATTGATCTTGAAGGCAACTCACTAAACCAGCGTAATGCTTCTCCCTTTAGAGTTGATGAAAAGAGCTTACATATAAGCGGGTCATCTCCACCCCATAACACCAACTTATTTTTGAACGATAGAACATGCAAGCCAGGATCTCCTTCCGACTCATCATAAAGTTCAAAATCGGGTTGTTTGAAGTCGGGATGGTGGTAAGCTTCTTGAATGTCGAGCGAAAACTTATCAAGTACGCCATCATTGACTGTCAAGTTTTTCATTCTTACATCCTTTGACTCTCTATCGTTAAGTTCTTTTGCAATCAACTCTTTCAACTGTTGTTCTGTTAGAGTTAAAGTATTGGCTCGAACAACTAGACGCCCCCGGTCGTGCCCATGTGGAGAAAGATACCTTCCATTATCTCTTATTGGAGTTAGAGATCTTTGGCGGTACGCACGATCAGCTCCCGGTGATTGTTGTTGTTTATCCCGGTAACCCGAACTGTCTAGGCGGTAGTCACCCTTGGCCGGGTGGTCGGAATAATTATACCACTTCTCCATGTTTTGTTGATCTTGTCTGGGATGCCCGCCTTCCTAGTCATGTCGGACATATCTCGAACGCCGGTCTTCCCTGAAATTGCTTCTCACAGGTAAATCTTCCCTTTGAGATCGGACATGTCTAGGGTAGTAATTATCCCTGCCAATCCGATTATCCCCATAAGTACGGGTAATAGGGTCATTACTCTTAGAGCATGCACTGGTTGATTGTGTTTGAGAAATAACACGTTGCTGAGGACGATGAAGTGGTTCTTCAAGACGATCCCATACACTGGAATGGCCTGCGTCCCTTCGTGGTCGCCTTGATGTTGTTGAATTTGCAGCATCGTCCACCGGCCTTTGCCTCTTTGCTAGCTTCCTTCTCAAGTTCCTATTAAAATTTTTGACTTGTCGTAACTCACGCTCAACCGTATTAGGGGTGAATTGGCTATTACTATCACCTTTTCCGTTAGTTGGTGTGAGAGTAATGTCCACGTCCATATCCATGTCAACTGAAGGATCGACATGGACAGACGGCGGACCGCATGGAGGATTACTGACTTGTTAGTTTTCTTGTTGCAAGACTATTAGGGTTGGTGTCGGCGATTGTACTGCCTTTTGCGGTGGCGGTTGCGTTGCTACAGTTGGATGTTGCGAATTGATCCTACCACTAGGAGCAACTTGATTGTTCAACGGTTCTTGCATTGGCCGATTTGAATTTCGAGGGTTGCGAGTATTATTAGAAGGAGGAATATGTCGACTATTTGGTCTGCTTCTTGTGCTTACCATCTTGATTGTTTCACGTGATAATGAATTCTAAAATCCCCACAAACGGCACCAATTATGTTTCGGCAATAAACTGCTTCAACTCAACGAGAGCAATGGTAAAGAACACACTAAGAAACAGAGAAATTTGATGTTGGGGGAGATGAAATTGAACCAAGATAATGGCTGCCTACGTACCCAAGATCTATTCTCTAGGGATCAAGTTTCCACGTAGTTCCTTATGAAAAATAGTTTGGTATTTATAGAGGTAGAGTAGAGAGTCCTTGTAGCTCAAGTAATCTTGTAGCTTGAGCAATTGTGATAGAATACAACTCTCAACTGATAATTATCTCTTTGATAAGAAATGAATCTGGACATAAATCAATGTACATTAGTGGCAAGTCATGTGGCTAAGGTTCAGCCTTAGACACATGAGTTAATGGGCCTGTACATTCATGGTATTGCAAATTGGGCTTTAGCCCTGTCGATTAAATGAATAAAATGGAGACCCCTACTAATGGACGTTTGCCACGTATGTGGGGGTCGAAACAATTCCTATTTTCAAGTGTGATTGGGTTGACAACAAGAAAGGCATTAAGGTTGATGAATTAGGTTTCACATCTGTGCAACTTGGTAAAGTTGACCACAAGTCCGACCCTTTTATTTTAGCATCCCAAGGCAAGCAAGTTTTTTATGTGACTGGCCAACTAAATTTGGGATGGTCAGTTGTCCTTGCAACTCCTGAAAGAGACTATTGCAATAAGAACGATGATGCTGGGTTCAATGATGATTCCATTAATTACAGATAAGGCGCTGCCAACTATTGACTCCTTTGATTTAGCTAATGAATTGCCATTGCCTTATGCTCGTGAAAATTGTGAAGGGATTTGGGTTGAGCCCGAATGAGTTTTTCTTTAAGTTAAATAAGACTTCTTACTAGTCATTATGGGACTTTTCTTTTCTTTTTCTTATTTTTTTTTGTTGTTTTTTTTATCAGATTTTAAGAATGCTTCAAGTTTTTGTGTTAAACTTACAGCTAAACTGAGATGACTAGTGCTGTTTACATTTGCATGTTTACATTTCTAAACAATTAAAGACCTTCTACATGGTGGAAGCTTTATATATATATATTATTGACAAAACTTGCAAAAACAAAAATGGTCTTTACAGGTATACTCATGGATCCAAAAGAGCATTTGGAATCACAAGAGTATTTAGATTCTGAAGAGAATTCAGACTCGGAAGATGGCTCAGAAGAACATTCGAACTCCAAAGATGGTTCACAAGGGCATTCAGACTCGGAAGATGGCTTTGAAGACCATTCAGACTTAGAGAAGCGGTCGGGCTCAAAAGATATGGAAGTTGACGAGGCAGTAGCAAAAGGTTCAAGCAAAAAAAGGAAAGTCGGAAGAGCGGCAAAGTGTGTAAAATTAATTTTTTTGAAAAAGGGTGAATATCAAGGAGTTGTTTATAATGAATCTGGGCAACCAATTGGTCAAGGTGGAACTGACATCGGTAGTTATGGAGGCTACTTGGTGAGGGCAAGAGTAAAGATTATAATAACTAATTGGAAAGATGTATCACCAACATTGCAGAAAAATTTGTGGATCTCTTTGAAGGTACATTAATCTAATGCTTTATAAGCTAATTTCATTTTGTTTACATGATTAACTAATATGCTACTTACAAATAGGAAAAATTTAAGACACAAACAAAAGATCTATTCGTACAAGTGCGATGGGCAGGTTGTGGAAAACATTCAAGTCTCGTCTTACTAGACGGTACATCTTACCTTTTAAGAATAAACCGAAGCGACTCAAGAAAATACCAAAGCTGTATAGAAAAGTAATAAGTCAAGAAGATTGGGATACTTTTGTAAAAAGTAGACTTACACCTGAATTTCTGGTACGCATTTCTCTTAATTTTATTTTGCTTTTGTTTGTACATGCATGCAAGCTATTGTTTTCCTATCTTAGTTTCTTGAAAGTCCTAAAGAAGCTAGTATCCATGTACTGGTGGATTCCAAGCAAAGAGGTTGTGCCTGGGGAGGTTGGACTTGTGGCAGAAGGCCAAGTTTAGTTTGAGTGGCTTTTGTTGATTTGTGGTTTCCTTTTTTTTTGAGATTCCAGTAGGGTTGATCATACAAGAGAGCTTGCGAGAATTTATCGTGTAAGATTCTAGGTGGATTCCCTTGCATCATCTGTTCTTGGTTGCATGTCATCCTTAGCTGTTGTAGTCTCCCCTTCCGAGTTATCAGTTGGCATGACTAAGTGTTTAAACATGTTATCTCCATACTGCAACAATAAAAGTCTCGCTTTATCTCTCTATGCTTCTACTTTAGATTTGTCATTTGGTTTCGGTTCGTCTTCATTGTTGTTGTTGCCCTTTGTATTCACACTCAAGTTTGCCATTGTTTAATCATGCTTACCGAGTTCAAGGGCTGCGCGACTGAAATTGTGTGCGAGAATGTGACAAAATGATATTCGTCTAAATTTCTAATAACTAAATCTATGTCTAGATGATTACAATTTTGTGGGAGTTTGTATTCACACTATACTAGGAAGTATACCTAGAAGGCCAGAAGCATCATTGGATGTTTTGGTAGATTGAGATTGCTGTCCCTTATGGCTATTGTGTTTGATTTGTTTAGAACTTTCAGGTGTTTGTTCTAAAAGTCGTTGTCTCTTCCTCAGTGTTGCCACCATGACTCAACTCTTTTTTTACGCAGCTAGCTTCAACGGTCGACTGATTTTCAAAAAGTTAAAATAGGGAGTATTGAAACTTGTGTAAGTGGAGGACTGAAACGAAATACCCAACGATATTTGCCACCTTTTTTTCTTGTTTTTGCATGGATGGAGACCAATAACATCGCCCGATCGATATTTTTCGTGTTTGTTTGCGGTTGGAATTTTTTAGTTGAATACTTGAATAGGGTTACTACTAGTGCATGAAAATATGAGGTCAAAATGAAATGGTCGACTAGCGATGGGTTTCATAAGTGCATGAAATTTGATACTGAGTCAAGGTTAATTATGATCATCTCTAGAGATAGACTCTTAGACACTAACAATTTAACTTTGGTTAGAACTTCATGAACCAAGCTAAAAGAAACATTAGACACAATCAACCCAGAGCTAGCCGCAAATGTAACTCATAGGTTATATATGCTTTATATGCATAGCGAGAAAAAAAGTTCTATCAATGGCACCTTGAAAAGAAAATTGGATTGGACAAAAAGGATTAGAAGCATTCTGTTTCTAGATTTGGGTTTTCCCTCTCAGCCTCTCCTCCCGACAGTGTGATTGTAGTTTCAGCTTTGTTTTATTTTTTAAGCCAAACTATATTCCTAGTCATTGCTGGACTTGGTTTTTTTGGGCAGTTTAGGTCCGTATGCCCAAAAACCTTGCATGCACTGCAACATGGTGGTTTTCAGTTGTACTTGAATGATACCTTGTATATTATTCTCTGATATGGCAAAGCTTGAGTCCTTGGTCTTTACTTGTCCGCTTCGACCGCTCCATCATTTCGCCTTCTCATCCAAGTTGAATCTGAGTATAGAAGCATGTGTGCTTCATCAGCCCGACTCTCTCTTTCGATCGCGAGAGATGAGGTACTCCTAGATCGAAAAGAGATCCCTCGCATTAGTGTTCTCGACTAAAAAGCTTAGGCCTTACTTCTAGGCACACACGATTAGAGTAATTACAAAGTCTTATGGGCTTAACATGGCTCAGGAGCTCGACATCTTGAGTCTAACTGTCTTCGATGACTCCCACTCATTGTCAACAAAATTGGGGCGGTACAAAGGATCGAACGAATGGCTACCCACCTTGACCGGATCAAGGGCCTCTCTACCCATTTCCAATAGTTCAGGATATTCCAAACTTCCCGACTTGACAATAGGCGCGCCGATGCCTTTGCCTCACGTGGCCTCCATGTTGGGAACTAATGAAGCTCGGAGTATCCCCAATATAAGGAGCTACCCAAAGATCGGGCCTCCAGAGGTTTATTTGTGGCCCCCCATTCGCCTAAGCAAAGCACCCGAGCTGGATGGACCACCTGAAGCAGTACCTTCTTGATGGTACTCTTCCATCAGATGAGAAGCAAGCATGGAAGCTGAAGAACAAAGTAGCTAGGTACTTTGCTCTAGTTGGCTATGTGTATGCTATTAATATGCGCGGGATCCGTTCTCTTTCCCTCTATCTTCATATTTGTCATTGCTGGTCTTGCTCCCCTGTTCGATCGGGGAAAGAGTACCAAAGGGGAATACTTGAGTATCACATCGTCCCACCCCACTGCCAAACTACAACAATCTAGCTACTAGAGGAAGGGAACTCAAAACTAGCTACTAGGGGACGAGAGAGAACAAGAAAGCTATCGTCCGCATTCACGTTAGGCTGTTATGCTTGTTCTCTTTATTTGCTATATACCGCATTCACGTATCTCACTACGCTATTACCTTGAGGTTTTCTGGGATGTCTGCTGGATATTGAGGTTTTCGAAAGTGTATAACCCACTGCCATTTTACAATCCCATATCAGGTAATTGTTCCTATAGACGCGTCACGAGTTATCTTATTGAGTTAATCACTTTAAGGGTCTATAGGAATGCTTTTCTCATTCAAAACTACTTCCAGCTAAAGTATTATCTCAAGAAATGGTTTAAACAGCTCTAGTACATAACACGTATTTATTTTTATTTTTATTTTTTAATTTGTAAAAATCTTAGCGAAGTGCAATCTACGCGGCGAAAGCAAAAGAAGTTTAACCACCGGACAGGCAGGATGAGTATTGTTAATCGCGTGGAGAAAAAGGTAAGTAAATGTATATAGCATTCCTCTAATTTGTTATTTGATATGTAATATAGCATTCCTTTATATTGTTATTATTTATGTAATATAGCATTCCTCTAATTTGTTATTATTTTATGTGCTATATACTTCAAAACAGAGACAAGAGGAGGGCACATCATTTATTGGAAAGGACAGGTCTTATGGGTGGCAACTTTCCCTCCAAGGCAAAGATGGTAACTATGCAAATGATGCTACCAAGGAAGTTGCAGAGAGAATAGTACGTTTCAGTCTAGTATACTTCCTAGTATAGTGTGAATGTTATATTAATAGTAATAATAAGGTTACAATATAGAGGCAGTAGAAAGGTGCCACATTGACCAAGGTGATGATTTGCTTCTTTTGTTTTACTTTCTATATTGGATCATGTTGCTTAGCTTATCATACTAAGGAGCAGTTCTTGAATGGTACATGGAAAATTTTAAGAATATAAGTTACCCACTTGCACTCCTTTTCATGCTGCCCCCATGCACGTGCACAACTAGAATGGATATACAGGGGTGGGGGAGGGGTTCAAAATCACTTCAGTAGGGTGTCATAAAATTCCTTTTTATTTTGAGAAACATTTGTGTGATTATTAAGTCCACTGTATGAATCAAAGTTCAACTGAGAGGGTGAAAACACTTTTGATACAATAAGACTATCACTACATATTATATTGCGTTTAGATATTATGGGTTAATGAGTTGAAGTGTCATAGAAGTGTCTTTTGAGTGTCGCCAACATAGGTTTGATACCCTTTCGCAATGTCCTATAAAACATTGCTTTGAGAATGAAAGTTGTAGGTTTGCTAAAGTTTCTCTTATTTAGTAACAGTCATCTCAGGATTTGGCTAGTCTGAAGCATCAGACCTAGTACTATAACTTTTAGTACTGTGGTTCTAGTGACTTTCTTCCTATGTGTGGTGCCTTTTTTTTTTACCAGTAAAAATTAATTGTATTGATAAATAGCACTGCTATTACATCAATACCCAACCTAAGTTTTTTTTAGGTCACCTGTAGTTGGCCCATACCCAACAATGAAGCTATCCGTGTGGTGCTAATGAAGCTATTAGTAAACAATATTGACATTTGGTTTCCTTTAAGGTGATAACTAATGTATGTTTCACATGTGTGGAAGTTTTCTCTTATGATGGGTTGCTCGAGATACTTTCTTAGAAACAATAAACAAGGTGTAGATTATGGTTGTGACCAACCCTCTTATTAATTCAAATCTTGCACTATTTTCTGCTTCTGTGGTTTTGGGTGATTGATAAGTCTACATCCACACTCTCATTATCTTGTAGGATGATTATCAAACGCAGGTCAAGGAAGGAACTTTAGAGGTTGAGGGTACTAAAGACGTACTCACTCTGGCGTTGGGTACTCCGGAACACGGTGGTCGTGTTAGAGGCGTAGGAGATGGAGTCACCCCCACACAGTACTTTCGCCTAATAAAGCGTGGATCTAAGAAACATGTGCATGCATTGGAGTTGAAAGCTCGTGAGGAAGAGGAAAAAAGAAAAAAGGAAGAACAAAAAAGAAAAAAGGCAGAAGAAAAGGGAAAGGAAGAACGGAAAAAAAAGAAAAGAATTGAAGAATAAATACAAGGAGTTAGAAGAAAAATTTAATGATCGTCTCACTTCTCCTGCGTTGGAAAAAAGTGCTTCGAATAGCCACAAAAGTGACAATAGAGACCATATCCCCCCTTTAGGTGGTGCACATAGTAAGCGTAAAGTAAGCTTTTAAATATTGTTTACACTACTTTAGAATTGGGCATTTTTTGTTTCCTATTTCGTTTTTATTTTGTAAATATTCTCTAACATATATAGCCGAAGAACAAGGAAGAGAAGAGTCGTCTGTCGGAAACAAACTCTGAACCTGATTTTAGGAAGGTACATACTAAGGGAACAAGTCATTCCCCACTTCCAAATCCTATGCTTCCTCTTGGAAAGGTATCGTTGTCACAATCCTTGCAGTATCACATTTTACTTAATATAATAGCAGATAGGTTTTGAATGTGATTAGCACACAGTCTTCTAATCCACTTCGTTATTTCCATATTGTTAATTACTAAAAACTCAGATACAATTAGGACTGAGAAGTCTGGTTTTTGCCTGTGGGTTCCAAGTCCAATATTGTTGCTAAGGGTAAGGTTTACGTGGAGCTTGGACCAGAGACTAAGTTGCACAATGTTCCCTTAGGGCCAAACAACGCACGTGTATCAGTTGATAAGATTTTGGAAGGTAAAGATCATGTTGCTCTTCCTATACCAGTTCACGATGAACTGGTAATTTTGAAAGATGCTCTTGGATCACAAGTTGCTTGGCCAAAGCACTTAGTAGTAGATTCAATTGAGGTAATTTCATTAAGTTTTAGTTTATTTTGAAGTACTTTAAAATATTTTTTTTTGAGTTCTAAATATTCTCACCTAAAAATATATAGTTGAAGACCAAAAAGACTAATTCTCCGATACCAGCAAAAAATTCTAAAAAGGAAAATGTTGAAGTAACAAGTCATGCACCAGTACAAAATCACACATTGGATCTTGGAAAGGTGAATACTAATACCCGAATCCCAGTTTTATGTTGTATTTGCAATTAACCCATTGACTTTACAATTCATTTTAGGAACTGAGTTGCAGTTTGGCTGTGGGTTCCAAGTCCAATATTGTTGCTAAGGGTAAGGTTTACGTGGAGCTTGGACTAGAGACTAAGTTGCACAATGTTCCCTTAGGGCCAAACAACGCACGAGTATCAGTTGATAAGATTTTGGGAGGTAAAGATCATGTTGCTCTTCCTATACCATTTCGTGATGAGCTGGTAATTTTGAAAGATGCTCTTGGATCACAAGTTGCTTGGCCAAAGCACTTAGTATTGAAATGGCATTGAGGTAATTTCATTAAGTTTTAATTTATTTGAAGTACTTTAAAATATTTTTTGTGTGTGTCTAGTTTTTTTTTTTTTTTTTTTTTTTTTTTTTTTTTTTTTAGTTCTAAATATTCTCACCTAAAATTTGTTGAAGACCAAAAAGGTTAATTCTCCGATACCAGCAAAAAATTCTAAAAAGGAAAATGCTGAAGTAACAAGTCGTGCACCAGTACAAAATCATACATTGGATCTTGGAAAGGTGAATACTAATGCTCGAAACCCTGTTTTATGTTGTATTTGCAATTAACCCATTATGACTTTACAATTCATCTTAGGGTCGGAGTTGCAGTTTGGCTGTGGATTTCAAATCCAATGTTGTTGCTAAGGGTATAGTCTACGAAGAGCTTGGACCAGAAACTAAGTTGCACAATGTTCCCTTAGGGCAATACAACTCACATGTAGCAGTTGGGAAGATTTTGGAAGGTAAAGAACAAGCTCTTCTTCCTGTACCAGTTGGTGATAAGTTGAAATTTGTGGAAGACGCTATTGGATCACACGTTGCTTGGCCCAGGGAATTAGTGGTGAAAGCCAACCAGGTAAAAATATCGATGATTGTAAATTTATAAGAATCCCCCTTTAGGATCGGACCTCTCCCTTTCTCTGTCTAGCTCCCTCTATTTATACATTTCTTCCTTCTAATCCACCTCATGATCCTTACACAACTCAACATTCCACCTCCAATTTGTGTAGATGTGCATCTAGCACTTCCACTCCACGTACACATAGGCCATAACACAACCCACTGCAGGACACTTCAAGCCAATGTCGGCCACCTACAGACCACTTCCAGTCCACGTACACATAGACCATGTTGCGGCCACCCTTGCTAGACATGACATTATAATTTTTTATGCTTATCTTTTATTCTTGGTTTTCTGAATCAGAAAAAATAGGGCAACCGAGTAAAAGTAAAGGCGAAAAACTAAGTCACCGGTAGCCCAAAGAAAGGAAGCGATCTATGCACTTCCTTTGGTGCCATGATTGGTACAATTATTCAAAGTGGTTGACTTAAGTTTCTATATGGACAAGAATTATTCGGAGATAACATAGAGTTTTCATACATAGAGACAAATGATGTGAAGGATGTTTGTAATCTTGAATCTTTCGAGTCTCCTTGTATGGTTGCATATATGAGGTGATAAAACTTACGTTGTTGCTAACTATTTTATTGAATGTTTATTATGCTTATAAAATGAGTTGTGTTTTCACATTTCAGATGCTTGTATGAGAAATTTGTTTGTTCTAGAGATGGATATTTGTTTGTCAACCCGGCTGTCTTTAGTGTTGCGGATTCAAAAGAAAAAACTAAACTTGTTCTTGATAGATTGAGGGAAGCAAACATGAATGAAATTGTTTTAATTCCTTACAACCTATGGTATGGACATATATTATATTGGTTTTGTTGAACTCATATTTGGTTACAAGTACATATTAAATGCTAGTTAATAACTTGTTTGGTTTTAGCTTCCATTGGATTGTGATTGTCATCAACTTGTCTAGTATGGATGTTTATTGGTTGGATTCGTTACATGGTAAATGCACCGGTGACATGGAAATCATTATCAACACGTACGTAACTATTTCCATACGCATTTATTGTTATACTTTTTTATTATATATGTAGACTTTTTTATTTCTTATATTGACATTAATTGATTAATTTTTTAACTTGAAGTGCGTTGATAGCTTTAAAAGGGATCCAAGTGAATAGAAGTTCTCAAAAACCATGTTGGCACCACATCAAGGTAAATGATTAAAGTTATTATTATTATTATTTTTTTTTGATAAGCAAGCGAGGTTGTTTGAGAGGTCCCCTACCCCTTTTCATTAATAATTGTAAAAATTGTATTACATCCTGACATACACTTTCCCCATAGCATCATCATAGACTATTTTCTTTATATCCTCAGAAAATGAGCTAGGGATAACTTCTATGTATCTTACATCGGGTACATTACTTGCTAAAGCATCAGCTAATTTATTACATTCTCTATAAACAAGTCTTATAGAAAACATTTCCATTTGACCCATAAGTTCCAATGCATCTGTAAGCTTCCTTGCTTGCCACGGGGTGTTGCTCCTGTTTTTTGTGAAGGAGATAACATTTGTAGAGTCTGTCCTTGCCTCCAGCAGCTGTCCCACCAAAAAGATGTTTGGAGTCAATGCCCAACTTATTCTTCCCTCAAGTAAAACACACGCTTAGTTGAGTCGGAGTTGCAGTCCCGAAAGAGACCTCCCTCACTCACTGGCTTCCTTACAACTGGAAGAACTAGACACGAAAGTACCTATGTAGTACGCAGAAAAAACTGTACCCTGACATCACAATTAACCAACATGACAGCAGTAGGAACCACATTCAGGCAAGGAAACCCGACAACCAACTAGCCCGAGACTGAAGATATTACACTAGAAGACCAAGGGCCTTATAGAATAAGGACTCATAGCTTCCCTTTTACCACATATATATGCTCTCCATACCCAAGCCGGAGAGCACGCCTTCTATTCTAAGCTAAGACGACTGCCCTCAGGTACTTGACTGAACAAGGTCAACTCCGCAACTCACAGTAGATTGAATGAGTGGTTCGCTGTACCACTGATACTGCCTTAACAGCTACTTGTGTGGAGCTTCTCGGCTCATCACCTCTGCGTTCTCGAACTATAGCAGCCTTTTCCATAGTAGTGAGATATCCCCTAGTAGTTTCATACCTCGGCACGAGATATTCATCCAATCGGACCTACCAGGGAAAGGACCCGCATAAACCCGGTACCGTGTGTCTTAACACCAAATACATCCGCAATTCAGCGGGTTCTTTCCTTACCAAAAGTAAGGATGACAAGAGTTCCCCTAAAAGCGTCAAACCAATATCCGATCGGCGACTTTGGCGCTTTATGGAATACACCTCTCAAAACGAGAGGAAACTAATCCATCCGATCTACATTACATAGACCACCAGTCAAAATCGCTGCGTAGGACCCTTTCAAACCTCCTATCCTTGTAGATTGAGCTAATAAATTACATGCAGGTTATTGATAACACCCTAGCCAAGAACCCTTCGTAGAACTCTTGAATGACTCGGAGACCATAAAGAGTAAACATGATCCATCCTTAGGTTAGGTACTTCTCTGGTTGCTTTATTCCTTGTAGAACAGGAAATGTGAGGATAGCTTACTTGACGCTGATCTTCCGATATAGAGAAAGACAAGGGACACACGAAACAAGATAACTATTCGCTACCAAAAGTCTTCCCCGTCTCCTAAATCAAGAGAGGATCACATAACATTATTAGGTCGGCACCTTTGGGAACTTTTTGGTTCCCGCGGTATGCTTTCCTTGAAGGCGCAGAACCAAGCATAGCTTCCATCTGCGACTTCAAAATCGAATCGGTATATATACTTGTGAATAGTCTTTTTCTCGCCAAAATGAGTTTTAGTCCGGAGGAAGAGTAGTCCGATAGTCTCTAAAATCACAGGTTACCCACTCACAAAGGAAAAAAATAGAACACACCAAAGACAAGCCGACCGCCCTATCCACTTCAAGGATGCTAGTAAGCAATGACTAACTTCAAAGAATCCGGACTTCCTTACCACCATCAGCCACAAAGATCCTCAAAGAGATAACTATAAGCCTCTCGACGGCGTCTCCCACAATCGAGCTTTATCCGAGGCACAATGTACGACTTTAGCTAGCCACACCACTACCTTGAGCTCCATGGCTTATAGCCTTGACAAGATTGTCCACACGTTTCTAAAGAGACGAAACAGGTTCATCGAAGGATAAGAACTTACAAAGAACTGGTTGATACAGGCCCTACAATTCTTATTGTGAAACCCTTGCCTCCGATTGTGTTTTTTCTATTTAGAACTAATTTGTTGTGAAAATACAGTTTTGCCCCTAATAAGTAATTTGCACCCTTAATTCAATTTGATATTTTTGCACCCTTAATTCAATTTGATATTTTTGCAGGGCCCTCTGCAACCAGATGGTAAACAATGTGGTATTCATGCAATGCGCTTTATGCGAGACATAATGAGTGATCCTTCTCCTTTGCCATTGAAAATAAATAAAATACCTCACATTTTAACTTAATTTATGCTTTTGATATCTTTAGCAACTGTGTTTTTAACTTTTTTTTATTCTCTATTTTGCAAAATATTAAACTTGTTTATTATATTCCAGATAAAAAATCTTAGCAATAAAAAGGCCTTCACCGACAAGGAAATAAATGAAGTTCGAATGGATTTTGTTATGTTCATCCAAGAATGTTGTCACACCCCGAATTTTGACAGAATTCGGAAAAACAATATTTGTTCCCGACTCTTCAATTTTCGAGGTGTGATGTACTCTCAACTCCCATAAACCCATAATCAGTTTAAATACGCTGATAATTAAAAACCAATAAAAATTTCAAATAAACAAAAGTCCTCTTCATTACAAAAATTCACCAATCTGATTAAGCTACAAATCTCTTTTCAACCCTCTTTAGTTATAATTACAACTAAAAATACAAAACAACATTGTCTAGACTGAAAATCTATATCACCTCAAGAGAAAACAAAGCATATCCTAAAATGCAACGCTACCGCAAACCACCAGCAGCAACCAACCTTCTTCAACACTAAACCTGTCAAGACTTATCAACTATGTTCATTTAATGAACACACCGATAAGCAAACATGTAAATCGGGTCAGCATTATAAAAATGCTGGTATGAGTAGCTCTAAAATACAACATATACTTATACATATACATACACAATTCATAAGGCAGTTAGTTCCTCCACCGAGGCGCCTTAACTTCCAACAACTAATACTACATTTTTAACTACAATAAGTAAGGTAGGTAGTTCCTCCACTGAGGGGCCTTAACTTCCCACTAACCACACAACAAACCATAATGCGATAATAAAAAGGCATTTAGTTCCTCCACGAGGCTTTTAGTTCTAACTAAACTAATACCCAGACCAAGCATATTCTATACTTACCGCATTTCATGCTCAATTACAGTGGGTCGCCTCTCATGAAGTAATTAGTTTGACCCACCCTTACGCAAAAACTATATACAATCATTCCTTTAAAGATATATCATTAACCAACACATTATCATAATTATATTATTTAAGGCTTTCTTTACGTGTCCCTAAAATTACGTCGTATCTATGTCTTACCTAGTTTCTCTAGCTACCACAATCGCTACCCAACGCCAAACATGTACATCCACATGCCTCCCCTCACATAATGAACCACTCCGTGCGTAGCTACCCTGAGTGGGATACCGCACACCAGGTAACCCTCAAACGAAAGCCATTATGTAAGTACCGCCACTATTCGGTATAAAATATCGCACGTCTCATTCAAATTTTGCGAACGGAATAATCAAGCCACTATTTGGCTACTAGAAGGGCCAATCAAATTACTTACACCAGAAGGGCCATTCAGATTCACTGAAATGGTGAAGGGCCAATCATATCACATACGCCCATCACAAGGGCCAAATCACATGAGTTGTGGTAGCTAGGTTCTAGGATTTTCGTTACGTAATTTATTCAGGTGTCATACATTCATGTCTCATAACCATTTCACTTTATCACGTGCATGTCAAATACATTATTGCACTAAGCCAAATATATTTAGAATTATCTCAATACATCTCGTAACAACTTTTCTTATTTTACGTGCCAATATATTATTGCACTAAGCCAAATATAT
The DNA here is from genome assembly GCF_015680905.1 of Coptis chinensis. Classification (NCBI taxonomy): domain Eukaryota; kingdom Viridiplantae; phylum Streptophyta; class Magnoliopsida; order Ranunculales; family Ranunculaceae; genus Coptis; species Coptis chinensis. The sequence goes on along the minus strand of NC_141456.1, from coordinate 20,216,717 downwards.
TTAGAATTATCTCAATACATTTCGTAACAACTTTTTCTTATTTCACGTGCCAATATATTATTGCACTAAGCCACAATCCCGTGGGAAATATCCACAAATACTATACTACCTCATAATAACATCTCACAGATATAATAATGGAGCGTTTACATCCATTACTCCAAAAATATTGCATTTAATATATATATCCCAACATATCATATAATGTCACAAATGTTCCAAACGTATCGCATAACATTTTTATAGCGTTTTAGGAGTATTATATCTTCTAAAACTTATATCTCGTCACGTGTCAAAAATTACACAATATCAACGTCAAATCTTTCTTAGATAATGACGACCAAATTTATACAAGTGTCACCAACATCCTATCATCGGGTTGGTCCATAAAAATTCAATTTATAACATTTTGGAAAAAGTCAACAGTCAACGGGTCAATCGTCAAACCCAACAGTCAACAGTCCTAATCGGTGGTCATCCCAACCGGTCCTCACCCAAACCCATATTTAAAAAAAGTTCAAACTTTATTTAGTCCTAACCGACTTGGCTAAACTAACCCGGTTCAATATCTTAAGCTTTACCCGGCTCATAAACTGATTTGGCCCAACTTGAAATTTTCTAAACTAAACAGATCTTAGAATAGTAAGAATACTATCCGATCCACTTAAAATTTTATGGACCAGCCCACATAAACCTTTTAAACCGGCCCAAGCAAACTTAAACTTTTCGGCCCAAGGCCCAACCAACCAAACATAGTGTCGTCTTCCTCACTTCTTCTTCCTCAACAACACCCTCCACCACCGGATCGACCACCACCAGCCACCCACATTTGGCCCCTCAAAACCCAGCGGTTTTAACCCCCATGAAAACCCCCATCTACCGATACCATCATAACCCGATTCCCCCTTACTTTCAAACTCAACCCCCGACCGCCATTAATGCACCTCCGGAGCTTCAACAGCACCCCATTCGACAACCCTCACACACACTACACTACCCCACTTCAACCCATCATCAATCAACCAACATAATCAACCAAATAACAGTTCGAATTATTTTACTGGAGGATGTCTGGGCGTGCCGCCATTAACGCTCCTCCGGAGCTTCTGCAGCACTCACCCCAACCCATTACACAACCAAAATAACAAATCAACAACCACCATTCACCCAACAACTGATTCTAAACACAGTTCAATCAACACCCTTCACCCATGAACCCTGACAGTGTAACCACCGATTTCAACCATCACCAATACACCCCGATAGTTTAACCACCGATTTCAACCAACAAATAACACCATACCCCAGTTCAAATAAAAAATATCCACACCACCTCATTATCCCAGTTCGACAGTTTAAAGGAGAGGGTGATTGTTTGGGGCTCGCACCTCATGAACCATCACTTAAGAGTTTTCAACAGTTTAACACTTCAACATAATTTAACAATATAACAGGACGCCAAATAAAAACAGGATAATGAGCAGTAACAATAGACAGAAACCTTAGATAGAGAAATATGTCTGTATACAGATACACGGAAACTATAGATTCAGTGAAATAGCAAAAATAACTACTCACCTAATTAACAGCTCGACGAATCCCTCCTAGTCCGAATCGTCGCACTCCAACGCTCTAACCAACGAGCTTTTATCTCCGCCTCCATTTTTTTTTTTTTTTATCTCAAAACCCTATTATCTAGAAAAATATGTATATATACTTGGGTTTAAAACCTAAGCCCAACACAGACTCGAGCCCAGAAATCAGGCCCACATATCCCAAATCCAATCCAGCGAATTTTAAATAAATAATTAAATTAATTAATTAATAAATAAATATGTATTTTAAATATGGGCGTTACAAATGTATTATGAACTATCCTCAAGATGAAGATGGACCATAAGGCTGAAGACATATATGTGGGTGATCGAATTTGACGAGATTAGGTTATTTTTTCATTTGGATTTGGATTAGGCTGATTATATTTGTATGAATTAGATTGGAAATGTGTTATTTATTTCATTACGTTTTACGATTAAGTACAAATATATATTGGTTATCCAATGGGATTGGAATGTTTCAATGAAATTAGCAATATATATATGTGTTATTTGAAATTTAATGGATCATATTCAGATATGTAGTTTATTGCAGGTCCCCAATTTTGGGGGTTTTTATATATATTCACGTTTTTATTTTTATTTTTAATAAAAAAAAATATATACATATCACTGTTTTACCCAAACCGTCATAACTAATGGTACTTTTTATGACCGTTAAAAAAGATGAATGCATAACCGTTTATTTAAAACCGTCACAAATGATATGATTTGTTGTGACGGTTTTTGAGCAGTTGTTACCGTTTTTATGGTAGAGAGAGGCTAGTCTGGAACAAATATTTGTGACGGTTTTGGGAAAAAAATAAATGACTCTCACTCTGTCACGGTTTTGGAAAAAAAAAAAAAAGACAAAAAGACTTTTGTGACTGTTTTTAACAGTGATATAAAGCTTTTTTTCTTGTAGTGACATGAGCTCCAGGATGCAAATCGATGCATATGAATTGCTCCCAGAAGTCCTGCCTCAGAGTCTGTGATGGTTCGCCATGAATAAATGTAATCTCTTGATGCATATGAATTGGTGATGTGTCTACTGTTGCATGAATGAATTTGCCATTTGAAATATGAATGCGGAGATTTACATGATCCTTCCAAAGTAGCCAGAGCCCACCTTTATTTGTCAAAAACATTTCATTTGGATAGAAGCTCACTTTTCTCCAACAGAAGAAGACAGAAAGCTCTCTTTGCTTGCTTTCGAGGAGTTGAAAATGTCAATGCCGTTCTTGCATTGCATGCAAGTTCAGGATCACCAATGAGGACTAAAATTTTGTCTACAGACCTTGTAATATAAAGAGGGGGAGGTGTTGGTGGGGAGAGGTGTAGCAGCCTAGCAGGTAGTGGGGAGGGTGTTATTGTCGTTTTGCACTCTTAATATATGGAGAGAATTTCATGTGCCTTAGTCCTCAAGTTTTTGGCGGTCCTGGTGTACAGAAACTAGAGTTAAGGGTCTTAAATGTTGCTGGCTTGCGAGGCATGCGTTAGACACTGTCAGAAACCTTATTAGCGCAGCATCTTCACCTGTAGTAATGTTGCGTTAAGCACGGGCCTTGGTGTCAATCAGTGTTTACTGGAGTCGTCCTGCAGTGTCTAGTGTAATTATATTGATGAGGGAGTGTTGCAATCTGAATCCATGAGCAAGGTATTATTGTAATACTTTTATAAAGTGTAATTTGGAGATTGCTTTTTGTTTTTGTTTTGTTTTGTTTTTTTTTTATTATTATTATATTTATTTACTTTTATAAAACATTTTCATGAGAATCATACTATTGTCATTTGCCCAAGTTCTTGCTCTCTTTACAAGATAATGTACATTTATTGAAAAAGTAAAATGCTGATTGAAATGATAATAATGAGTACAACCATTTAACGTTCGATGGAGGCATATGCTATTCATGAAACACCAGGTCTTTTGTAGCATGCAGTGTAACTACAAGTTGTGAATCATGATTTTAATCATGTAAAAATATGGCAACACGAGGTTTATAATAAGAATATAGCACGTCATGTGTGCCATAAGGGAAGGACAAGTAGTACTATTATTCATTCAGAGAATAGACGTTTCTACAATAACATAGTTTGCTTATATTCTCCCTGAGATATCTGTAACACCCCTCCCCTCCCTCCCCAGAAGAATATTAGTTGCACATTGTACCTCACCTTCCCCCTTCACCCCCACCCCCACTGCTTTTTTTACCATTCCTCATCGACTAGAACTCCGTTTTGGTAAATTTGTTTTGTTTGTTTTTTTGTTCTTATTAAGTATGTGTGGAGATATCTTAATGGAAAGAAGACTCCAATTCAAGCATTTTAACGGGCAACTATCCTGTAGTTATATTTTTTTTTTTGAAACAAATTAATGGGTTAGGCTGACCCTTGGACCTGCATTAGAGTCTCAAATATACTCGTCCCCTTACATCATTTTCAACAATCTCTGCTAAATTGCGATCAAGTGGCGGGCTATTACAAAAGTATTTCTCATCTAGTGAAGAACTTAGGCTGGCTAAATAGTCAGCACTTCTATTCACCTCTCTGTAAACATGACATAACTTTACCTCATCCAAAAGAGCAACTGATACCTTTGTAGCTTCTACAATGTTGGTGCGCATACCATGGCGCTCCTTCTTGTCCTTTAAGAATCAGTATTGCTCTTTTTGAGTCGAACACACTGAATCTTTTGAGTTGTTTTTGCAAGCAGATTGAGAGACCAACTTCAATTGCCTTCAATTCTTGGTATAGAACCCATTTCCTATGCCCTCCTCCTGTAAAGGTAAAAGCACACTACCTTCTTGGTCGATATTGATACCACCATAACCCACTCTCTGATCGGTGGCCAGGCGTCGGTGTTAAGTTTGAAGAATCCTGAGGGGGGCAGCTTCCATTTGCATAAAGTTGGATTATTGATTTTATACTTAACATGAATGTCAAGTCTTGTCGGCCAGACTCTTGATTTCTGATGTGTCAAGGATGTGTCAAATCTTGATGCCAAGATAGATTTTCATGTCTTTGAGTATAGCATTAGCAAGACTTTGCCAAGATGTTGAGTGATTTTTGAATCTTCTACCATTTCTCTCAGATCAAATATAACCGATGGTGGCACATACATATGCTTTGATCACTTCAGCTCTGGGAGACTTTTTCCTACATATATTTATAATGTAACACCATTCTACATTTGAGCCCCTCACGGTTCTTCCCAGACCCAGTGCAAGCTTTACTCTTGACCAAACATTCATTGCATAATTGCAATCAAAGTACATGTGCTTTGAGTTTTCTCTGACTTCATTACTAAACAAAGATTGAGAAACATTGAGAACCTTTTTGTGCATTAATCTATCCCGTAGGCAAGCTTCCGTAAAACAATTGCCAACCATTAAAGGAATGTTTTGGTAACACAAGTTTGCTCCAAACCATCCTACACCAGTTCGGTTTAAGCCTTTTCTTCCTAAGATCATTTGTAAGCTACTTTAGAGGAGAAAATTCGGATGGAGAAGACAACCAAATAACTCTATCCTCCTCCGTAAGTATACATTGATGTCCGTGGCTAGAATAGATTTTTTGACTTCTCAGACTCGGGCATTCTATGCACTAGCTGATTCCACTCTCCATTTTCGATGAGAGAACTTACCTTTGCATCCAAAGGGAGCTGTAAGAGATTTTTAGCTTCTTGTGAATGAATAAGTGAGTCAAGTACACACTAGGGATCATGCCATAATAGGGTTTGCTCACCAGTTGAGATGCTGTACCTTAGAAGCTTTTTTGCATGTTTTCTGGTTTTTAGAACACATCTCCAAGTCCAAGAGCAATCTCGAGGAATAAGCATAGTCCAAAAGAATTGCAACTTGATGTGTTCAGACCAAGTCCAAGAGATCCATAGACTTGGTTCTTTGCAACAGATTCTGTATATAAGACCACAATAAGATGCAGTGTTCCATATAACTGGGTCTTGGATGCCGAGTCCACCTTCAGACTTGGGGAATAACAAATTTTCTCTGCTTGACTGATGCATTTTTTTCCCCATAGCTGATCCATTCCATAAGAATTTTATACAAATCTTTGAAACCATAGTCAACACCCCTATTGGAAGTATGAACGTCTTGGCCCAATATATATGAAAAGATGCAAGAACTGAAATGATGAGTTGAAGTCTCCCTGCATGGCTCAAGAACCTATTCTTCCAGTTTTGAATCCGGACTGTAGTCCTCTCCACTAGTGGTAGACAATCTTTGACACCTATCCTTGCAGAAACAAGCGGCAGACCCAAATACTTGATTGGAAGAGAGGCAGTTTGCATGTTTAGAATCCTGTAGTTATATTTGATTCTTCCTTTTCGAGTTTTATCTCTTTCATGTGTGTGTGTGTGTGTTTTATCTGCGTTAGCGTTGGAAGTTTCTTTTATACGATCTTGGTGAATTATGTCGGGGTTTAGTAGTTATCCAGTTCAATTTCATCTTGTTGAGAATGTCATCTTGTGTTATTTCGTTTTCTTTAACCATTCTCAGATCTCTTCCTTTACAATGGCATTTTTTCAAAGGTTCATAAACTAAACGCCATGGAATTCATTGAAAAAATGGCATTTGAACCAAATATAGATGTCTGGGAAACCTTGATGAACCTTTGCAGGGCTTATGGGAACATCCATCTTGGGGATCATTGTGCCGAGTTTGTTAACTACTTGCTTTGGATCCTTCTCGCTTAACATATAAATTAGAAGAAGGCTTTTTACCAGTGAAATTTTTGAATGTTGCTAAAGATAGAGAAGGAAAAACGGGATAGTTGGATGTGTAGGTGGTATGGAAATCCTACTCGGCAGTCGAAATGCATGCGATCTTGCGGGTTATGTCTGTGCAAATGAAAGAGGCTGGTTACGCGCCACATACTAATTTCCCAAAGTTTATCTTAGAAGACGAAGAGCAATACATTCTTGCCCAAATTGTAAAGGTTGGTCTTGTTAGTTTACTCAGGTGCGCCCCGCCTTGAATTCATGTTGTGATGGAGAGAAGAGGTCGTCTGTGCAAGGATTTGCATAGTGCACTGAAGATCATGTCAAATTAAGCTTACTGGTAGGGAAATCGCGTTAACTACTGCCAGATTTCACCATTTCAAAGATGGATTGTGTTCTTGCAAAGAAATTTGGTAATTTTAGGAGATTCTAATGTAAGTTTTTTAGCTACTTAACTTTTGTGGGTTTAGACTTTTAGCAGGCAAATCACTTGGAAGGATTAATTCAAGTGTACTTGTCATATTGTTTAAAGATTTGTACGGACCAAGATACACTTTTTTAATTTTAAACTCCTTAAAACTTTTTTAATTTTAATTTTAAACTCCTTCTAGTTCAATTGGTTGTGTACGAGGTTGCAAGTTCGAATCTTATCAAGTGTTGGTAGAGATTTATTTCTTGTGTAATTATGTGATGGGGCTTTGGGCCAAGTGAGCATGCGGGCTAGAGACAAAGTGCTGCTACGATGGGTGGACCAAAGAGCGAAAGCAAGTCTTCATGGACCAAGTGGAGGCGGTTGGGTCTACTCAAAATGGCGCATCGGTGAGAGCCTTCGAACTAGGTTCCCTTCGGGGTTAATGAGCCTTCGGGCAATGTAAGCCTTCAAGCTAGCTCGGCTCTTTCAATGTAAGTGGTGTGGGTCTGCTTTAACCCTCTCAATATGTCAAAAAAAAAAACACACAAGTGGGTGGGTGTGTGCATAGTTCGGTATTTCAAATTTTTGGAATTCCGACAAATCCAAAAACCGAAATTGACCATATTTCAACCCATGTCAAATTTTGATTTCGACAAATTTCGAAATAATTAATATTTCGACCCCATATTGTATTTTCCCATTTTTTGAAAACACTATATGCATTGTGCGAGGCAAATTCTTCACTTAGTTTTTTTTTTTTTTTTTCCATATTCCCCATCTAGCTAGTGAAGAGTTTGACTCGAGTACTCTCTAATTTTATTAATATTGAAAACTCATTACTTACTCATGCAAAACCCTTTTGTTGTAGAGTGCTCCTCCAAATTACTGCTCCATTTTCTGGGTTGCGCTGAACCTCGGTAAGTGTTTGGACATATAGAATGCTTTACTTAGTTTTTCACCGTCAGATTGTTGCAATAAGTAATAAATCTTGACAAAAAAAAAAAAAAAAAAAACCTGGGTATTACTAGTAGCTGCTTTGCATGATTATACTTTTACATTTTTATTGGAGGCGTTATAACTTAGTGGTATTGTCGAATGTTGACTAGTCATTACATTTCAAAAAGCTGTGCGGTTCGTGGATTTGGAAGAACTAGCGTATGATGCATTGCGTCGAGGTGCACGACTTCTGGAGCACCCTCTTTGATCTGCCCACCAACTTAATTGCTGAATCGGCTCTGAAGGTGATTGAATTTGCGCAAATGTTCCTTCCCCTGTGCCTGGGAACAGCCTGGTTCAATGGGGAAGCAGAGGCTCTGAAGGTGATTGAGTTCGAGGAAATGCTCCTTCCCATGTGCCTGGGAACATTCAGGTTCAGTGGGAAGCAGAGAGCACTGTTTTTTCCAGCGTCCACTACTAAAAAAATAACATGTTATGACGTTTATTTTTTATCTATCTTGACGACTTTGTTAAAAACCGTCAAGATAAGTGTTTTAGTAATATTTTTATGACGGCTATTGTAACATTATGTCGTGTATGACACAAGCGTCAAGAAAATATAATAAATTTATGACGGCTATTGCAACATTATATCGTGTATGATACAAGCGTCAAGAAAATATAATAAATTTATGACGACTGTTACAACATTATGTCGTGTATGATACAAGCGTCAAGAAAATATAATAAATTTATGACGACTGTTACAACATTATGTCGTGTATGACACAAACGTCAAGAAAATATAATAAATTTATGACGGCTGTTGCAATATTATATCGTGTATGAGACAAGCGTCAAGAAAATATAATAATTTTATGAAGGCTGTTGCAACATTATATCATGTATGACACAAGCGTCAAGAAAATAGAAATATGATGGTGTTTCTAAAACAGTCAAATTAGCAATAGAATAAACCGTGAACCTTCTCACAATTTTTTGGGCACCAGCTGGGTTGGACCATTTTTACTTTCACTTAAACCGTCAACAACTTAACAAATAAAAATAGCATTCAATTAATAGGGTATGGTACCCATCAGGTAGACTCCACTTATTTAGACTCCAATCTCACTCCAAATCCATACCGTTAGATTCTATTAGCATCTACGGTTACATTATTATTTCCACGCCTCCTACAAATCCTAAAAGGGTATTTTTGGTGGATAGATTCAGTTGAGAAAATTAAAACTTATGAGACAGAGAAAAACCCAAAACCTTTCTTCTCCACTGACCAGACCCTTCTCCATCCTCCCTTAACGCCGCACAGTGAGTATGTGGTTACCTATTGAACCGAAGTTCTCTACAATACACCATAATAGTTTTTTTGTAACACTGGGCTTTTCTCATTAGTGACACCAAATTGGCATCATCACTGTTGTGACACCATTTTGGCGTCACTAAATTGCTAAAGCCGTCACCAATAATTTGATAATAACCTGGATTAAATTTTGAGGAATTATAAGAAATATTGTGACGGCAAGATAGCGTCAATGTGTCTAGAATGCAAGAAATTACAATGTAAGGGACCGTGTCTTCTTCTCTCGAATAAATAACAACTCAAAACTCAGTTCCCATCTCTCCCAAGTCCCAACTACCTCCTCTATTCTTTACCCTCCTTTCCAGTTCCCATTACTAAACCAGATCCGGCTTCGATTAGAACACATAAATCTAGAACCAAAGTTTGAACAAACTCTAGAAATGATTGTAGTAAGTCTCGAAAATTCGTTCTAGTGGTACCGAAGGCAAACCCGCTGAAGAAGAAGGAGATGGGCACAACGCTCAAAGATGCTACTAATTTAATTGGACGATAGCCATGAAAGCCCTTGTGATTAATCTGCCCTCTCTTTCTTATGATAACCCATTTCGAAAAAAGTCAGTTTTTTTATGCTTACTCCTCCACATCCGAAAAAGCTTTGATTTTCAAGGTTGGTTCTCTTATTTAGACTTCATTAATTTTTGTTCTCTTTGGTATGGTTTTATTTTACACATTGATTCTCTTAATTAATTTGACCACTAGAGAAAAAAAAAAACTTAATCTTCAATTTTTTCAAGCTAGGTATTTTTTTTTCTTTAATTTGTATTCCTTTAGATTTCAGGTTGCTTAAATTTGTTTCAATTGTTTATAATAATTTAGTTTCTGGAAATGAATTAAAGTTTGGTTTTGGTTTTGGTTTTGGGTTAGGACCTGTGAATTCTCTATGGATTTTCCAAGAAGCCAAAAATTGAGTTTACTTATTAGGACTAATCGTCGGTGAGTAATATACTGCTCATTCTTGTTTCTTTATAATTACAGTGGTTAAAAATCATAACAATGGAGAGTATATTCTTTTTGGCTGATCAAGGACTTACACTGGTTGAATAAAGGGTCAAGCATCCATGTGGCATGGTAAGCACACGTTAATGAATACAAAGATCTCTCATTTGCTTTGGTAAAAGGCGGTGTTAAATGTCATGCTTCATACTTCTTTTTTGTTATGCACTTAATTAACTATATGATTTTCATTCATATATAGGAGAACATAATTTTGTAATGCTGCGGCCTTCAAATCCCAATAATTCCCCTGAAGTCCCTGATTTCAACAGTCTAACTTATGGTAAGATCTACATATACTTTATTTGTCTCATTAAATGGGTGGTGATGCCTCCACAAAGAACTAGTTGTTGACAAAATGTACACCTCAAATAATGTTGGCCTTGCTGGGCATTTTGCTGCAAATTGAAATCATAACCTATTTTACTTTTTTATTTTTATTTCTAAGGTAAATGGACAAGCTGAGTATGTAGAGGAACATGATACTTACTACATCCGTGTTGATGATACGAATCCTAGAAGCATCATTAATGTGATGAATGTTATTGACACCACCAAAGCTAAAAACATGTCTTTCTCCATGTAGGACTTAATGTGTTTGTTGTATTATTGGTCTTGAAATACCTTGGAGCCTGTGAAGGACAGAGAACCTCAGATGGCGCAACTAAGGCTTACCCTTTAAAGCCAGAAAAATCAATAAAATTTAACCCATGGAACAAATGAAGATCTGAGTCTTGTATGAAAGTGTAGCTCTTTTCTACGAAAGTAATTGTATGAGAGGAAGATTTGTGTCATTTGCTCTGACGCCAACGAATGGGTTTTTTGTTCCTTGAGGTCACCGTGCTACCTGCTATGAATGTTCAAAGGTACACCAAAAGACTTGGAAATCCTTTTGGTATAAGTCCAGTAAGGAAAATGTCTCAAAATAATGGGTTTCTGCAGAATTTTAAAGAAGAAGATGTGCTCGATCTGCAGAAGGTCAAGGTAAGAACGCTTCCTACTTAATGTACAGTTATTTGTGGTTCTTGAAGCCGTTGTGGTCTTGAACTTCACGTCGATCGTTATTATGCAGCCAGATTCACTTGGTTAATGTTTAGTCGAGGCCTTATCACCTTTATTATTAAGAATGGATTCTGTCATATTGTTTTTAACTACCCAAAGTGTAGATTGAGTATGCTTTTCCTTATTACTGCTGCGGTGAGACGAGACCTTACAAGGGTGGCCTGTTATTTCTAGAACTATAAAGCTACTCTACTAGGACTTGAAATTGTATGAAGTATGAATCTTGGGTATTTTGTACCATTATAGAATTATTGTTTGGAACCATAGAAACTTTAAAAGCTAGTTTCTTAGTTAGTAATCAACGCAGAAGTTTATTAGCGTGATATGAGTTGGATACTTATTTCTGTTGTATATTTTAGGTGGATATGACAAGGAAGATAAAGCAACAAGGGCTTATGATCGATCTAGCTGCTATGAAGTACTGGGGTCCCACTACCAATTTCCCGGTAGAATACACTTTACAAGTCAACATTATTTAATCTTTGTTGTCTTTGAATTTGATAGAGGAAAACTGATGTGGTGGTTAATTGTGTATTAGGAAAAACAAAAAAAGTAGTTTAGGATTGTTTTATTGTTAGTAGTACCGATGGTTTGTTAGTGCATTCTTTTATTGAGTTGAACCTCAAGGTTTTGCTTTATTTCTTCGTTTCGTTTTCTACATTGATACTTTAACCAAGGTTGGAAGTTGGAACTTATGCCACTCTAATATGTTATAATGTCATAGGACACCAGGCTATATACTAGAAGGTAGAGGCAGCGCAGTACCCGTTTAGTTGTATATATGTCACCTTATTGTTATTCATATAGCTTCTAGGGCTAAAAAGGCTCCCATAGGTGCTTTACTATGTATTAGTGTTGTGTTGTCAAACAGTAATGCCCTATAGCTTCTTTGATATCTTAGTGGCATGGTTACCTTCTTGCTATGTTACTAATTTGGTAGACTAGAAACTATGTTATTGAGTTTTAATTAGTATAAGTGAACTTATTGTTATATATATATATATATATATATATATATATATATATATATATATATCTCATTACATTTTAAAAGGTAGAAATCTATCTAAACTCTTTTGTTAAATGAAACAGGTAATAATGCATGTGGCATTTGTTTGTTGCCGACCTTGAAGGATAGAGGTGGTTGATATTGCCACTATGACACTTTCTAATAAGAAGACTTTCTTTCTAGCTAGTTGTAAGCATAATGTAATATACTTTTTGTATTGTACTATACTTTTCGCTTGGAAAATGGAAGTACATGATGTTCACAAGTGACTTGATAATTTTGAGTGATGGAATGAATGTTTTATTTTCGAATGTGATTAATGGTGTGCTTGTGTATTTTATGGAAGTGCTCGAGTTATTTAATTTTTTTATCCCCTGAATAAATTATGTAATATGAACAAGTTCAATTCTTAGAATGATTTATGTTGGTAATAAAAATATGATTCTTGTTTCCGTAATGGATTTCAGTTGTCAGGTGTAAGAATTTCAAATTTACAGGAATTTATTTTCAGATTTACAGGGAAAAAAATAAATAAATAAAAGAAAAAAAAAGAAGTTATGACAGCTTCCAAAGAACTATCGTGCTACATATCAATTCTTGACAGTTTTTAGTGTTAATTTCTTGATGCTTTTGTTTATCAGGATGACGCTTAAATAAAAATAGTTATAAACGAAAGTTTAGTTCTTGACGCTTTTTCTAATAAATTATGATGGTTAAGTAAAACATGTCATGCAATAGGATCCAGTTATGACGGTTATAAAAGAATTTTTGTCATATTAAATTCGAGCTTTGATGTCAGCTTCTCAAGAACCGTCATCAAATTTATGATGTTTTTGTTAACTTTTTTGACGGGCTTTATAATAACAACGGTTGTTTTTAAAATAAAAAAATGTCATTAAACTTATTTCATGACGGCTAAAAGCCGTCATCACAAGTCGTTTTTTTAGTAGTGGTCTCATATCTGTATACTGCGAGGTTGCGAGCTACGAGCGGCATTTTCATGAGGATTTGGAGGCTCTACTGAAAAGATGGGAGATTATTAATTGTGGCTCCTGTGCCTCCAAAACGAGATGGAATTTGATGTAAATAAACTTTAATTTGGATTGAGCAAAATCTGAGTCTATCAGCTCAAGCCAAGTGGTTGTTAACTGTATTGTACTTGTGGCCTTATCAGGGTTTGTGTTTCACCCTGGGTTGTCTATTCCATATTAGTAAGACACAAAGCAAACAATTTAGATTTTTTGGTATAAAGCTTTGTAGTTACAGACGGTTTATTATTTCCAATTCTTTATTGCCTTTAATTTGTCAAGTTTGTTTTTTCGAATAGGGCTTGGGGGGTATAAAGTAGTTGTAACCTTCAATAGACTCAAGATCGGCTGCTCTATTACATTCTCATTATACATGAATAAATTCTATGGAGAGGAATCTTGATACAACCTCTAGAATTTCTGCTTTGATGTCAAGTTACTTATACACAATTTCATGTTTTTTTAGGTGTAGGGGTGTTGCTCAGTAGAAATTAAAGAGTCCTTGATGTTTCATTATTGCTAACGTTAGCTGCAGTAGCTGTCCATTAAGATGCATTCCCAATAACAATTTTTATTGTTGCTCGTTCTTCATGGTTGTAGACTTGTACAAGGACCATTGGTCTAGTACTTGTAAAAGTGAGCAATCATTTTCCAGGGAGTGACTCTCTAGGACAAAAATGCCGAAAAAGTAACTCTCAAGGACACTTTTTTATTTTTGTAATTCACAAGGACCGGGTAGATGAAAGGTCAAGTATGCCCTTGACGCGAAATAAAAAACGGATCGGATAGATGAAATGTCAAGTATATCCCTGACGCAAAATAATTAACATCCCAGCCCAGACGAAACGACCCGGTGTATTTAGTGTGAACAATGTTCATAGTCCTTGAGTATGAACATTGATTGGGTATGAACATTCAATGTTCATAGTCCTTTGGGTATGAACATTGACATGAACATTCAATGTCCATACATGAACATTCAATGTTTATAGTCCTTGGGTATGAACATTCAATGTTCATAGTCCTTCGATATGAACATTCAATGTTCATAGTCCTTGGGTATGAACATTGATTGGGTATAAACATTCAATGTTCATAGTCCTTTGGGTATGAACATTCGATGTTCATAGTCTTTGGTCATTTGGGTATGAACATTGACTAGCTTTTGAACCCGTCCTACGAACAGGTGCCACTATATTAAATTATTCTTAAATTATTATGAAAAATATTTGTAACTATGCACAGTTATAAGATATATAAATGTTATATTGATCACACATCCAAATTTCTTGTAACGTGAAAACCTCATGCTCTATAAAAAGATAGAGCACAACTTTGATAAAATCTTTCGACTTCTATTTGTTGTTACATAATAGAAGTTTGATTAAATTTTTGTTAGAATGTCCAATAAGGCAAAGATCATACTTAAGCTACTTAAATACCAAGTCATTCCCAATCATACGAAAATAGATATATATGATAAACACTATTTTAAATACAAAATTATATTTGTTGAACATTCCAACTACATATAATACAACTATGTTTTTAGGTTAGTTCAACGCAATTGTATCCAATTTTTTGATTTCCCGTTAATTATTCATTGAGGTTAGTTCAATGCATTTGCATCCATTCTAATTTCCCCTTAATTATACTTTGAGTTAGTTCAATGCAGTTGTATCCAGTTTTCGATTTCTCTTTAATTATTATTTTCAGTTAGTTCAATGCATTTGCCTCGAGTTTCCGATTTCACGTTAATTACTTTTTGAGATTAGTTCGATGCATTTGCATCCAATTTTTGACTTCACATTAACTATTCTTTGAGGTTAGTGTCATGCAAAAAATAATAATAAATAAATAAATAGGGTTAGTTCATTTAATGCATTTGCATCTAATTTCTGAGAATTCCCGGTGATTTTCTTTAGGTTAGTTTAATGCAATTTCTTCCAATTCTTGATTTCTCGTTAGTTATTCTTTGAGAGTTAGGTCAATGCAATTGCATATAGTTTCTGATTTCATGTTGATTATTATTTGAGTTTAGCTAAACGCAATTGCATATAGTTTTAGATTTCCCATTGATTATTTTTTGAGATTAGTTCAATGCAGTTGCATACTTGCATCTGGTTTTCGATTTTCCGTTAATTGTTTTTTATGTTAGTTTAGTGCAGTTGCATCGAGTTTCCGGATTTCCTTTAATTATTCTTTCGGGTTAATTCAAAGAATTTGCACCCAGTTTTTGATTTCCCGTTAACTATTATTTGAGGTTAGTTCAATGTATTTGTATCCAGTTTTCAATTTCTCGTTAATTAATTATTCTTTGTGGTTAGTTTAACGTATTAGTATTCCGTTTCCGATTTCTCATTAATTATTTTTTGAGGTTTGTTCGTTCCATTTATATCAGGTTTCTAATTTCCCGTTAATTATTCTTTTAGGTTAGTTTGTTGTGTTTGCATCCAGTATCCGATTTCTCGTTTTAAGGTTAGTTTAATGCATTTGCATACAATCATGATTTATAGGTTAATTATTATTATCTAAGGTTAGTTCAATACACTTGCATTCAGTTTCTGATGTCCTATTAATTATTATTTGAGATTAGGTCAATGCATTTGCATCCAGTTTTCGATTTTTCGTTAATTGCTATTTGTGGTTAGTTCGATGCATTTGTATCCAGTTTCTGATTTCACGTTAATTATTCTTTAGGGTTAGTTCTATGCAAAGAAAAAAAAAAGGTTAGTTCCATGCAATTTCATCCAATTTTTGATTTCCCGTTAATTATTTTTTGAGGTTAATTCAATGCATTTGCATCCAGTTTTCGTTTTCCTGTAAATTATTATTCGAGTTTAGTTCAATGGATTTGCATCCAATTTTCAACTTTTTTTTAGGTTAGTTTGATGCACTTGCATCCAGTTTTCGATTTTCCATTGATTATTCTTTGAGGTTAGTTCAATGCATTTACATCCAAACCAATTTTTCGTTAATTATTTTTTGAGCTTTGTTCAGTGCAGTTGCGTCTAGTTTTAGATTTTCCGTTATTTATTATTTGAGGTTGGTTCAATGCAGTTACATTCAGTTTTGAATATCCCGTTCTATATTCTTTGTGGTTGGTTCAATGTATTTGCATCTAGTTTTCGATTTCTCGTTAATTATTATTCGAGGTTAGTTCCATACAAAAAAAAAATGTTAGTTTCATCCAATTACTGATTCCCTTTAATTATTCTTTGAGGTTAGTTCAATACATTTGCGACCAGATTGAACCCGATTTCCAATTAATTATTTTTAGATATTAGTTCAATGCATTTGCATCCAGTTTCCGATTTCACGTTAATTATTTTTTTAGGTTAATTAAATGCATTTGCATCAAGTTTTCGATTGCCCGATAAATATTATTTGAAGTTAGTTCAATGCAGTTGCATCCAATTTCTGATTTCCTGTGAGTAATATTTTGAGGTTAGTTTAATACAATGGCATCCAGTTTCCAGTTTCCCTTGCTTATTGATTTCGAATTCCCGTTAATTATTTTTCGAGATTAGTTAAATGTAGTTGCTTCAAGTTTTCGATTTTTTGTTAATTATTCTTTGACGTTAGTTCAATGAGTTTACTTACAATTTTTGATTTCCCGTTAATTGTTCTCTGAGGTTAGTTTGTTGCGTTTGCATCCAATTTCCAATTTTTCATTAATTAGGTTAGTTCAATGCAGTTGCATCCAGTTTCTGATTTCCCGTTAATTATTTTTTGAGGTTAGTTTGTTATATTTGCATTCAGTTTCTGATTTCCCGTTAATTAGGTTAGTTCAATGCATTTGCATCCAGTTTCCGATTTTCCATTAATTATTATTTGAGGTTAGTTTAGGTTAGTTCAATGCATTTACATACAATTTCCAATTTCTCATTAATTATTTTTTGAGGTTCACTGCAATTCCATCCAGTTTACGATTTTATGTTAATTATTCTTTGAGGTTACATAGTTCAATGCATTTGTATCCAGTTTCCAATTTTCCATTATTTTTTTTTTAGGTTATTTCAGTGTAGTTGCATCCAGTTTCCGATTTTCAGTTAATTATTCTTTGATATTAGTTACCCATTTTCTAATTTTAACTTAATTATTTTTTTTAGGTTAGTTCAATGTCTCGTGGTACAAATCTTAGTATGATTAAAACCTTATAAGTAAACACTCAAAATAAATCAAACCCCTTTGTAAGACACTTCTTAGAAGCTCGAAACTTTTTGTGGTTATAGAGGGACTCTAAAATAGCAATAAGTGCCATAGCTCTAAACTCTAGCCATACTCTTCTCATGTGTTTTGCTAATAAGAATTATACAAATTGCGTCATAAAACCTCCCCAAATTAACAACGTCAACTTCTGCACATTAGCATTCAGTCCCCAATTCTTAAATACCTTCTGAGACAGTTGATTCTGCTCCAAAGCTTTCTCGTTTCTTCAATTCTTATATACAACTTTAAAAAGACGCCTAAATGGACAACCTCAACTGAATCATCATCTCTTTATTGAGCTTTATATATTTCCAATGCCTACAAACAATGTGGCAAAACCTCTTTATTAATCAACAATGCAACATAAACGTGTGTTTTTATTATTCAATAGCGTCGGCTAATTTCCTATCATGCACACTAAGCTCGCTACTTGCAATAATTGAAGTTGTGGTATTCGTTTAAGCTACTAGCTCATGCTGAAGCAAGTCAAGGGTGGGTTCTGATTCTAACTTTGACAATATACTGTTAGCCCTATTTAGATATCCAAAACTATCATTAAATCTATTTAAACCATAGCAAGCAAATCCCATCAAATATAAAGTCATGCATGGCCAGCGGTAAAGACGACAAACATGAATCATTTTCACAATTAACTGAAGTTTATAACCAAATTATGTGTACTTGTGATGCCTTCAATTCTATAAGAGGAGAATACCAACATCTAGTGCTAAAAATCTCAAGCCCGAAGAGAAAATAAGGCGTGGAATGCTCTAATTTATAGCTATGCTCAAAACGGGTTTTTTTAGGATAACATACAATATACGCAGATGTAGTTACATATAGTGGGGTTGTTTCTTCTCTTGCTCAATATACTATGTCTAGTGATGTCGTGAGCATTTTCATTGACATGTTGGATCTGGGCTTGAAGTCGAATGTCATAACCTTAGTAAGTGTCCTCCCTGCCATCAATATCTTTAGTGTAGCTTGATAATTGTAAAGAAATGATACAAAAATCCATGGCTACTCCTATAGGAACAGATTGGATCCTAAAAGAAGGATTAGAAATGCTCTTCTATCTGTTTACACAAAATGTTATTCAATTCAATATGTTGCTTCTGTCTTCGAAGATACTACGTACCGAGATGTGATTTCTTGGAGCTCAATGGTTGTAGGATACGTTCAGAATGGCTATTTTTAATAAGCACATGGAACATTTAGGGAGGTGATTACTCATGAAATTCAACCAAATCCTATCTCTGTGATAAACATTATTTCATAAAAGCAATCAGCCAATGCGAAATCCGGAAAAGTCAATGGTCGTGTAGAAGTAATCAGCCAAATCAACCATCTCATTTTAAAGAAAACTAAAGAGGATTGAAAACTTCATAAGAGTTCTTCGGTGAAATTTTCTGTTTCAGTGGTTTCTTATTGATGTAGACTAATAAATGAGTGAGCATGAAAAGCATATGGTTCAGATTGCTGAGCTGTTGTTGGAGAAAGAGGTTTTACATCAAGAGGACATGATTAGAGTACTGGGGAACGTCCTTGGAAGTCAGATGAGCAAACAAACTACGATAGGTTCAGGGATGAATTTATTGTGAAAGAGAAGAGTGTAGAAACCACAGAGATTGAAAATGCAGACGATGAATTGTCACCGGCCTTTTGAACCACAGTTTGTATTTTGTATATCAAATAGGGCTTTTCATCATCCCATGTAGGCATATGTACAGTTCAACATGTTTTCCATAAGAGCACTACTGCAGAATGTTTATTGTTGTCGTGATTTAATATCTCGGTAATCAAACTGTCAGTAGAAGATTTTTTTTTTCTCCTCCAGTATTATTATTATTATTATTATTATTATTTTGCTAAATCTCCAATATTAATTCATGTACATGTATAGTCTATTTCACGGGACTAAGGGTATTTTTAGCAGAAGGGCATGCATAAAAATTCTTACTTACTACTTTTGTTGTGGGACATGCCTTCTCTTAAATCTATTGATGAAGATTATATAGTTATATGAGTTCATTCAAATCATATTCTCTAGCGTAGAAGGGCTTAAACGTAGGATGCCCTAGCTTAGAACATATCTCTTTTGGTCTTGAAAAGTATTTTGCTGCTTGCCTTGGTAAAAAAAAAAAAAAGGAGATACACTCTTAATTTTGACAACTTAACCATCTTGAAAATCAAAGAAATAAAAAGAGTATAAACGTCCAGCCCAAAGTTGGAAATTTCTTATTTGTCTGATTTTATCTTATTTGTCTCCAACTTTTTCGTAATTAGCCAAAGAGTTTTACAAATATTGGAGACTCTGTGAACGCTCAAAAAATAGAGCCAAGAGGGTACACCTATAATATATATCTAAGGATTGGGTATGAACATTGAATGTTCATAGTCCTTTTGGCAAAGTTCATACATCAATATATTGTATATAACCTATTTTGATATGAATAATCATTGTTCATACACTAGCAGAAGGTATGAACACTCATAGCAAAATGACAGAAAGGGTAAAATCGAAAAATATTTATTTTAAATCCGGGTAATTTGTCCTTGAGAGTTATTTTCACGGAAGGGTATAACTAACATTTTAAAAAATATAAAAAGGCGGGGTCAACTTGAGGGTCAACTTTGAAATAGGGTTACTAATTTTAAAAAATCGAAATAAAATTGGTTGGTTTCTTTGAATTTTTGTTATTTTTTCCGATATTCCATTTGTCCTTGTTATAAGAGTTTGCAATGCAGGTGATAGAGGGGGAAGTGATAACTAAAACCGTTTCCTCTAAAAAGTGCTCTTTGGGTGATAAACTTCGGTGATAGTTTTCATTTTCCAAAATTGGGCCTTTAGGGACCAAAAAAATTTTTTTTTCGACGGGATGTTATTTTGCATGATTTTTCGTTTTTCGATTCAAAAACCGATAGATTTCGCGATATTCCATTTATTCCCTCTTGATAAAACTCTTGTTATAAGGGCGGGAACAAAGCCATACAAAACAAAGCCACCTTGAAAAAAAGATGACTCCGCACTTCCTCTTCGCAAAACAATGATTTCCTCAATAAAATACATCGGGATGCACCCAACAATTACCCTCTTACAAACATGCAAAACACTAAAACAAATAAAACAAATACACAACCAACTAATTATAAACGGTCACTATAACGACCACTGCGCTCATCTTATAAACCAATTTATTTCAACTGTAGCACTTAAACACCCTAACCATCTTGATTATTCCAATAAAGTCCTTTACCATTTTGAGTACCCAACTGTTTTCACTTTAAATTCCATGATAAGAGCTCATTCCAAAAGCACTACTCCTTATCAAAGCTTTTATCATTTTCATCGTATACTCCGAACTGATAACTTGTTTGTTGATAACTACACGTTCACTTTCTTGATACGTACTTGTACACATATTTTGTCGTGTAGCATTGGTTGTGGTGTTCATGGTGCTTGTATTAAGTTTGGTTTTGAGTCTCTTCATTATGTTCAGTGTGCATTGATTCATATGTATGCTGAGTTGGGTTTTTTGGGTTTGGCTAGGAGAGTGTTTTTGGAGGTGAATGGACCGGATTTAGTGGCTCAGAATACAATGCTGAGCGCTTGCGCGAAGTCGGGGGAGGTGGATTTTGCGAGAAGTTTATTTGATAGAATGCCGGAGAGAGATTGCGTTACATGGAGTGCAATGATATCGGGGTATGCGCAATGTGGGGAGTCGAGGGAGGCTTTGAGTTTGTTTCATTGTATGCAAATGGAAGGTGTGAAAGTTAATGAAGCGACTATGGTTTCGGTTTTATCCGCTTGTTCACATTTAGGTGCATTGGATCAAGGGAGATGGACACATGGTTATATTGAGAGGAATAATATTTGTATGAGTGTTACGCTTGGGAGTGCGTTGATTGATATGTATGCCAAATGTGGTGATATGGGGAAGGCTATGGAGGTTTTTTTGGGGATGAGAGAGTGGAATGTGTATACGTGGAGTGCTGTAATGGGTGGACTAGCTATGAATGGAGCTGGTAAGGAGTGCCTTGAGCTGTTTTCCCGTATGAAAGAATATGGTGTCCAGCCCAATGAAGTTACATTTGTATCAGTTCTGCGAGGTTGTAGTGTGGTTGGATTAGTTGAGGAAGGCCGTAAGCATTTTGATTCCATAAAGCAGGTGTATGGACTTGAACCTAAGCTTGAGCATTATGGGTGCATGGTCGACTTATATGGCCGAGCTGGTCGACTAGACGATGCCTTTGAATTTATCAAAAACATGCCTATGAAGCCACACGCGGGTGCTTGGGGGGCTTTGCTTAGTGCTTGTAAAATCTATGGAAATATGAAACTGGGTGAGCTTGCATCACGGAATCTGGTTGAGCTCGAGGCAAAGAATGATGGTGCTTACGTGCTTCTTTCCAACATATATGCGGATTCCAGGGATTGGGACAGGGTGACTAATGTGAGGGAACTAATGAAGAATAAAGGGGTGAAGAAGATACCTGCGTGCAGTGTTATGGAGGTCGGTGGTGAGGTTCATGAGTTCTTTGTGGGGGACAAATCACACCCAAGATATGGTGAAATTGAGGTTATGCTGGATGAGATTGCAAGGAGGTTGAAACTGTCAGGATATGTGGCTAACACTAACCCTGTGTTGTTCGATATAGATGAAGAGGAGAAAGAGGATGCTTTAGTTAGGCATAGTGAGAAGATGGCGATTGCTTTTGGATTGATCAGTTTGGGAGAAGGTGTGCCCATCAGAATCGTGAAGAACCTCAGGGTTTGTGGTGACTGTCACGAAGTTACAAAAATGATATCGAAGGTTTTCAACAGGGAGATTATTGTTAGGGATAGGAACAGATTTCATCATTTTAAAGGTGGAGACTGTTCTTGCAAGGATTACTGGTAATATTCACAATTTGTTCTTATTGTTTCTTTTGTTGCATAGTTAAAATAATTGTTGTCAATCTTCTGTACTGGAATAATCAACTTCTATTTTGTTTTCTGCAATTATGAATCTTCAACACCTCATCACAACTTCACTTCTCAAATAAATTTTGTCACTCACTAGTTACCTTATAAGCCTTGCGTCGTCCTTTAAATCTCAGATTTACTATGCCTCTTAAACTCCAAGCTTGAAGTTGGGTGTCCTGTGACTTTCAAGTTTAAGGAATTAAGGCTACTTAAACAGAGCTCTGGACCATTAACCACGCCAGATCACCTTATAGTTTTGGTTTATTTTGCATTGTCCAGATCCATCTTCATATTCAGTTAACATGTGCATTACCAGGACGTTACAAGTACTTCTCTTACATCCCAACCATTATCATCATTGGTGGAAAGCCTTTCTCCCTCTTTCTTGTGGTGTTTAAATAAATCTAAAATCCCTGTCAAAAGAATCTTGACTAGTTATAGCTCAAGTGTTTCTGATGAAACCTACTCAAGGAAGCGGGATGTCCGTGAGTTACTATAAATAGCAACTGCTATTTACATCAGTTTCTTTAACATTTAAAGGTACAGTAATGACTTCAAGCTTGAAATAGCATGCCTATTTACTTGTGAGAATAAAAAATAGCATATTTAATCCATAAAAATAATTCAAATGTATTGTGAAAACCACTGAACACTGAACACAATTCTTTAGCATGATTAGGATTGTGCTAGCTTGTCAACTGAAATTGCAGGGAGAAATTACTAAAATTATAAATCATAGGTTCCCAATATTCGTAACTCCAAACAATGTACTAAATCTAGTTATCTTTTAGGAATGGGAAGAACAAGAGGAATTACCTCCTATAATATACCCTTCCATTTATATGACATACTGAGGAAATATACTGATGAGAGTCTTCCAGAATTATGCAGGCATCTACTTGACACCCTAACATTTTGCATAATGAAGAGAAAGAAGAAAGTAATAAAAAAATGTCCCCTTCCATTTGATTGGGTGTTGTAAAAAGTAGATTCCAGGTACTAACCGCTAATAGAGAAAACTTATGAAAGTTAGACAAGTTGCCATGATCAATTATGCCTAAATTGGTTGACTCTACTCCATTACAATTAGGGTTAACGAGGAATCCCCACCCCCACCCCCACTAGATGAGCTAATTAGTATCCTTCCCAAACACACAAAAAAAACACGGTCAACCCAATTTGACTTTTTTTTGTGTGTATTTGGGGGGGGGGGGGAAGACCCTAATTCCCCATCTAGGGGGAATACTAGTTAACCCTTACAATTAAAACAATTAGATATCAACTTGCTTACTTGCTGCAAGATCCTCTTGAGATTGTATGTTTAAGTTTTGGTGATTCGGTACTTTGGTAGTATTTGATTTTGGCCCTCACAAGTATTGTTAAAAACAGAATCAGATTCTTTAGTGACATGATCTCAAGAAAGGAGATAATCTTGGTTAACTCAACAGCTAAATTAAGCGTGCTATTGGATATAATTGTGAGGGGTTGATCCCGAGATACCTGCCAATGGAAAGTACCCTGAAGGATGTTTATGCTTAAGCTTATGTACCATAACAAGAGTTGCGCTAGTTCCATTGTCATAGACATGTAGTTATACACTTATACTCGTACAACTATCAGATGTATTTCTGCTTAAGGCTAAGTACAATGGTTTGGTGCGCCATCGCGCCAAACCACAATAGCATAGTGTATACAGTTAGCGGCTTAGCGTTTCCCAACCCAATGGTTATTTTTTTTTTTTTGACTCTTCAACCGCCATTCCACAGTAAAAAAAAAAAAAAAAGTTTTTAGGACTCTCAACCGCCAAATAGGATTTTTTTTTTTTTTTTGGACTTTCCAACCGCCATTCCAACATTACATGTGGAAAAAAAAAAAAAAAATTAGGACTCTCAACCGCCCGTGCCTATGGCGGGTAGGATTTTTTTTTTTTTTTTTGAGACTCTCCAACCGCCATTCCGACATGCGTGTCTTTCTTTCCCAAAGGCGTTGGTTTAGATTTCTTTTACCGCCACTTTGAGTGGCGTTACTTGACGCTATCCCGTTAAAACTGACGCTATATATAAGTAAACTTATACCGATAGCGTTGGCGGGTTAGCGTTTTGACGCACCATTGAATCAAAATGTCCGTAATATTTGGTGTTTTGCCGCACCATTGGACTTAGCCTAATAGCAAGGTTACATATGGTTGCTCCGGCACTTTCTTCTTTTCATTTTTCCGTATAGCTGTTTTTCACTTCGCTGTCAGTAACGGTACTGATTGTAATATTTGTTTCTTTTTTTTCCTTGGTTAATTTTGAAACATTACATTAGGGAAATCATGCGTAATCAGAAAGTAACTTGGCATACTGTAGTAGTTTAGCAAACAAAACCCACTCAAGTAGAGAAGCCTCTGTCAAGTGGTCAAAAAGTGATTCTATTATAACCGGAGTATTCTTCCATCAGCGTAGTTATGCTCCAAAAGTCAAAAGTAGATTCCCTGATATACAAATAACTAACAAAGGACTGTGAATGGAATTATCTTGAATATCGAGTAAGTCCACATATTTGACTTGGATATTAGGAGTCCTTGGGTTAGTTTCTCCTTGCTATGAAATTTGTTGGGAGAATATACTGAGCTATAGCTGATTCGGGATTGTATGATACTGGTCCAGATAGTGATTTTTGGTGAAATACTGAGTGTCATAAGATAGGGGACAAGATGGTTTGACACAGTAGCCAAATGGGAGTGGTACATTGTGTTGTAAGCGGATAAAGAAAACAATAAAGAGACAAGGACAGAATAACAGGTAATAACCAAGGCGCGGATTAGGCTTGTCTTTAAGGAAAGATTTAATTTCTTTCCAATGGTCCAAATGGTGCGAGAAAGGCAACTCCAACTACCCTCTAGAACAAATTATATTTATAGGTATTTATAGGTATAGGTCGGTCACAGCAATCCACAGTCCAACTCGCACAAGGTTTAGGCTTTTGGTAAGCCATTACCACTAGGACAAAGAAGCCCGAAGCGCCGACTCGGCCTTGGTTCGGGTGTGGCGGGCGTGCGTCTGCGATGTGTGGCTTTGGGTGAGTCCTCCCTCCTAACACAAAAGCATTTGTACCCTAAGGGCACGCCCTTATGGTAGAGGAATTCTTCATATACTTCACTTGCTAGTGGTGGTTCACCAATGTGGGACTAAACACAATGCACTAAAGTGGAGAGAACACACATAGTTCATCTCCTCCACTTTGCACACACACACAAGTATTTTGAAATACTCTTGGAGATTCTAACAATCCCCTACTATTTCAAAATACTAATAGTCCCCCACTATTTTGGAATAGGATATTACAAAAGAAATGGGTTAACGAAATTCCAAAGAGAATCGAAAAAACAATGCATAAGATACTGGTGCTTTTCTGGCTTGAACCATGTTTTATAATACGTGAAAGTGGTGGATTAAAAAATCTTTGAACCAACATTCCCTTATAGTTAAATAGAGCACATGCACCCACATTGTTCTTTCATTATATGCCTGTTCTCTGCGGTGTTAGCTTTTTTTGGCCCTTCATACGCCACGTGTTCCATGAATGCTCTAGAGTACTTGCCTGAATACTCATAAGAACCGACCTAGTTCTACATTCACGTAGGTGGATATCCATCAAGTGTACAGAGTAGTTAGAATACACTATCTCATAAAAATAATGGACTATGGATTCCATTAAGAGTAAAATAACTCATCCTTTCTCATTGCAATTCAAATTATACAAAGTATACAAAAATGCTATCTAGTCATAGGGTGGGACGTCTCAAAGAAAGACAATTGCATACCAGAGCGATGAGGTGACTTGTTTTTCTCTTTGAACCTACTTCATGGGATCTCTAATCACATAGGTGGGGTTGCCGTCAGTGTCGCCCTCTATCTAAGGCAAAAGTTCCATCCCCCTCGACGTTTCAACCACTTGTCTCTTGTTAAGCGGTTTTGTCAGAGGATCGGCCAAATTTAACTCTGACCTCACATAATCTAGAGCCACAACTCCAGATTCCAAAGAAATGCTTTTTATAGATCAGTCTCGGACGGATATGCCCGCTTTTCCCATTATACAATTTGCTCTTTGTCTTTGCTATTGCGGCGGCGACAAATACAATGCATAGGTACAAACCGAGGCGGTTTTGTACCAATAGGAAGATCTGCCAAGAGGTTTCTAAGCCACTCAAATTTCTCGGCCTTGCTTTATCTAAAAGCAATAAGCTCGGACTCCATGGTTGAACGAGCTATCAAGGTCTGCTTAGAAGATTTCCAAGCGACTGCACCTCCACCAAGGGTGAAAATATAACCACTAGTGGACTTGATATCATGAGAATCAGATATCCAGTTTGCATCACAATAACCCTCTATCACAGGTGGAGCTTGTCTAAAACGTATGCCATAATTCATTGTTCCTCTCAAGTACTTGGCTAGTCTCTCTAACGCACTCTAATGTTCCTGGCTAGGACAATGAGTGTATCTGCTTAACCTGCTAACTGTAAGCAATGTCAGGTCTAGTGCAATTCATCAAGTACATGAGACTACCAATAATTTGGGCATATCTAAACTAAAGGACACTATATTGATCATTTTTCTGAAGTTCACTAGTTGCCTCATAAAGTGTCGACACAGGCTTACTATCATAAAAGTTAAACTTCTTCAAAAACTTTTCAACATAATGCTCTTGTGAAAGCGTATAGCCATTACTATTTTTGATAATTTTGATTCCAAGAATCACATCAGCTTCGCCCAAATCCTTCATTTCAAATTGGGAGGATAAGAACATCTTGGTGTTTCTCACAACATCAAGGCTGAGACTCATGATTAACATGTCATCCACATATAGACAGATAATCACATATGTATTCACATCAAAAGATTTAAAGTAAATACATTTATCAAAGATCATTTATGTGATATCCATTAGACATCATGACAACATCAAACTTTTCATGCCATTGTTTTGACGCTTGTTTCAACCCATATAAAGACTTAACCAATTTACATACTTTTTGCTCATTCCCTCGTACTATAGTACCCTCAGGTCATCATATATTTTTTCTTCATCAAGATCACCATTCAAAATGCAGTTTTACATCCATTTGATGAATAAAGAAATTATGAATAGCAGCGAGAGCCATTAGAACTCTTATAGAAGAAATCCTAGTTACAGGAGCATAAGTATTAAAATAGTAAATACCTTTTTTATGGGAGAATCCCTTGACTACTAGTCTAACCTTGTATTTCTCAATGGAACCATCTAGCTTTAGTTTCTTTTTGAAGATCCACTTGTAACGTATAGGTTTCGCCCCAGGAGGTAGATCAACTATCTCCCATGTGTGATTAGCTATAATCGAATCTAGTTCTGAGTTTATAGCATCCTTCCAAAAAGGTGCATCTTGAGAACTGATTGCCTCATTATACGTCACAGGATCATTATCAAGAAGAAACGTGTAAAAGTCATCACCAAATTGGTGGATTTTCTGTCTCTTTTACTCTTCCGAATTTCTTGTTCAGAAATTTCAGGATCTGTTAATTGTTGTTCACTAGGAGCAACCAACCTCTCAATACCAATTTTCAAAGGAAACAAATTCTCAAAGAAATCAGCATTTTTACTCTCTATAATTGTGTTAGCATCAACAAGGTTATTATTATATTTTACTACTAAAAATCTATATGCGACACTATTATGAGTATAACCAATGAACATACAATCAACAGTTCTAGGTCCCAATTTTCTCTTTTTAGGTTCGTTCACTAGAACCTTTGCAAGACACCCCCACATTTTGAAGTATTTCAGGTTAGGTACATGACCTTTCCATAATTCATATGGTGTCTTATTCCCTATTTTCTTGTTGGGTATCCTATTCTGTATCTGGCAAGCTGATATGATTGCTTCCCCCCACAAGTTCAGGGAAGCTCCAGAACTTACAAGCATAGCATTCATCATCTCTTTTAGTATTCTGTTTTTCCGTTCGACTACTCCATTTGACTCAGGAGAGTATGGTGGAGTAGTCTCATGAATAATGTCATTCTTGTCACAAAATTCCTGGAAGGGGTTAAACTCATATTCTCCACCCCTATCAGACCGAAGTTTTTTAATCTTACAGTTAAGCTGGTTTTCAACTTCAGCTTTGTACTTGAGAAACATCTCACCTGCCTCATGCTTGTTTCTAAGTAAATATACCATGGTGTATCTAGAGAAGTCATCTATGAATGTAATATAATAAAATTTCCCCCCTCTAGACATGGTACTTCTGAATTCACCCAAATCCATATGAATAAGAGTTAGCAATCCAATTTTATCTCTAGAAACAGTTCTATAAGGTTTCTTTGTGGCTTTAGTCTTAGCACATATCTCACATTTATCATTAGAAAAATCAGAAATATCAGACAATAAACCACATGCTTTCATTCTTTTCATATACTGAACATTCACATGTCCTAGTCTACCATGCTATATATTAAAAGAGTCAAGCAAGTAAGCAGAAGCAAATTCATCCTTATTAATAATAATGTTGTCAAGTACATTCAACATGAAAAGACCACTGTTATTACAATAACCTTTCCAAACAAAACCCTCATTCTTCGTCAGAACGAACTTGTCACTCTCAAAAGTCACCTTGACCCTAGCTTTTCCCAGTAAGGACACAGAAATGAAATTCTGACAAATCTCAGGAATATGCACTACATTACTAAGTGAAAGGGTTTTCCCTGAAGTTAACTTCAAAAGAATCTTGCTTGTTCCCTCAACAGGAACAAACCTTGAGTCACCCGTATAGACCTTTTCATCTTTCACTAGTATGTAGTCTGAGAAGGCTTCAACATCACCACAGACGTGGCAGGTGGCACAGAATCTAGTACCCAGTTCTTCTTCCCAATGGCCATGAACAATTGTGACACCACAAAGAATAATAATATCATCTCCCTCAACCATATTAGCATTGGGAGGATCATCGGTGTCTTTCTTTGTGCCTCGCAAGACCGAAAAGCCCTATGTCGGGTTTACCACAAACATAACAATTTCCATTGCCAAGATATCCTCCTTTTAAAAGAAGTGTCTTTGACCTTGAAATTCTTATTTTTGTTGTATACCGCTTTTTAGAGGTTTTGTTAGATTTCTTTGGGATTACCTTCAATGATATTGGCTTTAGAATGGAATTCCTTAGACAACACCTCATCCCGAAGTCTTGTTCTTTTCCTCTATGTGAATGTGAATGATCACATCCTCAAGAGTCATCTGCTTTAAACTTGCTTCATACTATTTTTATAGTGTTTCCAAGACTCGGGGAGTTTCTCAATCAAACATCCAACAACAAAGGTTTCGGGTAAATTAATACCCTCAGTTTTCAAATCATTATTCAGCACATGAAAATCATGGATTTGAGACGTTACATCTCTATCCTCTCTCATATGGAACTTTAGAAAATTCCCAATAACATATTTAATGAGTACCAGCCTCCTCTATTATGTATTTTTTGTTCAAACTCTCCAATATATCATGTGCATTCTTATTTGAACAATAAATATCAAAAATTTCATTGGACAAGGTACTCAAAATAGCATGACGACATACCTTATTCCCATTGAGCCAAGCAGCTTGATTTCTTTCGAAATCATTAGAACCCTCCATAGGTGTTGTATCAGTGAGATACTTTGCATAGTTGAGTACATCTAGGGCTGTGAACACCCTTTCTCTCCATCACTTGAAGTGTGAACCGTTGAAGGATTCAATCTTTGACACATTGGGTAAGTTGCGAGCATTCAGTAGAGGTGTAGCATCTCGCATAGTCAAAGTAACTTCCATGACTCCAGAATTGGTTTCTTTGATCGGCGTGGTGTCAACAGGTGTAGACATCTTGTTCTTTCCTTAAGATTGTTGTAAGCGGATAAAGAAAACAATAAAGAGACAAGGACATAATAACAGGTAATAATTAACCAAGGCGCGGATTAGGTTGTCCTTAAGGCAACAGTGGCGTCTTCCTCGCAGGTAATGGTTTCTGTTTCTCAGTTTAGGCTTTTGGTAAGCCACTACCCACTAGACAGCAAGCTCGAACGCGACTCGGCTCGGTTCGGGGTGGGAGGGCGCGCGCGCGTGTGTGGCTTTGGGTGAGTCCTCCCTCCTAACACAAAAGCATTTGTACCCTAAGGGCACCATGGTAGAGGAATTCCTCATATACTTCACTTGCTAGTGGTGGTTCACCAATGTGGGACTAAACACAATGCACTAAAGTGGAGAGAACACACATAATTCATCTCCTCCACTTTGCACACACACACAAGTATTTTGAAATACTCTTGGAGATTCCAACACATTGTGGGCATTATAAATTTATAATACAATGGCATGGTGGGACTTTACCTACCATGAAGAGTAAATCCATTACCATAAATGTCTGTTTAGCCAATGATTAATGTTGTGTGGAATAAGTTTTATTACACCCCTCATTGATGATGAAAGAGTTCAACTACAGAAGGTTACAGAACATGCCCCTATATCAGTTTCTAAGGATGCATGCCGAAGCTTACTAGAATTGAAATAATATTTGCAGCTAGTATGTTGCACTACTAACTGGGAAATCTCTTAGGAGTTAGATCATACTGGGTGAAGCATGAATATGTCCTGTTAAACATGTACACTCCTTTTCCCACATTTAGTAGCACAAGAAGCGGACATGTAAACTTGCAAGTTTAAAGAATAGGACAATTTGTCTACACGTACCGTGACGACTCATAAAAGAGATTCACTAAACAAGAAGTATAGGAGCTTGTGCGGTGACGACTCTCATAAGTATAGGAGCTTTGTCGTGCCGTGGTGGCTATTTGGTTGGTACACAAAAATTAAAATTGATGGAACTTAAAATTTGAAGTACAGTTACATGGGTCTCACCCAAAGCACTCTCTACCTCACACCAGAAAAGAAAGCTAAACTATGAACAATCAACTACAGGATATGCAGTCCTTATTCATAGACTTAGTTAGATATGCACGGAGAGTATGTTCTCTTCATTTCCAGTTCCGAAATGTTCAAAAGCACAACTCAAAACGAAAGGTTTTTTTTTGTGAAATATTTAAAGGGTTAAGGTAGACCCACACTAGTTAGATTGAAAGACCCTAGCCCGAAGACTCTCGCCCGATGCGCCATTCTGAGTAGACCCAATCAATGTAGTCAAGGCATTAAGATGCACCTAAGGCGCAACACTCTTTTTGTGTCTTAGGCACAAGGCGCAAAATGTGGCACGCGCAGCAAGAAATGAGGCTCACCTCCCTCATTCAGAACCCGTTACACTAATCCACCCTCAAATCGCTAATACCCACTAAAGCCCCCTATTTTTAAGCCGTTTATATGTAACCTCCCTGTTTTTGTAAAAGTAATTAAATCTCGGTCTAATTTTAATATCCTCACCAAAATTATTTTCTTTTCTACCCTTTCACTGAAATAGAGATTTAAGATTGACGAACCACCGAGGATTACAAAAAAAAAATGAAAAGAAACAATGATGTTCTTGTTTCACCATTGAAGAAATAAGCTTCCACTTTCAAATTTTTATTGTTTGTTTGACTATTGAAGAAACAAGATTTGACATTGAAGATTTATAAAATGGTTATTCTTACATCTGAGAGATTGAAGAAAGTGGTATATATTTTCATCTCAATCGTCTTCAAATTTGTGTTGGATGCTTTCTCAATTTGATTACGAACTCTATTCAATTAATGCTTCTTTCGTATTTTATAGTTTTATGCAATTATACATCTTGATATTATTTTCACTTTGCTTTAATTTTGTTGTATGTGTTTCTATTAAATTTGAATTTGTTATGAAAAGTAAAATTTTCGTAGTGATTCATCAGTTTTGGCATGGTGTTATTACTATCAATTTTGACACTGTTTTTGTAAATGCAATGAAATGGAGGGATTGTGCTTTTCTGTCATTTGTTGCAAAATCCTAACTAGTGTTCGTCTTGGCGCTAATTGTATTATCATGGATTTTAAGGGGGAAAATGGTCGGATTTTATTCCTTTATCCATTGGACATTTCATTTTATTCGTTCTTTGAAGCATAGTGTGATAGAGACAGACTCGGAGCTTCAATCCTTGGCGTGCTTCTGTTGGGTGAAAAGTGAGTACCGTTGCTATGGCCACCGCAAGCTTCAACTCTTGGATTATGCTAGAACGCCACTTGCCTATCACTACAATGGTGGACAAGATCCGTGGAAAAATTATGAAAATGATGTCTAATCGGCAAGAGTTGGAAGACCAAACAAGAAACGGAAGTAGAGCACTGGTGTTGCAAGAGGTAGGAAGAAGAACAAGTGCCCTTGCTATGACCATCGTAACCCAAGAGTGGGCTCCACTCCTACAACATGCTCTGCACCAATTCAATTATTTGCTATTTGATAGTTGCTCTTATATAAGAGCAAGATGTTGATGATTTTGCATTCTGCTTTGATCTATTCTTTGATGTTGCTCGTATATAAAAAACGAGATGTCAATGAACCTGCTTTCTTTTTTCTGATGCTATTGGATTTTATAGTTTGACATTGGATTTTATATGTTATGATTTTTAGTTAGAGATTTTTAAAACAACTAGTTAAAAGCGGTTTTATATTAGTGTGTAAAGATACTTTTACATAGTAACTTTTGGGACGATTGAAATTAGCCTGAC
This sequence comes from Coptis chinensis, assembly GCF_015680905.1. Classification (NCBI taxonomy): domain Eukaryota; kingdom Viridiplantae; phylum Streptophyta; class Magnoliopsida; order Ranunculales; family Ranunculaceae; genus Coptis; species Coptis chinensis. The sequence continues at coordinate 20,183,718 of NC_141456.1, read as the reverse complement.
ACCTAACATAATATATGTAAATATATTTTTACATAGTCATTATATATGTAAATCTATATTTACATAGTAACTTAACCTATGAAAACTTACATTTACATAGTTACTTTTTGGTAATAAAAATTGTTTGACACCTGACAGAATGTAAATGTATTTTTACATAGTCATGTATATGTAAATCAATATTTACATTATAAAACTACTATGAAAATTTAAGATTGCAGAGTAAAACTACTATGCAAATTTAAGATTGTAGAGTAAAATTTAAGAATGTAGAGTAAAAGTACTATAAAAATGTAAGATTGCAGAGTAAAACCACTATGAAAAATGAATATTGCAGAGTGAATTTTAAGATTGCAAGATAAAACTACTATGAAAATTTAAGATTGCAGAGTAAAACTACTATATGGACTTGACAACCTTTAATAATCGAACCCAGGGAAAAATAACATTTCGACTTAAGTCTTACTATGTACCATCACCACATGTTTACATCTCCATACCTGCATATATTTTTTTCTAAATAACTTTATATAATAACAACTTCAAAGACACAAACACTCAAAGACCTACCTATTAAGGCTTATCAAAACTCTAACATCATGAATTTTTGAATTGACTACTTAGAAAATATAAGAATGCATAGTAACAATTATTACCAGGTCTGTGGTTCCCTTTCTAAAACACAATATGTTTTCAATTCTAGGAATGAACTAACCATTGGCACCATACCAACTTTAAAATCCGAACAAGCTCGACTTCTGATTTTCATGTGGAAATTTAAATTTACATTGTAGTTTGACATATGAAAATTTAATTTTACAGAATAATTTGATATATGAAATTTTGAATTTACATAGTAGTTTGATATAAGAAAATTGGAATTTACATATGAAAATTTAAATTTACATAGTAGATTTGTGAAACAAAATATGCCTGATGAAAAAATATTTGTAGTATGCAAGTTTAAAAATGCATAGTAGTAGTATTATGTGAACTTAAAACTACATAGTAATATCACATCACTCTGAAAATTTTAATTTGCATAGTTTAACTCTCTAATCGTTGTGAAAGCTAGAACCAAAAAGAAAAAGATCCCCAACAAACCCAAACGGCCAAACACAAGTTTTGTTGCAAAACTTTTACAACCAATATTAACATTCAATCTTTAGTATTTGGATTTCTCTTTTCGAGTAGGAAATTAACAATGTCGATATTTAATCTAATATATAATGAGAATAGATTTAGAAATTGAATTTTCATTATCTTCACCCTGTTTTCAATCTTCGAAATTGTCGTTCGAATGAATCTATAACCTTCTTTAATTCTTCCACCATAAAATCGATATTAAATTCTTAGAATTTGGGATTGTGGGGAAGACAATACCATTTGAGATGGTTCTGAGTTTTTTGAGAAGTTTTCTCTCTCGTAAGAGAGAAAGCCGGCCCGAGTTGTTTTAATTACGTGGGTATTTTGGTAAGTTCTGGATGCATAAAAAAAATAGGGGGGTTTTATGGTTTAGTCCGTAAGGAGGGGGTTTTTATGTAGCCACTTGAAGGTAGAGGGAGATTAAACGCAAAACCCGCTTATTAAAAGTGAGGTGCATAAATAAATATATATATATATATATATATATATATATATATATATATATATATATATATATATATATATATATATAAATAAAATAAATATTAAATATAATATGAATTTGATTTGCTTAGCCAAACATTAAAATAAATTATATGTGATTATAAATATTAGTAAAATAAAACTTGTTATCTCTCAATACAATCTAGCTCAACTTCAATAAAGTAAATAAAGAGTGAACCAATCGAATTGAGCCAAAGGAATTCTTCATGAAATAGAACACGTACATGATTCGAATTTTGGAATTCTGTAAAACTTCATTTTATCCATCTTTGTGTCTTCTCTCAATCCATACAACTTAACAAAAACTAGTCAAAATTAAAGCTTAGAGTATACTTCAAGATGAAACTTATTAAAATTATATCATTTTTTGTACCATACAACAATTGGATCGAGAGTAAATGTATCACATATAATAAAATTTGTAAAAAAAACAAAAAAACGAAAAAATTATACCTCAACAAAAGGCGCAAAAAAGCACCCACCTTTGTTACGCCACAACTTGGTCAAGGCGAGGCACTAAAGGTGCACTTTGTGCCTTATTAGCCAAGGCCTTTTTGCGCCTTGACTACACTGACCCGACTCCACTTTGTCCATGAAGACTTGCGCCTTGCATGGCCCAAAATATCGCCGAGATATCTCGCCGATATATCTCGGTAAATTGGTACACCGATATCGATATTTCCGACATATATCCACCGAATATTGAACCCCTTTTTTTCCGAGATATATTGGAATTTCCGATATGAAAGTTTATATCGCCCGATATAATCGATATTTCCGAGATAATCGATATATATCGGTTGACTTTTGACCAATTGTTAATAACTTAATTAATGATTGAAATTTCGAAATATCCGAGATATATCGGTGAGATATCCGATATTTTAGAAACTTTGGATATTTTCAACAAAAATTGAGATATCCCGATATATCTCGGTTTTTTAGTACACCGATATATTAACCGATATCGAAATTTTGGGCCTTGGCGCCTTGACTACACTGACCCGACTCCACTTTATCCATGAAGACTTGCCCTGTCTCTATCCCAAAGACTCATTTGACCTCAAGAGAAAGAGAAGCTCTTGTGTAATATTCAACGGCCAGGACAACGATATTCCTATGTCCAAATGCGGCACCAGTTTGAATCTGCAAGAATGGTTTAGGTAAGAATCCAAACATATCTACTTGAAGTTGAACCATTGCCCATTGGCATTGAAATATTGACGCATTGGTTGAATTAGGCCGGCCAAGCTAAGTAAGGTTAACCTCCCAAACGATTTGATGGTTACGCATTACAAGTGGCTCGTGGCGGTCGTGCCCAACCTCCCCCGTGAAGCATCTTCAATTGGATAGGATTCCTCAAATATTCTTTTTGTGTATCCTTTCTTCATTCAATGCTTTTATATTACATAATGGGAATTTATTACCAATGACTAAACGACTTTGTTTTCACTTTTATTAGCAGTCAGAAACGAATATCCATTCTCTAGAATGTTTATCTCTTGTAGATACGATTATGTAGAATGGCAATGCAAGTCATCGAGCGATCTTCATTATATTATTAGTTTTTGTTTTGAACGATCAACATCAGAATAAGATTTAGTCCAGACCTCTTTCTATTACCTTATCGACTTTCGGCATTCTAGTGCATGCGTGTGTGCATCAGTATAAAAGAAAACGTACAATTTCATGAATATATGCATATAGAATCAAGCACCTAAACGTATGCAGATAGAATTGAATATATATGATCCATAATCTACATATCCGATCCTGATATTCATGAGACGTTGATTTGAAGTATATTGTGTGAAATAGGACTATATGAAATTAAAGCATTTCTAGGTGGTAGTATAACATGTATTTTTCTTCATATTTGAAGAAAAAATTCAGAAATTTCTAGAATTCCATTTCTAGGTGGTCTCATTCATGGTCGTATAACCTGTCTGTTCGCATTCTTGTTCGCAAATTTGGAGGTTTGGATGCAGATGCGGAGCGACAATAGTAATGTCGCGCGCCAGTACTAATGTCACCCCACTTTTTTTACTTTGACCACAATTACGGCGCGCCACTACCACTGTCGCGCGACACTACTACTGGCGCGCGCCACTCCTAATGTCGCGTGTTCCAACGGAAAAAAAATAGCCGAATTTCTACATCCATATATCTACACTCATCTCCTTCTTTATTTTCACACACAACACTCTCAATCATTTCACACACAACACTCTCAACCATTTCACACACAACACTCTCAATGTCACAACCAAAACAAGAAAGAGATCCAAGTTGGACAAATAAAAAAAATATTGCTCTTACTAAAACGTGGATTGAGATTGGAGAAGATCCTATAATAGGGAATGATCAATCGGGTCAAGTTTATTGGGAACGAATTATGGCTAGGATGAATGAAATTCAAGATTTTGACCGCAACCGTAAGTGGAAGGGAGTCTCACAACGTTGGTTGATTATTTTACCGTTCTCCAACAAATATCATGCTATACTAAGAAAGCTTGAAGAACAACCTCCAAGCAGGTGGGGACGTGAAGACATTGTAAGATTCGTTTATACTTCGTTTTATAAACTACTTGATATTGATTTTTTTTTTTAAAAACGTAGCTTTGGGCCAGCAAAGAACAACTTATCGCGGCTACTCTTGGAAAAACAATGGATATGGCAAGATTGTTATAATCTAGTAAAAATACGCCAAAGTGGCAAAGAACTTCGATTCTGTAACGAAACGCTTGCTACAAGACCAAAGAAGAAAGCAAGATCCGGAGTTGTTGAAGATTTCGATTCTTCACCCTCAACCCCAACCCCTTCTACGCCTTATTCTACCCCTTCACCTTCAACGTACTTTCGAATACATCCTAGCGATGCACCGAAGGTTTTTTGGAGAGGTCGGTCGGTAGGAAGTAGAGCAAAGAAATTGAGAAGAATAAGAAAGTTGCTTCTACTATCGAGGGTAATGTTGCATCCACTACTAAAAATATGGATGAATTTCTTGAAGCTTTTAAAGAAAGTCGAAGAAATAAAGAAGAGATTCAAAATGAGCAATTTCAAAGTATGATGAAATTGAAGCAAGAGAAGACATAAAAAAAGTTATTTTTGAAGCAAGAAAAACTCCGTGTTAGAGAGGAGGAAAATGAGACTAAGTTATTGGCAAGGTCACTCGACAATGTCAATCCTCGTTTGCGAAGGGTTTTAGAGCTAAAACAAGATGCAATTGTAGCTAAATATGGAAAAAAAAAAAAAAAAAAAAAAAAAAAAAAAAAAGAAAGGGGGCCTTTGCTTGGAAAAGCGTGTTGAAAAGGTTGTGAAAAGGTTGTGACTTTGATGGACCGTTTAGCTACATTAGACAATCCACGGTGTGAGTTAGCTCTTTTACGTGCTTGTCTTTGGGCTCTCTAAGTTGGTATTTGCGATTCGTACTTGTCCACCATCCCTTTTTAGAGAGGCGGCTAAGACGTTTGATCGACATCTCCGCAGTGTTCTCCGTGGTATTATGGTTTCGATGGTCCTAACCCGGTGATTTGCGATGGCGCGTTTATCGACACTCCCATTACGTCCCGGTGGGTTAGGTATTTATTGTGCCACCGATGTCTCTACTTTTGCTTTTGTGGCCTCCCCGTTGTCGGGCGTCCCGAGCTTGAAACCACATTCTTAGGAGTTGTGGGCGGTGCCTTTGGATGAGATTCTTGATGTTGCTAGCGGTCGCGATGAGTCTTTGTCTACCCGATTTTGACCTCGGTTCTATGGTGGGAATGCTACCGTCCCCAAAACCACAAAAAGTTTTGGCGGAGCGTTCTATAGTAAGATTGTTGTTGGTCTTGAGAGGGAGTTTGTGTTATCTGCTCGTCAGAAAGCAGTCATTGGATGCTTGCAGTCAGAACACGCAAATGACTTCCTACTTGCTATTCCGATGGAGGGACTTGGACAGCATATGTCGTCAGTGGAGTATCATTCTATTCTTCGGTACCGTCTCATGATTCCTTTGTACTCTGATGGTGGTCTAAGCCCCGCTTTGCAAAAAAGTAGACTAGATGCCTTTGGAGACCATGCGGCCTGCTTGTAGATATTTTCCAGGTTTCAAATACCGACATGATCATGTCGAGAGATATTTTATGTGATGCATTTTGGAAGGTTTGGGGTACAAGTGAAGAAGGAGGCTCCCCGTGAATTTTCTCACCGATCCGAATGAGGAAGATCCACACCGACTGCGGATATATTGATATCTGATTGGTCCGAGGGGAGACATGCATGTGTTGATGTAATCGAGCCTCTCTCCGTTGGTAGGGCTTGGGAATGGAGTCTTTGAGGTGGGGGAGCAGCTAAGAGAGCAAATGACGGGGGAAGATGGAGAAGCATGAGGAAGCTTGCACGCTAACCAAATTGTTTCATTCCGTTTAGTTTAGACACTTTTGGTTTCTTGGAACAACGATCATTGAGAACTTCTCAAGAGACTTCGAAAAGTTATGGACAAGATAATGTTATGACAATTGGTTCTAACGAGTTTGTTTTTAGAAGAATAGGATTTGCTATTCAGAAAGGACTTGCGGCGCAGCTTGTTGCACGCTTGTCCTAATTATTTGTAAAATTCTTTATCAGTATCAATAAAATTTCCACTTAAATAAATAAATAAATAAATAAATAAATAAATAAATAAATAAATAAATAAAAAAAAAAGCTGGAGTAAGTAGTACAAATAATACTTCCAACGACGAAGAAGCCAATGATGAAGAAAATGATGACTGGCTTGATAACTTGAGTAACTCTAGTAGTATGTAATAAGGGTGATATGTAATAGTTGTCTTTTATTTATTTATTTATTTTTATTTTATGTTTTTGCAATCATGTATTAGTTGTCGTTCTATTAATAAAAATTGTAATTCATTTGCTAAATCAAAGGAAGTAAATTCTAAATCACACAACATAATAACAACCACACAATATAATAATAATCACACAACATATCAAAATGATCAAATGAACAATTCTAAATCATACAACATAATAATAATCGTCATACAACAACCTCCTAGACTGTCATTCATACGCCTCCTCTGCCGTGAACTCCTCCTCGATTGTCCTTGTGCTGAACTCTCCGTTTGGCTATGCTATGATGAACTCACCCTTGTGCGATCAATCTGAGCATGTAACTCATCAATCTGGCGTTGCAAATTGTCATAATCCACATGAGCCTGGGAAAGAAGTCTCTCTCTCTCAACACTGTAGGCGAATACCAAGGAGCGCAAGCCATCATTTACACGAATGCTTGTCTTATATCTCATGCGTAGGGCATCCTGAAATAATTATTCATTAATAATTTATGACATTTTCATAATAAACAAAAATAATAAACCAAAACCAATAAAAATAATTACCAGAGATAGATGCCCATGGTCAGGCTCTAACTGTACGACGCGAGTGTCATCAATAGAAGAAATGGGCTGGTAAATCGTTTGGCCACTCGGATCGCACTGAAAACCCAAGGCCACTCTGACTGAGAGGGATCTGGCGCTGGAACAAATGTGTGTACAGGTCCAGGCTAAAACATCGGCTGTGACGGCTGGCCAATTTGAAATTCACGTCTGACACACAAATTGCTAACCGTATGAATGTTGCTTGTATGACCTACAGCTGGGAGCAAATGACCAATAGACACCCTAAACCAGTAATGGTAGTACTACTCATAAGTCTACAATGTAATTAGGTCAGAAGCCTGTAGCCAAGTCCAATGCACGTTACTCTCGATGACTTGCTATAAAGTCATGTCCTTAGCCTCTGATACATGGGTTGGCGGATCAGGGGGGATACCAAAGTATGGTGTGAGCTGTCTGTAACATCTATCCCCTAAATACCACTCCATATCACTCCCACAAGTGAATACCATCCTTCTATGAGAAATGAACAATGCATATCTACAGTCATTCGCGCCGATGTGCACAAATGTCCTCCAAGGCCTCAAAACAATAGAAGCTTGTGTGCTAAGCTCAATCTGGGTTCGAACAGAAGTTATGTTATGACTGATCTCACTGGTCAGACGAGCTCGATGAGGTCCGTGCCAAGCCCTGAGCCTCAGCCTCTCATCGGTATACTCGTGAGGATAGGATTTGCGACGACGAAATACTCATAAAACCATACCTCTAAGAGAATGACAAACCCTCCCATTTGGGGACTCTGACAACACCCGGTCTGCCGGAAGCCCTATCTAAACAACGCAACAAATGACAGTATATGGCTCAACCAAAATTAATACCGCCCAACTCAGGCAAGTGCTCAAAGTTGGCTAGATATCCCAAGTTAATCGTGGAATGGCCAAAAGGAAAAAGAAGACACCCATCAAATATATCTAAAGCTCTTACATACTCATCAACATGTGCTTGACTATCATCGAATCAAGTGACAAATAATCTATCAAAACTGCAATCCTCGAATCGGTGAGTCAACGGTGTAATGTATCGACCTTGATACCGAAATCCTAATACCAAAGATCGTCATATGATTCCTCGGTCAAACAAGGGAAGAAAGTCATCATTTGGGCACAACTCTGGAATTCAATGCTACATCTCAACGGATTACCTAATCTTATACTCAAACCAGATATCATGCAAAAATCTAATGGAGTGAAGCCCAACTCTCCCTGAGGGAAGTGAAAAGTATGTGTACTATCTCACCATCTCTCGACTAAACCATTAATAACTCCCTGAATGTCAGTCTTATTGTAAGGGATGTCAACTAGATGAGCAAAGGGAGTCGCTAAAATTGCATCTCTAACATGGTCAAGTGCACCGACTTTCTTAATATCATCCCACCACGTCTTAAAGCGCGCGTGGAGTGCAATCAACCCGATACATAACACATCTCGATGTAATGCAAAATGAAACTAAAATTAAAAAATAAAAATAAAATGTGCATTATTGAACTACTAAAATTAACTACTACTACTACTAATTTATGAAATTAAAATACATACTTGTTGTTCAAGAACAACTCTTGAGACATGCCTATCATGAAACCTCTTAGACACCGGCCTAAGATGGCTGAAATCAATAGCCTCCACAGGAAATTCAAAATCGACTTGCTGATATTGAAGCAGCAATGGATCGTCAGCCTCAGCTCCCTGATTTCCAGCTCCAGAAGTGGTTGGTTATTCATCATCTAGATCACCAATGGGATTGTTCCAAACGTATGCACTATTACCACTGTTTTCTTCTTCCTCACCGTCACCACTCCATCGTGTTTGGTTATTATAGACGTATTCGTCGCCGGAACTCATTTTTTTCCTAAAACTAGAGTGACTTAAGTTGAAAAAAAAGTTGTGAAATGACAAAAGTCCGACTATCGCGCGACATTATATTAAACATAGTATGCGACATTAGTATTGCCAAGCGCCGATTACCATCGATAAAATGATGTTGATATGATCTTGCCATTACTAATGTCGGCGGGGATGGGCCCGTCAAGTAAATTTGCTCGCGAAATTTGTGACCAGCTAGAGTTGGTCGAAATTTGCGACCAACTTCTTCAAATATAAAGAGTATGCTACCACCACCTAAAAATACTATTATGAACTCCTATTATTTTTGCAACAAAATTTGCTACATGCTGATAATGCAAATATGATTTAAATCCTCTGAACGGGCATGTACGGTTTCTTACTTTCTTACATTATTATTATTATTATTATTATTATTATTATTATTATTTTTTATTTATTTATTTTTTTATTTATTTATTTATTTTTTTGCTAAAGATAACATTTCTTACTTTCTTACATACTAAATGAATAAAATCATTACAGAACACAAAAATGTGAAGAAACTGCCATAAATGAATTTATGCACAATTTGATCCAAATTTATCACATGGAAATAATTAATCTGCGTAATATATGTCAGTAATAATTAAAGAACAATCCGAGTTGTACACCACGTGGCAGGACATTATTTGGTCGAGCCTCTCATGAAGTGCAACGTGTAAAGTGTACTTATTAAAAGCTTGAATAAGCCTGCTAGCCTGTTTAACCTGCTAGGCTGCTACCATCGTGGCAGCATGCGCAACTGAAGTGCACAAGCGCAAATTAAACGAATTCTTCTTCCTTCTGTTTTATCGTGCAGAAAATTCAATCAAGAGCAGTTTTCACTTTTCAGTTTGTCGCTAGTCGCTACTACAGTGCTACCTAATTAACCTACTACAGTACTACCTAATTAACCTAAGTACCTATGCACTGTACCTCACTAGTCACTACCTCCCTCGACTCCTAATTATCTAGGGCGCGACGTGACAGAAAATATTTACAAAGTCGCACCTGATTGGCTGGAAATGATGATGTGAGAAAATGCAAAACTTAGGATTGAGATGAAAAAGAGAAAAAACTACCTCCCATATTTGTCTTTCTTCCATTATCTATTTTCTTTTTTCTTTTGTTCTCTTCATTTTTTTTCTTCAGCTGAAAACCACTATTGTCATTTACGTGTATTTGGAATGAACTATTATCTATCAAGGAGAAACAAAAGTTTCATTGTCTTTTTCACAATAAATTGGCTCTATTACTTGACCTCTTTATCACCATATTCACCGTCAAAATTTTATATTTTTTTCATCTTCTTATCTAATTAATTTACAAATAACACAATAAATCTTTTCAAGTTAATTTGTATGATTGATATGGAATTATTGAACCAAAACTTGACAAGTTACAGTATAGATGTGGATTGAACAAACCTCATTGCCCAAACCAAATCAATTTAAAGTCCAAACCCAATTCAATTATAACAAATCGAGTTTATTTTTTTATACAAAAAACCAATCTGAAAAAAATAAAAAAAATATAAACTTGAGCCCCAACACCAAATCCCAATCAACGGATCAGAAGTTATTTGAATTTAAAATGGTTTAGTTCTTTGACTTTGAAAATTACTTCAAAATTCCATTACCAATGATATTTATACTCTTGTGATATGATATCAAATTCTGGTTAGTTTCAGTTCTTAACTTGAGAATTTCTACTCTTTATTGCCACTTCATGACACCAAGCCAATCAGGTTCGACTTCCTAAAGAATTTCTGTGTTGGGTCAGGTGTGGTAGTCGCGCACTCGACCCAATTATCTATGTGTTTGTGAAATATAAATTTTTCTACATTCAATATAACATGTGTAACCTATTGGTGCTGCTGTATAAGGTTTTCTCTGTCTGGTAACATTAACTTTGTTTTTTTTTCCTGTTTTCTTCGTGCAATCTGGAGTGATACGTCTCGTCATAGGAATGTGATTGCAACCAAATGTGAGATTTTCTTGTTATAAGACCTGTGTCTTGTTTTTTTGTTGGTGGTGGGCAAACGTAGAAATTTTGAAGTCAAACCAATGAATTTATCCTTTCATATCAGCAATCGGTACGGTTACCTTTGTACTCACGGGTATAATCCAAAGTATCACTTGGGCTACTAGTCTGATGCCACATTGATTACCACGAGAGTCAAACTTTCTTTGCATGAAAAGCATTTGTTCTTACAATACTCTCACATGTAAATTTAATGCATTATTACCTGATAAATTATAATTTTTAAATTCTAAATATAGATTAATTTGCTTTTGAACTAAATCTTCCAGTCTATGATTCATGATTGACTAAATCTTGCACATCGACAAGAAAAGCACAAGACGATGCTTGAGACCGTATGGCCATCGTATATATAAACACTATTAAAACGCCTGTTATTAAATTTTGTTAGAAAAAAAAAAAAAAATGAATTTGCAAAATCCATTAAAATATGAATGAGTAGTTTGTCTCCCAAGTTACTCCTACTTGAGATGAAATGGATTTTTCAAAACAAGCGTAATGTGAGAAAAACATTTTCAAAATGATGCACTTGTTCAAAAACGGTGCATTATGCGAAAAATGTCGCGACATTTTTCGAATGTCTTGACCTTTCAAACAATTGCATCATGCCGAAAAGATGTGACCTTTCGAAATAGGCAATCGGTTCAAAACGATTAACTTTATGCGAAAATGGTGTGTCTTTTTCAAACATGTGACTTTTCAAAGAGTCGCTTACTTTTTCCCAAGAGTCATTTGTGTTGTTTTGAAGAGGCACCACTCACCTATAAATAGTGGATGAATTTGGAGAGAAAAGGACACCAGATCACACAGAGTTATGATATTTTTCTTTTCCCCGCTTCTTAGTCAAATACTATGTTATGTTGTGTTGAGTCTATAGAATTGAAGTCTTAGCTTTCATAGAAGGAAATCCGTTCTATCTTGGGAGATAGTTTCCCATCAACCTTCAAGCACCGTGAGGGGGAAAATCTGTCTTAAGTTTGTACGAAACTCATTCCAAAAATATACTTATTGTTAAGTAAACAAGAAAATCAAATTGATATAACAAATATATCATGAACAAACCTTTAGTTTAACTAATGAACTTAATTTACCAATTATTAAATCCGAGCCTAGTGAACACAACATAGGTGATTTCTATAAAGAGTATCCTGCAATACTCCACTTGGATAACATAACTTTCCAAGATATAGTAAATCATTAAAAACTTGACTTATCCTGGTTCTCACGGCAGATATGCACTGTCTTATATAGGAATAGGTTAGAGTATAATATTACTCTCCAGTGCTAACTGAGTCACAAACATAATTCAGTTGGCCCATTGAACCTAGATCTTGGGATCTCCAGTCAACTAGGTTGATTTTTCCATTATGATGACTCTTGGTTGATTATCTTAAAGGCTTTAAGCCCATTCCCCTTGATAATCTTTCTACTTGCTCTCTTGTTAAACCTTTTGTAAGCGGATCTGCAATGTTATCTTTTGACCTTACATAGTCAATTGAGATAACTCCATTTGAGAGCAATTGTCTAACGGTATTATGTCTACGACGTATGTGTCGAGACTTCCCGTTATACATGCTACTTTGTGCTCTACCAATAGCAGATTAGGTCATCAACAGTACACACCGTCAAGTACGTGTTTAGCCAGTTTAGAATATCCTCCAAGAAATTTCGAAGCCACTCAGCTTCTTCTCCAACCTTGTCCAACGCTATGAATTCTGATTCCATAGTGGACCTTGCTATGCACGTTTGCTTTGAGGATTTCCAAGAAATTTATGCATCTCTCCTAGAGTAAAACACCACATTTGATGTCTTTTGAGTAATGCTTCAACAAATTTCCAATTTTGAATTAATTAATTCAAGGAGATTCATAATTAAGTCAAGAAGTGCTCAAGGCCAAAATGAACACAAACGTGAGAACCAACAGTATTCGAGAAGGTATTGCGTGAAGATGACTGTCTAGATTTATACAAACGACTGACAGTTCAAGGACATTAATTGAAGTCTACTGATCGTCCAATTAAATCCGATCGTCATTCACTAAGGCAAGTTCAAGGCCTCCCATGCTACTTGACCTGATGTGGTATCTTTTCATTTGTAAAAGAACAGAAATCCGATGTTTATGATAGAAGAAGCCAAATTTTCATTCATGTGGGGGATTGTTAGAAAAAAAAAATGAATTTGCAAAAATCCATTAAAATATGAATGAGTAGTTTGTTTTCTTCTATCATAAACATCGGATTTCTGTTCTTTTACAAATGAAAATATACCGCATCAGGTCAAGTAGCATGGGAAGCCTTGAACTTGCCTTAGTGAAAGACGATCGGATTTAATTGGACTATCAGTAGACTTCAATTAATGTCCTTGAACTGTCAGCCGTTTGTATAAACCTAGACAATCATTTTCACGCAATACCTTCTCGAATACTGTTGGTTTTCACGTTTGTGTTCATTTTGGCCTTGAACACTTCTTGGTTTCAAATAGTGCTTTTGAGACATTTGCCTTTAAAATTCTCATAGAAACGGCCTCACTTCACACTAACATAGGTGATTTCTATAAAGAGTATCTTGCAATGCTCTACTTGGATAACATAACTTTCCAAGATATAGTAAATCATTAAAAGCTTGACTTATCCTGGTTCTCACGACAGATATGCACTGTCTTATATAGGAATGGGTTAGAGTATAATATTACCCTCCAGTGCTAACTGAGTCACAAATAAAGGACACATGCCTTTATTGTACACATGTTCTAAAAATTAATTGATATTGATTCGAACGGACATTGTACACAGTAAAGCCAAAATTATCCCATATTGATATGACGAAAGGACACATGTTCGAAAAGTGAATTTGAAAAGGCAAAACACGGTACCACCTGTTGGCAAGAAATGGTTAATGGTTTAAACCGTTTGGTTTAAACACGTACACAAGGCAACTGTTGGTGCTTGGTGTCTTGAAGTTCCAGTTTTTTTTTTAAAACATATAAGTGGCGGCTTTTCATGATTTTGGTTTGCAAAAGGTGCTTAAAATTGACTGTGTTATTTTAATAACTTACGCAAACAATCACTTGGTCTATACAAAGAGGGACGTTCAAGCCTCTTGAGAGCAGCGAGCAGTAAAGCCTCTTGAGAACAGCGAACAACGAAGGTTCGTTGAATTTGTGAGTGTATTATCTTCTTTAGTGAATATAAATTGTTTATGCTTTTTGGTTTTCAGGAATAACAAAGTGGGTTTCTATTTTAGAATAGAAATGACAACACCACTAAGTTCTCCTATTCATGTTGTTCCTATTTCATTTGCTTTACCTACTAGTTCGTTGAATGGTATGAACATTTTGGTCCCCGATGATGACCTTATGTTCGTAGAAGTGGAACTCAACAACTACGGGTGTCTACTAGCAATGATGGATACTGGTTCAACTCATACGTTAATCTCTGAGTATGTATCCGAGGCTATTGGATTGAAACTCGCAGAATGTACAGGCTCTATGAGAGGCTTGAACCAAGAAGCCGAATTGGTGAAATGATTCGCTTTGGAAGTTGACATTAAGATGCACAACTGGCGAGGAAAGGTGGACCTGATGGTAGCTCGCTTAGACCATTTTCAAGTCATTCTTGGAATGGACTTCTTGAAAGCAAACAAGGTGGTGGTAATGCCACACTTGGAGGGAATTATGATCCAATATTCTGAGAATCCTTGCTTCATTCCAGATATTAGGAATGGCTGGTGCTAAAAGGGTTCTAAAAATATTGTATTATTTGTAAGATGTATGCGTTTTACTATTGCGCCAAAGAGTGTCAATAAAGAAGATTGTTTAAGATATTATTCTGTAAGCATACTTATAAGCAAAATTGAGGTCTTAGAAGTGTTTCGACACTATATGAATGATATATGACATTCTTTAACAAGACGCCTCACTTGCTAAACATATATCTACATGGTTTTTCAATTTATTGACTTTGTCATGAGAAATTGGGAAAATGTGGGGGATTATGAATTTCCTTGAATTAATTAATTCAAAATTGGAAATTTGTTGAAGCATTACTTAAAAGACATCAAATGTGGTGTTTTACTCTAGGAGAGATGCATAAATTTCTTGGAAATCCTCAAAGCAAACGTGCATAGCAAGGTCCACTATGGAATCAGAATTCATAGCGTTGGACAAGGTTGGAGAAGAAGTCGAAATGGCTTCAAAATTTCTTGGGGATATTCCAAACCTGGCTAAAAATCTAAAGCGTGCCGGTGTGTATACAATGACAGAATCTGCTATTGGTAGAGCACAAAGTAGCATGTATAACGGGAAGTCTCGACACATACGTCGTAGACATAATACCGTTAGACAATTGCTCTCAAATAGAGTTATCTCAATCGACTATGTAAGGTCAAAAGATAACATTGCGGATCCTCTTACAAAAGGTTTAACAAGAGAGCAAGTAGAAAGATTATTAAGGGGAATGAGCTTAAAGCCTTTGAGATAATCAACCAAGAGTCATCATAATGGAAAAACCAACCTAGTTGACTGGAGATCCCAAGATCTAGGTTCAATGGGCCAACTGAATTATGTTTGTGACTCAGTTAACACTGGAGAGTAATATTATACTCTAACCCATTCCTATATAAGGCATGCATATCATATCTGCCGCGTGAGAACCCGGGATAAGTCAAGCTTTGAATGATTTACTATATCTTGGAAAGTTATGTTATCCAAGTGGAGTATTGCAGGATACTCTTTATAGAAATCACCTATGTTAGTGCAAAGTGGATCGCTTCTATGAGAATTTTAAAGGCAAATGTCTCAAAAGCACTATCTGAAACCAAGAAGTGTTCAAGGCCAAAATGAATACAAACGTGAGAACCAACAGTATTCGAGAAGGTATTGCGTGAAGATGATTGTCTAGGTTTATACAAACGGCTGACAGTTCAAGGATATTAATTGAAGTCTACTGATCGTCCAATTAAATCCGATCGTCTTTCACTAAGGCAAGTTCAAGGCCTCCCATGCTACTTGACCTGATACGGTATCTTTTCATTTGTAAAAGAACGTAAAATCGATGTTTATGATAGAAGAAGCCAAATTTTCATTCATGTGGGGATTGTTAGAAAAAAATGAATTTGCAAAAATCCATTAAAATATGAATGAGTAGTTTGTCTCCCAAGTTACCCCACTTGAGATGAAATGGGTTTTTCTTGAAACAAGACGTAATGTGAGAAAACCTTTTCAAAATGATGCACTTGTTGAAACAACAAGATTATGCGAAAAAGGTCGACCTTTCGAAATATGCCTTTGGTTCGAATAGTGCATCATGCCTAAAAAGATGTGACCTTTCGAAATAGGCACCGGTTCAAAACGATGCTTTATGCGAATAGTGTGTCTTTTCGAAACATGTGACTTTTCAAAGAGTTGCTTACTTTTTCTCAAGAGTCACTGTGTTGTTTCGAAGAGGCACCACTCACCTATAAATAGTGAATGAATTTGGAGAGAAAAGGACACCAGATCACACAGAGTTCTGATCTTTCTCTTCTCCCCCTGTTCTTAGTCAAATATTATGTTGTGTTTCACGAGTCCATAGAATTGAAGTGCTAGCTTTCTATAGAAGGAAATCCGTTCTATCTTGGGAGATAGTTTTCCATCAACCTTCAAACACCGTGAGGGGGAAAATCTGTCTTAAGGACATAGTGAATCTTCACTAAGTTCGAATTTAATAATTGGTAAATTAAGTTCATTAGTTGAACTAAAGGTTTGTTCATGATATATTTGTTATATTAATTTGATTTTCTTATTTACTTAACAATAAGTATATTTTTGGAATAAGTTTCGTACAAATTTTACACCAATTAAAAAAAACACACACACAATTAACAAAAGACTTGAGCTCTAGTTGATATATTCACCTTTCTTAACTTTCCTACTCGGCTAGGAAACCTATTACTTATAACTTTCCTAATAGTGTAGATTAATTTATCTTAATTGTAAATTACAAATATATCATAATTATATCCACCAATCACCATTGATTAGTGATTTTCTATATATCCAAGCAGAAATAAATGAATTGTGTTGATCTTGGTTTTGGCCCTACAACATGTATTGCCCTACAGCTTGTACTGTGAGTGCGTGGGTCGGTGAGCAAGTTTTTGAACCTCCAAATCTAATCAATATCATGACTATAAAATTAAAATATTATTAGATGTCAATTCATTGGCATCCTCATTTGCTTATCCTAAGATCACAATATCTAATGCTGAAAAGAACAAGAACAAAGAGTCATACTTTACTCTTGTATTTTTTTGCCAGGCTAACATTCATAATTTAGTGCTCAATAACACATTAACACCACAATTTTTTTCCCACTAGCTTAGAGAGACAGGGATTGGAGACACGAAGGCTTTGCCCCTCCAAACATTTTGAAAAACCAAAAAATTACACTACAACCAGTACAATAATTTTCCAAAAAAATTATAAAAGGCTTCGCCCTTCCAAAAAAATTCAGGATAGTGAATTACTGCCCCTCATATACACCCACCCAACCCAGATTCCCAACTGCGTCCCTGCACATAGATGATTAAATTACTCGTTCCCTTTTGTAAACATTAGTTGGGCAGAGTGTCTGAAAGTTAAATTAAATCGCTAAAATTTTCACCCAAAATAGTATCAAAACTTAGACATACTAGATTACTAGGATAGTATAAGTGTGAAATATCTAGTGCATGCGTCTCATTTTAAATATTTAAAATACAGACATTTCATGAACATTTCTTCCATGGCTAGAACATAAAAGAATGGATAACAAGCTCCTATTATCATATTTTGGTAATCAGTAACGGTCATTTGACCTCGTACAACTTGAACAATTAAGATAAGTGATAAGTCATGTTTATTCCATATTCACTAAGCCTTATATAGGTGTTTGATTCCAACAGACTCTACCAAGAAAATAGAAAAGAGTTACAAATACTCAACCTAAACTGAGTCCGAATTTGTTCACCAGCAGTTATGCTGGTAGATTCTACCAGCACCGTAATTGGTCCACGTGTTACCACTACATCTGCTTTTTGAAGCAATTTAGCTCCTACTATCCACAGGAGAACTAATTCTTTCCTATTTATTAGCAACTAAACCAAGACTTATTCAAATAGCACGTCCTCCCCTCCCTGGTATTACCAATTGAGTCCAATTTAGTTTTTAAACGCAGCCAAACTTGCTTAAGTAGGATGGTGACCACATTACCCTAAACTTTCAACTTGCTAGTGAGGCTTGATTCCCATTTATTTCACTTTTTCAAAATGGATATCTCTTTATAGCCAAGCAATCTCAGATAAGCAGAACCTTACCCTTACTCCTTTATCATTTACTTTATTGGGTTGAGACTTGAGAGTCTGATATAGTTTCAGTGTTTACACTACTGTAAATTGTAGGAAGAATGCTATAAATATATATCGTAGTAAAGTTTGAAATAACTGTGGCAGATGCTTGTTAGGAAGACTGGAAAAGTAGTAATTTTCTATTGAGTCTAGACCTTTCTTTCCATACTGGACCCTCTCTTCCCACCATTTTTATATAACTAGCAGTACCATCCCGCACTCACTCTTTAATTCATAATTGTTTGATCAAGTTCCTCAAGTGTAGAACAAATAGAGACAAGTTGAAAAAATGGTGGGTACCATTATTTCTTTTTCTTTGGTTTCCTTCTCTTTTCTTGCTTTCTTGTTCTTCTACTTTAACAATTAGTCCTTCATTGTGCAGGAAGAAGGTCACCAATTAGAACGATGGGAAGGTTATGTGAACTGGAGGAACAAACCAGCCTTACGAGGTCACCATGGAGGGATGCTTGCTGCCTCATTTGTCCTGGGTAAGTATTATACATTTTCATCACAAGCTAATCAATCTGGTATTGACTACAATTTTATTATCTAACTTAAGCTCGCTCTTTACTTCAGTTGTGGAGATATTAGAGAATTTGGCATTCCTAGCTAATGCAAGCAATCTTGTACTCTACCTATCAAAGTTTATGCATTTTTCACCGTCGTATTCAGCTAATCATGTCACCAATTTTATGGGAACTGCGTTCCTTCTCGCCCTCCTCGGCGGCTTCTTCTCGGATGCTTTCCTGACTACATATCATATATACTTGATAAGTGCAGTGATTGAGTTCTTGGTAAGCATGCTTGCTAGTCTTTATACTTCTTTTCTTACTATATATAGTTCCTTTTCTTTCTGAATTATTGCTTAAAATGTCCCTATTAAGTATGAGATCTCATTAAGTATTAACCTATCCAAATCAAGTTCAGTTTCCAAGTATGATATGGTTGATACAACAGTTTAAATTAAGAGACTAGATTTCGGATAGTTGAAATGAAATTATAGGGTCATTAAGATCAGCTCTTTGCTATCATATCCTTATTCATATTCCCTCACAAACCCCTTGTAATATGTACATCGTAATGCAAACCAATGGTCTAGATTAGCGCAAGATGATTTTCTGATCATCGACAAGTGTCGTCTCTTAGTTTCATTCTCAGTTGGGTCAGAAGATCTTTAGTTAGTTATTTTGACTTATACCATATCATTTTGAGTGCCACAAGTACAAATTAAACTTGACTGTCAGCATCAAGCAATGAGACCAATAGTTGGAAAACGACTGACACGTGTTTCTGGAGAGTTAAGCCTAGGACAATGATGTATGCTAGGTGAAAAAGTACATATCTCACCCAGTGGATACTCCACTATCCGTGGAAGAAATTTCTTTTCAATAAATTCTTGCTCACAGTGCTCACGGAACTTGGATGCAATGCAAATTTATCATTCTAAAATTGCCAAGTAAAATTCATATGAATCATATTATAGTTACACACAATTGCTTATATATGCTCACAGCGCACTGGGACTCGGAAAAATCTCTCTGAAAGATATTTCTTGAACCATGACATTTAGTCTCATGGAGCGCCAAGTGCGTGTATACTATATACTGATAATCGTGTCCCATATACTGGGAGAAAAAAAAAAAAAAAAAAACCAACAGAGAAAGCTCAAAATGCATCCGATCACACACAATCGTGTATTCGTGTTATAAGCACTGGTGTAAATTGTCGCGGACAAAAAAGAAACAAAACTCAGGTGGATTGGCAAAAATCTAGTGTACAAACCACGCCATGGTACTGTAGGTACAATATATAATAGTGAGACTACCCACTAACTGTGCAAATGTCCATGTCTAGGAGACGTTGTTTCTTAGCGTCTAGAAGAATCGAAACCATATGGGCTTACCTTACCACTATATGGGCTTACCTTACCACTTTACCAGGTACGTATGTGGTTCACTTTACCAGGTATGTATGTGGTTCCTGTGTGGTGACGATTCAAAGGTTGTGTCGTATCGTAAGCCGTCCAAGATGGTATCACGTTGGTTGGTTGTGCAAGGGTAAAAAATATTTGTTTTTCAGAAGTTCAAAAGTACTAGCTGTCTAGCTACTTAGCTAGTGGTTTATCTAAATTTAATCAACACAATTTGGTGGTTGTGCAGGGTCTTGTAATACTCACACTACAAGCTCACTTGCCATCACTCAAACCACCAACCTGTAAACCAGTTACCACTGGCATTTCGTGTCAAGAAGCGACCGGTCCGAAGGCCATGATGTTATTTGGTGGGTTATATCTGATTGCACTGGGTGTAGGAGGAATAAAGGGGTCCTTGGCAACGCATGGGGCCGAGCAACTGGATGAAAGCACCCCACAGGGAAGGAAGCAAAGATCAACATTCTTCAACTATTTTGTGTTCTGCCTTGCCTTTGGAGCGCTTATAGCAGTCACATTGGTAGTGTGGATGGAAGACAATATGGGATGGGAATGGGGCTTTGGGATCTCTACTGCAACCATATTTTTGTCCATTCCCATCTTCCTTCTTGGTTCTGCCACTTACAGGAACAAAGTACCTACTGGAAGTCCTCTGACAACCATAGCTAAGGTAATCCTCTCACATGCTGAAAGACTTCCATCACTGGAGGAATCATTTTCTTTATTTGTAACAGCACAAAATGACTTGTACGATGTCGCGAGATTGTGTGCGCCCCTCTATTTTATTTTATTTTGTCTGTGCCCCTCTATATCATATCCGGTCTACTAGAGGTTCCTCCCTTTTGAGTAAAATCTAATTTCTTGCTTCATCAAACAGGTCCTAGCAGCGGCGATGTTGAACACTTGCATCAGTAGGAGTTCGAGTAATGCAGTTGCAAGTATGGCCACTAGCCCGGCATACCAAATCGAGTGTACTGAAGTAGAAGATAAGGCCAAAGAAGAAATTCCAACTAAAACAAAACGAAGGGCATCAAGTTCCTTGACAAAGCAGTAGAATCCAAGCCGATTCACCAAATGCTATTCTGCACCAAAGAGCAAGTTGAAGAAGTGAAAATCATTGGCAAGATCCTCCCAATCTTTGCTTGCACCATCATGCTCAATTGTTGCCTAGCGCAACTGTCTACCTTCTCTGTCCAGCAAGCAGCCACAATGAACACCAAACTTGGTTCCATGAAGGTCCCACCAGCCTCCCTCCCCGTCTTTCCTGTTGTCTTCATTATGATCCTTGCCCCATTGTATGATCATCTCGTCATCCCATTTGCAAGAAGAGTAACCAAAACGGAAATGGGAATATCCCATCTACAAAGAATAGGTATAGGGCTCATACTATCTATCATCGCAATGGCAGTGGCAGGTATGGTTGAGGTCAAACGGAAGAGGGTAGCTTCGAACTTGGGTCTACTTGAATCTAGTGAACCATTACCTATCACATTCTTTTGGGTGGCATTGCAGTACTTGTTTCTTGGATCAGCAGATCTCTTCACTTTGGCAGGGCTTTTGGAATTCTTTTCACTGAGGCACCTTCAAGTTTGAGATCTTTAGCCACCGCGCTTTCTTGGGCCTCACTGGCAATGGGATATTATCTCAGTTCTCTGCTTGTATCGATGGTTAACAGTGCCACAGGCACCGGAAATCATACTCCTTGGCTCTCTGGAAGAAACCTGAATCAGTACCACCTTGAACGGTTCTACTGGCTTATGTGTGTGCTAAGTGTACTGAATTTCTTGGCCTATCTTTTCTGGGCCAACCGATACACCTATAGATCAACAAGAGCAGTCATCAAGTAAATTTCTAAAGCTAAAGGTAGCTTGAGCAGTGATTACTTTCAATGGCGCCAGTTTTCTCAGTTAATACACCATATCGGCTGTAGATATCCATAGTCATGGGGGCCTTAGGTTCCAACCAAGAGATAAACAACCTACATTGATCATTTAGTTAGTATATTATTTCTAGTTTTGGATTGTTATCCTACTTACATTCAGCCTCTGGTTAAAATTCTTGGTTTGGAAACTTCCTTTTATTTCTATATGTTTTGATCCCCTACAAGTATTTTATCCAGACAGGTACATAAATCCACAAATAACTGTGAAAAATACATCTGCCAATATACCTATAACAAGACAAAAAAATAAAAAATAAAATACGAAAATGTACTCATAAAAACAACTATAATGTTTGAAATACAAAATTGACAGGAACCCACAAAAACATGAGCCTGTTCCCAGTTCCAACTCAGCTCACTCCGAAACTTCTCGGATATTTATTAATAATTAATTAACTGGAAAACAATTGTCTCTTGTATAATGAAAAAGGTCATTGTTTTCCTGCACAATTTTCTATCCAGCAACTAATCAACTGATGTTTACACATGCTGCCCATACTGCAATCTAGAATTTGGAAGTTGACTAATGGGCCCACAAGGTTGTTTCTCAGCATCAGTATTTGATACTGCAATTTTGTCCGAGGCAGTAAGGCATGGTGAAAGTGAACAGGAGTTTAGCCAAACCACCTCCCATTCCACTGTATTTATATCAAATGTGTATACGCGTGCCATCATGGATGATTGCTCCAAATACATTTTAATAAGTAGCGAGTAGCCGAGTACCCATACCTATAGGTGTCTGATCTTATTATCAAATGGAACTGGAACACCTTGCTTCTTGTTCACAATTGCCATTGCTAAGTAGCGAGTACCCATACCTATAGGTGTCTGATCATCAGGACCCTCCCAGAATGGGGCTTCTCCATCTCCCACCAGTCGCCAGTAGCCACTCCTAAGTAAATCAGCCTGTTCATCATTGCAGTTCTGCACTAGCGCTTCAACTCGAAAATTTATACCAAGTGAACCCAAAAACTGAGATTGAATAATTGGACCATGGATGGAAACATTATCTGTAAAAATGATGAACATTTAAAGTGGGGGAAATCTGGAAAGCTTCTGAACAACAAAGTGGATGTATGTAAGATCCAAACCTGAAGCTTCTTCTGCAGAATGCCTGATGGAAGCAAAATCAACATAAGCGCTGAGATCAGCTGACCCAGGATCATCTAGTATGTCCACAAATTTGTGTTTCCTAATAGCCTGTGCACAAGCAAAGTCGGTTGGGAAAATGAAAATAAGTAACTTGCGAGTTCCATTAAGAACACAAGTACACAACAACACTTCAAAACAGAAGTCTCAAAAAATGAAGCACATATACAAGGAAAAGACAAGCAAATCATTGAAGAAAATAAGTTTACATTCCTTTTTCTAATTGGTGAATTTCACTTTCTAAATCTCTATATATTGCTTTGAATTTTTTTTACTAAACATTTCTTCAATAGAGAAATATTGATGAAGGTGACAATCTAACAATTTGAGCTTTGTTTAAATCTCTCTATCTTGACAATTACCAAATATAAATCCAAATTTAACTTTGAAAACAATGTAAATAGTACTATTGACTTATGCACAGACAACCTTCGAAAATAACCTTCTTTTTTATTAAAAAGAAACGCAAGTTTTCAAGACAGTTGTATTCCCTTCATTGATTCAAAAACAGTAAGGACCAGTTTACATACCTGAAGACTATCTGAAACAATTCCATTCAGGCCGTAATCGATTATAAGAGCCCCACCACCATCGGAACCTATCCTTTTGGCAATATTGCTAGTCAACTCCATGCCCTTTGGGCAAACCTCAATCTGCTCAAGCTTGGCTAGTTCTTCTTTAGCCGCCCATTGACACCGTTTAATTAGAGACAGGGTTGCAGGTGTAGGTTGTGGAGATAGAACAAACTGAAACCTAAGGATATTCATGAAACGAGATTCCAGATTAAATTTTGTTCCAGACCAGCAGATATGTGCACAATGCAATAATTGTAGAAAAAAAGATATCTGAACCCTTACGATGAATCCTCTGCCACATCAACCATCTTCTCAGACCAGCCACGAGATGCTTTCTGTAGACAGAGAATGCAGTTACAAAATGGGAAAAGTAAGGGGGGGATGAAAACAAAGATGTTACTGTGAGTTTAATTTATAGAGCAACTAAAACAAAGTAAATACAATGTTTTAGCCAATTACAGTTGCAGGATAACAAAGGTAGAAGGCAGTATCTTGGAACATAATCTCAAATATTGGAACGGGGGAGAAACAATACTATCATAGTAGTCGAGGGTGGAATTGATGCAATATGCATGCTTTAGCAAATTACAGTAACGGGATAACAACGAGAAGTAAGACCGTAAGAGTCAAACAAAAAACAAGAAACAGTCAAACTTGAGTAACCTAATCAAGAAATAAACTCTGAGCTGATAATTATGTCTCCATGATCATCAGAGGAAAGGACCAATCCCATAAATGATAATGCTTCAGCCCATGTGAATATATCATACATATACTATACAAACTATTTTACAAGAATAAATATCTAAATCATTAGGTTTTTATGACAAATGTTAACTTTTTAAGTGTGCCGAGTATCAAAAAAATATACCGATTATTAACAACTAAAGAACTATATTTTAACAATTTTTTTTTTGTTTTTTTGCTCGGTAAAGTTGAAATCTCATTAAAAGTGAAAAGAAAGTAGGCCAAGAAAGCCTACTATTACAAAGAAACAAAATAAAACTAAAAACATAGCCACAGGAGGCTAATCTGAGAACTACAAATTATTCTACTTCTAAATACAAAAACATATCCCATCTCACCACAAAATACTCAAAAGGGATACTCCTAAACTCTTTAAAAATCTTAGACCACTGAAATAATAAAACCTTAATAGATATGATAAGCTCCTTTGCTTAGATGCGGAAACGCCTTCAAAGTGTCGACGATTTTGCTCAATCCAAATACTCCACATAATAACAAATGGTAATAAGCTCCAAAGACCCCAACCCTTCAACAAATCCACCACTGCCAGACTCACCCAATAAAACAAGACTCTAAATGGAAAGAAGACAAAATTTTAACAAAGCACAATACCAACATTATAAGATAGACATGATGAACACTACCTCTACGGTTAATAATCAAAGAAATAATCCTAAAATCATAATATATATTTAGTGTGAAACCTCCTTATGGAAGAAGCAAATAGGTCAACCTGAAATTGATGAATTGGCAATGCATCAAAAAACTCGTGTGCAATAATTATCGTAGGCACTGCAAAGAAGCAAGTTAAGAACTATGTATCAGATGGGGATACAAACCAATTGGCATTCAGTACAATGGGAGTAAAACAGGAACAAGCTAGTTTTCATAAAGAGGAATTACTTCATAAATATAAAAAAAATAAAAAGGAAAAACAGGAAATAAAGTTTTGTCTCGAATATCAAGAACCGGTTGACAATTTTATCTCTTCGTTCAACTTTATTAAGATTGTTCTAACTTTATGATGCAGAACATTAGTTCGTCTGTCAAGTGTTATAGGCGTGCACCTATACTTCCTACACATTTCATAGGTGGGCGTCTATATGTTCAGTGGTCAAGCCCATGGGTCGTGAGCCCACTTTTTGTTGCTGCTTTATTGTTATTAGTATAAATAAGAGGCTTGTAATTAGGATACTTTAAAGTTGATTTTTATGAAATTGTGAGATTCAAGAAAAGAGTTGTCTTTTAGGTTTCTTTCTTTTGTTTAATTGAAGAGAAGATTGTTAAACTGAAGCTTCCGCCAGTTTAATCTACATCACTTTAGCTCTCCTATCCAAACAATGTACATTTTGGTTTAATCATCATTTATAATATTTGATAATCTGAAGTCATACTTTAACAGTTTGAGCTACTACTACATCTTCATGACGAATCCTATAATCAATCTCAAAATCATCATTCTCAGTGTACAAAATTAATAAATTACAGATAAGGTATCTCATAGTTGTGAAAATTTAATTCCACGATTGTCCTATTTTTCCTATTGTAAATACAACTTTCAACCTAGATTTCTTTGGCTCCTAGAGCTATATCAGAAAGCTCCAGTTTTAGGACAAAGTTCAAATACTATTTGCAGGTTGCAGTGTCCTATTTGTTGCAGTACAAATATTCCTACATGGTACTTATGATCAATATCCATAGAAGTTCTCCAAAGCTTGGTTCCGGATTGATCCCTTTTTTATTTTATTAAGTAATACATAATCAATTGCAAATAACATCACCAAGGCACCCCATTTTGTGTGTGTGTGTGTGTGTGTGTGAATATTGAAACTCAAGAAGTCCTTACATCCTGATGGAACCTGCTCCAATGTGGCATGCCATGATACTGGAGCTCCCACAAACATGCTAATAGTCCTTTTATCACCACTACTTTCACCGACATCTTCGCCTGCACACTTTGGCGTTAGATACTGAAGCTTCTGTAAAGTGGGACTACATTCTACCATATGTACATGCAAAGACTTGGTAAACTTGTCAAATTTTGATGCACCCTACAAGAAAGACAAGCTCCAGTTAACTCTATAACTAACAGTTATGTTCATGACATATAATCATCAATTGCATGCTTCTCTTCTTAGAAATAAACTAGATAATCTAGTCAAAGATATGCAATACGTGAAAACATTGGTGCCTTACACGGAGAAGATCAGCCATGAGGGTTCCTCTTCCTGGACCAAGCTCAATTAGGTTCACTTTATCCGGTTGTCCCATCTGCTCCCATAGACACATGGTCCAAACACCTATCAACTAGAGAGCATCATGTCAAATAATACTTTTTCCTGGATAAAACTATTTACCACAGGCGGTAACATGAGAAAAAAGAACAACAGGATAGTTCTCAAAGAGAATAGCAGTAAAAAAAAATCACAAACATATAAAGATATCCGAACTAGCACTCTTTTGGAACATCAACAAACAACCACTTTGGGTTAAATGAGCCTCTAAGTAACAAATTTTCAAACAGCTCCACCTACACATTGATCATAAGATTGTCGTTTTCTACGTTCAAGTCAAGTTAAACATATTGAATAATAAGTTATCCAATCTAAATGAGCTCCAGGGCTAAATACATTTCATTTATCAAAGAAGTGCAAAAGAGTGTACCTCTCCAAACATCTGACTAACTTCAGGAGAAGTAATGAAATCACCCCCAGAACCAAAAACATCTCTATTCATATAAAAACCGGCTTTGGGGTTTGTCAAAACCTCCTCCATATACTCTGCAACCGATATCGGCCCACCTCGAAACTGAAAGAATAGCAAACAAACAAACAAACAAAACTTCAACAAAACAAAACAAAACTACATTACACAAACAGAACAATGTGTCATTACTAACCTTAATAATGCCTTTTAACTGCTTAACCAGCTCAGAATCCGAACAAGGTTCATGAGAATGCTCTGGAAACAAAATTAAGAAACTGGGTCATCTTAAAAAGGTTCATAAATCACAATCAAACATAAAAAGAAGATAACTTTTATTATTAAAGCATGATAAATTGGTCTGCATGAAAATGTCAATATTAAGTAATAAAAATGTAAAAAAAGAATGAAACTTGAGGAGTTACCTGGAGGGTTATATAACCCAGAGCGATCAATGGAGAGAGTAGAAGATGGCTGTTGTTGAGAAGATTCATTACTTGGTTGGTCTTCAAGAGAAGAAGAAGAAGAAGAGAAGTTTTTGAGTGTGTGGTTGTGAAGTGTTGTAGTGAGAAATGAGGATGGGGAAATGTTTTTGGAGGTAAGGAAGATATTTGAAGAGAGTGAAAGTGAGGTGGTAGATTTTAGTATTCTTCTCAGCATTTTCTCTCTTCTTTGCCTCCCCTGTTTCTGTCTTCTCAAAGTTTACAGAACGATCAAGAATTTTACACAAAAAGAACACAACGAGGAAAGTATATCAGCTTGAGTTCACAAATATTAACAAGCTCGGGGATGTAGCTCAGATGGTAGAGCGCTCGCTTAGCATGCGAGAGGTACGGGGATCGATACCCCGCATCTCCATTTTGAGAATCTTTTTTTTATTTTTCAAATAGTTGGTACTTGATTACTAGAAACTTGATCTTAGTTGTACTGTCCTCGTCTCCCTCAGATATTGGCACTTGTGAATTTTTTTTGCTTTCGATTAAGTACATGAAGGCATGAAGCTACATGATAACATGAGTTTTTAAGTACCCTTTTTAAAGAATGGTATTGTGTAGCAAGAACTTTTGGACTTTTACATAACACTTTTGAGGGTTGGGAAAGCTAGGAAAGATTAAGGAATTCGATCCCCCAAAATACTCCACCAGTTTTCTCAGAACAGTATCATATATGTGAATCATAAGGGAAGAAATAGAGGTTGAGCCATTCCAACTGTTGAAATCAAAGAGCAGTTGTTTGCTCAAATAGGACGGCCATGCTATCATTCCTAGGGAGACTTGCATTCATAATGTCAAGACTCTTGGATTGTGGTTGCCGTTAGCGAGATCGGAAAGAAACTTGCTAAAAACCATGTAATGATCTCAGATAACAAAACCACGCATTCAAGACCCATCCAGAATCAAGCACATTTTAAAGGTTTTATCTCATAGAAAAAGGCTAGGGATGATACACATGCCACTACATCGATAAGTTCATTCGAGTTGACACTGCTTCTACAAAATAATTCTGTTATATTATGCACCAGTTAGCAACATTGCCTGATACCGGGCATAAACCTACATACAGTTTCATAACTTTTAAAACTTTTTAACATTGTATACACATGTCATCGTCTCTTCATGACCATCAGAATTTCTGCATGCAAAATTTATGATGCTACATTCTTATATATCTAGCATTTGCAAACCAGGAAGTGCCGGCTCATCCATTGCCTCAAAATTTCATTTTTTCTCCTTGTACATGTTTGATATTACCATTTTTTTAAAAGGCAAACAAAACACAAAAAAGGGCAATGTCGTCTATTTGTTTTCTCCAATTCTCCCCACCGCACTAAATTTCGGGAATTGAATTGGTTTAAAGGAAATAATATCTAGTGGTCCACTACATAATTTGTATCTCAAAACTATATGACAAATCTGATGGCTAGAAACGCGTAGTAGTCTAATTTTTTGTGGGAGTGTCCTCATCTAGTTAGACCTCTTAACTGGAAAGAATAAATGAAAATGGAAAATATCACGGTTAATGCAAAATCTCCACATTCTATGGCGCCTTTCCTACTTCTAAGTTAATTAAAGACAAATTTACCAATTTCTATATCAATTATCTCTTTCTCAACGACTCTCTCTCTCACTACTTCCATATTTCACTCCCAACCATTGATATCTTAAAATCACATTCTCACAATCTCACAAATTGGTATTTAATACTTTTGTATTTGGAAGGTAATCAATTTATACTCTTTAATGTGAAATTGATAATTTCTTTTTTGATATGAATCTATTATTTACATATTATTCTCTGTTGTCAATTTCAGAATTTTTTTGCATTTTGGCGCCTATTGACAGAGTTACAACTAAAAATATTAAAAGGGCGCTAATTTTCTCGTAAAAATCAGGTGATTTTGTTCTTTTCTCTTGTTTATTTTTTTTTTTTGATGTCCTTTTATTGTAAGTATGTCAAGAAAATTTGATTCTGGATATACCAAACTCAAAAGAAAGAGAAAAGAAGAAGAATTGATTCAATCGCAAAAGGGGGCTCTTCTTAAGTATGTCACTAAAACTAAAGAAAATGTGACAACTAGTTCTACTGAAGAGTTAGCAAATGAGCCACCAAGCAATTTAACACAATTAGAAAATAACGAAAGACCGGAACAAATTGATGGAGATGAAAATATTACTGATAATGAAATGCATAGTTCACATATTCCTGAAGAAAATGAAGGTCTTAATGACAATTTAGAATTTGGACCTTCAAATATATATGATCCAAAGCACTGGGAAAATGTTAGTACAAACTTAAGAGATTTTTTGGTTGAAAGAGCTCCAATTAGGGAGGAGTCTGGTTTTAATTATCCTAAAGATGAGAATGGTAGGCATTTTTCCGCAGTACACTACGCTCAAAAACCAAATAGTCGAGGCACGCCTGAGAGGACATGGCTTGTCTACTCAAAAGACTTAGATAAAGTGTTTTGTTTTTGTTGCAAATTGTTTAGTTCTAACAGTAGCATGAGTCAATTAGCTAGTAAAGGAAGTAAAGATTGGAAAAATATTAGTAGTAGTTTCCAAAGACATGAGTTAAATACGGAACACATTAACTGTATGATTGCTTGGGCAGATTTAAAAGAGAGATTGAAAAAAAGTAAAACAATTGATAAAAAGGTACAAGAGCAAATTGAAATAGAGAGGCAACATTGGAGAGGTGTGCTATTGAGAATTATTGCCTTAGTGAAAACTCTTGCAACAAACAACTTGGCTTTCTATGGTACAAACGAGAAGCTTTATGAAAAAAATAATGGAAATTTTTTAGGCATGATTGAAATGATTGCAGAGTTTGATCGTGTAATAAAAGAACATATTCGCTGCTTTTTCAACATGGTGAAATTCATACTCATTATCTTGGTCACAATATACAAAATGAATTGATAAGTCTATTGGCACTTGAGGTTAAAACTATGATAGTTAAAAAAGTTAAGGAAGCAAAGTACTTTTCAGTAATCTTTGATTGTACTCCTCTGATGTAAGCCATCAAGAACAGATGTCTCTTTGTGTGCTACGGTGTGTGGATATTTCATCAATCCCGATAAAAGTTGAAGAACACTTTTAGAATTTTTAGTAGTAGATGATACATCGGGAAAGGACTTTTGATGAACTTACAAATGCAATAAAGAATCTTGAGCTCGATATTAATGATGTAAGAGGGCAAGGCTATGATAATGGAGCTAATATGAAGGGGAAAGAACGAGGAGTACAAAAAAGAATATTAGAAGTAAATCCTAGAGCATTGTATACGCCTTGTGGTTGTCACAGTCTTAATCTAGTGCTTTGTGATATGGGTAACTCTTGTCCAAAAGCAATTTCATTTTTCGGAGTTGTGCAACGTATTTATACAATTTTCTCTTCTTCGACAAAGCGTTGGAAAATCTTAGAAGAAAATTTAGGAAAAGACAATGTACCAGGCTTCACACTTAAGTCATGGTCTCCAACACGATGGGAAAGTCGTGTTAATAGTGTTAAAGCAATAAAATACCAAGCTCCTCAGTTAAGAAATGCTTTATTGCAATTAGCAAAAACTAGTGAAGATCCTAAAACAAAAAGTGAAGCTGAGTGTCTAGCAACTTATGAACTTGAAAACTTTGAGTTTTTATTGGGCATGATCATTTGGTATGATATATTATTTGCTGTTAATTCTGTTTCGAAAAGCTTGCAATCTAAAGACATGCAAATTGATATTGCTATAGCTCAGTTAAAGGGTCTTATTTCATTTTTTGAAAAATATAGGGAAAATGGTTTTACTTCTGCTATGATTTCAGCTAAAGAGATTGCACTTGAAATGGAAGTAGAACCTGTATTTCGTGAAAAACGTAAGATTCGTAGGAAAAAACAATTTGATAAAAATGACAATGATGAGGCAACAAAATCAGCAGAAGAAGCTTTTAGAATTGATTTTTTTCTATATATAATTGATCGAGCTCTTTCTTCCATTAAAACTAGGTTTGAACAATTTCAAATGTATGAAGATGTATTTGGTTTTTTGTATGATTTAAAGAAGTTGAAAGCATTGGATGAGACTAGTTTGAAAAAATATTGTCTAAATCTTGAAAGTTCTTTAAGACATGATATGGTTTCTGATATTAATGGCCTAGATTTGTTTCATGAGTTAAACATTGCGAAAGAGGTTTTACAAACTAAAATTAATTTGCCTATTGAGGCTTTAAGTTTTTTTCAAAGAATTAATTGTTTTCCGAATGCTTGCATAGCATATAGAATATTATTGACGATACCTGTAACTGTTGCTTCTGGTGAAAGGAGCTTTTCAAAACTAAAATTGATAAAATCTTACTTGAGATCCACTATGTCACAAGAAAGACTTAATGGTTTAGCCATGTTATCTATTGAAAAGAATATGTTTGAAAAACTTGACTATGATAATTTAATTGATGTCTTTGCAGCTCAAAAGGTGAGAAAAATAAACTTTAAATGATGCCTTGATTTGCTTGGGTTGGTTCATATTTATTTCCCTCTTCTGTTTTACTACTAGTGCTATGATATGTTTCTTTTTTCCATTTTGTAGTTGTGTTGTTGTATGTTCAGTAGACTTTAAATGATTCGAAAGTCTTTTATCTCAAAATGATGGGTGATTACCATCGTTATCTCGTTGAGTTTAAAATTGGTACTGAACGTAAAGAAGCAATTGTGGAGCTAGATACCCTAGGGAGGAGTCATACAAGGACAACACTTTAATTCTGCAGCTCTTGAGAGATAACCTCACTTTGTGGACCTCTGACATGTGGGATGATGGGCCAGATGAGATCAAGGAGGTAGTTTGTTGTTTTTATGTGCTTTGATTGTTAGAAATATAAAGCATATGTCTAGCTGAGCTTGTTGCTGCTTCATTTTTTCAAGCTATTGCTCATCAATACTTGTCTTTTATTAGAATTATTTGTGAATGTATTGAGATTGTGAAATCAATTGATTTATGGTGTTTGTATGAATTGGATATGAAATGTTGGAATAAAAAAAAAAAACTTGTCAATGAACTTCGAAAAAAAAGGCCTCACTTTGGATCGTCGCCTAAGGCCACATCCACCCTTGAGCCGGCCCTGCCAGGATCCAAGTAACTTTATATGCATTGAGTTTGTGTATGTAGACCATAACGTCCATAAGCCCTTAACTGATGACAGTATCTAACGCAAAAAATCAAATCAAATAGAAAATGTAAATAAGAAACTCGTTTCTCATTCAAAACTAATCACGATCAGGGTAGTTGAGTATTCAAAATGCTGCTTTCAATCAAATAATTCGTTATATTCATCATTTCCACTAGGAGTGTGCATGGGTACCCAATTATCCGAATCGGAACCGGAACCGGAACCATGTCCTAAAATATTATACCCATTTAAAGTGGGTCTTCAAGAACCGACCTGATAAAGAACCGAACCCGTTAGAACCGAATAGTAAAAAACCGATGGGTACCCGAATCGAAACCGGAACCGATTAGTTTGATTTTGATATATAGAATTTAGTATTATATTACACTAAATAAAAACAAATCCAAACATTATTATTATATATAGTATTATATATAGTCTATATTTGTTAGGTGTAAAATTATACTAAATATATATAACATTTAGCATAATAGTGAATGTGTGTTATTAAATGCATCTTTTATAATATTACATTAAATATATGTATTATAAATATTAATAATAATATTTACGTGTCTACATCTATACGTATAGTTGTATATTATGAATTAACTTATGCACTGTCTATATTAACTAATACATGAACGTGTACGTACTTGATATATTACATGTATATATATATATATTAGATAACGAATACGTGCAATGCTAACTAACAATTGTGGTACATGTGGTATTTATTATATATATGACACATTACGTATAGTATAATATACATATGTTCGATTTAAAATATACACATACATATAATGTATGAGAATGTATTTAAAATTTTTAGATAACTTTCAAATATTATTATTGAATTTAGGACCATTACTTTTTATGAGAGGACAAAAATATTGATGACAAATGTTATAGTCCCCGTAAACCAACTTTTATATCGGTTATATAACTAAAAAAAATAATTTTAGCAATAAAAATGTATAATCCGATAAGGAACCAGTATTGGAACTGGAACCGACTTAATTAATGGGTATGGATTCGGGTTTTCAAAATATAAGAAAAAACCCATAAGAACCGAACCTGATAGAAACCACTAAAAATAGACCTAGAACCGAAACCGGTAAAAACCGACCCAGAACCGACCCATGAACACCCCTAATTTCCACCATAAAACTTCATAATACGAAATAGGTCAACACTTGTAATATATACCAATACAATATTAAAAACCAAAGAAATGTGAAATGAAGAAGTACAGAACAACGGAAAAAATATTCTGAGAATCCTTGAATATACATAAGGTGCAGCTTGGAACTTGTCAGTACTTAGACCATTGTTGATGTGGATCATCACTCATCCAAAACCAGCCTCGGGATTGTGATGGGTGTAGAGAAAAAAAACAGCCTCGAGAACATGTCAGTATTTATGTACGATATTTTCCCACTACAGTTATTCACAACAATGGGAATTATTTCTGGTCCTCTATCATATATTAACCTTGGAACGTGGGCGATTTTTGGCCAGTCAGCGCCACTTTCTTTCTTGCATCGTCCATGCAATTCAGGAAGGCATCCTTCAATATCTAGACTTTGAAGACAGGTGAAATGCTGTAACCATGCTGGTAAGAATCTCAAATTCTTGCAGTACTGAATCCTCAACTCTTGAAGCCTATCAAGATGTCTCATACCATCCGGTAAGGCAGTTAATTCCAAGAACCCCCAAAATGTTAGACGCCTTAGGGAAATGAGGCACTGGAATTCCAAAGTTGCAATCTCTAGCCTTGGGCAATTACTAATAAATAATTCTTGGAGGGAGGCTTGATATGTCAGCCTATCTGGCAAAGTCCTCAGACCTCTAACTCCGCTAGTGCAGTGAGGTTTGCCAATACAGGAGGTAGATTTGTAAGCTTCTTGCAGAATTGAATGTGCAAAGCTTGAAGAGCAGTGAGGTTATGCAACATACCTTCTGGGAAAGAAATGTGCTCGTTGAAATCATAAATTCTAAGGGAACAAAGAGAAGGTAAGTCTTTCACTGATCCCAATATTGATTCACCCATGGTTCGTGATTCCGAACGGAATGACGGAATTCCGACGGATATTTCGGTTTTTCAAAAAAACGAAACGGCATCGGCATCGAAATTCACGGTATGTTCCGCCAGGGGTATAATTGTAAATATTTGAAAAATGTCGGAATGTATGGTAAAACCATCCAAACTTAGTCATCTTCTCTACAACTACCTGAAACAGTTGGAATCCTCCACTTTTGATTTCAAGATCTAGCCAACCAATGGTTGAGATCGTCTTCACCATCTATCCCAAATTCACCATCAACCCATTGAAATTAAATCTTGAGGGTGCTGAAATCATCTTCAATGCTCTTTTTTTGTTTTCTTTTAGATCTTTGGAACTTCATTACAGATTTCATAGTGGATTGGTGGTGCTCCATCTACAAGCCACCATTGTTGCCTCCACTTCATTACAGCCAGCTTTTAACTTACATAGAATGATATCATATCTATCAAATCCAATGGCCCAGATTATTCACATAATTTATTAAATAATATTTAAGACCTTGTAAATTTCGATACAGTGGTTGGAATTCCGTTCGGAATTCCGGTTTTTTGAGTTATCGGAATTCCGTTGATTCCGAAATCGTGAACTATGGATTCACCACAACCCCACACGACGAGAGATTCAACAGAAAAGGAAAACGGGAGCTTCATCAGCTTGGGGCAATTATCAATGTTTAACTTCTTAAGACAAGGGAGCATAATCACGTCGCTCTCTTCATTTACCTTCAATAACGACCATCCCTCCAATTTAGGCATGCGATGCAATTCAAGTTCTTCCAACGATGTGAATCCTTCTACCACACCATCGTTGTCGATGAATTTAATGGACTTCATGTTATGCAAATGAAGTTTCTTAAGAAATGGCAATCTACCAAACGAAGGAAGATCTTGGCATTTTCCACAACTCCAGAGAGATACTGCAACCAACTTTGGGAGAGATGAAACCTCTAACCAGCTCGGGAAGGTTAGACCTTGATAACGTCCGGTACTCAACATTCTCATATTTGGTTGAGGTCGGAGGCCTTCTATGACCTCCATGTAAACTTCTTCTTGCAACTGAGAAGTGGACCAAGTCAGATTCAGAGAACCAAGATACTGCTTTCCCACCAAATTAGCTGCTTTAGCATCCACTGAATTCTTCACACACTCTAGCCCTGTTATTGTTAGTTCTCCTCTAATTTGATTCAGCTCCTGCAACTCATTGATATGACATCCACCGTTTGAGCTCACAATGAAGATGTTTAATCTTTGGAGAAGTGTCAATCGCCCAATCCCAGTTGGCAATTGAGTTACGCTATAACATTCCCTGATGTCTAGGTGTCTAAGGCTGCTTAGTTTTCCGAAGTATTTGGGTAAACTTACAAGCTTTCGACACATAGCTAACTTCAATGTTTGCAAGTTTCTCAACCTGCAGATTCAATTTGGCAATGAAGTAATATTAGTACGGGAGAAGTTGAGATACCTCAGATGTTCCAGATCACCTATCGAATC
Source organism: Coptis chinensis (assembly GCF_015680905.1). Classification (NCBI taxonomy): domain Eukaryota; kingdom Viridiplantae; phylum Streptophyta; class Magnoliopsida; order Ranunculales; family Ranunculaceae; genus Coptis; species Coptis chinensis. Next base: position 20,147,109 of record NC_141456.1, on the reverse strand, counting down.
TGGTATTGTTACAAGGCCAAAGACCTCCAAACTCATGGCTCTTAAAGACATAAACCTCAAGCAGAAATCGAACTCCAAACTTCGTCCAATGTCCGTATGATCCAACAAAAGAAGTGTGCGCAAGGAAAGCAAGGATCGACTTATAGACTCAACAGAAGCTGATGATGAAGATTCGTCCATAGTCAAGGACAAATACCTAGTGCATCTAGGAGTACTCTTAAGCTTGCCAAGCTCAATGTTACAACATTCATTTATCATGATAGAACATGCAAGGTCATGCACAAGGTCATGCATCTTACAACAAAGTATGTTTTCGTCTTCATCTTTCTCTACGTCTTGGAAGAAGGACCTCCACAACAATGAATCGAAAATCTCACCTCCAATATCTTCAAGTTGCCTTCCTTCTTTAGATTGAACAAAGCCATTTGCCATCCATAAATGAATTACTTCTTCCTTACTAATTATGTGATCTTTCGGAAATATGGAACAAAAGGCAAAACATTGCCTCAGATTTAAAGGTAAATGACTATAGCTCAACCTCAAAGCTGGCAAGATGTTGTTTTCTTTGTTTTGTGGTAGATCCCAAAGCCCACTGTCTCTCACAGACAACCATTCATTTTCTTCACCTTTGAAACGCATTAAACCTCCTAGAGCTTTTGCAGCCAGTGGTACACCTCTGCACTTTTTCACAATCTCTTTGCCAATCTTCAACAACACCGGGTTCCCTTGATTGCCCATCCCAAATGCACGTTGCTTGAACAAAGACCAGCAATCATCCTCAGAAAGAAATTTCAAGCAATAAGGAGGGGATGTACCTGTAATTGATACTACTGTCTCGAGGCGAGTAGTCACAATTACCGAACTTCCTTTAGCTCCACATTTTAATGAATACATAAATCTGTTCCAGTCTTCTTGATTTTCATTCCACACATCATCTAAAACCAGCCAATATCTCTTCCCTGCAAGTTGTTTTTGCAAGCGGCATTGCAAAGGATCCAATTCTTCAAGATCACATGCATTTCCTGAAATAGACACTATGGCTGCTTTTGTAAGTCTTTTTATATCAAAATCTTCCGATACACACCCAAATTCTGACTTCAAAATGCTTTTTTACCCTGTCTTCATTGTAGACCAGTTGCGCAAGAGTAGTCTTACCAAGGCCACCCATACCAAGTATTGGACAAGTGGAAACATCCTCTTCACTGTTTACATTGTTAAGCAATAGCCGTATAACGCTTTCTTTTTCTTCGTCTCTCCCATAAACTTTTGGCTCAGTTAAAATGGAGCTAATTTCATGGTTTTGATAGAGTTCGACTCTTCGTCCTACAACTCCCTCTCTCAAATGAAACTTGGATCTTTCAGCAGCAATCTCATCAAACCTCTCACTAAGCACATTTATTTTCTTTGCAATCTTCCACTGAAATTTATATTTCTCTATCTTAAAGCAGGATAAGAAAGAATCACAGACCTGCTTCGAATAGCTTTGAGACCTCATGTCTGACTCCAATTCCATTGATTTAGTTGCCCACTCATCCAGAACATCATCGGCATCATAAGCAGCATCCTTAAGTTTCCATAACCAATTGTTGATCGCCTTTTCCGTCAGCTGCTTCTCCTCTGCATCTTCAAGGATATCCTGAATTACTGATAATGTGTTGGAAAGTTTCTTCATGTCTTCATGGAAACCCCAAACCAGACCAACTTCCTTTTGGATCAATGAGCTGAATTTCTCAAACAGTATTCCAAGAAATGCAGAGACTACCAATTCAATCGCCATTGCTTCTTGGTGAAAAAAACCACAGCTCAGAAATTCTCTGTTACTAGGGGAGCAATAGAATAAGTATAACAATAATTTATTTCAATTGGAATTCAGTTTGGATACTGAAATACAGGCGTAGACGACCATAGCACGACTTAGAACGAATAGTCAAGTCTATATTGCATTTTTGTGGTGTGTTCATAAAGGGCTAATTGACTTCTTGATAGCTTGTGGCGAGAAGTTGTTGAGCACTTAAGCTGTTGATCGAGCAATTATTAAAAATCATCTACACTAATATATTTGATAATTAGACTATTCATTGTATTTCAAGCTACAACTTACTCACCCGAATCCCTCTCTTATATGCGTCATGCAAGACTTTTTACTAAGTCCGCCATTTGTAGACTACCACCAAAACCAACAAATAACACAACCGGGCAAACACAGAGTGCTCCCCCAATGGTAGACTACCACCAAAACGCCCTAATTAACGTAATTAATAGCAGCCAAAAATGATGGCAGCATTCTGCCCAATTTATTTACTTGCATTCGGATGGAAATGTTCTGAATTTCTGATATTAACACCACTCTATTAAGCTATTTTGTTTTCCATAACCTGTTAATAGAACTGAACAACTCTTCATATTTCATAAGCTGGACATTTTCTGTCCTTTTGTTATTTTTCAACTAGCACCAGTAACTCATTTCTGGATTGCTCATTCTTGTTGAGTAACAGGCAATGTGAGCTGAGTGGAGTAACCTGTCTAAACGAAACAAGCTTGAACATACTAAAACTCAGAATAGATCGCCCTAAATACAACGGCAACTGAGTACACTAACCGATCTACTCAGACACCAAGGCCTGAGCCCTTTTGGCTTGATCCAGCTAGTCTGTGTTGCAACATGAACAAAGCTTGAACATTATTTCAGTGCTGTAAAAACTAGACTCGCTCACCTCGTATACCAACCCTACATCAACTCCAAATATAACCGTGTCATGATTTTTCCCCTAATCAACTGTAGCACAATAAAGAAGCCACAATTTCAAACAGAATAACAAAAATCCTAAACAATGAGAGTATTGAACAATGTATAGGAAAAATATTATATATCATTACAAAAATTCCTCTACTCTAATATAAACTATGAGTATAGGAAAATTCATTGCAATTCACATCTACACAACCTTAAAAATCCCATTCTAATCAGCTTCTTGCAAACCATCCAACACAATCGACCCAACAAACAAACCAACCGAACCAAGAGCGAGTGCACCCGCAATCACATTCTGAGTCACAATTAAACCAGCGGAGTCATCAGGAACAAACACAATAACACCAATAGCAGCTAAAAACAACGGTAATGAAACCGAAGCCAATGCCGCTGGCGAAAAACTCGCCGCCTTTTCAAGCAAACTCAATAGTCCAAACTTTTCAGCTTTAGAAAATATTCCTAGTTTCTCAATTGACGTTAATGTGAATCCTAACTCTTCAGCTTTTGAAAGTAATCCTGATTTTTCCACATTACTCAACACTTTCTTCTTTTCCATTTTCTTGAACACGTCTACTGAAATATCTTCGCTTCCTTCGACAAATATTCCAGCTCCATACCATTGTTTTGTCCACTTTGGATTATATTTGTTCACCTACAATTGAAATGAATTTAAAATGCTTTTTAGTAATGTATTGCTTGACTGAAAAGTTTAGTTGAAGTTATTTTACTTTACCTTTTTCTTGGGTGCCATGTTGACAATTGTGAGACATCTTTTGGCGGGAATGATGTTGGTGTTGAATGAAGAGATATTTGATGCTGTGACTGCCATTGATGAAAGAATTAGAGGCTTTCTCTGCTCTGTTCTTTTCACTTCTGGTTTCCTTCAAGCAGTGGTGGGCATGTGACACGTGGATTATTGGTAGTGAGGAATTTTTTTGGACCAATCAAATGCTTCAATGGCCTATCCAAAATAATATGCCTCTTGAGACTTGACATTCTAAATGGGCTTAATTATGTTGGCTGGTCAAGCCCAATTTTCACACTTCAAGAGTGGCTGAGGGAATTCCTTGTGTTCAAGTTCATCGACATGGGATCGCACCTAAAACTTTCAGTAAGAACTGGTTGCTTGAAGATGCAACGCTAGGTGGTGCTTGGTTACGTTGTGCCCAAGCAGTAGATCATGTAGAACCAGACATTTGTAAGATGTTATTAATCTCAATATCAGAAAACACATGCACAATGAAGGTCAAGTTAATGCCATTGCTGGCGTCTACAATCATACTGCAGCGCACTAAAGACTCACAGTGATGTTGCTATTGCAATTTGCAAGAGATTCGCACATTCAAACCACATAAACAAGAGCACAATAAAACCTCTACATAAACATTCAACTAAAAATACCAAATGCCAATACAAGACTATCATTTATTACATTGTTGTGTACATGAAATTTGGGCATAATGGCCCCACCTCTTTGAATCCGAGATAAAAAATCAGAAAGAATAGCAATTCAAAGTAGATAACACCACCTCACTCCACCTTCACCCCAATAACACCGCCTCACTCCACCTTCACCCATAAACCTTCACTAGGAATGCCAAGGTGGACAAGAAACAACAAATAATATCCAGGTGGTGCGATATTAGCCGTCAATGGCCCACTTACACTAACCTGATAAGATGAAGTGTCCATTTGCATAAAATTCACAACATTCAACATAACCAATCTCTGATTCATCCCATATGAATGTGTTGTGAAAGAAGGTGCCAAAAGTGTAACCAAAATCCCTTGCTCTGGATTATAAGCTGGTACATAAAATGTCAAAGTTAATCTGTCCCGATACCCGAATCTTGTACTACTCGGCGATATAACAACTGGCCGAAACTGTGTATACTGTGCCGATAAGTAATGTGGCGAAAATGCTTCTAAACTTAAATCCGTAGGGTAAAGCACGTGACTGAAATTATACAACCGATGTGGATTACTACCCCCCACTAAAATGCGGCCATCAGGTAACAACACTGCAGCCGAGTGATACAATCTGGGTATAGGAGACGGGTTAAGAACCGAAAATCTCCTAGTCGGATCGGGTTCAGAAATCGAATAAAGAACCGGGTTTAAAACCGGGTTATCAGCATATTCCCATCCAGCAGTACCATTTCCAGCTCCATTAATAAGAATTACATCACCAGTAGGAAGTAGTAACATATCAGACATAACCCGACCCATTGGCATTTCTTCCATAACCCATAACGGATTTTGATCCATGACCTTAATTCTTCCGCAACTACTTGATGCACCCAAATAAACTTCACGACCCGCATGATAAAATGCACCAGGTGGTGCACCACCGCAAACCATAACTTCAACTTCTGGCATTATCTGACCCGGACCCGGACCTGTTAACCGAATTGGTAAAAGAACTGAAGAACCAGTACTTGGATAATTTCTCTTATCACCACCGGGTAAAACCGGATACTCTTTTAAAACCCGATTACCAATATAATCAAACAAGATAGAACGTGTGTTTGCAAAGATGAAAAGATTTCCATCAGGTAAAAGATGCAAGAAAGGGTAAAGATTATTCTCATCATAAAAATCTCTTGTTTCTTTCAAGAACATGAGATTATAACTTGATAATGAATCAGTTCTTGGATAAAACTCATAGTTAAACACACGTCTTCCACCTACAATTATAATTCTTCCATCAGGTAACACTTGGTTACTTGCATACCATCTTCTAACGTTAAGATAAGAAGGTAACTCAATCCAATCACATGTATCATCATCACAAGGTGATAACATGCGAACGACTCGATCACCATCGTTATAACCACCGGTTTGAATCAATGTACCATTTGGTAAAACAGAACCTGATGAACACCAAGTATCAGTTTGAATAACGAGTGGGCGAATGGTGTTTGTGGGTATATCGTAAAGTAAAGAATGAGCTGTGCAATCGATTTTTAATGCAACGTCATTTGGATCAATGCGACACTGGTTTGAAGGAAGAGAAAGATTTGAAGCACCAAAGTCGGTACGATCGAAGATGATTACTTTGTTGTTCTTTAGAAGTTGCATGTGCATGGCTGAGATACCAATGCTTGATTGAAGAAGATCCCATGTTCCACCTGGGATTGTTGTTGTTAATGGTGGGGCGGGTGCTGGTACTTGAGAAGTTGATGGAGTGAAAAGAAGGTGAAGAGAGTGAAAAGAATGAAGAAGAAGAAGTGAGGTGCTGAGTAGTTCTTGATGAACATTGTGAAAGAAAGAATGGTTTCTTGGGTTTTCTTGAATGTTTGTTTTTGGTTTCTTTATGTTTTGAGGTAAGTGAAAGAGTTGACGAGAGTGAGAGTGTTGTGATAAGAAAGGAAAGGAAAGGAGGGAGAAGTAGTTGGTGGAACTTATGAGAAATGTTTCTTACAGCCCTTTCTGTTTTTCACATTTAAGATTTTGGATCCATCAATTTCCACGGAAGTTAATCAATCTATGATTTTTACAGAGTTTTACATTCTTTGTTTTCACATTTGGGAATGGCCATTGGACTTAACTCAAAAGCAACTCAATTCAAGAGTGGCAAGGGTCCAACGCCCGACCAAATTAGACCGTGGACTCCAAATAAGTTCAATCCACCTCACCAAGACTCACTGCGTCCTAGGATTCCTAGGTTCCTAGTAACTTTTGGGACCCTTTATTCTTTGCTCTTTTGGCAGTTGTCACTCATTTTTACCCATAAAAACGAATTTCAAAATTTACAAAATCCCAACCAGTGAAATTTTCAGTGGAATTGGATGCTTTCGGCGCATTTCGCACTTTTGGTACTTTCCTAGCTATAAGCTTATACTAATAAAATCTCAAACTTGATCAATGAAATGTGGTCGATCACATTGTGCAATCACATCGCATATAACAATAAGGCTGAGATCATTGCTAAAGTGAGGAACAATATAGAGTCTGGACTTTAAACATTTACTGACTTTTAATCCAAAGTTTAACAGCACCAGCTAATAGACTCCAAACCTCATACAATGATACTAAGTATTTTGGTGTCAAGCTAGACTCGAGATTGATCGAAGAATACCGAGTGAATTCGGCAATTATGGCATCAATGTCGTTTGGCATGGTCAACTGTCTCACATAATAGTCATATGGCATTAAGATGATTTCGATCAAAATTTTGTAGCCTGTTAAGTGATATTAGTATCACAGTGAATGTAATGTTGTGCAATCAAATTCTTCGACCCAAAATTGTGAGATGAATTTTAGGTCACAAGCGTTATCCGAGATCCGGACCATGTCATCATTCATCACCTGTGCCTTTAGTGGAGTTAATCGCCCAACCAACCAACCAAAAACTCCCAATTATTTGCATTGTACATTTGTACTCCTAGTCCGTCTACCCCCCCCCCCCCCACCGGGTCAAGTTCTGATGGTCCCAAAATTGTGTGTCCAGCTTTCCATAAACTTTGTAACCGTCACATTTTCTTAGAGCATTTAGAAAGGCAATGCTGGAGATGCCAAGAGTCGAGACCTCAATTGGTTGAATATCAAAATCCAACTTTGTAATTAACGAACTGATATCGGTGCAGTTTGAGTAAAAACTAATAATAAATAATTCAATTCTGTCGTGCCTTTGCGTTTCACCGAACAATGAGGAAAATAAAATGTACAGTAAAAGTACTAACAGAGCAGCTGAATGCAATCCGGCTAACTTGAAGACAAATTACTAGGATTTAAGAAAGAAAATGTAGGACTGGAGCCTACTTGGCGAAGCAGTGAAGTGCTCTATTACTATGGTCACTAACTTCTCATTGTCACGGAAGAAAGCTTCCAGTTTTCCAGTATATATGCGGAAATCATGTCATACAACCAGATTTCTGTTTAACAGAACAACCACAACATACTTGTACTTAAGAAAGCAAATACCTTACAAGCATATACATATGTTACGATCAAGCATTAAACTAAAATAGTCATAGAACCTTAGGTTACAATCTCTAAAATCTTACAATCATTTTCCTGAATTCCATACTTCACTAGATTGGAGATTATTATTAGAATAAGGGGTTCATCACACTGAGAGATTCAGGTAGTGGTCGGATTTGTGGATCACCAGTACCATGGAGAGCCTCAGAGCCCATTGTGCTAACTGGTGAGCCCTACTGTTAGAGGCAATAATAATCAGAAGTCAGAAAACGTATCCAAGAGAGTGTTGATACTTGATACATTACACACGCATCAACTCCTTACGATTGTTACATATACGAACTGTTACCCTAGTAGACTACTTGGTATTTGGATAATGACCAACACTAATATGCATGTACCCACTCAACACCCAATTTCATTGGCGTTCATTGTGATTTTTAAGGCATCCTGTTAAGATCTAGAACAGCCACGTAAAGAAAATAAACCAAAACACACATTATAGTATCCGTGATCATAAGCATCGACAATTAAGAAGAAAATAGCAGCACTGAACAACCAAAAACAAAGAATGCTAAACAAGATTTTGAGTTTCTGAAGGACGGTGTAGCATCCTTGTGAAGAAAATGTTGGTTGTGGTTCTGGGATGGACTGTTCAAGATCCATTTGAGTATCAAGTGAGTAGGGAGTAGAGACAGAATGGGAGCAAAGCAAAGGATGTTGTTGGGAAGGAAGGTCTCAATTGAGTTCTAATGTGATAAAATAATTGAAGAATCAACAAGCAACCAAGAAGTTGCTTCAAGTTAAGAATTTTCTAAATTTGCATGGAATAACTTGTTGGGGATTATACCAATACCAATCGATTCCCCCACTACACAGATAACTTGTATTTGAACACAATTCAACTCCAGACAAATTCTAAATATCAACTACAACCTATACTAATATGCCCAACTCATTAAAAACAACTATTAACAACGATAATAATGTAAAAGCAAGTAAAAAGCAAACCACAAAACAAAGATTTACCGTGGTTCGGCCAATGATGCCTACTTCCACAAGAGCCAGTTCTTTATAAAGTGGGAAAGAATATTACAATCTCTCATTTCAGTCTCTCACCTTACTAGATCACTCTTATCTCTTTACAGGGTTGTATCTCTGTAAATCTCTCAATCTTGATAGCTTTCAAGATTGGGTTTCTCTCTCTTTGTTTTAGTCTGGATTCCAATCCTTCTGACTTGGTTAGGTTAGCTTTTCCAAAACCTTGATTTTGGTTCCCCCTCCCGAACAGTGAGGGGGGATACCTCCATGCAATTACCAAATTAACAGGAGGAGTCTGCTACCATTCTGGCGGTAGCACAGCAAATATCAAACTTACCTTTCGGTAAGACTTTGGTCATCATATCCGACCCGTTCTTGTCAGTATGGATCTTCTCGATACACAAATGCTTGTCTTCGAGTACTTCTCTAATTCAATGATAACGCACGTGTATGTGCTTGGATCTAGAATGAAAACTTGGATTCTTGCTCAAGTGGATGGCGCTCTGACTGTCACATAGAACTACAAATTATTTCTGCTTTAGCCCTAGTTCGTCGAAGAACCTCTTCATCCATAGCATCTCTTTGCAACACTTTCGATTGGTCGCAATATACTTTCTTCAGAAGTGGAGAGCAATACACTTTTGCAACTTAGATTGCTAGGAACCGCTCCCCTACAAAAGTAACCGATAACCGAGGAGTGGACTTCATCGAGTCAACATCACCGCCATGTCCGTGATCGCATAGCCTTCAAGTAAGGGCTTACTTCCACCAAAGCACAAGCATGATTTGGAAGTGCCCTTGAGATATCTCAATATCCACTTAACACCTTCCCAATGTTCTTTATCCGAATTTGACAGAAATTTGCTTACAACACCAACGGCGAAAGCAATATCCGGTCCTAGTACACACCATGACATACATCAAACCGCCCCATCATGGATGCATAAGGAATCTTTTCCATCCGACTCGGGTCATGCTCACCCTTTGGACACATCTCTTTGGTCATGCGGGCCGCCACCAAGCGACAAACCGACCGCTTCGCTTGATCCATGTTGAATCTCTTCAACACCTTCTCAATGTAGCTTTCTTGAAAAAGCCACAACTTCCCTCTTTTCATCACGAGTGATCCGCGATCCCAAGTATCTGCTTTTTGACCCAAATCCTTCATCTCAAAGGACTTGCTCAAGTCTTTCTTCAAATTGATATCTTGTTGATGTTTAGGCCAACTATCAACATATCATCCACATACAGCAATAGCACTATGAAATCCCCATCTGGAAATCTCTGAATAAACGCACAATGATCGGAAGCAGACTTCTTATATCATTGCTTCGCCATAAAGGAGTCAAACTTTATGTACCACTGTCTCGGTGCTTGCTTCAACCCATACAAGCTCTTTATCAGCTTGCATACTAGGTGCTCCTTGCCTTTGACCTCAAACCCCTATGGCTGGTCCATGTAGACATCTTCTTCAATGTCTCCATGAAGAAAAGCTGTCTTAACATCTAGTCGCTTTCAACCTCTAGGTTCATACTTGCGGCCATACCCAATACCACCGGATAGAAGTCATCTTCACTACGAGGAGAGAAAATCTCATCAAAATCAATCCCTTTCCTTTGACCGAATCCCTTCACAACAAGGCGAAGCTTTGTGCCTTGGGTGAGGATTGTTCTCCCTCATGCTTGACTTTGTATATCCACTTATTCTTGAGAACTTTTCTCCCCTGGGGTTTCTCAACTAACTCATAAGTGTGATTCTTATGCAAAGAATTCATCTCGTCATGCATGGCCTTCAACCACTTTTCTTTGTCCGTACCTTCAAGTGCCTCTTGATAGTACATAGGTTCTCCACCATCCGATAGTAGCACATACGCATGTGGTGGATACCGTTGAAGCTAGTCTCCCTCCTCGGACCTCCTTGCCCCATCTGGTGCCTCGGGAGGATGCACTACGCTTGCTCGGTGGTGGTTCATGCATCTCCTCCGCATCTTCTATACCAATAGGTTCTATCCCATCATGAGTAATAGGATTCTCATCATGAGCTTCAAACTCATGGTTCTCAGATTCTCAATGCCTTCGCGACATTCCACAAGTAGGAACTTCGGTTCAATCAACTAGATCATTGGTGAAAGCCTCAGAAGCTTCTCACCCTCCTCAAAAGTCTGCTATGGTTTGGTCTTCTAAGAACACAACATCTCGACTTCGATTACCTTCTTGTTAATCGGATCATAGAGTTTGTAACCAAACTTTTCATCTCCATAACCCAGAAAAATGCATTGCTTGGCTTTGTCATCAAGCTTGAATCTCTCATCCTTCGGAATATGCATAAATGCCCTGCACCCAAATACCCTCAAGTATCCATAATCAACATCTCTGCCTGACCATACTCTATCTGGATAATCACTATTTAGAGGCTTTGCCGGGCGACAGTTGATCACATGCACGGGCCAGACGCGATTGCTTCTACCCAAAGAGCTTCTAGGTAGCTTAGAGTGAGATAGCATGCATCTCATCCTCTCTACAATGGTACGGTTCATTCTCTCTGCTATTTCATTATGTTGTGGTGTCTTGGGAACGGTCTGCTCATGACGAATCCCATGACTCGGCAATTCTCTTCAAATGGCCCAATGTACTCACCCCCATTATCCGGCCCGAATACACTTCAACAACTTCCCAGCTCTCTTTTCCACCATGCTTTGTGGAATTTCTCAAACATGCCAAGTACTTCATCCTTGGTCTTCGGACTATAGGCCCATATCTTTCTTGACACATCATCAATGAATGTCAAGAACTACGGCTCCCCGGTGGGACTTTACTCTCATAGGGCCACATAAGTCCATGCACTAGTTCAAGGACGTTGTCCTTTCGTGAGACGGAATCTTTGGAAAGACACCACGGTTGCTTTCCTACCAAACAAATGAGTACATGTATTTAAATGTGTACCTTTAATGTCCGCCCGCCTTTTGCTTAGCAAGAACTTCCATCCCTTTTATGCCCATGTGACCACGGTCTCTTTGTGCCACGCTCGGATGAAGCTTCTTCTTACGCCTAATTAAACTTCGCTTTACACAAACTAGCCTGTGTTTTATAAAAAGAGTAAGTTTTTCTTTCCTCGGCTGCTACAATGGAACCTATGCTTTCGGTTTCCATACCCCGCTACCAAAACGAGTTTACAAAGCCATCGCCATCTAATTTCCCGGCCCGAAATTAGGCTTAACCGTATGCGGGGACATGTCTTACATCCTTGAGTGTCAAGGTGTAGCCGACATTGGTTTCTACATGAACATCTCCAATGCCTATAATCTTGAGACTCCATCATTACCCATCCTTACTTCACCATATTCACCATAGTTGTAGTAGTGAAGAATCCCCTCGGCGGTGTGACGTGATAGGATGCTCCCCAGATCTATCACCCACTCGTATCCCCGACATGAGTTACTAAGACAAAGACACACCACACCGACATAATTCCCACTAGGTCGTCGACTAGTGCGGTAGTATCTTTGCTGTGTTTCCGCTTCTTCGCGATCATGTCTTCATGTACACGCTTATTCTTCTCATCCCTCTTCGATTGTTCTACACTCATATCCGAAGTGGCCTTTGGTGGCACAATAGTAATATTGCCTCTCCGCCTTAGGAGTTCTAGCTTCACCCCTAGATTTACTTCATCATCACCTCTAGAACGAGATGGTTTTCTCGTTTCGACCTCTCCCCGTTTCTCGTGAAAAGGATCTCTGAGTGAGAGGAGCTGCTTCTTGCACTCCTTCTAGTCTCCTCATTCAACAAAGACGTGGTAGCCATCTCCATGGTAACAATTCCATCCTTGGCTGCTCCATGTAGAGAAACCGCTAATGTCTCCCAACTTTCGGTAGAGCCTAATAGAAACAAAGCCTCAACTTCGCCTCCCAAATTGATCTTCATCAAATGCATCCGATTGATGATATTCTCAGACTTCATTAAGATGCTCGGACATTGAAGAACCTTCTTGGTACTTGGTTCCGCAAACTTCTTAACGACTAGCACTTTGTTTCCACCCGACTTCCTCTCATACAGGTCTTCGAGTTTCTTCCACAGATTGAAGGTTGTAGTCTCTTGGGACACATGGTGAAAGACACCGTCGTCAATCCAACGTGAATGTATCCAATCGCTTTACGTTTCAAGCTTTTTCCACTCGGCCTCATCGATTTTTTTTCTGGTTTTACTCCCTCATTCTCAATGGGAAGTGCCAAGTCCTTGCGGTATAGCAAGTCTTCCATCTTGGCTTTCCAGATGGTGTAGTTCTTCCTATTCAGACTCATCATGCGAGTGTTCACGGAATGGTCCATCTCTACAAGTTATTATTTAACCTCAAATCTTCTCTCAGGAATTTCGTCAAACACCTTCTGATCAAGATTCGGATAACACCCTAGGCTATTCTAACCTGGCTCTGATACCACTTGTTGGGGATTATACAAATATCAATCGATTCCCCAGTTACACAGATAACTTGTATTTGAACACAATTCAACTCCAGACAAATTATAAATATCAACTACAACCTATACTAACATGCCCAACTCGCTAAACAACTATTAACAACAAATAATAATGTAAAGCAGTAAAAGCAAACCACAAAACAAAGATTTACCGTGGTTCGGCCAATGATGCCTACTTCCACAAGAGCCAGTTCTTTATAAAGTGGGAAGGAAGATTACAATCTCTCCTTTCAGGTCCTCTCACCTTACTAGATCACTCTTATCTCTTTTTCGAGGGTTGTATCTCAGAAAGGTTATCTCTAAATCTTGATAGCTTTCAAGATTGGGTTTCTCTCTCTTTGTTTTAGTCTGGATTCCAATCCTTCTGACTTGGTTAGGTTAGCTTTTCCAAAACCTTGATTTTGGTTTTTATATCCAAAAACCAAATTTCGCGGTTACTGTAGCAAGGCCCACGAACATTAGACCTGGGCGCAGTTGCGCCTCATCTGTGCGCGGGTCGCGCCCAAACACTGGACTGATTAAAAGGCACGAACGCAGGTGCGCCTACTCTGAGCGCAGGCGTGCTCTGACATATCCAACGCCGAATCTGCTCCGTTTCTCTCCAGCTCTGTTTCTCTCCTCATGTGAGGGATAACTCCAACATAACTTTGAGCACAAAAATGAAATAGAATGACATCTAGTTTAACTGATATTGCATTAAAGCTGAGAAAGAAGAAAAGGACATGCACAATGTACATATGTGCGAATATAATTTATCTTAATGATTTGTTTACTGCATGCGAACAACTTATTATTGCAATGATCACCTAACCATATTGTTTATGGTATATTATAAAAAAGAAACCTCGACACATATTGTCTTTGTTCGAACCGTCTACGGACTTTCATTTTTCTCAAATTTAGCTGCAATAAAATCAGTTAAAACCAGAAAGCAACAATGATGAGAGCAGAGCTTCAACAACAAAATATTTCAATATAATTGGCAAAACAAACAGACATTATATTGTACCGCCTTGATAATAAACTGCAAGAAGTTACACGCTATACTTCAGCATTTTGACTTCTAAGTAAGACAACATTGAATTAAAATAAAAGCAAAAGCGGGAAAACAGTTTTGGCTCGACCAGCTGATTCTTCGCTTATGCACTGACATCAGGCTTCAAGGATGACGGGATCGGAATCACCGAAGTCCATTTTGAAGTATCCAAAGGAGTCAAGTTTACTGAGAAGGGATAAACAAAAGTCTGATTCCCATATATTTCTTTGTCTTGCGTTAATCTACAAATGCTCTCCAATCTATACCTGCAGGGATCATAACAAAATATTCCACCGGAGTTGCCAACAAAAAGGATATTTGAAATCTGATGAAATGCAAAGACAAAAAAAGATGAAGTACAAGGAAGATTGCTACAGAGTGGATGTTGGTAAAAGTATTGGAGATAGATAGTATGTTTTAAGAGCCATCCATCATCTTTGAGCATCCATACCCACATTTTCTTTGCCACCCACACCTACTACTTATACACAAGCAGTTAAGGATTCTCAGTGGAGGTTAGCTATGGCAGATGAATTTAATGCACTTTTGAAGAATAAAACTTGGATTCTAGTACCTCCATGTGGTGAGTATAATGTGTAGAAAGTTGTATATTGATTTTCATGTATAGAGCGCGACTTGCGCTCAGATAAAGTTTGTATAGAGCGCGACCTGCGCCTCCAGTTCGGGATGTCCGATAGCTAGAGCCGCGACCAGCTCGTCTCAAAGAAAACAGGCCGACCAGCCACCGTGTTTCTCAAGCCACCGATTGTTTTGTTTCTATTTTTTGTAACCTCTATAAAAACAATTGTAATCACTTTAGAATTCAATCAAATAAATAATAAACTGAATTGAATCTCTGAATCTACATGGTATTGAAGCCAAACCATTAAAATCCGCTGCATTGAATCCTTGAATCGCGAACCCATTATTGAATCCTTGAATCTTAAACCCCTCTCAAATCAGTTTTATTTATTTTTTTTTATTTTCTTCAAAAACCTAAATCGTTTTTTCTGCAATGGCTAAATCTGACAACAATTCTTCAAGCATCATTCATCACCACTACACCCCACAAGACAATTCAGCGTTTCCAAAAACTGTTCCATTAGATGAGTCCAACTATACCATCTGGGCTCCTCTCATGTAGATGCTGATTGGAGCAAGGGGAAAGGTTGGTTATTTGACTGGCGCAAAGGTTGATCTGCTTATGAATTCGTCCGAATATGAAGTTTGGGCAACAGATAATGAAAAGGTAAAAAACTGGCTTATTGATTCTATGGAGATTTCTCTTATGAACCGTTTTATTCGTCTTCCTACTGCAAAAGATATTTGGCAGGCTGTGGAGAAGACCTTCTATGATGACTCTGATGAAACTCGAATTTTTTAATTGAATACGAAGTGCTTTGAAGTGAAGCAGAATGGGATACTTATTCCTTCATATTACAACGAATTGGTGGCTATGTTCCAGGAGATTGATCAGAGAGTGACCTCCCAGAATAACAGTGTTGAAGCTGTAATCCATGAAACGTCCACGATGTCCAGAATGTGTGTTCATATGTTTTTACGTGGACTAGATCAGGATTATGATCAGGTGCGTGGAGAGATCCTTCGGAAAGAACCTAAATTTTCCTTGGAACAAAGCTATGCTTACATTCGTAAGGTACAACTCGAGAAACAAAGCTATGGGGCTCAGTATCAACCTAATCCTCTTTCTTGGTTGTTCATAGCAAGACAACTCCTCCAAGTTTTTCTGGTCCTCCACGCCATCCTAAAGGTAAATCAAATCCTTGGGCAGATAAAAAGTGCGGTGTTTGCGGAGATTTGGGTCATAGCAAGAAGAGATGTTATGAAGTGATTGGTTATCCTGATTGGTGAGACTTCTCGAAGAGGCCACGAAAGAATTTAAGTAAGGCCGCCATTGCTAATGTTGTGAATGGAGACAATGCTTCGGCTAGTGTCGCGCAATCAGGTATGAATGGTAAGGTTATTTCGAATAGTACATGGATAATTGGTTCAGGTGCATCTGACCATATGACAAATGACCCTAACCTTGTGAAAAGTCTTAGAACTCCGTGATGCGCGGAATAAGGTGTTGCAAACGCAAACTCCGTGACTTTTTGGTGCATGGAGAGAGGTGTTGAAAATGCAAACTCTATGACTTTTTCGCCTATGCTAAGGTCGATCCTTCCCAATTTTTGCCTAGTTAGTTTCCCTGCATCAATGATCTTGGATTTTCAGCATAAGATCCAGTCGCCCGGATGAAAAGCTTTCAAGCGAAGCTTCTTGTCATATTGCTTCTTCATTGTTGCCTGGTAATGGAGCAGACGAGCAATACTTTCTTCACGTACTTCATCTACATTGGCTTTTGAATGAGCTAGTAATTCGTCATTAAGACTGTCATCTAAGGCAGCAATGCGGGTTGTCCCAGCAAAAACTTCGGTAGGTAATAATCGACTTACGCCCAAAAAGCCGTCAAATTGTGACATGATCTGTTGGAATGCTTTGGAGTGGTTCTATATGCCCATAGAACGGCTGGTAGCTCTCTTGTCCACTTTCCTTTGGCTTGCTCGAGTCGACGTTTGAGGATTGCTAAGATTGACTTGTTTATCGCCTCGGCTTCCCCGTTTGCTTGAGGGTGATAGGGTGTTGAAAAATTGTGTTGAATATGGAGACTAGCACAGAACTTGTGTATGTATTTATTCTGCTTTCCATTGTTTGATATTAACTCGGCAGGGACACCAAAACGTCACATTATATCCTTCCATAGGAACCGCTTCACATCGGAAGCTTGTATGTGCACTGGGGGTTGTACCTCTGCCCACTTGGTAAAGTAATCAGTAGCAACCAGCAAAAAATGGACATTCCCCCGAGCTCTAGGGAAAGGCCCAATGATGTCTAAACCCTATTCATGGTGAGAAAATTTGACGCAGTTCATTTGCTGGAACTCGCCCAAACACAGACGACTTTCTTTACTGAATCCGCTAAGTCCAAAGTTGTGCATGTCATAAAGGACGGCTTCATATTCTGCTACATTGTCGGAGGCCTTGAACCTAGAACGAATTGAGCTCTCAATAGCCGATTTATCTGGCTTGATAAAAAACACATCCTAATCCAGAGCCAGATTTGTTATGTGAGTCATCTGTGTAAACAATCCATGAATCTAATGAAGAGTCAGTATGCTTTGGCGGGGCTTCCTCTCCCCCAACTGTGGCCGATTCACTAGAGATACCTTCGTCTTGGTTGATTTCGGGGACGAAATCGTCAATAGGGAAATCTGTCAATAGGGATGCAAGTGCATGACCCTTTTTGGAAACGTGAGGTTCGAAGGTAATGTTATAAGCACTCAAGTAGATGTCCAATTCCGCAAGTCTACTTGATTCCTGAGCACTTCGGAAAACTTTGCGAAGAGGATACTCCGTATATACTTTTAACTAGTCTTCCTTGGAAGTACGACTTAAGGTGCCTGGCAGCATGAACCAATGCTAGAGTGATTTTTTTTTTCAATTTTCAAATATCTGGTTTTCGCCCCCGTTAGTGTCTTACTAATGAATAAGATCAGACGACCGTCTTCTCCATCGATGAACAGTACTGCACTTACTGCAGTATCTGTAGCGGCGAAATAAGCTCCAACAGGTTGCCCTGTAGCTGGGCTGGCCAAGATTGGTGGTGAGACCAGATATTTCTTGAATATCTGGTTTGAATCCTTCTTGATGTTCTGCATTTTGTATCTTCAGAGAAAATCGCCCAACGACATCTTCTTTTACTGCAAGGTCTTTCCATCGTGTTTCAGCCACATCCGCATTGCTCATTGTTTTCTTGATAATGTCTTTGATTTGCTATTTCATGAATAGTACTCCTGCGATTTCTTGATTTTCGACTTTAGGGGTAACTTCGCTATGCTGCATCTCATGGTGTGGTTGCCCCCAGTTGTTGCTTCCTTCTAGATTTCGCTGATTCCTTGGACTGCGGGACCTGTGCTGATAATATGGGCTATGATGTCGAGCTGGGGAGTAGTTTTTTCGGTGTGGTCGCATTTTGGGTTGTCTTTCTTTAAATCTTCTGTATCGGTTTGCTGCATTCCAACCACGTGTCATCTTCCTCCATTATACGTCGTTATTCCTATGCAATAGGTAGTCTAGACATTATGGTGTGCATACAATCTAAATGCTCTGTGTGTTGTCCATCTTCTTTGTCGTCAGTTTTTACTGTTGCTTATGAAAATCGCTTGTTTGTCGTAGCGCCTCCTTGTTAGGTAGTTAACTTCTTCCTCCACGAGTTGCTTTGAGACTGTAAACTTTTGTATCTGGATTGATGTGGATATATAGTAATTTGCTTGAGTAAGCATTATTCCATCCTTGAAGCCTGGTGATAAAAACCCAAAAAACAAAACAAACAAAAAACAAAAGAAATGGAATTTGAGACTATAAAAGTCTAGATCTGCATTGTTAAGATGCTGGAGGATGTAAAAGTTGTGTCTTTTAACTTATAGTCTCTTGATCCAGCGAGTTGTTGTGTTAGACTTATGAACTCTTGTTTGCCTGTTTGTATGAGATCGAGTAACAACCATTGATTGAACTTGAAAGTTGTAGATCTGTTAGGAGAGAGCACTTTTATAGGAAGTATGGCATATGAAACCACTTATGTTTGTGCGACGGGGTTTCTAGTTGAAACTTGAATATATGCTTGTTGAACTTTTTCATTCAGCTTTTCGCCATGGTTGACTTCCGTGTTATTCTCAATAACGGTGTGAGATTTGATAACGTCTTGGAGCACTTGTGGAAATTCTCTTGTGTTTCCGCCATTGTTGATAGTTGACATTTTCGTCTTACTTTGTTTAATGGATCTCTATATTTTATGGATCTGCCTCGTTTGGATTTGTAACATATAGATCTTGAGGATGAGTTATTGGAGCCTGAAGTCGTGTACGTCTAGATCTGCACTATCATGGCACCTGGAGTTTTGAAGGCTGAGCTTGTAGATCTGGGGCGGCTGGTTGATTCATCAACGCCTGATTAGTTGGAACTTCGAGATTGGGTAAGTTGTTTTCTTCTTCTTCTTGTAATCTTGCATTCTTGCCTACTTGAGATCTTGTAGTTGTCGCCATTGATGGAGCTTAAAGAAAAAACGTGGAAGAGGGCCCGTTGATAAGAACCACAGACGGCGCAAATTATGTTTGGGCAATGATTCACCTAAACACATTAATGAAGTTGTAAGGGGTGTTGATTGTGCTAGAGGAGAGACTGAACCAGGTGGTTGCCTACGTATCTAGAGTGCTTTCCAGATTAAGTCTCCATGTGCGTAGTTCTTTGTTTCAAAAGAAATGGGTATTTATAGGATAATAATGAGAAATATCCTTTCCTTAATTATTAGAAAATCTTTTGTAATTATGTAAAGTCTTAATATGGAAGCATATCTTGACAAATATGTTTTCGAAATCTAAACCTGCTATATCTAGCTTGTGGTGTCATAATTTTGGGTAGCGCCGGCACGCTATAATTTTGGGCAGGACAGGCACGCCATAATTTTGGGCGGCACTGGCATGCCATAATTTTGGGCATCGTGCCTAGTAGTGAGTGGCGCTATAATGGTACCCAACAATGATTGTTTATAGGGGTGCAGATATGGTGGCACATACAGCTCACATTGCAAGAGGAACAAGCTTGAGCGAGCTGAACGAGTCGAACCCCGAGCAAACCTAGCTTTACTTGATGTTCGGTTGATTGGAGCTGCCATACTGTTAATTTGAGTTTAGCTGGTTGTATAATTGAGATCAGAATGAGGACAACGAAAATCCATATAAGTTCTTCGTTAGCTTTACTTTTAAAATTTATCACAGAGACAACTTTAAAAGAACGAAACAACTTGTCAAGGTCGAGTACAAGTACACTGATAAGAAACAATAGTCACTTTTAATTCCTGGTCCCTTGCAGTATTCTATAGTAACTGGAATTTACAGTCGAACTTTGCTCTCCTAATTCGTAAGACTCAAGTGTAATGAATTTGAAACTCAAAAAAGAACCTAACCAGTAGAGGAGTCAGTAGTTCATACAAGAAAGATTGCAGGGTATATGACCTAAACTAATCAGTTTACTGAAGTTATCTCTATTACACCTGGGGGTTCTCGAATTGGTTTGCTGTGATCTGTACTGGGAGTGCTTCCCTCTGTGGAGAAGACAGTATCTTCTTGCACAGATACACTTGTTGCTGGACTTTGAGGTGTACTTACATTGTACTCTGCAACACAACTTTCTCTTCCATCAGTCGTCCTTGCACTTAGAAAATCAATCTTCTTGGATCCTCTAGAAGATATTTCTTTCTCCTTATCAAATTCGACAGCCATGGCAGAAATTTTTTGGGAAACAGAGCATTCAGAAGTAATAATGTTCCTATGCTCATACAGGAAAATTATGAAGAATACGAGAAAAGCAGTGGCAGAAGCAACTCCAGCAATCATAAAGAGACCCTTAAAGCTATCGAGGGTGAGGCTTTCGGAGGTAGTAGTCCCTTGCTCTTGACATGAAACCTGCTGCCCAAACCATTCGCGATCAATTGCCTCCATTTTGTCTCCCTCTGTCACATTTAAGATAGCCCTCGAAATATCAGGTACTAGAGGCGAACCCTTACGAAAAACCTGAGCAAAATGTTTAGGAGCTCAAGTTAGAACAATGGAGTTGTTTTTAACACTTAATAGTGCAAATTGTCAAGATACAACCAACAACCATTACTTCCTAAAGTATAATTGTTGTTGATAAATTATATTTACCATTACATACTGCTACTGTAATGGGACATGCGACTGATAAGTTATATTTCAACCCTTAATGATTGTTGGCATCAATAAGTGGTATGACAGACGGTGTTTGTAAATATGCAGAGTGACGTATCTAGTGATTTTCATGTTGCCTACTAATAGGTGACAGAGTTGCTCTCAGGTGACGACGAGTAATAGGGTTACTTACAAAGCCAAAGCCAGCAGTCCTGTGTGTTGGTCCAACCATCTTGTATTTTGTGCAGTATTTTGCAAGGAGGACCTTAATATAAGGGATCTCATCAATAATGGCGGAGACTCCACCATTTTGACTTCCTTTTGACAAAGCCTCGTGGAACGCTTCTACATTGCCGTAGGGCCTCAACTTGGATGAATGAATGCCCAAGCTTTGAGCTAGTTCGTAAACAAAGGAACCTGAGAGATAACCTACATAATCTCCGGTGTTTTTGAGATCGCTGATGTCTTTGATGGTGGGTTGGAGTTGCTGTACTGTTAACATCGAAGTTAAGCTAGCCGTATAACTTGATGTCAGAATGAGGACTACGAAAACCCATATAATCACCACAAACCTTGCGAAGTTGCTTATTATCCTTTCCTCTGCAAACTAGCAACAAAATTATTCGTTTACTCTCATAAAATAAGCTGGGTTCTCAACCCTTGTAACTCAACACTTGAGATTGCAATACAAGTGGTTCTCAATCTAGTTATCACATTTAATTTTCTACCACTAAATCATTCCAAAAGTGTTAGAGTGTGAGTTGACATATTAGTTTATTTAACGCAGCAAAGTGGTAGATTTTGTGTAAGAAAATGAGGAAGGAAATTACTATGGGCAAACACAAGCGTCGAGAAGGTGAAATAGAAGATCGTGCCCACTTGTTGCGAAGGTTTGCCTCTAAAATCTTTGTTTATACCATGCTCTAGAACCCAGATCACGAAGCCAGTGTAGATGAAAAATGCCCCAGTTGTTAACCAGAGCTCCATGGTTAGAGGCTTCAAGAAAATCCACGCATTCTTCCTATCATCTTCCTTGACTGGCACTACAATTGATACCCCGGATTCCGTAATTGGCACTGTAAAATCCACATAGTTGGATCTTTTGGCAAGAATTGTTACATCTCCCACAACCACGTCATAATTCTGCGAATTTCAGTAAGAATAAAGAAATACTTCCGACTTAATTCAGAGAAGTAAACGATCAAGAACTAAAGGAAAAATGCAAAGTTCAAGGATAAAAAACTAAAGGTCGGCATTGTAATGTAATCGGTCTGAGTGAAAAGGTACTAAAACTTGTATTGTTAGATGGTCACTGACATTTCATGATGTAGGAACTGTTGCGATATTATGGGATGTAACAAAGTTAGAAAGAAAATCTCCTCTAGAATCAGGGAACATATTATTGTTTTCTTGGCTATTTAAGCCTAACGTTTGTAAATGAGAAAGTAATAAAGAATCCCCAAATCTGTATCTTCGAATTTATCATGGTATCGGAGCTAAGTCATTCAAAAAAAAAAAAAAACTTCCAATCCTGAACCCTAAACCCTAAAAAAAAAAAAAAAAAACTTCCAATCCTGAAACCTCTATTCAAACCACTCAAACCCCAGTCATACATATACAATCAGAAAATTTGATTTTCAATGCATGAGTCTGAATGAAACAAATTATGATGTGTGGTCTCAGCTTATGGAGATGCATATCGCTGGACGTGAAAAACTTGATTATATTCTAGGCCAAACACCTCACCCAGTCGAAAGTGAACCCTCTTACACAAAATGGTATGCTGAGAATCAGAAGGTTAAAGGTTGGTTGTTAACTTCAATGTCTCTTGAAATCATGAAACGCTACCTACGGTTGCACACCGCACGTGAAACTTGGAACGCACTTGCCAAAGCATTTTATGATGGGTCTGACGAATCACAGGTATTTGCATTAAACCAACGAGCGTTCTCTACCAAACAGCTCGGTCGTTCACTTTCAATTTATTATGGTGAACTTATCGAAATATTTCAAGAACTGGATCACCGTGACAAAATCACCATGAAGGATCCTGAAGATGTGATCCAGTATCGTAAATCAGTGGAAAGGTTGTGTGTACATATATTTTTACGTGGCCTTGATCCCGAGTTTGAACAGTTGTGTGGAGAAATTCTTCGAAAAGATAATTTGTTAGACTTGGAGGTTGCTTATGCATATGTACGATGTGATGCAAATCGACGCACTACTCAAAATGATGATTCTAATCTTACTGAACCTTCTGCTATGGTTGCTCGACAATTTAAACAACAGAACAGGAAGTTTGTTTCAACCATAGGTCGTGTACCAGAATCATCCAATCCTTCTGCAGAAAAAAAAAATCGGAGCTATGAACTGGGAGGTAATCGATCGAGAGGTCTTGTACTCACCGTGTTGGAACCGGACATACAAAGACGCGATATTACTGGTGATTGGGTACCCAAAGTGGTGGGATCGAACAAAGCACCACGTGTGCGTAAGGGCAAAAGAATCTTGGTTCATTGCCATGGCAAAGTCGAGAAAACGAACCGGTTGATGAAGCTTGTGCCTCTGCCTTAATCGCCAAGTCAGGTAATGAAGGTAAGGCACTAGTTACTTTTTCACCTATTAGTAATGACGCATGGATAATTGATTCAGGATGTACCGATCACATGATTTTTGATAACACCTTGCCTCACTCTATGAAACCATCTAAATGTCCTACTGTGTCTACAGCTACTGGTACTTCCTCTCATGTAGTAGGAGAATGTTCACTAACTCTTTCAAAGACTTTAAACTTGGATTCAGTTCTTGTCGTCCCATCTCTTAACCATAATTTATTATCCGTTTCTCAAATTACTCGTACCTTACAATGTTTTGTGATTTTTTGGCCTAACCATTGTGTTTTTAAGGATATCAAGACTTGGATGACAATTGGTTATGGTACTAGACAAGGGAAGTTGTATCATCTTGAGTTGGCACCGACAAGTTCAACAAAGTTGGCTCAAGTATTTTCAAGTGAAAGCTCTACTAATCACCCGAAATCAGAAATTTGGTTGTGGTACAAACGCTTAAGTCATGCGTCTTTTGGGTACTTGAAGAAATTGTTTCCACACTTGTTTTCTCAGTTATCTGTCTCAGATTTTAAATGTGATATTTGTGAATTGGCTAAGAGCCACCGTATTCCTTTCCCAATAAGTATGAATAAAAGTCAAGTACCTTTTATGGTCATTCACTTCGATGTGTGGGGTCCCGCGAAGCACCCCTCTCTCAGTAATGCTTGATGGTTCGTATCTTTTATTGATGATCATACCTGCATGACTTAATTGGGTGTGTTTAATGACACATAAACATGAAGTAAGTTCTTTATTCAAGCAATTCCACAAGATGGTCATGGCACAATATCATTCTCATATACAAGTTCTTCGGAGTGACAATGGTGGCGAATTTGTGAACAACGATGTGGCTACTTATTGGAGTACCCATGGAATTGTTCATCAGACAACGTGTCGATATTCTCCTCAACAAAATGGGGTCACCGAGCGCAAGAACCGTCATCTCCTTGAGGTGGTTCGTGCATCATTATTTGGTGCAAATATGCCCACCCGGCTTTGGGGTGAGGCACTAACATCAGTAGCCTATCTTATTAATAGGGTTCCCTCAAGCTCACTTAAATTTCAAACACCACTTCAGGTCCTTCAACAAGCCATAAACTCACCTACTTTTTCAAATTTACCTCCTAAAATATTTGGATGCATAGCCTATGTTCATCTACCTACACATTTAAGACATAAATTGGAACCCCGTGCTCTTCGATGTCTATTTGTTGGTTATGCTTTACATCGAAGGGTAATGCTTGTTACCATCCACCATCTCGGAAAAATCTATATTACTCATGATGTTCGATTTCATGAAGAGGAAATGTATTACTCTAGATTTGAGTCTACATTTCAGGAGGAGAAATTAGGTGATACAGGGCCTTATGAGGAGATTATGAAAAATATTCGGCTGTCTCATGAAAATGTTACGGAGCTCAATGATACACGGATTAGTGTGGAATCAAGAGATGATGCAGTGGTTGAGGAAAATCATGGAAATGTGACACTGGAGGGGTCGAACGAAACTCGAGGGGATGAAATCGAAACAAATGCAAGTGGTAGCTCTCCTGAAATGAATGATGAAACTCTTGGAACTCAAGATAATCCAACCACACCTCCCATGGCTGAAGTATCAGATAACCAATTGTCTCAAGAGTCTGCATCCAGCATAGAACCTTAGGTAATATCTGACCACAATAGAAAACTTCTACCCAATCGGGTAACTAGAGGTATACCTAAAAACGCACTTATGAACTGTTCTTAAATCCAAACCCAAATACCCAATGAATAACTTTCTATCTTACCATAATTTGTCAAAAGAATGTGAGGTATTTGTGAATCAATTATCTGTTGTGTCTATTCCTAATAGTGTGCAAGACGCTTTACGGGATACACAATGGAAGGAGGCAATGAACGAAGAGATGAGATCCCTTCAAAAGAATGAAACATGGGATGTGGTTGACTTACCTTATGAAAAGAAACCAATTGGATGCAAGTGGGTATTCACAGTTAAATACAAGGCAGATGGAGCTATCGAACGGTACAAAGCGAGACTTGTTGCTAAAGGATACAGTCAATCGTATGGTGTTGACTTTATGAAAACTTTTTCCCTTGTCGCCAAGATGAATACAGTACGGGTATTGCTATCTTTGGCTATGACCTTTGATTGGCCGTTACATCAATTTGATGTAAAAAACGCATTCCTACACGGAACTCACAAAGAAGAGGTATACATGGCATTGCCCCCAGGATGTAATATATCACTTACAGGAAGCAAACAAGTCTGTAGATTGCAGAAATCCTTGTATGGCCTAAAGCAGTCGCCCAGGGCGTGGTTTGGCAGATTTACAAGCTCAATGAAGGCATTCGGGTACCGGCAATGTAACTCCGACCATACGCTTTTCCTAAATCATGAGAAAGGGAAGATTACTGCACTTATCATCTATGTTGATGATATGGTAGTCACCGGAGATGATATGGATGAACAAAAGGTACTACAAAACTATCTTGCTCGAGAGTTCGATATGAAAAACCTTGGTCCATTAAAATATTTCTTGGGGATAAAGGTGCTGCGATCAAAGAAAGGTATGCTCTTGACTCAACGAAAATACACTTTGGATTTGTTAAAAGAAACGGGTATGTCAGCGTGTCGTCCAGTATCTACTCCTATGGCTGAAAATGTGAAGTTGGGAAACTATCCAGATCAAGTCCCTACGAACAAAGAACAGTACCAAAGGTTAGTGAGCCGGTTAATGCATCTTGCTCATACACGGCCAGATTTGGCATATGCTCTGAGTGTAATAAGCCAATTCATGCATTCCCCAAGTCAAGAACACATGGATGCTGTTATTTGTATCTTACGTTACTTAAAGTCCTCTCCCAGAAAGGGAATTATAGTTCGACAGAGCAATGGAATTAATATTGAAGGATATACCGACGCAGATTGGGTGGGATCGGTTGATGATCGAAAATCTACATCAGGATACTTAACCTTTATAGGTGGTAACTTGGTGACATGGCGGAGTAAGAAACAAGCTGTAGTTGCAAGATCAAGTGCCGAGGCTGAGTTTCGGGCCATGACAAATGGAATATGTGAGGTATTGTGGCTTAGAAGATTATTGCATGAGTTGTGTGTTAAACATATGCATCCAATGAAGTTATATTGTGATAATAAGGCAGCTTGCGACATTGCTCACAACCCGGTGCAACATGATCGGACAAAACACGTTGAGATTGATCGACACTTTATCAATGAGAAACTCGAGGCTAAGGTGATAGAACTTCCTTATGTTCGGTCTCAAGATCAATTGGCAGATGTGCTTACCAAAGCTGTTTCTAGTCAGGCATTCCATAAATGTGTTGAAAAGTTGGGCATGAGTAACATATATGCTCCAACTTAGGAGGAGTGTTGCGATATAGCTTGAGTCCTACGGTTAGTGGTGATATGTTAGGACTACTGTAATTATGGGATGTAACAAAATTAGAAAGAAAATCTCCTAGAATTAGGGAACATATTATTGTATTCTTGGCTATTTAAGCCTAACGTTTGTAAATGAGAAAGTAAGAAAGAATCCCCAAATCTATATCTTCGAATTTATCAGGAACCTTTCCAGGTGTGGATGGAGGAGAAGAGGGTCCGACAATCTTTGCAGGTGCAAGGTGTCTTAGATATATGACTAATGAACCATTCTCTTATATATCCAGATTAACAGATGATTGCGAATACTTTAACTGACCTGGAGATAGACTTGGTATACAAGTTCATTGTAATCTCCCGCGCTCTCCCCGTCTGCCTTCTCAAAAGGTACAAACTCATAGGGTAGGGCATATTTCATTGAGTCAACCGCAGCCTTGAATACATCTATGCAAAATCCAGTGACCAATGTGGCATTAGTCTTTCGATCCTTTTCAACGTTAACAAAATTACTAAAACCATTGATTCTTGGAACTCCAACCTTCAACTTCCTCTCGCTTGCTGGCATCTCCCAACCCTTTGGAACCACAGTTGTCTCACCAGGCCAGATAATGGCTCGAAGATTAGTCTGGGATGATGTTTTCGTTGTCAAGTCCGAGTTCCCTGAAAGTCCATGTGTTGGACTCCAGAATCCAATTTCTCTTTCTCCTTTCCCAACTAAATTGATTATTTTGAAAGTCGATGACTGTAATTGTCCATCTTTGAGACAGAATTCTCCACTCAACCCTTGAAACTTGGTTTGCAAGATTGAATCCCGAAGCGTAGGACCGTTTTCAGAGATCCCAAGATTTTCCAGGTCTGTAGTGTTTGTTCTGTTGTCTAGTTTCTTGTACCGAGGACTGACAGTATTAAGTCTCTCAACAGCAGTTGCCAATGCCCAGACACTGTCATACGCCCATAGGCCAATTATATTCAGCTCAGCTTCATCAATGTCAGGATTTTTTTGAAAAAAAATTCGTTTCCATCTTCTTTTAAAGTTGTCAAGCTTTCCAGATCCTGGCACATAAGCTTTTATTCCTAGTACACCTTGCATTGACTCAACAATAGAGCTATTCATGGAACTCAAGAGATCTGTAATCCCATCTGTGATGATCCACACATACCCTTTACTCATCATTCTGAGTTCATTTGCTATGGAAAAAAGGCGTGAGCCAAGAGATGTCCTCATGTGCACCACGAAAACCCTGGTCTGCATGGTCATCAACTTGTACAGTTCACCGCGAATCTGTACATCAGTTGGTGAAGAACACAAAACACTCCGGTATGGAACATGTGAGTTGACATCTTGGATGGCATCAATTAGATACGGTATCATGTCCTTTCCATAGTCAGTGTCTTCATATATTGGGACCACTTCCCTCCACCCAAAGGATTTAATAATTGCAGCAATAGCTATCACTTGTTTGGAATCATTTAGAGTTGTTCTGATTAAATATGGGGTTTTGGTGAACGAGATGGAAGGACTGGTTGCTGAGAAAGAAATGATGGGCACTTCAGTTTTGTTCCCGATATCAACCACAAACACGGCCTCGGAGGATGTTTGAGGTCCTAGGATGGCTTGCACTTGAACATTCTTTATCAAATCTACAGCTGTATGTACATTGACCAAAGAAACCACTTAATTAGTTTTTGTGATTTACAATATTTGTATTGGTAGTAACCTGTTATAAGAACAGATCTTTCTACAAATTAATCTACCTGTATAACCAGACTAGCAACACATTAAGTAAAGCCATCAGTTTTGTGACAATAGGGTAGCACTATGAATCCTATACTTCAATAGGATAAAATGTCAATGCCAGTGTTGCGCAAACAAACTTCACTTGTAACTTGAAAGAAAAACACATTAGAGTACTTGGTCCTTGGAGGGGTGAATGAGTGAGGCTCTTTGATCGCATATATTCTAAACTGGTTTGTCTTTTTCTTACCTGGTGATCTAGAAAAAGTCAAGAAACCAAGTAGAGGCAAGCAGAAAAGCTCATATTTGCTGAGATCTCTAAGGAAAGTGAATTTGGTCACACAAAGAAGAACAAGCTAGGCCCAGAAACTATGAAAAGATAAGTCCTCTTCTAAAACTCGTAAGACTACACAAATTGATCCTCGACTAGTTACCAAATCTCAAGAACTAGTGATTGTACTTAAGAAAGAGAAAGAAGTTATGTCATCAAGAGAGAAGTCCTCTTCTTCGGTTGCTTCTTCCTCAACTTCTGAGGAGTTTCCTAAGGTGAGCAAAGAAACAAACGAAAGAGCTATCTCCAAGTGTGGTCTCTCACTCACCTGGTGAAAGAACGAATCCTACTATAGCTATGATGAAGAAAATGGCTAAGGCAAAATATAAAGGTAAAAATCTTGATGGTTATATTAAAGAGATCTATCTCAGATCAATGTTACTCTTGGTTTAACATATGGTTGTTGCGAATGTGTGTGCTTTTTCTATGATTTTGAGAAAGCACAAATGCACCTTAGGAAGGACCATCCTGTCTTAAGGGATAAACTCATGTTTGGGTGAGGCGATAGAAGGTTCTCTTTGTTGCGTGTACCCAGACCAAGTGGGTTTCTATTCATGAGATTCATGATTGTATGGCTAGTAGCCTAGTGTTTTGTTGTGAGACTCCCTTTAATGATCATACTTTTAGGGAGTATGTAACTTCTGTTGTTTCATGCTACAGGTAGAGGCAGTGGCGGAGCCAGGAAATTTCTCCGGGGGGGGTAGTGTAAAGTGCTAGGAGGAACCCATTTGAGGTAGTGACCGAATGACCTCCACTACATACTTCTACCAACAATGTTTCTTATTTTGCCTCTCTTCGATTCAATTTTGGGTTATGCTCACTCCAAAAATTCTTTTAATTTCTTTTCGAGCACGAAGGCCTTTGTTTTACTTTGTAAAAGTGTTGGGAAAACAAGCCTTAATCCACTATTTCCTGGTGTCGACAAGAAAGACATCATCGAATGCATAAATAGAGTCACACGGGCAAACCAAACCTCCTCATAATGCCTAGGTGGGCCTAAATAGTAGTTTTTTTCTTTGTAAAGTACTAGGTGGGCCTAAACAAGTACTACTAATTTAGTTTTTGACCCAAGTTGAGAGGGGGCCTACGCCCAACCTGGCCTCTACATGGCTCCACCACTAGGTAGAGGTAGTGGTCTGCCTGAACCTCATAAACTTTCCAAAAAAAAATCTGAAAAGATAGAGTTTACGTTCCAAAAATGGCTGGCTTGGTTGGTGGTCGGTTGGTGCCAAGAAATATGGCAAGGTGGAACATCGTGCTATCTTTGGATCTTAATTCAGTTGCATAATTGTGTGACTTGTGAGTGATTGAATTGGGCAGGGCCCACTTGGAACAGGGAAGACAGAGTACCATTGGAGGAATAGACAAGGGAAGCCGGTCAACAACACATTCAGAAATAGAAAGAGTAACGATTGAAAATAGAGCGGTTGAGATGATTGTGGACTTGGTTCTTAACGAGTCGCAGTATTGACACCCGATTTTATGGGATTGACACTCTTTCGACCAATTCCAAGGTATTGTCACCCCTCCATTAATCACATAAAAAAACACATACGGCAAGAAGTTGTCGCGAGATCGCACAATCCACGGCATCGGGTTGTCGCGAGTTCCCATATCCCACGGAAGGTTGTTGTCGTGGGTCCTTTTTTGTTTTAAAATTTTTTTAATAGCCACCGTAAAAAAATTTAGTTGTCACGAGATGATTGTGTTCACTAAAATGGAGTCTTTGCTTGTATTAATTATCAAAACTCTTCTTCATTAATTAATTTGATCACAAGTTTTTCTTATAGCATATGAAAATATTTGCCGCGAGATAGCAAAATTATGCCTCGATTGTACATTTTTTTTCATGATTTTGGTGTTGTTCTTGGAGTGTATAAAGAAGCTCTAAAGAAGAAAATGAGATATCCATATGTCGTGTGTGTTAAATACGCATAATTTGAAGTTAAAAAAAAAAACAAAAAACACAAAAAAATCCTCCGCGACAACTCACTATAGTGGGATATGGGATATCGCGGCAACCCGATGCCGTGGATTGTGCGATCTCACGGCAACTGCCTACCGTAGGATATGGGATCTCGCGGCAACCCGATACAGTATAACTATCGAGCATGTAGGGTGTAAAAGGACATATAAAGAATAACCATTATTGTTCTACTTTTTGCCAAAGGAGTGCCAATCCCATAAAGTGGGGTGTCAATACCGCGCCGTTCTTATAACACACATGGATCCCGTTCTTATAACACACATGGATCTAGAACTGTATTTGGACACAGACATGAGGGTCCATGTATGAGTGGGCCGAGCAGACAGGTAACATCAAGTTCAGGGTTAGGATCCAACACTGGGCCACGTGATAAATATGGCCCAAACAAATACTAACCTTTCTAATGTAAGCATACAAACAGTTACCTTCGGAGCTGCCCTCTTAAGCCCATCTAGCTACTTCCTTCTCCAATAGTGATCCCGATTCTCAAGGAAACACCAGGGGTGCGTTTGTTTACCAGGAATCGGACTTGAGGAGTGGAATTAACTGGAATCCTTGGTGGACCACTCACTTTTGGCCTATTTGGAGACATAGAATCCAATAGAATTGGATTCTAAACGGACTCAATTCCTTTTTATTAAGTCTTTGATGGACCCACGTAATCCAAAGGAATCCTAGACTATGGGAATCGGTTTTTTATTTCTAATCCGAAAATGGGGAAATAAACTAAAAATTGGAGTCTGTTAGAGGATTCTATACGGCAACCAAACACATTAATTGAAGTAGGAATTGAATTCCGATGATTTCTAAATGTTTGCCAAATACACATTTTGTAAGTTGGAATCAAATTCTATTCTAATAGATTCCATTCCAATGGTTTCCTACTCCATTCTATTCCTAATTAGTTTCCAGTCTCAGTTGCCAAACACACTCCAGATTGATACCATATTCCCCAACTCAAGCTTCTTTGGAAACACAACACCACTTAACCTCATTCACTGCTTGCGTTGGAACTCAAGGGAAACAAAGTGAAACGGATTCCTTGGTTGACCACACCACCCACTGTCAACACGCATTTCTAATCAGAAATCATGGGAAAGCTTACAAACAATTGGTTGCGAGAAACTCGAGACCTATCTCACAGTCTTACCCCTTATACAAGACCAATTAACTCAAACACTGAAGTGGGTTTTTCTTTGGATATGCCCGATCACAATAATAAGAGGAAAGCAGCTTCAAATTCGTCAGATGTGGCTGACATTTCTGATGATGAGGAACTGCTGCTGGGAAGGGGAGTGAGAAATGCAAAGAACAGATCTAAAAAAGCAAAGATTTATGTTGAAGAAATGAGGAAGAAAGGAAAGAGCCACAAACTCATTCCCAGGATTGCACCAATCATCTCTATCTCTAGTGATTCTAATGAAGGGAATGGAGAAGTAAGAAATGCCTTGGTTCCATATCAACACCAACAAGGGCATAACAATGCTCTAGAACTGGCAGATTCTACTTCTGAAGATAGTATTACACAGCCTCCTCCCCTGGATTGTGACGACTCTTTTGTTCAATCATCTGTGACACAAAGGTTAGAGTTTGGGGAACAAGTGGCTAGGAATGAAAGACTATGGCAACAAGAACTTAGTAGGTTGGATTATCAAAGCTCTGATTAAGGTTAAGTGGTTATCATGGTTCAAAGATAAATGGTTCTGGATCACAAAGTTTAGCTAAAGGGTTCGCGGTGGCTGCCCCTACATAGCCGCCTTCGTCTCCATGATGATACAAGCCTGAAATTGTCGGGGGATCGGTACCACCATAGCGATTCAACAACTAAACGACCAAATTGATTGGGAAGTATGATGTTGATGTTATATGTATCTCAGAAACAAAAGCTAGTAGTGATAGTATTAGTTGCTTAATTACGTAGAGTTATTAAGTTTAGTGGTTGCTTTGTTGTTTCGGCTATGGGGCTTAGTGGTGGTCTGGTTGTCCTTTGGAAGGATGGAGTGGACCTAGAAATCCTTGGGGCTTTCCAAAACAAATTAACATGTAAAATTTCAAACTATTTTCCTTCAAAAGCATGTTTTTTTTTTTTTTTTTTTATTCCGTTTGTGTATGGTAACCCTGTTTCTCACCAGGCCAACATCTCAAAGTTTGGGATTAATTGTGTGATTTTTCTCCCTTGGTACCAGGTCCTTGTACCTGTTTGGAGATATTAATGATATAACTTATCTTACTGAAAAGATTGGTGGTAGAAGTAGATTTACTAAAAGCATGATAGAGTTTAATGAGTTGATTAGTGATTTAGATTTTGTGGATTTGGGTTATAAGGGCCCCAAATTCACTTTGAGTAATAACAGAAAACCTAATAACCATATTTTTGAAAGGCTAGATCGTGCTCTAGCCAATCCAGATTGGATGACTTTTTTCCTCATGTTCATGTTAGAACAGTGGCCCATGTCACTTCTGATCATTTGTCCCTTCTTATAAATCTTAGTTGTAGAGAAGAGATGCTCCCTAGGCCTTTCAAGTTTTTTGATATGTAGAGAAGAGATGATCATTTGTCCCTTCTTATAATTAGTTTCGTTTTTATTATTTAAGTACAATTTAGAAGTATCTCGAAGTCGTTTATGAGTTCTAGTAGTCTGAAAAGGTTCCTATTATGACATAGATAGATTAGGAAAGTGTTTCTTAGTATTTTAGTAGGTTTTTAAGATGATTTGATGGAGTTCTCTATATAAAGAGCTTCATAGACGAAAATTGTAATCAACTCTTTAATATTATCAATAAACTTATATTTTAATTTATCTCTTTTATGTTCTAATGAACAATTTATATCGCTTCCGCGACGTCAATTGGTATATATCAGATTTTGACGGTGTTCTAGGGTTGATATCCAGTTCAAAGTTGAAGAACGTTCCCAGGACATAAATACTAGTTTTCTTATGTTCAGAGTATCTTTGGATTGAAGAGTTTTCTTGAATGATTTGTGTCTCACCACCCATAGTGTTGATACAATCTTTCCTCATTAAAGATCACAACAAGAAGGTAAAGATAGGAATTTTCAATCAATTCCAACACACTAACCATAGTGCAACCTCTACATCTTCATGTTTGATTTTTTACCATTCACATTTTTCACCTTCCATCCACATCACCCTACCACCAATGATCCTTACTCACCATTGTTTTCATTAAACCAGCACCATCATTAAAAAAAAAGTAGTGAAAAATAGACTAGAAATGAGGTCATCTTGCTGAGCTTCTACAGATCGTAATACTGGAATTTAGATTGCGTGCTATATATCATTACGAAGATTATTGAATCTACTTTCCAACTTAACTGATGGTGTCTCATTTGGAATTGTCTAGAGACAGATACTTTAATTTTCATCCAGCCTGTCAGATTTTAACAAAATTCCAAATTTTGAAGAAAAAAAAAAGTGAGAAAATTTCTCAGTTAAATCCACAACAACTTCATGCTTAAATTTGTGTTATCAAAACAAAAGTATGTGAACTACAAGACAATCTTCGAGATATTGATTTTGAGTATTATAAATCTCATCGCTATGATTACTATGCTCGTTTATGGCATGAAGAAGACTATCTTAATTGTTATTACAAGTTGTCTCATTTACAAGCTGCTCTTAAAAAATATTCTCAAACACTTCAAAATTATGAATTTCATTGTCAAGAAAGTATTAGACAACAACAACTTTATGCACAAAGAATTGGTGAAGAACAGATGTATGCACAAAGAGTTAATGAAGACCAAATGTATGCTCAACATATTGCTGAAGAGAATTATCATCGAGTGCAACAAGAAAATGAAGAGAATTATTGTAGATTGCAATAAGAAAAAGGAATAATGCGACAAGAGGAACAAAGACAATGGCTGTCTGACATGAGTAAAAGTGTGATTTCTAAAAGTTGAGCTTCTGTTACTAAGAAGTCATTTTCATCTCTACTTCCATGTAAAAAAGTATTTTCTGCCTCTACTCTTAAAGTTTGTGATTGTATAGTGCATTCTACTCTCCAGAAAGATGAAGTTCAAGTGCTTACAATTGTTCTAGTATCAAATCACATTGTGGAGAATGAACAAACTATATATATATATATTTTGAGAAGGAGAAAAATATTCAAGAGAGGTTAATGTTGCTAAAGTTTTAGGAGATGATGTTGATTTGCATGAGATATTGTCACTTATTGCTAAAGAAGTTGTCAATGTTTCTAATCTTGAGCAAAAACTCGATGACGATTTAATTGTTAAAGAGGAGGAGAATATGGTATATCACATTTTTCCAAATAAATTTATTTGTGAAGACCCATACTTTAAATTTTGTAAAAAAATTATTGATGTTAGTGTTTGCCAAAAGAATTTTGTGTCGGATTGTCAAAAGAAAAGATGGAACAATCAAGCTATTGTGTCTACTTCGCCTTGCTCCAATCGAAGAATTGTCATTCATATGCATAACTCGAAGGCAAGTTATTTTAAATAAGGGGAGAATAATGTAGAACATAGAGCCTATGGTTATTGTCTAATTGTTTTTAGTAAATCCAAATTTACTAAAAACAAGCTATTTTCGTTTTTATTATTTAAGTATATTTTAGAAATGTCTAGAAGTCTAGTTTATGAGTTCTAGTAGTCTTAGAAGGTTCATATTATGATATAGATAGATTAGGAAAATGTTTCTTAGTGTTTTAGTTGGTTTCTAAGATGATTTGATAAAGTTATCTATATAAAGAGCTTCATAGACGAAAATTGTAACCAACTCTTCAATATTATCAATAAATTTATGTTTTAATTTATCTATTTTATGTTCTAATGAACAATTTATATCGCTTCTGCTACGTCAGGAACTCTATTACTCATGATCTCCCTGATTTGAATGTTTGACATAAGCTTGCTGCTATTAAAAGAAGTCTTAATACTTGGAATAAAAAAGTTTTTGGTAATGTCTTTTTTAATATTGAGAAACATCAAAAACATTTGAACCAGGTGCTTTTAAAACCTTTTAGTGTAGATAACTATAATAAAGCTAACGAGATCAAAGTTCTTCTTCTTGATTGGTATGAGAAAGAGGATCTTTCTGGAAACATAAATCCTCTACTCATTGGATTAAGGATTGGGGGAGAAACACCAAGTTCTTCCACCTATCAACTCTCTATCAAAAAAGAAAGAATAAGATTGATAAGATTAAATCTAATGATGGGGTTTGGAAAGAGGGTAGAACTGAAGTAGGGGAAACCATGAATAATTACTTCTCTGATATCTTCTCATCCTATACATAATCAGGATATTCTTGATCTATTTCAATCTTGTATTACTGAAAGGGAAAATGATATTTTGACTGTTGTACCTTCTGTTAATGATGTGATTTAGCATGTGGTTAATAAGATAAGAAGTTTGAAGGCTCCTGGACCTGATAGGTTCCAAGGAGTCTTCTTTTAGCAATGATGGGATATTGTTGGTCCTAGTGTTATGGATTTTGTGAAGGATTTCTTTATTTATGGTCATCTTAATCTTGCTTTCAATGAGACTTTTATTACTTTGATTCCTAAGATTTCCAACCTTGATCATGCTACTAAGTTTAGACCTATTAGTTTATGTAATTTCTATTACAAGATCATTTATAAGATTTTGACTAATAGGCTTAAAGGGTGTATTAGTAAGATTGTTTCCCCTTTTCAAGGGGCTTTTATTAAAGGGAGAAGTATTAGCGATAATGTAGGTTTAGCATGTGAAGTGTTTCATAATATGAAAAATAAAAATGATGGTTGGGTGGCTCTTAAGATGGACATGGCTAAAGCCTATAATAAGGTTGAATGATCCCTTTTTTATAGCATTTTTGAACACCTTGGTTTTATCAATAAATCAAGAGGGTCTTATTCTGCAGTGCCTCTCCATGTACTGTCTCCTTTCAAGTCCTTCTCAATGGGTACCTCCCAAGAGAAGATCATCCCTGAGAGGGGCCTTAGACAGGGGGACCCTCTCTCACCCTACCTGTTTATTTTGGTTTTTGAAGCTCTATAGGATGGTTGCCAAGGTTGAATGCAGTGATGATGTACATGGCATAAAAATAAAATGGAACTCCCCTGCTATTTCACATCTTTTATATGTTGATGATTTTATTCTGTTTGCTAAAACTACTATGCATAAAGGGGGTAAAATAAAAGGCATTTTAGATGCTTATTGTGAGGCCTCTTCCCAAAAAGTAAACTATGACAAGTCTAGTATTTTCTTTAGTAGGAATGTCCCCTTTAGACAAATAATAAAGTTGAAAAGGTTATGAAGGATGAGAATGTTTACCTCCAAGAAGACAATCCAATAGTCCACCTCACAAATGACATCTCGATGTATTAATATTAATCCAATTGCTACAAGCGCATGGTAATTTCAGTTTTTGTTGGAGTGTCACTATTTAATCAAATCTTTTCATTGGAAAAAATGAAAACAAAATGGGGAAATCTGATAGAAGTAATGAGGCGCACGTTGATCAGACCCCAAATGTGCATTTTATTACCTTTATAATGTTTCAAATATGTAATTCTTATGCTTTATAAACAGACAACTCATAGCTTTTGTTACCTTTTGCAGGTTACAGGCCTTTTCAGACTACTTATCATAAAAGATGCACTTTATCGTCAAAAGAAGCTCTATTAATGCTGCTTAGGAAGATTCGAGCTTATATGAGGAAGTGCGTAAAAGTCAAAATCAAAGTCAAAGTCAAAATCAACGATCAGCGGTTAAGGACCCAAACCCAAAAGTCTGAAACTTATGGCCTTCACTCAAAAGTAGTCTTGCATAACCAAAGCTTGCTCATGAAGAAAACCAAAACCAAAAGCTAAAAGCATAAAGTATAAAGGAAAAAACAACTCATGAGGTGTCTTGCATCTAAGAAAAAGCATAAAGCAAACTCATGAGGTGGCTTGAATCCAAGGGAGAAGGGCAAATCTGTAACTTATCAACTCGAGTTTCATTTCATTGCTTTCATTCAAGTCTTCATTTTAATACAAGTCATCTTCTTTATACAAAAACTAATCAAAGTAGGAACTTATTTAAAGGATCAACCCATTGAAACTACCTTTCCCCTTTCATCAAACTCCCATTCATTCATCTTGAACATTCCATGGTGAACATCACACTTACCACTATCATACAAAGATTACATGCCCTTACATTCAGTGCAACTTACGGGCGCACGCGCTTTCCCTTACAATGGACTGTACCCACCGTTTGTACAGATTATTTCTGGATTTCTTCTCGCCTAACTTAGTAAAAACACTCACGTGTATAGTAACAATATATGTGGATTGACATCAATCCTATATATGGCTGTTCTAGTGTCCCCTATGTTATCAGGTGACAATTATCCTACATGATTGCGATCTATATCTAGAGCACTTCGAGCAAACAATAAATTCGGTTTTGTCGATGGCTTCATCACACAACCCACTACTCCAAAAGAAAAAACAAAGTGGTCACGATGTGATGATCTTGTTGCTTCATGGATTCTCAATTCTGTTAGTCCATAAACCCGTGGAAGCATTCTCTATGCCGACTCTGCATCCAAAGTCTAGAAGGATCTAGGTAACCGTTTTTCACAAACTAACGCACTCAGGGTTTTTCAACTCAAGGACTCAGTCACTCTACTCAAACAAGACAACTGTCCCATCAGATACTTCACTTTACTTAGTCCTTATGGGATAAATTAAGTTCTCTGTCTATTATTCATGCTTGTACTTGTGGTCATGCATCTGTTTTTGCCAAAGATATTGAAGACGGTTGTTCCATGAAATCCATGCAAGGTCTTGATAATTGTTTTAAATATATTCGCAGTCAGATTCTATTAATGGATCCATTTCCTCATATGTCTAAAATTTATTCTTTGATCAGACAGGAAGAAAAACAACAAGAAATTCATGCACTGTCCCTTTCTTTTGCTCCAGACGCTGCTGCCCTGAGCACTCAATTTAAAAGGTCCAACTAGACTCCTTCGAAACCCGACCAGTACAATTCTCAGCCAAGCAACAATGGTAAACCCACTAGAGATGCAACTAATAATAGTTTTCCATCTCACGGCCATACTCCTCGTGATAATACTATATAGCATACCACACCCCTTTTGTGACCATTGCAACAGGGTTGGACATCATATTGGTACTTGTCATAAACTGCATGGCTATCCCTCAAAGAATGCTCAAGCCAATTCGGTTGCCACAGATTCCAATCCTCTAGTCTTCTCCACAAAACAATACAACAAAATTCTAAGTCTGCTCAATTTAGGTAGCACCACTTCACACACAAACCTGACAGGTCTCTCTCTCTAAATCCATATGGATCATCGATTTTGGTGCTACAAATCATGTATGTTCATCGTTAATATAATTCTTTTTTCTAATTATAAAACATGTCCAAATCTCTCTCTCTCTCTCTGTTTCTCTAAATCCATATGGATCATCGATTTTGGTGCTACAAATCATGTATGTTCATCATTAATTTTTTTTTCTAATTATAAAACATGTCCAAAACATTCCACTCTTAAACTTTCGGATGGAATAGATCATTTAATTACTCATTTAATTACATTTACTCATGTTGATCATTTAATTACATTTAATTACTTATGTTGGTAGTTACTCTTAAACTCCTCTATTGCATCTCGACAATGTTCTGTTTGTTCCCACCTTTCATTTTAATTTGCTTTCTATTAGTGAACTAGTCAAGTCTCACCCTATCTCTGTCATGTTCACTAATGATTCTTGCATTTTTCAGGACCAGTTATCGAAGCAAGAAGAAGATTGGATTGGGATGACTTAATGGGGGCCGAACTCTACCATCTTCAGCTAGCTTTAGTTTGCTCCTTCCACAACGCCACCACCAATAATTTATGGCACTGTCAATTAGGCCATCTATCTTCCACTCCTTTGCAGATTTTAGCTAAGCAATTTCCTTTTATTTCTAGTTCCAATAATGTTACTTGCCACATATGTCCGCAAGCTAAGCAAACATGTTTATCTTTTCCCAAAAGTTCAATGAAAACTATTCGACCTTTTCAAATGATTCATTGTGATATTTGGGGTCCTTTTCATTTACTATCATATTCAAATGCTCGTTTTTTCTTAACAATTCTAGATGATTTTAGTCTTGCTACATGAATTTATCTTATGACTGTCAAATCTGAAATTGCCACACATTTACAATCTTTTTTTGTCATGGTCCATACTCAATTTCATTCTAAAATTCATTCGCTCATATCTGGCCATGGTGACATTGATGACCAATTTGATGAAATCCAAGTCCTTCGATCCGACAATGGATCTGAATTTATATCCCACACTATGCAACATTTTTTCTCCAAACACGGGGCTATCCACCAACGTAGTTGCGTTGCTACCCCCACAACAAAACGTTGCTGAAAGATAACACCGACACTTACTCAATGTCGCACGAGCATTATATTTCCAGTCTCATCTCCCATTATCTTTCTGGGGTGAGTGCATTCTCACCGCAGGCTATCTCATTAACAAACCACCTAGCCCGTTATTACATGGCAAATCACCTCATGAGATTTTGTTTACAACACCACCTACTATTACACATTTTCGGGTTTTTGGTTGCTTATGTTTTGCTCCTAACACTGCTATTCAAAATAAATTTGATCATAGAGGTAAACCTGCCATCTTCATTGGATATCCCTATGCTAAAAAAGGATATCACATTTATGATTTTTCTTCCAATTAAGAAAATTTATACATCCCATGATGTGCTTTTCCATGAAACTGTTTTCTCTTATCAACATTTCTCTTCCAGACCATCAGACTTACACGTTCACCCCTTACCTATCCAAGACAATGTCACTTTCGAATTTAATTCTCCTCCACATGTAGCTCCTATTTTGCCTCCTAATGATCCTCTTCCATAATCATCTCAACAACCCACACCCTTAGAACCTCCTCAGGCACCATCTGCACCTTAATTTGGAACCTCGATCCTCAAGCACCACCACTCAATCCCCCTACATCACCTCGATCTACTAGAGTGCGAAACCTCCACCACATTTCATCCAAGATTATCATTGTCCTACTCTCACTAAGGCACCTAAAGTCCCTTAGTTTGACCAACCTCATTTAATCGGACTCTAAGGTATAACTAAGTCTTCCACTCCATATCATATGGTTTTATATGTTTCTGATACTAATTTTTTTTTTTACTTGTCACAAAAAAAAATTATCTAAAGTTTCTTCCTCAGTTGTACCTATATCCTTTTCTCAAGCTATCAAAATTCTAAAATGGCAAACTACTACGGCTGTTGAAATTGAAGCCTTCGAAAAGAATAACACATGGACTCTTGTTCCATTATCATTCCATCATAAGCTTATTGGTTGTAAATGGGTTTTCAATATCAAATATCATTTCGATGGCTCCATTGAGTGTTACAAAGCTCGTCTTGTTGATAAGGGTTACAATTAGATTGAAGGACGGGACTATCATGACACTTTTGTTTCTGTTGCAAAATTAGTCACTGTCCGATTACTTCTATCCATTGCTGCTATCAGAAATTGGTCACTTCATCAATTGGATGTCCACAATGCCTTTCTCCAAGGTGATTTAGATAAAACCGTCTACATGACTTTACCTCCTGGATTCGCCAAATAGGGGGAGCACAGGATCTGTCGCCCTATGCTATCAATATCAGTCATCTCGGCCGATTAATCGCATATCGCTTGTACACGGTTATATTTTACCGATTTTAAAAATTTTCTCACCGATCCGATTTAATCACCGAATTAACCGATTAATCGGGCAAGATGACTAATTTCTCACTAAACCGAGAAAAAAAAATTGGTTCTCCACCAAAAAATTACATAAAATGAATGAATTGGATTCTTAAACCGTATTAATAATAATAGAACCTAATCAACACATAAAGCTAAGAGTTTACTTATTTTCATTCCCTTCCTTAACGAAAGTTAAATATACAAATTATTGTATTATCGATTCTCTCTCCCTTATTCCTTTAAATATTTAACTTAATTGTTGTGTTTGACATCTATGTAGTACTCCAATATTTAGTTAGTTAATTGTGATTATGAGAATTTGATTTTTTTTTTTGTATCTCAGATAACTATTAGAAATATTTGGTATGATTATATTTTGAAAGTGTCAAATATATACATCCGACGTGATATAACCGATTAATCGCATATTGCTCCTCGATCGATTAGTTCTAAAAACTCATTTTAACTGCTTAGTTGTTGACTTAATAGGTCCTTATATGGACTCAAGCAAGTTTCTCAGCAATGGTTTGCCAAACTCTCTTCCACCCTTATCACTGCAGGGTTCACTCAGTCCAAGTCTGTTTTTATTCTCTATTCACTAATATTCGTAGTTCTAATTCTACATTAGTCCTTGTTTATGTGGACAACATTTTGATCATAAGTAACAATCCATCTA
This sequence comes from Coptis chinensis, assembly GCF_015680905.1. NCBI lineage: Eukaryota > Viridiplantae > Streptophyta > Magnoliopsida > Ranunculales > Ranunculaceae > Coptis > Coptis chinensis. Next base: position 20,104,603 of record NC_141456.1, on the reverse strand, counting down.
TCATTCAAAACTTGAAGCATTTTTTAGAAGCAAAGTTCTATATCAAGGACTTGGGACGTCTCAAATATTTCTTGGGTATCAAAGTGGCTCGCTAAAAATATAGGATTATTCCTTATGCAAAGCAAATGTATCAAGAACATTCTATCTGATTGTGGTACCATTGGTGGTCTCATTTCTGACTTCTGTATGGAACAAAACATCAATCCCACTACAGATGATGGCATATTACTACAGGATCCTACAGCCTACCGTCGCTTGATTGGGCGCCTCCAATATCTCACGGTTACAAGACCTATACACTACTTTATTCATTATCTTAGCATGCAGTCCCCGCGGACTACACATCTAGATGTTGCTCATCGTATACTTCTCTACCTCACAGGTTCAATGAACAAAGGGATTCTATTATCAGCCACTAGCTAATTCTTTCTGTGATTTTGATTGGGCTGGTTGTCCTATCACTCGTCATTCTACTAGTGCTTATTGTACTTTCCTTGGTTCTAGTCCTCTCTCCTGGAAAACAAAGAAGCATAGCACAATGTCACGTTTTTCCACGGAAGCAGAATATAGATCAATGGCGACCCTTGCCTGTTAGGGCAGGGATCGGGTTAGGTTCGGGTCGGATATGGCTATATCCGAATCCGAATAGTTTCACAATATCCGAACCCGAACCTGAACCCGATTAAATCCGAAATTTAATATTCAAACCCGACTGACCCGATCGGATAACACTAGAAATTCAAAAAAAGCCCAAAAATTATATCTAAACCCGATCTCGAATCCAACATACTCGAATCCGAATCCGACCCGAATACATGAACGGATATGAAAATCGACCCGAACCCAATGTATTCGGTAATCGGGTCGGGTTGGATTTGGGTCTACCCGACCCGATTCCATGCTCTATTGCTTGTGAACTTCAATGGTTGAAGTATCTTTTGAATGATTTATAAGGCATATCTCACTCATCTCCAATGACCATGTTCTGACGACAATCAAGCAACCTTTCATATCTCTCAGAATCCGGTTTTCCATGAAAGAACGAAGCACATCGAATTGAGCTGTCATTTCTTAACCAAAAGATACAGAGCCAAATTATTATTATCTCCTAGCTTCATTTCATCCTCAAATCAGGTTGCTGACACATTCAATAAACCTCTTGGCAAGGACGTCTTCCTAAGATTAATTCGCAAGTTTGGGTGTTCTTGACATTCACTCTCCAACTTGAGGGGGAGCGATAGAAGTAATGGGGCGCATGCCCTTACATTCAGTGCAACTTACGGGCCGGGCTCACCCCCTTTCCCTTAAAATGGACCTTACCCACCATTTGTACAGATTGTTTATGGATTTCTTCTCGCCCAACATAGTAACACTCATGTGTATAGTAACAATATTTTTGGATTGACATTAATCCCATAGATTTAGGAATCACTTAGAGTGATTCTCTCACTTGTAAACGCTAAATATATCATTGTGTAATATGTAGAAATTAATCAAGTAAATATTTCATATCAATCCATTCTCATCTTATCAAAATCCCATGTTTAGTGATAGAATCTCCACATTCTATGCCTTTTCTTCTTTTTCTTCTTCTTCTTAATTAAAAATTTTGGCGTTGCACTTCTCTCATTAATTCTCTCTCTCTCTCACTTATTCTATTTCACCAATTTCAAGTTTAACCATTTGTCTATTTCACTCTTTGAGTTCTTAACGGTTAATCATCTCATACTCATAGTTTTTTTTTTTTTTTTTTTTTTTTGTGAAATTTGAATTTTTTTTTATTTCATTTACTTATAGTTTTGATGTTCATTTGGTTACGTTTTTGTAGTTTTCATTTGATTTGTGACTTAATACTAGATTTGGCTCTTAATTTATAATAAAAATTGGTTTTTTTTCTATTGTATTTCTTTGCAATATATATGGTGAATTTTTTTGGTGATTATAGACAGGCTAGAAAATAAAGGCCTAGCTTAACGTTTCGCCTAAGGCCACATTTTGGGTTGAGCCGGCCCTGTTTAGCTAGAAGACAGGCAGAACTTTCAGAACTCTTAGTTGAATTCATAATGTGGCATTTTGAATAAAAACTACAACATAAACTACAACGTAACAACCATTTCAAACTACAACAAAAGCAATCAAGAGAATGGAGTCCCTGGTTTTGTATGAATGTGCTAGAATCCATATTTCATTTGGTTCATGCATGCTTTTGATTATGTTGAATTCAAGCATGTTTATAGGGAGACTAATAAGGCTGCTGATTACTTAACCTCCCTGTACTTGAATGAATGTAATAGTTCTAGGTATGTGTTGATGTTCTATTCTCATTTTGATGAAAGACTTATTTAGCACAATTGTAATGGAGGACGGACTAGGTACTATACTGTGTAACAGAGATTTATTAATGAAAACTAGGGATGTTGTAATCCCACTTAATCATATCGTCAAAAAACAAACAATCATTTCAAACAATTTCCTATCAAAAGAATGAAACCAAAACTTTTGGATCTTGTGAACTTCTCAAAACCATTTTGTAATCGTCAGGATTAGGAGTGCAATTTTTCCCGAAATTCCAATTTTTTCGAATTCTGATTTGAATTTTTTGGATTCGACATCAATATTATTCGACTGATTTCCAAAAATCCAATTGCCGAAAATCTGATTTAAATTCGGATTGGCTTCGGATAATTTCTGAAATTCCGTTTTTTCCCTGAATCCGCGGATACATATCCGATCCAATTTTGCCCAATTATATCCGATTTTGCCGAATTATTATTTGGAATTACATACAATATATCTAAATTTCTAATGTAATTAGAATTGTTTTAATATAACCCCATTTTTTTCCGCTCATTTACAATGGATTAACTTGCATAATCAATAATATATAGTACAATCAAACTAAAAACCCTAGAATTAGTATTTATTGTACAAGTTATAAAATAGATTTAATATTAAGATATTTGAATTTTCAATCATTTCCTATTTTTATCCAAATTATCCAATTTCCCAATTTCCCATTTTTTCCAAATTCCAATTTTCATCTAATTTCCAAAACTTCTGAAAAAAATCGAAAAACGGATCGGATTCGGCACAACATATCAGATTCCGAAACCGAAAACCCATATTCCAATCCCATCCGACCGAAACACACCCCTAGTCCCACAGGTTTTGGCACTCTTAATTTTGGCACTCTTAATTTTCTGGTTACAAGCTAAGCCTAATGCCACATGTTCAAAATACGAAAGAAAAACAATATATCAAGGAGGGCTTAACTGTTACAGTGTTACCTGCAGTTTATTGATCAAATTTTACGTACCTGCTGAAGCGGCACCTACTATGTCACTGTTGGAGTTTCGGGTATGAAGAACCAACTTTCTAGTGTAATTGCGAGTCGAGTAGTAATCATAGAGCGCCATAGATATGCAGCTTTGGCTCATCTTTCCTACCCATGTATCCAAATCCAGAATCACCCCTACATCTACACTTGACATCTCACTAGTTATACTTTTGATTGCACACACTAACACTAACACAAAGATAATAGAAGAAGAAAGTGAGGGATAGTCTGTTATCTTCTTCATTGGAACAGAAGATGTTGGGTTGGTCGTTAATGCTTTAGCTTGATAAAGTTTTGTTCATACGTGTAGAGAGCCCTTCTCCCTGTGAAGGAATGAATTAATTCATGAGTTTCTAGTATTTACTAGCAATTAATCAGACAATCTAGACATTAATGTGTCGCAGTCCAAGTTTCTCCGAGTCAACAATTCAATGGTGTTTGATTATAGATTGCTGGAATATTGTCCTCGAGTTTCTCCGAGTCAACAATTCAATGTGTTTGATTATAGAGTTCTCCGAGTCAACAATTCAATGTGTTTGATTATAGATTGCTGGAATATTGTCCTCAAACGAGTTTAATCTCCATTCTGATCTGTAAACAAAAGACTAACTATCAACTTAGTGGTCAACTTGGTCTACTTTTTCCGATTTGGTGATTGATTTTCATTTAATTTCATTTCTACTTTCAATTTTTTTCAATTTGGTGATTCTGTCGATTACAATTTAAAATATGTCAATTGTTTTCTTAAGAGCATCTTTAGGTGAGATATTTTCTTAGCATCAAACACTAAATTTCGGTGTTTTTTCATCTTCAGGAGACTCACATGTTGATGAAAACATTAAAAAAAAAAAAAAAAAAAAAAACAAACCAAACAAACCAAACACCAAATCGGCCAAAATTTGGTTCCAACTTTGGTGATGTATCAAATCACTCACGCGGTTTTAGAAAAACAGTGTAGTTTTTCTAACACCGCGTGAGCTTTGACTTCTAATTAGACTTATATGGCACGGTTTTGTCAACACCGCCTGGGCTTGGGCTTCTATGGCGCAGTTTTGCCAACACCGTGTGTGTTTTATCTAAAAATTAGAAATTAGGTATTTGGATGCAATTGAAGAAATTAGGAAGTTTGCAATTGAAGAAATTAAGAAGTGTTCAATTGTATCCAAAATGATTATAATTATGATTATGATTATGATTATGATTATGATTATGATTATGTATTATGATTATGATTATGATTATGATTATTATTATAATTATGTATCCAAAATGATAAAAATGATCCAAAATCTATGATTATATGATCCAATATCCAAAATGATTAAAAAACTATCATATTACATAAAATTTATTTAGCTCTCTTCTTACGCCCCTTACCACTCGATGACTCTACTCTTTCTATTTGGATGTTCCGAAGCTGCTCTTCTAAGTTCTTAACCTGAGAACCAAGATCTTCTATGTCTGCACGAAGGTTAACTACCTCAGCCTGAAGTTAATAATATCCATGATGTTGTTGCGTGTACACCTGCTGAATATCCTCATATGCTTTTCGAGTCTCCTCATACGCACGTTGGGATTACTGATATGTCTGAGAATATGCCTCCTCTCTTTCTTGGATGTAATGATACAAAGCAGTCTTCATCCCATCAAACATACGAATATTGCTCTCATATCTTTCCCGATAAACATCCTGAAAATCCAAGAAAATACAGTGTGAGTACATATTATATATATAATAAAGAAGATAAATAAAACAACTAAACTCATCAGGGTATACTGATTAATCTGCGGCTCTAACTCATGGAAATGAGCATCAGGCACCTCAGGAATGGAAAGGTAAATAGCCTCCCCATCAGGTCCACACACGGCAAACATCATCGGATTAGTGGCAGACACAAGAGCTAGATGATATGCATTCATAGGTTGTGGGTTGTAAACAGGCTGTGGCGGATGAGGAATATGTAGCTCACGTCTCATCCCTGTTAGTCCCATAAACTCGAAGTTGTTAGCCCGACCAACAGGGGGCAACAACGGACCCATGGAGATACGGTTCCACCATTTATAATACTGATCAGCAGTCTGCTCAACAACAAAAGAAAACGCATTTGGCCAAGGACCACCACTGCCATGAACTTCATGAACTTGAGTTCTACTCCATGACTTCGCATCACTAACATCTGGTATGGGAGCACATGGAACTCCATAATGTCCAGTCAATTGTCTCCAACATCTGCCGCCACAAGCGGTTACCAACTTTTGCGACATGCGGCAAAAATAACTCGTGGACGTGACAAAACACAAGCATCTTTGCCGCATAACCGATCGTCAAAGGTAGTCGAAAACGCCAAGGTCTCCACTCAATAGATGACAATGATCTAATATCAATCTGAGCACGAGCCATACACACATTATTTCTAATATACTGCCTCTATTATGAGTCAAGTGAGGCCCTGACCAACTAGCAAATCTAGGGCGAGTATCAGCAATCATGTCTATGTTAGGGCAAAGACAACGGAAGTACTCATAAAACCAAATCTCCAAAAGTCTTGTGAATCCTGCAATCTAAGGACTTATACTTCCAAATTAATGTCTGTGAAGATTTGTCTAACGCCGCTATCAATGTGGCATATACTGAGCTACCAAGGTTATAATCTCTCATATTATACAAATAAAAACATAAGCATAATATCCCCCGCGTACCGTAGAATGACCATTTGGAAACAAAACATGCCTAATAAAAAACATCAAAAAAGCCCTAACATACACATCATCGCCCTCACTACCAGGTAGAATAGTCAAAGCTAACTCCGCTCGTGTATTAGGATCCAAGAGAGGTTCCATATATGCAGTCTTAATATAAGATAGCTTAATACCAGAAGAATCATAAGCATCCGCCTCCAAGCGAGGAAAATGAGTAAGCATACTACCAATGTTCTCATAATTTGTGTTAAAAGGTATCGGTTGGCCTATACCGATACTCAACCCAGAAATCATGGTGAAGTCTAGTGGTGTGAACTCTAACTCCGCACAAGAAAAATAAAATATATGAGTTGTATTCCACCATCTTTCTACTAAAGCTATGACCATTGTCCAATCAGCCTTCTCATAATCAACATCAACCAAAAGACCCAAAGGTGTACCAAACTCTTAATAACCTTCCACCACTCTCTAATACCAAGTAAAGCCGATCTAACTCGGTAGTCAATAACTTGTTGATATTATGAAAAAAAAAATAATGCGTATAAGATAAATAATTAATTGGTCCAACTCAACTAAGTAATGCATAATATTCAAAATATTTAATCAAAACTAATTAATTACCTGAGAATTAGCCACTACACTCGACACGTGTTTTGTATCACGTGTAGAAGACACAACTTGCATATCAAGTGTTTCATCGGGATTAAATTTCCAATCGAAGTCGTTCAATTGATACTCAAGTACATAGGGATGTCTATCAGTCGGTGTGACATCCTCAGCTTCTTCTCCCCCACCGTCTTGTACTTCATCGTTCTTCTCCCCCATCGGCTTGTACTTCATCGCCAATGTCGTTTGTGTACTGCCAATACTCTTCGTCATCACCGTCGAAAGGTTGAAAATGATCCATTTAAAATTTCAAGAGTTTAGGTAGGTTTTTTTTTTTTTACTAAGGAGAGGGTTTATGAATTGAGAGAAAAGTTAAAAATGAATTAACTGCGCGGCTTTGGTCCTGTTTATATAGATATAGCACGCTGTATTGAGAACACCGACCGCGTGGGCTTAGGCCTTTACGATGGGCTTCAGTGCGCGGTGTTGAGAAAGCCCAGTGGGCTTTATGGCGCAGTTTATCCAAAACCGCGTCATTTGATGTTGAAAATTTGATGTCTCTCCTAAAGTTGGTTGGTGTTTTTTTGGTTTGGTGTTTAATTTGGTTCTAAAATTTGGTGTTTTCTTGGTTTCTCTCCTAAAGATGCTCTAACTGGCATTGATATTATATTTCTACCAATTTGAAATAATAACGTGTAAAGTTAACTAGGATCGTATTTATTTATTGCAAGTAAATATTTATTAGTGAAAAAATGTTTTTTGAAAAAATAACCATGTTTGATCTCCATTTTTCTAAAAAGTAGTTTTTCACCCAAAAATATTTATTGGTCCAAAAAACATGTTTTAGGATAAGGGGACAAAACTGAAAAGAACAAAATTCCGAAATAACAAACTAAAAAACCCACCCTCATTTCAAAAACACTCTCAAAAGACAATAGTTGACTTTTGTCTGAAAAAGACAATAGTACCATGGTATGCACATGTGTTGGTGCATACCACCTTAGGTATGCACAGACGTCAGTGCATACCAAACATCACATAGAAAATGGTATGCACAAGTGTCAATGCATACCACCTCTTGGTTCTTATGCACAAGGATGTCAATGCATCAAATGTCAATGGTATACCAAACATCACCACCTCTTCGAAAATGGTATGCATTATGTCGGTCATACCAAACATCACAAAGAAAATGGTATGCACAAGTATTAGTGAATATATCACCTCTTGGTATGAGAGGTATGCACAGACGTCAGTGCATACCAAACATTACAAAGAAAATGGTATGCACAAGTGTCAGTGCATACCACCTCTTGGTATGCGAAGTATGCACAAGCTTCTGTGCATACCAAACATATAAGGGTCAAATTCGAAAGAGTAAAAAATAAAAAAGTCAAGTCTGCCCTTATTAATAATTAAAACGAGAAATCTGGTTTTTCTAGTAGTTATAAGCCAAAAAATGTCCTTATTAATAGTTTCAAAACCCAACTGTCCTAGACTATGACTAAAATTGAAAATTGGGCCTTTTGGCTTATTTCTTGTTAGGATAAATAGCAAAAACTTGTTTTTCAAGTTAATAAACTGTCTTTTTGGGGATTTCTCACTTTGGTCGCTTAAGGCAAATGAACTGCCCTGGATGTTTTAGTACTAAATGACGCAATATGCAGAAATATGTCGAGAAATATTACACGAAATGTGTTGGTCTGATAAAATAGCTTTCAAGAAAAATCACAGCCAAATATGTTTATTTAAAAATTGTTTTTAGAATAAATATTTTTTTAGAAAAATATTTTTTAAGAAAAAATGAGATCTAAACACCCACTTAAAATTAACACTAAATGGAAAATATATATGGTGGTCCTCACATCTCTACTAGTAGTAATACCTATAACTATTATGGACCCTTAAATTCATCCGGGTATTTTTCTTACGCATAATACCCCTGATGAATACTTAAATAAAAAACACTTATATAATATTTAGAAGGGTTATTTTGTCTTTTTCACTCTTTGCAAATTTAATGTACCGATTTTGTCTTTAAATTAAAGTATTGTTTAACACTTTTGAATGGGAGTAATTGGTCATTCCATGTGGTGGTTGATTAAAATTTTAAATCCACGCCTCTATTTTGAATTGTACGCAAAATAAATATAATTAATTAGCTATTTAATTAGCAACTTAATTACCCTTTAATTTCCATTAATACCGATTGACCAACGGTTTCTCTCCATCTAAAAAAAAATCGGTCCATCGTCTCTCACCCTTCTCTCCATCTCCCAAACCCACCAATTCTTAGATGTTGAGGGAATTCTTAAAAAAAAAAAAAAAATGCAGTGTTTGTTTGTTGAGGGAATTTTCCCTCCTATGTGAGAATCTTAATGAGATATTAAGGGTTACATGGAAAATTTTCTGGTGGACACCCACTTCTCTACATAATTTTTGTGGGAATTTTCTCTTAGGAGGGCATGTGGAATTTTCCATGGGAGCATCCGAGGATGGTGAACTTTTCTCAGACATGCTTCTATCTCATGAAGTTCTCCCCTAAAATTGTCGGTTGTTTGTAATCAATAGAATGAATTTCATGAACGGAGAGTTTAATTTCGATGGAGGGGGTGAATAGACATGGACATCTCAACTAGGTATTTTTTTTTTCGTCTGTTTCCTTTTTCTTTGTAGTTGACTAATCCGTTGATTTTCTCATCTTCAGGGAACTTGCACTTGATGGTCTATTTCTCTGGAAAGATGATTCCCGATCCATGAATAGAACTTCCAAAATTGAATATCCTAAGATCAGAGACATGCTAGATTATATTTCCAAGCAACAACCAAAATTAAGGGATTCTTCTCAAACAAGGGAAGAACTTCTTTTTCCATCAAATATGTTTGTGGTGATGATTAAATTTTTACTCGGGGCCTTCGAGGCAGATTTTCAGCAACTTGATTCTCATGGAGGAACATCGAGTTCCAAATATCTGTTGATACATTGTGTCTGTTATTAGAACGTGGTTTGGCTTTTGAGGGTTCTTTAGAGTTGCATGCCACAGCTTCCAAAGCACTGATTTCTGTTCCTTTCAATATGCCTGAGGTTAATTTCACACAAAGCCACATTCATCTTTTGCCTTTTGTTTACTTCTCCCAGTGATTCCTCTGACTTTCTTCTCTTGGTTTTTGAATGACACCATTAGTTTTCTTGCCCTCACAAGACACAACCTTAATACCTGAAATTTCTATCAATCACGTCAGTATCAACATCAGATGATTGAGATCTTCTTTTAATTTTGGTAAGCATTATATGTACTGGAATGAAGAAAAGTGGGTGCATCTGTCTTTCTATTTACTGACTGTTCAAAAATATTAAACTGATATGGATTTTTGGTGTATTTAAAGTACATAATCTTCCACCGGGGCATTGGGATTGATGGCACAGCCGATTACTTTTTCATGGATCGGAGAAAGTGGATGTGATAGTCTCGCGTTTATCTACGTGGCTTCTTAGAATAACAAGGTAAGTTGTTTGTTTTGTACATGGAAACACCAATTATTCTCACATCCATTGTGACTTTTATTTTCCTTAAATCAATGTTGTTCTATTACATTTTGATGTTGGGTCCTTGAATTATTGCATTTTCAGTGTATGTTTGTTGTAATATTTGTGTAAATTGGATTTTTGGTTTGATTCAGGTGGTAAGTGCCCTGTAGAATGGTTGGAGAATAGGATAATAAGGAATTGGTCAACACGCATTTCTCTGCTCTCCTTCTTCGCCCTCTTTGCGTTAATTAATGCTATACCATTTTGTGATTCATTACAGCTTAGTTTGGTCTATGGTAAGTTCTCACCACTTTGCTTTGTATTAGTGATTAGTAGTGAGCAAGTTGCTTTGTACTTGGACAATCTACATTAAGGTACTTCATAGTTTATATAAGTAATTTTTAGGCTTTGAGCTAAAATCAATGTCAAATATACTACGATTTAGATTAGCTTTGGCCTGCAATTTTTTAGTAAATGGAAAGAATTTAAGAGCATAGATTACTCATAAGAAACATATGGCTGATTAACCCAAATTTCAACAACTCCGACAACCTTTGTTGGATGAAGTAGGATTGCCTTCTTATTACTCAATCTTAACATGCTAAAACCAATTGCAGGTGCAATTTTTTCTTTCCATGGGTTGTCAAGACACCCCACCACCACCACACACACACACACACACACACACACACACACACACACTCAACAACCACAACCAACAACAAGTTTTACCGGTTCCTCGACATGTCCGCCAAGTTCTCTGTAAATTAGATATAGCCTCGAAAACCAAGGCCCAACTGCTATGAGAACTTCATATAAGGTGTGGAAACAAGGGCAAATAGAAAAAGATCATTTCGAAGGGATGAGCCAGATTGATTAACAAGTATTAGTTTATTATAGGATTTGAATTCTTAGACAACTTCAACTCATCTATAACTCAACTTCGGTACAAACTTAATGCACATAAGTTTTTTACTAAAAGACCAGTTTTGTACTAAATGTAAACTCATCTATTTTTTCTCTCTTTTGATGGATCTGTAAATTTATGTATTGGTGTGCCTCATTGTACGTTTGGTGTTATGCCTGATCGAGTGTGAAAGGACCTTAGTGATTTGTTGTATTGCTACAAGCTTGGTCACTAAGGTACAGTGATTTGTTGTATTGCTATAAGGAGCAATGGGCAACATTTTAGGATATAGTACTATTGTTTGAGCTTAAGGTGCATTAGGATTATATTAGGTTTGAAGCACGATATTTTTTGCATCCAATATTTCTGCTAACTTTTATATCTATTTTCATCATGAGTGCTACACAAGTTGCACATGAGTTCTAAGGTTGTAGTAGTTGGTTATACAATATTTTCCTTGGAGAATGGATATCTAGAGGAATAACAACTATGCACCTGCTGACAATGGTCAAGTTGGTCCCACACATCTAATGAAGGTTTTGGTGGAAAAGATTTAAGATGACATACAATAAGACACAAAGGAGTCACCAAGCACCTTGGCTGGTATGGTCAATACACTCACTCATTTTATTTTAATTATTAAAAGAAACTTTTATTCCTTAATCCCCTTTTAATTTTTATCCCCCGTGAAGGAGGAATCAAACCTAAGACCTTGGGCCTAACCTCCCAAGTCTTAAGCAGTAAACCACTAGAAACCTTCTAGCTCTGTTGTTGTGAGTTAAACATTGTTGTTTAGTGATGAGTTATAGATGAGTTAAAGATGCTTTACTAAATTCAATATTATATTTGTGAGTGGCTCATCTAGGTGAACGCTTAAATTATGGACGCTGCTGAAGAGAAAAGACTGCTTTCTCAATCAAATGAGACGACACTGTGGAAAACCATTCCAATATTAACATCATGTTTGGTGCTTTGAATCTGCCGAGCATACAAATCCAACACACTCAATATTTGGGCAAGTGTTAGTGTACCACACCGCCTTTGGGCACTAAACGGTTGCATAGGAATCTCGTGTATATATCTCACCCTTTTATCGTGTTCCTCGACGTCTCATCATCAACAACTTAGTTTATAAACTATGCACATCAATTGACAATTTATCTGTATTCATCATGTTATTTCTGCAGGTGTACTAATGCAATATCATTTGCTTTTGAGAATTTACCATGTCATATACTAAACGCTCATTTAGTCCCAAGTAAAGCGATAAAGATGCTACACTGGATGAAACCATTGACTACATCAATTATTTGCAGCTTCAAGCTAAGGTTGGCTTTTACCTTTCATTAATTATTTATCTTTATTCTAAGCTAAGGTTGGGCAGCGACACATGTAAAGTTCAGTATTGCTGAGTTTTTTACTGCATTAACAAGCTGCTTTTGGTACTTCTCAAATTCCATGGAGCTGAGAATATCATTGTAAGCCAGTAAGATCTATATTATGATCATTTTCTTGACCAAATTGTTATTTTTCTTTTCATGTTGTTTGTGTGATTTTATGAATAGTAAGGGTTTAAGTAAGAGTATGATGGTGGATATATGCGTCAAACTCTAACAATCTTATGACCATGTACCATGTACAACTTGCTTAATTACGTACAACTCTGTATAGTCTTTATTCTAACCATTTACTAATAACAATGAAGGAAGCTTTGCCTGAGGGGTTTAAAGATAGCATCAGTGAAAGAGGGGAAGTTCATGTAGACTGGGTCCAAGAAGAACTTATCCTGAGTCACCCTTTAGTGGGTTGTTTTGTGAGTCATTGTGCCTTTGTGTCTATGTGGGAATCCTTGGTGAACACTTGCCAGATAATTTGGTGCCCCATGCTGGGGATCAATTTGTAAATGCCAAGTTTATGACTAGAGAACTAAAGGTGGTTGTGGCCGTAGATGGGAGGGAATAACTGAGGATCGGAAGATGGTTGGTTTACAAAGGAGAGTATGTGCAAAACAGTGAAGTTGGTGAAGAAGTCAGGGCCAACCACCACAAGTGGAAAGATTTTCTGTTAAGTGAAGGGCTTGAGTCATCATATATTTTGACAATTTCTTCATCAAGTGGCAATGATGTATAGCCCAACAAGAAAGTGTACATAAACCTTCTCCTACTTTTGTCTGTAATATTTTGCAACTTCTAATTATATGTCAATTAGGAATTCTGTACACGATGTTTTAATTTGCAAATCTCCTTTTTTTTTTCCAATAAGAAACTTACTCATTGAGCAATGAGAAATTTTTTTTTCATACATCTTGAAACCAAAAAAGGCTTACTATAATCTGGTTAATTAGTCGTTAAATAATATAGATAATGGCATATTGTCGAATGGTGATAATTTTTGAATTTTTGAATGGTGTTTTGTGAGTCATTGTGGCTATGTGGGAATCCTTGGTGAACACTTGCCAGATAGTTTGGTGCCCCATGCTGGGGATCAATTTGTAAATGCCAAGTTATGACTAGAGAACTAAAGGTGGTTGTGGCCGTAGATGGGAGGGAATAACTGAGGATCGGAAGATGGTTGGTTTACAAAGGAGAGTATGTGCAAAACAGTGAAGTTGGTGAAGAAGTCAGGGCCAACCACCACAAGTGGAAAGATTTTCTGTTAAGTGAAGGGCTTGAGTCATCATATATTTTGACAATTTCTTCATCAAGTGGCAATGATGTATAGCCCAACAAGAAAGTGTACATAAACCTTCTCCTACTTTTGTCTGTAATATTTTGCAACTTCTAATTATATGTCAATTAGGAATTCTGTACACGATGTTTTAATTTGCAGATCTCCTTTTTTTTCCCAATAAGAAACTTACTCATTAAGCAATGAGAAATTTTTTTTTCATACATCTTGAAACCAAAAAAGGCTTACTATAATCTGGTTAATTAGTCGTTAAATAATATAGATAATGGCATATTGTCGAATGGTGATAATTTTTGAATTTATCTAATTACTTGATAAATACCCGTGGAACGATTTTAAATTGGTGAAATAGGATATGTTAACTTCTCTAGCTCTTAAACCTTATTGCCTTAGCAAGATCCTCATAGGAATTAATTATGGGATTTACGCAATGTAACCTATCCAATTCTGGGATTTACGTAAATGTGAATCGTTAAACTCATTCCAATGTGAATTAATCTTGGTTCTGCCCCATGAGTCTATTACATTCATATTGATCTTTTCCTTGTGAGGTGCTGATGTAGACATTCATACTGATCTTTTTCTTGTGAGGTGCTGATGTAGATTTTGATTATGTGATAACCCAATTTGCTAACATAAAATTGACCAAGGCCTATTATCACTTGAACGCTTGAAGCACCAAGTTAGAGACCCATAACCCAAGTACCCAACCAATATGGTTAAGTTCACCACAAATAAATTAGACGGTTCTAAAAGTAAATTTGTTTCGTGACTCAATTAAGTTTTCGTTGTCTACGTTCTACTTAATATGTCATCATGCCAACCGACATTGCGAAATACCAGAGCCAATGTCCTCGATTAAATAGAAGCAATTACTCAAGACTACCTCTCCAGTTCAGGCTCATCGAGCGTGCCCAATTTACCTAAGGGTTGGATACTAATTTCAGTGAATAGCGTTACATAGATGCTTTTTATGCACTAATTTTTTATCTTTGTCGTTTGCAACGTGCACTTGCTACGATGAGAGTCTCAAAGTACATGTTATTTGGAGCTATACTTAACAGTTTATTATTTAGGTATGTCTGGAAATCAAATAGGAATAAAGTTCCATTCAATTCAAAATTTAAACGACTGCCAATGTGTCTGCTCAAACGTAATATCAATTGTAAGTGTGCTCACCCAAATTATATTTATACTTTTCGGCAAGTTTTGTTTAACATCGCGTGCATAGCACGTGCATCTTGCTAGTATCCATAGAGCGTGGAGCATTGAATAATTTATCTTATTATCTTCATATTCATCTATATAATAAGACACAACGGTTTTTGGAAAGAGGTGTTAGTTCGCGGTGTGGATTGGTGTCTAGGGGCGTGTCCGGTCGTGATGTTCTCATGTTTTAGGTGGGCGTCTTTACATTGTTAATTGGGTTGAGCAACTAAATCAATACTAATCAATATCAATATCACAATTTAATATGTACCGGTTTTTTTATTGACTTTATTAGCCTTGACTAACCAATCAATACTAACTAATATCACAATTTAATATGCATCAGTTTTCCTATTGACTTTATTAGCCTTAACTAAATAAGCCCAATCAATACTGCTCAATATCCCAATTTAATTATATAATAAGACACAACGGTTTTTGGAGGAGGTGTTAGTTTGCATTGTGGATCGACGTCTGGAGAGACACGTGTGGTCGAGATCTTCCCAGGTTTTAGGTGGGCATTAAGAAAAGTCTTTACACTGTTAATTGGGTTAAGCAGGTTTTAGGTGGGCATTAAGAAAAGTCTTTACACTGTTAATTGGGTTAAGCAGCCCAATCAATACTCCTATTGACTTTATTAAGCTTGACTAACCAATCAATACTAATGAATATCACAATTTAATATGTATTGGTTTTCTATTGGCTTTATTAGCTTTGACTAAATAAGCCCAATAAATACTTATCAATATCCCAATTTAATCAATTACAAGGTTTAAGACCCGACCATATGACCGGAATCATTTCTAAAATTCACATCTCCTAAATTTTTGTGAGGAATTCAATAATTGATAATTGTTTTTGGAGTTGATCGACAAAAATTAGGCATGTTCTAGGCAGAAACAACCTCTTCTTCTTCTTCAATTCCAATATTCCACCACCACATTCACTCCACCATCTCCTCTCTTTACACTCCACCAACAGGCTTGGCTTGCCAATCAAAATAAAGGAAAGCTTAGGTACATACCATAATGACCAAAGTCGATGTTTTCACTATTGAAAATCCATCCCAGCTTCCAGAAAGTTTCAATGGATCTGAAAAATGATGCAAAAATAATGTCTTTTCTATCTCCTTCAGATTATATACAGCGAATTCGGCAGCCTGTAAAATTGAAAACAAAAGATAATTAAACAGCATGACATAAATCTAACTAAGAGTTTACAGAAAGGCAAGACAAATGTTTAAAGCATGTCACCGCCATCTTTGGAAAAAAAGAAGAAATTATGCAAAGATCATTTACATAATTTAAATAAGACTGGAATCATAAAGTCTAGAAGACAATAAGACACAAAATACCATATACCAGACCCTGACACGGAATTATGTATGGTTCTACTCATGGGATAATAGCATAAAATTAGGGCATGTGAAAATCCTAAAATGTATAAAATTAGTTCCAGCGAAGACATCCGAACTCCTCGGAGTTCTACAACTGGTTTAGGCAACCTTATTAAAACCCAGAACTACAGAACGTTGTTTCCAGTTACAACATTAGTGATCATTGTCATGCATAGCAAAACGCATCTGTTCTCTTTATTTCTCTCTCCCTGAACACTTTAAACCCAGGTGTGTACGTACAAGTTGTTGCAGATACATTCCCCTGAAACTCACAATAAATCTACATAATATCATCTCATTCAAACCACTCAACTATCAAATAACCCAAAATCTCCAAAAAAATCCCCAAACGACCAAACCACGGCATAGCTCATTATCAGAGTATATTTTCTCTCAAAACGCACCATGTCAGATCATATCAGAACTGGCTATCATGAAGCCAAAATTTATAGACTAATAAAGTGTAAAAACACTTCAAAATGTACTACAGGTTCAAGCATCTCCAAGATTGCTTCTACTCGAGGCTTAAAAATTGCACTCGTAAGCTAGCACCCATAACCAGAAATTGATACGATGCATACACAGAAATAGTACGGAGGTACGTCTGTCTTCTTTGCAGAACTACTTCCTTTCCTCGGCAAGACACACAGCATGTATCTAATTCTAACTAATCTACTATCTATATACTAAAACAGAGACCTTTAAAGGAGGATTTTCTCTCTCCTATGTGTCACTCTAATATGAGAGTTAGATTTTTCTCTAATCCTATGTGGAACTATAATATGAAAGATAGTATTTTCTAATAGCCTACAATCCTACCTACATTGAACCTCTTTGGAGAGTTTGAGTGTATTTCTAATTCTTATATTTGGAGAGAGTTTGAGTGTATTTCTAATTCTTATATTTGGAGAGTTTGAGTGTATTGTCAATTCTTATATATTTGATAAAATAAAATAAAAAAAAAAAAATTGCTAAAAAATAGGTGATTTGTAGAATGTAATTTCATATTACGAATCAAACACTTTTATTGTTCTAATTTTTATATATTTGATCAAATAAAAAAATTGCTAAAAAATAAGTGATTTGTAGAAACTAATTCCATATTACAAATCATACAATTTTAGTGTCTATGAGACTATGATAAAACACCGACTTATTTCGAATATATCTTTAACGCGTAACAATTATACTAAAAATAACATCACAAAATATATAATAGAAAATGAAAAAAAAAATAACGACAAAGCAATAATGACAAATATTTTAAAATATGTATAATATTGAATGAAACTAACGTAAAAAAAAAAAAATTAATGGAGAACCAAAAACTGGATGCAAATGTATCGAACTAACCTCAAATAATATTTAACGGAAAATCGGAAACTGGATGCAAATACAAGCATTAAACTAATCTTAAAAATTAATTAATAGAAAATCGAATATGGATACAACTACATTAAACTAACCTCAAAGAATAATTAATGTAGAAAATCAAAACTTGGATGCAAATACATCAAACTAACATTAAAAAATAATTGTCATAAAATCGAAACTAGATGCAAATACATTGAGCTAACCCTCAAAGATTAAATTAACAGAAATCGAAAATTGAATACAAACCGCATTGAACTAACCTCAAAGAAAAATTAATTATAAATTAGAAACATAATGCAAATGCGTGGAACTAATCTTAAAAAATAATTAACGGAAATCGAAACTATATGCAAATACAACTTTATCAAATAATAAACGAAATCGAAACTGGATGCAAATACATTAAATTAATCTCACGTAATAATTAACGGAAATCAAAAACTGGATGCAAATGCATCGAATCGACTATGAAGAACAATTAATGCGAAATTGGAAATTGGATGCAAATGTATTAAACTAACAAAAAAAAAAAAAAAAGTAACGATAAATCGAAACCCGGATGCAACGGCATTGAATTGATCTCAAAAATAAAAATAACGAGAATTGGAAATTGGATGCAACTGCATTAAACTAACCTCAAAATATAAATAACGGAAAATCAGAAACTGGATACAAATGAATTGAACTAACCTCAAAACATAGTTGGGTTATATGTTGTGGGAATGTCTCGATAAATATAGTTTTGTATTTAAAATGGTGTTTATCTTATCTCTTTTCGTATTCAAGTAGCTTCAATATATATGAACTTCGCCTTATTAGGCAATCTCACAAAACATCAATCAAACTTCTATTATTAAACAACAAAATGAAGTTGAAGGATTTTATCAAATGCAAGTTTTTTTTTTAATGGAGAGTGAGGTTTTCACGTTATAAGAAATTTGGTTTAGTGATAAATATAATATTAATATATAATAGTTCTGCATATTTGCAAATATTTTTCAGAATAATTAATATAACAACACCCGTTCGTAGATAATCTTTGAAGATCGATTCCATATAGTGAGTCATGCATAATTTAAAGAATAATTAATTGGAAATCAAAAACTGAATAATCTTCGATGATCCCACATAGTAAATAACAGATGGATCAGTAGAACTTGGTATTACACACCACATTAGATAATTATAAGAAAATCGAAAACTGGATTCAAATACATAACTGAGCTCAAAGAGTAATTAACGGAAAATTAGAAACTTTATACAAATTGCATTAAACTAACGACAGAGAATAATTAACGGGAAATTAGAAATTTGATGCAAATCTTTGAAAAATATTTAACGAAAAATCGGAAATAGTATGCAAATACATCAAACAAACCTCAAATAATAATTAATGGGAAACCAAAAACTTGATGCAAATGCATTGAACTTAACTCAAAAAATAATAAACAAAAAAAAAAAAAAAACAATGCAAATCGCATTGAACTAACCTCATAGAATAATTGGTGGGAAATTGGAAACTAAATGCAAATGCATTGAAATAACCTCAAATAATAGTTAACGGGAAATCAGAAACCGGATATAATTGTATCGAACTAACCTCAAAGCATAAATAATCAGAAACTAGATGCAGATGCATTGAACTAACCTTAAAGAGTTATTAACGGGAAATTGAAAACTGGATCCAAATGCAATGAAGTAATCTTAAAGACTAATTAACGAAACATTGAAAAATGGATGAAACCGCACTGAACTAACCTTAATGAATAATTAACGGGAAATTATAAATTTGATGTAACTGCATTGAACTAACCTCAAAAAATAATTAACGGGAAATCAGAAACTTGATGCAAATGCATTGAACTAATCTCAAAAAACAATTAACCTAAAATCGGAAATCGGATGCAACTGCATTGAACTAACCTCAAAGAATAATTAACGGAAAACCAAAAACTAGATGCAATTGCATTAAACTAAAATCAGAGATTAACTAACGGAAAATCAAAAATTGGATGCAAATGCATTGAAATAACCTCAAAAAATAGTTAACTAGAAATCGGAAGTCGGATGTAACTGCATCGCACTGACCTCAAAGCATAAATGTCCACTTTTTTAGCCTTCTCACATGAATAATTACGAGTAATTAGGAACCCAAAACGAAAGTGAATTTATAAAAACAGGCCCTTACATATATGTAAACTGTATAGAAATTGTAAAATATTGAACTAACCTAGAAAAACAATTAATAGGAAATCGAAACTGATCTGACGATGTATTAAACTAACCTCAAAGAGTAATTAACGGAGATTGGAACATGGATGCAAATACAATGAACTAATCTCAAAACTAATTAACTAAACATCGAAAATTGATGCAACTCTTTGAATTAACCTTAATGAATAACTAACTGGAAATCATAAAGTGAATACAATTGCAAGACCTAACTAACCTCAAATAATAATTAACAGAAAATTGGAAACTTGATGCAACTGCATTGAACTAGCCTTAAAGAATAATTAATGAAAAATTAGAAACTGGATGCAACGTACTACATTAAACTAATCTCAAAGAATATATAATTAATGGAAAATCAAAAATTTGATGCAAATGCATTGAACTAATAACCCTAAAACATATTTGTATTATATGTAGAGAGAATAAATGTCTCGACAAATATAGTTTTGCATTTTAAATAGTATTTATTATAATTTTTTTTTATTGTGATTGGGAATGTCTTGCTATTCAAGCAGGTTCATTATTATTTTGGCCACATTGGACATTCTCACAAAACTTTAATCAAACTTATATTATTAAACCTAACAATAAAAAGAAGTCGATGAGTTTTATCATGGTTTGGTGCTTCCTTTTTATAGAGAATGGTGCAAGAAATTTAAATGAGTAATTAATATAATTTTTATTTTTTCATAGTTATGCATAGTTGCTAATATTTTTTTTAGAATAATTTAATATAATGACACCCGCTCATAGGACACGCTCATGTGATAAATCTTTTCAAATGAAAGTAGTGTATTTTTTGATGATATGAAAATAATCAATCTGTTTTAGTGATTTGTACACATTAGTACATAAAATTTGAATGGTGATGATTCTGACTAAATCACCATAAATCTAATAAAACTATTATACAAGCTAGATTAAGTTTAAGATAATTCTATTTGAAAATTATGGATTAATATTCTAAACCATAAAGTGAAAAAGTTATCTCAATTTAATCCCTTAGTTTCCAAGTACTTATACACCATAATCGTTGCCATTAACATATTTCGGTTTATTTTCAATAAAAATATATTCGATTCAAAAATTTGCCGTTAAATCACTATAAAAATACAAAGCTAGACCGAGTTTAAGATAATTCTATTTAAAAATTACGGATTAATATCCTAAACCACAAAGTGAATATCTTTATCTCAATTTGATCCCTTAGTTTCCAAGATCTTTATGCGCACCATAATCGCTTCATTAACGTATTTTTTTGATTTATTTTTAATAAAAATATATTCAGATTCGAAAATTTGTGTGAGACATTTTGTAAAGCTTTTTCAGCACACAAAATATTTAATAGATCCCGGGCGTATGCCCGGGTCCAAAATCTAGTTCTAACTAAACACGTAGCATACCTCGACATATTGCACAAGCACATATAGCCGGACCTAAAGTGATACATAAGATAGTCAATTTTGAGTCTATGAGTACATAGACAGTAAAGTGTCCTACATTAGGGGTGATTGGTACACTACAACGCACTCGGTATAGACAACACCCCACCTCTCAAACTGAGGCAAACCTAAATACATCCGAAAAGTTTGAAATCCCATAGGCCCCTTCCTCCACCAAAGGCGCCGTTCCAAACTCACAAATACTAATATGAGCGATGAACACTTCAGCTAAAAAGTTGTTGTCCTCCCACTAGACTATAACGAAATTTATTGGCACCAACAGCCCTACTCATACAAAAGGATTCTAATCGTTAAATCTGAATCAAACAATGCATGGTTTACAGCAACAAGTGTATCTCCAGTGGTGTATCCAAAACTTTTAATAGCAGCAAATTAAACAAAGCATACTACCAACATTCGATAATGCTTAAAAAACCAAATGACAACTTATAGTTCTTGCTATATTTGGCATTCGATTTAGCTTTTGACTTCGTCTCATATTAAAACACCGTGCAGATGAACTCATGCCTTACAGCGGTCTCACCGCACTGTAATTCAATTGACACAAACGGCTATTTCCAACGGTGGTGTGGTAGCCCACCAAAAACAATTCATTTCTAAACTCAAAATATAAGCCCCCCTACTTAACCGTTTGGTTATCTTTGACCTTAATATTTATTAAAAATATAAACACACTCGAATGGAACACACTACTAGTGCCTTACCATGTCTACTCAAGCATTAAAGTAATTAACCAGACAGCATATACAAACAAAATCACTTGGTAATTTCAATAGGATATCAGACTAGTAGAGTAAACAATGTTAATTAAATATAAGCCAAATTGCCAAAATAAAATCAAGGCATAGATGGATATAGGGGGTGTATTGCACTCCTGAGATTAGAAAAGCTCCACTACCATATAATTAATTGCCTAGAAAAATTTCAAACTATAAGGACTTACACACCCAATTTTTTTTAGTAAACTTCTATACTACCACACTTCTAAAATTTTCACAACTATAATAAGAATATTATCAACAAAAAAAAAATAGTATGAAAAAAAAACTTATAAAAAATATTCCAATAAACCAACTTTTTTTTTACTTTTTATTTTTTCCCTTACAAAATTATCATTATCATTTATTTTAAGTTCAAAACCATTAAAGATGGACAAATGTGTATTTGAATATTTGATAGGTTGATAAGACTAAAACAAATAGCCAAAGACCCAAAGCCCAACATGTCAGTTTTTATAATTTTAATCACCCCTAACAAGCTCGTATGCTCTCTTTTCTTTCTTTTACTCTCAATTCTTAAACAAACGGTCATACCTTAACCCAAAATAATAATAATAATAATAATAAAAACAAAAAACAAAAAACAAAAAACACAAATTCAAAAAGGACTTACGGCGCAACGTAACTTGTTGCACGCTTGTCCTAATTATTTGTAAAACTCATTATCATTATCAATAAAATTTCCACTTCAAAAAAATAAAAACAAAACAATATAATTTTTTATTTTCAATTTTAATATTTTATTTTCAATGTTAATATTTTTTTAAGTCTATATAACATTATATAGACTTATAATATCATATACATTAATATAAGTCTATATAATGTTATATAATGTTCTATATAAGTCTATATATTGTTATATAGACTTATAACATTATAGGAATTGAAGTTAACAATTTGTTGAATTGTTGTAGATTTGTGGATTAGATTATATAGATATATATAGACATAGTAGTATCAATTAATGGCTTAAGTGCTTAAGTAGTTAACTTCATCAGTTCATATTAAATTCTTAGTAGTCAACGCACTCTAGTTTTGTTAATTGAAATAAATGCATAATTTTGTTGATTTTTATTATTTAGACTTTCTTACAAAAAAAAAAAAAAATTGCATACGTTGTTTTTTTTGTAGTGGTCTCCATCATTATCATCATCATCATCTTCTTAATACATTGACAAACATTTTATATTACATTGGAAATAAATTTCAATCGGAAGCCGTCCCACACAAAATTGTTTAAAGTAATAATCTCCTTCTCAATATGAACTAAATGACCATTGCAATCAACTACAACATTAATAGTCTCAAAGTTGGTTAAAAAGCCCAAATCCTAAAACAAAAACGAATAACAATTATAATATATTATTATGATAACAAAAGTGAGAAAATTACTTTACATTAATTTATTGTATAATAAATTACTACAAAAATAATAAAAGTGAGAAAATTACCATCACAACAGTGATCGAGAATTTCAAGGAGATCTTAAAGAAAGGCAAAAAAGATAAAAGAAAAGTTCTGGACAATAAAATGTGGCCATATATACGTTAATGTTATAATTTTTTTTTTAACTTGTGTTATTCAATATAATCCAAGAGAGAGCGAGTGAAGTGATTTTGTTATTTGACAGAAGAGTTTTATTTATTTTTTTAGATATAGATAAAAACTTGAGTTTTTTAATTGTGAGTTGGTTTAATGTTTTTTTTTAATTGTTTGTATCGAGTGAGGTAAGTATTGTCAAAAAGTTTAATAAGGAATTGGGTTCTCAGGGATTGTGAGTGATTTTGTTATTTGGTAGAGGAGTTTTATTTGTTTTTTTAAATATAGATAAAAGTTTGAGTTTTTTTAATTGTGAGTTGGTTTAGTGTTTTTTGTTTTTTTTTAATTGTTTGTAACGAGTGAGGTATGTATTGCCAAAGAGTTTAATAAGGAGTTGGGTTCTCCCGGATTGTGAGTGATTTTGTTATTTGGCAGACGAGTTTTATTTGTTTTTTTAGATATGGATAAAAGTTTGAGTTTTTTTTAATTGTAGGTTGGTTTAGTGTTTTTTGTTTTTTTTAATTGTTTGTAACGAGTGGGGTAAGTATTGTCAAAGAGTTTAATAAGGAGTTTGGTTCTCAGAGATTGTGAGTGATTTTGTTATTTAACAGAAAAGTTTTATTTATTTTTTTAGATATAGATAAAAATTGTTTAGGTTTTTTAATTGTGAGTTGGTTTAGTGTTTAGTGTTTAGTGTTTTTTGTTTTTTGTTTTTTTTTTATTGTTTGTAACGAGTGAGGTAAGTATTGCCAAAGAGTTTAATATAAGGAGTTAGGTTCTCAAGTAGTAAGGGATTAATTGAAATCGTGTGTTTATTTTTTTTCTTAAATATAGTTGGTTTATTTTTTGTCCTAAATAAGTGGCAACTAACTGAAATCTTTATTATAAAGTTTATTGTTTTGTGCCGATAACATAGTTCGGGATTTCAAAATCATCGAAATTCTGACAAATCTAAAAACCGAAATTTATAATATTTCGACCCATATTATATTCGGAATTTCACTAATTTTTGAATTATCAATATTTCGACTCTATACTATTTTTTCTAGTTTTTTGAAAAACTGAAATATTGGGCAGCTAGAGTAAAATTAGTGGAGCGTACATTATAATAAGTAGAACATTTTACTCTAATTATAATATATAGTTATAAATAAAATTATAAGTAAAATATTATAATATATAGTTTGAGTAAAATTAGTAGAACATTTTAATTATATTGACAAATATATATTATAATTTCTCTTTAAGTGTACCGAATTTTTGAAATCCGAATTTTTATTTCAAAATGTTTAATACTCGTATAAAACATATATACTACATACTATTAACGTATTGCGAATTTTTGACCAAATGTTTCTAATATGTAAACAAATGAAACTCGAATTATTCTCGTACCGAATAACTCCCGTATTCCAAATTGCTAACAAGGACTCTTCTCATCAAGGAGGTATAACTGTATAAGTAGATAATTATATGGCTATAAAGGTAATTACAACTAATACATTCCTAATTAGTATTGGAAGAATAGTACAATATGCTCACTAATATATATAGAAACACAGGCAATGGCTTAACAGGTATGACATCCTTAATCCCTCTTATGTTTTTGGTATGCATCTCCTCCTTTATGCAGCTGTCCTTAAACGTTGCAAAGATAGTGTGAACTTGGAAATTAGACTAGAGAGGGGTGAAGATTGCAATGAGGGTATGTTTACGTACCGTAATAGCTTTAAGGCTTTGTATCATTGTTGATTTGTTGGTCTGTGTACTGGCAACACTAGCTTTGAGCACTGTCTGCATTATTTTCTATGTTTACATCTTTGCAACAGCAGAATATCAATCATGTGGATCAGTGGATTTGATGACCTGAAAAAGCACGTTCTTTGAATCTCTAAATCTCATTGACTTCGAAATAAGTCGCATAGGTCTTATGGTAGGTACTTTTACTTATCAGTTATTATGTTATGCGTGTAATGTGGGGATTTTGGCTATATGTGGGGATTATCAGGTAGAAACAGGCGGGATATTTGGCTGTCAGTTTGTGAAGTTTGCAAGACAATGAGAGTTGCACGCTACCACATAACCAAGGTTCAATATGCCTGCGACCAGTTGGGAAAGGGGGTTCAGGGATCGTTCATGACAAAATAGGCATATCCAATAAAATCCTAAATCACCGCTATATTTTGTACTGTTGGAGTTTGATTGCATCTTACGTATTTGAGGAAAATAATTTATATCAATATCACTGTAAAGGAGTGTTTTAGGCTTTCCTTTACATACAAAGTTGAATAGGAACTGGAAAGAGTTATTATTGGGACCGAGTTCGGGTTAGGAGTGAACTGTCTACGTATTTTTCTCTCGATTCTAAGGGGAGAGAAGAATCAGGTTTGGTGTAGTTCATAAGAGGGGTATTTATAGATGTTGAGAGTGAATCTTCGCCCACCACGTGTAAAGTGTATCACAAACGTCTAGATTAAGGAAGCGTGTGAGTATTGTCTTTATAGGTCTGCTGTGATGATGGGGATTATTAGTCTGGGCAAGTAGCTTGCGGCAGTGGTCAGTAGCTGGTGGCAGTGATTTGTGCATGTGCATCTCTGTTCCTGATTGCTTCTAGAAGATAAGCTGAGTCACGTTATAGCCTGGTTCGCGTGCTGGCGCGAACTGTTCTGGAGCGTTCTCTTAGCTTGGGGATGCGATCTGATTCTACGGGTCGGTGTAGTATTTCCATCATGCTGAGTACGCACCTGATACTCTTGAAGGAGGATATCACTCCCTTACAATCACCTTGTTAGGGACTCTGCACCAGTAATACTTTGATGAGTACGTAATATACTTGATTACTTGAAACCATATCTCCCCAGCATTTGATACTTCCATGAGAACTATATATATATATATATATATATATAACTCATCAACCATGCATGAAATTAAACATACTAACATTACGAAGCTTGTAACCTCTGATTGTTATTCACATACACATTAAACACTCAGAGAGACATCAGAGACTATATGATATATATCAACAGATCCTAAAACAAAAACCTATATAACCTGTTCCAATGTGATGTAAACGCAAACGAATCTGGCAATGCAAAGCAATGTCGATATATATCACCCCAAATCCCTTCTCAAAAGCTCCAGTCATATGAAGATAAATATGTAAGTACGCAAACGAAGGGGACAAACATAACAAGTAACAAAAGTGAAAAAATTCTTGTAATGTCCATAATCATAAGCTTCCTGATCGAGTAGGCCGAAAAAGAAGGACAACACAGATAATGAGTGCATAAAGAAAGAGTGTCACAATGATGTAGGTCATGCCTTCATCATCAGATGCTGTGTTAGTCGACATTGTGGGATGTGCTGTACTGCTGTGTGGTATATGCATTGAGAATATCAAGAGCTAGAGTAGAAGACTACGAGGAGAGGAGCAATGCAAAGGAAGGTATGTTGAGATTGGATGATTGTATTCAAAACACTGTTTCCTTACAAAATGCTAAGAACCAACTCATAAGTCAAAAGGGGTGCATACCGCCGCAAGACAAAATAAACTCATTTCTGTGTGCATAATTAGTCCTTCAAATGCATTTTGTGTGATGTTTCCGAAATCAAATATAGCTTAAGGTGAGGTGCTAAGAACCAGTTCATCAGTCAAAATGAGCTGCATACATACCACATGAAAAAACGACACAGTTTTTGTGGAGAATTGGTCTTTCAAGTCAAGGTTTCATCGTTCAACTGCACTTCTCTTTTTATTTCCAAAAGAATTGCTAGTCTTTAGGTGAGGTATGTATGCAAAATTTCACATTGGGGAGTTGCCTCTCAACATTTTTCAATGTGAGAAACAGAAGTGTAAGGACCACTAATAACGCAAAAGGATACTGTCTACTCTTGCTCGTCAAATAGAGAATCTGCAATTTCCTCCTAATAGAAAGTTACACAAGTTGCTTAGAAATTAAGTGTATTCTAAATATGGCATTCGAAGTTTCGAACAATAACTTGAAGGAGACTCTCAACTACTTCATCTTAAAGCTGCAATTCAAGCTGAAGTAGTAGGAACAAAAGAGTAAGTAGAATACGGGTGCTTTACCAAAAAAACTAGAATAGGCCTGGGGGCTGCCAGCGTAGAAGCTAATCTATGACAGACTGATGTCATCATCAGTACATGATTTCTGTTTTTAGTACAAACTCGTTACTGTAAGTATAAGCTAATCTGCTAATATGGCATACCATCAGTCCATCAGTGCAACTCCAGTTCACTTATGTTTTCATATTTTTTCTAAGTTTACATATCTCCCACAAAAATATTCATACATTCACACAATAATAGATACTACAGTCTACAGATCCAATAAAACATAATTTGGATTAGGGCTGGTCATCGAGTCGAGCTATTCGTGAGTAACTCGAGCTCGGCTCGTCGAAGGCTCGACTCAAACTCGTTTTATACGTCATTTTATACTTTATACGTCATTTTATACTTTATACCCAACTATAATTTACAATTTATACTAGTTTTGATGTTTTATATACAATTTTTTCGATATTCAAGTTCAAACGAATAATATTCGAACAACTCGAGCAAAACGAGTCAGCTTCAATAAAGCTCGAATGCGAGTTCAAGTTGAGCTTCTGCATGTGCGAGTCGAGCTCGAGTATAGCAAAACTCGACTCGGGTAGCTCGATGACCAGCCCTACTTTGGATCAAGGTAAATAGATAATCATGTAATCGACAGTGCTTTAAAAACAAATTCGGAATATCTGCTTTCCACTTTTTGACTGAAAGGAAATGAAACAAGCCTACCAAAAGTCGGCCAATAAGGAAGGACAGCAGAAACACAAAAAGTGAAAAGTATGCTTCCACTCATGCCGTGTTGGACTAGTGAAGATCCAGAATTTACCAAGTAAGTTTCAATTATCTCATATACTTCCATAAAACTTGGGATATATCACAGCAGAGAATTTGTCTCCCAATAACCAAGAGAAAAGTATTACATAAAACCTGGACTGATCATATAATATATAGACAACGAGAAATGTTATTACAACTTAAAACTTAAAAGTAAAAAGTAGTTTACACTTTTCCTAATGTGTTCCAAGCTCCATTTTCTCTCCTTGCTCTTTGCTCACTTCCAGGTGCTTCGCCGATAAAGGTGACTCAAACAAAACTAAGCACATAATCAGCAGCTCTTCCACAATACAAAACCTCTTCACTGACCTATATATAGCCCGTGATCAACATTTTGAGCAACACGAGATGGTCAACACACAGGATTAGAACCAAGAACCCTGTGCTGACAAAAGAAAAAACTCTAATTTGAATTCAAGAAATTTTTCGGGACAGGTTCTTCAACCCGCATCCAACACACTTCAGTATGACCGTCTCTGTTGATGAATCCGGTGTGATGACAAACTTGACATCGAGGAAATCTCTAATGTGTCTAAGGGTTTCTATTGCATATGGTGAGAGCTTTCCGACACGAACCTTGGAAACATCTTGTGGGCATAGAGCGCAGAGGATGAACAAAATCCCCTACAAGAACAAGATTTTGATAAGTAAAACGTGGAGAGGCTCAAGGTGAAAGATTTCATCATAATTGTGCATTTAGTAAAAGAAAGAGGGAGATACACTCGACAACCTTTATCACATTAAAAATCAAGTTGTTTGACACACGCATACAAATCTTTGAATTGACTAATCATTAATCCAAGTGAGCTGAGAGAGAGAATCAGAATGAACTTGAGCCTGTCATGCTTAGCTCATTTCTCTCCCATTTCTCCCTTTCTAAACATACATTTTGATAGATCTACCGCTTTTCACTTGGCAACTATTTCTGGGAGTCACAAGTTGTACTGCCTTACAGAAATATTTTGTATCACCTAGCAAGCTCATAGGCACCATCTTTAAGTAATGTGATACATTATTTGGTATCTGTTGTATCTGCTTACACATACAGAAATGTGATAATCATGCAGCTACGTAAATATATCTGTTGTATTTTATCGTTATCTACTTATCTTGGTCCTTGATTTGTTTATAAATCTGATAACTATAGTACATTATTTGGTAATAAAGAAACATATTATCTTGAGTCAGAGACTCAGAGAAGCACTGTAATAGATAGAAGAAAACAAATACCAAAAAGAAAACGAAAAGAGTACTGAGTCAGAGCCCAAACCTGGTGCATAGAATCTACAACTCCGCCCTGCTCTATCTCTCCAAGTAGCATTGAAGCAGCTTGCTCACCAACGTCTGCAGGAGGCATCAGTTCTTTTCTCTCATCATCGTCGTAATCATCTGTGTCCTCTCCCCTTGCATAACAGACTGCTGTATCAGTAGAGATGAAGCAGCCAGTAGTAGTCTCAGCAACCAATGAAATGCCATAACCAGGCGATCTGCCAAAGGAATGATAAAATCATTACTCAATGATGTGCAGAGGTGGCTATTTCAATTTTCAAGTAACAACGAAATCACAGTCAAGTCCTTA
Source organism: Coptis chinensis (assembly GCF_015680905.1). Lineage (NCBI taxonomy): Eukaryota > Viridiplantae > Streptophyta > Magnoliopsida > Ranunculales > Ranunculaceae > Coptis > Coptis chinensis. The sequence continues at coordinate 20,074,344 of NC_141456.1, read as the reverse complement.
GATTCTCTTACCAGATTAAAAAAATCCCTTCCATGAAACCATGGTCATGGGAATAAAATGAATATATAGGCTATATAAATATATAGAAAATTCATTACACAAAAACAATATATAAAATAATAGACAAATACTGACTTACTTTCCCGCCTCTTGACCAGATCTGTGGTCTTGAAATATGTGGACATCAGGAAGTAGCCGATTAAATATCCCACGAGCAGCATGTATCATGGTCTTCTCAAACTGATAAGAAACTTTGGTAGAGAATGCGGTACCTCTAATCCTCTTAACCATTCCTTCATCGATCCATGTGACTGCCTACATGAGAAATATATATATCAGCAGCCTACTAGCTGAGCACGAGTCCAGGATAAGAAAGGTACTGAAAACTCACTGACAGACTGTTCAGTACAATTGGAATGCCCAAATGAACTTCCCCACCACCCTGAGGAGGACTACCACGACTTTCTATTTTTAGATCCAGTCCTTCTGAAGGAACTCCAAAACGCTTAAGCAGAGGCAATGTTGTCCTTTTGAATGTATCCACTGATGGATCTTTAGAATCATTTGTAATTCCTGTAAAACAATTTTAAGTACTTCAAGGTGAATACTCTGGCCTTAATTCCATGCTATAGCATAAACTAATGAGATTTCACAAGATCAAAATGAACTCTACGTTGTTGCTGGGAGATGATGCTTCAAAGGTTTTACAAGAACAGCATTGCTAGGCATCAGAAGTGTACATGATATAGCCTATGTCCCCTGAATGTAACAGGATCTGTGTTTTACGCATAACAGAAAGTGGTTTAACTTAACGGAATGAACATGATTAGGAATTCTGGAAGAGAAAGAGTTCACTAATTATTTGACTTCCAGACACGTGATTTGCGAAAATGTGCCGTGAACATTCCAGACAAAACTAATACTGTACATGCTTAGTACGTTACTTACTCAAAATGTAAGAACCTGTATAAAGGCTTATTCACTAAGCTCTCCATTGTACGCATAGCTTTTGACGCTGATAACAGCTATCTAATCCATATTAAAACAGAAATATTGGAAGAAATGTAATGTTCAAAGCCTGAAGGTTAAGACGCCTACATGTTTACTTTTTTACTTTTTTTTTCTGGGAACGGTAACCCACATATTAACTTATCCATTTTCTTACTTGTGAATTGCCAGTTTCATTCTTTTGGATTTGGAGAAGTAGAGAAAATGTTAGCAAATAAGAGGAAGGGTTCCAAGATTGAAGGGCTCCCAAAAAGAAAATGAGATAGAAATTGGAGAATAAATCACCATCTGGATTATATACCACTTCCAATGATGTAAGATTAAAACAAAATAAACTAAATAAAAATGCAAACAGACCGTATTTTTAATATTTTGGAGTATTGTTCATGGTATCATTGTTAACATTTGCTTGAAGGTACAGAAATTTGTGTACTAAACAAGAGTGCTATGGAACAATGGCAACAAGAAGCACAATTGATGTCAGTCCGAGTGACAATAGGCATTAGGCACAATAAAATAGCAAAACCATGTAAATGGTGTTTCAGATGCAAAATATCCTAGAAGCCCAAATAAGAAATATTTGGGCCAGGTCTGAAGCAGACGAAGTGCCAATTGTTTATCTATTCATACAACTAACTCTTCAAGATTATGACCTACTACACTCCAGCGCTTCTCCTACCAAGCAACCCTAACAAAAGTATACATTTTGAAGCTGTGAGCCTGTGATCAAATAGTTCTTGATGAATGGAACTGCAGACAAACTCTAGGTGCTAGTCCACCATAAGACACAACTACCTATGAACACCCAAGGAAGTGAAAGAAAGAAGACGGTGAATGACAAGGAACTATTTTTTTTTTTTTTTTTTTTTTTTTTTGACAAGTAAAATTTATTGATTAAGATGTAAAAAGATTACAACTGTGAGAGAGAAACTCACTTACAAGTACCAACAGTTACGCATTGGAAAGCCAGACACCTCCCAAGAACGTAATGCCCATACTATGATTAACCCCTATAACGACCCCTCAGCTCTATCCCACACTCAAGAACTCAAGTAACTACATCCAAAGTTAGACAAGAAATCCCAATTTTCATCCCTATAGTTAGTCTACATAATTTTCATCATGTCCTTGATTATTGTCCGATTCAAGCCCCATTGTTTGCCCAATCTCACATTCCTTTCTATTATTTCTATGTAATTCCCCAAATAGTTTTTCAAGACCGGTACTTCCCAAACTAGATGATATCCCCAAATTGGCCGCTAATGGCATGACCATGTATTTGATCCAATCCCGAGAATCGTCAATAAGGAACTATGCATAATTTAAGTTGAAAATGAATATGAGAATTATAACTTTAATCTAACAGGTTGCTGACTCATGCTTGACACTCTAGAGTACTTTACGATCAAAATTAACTTCCCATTTTCTGATATTATTCCCTACTGCAATCCACTTCCATGACTACACTTAACTATCAATACATTACTCCATTCCATTTACTCATATAACAACATTAAGCTCTAGTCCCACACTATAAACACTAATTATCTTCATTCCACAAATCAAAATAACAATACCAACACAAAAATAAGAGAACAAAAAACAAACCTTTAAGCCGTATCGAAAGTGGTTTCTTCCCAAAAACACCAAGCACAAGCAATGGTTCCAAAAAATAGCCAATAGACCTACTAAGCCCACAATCATGCACCAAATTTCTCCCACCAACTATAACTCCAGGCTTATATTTCAACTTAGTCCCTGCCAAAAAAATGCCCAACATCAAATAATGAAAAACAAACAACAAAAAACAAATATTTTTTTTATTACCAGTTTCGTTGATTTCGACAAGGCAATCATCAGTAATCTTTTCGAGTAATCTAAGTAACGAAATTTCGTGAGGACGAAGACCAGGCCACGTGTCTTCATGTCGAATATCGTCAATTAAAACTGGAGTTGATGAAAGTGTTGAAAGGAGTAGACGTTGTCTTAAATTTTGACTTCCTTTCAATTTCTTGTATTCTGTTTTCCCCATCTTCTTCTTTTTTTTTTTTTTTTTTAACGAAGGGAAAATGTTTTAGTTTAAGGGAGAGGGTTTAACATTAGGGTTTAACTTCAAATGGGCCCAACTAAATCAGACCTAAGCCCACGTACTTTTTTCCAAATAGCCCATGCCAAATGTATCCAATACTCATAACTATGTTTTTCTACTCACATAGTTGTGGCAGTTGTTTCAGAAAAAATAAATAATAATTTGATCTATGGAGAAATTTAGTGTGAGAATTTAAAACAATAATCAAATGATCTATTGAGAATGCAAGTGTTTCGATTGTGGGGGCTTAAAAAAAATACATTAAGTATATATATAACCATATTCTTATGCGCACATTATAACCATATTTTTTATACAACACTCTTTTAACTAAAGTCTAATATTTTGTGGGTATGATCTTACCACTATATAAAGTATATCCACATAATTTCATATCATTCCAAAATCTCTAACATATTCAAAACTTGATTTGAAAACGTGATTTACTTTAACATTTATGATTTAAAATTTTGCAATTCTCTTTTGGCATCTTTATAAATTTTCAAATGAGCCTAATTTTTGCAATGATAGATTTTCTCCATGGTGAAAAGATGGCATCTACAAAAAATCAAATCATAAGTAAATTTGTATATATAGTAAGATAATTGAGGCTATTGTATAAAAAAGTGTTGAGTATTGATCCTATCCATATATATATATCGAGCCAGTTCCGTTTACCATACTTTTTATACTATGGTTTATACCACACCCCCTACCCCCTACAAAATGAGTTAAGTTCTAATAATTTGAATATCTCTACAAAAAATCGTCTCATTTAGAAATCTATAATCTAGTTAAAAATCGTTGTCAACTTTGAATTTTTTTAACAGCTCATATTTTTTGATTTTGCAATCATCTTTTGACATAGTTTATACATTATCAAATGAGTTGAAATTTATAGATGTGATCTTCATGGTTAATTGAACACATCCACAAAAAACTATGTTATAATTCATGTTGTAGGTAAAATTGTGGGGCGTGGTATAAAAAGTCCCGCTATTAGAAATACATACTTATTTTAAATTTAAATAGATACGTAAATAAAACTTCAGGTATAAAATGAATTAAAACCTACTTTTTTGTGGATATGATGTGCTCATCACCATAAATATCATCTCCACTAAAATTTAGCTATTTTGGAAACCTCTAATGCCAAATGATTGAAATTTTCGTACAAAATTAAAATGCTTTTAAATGTACATAAAAATAATGAACCATGCAGCATATACAACACAAAATCACTTCATAATTTCAATAGGGTACCAGACTAGTAGAGCAAACAATATTAATCAAATATAAGCCAAAATAACATCAGGGTATTATATTCTCGCCTTGTTGTTGACTAATCACCATTTGTGGTCGGTTTCAACAATGGCACAGATGAGAGCTGCATGCAACCGTTAGAAATACATTAACACATATAGTTATATAATTGATCTAATACAAAATACCCACCCGAGCCTCTATATATTTGCTTTTTGTTTTGTTCCCTTTGTCTACAGTTGATTGACATCATGTATAAGATGAACACACTTTGCAATTTGGCATGAAGTGAAGCCTAATGTCTCTTCAAAGTATTTGTTATGTAACGTAGACTAGTTCATGGAAAGTAAAACGAAATAAGAAAAGTATGACCACAGATGTCAAATATGGTGGTCTTTGACAAAAGTATGACAAACATTTTATATTACTAAATAAATAACAATTTACAAAGAAAATAAAATACTTACTACAACATTAATAGTGTCAAAGTTGGTTAAAAAGAAAATAAAATACTTTCTACAACATTCATCCCATATATTGTCTTGTTAATTTCAGCCATTTACAATTGAAGACTTGAAGGTAGTTGATATGGAAAAAGGATATATTTGCTTCAAGGATCCCTCTGCCTTTTGTGTTGTGATGGTTTTTTGTGTGAAAATTGGTGGTTTGGAATCACACCAAGAAAATGTGCATACGAGACTCTTAAGATGTAACTGTATTAAAAAATGTTACTTTCTTTTCAAAGAATTGTACTTGTTGTATTAGACAAAAATAAGATGATCTCTAAAGAAATTTAGTGTGACAATTCAAAACAATAATCATATAATTATATTGAGAATGCGAAGTGTTTCGATTGTGGGGGTTAGAGAGAAAGAGTATTGACATTATATTTGTAGATATTTGAGTTTTTTTAGAGAGATTGGAGTTTTTGCGGTTTTCTACAAATAAACATCCAAATACGATATGCAATGTTATTTTTTTGGCCCTAGAGATTTGATCAAAGAGCTGTGGAGAAATGTGAATTTGGGGTGTCAATTTAGCCAGACCGACCGATAATTAATTGGTTTTGTGTAGCAATTGTTTGTTATACTAGTCCGAGTCTGAACACTTTTGTTTATCACTGTGGTTTTCAGAGACAACGCGTACCAACTGGATATAATTAAGTACCAACTTATGATGTCATAGTTATGTATGATGAGTGTATCTCTTCTATAAAAAGAAAATACACTTAAAGGTGTATTTTTCGACAACCCATCTAAACCTATTAGAATGTGGGAGGATGTGTCATCAACAACAACAACCAAAAAAAAATATCTTAAAATTGGTGGTATAACTACTGTTTGTAATTCCGTAATGTAAAAATGATGTTTACCTAGCTGGAAAACTATGCGGAATGCCGGAATGTAACAAATATAAAATATGCCAACAGTATCCGAAATACCACAGCAAATTCTCGAAATTGGCGACATTTGAAAACCCAACCAGTAAAGGTAAACTTGTCTGTCTTCCAAGTTCCAAGCAGTAAAAGACTCGAAACAAGCTTTTCAATTCTCTTTTTCGCGGCTTGACGTTTCCAAGAGACCAAGACCATCCTGAAAACCCATAAAAACATGGCTGGTTACACACCAAGTGCAGTAGTACCAGTAGCAGTAGCAATGGGTACTTCTACTTCATCATCAAATTTAAGGAAGATAAATATAGAGAAAGAATGTGAACTTAGAATTGAAGTTGCAGAAAGCCCAGTTAAGTTACGTCTTCTTTCTGGCACTGCGGAGATTTATGGCACTGAACTCCCTCCTGAAATTTGGCTCACTATTCCTCCTCATCTCAAATTTTCTGTAAGTATCGAACTTTTTTTATTTTTTTATTGATAATTAAGATGTTGGGTGTTAAAGTTTTGTTCTTTATTTTGAGAATTGGTTATGGAGAGTGTCTTTTTACGTCTGCTATTATGTGGAATCAACTAGGTTGAGTGGTTTGATGATTTAGAAGTGTTTTAGAGGTGGTTTTTTGTCCCTATTTGTGAATGGTGTGAGTTTGGGTGATAAATATTTGTTTTTTAAGCGAGAAAGGTTTATAGCTGCCAAATTCTCTGAATGGTTGTTATTCCGTTGGCATTACTGCAGAATGACCTTGCACAGAAGTTATTTCTACTTCATTGCCTGAGTTAACCTGTTTCTTTATTCAATTGGCCCGTTTAATCTCACATCCTTTTCTAATCTGATAGCAGAAGCATATTAGTCTGTGCTTTTGGTGTATTCCAATCTCTTTTCTTGAAGAATGCAGTGATCCTTGGGTAGTTAATAATTGATATATCTATTGGACCTTTTGAGTGAGGATATGTTTTTATGTCATTCTCAGGTTTTCACCTGGTACGGTGCCACAGTTGAATTGGATGGGATAACTGAAACTGACTACACTGCTGATGAGGTGTATATATATGTGTTTGCTTTAAACTTCTTTGTATTTGGGTATCGGACTGATGATTAATAACACTTTTCAACTTAAATTTACCTTAAATGTTTTTTTTTCAAGGATGAGTTTATTTATTTTGAAATATATGATTTTAGACACCAATGATCAGCTATGTAAATGTCCATGCTGTTCTGGAGGGAAGAAGGAATCGTGCCAAAGCATCCCCAATTTGTGATTCTGATGCTTCTCAGGTATTAATTAAGTTAATGTTGTAGTCCTAGTTTTCTCGACCCTTAGACTTCATCTCCTTCTCTTCCACTTGTTTTATGGTGACCATACTCATATATCAGCTTAATCAGCTACTTAATTGATCATATCACCCTTCATCATGCTAAAGTTCTTCCTTAATTTTCCTATATTCAAATGTAAAATGGAAGATAACATGGTGAAATTGGATTACTGAGATGCAAAAAACTGTTGTTTGTGACTGTATATGTTCGTTAGCACGTATTATGTTCTTTGAATCTTAAGTTACGATATTTCTAGTGGTTCAGGGACCCAGGGTGATTGTCGTAGGGCCTACAGATTCTGGAAAGAGTACATTGTCGAGGATGCTTCTTAGTTGGGCGGCTAAACAGGGTTGGAAACCTACATTTGTAGACTTGGATATAGGCCAGGGATCCATAACAGTTCCTGGTTGTGTTGCTGCTACCCCAATTGAAATGCCAATAGATCCAGTGGAAGGAATTCCCCTTGAAATGCCCCTTGTCTATTTTTATGGACATACCACCCCCAGGTACCGAACCTAACTAAGATTTGCATGTTCTTGGGTCATGGCATTAGTATGCATATATATGAAAATGATCCCTTTAAGTTGAAAAAAGGGATAGTTTGTTCGGTTTGTCCTGATTTTTATATTGCCATTGTTTGCGGAATGTGGATGCCTCAAGGGAAATTTTCTTAACTGGGAATGTTGTTACTGATAGCCATGCATTTATTCATTAGAATACTACTGAAAAAGCAATGTTCACTTATTTTATCGTTACGCTGAAAAGTTTTTCTAATATCACTTGGGTTCATTATCCCCTTCACTGTATAAGTTTGAAAATTAAAACTTTTTTTCTGGAATATTTCAAATGTAAGTTGTTGCTTTGTAGTGTCAATGCAGACTTATATAAAGTGATTGTAAAAGAGCTCTCGCGAACACTAGAGAGACAATTTACTGGTAATGCGGAATCGAGAGCTGCAGGTATGGTGATAAATACCATGGGATGGATAGAAGGTGTTGGTTATGAGGTAATTCATAATTCTCCAGTTTCCACTGATTCTGTTATATATGAACTCAAATTACTTTTTCATGCCTGTTACCTTTTTTTAGTAAGTTCATTTTTTGGTTGCAGTTACTTCTTCATGCCATTGACACATTCAACGCTGATGTTGTTTTGGTTATTGGTCAGGTAAACACCAAATCTGCTTGCCCTTACTATCACCGAACTAGTGCTTACTCATTACCAGAGTTTTCATGTGGTCAAGTGTGCTATATGTTTTATGATTTTATCTAGAGAGTCTAGTGAGACTGTAATGTTAACTTGTCAATTGTGTTGAGGCATTTGAGCACACGAGTGAATAACCACCCTGCAATCTGCAACTACTTAATGGAATAGAGATTAGAAAACAAGTTTGTGTCTAGAGGTTCTTTATTTTACCTTTAAGTAGTTATGTATATGTTTTCTTAACTTTTTGTAGGAAAAACTATGCAGCATGCTTAAAGATGTGTTGAAAAACAAGCCTAATGTGGACGTTGTGAAACTTCAGAAGTCAGGTGGTGTTGTCTCCAGAAATGCAAAGGCTCGACAGAAAGCCAGAAGCTACAGGATAAGGGTAATGTACAATATTTTTTTTATCTATATAGCTCTTCTACTAGAACCGTTGACGACATTACAGAGTGTGGATGCTGTAACCAGAATCCACTCAAACTTGAGTATCTGTTGGCAAATGTATGTGAACTAAATGTAAGAAATGGTCTGTGGATGGACCAACTTTTCACTGATCTTTGCATCCATGTATCTCTAACAAGACTCCCTGATTTAGAAGCTTTATTATGAGATAATAATGTTTTCAAATGGTCCATATGGCAGGACCATTTAAATATGTTGTCTGAGCTGCCTTTCTTGATCATATACTCCTGTTATTTTTACATGCTTTATAAGTTTGACTATTATCACCAAATATATTCAGGTCAATAAGTTTTGACATTATCTATATGTACTTGTATAGTTGCCTCTCTTGTATTGTTGTCTACTTGACTTGTTACCAAATTTTGTCACTGACTTAGAATGACGAAGTTTTGTCATGCCTTTGTCTTCTTCTTTCAGGAATATTTCTATGGCCTCACAAATGATCTCTCTCCACATTCCAATATTGTAAGTTTCAGTGATTTGTTTGTCTATAGAATTGGAGGCGGCCCACAGGCGCCAAGGTCAGCTCTCCCCATTGGTGCAGAGCCTGCAGCTGATCCGATGCGGCTGGTACCTGTGAATATCAACCGTGACTTGCTCCATTTAGTTCTCGCTGTTTCATTTGCTAAAGAACCAGATCAAATTATCTCCAGGTAATGAATTAACAATTACACATTCATCCTACACTCTAGAGTGAAGCCACTGCTATTGGCGAAGTAACTTTGTGATTTCAATTGAAAGATTGCCACTGCTATTATTGTTATTCTTGATTCTAGGGTGAAACAACAATATAGAAATGCTTATCTGCAATGATTGCTTGTGAGCACGGGTTGATGAAATATTAATGTATAACTGATTAAGTGATTAGTTATAAAAGTGAGCCAATTATTGACGAAGTAAAACCAATTGAAGGCCCTACTGCCCATGGGAGTTTTATCCACACCAAACCCCAGATCCTGTCAGAAGGCAGGCACTAACTCAGCCTACCATTCGTGTATGAGATATTATATACCGGTACTTATTTGCGATATATATTTGAATGACGGGATCCGGACATTGATTATTATTATTATTTTTTAAATATACATAGAACTCTACTCATTTTCTTAAATCTATTAACCATTGCAATATCAGTCCGTTGTTTGCTTTCTATTGGTGATTTATATTAAAAACGGAGGGACCCAATATCGGACGATATGGTTATTTTGGTCCTTGCTTCTTTTAGTTGCATTCTCATGAACTAAATATGCATTTTAAAACACTTCTATACTAATGTCATAAACCTTTTTGACACAGTAATATAGCTGGATTCATCTACATAACAGATATTGACATTCAAAGGTACTATCTCTTTAACTGCGATTGTTAGATTATATATGCTCTCTTTGTACTGGATCTTTCTTAAAAATAGTTGTATTTCAGGAAAAAGATAACATACCTTGCACCATCTGCTGGCGAACTCCCAAGCAAATATTTGGTAGTTGGAACATTGACATGGCTGGAGACCTAAGTTATCTGGGATACGAAAATGGTTCAAAAGCTTCAGGTGAAGGGTTTGCAACTTTGCATGGATCCCTGACCTCAGGAATAGTCTGGTGGTGTTTGTTACGTTAGTATGACTGTATATTATTGTTTGACACTGTCTCATACTTGCTAAATATAATTTATGTTTTCCTGCAACCATCGTTTACCAGTTTTTAATTATTGGTTAGCATTCTGATTTCATGCTACTTTATGCATGTGTGCCATGACGCAATACTGTGTAAACAAGACTTCGGCCCCGCATCCTATATAACCTGCTTCGAAGCTTCATTCACCATTAGCTATATTGTTCTTGTGCAAGAAAAAAAAACATTATAAACTATGCAATTCAAATAGTTAACTGGTAAGTGGAAACCATTACAGGTGGGAGATATAAGCAACGGTATAGTGATGTTAAGAACAAGTTTCTTCATTTCCAATAGAGAATATACTCTAACAAAAAACATTTGCAGCGTAACGCCCCAACCTTTCTAACATCTATCGAGTAGAAAAAAAACAACAAACATTATTCTTACTGACATGAAATAAACCTAAAGAAAGACAAACGAATAACTAATCATAAGATCCTTATCAAACAAACTGCAACTAATAATCTGGACATCAAACAAACTGCAACTAATAATCTGGACCAGTTGGCAATGTTTCACTTGAGCAATGAGACCTGAGGAAAGGAAGCATGAGAGGAGTGGAGAGCCCATAAACATGACAATAGCATGCTCTTCAACTTCATTCGGGGCAGTGCAACACTCGGGTGTAATCTCGCTGTAAAAGTAATGCATTACGTCATCAGCACAACTCATCTGGATGGGTGACCCACATTGAGCAGGTGCTTATGATACTCGTCTTCGATTTTATCTGACCAGTTTGCATTGCATCTAGAGTCCATTCAAGAATCAGGTATTCTCTTAAGGAACCTTGATTGTTGGATGATCCCCAAGTAGGCATGATCTTACCCCCATATTGTGACACTGTTCCAGATATGCGCACTGCTGCCTTCCCATTCCTTTTGCTAGCCATGGATATGGAGGATCTATTTTCTATACTGAATGTGGAACTAATTAACTCTTCGGAACAGATCAATATGAATTCCGTTTATCGCTTTTGGGCTAGGTATAAGTCTCATGATATTTAACACTTGAGAGGCCGGGCAAAGGCCATTTTTCATGGCTAGTGGCTAACGATCACTGTAGCAGCAGAAAGAGCTGGCCTCACAATAACCATACATGACTTTCTTAGAATGTTCGGGAATGATTACCAAGTATGAGTGAAATAGCTAGCTAGAAAGATATTATGTCTCCTTCATGTAATGCCCTGTTCCTACCCTAGGCTTATGTCCCTGTCCCTGCTCCTTGAGCAAAGGTTTACACTTTTAATTTCTAGACCATGTTCCATTGGAGAAAGCTACCTCTCCATTTCCCTTGAAAAACCAGTTTGTCACAACGTAGAAACCAGAACAACAGAAAGCATTGCCAGTAACCGCTCCACATCTGAAGTCTCAACTTCAACCTGTCACCTACCGAGTAGTACAGTCCCTTCTATACTTCTATATACTAACATTCAGTTTTCACCTTATGAACCCTATGATCGGAGATCACAAACCACCGAATTCTTATTGAATTAATAAAACACAAAACCCATTATGATTGTAATAAATCAACTCTCAACTCAATTAGAAACAACCGATTCTATTGGACTCATAATAGTAATCAAGCATTGGGTTCCTATCACTCAACAGATTTTGATGTAGCTTAACCAAATAATTGGACTCTAAACTTGCTGTTACTTAAAAGTATCATGATACATATTTATATTGGGTTCCTAGTTTGTATATTTGGGTTCCTAGTTTTCGTTTCGGTGAGCATTGTATTTTACTTAATATTTGTATAATTGTTCATCCCCCTCTGGATGTCTTATTTTAATATACTGTATGAAGGTTTTATCAGAAAAAAAAAAAAAAAAAAAATCATAATACAAAGAAGTCATTTTCAGAATCCACCCACACTTCAATGGGAGGCGACTAAAAAAACGTTAAACCCGGTACAGCTTTCCAAACCCAAATCTTTCTCTGCGATCGTCCTGTTGAAATAGTGTATGCAGCATGAAAAATAGACGCATGAGGTTCAAAATCAATCACAAAATGACAACTAAAAGCAAAAGAAAATAGTCCAAGAGGAAGGGCCGTAAGGTGCAGAAAGAGCGCAAGGGCAAGGTCAGAGGGAATACAACGTAATACAGACGAGCACACTGGATACATCAACTATAGTACAAAATATCCCGATATATCACGATATTTGGGGATATCTATCCATATTTCAGAAAAAGATATTTAAATATCACGATATGTTTAGAGATATATACGACTGCAAATATCAGTTATATTTCGATAATATTTACGATATTTGTGATATTTGGCGATCTTTTGTATATATAATAATTTTATTTAATATTTACCATTATATTTCAAATAAATATAAATAATATATCATGATATATCAAGAAATATCCACAATATCCACGATATATATCGATATTTTAGATATATCTACGATATTTGCATGTGAAACAATGTCAAATATCCCCAAAGAGGGGGATATATCCACGATACATATCCAGATATTGAATATCGATAAATACCCATATCCTGATATTTTGTACTATGACATCAACACCCACGAAAATATCGTTTATATTTTTCTTTTTGTAAAAAATGGTGTTACTCCATTAGACACTAGCATAACTTCTCAAGCTTGACCATTTTTATTTGGGTTAACTAACTAGTATTACCCCCCCCCCCCCACTAGATGAGCCAATTAGGATTTCCCCCCCACTAGATGGGAAATTAGGGTCTCCCCCCTAAATACACACAAAAAAAAAAGGGGTTATTTAGCTTTTGGCTCCACTTTATATATGAATATTAGCGTTTGACTCTCCTAAGTTGGTTTATTCGTTTTTGCCCCAGTTAATATAGTTGGGACCTTTGTCAACTTTAAATATGTAAGTGTTTTTGCTCATCATAATTTTAAAATGGCCTAAATACCCTTCACACGTGACACACGTGACTTTGTTTTTCATTAATTTATCTTTTATTTTTTTTATTGAACCGATTAAGTAAATTACTAAAGGCTAAAAAGAAATAGGAGTGGTGTAATCTTGTTCGCTCACTTAAATTCCATCCAAATGATTTTTCGCTACACTTGAACCAAATCTTGTTTATCTCTCAAAATCTCACCAAATCTTTTCAAAATCTTGCCAAAGAGACCCCCATAAGTGATCTCAAGCACTCCAAGAATAGATGAAGTTCTTGTTGACTTCATTGGTGCAACTTTAAGCCATAATCTAGCTACGAGGTTAAATTAAACACTAATACCCATCTGTGTTTTTAAAAGAGGTCTTGTCAACCCTCCCAAAGTTCATCATCCCTCCCTTCACCTTCAAAAAGCAGCTTCAAAACATGGAACAAATCCTATTATCGGCATGTCTCTAGTTAACCAAGGTTCACTTCAAATAGTGCAAAATCCATTGTATTGCCATCTTAATCCGCTTTCAAGCTAGAACAACCTCCAACAACATAAACATCTTCCCCAATGGTGGTAATGAAATAGAAACTCAACCCCCTTTAAAATATCACAATTGATCTTATGTCATTGATCAAGAGATGTGTCAAAAATGCATGAATTTGTCCGAAGAACCATCTTTTATAGCAACAGAAGAACGACCATGGCGTCCCGATATTCTCGCCTCAACGCGTCTGAACCTAAATGTGGATGTCAAGCATCTCCCATTTCTTGCATGTCATGAGAGTAATCATAAAAAAGCCTTACTAAGCACAATTATAGAATTTCATCCGAAAGATGGGTAATTTGATGTAGCAAAAGATAACGAAGGTATAGTTGGGGATTACGTTAGGGAGTAGTGGACGACCGACATTAGATTGGGTATAGCTCTTGGAAGAGCGGCGTAAAATTGAGATTTTGTGTAAGAATGTAACTAGGGTTTCAGATTTGGGGAAAATGTAGTAGAGAGAAGACTTTAGACCAGGGGAAAATGAGAGAATGAGAAATGCATCATTGCAAGCCAGCGATCTCACCAATCCAATTCCAAAGAATTTGCTCAAAAAAACTTTGAGGGGTTGGCGTTGGATGTTCGATTAAAATCATGTCGCCCATAATTTGACTAACTTTATGTTTTGAAATTTGTATTGAATTTCAAAATCGAAATTTTAAGAAACTAGTATTTACAAGATTCGCGTGCAACTCAACAAAGAAGGGTAAAATTGCCATTTTGAAAATATACTACTGAGCGATTAAAAGTATCCCGAACTAACGGGCAAAGGCCAAAAATAAAAACCAACTTAGGAGAGCCAAACGCCCATATCCATATATAAAGTGGGGCCCAAAGCTAAATAACCCAAAAAAAAAGTCAAAGTGGGTTGACCAATTTTTTTTTGTGTGTATTTAGGGGAGAGACCCTAATTTCCTATCTAGGGGGGGGGGGGAGGGGGAATCCTAATTGGCTCATCTAGTAGGGGGGTAATACTAGTACTAGTTCACCCTTTTTATTTACTAGCCATTAAGCCCGACCATACGGGCTGCTACCTTGATAGTCTAATATATGGTTGAATAAATTTTCTAAATATGTATGTATTTTATGAAAGCCATTAAGAACTTTTAGTTCATGTGTAAACTTGCACTTATATAGTGAAACATTAAGTTGTGATGGAAGAAGAATCAACGAATTAGAATGATTTTTTTTTTTATTAATTGAACTATTATTTATCAACGCATGTGTAGTTTATAGTGAAAATGAACGGTGTATCCAGTTAAAAAAATGTAGAAAGAACGTTAAAAGCCTGAAGTTTTCTAGTTAGGTGTATCAAATTGAAGTTGTAAAGCATGAAGAACAAATGCCATATGTTGAACCTTTGACATTTTTTAAATATGTAAGTATTTTATGAAAGCCATTATAAGAACTTTTAGTTCATGTGTAAACTTTCACTTACATACTGAAACGTTAAGTTGTGATGGAAGAAGAATCAACGAATTGGAATGAAAAAATTTGTATTAATTGAACTATTATTTATCTGCTGCTATTTATCAACGCATGTGTAGTTTATAGTGAAAATGAATGGTGTATCCAGTTAAAAAAATGTAGAAAGAAAAAAAAAATCTAAGACATAGGATTAATTTATATGCAAATGGAAGATCAGGTCGTTGAGAGTCGCTATTTGTTTTAGAATTTTGAAGCGCGCAAGGCTGGTGAAGAAGTATGCATTATTCATATTGTGAATAACTAAATAAATGTAGCAAAGATAAGAGAAAGAGTTGTCTTTCTTTCAAATGATGATTGCCCTAAATTGAATACAAACTAAACTTAAATACCTTATAATTGATCCAATCAACTCAACAAATGAGTGCCTGAAGCGAAAATGGCAGAGATGGTATTCTTATATCACGAATATGTAGAGTATATTTGAAAGTACATGTAAGTTGAAATCAGCAAGTATCGTAGCAACAATATTTAAAATATAATTTTGAAACGCCTACAAAATCAAAATGGAATAAATATGGATTACAAAGGAGCTGAGGGTTAAGTGATGGGAGTCACAACTGGTGTCTCTTGTAATGCAGGGTTTCTTTCAAATGATGTACATAATTAAGAATTGGACTGGAAAAGTTAAATTAATGCATGACATGCAATGACAATAAAAAAAAAATGCAACAGTAAAATGAGGAAAAAAAAGTAATCGGGTAAACAAACTCAAAGATTTCATACCTCCAAAAGATCATTGTTGGATATGTGAGCAGAGAATTTCGGTTTTCCATTCGTCCAATACATCGTCAGCATCAAAGTGATAGTGTATTATTGAGTTTTTTGGTTTCTTTACGTACACCCTCTAATAGATTCACCTCTGTTTGGAGGATCGTATCCAATTGGTCCAACACACCAGAGATCACTGCATAAGCCATAGTGATAAGTGGAGATCAAGTAATGAATATCACCCTCGTTTTTGTTCAGACACTCCAAAAGCATGTGTTTCAATGACATTTGCATTGGTTGCGTGGTCAAGAAATAAGAAATTGCATGATAAAGAACAAAGAACGTTAAAAGCCCAAAGTTTTCTAATTAGGTATCTATTTTACAAAGGCCCACACTTTGGCCCATAGTCATGTTTGGTCAGAGTATTATTTATTAATAACTTTTTTTGCATGTATAAACTTGCACTGGAGTTTCTAGTGATAACGAACAACGTATCCAGTCAAAAAAATGTACAAAGAACGTCAAAAGGCCAAAGTCTTTTAATTATGTATGTATTTTATTAAAGCCCAAAGTTTGGCCCATAGTCGTGTTCTTGGTCAGAGTATTATGTATTAAGAAATTTATGTTCATGTATAAATTTGCACAATAGTTTATATTAAAAACGAATAGCGTATCCAGCCAAAAAAATATATGAACAATGTGAAAAGCCCAAAGTCTGTAAATAATGGTGCCTATAGTCCATTAATTTGTTGAACTTTTTAAATTGTTTGGGTCTCATTGTTTATTTTAAAAAAAAAACCCAAGTAAAGCCCATTAGATAGAGTTATTTTCTTATTTGACTATACGCTTGAGTTGTTTGATGCAAATATTGTTGGGAGTCTCTCTTTTCTAGTTAGTATATCTTTTAAAAGACCCGGGCCTGCTACCTTGTTTGTCCAATATATGCTAGAATAAATTTTGTAAATATGTATGTATTTTATGAAAGCCATAAAGAAGTTTTAGTTCATGTGTAAACTTGCACTTACATATTGAAACGTTAATTTGTGATGGAAGAAGAATCAACGAATTGGAACGAAAGAATTTGTATTAATTGAACTATTATTTATCTGCTATTATTTATCAACGCATGTGTAGTTTATAGTGAAAATGAATGGCGTATCTAGTTAAAAAAATGTTCAAAGAACGTTAAAAGGCCAAAATCTTCTAATTAGGTGTATCAAATTGAAGTTGTAAAGCATGAAGAAAAAATGTGATTGCATCTTTGTGAGGGTAAGCCCAGAAAAATGCCATAGTTGATGCTGGATGCTTACTTTTTGCATATGTTGAACCTGGGACATTCAAGCAATACCTTAACTCAAAGAATTTTGTACCTGGAATTTTATGCAAACAAATGGGTGGAGATTGGAAGGTAATAGATAAATAGTATACATGTATTCCTTATCTTATTGTTTCTTGAAGTGAAATTTGCACTTACATACTGAATTGATTTTATGAAAGCCATTAAGAACTTTTAATTCATGTGTAAACTTGCACTTACATACTGAAACGTTAAGTTATGATGGAAGAAGAATCAACGAATTGGAAAGAAAAAATTTGTATTAATTGAACTATTATTTATCTGCTATTATTTACCAACGTATGTGTAGTTTATAGTGAAAATGAACGGCGTATCCAGTTAAAAAAATGTATAAAGAACTTTAAAAGCCCAAAGTCTTCTAATTAGGTGTATCAAATTGAAGTTGTAAAGCATGAAAAAAAAATGTGATTGCATCTTTGCAAGTGTAAGCCTAAAGAAATGCCATAGTTGATGTTGGATGCTTACTTTTTGCATATGTTGAACCTTGGACATTCAAGCAATACCTTAACTTAAAGAGTTTTCAACTTGGAATTTTCTAAATAGTATACGTGTATTCCCTATCTTATTGCTTCTTGAAGTGAAACTTGCAGTTACATACTGAAACGTTAATCTAACTAGCAAAAGTGTACGTCCATGCACGTCTTCACTTGCCAAGATGTGCTAAAATATGCACTCGATAAATAAAATTGGTTAAACTTGGAGAAAATTGAGTGAGAAATCGGGATAAGGTATTAGAAAACAATCAATAAAACAGAATATAGCAGTGATATTTCAATTTGAATATATTTCAATAACATCTATGTTTCTCCTCAAGTCCCGAACATCTCGGCAAAAATAATTAAAAGTCACATCGATTAATTAGAAAGTATGTCAACGTAGAAGACAATAATTTGTATCTTCATATGCACCGAGAACAAAAGAGAAAAAAGAACGGACATTGAGCTCCATCTCGCCATTCATTTGTGTCCTAAATAAGAATTAGAAGTTTCAAAGAATCGATGTGTTCAAAACCATCTTTGATCTTTCATTCACCAAAGCTATGCAGATCAACCCTTTTAGTCAAGTTCTCCACACTTTAGCATGGACCAACAAATGAGGATAAAAGATTCGATAGTGTAATTTTAAAATTAGTTCTTCATTCATTTTGAACATTCCTGTAATACATCTCTTCATCCCAGTAAACAATTATGCATTATATTATAAATGAAGTGTTGACAACATTCCTACAAATGGTACCAATGGAGCATTGATGTTTACACCAATCATATCCAATCATTTCTATGTAGCCTTAACTTCGATGAGAGAACAAAGTTGGTGACAATGTTCCAAAGTTGGTGAGGAAAGAAAATATAAATAGAGAAATCAGTGTCATAAGCAAGTGGTTGTAATAGATGGAAGAAGACAAAGCTAAATGACATCAATAACATGGCAGCAAATGGAGCAGCTATGTATGGGGGTAGTGCACCAACTATGACGATTGATTCAGTTGAAGGAAGACCATTAGAAAGTGGGAATCACTTGATACTAACTACTTTAATTTTATTGACTAAGATCATTGTTGTAGTGTCTATTAGTTTGGCAATGTTTTGAGGTTTTGAACACTTAAAAGTGCTATGGTATAAAAGCACGCAATTCCCCGACTTCAAGACTTCCACAGGTCCCCCACCCCCTTTTATTTATAAAATTAAAATTGTTGACTTAAGCCAAAAAAGAGTAATAGACAACCAAATATAGGATATGGAATTTGCCACCATGCACTTTAGGATAAATTAATCAATAGAATCCACACATACTTTATATTGGTTATTGGTTATTGGTTATTACCCAAGAAAAAAACGAACCTTGCAAAAGTAAGAATCTGAATACTGTTGACTATTAATTTTAAGCCTAGCACGGTAGAAATTAGAAAAAGACAATTCATTTGTTATCAAGATCAAAGATCTAAGATCATATAAGTATATGAAAAATGGAAAGGAGGATCAGTAACAAATAAGAAGTCAAAAACTTTTCATAAGCATTTCTAAGAAGCACATTTTGGATACATTTTTGTAGGATCAGTGATAACAACATCATCGATATTGATTTTTAAATAAATAGAAAAGAGGGGCATCGTCGCATTATAGGCTTGACATAGTGATCTGCATGAAATATTATAAAGCCCGAAAGCAGCTACAAATGTAATGTAATTAAGCGGCGATAAATGTAAGTGATGAAAGGAGCTTAACCTTTAAATGGGCATCAACGATATCTTTCCAAATATTTGGAAATGGTTCAACCAATGGGGGCAAGTCATTATGCACAGCAGGCATGCTTAGGTACAATGGGCACACGCGTTATGCTCATGTGGCTCTTGAGACAAAAAATGCATGAATCGAAAACATGATTGAAAGAGAAGAAAAGCTAAAGAAAAATTGACCAAATGGCACGTGAAATATATACCTAAACATAGATAGCAAGAAAGAACATATGCTGCACCCCGTCACTGATTTTATTCCTTTATTAGGTTCCAAATCTTAAAATTTTAAGTTCTTGATATGTTGTTCAAACCTCAACAAATTTCCAAATTACAATGATGACTAATGAACATACTACTCGTGGAGAAAAATTATTGATGCTACTAAGTGCACCAACAATGGCCAAACCAGGGAGTTCTTTTAGCATGTTAAGATCTCGTAAAGTTGGATCTTTTGTGTTTAGAACATTCCCCATGTCATATTCAATAATAATAGTCTTGCAAAAAACCGAAATAGAATCCTAATAACGGAAATAGCATTCAATAATAACCTTGCTACTCTCAATGGTTTGCGAAAATACTATCCTTCTCCACAGGGCCGGGCATGCAAAACCGTGTGTTATGTCAAACATTGACACCTATAGATAAAACAATTCCACCAACTTTGATATCAACGTAAATAATAAGTTACAACTATAGTTGGTCGAAAATGATATGATTTATAGAGCTGGGAAGATATATAGTCATACTCTTATCTAATTTTCTATCGTAGCCACAACTTGAGCAATAAATCAAGGAGTTAAGGGAACCAATGATAATATACCCTTCACCACCACTTCTCTTCTTAATCGCCGGTAGGGTATATACATATATCCTTGAAAGTGTTCATGTCACTTCAAGGAGAACTTGTGATCCGTCCATTAAAGATATTTATACAAAGTAATTGAATATCGATTTAGCTCTACAAAGACAAATTTCATAGAAGAGTACGCATTCAAAAAGAAGCAAAATGAAAAATCAACCAATATTGTCATGAACCCAAGATAAGTATGTTATTCTTTAAACAGTTATGCGTGGTGTGATGAAACCTAGAAAATATATATGAAATTAAGCGTCCTAACTATTTCGCAACCGCTAGACCAAGAGCCGCCGCCTGAATGTCTACTAATTGAGTAATTAATACAAATATTTGAATTTGCATATACCGTGATGTAGGGCTGCTCTTTGAGAGATGCCCCACCACCTCCTGAATTAGTGATTGTAAACCAAATAGGCAGCTTGCTCAACCATACTCGAGATTGCAAAGTTCATCTAATTTCTCGGTGATGATGCAAGTGCCTCGCTTATTTGAGCCAAACAAACGAAGCATGCTCCAAACACGCAAAATGTTACACATCATAAGACAAAGAATAAAAAATGATGACTTGAACTTTGAAGCTTGGATATAAGCAACATTGCCTTTGAGTCATGATACTGAAGAAGGTTTGTAAGTAAAGGTGCAAATTCCATAACAAAATCAGCTGCAACTGAATAGAGTTTCTATAACAAATTTGCAGCAGTAGATAATGATATTCGTTGAAATACGACAATGAAAATAGTGAGATATTAATAAAGAACAAACAAAAGAGAGGCAAATTGGCCTTACCACATAATACAATTAATTAACCAAGCTATGTGCTATAATCTTTACAATTACCTAAACACCAATAGAGAAGAAGTCAAGATAAGACAACACAGCCATAAGTGCTACTGCTCGTAAACAGGTAGTTGAGTATTCTTCGGATGTCTTCTTCAGGCAGTTGAGTATTCTTCGGATGTCTTCTTCAGAGTTTGTATCGACTGCATAGTTGTAATAATAAGAAAACACCAAATTCAGAAACAAAACCATATTCATAAGGCAAGTTTGGCTATGAGTACAAAAAGCGGGAAAATTCTAAAGAAAAACCACATCAGGCCACCCAATAGAAATGTTTGACAATGTGGACTTTTGCTAATATAATATGAATGAGATAAAGGCAGGTCTTTCGATTTAAAGGGGAAATTAAAGACCAGCAAAAGATTATATCGAAAAATACCCCTTCCTAGCAAACTATGGACCTGAAGGAACATCAATTCCACTTTACAGTATCACAAATATAATGTGACTGAAGTCTTGGCTTTTGTTTTGGAGTAGCATGTGTTTATATAGTGTAAGAAAGTAAGGTAGATATATTGGAAAACCTATCAGCTTGAGAGAGTATAAAATTCATAATGTGAAGAGCGAAATCATTACCTCCTTCTCATTGTTATAAGCTTGAGCACGATCCTATATGTCGATAGCCACCGCTTTGAAAGAGAAAAAAAAAAGTCTTTCAAGCTAAGTTACATCGACCACGCCGCAACAAAAAATATTAAAAAAAAAATGATACCTTGATGGTAACAAAGGATGGCAATTACCAACGACACCGTGTTCAAATTTTTGCCATGTGCCTAACCCGATCGATGGAAGTTTAGCTCCGATTATTCAATTTAAAGAATCTTATCGCGTTCGACACCAATATAAGCTTTAAAAAGGGAAGATATGTTCAATCCAAACTCCAGATTACCTTAATTTAGTTTTGTTCCGAAGTTTGCATGGAAACCTTCAAACTTTTTACAAAAAGGGCGATGCACACTTAAGTCGAAAAAATATTTATCTTCGAGGACTTCATCTTTCCATGGAGCAAATATTCGGAAGTCTAAATTACAACATAATATTTGTTAAGAATGTCGAATAAAGCATGATTAATGAACTCGGTTTAAGCATACATATCGAAATATGCGGTGTTAGACAATTCCAAAACCAGTTCAAGCGGTTGCTTGATAGCTTCAATAAATTATTACAAGTAAACTCATTTGATTGAACAAATTTTCATTTTTCCACAAGAACCATTTTCAACCAAGCCAATTTATAGAACAAATGAAGGATTGACCAATAGCGAAACATTTATTCGGATAACATGTTGATGATTCTAAGCAAGCACAAAATAGAGTATATTTTACCCGGTCATGACCGACCGATAGCACATAATCACCGCGCGAGACCAAGTAATATCTATCACGGCCGCATAATGACTGAAGGAACCTTTTGTGGTTGCCAATTGTCAAAGTCCACTCCGACATTTCTCCAAAGATGGAAAGATCCACCATACCCATGAGCTAGAATTGAATCTCCACCGGGCTCCAATGGCCACCATAAAACCCTAAAGCACAATGGCTCAATTCACCAACGAAACCACATTCATCCGGATACACGTGGTTTTTCAGTTGCCAAATCATCATGGTCTTATCCATAGAAGCGGATAAGATTGAATAAGGTTGATAGACATCACTCTTTCAAAGCAGATAAACTAGATGGAGGCTGCCATTGCACTGAATATACCCACTCCTCATGTCCAATTAGTAAAGATTGTTGCTTTACCCTCATCCATCGCTTCTAACAAACAGTTCGGGGACACTTTCCTCCATATGGCTATGGCTAGTTTCGAACATTTGGCTTCCGCAGTTGGATCGACAAATTGAGCTCATGAAGCAGTTGCTCTGTGGAAAGATTGTGAACATGCAAAATGTCATCAATGTTAGGAACAATGAAGGCGAACTACTCTTCATATGGCGCTTCTCGGAATATTCTCTCTAATCTGGTGGAGCTCCTCATGACCGCTCCATCTATTGATCCAACATCCGTGATATTAATGGCCTTACACCACTTGATCTCCTCCGCTAAGCGCCACGATCTGCCTCATCGAAATTCTGATTAAACAAATCATTTCAGCCGGAGGAATCTCCAATTGTCAAGAATATATGGCGAGGAGTGCTCTTGTTTCTCATCTTAAAATGCGGGATTGAAGCGGATCCCGGGACTTCCTTCAGATCCCCGACTCGAAATATTCTTGTATTCGTATCGAGACATCGAAGCATGTGGTGATCAAGGAAGTGCCAGTTGAGTTCATGCTCGAGCGACATGAGTCACTCGACTCCATAAATAGCAAATATGCCTCCTCTAGTAGTAAAATGCCAAGTTCTATGAACAACGCTGCAAAGGCGTTTGAAAATTCTCCTTCGATGGCCACGGCAGAAGAGAAGAAATCTAATGGCATAAAGAAGTTGGGAGATGGAGATTCGTAGGGTTCATATAAGAGATCGAGTGATTTAGAGGAAGAAGAACCAAAGAATTACCAAAGGACCTTCAATCTCCTGTGCTTCAAAGATGGAAAAGAATCGGTTCTTATTCTTATTCTCTAATTAGAATTTTCCATTTCTAAACCTCTTATTAAATATCTTATTAAATAATGCAATTATTGCTAATTAAATGACATTAATAGTAATGCGTACAAATGAGAATGGCGTGGATTTGGTTTTCTAATATACTCCCACATGAAAAGACTGATTGGCCCTATTTAAAGGTGTTAAGCAATTGTTTTATTTAAGGACAATATCGGTACTGAAAATTTATAAACACATAAAAAGACAAAATAGTCCTCATTAATAAATAGCTAGGCATCTACTTTTATTATTCATCAAGGGTATTATGCGTCAGAAAAAGACCCGGATGAATTTAAGAGGCCACGATCATTATAGATATACTAGTAGTAGAGATTAGGTATGTATTTTACAAAAACCCAAAATGTACAAAGAATGTTAAAAGCCCAAACTATTATTTATCTGTTATTATTTATCAACGCATGTGTAGTGTATGTGTATCGAGTTAAAAAATGTACAAAGAATCTTCTTTCCATTACTACTCTCTCTCTCTCTTCTCTTTCCTTTTTATTATATCTATCTATTAGGTATGTATTTTACAAAAGCCCAAACTTTGGCCCATAGTCGTGTTTGGTCAGAGTATTGTTTATTAATAACTTTTTGTTCATGTATAAACTTGCACTGGAGTTTCTAGTAATAATGAACAGTGTATCCAGTTAAAAAAATGTGCTAAGAACGTCAAAAGCCCAAAGTCTTTTAATTATGTATTTATTTTATTAAAGCCCAAACTTTGGCCCATAGTCGTGTCCTTGGTCAGAGTATTATGTATTAAGAAATTTGTGTTCATGTATAAATTTGTTTCTAGTAAAAACGAATAGTGTATCCAGTCCAAAAAATGTATGAACAATGTGAAAAAGGCCAAAGTCTGCAAATTATGGGGCATATAGCCCATTAATTTGTTGAACTTTTTAAATTGTTTGGACCTCATTGTTTATTTTTCAAAAAAACCCATGAAAAGCCCATTAGATAACCCATTAGTCGTCTGAAGCAAATATTGTTGAGAATCTCTCTTCCGGTTTCCTATATCTTCTATTCTTCTCGTCAGTATATCCTTGACCAAAGAACTCGATCTCTTTCAGGTACTGTTCTTGAATGGAGCTAGGGTTTTCTTTTATTTTTTTGGTAAAGTTCGTTTTTTTATTGTTTTGTTTTATTTCTCAAAAAACTATATGTAAGTTGTTACTACATGCCTATACTTGTATATTTGAAGGTATGATGTGTGTGTGTGTCAGAATATTTATGTATGAACATCATAAAATATTTTCTCGAATCCTAAACTAAATGTATGTGTTTATGTTGATACATGATATATTGAATGTACTATTTTTTTTTTCCAGGTTTTCTTGCAATTTGTTCAAAATGGAAGTGTAAGTTGAGTTATTTTTGTTTTATGTTTAAATGTTTATATTTGTTATGATTACTAATTTCTCTTATTATTATTTTTTTTATGTTTTGTAGAGATTGTTCTTGTAAATTTTGTAATTTTTTTTGTTCTCCAAAGGATAAATGGTCTGCCAAATCGTATGCTTGATATAATTATGAGTGCATTACTGTTTTTGGTTTTTTTGAATATCTCATTAAAAAAATCAAGCAGAAGAGGTGTTGTATGCACCGTGGTCAATCTAATGTTTACACGAATAGTGAAACTCATCAGTCGGTTCTAAGGATGAGGAACACATTAGATGAGTAAGTTTTTATTTTATTTTATTTTATTTGTAATTTATTTACTTATAATGTTATTTAATTTGCATTACTGTTTTGTGAAGTGTTGGTGTTCGTTCATATGCTATAAAGATGTTTTGGGTAAATAATGAAGCGGATAATTTATGCGCGTATTATAGGGAAAACTTTGAAGGATTAAGTTTCTTGAAATGTATGGAATATTTGGTTGAAGTTCTTACAAAGTATATTGATTTGGATGAATCTGATGAAGATGTTGTTCCCTTTATATCACCTACTTGTTTTTTTTTTTTTTTTTTATCCTAATTTTTGTTTTGGCTGAATTGAATATTTTATGTTTGATTTGACAGGTTTAGTAGTTAACCTGCGTTAGGAGTAAAATGTCAGAGTATGGATAGGGAAGACAAATGTATGTCATTTGCCAGCAACACGTAAATGCATAAGAAAGTCGGGGTCAAGGGCTAGCCGTGGATATTTTTAAGAAAGACCCTCTTCGATGTTTTGTTTGTTTTAAAAAAGTTGGTGTTAGTTTTTGGTGTTTGTATGGCTGTTTTTTTTGTTTGAATTGTAATGTCTTGATACTTTGCAAGATTGTGTGTTTCAGTCAGATAAATTATTTTCTAGCTTATGTTGGTCACATTGTAATGTTTACTTTTAGTTTTATCTCTTTGCGTACATTATGATAAAGATTGTGTGATTTGGTAGTAGATTTCTGAGTAAATTATGCATTTAAACTGTATTAGACCTGTCAGAGTCTGTATCCATGGTTACTGATTATTTCTTTATATATAGCCATTTTAAGTTTCCTGTTTCCAGAAAGTCCAAATGATATGCTGATAAGCATTATCAATTGGCATTACCCGCAGTGACGATGCCTTAATTGACTTATTGCCACTCCCTGTATAGAGATGTTCAGTTTCAGAGATGGGCAATGCATGAATCTTACTATAGCGCCAATCTTTTTACTCCATCAGGTGATATGCATAGTAGTTTGGTGGAAGGAAGTTTTATCCTTTGCACCTCTCAGTTCTGCAGTGTTTGTTTGTATTTGTCAATGTAATAAAGTTGGTCAAGTAAATGTTGTTGGGTTGAAGAGGAGCTATTTATGAAATTGTAGCAATATTATTTATTGTGTAATAAGGGATAGTCCTCTGAAGAGGTGGAAGAGGGTGGTGGATAGAGGACGCTTTTAAGTTACGGATACATTATATTAATTTAGTATCAATGTGAATCTATAGCATAAAACACCAACGCCATATATATTTTTGCATTTTACATCACTGTATCTCCTGCTGTTTGCTTCTAGTAGCTGGTCATATAGATAGGCTTTCCAGGCATATAAGTTGCTTTTAACCAGGTCAAGTTTCTTATTTAAGGATGTATACGACGGCCCTGCATTTGAATGTTATACTTCGTAACTGGTGTGATGGACTCATTAATCAACGTACTTCCAATCGCATATTGCAATGCTGCAATCACAGTTTACAATTATATATAGAAGAAATAACCAACAATCTAGATGCAAAACGTTGATTATGTTACATTTAATTAATTGCCGAAGTTAAGTTCATACTAAAGCTTCTCATTAACACCAACAACATAAGCTAGGACACTGTTAATTACAAACACCATTGACATGCATTAGGATTAGGGCAGGGAATCTGTCACAGCCCGAATTTCAAAACAATTAAAAAAAATGAATATTTAAAATATAAATATCTCAAACATCACTTGGTTCAATTGTCTAAAAACCCAGGCTATGACGGGGTGGATACAACACATGTCAAAACCTAAAACCCACATCACAACCGGATCAACTTAACAACAAAAATCTCCAAATTCCTCAACTATCACTTTATTAAAAACTTTCTTCCATCCCAATACAAACATAAACAAACTTTAAGAATAACAATTTCCAACATCGATTCTCATGTCATATAAAAAATGTAACCTACGCTATTACATCATTCCAAAAGATCGGACCTAATAAACTAAACTCCCATAATCGCCTCCAAAGAGAATCCCAATCACACGCCAAGGTTCCATCGCTTTCCACCTATGTTCCCAAGAACACACCCACGCTTGCCAAAACAAAGCAAACATGGGTAAGAAAATGGAATTTGGTTTGGTATGAGTAGACTAACCACATATAAACATTATCATACTTTAATTATCCAAACAATCACTTTATATTTTCCCATAACTTAATCATTCACACTTAGAAGACATGTAGTTCCGTCATTTCAACCGCATAAACTTCTTCCCAAGCAAGACTTCCATCTTATTAACTCATTCTAATAACTTGTTTTAATATCTAAATCATTGAATTAAAACTTACCGATATCCACTCTTTGATAAGGGTAGGATCAAGGCTCCTCAAGACAAAATGTTATTAAGTCCTACCCTCCCAAAAAAGAAAGTTAGAACTCTAACATTTGTCGATATCCTATAGGTATTCGTATAAACCCAAACACACTCGCACAATCAACTTAATTTCTCTTATTAATTAATCAATTTCTTTTCTTATACACATATTTCACAAACTATGTACCTTAGGTCATTCCCCACGACACCATAACAGGCTATTTGCAACGGCAAAAAACCGTTGCTAATAATTTTTGCAACGCTTTTTAAGCATTGCAAATATGGTGTGGGTAAAATGTTGAAATTTTTTGCAACGGTTAATAAGCGTTGCAAACAGAAATTTCCAACGGTTATTAACTGTTGCAAACTAAAATTTCCAACTCTTATTAACCGTTGCAAGAAAAACTTTCCAACGGTTTTTAAGAGTTGCAAATATTATTTGTAATACTTGTTTATGCCTGTTTCGTACAAAGTTTTAGCAACGTTTTTAAATTTGTAACGGTTATGAACCGTTGCTGATGGGTTGCAAATAAAAAAAATATATCATATTTTGTAACAACCAGCTAAACCTGCCCCATTTAATTAGGACGCACTTAACCTTCAAAAATAACACTACTTGTTCTATATTAAAACAAACATCTCATTTCCATATTGAAACAAACATCTCAATTCCATGATAAAGTCCCCATTACCTTTTCATACCATTTGACAAGTAAATAATAGTAAACACAAGCAAAAGACTGAAAAAATAGAATATATTCGTTAAACCATGTATGTAATATAACTTTAAAATATTTTCTAAGAGTTACAAATTCATATTTACAAATAAGGGTAACATATTCAATAAGATTTTCCAAGCAATCTCGGATCATTGCAATACCAAGTATTTGTGATGGCTTCACTAACTATAAATCCTAGTGCGGCTCCACAAAGTCCATCTAATTCCTAAAAATTCACAAAACAAATAATGAACTTAAAAATACAATAATACTAATTAAACTCATGCAATTAATTAAATATTTGAAAATCCACCTAAAGGAAGTAAGTTGAACAAATGAGAAAATAGAGGGTGGAATTTTAAACTTTTACCTTGACGAGGAGCTTGAGGTGAGCATGATCATTTGATTTGGGAGCAATTATTTTGGTCTGCTTCTTGCTTTTCCCTCCATAAAATTGGTACCCTACACAACACACTGAATAACACATTGAACGACAACAAAATGATCTATCTAGCTATTCTAAAAGGCTTTGAAACACTTTATATATAAACAAAAGCACCACTTCTATAAACCTAGGACTGTCCCAAAAATATTGTCCGCATTAACATATACTAGCAAGCCATGGACCCAACATAACTCTAAAAAGGAGGGGTCTAACATAACAATGCATAGAAAGCAGTGTCTACCTACTTTGTACCAAGTGAAATTCAAATTTTCAAACAAGCACTTGTATCCAAGATAATATATAGAGCAAATAATGTGGATTCTCTAACCATGACACCCAACTAGAAGCATCTAGTCATCAAGACATTAGTTTCAAACACTAGATAAATGGGGCGAGTAATTGTAGATAAAAAAAAAAGGTAAGAAAGAGTTGTACAAAAAGATTTGTCTAACCTTGTTTTAAATTTCTTAAGCACAATGCAAACTCGTTACCGAAAGTAGTCCACCAATAGGGAAAACATTGACATCGGGTCGAGCCAACATCCTTGTAGAGTTAGTATAGCGGGTCATAAAGAACAATGAAGGTCATGTGCTCCATTGCTCTATAATATATATAAAGTATTCATTCCATGACTAGCTATGTATGTACTAGTGCAACTGTGCAAGTTATGAATGAAACAAAACTTATGTGCCTGTGTACTTAGTCAAATATGCACAATATATTACTTCCCAATAAATGAAAGCTCAAAAGGAATTAATTGGAGCTCTACAGTGTTAAGAAACTTAAATTACATGTTATAATTCACATCTTTGAGAAACATGAATAAAGTGCAAAACCATATAAGAGTATAATGAATTCCAAAGGAATTTAAAAATATTGTGGGTTGCAACAATACATTATCAGCCGCATCTGTTGGTGTAGCACATAAAGGATCCAAAAAGATGTAAGATTTAAAACTAACAAGTAAAACACACAAGAAGCATAACTTTACATGGGAGTATCTGCTGGACAAGAGAAAAATCCGCTAACAGAAACAATGAACATTTTTTATAAGTAGAATGAGTTATTACAACTTGAGAAGCAGCAACCAAGTTCTATAAACAGACCATGCACTACAACAAAGCTTCTTGAAACCAAGAAATCACCAAATGAGCTACTACAAAGATTCATCTCAATCTCTAGGTTCATAAACAATAGATTAGTGCAAGATACTTCCAAGTCGTCAAACTTCACATTAAATGTATTTATCGCACAAATATTTTTAAATATCAGAAAAAACATCTCTTAAATATACCTATTTTTGCTAACAAATATTTTTAAATGATATATTCTTCACTGATTTGTAAATACCAAATAGTTGAGGTCAAATAATATAAATAACAACAACATTCCACCACTCAAAAGCCTAAAACATAGCAAAAAAGGAATTAAAACAAACGTTTTATTACCGGTGCTCAATGCTTGAATCTGCAGAAGTAATCTCGGAAGAAGTAGAAATTGTACAAGTGTTCTCAACACCTGACTCACCATCTTCCTTCTTCTTACCTTTCTTATCTTCATCTTCTTTCACTTCATCTTCTTCCTTCTTTTTCTTCACTTCCTTAACTTCATCAGATCTGACTTCTTTCACAGATTTCTTCTTCTCTTTAACTTCTTTCACAGCTTCTAGTCTCGCATTCGTTGCAGCAACATCATTTTTCATAGCAGTTCATATGGTAACTTTTCCATCCTCCAAGTTATTGAAGAAGACGTTCTATGTACAGACAAAAATCTATTGCTTTCAACACAGATTGGCAATGCATGGACTAGCTGACTTTTCTCGAGAAGTTCGTTTTTTATATTATTCTCCAGTTGCTGAAATTATTTAATGACAACAGATTCACATGTATTTCAATACAAAATAACTACCCATATATTAGGTATATTGATCAGCCTGGTCATTATAACTGTTTATTACCTGATCATCAAAATAGGTTTGAACACTGCCCGACACTAGAAGAGAGACATGGCAAGAACTACAGGTTGAAAAATCACATCGCACGGTCACATCACCTCGAGAAAATGCCCCTGCGTGGAGAGGAGGTGGGGAAGCACTACAATTAACAACTCAAATTAGCACAACTTTTATTATTTTCAACCTTTAAATCCCTCTTCCTTGGTGAAGGTGGGAACCGATTCCGAGCCTTTTCTCAAACATATGCTATATAAACCAGTTAAATTTCATCTCAAGTGTTTTTCAAAAAATCCATTTCAGAAATAACAAAGAATTCATCTCATATCATTTCCAACATAAATATATGTGAAGAAAAATATTTTATATGACATATTAAGATCAAGAAAAGGTACACAGTAAGCATAGAAACTCAGAAAGGATATAAGGCTTGACCATAGCTCTTACATTCACTCAAACATGTCAATTTTCTGAGGAACTATATAATATACTTGTATAAGGTTCTCTTGATTATCAGCCAAATTACATACAACTTAAAATTCCCTAACCATTTATACTACTTACATTCCAATAGCAATTCAATAAATGCAACAAAATAAGAACATCAAGAGATAAAGATAGAGTAACCCCATCAAGCATCATTTAAGGTATTCAAAACAATGAAGTTTTACCATTTTACCTGATACCAAAAACACTTTTATAAGATTCAAGTCATCACTTTCCAAAAGCATGATTGTAACATGAAATGATATTAAGGTATTAAATACATACCTCTGTTTCCATATCGGCAGTAAAACTATAGTTTGTCACCTCAAAGAAATGGTGGGCAAGAAAAGCTGACACCTGAATATCACAAAAGATCTACTTAAGAAAGGCTTGGCTCAAAGGACACAATGAAGGAAAAGGTACTGATCAAAGGCAGAACATACTATATGACCACGGAATTCTGGATGTAGAATTCAACTTTTTATCGTTACATAGTTTCTGTCTTGATATCACAAGAAAATGGCATCAAACTTTCATCTAAACCCAAAGTAAATGATACTATTAAGCTTAGCGAAGATGACTTTCCTAGAAGTATCCAAAAATAGTAGAGACAAAGCTGAAATATTCAAAACATACAGTATATGACAACGAGGCAAAATATTCAAAAAGCAGACATTATCTCTGAGACATTCCTAGATATGAATATAAGATTACTCTCAAGTTTAACTAATACACTAGCAGTATATCACATAAATCTCTGAGACTAGATAATCACATAACTCCATAGTCGAAACAAATATTTGTAATATTACTACTTAGACGCTTCAATATAGAATTTATGCACAGACAGACAGGGGTTGGAAATATTATTTGGAAGTAACTTAATTTATTTATTCAAATTATCAGAGAATTCAAATAAAAGAATGATAACATGACCAATTACACACTTCAAGAATACCTTAAGAACTTTAATAGTGCTTGCATATGTAGAAGGCATTCCAATCCCAAGTTCTTCAAGTTTTTTAACCTTTCAGCATAGCAGGAGAATCTTGTAAACATGAAACAGGGAAAAACAAGTTTCTTCAAGTTTTTTTAAAGTAATAAACATGAAACAGGGAAAAAAAAACAGGTAAAAAGTAAAAACCTTGTAAACTGCTTGATATCCAGGAAAGTCGACTCTTGAACATGTAGATCGGAGACCCAAGAAACTCCCCGCACCTCCAATATCAACTTGAATCTAGTTCAGTCAAGATAATATCAAACGCCATTAAAGACTTTTCACTAAATCTAAAACCCAGATGCATAAGCATAACAAATTAATAACGTTGGTCTCTTAAAGTTTCAAAATTTGGTAGTTAAAGTTTGAAAATCGAGCAGAGCAGTGAGAGAGAAGATAATAAAACCCTACTATTAGTAGCGGCTGTGAGAGAGAAAGAGAGGGTTTTTATTTCGACATACGAGAGTGATTTCTTTTTTGTTTCCCTATTTTCGAAATTTCAAAGTTGTTTTGGTTTTTTGGATTTCTAACGCTTATCACACGGTTTTAAGCGTTAGAAATTAATTCCTGAAATTCATGCGAATTTAAGCAACACTTAACAACATTCCCAACACTTAGAAAGCGTAGGCGACTTACTAACAGTAAAAAACTGTTGCAAAGCAAAAAATATGCTGTTACAAATTTTCTGTTATGGTGTAGTGCCCGCCACATTCAAGGAATACCTATCATATCACTAACAGGCCATTCATGACACATTCAATGAATGCCCTGGGTCATTCCCTGCCACATTCAAGGAATACCCAATCCTACATTCCCGCATTACACTCAAGGAATACAATAACTAACCCCGCAAAAGCTAATACCTTTTAGTTCCTCTTTAAGTTTCCACTAAATGGGTCATTCATGGCACATTCAATGAATACCTTATATAACGCTTAACGGGTCATTTATGACACATTCAATAAATGTCCACCTAACATATGACATCATCAATATAACCTCAATTCCAAAACTTGAGGCTAAATTTGTTTACGCATTATTGAACTTTATTTTATATATCATTTTAGAGAACGAATGAGTATCTTGATTCATGTATTTTTTTATTTACACGTTATTAATTTCAGGGATGTCTTAGTGTCATAATGTTGCATATCATAAAATACTACAAAATCACATAGTAGTTAATACACATACACACGTATATATAGAGGTCTTAGCCTAAAGTCAAGTATGCTAATAGTCTTAGACCTATCTTAATAACCCAAATCATAATCCGAGTTAAAAGGTCAAATTGGGTCAACTGGTCAAAGTCAACCCTGGTCAAAGTCAAAGTCAACCATCATGGTCGAAGTCAAACTGTGCATGGTTCATGGCTAAGGTCAATGTGCATGGCTCATGCGCTCATGACTAAGGTAATGGTTCGGACCCAACTGGCCAAGCCCAAAACCTTAGAACCCGAAAAGTCTAAAACCAACTTATTTATTCCACCCACCCAATTGGATCTATATTAAGTCCCATGGACTAAACTAAGCAATATTAGAAATTTGCCCAAAACCTTTAAACCGAATCGCCCAAAACACAACCGAAGTTCGGCCCAAAAATTAAAACCAAACCGCCCAACAACTAAAATAGAATCGGGCCTAACATAAAATATAAAGTTTTGGCCCAACAAAACTAAAACATTTCTACCAACTAACAATAAGGTTTTGGCCCAACTAATTTAAACTTGCTAAGGCCCAAGGCCCAACCCGAATTTACTATTCATCTTCCAAATTCCCACCACCCCCTAAATCGACCACCACCAATTCCAAATCGCCACCCAAAATAACCAACCGATTTTACCCGTGATTCCAAACCCTACACAACTTTAATAAAAGCTAATAAAACCTCAAATCCTTAAATCTAGATCTAGAAATTTTATCAGCCATTAATAGTTTCTCCAAGCTTTAACAAATTGCCCCTTTTTAACACTTCACTCACTCACTCGCTACCACCAACTATAACGCCACCACACGAAGTTCAAACAAACAAAAACATAATAGTTCAACCCACGATCCAAGATGGGGCGTTTTTCTCTGGGGGGAGGTTTGGGGATCGCCCTCCATTGACGCTCCTTCAAGCTTCCACAGCCCCTCCAAACCAACATTCAATCACCCAACAACAAGTTCCAGCCCAACACAAACCACCCACGCATAGCAGTTAACATAAACGGTACTGACCGCCATTAACACATTTATACAAAGCTTAATAATACAACCGCCATTAACACATTATCTTGTTTAAGTTCTCTAGCCATTAGCATAAACTTTACTGACCGCCATTAACACATTATCTTGTTTTATTGTCTCTGGCCGCCATTAACACATTATTCAAAGCTTCCAACAGTTAAATCCCCATTTCCGATATTTAGCGAAGTTTAATAATACGACCGCACGACGTAGAATAAAACAAGATAATAAGTAGTATCCCTATGCAGAAATCTTATACAGTATACCCCAATACACGAAAACGATAACTTCGGTGAAATAGCAAGAATAGCTACTCACCTTTAGCGCGCTCCTGTTCCCAGCAAAATCTCCAGCAAGAAACTTCTCTCTTTCCTTCCTTCAGTAAAACTCCCATTTTTTCTAAAACCCTTCACTGTGTTTTTTTTTTCCCAAAACTCTACGTGAGAAAACTCACCGAAAAACAAGGACAACCCTTATCTATTAGTTACGGACTCTTATCCTTAACTGATAATTATCCTATATTATTTTATATATTATTCATTATTATTATTATTATGAAAATAAGAGAATTAAAACACGGGATGTTATAGAATCGGGTCAGGTTTGACTCGAATCCGACCTGACCTTAACCCGAATAGTTTGGGTTCGAGTTGATTTTTATATCCGTTTACTTATTCGGGTCAGGTTCGGGTTCGGGTCTGTCGGATTCGGATATATTTTTTGGATTTTTTTTGAATTTTTAGTGTTATCCGATCGGGTTAATCGGATTCGGTCGGGTTCGGGTCGGGTTAAGATATTAAATTTCATATATAATCGGGTTCGGGTTCAAATATTATGAAACTATTCGGATTCGGATTCGGATATAGCCATATCCGACCCGAACTCGACCCGATCCCTGCCCTAATTAGGATCCGTTACATCCAGCATTTGAAACATAGAAGTTGTTCCTGCAGAATGCATAAAGCAAGCAAAAGAATCTCAATCTGTGCCACCTACCGAAGCTGAGAAGCAGAACACCCAAACTGTGAACTTCATGAACCAAGAATTCTATTAAGCTTGAGATGATGCCATTTGATGGTGGTGTAGCTAATATTTTACCTGCCGTAACAGAAAGACTTGTTACTCCCCACTTATTGTTTTGATTTCCAGAGGTCTCGGCTCTGTATGAACCTAAGAACTCACGTAGCCCAGAATTAAACAGTTTCAGTGCATCTTCTTGAATCTTTGCAGTTCCATACTTTAACGGGCAAGATTTGGAAGGAAATTTCTTGAATGAATCTGAATCATTGGTCTACCAAATAACATCAATTTAGTATAGTTATGAACTGATGTGTACTTAACTTTTCCTTTGAAGAAAGGGTCTAAAAGAAAGAAATAGCATATACACATTGTACACTCTAGCATTGAGTGTAAGTGTGTGAGTGACCCTGTTGTTTTGATCCAAGTCAGACTGAATTCATTCGCTAAACTATTCACAAAGATTATTAAGCCTGTATTCAACTTGCAGCAGAGAGGAATAGATTGGAGAAAAAAGATACTTAGTTTAAATACTTCATTTATAGAATTTTAAAAAAGATAAAACTAATCTCTAGCTCTCAACAATACACATTTTAGCATATACTTCATCATAGGTATATTCATCAGTTGTACCTTAATGAAGGCTCTGAGTATCACAATCTTGGATGGAAGCAAGAGTAGAAGTTATGGTTGATATCTATATAAATATTCCTATATTCCAAATTCTTTCTTGGAATACATGTAATTCTCCTAATCTAATATTATTAACTTTTCATTTTAAGAGTTAATTTTTGAATATACACTGGACTGACTAAATGATACCTATAAGGCTCTCACCAACTTACTCTTGAATATAAGCTGCTACTTCACTTCAGTTGGACTTCATCATGGTAAACCTATGGTCACCTCAGTTGTATACTTACTGAATGGGCTGATGATGTCCTATCCTTGCACTCAAGCTTTAATAACTTTTTAGTGCAGGGGTTATCCTAGACACAAAAACATATAAGAGTATTCAAATATAGGTCCTTCAATTAATGAATATATATGGAACATCATATTGGTTTTATTGTGTAGTTTTTTTTTTTTTTTTTTTTTAAATGTTGTCATATAGTAAGTATAGCAATAGGAAGCAAAGATGAATATAAGGGTTTGACACACCTGATGACCTGATTCGTCGAGATTATGCAAAAGAAGTTTAATAGGTGTTTCTTTCTTCTTTAGTTTCTGAACACACGACACTTAAAACATGGTCATTGAAATCCAATACACAATATGCAAAGTGAAATCAACATGCCCTATTAAAAGTTATTTAGCAACAACGTTGAAACTGTGTTCTACCAAATCACATCATGTTACCCCATTCCCACTACTTGAACAGCATGCACAAAAAGTACCACAAATCGAAAATGCATTACTACTAATATTTTTTGGAAGAACGTAGAATATTAAAAAAATCCTTCTAGGCTATATATATATGAATTCAAGAACTTGAGATTAGCGCCTTCCATACCAAGCTTCATCCAGAAGCGCAATGATTCCTCCAGGTTTCTGCACAAATATAAAGCTAGTCGATGTAATTGAATATTGCATCACACATATTAAGCTGGTCTGGAAATGCTACAGTTAAGGGACAGTGATAACCTTCTCGGTAAGATCCAATACATATTGGTTGTCGACAAACTCTATGTAGCTCAAATTAATTTCTTCTTTTGTATATTCCTCTTGCTCCATCTTAAACACATGTTGTCAAAATTCTATCAATAACAAATTTTTATACAACTCTATCAATTCTTTTGTATCTATTGGACATATGCTTAACGACATAACGAATTTAGCTAACAACTCTATCAACCTATTTACTTGTTAAGGAATGATGGAAAAAAAAGTTCTAAGTTGTTTGACTTACTGGAAGGTCAAGCACAAAGAGAAAGCAAGAGTTGTTTGAACCACTCAATTTGAACTCCAAGAGAGTAATTAGTGTGGACATGAACTTCTTTCTCCTCAAAGAAAGCAATATCAAGTGTTGTAGCTCCAACCATAACAAAAAATCCCCATAGCTTATGTTGCATATATACGAATTTTGACATCCAAGAAAATGAAACATCAGTAGAAGCAATAGATTAAAGCAGCATATGACCAAGAGCTTACTTTAATCAAATTTCAAGAGTAATAAACATGTTAGACTTATGAAAACGTAACCATGCTGGATCAAGTTATTGATAGCCCTGTACATATTGAATGTTTATGTGCTTGCAAAATCGATATAAACGGGTCATATATTGGAGGTTTCATAGTTCAAATTGGGCCAAACATCCAAGAATTATGTATTCTTTCTATCATGTATTCAAAGAGAAGAAAAAAAATTTATGCTGAAAAATAAGCTACAACATGCCTAACCAATGTATTACATGTAAGATCTTGCATGGCCTTTTTGTGCCTAGTAAAGAAATCAAGTCGTTGCCACATGTGATGATGTGAACATACAATATCTATATAGTATGGCACAGCCAATTACTATAGTAGAAATTAAAATGTTGAAATTGAAATCCAACCACTATTAAAGGTAAGAAGAGCTCTATGTAACAACATTCTTTGTCAAAGAAGTTGAGGTTTCATGAAACTCGGAAATAAATTGTTATTGTTTCTCTGCTCCCATAAAAAATCAAATTTATTTTGAATAAATTATCAAGGAAACATTATTATTAAGTGTATCCTAATTATACAAAAAAAAATGAATGATGTCAAGAAGGACCCAATGATAAGAATAAAGGATTAAGTTTTAAGAAATAAAAATTAGCATAGTAGTTCGACTAAAATATATAGCACCAAATGGGGGCTAAATTATCAAGCAAGATACATAAACAAACAACCAATATGAGCAGTAGGGATTCAATGAAAACTTAGAAAGGAATGCATAAAAAAGGAAGTATATTCTACTATTTCATCAAAGACTACATGATATGAAGAGGCTACCGAACCCATGACCCTTTTGACATTATTGTATATGTCTACCGTTTGCTCTTTGTTCATCATATCCGCGAGCAATTTTGTTAAATGCGCTTATCTTTTCACCGTATTTTTTGTATCATCTCCTCTTAGGCATTATTACATTGGGTGAGGATAGGCTGGATAAAGAAAATTAAAAGTTATTTCAGTGTAAGTGTGAAACTCACCAAGATGTTAAGCTTCCCATTGAACACTGATGAGGTCTCTTCCATTAATTTCTCTCTTTGGGCTCGCACCGAGACATTGAAAACTGATCCAGTTACTTTATATCCAACCTGGCTCCACTCATGCAACAGTTGGTTGAGCTCAGTTTCATGACGTGATCCCTCTTTCAACATAGAGAAACATCTTACCTAACACCCAAATAATTGATAACCTCAATGGCTAAATGTGATAATTTGACTGAAATCTCTTGGAACCCTCAAGTTTAAAGTTTTTTCCTATAAATTATCCTCAAAGTGCCTTTAAATTTTGAAATCTGATATTGCAAACCGATAAGGGGCCACAATGTCTGCCCGAATAAAACAAATAAGTAGAACAAAAGATGTAAAGTGAACTGAATGACACAACAAAGAACAAAAATAAAAATAAGAGTTGATAAACATTTTGATCCGCTCCTGATGACAAAAGAGTGAAGCCATAAAGGCATTATACTAAATCTACCAAGGGTCAAAGTAAGCCATGAAAAGAACAACAAACTCACATCATCATGCTGAAGACCTTTAGCCACCATTGAATCAATGAGCTTCAGAGCAGTATCCACGTTCCCCGTCAAATGATATCCATGTACCAGTGTGTTATATGTGACCTTGTTAGGCTCAATACCTCTTTGAATCATATTTTCTAATAGTTCATGTGCGTCGTCAGGTTTTTCTGCTTTGCATAGACCATTAATCAATATGTTCAATGTCACAACATCAGGTGGAATTCTTCGAACTACCATTTGATTGACAAATTTACTAGCTGCTTGCCAATGCTCCGAATTGCAATGACCAGAAATCAGAGAACTATAGGTTACGACATTTGGTGGAATTACCCTATTCAGCATATCATTCAGAAACCATGTGGCTTCCTTAAAAAAGCCAGAAACACAAAGTCCATGAATTATGGAAGTGTAAGTAACAACATCTGGAGATATTCCTTTGCCCATCATTTCTTCAAAGAGCTCTTGAACAGATTTAGCTCTACCAACTTTCCCTAGCCCACCCAATATCGTAGTGTAATTAACAACTATATGTTTCAACCCCTTGCATTGCATTTTTTTAAACAGACCCACTGCCTCATCTACTCTCCTACTTCTACAATATCCATTAATCAAAGCATATATTGTAACTAATAACATTCACCTTAATTCGTTTAGAAACCATTGAATCAAAGAGCTTCAGTGCATCATCCACTCGTTCGGCCAAGCAATAGCCATCCATCAATATATTGTACGAATCCGCATTAGGAACCTCACCACTCCGAATCATCACAAATAGCATTCCATGTGCTTCCACAACCCTCCCTTCTTTGCAAAGAGCATGCATCAACGTGTTATATGTTATCACGTTTGGCGGAACTCTCTGCTCTATCATTTCACGGAAAATGCTAATAGCATCATTCATATAGCCTCCAATAAAATACCCATGAATAATAGAACTATAAGTGGTGACATTAGGGAATACATTTTTATTCCTCATTTATCCAAACAACTTAAGTGCCTCACCCATAACTATCTCAACAAACCCATTAATAACTATATTATACGCAACCACATTAGGCTTACAATTCCTCTCCTTCATTTTCCTAAGAAAACCATAAGCATCCATTACCTTACCCGTCCTACAAAACCCATTAATAAGAAAACCATAAGTAATCGCTTCAGGCGGGCATTTCAACATTCTCATCTTCTCAAGTAACGTTACAGCATCCGATAGCCTATTCTCCACACAAAGACCCTTAATCAAAGAACCAAAAATAATCGTATCCAGATTATACCCTCTTTTAATCCTCTCCCCATCTCACAATCAGAGTCTCACTCTGAGAGCGTACTCAGTAAACTCTCTCATTTTTAGTAAGAATGGAAAGGTCTCACATTTGTTTTAGTTCTACGTGTACCATTAAGCCTAGGCCCAACAAATTTTATAATATATATTTTAAGCGGGTATTTGTATCGGCAACTTCTATTCAAATTAAGTTACATAGCACACTCCCAAGATCGGAAACTTTAACTTAAGTAAGGAGATTGGGGGAGCTGGCAAATGAGTTGCAAGAGTCAGCCTCCATTTTCATCCCCAAATCCACAGTCGAAGAACA
Source organism: Coptis chinensis (assembly GCF_015680905.1). Classification (NCBI taxonomy): domain Eukaryota; kingdom Viridiplantae; phylum Streptophyta; class Magnoliopsida; order Ranunculales; family Ranunculaceae; genus Coptis; species Coptis chinensis. The sequence goes on along the minus strand of NC_141456.1, from coordinate 20,033,250 downwards.
ATCGCTCCGTCAGCATGCCCTCTCCATCAATTTCCGTTCAGGTACCACTCTCTCTGTCATTTCAATACATAAGCTACTGGATCTTGCCCTATTGTTCTATAAACGCAATGTAATACATTTCAGGTACCATTTTAACGAAATGCGATATGTTCTCTGTTTTTTGTTCAATTTCTGATTTCTGATTCTGAACCCATCGTTGACAAACGACATAAATGTTTCTGCATAAATCTTGATATCTTACATCTTTTGCATGTGGACAATGCCTTTCTTTGTCGTGCCTCACTTGTTGAACCCCACAAGCTATGTACCTTCTCCAAGCATTTCGAGTTGTTACTACGCACTCACTTAGTTCCAGAACTTGTGGTGTCCTCTCTTCTGCCCCAAAATCTCCAATCGTCATATGGTTATCCAGTTATCCTTTTTGAATTTTACCTGTTTCCTTGTTGAGAATGTACCATGGAACCCTACACATGCCTCGATTGTTTGATTGCATGTAGGTAGTTGATCATACTAATGGCTGTGTCACTCATATTCCCATGTTACAGAACTGTTGATTATTCTTCCACTCTGTTGTCTTTACACGGTACATACCCAACCCAGCCTCCTCATCTTGTAATGCAGATCATGGAGCAACGAATAAATTAACTTAGACCCACTATGAGATTTATCCCCAACCACAAACACATTAACCTGCATTGGCCACCACACACCAAAAAATGCGATTATCACGAAATTGAAATTAAAAATAACGTGAAGAGATGGTCCTAGCTAGTAGAACTATTAACTTTATAACAAAAAAATAAAATAAAGAAAGATTGGTGTTCCCAAATGAGCAGCAAGTAACAGAGTAACTTCATGGCCAATTTGATTCTGACTTGGGTTAACTGTTGTACTTTAAAATGTGTAATCTTCACCTTGCAATGCGGCGGGAAGTTCCCGTGTGACCTATATGCTGACATGCAGTGATGTTAAAATTGAGTGGAGTTAGTGGAAAGCATTATCTTGTTTCTTCTATGTTCTAATTACTTTTAGTATGTGTGTTAGGTTTTGTAGTGTATGCTAGCATTACAATTGTATACCATGTTAGTTGTGCTTTCAGCTTTTATTTATTTCTTGCTAGATGTCATTTCACATGACATCTAGGTGTCTGGTGGTTTACAGTATGTTTTCATTTGAATGTTTCCTAATTCAACTGTTTCTTAACTATTAGATCTGTTTCTTCAATATAGGTGTGGGTTTGAGATTCAGATATTGCCCAAGATAAGAATGACTCAAGAGGCATTCAGCAACACAAAAGATGGGGTTTGGAACTTGCGGAATGAGCGCACAAAAGAGCGTCATCGCAGTGGCCCATTTAATAGTTGATGATGAACACATGAAAGTATTTGAAAATCGTGTCAGCCAGATTCTTATGTTGTCAGGGTCAATAACATTTACAAAGATCGTCAACAAATGGAATACAACTCTCATAGGTAACATTGTTACCTTTGGTTTTCATTTAATTTTCAGTTTTCTTTTCTTGTATTTTCTTTCTTTTTTTATTTGTAGATGTAGAATTTGTGATATCACAAAGACTCAAGTACTTTTGATTGCCTTTGGCAGGTCTTATGACATACTTCCGTGAGGCAACTATACATTCGCAAGAACTGTTAGATTTGGTGGTCAAATGTGGAAATAAAATCCAAACACGTATTAAAATTGTATTGAATTCAAAGATGCCTAGTAGGTAGGAAATATGGTTACCTTCTTACCAATTGAATTTCTTGAATTTTTAGGAAGGTCCTAATTAATAATCTGTTATGTAGGTTCCTTTTGTCATCTTCTATACACCAAAAGAAATTGGAGGACTGGGTATGCTGTCAATGGGTCACATATTGATTCCACAAAGTGACCTCAGATACAACCAACAGACAGATGTTGGAGTAACCCATTTCCGAAGTGGTATGAGTCATGAAGAGGACCAACTCATCCTGAATCTTTATCGTTACATACTGGTATTTCTTGGAGCCCCTAATTCACAATTTTATGCGTATCTAAAGTTGAAACCTGTATATTAATATTCATATATACTAATATCCTATCATATTTCTCGACAGCCATGGGAAAGTGTTTTTGTAGATTCTCAGCGTGTCTGGGCTGAGTATGTGTTAAAGAGGCAGGAGGCACAATCCCAAAATAGGCGCTTAACTCTCGAGGATCTTGAGGTAATATTATTTTCACATGAACTCACATCTGTATAAAATACTGAAAATTGGACATAGGTGTTGTAATGCCCGTATTTTTAAAATACGTTTTTATCTATTTATTAATTAATTAAATTTATTTATTTAAAAATCGGCTGGATTGGATTTGGATATGTGGGCCTGGTTTTTGGGCCCGAGTCTGTGTTGGGCTTGGGTTTCGAACCCAAGTATATAAACACATTTTTCTAGAGAATAGGGTTTTAAAGATAATAAAAATATTAAAAATGGAGGCAGGGCTAGAAACCCGTTTGCTCGAGCGTTGACTCGGACTCGGAGGAAATTTGTCGAGCTGTTCATTAAGGTGAGTAGCTATTTTTGCTATCTTGCCGAATTTATGGTTTTCATGTATCAGTGTATACTGTCTAAGATTTACGCCTAGTGATATTGCTTATTATCTTGTTTTATTCTACGTCGGCATGTCGTATTATTAAACTTCGTTAAATATCGAAAATGGTGTTTGAACCGGCCGAACCGCGATAATCGCGGTGGTGGTGGCTATGTTGTTTTGGAACCTGTTATTTGAGTTATTTGTTGGTTGAGGTCGGGAGTTAAGGATGAAGGTTGGGCTGTGATGGTATAGTGGTGTAGTGGTGTTGGGACCGCCGGCTTGGTATTCGGCGATAATGGCATCGCTTATCTTGATCTTGGGTTTGAAACCTTGTCCTTGTGATTCTAAATTTCGTCGACTTGTATGGATTGTTTGGTTGTGTGTGTAGGGCGGTCGAGTGGGGGCAATGAAGCTTTGAAGGAGGCTTTAATGGCGCTGAACGCCATTACTGTGATACTGAAGGTTGGGTTTTGATGTGTGATTTTCATTGTTTTGAACTATTTTGGTTATTGTTGTTTGGGGTTTGATGAATGGTGGTAGTGGGGGTCATTGAATGGTGGTGGAAGCCATTAATGGCGTGGTAAAGGTTTTTAGATCTAGATTTGATGAAGTTAGGATTGAATGAATTGAGGATTTCGCTTTCATTAAAGTTAGTGGGTTTTTCGCAGGGATTAAAACCGTGGGGTCAAAATGGGTGGTCAATTAGAGCTTGGTGGTGGCCGGATTTGGTGGTGGTGGAGAACTGTTGGAGGAAGAAGATGACTGTTGGCCGGTTTGGGCCTGGGCCAAAGCCTTGGTTGTTTTGTTTTGGGTTGGGCCGACCTTGTTTTGTTTTGGTTGGGCCAATTGTAGTTTGTATTGCTTGGGCCGGTCCATGTTAGGTTAAACTGTTTTGTGGACCAGTTCAATTTAAAGTTTTTGGGCCGAATCCAATTATGTTTTGGGCCAGTTCAGTATAAGTTTTTGGGTCAGTTCTAATATTGCTTGGGCCAGTCCATAGGACTTAAAATAGATATAATTGGGTCTTTAAATGTTTAGACTTTCGGGTTTTAAGGTTTGGGTTTGGCCAGTTGGTTTCGAACCATTACTTTGGTCATGAACCCATGAGCCATGCACATTGACTTTAGCCATGAACCATGACTATGACCCTGAACCTGTCGAACATGGAACGACAGTTTGACTTTGACAATAATGTGTTGACTTTGACCACTGACGGTTGACTTTGACCGTTGACCATTGACTTTGATTTTGACCATGACGTGTTGACTTTGACTTTGACCGTTGACCTTTGACTTTGGAATGTTGACTTTTCCATTTTTCACATATTTAAGAATATGGACAAATATAATAATAAAATATTGTCGAACATTATATAACGTTGTTTGTCATTATCTAATTAAGATTTGACGTGAGTAGTGTGTAAAGTATATATATATTGGGCTTTGATTGTGGACTGTGGACTGTTTAATTGTGCTACGTTTCATGTGGTAAGTTGTATGGACAAATCCAATGCTAAAATGCTGTGGAGGCTTGTATAAATTTGGTGGTCATTATCTAATTAAGATTTGACGTTGATATTGTGACATTATATAATATGTTGGGATATATATATTGAATGCAATAGTTTTGGAGAAATAAATGTGTAAACGTTCCATTATTTTATATGTGAGATGCTACTATGAGGTAGTATGGTATTTGTGAATATTTTCCCACGGAAGTGTGGCATAGTGCAATAATATATTGACACGTGAAATAATGAAAGTGGTTATGAGATATAATTGAGATATTTCTAAATATTGTGGCTTAGTGCAATAAGGTAATTGACCTGCACGTGATATAGTGGAATGTTTATGAGTCATAAATGTATGACACCTAAATAAATTACGTAACGAAAATCCTAGAACCTGACTACCACAACTCATGTGATCTGCCCTGTGTGGGCATATGTGATATATAAGATGTTGTATATATAAGATGTTGATTGACCCATGTGTTGGGCAATCGTAGCCGAATAGTGACTTGATTATTCCGTTTGCAAAATAGAACGAGACGCGCGATATTTTATGCCGAATAGTGGCATTATTTATATAATGGCTTCCATGTGAGGATTTACCTGGTGTGCGGCATCCCGCTTCGAGGTGGTTACACACGGAGTGGTACATTATATAAGGGGAGGCATGTGGATGTACATGTTCGGCGTTGGGTAGCGATTGTTGTAGCCAGGGAAACTAGGTAAGACATAGATACGACGTGATTTTAGGGACACACAAAGAAAACCTTAAATAATATAATTATGGTAATATGTTGTTGGTTATTTGTTTAGTTAGAACCTAAGGCGCCTCGATGGAGGAACTACATGCCTTATTTATGATGCGTATAGTTTGTGGTGTGGTCAGTGGGAAGTTAAGGCGCCTCAGTGGAGGAACTACCTGCTTAGATTATTGTACTTAAGGATGTTGTATTAGTCGTTAAAAGTTAAGGCACCTCGGTGAAGGAACTAATTGCCGTATGGTTTGTGTATATATTGGTATAAGTATATGTTATATTTTAGAGCTACTCACACCAGCATTTTTATAATGCTGACCCGATTTGCATGTTTGCTTATCGGGTGCGTTCATTAAATGAACACAATTGATAAGTCTTGACAGGTTTAGTGTGGAAGAAGATTGGTTCTTTCGTGGTTTCGTATTAATACGCATTTCAAGATAGGCTTTGTTTTCCTTTGAGGTGATATAGTTTTTCAGTTAAGACAAAGTTATTTGTATTTTCATTTGTTAATTTTTGTAATGAAGATGACTTTTGTTTGAGTTAAAATTTTTATTGGTTTTTATTTATCCACATATTTAAACTGTTTATGGGTTTTTGGGAGTTGAGAGTGCGTCACACCTCGGAGATCGAAGAGTCGGGAACAAATAATGTTTTTCCAAATTCTGTCAAAATTCGGGGTGTGACAGGTGTCGTCGCTGGTTGCGGAGGTGTTGAACTCAGGCTTAGGCGGATGAAAGTCCTTTGTAGTCTTGATAGTGTGCATATGGCTTGTGTGCTTCCATCAGAACTTTGTTGGTTAGCATGGAGCATTTTACAGATGTGAGCACTGCATTTCTAAACAATCAGGATATATAATAAAGTTGTTGATACTTGAAGCAAGTTCACATAAATATTCACTAACAATATTAAAATAACTAAACTAATTCTAAAAACTATTCCCATTCCCTATTCATAATTGCTTTGACATATTCAATCTCTTCTTTTCATAATATATCTTCCTGCACATTTGATAATCCCATATAGTTTTCTTTGAGAATTGTATTTTTCTTCATTGTGTAGTATTGCAATCGATTCTGCTCTAATTTAATAGATATATCAATTTTTTTTTTCTGTGCAAGTGTAATTGCATAATATTGTAGTGGAGATTCACTCTTGATGATTGTGCTTCCGTTATAGTTTCCATCGTCATCTAGACTATCCATGTAGTTGACCTGTAATAAATTTTTGTTAAATTTTCCCACACAGAAAATGAATCAGAAGACATTGTTTATGGTATTTTATCAACATATATTGTCTAAGTATATAAGATATCAAAATAGGCATAACCAAAGAACAAAAATGGAATTAAACAAAACACATTGCCAAGTAGGTGTAAACAAATAAAATAAAATATGAAAAATAAACAAAACAGCTTTGAGAAGGAAAATTCACTGTAGAAAATGTGATTGATCACAAATAAAAAAATAATAAAAAATAATGGGATTATTTTAAAGTACTACTCTTTTGTCGCTCCCTTTTTTTCTTCCTTCTTTCCTTTCTTGATTGTCATTGTAGATTCATAACATTGCTTTAATATGTTCCCTTATTGTTTGTTTCTTTGTTTTCGAATAGCTCTTTGATTTTCAGAGTTGCTTTGTTTGTCCCTTGTTTAATGTATTCAAACAGATATTTGATAGTCATTGTGTTGTTGTACTGACCTGTTGTACCTATAAAATTGAATTTCTTTTTCCATATCTGAACATTTGAAAATATAATAATTGTTTGAGTCACAATTGAAGAGGTATTGAAAATATGAACATGTTTGAGAAGATATTAATGAATAATTTTTTTTACAAATAAACATGTAATATGTAAAATTAAATATCACAAACCTTGTTATTGTTGTTCCAAACATATTGCGTTAGAAAGTGAACATACGAATACCCATCAATTTCATTGTCACTTTGATAATCCATTTTCTTTGCAATTATTTTTCAGCCTAAAAAAGAGTCCAGTAACATTAAATAATTTACCCGTGAGCGAAATTTATAGATCCAAAATCTAAGAATAAATACAAACGAATTAAAAATAAATCTATAAATAAGAAACAAATTTTGCTTGCAATAATAAATTAATCATAAATGTTATATGAATTAGCAATTATTTTCGTCAATGCATAAATCTATAACATATTGCTTTCTATTCCTTAAGTCTTTTATCCCTTGACGGAGCTTTATCATTTCTTCTTCTTGTAGGTTTTCTTTCGCCCATAATGATAGTATTAGTTTACGTAGTTCTAAGATTTCATTTTGTTGTTCTTCAATCTCTTGGCGTTTTTCATTCAGCTCCTTATAGTTGAAGTCTTCAATTTCAAAAAGGTTTTTGTCTTTTAGGTAATTGATTGCACTCCATGCTGTTGAGTTTTCAGACTTTTCTTTTGTAGTTGATGGAATTCCAGATATGGTTTTTGTTTTGGAGTCATCAAATATGGTAACCTCAGATATATGTAGATTGTCTTCAAATTTTGAGGTGTAAGTTGCTTCTTCTATATTAAGTGAATCAAGTATTTCCTCAAGCATTTTTTCTTTGTGACGTAGAGTATTTATATTCGTAATCCATATTCTACAATATTTAATAATAATAAATGTTAAAAAAATATATATCAAGGGTAAACTTATGATATTTAATATAGTCCATAGAGTTGTACAATATGATGTTGATGGTTTTTTAAATTTATGCACTCTACTAATTATGATTACACCCTTACGATAAGACATAGACTTTTAATTGCACTCTACTAATCAAGATTTATTTTAGTTGAACTTGTTACAGGTTGGACAAAATATAATTTTGCATAATAGAGTTAGCCTAAGCATAACAGATACATAATAAGGTAATTATTTCAACTAATTTTTTTAATTTAATATGATCTGTTACTTTATAAATTTTGTAAATAAGAGGAAAATGTTGTACCTGTATGATTGCTTTACTGGAATTATAGAATAGCCTGCAATATACAAAAGAAGAATTTAGAAACTGTAAAAATATTTTGATAAATCGTAGAATTTATATGTATAGTAGTTGAGTTTTCTAATAATACCTTTGTTTGGAGGAGAGAAGCTTTGGAGATTAGTGGAGTACGGTGTTTGTTTGTGATTTATAGTTGTTTTTTTTTTTTGGATAAAGATTCGTAGGTATTGAGATAGTTATAGTAGTAAATTAGTAATAGAGTTCTAAGATTTCTAAGACTCTTAGTGTTGTGTTAGTTTTAGACTTTTAATTGTATAAGACTTATAATTGTCTAAGAACTAAAGATAAGAGGATTAGGATAGTTTTGAAAGGTGTATGCTACGAATGCTTGACTCAGCTGTGAGGGAATGTTTTGCTATTGTGACGAATAAGGGCTTCAGAAGGGCTGATTTGGACCTTCATATTCTTATTTGGCCGACTAAATTGACTTTAGTGAAAATTAAAGAACAATCCAAGCAACTGGGTGTTAAAAAACAGGATCGAGTCATATTAATCTGCTAGGGAAGACATAAAGTTATTTACAGATAATATTTAGATTTCGTCCATTAACAGTGACTGAACAGGTAGAACCTTTGGACAATCTCATCAACTTCTTTCTAAATTGCATAAAATCTTTTATATCATAATCTCTTCCACTACAGCATTTGCAATCGATATTCATTTTCGACAGAAAGCCTTCATTCTCTAGCAAGTATGTAACAACGTCTAGTTCAATCTCATTTTGTTTGTATATATCCAATTCGACTTCTGTGAGGTGCTCCAATATATCTTCATCAGAAAGTTATTCTGGTTGCCCATATCCTTCAATGTTATGCACTTTGTGAGTTAGATATCGTCCCTATCAACAGTTCATGAGTTAGATAATTATCTATAGGTACACATGTGTTCGACTCACGAATAAGTTGTTATGCTATAGTGGTAACCGTGAGGCATGAGCATATAGCCTATTGACCTACTTGTGCTTAACATCGAGTACCTTATCAGTGCGAGGCTTTATGTTGACTGGGCAGCTAAGTATGTACTGAAAAATCTCATACACTTGTCTGACCATGGCTTACAGCCTTATGCCAATACAATCATAGAAAAGTGCTACATTCGCAGCTCTGGTCCTTAGTTCGAGCAACTCATGCTTTGTAAGATATGGGAAAATAATAAATCATAAACATATGTTGCTACCTGAAGTCGCGAAACAACGAAATAATATGCTGGAAGAATATATCATTCCTCAAGATATTTGGGTTACAATTTTATGGTCTGAGCCTTTTATTTATATATATATTTTTTGTTGGCCTTCCACAGATGAATACTTAACTTCGAGTTCTGGTCAGGTAAAATTGTAGAAAAAGTTTAGATATGACAATGAATGGTATATTCATCCCTACATGTTAGACTGATTTTTTCCATCAATTTGAAAGGCATTGCGAATAGATGTACCTTTTATGACTGGAACTTGAAGAAGATTACGAAGTACACATCGATTTTTAATGTAGTTTTGAACGCGAGGTTCTTGAAAAGGCTCATTTTCCAGTAATCTTTGCATGAGCACTTGAAATTGTTGAAATTCTCCAACAACTTGGTTGTTATTGCTAATGGATGAACTCCCAAGATAGACACAACTGGCCAATGTACACAGTCTCTAAATGGATGTCCAATTCTCTGACAAACATTATGGATGAATCTGCTTCAGGTCTTTGGCGTTTAGGCAATAAAAAGTTTTGAGATAACATTGATGTAAGAATTGGAGTAGAAGATTTATGGGTTGTAATAGACTGAAGCTGGTGGTCCTTTAACTGAAGAAAAACTGCCAAAAAAAAATGATTAGGTCTGCTATAGAACGAAAAGTAAATGTCCCAAGAAAGAGGCAGAAGTAAAGGATTTTATTCATACAGCAAGGAAGATATTTGTTATTCATGCCCACTCTGGGATGGATTTTATTCATACTGCTATGGATGCTAGAGATGGTCACTACTGGTATCGATCAATGCGAACTCCTATTGAAACTTTACTTTCCTTTCTTAGGTCTACATGCTAATACCTTGTGGTTTAATTTTTATGATAAGATGAAAGACCATAGGTGTACACTTTTCCTTCCTTATCTTCCTTTACATATAAGCTAAGAAGGTCATCAATAGGAGAGATAAAATACAGATAGTCTTGTTCTTTAGCTAAACTCGTTAAGTAATCTGCTACCCAATTAGTTTCTCTATACATATGTGTGTATTGGAGATTTTGAAATCTATGGCCTAGGATTTGTATCATGGCAGTTTTTCGATACCTGTCAGAATCTGAGTGTGATCGAGCATGAGACACCCTTGTAATCCTTTGAGGATCGTTTGTTACTCCTGAAAGAGTATAGACTTCAGATCATTGGAACCTGAGTTCACCTTTTTTTTTTTTTGATTGGTAAGCCTGTTTTTTAAATGAGATCAGTAACTCTTTGATGCTAGCGGGGTTCGAGCCCCAGACCTTTGGTATCATCACCCGAGTTCACCTTCTTGGTTTCGAATAGGTCCACCTTATCTTGTTCTTGAATAAGATAAGGCCCAATCGGCATTGAATTTAATCCACTTTTCATCGGTCTTTAATCCACTTTTCATCAGGATGGTCAATTTGGTCAATCCATATCATAATATTCCTGCTTCTGTAGCTTTTTGTTTGAAATTTTAAATATAGAGATTTCCAAAATTTCAAATGAATTCAAATCATATATAGAGTCAAAATTTAATGGATTTCGGTTTTTGAATTTATCGGAATTCCAAGAATTCCAAAATCCCGAACTATGATCATAAGGCACTTTGAGTAGACCTTGTAGGTAGAGTGTTATGTCCCTTAGAATCCTTCCAGAAACCACTTGACTTGGTTGTGATGTTCTTTGAAATTGCCTAAAGTTCCTCTCCCTCCAGATGTATCTCACTGTTGCACATGTGAACACTTTAACTATCTCAGCTTCAACATTATTTTTGTTACTAACATCATCCATTCCCAGTTAGAATTAATGAGCTGAGAAGTAGTCCTATTGCCGACTTGATAGTAGACCAAATAACTGAACTATAAGGGCATTGGAAGAAAATATGCCCTTATAGTTCTTATTTATAGAAAAAAAAATTCACTTAAAAATCTAAAAAAATCTTTTTTGATTATACTAATTTTGTTAGTAATAATACTTTGTAGGTCAAAATTATGAAAATTTATACTTAGTATACTTATGGAAATCTGAAAAGACAACATAGTCTACATGCTTTTAAAAAATGGGTGCACTTGGAACACACATATTTTTACACTGCTTATTTTAAAAAAATCTTGATCACTAAAGGTGATTCAGAACTTGGTAACTAAAAAATTTGCCTTTCTTTGCTCTTTAGATTCCTTGCCAATTAATGTATGATATGACTTTTAGTTTACTTGTATTGAATACCTGAAGCTCTTCTTTGAGAGTTTTCTTGTCAGTTGCTATTTTTTGAACTCGTTGCAGTTCCATCCTTGTTAACATTGCTTCAAGTACCGAGAAGGTTTCCTCTTCTGTCCACCCTGCACCCCTGGGGTTGGCAGTGTTGCCATCATTAGCATTTTGATATTTTAAATTAAATGATATCATGCTCGTCACGTCTTACGGAATCATTATAACCAGGTTTTTATACTATTGTGAACATGCATAAATATACCTCAGTATCAATACCATTTACTAATAGCCTTTTGCATCCAACTCTTTCAAATTAGCAATAACGCTGAGAGATATTTATTGTTTTTTTTTTTTTTTTTTTTTTTTGACCATGAGGGGAATTTGACCATGGGGAGATAACTTGTTTCAAATTAGTGCCTTAGTAAAATCGCCTTTGGGTGATGATACCAGATATTTATCCTTGTTTTCATTTAACGATCTTATTTAAAACAGGCTTACCAAACAAAAAAAAAAAAAAAAAAAAAATATATATATATATATATATATATATATATATATATATATATATATATATATTTATTGTTTTTCATTTGATGTACTTAGGAGTGTGAGGGTGAGCTATATGAAACTTGTGACTGCGTACAATAATTCTTTTGGTTGGTGTGCTATTTTACATTTTCTAGTTAATATTCTTACCACATTCTGCCTTGTGAATTGTGATGTAGATTATATTGTCATCTCTGGTTTATGAGAAGCAAGAAAATCTAAGAATGATGATGAAAATGCATGGGCTCAGCGATGGTTCCTACTGGATTATATCATATACATATTTCTTTGTCCTATCCTTTACCTACATCCTGTGTTTTGTTGTATTTGGTTCCATCACTGGTAAGTTGATATAAACAGACATGTTTACTATATGTTTAGGAGTTTTTTTGTAACTTAATCTTTTTTGCACAGGATTGACAATTTTCAGAATGAACGATTACGGCAAACAATTTCTATTCTATTTTGTCTACATCAACCTACAGATTACAACAACTTTCTTTTGGGCAACAATTTTCTCCAATGTCAAGATTGGTACAGGTTCCGCCGTCACTTGCATGATTTTATATGTTGTCAAATTTGAAACCCATCCACAAAAGTATTGAATTTTCATTGTTGGATGTGATAACAGTAATGACGTACATATATACCTTCGGATAAGGGCTCTTAGGGAAATTTCTTTTCCAAGATTTCCTTGAAGATGATTCCTTTCCCAGTGAGTTGATATCTCAAACATGTTAAAATAAATTAACTGTGATCTTGTTCTATATACTTTTATTTATTTATTTTTATCGATCGGTAAAAGTTAAATCTGACCACCTTAAAGCGAATAACGTTGATTTTGTTCTATTTATTCATGTGTCCTGCATACCTTCTATTATACCGTTTTGAACTGATATAAGCATCCCTGTTTTCCATTAGATATATGTCACACCTTTCATCTAATGGAAGCTGAATATTATTTTGCTATTGGGTCATCACATCATACAAGTATCAGTTGTTTAAAATTTTGCCATGCCTTTGGCTTCTTCATAGTCTAAAAAGCTTGTTTTATGAGTTGCACCAAAATCTATTTCACCATAAGCAAATATTTTGGAAACAATCTTGAACACTGGCCACAATAGTCACTTTGTTCCAAATCTTCAAATCTAAAATGTTCAGACCTCTTTCCTTCTTCGTGAAGAGATGTAGACTTGCTTGCATGATACATTTTTTCTTTTTCATCTCTCTTCACTCCATAAGAACTTATTACAAATCTTTGTAATTTTGCCCAACACGATGCTAGGTAAGATGAAAATTTCGACCAATACACGTGGAAAGTAGTCAATACGTACGCATCTAACCTAATCTTCCATGCATGTGACAATCGCCTTGCTTTTTATATATAATGTTTTGTAATTATTATTAGTATTAGTATGTAAGTCTGACTCTTATAATTCCTAAAAAATAGGAAAGTGTTGGAAGCTATAGAGGCGAGGCGTAGTGATTGGTACTACCGGAAAAGTTTCGCTAACCGGCAGGCAATAAAATCAGCCAATAGGGGCAAGCAAGTGTAGGGAATCACATGGAAGAGCCATGTAACAACCAAAGAAACTATAACCTCTAAACTTAGTCATCTGAGTATCTGACTAATAAGTAATCAACTTTAAGGTTTCATAGAAAGAGAACAAATGTCTCTTTGACAGAGTATTATTGTCCTAAAAGCATAGTAAAACGGGTTCAAACTTTCATCATGTAATTGAAGGAATTGTTGTTTTTGGACATATATCAAATCAATACTTTTTATGGATCAAAAGAATAAGAGAAAAAATAACTGTGCAAAGCATCTTTCAGTTTTTCTGCCATAAGTTTATTACAGATTTGATAATAAATGATAGCTTCCTTATATATCTAAGTTTCTGATAATGTTATTCTCAATTCTTGTTACTACTGAACGACTTCTCTCACATTAGCTTGTGAGGGATAACGGGTTCGAAAGTTAGGGGATAGGTGCCCTGATTTGTTGTGTGTTAACACACGGTTTGGAACAAATCTTTAGTGGATTCTGGGTATTCTGATTGTTTCTTTTGGTACTTCCTGGTCTTCTTTAGTCTAGATTTTTGTCTGTGTAAGCATAGGCTAGTCTTCTTTTTAAGCTTAAAGTCGGTCCTGTTCTTGTTATGTTTTTGGCAAGTCAAATCAAAATTCTATGAAGAATCCATTTTTATTTTTCTGATCCTGCAGTGCTTCCTAATCTTCAATCTTGAACTCTCCATCTATAACTTTTTCATTTGGTGACGAAAAGTGTTTCTAAATTCCATTGTTTGATGTGTCATTTTATCATATTTGTAACTATCTCAAGTTATGTAGGGTAATAACTACTCAACATAAGAATCAACCACCAATGAAGCAAGATAAGGTTGTTTCTTACCGATGTGAAAAAGCAGAAATAGCCTACACAAAGGTATGTATTCATAGAAAGGTAAGTGAGTTGAGATAAACTTTATATTTCTATAGCATTTGTACTTGCGAAAGTCATATTGATGCTTAATATTTATGCAGACATATATCTTTAAGAATGAATTTAAAGTGAGCCAACTTAAAGAAATTGATTAAAATAAATTACATATTATTAAATCCCAAAAAAAAAAATGAAATTTTCTTCAGAGTAGAGTATGTGAATAGAGAAGATTTTGTAAATGAAATTGGTCCTATGGTGATTAAAGACTGAAAAGTCATACAATATATTAGAATAATTTTAACGAAAATCAAAAGTGGGAACTAAAAATAAAAAAAGGTAGACATTAAAAAGGGACTACCATAAAAAAGCAAAATGGATAACTTAATCACTTTTCCATAAACTTTGGAAGTGTTTATGTGAAGGTATATGTCCTGCTTATGCATCAAGTCATATGGGATTGTCAGTCATTGGAGCATAGTTGACTTCATCAGTCACCAGGTGGAACGCAATCCTATCCGGATGATTGGAATTTAACGCAGTTGACTTGACAACTACTGAAGTAGCAAGAATGTTGTCAGAGAAAACACATAAATGGTAGCGAGTGTTATCTCGGTTTCTCTAAACACGATTGTCTTCAGTGAGTTTCCTCCCGAATATTTGAGTTTTTGAACCATTCCACCGTCGGCGACACCAAGGCGATTATAGGCTTTTTCTTCTTGATTCTATCGCTAGTTTGCAAAATCAAGAAAGATACAGGAAAGTGATTAATGGGGGAAACATTGCATCACCAGATGCAATGTCCGTGAAGGAAGCAGGTCATGCTTGGAGAGGCAAGGGAAGAGGAAATATAGAAGAGGAATAATGTATCAGAAATTGGTAAGTGGGGGAGAGGTAGAGGAAAGACTTTGGAATCACAATGGAACAGAACTCCAGACTTGCGTAGGAGGATTTAGTCTCTACATGGTTCTCCTGCGGCAAGTGGATATGGCAGAGGAAATAGAGCAGCAAACAATATGAGACCTACAACATCATATAGCTCCTCATTTGAAATAGGAAAGTGGGGCAGAGGTGGAGATATGGATGATATCCAATCATCATGGAATCGAACTTCTGATTCTTGTAGGTAGTTAACCCATCTTTGGCACATGCGAAAGATATGGGATCATCATGGAACAAGATTTCTGATTCTGGGCAGATGTGGGACTTATCTGGTTCACCTGTTGCCAGTAGGAACAATGTCCCAGTCAGAGGCAAAGAGCATATAGTGTTATGGAGAGATCAAACTCCTGAGTCTAATAGGATAGTACACGCACCAAAGGTCGCTTCACCATCAGCATGGGGATGGGCTGGTGCAGGAGCCAATCAAGGCCTCGGAAGAGGTAGGGGTGTTCCTGAAGGAACATGGTTGGCAAAGAACAGTTCCTGGGCTTCAAGAAATGCCACAAAAAATGATAGTAATTTTGCCTGGCAGCGTGATTAATTATATCTGGTTCGACAAATGGGCGTATATAGTGTTCCACTTATGGTTAAGCAGAATATATTTGGACTCACCAGTGGTGAGAGGAGGAAGATGCAAGCTACAATCAGACGACTCTGGCCTTTTTGTTGACACGTCAATGGGTTCCTCATTCTTGCATTGATCCTATTTTTGGTGCAAGCATCAGGAAAATGCTGCAAGCATCTTGTACTTGTTATATGGCAATTGTAAGTACAATGTGGTAAAACTGTAAAAACGTATTTCTGGTGTGACAGCAAGTACTTGTTATATGAACTGTAAGTAGAAGGGCGATCGTATTTTAGGGTGAGTGTGGTCTGTAAGTTGAATGCGGTAAGCTTCTTGTATGTTTTGGACTTTTGGGTAGTGGCTGTAAGTAGGATACGGAGTTTAGCCATTATCAACATAATCAGGAGAACATAAAAACAGAAATGATATATATCTTTTCGACCAATAAAACTTAATAAATTGATAATATCCAATTTTTTCTAATCTATTGATATGATGCAAACAGTTACATCAATTAGCTAGAAGCTAATAGTCTAAAGACCGGACTCCAGAACACCCCACTCCCATCTAAGAGAACCCCAAACAGAAAATACAGATCAAACCAAGAAACAGATAGCTACGAAGGCAACAAAACCAAAATAGAATAACAGATAGCAACACAGAAAGCGCCACTCAGAAAGCACCACCATTTACCACGGCAACATTCTCCGTCATATGCTGTTCCTACGGTTAAATGTATATATGGTTCAATACTCCTATGAAAAGACTCCTCCCACCGAAAGAGGTATAATCATGATGCTTTCTCATCTCATCTCATATGATATTTCGAATCGGTTGCTGAAACAGGGAATACTGAATATAGTCTCTAGTTATATCAGAACTCTGTAGATGCAGTTATTTCTACTACCCATTTTCCCTAGGGCCTTTGTCTTACTCCGCTATATCTTCTCCTACTTTCTCCACCACCGCAACTAACAACAGCAGCAATTCCTTCTCTGTCTCCTACATTGTAAGTAGTGGTTTCTTCTTTTGGAGTTGCTACTTGAGTTTCAGCTGTGGTAGTTATTATAGTTGATGTAATGCTTCCACCTTCTTGTTTTATTGTAGAGAGATAGGAAATAAAGTCAAAACAAACACCTGATTGCCTCAAATGAGGAGGCCTAATTTTTACTTGGAAGTGAATATATATATTAGAAGAAAGAATATTGTTCGATAAAGATGAAATAATATTAGTTCACCAACAGAGTTGTAAAAGTATGTTAAAGAAATGTGTCATAGGAGCATTTGAAATAACTCGGTACAAAAATTTAAATGAAGCAGATAATTGAAAATGAGACAAGAACAATAAAAAGGACACTATTATAACTATAGACTACTGCTGGTTTGATTAAGGGAATCAGGGAAACCTACCTATCCCACATCAATTGAAAATTTGGAGTGTCAGAAACCATAGCTATTGTCGAGAAGTTGAGAGGAGAGGAATCAACGGAGAAAATGTGAACAACTACAACTGGTGAAAGGAGTTTCCAAAAAATAATATGCAACAAATGAGAAGCAATAACAACATAATAGAGAAAGGTAAATAAGAAAAAACTTACAATGACAGTGAGGAGTAGAGAATGTCAAGGAAGATTGTTGAAGACTTCTTGGAAGACAATATTTTTGGTATGCTGATGCAATTTGCCTTCTCTGTTGTTTAATAAAATCTTCAAGCCAAAGCGTGAAGTCACACGTGACACTGCAACATATAACTGCCCATGCGAGAATACTGAATTTTTGAGATATACTCCAACGCTGCTTAGAGTTTGGCCTTGGCTTTTGTTTATTGTCATACAATAACAAAGCTTTATTGGATACTGCGTTCGACGTAAGACAAAAGGCCAATTTTTATTTTCTGACTTCATCACAATCCGAGGAATGGTGTGTTCATCTCCACTTCGTACTCGAGTAATGATTTATGCTTTTAGGACATAATCTGTTATTTTTGTCACTTTCATCCATGTACCATTGCAAAGTCCCTTACTCTGGTTTATGTTTCTAATAAGCATGATAGGAGCTCCCTCTTTTAGTTGAATTTGATGATCTGCAATCCCTGATATTTGAAGAGTGTTAAGGAACTCTGTAGGATACAAAATGCTTGATCTGCGATTTTATCAGATGCCGCACTTAATGTGTCTGCACTCAAGTATTCATGTATTTCACCTGGAATTAATGAGAGACCGTATTTGTTTAACTCATCTACAGAAGCATTCGAAGGTGCCAGAATTCATCGACTTCTCAAGTATTCTACATCTTTGTAGTTCCTTGAAAGTTCTGTATAAACAGTATTTACAATCTCTTCTATCCCATCTCCTTCGGAACGAATAATTAGATCTTCAGGTATTTCAATCCATGACGGTTCTTCCCCTTCGCATAATGATTGACTGGGCAGTTTTCCTTCACCAATAGCTAATATCCAATTGTTAAATTCTACATTAGATTGGGTACTTGGTGATGTAGAATCTATTTTACTCAAACGCATGTTTATGGAAAGACGAAAAACCTTGAAGTGACGCCATAAGTAGGATCTATTTATCGAAGCTGATACAATAGCTTCTCTTGAGCCTTTTTCTATAACTGGGCGTGCGTCTTGAAGTCACCTCCCAAAACAACTATTTTCCGCCAAATGGTTTATCTTTCAAGCTTTTATCAATCCACGGACATTATGTCTCTAAATGTCTTGTCAACAGACTCAAAGTCATTTTTCTTACTCATTGGTGCTTCGTCCCATATGACCAAATCTGTTTTCTAAATGAGTTTTGCCAAGTGCATCTTTAGTGAGACATTGCAAGTTGTAGATTCATCTGATCGAATGGGAATTTTGAACCTCGAGTGGGCAGTTCGACCACCTGGTAATAAAAGAGATGCTATGCCTGATGATGCTCTGGGTAGAACTATTTTTTCTTCGTGAGCTTAACTTTGCAATTATTGTATTCCATAGATAAGTTTTTCCTGTCCCTCCACTTCCATATAGAAAGAAGAGACTTCCAGCATTACTTTCAACAGCGCTAATGACAACATCAAAAACAGTTTTTTGTTCGACATTCAATCCACCTTGAAGCTGTAAGTACTGTGAGGAAAGTAAATTGCAATTATAATTTAGTTCCTCTTGGATAATTCTTTTCTCAGCTTCATCTGCTTCTAGGATATCAAACTTATAATCTTTTAGACTCCACCCATTCTCGTTCATTAGAATTTCAACTTCAAAAAGTGTTTTCCTTTCAAGTTCCGATTCAGATAAATTTGGATTATCCCTTAAGATATCATCAGATAGTAACTCCCAATGGCAGTTCCACATATCAATAGCATTGGATACCTCACAAAACACTAAGAGTGTTACAAATAACTGGCGTAATGATGGACTGGAAGACCATTCAGCTGCTTCTTTAATGGCAAGATGCCATTCATTGTCATCTTGTAAAAGACCAAGCGCACGGCAAGCTGACTTGTAATCATCATAGAGAGTACCATTAATAGTTCTGATTTATTCAAAATTTCTAGCTCCCTTTACAATGTTTAGAAGCATACGCATATAGTATCTTTCACCTTGTGTTGGCTGAGCATAGAATATTCTTCCAATCTTCAATCCTTGGCTTCTTCTTTTCCATTCCTGAAAAAATAAACAAACATGTATGTTATGAATAAATATAAAATTTATATGTAATTTCAAATATAAATTTTTGTTTGGAAATTGTAATGTATTGAGACCTTTGCATTTCTGTCTCACACAAATTGGAAAGGGAAGTCAACATATGTAAGATGTCTTCCACTCGGGTCTTTTTCATTAATACGCATCCACTCAGTGAACATAGTTTTTGTTTTTTTTTGTTTTTGTTTTTTTTTGTTTTGTTTTTTTTTTTTTTTTTGTTTTGCAACAATTTCAAACTGATCCCCATTTGCACGAAAAAACAATATTCTCATGATTTTCAAGATGGAAACTCATTCTTTCAACAGAAGGATCTCTGTATTGGATGTCAAATTCATAAATCCTCAAACTTGCTTCTGATGCAGATACATATCTGAAGTCTAGATAGTGCTTAATCTCATCAACTTGATGTACGACCTACTTCTGGTTATCTTTGTCATAGACATTATTTTCTTCAACAATACCTGTAGCTCGATCTTGCCCTTTTGAAATGTACTTGAATAAGTATTTAATCATCCATGAATGGTTTCAATGTTCAACATTGATGTGACACTGAAAGTCTTTGGTAAGTTCAGGGTTGTAAGGAACAACCCACCGATTGTCAATTTCAACCGGATTTTGACGACCCACCATTGCAGTTCTTTTATTATCTCGCCTTCGATAAACTGCAAAACCTTTCTCATCAAATGTCGTTTCACTGCAAAAATCCTTTGGAAATTTCCTTGTACATTTGTTCTTCTTAGTGTCCATACATGGAGAACCCTTTTTCTTCTCACCACATGGACCATGAATCATTGTTTGGACTATAATATCATACAGTAGAGGTTCACTGGCTTTGTCTGGAAATTCAGCTGATATCATCTTGTCTATATCCGAAGCACTTTTAGCTTTATCTTCCGGATGTAAAAACAATAAAATGTGAGCATGTGGCAGTCCTCGTTTTTGAAATTTAATAACATACAATACTGCACACAAAAAAGAAAAATTTATTTAGTAGCAGTCTTTAAATAATTATAAAGGTATATGATCTTATCATTAAGTAAGAAATATATTTTCCTATTAAGAAGTGACATAGATGGATCACTCAGAAAATGAGACAAACCGTAAGCATCAATCTTAACAAATTGAATTTAAAAGGGTACTAAAGTACATTAACAAAGTAAATATGACAACTGGACATATTGGGGGCGAGGGAGAAAACTGCTTTCACTTTTTCAAAAATTCCACAAAACACCTCCTTTTTTCTTCCTATCTCCTCTTCATTACGTCATCTGGTTTCTAACATCACGGCCCCTGGTTTTCTTCTTCAACTTTGACTATATATTATCTTAGCCACAATGCAATGTTTTCCATCAAAAACACATATCTCAACTGCTTCTAAATAGAGAAAAGTTTGAGTGCAGATCTGTTGGACCATATATAGAAAAAAATCTGTAAGTGTTCTCCCCTGTTTAAATATAGGATCTTTAAACACATAAATTTACATTTTACAGTTAATAGCAAACATGAATTCCACATTTATGAATAAATTATTAACTATTGTTTCACATTTTGCAGGTTTTTGTTGTACGTCAATTTATAGTCTTACTAGACATGATCTATTCTATATAAAAAAAAAAAAAAAAGGTATGTGATTATAACTTGCAATGACTCATCTGTCGAAATGATTTCCATAATGCAATCTTTTCATGATGCACTCCAACTTCATTTTGAATACTCGACACACAACATCAGGAACGTCATTAGGCAATAGTCCAGGGTCTTTTTGTAGATAACTAAGAATTTCATTCCAATTTGGATTGCAAGTCACAGTAATAAAAAGATCAGGTGGTCCTGCCCATCTACATATGGCAATAGCATCTTGGTAGGTCTGTATCATGTATCTAGGGCCTCCTCTAAATGTTGATGGAAGGATCAAACGTTTACCAATTGATGCTGCTGAAGTATCACCTGTGTTTATTTTAAAATCGGTTATTGATAGATTAAAACAAATCATAAGCTAATGGAAATAAAATTTAAAAATTAAATAATATTACTTATATACCTGCGACCACTGCATCCATCACATTGCTGTATAAATCAGCCCTAATTTCTTCTTGGTGTGTCCGATACCAACGCATTCTTTGATCTTCTATACATGTATAACCATCAACAATGACTGTTTGACGTAAACGTCCACCTATCCAGAGTAATCGACTTTCTAGTGTCCTTATTTGTAGTCTAAAAGCCCAATATTGTCTCATACTAACCGTATCTCTTTTATGATCATCTATATTAAAAACTCTTTCATTTTTCTCACTATTAGGAAGTTTTCAATAAGGAATCCTAGGTCTATAGCCATCTTCACCACGGGGAAACATTAAAGGATATTGCAAAGCCATGAATTTAGGATGCAATTAATTTATTCTCTCCAAACCTCTTCTAGTTTCAACAATTATGTCCCTAAAATCATTAACATTAAATCCATCCCCTTCAATTAAAGCTGCAACTTCATTGCCAGTTGGCAGATTGTATTGTCTTCCATCACTCTGCCGAGAATTAATAAGTCTTAGGCGGACATCAATCATTTCATCTTCTTTAAATCTGTCTCTAGCCATCCTAAAAGATCTGTACAACTTTATTGTGTTGATCAAACATTTTGATCAATCCATCAACAATTGCGAGGATCGGGGAAGTTCATTATATTCATTGAATATTTGCATCCTATTCTTCAATTCATTTTGAGTATCGTATACATATAACTGGGCAAATTGAGGAGGCTTATTTTCGAATGGAAGAAGAGACCCAATTTTATGATGATTTTGCCCACTTATTCTGAAAACGCAAGGACCTCCTCCATCATTGATAGTCTTATCTATCTTCCCTCCTGCAGAAGTAAATTGAAACATGGAGTTGTATGTCCGTATATATCTTCTAAATTTAGTAGATCTTATTCCTCCTTTCAAGTCTAAGAGTTTATTAAGAAACTCAGGGGCAGCCTCAAATAGTGGAAGTTGAACTTTTCCTTCTCCACAACATATAGAGAACGTTGGAACAAATGATTTTCCTTTGTTGTTTCTTTCTTCTTCCCAAAGAATTGCTCCACAGTATATACACTCTTCAGTTGGTTGTCCAAAGTCATGAACTCCTAAAATATAAAAATTATTAGTGAATTGGGCAAACATTCTGAATAAAATATCAGAATTGAAGAAGAAAACACATACCATCACCAAGTAGTATACTTGCTTAGATCACGATGAATTTTTTTTTTTTTGCTTTTGCAAATGTTTATTCCTTTCACTGATATTTGTGATTTGAGATATTGAAGTCATTATACGACGCATAGCATCTGTAAGATTCAAAGTACTTGTTTGGCTTGTGTAATAAAAAATATCAAATTTCAAAAACTTGAATTAATCCTCAACCGAATATAGAATACAATTTTACCTTTATTTGAACGCAAGTTGTGTTCCTTGGATGCCAACAAACGATTATGTTTCTTTAAAGCCAACAAATGACTTCGACAAATAAGCTATTTTAGCAATCTGTTCCTTTGTAGATTCAACATTGATTTTGAGAAGAATTATACCAAAAAAGGGTCAACTTTAGCCATTTCTTGTGGAAAGGATATTAGAATTATTGTGTCATTATAAAATCAGTAAGTTCATACCAGTACTATTGGTTAAATGATTGCTCTGTTGCTCATTTAATTCCTGTGTGTGTATCAATTCCTCTGTAATAAAGGCATAAAGAAAAATATAGATATCAGTTACTTACATCTATACAATATCTTAAAATCAAATGAGAGTATAAAACGGTATTTTTTTTATTTCGCAAGTTACATACCAGTGTGACTTTGATATTCCATTAGCTGTGGATGTTTTCTTTTATGCTCTTTTAGCACTTTTTCTCTATGGTTGCTCTTTGTATTTGTAGACATCATAATTCTTCTATGACGCATAAGGTTAGAACCTTCAATATATTCGCATAAGGTTAGACCCTTCAATATATTATTTTGTTAGAATATTTATCAAGTGTGTAAAATAAAAATTAACACTTCGTACCATTATTCTTTTTCAGTGCAAGAATACATTGTCTATTGTACCGAGCAATTCTGGAGGTATATATTTTTTCGTCATCCATAAGGTAAACCTGAACAACTCTTCCTCTCTTTGGCTAAAGCTTTAACTCCTCTTATAGCTGTTGCTCTTATTCACTGCAGCTGATAATGATTTAGAATTTGTCTTCTTGGACAACACTTACTTGACTGTATCAGCAGCCTTTGGGGGCGTATAGGGAGTGCATTTGCAGTGGAGTTGGGAACAATGCAGGTTTCAGAGCAGACTGATACATTAAGAGTTCTTGGTACTGACCCAGTGGATTACCTTGTGACGCCGAGAGTGATTGCTTGTTGTGTTGCTTTGCTGATTTTGACGCTGATTTGTTTCACATTTGTGTTGGCTTCCAGTGCCCTTCTTGCTGATGGGGTTTATGGTGTTAGTATAAATATTATACTGGAAGCCTTAGGATATAATCAGTGCTATGATTAAGTTGCAGGTGTTTGGGGGAATTATTTCTATTGTCAGCTGTGCTTGGGGTGTTACAACTCTTGGAGGTGCTAAGGGCGTTGGGGAGTTTACCATAAGATCTGTGACACTAAAGAGGATCTTGAGCGACAGAAAAAACAGTTTGCTTACAGCTTTTGTTAGTGTTGTGTTACCTTTAGACTTTTAATTGTATAAGATTTGTAATTGTGTAAGAACTGAGTTAGCTTTAGAGTTTTAATTATATAAGACTTCTTAAATTTATCCTTGGACATTTGAGTTGAATTTCTAATGGCTTTTAAATGTGCGATTGCATTTAGCTGCCATAGTTGAGATAATAGCCCTTGGGTTATTCCTGAAGCTGAAGCTGCACTGCAAAATACGAAGGGATAGCAAAGTGTTGAAAACACTGTGCTTTAAACCTAGACAATATTTAGCCCTCCACTTCACCATCATCTAAAATGGGTTTTATAGATACCCTGTACGTAAAAGCTCAAAACCGCTGTCATTGCATGATCACTGTGGACCATACACATTTAACAACTATATGCTTGAAACCCTGGTAATGTAAAGACAGCACCGATCGCCAAAAGTGAAGTGGACTTTGGTCAGATCAAACAATGTAAAAGTGCAACTCAACATTTTGCGCAATTTTATCTGTGAGTTTTGATTTGGCAAATTGCACCTTCTAGAATGGTAGCCTGAACAGCTGATCACACCCTTTTCATGGAAAATACAAATTTGAAGAGAAACTACTGATACATGAAAGAAAGGTCAACTCAGTAATCATTAAAACCTAAAAAGACTTGGAAGACAGAAAAACAAAATCCCGTCAAATTGCACTAACAAACATTTTTACATTTGAACAACAAAGTTCGATCAACAAAATTACTTCAAAGAGTATGCTGAGTGCATATTTAAATACATAGCTTTACAGCAATAGGTTCCAACATACATACAATAAATGCACAGACAAACATTAAAGAGAACATCTCGTCTAACTATTATTTATGAGACCTTCGTTCTCAGAACCATCTTATTGTCTGGGACTTTCACTTTCATCGCCCTTAAACTGTACAAAAACATTTCACATCAACTGCAAGTGTGGTGATAATTTCACACCACATAAAGATATATAGTAACAGTAGAAAAAAGATAGAGTCTGCACTGAGTCCTGATCCCCAACAGTTTCTACAGTCTCCTCATCTGTCCCTCCAGGCTTTGTTGAAGAGGGCAACACCGCTTCCATTGCTTCCTGATTGGCAACATCTTTCTGTAGGATCCTCATCTGTCCCTTCAGGTTTCCCTGGAGTAGGGAACATCTCAATTATCATTTTCACCAAAGCTTCATTTTCATTGCCCATACGTTGTTCACAGTTTTCTACAATCTGCCAGCAAGGACACAAACATATCAGAAATTTTATATGAAGACAGTGAAGGATCACAAACTCAATGAAAGTAAGCTTCCCACATAGCTAAACACATGTAGTACACATACACACACACAAACAACAACAACAACATACCAGACCATCTCTCCTATTAAATACCCTAATTTATCAACATGAAAAACCTGGTTGAATCGGATGTCCCCTAATTGGGCTATGATATAAAAAGACTTGTCAAACTCTTCAGCTTTTCAATTCTTGTTATATTTTCATGTCAGTCTCAGTAGGAATGACACTCAAGTTAGTACTATGTCTGAATCTATGGAACATGTACTCTCTGTTAAATTTTTAGCAACCGCAAAGGCCCTGCTTATATCCAGATGAACTTATAACCAGATGAACTTCTAAAGTCTGCATTAGATCCTAACTGGTAAAATACACTATGACCTTACAATCAGATGCTTATGATGATAAACACCATTAGGAATCACTAATTAAGACTGACTTTGGCTACTTGAAACAGGACAAACAGTACTTTTTTATATAATCTGCAGGTCCTCAGGATTTTCTGGCCAATACAATGAATAGCTACAAATACAGTATGCTCAGCAAGTCCAAATAACATAACATAAGTTTTACCACACTCGTGTAGACAAACTTGGATCTATGAACAACTAAATTCCAAGTGACAACAATTTGAACAAAAATTGATGGTGGTTTGCTGACCTCATAACAAAGAAAGTAACACCTTAGAACTCGACTTTTTCCCCGAGTTTATAGGAGTAAGTGGTAACTTTTGAATAAAATCAGTTGAAGTGAACGGTGAATTAGAAGTGGTTAATGTTGAACTTGAGCAACGGTGAATCAGTGTATGTAGTAGCATTATGAAAATTGTCTTAGTCCATAATATTGCAAAACAATAACACACTAACAAATATGACAAAAAGAAAAGAAACTTGCACACTATCGAAATTAGCTTACCGAGTCGATTTCAGCTGCAGAAGAAGGTCTGATATTAATAAGGTTAAGTTTCTCAGCTTTTGCAAGATCAAATTTTATGCAACTTGTCAAAAACTCATCAATACTTTCTCTTGTTTGATTGCGAGCAACACTTTGAACCTAACATAAAAAATCATTAAAACAAACTTAATTAACAACAGAATCACAAAAAACAACTCTTATTAGTACTATTATTTGAACAGAAAATCTAAAACACACCTGGAACTCAGTTGGAGCTACATTGGCAATAACTCGAGTGGGGCCCATTGATGCGCCTCTAGATTGTAAAAAATCAAGAACTTCGAAATTTGTAAGTGCCCCAGCATTGGTTTGCAATCTACATGTATGTGTAGATGAAACTTTGAGAATTAAGCAAACTTATTAAACCACAGTGAAAGTGTGAGAAAGTAGGAACATACATCTTCATAATAGACATTTGGCGAGAACCTTACCTCAATCGGTATTATGCACATCTTTGTCATCATTTCTCAATAAGAATTTCTGAAATGCTTGCCAGGATTCACCATCAGCTTCTTCTCTATAAACTCCGTTGTCCTTCCCAGAAGGGCTATATATATTGGTAGAGCTTGTATCTTTTGCTCCAATTTCAGAAGTTTTAGAGTTCCTAAGCTTCATCTCATCTTGAAATTCATCATCAGTTTCACGGTCAGATGCTGATTCTGACTCACTCCTGTACACTGAAATTGGAAACAACCTCAAACCAAATGAAAACACTTTCTGGAAGGATGGTTGGTTTGCTACTCCCAAAATTTCAAACGTCGTTTGATAGTAGGAGATTTATTTCAGGTTAAATATCTTAAGCCAATGGGAAAATGGAAAAATGTAAATGATGTTTTTTGACTGCCCCATCTACAATGAAAATCATACCTGCATTCGACTCATGCCATAATTCCCCGGATTCATTCTGTTTCTTTGCCTCAATAGAAATCACAGTCCCGGGAGCAATCATAGAAGAGACGTCAGAAGAATCCGACATTGTTTCAGCTGAATCAATTTCAAGCCACTGGCTGGTAGAGCTTGTATCTTTTGCTCCAATTTCAGAAGTTTTAGAGTTCCTAAGCTCCATCTCATCTTGAAATTCATCATCAGTTTCACGGTCAGATGCTGATTCTGACTCACTCCCTGAATTATTCTTCTTTGAAGTGATGTAGTTGATGTTTCGTATGACAACCATGCCCGCTTGTTTTTTACTCATCCGACCACCTTTTCTCCGTGGTTCCCAGCCTTGTGAGCCTTCATTCTCTAACTCAGAAACATCCTGAGGCCTCATTCTGGGAACACCCGGTTCCCCAGAGTCTGATTCTATGTTTCTGTCTTTACTCTCCATGGATTGTCTCCTTTGTCCCACTCTTTGTGTGAGGTTGAACCTAGGATCGCCCATAGGAGGATAGGGTAGCTGGAAAAATGGTCCAATTCCTGGATAGTTCTGATAGTAAGGCATGGCATGCATTGGGTACGACTGGAAGATGGGAGGCGCTCCGTGTGGATGAATAGGCCACTAAGGGTACATAAGATGCTGATATTGTCCTTGGAAATACTCCAGGCCGCCTGGGGGTATTTGTGTATCCAGTGGAGGCCTTTTCTCTGGAAAAGTTTAAATAATACATTCTTATTTCATTTTACTGGGATATCCAAAGAAGACGTCAAAACATATTTTTATAAAAAGCATGTTAAAGAACCACTTTAGTTCTTTTTGTGGGATCTGAATCTACTAAAAAGTACAGAATTCTTCTAACAGTGTTTATTCACTTACACCCTGTACACTGAAATTGGAAACAACCTCAAACCAAATGAAAAAACTTTCTGGAAGGATGGTTGGTTTGCTACTCCCAAAATTTCAAACGTCGTTTGATAGTAGGAGATTTATTTCAGGTTAAATATCTTAAGCCAATGGGAAAATGGAAAAATGTAAATGATGTTTTTTGACTGCCCCATCTACAATGAAAATCATACCTGCATTCGACTCATGCCATAATTCCCCGGATTCATTCTGTTTCTTTGCCTCAATAGAAATCACAGTACCGGGAGGGAGCAATCATAGAAGAGACGTCAGAAGGATCCGACATTGTTTCAGCTGAATCAATTTCAAGCCACTGGCCGGTAGAGCTTGTATCTTTTGCTCCAATTTTAGAAGTTTTAGAGTTCCTAAGCTTCATCTCATCTTGAAATTCATCATCAGTTTCACGGTCAGATGCTGATTCTGACTCACTCCCTGAATTATTCTTCTTTGAAGTGATGTAGTTGATGTTTCGTATGACAACCATGCCCGCTTGTTTTTTACTCATCCGACCACCTTTTCTCCGTGGTTCCCAGCCTTGTGAGCCTTCATTCTCTAACTCAGAAACATCCTGAGGCCTCATTCTGGGAACACCCGGTTCCCCAGAGTCTGATTCTATGTTTCTGTCTTTACTCTCCATGGATTGTCTCCTTTGTCCCACTCTTTTTGTGAGAGGTTGAACCTAGGATAAGCCCATAGGAGGATAGGGTAGCTGGAAAAATGGTCCAATTCCTGGATAGTTCTGATAGTAAGGCATGGCATGCATTGGGTACGACTGGAAGATGGGAGGCGCTCCGTGTGGATGAATAGGCCACTAAGGGTACATAAGATGCTGATATTGTCCTTGGAAATACTCCAGGCCGCCTGGGGGTATTTGTGTATCCAGTGGAGGCCTTTTCTCTGGAAAAGTTTAAATAATACATTCTTATTTCATTTTACTGGGATATCCAAAGAAGACGTCAAAACATATTTTTATAAAAAGCATGTTAAAGAACCACTTTAGTTCTTTTTGTGGGATCTGAATCTACTAAAAAGTACAGAATTCTTCTAACAGTGTTTATTCACTTACACCCTGTACACTGAAATTGGAAACAACCTCAAACCAAATGAAAAAACTTTCTGGAAGGATGGTTGGTTTGCTACTCCCAAAATTTCAAACGTCGTTTGATAGTAGGAGATTTATTTCAGGTTAAATATCTTAAGCCAAAGGGAAAATGGAAAAATGGAAATGATGTTTTTTGACTGCCCCATCTACAATGAAAATCATACCTGCATTCGACTCATGCCATAATTCCCCAGATTCATTCTGCTTCTTTTCCTCAATAGAAATCACAGTGCCGGGAGCAATCATAGAAGAGACGTCAGAAGGATCCGACATTGTTTCAGCTGAATCAATTTCAAGCCAGTGGCCAATTTCATGCTTTTCCTTCCATAGCTGCACAAACTTTATGCACGCATCCCTGTTGCAACACATAAATGGAATCATTGGTAGCTTAATGTATTTTTAAAATATACACTACGCAGTTCAGGCATTCTTTACCCATACAATCCGAAACTACTCGTGATTTTTCCTTTTCCGTGGCATGAGTTGCTTCTATGTTTCCCACAACTTCTCTTGGCCATAATCATCAATCTGATTAAATGAAGTCAATTTGTATCCCATCATTTCCAAAACATCTTCCAGAAAGTGTGATCTTACGGGGTACGTAAATCCCTGAAAAAAGGAAGTGCAATAATAAGAATAACAATAACACTATAACAGCTATACTACTACTACTACTACTAATAAATATACAAACTTAAATTCAGACACTGACAATACACAATAAACGATGTAACTTTTAAGTCGCAAATTCGCAAAACAAACATTATACTAATACATATCACTTTCCACCAAAAATAATTACATCCGTCCAGCTACATTGGCTTACCGGAATGTGAATTGTTGATGCTCCTCCGAAATAGTTAGAAAACAACTCCGCATTCAGAGTGGCACTCATTAAAATCAATCTCAAATCACGACGGCGTGGAAGAAGATCCTTCAGCACAATCAATAAAAAATCGGCACAACAAAGTTTAACCAAAATATTGGCAAAAATATGTGAATATCTGGAATGAAATACTTCCAAATGAAATTAAATCATAAGGAACAGACCTTCATTCATCCATCTTTCATGAATTTCATCAACAAAAACATGGGTTACCCCATTCAGATTGCGGTCACTCAACAACCTTCTTAGCAAAATACCGCTGGTACAAAAAAGTAGATGGCATAAATTATCAATGTAGCAGGCCCAGCCGCAGGCGGGCTAATTGGCTAGTGGGTCTGAAAGAGAGAGATGATCACCACAACCAATGAGAAAGCGCCATGTATTTGGAATTAGGTAGGTTACCAATTGCAATCGTGGAGTATTATTATTAATTACAAATAGTTACATATTCGTACATAAATATTATTTACCATAATAAAAAACATAAATATTTACAATAGAAAAGCTAATGTGCGCAGGTTGTGTATATAGTGTAGTCAATCTAGGCCACTCATAACAACAAAAAGTGCATGTGTATTGCATCACGAAGTACTGTGCAAGGGCCCAGATTCATGCGTACGGTGCAGCCTGAGTACTGTAGAACTACTAATATTACAATGGTGGTTACACTTAATCACAGAACACGCATTGTGTGTGGCACCAAATCCACCATTCTTCATTTTAATTCTCATCACTCTCTCAGAGAGTTTATGACGAATATCACTCTCTCTCTAACTATTGTGTCTGTAGCCTAGAATTAGAGCAGACTCAAGCTTCTATCGTCTGGATGGTCTTATATGTATGAGAAAATACAATTCTTGATCTTTCCTTGCCTAAGGGGTTGTTTGTTTTTCTGAGCCTCTGAATGCTAAATGCTGAATGCTGAATGCTATATGACACATCTTCAATCTTTGATTCTTTGAACTCTGAAATACATGTTTGTTTTCTCAAAAAAATGATCCTGCTCAATAATCTTTAATATAAATCATTTGGACAATTTCACCCGTTGTTATCTATTTTGAGCACAACTTGATTGTTTATAAAAACAAAAAATATGAAAAATACCAAGTTAAATTAAATTACAAGTTATTATTATAGAAGCGAAAATAAATGTATTTATCTATTTATTATTTTTTCGGCTAATTAGTTAGAAAAATGATGGCAATTTGGAAAAATTAGTTACCAATTTGTTGTAGAAAAATTTTCATTGGCTCATTTTTCTTTTAAAAAAAATGGGATGGGATGGGCTTTGCTTTGTAATTAGTTGTTCATAACTTGTAAGTTGTAACATGCTAGACCATTGTATCATATACCCACCCATCCCATTACCATCGCTACCAAAATCCAGAAAATAGAACCCTTCGTCTCTCTCCTCTAGTCCTCTCTCTCAAAACCCAATCGTCTCTATCTCTCTCTCCAGAAAACAGAGAAATTAAAAACCCCATCCCCATCCCCATCGTCTCTCTCTCTATAGCATGGTTGAAGATGAAGGGGCAAGGATGGAACTAGGCAACTCAAACAAATAGATTCAGCATTCAGAAGAAAGATTGTCGCGGAATGCTGAAGACTAAAGTTGGTGCTGAATACTTAATAGAAAATAAAAACAAACAACTATTTTGGTCGCTGAATGCTGAAAACTAACTATTCAGCACCACTGAATGCTGAATCCCAAAAAAACAAACCCCCCCTAAGAGATCTAGTTTTGTCTGATTTTGCGCAATAAAAGAAATAAAAGTAATATCGCATAACATAATAGGACGCATTTCCTCTCTCTAGTTTTTCCTCTTAATTAAAGGAAGGAAAAGTAGTACTATAAAAATCAGAAAAGTTAGAGAGAGAGAAAGAGCTTACAGAATCACCAAGAGGCTCTCCTCTTTCTGTAGAAACTCTCTCTATAACAGCCATAGCAGATATTCGTCGAGGCTGTGTACAGATGATGCTACAAAATGCTCCACGACCAGATTCCATCTCAAACTCTAATACATACTGAGGAAGTTGAGTGGTTTTGCCACATCCAGTCTCTCCAGAGATCACAATGACCTGTCATATAAAAAAAAATAACAATTGGTAACACTAATAGAATATTCACAAACCAGATATAACGCGTGCAAAAACAGCCTGTTGGAAATATGTCCAAATTTTGACCTAACTGAATTTGGAAATATCAATAGCTTCCACTTCCATGAGCATAAGTGAAAAGACAAATAGTAGACAGATGAGAGAATCTGTCGATGCTTATCCAATTTGCAGAATACTTAAAGGTTAAATCTGAGCTTTACTCCTTTTTTTTATTATTAAATTATTAAATTATTAAATGCAATACCAACACACCAAAAAATTTGTGACATGTTCCCGGAGCTGTGGGGGATGTGAGATGGAAAAAAATTTACCTTTGCAAATTACCAAAAAGGTTTTGTTACAAATACATTAACACAAAAGATAATAGCAATTAAAATTTATAACAAAATAGTTTTTACATTTGCAAGCCAAAATGTTGTTTTATAAATAGTTTTAGGTTAAATATCTTAAGCCAAAGGGAAAATGGAAAAATGTAAATGATGTTTTTTGACTGCCCCATCTACAATGAAAATCATACTTGCATTCGACTCATGCCATAATTCCCCGGATTCATTTTGCTTCTTTGCCTCAATAGAAATCACAGTGCCGGGAGCAATCATAGAAGAGACATCAGAAGGATCCAACATTGTTTCAGCTGAATCAATTTCAAGCCACTGGCCAGTTTCATGATTTTCCTTCCATAGCTGCACAAACTTTATGCATGTATCTCTGTTGCAACACATAGATGGAATCAGTTATATCCCCGACCGGAGAAGTAGAGAGTCAACCAAGGATTGGTTGGTCTTGCACAATAACTGATTCTAGCTATTCTTCTTCAATTTCAATAAGAGTTGGTGAGTAACTCTAAAATCAGAAGCTCCTGGGGGACCTTATATTCTTTCTTTCGACGCGAACTCACTTGCTTTAGGCGGACTCAATCACTTTTTTTGGTTGGAGGATCATTCGTTCTTGACTCTCTTGCTATTACCCGAAGGGAGCGCATCAACCAAGGTGCATATTATCATATAGAAAGAGGCGAGGCATAGCGATTTGTACTACCGGAAAAGTTTCGCTAACTGGCAGGCAATAGAATCAGCCGATAGGGGCAAGCAAGCCTAGGGAATCACATAAATAAGCCCCTACCCGCCAGCGCACTGATAGAAGACCTTGTGACCATTAATCTCATGTACTAACAAATAGGAGATAACTATATAAGTATGCAACTGTCAACAGAACTTCTTATCTAACGAAAGAAAGTGAAACCACACTTTTAATTCTAGTATATAATTAACCACTGCCATGAAATAGCCAGAGTGGGATAAATACCCTCCTGCATATGGGTAAGGCCAAATCAAATAAAAGAATATCAGAATTTACACACTAATATTTCGTATGTCCTAGAATAAATATTTTTTTTTGGAAAATAACCATTTCTTTAAGCTGGATAAAAGATATTAATCATGCTTACAGCGCATAATGCATAACTCAAATACATCTTCCATTTGACCTCCAGTGATATATAAATCATTCTATGATTTGTTATTATAATCGGGATTCGCACAAATGAATAAGTATATACTTTCAAGAAAGCTAAAAAGGAAATACTATATTTAACTTAGAATGAGATTTAGTAAGAATAAAGTCCAAGGGGAAGCACAACATGATTCATTTAGAATAAAGAGTTGAGGAATGGTGCAAAATGATAGTTTAAATTTTCATTAGAAAATTACAGTAAGAAAGATTATATATTGCAATGACCCAAATAATCAAAGCAATTAATGGAAAAGAACCATGTAACAACCAAAGAAACTATAATCTCTAAACTTAGTCATCTGAGTATCTGACTAATAAGTAATCAAGTTTAAGGTTTCATAAAAAGAGAACAAATGTCTCTTTGACAGAGTATTATTGTCCTGTAAAATGGGTTCAAACTTTCATCGTGTAATTGAAGGGATTGTTAATATAGGGGCTGAAAAAGAAAAGGCCTTGGGTGTGGAAGATCGCAAGTAACTCATGATATTTTTCGTCTATATAAACTCGAGGCATAAGCTTTATAGGCCTCGAGGTCTAATTAGCCACCTAAGAAAACCTTGTTTGCTAGACAAATTCTGCCTCCATATTTTAAAATAAATTAACCAAATTACAATCTCAACATAGCAATAGCAAGGGGCGGGAACCAACATTCAATAGGCCACTTTTTACTTTATAACGAGAACAATATGAAAAAATGAATGATAACAATCAAAAGACAAACTTGTTTCCTAGATTACATCCCGCTTTTAAATTCAATTCATAATCTTACCTCGAACTGGAAGCAAAGCTCCAAGGCAGTGTTTTGATAGATCGTAGCCATTCATAGCCTTAGAGTCGATTCAATAATCCAAGAGTCGATTCGATAGTCGATTACAGTTGGAACTATAAGCTAGAAGAGAGTAGAGAGAAGCTTTTGATTTGCTGTGGGTAGAATTCTCAGGGGTGAATCTCAATTTGAGCCAACAAAAGCAAACTCATTAAATTTACATAGAAGATCGGTCTTATTTATGGCATTGATAATGCATTGTGTTGACTCTTTGTAACCTTCTAATATATAAAAGTTGACCTTGTAACCTTCTAATATATAAAAGTAGACTCTATGCTTATGCTCTGCTTACTTTCAATTTGAAATGGGCTATTCTTTGCTTACTTTCAATTTTGTTATGTTATATTGGCTTTTGGGTTTTTTTTCTTTTCTTACACTTGTCTAAATATCTATTCTAGCTAATATACCTTGTTGTGTAACTTGTGTATGTAAAACTACAAACAAAATAAAGGAGTAATAAAAAAAGATGGAATTTATTAATAAACATTATTAGGATGTTAATAACAAAATTCACTGCGTAAACTAAGAACACGAATATTAAGAATCACATTGTTTTCCTAACACTGGATCTTCCAATCGGTTGTGAATATTTACTCGGGAATTCTTAGGTCATCAATTTCCATATTTGGTCCGCCTATAAGCAAGTATTCGTTTATTCCCTTTAAATAAGCATTATCTTTTTTCAATGCTTTAATCTGCATATGAAGTTCTTCTACTTGAATATTTGCTTCGTAGAGCTGTTCACGTCTAGTCATGAGTTAGTTGTAGTTCACATCTAGTACTTCAAACTTGTATATCTGTTGTAGATAGCGTATGGCATTTCCTGCAGCAATATTTTCTGAATCGACTTTCTTGGTTTGATATGTTCCAAATGATGTTTGTATCATAGGATAATTTGGATCTTTATATATGGTATTCTCTTAGTATAGGCACATTGATTGCGACATCCGCTGCGTACTGATAGTTCTCAAATATTGAACTGTAAACTGGTTTTTCATAAATCTTTTCTTTTTTGAGAATTTCTATAAGTGCACTCTTCAGTGAAACATTGTATTTTGTTTCGTACTCCACGATCTTCTTGTTGTATGTTTGATTCTCCATGACCTGCATTTTTTAATTATAGTAGTTTAATAAAAAACATATATTGGAGTGGACTAAATTGTGTTGAGCACATACGTGTTTTGTATATATATATTTTATAGGGTGAAGAGTCCATTTTGTTTTGTAATTTGACTGTAATTAGAAGTCTTTTTAATTACATATGGAAAGTACGACTATTAAATAATGATACTATCATAAAATATATAGTTATATGAATCTTATACGATTTTATTGCAACTGAGGTTAAGACTCATTTTTTTACCAGTTATTTGAGTGTAATTAGAAGTCTTTGTATTTTACATTACTTTTTCCACGCTGATTATTTTGGGTCCATATGTTTGGACTTTCTTAATAACTATTTTAAGCCCTTATGTGTTGTTTAAACCCATGCATTGATATTGAATCTATTTCAAAAAAGTATTTTGCTTTGCATAATGATTAATTGAATTCAAATATATGAAGTATAATTATTGGTCCTTTTGTGCTGACATTCTGTCATTCTAGGATCCATTGCTAGGTTCCAATTGTTTTGAACAATATTTAAAAGAGTCATATCTTCTGACGGATTAATAGTCCCAAGCAAATCAAGACAGTCATTTGATTTTACATATAATGAACCATAAAGGTGCTCAATACAATTCTTGGATGACTGTGAAGTGGAATGATCAATGAAGTTGGTATACAAAATTTTCATATCTGCAAAATAGGGCAGAACCCAAACATATATATCCCAACACTTCATTAATCCACACCTCCTACAATATCCCAACAACTCAAAATCAAAGTGGAATTAAATTACAATCAAGACAGAACACTAAATTAGTAGGTCTTGATCAGAACTTGAAGGCTTACAAAGACGATATCACACTTAGGCAAGTGAAGATATTTCATTGTAGGCGGGTGCTAGAGGTTCCCATTGCGTCTCGTTCTATTAAACCATTGATTGGAACCTCTGCATGTACGTATCACTGTGTCCTGATTCAAACCCACGTCAGATGGCTTGATTTGTCATGTCATACATACCTTTGTCCACTCAACACGAAGCCGCCGGTCCTGTCTTCCAAATTCCGCCCTGTCAAGTCCTCGATTTGCATCCTCGGCATCTCGCTCATCATCCATATAGACAAAAGCAAATCCTATAACAGCAACAAAAGGAAATAAAATCTGGTAGATACCACACAACTACCAAAGAGGAATAAAAGAAAACCTAGGATCTCTATGTAAGGATCCCATTATCAGAAGATATTGGCTGCAGACTGTACCAATAAATGAGTCACAACTGACCCACATTGCAAAATCTAGAATCTAAGTGACCATAAAAATCAGGAACAGAGTCAACAGACCTTGTTTGATGAAGTAAATTATGTCAAGGAACAACAGTCCAAAAGTGGGTGTCTCATGAGGAAATCAATGTTGTCATGCTTAAACTTTGTTATACACTAATTTCATTACCGAGTAAAACTTCATTAAAAACATTTAAAACTGAAAACATAAGAAGAGACTTTTCATTTATGCCTAAAGTAGATACAGAGAAGCTGAAGTAAGTAGATATTTCAAACAGATCACTGGGGAAGTAAAAGAGCTTACCTCCATATTCTTGGTCATACCATATGAACATCACATATTACACATTAAAAAAATGATAAACAATATAAGGAAAAGATTCATCAAAGAGATTATCATACCTTGTTATCCTATTTATCTTCTTCATGATCAAAACTCAACGTCTAGCAAACCGAGGTCTCCATGGCCATTTCCTCTTCATGAAAATATGACTTCTTTCCCACTAACTCGGCCACTTTCTTTGCAGATCCAGAATCTCGTACCACTCAAATCAGATTAAGAACTCCTAGAAAGTCGCATCTGACCAATTGCAGAGGCAACAATAACAGAAAGGGAAACAAATTGCAACAATCCGTTGCATCAATCCTTAAAGCCCCCAATTAGTGCTGAAGGTGGGGTTGGAGGAAACTTAACCAAGCTTTCTGCACAACTATTTACCCTCCAAGGACATAAGGTTTCGTGCACAAAATTAAGTTGCTTGGCAAAGGCTTTACCTACATTATTATTATTAGCTTGATGCAAAGAAGAAGAGGGTTTAGTAATGAGCATTCTCAAAACATTAGTCTATGGTCTGAAGTGAAAAATTGATGGATACAATGTTAACGTGGACACAAAATGAGTTGGTTGTTCGATTTGGGTGCAGTTCTCTATGGTGGCTCATGGCTTACAGCTGGGATATTTTATCTCAAATTCTCAATTAGGGGGACCAGCAAATAGCAACTTCAAATTCAAACACAGTAACACCAAGTAGCTAGCTGGACTGATTTTGTTCGAGCGATACTTGCATGCCTACAGTACAAAGTACCAAAATTCAACCTCAAGGCTCTCTCTCTCTCTCTCTCTCTCTACTAATTATGTGTCATTAGCTTATCGTGTACAGTATCATTTTCACTGCAGATGAGAAATACTATATATCAAAAGAACTTATCAAGTGTAAAGACGGGTCGAAATTTTTGATAAAATGTTTCTCCGAAGCTTCCTGATATGAAAGCTGCACTTGAAGAACTCCTCACCAATAATGGATCATTTGGTTCTTCTGGGGAACACAATCTAAGGATTGTAACAGCTTCATAGAATTCAAACTCTCCGCCGCTCTCATCATCACCGGAGAATGGATCTCCATCTTCTGCTTCAAATTCGACTTCATCGCCAATGACAAAGTACAATGGCCTCCCAACTTCTTTGATGTCGGAGAAGAAAGAATACCCTATTGATCCATCACTCCCCGACATTAAGAACAGCATTTATGCAATTGATGAATTTCGCATGTTCTCCTTCAAGGTTCGACCTTGTTCAAGGGCATATTCTCATATGACTGGACGGAGTGTCCTTTTGTTCACCCGGGTGAAAATGCTAGAAGAAGAGACCCAAGGAAGTTTCACTACAGTTGTGTTCCTTGCCCAGAGTTCCGGAAGGGAGCGTGCAGGAGGGGTGATTTATGTGAATATGCTCATGGAGTTTTTGAGTGTTGGCTTCACCCTGCACAATATAGGACACGCCTCTGGAAGGATGGTATGGGCTGCATGCGAAGAGTGTGTTTCTCTGCGCACACAACTGAAGAGCTTCGTCCTTTCTATGTGTCCACAGGCTCTGCTGTTCCTTCTCCCCATTCAGCTGCATCTGCTGCTATGGAAATGGTTGCTGCCTTGAGTCTACTACCAGCCTCCCCGTCCTCGGGTTCTGTCATGTCACCTAATCCTTTCACGCCACCGATGTCTCCGTCAGCCAGTGGCATTTCACACTCATCCATGGCGTGGCCACAACCAAATGTTCCTACCTTGCATCTTCCTGGAAGCAATCTCCAGTCTAGTCGTCTCAGATCATCCCTTAATGCAAGAGATATTCAAGTTGATGATTTCAGCTTGTTGGGGGAATTTGAAGCACAACAGCAACATCAACATCAGGAGCTCCTCAATGAATTATCATTTTCTCTCAACCACGGTTAATTCCTACATCTGCCAACCACCCCATTTGTACAAAATCTCTAGCACCATCAAATTTGGAAGACCTCTTCAGTGCAGAGATGTCCTCATCTCCCCGATATTTTGATCAGGCTATGTCATCTAGCATGTTTTCGTCATCACACAAATCAGATGTCCTCAATCAATTCCAGCAGCAACAGAGCATGCTCTCTCCGATAAACACAAATGTATTCTCCCCCAAAAATGTTGATCACCCTCTCTTACAGGCCTTTTTGGTGGTCTTCACTCTCCAGGAAGAATGTCACCAAGAAGCATGGAACCCATCTCACCAATGAGTGCTAGGGCTGTGTTTTCTCAACGTGAGGAACTTCCACAGCACTGCCTCAGTTCGCGTGATCTTGGATCCAACCTAAGCTAGAAATAAAAGTCTTTTGATGGATTTGAAGATTTCTAGATCGACTGAGACATAGCACAAATAATACATTGAAATAGGTTTGAAGAGGCAGTGCAAAATTAATATGTAGAAGTTGGATACTCATGAAGGCTTATTTTTTATGCAACCATATCCTCATTTCCAAATTCGAATAAGAATTTGGAAAAAAAAAATATTATATATACAACAACATGGAAAAGGTAGAATACAAAGAATTCAAATTTCTAAATGAAATATTTTAACAGTATTGAAGTGATATCATGCTCAATGACAAAGACAAAGAGTACCTATTCAAGCAGATTCCAAAACAAACTCGATGAGATTCCAACGCTTGAACTTTCTGTAACTGAAATAATCCTCAACATCGCTTCTTTTTCCTGAAACTAGCAAAGACAAAGTGATATTCAAATTCAAAAAAAGTCTCGATTTACAACTTATATATCTTGTGAATTTTAATAAAATAAAATAATGTGATGTTTCTTTAAAGAACTTCCTACTTTAGAAATGAAAGTAGATTCATTTGAGTAATTTTGTCTTTTAGAATAGATAAACCTTCATGTCCCATGGTGCTTACACTTAGAGTCTGTATAATGCATACCATGCCGTGAATAATTGTTTGATCTTAGAGTGCAGCTGCATTCTATTTATCAAAATGAAGAAAAATGTAAAAGTTGTGTATTACTTAAATCATTATCGATGCTCATTTGCAATCTAGAATCTAACTTCAAGTCCATAAATCCATAGGAAGAACCTACAACCTTCGGACTTTTGTAAGGCTCGGATGGGTCCGTTATAAAATATCTTTGTCTTTTAACTCCATTCTTTCTGTTTTTCTTATATTCAGGATTCTCAATGCATACTCCAAAGTTCCTCCAAAGCCAAAAGTACCTTCAAACAAAAGGTGAGAAGGGAAACACTGAAAAAAGAGCATAGTTTATGTTTATCTCTTTACAACTTTCTTTTTTGTTTACACTTGTATATTACAACATTTATGCTATTATTTGACTTTCTGCTAAAAATGTACGTTCTAGATTGAAAGCTATATCTTGACTTGCATGAGAAACCTGAAATTCTATATTAAGCTTATTGGGGCCAGCTGATTGGCCCCATCACAAACTAAATCCATCGAAGCACGTTTCAATCTCACTGTAAAATAGTTTAGAGCAATTGTTTGTATGCCAAAAATATTTTATGTATTGGGTTGTTGGAATCTGTTGTGGGAATCCCACCAAGCTATTATCTGCTGTGTTTTATGTTTTATGTTTTTTTTACTTATCTGCAATCTTACTCTGTTTGATTGATCCTTACCGATGAAGTAGTATTGTACCAATAAGGGTGTGTGATCAAGTCATATGGCGCGGCCGAGGCTAATAGAATTTTAGTGATTACCTATAATAAAGGAAGTTGTGAATCCACTGCCCAGATTATCAGTGTATGTCAAAAACGTTTTTAGTCCTGACAACTAAAGTTATGCCTCAGTTATCAGTAGTTCTAACTGATATTTTTGTTCACATTAACAATTAGTTCTCCTTTAGTTGATTTTTTTTCCTAATATCATTTACCATTTATTCTTCTTTGATACTTAGTGAGTTTGAGGAATTAGAGGCTGTCCCAACTATGGCTGTGATGGAGGGCCCGCTGGAACCAACATCGTCAACGTCCTCTGCCGTTGCAAATGTTCCCGATGATTCTCCCTTTGTGAATTTCTTCAGCGTATGTGCTTTATGTCTCTAACTTGCAACCTTCACACTTTGAGTACATGAAATTCTTGGTTATTATGATGAGCGTATTTCTAAATGGCTTGTTATGGGCACCACAGCTCTTCCTGGCAATTGATAATATGTTTTGAAATGTTGGTAACTTGGTATTCCACTATTTTCCCTCCATGTGTTTTACTTCACTGAGCCTTCGCGAGTTGCGACCATTGATCTAAAACTCACTCTGTGCCCTTAGCTCTCGAGAAGCACTCGTCATAAGACTCGTATATAGAGAAAATCTAGGCTTAATGATCCAAGACTCTGATCTCGCATCTACCTAATAAGAATCATGTTAGGGTCATAAATATACCCTCCTTTATTGTTTAATTTATTTTTGGTGAGAAGTAGTCTTAGGGGAATAATTGTATATTTGTAGTTTCTAATAGTTGCATGGTGTGAATCCCTTACAAATATGAATCGATAGCATATTATGTATAGCATTTTGGTTTTACGGAGAATCAATAGCATATTGTGTAACTCCAATGAATATCTAAAAAAACAATCAAAACAATGCCAATCTACATAAAGAGTTAAAGACTAATAAGGAAAATAAAGATTTGTTAGTTACTACTCATGGGAAATTACCTTTCCATCAATTACGACCCAACAGTCATCTCGTGTGTTGTTCTCTCCAGCTTCTAATTAACAAAAATCAACTTTTCAACAAAGCCATCAACTTATTGAGTAAAGCCACTAACCTGCATTGATCTCATTCATTGCTCTTTTCACATGCTCATCAGGTTCAATATCCACGATAAGAGTCTGAACTATTTCATATCCGTAATGCGACATTGCCTGTAACACCAAAATAAATAAGAAGAAAACCGAATCATACCTAAACTACTAACTCTCTTTACTCGTGTGTTTCCTGTTTTCAATATTCTACCAATACATGGAAGATCGAAGGATTAAATTCAAGATTATATCTAAATCCAAATCATCTAATTCATCACTTGAAACACCCTTTCTTCCTCGACTAAGTTTGAAAAGTAAGCCTGCGAGATTGGCTTCAGCTGTTTTGTTTGGGATTAATTCAGCGATTGAGAATGCATCATTCAATGACAGTTCATTCTACATTATCAGCCTCCTGCATTTACAACTGTGGTTTGTCAACTATACTCCCACCACCCTCGATGTTCCAGTTATGCGTAGTTGGTCCCCTTACGATCACCAACCTCACTTCCTGAAGGATGCCCAATCCCGAGCAATCCTAAGATTCAAGATCAACAGTCAGGAAGTCCTAGATTTTGACTGTAGCGCCACATAAGCTACAATCCAACATAGGTAAGTTGGTACTACCAACATATGCAACAGTCTCAAGGCTTGCCTCGCAAATGATGCATATTTTGTAAACCTCATGCTGCTAATAAATAAGTCTTATAGATCTACCAAAAGAATGGAAGAAGATAAGACATACCTGATATTATAGAGATGAGGACAGGTAGAGAGTCCATACTGGAGAGTCACAAATTAGGCTAATGCAATTTTGCGTGTTACAATAATAGAAAAAAAAAAAATCTATATAGATCTCAGGCCTTACAATCTAACAAACACTTTCACCTGAGAAT
Organism: Coptis chinensis; assembly: GCF_015680905.1. Classification (NCBI taxonomy): domain Eukaryota; kingdom Viridiplantae; phylum Streptophyta; class Magnoliopsida; order Ranunculales; family Ranunculaceae; genus Coptis; species Coptis chinensis. The sequence continues at coordinate 19,990,328 of NC_141456.1, read as the reverse complement.
CATCCGCTAATAGAGGGTGAGACCATCTCCAATGGAAATGAAAGATAATTTGATATGCGGATTAGACGCCAAGTAGTTGTTATACTTTTTCGTGGGTTCTATCGATGCCCTGATAAATTCTGGAATCTCATCACCTTCTTTGAGGGAAACAAATTGCAACAATCCGTCATCCTTAAAGCCCCCAATTAGTGCTGAAGGTGGGGTTGGAGGAAACTTAACTAAGCTTTCCGCACAGCTATTTCCCCTCCAAGGACATGAGGTTCCGTGCACAGAATTAAGCTGCTTGGCAAAGGCTTTATCGGCATTATTATTATTAGCTTGATGCAAAGAAGAAGAGGGTTTAGTAATGAACCATGCATCCAATATTAGAAGTTGTTATTCGTGTATAATTCAAGCATTCAATTGTATTACAAAAATGTGTTAATTGCTAGAGCAACAACTAACATTAATTAATTGTTGGAAACAAAATCGCTTGCATGTAATGGTTCAAAACCACTCAAATACAATGCAACATGTACAGGAACAACTCAACTGTGGCTAGAAATAATTACATTCAAATATCTAATCCTTGATTTTGTAACTAACAGTAGTATTGGTACCAAGTTGGTACTACCAACATATGCAACAGTCTCAAGGCTTGCCTCGCAAATGATGCATATTTTGTAAACCTCATGCTGCTAATAAATAAGTCTTATAGATCTACCAAAAGAATTGAAGAAGATAAGACATACCTGATATTATAGAGATGATGACCGGTTAGATATTACTTGTAGATGAGGACAGGTAGAGAGTCCATACTGGAGAGTCACAAATTAGGCTAATGCAATTTTGAGTGTTACAATAACAGGAAAAAAAAAATAAAACTATATAGATCTCAGGCCTTACAATCTAACAAACACTTTCACCTGAGAATCATCCGCTAATAGAGGGTGAGACCATCTCCAATGGAAATTTGAGATAATTTGATATGCGGATCAGACGCCAAGTAATTGTTATCCTTTTTCGTGGGTTCTATCGATGCCCTGATAAATTTTGGAATCTCATCACCTTCTTTGAGTGCAACTGATCCATGCCACAAACTCCTCCCACCTTAACCAATTTCATTAATTTTTGATGTATGGCGTAGACATTGTCGACCTCTTCAATAAGGCAATAATAAATCAGTTCATCCATAATCTTCTTCCTCAAATAGTAGCCAACCAACATTCCCTCTCATGGGCAAAATGAATATCCCAGCCCAAGTAACTTTTTCATTTCTTCCTGCATGCACCATTCAAAATAGAGTTTTAAATGTCTCTATCTCAACACTTCAAAAATAATATAATACAAATTGAGCACCATGAAATCTTCTTACCCTTGTCTGTGCAGATTTGAACTTGCGAGTTTCTTGGACTTGATCGTAGTCCTCAATACACATTTTAGCATATACTTCATCATAGGTATATTCATCAGTTGTACCCTTAAGTACTTCTTCTTCTTCTGTGTAGCTCGAGCTATATACATACAATCAATCAATATTAAATCACATACTCTTTTCATCATCGCTGCTATCGTCAATTGGCTTGAAGAAATCATAATTAGTATAATACAATTCTTCAATTTCGGCTCTGTTAGCTTCTTCTTCTCTCTTCTCCTCTTCACCACCATTTCGAAGTAATAAATTCAACTCTTGCAAAATTGCTTGGAGTATCTTTTAAATCTAACTACTTGCCATGCCCATCAAAACTGTTCGGGCTGACACCCTGAAAATCCCATGTCCTAGGAAGCCCCAAGTTTATAAGTCGGTCCAGAAACGAGGAAGCCTAATAAGATGATAAGTGGATGACCTAGAATGTCATCTCCCTACACCATCCTTTTTGACCTTCGTTCAATTTTGGAAGAGGAGAAGAATAAGAGATAGGATTTGAAGAGATGAATTTTTTTTTGGAGAGTTGAGAGTGTTTTGTAGAATTGAAAAAAGAGTATAGAAAGAAGTTTTTATCTATTTTGGATTACGAACAATTGAAATCGGCAAAAAAGGGCATAGAGTTCATTTTTTTATGTAAATTCTGGTGTGTCAGTTTCAGAGAAAAAAAAAGAAGCTGACATGGGTCACTCGGAGCATTCTCAACTACTCAGTATTCATGGTCTTTGATATCCAAGTCCGCAAGTACAACGAATAAAAGTAGGCAGGTTTGAGATAACAATGTTTCCAACAACAAAGTGTTGAATTTTAGTTGCATAGAGCAAAAAAACTCCGGACTAACAAATCCCAAAGCAAATATATGATTAGTTGCAGTGTTAAAGTCCTATCTCAAAATTTAGAGCAAAAGATTATTCAAAACAACAAATCCTAGAGCAATATACCAGTAGCTGCAATATCATATCAACTCAATACTATGAAAACGTGAGGGAGAGTGAATCAAATACGAACACCAAGTAACAAACTAGGTTAATTCCGGCCACGAACAGACAAAGTCCTGCATAGGCTTACCCATACTTTTGGACTAGATTCTAATCAAGCCAAAACAATCCATCACAATGGCAATCCAACTAATACCCCACTAGTTTACCAAGCACCTTCTTCCACAAGTAACTCGCATTCGTTTAAAATCGTCAAGCATATATGCTAACCAATATAATCTTACACAAGTATAGATGCACATTTCTCACATTCATTAATCTGTAATCACAATCGAAAAAACAAACTCTTTTTCAAAATTACAATAGGGAACAAACATCTATAAAACTCTGCCACTAACAAAAGCAGACTACGTGGACATTAAACTTTTGAGCAAAGCCAATGCTGATGGTTCATGTATTTAAGAACTCAGCAGGAGACTTGGTATTTAATGCTGAATGTGACTCGAGCAGTGGTCTTGAATGGTTCAAGTGAACAGCAAAAAGAAGCGGAACTGCTCTTACAGCAGTCACCAATGACCAAACGCAACGAAAACAAGAAGCAATAATCTTACTTCCTTGATAACATGCTCAAATTTGAAAAACAACATTTCCAAAACAACGAGAATTAGAATATCCTTGGTATATTTCTTAAAAAAGAGTTACAGAAAGGAACTCACGTCGTATCATGGACTACGCTGTCCTATACATTTCAATCAATTGATTCTATTAATCAATACTATCTCATTGATGATACCTATATTTGTGTTTAACTGTGCGTACGAACATATCACATAGTGTTCGAACATGATGCACTAAAAATGGTAGTAATAGAGCCAATGCATCAAACCTGAACTGGAAGCCATTCCTTGTGTTCAAGTACAGCAATGCACTAAAAACCATACAAACTCAAACTAGCAAAACGACCTGATTGAGACAAACTTGTGAAACCAGTTTTGTGATAGTTCGGTGCATACAAATGAGCAAAATGTCAATCGGTTGGTTATCTAGCTGCAACAATGCTAAAAGGTGATGAAATGCACGGGAAGATAAGAAGCAAAATCCCTGACTGCAACTAACTAACTCATCCATAAACGTAAGTAGGTAACAGACAATGTGTTAGGAATATACAACTTAATTGTACTTACTCTTTACCAATTACCAAACTATACAAACCTTTTGTCTTGTAAGTGTCTTGTACTTCTTAATTAAATCCGAGCCTAGTGTAGATACACTATGTCCTTAAGACAGATTTTCCCCCTCACGGTGCTTGAAGGTTGATGGGAAACTATCTCCCAAGATAGAACGGATTTCCTTCTATAGAAAGCTAGCACTTCAATTCTATAGACTCAACGAACACAACATAGTATTTGACTAAGAACAGAGGGAGAAGAGAAAGATCAGAACTCTGTGTGATCTGGTGTATCTTTCTCTCCAAATTCATCCACTATTTATAGGTGAGTGGTGCCTTTTCGAAACAACACAGTGACTCTTGGGAAAAAGTAAGCAACTCTTTGAAAAGTCACATGTTTCGAAAGGACACACCATTTCGGCATATAGCACTGTTTCGAACCAGTGCCTATTTCGAAAGGTTGCACCTTTTCGGCATGATACACTGTTTCAAACCAGTGCACATTTTTCGAAGGTCGCGACCTTTTCGCATAATGCAATCGTTTCAAACAAATGCATCATTTTGAAAAGGTTTTTCTCACATTACGTACTGTTTCAAGAAAAAACCCATTTCATCTTAAGTGGGGTAACTTGGGAGACAAACTACTCATTCATATTTAAATGGATTTGAGCAAATCATTTTTCTAACAATCCCCATGAATGAAAATTTGGCTTCTTCTATCATAAACATCGGATTTACGTTCTTTTTACAAATGAAAAGATACCGAGGTCAAGTAGCATGGGAGGCCTTGAACTTGCCTTAGTGAAAGACGATCGGATTTAATTGGACGATCGGTGAGACTTCAATTAATGTCCTTGAACTGTCGGCCGTTTGTATAAACCTAGACAATCATCTTCACGCGAGCACCGCCTCGAATCTTGTTGGTTCTCACGCGTTTGTGTTCATTTTGGCCTTGAACACTTCTTGGTTTCGGATAGTGCTTTTGAGACATTTGTCTTTAAAATTCTCATAGAAACGGCCCCACTTCAACATAGGTGATTTCTATAAAGAGTATCCCCAATACTCCACTTGGATAACATAACTTTCCAAGATATAGTAAATCATTAAAAGCTTGACTTATCCTGGTTCTCGCGGCAGATATGCACTGTCTTATATAGGAATGGGTTAGAGTATAATATTACTCTCCAGTGCTAACTGAGTCACTAACATAATTCAGTTGGCCCATTGAACCTAGATCTTGGGATCTCCAAATAACTAGGTTGGTTTTTCCATTATGATGACTCTTGGTTGATTATCTCAAAAGCTTTAAGCCCATTCCCCTTGATAATCTTTCTACTTGCTCTCTTGTTAAACCTTTTGTAAGCGGATCCGCAATGTTATCTTTTGACCTTACATAGTCGATTGAGATAACTCCATTTGAGAGCAATTGTCTAACGGTATTATGTCTACGGCGTATATGTCGAGACTTCCCGCTATACATGCTACTCACGGCTCTACCAATAGCGAGATAGGCTGTCACGTGTATACACACCGCTAGCGGCACGCGAGGTTTAGCCCGATTTGGAATATCCTCTAAGAAATTTGAAGCCACTCTGCTTCTTCTCCAAATTGTCCAATGCTATGAATTCGATTCCATAGTGGACCTCGCTATATGCGCGTTTGTTTTGAGGATTTCCAAGAAACAATTTGCACCTCAAGTGTAAAGACATATCCACTTGTGGACTTTGAGTCTTTAGTGTCGGATATCCATTAGCATCGCGATACCATTTCGGAACGGGCCGATATCTTGTATAGTGCAAACCAAAAATTACGAGTATACTTTAAGTATCCCAAAAAACTCTCAATATGGCGGTCCAATGATCTCTGCCGGGATTACTCGTATATATCGACTTAGTTTGCTCCACGAGTATGCTATGTCGGGGCCTTGTACAGTTCATGACATACATTAAACTACCAAGTATCACGAGTATTCTAGTTGAGATATGCTATCTCCATATTTTTGGCTAAATGAAGATTTACGTCAACCGGGTGACCTTTTTTGTGATGTTATATTTCTTGAACTTGTCAAGAATCGTCTCAATGTAATGAGATTGTGATAGAACAAGTCCATCCTCCATCCTAGAGATCTTAATTCCTAGGATAACATCAAATGACACCTAAATCTTTCATGTCAAACTTACTAGACAACATTTGTTTGGTAGATTTTATGACATCCATATTACTACCCAAAATTAGCATATCGTCTACATAGAGACAAACAATGACACATCCCTTTTGAGTGCTTTTGACATAGACACACTTGTCACACTCGTTTATTTTGAAACCGTTTGACAACATTGCATTGTCAAATTTCTCATGCCATTGTTTAGGTGCTTGCTTTAATCCATATAAAGATTTAACAAGCTTGCAAACTTTCCTTTCTTGTCCAGGAGCAATAAACCGCCCGGGTTGTTCCATGTATATTTCTTCATCTAACTTCACCATTCAAGAATGCCGTCTTTACATCCATTTGATGTATCTCAAATCCATGTATTGATGCTATTGCTATTAGCATTCTTATGGAAGTTATTCTTGTAACTGGAGAGTAAGTGTCAAAATAATCCAATCCTTCCTTTTGTCTAAAAGCCTTTGACCACAAGTCTAGCTTTATACTTGTCGATTGATCCATCGGTCTTAAATTTCTTTGTGAATATCCACTTATATCCCAAAGTCTTGGAACCCGGTGGTAAATCTACCAATTCCCATGTATGATTTTGCATTATGGATTCAATCTAAGCTATTTATTGCTTCTTTCCAATAAGTAGCTTCGGAGATGACATTGCCTCCTTGAGCGTTTGAGGATTATTTTCCAACAAGTATGTTAGAAAATCAGGTCCAAAAAGACGTTGGCGTCCTTGACCTTTTTGCTCACGTCTAGGTTCCTCCTCAATTTAAACTTTGTGTAGGATGGTTACTAGTTGTAGCATCTAAAGTTCTCTTTGTTGAACTTGACTCTATACACATGTTATCACGGAAACATCTTTTCAAAGAATGAAGCATTCCTTGACTCTATAATTGTATTAACATGTATATCTTGAATCTCTGATTTATGAACCAGAAAACGATATGCACTACTATTGTTTGCATATCCAATGAATACACAATCAATAGTCTTGGGTCCTATCTTCACCTTCTTAGGTTTAGGGACTTCCACTTTAGCAAGACACCCCCACACTTTTTAAGAATTAAGTAGGAAGTCGATGACCTTTCCACAATTAGTATGGTGTTTTAAAGCGTCTTCTTGTTAGGAATCTTGTTGAGAATGTAATTGGCAGAAAGCAAAGCTTCCCCCCACAAATTCTGGGGCAAACCAGAACTTAACAACATAGCGTTCATCATCTCTTTTAGAGTTCGGTTTTTGCGTTCTGCAATACCGTTTGATTGAGGTGAATAAGGAGCCGTAGTTTGATGAATGATTCCATGTTCAGAACAGAAACCTTCAAAAGGTGATTCATATTCACCTCCTCTATCACTCCTTATAGCCTTTAATCTTTTTTGCTTAGTTGATTTTCAACTTCATTTTTATAATGCTTGAACACTTCAATTGCCTCATCTTTACTTCTCAACAAGTAAACATAACTATATCTAGTGCTATCGTCAATAAAAGTAATGAAATACTTTTTACCACCTCTAGTTTGTACATACTTAAGATCACATATATCTGTATGTATTAAGTCTAGAGGTTCATTACTTTTCAATGGAATGAAAGGATGATCCGGGTCAACTTGGATTCTACACAAGTTTCACATTTATGGTGTGGGTCTATTTTTATCTTTGGTATATATTCCAAATTAATTAATCTACGCAAAGGTATCATAATTAACATGTCCTAATCTACCATGCCATACATGTGAAGACTCAATCAAGTAAACAAAAGATTCAACTTTTATTGGCTCTTTGGCTTGATAGTAAAACAAGATATCCTAAAGAGTCCATCCCGAAGATAGCCCTTTCCCACGAATACATCATTCTTAGTTAGTACAAATTTATCGTAAAAACAAAGACTAACTTAAAGCCATTCTTGCTCAAAGAAATACCCGAAAACCAAATTCTTGCGAATGTCGGCACATAGAGCACCTCATTTAGAGTTAGTTCCTTCCCGTAAGTCAACCTCATCACCACCTTTCCTTTGCCTTCAACCTTGGGCGTAGAAGAGTTCCCCATAAAGAGTTGTTCTTCCTTTTCCACAAAGATGATAAGTGGTGAACATCAACTTGTTGGAGCATATGTGGCGAGTAGCACCGGTATCCACCCACCATTCCCTTTCATTTCCAATCATGAGACATTCGAAACCACGGCCGATAGGTTCATGTCATTAACATTATCGTAAAAGCGTGTCCATTGTCACATTTGCTTCCATCTTTTGCTTCTTGTACTTCTTTGGCTTGCGACATTCACTTGCCTTATGTCCAAATTTTCCCACGGTTGTAGCACTTGCCCTTTGAACTTAGTAGGCGTACTACTCTCTCTTCGCTTAGCTGAGCTTTGTCTTGGCTTTCCTCTTTCCCTTAGCACTAGATCCTTCCACATATTGGCCTTTGCCACCATGGGATCCTTGCCCTTCTTCTCCGGATAGGGCGGTTATCTTCTTCTATCCTTAGATGGACAATCGACTCTTCAAGATTCATATCTTTGCGTTTATGCTTAAGATAGTTCTTAAAATCCTTCCAAGATGGTGGTAATTTCTCAATCATAGCAGCCACTTGAAAGATTCTCCTAGGGTCATTCCTTCAAAGAATGACATCATGGAAGATTACTTGAAGTTCTTGGACTTGGCTTATGGCGGTCTTACTATCCGTCATTTTTTGAAATCAAGAAATCTGCCAACTATGAATTTCTTCATGCCCGAATCTTCACTCTTGTATTTCTTGTCCAACCGAATCCCAAAGTTCCTTAGCGGTCTTGAACACACTATACACATTGTATAATGAGTCATTGACCAACCCGCTAAGAACATAATTTCTACACAAGAAATCAGCATGAAACCAAGCATCCTTGGCCAAAACTTTCTCCTTGTCGGGTTTCATCGAGCTTACATCGGGAGCCTTATCCCACGTAAACCTTGCCAAGTTAAGGGTGGTCGATAGAAGAGCATCTTTTGTTGCCCGGTAGCGAAATCAGGTTCCATTGAACTTTTCAGGCTTCTCCCCATGAGGAACAGAATGGGGAACAGTAACAGCAGGACTAACTGGTGGTGTTGCCATATTCTGAAATACAACTACACTTTGTTATTCCTTTAAACCAAAAAAGAAAAGAAAACAGAAACAAATTCTGTTCGGTAAAGAAAGAAGAAGAAGAAAAAGAAATCATCTTAAGTTGTTAGGAATATACAACTTAATTGTACTTACTCTTTACCAATTACCAAACTATACAAACCTTTTGTCTTGTAAGTGTCTTGTACTTCTTAATTAAATCCGAGCCTAGTGTAGATACACTATGTCCTTAAGACAGATTTTCCCCCTCACGGTGCTTGAAGGTTGATGGGAAACTATCTCCCAAGATAGAACGGATTTCCTTCTATAGAAAGCTAGCACTTCAATTCTATAGACTCGTGAACACAACATAGTATTTGACTAAGAACGAGAGGGAGAAGAGAAAGATCGAACTCGTGTGATCCGGGTGTATCTTTCTCTCCAAATTCATCCACTATTTATAGGTGAGTGGTGCCTTTTCAAACAACAACACGGTGACTCTTGGGAAAAAGTAAGCAACTCTTTGAAAAGTCACATGTTTGAAAAGGACACACCATTTCGCATATAGCATCGTTTTGAACCCGTGCCTATTTCGAAAAGGTTGCACCTTTTCGCATGATACACTGTTTTCAAACCGGTTTTTTTCGAAAGGTCGCACCTTTTCGCATAATGCACTGTTTCAAACAAATGCATCATTTTGAAAAGGTTTTTCTCACATTACGTACTGTTTCAAGAAAAAACCCATTTCATCTTAAGTGGGGTAACTTGGGAGACAAACTACTCATTCATATTTAAATGGATTTGAGCAAATCATTTTTCTAACACAATGCATCAACGATAAAGGACATATACTGTCCATACAAGAGAGATCAAGTTGTAGATCATCATAGTCTATTAGAAAAACGAAAAAACGCCTGGCGCCATATGGTTAGTTAGAGCTCCCAATAAAAAACCTTCAGCACCCCTATTTTGCATCTCTTCTCCAAAACATGCCTGGCTCGGCCAATCTGAGGGGGAGCAAAACCATCCCGCAATAGTAACACTCCACATGAGAAAACCAATCATCCTTCATAGTCCTGCGGACAACGGAAGATAAAGGAATTATAAAATTATTAATAAATGGGTTTGAAGTTGTAAGTAGTCAAGTAGGGAACATACACACGATCACATTTTGGGCACTTTAGAGACCTCCAATTCTGCCATAAGTATTATGCATCACAAAGTTTTTTTTTTGAATAGATTTGAGGTTATGGCATGACCTCTACTTGCATTCATAACCATCAAAATCTTAAGTACACAGTTTCATTTTTGTCCTCCTCAACAATAGACATAAGAACTGAAGTAAGAAGAGGAACAAAAAATTCCACTTCATGGTCGGTAGCTAAAGAAGGCAGGTGATCGGCAGCACGATTTGTTTCCCTAAAAACATGGACAAAACTAACGCTAACAAACTCTTTTTATCGCTGCTGTAACTTCTGCACACTGCCAAGGTTGACTCTCCTTTCCCTTCAAGATATTAATTGTGATGTCTAAGAACACGTTCTTACTTATGCTCTAAGATCACACAACAAAATGAATGAAGGAAACAGAATCAAAGAAGATGAAGTGAATACTTGTTTTATTAAAATGGCGATAACAATTTACAATTTCTCTCTTTTCTTCCTCTCTATTTCTCTCTCCTCTTTTCAATGATTTTTTGGATAATGAATGAATGAATCCCTTTCTGATGCTCTTCCAGTCTTTATATAGTGTCCTGATTAGGCTTGGACCCAGTCAATCTTTGACACGTGTCCCTTCCCTTTCTTTTCTTGTTTCCCGCTTTCTACCTGCAACATAATTTATGTCAATATCTCGAGTTTAAAAATACTGAAATGAACATGTTTATAGATACGATATTTGCCCACTACATTGCCCCCTCTCGAAATTTTGAAATTTTCTTTGAAATTTCAACTTTTCGAGAAACAATTATACCAAACAACGGATATGAAAACTATTGGGCCCATACAAACACCCGGTCCAACATTTTAAAAAAATATATAAATTTAAACCTCTTTAGCTTCTTCAGTACACTTCCCAAGCACATAATCTCTTTTCCTTCTTCAGTACGCCTCCAAACGTCCTAAAAAAAACTCTGGTTTTCTTCTTCTTCAACTTTCTAGCACTCATCTCTCTTGCAACCCATAAGGTATGCTCCTTCATCCTGGACTTTATTAATCTTTCTAACACATGCATTGATATACTTGCTTTAGTAATAATAGATACGACATTTTATCTTAGCTTTAGTTGTTTAAATCTGAATCATTTAATTTTTGCATGTCCGTGTATTTAATGCTTATGTAATGACATATATTACTACCTTGAACTTCTAAACATGTAAAAGTTTGAATCTTTTTATTCCTACCATTGTTTTTATCTTTTTTGTTGTTTTGGCTTTACTATCGGCATGTATCACAATATTTCCGATATTAATTTATTCCGATATAACTCTATTCATCTGTATCTCCAATGACTTATATCGACTTTGCCGATACTACAATAGCATGCAACTAATAACATTATAAATATTGAAGTGCCAATATTAAAAATAAATTTGTCCTTCCTTCTTTGTGTATAGTCATTTTAATGGCCAGTGAAGATATCATCTCTAATGCTAGTCTGTCTTCTGAGGATACCATATCGGATAGCATTCTTTCTGACGATATAGTTTCTGACGATAGACCTTTCAGTCAAAATTTCGCTTCGACTTCGAACAATAACTCTCGGCCCCATATTTCATGGGACCTATCTTATGTTGTAAAAGGTATCCCATGCCATCTTTTTGCAACCACTGATTCTGAATCTGAACGTGATACCATAGAAGATACCAGCCAATAGAGAACTGGTCTTTCCAATTTCTTTATTAAACGACCCAATCTATCGTTAGTTCAAACCGCCTATCAGATTCCCTCTTCACTTTATCTACAACATTATGCTGGAAGTCGGGCTTTTACTCAATGCCAGAGCGGTACCAAGAATGGAATCATTATTACTGTCGGCCAACTAGCTGCTGGTCTGAGATTTCCTCTATCCACCTTTGATCGTGAAGTACTGAACCATTTAGACATTTCTCCTTGTCAGGGTACTGGTAACTTTTGGCCGCTGATGTTTGTATGTAATTATTATAATAGCCACATTTCTCCCGATAAATATGCTACTGACTGTATTAGGTTATCCGATATTCTTATGCACTATAGATTCTGTGAAAAGATTATCGGATACTTTTATCCCAAAAAACATACCCATCGAAACATTAAGGGTATCCTTAGAAAGAACCGCAATAGCGACAAACAGTGGACCCAGTATCTTGTTGTTGTTTTAGGTAACTGGGAAAGCTCCGATAGCCCAGCAAATCCCCCTATGAAACATCAAGTCTTCAACCTCACAGGTATGTCCTCCCCTTTCCTTTGTTTTCCTTCTTCATCCCTCAGAACCCCTTATCTAATTTCACTCTCATTTGCGTCTTTTCAGTACTTCTACCTCATTTTGCCAAAGCTTGTGGTAATTCTGATAGAGTATTGAGGCTTTTAGAAGGAATTGAAGCCGATGTTGATATTAAAACGGGTGCCGATAAAGAAGGGAATCCCAAAGTTACTGTTCATCTTCTCGATATCTCCCACTATCGGGCACCTCTTTACATTCTCAAACATCGAGCTCTTCAAAAAATGGGTCAATCGCCAACTCCCCCTCAATTTCCTTTAAACGATTCCTCAGACGATCTACCCTTTATTATATCCTCCTTTGCCTTGCACGAATTGCCTCCTAAACTTCCCAAAAGCTTCTACGATTATCTAGATAACACTTGTACCATGACTCCCAATCTTTTCCCTAGATATTAAAAAAGAAGTTCCTGATTTTTATGAATATCCGATATTGCAAAATATATTTAATCAACATCTTTTATTTTACACAGATATGGCTCCTCGAATGCCGATGAATGCCAACACTGGTCGTTATTTATCTGAGAAAGGGAAAAAGAAAACCCCGAATTCCTCCTCCAAACCCTCTGCAGCTGATAAACAACCTGCTCCCCTTTCCATCCCTACCAATCCTCCTAATGTTCCTAAAAATTAACCTTCCTCTATATCCCAACCCAATACCACCCTTCCCCCACCAACTAGTAATGTCTTTTCTAAAAGAAGAAAAACTCATTCCTGGGGTGAAAGTAGTCTTCCCGATGGTCAAAACCTTAACTCCTTCTCGTCCACCGATGCCAATGAAATTTTCAGACCTGAATTTTACCTTGCTGATGGCAGCCATATCCCTTTAAATGCCTCTCTTTTCAAAGATACTCATAAGACTGAATTAGGTGTTGCTTTAGCTAGCAGCTCTATTCTTCCGAAAGACAAAATTGCTACTCTCAACATCGACTCCTCTGAACGGCTTACCAAGTTTTACGATCATATGGAGAAGGTACTTATTTATTGTCTTTCTTATTTCATACCAATCTCATCTTTTTTACTTCGTACTTATCTACTTTGGATATTTTTATAGGCGAAAGCACTTGCCATGGCTCAATTTAATCTGCTTCATAAACAAGAATGCGAAATCGGGCGCATTAGAAAAACTCTGACTACTCAGCGATTAGAATTCGACCGATTATCCCAAGAAAACAATGGCTTTCAGAAGGAAATTCGTCAACTGAAAACGGCCATGAAGCAACAATCTGAGAAAGCCGAGAAAACGTTATCGGATAAAGAGGCTGATCATGCCGAACTTGTGAAGAAAATGATTGATGATTTTGCTGTCGAAAGACAGAAAAGTGCAAAAGCCTTTGAAGCTGCCGATGTTGAATTCAATAAAGTCATGGCAGCTGTTAATTCCCTTGGTGATAAGTTGGATATCTGCAAGCCTTTCGTTCCCCGTAACATCCTTATATGCTTTCGGATTATGAAGATGAAGATACAGCTACTGTGGCTGATACCACCTCACAACTTCCACCTGATACTACTCCACTTACTGAGGCTACCTTATCTGATGTTGATGCACTCCTGAACAATCCTCTTTAAACTATCTTCTTTTTGCTCCAAAATTGTAATTTGCTAACACTATATAGTTCTTGACTGTTCTACATTCTTAGTTCCATTGATCTTTTGTTTTGATACTTCACCATTATTTGTAATTTTCCCCTACTTGCATTCTATCGTCAATACTTATATATTCTTTGCCTTCCTTATATATTCTTGATAATGGGTTTGAATGCAAATTCTTGAGGGTTTGAAGGCTGTATCTATTTCTGTGGTTGGTTGATTCTTAAAATTTGTTATTGGAGCTAGGTTTGGAGTCATGGTTAAGTGCTTTGAATTGAAGGGAAAATGATGTTAAGGGAGAAGAGAAGGTACCTAGACAATAATGAGTGTCATAATGGAAACAGTTATCACTGCCATTGGAATTCTTAAACTAGACGTGGCCAAGGTTTATTAGAACATGGCTGTAGTGCATTTAGGTTAAGGTCGGCTGCTACATGTGTACCTTGAAAATGCGCGTTAATGATGTTGTGACACTTTGTTGTCAACAAGCTACTTTGTGATGTGGTCTTGGGACAGTAAATATTTACTGTGCGAGCACGACACGTTAGCTCAAAAAAATTGTTCTATCTCTTTAGAGTACTAACACGTCATCTTTTAAGCTTATTTTCCAATTTCTTTAAAAATGAACTATTTAAAAAGACGGCAGGGATCGATGGTAAGTAAGTTCTTAAAAGTAACAAATTCACAATATCATGAAAAGAAAAATAATCAAACTTTGTTGGTTATTGTGTTAGTAAAGTATGTTTTTTTACTAAATTACATTTGAATGGTTTATAAGCTTATCGTCCTTTTATATTTTCTTAGAATGTAACTATGTAACCATTCTATCTTTAGTTATTCTACTTCTCATCTTCTCGGATTGTTATTTTTGTATTCCTTAATTTGATGTTCTCAACTACGTCTTATCTTCCTGTAGATGCGAAGAAACAGATTCAAGCTTTTACCTCTCAGACTATTGCATCCCGTTTCTCATCTACATTATAGTCTGCTTTTAGCGTTGTCACTATTGGTTTGCATAGTAAACTGTAGTGGCTTAATCAAGAGAACGAAAAAAAGTGAGGGTTGTACCTGGTTTTGTTTGTATCTATATTTTTTTATACCTGCTAGGCTATTTCAGACTGCGAATAGTTCTGCCACAGTTTAATTTCTTGATCAATAGGCCCAAACTTTCAGTGCTTTGTAAGATGAGAATACGAGAAGGTTGATAGAAATTGAAGTTCCAAAAAGTGTATTGGCTTGGTTTGCTACATTTGTATTACATGGTACTCACAGTTCAGCCTCTGTGTAAATGGCGCTCCTTATATCTGAGAATTGTTCTTCATGTTTGTTTATGGAAATGGTTCTAGAGCTTTTCAGTTGCAGCGACTTTTAGTTTCTATTTATTTTCCTTACAGGGTTTCTCTATACACTCAAGGGGAGCCAGAACAATGGATATCATGTCTTTTGCTATTAATATGAAATAATATTTACCTCATGCTTTTTCTTGAATTTACACTTTAGATATCTGTACTCTTTGTGTAACCTCCCAGCAATAGTTAGCAGTTCAATCCTAATCTATTTGTAGAACAAAGTTAGATATTGAAGGTTTTTTTTTTTTTTTTTTCCCCCTGAAAGCCCAGTATTAAATTAACCAACTAAATGAATGATTTAGAAGCCAATTAACTCTTTTACAGTTCTTAATTGATTTAAAAGTTGTTGAAACGCAGATAAGCATTCAATACTTTTTGCATGTTTGAACTTTGAAGTTCCAATTTCAAAGTGGGCTGCTTTGAGTTTAGAAGCCCATATCCAAAAAAAGTCGCCAGTTCCTAGATCATTTCTCATTTCTAGGAGAGAGATAACAGTGAAAGGAGGTAGCTAGCTAAGGCCGCATTTCTCATTTCTTGGAGATAATAGTGAGATAGAAATGGAGGAAGCGACTGGATTGGTGAAACACGAATTGATGGCAAAGTTTAAGGACGAGATTACCCAAGACCAGATTGATCAACTCATCAAGGGATATGCCAATCTCGTTACTCTCATTAAACCAATGAAATCTTTCCACTGGTATATCTCCATTTCTTTAGTCAACTTATTTAGCGATCTGGGTATTTGTAGTTAAGCTTAATTTGGGTGTTACAGTTTTTAAACTTTTGGATTAATTTGTTATGATGATTAATAGGAAGTTATGCCCAGAGCTGCATGTGCATACCTGAAATTACCAATCATGGCATGTCTCATCTTTCGTTGAAGCAATATTAGAGTTTTTAATACGAGTCCAACAATTATTTTTTTTACGAATAACACTACCATTTTTCCCAGTACACCAGTCTGTATTATGGATATTTCTAGAATCAAATTGTTGCCACTTGACAGAATGTTTATATAATCATATAAGCATAGCATAGTGATCATACACAATGGATCACGCTTATAATGCCTCTACACTCCTTCGCCGTGCACTCTGCACCTGCTGCTAACTACTCAGTCATTACACTTAATTTGACTCTCAAAGAACCAACATTGCATTGCATTATGTTAATCAAGTTGAAGCCCAAAACCTTCCAAAGTTTTGCATGTGGAGTTGCGTGCTAATAACATTTTTTAAATGGGGACCAATAACCAATGTAAGAATTCAACAATGTAGCTAGCTAGCATCCATAATTTTTTCCTTTTGTCGCCTCCATTTAGATGGATTGAAAAAAACAACACTCCATCATCATTCAATCTCCATACACATGAAATAAGATCCACATTATATTGAAAGTTTTTAAATTATAGTCTTGCCATATAACCATCTTCCAGAAATCTATTATTAACACATTCAATTCACTCCAAATATTAACAGTGTCTAACGCATTTTTTCCTAATTGTTGTCAAATGTGATCGTTTCTAAATAAAAAAATAAATAAGTAAATAAAAATTGTTTTTTTAAGCTAGCTACAAATTCTCTCTCTGTCCAAGCTACTTACTTATTTAAACCAACAAAAAAAGAACTGATAGTAGAACATCAAAAATCGAATCGAACAAAGAATACAACTAGCGTATTGAAATGTTTTTTCCTTACTGAACTTTTTAATTTGCTATTCTAATTTACATGCGTTCATTCATTTTCCCAATTTTTCTTTCCTAGCACGTGCAACGCACGTGCCCGTTTACTAGTAATAATAATAATAATAAATGTTACCTGACAGTGACATATGAGTTTTGATGATTGGCGAAGAGATCTGAGTTTCACGGGAGTGCTGCGTCCATAAAGTTCCTCGCAATATACAACATCATCAAGAAGAATAACATTGTTTGGAAATAACATTGTTTGGAAGAACCTTTTGCCAAATAACAAAACCATATGTAAGTTAAGAAATGATTAAACAATACAACAAGCGCACAGCAGAATTGTAAAACTCACCATCTTCTAACAAAATAAAAATCCCTAGGCACTTACTAGGAACTAGGTTATCCTTCTTTATATATGATTTGCGTGTGGGCCGTGGGCTACCCGAATCTCTTGCCCATTAGAGTAGGCATCGAGCCATTGAGTCCATGTCCACCCACAACCTTTTCGGCTTTTAGGGTAGCATGCCCATGGGCTTTGAGTTGTGGGGCCCCAAAAGTTTTTTTTGTAGACAGTAATGACACCATTTCAGAAAATGGGCCCGTAAGACAAAATTGCGTTTTAATTTCGCTTCTAGTTTAGTTCTGCAAATAATTAAAGCTCAAGGACAAACCAGGTTGACCACTGCTGAAAGATGATATTACCCTTATTTAAGTTTTTATCAGTTAAATCAAAATCAAAATGTTGTGGCTATTGGTAACAACTCCCACATGACTTTTCAAGCACACTCACATTTTATGTTATGACTAACATGAAAATTTTAATTTATTTCATGTTGTACACATGCATAGTGGTGTTTGCATGTTTGTTGAACATATGTATATTGGTGTGTGCATGTGTGGTAGTAGTGTTTGCATGTTTGTTACACACATGCATAATGGTGTGTGCATGTGTGGTATATATATACATAGTAGTGTTTGCATGTTTGTTTTGCACATGTATACACATATATAGTATTTGCATATGTGTTATACACATGCATAATGATGTTTGCATGTGTGCTATACACATGCATAATAGTGTGTGCATGTTTGTATTTGTATGTGTACGTGTTGTACACATGCATAATGATGTGGGCATGTGTGTTGTACACATGTATAGTGGTTTTTGCATGTGTATCGGCCTACTACTCCAAATTTAAAAATATCATTGACGATAACAATATTGAAATCGAGATAAATCACACAATTGATGAACACAAGATTCGAGGATTTGAAAAAGAAATTCAATTGTTTGTCGAACCGGTGCCGAAATCGACCTAATTATTTTTCAATTATTAATAATCTAGAATTGAAAAATGAGAAGAGTGTTTGTCATAAAAGAATAATATATTTTCTTATAGCTTAAATCACTAATCACAACACACAAATCAACTAACTCAAATATGGAAACAACTACATCTCAAAATTTTTTACAAAGATAAATGTTTTCTCATATCTTAAATCACTAATTACAAGTTCACAATACACAAATCAACTAGCTCAAAGATGGAAACATTTAGATCTCAAAAGTATTTTACAAGTTTCTAGTTTGAGTTTTTTTTTGCTAGATGGAGAAAAAGATCATAATTGGTATTAATAAAAAATAACTTGCAGACGTCAGTCAGAAAATGTCCTTATAGCGAAATGCCGAAAATATCCTTATAGCGAAATTATTAGTGATAGATGCTAATGTCAGCCCGTTTTTGTCTTAAAACCGTAATTATTAGTCAACCATGCCTAAAACCAAAATTATTGGTCAATATATATGTTTGGGCCTAAATTTGTGACACCATTTTGTGGGATTATGTTCACTCAACCTTCAATCAATAATTTAAGACAATGGATGTTCAGAGAGTTAAATCGACGCCGAGTATGAATCATCTCCACCTGAATCACTTGGATTGTTGTTTAACCATATCCAACTTTGTAAAACAATATTTACAAACTAGCAATTGGCACATCCTTAGTTTTTACATGTAAACCTCACGTAATAGATTAATCAATGTGATTCACAAGCTCTGCAAGACGCTATAAGGTGTAGGCTAAAAATATAACCCAAGTGGTGCTCCACTTGTTTTCTTCCAAAATATTCTAGTTTGATGAGTTCAGCATGGTCCAGAATAAGTTAATCCTATGGGTTGACAAATATAGCCAAGTCAAACCCAAATCAGCAGCTCTTCCACAATACAAAACCTCTTCACTGACCTATATATATAGTCCGTGATCAACATTTTGAGCAACACGAGATGGTCAACACACACAGGATTAGAACCAAAACCCTGTGCTGACAAAAGAAAACACTCTAATTTGAATTGAAGAAATTTTTCGGGACAGGTTCTTCAACCCGCAACCAACACACTTCAGTATGACCGTCTCTGTTGATGAATCCGGTGTAATGACAAACTTGGCATCGAGGAAATCTCTAATGTGTCTGAGTGTTTCTATTGCATATGGTAAGAGCTTCCTGACACGAACCTTGGAAACATCTTGTGGACATAGAGTGCAGAGGATGAATAAAATCCCCTGCAAGAACAAGATTTTGATAAGTAAAACATGGAGATGCTAAAGGTGAACAATTGCGTCATAATTTTGCATAAAAGAAAGAGGGAGATACACTGGACGACCTTTATCACATTAAAAATCAAGTTGCTTGACACACGCGTACATATCTTTAAATTGACTAATCAATAATCCAAGTGAGCTGAGAGAGAGAATCAGGATGCACTTGCGCCTGTCATGCTTAGCTCATTTCTCTCCCATTTCTCCCTTTCTAAACATACATTTTGATAAACAAACCTGGTGCATAGAATCTACAACTCCGCCCTGCTCTATTTCTCCAAGTAAGCATTGAAGCAGCTTGCTCGCCAACTTCTGCAGGAGGCATCAGTTCTTTTCTCTCATCATCGTCGTAATCATCTGTGTCCTCTCCCCTTGCATAACAGACTGCTGTATCAGTAGAGAGATGAAGCAGCTAGTAGTAGTCTCAGCAACCAATGAAATGCCATAACCAGGCGATCTGCCAAAGGAATGATATGATCATTACTCAATGATGTGCATGATGAGAATTGATGCAAGTATATTTGTTAGTCTGCTAGGTAGATGTTTCTGCCATGTGTCATGTTTGACTTAGTATTTAGTTGTTAGCTATTTTAGAGCATGTAGTTTTGTATTTCAGTTTAGAAGTTCATAGTGGGACTGCCTAATATATAGGACTCAATACTCCTAGTGGGCATTCCCACTATGAACTTCTCTTCCAGTAGAAAGAAGAGAGTCTCGTATGTATTAGTTTCCTTCTCTTAGACTTCAATCTTAAATAAACTAAGTTTTGTTATTCAGACTTTGAAGTTCCATATTTCCTCACATATCTCCTCTTTAAACTAACATTGTGGTATCAGAGCCTTTGATTCTTTCAATTGGGCGTTTTCTAGTGTTTTGTGGAGAATTGAATTGTTGTAGCAAAATCTTCACAGAGAGAGGTATTTTCTTATTTGTTTTTGGGTAATTCATGATGTCGTCTAATTCGAATACCCTAAACCTCTCCCAATCCGTTGTGCCCATTTTTAATGGCGAAAATTATGAGTTTTGGAGTATAAAGATGAGGACTTTTTTTATTTCACAAGACCTTTGGGATCTTGTTGAGCGTGGTTACGTAGATGCGAAGGAAACAACTGACCTGAAGGAGCTTCGCAAGAAGGATGCAAAGGCTTTACTTGTATTACAACAGGCTGTGTCGGATTCCATCTTCCCTCGACTAGCAAGTGCAACCAAATCGAAAGAAGCTTGGAAAATTCTGAAGCAGGAATTTCATGGTGACAAGGCAACCACTATAAAACTGCAGACTCTTCGTAGAGAATTCGAAACACTTCTAATGAAAGCTAGTGTGTCGGTACAAGATTTTCTTTGTAGACTTTCAGTGATTGTGAATCAAATGAAAACTTTTGGTGAGAAAATTGTTGACCATAAGGTTGTAGAGAAGGTGCTAAGAAGCCTACCTTCCAAGTTTGATCATGTAGTCACAGCTATTGAGGAGTCTAAGGATTTGTCGGTGTACACCCTTAATGAATTGATGGGTTCCCTTTTAGCACATGAAGAACGGATGAATAGGTCGGCAGAAAATAATATTGAGCAGGCATTTCAGTCCAAAGTAGAGATTAGTAATAAAGATAAAAATGGTGAAGTTGGTTCTGGACATAAGTATTCAGGCCGTGGAAGAGGAAATAGTGGGTATCGTGGTCGTGGAAGAGGCCGAGGCAGGTCTAATTTTGGTCGTGGAAGGTCAGAAAATGGTGATAGAGGCGGCTATAGGCAGAACTATAAGGATTATAGGGGAAAGCAGTGCAATTTTTGCAACAAGGTCGGGCACACAGAACCGTATTGCTTTGCAAAGGCTAGACAACAAGAAGCCAATTTCACTGAAGAAAAGCAAGAAGGTAACCTGTTTCTTACTTATCTACTTCCGAAAGATAGTACGAACGATGTGTGGTTTTTGGATAGTGGTTGCAGCAATCACATGACAGGTGAAAAGACCTTTTTCAGAAGCATAGATGAATCTGTGAAGTTGCAAGTTCGCCTTGGTGATGATAAACAAGTTCAAATTGAAGGTAAGGGGAGTATAGAAGTTAAGACTAAGTCAGGTATTGATAGACTTATTCACGGTGTTTATTATATACCTGGTTTAGCTAATAACTTGCTAAGTGTTGGTCAATTAATTCAAAGAGGTTTTTCAGTCTTATTTCATGATGATACATGTGAAATCAGAAAAAAGCATTATGAAAAACCTATGGTTACGATCCCCAGGACGAAAAACAAGATGTTTCCTCTTGAGCTATCTTGTATTGATGATTTTGCACTTGTTGCTCATGCTAATGATGATTCTAGATTGTGACACTTACGGTATGAACACCTCCATTTTAATGGGCTGAAATTATTAAGTCAGAAGAAGTTCGTGTTTGGTTTGCCATCTATTACTTGTGTTGACGACGTATGTGAAGGTTGTATATACGGGAAATAACACCGTCTTCCATTTCCAGTGGGTAAAGCTTGGCGAGCAAATATGCCGTTAGAACTACTCCATGCAGATATTTGTGGCCCGACACGTACTCATTCCCTCAGCAAAAGTCGATATTTTCTGCTCTTTATGGATGATTTTACTCGTATGAGCTGGGTGTATTTCTTTCTTATAAGTCAGAAGCATTTGACAAGTTTAAGGAGTTTAAAGCTTTTGTGGAGAAAGAAAGTGGCCATGTGATCAAAGCTCTTAGAACTGACAGAGGAGGAGAATTTCTATCCGATGAGTTTGAGAAATTCTGCAAGCAACATGGTATACGACGATAACTCACAGTACGGAGAACTCCAGAACAGAATGGGGTCGCGGAAAGGAAGAATAGGACTGTGGTAGAGATGGCTCGAAGTATGTTAACTGAAAAGCAGCTGCCTAATATTTTTTGGGCAGAAGCGGTGTCCTCATCCGTGTTTCTTCTGAATATTTCTCCGACAAAAGCAGTGCACGACATGACTCCTTATGAAGCATGGTGGGATCGTAAACCAAATGTGAGTTATTTAAAAGTTTTCGGATGTATAGCTTATTCTTTGATTGATTCAAGTTCTCGCAGCAAGCTTGACAAGAAAAATGAGAAGTGCATTTTTGTTGGGTATTGTGCTAATACGAAGGGCTATAGACTTTATAATCCCGAATCTAAGAAACTTATTATTCGTCGAGATGTTATATTTGATGAGAAAAGTTTCTAGGATTGGGAAGAAAAGGACAAACCGAATGTGCCATTTGTTGAAGACCAAGTAGAGCCGGATCAGTTAAAGGAGATGAGTGGTACCAGTACACCTTTTCGAGTTTCTCCTTTGAATTCACCTCAGCGTTCTTCTCCTGTGCATATGAGTCCTTCTTCAAGTTCATCTCTGTCAACTAACTCAAGTTCAAGGAGTTCAAGTAGTGAGGGATCAATGAATTCAAGTAGAATAGACATCAATCTATATGATCCTACACTTGATACTGACACACCTCCGCGTAAGTTTAAATGCATCAAGGATATTTATGATACAACTTTTGCCCTTATAGCTACAGAACCCACGCGCTACGAAGAAGCGGAAGGACTAGAAGAGTGGGAGTAGTCTATGCAAGACGAAATGGCAGCCATTGAAAAAAATCAGACATGGGTTCTTGTGGATTTGCCACCTGAAAAAAATGCAATTGGGGTGAAATGGGTCTACAAAGTTAAGTACAATGCTGATGGGACAGTGCAAAAGTTCAAAGCAAGGCTCGTGGCTAAAGGGTATGTGCAACAACACGGAGTAGATTTCTTCGACACTTACTCTCTGGTTGCTCGGTTTGAAACTGTTAGATTTGTTCTCGCAGTAGCAGCTCAAATGACATGGCGTGTATATCAATTTGATGTCAAATCAGCTTTTCTCAATGGTTATTTGAATGAAGAGGTATATGTTCAATAGCCACAAGGGTTCATTGTCGAAGGAAAGGAAGAGAAAGTGTACAAACTTACAAAGGCACTTTATGGGATTAAGCAAGCGCCAAGAGCGTGGTACAGCAGACTCGATTCTTGTTTTGAAAGCCATGGTTTCAACCGAAGTAAAAGTGAGCCAACCTTATACGTAAAGGTCAAAGGTACTGAAACTCTTATTATTTGTGTTTATGTGGATGGCATTATATACACTGGCAATTCTAGCAGTCTTATCAAAGAGTTCAAGGATAGTATGATGCATGAGTTTGATATGTCTGACTTGGGTTTATTGCATTATTTTCTGGGTCTTCAAATTCAGCAGACTCCTGACGGCATTTTTATTTCTCAAGAGAAATATGTTGTGGATTTACTTTAGAAATTCAATATGGTGAACTGTAAGACGTCTTCTACACCGATGAACACCAGTGAGAAGTTGTCTATTAATGATGGGACTGTGAAGGCTGATGAAAGTTATTTTAGAAGTTTGGTTGGTGGACTCATGTACTTGACAAACTCTCGCCCAGATATTATGTACTCTGTGAGTTTAATTTCTAGATTTATGCATAGTCCTTCCGTACATCATATTGGAGCAGCAAAGAGGATTCTCTGTTATGTCAGGTCAATTAGCAACTATGGAATTTGGTACAAACCAGTTACTAAGTTTGACTTGATTGGTTTCAGTGATAGCTATTGGGCTGGTTTTGTGGATGATAGGAAAAGCACTAGTGGTCTAGTGTTTAGTCTTGGTTCAGGAGTTGTCTCGTGGAGTTCAAAAAAAGCAAGACACTGTTGCACTATCATCGTCAGAAGCTGAATATGTTGCAGCAGCATCCGCAGCTGGTCAAGCAAAATGGATGAGAAGGATATTGGAAGATTTGCACCAGACTCAAAGAGAGGCAACAACAATCTATTGCGACAACAAGTCTGCAATTTGTATGACAAAGAACCCGTCTTCCATGGGAGGACAAAACACATAGAGATATGTCATCATTTTATTCAAGACATGGTTGAAAAAGGAATTATCACTATGAAGTATGTCCCAACGGATGAACAGGTAGCTGATGGACTTACCAAGGAACTATCATATCCAAAGTTTGTTAAGTTCAGATCTTCTCTAGGTGTTGCGGCATTTGCATCAAGGGAGAGTGATGAGAATTGATGCAAGTATATTTGTTAGTCTGCTAGGTAGATGTTTCTGCCATGTGTCATGTTTGACTTAGTATTTAGTTGTTAGCTATTTTAGAGCATGTAGTTCTGTATTTCAGTTTAGAAGTTCATAGTGGGAATGCCCACTACGAGTATTGAGTCCTATATATTAGGCAGTCTCTTCCAGTAGAAAGAAGAGAATCTCGTATGTATTAGTTTCCTTCTCTTAGACTTCAATCTTAAATAAACTAAAAGTTTTGTTATTCAGACTTTGAAGTTCCACATTTCCTCACATATCTCCTCTTTAAACCAACAGTGCAGAGGTGGTTATTTCAATTTTCAAGTAACAAAATAAATCACAGTCAAGTCTTTAGATTCTCTTACTAGATTAAAAAAATTCCTTCCATGAAACCATAATCATGGGAATAAAATGAATAAATAGGCTATATAAATACATAGAAGAGTCGTTACAAAAAAAAAAAAAAAAAAAAAAAAATATGAAATAATAAACAAACGCAGACTTACTTTCCCGCCTCCTGACCAAATCTGTGGTCTTGAAATATGTGAACATCAGGAAGTAGCCGATTAAATATCCCACGAACAGCATTTATCATGGTTTTCTCAAACTGATAGGAAACTTTCGTAGAGAAAGCGGTACCTTTAATCCTCTTTACCATTCCTTCATCAATCCATGTGACTGCCTACATGAGAAATATATATATCAGCAGCCTAATAGCTGAGCACGAGTCCAGGATAAGAAAGGTAGTGAAAACTCACTGACAGACTGTTCGGTACAATCGGAACACCCAAAAGAACTTCTCCACCACCCCGAGGACTACGACGACTTTCTATTTTTAGATCCAGTCCTTCTGAAGGAATTCCAAAACGCTTGAGCAGAGGCAATGTTGTCCTCTTGAATGTATCCACTGATGGATCTTTAGAATCATTTGTAATTCCTGTGAAACAATTTTAAGTACTTCAAGGTGAATACTCTGGCCTTATTTTATTCCCATGCTATAGCATAAACTAATGAGATTTCACAAGATCAAAATGAGCTCGATCTCTACGTTGTTGCTGGGAGATGATATGCTTCAAAGGTTTTACAAGAACAACATTGCTAAGCATCAGAAGTGTACAAACAGAAATACTGGAAGAAATGTGATGTTCAAAGCCTGAAAGTTGAGACGCCTACAAAATTCCTAACGTTCTTTAAGCAAAATGTTGTTTTTATTAGGTGAAGTTAAGGGAAGAGAGAGAATTATAGTGAGGTGAGGTGTAAAGAAGATAGAAAATGAAATTCTAGATTCAATTTTTGAACTTGGATGAACAGGAAGAAGGGGGAGAGGATTTTTGAGCATTGCTATACACTATACCAAAACAGGATATTCTTAACGGCTCAGAACCGTTACTAAAAATATTTGTAACGGCTTATTTCCATAACTGTTTGGGCGTTATTAATATGTTAAGTTATTAATCAAGAACTTTTTTTTTTTTTTTGTTTAGGGTTTAATGGAGGCTGATGGGGCGTGAAAGAGAAATCACGAACTGGTTTTGAGTGTGAAGAAGTCGCACATGCGTGCAAGATTTGGGCCCAAGCCCAATAAATTTTGAAAAATACCCATTTTGTTTTTATGCGCGCAAACTTCAAACTAAAATTCTCGATTCGTTAACGGTCCGAATTTTGCGAATGATATATGAAAACGATCAAGAGAAAATTTCCAATCCATTGATCCATAAAACACTCTATTCTAACCGTTGTTGATATATAAAAAGGTGGAAAACACCTCGAAGTGCGTGAATGACGTAAGTTATGCGAACAAATGAAATCTAAATTTATAGATAATGTCAACCCGAATCAAAATACTATTTAACGGCATAAGCAACAAAAATGGAAAGTTGAGCAATCAAGGATGGAAAGACCAACACCCCACCCCAAAACAAATTTTATAGAACAGCGTTTAGAAAATTTGTTTTAAACATGGGTCTTTTAAAGTCAGATTCCCGAGACTTCTTAGATTACTATTTTTATGGTTTTAATATTTTTTTTTTTACTTTTTATGAATAAGATTTAATATAAGGAAAACAATAAAGCAATAAATACATAATTCACACCATAGAGAAACATGACTCAAAAACCGAGAAAACATGCAAGAGTGGAAAACGTGAATTATGTTAAACGTGAACTTAGGATCCGGTACTTATAGCCACACACTCCAATAGGAGGGCCCGGTTACCTGAATGGTGCACTCACCAATATATGGAAGTGAAAGGAAGTACACCAAACAACAAAGGTCAGTCCTCATAGACAGGGTCCTGTAAAAGGACTTCCTCTACATCAAGAGACATTAACTCGTGAACATGTTTTAACCATTGGCCATTGACTTGAAATGTACTGTTGTCCTTGGGATTTACCAAGGTGATTGCCCCGTAAGGGGTGACTTCAGTAACCAGAAAAGGTCCAGACCAACGGGTTTTTAATTTCCCGGGAAAAATATGCAAACGGGAGTTATAAAGCAATACCTTTTGACCAACCACAAACTTTTTGCGCAAGATTTGCTTATCATGAATACGTTTCATGTTAGCTTTATAATCCTTCGCGAGATCATAAGAATCGCTACAGATTTCTTCAAGCTCATTCAATTGCAACTTGTGCTTGACACCCGCCTCATCAAAATTGAAGTTAAGGCTTTTTATAGCCCACATAGCACGATACTCCAATTGAACGGGCAAATAACAAGGTTTCCCAAATACATGTTTGAAGGGAGACATACCTATAGTAGTTTTAAAAGCAGTCTTATACGCCCATAAAACATCAGTTAGACGCTTAGACCAATCTTTCCTATCAGGATTTACAGTTGTTTCTAAGATATTTTTGATTTCCCTATTAGAAACTTCTACTTGGCCGCTAGTTTGTGGATGATAAGGAGTTGCCACCTTATGTGTAACTCCATACTTTTTAACTAGAGACGCAACAACTCTATTGCAAAAATGTGTTCCACCATCAATAATTATGGCTTTAGGAATGTCAAACCGACAGAAAATGTATTCCTTAACAAAAAACACAACTGTCTTATGGTCATTGCTATGGCAAGCCATGGTCTCTATCCATTTAGACACGTAGTCTACGACAACTAGAATATATATAAAACCATGAAATCAATGCCCCATACATCAAAAATTTCTACCACCATGATTGGATTTAATGGTATCATATTACGCTTAGTGATTCACCCAAGTTGTTGGCAATGAACACACGTTTTACAATGCACTTGGACATCTTTAAAAAGGGTAGGCCAATAAAACCCACATTGAAGAATTTTAGCAGCTATTTTCGTACCACGAAAATGGCCACCACACTCTTTGTCATGGAAGAACGATAAAACCTCATTATATTCCCATTGGGGAATACAACGATGAATAATCTGATCCGCACAATATTTAAAAATGTAGGGCTCATCCCAGTAGTATAGCTTAACTCTGGCCAAGAACTTTTTACGTTCATTTCTTGACCAAACATCAGGAATAATATCAGAAGCTAAATAATTCACAATGTCTGCATACCATGGTGCAGAAAAAATAGCATACAAATGCTCATCAGGAAAAGAGTCAGGTATGGACTCAAAATCACTATCATCGTCATCTGTTAGTCTAGATAAGTGGTCGGCAACTATATTTTTGACCCCTCTTTTGTCCTTAATTTCTAAGGTGAACTCTTGCAGGAGAAAAATCTATCGGATCAATCTCTGCTTAGCATCCTTCTTTGCGAGAAGGTACTTAAGGGCTGTTTGGTACGTATAAACTAAAGTCTTAGTACCAACCAAATAAGGACGAAACTTATCTAAAACATAAACGACAGCGAAGAATTCTTTTTTCGTAGTTGTATAATTTCTTTGAGCATTGTTTAAAGTTTTACTAGCATAATAAATGACAGTGGACTTATTATCTAGTTTCTGACCTAACACAGCACCAACGACATAATCACTAGCATCACACATGAGTTCGAAAGGTTTAGACTAATCGGGAGGCTGTATAATGGGTGCAGATGTTAAGGCGACTTTTAAAGTTTCAAAAGCCTGTTTACAGTTATAATTGAAATAAAAAATGGCATCCTTTAAAAACAAATTAGTTAAAGGCCTAGCTATTTTTGAAAAATCTTTGATGAAACGCCTATAAAAACTTGCATGGCCTAAAAAGGCTCTAATATCACGGACAGTCCGTGATATAGGTAAAGACGCTATCTTATCTAGTTTGGCCTTGTCTACTTTGATGCCATCACTAGATATAATGTGACCTAGCACTATTCCCTTTTTCACCATGAAATGACATTTTTCCCAATTTAAAACTAGGCTTTTCTCTTTACACCGTGTTAAAACCTTAGACAGGTTAGACAAGCAGTCAGTAAAAGAGTCTCCATAGATAGAAAAATCATCCATGAAAACTTCCATGAAGCGCTCTACCATGTCACTAAATATATGAAGCATACACCGCTGGAAGGTACCAGGAGCATTACAAAGGCTAAAAGACATTCATTTATAGACATATGTTCCAAAAGGACATATGAAGGTAGTCTTTTCTTGGTCATCAATATCGATAATAATTTGAAAATAGCCAGAGTAGCCATCTAAAAAACAATAATAAGCGTGACCAGCTAGACGTTCGAGCATCTAATCTATAAATGGTAAAGGAAAATGATATTTTCTTGTCATGGCATTTAAATGTCTGTAATCAATACAGATCCTCCATTTTATAGGGACTCGTGTGGAAACATATTCACCCTTAGCATTACGTACCATGGTAACCCCTGATTTCTTAGGAAATACATGAATGGGACTTACCCATTCGCTATCGGAGATTGGGTATATGATACCCACATCGAGTAAACGTAAGACTTCTTCCCTAACCACCTCTTTCATGGCAGGGTTCAAGCGACGCTGAGGTTTGCGAGAAGTCTTTGCATTATCCTCCAAATGGATACAATGAGTGCAAACATTAGGGTCAATCCCCTCAATGTTATCTACAGACCAACCAATCC
The DNA here is from genome assembly GCF_015680905.1 of Coptis chinensis. Taxonomy (NCBI): domain Eukaryota; kingdom Viridiplantae; phylum Streptophyta; class Magnoliopsida; order Ranunculales; family Ranunculaceae; genus Coptis; species Coptis chinensis. The sequence goes on along the minus strand of NC_141456.1, from coordinate 19,960,797 downwards.
CTGAACGATGTTCCCTAATTACCCTAATCAACCATGCCTCTTCATCCGTAGACAACAGAGAAGATATAATTATCGGATGACTACCATCCGGATCAAGTTGAATATACTTCAACTCAGAAGGAAGAGGTTTAAGAAGAGGGGTCGGTGGAATATCGATAAATGCTTCTAGAGGGTCCTCATCTTGAGTAGTGAAGACTTATTTAGATAACAGGCCTTCAAACTCAGTAGATAGAGCAACATAAGGGTCTACTATAGGAGTAGACTCGAAAATGGCATTGACTTCCTCTAAGTAGGAGTCATCGGCGAAAACTGAACTTCCAAAGGAAAGGAATTTATGCATCTGGTTTTCTGGAAATGTGTTATTAAAATAGTCTTGAGCTAAGCTCTTGATCATGCTAACCTCTCCATCTATAGACGAATCTGGTAACTGTTTCATCATTTTAAAAACATTTACCTCAACAGAAAGATGGCCAAAAGACATGGACATCAAACCATCGTGGCAATTTATAAGCGCGTTGGCAGTTGCCAAGAAAGGACGCCCTAAGATGATCGAAACAGAGTCAATAGCGACTTCTATATCGAGGATAACAAAATCAATAGGATAGTAGAAATCCTGAACCTTAACAAGCACGTTTTCAACCACACCTTTAGGATACTTAATAGACTAATTCGCTAATTGCAACGTCATTTTAGTAGGTTGCATCTCCTGTAGACCTATTTGTTTATATAAATAATAAGGGAGTAAGTTAACACTTGCCCCCAGGTCTAATAACGCAGTCGTCGTGTGGGAATCTCCTAAGGTGCATTGTACAGTAGGATAACCAGGGTCCTTGTACTTAACGATTCCATTATGTTCGGTTAAAGTTGGAAATTGTTTAGTTAAAAAGGCGTCTTTAGGAATATTTGTCTTACGCCTAGTAGTGCACAACTCTTTAAGAAACTTAGCATGGTGAGGTAACATTTTAATCGCTTCCAGAAAGGATAGGTTTATCGTTAGATTTTTAAAAACCTCCATAATCTCATCGAAATTCGTATCCTTGGTTAACATGGCTAATCTCTGGGGAAACAGTGGTTTCTCTCTATATTTAGCGTATGGATCAACAGGATGTCTAACCTTGGCTTTTGTTTCTTAGGTTGTGGTTTAACTGGTATCTCTTCAGGGGTAGGATCTTCAGTTACTATTTCGGTATCTAGTACAATATCCGGTGTATGGACTACTGGTGGGGTAACTACAGGCATAGTTACGGCGTTATCAACCACTCTGCCAGAACGGAGAGTGGTGATGGCATTTAGCTCACCTACGTTTCCATTTTTATTACTAGTATTACCGTTTACCTCAAAGGCTGTGTTTGGTGTTTTAGGATTAGGTGTCGCTTAACCTGGAAACAAACCTTTGGGTTGTACTTTCTCATGGGCTAACTGCTGTAAGGAAAGTTGGATGGACTGTAAAATCTATTGTTGGGTTTGCATAAAGGCGTCGAAACGATCCGGTTATGGAAGAGTGTTTGTTACAGGTTGTGTGACAGGAACTATGTCACGTTGATTATTAATAGGTGGGTTGTGATAGTTATGATTAACTGGAACGATACCTCTATTAGCATTATAATTATTATTGTTAGAATTATTATAATTCCCTTGTCCTTGTCCTTGTCGTGGTGGAGCTTGGTTGTAATTGTTTGCTGGCCTAACATTTTGATTATTATACCATGGAGGTGTAACTTGTTGATTATTTCTCCAATTGAAGTTGGGATTTTGTCTCCAAGGGGCGTTAGGAGTAGGATAGCTATTAATGGAGCAAACATTATCTGGTTGTGATGTTTGCTGTTCATAGGCGAGAGGACAATAGGAGTCGGGATGCTCAGGACTCAAACATAAATTACATGGATTAGAGTTGACATTCATGATGGGGATAAGCTTTTGTTGAACAGAAATAACTTCTAACTTTTTAGTGAGAGATTCAATTAAAGTTTTAAGCTTAGGATCGGGTTTAATCTCAAACATACCGGCATCCTTAACTGTTGAATAAGAACTAGCGGAGCGGGGGATATCGTCCTCCCCAGTTATTATTACACTTTGTTTGATCTTCTAAAAACCTATAAGCCTATGAGGTTCCTTTACTGAGGAAACTACCCCCATTTATTATATCAAGGACCTCTTTATGGTGGTGTAAAATTCCCTTGAAAAAAGCACGAACTAACGTGTCTTTCGCAAGGTTATAATGTGGACAATCTATAAGAAGGTCAGTGAAACGATTCCAAGCCTTTGAAAAGGATTCATGAGGATTCTGGCGGAAAAAATAAATTTTGGAAAGCATTTCATCTGTCTTCAGTAGTGGGTAAAAATGTTCCATAAACAATTGAACAAGTTTGGCACATGAGTCCGCAGAATTAGGCGTTTGGGCAGTTAACCAAGACTCCGCCTTGTCGGCTAGGGTGAAAGGAAACACCCTCAGTTTAATTTGTTCTGCACCTACCGTAGGATGATGGCATGTGATAAGAACTTGTTCAATCCTACACATATGCTGATAAGGTTTTTCATGGTCTAACCAATGAAAAACTGATAACAAATTAAATATATTCGGGGGGATTCGGAATCCCCCACTGGGTCTGCAAGAAATATGCAAGATTTGGGGCAATCGTTCAAGGTTTTGTAAAAGTCAGAGAGAGGTGACTCTCTTTCTTCAGCCATTATTTCAGATGTAGTGTGTGTATACTAGATAGGTGTGTGTGTTGACGTTCACGATAGATTACGTTAGTTGTTTTTTCTCTACCTGAACTTAATTTCATGCAAGGCTAAGTCCAATATTAAAGAAACACGACAACAGTCAAAACAACCCTGATATGCTAGTATAAATCCTCTAATAAGAGATGCGAGGAGTGGAAGAAAGAAGTACCTGAATGCCTCCTTGCTTCACTTATGAATATCATCTTGTATACGCGAGCTCATTGTATTTAACAAGTTAGAAACACTGAATAACTTGAAGAAATGGAAATTTGGACTAACCTATGGAAATTGGGCTGTTCAGAAAAGGGCGCGTGGCGCACTCAGAGTTTGCCTTTCAAGGGCGCGGGTCGCGCTCTTGCCTGACTCGAAGTCCAGGGGCTTCAGCGCGGGGTGCACTCTGAATTTGCCTTGGATAGGCGCAGGGCGCGCTCGTGCCTATCTCGAGTTCCAGGGGCTTCAGCGCGTGGTGTGCTCTGAATTTAGGCCATTGAGGCGCGGGGCGCGCTTAGTGTATTTCTCCGAAAAAAAATCAGTTCTGAAGCAAACAACCACAGTTAGAACCAAACAAGGGTGGGTGGGTTTAATGTGACTTTGGTAGGATTATCACTACTAAAGAAAATGAAACTAAACACAACTAAGATGGCAGCGACGCCATTTGATAATACGTAAAACGATAGTTTTACCTACGAATAAGTGATGAAACTCAAATGTAAGTGAAACTAAAACTATTTTCTTGCTTATATATCAAAGTTATCTACTCTCTTTATCAATGCAACACGTTTAGAGTAGAGAATTTGTTCCACTCCTAGCTCGTTTAGATGTAAAGTTTCCTAGTTCGTGTAAACTAACAAAGTCGTGAGAGTAATGAAATTGAATTTTAACTACGATGGTGAATCAACAATCAAGATGATATAAATCAAACTACGAAAATACTAATTTGATAATAAGGGGAGGAATTAGGGGGATTTGATTTCACCTTAATTCGATTTAATAAACTAACGAAGAATTGTCGTAATCCGAATTGTAATGTTTTCGCATAACAATTGGGTTTATCTAATCCCTAATTGTTCATGGTAATCTCTACCAACTAACAATCAGCATGTGAAGCAATCAAACTCATTCTCATGGAGAACTAATTACTTTATAGAATGGAATAGATTACTACGACCATTTTTACGCTAATCGAAATCAAGTTTCATCAAGGTTTCCTTAAACCCCTCTAATGGAGGTTTTAGCCTTGAATCATTACACTATTATTTCTAACACAAGAACAAATAGAACAAGTCATTATTGAGTAAGCAATAAACTTTATTAATCTAATTTAACAAGAGGATAATGATTCAAAATGAATTAAAATTGAATTTAAAACTAATTTAGAACTAAGATTATGAATAACTAATTATCAATTTAAGATCAACTAAATCTATGAATTAAATATTGAATTAGAAACTAAAACTTGAAATAGAAACTAAGTATTTGATTCTTAACTAAGTAATTAAGTCTAACAAACTAATTTATTGTTCTAAAACTAATTTTATTGAACTAGAACTAAGTTTTTGGATAATTGACTAAGTAAAAAACCAAGTTGCTTAAGAGCTAAGTCTTAGTCCCTTTATGTAGAAGAGACTAGATCCATAATTTCGTGCATAGGCTGAGGAGCCATGTTTTGGGCCGGAAAATCGAGCCCAAAACCTCATTACTTCAATCCACAAAGGGGTTTTCAACTGGAAATGACTTCAACAGACTTTTTATCTACTTTTACTCTTCTGATTGGGTCAAGGCTTGGACCATTAGAAATCCCTTTCCGAGCCGATCGTTTTGACATAAGGTAGGCCTAATTCTAAGGTTTGAGTCCAAAGATACAGCCTTCGGAAGTTCTGCTGACTTTTGTGCGCTATTTCTGCCCGCATTGCCTTTGACTTTTCAGCTTTGATTGAGCTTTAAAAAGGCTTTTTCTCCTTGAATCTTGGCCTTTAATCATATAACTTCTTAGCAACCAACATTTGCTCATTTATCTAGCAAAAAGGACGCATTTATGTACATATTCGACTCCAATGCCTAAAATACATAAGAACACGATAACAGTACTAACTCTTACTTATTAATTACATAATTGGTCTAAAGGTAATATTATTAAGGGGTTAAAACTACAGTTTTGGGCTCTTATCAGTATCACTGCAGATAGAAGTCTATCACCAACGTAACTCCAACCCTGTCAAGTGCAATAAAAATCTTTTGGTAGGGTTACCAATTATAGCTATAAAGTATATTGAGTATATGTGGCATAGTTGAAGAAGTAACGAACCTGAGCTAGTAAGTAAATAAGGACTAAGATAAAGGTAAATTATGTGTTTGACGCATCTAGCAAATGATAGTGGTTGGATAGCAAATATGTGGTTCAGTCTAGTAGAGAACTCTGTAGAACTCACTATAGTTTGCTCGCTCAGCTGTAAGCGGTACGCCGTAAAAACAAGTCTAGCTATCCGGAAGTAGTGTAGTGTGTAGCTTAAACTAGGATACTTAAATTGCTTAGTAGAGTTAAGAAAGAAGTTGAAAGAGGCCATGACGAAATATAAAGTAGTAGAAAAATTGGAAGTCCACACACCTTGGCTGAATGTGTGACTCTTTATGAAGGCGGTGAACAACAAGACAAGGTTGTGGCTGACAACAATAATCTTATCTAAGCTTTTGGAGTTGTCTAAGTATTTCATGTTAGATGGCCCTGAAGTTATCTTATGTAGGGTTAGTGGATAAAACTTCTAGTTGTTTAACTCTCTCAAAAAGCCTTTGCTGCAAATATACTTAAACTCAGTGATCATAGTGATAAGCACCCAAAACTGTAATACTAAACCCCATAGAGACATAGCATTTGGTTAATTATGTGTTTAATAATCATGAAATAATTATATTTTTGTACTTTTGCAGGTTTTCATAGTTAACGTGAATATGATGATAAAACATGCATCAAAGTACGAGAATATTGTGTGTACTTGAAGTCTTCCCACTCAGCCTCAGTGAAGCCCAACATAGCCTGACTAGAGCCGAAGATTCCAAAAGGACAAAACCAGTGCAAAACGGGTCCACATGTAAAAAAGCAGCAAACTTTCGAAGCTCACATCTTTCAAACCTAGACGCCGAGTTTGGCAAGTGAATTGCCAGAACAACCAGGGCGACGAGCTCTACGCAAAGATAGAAAGTTGTAAAAACACCAAAATCCGAGCTGCCACTGGACACAGTACGTAGACCCACTCTGCAGGCCCACAAGACATGATAAGTTATCATGCATCAACAAGTGGCAAGACACTTGTGTGCCACCTTACAAATAAAGAAAAGACAAAACAAAATTTAATGCATGATTTGATGTTGCAAATGAAGAAAAAAAAACAAAACAAATTAAAACAAGAAAAGACAAACTTTGTTAGTACAAAGTTTGGATTGTTAGTAATTGGAAAAAGACAAAACAAAAAATAAAAGGGGGCTTCACATGAGGGGGTTATATATATTTGGTGGGTTTAGGACTTTATATTCTTGCATATTTCCTTCCGTAGTTTACATTTCCTTCTGTAGCTTTTCAATTCAAGTGGTATCAAGTACTGTAAGTATTCACTTTAATAAAATTCATTTTTCTTCAAATTAAATTCCTGTTCTTCATTGACTTATTTATTGTATACAACAAGATTAATCAATCATCCAATGACCATAAGCTAAAATCCTCCCAAGGGGAGGGTTAATGATGCTCATATGAGGATCAGGTTGCCATTTAATGTTCCAGAATCACTGTTTGTTTAAGGTTGGGGTAAGATGAGGAAAACCCATCGGCACATGGGAGATTAAATACTTACATGAGCGACCCCACTTTAATTGATTGAATTTGTGGTCAATTTAATTAGAAAGGACATTTAATTCTTGGAATTTGAAAGGGCTCTCGACTCTTGAGGAATCAACCTATCAGACTATGTCTTTCCCTTCAAATAAGAATGGGGTATTGTTATTCTATCCTTCTCATTGAAGTTGGACCAGCTCTTAATACTCTTTAGAGTGGGCTGGTTCAATTCTTTCATATAGTAACTTTAAATAAGAAAAGTTTAGTTATTACTACATTAGTTAACTGGGACTACTACTAGTTAGTAGTTAAACACCTTGCTGGCTGGGATGTTTTTTTTACGTTCTTAGTTGTAATAGACTTTTCATTTTAGCTAATATTTGGTACGGTTACAACACTAAATGGTATGATTATGGCATTATGCACTCATATAGGTTTTGTCTTGCAAAAAATCATTTAGCTGGAAAGTTTTTGAGTACTTGGGTAACACTTGGAATTAGACTTGAAATTAGCATTCACTGAATTCAAGTATGGATGCTTCTTTCATTTTGCCTGTCTTACATATTTTAATTTATGTTATTCTCAGGACTCAAGATTTATGGAGTGTCGATGCCAATTAATTTTTTTTCAATACAAAATTGTTTTGTAACGGCAAAAAAACGTTACTAAGCTCTTCATTAAGTACACTTATAAAGTAGGAAAAATGTTAGAAATGGGTGCAAAAACTGTTACTAAATGATTCAATTAGCAACGCATACTACACAAAAAAGTGTTACTAATTTCTCATAACTGTTGCTAATATCTTCATTAAGTTACGTGTACAAACCGTTATAAATTGAAAGAAATCGTTACTATTCTTGAAAATATTTAATGCAATTGAGTCTAGAAAACCGTTAGTAATTAATTTTAGTAACGCTAAATAACTGTTACTAAAAAGAATTTGTAACGGTTAAAAACCGTAAGTAGACGTCTGACAACATGAAACAAGGCCAATACAATTTTCTCAAAGCAAGAATGTCTCCATTCAGCTGATATAAGAGTCGTACTAACAAATAATATGAAACGACCATTGTCACTATCAAACGACAATGGACAAATATGAATTAGATACGCTTTGCTGAGATTCGTGAAAAATAATCATTGCGAAGTCTGTATTTATTGTCTTGAACTCGTGGGTAACCATTGTGAATGACGAGAATCTAATCATCACCACTTAAATGATCCCACACGCAACTATGTTGTTGGCGTGTGTTACGTTGTGGTGTGACAGATGCAACACATGTTTTTGAGAACTCGTGGATGACTTACGTTGCGAACAACGAGAATCTCATCCTCACCACGTAAACGATCCCACACGCTACGATGTCGTTGGCGTGTGTTCTGTTGTGGTGCGATAGATGTAACATCATCTTTGAGAGGAATGGTTTATTTCAGACGACGCTTGTAGTAACAGTTCTATTTCCAATCCGTACACGCTTGAACTTTTGAAGAAGTGCTTCTCGAGGCATTTGACTTATATTATCAGTATCAGATTGCAGAGACTATATCTTCATGGAAAAGTAGTAATGTTGTGCGGCGCTGAAGAAGAGTAAGACGGGAGTTTTTTTTTTGTCCGTTGTCGCCAGGTTGACCTTGAACATCATGGACTCATGGTTGGGTTGATCGATAGTAATTGTATCGGGAACTTGAGCTCTTCTATTATTCGTCATAATTTTTGCAGAACGTGATCGAGGGTGTTGAATAAGAACCGCAGATGGCGCCAATTATGTTTCGACCAAATATGATCAAAACACTAAGTGGTGACAAAAGAGATGAAGAACGTAGAAAAATAGTTAGAAAAGTGATGGTGGTCGGGAGAATAATGAGACTGTACCTTTCGGTTGCCTACGTACCCAAATTATCGATGAGATCAAGTCTCAAGAACGTAGTTCTGTATGAAAAATAGTTTGGTATTTATATCTGTAGAGTAGAGATTTCGTGTTGCTCAAGTAATTGTAATTGAATCTGACTCTTAATTGATGATTATCTCTTTGATATGAAACGAATCTAGACATAAATTAATGTACGTAAGTGGCAAGCCATGTGGCTAGTTAGGGTTCAGCCCTAGACACATGAGTTAATGGGACTGTACATTAATTTATGATATTGCAAATTGGGCTTTATCCCGGTTGATTAAACGAATAAAGTGGATACTCCTACCAATAAACGTTTGCCACGTAGGTGGGGGTCCAAACAGTTCCCATTACAAAATACAAACACAAAATGAGTCCTCCTGATGAATTGTTTCAACTCCATTAATTATTGTTATTGTGGAGTCCTTAGCAGCTCCTAGACAATCCCAACCCCGATAGCATCTTTTTTCAAAGGAGATACTCTTTATGGTTCTGTCCTACTTTGTATCTTGTTATAGGCTGCTATAAAACTTGAGAAATAATTCTCACATTCATCACCACTGCTCCAGGTCAGGCCACCAATGAAAAGAGCGGTCATGCACTCATGCACATAGTACAAAATATCAGGATATAGGTATTTATCGATATTCAATTTCTAGATATGTATCGTGGATATATCCTCATCTTTGGGGATATTTGACATTGTTTCACATGCAAATATCGTAGATATATCCAAAATATCGATAAATATCATAGATATTGTGGATATTTCTTGATATATCATGATACATTATTTATATTTATTTTAAATATAATGGTAAATATTAAATAAAATTGTTATATACATAAAATATCGCCAAATATCTCCAAATATCGCAAAATATCTCCAAATATCACAAATATCGTTAAAATATCGCCGATATTTGCAGTTGTATATATCTCTAAACGTATCGTGATATTTATATATCTTTCTCTGAAATCCGGATAGATATCCCCAAATATCACGATATATCGGGATATTTTGTACTATGCTCATGCATATGGTGAAGCTCAACATTTATATTAGACTAGCCATTTGGCCCGGCCTATGGCCGGACTTGCTACATAGATAGTTAATGACTCAAAAGCCTAAAGTCCACTTAAATAAATAATATATATATATATATATATTGATAGCTAATGATTTATTGCATATTTTGTTTGAAGAGTTTATGTTTTTCTATTTTTTTTAAGAGATTACAAGCTCTCAAACCATGATCTAGTACGTGTAATGCGTACATTTTTTCTGGCTGATGCATCAGCAGTAGCGAAAGACAAATCGATGTCAATTTCAAATATAGATAAATATCATGATATAGGTGACAATGAATATTTGTTTGTACACTATATTGCACCATTTGCAATATTGAAGTATTGAGACAAATAATAGTTATCACAACAAAAATGTAATTTCTTTAGATTTCCAAGTCAATCTGATCATTCAGGTTACTTGCTTTGGAGATTGACAATTGCTTCATCAATTCCTTGTACTTAAGACTACTTCAGGAAACTGTTATACATGATAGCTGAATTCTATAGTCTTTCAAAGTAGATACAACTTTAAGAGCTTGTCTTTGAGGCAGTTATTTTTGAGACCGGGTTGGGCTAAGATAAGTCACATTTGCACCACACAAATATTTGCCATCTGAATATAATTGTAGTTGTGATATTATTCTCTAGTCACTTAGAAGGGTATGTTGTTATGAATACTGTCTCATTTATCTATAGGCGTGTCAGAAAATTAGAGTCAGAGGCCGTTTGATTTTTTAGCCTCTGAATGCAATGTGCTTCTCATTTATCTGTGGGCGTGTCTGAAATTTAGAGTTAAGGACCAGTTTTGGTTTTTTTTAGCTTTTGAATGCTAAAATCTGAATGTGCCCTCTCCTACCTCCGAAAGCCTTTGAATGCAAAGCTCTGAATGTTGTAAACATGTTTGTTTTGTTTATGAAAAAAATGGTCAGGCAGATGGTGATTATTTGAAGTGTAAATTTTCACAAGTTGTGAACTTGTGATGTGTTTGGCATATTTCCAATGTTTCTGAAATCTTTATATCAACAGCCTATTGTATATCAATCATCTTTATAGGTTTTGAGCCGGGTAATTTAGGAAAATGTATAACATCTTTGCATCCTCAAAACATGTACATCGTCGTCTCATTAAACTAAAACATATTGACTTAACAATATAGGGAGCTTCAATAATTCTCAATCAATATGAGGAGGCCCATCTGCCGCAAGTTTGCAACCCTTTGTCATCGATATAATAACTAATCCACTTCTTCGCCACATAATTTCTAACGAAGACCATTAGTTTCCGAAAGTAATGAACTCTAATCCTCACTTAAATGCATGTTACGTAATACTTATGTCATTACGTGATCCGCTTTTATCCGAACTCAAGTGAAACACATTAAGCTATTGAGAATAACATATCCGATACTGGTGCTTGCATCACCTTGTTGTGGCATATAATTAAGTCTTAATCCATAGTTGAACTTAAGTACCAAACAACCTTTATCATGAGCTGTTCCGTTTAGAAACACGATGAGTACATGCAGTCAAAATTCCTAGATGGAAAAGAAAGTACTATCTACTATCTTATAGAATACCCTAATCGCTGCTAATCAACGCACTTAAGGGCTGCGATAGTGCATCAGTAAACAAATCAAGGTTGCTCATATGAAATATAAAAACAGAAACATGTATCAACTTTAGTGACTTCACAACACTAATATCCGATCAAATTCAATGAAAAAGACCATCTTATGGTACATCTCTACCATGGGATGTGCTTTAAACAAAGGTGTGAGTGTGACAAAGAGAAGCCAAAAAATGGGTAAAACTACAGGTTTTCTTATTACAACTATATTGAGCATATCCCCATTAATACGTGAAAAAAATCTAGAAGACAAACCAAAAATGTACGTCTAGGTAGGAAGTTGAAGACATCGATGGAATTCAATGTGATATTGACTGCATTTGCATGTATGTGATGAAAGATTGAAATCAAGGAGAGACCCTTTCTTAATGATGACAACTCCGAATCTTGTTCATCGCTCTCCATCGGTTTCGCTTTGTCGAAGATGTTGTTTGTTGGAGCCCAAATACGGGTTATTGCCCAACGGAACTTGGAACCCCATGTTTATGGCTACAAGTCAATCTTCCCCATTCTTTTTCTTTGCCATACTCTGATCCCTTTCAAATTGATATCCTCCACTTTTTTATGTTTCTGAACAGGCAAGTTACAAATCAGAATTGATCCCGTTGAAAATAAATAGTTACCTAAGAATTGAGATACTTTTTAAGTTTTAAACTTATAAGAAGTGGCAATACTTGCAAATACATATACATACATATTCACCTATAAATATACTTTTGTCAGAATAAACATAATGTTAATGAAGCCAAAGGAATAACCATCTCCATCTTTTTGTAGTGTATCATTTGTCACATAATACCTAAGAACCACTCTAAATCATTGCCACCTAGATAAAAGGTATAATCATGCCTCCTATCTTCTTTGAAGAACAAAATATAGAGACTTAATTACCCCACACTAAGTAAAATCTAGTACTCTGGTTTAAAGACAACGCTGGAAATGGTTTCAATAACTGAGCCTAAAGGCTACAACTAAAAAGTATCATTACTGATTTTTCACTTACCAAATGTGTATCGAATCGCAAGCATGTATCTCCAATCAAAACAGATTGAACATACCTCACCACCAACAAAGAAATGCAGAACCGTCTAAAAAGTCATTGCTAACTGTTGTCCAACATCTTCCAACTGGGTCAACATCTTCTCAAAAGACTTTAGGTCTACTTGATGTTTTTCAGAGGACTCTGGGACGTCCCACTCAAACCATCTATATGAAAATCACATAATAAAAGTGTTGAAAACCTTGGTCAAAGTAAAGAATCATTGTATAAAAAAAAATCCTTCACCTCATTCATTGATGGACGCCATAATGAGGATTGCCTTATACAGTATGAAGCTGTTAGGACCAATCTACGCATCTCATCCACGTCGTAGTTACTTTCAAGTTTTGAATCTGCTAGCGCCTCAATGTTTACAGACTCAATAAGAGGTTTTGCCTAAATAAACATTGTATACTTCAAGTTTAGTTACTAATGAAGTTAGCTGAAACATATTTAAGAGTTAGTTGTTGGCGTGTTCATACCCAAAACATAAGACTTTGCTTAGACATGTCTATATGCCTTCTCCCAGTTATTATCTCTAGTAGAAGAACACCAAACGCGAAAACATCTGTTTTCTCATCCACAATACCATGCATGAAATACTCCGGTGCCAAGTAACCAAATGTACCCTCAATAGGAATTACATAGTGGTGAGTCCATTGCTTGGGAAGCCATTTTGCAAGTCCAAAATCTGTAATCTGCACAGGGCATAACAGCATAAAGATGAAGTAGTTTATAATAGATGATCACATTTTCCATGAACCAGTTTCTTTTAACTATATTTCACCTTTGAGTGGTTCAAATCGCCCAAGAAGCACATTGGACGCTTTATATCCCGATGAATTATCCTGCGTTTGCAACATTTATGAAGATAACGCAAACCCCCGCAATTCCAATGACAATCTTGTATCTAACCGGCCACTCCAAAGATATTGCAATCTTTGCCTAAAAGGGGCCAAATAAGGATCAATATTACAAAACAGAGGAAGATCTTAAATTAAGGGAAAAATAGTCAAGAGATCCTCACCATGTAATGTTGATGACAAGTTTCCATTTGGAGAAAATTCAAAATCAAATGAAGCCCATTCTCAAAGCAAACCAATTAAGCATGTTTTCTTATTAGGATGGCAAACATGGCCTAATACACCCAGTTCCATTAGAAATTCTTTTCTTCTTTATTTTCATCGTATGTTGTCCTTTGTCGGAAGGCTCTTAACCGCTATTGTTCTCCCATCACATAAATCACCTCGTATACAAAGGAACAATAGATATCCTCCTCGTCCCACGATATTATCTGCAAAAGCAATTCTTTGGACATAAGAATGAAGAAGAACTTAAATAAGAGTTGTGTCTTTGACATATCTCTCTCACTAAGAATCATATATTGTTCATGATAACTGGTACCAACAGAAATATAGAAAAATAATTATCATTATTTGGATAAACCCATAGTAGTGGTGAAAAATTTGAAAGCTTTTGAGAATTCATGTTAAGACCAAAAGCAAAATTGCACGATGATTGTTCACCTTGGTGAAAGTGATTTGTAGCATTTGAGATCTCCTCATAGCCGGCAAAACCTATTGTAATTGAGGATGCTAGTGGAAAAAGTACACAAGATGTAAGTGACTCGAAGAAGAAGGTTGCTCGTTTTCTTTGTCGAGAAACTCGACTTATATCCCTTTACTCTTCCATCAAATGTGGAACGGAAAGGAAATAAAAGCCTCATTGGTGAAAAAATGCTTCCATATATTGGAGCGACCTTGTTCTTTTAACTGCATCTTAGGGGATTCTGCAATGCTAGATTCTTCATGACTTAAGTAGCCTTTCTCTTTGCCGTGTGGTCCATCTAGAACAAAATCTTGGTGAAGGCTTGTCATTGCTGCTCGGTAGGGAACGTTGTTGATTCTTCTTCTTCCCTGAATGATTGCTCCTCCCTTATATTTGAATCAAAGAACTTGTACATTTGGTATATCGTTTCCAACCCGGTATCCTTTGTTCGGAAGAACAAAATTGAACTTATTTGACAAGATGATGCTGTCATGAAGGTTAAACGTTAATAAGCAGCTAAAATATCATAAGAATTTCTCAAAACAATATTAATTAGTCTAACCTTCTAAGGGTGAACATTCCGAGTCCAAATGTTGTTGGGATTGCCTACTAATTCCAACTGTAACCACTGAACAATAATCTGGTGCATGCTCAAAGCAATACTTCATGATTCCAAGTGAACTTCTATTTCAAAATATAATATAGATAATGTTATTTCAGAAAATATAATATAGATAATATGGGTGTTTTAATATAACTAAAAAAAGGAGACAGCTGTAAATCTGGAATAGAGAGGAAAAAATTGTTACCTTTGAATCACTTGTTGGTTTTTGGGTGGTGGTGTCGTCCTTCTCTGTAGCGTAATCAGGTGGAGAGTAAATAAGTGCAGCTGCCATAGCCGCTAGAAGAAAAACGAACCTTGATAATATTGAAAGCGTTGTTACTAATAATTTTCCTCTCATAAATTTTACTTCCAAACTATATTGCACAGAAGAATATGGGAGAGAGAATTGGAATCGAATTGAGCTAGCAAAAGCGAATTTGGAATTCCACTTCGACCTTCTCCACCACCCCCACAGAAAACTAACCATGAACTACTCAACTTCAAATCTTGTTAATCGTTCTCCATCGGAATGAGAAAGAGGGTTTGGAGTGTTTCGTAGAATTGAAAAAAGAGCTTGGAAAGAGGGTTTTATCTATTTTGGATTACTAACAATTGAAATCAAAAAAAAAAGACGTAGAATTCATTTTTTTTATAAAAAATCTGATGTGTCAGTCTCAGAGAAAAAAGAGGGGTTGACGTGGATCACTGGGAGCATTCTCAACTACTCAGTATTAATAGTCTTTGATTAGATAATAGAAAGCTATGTCCCTACTTGTATACACTACAGGTATTAAATACGCATTGTACACTTGATTTGGAAGGCCCATATGACACAATTAAGTCAGTTGTTAGTAACAGTGGCAGTATATATATAGTGAAATACAGTAATGATCCCAAAAGTTATGCACATTCGAACTTCAAATTGGCATTATAACATATAATATAGTATATAGTAGTTAGTATCTAAAATCTAGGTATGACAATATTGTAGAATCCAGGCTAGAAGTCACTGAACAGACCATCTAATGCAAAGACCGGTTTAGAAGACGATTCATATTGGTAACCATTACTCATTCAGACTGCAAAATTATATATCCCAAATGCAGCACCAGTTTAAAAGTTGCTCTAAAATTCGTTAGCTATTAACTTTACCGATTAGACGTTTTTCTTTTTGATTAAATGTCTGATTTGAATTTTAAAAGACTTAAATCTAATGTCATCAAAGTATGTTTTATATGAAGTTTATTTCTCAACCATTATGCATTTTGTAATAATTACTAAAATTTTTTTTCATTCTTGAGTATATGACAGTTCGAAAAGCCCGACAGTTCGAGTCAATTGCAGAAGTTCAGCGTGTGGCGGTCTTAATTAAGCACATACTATACGTATAACCAACAGCAGCTTAAACAGGAACAGGATCCACAGACATGCAACAGTTACTAGAGAGAACAAAAGGATGATACATCCTTCATCAAATTGGGATTGCAACAGTTGGACAAATATGCTTACTAATTTCCTGTACAATATCCATAAGCTCATGCGAAACAATTCTACCAACTTCTTATTTGCAGATAACATCTTCATCTTCGCAAATGGAGATATTAATTAGAGGTCTCAAACTCTTAAAGAAGCCCCTTACAGCCTTACTTCCAATCAATTTTCAGCAGGGCAATTTTTTAACTCTTCAAAGAGCAAGCTCTTCTTCGGTGCTGTGACTGAAGCTAAGAAGCAAAGAGTGCATGGAAGTCTTTTCTGGTTTCCAAGAAGTACACTTGCCTGAGAAATATTTGGGTGCTCCGATCTTCAAAGGCAAAGCTACAAGAGCTGAAGAGCTCACATTCAAGTTCTAGTTGAGAAAGTTGAAAAAAAAAAAAAAAAAAAAAGAGCTAGTGGGTGGGCAGGTCGAATGCTCTCTTTTCAAGGTAGAATGGTCATTGCACAATCTATACTGAACACAGCCTCCCAGTTTATAACATGTCACTTTACAAATGGCACTCTAAAAGAATGTGAAGCTGTATTAAGGATGGTCAGGGGATCCTTCTATTAGGAAAGGTATCACGCTGAAATGGGAGAACAAAAATCCTCGGTGTGGCCTGGTCTCAGATGGACTCTTCATGAAATGGCCCGTCATTTGAGTTGGATTGTTGGGAAAGGAGATAAAACTATGGCAAGATGATTGGGGAGGCAGTATAGTAGCAGACACGATTTTCGGGGTCAACAGGAAAGATTTTTCATCTCGAGTCTCTGACATTATCACTGCCAACAACTGGGATATACCAGCTTAAGTTTCCGCAGTCTTTGGTAGAGTTGGCATTGATGTTAGTGCACTACCGCCTCCGACAGGTGAAGCGCATGATACAAGGATATGGAAACCAGCCAAGAACGCTTTTTTTTTTTTTTTTTTTAAGATTAAGCTGGGGTTAGAGCAGATCCCCACCTGTTATTATTGCAAAAAGTCAAACCTTACAAAGCCTCTCTAAGAGTTAGATCATTAAAATGAGAAACACAAAGACTCTATACCGACAGGCTTCAAGCCTAACATACATAATAACATACTAATCGTCCTAAAATCGAACCTAAGAAAGTAGAGTCTTTGACAATCGAACCTACTTCCTAGTCATGATTTCTTTAACAATCTTAGGATGATCTTTCCTAAGATGAGTCTGCGCTTTCTCATAGTTGCAAAAGAAACATTTCCAAACACAACACACATAAATGAGTCCCAAAGTATCATCCAATTTTTTTTTGGTGTAGTCCTCAAGATTTCTCATCTTTTTGTTTTTCAGTAACGACTTTACTTTATTCATCATTGCCAGCGTAGGCTCTACTTCTCCTGAATCACGCTCTTGGATCCACTTGCTTCTTTTTGGCTTCACAGTAGTCCATTGTTTTTTATCCTTAGAAGCCGCTACATACCTTGATGAACTCTTTTGCAAAACAAGTGTTGGGGATACTGCATCCGTAAAGAACTCAGTCTCATTTTATGAGAGATCATCATCTTCATCCTCATTTCCAGCAACTAGCCCTTCATACATGTTTCGTTCTCTACTACATGGCAGTTGGTTAATCGAAATATCTCTAGGCTGACTTTGGATTGGTGTAACCATATTACTCTTATCTCTCTGGTTACTTGAAGTTCCTCTTTGCGAAAAAGTGTTCACATGAGGAATATCCATAGTTTCACCAAATCATATTTACTATAGGAGTTGTTATCTCAGCAGGCACATAAAATACCAGCTGAAGTCCAATGGAAGGATTGGTTCCAGTCCCATGTACACCAGTATTGAGCTCTTCAACCTCTGTTCCATTCCCCTGAGCACCACTACTCTGGCTATTTGGTTCATGTTGGGAAGTTGTACCAATGGGCTGCTCCCTGATCTCTTTGCCTCTATCATTTCTTATGCAACATGTTCCTGCATACCTTCAAAGAGGGCACTAGGACGACTCCTAACTCTCAATATTATTCTATTCACATTTTCTCGACTTCCATTGCCAGCATACGTTACAATATTCCTTATAACAGTCTCATAGCTTACATTGGCATTAGAAGTCATTCTTTCACTCTGCCTTCCTTCTTGGGAACTGGTTACATTGTTAGCATCCAATCCAGTAGATTGTACAGTATTGAGTCTACTCATTCTTCCACTTTTGTTAGTGGTATCCAACTTCCTTGAATTTGCATCACCCAAACATTTTTCAGTTTCATGCCCAAACTTTTGACACTTATCACATCTTTTTGGGATTCAAGGGTACTCAAACGAGATGATCCGTTCATCTCCTGTGCTAGTTCAATTGTAAATGAATCTGGAAGCTTGGTAGAAACATTTACCTCGATACATAGTCGAGCATAATCAATTCGCTTCTTTTGCTTTGTAGCTTCATCCTGGCTGAAAGGAATGCCCACCTTGCTAGCTACGAACTCCAAACCATCATCAGTCCATAGCTCCTTAGGGACGTTGTAACATTTAACCTACACAGGGATTGTTGTTACCATTGCTCGCTGTTTTTCAACACCTCGAGTCCATGGACTTATGATAAAGCAATGACCACCAATAAAAATTGGACCTTCCTCTAAAACTGCTTAACGAGCTTCATTGCTCGAGAATTTGAAGTAGAACAGATCTTTATCCGCAATAATCTCAAATGACCCTTTATCTTTCCAACTTTGTTGAAGGACGTTTTTCACATATGGGAATGAGAGGCGCTGTTCTATAAAGAATCCCACCACATAGTCACTCATTCATTACATCCTTGCATAATCAAATCCATCGGTACCTGAGTAACACCATTCACTTCTTGTAAAGTGAAGTGCTTTAGTGTTTTTTTAAGAGCAGACGCTCTATTTTGAAGGAATAAGCTACTTCATGATGATGCAATAGGTACTGAAACAACTGGTGGAATTCCAGCTGAGGAAGGTGCTGCCACTGAGGAGATAAGTGGATCAGACGGTGTAGCATCTGCTGAGGGCGAAGGACCAGCACAAGAAGGCTGAGGAAGTGAAGTTGGATGGGAAGGAAGAGGAGGAAAAGAAGATATACTGCTATCCATCGATAGATTAGTCGAACTCAGAGATATCCATGTTTTCAGATGAGAACGCGGTCTTTACAGTCAAAGAAACATTTGAAGTTGTTAGAAAAAAAGGGTCTAAGGTCAGCTGGCACAGATGGGTCTGGTCTAAGCACACAACATACTCACCCGAGAGCAGCAGGTCAAATGGGGAATGCTTCAAAAGGCAGTTACCACTGATGATTCATGATAGTGTCAAAAAGAAAGGGGTACATCTTGCTTCCAATTGCAGATTGTGTAACAAGGAGAAAAAGAGTGTCATCCACATGCCATGGGAGTGTGATACTGCTAAGCTATGTTGCATGGGTACGGGACGGAGTGTCTGGTTTGGACACGGGTACGATGATTTGGACACGGCGAGATCTGAGAATTAGGGTACCATTTTGCTTGTGTCCGGGTGTCCGTGTCCGTATCTGTATCCGTGTCCGCACGATATGGGTACGCGATACAGAGGAAATTAGGGTGTACCCATGCAACAGAGCTGCTAAGTTACTATGGTCTTAGTTAGCTGACCTTTTCAAGATCACTCTTACTAGCTTGGACCTTCAAAATGTAATGAGAGCGGCAAAATTACTCAGTCCTATAAGAAATGAACTTTGGAATGCAGCAGCAGTTCAACTTGTGACACAAATTTGGAAGACAAGAAATAAAATTTTCTTTGAAAGTTGAATACTTGACACATGAAGAAAGAAGTTATTAAGGGAATCCAAACAACAGGATTGCTTGCTACAGGCACAATGCTTAACTCCCAACATGACCTAACTATCCTGTACTTCATTAACATCAAGGGAAGAATTAGAAGATCAGGTAACATAATAGAAGTTTCATGGAATCCTCCACTTCATGGCTTTGTAAAAGCAAACACATGTAGACGGGTCTGCATTAGGCAACCCTGGTACTGGAGGAGCAGGAGTCATCTTTTGAGGTCCTAATGCAGAGATATTGGGCGCACTAGCTCATGGTTTAGGAGTCACCACCAACTATGATGCTAAATGCACAGCTATTGTTCTTGCAAAATGAAGTGGTCGGGGAGAAGAATTGGAAGCAGTTATGGATAGAGAGTGACTCAATTGTTGCTGCTTTTGCCTTCAAGAGTGACTCCCATGGTTTTGTTAGCTAGGTGGAAGAACGCAGCTCGTAAGCTTGAATACCGATGCATCTCTCATACCTTGATGGAAGCTAATTTTTGTGTCTGGCTGCAAAGAAAGAAATGATCTACATACTATGACCCTTGGTGACCCACATGGAGTATTACAAGACCACCCTACATCACAACTATAGAATGCCCATATAGGACATATTATAGATTTGATTAGGTCTTCGATCCAGAACTCCATTGTTGTATCGACATGCTCTTTCTTTCTTTGCAGTAACATTTTTAATTTGTTATCAATAAAATACCTTACTTGTGTGCAAAAAGAGTTCTAAATACTTTCTTTCTTTGCGATACAACATTCTCTCAAGTCCGATCATCCAAAACCCGGTAAATCATCTAAATGTGCAACAATAATAGCACATCAACTTCATGAATCTAAACGCGTGTCCTTGAACTCGGACCTCTCTCTCCTTTACCTTGTTCAACGTAACTACGCCTCAGGAGGGATAGGCATTCTTGCCTCGCCACATCTTGCTCAATGACTTTACAAAGTGTTGATGACTAGGACTGAATTTCCGCCCACTTATGCAACTCACTGAAGGTGATAAAGAAGAGAATTCATCAGCCTAAGTATCTCAATCACCAAGTTATTATCTTTAGTCCTATTTCCATTTGTCTTTTTTCCTGATATCACCAAACTGTATCTTGCCTATTTTGGGCTAGGGGCGCAAATGGATATCCAAATATTCGAATCCGATTCGAATTTGTATTCAAAAAATCGGATATTATCCGAAAATTTCGGATATCGGATTCGGATTCGGATAATTTTTTAGGTCTGAACTGGTTTCGGATTCGGATTCGGATATTGCAATATCCGCATCCGAAAATATCCGATCCGATTTAAAATTTTAGTAGTTATTATATAAAATTAATTAATTAATTTATTATTGTATAAAATATTATATAAAATCATAAACTAATAATATAAAACTATAATAACAAAATAATAATAATAAATGACAAATATATATATTTATAATAGTTTTTATAGTGGTAAAATGAATTATTCAAAGCAAATAAAATATTAATTAATATTAATTTTCGGATCGGATATTATCTGATATCCGATTCGGATATCTGAAATCGGATTCGGATAATTTTTTTAATATCCGTTGGATTCGGATTCGGATATCGGTATAAATTTTCGGATTCGGATTTGGATAGAGGCATATCCAAATCCGAACCTATCCGTTTGCACCCTTATTTTGGGCGAAGTAGGAATTTTCAAAATAAATGATCTGTATGGTTCTGGACGAACTTAAACGTATATTCGGCATCTTATGTAAACGAATATAACTAACTCAATTATCATCTTAATTAGGAGAAAAAACTACTTACAGAAGCGTAAAGTGAAAAGCAAAGTAACGTCATCCTATATGTTCGAGAGAAAAATAGGCTATTGGAGCAACTTAAATAGCCTTTTGGTCGTGAAAACACCTTAAATCATCTCTCTATAGGATAAATGCAAAATCAAGCAGATTACAAAAAAAACTACAGAGTAAGAATACATTATGTAACGAAAGAAATAGCAATTTAGTTTTTTTTTTAGGCTAAAAGGTAATTGCATTAAGATAGCAAAGAAAAAACAGTATACATTTTGTGAGGGCCCTGGGTAGACCACTCCAACATATATTTCTAAATTTTTAAAAAAATAAATCTAAAATAAGTAGAGTGTTAATTCTCTACCTTATAAACAAAATTAAGTCTATTATTCAACCATTGCTTATGGCCTTTTGCTAGGGTCACTTCTTTCTTTGCACACAAGTCTGCTTCGAAATTTGCCTCCCTCCATGTGCTTGTTAGAACTATATCTGCCTTTGCTTTAGTCCTTTCCCAATCCGCTCTAACTTTTCAGTGCACTGAGTTAGTTTGGAATGCTTTAATTGCTGCCGTGGAATCCGACTCCACCCATACTTTTGTGAACCCTATTTCAATTGCCTTAGTTATATCTTCAACAATAGCTTTTGATTTAGCCACATAGTTTGTATTTGAGTCTATTCCCCCAATGTAAACACTCCGCCTGTATGCTTTCTGAAAAGTGTTTCCCAACCTGTTGGACCAGGGTTGCCTCGAGCACAGCCATTCACATTGATTTTTAAGTATTCAGGTGATGGAGCAATCCAATAACACTCAAGAATCTTTGGTGCTCGTCTCAGTTTGTTCCTCAGTCCCAAGGCATGAAGTGCTTCCAATTTCAGAGGGGTGTTGTCCATGGTGCCACCAGAGAACTCATGTGGTCTTAGAATAGCCCTTTTGATATGTATTCTGACCTGTCCCTTCTTAACCTTTCCACCATCATAAAGATCTCGGTTTCTTGTTTTCCAAATATGTACAAGACAAGCAATGGCTGCGGCAGACCAGATGTCTTTTGTGAGTCCCACCTAAACATTTAATTTCCGAACGGTGTGTCTTGGGTAACACTGAAATCAATTTTAGAGAGATAAAACCTGATCAATTTTAATTCCATGATCAATGAAGAAAACGCTGAGAATCAAGACACGTGTCCGTATAATAAGTTTACCATGCATGACTAATTGACATAAGTGGAGAACGAGAAAGATTAGATTCCAAGGCAATATAAAATAGAAAACCAATTTGATTCGAATAGCTTGGGCATGTTTACGAAGATAAACCAGAGCAGAAACTGGAATTGCTTTGGTCAATAACAGCTTAGAGATAGATAGTCAGGTCAACGGTTGTGGGATGAATGAAAGGAAAAAAAGATCAGCACTGTATATGCACTGGACGATATTTTGACCATGCACACTTTAACTTAGAACAGCATCACTTAGGAGTTGAAACCACCTAGTGCAAATCTGAAATACTACCACATGCATTCAACATTTCCACCCGTAACTAGATACAGCCGACTTCCCGACAAAAAACAATAGCAGGCTAAACTCACAGGAAATAACAAACAGCCTGCACCTTAACACCACAGGTACATGCAGTAGGAAAAAAATTAAACAGAAAGAAAGAATTTCATGACAACAACAGGACAAGCTAGTTTCTAACCTGCAACTATACTTTATTTAATTTTAGGAAGGCCATGATGACACGCAACATTTTCATGTTTCAAACCTCCACATTCAACAAGATATTTTTCAGTAACCAAGCAACATGCATGTGATGGTAGATAATAGTCATTCTCTAGTAATAACAAATTCAAGGTACTTAGCATCAATTTTCTGATACATAAAGGATGACCCCCATAGCACGCACTTAATTCTACTAATTGTATCATAATATTACACTACTCATGTTGCAAACTCAGAGACATGGAACTATTGTCAACATTAATGCATTAACCTTGGGCGCCCATCGAGCGATGAGGTACTCTTTTTTTGCACGCCTGCAGGTCTTTACAAATGATTCCCAAGAGAAAAGCAACTGTAGAAAGTTCAAATAAGATTAGATGATTTTTCTTTCATAGATAGTGACATAGTAAGAAGGTACACCTATGAAAGGATGCACTAAGGTACTCGTACAAGATACACTGTTTTCAACAGAGAAAACTAAAATGTGGAAATGTGATTTGTCACTTTTAAAGTGTTTTAAAAAGTGATTTGTGTCACTTTTCTAATTAAGATAAAAGCGTCTTATCTGCCAGCGTCACTAAAAGTTCGCAAAAGCGTCTCAAGAAATGTATTTGTTGTGTTTCTATTTACAAAGGGACACAAAAAGTTGGTTAGTTGTGTCACTTTATACCAAAAAACGACACTAAAATAGCTTAAAGTGTCACTAGAAGAGAACTTTGTTGTGTCACTTTTTAGTAGCAATGATCTAGTAGGTGTTTTCGGGCCAAGAAGTGACACAATCTGGTCATTTGTTGTGGCAGTTTTCATAAAAGTGAGATAACATCAATTGTTTTTTAAACTAAAATTGTATTATATTTATTATTACTATTTACTAATAACCTGCTGAATATGTGGATCACTTACAAATATAGTGAGCATAATCTACAGTATTATTATCACTAAACCTTTCTTACAAAAAATGCAAAACAATCTAAGGTAGCAACAATAAAAAAGAATCATTTCATTAAATTGGAAATTCATCACCGCACTTTTGCTCGTTGATCGACTGAAACAAACTAGCTAAACAAATCATAATCAATTTAAATTCATCCATAAACCTAGACCCTGGTAACCTTCATAACCAAAGTGCACAACATAATCCAAAACCTTGACAAAGGTATCTGAAAAAAGACAAGTTACACCCAAAACAATTTTTGAAAATCCCTAACAAACCAAAATCATCTTAACCTAAAGTAGATTCACTTAGCAAAAATCATTCCATCTCCGTTCAAGTTCTTCATACACCTACAAAATATAACAATATGACTATGTATCAATAATATCAATAACCAATATTACTGGAAAAAAAAATGCAACCATTAATCATCTTAGTACATAACCAAAACATGCGACATCTCAGGCACAAAAGAAAATTCATAAACTAGAGAAGTGAAAACTTAAAATATTAGTACTCTCAGAGGGGGAGTTTACCAAAATCAACACGGATTGTCTTTCTTGATATCTAGTTCTTTCACATGACGAAAGCAATAATAAAGTACCTGAGGCACAACTTATAAAGTACAAAATAACTGAATGCCCATAGTCTTATTGCTTTGTCAGCTCCTGCCTAATTGCATGAGTCCTTTGCACATGAAAGACGAACTCATTAGCTAATGAAAGCTTCAGGAGAATACAATGTTGTATAATGTACTTCATTCCAATTATAGAAGTGTCACGCCCCAAATTTTATAATGACTGAATATCAAAGACACGTGGCCTCTACAATTATTACAAAACTCGAGACGTGATACGCGGACCAACCAAGCAAAACCCAAACTATACGAAGACAGAAAATCCTACAAAAATTTTGACAGGGCCTCCACTGTATTTTCAACATTTCATAAACTTAAATCTTGTCATATCCTGAAAATCATAACAATATAAATATCATTGCTTAACCCAGCTACTTAACCGTCTCGACGAATGCCAGAACAGTTAAGTAACCCTTACGCCTCGAGACAATTTTGTTCCTTCCCTCGGAAGGCATTAGTTTTCTAGTACATCTAAAATCTACTAAAAATATTGTATAATTTACATCAGGACTATTAGTTCCTCTATATAATGTGAGGCATCCTTTTAGCAAAATTAACCAATAAATCAAATAAATTTGCCTTGTGCAAAATTGTTATATAATAATCCACCCCTGTAAGAAGGTTAGTATGCTTACCATCCTGCAAAGAATGTTTTAAGCAAGTAAAACTAGCCACGACCATACATAATAATTCAAACTTACCTACATAGTCTAAAATTATTATAATATAACACACAAATATCCCTAGCCACGACCACGATAGTCACATTTACACACTGTTGTGACTGACACATATATCCATTTGTCTCCTTGCATAACCAGTCCCCGCTCTCAGTAACATGCAGTTGGGATATTGACTCAGGCCCACAGAATGCTGAGAAAGCTAGATTTATGCGTTTGCGTGCTATATATCATATCTCTTGCTACTCTTGAGGTCGAGGATTAAAACAGCGCCACTCTTTGGGCTAACATGGGCTATACTTATCCACCTCAATGATCAGCCATGGAATTTTTCTAATACCTTAAACTTAACAAGGAATTTTACCGGCATTTTTATTAATGCCAAACCCAAAATAAATATAAAATAACAAAACCAGGAGTCGCGGAGGACTAGGGACAACACACAACATGCAAATTTATCTTATAAGATATATATAAAAGTTCACGAAAGAAAAGTCCACAATTTATAACATGCCATTAAGCAATCTACCAATAATTAAAACTCTCAATGAACCAAATAATCATATCACAACAAAATAGAATGAAGCCAATATATATACCGATACCATTTCAAGCCTTTTCAGGGTATACTTACAATACCCATTTATCAATAAACAATCCAAGTTTCATCCATTTCAATTCTTATATCCTCTTAAGAACCCTGAGTTCCCGTGGTAACACCACCACCAAATAAATATTAAATTTGCACTAAATCCGAACGTGATCATCATCACATATAAATATATTACTACATGACCACCGTTTAGTTTAAACAGCTCAAAAGAATACAACAATAATATTTAGCCCCTACTTACATCAAGACGAGTAGTTCCTTATACTTTCCGAGACTATTGGGATAGTTTCTCGTTTAAGTAGAGGCATATAGTTTCTTGACTCGCACGTAAGACACAAATTTATACACAGATATGACAACTATCACACATATATTAGCGTACAAACTAAAAATATAATATATATACTATAACGGTTGCACCTTCAACTAAGGTTGCCTACGTATCCAATCTTTCAAGATTAAAATCAAGTAACGTAGCAGCTCTTACTATTAATTAGCGTGTTTCTATAGGAATGGAAAGTGTGTATAGTTGCTCCTCCATCAAAGCATGAACTTTGCACGTTTCCTTATCGCCATGAGTTCCCAAAGGAATATACCCAACATCGAGTTCGGTAACGGAACGAGACGATGGCCGAACTTCTCACTGTCTCTGCCAAACTTTAAATATCTCTTCCAACTAAATGATCCTATTTCACAATTTCTTCCATAATATCATAAACTTCTACAACTAAAAGAAAGTAAATGTGTATATCACACAAAAAAAATCATTCATAATGAAATTCACATCAAAAGTTATCCACAAACAAAGTTTAGTTCATAACAATAAGCAATTAAAATTACAAAATAAGTATAGAAATAAATTTTCAACCTCAGCACAATGGCGATCGTTCTTGATAAAACTTAGATGTTAAAGAATTTTGCTCTGCCTAAACGCCTTAACCGGTTGAGATTTTCACTTTGTTCAATTGACCACAAGAGTGTTCACTTTCTCCCAATAAGTGAACACTTCATCATAACAGAAAACCAACATCACTAATAGTACCTCAACAACATATATTCCATCAAAATCTAACAATCCATCAATCTGAAAAAACAAGCTTAGGGGGTGTTTGGATCCTATTTATTTATTGCTAAAAAGTGTTTATTAGTGAAAAAATATTTTTTGAAAAAATAAATGTGTTTGGTTTCTATTTAAAAAAAAAAAAAGTTTTTCATCAAAAAAACACTTTTTGGTCCTAAAAACTTGTTTTATGATACTTGGATGGAAGGAGGAGGAGGAGGAGCACAACGAGGACCAATCTTGAAATTGGAGGTGGTAAAAGGTCCAAGAAAAGGAGCAACCTTATTACGTGACCCCAGTTTTTCTTCCAAGAGGATTCGAATTGGTAGAGTATGGAAAAACAGTTTGAAAATCAAGGAGGAAGGAGTATCTGAAAAACATTTATTAATTGAGTTTGATGATAAGTCTCGGAAATGGGTTATTTGTGATTTGTGTTCCACAAATGGCACACTCTTGAATCATTGTTTGATTCATCCAAAAAAGTGGATGAGTCTTAGAGATAGGGATTTGATTAGAATTGGTGAAGTCACTTCAATCAAGGTTGCCATTCTTCAAGTGGAATCAAGAGAAGAAACAAGACAATTGTGTATACTTCAACGCCTTTAAATACTCAAACCCCTATTGTAGTGAATTGAGTCGGCAAGGGGGGCGTCTTAGACGGGGCGGTACGCCTTTTGAGTAGTGGAAATTTTGAGAGGATGGAGATGGAACAAGACAATGTGGATGGGTCTATTGTGGAGAGACGACGAGGGGGTAAGCATACTGAGAATTTGGTGAAGATGGGGATGAAACAAGGCAATGTGGGTACTATTGCAGAGTGTCAAATTTTGCCAAGGGGACGTCTAAGACAGGGCGGTGTGCCTTTAAGTAGTGAATATTTGGGGTCTGTTTCAGTTGATGATTTGGAGACTAGGATATTCGGGGGTGATAAGGAAGAAGGATTGAGTCATCCTAGTGGTTGTGGTTATTTACAAGGTCAAGCACAGCATTCTCAAGCTAGTCCACTTTGTGTTCCGGAGGCTCCGAAAATTACCAAAAAGTTGAAAGCAAAGAAGGTAACTTTTGATGATTCAGTGCAAATATTTTCTTATCCAATCAATTACACTAAGATATCCAGAATATCATTGTGAGTTTGAAAGACTGAGCTGCGCAATTCAGTCAACTATTTGTTAGAGCAACAAAGTTTGAAAAGCAACTTTTATTTTATGTAACTTAGCTTTGTCAAAGTAGGTAGTTGAAGATGATACATCGGGTAATGACAAGTTTCTTTTTGGCGGATGATGGAGGCCTGCTCATTAAATGGTATAATTGTACACATTTTGTCTCACTTCATTGTGAATCTTGCTTGTGTTTAGACTGAGAATTGTTGTCATGTACCTTAATTTACTGATGTTTATTAGGCTGACATTCTGACATGTATATGGTCGATGTAAGTTTTGTTGTATAATGTAATGCATTTTGTTAGAGTTGCTTCAAAAAAAAACTTGTTTTATGATAATTAGGTAAAACTTGTTTTTCAAGTTAAAAAACTATTTTTCTTTGAAGAAAACACTTTGGGTGCTAAAGGCAAATGAACTCCTGGATGTTTTAGACTTTAGTGATTTATGCCACGATATGCCAAAATATATCGAGAAACATAATGCGAAATCTGATTTGATAAAATAGCTTTCAAGAAAAATCACAACCAAACATGTTTATTGAAAAACTGTTTTTAGAATAAATACTTTTCATAAAAATATTTTTAAAAAAAATGATTTTTTGAAAAAATGAGAACCAAACACCCACTTAAACTAACAAAAAAATATAAGAAAATAGTAAAACAAAAGAAACCCAATTACTAGAAACCCATACGAATAGCAGCTCATTCTTGCCTCAACCCTGAAACTTTTAGGCGGAGAACGAACTACAGTAGCAACAGCAGCATTAAAAGCATCATCCGTTGAAGAACACTGAGAAGTCTCTGAAGCAGCTCTATGATGACTTCCTTTAGAAAATATTTTTAAGAGCTTCTCCATAGTTTCCACTTCTTATTCTTATTACCACTAACATTCTCTTACAAAAAACACAATACCCAAACCTCAAAACTTAGTAAACAATAAAAAACAAGAAGAAATAAACCAAAAATTGAGTTTTTTTTTAGCTTACTTGGTCATATTGTTCTGGTTTTTTCATGCCAACTGCTGATTTTAGCCATTTCCCTGAAGTACCCATTGTTAAAAATCGGATTTTTGAGCTGATTCGAGCTTCAAAACCCTAAATTACTCTCTTTCTTGGCCTACAAATAGTTTGAGAGAGCGAGCGTGTGCTAGAGAGATTGAGAGAGCATGGGCTCTTTGAGAACTGTTCGTGCCCTACGATTTTTGGGTTTCGATTTTTTGTTTTTTCTGGGGCGCCAGACTCAAAATTTTTTTTTTCACTTCCAATTCGCGAGGCTTTTCTGGTGTCGGTTTTTTCCCAGTATACTGAAAGAAGAAGAATGATAAAAATCTCGTGTCACTTTTTTTAGTGGGAAAACCATACACAACATTTAGGTCTCAATTAATTTAAATCTGACACATAAAGTTGCTCTGCTAGTGTCAATTTAAGAATAAAAGGACACATAAATTGATTTCCGTGTGTCAACATACCCCCTCCTCTTCTAAAGCGACACATTAGGCCATATTGTGTCACTTTATCTAAAAATTGACACAAAACCTCAAATAAAAAGCAAGACTAAAAGTCTTTTTTTTTGTAGTGGTAGTAAACAATGTAAACTACTTACCAATTCAAACAAACAACCAAGAGAAGAGAGACAGAGATTTATGTGGTTTAGTTTGTGCCTAATCCACAACCAAATAAAGAAATTTTCAATAGAGATAATATTTAAAAGAGTACAATAAGCTCTCACCTTGATTCCAAAGAATCCCCAAAGTTTCCCAAGAAGAAACTCACAAATCTCTCTTTTTCTCTCCTCACAACAATGTTCTCTCAACTCTACAACTTTGAATGGTGTAGACAACTACCAAAGAGTTTGGGCATAAACAAATGAAGAGAAGACTAAGTCTTTCTTCTTCCAAAGCTCTCTCAAGATAGGCACCAAATCTCAAACCCTAGCAACCAATTTTGTCTCACACTTTTTCTCTTCTAAACCCTAACTTTGTTTTAAAGTGTAGCTTAAATTTCGGTTGGTTCATTTCGGCAAATGATTGCAAAAATATCAAGGCCCATTAGGCCCATCCCAACAATTATCCACCTCGGCAAGAATTTCTCAAATTCGAGCAGACCAATCCGTTACACCAAACCAAACCGACCAAAGCGCTACACCCAACCAACCAACAAACATCAAAGAGAGAACCAACCAATCCAACCATCAATGACCCTAAGGACTTAACAATGACTACACCACGAAGTGGTTACCTACGTACCCGGTAAATAGATAAAGCCTTCGTAGTTCTTCCATACCCCCCAAAAAAGGGGTCAATAAACAATCATGCCCATATCAATGCCCAGAAGGGCGTGAGTCCCTCAAGGGATCACCAACAAACTTCAACACAAAGGGATCAAAAGTGCCAAATATCATCTCCACTTCCATGTCAACTAGAGAAGTTCCAATACGATCTCTTGGATCATGAGATGTTTTAATTCCATCTCTAGGATTTAGAGATATTCCAATACCCCGAAATCTCGTATGGTTTCCAACAACAACAAGTGGCTTTGCAGCTACAGTATACTCATGGACTTGAGTATTTTCAACGACAACAGTGGCTTCTTTTATTTCACTAGCTGCGTACCCAACCAATTTCTCATAGCAAGGAGCGATATCAATCTCCACCTCTTTCGATATCTTTTCCACATCCGAATCAAAATGCCCAAATGAAATAATCTTCTGTTTCTTTCCAAAGAACTGTCGTGTGGCATACCAATTCTTGACAGTTTTTAGTGTTAATTTCTTGACGCTTTTGTTTCTCAGGGTGTCGCTTAAATAAAAACAGTTATAAATGAAGGTTTAGTTCTTAACACTTTTTCTAATAAACTATGACCGTTAAGTAAAACATGTCATGCAAAATGATCCAGTTATGACGTTTATAAATAAATTTTTGTCATATTAAGTTCGAGTTTTGATGTCAGCTTCTCTAGAACCGTCATCAGACATTTTTTGTTAACTTTTATGACGGGCTCTATAATGATAGTTGTTTTTTAAACGAAAAAAATGTCATTAAACCTCTTTCATGATGGCTAAAAGCCGTCATCACAAGTCATTTTTTTAGTAGTGACTACTAAGAGTAAGCTGACGATGAAATGCTTACTATGGATCAATATTAAGTTATATTACTAAGTATATGATTAACAATAAGAATGACTTCAACCTTCGAAACTTCAATTCACTGTCAGTCCAACTATGGAACTTGAACAGTGTGCAATTGAACTTGAACAGTAGCCATGAAATCCAATGTCATATTAAACAGTAGTGACACAATTGTCCACAATTTAATACAATAAGGAATGAAAGAAAACATCTTTAGGTTATTAAACTAATAGCACAAACAATCATGACAATATTAGACATACACATCACTATAAGCACTGAAAGTTTTGATAAAATTATTAGAATGGAATATCATGGGTCATAGTAATCCACACAAAACATAAATACCAAAACATTCTCTATAGATTTGAGGGTTCATGCATGTTAACTCTAATTGAACATTTTCACAACATACCCCATTTAAAGTAACAAAATACAACCCCATTAAACCAGGAAATCATGATCAGACCAAGCACTCCAAAATTTTAAATTGATTGCAAAATGAAAAAAACTCACCTTTATGACCAATACCCTTGATGATACACGTGATATTATAACACCACGATATGGTCGTTCGTGCTCTCACCGCTCCCACTCCTTTTCGTGCTTACACTTCTTCAAGTCGGTATTCTACCACTTGCTTTCCTTAATTTCTTCAAAACTGGAAGAAAACAAGAGGAAAGGAATAGGCAACAGAGAGTTTTTTCTTTTTCTTTTTTTTCAATGGAGGAATAGGCAACAGAGATAAGGTAGGAAGAGGGAGAAGAGAAGCCAGAACAGTGCAAGTCAATAAAGGTCGGTATCAAAGGCAAAATTAATTAGAGGCACTAAAATGACAACAATTATAATGTGAATAGTCAAGAGTTGAATATAACCACAAACCACAAAACAATTCAAATCACTATAACATCAAAACCACAAACCAATTCAAAACAAAAATCATTCAAAATCGATTTAAGAAAATTGAAAGTAGAAAATCGAATAAATGGAAGAAAAACAAACAATTGTAGATTAGATGTAACAAAATGCAAAGGAACTTAATTACTTGTACATCAGAATGGAATCAAATTGAAGACGAGATGGATTGGAATTCGATGAACAATATCTAAGACTGTGGACATATTGAAGGATGCGAATTTGAGCGAAAAAAAGAAAAAAAATGGAGGGAAGATGAAGTGAGAGAGATGGAGAGGCAGGGATTTATTATAATAGGATCTCTATTTTTTTATTTTTTATTTTTTTTTTTGCTTGTAGATTTTAGGAAAGAGCAAATGAGGGGAGAATTGGTTAAGAGAGAGGAGTGGAAGAGACAAAAGGAGTCCGGGAGAGAAGTCAGAATGTACTCTCTCTCTACATTCTTTTCATTTTTTTGCTAATTATTTAAATTTATTGTATGTACAATTCAAAATGAGAGGCGTGGATTTGAATTTTTAATTAACAACCACATGAAATAACCAATTACTCCCATTCAAAGGTGTTAAGCAATACTTCAATTTAAGGACAAAATGGGTACATTAAATTTGCAGAGGGTGAGAAAGACGAAGCAACCCTTCTAAATATTATATTATTTAAGAAAAATACCCGGATGAATTTAAGGGTCCAGATTAGTTATAGGAGATACTACTAGTATAGTAGAGCTGGTTATATTACCAATTTAAAGATGAACCAATTAACAGATCAAACGTTCGCACATGTAACCGAGTTTATTAGAAACATACCATACG
Organism: Coptis chinensis; assembly: GCF_015680905.1. Taxonomy (NCBI): domain Eukaryota; kingdom Viridiplantae; phylum Streptophyta; class Magnoliopsida; order Ranunculales; family Ranunculaceae; genus Coptis; species Coptis chinensis. The sequence continues at coordinate 19,927,777 of NC_141456.1, read as the reverse complement.
AATATATGAAGCAGAAGAGTCCCCACGATTACACTCAAATGAACAATATATATCTATCACCTAGCACTACTATAGATAAGTACCAAATAGGATATATGCTGATGGAGAACAATATAACTACAGTTGAAAAGGTTTCTAACTGAATGTTTAGAGATTAAACTATATAGTAGTAAACTTTGTTATGAATATTGATGAAGCAAGATATGTAAGTAGGTGGTGGGGGTGGAATTAGTGCTGGTGGGGGGCAGTAGTCCCACGTGAGAGATAGTTGATGATTGGTGGAGATGAGTTGAGGTAAGATTTATTGACGGTAGTTATTTGTCTTACAGGTGTCCTCTTGGCACCTTCCACGTGGATTGTTAGGATTACATGCCATGCATGACAACTCAGCATCCACATCACATACCCTTTTACCAACTTATAAACAACCAAATCCTTCGTCACTCCATATAAGAATTGGAAACCTAACAAAAACTTTACATAAAAAATCTGAAGAAATTTGATTCAACGAGGACAAACCAAGTTGTGTTTTAACATCAAACTCTTATAGAAAACTGATTTTTTTTTTTATCAATTGTGAGAAGAAACTGAAGCCCTGACATTGACAAGCTATAGTAACATTAGTAAGCTTGTCTCGGCTCATTTGTGAACCAGCTTTTTAATCTGTTCAGGCCATGCTGAGCTACAGCCTGCTGATACGTACTGTATGCATGAGCTTCAGCTAAGACAAAAACAATATGAGCTTATGTTTGTTCATGCTTAGCAACTTCAGTAAGTTACGTGATCGAGCTCCAGCATGTTTCGAAGGAGCCAAGCATGAGCAGATTTGCAATCATTTATCGAACCAATTGAGATATGAGACTACTGAAAATGTTGAAACAATTCTAAAAAGGCACATTTTATGGACCATTCAAGGAGTAATAGGCGACCTTACGTTAGTAACAATTTTGTTCGATGTACTACCAAAGGAAAAGAAACGTAACTATGTAAGCTTTTTGTTACAGAAGAGATAAAAATGTTTATAATAAATCCAAGTTCTGCCTCTTCTACACCAATGCCAATAATATGGTTGTACGAAATGTGCAAGATAAGTCTAGCTCTTGGAACCGCACATTATGAGCTTCAGTTTATGGCAGGAATGATATTCACTCGAAATCCACTTGATCCATGTCTGGTTTCTAAGAATCCTATATCCGGATGAAAAAATAAATTTCAACCTCCCACACGAAAAGCTTTTCGATCAGAGTATGATAATTCTAGATAGAGATATGTAAGGGACATCCCACGTGACAATGTACGTGCACAAGACTCATATATAACGACTCCTTCAGTATAATGCGACCCCAAACATATGACACTTGTAGATGACTCCAAACACTTGCTATATCTGAAGACTCGCATGCTCAATAGTCCCAGCGTCTCGTGACTCGACCCCCACCTCGTGATGTCATCATTACTAACTCTTTGCACAGGTCCAACCATCCACCATTTCATGTTTCTGCCTGTCAATTTTCCCTTTGAGAGCAACTCACCCTTTTGCAAAGGCCAGTCACCTTTTTGATGAAAAACTTTAAAATTTTGATTTTTCATTTTTATTAAATGATAGGTTTTAACCATTAGGGCATACTTTATGGGTTTCATTTAGAGATATAAAGATAAGTTTTTGTACTTCTTTTTAACACCCTCTTGATGCATAATGCCAAGATCTCTCAAGTTACTATTAGAAAATTGGCCCTCACTGATACCAAATAAAATTCCACATATGTGGAATTGAAAATTCTTTTATATATCAAGTAGATTGTTATAAATCAATTCTTCAAATTAGCGGAAATTAATTAACTATTGCAATCTAAATAATTATGGCAAACTAATGGCTCCTATATATGTAGTGAATATAGAGAAAAATAACTCAATTACATCCGCAAGACAAATAATTTTAGGTCTAACAACCTAGACTAAAAGCCTCACACAGGGTTCTTCTACGTGTAACCGAACAAGAGTTTACGGTTATGGTGAATTAAGCCCTAACATAGTATAAACTCGCTAACCATAGGCCAAAAATTTACTAACCTATCTCAACTGTTTACGCACCTCTTAGCACCCACTTAGGAGTTTTTCAAAAGACCCGCTTCTTAGCATCAAATTCTTCTCCCAAATTCTTTTCATATGCTTTGACCAAACTCTATACATTCCATAGAATATGGATCCACTTACTAAAGACTTAAATTTCAAGTACCCAAAATCCAAAACACTATTTCTTGTGCAAAATTGAAGTATGTTCTTTCTTAATTTGCTATAATTGCAACATCTAATATAACAAGAGAAGGAAGTTTTATGACCAACGGCTGGGATTCAATATGAGCGGGTATAAATTGAGGGTCAAAACCGAAGACACCTGTAAAATTAAAAAAATAGAATTAACGAGGGGGAATTATTTGAAAAATAAATCTCCCGCATAACACACTCTCTCTCTTTCTGTCTTCCCACTCAATTCATCTCCCCAAATAATTTATCTCCTTTTGCTCTCTCTCTCTCTCAGCTTTCAAGAAATCTATGGTCGCAATTGTGTCCATGTGAGGTTAGGCCAATAAATACAATTATTAAATGTGGAAACTCTTCGTGTTCAAACCTTTCGTGCTCCAGAATTAGAATTTAATTGGGAATGAGGTGAAAACGCTTTGGTCGTACTTTCGTTCTCTCCCATCCCCTCAGTTCTCAACGAAGAATAAATGAACCTGTGAAATCAAACTTATGCCTTTAAGCTTACGGCTGATCTGAAATCATATGCAGTGCTACTTAATTGAATTCAGTTGATGTTGTTGTCTTAGATTTTACTCATGTCGAGTTGTGCATTGGTTTCGCTTATTGTTGGAGCTGTTATTGTTGGGTTTCATGTTTCAATTAGAGTTACCGCATGCAAGGGGCCGAGGGGGTTATACTCATTTATGAATTCACTCTGTTGTGTGTGTCGGTATACTTTGTTTTTAAGACATTGGTGTTTTCCTAGGGGAGTTCTCGCGAGGAGTCCTTCATATGTGATGTAAGTGATATGATCTATATTTCAAGTATTTGCTCTTCAGTTCATTTTGTACCTATATTAAATACTGAATAGTTTGTGACATTCGAGGAATTTTCTTTGAAGGTGCTTAACTTTTTAAAATTAAGAATTATATTAGATTATATTAGATTAAAAGGTGCAAGGACGGATACAACGTTTGTGGAGTTCATACTCCATGAAGTAATTTGAGATATTGTTCAAATTGGTTTCAGGGAGGGACCGAAAAACTTCTTTCGTCATAGGAGCAGGACCTGGGTTCAATTGTATTCCAATGAACTTGGTATTTTAGTGTCAAAGCTGTTGTTATAGGAGTGAGCTTGGATAAGTTGATTACTGCATAGGATCAGTCTGTGGACATAGTTATATCAGAAAAGAAGCTGGGGCTGATTTTCAAAGTTGACTCCATTTCTCAGTTTCCATAGTCCCACCTTAGCACTTAAAAAAAGCATATAATTTAGAAGGGGCTCCCAATGCCTTCCTAGATTCATGGAAAAGCTAGGCTTCAAGTTGAGGATATCATGCGATATAGATGCGTTTGCAAGAGTTAGTGTGACATGAAAAATGATCCTTTCTCCTTCAAACTCACATTTTTAACTCCAACAAATTAGCCAGAGACATTCTATATTTGATGAAGACAGGACACGGTATTAAGTTGATAGGCAGAAAGATTCCAATACAAGGCTTTCACACAAACTCTAACCTTTATTTTTATTTTTTTTTCCTATCAAAAAAGTAATTGCTTACTGCACTATGTAGCTGGTGGTGGAAGGCTTTTATATTTTTACTGAGACTTATTACGGTGTATAACCCCTACTTTTATGATTGAGGTTAGGTTGTCAGAACTCAGAAGGGTACCCTCATGGGCCACAAGTTGGTTCGAAGATGTTGTAGAAGATGGTATATTTTATTTAAGCTGATCAATGTCCTCTTGCTGGACAGAATATATGTTAGAGTCTAACTATCTTTGAACTTACAATGGTAATCTAGGTATGATCAGATGCTCTTTGAGGATGAAAACAAGAACCGGATGATGGAAACCAAGGAACTCTTCCAATATTGCATTATGAAGGAACCATATTTCGAGGTTCTCATCTTGGATACCTTGGAATCACACCATTTATTGTTGTGTTTTTATCCACCTAAATGTTGTTTTCTAGCAGAAAACATCGTTCATTCTGTTCCTTAGCATCTTTGATATATTTGAGAAGAAGGTTTTAAAAGTGAGACTTAACTTCATATTTTATCTCATCCACAGTTTGCTCGCTGTCATCAATAGAATCGTTAATGTTTATGTATCTTGTGCAGGTTCCACTAAGTGTATGTGAATGGTTCAAAGATTATACGCCTATGTCCATTGGAAAACAAGAGATGACTGAGAATGCTTAGCATTTTTTTGCACACAATTAAGGATATATTATACTACAAATAAAAGAATGTTAATCAAGAGTGTTGTTGTTACATGGTTGTTAAAGTAGGATACTACAAATAGGGGCTATTCAAATCTATAGTATGACATGATTTGCTTTCATGAATCACCGTGTTTGAATAATCTTATTTGTTACATGCTTTCATCAATTAACTAACAGGTGCATCACTTTATCGTCTACCCTTCCATCGTATACTTGAAGAGTCCCACTTCTTTTATCACAATTTTGCTCAAGGTAGGACACAGTACAACTTATTCATTTTCATGTTAAAATTTTCATCTTGGGAGGTGTGATCTCAATATTTTTCTCCTCTTTAATCAATTTTGAAAGTTTTCTATTTTTTAATCATCCCTTATTGTTTTTTTTATTATTTTCTTTATAGTGATTTTTCCGATTTAAATTAAAGTTGATTATGAGAGCCCTTAGTTCTAAGACCCTCTTAGGTCCAAAATTGGGATGCCTATGAGTTATTAGTCCCTGAACTTAACTATTACTCATAGTAATTAAATTTCCATATCTTTTGATTTTTGGCCAACAATGAGAATAAACTGAAAATAGTGAGTTTTGGTTTTCTGACAGCTTCGTGAGTCAAAGGGCATGACAACCATCAAATTGCGTCCACATTCAGGCGAGGTATTATGAAAGATCCTGTTCTGTTAAATGTCGGTCTCTCAGGTGGTATTTCATTTCAGGCTGGTGACATAGACCACCTGGCAGCGATCTTTCTCACATCCCATAATATTGCGCATGGAATCAATTTGAGAAAGTCTCCTGTCCTTCAATAATTGTATTACCTTGCACACATAAGCAAATTCAGTCCCAGTGTAACATAACTTGATATCTCTGTGTACTTATGTTCTTTTGCTATCAGATTGGCTTTTAGCTATGTCTCGTCTGAGTAACAATTCCTTATTTCTGGATTATCATCGAAATTCTTTTCCAATGTTTTTTCTATGGGGCCTCAATGTTTCTCTATCTACGGATGAAACATTACAAATTCACTTGACAAAGGCACCTTTGGTGGAAGAGTCTAGTATAGCAGCTTCAGTAAGTTTTTATGTACTTTACAAGCTTAAAGAAATCTTCTCATCATTCAAGTATGAAGAAACTATGTTATTTGGTTCCAGGTATGGAAGTTAAGCTCATGTGATCTATGTGATATTGCCCACAATTCAGTCTATCAATCAGGATTTTCACATGCTTTGAAGGTACAAAATTCCTATCATTTATTCATCCCTGTTATTTATGTCTGTGCATATTGACGGGTAGAAACTTCCATCATCCAATCTTACTTGCATGGGAATTGGACCAACAACTTTGACTTTAGATAGCATATATTTCATTGACTCTGAGGACTTCAATGATGTCAATCACTTGAAAAATTCACGATTAGTACTGTCTTCAGAATTTCCTGAACCACCTGAGCCTCAACTCTAATTCTTATTGGTTATATAAAGTATGTCTTCAGAATATCCGATGCTGAATGGGTCGAATGGTAGTGGGTATGTGAAAGCTGAGTTGGGCATGAAGATTGCTTGTGGGTTTGAGCTGATGTATCAGCAGAGAAAGAGTTAAAACCTTGAATTGTTGTTTGGGAATATGTAATACCCGAAATAGGACCAACTTTGAACATGCTGCAATACAAGGTGTTTATAATCATGCCCGACATCATGTCAAGGCATTCACTGAAGCCTACAATTCCCCAGCCAAGAACTCCACTTCCATAACAACCCACATATTGCAATATTGAGTGTGCCCACACTCAACAGATTTTATATAGCAGCAACCTCAAAATTATCTGCATAGAGCCTTCAGCAGCTTCGACAACCAAAATGGGTACAATTGGAATCAGTCGTTTGAGAGCACAACCATTCCGCCACTGAAAAAATAAGAAAATTTAGCAAAAAAACACACACTGCCTAACGGCACTGCCATATGGTTGCAAACAGCTCATGCTTCTAAATTGCAGAGTACAACGAACTGAATGACCTGTTTATTTAGTGCTTCCATTATGCTTTGAACAAAATGAGGGTTTAACGCCAAAAAAAAACGTGTAACTTCAAAGCACATTAATACCCAGAACTAAACCTCATTAGTAATTAAGTCAATTATAACTTATTTAACACTGGGTTTCACTTTTAGGTTCCACGTTAAGCTCTAACTCTATATAAATCATTTTTCAACCCGATGAACAACAAAATTTGTTAAAAAGTTTTTCTTTTCCTTCCCCTCTTCATTGTGGTATGTTTGTATGTATTTTAAATTCTTTCTTTCTAAATAGTTTTATTTTTATTTTTTATTTTTTTCCCTCTATTATTAACCCGATTAATCATAATAACCTATTATTACTGCAACTGCTACTAATCTATACTTTTGTCCGATAGAATTATTCCTACCTCATTCCTCTCAAATATGTTGATTGAATCAATATTTTACTTTTTCAGGAATGGATAATCTGCCAATCATAGCTCCAAATACAAGCATGCCATCATCAACATCCTCTGAAGACAAATTCACCATTTATAAGGCCCATAGCACCTCAATTATTACAAATCTAAAAGCAGTGAATTATATTTTCGACAACATCTACAAATCGGACATGAAAATAAAGGTCTCGGTTGGAGAGAAGCCAATCGCAAAAAATAATGATATAGAACAGGACTCAAATTCCATGGATGACATAGATTAATTTGTAATACATCACGAGTTAAACTCGGTCATCACTTGCCACTATCTTACCTTTAACAAACAAATTGAAACTGTCGAGTTTTCTTATTACCATTATTTCCCCTGATAGTCAAATTTATGCATTATTTATCTACTTCTAAATACTTTCAATGCCTTAGAGAAATATTTAGTAAATAAAGTTACCCCAAACTGCATCCCCAAATAAGTGTTTTTTGGGCTGATTACACTTTCCATGTTACCTACATTTCAAAAAAACAATCAAACTAGAAATAATGTATGTGTTAGTTTATATTACATAGAATCGACTTTGTGCATCTACTAAATATCGAGCATATTCAAAATCAAGCCTATAACTAATCATGATACGTATATTAAGCATACTAATTTAAAAAAAAACATTTACAACTATATAATAAGGTAACAAAAACTACAATAAGTATTTCGGAGATGTTAATACACCTAATAATAATAATTTAAACACTCTGTGCCGAAGGCACGGGCACTCACTAGTGGATATTATAACTGAGGGACAATAATCTTTAGATAACCCAAAGTTCATTTACTCATATTCTCTCATTTAATTTTAAGTTATGTTGAATGAGAAATTCCAAGTCAATAAAAAAATCACAATAAATTTCCGCTGTAGCTGATAATTTCAGTGCACCATCCTCATGATCGATCTTTATCGATGCAATACTGAATATAAATATATTAAAATTTTGTGGCAAGATAAAATAGTGGAAAGCTAAGGAGATATCCTTTAGTAGCATGGAGTTATTCCTCGTCATCATGATATGATGTGTTCACGGTTTTAACTACTATAGCATATCAATTATATTCTCCACATTTTAGTTTTCTCTGTTGAAAAACAGTGTATCTTGTACGAGTACCTTAGTGCATCCTTTTATAGGTGGTATCTTACTATGTGACTATCTATGAAAGAAAAATCATCTAATCTTATTTGATCTTTCTACAGTTGCTTTTCTCTTGGGAATCATTTGTAAAGACCTGCAAGCGTGCAAAAAAGGAGTACCTCATTGCTCGAAGGGCGCCCAGGTTAATGCATTAATGTTGACAATAGTTCCATGTCTCTGAGTTTGCAACATTAGTAGTGTAATATTATGATACAATCAGTAGAATTAAGTGCGTGCTATGGGGGTCATCCTTTATGTATCATAAAATTGATGCCAAGTACCTTTAATTTGTTATTACTAGAGAATGACTATTATCTACCATCACATGCATGTTGCTTGGTTACTGAAAAATATCTTGTTGAATGTGGAGGTTTGAAACATGAAAATGTTGCGTGTCATCATGGCCTTCCTAAAATTAAATAAAGTATAGTTGCAGGTTAGAAACTAGCTTGTCCTGTTGTTGTCATGAAATTCTTTCTTTCTGTTTAATTTTTTTCCTACTGTACCTGTGGTGTTAAGGTGCAGGCTGTTTGTTATTTCCTGTGAGTTTAGCACTTTAGCCTGCTATTGTTTTTTGTCGGGAAGTCCGCTGTATCTAGTTACGGGTGGAAATGTTGAATGCATGTAGTAGTATTTCAGATTTGCACAAGGTGGTTTCAACCAGTGTAGTCAATGCGCAAGGAAGCGCGCCCCTAAGGCGTAAGGCACGGAGAGGCGTTTTTTTGTGCCTCGCCTCAGCCCAGGCGCAGATACTAACATGAGGCTTGCGCTTTTCACGCTTTTGTGCGTTTTTAGTTGAGGCGCGAGGCGCACAAGGCGCGCGCCTTATTAACTTTTACAGTTTTTTAATTTTTTTTTACAATTTTTGCTATTTGTGACACATTTACACTCAATCCAATTGTTGTATGGTACAATAAATTTTACAAATTTAGTAAGTTTTATTTTGGAGTACACTCTAAATTTAATTTTGACTAGTTTTTGTTAAGTTGTATGGATTGAGAGAAAACACAAAGATGAATTAAATGAAGTTTTACGAGATTCTAAAATTTGAATAACGTGTTCTATTTCATAAAGAACTCATTTGGCTCAATTCGATTGGTTCATTATTTTAGTTTATTAAAGTTAAGTTAGATTGTTTTGAGAGATACGAGTTTTATTTTGCTGTTTATTTATTGCTTAAGATTTTTCTTTTAAATGACTACAATGGTTTCATGTTTACAATCACATAAAATTAATTTTAAAGTTTGGCTAAGTAATTTAGTGATAATTCATGTCATATTTAATATTTATTTTATTTTTTATTTGATATATCTATTTTTTTATTACTATATGCCTTTACTTCAATCAAAGGCTACACACGCTTATACCTTAGCCCTAAGGCCGAGAGAGAGTATTATGCCTTAGGTGCGCTTTAACGCCTTAACTATACTGGTTTCAACTCCTAAGTGATGCTGTTCTAAGTTAAAGTGTGCATGGTCAAAATATTGTCCAGTGCATATACAGTGCTGATCTTTTTTTCCTTTCATGCAGCCATATGCTCACAACCGTTGACCTGAATATCTATCTCTTTAATGTTTACCAAAGCAATTCCAGTTTCTGCTCTGGTTTATCTTCGTAGACATGCCCAAGCTATTCGAATCAAATTGGTTTTCTATTTTATATTGCCTTGGAATCTAATCTTTCTCATTCTCCAATTATGTCAATTAGTCATGCATGGTAAATTTATTGTACAGACATGTGTCTTGATTCTCAGCGTTTTTTTCATTGATCATGGAATTAAAATTGATCAGGTTTTATCTCTCTAAAATTGATTTCAATGCTCACTAGTACAAAAAAGGGCTTTTGTGACTGTTTTAAAATGTTATTTGTGATGGTTTTGTTCGAAATGGTCACAAATGGCAGAAAAAAGTTTTTGTGACTGTTTTAAAAAGTTTTTTGTGACTTGCGTTTTCGAAACGGCCACTAATAGTTTTTTTTTCTAAAGAAGGTGTATGTGTGTCGATAACTATTTGTGACTATTTCACTAAAATAGTTACATGTTCCCAGACATTATGTGAGTTGAGTCATAGAAGGCCAAATTCAAATTTTTTAGTCCCGCCCCACAACTACACTAAATAACTACTTCGAAGCCAACGTTCAGTCTCCCGGCCTACTTTCTTCAAACACTTGCAGGTTCGTGCCTCTAAGAAACGCTTTACACAAAAAAGTAAAAATTGAAGAAAAAAGAACCAAACAAACAAGATGAATCGCACGATCTCTCACGACTCTTTCTTCACTTCTGCCGATTCATCGATTCTCTCTCAATTATGTTTGCATCTCTCTCAAATCTCGTTATTCTCTTTCATTCTCTCTCTCTGATGTTTGCTGCCGCCACCGTAAGTACCCCTTCCCCTTCCTTTCAATTACGTAGGGTTTGCTAATTAATTGTTTAGTAGCACTAACTTCTCTCTCGCTTTGTACTCCGTTATGATGCAGGGGTTTGTTCGGTCTCATTCAGTCCGAGTTCGGTTCAAGTTGTTGCAAAAGGTATGCTTTTTACTTTTGCTTTGTGTATGTTCTTCGAGTGAAACTACTATGTTGTAGTTTGTTTGCAAAGGGGCAATGATATTAGGGTTCTAATTATGCACATTTTTTTAGTTTTGTCATTTTTTTACTTTTATAATTTTAAAATTTGTAGTTCGTCGATCAACTAATTACAGTCTTGCAACTGAGACTTCTGTGTATGTCGATGTATTAACTACTTATTTTGATTCAATTGCCAATAATGATTTAAACGCCTTTCCCGCCTTACAAAAGGCACCTTCCTAAGCAAAGACTATCGGCCGGAAGGCGTGTCATGGGTGGACCTTTGTAGCAAAGCGAGGCCCACCCGCAAAGGTTAGCGTTTTGCGATATCTTATTCATTGTAATTTCAGTTTGTATTCTCTTGAAGCCTTTCCTTCTTATGTATGTTACTGATAAAATTGACTTGACTGAGTTTTAACTGTTTTAACTAGTTATCAACCTTCATTTATTTGGGCTATCTTTGATAGCTCTATTTGCGATGGCAAATGCAAAAATAAATGACACTATTCATTTGTTTGCCACTGTTTGATGTGTTTTTTGACCCATTATAAATATTTTTTGGATTTGCACAAGTTGTGCTTTACCATGATTTTGATGGAAAAATTTACTCTGGGGGGGGAGCTATGTAAATTTTGCGACAACAGATTAACACACAAATTTGCCATGGATTTGCCACCAACCAAAAAACCAAAAACAAAAGCCCAAGAATATCTCACCGTCTCTCCTTTCGCTCTTTTCATATCTTGGTAAAGAACAACAATAGAGTTGCCTCCAACTTGGTTTGTCGGTCTCTCTCCTTCTTTAGCTTCTTCTCATTCTCCTACACTGTTAACGCAAAAGTAAGCCTTGTACTACATATATTAGCTTTAACTAGAAAGTGCACCTTCTACTCTAGAAAAGAATCTGGGTGTTCTAATAGAGAAGAAAAAAATGGATGTCATCCTAACCGGGACTTGTCCTATACTTACCTTAGATTTACCAAATTGCTACACTCATTCTTTTATCACTCTTATCATTTCCTTCCATTAGAGGGAAATAGTTAATCTGAAAATGAAGGCGGGAAAAGGGGTGACGTACAGAGAGAAATTGAGGGGGAGAAACTCTCTATTAAAATTTTCTAGCAAGCACCTCACCCAAATCAACTAACTAGAAGCAATTATCATGTGTGGGGAGACGTCCAAGAGAGAGAGAGCTGGGATTTGTTGGTGTTAATTTGCACGGGATGTTTTCGAAACCGAAGTTCAATTCCCGTGGGAATTCCGGATTTGCTTTCAATTAATGAGTAATCATTTACCCAAGGTTTAATTCTATATATAGCTAACTAATATTCAATGAATTATGTTATTTGATGGAGAGTAGTCTTTCTGTTTTTAACACCAATTTCTGATGGACTTTTCATTGGAGTTTTGGAATGATATTTACAATTAGAAACTATACGTACCAGTGTACTCGTACCCCTACGAACGACCATCATTGGGCACTACTATAAGAGCAACTCACTAATGAGGCGTGCTTGTTTGCCTGCTACTGTGGCATTCCCGCTTGCCTACTAGTGAGGCATGCTTGCTTGCCCGCTACTGTGGCATTCCCGCTTGCCTACTAGTGAGGCGTGGTTGCTTGCCCGTTACTGTGGCATTCCCACTTGCCTACCAGTGTTGCATTCTGGCATGCCCTCTCCTGGAGCAATGACACTGCCCACTAATATAGCACCCAAGTTATATATAGCAGGTCCGAAGATATGTCAAGGGATTTTTTCCATATAAAGCTTTTGGAAAGATTTCATACAAAGAGGGAAATATCTCATCAACTAAGGAAAGGGTAACATATTAATTTTCCTATAAATACCCAACAATCATTTCAAACAAAGAACTACGTTCATTTGAGAGACTTGATTCCAGAGAACGATTTGGATACGTAGGCAGCCATTGAAGGTACAGTCTCAACAATTCTAAAAACAATCTCCCTAACAAGATCGTTAGCGTGTTCGGGTGAGTTCTTACCCCAAACATAATTGGTGTCGTCTGTGGTTCTTATCAACGGGCCCTCTTCCACCTTTTTTTCTTCAAGCTCCATTAATGACGACAACTACAAGATCTCAAGTAAACAACCAGGCAAGAACACAACAGTCTGATGGAAACAACTTAGCAAATCTTGAAGATCCAGTCAATCAAGTTCCACCATACCAAAAGGCTTTACCTTTGCGGCTTCAAGTACCACGAAAGCTCAGATATAAACTTCCACGGTTTCACTAGCTAGCTAATATCTTCTCCTCATAATGGCACAATTTTGCGAGATGCAGATCTAAAAAATATGGAGACAGATGATAAAAACCTGACCTTGGAAGTGTTGCGTCAAAGGCTCATAAAAACAATGAAACTTAACGACAATTTGTAAAAGCAACTAAACAAAGGGAGGCTAGTACAACTATCAACAATGGAGAAAACGCAAGAGAATTTCCACAAGTGCTCTAAGATGTTATCAGATCTCACACCCTTACAGAAAAGAACACCGAAATCAACCATGGCGGAAAGCGGAATGAAGAAGTTAAGCAAACATTCAAATTTTAGCTATCAACCGAAATAGATCTACTACTTTCAAGTTCCATCAACGGTTGTTACTCGATATCAGACAAGCAGGCAAACAAGGCCTCATCAGTCTAACACAACAACTCGCTGGATCAAGAGACTCTATAAGCCAAAAGACTCAATATTAATTTGCATCCTCTACTGCCTTCATTAATGACCAGGCCACTACAATGCAGATCCAGACTTTTATAGTTTAAAGTTTCAATTTTTGTTTTTCTCTTTTTCTTCGTTTAAATTTTTGTTACTATTTATTTTTGTCCTTAGGCTTCAGCAATAGAAAACATAACTGCACACAAGACAATACCATTGTTACAGAGGAGACGGTACAATATTGTTAGCATAAAGCAAAAGGAAACAACCACAAGATAGACAGTGACAATAACGCTGCCACTTCTACAACACAATCAGATTTAGTGTAAACTATAGCATATGGGCTGAATACAAGACAAAAAATAATAAGAACAGAGGAAGACGACACCCTCTCGTAGGCACCAAAAATGGGCAGCACTAGTGAGCAACACTTCTGGGCACCAAAAATCGGAAGCACTAGTGAGCAACACTTCTGGGCACCAAAAGTGGGCAGCACTAATGAGCAACACTTCTGGGCAACACTAGCGACAAGAAGAAGAAAATAACTTACCAAATCCTAAAGTTTCGATTAATCAGGCCGCGATGGATTAACTAGCCACACTAGATCTACAAGCTCAACCTTCATATCTCCAAGTGCCACGACAACCCAGATCTAGACGTACACGACCTTAGGCTCCAATAACTCATCCTCAAGATCTAGATACTAAAAATGCAAACGAAATAGATCCAGAAAATATAGAGACAGGAGATAAAGACATTACGTTAGAAATGATGCTGCAAATGTTCATAAGAGAAAATGAACGCAACAACTACTTGCAAAAGCAACTGAACAAAGGGAAGTGAATACATAATAATAACAGCAAATTCTGTCTATTTGAATCTATCTTTAAAAATCATCCAAATCACTCAAGGTCAAGCAGAGATTCATCCCATTCGAGGAGGCGATCCAGATCTCAAAATAACAACGACGATAGGCGTAGCAAGGTCATAACACAAGGCATGAAGAATAACAAAACACATTGTCAGGCAGTCATCATACCTCCCATAGATTCCAAGATCATCGCGCGTTGATCGCAGCATATCAAGAAGATAAAAAAAGGTGGACACATAAGAGGCGATGTCAGATGACAAGGCCATGACGTCAGACACGAATTGCAACATGACCTAAGACATGGTTTGAATATTAATGCAGCAAACCGATACAGAAGGTTTAACGAAGATCAGTCTAGAATGTGGCCACTCTGAAGAAACTACTCTCTAATTTGACAGCTTATCCCGTATTATCGGCATAGGTCTCGTAGTACAAGGAACCAACGAAATATAGAAGTAAACAACAATTGGGGGCGACCACACCATGAGATGCAGCATAGCGAAGTTACTCCTCAAGTTAAAAATCAAGATGTCACAGGAGCAACATTCACAGACCATCAATCAAATATTATCAAGAAAACAATGAGCATTGCGAGTGTGGTGGAAACTCAATAGAAGGATCTTGCATACAAAATATAGAACTGGGGGCGACTGTAAGAAATCGACGTCAAGAAGTTGTATAATCTGACGTAAAACATTAAATAACCCCACAAAGACATGGTCAATAAGTCGCTCTTAAAGAAAACTGGAGACATATCGAGAAGTTGGTATTATAATAAAGTTCATGTTTCACCAATACTTTATGTACAACTCAAAACTTGGGGGCGACAAAGTTAAACACGATGGTTTGAATACAGATAACTAATATAGAATGTTTACTGAAGACTAGCCTAGAATGTGACCACATCGAATAAACTACTCTCAACTTCAACAATATAGTTCGTACTATAGACTAAGATATCGCAATCCAAAGAACCAACGAACTCTAAAAGTAAGTAACAACTGGGGGCGACCACACCGTGAGAGGCAGCATAACGAAGTTACTCCTCAAGTCGAAAGTCAAGAAGCCGTAGGAGCAACATTTACAGAACAACAAATCAAAGACATTATCAAGAAAATAACGAGCAATGCAAGTATGGATGAAACTCGATGGAAAGACCTTGCCGTAAACAAATATGTTGTTGGGCGATTTTCTCTGCCAATACAAAATGCAAAACATCATGAAGGCTTCAAACAACCATATCTTCCCAAGTTTGATGACGCGAGAGGTGACCTGAACGATCATGTCATGGAGTTTAAAAGCAGACTAATTCTCTGGCGTGGAGATGACCCCCTCTTATGCAAAAAATTTATGTCTACATTAAAAGGAGAAGCTCTCCGTTGGCTCTCTAGCCTCCCAGCTCGTTCTATCAAGTCATTCCAAGAATTAGCAAATCAGTTCACAGATCGGTTTAAGCATAATTGGGACCCCCCACAATCAAAATCCAATTTGTTTACATGAACACATCAGTTCATTAACTTCGAAAAAGATATTAGAACAAAAGCCTCAAGAGACAGAGATTTTCGGAGTAGAGATTCAAGCGATGGTAAAGACAAATAGAAGCAAAGCATTGCGGAAGGGCAATAACAAAAATCAGACTACAAAAAGGTGAACACAGTTTGTGAAGAAATGAAGCTCACTCCATTTAATACCAAATATGCAACGATATATGAGAAGATTAAGGGACGCAATTTACTTTTCCTCCGATGCCCTTACCTGAAAACACCAAGTCTAGACGTGACAAAAATCTTGGGTGTCACTTCCACAACGATTTTTGTCATGAAACTGAAGATTGCAGATCCCTCAGGGGAAAGATACATAAGCTAGTTGAAAATGGACAATTAGATGAGTTTTTACTTTCAAAGACTGTGAAGCAAAGTTTAGCAATGACGGGCTACAATTTCATACTAGCTGGGCACACAAAAATTAATGACCTTTCATGACAAGCAGTTGATATGAAGGTTAAACTATACAAAACATATACAAATTCAAAAGTTATGGAGTTTGCGTTTGCACCACCTCTCTCCATGCACTAAAAATTCATGGAGTTTGCGTTTGCAACACCTTTCTCCATGCACTAAAAAAAGTTATGGAGTTTGCATTTTCAACACCTCTCTCCATGCACCAAAAAGTCATGGAGTTTGCGTTTGTAATACCTTACTCCGCGCAACACCGAAAAGTCGTGGAGTTTGCGTTTTCAATACCTCTCTCCATGCATAAAAAAGTCATGGAGTTTGCATTTGCAACACCTTACTCCATGCATCACCAAGTCATAGAGTTTGTGTTTTCAACACCTCTCTCTATGCACCAAAAGGTCATGGAGTTTGTGTTTTCAACATCTCTCTCCACGCACCAAAAAGTCATGGAGTTTGCATTTTTCAACACCTCTATCCATGCACCAAAAAGTTGTGGAGTTTGCGTTTTCAACACCTCTCTCCATACAAAAAACAAAAAAAAAAAGTCGTGGAGTTTGCGTTCCCAACACCTCTCTCCACACACAAAAAAGTCACGGAGTTTGCGTTTGCCACACCTTACTCCGTGCATCACCGAGTAATGAAGTTTGCATTTGCAGCACCTCTCTCCACACACAAACAAAAAAAAATCGTCAATAATATTATGTTTTATTCTTCGCCACAAGGAACGAATTTCATCCGACAAAGAGGGGGCGGTCTCTCCACACACAAAAAAGTCACGGAGTTTGCGTTTGCCACACCTTACTCCGTGCATCACCGAGTAATGAAGTTTGCATTTGCAGCACCTCTCTCCACACACAAACAAAAAAAATCGTCAATAATATTATGTTTTATTCTTCGCCACAAGGAACGAATTCCATCCGACAAAGAGGGGGCGGTGTATGTACCAGTGTACTCGTACCCCTACGAACGACCATCATTGGGCACTACTATAAGAGCAACTCACTAATGAGGCATGCTTGCTTGCCTGCTACTATGGCATTCCCGCTTGCCTACTAGTGAGGCGTGCTTGCTTTGCTCGCTACTATGGCATTCCCGCTTGCCTACTAGTGAGGCGTGCTTGCTTGCCCGCTACTGTGGCATTCTCGCTTGCCTACTAGTGTTGCATTCTGGCATGCCCTCTATTGGAGCAATGACACTGTCCACTAATATAGCACCCAAGTTATATATAGCAAGTCTGGAGATATGTCAAGGGATTTTTTTACATATAAAGCTTTTGGAAAGATTTCATACAAAGAGGGAAATATCTCATTAACTAAGGAAAGGGTAACATATTAATTTTCCTATAAATACCCAACAATCATTTCAAACAAAGAACTACGTTCATTTGAGAGACTTGATTCCAAAGAACGATTTGGATACATAGGCAGCCATTGAAGGTACAGTCTCAACAATTCTATAACAATCTCCCTAACAAAATCGTTAGTGTGTTCGGGTGAGTTCTTACCCAAACAGAAACTTTGTATAACTTGTTAGTAAATTATAACAGAGGTGGAGAGGAATATTAAAACCAATTGATATTCACAGTTGATTTAATTGTTTGGGTCCATACACATATAGATGGGATCTGTATTTTAATTATATGTCTTTGCTAATTGTTGTTTCGAAGTCTTCGCTAGAGATGATGAGTGAACGATTATCGATTAACGTTCATCTATTGAACTTTCTTTTATGTGGTAATGATAATCTCATTATCTAGTTTGCTTAGTAATTGGGCTATACTGTTGATCTTTCACCTCATTCTATTCTTCATAGAAATTTTGGTGTGTTTGCCTTGTTGTTAAGGTGGTGTTCATTAGGTGTAACTCGGTCGATAAGTTAACCCGTCAGAAATCAGGTTCTGCCCCAGTTTTGGAACCAACTTTTAACATAGCTAGGCTATGATTCAAACCCTTGTCGAAACATGAAAAAATAAGTTCTTTGTGTCTACTTTCCAGCCCAATTGGCCTCATCACGAGGCCTATGGAAAAAGATTTTGTGTTTAGAAGTTTGGTCGGCAGAAAACAGTGCATCAAAAATCAGTTTCTGCGCACTATGTTCGAGCCTAGTTTACACATATTTAGAATGGGATTGAGAATTTTTGTTAAGCGTAAGAAAGTAAGTTATGTGTGTTATCTTTACAATGCAAAAAGCCTCATTGCTTTTGGATAATTGTAGAAAGAGTTGTGCTATCCCGAAGATAGTCTGTCAGAATTCTTGTTTGCTGAAAATTAGGATTTTTACCAAGTTCGCGCTATAATTACTCCTCAATAGGCTGGCATTGGGACTTCAAGTTCTACATGAAAAAGTAAGTATATATATCTTAGTTTTCAAATAATCAAGTGGTGTATTATTTGGATGACTGTAGGAAATGTTATTGTATTGGTAAGTTGGCTAAAAAACCTACCGTGTTCTCTTTTTATGTGCAAGAACTTATTTTGGGAAATATTTCTAGTAATGAGCAAAAAGTTTCTTAAACTTTTCTTGGGTGTTTTGTATAGTGTTTGTAGCCTACGTTTCGATGGTGGTTTTGTTTAGAACTGACATGAATCTTAAGATAGTTTTGGAGACCCGAAAGTATAGTAAAAATCCGTTTTTGAGCAATTCTGACTTATAGGTTTATTATGCATCAATAGGGCTGAAACTTTATATATGATGCTTTGAATATGAACGTTATCTAAAGTGTGAATAATAATTATTTTGAGCAAGGTTATGTATGCCAATTATGTTTTTGGTTAAGAGCTATGTAAGGCTCTAATCTTGGAAGATTAGATATTTGTGTGACTATCGTGGTTGTGGCTAGGGATATTTGTGTGTTATGTTATAATGATTTTAGACTATGTAGTTAAGTTTGAAATAATATATATGTTAGCTAGTTTACTCGTTTAAAATATGCTTTGCAGGATGGTATTATCATATAACGATGTAGGAAAACATACTAACATTCTTACAGGTGTGGATTATCATATAACGATTTTGAACAAATTTATTTTATTTGTTGGTTAATTTTGATAAAAAGACGCCTCACACTGTATAGAAGAACTAACAGTCATGATGTAAATTTTACAATGCTTTTAGTAGATTTTAGACGCGCTAGAGAAACTAATGCCTTCCAAGGGAAGGAAATAAATTGTCTCGAGGAGTAAGGGTTATTTAACTGTTCTGGCATTCGTCGAGGCGGTTAAGTAATTGGGTTGAGCAATAAGATATATATTGTTATGATTTTCAAGTTATGACACAATTAAAATTTATGAAATGTTGAAAATAGAGAGGGAGCTCTGCCAAACTTTTTGTAGGATTTTTCAGTCTTTGTATAGTTTGGGTTTTGCTTGGTTGGTTTATATCACGTCCCGAGTTTTGTAATGATTGTATATGCCATGTGCTTTTGGTATTCAGTCATTATGAAATTTAGGGTGTGACAATAATATAATGATGTCTCCTTCATTTATCATTTCCCTGAAAGAGGTAAGACATTATGGTGGAAATTTTATAACTATGATTTTAAAGATCGAAATGGTTTACTTCTTATTTATATGCATTTACATATGATGCTATTTATGCCCAAAAGGATTTGCAATGTAGTTTTAGACTCAACTTGTAGTTTTGCATTGTTCTGTAGTTGATAGGCATCAATTTCATATTTTTGCAGGGCCCTAGGCAACTAGATGGTAAACAATGTAGTATTCATGCAATGCGCTTCATGCGAGACAAAATGAGCGATCCTTTTCCTTTGCCATTGAAAGTAAATAAAATACCTCTCACATTTCAACTTAATTTATGCTTGATATCTTTAGCAACTGTGTTTTTAACTTTTTTTTCTCTATTTTGCAAAATATTAACCTGGTTGTTTCTTATATTCCAGCTAAAAAAATCTTAGCCATAAAAAGGCCTTCACCGACAAGGAGATAAATGAAGTTCGAATGGATTTTGTTATGTTCATCCAATTAAGAATATATTATGAACTATCCTCAAGACGAAGATGAACCATAAGGCGGAAGACATATATGTGGGTGATCGACTTTGACGAGATTATGTTATTTTTTCATTTGGATTTGGATTAGGCTGATTATATTTATATGAATTATATTGGAAATGTGTTATTTATTTAATTATGTTTTATGATTAAGTACAAATATATATTGGTTATTCAAGGGGATTGGAATGTACTGTTTCAATGAAATTAGCAATATATGTGAGTGTTACTTGAAATTTAATGGATCATATTCAAGTATGTAGTTTATTCAGGTGCGTAGTTTATTGTAGGTCCCCAATTTTGTGCGTGTTCATATATATTCATGTTTATTTTTTTAATAAAAAAAATATACATATCACGGTTTTATCCAAATTGTCATGATTAATGGTACTTTTTATGACCGTTCAAAAGAATGAATGCATAACAGTTTATTTAAAACTGTCACAAATGATATGATTTGTTGTGACGGTTTTTGAGAAGTTGTTACCATTTTTAATGGTAGAGATAGGCTAGTCTAGAACAAATATTTGTGATGGTTTTGGGGAAAACAAAATGACCCCTACCCCGTCACGGTTTTGAAAAAAAACAGTGACAAAAGACTTTTTGTCACTACTTTTAATAGTGATATAAAGCCTTTCTTCTTGTAGTGGTTAACCAAGACACGCCGTTTGGAGATTAAATGCTTAGGTGGGACTCACAAAAGACATCGCATCTGGATCTGCCGCAGCCATTGCTTGTCTTGTACATATTTGGAAGACAAGAAACCGAGTTCTTTATGATGGTGGGAAGATTGAGAAGGGGCATGTCAAAATACATATCAAAAGGGTTATTCTAAGAGCACATGAACTCTCTGGTAGCACCATGGACAACACCCCTTTGGAATTGGAAGCACTTCATGCCTTGGGATTGAGGAACAAACTGAGACAAGCACCAAGGATTCTTGAGTGTTATTGGACTGCTCCATCACCTGAATACTTAAAAATCAATGTGGATGGCTGTGCTCATAGCTAGTAATTCGCCGAATTATTCACGAATTATTCGCGAATTATAAGGTTTGGCGAATAAAACGAATAATTCGGCGAATTTTTGAATGATACGGTTTAATTCGAATTGGTTGGGTCGGGCTTATAATTGCGAATTATTCGCGAATTATTCACAATTATAAGGTTTGGCGAATAAAATGACATTTGTATTATTTTTTTCATGAATAAAATTGTAAAAATAAAAATAAAAAACGTTATATACTTATATATCAAAATTTTAAATGTAAAATATATAGCAATTTTAAAGAAATATATTCAGATATATACCCGCTTTAAAACACGATATCGTATTTTTACCGTTAAGCGTTTTATTGGACCCGAATATTTAAAAGTATTATTGTTGAAAATTTCGAATCTTAGGCGAATAATTGACGTACCGAACTTTTGCCGTCCACGAATTTACTAGCTATGGCTGTGCTCGAGGCAACCCTGGTCCAACAGGTTGGGGAACACTATTCAGGAAGCATATAGGCAAAGTTGTTGGAGTTTATATTGGGGGAATAGGCTCAGATACAAACTATGTGGCTGAATAAAAAACTATTGTTGAAGGAATAACTAAGGCAATTGAGATAGGATTCACGAAAGTATGGGTGGAGTCGGACTCCATGACAGCAATTAAAGCATTCCAAACTAACTCAGTGCACTGGAAAGTTAGAGCAGATTGGGAAAGGACTAAAGGGAAGGCAGATATAGTTCTAACAAGCACATGGAGGGAGGCAAATTTTGAAGCAGACTTGTGTACAAAGAAAGGAGCGACCCTAGCAAAAGGCCAGAAGCAATGGTTGGAGAATAGACCTAATTTTGTTTACAGGGTAGAGAATCAACACTCTACTTATTTCAGATTTATTTCTTAAAAATTTCGGAAATGTATGTTGGAGTGGTCTACCCAGGGCCCTCACAAAATGTATACTGTTTTTTCTTTGCTATCTAATGCAATTACCTTTTAGCAAAAAAAAAACTGTTATTTCTTTCGTTACATAATGTATTCTTACTTTGTAGTTTTTTTATAATCTGCTTGATTTTGCCTTTATCTTATGAGAGATGATTTAAGGTGTTTTCACGACCAAAAGGATTCAAGTTGTGGGGAAGAATTTACTCCATTTCTCGACTAGTTGTGTGATTGAAGAACTCTTAATCATCACTATTTCTAAGAAATACAAAGTAGGGTTTTAATTTGTGGGGTGTCGATTTGGAGCTATTTCGATGGAAATAATTGGGGGTTTTACTATATTATAGTATGGAACTTATAGGGAAATCTTTAAGGACTATAGACTTTGCTTGGAAGGATGCATCTTAGCTTTGGAGCTGATTTCTTAAAAGAGCTTATTCGGTAACTCAAAAGCAAGTAAATATTTCTTTTATTTTTCCCGAATCTAATAAGGGATTGTCCAATGACTCTGAGAAGAAGGTTATATATATATTTATCATTACTGTTTCACATGTCAAGAAAGATATATGTTCGGAATGATTGTTGCTTATTTTACTTTAAGTTTGTATTAGTATTGAGTGCATAATTAATTTAAGTATATCGATCTATTGTTAATGGTGATGTGTTTCGTTATTGTCCTTTCAGACAATTACTTTAATTAGGATGTTTATTTAGTTGTTTTGGTGTTTGTATTGCTGGTTTCAATGGTGTGTTTGGTCTCGATATCATCCTTTTAAACAATAATATCTTAACCGAAATGATTTGGTATTCGGCCACTAAATGTTATTGTGAGTGCTGTGCAATATGAGTTGTAATTCATTTTTATGGAAAGATGGTTTATCTATTGAGTTTCGATATTCGAGTTATTATATCGAATTGTTAAGATATAATACCGAACTATTGATTTGTTCTGTGGGTTTGTTGAGTTATAATGTCGATGTGCTATATTTTGGAAGAACGACGTATGACTTGATCCCTGAAAGGGTACGTAGGCAGCCACCTAGCACAGCCGCTTCCGTAGGTAGAGATACCCACCCCGTAGAGTTCTTTGTTTCCGATATTTGATCATTGTTTTATTTCATAACTATATATGTTAGAGCGTATGTACTTAGTGTGATATGTTTAATATTTGGTCCTCACGTATTTTGCTTGGAAGAACTGATATTAAGTGATTCAGGTTTAATGTTGTACGTATATAGTATGTCATTTGGTTACGAATAGACAGATGCAGGAATGGCACTAAGAGTAAGTTTTACTATAACTTAGATATTTATCGCTATGAGTGTCATTAATTCTAGTTCTGTTTGTGTCCACCCGGTTGCTATATTAGAGATATCTTTATTTGTTTAGTTTGTTTAACCAATATTAGTTTGATACTTAAGTGATCTAGCACTTGTCAAGACGTTTTAGTATCTTTCTCTTTTGTATCTCTTTTAGAAAGTTTTATAGTAAGTACTTATTGTTAAGGGCGTAAACCTTTTGATAGTTATGGGACTTAGATGTATGTATGTTAATTGCACTATATAAGTCGTGTAATAGGGTTTCTGGGATGTTTGTATATTTATAATTTTATTCTTATTCGAGGATTGGTTACTTAACTTAACTGGCATTGGTTGAGATGGTTAAGTGGCTGGTTTTACGAATCAGTATATCTTTTAGTAGTTGAATTTATGACTGAGGTATGAGGTTTTATATTTGGTTTGGATGTATTCTTATTAAATTTTCAGGTTATGACAGGTTATCATATTTATGAAATGTTGAAAATACAAAGGAGACTACCAAAATTTTCCAAAAAAGTCACGCAGTTTAGGTATATAATTGTTTGAGATTTGGGGCGTTACAAGCATGGCAGCATCCAACATCTTGATATTGCACCTTGTTAGCTTCTTCCATCTTTTGATTCTAATAACGAAACAATCCACCTTGTATATTTATCAAAAAAAAAGATGCATATTTATCCCAAAAAAAAAAAAAAAAAAAAACAATCCACCTTGCATTTCATTCTATATTACATACTCCACCAACTCATCATGTATTATTTTTACTCTTGAATAAGTATTATTTGAATAGAGAGATCTTATTTGGGATATGGTACAAGGTAGAGACTAGAGATTACTATATAGTACTAGCTGCAGTCATGCATCATGGTGAATATTGGAAGAACTGTTGATGGTGTTAGTGGTGGAGTTTTCTGATAGAATTTGTAAAATCTTTTGTGTGGTCTCAGCTTCTGACATCTGATCCTCTCTGTTGATCTTCTTGTATGCTTCAAAGAACTCTTTGTTCTCTTTCTCCAACTCCTTCCACACTGTTGCATGGTTTTATGTACATATATGATATTTTCACATGTGCATGTATGCTTTCGTAAGGAGGAAGATGCAAGAAGTGACTTAGATTACATACCTGTATGAGTTATGACTGGCATGATATTAGCGTGCTTAGAAAGAGCATCCATGCACTCATCTTCATTCATATGGAACATTACACACGTCTCTATCAAGTGTTGCACCTGTATACACATGCACCATCACCAAATGTCAAACTCATATCGTATTGACAAATCCATGCTTTATCTCATTATGCATATGCTTAATTATATTAGCTATTTAAAGATGAACCAATTAATAGATCAAACGTTCATACATGTAATCGAGTTTATTAGAAACATACCATATGAATATATGAAGCAGAAGAGTCCCCCATGATTAAATACGTTACGTACACCTTGATTACACTCAAATGAACAATATATATCTATCACCTAGCACTACTATAGATAAGTACCAAATAGGATATATGCTGATGGAGAACAATATAACTATAGTTGAAAAGGTTTCTACATGAATGTTTAGAGATCAAACTATATATTAGTAAACTATGCTATGAATATTGATGAAGCAAGATATATAAGTAGGTGGTGGAGGTGGAATTAGTGTTGGTGGGGGGCCAGTAGTGCCACGTGAGAGATAGATGATGATTGGTTGAGATGAGTTGAGGTAAGATTTATTGACGGTAGTTATTTGTCTTACAGGTGTCCTCTTGGCACCTTCCACGTGCATTGCTAGGATTCCATGCCATGACAACTCAGCATCCACATCACATACCGTTTTACCAACTTATAAACAACCAAATCCTTCGTCCACTCCGTATAAGAATTGGAAACCTGACAAAAACTTTACATAAAAAATCTGAAGAAATTTGATTCAACGAGGACAAACCAAGTTGTGTTTTAACATCAAACTCGTATAGAAAACTGATTTTTTTTTAATCAATTGTGAGTAGAAACTGAAGCCCTAACATTGACAAGCTATAGTAACATTAGTAAGCTTGTCTCGGCTCATTTGTGAAACCACCTTTTTAATCTGTTCAGGCCATGCTGAGCTACAGCCTGCTGATACGTACTGTATGCATGAGCTTCAGCTAAGACAAAAACAATATGAGCTTATGTTTGTTCATGCTTAGCAACTTCAGTAAGTTACGTGATCGAGCTCCAGCATGTTTCGAAGGAGCCAAGCATGAGCAGATTTGCAATCATTTATCGAACCAATTGAGATATAAGACTACTGAAAATGTTGAAACAATTCTAAAAAGGCACATTTTATGGACCATTTAAGGAGTAATTGGCGACCTTACGTTAGTAACAATTTTGTTCGATGTACTACCCGAGGAAAAGAAACGTAACTATGTAAGCTTTTTGCTACATAAGAGATAAAAATGTTTATAATAAATCCGAGTTCTGCTTCTTCTACACCAATGCCAATAATATGGTTGTACGAAATGTGCAAGATAAGTCTAGCTCTTGGAACCGCACATTATGAGCTTCAGTTTATGGCAAGAATGGTATTCACTCGAAATCCACTTGATCCATGTCTGGTTTCTAAGAATCCTATATCCGAATGACAAAATAAATTTCAACCTCCCACACGAAAAGCTTTTTGATCAGAGTATGATAATTAATTCTAGATAGGGATATGTAAGGGACATCTCATGTCATCATGTGACGATGTACGTGCACAACTCATATATAACGACTCCTTCAGTATAATGCGACTCCAAACATATGACACTCGTAGATGACTCCAAACACTTGCTATATCTAAAGACTCGCATGCTCAACAGCCCCAGCGTCTCGTGACTTGACCCCCATCTCATGACGTCATCTCATGACGTCATCACCTGGTAATGTCATCATTACTAACTCTTTACAAAGGTCTAGCCATCCACCATTACATGTTTCTGCGTGTCAATTTTCTCTTTGAGAGCAACTCCCCCTTGTGCAAAGGAGAGTCACCTTTTTGATGAAAAACTTTAAAATTTTGATTTTTGATTTTTATTAAATGATAGGTTTTAACCATTAGGGCATACTTTATGGGGTTTCATTTAGAGATATAAAGATAAGTTTTTGTACTTTTATTTAACACCCTCTTGATGCATCAATGCCAAGATCTCTCAAGTTACTATTAGAAACTTAACCCTCACTAATACCAAATAAAATTCCACATATGTTGAATTGAAAATTCTTTTATATATCAAGTAGATTTGTTATAAATCAATTCTTCAAATTAGCGGAAATTAATTAACTACTGCAATTTAAATAATTATGGCAAAGTAATGGCTTCTATATATGTAGTGAATATAGAGAGATAAATAACTCAATTACATCCACAAGACAGAATTTTAGGTCTAACAACCTAGACTAAAAACCTTCACACAGGGTTCTTCTACGTTTAACCGAACAATCCGTTATCAATCAAGAGTTTACAAGAGTTTACGGTTATGGTGAATTAAGCCCTAATATTGTATAAACTTGCTAACCATATATAGGCCAAAAACTTGCTAACCTATCTCAACTGTTCACGCACCTCTTAGCACCCGCTTAAGAGTTTTTCAAAAGACACGCTTCTTAGCACCAGATTCTGCTCCCAAATTCTTTCCATATGCTTTGACTAAACTCTATACATTCCATAGAATATGGATCCACTTACTAAAGACTTAAATTTCAAGTACCCAAAATCCAAAACACTATTTCTTGTGCAAAATTGAAGTACGTTCTTTCTTAATTGCAACATAGATATTATAACTAAGGGACAATAATCTTTAGATAACCCAAAGTTCATTTACTCATATTCTCTAATTTAATTTTCAGTTAGAAATTCCAAGTCAATAAAAAAATCACAATAAATTTCCGCTGTAGCTGATAATTTTAGTGCACCATCCTCATGATCGATCTTTATCAATGCATTACTGAATAGAAGTATATTAAAATTTTGTGGCAAGATAAAATAGTGGAAAGCTAAGGAGATATCGTTTAGTAGCATGGAGTTATTCCTCGTCATCATGATATGATGTGTTCACGGTTTTAACTACTAGCATATCAATTATATTCTCCACATTTTAGGTTTCTCTGTTGAAAAACAGTGTATCTTGTACGAGTACCTTAGTGCATCCTTTCATAGGTGTACCTTCTTACTATGTCACTATCTATGAAACTATGAAAGACAAATCATCTAATCTTATATGATCTTTCTACAGTTGCTTTTCTCTCGAGAATCATTTGTAAAGACCTGCAAGCGTGCAAAAAAGGAATACCTCATTGCTCGTTGGGCGCCCAAGGTTAATGCATGAATGTTGACAATAGTTCCATGTCTCTGAGTTTGCAACATGAGTAGTGTAATATTATGATACAATCAATAGAATTAAGTGCGTGCTATGGTGGTCATCCGATCCTTTATGTTTCAGAAAATTGATGCCAAGTACCTTTGTTATTACTGAAAATGTTGAAAGAGTTCTAAAAAGGCACATTTTATGGACCATTCAAGGAGTAATAGGCGAACTTACGTTAGTAACAATTTTGTTCGATGTACTACCCGAGGAAAAGAAACGTAACTATGTAAGCTTTTTGCTACAGAAGAGATAAAAATGTTTATAATAAATCCGAGTTCTGCTTCTTCTACACCAATGCCAATAATATGGTTGTACGAAATGTGCAAGATAAGTCTAGCTCTTGGAACCGCACATTATGAGCTTCAGTTTATGGCAGGAATGGTATTCACTCGAAATCCACTTGATCCATGTCTGGTTTCTAAGAATCCTATATCCGGATGACAAAATAAATTTCAACCTCCCACACTAATAAAAGCTTTTTGATCAGAGTATGATAATTCTAGATAGGGATATATGTAAGGGACATCTCATGTCATCATGTGACGATGTACGTGCACAACTCATATATAACGACTCCTTCAGTATAATGCGACTCCAAACATATGACACTCGTAGATGACTCCAAACACTTGCTATATCTAAAGACTCGCATGCTCAACAGCCCCAGCGTCTCGTGACTTGACCCCCATCTCATGACGTCATCACCTGGTAATGTCATCATTACTAACTCTTTACAAAGGTCGAGCCATCCACCATTACATGTTTCTGCGTGTCAATTTTCTCTTTGAGAGCAACTCCCCCTTGTGCAAAGGAGAGTCACCTTTTTGATGAAAAACTTTAAAATTTTGATTTTTGATTTTTATTAAATGATAGGTTTTAACCATTAGGGCATACTTTATGGGGTTTCATTTAGAGATATAAAGATAAGTTTTTGTACTATTTTTTAACACCCTCTTGATGCATCAATGCCAAGATCTCTCAAGTTACTATTAGAAACTTAACCCTCACTAATACCAAATAAAATTCCACATATGTTGAATTGAAAATTCTTTTATATATCAAGTAGATTTGTTATAAATCAATTCTTCAAATTAGCGGAAATTAATTAACTACTGCAATTTAAATAATTATGGCAAAGTAATGGCTTCTATATATGTAGTGAATATAGAGAGATAAATAACTCAATTACATCCACAAGACAGAATTTTAGGTCTAACAACCTAGACTAAAAACCTTCACACAGGGTTCTTCTACGTGTAACCGAACAATCCGTTATCAATCAAGAGTTTACAAGAGTTTAGGGTTATGGTGAATTAAGCCCTAATATTGTATAAACTCGCTAACCATATATAGGCCAAAAACTTGCTAACCTATCTCAACTGTTCACGCACCTCTTAGCACCCGCTTAGGAATTTTTCAAAAGACACGCTTCTTAGCACCAGATTCTGCTCCCAAATTCTTTCCATATGCTTTGACTAAACTCTATACATTCCATAGAATATGGATCCACTTACTAAAGACTTAAATTTCAAGTACCCAAAATCCAAAACACTATTTCTTGTGCAAAATTGAAGTATGTTCTTTCTTAATTGCAACATAGATATTATAACTAAGGGACAATAATCTTTAGATAACCCAAAGTTCATTTACTCATATTCTCTAATTTAATTTTCAGTTAGAAATTCCAAGTCAATAAAAAAATCACAATAAATTTCCGCTGTAGCTGATAATTTTAGTGCACCATCCTCATGATCGATCTTTATCAATGCATTACTGAATAGAAGTATATTAAAATTTTGTGGCAAGATAAAATAGTGGAAAGCTAAGGAGATATCGTTTAGTAGCATGGAGTTATTCCTCGTCATCATGATATGATGTGTTCACGGTTTTAACTACTAGCATATCAATTATATTCTCCACATTTTAGGTTTCTCTGTTGAAAAACAGTGTATCTTGTACGAGTACCTTAGTGCATCCTTTCATAGGTGTACCTTCTTACTATGTCACTATCTATGAAACTATGAAAGACAAATCATCTAATCTTATATGATCTTTCTACAGTTGCTTTTCTCTCGAGAATCATTTGTAAAGACCTGCAAGCGTGCAAAAAAGGAATACCTCATTGCTCGTTGGGCGCCCAAGGTTAATGCATGAATGTTGACAATAGTTCCATGTCTCTGAGTTTGCAACATGAGTAGTGTAATATTATGATACAATCAATAGAATTAAGTGCGTGCTATGGTGGTCATCCGATCCTTTATGTTTCAGAAAATTGATGCCAAGTACCTTTGTTATTACTGAAAATGTTGAAAGAGTTCTAAAAAGGCACATTTTATGGACCATTCAAGGAGTAATAGGCTAACTTACGTTAGTAACAATTTTGTTCGATGTACTACCCGAGGAAAAGAAACGTAACTATGTAAGCTTTTTGCTACAGAAGAGATAAAAATGTTTATAATAAATCCGAGTTCTGCTTCTTCTACACCAATGCCAATAATATGGTTGTACGAAATGTGCAAGATAAGTCTAGCTCTTGGAACCGCACATTATGAGCTTCAGTTTATGGCAGGAATGGTATTCACTCGAAATCCACTTGATCCATGTCTGGTTTCTAAGAATCCTATATCCGGATGACAAAATAAATTTCAACCTCCCACACTAATAAAAGCTTTTTGATCAGAGTATGATAATTCTAGATAGGGATATATGTAAGGGACATCTCATGTCATCATGTGACGATGTACGTGCACAACTCATATATAACGACTCCTTCAGTATAATGCGACTCCAAACATATGACACTCGTAGATGACTCCAAACACTTGCTATATCTAAAGACTCGCATGCTCAACAGCCCCAGCGTCTCGTGACTTGACCCCCATCTCGTGACATCATCACCTGGTAATGTCATCATTACTAACTCTTTACAAAGGTCGAGCCATCCACCATTACATGTTTCTGCGTGTCAATTTTCTCTTTGAGAGCAACTCCCCCTTGTGCAAAGGAGAGTCACCTTTTTGATGAAAAACTTTAAAATTTTGATTTTTGATTTTTATTAAATGATAGGTTTTAACCATTAGGGCATACTTTATGGGGTTTCATTTAGAGATATAAAGATAAGTTTTGTACTATTTTTTAACACCCTCTTGATGCATCAATGCCAAGATCTCTCAAGTTACTATTAGAAACTTAACCCTCACTAATACCAAATAAAATTCCACATATGTTGAATTGAAAATTCTTTTATATATCAAGTAGATTTGTTATAAATCAATTCTTCAAATTAGCGGAAATTAATTAACTACTGCAATTTAAATAATTATGGCAAAGTAATGGCTTCTATATATGTAGTGAATATAGAGAGATAAATAACTCAATTACATCCACAAGACAGAATTTTAGGTCTAACAACCTAGACTAAAAACCTTCACACAGGGTTCTTCTACGTGTAACCGAACAATCCGTTATCAATCAAGAGTTTACAAGAGTTTAGTTTAGGGTTATGGTGAATTAAGCCCTAATATTGTATAAACTCGCTAACCATATATAGGCCAAAAACTTGCTAACCTATCTCAACTGTTCACGCACCTCTTAGCACCCGCTTAGGAATTTTTCAAAAGACACGCTTCTTAGCACCAGATTCTGCTCCCAAATTCTTTCCATATGCTTTGACTAAACTCTATACATTCCATAGAATATGGATCCACTTACTAAAGATTTAAATTTCAAGTACCCAAAATCCAAAACACTATTTCTTGTGCAAAATTGAAGTATGTTCTTTCTTAATTTGCTCTAATTGCAACATAGATATTATAACTAAGGGACAATAATCTTTAGATAACCCAAAGTTCATTTACTCATATTCTCTAATTTAATTTTCAGTTAGAAATTCCAAGTCAATAAAAAAATCACAATAAATTTCCGCTGTAGCTGATAATTTTAGTGCACCATCCTCATGATCGATCTTTATCAATGCATTACTGAATAGAAGTATATTAAAATTTTGTGGCAAGATAAAATAGTGGAAAGCTAAGGAGATATCGTTTAGTAGCATGGAGTTATTCCTCGTCATCATGATATGATGTGTTCACGGTTTTAACTACTAGCATATCAATTAAATTCTCCACATTTTAGGTTTCTCTGTTGAAAAACAGTTTATCTTGTACGAGTACCTTAGTGCATCCTTTCATAGGTGTACCTTCTTACTATGTCACTATCTATGAAAGAAAAATCATCTAATCTTATTTGATCTTTCTACAGTTGCTTTTCTCTCGGTAATCATTTGTAAAGACCTGCAAGCGTGCAAAAAAGGAATACCTCATTGCTCGTTGGGCGCCCAAGGTTAATGCATGAATGTTGACAATAGTTCCATGTCTCTGAGTTTGCAACATGAGTAGTGTAATATTATGATACAATCAATAGAATTAAGTGCGTGCTATGGTGGTCATCCGATCCTTTATGTTTCAAAAAATTGATGCCAAGTACCTTTGTTATTACTGAAAATGTTGAAAGAGTTCTAAAAAGGCACATTTTATGGACCATTCAAGGAGTAATAGGCGACCTTACGTTAGTAACAATTTTGTTCGAAGTACTATCCGAGGAAAAGAAACGTAACTATGTAAGCTTTTTGCTACAGAAGAGATAAAAATGTTTATAATAAATCCGAGTTCTGCCTCTTCTACACCAATGCCAATAATATGGTTGTACGAAATGTGCAAGATAAGTCTAGCTCTTGGAACCGCACATTATGTATGAACTTCAGTTTATGGCAGGAATGGTATTCACTCGAAATCCACTTGATCCATGTCTGGTTTCTAAGAATCCTATATCCGGATGACAAAATAAATTTCAACCTCCCACACGAAAAGCTTTTCGATCAGAGTATGATAATTCTAGATAGGGATATGTAAGGGACATCTCATGTGGCGATGTACGTGCACAAGACTCATATATAACGACTCCTTCAGTATAATGCGACCCCAAACATATGACACTCGTAGATGACTCCAAACACTCGCTATATCTAAAGACTCGCATGCTCAACAGCCCCAGCATCTCGTGACTCGACCCCCACCTCGTGATGTCATCACCTGCTAATGTCATCATTACTAACTCTTTGCACAGGTCCAGCCATCCACCATTTCATGTTTCTGCCTGTCAAGGATATGGAAACCAGCTAAGAACGCGGTCTTTACAGTCAAAGAAACATTTGAAGTTGTTAGAAAAAAAAGGGTCTAAGGTCAGCTGGCACAAATGGGTCTGGTTTAAGCATACAACATACTCACCCGAGAGCAGCAGGTCAAATGGGGAATGCTTCAAAAGGCAGTTACCACTGATGATTCATGATAGTGTGAAAAAGGAAAGGGTACATCTTACTTCCAATTGCAGATTGTGTAACAAGGAGGAAGAGAGTGTCATTCACATGCCATGGAGAGTGTCATCCACATGCCATGGGAGTGTGATACTGCTAAGTTACTATGGTCTTAGTTAGCTGACCTTTTCAAGATCACTCTTACTAGCTTGGACCTTCAAAATGTAATGAGAGCGGCAAAATTACTCAGTCCTAT
This sequence comes from Coptis chinensis, assembly GCF_015680905.1. Classification (NCBI taxonomy): domain Eukaryota; kingdom Viridiplantae; phylum Streptophyta; class Magnoliopsida; order Ranunculales; family Ranunculaceae; genus Coptis; species Coptis chinensis. The sequence goes on along the minus strand of NC_141456.1, from coordinate 19,894,413 downwards.
AAGGAATGAACTTTGGAATGCATCAGCAGTTCAACTTGTGACACAAATTTGGAAGACAAGAAATAAAATTTTCTTTGATGATATGAAGTTGAATACTGGACACATGAAGAAAGAGGTTATTAAGGGAATCCAAACAGCGGGATTGCTTGCTACAGGCACAATCCTTAACTCCCAACATGACCTAACTATCCTGCACTTCATTAACATCAAGGGAAGAATTAGAAGATCAGGTAACATAATAGAAGTTTCATGGAATCCTCCACTTCATGGCTTTGTAAAAGCAAACACATGCAGACGGGTCTGCATTAGGCAACCCTGGTACTGGAGGAGCAGGAGTCATCTTTTGAGGTCCTAATGCAGAGATATTGGGCGCACTAGCTCATGGTTTAGGAGTCACCACCAACTATGATGCTGAATGCACAGCTATTGTTCTTGCAGCGGAAGTGGCTGGGGAGAAGAATTGAAAGCAGTTATGGATAGAGAGTGACTCAATTGCTGCTGCTTTTGCCTTCAAGAGTGACTCCCATGGTTTTTGTTAGCTAGGTGAAGAACGCAGTTCAGAAGCTTGAATACTGATGCATCTCTCATACCTTGAGGGAAGCTAATTTTTGTGTCTGCTGCAGCAAAGAAATGATCTACATACTATGGCCCTTGGTGACCCACATGGAGTATTACAAGACCACCCTACATCACAACTATAGAATACCCATATAGGACATATTATAGATTTGATTAGGTCTTCGATTTGTAACTCCATTGTTGTATCTGACATGCTCTTTCTTTCTTTGCAGTAACATTTTTTAATTTGTTATCAATAAAATACCTTACTTGTGTGCAAAAAAGAGCTCTAAATACTTTCTTTCTTTGCGCATACAACATTCTCTGAAGTCTGATCATCCAAAACCCAGGTAATCATCTAAATGTGCAACAATAATAGCACATCAACTTCATGAATCTAAACGCGCGTGTGTTTGAACTCGGACCTCTCTCTCCTTTACCTTGTTCAACAGAACTACGTCTGTGAGGGATAGGCATTCTTGCCTGCCACATCTTGCTCAATGACTTTACAGTGTTGATGACCAGGACTGAATTTCCACCCACTTATGCAACTCACTGAAGGTGATAAAGAAGAGAATTCATCAGCCTAAGTATCTCAATCACCAAGTTATTATCTTTCGTCCTATTTCCATTTGTCTTTTTTCCTGATATCACCAAACTGTATTATTTTGGGCGAAGTAGGCATTTTCAAAATAAATGATCTGTATGGTTCTGGACGAACTTAAACGTATATTCGGCATCTTATGTAAACGAATATAACTAACTCAATTATCATCTTAATTAGGAGAAAAAAGTACTTACAGAAGTGTAAAGTGAAAAGCAAAGTAACGTCATCCTATATGTTCCAAAGAAAAATAGGCTATTGGAGCAACTTGAATAGCCTTTTGGTCGTGAAAACACCTTAAATCATCTCTCATAGGATAAAGACACAATCAAGCAGATTACAAAAAAAAACTACAGAGTAAGAATACATTATGTAATGAAAGAAATAGCAGTTTTTTTTTTTTTTTTTTTTTTTTTTTTTTTTTTTTTTTGGCTAAAAGGTAATTGCATTAAGATAGCAAAGAAAAAACAGTATACATTTTGTGAGGGCCCTGGGTAGACCACTCCAACATATATTTCCAAAATTTTAAGAAATAAATCTAAAATAAGTAGAGTGTTGATTCTCTACCCTATAAACAAAATTAAGTCTATTCTCCAACCATTGCTTATGGCCTTTTGCTAGGGTCGCTTCTTTCTTTGCACACAAGTTTGCTTCGAAATTTGCCTCCCTCCATGTGCTTGTTAGAACTATATCTGCCTTTCCTTTAGTCCTTTCCCAATCCGCTCTAACTTTTCAGTGCACTGGGTTAGTTTGGAATGCTTTAATTGCTGCCGTGGAATTCGACTCCACCCATACTTTCGTGAACCCTATTTCAATTGCCTTAGTTATACCTTTAACAATAGCTTCTGATTCAGCCACATAATTTGTATCTGAGCCTATTCCCCCAGTGTAAACTCCAACAACTTCGCCTGTATGCTTTCTGAAAAGTGTTTCCCAGCCTGTTGGACTAGGGTTGCCTTGAGCACAGCCATCCACATTGATTTTTAAGTATTCAGGTGATGGAGCAATCCAATAACACTCAAGAATCATTGGTGCTCGTCTCAGTTTGTTCCTTAGTCCCAAGGTATGAAGTGCTTCCAATTCTAGAGGGGTGTTGTCCATGGTGCCACCAGAGAGCTCATGTGGTCTTAGAATAGCTCTTTTGATATGTATTCTGACCTGCCCCTTCCCACCATCTTAAAAAACTCAGTTTCTTGTCTTCCAAATATGTACAAGGCAAGCAATGGCTGCGGCAGACCAGATGTCTTTCGATTTTGTTTCGACTCAAAGTTGTGTTTTTTATGATTATTTTTTGTTTGCTTGATACTATATCGATTTTGATTGAAATTAGGTTTATTTGTCTATTCAATTTATTGAGAGGTGCACTTAAGTTTGTAGATTGTGAGCATACAAGATTATTTGCTTTAGTTGCGTGGTTTTTTATTGGTGGGTGGCACTCTTAATTCGTTATTGCAATTTTGTGGTTATTTTTATGGACCCCTTTTGTTCTATTTACTAACGTTCATCTCTCTTCCACTCTCTACCTTAGGAACTAATAGCTTCGCTTTGAGGGTTTTTTTTCCTTAATGGAAGGTACAATTTTTAAGATTCATATGAATTTTTCTATGCAACCTATCATATTTTGTTGTTGAATGTAGTAAATGCATGTAATATAGTGAACGTAGATGTTTTAAATGTGCAAAGTACATGTTATTGCCTTTTGACCTCTCTACCCATTAAAATCATGTGTAAAAAACCACATTTGCAATTTGTACTAGCTGTTAAGGGTCTCAGTTGTTGAATGGTTGTGTGTTTTGTATTCTAGATGCCTCACTTCTAGAGTTCTCTTAATTTTCAGTACTCATTTTGTACCGGATGTTATTGTTTGCACTTATTGACTTTTATATGCAAAATATTCATGATGTAGCTCCGCAATTGTTTTAATAAAGGCCTATGCAGCATGTATACCTGAGTTTTATGGTTGGGGTTTTATGGCTTTATTGACTATTTTTTTTTTTGTAAAAGTGGTTTCTAGATAAAGTTCATCTCTTTGCTATATTGTTGATTCCAATGCAACATATTAGTGAAATGGTTATTAATTGTTTTTTTTTTGTGAATGGAGTGTGCAGTTAGTAAGAAAGAAGAAGTGGGTTTTGTCGAAGATAAGTTTTGAATTGAACATGTTGATTTGAACTATTTATTCGAGAAAGACGGTAGTATACATGGGCACTAGGATTTGAAGGTTTGTTCTTTCATTTTTAGACTTGAAACTTTAGGTGAATGATAGTTGTGAGTTTGATATGTCAACTGCATCGGCGTAAGTCGTTATGTTTGCACACAGTGCCTCTTTTTAGAATATAATGTGTTTCTAGTTTTCTTATGTGTGTTATTGGTTGGGTCTTGATTGTGTTTGCTAATATTCCCAATTGGATTTTAGATAGGTGGTTTTTTAGATTGGTAGTAAGACTAGTAAGTCATGTCATCCTGGAGCGCCAAAGGAAACTTTTACTTGTATTGGGTCAAAATACTATCGATGAACTGTTGGAGTCTAAGTTATGGGTTTTGAGTTTTGAGTAGTTTAGTTGAACCGTTTCCGGATAGTTCATATTAATTGTTAGTATCAAGGCTTGGTTGTTTGTTCATATTAGTATGAGTATTATTGGTTGTGTTCTTATATTATTATGTGTTGTGATTTTCTTTTTTGGCACTTGGGTTGTTTCTTCATATCAGTTTTGTTTGGCACTTAATATTCTAAAATTTAGTATATAATTCAATGTGTGCCCTGATGTTTTTGGCCACATTATGTGTCATTGTCATTTCAGGATTTCAACTGAGAAGTAAGCACTACTAACCATAAAGCTTTGGCAGTAACATATGCTTAAATCTTGTTGCCTATGCAATATCAAGTTATGTTACTTTTTCCCAGGGAGGACGATGCGGTATATATGGTACCAATTGTCCAGAGTGGATTACGAGTATGGAGGTATTTCTCTCTCTCCCTCTTTTGAAACTCATCTAAAAAATATAGTTAAAATACACTATTATGTTTAAAGTGATTCGTTGGCAAAGAGAATTCCTTCCACTCAACTGCTTTAGAACCATTTTCTATTTTGTTTGACTTTGTTTTGTTTTTCTTGTGTGGAAAACTTTATTCACCTATATGTTGCGACTTTAGTTTTAATTTCTTAGCATATTCTTCACAAGGCTCAAGATTTGCATATATGTTTTAATACGTACTTCAAATCTTTTTAGGCCTACAACGCTCCTAGGTATGCCTTTGAAAGTGTTTCAATGTTCACCCAAGCTTATTATGGTTTGTAGCTCGGTTCACTATCCAATTTCTATTATGTTAATTTAGGGGTAGAATGTTCATTTAGTTAGAACGTCTACAACTGATTAAATGATGTAACGTTAATGAACTCACTAACTATGATGAGTGTTGAGCTTATTTATTGAGATATTGTTTGTGTTAAAGCTGCAAATGAAGCTAAATACTATTAAGATCTTGTTTGTTTCTTCCACACAATTAATTCTTTTTGAGCTTCCACTTATTGGGAAGTAATATATTATGCATATTTGACTAAGTACACAGGCACATAAGTTTTGTTTCATTCACAGCTTGCACAGTTGCACTAGTACAAACATATATAACTAGTCATGGAATGAATACTTTACATATGTATTACGGAGCAATGGAGCACATAACCCTCATTGTTCTTTATAACCCGTTATACTAACTCTACAAGGATGCGTGGCTCGACCACGTGTCAATGTCTTCACAATTTATTATTATTTGTTGACTTTTTAGGTTTGGTTTTCCCTATTGGTGGACTACTCGGTATCTGATTTGTACTAGCCAGGTGCAAGGGAAGTCTGCACTGTGCTTCAAGAATATAAAACAGGTTAGACAAATCTTTCTTACTTTTTTTTTTTTACAATTTCTCTGCCCCATTTATCTCCGTGTTTGAAACTAATGCCTTGATGACTGGATGCTTCTAGTTAGGCGTCATGGTTAGAGAATCCACATTATTTGCTCTATATATTATCATTGGACACAAGTTTTTGTTTGAAAGTTTGAATTTCACTTGATGCAAAGTAGGTCGACCTGCTCTATACATTGTTATGTTCTGACCCCTCCTTTTTAGAGTTATGTTGGGTCCATGGCTTACTAGTACATATTACAAGGCAATATTTTTGGATAGTCCTAGGTTTATAGAAGTGGTGTTTTTGCTTATAAAGTGTTTCAAAGCCTTTTAGAATAGCTAGATAGATCATTTTGTTGTTGTTTAGTGTTAGGATTGATCGAGTAGAGTTAGTGCCCAAAATGTGAGTTGACTAGAGACTACTGGAAAGGGGGAGTGAGTTGTCACTAGTAGTTTCCAGCGCTTCGGTTAGGCGCAGGTGCAGGACAGAAGGGAAGTGAAAGGTATAATGGATAACAAAGTTTCGAAGCAAGCTAAGCAATAACACACTTAAGGGAATGAATAAAGGACGCTATAAGGATGGTTTGATCTGGTAGGGACTTAATGGTAAAGAAAAGGTCTGCCTGGGACTAGATCTTTGAAGTAACCGAATTCTGCAAAACAGTTTACATTGGATGCTAGGTTTTCATATGATTTTTATAAAGCCATATTGTTGCAATACGTATAAAATTTTTCTTTACTTGACTTTCCAGTACCTCTGACACCTCTCAATTGATAGATTAGCTTGAGAGTAGTCATGAAGAGTTACTATATAAATAAGATATATACATGTCTTACCTTTTATGATTAAATTTGGCTTTAGATATAAACTGGATTAATCCTAGCCCCCAATAACACACATATATTGTGATACATATTTCACTTGTTGCTTTTTGAGCTAAGGTTGCCTGAACCTTATAGTGAGACCTTTTTTTTTTTTGTGAAAAACAACTATTTCATTAAGGGTTAGGAGGAAGTTTCTTGAATGTGAACCTCTAGTCTCAAGAGAAATTTGTTTCACTTTATGTTACATACTTGAAAGCTAGCCTACATACTAGATTGTGAGTCACACAGTTGTGGATACTATAAACTATGTATGCATAACACGATTTGGTGTGAAATTGGTATACCGAGTATCCTCTAATAAGGTGCTAAAGAGTCAAAGCGAGTCAAGATCTTCAGCTAAGAAAACTTGTGATAGTTATTATGGTCTTAAGCTTTATTTTTTTTAAAGTATTCTTTGCGTGAGGTATCTCTATGTCGTTGATGGGACCATATTTTGACTTTCTTAAAATATTCACATGCATTGCTTACTTGCATTTTCCTTTAGTCTTCTTTTGGATAAGTATACTTATGTCTCTTTTCATTTTTAATTTGTTGTTTGTACCAGATTGACCGATTGGTTGGTGGTAGATTGATAAGGAAAACTTGGGTGGATGATGTTCGAATCGGCATACTATAGGAATTTGGGGCTAAAATCTTATTTTGAAGAACTGATCTTAATTAGTTAATGACTTAGCTTTGAAGATTATGTAATTCAGTGTATTGGCAAAGACTAATTTTGTGGATGCTCAAATAATTTTATGGATAATCTTAATTAATGAAATATATTTTGCATTGATTTATTGTGAATATCTCTGAGTTTTATCATAAATTGTATTGGGCAGGTTTATATAAATTGAAATGATTCAAAATAATGTGTAATACCTAATATATATCTGAATAAAACTATTTGCAACGCTGAGCTCGTTGTAAACGAATCAGGATGCTACAAATGTGTTTACACCATCAGCAACACATTTGGTGCGGCTAAAACCACTCTTTTGTGACGCTTACAGTGGGGCAGCTAAAAGCACACTTTTTGCAATGCCTTTGGTGTGGCTAATGGTTTAAACTTTTTGTTACAAAGACGCTGCAGGTAATGCTCTTCTTTATTTGTGACGCCATACGGTGCAGCTAAAAGAAACCCTTTTGCAATGTTAGGACGTGTGGTTACAATCAACCTTTTGCAACGCCCACCGCTGCAAACAGTTTAAAATATTTTCAAAATTATTTCAGTTTGGGGAAATACTTTTGCAGCGCTAATCCAGTAATGGCAACGGTCAAGGCGTTGCAATAGCCTTCAAGCTTTTGCGACGCCAATTGCTTCGTCTCCATTTAGTTTTTGTGACCCAATTTTTTTGCAGCGCCTTTGCGACGCCTGCATTAGCATCACCATTGTTCATTTGCAACATTTTTTCACCCTTATAGCAGCCCCTGATGGCGTTGCAACTAAGCCCTTCTATTGTAGTGTAATCTCCGAACGACGTGTCTTAGGTAACATTGAAATCAATTTTACAGAGATAAAACATGATCATTTTTAATGAGTCCTATATTGGACGCCACTAGAATTGGATTGGGCAGCCTCCAGCCCAAGCCCAAACAGCAAAGCCCAGTACACCCCCCACCTAAATCACAAAACCGGGAAAACCTTTTCCACCGGTATCATCTCTCTCGCGCAAGCCCAAAAAACCCTTCGAGCTTTGTAACCCAAAAACTCAAAACCAAACCTTTGTTTTCTTGTAGTTTTAATTCAAGACCCACAAGCTGTCGTCTCCTAGTAAGCAAACTTAAAACCTTCTACCTTTATTTTGGCTGGTTCGTTTTAATTCGAGTTTTATTTTGGCTTGGTCGTTTTAATTCGAGTTTCATTTGGATTCAAGTACAGCATTTGGATATTGAATCTGCATTTGGATTGTGGCACCGATTTTAATCCGCATTTGGATATGCATTTTCAAGGTAAACTAGTGCGATACTGTGGCACTCATGGTTTACCTACAGTTGATAACCTTGGCAACCATCCCCGGCCCAACAATGTGTTTTATTACTACTGTTTTTTTTTTTTTTTTTTTTTTTTATTTAAATACCATCAATTATTACTACTGGGGGTGCACGCATGGCTTTGTTAGTGAAAACTGGAAATTAGTTCATTGAATATGTTTTAGTGGTTGTTCATAAGATTAAGTAACTCTAAATTGACAGATTTCTAACCGGGTACAACTAATGGTACTTGTGTGCAAAGAAGACTAGTTTTGTTTTCCCTTTAGCAAAAAGAAATTAAAAGGAAGTATCTGCCTCTATACCATGTCGTAATCTCAAATCGACGTGAAGTATGAATTGTGCTATTTCAATGAGGCTTTTTTGTTACTTTAGTTTACAATTCTATCACTTGTTGAGTTTTGTATGAAAACCTGTAACTCAGAACTCAGAACTGGGCATGAGTATACTTATATTCAACTGTAGAGTGTACGTAGACCACAATTTGATTGCTTATCATAGAGGCTTGTTCCTTTTGTATTGCAAAAGCATCCATCTAACATGCAAGATAGAGTAGTTAGTTTATTTCAATCATGATCCATCAATACACGTATGCTGGATACACATTAGTTGGATAATTTGGGACAGTGGAGGTTATATGTGTATGCTTTTTTTTTTTGTTCTGTCTCTATTTTTTGTTTCTCAATCCGCATTTGGATATGCATTTTCAAGGTAAACTAGTGCGATACTGTGGCACTCATGGTTTACCTACAGTTGATAACCTTGGCAACCATCCCCGGCCCAACAATGTGTTTTATTACTACTGTTTTTTTTTTTTTTTTTTTTTAAAAAATTTAAATACCATCAATTATTACTACTGGGGTGCACGCATGGCTTTGTTAGTGAAAACTGGAAATTAGTTCATTGAATATGTTTTAGTGGTTGTTCATAAGATTAAGTAACTCTAAATTGACAGATTTCTAACTGGTACAACTAATGGTACTTGTGTGGGCAACACTAGTTTTGTTTTCCCTTTAGCAAAAAGAGAAATTAAAAAGGAAGTATCTGCCTCTATACCATGTCGTAATCTCAAATCGACGTGAAGTATGAATTGTGCTATTTCAATGAGGCTTTTTTGTTACTTTAGTTTACAATTCTATCACTTGTTGAGTTTTGTATGAAAACCTGTAACTCAGAACTCAGAACTGGGCATGAGTATACTTATATTCAACTGTAGAGTGTACGTAGACCACAATTTGATTGCTTATCATAGAGGCTTGTTCCTTTTGTATTGCAAAAGCATCCATCTAACATGTCAAGATAGAGTAGTTAGTTTATTTCAATCATGATCCATCAATACACGTATGCTGGATACACATTAGTTGGATAATTTGGGACAATGGAGGTTATATGTGTATGCTTTTTTTTTTCTGTCTCTATTTTTTGTTTCTCATTCTTCTTAGTATGGTTTGAGCTTTTTGAACTCACATGTTATATTGGTACATGCAACTTTTGATTTCGAAATCAAAAGTTGCCTGTGAGTTCAAAACTTTTGATTTCAAAACATGTGAGTTCAAAAGCATACATTTAATTGGGTTTATTTTGTTATGGTTTTTCCCAGTGTTGTATCCAACTCTTCCTGCTTTTTATGTAACTTATTAATTGTTGCAAATTTTCTCTAAAAGACTCGTCAGGCACTTGTTGGTTCTTAAGTACCTGGTTTCAGTTGGTAGTTGTATTTCATTGTTTTTGTTTGGGTATTTGTTGGATGTTGATGGTAGAGGGGACTGAATTGGGGTGGTTGAAGTTATGTTATGTTATTTTTAGCATTTGGGTAACTTGTGACCAAGTTTCTAACATAGGTGTAGATTTGATTAAACTTATTATAGTTACTAATAACTTTGTAGCAATGGGTCCTCGACCAAAGAATGTCAGGAATGTAGCGAAAACTACATTCAAGGGTGTAAAGAAGTTGTTTGGTGGTGGCAGTTCCTCTTCTGGTCGCGGTGACGCGCCTAAGCCTGAGAAGAAGAGAGATATGGGGTCGAAAACAACGGCTTCAATCTGTAGAGGCGATAGAAAAGCAGATGATGATCCTATGAATGTAGGTGATGTAGAAGGAGAGAATAAGAGAAAAAAGAGTGCGGGCACCACGGCCTCAGTGCGTAGAGGGGACCACAATGAGGTTGTTCCGAGTAATGTAGATACTGAGAGTGAGAGTGAGAGTGAAACTGAGAGTGAGGGTGATATTAATGTAGATAAAGATTTAGATAATGTAGATAAATATTTAGATGTAGATGTAAATGTAGCAATGGATTGTGGAAAGAGTATAGTTGATGATGATGAGGATGACTCAGGTGAGGATGGAGATGATAGGGAAGAGTCTGGTGATGAAAAGGGTGATGAAGAGGAGGAGGATGATTTGGAAGAAGAAGAATTGATGGAAGTTGAAGTATCGGTCGAAGTTGAAGCACCTATACTGGTAGACTATGTGAGAAAATCCAAGGATGATTTGGAGTACACACGAGGTGTATATGGTGGTGGCCCTACTGAGTCAGAGCTTCTGTATGACTATTTGGTGTATGTGGCTCGTGATGTTTGGGAAAATAAGGTATTATCATAGACTTAGTATCTTGATTTTCCTTTGTCTTTACAAAATCTTTTGCTTCTCCTCATTGAGTATTTGTTGTTTCAAGCGGAGCGCGGAGTGTTGAAGTGTGTTCCGCATCTATCCAAGTTAAGCCAATGTGATCTCAAGAATGAGTTCAAAAGATCTCCCATATTTGAAAATCAGCTTAAAAGGACTGGGTTTTATGATATGGTATTTGGGTGTTACAAACATCAAGATCCGGCGTTGGTCTCTGCGTTTGTATAGAGGTGGCATCCAAAGACCAACACCTTCCATATGTCGTTTGGGGAGATGACTGTGACTTTGGATGATGTCTCCCAAATCCTAGGCGTCGCAATTAGAGGCAGAGCAGTGAGAGGGAACACGGAGTTGGCCCGTGAACAATCAGAGAGTCCCCTACATCGTGCTCTGGGTGTCTCGTAGCCTGTTATTAAAGCGGAGATGGACGCGAGACGGTTCATTTCAAAGGTAAGGCTGGAATTCTTGCGGAGCCAGTTTGCTGGGAAGGTCCGCGATAAGGATAAAGATGGGAATGTAAAGGGGAAGGTGTCGACTTTGGCGGAGGTACAGAGGGCTGTAAGAGCTTATATAATGTTTTTCTTTGGATGTACCATCTTCATTGACAAGCCTGGGACTGGAGTTCCTGTTTATTATTTGACCAAGTTGCTGAAATTCAAAGAGATCGGCGAGTATGCGTGGGGTGCAACAATTTTGGCCTTTATATATAGAGGATTTGGGACTGCCACGTGTGTGACGGTGAAAGGTGTTTCGGGCTTTCTGACTCTTCTACAGGTAAAACTTAAATATTTTGCAGATTCTTTTTAATGTTAATTATATTATTCTATTAGTATGTTAACTGTGTGTGTATATATCTAGACGTGGATCTATGAGTACTTCCCGTTATTTAGGCCAATCCCAAACTTGGAGTATAAGTTGGCTAGGTCGCGTGTTCTTAGACACGCAGTTAGCGATGTGCACTATGAGAACCCATGTCATGCATTGCAGTATTACCGAGCGATAATTGATGATATGACGGTATTCAATGTAAGTATTTCAGTTTGTTTCAATTTTTTTTTAGTAATTGATTATTTGAGTATGTGATTAATGACACATTTTATTTTGTTTAAGGTTGATTGGTGTCCATACGATAATATCAAAGCTATACGCCCAGTTGATGACATTGCCTTTTTTGAGGGAGTGATCTGCTTTTTTGACGTTGTGGAGATTTACTGCGTTGCAAGGGTCATGTGCAGTTTATATCTGCAGCTCCTCCAACACCAAATTACACGACCAGGATTGTAGCTGGATGCGGGTATGAAGTTAAATGGACATTAACAACTGTTGGGCCTATATATTGGGAGTCGTGGCATAATCACGTGATCCAATCCAACAATTGAGGACCCATCTGTACTTATCCATGGGAGTGTCATTCAAAGTACATGGAGTGGTATGTGAGCCATTCTCACATTCAATTGGTAAATCGCAAGCGGCTTCCTATCCATTTCTCCCTGGAGACAGTTCCATCTTATGCACTGATTGTGAGGATTGTGATTTTCTAATTGTGTTTTGGTTACGGTCTTTTAAAACGGTAATTAATAATTGTTTTGTATTCCTATTTCGACAGAACAACGTCATCGATGAAACGAGTCAATTGCTAGAGAGAGGTCTGCAATTGGGTGAGAATAATATTCCCGAAGAAGCAAGGTCCTCATTCGAGGAGGCGTACAACTTGACTAGGTGCAAATATAGTGGTGGGCAGTAAAGTTATCATAATTGATTTTTGAGTGCGGCTTCCGATTTTGATGTAATTTATGTATTTTTGAATTTAATGTATTTTGAAGTGGAAATTGATGTATGAATTTGATGGCGTATTCGAATTGAATTTGATGTGAAAATTGATGTATTTGAATTTGATGTGGAAATTGATGTATTTGAATTTGATGGCGTATTCGAATTGAATTTGAAGTGGAATTTGATGTTTTGAAATGAATTTGAAAGTGTATATGAATTTGATGTGTTGGGATGGTATATGAATTTGATGTTTTGAAAGTGGAATTTGTTTGTTTTTTGGATATGAAAGTGTTGTAAAAACAAAATAAAATTCGAAAATTATTAATACACTAATAAAATTACATTATAAAATTAAAAATAAAAATGAAATCAATGCTTACTCCATCATACCTTTTTCGTAGTAAAAATTTCTGTTGTATCACTTAAAATCGGTTGACAATCCACGTCATTCGAGTTTGCAGAGGATCGGTTCTTGGATATATAGCAGCGAAAAATCCTACATATAGAATAAAACAAGAGTCTCAAATAATTTGCATTTAGGTAATGAGGGATTTCAAAGTCACAAAAAAAAATTGAACTTCTCACTAAATTTAGTCCAAACGACCCAGTCATGTAGTTTCATAGAGGGTCCAAATGACCCAGTCATATAGTTCCATAGAGGGTCCAAACGACCCAGCCATGCAATTCCATAGTGTCCCAAAACGACCCAGCCATGTAGTTCCATAGTGTCCCCAACACTACAAAAAAAGTGATTTTTAGCATCCGGTTTTTTTGCCACGGCCAGTGTTTGGTTGCTAGAACATAGTTGTTGCCACGCCAAGTAGCATTGGTGGCAAGAAGTCCGCGCCTTTCACAACCCGTGCCCAGAAGTGCACTTCTTGCAACCGGTTCAGTCTAACCGTGGCTTTAAGTTACAGCTCTTGCAACAAGTTAGTTTTGGCCTGCGACTTTAAGTACTTGTTTTGCGACCACAGTGGAAAAATCAGTTTTAATATTTATTTTCTTAAAAAAAAAATAGAAAAAATATGTCTTGGTTCCCGCTGCTGTTTTCATTCTTTCCCTCCGTTTATTTTGGTAAAAATTGAATCTTGAAACCTCTCAAATCTCACAGCTTCATCGAACTTTATCACTCCTTTGCTGCACTTGTAGGTAATCAATCTCTTTCTTTGCTGCACTTGTAGAATTGTAATAAGATGCTTTTTTTTTTCGTGATTTGGTAGAAATTGTTCATTAGTAGAAAAAATAGAGTAGCTTTCTTTTATCGATCCTTTTCTTAATTGTATGTAGATGTGTAAGGACATTTGATCTGATCTTTCGGTAAATGATTTGAATTTTCTAGTGTTAGAATATTGAATATAGATGAGTTTCTAATCAAATCGATATTATTTTTGGGTAAAATGTTTGCCTTTAAGTTTAAAGCTTTAGCTTTCTTCTTATGTAAAGGTAAAGTTTAGAACTTGTGCATTAAAATTTTACATATAAACAATTTCAGTCAAAGGTCGTTGTCCAGGAATATGTCAAATCCTATTAAGATGTGGGTGTAGTTTCAAAGGTGCTACATTTTCAGTTGTTTATGAATGACTTGAGTTTTTGTTGCAACGAGGGCTTTTAGTTGGTGTCTTAGTTCTATAATTGAGAGTTGCGAATGCAATTTTTGAACCAATTGCATCTGTTTTTTATTATTTATAATTTGCTACTACCTGTGAGTTATAACTTGTCGTTTATGATTGGTTCCACTATTTGTTAATTGCTGAAAGTCGGGAAAAACACATACCAATTTTACTTACATCTGCTCTATGATTAAGCTTTATGATAATGCAGTCAGCCATGCTTGGCTTAGGTTATTGTGAGTTGTTCAAGGTGCTATAACTACCTCATCTCTTAGTCATTTTAGTCAAATGAATTATGTTTAATTTCTTAGTTCCTGTAGTGAGACCTCATCTCTGATGATTCATCTTCAGGAATACTTGGGAGCAATACCTTGAAGTGTTGCACTTCCAGTTCTAGCAGCAACGTTTCCAATTACTGACTAGACAAAGTCTTCCGACTCTTGTTCAGCTTAGCATTTTCATAAGTATGGATCAAGTTCTTTAGCATTCTTTTTATTTAAAGTTAAATTTTAGAACTTGTGCATGGAAAATTTATATATAAACAATTTCAGTCAAAGTATGAGATATCAAATATGAGGATTGAGCCAACCAATGTTTGAGTGTTCATAAAATAGTAGCACTGAATTTAATGTGTTTCAAGGGTTAAAACTAGTTGTATCAAATTTAATTTCCTGAAATTTTGTATGTTTTTCGCTTCAATTTAATCTTATTTTGTTTTTATAGTTTGGTCTACATGTTTCTTCTTATATTTTGGCCTATAACTTTTGGATCTTGGTACTTTATCTCTTCTCGAGTTGGTTCAATCTCGTATAACAGTTGAATTTTTGCTGTATTTCTCAGGTTTGGCGTCAACATTGACAGGTCAAGAAAGTAATGGGATTTTGGCTGCATTTCATCTCTTCTCGGGTTGGTTCAATAAGTGTTTCTTTCTGTGACTTATTTAAGTTCTACATTTCTTAAACTGAATGCAATCTTCTATTCCTTAGTTGAATGCCATCTTGTAATTCTTGGTTAGTCATTTCATGATTCTGACAATAATATCATGTTAAGTTTGTCAAAGAGATATATATATATATATATGTTGGGTGTTAGATGTTTGTACATCTAAATGGTGTTGCATATGTCTCTTTTTCAGTTAAATTGTTTATCTTGTCCAAGTTTAGTAACACAATATTTATTTTATTTTATTTTTATTTTTTCTGTGAAAGATAGAAACTAGTGCCACTACACCAGAATTGTTGATTAAGGACGAACATATAAGACTAATTTTACCGTCCTTAATTAACTACTTGTATTCCTGTCGTACATCTATCAAAACCCGTCGCAGGTACAAAGTGTAGGACTCTTCAAAGATTTGGTACGAAAACACCTATCTTAATAAAAAAACACGAAACTCAACGTCTTAAACTTCAGCATTTTCCGTCACAACCTAAAATACCCTTTTCTTTGGTCCTGTGATTTGCTTCACTTCAACCTAAAAACTCATCTTCTGCTGAAGCCGCCCAATAATCCCTTGATTTGGGTGAAGAAGTATTCTTCTCTCATGTCTCATGGGGATCGATTTGGAATAGAAGAACCATTTTAAAACCCTTAATTTTTCTCTATCATCCAATACTTAACTCAAAACCTAAACCCTAACTCATCCCATCTTCTTCTCACCAAACCCTCTTTTCAAGAGATCGTTTTTTTTTGTTTGGTGGTGGTGTGTTCAGATGTGAAGGAGACATGGTGCTGTGAATGCTTTCTCAAATGTAATTTTTGTCTCTCCTAGTTTTTCAATTTTGATTATTTTCTCATTTCTTTGTTATTTTATTTTTGTGTTTACAATAGGGTATTTCTTCTTCTGTCTTTGTGTTTACCAAAGGATCACTAATACATATTTTTATTTGTTTTTTGTTTCAGTGTTGCTTGTTGTGTTGCAGGTGTTTTGACACTTTTTCTCCTGCCGCTTTTTGCTAAGACCACTTATGTTTCAGAAAATGCTCTTATGCCATGTCAGATTTGTTAAATGATTGGTATTTTTACTAGGAATAATTGTTTGTTAATGTTAACGAAATAAAGTATTGATTTTTTATGTTATATCTAGTTGGGCATGTGTGTTTATAGGTTCTGTAACATGGGGCTCAATTGTTATTAGCATTTGAAAGACTTTGAATGTATGATTAGTGAGGCTTTGTCAGCTATGGATTGTTCATAGAGATATTAGGGAAAATATAGCCTTGAATAATTAACAAACTCCGTCTGCTCATTTGGTGATTTTTCTAAAGTCAGCTCAATTTGGAGCACCTCAAGGTCATAACTATATAACTACCTCTCATTTTTAAGTCGTTATTTGTTTATTTAGTTTTCTCATTTATTTAGTTTTTCTTTTACAGTACTTATAACTTCTAGTACTATATAACTACCTAGTTTTTATTCCATGCATCTCATTATAATACCATGATGCTACAGGTCTTATGTTGCCATGTGCTACTGCTAATTATAACACCATGATGCTACATGTAATTATAACACCATGTGATGCTATAGGTCATATGTGCCCTAGGAGTAAGCTTTTTAAAGATCTAATATTACTGGTAGAGGTCTTCCTAACTCCAACTTGCTTGTGGAGATACATAAAACTTAAAGAGTAAATTAGGTCTCCGTATTTGCATTGTAATTAAGATTTGGTTACCTCAAACCATTCTCTATCCACCCACATGCCAACTTAGAAAGTATCTTACGAGCACCAGGAAATTGGGGCTGTATAGTATTTGCATTGGTGATGGTTTTGATCTTGATTCAAATTGGCCTATTGTACTTCTTTGGAATTTATGTAGTAATTATTTGGTTAAATATCTTACAGAGTCATTGATAGTAAAGTATTGTATTATCTTTGAGTACGTGTTCTCTGTATTCTCAATATATTTATGTTCCTTTTTTCCATTTGCCAGAATGTCATTATCCTTCGCTATTTTGGAGCAACTTCCCAACCGATTTCATAATGTGAGGAATTTGAAATTGACTAGATGGAGCATTCATCATGCTGTTGCCACAACAAAGATCTCTCCTAATGCCGAAAGGGTCGTCTGGTAATTGGCTGAGGTACTCTCCAAACACTTTGGTATAATTTAGAATATTAGTAAAAATGAAAACTTAACACTACTATGTCTCAAGGGCTACTATATCCACTGTATGTATCCACTGTCAATACTTAAGAAGTTTGTTTATTTTTCGCAAGTGTTTCATTTATATCATGAAGCTATGATTGATTAAGTAAACAAAAGTAATAAGAAATAAATGAAACTGCACTAGTGTAATTTTTAAATTATTTTTTATTAGAAGTGTCCGTATACACACAAGTTTTACGTATTGACACTAGTGTCCATATATATACCAATTTTATGAGTCGCCACTAGTGTGGGTCTATCATCTTTAGCACGTCTTTGGCCTTGTAGACACTAGTATCTATATCGGTTTTAGCTTGTTGTGTGTGTCAGACACTAGTGTCGGTTACATAGCGCCACATGTGTCTGTTTTTATCTGTTTTCGCCACATGTTGTATGGGAGGGGGTATGGAAACTTGATTTCTCTATCATTTTTATTATTCCTTGTTGTAATTAGTTTCACATTAGATGTACATTAGTTGATTAGTTTAATGCTTATGTAGCTGGAAGGAGAGACTACTTTTAAAGCTATTTGACTTGCTGGTTTGGTGAGTACACCTATGTATGTGCATAGTCCATTTATGTACATGTGTGCAATTGAAGATATAACAAGGCTCAATTCAAAATCTGGTGAGGTTTCCCCTTGTCTTGGATTTTCTAGTTTCGCTTGATAATTTTAGTGCCTTAGTTCATGTTTGCCTTTCTGTTCAACGTTACATACTTCTTTTGTTTTCAAGCTTTTGAATGGGTCACTATAATAGGATCTTATTGTGTACTTTGAGGATAATTGGCCTTGCATTTAATTTGGAATTACGTGGGGCAGTTTCTTAGTCTTGATAGTATATCCACGTACTACGCTTTGGCTCTTGTTAACTTTAAGCAAAAAGGGTAAGTACTGCAAACATAACTACTGAGTAGAAATTTTGTTTAAGATTGCGCCAATTTTGGTTTTGAGAATGCACTCTTATTTTAGGAAAGAATGCACTCGAAGTTCTACTGCTGCAACAGTTTTTATGGGCTTAACTTTTTACACAATGGATACAACATAAGTCTAATTGCTTCAAAAAATTACTCAAGGTGAGTATGTGCTTATGACATGTTCTTGTGTAGTAATTTTTCTTGAAGTAGTTACACTAGCTTCACTTCTGTAAAAGGAATTGAATTGAATATATGTGGCCAAGCTCTACAGAAGATGAGGTGGAAATTCTTCATGGAAGGTGCACTAGACACACTATGCGGTGAAGTCTATGGGACGCACAGCTACATAGAAATACCGAAAGCTTGGGAATTATTCGTACAATGCTGCTATCAGTCTTGTATTGCTTTGTATCCCTTTGTCTCTTATTTGGGTCAACATGGTGAATGGTTTGATTGTTCTAACTGATCCACGTAAGTCCTTTTTTCATATCTCAGTATAATTGAGGTTATACATCTTTTAAATATAGTAATCTATACAATTGTTAATTGTGATGAATTATTAAAGGGTTGGTTTATATATTTCATTTTGTTAAAGTTATGATGCATGTTAAGGTGTATGCAACTTTTCCTGGGTAGAATTCTAGTTTTTAAATGTATTCTAGTTTTTATTGATGGATATACCCTATACTTTTAGATCTTCAAACTCAAAGTTTTGTTTATCCTAATAAACTTCTGATTAAGCAAGTATTTCTACTCTAATTCTTCACTAATTTAGGTGATTGGTAGTATTTAGCTCGAGTAGAAATCCTATATTATATAAGCACGCATATGGGTTACGTTCTCTTATTTGCATCTGACCTTGATATTTGTCTTAGCTTATGATTTCTAGATTACTATTTTGAATTGGAATCAGATGCTTCTATGTTAAATTGTTAATATATACTTGTCGAATGCTCCTGTTCCAACATTCACATTCTCCACACAATATGATATTATTGGTAATTTGCTAGACAATTGTCATGTGCTACTTAACTTAGAAAAGACACCTATAAGATTATGGTTACTTTATGTAAAGGTGCATCAACAACTAAGATATACCTGCAGGTTCCGCTCATGTTGGGCTAGCTCTACCATGGGAAATTGGATCTTGGCAGACCAAAGGCAAGGTTGTCTACTATAGCTTAACTACGACTTTATTTTTGTACTCTTTATGTGCATGAGTATTATATTTATTATTGATCTGGCCATAAGTAGTCTTGTCCAACAACTTCTAGTTTCATTTGAACGAACCGAATTCAACTCTTGTGAACTCACTTCTCTGTGTGGAGTGGCGTCTGACTGATAATGCTCCTACCGTGTTGTTTGCCTCTACTTGCGCTAGCTGCTTAATTGCTCCATCTCTAGAAAACTCCCAAGGATGTTTACCGTTATGAAAGGCTATGTGATTCACATGAAAGAACAAAATGCGCAAATGTGATGAAGATAGGAATTTCAAATTTCAAATTGTTTTTTCTTTTATGTTCTTATTTTTCCTTGTATACTTTGAAAGCCTAGTTGTTGGCAATCAAAGGTTTGAAAACATTGTAAATTGGAAGTTATCAGTGTATATCAATTTTTGAAATGTGTTGTTTTAGTATGTTGCTTGACTAATTGATTTTATAATCTGAGAAACCTTAAATTAGGTAGCAGGAGTGTCGAGAAAAATTGATTCTACCAAAAAAAAAATTATTAAAAAAATTACTTTAAACTAATACGACGGGAAACATTGTCGTTAATTGACTTCCCAAAATGAAATACGACGGAAATGTATGTACTAAACTTAAGACATAAATTTACGACGGCTAGCTAAGTTCCAATTTTGAAAATACACAGTTCCATTGTAAAGCAAATATACGACGGTTTTGATTGTCCTATATTTAACGATGGTAAAAACTGTCTCAAGCCCGTCGCAATTCTAATTCAGCTTACCATGCTCTTTTCTGTCGTTAATATTAACGACAGGGCTATTTGAGACGGAGTCTGGGACACCATATTCCGTCGCAAATCTCGATTTAGGACGGATTTAACAGCCGTTTTCAGCCATTTCTGGTGTAGTGTGCGTATTAAATAGAATAAACATTGTGGCCTGCTTCTAATATGCTTGTGAAACTCAGTAGCTGTTGGGGAATGTTTCAGTTTGGGTCAATCTTTAGGGTTCATTTAGTTCTCAGTTGCAAAATTGTTGTGGACTTGTGGGTATTAAGGGCTTTGTTGCTTGTGAGCATGGATAATTACTTTCGTTGATTAGGTACTTCAAAAAATCCTTTTTGTGTTTAAGTATTACCAATTCAGAATGGTGCTCAAGTATTTCCAATGCAGTCTAATTATTGATGGAATTTGTGCAGGCTCAGAAGATATATGGTAACAGATAGTTAATTTTGTAAAGATGGTATGAATCAGGTATGTAAACATGTTCATTTGTCTATGGATGTTCCTTTTCTAGTTAAGCCCTGTTCACAACTTTAATTCGCATAACTTTGTTTCATAAACCTTTTTGGAATGTAATTTTCTTCTTCCACACACGTGTCTTTTATTGGCTTTAGGATTCTCTTTGTGATGTTATTTATTGTGTTACTTTGAAGGCAATAGATGAGTTTGGTAGTCAACCTTAGTTTGGGAGATGTTAGTTTGATTTGTCTTTGGTATAAGTGAGATGTTAGTGCTGGCCTGCCGGGATCCTTTTTTACTTGCTTGATAAACTCAGTTATCAAAGTGTCCAATAAGCCTATGAAGCATTTCAGTTGATTTCCATTTATTTGCACAGTAGCTTACCTCATTCCCCGGGTCCAAATCTTGCCTCCCATCGAGTACAATAGCCTAATTTATTATTCTCGTCATATTTTACTTTCATATATTATTTCTTCACTCTTTTTGAAGTGCAAGCGATGTTAATTTTTGGACTGATGAATTAGCTTGTGTTTTTGCAGAAATTTAGCAGGTTGGCAACATGTATACTACGTACATGGTTGATTTCGAAGATCGATGGATTTTGCAATTTTGGGGCTGATGATGTGTTGAATATAGTATGGCTAGACTAAAACATTGTAAAGAATGTTAATGCATCATTCTAGACATGTTACTGTACTGTAGGGAATGGTTGTTGGTTATCATTCTAGACATGTATTGGAATTTTGTTCATCTGCCTTGTGAAATGAAATTTCAATTTAGAATCTCTTCACTTCGTTGTGATGGTTTCAGTACACAAATTGTATCTCTCTAATAATAAAATTTAAAAAAAAAAATATATATATATATATATATATATATATATATATATATATATATATATATATATATATATATATATAAAATATATAAAATAAAATATGGGCACTTTTTGCCATGGCCATTTCATGCAAAAAGAACCGAAACTAGGATTTGAAGAAACATTTATTGCTACGACTGTGGCAAAATATTACATTTTGCCGTGGTCAAAGTCGTGACAAAAAAAAAATTTATTTATTTAAAAAAAATAAAACTAATTCAAATAAAAAACAATGTCTTGCCACGACATAGTTGCGGCTAAATGTTCATTTTCTTGCAGAGGTGGCAAAAATTGTGGCAACAAACTTCTTTCTACACCCTTTTTTGCCTCGAGCGTGGCTAAAAGTTTTTTCGTAGCAAAACACATGTTGCCACGAATTTTGGACTTTTTGCCACCACAACTAACCACGGCAAAAAATCATATTTTAAGTAGTGCAAACGACCC
Source organism: Coptis chinensis (assembly GCF_015680905.1). NCBI lineage: Eukaryota > Viridiplantae > Streptophyta > Magnoliopsida > Ranunculales > Ranunculaceae > Coptis > Coptis chinensis. The sequence goes on along the minus strand of NC_141456.1, from coordinate 19,872,672 downwards.
AACCATGTCGTTTGGGCTTGGGTTTTGCATTCATTCAAGTGTTTTGCATTCATTTATTCAATCAAGTGATTTGCATTCAATTCCAGAAAGGTGTTGTCCATGGTGCCACCAGAAAGCTCATGTGGTTTTAGAATAGCCCTTTTGATATGTATTCTGACCTGTCTAGCTTCTCAACCTTCCCACCAACTCGGTTTCTTGTTTTCCAAATATGTACAAGACAAGCAATGGCTGCGGCAGACCAGATGTCTTTTGTGAGTCTCACCTAAACATTTAATTTCCGAACGGCGTGTCTTGGGTAACACTGAAATCAATTTTAGAGAGATAAAACCTGATCAATGAAGAAAACGCTGAGAATCAAAACACGTGTCCGTACAATAAGTTTACCATGCATGACTAATTGACATAAGTGGAGAACGAGAAAGATTAGATTCCAAGGCAATATAAAATAGAAAACCAATTTGATTCGAATAGCTTGGGCATGTTTACGAACATAAACCAGAGCAGAAACTGGAATTGCTTTGGTCAACATTAACAGCTTAGAGATAGATAGTCAGGTCAACGGTTGTGGGATGAATGAAAGGAAAAAAAGATCAGCACTGTATATGCACTGGACGATATTTTGACCATGCACACTTTAACTTAGAACAGCATCACTTAGGAGTTGAAACCACCTAGTGCAAATCTGAAATACTACTACATGCATTCAACATTTCCACCCGTAACTACATACAGTCGACTTCCCGACAAAAAACAATAGCAGGCTAAACTCACAGGAAATAACAAACAGCCTGCACCTTAACACCACGGGTACAGTAGGAAAAAAGTAAACAGAAAGAACAAGAATTTCATGACAACAACACGACAAGCTAGTTTCTAATTAACCTGCAACTATACTTTATTTAATTTTAGGAAGGCCATGATGACACACAACATCTTCATGCATTAACCTAAGATTACACTACTCATGTTGCAAACTCAGAGACATGGAACTATTGTCAACATTCATGCATTAACCTTGGGCGCCCATCCAGCAATGAGGTACTCCTTTTTTGCACGCTTGCAGGTCTTTACAAATGATTCCCGAGAGAAAAGCAACCATAGAAAGATCAAATAAGATTAGATGATTTTTCTTTCATAGATAGTGACATAGTAAGAAGAAGGTACACCTATGAAAGCATGCACTAAGGTACTCGTACAAGATACACTGTTTTTCACCAGAGAAAACTAAAATGTGGAGAATATAATTGACATGCTAGTAGTTAAAACCGTGAACACATCATATCATGATTACAGGAATAACTCCATGCTACTAAACAATATCTCCTTAGCTTTCCACTATTTTATCTTCCCACAAAATTTTAATATACTTCTATTCAGTAATGCATTGATAAAGATCGATCATGAGGATGGTGCACTAAAATTATCAGCTACAGCGGAAATTTATTATGATTTTTTTATTGACTTGGAATTTCTCATTCAACATAACTGAAAATTAAATTAGAGAATATGATTAAATGAACTTTGGGTTATCTAAAGATTATTGTCCCTTAGTTATAATATCCATGTTGCAATTAGAGCAAATTAAGAAAGAACATATTTCAATTTTGCACAAGAAACAGTGTTTTGGATTTTGGGTACTTGAAATTTAAGTCTTTAGTAATTGGATCCATATTCTATGGAATGTATAGAGTTTAGTCAAGGCATATGGAAAGAATTTGGGAGCAGAATCTGGTGCTAAGAAGCGGGTCTTTTGAAAAACTCCTAAGCGGGTGCTAAGAGGTGCGTAAACAGTTGAGATAGGTTAGTAAGTTTTTGGCCTATGGTTAGCAAGTTTATACTATGTTAGAGCATCTTTAGGAGTGATATCAACCTAACATCAAACACCAACAATTTGGCGTTTTTTCAACTTCAGGAGAGTCACATGTTGATGAAAACACAAAAAAAACACCAAACCAAACACCAAATCGGCCAATATTTGGTTCTAGGTTTGGTGTTGTATCAAATCACTCACGCGGTTTTGCCAACACCACGTGGGCTTGGGCTTCTAATTGGGCTTATATGGCGCGGTTTTGCCAACACCGCCTGGGCTTGGGCTTCTATTGGCGCGGTTTTGCCAACACCGCGTGCGTTTTTTCTGAAAATTAGAACTGTGGTGCATAGAACTTGAGAAATTATGAATTGTGCATAGAAGTTAAGAAATTAAGAATTGTGCAATTGAAGAAATTAAGAATTATGATCCAAAATCGAAAAAATTAAAGAAATTAAAAAATTAAGAATTGTGTAATCCAAAATCTATGATTATGATATAATATCCAAAACCTATCATATTACATAAAATTTATTTAGCTCTCTTCTTACGCCCCTTACTACTCGATCCCTCTCCTCTCCCTTTTTGGATATTCCTAAGCTGCTCCTCTAAGTTCCTAACATGAGAATCAAGATCTTCTCTGTCTGCACGAAGGTTAACTACCTCAGCCTGAAGTTCCTTATATCCCTGATGTTGTTGCGTGTAGACCTGCTGAATATCCTCATATGCTTTTCGAGTCTCGTCATACGCACGTTGGGATTGCTGATATGTCTGAGAATATGTCTCTTCCCTTTCTTGGCTATAATGATACACGACAGTCCTCATCCCATCAAACATACAAATCTGGTTCTCATATCTTTCCCGAATCTCAGCCTAAAAATCCAAGAAAATACATTGTGAGTACATATTATATATATAATGAATAAGAAAAATAAAATAACTAAACCCACCGTGGTATACTGATCAATCTGTGGCTCTAACTCATGGCAACGAGCACGAGGCACCTCAGGAATGGAAATGTAAGTAGCCTCCCCATCAGGTCCACACACGGCAAACATTTGAGGATTACTGGCAGACACAAGAGCTGGATGATATGCATTCAGAGGTTGTGGGTTGTAAACAGGCTGTGGCGGATGAGGAATACGTAGCTCACATCTCATCCCTTCCAGGCCCACAAACTCGAAGTTACTAGCCCAACCAACAGGGGGCAACAACGGACCCATGAAGACACGGTTCCACCATTTATAATACTGATCAGCAGTCTGCTCAACAACAAAAGAAGACGCATCTGGCCAAGGACCACCATTGGCATGAACTTCATGAACTTGAGTTCTATCCATGACTTCGCATCAATAACATCTGGCATGGGAGCACATAGAACTCCATAATGTCCAATCATCTGCCTCCAACATCTGTCGCCACAGTACCAAACCTTACAGTCACGTGCGGCAAAAATAACTCTGTGATGTGACAACACACTAGCATGCTGCACAAGTGGATCGTCAAAGGCAGTAGTCAAACGCCAAGATCTCCACTCAATAGATGACAATGATCTAATATCAATCTGAGCACGAGCCATACAGACATTATTTCTAATCGCCCCCTGTTACGAGTCAACTGAGTCCCTGACCAACTACCAAATCTAGGGCGCGTATCAGCTATCATGTCTATGTTAGGACAAAGAGTTCGAAAGTACTCATAAAACCAAATCTCTAAAAGTCCTGTGAATCCTGCAATCTGAGGACTTCTACTTCCAAATGTCTATGAAGCTTTATCTAACGTCGCTATCAATGTGGCATATATGAGCTACCCAGGTCATAATCTCTCATAGCATGCAAATCAGATACATAAGCATAATATCCCAGTCGTACTGTAGAATGACTATTGGAAAACAGAACATGCCCAATAAAAAACATCAAAAAAGCTCTAACATATACATCAGCACCCTCACTACCAGGTAGAACAGTCAAAGCTAACTCCACTCGTGTATCAGGATCCAAGAGGGGTTCCATATATGCAGTTTTAATATGAGATAGCTTAATACCAGAAGAATCATTAACATCTGCATCCAAGCGAGGAAAACTCATAAGCATACTATCCATATTCTCATAATTTGTATGAAAAGGTATCAGTTGGCCTATACCGATACTTAACCCAGAAATCATAGTGAAGTCTAGTGGTGTGAACCCTAACTCCGCACAAGGGAAATGAAATGTATGAGTTCTACTCCACCATCTTTCTACTAAAGCTATGACCACTGCCCAATCAGCCTTCTCATAATCCACATCAACCAAAAGACCCAAAGGTGTATACAAAATACTATCTCTAATGTGTACAAACTCATCCAAACTCTTAATAACCTTCCACCACTCTCTAACACCAAGTAAAGCCGATCTAACTCGATAGTCAATAACATGCTGATATTATGAAAAAATAATAATGCGTATAAGATAAATAATTAATTGGTCCAACTTAACTAATTAATGCATAATATTCAAAATATTTAATCAAAACTAATTAATTACCTGAGTATTAGCCATTGCACTCGACACGTGTTTTGTATCACGTGTAGAAGACACAACTTCCATATCAAGTGCTTCACCGGGTGCAAATTGCCAATCGAAGTCGTTCATCTGATAATCCAGTACATAGGGATGTCTATCAGTCGGCGCGACATCCTCGGGTTCTTCTCCCCCACTATATTCTACTTCCTCGGGTTTTTCTCCCTCATCGCCAATGTCGTATATGTGCCAATCATCACCCACGAAAGGTTCAAAAGGATCCATATAAAATTTCAAGAGTTTAGGTAGGTTTTTTTTTTTTTTTTTTACTAAAGAGAGGGTTTATAATTGAGAGAAGAGTTGAAAGTGATTGAACTGCGCAACTTTGGTCCTGATTATATAGAAGTAGCAAGCAGTGTTCTGAACACCGCGCGGTTTTCTTAAAACCACGTGGGCTTGGGCTTGTTAGTTGGGCTTTAGTGGTGTGGTTTTGGAAAAACCGCGTGGGCTATATGGCGCGGTTTATCCAAAACCGTGTAGTTTGATGTCGAAAATTTGATGTTGCTCCTAAAGTTGCTTGGTGTTTTTTTGGTTTGGTGTTTTTTTGGTTCAAAATTTTGGTGTTCTTTTGGTAGCTCTCCTAAAGATGCTCTTAGGGCTTAATTCACCATAACCGTAAACTCTTGATTGATAACGGATTGTTCGGTTACACGTAGAAGAACCCTGTGTGAAGGTTTTTAGTCTAGGCTGTTAGACCTAATATTCTTTGTCTTGTGGATGTAATTTAGTTATTTTTATCTATATTCACTACATATATAGGAGCCATTAGAGCATCTTTAGGAGAGCAACCAAAAAAACACTAAAATTTTGAACCAAAATAACACCAAACCAAAAAAAACACCAACTATCTTTAGGAGCAACATCAAATTTTCGACATCAAATGACGCGGTTTTGGATAAACCGCGCCATATAACCCACCGCGTGCTATAACCATTTAACCCTCTAGATCCTGTGAGGTTCTCTTCATTTTTCATGTTCCCAATCCTAAACTCATCTCCTTAAGCCAAAAAAAAAAACCTAAACTCTTGACGATTTTTCAATGGATCATTCATCTTCTTCTGATTCTTCATCGAGCTCGAGCTCTTCAAATGATAATACTGCAATTAAAACTCGTAAATTAGTGGCTATTGCTCTACCTTTGGTTCGACATCGTCTTAGTTTATTGTGTCAACAAGAAGTAGAGTCTTCTTATAAACCACATAGTGGTTCGAAGAAAAGAAGAAAATGCAAGAATCGTCAGTACGAGGCAACACTGGCTCGTGTAAATGCTAACTACTTCGACGCAAATCCTATATTTCGTGACCACGACTTTCGACCCCGATTTCGTATGGGTCAGTCATTATTTACTCGTATTTTCAATCATCTTAACCATAATGTACCATATTTTCAACAAAAAGTTAATAGTGCGGGTAAGTTTGGGATTAACCCAAAAATCAAAGTAATTGCTGCTATACGAATGTTTGCTTATGGGTCTGCAGCTAATCTAGTAGATGACATATTACATGTTGTTAAGCCAACTGTTCATGAATGCATGCGCTATTTTCATGATGGAATTATTAGAATTTTTGGAGGTGAATACTTGCGTAAACCAAATGCTTGAGATATTCAGCGTTTGCTTGAAGAGTTTGAGGAATGCGGATGGCCTGGAATGCTAGGAAGCATTGATTGCATGCACTGGCAATGGAAGAATTGCCTATCCGCGTGGCAAGGGTCTCACACTGGCCATGTGCATATACCAACAGTGATTTTGGAGGCGGTTGCTTCTCGTGACACGTGGATTTGGCATGCTTTTTTTGGAATGGTGGGTTCTTACAATGATCTTAATGTGCTTGACCGCTCACCAATATTTGATGATATAGTCAATGATGAAGCTATTTCTTGTAACTACACTGTGAATGGCCATCATTATGAAATGGGCTATTACTTGGTTGACGGTATTTATCCTAATTATGCCACCTTGATTCAAACGATTGCTAAACCGACTATTGCACAAGACAAATATTTTGCAAAGAAGCAAGAAGCTGCTAGAAAAGACATAGAGTGGGCGTTTGGTATATTAAAGTCGCGTTGGGCTATTTTAGCGAATCCGTGTAGGTTATGGTATTTGGAGAACATGACTACTGTTATGAGGGCTTGCATCATTTTACACAATATGATTGTGGAAGATGAACGCGAAACGGATATCCTACAGTATATTCCTAATTTGGAAATGCCAAGTAGAGAGGGTGCATCTAAAGATCAACGCCACTTTGTTCTATCTCGTTGGGCATCTGGCGTTGAGAGGGTTTGTTCAAAAGTTGTTCATAATAGATTGAAGAATGACTTGGTCGAGCATTTGTGGAGTAGGCGTGGGCGGCGTGGTCAGACTTGATTTCTATTTCTATTTGCACTTCATTTGGACTTTGTGTTTATTTATCGTTTCAATTTCTATGTATTTGTGGTTTTATGAAAGGATTTGTATATATGAGAATTTTGAAAATACAAAGTAGACTCTGCCGAATTTTTTTAGAATGATAAAAAGTATCAACTTTAAATTAAAGTAACTTAACTCAAATTTAAAAAAAATATATTCAATTAAAGTACATTCTAATTAAAATCAAAATACAAACTCAAATTAAAGTACGTCATTAATTAAAAGACATAAATTAAAAGACAAATTAAAATACTCTTATTAAAAGACATACAAACTCAAATTAAAAGACCTACAAACTCAAATTTAGACTATGCACTACTTTGACTACTATCAGTGATATTGCCAAGTCGATTCTTCATTTTTTGTAAAATTTCTGCCCTTTTGAGTTGCCAAATTTTGCGCTCGTCTTCGGGTAATCTTTCTAATTTCATTCCTAGTATTTTCGCATAATTTTCATCTTCTCGAACTCGGAGCGCATCTTTCTTCAATTGAAGTTTTTTTTTTGGATTTGGAGCTTCCAATCCATCAAACTTTTCTTCAATTGAAGTTTTTTGAATTCCATATGATCTTTCTTCAATTGTCTCTAAGCTTCCAATTCATAGCCTTCTTTGGTGGTTTTAGAAAGTTCCACCAGAAAATCATCAAGTTTCTTAACGGATTCCTCCACTTTAGAATCACCTTCTTTTTTCTCTTTTTGCCTTCTTCTCTTGTCTTCTTTCTTTCCAAGAGGCCTATCCTCAAGCCCATCAACTTGGTGTAGATCATAATCCATTGGTTGAGTTGTCGTAGTTGATATTGGAATTGATGAACCTCCTTCCCCACTGTTTGACTTCGACTTTTTGGTGGGATGCAAATCATTTCTCAATTGTAGCCTCTTCCATTTAGGTGAGTCTTTCACTATATTATAGCATTGCATCCACTTCCAAACCCCATTATGCATCCCATATGCACTTATTGCTTCCTCAACCTTCTAATTAAGAAAAAACTAAATTATAATTGAAAAATGTATTTGTGAATCAAAATAACAAATAAAAAGTAAATAATTACAATCATATTGTCATTATAGCCACTTGGAGGAGATGCTTGAATCTTAGAAAGAATAGCATGAAACTTGTTGATATTACCTTGAATGAGAGTCCAATGGTGTTTCATGCCCGTCAAGTTGCATTCGGTTATTCTTCCCAGATTTGCATGAAATGCATTTAGAATCCTACTCCAAAAATCGTTTAACTTTTGTTCATTTCCTACTACACCATCTTGATTAATTTGTAGCCAACTATTGGTGAGAGCAACACCTTCTTCTTGTATCCATGAAGCCCCTCTAGATTTTGCTTTTGGTTCTTGACTAGTCATTGTTGTTTTAAGAGTAGAGAGTAGAGAAAAGAAGTGAGTGTAAAACTATGGTGTGAGTGTTTCAATTTATAGGATTAGAAAGATATAGCTGTTTTTGCCTGTTTTTTTCTTGTTGTTGTTATTGAGAGCACGCGGTTTTAGAAAAACTGCGCGGTTTTGCCAAAACCGCACCATAGAAGCCCATTTAGCAGCCCAAGCCCATGCGGTGTTGGCAAAACCGCGCAATTTTTCTAAAACTGTGTGAGTGATTTGATACAGCACCAAAGCTGGAACCAAATATTGGTCGATTTGGTATTTGGTTTGGTGTTTTCATCAACATGTGACTCTCCCGAAGTTGAAAAAACACCAAATTGTTGGAAATTTGGTGTTTGATGCTAGGTTGATATCACTCCTCAAGATGCTCTTAGTTTGCCATAATTATTTAAATTGCAATAGTTAATTACTTTCCGCTAATTTGAAGAATTGATTTATAACAAATCTACTTGATATATAAAAGAATTTTCAATTCAACATATGTGGAATTTTATTTGGTATCAGTGAGGGTTAAGTTTCTAATAGTAACTTGAGAGATCTAGGCATTATGCATCAAGAGGGTGTTAAAAAGAAGTACAAAAACTTATCTTTATATCTTTATACCCCATAAAGTATGCTATAATGGTTAAAACCTATCATTTAATAAAAATGAAAAATCAAAATTTTAAAGTTTTTCATCAAAAAGGTGACTGGCCTTTGCACAAGGGTGAGTTGCTCTCAAAGGGAAAATTGACAGGCAGAAACATGTAATGGTGGATGGCTCGACCTGTGCAAAGAGTTAGTAATGATGACATTAGCAGGTGATGACGTCACGAGGTGGGGGTCGAGTCACGAGACGCTGGGGCTATTGAGCATGCGAGTCTTCAGATGTAGCGAGTCTTCAGATATATGAGCCTTGTGCATGTATATCGTCAGGTGGGATATCCTTTACATATCCCTATCTAGAATTATCATACTTTGATTGAAAAGCTTTTCGTGTGGGAGGTTGAAATTTATTTTGTCATCCGGATATAGGATTCTTAGAGACCAGACATGGATCAAGTGGATTTCGAGTGAATGCCATTCCTGCCATAAACTGAAGCGCATAATGTGCGGTTCCAAGAGCAGGAGACTTATCTTGCACATTTCGTACAACCATATTATTGGCATTGGTGTAGAAGAGGCAGAACTCAGATTTATTATAAACATTTTTATCTATTCTGTAGCAAAAAGCTTACATAGTTACGTTTCTTTTCCTCGGGTAGTACATCAAACAAAATTGTTACTAACGTAAGGTCGCCTATTACTCCTTGAATGGTCCATAAAATGTGCCTTTTTAGAACTGTTTCAACATTTTCAATAGTCTCATATCTCAATTGGTTCGATAAATGATTGCAAATCTGCTTAGGCTTGGCTCCTTCGAAACATGCTGGAGCTCGATCACGTAACTTACTGAAGTTGCTAAGCATGAACAAACATAAGCTCATATTGTTTTTGTCTTAGCTGAAGCTCATGCATACAGTACGTATCAGCAGGCTGCAGCTCAACATGGCCTGAACAGATTAAAAAGCTGGTTTCACAAATGAGCCGAGACAAGCTTACTAATGTTACTATAGCTTGTCAATGTCAGGGATTCAGTTTCTACTCACAATTGATAAAAAAAAAAATCAGGTTTCTATACGAGTTTGATGTTAAAACACAACTTGGTTTGTCCTCGTTGAATCAAATTTCTTCAGATTTTTTATGTAAAGTTTTTGTCAGATTTCCAATTCTTATACGGAGTGGACGAAGGATTTGGTTGTTTATAAGTTGGTAAAACGGTATGTGATGTGGATGCTGAGTTGTCATGGCATGGAATCCTAACAATCCACATGGAAGGTGCCAAGAGGACACCTGTAAGACAAATAACTACCGTCAATAAATCTTACCTCAACTCATCTCCACCAATCACCATCTATCTCTCACGTGGCACTACTGGCCCCCCACCAGCACTAATTCCACCTCCACCACCTATTTATATATCTTGCTTCATCAATATTCATAACATAGTTTACTAATATATAGTTTGATCTCTAAACATTCATGTAGAAACCTTTTCAACTATAGTTATATTGTTCTCCATCAGCATATATCCTATTTGGTACTTATCTATAGTAGTGCTAGGTGATAGATATATATTGTTCATTTGAGTGTAATCAAGGTGTACGTAACGTATTTAATCATAGGCTAGAGAGCCTAGTTTAAGAAATAAACAACTTAATAGTTGGACCAATAACTTTTTTGGATTTTAATACTCCCTAATTTGTTTTCATCGGCATAAGTATTTTTTTATAGAAAATCATTAGAATTTGGGCTTTTGTCTCGATACCAGCCTGCCACCTGTGATTTTTTTGAGATAATTTCTTTTCTTTTTCGCCCTTGCAAAATAACTACTTAGCAGATAAATAACTGCCCCTATTTTATTTTATGTTCTTCTTCTTTACATATTTTTTTTTAGTTTATGCAATCATCATTCTTTTAATCTCCTCTCAATTTAATCTCTTCTTAAAAGCACATGATGTTAATCCATGAGCCAAAACAATTCTTGATCGTTTAATGAGCAAGGCACTGTTTGGAGAGCAATGAAAAAATCTCTTGCTTCAGTAGTAGTGATGGCCTATTGTTTTATCTGTCTTTGGTTCGTTGGTGGTCTCACTGGCTTCCATTTATACCTAATGACCACAAACCAGGTCAACATCTTTCTCTTGATTGAGTTTCTTTCCAACTTTGTTCTTATTTGAAAATATAACTGTTTTTGTCAATCACTCAACATATTTCGTTCTTCTTTTGGTCCGTAACCACGAGCCAGAAGTAGACGACACAGGTGGAGAGAAACGTGCCAAGGTAGAAGATGATCTAGAAATTGGTGGAGATATATTAAAGATTTCTCAGCGCCATAACTTTGATAAAGTCAGTGAGGCAATGGATGTACGTAGTAGAGGCAGCAGTGAAACCCACAATGATATCTCAGATCCTAATTTTTCTTTGGGTTCACATCAGCAAGTTTGGGCTCGCTGATACATATTTAATGGTTTGTAGGAGCGATCGAGAATCATGACTGGAAAAGCATTGTTTGAAAAACTACATTTGTGTGTGTGAGTTTATTAAATTCCTTTGCATTACCCTTTATTTGGGCAAGAATTATACAGAGTTATAAAATGTGAATTTACTTTGACAAAGTTGTGGGAGTGTGTAATTTTTTAGGGAAGGTGTAGGAGAACACATTACTTTTACCTGGCTGATGTTCAACAGTTTCGGTTTGTGATTATCAATGGTATTAATGGTGTATTCTTTTCTTTTACTTGGTTGTACTTCTTCCTCAACACCTCATATCTCTGATGTTTGCCATGTCAGTTTTGATGCATATGACTCTCCCCTTATTTTATAGGTTTGTAAATCCCCCATCTTAAAATCTTAAAATCAGTGGTTTTGAATTGTATGGATACACTTGCAGATTCTATGAAAAATGTTTTACTTAATGCAAACATTTTAAAATGTAGATGCACCACATTATAAACTTATACCCATGCATTTTAAAATGCATACTCACCACGCATTTTAAAATGCAGATACAAAATACATTTGATTATTTATTTTGTGGGTTCGATTAACTACTATTAAATGCAACGAGTTGGTTTAGGGTTTAATATTTAGAAATTTATGATATAGGGGTTAGGGTTTAGTATCTTAAGGTTTAGGGTTTAAGTTTAGGGTCTAGTTTATAGGGGTTAGGGTTTGATGTCTTAAGGTTTAGGGTTTAGGCTTTGGGTCTAGTTTATAAAGATTTTGGGTTTAGTATCTAGTGGGTTTGGGATTTAGACTTAACGACTAGTGTCAAATGCCTCCACAAAATATTGGAGGCATAATATTTTTAGTTTTTTCATTATAGGCATTTTTAAATGTAAAGGTAGGTGATTATAAGTGAAATAGTGATATGGAATATATGTTTTAAAATGTTGAATTCAAAATAACTTAAATGCATTTTAAAATGTTGAACAAGTTAAAATGCATTTTAATGCGCAACATTTTAAAAAATGCATACTTTAAAATTCATTTAAAATTTATGAAATTTTGTTAAAAAAAAACACTTACTTTCAAATGCATTTAAAATTTATGAATTTTTTAAGAGATTATGGGAGAGGAAATCTCGTTGTTTCAATACTGTAGAAGTAGTTACAAATAACTAAATAGGGTATTTTTGTCTACTGCTTTCAAAAGTAGTTAAACATGTGTTAAATTCTAGTTTTGGTCAAACTTGGGTGTAAAAACTAAAAATATTACGCCTTTGTCTTAGGAGTCCAAAAAATTCTTAACCGACTCCCTTAAACTAATTTTCTGGTTGGTAAAAGGGTATGTGATGTAGATGTTGAGTTGTCATGGCATGGAATCCTAGCAATCCATGTGGCAGGTGCCAAGAGGACACTTGTAAGACAAATAACTACCGTCAATAAATCTTACCTCAACTCTCATCTCCACCAATCATCAACTATCTCTCACGTGGGACTACACTGCCCCCCAACAGCACTAATTCCACCCCCACCACCTACTTATATATCTTGCTTCATCAATATTCATAACATAGTTTACTAATATATAGTTTGATTATCTCTAAACATTCAGTTAGAAACCTTTTCAACTATAGTTATATTGTTCTCCATCACCATATATCCTATTTGGTACTTTTCTATAGTAGTGCTAGGTGATAGATATATATTGTTTATTTGAGTGTAATCAAGGTGTACGTAACATATTTAATCATGGGGACTCTTCTGCTTCATATATTCGTATGGTATGTTTCTAATAAACTCGATTACATGTGCGAACGTTTGATATGTTAATTGGTTCATCTTTAAATTGGTAAAATAAGCATCTCTACTATACTAGTAGTATCTCCTATAACTAATCTGGACCCTTAAATTAATCCGGGTATTTTTCTTAAATAATATAATATTTAGAAGGGTTGCTTCGTCTTTCTCACCCTCTGCAAATTTAATGTACCCATTTTGTCTTTAAATTGAAGTATTGCTTAACACCTTTGAATGGGAGTAATTGGTTATTTCATGTGGTGGTTAATTAAAAATTCAAATCCTCGCCTCTCATTTTGAATTGTACATACAATAAATTTAAATAATTAGCAAAAAAATGAAAAGACTGTAGAGAGAGAAAGTACGTTCTGACTTCTCTCCTGGCCTCCTTTTCTCTCTTCCACTCCTCCCTCTTAACTTCCCCTCATTTGCTCTTTCCTAAAATCTACAAGCTAAAAAAAAAAGAGAGACAGAGATCCTATTGTAATAAATCCCTGCCTCTCCATCTCTCTCACTTCATCTTCTCTCCATTTCTTTCTTTTTTTTGCATAAATTCGCATCATTCATTATGTCCAGACTCTTAGATATTGTTCCTCGAATTCCAATCCATCTCGACTTCAATTTGATTCCAGTCTGATGTACAAGTAAGTACATTTGCATTTTGTTACATCTAATCTGCAATTGTTTGCTTTTCTGCCATTTATTTGATTTTCTACTTTCAATTTTCTTAAATCGATTTTGAATGATTTTTGTTTTGAATTGGTTTGTGGTTTTGATGTTTGAGTGATTTGAATTGTTTTGTGGTTTGTGGTTTTAATCAACTCTTGACTATACTATTCACATTCTAATTGTTGTCATTTTAGTACCTCTAATTAGTTTTGCCTTTGATACCGACCTTTATTGACTTGCACTGTTATGGCTTCTCTTCTCCCTCTTCCTACCTTATCTCTATTGCCTATTCTTCTATTGAAAAAAAAGAAAAATAGAAAACTCTCTGTTGCTTATTCCTTTTCTCTTGCTTTCTTCCAGTTTTGAAGAAAGGAAAGCAAGTGGTAGAATACTGGCTTTAAGAAGTGAAAACACGGAAAGAAGTGGCAGCGGTGAGAGCACGAACGACCATATCGTGGTGTTATAATATCACGTGTACTGTATCATTAATGGTATTGACCATAATGGTGAGTTTTTTTTTCATTTTACAATCAATTTTAAATTTTGGAGTGTTTGGTCTGATCATGATTTCCTAGTTTAATGGGGTTGTATGTTGTTACTTTAAATGGGGTATGCTATGAAAATGTTCAGTTAGAGTTAACATGCATGAACCATCAAATATATAGAGAATGTTTTGGTATTTATGTTTTGTGTGGATTACTATGACCCAGCCATGATATTCCATTCTAATAATTTTATCAAAACTTTCAATGCTTATAGTGATGCGTATGTCTAATATTGTCATGATTGTTTGTGCTATTAGTTTAATAACCTAAAGATGTTTTCTTTCATTCCTTATTGTATTAAATTGTGAACAATGGTGTCACTACTGTTTAATATGACATTGGATTTCATGGCAACGGTTCAACTTCAATTGTACACTGTTCAAGTTCCATAGTTGGATTGACAGTGAATTGAAGTTTCGAAGGTCGAAGTCATTCTTATTGTTAATCATATACTTAGTAACATAACTTAATATCAATCCATAGTAAGCATTTCATCATCAGCTTACTCTTAGTAGTCACTACTAAAAATAATGACTTGTGATGACGGCTTTTAGTCGTCATGAAACATGTTTAATGACATTTTTTTCGTTTAAAAAACAACCATCATTATATAGCCCGTCATAAAAGTTAACAAAAAGCGTCATAAAGTTGATGACGGTTCTGGAGAAGCTGACATCAAAGCTCGAACTTAATATGACAAAAATTCATTTATAAACGTCATAACTGGATCCTTTTGCATGACATGTTTTACTTAACCATCATAGTTTATTAGAAAAAGTGTCAAGAACTAAACCTTCATTTATGGCTGTTTTTATTTAAGCGTCACCCTGAGAAACAAAAGCGTCAAGAAATTAACACTAAAAACTGTCAAGAATTGGTATGCCACACGACAGCTCTTTGGAAGCCGTCATAACTCCTTTTATTTTTCCTGTAAATTTGAAATTCCTGTAAACCAATACATTCCGACACCACCAATACATTCAGACACTTGACGGCTAGAGTTCATTACGAAAACAAGAATCATACTTTTATTACCAACATAAATCATTCTAAGAATTTGTTCATATTACATGATTTATTCACAGAGAAAAAAATTAAATAACTCAAGTACTTGATTCAAAATCAAGTCTCATAATCCAACAATAATCCAATTTACATAACCCATCCAACAAATTGCAAATCAACCGATCTATCTCAAACAAACTTAATTAAGCTACTGTGTTATCTCACTTATAACCTAAAAAACAATATGAAGAAGAATGTGTTAATTTGTTTAATAAGTAAACCAAAAATATAATCATATAACGACTTCTACACAGTATTAAAAAAATACACAAACAATGTGTTAGCACACTAAGTCAATAACTACTAAACGAAAGAGATACAATCAACTATGACAGAGAATCATATTGGTTAGGCCCCAAATAATGTACACCACTGTAGGATATATCTGATTTGTATATATATCTACCACAAGTACACAAATAACCCTTTAGCTAATAGGCAAAGGAAAGAACATAAGAAATCATACCTAAATTCGAAATGTATGGTGGAAAATCTTCAGACTAAAGCTTCATATACAACCCCCAAAAACCTATCAAACATAAAAGATATATAAATGGTGCACATACCTATGCCGAGATAAATTTCTCGATGTACTCGATAAACTCCAAACAAATTTCAATAAGGTCCGCGCTTGTATATGTCCTAGTGTTAGCCAACTCCATTAGCTACATAAGTCAACAAAGAAATTACAATCATCTCAGTTTTTTTTATATACTTGCAATTAGTATGATAAATAACAATTCTTAGGATACCAATTGCAACTGCAAGCTTTAATCCTTCAAGGGTAAACTGAAATTGAACATTTCTTCTTTGAAAAGAAGAACATATTATCTTGATAAAAAAGTATCATCCATACGCATCTTTAAAATCTAAAAAGTATAAATGGATTGTTTCTTCAATGCAACCACAGAAATTTCTAATATTCTTATAGTGACTGTTGATCCACCTTTACGTTAAGAGTCTGCCACTACAGGCCTTACATGCACTATGACTCATCATGTCTTGTGGGCACACAGAGTGGGTCCACGTGCTGTGTCCAGTAGCGGCTTGGATTTTGGTGTTTTTACAACTTTCTGTCTTTACGTAGAGCTCGTCGCCCTGGTTGTTTTGGCAGTTCACTTGCTGAACTCGGTGTCCAGGTTTGAAAGATGTGAGCTTCAGAAGTTTGTTGCTTCTTTACATGTGGACCCGTTTTGCACTGGTTTTGTCCCTTTGGAATCTTCGGCTCTAGTCAGGCTATGTTAAGAGAAAGAAAGAATATACAAATTTGTGTCCTCAAAGTGTCAAGAGGAAGAAAGAATATACCTGAGACTGTGAATCAAACGTGGGAAGAGATAGAATATACGAGAGAAGGTTTCACAGGGTAGTTTGACCAACTTGTATATTCATAATCAATTCAACAAGGCGCAAAAGTGGATGTAGTGTGGATGGGAAAGAATAGGACATGCGATTACAATGAGTGGTGCACGCTTCCTAATTTTATTTTATTTTATTTTATTTTTATTTATATATTTATTTATCTATTTATTATTATTATTTTTTAGCGTAAGTAGTGTAAGAACAAGGAATACATAAATGTAATCTCACAATAAGTTGTAACAACGTACAGGGATGTGAAAACACACCATAATGACAACGGGAAAACAAAATATAATTCTAGATATTAGATAGGACTATATGCCACATCAACAACATTACGATAATAAAACTAACGAGCATGAAGATTTGGATAGCATATTCAACTTGCTGCTGCTCAAACTTTTCTAGCGCATCCATGAAGCTTGAAATTTGGTAAGAACTAAAAAAAATGTAATTAGAATTAAAGAAAAAGTGTAGAGGGAAGAAGATGAAAGGAATGAATGTGAAGGATGTGGTGAACTTTCTATTTATAAAAAGGAAAAGGAGCCATTTTTTGACCGTTTTCTGATCGTTTTGGTGACTGTTTTAAGACCATTTTCTGACTGTTTTAAGACCATTTTGCAAATCGTTAGTGGACAGTAAAGCTCGCCGTTAAGTGTGACGTCATCGTTAATGGTCACGCACGAGACTAGGATTTTACTTGGGGCTGTCTCGTGCGAGACTGAAATGGGAGGGGACGAGATCCGGATTTAGTGGAAGAAGAAATGATGTAATGGCGACACGTGTTGAGTTGTCTCAGTTTATAAATGGGCCGAGAATCATGAGATTTGGTCGGGCCCAAATTTATTTCCAAACCCAAATCAACCTAAACCCCAAATTAAGCCTAAAAAATGTAAATGCGCACACATGACTCGTTCGGACTCCGAATTGGATAAATGAGCTATCAAAATGATCGGCACAAAAAATGTCATCCAATTATATGTGTCATGCTTGTTTCGACCCCCACCTACGTGGCGAACGTCCATTGGTAGGAATCTCCACTTTATTCGTTTAATCGACAGGGCTAAAGCCCAATTTGCAGTACCATGGATCAATGTACAAGCCCATTAACTCATGTGTCTAAGGCTGAACCTTAACCACATGGCTTGCCACTAATGTACATTGATTTATGTCCAAATTCATTTCTTATCAAAGAGATAATTATCAGTTGAGAGTTATATTCTATCACAATGACTCAAGCTACAAGAATACTTGAGCTACAAGGATTCTCTACTCTACCTATATAAATACAAAACTATTTTTCATTCAGAACTACATTCTTGAGACTTGATCCCACCGATAATTTGGGTACGTAGGCAACCGAAAGGTACAGTCTCATCATTCTCCCGATCACCATCACTTTTCTAACTACTTTTCTACGTTCTTCATCTCTTTCATCACCACTTAGTGTTTTGATCATATTTGGTCAAAACATAATTGGCGCCGTCTGCGGTTCTAGTTGAAAAGAAGGAGGGATCATATTTGGTCGAAACAATGCTTCAAAAGCCAAAAGATTTTTTGAAAAGAAGGAGGGATGTTTTATTTATAAACAATGTTTTTTTTAAACAAGGAAGATTAATGTGAACAACACTGGATGCCCAAAGGCCACCATCTAAATTCTTAGGTAACTGTCATGTTGGCACTGGAGCGAACCCAATCCAGCCAGACTGTGGCTTTACTTTTATGTATTATGGGTCTAGGAGAAGGACAACACTATCCTGGACCGTGCGGGCTACGGTCTAATAATATTTCCCTTATTACATACGACTATCCTCAAACCGCCCCAAAGGGAACTCAAAGTAACCAATTCTAGGGGTTGGCCTGGTGGAATCCATTGCCCGTACGTGTTCCAAGTAGGCAACATCCGAGGTTGAACATGAATCTCTATGTGCACAGCTTAATGCAAGGGGAATTTTAAATGACAACAATATATATATATATATATATATATATATACAAGGTGAGTCTTTTAACATCAAATCCTCAAGACGAATCGGGTCTTTTAACGTCAGATCCTCAAGACGTTTGCGAGTTTTTTAACGTCAGATCCTCAAGATGATTCGTAACCCGTGGGAGAAATGGCACGGCGATGAGGTTTATCCTGCTCAACTGGTGTCAGACAAAAATATACCTTATACCGGCTAGTATTGGATATATAGGAAGTCAAGACCTGGACAGAAAAGTGTTTGACAATGCATACACCACCCCATCCTTCGCGCACGTCGTTTACGAGCAAAAGTACTACGACCATTACCTATTCGTGATGAGTGAGACTTACACCAAATGATTAGCTGAATTTCGCGAGGCAAAGAGTAGAAAAGGGAAGAGAAGAAAGGAGGAGAAATTTTTGGTATCCATCGTTTACCAGCATGAATGTTTGCTCGCGTTTCAGAAGACATTTATACTCAATTCTGAAATAGAGTTTTTGTAGACTACGGCTCCGGCGCTTGCAACCACACACTTCAAAGTACTTTTGAGATCATAAAATAGAAGATGACCCAGCTACCAAAATGACGTACCCTTTACAGAAAATCAAGATTGAGTACGTCAAATGAAACATCTAGTCTATGTAGACTGGATCTTAAAGAAGAGTTTGTTCAACAGTTGGGGAGCGTAAGTCGTGGTAATGTTTGAGGCGTTGTCCATTTACTTGAAATTCGTTGTTATCTTGTGGATTAAGCAAAGAGATTGCCCCATAATGGGTCACAACTGACACAATGAAAGGACCAGACCATCGTGTTTTCAATTTACTAGAAAAATTGTGTAATCTGGAGTTGTAAAGTAAAACTTTTTGGCCAATTTTGAAATTTTTACGCAAAACGTGCTTGTCGTGCACTCTTTTCATATTAGCCCTGTAGGATTTTGAGAGATCATAAGCATCATTCTGAATCTCCTCAAGCTCATTTAATTACAGTTTTTGCTTCTCGCCTACCGCGCTGATATTGTAATTGAGGCTTTTGATGGCCCATAAAACACGATGCTCAAGTTCAACCAGCAGATGATAAGGTTTTCCAAAAACGATGCGGTAAGGAGACATCCCTATAGGTGTCTTAAAAGCCGTTCGGTATGCCCACAAGGCATCCGATAAGTGAAGAGACCAGTCTTTTCTTGAGGGATTTACATTTTTCTCTAGAATGGACTTTATCTCTCTGTTGGAGACTTCCACTTGGCCACTTGTCTGTGGGTGATACGAAGTAGCAACTTTGTGAGTAACTCCATATTTCTTCATTAAAAACCCAAAATATTTATTACAAAAATGTGTACCCTCATCACTGATGATAGCTTTGGGGACACCAAAACAAGAGAAAATATTTTCTTTTACAAATTTTTTGACAGTCTTATGGTCATTTGAGCGACAAGCGAGTGCCTCATTCCATTTGGACACATAGTCCACATCGACTAGAACGGAGATAAAACCTTGAGAAGTAGGGAAGGGTCCCATAAAATCAATGCCCTAAACATCAAAAATTTCCACGATTAAAATGAGATTTAGGGGCATCATATTGCGTTGAAATGCTCATGTGCATCGCGAAAAAGGGTAGGCCATGAACAATCTTGTGGTGGTCATTTCAGTGGGAAGAAAACTGTGGCCAAAGTTTTACAATGTGGTTTTTCCTGGCACTTTATCTCTCTATTGGAGACTTCCACTTGGCCATTTGTCTGTGGGTGATACAGAGTAGCAACTTTGTGAGTAACTCCATATTTCTTCATTAAAAACCCAAAAAAATTATTACAAAAATGTACCCCCCATCACTGATGATAGCTTTGGGGACGCCAAAACGAGAGAAAATATTTTCTTTTATAAATTTCACGACAGTCTTATAGTCATTTGAGCGACATGTGAGTGCCTCATTCCATTTGGACACATAGTCCACAGCGACTAGAATGGAGATAAAACCTTGAGAAGTAGGGAAGAGTCCCATAAAATCAATGCCCTAAACATAAAAAAATTTCACGATTAAAATGAGATTTAGGGGCATCATATTGCGTTGAAATGTTCGTGTGCATCGCAAAAAAGGGTAGGCCAGTAAAAACCACGTTGTAAAACTTTGGCCGCAGTTTTCTTCCCACTGAAATGACCACCGCAAGATTGTTCATGGCAAAAAGATAACACGTCAGTGTGTTCCCAGTCGGGAATGCAGCGACGAATGAGTTGGTCGGAACAATACTTAAAGAGATAAGGGTCATTCCAAATATAATATTTTACAGTGGATAAAAACTTTTTACGATTAGGGCATGACCAAGAGGAAGGAACTTCCTCAGTAACTAGGTAGTTAACGATATCCGCGTACCATGGAGAGGAGAAATGGAGTACAAATGCTCATCTGGGGAGGAATCATAGATGGCGTCAGAATCACTATCAATGTCACCAACCAACCTTGATAAATGGTTGGCCACCACATTTTTGGTTCCTTTCTTATCTTTGATTTCTAGGGTGAATTCTTGCAAGAGAAGGATCTAGCAGAACAACCGCTGTTTCGCATCCTTTTTCGCAAGTAGGTACCGAAGTGCGGCATGGTCAGTATATATGATGGTTGAAGATCCGACCAGGTAAGGGCGAAACTTATCCAAAGCATAGACAACAGCTAGGAACTCTTTCTCAGTTGTTGTGTAATTACGTTGAGCGTCATTAAGAGTTTTACTAGTGTAGTAAATGACAACAGGTTTGCCATCACGTTGTTGGCATAGTACGGCGCCAATAGCAAAGTCGTTAGCATCACACATCAGTTCGAATGGTTGAGACCAATCAGGGGGTTGAATGATGGGAGCGGTAGTCAGGCAATTTTAGAGTTTCAAAAACTTTTTTGCAATTGAAATTGAAGTCGGAGACCGCATCCTTAAGCAAGAGATTGGTTAAGGGTCGAGCAACTTTAGAAAAATCTTTAATGAATAATCGCCTGTAAAACCCAGTGTGGCCTAAAAAGGCACGGATATCACAAACTGTTCAGGGGTTAGGTAGAGAAGCAATTTTAACAATTCAACTTTATCAACCTCTATCTAGTCTTTCGAAACAACATGACCTAGAACAATTCCTTTGGTAACCATGAAATGACACTTTCCCAATTAAGTACCAGATTTTTCTCTTCACAACGCGTTAACACTTTAGAAAGGTTGGATAGGCAGTCATCGAAGGATTTTCCATAAATGGAAAAGTCGTCCATGAAGACTTCCATATAACGTTCCACCATATCACTGAAAATTTAAAGCATGCAGCGTTGGAAAGTACCAGGGGCATTGCAAAGATCAAAAGGCATTCGTTTGTATGCAAAGGTTCCAAAGGGACATGTGAAAGTTGTTTTTCTTTATCAGTAGGATCGATGACAATTTGGAAGTAGTCGGAATAGCTGTCAAGAAAACAGTAGTAAACATGACAGGCTAAACGTTCTAGCATCTGGTCGACGAATGGAAGAGGGAAGTGATCTTTACGTGTTACGACATTAAGTTTGAGATAGTCAATGCAAATTCTCCATTTCACCGAGACACGAGTGGAGATGCATTCATCATTTTCATTTTGCACAACTGTAATGTCGGACTTCTTTGGAACAACATGGACAGGACTAACCCAAACACTATCAAAGATAGGGTATATGATACCTGCATCTATTAAACGTAAAACTTCCTCCCTCACCACGTCCTTCATGGCGGGGTTAAGCCAACATTACAGTTCTCGCGATGTCTTTGTGCCGTCATCTAGATGTATGCGATGCGTGCATACACTAGGGTGTATTCCTTTGATATCATCTAAGGACCAACTGATAGCAGAGCTGTGTTCACGAATGACATGAATGAAACGATATTTTTCATCGGTAGTCAAATGAGAAGAAATTATTATAGGGTGGCTACTATCGAGATCGAGATGCACGTACTTCAAATCAGAGGGTGGAGATTTTAAATCCGGAGTTGGAGGAGTGAGGATCAATGATTCATGAGGGGCCGTCTCTTCAATGGAAAAGAGTGAGTCAGGTTCATCTGAATCGGTTGGCAATACAGCAGTAGGGTCAAATAGTGGTATTGACTCTAATAATGCGTGGACATCCTTAACGTACGAGTCATCATCAAACTTAGGATTATCAAAAGAAAGAAATTAGTGTACCTCGTTTGGGGGAAAAGAGTTTGCGAAATATTCCTGTGCCAAACTATCAACCATGCTAATCTCACCCTCAATATCAGGATCAGGAAGTTGTTTCATTAACTTGAATACATTGACTTCTACAGAAAGGTCCCCGAAAGACATTGTCATTGAATCATCCCGACAATTGATAAGAGTGTTAGCAGTTGCAAGAAATGGACATCCTAAAATGATAAGAATGGAGTCATAGGCAACTTCGGTATCTAGAATGACAAAATCAACGGGGTAGTAAAAATCTTGGACCTTGACTAGGACATTTTCTATTATGCCATTTGGGTACTTGATGGAGCGATCTGCGTGTTGCAGGGTTATGTTGGTAGGTTTTAATTCATGAAGACCTAACTGCTTAAATAAGTAGTAGAGAAGTAGGTTAACACTCGCGCCTAGGTCTAAAAGTGTGGTAGCGGTATACTTGTATTTGTACAGTTGCCTAAAAGTGCATGGTACAGTTGGTCGACTTGGGTCTTTGTATTTAACCACACCATTGGTAGCAGTAATGGAGGGAAACTGCTCAGTGAGAAATGCTTGATAAGGAACATTCGTTCGTCGTTTGTTGGTGCACATGTCCTTCAAGAACTTGGCATGCTTGGGCAAATGCTTAAGTGCATCGAGAAAAGGTAGGCTTATGGTCAAATTTTTGAAGGTTTCTCGGATCTCATCGAAATGCTCGTTAGGTTTGTTCTTTTCCAAACGGGCAGGGAACAGAGCTTTTGGGCAGAATCGCTCATATGGATTAGAGGCGTCTTTCCCCAAGTTCATGGTTGTAGATTTGGGAGTAACAACTTTGTCCGCTATAGGTTGTGAGGTAGGAGTTGGAAGGACATCAGCCACAACTTTCATCAGTTTAATGTCTGGTATACGTATGTGATTGTCGACAGTTCGGCCAGAACGAAGAGTGGCGATGGCATTCAGCTCACCCTGGCTAGGATTATTTGATCCTGGTGCATTGGTGAGTTCAAAGGCAGTGTTTGTGGGCTTAGGGTTGGGAACTGCTTGGCCAGGAAACACGCCCTTTTCACTTTTATCCTGTGCTATCAGCTAAAGAGACTGTTTGATAGATGTTAGGATTTGAGATTGTTGATTCATGTAAGTCAAAAAAGTTTCAGCTGTTTTATCGGTAGTGGATTGTCCCAGTGGAGTAGCAGGAACAAGTTCACGGTTATTATTTACGGGTTGATTTTGGTTGCCATAACCTTGATTAGCGGGAACAAGGCTGCGGTTGTTTTGGTACCCTATATTGGCAATGTTGGGAAACTGACTTTGCCCTTGTGGGAATTGCGGAGGATTTCCTTAACCGTAGGAATTGTAGTTCATGGATGGCCGTACAGGAGGGTTGTTGAAACCCGGAGGAGGTGGCTTTTAATTCTGGATCGGGTTTGACCTCGAACATAGACGTAACTTTGGTAGGATTGTGTTTAGAAGATCTGGAAGAATCAGTGTTACCCCAATGGTTGTTTTGTGAAGCTTGTTTCTCGAGAAAGGTGTATGCTTTAATAATGCCTTTGTCCATGAAACAACCGCCGTTCATGATATCTAATGTTTCATTTTGATAGTCAGAGAGACCATTAAAGAATGACCAGACTAAGACAGCGGTGTTGAGTTGTTGATGGGGACATTCTAGAAGTAGATCAATAAATCTGCTCCATGCTTCCGTAAAGGAGTCCTGGGGATGCTGACGAAAGAATTGAATCTTCTGAAGCATCTCTGTAGTTTTCTTCTGAGTATAGAACTTTATCATGAATGCTTGTACGAGTTTGGCCCATGTGTCAAGGGATTGCGGCGCTTCGCCCGCAAGCCAAACTGATGCTTTATCAGCTAAGGTGAAGGGAAATAACCTAAGCAAGACTTGTTCGTTAGTAACGGTCGGATGGTGGAAAGTGGTGGCCACTTGCTAAATCCGACGAAGGTGATTATACAGTTTTTCATGGTCTAGACCATGGTAAACAAGGTAACAAACCGGAAACGTTTGGCGGAATGCGAAAATCTCCAGCAATGTCAGCGAGTTTAATGCAGGAAGCAGGTCTTTCCTGTAAGGCAATATAGAAGTCCGAAAGGGGCTTCTCTACTGTGGGATTTTCCTGGGCCATAACTATGGGAGATGATGGCAACTGAGATACTTGACGAGGTTGATTTACGGAGGAAGAACTCTGTCTAGGGGATAACTTATACAGTTGTTTATCGTATTTCCGACGATGATATGTAAGTTTTAATTCCTTATTAGTACCAGACCGTCGTCTCATGCAAACACAAATTTTAATTCTAGGCTCATAAGGAACGAATTATGACATGAGGATTAGTTATTATGGAAGGATGGAGGTGAACCATATTTTCCTGAGTTGTTGCTAACGTGAGCAGGTAAGCTAGGATAACGTGTGAATATTTCAACAGCCAGGTCACATGAGAGAATTGAGGGAGGTTTTCCATGCTAGCACATTCCTTAATTATGTAACCTCAATCTTTCACGTTTGCTAGACACTGATGGAATAGGATGATGATTTATGATGGTGTATTATGCGATTATTATTAATATGATTATGATGAAATTTTTATTATTAGGATTTTTATTTTTTTATTTATTTTTATTTTTTGTATTTTTTTAATTTATGTAATTAATGTATTATGGAGAAAGGGGGAAAACACATGCTATTACTAAACATGCAAATAAAAACGAGAAATGCCAAAATAGATGACTAATCATGTAATTAATATTCTAATCATGCAATAAACACATGCTAGTTATACACAGAAGAGGTACACAGGCAACCCTATATTACTCAAACGTGAATAGTACACATCCTATGCATGTAATAATATATAGCTACGCATACATAAAATAAAACCTACACGTGCAACTATATGTGAGCTACGGGAATATCGAGAACGAACTCATGCAAAGTAATACCGTGTACGTGAATAGATGTAACATACACATACAAAAATAATCTAAGAAAGTGGTTTGAAATCACGTAGACATCCAAATATATTCGAATCATATTAACCGTATTAACATCAAATGACGAACCACACATACTTAGGAATATTTCTAACCATGAAAAAAGTTCTCATGCCAACATACAAATATTCGATGTAAAATAGGTTATATCAATGAATTAATTTCCTCGACAAAGTTTAAGGAGTTTAAGAATGTGAAACCTGGCGTCCCGCAACTTTACCTATGAGAATAAAACGATTGAAGTAACTCCTGAGCTTGTGAACGTACTGGAAGTTGGATAAACAAGTCCAAAGAGTCCAAAATAGCACTGAGAAGGAAAGTGACTTAGGCCTGAAAACTTTAGTGCTGACACTCTAGGTCAGTCTCGCATGCTACCTTGTACAGTCTTGTCCGGGACTATGAGATCAATGCAGTACTTCAACTTCCTACGGAATTCTTAGAATGTGCTAATGATTAGAATTCCGATCTGGTTCAAAATTTCCTATTAGCAGAAAAATAAAAATGGGTACAAGCAGGTAAAAGAAACGTTAGTATCACAAAATAAATGAAAATCGAAAAGATGAAGGGGTAGGAGAGGGGGGGTTGTCCAATGATGTATTCCAGTTGTTATGTTTAATGTCCGGAATCCTTAGGCGTGCAGCGGCGCCATTTGATAATCTGTAATTTCAGTTTTTTGTCCTTTAAGTCCACAATCCAAAGTCCAAAGTCCGTAAACGTCCGATTAGCCAAGTTATCTTACTCACGTGGGTTGGTAGGATAGGTCGAATAAGGGATCGTCCATACCTTAGGGCTCGACAAGGTTCACAACTGGATTTACAACCTTAAGGGATTAGTTAGAGGATTTTAGTTTGTTGCTTAATTAAAACTTGGAATGAAAGTAATGGTTCAACAATATGAAAATATTAAAGGGTTAGACTCTCAAAGAAAATATCCAGCAATAATAAATTAGATTCCTATAATTCTCCCATAATGTACCTTTGTATTCTGCATCACACGCAACAGGAGCAGCACTGAGACTGCTTCCAGATAGACACACAAGGCCCAGCATATTCGGTTCAACAAGTGATGCGATGTTGACGGATGAATGACTAGAGCTAATTAAAACAGCACACCATATGACCTATACTCAAATAGAAGATCATATTTATTATTGTTTTGCTGAAAACATTACAGAAGACGATGGTCTTTAGGATAAAGGAAGAACTGAAAAATAACTACTTGTAACACAACAACCTCATATCCTATAAAGGACCCTGGTAGAACAACAACCAATGCACCCTAAATAGCATCTTAATACCTTACTAGGCCACAACATCCCATTGTGTGTAAGCCTACATAGTACACAATGTTGGCACCTGAACAACATCCCATACGATAACACTTTAATAAACCACAAACAACTTCAACCCAAGTCTTGCACGTCACATCTTCTTCCTTTACTAGGGGTTTTTCTTCCCCTAGGCTTATGTATCAATGAGATGTTAGTTTTTGTAATCAACTTATCTCCGAGAATTAATAGTTGTCCATGTGATCGAGTGAGTTAGAGGGAGAGAGTAGGGTTATTTTGTAATCGAGAGAAAAAAGTTTAAAGAGTAGGAATTATAAACGTACTAAGAGTAAAACAAACCATCAGATATAGATATGCCACTTAAATTGAAGAAGTCAAGAAAACTAACTTTTCTTCTTTACCTACTTCCAGCTGATGTAGTGGGAGACTGGCCGGAGTCTTCTTTGATGTTTGTCGCTGTGAAGATCGAAGACTATTAGCTCATTAAAAGGGCAGTAGATGATTTTGAATGCCTGAGCTTCAGTTTCTGCACACCAGAGATAAGTAGAACAACAAGCATATATGAGGAACTGAAACTGATATTATATTACTTGTTCTCAATCTACTTATGTGTGTGCTGCAGTATACCATATATTGATTTGAGAGGAATAACAAAAGATATTGACACAAGGAACAACAAGCAAAGAATGGGAAGAATAGAATCTTGAAAGATGTCAAACTACATCTCCAGGTTCAACTCAAGAAGTCAGTATATGCTTACCTTAAATAAAGAAGAAACATAAAAATTTTCCAAACCGAGGAAGTATAGAGTTGCATCCCATAGATATTGGTACTTATAAGTTTATAAATGAAAACCTCGCTCAGGATTCATTATTAAGCAATCCTTAAAATACACCCAAACCGGACCAACACTACAGTGTAGATGTTTATCGGAAAAAAAAACACTACAGTATAGATGGCAACAAGAGTAAAACCTACTGTACCTAGCTTTTTCTTCTTTTTTCTGACAATGTTTACTTTCGTCTTCGATGTGACAAATGTAATTAAAGAAAAAAAGTTCAATAAAAGAATCTCATTGTACTTGTAATATACAACAATAACATTTATGTGTGACATGACAAGAGGAATAGAGTATTACCCGAAAATGAAAATAACACTAGATTATTTCATTGGAAATGAAAAGAGCTGGTACCATTTCACTCATCGTTGGCAATACACTTGTTTTTTTCTTTTCGTTTTGCAGATCCCCCCTCCAAGGAATAAACAAAACGGGAGTATCTCCAAAACTTGAAATTTCCAAATTTGACTTCTCGGGCAATTTCGTGCACATCAAATGCTTCCGCCTCTGCAATGTCAACAGAATCAAGATGTTGTCTGTATTGATGATAGTATAACCTGCTTTAGTATACATGTTGAATGGGGCTGCATTAATCATCCTGCAGTGTACGTACTTTTTTGTTGATGTACTCATTTGAGATACTAGTTCCTCACATTCTTTGAGAAGATGCCACCCAATACCCTTCCTGAAAAGATCCAAATAGGAATTGGCCGGGTCACATATAGATGATCCAACATAAAACAGTAGGAGGTTTTGAAGTCAGGACTACACTCTACCAGCTATTAGCATCAGTCTTCATTATCTCAATAAAGTCAACTAAGGGTGTAGGTCAATTTGTTATGTGCATGAATCTGAAACAAATTCCAAAACGAAAAAACTGAATGATATATGTAGTATAGCCTAGGCATGACTTTGTTATATCATTCTCTAATTCAGTTCTCAAATAAAGTAAAAGAGGCAACCATGAGTATAAGACCGTACCAGAAGATCAACGACACGACTTAGGTGTTAGATTAGGGACCAAGAGACACTTGAATAGGAAAGAGCGAGGGGCATATACTTAAATTCTAGCAGAGACAGTTGAAAAAGGAATTGGTCAATATCAATTCTAGCTGTGTAGGTTTATATAAGTAATGTACACGAGCACGTTGCAGCTACCACAAACACACAAGTAATATTTAATCACCTTAGGATCTCAAGGTTCAAAAACTTTATGAAATTTGGAGTTATACATTAAGTAACATTCAACATTTCAAAAGTTTTGATATCGTATCAGTATGGGGGTATACATGCGTTACAAAAAATTAGTACTCATACATACAAGAAAATGATATATATCAAAGGTCATAACTCAAACAATAAGAACAAAGAACGAATACATAAATTCTACACCACATAAATTCTAAATTTCTTGAAACCTTGTGATCAATATAGTCCTCTAATAAGAGAAATGATGTGTGTACACATGTAATTTTGTGCAACTATAATACATTAGAAGCAATTACTATCACTAACCACATTCTGCCAACTACCCCATAGACCGTTCATCCCAATTTGCTGACTATAGACTATTACAAAACGTTTAAATGCAACAAAGAGATATTATACGAAATACCTTAAGCTTAGGCACAGGTTCAATGAGATCATTAGAAGATAAATCCCTGAAATGTGAAATGCAATACAACAACACCCATTAGACAAAACCATGACATATATGGCTTAGCAACATGCCCATGCTGAAAAAAAGTACCCTCGCGAAGCTCAAATGCAAGTGTTACAGTTTATGACTAATACACAGTGAGTCCTTTCATGAATACTTGGGCAGCAGATTTGTTATTCAAAACCTCAATCTACTTGCATTGCTTCATGAACAAAAATCTATATTTCATAAGAAGAGGCCATGTATCTTCAAAATCTATCTAAGCAGGCTTATGAATAGAAAACATCTAGATCAGTGGACTGGACTGCAGGAAAAAAAATTAATGAATTAACACGACATATAAGTGCAATGGTTAACATGGCAGCTGCAAAGAAAGCAAACTAAGACTAAGACCTATAAAGTATATATTTTCTTTCCTTTTTGTTGGTAAAGAAACAAATACAAGAAATATGATTAATTCAATGACACGAGACAACAAACTCTAGCTATAATCATTTCAAGCAAATTGTATAGCATACATTAGATAAATAAGTTAAGGATCATAAAAGATGGGTGCTAACAAAAGTACATATCATTGATCTAACATTGCCATTGTTAGTACACTAATAATTGTATGAGACCACATATCTGAACAGAGTGACTCCAAGTAATGCCTCATAATTCTGTAGTTCACACGGTTATAGCATCAAGCAATGGTGGCTTATAAGCCATAGCAGATTACATAACTATGTGTCTACGACTCTATGCCCATATCTAAAGGTAAGGTAGATAATGTTTGCTGCCTATTTCAGGAGGTAGAATTATTTTATCACTGTTTACGCGTCAAGTCTGCAACCATGTTAATCAGAGATCAACAAGAAAAATCTATTGGGAATACACACTAAAGCTAACAACAAAATTCTAAAATCCACCGTTTTCATACCTTTTTCCCTCGAACCAAGAGATTGAAACAAGATCTGCGAAGGGTGAAAATATAGTAAAAATTAAAACTTTTGAACAATGACATAATTTTTATGTAACAATTTAAAATATTTAGAGAATATTAAGAGATAACCAACACACTAGCTTGTGTTCAAATTCCCGTTAGCAAAATTAATTGACCCAATTTGAAATGTTGAGCGTACCATTGACAAAACCCTACCTCGTTCTAAAACAAAAATCCGAAATCCAATTAAACCCAACACCAATAATGAATTGAAATATCTTTACTAATAACTAAAAAACCAAAGAGGAAGAAGCAAAAATAAAAAATCTAAATTTTCCAAACCCTAAAAAGACAAAAAACTTACCTTCAATTCTTTTTAGATCAGGTAGTCTAGGTTTGAGGTATGCACACCTCGGCCCTCTGAAAGTGAGAAAGTGAGAGAGATGAGTACGACATCGTTTGGTTTTGGACTGTTTTATTTTTCTGATTTGTTTTTTCTAACGGTATCAGTGTGTTAGCTCACCGTGACAAATTAATTTCGATAATTATCCGAAATTAAGTAACGGAAAATTTTACATAGTTACGCTTTCTAAACGTTAATAAGTGTGTCACGGTGAAAAAACGTTACTAAGTGAAAAAGGAGTGCGTTACTAAATCACCCTTTTGGTGTAGTGATAGCCCGCAGGAGAGGCTTTTTACCATTGGTATCAGCGCCAGCTCTGAGTTTCTGGTGGCCTGAAGCCAACTCTTAAAATGTGGCCCTATATGCGTCCATTCACACATGAAAAACAAAAATCGATGCATTTTTTGCCTCGTGTTATTATTTGTTTTCTCTTCTTTTTAGTCGAATTCTTTTTTGTTTTATGTAACAAATAAGATTTTATGCATCTTTTGACTTCATAATCTGTGAAATAGCAAGTGGATTTAATAATTTCATTAGCCATATAGAAGCTTCGATTAAGCCTATAATTATATTGTTTTTATTAGTTAGTGTATATTGCAAGGTGCGTTAAATTGTTTCAGTAGACTCTAGTGGTGGACTGGTGGCCCCTTATTTTGCCAAAATAATGGGGGCCCAAAGCACTTGCTTGTGTGGCTTTGTCTCAGGGCCGGCACTGACTGGTATATATTTAGTGTACCATTTGTTGATGCATAGTTGCATGTAGCCTGATGCACAAAACATACATTTACAAGTGAAAATGTAGATGAGGCCTAGTAATTACGGAGTGTACCATCTGTTGATATATAACAATTAACAAGTGACTGATTCCAATTAAACCACCAAGACCAGTATCTATCTTATGGACCTAGGTTAGGTTAGGTCAGGTCATAGCGTCATAAAAAGAAATTGGTCTTACTTTTAGCTAGGGTCTAGAACATTCAGTGCCCTAAAATAAAGTTAGTGCCTCAAAGCCTACATTCACTTCTCATTCCTCTCTTCTTTCTTCACTTCTCATTTCTCTCGCGAAATATCAAGTTATGTAACTCATTCATTTGTTGTTCATAATTTATTTTATGTGGGCTACATTATTTCATGTTATTGAGAAACGATACAAATGTTGTTTTCTCAGCCTCCCTCACCGTTGAACTTGAAAAGACATAATACGGAAGACCTTCAAGTTCAAGGGTGAAAGAGGATGAAAAAACTTCTTTAGCACTCGTGCTCAAAGTTGGATCAGTTGTCGAGGACGAGGATGAAAGAGGTGTGGCCCACATTGTGGAACACTTATGTTTTTATCGAGAAAACTATAAATTTGTTAAGAGTTTGAGAGATGTTGGGGTCCTCTTAGGCAGGGACGGAGCCAGGATTCTAAGCTAGGGGTGTGAGATTATATGCATACCCCATCCCACCCCCAAAAAACAAAAGTATGTTAATTTTTTATTTTATTTTTTTTGTGAGAAAGTCTAAACAATAAAGATCAACAAAATTATGCATTTATTTCAATTCACAAAACTAGAGTGCGTTGACTACTAAAAATTTAATATGGAATGATGAAGTTAACTACTTGAACACTTAAGCCATTAATTGATACTACTATATGTCTATCTACATAATCTAATCCACAAGTTTACAACAATTCCACAAATTGTTAACTTCATATACTGTTATTATAAGTCTATATAATCATACTATTATGTGGAGAAAACTACAAAAGATTAGCATTGAAAGTAAAAAATATTACTTTGTTTTGTTTTTGTTTTTGTTTTTTTGTTTTGTTTTTGTGTTTTTTTTCAGCTGAAAATTTTATTGACAATGATAATGAGTTTTACAAATAATTAGGACAAACATGCAACAAATTGCGCCATAAGTCCTTTCTGAATTTGTTTTTTGTTTTTTGTTTTTTTTGTTGAGGTCTGACATTTGTTTAAGAATTGAGAGTGAAATAAAATAGGGAGAGCTTACGGGCTTGTTATGGATGATTAGAATTATACAAACTAACCGGTTGGGCTTTGGGCATTTGGCTATTTGTCTGTCTCATTAACCCATCAAACATTCAAAGACACATTTGTCCCTATTTAATGGTTTTGGGCTCAAAATAAATGATAAATGATAATTTTATAAGGGCAAAAAGGAAAGTAAAAAAAACTTGTTTATTACCCCCTATATCCATCTATGCTCTTAGGACAGTGTCAAAATGGGGCCACCAGCTTGGACAACACTCAGTATGCAACCTTGGTTCTGACCAATCTTCTAGCCGATACTCTAAGTTTGATTGCGAACTGTATTTATTTATGAGGTCTATACTCCCTCTCTCCCTCTCTCATTGTTAATTATGAGATATGTTTCAATTGTCAAGTTTAAGAACTTTTTGTTTTATTTTTCTGTGCTTAATAGAGGAAAGTATCTGTCACTGACCTGGACAATGAAAGAGACATTGTTCTTGACGAGTATAGGAAGTATAATATGGGAGGTCAAGCATGTCTATTATACTTTCTATACTCGTCGAGAATATTTTTTCATGCAGACTATTGTGGAGTTGATAAATACGAAATTTGGAGCAAAATTTATGGAAAATGACCCTATAGCATTGACTGAGGTCACCATTCCTTTCCATCTGGAGCAAAATTTTAGACATATTCATTGTATTTTTGCTCTAAAAAATTCATTTTTGATCCCACAAATACCTAATTCACATGTCTACTAAGTTCATAATTGATAGAATTTCATATCTAGTCATTAATATTACTTAAATCGACTTGCAACTGTGATGTAAAAAATGGAAACGAATTTGTACAATTTATAGTATAAAATTCAATACTGACTGGATTGGGATGAATCCAACACCTATGAACTCTAGATATAAAAATCTACACGTTTTGTGTTTAACAAAATTGCATATCTTGTCATCAAGATTATTGAAATCAATCTTAAATGTTGATACTGAATCTGGATAGGTTGCATTCGAATACGTGTATAAAATTGAGTATATATCCTTTTGCATTGAATTCAAATCCTATAAAAACTAGAGTTACAGATGTAAAACTCTTTGATCTTACTTAAGTTCACTCTTACAGTCAAAAACATGTTAACTGACCTCAAACATTGGCGACTGTAGGTGCACATTTTCTGGACAGGTTGTAATGTATGGAGTGATTAAACTTATATATACTTGCTTAACCTTTTTGGTTGAAAATCCAAAACCTAATGAAATTAGATAAATAGAGATGTAATTTACAGTTTTAAGATAATGACATGTATTGTTTTAATTATTTAAAGTGGCTGGAAAATCAAGTACGTGTTAATATCTAGTTTTTTTTTTATATCATGCCGGAAAGGTCTTACTATATGCATTATCCTATTTGAATTGAAGATATTGAATATTGTGAGAGGGTATTTGAGACCCTTAGGCCGAACGTTATATATGTGTAGTATTTGAATTTATATCTAAGATATTGTGTTGCACCCAACAACACATCCTACTATGTAAAATACTTGTTCGCCTGTAACAACACTTCTTTACCATCCTTATCACCGTCACATGACAACATAATGACAGTCAATTAGATTATTGTATTTGGTACTATAACGCCCGCATTTTTCATACTAATATAAGTTTTTTTTTTGGTAATTTAGTAAATATAGAAAGTAGAGTTTTCAAAATTTGGTCTAGTTAAAATAGGAGAACATCGTGGAGAATAACAAAAAAAAAACTCACATATCTCTCTCTCCTTTCTCTCCCACAAGAAGAATACGAAGAGGAGGGGAAAAAAAACACGTTGGCTCGCTGTAACTGCCTCTATTTTTGGTTGTCTTCGTTTTTGTTTTAAAAAGGTGAGTTAGAATTTATGTTCTTAGTAGAAACATGATATATTGTGCTTTTGTGCTGTTCATATGATGATAAGTAGAGACTAGATGTTAAAGAGATTTGAATTACGACGATTCATGCGTAGGTTTACATATTAAGTTATTATATTAAGTTAACATGCTTTCTTTTGATGATTTGGTGATGGTAGATGTTTTAAATCATGTGTAACTGTTTTGATATGAAAAACTATGACTAGGAAGCCATGATCAGTTGTGGAGAATCATTAGAGAAGAAGGTGAACAGTAAAAGGGTAAATAGAAAACTGCACTGCGCAGTCAAAAGTTTCGTATTTTCAAAAGGGTGCACTGGTTCGAAACAGTGTAGTATGCCGAAAAGGTGTGACCTTTTGAAATGTGCACTGGTTCGAAACAATGCATCATGCCGAAAAGGTGTGACCTTTCGAAATAGGCACTAGTTCGAAACAGTACTTTATGCCGAAATAGTATGTCATTTCAAAACATATGACTTCTCAAAGAGTTGTTTACTTTTTCTCAAGAGTTATGGTGTTGTTTCGAAGATGCACCACTCACCTATAAATAGTGGATGAATTTAGAGAGAAAGACACCATATCACACAGAGTTCTGATATTTCTCTTCTCTCTCTGTTTTTAGTCAAATACTATGTGGTGTTCGCTGATTCTATAGAATTGAAGTGCTAGCTTTCTATAGAAGGAAATTTTTCTATCTTGGGAGACAGTTTCTCATCAACCTTTAAGCACTCGTGAGAGGGAAAATCTAATCTGTCTTAAGGACAGTGCATCTACACTAGGCTCAGATTTAACTAAGAAGTACAAGACACGTACAAGACAAAAGATTTGTATAGTTTGGTAATTGGTAAAGAGTAAGTACGATTAAGTTGTATATTCCTAACAACTTAAGACAAATCTTTATTTGGTAAATTAAGTTCATTCGTTGAACTAAAGGTTTGTTCATAATATATTTGTTATATCAATTTGATTTCTTGTTTACTTAACAATAAGTATATTTTTGGAATAAGTTTCCTACAAAAACAAAATATGAGAAATTGAGAAATCGGGTCTTGTCACACCCCGAATTTCTACAGAATTCGGAAAAACAATATTTGTTCCCGACTCTTCGATTTTCGAGGTGTGATGCACTATCAACTTCCAAAAACCCATAAACAGTTTAAATATGCAGATAATTAAAAACCAATAAAATTTTTAACTTAAACAAAAGTCCTCTTCATTTCAAAAATTCACAAATCTGATTAACTTACAAATCTCCTTTCAACAACTCTTTAATTAAAATTACAAATGAAAATACAAATAACATTGTCTCAACTGAAAATCTATTTCACCTCAAGGGAAAACAAAACCTATCTTGAAATGCGACGCTAACGCAAACCACAAGCAGCAACCAACCTTCTTCAACACTAAACCTGTCAAGACTTATCAACTATGTTCATTTAATGAACACACCCGATAAGCAAACATGCAAATCGAGTCAGCATTATAAAAATACTGGTGTGAGTAGCCCCAAAATACAAATTATACTTATACAAATATATACACAATCCATAAGGCAGTTAGTTCCTCCACCGAGGCGCCTTAACTTCCAACGACTAATACAACATCCTTAAGTACAATAATTAAGACAGGTAGTTCCTCCACTGAGGCGCCTTAACTTTCCATTAACTACACAACAAACTATACGCATAATAAATAAGGCATGTAGTTCCTCCATCGAGGCGCCTTAGGTTCTAACTAAACAAATAACCAACCAAGCATATTCTATACTTACTGCATTTCATGCTCAATTACAGAGTGGGTCGTCTCTGCACCAGTAATTAGTTTGACCCACCCTTCTGCAAAGCCATATACAATCATATACTTACTTAAAGATATATCATTAACCAACATATTACCATAATTATATTAATTAAGGTTTTCTTTGCGTGTCCCTAAAATCACGTCGTATCTATGTCTTACCTAGTTTTCTTGGCTACCACAATCGCTTCCCAACGCCGAACATGTACATCCACATGCCTCCCCTCACATAATGAGCCACTCCGTGCGTAACTATCCTAAGCGGGATGCCGCACACCAGGTAACCCTCACACGAAAGCCATTATGTAAGTACTGTCACTATTCGGCATAAAATATCGCGCATCTTGTTCTAATTTTGCGAACGGAATAATCAAGCCACCATTCGGCTACGCCAGAAGGGCCATTCAGCTTCACTGAAACGTCAGAAAGGCCAATCACATTACTTACGCCAGAAGGGCCATTCAAATTCACTGAAAAGCCCGAAGGGCCAATCATATCACATACACCCATCACATGAGTTGTGGTAGCTAGGTTCTAGAATTTTTGTTACGTAATTTATTCAAGTATCATACATTCATGTCTCATAACCATTTCACTTTATCACGCGCATGTCAAATACATTATTGCACTAAGCCAAATATATTTAGAATTATCTCAATACATCTCGTAACAACTTTTCTTATTTCACGTGTCAATAAATTATTGCACTAAGCCACAATCCCGTGGGAAATATCCACAAATACTATACTACCTAGCTCATAATAGCATCTCACAGATATAATAATGGAGCGTTTACATCCATTACTCCAAAAATATTGTATTTAATATATATATCCCAACATATCATATAATGCCACAAATGTTCCAAACGTATCGCATCTTTATATATATATTATAGCTCTACCCTCTTCAATTGAGGAAGCGTTTCTAGAGTGCCCACGTGTCATGACTAATTAAGAAAAAGTAGGAAATAAAATAGGATTTATCTTTATATATATATATATATATATATATATATATATATATATATATATATATATATATATATATATTATAGCTCTATTCTCTTCAATTGAGGAAGCGTTTCTAGGGTGTCCACGTGTCATGGCTAATTAAGAAAAAGTATGAGATAAAATAGGAAACAAATATTTATCTTTATCCTTAGATATATATTATAGTTATACCTTCATAGAAACTCCAGTTTTTCCTAAACTCTGAGTTTCATAGACTCGCTCTCCAACTTTTCCTAAACACTATAGCTAATTACGAAAAAACAATTTCATCTAGAGTTTCACTGAATCTCCAACTTTTCATAAACAATATAGCTAATTACGAAAAAAAAAATAGGAGACAAAAAATTGAATTGCTAAAAACAATAATTTTCACCGAAAACGATTTTCCTAAAACCCTTTCGATTTGATGCATCATCCACTGTGTGATTTAGACATTTATTCAGTTAAGAATTAAAAAAATCACAATTTACGACCACAATAATTACGACATATTCCAATTCCTTAGATATATATTATAGTTATACCCTCACCAATCTACTTTTTGGAACACTTTCAAGGGGACTTGAGTTTTTCTAAACTCTATTACTACTTATAAAAAACAATCTCATCTAAAGTTTCAGAGAGTCTCTAATTTTTCCTAAACACTATAACTAATTACGAAAAAATAATCTCATCTAGAGTTTCACAGAGTCTCCAATTTTTCCTAAACAATATAGCTAATTACGAAAAAAAAAATATGAGACAAAAAACTAAATTGCTAAAAACAATAGTTTCCATCGAAAATAATTTTCCTAAAACCCTTTCGATTTGATGCGCCATCCACAATGAGATTTAAACATTTATTCATAGTTAAGGATTCCAAAAATCACAATAATTATGACATATTCCAATTAAATTTATAAATTTATAAATTTTCAACAATATATATATATTAGTAATTCTCTAAAAAGTAACTACTTAAGTTAACTTAAAATAAGTACGTACGTAAAATTTCACCTACAAAATGAATTCAAACCTAATTTTTTGTGGTTATGAACCATTCACTATAATGATTATCTTCCCAAAATTTCAGTTCATTTGGGAAGATAATTCTGCAGAATAATGAGATTCAATTAAAGTGAACGTTGGGCTTAAATAAATTATATACCAAATCAAAACAAATTACATGTGGAAAATTAAATTATACAAAAAATAACATCACAAAATATATAATAAAAAATAATAAAAAAATAACGGCAAAGCAATAATAACAAATATTTTAAAACATATATAATACTAAATGAAACTAACGTCAAAGAACAATTAATGAGGAACCGAAAACTGGATGCAAATGCATCAAACTAACCTCAGATAATATTTAACGAGAAATCGAAAACTGGATGTAAATGCAAGCATTAAAATAATCTTAAAAAATAATTAATAGAAAATCAGAATATCATCCATCGAACTAACCTCAGATAATATTTAACGAGAAATCGGAAACTGGATGTAAATACAAGCATTAACCTAATCTTAAAAAATAATTAATAGAAAATCGAAATATGGATACAACTGCATTAAACTAACCTCAAAGAATAATTAACGGAAAATCAAAACTTGGAAGCAAATACATCAAACTAATATAAAAAAAATAATTGTCGTGAAATCAGAAACTGGATGCAAATGCATTGAACTAACCCTCAAAGATTAAATTAACGGAAAATCGAAAACTGGATACAACTGCATTGAACTAACCTCAAATAAAAATTAATTATAAATTGGAAACATGATACAAATGCGTGGAACTAATCTTAAAGAATAATTAACGGGAAATCAGAAACCGGATGCAATTGCACTGAACTAATCTTAAAAAATAAACTGGATGCAAATGCATTGAACTAACCTCAAGAAATACTTAATGGGAAATTGGAAACTGGATGCAAATTCATTGAATTAACCTCAAACAATAATTAACATGAAATCGGAAGCTAGATGAAAATGCAACCTTATCAAATAATAAACGAGAAATCGAAAACTGTATGCAAATGCATTAAACTAATCTCACAGAATAATTAATCGGAAATCAGAAACTGGATGCAAATGTATTGAACTTATCTCAAAGAACAATTAACATGAAATTGAAAATTGGATGCAAATGTATTGAACTAACCACAAATAATTAACGAGAAATCTGAAATTAGATGCAACCGTATTGAACGTACTAACCTAAAAAAA
This sequence comes from Coptis chinensis, assembly GCF_015680905.1. Lineage (NCBI taxonomy): Eukaryota > Viridiplantae > Streptophyta > Magnoliopsida > Ranunculales > Ranunculaceae > Coptis > Coptis chinensis. Next base: position 19,832,891 of record NC_141456.1, on the reverse strand, counting down.
ATAACGGGAATCGGAAATTGGATTCAACTGTATTGAACTAACCTCAAAATTTAAATAACGGAAAATAAGAAACTGGATGCAAATGCATTGAACTAACCTCAAAACATAGTTGGATTATATGTTGTGTTTTGTATTTAAAATTGTGTTTATCTTATCTCTTTCTGTATGATTGGTAAGTCTTTGCTATTCAAGTAGCTTCAATATATACGAACTTCGCCTTATTAGGCAATCTCACAAAACTCCAGTCAAACTTCTATTATTAAACAACCAAATGAAGTTGAAGGATTTTATCAAATGTGAGTTTTTCTTTAATAGAGAGTGAGATTTTCACATTATAAAAAATTTGGATGAGGCAATATTAATATATAATAGTTATGCATATTTGCAAATATTTTTTAGAATAATTAATATAACAACACCCGTTCGTAGATAATCTTTGTAGATTTCACATAATAAGTCATGCATAATTTAAAGAATAATTAACGGTAAATCGGGAACTGGATAATCTTTGATGATCCAATATAGTAAATCAAACATAATTTATTTTTTATGTCATGTTTGCAAAGACACTACAGATGGATCAATAGAAGTTTGTATTACACACCACATTGGATAATTAAAAGGAAATCGAAAACTAGATTCAAATACATAACTAAGCTAAAAAAGTAATTAATGGGAAATAGAAAATTTTATGCAAATGCAATAAACTAAACTCAAAAAGTAATTAACTAGAAATCGAAAACTGGATGCAATTGCATTAAACTAACGTCAGAGAATAACTAACGGAAAATTAGAAATTGGATGCAAATTCTTGAAAAATATTTAATGAGAAATCTTAAACGGTATGCAAATATATTAAACAAACCTCAAATAATAATTAATGGGAAACCAAAAACTGGATGCAAATACATTGAATTAAACTCAAAAAATAATTAACAGAAAATCAAAAACCGAATGTAACTGCATTGAACTAACCTAATAGAATAATTGGTGGGAATAAGAAATTAAATGCAAATATGCATGGAAATAACCTCAAAGAATAGTTAACGGGAAATCAGAAACCGGATGTAATTGCATCGAACTAACCTCAAAGCATAAATAATAAATTAGATGCAAATACATTGAACTAACCTCAAGAAATAATTAACGAAAAATCAGAAACTGGATGCAAATTCATTGAACTAACCTCAAATAATAATTAACTAGAAATCAGGAACTAGATACAAATGCAATCTTATCAAATAATAAACGAGAAATCGGAAACTGGATGCAAATCCATTAAACTAATCTCACAGAATAATTAATCGGAAATCAGAAACTAGATGCAAATGCATTGAACTTATCTCAAAGAACAATTAACATGAAATTGAAAATTGGATGCAAATGTATTGAACTAACCACAAATAATAATTAACGATAAATCGGAAGCTGGATACAACTGCATTGAACTAACCTCAAAAATTAAATAACGGGAATTGGAAATTAGATACAACTGCATTCAACTAACCTCAAAATATAAATAACAGAAAATCAGAAACTGGATGTAGATGTGTTGAATTAATCTCAAAGAATAATTAACGGAGATTGAAACCTGGATGCAAATGCATTGAACTAATCTCAAAGACTAATTAACAAAACATAAAAAATTAGATGCAATTGTATTGAATTAACCTTAATGAATAACTAACGATAAATTATAAAGTGGATGCAATTACACTGAACTAACCTCAAATAATAATTAACGAGAAATCGGAAACTTGATGCAACTGCATTGAACTAACCTCAAAGAATAATTAATGAGAAATTGGAAATTGAATCCAATGTACTACATTGAACTAACCTCAAAGAATAATTAATGGAAAATCATAAACTTGATGCAAATGCATTGAACTAATAACCCTAAAACATGTTTGTATTATATATAGGGAGAATAAATGTCTCGACAAATATAGTTTTGCATTTTAAGTAGTGTTTATCATAATTTTGTTATTATGATTAAGAATGTATTGCTATTCAAGTAGCTTCAATATTATCTTCGCCACATTGCAAATTCTCACAAAACTTCAATCAAACTTCTATTATTAAATCTAACAACAAAAAGAATTGAAGTCGATGAGTTTTATCAAGGTTTGATGCTTCCTTTTTATAGAGAGTGGTGTAAGAAATTTGAATGACTGATTAATATAATTTTCATATCTCATAGCTATGCATAGTTTCTAATATTTTTTATAATAATTTAATATAACGGCACCCGTTCGTAGGACGGGTTCGAAAGCTAGTAATATTTTTATAGCGTTTTAGGAGTATTAACGTCAAAAATTGCACAAATTGCACAATATCAACGTCAAATCTTAATTAGATAATGACAAACAAGGTTATACAATATCGACAATATTTTATTACTACATTTGATCCATATTCTTAAATATGTGAAAATCTGGAAAAAGTCAACATTCCACAGTCAACGGTCAATGGTCAACGGTCAATGTCAAAGTCAACCTGTCATTGACAAAGTCAAACTGTCGTTTCCATGTTCAACAGGTTCAGGGTCATAGCCCTGGCTCATGGCTAAGGGCAAAGGTGCATTGCTCATGGGCTCATGACTAAGGAAACGGTTCAGACCCAACTAGCTGAGCCCAAACCCAACCTTAGAACCCGACCCCAAAATAAACTTGAAACTGGCCCAAAACTTTAATTGGTTCGGCCCAAAGAAAACTAAAGTGGTCGGACCCAAGAACAAAATAGAACTGGCCCAACCAAACAACTAAAACCGGACCCAAAGAAACAAAATAGAACTGGCCCAACCAACCCAAATAGAATCGGGCCCAAAGAAACAAAATAGAGCTCGGCCCAACAACTTAAACTAGCTAAGGCCCAAGCCCAACTGACCCAAGACAGGTCGTTTTCCTCCTCTCCCTCAGCTCACCAGCTCCCTCCACCGCCCACCAAGACGCCACCACTCACCACTCATCCTCTCTCCGGTCCAAATGTTTTGGCCGGATGAAAACCCAATATTTCAATACAATAAAAACTCGATACCCTCATACTTCAAAAACTCAACCCCAACCGCCATTGACGCCTGTTCAAGGCTCCCAACAGCCCCCACTCTCCAAACACCAACCAAGTATCTATCCCTAACTCCTCCGACATCAACCCACAACCCATCAAACCGACAAATTCCAAACAATCAAAACTACAAAAGTTCAAACCATAGTATGACAGGGGACGCCATTAACGCCTCCCTCAAAGCTTCACTGCCCCCACTCTCCAGCACTCCATCATAATCCAACTAACCAACAACATAACCCATTAGAACAAACAACATAATAAAGGGCAGTACCAATTCGAGCTCGTGCCTCCATTAACACCTGTTCAGAGTTTCAACAATCCACCCAAATTTTAATCCCGACATCCAACCAACACACCACATACAAACATAATAACAGTTCAAACAGTTCAATAAATGTAATCCCAACACAAAACCAGTACAACAGTTTCAACGATATACAATATGAATGTTAGTTTGGGGCTCGCGCCGCCCCAAACTAACAGTCCCTTTCGAGCTTCAACAGCCCCTTTCCCTGAGTTTCAATAATGCTACCATATTATTAACAAGTTTTAACAACAACATTAACAATAATAATGACGACAAAAGAATGCACATAAATCATGAACGGAAACCTTGGACAGTAAAATTAAACCGTGAAATATAAAACTAATCTACTCATTTGTATTAAAACTCGACGAATCCCTCATCGTCCGAATCGTCGCGCTCCAACCCTCTAGCAAACGAGCCGCCTCCATCTTTATTTTATTTTTTTCTAAAAAAAACCTTATTCTCTAGAAAAATATGAATATATACTTGGGTTCGAAACCTAAGCCCAACACAGACTCGGGCCCAGAAATCAGGCCCACATATCCCAAATCCAATTCAGCGAATTTTAAATAAATTAATTAATTAAGTAATAAATAAATAAATACGTATTTTAAATACGGGAGTTACAGGTCTTCAAGATACTTGTAATTAGAGAAGAACATTATTTTGTTCTTTGCTTTTAAATTTTTATTCATTTTTTAGCCCTTTGTAACTCCATATGATTTTGATTTTTGGGAGTTCTAACTTTACTTTTGTTTATTTTTGTTTTTGTTTATTTTGATATCGACTCTTTTTTATTTTGAACTTTTGGGATTCGATTTTTGACTCCTTTGATTTTTTAAGAGTAGCCCCACTTGACTTGATTGCTAGCATAAAATTAGTTGATTAACGTAATTTACTTTTGTGAAGTGTGAACAATCTCAGGGTTTCAAGAATGTACTTAAATAATTGAGATGTCAGTTACCACTTCATCCCTTGCGTAATGTTTGAAGGATCCCTGGATTCAAAACCAAAATTTCTTAGTACATGGCCAAAATAGAGACCACTAGACCAGGCGACCTGCACCAATATAACTAGGTTGATTATTTTGAAGTTTCCATGGTTCATCATCAGATAAATATACTTTTTTTTGGTAAAACAGATAAATATACTTAAAGGTTCAGAAGAGGGCTTTGACTTTGGAAGAAGTAGTTCTAATGTAAGTATTATGTAACCATCGCATTGTATATATTCCAAGAACTCAACGAGTAGGCACAAAAATACTTTATCTTACAGCAATAAACAGTAAGAATGAATCTCAGTCTTTCATTTGTTCTTTACTCAAAATCGCTTTCTGATTCCATAATCATCGAATGAGCCATTGACCTTTCCAATAATCTTAAGGGAGACATACGTCAAGAACTAACCAAGCTTGTGACGGACTCATATAGTCGGTGAACAACATCATTCAATCATCTGTAATATTTGTACATCGCTGTTGAAAATCATATTTCCCGCTAATCTTTGTCGAAATATCATTCGCATCAACTTTTCTGTAGAGTATGTTTGAAAACTAAAGGAGGCAAACCTGGGACATATATATTTCTGCTTGTAAATTGTGAGGCACGAATTCTTACCATAGTTTTACGACCACAGCGATGGTGCCGACAAAATTTTCAATCGAAACGAGTTGCTTTTGTATAAGGAAGAGGGAATGGTGATGATTATGTTTGAGTAATGCGTGCAATTTAATTTTAAATTATTTTCTCCCCAGGGATAAATCAGCGAACAAGTACTTTGTTGCCAAACAAAATAAAAAAGTAAATTGTTGCCCAAAAGAAAAACATAAATCCTCCATGGAGATCCGTAATATTACAGACACTCACACAGCAAACTCAGAATACATAATAAGGGGAAGGTGCAAATATTACTTGCTAATCACACAAGAACCTACAAAACCTACAAAGAACACACAGCAAACACTTCATTTAGGCCTCCGCATGGCTCTCTTGTTCCAACCTCCTTCAACCTGTAATTGCCAAAAAATCACCGAGCCTTGAGTTTTACTAGGTAAGAGTAAGACCAAGGCCCAAAATATCGCCGATATATCCGATATATCTAGGTAAATTGGTACACCGATATCCATATTTTCGACATATATCCACTGAATATTGAACTCTTTTTTTTCCGATATATATCGGAATTTCCGATATGAAACTTTATATCGCAGATATAATCGATATATATCGGTTGACTTTTTGACCATTTTTTAATATAAATCCGATATTTCCAATATATTTTTGATATTTCCGATATTATATTTCTGATATATCCGATATTTCCGATATTTTAAATAGTTTGAACTAGTTACCAAAAAAATAGATATATCCGATATATATCGGTTTTTGGGTACACCGATATATGAACCGATATCGAAATTTTGGGCCTTGGGTAAGACAACCAATAATCTAAGTTCAAGTGGAATCTCTATAGAAAGTAATTTAGGGAAAAGTTAAGTGAATGAGAGAGCTCATCACTTATATTTATAGAATCATAATAGAAACCCTAGAAAGAGTAACAAAGTAATTACAAAGGTAATATAGGAAAAATACTATAATAGCCCTGCTAACACTCTCCCTCAAGCTGGACTATGGATATCACACATACCCAGCTTAGACAAAACCTCTAAAAATAGTCTACTACTAACTGCTTTCGTAAGAAAGTCCGCAAGCTGCTGAGACATCGGAACATATAAAGCACAAATATGTTAGAAAGTACCGATCAACCTCTATATGTCTGGTACGATCATGTTGCACAGGATTAACCAAAATGCTAAGAGCAGACTTGTTGTCACAGTAAAGCGTCATAGGAAGAGAGACATGTAGATGAAGGTCTCATAGAAGACGTTTTAGCCATATCAGCTCACATACACCTTGGGCCATCGCCTCAGATCTGCCGACCTCGACCTAGAAACAACATCTTGTTTCTTACTCCGCCATGTAACCAAATTACCACCAATAGTGGTACAATATCCAGAAGTAGATCGACGATCAGATCTACAACCTGCATAATCAGCATCAGTCCACGCCTCGACCCGAGAATGACCATTATCTCGAAACAAAAGGTCACGTCCAGGGCATCCTTTGAGATAACGAAGCACACGAATAACTGCCTGAAGATGAGGAAGGCGCGGCTTGTGCATAAACTGACTGAGAACTCCAACCACATATGTAATATCAGGGCGGGTAAGAGAAAGATAGAGGAGTTTCCCAAGAAGCCGCTGATACTGATCAATGTCGTCCAACAACTCCCCATCATAGTAGGCTAGGTGATGGTTCTGTTCAATAGGTGTCTCAGCAGGACGACATGCAAGTTGCCCTAAAGCAGAGAGAAGATCAAGAATATATTTTCTCTGAGAGATAAAAATACCAGAAGTAGAACGAGCAACCTCAATCCCAAGGAAGTAATGCAAGGGGCCGAGATCTTTCACCTGAAAGCGGGTACTGAGATAGGATTTCAGGTCACTAATACCCTAAACATCATCGCCAGTAATAACAATATCGTCCACATAAACAAGCAATACAACAATCTTCGCACGAGTGTCGAAGAAACAAGGTGTGGTCACTTTGACTCAACATATCCATATCGGTCATGGCTGCAAAGAAATGTTTCAGCCCAGTCGCGAGGAGACTACTTAAGCCCATAGATAGACTTTTTCAACCGGCACACCAAGCCCGAAGTAGAAGAAGAACGGAAACCAGGTGGTGAAGACATATACATCTCTTCTTGTAAAGCCCCATTAAGAAAGGCATTTTTCACATCCATCTGAAAAAGAGGCCATGACTTGGACGCAGCAAAAGAAAAAAATAACTCGAATCGTATTCATCTTGGCCACAGGAGCAAAGGTCTCCTGATAATCACCCCCATGAATCTGTGCATACCCCTTAGCAACCAACCGAGCCTTGTACCTACTAACTGTTCCATCTGGGTTTTGTTTCACCATGAAAACCCATTTACACCCGACTGCTCTATGGCCAGGCTGAAGAGAAACCAAGACCCAAGTATTATTGACCTCTAATGCATGTAATTCCTCCAACATCGCAGCCTTCCAATGAGGCTAGGCCAACGCCTCTGCCACTGTACGTGGTATATCAACCAATGAGAGAGAAGCCTGAAAAGATCTGTAACTAGGAGACAAACGATGATTTGAAGTATAATCAGTGATAGAATAAGCTACAGTATTAGCATATCTAACTGGCATTCTGCGATGCGCTTCTTCTTTCGAACAAAGAATAGGTGGAGTATCAGTTCTATCAACAACTGGTAAATCAACATCAATAGTAACGGGTACGGGGAGGGATAGGAGATGGCTCAATACCCGATAAAAGTGAATCGCTGGCAAGTGGTGAACTTGGAGAAGAAAGATGTCGGGCGGTCCGTGGAGAAGGTTGGCTACGGATATCGAATTTAGTATAAACTCAGAAAGGAGGTGAAACCAAATGTGGAACCGGAGGAAACTATAGGCTCGGGCCAACACTCATCGGTGGAAAATAAATAGGAACCGAATGTGAATCCTCATGAGGAAAAGGGAGTCCCGGAAACCACTCCCCCTGAGATAGAACATCACCTGAAAAGAATGGAGCATGTTCGAAGAAGGTAACGTCCATGGAGATGAAACAATGACGCGATGAGGGGTGATAACACCGATAACCCTTCTGAGTATGAGAGTAATCCAGGAACACACATTTCAAGGCATGTGGATCTAGTTTAGAGATAGACTTGGTGACTTGGACGAAACAAACACACCCATAAACACGAGGTGGGATTTGAAAAATAGAACGATCAGGATGAATAATGGAATACGGGGTGCGAAAGCCAAGAGCTCGAGATGGAGAACGTTTAATGAGATATACCGCCGTAAGGACAGCATCAGACCAGAAACGTGAAGGAACATTCATGCCAATAGACATAGCACGAGCAAGATCAAGAATATGATGGTTTTTTCTTTCTGATTTGCCATTTTGCTGTGGAGTCTGAGTGTTAGAGGTTTGATGCAAAATATCATTGGCCTCACAGAACTGTTGAAGACCATGAGACAGAAATTCCCCACCCTAATCGGAACGAAAGACTTTAACTATTGTACCAAACTGTGTACGAACCATTGCAGTAAAACTCTGGAAAATGGAGGAGACTTCATCTTTGGATTTCATTAAATAAACCCAAGTACACCTAGAGAAATCGTCAATGAATAACACAAAATAACGAAATCCTAAAACAGAAGTGACCGGGGCAGGACCCCAAACATCAGAGTGCACAATATCAAACAAAGACGAAGTTTTATTACTACTTAATTAATGGATAAAGGCTATAATGATGCTTAGCCAGTTCACATGTCTCACAAGATAGACTTGACATGGATACTTTGGAAAAGAAAGATGGAAACAAATAACGTAGATACTCAAAAGAAATATGACCTAAGCGGTGATGCCAACGTAACACCCGCTTTACATTTTCACTACCAGACGAAGACTCTAACTGGAGGGCATGGGGAGAGACTGAAGAAATAGGTCTATCCAGTACATATAAGCCACCCTCTTCACGCCCATCGCCAATCACCTTCTCATGCGACACCGGATCCCGGAAAACACAAGAAGATAGATAAAAGGTTACACTACGCTTTACATCTTTGGTAAGTTTACTAACGTAAATAAGATTGGTGGTCAACTTGGGGACATAAAGAACATCGGTAACAAAAATGAATCAATGGCGGGATACAACCACCGCCTCTACAATAGGCATTTCAGCCCCATTGGCAAGACGAACCGTCCGCTTCCAAGAACTAGTTGCATAATTCGAAAAAGAGAAGACATACCGGTCATATTATCGCTGGCACCCGAATCAACAATCCGGGTGAAGTCCGAGATGCGTAAATCGTTGGCAGATGCACAATTACCTGCATGAGAAGGTCCCGGTTGAGAAGACATAGAGAGAAATTGCCGGAACCTGCTGATCTCTTCCGGAGAAAGAGCACTAGAAGCAGAAGACTCTAATATACTATAGTCAGCAGATAGGTGTGATGAGGACTGAGATGTTGATCGTGGTGGTTGAAAACCAGGAGGACGACCGTGTAATTGATAACATGTTGCCTTTACATGCCCAAATCTACCACAATGATCACATTTCTTGTTTGGAGGGCGAGAACTACTAGAGGCCATTGGCAATGGCAAAAGCCCAGGTAATGGTGCCCGGAAAGTTTGTGGAGGAACTGACGGTGGTGGCAGATAAGCATAACGGACTGCCATAGCAGAAGTCTCAGACAGAAGACCAGGAGTACTACACCATAACAGGCTATTTGCAACGGCAAAAAAGCGTTGTGAATAATTTTCGCAACATTTTTTAAGCGTTGCAAATATGGTGTGGGTAAAGTGTTGGAAATTTTTGCAACGGTTAATAAGCGTTGCAAATATAAATTTCCAACGCTGTTTAAGCGTTGCAATAATGATTTGCAACACTTTTTATAACTATTTTGTACACAAATTTAAAATATTTGCAAAGTTTTTTAATTTCACAAACGCTTTTTAAGCGTTGGTAATTTATAAAAATATTACCAACGGTTCTTAACCGTTGCAAAGTTGTTAGTTAATTTTTAAAAAAAATTAATTTAAAAGTTGTTTGTAACGGTTATGAACCGTTGCTGATGGGTCGCTGATGAAAAAATAATAATTTCTCATATTTTGTAGCGACCAGCTACACCTACAAAAAGATGCCCCCTCTTGCACCATATACATAAATCATAAATTATTATTTAAGCTAAATTTATCCTGTACACAATACATTTTCATACTATTTTACAAAGAAACCATAATATATATGGGGGAAAAAACTGATAAAGTACAAAACTAATCCAACCATATACATTCACAACTTTGAGCGATTTTCTAAACCTCACAAACTTATTGTTAGACTCTCACCATAAAAAGAGTTTCGTACTATGATCCTAAATAAGAGATAACAGCTTGCGTTGTTGAAAACCCTACGCCCATTTACTTCCACAAATGCTCCAAAAGAGATCCTAGCATTAAGATAAAATAGTCAACCAAGAAAAGATCATGAAGCGGACAATAAGGGGATTAAAACCAATTTAAAAGCTAAATACTGATAATCTAAGATATAGTGAATTGAGCTTAATAGTAAAGAAGGACTAGGGATTCTCACCTCTACATCAAAACCCAAATAGATGATAGGGCAATAATATTTTGCTTCTTACCAGTGGATACGCCAAGATTAGCAGCTAAAGACTGGATTATAAGCGCAAAGATCAATCCAATGAGAATTACCCATAAAAACTGGCGCAATGGGAGCAAAATATAATGTTATCGTAACTTCAATAATATTTCAACAATTAAAAGCAAAACTTTGTTTAATCTTATAGTATATTACCTCATATTTGTGTTTAGCTCTCCAGCTCCAAATTTGTAAATCGGTTTCCACCGCACCACAAACACATCAAACACAAACACGTAATACATTTTTTACATATTAAGGTCAACAAAATTCAACATGTCTAGGCCCACCGCTAGTAATTAGGCAATCAAATACACAAATGGGAAACATGGCCCTTACCATCACCGGAGATTTCGACAAATATTTTGCAAGGCGATATTTCTATACAGAGAATAAAGAACACTAGGTAAGGATTAGCTTAAAAAGACAGAAAATTCCAATAATATAGCGGGTAGTACCTACAAGTGGCTTTTCACATGATAGATAGTTAGTCCAGGTACACCCATCACCCTGAGAACGCCCTTCGGTGTTGCTCCTGAACCACAAACTAATATCAGACACAAGTACTCGTTTTCTTTTTAGTTTCTAGAAGAAAAAATTAAAAAAAAAAAAAAAAAAAATACAGATTGAAAAGGAAGAACTCAAAACGTTTAAATACTCAAAACACTATAACCTCTAAACACATTGTTCTCTGGCAATCAACAACTTTTACGTATGATATTATTTTCAGATATCAAATCTAGAGGAATAAAATCCAATTTTTAACTATAAAAAAAATCCAAGTTACCAATATACACGCTTTAAAACAGCCTAACAGAAATAAAAACAATTCTACTTTAAGAACTTAAATTAACAAAGTTGTAAGTGACAACACACTACTGCATGATGGTTTGACTTGAGTGTTATAATGCCAAAAATATAGTACAAATTAAAATCATAATAATATAGTGAACTTATGTACATATATTAGTGTTAGGCCCAATTTGATCATTCACTAGTTCATCTATTTAAATTTGGAATATGCCAATTTAGCTTCACTAATTAACCATAATAGATTCCAAACCTATCATGTTAACTGCTTTAATTCCTCTCTTAGCTACTGACTTCTAACCACATATAGAGCTCCAAAACATCAAAGTCAAATTGGTTTCAATAATGCACGTTTGGTTTGTCATTTTTATTTATAACAAAAATTACAGATCAAAGGAATGATTCATGCATCATGCTTATTTTTCTGATACATGGAATTCTTTTCATTCACTAGTACCACTAGATCTCATATCTCAATCAGAATCATTAAGATCCAAAGAAAACCCACTTAGAAAATCAAAAAGAAAAGAAATACCGAGAATAAAGCCGGAACATACATTAAAAATCCCATGCAAGGCCCTTTGTCTCAATTGACTATCTTATTTGTCCCTCATAGTTCTTGACTTCTTAATTTCGATGTGGGTTATTCACTTGGAGCTTGAGTTTCGTCTTTGTGAGAAGATAAGATGGCATCAATGGCTTCCTTAACTTGAGAAACTTCAGGGCTTTTCCCTTCTTGTTGGCGAAACTCATCATTGGCCAAAACCTGCATTAAGAAAAAAAAAAAAAAAAACTAAGATTGATATATAACTTGAAAATGAGATTGTATGTAGCTTAATTGCATGATTTCTTACTTTTACTTGTAACTGAAGAAACTTTACATAGCTGATGGCTTTCTATAACATGGTTACCAGATCAACCTGTGCAATTACAAATAATGTCATCAATGAAAATTTGCTAATGGTATGGCTTTCCAGAGCAAATTATCAAATTTTGTTGTTTTCAGGTGGTTTCTTAAAAGTGGCTCAAAATTGAAAACTAACAAATAAGAAAGGGAAGAAACTAACAAATAAGAAAGGGAAGCAGGTCCATGGCGGCGAAGTGTCACCCGGCAAGAAGAAACACCAAGAAGAAAGTGTGCACCCACAAAAAGACACCAAAGACACACCCCACCCAAAGCCAGCAGCGACACCAAAGACACACTCCACCTAGCAAAGAATAAAGAATAAAGACACACACTCACACACCACCGCAACACAAGATCACAGCATCACCATCCACTTCATTACCGTCCACACCACTTCGCACCACCAGTCCACCACCACACACTGCACCAACAGTCCACATACTGCAAACCACCAGTCCACCACCATACACTGCAAACCACCAGTTCACACACTACGATATCTTATGTTCACACACTACGATATTACGAGGGGCACTGGCCAGAGTGCCGATCACCGTTTTCTATTTCAAGCAAAGTATTTTTTTGACAATGGTAGAAAATGTAGCATGTCTAAATTATAGTGGCAAACGGGTGCAATAAAACTCTTGAATTTTTTGACTGATCTCCTGTCTTCATAAAAGGCGGCAACCCAGTATAGATATTCACAGTTTCACACACACCATTGAGAATTAAAATACAGCTTGGCAATAACAATAATCTCAAAAATGAAAAACTAAACAAATGGTATCTGTTCATTTGTTTAAAAAAAAAAAAAAAAAAAAAAAAAAAAAAAAAAAAAACATCTAGAAACTAGCTAGAGTGAATTACCTAGATTGGAGAGAACCCAAAGAATGAGACCACAAACAAGAAGAACAAGTGGAATAACATGAACAACATTTTCAGCAAACTTCATACGAAGTTTTTCTTTCTTTGCAAACTCACTCTATGCAAAATATCGTAATATTACATGTTTATCGTAATATTACAAATATAATGTTTGACACCAAGTGGAGAAGCAGTGATGTAAGAAACAGTCCAGTCGTAGGAGATGAAAGGATCTTCTGCCAAACTCACTCTCCAAAACACACCAGAAATCAGCAAGGAACAAAAATTCTATCAAGAACTTCTGAAATGAGGAAACTTACTGTTCTATTGTGGACAAAGCCAGACCTGGTATCAAATGCCTGCACATGTACACATGACTTCAATGAGAAGCTCGAAACAGTGAATTGCAAAACCCAAAATCAACTAATAAAAAAATAACCAAATTGAACAACCATTGTTTTCGATTTCAGAGAAATTGAGAGAGAGAACCGGTATTTAGGGATTGAGGAGTGCGAAAATTAGGGATCGACCATTCTTCTTCTTCTTCTTCTTCTTTCTTTGATTGAGGAGTGCGAAAATTAGGGATCTTGAGATAATGCGGCGGTGAGAGAGAGAGGAGAGAAAAAAAAAATTATGTTTTATATTTCGATATTTTTGGTTCGATATTTTTGGTTTCCCTCTGTTCGCGAAATTTTTAAGTTTGTAACACTTCTCCAACGTTTTTTAAGCGTTAGCAATTAATTCCGGAAATTCACCCAAATAAAGCAACGCTTTACAACATTACCAACGCTTATTTAACGTTGGAAACTTACTAACGCTAAATAAGCGTTGCAAATCAAAAAAGGTGCGTGTTGCAAATATCCTATTATGGTGTACAGGCGCTCAACGACTCTGATAAAAAAAGGTGCGTGTTGCAAATATCCTGAGTTTGAGCATGTGCTTCCTCGAGAGTTAGGAACGGATGTTTGTCAACCAGATGAACAACAGCATACTCAAACTCAGGATTGAGCCCAGCAAGAAACTGAAATACTCGATTCTTCTCCACAATTTTTGCATAAATCTCTGCTGCATTAGCTGGCCATTCAATAAAACTATCATAATGAGATAGTTCTTCCCAACCAGATCGAAGTCTCGCATAGTACGCCCCAAGAGATCTAGTTCCCTGTTTGAAATTTCCAATCTCATTGGAAAGTTGGAAACTCCTTGCATTATTCTGTCTTTGAGAATATACTGTACGAAGAGATTCCCAAATAAGATATGCAGTGTCTGTAAACAAATAGCCAGCAGAAATCGTTGGTTGCATAGAATTAATCAACCAAGTCCTCACCATAGAATCATCTGAGAACCACTTAGCATACTTCGGATCAGTTTCTGCAGGTGCCTTTTCTGTGCCCAGAAGAAATCCTATCTTTCCACGGCCTCCAACAAACAATTTTACAGACTGTGCCCTATCGAACATAGTTCAAACCATCTAGTAGCTGTGAGGTAACTTTCAAATTCGGATTATCATGAACAGGGTAGAAGGACTGGACATCTTCACCCGTTCTAACTGAAGAAATAGTCGAGATAGTAGACTCATCACTATTAGTCATATCAATTAAATAATTACCTCAAAAATAATAAACAGGTCTGAGATTCAAATCAACACCTATCGCATCTCGCGATTGGTTATAAAAAAAAATGAAAGACAGAAAAGAAGAAGAAAAAAAACGCGGGAGCTTAGGTTGCAATCAGAACAATTTGCTTTAATGGTTCTTGTAGAAAGTAATTTAGGAAAAAGTTAAGTGAATGAGAGAGCTCATCACTAATATTTATAGAATCATAATAGAAACCCTAAAAAGGATAATAAAGTAATTACAAAGGTAATATAGGAAAAATACTATAATAGCCCTGCTAATAGTCTCCAAAACCTATGCTCCAGCCAAAGAAAAAACATGGCAAAATGGGAATGTTGCGTCGCAATAAACATGGTAAAACCTTATGAACTTCGAAATTATGATAGAAGTCATGAGCGAATTGATCAATTTGTTAACTCATTAACAACCCCCGTTTCAATCACTAAAAAAAACAAAAAACAACCGCCCATAACGGAAATGTAGCTATGCACATTGCACACCTTTTTCTAGTTTCAAGGGACAGACAATTGGAGAAAAAGAGTGAAACCATGAGCAAGAAACTATACAGGGTGCCCATACCTAACCATGCACGTATAAATATGTCGAGTGAAGGTATGATGAAATTTAAAAGTGTACCTTACACATTGACTAACTCAGCTGCCAAGGAGCCCTTGTAAACATTTGTGAAAGCTTCAGCTGTTTCCGAGACATCCCTCCTAATATTTAGCAATGTAGAATTGTAGATTCCATACTCTCTTTGTACTTTGAGACTGAATCAACTAGCATGAACAATTCATGAGCACACTTCTAGATTTCTTCATCATTTGTCTTAATCAAATCCTATAACTTCGCGCTAGAAATCTGCCCAAATATTTATGGGAATATCAGTAAATACATCCTATTTCCCATATATTAATATATTATAATCGAAACAGAAATGATGTGAAACGAAATATACCTTCAGAAACTCATCTGCTTCTCGTTCCCTCTTATCCAATTTATGCATCTCCTGTTCAAGATCTTCAGTAATTCTTTTAGCTTCCACAGTACACATGGATGCGTACTCCTGTATTTCCTTCTCCACTACACTTAGGGTGTGTTTGTTAAATTTTAACTCATGGAAAGGAAAGGAAATAAAATTGGTGGTCCACTATGGAATGGAATGGAAAGGAAATAATTTAAAATGGTATGTGTTTGGTAAACTGGGGAAAGGAAAGTAAAAACTGGGGAAAGGAATAATCATGTTTGTTTGCAAAAGCTATGGAAAGGAATAATTGTATTGTTGGGTCATGGGTGTATTAGTAGTAAGCCCTATCTATCTATTTCCTTTCCTTTCCTTTCCACAAAATTTTCAGGGGTTAGCTAAGGACACAAAACCTTTTCCATTTCAATGATTTTGTTTCCATATGGAAAAGCCCATTTCCTTTCCATGAGTAAACAAACGCCTTAAAAACTATGGAAAAGGTGGACCACTCTTATTTTTCTTTCCTTTCCATAGTGTTTCCATCAGAACAAACACACCCTTAGTTGAGATTCAACCTGAAATGGTGATTAACCATTGGCAGAAGAATGGTATAAGGGTTTTATTTAATATGATACCTATCATTTATATCTTAGTTGAGACTGCTTAAAAAAAGCTAAATAGAGGAGTGGTACTAGAAATTTGATTAGAACTTAAATTCAAATTCTTGAATGCCTAGCCAAAGTTGGCAGGTCAAGATTCGGCAACCTAACCAGCTTAAGATAAAAAAGCTTTTCTTTTTGATAGTACGAACTTTATTCTTAAACCCCTACAGCCACATGCCTCAACATTATTCAACATCATACCGATTATATAATCGACACAATACTTATAACAATAAGCAAATGACATGCTTTATAAAGCTTGTAAAGACACGATTCAGTTTTCCTTTACAAATACGGTTGGATGGGAACTGGAAAGGGCTATTATTGGGACCGAGTTCGGCTTAGGAGCAAACTGCCTACGTATCTTGCTCTCGATTCGAAAAGGAAAGAAGAATCAGGTCTGTCATAGTTCATAGGAGGGGTATTTATAGATGTTGAGAGTGAATCCTCGTCCACCACGTGTAAAGTGCATCAGAAATGAGGGGTCTCGATTAAGGAGGCGTGCGAGTACTGTCTTTATAGGCCTGCTGTGATGATGTGGATTATTAGTCTGGGCAAGTAGCTTGCGGCAGTGGTCAGTAGCTGGTGGCAGTGATTTGTACATGTGCATCTCTGTTCATGATTGCTTCTAGAAGATAAGTTGAGTCACGTTATAGCCTGGTTCGCGTGCTGTTCTGGAACGTTCTCTTAGCTTGGGGATGCGATCTGATTCTACAGGTCGGTGTGGTATTTCCAGCGAACAATGTTCTCTTAGCTTGGGGATGCGATCTGATTCTACAGGTCGGTGTGGTATTTTCATCATGCTGAGTACGCGCCTGATATTCTTGAAGGAGAATATCACTCCCTTACAAAGCTCTTTTATACTTACCGCATCAATCCGAGATAAAATTTTTGTGAGATGGCTTCTTTTCTCCTTGAGTTTACTATCTTTATCCTGTGATTGTTGCTGAAGGGAAATGAATTCCTCCAACTTTGCCATCGAGCTTTTGTTCAAGTCATTTGCAAAAGCAATTAGTGTATTTTTAAGCAAAGATATGTCGTCAACGCCCAATATATCAACAGGTTTTGATCCTTTGCTATTCAGCTTATATTGCAAGTCATCTCCAATTTTTAACCTGAAAAAAATTAGGGAAATTTGATAGGATCAGTAACTTAGTATTTCTTTCAGTATATTAGTTATGGGCCTAGGCCTGTTGTAATGTGTGCACACTATATAAGTGTGACTTAGACTATGAGTTAGAGCAGAAAAT
Organism: Coptis chinensis; assembly: GCF_015680905.1. Taxonomy (NCBI): domain Eukaryota; kingdom Viridiplantae; phylum Streptophyta; class Magnoliopsida; order Ranunculales; family Ranunculaceae; genus Coptis; species Coptis chinensis. Next base: position 19,815,179 of record NC_141456.1, on the reverse strand, counting down.
AATATTACTTGCTTTTCTTTTTCCCTTTTACTCTCTTTTCTGTCCGTATTTTCCATTTCTCTTCCAATCTCCTATTTTTCATATCTAAGTTCTTATCATTTGGTATCAGAGTCTTATCCATGGCTGCTGCACTAAAAGACAATGTTGTTAGACTGGAGTCTGAATTAGCTTCAATTGTTGGTCGCATGGAAGGAATGTCTGAGCAACAAAAAGAAACAAGACAATCCCTACTTAATCTACATGAACAACACCTCCAATTCCAAGATTTTCGAAACAAAGCAGAAGGGCATTTTCTGGATTTGAAAGACTCAATGCAACAACTACTCCGGCAGAATACAGGTAAAGCCACTGAAACAACCCCATTTAGAAACTCATCAAATCAACCTGGAATTTTGCCTTCACCTGTTAACATATGCAATAACCCTGGAATTTTGCCATCATCAATCACTACTTCTTCATTACAAACCCGTTTAACAAAAGTTGATTTCCCACGTTTCAATGGGGAAGACACCCTCAGTTGGGTATATCGCGTTCAACTGTTTTTCAAGCATTATCATACTCCAGAACATGAGAAAATTTCTATGGCTTCTTTTCATTTGGAAGGGAAGGCGATACAATGGTTTCACTGGGTAGAAGATTTAATCCAGAGTTGGTCATGGGAAGAGTTTCGATCGGCACTTTTCATTCGTTTTTGTGGTGCGCAATTTAGTAAACCAGGAGAACTTTTAGCTCGGTTAGAACAGAAAACTTCTGTCCATGAGTATTTAGATGAATTTGAGCGACTTTCGAACCTCACAGTAAAACTTCCTGAGTCGTTCATGATCGATTGTTTTATTGGAGGGTTGCGTGACGATATCAAAGCCGAGGTAAAAATGTTAAGTCCATGCTCTTTGATGCAAGCTATTGACATTGCGCAAAAAGCAGAAGAGAAGGTTCTTGGTTTAAGGAAACAATGGAGAACAACCACTGGACGTTTTAATAGTTCCTCTCAAAATAGTAGAGTTCAGACATCTTCTATTCCGTTTAACAGTTCCTCTCCAAACAGTAGAGTTCCGACATCATCTCTTCCGATAAAGCGACTTACTCCGATAGAGATGGCTGATCGAAAAAGCCGAGGGCTCTGCTTTAATTGTGATGAACAATTTCGTCCAGGCCATCTATGCAAGTCCAAACAATTATTTCTTATGGAAAGGGATTGGCCAGAGGAAGAAGAGACAAAAACTAGGGATCACACAACTGTTCAAGTTGAAACAGAGGTTCTAGAACCCGTAAGTTCATCCAAATATATCTCTTCATGCCTTAGGAGGTACACCAACACCACGCATAATTCGGGTTAGGGGAGTCCTTAAACGCAAAACCGTCAATTTCTTATAGACTCGGAAGTACAAATAATTTCATTGATCCTCGTGTTGTGGATAGAGTTGGAGGATTACAAATGAATGAAGAATCATTCAAAGTAATGGTGGCGGATGGTGGGCAGCTTTGTAATGGCAAATGTCCCAATGTCTTTATAAAGATAGGGTGTTTTCCAACGGACATTGATCTCTTTGTTCTTCCACTAGGAGGATGTGATGTAGTTTTGGGCGCACAATGGTTGCGAACTCTTGGTCCTGTAACATTTGACTTTGAGAAACTTTGGTTACGGTTTAACGTTCAAGGCCAAGACTATGAACTTCAAGGAATGTCTACAAAACCCATTTCAGCTGTTTCCCTGAACTCTATTAGGAAGATTCTTCACAGTGGTGATCATGGTATCTTATTCCATGTCAATGATTCTCCAAAACAGTATGCTCACAATTCTCCACTTCCACTTACTCATCTCCTTGAGGAGTATGCAGATATTTTCAAGGAACCATCACATCTACCTCCACCTCGAAGTCATGACCATCGAATTCCTCTCCTTTCCAACAGCGAACCACCTAACATTCGTCCTTATCGTTATCCACAATTTCAAAAATCAAAAATTGAGAGAATTATCAATGAGCTTGGTGGTTCTGGCCTTATTCGTCCAAGCACTAGTCCATTCTCCTCACCGGTCCTTCTAGTTCGGAAATCTGATGGTACATGGCGAATGTGCGTGGATTACCGGAAGCTTAACAACATCACCATCAAAGATAAGTTTCCCATTCCAATTATTGATGAATTGCTCGATGAATTACACGGTGCTAAATATTTTACAAAGCTTGATTTGGGATCTGCTTTTTATCAAGTAAGAATGCATGACACAGATATTCATAAAACAGCATTTCGGACACATGAGGGTCATTATGAGTTTCTAGTTATGCCTTTTGGTCTCACAAATGCACCCTCGACATTTCAATGCCTCATGAACTCGGTATTTAAGCCCTTCTTGCAGAACTTTGTTTTGGTTTTTTTTTATGACATCCTAATTTATAGTGCAGATCTGGAACAACATTGGAAACACTTGGAGGTCATTTTCAGTACTTTGCGAGCTCACCAATTATTCTTAAAGCCAAAAAAATGCTCATTTGCAACTCTTGAAGTAAGTTACTTGGGTCACATTGTCTCTGAACAAGGTGTGGCAGCTGATCCTCAAAAAATAGCTTGCATGCTGAATTAGCCTATTCCGTCGACACTCAAAGGCATTCGATCTTTTCTTGGTCTTACGGGTTATTACAGGAAATTTATTCACAATTATGGCCTTATCAGTGCGCCATTGACTCAGTTATTAAAGAAGGGGGCCTTTACATGGACTGAGGACTCCACGAAGGCTTTTACAGCATTGAAGCACGCTATGACTTTAGCCCCTATTTTGGCTTTGCCTGATTTTTCTAAGTCATTTTTGATTGAAAGTGATGCAAGTGGAAGTGGTATTGGTGCTGTACTTATCCAGGAGCAGAGACCAATAGCTTTTACTAGTAAGGTGTTGGCCAATCGACATCGGGGTTTATCAACTTATGAGAAAGAAATGCTAGCGATTCTCCATGTCAAGCTCCAAGTGGCGTGCTTATCTTGTTGGGCATCATTTTACCATATACACGCACCACAAGAGTATTAAGTACATGCTAGATCAACGACTAACTACTCCCTCGCTCAAGAAAGGTGGACTGCAAAATTAATGGGATATGACTTCACAATTGTCTACAAAAGGGTCGCCAAAATCTAGTAGCCGATGATCTATCCCGTATGCACGAGGATTGTATGATATCTGCTATTTCCTTTCCAGTTTCTTCTTGGTTAGATGCTATCAAGGATAGTTATGCTTCCGATAACCATATTCAAAAGGTTATTCAGATTCTTCAATCTGAACCAATTACTAAGCCAAATTACTCGTGGAGCGATAATGTTCTTCGATACAAAGGGCGCATTGTCCTATCTGCAGTTTCTCCTTTATGCATTGAAGCTTTACAATTGATGCATTCATCCCCTATGGCTGGTCACTCTGGATTCCTTAAAACTTACAAGCGTGTATCCCGCAGTTTTTACTGGAAAGGTATGCGAGCAGCAATCAAACAATTCATTGTTGAATGTGAGATTTGTCGGTATGATAAAAAAGCGAATCGGGTTTCACCTCCGGGTTATTACATCCTCTACCGATTCCCCGACCAGATTTGGGTCGATGTCTCAATGGATTTTATTGAAGGCTTGCCTCGGTCCAAAGGGCAAGGACTGTATTTTTGTGATAGTGGATAGGTTATCCAAAGCAGCATTTTTCATCCCCTCACACATCCGTGATACAAAAGAAAGACAAGTCGCCGTATATAGAAAATGTTTTCAAGCTTCATGGAATGCCAAGGACTATTGTCAAATAGAGACCCTATCTTCACTAGTCGGTTTTGGGCTGAGTTCTTCAAACTTCATGGTGTGGAACAACGATGAGCACCGCTTATCATCCTCAAAGCGACGGACAAACCGAAGTTGTAAATCGATGTTTGGAGACTTATCTAAGGTGCTTTAGTGGTTTACAACCACGCCGATATATCGTTGGTTACCATGGGCGTAATCATCGGTACAATACTAGTTTCCACACTTCCACAAAAATGACACCATATGAAGCGATGTATGGTCAAGCTCCACCTTCCATTCACTTGTATACTCCCCGACTTGCAAGGTCAATCAGGTTGATCGGACTCTCCGTGGATCGCGATAGTATCTTACGCCTCTTAAAGGACAACCTCTCACATGCCCAAGAACGCATGAAGTTGATCACGATAAACACCGAACCGAAAGAGAATTCCGGTTGGTGACCGGGTTTATCTACGCTTGCAGCCTTACCGCCAATCTTCAATATCAATGCGTGGAAATCTTAAACTCTCTCCTCGATTCTACGGGCCATTCAAAGTGCTTCAAAAGATAGGTCCAAGAGCATATAAACCGGAGCTCCCTTCATCCAAAAAATTCACCCAAGTTTTCATGTTTCACTCCTCAAGAAGAAGGTCGGTGCCTCCAACATAATAATCGCAAGACTTACCTCCCATTACCGATGAAGGAGTGATCCAAGCAAAACCTCTTGCTATCTTGGATAGAAAAATGGTCAAAAACAACAACTCGGCTATTATCAAGTCCCGTGCAATGGGAAGGTTCTTCTCCGTAAGATGCAACTTGGGAAAAGTGGAACTCCTTTGCTTCCAGGTTTCCATCCTTCCAACCTTGAGGACAAGGTTGTTTTTTTCTAGATGGGGTGGAATGATAGGATCAGTAACTTAGTATTTCTTTCAGTATATTAGTTATGGGCCTAGGCCTGTTGTAATGTGTGCACACTATATAAGTGTGACTTAGACTATGAGTTAGAGCAGAAAATAATATTACTTGCTTTTCTTCTTCCCTTTTACTCTCTTTTCTGTCCGTATTTTCCATTTCTCTTCCAATCTCCTGTTTTTCATATCTAAGTTCTTATCAAAATTAGTCATGAGGACAAACAATGGTAAGTTAAGGATCACGGTTAGCACAAACAACAATCTGGTGATAAGTCAATGGAACATGAACAGAATGTTATTACTCATAAAGAAAACAAAATCTCTTAACCAAGGTAAAAAAAACAGCTGCTGTGAAGGTGAAACGACTGGGTCCATAACTTACCATTGTCAAGTTCATAAGATGATAAGAGTACCACTAAGTAGAAGAGAGAAACATAAAAGAAAATACTGAAATAAGAAAATATAACACTTAAAATTGTTGCCCTTATATAAAGTGATGTAAAAAAGAGCCTTAAACAACAGTTGACGACAATATTTGGAGACAATTAACCATAAAAAAAGTGTAGAGGCCATTCTGTAAGGACCATCAAGGTCATGCAAGGGTTGTATCCATTACAAGTTTATGACCACTTTTTAACCTTGGTTAGAACTAACAAAACGACATTACAAGTGCCTATCTTGCATGTCACGGCATCACGCTAGTGAGTTTCGAGAACATCCTCAAGCACGTGGGGGAGAGTGCACAACCATTGAGCCAATGGTTCATGTCCTACAATTTGACAATTTCTCTGGAGGTATATGTTGTGAATAAGTAACTGTGGAAACAACGTTACCCACAACAAACAGATCAATCCTACACAAAGATCGATCCTTCACACTAGACAAGACTTCAACACCCTCCAAATATTATCCCAACGCTTCTCATTAATCTTACAATTTAACAAATATATAAAGTAAAGATAATAATACAAAAGATAACCAACCACAAGACAAGGATATATCGTGGTTCGGCAATTTGCCTACTTCCACACTGGCGAGATCCAAGCTTTACTAGATGTCCAGAGTAACATATTACAAGAGCTCTCAATTTACTCACAAACAATGAACACTCAACTCACTAAGAATTTCTCTCTTACAATCTCTCTCTTTCTCTCTTTTTGGTTAGATTTAGTTTCTACAGAAAAAACCTATATTTATACTATTTCAGAAAAAATTCCGAAACAGTAAATTTCGGGCTGAAATTGGTTGAGCTGGTCGCTCCATCGTAGCGTGAGTGCTTCCAAAACACCGGAGGTTGGGTGCTTCATCGAAGGCGCAGGTGCGCTCTAGACATGAAAGAGAAAAAAAAACGCCCTTTTTCTCTACATTCTCCACCTCGGTGAGGTTTTAACACATAAAACTAAGCCGAACACATCCAGCAAGAACACATCCATCCAGAACTCGCAGTCCATCCAGAACTTGCTCACAAAGAGCCACCCACAGAGAGTGTCATGCTCACAAAGAGTCACCCACAAAGAGTGTCTTGCTCACGAAGAGCCACCCACAAAGAGTCATGCCCACAAAGGGCCACCCACAAAGAGTGTCTTGCTCACAAAGAGCCACCCACAAAGAGTGTCATGCTCACAAAGAGCCACCCACAAAGAGTGTCTTACTCACAAAGAGCTATCTTCACAAAGAGTCATGCTCACAAAGAGCAATCACGCCCACAAAGGGCCATGCCTACGAAAGGCATCAATCAACAATGCATGAGCCTCCACCATTTATGGAGTACCTCCAACCAATGTTGGAACTCAACTCCATAGAGAACCTTCTACAACCCAAAACCCTTTTGCCCTTAGGCAATGGAACAAATTCCCAAGTACAAAACTTGTCACGAGCCTCCACCATTTTCTGCATATCCACCGACCAATCTCTATAATGAGCATCTCTAACAGCTTCCTTGAAGCTATCTGGCTCATCATCTTCAATATTCATTCGTAGAGCAACCGAGTCCGGTTGACCATAATGCTTCACCGGGCTTATCATGCCCGTGCTTTCATAACTTGTTTCACACTTCTCTTTGGCTTTGATCTAGCCAAAGCTTGCTGCTCAGGTTGTTGTAACTCTACTTCTTGTTGAATAGTTCTTTCACTAAGAACCTCACTCTCTTTAGCATCCTCAGACGCTTCTATCTCAATCACTTGAGATTGTATAGAATCACCACTATTTCTAGCCTTCTCCGGCCTGCTAAAAAGTAGCACCGAAGTCTCATCAAAGGTAACCTCACTGCTGACCAGGAACTTGTAGTTCTCTAGACACCACAATCCGTATCCCTTTCCTCCCTTTGCATAGCCCAAGAATATTGCTTTCTTAGCTTTAGAATCAAGTTTACTATCATTCATGTGGTAGTAAGCACTAGATCCAAACACTCGCAAAGTACCATAATCACCGGTTTCCCCGTCCACACCTCATAAGGTGTTTTGCGCCTATCGCGGAACCGGGTGATCTATTATACAAGTAACACGCCATGGCCACTGCATCTGCCCAGAACTCTTTGCCAAGATTGGCATTGGAAAGCAAACACCTAGCTTTCTCAAGCAACGTGCGATTCATTCTCTTTGCTAACCCATTCTCGTTGCGGCCCCCTCATCGTCCAAAGCAATTCAATTCCCTCGCAAGACAAAACTCTTGGAAAGGCCTATAGGCATACTCAAGACCATTGTCGGCGGTAGAGTCTTCACCTTCCTATCTGTGCGATTCTCAACCCTTGCCTTCCACTTCTTAAATGTCTCGAAAACTTCATCCTTAGACTTCAAGATATATACCTACACATAGCGTGTATAATCATCGATGAAAGAGACATAATACCGGTTACCTCCCTTAGAAGCCACTCTAGAAGGTCCCCAAACATCCGTATGCACATAATCTAGGATGCCTCTCGTCTTGTGCTTGCTTGTACCGAACTTGACTCTGCACTGCTTGCCATAGACACAATGCTCGCAGAATTCCATACTTGGTTTATCCAAGTCTTTCAATAGCTCTCGCTTGCACAACTCAGACAATCCCTTTTGGCTCATATGCCCAAGGCGCATATGCCACAATTTTGTGCACTCAGAATCATCACTACATGTACCTACTGCTACATCACCTATCACTGTACTACCCAACAAAGTATACAAGTTTCCATGTCTTTGACCCTTCATAATGACTAAAGAGCCACTAAGGATCTTTAGGACTCCACCATTTCCCACAAAATTGTGGCCTTTCGAATCCATGGTACCAAGAGAAATAAGGTTCTTCTTTAACTCAGGAACATACCTCACATCAGTTAAAGTCCTCATTACACCATCATGCATCTTGACCCGTATAGTTCCAATCCCAACCGTCTTACAAGCAACGTCATTGCCCATCAAAACGGAACCTCCACTCAAGTTCTCATAGGTAGCAAACCACTTCCTATTTGGACACATGTGGTAGGAACACCCGAAATCAAGAATCCACGATCGGTCATGTGGTCGCCTTGTGTAGACACCGAAAGACTTACATCATCCCCATCGAAGCTGGAAGCAAGACTTGCTTCACTAACATCCTCATTCTCAAACTTACCACTTATCTTGTTACTCTTTTTCGGGCTAGAGCAATCACATAGATAATGCCCCTTTTCTTTGCAATTGTAGCAGACCGCATGTTTTTAAAGGCTTCTTCGAACTACCCTTCCACTTGCTTGTGGAAGTCATCTCATTCGACATCACCCTCGCCATCTTTTCTTTTGCTTCTTTATCAAACTTCTCTACTTTAAATCTAGCATTTGACATCTTGGGAGCCCCTTTTTCAAGTCACACACAATAACCCAAAAAAAATCTCACTCAGGAATTTTATCGAACACCTTGTCTACATAAATTTCGAGCACTATGGTTCTTTACCAAAACTCAAAATCCTAGGTCGTATACCTCGCTCTGATACCAATTGTTATGAATAAGTAACTGCGGAAACAACGTTACCCACAACAAACAGATCAATCCTACACAAAGATCGATCCTTCACACTAGACAAGACTTCAACACCCTCCAAATACTATCCCAACGCTTCTCATTAATCTTACAATTTAACAAATATATAAAGTAAAGATAATAATACAAAAGAGAACCAACCACAAGACAAGGATATATCGTGGTTCGGCAATTTGCCTACTTCCACACTGGCGAGATTCAAGCTTTACTAGATGTCCAGAGTAACATATTACAAGAGCTTTCAATTCACTCACAAAGAATGAACACTCAACTCACTAAGAATTTCTCTCTTACAATCTCTCTCTTTCTCTCTTTTTTGTTAGATTTAGTTTCTACAGAAAAAACCTATATTTATACTATTTCAGAAAAAAATTCCGAAACAGTAAATTTCGGGCTGAAATTGGTTGAGCGCGGGTCGCGCCCATCGTAGGCGTGGGTGCGTCCAAAACACTGGAGAGTCGCGCCCATCGGAGGCGCAGGTGCGCTCTAGACATGAAAGAGAAAAAAAAAAAAACGTCCTTTTTCTCTACAGTATATATATGCATGTGTCATTTTGTGTTTTTTATGTTAAAGAGATACATTGTTCAATTTTTTTTATTTTTTTTATTTTTTTGGCCTGAAAGAATGAAAACTGTGTATCACATAATCACAGTCATGTAGAGACTAACTAATATAATAGACTCTTGATTGGACAAGACTAAATGGTGCCTAAGAAAACGAGACTATAATACAAATATAAGAAAGCAGGCCTAATAAAGGAAGATGAAAATAACCTTCTAATTGCCTGATTGCATTCAACAGAGAGGTTCTCAAGCTCCTTGTGACGTCCCAAGACTTCTCTTCCCACTCATTTCTTGCCGTTTCAGCCTCTGAAATCTCTCTTTCCAATGCCTGGATATCCCTTCTAATCCTCTCCACATCCCTCGAATTAAACATTTAGGATTCCAGAAACTTCTTCAACTCCATATTCTCCTCAATTATTTTCTGATTCTTTGAATTCTTCATCTCCAATTCCTTCTCCATTCTCTCCAGCCCCTTCTCTAATTCCATAATATTACACTTAAATCCATCGATAAGAGCATGAAATTTCCTTATATCCTCTTCCAGCATGGCCTTCTCCTTGTCAAGTTTCTCTTTAGCCGATGGATCAGATTTCATTGCTTGAAGCTTCTCATCCAAATTAAAAACCTCCTTCTCCATTTCACTAAACTCTTCATTTCAAAGATCATTTTTCACGCCAACTTCTCATCAAATTTCTTATCCAACTTATCAACAGAATCGTCATCACCACTAATAAAATAAGAATAACTTTCAAGCCCATATGTAAGAAGCTCATTATCTTGAAAAAACGAGTGGTTTGAAGTATTTGCAATAGCAGAACTATTCAACATATGATCACTGTATTGTGCGATTTGAACAAGCCAATATATAACACCAAGAAGAGAAGGCCAAGCATGAGGAGTACCAAGGTGCTTTAAGAGCAGACTTGTTGAGTTTAATAGGACAGTTGATGAATTTCAACAAAGAAGGTAAATCGTCCTCAAGTTTACCACTATTACTAGGCCAGTCAAATTGGGTGATAAGGAAGAGAATAGTGTCGGTAATGTCTTTAGCAGAAGGAGGAGGAGGTTTGTTAAAATGCTTCTCGGGTTCAGGAGGGATGAAGTCTGTCTTATTTCAAGAACTAAAAGCAATATTGCAAGGTCTCTATGGTTGTCAGAGTATTAACATTCTGAAGGTGGAGGTAGCATCAGACTCTCTTAGGTCTATCAAGATTCTCTTGGGTAAGCAGAAAATACCATGGTACTGTGTCAATCCAGTCAAAGAGATTAAAGGCGCCGCTAACTTTTCTGTCATTAGGTTCATACATGTCTATAGAGAATGTAATAGGGCAGCAGACTTTCTAGCAGCACTTTCAAATGTAAATGATGTCCTCTATTTTGCTCCTCCTCTAGACAACAGACTGACATGTATTGTGGAGGAGGATAAAAGAGGTCAAATTTATATAAGAGTTTAATACAGGTAGGGATCTGCCTAACCCCAAAAACTTATTCAAAAAAATATATATAATTTCTTATAGTACGAATGGCAGAAGACTGGTAAGACCGGTCAGTAATTGGAACGTTAGACATACAGCCAAGTGAAGATGATGGACGATCGATTGGTAGCGTAACTAGCATCAGAATCTCAGTTACTAGCAATGATATATTGACTAGGAGTTTCTTATTTTATAGGTTCTTGCTTCAACCTTTTTTGGCCACCGCCTACTCTTCCTCCTCTCATCTTCTCACTAGTACAATCCTGTAAACGAGAAAAAAAAACAATTAAAAGTGCTTAGATCTATATGTATGTGAATAAATGTTACAAATACATACTAGACTTTCATGTAAAACCTAGATTCAGACGGGGGAGCGGGAAATACATTATTATTAGATAAGCTATAATACATATGTCAACCTAAAACAAAATAAAGTAAAAAAAACTACCTGAGTGGTGGAGTGTTAGCTGGCCTAAGAGTTTTTTTTTGTGGTTTTTCACTTTTTACGGTTTTACGTTTTCAATATATAGATTTGTGGACTTTTCTTTTTTGGGTTTTTTTTGTGGACTTAAATTTTTTTTTTTAAAAAACAAACAAAACCTGTAAACCTTTTAATCGGCGTTTTTTTATACCGATTTTCAGATTAATCGTCGATTAAGCGGAAGAAATCACCCGTTTTATGGCACCCGCTCATACCTCTAAATTTTTTCTTGATCGGATCGGTCAAGGGGCGTATAACGCTTATGCGGCTATTAATAGGCGCTTAAACTGCCCAACTTTGGGTCTTTGGTGGTCCAACTATGTCACACCCCGAATTTCGACAGAATTCGGAAAAACAATATTTGTTCCTAACTCTTCGATCTCCGAGGTGTGACGCACTCTCAACTTCCAAAAAACCCATAAACAATTTAAATATGCGGATAATTAAAAACCAATAAGAATTTAACATTTAACAAAAGTCCTCTTCATTACAAAACTTCACAAATAAGATTAGGTTACAACTCTCCTTTCAATAACTCTTTAATTAAAATTACAAATGAAAATATAAAACAACATTTGTCTCAACTAAAAATCTATTACACCTTAAGGAAAAACAAAACATATCCTGAATGCGACGCTAAAGCAAACCACAATTAGCAACCAACCTTCTTCAACATGAAACCTGTCAAGACTTATCAACTATATTCATTTAATGAATACACCCGATAAGCAAACATGCAAATCGGGTCAGCATTATAAAAATGCTGGTGCGAGTAGCTCTAAAATACACCATATACTTATACATATACATACACAATCCATAAGGCAGTTAGTTCCTCCACCGAGGCGCCTTAACTTCCAACAGCTAATACGACATTCTTAACTACAATAAGCAAGGTAGGTAGTTCCTCCACTGAGGTGCCTTAACTTCCTACTAACCACATAACAAACCATACGCATAATAAAAAGGCATTTAGTTCATCCACGAGGTGCCTTAGATTCTAACTAAACTAATAACCAGCCAAACATATTCTATATTTACCGCATTTCATGCTCAATTACAGAGTGGGTCGTCTCTGCACAAGTAATTAGTTTGACCAACCCTTCTGCAAAACCATATACAATCATCTATCTAAAGATATATCATTAATCAACATATTACCATAATTATATTAATTAAGGCTTTCTTTGCGTGTCCCTAAAATCACGTCGTATCTATGTCTTACCTAGTTTCCCTTGCTACCACAATCGCTTCCCAACACCGAACATGTACATCCACATGCCTCCCCTTACATAATGAACCACTCCGTGCGTAACTACCCTGAGCGGGATGTCGCACACCAGGTAACCCTCACACGAAAGCCATTATGTAAGTATTGCCACTATTCGGCATAAAATATCGCGCGTCTCGTTCTAATTTTGCGAACGGAATAATCAAGCCACCATTCGGCTACGATTGCCCAACACATAGGTCAATCAACATCTTATATATACACCCTACACAAGGGCCAATCATATCACATACGCCCACACAGGGCAAATCACATGAGTTGTGGTAGTTAGGTTCTAGGATTTTTGTTACGTAATTTATTCAGATGTCATACATTTATGACTCATAATAATTCCACTATATCATGTGCAGGTCAAATACCTTATTGCACTAAGCCACAATATTTAGAAATATCTCAATTATATCTCGTAACCACTTTCATTCTTTCACGTGCCAATATATTATTGCACTATGCCACACTCCCGTAGGAAATATCCACAAATACTCTACTACCTCCTAGTAGCATCTCACAGATAAAATAATGGAGTGTTTATATATTTATTTCTCCAAAACTATTGCATTTAATATATATATCCCAACATATTATATAATGTCACAATATCAATGTCAAATCTTAATTAGATAATGACAACCAAATTTATACAAGCTTCCACAGCATTTTAGCATTTGATTTGTCCATACAACTTACAACATAAAACGTAGCACAATTAAACAGTCCACAGTCCACAATCAAAGTCCATGAATCTAAGTCCGTATATAATTTAATACTCATAAAAACATATATATCAAATTCTTATTATCAGAATTCCCCTCTAGTTACGTGCCAATATTTATATGCTTTACACACTACTTACGTCAAATCTTAATTAGATAATGACAAACAAGGTTATACAATGTTCGACAATATTTTATTACTACATTTGTCCATATTCTTAAATATGTGAAAAACTGGAAAAACAACATTCCACAGTCAACGGTCAAAATCAACGGTCAAAGTCAAAGTCAAAGTCAAAGTTAACACATCATTGTCAAAGTCAAACTGTCGTTTCCAGGTTCAACAGGTTCAGGGTCATAGCCATGGTTCATGGCTAAGGGCAAAGGTGCATGGCTCATGGGCACATGACCAAAGTAATGGTTCGGACCCAACTGGCCAAGCCCAAACCCAAACCTTAGAACCCAAAAGTTTAAATGTTGAAAGACCCATTTGGATCTCTATTAAGTCCTATGGACTGGCCCCAAACAATATTAGAAACTGGCCCAAAACAGTTAAGTGGTTCGGCCCAAAAATTGAACTGAAACCGGCCCAAAAACTTTAAATTAAACTGGCCCAAACTAAACAAATAGAAAATGGCCCAATCCACTAACTAATATCAAAACCGGCCCAAAACTAAAATAGATTATTGGGCCCAAACAAAACCAAAAGGTTTTGGCCCAACCAAAATTAAAAGAAAAGAATCCGGCCCAACCACCTAAGGCCCAAGCCCAGGAGAGACCACCAGGTCGTCTTCTTCAGGCTTCTTCCTCCACCAGCCACCACCGATTCGGCCACCGCCAATACTGATCGACACTCCTCCCAATCTACTCGAAACTGCTTAGGGGAAAAACCCCCCACAACATTATCAAAACTGAAACCCTCAAATCATTCAATTCATATCTTCTTCAAAACTAGATCTAGAATTTTCCGACCGCCATTAACGTTCTTGGAACTTTCAACCCCCCACAAACTCCCCACTACCACCATTCATCAAACCAACAACCCGCAACACAAACCAAACAGTCCACAACAACGAAAACCCATAAAAATCCAACCTTCAGTATCACAGTAATGAAAATTTACAGGGGAGGAGGTTTGGGGCTCGCGCCTCCATTGACGCTCCCTTCAAGCTTCAACAACCCCCTCCAAACATCCATAACCAACCTCAAACCAACAAAGCTAACCTCACCACAAAAAGTTCAAACAAATCAAACGCCATTAACGTTGGTTTGTGGGCGACGCCATTAACGCCTGTCGATGCCAACACACCACATACAAAACATAAGAACGGTTCGGCAAGATATCACGAGAGACAACTTCTTCTCAACACACCCAGCGGCGACTTCTTCCGAGTTCCAATAATTCGGACAATTTCAATAATAACCAAAACAATATACTAATAATTATCCAGTTTAATAATATACTAATAATAACGAAGAAGAATGAACAAGAAAAACATTCTCAGATACCGATGACGAAAAAAAACTAACTACTCACCTGTATTAAAACTCGACGAATCCCTCATCGTCCGAACCGTCGCGCTCCCACGCTCTAGCAATCCAGCTTCTATCTCTGCCTCCATTTCTATTATATTTTATTCTCTAAAAACCCTATTCTCTATAACAATGTGATTATATACTTGGGTTTGAAACTCAAGCCCAATACAGACTCGGGCCCAGAAATCAGGCCCGCGTATCCCAAATCCAATCCAGCAAATTTTAAGTAAATAAATTAATTAATTAATAAATATGTATTTTAAATAGGGGCATTACACACTACGTCAAATTTCTTCTTTCACCCCAATTGAAATGTTATAACGTTTTTTAATTAAGAAATAGCTTTCTTCTGGTCAGGGTATTTACTAAAATGTCGCTCCCCCTACAGTTTTATTCTTGTGTAAGTCGTCACACCCCGATTGTCTCTCTATACACGGCAAGTTTTTTTCAAAAAAAACTAGTGCCCTCTCCACACCCCATTTTTTATTAATATGATCATTATACCCTTAAATAACTCTCTCCACACCCCATTGTAATTCAGACGAGCTCTTCACCGTACTTACTACTCCACCAACACTCCTACCACTCATGCTCTCTGAAATTTCTCCCCCTCCCTCTCTTGTTCTCTTAGGTTAGTCTTGAGTCTCCCACAAAATTGTTGTTATTCCTACCAAATTTTCACTTTGAGAATGGACTCAAGTGGTGGAAGCAACATTCAAGATAAATTCACCCGCCAAAATCAAAATGATAACTTTCAAGATTCTCCAAGTAATATGGAATCAGTTTTAACACTACTACAATCAAATTATTATTCCAATGATGAACTTTACAACAATGTTGAAATTAGCTATCCCGATATGACCGAATCATTTACAACAATTGAGGTAATATCACATCCCGGATCTGATGAAATAAGATGAATTGGAATGCTTGTATTTTATTTATTTATTTATTTATTTTATCAATAAATTAGCAAAAAACAAATTTTCGTCAATAGTATCTAAGATCAAGGTTTACACAGGTCTTCAAAGATTGTCACTCGTTGATCCAATGGTGTTCGACAGTTGGTATGACTGTTGGAGTTATGGTTGTGATATCAAGATCTGATAATTCGAGACTTGGGCGAAGACTTAGAGTTTTCTTGAGTTGCGAAAGGAGTGGAAAATTTAGACCATCTATAAAGCCGAAAATATTGAACAAAAAAAGGAAAGAATATAGGCAATCTAGTTCGAAGAAATGTGGTTGTCCATTTGTATTGAAAGGGGAATTACAAAATGAAGGTGGATGATATGGATAGTGAGTGTTATGTGTGGAACTTATAATCATACTATTGGAGAGCATCTTATAGGTAGTGCATTCGTCAGAAGGTTAAAAGCTGAAGAAAAATTAATTGATTGAGATTTGTCTTTGAGTGGTGTTAAACCGCGTGAGATTTTACCCCTCTTGAAACAAAGAGATGACAATAATTTGTCAAACAAAAGTACGTACTTTATACAATTATCGTCACAAGAATCAGTTGGTTCGGTTGAGTGGAAGAAACCAAATGCAAGAATTTCTAAGAAATATAGATGAATTTGGTTACACAGAGTTTTATAGGGATAATCCAGTAACAGGTGAATATAGAGATTTGTTGTTTGCACATCCCCAATCAATTTATTTGGCAAAGTGTTTTCCCAAGGTCATTGTCATGGATTGCACGTACAAGACGAATGTGTTCAATATGTCATTGTTTGAAGTTGTTGGGTTCACATCCACGATGAAGACATTCTGTATTGCTTTTGGGTATTTGGAGAGTGAGAAAGAAGATTCTTACCTTTAGGGTTTTGAAGAGGTTGCGTGATATTCTAGACTACAAAGTTACTTCTGTAAAGATAATTATGACTGATTGTGAGTTGGCACTTATGAATGTAGCTATAGTGTTTCCTGAAGCCACACACTTCTTGTGTTGAGCTCACATCAGGAGGAACATTGAGACAAAGGCCAAAAAAACATTTGAGAAATTTGTTGAGTGTGAACAATTTATATTTATGTTCGAAACAGTGATAACAGCTCGTACTAAAGTTGAGTACTTGGAACACCTATGTTGTTTTAAACTTGAGTACGGAGATCATTATGATGTGGTGGAATACAAAGAAGACCAGTGGCTTTCGAAGTACAAAGAAAGGTTTGTCTCGGCTTGGATAGATCTCCATATGTATTTTGGTACTTTGAGTAATAACCGAGTTGAAAGTATGCATTCCTCTTTGAAAAGGCATTTGGGTTCTAGCAATGGTAACTTCTGCCGAAACTTTAATTTGATTAATAATCTCCTGACAAACCAAGTGATAGAAATTGAAAGTTCTTTTAATAGGAGATTGAATCTCTGGGATCATCATTACAAACAAAACACATATGTGCAACTTAGAGGGTACATTTCTAGAGATGCATTAGATTTGATAGCAAAAGAGCTAATAAGGTCTGTTAGAGTTAGGACAGATGAAATTCGTTGTCGTTGTGTTTTACAAGAGTATGTATGGGCTTCCTTGTGCGCATGAGTTATATGAAATTGTTCTAATTGGTAGGGGAAGCATCCTCTTATCTTTGATACACCCTAGGTGAAGACAACTTAGTAGCACTCCGATTGATCTTCCTAATGGGTCATTTGATATTCAGCCCGAGCTTGCACAGATTCAGAAAAAGTTTCAGTCGCTCTCAGATGAACAAAAGGTTTTGATGCTGAAAAAGTGTGTAAAACTAGGTGATCCAAAGGCAACTTTCATGCGAGAGCCTCGGGTTAACACCAATGTGAAGGGTAGGCCACCTAGAATAAAAATTGGTGTGAAGACTTGTAAAGATAAAAGTGACACAAAGAGAGAGCCTTCAGCTTTCGAGTATGCACAAACAGTTGAGGAACAAATTGTAAGTCAAGAAAGCAAGAATAGTAAAGCCAAGAAGTTAGTACCATGCAAAAGAAAACTAAGAGGAACTCATATTCAAGTGTTTGTAGGTTTACCTGAAATTGGGTCTAATTGGGATGATGAGTTACGTGACTTAAATCCATTGATACGAGACTTCATTGTGGATTGGCAAGATGTTGAACCGAATGGACATTGTGGATTTAGCGCGATTACACGATGCTTAGGGTCTAATGGAGATGGTGCATGGATTACTGTGAGGGCTCTTATGTTGACAAAGTTGATTTCCCATGAGGCAGATTATACTTTAATGATGGGTGGAGAAAAACGAAAAGAAGCGATCAAGACAAATCTACGATGTACAGTTCCATATATGATGAACCCCAATGAATGGTTTGAACTTCCTTCAATGGGATTTTTAGTTGCTAATACTTTTTAGTGTGTCCTTGTTGTCATTGGAGAGAAAGAATGTATGTCATACTTTCCTTTGTGGACTGCTCCCCGATCCATTAGGGTCCGGATAAGCGGCAATAGGCCACATTGGAGGAGGCACACATTTTGTGAAACTCGTGCTTGAAGATGATAGTCATATTTCGCCACTTGCTCCAGGGTGGGAGTCATTTGCATGGATAGAAGTTTGGGATTAGACAACTATAATGGGACCAAGGATCGTGAAGTGGTATAAAAGGGTTCCAAAAAATGTTATGGATTTAGACCTTTCGTAACTATCCTTGTACTGACAAGATTTTTTGGCTTTAATATCTATTTTGTGTATGTATATATATTGTCATAAATTGCAGAATATATTAGAATATGTCAGAAATGGTATTAACTAGTTTTATTTGTGAAGTGCTCTGTAAATAGTATTAATATGTCAAAATATGTTAAGTGCTTTGTCGGTTTAAGGTAGGAACCAAAGGCATATCGAGCTTCAGGTGAGCTTTATCACTTGTGTTGTTACAAAAAAACACCAGCTGCCCTTACAGCACATTTATCATAAAGTTTGAATGCTGAATCCCTGAGAGTACTCTTAGCTGGAAATCACATTGATCAGGATCGAATGCTTAGTTCCCTCATCACTGAAACCAAATTTGTAGCCTATTGGTAGATTGATTAAGTAGAGTCAAAGTTAGCTGAGCAAGTGAACGAGGGACTGATGGGTTCTAGAACAAGCTATCTTAATTCATAATAAGAATTCAGGATTGACGAACTAACAAGAATATTCCTGTTAGACAGTAAATACAAAGAGATTTTTTTTTTTTTTTTTTTTTTTTTTTTTTTTTTTTTTTTTTTTCTCTTGTAAACATAAGTCAGAGTATGTTTATGATGCTCTGCAGTGTACTCTGAATCCTGTTTTTATAGCTATATATATAAAATCATGCCTCACCTAATTTTGGCACTTGTTTGAACTTGCATTAATTTAGTGAATTGGCAATGGAACAAGCAACCCAGAGTCCACTACACAACTTAATCTTTGACAAATGTTTTTTAATCACGTCTTGCACAAACTTTTGTTTCAAACATTCTCTTATAACATTTTTTATAAAGTTTGGAATATCATATGTAGCAATGACTTTATGGAGATTGCATTGCAGTTGAAAGAACAGGGTGGCTCAAAGTCCCTCCACGTGGCTCAAAGTCCCTCCACGCTACATTTTGGACACACCAGGTTTTGTTAAACTTAAAATGGGGTCGAGACTCCAGATGTGATTTCAGAGCGAGAGAGACCTTCAACCTGTACTATATCATGTATCAGTTTCAGTTCTGAAAACTTTCCATATTACAATCTGCCGGGAACCCTCATAAGAATAAATTAACAACAATACCCTGGTGAACCTTGGTACCAGGACATGGGGATAGACAGAAAAGAAGACAAGTATTATCTAGGTTTACGGTCAAGGTTTCTTCAATCTTTCCCACTCAGCTGGGCCTTCTGGATGGACATTTACAAAATGTTTTACAAATTTTGCATCAGAAGTAGCAAGAATTGTATTCAAGGCCTTCCTAAAATTTTCTAAACTGTTCTCCCTAAGCCACATATACATCGAACATCTTAGCTTGATCTTCTCTATATCATAACATAAAAATGTTGGGAATACCTCCAAAGATTGTAAAGGGTAACCCAAATCTTTCACTAAATATTCTATCTTCATTTCAAGTAAATGCTCGGACAAGTTCAGTACAAATTTTCAAAACTACTTATGTGGTAGCTCATTTTTCCCCTCTAAAAACTTACCCAAAATTGAAAGGGGAAAGTCAATGGCTTCAACTGAGCTATTTATACACTAAAAGATCACCATTCAAATACTATATTCCTCAGCCCAAAACTTGATTTCACTCATACCTACAAAATTTCATTCTAAAATATTGTTTGAAAAAAATAAATTAAAATAAAAAAGATTCAAGCAAAATGAAACTAATCAATGTAAATAAAATAGAGGAAGCGCCTTAGAATTGCATCAAGCCCCTTCTTCCTCACTCCAACCCCTTCTTCTTATTCTTCCAGCTCAACCCCTTTCTTCTTCTTCGACAAAAAGTATATTTTCCCCCATCAGCCTAATCTTCGGGGGCTTGATTACATTGAAGTATTGAACTGACTCACTATAAGAGTTAAGTCTAAATATTGTACTACATTGTGCAACAATCAAAACTATACTTAGTTACAAAGTACCAGGCTACATTGTCTCTGTTTGATGGCCTCGAAACTCTTTTGTGGGAATCTTCACCCATGCTAATGCATAGTAGAATTTTCCCACCACGAGTGTTTGATGGGTTGGTTGAGAATCTGAGATAGTTTAATTTATTTAGGTGGGTGAGTTGTGAAGTTTTTGTGCCAAACCATCCCACACAATTCAACCATATCAAACAAGTTTCGCGGAAAAAAAACTTTTATTTTTCTCTATGCAATGTTCTACTAGCCATGATCACTCAACATTTCACAGGATTTGGTCCAGTTTCGAGTAATGGTTAAAATTCTAACCAAGCTTTTCAGGAGGACTTGAGACTCGGTTCACAACTAGGGCTGGCAATGGGTCGGATAAGAGCAGATACCCGATCCGGTCCAAACCAATAAAGGCGGGTCTGGGACAGGTAGTTAGCATATTGGATTGGTTATGAGTCTTGAAAATCATAACCAGACCTCTTATTGCGAACCATTATGGGCCTAATCCGATTAAAATTTTTAGTCTTATTCTTCCTAATTTTCCTCCTCATATATTTCTATTACCGCAACATTGCAATATTTAAAGTTCCAAAATAAGATATGCAAAATACATATGTAATATTACAATATGTTTTTTACATAATAAAAATATGGTTTCTATCTAAAAGAAAATCCTCCCTTACAAATTTGGATTTCAAATTATTCATTATGCTTTTTGGATTTGTGTACTTTGTGTTTGTGTTTAGCAAAAAAAAATTATTTAATATTTATATAACGAAAATTATGATCTAATTATTAAAAATTCGGTTTACCGGGTTGAAATTGAGCTTATTGGTTCGGAACTGATCGGATTCGGAATCAAAAAAAAGTTTTCGATTAGGTTCTGATTCTCTAACTCAAATATCCGTTCGGGTTGGATTCGGTTATAGGTCTCTATTGTTTGGTGAAAAACGGATCGGTTTTAGATTTGCATATATCCAGACAGATCCAACCCATTGCCCACCCTATTCACAACTTCACATTGGAATTTTGCAAAGACCCAACAAACAAATCGAGCCCAAAAACTAACTAGACTAACCCATTTAAGGCCCACAAGAAAGTCCACATTTCATTAAAAAACATCAACGGTAATAAATGCAAAGAAGATGTCTTCTCGAGATAACACTCCTCTTTTTTCTTCTGTTTACCTTTACTTTCTTTCCTACTACTCTCTCTCTCTGTTCCAGCTGCCCAACCTGCCCGCATTTTCCCCAAAACTGCCCACCATTCTCTTTCTTCTTCTTCTTTTTTGCCCTTTCCTCTTTTTACCTCTAAACTACTCTCCCTTCTTCTTCTCTCAACTCTTCCTTCAATGCCTTTCATAACTACACTTCTTCTTAACTCTATGTAAAGCTTTCAAACTACACAAACTTGTTTTATACTGCCCTTTTTTTGTGATCTGCGTTTTGAAGACTTTCAAGGGTCTTTTTTTTGAGCTGTTTTGAGCTGGTTTTATGTATATGAAGACGGGCTTATGAGTTTTTTGTGACTAATTATGTTAGATTATTGTTAAATATTGTAACTTTAATTGATTTGAGGAAGTTGGTGTTGTATATAAGGAAAGGGTACTTGGTGGTTTGAGTTATTTTGGGGTTTGGAGATATGGAACTGTGATTTAAGACCTTGATTATTATGGGATTAGTTCCTGAGACTATTCAAGTGGAAGCATGGGATGTCGAAAAATCCAAAGGGAAGAAGAAGAAGAAAGATGGTCTTGTGAAGGAACCACTCGGGTGTTGGGTGAACTTTAGGTTTATTGGAAACTGTATCTCTTCAAAATCCAAAGTTGAGAACTCCATAAGTGGGACTAGTACTCATTATGGTAATTCTTTTATGCTTTGATAAAATGGAGGTTTTTTTTAATTGTTTCTTGATTTGGTTTGTTTTTGTATGGTTTAATTGTGCTTTGGGTGCTTGGGTTTTGAGTTACAGTATGTGCCTTTTTAACATCATTGATTGAGGTCTTTTACTCCAAGTGCATGTTTCATGTTTGCTAAATATTAATTGTGTTGATTGTACCTTTAGGCTATAGCAAATTCTTTTGGTATGTTGTGTTGATGGTAACAAGTTTTGTCTATAGAGAATTTGATGACTGTTGTCACTTTTTTCCTAAATGAGGAAAGGCACAAAATTCTGTTGTTTGGAGTATAATATTAGTCATTTAATGAATAAAGTGCATTTCAAAAGTATGGAACTTTTGCTGTTTTACTCTAGGATTCAATTTTGTGCCATCTGCTCATTTGATAATTTTAGCATGCAATATAGGATATACGATATGAATCAACACGTGTCCATATTTCTGAAATGGTAGATTCTTCAAACGTTCACTGTTGATGCAATAGATAATTATATACTCATATGTAGCAAACCGCTTAATGCGTGGTTTCTGTGATGAACCAGCGGAAAGTAAATCTACAACTGATACTAGCAGAGACCAGCCAATTGCTCCAGTGTTATCTTCTACGACAACAAGTAATGCAGAAAGTAATCCTTCTACTCCAAAAGTAGCTGAAGAATTGAAAATTGCTTCTCAGCTTAGAAAATTTGCATTTAATGAGCTGAAGTCTGCAACAAGAAATTTTAGACCAGAGAGTCTTCTTGGGGAAGGCGGGTTTGGTTGTGTATTCAAAGGGTGGATCGAGGAGAATGGGACTGCACCTGTGAAACCTGGGACAGGCCTCACTGTCGCAGTCAAAACTCTCAACCATGATGGACTTCAGGGTCATAAAGAGTGGGTGGTATGTGTTCTCCCCGTGTATTTACTACCTTGTTTAGGATTTTGACCGTGTAGTGCTGGTTATGTAATAGACTATAAATGTGGACACTGTCATAATTCATCCGCATTGGCAGGCTGAAGTTAATTTTCTGGGTGACCTCCTCCATGCTAACTTGGTAAAATTGATTGGTTACTGCATTGAAGATGATCAAAGATTGTTAGTATACGAGTTTATGCCACGAGGAAGCTTGGAGAATCACCTTTTCAGGAGTACGTAACGTTCTAACTTTTGGTTCCTTACAATTGATTTGATTCGTATCAAAAGTATTAAGGTTTTAATGTCAGGGGTCTGTCTAGTCAAATGTTGAAAATGATTACAGACATGCAATCTCGCCTCTTGTAAACTTGTCATCAAAACCTTGTTTGTGTAGGTACATGCACTTTCGATGATCTCATCCATTATACAATGTTGAATATAGATTTTGTGTTAAATTAACTTTTTACTTATTTTCTATTTCCACTATGTTCTATAATATGTAATAGTTACTATAAGAACGTGAACATCAATGATTTTCATAATTAATCGTCCACAAAACATCTTTTCTTAAGCAACCTTGTTATATATATTTTCCTTATGGGACTTATACCCAAACCATTTAGGCTTAGTATCACCTGGTACCGATTATGTTCTTTGTTGCAGGGTCCCTACCTCTTCCATGGTCAACCAGAATGAAAATTGCATTTGGTGCTGCGAAGGGTCTTGGTTTTCTTCATGAAGAAGCTGAAAGGCCGGTTATATATCGAGATTTTAAGACATCTAACATACTACTAGATGCGGTATGTGCCTAAATCATGGTTTAAAACATTCAATTTTATATCCCAATTTTGTTCTTTTATAATTAGCTACCTTTATCAGGACTACAACGCGAAGCTCTCTGATT
This sequence comes from Coptis chinensis, assembly GCF_015680905.1. Classification (NCBI taxonomy): domain Eukaryota; kingdom Viridiplantae; phylum Streptophyta; class Magnoliopsida; order Ranunculales; family Ranunculaceae; genus Coptis; species Coptis chinensis. The sequence goes on along the minus strand of NC_141456.1, from coordinate 19,791,221 downwards.
TTGGACTTGCAAAAGATGGTCCTGAGGGAGATAAAACGCATGTATCTACTAGAGTGATGGGAACTTATGGCTATGCTGCTCCAGAGTACGTGATGACAGGTGAGCATAGCGTGGTTAAGTTTAATCTTTGGAAACAAGAAGCAACAAATATTACATTCAGCAAAATGTTTGCTTAATTTTCCATAACAATGGAAGTAATGGGCAGCAGATAAACCTAGCTGCAAAATATGTTGATAAAAGACACCTCAGCCCTTTGAATAGGGAAATTAGTGTGTGTTTTATTTTCACGAGTGACAAGTGAGCCAAGAATAAAAAAGGTGGAAATATTCTGACGGTTGAGTTAGTTAGATAAGTTGTTCGATGTATTGCTATTCCATGTCCATTTTACTCAAATGAGCTGTATTTCTGTTTCTTCAGTTAGTTTTTGGTAGGTGATACTGGCTAGTGTCTGTGTGACTGTGTGTCTCACTATCTAATTGTCTGAAATCTTCGTTTGATATTTTCTTAGTATATATTCAGACATTAAAGTTTTGAATTGTGGTTATTATTACACTCGTTATTGTCAAATATATACTTGGCACATTGATATTAGTGCTCAGCTGGTTGTCACTCGATAAGATCTACATGAGATGATAGTTTCTAGGAAGATTAATACTTCTTAAGTGAACGCCAAGGCTTATGTGATTTACTGGGTTGCTGCTTATGCCTATTCTTATTTAGGAATGCTACAATATTATGGTTTAAGTTTCGTTTCTACAAAATTCTTCACATGTATTAGTCTACTATTCAGTTTACTGCTTTTGCAACTTTTTCCATTTATTATTATTATTTTCTACTTTATTTATTTATTTTAATAGATTCACAGAGCTTCTACTTTTTTCATGGATTTGCCTTGTTTCTTTAGAATAGCATACGGTTGGCGTAGTGTGTATTTCTTGGCTCTAGACCTCTAGTTGTACTCGTTACATTTCAGTCTCACTCCAATTCATTTAATTCATTTGTCTGTACAGGACATTTGACCTCAAAGAGTGATGTGTACAGCTTTGGGGTGGTTCTACTTGAAATGCTTACCGGTAGAAGATCCATGGACAAAAACCGTCCAAATGGGGAACACAACCTGGTGGAATGGGCACGGCCGCATCTTGGGGAAAGGCGGCGGTTTTACAGGCTGATAGACCCTCGCCTTGAAGGCCACTTTTCAATCAAAGGTGCACAAAAAGCTGCTCAACTGGCCCATCACTGTCTTAGCCGAGACCCAAAAGCCAGACCTCTTATGAGCGAAGTTGTTGAAGTCCTAAAGCCTCTACTGAATCTCAAAGACATGGCCAGCTCTTCGTACTATTTTCAGACCATGCAAGCAGAACGCACTGGAGGAAGCCTCAACATGAGAAATGGCCTAAGATTGCAGGCTGGATTTGTTTCAAGGAATGGTCAACCAATACGAAGCTTATCAATCCCAAATGGTTCGCATGCGTCTCCATACCACCGACACCATCCATCACCAAAGCAGAATGACAAGAAAGTGTAGCATGGGATACCTATATATCTGGTCCTTGCATTGGATCCCTATATATCTGGTCCTTGGTTCTTCCGTTCTGTGCTTTTTTCCCCGTCTGTCGGGCATCTGGGTCATTGGGAAATAAACCAGAACTGGAACAGGATGTTGACTCTGAGCATGGGATGATGGTGGGCTTTTCCTAGGATATATTTGTGATCCGGTTTGTGTTCTCAGTCCCTAATTGTAAAATCGTGTTACTAACTGAGAAATTCATGTTGGCATGAAAGAAAGTTAAAGATTCATATCTCCTTTTATGATTGAGACATTTCATAGTACCGCAATAGATTGTCTTTCAGGGTCCTGTGGAGTATCCTTGGGATTAACCACCCTGTATTTCATTGAGATTCTGTTAACTCTTGTTTAAGGGACTTGCCTCTTTTACTAATGTCCTCTTAGTTCTAAAGTATATAAGAGGTTGTATGCTTGTAAAATAGGTTGGACAGCTCAGGTTGTCAGGGTATGTGCTCTTTCTTGTCTCCAAAGACATCTCTTTTAACTTCAAAAATCAATGTCTGTTTTAAGATACAAACAACGACTTGAAAATATCAGGTGAAGTAATTTGAAGCTCGCGTGTCAAGGAATGCTTAACATTGAGGATAAGAATGCTACGCATTGTCTAATTCACACATTTGTTTTTCCTTATTTTTAACCGAAGTTGACATATTATATTGGAGGAGAGGAAACAGAAAAAGTTTTGAGTACCAAAAGAGATGCCTATCTTGTACGAAAAATACAAGAAAATGGACATTAGGAATGAGTGATCAAGCTACAAAATAAGATATCTTCAACTTGAGGTTTCAGGTTGAAGACAAATGTGCCAGTGTGGTTTACTAGTCCTCCAAATTTTCTTTGTAATATTTTAGCTTAATGACTTGCAAGGTGTACTTTACCAAAAAAATGCTTGCAAGGTATGTATTCTGTACAGGTCGTGCAGTTGTTCAATAATAAAGTTATTTTGGTATCAAAAAAGTAAAATAAAAATGTGCTAGTGTTATCATCAGAACACGGATTTGTCAGATTTCTTTGGCGACTATTGCGCAATCGTATCTGATAAACTTCTTCAATTTGAGATCAAATTCCATCTATATACAATTTGTGAGCCATTCCTTGTTAAGAATGATCCCTACGTGGGCTTCATTCATCATTATTCAAGTTAAAAAGAAATGTATTCTGCGCAGAGTTACTCACTTTTAATTGTTGGCATATGCTTAAAAAATTAAAAATTCCAGTGTCAGACATGTATCATCATTTGATTTATTAGTTACTTTAAAATATACATACGGTTCCGACTCTTTTAATCCTTTGATCGAGTGAGATTATATACAGGAGATCATCAACATAAACTTATTACAATGACACACAGATATATAGTGAATTTACTTTGAAAGACGCTTCTACGCCAGTTTCATCCAGCTTTCCTTGTTAACTGTTCCTTGGATGTGCTTTCAAAAATCTTGTCGGCATTACCAACCTCAAAACCATCACGCCTATGGAACTCCTCTATCTGTTCAGTAAAAACGGATGATGAAATGACTGGTAACTAGGTAAGTTAATTTTAAGAACATTGCTGAAGATAATTAATGATATTGATTGACAGTATGAGTAATATTCAATTTCTACTAGCACAAAGTATTTCACATATGAATGTGACAGAGCCTGACAGATCAAAACTTTTGTCAATAAAAAGAGGGGAAAAGAAATACAATTAGAATTACTGGGGCTGTAGTGCAGATATGAAAATGCATCATAACTTTGCAACGACTCAAAATTGACAAGACATAACAAAAGCATTGGTGAATTTAACCACCCATTCTTCCAAAGCTTCCAACATAATGGGTGCCATACATTCCCCTAAGACCAACAGATGGAAATAATGTGTCAAAGATTTGAGGACCTTCTGTATCTACTTATCGACTCCACCAGGGATTTACACAAAAATCTAAAGATGTCTGATAGAGAAATGCTTAGCAGACCACGCGCTAGCGCTTCGGACATTCCTTTTACATATGATTTTTACTTGTTAAATTAGAGAGGAAATTTAATTATGGAGCATATAATATCTAGGAAGACTATTTCAAGATTTTTAACCATATGTATAAAGAGTTATACCTCTTTTTCGGGTATGTTTTTGTACTGAGGAAGCACAAGTCTTTCAGCAAACTCAATGTATGAACGAGGAACAGATTCAGTGATACCATCAGCAAAACTGAAAGTTGTTGAGTCAGCAACAGTTGAACTTTGCTGCAAAAGGCCGTCTGGGCTCACTGATTGCTCACAACAAGTAAAAATTGAAATTGTCAACACAGCGGAAGTACGCAGTAAGAATATGTAACGTTAAGGAAAATATCTTCTTAATATTTCAGTTCACAATAATGACCTAAAACAGAAGAAAAAATTGCATCAGTCTGTTCAGAAATAGCAGTTCACCATTATTCTTGTTGTTTTACTAGCACATCATCTTCTCAGGACAATTCTTTTGAAAACGAATCTAACAGTTTGGAAACAGTGGCAGTATTGCATAATCTTAGAATTTCAAACAATGCGGCAATTAAGTAATAACAATACTTAACTAGATGAGTTTGCATTTGGTAAAAGACTAAAGTAAAAATAGTCATCACTCGTCAACATAAATCACAGTTTCCAATTATACGAGAATTCTGATAATTGAATTTAAAGCAAGCAGTAGAGATCTTTCCTAATATGACAGAATGATGCAACAAAAGAACATAATGGTTTGGCTTATAGCTTATAGATATCCTCGAAAGCTAGCTTACATGTCGTGACGTTGTTTCTTGCGAAACAATGCTAAGAAACGAAAATCCAATCACATAGTTCTCTGCTTAAGCAATACTCACGAACAAAACATGCTTAAATGTTTGTGGTGTAAATATGCGATAAAAAGAGTGGTGTAACAACCTTTTAGAACTCCTCCTTCCGAATTCAATCTGAACCCCTTTTCTTCAATAAATTGATTGAGACTCGTGATGCTTTTCAAGTGAGATTTTAGCCTATGAGTAGAAATAGTGGCATGGTTCAATGCATATCCATTGACAAGAGTCCACGCAGCATATTCACTTTCCCTGGGAATCCGGAAAACAATTAGTAAGATTCCACAATGAGACAGTTATTGAATGACTGGTGTGTTCATTGGTGAACGCCTCAGTGACCTTGACTGTATACATCTAAGAAGAAAAACATGCAGCATTCACCTTACCTGCAATTGAACAAAATGAAATGTAAATTTTTAATAGCATATCTAAAAGCGAAATCAACCAATTCATAATTGGTGAATCTCTATATGCTTTCAACAGTGAAAAAAGATCACTTGTTTGCAAGAAATGGATGTGAAGGAGAATACCTAGCCAATTCTTGGAAATCTGAATATATAGGCTTTTCCCATGTTAATGTTCCCAAGGCGCTTGCAAGAGCTGCATGCTCATTTCCACTACGAGACGTTTTGATGTATTTTCTTATTATTTCCTGGATTAAGCAACACACACATACTTATCATGGGTTAATAAGTAGATAAGCTACAGTTGAAAACACAACGTAACTGAAGTAACGAAAAGGAGGCAGACACTAATTAAAATTTTAAATAGGAAAAGATGTGCCCCAAAGTAATATTTTGTACATTGTCAATAATGATGTAATGCTTCTAAGATATAGAGATGTTACAATTTGAGTATTTTGCTCTAGATTGAGGCAACAAACAGCACCTTTGAACAAGCTTAAGCCCGACCTAGGACTGCTCTTCTTCTTCTTCTTTCACTAATTAATGGAATAACTTCCTTAAATGATGAAACAAACTCTATCTTCTATTTACTGAAGCACGTTGATAAAACGGACAAGGGAGAGACTTCCCTTTTTCCACCTAACCTCTAAAAGTCTTCTCAGTTGTCATGTAGCAGTCGGGACTTGGGAGCTCCTCTTCTTGTTTATGCCGCATTTCACTCAAAGGGTTGAAGGGAAATGGATCCCTCCGTAATAGGTATGAACTCATATGGCCAGTCCAAACTCTTTTGTTCTTCCTACTTCTACCTGTCCACCATAAAATAAATTGCTCGTTTTTTATACATGTGAGTCACAGAGTGTAAGTTTTAAGAAATGGTGGTGTTCCGACCATAATGGCTCTGTTTCAATGAATGTAGCTACATGTATCATGCCTTTCCTGTAAATCTATCCCAAGCGACATCTTCCAACAACTGAGATGAAGAATGAAGAAGTATACAGACTATCTTTATCTTTTTGATATGTCTTGATCCTATCTATGGCGTTTTATGTATTAGCATCTCAATAATGAAGAACCTCTGCCATTACCTTCTCAAAGACTTAATTTATACCATAAAGATAAAGATTATAGGTCGTTCTGAATTTTAATTGCAAGAACACGTCCTGCACTTATTATGTGTCTCTGTGAAATTAAAATTTATACCAGGAAGTGTAGCTTTAAAACACACCTGAGCTCGAGAACTCATCTCATCTACGAGAAGTTCTGATATAAAGATCCTGGGTAGAGGCCCATCGACACCACTCCCTTGACTATTGTGTAAAGTAGTTGGTGGGGCAAACCACAGTGCTTTCAACTTCTTTGCAGGAAACCTTAACTCTTCTCGAGGTGAATAACCAAAGTCCAGGAAAAACTTTGCCATGGCACTGATTCCGTAACCATCCACCTACAAAAGTCAGCACTAAAAATCAGTGTGCCAAAAACAATGTGTAGTGTGAGACAGCAGATTTGACAACATTCAACATACCCCGAATGTTCTAAATGCAAAATGATCATAGCAAATGGGAGCGCTGTCACTAGACTTGACAAGTTCCAATATTGCACTCGCGGTGGGATTCCTGCTTAGATACACTTTCTCCATATTTGCCAGTACACTTCTAAAGAACGGTTCAGCAACCTGAGTAAAGTAAGATGTGGCACAATAAGCCCATAACAAAACGTAAATAGTTAAATTTAATAAATAGGAGAGAGATAGAAACCTGAGCTTGAGAAGTGTGGGATTGAGATTGGTCCATTGTAGGAGTTGAAGCAATGCAATGATCTCGTTTCTTGATTATATTACAGGAAACAGAGTTTCCAAGGAAGCGTTTTTCCTTAAAAGAAACAAAAGTTGTTGATTGAGATGAAAAACAATACTTTGATTTGTTACAAGAGAAGATGGGTGTGGAAACTTTGATCATCATTTATTACCAAAATTCCAATTAATCTTAATTTAATTCTTCTCGACCAATGATATGGAGACTGAAATTCAGTTGGAGTTGTTAGGTTGTTACCGTGTTTCGATATTATGATTAGTATGTACAGCTTATTTACTAAACAAAAAAAGGTCAAGATTGTAAAATGGCAGCCTAACTCATATTTTTTAGTTTTTGTGGATGAAAAACTAAAATTTTGACATAGAATTTGACATATTTGACCGATACAGCCAAGTAGCACTACAACATCAATGTTGCACATGAAAATCACTACAACGTCAATGTTGCACAGAGAAATATTACTGCAACATCAATATTGTATTATGAAAATCACTGCAACGTCAATCAGTAGCGGCGCCAGAAGGGGCCTAGGGTACGCCCTGGCTCACCCTCAATTTTCGACCAAAAAAAATAAAGTAGTTTTACTGTTTGTAGAAACCGAAAAACACAGCTAACTAAATGACAAAAGTACATAAAGTACTACAGTCCTTAACGACTCAGCAGTGTCTTTTAGAATTTAGACTATGACATTTTAGACTATTGTTGACTTACCCCCGTGACTCAACAGTATTCAAATTTGAATTAGAATTTAGACCATGACTCAACAGTATTGAACTTGAACTAAAAACCGACAAAAAACAAAATAAAAGGACAGCACACACACCGAAACCAAAAAAAAAAAAAAAAAAAAAAAAAAAACCAATACCTTACTCAAGTTTGACTCTTTGCCTAATCAAAAAGTTATACAAAATTACAAAACCCACGCCCCTACTTACCCACTTTTCCACAATTTCACTTTTCTCTCTGTTATTTTAATTAGCTATCCATAATTTGATTAATTTCTAAAGTTTGTTAGGTAAGCCTAATATTATTAAATTTCTTGTCTTATTTTTTATCTTTTCATGTTAAGTTGATTCCTAAACCATGTTTTTTAGTTTTTTTTGTATTCTTTTTGTGAATTCATTAAACCACATATTTTTATTTAATTTTATTCTATGAATATCATAATAATATTGGTGGTTTATTTTAATTAGTGCAATTTTAATTCAGTTGATTAATGGTTTATTTTAATTATTTAAACAGATATGTTAAAGTATTTGATCAAAGGAAAGTCGTTGTCCGCTCAACCTACCCAACCACCTAATAACACAAATAATGTTGCCAGTGTTGAAGTAGGATCCTCCTCAAAGCGAAGTCACCAAGAAATTGAGGATGGTGGTGTTGAACAACCCGCGTCAAAGCGGGTTCAACGTGAAAACCGTGAAGAACTTGACTTGTCTAGTCTTCAGGGAAACCCTGCACTGAGGAAAAAGATTTCAGATTATCATCCTAATGATCAAGACTCGGTGAGAAGAACATATTTGCTTAGGGGTCCTTGCCAGCCTAATCATGCTTTTTCTCCAAGAACAAGAGGTAAGAGAATCCGGCGCTTTCAGAAAGAGTGGTATGAGGAGTTTAGTTAGTTGGAATATAGTATTCACGAGGATGCCGCATTTTGTCTATATTGTTATCTCTTTAAACCTAATAAGAGTGCACAAGGAGGTGGAGATGCTTTTTCTCATAGGGGGTTTACTAATTTGGAAAGAAAAACCAAATTAAAAGAGCACGTTGGAGGACCAAATAGTGCTCATAATATTGCTTACAGGGCAGCACAGGCTTTGTTAAATCAAGAGCAGCATATTGAGACATTTCTTCACAGACAATCTAACCAAGTTCAAAGGGATTATCGAATACACCTAACTGCAATAACTGATTGCATTAAGTTTCTTATTTTGAGACAAGGTTTAGCTTTCCGTGGTCATGATGAATCAAATCAGTCGATCAATAAAGGTAATTTTCTTGAACTTATACGATTTCTGAAAGATCATAACGAAGTCATTAAGAAAGTTTTTGATAATGCTTCTAAAAATCAAAAATTGACCTCGCCTGATATCCAAAGAGATATTGTGAATTCGGCTGCTATGGAAACTACAAATGCTATTCTAAAAGATTATGGGAATTCATTGTTTGCTATTTTAGTTGATGAAGCACGTGATATATCAATTAAAGAGCAAATGGCAGTTGTTTTTTAGTTATGTCGACAAGAAAGGTTGCGTGATTGAGAGATTTTTTGGAGTTGTGCATGTTAAGGAAACTAGTGCAGTAACACTTAAAAAGGCAATCGATGAGTTGTTCTCCAAGCATGGGTTAAGCATATCTAGACTGCGTGGACAAGGGTATGATAGGGCCAGCAATATGCAAGGTGATTTGAATGGCCTAAAAGCACTTGTAATGAAGGAGAATGAGTCTGCATTTTATATTCATTGTTTTGCCCATCAACTTCAGTTAGCCCTTGTAGCAGTTGCAAAGAACCATGAGTCAATCGCTAACCTTTTTAGTATTCTCTCTAATGTGATAAATACTGTTGGAGGATCATGTAAGCGACGGGATATGTTGCGAGATGCAATAAAGGCTAAAGTTGTTGCAGCATTACAAAGCGGAGAAATTTCAAGTGGCAAAGGGTTGAATCAAGAGACTAGTCTTAAACGATCTGGTGACACTCGATGGGGCTCACACTATTATACACTTCTTGGCATGATAACCACTTATGGTTCAATAGTTGATGTGGTTGATAATGTAGCGGAAAATGGTTCAAGCTCGGAACAAAGAGGTGAGGCTTATGGATTATTGGATTCAGTGCAGTCTTTTGAATTTATCTTCAATTTGCATTTGATGAAAGCGATACTAGGAATTAGCAATGATTTGTCAATCAAAGGCTTTGCAGCGTGAGGACCAAGACATTGTCAATGCCATGGCTCTTGTTAAAATAACAAAGGTACGCTTACAGGCGATGAGAGATGATGGGTGGGATAGTCTCCTGACTGAAGTTTCTTCACTATGTGCCAAAGATGATGTGGTTATTCCAAATATGGAAGAAAGGTATATGGCTCGAGGGAGGTCTTGATGAAGAGCAGAAGGAAACACCAATTTACATTACTATCGTGTTGGATTATTCTATCACTTTATTGATTTGCAAATTCAAGAGTTAAACAACCGGTTTAATGAAGCAAACACAGAATTACTTCTTTATATGGCATGTCTTGATCCTAGTGAATCGTTTGTTGCTTTCGATAAGCAAAAGTTGATCCGTTTTGCTCGACTTTATCCCGATGATTTTTCAGAGATAGATTAAATGGAATTAGCGGATCAACTTGAGAATTATATCATTGATGTACGTTCCGATACTAAGTTTGGTGAAATAAATGGAATTAGCAGCCTAGCCTAAAAAATGGTTGAGACGAAGAAAGACATTGTGTACCCACTTGTTTATTTGTTGATTAAGTTGGCGTTGATTTTTACCTTTACTCTTACCATCGTGGAGAGAGCATTTTCTGCTATGAATATCATAAAGAATCGTCTGTGCAATCGGATGGCGGATGAATGGTTGAATGATTGTTTAATAACATACATTGAAAAAGAAGTTTTTGATTGCATTGATACCGAGTTGATCTTACAACGCTTCTAGAAGATGAAAAAGAACGACGAAAAAAAAGGCCGCCGAGGACAACTATGAACAAGTACTTGTTTATATTTGATTTTTTTTTCTAATACATTAATATATATATATAATATATATATTATTATTATTATTATTATTATTTTGTATGCTTAGTTTTTGTCTGACTGGCTCACCCTCACTTACTTTCCTGGCTCCGCCACTGACGTCAATGTTGCACTGAGAAATATCATTTCACTATCAATGTTGCATCATGAAAAATCAATAGAATGGATATTTTGCTATGAAGAAAAATATGAGAATGACAAAATAAGAATGGAAATATGATAATGGAAAGAGAGAAAGTGTTTTGAGTGAGAGAAAAAAAAAATTGGCTCTTAATTTCGCCACTGCAACATTGATGTTGCAATATGCAATGGCGGAGCCAGGAATCTCCTTCACCTGGGGAACTCAGTGTCTCAAACTAAATCCATTTTGTTTTCCCCAACCATTGAAATAGAATTAGAAAAAATACCACCTCACTAGGAGTTTTTAGAAATTGATCACCGAATGCATAGGCATCCATATAGGTTAAATTTCCGAAAGTTCGATGATTTTTTTTTTTTTTTTGAACTTTAAGAAATTCAACATGGTATACAAACTATACATCACATAATCCCCAGCCCGAAATCTCCATCTCAAGTTTTCATACGAATTTAGTTGTGAGACTTACATTATCAAAACTATCTTATATGTTTGACGAAATACTCCATATCACTCTGTAAGTCTGTAAATGTGCAATATTTTTATTCGATAACCAATAAATGTGCATAGTTAGTTATGTAAATAAGTAATATTAACTATCAATAAACAATAGTTTCAACACATTGACTGATGAGAATACAAGATAACTGACCATTTAACTCTGGTCCTTTAGTAAATGTGGTATGAATTGAATATTAATTATTTAGTGGTGGTCACCTTCATATATGGCTGTTGAAGTATGTAAAGTTCCACAATGTTATAAGTGTGGACACGTCTTTAGTAGTTGATATTTTGGTGTATAAGGGAAACTTATCACCCAAGACAAGTTTAGTATAAAAATATGAACCGATGGGTAGAGAACACATACTCTAAACCCTACCTTCTTCTTGTGCCTCCATCCTTCCTCTTCTCCACCTTATTTACTTAACCTAACTAGCCATATGACTCTCCTAGTATAAACTAACATGGTATCGGAGCCGACTTTGTTTAGAGCATGCTAGGAGAGAGATCCGAAGTTTCAAGGTTCCAGTTTTAGTATTAGTTTCCGTCTTAGTATTGTTTCGCTTCCGCAATCTCTCTATATTGATAAAGATGAGTACATCAGTTTTTCAGAGGGGCACAACCACTTTGTATCTCGCAGTTTCTATTAGAAGGCGCACACGTGCTTGGTCTAAGCCTTCTGCTAGGCGTGCACGCGCTCTAGGCTGTTTGTCTAGCACAATCTCACAGTTTCTATTAGAAGGCATGCATGCACTCGGTCTAAGCCTTCTGCTAGGCGTGCACGCACTCGGTCTAAGCCTTCTGCTAGGCGTGCACGCGCTCTGGGCTGTTTGTCTAGCACTATCTCGCAGTTTCTATTAGAAGGCACGCACTCACTCGGTCTAAGCCTTCTACTAAGCGCGCACGCACTCTGGGCGGCTCGTCTAGCACTTCTACAGTATCCATACATTCAGTACTTCTTCTCTTTACAATGACTGAAGTTGTTCTAAAAACCGATGAATTCGGTAATACATTTGTTTTCTCTGTTAGTATGGCCTCTGTCAAATTGGGGGTGTTGCCAATTACCTCTAATGGGCAGAAGTAGTTACACTTTATCTTACTGGAAAAGGTAAGGAAAGTCATCTAACAGATCCCCCAGCCACAGATGATAAAGTAAAGACAACCTGGACGAAAGATGACATCTTGGTTAAGAATTTTCTGTGGAATACTATGGACAAGGATGTTTGTAATACTATGCGGTTTTTCAAAACCTCTAAGGAGATTTGGGAGTATCTACAAGAATCATACTCTCAATCTCAAAATACTTCACGTATCTTTCAGTTGTATACTTATATGAGAACATCTTTGATCTAACTCAAGGCGATATGTCTATCTCTGAGTATTATAATTCTCTTCGTAGCAAGTGGAAAGAACTGAATATTTATCACCCATTGACTACAGACATAAATTATTTGAAGAAATAAAGAGAGGAAGTTCGAGTCTCAAAATTCCTATATGGGCTATGTCCTGAGTTTGCTAATGTGAAGGCCAAAGTTCAAGCTGAATCTAAGCTCCCTACTCTGTTTGAAGCCTATTCTCGTCTTTCTCGTATTATTGCACCTCCTCCAAGGCACAATGACAATGCGGCTTTATTGATCCCTGCAAACAGCAATAATTATAACAACCCCTCCTCTGGTTGTGGTAATAGAGATAGAGGGGGTAGAGCCAGTCGTGGACATGGAGGTGGTCGTAACCAATGGAGTGGTCGTGGTCGTGGTATGGGTGGTTTTGATCCTTGTGAGCATTGTGGGCGCACAAATCATAGTTCTAATTTTTGTTGGGATATAACAGAACACCCACCTTTGCACAAAGCCAACAATGCCACAGTAATTGATCGCAAAGAGACCGACTTTCAACAAGTTCAAGAAGATCTTGCAGCCCTGATGAAGTGGATACAAGCTATTCTAGTTAGTTCATCAAGTCTATCCAACCCACCCACTACAACCCTAGCCAATTCAGGTAAAACATGTCTTTATACAAGTGGTAACAACTCTTGGGTCATTGACTCAGCTTCTGATCATATGACAGGTAATCCCCAATTATTTTCTAATCTTGAGTATATTCACACACCATCATATGTCATATTAGCAAATGGGGCTAAGGCTAGCTAGTATTCTTGGTTGGGGTACTATTCAGTTAACTCGTTATGTATCACTTGTCTCTGTCTTGCTTATTCAAAATTTTCCCTTTAATCTATTGTTTGTTCATCGTCTCACCCAATCTCTTCACTGTAATGTCATTTTTTCTTCCACTCATGTTGTGTTCCAAGATCTACAGACAAAGACACTAGTTGGTGGGGGGGTATGAGAACGGCAACATCTATTACTTTCAAGATGGTTATGAGCACTCTCACCATAAACATGCTCTCACAGTTTCAGTCTCTCCTATTCAGTGGCATAAACGTCTTGGTCATCTTCCTCTGGCTAGTTTGTGAAGTTTAGTTCCTAGTATTTCTTCTAGTATTTAGTCTTTAAGTTGTGAGGTTTGTGAGTTAGCTAAACATTGTCATGTTACTTACAAAAATAGGTTAAATAAGTGTTATAGTGCTCCTTTTCAGTTAGTTCATTCAAATGTCTGGGTCCCTTATAGAACCACTGGCCTTTTTGGAGCCAAGTACTTTATTACATTTATTGATGATTTCTCTCGTGTTTGTTGGGTATATATTATGGAAAATCATTCTCAAGTATTCTCGTCTTTCAAAAATTCTATGCTGAGATGACTAATCAGTATTCTGCACACAAGCATATTTTTCAAACTGATAATGCCAAAGACTATACCTCTGCCCTATTCAAGTGTTTTTTAGATGACCATAGCATTACAAATCAAACCTCATGTGTGGATGCACCGTACCCCCAACAAAATGGGGTTGCTGAGAGAAAGAACAGACCCATTCTTGAAGTTGCCCGATGCTTAATGTTTCAAACAAATCTTCCAAAATTTTATTGGGCAAGGGCAGTCCTTACTGCCACATACTTGATTAATCGTATGCCCTCTTCAATGTTAGGTGGAAAAACACCACATTATGTCGTCCTTTTTCCTGGTCAACCCTCTTTCCATCTTCCCCCTCATATTTTTTGTTGTGTTTGCTTTGTTCATAATCTTCAACCGAGTTGTGATAAATTGGACTCTCGTGCTATTAGTGTGTTTTCCTTAAGTATTCACGTACACAGAAAGGGTACAAGTATTATAGTCCTCACATGTATGCGCAAATCCTTTGTTTGTACTGATGTTACATTCTTTGAAGATGTCCCATTTTACTCTTCAGAAGGGAAGGTGTCCTCTGAGCCATTTGAAGATTGTGTTATGCCTTCTAGTGTACCCTTAACCCTCTAATGTTGGGCGAGGGTGTGTTGTTGATCTTCCTGAGACTGTTGGTGTTAATGATCATGTTACAACAATTGATGTTAGAGTGCTCAAGGAAGGAGCGTGTGCTCCCCTTACAGATGCCCTTCACGAGCGTGTGCGCCCCTTGCATGCTGATGTTCTCGAGCTTGAGGCCATAGGTTCCACTGCTCCGCTGCCCTCACCTCTTCCCACTGTGTCTGTGGATCCTCTTGTCATTCCTTCTGATCTCGATGTTCATATTGCCCTATGAAAACTTGAACGTCCCCCTGCCAGTATGGATCTTCCTAGTAAGTATGCCTAGTATTCTATTTCTCAGTATGTTTCCACTGATCATTTACCACCATCTGTCAATTAAGTCTTTTGCTACGTCCTTGTTGTCTGTCTCTGTCCCTTCTGACTATAGGGACGCTCTATCCCATCCTGGCTGGAAGCAAGCAATGGAAGAGGAGTTGAGTGCCCAGTATTCTAATGACACTTGGGTCCTTACAGATCTTCCTCATGGGAAGAAAGTGGTTGATTGTAAGTGGGTTTTCACTGTTAAGCATAATCCGAATGGTACTGATTCTCGTTTGAAGGCTCGCCTTGTTGCTAAAGGCTTTACCCAGCCTTATGGTATTGATTACTCCGAGACGTTCTCTCCTGTTGCCAAGTTAGCCTCTGTGCGTATTGTTATTTATATTGTTGTTCATTATCACTGGACTCTGTTTCGGTTGGATGTGAAGAATGCCTTTTTACATGGTGATCTCCTGGAGGAAATCTATATGGTACAACCTCCTGGTTTTGTTGCTCAGGGGGGAAAGTCTGTTGATTAAATAAGTTTATGGGCTCGATCAAGCAGTCTCCTAGAGCTTGGTTTGCGAAGTTTAGCCATGTTTTGATGGCTAATGGAATGACTAGGTGTAAATATGATCATTCTGTGTTTTACCGAAAGACCCATCAAGGAATTATTATCTTAGTTGTGTATGTTGATGATATCATTGTCACAGGGTCTGACAAGCAAGGTATTGCTCAACTTAAAGTCAATCTTTCAAGACAGTTCTAGACCAAAGATCTCAAAGAACTACAGTATTTCTTAGGCATTGAAGTTATAAGGTATCTTAGTGAAATTCATCTCTCACAGAGAAAGTATGTATTATACCTACTTAGTGAGACAGGTAATTTAGGAGCTCGCCCAACAGAGACTCCTATGGATTCGAACAACAAACTCCAGTCAGATGTTGGAGAGTTGTATGCCGATATTGAGAGGTACCGTAGACTGGTGGGAAAGCTGATCTATGCTACTATCACTCACCTAGATATCTCGTTTGCCGTTAGTGTAGTATCTCAGTATATGTATGCACCACGGATTGCTCACTACCAGACAGTTATTCATATTGTGCGATATTTGAAAGGTTCTTCTGGTCGTGGATTGGTATATCGTTCTAATGGAAATTTTGATGTTGTTGGATATTCATATGCTAATTATGTAGGATCAGTCTCAGATAGACGATCCACCACTGGGTATTGTACCTTCCTTTGTGAAAATTTGGTGACGTGGAAGAGTAAAAAGCAAATAGTTGTGTCAAAGTCTAGTGCAAAGGATGGGTATAGAGCTATGGCTCAAGGGATTGGTAAGTTAATGTGGATTCATAATCTACTACATGAGTTGGGTTTTGAGGTACATCTACCTATACCACTTCAATGTGACAATCACGCAGCCATTCATATCACCTCTAATCCAGTATTTCATGAGCAAACTAAGTATTACATAGAGGTAGATTGTCATTATGTCTGACATAAGGTTGAAACAAAGGAGATAAATACTCCTTATGTGGCGTCTCAAGATCAGTTAGCTGATATCTTCACCAAACCAGTGTTTCGTCCAGTTTTGAATTATATTTGTAACAAGCTGGGCATGAGCGATATCTATGCTCCAGCTTGAAGGGAGGGTGTTGAAGTATGTAAAGTCCCACAGTGTTATAAGTGTGGACATGTCTTTAGTAGTTGCTATTTTGGTGTATAAGAGAAACTTATCACCCAAGACAAGTTTAGTATAAATATATGAACCGGTGGGTAGAGAACACATACTCTAAACCCTACCTTCTTCTTGTGCCTCTATCCTTCCTCTTCTCCACCTTATTTACTTAACCTAATATGACTCTCCTAGTATAAACTAACACATATGGGAGTTGGTCATGGTCCTACATAGTAAATACTGGTAACCAAGTAAGTATACTTGACATTTTCTCTCCAATTCACTTGGAGCAGGTGCCCCATGTAGCCACCATGTGGCTCCGCCACTGGCAACATGTCACGTCATTGTGTCTTGACTGTGTCATTTTTCCTGTGTCAATGTAGTATTACTCCCGTCTATCTACACCCAATTTTCTTTTTGAGGAACTAACGGTCAAATGGCTGACCAAAACTTGAATTTCATTCCAATCTACACCCAATTCTTTTTTTTTTGTGTTTTGAAGTGCTAAATGGATACCGACGGTATAGTTTCTGTCGTCCGTCTATTAGTTTGTAACTTAAGTTGAATTTTTTTGGGCGAACGACACAGTTTATGTCGTCTGTGTGTTAAATTTCGACAGACGGCAAAAACAATTTGTAGTCATAGTATTTTATTATTATTATTATTTTTTTTTAATATCCAAAATAGATCATGCAAAAGATTTGGTCATTTAGAGGTCAACTGCGCTACAAATAAACAAAAAACAAAATAATGATCTTGGTCACACCCAAAGAAACAATTGCATACCCGTAACCACCTATAACTAATATATTTAAAGATATACCCCAATAACCACCAAATTATTTGTGGTAAGTCTAATAGAAAAAAATAAATAAAATACAAACGAAATTGAAAGCTCCTACTTAAAGACCCAGAACTTATCAAGTCTTTGATTTAAAAAGAGTAAAGAATTAATTAAGTAAGACAAACCTCAATGCGTTGAGTGCGTTCTTTGAAAGATGACAATCCATTCATTTGATTAAGCACAATCTGATTAAGGTAAAATTAAAGATAAATCACATATGATAATAAGGGGCTCCCATAAACAATCTAAACTAGTGTTTCTTTGTTTTTTGTTTTTTTGGTGAACCAATTAATTTAGATGAAGCATGTTAATGGGTTTAAAACTTTCAACCTAATTAAAATCCGAGCCGTCGAAAAAATAGCAATCGCATGTTAAGTTTGATAGTCTTTTTGAGGATCTAAAGGTTTTTAATCTAATTAAAAATTATATATGTATTTTCTTTAAAATTCAAAATCATTAATTTGTGGTATATGGCCATTAGAATTTGTGATATTTTCATGTAAAAAAAAACTCCGTGTTTTAAAGCTTTAATTTTTAATTTATTGTGCGAATCAAATGAAATAGAAATCAAATTGGTTGTTCTCTTTCATCATACACTACACCAAAACAGGATATTAGTAACACACAAGTTTTTTTTTAATAACTAACGGTTTTAAAGTGTAACTAGGTTTCTAACGTTTTATGGGTGTTACAATTGTTTATAAAGTGTTACGTTAATTCTACCCGATTTGAGAATTAACTAGATTTTTTTGACCCGTTCAATGAATGGGACCATTTTTATATAATTTTTATAACATAGAAAAAAATAACAATGCCTATAACATCTATGTGAATTGTGGATTCCAAGGCCTAAAGCAGCCTTAAACTATGCCCATATGATGTTCTCATTACATGCGATCCCGTCAAATTCACATTGTCTTGCTTTGGTTTTATTCTTCCATATTATTTACAGAATCTTAAAACAAATCCGATCAGCATATTGAACGGTTATATATCTACCTAAGTCTCTACTAAGTATGGTCAAACATAGAAAAATTTAGAAACACAGATATTAACGAATGTATAAGTCAGGTTGCTCAGGGCGACCTATTCCTTGAGAAACCCGTTGATGCAACCTATTACTTCATGAACTTGAACTAAACAATGAATACTTATAAGCCCTTAAGGAAGTGGACCTAAAAATAAAATAAAATAAAATCTTTAGCTGGTACTACTCTTTGTGCAAAAGCAGGTGTGCTACTGCTGCAAAGGTTTTCTCCATACTCTAATTAGTCAAGTCTCATGCCTACTTCCTAGCTACATTGGCACTGAATCCTTTGCACCAAATGAGGTTAAGCTTCAACATAAGATATTTGAACTTGCTCCAATCCGTCTCACTCTAACATCACAAATCAATTATAGATTGAAAGCACATAATTCACTCTTCAACATAATCCATTTAAGAGGATGTATGAAAATGCAAATAGACTGGGCTAGCAAGGCACAAAGAAATAAATCACTAATCATAAATAGAAATGTGAAGACCAAAAGTAAATCTTAGTTTGGCAAATTTGAAGCCAAATACTCTACCAAGCTATTTTAGCTTAGTCTAATACATTAGTAAATTACCACCGAATATGTGGGAATAGTTATTCATTTCTCACTGTTAGTTTAAGAGGTATACAATTTTTTTTTAACATCTATACATCTGAAAAGTTAATATTACATATATTTTTTAGGGGTAGAGGGGCTATGATTCACTATTTACCATATTTGGAGACCTTAGATAATGAGAAGCAGATGTTAATATGCAAGTACCATCCGACTTTATGGCAGCAATGCAAGCATTTGGCAACAAGGAGATACCCATCATAAAAAGCAAATGACTAAAAGATATGGGATCACCTAACTGTGTACTTATCACTTCTACACAGAGGGAGGTGAACTTCTCAGATGATCGTGTGGAAACTCGTGATGTTCATTTGTTTAAGATCTAAGAAATACAGTGAAGTTAATGGGAACCATGTAATTCATATTTTGCTTGAGGAGAGTCAATTTTAATAGGACAATACATGAATACAACTTTAAATATTTGCACAAATGGTAAGTAGTTATTCTTCGCTCTTCTTGACTTTGTTACTTGGTGATGATTAAATGTTTTTAATGTACCGCTGAAAGGAAACATTATTTTGACCTTTTGTGTTTATTAATTTATTCTCAGGTTTGCTTGGTGGCTAGAGTGTTGAAATGTGCACATTGGTAGGCTACTGTACTAAACCAAAATGAGTCCTTGCTACTGTATATGATGGATGTATAGTACATTGCTTCCGCCCACCATTGATTTTGTTATTTGTATCCTTATGTCTAAATTAAACTTAAAGAGTTTGATTAATTAATAATTAGGAATTTATAAAGGATTTTATTATGAAGGACAGACGAACATACTTGGAAAAATATGATGATCTTATGAAATGTCTTTGTGAAGATTGTCATGTCGATTGTTTCATACATAGACTCATGACATATATAATTGTGACACGATTTCGGACCCATCATTAGTTCAATTATGTAGATACTATACTTCATTTTTTATTCTGTTTTTAATTAAACAGATTGTTCATATGTTTGTTTCTCTATAGCTACTCAAACTATTTTTTTAGAATTATAGATCTCATTTTATTTTAGAGTACTTCAAACATATTGACAAGGAAGTAGCGACTATATGACATACGTACAACTTAAAGGGGTGTAAAGAAATAGTTGAATTTATGTTGCAACAAGCTTTGTTGGAGAAGTCGTACAAAGTGAAAGCAACAAAGAGTCTGGGTTATTAATGTAAATTTCTAAAACTTTCAGCAAGTGGTATAAATGGAAACATGTATTATTCTTTCTATATGCAAGTATGCAACTAAAAAACTATGGTCTCCGATTCGTTATCAAATTTAAACTATAAGGCCCGACCTAAACAAATTTTATAGCCCAATACAAATAAATAACATAATGAACTAGTCTTTTTTTTTTTTTAAACGGTTGGGTATTTAATCAATTAAATCATTAACTATTCAATGTACAACATTTAAGTGAGATGAAGAACATCTACTAGCATAATTGTACTTATAGAGAAGACCAATATGATGGGAGGAAAATCCTAGAATAATAACAACATAAAAGTATTTTTAACAAATTGCATACTATAAGAGTAACAAGATTAAGTGATTGTATGTATTTGAAATGACACGGGTATGCATGCTCAAATACAAGTACCATATGATATGATAACTTAAACTGCCTTCCTTGAGTATCCCTGAACGATTTTTATGGCCCAAAATTTGTATACATCTACAAATTAAGAAATATACCTCAGACCCAACTGAAAACTAAATGGCACTGGGAAGATGAAATATTTTCATTACCGACTTACGAGTTGTTCAGTAAATCATTTTTTATTATTATTCATTAATAAATTTAACATAAATGCGGATTTTGGATTTTTTGTTTTATTTTATTTTATTTATTTATTTA
Source organism: Coptis chinensis (assembly GCF_015680905.1). NCBI lineage: Eukaryota > Viridiplantae > Streptophyta > Magnoliopsida > Ranunculales > Ranunculaceae > Coptis > Coptis chinensis. The sequence goes on along the minus strand of NC_141456.1, from coordinate 19,770,538 downwards.
TTTATTACGTTTGAAGTAGTTGTGTAGAGTGTATGATCTTTTTTTTTTACTTATAAATTTCTCCCCTGTAATGTAGGTGCAATTTCCATTTCATTGTAGTTAGTATTTAATTTGAGACTTAGATTTGATTAGAACTTGACTGTTTAAATTTGTTGCATAACTTGCAATTGTAGATGACATATACTTGGTTCAGTATACTTTCGAAATAATAAACCCCAGGTTTGAATTTTATTTTCTTATTCTCCAGCATTTTCTTCTATTGACGTGGAGTTTTGTTACACCCTAGCTAGCATTTTTATTCACTTGCCACTTTTCTTGGTTGCCTTGTTGGTAAGCTTGGAACTGTTTGATTTGATGCTTTTGTTCTTCTTAGCTCTCTCCTTCTTTTCCTCCACCTTTTCCTTTCGATCTATTTCCCTCTTACATTGGGAGTCATGTTCTGCCTTAAAGCTAAGCTTGAAGAACTCCTCGCACTCTGAGCATTGATACTTCTGTCTTTCTTCATAATCAAATTTCACTTCATTTTTTGTCCTCCTATAAATCCTTCCTGGTTGACATGAAATGAAGTAGTGCTTAAAGGATAATTTCATGTATCCAAAACTTAAAACCTAAATTAGTGACTCAAATCTGTATTTTAAAACAAAAAATGAAAGATTTTCACTACACCATAACAACAATTTTGTGACCCATGGTTTTTTCCATTTGTGACGCCAGTTTGGCGTCAGTAAGTTTGTGACGGCAAGGTAGCGTCACTATTTGGTAAAAGTCGTGACTAAAACTCATACAATTACTCGAAATAAATGGCTGAATTTAATCAAATTAAGTGACGGCAAGACCTCGTCAGAAACGTGAGAATAAACTTATGAAGAAAAAAGAAAGCCATCACTCAAAATCAATTCCCACGATCTCATCTCTCATTCACTCTCAAGCTCCCCCTTTTGAATTCAGTTCTCTATCACCGAAACCCTAACTCCCTCCTCATCTCAATCTTATCGAACCAGCAAGAATGGGTAACTAGGTACCCATGCCTGATTTTCGTGTTTTCACTCGTCTCTTTCAAGTTTCTGCAGCTTCAATGGTGAAACCACCAATATATCTTCTCAAATCAGTAATCAAGATGAAAATCAGTAATCAAGATGAAAATTAAAATTGAAAGGTAAGTTAAAATTTATAGGGTTTACTTTTTCAATCGTTGATTGTTTAATCAACAAAAATTTATAGGGTTTACTTTCTCAATTTCTCTGAAATTTTTGTTTGTTGTTGATGTTGATGTTGAAAGTGGTTCTGATTGATACCTTGTTGAACGCAAAAGATGATGCTATGCACGCGTTTACAAGGCTGCTTTCGGGTATATGATTTTTTTTAGTGTTTGACTCTAATTTTTAGGATCAAAATGCATCACAATTTAGTGTTTTTCTTTGAAAACGCATTGTGGCTTCTTCAATGATCATTAAAACTCATTTAAAAGCATCAAAACCCTCTTTTTTGGAAGGAATGGTGTCAAGCATTTCTTCATTTTGTTAAGTACCAAGGTGTTGGTACTGCACTTTACACTAGAGCACTATTTCACCAATAGTAGGCTGAGAATTGTATCTAGTTTTATTTATTTCCAATGTTTGCGTTATCCTTTGTTTGCCTTTATTTTCAATTCATGTGCATTTGTACGGATTCAGGACTATGGTAGGTAATCATGGTTCCTTTGTTTGCATAGCTGAACTGCGACTCTAGATTTGTAGACTCGTAGAGTCCAATTCTCAATATTCGATAGTTGTTTGTTGCCTGATTTGCAACTTGAGTACTTGCTAATCCTTTATTATGTAGTGTTCTGTTTGGTATCCATTTATTATAATGTATATATCATTAAGCTGATCCCACTGTAATTAGCTAGTAACTGGACTAGATTGCATGAAATCATGTGAATTTTTGGCTACTTGACTACTTGAAGCACTCCTATACAACTTTTTTTGTCTATGTAACTTCTAAATTCTCACTATTTGCCTTTATTAATGACACCGCAAATTAGAAAACAATGTGTAAGTTTAGTGGCACAAGTATGTTCTTTTAATTAGAATTGAAAGACTTATTAATTGATTGAGCATATGATTAATTTATATAGAGTTTGTAAGATATAGGATAGGGGTATGTCTAAAAACTTATTTAATTATGACTGTTGAACAAATTATGTGTTTCTCTAGGCCTATTATATTCTTGACCCCTTTAATCTATTTTGCTCTCTTTCGAGAGTGTGTGCTCCACTTTGCATAAACTCCAAATGTAGAACCCCGTATATTTGGATTAGGAAGTAAACATCTTATGGGCTTTGAGGGGCCTTAAGTTGGTTTTAGTTTAAAGACCCCCATTAGCATAGAATGTTGAGTGATGGACATCCCAACTAATTGGGATTAACTTGATCTTTCGAACCTAATCCGGAGTACAAAACGGATAAGGTAAGAAACCCCTAGACCCATCTCATTATCTGTAATGACCCGGAATTTTACCTACGGGTAAACTGGTCATTTTATGTGTTAGTTCAGTGTCACTCTAGGTACTTACGTATATGGCGAGGTTGAACATTTATCATTTGGCAGGCTGGATTAATTGATATAGGGTTTTTCATTGATGATTATTTTTATATTGGGCCTGGTTATTGTATTGGGCTTGTTATTCTGTTGGGCTGTTAGATAATTATTGGGCTTGCTCTATATTATTGGGCCACCTTTTATGTTAGTGGGCCTGTTAAGTATTAGACTTGCTATTATAGTGGACTTAGGAGATTAGGGAGTGGGCTATATATGTTTGGGCCCGTTTTATTAGAGGGAGACAGAGCTTATGGAGGGATAAGGACGAAAACAAAAAGAAGAAGAAAAAGGGGATCGCACTCTTCTCTCTCTGGGGGTTTTCGAAGAAATATCTCTCGGTTTTGATTTCCCCGAAATCCGTCTCCCTCAGCTTAATCAAAACTTCTTCCGCCACCACCATCCGTTATTAATCCACAACTTAAATTAATTTCGGTACTAATAAGGGAAAACCTTCGGGAACTAAAGGGAAAAAGAGCTGGTGTTCAGAGAATTTGAAAGGGGGAACGACTTTGATTATGTCGTTTGAGCACTCACTGCTTCTACGGATCAGGAGCTATTGGAAGAGAGGCGGGCTGGAGAATTTCGCACCTAGTTTTCATGTTTATCTTGAAGGAATTGTGAACCCGGAAATCATTAGCTAGCAGGTAATTTAATCTGTGCATACTTCATCTGTTTGACTTGTCATATAGTAGACACGCATCATTTGTATATATTGAACAAATATACTTATATTGGACACTACCCATATCTTCTAATTTCTTCTGTGGCTTCTTAGTGTACAATATGTGTATTTCACCTTAAGTTGGGTATTAATTATTAGCTTATATATATATAACTTATTAAGACCGACAACTGTCAGGCCGTTGTCAGACCGCAATAAGGCCGCAGCAAGGTCACGTTGAGCCACATCAAAGGACCGCACTAGGCCATCACCAGGCCGTGTTAAGCTGTTTTAGGCGGCATCCAAGTCACTAATATGCCATATCGCCATGCCACCGGCCAGGCCGCTACAGACCATGTTAGGTCACGGCGAGCCATTGTCAGACGGACACAAGCCACAATGAGCTTTAATATATCCGTGTCTATTTTATTAACTTATTGTTTTATTTCCCGCATAATTACTTGGTTGTTAAAATAGTATTGAAATAAGTATATTAATGGCATGCGATTATCATAGGTTCTCTTGCGCTAAATACTTATTTTGTCTAGGTTGAATAATATATATATGGTGCGTTTACTCGAGAATTCGGGAAAAACCTCGAATAACTAGAAGTGAAGTGACATACTAGGTAGAATACCGATTCAAGGCTGAGAATCGGTGAGGGGACGTTACATGGTTAGAACAAGAGTGAGGAACCTATACCGCCTTCCTCATCGGAAATGGCTTAATCCATCCCATAGATCCTTACCCGAATAGGGGAACTACGATTGGCTTGATCCCTAAATGGGTACATAGGCAGCCACTCGGCTCAGCCGCTTCCATAGGAAAACCCCCACCCCTTGTAGTAAGAAAATCGGTAGTTCAAGTTATTTTATTTCTAGTTAATTCTAGTACAATTCATTTGCCTACGTGTTAAGCATGATAGAAATCTTGTGAGTATGAATTATATTGAATGCTAATGTTTTTCTTGAGAGTATATTAATCAATGCACTTACGATGATTTAATAAGGAAACGGTAAGTGGTATTAAGCAGCTAAAGGTATGTGTTAACCTCGTCTTTTGTTTCAATTTCATTTCCAGTGGATTATTATATATTGACTTCGTATCCAACGTTGAGCGTTGGAGTATCTTTACAGGTGCTCCCATAAGACAAGAAAAGGCGTACGGGTAAATTAAGAACAATTTAACGTGAAGCGCACTCGGATTGGCTAAGGCGGTTCTTTTAGCTCTTTCTTGTTTATAAATTTATTCATTTAAGTTGTTTTGTAATAATTTAGTATTTCTTTATTGTCTTTAATAATGAGTCCATATTAGGATGCATCTATTAGTTAGAAACTATGACATGGATTACCGTCAATTGGGAAAGACCGATTTGGGGTATGAGATTTGTTTCGGGGCGCTGCAGCTACTTGATTTAACTGGCATTTGTCGAGTTGGTTAAGTAGCCGGTGCCACGAATCAATATCTTTAGTAGTTGGGTTTATGGCTGAGGTTTTAATATAATAAATGGAAGTGTATTATTTGATTTTCAGGTTAGGACATGTTGTAGATTTATGAAATGTTAGAAATACAGAGGAGACTCAACCGAATTTTTTTTATTTTATTTATTTATTTTTTTTAGAACACAATGTTCAGAGAGGATTTTATTTTTAGTTATAGTTTGGACTCGTGTGAGTCAAACCCGTTCACGTCTTGGTTTATTAGATTGTTGAATATTCAGATTGAGCTCTTTTACCTGAATATTCAATTGTCTGAAAAATCGAGGCGTGACATTATCTATCTTCTTCTTCTAGAAGATAGACCCATTTCAGTTCATTTAGGGGGTGAAAACCATGTGATAACCCCGTCAGTATTAAGACAGGACCAATATTAGGACAGGACGAGTTTTGGAGCTTTTGGATGCTATAATATACCTTTTCTTGCTGTAAATCTCGGGCAAATCTCCTCTACTCGTTAGTCCCATTCTTCCTTGTCTTGTAGATTTGTAGTAGTAATTATTTCGTTCATTTTTATGCGCTCTTGAGATACTTTGTTGAATTAGATTTCCTTGGTTTAAGTAACATTTTTATTGGTTGAATTATTAACTATCTTAGGTTGTTGTATACTGAATTATGAATTCATCATACTATCTTAGGTCCTATTTCTAGGTATGGCAAGATCTACTAGAAAGCAGCCAAGAGTAGTTTGGAGAAAGGTTCTGACTATGCCAAGAAAGAGATGGAGCGTACTTAGCGCAATCTTGAAAAGGTGACATTCCAAATTTTTGTGTTTTTTAAAACTTTCAAGAAATGTTCAACCTCCTGAACAACCCCTAGACTTTAACCTTCTTTTCTTTTTATTGGTGTTGTCAATCAACTCCGCCAACGCAGATGAGTTCACTCTCAACACTATACGGTCAAGCTTATGTGGCACAACAATACCAAAAGCTTGGGAATTATATGTACAACGCCAATTATCTATTTTTTTTTGAGTCGACACATTATGGTATACACGTACAATAATGAGGAGGTGGTAGATTATGTCATAGCAATGGTTCTTTTAGTTTGTATCTAAGTTATTATGAATAGCCTACAAGGAACTCTTTCAGGTTAGATACAAATCCTAGAGTTTAGTGTTTGACCATCTCTTTTTTTTTCAAAAAGTTTTGAATTGACAGGGACCGTAATGTGTAGGTATTGCTAGAGGAACTGGCTAGTAGCATCTGGGTGCCTATGTCAACCTCCGAGCATTTTTTCTATTGTTGTGCACAAGAATATTAGCCACAATTCCTTGACCGGGCCAATTGGCTATATGTTCACTTCGTTTTGCGAATACAAAACAAATGTATGATGAATTTTTTGTATTACTTTTTGCTCATAGATGAACTTGAATACTTAATATGTGATCTTGAGTTGTAAACTTGTAGTCAAGTGATTACATTAATTGAAATGGTATGTTGATAGATTTTTTGATATATATTTTGTGTTAATCATTTTGTGATACATGCTTTGTCAAATTTTGGTGTTTGGGGTTTTGTGGTTGTATTTATGCAGGTGATTTAAGGGGAGAAAAAAAAACAGAAGGCAACCAAAAATGAAAGTTATTTTTTTTCAATTAAATGATATTTTGTGACGCCTGTCAGGCGTCACTAATTGCAAAGGGCTGTCATAAATAACTGACGCCAGAATGTCGTCACAAAAAAAAAAGTGACACCACAGTGTTGTCACAAATTACTGACGCCAACATAGCGTCACAAATATTTGTGACGCCACAGTGCCGTCACAAAAAAAAGTGACACAAATTGAGACGCCAAATTTTTTACGCCAAAATGGCGTCACAAAAAATAATTGTGACGCCAAATAGCCATCACAAATTTGCTGTTTTGGTGTAGTGTTTTTTTGTAGATGAACAGATCACATAGATTACATGTCTAGATAGATCTTTTAAACAGAGTTTTATTGTGTAATAACTAAAGTTGTTGCATCTAGACCACTAATAGCTAAATATTCTCTATAAATGTTGTGTGATTGAAATTTGAAAACTTAAAACCTAAGAGCATCATCAACGCATTGTTAAAAAAAATTATGACACATCAGTTTTTTTCGTCGATCAAAATTGCTATTTTTGTGTCAAATACCAACGCATTTTTGACGAATTTGGGGTTTCTATTTCGGACGAGAATAGTTGTCCCGTCTAACATCTTGGGCCCAAAAAAGTATAGCCCATTTTAATTTGTTAATTTTAATTTTTTATTAAAAATTTTTTTGAAAAAGTTATAGACGGTAAAACTTGTCCCGTCCAACATCTTAGGCCCCACATGCAAAATCGAGAAGTTTTAATTATTTATCAAAAAAAAAAGGAAAAAATGTTGGACGACAAAACTTGTCCCGTCCCACTCTTGGACAAGACAATTTGTCCCGTGCGAGTCATTTCTATATTCTTGACGAATTTGGTTTCAGATTTGACAATTGTTAAATTAAAACGATGTTTTGGCAACGCGTTGGTGATGAAAATTGCCAAATAAATTGTAACTGTCACATTGGAAATGGATTATAACAATGAGTTGATGATGCTCTAAATAAGTGACTCAACATAGATTAACAGATTGCATATAAAAGCTTAGGAGAGAAATCATTCCGTTGGCCATTGTAGATCTGCTTTTTCTTGAAAGAGAAATAAATTGTTTGGAGAGAGAGAGAGAGAGAGAGAGAGAGAGAGAGAGAGGTGGAAATGAGATGGTGTGGGTATAAAGGTGTTTTATTTAGGAGAGAGTTCATAAAAGAGAGAGAGAGAGAGAACCAAACCGGTATAAAGGTGTTTTATTTAGGGCAAAAAACCAGAACTTTTTTTCAGTTTTTTCAAAATGTCTCGGTTCGGTTCTCGGTTTACAAAAACAAAACCGAATCCAATCAGTTTGGCTCACAATTTGATCCTTCAGTTAACCGAGATAAACCAAACCAGACCGTTTATAAATATTTAAGTATACTAAATTTGCTGGGCTCAGAAACAATTATTACCAAGCGTCCAACACTCACAAGGGCTCAGACCATGTGCCAGCACAAGAAACAAACAAGCAAACTTATAAGGACTCTGGTCTAATGATTCTTCATTTTCCTTGATGATGTTGGACTAAATCCTTGACTTTAGAATGAAAGATCGAGTAACCCATTCCACCAAGTCATAAGTTCTAACTCCTCTACCCAATCATCAGTGTCTACTAATGGCCTCTCCTGCGGGCGATAGCAGAGACTCTCATGCTTTTTCTTTGTTTTCTCTTCTCAACCTTTCTCTTCATCCATTAAGCAAGTAGCTACCCCTTCTTCTACACAATCCACCACCCCCCTTTCCTGTCTTTCTTTACTCGTAAGATTTTAGGTGCTCTCACTCATACTGTCTTAGCTCCCGCCTAGCATTGAGGGTCTTATAGATGGGAACTAGCACCACAGAGATAGTGTTATGTGTGGACAACATGCGGGGATCAGATGAGATAGAGGAAGATCAGCAAGTTACGAGCAGCAAAAAAAAATCAGATTGAAATACTACAGCAAAACATGAAAAATCTTTTTTTTGGAAAAAAAGACAAAGTAATAGAACTCAGCTGTATCAACATAGAAGAGCCAGTCAATGAAAACCTAACTTTGATTGGGAAGTTGTATGGAGGTTACCCAATAAAATTGGAGGAAGTAGGGGAGGACTTACACAGGATCTGGCAAACAAAGGGAAGGATAAATCTGGAACGTCTAGACAAAGAACATGTTCAAATCAGTTTTGAAGACCCCCTAGAATGTACACATGTGGCTACTAATGGCCCCTGGATGATGGAAGGGCATATTTTCTCATTAAAAAAATGGGTAAGGGGTAGGAGGTTGGATGAATACCAATTCGACTTCGTTCAGTTCTGGATCCAAATATGGGATCTCCCAAAGGAAAGGATAAACAAAGCTAATGTTTGGAAGATCGGAGAAGAATTGGGAATGGTTCTGGAAGTTGATGTATCTTGCCCACCTGAGTTCAATCAACCGGTGGCCCGAGTTAGAGTGGAACTGGACATCAAGGAACGATTACAGAAGAATCAACAGGTCAGATTAGAAATAGGGACAGTAATAATGGTGAGACTGAAATATGAAAAACTGGAAGTGTTCTGCTACTTCTGTGGGGTTATTGGACATGAGCAGTATTCTTGTCGGACTCGCAACCAATATAGATATGATCTTATAAAGTGTGGGGGCTCGTTGAAAGATATTAAACCCCACTTTACGAGTCATATGAAGGCAAACAAGTTCTATAATGGAATAGCTTTTTTGGGTAAACAAGCTATCACGATAGCTGGAATACCAACGAAACTCCGGTTTAAAGAAACTCCGGCACCAAATAGGGAGAGCTAGGAAGCTGGTGTCCAGAATATCTACACACATGGGAATAAAGATAGGTGGACTAGACCATCGTCAGCACACACATGTGGAAGACAAGGAAAAAACAAAGATACAGGGATGGAGCCCAGTGTGGGTCCTAGGGCAGTGGCAACAACGGCTCCCCCAACGGCTAGTTTTCAAACGGCCACTTTTGCTGATAGAGAAAGCAAAACAGAAAGTCAAGGTATCGGGTCTCAAGTTAATGGATCTGGAGACTTGGGTCATGGACTTGGCCCACCTTCTGGACATGGGGTCCATACGCAAGAAATCCCGAATTATAGTCTTATGGACCTAGAACTAGATCTGAGGGAGACAGAAGAGACATTGGGCTTAGTAGTGTGTGAACGGACTTGGGATAGTCTAATGGATGAAGTTGTGACCAGCCCAATAGAAACTTCGGAAAATCTACAGAAGGGACACCAAGAAGATAGGGTGGGTGACATGTGTATCTTATATAGGGCAGAGGGTTTGAGTGGTTGGGATGAGCCTCAAGACCAGACTGTCTATCCAACCACCACATCAGAGAGTTCAGGGCTCAAGGAGGGTGTCTCGAGCCTCAAAAGTTCAGAACCAGATAACACAAGACAGCACCAAAGGTTTTTCAACCAAATAACTCTGATCACCGAGGCCACCACCAACTTACACGTGGAAGGGGTTACAAAGTCATGGCTTCCTGAGGTAAAAAAAGGGAAGAGTCCTAGATTTGGAGTTAAAGAAAAAGGGATCGATGGAAAGAAGCAAGACACAGAAGCTTATCAGAAAGGGGGTAAAAGAAAACTCAACCCCATTAGAGAAGAGGAAGGGGAGATGGCTAATAATGATGGGGATGGCTGGATAAGGAGGAGTGTTAGGGTTATGGAGAATAGATCAAAGAAAGCTAAAAGGATTGCGGATGAATTGAGGAGTAAAGGACAAGGGCACTTGTTAATTCCATCGGATGCAGATATTGTTCCTATTTCTAGTGACTCAGCAAGCTCACAACCATCGGAGGAGCAACTGGAAGAGGACTCAAACACAGATCCAACACCAACGGAGTCTGATGGTGTGGATGATTCTTCAACAGACTCAATGGAATCTGGGCTATCAGAAGATATAGGAAGAGGCCACCAGGCACCAATGGAGATGTACTTTTCAGATGGGGAAGATGAACCTGGAAATGAGATGATACATCAAAGCCAACATGAAGTGGTGGGATATGAGGCAGATGGGGAGAATCAACCACAACCTTTAGCAATGGATGACTCATCAGTAGTTCGTAAGCTTCACTATACTGGGAATATAGAAAGGGAAGAGGAGAGCTCTAGGGTCCAACAAAACAAGGAAAGGAGTATATCAAGAACACCACAGAGGCATGAAGTAGAATGTAACATGAGTGGAACAAACAGTGGAGGCATGTCTTCTCCTCCAGGGTTCGCGGTAGCTATCCCATCACAGCTGCCTTAGTATCCATGACGATCCACGCCTGGAATTGTCGGGGGATAGGTACCACCAAGGCGGTTCAACAACTAAAGGACCTGATGGGGAGGTTTAATGTTGATATTGTCTGTTTGTCTGAAACGAAAGCTAGTCAAGAGGGTATTGGTAGATTGAGTAAGAAACTCAAACTCAGTAGGTATTTTGCGGTTCCAGCGTTGGGGCTTAGTGGAGGTTTGGTTGTGCTGTGGAAAGAAGGGGTGGATTTGGAGATTCTTGGGGCATCAAGGAACCAAGTAACAGGTAAAATTAACAATTATTTTAGTTCTGAGTCTTGGTTCTTTTCCTTTGTGTATGGTGAACCTGCTGCCCATAATAGAATAAAAGTCTGGAATGAGTTGAGGGGATTAGCACCTCTGATTCTTGGACCCTGGTGCATGTTCGGGGATTTTAATGCTATTTCCCAGTTGAATGAGAAGGTTGGGGGAAGAAGCAATATCACAAAAAGCATGACTGAGTTTAATAACAGGATAAATGACCTGGGCCTGGTGGATTTGGGGTTTAAGGGTCCTAAATTCACTTGGAGTAACAATAGGAGACCTGGTGATCATGTTTTAGAGAGGCTATACAGAGCTCTAGCATCCTCTAAATGGATTACTATCTTCCCCCATGCTCATGTTCAGACTGTTGCAAATGTTTCTTCTGACCACATTTCTCTGATCATTAATCTTGATAAGAAAGAGGAGAAGAACCTTAGACCTTTCAAGTTTTTTGATATGTGGCTTACTAATGATGCTTGTAGACCTGTTATTGATAATGCCTGGAATGCTATAAATGATGATATGCCTGGTAGTGTTTTCCTTCATAAGCTTAACAGAACTAGGAAAGATCTTACTTCTTGGAATAAATTTGTTTTTGGTAATATTTTTTCCAATATTAAGGCTATCCAAAAGAAGTTGGATAGGGTTCTATCCAAGCCCTTTACCATTGAGAATTATAATGAAGCCAAAGCTTTAAAAGAGACCCTGATGGACTGGTATGAAAAAGAGGAGAATTTTTGGAAACAAAAATCCTCTAATGACTGGATAAAAGATGGTGGTAGGAACACAAAGTTTTACCATCTATCTACCATCTACAGAAGAAGAAAAAATAAAATTGATAAGATAAAGGATGTGGATGGGATATGGAAAGAAGGTAGAGCTGAAGTGGGAGTCTCTCTCAATCACTATTTTATTGAGATCTTCACTTCTGATCAACCTAAAAGGGATGATCAGATTCTGGATCTGTTCCAAAGTATTGTTAGTGATAGGGAGAATGATATTCTCACCAGCATCCCTGGTAAGGAGACTATTTGGAAGGTGGTTAATAAAATGGGGAGTCTGAAGTCCCCCGGACTTGATGGGTTCCAAGGTGTGTTTTATAAGAAGTGCTAGGATATTGTTGGGTCTGCTGTGGTGGCTTTTGTGCAGGATTTCTTTAATAATGGGTTCCTTAACCCCAAGTTTAATGAGACTTACATTGCCTTGATCCCCAAGGTAGAGAATCCTGACCATGCTTCTAAATTTAGACCCATCAGTTTATGCAACTTTGGGTATAAAATTGTCTCCAAGATTCTTGCCAATATACTAAAAGGTTTTATGAATAGAATTGTCTCCCCCTTTTCAGGGGGCTTTCATTAAGGGCAGGAGTATTGGAGACAATGTGGGTCTTGCCTGTGAAGTTTTCCATAATATGAAAAATATAAAAAGTAAAAATGAGGGCTGGCGTGCTCTTAAGATGGACATGGCCAAGGCCTATGACAAGGTTGAACGGAATTTTGTGGATAATATTTTGAAAAACTTGGTTTTAATAATAAGTGGAGAAGCATGATTCAACAATGCTTATCCACAGTGTCTTTCCAAGTTATGCTTAATGGCTCCCCGTTGGAGAAGATTATCCCTGAGACCTTATTTATTCATTTTGGTCTCTGAAGCTCTCTCTAGGATGGTTGCAAGAGCAGAAAACAATTATGAGGTGCATGGGATTAAAATTAGGAGAAATTCTCCTGCTCTTACCCATCTGCTCTATGCTGATGACTTAATCCTGTTCATAAAAACAAATCTTGCTGAAAGTAGGCATCTCAAGAAGATTCTTGATGATTATTGCAATGCCTCTGGGCAAAAAAAAAAATTTTTTGACAAATCTAGTGTGTTCTTTAGCAAAAGTGTCAAATATAGGCAAAAAATAAATCTCAAAAGATTTTGGAAAATGAGGAACTTTGATCCTAAAGAAAAGTACTTAGGTGTTGCTATCATGCTTTCTAGGAAAAAGGCTGAGGACTTTGACTTCTTGGTGGATAGAATCCATAGAAAAGTCAAAGGCTGGAGAGCCAAGGTTCTGTCTCAAGCTGGGAGAATAACTCTCATTCAAGCTGTCATCCAAGCTACCCCCCTATATGTCATGTCTACTTATTTGCTACCTATTTCCACAATCAATAAGATAGACAAGGCATGTAGGGATTTCTGGTGGAATGGGACAGAAAATTCAAACAGTGTTCACACCATTGGGTGGAAACACATTTTCAAGGCCAAGGTGGAAGGAGAATTAGGCCTAAGAAATGCTAGAGATATGAATGAGGCTATGTTGGCTAAGCTCCCTTGGAAGGCAGCTACTGACATCCACTCTTTGTGGACTAGAATTATGTTTAGCATATATGGGAAAAAGTGGATTGGAGATGTGGATAAACCACCTGACCAAGCCTCCTACTTCTGGAAAGGGGTCCACAAAATCTTTAATTCCATAAGTGGGGGGGCTGATGTGGAGGATAGGGAAGGGTACTACCATCTCTATTCTGAAAGATCCATGGATCAGATGCTTGAATTCACCTGTGACTCTGGAAGAATTAGGGGTGGTGGATAACACTCTCCATAACCTTCATGTTTCAGACCTCTTCTTGACAGATGGAAGTGACTGGGATCCAAATAAGCTTAAACAACATTTTCATCCCTTTCTCTGTCAGAGAATTTAGGAGGTAATTATCAGACTTGCCTCTGAATCTGCTGATAAGATGATATGGGCAATGGACAAGTTTGGCAGACTATCTGTTAAGTCTGTTTACAAATACCTGAATTCTAAGTAACCTGAGTTGGGTCAAAGCTCAAGTGGGAACTACAAGGCTGTAAAACAGCTTTGGGTAGCTCCTTTGCCTTCTTACATGCAGATGTTCATTTGAAAGTTGTATATGTATGTCTTGCCTATGGGTGATAGGCTGGCAGAAAAGAATATGACAGGAGATTTCTCTTGCCCGTTCTGTTCTGTAAAGTCCTGAATTATTATTAAGGGTATTTTTATAAATTTCATATCAACTCTGGGGTCGTTATGTAAATTGGTCGTCGGGTTTATTTTTCAAACGTACGTAACTGGATGAAACTTAACTCCGACTCATAAGTCACGTTAGGTAAGCGACCATAGGCGAAAATTTGGCAAAAATGTCGGTTAGCGGCTTTTCTGCGTGCGAAGCTAGCACGAGTTAACAGCCTACACGCATGAGTGAGTTATTGTTATAGCCTGCGGTGAGATAGAATATAGAAGATTTAATTTAGCGGGATGGGCCGGAAAAATGATTACGATGCGACGTCAAACGAGTTGGCGGTTAGGAGTATTAGGACCTTAAGCCCAATTGGGTCATATTGGGCTTGGGCCTTGACCGTATCGCACTAAACCAAAAATAGGCCCAAAACAGAAATCGCGAAAATAGAAATCGCATCTCTTCTTCCCCAAATCGCAATACTGAAAACCTAGGAGAGAGAAAACTTCTTTCTCCCAAATTCAACCGATTTCACCCAAAAATTTAAACCCCCAAACCTTAGAAACCGTGAATTCGAGTGTGGAGATACAAAAATTACTAGAAGTTCGCCGGATCGCAGAGAACGGTGAGTGCGATTTCGTATCTATTTGATAATTTGATTTAAATGTTGATGGAATTCGATATTTCGATTGTAACTGAGTGTATTGGGGTGTTGAAGGTCGGCAAATGTTGACGAAATGGGAGGGCGTGAAACAATGGTGGAGCCAAAAATTCTTGGAGTGCGTCGGGTTTTCGCGAAAGGTGAGTGAATTTCGCCTACAAATCAATAGTGTAAACTCGATTTTGAGTTCATTAGTGGTATTGGAAAGAAAAATGATAATAATAATTGGAATTGGTTGTTGAATGTCGGCAGTAGCTGGTTTGGAGAGGAGTGAGTTGAGCGATATCGGTGGAGCAGCAAGCTAGGAGCGATTGTGGTTGCTGACTCGGTAAGAATTTTAAATATTCAATCTATTTTAGAGCATTGATGCTAGTTCACCTTGTTTAAAAATCACGTCGAGTATCGAGTGAGTGAGAAAGAACACCCACTTAGTATTATTGGATTAAATGTGAATTGAAGAGTGGAATTTGTTGTAGTTGGAGTTGGGAAAAATCGTAATAGTTAGTAGGATTGATAGATATGATTGGCGTTGACGCGCGGCGGTCCTACGGTTGGTGTAAATGACTACTGAGCCCTCGTCCGAGTAATAAAGCTTGAAATGGCTTGTAATGGCTCAGAGCTCGCTAAACGGTAGTTAAATGAAAAACTATCCAAAACCCAATTCTTAACGTTGAGAATTTCTTCTAAACTTCGCGCTAGATAATGATTTCTCGTTGTTCGAGCAATTCTAACAACCGACGTATATGTATATGTTATTATAGGAGTGAATTCGAGTTGATTCGGTTAAGCGAGCTTGATCCGGTTAAGTGGGATTGAGGAGAACGGAGCTTGCTAAGGTAGGAACCTACATCCCAATATATAGTCTGCTTATTTTCATGCATGATTTGAATTGCTTAAATTGGAAATAGATAGTTTGTGTATCAACCATGCATGTATATATGATATTCATGTTTTGCATTGTATTTCCTCGCTATAAACTATATATATAGATAGCTTTCGTGTGAAATGGGTTTTCTGTAAAATCGGGGTAGCGAGGGATTGTTTCTTTGTTAAAAGTGAAAAACTGGTTTTGGGAAAGGTTCAAGCCTCTTTGTCTCGATGGAGACAGAGAGATGGATTTTGAAATGCGGGTAAGGATTACCCGGTTGTTTGTAATTAGGCGCGAGGTTCTGGATTTTTCCCGGAATGGGTGTTGTTATTTACGATGATTCGCCGTTTGGGAATCATCGGTTGTTATTTACTATGACTGGCCCGTTTGGGAGTCATAGGTTGTTCTACTCGATTTCGGGAAATCCAGGAACTCACACCTACATAATCAACAGTTTTGAAAGAAAAACTACATAGGTAACTAGAGTACTTGAAAATAATCGGTAATATGAGTATATATATAGATATTACTATGTTTATCACGAGGGGATTTAGAAAAGGAATTGTGAATTCCTATAAAGAAGGAACTGTTATCGCATTTCCGGAGACGGCAGTTCGCTCTAGGATTCCAACTGTGGTGTACACCTTTCGAGGTGGTGGGCCACCTTTAAAGGGATGCATCACCGGATGTAGTCCGGAATTCCTTTTCTACTTTTCTAGATAACCATGCTTGTGCGTGTCACCAGATGGTGATTAGCTTGAGTGGGGTTACATGTTACCTCGATGAGGTTTAGACGCCGAGAGTGAGAGTTTAGTCCACTCGGATGTGTCGTCGATCCCGAAAGCAGTCTGCGATCGTCGAACGGTTGACCACCGTAACCGTAGTTAGGTGACAGCCCGTATGGGGGTCGTGGTCACAGGGGCCCACCCGAGCCCTAAAAGCTTTGGGGATTTTGTGTGTATGAACACAACAACGGCATTTCATCTCCCCCCGTAAAATCGAAAACAACGGTGCATGGTTCACACCGGGGAAGTATCTTGAACCGAGATTGCCCGTGGATCAATTACCGTACCGTACCCTCACCATTCTAATAGGATGCAAATGACCACAATAGTTGTATGATGGTTGTGAAAGATATATTTGAATATTAAAAAGCATGCCGATATGATTTATGCTAGCTAGTGATGTATGTATATAGTCACGATATTTTGATTCAGTATTATAAAAAACCGCATGTTTCAAATGATTTCTATAAGTAGAATATGTATTGGTTATGTATGTTTCTCCGGGCATAGTTGTTTGCTCATCCTACTTAACATTTCGACGAGCCAGGTTGTAGAGGAGGCTTTTCCTAACCCTAAATGATGAGGGTTATGGGGATTTGGGAGGATTCCCTTACGCTTGACGAGACGAGTCAAGTTTATATTTTGGCTGATATAGAGATAAGCTAGGTTATTCTTTTGCTGTATATAATGAGCATAGCTCTTTTCTTTTGGTTGTATAGTAAGAGGCTAGTTCATTTGGTTGTATATATGGTGAGCTAGGCCATTTTGATGTAATATTTGATGTATTTAAGTAGCAGTTATACTTACATAGTTGGTGGATGGGATTTGATGTTGTTGGAAGGTTGTAGTTAGGATTTCCAGGTTTATGACATGTTTATGACAGGTTTTAGGGTTTACGAATGTCGATCAAACAAAGGAAACTCTGCCGAAATTTCGGTAGAATCGGGATAGGTGTCTGCCTCGAGATTCATTCCACGTCCTCGGGATGTGTGATGGGTCTCGGGGTGTGACAGAAAACGTGGTATCAGAGCGTCCACTATTAGATCCGTCTGGGAGCTGTAGTGGGGGACTTGGTCACGACGTGTTTCATAAGTTTTAGTTGGAACTCGATAAAACCCTAAGTAGTGTTTACGTTCCATTAAACGTTAATACTAGCTTAGCAATGTCGAGACGTCGCACGGGTAGTTGTCTTCGTCACAGTGGAGAGCGTGGACACGTGTCGGAAAAATTTGACGAATAGGACACCATTAGGTCGGAGTGAATTGTCATTTCGAGGTGCGGTAGCGACTGCTTCCTGAAAACCTTACTCGAAGCGACCGCTCATTTTCTTGAAATTCTACTCGCCATTCTGTGGCATGTGAGTTCCATAGAAGTATGACCTACGCTTCTTGCATAATTTTGAGAACTCTCTCTCTAATGTATCATACACTGAGTTGGCTCTTTGTGTATGTGCAGAATAGTCACCATGGATCCCGAAAGTACCAGTGGTGATGATGCTACGGATCGTGGTCGGGAGGACCGAATGGATAGGCTCCTCGCTATGATGAATCAAATGGCTCAAGCACAAAATGAGATGAGAGCTGAGATCGAAAGTTTGAGGACTAGTCGAAGCGAGCCCCAACCTCTTCTAACATCCGCTGTTATTCCACCTGGTGTAACACCAGAGGTAGCATCCCCAACCGTAGCGAGAGTTGAGGAGTTCAGGCCACCAAATTCAAAAGTCAATCGGGTTTTCGCTTGCAAATTTCATCGCCACGCCCACCTGAATTTGTGGGGTCTTCGGTAAAAGTAGCCAAGACCGGTTGTTAGACATGTCTAGTATCTTTGGACTCCATGATGTGTACCGATCGCGAACGGGTTACTTTGGCTGCCTTCATGCTTAGAGGTGAAGCCAAACACCGGTGGATCGCTGTTAAGGGCGTGGAGACGCTTCCTATGAGTTGGACTAAGTTTGAGGAACTCTTCCTTTTGAGGTATGTTACAGAGGCAGCGAGAGATAAGAAGCGAATGGAATTCCTCAAGTTAGAACAAGGAAACATGACAGTGGGGCAGTATGAAGATAAATTCACTGTTCTTTCACGATACGGGAAGGAGTTGATTTCCACGAAAAACTAAGGCTAGGAAATTCATTGACGGCTGAAACCGTATATATGCAGAGCAAGATGTCGGTCCTTCGATCGATTCTTATGCCGAGGCTGTGAGAAGAGCTCAAGGTATTGAAAAGAGTGGATGATCGCTTATTGCTGCAGAGGCAAAGAGGTTGGAAGCGGTAAGAAGATTCGGCATCTCGGGGTAGGCGGGATACGGAAAGAGGCAGATTTACCAAGGTAGTGGTTCGTGGTCGCAATGATGTATAAGCCGCTTATTCAAGAGGGCACCACGTGGAGGGCACCAGTGCCGCATTACCGGGGTTTGAATGTGGTTAGGCCGCCAAGAGTCTACCAATTCTGGCGAGACCGATGAGTGGATCACAGAGGCCACCGAGGGTACCCGCTCCTTCTTCGCACTGAAGCACCAGTCGCAGAATTTGAGGCCTCGTGGTCGAGAGCTAGATTGCAATCTGTAATACCCCGAGTACAACGGGGAGAGAGAGTGGTTTGCTATAATTGCGGTGAAGCTGGGCATATCAAGCGGTTTTGTCCCAAGTCCACTTCAGGGGTGGAACAGAGACCACAGGCCAAGGTGTATTATCTAGTGCCAGAGGAAGAAGTTGTGGATCCTGCATCAGTCCAAGAGGAAGCCACGGTATATAATGCTATGGGGCGATATCGCTACCGATCAAGTGGTGGAAGGTATGATATGTTTGTTTACTCATAAGGTGCATGTCTTGTTTGATACGGGTGCTACTCATTCCTTCATTTCTAAAACTATGGTGGAAATTCTTGGGTTGGATGTAGTTAATACCGGGAGGAAGCTTATTCTATCTACTCCTCTAGGAAAGAAAACTATGTTCTTTGAAGTTTGTCACCATTGTGTGATAAAGATAGGTGATAGGGAGATGATAGTCGATCTAACGGTGATGGACCTAAAAGATTTCGATGTCATCGTAGGGATGGATTTGTTAGGGAAGTATCATGCCCATGTAGATTGTTTTGCCAAGACAGTGACGCTTAGAGTACCGGGACAGCCTGAGGTTGTGTTTGAGGGGATTAGAAATACGGTATCCCGAGTGGTGAAAGCCAAGTCTGACTTCAAGTATGATAGATACGGATTGTTAGCCGGTCTTAGTCTCCAAGGGCGAAGTTCGAATCTTCCGAGCTTGTTCCCCAGAGTTAGTGAGTTTGGCGCGGTGTTCCCGGATGCATTGCGGGATTGCCTCCCCGAGGTGAGATAGATTTTGTGATAGATCTAATGCCGAAACGCCGCCTATTTCGATGATTCCTTATCGAATGGCTCCTCTCTAAATGAGAGAACTCAAGTCCCAATTAGATGAATTGAAAAGATTGGGGTTTATAAGGGAAAGCCACCACCTTGGGGAGCACCGGTTATTATTTGTGAAGAAGAAGGATGGGTCATTTCGCTATGTGTGGATTATCTAAGTCGGATAATGTGACTATCAAGAACAAATATCCGTTGCCTAGGATCAATGACCTATTTGATCGCTTAAGGGTGCCAAGTATTTCTCAAGATAGATCTCGAATCGCTACCATCGATGAGAATTCGGAAGAAGATATACGAGAAGAGACTTTCTTTCCATTACCGGCTAGGGCATTTTGAGTTTTTGGTGTTACCATTTGATTGACCAATGCTCCGCTGCATTTATGGATCTCATGCACCGAAAGATGTGGAAATACCTAGATCAATTTGTTATCGTATTCATAGATGACATCTTGATTTATTCCAAGACTAGGGTCGAACACAAGAACACTTGAGGATTGTCTTCCAAACATTAGTTGATCATCGCCTTTATGCCAAGTTCAGCAAAGTGTGAGTTCCGGTTGAATGAAATGAGGTTCTTAGGGCATGTTGTATCGGAGAATGGAATCAAAGTTGACCGCTCAAAGATAGAGGCGCAGAATAATTGGCGAGACCGACGCGTTAGCGATGGAAATCGGTTTCTTGGGATTGGCAGGGTATTACCGTCGTTTTGTAGAAGGATTCTCTAGCATAGCGTCGTCCTTAACTAGATTGACACAGAAGGACGTGAAGTTTGAATGGACGGAGGCATGCGAAAAAGCTTTCCAAGAGCTAAAGACGCGATTGGTAACAAATGATTTTGACTATTCCGCATCCGGAGAAGAGCTATATGATTTATACTCGATGCCTCTAACACCGGGTTAGGATGTGTCTTAATGCAAGAAGGCCAAGTGATAGCGTATGCGTCTAGACAATTGAATGCCCATGAGAAGAATTATCCTACTCATGACTTGGAGTTAGCGGCGATTATCCATGCTCTAAAGATATGGAGGCATTATGTGTATGGTGAGAAGTTTGAGATATTCTCCGATCACAAGAGTCTCAAGTACTTGTTCTCGCAGAAAGATTTGAATATGAGGCAGAGGAGATGGGTTGAGTACATGGAGGACTATACGTTCTCATTGCAATACCATCCGGTAAAGCAAATGTAGTTGCGGATGCATTGAGTAGGAAGCGAGAACATGTCCGTGCTCGATGATGATGATGAAGGAGTGGCAATTGCCGAGTCCGCCGCTTCTTATGGTTTTGAATCCACACGGAAATGGAGGTGGAGATCCTCATAAGTGCTGTTATTTAGCACGATGACAATGACGACAGAAAACACCTTGGTTCGAGATTGTGGATGCTTTCGTAATACATCGAGGGATGGACCTAGGTACCCGAGGATATGTGGATAATGCCGAGGATGTTGATTGGGAAAAATCCGGAGATGGAAGCATCGATTCGAGGAAGAATTTGGGTGCCTTTTGATCACTCTTTATGAATAATATCTTGAGTGAAGCCCATAGATCGAAGTATACCATTCATCCCGGCGGTACCAAAATGTACGAGAGATCCGGCCGCCGGTTTGGTGGCCGGGCATGAAGCGACACATTGCGCGAGAATATGTTAAGAAGTGTGCCACATGCCAACAGTGAAAGCCGAACACCATAGACCACCTCGGTCTTCTTAAACCTCTGGAGATTCGAATGGAAGTGGGAGAATATAACCATGGATTTTGTATCCGGTTACCGAGGACCGATGAGGGAATGGATTCTATATGGGTCATTGTTGATAGACTAACCAAGTCTGCCCATTTCATACCTGTTAAGACTACTTACTCTGCTGAAAAGCTAAGTAGAATCTACATGTCAGATGTACTGAGGTTGCATGGGGCACCATTATCTATAATTTCAGATAGAGGTACTCAATTTACCGGTTCATTTTGGAGAAGTCTTCAAAGGGAATTGGGGACCAAACTGAAATTCAGTACAACATTTCATCCGCAGACCGATGGGCAATCGGAAAGAGTCATCCAAATTATAGAGGATATGCTTCGGGCTTGCGTGCTTGATTTTGGGGGTAGTTGGAAGACTCATTTGGCATTGGCTGAGTTTGCTTACAACAACAGTTACCAATCTAGTATTGGTATGGCACCGTTTGAAGCGTTGTATGGCAGACCTTGCAGAACACCTCTCTGTTGGACTGAAACCGGAGATAGTATTATGTTGGGGCCAGAGATGGTTAGTGACACCACCGAGAAGATTAGAGTGATACGGAATCGGCTGCTCACAGCCCAGAGTCGTCAGAAAAGTTATGCGGATAGGCGTAGACGTCCCTTGGAATTTTATGAAGGTGACATGGTATTCTTGAAAGTATCTCCGAAGAAGGGCATTCAGAGGTTCGGGATGAAAGGGAAACTTGCACCTAGATATGTGGGACCATTCTTGATTATTCAGAAGATCTCTGAGCTAGCTTATAAGCTCGAGCTACCAGAAAGGCTATCACGTGTTCATAACGTGTTCCATATCTCGATGCTACGCAAGTATGAGCCGGATCCACTACATGTTGTCGATTTGGAATCGCTGGAGTTGGAAGAAGACATTACCTATCCGGAAGGGCCAGTTCAGATCCTAGATGCGAGAGAGAAGAGATTGAGGTCCAAGGTCATTCCATTGGTCTTATGGAGAAATCACAACGTGGAGGAAGCAACATGGGAGAAGGAATCTGATATGAGGCAACAATATCCAGAATTGTTCGAGAACTAAGGTATGATTTAATTTCGAGGATGAAATTTTCTTTTAAGGAGGGTAGGATGTAAAGTCCTGAATTATTATTAAGGGTATTTTTGTAAATTTCATATCAACTCTGGGGTCGTTATGTAAATTGGTCGTCGGGTTTATTTTTTTCAAACGCGTGACGAATCGGATGAATCTTAACTCCGACTCATAAGTCACGTTAGTAAGGCGACCATAGGCGAAAATTTGGCAAAAAATGTCGGTTAAAATGGCTTTTCTCGTCTGGCTAGCACGAAGTTAACAACTACTACACACGCATGAGTGAGTTATTGTTATAGCCAAGCGCGAGATAGAATATAGAAGATTTAATTTAGCGGGATGGGCCGAAAAAATGATTACGATGCGACGTCAAACGAGTTGGCGGTTAGGAGTATTAGGACCTTAAGCCCAATTGGGTCATATTGGGCTTGGGCCTTGACCGTATCGCACTAAACCAAAAATAGGCCCAAAACAGAAATCGCTAAAATAGAAATCGCGATCTCTTCTTCCCCAAATCGCAATATCTTTAAAACCTAGGAGAGAGAAAACTTTTTCTCCCAAATTCAACCGATTTCACCCAAAAATTTAAACCCCCAAACCTTAGAAACCGTGGAATTCGAAAGTGTGGAGATACAAAAATTATTGAAGTTCGCCGGATCGCAGAAAAACGGTGAGCGCGATTTCGTATCTATTTGATAATTTGATTTAAATGTTGATGGAATTCGATATTTCGATTGTAACTGAGTGTATTGGGGGTGTTGAACATCGGCAGTAGCAGTTGGACGAGCTGGAGTGGCGTGAAACAGTGGTGGAGCCAAAAATTCTTGGAGTGCGTCGGGTTTTCGCGAAAGGTGAGTGAATTTCGCCTACAAATCGATAGTGTAAACTCGATTTCGAGTTCATTAGTGGTATTGGAAAGAAAAATGATAATAATAATTGGAATTGGTTGTTGAATGTCGGCAGTAGCTGGTTTGGAGAGGAGTGAGTTGAGCGATATCGGTGGAGCAGCAAGCTAGGAGCGATTGTGGTTGCTGACTCGGTAAGAATTTTAAATATTCAATCTATTTTAGAGCATTGATGCTAGTTCACCTTGTTTAAAAATCACGTCGAGTATCGAGTGAGTGAGAAAGAACACCCACTTAGTATTATTGGATTAAATGTGAATTGAAGAGTGGAATTTGTTGTAGTTGGAGTTGGGAAAAATCGTAATAGTTAATTAGTAGGATTGATAGATATGATTGGCGTTGACGTGCGGTCCTACAGTGGCTGTAAATGACTACAGAGCCCTGTCCGAGTAACAGTGCCAGAAATAGCATGTAGCTCTGTTAACGGTAGTTAAATGAAAAACTATCCGAAACCCAATTCTTAACGTTGAGAATTTCTTCTCGGCTTACGCTAGATAATGATTTCTCGTTGTTCGAGCAATTCTAACAACCGACGTATATGTATATGTTATTATAGGAGTGAATTCGAGTTGATTCGGTTAAGCGAGCTTGATCCGGTTAAGTGGGATTGAGGAGAACGGAGCTTGCTAAGGTAGGAACCTACATCCCAATATATAGTCTGCTTATTTTCATGCATGATTTGAATTGCTTAAATTGGAAATAGATAGTTTGTGTATCAACCATGCATGTATATATGATATTCATGTTTTGCATTGTATTTCCTCGCTATAAACTATATATATAGATAGCTTTAGCGGTGAAATGGGTTTTCTGTAAAATCGGGTAGCGAGGGATTGTTTCTTTGTTAAAAGTGAAAACTGGTTTTGGGAAAGGTTCAAGCCTCTTGTCTCGATGGGAGACGAGAGATGGATTTTGAAATGCGAAAGGATTACCCGGTTGTTTGTAATTAGGTAGCGAGGTTCTGATTTTTCCTGAATGGGTGTTGTTATTTACGATGATTCGCCGTTTGGGAATCATCGGTTGTTATTTACTATGATCGCCCGCTTGGGAGTCATAGGTTGTTCTACTCGATTTCGGAAATCCAGAACTCACACCTACATAATCAACAGTTTTGAAAGAAAAAAAACTACATAGGTAACTAGAGTACTTGAAAATAATCGGTAATATGAGTATATATATAGATATTACTATGTTTATCACGAGGGGATTTAGAAAAGGAATTGTGAATTCCTATAAAGAAGGAACTGTTGTTGTCGCATTTCCGGAGACGGCGGTTATCTAGATTCCAACCAACCGGTGTGTACACCTTTCGGTGGTGGGCCACCTTTAAAGGGATGCATCACCGGATGTAGTCCGGAATTCCTTTTCTACTTTCTAGATAACCATGCTTGTGCGTCACACGTATGGTGATTAGCTTGAGTGGGGTTACATGTTACCTCGATGAGGTTTAGACGCCAGTGAGTGAGAGTTTAGTCCACTCTGGATGTGTCGATCCCGAAAGCAGTCTACGATCGTCGAACGGTTGACCACCGTAAGTTAGGTGACAGCCGCATGGGGTCGTGGTCACGGGCCCACCCGAGCCCTAAAAGCTTTGGGGATTTTGTGTGTACGAACACAACAACGGCATTTCATCTCCCTGCCGGTAAAATCGAAAAACAAACGGTGCATGGTTCACACTGGGAAGTACTGAACCGAGATTGCTCGCGGATCGGGCCGAAGTACCAGTCGTACCCTCACCATTCTAATAGGATGCAGCGGCCACAATAGTTGTATGATGGTTGTGAAAGATATATTTGAATATTAAAGAAGCATGCCGATATGATTTATGCTAGCTAGTGATGTATGTATATAGTCACGATATTTTGATTCGTATTATAAAAACCTGCATGTTTCAAATGATTTCTATAAGTAGAATATGTATTGGTTATGTGCGTTTCTACTGGGCATAGTTGTTTGCTCATCCTACTTAACATTTCGACGAGCCGATTCGAGGAGGCTTTTTTTCCAACCCTAGCGATGAGGGTTATGGGATTTGGGAGGATTCCCTTACGCTTGACGAGAGACGAGTCAAGTTTATATTTTCAATGTATAGAGATAAGCTAGGTTATTCTTTTGCTGTATATAATGAGCATAGCTCTTTTCTTTTGGTTGTATAGTAAGAGGCTAGTTCATTTGGTTGTATATATGGTGAGCTAGGCCATTTTGATGTAATATTTGATGTATTTAAGTAGCAGTTATACTTACATAGTTGGTGGATGGGATTTGATGTTGTTGGAAGGTTGTAGTTAGGATTTCCAGGTTTATGACAGGTTTATGACAGGTTTTAGGGTTTACGAATGTCGATCAAACAAAGGAAACTCTGCCGAAATTTCGGTAGAATCGGGATAGGTGTCTGCCTCGAGATTCATTCCACGTCCTCGGGATGTGTGATGGGTCTCGGGGCGTGACATGTTCTAAAGAACTGGAGACTGCTGAGCATTTGTTCTTCAACTGTGACTGGGCTAGAGCTGTCTGGTTCAGCTTCAATCACAAGTGAGGATGAGAATCCAAATTCATCAGAAGCAACCAAGTTTGAGGAGAGGATGGACTTGTATCTGGATTGGTGCAACAGCAAGGATAGTGAGCTATGTCTGGCAGGGGTTCATATCATGCATCTGTTACACCAGCTGTAGAGCGCTAGGAATGAGGCAAAATTTGAAAAAAGAACAGTAAATAGGGAGCGCATCATCAGGCAGAGTAAAGGGTTGGCAGATGATGCATACAAAAAAGCTTCCTCCACCCCTTATAGCTCTCTTAATAGTGTTGTTGAGGGCATAGATAGCATGTTTCCTATAATCCCAAATGAAAGCATTGTAATTAGATTTGATGCCTCTTTTGTCAGGAATACAAGATGGGTTGGAGCTGGAGCTATCGCAAGCAACAGTGAGGGAGACATTGTGGGAGCTGCAGTCAGGAGATTCAAGGCTCAGGATGCTGAAGAGGCAGAATGGGGAGCAGCTAAAGTTGCTGTGCTATTGGCGAAGCATACCAACCAGAAGCAGTTTGTGATTGAAGGAGACAACTCAGCAGTGATAAAAGCTCTCCAGGGATCAGCATGTAAATGGTCCTTGGAAGCTTTGAAATCCTCTATAAACTTGGTTGTTTTGGGGTTCAGTTCTTGTAGTTTTAATTGGATTAGCAGGATTTCAAATGGGGATGCAGACACACTAGCTGGTTGGGCTAACCACCAGCTAGGTAGTGCTGATCTTCCGAAGTGTATGTCTGACATTTCTTTGTGTCCAGTTTATCTCTAGATAGCTATATATAAAATGGGTAACTTTGCATCGGAAAAAAAAAAAAAAAAAAAAAAAAAAAAAAAAAAAAAAAAAAAAAAAACTCCTCTACCCATAAACTTGACTACTTATCACCAAATTCAAAAGAACCTCATTATTTAACAAAACAAATTTAACACAATTGTTGCAATCAATCCAAAAAAACCCATAAGTTTTACTGGTTATCATAACAATTTTGAGAGATGTATGTACATTAAAACAACTAACAAGAATCCTTAACATAGATTTCTTTCTCCACATAGATCCCTATCTCTTGAATTTTGATCCAATTAACTGAGAAATAGTGTTTCCTTGATGTAGAAACAACTTAAAATGTTTCAATTGCAAACATAAAAATTATACATATTCACTTTTTTCAAAGTGATATCATTGAAAGAATGAAAACTTTTAAGAAGAAACAATCTCTACCTGGATAAATAAAGTGTGAAATGATCGAAGACAAGAGAAATGTGGTGATTATTAAGATAAAGTGGAACAAGAGAGAATTGGATCTTTTCTTGATCTCAAATGGTGAGTGATTGAAGTGTTAAAGTAATTGGGGATCCATACATACTATACATCTATACTGAAGACATGGGTTGGGAGTTGTTTTAGTCCCACATCTTGTGCTAATAGGGAAGAAAGATTATAAGGTTGACTTGCGGCTCATCATATTCGTGGAGTTGGGCTTGTCTAAATGCGGATTGGGCTTTGGGCTTCCAAATTCATACCGTATTCGTTAGCTGTAAAAAACCGATTTAAAACCGAAACCGAGCTGAAATATCAGTGCGGTTTAAATCCGGTTTTCAAGTGTTATAAGTTCGGTTTCAGTTCTTATTTTAGGAACCGGGGACTTCGGTTTGGGTTGAAATTTTACTATGAACCAGACCGGACCGAACCGTGAACACCCCTAGTTCTCTTATTGGGTAGTGGGCTGATCAGGTGAGGTCAGTAGGTCAGTATTGCATCATTATTAGCTATTGGACTAGTGGGTATAATGTTGGGAGGTCAATTTGATGTGGTTTGTGATGAATCTAATCAACTAAACAATTATAGTCACATGCAATTAGTGGTGTGCATGGGTACCCAATTATCCGAATTAGAACCGGAACTGGAACCATTTATAGCGGGTCTGGGTCTTAAAATGTTATACCTATTTAAAATGGCTCTTCAAGAACTGACCCGATAAAAAACCAAAACCCTTAGAACCGAATAGTAAAAAACCGATGGGTACCCAAACCCAAACCAAAACCGGAACCAATTAGTTTGATTTTGATATATAGAATTTAGTATTATATTATGCTAAATAAAGACAAACCCAAACATTATTATTATATATAGTCTATATTTGTTAGGTATAAAATTATACTAAATATATATAACATTTAGCATAATAGTGAATGTGTGTTATTAAATGCATCTTTTATAATATTACATTAAATATGTATATTATAAATATTAATAATAATTTTTACGTGTCTACGTCTACACGTATAGTCGTATACTATGAATTAACTAATACACTGTCGTCTATATTAACTAATGCATGAACGTGTACGTGCTTGATATATTACATGTATATATATTAGATAATGAATACGTGCAATGCTAACTAACAATTGTGGTACATGTGGTATTTATTTTATATATGACGCATTACGTATAGTATAATATACATATGTTCGATTTAAAATATACACATGCGTATAATGTATGAGAATGTATTTAAAATTTTTAGATAACTTTTAAATATTATTATTGAATTTATGACCATTACTTCTTATAAGAGGACAAAAATATCGATGACAAGTATTATAGTCGCCGTAAACCAATTTTTATATCAGTTATATAACTAAAAATAATAATTTTAGCAATAAAAATGTATAACCCGATAAAGAACCGGAACCAACTTAATTAATGGGTATGAGGCCGGGTTTTCAAAATATAAGAAAAAACCCGAAAGAACCGAACCCAATAGAAACCGCTAAAAATAGACCCAGAACCAAAACCGATAAGAACCGACCCAGAACCAACCCATGAACACGCAATAATACCCAATTTCAAAATTTGTGGCATTTAAGAATCTGAAATTCCAAGTTTTTCACTGAAATCTGATAATGGAATTTGATGGGTTGGGACTTTACTTAGGAGACCCGTTTCTATACCTGTCAATGTCTCGATAAGCAAAATGTTGAAATTCTTGTGATCAAAATGTAAAATATTTATGTAAGACTAGCCGTTCATATCTTGCGAAGTCTAATATAGATTGTATTTGATAACTGAGAATTGGTAGTTTTCACTCTTGATCGGTGGTCTGAACCGATACTGGCACCTACTTGAACCTACGAGGAATAGAAAGCCAAATACGCGCGTAGACAATTTGTTGGAGTGTATCTGAAAAAAACCGTCGATTTTTACTACAAACCTACAAGGAATACAAAGCTACAAAAGTTGAGTACTGTAGTTCAGATATGTAGAAAAGGACAAGTCAAAAAACTTGGGGAAGCTTTAATGGAAAAAAGGTGGCTGATCCGATACAAAATTACGCTGTTAACTCTGCCCTAACAATTGAATGTTAATGTTGTTATTTCTTTATTGCCACTCGTTACCCTGACAAGCTAAGGTTCACTAAAAGCAAGCAGTGGCTAACGCTACGTTGGATAGAATTAACATGTGTTGATAAAGGAGGTAATAGTGGGTTGAAAGAGAGAGCTGTTATGAATCTGTGCCTTAAATAAAGATCATTATCTCATGCTATACAAGGGTCTTATAAAGTTATACAACGTAGCCCTTGAAACTTTTAATTGGGGTATCATGATTTCTGGTACTCAAGTTACAATATTAATTTGCAATGTGCTTTCTTTGTAAGTAGTTTGTGCCTGTGGTTTTGGCATTTTCTATCATTTATCTTGTCATTTGTTGAGTCTTATAGAGTATGTTTTTTTCTCATACATTTTGAGATTAGTACTTGGTTTTTAAGTTTTTGCTACTATGTTTGCAGTGCACAACATACCAAACCGAATAGGTGTGTCCCCTTGTCGTAGTTTTTATAAATTATGGCCCACTAATAGTTTTACTATATCTGCTGCATGCCTGCATATGCCTTTTTGTTTCTGTGCTATAACACTTTAGCGACAGCTTTTTTTGTGTGCAAGGTCAACTTGATGTGGTTTCAAGAATACAGAACTGTAAAGAACATTTTTAGTGCCACTAGGAAATATTTGTCTGTTGCGGTTGCAAGAATCAAGTGTTAATATGTCTATTGATTTTATACCATTCTCCTTCATAACATCATCGGGTACTTAGAATCACTGTGCTGGAACACAAATGTTGGCTTATAAATTACAAAAGAATATGGAAGTAACAAGCAGTGGTGTTGTTTATTTGCTTACAGTCTAGTCTTTGGTGCAAATCAGTTTTCTTAACTAATTATAATCAATTCAAAATCGGCAATGTTTCACTCACTTAAAAATTCATGTTCTCTTTCTGGTTTTGCAGCTACGCGTTTGGCCCCATTGTGTTGAGCGTTGGAGTGGCAGTCCTTTGCTACTTGGAGGATATGAGGAGACTGAAGCTAGTAATTGGACTGCCTGCTTATAATGGTGATCCATGTCTTGGTTTCACTGTGACATGATCTCCAAATGGTTATGATTCTTAGAGTTAGATGTTTCAGCCTTGAGGGGTTCCTCTGCAACTTAAAAACTTTGAGCTTTTCCTGTAGTAAAGCTTTGCCAAAGGTTTTGAAAATTGAGTTTCACTGAAGAACTGATATCATGTAAATTTGTTCGGGAAAGGAGTTAGTTGTATGTTGCACCTACTGTGTTAAATCAACGTTTCTTGCATTATAAGTAATAGAGTATTAACTCTGTAATGCTTAATGCCTTAATTTAAATATTGATTCAGTCATTGTAAGTCAAGGTTGTAAGGACAGGTGTCAATGTAAGAAGGTATCCTATAAATACTTGTAATTAGACAGAACAAACTAATGAAAATTTTCTATTTCTTCATTTCTTGTTTTCATTCTATTATGGTATCGGAGCCTTTTTAGTCTCACGACGAAAGCGATCCTTCATCATCAGAGATAAGATTTTTTTTAGATCCATCCTCTTTTCTTCAATTACTTGATTGATTTGTTCCACTTGATTGTTGTTCATATGTTGTTGTTGATAAATTTGATCGATTATAGATTTCTTTTCAATTTCTTGATTCAGAAACCCTAATTTTTCATCATCATCAAATTTTTTTTTTTTATTATCATGGCTCAAAACATCACTTTCCACAACATCAATAACTTCATCTCTATCAAATTAACCAAAGATAATTACATTGTATGGAAGTCATTATTCATTCCTGTCCTTTCTAGCTTTGATATGCTCGGTTTTATCGATGGATCTAATGTTTGTCCTGCTCAGTATATTGAGACAACCACTGAAAACAATACAACTCGAGTTGTTAATGATAAGTATCTCGATTGGAAGAAGAAGGATCAACAGGTGTTAATTTGGTTGAATGCTACCATTTCAGAGTCTCTTTTACCTTATGTTGTGGGTATAAGATCATCTTTTGAACTATGGAGTGTTTTGGAAAGGCGTTTCTCTGCCATTACTCACTAGAACTCATGTGTTGCAGCTTAAAACACACTTCACAACATCAAAAAGGGTTCTTCTACTATGGCAAAGTATCTTCAAACTATTAAAGAGACCTCGCGGATTTACTTGTCGCTTATACGAGAAATAGTTTCGATAGTGATATCATCTACTATACTTTAAAAGGATTACCAAATGAGTACAAGCCTTTTGCAACATCAATTTGTATTAGAGAGCCACCTATTGTACCTGATGAGCTTTATAGTCTACTCATGAGTGAAGAACTTACTACAAATGAAGAAGTTTCAAGTATGTTTCAAGCTGATTCATCTAGTCCAGCTCAAGCCTTTGCTGCTACCTCAAATCAATTATATTCTAATTCTAACAGAGGAGGAAGAGCTCCATTTCGTGGAAGAGGTCGTGGCAGATCATTCTACGAGGTTCTAATGGTTTTCATACAAATGGTTCGCAAGTTCAAATGGTCAAAGTTCAACTCAATATTCTCAAGTAGTTCTTCAAGACCTATCACGGATATGTAATAAGCCTGGACATCTGGCTATTGATTGCTTTCAAAGAATGAATCATGCATACATTGGAAGGCATCCTCCAGCCAAACTACAAGCAATGGTTGCAAATAAATCCTCTTTCTCAGATGGCTACACCAACACTTCATCACTTGGTCACACTGGTTATAATCATTATGATGCTGATGCTGATTACAATGGTTATCATGGCTTTACTAATTACAATGGCTCTAATCATTATGATGCTGGCTCTACTTCTTATCACACCTCATCTTCACCTTGGATTGCTGATACAGGGGCTACAAATCATGTAACTCCTCATGTTTCGAATCTCAACACTTATTCTGACTATGATGGCAATGAGAAGATTTCTGTTGGCAATGGCCAAGGTCTCAATATAGCTCACACTGGTAACTCTACCCTCTTAACTCCATCTACTATTTTCCAATTGAAAAATATCTTACATGTTCCTCATATATCCCATAATTTGCTTTCTGTACATAAATTCGCAACAGATAATAATTGCTCATTAATTTTTACATCAAATTCCTTTTTTGTAAAGGACAACTTCTCAGGGAGGATTCTTTTCCAAGGACATCCTGAGAATGGTTTGTACCCTTTTCATCCTAAAACATCTTCATCACATCATTCATCTCAACATCCTCATGGTCTCTCACCTTCTGTTCAAGCCTCCACTTTATATTCTACTGCATTCATTGGAGAGAGAACAACCCGAGCTCTCTGGCATCAAAGATTGGGACATCCCTCTCTTTCAACTTTGTCTTTTGTTTTGAATAAATGCAATTTACCTGTTTCATGTAAGACTGATGTATCTCATTTCTTCTGTCAATCATGTAAACTTGGTAAAAGTGCAAAACTTCCTTTTAAATCTAATACATGTCATTCTACTGCTCCTCTTCAACTTATACACATTGATTTATGGGGTCCTGCACCTTGCTATTCCATTTTTGGATATAGATACTATGTCAGTCTTGTTGATGACTATACCAAGTATACTTGGATTTACCCTCTTACAGCTAAATCTCAATTTTATAATGCTTTTATGGTTTTTACTTCTTTGGTTGAAAACATGTTAAGCACCACCATCAAAACAGTGAGAACTGATGCAGGGGGTGAATTCATTAGTCATGTCTTTAGAAATTTCTTGAAATCTAAAGGCATTTTTCACCAGTTTTCCTGCCCTCATACTCCAGAGCAAAACTCCATTGTTGAAAGAAAACATAGACACATCCTTGATCTAAGGTAACACTTTTTGCACAAAAGCAATGTCCCTTTTGTGTACTGGGTTGAAGTCTTTTACACTTCAGTCTTTCTCATTAACAGACTTCCCTCTAAAGTTCTTTCAAATTCTTCTCCTTTTGAAAAACTCTTTAACCAAAAACCTGATTACAGTTTTCTCAAATCTTTTGGTCGCTCTTGTTATCCATGGATTAAACCATACATTTCAAATAAACTCCAAAAAAGTAAGTCCGCATTGTATTTTCATTGGATATAGCCGAACCATAAGGGATATAGGTGTCTTGACCTTAAAACCGGCAAAGTCTACATCTCAAGACATGTAGTCTTTCATGAAAATAATTTTCCCTCACACTTCTTCAAGTCCTTCTACAGTTCCAAATTCTTCTTACCACAAATTCTTTTTCTCCTATTTTTCAACACGCCACCACTCCTCCTCGCACCCATGGTTCCTACTACACATTCTATTCCCGTTGAAGTATTACAACCTATTATTCCTCAAATTTCAGACCAACCTATTCTTAATAACAGTCCCCCAATCTTCATTAAACCCTCCTCCTCCTCGCATCAAATGCATTAACTTCAAACTCCAACTCAAGTCATTCAAACAACAATTTAGTTCAATCTTTGCTCACACCATGCAAACACGAGCTAAAAATAATATTACCAAACCAACTACAAAATACCCTCTCAGTCATTATGTGATGAACACCACTCTCACTACTATCTCAACTCCAACTTGTTATACACAAGCCATCAAAGACCAAAACTGGAGAAATGCTATGGCCGAGGAGTTTAGTGCTTTACAAAATAACAACACTTGGATTCTTGTACCATATGATCCTTCCATGAATCCTGTTGGAGCAATATGGGTTTTTAGAGTCAAATACAAGCCAACTGGTGCTATTGATAAACTTAAAGCTAGGCTAGTGGCAAAAGGTTATCGCCAGCAATATGGCTTTGATTATCTTGACACTTTCAGCCCAGTAGCCAAGCCTGCCACAATCAGACTCATTCTCTCAATTGCCCTAAATAATGATTGGTCAATCAAACAATTGGATGTAAGTAATGCTTTTCTTCATGGCTCTTTAAAAGAGCAAGTTTATATGATTCAACCCCCAGGTTTTGTTGATCCTCAAAAACCTTTTTTTTTTTGAAGAATTAATCGGGTTCGGCTGACCCTTGGACCTGCATTAGAATCTGAGATAAACCTTTCCTCTTACATCGTCAACTCTGCTAGTGTAGAATCTAGAGGGGATATTACATGTACATTGCTCATTAGTGGAAGAAGATAGGCTAGCTAAGTAGTCAAGACTACTTGCTCACTTCCTATAGACATGACAAAATTTGACCTCAAGGAAATGTGATACAAGCTTAAGAGTAGAACCTACAATGTTCATGCAAGCACCATGGGGCTTCTTTTGCCATTCAGATCTGAATTGCACGTAGGGAATCTGAAAGCAGACTTGTATTTTATTTAGGTCCATTTCCTTACACATGGTGAGACCAACCTCTATTGCTTTCAAATCTTGAAAGAGAACTCCATATCCTCCCCCGAAAGTATGTGAAAATCACATTTCCTTCTTGATCAATCGTTAAGCCACCATAGCCAACCCACTTCAAATACCGATCCATCCGTATTGAGTTTAATGAACCCCGAGGGTGGCAGTTCCACTTTACAAGAATAGGAGTCTTGTTCTTGTACTTAACTTGTATATCAAGTCGCGTGAGTAAAGCTTTGATCTCCTCGGTATCAAGTAATCGAGTCTATCTTGATGTTTGAGAGATAGAGTTTCATGTCACGCCAGAATGGTGTTAGCAAGACTTTGCCATGTTACCGAAAGTGATTTTGAAATCTTCTAAATTTCGGACCAAAGATAGCCTATAGTTGCGTTCACATATGCTCTGTAGACTTCAAATTTGGGGATTGTTTTCTGCAGTGATTGATAATGCAAAGACCATTCTTCATTTGAACTCTTCACATTGCTACCCAATCCCAAAGCTCTGCTTCACTTTTGCCCGGACATTTGAAGAGAAATGACAAAGTTTTGAGTTTTCTCTCACAATTGCAAAAACAAAGACCGAAGAATTCAAGACTTTCTTATGCCTTAATCGATCTTGAGTAGGTAGGCTTCCCGAGAACAATTGCCATCCATTGAAAGAATGCTTCGCAACACTAGTTTTCCCCACACCATCTTGCACCAAATTGGGGCTTCTTCTTTTCTTTCTAAGGTCATTATAAGTCGCTTTGGAAGTGAACACCCCCGATGGAGATGACACCCATATCACTCTATCTTCCTTCGGACATTTATTTCGGTAGCAAGAATTCGACTTTTGACTTCTCCCTCTGGTAATGTGTGAACTAGTTGATTCCATTCTCCATTAGTGATAAGTGAGCTTACTTTTGCATCAAGAGGTAATGGTAGATGGTCTGTAACTTCTTGTGAGAGGAGAAGCGGCCCCTCAAGGCACCATGGGTCGTGCCATAATAGAGTATGCTCACCATTTGCAATGCTATACTTTAAGAGCTTGTTAGCATGTTTCCTATGCTTCAAAATACATCTCCATGTCCATGAGCAATCTCTAGGTACTTGCATTGTCCAGAAGAATTTCTCCTTAATGTGCTCTGTCCATGTCCATGAGATCCAGAGACTAGGTTCTTTACAAGAAATTCTGTAAATGAGTCCACAATAAGAAGCTTTGTTCCAAATAATAGGATCCTGGATGCCTAGTCCACCCTCATTCTTCGGAAATTGTAGATTATCTCTGCTTGAATGATGCATCTTCTTTCCCATTTCTGGACCACTCCATAGAAACTTTACACATGTCTTTGAAATCATGGTAAGCACCCCTTTTGGAAGAATGAACGTCTTGGCCCAATAAATATGAAAAGTGGCAAGGACTGAGATGATAAGTTGTAATCTCCCTGCATGGCCCAAAAATCTGTTCTTCCAATTTTCTATCCTTGTGGAGGTCTTTTCCACCAAAGGTAGGCAGTCTTTGGTACTTATCCTTGCAGAGACAAGAGGAAGACCAAGATATTTGATGGGAGGAGTAATAGGTTGCATACCTATAATATGGGCTAAATGATAACTATCATCTTGAGTAAGACCTCCAGATAGAATAGATGACTTGTTTAAGTTCAGATGCAAACCAAATTGCCTAGCTTAACTCATCAAGAATGGATTTAAGAGCCACGATAGAGTTCTTTTCCTCTTATAAAGATAAGAACATCATCTGCTAAAACAAAATGTGTAATGTGCATTCTCTTACAAGAAGGATGAGGCTGAAAAACTTTTTGATGCTAGCCCTTCAGAGTAATGAGTTGAGCGACTCCATTATTATGACAAAAAAGATATGGTGACATGGGGTCACCTTGTCTCAAAATTCTCCCCGCCTCTAAAAGCCCAAAGGTTCCCCATTGAAGATCGTGGAAAAGAAAGGAGTAGTGTAACATACTTCAATCCATCTTTTGAGCTTTGGTGGAATGCCAATCTTCCCAAGCATGAAGGAGATGGTTTGCCAATTCACTGAGTCAAAGGCTTTTGAAGGTCCACCTTTATAGTACATCTAGGAGTACCATGTTTCCTTGAATAGCTTCTGAGCATCTCATGGGCAAGAAGAAGGTTGTCTTGTATAGATCTCCCTGGCACAAAAGCAGATTGGCTAGGAGCCACTAAGTCATGTATAACATGCTTGAGTCTATTAGTGATGACCTTAGTAAAACATTTATATATGACATTAGTACAAGATATAGGCCTATAATCACCCACTGTAGATGGATTTTTCACTTTAGGAATTAAGCAAATGAAGGTAGAGTTTACACATCTAGGAATATAAGAGAGTTGAAACATGTACTTGACAGCCTTGATGTAATCCTCACCTATCACTTTCCAGCACCTTTTGAAGAAAAAGGCGTTGTAACCATCTGGACCAGGTGATTTATTATCATCTTGAGAGAATAGAGCAGCTTTGATCTCCTCTTCTGATACATCCATGTCCATAGCATTCTGTTGGATTTGTTGCAGAGTTCCTGTGACTTCTAGATCATGAAAGAAACTTTCTTCTATAGAGGTATCATCTTGGTGTCCCAATAAGCCCTTGTAGTAGTCTAGGAAAACTGCTGAAACTGTTTGCGGTTCATTTAGAGTTTCACCTTCCTCATTTACTACTGACCATATGCAATTCTGCCCTTTCCGTTCCTTTATTGCATTAAAAAAATATGCATTGCATCTTTCACCAAATTCCAGCCAATCACAGTGTGATTTCTGCTTAAGGTCCTCTTGTTCCATCTTAGCGAGTTCAATGTACTTGCTTCTGGCCAGTTTCTCTTGGATGGCGATAGAAGCATTCTGAGGGTCTGATTGCAATTGTTGCTGCAGTGTGTGCATGCTTTCTCTGGATGCTTTGACTCTTTCATAGAATTTGGAGAAAGCCTTCCTATGTCTGTAAACTACAAAAATCCTTGTATGGCTTAAAACAAGCTCCTCGAGCCTGGTACCAAGAACTTTTCTCTGCATTACTGGAACTTGGATTCATTGCTTCTCAAGCTGACACCTCATTGTTCACAAGGAGGGATTCCAAGTGTACTACTTATGTCCTCATCTATGTAGATGACATTTTAATAACCGCGCAGTTCTTCTTCAAGAATCTCAAATAATTCAACAAAGTTACGCTTTGAAATTCCCAATGAAAGATCTAGGATGACTACATTTTCTTAGGCTTGAAGTAAAGAGAACCTCTCAAGCAATGTTTCTTACTCACCAAAGTACATTCTTGACCTGTTGAAGAAAAAGCAAACATGGAGGGGAGCTAAACCATGCTCTACACCCAGTCTACAGGGCAAAAAGCTCAATAATTACGATGGTGATCCATTACAAAATGTAACCGAATATAGGTCATTGGTTGGTGCTCTTCAAGATCTCTGTTGGACAAGACTGACATCACTTTTTCTCAGAAATCAAGTTTGTCAATTTCTTCACAGTCCAAGAACTATTCATCTTGCTGCGGTGAAGAGAATCATAAGATATTTGAAAGGGACTATTGATCATGGTCTCAAATTTACAAAAGGATCTCCGCTATCAATGCGATTCTCGGATGCGGTGGGCAGTCAGTCCAATTGATTTCTACTAATGGCTTTATCATCTTCTCGGTACAAATCCTATTAGTTGGAGTGCAAAAGCAAAATAATTGTCTCACGGTCTTCTACTAAGTCGAGTACTGAGCCTTAGCTCACACTACCGAATTGTATTGGCTCAGAAAATCTTGCAAGATCTTGGTATTCCATTACATAATCGCACCTATTCTATGGTGTGATAATATTGGGGCACTTGCTTTGGCTTCCAATCCTGCCTTCCATGCGCGACAAAAAACACATTGAAGTTGACTACCATTACACAAGGGAATTGGTAACTAGCGGCACTCTTCAACTCAAGTACATATGCACTCAAGACCAAGTGGCGGATGTCTTCACGAAAAGGTCTTTCCAAAGACAAGGTTTAATTTCACGAAGTCCAAGCTTTACATTGTCAACAACCAAAAGCTTGAGGGGGTGTAATAGAGTATTAACTCTGAATGCTTAATGCCTTAATTTAAATATTGACTTCGGTCATTGTAAAGTCAAGGTTGTAAGGACAGGTGTCAATGTAAGAAGGTATCCTATAAATATTTGTAATTAGACAGAACAAACTAATGAAAATTTTCTATTTCTTCATTTCTTGTTTTCATTCTATTAATAAGCCCTACAGTCAGTTCTTATGGGTATCTTTCTTCTTTTACGTCTTTCGTTTTTTTTAGTAAATAATAGAAGGGCTGGGAAGGACTGGAAAGCTATAGCTTTGGTTCATAAGATTATGTTGGTAAAAGATAATTTTCACGTTGAGAAAATTATTATGTAGCCTTCCCCCTTTATGTAATTCTTATGTAGCATTTTGGGGAAAGTTAGATTCAGCCAAATCAGTTGATTCAACATGAGAAAGCAAGCATGCATTTGGTTAGGCGGGGGTTTTAAATTCTTTTGTTTGAAGGAAATGTTTTCATAAACAAATAGGAAAATTTGTCCAAACCCTCCAAATTTGAGTCACCTTTGTAATAAACCCCCTCAAATTTTGAATCATCATGATTTAGCCCCCACTGCCGTCCCAACGCCGTTCAGTTTTCACTAAATACCGAAATTACTCCAAAAACAGTGAGTGTTCATCTTCCTCGTTTTCTTCCACCACTTCTTTGCCTTGTCTCTTCCAAACTTTAATATTCTCAATTAAAAGTTTAACTATTAATCCTTTCAACCTGGGTGGCTGGGTGGTTGCTAAAGCAAGGTTTGAAATTGCTAAATTTATTTTCTTTAATCATTCGTCTTGCTTTTTCTATTTCAACCTGCATGTATAACTGGGAGGCAAAGTAAAATTGCTTTTAGGGGTAATTTGGGTATTAGGTTAAATATGAACGAGAACAACACTGGAGGTAAATCATGATGATTCAAAATATGGAGGGTTTAAATTTGGGGTGGGGTTTAGACAAATTTTCCCTAAACAAATGACGTTAAGGAGTTCAATATTGCCATGGGCAAACCCGTTCGTAGGTTTTAATATTGAGATTAGAAGCCCAGCACGGCAGCACATTTTACCACTCCAAGCCCGATTCTATGTTGGACTTCTAATTCGGCAACATGGTGATTTAATTAGGAACACCGAGTTTGGCGCCTAGACCATTATAAATAGAAAAGCTTTCTGGGAACAAACAATAACAATAGGCTTCCCATCGTTAGTAAGGCAAGGCCCAAAATATCGAATTTGGTGAATATTTCGATATATCTAAAAACCGATATATATATATATATATATATATCAGTGATATTTATTTTTTTGTTGACCAGTCAAAATTTTGTTTTGAATGTCAATATATCGAAAATATCGTTGAGTATATCGGTCAAAATCAACAATATTTGGTCAAAGTCAATAATATCAGTCAAAGTCAACAATTTATATCAGATATATCGGTCGATATATATTGTTATATTGGAAATTGTAATATATATCAGAAAAAAAATGATTCATTGGGGCTAGAGTGCCTATATTAATTTATAGATTCAAGCACTCCTTATAGGCTTATAGCATCATCAATGCGCTGCTAAAAAAATTGTGATACACCACTATTTTTTGTTAGAAAAAAATTGCTATAGATTCATTATGTATCAACATGGGTGGTGGGTGGTGCATGGGTGCTAAAGCAAGGTTAGAAATCAACATGTATACATAATATGTTTTATACGAGTATTAAACGTTTTGAAACAAAAATTCGGATTTCAAAAATTTGGTGCACTTAAGAGAAACTGTAATATATATTTAGCAATATAATTAAAATATTCCACCAATTTTACTCTATATAAACTCCAATAATTAGATAATTATATGCCCCCAACAACCAATTATATAACTGTTACTCATAATTCACAAACATTAGTCTTATTGGCAAGTGGGTTTATTAGAAATTAAACTTTTGAATTGGATGAGTCCGCTAGAATCTAGTATTTGATTAGCCCAAACATTAATCATTTTCTTATACAACACATTTCTCTCTCTTCTATACTTATATCTATTTTAGAATGTAGATTTGCAAATTGTATGGGAAAATAGGAATTAGAATCAACACATCCATGTCTCTATGTTAGTTTACTCTTTTTATTTGCAAAAAAAAATACCCTTCATAGATATACAAAAACTTTTAAATTATGGTCAATCTTATATCTCTTTTCCTCTTTATATTTTTTGTTTTTATTTATGTATCTTCATGCTAGTCATCATTACAAGAATTTGTTTTTCTATATATTTGTTTTATTATTATATGAAGTATTTTTTAAACGAATTTTTGAATAATTCGGGAATTTGTGTTTTATTATATGTTCTGTTTGGTTCGGTGTACCGACTTGCAAATGACAAATAGTTGCAAATGGCATGTGATTGTATTGCATCTGATTGCATTGCATCCAATTTACTTGTGTTTGGTAAACCCAAGACAAAAGGATGTAAAATTGGTTAAATTATCCCACTACTTTTTTTCACATCTTATAAAGTTAGTTATATTATCCCACTACTTTTTTTCACATCTTAAATAAGAGAAAGCACCTCTATTGTGTTTGCATCTATTTACACAACTTTTTTGGCTGCAAGTGGATGTCATGGAAACTACTTATATAATGCATATAATTGCAACTTGTTGCATCAACCGCCTATTTGCATTTTGCTACCAAACACTGTTTTGTGGGTGGTTACATGGAATTAGGTGCAATTGCATGTAAATACATCTAACCAAACAGAGCATATAGTGAAAAAAATGTAAGTTATTCCGAATTATTGAATGGTGCGGAAGTATTAAACGTTTAGTCCTTCAAAAATTCGATTAGTGTATTATTTGCGAATGAATTATTCGGAGAATTACTAACAAGGCCATTAACAGAGACTGCAGTGGTGGAACTCTTGGAAAAGTTTAATTAGGTGTATTTTGTTTGGGGGGATCGAGGGTGCAAATTTGTATATATTCAAGATTCCTTGTAGTTTTTTCTTAAAATTTGGGGAGCGGGTTTTATTTATTCCTCTATCGGTCACAGACTTCACGAGGATAGAAAGCAGCGC
This sequence comes from Coptis chinensis, assembly GCF_015680905.1. Taxonomy (NCBI): domain Eukaryota; kingdom Viridiplantae; phylum Streptophyta; class Magnoliopsida; order Ranunculales; family Ranunculaceae; genus Coptis; species Coptis chinensis. The sequence continues at coordinate 19,729,008 of NC_141456.1, read as the reverse complement.
TCTGAACCTGATCATCATAGGATTTTAATTTTTCTAGGACTTGGAAAATTTCGTAGGCTTCCCATGATTTCCATGATTTGAGTTGTAATAATTTTGGAATCTATAATCCTTGTACTGAATAAACATTACTACCAATTGGTGTGTTGGGTTAAATGTGCTTGTTGTACATATATGATATTTGTTGTATTAAAAACTTGCTGATGTTAGTATTTTGTAGATATTCTAAATTTCTAATTGGCGGTAGTGCTCTTTAGGGATAATCGTCTTAAAACTTTACACTTAATTTCATATAGAGCTTGTGTAAACTAAAATTTATCATCTCCGTTCTTGTTGCTTCTAATTCAAGTCTTTTCCAATTTAGGTGGAAGGTACCAATGGAGAGGCGACCAAATTCAATTCCTCCAACTTATTCTCCTTCTCTGGCCATCTCTGTTAGAAAAATGGATTTGCACAAATCCATTGAGATATGAATGAGTAATTTGTCTCCCAAATTATCCCATATTGAGATGAAATAGGTTTCTCTTGAAACAGTACGTAAAGTGAGAAAAACCTTTTCAAAATAGTGTACTAGTTGGAAATAGTGCATTATACCGAAAAAGTGCGATATTTCGAAATGTGCACTAGTTCGAAACAATGCATCATGCCGAAAATATGTGACATTTCAAAATAGGCACTGATTCGAAACAGTATTTTATGCCGAAATTGTGTGTCCTTTCGAAACATGTGACTTTTCAAAGAGTTGTTTATTTTTTCCCAAAAGTCACTGTGTTGTTTCGAAGAGACACTACTCACATATAAATAGTGGATGAATTTGGAGAGAAAGACACACCAGATCACACAGAGTTCTGATATTTCTCTTCTCCCCCTGTTTTTATTAGTCAAATACTATGTTGTGTTCGCTAATTTTATAGAATTGAAGTGCTAGCTTTCTATAGAAGAAAATCCGGTCTATCTTAAGAGACAGTTTTCCATCAACCTTCAAGCACCGTGAGGGGGAAAATTTGTCTTAAGGACATAGTGAATCTTCACTAGGCTCGGATTTAATCATTGGTAAATTAAGTTCATTAGTTGAACTAAAGGTTTGTTCATGATATATTTGTTATATCAATTTGATTTTCTTGTTTACTTAACAATAAGTATATTTTTGGAATAAGTTTCCTACAAACTTAAGACAGATTTTTTTGTTTCCTTGAATTAATTTGGTTGAATTAATTTTGGCTATACTTATTGTTTAGCACAAATGCACTAACAATTTTGAAACGGATTTCGTTATTGCTTTATTGGTAAAGACGTTAGCGGAAAAGATTGTAATATGGCAGAAAATTTTCTCACCATAGATATTGGATTTGACATCACGGTTTTATTGGTAAAGAAAAAGGTGGGACAATAAAGGTTAAGTGTCAAAAGTGATAAAGACACCGTTTCAATATATATGCTAAGTATCACATCTGGCCTACACAAACGGTTTGGTAATAACCTTGATATGTGTAGTTGGTTATGCCATGTGGTCTCACAAAAAGACTAAATGTGCTGGTTGGGTTTTTGTTTGGTAAAAGTGGTTAAATTTCGTGTTAATCATATCCCAACCAAGTGACAAGTGGCATTACTTGGGTACTCTTTCCAAATAGTGATACAATGAATATATTCTCAAAGTGAAAGTGGTGTTAGTTACTGAAAGTTTGAAAGTGATGTTTACACCAAAAAGTTTCTCGACACTTGTGAGAAACATATTCAAGGTTTAAGATCATCAAGTGAAATGCAAGTATATATCTTGGCACCATCTCATGGTTGGATTAACCAGTAAACGACATAAGATATCAGGCTATCCATTATATAGGTTATACAGTAGGTATAAGTTGCAAGTTAACCAAACCATTTGAAAGAGACAAATTAAAGCAATGCCATAATGTGATAAATTACTTGCATCAGATTTGATCAAAGACGAGACGCTGATTAGTTTGGAAGAAATGGCGTCATTCATTGGTGAATCTATTGGTACTTAGTAAACAGGTACGGTGTTGGTTTCAATATTGAAATAGACACAAAGGAAACTTGATGACAGGATAGTTTCGACGAATAACAAGGTGTGGTTGTATTTCATAATAGAAATGGCAACACCACCAGGTTTTCCCATTCATGTTATTCCAATTTCATTTGCTAGACCTACTAGTTCGTTGAATGATATGAACATTTAGGTCCCTGATGACGACCTTATGTTCGTAGAGGTGGAACTCAATAACTACGGGTGTCTACTAGCAATGGTGGATACTGGTTCAACTCATACGTTAATCTCTGAGTATATATCCGAGGTTATTGGATTGAAACTTGCAGAATGTAAAGGCTCTATGAGAGGCTTGAACTAAGAAGCCGAACCAGTGAAAGGACTCGCTTTGGAAGTTGACATTAAGATGAACAATTGGCGAGGAAAGGTGGACCTGATGGTAGCTCACTTAGACCATTTTTAAGTCATTCTTGGAATGGACTTCTTGAAAGCTAACAAGGTGGTGGCAATGCTACACTGGGGGGGGGAGGGATTATGATCCAAGATTCCGAGAATCCTTGCTTCATTCCAAATGTTAGGAATGGCAGGTGCTAAAAGGGTTCTAAAATTATTTTATTATTTGTAAGATATATGTGTTTTACTATTGCGCCAAAGAGTGCTAATAAAGAAAATTGCTTAAGATATTGTTTTGTAAGCAAAATTGAGGTCTTAGAAGTGTTTTCGACACTATATGAATGATATGTGACATTCTTTAACAAGACACCTCACTTGAAAAACATATATCTAAATGGTTTTCCAATTTATTTACTTTGTCATGAGAAATTGGAAAATGTGGGGGATTATGTATCTTCTTGAATTAATGAATTCAAAATTGGAAATTTGTTTAAGCATTACTCAAAAGACATCAAATGTGGTGTTTTACTCTAGGAGAGATGCATAAATTTCAAGGAAATCCTTATAGCAAACGTGCATAGCAAGGTCCACTATGGAATCAGAATTCATAGCGTTAGACGAGGTCAGAAGAAGCCGAGTGACTTCAAATTTCTAAGAGGATATTCCAAACCGGGCTAAACCCGTGTCGCCATAGTGTATACATCGCGGACAACCAATCTGCTATTGGTAGAGCACAGAGTAGCATGTATAATGGGAAGTCTCGACACATACGTCGTAGACATAACACCGTTAGACAATTGCTCTCAAATGGAGTTATCTCAATCGACTATGTAAGATCAAAAGATAGCATTGCGGATTCGCTTACAAAAGGTTTAACAAGAGAGCATGTGGAAAAATTATCAAGGGGAATGGGCTTAAAGCCTTTGAGATAATCAACCAAGATCCTCATAATGAAAAAACCAACCTAGTTTACTGGAGATTCCAAGATCTAGGTTCAATGGGCCAACTGAATTATGTTTGTAACTCAGTTAGCACTGGGGAGTAATATTATACTCTAACCCATTCCTATATAAGATAGTGCATATCTGCCGTGAGAACTAGAATAAGTCAAGCTTTTAATGATTTACTATATCTTGGAAAGTTATGTTATCCAAGTGGAGTATTCCAGGACACTATTTATAGAAATCACCTATGTTAGTGCGAAGTGGGGGCGCTTCTATGAGAATTTTAAAGGCAAATGTCTCAAAAGCACTATCTGAAACCAAGAAGTGTTCAAGGCCAAAATGAACACAAACGTAAGAACCAACAATATTCGAGAAGGTACTGCGTGAAGATGATTGTCTAGGTTTATACAAGCGGCTGACAGTTCAAGGACATTAATTGAAGTCTACTGATCCTCCAATTAAATCCGATCGTCTTTCACTAAGACAAGTTCAAGGCCTCCCATGCTACTTGACCTGATGCGATATCTTTTCATTTGTAAAAGAACAGAAATCCGATGTTTATGATAGAAGAAACCAAATTTTTATTCATGTGGGGGATTGTTAGAAAAATGGATTTGCACAAATCCATTGAGATATGATGAGTAATTTGTCTCCCAAGTTATCCCATATTGAGATGAAATGGGTTTCTCTTGAAACAGTACGTGAAGTGAAAAAAAAAACTTTTTCAAAAGAGTGTACTAGTTTGAAATAGTGCATTATGCCGAAAAGGTGCGACCTTTCGAAATGTGCACTGGTTCGAAACAGTGCATCATGCCAAAAAGGTGTGACCTTTTGAAATAGGCACTGGTTCGAAACAGTGTTTTATGCCGAAATGGTGTGTCCTTTCGAAACATGTAACTTTTCAAAGAGTTGTTTACTTTTTCCCAAGAGTCACTATGTTGTTTCGAAAAGACACCACTCACCTATAAATAGTGGATGAATTTGGAGAGAAAGACACACCAGATCACACAGAGTTCTGATATTTCTCTTCTCCCCCCCGTTCTTAGTCAAATATTATGTTGTGTTCACTGATTCTATAGAATTGAAGTGCTAGCTTTCTATAGAAGGAAATCCGTTCTATCTTGGGAGATAGTTTTCCATCAACCTTCAAGCACCGTGAGGGGGAAATTCTGTCTTAAGGACATAGTGAATCTTCACTAGGCTTGGATTTAATCATTGGTAAATTAAGTTCATTAGTTGAACTAAATGTTTGTTCATTATATATTTGTTGTATCAATTTGATTTTCTTGTTTACTTAACAATAAGTATATTTTTAGAATAAGTTTCCTACAATCTCTCATGGAAAGTCATATCGCAATCAGAGCTTTTATACTGTATCTGATGGATGCTATCATGCTAAAAGCGTTCCGAAAATGCGTCAAGTGTGGTGTATCACATCATCACCTTATGGTTGGTTGATGTTGCGACATTGTTATTCCACCCAATGTTATCTTTTTCATCCCACCTCTTTAACAAAGATTGATCTACCCACTTTAAAAGACAGTACATTCAATGAAGGTGTTGTAACACATTCCCTGGAGGACCCCTGTAAAGGGGTGTTTTTCCCTTACATATACAGGTGGAAGAATAAGGGGATTGGATTTGGGTTAGACCGAGTTCGCTAAGTAGCGAGCTGCCTACATATCTTCTCATGATTCTGGGGCAGAGAAGAATCAGGTCTGACGTAGTTCATGTAGGTGGTATTTATAGTCGTTGAGTATAAAGACCTGTGAGACACGTGTGCTGACATGTACAGATGTATGGTTGAGATCAAGGATGACTGTTAGGTTGGCTTTGGTAGGAATTCTGTAATGATGGGGATAAGTAGTTGTGGTTAGTAGCATGCGGCAGTGGTTAGTAGCTTGCGGCAGTGGTTTGTGAAAGTACACCTTTGGTAATGATTGCATATGGATAAGAGATGATGTCATAAGTCGAGGCGTTCTGCGTAAGATCGTCTGTTCGACCTGTGTTATCCTAGAGCGAGCTGAAGTAAACCACCTACATGAGGCGAGCTGCTTATGAAGCGAGCTTTGAGGACGTTGACATGAGGTCGGTGTGGTATTTCTATTTATGCTGGACACGTGTCTAATATTCATTAGATGTGAATATTACTCCTCATTGACAGCCCCTTCTCGTAGAGTCACTTTATACCGGAGAAGTGATATCTTTGAAAAGAATGGTGCCACGGTTTAGCATATGTGAGGAGGCAAACTAATGTGAACAAAATATTCACCATCTTTGGAGAGATCATTCCGTATTATATAGCAAACTGGTGGTGGATTGAAGCGCATTACCGTGATTGGCACGTGTTTAGCATAACTTTGAGTCTTGCTACGAGAGTTAAGTAGCCTTGGAGCTACAGAAAGCGTATGGTGCTGGAGAACGTTAGAACTCCTGAGAGTTTTTTAGTTCGAATAAATGGTTGGCTCGTAGAGAGCGTTCTGCACTGAGTTGAGCGTAGGTCGAGGGACCCTTAGAGAGCTCAAGTGTTCGTTCTAGTGTATGTAAATGTGTTGCTCCAATAGGTCAAGGGACCTTGTAGTGCTTATAGAAGCATTCTGCTCGCGGAAAGCGTAGGTCAAGGGACCTTGTAGCGCTTATGGAAGCGTTATACTCGCAGAGAGCGTGCTAGCTTAAGAAAGCGTATTGCTTATTGAGAGCGTTCTCGCTGAGTCGATCCTAGAAGTATAGGTCCTCAACTAGCGAGACTGTAAAGACTCAAATTCTTGTTAAGGGTATTTTAGTAAATTACATAGCAAACCTAGGGACATTTATGTAATTGGTCAGTCGGGTTTACATTTCAAACGTACATAAATTAATGAAACTTAACTCCAACTCATAAGCCACGTTAGGTAAGCAACTCATATACGAAAATTTGACAAAAATGTCGGTTAGCGGCTTTTCTGCGTTCGAAGCTGGCACGAGTTAACAGCTTACACGCATGAGTAAGTTATCGTTGTAGCCTGCGGTGGGATAGAATGTAGGAAATTAAATTAAGCTGGTTGGGCCAAAAAAATAATTATGACGCTAAGTCAAATTAGTTAGTGGTTAGAAGTTAATTAGGACTTTAAGCCTAATTTGGGCATATTGGGCTTGGGCCTTAATAACTTAAACAAGTTAAAAAAAACAAAAAAACAAAAAAACTTGTCGCACCAAACAAAAACCAAATCGCACGAAATAATTTTGTCCCCCAAATTCTCTCAATTTCGCCCACTCTTAAACCCTAGGAGAGAGAAACCCCAAATTCACCCAAAATTTAGTGATTAAAACCTCAATTCGCACCTCCCCATCCTTAGAAACCGTAAAACCAAAGGTGAGGATTCGAAATCTCCTTGAAATTCCAGCGTACCAAGTGAAATCAAAGTGAAAGGTGAGTTAATTTCGTCTCAATTCCATATTTAGATTCAATTTCGATGGAATTGGTTGTGTTTGATGAAAAATAATTGGAATGGGGTGTTTTAAATGTCGACAGTAGCTAGTTGGGGAAGATAGAGTGGATCGAAATTAGTGGAGCAGAAAGCTAAGGAGCTATTATACCGATTTGGTAAGGATTATAGTATATTCGATCTATTTTAGAGAATTGATGTTAGTTCTAGGCTTGGTTAAGATCATGTTGCATTATGAGTTAAAGAGAAAGAACACCCACTTAGTTATTATTAGATTTAAGGGAATGGAAGGGTGTGGAATTTGTGGTAGTTGAAATTTAGAAGTGATATGATTGGTGTTGGCGACGGAGGTACTAGAAATGGCATGTAGCTCGTTAACTATAAGTTAGATGAAAAATTTCCCGAACCAAATTAAGAACGCCGAGATTCTTCTCGACTTACGTTAGATAAGAATTCTCGTTCGTTCGATAACTTCTAATAGTCGACGTATATGTATATGATGTTATAGGAGTCAAATAAGAGTGGATTCGGTTAAGTGGGCTTGAGGAGAACGGAGCTTGCTAAGGTAGGAACCTACATACCAATATATAGCATGCTTATTTTTATGCATGGGTGATACATGCATGCGTATCAACCATACATGTATATATGGTATTCATGTTTTGCATTTGTATTTTTCTGCGATATAAACTAAATATATGGATAGCTTTTGTGTGAAAAATGAGTTTGCGAAATCTGGGTAGCGGGGGATTAATTTCTTGTGTTAAAAGAGCAAAAAAAAACACTGGTTTTGGGAAGGGCTCTCGTCTATTATCTCAGTAAAGAGACAGAGAGATGGATTTTGTAATGTGGGTAAGGATTACCTGGTTGTTTGTAAATATGGGTGAGGTTCTGGATTGTTCCATGGATATAATTTGTTGTTATTTACGATGATTCGCCGTTTGAGAATCATCGGTTGTCATTTACTATGACTGACCCGTTTGGGAGTCATAGGTTGCATTTACTCGATTATTGGAAATCCAGGAACTCACACATACAGAACCAACAGTTTTAAAAGAAAAACTAAATATGTATCTATAGTATTTGGAAATGACCGGTAATACGAGTATATATATATATATATATATATATATATATATATATAAATGAAATGACCGGTACTATGCTTATCACGAGGGGATTTAGAAAAGGAATTGTGAATTCCTATAAAGAATGAACTGTTGTCGCATTTTCGGAGACGGCAGTTCGCTCTAGGATTCTAACTGGGGTATACACCTTTCGAGGTGGTGGGCCACCTTTAAAGGGATGCATCACTGGATGTAGTCCGGGAATTCCCTTTCTACTTTTCTAGATAACCATGCTTGTACGTGTCACGTTGTATGGTGCTTAGCTTGTGTGAGGTTACATGTTACCTCGATGAGATTTAGACGCGAGGAGTGAGAGTTTAGTCCACTCCTGGATGTGTGTCAGGATCCTGAGCAGTCTGCAGTCGTCGAACGGTGAGGAAATGTTTGGTATCAGAGTCATGGCAGCTTAACTTGAGGTTAGTGCATAACGGTGAGGAAATGTTTTACAATTATATTTAATTGTATGATTTCCTAAGAAAAGATGTAAGTAAGAGATATAAGTATGATTAAGGAAAAAGGTGTGAGGGTTACTCTTTAGGACTACTTGCTTAAAGGCTCGGTTTTCCGACCACAAGAATGTCCGCCTGGATCCTAAAATACTGTTGGCTCTTCTTTCCCATCATTATGAATAGTATCTTATTAGAGATGAAGTTAAGATTACTTAATTTTATTCTTGTTGAAATAAGACTATTTGCTTAGCAAGAGGTCATTATTGTTTCTTTACGTTTATATTGGTAACTCTGGGACGTCACCAAAGTCGCGTAGGGTATATGTTGTGCCGTTTAGCAAGAAATGCGTTTAGGCCGTTTGCTCCCCGTAAAGCGTTGACAGACGTGGTTTTACTTAATATAAGCACTAAAGACTTGATTTTGATTATACTGTTTATAATTTTTGGTGAAGAAGACGATGTGTCAATGATTACATCAAGAATAGTTTTTATACTGTTTAGTATAGTTATAATTCATTATACTCTACCTGTTTTGCACTAACACCTCAACCCCCATGGCACAATCATCAAATAATGATGATCTGAGTTCAATTAAGAACACAGAATTAATCGAGTATGATCTCGACACACAGGACAAAATGAATAAATGGACGATCCCTAATATGGATCCCAAAACCATATATAGATATGGTAACTGGATTGAAAAATTGACCAATAAAAATTGCGGTAAAACTATGGAACAAACTATTAGTTTAAATTCCATGAATCTTTTAAGTCCTCGTGATTTATATCACCATGTGAAAAATTATAAATTTATTCACATAGGCCTAATACAGGTTGCTTTCAGACCATTGACCCTTTTGGGTATGAATGCTTGTATTCAAGCAACACTTTCGAGAGATGCTAGGTGTCTCGACTATTTACCGTCCCTTATGGGAGCAAAGTAGAGACTAGTCTTTGTCATGGACCAGTCTATTTTGATGTCTATCCTAATTTAAGTTTAGCTTTATCGGATAGAAATCTTTATGATTCTCAGATCATTACAAATTCAGGCTAAAGGTTATAACTTTTACCTCGGATCTCAAAGTGATAGGAATTACTTACGTAATTCACTACAAGGTGTTACAGACTTTAACACCTAATGTAAGGCATAAAACTACACCCAGAAAGACTGTGTTAATAGACACAAATCTTTTAACTTCTAGTGTAGCAACACCCGTGATGATTCCTTGGAGTGAGATTCAATTTCGAGAATCATGGATTTGCAGAAAACGCTGTTCAACCACACCAATCATTAATAATGATTTGGACCGGATAGTCCAAACAAATGTAAGGTGAAGTTATATTAAACTTTAAGAAACCTTTTGTTGGAAGGTCCTCTTACAAGATCTTACCACAATCTTTAGGCATTCGGTCCTCTCTACAACCACAATATTCAATCCGTAGAAGAGATCCATTATCTCTAATCAACAAATACCACATGGTATTTATACACGAAGCTAGGAATCTCCCACAGTATTCGAGAGATGGATTTTGTTTTATAGATGGATTATACACCTTATGAAACTTATCAATTTTATAAATTAAAATATGAAGAGTTGAGTAAATATTTTACTCCTACAGAATTGAAACCTATGCTTAGACCTTATGATGATTATTATGATTATCATCAGAGGAATTGTACTCCTCTGACAAAATGGTTTTGCTTAGAGTATCAGAATCATAAAATTCTGAATGGCAGAGTTGAGCGTGCAACTCTGAGAAAAGATATCAGTGATTTTCTTAAAGCCAAACAAGAGGCTAGGCTTATGGCCGAGGTAAAAATAGATTTACCTAAGGAAAATACCTTAATTAAAAAGGAAAATAAGTTACCTAATAAAGAGGTAATTCAAGAACAGGAAAGGATTATTATTCCACCTATTGCAAAGGAGGAGATCACTACTAAATGTAATTTTACTCCTGTGCATAATTATATTGGTGTGTTAGAATTTCATCAGAAAAAATGGACTACTACTGATGAAAAGGAGATGACAGCTATTCATCCTCCAACAACACCTTTGAAACTGAAAGATAGTCCGAGATCAAGGGCTTATATCAAGCCCACCCAAGAAGAAGCCCACAAATCTGTGGGATGGAGGATATTAATAAAATTTGTAAACAGAATAATTATACAAATTTGTGTTTACAAACTATTGGAGCTCAATTAATCAGAATTGAGAATAATACTGAAAATATCCTTAAACATACCCCTAGGATTGATCCTAATAAGGATAAAGAACCTTTAAAGAATACTTCTTTAAAACAAAACAGTTCTTTTGGTCACATTAGACCATCTATTCAGCCTCCTGTGGATATTCCCAATTTCAAACTGGATCAGTCTTCATCCAAAAATGATTTTATTGAGAAATTATACACCCAATTAAGCAAATTAAATCTTAATATTCTTTCTCAAGAATCTAACTCTGAAGATGATATTAATCCAAATGAAATTTTGGATATTGAAGCAAATTTCGCTTCTCCTAATCTGAATAAAATAACTTATGAACAGAATACGCAGAAAGTGAGTCATATAGGTCACAGCAGGAATTATTATCCTAGACCCACTCCTCAAGATATTCTTTATGAAGAAGCCTATTTTAATGACCAAGTGTCTTATCAAGCTAAGACTATTTATACTTGGAATATTGATGCTAAATCTGACTATCAGATTTATCACACGCTTCAGGAGATGCTCATGTATGCGAGTGTTTGCAAAGCCCATGGAAATACAGATGCAGATGTATGCAGATTTATTTCCCATGGATTTGTAGGTATTCTTAAAGGTTGGTGGGATAATGTTCTCACTCATGAGCAAAGAGATGAAATCTATAACTCTACCAAAGTGGAGTTTAGTTCCGAAGCTAATCAGAATATATCTATTTCTGACGCAGTCTACACTCTATGCCTAACCATTGTCCATCATTTTATTGGACCAGAAGGTTTGTCGGCTGAAAAGAATAGAGAGATGCTGCAAAATCTTAGATGTCCTACTCTATCTCATTTTAGGTGGTATAAGGATGTCTTCCTAGCCAAAGTTCTACAATTACATGATGCTAATAGTGAGCATTGGAAATCTAAATTTATTGATGGTCTCCCTAATTTCTTTGCAGAAAAGGTTAGGAAAAAGCTCAGAGATCTTAATGGAGGATCTAATATTTCTTATGAGTCTCATACTTATGGGAGTCTCATTAGTCAGGTCATTCAAGAAGGTCTTAGCCTATGTAATGATCTTAAGCTACAGCATCAGCTTAAAAAACAGAATCTTTCTGGTAAACAAGAGCTAGGAGAATTTTGTGAGCAATTTGCTTATGATATTCCTTCTCAAAGAAAGAAGAAAATTTCTTCCAGAAAACCCCAGAAAAACAGTAAGAGAATATATTCTCGAAAACATAAAAGGAGTTTCAACAAAAATTGGAAACCTAATAAAGATTTTTATAAGGATCCACACAATAAAAGTAATATTACTTGTTTAAAATGTGGAAAAATTGGTCATTATGCCAACCAGTGCTATACTAAACAGAAAATCAATAATCTAGAGATTAATGAAGATCTTAAATTACAATTAAGTAAAATCTTACTTAATACTAGTTCTTCTGAATCTGATAATGAATCTGAAGATCCTTACTCTAGTACTTCAGAGAATGAAACACCATGTCAGTGTAACATGTTGCAATCTAAATGTGATAGCATGAGAGCTATTTTACAGATGAATGGGTTAGCTATTATTGTTCTGACCTCAGAACAACAGTCTGTCTTAGAGCTTATCGACTCCATTACTGACCCCGACACTAAGCTAAAGTTAATTAAAACTTGCTTTAAAACAGTTAAGGACAACATTGTTGATCCTACGGAAGGGTATAATCTTAAAGAGGTTTTTGATCGCCCTAGGAAAGAATAAACCTAGTCCCTCAAAAATCTCTAGTCACCCGAGATCTCAATGATAAAATCGAATCTCAACAAAGAGGTTCTACATTTAAAAAACAAAGAGTGTTTCAAATAGAAAACACTATTTCAAGGAAGACAAGAAACTTCCAATACCGCAGCTTCACTTCCTCTATACTTTCTAGGAAATGGAATATTTTTATAACCTTGATTATTGACAAAGAATATATTCTAAATAATTATATTGCTTTTAGTCGATAGTGGTGCAGATATGAATTGCATCCAAGAAGGATTAATTCCACCAAAATATTTTGAAACTACTACTCAAACTATGACCCGGTTGCTAGTGGTAGTAAAATTGCTATTCAAAGATAAGCTTACTAAGGTTAATATTAATAAGAATGAGGTTAATATACCTCTATCTTTTCTATTAATTAAAGACCTTACCCAAAGAAAAATTATAATTGGGAACCCCTTTCTTAAATACCATTATGCCTATAAATAAAATTGACAATTATGGTATTTACACTAACTTTGAGGATCATCCTTTGGTCTTCGAATTTATCTCTTCTTCTTTGCAGAACAGGAAGATCCAAGATTGTGAAATATAATTCACAAACAAAGGCTTTATGAGTATCCAAATATTTTGGAAATAATATGCTCTTCATTATTCAGAGAATATTTCTCCGGGATTATATCCTGTATATCTAAGACATAATTGAATGTCTCTTTACAGAATTCAGAATGCTCCAATTTGGTTCGTTGGGGAATCCATTATATGGACAGCACACAGAGCAACCTTTTAAGGACTCTGAATCCTTTCAGGATACTGCTAATGTTGAGATTATCAACATTCTTGAGGACAATTTAGGCCTCCTTAACTGGGATCATTCCCAGGAGTCTGTTGGTATTTCTAACAGCATCAACAAGGGTAAAACCTTGGAGTCTGAACCTTTCAGCACTTATGCGAGTTCTTCACATAAATTTTCTAGAGAGTCTAAAAGTACTGGTAAAAGAAAAGTATGATTTGATGATCTAGAGTTACCTTATGTCTATGATAACCGACATAAGTTCTTTACACATCAAAAGCTTCACAGCTTTCAGAAGTCCATTTTGGACAATGTTATCAATACCTTTGATCAGCATAATAAAAAAGATCTTATCCAGATTCTTAAAATCACTGCTAAATATTTTAGCAAGCTTAACCAGAACTCAATCAAGCCTTGGTCTCAGGTTGATAAAACCAATAGTTCAAAAAGATCCCTTGATTGTGTGGCTTGGAGTATTCTCTCCAAAGACTTTTCAGAATATTTTTGGAATAAAGCCAAAATTTCCCTTCCAGCACCTTTACCTGAATTAATCCAAAATCTTCCTCCTTCACATTTTCAGAAATGGATTAATAATTGGAATTCAATAGTTTTGGGTTCTTGCCCTTTGATTATAAAAGGTATTGCCCATATTATCAGGCACTCACAAGATACATCCTAGTCTTCATATCTTCCTTCCCCCCCACATTTTGGCAATATTTTGGTCCTGAAGATATGTTTTTAATTGATGAATTACTAGAGATGGGATTTATTAAATCCATAACCATCAGTACAGAAGTATCTTTGGAAGCAGGAACTAATGACAGAACATTCCTGCCTTCACCGTTGGTTCATGCCATAGAAAATACTATGATAAAATGGCATGGAACTGTTTACTGTGAATTTATTACAGCTTGTCCTGAATATACAGAAGATGAAACTTATCCTGCAGTATTTTTGGTCCGAATCCATAAACAGAGACCTTTTGATGACATATCAAGAGTTATTTCTCTTTCGGAATCTAAGGAGAAATTTCATATAATTACAACAGAAGACAGGATCAGAGAAATGGCCGAAATCCGTGCTATTGGTCTTCATCAGATTAAATGGTTTATCAGATCTAATTCAGCACAAAAGTATCCAAAGTTTACTTTTTTGTCTGAATCTGATAGATTTATAATCCTTACAGAATCCTTGGACAATTCTAATAAAACCAAATTCTTTGAGCAATTCAGCAGGATTAGCTCTTTGGCTCTTAGTCCAACAGCTATGGAGATCCTCAAATTAATAGATGAAGAAGGACCTTATGAGTATCTTAAACATCTTGGGAACCTTTCCTCCGAGTCAGAACTAGAAGATGTGGATAATGATATCCTGATCCAAGTTGCTGAGAATCTACGCACTCAGCATAATGGCAGACACTATGGCCCAAATTAAGGACCGTAAATAGAATCGGCCAAATGTATTCTTATTACTTTATCCAAGAAGGACCCATGAAAGGGACATTTCACCTTTTTCTTTTCTTTAAAGTCAAAAGGTAATGGAATAAAGTATCAAAAGGATTCTTATCCTTTGAAGACAGAAGTAAAAGACAAGTATGCTTTGTCAAGGTGGCCCTGTCGACTGCAATTATTGAAGCACACGTAGCCACTTCCTGTGCGGACTCCAAATTATATTTTGAGTTCCGACTAGTATAAAAGGGATACCTCACCCTTGTTGAGGGGCATCCAATATTTTACCTTTCAATTTTCTTTCTAGTTTGCTAAGAGTGCTCTCTATCTCCCCTTGTAACATACACTTCCATCCATATAAATAAAAGTTCAGTTTAATCAAGTGTTCTTGCTGCTGACTGATCTTCTTCCGCATTAATCAGGTGTTTTACCTGATCTCTTTTCCTTTTATTTGGTATCAGAGCCATGGCAGCTTAACTTGAGGTTAGTGCATAACGGTGAGGAAATGTTTTACAATTATATTTAATTGTATGATTTCCTAAGAAAAGATGTAAGTAAGAGATATAAGTATGATTAAGGAAAAAGGTGTGAGGGTTACTCTTTAGGACTACTTGCTTAAAGGCTCGGTTTTCCGACCACAAGAATGTCCGCCTGGATCCTAAAATACTGTTGACTCTTCCTTTCCAGTATTATGAATAGTATCTTATTAGAGATAAAGTTAAGATTACTTAATTTTATTCTTGTTGAAATAAGACTATTTGCATTAGCAACAGGTCATTATTGTTTCTTTACGTTTATATTGGTAACTCGGGGCGCCACCAAAGTCGCCAGTAGGTATATCTTTGCCGCTTAGCGAGCAAGAAATGCTTAGGCCGTTTGCTCCCCGTAAAGCGTTGACAGACGTGGTTTTACTTAATATAAGCACTAAAGACTTGATTTTGATTATACTGTTTATAATATTTGGAGAAGAAGACGATGTGTCAATGATTACATCAAGAATAGTTTTTATACTATTTAGTATAGTTATAATTCATTATACTCTACCTGTTTTGCACTAACACCTCAACCCCCATGGCACAATCATCAAATAATGATGATCTGAGTTCAATTAAGAACACACAAATTAATCGAAAGTATGATCTCGACACACGGACAAAATGAATAAATGGACGATCCCTAATATGGATCCCAAAACCATATATAGATATGGTAACTGGATTGAAAAATTGACCAGTAAAATTGCGGTAAAAACTATGGAACAAACTATTAGTTTAAACTCCATGAGTAATAATTTAAATCTTTTAAGCCCTCGTGATTTATATCACCATGTGAAAAAATTATAAATTTATTCACATAGGCTTAATACTGGGTTTGCTTTCGGACCATTGACCCTTTTGGGTATGAATGCTTGTATTCAAGCAACACTTTCGAGAGATGCTAGGTGTCTCGACTATTTACCGTCCCCTTATGGGAGCAAAGAGACTAGTCTTTGTCATGGACCAGTCTATTTTGATGTCTATCCTAATTTAAGTTTAGCTTTATCGGATAGAAATCTTTATGATTCTCAGATCATTACAAATTCAAAGCTAAAGGTTATAACTTTTACCTCGATCCGAAGTGATAGGAATTACTTACGAATTCACTACAAGGTGTTACAACTTTAACACCTAATGTAAGGCATAAAACTACACCAGAAAGATCGTGTTAATAGACACAAATCTTTTAACTTCTAGTGTAGCAACACCCGTGATGATTCCTTGGAGTGAGATTCAATTTCCAATCATGGATTTGCGAAACGCTTTGTTCAACCACACCAATCATTAATAATGATTTGGACGATAGTCCAAACAACGTAAGGTGAAGTTATATTGAACTTTAAGAAACCTTTTGTTGGAAGAAGTTTGTCTTTGAGGTCCTCTTACAAGATCTCTATACCACAATCTTCTAGGCATTCAGGTTTCAAACCTGAATCTACAACACAAGATAATCAATCGTAGAAGAGATCCAGTATCTCTAATCAACAAATACCACATGGTATTTATACACGCAAAGCTAGGGAATCTCCCACAAGTCGAGAAATGGATTTTGTTTTATAGATGGATTATACACCTTATGAAACTTATCAATTTTATAAATTAAAATATGAAGAGTTGAGTAAATATTTTACTCCTACAGAATTGAAACCTATGCTTAGACCTTATGATGATTATTATGATTATCATCGAGGAATTGTACTCCCTCGACAAAATGGTTTTGTTTAGAGTATCGTAATCATAAAATTCTGAATGGCGAGTTGAGCGCAACTCGAGAAAAAGATATTAGTGATTTTCTTTAAAGCCAAACAAGAGGCTAGAAGAATTGCCTAAAGGAAAAATGGATTTTCCTAACAAAAAATACCTTAATTAAAAGGAATGAATTTACCTAATAAAAGAGGTAATTCAAGAACGAGAAAGGATTGATATTCCACCTATTATCACCGAAGTCCGAGGATATTACTACTAAAAATGTAATTTTACTCCTGTGAAAATTATATTGGTGTGTTAGAACTTCATCGTAAAAATGGACTACTACCGATGAAAAGGAGATGACAACTATTCATCCTCCAACAACACCTTTAAAAATTAAAAAGATAGTTCGAGATCTGGCTTTATATCAAGCCCCATGAAGAAGCCCAAAATCAAATGCGGATGGAGGATATTAATAAAATTTGTAAACGAATAACTATACAAATTTGTGTTTTACAAACAATTGGAGCTCAATTAATTAGAATTGAGAATAATCTTGAAAATATCCTTAAAAATATACCCTAGGATTGATCCTAATAAGGATAAAGAACCTTTAAAGAATAGTTCTTTTTAAAACAATACAGTTCTTTTGGTCATATTAGACCATCTATTCACCACCCGGTGGATATTCCCAATTTCAATTTGGATCGAGTCTTCATCCAAAAATGATTTTATTGAAATTATACACCCAATTAAACAAATTAAATCTTAATATTCTTTCTCAAGAATCTAATCTGAAGATGATATTAATCCAAATGAAATTTTGGATATTGAAGCAAATTTAAACTTCTCCTAATCTGAATAAAATAACTTATGAACGTATCACGAAGTGAGTCATATAGGTCACAAAGAGAATTATTATCCTAGACCCACTCCTCAGGATATTCTTTATGAAGAAGCCTATTTTAATGACCAAGTGTCTTATCAAGCTAAGACTATTTACACTTGGAATATTGATGCTAAATCTGATTATCAGATTTATCACACGCTACAGGAGATGCTCATGTATGCGAGTGTTTGCAAATCCCATGGAAATACAGATGCAGAGGTATGTAGATTTATTTCCCATGGATTTGTAGGTATTCTTAAAGGTTGGTGGGATAATGTTCTCACTCATGAGCAAAGAGATGAAATCTATAACTCTACCAAAGTGGAGTTTAGTCCCGAAGCTAATCAGAATATATCTATTTCTGACGCAGTCTACACTCTATGCCTGACCATTGTCCATCATTTTATTGGACCAGAAGGTTTGTCAGCTGAAAAGAATAGAGAGATGCTGCAAAATCTTAGATGTCCTACTCTATCTCATTTTAGATGGTATAAGGATGTCTTCCTCGCCAAAGTCCTACAATTACATGATGCTAATAGTGAGCATTGGAAATCTAAATTTATTGATGGTCTCCCTAACCTCTTTGCAGAAAAGGTTAGAAAGAAACTGAGAGATCTTAATGGAGGATCTATTATTTCTTATGAGTCTCATACATATGGGAGTCTCATCAGTCAGGTCATTCAAGAAGGCCTTAGCCTATGTAATGATCTTAAGCTGCAGTATCAGCTTAAAAAACAGAATCTTTCTGGGAGACAAGAGCTAGGAGAATTTTGTGAGCAATTTGCTTACGATATTCCTTCTCAAAGAAAGAAAATTTCTTCCCGAAAACCCCAGAAAAACAGTAAGAGAATATATTCTCGAAAAAATAAAAGGAGTTCCAATAAAAATTGGAAATCTAATAAAGATTTTTATAAGAATCCACACAATAAAAGTAATATTACTTGTTTAAAATGTGGAAAAATTGGTCATTATGCCAACCAATGTTATACTAAACAGAAAATCAATAATCTAGAGATTGATGAAGATCTTAAATTACAATTAAGTAAAATCTTACTTAATACTAGTTCTTCCTCATCGATAAATGAATCAAGATCCTTACTCTAGTACTTCAGAAAATGAAGCACCATGTCAGTGTAACATGTTGCAATCTAAATGTGATAGCATGAGAGCTATCTTACAGATGAATGGGTTAGCAATTAATGTTCTGACCTCAGAACAACAGTCGGTCTTAGAACTTATAGACTCTATCACTGACCCTGACACCAAGCTAAAGTTAATTAAAACTTGCTTTAAAACAGTTAAGGACAACATTGTTGATCCTACGGAAGGGTATAATCTTAAAGAGGTTTTTGATCGCCTAGGAAAGAATAAACCTAGTTCCTCAAAATCTCTTGTCACCCAGGATATCAATGATAAAATCCAGAATCTCAACAAAGAGATTCTTCATTTAAAGCAAAGAGTGTTTCAAATAGAAAAACACTATTTCAAGGAAGACAGTAACTTCCAACACTGCAGTTTCACTTCCTCTGTACTTTCTAGGAAATGGAATATTTTTATAACCTTGATTATTGACAAAGAATATATTCTAAATAATTATATTGCTTTAGTCGATAGTGGTGCAGATATGAATTGCATCCAAGAAGGATTAATTCCACCAAAATATTTTGAAACTACTACTCAAACTATGACCAGTGCTAGTGGTAGTAAAATTGTTATTCAGCATAAGCTTACTAAGGTTAATATTAGTAAGAATGAGGTTAATATACCTCTATCTTTTCTATTAATTAAAGGCCTTACCCAGCAAATTATACTGGGCACACCTTTCTTAAATACCATTATGCCTATAAATAAAATTGACAAGTATGGTATTTACACTAACTTTGAGGATCATCCTTTGGTCTTCGAATTTATCTCTTCTTCTTTGCAGGACAGGAAGATCCAAGGTTGTGAAATATAATTCACAAACAAAGGCTTTATGAGTATCCAAATATTTTGGAAATAATATACTCTTCATTATTCAGAGAATATTTCTCCTGGATTATATCCCTCGTATATCTAAGGCATAATTGAATGTCTTTTTACGTAATCCAGCAATGCTCCAATTTGGTTCATTGGAGAATCCATTATATGGACAAAGACACGAGCAACCTTTTAAAAGGCCTCTCAATCCTTTCAGATACCGCTAAGTGTTGACATGATCAACACTCTTGAGGACAATTTAGGCCTCCTTAATCGGATAATTCCTCCTGTGAGTCTCGTTGGTATTTCTAACAAAGATCAACAAGGGTAAAACCTTGAGTCCGATTATTTCAAAGACTTATGCGAGTTCTTCACATAATATTTTTCTAGAAAGTCTAAAAGTACTTGGTAAAAAGAAAAGTAGTATGATTTGATGATCTAGAGTTACCTTATGTCTATGATAACCCACATAAGTTCTTTACACATCAAAAGCTTCACAAATTTTCGAAGTCCATTTTGGACAATGTTATCAATGCCTTTGATCAAGATAATAAAAAAGATCTTATCCAGATTCTTAAAATCATCGCTAAATATTTTAGCAAGCTTAACCAGAACTCAATCAAGCCTTGGTCCCAGTTAATAAAACCAATAGTGCAAAAGATCCCTTGATTGTGTGTCTTGGAGTATTCTCTCCAAAGACTTTTCGTAATATTTTTGGAATAAAGCCAAAATTACCCTACCAAAGACTTTTTTACCCCAATTAATCCAAAATCTTCCTCCTTCACATTTTCAGAAATGGATTAATCATTGAAATTCAATAGTGTTGGGTTCTTGCCCTTTGATTATAAAAGGTATTGCCCATATTATCAAGGTACTCACAAGATACATCCTAGTCTTCATATCTTCCTTCCAAACCACATTTTGGCAATATTTTGGTCCCAAGATATGTTTTTAATTGATGAATTACTAGAGATGGGATTTATCAAATCCATAACCATCAAGATGAAGTATCTTTGGAAGCGGGAACTAATGAAAGAACATTCCCGCCCTTCACCATTGGTTCATGCCATAGAAAATACTATGATAAAATGGCATGGAACTCAAGCATCGAATTTACCACGCCTTTGTCCCGAATATACGTAAGATGAAACTTATCCCGCAGTATTTTTGGTCCCGAATCCATAAACGAGACCTTTTGATGACATATCAAGAGTTATTTCTCTTCGAATCTAAGGAGAAATTTCATATAATTACAAATGAAGACGTGATCGAGAAAATGGCCGAAATCCGTGCTATTGGTCTTCATCGATTAAATGGTTTATCGATCTAATTCAAAGACAAAAGTATCCAAAGTTTACTTTTTGTCTGAATCGATAGATTTATAATCCTTACGTAATCCTTGGACAATTCTAATAAAACCAAATTCTTTGAGAAATTCAATTTCAGGATGATTAGCTCTTTGGCTATTAGTCCAACAGCTATGGAGATCCTCAAATTAATTGAGGAAGAAGGACCTTATGGATATCTTAACCAGCTTGGGAACCTTTCCTCCGAGTCAGAACTAGAAGATGTGGATAATGATATCCTGATCCAAGTTGCTGAGAATCTACGCACTCAGCATAATGGCAGACACTATGGCCCAAATTAAGGACCAGAAATAAAATCAGCAGCGGTATTCTTACTACTTTATCCAAGAAGGACCCATGAAAGGGACATTTCACCTTTTCTTTTCTTTAAAGTCAAAAGGTAATGGAATAAAGTATCAAAAGGATTCTTATCCTTTGAAGACAGAAGTAAAAGACAAGTATGCTTTGTCAAGGTGGCCCACCGATTGCAAATTATTGAAGCACACGTGAAGCTTCTTTCTCGTCGGACTCCAAATTATATTTTGAGTTCCGACTAGTATAAAAGGGATACCTCACCCTTGTTGAGGGCATCCAATATTTTACCTTTCAATTTTCTTTCTAGTTTGCTAAGAGTGCTCTCCATCTCCCCTTGTAACATACACTTCCATCCATATAAATAAAAGTTCAGTTTAATCAAGTGTTCTTGCCGACCGATCTTCTTCTTCTTCGCGTTTTAATCGATAGTGTTTTACCCGATCTCTTTTTTTTTTGGTATCGAGCCATGGCAGCCATGGCAGCTTAATTTGAGGTTAGTGCATAACGGTGAGGAAATGTTTTACAATTATATTTAATTGTATGATTTCCTAAGTAAAGATGTAAGTAAGAGATATAAGTATGATTAAGGAAAAAGGTGTGAGGGTTACTCTTTAGGACTACTTGCTTAAAGGCTCGGTTTTCCGACCACAAGAATGTCCTTTGATCCTAAAAATACTTGTTGACTCTTCCTTTCCAGTATTATAAATAGTATCTTATTAGAGATAAAATTAAGATTACTTAATTTTATTCTTGTTGAAATAAGACTATTTGCTTTAGCAACAGGTCAATATTGTTTCTTTACGTTTATATTGGTAACTCTGGGACGTCACCAAAGTCGCGTAGGGTATATGCAGTGCCGTTTAGCAGAAAGCGTTTAGGCCGTTTGCTCCCGTAAAGCGTTGACGGACGTGGTTTTACTTAATATAAGCATTAAAGACTTGATTTTGATTATACTGTTTATAATATTTGGAGAAGAAGAAGATGTGTCAATGATTACATCAAGATTAGTTTTTATATTATTTGGTATAGTTATAATTCATTATACTCTACCTGTTTTGCACTAACACCTCAACCCCATGGCACAATCATCAAATAATGATGATCCGAGTTCAATTAAGAACACGTAATTAATCGAAAGTATGATCTCGACACACGTGACAAAATGAATAAATGGACGATCCCTAATATGGATCCCAAAACCATATATAGATATGGTAACCGGATTGAAAAATTGACCAAGAAAATTAAGTGTAAAAACTATGGAACAAACTATTAGTTTAAATTCCATGAGTAATAATTTAAATCTTTTAAGCCCTCGTGATTTATATCACCATGTGAAGAATTATAAATTTATTCACATAGGCTTAATACAGTTGCTTTCTTTCACCCATTGACCCTTTTGGGTATGAATGCTTGTATCCAAGCAACACTCGTGAGATGCTAGGTGTCTCGACTATTTACCGTCCCCTTATGGGAGCAAGAGAGACTAGTCTTTGTCATGGACCAGTCTATTTTGATGTCTATCCTAATTTAAGTTTAGCTTTATCGGATAGAAATCTTTATGATTCTCAGATCCTTACAAATTCAAAGCTAAAGGTTATAACTTTTACCCGATCTCAAGTGATAGGAATTACTTACGTAATTCACTACAAGGTGTTACACACCTTTAACACCTAATGTACGGCATAAAACTACACCAGGAAAGACTGTGTTAATAGACACAAATCTTTTAACTTCTAGTGTAGCAACACCCGTGATGATTCCTTGGAGTGAAATTCAATTTCCGTAATCATGGATTTGCAGAAACGCTGCTCAACCACACCAATTATTAATAATGATTTGGATCGATAGTCCAAACAAATGTAAGGTGAAGTTATATTGAACTTTAAGAAACCTTTGTTAGTAGAAGTTTGTCTTTGAGGTCCCCTTACAAGATCTCTATACCACAATCTTCTAGGCATTCAGTTTTAAACCTGAATCTATAACACAATATAATCAATCAGAAGAGATCCAGATTCTAATCAACAAATACCACATGGTATTTATACACGACAAGCTAGGGAATCTCCCACAATAAAATGGATTTTGTTTTATAAATGGATTATACACCTTATGAAACTTATCAATTTTATAAATTAAAATATGAAGAATTGAGTAAATATTTTACTCCTACGAATTGAAACCTATGCTTTCGACCCATATGATGATTATTATGATTATCATCGAGGAATTGTACTCCTCCTCGACAAAATGGTTTTGTTCTAGAGTACCGAATAATAATAAAATTCTGAATGGCGAGTTGAACGCGTGCAACTCGAGAAAAGATATTAGTGATTTCTTTAAAGCCAAACAAGAGGCTAGAAGAATTGCTAAGGAAAAAATGGATTTTCCTAACAATAATAATACCTTAATTACCAAAGATATGAATTTACCTAATAAAGAGGTAATTCAAGAACAGGAAAAGATTGTTATTCCACCTATTATCACTTGCAGTCCGGAGGATATTACTATTAAAAATGTAATTTTACTCCTGTAGAAAATTATATTGGTGTGTTAGAACTTCATCAGAAAAAATGGACTACTACTGATGAAAAGGAGATGACAGCTATTCATCCTCCAACAACACCTTTAAAATTAAAAGATAGTCTGGAGACTGTGGCTTATATCAAGCCCCATGAAGACGCACACAAATGCAATGCGTATTGAGGATATTAATAAAATTGGTAAAACGTAATAACTACACAAATTTGTGTTTACAAACAATTGGAGCTCAATTAATTAGAATTGAGAATAATAATGAAAATATCCTTAAAAATACTCCCTAGGCTTGATCCTAATAAGGATAAAGAACCTTTAAAGAATACTCTTTAAAACAATACAGTTCTTTTGGTCATATTAGACCATCTATTCAAAATTCCACCGTGGATATTCCCAATTTCAATTTGGATCAGTCTTCATCCAAAAATGATTTTATTGAGAAATTATACACTCAATTAAACAAATTAAATCTTAATATTCTTTCTCAAGAATCTAATTCTGAAGAGGATATTAATCCAAATGAAATTTTGGATATTGAAGCAAATTTCGCTTCTCCTAATCTGAATAAAATAACTTATGAACGAATCATCGCAGAAAAGTGAGTCATATAGGTCACAAAGAAGAATTATTATCCTAGACCCACTCCTCAGGATATTCTTTATGAAGAAGCCTATTTTAATGACCAAGTGTCTTATCAAGCTAAGACTATTTACACTTGGAATATTGATGCTAAATCTGATTATCAGATTTATCACACGCTACAGGAGATGCTCATGTATGCGAGTGTTTGCAAATCTCAGGGAAATACAGATGCAGAGGTATGTAGATTTATTTCCCATGGATTTGTAGGTATTCTTAAAGGTTGGTGGGATAATGTTCTCACTCATGAGCAAAGAGATGAAATCTATAACTCTACCAAAGTGGAGTTTAGTCCCGAAGCTAATCAGAATATATCTAGATCTGACGCAGTCTACACTCTATGCCTGACCATTGTCCATCATTTTATTGGACCAGAAGGTTTGTCAGCTGAAAAGAATAGAGAGATGCTGCAAAATCTTAGATGTCCTACTCTATCTCATTTTAGATGGTATAAGGATGTCTTCCTCGCCAAAGTCCTACAATTACATGATGCTAATAGTGAGCATTGGAAATCTAAATTTATTGATGGTCTCCCTAACCTCTTTGCAGAGAAGGTTAGAAAGAAACTGAGAGATCTTAATGGAGGATCTATTATTTCTTATGAGTCTCATACATATGGGAGTCTCATCAGTCAGGTCATTCAAGAAGGCCTTAGCCTATGTAATGATCTTAAGCTGCAGTATCAGCTTAAAAAACAGAATCTTTCTGGTAAACAAGAGCTAGGAGAATTTTGTGAGCAATTTGCTTACGATATTCCTTCTCAAAGAAAGAAGAAAATGTCTTCCCAAAAACCCCAGAAAAACAGTAAGAGAATATATTCTCGAAAACATAAAAGGAGTTCCAATAAAAATTGGAAACCTAATAAAGATTTTTATAAGAATCCACACAATAAAAGTAATATTACTTGTTTAAAATGTGGAAAAATTGGTCATTATGCCAACCAATGTTATACTAAACAGAAAATCAATAATCTAGAGATTGATGAAGATCTTAAATTACAATTAAGTAAAATCTTACTTAATACTAGTTCTTCTGAATCTGATAAGGAATCTGAAGATCCTTACTCTAGTACTTCAGAAAATGAAGCACCATGTCAGTGTAACATGTTGCAATCCAAATGTGATAGCATGAGAGCTATCTTACAAATGAATGGGTTAGCAATTAATGTTCTGACCTCAGAACAACAGTCGGTCTTAGAACTTATAGACTCTATTACTGACCCTGACACCAAGCTAAAGTTAATTAAAACTTGCTTTAAAACAGTTAAGGACAACATTGTTGATCCTACGGAAGGGTATAATCTTAAAGAGGTTTTTGATCGCCTAGGAAAGAATAAACCTAGTTCCTCAAAATCTCTTGTCACCCAGGATATCAATGATAAAATCCAGAATCTCAACAAAGAGATTCTTCATTTAAAGCAAAGAGTGTTCCAAATAGAAAAACACTATTTCAAGGAAGACAGTAACTTCCAACACTGCAGTTTCACTTCCTCTGTACTTTCTAGGAAATGGAATATTTTTATAACCTTGATTATTGACAAAGAATATATTCTAAATAATTATATTGCTTTAGTCGATAGTGGTGCAGATATGAATTGCATCCAAGAAGGATTAATTCCACCAAAATATTTTGAAACTACTACTCAAACTATGACCAGTGCTAGTGGTAGTAAAATTGTTATTCAGCATAAGCTTACTAAGGTTAATATTAGTAAGAATAAGGTTAATATACCTCTATCTTTTCTATTGATTAAAGGCCTTACCCAAAGAAATTATACCGAACACCTTTCTTAAATACCATTATGCCTATAAATAAAATTGACAAGTATGGTATTTACACTAACTTTGAGGATCATCCTTTGGTCTTCGAATTTATCTCTTCTTCTTCTTTGCGGGACAGAAGATCCAAGGTTGTGAAATATAATTCACAAACAAAGGCCTTATGAGTATCCAAATATTTTGGAAATAATATACTCTTCATTATTCAGAGAATATTTCTCCTGATTATATCCTCGTATATCTAAGGCATAATTGAATGTCTTTTTACGAATCCAAAGCATGCTCCAATTTGGTTCATTGGAGAATCCATTATATGGACAAAGACACGAGCAACCTTCAAAGGCCTCTCAATCCTTTCAGATATCGCTAGTGTTGACATGATCAACACTCTTGAGGACAATTTAGGCCTCCTTAATCGGATAATTCCTGTGAGTCCGTTGGTATCCCCGACAAAGACCAACAAGGGTAAAACCTTGAGTCCCGATTATTTCAAAGACCAATACGAAGTTCTTCACATAATATTTCTAGAAAGTCTAAAAGTACCGGTAAAAGAAAAGTACGATTTGATGATCTAGAGTTACCTTATGTCTATGATAACGCATATAAGTTCTTTACACATCAAAAAAGCTTCACAGCTTTTCGGAAGTCCATTTTGGACAATGTTATCAATGCCTTTGATCAAAGATAATAAAAAAGATCTTATCCAGATTCTTAAAATCATCGCTAAATATTTTAGCAAGCTTAACTTAACTCAATCAAGCCTTGGTCCCAAAGTTAATAAAACCAATAGTGCAAAGAGATCCCTTGATTGTGTGTCTTGGAGTATTCTCTCCAAAGACTTTTCGTAATATTTTTGGAATAAAGCCAAAATTACCCTACCAAAGACCTTTTACCCTAATTAATCCAAAATCTTCCTCCTTCACATTTTCAGAAATGGATTAATCATTGGAATTCAATAGTGTTGGGTTCTTGCCCTTTGATTATAAAAGGTATTGCCCATATTATCAAGGTACTCACAAGATATATCATCCAGTCTTCATATCTTCCTTCCAGCCACATTTTGGCAATATTTTGGTCCCGAAGATATGTTTTTAATTGATGAATTACTAGAGATGGGATTTATCAAATCCATAACCATCAGTACAGAAGTATCTTTGGAAGCAGGAACTAATGAAAGAACATTCCTGCCTTCACCATTGGTTCATGCCATAGAAAATACTATGATAAAATGGCATGGAACTGTTTCTGTGAATTTACCACAGCTTGTCCTGAATATACAGAAGATGAAACTTATCCTGCAGTATTTTTGGTCCGAATCCATAAACAGAGACCTTTTGATGACATATCAAGAGTTATTTCTCTTCGACTCTAAGGAGAAATTTCATATAATTTCAACAGAAGACGGATCGAGAAATGGCGAAAATGCGCTATTGGTCTTCATCAGATTAAATGGTTTATCAGATCTAATTCAGCACAAAAGTATCCAAAGTTTACTTTGTTGTCTGAATCTGATAGATTTCTAATCCTTACAGAATCCTTGGACAATTCTAATAAAACCAAATTCTTTGAGCAATTCAGCAGGATGAGCTCTTTGGCTCTTAGTCCAACGGCTTTGGAGATCCTCAAATTAATAGAGGAAGAAGGATCTTATGAGTATCTTAACCATCTTGGGTACCTTTCCTCTGAGTCAGAACTTGAAGATGTGGATAATGATATCCTGATCCAAGTTGCTGAGAATCTACGACTCAGCATAATGGCAGACATTATGGCCCAAATTAAGGACCAGAAATAGAATCAGCAGCTGTATTCTTACTACTTTATCCAAGAAGGACCCATGAAAGGGACATTTCACCTTTTCTTTTCTTTAAAGTCAAAAGGTAATGGAATAAAGTATCAAAAGGATTCTTATCCTTTGAAGACAGAAGTAAAAGACAAGTATGCTTTGTCAAGGTGGCCCGCCGACCGCAATTATCAAGCACACGAAATTTCTTCTGCGGACTCCAAATTATATTTTGAGTTCCGACTAGTATAAAAGGGATCCCTCACCCCTTGTTGAGAGGCATCCAATATTTTACCTTTCAATTTTCTTTTCTAGTTTGCTAAGAGTGCTCTCCATCTCCCCTTGTAACATACACTTCCATCCATATAAATAAAAGTTCGTTTAATCAAGTGTTCTTGTCTGGCCGACCGATCTTCTTCCGCGCGATTAATCGTGTTTTTACCCGATCTTTTTCAAGAATAAATTTTGGTATCGAGCCATGGCAGCTTTAATTTGAGGTTAGTGCATAACGGTGAGGAAATGTTTTACAATTATATTTAATTGTATGATTTCCTAAGAAAAGATGTAAGTAAGAGATATAAGTATGATTAAGGAAAAAAGGTGTGAGGGTTACTCTTTAGGACTACTTGCTTAAAGGCTCGGTTTTCCCACCACAAGAATGTCCTACCCGATCCTAAAATATCGTTGACTCTTCCTTTCCAAAGATTATAAATAGTATCTTATTAGAGATAAAATTAAGATTACTTAATTTTATTCTTGTTGAAATAAGACTATTTGCTTTAGCAAAGGTCAATATTGTTTCTTTACGTTTATATTGGTAACTCGACGGACGTCACCAAAGTCGCTAGGGTATATGCGATGCCGCTTAGCGTAAAAGCGTTTAGGCCGCTTGCTCCCCGTGAAAGCGTTGACGGTTTTACTTAATATAAGCATTAAAGACTTGATTTTGATTATACTTGTTTATAATATTTGGAGAAGAAGACGATGTGTCAATGATTACATCAAGTTTAGTTTTTATATTATTTGGTATAGTTATAATTCATTATACTCTACCTGTTTTTTGCACTAACACCTCAACCCCCATGGCACAATCATCAAATAATGATGATCCGAGTTCAATTAAGAACACGTAATTAATCGAAAGTATGATCTCGACACACGTGACAAAATGAATAAATGGACGATCCCTAATATGGATCCCAAAACCATATATAGATATGGTAACCGGATTGAAAAATTGACCAAGAAAATTGCGGTAAAAACTATGGAACAAACTATTAGTTTAAATTCCATGAGTAATAATTTAAATCTTTTAAGCCCTCGTGATTTATATCACCATGTGAAGAATTATAAATTTATTCACATAGGCTTAATACAGTTGCTTTCGCACCATTGACCCTTTTGGGTATGAATGCTTGTATCCAAGCAACACTCGAGAGATGCTAGGTGTCTCGACTATTTACCGCCCCTTATGGGAGCAAAGAGACTAGTCTTTGTCATGGACCAGTCTATTTTGATGTCTATCCTAATTTAAGTTTAGCTTTATCGGATAGAAATCTTTATGATTCTCAGATCCTTACAAATTCAAAGCTAAAGGTTATAACTTTTTACCCTCGATCTCAAGTGATAGGAATTACTTACGAATTCACTACAAGGTGTTACAGACCTTAACACCTAATGTACGGCATAAAACTACACCAGGAAAGACTGTGTTAATAGACACAAATCTTTTAACTTCTAGTGTAGCCACACCCAGGATGATTCCTTGGAGTGAAATTCAATTTCCAGAATCATGGACTTGCGTAAACGCTGCTCAAACCACACCAATTATTAATAATGATTTGGATCAGATAGTCCAAACAAAATGTAAGGTGAAGTTATATTGAACTTTAAGAAACCTTTTGTTAGTAGAAGTTTGTCTTTGAGGTCCCCTTACAAGATCTCTATACCACAATCTTCTAGGCATTCAGTTTCAGAAACTGAATCTATAACACAGTATAATCAATCTGTAGAAGAGATCCGTGATTCTAATCAACAAATACCACATGGTATTTATACACAAGCTAGGGAATCTCCCACAATGGAAATGGATTTTGTTTTATAAATGGATTATACACCTTATGAAACTTATCAATTTTATAAATTAAAATATGAAGAATTGAGTAAATATTTTACTCCTACGAATTGAAACCTATGCTTAGACCATATGATGATTATTATGATTATCATCGAGGAATTGTACTCCTCCTCGACAAAATGGTTTTGTCTAGAGTACCGTAATAATAAAATTCTGAATGGCGAGTTGAACGCAACTCAACTCGAGAAAAGATATTAGTGATTTTTTTAAAGCCAAACAAGAGGCTAGAAGAATTGCTAAGGAAAAAATGGATTTTCCTAACAATAATAATAATAATACCTTAATTACCAAAGATATGAATTTACCTAATAAAAAGGTAATTCAAGAACAGGAAAGAATTGTTATTTCACCTATTATCACTGAAGTCCAGGAGGATATTACTAGTAAAAAATGTAATTTTACTCCTGTAGAAAATTATATTGGTGTGTTAGAACTTCATCAGAAAAAATGGACTACCACTGATGAAAAGGAGATGACAGCTATTCATCCTCCAACAACACCTTTAAAATTAAAAGATAGTCTGGAGACTGTGGCTTATATTAAGCCCCATGAAGACGCACACAAATCTGTGCGTATTGAGGATATTAATAAAATTGGTAAACAGAATAACTACACAAATTTGTGTTTACAAACAATTGGAGCTCAATTAATTAGAATTGAGAATAATACTGAAAATATCCTTAAAAATACTCCTCGGCTTGATCCTAATAAGGATAAAGAACCTTTAAAGAACAGTTCTTTAAAACAATACAGTTCTTTTGGTCATATTAGACCATCTATTCAGCCACCGGTGGATATTCCCAATTTCAATTTGGATCAGTCTTCATCCAAAAATGATTTTATTGAGAAATTATACACTCAATTAAACAAATTAAATCTTAATATTCTTTCTCAAGGATCTAATTCTGAAGAGGATATTAATCCAAATGAAATTTTGGATATTGAAGCAAATTTCGCTTCTCCTAATCTGAATAAAATAACTTATGAACGTATCACGCAGAAGTGAGTCATATATATCACAAAGCAGAATTATTATCCTAGACCCACTCCTCAGATATTCTTTATGAAGAAGCCTATTTTAATGACCAAGTGTCTTATCAAGCTAAGACTATTTACACTTGGAATATTGATGCTAAATCTGATTATCGATTTATCACACGCCTGAGAGATGCTCATGTATGCGAAAGTGTTTGCAAATCTCGTGGAAATACATGCATGAGGTATATGTAGATTTATTTCCCATGGATTTGTAGGTATTCTTAAAGGTTGGTGGGATAATGTTCTCACTCATGAGCAAAGAGATGAAATCTATAACTCTACCAAAGTGGAGTTTAGTCCCGGGCTAATCGAAATATATCTAGATAGACGCTAGCTCTACACTCTATGCCCCACCATTGTCCATCATTTTATTGGACCAGAAGGTTTGTCAGCGGAAAAGAATAGAGAGATGTTGCAAAATCTTAGATGTCCTACTCTATCTCATTTTAGATGGTATAAGGATGTCTTCCTCGCCAAAGTCCTACAATTACATGATGCTAATAGTGAGCATTGGAAATCTAAATTTATTGATGGTCTCCCTAACCTCTTTCTGAGAAAAGTTTAGAAAGAAACTGAGAGATCTTAATGGAGGATCTATTATTTCTTATGAGTCCCATACATATGGGAGTCTCATCAGTCAGGTCATTCAAGAAGGCCTTAGCCTATGTAATGATCTTAAGCTGCAATATCAGCTTAAAAAACAGAATCTTTCTGTAAACAAGAGCTAGGAGAATTTTGTGAGCAATTTGCTTACGATATTCCTTCTCAAAGAAAGAAAGAAAAAAATTCTTCCCAAAACCCCAGAAAAAAGAAGAGAATATATTCTAAAAACATAAAAAGGAGTTCCAATAAAAATTGGAAACCTAATAAAGATTTTTATAAGAATCCACGCAATAAAAGTAATATTACTTGTTTAAAATGTGGAAAAATTGGTCATTATGCCAACCAATGTTATACTAAACAGAAAATCAATAATCTAGAGATTGATGAAGATCTTAAATTACAATTAAGTAAAATCTTACTTAATACTAGTTCTTCTGAATCTGATAAGGAATCTGAAGATCCTTACTCTAGTACTTCAGAAAATGAAGCACCATGTCAGTGTAACATGTTGCAATCCAAATGTGATAGCATGAGAGCTATCTTACAGATGAATGGGTTAGCAATTAATGTTCTGACCTCAGAACAACAGTCGGTCTTAGAACTTATAGACTCTATCACTGACCCTGACACCAAGCTAAAGTTAATTAAAACTTGCTTTAAAACAGTTAAGGACAACATTGTTGATCCTACGGAAGGGTATAATCTTAAAGAGGTTTTTGATCGCCTAGGAAAACATGAGCCTAGTTCCTCAAAATCTCTTGTCACCCAGGATATATCAATAAAAATCCAGATCTCAACAAAGAGATTCTTCATTTAAAGCAAAGAGTGTTCCAAATAGAAAAACACTATTTCAAGGAAGACAAGAACTTCCAACACCTGCAGCTTCACTTCCTCTCAGACTTTCTAGGAAATGGAATATTTTTATAACCTTGATTATTGACAAAGAATATATTCTAAATAATTATATTGCTTTAGTCGATAGTGGTGCAGATATGAATTGCATCCAAGAAGGATTAATTCCACCAAAATATTTTGAAACTACTACTCAAACTATGACCAGTGCTAGTGGTAGTAAAATTGTTATTCAGCATAAGCTTACTAAGGTTAATATTAGTAAGAATAAGGTTAATATACCTCTATCTTTTCTATTGATTAAAGGCCTTACCCAGCAAATTATACTGGGAACACCTTTCTTAAATACCATTATGCCTATAAATAAAATTGACAAGTATGGTATTTATACTAACTTTGAGGATCACCCTTTGGTCTTCGAATTTATCTCTTCTTCTTTGCAGGACAGGAAGATCCAAGATTGTGAAATATAATTCACAAACAAAGGCCTTATGAGTATCCAAATATTTTGGAAATAATATACTCTTCATTATTCAGAGAATATTTCTCCGGATTATATCCCCGTACATCTAAGGCATAATTGAATGTCTTTTTACGAATCCAAAGATGCTCCAATTTGGTTCATTGGAGAATCCATTATATGGACAAAGACACGAGCAACCTTCAAAGGCCTCCTCAATCCTTTCAGATATCGCTAGTGTTGACATGATCAACACTCTTGAGGACAATTTAGGCCTCCTTAACTCGATAATTCCTGTGAGTCCGCTTGGTATCCCCGACAAACCAACAAGGGTAAAACCTTGAGTCCGATTATTTCAAAGACCAATACGAAGTTCTTCGTATAATATTTCTAGAAAGTCTAAAAGTAATCGTAAAAAAAAAGTACGATTTGATGATCTAGAGTTACCTTATGTCTATGATAACAGACATAAAGTTCTTTACACATCAAAAAGCTTCACAAATTCGGAAGTCCATTTTGGACAATGTTATCAATGCCTTTGATCAAAGATAATAAAAAGATCTTATCCAGATTCTTAAAATCAATCGCTAAATATTTTAGCAAGCTTAACCGAACTCAATCAAGCCTTGGTCCCAAAAGTTAATAAAACCAATAGTGCAAAAAGATCCCTTGATTGTGTGTCTTGGAGTATTCTCTCCAAAGACTTTTCGAATATTTTTGGAATAAAGCCAAAATTACCCTACCAAAGACCTTTTACCCTAATTAATCCAAAATCTTCCTCCTTCACATTTTCAGAAATGGATTAATCATTGAATTCAATAGTGTTGGGTTCTTGCCCTTTGATTATAAAAGGTATTGCCCATATTATCAAGGTACTCACAAAGATACATCCTAGTCTTCATATCTTCCTTCCAGCCACATTTTGGCAATATTTTGGTCCTGAAGATATGTTTTTAATTGATGAATTACTAGAGATGGGATTTATCAAATCCATAACCATCAGTACAGAAGTATCTTTGGAAGCAGGAACTAATGAAAGAACATTCCTGCCTTCACCATTGGTTCATGCCATAGAAAATACTATGATAAAATGGCATGGAACTGTTTACTGTGAATTTACCACAGCTTGTCCTGAATATACAGAAGATGAAACTTATCCTGCAGTATTTTTGGTCCGAATCCATAAACAGAGACCTTTTGATGACATATCAAGAGTTATTTCTCTTTCGGACTCTAAGGAGAAATTTCATATAATTTCAGCAGAAGACAGGATCAGAGAAATGGCCGAAATTCGTGCTATTGGTCTTCATCAGATTAAATGGTTTATCAGATCTAATTCAGCACAAAAGTATCCAAAGTTTACTTTGTTGTCTGAATCTGATAGATTTCTAATCCTTACAGAATCCTTGGACAATTCTAATAAAACCAAATTCTTTGAGCAATTCAGCAGGATGAGCTCTTTGGCTCTTAGTCCAACGGCTTTGGAGATCCTCAAATTAATAGAGGAAGAAGGATCTTATGAGTATCTTAACCATCTTGGGTACCTTTCCTCTGAGTCAGAACTTGAAGATGTGGATAATGATATCCTGATCCAAGTTGCTGAGAATCTACGCACTCAGCATAATGGCAGACACTATGGCCCAAATTAAGGACCAGAAATAGAATCAGCAGCTGTATTCTTACTACTTTATCCAAGAAGGACCCATGAAAGGGACATTTCACCTTTTCTTTTCTTTAAAGTCAAAAGGTAATGGAATAAAGTATCAAAAGGATTCTTATCCTTTGAAGGCGTATAAAAGACAAGTATGCTTTGTCAAGGTGGCCCAACCGACCGCAATTATTGAATTATGAGCACACGTTCTTCTCGCGTGGGACTCCAAATTATATTTTGAGTTCGACTAGTATAAAAGGGATCCCTCACCCTTGTTGAGAGGCATCCAATATTTTACCTTTCAATTTTCTTTCTAGTTTGCTAAGAGTGCTCTCCATCTCCCCTTGTAACATACACTTCCATCCATATAAATAAAAGTTCAGTTTAATCAAGTGTTCTTGCTGCTGACTGATCTTCTTCCGCATTAATCAGGTGTTTTACCTGATCTCTTTTAAATTTTGGTATCAGAGCCATGGCAGCTTAATTTGAGGTTAGTGCATAACGGTGAGGAAATGTTTTACAATTATATTTAATTGTATGATTTCCTAAGTAAAGATGTAAGTAAGAGATATAAGTATGATTAAGGAAAAAGGTGTGAGGGTTACTCTTTAGGACTACTTGCTTAAAGGCTCGGTTTTCCGACCACAAGAATGTCCGCCTGGATCCTAAAATACTGTTGACTCTTCCTTTCCAGTATTATAAATAGTATCTTATTAGAGATAAAATTAAGATTACTTAATTTTATTCTTGTTGAAATAAGACTATTTGCTTTAGCAACAGGTCAATATTGTTTCTTTACGTTTATATTGGTAACTCGGGGCGCCACCAAAGTCGTAGGGTATATGCAAAGGCCGTTTAGCGTAAAAGCGCTTTAGGCCGCTTTGCTCCCGTAAAGCGTTGACAGACGTGGTTTTACTTAATATAAGCATTAAAGACTTGATTTTGATTATACCGCTTATAATATTTGGAGAAGAAGACGATGTGTCAATGATTACATCAAGAATAGTTTAAATATTATTTGGTATAGTTATAATTCATTATACTCTACCTGTTTTGCACTAACACCTCAACCCCCATGGCACAATCATCAAATAATGATGATCTGAGTTCAATTAAGAACACAGAATTAATCGAGTATGATCTCGACACGACAAAATGAATAAATGGACGATCCCTAATATGGATCCCAAAACCATATATAGATATGGTAACTGGATTGAAAAATTGACCAATAAAATTGCGGTAAAAACTATGGAACAAACTATTAGTTTAAATTCCATGAGTAATAATTTAAATCTTTTAAGCCCTCGTGATTTATATCACCATGTGAAGAATTATAAATTTATTCACATAGGCTTAATACAGTGTTGCTTTCGCACCATTGACCCTTTTGGGTATGAATGCTTGTATCCAAGCAACACTCGAGATGCTAGGTGTCTCGACTATTTACCGTCCCCTTATGGGAGCAAGAGAGACTAGTCTTTGTCATGGACCGGTCTATTTTGATGTCTATCCTAATTTAAGTTTAGCTTTATCGGATAGAAATCTTTATGATTCTCAGATCCTTACAAATTCAAAGCTAAAGGTTATAACTTTTTACCTGGATCTGAAGTGATAGGAATTACTTACAGAATTCACTACAAGGTGTTACAGACCTTAACACCTAATGTACGGCATAAAACTACACCAGGAAAGACTGTGTTAATAGACACAAATCTTTTAACTTCTAGTGTAGCCACACCCAGGATGATTCCTTGGAGTGAAATTCAATTTCCAGAATCATGGACTTGCAGAAACGCTGTTCAACCACAGCCAATTATTAATAATGATTTGGATCAGATAGTCCAAACAACAGAAGGTGAAGTTATATTGAACTTTAAGAAACCTTTTGTTAGTAGAAGTTTGTCTTTGAGGTCCCCTTACAAGATCTCTATACCACAATCTTCTAGGCATTCAGAAACCTAATCTATAACACAAGATAATCAATCTGTAGAAGAGATCCGTATCTCTAATCAACAAATACCACATGGTATTTATACACAGCAAGCTAGGGAATCTCCCACAGCGTCAGAAATGGATTTTGTTTTATAAATGGATTATACACCTTATGAAACTTATCAATTTTATAAATTAAAATATGAAGAATTGAGTAAATATTTTACTCCTACGAATTGAAACCTATGCTCGTGCCCATATGATGATTATTATGATTATCATCGAGGAATTGTACTCCTCGACAAAATGGTTTTGTCTAGAGTACCGTAATAATAAAATTCTGAATGGCGAGTTGAAGCGCAACTCGAGAAAAAGATATTAGTGATTTCTTTAAAGCCAAACAAGAGGCTAGAAGAATTGCTAAGGAAAAAATGGATTTTCCTAACAATAATAATAATAATACCTTAATTACCAAAGATATGAATTTACCTAATAAAAGGTAATTCAAGAACAGGAAAGATTGTTATTTCACCTATTATCAATTGAAGTCCGTGAGGATATTACTAGTAAAAAATAATTTTACTCCCCGTGAGAAAATTATATTGGTGTGTTAGAACTTCATCGTAAAAATGGACTACCAACGATGAAAAGGAGATGACTATTCATCCTCCAACAACACCTTTAAAATTAAAAGATAGTCCGAGACCAATGATATTAAGCCCCATGAAGACGCACCAAAATCAGTCGTATTGAGGATATTAATAAAATTGGTAAAAAGAATAACTACACAAATTTGTGTTTACAAACAATTGAGCTCAATTAATTAGAATTGAGAATAATCTAAAAATATCCTTAAAAATACTCCTAGGCTTGATCCTAATAAGGATAAAGAACCTTTAAAGAACAGTTCTTTAAAACAATACAGTTCTTTTGGTCATATTAGACCATCTATTCAAAACACCGTGGATATTCCCAATTTCAATTTGGATCGGTCTTCATCCAAAAATGATTTTATTGAGAAATTATACACTCAATTAAACAAATTAAATCTTAATATTCTTTCTCAAGGATCTAATTCTGAAGAGGATATTAATCCAAATGAAATTTTGGATATTGAAGCAAATTTAAAGCTTCTCTAATCTGAATAAAATAACTTATGAAACGTATCACGCAGAAAAATGAGTCATATAGGTCACAAAGCACAATTATTATCCTAGACCCACCCTCGGGATATTCTTTATGAAGAAGCCTATTTTAATGACCAAGTGTCTTATCAAGCTAAGACTATTTACACTTGGAATATTGATGCTAAATCTGATTATCAGATTTATCACACGCCACAGAGATGCTCATGTATGCGAAAGTTTTTGCAAATCTCGTGGAAATACAGATCTGAGGGTATGTAGATTTATTTCCCATGGATTTGTAGGTATTCTTAAAGGTTGGTGGGATAATGTTCTCACTCATGAGCAAAGAGATGAAATCTATAACTACTCTACCAAAGTGGAGTTTAGTCCCTATGCCTAATCGAATATATCTAGATCCGACGCATGCTACACTCTATGCCCCACCATTGTCCATCATTTTATTGGACCGTAAAAGGTTTGTCATGAAAAGAATAGAGATGTTGCAAAATCTTAGATGTCCTACTCTATCTCATTTTAGATGGTATAAGGATGTCTTCCTAGCCAAAGTCCTACAATTACATGATGCTAATAGTGAGCATTGGAAATCTAAATTTATTGATGGTCTCCCTAACCTTTTTTTGGAAAAGTTAAAAGAAACCGGTTTATCTTAATGGAGGATCTATTATTTCTTATGAGTCCCATACATATGGGAGTCTCATCGAATTTGTCATTCAAGAAGGCCTTAGCCTATGTAATGATCTTAAGCTGCAATATCGGCTTAAAAAAGTAATCTTTCCGGTAAACAAGAGCTAGGAGAATTTTGTGAGCAATTTGCTTATTAATTTATTCCTTCTTCAAAGAAAGAAAATTTCTTCCCGAAAACCCCAGAAAAACAGTAAGAGAATATATTCTCGAAAACATAAAAGGAGTTCCAATAAAAATTGGAAACCTAATAAAGATTTCTATAAGAATCCACACAATAAAAGTAATATTACTTGTTTAAAATGTGGAAAAATTGGTCATTATGCCAACCAATGTTATACTAAACAGAAAATCAATAATCTAGAGATTGATGAAGATCTTAAATTACAATTAAGTAAAATCTTACTTAATACTAGTTCTTCTGAATCTTGATAAGGAATCTGAAGATCCTTACTCTAGTACTTCAGAAAATGAAGCACCATGTCACTGTAACATGTTGCAATCCAAATGTGATAGCATGAGAGCTATCTTACAGATGAATGGATTAGCAATTAATGTTCTGACCTCAGAACAACAGTCGGTCTTAGAACTTATATACTCTATTCTACCCCGACACCAAGCTAAAGTTAATTAAAACTTGCTTTAAAACAGTTAAGGACAACATTGTTGATCCTACGGAAGGGTATAATCTTAAAGAGGTTTTTGATAGCCTAGGGAAGACATAAAAAATCTAGTTCCTCAAAATCTCTTGTCACCCAGGATATCAATGATAAAAACAAATCTCAACAAAGAGATTCTTCATTTAAAGCAAAGAGTGTTCCAAATAGAAAAACACTATTTCAAGGAAGACAAGAACTTCCAACACTTGCTTTCACTTCCTCCTAACTTTCTAGGAAATGGAATATTTTTATAACCTTGATTATTGACAAAGAATATATTCTAAATAATTATATTGCTTTAGTCGATAGTGGTGCAATATGAATTGCATCCAAGAAGGATTAATTCCACCAAAATATTTTGAAACTACTACTCAAACTATGACCCGGTGTGTGGTAGTAAAATTGTTATTCAAAGATAAGCTTACTAAGGTTAATATTAGTAAGAATAAGGTTAATATACCTCTATCTTTTCTATTGATTAAAGGCCTTACCCAAAGAAATTATACTTGAACACCTTTCTTAAATACCATTATGCCTATAAATAAAATTGACAAGTATGGTATTTACACTTGACTTTGAGGATCAATATATCTTTGGTCTTCTAATTTATCTCTTCTTTAACTGAGAATTCTTGAAGATCCAAGGTTGTGAAATATAATTCACAAACAAAGGCCTTATGAGTATCCAAATATTTTGGAAATAATATACTTTCATTATTCAGGAGAATATTTCTCCCGGATTATATCCCAAAATCTAAGGCATAATTGAATGTCTTTTTATTAATCCAAAGATGCTCCAATTTGGTTCATTGGAGAATCCATTATATGGACAAAGATTTATCTTCAACAACCTTCAAAGGCCTCTGGAATCCTTTCCCAGGATAATTCAAAGTGTTGACATGATCAACACTCTTGAGGACAATTTAGGCCTCCTTAACATAGATAATTCCTGTGAGTCCGCCTTTTATCCCCGACAAGACCAACAAGGGTAAAACCTTGAGTCCGACATTATTTCAAAGACCAATCACGAAGTTCTTCGTGATAATATTTCTAGAAAGTCTAAAAGTCTTTAAAAGAAAAGTATCGATTTGATGATCTAGAGTTACCTTATGTCTATGATAACAAAAGTTCTTTTTGACATCAAAATCTTCACAAAATTAAGTCCATTTTGACAATGTTATCAATGCCTTTGACTAATAAAAAGATCTTATCCAGATTCTTAAAATCAAACAAATATTTTATGGTTTAACAAGAACTCAATCAAGCCTTGGTCCCAAAAGTTAATAAAACCAATAGTGCAAAATGATCCCTTTGATTTTGTGTCTTGGATATTCTCTCCAAAGACTTTTTTAGATATTTTTGGAATAAAGCCAAAATCATCCTACTAAAAGGCAATGAATTAATCCAAAATCTTCCTCCTTCACATTTTTACCATAAATGGATTAATCATTGGAATTCAATAGTGTTGGGTTTTGCCCTTTGATTATAAAAGGTAATCACCTTAAAATTCTCAAGGTACTCACAAGATACATCCTAGTCTTCATATTTCCTTCCAAACACATTTTGGCAATATTTTGTCCCAAGATATGAATTAATTGATGAATTACTAGAGATGGGATTTATCAAATCCATAACCATCGAAGATGTGGATCTTTGGAATCCTTTAATGAAAGAACATTCTTTCAAATTTTCATTTGGTTCATGCCATAGAAAATACTATGATAAAATGGCATGGAACTGCTTAAAATCATTTTCCTCGTATACGTAAATTATCCTTTTTTTGGTCCTAATCCATAAACGTTTTTGATGACATATCAAGAGTTATTTCTCTTCGGACTCTAAGGAGAAATTTCATATAATTTCGAAAAATGGATCGCTATCTTCACCGGCATGATGATGTTTCCATGACATCAATTAAATGGTTTATCGTCTAATTCAAAGAAAAATCCAAAGTTTACTTTGTTGTCCGAATCGATAGATTTCTCTCCTCCTTACAGAATCCTTGGACAATTTTAATAAAACCAAATTCTTTGAGCAATTTATATCCAGCTCTTTTGGCTCTTAGTCCAACATATTGGAGATCCTCAAAAATTAATAGAGGAAAAGAAGGATCTTATGACTATCTTAACCATCTTAAGGAACCTTCAGGTTCACGTCAAATTTTTGAAGATGTGGATAATGATATCCTAATCCAAGTTTTGAAATCTACGATAATAATGGCGTACACTATGGCCCAAATTAAGGACCGAAATAGAATCGGCGATTCTTACTACTTTATCCAAGAAGGACCCATGAAAGGGACATTTCACCTTTTCTTTTCTTTAAAGTCAAAAGGTAATGGAATAAAGTATCAAAAGGATTCTTATCCTTTGAAGGCGTATAAAAAAGACAAGTATGCTTTGTCAAGGTGGCCCGGTCAGACCGCAATTATTGGAAGAATATTAGCATGGGGACTCCAAATTATATTTTGAGTTCCGACTAGTATAAAAGGGATCCCTCATCCTTGTTGTTGCAGGCATCCAATATTTTACCTTTCAATTTTCTTTCTAGTTTGCTAAGAGTGCTCTCCATCTCCCCTTAAAATTACATCAATCCATCCATATAAATAAAAGTTCGGTTTAATCAAGTGTTTGGGCTGAAATCTTCTTCCGCATCATCGGTTCTGTTTTATGATCTTTTTAAATTTTGGTATCAGAGCCATGGCAGCTTAATTTGAGGTTAGTGCATAACGGTGAGGAAATGTTTTACAATTATATTTAATTGTATAATTTCCTAGGTAAAGATGTAAGTAAGAGATATAAGTATGATTAAGGAAAAAGGTTTGAGGGTTACTCTTTAGGACTACTTGCTTAAAGGCTCGGTTTTCCGACCACAAGAATGTCCGCCTGGATCCTAAAATACTGTTGACTCTTCTTTTCCAGTATTATAAATAGTATCTTATTAGAGATAAAATTAAGATTACTTAATTTTATTCTTGTTGAAATAAGACTATTTGCTTTAGCAAAAGGTCAATATTGTTTCTTTACGTTTATATTGGTAACTCTGGGACGTCACCAAAGTCGCGTAGGGTATATGCAGTGCCGTTTAGCAGAAAGCGTTTAGGCCGTTTGCTCCCCGTAAAGCGTTGACAGACGTGGTTTTACTTAATATAAGCATTAAAGACTTGATTTTGATTATACTGTTTATAATATTTGGAGAAGAAGAAGATGTGTCAATGATTACATCAAGATTAGTTTTTATATTATTTGGTATAGTTATAATTCATTATACTCTACCTGTTTTGCACTAACACCTCAACCCCCATGGCACAATCATCAAATAATGATGATCTGAGTTCAATTAAGAACACAGAATTAATCGAGTATGATCTCGACACCGCGGGACAAAAATGAATAAATGGACGATCC
The DNA here is from genome assembly GCF_015680905.1 of Coptis chinensis. Lineage (NCBI taxonomy): Eukaryota > Viridiplantae > Streptophyta > Magnoliopsida > Ranunculales > Ranunculaceae > Coptis > Coptis chinensis. The sequence continues at coordinate 19,686,452 of NC_141456.1, read as the reverse complement.
CTAATATGGATCCCAAAACCATATATAGATATGGTAACCGGATTGAAAAATTGACCCGATAAAATTGCGGTAAAAACTATGGAACAAACTATTAGTTTAAATTCCATGAGTAATAATTTAAATCTTTTAAGCCCTCGTGATTTATATCACCATGTGAAGAATTATAAATTTATTCACATAGGCTTATCTACAGGTTGCTTTCGGACCATTGACCCTTTTGGGTATGAATGCTTGTATCCAAGCAACACTTCGAGAGATGCTAGGTGTCTCGACTATTTACCGTCCCTTATGGGAGCAAAGTAGAGACTAGTCTTTGTCATGGACCCGTCTATTTTGATGTCTATCCTAATTTAAGTTTAGCTTTATCGGATAGAAATCTTTATGATTCTCAGATCCTTACAAATTCAGGCTAAAGGTTATAACTTTTACCGGATCTCAAGTGATAGGAATTACTTACGAGAATTCACTACAAGGTGTTACTGGACCTTAACACCTAATGTACGGCATAAAACTACACCAGAAAAGATCGTGTTAATAGACACAAATCTTTTAACTTCTAGTGTAGCCACACCCGGATGATTCCTTGGAGTGAAATTCAATTTCGAAATCATGGACTTGCGAAACGCTGCTCAACCACAGCCAATTATTAATAATGATTTGGATCGGATAGTCCAAACAAATGTAGGTGAAGTTATATTGAACTTTAAGAAACCTTTTGTTAGTAGAAGTTTGTCTTTGAGGTCCCCTTACAAGATCTCTATACCACAATCTTCTAGGCATTCAGTTTTAAAACTGAATCTATAACCTGAGATAATCAATCTGTAGAAGAGATCCGTATCTCTAATCAACAAATACCACATGGTATTTATACACAGCAAGCTAGGGAATCTCCCACAGCGTCAGAAATGGATTTTGTTTTATAAATGGATTATACACCTTATGAAACTTATCAATTTTATAAATTAAAATATGAAGAATTGAGTAAATATTTTACTCCTACAGAATTGAAACCTATGCTCAGGCCATATGATGATTATTATGATTATCATCAGAGGAATTGTACTCCTCTGACAAAATGGTTTTGTCTAGAGTACCAGAATAATAAAATTCTGAATGGCAGAGTTGAGCGTGCAACTCTGAGAAAAGATATTAGTGATTTCTTTAAAGCCAAACAAGAGGCTAGAAGAATTGCTAAGGAAAAAATGGATTTTTCCTTAATTACCAAAGATATGAATTTACCTAATAAAGAGGTAATTCAAGAACAGGAAAGGATTGATGTTCCACCTGTTATCGCTGAAGTCAAGGAGGATATTACTATTAAAAAATGTAATTTTACTCCTGTAGAAAATTATATTGGAATATTAGAATGTGAAACAAAACATTCTAAGGCGAACATGGATATGTTGACTATTCTTCCTCCAATAAAAGAAAAGGATAGTAACACACTAGTTACTAAAATCAACGATTCCAAGACTTATAAAAAACCAATAAGTCTTAGAGAAAAGCAGCATTGGAAGAGACTTAGGCCTAAAGCTAAAGCCCTTCGTTTTTGTATTAAATGTGATCATAATGGTCATAAGACTAGTCAGTGTTCTACCAGACCACAAGACTATAGTAATCTTTTGAAGATAAGAAAATTTAAGATTAATCCACAGGAAAAGATTTATGATCTTAATTATCTTCAAAACTTTATGACCTTACAAAATCTTGGTTCTTATAATCATATGAGACTTCCTAATACTTTATATAAAGGAAAATCTCATATCACTAGTATTCAGGATCTACAGTATGAGGTTAATAACCTTAAAACAGACATAAAAGCCTTAAAGACCAATAAGAATATGGTGGACAATTTTGAAATTCAGAATTACACTAAGGCTAATCACATTACATTCCAAAGATGGAATGTCCATGTTAATTTAGTTATTAAAGGAGAATATACTCTCACTAATCATGTTGCCCTTATTGACAGTGGAGCAGATCTAAATTGTATTCAAGAAGGTTTAGTTCCCACAAAATATTTTGAGAAATCTACTCAAAATCTTTCTACTGCTAGTGGAGCACCTATGCAGGTTGCATACAAATTAACAGATGTATTCATCTGCAAAGAAGGACATTGTTTATCTACTACCTTTCTTCTGGTAAAAGATATGTCCCAGCATACTATTTTAGGAAATCCTTTCCTTAACTCTATCATGCCTATTACTAGTATCACTAATATAGGTATTCATGCAACTATTGATAAAAAGAGAGTTATCTTTGAGTTCATAACTCCTCCGGTTCAAAAGCAGGTTGCTATGATCAATACAAATCTAGTAGCCAAAGAAAGTCAATTAAACTTTCTCAAAGAAGAAATAACTTCTTTAAAGTTACAGCAAAGACTCAACAGTAAGGAGTTTCAGAATAAAATTGAACAAATTAAAAATCAATTTATTAATGAAGTCTGTAGTGATATTCCCAATGCTTTTTGGGAAAGAAAAAAGCATATGGTTTATTTACCCTATGAATCTAGCTTTAATGAACAGTTTATTCCCACTAAGGCTAGACCCAGTCAAATGAAATCGAAATATTTGACTTTATGCGAGAAAAGAGATCGAGTCTTCGGATAAGAAGTTGATTACCCCAAGTAAATCTCCTTGGAGTTGTACAGCTTTTTATGTCAATAAAGCAGCTGAAAAAGAAAGAGGTGTTCCCAGACTGGTTATTAATTTCAAACCTCTTAATACTGCCTTGCAATGGATTAGATATCCTATTCCTAATAAAAAGGATTTATTAGATCGTTTATCTACAGCGATCATCTTCTCAAAGTTTGACCTTAAGTCAGGTTACTGGCAAGTCCAAATTGCCCCTGAAGATAGGTATAAAACTGCTTTTACAGTACCCTTTGGACATTATGAATGGACAGTAATGCCCTTTGGTTTGAAGAATGCCCCCTCGGAATTTCAGAATATTATGAATGAGATTTGCAATCCTTATTCGGATTTTGCTATTGTCTATATTGATGATATTCTAATTTATTCTAAATCTCTAGAACAGCATATTAAGCATTTAAAGATATTTAAAGAGCTTATTAAACGAAATGGTTTAGTAGTGTCGGCTCCAAAAATGAAGTTGTTTCAAACAACTGTTCGTTTTCTTGGGCATAACATTACTGAAGGAAAAATTATTCCTATAGACAGAAGTATTGAGTTTGCTTCTAAATTTCCTGATGAAATTTTAGACAAAACTCAGTTACAAAGATTTCTTGGTAGTTTGAATTATTTGGCAGACTATTATAAAAATCTTTCACAGGATACCTCTATTCTATACTCCAGATTAACAAAGGTTCCAACCTCTTGGAGTACAGCTCATACTAGTGCGGTACAAAAAATTAAGCTGAAGGCAAAACAGTTACCTTGCTTATCTTTGCCTAATTTTGATTGGTTAAAAATTGTGGAAACAGATGCTTCTAACCTTGGTTATGGGGGTATCTTAAAACAGAAGAATCCTATCTCTAGTAAGGAAGAATTAATCCGTTTTACTTCTGGAACTTGGAAGAAAGCACAGATTAATTATTCTACTATTAAACAAGAGATTCTGTCCTTGGTAAAGTGTATTCATAAATTCCAGGATGATTTACTGAATCAGAAGTTCTTGGTACGTATTGATTGTAGTGCTGCTAAACAGGTATTACAGAAAGATATCAAGAATATTGCTTCTAAACAAATCTTTGCAGGATGGCAAGCGGATCTTTCTGCCTTTGATTTTGATATTCAATATATCAAAGGTGATTCTAATTCTTTGCCAGATTTTTTAACTAGAGAATTCTTGCAGGGATCATGAGCACCTCTCAGAGAGGCAGAGGTCGTGGTTATACCACAAGAGGCCGTGGAAAAAGCAAAGGAAAATATAATTTCCTTGACAATAAGGAGCAATTTCCTCCGTTATCACAGCAAAAAGGAAAGTCAATGAAAGAGGCTGTCCTTACTCCTCTGACTCCTTATGTCCCTAATAAAAGGGCAGATCAAACAGTCATTTATCTTCAACCAGTGATGAAAGCAGGGATGCCCGATCCCGGGAAATTCAAAGAAGATATTTTGACACACGCGGTATCATTGTTGGCGGGCAAACATAGATATATCTATGAAGAAATTTTAGCTTCGGCTACCTCCAAGTATGGATATTCACCATAATGCTTCAAAGATCATCGATTGAAATATAGTCCGATCTCTTACAAAGAAAGCAATCTTTAAGAGAATTATCTCTTACAATGAGTGGGGTTTGGATCCCAACAAGTGTCGAAAATTGAGTTAGACAAATATCCTATATAACTCTTTGGGACTATATCTCAAATTTTACTAATGTGTTTTTCTATCGGAATTCTCACAGGAAAAACACTCATGGTTTATCAAGCTATGCCCACAGTCCATCAAGACTGACTATCCATATTGGATCTTTCAATGGTGGGAGTATTTTGGTCCAGAATTGGATATTCTCCCAGAGAATCTTTTAGATATTTTTCTAAAATGGACTGACAATCATCCCCAGCTAAAAGGCAATGATAAGATGCCAAGAGGATTATCATCCTTGACCTTTTTTACCATATATGGTATTCCTTGGATATTCAAGTGGGATTTTAGTTGTGAATATAATCACCTTAAAATTCCTGTCCTGAAGAGAAAATTCTATTCAAGATGGTGGATTTCTTTTCCAACAGATGAAGCCATCATCAGCATTGAGAATGATTTGAAATCATTCATAGAACGGACTCCCAGAATTAATCCTACAGAAGATGTGGATACAGGGAATCCTTTCGATATGATGAAGAATCTTATTAAATTTCAGAATCCCAGTTTCTCTGACAGCCAAATCAATGAGTTATGCATGGAGAAGCTTAAAAATCATTTTGTAAATTCCTTTAAGTTACCCGTTTTGGAATCCCAGGGTACTAAGGAAATTTCATCCTCAGAAAATGCATTGCTATCTTCTCAGCATGATGATGTTTCCATGACATCAATTAATAGTCAAGAAGAAGCAAACCAATTTTCTTGCTTAGCTGGAGAAGGTCAGCCTGAAGAAGAATTGGGGGACAATTTTGATATTACAGAAGCAATAACCCTGTTATATCCAAGCTCTTCCAAGACTCTGAAGAACCTATGGACATATGGGGCAAGTTCAAAGAAGCCCTTAAGGCAAAACAGGAATCCAAGACTACTTCCTTGAACAAATAAGGAAGTTCAGGTTTACACGGCAAATTTTCAGAATCCCAAAGATAATAATATCTTTTCAGCATAATGGCAGACACTATGGCCCAAATTAAGGACCAGAAATAAAATCAGCAGCTGTATTCTTACTACTTTATCCAAGAAGGACCCATGAAAGGGACATTTCACCTTTTCCTTTCTTTAAAGTCAAAAGGTAATGGAATAAAGTATCAAAAGGATTCTTATCCTTTGGAGGCAGAAGTAAAAGACAAGTATGCTTTGTCAAGGTGGCCCAGTCGACTGCAATTATTGAAGCACACGTAGCCACTTCCTGTGCGGACTCCAAATTATATTTTGAGTTCCGACTAGTATAAAAGGGATCCCTCACCCTTGTTGAGAGGGATCCAATATTTTACCTTTCAATTTTCTTTCTAGTTTGCTAAGAGTGCTCTCCATCTCCCCTTGTAACATACACTTCCATCCATATAAATAAAAGTTCAGTTTAATCAAGTGTTCTTGCTGCTGACTGATCTTCTTCCGCATTAATCAGGTGTTTTACCTGATCTCTCTTTCCTTATTTGGTATGATACTCTCCAAAATGTTTGCTAAGATAGTGTGTAAAACCTATTTGGTAAAGCATGAGATCAGGTTTTACACACTACTATGAGATCAGGTTTTACACACTACTATGAGAAATAAGATAGTGTCCAAAATGTTTTACCTGATCTCTCTTTCCTTCCCATGAGATGGAGAATATTAGCATCTCCCCTAAACGCTTTATTTCTCTGATACCAAATAAGGAAAGATCATACTTATATATATATTAAATGCAATGGTTGTGGAGAAATAAATGTATAGACACTCTATTATTTTATCTATGAGGTAGTATAGTATGTGTGGATATTTTCCCACGGGATTGTGGCTTAGTGCAATAATATATTGGCACGTGAAAGAATGAAAGTGGTTATGAGATATAATTGAGATATTTCTAAATATTGTGGCTTAGTGCAATAATGTATTTGACCTGCACGTGATATAGTGGAATCATTATGAGTCATAAATGTATGACCTTTGAATAAATTACGTAACCAAAATCCTAGAACCTAGCTACCACAACTCATGTGATTTGGCCCTTCTGGCGTTTCAGTGAATCTGAATGGCCTTCGGGCGTAAGTAATGTGATTGGCCCTTCTGGCGTTTCAGTGAATCTGAATGGCCTTCGGCGAATAATGTGTTTGGCCCTTCCGGCGTTTCAGTGAATCTGAATGGCCTTCGGCTAAAGTAATGTGATTGGCCCCTTCCGGCGTTTGATGAATCTGAATGGCCTTCGGGCGTAAGTAATGTGATTGGCCCTTCTGGCGTTTCAGTGAATCTGAATGGCCCTTCTGGCGTAGCCGAATAGTGGCTTGATTATTCCGTTCGCAATATTAGAACAAGACGCGCGATATTTTATGCCGAATAGTGGCAGTACTTACATAATGGCTTCCGTGTGAGGGTTACCTGGTGTCGCGCATCCCGGCTTAGGGTAGTTACGCACGAAGTGGTTCATTATGTAAGGGGAGGCATGTGGATGTACATGTTCGGCGTTGGGAAGCGATTGTGGTAGCCAGGGAAACTAGGTAAGACATAGATACGACGTAAATTTTAGGGACACACAAAGAAAGCCTTAATTAATATAATTGTGGTAATGTGTTGGTTAATTATATATCTGTAAATATATGATTGTATATGGCTTTGCTGAAGGGTGGGTCAAACTAATTACTTAGGCAGAGACGACCCACTCTGTAATTGAGCATGAAATGAGGTAAGTATAGAATATGTTTGGTTGGTTATTTGTTTAGTTCGAACCTAAGGCGCCTCGATGGAGGAACTACATGCCTTATTTATTATGCATATAGTTTGTTGTGTGGTTAGTGGAAAGTTAAGGCGCCTTAGTGGAGAAACTACCTGTCTTACCTATTGTAGTTAAGAATGTCGTATTAGTAGTTGAAAGTTAAGGCGCCTCGGGGAAGGAACTAACGACCTTATGGATTGTGTATATATATGTATTATTATATGTTGTATTTTAGGGCTACTTACACCAGTATTTTTATAATGCTGACCCGATTTGCATGTTTGCTTATCGGGTGTGTTCATTAAATGAACATAGTTGATAAGTCTTGACAAGTTTAATGTTGAAGAAGATTGGTTGCTGCTTGTGGTTTGCGTTAGCGTCGCATTTCAAGATAGGCCTTGTTTTCCTTTGAGGTGATATAGATTTTCAGTTGAGATAAGGTTTTTGCATTTTCATTTGTAAATTTTTGTAATGAAGATGACTTTTGTTTAAGTTTAAAATTTTTATTGGTTTTTATTTATCCGCATATTTAAACTGTTTATGGGTTTTTGGAAGTTTAGAGTTCGTCACACCTCGGAGATCGAAGAGTCGGGAACAAATAATGTTTTTCCAGATTCACCGCCGAAATTCGAGTGTGATGAAGATTCTTGATGTTGCTTTCGGTAATACATTAAATGGCTGCCCGAGCTTACATAAAAGGAAAGAAGATATTAATAGCATAAACATAGGAACAACCTTAAGTAGAGTTAATTGTTAACAATGTTTCGTCCAAGAGAGCATCGACACTCGCTCGATTGCCTAATTGTAGTCTACCTGTAATAACAACTATGAAGCAGAAGGTAATAGGTTAAAAGTATTGGTGGATTCTAATCTCTTGAATTCTCTCTCTTATAAATTCTCAATAGTTTAGTTAGTTTAGTTTAGTTTAGCATTAGAATCTAAAATCTCTACAATCATAGTTTTTAATCCCTCAAACCCCCTTTCTAGTCCTGTCCTTCACATAAACATACACTTAAAAGTAGAACGATACCCTACTCATCCTTTACTTATTGAGGGATAATTAGGTTTTGATACGCTTCTATTTGTTCAACGACCATCATCCATCTACATCATCCATCTATATCATCTATCTACATCATCCATATACCATCTCATAAACACACAAAAAAGTGAGTGTCACCTATCACTATTTGGACCTACAACACTAGGACCAATTAAAGAGCAGGACGCTCAATCAGGATCACAGGCTCATCAGCCTCATCCAATCTTACCAGAGAAAGCCTACAACGAAACTGGTACAATAATATCAAGAAGATCGATTCTAATATCACGTAAATAAGTAAGAAAAAGAAACATGCATTTCATAAAGGCAAAATAACGAACTACCCTACCAAACTTAAGCCCGGTTAGTCTACTAACCAAGTTGTTAAGTCTACTCAGAAATCCAACTTGGTTAGCCACCATTCAAGACTCCATGAACTCCCCTGAACAATCCGGAGTCCGGTCGTTCAAAGTACAATAAAGAAAACCTACTAAGCAAAGGCGAAACTACCCGTGTTACCCTAGGAAACCAAAATTCTATTATCCACAATTTACAAGATCAGAACAATAAAAAACATGCACAACTTTTCAAGTCAAGAAACAACAGACATATTTTCAGTAGACAAGGGATCCAGGTCGCCTTCCGTGATAGCCTCGTCACCCACAACAGTTGAGGTACCAACAACATCCACTTCCATAGGCACATCAAGAGCAACCTCTTCAATTTGGGACTCAACGACCTCCATAGCAGTTCTAGATAAGATAGGAGCATCACACGCATCTCCCAGTACGTGTACCACCGGTGTACTGGGAGCCTCGCGTTCATGCTCCTCTTTGAAAGCTTTATACTCTGCCTCCAGCTCGAGGAAATCAGCGTCCAGAGCTTTGTATGCTTCAAGATATCTGTTGAAAGCAACGTTCTTACGATCTTTGGGCATAGCCATCACCCTATCAATCTCGCCCTCACAAAGATTAAGCTTCTTCCCGTGGCATTAAGCTCCAAAATTCATTCTCTCCAGCTCGGTGCTCATCAGGATTTTTGCCAAACAAACGTTCTAATGCTCTTTCTTCAGTTCTTTAAGATCTTTGAGGTTAATCGCATGTACATCCTGGATATTCCTTAGCTCCTCCTTCAGCTTTCCTACAGACTCCTTTTACGATTCAAAGAATCGAAATGATCTCTTTCAACTTCTGGTATCCACTCACAAGCTGCACAGGCAAAAATACCACCACAATAAACTCACAAAATTTAAGAGCAGTACTAATGGTTAAGCTCTGTAGAGCGTCACTTACCAAACAATGAGCAAGATCCATTTGCCTAAGATTTTTAGCAAGGTCTTTGGAATCCAGCTCCTTGCGATTACAATCAAGAGCCATACAATCAACCATGCAAGCCACAATCTTACTCGACTTAAAGCTAACATCGGTTAAACTTCCTTCATCGCTCATTTTACCCCCGATCATCCACATACACCACATGGCGATCCAAGTTGTCATCAGCCATATCAGATTTCCCACTCACCTTACTCGGGACCTTCAACCTCAACGACGAGCTGTCCTCTCGAGGCACTTGTGGCTGGCTCTGACCGACCCCAAAGGTCTCCATATCCAAGATGTTCAGGTCGGGCACAGCCCCCAACCTGGAACTACGTGAGGCCTTACCCCCCACTCGTTCACCACCAAATGAACCTCCAGCACCGGAGCTGCCCCTAATCATAAGTGTTGTAGCCCATGCAATCTTAGCCGCTCTTGGCTCACCCATCTCAGCCTTCCTTTTCAGCGAGCTGCTCTGCTCGCAAGGAATGAACACAATATCTCCTCCAAGTCAAAGGAAGCGCCACCATAACCTCTCCCCCATTCAGGTCGCTTACTCGACCCACCAGTTCCAGAGCCCCCAGCACCACTCGCAGGTCGCCCGTGCCTAGGATGGTTCCTTCGGCTATCTTCCCTGGTATTAATGTCGATGTTCTCCCTTTCCATGCTGGAATCAGTAGATAGTTCACGATCAACTTTGCCCCGAGCCCTTTTATTTTGCCTCCTTCTTTTTGCCCTGATCTGGCGACCTCCCCTTTCAACGGCGTAGTTCAAGCTTTCCGCAAGATTCTCGTTTCTCAGCTCGAGATAGCTTAGCAAACCTTTCTATCACCCCACGCTCAGTTCGCCATTTAACTGCGACCTCTGCAAAAGCAAAATAGATACATATCATATACCAGATCAACACTTAAAATGTCAACACAAAACACCAACACCCACCAGAAAAGTTGCAAACCCTAGTGTATACGCCAAATCCCCTAGCACAGAAGTTCCCAATCAACAACAATGGCCTTTTCTCCCAAGGCTAGTTACTTACACCGTCTATCACACTAGACTTAGCCGTCCGTGTTTGCAAGCTAAAGTTATTAGCCCGAGATCGCTTCACAGAGAAGTGCTCAATAATGTCCTTGATAGTTAGTAAATTGATTCTTAATTATCTATAGATGAATATAAACAACTAATGATCAACTACCTTATCAATATTATTCCTACTCTCAATTCATTATGCAATATATAAAGTACAGAATTGTTCCACTCTTAACTCTCTAGACTTAAACGAATTCAACTAATTAAACACAAGGAACAATGGTGAGAGTAATGTGTGATGTGAAATTTCTATTATACGATTATACGATGGATTCAAATAAATCTAAATTAACTAAACTAATAAAAATAGGGTTTCGATGGAAGAGAAAGTTATAGAGAAGAGTGATCAATCCACCTAATAACTAGTTTCATGCAATAATCGAATTATTCATTGAAAAGATATCGTATTTAGGTTTTCACGCAACGATTCAACCTAAAGCCTCAACTTTTATCATCCCTAGCAACAACCTACATCTCTATAGTCATTATTACTAGCATGTAGGATTATTACAACCAAGTCTCTCGACTTAATTACCACAATCCCTAGTTTAATTTATCATATGCTTATTTTGGAAGTCATACAATAAACTAAATTCGTTGAAATACATATATAATTAAATAATTATACTAAGCAATCTATTTATCATTATGTTTCATAATCACTCCCTCTAATTAGGGGATTAGCCTAATATCATGCATTGGATTAATTAAACTAAAATAATGAAAGGAAAACATAATGTAAATTAAACTAAGCTTGATTAAACAAATAGAACAAGTCATTATTGAATAAGTATTAAACTCTATTAATCTATTTGAACAATAACAACAATAATTCAAAATAAATTAAAACTAAAATTAAAACTAATTTAGAACTAAGATTATGAATAACTACTTATCAAATTAAAACAAACTAATTAATTGAATGTAAAAAATTAGATCTAAAACAAGTTATTTGAACTAATTAATGGAGTCTAACCTAATTTTCTAATCTAGATTTAGGTAATATTAAGAGTTAAGTCTTCTCCATGCAAATGGAGGAGACCAGATCCACTTTTTCGTGCATGGGCTGTGGAGCCATATTTTAGGCTGAAAAATCGAGCCCAAAACCCAATTTCTTCAGTCCACAGAGGCCTTTTCAGCTGGATTTGACTTTCATGGATTTTTCACCTATTTCTGCTCCTCTGATTGGGTTAAGGCTTGGACCATTGTAAATCTCTTTCCGAGTTGGTCGTTTTGACATAAAGGAAGCCCAATTCCGAGGTCTGAGTCCAAAGATACGACCTTCGGAAGTTCTGCTGACTTTTATGCATTGTTTCTGCCCGTGTTGACTTTGACTTTTCAGCTTTGACCAGGCTTTAAAAAGGCTTTTTCTCCTTGAATCTTGGCATTTTATCATAGAACTTCTTAGCAACCAACCCTTGCTCCTTTATCTTGCAAAAGGGACGCATTTCTGCATATATTCGACTCCAATGCCTGAAATACACAAAAGCACGATAATAGTACTAACTCTTACTTATTAATCATATAATTGGTCTAAAATAATATTGTTAAAGGGGTTAAAACTATAGTTTTGGGCTCTTATCAGCTGATTTTATTTTTTATTTTGTTTTATTGAGTAAAGGATTTGTGGTTTGTGAAAAGGCTAATGAAAGGCTCAGTGGGGCGACTAGCGGATAATAAATTTCATATAGGTGTGAATTTCTGGCTATATCGATTCAAAGAGGGCCTAAATTCTCGCTTAGGATATGGTGTGGTGTTCAAGCAAGTGGATGTGTGATTTCTCTACTCGGAATTTACTTCTCCCTTGTGTCATCACTCAGATATTTCACTCTTATGAGGCTTTTAGGCTAGATGCTCACAGGATATGTATTAAGTACTCTAACCTAGGTCTTAGAAAAATACTGCCAAGTACAATCAAAGATGTTCATGCAAGATGTTCATAAAAAGATGCAATAACTATTACCTATATATTGATCTATGTTTCAAAAATTAAATCATAATTCAAGTACTACGTGAGATTTCTAGACTAATATCATCATGGAGAAGGGAACAATACTATTATCACTAAGTGCCTAGTATAAACAATATTTATGATTTTTAATTTTTTATAAAGAAAAATGCATAATTTACATCCTAAAAGTGCAAAATATTTGCAAATGTTTCTATCCCACCCCCAAACAATCGAACGCTTTGTTCTCAAAGAGTAAAGAGATAAGGAAAGAATTTACCATAGAAACGTGGCAAAAATTGGCAGTACCTGTAACAGAAATATTGTAAAGATGATATGATAACATGAAGCACAATTAAACTGTTACGTACTAACTAACATAAACTCTACTGGAGTAAACATGACAGGCAAAGGGTGGCAAAAAGATTTGAAATGAAATACCAAAATACGCCACCCCCAAACAAAATTGGAAAACACTTTTTAAGTTTAAAATTTTTATTTGGCATAAACCCCAAAAATTTGGTATTGTACAAAAACTTGGGTCTGTTAAAGTCAGATTCCCTAGACTTAATGTGATCGTTATGTATTAACATGCAGTTTTTCATATATCAATAATCTAAATAATTGTGAATCTTTCCATAAATAGTTAACACGGAATGCATCATCAAACAGAATTAAGCACCAAGATTACCTATAACATGGCTTAGTAGAATGGGAGTGAATTCTGATGGATCTAGAACCTAATCGAGCATAAAGTTTCTTCTTTTTCTTTGAATGAAAAGGTGTCCAAGTGAATGATCGTGAGAAAATATATGGTTGTGGAAGATACTTGGAATGTGGATAAATGTTAGAAGAAAAGGGTGGGAAGAATTATTAGATTTTATGAGGGGTTAGCTCAGGTGGATGGTGGTAGGGTGGTGCTCTAGGTAGTGCTTGAGAGGGTAGATCAACGCAGGCTCTTAGAAATTCGTTGAAGTCCTCATCTAGGTTGTTCGCATCCACATAAATATGGTATTGATCTCCATCTTTGAGGAATTCATCTATCTCATCTATTGTGAGATTGACTCCATCTCTCATGTAGGTCGGAAGCGCGGTGGAAAATTAAATCTCTAATTCAGGTTTGTTCAAGGAGTCAAAATTGTGATCTTTGTCTTCTTCCATAAGAGGGGTATCTACTAGTGTGGGGACGAGATCGTCAGAAGCACTAATGTGATATACAAAACTCTCAATAGATTTAACTTCACCTTCTACAGGAAAACCTAGTTGTCTCTGCTTTTGTCTAAACATGTTAACTTCCACAGAAAGATTTCCAAAAGAAAGAGTCATTGAGCCATCTCGACAATTGATTTGGGCATTGGCGGTTGCCAAGAAAGGATGCCCTAAGATGATAGGAATGGAATCATGAGCAACTTTTGTGTCAAGAATAACAAAGTCGGTTGGATAGTAAAAATCCTACACTTTAATGAGAATGTTTTCAACTACACCCTTGGGATACGTAATAGAACGATCGGCTAACTGCAAAGTTATTTTGGTTGGTTGAAGTTTTGTTAGACCCAGTTGTTTATATAAATAAAAAAGGAGTAAGTTAACACTCGCTTTCAGGTCTAATAAAGCAGTTGTTATGAAGGTATCACCTAAGGTGCATTAGACAAGATGGGGATCTACGGGGGGTTCTTGTACTTAACAATTTCGTTATGTTCAGATAAAGAGGGATATTGTTCAGTTAAGAAGGCTTCATTGGGTATGTTGGTTTTCCTCTTCTTCGTGCACAACTCTTTTAGAAACTTAGCGTGTCCAGATAAACTTTTTATAGCATCTTGAAAAGGTAGGTTGATAGTTAAATTTTTCAACACTTCCCTAATCTCATCAAAATTTTCGTCTTTGTAGACACAATTAGTCTCTCGGGATACGGTGGTTTATCTCTATATTTAGCATAAGGTTCCAAAGTATTATTAGTCTTTGCGTTATTTTTAGCCGTTTTCCATCTAGGTGTCCATATTGGAACCTCTACAGGTGTAGGGTCTTCAATTTCTATTATTGGGTTTTGTAAGGTTTTCCTTTTTGGTTGTGGTTTAACTGGTACTTCTACAGTTGTAGGGTCTTCAGTTTCTATTATAGTATTTGGTATGGTATCATTTTTAGTTTGCATCGGGTGATCTTTAGGCATAGTCAATTGGTTATCAACTACTCGCCCTGAACGAAGGGTAGTGACTACATATAGGTCCCCTGGGGTTATATTACCATTACACTGAATACTTTTTATTTCGAAGGCGGTGTTTGTTGACTTAGGATTAGGTACTGCTTGACCTGGAAACACCCCTGTTTGGTTATTATTTTGGTTAGGAGACATGTCAATAACCTTTTGGCACAAAGACTGCATCATTTGCATTGTTTGTTTCATCATATTAGAGTTTTGATCTGCATGCTGATCTTTCATCAAGTCGGAGTTTTGTTGCATAATTTGATTTTGTTTTTCCAACAAGGTCAATACTACTACTTCTGTAGATGGTTGAACTGGAATTAAAGCTTGTTGAGCATTTATGTCTTGATGTTCAAAGTTCTGGGTCATGGGTACTAAACCTATATTCTGGTCACCTAAGTTTATTTGTCTGATGTTGAGTTAACTGGTTAAAGTGTGATGGTTGTGCATAGACAAGAGGACAAGAGAAGTCGGTATGTTCAACAAGACTACAATAGACATTACAACGAGTAAAGTTAATCTTCATGACTGGAGTGGGTTGTTGTTGAACCGAGAGGGCATCTACCTTTTTAGTGAGAGCATCGATAAGAGTTTTAAGCTCGGAATCAAGTTTAACCTCAAAAGAAGGAGTGGTGCGGGAAGAGTCGTTACCTCCCCAATTGTTGTTCCTCTTAGATTGATCTTCTAAGAATGTATAAGCCTCAAGGCTCCTTTACTAAGAAAAAAACCCCCAGTCATGATATCTAGAACCTCCTTATGACGATGTAAAGCCCCTTGAAGAAGGCCGCGAACAAAGCGTGTCTTTTCGCAAGATTATGATCTTGGGCATTCAATGAGAAGATCGGTGAAACGATTCCGAGTCCCTAAAAAGGATTCATGAGGATTCTGGCGGAACGAAGAAATGAATCTTTTGAAGCATTTCATCTGTCTTCAGTGGTGGGTAAAACTGTTCCATGAACAATTGAACAAGTTGAGCCCATGATTCCACAGAGTTTGGCGTTTGGATAGTTAACCAAGATGTCGCCTTGTCGGCTAGGGTGAAAGAAAACACCCTAAGTTTAACTTGATCCGGACTTACGCTAGGATGATGGAATGTAGTGAGAACTTGTTCTATCCTACGCATATGCTGGTAAGGCTTCTCATGGTCTAAACCATGAAAAACCGGTAACAAGTTAAATATATTAGGGGGAATTTGAAAATCCCCCACTAGGTCTGCAAGAACGATGCACGACTTAGGGCCATCATTTAGGAATTTATAAAAATCAGAGAGAGGAGTTTCTTGTTCTTTAGCCATTGATGCAGGTGTAGTGTGTGAATTCTAGATAGGCGTGTGGTATTTATGTCTACGAAAAACAAGCCTGATTATACTAGAATTGAAACTCCTCTGACAAAAGAGGCGAGGAGTGGAAGAAGGAGTACTTGAATGCCTCCTTGCTACGCATTTGAATAATGTCTTGTATACGCGATCTCAGTGTTTGTATGATGTTAGAAACACTGAATAATTTGAAGAAATGAAAATTTGGACTAACTTGTGAAAATCGGGCTGCTCTAGAAGAGGGCGCGGGGCGCGCTCTGGTTCAGCCTTGGGAGGGCGTGAGTCGCGCTCAGGTCAAACTCGAGTTCCAGGCGCTTGAGCGCTGGTGGCGCTCGAACTTTGCCTTGGTTGGGCGGCGGGCGAAACCTTGATGATGTCCAATTTTTAGCGGTCGTCGCTCGAAAATAGGCTATCTAGGGCACAGGGCGCGCTCCAAAAAATTTGAAAGTTTTACAGTAGTTTGCTAAGACGTCTATCAAGTAGCCTGTAAAATTTCAGATCAATCGGAGGTATGAAAGTCCTTCTACTGCCCTTCAAAATTTGTGAAATTGTTTTCGGACACAATACAAACAACTGAATGGTTAACCAATCAAAACAGAGACAAAAATTGCTAAAATTTTATTAGAAACTCTTGACACATCATGGGTATTCTTGTAAAAATTTTAGAGTAATTGGAGTTCTACAAACCCTCCTTATTGGCTGTTGTTCCAGAAATTAAGTGTTTGCAAAACTGCAGAAACACACTGGAAACACTCAACTAGTTAGGAGGTCAAAATAAATCAAAAACTCGTCAAATGTTTACTGAAAACCTCTAACTTAGGGTAGATACTCCTGTAAAAAGTTTAGAATTTTTGGAACTGCCTAAGTAACCTTACTCGTCTGTTTTTTAAGAACTTACGGTTTAAAAACTAAAATGCAGCAATGTAAAAATCGTATTTTTTCACAAGGTAAAACAATTAGGAAAATTCTGAAAATATTCCAGTAAATCAATAACACCTTAAATATTATACCTGAAAATTTTCAGAATTTTTCAAAAATTTAAAAATACTTTTACTGCAGTATTCTTCGCTGTGATTCCGCAGACACAAGGGAGGGCGGGCGCGCTCGGTGCTTAAAACAGTGAACAGTAACAAAAATATGAGAAAAAAGAAAGAAAAATGAAAAGGGTGGGTGGGTAGAGAATGGGGGATTGCCCCTTGAATTCAAGCAATTGAATTCTTGTCTTGAACGAGACTAAGATGGCAGCGACGCCATTTGATAGTTAGTAAATTGATTCTTAATTATCTATAGATGAATTTAAATAACTAATGATCAACTACCTTATCAGTATTATTCCTACTCTCAATTCATTATGCAATATATAGAGTACGGAATTGTTCCACTCTTAACTCTCTAAACTTAAACGAAATCAACTAATCAAACACAAGGAACAATGGTGAGAGTAATGTGTGATGTGAAATTTCTATTCTACGATTATACGATGGATTCAAATAAATCTAAATTAACTAAACTAATAAAAATATATAGGGTTTCGATGGAAGAGAAAGTTATAGAGAAGAGTGATCAATCCACCTAATAACTAGTTTCATACAATAATCGAATTATTCATTGAAAATATATCGTATTTAGGTTTTCATATAACGATTCAACCTAAAGCCTCAACCTTTATCATCCCTAGCAACAACCTACATATCTATATTCATTATTACTAGCATGTAGGATTATTACAACCAAGTCTCTCGACTTAATTACAACAATCCCTAGTTTAATTTATCATATGCTTATTTTGGAAGTCATATAATGAACTAGACTCGTTGAAATCCATACACAATTAAATAATTCTACTAAGCAATCTATTCCTCATTAGGTTTCATAATCACTCCCTCTAATGGGGGGATTAGCCTAATATCATTGGATTAATTAAACTAAAATAATGAAAGGAAAACATAATGTAAATTAAACTAAACTTGATTAAACAAATAGAACAAGACATTATTGAATAAGTATTAAACTCTATTAATCTATTTGATAACAATAATGATTCAAAATGAATTAAAACTAATTTAGAACTAAGATTATGAATAACTACTTATCAAATTAAAACAAACTAATTATGAATTTAAGGCAACTAAATCTAAAATAAAAATTGAATCAAAAACTAAATTGAAATGAAAAACTAATTCTTTATTATAAAACTAAATTTGATTCTAAATAATAATCTACCTTGTTCTAAAACTAATTAATTGAATGTAAAAACTAGATCTAAAACAAGTTATTGGAACTCATTAATGGAGTCTAACCTAATTTTTCAATCTAGATCTAGGTAATCTTCAGAGTTAAGTCTTCTCCATACAAATGGAGGAGACTAGATCCACTTTTTTGTGCATGGGCTAAGGATCCATGTTTTGGGCCGGAAAATCGAGCCCAAAACCCAATTTTTTTAGTCCACAGAGGCCTTTTCAGCTAGATTTGACTTCCACAGACTTTTCGCCCACTTCTGCTCCTCTGATTGGGTCAAGGCTTAGACCATTGGAAAGCTCTTTTTGAGCCGGTCGTTTTGACATAAGGTAGGCCCAATTTCAAGGTCTGATTTCAAAGATACGGCTTTCGGAAGTTCTGCTGACTTTTATGTGCTGTTTTAGCCCGCGTTAACTTTGACTTTTCAGCTTTGATCGGGATTTAAAAAGGCTTTTTCTCCTTGAATATTGGCCTTTTATCATAGAACTCCTTAGCAACCAACCCTTGCTCCTTTATATCACAAAAGGGATGCATTTCTGCACATATTCGACTCCAATGCATGAAATACACAAAAGCACGATAACAGTACTAACTTTTACTTATTAATCACATAATTGGTCTAAAGCAATATTGTTAAAGGGGTTAAAACTATAATTTTTGGCTCTTATCAGTCCTCAACCTCAATACGATATGCACCACTCCCGTTCAGCAGGTTAAACACCCTGAACAACCTCTAGGTATTGCCAACAAACTGGTAGGGCACTTTCTCACAAAAAATCAGAAACTCACAAACTAGCTTTGAGAGCGGTATCCTCATTCCCGCCCTTCGCAGATAACTACCCCATAGTTCACTGGCACGAACGTCTCACTAAAAACCTCGTCGTCCTTTGCCAGTTCATGTATTTCCAAGTCACTCACATTTATACCATATACTTTCCTCAGATCGGCAAAAGCTTTCACAGCTCGTCTATCTACTATCCTAGGGGGTAAACGACTAGAGGTCGATCTTTCCCCCTTCGTTAGAGCTACTTTCTACAGCCACAATAGTATTAGGTTCAACCTTATCCCTCTCACTCTCAAACCCAACTGATTCTTCTCTCTTCATCAACATCATCAAAACCCGGAGAAACCCTCGCCGTCTCATCGGATCGCGTGTCGCCAAAATCGGACATCTTCCTCTCACAACTTACAACTACCACAATACTAAATAAATCGGATGACCTAACAACTCAACAAAAAGCAAGAACAAAGCAGAGAAATGAACAAAGAACAATGGTAGAAGAACTAACCCGAGAAACCCTAGCCTTGAGTTTTTAGAGGAGAAACAAAATATGACTTTTTAGATCTCCAAATTTGGTTTTGTGTGATCGACCCTCCAGTTCCCGATGCTCCTCATGATTACACCATAAGCCCTATCCCGCACGTCTACCAAAGACCTGTCTTTTCAAAATCCCGAGAAAAGCGGCGCAAGATTTCAATTGCTTTCGGATTCTCCCATCGTGTCAATCATGTGCCTCAAGCATGATCTAGCACCGATTCGTATATCTGAGATGAAATGATCTCTCCAGAATGGTGGATATTCCTGTTCACAAATGTTCACCTCCTCACATATGCCAGACACGCGCCATCGTTCTTTCTCAGTGGATCACTTCTCTGTATAAAGTGACCTACTGAGATGGGGTTGTGTGAGGGACTAATATTCACATCTAATGAAGATCATGTGCGCGTCTAGCATAAGCAGAAATATCCTACCGACCTCATGTCCTCGTCCTCCGAGCTCGTTTCATAAGTAACTTGCCTCATGTAGGTGGTCCACTTCAGCTCGTACTACAAGCAACGACATCATCTCCTGATCTAAGATGTTCAACCTGCCAGCTCGCTCTAGAAGGACGCAGGTCACATGGACGAACTTACGTAGATCGCTTCATCTTATGACATCATCTATCTTCTAGATGCAATCATTACCGAAGCCATACTTACATAATCCATTATCGCAAATTACGAACCACTGTAACCACTCCCCATCATTATAGAATTCCTACCAACACCATTCATACACTCCTTCTCAATCTCAACCATATATCTATCCTTGTCAATACACATGTTGCGTGGATCCTCACGATCAACAACTATAAATACCCCCTACATGAACTACGTCAGACATGATTATACTCTCCCCACAAAAGTGAGAGAGATAGATATCTAGGCAGTTAAACTCAAAACTAACTTCGGTCTTTCCCATCTCCAAACCCATTCTCCTTTTTGTTACATTTGTAAGGAATAACTAAACCACACCTTTACACCTGTCACATTTCTTTAGGTTGTATGATTTATTAACATCAGGGGAAAATCTTATTTGAATTGCGTAAATGGTGGAAGGAGTTAAGGACGTAAGATATTATCCAAGAGGAAGAAACCACGTTTGGATATTTTACAGAAATAATCCACCATGTGATTTTCATAATAATAAATTGAGTTGTGGAAAAAAAAAATTAAAATATATATTTATATATATGAACTGTATGTATTTTTTCGATAATGGATATATTTTCATTAACTATAGAAATAAAGGTTCCACACCATACTCTGCAATATAACTTAGAAGATGACCCATACCCAGTCCATTTGTAGCCCTAACAGCTAGGTTATGAGCCTCTCCTACAAAAGACCTAGGTACCAAAATAAACTTAAAACTAGACACAAACTCTAGACTCTTAGAAATAAAGGACAAAACATTCTTGTACTTCCAGCAGCAGTCATTCAGAGAGCAGTTCAAAGTTTTGGTTACACTTTGATTGTCTCCCCGAAACTCAGTATTGGACATACCCATATCCGCAACTAATAGAACTGCCACCTCTGCTGCAATAAATTCTGCCTCCTCAGATCGAAGAAGTTGTTGTGAACCTCCTTGCTGCTGCTCTCAAGGTGATTCCTTCTCCATCATTGGCTATTACCCCAGCTACCGCATGTCCATTGCTGCTGTCATATGCAACATCAAAAAATAAAATCAGTATTGTTGTTTGCATGATTTGAACTACTTGCATTATTGGTAGTATATGTTATTGTATTTAAAGGACATGATAAGATAAAATTTGGGTTTTGTTGGTCCTGGTTCATATCAAAAGCTTTGATGGTTATGTCCCAGCTTGCTCTGACTGTTGCAAGGATAACTCGTCTGCTTAGTTTCCCTGCATAAAAAATAAGTTTGTTTATATTCTCCCAGATCCCCGCTAGGAGGGTACAAGCATATATGCCAAAACTGCTTATATGCTCATAAGTTAGCTAAAGGTTGAGTTCATCAAATTAACGATATGGGCAATACGTTTAAATTGAAGGGTTAACAAGTATTACACCACCTACTAGATGGGAAAATTAGGGTTCCCCCCTCCAAATACACACACAAAAAACACGATCAACCCAAATTGACTGTTTTTTTTTTTTGCATGTACTCCAAGGGGGGGAGACCCTAATTTTCCCATCTAGTAGGGGGAAATCCTAATTGGCTCATCTAGTGGGGGTAATACTAGTTAACCCTAAATTGAAAGTCAGTGAGATTTGAAAACTTCAGTCAATTAAATCATACATATATTATTAGAAGTAATTCTGGATGAGCGCGCCCGCGCCTCACGTACTATTTGCGATACTCGCACCACTTGTATTTGTATCGATCTTAGATATTTCTTATTTTAGTTTTCTATTTCAGGAACTTGTAATCTGTATATAAACCATTGTAATCTCTATAGAAATTAATCAAGTAAATATTCTCTCAAATCAATCTCTATCTCTCTAATTTATCATGGTATCAGCCTAATTTCGATCCAAATCCTAACCCTAACTACTCTAAGCTTTCGCCTCCTCTTAATTCTCAATGGCCGATGCCTCAAAAACCAATAATGACTCTCCTCCAGGTTCTAATGATCATTTCTTTGTCCACCACTCAAATAGCCCCATGGCTATTCTCGTATCTCCTCTGTTATCCGGTGACAATTATCCGACTTGGTTACGGTCTATCTCTAGTGCCCTTTGAGCAAAGAATAAGTTTGGTTTTGTCGATGGCTCAATCACACCTCCCAGCACTCCCAAAGAAAAATCCAAGTGGTCGCTGTTTCGGTAGTAAATTGCTTCAACACAACGAGAGCAATGGTAAAGAACACACTAAGAGACAGAAGAATTTGATATTGGGGGAAATGAAACTGAACCAAATAATGGCTGCCTACATACCCAAGATTTGTTCTCTAGGGATCAAGTTTCCACGTAGTTCCTTATGAAAAATAGTTTGATATTTATAGAGGTAGAGTAGAGAGTCCTTGTAGCTCAAGTAATCTTGTATCTTGAGTAATTGTGATAGAGTATAACTGTCAACTGATAACTATCTCTTTGATAAGAAATGAATCTGGACATAAATCAACGTATATTAGTGGCAAGTCATGTGGCTAAGGTTCAGCCTTAGACACATGAGTTAATGGGCCTGTACATTGATCCATGATATTGCAAATTGGGTTTTAGCCCCGTTGATTAAATGAATAAAATAGAGACCCCTACTAATGGACGTTTGCCACGTAGGTGGGGGTCGAACATCACTTCTTTGTCGCTTAACAAAGTTCACATGGCAAAGAAGAGAAGATAAATCACGAAAAACGTGAAATAATAAAAAAGAGTAAACGAACGATAACAATGTTTCGCGGTGAACGCGTAAACGATAAGAAAATGGACACTTGGAAAAAATTCGTGAATTATCGGAAACGAAATAATGTCAAATTAATGTAGACGGACGCAATGACGAAGTTAAATAAAAGATGGCCGAAAATGTACGTAAAAAATAAAAAATGCACATAAATAAAATTGCAAAAGAAATTGATTGGCTTAAAACTGCCGGATCAACGCATGACGAACAATATGAAAAAGTTGATTTTGACGACGCGATGCCGAATAGCAATACTAGTATAGACTCGCTGAAATTAAACATAGGGGCAGTTTCGTACGAATAGTAATAAAAGGAAGTTAAATACTAATTGGACTCAAAGTGTTGATGAGATAAGAATGTAGAGTAGATAAGAATTGAGAGTAGAGATGAAGTTGGAGTTGGAGAAGAATTCAACTAGCAATGGAAAACCCGCTCGGAAACCCTTTATAAGGGCTGGTGCCTCTCCCGCAAATCCCAATCCCGGAAAAAAACAGAACGTGGCCAATAAAAACACATTCGCTTCCATCAAACAGACACTATGCATCTCATCTCGGGTTTCGACTTTTGTGGTAAGTAAACTATGCACGGTATGCTGCTATCGTTTTCCTTTTTTTTTTTTGTTTTGATTTTATGCCCGGCCTTTGAATTGTTGAATTTTTTCATGAGGAATTCCTCTGCATGGATCACGTGGAGATGGTAAAAAGAAAACCTGTGGTGTTCGAGCCCTCGGAACAATGACACAATGCCCGAGAATATTCAATGTAAGGAGGTTCTCCAATTTGAACAAGTGGACAAAGATTTAGGAAGTGAAATGGCTACAGGGTATAATTTCACGCTGTGGAGTTTAAAGAGGTTCTTGATGCTCATTTCAAATATAAGGATGCAATGCGCCTACATTGCTCGTGACTTCGAGGTTCGACGCTTGAGGCCCCTCAAGGATCCCTCGCCTAACTCGCCAAAGGAACTTGCGAGGGATTGAATTGTAGTGGAAGACAAATAGGAAGCCGTGGAAACAATTTGGGTAATCGGCAAAGAGGAGACTCGGGGAGAAGCAGAGAGCCCTAGAAAATGGAAGAAGACCCATTTAATTTCATAATCCAAGAATCAATAATCCCAATTTCTCAACAAGAACTACTCAATCACACACCCTTCGCTTACAACACCTTTTCCCAACGAAACTCCCTCGATTTCGACGATATTCCTAACATTCCAATCGGCATTTTGATATGTTCTCGTGGAGGAACTCAGACGTATTAACACCTGAAGAACAACTTCGCATTACGTTGGGTCTCAAATTGATGAGGGGAGAAGTCTTTGTCGATGGCTGTGAGAAATTTGGTGGTGAAGAGAGTCGGAGTAACGTTGCTGACGTGGATGTTGTTAGTTCTCAGTGGAAAGCTTCTTTGGTCTGTTCTGCTGACGTGGCACTGGAGAATTGTCAAGGTGAGAAAGATTTTGGAATTAAGCTTAGTGTAGAGAATAATGTGTTTGATTTAAATGAGGATAATGCGGTGGAAAGCACTGGTACTGATGCCATTATGGATTTGGAGCCTGGGAGTGTTGGAGTTAAAGGGGATTTGGAGTTAAGAATGGAATATATCGTAGAGAATGTTTCTTGTTGTAATAATAATGTGGAGAATAACGAGGGAGAAATGCTTAACTGTAACGATGCAATGGACACTTCTCGTGTAGTGCTTCCCAATAGCACTAGTACTGAAGTTATGGATTTGGAGCCTGGGAACGATGATGCGATGGCAAAAAAATTCGATAGCATGAAACAGGTATGTCAGTATTTTTATTTTTATTTTTTTTTCCAGTTAGTTTCAAATTTTGGTTAAGTTTGAAAGACTAACAAAAAGATTTGTATTTGCGTCGCAGGTTGAAACGGCGGAATTACGAGCAAAAGATATTGACGAAAAGTTTCGAACAAAAAGATCACAATACCGTAGAAATAATAATAATAATAATAATAAAGAAGCTGAATAAAGTTTTCACTTAGAAAGTTAACGTAATGTGAATTTTTGCCGCACGGAGAAACGACGGTTGTACGAGCCTCGAAAAGTTTCGCTCAGAAAGTTCGGCTTAATGCCTTAGAAAAAATAATGACGCTGACGAAAATTTTTGTACGGAAAATTTCTCTTAGAAAGATCGGCAGAATGCCTTAGAAAAATAATGACGCTGACGAAAAATTAGCGAAATTTTTTCGTAGAAAGATTGGCACAATGCATTAGAAAAAATAACGACGCTGACGAAAATTTTCGCTCGGAAAATTGTTCGTAGAAAGATCGACACCATGCCTTAGAAAAAATAATGAAGCTGACAAAAATTTTCGTTCGGAAAATTTTTCATAGAAAGATCGGCACAATGCCTTAGAAAAAATAACGACGCTGACGAAAATTTTCGCTCGGAAAATTGTTCGTAGAGAGATCGGCACAATGCCTTAGAAAAAATAATGAAACTGACGAAAAATTTTCGCCGAAAATTGTTCAGAGAAAGATCGCACAATGCCTTAGAAAAAATAACGACGCTGACGAAAATTTTCGCTCGGAAAATTGTTCGTAGAAAGATCGCACAATGCCTTAGAAAAATAATCGAAGTCAATTTTAAAATTTTCGCCGAAAAATTGTTCAGAAAAGATCGGCACAATGCCTTAGAAAAAAGAATGACGGAAAAATAGTTAACCGAAAGCTAAGAGAAGCGAATGCATATTTCGAGCATAAGCGAAAATAGTTAACCGAAAAGCCGAAAATAAAAGAACTGGATTGTAAAGGAAAGAATGATAGAGAATGTTGGGGTGACTATTCAAAACCAATGGCTAAAGAAAAAGTGTCGCTCAATCGCGGATGAACTCGAAAAATACTTTAAGCGTGCCAATGATTATTGACAGATGAAACAGGTATGTTAGTATTTGTATTTATCGCCATCGTGAAAATTGTGGTTAAGTCTGAAAAACTGACGAAAAGATTTGTATTTTTGTCGCAGGTTGAAATGGCGGAATTACGAGCAAAATATAGTTACAAAGAGTCGACGGAGAAAAGTTTCGCGCAGAAAGATGTCAAGTAATGTCGTAGAAGAAATTAAATAATGAAGCTGTCGGAAAGTTTAACTCGGAAAGTTGTACTCAGAAAGATCGGCACAAGGCCTTAGAAAAAAATAAGGAAGATGAAGAAAGGTTTTGCTTTCGGGTGATCGCACCGCAATGCCAGAGAAGAAATAAAGAAGTCGGAGAAAATTTTCGCCAAAAAATTGACGAAAAGTGTCTCTCAGAAATATCGGCCCAATGCCTTAGAAGCCGACGGAAAGTTTCGTTGAAAAAGAGCGGCGCAATGCCTTAGAAAAAATAATGAATGCAGAAGATAATTAACCGAAAGTGCTAAGCGAAGCGAATGCAGATTTCGAAGAAGAAAATGAAGATTTAATTGAGCGACCGTAAGATAATTGACAGAGACAATTGATTAGGTAATTGTGTGAATGTAATATCATAGAGCTAAAACTTCTTTTGATGAAAAATAAATAAAAATAAAGTATGCGTTTGCTATTGAATGTTGTTGTTGTGATAGATAACATACCTGTGGAAAACTGACAATGTTGTTGATTTATGTAGTTGAAATGAAATAGAACGAGATGCCCCCACGTAGAGAAAAACGCCCCCAATGCATACTTAACTTTGCAAAATTAGGCTAAGCAAGCATAAAAGCGCTCAAACTTAGGGTCCGACAAAGCTAAACGTGGTAACCTCGTCGAGATTTTGTCGAACAATAGTAACTAACTAAGCGGCGTAAAAGCGTTCAAACTTAGACCGGCGGTTAAAGTAGTAACTTCGCCGATTTTGTCGTGAGCGATAGTAATGATTAAAAGCGTTCAAACTTAGACTGACGAAGTTAAAAGTAGTAACTTCGTCAGATTTTGTCGTAGTGATAGTAATGATTAAGCGAGCGTAAAAAACGTTCAAACGTAAACTGACGAAGATAAATGTGGTAACTTCGTCAGATTTTTTCGTAATGATAGTAATGAACTAAGCGAGTATAACAACCCCAATTTTTAAACAACATAAATTAAATTATTTGATTGAAAATAACTATTATATTATGAAGTCTAGCTTATTCTAGAATTTGTTTAGCTATTGTTGATTTTCAAAAAAAAAAAGTTAATGTTTTTACTTGAATTATTTGTTAGAACTTATGTGGGTATTTTATAATCATTTTGGGCTTGAAAACATTGTTAAAATGTACCCATTCATATAGGTATGGACCTTGGGTGTTTTAGACCCATTGAGGCCCATAGGTTACCTTAAAACGTACTTAAAAACATGGAATAAATAAGAACTGTGAATTTTCTCTGTAAAAATATGATTATTCAAAATCAAAACCCTAGCCTCCAATAAAAAGAAGAGGAAGAGGAAGAAAAGAGAAAAAGGGGACGCAAAGTATTGGGCTCACCGCACTATTGATATTCATAGTTGTTTACATCTTGTAGACTTAATAAGGTGAGTTATATTTATTTCTTTTATTGTTTCCATAGAAATAGGATATGTTGTTTGTTATGTGTGATCATATGGATTGTATATTGGGAGGATAAAGTCATTAATAAATTGTATAGAGTTTTGTGAAGAAAATGAACAGTTAACAGTAAACACCATTCTAGAAAAGTTGTCTGCGCAGTCTTTTAATTCTGTTCAGATGGAGATCTTTCCGCACACGGATGTCTCTCAAATTTAATCCATAGTTTCCTGACACATTGTAGTCTGACATATTAAAAGTTTAGACAGATCCAACGGTTGGATTTCTGTCGAGGTGCGCATAAGCGTGACATGTCGTAGTGTTTCTACACCAGAAAAACTGCAGTGTGCAGTCTTTTGTTTCTACTTAGATGGTGTCGTTTCCATACTCGGATTTGTATGAAACTTAATACATTGTTTCCTGACACATTTTAGTCTGACATATTAAAATTTTAGACAGATCCAACGGTTGGATTTCTGTCGAGGTGCGCATAAGCATGACAGGTCCTAGTGTTTCTACACCAGAAAAACTGCAGTGTGCAGTCTTTTGTTTCTTCTTAGACGGTGACCTTTCCGTACCCGGATTTGTATGAAATTTAATCTATAGTTTCCTGACACATTTTAGTCTTCCATATTAGATTTTTAGATTTATCCAATGGCTTGATATCTGTCGAGGCTTCCATTAGTGGGACTAGTCGTAGTAGAAACTACACCAGAAAACTGATGGGTGCAGTCCTTTGTTTCTGTTTAGATGGAGGTCAACCTATTATTGGATTGACCTCAAATTTAATCCATAGATTCTTGATATCTAGTTAAATGACATATACAAAATTTAGGCAGATCCAATGGTGGGTTGTCTGTCAAGGCACGGATTAACAAGGTTGTTAGAATTAGCTCAAGTTTAAAATAGATATAGTTGGGTGGTTACATGATGGCATTAGATGGTCATGGTTATTATACTTTCGATATATTCTTACTATCGTGGAAAATATTGGTGTGGAATGAACATATATCTATATGTTTTATTTTATCGCGATTATTAAAATATTTGGAGAATTGGTTAAGAGCTACGTAAGGCTTGATTCTAATCTTAAAAGATTGGATAATGAGGCGCAGCCTTATGTACAAAAATATCACTATATCTATAATATATATATTAGTTTGTGTGATAACTATGTGATTGTGTTAGAAAGTATCTTGTTGTTTTGATACTACATAAATATATATGTGTGAGATAGAAGTTGTATATGAATATAGACTTTAGTATATGTAGATCCGCTTTGGACATTAGTGTGTGTGGACTTGAATTTGGGTTAATGAACTATTTGTTTACAATATTGTATATATGAGTGTGGTTATGTAAATTGTATTTGTTTGATTATAAGTCCGCTTTACATTAAATGATGCTTAAGTGCTTGATTTGCCTTGACACGCCGAAATGACTCTCTACATGTGTGGTCCGTTTTGACATGAGTAATGCTAGTATAATTATAAGTGATAATAATGTTTTAAAGTGTAAGCCCACATCTTTAGAACTCTCCATGCCTCAGGATTTGGTAATGAGATATTATGACTTGTGATGTCATGTGATAGATGGGTATTCATTGAATGTGCCATGAATGACCCAATAGTTTGGACTGCCCTAGAGAGGATCTAAGGTATTCACCTTGCGGGTTGGTCGTATTCCTTGAATGTACGGGAATGTAGGTTTGGGTATTCCTTGAATGTGGCGGGAATGACTCAGGGCATTCATTAAATGTGCCATGAATGGCCCGTTAGTGTTATGATGGGTATTCCTTGAATGTGGTGGGAATGACCCAAGGTATTCATTGAATGTGCCATGAATGACCTGATATTTTGTTATGCCCAAAGGAGGCTTTGTGATTATGTGTATGAAAAGCCCAGAGATGGCTGTGACTCACAAGTTACGAGTTTACAAGATAAAAATATGTTTCCTGGAGGCGATATCCCGCTTGGGACATATGTCTTGTAGTGGTACTCGGTGTGAGTGAGGCACACGGATATGTGTGATTTGGCAAATGTGTGTAGTGCAAATCGTGGAGTAGGAACTAAATGTTGGGGCGTGTCTCTTTGAATAAATGAGTCAACGAGATAATTAATAAGCAAAGTAAAATATTGATTTTACGTGTGATGGAGTTATTGCATATGATGTATATGATTTCTTATGATAAATGCTTACGTGGTTTGTATGAGTTGATACGCACAAAGGATGAATGTACTCCTTGGTTGTGACTTTTCCTCGCTCTCATAAGTAGGCGAAAGTGATACTAAAGTAAAAGTATATGAATTGTGTAATGTTATGGATATGAAGTGTAACGGTAAATAATATTAGTAAATGATTGTGATTTCTATGTGATCGTGAAATGACTATAACTTGATATGTTATTCTGAAACTATTAATGACTTGTGATAGTATGAGATCTATGGTTATGCACGCAGAAACTTTATGACGTAATAATGTCATATGAATGACTACCCTTGATGAAGGTATTATGATAAGTGGTATTCCCCGAATATCTTGGATCTAACCGGTAATATCAATTAGACTTAATTGTCTTAAATGAGGTTTGGTTATGAATGGAATTTTGACCCGCCGAGATAAATCATTTTATTGTGATGTCTAACTCTTTTTTTGCGGGGAGGGTAGGATCTATTAATCTTTTTCTGCAGGACGTAAATATCCCACCCTAAGACGATGTGTTGGCTTAAAGGTAAGGTATACCAAGCACATATTTAATTAGGTTGTCATATGTGCATTTAATAAATGGAATGTAAGTGGTATTGTATTGTGAGTTATTTTGGAAAGTTGGAATGACGAAAAATCGTTCTATGAGATTCTTGGAATTTGTATGTTGGGGTGAAATCTTACTTGGGAAGAAACTACACGCCGTTTTTGGAAAACGGAACTATATTGTCTTCCAAGTTGAAATTGTTTGAAATGTTACATTTATTCATTTAAATGATTATTATATATTTTGTTGTTAGTCTACTCATACTAGCAAATTCAATTTGCTGACCCATGTTTGCTTTGTTTTGTAACGTGGGTGTGTTCTTGGGAACATAGATGGTGGAGTGTAGTGGATAAGGAGACGTGATTTGGAGTTGCTCTTGGAGTCTTACGGTTTAAAGATTTTCCAAGAGTGGGTTAGTTTCTTTATAGTTTAATAATGTAATTTAAGGATTTTTTTCCTTTTCGCTTTATTTTGATTTCAGTTTTTGTATATATCGTGTTTTGATAACGTGGTTTTGGGTTTTGTTTCACCCGGTTTCGGATAATTAAATATAATTGTTTTAAATATTGTCCGAAAATTGGGGTGTGACAAATGCGTAAAAACGCTTCAAACGTAAAATCGACGGTTGAATGTGGTAACTTCGACGATTTTTTAAATAATGATAGTTATGAACTAAGCGAGCGTAAAACGTTTAAACTTAAACTGACGAAAAGATGATTGCAAAAGTGATGTGTCTTGACCCTTCGCTTCTAACGGCGGCGGAGAGATAAGCCAATGAATCTGCATGACGTATGTCATTTCGGGGTCTTTGAGTGATAGAGATGCTATCAAATTGTCGAGCAAGACCATGTATCAAACTAAGATAAGCTGCCATACGCTCATCTCTTGCTTCAAAAGACCCACCAAACTGATTGGCAACAAGGCGAGAATCCGTGTATAACTGGAGCTTTCGCGCCCCCAGTGTCAAAGCTGTTCTCAAGGCACAAATGGCAGCCTCATACTCGGCTTCGTTATTTGAAGCGGCGAAACTAAGTCGCACAGATTTCCCAATCTTTTCTCCGCCGGGTTTAACAAAAAAATGCATCCAATTCCAAACCCAGATTACTATGGGAGCCATCTCAGTAAACAATCCATAAGTCAATGGGATTAGGAATTGCGTTTTCATGTTGGTCTTTGTCGCCCCCAGTTATTGGCCGTAGAATGTCTTCCATAGATTCTTCCTGGTGCAAGAAATCATCAATAGGAGAATCATTAATCGGAAAATCAACTATCAAAGAAGCCAGAGCATGTCCTTTTTCAGTAGTATGACTGTCAAAGACAATGCTATATGCACTAAGATAACTTTCCCATTCGGCTAATCAACTTGATTCTTGTGCATCACGAAAGATCTTGCGTAAGGGATTTTCAGTATAATTATGACCAACCTCCCCTGGAAGTATGGTTTCAATCAGCGAGCGACATGAACAAATGCAAGTGCAATTTATTCCATCTTTGAATAACGAGACTCAGCTCCGATTAAAGTCTTACTGATAAAAAAGACGGGTCTACCATCATCAATGAAAAGAACAGCACTAACAACTTGAGTTGTAGATGCCAGGTATATGCCACTAGGTTGACCCGTTGAGGGACTTGTCAATATAGGAGGACTGACCAAGTATTTCTCGATCTAGTTGTTGCAATGCCATCTCACAATCAACGTTCCAAGTTGTCGCCCCCTTTAAAGTCTGGAAGAAGGGATGACAACGATCAGAATATTTAGAAATAAATCTATGAAGAGCGGCAAGCCGACCAGTAAGTCGTTGAATTTCCTTCTTCTTCTTTTTTGGTGATGGCATATCAATAATAGCGCCAGATCGATCAGATTAGCCTCAATACCTCTACGAGTCATGAGGAATCGGAAATTTTCCGGAAGAGAGGCCAAAAGAATATTTGGTCGGATTGAGTTTCATGTTATACTTGTTAAGCCTATCAAAACAAGTTGAAGATCGAAAGATGATCACCGGTATGCTTCCGATTTAACGACTATATCATCAATATAAGCCTTCATTATTTTTCCAGCCGATCGGAAAAAATTGTATTGACAAGCTTTTGGTAGGTTGCACCGCATTTTTCGCACCAAAAGGCATAATAGTGTAGCAAAAAATGCCTTGGTCGGTGATGAAGGCGGTGAACTCTTGGTCATCCACATTCAAAGATATCGATAGTACCACTGAAGAAGCATCCATGAAAGATAGGCGTTGGAAGCCCGAAGTGGCGTTCACCAGTTCGGAAATTTGTGGCAACGGATACGGATGAATCGGACAAGCTCCGTTAAGGTTCAGATGACCTTTATGATGAGTGGGAAGTTACATCAAAGGGACTTCGTGCTAAGTGGGGTGAAATCCATTTTATCGGAAGAGATTTAAATGCATGACGGGCGCCCGGTCGAGCTTATGTGGAAAATGACACCGCCATTACCTCTTACAAGAGTTAGAGATTTTTAAAGCGGTACACACGCGTTAGTCCGGACCGAGATTGTCTTTTTTTTTTATGTGTAACCAGCCTATCTAGGTCGGTAGTTTGTCCGGGATTGTGGTCTTCCATCTAGTTGCTTCGTGACACCTTCCATCCCCTGCACGGGTCGGACCTGCGGGATGACAATTTTCTCAAATCTGCGAGGTCGGCCTTCCCCTGTCGGTCGGTCGGTCTAAGATGAAGGTTTTCCTTATACTTTCTTCCGTGGCGCTTTTTTTCTCAATGCGGTCGGACGCCTAGGATGGCAATTTTCCACAAATCTGTGAGGTCGGCCTTCCTGTCCGTCGGTCCATCCGGATTAAGGTTTTCCTTATACTTTCTTCCGTGGCGCCTTCTTTGGAGGCATTTGTACCACCGTTTGCAGTAAGCGCGGCGGCGGTCTTTATCGACCATCCGAAACATAGTAAATGTATACGTAACTTTTGTCACGTTGTTGCTTGATGTTCAAAAGTGAGTCGACATCCTTTGGCGTCTTGAAATTGTGGCGAAAACGATTAACAAACTGATTTTCTAGTTCATTGAATTGGTGAATTGATCTTGAAGGCAACTCACTAAACCAGCGTAATGCTTCTCCCTTTAGAGTTGATGGAAAGAGCTTACATATGAGCGGATCATCTCCACCCCATAACACCAACTTATTTTTGAATGATAGAACATGCAAGCAAGGATCTCCTTCTGACTCATCATAAAGTTCAAAATCGGGTTGTTTGAAGTCGGGATGGTGGTAAGCTTCCTGAATGTCGAGCGAAAACTTATCAAGTACGCCATCATTGACTGTCAAGTTTTTCATTCTTACATCCCTTGACTTTCTATCATTAAGTTCTTTTGCAATCAACTCTTTTAACTGTTGTTTTGTTAGAGTTAAAGTATTGGCTCGAACAACTGGACGCCCCCGATCGTGCCCATGTGGAGAAGGATACCTTCCATTATCTCTTATTGGAGTTAGAGATCTTTGGCGGTACACCCACGATCGGCTCGGCCGGTGATTGTCTTTGTCTATCCCTCGTAAATCCGGCCGCCTAGGCCGGTAGTCACCCTTGGCGAAAGTGGTCGGAATAATTATACCACTTCTCCATATTTTGTTGCTCTTTTGCGGGATGCCCGCCTTCCCAAACCATGTCGGACATATCTCGGATGGCGGTCTTCCAAAATTGCTTCTCGAGGTAAATCTTCCATTTGAGATCGGATATGTCTAGGGTAGTAGTTATCCCCGCCAATCCGATTCTCCCCATAAGTACGGGTAATAGGGTCATTACTCTTAGAGTGTGCACTGATTGATTGTGTTTGAGAAATAACACGTTGTTGAGGACGATGAAGTGGATCTTCAAGATGGTCCCATACACTGGAATGGCCTGCGTCCCTTCGTGGTCGCCTGATGTTGTTGAATTTGTAGCCTCATCCACCGGCCTTTGCCTCTTGCCAGCTTCCTTCTCAAGTTCCTATTTTAAATTTTTGACTCATCGTAACTCATGCTCAACCGTATTAAGAATGGCGGTAGCGGAGGCGGTGGCACTGCTACGGTTGGATGTTGGGAATTGATCTTACCACTAGGAGCAACTTGATTGTTCAACGGTTCTTGCATTGGCCGATTTGAATTTCGAGGGTTGCAATTCCTATTAGTAGGAGGAATATGTTGACTATTTGGTCTGCTTCTTGTGCTTACCATCTTGATTGTTTCACGTGATAATGAATTCTAAATTCCCCACAGACGGCGCCAATTATGTTTCGGCAGTAAACTGCTTCAACACAACGAGAGCAATGGTAAAGAACACACTAAGAGACAGAGGAATTTGATATTGGGGGAGATGAAACTAAACCAAATAATGGCTGCCTACGTACCCAAGATCTGTTCTCTAGGGATCAAGTTTCCACGTAGTTCCTTATGAAAAATAGTTTGATATTTATAGAGGTAGAGTAGAGAGTCCTTGTAGCTCAAGTAATCTTGTATCTTGAGTAATTGTGATAGAGTATAACTGTCAACTGATAACTATCTCTTTGATAAGAAATGAATCTGGACATAAATCAACGTATATTAGTGGCAAGTCATGTGGCTAAGGTTCAGCCTTAGACACATGAGTTAATGGGCTTTATACATTGATCCATGATATTGCGGTGGGCTTTAGCCCTGTTGATTAAATGAATAAAATAGAGACCCCTACTAATGGACGTTTGCCACGTAGGTGGGGGTCGAAACAGTCGCGATGTGATGACCTCGTTGCTTCATGGATTCTCAATTCTGTTACTCCAGTTATCCGTGGAAACATTCTCTATGCCGACTCTGCATCCGAAATCTGGAAAGATCTAGGTGATCGTTTTTCACAAACTAATGCACCCAAGGTTTTTCAACTGAAGGATTCCGTCACTCTTCTCAAACAAGACAATCGTCCGGTATCTGTTTATTTCACTTTGCTTAAATCTTTCTGTGATGAATTAAGTTTTTTGTCTACTATGCCTACTTGTACTTGTGGTCATGCATCTATTTTTGCCAAAGAGGTTGAAGACGGTCGATTCTATGAAATTCATGCAAGGCCTAGATGCTTTCGTTTTCAATCCATCTAGTCAAATTCTCTTAATGGATCATTTTCCTCGTTATGTCCAAGATTTATTCTTTAATCCGACAGGAAGAGAAGCAACAAGAGATTCATGCACTCTCTCTTCCTTCTACTCCAGACGCTGTTACCCTGAGTACTCACTTTCAAAAGACCAACTGGGCTTCTTCTTCAAATCGGGGCCGCCTAAACTGCCGCTGAACACAACACCGGGTTAGCCTCGCCTTAGAGCACGACGCCCTCCAATCTGAGGCAACGCGAGAGCAGCCAGCCGTCCATTCCGTGCAACCACTATAACCGAAGTTGGACATCATATTGGTACATGTTACAAACTGCACGGTTATACACCCAAGCCCGCTCAAAGCCAATTCGGTTGCTACAAGCTCCAATTTTCCTATTTTCTCCACATAATAATACAACCAACTTCTCAGTTTGCTTGATTCAGGTAGTACCACTTCACAAGCAAATCTGACAGGTATATCTCTCTCGTGTTTTTCTAAATTCATATGGATCATTGACTCTGGTGCTACCAATCATGTCTGTTCATCATTACATCTGTTTTCTTATTATCATACTTGTTTAACACATTCTACTCTTAAACTCCCGGATGGAATAGACCATTTAATTACTCATGTTGGTAGTGTTATTCTCTCTCCTCTTTTGCGTCTTGACAACGTTCTGTTTGTTCCCACCTTTCATTTTAACTTGCTTTCCATTAGTGAACTAGTCAAATCTCACCCTATCTCTGTCACGTTCACTAATGATTCTTGCCTTTTTTCGGGACCGATTATCAAGAAGAAGATTGGATTGGGACGGCTTAATGGGGGACTCTACCATCTCCAACTAGCTTCCGTTTGCTCATCCCACAACTCCACCACCAATAATTTATGGCATTATCACTTAGGACATCTCTCTTCCACGCCTTTGCAGATTTTAGCTAAGCAGTTTTATTTTATTTTTAGTTCCAATAATGCTACTTGCAATGTATGTCCGCAAGTTAAGCAAATATGTTTATCTTTTTCTAATGATTCATTGTGACATTTGGGGTCCTTTTCATTTACCATCATATTCCAATGCTCGTTTTTTTTAAACTATTGTCGATGATTTTAGTAGTGCTATATGGATTTATCTTATGACTATCAAATCTGAAGCTGCCATGCATTTACAATCTTTTTTTGTCATGGTTCATACTCAATTTCATTCTACAATATATTCACTCATATCTGGCCATAGCAACATTGATGACCATTTTCATGAAATCCAAGTCCTTCGATCTGATAATGGATCCGAATTTCTATCCCATAACATGCAACAATTTTTTTCCAAACATGGGGTTATCCACCAACGTAGTTGCGTTGGTACTCCCCAACAAAACGCCGTTGTTGAAAGAAAACATCGTCACTTACTAAACGTTGCACGAGTATTACGTTTTCAAGCTCATCTCCCGTTATTTTTCTAGGGTGAATGCATTCTCACCGCAGGCTATCTCATTAACAAAATTCCTAGTACCTTATTAACAAAATTCCTAGTACCTCATGAGCTGTTGTTTACAACACCTCCCACTCTTGCCCATCTTCGTGTTTTTGGTTGTTTATGTTTTGCTCACAACACTTCCATTAAAAATAAGTTTGATCACCGCGGGAAACCTGACATCTTCATTGGTTATCCTTATGCTCAGAAAGTCTATCGCATTTATGATTTATCTTCCAAGAAAATTTAAACTTCCCGTGACGTGATTTTCCATGAGAATGTCTTACCCTATTAATATTTATCTTCCCCGCGCATCCCATCTACAAGTTTATCCCTTACCCATCCTAGACAATGAAACATTCGACATTCAATCATCTCATGTAACTCCAGTAGACGGAGCGCGCCCGCACCCTCCCTACTGGCACTGTTCCAGTAGATAGAGCGCGTGAGCCCTCTGATCCAGTACAAACAAAGCGAGCCCGCGCCCTCCCTACTGACACTCTTCTAACTCTTACAGCTCCGACACCTGCAATTTTGGAACTCCCTCAGCCACCACACCCCAACTCTCCTACCTCACCTCGATCTACTAGAGTGCGAAAACCCCCACCACTTCTCATCAAAGATTATCAACGCCTACTCTCACCAAGGCACCTACAGTCCCTCATTCGGCCAACCTCATCCAATCGGACTCTAAGGTAACACGGTCTTCCACTCTATATCTTATGGCTTTCTATGTTTCTGACACTAACTTTTCTACTTGTCATAAAGCTTTTTTGTTTAAAGTGTCTTCTTCAGTTGTTCCTACATCTTTTTCTCAAGCTGTCAAAATTCCATAATGGAGAGCTGCTATGGCTGCTGAAATTGCAGCTTTGGAACAAAATAATACATGGACTCCTGTTCCGTCATCCTCTCATCATGAGCATATTAGTTGTAAATGGGTTTTCAAGATTAAATATCATTCAGATGGTTCTATTGAACGTTACAAAGCTTGTCTTGTTGCCAAGGGTTACAATCAGATTGAAGGCCAAGACTATCATGACACTTTTGCATCCGTTGCTAAACTAGTCACTGTTCGATTACTTCTCTCCATTGCTACTATAAGACATTGGACTCTTCAGCAGCTGGATGTCCACAATGCCTTTCTCCAAGGCGATTTGGATGAAACTGCCTATATGACCTTACCTCCTGGATTCACCAAACAAGGGGAACACAAGATCTGTCACCTTAAACAGTCCTTATATGGACTCAAGCAGGCTTCTCGGCAATGGTTTGCCAAACTATCTGCCACTCTTTTCACTACCGGCTTCGCTCAGTTTAAGTCTGATTATTCTCTATTCACAAATATTTGTGGTTCTAATTCTACATTTGTCCTTATTTATGTGGACGACATTTTGATCACAGGCAACAATCCATCTCTCATTCAGAACTTGAAGCATTTTTTAGAATCAAAGTTCTATATCAAGGACTTGAGACGTCTAAAATATTTCTTGGGCATTGAGGTGGCTCGTTCCAAAGAAGGATTATTTCTTACACAACACAAATATCTTTTGGACATTATGTCTGATTGTGGTACCACTGGTGGTCGTATTTCTGAGTTCCCTATAGAACAAAACATCAACCTCCATACCGATGATGGCACGTTACTTTAGGATCATACTGTCTATTGTCGCTTGATTGGGCGTCTCTTATATCTCACAGTTACACGTCCAGATATCACTTATTCTGTTAATTATCTTAGCCGTTTCATGCAGTCTCCATGGACTCCATATTTAGATGCTGCTCATCGTATACTCCGTTACCTTAAAGGTTCGATCAACAAAGGGATTCTCTTATCAGTTAATAGCTCTTTACACATCTCTGGTTTCTGTGACTTTGATTGGGCTGGCTGCCCTGTCACTCGTCGTTCTACTAGTAGTTATTGCACCTTTCTTGGTTCTAGTCCTATATCCTGGAAAACAAAGAAACATAGCATTGTATCTCATTCTTCTGCTGAAATCGAATATCGTTCCATGGCTACCCTTGCGTGTGAACTTCAATGGTTGAAGTATCTTCTGCATGATTTATGCATCTCTCACCCTTCTCCGATGAACATGTTCTGCGACAATCAGGCCGCCCTCCATCTCTCTCAAAATCCAGTTTTTCATGAACGAACGAAGCACATCGAATTAGACTGTCATTTCTTGCGCGACAAGATCTGAGGCCAAATTATTATCTCCTACGTTCGTTTTATCCTCGAATCGGTGGCTAACGCCTTCACTAAACCTTTCGGCAATGACACCTTTCTGAGATTAATTCGCAAGTTGGGAGTTCTTGACATTCACTCTCCAACTTGAGGGGGAGTATTAGAAGTAATTATGGACGTCAGAGTAAAGAGTGCGCCCGTGCCTCGCGTACTATTTGCGATACTCGCACAGTTTGTATTTGTACCGTACCAATCTTAGATATTTCTTATTTTAGTTTTCTATTTTAAGAACTTGTAATCTCTATATAAACTATTGTAATCTCTATATAAATTAATCAAGTAAATATTCTCTCAAATCAATCTCTATCTCTCTCATTTATCATATATATCATTGAAATTTTAGATGTTAGAACCATTGATAAGAATGACACATAATTAGGAATCACTGACAGTTTAGGTACGTACAATTACTCTTGCCTAATCTTTAGGTAGGTACAATTACACTTTTAGGTAGGTACAATTACTCTTGCCTAATCTTTCACAAAACACAATTAGATCATTACACCTTGTAGTTAATTTAAGTCCTCATTCGAAGAACTAGCAAGTTCACGACACTTGGCTACCGATGGAATGTTCATTTCACACAGGATTACCCCACACCAATTAATTATACCAACAAGGCAAGTGGCAGGACAAGAACCATAAAATGGTCTTAAATTTCCATGCTTAATCCCTTTTCAACTAAACACTTTTAGCCTAACAGAAAGCACGATAGCTACCATACAAATCCAGATGCTAAGCAAATTCTAACTCAGACGGAAAAACGAAAAATCTTAATTAGCATGATTTAACTCAGTTGAAAATGAGACATATCAAAATAGAACTACAAGTCCCCTTAATTCAGACATTCATGCACCCCAGTGCTAGAATTCCATTGCCTTTCTGAGGTAAGAACAATGATCAATTTGAAGATGCAGTACGTGTTGGTTCATATGTGATTGATTCTTTGAATTGAGACTTATATGTAGGCAAGGAAGATGTCTGATCTTCCTGCCCGATTACAGATTTCATTTCAGAAAGTAGATCTATAAATCATACTGTACTTTAGTGATCAACATCTTGAAAAATCAAGTGACAACCATTTAGTGGTGTATGTAAACTGACTAAAATCAATCTTAGGAATTTCGTGGCAAATTTCAAAATGACTAGCATTATGAATGATTAGTATGAACAAATTGAACAGCATCTATTTTCAGTTATGAAGATCACAGAACTTCTTGAAAGCGGTTCCTTTCTTTTCCCCTCTGAAATACTACTAAGTTTTGCTAAATGCTTAATGCTCCAAAAATAAGTTACTCTTGTAATACTGGGCCTTGAGACCTAAGCCTTGGACCAAATTAAAAGAGTAAACTAAAGCCCAAAACACAAGACTACAAGACCCCTGGTACTTTTCAAGACCGAAAATATCGATATATCATTGATATATTTCGGGTTTTGAGGTACCCGATATGGAAATAATCTGAGATATCGGTTAGATATATTGACCTTTTTCAAACCGATATATATCTTATTTTTCGATATATATATATATATAGCCACATTGTAAATTAATTCAAGCAAAATCATGGACTTAAAAGTTGAATTAAGGGCTAACCAATATATTTGATATATATCGATAGACTTTTTGACTAATTTTGTTGATTATTAACCGATATTCCCAATATATCAATATATATCAGTATATCGGTAAAGCTGTTCTCGGTCCGATTTTTACCAGTTCTTATAGTAACCGTAGATGAACCGATAGACTTCGGTTTTCTAAAAGTCTAAACCAAAACCGAATGAATTTGAACAAAACCCGAGATTAAACCGAACTGAATATGTTTGGTGTTCGTTTCAGTTTGGGCCTTACCATTTGGGTCTTCTCTCAAGCTTCAAATTGAAGCATATATGGGCCTACTGATTACCAGCTAAGTGAATTTTAATGAATATATTGAATAGTATTGATGTCAAATTAGGCAAGTTGGCAAGTTATAACCTCAGTCACAATAATAAAGTATTTAATTAAGTGCTCAATAACATGAACCATTTAGCCAAAAAAATAATAGTAATAAAAAATCTCTAAAATTTGGGGAGGGATAAAGCCACTCCCATTAGAGCCACTCAAGTAAAGTAATAAGTTCTTTTAATGGCTGCCTTAGAGCACCACCAAGGAGCTGCTTAAAGCACCACTAGGAGACATCCTACTAAAACCACTCGGAAGCTCAAAGCTCCACCTTTTCTCTTCGCTAAGCACCCTCTTCTCTCTCTCTCAGCTCCTTCTGTGAGAACTTATCCTCCCTTATGGAAACACCTAAAGAAACCGATATGGTTCATCTTGAGCAAGACTTCAACAACAAACTCACAATACCAGCTCTCGTGAGCACCACGACCGAGCTACTTGACTCGCTATGGGTTTTCGTAGAGCAGGAATCAAGACTCCTCTTAGCTGCTAAAGTCCTTTCTAAGGCCTCTTTGAACCCAAAAACCATGAATGTCTCCATAAAGAATGCGTGGAGTTTAACACCCATTCTATCTATAACGTATGTGGGTAACCAAATATTCTTAGCAAAATTTGTTTGCTCTTAAGATCTCGAAGCAATTCTGAAGCGAAGCCCTTGGGTCGTTCTCAAAAACCTTCTCATCTTGAAGAAATTGGACCCTCTCATACCCACCAAGGAATTGAGTTTTGAGAAAGCACTCATTTGGGTACAACTGCACCATCTCCCACAAGGTCTAGTTTCAAGAGAAGCCACTAAACATTTTGTACAGGCATCGGCGCAGTAATCGAAAACACCTACTCATAACACACAACACAGAACCGAACTTTCACTAGGATCAAGGTTTGGGTAAGTGTTGATCGACCTCTCACCATCTACACCAAGACTAAAAATCCTAGAGGTGGAGAGGCCATCTGCATCACCTTTCTCTACGAAAAAGCAGGTTTGATATGTTTCAAATGTGCGTGACTTGGGCACCAACAAGAAAGTTGTCGGTTTACAGAAGGCATGAATATTCCAACAGGAGCTCTGTCCTTCATGGTTGCTGATACTCCAACTCCCAACTCTTGGAAGCAAAGCTATGTAAAACAATCTTCTTCCCCTTCCAATGTCCACATCAGCCAGGCAAGTCCAGAACCAGAATTACTTTTGGGAACTTTGCCAGGACCATCGCCGCTAGTACCAAGGAACATCTTACCAGCTCTAGAAGAAGAAGCAGCGCACATTAGTGCAAACATGCAACTGGTGCAGAATAATAGATGCCCCTTTTACCCAGGAAATAAAACCTCGTCTGAGACTTCGTTTACCAAGAACAACTAAAAATTCGGGCGTTGTCGGTCTCCCAACGACTACTTTGGATGAGGTGTCGAAATCTCCTGGTTCCTGGAAAAAAGAAAAGTAGTCGATGGATAAACACACCTACAACTGCTGAGGACAGCTCTTTAGGGCCCATTACTAGAGCCCAAAATTCAAACATGGTCCTTGTTAGTAGCTCCTCTAAGGCCCCTTTATTCCATGTGCTAAAAGACACCTAAAAAAGCCCACAAGACTATGAGCCAAGCAACAACTCGTCTCTCGGTACCCCATCTCTCTCTAGCCCTTTACTCTTATGACACCGTCCCAAGCTCTCAATCCCCCGCACCAAACAAACAATATTTTCATCTTCACCACCCCACCACCAAAAAAAATTCTATCGGCTCCACATAAAGGCCGGTCTAGCTCTTTTAGTACCTTCAACATTCCTCCCGATATCCCTTTCACATGTGGTGATGTAAAGTATGGAGGTGCACACTTGGCACTGCTTGAGCTAGTTATCAAGGCGGTTCCAGCAATAATTGTGAGCACAAACAATACCGACACAAAGGAGGAACCCAAGATTTGGTTTAGCGATGCCCAATTAGGAGGAAAGCGCTTCCTCCTGGAGGTAATTCTAAATTTCCTTTTTAATCATGATAATTTGAAACCTCAACTATCACTATGCCTATTTTTTGTTTATGATTTCTATTTTAATCGAAAATATTTCCTGGAAAAAAAATGTTCTAGACATTACGAATTACGAAGTATCAGGAAAAATTGTTGCATGCCCCTTTTATCTCTAAGCTGGGAACTTTGGAAAACGTGTTGAAATTTTTGATAGAAATTGTTAGTGACAAAGAAATAGATAACTACTGCTTCATTTATCCATATGCTTGCATGATGCTACCTATTATATGTCATGACAAACTCTTCCCTAATGTTAGCATGAACCGTTATGTTAGCAGTCCTATGTTTTCTAGACATGCATGGTAGCAACCATAATATGAATCTTGCTTGTTCTAACATCACCCCGCACCTTGGTGAAAATTGGCATGCTCTTTTGGTTTTCATTACCACCCACACCTTGCTGCACCTATTTAATATTGTGCACACCACCTATTTAATATTGTGCACACCACTAGTAATTTTAATTTTAATTTTAATTGTTACATGACTTTCCTTTTAGATATTTGGGTTTGGTTTTTATCTTATTCCTTGCAGGCTGTGTTCTTTCTTTTGGCAGCGAGCTCAAGGTCGGCTCCCCGCCACTACCAATAAGTATCTTTGTTTGGAATTGTCGTGGAAGCGGAAAGTCCATGACAATTCAAGAACTCCAAACCCACATTCGAACTCTTACTCCTAACATTTGTTTCCTCTCTGAAACAAAAACGGATACGTCCACTAGTTTCAAGCGTTTCTCTCTCCTTTGCTTTTCGCACTCTCATTCTGTCCCTTCCACCGGCCGTAGTGGCGGCTTATGGTTGGGTTGGAATTCCTCTCTTGATCTCAAAATCCTTTTCTCTTGTGAACGTTACATAGCGGCTCTTGTTAAGAACCACCCCAACGACACTCACTGCCTATGCACTTTTGTGTATGGTCATTCGGATCATTCATGTAGACTGAAGCTCTGGAATAACTTCTTAGATTTGGCTGCCAACCATGTCATTCCCTAGCTTATTGTAGGGTACCTATATGAAATCACTTGTCAAGTTGAGAAATCTGGTAGCGCAC
Organism: Coptis chinensis; assembly: GCF_015680905.1. Taxonomy (NCBI): domain Eukaryota; kingdom Viridiplantae; phylum Streptophyta; class Magnoliopsida; order Ranunculales; family Ranunculaceae; genus Coptis; species Coptis chinensis. Next base: position 19,642,577 of record NC_141456.1, on the reverse strand, counting down.
CTTTTAACCCAATCCATGCTGCCCATTTCGTAGACTTTATATTTGATGCTGATTTCATGGATCTAGGGTATGAAGGTGTTCCTTTCACTTGGACCAACAAAAGATTCAAGAATAATGGAGATGAGCTTGTCAAGAAACGTCTCGACAGGGCTATCATCAATTCTGACTAGCGAACCTTATTTCCAAATGCCCGCACCACAAATTTGCCCATCATCAGGTCGGACCATGGCCCTATCATGGTCTATCTACATCCTCCACCAACCACTACCCCAAAACTGTTTCACTTCCAATCCATGTGGTCCTCATCTCCATACTGCAAAGTCATCATTAACAACTCTTGGAGAGATAACTTTCGGGGTTTTTGTGTTTAACGCTTTTCTCAAAAGCTAAACAGGCCAAGAAAAATCTAAAGAACTGGAATAGAATTTTTTTCAGCAACATCCACTCCACGATTAAAAAATCTGCATGAAGAGATCAAGACTTGTCAACAAAATCAATATTATGATATCAAGATGGAGAACAAGTTACAAGAAGACTTGGAACAACCTATTACATCTTGAAGAGAAACTTTGGAGGGATAAGTCTAGAGATACCATTCTCCACTGTGATGGTACCAACTCCCGTTACTTTCACATGACCACTGTTGTGCGAAGAAACCGCATAGCCATTAATAAGATCCGAGACAATAATGGGAACTGGGTTGAAGGAAGAGAGAAAATTAGCAACACCATTGTGGAGCATTTCAAAAACACTTTTATCTCATTAAAACCCGATATACATATCGAGGAGTTGCACATCATCGAGCAGATCATCTTCGAGGCAGATAACCATGACATTACTCGAGAAGTCACTATTGAAGAGATTCGAGATGCTTTATTCTCGATGGACCCACACACATTCCCTGGACCGGATGGCTTAACTCCCTTTGTTCTACCAAAAATCTTTGGGACATCATCCACTTGGACCTCCCACACATGGTGAAGAGCTTTATAAATTCTGACCACCTCATTAGGGAGCTTAACCATACTAACATAGCCCTCATCCCCAAGATCCAAGGCCCAAAAAATCTCAATCAATTCCGTCATATCAGTTTATGCAATGTTAGTCTTAAAATCATCACTAAGATCTTGGCGAATCACCTCAAACCTCTTCTCGACATGATTATCTCTCCTTCCCAGAGTGCTTTTATCAAAGGGAGACAAATTTTTGACAACATTATTTTAGCACATGAAGTCATTCGGACTCTCAAACGAAAAAAAAAAAAAAAACGAGCCACTGGATGCATGGCCATCAAGCTTGATATGAGCAAAGCTTTCGATCGGGTTGAGTGGGGTTTCCTCTTGGAAACTCTTGAAGCCTTTGGTTTTTGCCAAAAGTGGAGGAATTGGATACACCAATGCATTTCCACTACATCGTTCTCCTTCAAGCTAAATGGATCTCCTACTGGTTTTCTAAAACCGAAAAGAGGCATTAGACAAGTAGATCCGGCCTCTGTTGCCTTTCCTCTTCATTATTTGTGTATAAGTTCTTTCTAGACTCCTTGCCAAGGCTGAAGCAGAAAAGCAGATTCACGATGTTAAAATAAGTTGGACTGACATCCCTATGTCTCACCTCCTTTCTGCAGATGACATCTTCATTTTTTGAAGGGCCAATATAGCGGAGTCTCACCACTTAAGGGATATCCTTGACATCTTCAAAAAAGTCTCTGACCAAGAGGTTAATTTTCAAAAATCTAGCATCTTTTTTAGTAAGAACACTCATCACAAGCACCAAAGGATGGTCAAGAAAATCCTCAAGATCTCCAAATGTATTACTTTTGATAAGTATTTTGGAGCACCTCTCATCCTAAATAGAAAAGGTACACAAGATTTCAATGAAGTCACAACCCGGAGTGCTCAATAGAATGGAAGGATGGCGGCGAAACTTCTCTCTTAGCGGGAAAGGTGACCCTCGTAAAAGCAATTACCTCGGTCATACAGTCATACCTTATATCAGTCTTCCCTCTACCAGTTGCAACATGCTCCAGACTGGACTCTTTGAATAGTAATTTTTTTTGGGGGCAGAATGAGAATAATGCAAACAAGACACACTTTAACTGTTGGAAAAAAATATGTCAACCCAAGTCCCTGGGTGGACTAGGTACTAGACTTGCGTCAAACCACAACATAGCTGTGTTGGCCAAACTCCTTTGGAGGCTCATCAAAGAACCGGAGAAACAATGGGCTTCTAGCCTAATCAAGAAATACGCGCCAAGAACCCCCATTTTGAGAGCAAAATGTCCAAGAAATACCTCAAAAATATGGAAAGGCATTATAAAGGCTTGAACTGAAATCCTTCCAAATATGTGCTGGCATATATATTGGAAATGGAGCTGAGATTGATATTTGGCTGGACCCCTGGATCCCCACCTTAATTACCTACTCTTAAACCTATTGGGCCACCACCCATATCAAATCACTATTGTTTCGTGGTAGACCTTATTGACCCTACACACCATACCTGCAATGTTGGGGTTATAAATGACATTTTCATCAAATCGGTCGCTAAAGAAATCCTCAAGATACCCCTAAGCCATAATACCCATGAAGATACCATCAGGTGGTTGGGGGAAAAAGATGGCCAACTTACTGTCAAATCCGTGTACAAGTTCCTCAGTCGAAATCTTAGTGATAGTAAAGGTAACGAGCATAGCTTATGGAACTATATTTGGCACATCAACACTGCACAATGTGTGGAGCTATTTTTATGGAAAGCTATCAGAAATGCGCTTCCCCATAAGACAGAACTTGAGGAGTCGAAACTTCAATTTGCCCAAGATGCAACAATCAGGTCGAATCCACTGACCATGCTCTCTTCCATTTTTCAGTGATCAGGAATATTTGGTATGTATCTGCCCTTGGTATCATAATTGAGTATTGGGACCAAGGACACGATAGAGCTGGAGCCGCAAACCCAGAAGAGGCAGAGGCCTGGGCCATCCAGGGAGGACTAGAGTTGGTGAGCCAACTGCAGATAAAGAAGGTGGCAATACTAATGGACTGTCAGAATTTAGCTGCAATTTTGAAGTGTAGAGAGACTACACTTTCATGGGGAGCGACTAGTGTTGCCCACGACATTTACGCTTTTTTGGCTCAATTGGATGATTGTAATTTTTATTACATCAGTAGAACAACGAACATAGTAACTCATAGTATAGCTAGTAGAGGTAGGCGGGCGCCACCGTACTCTTGTCTAGACCGTGCCTCGGCGAGGTCATTAGTAGAATTATGTATGTGTTGTAATCTTAGGGAGCCTTCCTAGTTTGGTTTGCCCCCTTTTGCTCACAAAAAAAAAATAGAACCACTCTCAAAACGTACAAGGTCATATGACTCACAACTCATCCTACCAGTTGAATTAATGGCTGATATTTTGTAGATATGATCTCCCCACTATGAATAACATGCTCACCAAATTTTGGCTAATTCAAATATGTCTAACCTAAGTAAATGTTATTATGAAATCGAAAAAATATTGACCGTTAGATAAACGTTCAAAATTGAACAATAGTTTTCGGGTTAGACATATCCAAATAGGGTGAAATTTTGTGGGCATGCATGCTATCCATTGTGAGGAGATCATATTTACAAAAAATCGAGTCTTAATTCAATTTGTAAATCGATGGAGTGCCTCTATCCCTCCCCTATATATATAGCACCCGGTTCGGTTCAGTTTATATCTGTTAATCGAACCCCCAAATCGAAAACCGAACCTAACCAGTTGGTTTTGTCTTTTGAGAATCGAAAACCGAACCGAAAAAGTTAAAAACCATTAATTTCACCGATTTGACTTCGGTTCGGTTAAGTTTTCGGTTCTTTTTAACATCCCTATATACCATATTTCTGATATATAACCATATAACCATATATCGATATTTTGATTGTTTCACCAAAAAAATTGATATCACTTATATACCCGATATATCGATATAGACCGATATATTTTGGTTTTGGGGGGTTTGATATATCGGTGGATAATTTTGATTGTTTCACCAAAAAATTGATATCACTTATATATCTGATATATCAATATAGACCGATATATTTTGGTTTTTAGGGTTCGATATGAAAAAATTGGGCCTTGGCAATTTTAAGATTTTAGATGCATGCTTTAAAATCCACTTCAATCCTACCTATATTAATATCCGTTTCTCCCAAGATGCTCATAGTGAGCCACGTCAGCAAAGTTTTTAAAATAGTCCATATTTGAAAAATAATTACTTGCCTTCTTACCAAACTAACCCTGAATTTGGCCTGCTCTCTAATTTAATATAAATTAAAATTGTCCTTTATGTGTTATGCTAAAACAAAAAACAAATCTACGCATCATTTCATTATTTCAAATGTACGCATGCGATAAAAAAAAACAAATTCTAAAAAACAATGGATTAGTTAATTGATATGTATTAGTTATTGGATATGGATATGGATATGTATTAGTTAATAGATATGGATATGTATTAGTTAATAGATATGGATATGGATATTAATATCCATTTCTCCCAAGATGCTCATAGTGAGCCCACGTCGACAAAGTTTTAAAATAGTCCCTATTTGAAAAATAATTACTTGCCTTCTTACCAAACTAACCACGAATTTGGCTGCTCTCTAATTTAATATAAATTAAAATTGTCCTTTCATGTGTTATGCTAAAACAAAAACAAATCTACGCATTATTTCATTATTTCAAATGTAATGCATGGGATAAAAAAAACAAATTCTAAAAACAATGGATTAGTTAATTGATATGTATTAGTTATTGGATATGGATATGGATATGGATATGGATTAGTTAATAGATATGGATATGTATTAGTTAATAGATATGGATATGGATTACTCATTATTTCATTATTTCAAATGTACGCATGGGATAAAAACAAACAAATTCTAAAAAACAATGGATTAGTTAATTGATATGTATTAGTTATTGGATATGGATATGGATATGTATTAGTTAATAAATATGGATATGTATTAGTTAATAGATATGGATATGGATTACTTATTGGATATGGATATGTTAAACTTCCAAGTGCTTCCCTTAAATATAGGCCCAGACATGATGGGTTTAAGAATAACAGGCCCGGCCACAGGTCGGGCTGCATGGCTAGTTATACATTGTTAAGGAATAAGCCAAACTTTATGTATTCCGTTCTATTTGAGTATCCGACTTCTCCTCTAACTCTATGTGACTCGATACAAAATACAACACAATCGATAGCTAACGTTTTTTTCACAATATGCAATTTTGCTTCCTTTCCACAGCTAAAACCAATTTCTGCTTACCTAATTCCCATGACTAACCATTGAGAGTATCTGTAAGATTAATAGTTCAACTATCTAACTCTAAATACTTTTAGAATAAAGGCATAGACTATTTAGAACGATACAAGTCAATAGGATTTTTTAAAGAACATGTGCATATTATCCATATAGATAGTTATATTCTATTCTCTAGGTTACCTTACCCTAAAAAATGAATACAAATCCTGCAGTTGACTTTTACCTCTACTAGGAAGGTCTGCCACAAAAAAATTACATTAAACAATGTTTCTTCGAAAAAAAACAAAAGAATTTTGTAAAGGAAAAAGAATAACCCATCTATGCCCACCAGCTATCATTCCAAGCTGTAAAAGGGCAAGCGTTAAGAATTACGACGATTATTCAATCAGTGTCAATTGGCAAATGTGGATATATACTGTAGTGATAGTGACATTTATAAGAAAATACAAATATAAGATAGTGAAGTTGTGAAGGCATATAAAAAAAAGGCACATACTAAATTATTTCTTTTGTAAATGACAAAAACTAAATTAAAATTAAATAGTTTAAGGGAATTAAAAGAAAAAAGTAGTGACTTTTGAATTATGGTATATATGTTAGGGAAAGACTTTGTCGTCGCCCGTACAAGTGGAATGCGCTAGTTGGGTAAATATATTCGATGATGTATAAGCTAGTGATTTTTTTTTTCTGACTTCTACTGTATATGAAGCAAATAAAAAAAAGACAAATTCTCTAACTTGTTTTAAAAGTTCTACGATTGGAAACTACCTTCAGGTTTATCAAATATCACCTTAGTTGTTTCTTTATTAGTAAGCTTAAGCATTAAGATTAATGCAATTATAGGCAAGCAAAAAATTAATTCCCTGGCTTGTATCACAAATCGTGCGAAATATAGATGGTGATTAAACAATGCAATGTACCACACGAAACACGTACGTATTGCCCGACTAATTGGGGTTCTTTATCGTATTTATACGCAACATTAAAAATGTATTACTATCCAAGAAAGCTATAGCTATGCAAAATTACAGACTATAATGTATTACTATCCAAGAAACCTTATAGAGTGATCACAAGGTGATGATGTGAGCAGGGACACACTCATCCTAAATCAATAAAGATATTAATAAGCACATTATATTTCAAGTTCAATTGTTTACACATCTTATATATTCTTTCCACAAAAAAAGAAGAATTAAGAGAAAGATGTATAAAGAAGCAAAAGAATGCAACTACTTGACTCATTCCATGTGTTTATGGAATCCCAATCAAATCAATTTATATCTCAAAAATACCAATCGTCATCATATACATTTTTGGCAAAAAATTCATCATAGTGAATGCAATTGGTCGTGTTCTTTACACCCAACCTATCGTTGCAAAGGTGAACCACGACAACCAAACCACACGTACGTGTTACACTCCACAATTTCGTGTTATATATGTGCCGAACCCAACCATATTATCTTGGTAATTTTGATATGTTTTCTTCGATGATTCTTATAAATGATAGTGATCACCCGCGGCCTCCTTAACTTCATGACCTTGTCAACTAACATTGTGACCAAAAATGACAAAGCTATATCTATTCAACTAATAATTATAATCATAAATATCAAAACTGCACACTCAAGAGATAATATAATGAGATTAGGTATGGTATTTCGTTTTGTATAGCACAAATAGCAAAGATAGCTCACATTTCTGCCATTCACTTTTGTAAGTATGTTTCCACTTAAATCAATCCAAAGCTATCTTCTTTCTCTAAAAGGGAAAAGTAATAACGATATGATACCTTATTCTTATGTGATAAACTAGGGACTTATATAAGAGTGAACATAGATAAGATTAGCCTAACTATACTCTAATACAAAGAAAGGTCCATATATCGTGTTTCCAGGAAATGATATATATGTTAATTCATAAGTATTTTTAACTACGAAATAGGCAGATCTTTTAAGTAGTTGTATCTCACTTTGGATAAATCGTGTTGATTAATTTAAAATTTGTCGGTATGTATAATGCAGCTAGAGAATAATACCTTCTTGGATTTACAACAACATCTCTATCATAATCATTGAATGAAGTTTAATGAATACATATAGTCTTGCAATCATGTATCTTTTTTTTGAGCTAAGGTGAACAATTTGTATTAATGTGAAGGAAATTAAAAGGGTTACACACAGTATGTACATGAGTACAAAATAGGCTCTGGCTCTCAAACCAAATGGGACCTAGTTTACAAATCGCCAGTAGCTCCTGTTCGGCACCTTCCATGATTTGAGCCATGGAGTTTTACCTTCAAACAAAAATAACTCATTTGTGTCCATGAAAGTTGCTATATTCGCTGCCTTATCCGCAGAGAAATTAGTTTCTCGCCACATTCATATTATCATGAATGACTCAGCTTCATCCTTGCTTTGTTCCATCTCTTTGTCATGCTCCATGGCACTTTGTCGGTACCAAAGGCGATCACCGCTGCTCGACTATCTGATATTCGACCCAAATACTTTCCACTACCTTGGTGTTAAATATGTAAAGTACACATTTACAGTTTTTGTGACAATTAAGTTTTCAAAGTTTGCTTTGCTTAAATGATTTAGGCCGGCCTAGCTACCAGCTCAATCAAGTGACTACACTCTTTCACGATGATGCTAAACTGCTGAAGAACCACACTTTACTACAAAACTACGACTTGGTGGTAGATAAAATCTCGAAATTGAAGAAATTTTGATAGCTAAAAAACGTACTAGTGTTCTGAAAATTTCCTCACTAGTACAAACATGCTTCAACTATATACTCTTGAAATATTTGATTTATCCCATCTCAATAAATTGAAAACTGAAATTTTTGCTAGATGCAGAAAAGGCAAAACCAATCTTTTTTTAACCAATATTCATATATTCAGAGGCAAAAAGAAAAAAAAAATGTACATGTATATCTAAACAACAATACAAATATTCAAAAGTAATTTGAAATCAAATTTATAGCAATCGATACACATTTAATATTTAATTTAGTCTATGAATAACATCGTGTGCATAAACCAAACCTGAATTGTGGTATAAAATTAGGGTTAACTAGTATTACTCCCCTTTAGATGAGACAATTTAGGATTTCTCCTCTTAGATGGGAAATTAGGTCTCACCCCCTCTAAAACACACAAAAAAGTCAAAGTGGGTTGACCGAATTTTTTTGTGTGTATTTAGGAGACCCTAATTTCCCATCTCCAAATGGAAAAATCCTAATTAACCATCTAAATGGGGTAATACTAGTTCACCCATAAAATTATGTACAATTGATATGACTTTAATAACATCTTTCTACATTATAAAGAGGCGTAGGCGAGTGGGCTGAATGGGCTGGGAAAAATACTGTTATCACAAAACGACAAAAACGATTTTTTTAGTTTTTTATTTTATTATTTTGTTAAAGTCAAACGCACCACTATTTTGTTGTTTTTGGTTTTGTTTAAAAAAAAACGTGACGTGGGCACGTGCCAGAATACTAGTGATAATAATAGGCCCAATCAACAACTATATTGACATATTGTGATGGATTTGAGACTTTCTAAGAACATTAATTCGATACCCAAAACCCGTGCGAGAAAACACAAACCACAAAATAGATACACGCACTTAAGTTTGTTTCTTATCGATGATGATATTGTTTATTTTCATTTTATTTTATTTTTATGATATGAGCGGCGCTGAGGTTTTGGGGACCAAGACGAACTTTGCAAGTGGGACCCTTATGTGACAATTTAGTTGATTTCGCCAAATTGGTATGAGAATTGTGGCTTTTAGGAGTCGAACTAGTGATATATTGATTAATTAAAGCGTAGCACGTCTCTTGGACAACATACAATTTTCCTAATGCAGCTTTTTTTATTCGGACTGATAAGTTTAGTAGATGTTTGGATCTCATTTTTTATTTTTTTTTTAAAAATATTTATTAAAAAAATAGTTTTTGAATAAACATGTTTGGTTGTAATTTTTCTTAAATATTATTTTATCAAATCAGATTTTAAATGATATTTCTCAACATATTTCGGCATATCGCAGCATAAAGTACTAAAGTCTAAAATATGGGCAGTTTATTTGCCTTGAGTGCCCAAAGTGTTTACCTCAAAACAAAAACAATTTTTTGTCTTAAAAAACAAGTTTTTTTTTTTTATCATAAAACGAGTTTTTAGGATGAAAAAGTGTTTTTTTGAATGAAAAACTATTTTTTTTAAATACAGATCAAATACATTTATTTTTTCAAAAAATATTTTTTAACTAATAAACACTTTTTGACAATAAATAAATAGGATCCAAACACCTCTTATGTTTATCGAAAAAAATGACTATTCATCCAATAAAAAATAGGATTCATTATAACAAATACTAATGCTTTACTAATAAAGTTTGATGCAAACAAACTAAATGAAAATCCTTCTCTTTTAAGAAGTACCTTTCAATTAAAAGTTTCCATAATTGCTTTGAACTTCTTCCAATACCATAAGAATGTAAATGGCTAATGAAGTTAACACCTTACACCTGCCCACCGTTCTGAAAGATTCATTTCATGAAGAGTCTACAGATCATTTTCATCACATTATTGTCTTCCAAGTAAGCATTCTTCCAGCTGGATGTGGACCTTCAACAAAATTTCAACACGTTGCATTCTTTGTAAAGTTTAATGACATGGCACCATATGGTTAGATATTATTCCATCGTCACATTGTTGGCGACGTTGACGTCAGTAAAACCTGAATCCATTGTCCATTAGTGCCAAAAAGCCTTTGGACCATATCCCTACGTATTAACGGTTATACTAGCCTAACTTCCTCGGGATCCGTGACAAGATTCTTGGATCCAGTAGAGTTATTCCACTTACACCTGTGTTTATCTACTCATTGACAAAAATAACCTTCCTAGATTCCGCTATCTACCAATTATGAATTGCTTTTCAGTAACAAAATGACAAATCTTGTTCTTATCCAACAGTTTTGTCAATTGGCATTTTGGTTCAGATTCATTCTATGGCACTAGAAGACGAAATAGCTTATGGAAGTGGAAAACTTTTGTCTGGAGAAACTGAGGTTTTCTACGACACTGTAGTTATCAACGCCACTTATGTGGATATATCCTGTTTCTTTTATTTTCTGTTTTACATATTATCTTAAATTTTAGTGAGCTCTTTATTTGAGATTATCCATAAGGGTACACTTTCGTAAAATATCATTTTTTTTATATTCAACCTGCTAGAATGTGTGATTTAGTCATTTAGTCTAGTCAAAGAGCCTAAATGGATTCGATTTTCTACAAAAATTGTGAAGTTAATCTAATGGAATACTACAAAAATATCAGACATTCACAATTTACTTGTGGTTTCAGCTGTGAAATGATATAGGTGATTCAGTGTGGAACTTTTGTAGTTTATTTTCCTTTTTCTCTTTCTTAGACTGATGCTGATTGAATTATTATTTTATGTAATAAAAGAAACTTAGATCATTGAAGCAAGTGTCTTATAGACTTTTATAGTTCGAACTAAATACCACAAAATTACCTTTTAAGGTATTTTTAGGTTTCACTTTCAGTTTAAGCCTAAGTTGTACTAATTAAGGTCTGCAGTACATTTTTCTAACCTTCTTTATGTGGAAATTTTCTGTGAGGAGTCTTCTCCTGCAACAAAATAACCTTCAAATCACGTGTAAATTTTGGGAACTTTGCTAACAATGACCAATAGTGTAATTCATATCATGATTCAGGATACCATGAGCTTCATTTAATAACCAATTTGTACCAATTTTAGTGGCGCACTTAATGGGTCTTCATTCATATTTTAAGCTAAAAAATAGTTTTAGCTCTGAAAGTTGTTTTCAAAACATATTTCCTGAAAACAAATTTGTAAGCATTCATATATAACCAAAGAAAGAAGCTTTGTTACGTGCAAATCTCAAACCGTTTAAACTTTATTCAGTTTAGGCAAGTGAAGTATACTCATGCCTGACTCAAAAATATTGGAATATTGTGTTCTACATTTACTTCTAGTTTCTTCTATGCCGTTTTTGTGCTGGGTTGGTAGCCGGAAGCGAAAAACATTGAGCAATTTCAACGTGCGAAAATTCTGATCAATTTCAATTCACACGTTTTTTTTTTATCAAAATAATCATTTATATTTTCTGAACACTTACAAAAAAAAAATGGAAGTCATTAGTCATATCCGTGTCAATTACGCGTATTTGCCATACCGATACTGTAATCAACCCATCTCCATAGTATATCATGAGGTCATTGCATGAATTTGGGTCGTGGGGGCTGATGAAGCCTTCATGTATTTTATTTACTTTATATGCTCTTATTTTTATATAACCATATTAATATGAATTTCAACATTAACATAGATCGAAATTGCAAGTAGCAAGGGGTGATCCGACTGATAGATAGTACATCAGGGAAAACAATTAAAAAGAATTAGTTAAGCTGAGATATAAAATAAAAATATCACCCAAAATGTTAATTATAGTTCCTCAACCCGACTACGATTTCCCTCCATAATGCAAATGTTGGTTAATCTTATTGGGAATGGTTATATGAATTCCACTTTATAGTGACTCCAAAGTTATTCCACTCCTACTAATTGATTTACCAAATGAATTGAGAGCTAATTTTTTATTGAGATATACATCACATGATAGAGAACACTCCCTACAAAAAATCAGTTCAATTGAATACGTTTAACATTATCAAAAGTTGTACCAAAATTAAAAGAATATGGGTCGTTGGATAATTTTATAACATTATAAACAATTTTTGACGAGGTTGTACATCTTCAAATGAATTGATTTTTCGTGAAGATGATTTCTATTGTGTGGGAATATCTGCACCAAAAATTAGCTTCTAATTCATTATATTTAGTAGTGGAGTTTTTAGAGTCATTTTAAGTGGAGTTCATATAACCATTCTCAATTTTATTTGTACAAATTAAATAGGGCTTTGTGGAGTTAGTTAAAATGTGGTCACAGATCATTTCTACCTGACTCTAAACTCACACAAGTATGTCAAATCATAACATTTAAAATGTATATATGTAAATTAGAGAGCATAATTTTGATGAAATTTGCTTCAAGCAAAGAAGAGTTTGGTTTTTGACAAGTGAGACTGTTGAGACAGGGCACAATCAAAACCCTCTAGGCTTTTGTTTACTGACTAACAAATTTTTTGGAAGTTATATTCTAGCTATAGGTTTTCTATTGTAAACTCAAATCAATTTGAGGAGAGCCAAAGGCGTTCTCTATATAGTTATCAGTTCATCAATTGATTTAAAATGGAAATTTAGTGCACCATTGACAAAATTATTGCAACCTAAATTATGCACCAAGGCTGAAAATATCGGTCGATATATCAATATATTGGCGATATATTTCGGTTTTTGAAGTACACGATATGGAGATATTAAAATATTTTGGATAGATATATAAATACAATTTCAAATCAATATATTGGGTTTTCCGATATATCAATATATATCGACCGATATATTCAATAGATCCGATATATATTGTTGACTTAGTTGACTTTGACCGTTTTGACCGATTTTTTTATTAAAATCTCTAACATTTCTTATATATATCGGTGATATTTACAATATATCAATTTACCCAAAAAAAAGACTAATCAACCAAAAAAAAAATTGGGCTGATATATCGATATATTTTGGTTTTTTACCCCTCCGATATATAGTCGGAAATGGAAATTTTGGGCCCTGGTATGCACTAAAGAAATCAGTGTAGTACGTTCACTACACTCCTTTTATAAGAGAGTGGTGAAAAGGAAAAATGAACTAGACACAATATAGTTAAATAAGGGGTCATTTGTTTTTGCCTCTTATAAGACCTTGAGGTCTTATAACATCTTATAAGATGTGGCCTAGTGATTTTGAACATTTTTTTGGTTTGTTTTTTGCTTCTTTATAGATTTCTACTAGAAATGTCTTATAAGAGGCCCGATTCTATAAATACTAAAATTGGATCTACTTAAATTTATAAGTCTTATAACTCAAAAATGACTCAAACACCCCGTCCATATATCCCAAATTTCATTTTTCTTCCCTTTTCATTATCTTATTCTCCAAATAACTCCATTGCCTCTCCACCACGGCTATCACCACCACCACCACCACCACTACCACCACCATCATCACATCTACCACCACTTCTACCGTCTTATTAAGACTATCATCACCACCCACTTTATTAAAATCCCACCATTCCACTACCACCACCACTACCACTACCATCACTACCACTGTCTTTATTAAGAATATCATCACCTCCACTACCACCACCACCACCGTCTTTATAAAACCAATATCCACCACCACCACCATCATCACATCTACCACCACTACTACCGTCTTATTAAAATCATCACCACCACCACTTTATTAAAATCACCACCACTTCCACTACCACCACCACTACCACTACCATCACTACCACTGTGCTATTAAGACTAATATCATCACCTCCACTACCACCACCACCACCACCGTGCTATTAAAACCAATATCATCATCTCTACTACTACCACCACCACCGCCAATTAAGATAGTTTCTTAAAATCGATATTCTAATTATCAAAATTGATTTGAAACCGAAAATCAAACTATACATTTGTTTCAAATTAATCTATTCAAGTTAAATGTGATGTAAAATAGGGTTATATTTGTCAAATAATTATCTATAAGATGTCATGTATTTGTTTTTTCTATTTTTACAAGTGTTTATAAGATGAACTTAAAATGAAAAATAAACCACTTTATAATCTTATCTTATAAGACCGTCTTATAACTTAACCCAAAAAAACAAATTGCCCCTAAATCTTCATATGAAATTAGACCCAAGAGTCTTAGGACTTCCGACTTCATAATCATTTTCATTCTTTATTCACCTCATGTTCTCACAGTAATCTATCATGGTCAGTGGTAAGTTAATAGTAGGTTGCCTAACAAATTAAAAAAATTGTTTTCACAAATTCTCAAGGAGCAACATCGACGACCAATCAAGAACACATCAGCAAAATATTCTCAGTAACGAATTGATTGTATCTCAATAATATAAAATTCTTTAAAAAAATTTAGGCGATCACGTGAGATCGAGACTGATGAACTAAATTTCTATAAGTTTACGATTCAAAATTGCAATTTCCCTGTTTCTGAATGGTATTACAACTGTGAGGTTAGTGATTTCAACCCCACATTACCAAAACCAAAATATAAAAAACAAAAACAATAAGGACCCACGTATTATTAATTTAGAAAGACTGCAAAAATAAGCACATAATGCAACTCATGTCGTTGATGAAATAAACACTAAAATCCACAGGAGTGGATGTGGATATTGTAATAAATTCATACTAAGATGAGATATCGACCAAATAAATCTTATTTCCCAAACAGTTTGGGTACAGTTAGACAAACAAAAATTATTCTGAAATCTCTATACATTCATATACCTTAATTTTAGGTCGACGCACCCTGGATTTGTTTCTGTCTCACATTACAGATTGATTGAAGAATCCAAGTAAATAAGAATCCAAAAAGAAATGAAAAACTAAGTACAGAAGAATCATTTCTTATAATACATGACATTATGACAATGTCTTTTTTGTTCTATTAATCTTATTTGTATGCATAAATTCTGTACATACACACGCTACTAAATCAAGACAATAATCATAATTATAATAAAATCTTAAAAAAATTGGCTGTCTTTCTCAGCCTCGCTTTGGTATATTCTGTATTTTCATGCTTCTTCAATAATTCCATAAACAATCAAGGTCTACTGGTTCAGTAGAAGGAGAAGGATCTTGCTGATCATCGAAAGATCGCCGACCCATGTCATGATTCGATACGACTGATGAGATTTCAGTGTTCATATCAGTAGTTAGGCCTGTTTCTTGTGAAATACTAACCATCTCTCTTTCTGTTTTGAAATTCTGTTTCATTGCTGAACCTTGGTTTTCTAACCAAGCTTGAATGAAGTTAGAACCTTGGTATTGAAAATTGGAAAGGTTTGGGTGAGTATGATGAGTGGAGTAAAGTGAGTTTGGAAGTGAATATTTGGACAACAGTAATGAAGATTGCGAGATGTTATCGGAAGGATTTGTAGGGGTAGAAAAAGGTGAGAATTGAAACAATCAATCATCTCTTCCTGGTTTTTCTGACCCTCCATTTGGTTGGAGAAGCAGGTCACGTGAGTTGCCTCAGAAGCAACTGGTTTGTTTTGCA
The DNA here is from genome assembly GCF_015680905.1 of Coptis chinensis. NCBI lineage: Eukaryota > Viridiplantae > Streptophyta > Magnoliopsida > Ranunculales > Ranunculaceae > Coptis > Coptis chinensis. The sequence continues at coordinate 19,626,978 of NC_141456.1, read as the reverse complement.
AGTATAAGGTGAAGGATCCATTAATGGTGGCAAAAGCGAAGGACCCAAGTCGTCGCCAAAGGAGCTTTTGTACAACAAACCAGGAACATGAATTTTCTTCCCACCAGAACTCTTTTGAAAAATCCTGCAAAGTACCCATTCATTCTGCAAACAAGAAATGAAAATGGAAGTAAGAAAAAACCCATCAACAAACTACTAAGAACAGAGGGAAAACAGAGGGAAAAGCAAGACAATAAAAGAAATAAGAAAACGGTTTCTTACCTTAGCTGTTTTGGGGAGATTGTAAAGAGAGTGCTTTCCCTCAAGTCTGTATTCATGCATAACCCAATTAGTTTTTTCACCTTTTGGAGCTCTTCCTTTGTAGAAAACAAGAGTTTTCTTCATCCCAACAAGGGTTTTAGCTCTATAAATCTCTTTATCTTTCCCTGTGGCTTTCCAGTATCCAGCTTCTGTTGCTCTATTAGTCCTTAAACCAGTTGGGTATTTTCTGTCTCTAACACAGAAGAAGTACCACTCTTTCTCTCCCATTTTAGCTCTCCCTTCAATTGCAAAAACACGAAAATTATGTCAAAAATAAGGACATAGATAATCAGAGAAAGCATTGAAAATAATCTGTTTATTTAAGAAACTTACATGGCAATTCCCATGGTTCACACTTGTTCAAATCAACTTCACCAATTGCTCTAGCATTAAAGCAGCTATCAACAACCTTCTTGGAGAGATATTGAGTTATAAGCTCTTCATCAGTAGGGTGAAATCGAAAACCAGGTGGCAAATCCATTTGCTCATCAACTTTACCAAGGCTAGAAACATTTTCCATATCTAGCAACACCCTTGAGGCCTTTTCTTTCTGGATCAAATGGTCTTAATGAAAAACACTTCTATGTGTCTTCGAGAAGTAAACAGCAAAAGTAGACTAAAATATCAAATGGGAATGAATGAAATGGCAGTAAATATCTACAACAAGAGTGCCAAACACAAATAACAAAGAAAGAAATCAAACAAAAAGGGAAGTGACAAGGTTTAAAGGAGGTACTAGAGGGAGAAGAGAAAAAGGCCGGGTCATGAACTAAAAGAGTTTCTGAACTAAGAAATTGAAAGAAGCTGTTAAGAAAAGAGTGTTGAGGAACAAAACCATCTTTAAATACTGATTCATGACGAGTAAGAAACGTGATTTGTAAAGGCAACCAAGTTGGTGGGTTTTAGTTCTCTTTAACTTTTTATAGTTACAAATTCTGCTTTCTTTTGACTAAATACATTTCACCCAGACAGCATTCTTTGTATGAAAACTGAAAACAACCCCCATAAATAAATATATCAATAAATACTGCTAATTGAGTAATAAGATTAACAGAATTTGTCCATAAGATGTACTCATTTTATGAATTCGAAGACCATTTTAACCATTGCCATATGCCATTTGCCTAATAAGAATATACTTATTTTGGTACACAACATGTTTTCTATGTTGTTTTACGTAAACAGATTGGTGTTTCTCTTTCTTTTTTTTGCAAAATGTATTTATCTTTTAATTTCATTTTTATGGGTTCACCGGATTGGACTTATTAAAATTCTATATTTCTTTACAAACATTACAACCTAAAGACAAAGCCCAATAATATTTTTCCCATAAATCCAAAATCTGGCTGATGTCATCATACGTAATAATTTTTTATTTATAATTTCGGCTCAAGAACAAACCGGACTAACGATATCGTATTTAAATTTATGAAAATTTAAATTTACATTGGTACACTATATGTACATTTTCATATGAAAATTTAAAGTTACATAGTATATTTAGATATGCAAATTTAAATTTAGATATAAAATTTTCAATTTACATGCTGATGGACTGATGGTCAGCCCAATTACTTGATTTTTCTTTATGAAATTTTGACCCAACCTATTCGTTGACAAAAACGGAATTTCAGAATTAACTAGGAGAAAATACCATTCAGACCAACTGACCAAGTTATTTGAAGGTATGAATGTGCTATGCTTTATGTGCGCAATACGATTATGTCATACCCTCACACTAGTTTATAATTTAAGTACTCTTATAATTTCATGATATGTTTTCAATGAAAAAATAGGACTCCTAAATTTAATTTCATTCAGGCACAATGAATTTTAATATGAAATTAAACTTTGAGCATTGTTCCTTTTTCATTATTGTGTTAGAAAACTTAGAATGCATCCCACCAAAACTTCTTATCGCAATAGCAACTGCCTGAACACATATCATGAAATTAAGGTTACGAAAGCTAACATACGCGTATTTCAAAAATTTGTATAAAGTCTCTTTATTCATGCCAAATGGCCATGACTCCACTTACATTCCGGCCATCTGAAACCAGAAGAAATAACTTTTGTTATTAATATTCTTTTTATCATTTATATCCCAAAATAGTTTGCTATCCTCTTCCTTTTTTTTCATAATATGGTTGAGACATGTCTGTCTGGTGTTTTATATGTCAAAAAAATGTTTGTTTGGTGTCTATTCTATTTTCTATTTTGAGAAAATGTGAGATTGAAGGGATCACAATTATAACTAGACATTGGGAGGGATAAGATTTTGTCGGAACTAGCCTATTCAAGTAATTCTGTAAATGATGTGCAATTATACATAAATTGTACGTTAAGTTTAATGTCAATTAAAACAGTAATTAATGAACTGCCTCTTGAATTGATAGATTTTGGCCCAAAAAATGGATATAATTATATCATTTCTCATCCGTCAAATGGTTACAATTGTTAACCTACGACTCATTCGAGGAGCTTAGCAATTTGACATGTTATCCTTGTTTTAAGATTTTAGATGCATGCTTAAATTTGATAGAAAAATAAAACTAACTATATTCTGTGTACATCACCTACGTTTAGGCAAATTAATTTGAGTCTGTAGTACCAATGTATAATTGAAGTTTTTTTTTTTTTTTTTAACAAAATACCAGGCAGATGGAAAAAAATTATTCGCTCGCGTGCACGTTTACATGACAGACTACTATTTACGAAAGGAAAGTTTGAATGCATAATAAATCGAAAATTGCGTAATGTTGAACTATAATCGTTCAGTTGTGCACATCATATACAGTTCCATAGTTAGAAAGTATATTAAAGCTAATTAGGTGTATTACACTGCCATACATGTATAAAATCTTTAAATTCACGAAAAGATGTCATTATACAGTGAAGAGGGTATTGAGGTAATTATATTGGTGAGTCAGTAGATTATGATAATATTTTATTTTTGTAATTAAACAAAAATAATATAAAGCTTCATTTCCCAATCAAAGAACTGTGCTTGCTAAAGGTGACACGTGCCTCGTTAACCGCATCTGAGGAATTTCAATCGTATCCGTAAGTAGGGAGATCCACGGTCAAAATTCTTTCCAACAGTCAACGTCCATATCTTGCCACGTATACATCTGACAAAAGGAATTGACAGTGCCGCCGCAACCGGTACGAAAATGTTACTAACCAGACACGTGTCAATTTACTACTGTTTAGTCATGTGCTAAACTAACCCAAGGGTTGACAACTAACATTAGTTTATGTCTAGCTGGCGCATGTGGGCCCTGCTTCCTTCATTCCCGACAGAAGTCACGACAAAATATAGTGACGTGGCTTCATAAGGTTCGTTGAAAACCCGCCAAGCGTGGAGGAGTTTATTTTTTTAAAAGCCACACGTGTGGAAATAATTAGAGGGTCAGCTAGTTGAATTTTGTAAGATTTTGCTTATGAGCTCAGAGTATTTAAATAGTTAAAATAAAAAAACTTTGAATCTCTTGAGTTGAATATATACTGATGTCAATCAAACCTAACTAATTGTTGAAAATTAATACTTTTATTGGACGAATTTGTAAGTAGAGATTTTCTGATCATATTTTCGGTTAGATACAATTTTTTGGCTTGTATCAGGTAAGAATTTCGTACAAACATTTAAAAAAAAGAAAAAAAAAATGAGTTGAAAAACTTTTATTAGGAAAAAAAAAGTACAGAAGTATTAGGAAGTCTTGAGGGTTTTTTCCCTGAAAAAACTTGTAAATAGTTAAGATGGGTTGAAAATGAAAATGAATATTTTGCTCCATTTGATTGAATCAGTGTTTATTATTCTGAACGGAATTCCGTCCAATATTTTGGTATTTTAAAAAATCAGAAAAAACAGTATAGAGTTGAAATATTGATAATTTCAAATATAACATGAGCCGAAATATTATAAATTTCGGTTTTTAAATTTGTTGGAATTCTAATAATTTCGAAATCCCAAACTATAAATTGAATACAGTTGAAAATGAAAAATATTCAACCAATTTATTACACTGGCCCACAGAGACCACTCATGATTTTTATTTTTCATTTTAGGCAAACTTCATTGCATTGAAAAATGTCAATAGTGGAAATATGAAAGGTATAACAATATATATTCTCCTTGATTTACTCGTCTAAAAAATTGACCACTACACAGTTCTGGTTCGGAGCGGGGTTTTTTTTTTTTTTTTTCGGATTTTGGGCAACATAGACATCCCTAACTACCACAAAGACAAAGGAAAAATAATCTAATTTGGCATTTGCTTAGTTACCCCCACAAATCACCAATCTGTGCATACTCATATTAATGTGAAATGCTTATTCAATATACCCAACAATACAAACAAAATTAACAAAAATTACAAAAAAGTTGATGCAAAATGACAAATATAGCTGTTATGGCCATTGGACTTTCGTATTCTACGAGTATATTTATACATAGATACTGACTTTCATCTACTACGGAATTGAAAAGACAAAAGTATAATGGGACAACAATTAAGATTAGAGTACTGTACTCCGAATATATCTTCAGTTTTTTTTTTGCTAAATAAGTACGAATTTATCTTAAGACTACTAGTCCTCAGACTGTAATATATATAGATTTCAAAATACTAATCGATCTCAGATATTTAATATTTTTAAGGGACACTACCTCAATTAGCTTATTTTAAGTTTCGAATACTTTAGCATAGGTGTATATATTTCTCAATTTTTAGTCCTACTTGGTTAATTAAATACAGTTTAGTTATTCTTAAGGTGTCATGCTCATGACATGTGTGATGCATTACTTCTATTACAAATGCACAATGTGACCGACCTATGGACATTTGTCAGAAAATCCAATCCATTAAAAAGGTTCTTGTAAAGTATCTCAAGGCTATACGGAGATTATTAGACACCTAAGAACAGATTTCCTCGCTGACCTCTAGAAGAAACAATGGCATTTAAATATGTATCCAAAGACTTTGGGTTGCAACCAACTAATAATACATATGATATGCAGATCTGAGATTGTGTGAGGTGGTAAAATCTTGGTTGGTTTTGTTTATAACAACCAAGGCATCTCAGCCATATCTGTTTTTGTTTTGGAGCTTACTGTGATTTTGCTATTTCAACTTAAGAGACTATAGTATACCGCTCTTGTGTAAGGCAGGTGATCTGATGGCCAAAACGAATGCGACAACTTCAGTCAAATTAATCCACTCAAATTTCGGTCAACATATATGATGGATCTCCATATTTAGAGAGTTGTGAATAGATAAATTTTTAGACTAGATTCGAATCAAAATCAGTGTAACTTTATATTAACAAGTATGCGGAACTGGGCTACGCATAGGTTTTTTTCAAATCTTTAAACCTATCGCTCTGACATCTTTAAAATATAATATAAAAAATTAAGAGAGGTTGATTATAATTTCAGTTGCGTGAGGGAGGTTTTCTAAATTATTTTAAATAATATGAAAACTAATTCTAATTTCAATGAAAGAGTTTTTTGTAAATTATTTAAAACGGAAGGAGCTGATTAGAATAATTGAGGGAGGTGTTTCTAAATTGTAAAACATGAGAGATTAGAAATAGCCTATTCCGTTGAGAAGTGTAGTTCCTGATAACCCGGCTATGATATAGTGTAGAGATACGAGTCAAATATGCAAAATTTTAAAATGCAACTTCAATTCTTGACTTCTTTTCAATTTCTTATGCAACGCAACTAAGTTCGGGTAGGAAATCAGATATGAATGTACTTAATTCTGTGATCCTTATATTGTTGGATCATATGAATTACCACAATCAGATGAGAAAATTGTCCATCCACACAGTTATATTCGTTTCTCTTGTTGTAGATCGCGGGTCAAAAAGTTTGATTAGATGGTTAATATCACTTGATCAGTGCAATATTTTAGTTTCTTTGCATATTATTTTCCATATTTGTTCTGATTTTTAAACATGCAGAATAATGAAGATCTTAAAGGAGCTAGAGAGTTTGGGCATTGATCAGATCAGTGATCCCAGTCTATTACCAGTTCTGTAAAGAAGTCCTGACAACAACGACATCACCTATGTTCTTCAATTCCATATAATATGAGAAACATGATCCACATATTTGCTGTTAAGGTTGGGACAGTTGGGTACCCTACTAACAGGATACAGGAAAATGGGCATATGCAGTCTGACAGTCTCTAATACAAAACGGCTACCTGGTCAGGGCACACTGGCATCAGAATATATTAACAAAACCAGTTAAGCTACTTCACTTGACAAGTTGACAACATAACTGAGATTTGTATGTTAGCGATCATTACATTACTATTAGTTAGCTAACTTAGCTTAATCATAAATAAATTTCATAAAACTTACAGCGATAAGAGCAGCTATGGAAACAACTGAAATTTTATGATCATTAATCAGCAGTTATAACTAATCCAGATCATACGTTTATACATGATCACAATGATGGATAGTACATCTATTAGATAACTCAGGAGAATGCGAGGATATACATCAACAACCAGCCGGCATGGAACGCAAACTTTATCCATAATTCAGTACGAGAAGTCCAGACAATGATGGCGAATTAGAGTGTTTTGTTTGGGCCATTGTTGCACACACATAGGCCTAAAGACAAATTTTACCCATACCTTGGGATTCAATATTAGTTAATACTCTGCTGCAGCCAAATTCGTCAGAGTTTAAAGCAAATTTGACAACATGTTCCTGTAAACATGTTGAATGCTTGGCCAATTTTAAATTATCAAATTGAGAAATATATGGAAGAATATATAGTGTCATAAGAGTTTATATAGCCAAAGGCCCAACGCTGCAATGGAAAGGAAGATAGCCAAGCTTATCAGAAAGCGAAGGTATATGGAGTCGCAACATCCTAATAACAGGCAAACTAGAACAGTGTTCACTGTTTAGGATCCCAACTTATTACATTGAAAAACCAAAAACCCAAAATACAGAATATTGTTGCATTTTTTCAGATGATTTGAACCTTGGACTGAGGTTCTTATTGAAAACAAAAAATTCGTTAGGATGAACTATGAAGAAGCAACTGACCAAATTGCCATTAAATTTTCATGTCCTATTTTGTCTGACTGTCAACTGCACTAGTAACGGAAGTGTGGATGAAGCGAAATAACAGAATTCGAAAGTCTTCCCTACTTAAATAATTTGTTTTTCCTACCAACAAAACAGGAATGCCACAATTTCGGACCTGCCAAGCACATTAGCAGGCCCAATAGGTTAATAAATTGTATTTTTGATATACAAATACATAGAAATTATTATGTAAAACACTTCTATATTGGAGGAACACTACTTGAACCCGGATTTTATTTATTTTTTTTTTATAGAAGCTCTTTTTTGGCGTAATAGTCTCAGAAGTCAATATTTAACTTGAAAAGCATTCCTTGAGAGAATGTCCTGATTGCATAATGCATATTGTTCTTCGACACAAACTGCTAGTTTAGCATTATTAGTAGAACCAGTGAAGAAATTTGCCAATGTCAACATTCCTACGACTTAGGCTGAGTCCAATGGCTCCCTATCCCTTTAAAAGTAGTGTTAAAGTCAATAAAATAGAAATTAAAGTCAACAAAATAGAAATTTAAAAGTCAATATATTTTCTTTCTATCATTATTTTTACATGTATATATCTGAAAGGATTTTTTTCTATCTCTATTTTTTCTATATATACATAGTAAAATATGTTGACTTTTAAAATTTCTACTTTTAAAGGGATAGGAGCCCATTGGATTCGATACATCTAGCCTTAAAGAATGATACATCTTTCAACTTTATCGTGAACTAATGAGCAAATGAGTCAATGATGTCCTACACATATATGAGGCAATAGAGAGTAAAATAGAGATAGAGAGTAAAATCCTTTGTATATATAAAGAGAAAATTAATGATAGAGAGTAAAATATGTTGACTTTAGCTCTACTTTTAAAGGGATAGAGAGTTATTGGACTCAGCCTTAAAGAATGATACATCTTTCAACTTTATCGTGACTAATGAGCAAATGAGTCAATGATGCCCTACACATATATGAGGCAATGGACTTCAAATTTCATCATTATCACTTCATGCTCACAGTACACCTAATTATTTACACAGGATAAGAGGGTCAAAGTGCTAAGCAAACAATAGGCGTTTTCAAGAGAATTGAAAGATTGATTTTGTTTGCTACAAATAAGTTAGTTGTGTGTCTTCATTGCTAATTATCGATTCTCACTTGAAGATCTCTCAAATCATCCAATTGATCCCTATGCTATGACTCTATGAGTGACTATACCAAATTATCAGTGTGTCAATTAGTGAATAAAATGTATAAATATATTACAGATATTCATGAACTATATACATACTTCTAATTATTTGTTGGATAAGACAGATCAATGAGCATCCTATCCAACACCAGTACTTTTGTTATTACATGTACAACGATTTATTTTTGTATATTTAAAACTTTTAAAATATAAAGTTTTTCAATCTTTCTTGAAAACGAATTTTTTGAATTGACTCTTTGATTAATTATTAACGAATCCAAACTATGATCCTCACAAGGATGCCCATTTCACGTGGCTCCGGTGAGTCCAATTTGTTAGTTTGTAACCTTCCTCATTTTTTGAATCGTTTTACGAGTATAAAAATTCAAGTATTATATTATTGCTTTAATGATACAATATTGTATGTGGCATTGCTTGACTTTATTATAGACTTTCATTTGATATTTTCCATTAGATGTCAACATTCATTTAAAGTGCGAAGAAGAATCTTCTTCCTAATATCCTCCTAATAACATTCCCATAGGCCATAAGCCCATCACTCTCTGATAACTTTTACTAGAGGAGTAGGTGCTTGAGATGAGATATGTTAGAAGTCTACTTCAGGTCTAAAGGACTGGACCCATTTAGCATCACACCCACACTCCAGCAGAGAATTTTTTGCTCACTGGGTTATTTGCTCATTGGGTCATTGGCGAGTAAAATCTAAATACGTGGCAGAGTATTCATAGGAGCCAGATATATTACATAACGTGAGAGAATGGGGAGACGTTTGAGACAGAAAATCATAAACTTCTGTTCTTCTCTCTTCGATTATAAAAAAAAAAATTGGATTGCAGAAAACTCAACCATCTCAAGTCTGTGATTCCGGATTGAAAATTGTTATAAATTAAGGTAGAACAAATTGTGCATGCTGCAAAAAGTGTTTATTGGTATTTTAATATGATTTCATAAAGAATTATGATTTTGGATGAATATTATGGAATCACATATGCATTATTCTATGATCGTTGATCCATAAAACTTTTGAAAGCAACACATCTCACCCCTAACAATTAGGTACTATTTTCTTATTTAAAAGAGCCAAAGAATACCAAAGGCAATTGAGCACCCATACTTTCATTAAAGAACAATTACAATGATATGGCAAACTTCACACCTTATACAATGTGTCTAAACTTTCTTGCAATTTTATAATAATTAAAGTAGTGATTTTGGAAGTTTAAAACATGTAGAACATCGTCACCAAAGCGGAAAAAGAAGTGGGCAGGAGATTCGAAAGAAGAAGTGGGCAGGAGATTCGATGTAATTATTATTTTGCAGTTTCCACATATTTTCAGGGACTAATTATTTTTTGTCATAAACGTCTCCCGTCCTCTCACGTTATGTAACAGCTGGCTCCTATGAAAACTCTGCTACATGTTTAGATTTTACTCGCCAATGACGCAATGAGCAAATAGCCCAAGGAGCAAAAAAATTCTCCACATGAGCGTAGGACTTTTAAGGCCCAAGCGTAGGACTTTTAAGTGAAGTTATATTTATGATTAGCAAACGCAATCAATGGAGTACCTTTTTGGATGATCAAGAAATCATTAGATAAATCCAATTTAGAAAATAAGAGATGAACTTTTTGTGATTAGACGTTATTTGAGAAACAGTCCGATCAAATCAATTTCTTGATTGATGGCGTTACATGTTGAAATTTGTCATTTTTTAGCTTCCGCATATGTGAAAAACATAAAATGGTATTATTTATTTTCACCAGTTTTATTTATTCATATATTTTATGGCTAAATCTATGGTACGCAGATCGTATGGTATGCTATCAAATCTGGGCCACTCATACCAAGGGGTGCGTGTGTATTGCATGGCAAAAGTACTGATCCAAAGGCGTGATCCAAAGGCCCACATTACCTGCAAGACCATACATCTCACAAGACCAAGACATGCTCATATTTTATACTTCATATTAAGTATATACTAATTGGCATTTATTCTTGCTTGGACCCCAATTGTGTTGTTTGGACTCCCAAAACAAAAAATTATTACAAGTGTGCCTTTTTTGAAAAATCTAAAAAAAAAAATTATTCTGATAATTATACCGTTGATTCCCAAAATTGAATTGAAAACTCCGAACTTAAACGACCGGTTAGGTCGTTTTGGACTAAATCCCAAACAACTTGGCCACACCGTTGGGACTTAGTCCAAAACGACCTACCACACCTAAGAGCCAAAAAACATAACTTTGAATTTTTTTCAAAATTCAAATCCCAAACGACATGGCCACACCGTTCGACCGAGTCCAAAATGATGTGGCCATATGCCGTTTAATTCGACTTATAAAAAATGGTCACACCGTTTGGACTTAGAAAAATCCCCAACGATATGGCCAATCCGTTTTGGACTAAGTCTCCAACAATATGGTCACACCGTTTGGACTTAGTTCAAAACGATGTGGTCATGTCGTTGGGATTTGAACTTTGAAAAAATTCAAAGTTACGTTTTTTTGGCTCTTGACCGGTGTGGTCGGGTCGTTGGACTAAGTCCCAACGGTGTGCCAAGTCGTTTGGGACTTAGTCCAAACGACTCCAAATGGTCATTTAAGTTTGTGGTTTCAATTCAATTTTTGGGAATCAATGGCATACTTTGTAATAATTTTTTTTTTAGATTTTTGAAACCAATGACATACTTGTAATAATTTTTTTTTTGTGAGTCCGCCTCAACACAAATCGGGGTCCCAAGAAGATTAGGGACCCTACTAGTTTAGACCAATGTTCATGATTCCAAACGAAAAGAATATTTCAGTTTTTGAAAACATCAAAATAGTATCGACACAATAATATAGAGTTTGAAATATATCTAGAATCTAGTTGGAATTCCAGCATTTGGAGTTGTTGGAATTTTGGCCATTATGAAATCCTGAACTATAGCCTAAACCAGTGTTAAGTAGCCTTGGTCATTTAATAATCATTGCTTTATCATATTAGTCACAAAAGACATATCATATTAGTCACAAAAGGCATATACTTGTGAGGGAGTAATATACATTTCCAATAATATTAAGCACGTGTACAGCACACAAAGACGGTAACACTCATCTATGCGTCCAGGTCGCTCAAGATCAATTACTCTATGGTCATGCAACCTCATTAGCACCCAGAACGCTACACCCTCATAACGTCCGCATCCAGAACGGCAAGCGTCAAGAACGCTCATATTGTCCATCACTTCAACGGCTAGTAACGTATGGCCTGGCTGTCACCTTAAAGACCGGAGCTGCAAATGCACTCGCCATTACTCCACCGCAGGACACCTTTATGGCTCTTTAAGTGCCATCAAGTTCAGAACTTGACTAGACACAGGAAAGGGGGAGGCGCGAGTACCCTCACCTATATAAAGAAGAAGAGGAACTACGTCTGACCTGATTCAAGATCCCCCCCCAGAGAGAGAACTTGATACGTAGGCAGTTCGTCCTTACAAACTCGATCAATTTAATCCAATTGTCCCAATCCCTTGATCAAGCCTACATTTGTAAGGATTACCAAAAACATCATTTACATTGGCACCGTCTGTGGCTCGATTTCTTGAGTTCACAAACCCTCAATCAATCTCCAACCAAAAACTCAAGCCCACGAAGTATGGAAAGCCTCCAAGACCAAGTCAAGCTCCTAGTCTCCCAAATGGGAACGATGACCGACAACATCACTCTGCTATGGCAGGAGAATGTTGCACTTAAAGACCAGTTCGCTACAAACAACCCAAATGGTACCACTGCAGAAGACGGCATCAATGAGGTCAACCAGCAAATCAACAGTCTCTCCCAGCGTATCGACCAGAGCACAACAAAGAAGGACGCAACCCATATCATTTAGAAGATGCTCAAAACTTATTGAGCATCCCCATTCACAGCGGAGATACTTAGTAAAGCTGCCCCCCACGACTTCATACAACCGCGGTTCGCGATGTATGATGGCAGTACGTGCCCTAATCAACATGTAGCTCGCTACATCCAAAGCCTTGCACTTTACAGTGCTCACAACTTCGACCACCTACAATGCCGATTGTTCCCTGCAACCCTGAAGGAAGGAGCTCTCGATTGGTTCTACTCATTAGAAGCGAACTCCATCGACAGCTTCAAAAAGCTAACAGACCAGTTCGCTAGCCACTACGTCCACAACAACGCAAAAAGACCGACCTAGATTCACTCTTCCTATTATCCCAGGATAAGGAAGAATCACTCTGCTCCTTCTTAGGACAATTTAAACCCGAGTTGCTATCCTTGGATAACGACCTCTAGGAATCCTTCGCCACGTTAGCCTTCACAAAGGCTATCAATAAGCGCAGTTGGTTATACAGGGAGATCATGAAAGAGTGTCCTGAGAAATTGGAAGACTTATACAACCGAGTGGACAAGTACATCAAGTTGCAGGAGTCACTAGCGAAGGACAACATCCCAATGGAGGAAGTCGCAGCAATATCAGACGCTGCTCTATCATCTAATAAGCGACCCAGACAACAAGACAGAAGCCTGGAAACATAATGCAATCTCAACGTGAGTTTGCGATCCCTACAAGATCTCCAAGTTACATACTGGAAAAGGTAAAAATGGCAGCCTATTACCGACCTGAGGTAAAAAGGCTAGAAGACACACCAAGAAAGCCGTATTGTGCTTTCCATAAAGCAAAGTGTCATGAGACCAACGACTGCTGGATGCTCAAGCACTATCTTCAAGACCTCGTCGAGGCTGGGCATATCAAACACTATACACCACAAGCTCAAGGCCCACCGAGAATGAAACCGATCTCCTCCACGCCACCACCAACAACCTCGTTCGCACTCTAGAGGACGCTCCAACGAGCGTTCTCAACATGAACGCCGCCAGCACTCTTCTGACAGGGATAATCACAGAACAATCAACATGATCACATTCCAAGACAACTTTGTCGCGTCTTCTAGGGAAAAAAGGAGACAAGTAGGCGCTCTGTAGGAGGTCTACCAATTCTCCTCCCAAGCGGCTCCTGTTCCATGAATAGCCAGCCGCAGCTCAGGCGACATCACCTTCACCGAGGCCGACCTCAACAAGGTGTGTCTCCCTCACAATGACGCTCTGGTAGTCTATGTCAAAATCAGCGACTAGACGGTCAAACGCGTCCTCATCAACCCAGGCAGTTCATGCAACATCTTTTTCTATCGAACCATCAAGGAGATGAACTTGCCCAAATTGGTCATGATTGATCCAATAACCCCTCTCTACGGCTTCAATGGATCTCGTGCTGACCCTATCGGAGATATCATTCTACCCGTCTTAGTGGGATCAAATGAAGACAAAGTGAGCATCAACACGCGCTTCAGCGTCCTAGATGTCAACTCATTCTATACTGCTATTTTTGGACGCCATTGGATCCACAAGATGCAAGCAGTGCCTTCAACACTCTATCAGGTACTACACTTCCCTGGCCCCAGAGGCATGATGGAGCTACGAAGCAACCAGCTCAACGCTCACAACTACAGTTAGATCCTCTCAGTCAGCAAGCCCACTGGGGATTCACTCAAGAACAAGGGAGAGGTCGCCAAAACAAAGATGGTAGAAGACTTCATCACTGAAGTCACATCCCTCGCCAAATCCGCTTCAAGTAATCTAGCAAAAGAGAATGCTAGGGCCTCAGCCAAAGGCGTCGCTCCATACGTCATTTCACCAAAGGAGAACGCTGGGCCGGGCTCAACCAAAGGCCTCACACTAGACGTTAAGTTACCTGAGGTCGCCCAGACGACTCAGCAAAGGGAGGCACCACAAGAGACAAAGACCCCAGAGGTCGCCCCTCCCACTACTGCAGCCTTCGAGACCGAACCAAAGAAAAAAGTCAACCTAGGAACAGAAGTCGATCCTAAATTTGTTTACGTAGGAGCTAACCTTGATCCTACGCTCAAGACACAACTTGTAAGCATTTTATCTCTGGATAAAGACGTTTTTGTTTGGTTGTACATCGATGTCCCTAGAATTAACCATAACATTGCATATCACAAATTAAATGTCAACCCTAATGCTAAGTCAGTTCGCCAACGACCAAGGAAACTATCTCTTAGGTTCAAAAAAGCAATAAACGACGAAATCGACAATCTCAAAAAAGTAGGCTTCATTAGAAAAGTGGAATACCCCGAGTGGATTGTTAATATTGTAGCAGTCCCAAAAAAAACAACACAGTTCGCCTATGTGTCGACTTCACCAATATCAACCAAGAAACCCCTAAAGATTGATTCCCTTTACCAAGAATCGACCAACTTGTATAACAAACCGCGGGCCACAAACTCCTATCATTCATGGATGCCTACAGTGGCTACAACCAGATCCCACTGGCAGAAGAAGACCAAGAGAAAACCTCATTCATAACAGAACAAGGCATCTATTGTTACAACGTCCTCTGTTCAGCTTAAAGAACGCTGGAGCGACCTACCAACGATTGGTCACCGATATGTTCCAAGGTATGTTAGGAGATACTATGGAGGTCTACATAGACGACATGGTGGTAAAAAGCAAGAAAGTTGGAGATCACTTGGGTCATCTTGAACAAGCGTTCTCCAGACTGAGGCGAACTCAGATGAAGCTCAACCCCGAGAAATGCCTTTACGGAGCGTCCTTCGAGAAATTTCTTGGATATTAGGTATCTCAACGAGGGATAGAAGCAAACTCAGATCAGATTCGAGCGTTCTCGGATATGCCAGATCCAAAAACAAAGAAGCAGATACAAAAATTGTCTGGGATGGTGGCAGCTCTAAATCGATTTATATCGAGAGCATCTAACAAATGCCGACCTTTCCTACAGATTTTCAAAAAGGGTGAATAGTTCTCATGAAACGAGCAATGCCACCAGGCGTTCTTCACTCTCAAAGACTACCTCACAACACCACCCGTACTAGCAAAACCATTTGATGGAGAGACGCTGAGGCTATACTTGGCCGTCTCTGACTTCACCATCAAGTTTGATTCTCTTAAAAAAAGGAATAGAATGCTGAAAAGCTGATCTACTTTATTACCAGTTGAAAAGAACTATTCCACAATTGAAAAGGCAGTATTGCACTACTTTATTCCGCAAGAAAGTTCAGGCCATACTTCCAGGCACATCCAATCAAAGTTCTAACTGATCTACCTCTGAAGAAAATCCTTCTCAAAGCGAACAAGACAACTCGCATGACAATATGGGCAGAAGAACTCGGGGAGCACCACATAGAGTTCACCCCAAGAACCTCACAGAAGGGACATGTCGTTGCAGATTTCTTAGCCGATTTCCCAGTCGATGATCTTAACTGGAAACCACCGGCCGACATCCAAACCTCTAAACAATAGGACGCATCGATATGGCTACTTTTCGTAGATGGATCAAGCAACCCAGGTGGTAGTGGAGTGGGTGTAGTCCTAGTGTCACCAGATGGCAACATGGTAGAAAAATCTGTTTGCATTGATTTCGCGACCTCAAATAATGAAGCTGAATGCAAATCCTTGATTATGGGGTTTCGCACGGTGTTGGAACTCGATGTCCAAGAGTTGAAGGTCTTTAACGATTCACAATTGGTCGTTTGCCAAGTCGCCAACGAGTACACCACCAATGAAGGTAACCTTTCTAAATATCTTTAAATTGTGAATCAAATACTACCTTTTTTGAAGAAAGTCACCATACACCATTTCCTACGGGAAGAGAATCGCCACGCGAGATAGCCTGGCATAGCGACCCAAACACCTAACTGTGACCCTAGAAAGCTACTCATCGAAGTAATCGATAGACCCGCTTACCAAAATGAGCACGTCCTGGAAATCAGTGACCTATGCCCACTCTCTGAAACTAAGATGAGCCAAACATGAATGCAACCTATCATAGACTATGTCAAATTAGGCAAAGTACCAGAAGATCGACTCAAGGCCAGACAAGTTCGCTACCAGTCAGGTTGCTACTGCCTAGTAAATGACAAATTGTTCAGAAAGTTCGCCGGAGGACCTCATCTGAGGTGCATAAGCCCAAAACAAGGTCAGATAATTTTCGCAGAGATCCATGAGGGAGAATGTGGCAATCATGCAAGAGATCGCTCTTTCGCTCACAAAGCGATCTTGCAAGGCTACTTCTGGCCAAGAATGCAGATCGATATAAAAAAGTATGTACTCAAATGCATCAAGTGCCAAATATTTTGCCACAATATCATCCAGCCAGCCGAGAACTCATCAACATTGCTAACCCTTAGCCATTTCACATGTGGGGATTGGACATCATGAGTCCATTCATCCTATAGAAAAGCACTAGCTTCCGGTTTGTCCTAGCAGCAACCGATTACTTTACTAAATGGGTGGAAACGATTCCCTTGGCTCACATCAAAGAAGCTAATGTCAGAAACTTCATCTGGACAAACATCATCACCAGATTTAGACTACCCCACACTTTGGTGATGGACAATTGCTCCCAGTTCAAGGGCAAAATAGTCAAAGAGTTCTTAGACATGTGGAAGATCGTTCATGCATTTTCCACCCCGCAGTACGCACAGAGCAATGGTCAAGCAGAAGCCAGTAACAAGGCAATTTTAGAGAACCTAAAGAAAAAGATCGAAAAGAACAAAAGCCAGTGGCCAGTGCAACTCGAAAACATTCTATGGGCCTACAAAACGATAGCTCATTCTAGCACAGGTGAGTCACCATTCTCACTATGCTACGGCACCGAGGCTGTCATTCCTTCTGAGCTGATAGTTACAACAACCCGCTCAGAGATTGTTGAAACCGGGTCAGAACAATGCCATTCTTGCAAGAGAAGTCGACCTACTAGAAGAACACTGCGACCTAGTAGCCATTCGAGTCAACCCTCGAAGTTTCCAACCTGGCGACCTAGTCCTGAAAAAGACTAAAGATGATTACAAACTCACACCAACATGGAAAGGACCTTACATAATCGAACGAGTCGTTGGCAACGGAGCATATTGGATCAAGACCCAGGAAGGCCAGTCATTACCACGTCCTTGGAATACTTTCTTGTTAAAGAAATTTTATCAATAAAAGATCCAGTTGCACGACTTCATACTCTTAACACTATACAAATAGTTCATGGTTGCATCAATGCATATCAGTTTCTCTCGAGAGCTCAAACGTTCTGTGTCCCAAAACGCGTATGCGATCTAAAACACTCCCCAAGAGCTCATACGTTCTCCACTGAACACGCTCACTCGAGCTCATAGGCTTCATAGCCTCTACATTTCTTACTAATTGAAAACCTACAACTCTAGGCTCAACTCAGCGAGAACGCTCTCCGAGAGTAGTACACTTTCTTAAGCTAACACGCTCACTCGAGCTCACAGGCTCCATAACCTCTATATTTCTTAATAGTTGAAGACCTACAACTCTAGGCTCAACTTAGCGAGAACGATCTCCGAGAGCAATACACTTTCTTAAGCTAACACGCTTACTCGATCTCACAGGCTTCATAGCCTCTACATTTCTTACTAGCTGAAGACCTACAACTCTATGCTCAACTCAACGAGAATGCTCTCCGACAGCAACACGCTCACTCGAGCTAACAGGCTACATAGCCTTCAAATTTCTTACTAGTTGAAGTCCTACAACCTTAGGCTCAACTCAGTGAGAACGCTCTTCGAGAGTAACACATTTACTTAAGCTAACACTCTCACTCGAGCTAGCGGGCTACATAGCCTTCGCATTTCTTACTAGTTGAAGACCTACAACGCTAGTCTCAACTCAGTGACGAACGCTCTCTCAGAGCGACACGCCTACTCGAGCTCACCCGAGTTCAACGAGTACAGAACCCAAACTACCCCTCGAATCGAACTCCAGTACTTCACAAGAATCCTAAGTCTTCCTAGACAATGGGACGTACATCTCTAGGTCAACTACTTACTGGGATATCAAAACACATGCAACAAGCATTCAGATAAAAGTAAACACCATGCGTTCCATAACGTGCAAAACAAACGTACTACCTGAACACACTCAGGAAACTAGTTCTTCAAAATAACCGAATGGCCACTTATGTGGACACCAGTTCGCTACGTTATCAAACATGAATTGCCCTGGTTTCCCCAGGGTATCAGTTTTTAATATATCTGGGCCACACCCCAACCATTTCAAAAGTGAACTGCCTAGGCAAGCCCAGGAAACCAATTCTATTGTTTTACAACCACTTACAAATTTGAAATTAGAGAGAAATATTCAAAACTTCACAACTTACACAAAAAAAGAAGAAATCCAGAAGCAATGGTCAAGCACCAGGAGTAACATGCTTATCATCAGCAGACACATGATAAGAGCCAAAAACTGTAGTTTTAACCTCTTAATAACATTACATATAGACTAATTATGTTTATAATAAATAAGAGTTAGTATTGTTTACGAATTTTTGTGTATTTCAGGTTTTGAAATCAATTATGTGAAGAAATATGTCACTTTTGCAAGAGAAAGGCGCAAATGTTGGTTGCTAACAAGTTTCAAGGAAAAAAAGCTTTTTTAAAGCCCAGTCAAAACTGAAAAGTCAAAGTCAATGCGGGCAGAAATAGAGCATAAAAATCAACAGAACTTCCGCATACCGTATCTTTGGACTCAGACCTCGGAATTGGGCCTATTATATGTCAAAACGACTGGCTCGAAAAGAGCTTTCTAATGGTTTAAATCTTGATCAAATCAGAGGAGTAAAAGTGGATAAAAATTCTATTACAGTAATTTCTAATAGAGAAACCCTTTTTGTAATTAGGTTTTGGGCTTGATTTAGTAGCCCAAAACATGGCTCCAAATCCCATGCACGAAATTGTAAACCTAGCACTCTCCTATATAAAGAAGACTAAGGAAAAAATCTAAAAAACTCCACCATTAGTTAATTAGTCTCTTGTCTCTTAGTTTTTAGTAAACCTAGTTGTTGTTAAACCTAGCCACCATTAATAAAATTCAAGTTCATTATATTCTTTAATTATGTTGTCTTATTCTTTTTATATTTTCCATAGTAGTCTAATGAATCTTAGCTAAACCTCCATTAGAGGGGTTTGATTGAAGCTTTGATGAAGACTTGATGTGTTAGTATAGAATAATTGTTTTTAAGAGTTTAAATCTAGAGGGTAGTTCATTCACCATGAGAATGAGTTTAAACTTCCTCTCATGCTAATTATTAGTTGGTTAGAGATGTCATGAATAATTAGGGATAAAAATACATATCCTTTATGTTGAACCTTGTGTGAAAACATAAAGATTATGGTTGCAATAAAAATCTATACTAGCATGTTAGAGATTAATCAAGGTGGATATCAAATCTCCCTAATCCCTAGCTTTTTCTCTCATTCACATCTATATATTTAATTGCCATAGTATAATTTAGAATATCTTAATTAGTTATTCCCACATATTAGTCTTATTAAAAATATTGCTCTCATCAATATTGTTAAATTGTTAAGTTAGTGAAATTATTACGTTATAAGTAATTAGGAGTGGAACGAATCTTTACTCAAGTTATTGCATGATATAATTGAGAGTAGGAATTTGATCTAATTGTAGAATAATTTAGTTTTCTTATTCCTAGCAAAATCACTATTCGTTAGGATAGAAACTTGTTATTTTAGTATTATTAGCACGTCAGCTCGCTTAGCAGGAACAGTATTGGTAGACAGAGCATTACTAGCATCTCAAGGTATGACAAGAATACTTGTACCTAGAGCCCCTCGTTCACGCTCTTCTTTCAATTGAAAGTACGTCTCCTCCAGCAACACATAATCTTGGCACACTCGGTCATATGTCAGCTGAGCTTTTCAAGCAACCGACTTGCAGTGCTTGGCGTACTCAGTTACTGCACCCAATCTTTCCTGCAAGTAGGGATGTCCAAACGGGTACCTGACCCGGTCCGAACCCGACTTTTTGGGTTTTGAACGAGTATCGGGTTATCCAAACCCGGACTGGTTTTCAGCAGGTCGGGTTCAGAGTCGGGTATTTTGTTGAGAAGTGTGACCAAACCCTAACCTAATTACCCTATATTTCAGGTACCCATCGGGCTCGGATTCTGGTAGGATAAAGCCTGGTATAAATGAAAAAAGAAGACAATAAGAAACTTTATTTGAAATATATATCTACATTTTATTCTTTTTTCAACTATCCACCAATCTTTCAAACAAAATAAAACTTCTAATGAACTTGGAAGTAATTATCACCTATACTCGCACATAATTATTTGATATGATTTAAAAATAGATGGACTCGGAATGAACTATAGACACATGATCACGTGCAATTACTGAAAAAATTGGAAATCCCGACATAAATTTTTTCATAATTCAATATATTAAATAACTCATCATTGTAAACATGAATGAGATCATAATCCAAATATTTATCTACCTCATTCTTTTATATGAGATTAGTAGTATGCAATTGAAACCGGATTTGGGGTTTGGTTTCGGGTTTTTTAGCCCTTTTAACAGGTTTAGGGCTAAATTATCAGGTCGGGCTCGGGTCGGTTCGGTTCGGGTTTAGAGAGTGTGACCAAACCCTACCCTATGTATTTCGGTTTGGGTTTAGGTTTTGTCGGGTTCGGATAGGGTTCAGTGCTGGTATTTTATTCAGGTTTTGGGCGGGTTTCGGGCAAGATGGACATCCCTACCTGCAAGTCAAGCATCGAACTGACCATCGACAACCTCCCAGATACAGCATCCTGACTCATTTTCCTCAAATCCTCTAGTTCCTTCTTGTCAGCCTCTCAAGCGAGTTGCAAGCTCAACAGTTCCTTCTTTACTTGGCCCAAATCATTTTCCTCAGCTTACATAGATTGGGCCATGTGCTTCAATTTCTGATATCCAGCAAGAAACTACAAATAAGAACATCAATGTTACTCTCGCCAATAAGACAGAAAGGGACCAGAGAAGATTAAAAGCTTACCAAACAGCAAGCCATATCCATGGTCTCCAAAGTCTTGTCCAAATCTTGGCCTCTAGCTCTTCCTTATCACCTTCCAAGACAATCCCTTCCAAGAGACAATTAGCTATGGGTGCCGACCCGAAGCTGCAGTCAGATCGTTTCATTGCACACTTCTTCCCAATCTTCCAAGTATAGACGAAGTCGCTTCCCAGGTCGCCACCCCGCCTCCCCAACGAACCAGTCTCAAAACTTTCTTCAACAACAACTTTTCCCTTGCTCGCCACACCACGGTGGTGAGCGCTCGTCCCACCCTTAGAACTCGGGCACCTAAACACCACACCTCCAGTTTGCTTGGGCAAACCAGAATTAGAGCGACCCACAATTTTGGACCTCTTAGTGGCCCTCAAGTCAGAAGCAACAACCTTTCGCTTACCCAAATTGCGCCTACGATGCGGTAAGAAATCAATCTCATCCAAAACAAAGGGAGAGCCCTCCCTCACCCTACCCGTTGAAGAGACCAAAATTCCATCGTCATCACCATTTAGCCTAGCCATCCTACACTCCATTTACAATACAATATTCAACAAAAGAAGCATACAAAACTTACATATCAGAAAAGAAGAGAAAGGCAAAGAAGTTAGAAACTAACCTGAAGTGCCCTAGAACTTTGGCAAGAACTTTGGAAAATAGCTTGAGGGAAATAACGAACCAGTACACCTAAAGCTCTCACGAAAAGTTTTTTAGGGTAAACCGTTTCACTGCCCAAGACGTACCATTAATACATCGAAACCCTAACCGACGTGCCGCATTACCCACCATATTTTCAAATTCGATAACACAAGGCGGTTACTATTTCTGCTCACAAACGTTTCGCCTCCTCACATGTGCCAAACACGTGCTAAAATCCTCTCTTAGTAGAACGCTTTAACATGGAAAACTCTCTTTACGAGCAAGACGCTCACTCGAGCTCACATGCTACATAGCCTCAACACTTCTCACTAGTGGAAACCTACAACACTAGGACCGACTCAGGGGAGGACGCTCTCTACAAGCAAGACGCTCACTCGAGCTCACAGCCTACATAGCCTCAACACTTCTCACTAGTGGAAACTTACAACGCTAGGACTGACTCAGGGGAGAACGCTCTCTGAGCAGGACGCTCACTCGAGTCCACATGCTACATAGCCTTAGCATTTCTCACTAGTTGAAGCCTACAACGCTAGACGCGATTCAATAAAGAACGCTTTACCAGAGCAGGACGCTCACTCGAGCTCAAAGGCTACATATCTTGGACACTTCTTACCAGTTGGAACCTACAACGCTAGACAAGTGTAAAAACATCAGGCAAATTACATTCAAGACATCAAGAAAAAGAGCAAGGAGAATAAACATGCATTTCATAAATGTAAAAGAACGAACTGCTGAACAGGCTCAGGAAACCAGTTCGTCTACTAACCGAGCTGCTGGGACATCCCAGAAAACCAACTCGGTTAGTAAGCATTCATCATATAACGAACTGCCTAGAACAATCCTACAAAACTAGTTCATTCTATTCTTAAACAATACCCATTATAGAAGCGAACTGCCTAGGTTTCCCTAGGTTATCAGCTCTTAATGTATCTGGCCCATGCCACACCATTTCAAAGGCGAACTGCCCAGACAAGCCCATGAAACCAACTTTACTGTATCATAACAACCAATCACAAATAAGACAAACAAAAACAAAGGAACATTCTCTCACAACTGACAAGATTCAAGAAACATTCGACAAATTCTCAATGACTAGGGGCTCCAACACGTCCCCTAAAGCAGCTCCATCCAGGGCGGGATCCGAGGCAACATCATTCACAAGAACAGGACCTTCAAATATAGGAAGAACGATACTAGCATCTCCAGGTGCGTCTAACATTGTTGCACCTCGAGCCACACATTCTGGTTCCTCCTAGTAAAGTAAGGTATTTATGCTCCAGATCGTTGTAGTACTTGACCAGCTCGGTCACCTCTCCAAACAGAGTCTCATAGGTGTCTTTCGCCGCCTTGGCTGCAGCTATTGCCTTCTCCACTTACCCAGTGATACAATGCCACCTTGTCATTCGCTTTCTCTAGCGCCCCTGCCATGACTATTTTCTCCAGGACGATCTGATCGTGCTGCTTCTTCAGTTTGTCAAAACTGGCTTGGAGCGAGACTTGAACGGTACGAATGTTCTCCAGTTCTTCTTTCATCTTTTCTCGTTCACCCTTTTCAGCCTCAGCGATCAGGGCCAGCTCTTTCAGTTTTCGGTACCCATATAATACCTACGAAGCAACAACACACTTACACATCAACACATTATGCATACATAAGACAAAAAGCCAAATAACACAAACATTTACCAGACAATACCCAAGATCCATCACCCTCATGCTCCCAGTAAAGTCTCCCATGGCGTCCAGGTTTTGACGGTCTCCATTGAGAGCAATGCTATCCAGCAAGTATCTTATTATAGGAGCTGACTGGAAGCTACAATCAAAGGTCAGCACGAACCGAGTCTCACCAGTGTCAGGATCGACATAGGAGACCCCCTTCCCAAGAACACCGCCCTTTCCCTTGCCAGAACCAGTCTTGGCACCAACCTTACTCGAAGCCTTTTCTTTGCTTCTACCAGTAGGCAGAGCAATAGCAACAACAAAACACTATCTTTCTCCTTTTCGAGGGAGTTCAGATCTGCATCACTCAAGTCAACCCTCTAAAACGACCTACCCCAGGAACTTGAACCACCATCAGTTTGCCAACTCATCCTCTCGACATAACGCTGACTCGAGTCCCCCTTCATTATGCCCTCCAGACGAGCCACCTTGACTGCCCTATCATCATCAGCACTAGCTTTCCTCTTTAAACTTCCCAGTACACGAATTGGCACACTGAGTTTGTCTATATCCACCAGAGCAGGCCCACGCCTCCGGGAGTGTTCCCGGGAAGACGGTTCAGAACCAGGGTGGTGACCCTTCCCACCAGAACGCTTGGTCACACCACCATCACCCCCAGAGGTCCCACCACCACCTACAGGCCTCACCGGCCCACTTCAGCTCTTGTTCCTAGCCTTGCTGGTTATAACGCCACTCTCTTCCCTCTCCATTACAAGTTCGGTAGAAGATTCACTGTCAGCCTGACCATGAGCTCTTTTCTTCTGACTCCTCCTCTTCAACCTTATATGACGACCTCCCCTCTTCACAAAGTATGTCGCTATCTCGGGTAACTTCTCCCGCTTCTCAGAACGTCTAAGCTTAGCAAACTTCTCAATCACACCACGGTTCGATCGCCGGGAAATAACAACCTCTGCAAAACAAAAAGCACCGACGTCAGTTCAGTAAAACAAATGTTACTTAACATACAACGAAGGACACCAAAACATACCAGAAAAATTGCAAACCCTAGTTTGCACTTCAAACCCACTAGTACAAAAATCTCCAATTAACAGCAACGACCTCCTCTCCCAAGGCTTGTTACTCACACCATCCAGAATGCTCGACTTTCTTGTCCGCATATGCAAAATTGATATTATTGGCATGAGATCGCTTCACAGTGAAGTGCTCAAGAATATCAGCAACCTCAATACTGTACTCCCTGCTATCATTCAACAGATCAAACACTCTAAGCAACTACCAGGTGTTGCCAACGAACTGGCACGACACTTTCTTACAAAAGTTCAAAAAATTGCAAGTAAGTTTCGAGAATGGTATCCTCATACCAGCTCGTAACTACCCCTCATAGACAACTACCCCAAAACCTAGTGGTACGTAACAGTTGTTAAACACGTCTGCATCCTCCCCCAGTTCGTGTATCCCAAAGTCGCTTACATGTATATCCTAAGCTTCCCTTAACTCTACAAAAGCTTTATTCACAGCACGCCTATCTAATACCCTAGGCGGTAAACCACTAGAAGATGACAAAAACCTATTACCAGAACTACTCGCCACAGCGGCCACAGAGTCATAACCAACTTTTTCAACTTCCTCACTCAGTGAAACCTCTCGAATCTCATCAGATCGAGTATCATCTAAATCAGACATACTTCCTCTTCTTTCACAAGTTACTAACAACAACTAACAACTATAAACGACCTCAAAACCCAACAGAAAAAGCAAATGGTAGAAGAAAAATTGAAAAACAAATATGGTAGAGAAAAAGAGACTAACCATACGCTCTCGTTCTCAGTAGGTTGCAAAGTGACACTACAAGAAATGGGGTCTTTGGCGACAAAAAAAACGTCATTGAATATTGTGAAAGCGTCGCTAATTATATTTCGGTGACGTTTTTTGGAATGTCCCGCCATCGTGGACAATGATATAGTCGGCAAAGATACATAGCAACGATTTTATTTACAACGTCGCCAGAGATGAGATCTTCACCAACGATGCAAAACGTCGCTATTGCTTTTATTTCGTCGCTAACTCATTTCCATGTTTTCTATACAATAACGTCGCAAAAGATGTACTTTTAGCGACGTCTTCAAAATCGCCGCTAGTAATGCCTTAATAGCAACGTTTCTATTGTCAGTAAATATACAAATTTTTTTAAAATTTTAGTGTTGTTCGCGACGTTATAATCATCGCTATAAGTTCATTTTTTTTTAAAAAAAAATGGTATTATTAGCAGCATTTTTAGTGTCGCTAGATATAAGCGTCGTTTCAAATAAACTGTTGCTAAAATTCTATTTTTTTTTTAATTTATATTTGCATATAGATTATTTGGCGACTAAAAGAATAATTAGAAGTTGTGCCATTGTTTCTTTTTATATTTTTTTTCTTCCCAACATACACCTGGTCCTGTTTTTCCTGCTTACATACAACAATTAAACCTAATAAAAGAAACAAAACAACATCAAATCAATTACCTAAAACTGTATAAGAAAGAGTCGGACAATTTACTTCATTAATGGTAATAAAAAAAAAAGTAATCTCATTCTGTACAAAGTTTCTTATGAACTCATCTTAGATAATAAAACTACAAAAAAAAAATGACAATTTATCAACTGAAACCATCTTTACAAAAAACTTTGCTAATATGTGACACAATTGCGCATTAATTTACCAACAACCTCTTGCGATACAAACCCATTTCTCTTCTGACATAAGTTTATCTGCGAAAAAAAAAATACGATTCATTAGACCTAAAGCTTTGAATGAAAGTTTAACTCTTCTTAAAATTAATTAATTCTTAAGTTTGGAAAACAATACAGGTTATGTGCTTTGTGTGCATGCATTAGCATACCTAAACGCTAGTAATTCTGCATGTAAACAAATTCAATTTATTGACATTCCAAAGAGAATAACAACGAATACTAGATAGTACAGTCCACAAAAAGTTTCCAGTATTGAGAACCAAGTAAAATAAACTACACCCTTTGCCCGAGTCACCGACAAATGATCATATTAACCTAAAACCAACTAAAAACGATCATTCCTTTACATCTTAAGAGAAGTCTGCAACTCCCTTTACTCCTAAGAGCACCTTGACTACCAATATAAAGTTCTCTAGTGAAGCTGTTAATGTACAGTAGCAACCATTCCTCTAAGTATTCCTCAAACAAATTTACAACTTAATACCTTAATCAGAAGTTAGAATCAATATAATTAGGTGTAACAATAGGATCAAGTGCAACTTGATCCTATCCATTTACTACCAACCCTATCACACAAATAGGAAGCATCACTATTTAGACAAGTAAAAGTAAGCAACATTGAACCTGTTTCACTGAAGAGTTATACCCTCATCCAATGTACAACAAAGAATGTGTTAGTAAAGCCACCCCTCTGCAACTCTGCATCAGCAAACAAAAAACATCGAGTAAAAAAAAATAATGGGTATCCAGTTTGTACATAATAGTCCCCCACCCCCAATCTCCTATTTTTCTCTTTTGCCTAAACATCCCATGATACCTCAACGGAAAGTTGAACTATATATTACAGGATTTATTGACGATAAACTCAAAAAATCATTTCAACTAAGAAAAGGCCAGCCTCATCAAAAGGATCTCTTAGGTGATAACCATTACCAAAAATAATATGGCTTACTTCAGACCAAAGATATGAAGTAAAACAAGCAAAATACGAATCAGTAGATTGAATACCTGATACTAGCAGGATCTCTTATCTCAAATTCACCTTTATCTGCGTCATAGCCACAAATAACAACAACAAAATGACTTGCATAGAGAACATCATAGACCACTTATTATTATTTAAGTAAAGAGTCATATGTTTTAGATTTGCACAAGCCATGACAACTTCTCTAATTGACTCATTATGAGAGAAGTCCTACTGACTTTTCTACCTCAGTGGCATGTGTATCGACTATCGAGTAAAGTTTTTAGTGAAAAAAGAAAGACTATTTAAAGTTGAGGAATAGGATGAGACTAAACAATTAGAAGAAGATATAAATCTTCACTGAAAAAGATAAATAAAAATCAGTAGAACAACTCATGCAACTATGCAAGTCTAGGAGTGTGAGGAAAGGTACCGCAAAAATAGGCAGAGTCCATCCACATTCCGGAGACCAATCTAAGGACGGGCTTAGGTCCTTACAAGGAACCTCATAACATTTTCCTTCACCCACAGGAGGGTCTGGTAACTTTATCTGTAATTGAGAAAAACAAAACAAGTCAGATCCTACTTCATATTCAGTTTAAAGCACACGAGCAACGTTTTCTTCATACAAATTTATAACACCACAAAAAAATACCAGTTTTCATCTTTCAATGTTTGTTAAATTAAAGCACTTTCTGTGACCTAACATGTAGGGCAGTAGTATCATCCAGTTAATAAATCTGGGAAACTATAAAAGTCAACACCACATAAACAAACATAATTACACAACTATAGGGCAAATAAGTCCAGAAACAGTATGCAGCTGAGAAGTTCGAGCAATGAGGCATCAATTTGACTTTATGTACAACTGATTTAAAAAAAACTCAAGGGTCCATTAGTATATCTCTACCCTTTTCTTTGAATGTGAACATAAACACCACCTCCAAACCGTTTCATTTCTTATCTTCTTGCAAGGAAAAAAAAATAAAAAATGGTTGCTTCTCAAAACAATGAACAAGAAATAAACAAGACAACCCAACAACAATGTCTCTATGACTTTTGTGAAGAAAAAAAAAGCTTTATTATACTGATCTTTCTCGACAGTCATGTCAAGCCAGAACAATCTGAGCAAACAATTTGGGGACAAGAAGCTTTCAGCAGGAATTTGTCAAGCACTGAGTTTGGCTCATTATACATATTCAAGTAAATCACAGGAATATACATAAAGGAACTCAAATATTGATAAATAAAAGAACATAGATATATATTAAAAAAAAAAAAGCCAATATCTAGCCCAAAAAAAAACAAAAGGTACGTGTCTACATCACTTAATGACATAGCAAATCTAGGTTTATTAAGCAGTATCAGGGTTTTTTTTAAGATAGGAAATAAAATCTAGTAAGAATAAATAATTTAGGGGTTTTGTTTTTAATATATAGCAAAGAGTTAGAAATTCTTCACGGGATCTGAAGAACAGATCTTTGGGGAGTGATGAGAGTTTTTCCCCTAAATTAGTAGGCGATGCGCAATTGTGCGTAGAAGCCTTGAGAAGAGAATTTAGCTTTGCAGTTGAGAACTGGAATGTTAGGAAGAAAGGATGGAGCTTGAGCAAATTCGAGCAAATGAACCATTAAATCCACTGTTTTTCAATTGATTAGATCTGAGAATGCAAGTAAAAGGTGCAGTGGTGCACAATTTTAAAGATCTGATGGTGCCAAATAAAGCTCAAAGTAAAACAAAGTAGTCGAACTTTCATCTCTTTCAATTCATACCTGATGAGAATAATCATATCACGAATTCCTCCAGAATAAACCACTGCAACAGGTTGTGGAATGGCCTACATAGAGTAAAACAAAGAAACCCCCATTTCTCATATACTAAAACCCTAACCCTAGGTCTACAAATTATAAAATAGAACGAAAAAGGGATGGTAAAATTGCATATTGTGGCTTCCAAACCCCGTCTCTCTTTCGCCATTTCATCGTGCTCTATATGGTGGTTATGGTACACAAGTGCGTTTTCTTTTGGTAGTGGAACTGTGGAAGGTTTGTCTTTTTTGTTGAAAAGAAAATAAAGGGGGAATGGTGTTAGTCATTTTCATTTTTCTTTAATATTTTATTATCAATAATTTCAAAAATTATAGGCGCTAGATATCCAAAAATAGGGTGGTATGCCAAAACTTTGAACGGGTTGGAAACACTCAACCATTTGTGACGCCAATAATGTCGCGTCTTTGTGCTTCTAATTTTCCACTTTTACCAGTACCATTGGCTACAATAAATAGCGTGGCTCAAAAATAACTTCTAGCGACGCCTTTTAGAGAACGTCGGGATACAACTATCATCACCGAAGTTAGAAATCACCGTCATTGATAAAATGTTATTTTCAACAGTATTTTCGTCGCCAAAAAGCTTTTATT
This sequence comes from Coptis chinensis, assembly GCF_015680905.1. Lineage (NCBI taxonomy): Eukaryota > Viridiplantae > Streptophyta > Magnoliopsida > Ranunculales > Ranunculaceae > Coptis > Coptis chinensis. The sequence goes on along the minus strand of NC_141456.1, from coordinate 19,597,013 downwards.
TATTTTAATATTTTGAACAAGACTTCCAGCAACATAAAAAGCGTCGCCAAAGACTTATTATAAAAAATAAGACAGTCGATAAATGGCGACGTTCTTTACGTCGTCAAAAATGACAATTAGCCACATTTTTGTATTGTCACTAAAAATGTTGTCGCTAAAAAGTCAATTTGTTGTAGTGTGATGAACCCTCCAGTTCTCCAGGCGTATATCGCAAGCCACTGGTTCGTTTCCCAAAGAAGTGTAATCATTTTCTTTAGCCCTAATGTGACACGTCGCTCCACAAAACGAGGCGTTAGCTTGCGACCCTTCAAATCAACCGTCCCACGTGCCATCCACGTGCCAACTTAAATCTCTCACCAGATTGCTATCCAATACCTAACGACCTGCTAAGAGGGGGCTATGTGAGGGAGTAATATACACTTTCAGTAATATTAAGCATGTGTCCAACATACCAGGACGGTAACACTCATCTATGCGTCCAGGTCGCTCAAGATCAGTTACTCTATGGTCATGCGACCTTATCAACACCCAGAACGCTACCCCCTCAAAACGTCCGCATCCAGAACGGCAAGCGTCCCAAATGCTCATATTGTCCATCACTTCAACGGCTAGTAACGTATGGCCTGGCTGTCACCTTAAAGACCGGAGATGTAGATGCGCTTGCTATTACTCCACCGGAGGACGCCTTTATGGCTCTTTAAGTGCCATCAAGTCTAGAACTTGACTGGACGCAGGAAAGGAGGAGGCGTGAGCACCCTCACCTATATAAAGAAGAGGAGGAACTACGTCTAACCTGATTCAAGCTAGTTCTCCCCCCAAAGAGAGAACTTGATACGTAGGTAGTTCGTCCATATGAACTCGGTCAATTCAATCCAACCATCCCAACCCCTTGATCAAGCCTACATTTGTAAGGATTACCAAAAACATCCTTTACAGTACCCATGTTATGCTGCGTCATCAACAAAATATCCCTATCATCCAAAATTTTGATTCTCCAAATATCTTCCAGCGGGATATAATGGGTATAGTGTGAGGTTGAATGAAATCTTAAATCTATATCAATATATTATATATCAGTCAATATATTAATATTAAAGCTCCCACAATGGGTATTTTTCTAGCTCTCTTAAAATTTCACGTCATCAACTCTTATTAAAACGGAAATTTCTCTCCTATTGAAAAGAAATTTTTTAGCACAAGCCTTCTAATTAAAATGGAAATTATTCTCCTATTATAATGAGAATTCCTCCCATATTAAAAAAGAAAAATCTAGCACTTCTAATTAAAATGGGAATCACACTTCTAAATTAAAACAGATCTTTCCCCCAATTAAAAAATGGGTTTTTAAAACTTAATTAAAACAATTTATTGAGACATTAAAATGAGTTTTTAAGACTTGATTAAAATAATTTGTTAGGGAATTAAAACGGGTTAGTGACAAAAACAGGAATCACAATTTGTTAAAAAATTTCTATATGTATAATTATGATTGTTTAACAATTTTTTAAAAGAGTCGGTGTGTGTGCACAGGTCTACTTTTTAATTTTAATATATTAAAGCTCTCACAAAGAGTATTCTTTTAGCTCAATTAAATTTCTGATCCACATTATCATTTCCTATTAAAACGGGAATCAATCTCCTATTGCAAAAAAAAAAAAAAAAAAAAAATCATTCTCCTATTAAAACGGGAATTCCCCCTAATAGAAAAAATAAATAAAAATAAACTAACCCTTCTAATTAAAACGGGAATTTTTTTCCTATTAAAATGGGAAATCCTCCCATATTGAAAATGAAAAATATATCACATCTAATTAAAACGAGAATCACACTTCTAAATTAAGTCAACTATTAAAACGGGATTCATCTCCCAATTAAAAAACGGGTTTTTAAAACTTAATTAAAACGATTTGTTAGGAAATTACAACAGGTTAGCGACTAAAACGGGAATCACAATTTGTTAGAAAATTTACATATGTATAGTTATGATTGTTGAACAAGTTTTCAAAAGAGCCAGTACGTATATGCACATGCCTACTTTCTAGTACAAGATTATTTTGCAATTTTTGAAGAACAACTAAATTAAACTTAATTTTAATTTTGGAAAAACATCAAAAGTTCTAATTTGGTTATATTTTTTGAAAACAATAAAATAATTTATAAGCATATTTCATTTAGAGACAGAACCCAGAGAAGTACTCTATGCACTAATGTGACCAGAATTCAAGATCAAATGTGTTAGTATGAGAGATGTAGGTGCTAATATGAGACTATGAGTGATTACGTACACCAAGTGTATGTAACGCGTGTGGACATGGAGTTGGTTCTTTGAACTGGTTGTGTAGCCATTGTGCTACACACTAAGCACCCCCAAGAACATCTTTTTGTTCATTTACAAAAATATATAGGAAGAGGTGGGTGTTAGGAAAATTAGCTCAAGTGTAGAGCTATATTTGACTTAAAAAAATAAATAAATAAATAAAAATAAATAAATAAATAAATAAATAAAATTGGCATGACGATGGCGAGCACCAATAGTATTGTGATTCATTTTACGACTCTAAAGTAAGTATTTGAATTAAAATTTTATTTTTATAAGATGGTTAAGACCTTTTTTTAAATAATTTTTTCAGTTTGAACCTAAATCATGGTAAGTGAATTTTTTGTTTTTGTGGATCTAATTCAGCTTTGAACTTCCTAGTATCTAGATTAGAATTACCTAGTGAAATATAATTATCCATTTGTTTGGTTTTGGGAAAGAAAAAAGTTGGTTGCATTTCTCGACTATGCACTAACATTTCTAGGCTAAAAAATGAACAAAATATCAGAAATATCAGTTTACTTCACGGTGTCCTTTGATTAGTTATATTGCCTACATATTTCATTTTTCTCTGGTTTTACTAATTATTGAAACTTTCTTTAAGCAAATAACAAACTTTCTTTAAGAAAAATAACAAATTGTGTAGCTATGAAAAAAGAGTTTCTACTGATAATATACCAATAAAAATATATATAATGATATTCACTAAATAGGAATCGCATTGAACGGTTAACAAACCTCCATCTGATTAACAACTAAACAAGAGTATGACTGGAAAACTTAAGAGATATTTTCGAAGTCCAAAATTATTCAGTTTTATCAATGATACAACTTATTTAGTTTATTGTGACCTTTGCACAAAGATTTGAAGATTAAAATTATTATCTAGAAGAAAACAAAAATTTCTCGAAAAGACAACTTTACATCTAGAAAAGACCATAATACAAAACTCCAATGTATAAACCTTAACATCACTTGAAGATGTGAAGCATACATGATTAGGCAGAAGATCACCGAGAACAGTTTCGCACAAAATCTTCCTGATGATGCTGTCATGGAAAGCTGGGCATGGATACCAATACCATTACAATGAAAATGACAATTACCCCACCCAAAAGTAACCCCCACCCCATTGTGATCTTCCCTTTTTTCGGTGCAACTAAGTGCAACACCAACACCATTAGGAATCTACAAGATATCATTGCATTGACACCAATATCATTCTAAGGAAAATCACAACGGCCCAACCCTAGTGATTTTGCCGTTTTTTGTTGCAAATTTGAAGAAAATACTGCAATAAGCTGATCGAGCCAATGCTCAAATTATGTTGATGACCAATAGGGGCATTGCATACCCGCTTTCAAAACAAAAATACACATATCTAATCAAATTCATTCTAGAAATTGGGCTCTAGACACTTTCTTTAGTGTGTTTTTTGTCTAGAGAAAGACCAATATTATTTTTTGATTCTACTCCAATTTTAACAACACATCACTTTTTGGGTGTATTAACTGTTTTTAAAACTTCTTATTTCTCATTTTTACCATTTTATTTGTAACTGCCAATTTCTTCTACAAATAAATAATACGAAAATCTAATGTGCGCATGCTGTAGGTGTGTGTGTCAATCGAGACCACTCATCAGGCAAGGGTGGGTGTGTATTGCTCCAAGATGTACTGCAATCAAATAATACAATTGTCTTATAAAAAAAAAATCATTTGTCCTTTCACAATTTCACAATTTGAATTACATCAAACAAAGCTTAAACATGTTATTCAAAATTATCAGATATGCATTTTAAATTGTTAAAGCTGTATTGAAATTAGTTGTAATCAACATACATTTTTTCCGTTTTTGAAGTTGATGTTTTTCATATTGTTTTGGTCTCTCCAGAAATTCATCTCACTTTTAATTGGAATTTTGTAGATTTCGGATGAATTTTAGTTATTTTGATTAACCCACTACTCTTTTGGTAATTGATTTAATTTGTATCTTTTTTTTTGTTGGTAGTTGGCTTTTTTAGTTGGGACTAATAAAAGAGATCAAAATTGTAAAAGTCAGTATGAAATTTGAGACAGATGCCAAATTTTAGTTTTTATGGAGGAAAAAAAAAAAAAATTTGTTATTTTCTCTAAACTTAAGAAATTTGCGTCTGTGTACCTATACCCAATTTTCTGAATTCATTTATGGCAATTATTTAGGTACACTCCTACCATAAACCACATTGACGACCCACACACGGTTTTATAGAATTTGTCGAAATCGCAAGGTGTAAATAATTCACTAACATAAACACATCCCTGGTTTGTTCTAAACTTAATTAATAAATGAAGAAACACGTGTTAACAAATTCATTCTTAATAAATGAAACAATTAATTAAGAATTCAGAGCATTACAATAGTAACCTTACTTGACACACAAAAATAATAAGAATATAAAGGTAAAAATGGAAAAATAATCTTACCATGTAGAGACGAGATAGTTGAGCAGCAGAGAAGCTTCGTAAAGGACACACTTGAGAACTCCTCAGTTGTTATCTTCTTATATATAGGTATATCCTTACCGGACGGACCACATATGAACTCCAAAAACTAAAACAACTTATTACAAATGTGTCATTAGTCCCAAAAGTTGTTTTTTTATGAATTTGAGTTGCATTTTCAACCCTCTTATTCAATAAAAATCATAAATCCTTAAACCCTTTAACAAAAACTAAATGGAAGAGCCCAACCCCATTTTTAGAAAATGAAGATGACTAAGAAAAAAAATGTAATGCATCATGACCCCATTCAAAAAATAGAACAAGTTCCAAGTGACCCCATTCAAAAAAAAGAATGTAGAACAAGTTCAAAGTGAAGAAAATAGAGGAATGGATGATGATGCATTTAATAAGAATTAGGTAAATATAAATTAAACGTAATTATGAATGTAGTAATTATACATGTAATAATTATGCATGTAAAATTATTGATTTGTCCACGGTGATTATACATGTAATAATTATGCATGTAGTAATTATGCATGTAATAATTTTGCATGTAGGAATTATTAATGTATTTTATACATGTAATAATTATGCAAAAATTATTGATTGTCCCTGATTATACATGTAATAATTATGCATGTAGTAATTAAACGACGCTAGGTCGTTTGTATTTCACACCAAACGGTCTCGTCAAAAAACCGTCCGATCGTGGTCCAAAACGATGTGGCCATGTCGCTTAAGATTTGAAAAAATCTGTTTTTTGCGACTTGAACGGTGTGGCCATGGCGTTTGAAGTTATTTTAACGACCCACACCGTTTGGGACCTAAAAAAAGTTGTGGCCATGTCGTTTGAGATTTGAACTTGGCAAAAAAAAATTCTATTTTTTTTGCATTTGAACGGATGTAGCCACACCGTTTGGACTTAGTCTCAAACGGTGTGGCCATGTCGCTTGAAACTAGTACTTGGAAAAATATGACTTGCTGTTTTTGCATTTGGGCCGGTGTGGCCACACCGTTTGGACTTAGTCTCAAACGGTGTGGCAACACCGTCCCAAATGCCAAAAACATACATAAAGTGCCGGAGTCCATCAAAGATATAAAGAAGTATCTTTGCTACATGATCTCATGCAAGGATTCGATCAACATAGACGGTGTCATTGATTGGCTTATCAAACACTCAAAAACGGCAAAATGATCATTGGTGTAATCTTTATATGGTCTCGTATTGTATTTGTTTGGAAAATTTATTTAATTCTAGAAATGAAAAAGTTCTAAGAATGCTTGAGTTTTGCAAAATATACTTTTTATATTCCATTGACATATTGTATCCGAACATAATGGTATGCTAAGGTAATTCTTGTTCAAGGTTGTTGTCCAATCCAAGTTTGCCGAGTTGATCATAGTACTTGTATTAGAGGCCTTTTATCTTTAGTTCCGGTTGGATAAAGGGTTCTAAGGTGAATATGAAAACAAAAATTTCAGAGCTCATCTCCTTCATAAGTCAAATCGCTCTATTCTTGTTCTTAATGGAAGAAGCTAGTAATATCTCCTCGCCATTCCTCAACTTTGAATCCTAATATAGTGCAAAAGCACCACGGGTTAAGGCATCTTTGCCCCACATTAGCTTGTTTACTAGTACCTTGTTCTGCAAGATACTAGTATCCCGAGCAACCAAGGTTATCCGGACCACCACAACAAAATTTGACTAGAGATATGAACAGAGATGTAGCATTTAAAAGCAAAACATTGAAACCCAACATTGTTAGCAATGTTGGCTTTCCCAAAGATCGAGTCCAAAAGCAAGTCTTTGACCGGGTAGATTGAATATAGCCATGAATGCTATAGAGGCAAAAGAGCCCCAAACGATTATAGAATTTGTTGTGTTTTTGAGCAATTCTTTCTATCGCGGTTTCCAAGATAGCTCTTTTGGCAATACCGACATTCTTTTGTGGGTCTTTGCATTCTGTATAAGCTGTGAATGCACCTCATGCTTTATATCACTAACCCTTTTTCAGTTCCATTGCCTTGCTTCGCACCTCAACCGGACCTTCCTTAATCTCCATATTGGAGTTTATCCGCCAAATCCATTCGCGGTTTCATTCTGATTAATAGCATTGACGTCAACAGATACAAAGCTTCGGTATAAGAGGATATTTGTGGCTAAGTTAAGTAGAAGGGATGATTATGAGTGTTTGTGGGTTTTTAGTCCAAGCGTAAAATCGTGAAATGGAAATCGAGTGTGTGTGGGTTTGTGGGGTTGCCGGTTTGCGGTTTTATTGGTATTTGGTTGGGGGTGTATGATTTATGAGTTAAGACCAACAAATAAGGGCAGACCGCCCAAAAATTCGGCCCAACTTCGGTCCGCCTGACACAAAAATGGGTCCGAGCAAGAATAGGACCCTATATATATATCATCCTTACCGGTATATGAACTCCAAAGAAACTCCACAATGAATTAGAAGTTGATTTTTTATGAAGATATTCCTCTTACAATATAGATCATCCTTAGAAAAAATCAGTGCATTTGAAAATGTCTAGTCGTATCAAAATTTGCTTACAGTGTTATAAAATTATCCAACGGTCCAGATTTTTCAATTTCGAAACAAATTTTGATAAGGTTAAATATTTTCGTTTTAGCTGATTTTTTGTAGAAAAATTCTCTATTATGATTTTTAGTAGAAAGATTCTCCCAAAGGTTGTTCTTCATAGAAGAAAACAAAAAAACCCCATTAGTTTACTCGGAAAAAAAGTTATGGGTTTTACTAAACAATAGTTAAAGTAGTCGCCCCTCGCAGCTCTCAACTTTTCCGTCAAAAAAAAAAATAGTTATAATAATATCCTATTTTCACCACTAAAAAAAATAGTTAAGTACTAGCCAATAATTCTACACTGACACAGAGAATTTGACACAGTTGACCGACACAGTGACGTGGCACTGCAACATCAATGTTGCACTATGAAAAACCACCACTGCAACATCAATGTTCCACCATGAAAACCACTGCAGTACTATGAAAAATCAATGGAATTGATGATTTGCTATAAAAAAAGGATTAGAATGGCATAATAAAAATGGAAATATGATAATGGAAAGAGAAGAAGTGTTTTGAGTGATAGAAAATAGATTTTTGGCTCTTATTTTCACTACTGCAATATGCCACATCACTGTGTCTTGACTATGTCATTTTTCCTGTGTCAGTGTAGTATTGCTCGAGAGCAACCCCCTTGATTAGTCAAGATGAAAAACAAGTAATGAGTATTCTTATTACTTACATAGGGCACCGAGCAGTCCCAAAGATGCAACGTTACATATTTAAGATAGAACAAAAAAAAAAACCCCCAAAAAACATAGGGTTTTTTTTTTGTTTTTAGATAAAACCACCCATAGTTTGTCTCGTTTTGGAATGAACCCCCATGATTTGGCAACTCACACTTAACTACCCAATCCATCCTGATTCTATTTGGCTAACATCCATATTTACATTATTGGCCATTCTACCCTTGTCTTCCTCTCTTCAACATCACTCCAAGAGCAAAGGCTTCTGCAAGCAACTGGGTTCCACTCTGCCACTACTAAACTCTGAAAAAGACCCCGGACACCAAAGAGTACTATCAAGATTAGCATTGCAACAGAAGAAGATGCATGTAGATGCAGGGAGATGGGATGACGCAGTGGAAATTAGGATGATGATGGAAAGAAATGGGATCATAAAGCAACCTGGTCATAGTTGGATCGACTTGAATAACAAGTTAATGTGTTTGTTGCATCAGATAGATCCCATCCCCTTTCCAGCGAGATTCATGCAATAACTGAAAGTTTCGATCAAATTGTCAAAGATTTAGACTTGATTAAATCCATTTTCTAATCCAATTGGTATGACGTTCATAGCACATCTAGGAGTTGGTTGATCGGCTTCACTTTTTTGGATGATATATATATATATATGAGGAGGGATCCGTTTCCCATGGTTTTCTATACCATGGTTTATACCACGCCCCTTTACAAGATGAGTTAAAAGCTAATATTTTGTGGATATGATCTCCTAACTATGGATAGATTTTGCACAAAAAATTTGGCTCATTTGGAAATCTCTAACCTATTTAAAAATTGTTGACAACTTTAAATTTTTTTTAACGGCCCAGATTTTTCGATTTTGCAATCATCTTTTGACATTGTTAAACATCATCAAATGAGCTGAAATTTTGTGGAGGTGATCTTCATGGTTTGTTGGACATATCCACAAAAAATTAGGCTCTAGTTCGTCTTATAAACCATTATATGGGCCATGGTATAAACCATATATTATATCCCTATATATATATATATATATAGTATCACGGACAATGAAAAGAGGAAGTGGTACCAGAAGAAATTACCACGTTCACTTCAAGCTATTACTAATTGTTCATATATAAAATGATCACCCTCATGTATGAGTAACTTTTTACAGCAAAATGTTGAATGGTTATACAACACGATTTGCATTTTCTTATATTTATTTAGCCAAAATCTAGAGTACGCAGGTTGTACCTGTGCTATCACATATGGGCCCTCTATCAAGCAAGAGGTGAGGGTGTATTGCATGTCAAAGTCTATAACCAAGGGATAAGATACCAGCACACCCATAACCAAGGTGTACTATAGAACTGCTAATTTATTTATACACTTTAGAGATCAAACCTTTGCTAATTTCGAAGAACTGTTGAACAAAGGAAGACAAGGGCAGAATAGTCAATAATGCAAATATGGATGTTGCCCAAATAGAATTGGGATGCATTGGGTAATTAAGTGTGAGTTGCCAAATCATGGGGGTTGTTCATTCAAAAGTGAGACAAACTATGGGGGGTTTTATCTTTTATCTTTTTTTTTTTTAAATATTTAGAAGATTAAGGCAGACCCACACTGGTTACATTGAAAGACCCTAGTCCGAAGGCTCACCAACCCCAAAGGGAACCTAACCCGAAAACTCTCGCTGATGTGCCATTTTAAGTAGAGCCAACTGCCTCCACCTTATGCAAGAAGACTTGTTTTTGCTCATTGGTCTACCCATCGTAGCACAACACCCTGTCTCTAGCTCGAAGGCTCATTTGGCCCAAAGACCCATCACATAATTACACAAGAAATTAAGAAATCCTAACCACCTAACCCGAAGACTCTTGCTGATGCGCCATTTTGAGTAGAGCCAATCGCCTCCACCTTGTGCAAGAAGACTTGTTTTTGCTCATCGGTATACCCATCGTAGCACAACACCCTATCTCTTGCCCGAAGGCTCATTTGGCCCAAAGACCCATCACATAATTACACAAGAAATTAAGAAATCCCAACCAACACTTGGTGGGATTCGAACTTGCAACCTCTCTCATGAGAAAAGGGGTACACAACCAATTGAGCTAGAAGCTCTTGTATAAAATAAAAACATAGGTTAAGCAAGAGAAGCCAATAATGAACCAAAGTAGAAAGTAATATAATGAAGAAATAAGAAACAAAAACACAATAATAATACCAAAAACGGTATGAAGAATAATGTTATTATTTTTTCTCTCTATATTTATAGGGGGCATCCATACACAACACTTTTTGTACAACAGTTTATACAACACCCTTTTCTAAGTTGAACTAAGAGCTAATATTTTGCGAGTACGATCTTATCAATATAAATATCATATCTACAAAATTTGAGTTCATTTCGAAATCTCTACCCTTTTCAAAAGTTGATTTGAAAATGTGATTTTTTTTAACGGTCATGATTTAAAATTTTGCAACCTTCTCTTTGGCATCTTTAGAAATTTCCAAGTGAGCCCATTTTTTATAGGGTTGTCATCTATGATGGAAAGATGATATTCACTAAAAATCAAGTCGTAAGTAAATTTGTGGAATGAGATATAGGTCATTGTATAAACTGTTGTATATATACATATTTTCGATATTAAAAAACAAGACAGTGAATAAAGTATGAGTGCTCTTCATTTTTTGTTTGTCTTGTAGTGGTACAATCAGGGGTGATAATTTGGCCCTCAGGCCCTCAACCCGCCCCGACCCAGCCCTCAAAATTGCATATTAAAGTCCTCAAAAATTAGCCCTCACATATTTGAGGGGCTGGCTGGCCCGGCTTTCATGCCTATAAGGGGCGGGCTAAGGCCTAGGTTTTGAAGCATAAGTCCAACTCTCATTAAGCCCTCACTTGCCCCTCATACGTTTTCTTGTTATTTTACATTACATTTATGTATTATACTTTAATTATCTAAGTAATTGTATTGTTTTTCACTAATAAATTAGTTTTCAATAGGGGATAGATTATAACACATAATATATCGCTTTTTGTAATTGATTGAATGATAGGTATATAAGTCATACATAAAAACAAATTCAACCTAACAACATAGTTAAATATGAAAAATATAGATGCTTTAAGAGTATTATCTCTTCCACCATCTCTATCTCTCTTTTCCTAAAGGCATAAGAATTAGTTTTGTATACTTAGTTAAAATTGATATATATATAATCAAAGCATGATAAAAATAAATAAATAAAATCGCCAAAAAAATTAAGTACACTAGTAACATATAATTTGTAAAAAAAAAAGATATAATGTCATAACCCTACTCGACCTAGCCCTCAAAAACAAAATAGGAATGGGCTAGCCTGGCCCTCAATCATGATGGCTTTTATGGTAGCCCGGCCCGACCCTTTTAACACCCCTAGTATAGTGTAGCTGGCGAATGAAACAAATTATTAAAGAAAGGTGGTGGGCTAGGGGTGATAATTTGTCCCTCAGGCCCTCAACCCGCCCCGACCCACTCCTCAAAATTGCATGTTCAAGCCCTCAAAAGTTGGCCCTCACAGATTTGAGAGGTGGCCCGGCCCGGCTCTCATGCTTATAAGGGGCGGGCTAGGACCTAGGTTCTGAAGCATGAGCCCGGTCCTCATTAAGCCCTCACCAGCCCTCACTTGGCCCTTATACGGTTTCTTTTTATTTTATATTATATTTATGTATTATACTATAATTATCTAAGTTGCATAAAAAAATCACTAAATTAGAACATAACATAACATATGCATTTTTTGTAATTGATTTAATGATAGTATATAAGTCATACATAAAAACAAATCCAACCTAACAACTAACAACATAGTTTAAGTATGAAAAGTATAGATATTTTAAGAATATAATCTCTTCCACCATCTCTATTATCTATTTTTTTATTTTATTTTCTAAATGCATAACAATTAGTTTTGTATACTTAGTTAAAATTGATAGAGAATAATTTTGTGGATCTACAACTATTTGTTGTCCACAAGACCTCATGTGTTGATTGGTGGAGAGGCTGCCCAAAAAAACTGTTTATCTGGCCCACAAAGTGTTTGGACCAATGAGAAGCTACTGCTTGTGGACAAGTTTGTCCACAAAGTCACTCTCAAATTGATATACATAATCAAAGTATGATAAAAATAAATAAAAAATCACAAAATAATAATAATAATAATAAACTAGTAAAATATAATTAGACCGGGCCCGACGTGGCTTTCATTTGGCCCTAAAAAATGAGGGTTAAAGGGCGGGTTAAGGGCTTGAGTTTTCATGCTTGACCCTACTCGACTCGGCCCTCAATACAAAATAGGGGCGTGCTAACATGGCCCTCAATCATGAGGGCTTTTATGGTTTGAGGGCAGGGCATTTTTTGTGATTTATTTATTTATTTTTATCATACATTGATTATGTATATCAATTTTAACTAAGTATACAAAACTAATTCTTATATCTTTAGAAAAACAAAAAAATGAGATAGAGATGGTGGAAGAGATAATACTCTTAAAACATCTACATTTTTCATACTTAAATATGTTGTTATGTTGGATTTGCTTTTATGTATAACTGATATACATATCATTCAATCAATTACAAAAAAAGTATATGTTATGTTATGTTCTAATTTATCTACTATTAAAAACTAATTTAGTGATTTTTTATATATAACTTAGATAATTAAAATATAATACATAAATATAATGTAAAATAACAATAAAATGTATGATGGCCAAGTGAGGGTTGGTGAGGGCTTAATGAGGGTCGGGCTCATATTTCAGAACCTAGGCCCTACCCCGCCAGTTATAAGCATGAGGGCCGGGCCGGCCCACCCTTCAAATCTGTGAGGCCCAACTTTTGAGGGCTTGAACATGCAATTTTGAGGGCCTAGGGGCCAAATTATCACCCACCCCACTGGTGGCTATTTCGGACCCATATTTTTCGGGTCGGAAAATGAAACTGGATATTTGGACCGAACTACGACCCAACATACATAATGGGCTCATACGCTGTATTGAGGCCCAGCCCAAACTCTTACTTCAAAGTTGAAACCAACAAAAAAGAGCTGGACCGCTCCATTACAGTTGGAAAAAACCGTTGTGAATTTGTGATGATTAGAAAAACAATCTCCAACCGTCCCCAACTGTCAACTTTATGGAAAAACTGTGCAAACATTCATGCATTGAAACAAGTCCATGCAAACTTGATTGTTAATGGATTCAACTCAAATCGTTATGCTTTGAGAGAGCTTATTTTCACCAGTGCAATGGTAATACCCGGGACTATAACTTACGCTCAAACTTTGTTTGAACAAATTACTGAACCAGATACTTTCATGTGGAACACTATCATTAGAGGCTCAGCTCAAAGTTCAGTTCCTTGTAAAGCTGTTTTGTTATATACCCAAATGGAGAAAAAGTGTATAGGGGCTGATAATTTTACTTTTCCGTTTGTCCTTAAGGCTTGCACTAGGTTGTCTTGGGTTAATATGGGTAATGGGATTCATGGGAAGGTTTTGAAGTTTGGGTTTGAGTCGAATACGTTTGTTAGGAATACCCTTATTTATTTTCATGCAAATTGTGGGGAGTTGAAGGTTGCAAGGATGCTCTTTGAGGGCTACGCAGAGAGGGATGTGGTAGCTTGGTCAGCTTTGACGGCTGGGTATGCAAGGAGAGGTGAGTTGGTGATGGCTCGCCAGCTTTTTGATGAGATGCCGGTTAAAGATTTGGTTTCTTGGAATGTCATGATTACTGGGTATGCTAAGCATGGGGAGATGGAGAGTGCTAGGAAACTTTTTAATGAGGTACCTGAGAGAGATGTTGTTACGTGGAATGTGATGATTGCTGGATATGTGCTTTGTGGGTCTCATGAGCAGGCATTTGAGATATATGAAGGGATGAGGTGTGCGGGAGAACGACCTGATGAGGTTACCATGTTATGCCTGTTATCTGCTTGCACAGATTTTGGAGGTTTGGATGTGGGTCAGAAGATACATCAGTCCATTATGGAGACTGGTTTGAAAAGAATGAGTACTGTTCTTGGTAATGCACTTATAGACATGTACGCCAAGTGTGGAAGCATTGAGAGAGCACTGGAAGTATTTAGGGGAATGAGAGAGAGGGATGTCTCAACTTGGAACTCTATTATTGGTGCATTAGCTGTACATGGTCATGTAGACGAATCTATTCAATTGTTTATAGAGATGCAGAGGGAGAAATTCAGGCCAGATGAGATCACCTTCGTTGGTGTCTTAGTTGCTTGTAGTCATGGTGGGATGGTCATTGAAGGGTGCCAGTACTTTGACCTAATGAGGATTCAGTATGGTATTGAACCTAACATAAAGCATTATGGTTGTATGGTAGACCTGCTAGGACGTGCGGGGCTACTGGATGAAGCATTTAAGTTTGTAGAAGAGATGGAAATCGAACCCAATCCCATCATTTGGAGAACATTGCTTGGGGCCTGTAGGATCCAAGGAAACGTTGTTCTAGGGAAACGTGCAAATGAGAAGCTTTTAGCAATGAGACGGAATCATAGTGGGGACTATGTTTTGCTTTCAAATATATATGCCTCAAAGGGTGAGTGGGATGGTGTGGAGAGAGTCAGGAATTTAATGGATGATAGAGGGGTGATAAAAGAAGCTGGTTCTAGCACAATTGACACAGACAACAAAGAGCTCATGGGGTTCTTTTTTAATTCAAAATCTTAATTGAACCTGGAAATGGTTTTCTAAAAGAAAGTGTGTGAGTGATTAAGATTGATCTCAATGGTTTATATATTTCCCAACTTCTTATCCACCCCCTCACCTAACTTCCTAACTCACGGCAACGCAAGATGTAATGTGGGTTTGCTCCTCTAGCAATCTTTAATGGTGAATGCTAAGCCCAAATCATAGGAAGGTTTTGTCAAGATGACCTTATTTGGGCAACAGCATGTACTTTCTGAGTCTTTGAGCAGTTCCTAAACAATGATGTGTTTCCTTAAAACTGTGTACGGAATTTCAGAAATAAAGGAAGCAAGAAAGGAAGGTTCTTCAATCTACAATAGAATTCAAGATAAAGAAAGAGCTAGAAACGTTGGGTCGAGTTTCAAGTAAGTGCTCCAGAGTTTCTAAATCAACGGATGGTTACTTCAACTGATGGTTGTGCTACGGGTTTAGGAGGTGCTCCAGACTTTCTAAAGTGAGATTTGGGGACAGTCAAGCATGCTCATCATATATGAAGAGATCAACAATAGGGACAGTACCTCATGAAACTGATAGTGTCTTTTGATTCATGCTTATGAAGATGAAGCATTAGTGTACTTGTACTATAGGACTTGGTGACTGAATTTTTTTCTACCCATGGTGTTGATGTGCCAGTTGCGTGCAGGAGTATTGGAGAAAGCAAAATGTACTAATAGTTATTTGGAATACATCTTTTGGGGCAAGCAGCAGGGTTCACAGAAACAATAATAGGCTATCTTAGTGGTACCTGGGACTGAGAGTGAGCGTCTTGTCGAGCTAAGGCTAGAACCTTTGGGTGATGATACCAGAGGTATGGGGCTCGAACCCCGCCAGCATCAAAGAGTTACTGATCTCATTTAAAACAGGCTTGCTAATCCAAAAAAAAAAAAAAAAAGAGTGAGCGTCTTGTCGAGCTAAGGCTAGAAGTCTAGAACCTAGTAAATGACATGTTAAGAATGAAGGCTTATGATTGTGTATTAAGAATTTTTTTACTATTCTGCAGTAAATCACAACCAGCTGACATGATTGTCTGTAGCAGAATTAAGGACATGAAGATCTACTTGCAGAATATACTAAAGGAAGTACCAGACACAGCTGCTACTAAAGTATCGTCTTTTTGGATAATTTGGGGATGCTATGTACAAACAAATTTCAAACCTAAGATTACTACCTGGGGCTGTAAAAGTGAATGCAGATGGTTCTGTTATGGTTGATAGATATGGTTTTGAGGTATGATCATAGATGACCAAGGGAGTGTAATGCTCAGGGCTATTGATGCAGGTCTTGCAGACTGTGTAATGTTCGATTCTAAAAGGTAGAAGTCAGTTCAGATCATAAACAACGTCACCTCTCTTCCATGGTCATGTCAGAAGGACAGAATATGTTTCGGGTATTAAAAGGAACTCTTGAGATTCCGCAGATTGAGCCAAGTTTCCGAAGAACCAAGAATATAATATTCATTTGGTTAAAAGAAACTGAAGTTAAATATATGCTACAAAGGATCTTCCTCAAGTCAAATCCAATTTCTGCTGTAAATGTAATTAAACTCCAATTGTGTTTGAGGTAATCTCAAAGAGGTTGCGTCCCATTCTAGTAGTCAAGCATAACTGTTGTCGGCTAATATTGCAACTACTCTAGCTTCAAGGTGGACTCGTATTTTTCCAGGAAGGGGAGTGAATGGTGTGGGCTGTAAATTCGCTAAAAGGTGCCGCCGTTCATAGAGTTTGCCGTAGATCTATGATTTGGTTTAGTTCGGTTTTAGAGTCCTATTGTAATCTGTTTCTCTTGCACTTAATCTATTGTTATCGCTTATCAGTACAGCAACAATATACTTCGTGCCTTAAACAAGGCTCAGTTTTAATTTTCAATTCTTATAGTCCTCTCTCCATCTTTCATTGCAATGTTCTTTTTCTCCTTTCTTGATCCTCATACCATTATTATTATAGTCACAGCCACAGTCACTCTAGTTGGCACCGAGTTGTATCAACGCTGCCTCAAATATCAGACAAGAAATACCGAGTGCTCAATTGAGTAATAACAATGAACTTGATCTGTACGCAGTAAGTAATGGAGAAAATGATACTGATAATAACTCATCGGACTTATTAATAGAGATGATTCGTCTTTTTCAACTCAATTACTGGCAAGACCGTGATTTTCCTTCCTTTTCATAGGTGATTTCTTGTACTGATACGAGCCTGTTGTCTATTAAACTCCAACGTACTTGAATGGATCTCTTTGCCAATATTTTGTTTAGACTTTAGACTGCCTAGAGTGGCTGCTCAGGTAGGATACATTCAAGCTTGGACTTCATAATCAACATGAAGTTAGCTTATTAAAAAAGCTCCTGGCAACTCCATGAAACGTGCTTGGAGATTGAATGGTTCCTGATATTAAGGTTGCATTACAGTGAGAGCAACGTACACCCTGTTTGATTGTGAACCCTGTGCCTAATTGGGAGACAGCAATTTGATGCACGTTAATAACATTAACTTAAAGTTGTTTTTCATTGAGGTGTGTGGGTACAAGTACAACTCCATAGTTTACAGAAGTGCAGTAATATTAGACTTGAACATGAACTGGTACAAAGGCCGACAGCCGGTCACCGGATATAGCTGGTAACACTTGATTATCATTTGGATAGCCAGACTATGATATCTTCTTCTGCTTTTTGTCTCGGAATTCTTTAATCTCACTGTCTATTTTCGCTTTCACCCTAGCATGGAAACCTGGATATGGTTCATAACCGCAGAACATCTGAAGAGCCTGAAGCAACCAACAACTGCAACTTGTCAGCCTTTCGTGTCAGTTTAAAAATGTTATTGTCAAAATTGGAATCAGAAATAATTACCTCTAATAAAACAAAAAATGGAGCCATTACGAAGGCTTGGGTGAGGTTGTCCAAAAGAGCTGGAGCACGTTTCTGCAGAAATATTGATTTGTTTGGAATGAAGGCAAACTCTTGAAATAATGACATACAAATTTCGTGAAAATAAACGGCGAATCGCTTCCTTCAAAAAAGATTTTTACTAACCTCAAATACTCCATGGCCTATGAATTGTCCAATCCAACAGAACACTTGAGCTGCCAAAACTACCTGGGTATAAAGTAAGTGCTATCAGTGTGATGTCAAGATCTAAACTAAATGGGGAAACATAACATATGAAAAGTGATGGTAGGTCCTAACTTCGAACATCAGAAAGCAGATTAAATACTACTTGGAAACTACGGCTCGAAAAATTGAAAAGTGAATGCACCTCATGAAGGACCTGATCTGTGTCTACGCATGCCTCATATGCATGCTCAATTCAATTCAAAAGTATATTATAATTTGCTGAGGTGAACAAGTTCACATTTTTGTTCTTATTTTTCCTATAACCATTTTTGGAAAGAAATGACATTTTGATATTTAAATTATGTTGCGTGAGACACTCTTTGAAATTCTCCATCTCAAAGATGAAAAACATAATTTACGTGGTAAACATTGTAGTAAATCTTCTGACCATCTTTCCTGATTCGTATAGTCGTATGCTGTTCATCAGATCCTCGTTGTCATCTCATACCCTCTGCAGTCATCATTATGAAATTCCCTTCTATACAAACTAGATTCGCTAAAAGCATATTGTCCAGGTTATCTAGCTTTCTGTTAAGGTCCATTTCAACTTCATATGCTTATCTTTAAACATTTACCTTCAAGCCGTTTCCCCACGTCTATATCAATCCTAGCAAATTCCTTCTCTGCAGTACGGTATAGATTTATAACTAATTCAAGAGGACCTCTTCCTACCTCTCTTCTCAAAATCTTCAAGCATTCCTCTCTATTTTTCATGTTTCCTTTCTTGCACCAAATCCATATCTTGAGAAATGGGGATAAAACGACTATCTCTATAATTGATAGGATGTTAAAAAGAAGGAATAAAAAACCTCCAAGATTAAAACTCGAACCAAATTCAATTAATAATTATTAAAAAAAGAAAAGAAAAAAGAAATAGAAAACCCCATTGTGCTCTTGAAAAAATCAAACATAATTAACTCAGTCCAGGAAACACAGATCTAGAAGATACCATGTGCTTTACCATTAGATATATATGCGCATGCAGTTATGTAGGTAAAGTAGTGGCAACACAACTTACACAAGGAAGTAAAATACTACAACATTCCGTCACAGTATGATCCAAGGGGTTACACGCAATGTACAAACAATCTGTGATATGCAATTTTAGTACTAATGGGCATAGGTTTGTCATAGAGAGTCTAAGTGGGAGTAAATTAGATAGAACACAAAAAGAGCTATACAGGTGTTTGGCTAGACCATCAAGGTGCATAAAATGCAACATCATGTGTCCCCTTCATAATTGTTGTGAATCTTCATATACATAAAGCTCAAAGATGTTCGTATACCAGGATATCCTTGCGTACATAAAGGTGTGTTTTATTGAAAAGAGAAAATAGCGGTAAGAAATTCACTTGCATCATCTTACCCTAACGACTGAGTTGTTTGTTATTGTTTAGCGTCCTAATAAAGGGGATTAGAGGAAGCTTGGTTTTCAACTAGGATGTTGACCATGTAGATTGACTATAACTTAAGATGACCGGGCTCAACTTTCCTGGTCTTGGTATCTTTCTCATTTACCATAAAGTCTACTCACTCGATGCTTGCCAGCCATCGGAATGCAAAATTTAGAATTTTAAAGATGATAAGCCCCATACGTCAAAAAAGCTCTACAGACAGTAGGAATCTTAACTAGATGGTACACGGCAGGAAGGTAATACTAGAATTGATAACCTAGTATTGTGGAAAAATATTCTCAAACGTGACGCGACAGGGGCAAGCCTAGAACTAGACGAACCTTTAACTGCATAGCTCAGATTAGGATTATTCTCTTGACCTGGAATTTAGTACAGACTTCCCGGACAAATAATTTTCGATTCTCTAAGGAAAAGGAGCAGAAAACTTAATCACAGTGACTAATATTAAACTACTCAAATAGCAATTAATGAACAATTGGCTTGCTTATACAATATATACACTATAATCATAAATAAATAAAAGCAGGTAGAGAAGAAGAAACTTACTTTCCAAGCAAGAGAATAGCCAAGATGATTAGCAAGCAAACTTCCCCCAACCCAAGAAAGAAAACAAAGAGCAGCAGCTAAAGAACCAGCTTTAACATCCAAAGCAATGTAAAACAAGGAATAAACCAAAGTAAAAATGAAGCCAAGATTGAAAACCAAGTTTCCACCAATTTGAGGAAGGGGGAAAAGAGATGGTGTGAAGTAAAGAAGGACAAGAGTTGTGAATAAAATAGGCCATACAAATAACATGTGTATGAATATGTTTATTGGGTTGCTGTGATATGCTCCATAGAATGCAAAGTGTTTTTCTAGATCAAATAAACCTGTTTTTGTCATTGCAAATTATTTTTTCTCAAGAGTGACAAGATTTTTGTTCGTGTTATTTAATGATGATCACCTTTTTGTTTGTTCGTCAAAGTTGGTTGTATTTATCGTGTTTTCGAGTAAACGTGTTTCGATTGTCACGCTTTCGGGTTTGTTTATTAAATTTTTCGCCCAATGTTCCAATTTAATTTCGGATAAAAGAGACAGACTTTTCTAATTATATCAAAAGCCCATCGGTCAATTTATTGATAATATTACAAATTTGTCTCTCACCCCATCTTCTCCAAACACAAATCTAAATAGTTTGAAAAAAAAAAAAAAAAACAAAACCTTTCTCCAAATTGAATTAAAAGTTTGAAATGTGTAACATAGAAATTCGAAATTAATGACGATTGTGCCGATTTTGTGCAATAAAAACCAAGATCTACTCAAAACAAAAGATAACCAACTACTACAAAGGTGAGAAACTAAATTTAAAATATCTCTCTCTCTTTAATTTTAGTTTTATTTTGTGCTTTGGTTCAATGAACTTGTTTCTTGCTTAGATGAACATGAAACTTAATTGTTGATGCTTGTTGTTTGATTTTACATGTTGTTTTCAACTGTCAACTCTCACTACAATATGGGTGTTGCACTGTCAATTATCACTGCAACATGGATATAGTACAGTCAATTATCATTTCAACAACCACTGTCAACTCCTACTTGATATGGATGTTGCCAGATCACGAATCTTACTACAAACATGGATGTTGCCATACCAATTCTTCTTGAATAACTATTGTCAACTCCCACTGCAACATGAATGTTGCAATGTCAACTACTACTATAACATAGATGTTACTATAACACCCCATTTTTTTTTTATATTTTTCCTAATACCATAATAATAATAATAAGAATAATAAGAATAGATAAAACAAAAATAGGGTAAATATTAGTTAAGGATAGGAAACCTGTAGGTACAGAGATAAACCTTCATCCCTATTTTTCGGGGGTTTTAAAACAAAAAAGGAATACACAGAGGAGTTCACACGGAGAGTTTTTTTTTTCACAGAAGGAATTTTACACAGAGAAGAAAAAAAAAAGTTTTACACATAAAGGAGAATGGAGGATTATTGCTGGAAATCTACTGACAGATAGCTGATGGCAAGAGCGTATCACGAGTGAATAGATAATACATCTTTCATTGAACATGCATTCTTACGTCTGTTTTTATGTTTATTGACAAAGATATAAGTTTTTATGCTCATTTATTCTTCTGCTCATTCTATATGCTCACTCTATATGCGGCCGAATTTGGAATACATATTGTTGTTCCTACTGTCGAATATTTATTTAATTGGTATGGTTTATGTACTGCTTTTTTTTCATGCTAATGGTTCTAAATTGTTAATGGTTGATATTTTGAGTGTAGATGTTTTGTTGGACTGTTGAATAGTTGGGATGACTATATGGGTTGTTGATTATGTCATTTGGTTGTTTTTTTTTTTTTTCGTTTTGTGGTTTGGGTATGGTGTAAGCTTTGGGTAGGCAGTAATGGTGTCGAACTCGATTTTGGGTAAGTGTGGGGATTCAAGTTTTGACTATAACATATTGTTGGGTTTTTGTTGGAGGATGATGGGTAGATGTTGGTTGTTTATATAGGTGTTGTTGAAGCTCTCAAGGTTTGTTAATGGCGTCAAAAGCGATTTTGGAGCAGTGAGGGATTTGAGTTTTGATTATACTAATAGGTTGGGTTTTTGAGGGGGAACAAAAACGACCATTTCATGGTGTTTGGTGGTCACGTTGTGGTGGTGGATTCGGTGGAGGTGAGCTGGTAAGGAAGAAGGAGACCAACGATTCTGTTTCTTTTAGTTGGGCTTGGGCTTGGGACGAAATAAGACATATGGGCTTAAGTTATTTAAGTTGGGCTTGGGACGAAATAAGACATGTGGGCTTAAGTTATTTAAGTTGGGCTTGGAAAAGGCTCAAGACTTTTGGGCATTAGTCTTTGGGTTTTTAGTTAAATGAGTTTAGAACTAGTTGACTGTTGTTGATCCTTGGCAGGTTGACTATTATTGACCAGTCAATACTTTGACTAGTTGACCAAGTTTGACATTTGACTTGGCTAAAATTAGGTCTATTAGGATAGGTTTAGGGCTATTAGCGTGCTTGGCTTTAGGCTAAGACTTTTTTTATATATACGTGTATTAACTACTATGTGAAATTTCATTCTTACTATATTTCTTTTATGATATACGACGCTATGACACTTAGACATCGATATAATTAATAACGCGTAAACAATAATACACGAAACAAGATACTCCTCCTTACTCTAGAAGAATATATGCAATAAAGTTCAATAATGTTCTCAATAAATTTACCACACCCTTTTAGAACTCTCTACGCCTCAAGTTTTGGAAATGAGATTTTATGACTGGTGATGGCATGTGATAGGTGGACATTTATTGAATGTGTCATAAATGGCCCGTTAGCATTATAAATAAGTATTCATTAACTGTGTCATGAATGACCCGGGTATTCATTGAATGTGCCATGAATGACCTGTTAGTGATATGATAGGTATTCCTTGAATATGGTGGAAATGACCTAAGATATTCATTGAATGTGTCATGAATAATGACCTGGGTTTTTATGCCCAAAGAGGCTGTGAAATATGTGTATGAAAGCCTAGAGATGGCTATGATATAGTGGTACTCGGTGGAATAGAGGCACACAGGAATGTGTGATTTGGCAAATGCGTGGAGTGCAAATTGTGAAGTAGGTACTAAAGGGTAGGTGTATAAAAAGTAATCGAATAATTAATAAGAGAAATTGATTTGATTGTGCGGGTTGCTTGGACTAGTGTTTGAATACATATAAATTAGCTAAATAGGTATATTAAGAATTTCTAACTTTTATTTTGCAGGAGGGTAGGGCTTACTGATATTTTGTGCAGGGACATTGTCATACCCTTATACAGTAGCGGTTATCGGTAAGAGTTAATTCAATTAATGAGTTATTATCATAAGTTATTATAATGAGTTATTAGAATGGAAATCTTGCTTGAGAAGAAACTATGTTGGTTGAAAAGATGGAACCACATGTCTTCCAAGCTGAGAATGGTTAATTATGGGAACATGAAAAGTGTTTGTTTTGAAAATTAAGATTTGGGGAAATGTCTTTATGTTGTTAGTCTACTCATACCAGCAAATTCCATTGTTGCTGACCCATGTTTGTTTTGTACGTTTTGGCAACGTGGGTGTGTTCTTGGGAACATAGGTGGAAGGCAGTGGAACCACGGCGTTTGCTTTGGATTCTTCCCTGGAGTAGTCCGTTAGGTCTTTTATTAGGTCTGATTCTTTTTGGAATGATGTAATAACGTAGTTTACACATTTAGTATGACATGAGAATATGGTAATGAGGACTTTCTATTCTTAGAGTTTTGATTGATGTTTGTTTGGACGGAAGATAGCCCTATTAATAAAGTGATGGCGGATAAATATTGGGATTATTTATTTTTTAAGTTGATTCTTATATGATATGAGTTTCGGTGTTTGTATGTGTTGTATCGACCCCGTTATAGCCTGAGTTTTAGACAATTGAACATAGTGATATTTGAGAGATTTATATTTCAAATATTCACTTTGTAATTGTTTAAAAATTCGGGTCATGACAGTTACACTGTCACCTCTACTGCAAGATGGATATTGCACTGTTACATTGACATCAAATAATTGAGATTATGTGAAGTCAGTCATATACGAATTTAATGTTAAAGAACTTAATGGCTATATATACACAATAGAAAGTGCACCTATTACTTTTGATTCAAATGTACTCTAAGTATTGTTGTGATGAAGTTAACATAAAAAGAATGGATCTTTAGCTCAAAAAGGTAGAGCACTTGGGAGAACAATCCCAAAAGGATGGTGGTGCAAATCCACCAAGATTCTTTTATATGTGTATATAACATTATTTTTGTAATATCGTTTATCAGGTGTATTGTCTGCTTACAATTGTGCAACATCCATGTTTTTAAAAGAATTTTCCAATTGTCGACGTTTACAATTATCGACGGTCACAAGCAGCTGGTGGCGGCTTGTTCTTAAATGCTAATATCCTATGTTTGTTCATGTTGAATACCTCAGCCAGTTGCTTCCTAAATTCCAAGTTTCCAACAAATGGGTTTAGCATGATTCCAAAGACAAAAAATAGTCAGTTTAAAAGGAGAAGTCTCCTCTAAAAGAGATGGGTTCAAACAAAGTAAGTCTCACGCATGGTTCTTATGCAATATCCCACTGCAACATGGATAGATGTTGCACTTTCAACTCCTACAGCAACATGAATGTTGCACTGTCAATTACGACTGCAACATGAATATTGCACTGTCAATGATGACTGCAATATGGATGTTGCACTCTCAACTTCTATAGCAACGTGAATGTTGCACTGTCAATTACGACTGCAACATGAATAATGTTGCACTTTCAATGACGATTGCAACATGGATGTTGCACTCTCAACTCCTACATCAACATGAATGTTGCATTGTCAATTATGACTGCAATATTCATGTTGCACTCTGGAACATGAATGTTGTACTGTAAATTACGACTACAACATGGATGTTGCACTCTTAACTCCTACAGCAACATAAATGTTGCATTGTCAATTATGACTGCAATATTCATGTTGCACTCTGCAACATGAATATTGCACTGCCAATTACGACTGCAACATGGATGTTGCACTCTCAATTACGACTACAACATAAATGTTGCACTGTCAATGACGACTGCAACATGAATCATTTCACAGACTATGAAATTCCATTATAACAAATGAAAAATAAAACAAACCGACTAGCGAATAGTCTCAAATGAGTATCAACATTCAATAAAAGTATACAATGAGTATCAATTTCTCATTAACAAATGTCAGAAGACCAAACTTAAAAATCTCAATTAAGATAACAAAAAAAATATGGTTTGCCGAGAACATCAAAACTGATCACAGACTAACGAATCACATCGGTGCTTTCAATTATTTTCTTTTTGGGTCTACCAGGATCGATCAATCTTCGGACTACACGGATAAACCACAGAAGAATCAAGCATACGTCTTGGCATAGAACCATTCGAACCGGCTTGATAGAATGTGAGTAACATTGCCTAAACGCGATCACCGTATATCCTTCATTAATGTAGCCATAACATTGCCTAAACACAATCATTGTATATCCTTCATCACATTTACTACCAATACAGGTGATAACATATATGCAAAGGAAATTATCGATACGCCAATAGTTACAAGTACATGTTCTATTCATCAAATCAACTGAATGCATAGATGGAACTAAGGGGGTGCGTGTGGGGGCGGTCGCACCCCCTGAACTTTGAAAAACTCCACTATCATGTAAGTCATTGCCGAGAAAAATATCCCAAGTCTGAATGATTGAATAACGTCGCTATGAACTAGAAACTGATTTTCATTGGATCTAACCACCCTCAAAGTCCTTGCAACTTCAACCTTGCTAGCCAATATTATCTCCATTTTTGGACATAAAATGGAATTCCATTTCATAGACTCCTCCAATCTGTTCCAACTCATTTCCATAATCTTAATTTTCCATAATTCCAAAAAGCATTGGAGTAATAGATAGGAAACACTCCTTAGTGATCCATGCATTGAAACATTCAACTAGTGTCGAGCACATCTCACTGTATCTAGCACCGCGAAAGTATGCATTTGCCCAATTTTCCAATCTAAAATATGTTACAAATATAGGAAAATAATTACCACAAAATCCAAAACAACAACAACAAATTCAAAGTTTCAACAACCTTATACCCTATTAAAAAATGACTCAATCTCGAAGAAGTAAATCTTCGCACCAACACAAGCCGCCAATGTCAAACAATTTCTAGACACAACTACAATATGAACTCTACTAATTTGTACATCAACAACACTCATCTCCTCAATACAACAATCCTTTTTCTCTTTCGCCCCTTCGATAACATCCTTAGTTCTTGCCACATAAAACCCTAGAAAATTGCAATTCAATTAATAAGAAAAAACCCTAATTCACAATAAATAAAAAGTTTTACCTTGAGAATGAACGAGAAATAGAACTGGAGGGTTTTCTGATACTGCTAATGGATGTGTTGGTGGGTTTTGAAGATCAAAAGTGAAATGTTGAGGTTTTAAAGGAATGGAATGACCAATTTTTTTGAAAAACAAGTCTTCTAATTTTTTAAAGTCTCCTTTTACTTCTTCGTCTAATTGGATGACACTCTTTTCATACTCTTTTCTTCTTCTTCTTTCGTTTCTGTTATTGGAATTGAAGTTTAATGTGTTCAATTTTGGGATTTTGAAAAAATGAATAAGAAATACTGTAAAAGGGTATATACGGCATTTTGAAAAAACAAATATGGTACGGTTGGTTTTTTCTCGTGACTTACTGAAAATGAAACCTTTATTTCGCACTTTTAAAACCGGGTGGGCTTTAGACGTAATTCATAAAGTCAACGGGTTTTAGGCTAATAAATACCAGAATCAGGATTTTGAATCAAGTTTTATATAAATTTTTAGTATTTCTTTGACTAATAATATTTTGGCTTTTGTTGACTTTTATTTAACTACAAAATTTTCCTCCGCTTTCTGTCATGAAACTATTTTACTTCAGCATCTATTTTCGCTTGCACCGTAGTATGGATACCCGGGTAGGGTGGGTTCATAACCACACAACATCTGAATGAACCAAAACTGCAGCATGTAAGCCTCTCTTTAACTAGATAAACCATAAACATGAACTCACTACACATAATTACCACTAATAAAACGAAAAATGGACCCATTACAATGGCTTCCATAAGGTTGTCCAAAAGGGCAGGAGCACGTTTATGAAGATTTATAGAGTGAAACTGATGTAGATTAAACTGGCGGAAGCTTCAGTTTATTAAATCTACTCTTGAATTAAACAAAACAACTAAAACTAAAACAAATCTTTATTTCTCTCTGAAATATTCTTAATAACATAACTCTCCCTATACCCTAATTACAAACCCATTATTTATACTAATCCTAAAAACTATAAACCAATAGTAACACGACACGTGTCAACAACTAAAATAGAATAACTAAACTAGTGGGCTCACAACCCATGGGCTTGACCATACTGATGTCCGCATCACTCTCCCCATGTTGAAGAAGCTTGTCCACAAGCTTGTTGACATAAAAACCTCTTCAAACTTGTATACGTCACCCTCCCGAGGTTCTGAGGAATTCGACCTCAAATCTTGCCCAAATATCGGCTCAAACAAATAACATGATACCACAATGCTGCTAGTACTCCTTTCTTGAAACACAATGAATACTGAAAGTCATGAAGTATGCATTGAAGTGTTTTGTGGCTGCGAGCAAAAACCTTCTCAAAATTGGTTAGAAAATTATCAATATAACCACCACATTGTGCTTGCTAAGTTGGATGAACAAGACCTTCATAGATCTAGTCAGCATGACGTCTTTGTTGCAATGGAAGGTGATGAACCTGCTAATTTCGTTTGTTATCACGCTCAAAACATGACACAACGTGATTAAAAGGTTCACGAACTAATGGAGGAACCTCGACTGGATGGTCATGCTGGAGCCATTGTTCAACTCGTTTCTGGTCTGTTGTTGCAGCTGTATCAGTAAGATCTAGGTGAGGAATGGAGTGACCAGACCGAATATCAAAAGGACGCAGTGGTTGGTACTGGTCTGCAACCTGTTCTAGCAAGACAGTATCTGTGGGTGCTTGAATTACTGTAGTGTCTGCTGGTGTAGTAGTAGTGACCAAGGTAGGAGGCGAGAGTACTGTAGTGGTGCACCCACCACTTCAAGACCCTGCGGCGTTGGAGCAGTCTGAAGATGAGAAACCTCTTGTTGTGGACAAATGATTGAGGCGCATATCCTAGATTCGGGTTTGGCGCATAAAGAGGAACATAATGATATTGACTAGGGTTCCAAGACTGATAATAAGGAGAATAACCTTGAGACATCATCTGCTGTTGATAGAGATCTGGATAATAGCCGAATGGCATAGAAACTGGTGGTGTCTGAAAACTCTGAGAAGGCGCCATTAATGGTGGAACCTGTGACGACTGCTGAAAAGGTAAACTAACTTCTGGAGAAACCCTAGAATTTTGTTGTTGGGCGGCTAGAAGTGCATTCAAGGTTTCTTGCATAACTTCAAACTTGGCATTCAAACCCTGATAATTTTTTTCTA
Source organism: Coptis chinensis (assembly GCF_015680905.1). Taxonomy (NCBI): domain Eukaryota; kingdom Viridiplantae; phylum Streptophyta; class Magnoliopsida; order Ranunculales; family Ranunculaceae; genus Coptis; species Coptis chinensis. Next base: position 19,568,521 of record NC_141456.1, on the reverse strand, counting down.
GGTGTTCTATCTCTGGTTTCTTGGTATACGGCATAAAAATTAAAATTTTGATCTTGAAAGAAGACAAAGACAGAAAATTAATTTTCGGATGAACAATAACGCATGAATAGTGTTCCCGATGAACAGTGTCTCATGAACATTAACACAAAAAATTAAAACAAATAAGAAAATGGAAAATTGGATTTTACTCAAGAACGATTCGTGCTCCGATACCAAATGATATAGATTAAACTGGTGGAAGTTTCAGTTTATCAAATCTACTCTTGAATTAAACAAAACAACTAAAATTAAAACAAATCTTTATTTCCCTCTGAAATATTCTTAATAACACAATTCTCTCTCAATCCTAATTACAAGCCCATTATTTATATTAATCCTAAAAACTATAAACCAATAGTAACACGACATGTGTCAACAACTAAAATAGAATAACTAAACTAGTAGGCTCACAACCCATGGGTTTGACCATACTGATGTCCGCATCAGAAACAGATAAGCTTTAAGGGAATGATTCAGTATATAAAGAAAAACACAGTCAATCACTTACCTCAAAGACTCCATGGCCTAGCTATGAACTGTCCAGTCCAGGAGACTAGCTGAGCTGCCAAAACTACCTAGATATAAAGTAGTTGCAATCAGCCAGTCGCAACCATACTCCAAACTCTATACACAGAGATAAGTATCATGGAGGTTAATAATATAGCCTCAAAGTACTCCGTGTCTCTTAGATTCCACCTCGAAGCACAAGGGTTAGTGTATTGAGGTGTATGCCTCAAGTTGCAGAATTGAAACTATAGTCCAAGGCTGCATTGTCAATGTGCCGTAGCCTAGACTTAGAAACATACAGTACTGAGTTTAGGACGTACATATATCTATCCACATTGAATTGAAAAATAATCCTCGCACAAATGAAGACGCACTAGTGCACAACACTCATCAGTGTTACTAATATTTTAATTTCGTAAGAAACAATTATCTACTAATTGATATTGCTAATCTTCATATGACTCTGAACAAAAAATTTGATCCGTCCAGGAAAGGCAAAGACAAGAAACAAGTGACTTTTCACAGAGGCAAAAGAAGCGCTACAACCTACAAGTCTACAACTGGCCCAAGTTGTTATACACAGAACACAACAACAGAGCAAACAGATAAGTGGGATAACTAACTACAGCACCAGGAAAAAAAAAATAATCAAAGCACATTCATGATATATGAAAAGAACGCTAAAGTGAAGAATATCCACTCACTTTCCAAGCAAGGGAATACCCAAGTTGACTTGCAAGTTGCAACCAAACTTCCACCAGCCCAACACAGAAAACAAAGAAGAGCTGCCAAGGAACCTGCTTTCTTATCCAAAGCAATATAAAACAAGGAATAGATCAAAGTAGCAAAGAAACCAAGATTCAAAACCATGTGATTTCCAAATAAGATATATCACTGTGAAAGAAAGATGGCGTGAAGTACAGAAGGACTAGAGTTGAGAATACAGTTGGCCAAACACATAGCATATGAATGTATATGTTCATGGGGTTGCTATGATAAGCCCCATAAATAAAAGGCAAAATGCTTCTCTAGATCAAATAAACCAACTCTTCCCTTAGAGATTCTTCCAGAAAGCTTAATGAAATGAAGCAAATGGAACACTCTGCAGATTTCAATCAGAAATAATGTAGAAGAAGAAAAAAGACACGGAAGTTCGACTAGATTAACAGGTAGTTAAAGGGTATTCAAGGATAACGCAGTCAACTGTGTTAATTTTTCTCTAAAATGTGCATTCCAAGTAAAATGTCCAAGGAGTACATCTGACTGTTAAGATTTAAAATAATTAACAGTGTTCTTTGGCTAATTAATACCAAGCAAATGGCTGAGAGGGGATTATCTCATAGGAACAATTTGACATTTTATCTGAACTGGGATTGGTTTCTGCAATCACAAGGCCTACACCTTGAATACACCTTGAAGTGATTTTACAAGTGGTTTGCTGCTTTGCTTACAATGCCAAGCGCTTGGAGAATCATATCTCAATAGAACTCTTTGCTTTCAGATACTTGGACTGCACACTCCGTGACGTATATTAAACGCTGTAACAAAGTTGTCTAATGGAATATGTTTAGATCCCACAAGTGAGAATGCAAAAAATCGATAACAGCCTTTATCACAAAGAAATCAAGAAGCTAAAGAACTCATGTTTGTTCCCATTCACATCCAAAATGAAACAAACCAGGGCAATCTGAAAAGAAGACAACAGTACACTCCACGTTTCAAGGATGGTGTTCAAGGACAATCTGAAAAGAAGACAACAGGAAATCACTAAATCAAGGATGGTGTTCAATAACATTTGGATCACTCAAACCAGAAACACAATCATAGCCAAATGCTCTCATCACTGTATAGCCAGCACCACTTCAAACATCCAAAAACTCTTTCAATCTTGCAAGATACTGTTCAAGGTCAACTATCATCTACTTGAAAGAAACTTTCTTGTTTTCTCTCAATTTTTCTCAACCACACTGTACAAAACTACAAATCAAGTACTATTACAAAGCACTATCTACAGACAACACAGTATGATACAATGTAAACCATTTAGGGACTTGAAGAAGAAGCCTCTTGTCTTGGTTCTCTCAAATACTTAAGTAGGGTCTCAGCCTGTCACAAGAACCAAAAAGGAATGTCAAACTTTCAATTAAGTTGTGCAACCAGGGACAATTAACATATGCACATTAGCTAGACGTGACAAAGACACCAGTCAAACAAATGCATGGTAAATGTTCAAGTGTATGTATTAGTTATCATACAGGCACATGTGATAACATTGAGAATACTGCCCATTTAGGAAATAAGAACACTATAATACATGCAGAAGATATATTATGTGGACGTATACATGCAAGTAGGGCTGTCAATGGGTTTCGATAACCCAATAACCGAACCAAACAGATAAAAAACGGTTTGGGTTTTGGAAATTTAGTTTGCCCTCCACCGAACCGATAAGATGGCATTTTAGTAATATTTATGATTAATTTTGTATAGGTTTTATCAATTGTGTGTCTAAAATTAATTGATTTGATTTAGGATTTAATTGATTTTATAGTTTTCGGTTCAGTTTCGGTTTGTAAATATATCTTATCAGTTCGGTTCGGTTTCAGGTACCCAATTATCTTATCGGTTCAGTTTCGGATTTTCCAGAATCTGACCCAAACCGACAGCCCTACATGCAAGGCACATTCACTGACAGATGAATGTACTACCGGCTTGGGGATCACCTAGCTCTAGATAACCTGAAAACTTAAAGCCGATATATACTAGAATGACATAATCTAAGAAAGTGTCTTACACCAGTACATTTTTACCACATCTTTATCACATTCACTGTTGAAGTGCTCAGAATCAGGACTAGGAACTTTCACCCAGAAATGGTGGATCCAAAAACGCTGATCCAAGACAACTTGCTCAATTAAAAGTCTGCTCTAGCCCAATGCACGTAACCCAGAGATCTAATCGACAAATTCAAGCCTCAAAGATGTATATTAGTATGTGTGTAAACTTCTACATGTATATCACTCGACCATGCAGTGATAACATCTACATGGAGAGAGGTCAACTTCTCTGCCGACTGGTTAGCTAACCAGGGAGTCACCTTGGGACCTAATATGTGTGTAAACCATGTTGGAAGGCCTCCACTCCTACATAAAGTAGAGGAGCCCCATATGACCTACTTTAGATTCAAAGATCTGTAAAGGTGAGATTTGTTACACTACGGAGCCTACCGTAGCGCCACATAGACTGCCTATTCTTTCTTCTATTTTTTCCTTTGCTTACCATATGTAAAACCTACTTTTTCCTTAATACAATAGTTACTTATCGAGGGGAAAGAAAATAGTTTAACTTCTTTCTCCTGAGAAACTTACAACATTATTATTCCTCCAAAAAGACGGGGACAAAACTCACTTCGCATTTAAAATAATTAACAGGTTTGACACCCTTCGCAAACCCAACTAGACGCACCGTTATGCTTCCGCCAAAACATTTTGAATACACTTAGTATTTCTTAAAGCCCCTAAAGCTGATAGAAATTAAAAGTTAATAGCCTGAGTTTTTTAGATGGTTTAGCTACAGGAAATAACCTATCATGCCAGAGATAACAACATTAAGAATGAGAATTTCATTACCATATAAAAGTGTGCAAGATTGACCAAAGAAATGAAGAAATGATTAATGAGACAGGCCTTTCAAACTTCAAGTTTATCTAATGGCCAAACGTGAGATCTAGTCCATGGGATTCTTCCTCGTTAAATTGGCACAATGGAATCAGTGCAAGAACTCTAGAGTATACAACTAGAGACTAGTGGAGCATGTAGACTATACAACTCTAGAAAATCACATTGGTTGAAGTTCATATCTCGGACATCTAAATATGGACATCATGGATCTCCTTTTCATATTTCGTTAACCACAAAAGAGCATAATGCCAAAAACTTTGTGCAGATTGTGCTTTGCATATATACCTCTATACTGAATTTAAAGCTCCAACTTAAGTTCCTCCAATAACAAAACCATTTTAATAGATTGTAACAAGCTACCATTTTATGCAACTGTATGTCTACAGTAAGGATTAACCACCTTCTCCAGTCCTATTTCTACTTCGCTTCCATACTATAAACAAAAGCCATTCCATTGTCTTCAGAAATGCAGTTGAAGCTTATCGTTACTTTATGGTCGTAACCAGTGTTTCTATTTGTTTTTTGAAAATACTTATTGATATGCAATCGTATTACTGCCTAAAATTTTCAAAAACTATCACTTTAAGAAGCTATAAATATTCACACATTTGGAAGAACAATTTACATACTATATACCATTTTCCTTTAAATGTCTATATAATAACGTTTAACTACAGATATCATGTCTATTAACGTTTTAGAACTATCTATAAATCACAAGGACAAGAACTTGTATACATTTTAGTGTAAATGGCTGCACTGACCACAGGCCATGAAGCTTATATCCAATTATTCATAGCAACAAGCTAAACCATAATTATTCATAGCAAAAACTCGGTAAAAGTTAGTGATAGTACCTTGTGCTTAGCTCGATTTGTTCCCGACTGAGACAACGAGACAAGTGGAGGAATACCACCTTCCCTTACCAGCAATGCTCTGTTCCCAACATTGTGAGTGCATAGTTGTAGAAGTGTCAATACAGCAAACTCCTTCCCTTTCAGTGACCCATCTTCTCTTTCGATAGCATCAACCAGAACCGGAATACCACCTTCATCCACAATGGATACTTTCCCCTCTCGAATACAAGCCAAGCTACTCAAAACCACCATAGCCTTCTCCGACAATCCACTCCCCTGCTCCGAAATCAAATCAACTAACGGTTTGACACCACCAGCTCTTATAGCCCTCTCTTTATTCTGCCTAATTGTACACAGCTTATAAAGTGTAGTAAGTGCATCTTTCTTCCCACGATTGGACCCAAGTAAAATCAAGGAAACCAAAGGCGGAATCGCCCCACAAACACCAATGGAAATCTTATTATCTTCAATCAGCGACAAACTAAGAAGCGCACAAGCAGCATTCTGCTTGGACACTTCCGTCCCAGTTTTCAAAACATACACAAGTGGCTTAATAGCAGCAGCATTAGTAATCAAAACCTTATTTCCTTCATTCAAAGATAAATTAAACAAAGCGGTGACCGCATGTTCTTGCGTCCACGGGTCATTACTCCTTAACAATGGTATTAAGCCCAGAATAGCACCAGACTCACCTATAACAACGCGATTCTCCGCCCGATTCTTAGCTAGAAACCGTAGTTTCGCTGCGGCGGAGCGTTTTACATCCAATGATTGAGATTCTAGTCCTTCCACACATATCTTTATAGCCGATTCATCGAAAATTTCAGATGAATAAGGAAACCCAGGTTCAATATCCAATAATGAGACTTCCTCCCGTATATCATTTTCATTTTCAGGTGATGGAAGACAAGCTAAACGTTGTAACTCACCCGAAATATCGCTACTACATGCCGAGAAATCGCTAGAAATATCGAAAAACTCGGAATCTAAACACGACTGCATTATGGGTTTGTTGTTGTTCAGGGCTGCAGCCAGTTCGGCTAAGCGGAAGTCTATTATTGAGTCTGTCAAGTTTTCTGAAATTGAGGTGGCGGAATTATTATTATTAGGAAATGAGTAGGAGTAGTAGTCATTGGTGGAAAAGATGTTGGAGCGGATTGTACGCATGGATCTACCTCGGGATCTGTGTAGTTTGGATGATGATGATGTTGGTGAACTGGGTGTTTGTGTTTGTGTTTGTGTTTGGGGTTGGGGCTGTTCTATGGATACCATTGCTTGTTTTGATGAGAAAAAAAATGATGGATTTGGAATGGATTGTGAGAAAATTTGATTGGGATTTATTAATGGGGAGGAAGGGAGTAGACAGCTAGTGAGCTGAGAGTGAAAAAGTGAGAGTGGATAGGACGTGTATGTTCCGTGTTTACAAAGGGTTCCCATTTCAACGTTAAAGGCCCAGCTAGTCATCTCAATACTCAAGCACGGCCCAAATGTGCTGTTTACAACTTACAACTTGTGTGTATGCCAAAACTTGAATGCAATTTTTGGAAGGACCTGAAAATTATCTCCATGCTCATCTGTCTCCCCAGAACACAGTCATTACTTCAAACTGTAAATCCCTTTTTAGGGTGTCTTATTGCCTAATGTAGTCAAATTCAAATAACAAGATAATTGGAGTCTCAGGAATAAATAAGATAATGTTTTAAAACATATTAACGTTACATTGAGAAATGAAACAGGGACTTGGAGCCCGATAATGAAATCTGTAATGCAACTTTTGCTACACAACAGCTCTTGTAAGTATAGAACACTAAAATCATTTGTGATTATGCTGCCACAAGGCCAACAAGTGATACTACATTACTAATTATTAGGCTACTAAAGACCGTTCCCATTACCAACAAACTGGGCTGGAGACTTGATTGAAAGCATCACGGTAGAGAAGATTTGAGATGGTTCAGCCATTGCACCATTTCCATAGTCTCCACAAGCCAATGTCTTTGTGATGGGAGGTATTAGAGTAATACCTAGTCCACTAATTGAATCAAGATGGCGTGCAGTAAAAGGATTGCTCCACATAAACGTGTTCATAGCAGGGGCAACGAAGAGTGGCTTATCAAAGTCCCATGCTCGAACAATGCATGTCAGAAGGTTATCACACAATCCCCCAGCAATCTAGATGAGAACACAATATCAAAGACAAAGTCAGAAAGAAACCTAAAGGAAACTCGAGCAAGAAGATCATTTATATAATGCAAAGGCCACTGGAGAAATAAACTTCAAAAGAAATGTAACATCTTCATTATCCTTTATTTTCCTTTTTATCTTCTTTGTTATTGTGAAAGTTACTTCAACTTATCCAGTTCAGTTTATAGCTTGGTACTGCCATTAAGAATCACACTCCTTTTTGCCTCCCTTCATTTTCAATAATATTCGAGGTGATGTCATTTCAGAGTTCAACAATCAACTCGTCGAAGGTGAAACTGAAATCAGTAATTCCGTACACTCTACGAAACTTCTAACTTGCCACTGTAACACCTATTGTTCTATCAAACAACACCATCTTCCAGATTCCTCTTATAGTTGATTCTATGACTTCATTATCAAATCTCAAAATCAACAAATCACATGTACATAAGATAAAAACAAAATCTAGACATTAGGTAGGAATACGTATTACATCACCTTACAATCCAAAATCATTAGAGTTGAACTAAAGAAAGATTGATATTTAATCAGACTACAAAGACCTTAAGGTTCTTATACCTACAAAATTCACAATTTTAAAAGACAGTCTTTTCATCCAATTGACAGATGTCGGGATTCCAACGGAAGTTATTGTCACTAGTGCATTGTTACCAATCTAACCTTTCTATATCCTCCCCCGACCTAGCTAGCTTCCGCAGTTTCCATTACCATTTAACCAATTAGTTCCCTAAATTAAATTTACCATCTACTATGTAAGAGAGACAGTACCTTGGCAAGAGTATTTGTAGAAAGCGGTGCAATGACCATGACATCAGCCCATTTACGAAGCTCAATATGAAGCACACTATCTCCAATTTTCTTCCAACTGGACCATTCATCCTCATCAGTGTAAAGAACAACATCCCTAGGAAGAGATGTTTTGTCAATGAAATGTAGAGAAGACGACGTGGCAACGGCTTTAACTTGTGCCCATTCAGAAAAACTATGGCACAAATTCCCAAACTTAATAGCAGCTACACTTCCACTAGCTGCTAGCAGAATACGAGGTTTTCTCGGTGCTTTGTAACATTCTCTGTCTGCTCTTTTTCCAACTTAACTGCCTCTGAATATGCCATATAACCTAATAATATCCAAGTTTAGACCCAATCTTTATTACTTTTCTATAGGATTAAATTTCAACTGAATATTAAAAATCTTCAACAGTTTCAGACAATTACTCAACAACACATTGATTACAACAACAAATTTCGGCTTTAAAATAATAGATAAAATTTTTTTTTTACGAAATGAAATATCACTGATTAATATAAAGAAATGGATCTCACCTTTTTAAGTAGCGTCTTGTATTCGGGTTGTGTAGTGGGAAGTGGGAACTGGTTAGTGGTTATCTATATTTTGAGTAATGAGAAAGAAAGAAAAGCCCTTTCTGTTATGGCCTTATTTAGGCCTATGAGGCCCATAGGTCAGCACTATAAAAAGAAGATGATGAGTGATTGAGTGAATAGAGGAGGGTCGTAACAATGGCGCGAATAAAAAGTTATTATTCTCTACCGCATCGTTTGGTTCTCTAATAAAAATCTTCTTATAGTTGTCTTCTTTTACATTTTTCACACTATCCTATGTGTTTTGAAATTAATATTTGAGCTAGTTTCAGTGTTGTCTGATTGTTCTTGGAGTTAGTTACAACTTATCTTCTCAAAAAGGTGAGATTTTTATTTTTTATCTATTCTTTATAATAAGATTTCAGCTCATTTGCTTTTCTTGCTCCCTATCTTTTTGGTGCCACTTCTTTATGGAAAGTTACTTTCCTAGTCACACTATTATTCCTCTCTTTCTCACTCCAAATAAGAATCAAATAAAAGCCTCTTTTAGTTTTTCTTCTTGGTGTTCATTACACTTGAGGTTAAATATACAGACTATTGAGTGCTGGTCTTGTTGAATGTATTGGTGTAAATTGGGGAACTATGGCCACACATCAGTTACCACCTAAGACTGTAGTTCAGATGTTACAAGCTAATGGTATTAACAAAGTGAAACTATTTGATGCTGCTCAAAATACAATGAGTGCATTGGCTGGAAGTGGGATTGAAGTAATGGTAGCCATTCGAGCGATCGACTTGTGTCGATGACAAGCTACAAAAGAGCTAAGCAATGGGTCAGCAGAAATGTTACTAGATTCAATTTCAATGGAGTAAATATCAAGTAAAGTTCCAGTTACTTATCTTTCTTGTTCAATCTTGAAGTAATTTAATTATATGAAGGTGTCTATTGCTGTGATCTAGACTTGACTTAAGCTATTTGAGTTTGTACTTATTTGGCATGCTATGCTTGTATTGTAGTTTATACCTACATCTGTTTTAATATTTTGTTTATAGACACACTTGAAATCAGCTTTAGTTAGATTAGTTGTTTACCATATCAGATATGGCCTCATATGGGAAGTGTATATCAATATTTGGTCAATGAATAGTAGTGCTAAAAAATGTTTTAGTTTATTCAGCTTCTGTTTTGAATAGTTTATCTGTTTAAGTTGTGTGACTATTAGGTATAATTGTATAATTCAAATCTTCATCTTAGAATATCTTCTTATCTTATATATAATGGGAAAACTAGCCCGTTTATTAGTCCGTCTATTCTCGATTTTAATCCAATCTTTTAAATTAAAAGGGTACCTGAAAGTTTCACCCACGAAATTTTCTATAGTTCATATTCGAAGGGTAAATTAGGCATTAGCTCCCGTATTCCCATAAATCGGACTATACAACTCAACGTCTTCATAAAACAAAAACACCGTTTTGCGGTTTCCCAATTAAAAGCAAATTAAACCGTGTTTGTCTTCTCCATTCTTGATATTCCCAATCCCAATTAAAGCCCGTTAAGTTCACTCCCTCCCCAATTTAAGTCAAAAAGAACTCTGTCATTCCACTCAAAACAAATTTTTCATTCCTCTGCTGATTGAATTTATGAATTGAAATCTACTCTAAAGCGCATAGGTAGGAATTTTGTTTATTTCTTCAAATTTGTCTACAATTTTCGTATTGTTCTATTTCTTACTTTTTCCTTCTCTATTTTTTTTTTCGTTCCAGTCACAGAATAGTGCCTTTATCATTCAATACTTTTTTACCCAACTTCCCAACTCGAACAGAAAGGTATGGTCTTCTAATCTGTTGCCCCAAGTTTTCAGTTAACCAACCGTTTCGATACTTTCCCCAAGAAAAAATTCATATTCAGCAACATCTCTTCTTCATCTTGAAAATCCCTCTCCACATGGAAGAGGTTAGATTATTATTTTTTTAATTTACTTTTAAATTGTGTTTAGGGAACAAGTTTGGTTTCCAATTTGTTTGCGCTGGCACCAACGATGCTTTCTTTGAGACATCAACTTTCTTTATCTGCTCTTCATCGATTGGGTATGTTTATTGTCTGCTCTTCATATTCTTCATCTTTCAGCCTCGTTTCCTTGGTTCACTTTGCATAATCTCACACAAGGTACAAATGCAGAGGTTCAACAATGAGTCACTGCAATGTCTCGGACCACGCAGGCGATGCTTTTACCACACTTAACTTGGAGAAGGCAAGAAAAGACGGAAATGGTTTGGGCAAAGGAAAGCTAAAGTTTATGATATCGCGAGCGTGGTTGTGAGCATCAAGTCTAGATGGGTAGCTATGACAGACTATGAATTTTTCTCGTCTTGCAATGAAAATGAGACTCCAGAGTGATTATGGTGATCTGTTGACAGAGGATGAGAAGAGTCAATTGGAGGTTGCCCTTAAGATAGATTCTTCAGAGTTGGTGCCAGAGATTGGGATTTTTGATGGGTTTATTGCTCATCGGCATAGTTGCTATGAGCAAAGATATATATATATATATATATATCGAAGACGCACAGAGCTGTAGCAGCAGTGAGGCTAAGCAGGAGAAGAAAGGTTGATTTGGTGGATGGAGAAAACGGGAAGCCAAGCCCGAGACACAAAAAAAGTTGCTTCCTCCTAGAAGTTCGCTTTGTGTGGAGGAGAAGGTCAGTGATCTCCTTGGGGATTCGCCTCCCAGAAACAGACTTGGTAGGCACTCAGTAGATATTGCTGAGAAGGGGGATGAACTCCGTAGAGGAAGGGATGCAAGAAAACCATCTTTGAGTTCTGAAAGTAGTCATCGGCGCAAGGAAAGTCATTGTGAGAGCGAGTACAAAAAAGGATTGAGACCTATTCTCTGGCTTTCACCCAATTTCTCGCTTCAGACAGAAGAACTCCTTCCTTTGCTTGATTTTCTCACAAACAAGGTCAAGGCAATCCGTCGTCTAAGAGAACTTCTTACTACAAATCTTCCACCAGGAACTTTTCCTGTTAAGGTTGTTATTCCGGTGGTTCCTACTATCAGGGTGTTGGTCACATTTACGAAGTTTGAAGAGTTGCAGCCATTGGATGAGTTCTCTACGCCTCCTTTAAGTCCTCATCTTTTGCGGTAAATGAAAGCCCAAAGCCAGTTGATGCGAGGCACGGTTCATCGTGGCTGCAATGGATAAAAGCCCCTATGAATTGTTGAAGTTTGTTCAATTTGGAAGCCTCAATCTATGAATTGTTGATTTAGTTTATAGAATTAATTGTTTAGTGTAGTTATTGGTTGTTATCTATTAGTTTACTTAATAATATGATGGTATTTTCTTCCGGCAGGATCTCTATATCAGTATTGGTTGGCCTCTATACCGAAAATATGGACATGCATATGAGGTATTTCTTGGACCATGCTCACCTTAAAGTCATGTTGTTGACTGAATTGCAATTTGGTTTAAGTGTTATTGTTTAACCAGGCATTCAGGTTAATCGTGAATGATCCTGACCCCATTTTAAACTCACTTACTCGCGAGATTAAGGAAGTTGGTCAAGATGGAAAGGAGGTAACTACAATTCGCGCCACTCATTATTTGGTAGTAGAAGGTATTCTGTTTGTGTTTAACTTATCAATTTGTCACTACACATGTGACTAAGCTGGTACCCGCTGTGTCAGATGAGATTAAAGATGCTCTTTTAATCAACATTGGGATCATCTGAATCAACTAAGGATAAGCCCTCATCCATCACAAAAATTATTCTTTGAAAGTCTTGAAGTCCAGTATTGACTTATTTGAACCGTGATCTCAAAGATATTATCAACATCCGCTTGCTTTCGTGGCGAGGTGAAGTACCACCACAATGATAATGCTGCCAGTGATAATGGAGAGCTTAATGAGAAGTTTTCTATAGGCATCAATTGGTTACTTACTTCATTGCTATGTTGAATGTTATATGGCAAGCTAGAAATAAGTGGAAGTTTAAAAAGATTTTAAGTTCTCATGAATCTATTCTAAACTTTCTCGAGAATTGGCGTAAAGGCTTCCTCCGAAAAAAGAGACAACTCGAACTTTGTGTGGAACCAAAATTGAAATTAGGGCCAAAGATCTTGCATGGATTAGTCCACCTCATGGCAGAAAGTGAGCTTAAAAGGGAAGAAGTGGAGAGAATCAAGGTTCTCATATTTGCTTCATTTGCAAATCTAATAGTAGCATGATCCTTTATTTACCGGTTTTATGTAAAATTGTGCAGCAAAACAATGATAACCTTAATTGTATTACTATGTAAAATGTCTTGCAGTCAAGCTGGACGCAAATCGTCTGGTTGTAGGTACTCTTCGTGGATTCGACCAGTTTATGAATCTGGTGTTGGAGAACACCCTTAAGATGAATGGAAATGATAAAAATGACATAGGCATTGTTGTAAGTCGAAATTCGGTATTTCCTTTAGTTTAAGATGATTCTATACTGTCAATTTTCTATTGAGTTAATTTTTTGGTGAACTTTCCTGCAGGTTATCAGGGGTAATAGTGTGGTTATGATTGAGGCCCAAAACCCTTGCCAAAGGGAAAAAAAAACTTAAGTCTGAGCTTGGTAGAGATTAACAAGAAAAACATGACCGAAAACCTCAAGAATGGCTCTAAAAAAAACCAATTAACACAAGTTTTAATGCTGTTGAAAAAGGATATGACAGTAGCAAAATGTGTCTATGGACACGGTGTTTATCTGTTTGGTCGTTGCTACATATTCTGGTTCTCTTTTCTGAGATGTTCCTTTTTTCTATTGGATACACCATGGTCAGTTCGCCTATTGAGATGTCGCATGCAAATATTCTTTTTCTACTTAATTCTTTTTCTACGTCTATGCATGCTCTCGTACTGCTTGGCCTCCATTATTCTTTTCTTTTCTTTTCTTTTCCTGGAACTTCAACTTTAACACGCAAAATGAGACAGGTGATTATGGGCAGTGACAGTAGACGAAGGAGATTTGCAGTGGTGGAGACAAGGTTGTTCTGAGTTTGAGAGATGTTGCGGCCGATATGTCGGAAGGGGTATTAATCACAGAATGAGGACGTAATGGTTTGTACAAGGCGGAGATTTCTAAGATGGGTGGTAAATGGCTAGGGAAGTATTTATGCCAAATCAGCCTGGGGGAAGCTCAGAACTTGAGATTCCAAGATGACAAGTGGTCAGCACTTGGACTGAGAAGGAAATACAGATGGGGCCAATTTCTAGAGGTTACTTTATTTAGTAAAGCAAACATAAACACTCCCAAATCAATTTATTTTCCGGTAGGAAGCGACATGGAAGGATGGGCTAAAATAGGGGTTTGCATCTTGGATTTATTTTTAGTTGAGAGATCAGACACATCATAGTTAAGAACTAACAGCAGGCAAAGCAACACCGTCCACAAGCTCCAGTTACATCTATTATCAGGAACCAACACAGGGAAAGGGGTAACATACTATTGAAGAAAGGCAAGGAAGGAGAAGATGTCATCCAAGTAATGATGCCAACCACCATCCGAGACTATTCATGGTGGGAGGTGATTGTAATTGAAAAATCTACTGGGAAGATAACAAATCTTTTCACGTAAGCTTCCAAAAAGGGCCATGTTGTTGCTATTCTGTTAGATCATTAGAGTAAAGGTGAAGGCAATGGGGCAGCAGAAGTAGCGGGGACAACTAAGGCCGAGTCCAATGGTGCATCACTCTCTATCTCCATTCCACAAAAAAAACTGTGTTTTAAGGATGGGGAATCAATTTTGGTATCCAATGGTTTGGACCATTCTATGCCACTTCGACTGGTGCGGAATTTAAAAAAAAAAAAAAAAAAAAATCCACGCCACTTCAAGTGGCGTTGTACTTCAAATGGCGTGGTATGAACTTGAAAAATACATTCCACACCACTTCAAGTGGTGCCGTTGGGTTTTTACAAACTACGCCATTTTAACTCGTATAGAATGCACTCTCTATTTTCAATATTACTCTATATATGGAGAGTATTATGGAGATAAAGAGAAAAAACCACCGCCACTCCCTCCACTTTTGAGGGAATGGGGAGCCATTGCATCCAGCCTAATGTGGCAGTTTTACTTACTGCCCTTCATCTATCAGTTTTTGCATTTCGTCTAATTTAATTTTATTTAATTTTTGTGTTTTATCAGACCTCGCCATGTATTAATCTAAAACATGTTACATATTGATTTTCTCCACCCCAATTTTCTCACCTAGCACGTGCAACACACGTGCCCGTTTACTAGTGTTGATAATCATAAGGGGATCGAAACATGAAAAGGGCGCAAGTCCTGGATGTGGCATTTGGCCAGTCCGAAACATGAAAAAGGCGCAAGTCCTGAACGTGGCATAAGGGCCGGTTTGAAACAGGAAAAGGGCACAAGTCCTGGACAGCGGCATTTGGGCCAATCCGAAACATAAAAGGGGCGCAAGTCCGGACGGCGTAAAGAGCTAGTCTGAAACATGAAAAGGGCGCAAGTCCCGGACCGCGGCATTTGGGCGATCAAAACATGAAAAGGGGCGCAAGTCCTGGACGCGGCGTTTGGGCCCTCCAAAACATGAAAAAGGTTGCAAGACCGGGACGCGGCGTTTGGGCCTCCAAACATGAGAAGATCGCAAGTCCCGGGCGGCATTTGGGCGATCCAAACATGAAAAGGGGCGCAAGTCCCGAACGTGGCGTTTGGCCCTCCGAAACATGAAAAGGTTGCAAGACCGGGACGCCGGCGCGTTTTGGGCCCTCCAAACATGAGAAGGTCGCAAGTCCCGGCACGCGGCATTTGGGCGATCCGAAAACATGAAAAGGGGCAAGTCCCGGGCCGCGCGTTTGGGCCCTCCGAAACATGAAACATGAAAAGGTTGGGCCCTCCAAGACATGAAAAGGTTGGACCGGACGCGGCGGCGTTGGCCCTCCAAACATGAGAAGGTCGCAAGTCCCGGACGCGCATTTTTGGGCGATCCAAACATGAAAAGGGGCGCAAGTCTTGGGCAAAGATTGGGCCCGTCCGAACATAAAAAGGTTGCAAGTCCCGGACGCGGCATTTGGGCCCCTCCGAACATGAAAATGATGCAAGTCCCGGATGCGGCGTTTGGGCCCCTCCGAAACATGAAAATGATGCAAGTCATGGATGCGGCGTTTGGGCCCCTCCAAAACATGAAAAATGTGCAAATGCGTCCCGGGCGTGGCATTTGAGCGATCCGAAAAAATGAAAAGGGCATGAATGGTTGTCCTAATTAATACTTGGGGCAACCTAAGCAAGGAAAGAGCTAAGTATCCCGAGGACTAGCAAGATTGGGGGCAAGATGATATTCGGATCCAATAGTTACATTTGTTAGTTGATCCCTGGGGGCATGCGAATATAACAAATATCATATACAGATACTCAAGTACTTGGTCAAAAGGAAATAAAGAATTATGAAGAAAATGGTGACTGGCGTTCATAAAGATGGAGGGTGTTCTCATATCACAATATATTCGTGTTTAAAATAATTTGTTCAAACGTGGAAACATATAAGAAAGGGCTTTCTTTTAAGGGGATGGTTTTCTATGGAGCTTTTCCTGATTCGAAAACTTATAGTAACCTTCTCAAGTTCATGCTTAAGCTTAGGAAAGTGCGAGAAGTTTCAGTCATTTTCAATGAGATGCTAAAAAAAAAAAAAAAAAAGTTATATGGAGAAGGTGGATCAAGGAAGAAGATGTCACTAAGTTACTTTATGTAGCGGGTGCTATCTATTTGTAATTTTGTACAGCCCTATCATTGTGTTTCTTCTTCTTTTTTCTTCTAAAATTTTAATTTATGCAGCTTTCTCTTCTCATAAGGAACCGATTACGGTGGATATTCCATCACTAGTTCCCCATGTATTTATATTAGAAGTAATTTTGAAGTCGGGTGATCTATCTAATGTTTCGATTGCCATAATTCTGCCTTTACATTCATTCCATTTCAATGAAATAAGCCCATTTTATGTTAAGTTTATACTATATACGGAATATGTCCGAAATCGGACTTTCAAATGAGACAAGAGGATACTGAGATGGGAGTGGTATTGAGTGATAGTGATTGAGTTTGTTAAACTTGGCTCATGGAGGTTACATTTTTGTAAGAACGAGTACTCTGAAAAAGTAGATAAGATTAACAACAATGCTTGAGTTGCTGAGTTGCTTATGAAAATCTGATCACTTATTTGGCTCATCTGAGTACTTGCTAACATTTTTTTTCTTGTGAAAATATATTTGATGCAGTATTTAATATTCTGGATCTTTTTTTTTACCTGTTAACGGCTAGTTGATTAGAATTGCATTTTATTTTGTTTTAGTGATATATTAGTATTGGGAAGGTCATCTTGAATATTATATACTTAAGCATTCTTATGCCAAAGTTAATAGGTCGTGCACCAAATTATCTAGCAGACAATTGTGAAGGGTTACAAGTTTTCTTTGCTTTAATAAAGCTTAAGTTCAACTAATGTAGATACTAGATGGTCACAGCAGTTTGAGAACGATTAATATCATTCGGCTGCAAAAGTAAAATGGGTTCAGTTTTGGCAAAAGGATATAGTTACAGACTAGGGAGTGTTTTCCTCCGTAAAATGTTTGCGTCTGCATTATTATATGGTCATGGGAGCTCTCTTTATTTGGAATGCTAGCCAAGTTTGTACTGCCCGAAGAGGGTAGATCCTACTTTGAGTGAATGATGAGATCCAGTACCAATGTCACTGTTTTACTATCCAGCACCAATTTGTAGGCCAGAGAGACGCAGAAAATGCATAGGCCATATTCTCAGTTCAAAGGGTCATTGAATATAGTTTCCAAGATATCAAAGAACTAATATGATAGTTGTTAATGTATATTGAAGTTCAGGTAAGTTTGGTATTAGGAATAAAGATAAGTGTACCGTGATAGAATTTGTGGAAATGGAAATAGTAAAACGAACTCTGGCTTCTTGGCACCACGGGCCAAATTAATGGTCCGCGGTACCAAGAAGGGGCAACTGTTATGGCCTTATTTAGGCCTATGAGGCCCATAGGTCCGAAGGAAGAGGCCCATAGGTCAGCAGTATAAAAAGAAGATGATGAGTGAATAGAGGAGGGGAGACAGAGGGATTTTTTAGGTCGTAACACTTTCTGTTTATAGCATTCAAAAAATTGTGGAATGACCTCAAAGTCCCTGGAATTATGAATGTTTTTTTACTAACCTTTGAAATTTTAGATTATTATTATGTGATTATTACTAGTGTACTGCCTATGCAATGGGGGCGTGAGCGGAGAGGGAGAGAGAGGAGTGGAGAGGAAGAGATTGAGAAGGCATGGAGAGGGAGAGGGAGAGAGAGAGGGACGAAGAGATGAGGAGAAATGAGGACTGTAGATGTTGGTTATTTTGGGACTACGACCTGATGATCTGTTGGATAGAAAATAGCTGCACTCTTCTTGGGACAAGAGTTGCCTACGTATCAAGTTTCTCCGGGTAAACTTGAATCAAACCTTACGTAGTTCATCTCTCTCTATTTGTAGAGGTGTGTCTGAACCATTATGAATTGCAGATCCACCTTATATGCTATCTTGATGATTTGTCATTACTCTGATGTTACAAAATAAATGACTCATTGATTGTTGCGTTGACTGAGCTCCCGGATTGCACTAGTTGTTATCCTTCCATGCATGGTCATGAATCGTTTGGTAACGACACAGGTGTTGGGTCGCTGGTGCGATCTGATGTTGTGGGACGAGCTGGAGTAAGACGTCCTGCCTTGTGGACACGTGCTCTGTAGTGTAGAACGGAGGGTACTTACACAGCCCCCTTTACTTTTTATTTGTTCTTGGGACAGCTGTTGCGTGGAGCAAGAACGGTTTAAAAGGTAAAGTTTTAAAAGCACGTGTCTGACAGCTATTTTGTTTTGAATTTAGGTTTTGGAGAATGTGACGGAACCTGTTGGGCTGGATTCCTGGGCCCAGATTTACGGCGATTTGTGGGCGAGTAATGATTTAAGTTTTGGGAACACGAAACGTTTTGATTGTCTCGAGGTGTTTGGGCAGTTGAGGGGTTTTTTACTTGTAGAAGATTTTTGTTTGTTCACTTTTCAACCAAAGGAAAAAAAAATAGTCTAGAGTGAAAGAGAAAGAAGGAAGAAAAAAACTTCTCGTCCTTCTTGAATCAGGTTCGTCTTTCCACTTTAAAAATTTGAGCTTTATTTCTTTCTTTGATTGTGTCATGTCTATGACTAGTGATAGTGTAAGTGGTGAGGTTGAAGTTGGTAAATGGAGAGAGATAGCTGTAAGTGAAGAAAGTGAGGAGAGGGTTCATAGTGGTGATGAGGCTTCGTCGTCTTCCTCGTTGGAGACTGTGGATGAGAGGAAGCCTAAGTCGGTGAATTGTTATGCCGCTTTGAGGAGGGAGTTTGGTTGGGTGAAATTCGACCTGGTCATGTACGATCTGGTTGGAGAAGAATTTGTATACTAACGACTACGTTCCTTGGGGTGGAGGAGTAGTTGTTTGTTATGGGCAGTTGAAAGGCTGGGATGAGGCTGCCCTTTTCCCGTCTTACTGTGGAGGTGTTGAACTTTTTGGGGAAAGCCCCTTGTCAGCTCGTGGGGAACAGTTGGAGGGTTCTCCATGTGTTGGACTTGTTAAATGACAGGGGCTACAACATCTGTTTAAACGATGTGATTGAGCACTTTGTTTTTAGGAGGTCGGGTGTTATGAACTTTAGTTTTCATGTTTATAAAGGAAGTCTCCTGTTATTGTGGGGGTGAGCAAGGAGGACTGGAGTCGTAGGCCATTGTTGGTTGCAGGTAGATATTGTCCTCCTGGTTTAGGAGATTGATAAACGTGTTGTACAATCTCGTGGTAGGTCGTTGGTTGTAGGTCGTAATGTGTATGTTTTATATTATAATTTGGATATTCTGATTTATTTTTGGGTTTGTTTTTGCAGAGGTTTCTATCCTTTCTCGTACGAAGAACGGTGTTATTGAAAGGTTTGCTTGTTTGAGTTTGGAAGATAAATAGGCTTTGTTGGGGGAGGTTGCACATTACTTTAAGAGGCGTGGAGGGAAGAAAATTAACCGTAAGAGGCTGGAGCAGAAGGCTAGGGCTCGCAAGGTGGTGGTTGAACTTTCTGACTCTAGCTCGGAATCTGCCATGGAGAGGGAGAGTCACAAGAAATCACCTATTTCTGAAGTGAAACGGAGTGGAGGTGCTGGTGACAGCCGTTCTGGTGGAGCTAGGACGTTTGGTGTGGTCGCTGAACATCATTTTGGAGCAGTGAGGGCGGCTGGAGGGGTGACGCCTTCCAGACGTCCTGAGTTGGGTGACGCAAATCGTTTGTTATCTCAACGTTCTGAGTTAGGTGATGCAAATCGTTTGGCACCCCAACGTTCTAAGCCGGGGTGGAGGCTCTGCGTCGGCCCAACCGCTTTTGATCCGTGATGCGTTCGCATCAGATCCAACCGCTCCCTTTGGAGATCACGGGTCTTTGAAGTGTTGGTGGTCTTTGCGGTGGCGATCTTTGGTGGGGGAAGTTGATGCTCCCACTTTGTTTCGGAAGCCTAATCTGAAAAGGCGTTCCGAAGTGGTTGAGTCGGAAGGGGCTAAGAAAGCCCGAATTGAGTCTGGAGACTGACTTGGTGCTGTTGTAGGTCGTTCGTCTTCAGGTCGGGCTCCTCTGAAGAAGATGAGCCTGATTAATGTGGCTGTTGATGTTGGGGCGGTTGAGGCCCGAGATAAGGAGAAAGTTGGTGATGTTGAGCCTATTACTGAGCAAGGCAAAGGTCAGGAAGTACAAGCCCAAGTAAGAAGAGTGATAGTGATGTCCTTGATAGACTGGTTACGTATGAGGACCCCTACAGTTTGTTGTCGAAATTTGTTGTGAATGGTGATTATAGCTTCAAGTCCCCTGCGGTTGGTGCGGCGTTGTTGGATAGTATTGTGCTTGCTGGGGATAGGCGCAAGCTGGATAGTAAGGGTCTGGATGTGAACTTTGTGGAGATGGAACGGTCATTGTGCTTTGTGAGTATTCTTCCGTTCTGACTTTGCTCTTTTTTTATCTTGTTGATTTTGATCCATTTTAATGTCTACATTAATTTGTTGTCTTGTTTGTTAGGTTTTGGCGATGTATCGGAAGCTGAAGGATATGGCGTCTATCTCCGATCGTTATAAGAAGGAGCTGGATGACAGCAAGCAAGCTTGTAGCAAGTTGGTGGCTGAACAACAAGTGGAGAGAACGGAAGTTGCAGGGCTGAGGGATCAAGTGCAACAGCTTGGTGGTAAAGTGGATCTGTTGCAACCTGCTCTGGATTCTGCAAAGTTGGAGGTTCAAAGAACGGTTTGATGAGTGTAAGAGGTCAGCCGCTCCCGTTCTTTGAAACGAAGGACTGCATACAACGACTTAGTGGATATGGTGGAGAGTGGTGATGTGTACGTGCTGTTGGATGATTATCTTGAGGCATTGGATAAGAATAATCGCCTTAAGATGTCTATTGAAAGTGGGGCTGCAACAGTGTCTGCTGCAGATGCTGGTGTAGATGCTAATAGACCATTTGATCTGCCATCTGACCAAGTCGTTGTGCCACCAGTTGCTCCAGCTATTCCTTCTGTTGTATCTCAAGTTGTTGTTGATCAGGCTACCAGTTCTGGTGTTGCAGAGGGCGTTGATCTGGACCCTTTGAATGTGGATACTCTCTTTGTGTGAATTGATTATGAACGTCTTGTGCTTGTCTTTGGGTTGGGAGGTCTTTGAATGTCTTGTTCTTGGGTTGGGGGGGTCTTTGAGTAATACTTAAACAGCTTTTGTTCTTGATACAGATACAATATTATTTTTTTGATGGGGATACTCGTGTCATTTCTGGGGATAACACAGGGGCCTTGGTATCTAACCGATTTTGTATTGAAGTAGAAATATTTAAATTACTTACTTGTTGAAGTTGGTTTAAAGTATGCATGTGATTGCTTTTGTTGCTACTGACTTGTTGTTTGGACGACACATTTGCATAGTGCTAGTCCTGATGTACTGCTTGATTTTGCTAGGTCGTCTTTAAGGTACAGGTCGTAGAGCATTTGAGTACGACCTGATGTCTTTGCGTAGTTGGCACCTAGGTTTTCGGCCTTGTGTCGTATACATACGATTAAGTCCTTTTGGGGAACTCCTGATTGATATAATTAGCCTTTGAGTGGCCATTATATTTGAGTCTGCCTTAAACCCTTTTTGAGGTCATAAGTTGACTTGGGGTCCTTTTGGGGGTCCCCTAGATTAAATTTGTCTGATAATTGGCCTTTGAGTGGCAATTACAGTTGAACCATACCTAACCCTGGCGTTAGTGTTAGGTTGGTTTAGGGTCCTTTTGGGGGACCTTGATTTCAATTGAATGAAGTTAACCACTGCGTGGCTGTTGTTGTTGAGTCGTTCTTAACTCTATCGTTGATATCCGACCTGATATTGTGATGTTTTAGGTCGGGCTGCGTAATGTGAAATGCAAGGTGCTCATGTAATGCAAAAAATGGTAGCTGCAATCAAAATGTTGATGAGATTTCATTCATATTGACTGATGTACTTGGAGGAAAGAAAGAAAAAAAAACTTATTGATAAAAGCGCTTGAGAAGAGCTGTATTCCAAGGTCGGGGAAGCCTATCACCGAGCTGGGTTTTGATTCAATATGCGCCATTTCCAACGACTTTGTCTACAATGTAAGGGCCCTCAGCTCCCATGTTGGGTCGAGCTTGGCTGGTGCTAAAGTCTTTTTGAGGACTAGATCACCAGTTTGGAAAGACCTTGGGACGACTTTCTTGTTGTAAGAACGTTGGATTGTTTGGTGATACCGAGCTAGGGATATTGCGGCAGTTTCTCTGCATTCTTCTAGGAGATCAACTTCTTTTGACAAGATGTTGTCATTGACTCCTGATTCAACAATGTCAGAACGTGTAGTTGTGATTGTGAGTTCTGATGGTATCACTGCTTCCGTTCCGAAGCAAAGTGTGAAAGGAGATTCATTTGTACTGGATCTAGCTGTTGTTATGTATGCCCATAGAATGTTTTCTAGTTGATCTGGCCATTGGTTTTTCTTGCTCTCTAACTTCTTTTGGAAGTTTTCTTTGATGGCCTTGTTGGTGGCCTCTGCTTGGCCATTGCTTTGTGCATATCTAGGTGTAGAAAATGCTTGAGTGATGCGCCATTTTTGTAGAAAATCCTTGACTTGAGTGCTAGCAAATTGAGTTCCGTTGTCCATGATTAGTGTGGGGTAGACCAAATCTAGTGATGATATTAGTCCATATGAAGTTGATTACGTTGACTTCCTTGACTTAGACTAGTGGGATTGCTTCAACCTACTTGGTGAAGTAGTCTGTGGCTGCTAGGACGTATTTGAGCCCTTATTTATTTTGCGGGATGAATGGTCCCATGATGTCTAGCCCCCACATGTGGAACGGCCATGGGCTGGCTATGTTGATCAATTCCCTTGCTGGACTTAGGTGATTGTTGCCAAAAGTTTGACATTGGAGACATTTAAGAACGTACATTTTTACCTCGATATGCATGCCTGGCTAATAATACCCTTGGGCGATTGCTTTATGTGGCAGTGATCTTGCTCCTGCGTGGTTGCCACATTCACCTTTGTGGATTTCGTCAAAAATAAGTTGTCCCTCTCTTGGACTTATGCATCTTAGGAGGGGTCCTCCTGCTGATTTGTGGAACAGTCTTCCATTGATCACTGTGTACCTTGTGGCTTGGAGTTGGATTGCACGGGCATGCTTTGCTCTGATGGGATCTCACCATGTAAGATGAACTTAAGGAATGGGCCCATCCAAAATTGACTGATTTTTTCTTCCGATGAGGGTTGGAAATCTGTGAGGCTGTTGATACTTTCTTTATGGTACGCAGGTCGTTCCAGAATGTCAATGTAGACTGTGGTCGGACATGCCTCTTGTGTTTTGGAGGCTAGGAAAGCCAAGTTGTCTGCATGTCTGTTGTCCTCTCGAGAAATATGATCTAAGGAGAATGTTTTGAACGAACTGATTATGTCATAAACGACTTGAGCATACTTTGCCAAGTTTGCTCCATTTGTGACATATTCTTTTGTGATCTGCTTGACGATTAGCTGGGAATCGTTGTAAGCTTTAAGCTTTGAGACTTGTAGTTGTTGTGCCATTTGGAGCCCTGTGATCAACGCTTCGTATTCTGCTTCGTTGTTGGACGTTGCAAAATTGATTTTTGTTGATTTCTATAGCTGGGCTCCCTCTAGTGAAGTTAATACAGCCCCCAGTCCACTACCACTGTTATTGCATGCGCCATCTACGTGGAGGTGTCATGTGTCTGGGGTGGCTTGTTGATGGAGTGATGTGATTGGCTCGGGTTCCCAGTTAATATCTTCAACAAAGAAATCTGCCAAGAAATCAGCAACGACCTGGCCTTTGCGAGACGTTCTGGGAATGAACTTGATGTGATATTCTCCTAGTTCTTCAACCCATTTGGCCATGCGGGCTGTTTTGTTGCTAGAACTCAATACCTGTTTAATGGGTACGTCAGTGATAACCTTGATGCTGTGAGATTGGAAGTAAGGTCGAAATTTCCGAGCTGAGTAGAGTAAAGAAAGCATTGCTTTCTCCATCGGGGAATAGTGCTTTTCTGCATCTGTCAACGTCTTGCTGGTGAAGTAGATCGGCTTCTCGACTCCATCATGCTCTCGAAAGAGAATTGAGCTGATTGTGAAGTCGGTCGTTGCAAGGTATAGCCCTAGTGTTTCTCCTTCTTCTAGTTTGGACAGGATGTGTGGAGTTGATAAATAGCCTTTCAGGTCGGTGAAGGCTTTGTGGCACTCGTCTGTCCAAGTGAAAGTTGCTCCCTTTTTTAGTATTTGCAGGAATGGTCTGCATTTGTCAGATGCTCTTGAGATGAACCTGTTGAGGGATGAAACCATGCCAGATAACTTGTAGATTTGTTGCTTTGTGGTTAGTTCTGGCATTTCAAAGAGAGCTCGTATCTGTTCTGGATTTGCTTCAATGCATCTTTGTGAGACGAGGTAACCTAAGAATTTCCCTGAGGCTACTCCAAATATGCATTTGGCTGGGTTGAGCTTCATCTTGTTTTGGCAAAGTCGTTCAAAGGCCTCTTGTAGATGGGAGATGTGATCACCTGCCTTTTCGCTTTTGACCACCATGTCGTCTATGTAGACTTCCATAGTGTATCCTAACAAGTCTTTGAACATTTTGGTGACAAGTCTCTGGTAGGTCGCTCCTGCGTTCTTCAAGCCAAAAAGTAGGACATTATAGCAGAACATACCTTGCTCCGTTATGAAGGACGTCTTTTCCTGACCTTCCTCTGCTAGTGATATTTGGTTGTACCCACTGTATGCATCCATGAATGACAAAAGCTCATGGCCGCAAGTTTGATCTACCAATATGTCGATTCTTGGTAAGGAGAAGCTGTCTTTTGGGCAGTGCTTGTTGACGTTGGTGAAATCTATGTAGAGTCGTACCTTACCGTTCTTCTTTGGAACGGCTATTATGTTAGCAAGCAAGGTCGGGTACTCGACTTTTCTGATGAATCCCACATTTTTTAGCTTTATTTTCTATCTTTTCATTGATGGCTTTTTGAAACTTGAGTTCTAGCTTCCTAGGTCGTTGTTTGATAGGCTTAGTGGTTGGATCTACATTTAACTTGTGGCAAGCGACTTGAGGGTCGATTCCTGACATATCGATATACGACCAAGCAAAAACATCTTTATTGAGAGATAGAAATTTGACAAGCTGCTCCTTGAGCTTGGGGTCTAAGTCAACCCCTACATATACAAATTTTGGGTCATCAGTTGTGCCCAAATTGACTTTTTCTCCTGGTTCTATTTGAGCTTGTTTTTCTTTGAGCTTTTCTGATGCTGCTGCTGGAGGGCTAGATGTTTGAGGATCGTGCCTCTTTGGAACGTCCTTGGTTCGACGACCTGAGGCTTGGGTGAGGTCATAGTGCTGACCTGATTGCATTGGTGAGCTTCTAGTTGGTTGCTTCTAAGCTCCATGATGCCTCTGGGACCAGGATATCATAGGACTTGTGTAGGGTTGATGGAATAACTTGGATTTTGTGGATCCAACAGCGTCCTAGAATGGCAATGTAGGACGACCTGACATCGATAACACTAAAGCGTGTTGATGTTTTGACCATGTCCTCTTTTTCGCCAATGGAGGCTGGTAGGATTACGTCTCCGATGGCATCTGTACGATCTCCGTTGAACCCATAGAGCGGTGCATTGAACTCTATCCTCACCAAGTCTGGCAGATGCATGTCTTTGTAAGCTTGATAGAATAGAATGTCGCATGAGCTCCCTGGATTGATGAGGACTCTTTTGACCATCCAACCATTGATCTTTACATGCACTACCAAGACATCGTTGTGAGGTAAGCACACCTTGTCTAGATCTTCTTCTGTGAATGAAATTGTCGTTGTCTTCTTAGGGTTGGTGGGGTTGATCATCTCGGCTTTGTGTGAGAGATGGTAGATTTTTTGGATTGCTCTTACTCTTCTGCGCTTCTCCCGACCTGAGGTTTCATTATTTGAGGTGTCTGTAATCATGTTGATTACTCTGTCCTCATCTTGGTCGGAGGAGTGATGTCTCCTATTGTGCCTTGACCGACTTGGAGACTTAGATCATCTTGTTGATCCTGCCTACTTCGCTTTACTCGTTGTTGGCGGTGTCGCCATTCTCTGCGGCTCCTACGTGGGCGTTTGGCATCCGCCTTTTGTGCCTCAAATCGCTTTCTGGCAAGAACTCTTTTAATTTGCCTTCCTCCACTAGGTTTTGGAAGTAGTGCTTGAGGCTCCAGCAATCATTGGTATCGTGGTGGTGGAGTTTGTGGAAATAACAGTATGGATGCTCTGGTATGGCTATTACCTTGTTGATGTTTGGTTTGAAGTATGGCGCTGTGTAGATCTTCTTCAGGATTTGACTTGGCGTCCTGAGAAGTTGGAGAATTCCTTCTTTGTGTATGAGGGTTTGTTGGCGTTAGATCTCTTATTGTTGTTGGTGTTGTTGTTGTTTGAATATTGTTTGCTTTCCTTAGGGTCTGGCTCGTTGCTGACTACAATGACCTCGTTGCCTTTGCGCTTGGCCGGCCATCCACTCTTCATACTTGATGTATTTGTCGACTCTGTGATACAGGTCTGCTGAGGTGTCTGGCTTATTGCACATGAAGGACCCGGCCTGTTAGGTTGGAGTCGCCCAAAAGGGTGTTTGTGAACGCAAAAATTGCAAAACCGTCACTGATCCTGGCTCCAGCGAGAGTAGGTCCTTCTTAAAACGTCTTAGAAAGGCTCGGATCGTTTCACCATGAGCTTGCTTGAGCTGGAATAGGGAGTCCAAGTCGGCTCGCTTTTTTCTGTTGTGGACGAATTCTCGCTTTTAACGCGTTTGCAAAGTCGCAAAGTTGTTGATTGAATCACGGAGGAGTGTAAAAACCGCCTATTGCTCCATCCTTTAAACCGGCTGAAAAAAAGTTTTCACTTCCGTAGTCGTGTCGATGGTGTATAGTGCTAGGATTTGGGCCGGCGGCTACGTGCTCGCCTGGGCAAGAGGTACCGTCGTAACAGAACTTTGGTTGAATGAACTCTGAAGGAGGTTGTTTGTCTCTGATATCTTGGATGAATGGTGATGCTTTGTATGTCTCCAGCATTTTTTGAGCGATCTGGATCGCGCTAGCTCTTTCGCTTGACTTCTCTAATTTTTGCGCAAAATCTTCTAAACGCCGATTGGTGGTATTGGCTAGGGATGCAACATTATTGTGCTCCCCGGCTTCTGTGGTGCCATTGTTGGTGTTGGAGTTGGCATTCTCTCGCATTGTCTTATTTTCCTGTTGCAAAGTGATGAAGGCTTCTTTGAGTGTCTTCATCTGGTCTGCCAATGCTTGTAGGTTGGGCTTCATTGTGGTTTTGCTGACCAACTTCGTGGGCTTGAGAAAAGAGTAGTTGTTATTTTCTTAAGGAAACGAACCAGCAGACGACGCCAATGTAGATGTTGGTTATTTTGGGACTACGACTTGATGATCTGTTGGATAGGAAATGGTTACACTCTTCTTGGGACAAGAGTTGCCTACGTATCAAGTTTCTCCGAATAAACTTGAATCAAGCCTTACGTAGTTCATCTCTCTATTTGTAGAGGTGTGTCTGAACCGTTATGGATTGCAAATTCACCTAGCTTGTATGCTATCTTGATGATTTGTTATTACTCTAATGTTACAAAGTAAATGACTCCTTGATTGTTGCGTTGACTGAGCTCCCGGATTGCGCTAGTTGTTATCCTTCCATGCATGGTCAGAATCGCCGCCGGGTAACGACACGGGTGTTAGGTCGTTGGTGCGATCTAATGTTGTGGACGAGTGGAGGAAGAGGCGTCTGCCTTGTGGACACGCGTTATCTTGAGTGTAGAACGGGAGGGTACTTACAAGAATGACGCGTCGAAAAACCAACCGAATGACCTTTTGTCCATATAAACCTCTTGGCTCAGAATGTTTGCTCCGCTCACTTGATTATAGTTATGGTTATTAATCGTTGAACTTTTAGAGGTTGGCGCAACAAGGAGCCTAGTAAAAATATTTCCTTCCAAGAACTAATAATATGTTGGCCGTATTTATTGTTGAATGCAATCCTTCGATAGAAAGCAGTAGGAATTAGGGAGAGAGGTATCGATCACACGAGATTGAAGAAAATCTATGCCCCACTTCCAACTGCTTCTGTACCTGCCTCAGGATACTTTTTGTACAAAAAGATTACGTCCTGTGCTGCTACACATTCTGTCTGGAATTATATAAACCATATAAGGTCCTTACTAGAGAAAGAAATTGGAGTCCCCAATACTTAACTCATGCCATAAAAGACGAGATAAAGTAACTTGCTAGATAACATAAAGAACTCCAAATATACAGTCACATACATGTTTGACAATCCAAAGTCTCCAGATTTTAACCAGTCAAAACAACCTCAAAACAAATCCAAGGGACATATAAACTTTATTTATACAGTGGCGTACAACTGAAACAGCAACAGATTATCCGGTTACACTTTAGCCCGTTTCTGCACCAAGATAAAACATGTTAGAATCCAGAGGTTGGTTATACTAGCAAGCAATTGCTGCATATCAGAGGTCGTCCTGATTCATAACGAAATTATGTAAAAAAAGTTTCAAATTAAACGATGATGTATCACAAACAAAAGGATAAAGTTAACAAGAACCAGCATGTTGAGAGTGAAATAGAGACAACAAATTTCTCAAAGCTTAGGATAGGAGTACATTATATAGACTTTCAATTGGCTATCAAACATCAAATCTACTATCTACTATCTATATACTAAAGGAGAGACCTTTAAAGAAGGATTTTCTCTCTCTATGTGACTTTTAATAAGAGTTAGGATTTTTTCTTATGTGGCACTTTCTAATATGAAACGAAAAGATCTTTGAAGAGTTTGAGTGTATTTCTAATTCTTATATTTGGAGAGTTTGAGTGTATTTCCAATTCTTATATATTTTGATACTAAAGGAGACCTTTTAAAGAAGGATTTTCTCTCCCATGTGGCACTCTAATATGAGAGTTAGCTTTTTTTTCTATCTTATGTGGCACTCTAATATGAAAGATCTTTTGAAGAGTTTGAGTGTATTTATAATTCTTATATTTGGAGAGTTTGAGTGTATTTCCAATTTTTATATATTTGATCAAATAAAAAATATTACCAAAAAAATAGGTGATTTGTGAAATACTAAAAAAAATTACTAAAAAAAATAGGTGATTTGGAGAGTTTGAGTGTATTTCTAATTCTTATATTTGGAGAGTTTTAGTGTTCCAATTCTTATATATTTGATCAAATAAAAAAAAAAATTGCTAAAAAATAGGTGATTAGTAAAAACTAATTTATATTTAATCAAATAAAAAAAAATTGCTAAAAAATAGGTGATTTGTATAAACTAATTTCTTATTACAAATCATACAATTTTAGTATCTATAATAAAACACCGACTTATTTCGAATATATCCTTAACATGACTTCAAAATATAGTTAAAAATAATTATACAAAATATATAATAGAAAATGAAAAAAATAATAATAACGGCAAAACAATAATGACAAATATTTTAAAATATATATAATATTTAATGAAATTAACGACAAAAACAATTAATGGAGAACGGAAAACTAGATGCAAATGCATCTAACTAACCTCAAATAATATTTAACGGAAAATCGAAACGGATGCAAATGCAAGCATTAAACTAATCTTAAAAAAGTAATTACTATAAAATCGAAATATGGATACAACCGCATTAAACTAATCTCAAAGAATAATTAATGGAAAATCAAAACTTAGATACAAATACATCAAACTAACATAAAAAAATAATTGTCGAAAAAATCGAACCGGATGCAAATGCATTGAGCTAACCCTCAAAGATTAAATTAATGGGAAATCGAAAACTTGATGCAACCAGATTGAGCTAACCTCAAAGAAAAAAAAATTATAAATTGAGAACATAATGCAAATGAGTGGAACTAATCTTAACAAATAATTAACGGAAAATCGAAAACCGAATACAACGCATTGAACTAATCTCAAAAATATACCGGATGCAAAACCTCAAGAAATAATTAACAAAATCGAAACTAGATGCAAACTCATTGAACTAACCTCAAACAATAATTAACGGAAAATCGAAACTAGATGCAAATGCAACTTTATCGATAATAAACATGAGAAATCTAAAACTTGATGCAAATACATCAAACTAATCTCACATAAATAATTAACGGAAATCGAAACCGGATGCAAATGCATTGAACTCGACCTCAAAAACAATTAATAGAAAATTGGAAATTTGATGCAAATGTATTGAACTAACCGAAAAGAATAATTAACGAAATCATAAACCGGATGCAACCGCATTAAACCGATCTCAAAAATAAATAATGGGAATTAGAAATTGGATGCAACCGCATTGAACTAACCTCAAAATATAAATAACGAAAAAATCGAAACTAAATACAAATGCATTAAACTAACCTCAAAACATAGTTGGGTTATATGTTATGGGAATGTCTCGATAAATATAGTTTTGCATTTAAAATTATGTTTATCTTATCTCTTTCAGATGATTGGGAACTCCTTGCTATTCAAAGTAGTTCAATATATATGAACTTCTAAGCTTTATTAGGCAATCTCACAAAAATTCAATCAAACTTCTATTATTAAACAAAAAAATGAAGTTGAAGAATTTTATCAAAGGTGAGTTATTTTTTTTTAATGGAGAGTGAGGTTTTCACGTTATAAGAAATTTGGTTGAGTGATCAATATAATATTAATATATAATAATTATGCATATTTGCAAATATTTTTAGAATAATTAATATAACAACACCCGTTCGTAGATAATCTTTGAAGATTCCACATAGTGAGTCATGCATAATTTAAAGAATAATTAACGGAAATCGAAAACTAGATAATCTTCGATGATCCCACATAGTAAATTAAGTATAATTTACTTTTTATGTCATGTTTTCAATGACACTACTGAGATGGATCGATAGAAGTTGGTATTACACACCACATTGGATAATTATAAGGAAATTGGAAACTAGATTCAAATACATAACCGAGCTCAAAGAGTAATTAATGGAAATCATAACCTTTATGCAAATTGCATTAAACTAATGACAGAGAGTAACTAACGGAAAATTATAAATTGATTGCAAATCCTTGAAAAATATTTATTGGAAAATCGGAAATAGTATGCAAATACATCAAACAAACCTCAAATAATAATTAATGGGAAACTGAAAACCGAATGCAAATGCATTGAACTTAACTCAAAAAAATTAACATAAAATCAAAAACTAATGCAACCGCATTGAACTAACCTCATAAAATAATTGGTGGGAAATTGAAAACTAAATACAAATGCATTGAAATAACCTCAAAGAATAGTTAACGGAAAATAAAAAAAACGGATATAATTATATCGAACTAACCTCAAAGCATAAATAATCGAAACTAGATGCGGATGTATTGAACTAACCTTAAAGAGTTATTAATGAAAATCTAAACTGGATCCAAATGCAATGAACTAATCTCAAAGACTAATTAATGAAACATTAAAAAAATGGATGAAACTACACCTGAACTAACCTAAATGAATAATTAACGGAAAATTATAAATTTGATGTAACCGCATTGAACTAACCTCAAAAAATAATTAACCGAAATCGAAACTTGATGCAAATGCATTGAACTAACCTCAAATAACAATTAACATAAAATCTAAAATTATATGCAACCGCATTGAACTAACCTCAAAGAATAATTAATGGAAAACTAAAAAACTGGATGCAACCGCATTAAACTAAAATTAGAGATTAACTAACGGAAATCAAAAATTGGATGCAAATGCATTGAAATAACATAAAAAATGGTTAACTAGAAATCGGAAGTCGGATGTAACTCGCATCGCACCGACCTCAAGGCATAAATATCCACTTTTTAGCCTTCTCATATGAGTAATTACAAATTAATTATGAACCCAAAACGAAAGTGAGTTTATAAAAATAGACTCTTACATGTATGCAAACTGTATAGAAATTGTAAACTATCGAACTAACCTAGAAAAAATAATTAATGGGAAATCGAACGGATGCAAATATATTGAACTAACCTCAAAGAGTAATTAACGGAGATTGGAACCCGGATGCAAATACAATGAACTAATCTCAAAGACTAATTAACTAAACATCAAAAACTGGATGCAACTCAGATGCGTCTTGAATTAACTTTAATTAATAACTAACGGGAAATCATAAAGTGGATGTAATTGCAATCAGACTAACCTCAAATAATAATTAACGGAAAATCGAAAACTTGATGCAACTGCATTGTACTAACTTCAAAGAATAATTAATGAGAAATTAGAAACGGGATGCAACATACTATATTAAACTAACCTCAAAGAATAATTAATTGAAAATCATAAACTTGGTGCAAATGCATTGAACTAATAACCCTAAAACATATTTGTATTTTATGTAGATGGGATAAATGTCTCGACAAATATAGTTTTGCATTTTAAGTATTGTTTATTATAATTCTTTTTATTGTGATTGGGAATACCTTGCTATTCAAGTATCTTCAATATTATCTTCGCCGCATTGGGCATTCTCACAAAACTTCAATTATTAAACATAACAATAAAAAAAAAAAAAAAAAAAAAAAAAAAAAAAATCGATTAGTTTTATCAAGATTTGGTGCTTCATTTTTATAGAGAGTGGTGCAAGAAATTTAAATGGGTAATTAATATAATTTTCATATCTCATAACTATGCATAGTTGCTAATATTTTTTAGAATAATTTAATATAACGGCACCCGTTCGTAGGACACGTTCATATGATAAATCTTTTCAAGTGGGAGTAGTGTATTATTTGAGGATATGGAAACAATCAATCTGTTTTAGTGATTTGTACACATTAGTACGTGTAGTTTTAACGGGTGATGATTTACCGCTAAATCACCATAAATCTAATAAAACTATTATACAAGCTAGATCGAGTTTAAAATAATTTTATTTGAAAATTACAGATTAATATTCTAAACCACAAAGTGAATAGAATATCTCAATTTGATCCCTTAGTTTCCAAGTACTTATGCACCATAATTGTTGTTCATTAACGTATTTCGGTTTATTTTCAATAAAAATATATTCTGATTAAAAAATTTGCAGCTAAATCACCATAAATCTAAGAAAACTATTATACAAGCTAGATCGAGTTTAATATAATTCTATTTGAAAATTATAGATTAATATCCTAAACCACAAAGTGAATAGGCTATCTCAATTTGATCCCTTGGTTTCCAAGTACTTATGCATCATAATCGCTGCTCATTAACGTATTTCGGTTTATTTTCAATAAAAATATATTCTGATTCGAAAATTTGCCGCTAAATGACCATAAATATAATAAAAAATATTATACAAGATAGATCGAGTTTAAGATAATTCTATCCGAAAATTACGGATTAATATCCTAAACCACAAAGTGATGAGGCTATCTCAATTTGATCTCTTAATTAGTTTCCAAATACTTATGCACCATAATCGTTGGTCATTAATGTATTTCGGTTTATTTTCAATAAAATATATTCCGATTCAAATGTGTGTGAGACATTTTGTAAAAGCATTTTCAGCCCACAAAATATTTAATAGATCCCGAGCGTATGTCCGGGTCCAAAATCTAGTATATATACTAAAGCAGAGACCTCTAATAGAGGATTTTTTTCTCTCCTATGTGGCACTCTAATATGAGAGTTAGATTTTTTTTTTTTTTTTTTTTTTTCCCCTCTTATGTGAAACTCTAATATAAAAGTTGGAGAGTTGGAGTGTACATAGAACCTCTTTGGAGAGTTTAAGTGTATTTCTAATTCTTATATTTGGAGAGTTGGAGTGTATTTCCACTTCTTATATATTTGATCAGATAAACAAAATTGCTAAAAATAGGTGAGTTATAAAAGGTAATTTCCTATTACGAATCAAACATTTTTAGTGTTCCAATTCTTATATATTTGATCAAATACAAAAAATTGCTAAAAATATGTGATTTGTAGAAACTAATTCCCTATTACAAATCATACAATTTTAATAAAACACCGACTTATTTCGAATATATCCTTAACATGGCCTCAAAACATAGTTAAAAATAATTATACAAAAAATAACATCACAAAATATATAATAGAAATTTTTTTAAAAAAAATAACGGCAAAGCAATAATGACAAATATTTAAAAAAATATATAATACTGAATGAAACTAACGTAAAAAAACCTTTAATGGAGAACCGAAAACTGGATGCAAATGCATCAAACTATAACCTTAAATAATATTTAACAGAAAATCGAAAACTGGATGCAAATGCAAGTATTAAACTAATATTAAAAAGTAGTTAATAGAAAATTGGAATATGAATACAACTGCATTAAACTAACCTCAAAGAATAATTAACAGAAAATCAAAACTTTGATACAAATACATCAAACTAACATAAAAAAAATAATTGTCGAAAAATCGGAAACTGGATGCAAATGCATTGAGCTAACCCTCAAAGATTAAATTAACGGAAATCGAAACTAGATGCAACTGCATTGAACTAACCTCGAAGAAAAATTAATTATAAATTAGAAACATGATGCAAATGCGTGGAACTAATCTTAAAAATTAATTAACGAGAAATCGAAAATCGAAAACTAGAAGCAAATGCAATTTTATCAAATAATAAACGAGAAATCAAGAACTGGATGAAAATGCATTAAACTAATCTCACAAAATAATTAATGGGAAATCAGAAACTGGATGCAAATGCATTGAACTGACCTCAAAAACAATTAATGAAATTGGAAATTAGATGCAAATGTATTGAACTAATCGAAAAGAATAATTAACGAAATCAAAACCGGATGCAACTACATTGAACCGATCTCAAAAAAAATAAATAACGGAATTGAAATTGGATGCAAACCGTGCATTGAGCTAACATCAAAATATAAAATAGCAAAAATCAGAAACTATATGCAAATACATTGAACTAACCTCAAAACATAGTTGGGCTATATTGTTGGTAATAATATCTCAATAAGTATAATTTTGCATTTAAAATGGTGTTTATCTTATCTCTTTCCAGATGATTGGGAACTCCTTGCTATTCAAGTAGCTTCAATATATATGAACTTCACCTTATTAGGCAATCTCACAAAAACTTCAATCAAACTTCTATTATTAAACAACAAAATGAAGTTGAAGGATTTTATCAAATGCGAAGTTATTTTTTTTTTAATGGAGAGTGAGGTTTTCACGTTATAAGAAATTTGATTGAGTGATTAATATAATATTAATATATAATAGTTATGCATATTTGCAAATATTTTTCAGAATAATTAATATAACAACACCCGTTCATAGATAATCTTTGAATATTCCACATAGTGAGTCATGCATAATTTAAATAATAATTAATGGAAAATCGGGAACTGGATAATCTTCGATGATCCCATATAGTAAATCAAGCATAATTTACTTTTTATGTCATGTTTGCAAGGACACTACAGATGAATCAGTAGAAATTGGTATACACCACATTGGATAATTAAAAGGAAATCGGAAATTGGATTCAAATACCTAATAGAGCTCAAAGAGTAATTAACGGAAAATCAAAAAATTTATGCAAATGCAATAAACTAAAGTTAAAAAGTAATTAACTAAAAATCGGAAATTGGGTGCAATTGCATTAAACTGACGTCAGATAATAACTAACGGGAAATTAGAAATTGGATGAAAATCCCTGAAAAATAATTAACGGAAAATCGGAAATAGTATGCAAATACATCAAACAAACCTCATATAATAATTAATGGAAAATCGGAAACTGGATGCAAATGCATTGAACTAAATTCAAAAAATAATTAACAGAAAATCAAAAACCGAATGCAACTGCATTGAACTAACCTCATAGAATAATTGGTGGGAAATTGGAAACTAAATGCAAATACATTGAAATAATCTCAAAGAATAATTAACGGGAAATCACAAACCGGACTCAAAGAATAATTAAACGTAGGGGCAGTATAGTAATAATAATAATAAAAGGAAGTTAAACCGTAATTGGACTCAAAGTGTTCGGATGAGATAAGAATTGAGAGTAGAGATGAAGTCGGAGTTGGAGAAGAATTCCACCAGCACTGGAAAACCAGCGCGGAAACCCTATATAAACAGTGGCTATGCTGCCGCTTTTCCCAATCCATGAAAAACACTTACGCTCACCAAACAGAACTTGACCAAGGCTCCCATAGGCAAATACTAAGTAAACAAGTATCGTCGGCTTTCGTTGTCAAAACAAAAACCTTGAACCGTATAGATTCCTCGTGTGGAAGCTCGAAGAACTAACACTACTCCAACTTTGTGCCGATCCGCCCTCAACGAAACCGTGGTTACGATGTCCGTCTGTTTTACCACTCACTACGCATGCGTGCTTCCCATTAAATAGCCTTGTAAACCGATCCAAAAACTTCCTCTCCAACTTTAAGTAAGATAGAGAAAGGAGTCGTGGTGTAAAAACGAGTGAAGCGTCCCGCGGCAAGATCGCCAACACCGCTTTTATATATTGCGGATCCTTCTCCGCGGTCGACTAACCGTGCGTCTCTTGCCATTAACCTTTGTGTAGATATATACTTTGGTTGGTTTGGATAAAGGTAGTAAATTGTGGTTGGTTTGTAAATGAAACACAATCAAAAACGATGTAATGCCGAGACCGGATGGCCGGATTCAAAAACTTGTTTTAACAAAAACATTATACCTGATATAGCCATCTAATGAAGGGCACCATACCTGTGTCCTCTTATTTGAAACTTGTGTCAATAAAACATGATACCATGCCCACCAGTTTATACATATCTCATCATATTCCAAACATGATACCGTGCCCACCAGTAAAGGAGGGGCACCGTGACTCGCTCGCTTTTAATATGGTCCAAATGAACCCGGCTTTGGTGCTTTCGACCTTTTTTTTTAGAACTACCGTAGCGAAAAATAACCGAAGAAAAAACGATGACGATTGCAGACTTGGTGAGGTGGAAAGAAGGTGACAGGTACAGCGGCTACCTGGAACCGCGTCGATGGTCGCTTAAGGAAATACATAAAATACTAGGACTCGAGAAATTTGAGATTGATGAAGTGTACGAATTTGAAACGAAAGTTGAAGAAAATGAAGTAGTAATGACTTACACACAATTAAATTGCAGGAATGCAATTCCGTTGAGCAAAGAAATTGCACAATTATTGGAGTGGTGGCAAATAGCACCAGGACAACTACCAATATCGTTCTGGTTAATCTTTACGAGAGCTCACCGTTTACAAAATGAATTTAATGAAGATAGTTCGGCTCAAGAAATTTTCGCGTTGATATTGACCGAAAGCCATAATCGACGAAAAGGGTACATAAAATTTGAAGTTGAATTCAAAGATTCAAACGAAGTTTTTTAAAGGGTTCCCAAAAGTATACACCGGATTGATAGATTTCTGTATCGCTTTGGCGAGGGAAGTGGAATCCGGCCGAATTTAAAGTGCCGAACAAATTTCGAGGTAAGCCAAAACATAAGTATTGAAAATTGTACTACGAAAGTAAACCGTTGACTAACACGAAGTTATTTTGTGTCTAACGAAAACGCCGAAAGTACACTACCGATATTGAATTGGACAAGGAAGTGGAGAACAACCTTCGTTTCTTCTTTCATGAATGTTCTGACGAAAGATTGGTAGATCTGAGCTACTTTGATGATATCGTTGATTTCCGATATTATGGGGGTATCGAACAACGGCCCGATAGGTCCAAGGAGACATATAGTGAAATGGCGAAGAAGAGTAAGAGTCTCAGAAATGCAATATTTGGCAGCGATAGCGATAGTGAAAAAGAAGATGGAACGGAATTAACACAGCGAGAACTAGTGCTGAGTTTGCCAAGCAAAAAAAGCGAATTGTACAAAAGAAGATGTGCCACAAGAAAACGGGTGAACGGAGACCAAGAGAGACAACCAACGTTACAATGTATGATGCCTCGAGGGACGAGACTACAATGCACCAAACATCCCGCATTTAAATATAATACATATGCAACATCAAGAGGAAAAGGTATGTACCGTAGAAAACATAGATATGTAAAAGTGTGGTGAAATGTAATATCTCGCTCGGTTTGGTATATACAGAAAAAGAATGGCGGGAAAAGAACGAAAACAAAGGTGATACTTACAAAAGATAGTGCAAATGAAGAACACAAAGTTGGTGAAAGAAAACAAACGGCAAAACAAAATGCGGGAGCAAAAATCCAACCACCACCGGGAAATACCGCCGGGTAATACTACTCATGGAGGAAAACCACGAATCAAGTAAACGAAGTTGACCGTTGAATTTTACTATCATTGGGGCGGACGGTAAAGAAATTTGTGTCTAACACTAATCCAATGAAATTGGTAGATGAAGCAGAGATTGTCAAGTCCGAAGATGAAGCGAAGGTCTCGCCATGGACCACGCCAATGGAGGGGCTCGAAAAATATCAAAACCGCGGACCGTAATACGGGAGAACATCGAGAATATGACAGAGCAATGTCAATGATTTTCGATAGTATGAACCAGGTATGATAGTATTTTTTTTTATCAGTTATTGCAAACTTGTGTTTAAGTCTGAAAGATTGATGAAACCAGATATTTTTTGCCGCAGGTTAAAACGGCGTGAGTAATGGGCCAAAGAAATTCATGAAAAGTCAATTAAGAAAAATATCGTTCGAATGAAGTCAATGCCTTAGAAGAAATAGAGAAAGTGAAGATACTCAACCAAAAATTGGAAGAGGCAAACAAAGCGCTAAGCGGAACCATCGAGAGTTAGAAGATCTAAAACAAAAGCTTAACCGAAATGACGGAAGAAGCGAGGAGAGATCGACGAAGAATTCGTGAAAGCCCGCGAGATAATGGAGGAACACAAACACTTAAAAGCAGATGTGATAGAATTGAAAGTCACTCATGGAAACCAAAGATCAGGAACTTAAATGTGCGCAAAAAGAGGTAGAGAAAAATAACAAGCGAATGACAGATTTAAACGAAAGGCTCGGCCAAGATCACGCAAATGGCACAATCGCGAATCGTCCGTGAAGACAATTAATGAGAGACTTTAATAGAAACGGAGATGAACTAGAACGCGAGAAGATGAATTACAAAGATTTGTACCGAAGTTGTATATGCGAAAAGTTGGGGAAGGAACCATTGGATTTTCCCAAACCAATGACCATGTGATTGCGAGTATGTAATACCGTAGAGCTAAAAATTCTTTTATGAAAATAAAAAATAAAGTATGTGTTAGCTATTGAATATCATTGTGATGTCGATAACATACCTGCATAAAACTTTGTGTTGTTGATTTATGAATGTAAAAGAACGAGGCTTCCCATGTAGAGAGAAAACCCTCCCAATATAGAACCATTGGAGAAAGTTATTGAAAGGCAAAAGGGACATGATCGGTCCTCAATGAACCTAGCTATTCAGGTGTTAAAATATTTGTACGAACGCGAATCAAGGCCCGACAACCGTTGGAGTTGTCACAGTTCAAAAGTCGCCACCGCAAGCTTGTAGGACCAAACTAAAACACAACGCCATTGCCTTAGTAGTGGAATCAGCACGGATATTGTATTGTGGAGTATTGCAATAATTGTTCCGAGCAAGAATAACCATCTTATTGACTCGGATTTCGGCCAAGTAGGGCATGAATGCTTACTTACTTTGACCGAAAAAAGGCATAATATGGATGACCTTTCCGGAATGAACGTTAATGAATGACATTGTTGAAAGTAAGAGTACGTAAGAATAGAGTAATGTAAAATGACAACCATACTAAGAGAATGGAAGTTGAATGTCTTTATTGATGGATAAAATAGAACTAACTACATAGATGGATAGATTTGTTATTGATGGAGTAATGTAAAATGCAAAATATTTCCTAACGGTAAAACTTCATGGGGTGGTAAGCATTCCATGGCTTCTCTATCATTCTTCCGTAAATAGTACGGAGGAAATATGACCCCTTAGATCTTCGGACGATCTATGATGTAGGGTCCTTTGCCAATTTTCTCCAAACTTTCCCTCGATTCTATAAGCTTTGGTTTCTACAGAGAACCCAAAATTTCAAAGAGAACAAAAGACTTAGGACGGATCTTCTTGTCGTAGTTCCGCTTTCATGTCGACTTTGATACTTAATAAGCTGATGTAGTCCCTCGTAATCGAACCTCATCAATAAGAGCTTTTGATCGAGCCAAAGTAGTGTCATTGGAACCTCGCTTCAACCGTGAATCGAATCGAGATGTACCGGAAATCAATTCGTAGAGTAAAACCGCTTCAAAGACCATATGCAAGGTTAAAAGGAGATAATGCCGCTGAATATTTTGGCATTGTCCTATAAGCCCACAAGATACCGGTAACTCCTTTGACCCATTTCCTTTTGGCCACCAAACCTTTAGGTTGGCCAAAATCACCTTATTGGTGGCTTCGCCGCCTATCTTTCATGGATGATAAGTGTGCGGAGAAGTTATGCCGTGATCTTCAAATTAGCACAAAACGCCGAATTTCTTCAAAGATCGAATTGTTTACCATTATCCGATACAAGTGCCGCAGCAGGATGCCAAAACGACAAACAATATTTCTCCACAAAAACATTTTGACATTGGAAGCATGGATTTGGACCAAAGCGCTTTGCTTCTACCCATTTGGTAAAGTAATCGGCTGCCACAAAGAAGGAATCGTGATACTACCCGGAGCTTTATGTAAAGGACCAATAATGTCTAAGCCCCATTTGGCAAATGGCCACGGCTTAGCATGGGATGCAACTCAAGAATGGGAGTTTACTCATATTGTCGCAGCTTTTGGCATGGCTCACACCTCTCGATAGGTGTTTTGCATCCTTTTGCATCTTTGGCCACCAATAGCCCGCGTCATAGCTTTATGAGCTAAACTTCGTCCCTTTGAGTGGCTTCCGCGATAAGCCGGAGTGAATCTCTTCCAAAATTTGAAGTCCTTCCCGTTTTGAGAGGCATCGCAACATGTGGTTTAAGTCCGAGCTTTTGCGATATAATTGCAAACTTCCGCCGAGAATGTATATCACCAAAAATTTCCATGCATCGCGTTTGATTCTTTCGTGGAGTTTTGGTTCCGGCGGCGAAAGAAACTTGCAAGTAGTGGATATAAGGAAGACGCCAATCTTGCGCGACGGAGATCATCAATCGCTCTAATAGTATCATATCGAACTTCGGGACTATCATCCGCTTCATGTACCAACTCACTATCCTGTTTTGAGCGTAATTCAGAGGAACAAACGGATCTACAGATTCTAATGGAAGATCCAAAGTATGGTCATGTTGTGAATTTTCCATCTCCCTTTTCCGCCTAAGTCATGATTGGTGCGATTATACGTGGGTCGATTTCGCTATTACATACAAGCAAAACAAGTAATTGCTTTCATGTACATACAAGTCATGCAATTCTTTTTCGTAAAGTCAATGCTTGGCTCTTTCCGAACTCCACAAATGATGTCTTGACTCTTCGCTTCTAACGGGCGGGGAGAGATAAGCCAATGAATCAAAGATGACGATGTCATTTCGGGTCTTTGAGTGATAGAGATGCTATCAAATTGTCGAGCAAGGCTATGTATCAAACCAAGATAAGCCGCCATACCGGTCATCTCTTACTTCAAAAGACCGCCAAACCGATTGGCCACAAAGCGAGAATCCGTGTATAACCGAGCTTTCGCCCCAAAAGTCGTTCTCAAGGCAAAATGGCAGCCTCATACCGGCCGTTATTTGAAGCAAAGCCAAGTCGCATTTATTTCTCAATCTTCTCTCCACGGGTTTAACAAAAACGATCCATTCCGCACCCGTGATTTATTATGGGGAGCCATCCGAATAAACAATCCATAGGTCAATGGGATTAGGAATTGCATTTGCAAGTTGGTCTTCGCCCCCGCTTATTGGTGGCGAATCGTCTTCTATAGATTCTTCTTGGCGCAAGAAATCGCCAATAGGAGAATCATCAATCGAAAAATCAGCTATCAAAGAAGCTAGAGCATG
Organism: Coptis chinensis; assembly: GCF_015680905.1. Taxonomy (NCBI): domain Eukaryota; kingdom Viridiplantae; phylum Streptophyta; class Magnoliopsida; order Ranunculales; family Ranunculaceae; genus Coptis; species Coptis chinensis. Next base: position 19,526,247 of record NC_141456.1, on the reverse strand, counting down.
TCCTTTTTCAGCCAGCACGACTTTCAAAGACAATGCTATATGCACTAAGATAACTTTCCCATTCGGCTAATCTGCTTGATTCCTATGCATTCTGAAAGATCTTGCGTAAGGGATACTACTCAAGATAAACTCTGACCAACCTCCTCGAAGTATGGTTTTAACCGACGAAAGGCATGAACCAATGCAAGTGCAATTTTTCCATCTTTGAATAACGAGGGCTTCATTCGGGTTAACGTCTTCTTCGATAAAAAGATCGGGTCTACCATCATCGATGAAAAGAACAAAGACTAACAGCTTGAGTTGTAGAGCTGCTAGGTATATGCCGATAGGTTGACCCGTTGAAGGACTTGTCAATATAGGAGGATCGACCAAGTATTTCTTCAGTTGTTGCAAATGCCATCTCACAATCAACGTTCCAAGTTGCTGCCCTTTAAAGTCCGGAAGAAGGGATGACAACGATCGAATATTTAGAAATAAATCTATGAAGAAGAAAAGCCGACCGGTAGAAGCCGTTGAATTTCCTTCTTATTTTTTGGTGATGGCATATCAATAATCGACGCGTGTCCGATCGAGGATTAGCCTCCCATACCTCTACGAAGTCATGAGGTATCCTTAAATTTCCAAGAGAGGCCAAAAGAACATTTGGCGGGATTGAGTCTCATGTTATACTTGTTAAGCCTATCAAAACAAGTTGAAGATCGGAAAGATGATCACCAATGAAAGCTTCGATTTAACGACTATATCATCAATATAAGCCTCCATTATCCCCCAGCAGATCGAAAAAATTGTATTGACAAGCTTTTGGTAGGTTGCACCGGCATTTTTCAGACCAAAAGGCATAATGATTGTAGCGAGAAAATGCCTTGGTTGGTAATGAAAGTGAACTCTTGGTCATCAACATTCAAAGAGATCCGTAGTACCACGAGAAGCATCCATGAAAGATAGGCATTGGAATCGGCGGCATCCACTAGTTCGGAAATTCGTGGTAATGGATCTGGATGAATCGGACAAGGCTGCGTTAAGGTTTGTAAATACAAAATTCTAATTTGTCCGTTCTTTTTAGCCTTTCGACGACATTAGCAAGCCATTTTGGGTAAGTAACTTCGTCGGATAAAGTTAACCACAAGTAGCTTATCAATCTCCTCTTTAACTTTGAGCTTCCGATCAGGTGCCATTCTTCTTGGTTTTGAATTTAAGTGATCAAGAATGGAAAAACCATTACCCCACCCCAAACAAATTTGAAAGCAGGTTTGTAAAATTTGTTTTAAAAGTGGGTCTTTTAAAAAGTCGAGACTTGCTAGATTACTATTTTTATATATCTTTAAACTTTTTTACTTTTATGAATTAGGTTTAATATAAAGGAAAACAATAAGCAAAGTAAAGACATAATTCACACCATAGAAACATGACTCAAAACCAGAAAACATGCAAGAGTGGAAGGCATTGAATTATGTGAAACGTGGACTTAGGATAGATTACTTACAGCCACACACTCCATGGGAGGGGCCGGTTATTGTATGGTGCACTCAATAATATATTGAAATGAAAGGAAGTGCACCAAACACGTAAAATTGAGTCGTTTATAGTCGATAATAGAGACTTTATCTAAACATATGTATGAACATGCGGGTTTATCATATATCAACAACCGAAATAGTTGTGGATCATTCCATAAATAAATATCACAAGCAAACATATCCAAACACAATCAAGCACCAAGATTTCCTACGACGCAGCCTAGTGGAATGAAAGCGAAGTCGGATAGACCTATAACATACCGAAGCAGGCACCTTATGTTTCATCTTTGAATGAGAGGGTGTCCTAGTGAATAAGTGTGGAAAAGTGAATGGTTGTGGAAGATATGGTGGATTGGGATAAGTTTTTTTTTAAAAGTGGAAAGTATGGAAAAAATGAGGATGTGGGTTTAGCACAAAACTCATTCATGGTGTAGTTAGGGGACTGTCTCCAAGTTTAAAATGAAGGTGTCTAGTGGTTTATCCTTGGGAAGTATTTGTTTACTAGGTGGATTTAAAAAATCATGAAGCACGGGGAGAAACTAAAGGATCGAAAGTGCAAACTCGAGGTTCCTTTGAAAAGGTGGAGGGGGTGGGAATATTGGTGAGGAAGGTGAATGATTCTCAGCTAGAGCTCTCAAGTCCATATCATCGAAATCTTGATATGTGCAAGACATTCCTCAATAGTTGGGTCAAAAGGATCACCGGGATAGAGATGGAAAAATTCATCTTCCGTCATAGTATCAAAGGATGTATGGTTGTTGGCGGGGGACTCTTGAAGTGGTAAAGGAGCCGTGCAAAAGAGTTGCGGTGAATTCTTCTTCTATTTCGCCTACTACCGGGGAGTCATTGTTAAAGTCGGAATTTCCGAAGGAAAGGAATTTGTTAATCTGTTTCTCTGGAAACATGTTTTGAAGTAATCTTGAGCTAAGCTCTCGATCATGCTAACCTCTCCATTTGTAGATGAATCGGATATCTTTGGTCCTAGTTTTGAAAACATTTACCTCAACAGAAAAGATGGCCAAAGGACAAGGACATCGAACCATCGCGGCAGCTTTATAAGCGCATTGGCGAGCCAAGAAGGGACGCCCTAATATGATAGGTAAAAAGAGTCGTTAGTGAGTTCGTGTCTGGTCAGGACAACGGTCGGCCGGTAGTAAAATTTTGGACTTTAACCAAAGACGTTCTCAACCACACCCTTAGGGGGTACTTAATAGACCGGTCGACTAATTGCAACGTCATTTTAGTAGGTTGCATCTCCTCTAGACCTATTTGTTTATACAAATAAAACGGGAGTAAGTTAACACTAGCCCCCGTGTCTAGTAAAGCGGGTCGTCGTGTGAGAATCTCCTAAGGTGCATTGTGCAATAGGAGGGGCGACCCGGTCCTTGTACTTAACAATTCCATTATTTTCGGATAAGCGTTGGGAATTGTTCGTTAAAAGGCGTCTTTTGGTATATTGGGTTACGCCTAGTAGTACACAACTTAAGAAACTTAGCATGGTGTGGTAGCTTTTTAATAGCTTCGAAAGGGAAGGTTTATAGTTAGATTTTTGAAAACGTTCCTAATCTCCCCTCATAATTTGTATCCCTAGTTAACATGGCTAATTTTTGGGGAAACGGTGTTTTCTCTCTATAATTAGCATATGGATCAACATGATGTTTAACCTTGGCTTTTTGTTTCTTAGGTTGTGGTTTAACTGGTACCTCTACAGTTGTAGGCTCTTCAGTTTCTATTTCGGTATCTAGTTCGAGCATCCGTTGTAGGGAGTAATGATGGGGTAACTATAGGCATAGTTACTTTGTTATCAACCACTCTTCCAGAACGGAGAGTGGTGATGGCATTTAGCTCACCTACGTTTGTAGTTTCCGTACTAGTATTACCGTTTACCTCAAAGGTCGTGGTTTGTCGCTCTAGGGTTGGGTATCGCTTTTGGCCCGAAACACTTTTGGTTGGAGGCTTTCTCTTTGGGCTAACTGTTGGGTTTAAAGTATTAATAGATTGTAAAATGTGTTGGTTAGATTGAGCCATGGTTTGGAAAAGTTGTTGGCTCACTTGTATGAAGGTGTCAAGACGATCGGTTGTGTGGGTGTAATAGTCACGGGTGGTGGATTGGAACTATGTCGTTGATTATTTATAGCGGATTGTGATAGTTATTATTTACCGAACGATACCTTTATTAGTATTATAATTATTATAACTATATTGACCTTGTGCTTGACCTTGTCGAGGTTGTGCTTGGTTGTTATAATTATTATAATTACCCCGACTCGCCCTTGTCTGGAGGAGCTTGGTTATAACCGTGTGTTGGCCTAACATATTGATTATTGGACCCTGGAGGTGTGACTTGTTGGTTATTTCTCCAACCGAAGTTGGGATTTTGTCTCCGGGGCGTTAGGTTCACTATTAATAGAACAAGAATGTTCATAGGTTATAGGACGGTGGGAGTCGGGATGCTCGTGGACTCCAACCGAAACTACATTGATTTGAATTTACATTCATGACGGGGATAGGCTTTTGTTGTACGTAAATGGCCTCAACCTTTTAGTTAGAGATTCGATTAAATTTTTAAGTTCTAGATCGGGTTTAACCTCAAACATCTTGGTAGCCTTTAAGCGTGGAAGAAGAACTAAGGGAGCGGGAGTAATCGTCACTACCCCCAGGTTGTTATTTCGCTTTAGTTTGATCCTCTAAAATTTGTAAGCCTCATTGGCTCCTTTACTTAGGAAACTACCCCATTCATTATGTCAAGGACTTCTTTATGGTGGTGTAGAAGTCCTTTGAAAAGGCACACGAACTAACGTGTCTTTAGCTGTTATGGTGTGGACACTCTATAAGCAGATCGGGTGAAACGATTCCAAGCCCCTAAAATGATTCATGAGGATTTTGTCGGAAAAAATGAATCTTGGAAAGCATCTCATCCGCCTTTAGGGGTGGGTAAAATGTTCCATAAACGGTGAACAAGTTTGGCCCACGAGTCCACGAAATTAGGCTTTGGGCAGCTTAACCACGACGCCGCCTTTATCAGCTAGGGGTGAAGGAAATACCCTCGCTTTAACTGTTCCTTACCAACGGTAGGATGATGGAATGTTGTAAGGACTTGTTCAATCCTACGATGTGTTGGTAAGGTTTTTCATGGTCTAGACCATGGAAAAACGGGTAATGATTAAATATGTTCGGGGAATTAAAATCCCCGTTAGGTCCGCTAGAACGATGCAAGATTTAGGGCTATCGCCAAAGCTTTATAAAAGTCGAGAGAGGGGTCTCTTTCTTCACCATAATATCGTGTAGTGTGTGAAATTCTAGATAGCGTTGTTGTATTTATTTCTACGAAAAACAAGCCCGATTATACTAGAATTAAAACTCCTCGGCCGAATGGGGCGAGGAGTGGAAGAAGGAGTACTGAATGCCTCCTTGCTACGCGTTTGAAAAGCGTCTTGTTTACGCGTGTTGGTTGTAAATAAGAGATTAGAACACTGGAAAAACTTGACAACCTCGAAGTTCGAATCAAACCTCGGGAAATCCAGAAATTTCAACTAAAGCTGGCGCCGCTCGACTTGGCTGGCGCTTCAGTGTAAATTCGAAGTTCCAAGAACTTAGCTGGTCGCGCTCTCTCCTTAAGCGCGCGCCTGCGGGTAGAAGAAAGTTACAGTAATTTAGCTGGTCGCTCTTTTCAGGCTGGCGCTCGATTGTATTGATGAAATTCGGTAGAATATAGCGCTGGTCGCTCTCGCTGAAGCGTGGCGCGGTATTTTTTCCGAATTTTTTTCGTTTGAAACGAATAACCACAAAGATGAATCAAACAAGGGTGGGTGGGTTTAATGGGACTTAAAAAATGACTACTTCTACAAAGAAAACAATGCTAAAGTGCAACTAAGATGGCAGCAGCGCCATTTGATATAATGTAAAATGTATAGTCTACCTACAAAATGAACTACGAATCCAAACGTAAGTAAACTAAACTTACTTTTTCCGTGGTTAATTATCAAAGCTTCTACTCTCAATGCGAATTGCACTAAATGGAGTATGAAGTTCGTTCCACTCCTAGTTCCCTAGCATGGATTGTTTTCTAAGTCTAACTAGTCGTTTTTAAGTCAATGAGAGCTTTACGAAGGGTGTTATCCTACGATGAAACTAAAATGAGTCTACGTTGAATTTAACTACTTAATACTATGGAAATATGCTTGTTTTTGAATCTAGATAAAGGATTGGGGGAATTGAATCCACCTCGAATCCAACTTAATAACCTAGTATAAATTCTTGTATCTCGATTCTCACGCTCTTACGGCAAGAAATTCGAAGTTCTAATCCCTAGTGTTCATGGCATTTCTACCGAAAGTACTAACTAGCATGTGAAGTCGCCCACCCATTCTCATGGCTAAACACTCCACCTTCTAGAGTGGAATAGAATCTACAAACAATTCTACACTAACAACTAAGTTTTCATCAAGGCTTCATCAACCCCTCTAATGGAGGTTTTAGCCTTGATTCATTAAACTAACATTTCCCATTGAATCTAAACTAAACATAATATAAAGATTCTAACTTTATGAAATTTAACTAATCTAAATTAAACAATAACAAAAATCTAATTAACAACTAAGCATTGAATAACAAGTAGTAAATGAAATTAGATCTAACAATTGTAATTGACAAATCGAAATTGAATCAAGAACAACTATTTTATTATCTAATTCAAGGGAGAACAATCATTCAATACTAAATTTAAAACAAGAATAAAACTAATTACTTTAATATAAAAACTAGATCTGGAACTAAGGTTTAATGGAGGCTAACTAATCTAATTATTTCCTAACTTAACTATCTACCATTAACAATGAACTAAGCTTTTGTTCTTATACATTCAGATCCAAAATTCGTGCATGGGCTTGGAGCCATGGGTTGGGCCAGAGAATCAGGCCCAAAACCCAATTCTTTCAGTCCAAAAAGGCCTCTTCAGCTGCAGTTGACTTCCACAGACTTTTCGTCCACTTCTGCTCCTCTGATTGGGTCAAGGCTTGGACCATTGCAAAGCTCTTTCCGAGCCGGTCGTTTTGACATAAGGTAGGCCTCAATCCGAGGTCTGAGTCCAAAGATATGGCATGCGGAAGTTCTGCTGACTTTTGCTCCTTTATCTCGCTAAAGTGGCACATTTCTGCACATAATGGACGTTGAAGCCTGAAATGCATAAAAACGCGTAATCAGTGTTAACTCTTACTTATTATTCACATAATTGGTCTAACAGTATGATTATTAAGGGGTTAAAACTACAGTTTTGGGCTCTTATCAAGTATTTTGGTCCAAAATTGGATATTCTCCCGGAGAATCTTTTAGATATTTTTCTAAAATGGACTGACAATCATCCTCAGCTGAAAGGCAATGATAAGATGCCAAGAGGATTATCATCCTTGACCTTTTTTACCATATATGGTATTCCTTGGATTTTCAAGTGGGATTTTAGTTGTGAATATAATCACCTTAAAATTCCAGTCCTAAAGAGAAAATTATATTCAAGATGGTGGATTTCTTTTCCAACAGATGAAGCCATCATCAGCATTGAGAATGATTTGAAATCATTCATAGAACAGACTCCCAGAATTAATCCCACAGAAGATGTGGATACAGGGAATCCTTTCGATATGATGAAGAATCTTATCAAATTTCAGAATCCCAGTTTCTCTGATAGCCAAATCAATGAGTTATGCATGGAGAAGCTTAAAAATCATTTTGTAAATTCCTTTAAGTTACCAGTTTTGGAATCCCAGGGTACTAAGGAAATTTCATCCTCAGAAAATGCAATGCTATCTTCTCAGCATGATGATGTTTCCATGACATCAATTAATAGTCAGGAAGAAGCAAACCAGTTTGCTTGCTTAGCCGGAGAAGGTCAGCCCGAAGAAGAATTGGGTGACAATTTTGATATTACAGAAGCAATAACCCAGTTATATCCAAGCTCTTCCAAGACTCCTGAAGAACCTATGGACATATGGGCCAAGTTCAAAGAAGCTCTTAAGGCAAAACAGGAATCCAAGACTACTTCCTTTAAAAAGTAAGGAAGTTCAGGTTTACACGGCAAATTTTCAGAATACCAAAGATAATAATAATTATCTTTTCAGCATAATGGCAGACACTATGGCCCAAATTAAGGACCAGAAATAAAATCAGCATACTACTTACAGCTGTATTCTTATTACTTTATCCAAGAAGGACCCATGAAAGGGACATTTCACCTTTTTCTTTCCTTTAAAGTCAAAAGGTAATGGAATAAAGTATTAAAAGGATTCTTATCCTTTGAAGACAGAAGTAAAAGACAAGTATGCCTTGTCAAGGTGGCCCACCGACCGCGAACTATTGAAGCACACACGAAACTTCGTAGGACTCCAAATTATATTTTGAGTTCCGACTAGTATAAAAGGGATACCTCACCCTTGTTGAGGGCATCCAATATTTTACCTTTCAATTTTCTTTCTAGTTTGCTAAGAGTGCTCTCTATCTCCCCTTGTAACATACACTTCCATCCATATAAATAAAAGTTCAGTTTAATCAAGTGTTCTTGTCACGCCGACCGATCTTCTTCCGCGCGATTAATCGTGTTTTTACCTGATCTCTTTTTCTTTTATTTGGTATCAGAGCCATGGCAGCTTAACTTGAGGTTAGTGCATAACGGTGAGGAAATGTTTTACAACTATATTTAATTGTATGATTTCCTAAGAAAAGATGTAAGTAAGAGATATAAGTATGATTAAGGAAAAAGGTGTGAGGGGTTACTCTTTTAGGACTACTTGCTTAAAGGCTCGGTTTTCCCACCACAAGAATGTCCTACCGATCCTAAAATAATGTTGACTCTTCTTTCCCATTATTATGAATAGTATCTTATTAGAGATGAAGTTAAGATTACTTAATTTTATTCTTGTTGAAATAAGACTATTTGCTTAGCAAGAGGTCATTATTGTTTCTTTACGTTTATATTGGTAACTCTGGGACGTCACCAAAGTCGCGTAGGGTATATTTGGCCGGCCGTTTAGCAAGAAATGCGTTTAGGCCGTTTGCTCCCCGTAAAGCGTTGACAGACGTGGTTTTACTTAATATAAGCACTAAAGACTTGATTTTGATTATACTGTTTATAATATTTGGAGAAGAAGACGATGTGTCAATGATTACATCAAGAATAGTTTTTATACTGTTTAGTATAGTTATAATTCATTATACTCTACCTGTTTTGCACTAACACCTCAACCCCCATGGCACAATCATCAAATAATGATGATCTGAGTTCAATTAAGAACACAGAATTAATCGAGTATGATCTCGGCTAATACGAGGACAAAATGAATAAATGGACGATCCCTAATATGGATCCCAAAACCATATATAGATATGGTAACTGGATTGAAAAATTGACCAGTAAAATTGCGGTAAAAACTATGGAACAAACTATTAGTTTAAATTCCATGAGTAATAATTTAAATCTTTTAAGTCCTCGTGATTTATATCACCATGTGAAAAATTATAAATTTATTCACATAGGCCTAATCAAGGTTGCTTTTCGGACCATTGACCCTTTTGGGTATGAATGCTTGTATTCAAGCAACACTTAGAGATGCTAGGTGTCTCGACTAGTTACCGCCCCTTATGGGGCGGTAGAGACTAGTCTTTGTCATGGACGGATCTATTTTGATGTCTATCCTAATTTAAGTTTAGCTTTATCGGATAGAAATCTTTATGATTCTCAGATCATTACAAATTCAAGGCTAAAGGTTATAACTTTTTACCGGATCCGAAGTGATAGGAATTAGTTCTGAGAATTCACTACAAGGTGTTACAGACTTTAACACCTAATGTAATGCATAAAACTACACGAGGTAAAGACTGTGTTAATAGACACAAATCTTTTAACTTCTAGTGTAGCAACACCCGGGATGATTCCTTGGAGTGAGATTCAATTTCAGAATCATGGATTTGCGTAAATTTGTTCAACCACAGCCAATCATTAATAATGATTTAGACCCAGATAGTCCAAAACAATGAAGGTGAAGTTATATTGAACTTTAAGAAACCTTTTGTTGGAAGAAGTTTGTCTTTGAGGTCCTCTTACAAGATCTCTATACCACAATCTTCTAGGCATTAGGTTTCAGAACTGAATCTACAACACAAGATAATCAATGTAGAAGAGATCCAGATCTCTAATCAACAAATACCACATGGTATTTATACACGACAAGCTAGGAATCTCCCACGGTCGAGAAATGGATTTTGTTTTATAGATGGATTATACACCTTATGAAACTTATCAATTTTATAAATTAAAATATGAAGAGTTGAGTAAATATTTTACTCCTACAGAATTGAAACCTATGCTTAGACCTTATGATGATTATTATGATTATCATCAGAGGAATTGTACTCCTCTGACAAAATGGTTTTGCTTAGAGTATCAGAATCATAAAATTCTGAATGGAAGAGTTGAACGTGCAACTCTGAGAAAAGATATCAGTGATTATCTTAGAGCCAAACAAGAGGCTAGGCTTATTGCAGAGGTAAAAATAGATTTACCTAAGGAAAATACCTTAATTAAAAAGGAAAATAAGTTACCTAATAAAGAGGTAATTCAAGAACAGGAAAGGATTGTTATTCCACCTGTTGTCAAGAAGGATATTACTATAAAAAAATGTCCTACTAATAATTATATTGGAGTACTAGAATGTGAAACAAAACATTCTAAGGTAAATAAGAATATGGTGACTGTTCAGTCTCCAATAAAAGAAAAGGATAGTAACCTACTAGTTACAGCAATCAATGATTCTAAGACTTATAAAAAACCAAAAAGTCTTAGAGAAAAACAGCATTGGAAGAGACTTAGGCCTAAAGCCAAAGCTCTTCGTTTTTGTATTAAGTGTGATCATAATGGTCATAAGACTAGTCAGTGTTCTACCAGACCACAAGACTATAGTAATCTTTTGAAGATAAGAAAATTTAAGATTAATCCACAGGAAAAGATTTATAATCTTCATTATCTTCAAAACTTTATGACCTTACAGAACCTTGGTTCTTATAATCATATGAGACTTCCTAATACTTTATATAAAGGAAATTCTCATACCACTAGTATTCAGGATCTACAGTATGAGGTCAATAACCTTAAAATGGATATAAAAGCCTTAAAGACCAATAAGAATATGGTGGACAATTTTGATATTCAGAATTATACTAAGACTAATAACATTACATTCCAAAGATGGAATGTCCATGTTAATTTAGTTATTAAAGGAGAATATACTCTCACTAATCATGTTGCCCTTATTGACAGTGGAGCAGATCTGAATTGTATTCAAGAAGGTTTAGTTCCTACTAAATATTTTGAGAAATTTACTCAAAATCTTTCTACTGCTAGTGGAGCACCTATGCAGGTTGCATACAAATTAACAGATGTATTCATCTGCAAAGAAGGACATTGTTTATCTACTACCTTTCTTCTGGTGAAAGATATGTCTCAGCATACTATTCTAGGAAATCCTTTCCTTAACTCTATCATGCCTATTACTAGTATCACTAATATAGGTATTCATGCAACTATTGATAAAAATAGAGTTATCTTTGAGTTCATAACTCCTCCAGTTCAAAAGCAGGTTGCTATGATTAATACAAATCTAGTAGCCAAAGAAAGTCAATTAAACTTTCTCAAAGAAGAAATAACTTCTTTAAAATTACAGCAAAGACTCAACAGTCAGGAGTTTCAGAAAAAAATTGAACAAATTAAAAATCAATTTATTACTGAAGTCTGTAGTGATATTCCCAATGCTTTTTGGGAAAGAAAGCAGCATATGGTTTCTTTACCCTATGAATCTAGCTTTAATGAACAGTTTATTCCCACTAAGGCTAGACCTAGTCAAATGAAATCAGAATATTTGACTTTATGCCAGACAGAGATCCAGAGTCTTCTGGATAAGAAGTTGATTACTCCAAGTAAATCTCCTTGGAGTTGTACAGCTTTTTATGTCAAAAAGGCAGCTGAAAAAGAAAGAGGTGTTCCCAGACTGGTTATTAATTTTAAACCTCTTAATACTACCTTACAATGGATTAGATATCCTATTCCTAATAAAAAGGATTTATTAGATCGTTTATCCACAGCGATCATCTTCTCAAAGTTTGACCTTAAGTCAGGTTACTAGCAAGTCCAAATTGCCCCTGAAGACAGGTATAAAACTGCTTTTACAGTACCCTTTGGACATTATGAATGGACAGTAATGCCCTTTGGCTTAAAGAATGCTCCCTCAGAATTTCAGAATATTATGAATAAGATTTGCAATCCTTATTCGGATTTTGCTATAGTCTATATTGATGATATTCTAATTTATTCTAAATCTCTAGAACAGCATATTAAGCATTTAAAAATATTTAAAGAGCTTATTAAACGAAATGGTTTAGTAGTATCGACCCCAAAGATGAAGTTGTTTCAAACAACGGTGCGTTTTCTTGGGCATAATATTACTGAAGGAACAATTAGTCCTATAGACAGAAGTATTGAGTTTGCTTCTAAATTTCCTGATGAAATTTTAGATACAACTCAATTACAAAGATTTCTTGGTAGTCTGAATTATTTGGCAGACTATTATAAAAATCTTTCACAGGATACCTCTATTCTATACTCCAGATTAACAAAGGTTCCAACCTCTTGCGATGCACGACTCATACTAAGGCGGTACAAAAATTAAGCTTAAGGCAAAACAATTACCTTGCCTATCTTTGCCTAATTTTAATTGGTTAAAAATTGTGGAAACAGATGCTTCTAACCTTGGTTATGGTGGCATCTTAAAACAGAAGAACCCTATCTCTGGTAGAGAAGAATTAATCCGTTTTACTTCTGGAACTTGGAAGAAAGCACAAATTAATTATTCTACTATTAAACAAGAAATTCTGTCCTTGGTAAAGTGTATTCATAAATTCCAGGATGATTTACTGAATCAAAAATTCTTGGTACGTATTGATTGTAGTGCTGCTAAACAGGTATTACAGAAAGATATCAAGAATATTGCTTCTAAACAGATTTTTGCAGGATGGCAAGCGGATCTTTCTGCCTTCGATTTTGACATTGAATATATCAAAGGTAATTCTAATTCTTTGACTAGATTTTCTAACTAGAGAATTCTTTTGGGGGATCATGAGCACCTCTCGGAGAGGCAAAGGTCGCGGGTTATACCACAAGAGGTCGTGGAAAAAGCAAAGGAAAATATAATTTCCTTGACAATAAGGAGCAATTTCCTCCGTTATCACAAAGAAAAAGGAAAGTCAATGAAAGAGGTCGTCCTTGCTCCTCCTCCGACTCCTTATGTCCCTAATAAAAAGGGCAGATCAAACAGTCATTTATCTTCAACCAGGAGATGAAGCAAGTGGATGCCCGATCCTTGGGAAATTCAAAGAAGATATTTTGACACGCAGTAAATATCCCGTTGTTGACGGCAAACATAGATATATCTATGAAGAAATTTTAGCTTCGGCTACCTCCGGTATGGATATTCACCCATCACACGCTAAAGATCCCGATTCGAATATAGTCCGATCTCTTACAAGAAAAGCCATCTTTAAGAGAATTATCTCTTACAATGAGTGGGGTTTGGACCCCCAACAAGTGTCGAAAAATTGGGTTCGACAAATATCCTATATAACTTCGACTATATCTCGGCTTTTACTAATGTGTTTTTCTATCGTAATTCTCACAGAAACACTCATGGTTTATCAAGCTATGCCCACAAATCCATCAAGACCGACTATCCTTATTGGATCTTTCAATGGTGGGAGTATTTTGGTCCGTAATGGATATTCTCGGAGAATCTTTTAGATATTTTTCTAAAATGGACGACAATCATCCTCACCGAAAGGCAATGATAAGATGCCAAGAGGATTATCATCCTTGACCTTTTTACCATATATGGTATTCCTTGGATATTCAAGTGGGATTTTAGTTGTGAATATAATCACCTTTAAAATTCCAAATTCGAAAAGAAAATTATATTCAAGATGGTGGATTTCTTTTTCCAATGATGAAGCCATCATCAGCATTGAGAATGATTTGAAATCATTCATTGAACGAACTCTTTAATTAATCCTACAAAGAGATGTGGATCTGAGGGGAATCCTTTCGATATGATGAAGAATCTTATCAAATTTCAGAATCGGTTTCTCTCGATAGCCAAATCAATGAGTTATGCATGGAGAAGCTTAAAAAATCATTTTGTAAATTCCTTTAAGTTACCGCTTTGGAATCCTGTGGTACTAAGGAAATTTCATCCTCGAGAAAATGCAATGCTATCTTCTCAAAGATGATGATGTTTCCATGACATCAATTAATAGTCGGGAAGAAGCAAACCAATTTGCTTGCTTAGCTTAGGAGAAGGTCAGCCAAGAAGAAGAATTGGGTGACAATTTTGATATTCTGGAAGCAATAACCCGCTTATATCCAAGCTCTTCCAAGACTCCAGAAGAACCTATGGACATATGGGCTAAATTTAAAGAAGCCCTTGAGGCAAAACAGGAATCCAAGACTACTTCCTTTAAAAAGTAAGGAAGTTCAGGATAATGATATCCTGATCCAAGTTGCTGAGAATCTACGCGACTCAAAGATAATGGCGCACACTATGGCCCAAATTAAGGACCGTAAATAGAATCAAAGATAATACTACGGTACCCTGTATTCTTATTACTTTATCCAAGAAGGACCCATGAAAGGGACATTCCACCTTTTTCTTTTCTTTAAAGTCAAAAGGTAATGGAATAAAGTATCAAAAGGATTCTTATCCTTTGAAGACAGAAGTAAAAGACAAGTATGCTTTGTCAAGGTGGCCCAACCGACCGCAATTATCAAGCTACACGTAGCCACTCCCTGTGCGGACTCCAAATTATATTTTGAGTTCCGACTAGTATAAAAGGGATACCTCACCCTTGTTGAGGGCATCCAATATTTTACCTTTCAATTTTCTTTCTAGTTTGCTAAGAGTGCTCTCTATCTCCCCTTGTAACATACACTTCCATCCATATAAATAAAAGTTCAGTTTAATCAAGTGTTCTTGCTGCTGACTGATCTTCTTTCGCATTAATCAGGTGTTTTACCTGATCTCTTTTTCTTTTATTTTTTGGTATCAGAGCCAGGTTGCTTAACTTGAGGTTAGTGCATAACGGTGAGGAAATGTTTTACAATTATATTTAATTGTATGATTTCCTAAGAAAAGATGTAAGTAAGAGATATAAGTATGATTAAGGAAAAAGGTGTGAGGGTTACTCTTTAGGACTACTTGCTTAAAGGCTCGGTTTTCCGACCACAAGAATGTCCACCTGGATCCTAAAATACTGTTGACTCTTCTTTCCCATTATTATGAATAGTATCTTATTAGAGATGAAGTTAAGATTACTTAATTTTATTCTTGTTGAAATAAGACTATTTGCTTAGCAAGAGGTCATTCTTGTTTCTTTACGTTTATATTGGTCACTCTGGGACGTCACCAAAGTCGCGTAGGGTATATCTTCGTCTTGGTTTAGCAAGAAATGCGTTTAGGCCGTTTGCTCCCGTAAAAGCGTTGATGAGACGTGGTTTTACTTAATATAAGCACTAAAGACTTGATTTTGATTATACCGTTTATAATATTTGGAGAAGAAGACGATGTGTCATTGATTACATCAAGAATAGTTTTATATTGTTTAGTATAGTTATAATTCATTATACTCTACCCGTTTTGCACTAACACCTCAACCCCCATGGCACAATCATCAAATAATGATGATCCGAGTTCAATTAAGAACACAGAATTAATCGAAAGTATGATCTCGACAATACAGGACAAAATGAATAAATGGACGATCCCTAATATGGATCCCAAAACCATATATAGATATGGTAACCGGATTGAAAAATTGACCAAGAAAATTGAGGTAAAAACTATGGAACAAACTATTAGTTTAAATTCCATGAGTAATAATTTAAATCTTTTAAGTCCTCGTGATTTATATCACCATGTGAAAAATTATAAATTTATTCACATAGGCCTATCTAGTGTTGCTTCGGACCATTGACCCTTTTGGGTATGAATGCTTGTATTCAAGCAACACTCGAGATGCTAGGTGTCTCGACTATTTACCGCCCCTTATGGGAGCAAGTAGAGACTAGTCTTTGTCATGGACCGGTCTATTTTGATGTCTATCCTAATTTAAGTTTAGCTTTATCGGATAGAAATCTTTATGATTCTATCATTACAAATTCAAAGCTAAAGGTTATAACTTTTTACCTGGATCTGAAGTGATAGGAATTACTTACAGAATTCACTACAAGGTGTTACAGACTTTAACACCTAATGTAAGGCATAAAACTACACCAGGAAAGACTGTGTTAATAGACACAAATCTTTTAACTTCTAGTGTAGCAACACCCAGGATGATTCCTTGGAGTGAGATTCAATTTCCAGAATCATGGATTTGCAGAAACGCTGTTCAACCACAGCCAATCATTAATAATGATTTGGACCAGATAGTCCAAACAACAGAAGGTGAAGTTATATTAAACTTTAAGAAACCTTTTGTTGGAAGAAGTTTGTCTTTGAGGTCCTCTTACAAGATCTCTATACCACAATCTTCTAGGCATTCAGTTTCAGAAACTGAATCTACAACACAAGATAATCAATCAGAAGAAGAGATCCAGATTCTAATCAACAAATACCACATGGTATTTATACGACAAGCTAGGAATCTCCCACAAATACGAGATGGATTTTGTTTTATAGATGGATTATACACCTTATGAAACTTATCAATTTTATAAATTAAAATATGAAGAGTTGAGTAAATATTTTACTCCTACAGAATTGAAACCTATGCTTAGACCTTATGATGATTATTATGATTATCATCAGAGGAATTGTACTCCTCTGACAAAATGGTTTTGTTTTAGAGTATCGTAATCATAAAATTTGAATGGCGAGTTGAGCGTGCAACTCTGAGAAAAGATATCAGTGATTTTCTTAAAGCCAAACAAGAGGCTAGGCTTATGGCCGAGGTAAAAATAGATTTACCTAAGGAAAATACCTTAATTAAAAAGGAAAATAAGTTACCTAATAAAGAGGTAATTCAAGAACGAGGAAAGGATTATTATTCCACCTATTGCAAAGGAGGAGATCACTTTACTAAATGTAATTTTACTCCCGTGCATAATTATATTGGTGTGTTAGAATTTCATCGGAAAAAATGGACTACTACCGATGAAAAGGAGATGATGACTATTCATCCTCCAACAACACCTTTGAAACCGAAAGATAGTCCGAGATCAAGGCTTATATCAAGCCCACCCAAGAAGAAGCCCACAAATGCAATGCGGATGGAGGATATTAATAAAATTTGTAAACAGAATAATTATACAAATTTGTGTTTACAAACTATCGAGCTCAATTAATCAGAATTGAGAATAATACTGAAAATATCCTTAAACATACCCCTAGGATTGATCCTAATAAGGATAAAGAACCTTTAAAGAATACTTCTTTAAAACAAAACAGTTCTTTTGGTCACATTAGACCATCTATTCAGCCTCCTGTGGATATTCCCAATTTCAAACTGGATCAGTCTTCATCCAAAAATGATTTTATTGAGAAATTATACACCCAATTAAGCAAATTAAATCTTAATATTCTTTCTCAAGAATCTAACTCTGAAGATGATATTAATCCAAATGAAATTTTGGATATTGAAGCAAATTTCGCTTCTCCTAATCTGAATAAAATAACTTATGAACAGAATACGCAGAAAGTGAGTCATATAGGTCACAGCAGGAATTATTATCCTAGACCCACTCCTCAAGATATTCTTTATGAAGAAGCCTATTTTAATGACCAAGTGTCTTATCAAGCTAAGACTATTTATACTTGAATATTGATGCTAAATCGACTATCGATTTATCACACGCTTCAGGAGATGCTCATGTATGCGAAGTGTTTGCAAAGCCCATGGAAATACGATGATGGATGTATGCATTTATTTTCCATGGATTTGTAGGTATTCTTAAAGGTTGGTGGGATAATGTTCTCACTCATGAGCAAAGAGATGAAATCTATAACTCTACCAAAGTGGAGTTTAGTTCAAGCTAATCGAATATATCTATTTTTCGACGCTAGCTTACACTCTATGCCTAACCATTGTCCATCATTTTATTGGACCGGAAGGTTTGTCGGCTGAAAAGAATAGAGATGCTGCAAAATCTTAGATGTCCTACTCTATCTCATTTTAGGTGGTATAAGGATGTCTTCCTAGCCAAAGTTCTACAATTACATGATGCTAATAGTGAGCATTGGAAATCTAAATTTATTGATGGTCTCCCTAATTTCTTTTGAGAAAAGGATAGGAAAAAGCTCGAGAGATCTTAATGGAGGATCTAATATTTCTTATGAGTCTCATACTTATGGGAGTCTCATTAGTCAGGTCATTCAAGAAGGTCTTAGCCTATGTAATGATCTTAAGCTACAAAGATCGCCTTTAAAAACGAGTAATCTTTCTCGTAAACAAGAGCTAGGAGAATTTTGTGAGCAATTTGTTTATGATATTCCTTCTCAAAGAAAGAAGAAAATTTCTTCCAGAAAACCCCAGAAAAACAGTAAGAGAATATATTCTCGAAAACATAAAAGGAGTTTCAACAAAAATTGGAAACCTAATAAAGATTTTTATAAGGATCCACACAATAAAAGTAATATTACTTGTTTAAAATGTGGAAAAATTGGTCATTATGCCAACCAGTGCTATACTAAACAGAAAATCAATAATCTAGAGATTAATGAAGATCTTAAATTACAATTAAGTAAAATCTTACTTAATACTAGTTCTTCTGAATCTGATAATGAATATGAAGATCCTTACTCTAGTACTTCAGAGAATGAAGCACCATGTCAGTGTAACATGTTGCAATCTAAATGTGATAGCATGAGAGCTATTTTACAGATGAATGGGTTAGCTATTAATGTTCTAACCTCAGAACAACAGTCTGTCTTAGAGCTTATCGACTCCATTACTGACCCCGACACTAAGCTAAAGTTAATTAAAACTTGCTTTAAAACAGTTAAGGACAACATTGTTGATCCTACGGAAGGGTATAATCTTAAAGAGGTTTTTGATCGCCTAGGAAAGAATAAACCTAGTCCCTCAAAGTCTCTAGTCACCCAGAATCTCAATGATAAAATCCAGAATCTCAACAAAGAGGTTCTACATTTAAAGCAAAGAGTGTTTCAAATAGAGAAACACTATTTCAAGGAAGACAGTAACTTCCAATACTGCAGCTTCACTTCCTCTATACTTTCTAGGAAATGGAATATTTTTATAACCTTGATTATTGACAAAGAATATATTCTGAATAATTATATTGCTTTAGTCGATAGTGGTGCAGATATGAATTGCATCCAAGAAGGATTAATTCCACCAAAATATTTTGAAACTACTACTCAAACTATGACCAGTGCTAGTGGTAGTAAAATTGCTATTCAGCATAAGCTTACTAAGGTTAATATTAATAAGAATGAGGTTAATATACCTCTATCTTTTCTATTAATTAAAGACCTTACCCAGCAAATTATACTGGGAACCCCTTTCTTAAATACCATTATGCCTATAAATAAAATTGACAATTATGGGGACAGCTCTAGGTGAGACAGGTATAATTTCCACATTTTTGACTTACATTTTATTAGTAAACAAAAATTAGTAAACAAAAATTCAAAAATGGGGACAGCTCTAGGTGAGACAGGTAGTGAGATAACGTAATATAGCTCCCTGATCCGATACCTCGTTTCTTACCTAGTTTAGTAAACAAAAACCCTTCTCCAAGTTTCTTATCCTATTCTAGCGCCTTTTTTTTTCCCTCTTTTGGTAAAATCCTCCGCTGTCTACAGTGCGAGTTCAAAGCTGGAAGAATTTCTCCTTCTCTTCCTTTCTTTCGGTTACTGGTAAAATCCTCCTCTGGGTACAGAGAGAGTTCGTAGCTGGACAAATCTTTTTTCCCTTTCGGGTTTGATTTCTTGAGTTCGATGGCTTCGGTCCCAGTTGGATTCAATAGTGGCCGACATCAAGTAAGGTTCTCAAGGTCTTCAAAGGTGGATGGAGCGGAAACATCTAGACAGGGAGAGCTCAGAAACAATATTGCACCCACCAGAGACTCGTATGCTGATATAGCTCGAGGTAGGATGAAGCAAACTGTGAACATCTCTAATCTTCCACATCCAACACACAAAGGAGATAAGCCGGCTATTACAATCTCCAGAGCTGCGGTGGAAAAAGGCATAGAAGCTTGTAAGTATGCTTTAATCACCAGGCTGGATGCAAGATCCCTGAACATAGACAACATCAGATCGGCAGTTAGCGCTGAGTGGGGATTGTCTGCTACATTCAAACTTTCACCCCTGGGGAAAGGATATGTCTTGTTCAGATTCTCTAATGAGGAAGACTATAATCGCATTTTCTTTGGTGGTCCTTGGTTTTTGCAGGGACAATTGGTTAGATTCACCAAATGGACACCTAACTTTAATATCGATACCCATAGACAAACATCTGCGTATGTGTGGGTTAAGTTCCCAGGTCTGCCTTTTGAGTACTGGGAAGTTGAAATACTCATGAGTATGGGACGAGGTCTTGGTTGTCCGATTCGTGTTGACTTGAACTCGTTGGAAAGAACGAATGGATATTATGCCAGCGTCCTGGTTGATATAGACTTAGCCTCTCCAATCCCGGATCAAATATTTGTAGAAGTGCCTGAACTAGGGATTGAGTTCTGGCAGAAAATCCAATTTGGATCGATCCCTAAGTTCTGTAACAACTGCAAGTGTGTGGGGCACTTAGTCGCTGAATGTAGGAATACAGCTAAGGAACAAGCCTCAATGCCGCAAACTACCACAGAGAATGCAAACAAGGAACAAGAAGGAGGCAATGAACCAGACGAACAGGAACCGCAGCTGGATAGGAATAGAATGTCCAGAAGCCAGAAAAGAAGACTAAAAAGAAGCAAGAGAGCACAGGAGTGGAGACCAAGAACGTCAGCCGCCACTAGTAACTCGATACCTGAAACAAGCCTTATACAACCACTGGATGTAGAAACTCAGGAAGAACAAGTGGAGGCCAGAATGCTCGAGAGCGAAGATATTCCGGGGAATGACAACTTGGATTCCTCGATGATAGTGTACACTGGACAACAGGAAGAAAGTAGGAACAGAGAAGCCCAAGGACAAGAAACAAATCATGTCGAACCTTGTTACTCGATCATGGCACTAGAAGAGAGTCATATGTACAACCTGGAAGCAAGTAGATTCCATCTCTTGACAGCTATACAAGACTCTGAGGAATCAGAAATCTCGGAAGTGGAGACTGAGCATTTCCATGATCGTGTCCAGGTAGATAACAGAACAGCTGTTGAACCTGCTACACCGACGGTTGAAATACCATCTGGGGTTACAACTAGATCTGGGAAACAAGGTGGCAAGAGCAGAACTGATGTTGGTAAGCAGAAGGAACCGAATTCAAGAAATAACAATAGTGGTAAGAAGAGTAGGGGCAGACCTAAAGGCTCCAAGAACCGGAATCATAGATGATGACACCTATATGCTTCTGGAACGTTAGAGGTGCAAATGATGTTGCGAGAGCGAGAGAAATAAACAAGGTCAGAATAGAGAAAAAAATAAGCGTTTTTTGCTTGCTAGAAACCAAAGTTCGGCAAGACAGATATGACTTCGTCAGAAACACATGCTGCCCTTTATGGGAGCACACGAATAACTACAGTAAAGATCCTTCTGGCCGTATTTGGATTTGCTGGGATCCGTACTTGATGGATATCAACAAGATAGCAGAATCTGATCAGTTCATACACTGTAAGGGGAGATACAAACCCAATAATGAAGAGTTCTTTTTAACTGCAGTGTATGCCAGAAATTCCAAAAATCTCAGGCAGCTTTTATGGAGAGATTTAATTGACATAAAGAGTTCACTGAACTTGCCTTGGTGCGCAGCAGGAGATTTCAACAACATCACCAAAGCGGAGGAACGAAAGGGTGGGCGTCCAATGCACCCAAGAGAAGCGGAGGATTTTGTGGACTGCCTGCTCAAAGCAGAACTAATTGACCTGAGATTCGGGGGCTTCTTCTACACATGGCACAACAAGGTGAAGGGCCAAGGCAGAATCATGAGCAAAATTGACCGATGTCTGGTGAACAGTCGCTGGGTAAAGGGGTTTCCTAATTCCAAAGCAGAATTTCTGCCTCACGGTGTTTCTGACCACTCGCCTATTCTCCTATCTTGGGATGACGCAGAGAGGAAGGCGACGCCTTTTAGATTCAAGAATTCTTGGCTTGAGCAGCCACAGTTCCACTCCATGCTGAAAGAAGTGTGGCAGAAACCTATTTTCTCCAACCCTATGTATGTTCTAATGCAAAAACTTAAGCTTCTGAAGGAGAGGATAAAGCCGTGGGCTAGGAATAACTTCTCAAACATCCATGGAAGAGTTCAGCAGGCCAGAGAGGACCTATATGACATCCAGAGACAGCTCTAATCAAAGCCATGGGACCCTTAACTGGGACAGAAGGAACATATAGCATTGCAAAGATATGGAGAACTGGCAGGTATGGAAATCTCTGAGATCAAAAGCAAGCAAGATAGTGAATGGATGTTAGAAGGAGATAAATGCACAGCTTTCTTCTTTAAATCCTTAGAAGAAAAGAAGGCCAGAGCAGGGATATGGTCTCTCCAGAATGCTCAAGGGAATGCTATCACTGGACACACGACGGTGACCAAAACCATCATCGATTACTACACTTCTATTCTAGGCACTGAGGCACCGGAGATAAGCGGAGAGAACTTCTTCAATCAGTTGCAAGTCCGAAACACCATCTCTGAACATATGAAGACTATCCTGGAAGAGGAGGTTACAGCGGCTGAAGTCAAAAAAGCACTCTTTGAGATGAAGGAAAATACAGCTCCTGGGCCGGATGGGTTCACCCCCACTTTCTTTAAGAAGTGCTGGATTGTAGTTGGGCATGATTTCACTCTAGCTATCCTTAATGCCTTTCGCAAACGGATTTTTCCTAGAGGAATAAACGCCACTTTCTTATGTCTTATTCCTAAAGTCAATAATCCCAATGCAGTTGAAGACTTTAGGCCTATAGCCTTGTGTAATACTGTGTATAAATGTATCTCTAAGGTTATAGCAAATAGGATTAAGCTAGTTATTGATGATCTGATTCAGCCTAACCAATCAGCTTTCATTCCTGGCAGATCCATTCAAGACAACATTCTGCTTTCCCATGAGCTCCTCCGAGGATATGAAAGGAAGCATAGCACACCTAGATGTACCATTAAATTGGACATTCGGAAAGCTTTTGATATGGTCAGTTGGGAGTCTATCAAGGCAATGATCAGGACCTTCGGATTTCCAGACAATATGTGTCAGTGGATCGAAATGTGCATTTCCTCCCCTTCCTATTATGTCATGATTAATGGTGCACCGGAAGGATATTTTAAGGGTGGCAGAGGTGTCAGACAAGGAGATCCCTTATCTCCATATTTATTTGTCCTTGTTATGGAGATCCTGAGTTGTGTGATTCAAGACAGGCTCAACAATCGGGCTTATCCAATTACCATTCCAAATGCAAAAAGGTGAAGTCATCTCACTTGGCTTTTTCGCAGATGATGTTCTTTACGTTACGTAAGGGTGAGGGCGTCCCATGCAAGCCATGAAAGACTGGCTCCGAAATTTTTGGAAAGGCTACTGGGTTACAGATCAACAAGCACAAGACAACTCTACTTGTGGGAGGTTTAAATGACCAAGAGGCGAGTGCTCTGGCTAACATTTTAGAGGTTGACTTGATCAAACCCCCAGTGAAATATCTCGGCCTTCCCCTCATCTCCGCCCGATTGGGTATCAAGGAATGCCAACCTCTGGTAGAGAAGGTCACACGCAAGATTACCAACTGGAAATCAAGAGTTTTATCTCATGCGGGTCGATTACAGGTGATAAAGTCCATCCTGCTATCATTTCACACATATTGGGCAAGAACCTTCATTCTGCCCAAGACAGTACTCGAGCAAGTGGAAAGTATTTGTGCAAAATTCCTTTGGACTGGCACAAATAATAGAAAAGGGCTGCACCAGGCGAGCTGGAGCACAGTTTGTCAAACAAAGGAAGAAGGTGGGCTGGGAATTATGAATGTTCATAGATGGAACGTGGGTGCGCATTGTGGGCTGATTTTCAAAATAATCTCTAAAGAAGACACCATCTGGGTAGATTGGATCTGGAAACAACACATCAAGTCCAACTTCTTTTGGACTATGAGAGTGCCTCGAGACTGTTCCTGGACATGGCGAAGTATTTTGAATAATAGAACCGCAGCCAAGAAACTCATCAGATATTCCATTGCAAAAGGGGAAGAAACGCTGCTGTGGCACGACATTTGGTGCTCAAGATCACCGCTACTCGAAGACACTGAAGCAAAGGCAGAATGGGATTTTCCACTAGATGCTAAGGTCAGTGTTATCATTTCTAATGGGGAATGGACTGATGCAGTCAATCAGATGCAATCTCAAACCTTAAAGGCGGTGATCCAAGAGGTGGACATCAACAAACATCTCGCTCACGATCATATAGTGTGGACACCGCATTTGAGTGGACAGTTCACCTCACACAATGCGTACCAGGCGCTGTCACCAGAGAAGGGAAAGATGAGATGGCATAAGTTGGTGTGGGGTAAGTGGGTGATGCCTAGACACTCTTTCTCTACATGGCAGCTGTTCTCCCAAAGTCTTCCCACCCAGGACAGACTCGTACACAGGAAAATCCTCCAAACTTCAGCTTGCTGCCTATGCAACAATAGCCGCGAATTCTCAGGGCATTTGTTCTTTGAATGTGTATGCTCTGAGGAAGTCCTAGCTAGAGTCAAGCGCATCGCTTTCGGCATCAACCTGAGATAACCGCACAAAGAAGGGAGTGGGTCGTCTATCCTTCGCATTTGCAAAGAGGATGAGCTAGGGGAGATCTACAAGGTCTTTTTCTGTGCAGCAGTGGCATACCTATGGAAGGAAAGGAACGATAGAAGATTTCAGCATGCTGCCAGGACAGCCCAAAACCTTTATGAGAAGATGATGCGAGACACAAGGAATTACCTGCAAGTCTTAAGGCCAGCAGTCAAGGATACGGCAAGAGTTAGGAACCTGTTTCAGAGTCTTAACATCGACCCCAAATATATGATACAAAGGCAAGTAGAATGTGTATGGAGGGGTCCAAATGGCAGGCGAGTGAAGGCCAATACCGATGGTGCAGTGAGCAGTAAGGGAGCAGGACATGGCGGAGTTATCAGAGACAAAGAGGGTCATGTGTTAGCAGGATTCAGTGGCAGTGGAGGCATGGCGTCTGTGCTATTTCAGGAAATCAAAGCTATCAACATATGCCTACAGAGATGTATCGCAGAAGGCTATAAGGAAGTGGAGGTCGAGTCTGACTCTCTGAGAGCTGTGAATGCCATCAACAAGTTGGAGAAACCTCCTTGGTTCTGCATGGACATGATCAAACCTATAGATATGAAACGATCGGAGTTCACTTTTCTATCCTTCTCCCATGTCTATAGAGAAGTGAACCGAGCAGCGGACTACTTAGCTTCACATCATGATGCAACTAATTTTGTTGTACAGTTTGTCCCTCCACTAGATCATAGACTACAATGTATTGTAAATGAGGATGTAAGTGGACAAATATATGTACGAAACGGTTGAATCAATACAGGTGGGGGTCTGCCTAACCCTAGCTTAATTTTAAAAAAAAAAAAAAAAATTGACAATTATGGTATTTGCACTAACTTTGAGGATCATCCTTTGGTCTTCGAATTTATCTCTTCTTCTTTGCAGAACAGGAAGATCCAAGATTGTGAAATATAATTCACAAACAAAGGCTTTATGAGTATCCAAATATTTTGGAAATAATATACTCTTCATTATTCAGAGAATATTTCTCCGGGATTATATCCTGTATATCTAAGACATAATTGAATGTCTCTTTACAGAATTCAGAATGCTCCAATTTGGTTCGTTGGAGAATCCATTATATGGACAGCACACAGAGCAACCTTTTAAGGACTCTGAATCCTTTCAGGATACTGCTAATGTTGAGATTATCAACATTCTTGAGGACAATTTAGGCCTCCTTAACTGGGATCATTCCCAGGAGTCTGTTGGTATTTCTAACAGCATCAACAAGGGTAAATCCTTGGAGTCTGAACCTTTCAGCACTTATGCGAGTTCTTCGCATAAATTTTCTAGAGAGTCTAAAAGTACTGGTAAAAGAAAAGTACGATTTGATGATCTAGAGTTACCTTATGTCTATGATAACCGACATAAGTTCTTTACACATCAAAAGCTTCACAGCTTTCAGAAGTCCATTTTGGACAATGTTATCAATACCTTTGATCAGCATAATAAAAAAGATCTTATCCAGATTCTTAAAATCACTGCTAAATATTTTAGCAAGCTTAACCAGAACTCAATCAAGCCTTGGTCTCAGGTTGATAAAACCAATAGTTCAAAAAGATCCCTTGATTGTGTGGCTTGGAGTATTCTCTCCAAAGACTTTTCAGAATATTTTTGGAATAAAGCCAAAATTTCCCTTCCAGCACCTTTACCTGAATTAATCCAAAATCTTCCTCCTTCACATTTTCAGAGATGGATTAATAATTGGAATTCAATAGTTTTGGGTTCTTGCCCTTTGATTATAAAAGGTATTGCCCATATTACTGAAGGCACTCACAGTATACATCCTAGTCTTCATATCTTCCTTCCTGCCACATTTTGGCAATATTTTGGTCCTGAAGATATGTTTTTTGATGAATTACTAGAGATGGGATTTATTAAATCCATAACCATCAGTACAGAAGTATCTTTGGAAGCAGGAACTAATGACAGAACATTCCTGCCTTCACCGTTGGTTCAGGCCATAGAAAATACTATGATAAAATGGCGTGGAAATCTGTTTCGCGGAATTTATTACGGCTTGTCCGAATATACGTAAGATGAAACTTATCCCGCAAGTATTTTTGGTCCAAATCCATAAACGAGACCTTTTGATGACATATCAAGAGTTATTTCTCTTCGAATCTAAGGAGAAATTTCATATAATTACAGTTGAGAAGACAGGATCGAGGAGAAATGGCGAAATCCGTGCTATTGGTCTTCATCGATTAAATGGTTTATCAGATCTAATTCAGCACAAAAGTATCCAAAGTTTACTTTTCTGTCTGAATCTGATAGATTTATAATCCTTACAGAATCCTTGGACAATTCTAATAAAACCAAATTCTTTGAGCAATTCAGCAGGATTAGCTCTTTGGCTCTTAGTCCAACAGCTATGGAGATCCTCAAATTAATAGATGAAGAAGGACCTTATGAGTATCTTAAACATCTTGGGAACCTTTCCTCTGAGTCAGAACTAGAAGATGTGGATAATGACATCCTCATCCAAGTTGCTGAGAATCTACGACTCAAAGATAATGGCGCATTACACTATGGCCCAAATTAAGGACCGTAAATAGAATCAAGAAATTGTATTCTTATTACTTTATCCAAGAAGGACCCATGAAAGGGACATTTCACCTTTTTTCTTTTCTTTAAAGTCAAAAGGTAGTGGAATAAAGTATCAAAAGGATTCTTATCCTTTGAAGAGTAGTAAAAAGACAAGTATGCTTTGTCAAGGTATTTTGTCGACCGCAATTATGAAGCACACGTAGCCACTTTCCTCGCGGACTCCAAATTATATTTTGAGTTCGACTAGTATAAAAGGGATACATCACCCTTGTTGAGGGCATCCAATATTTTACCTTTCAATTTTCTTTCTAGTTTGCTAAGAGTGCTCTCTATCTCCCCTTGTAACATACACTTCCATCCATATAAAATATTGGATGCCCTCAACAAGGGTGAGGTATCCCTTTTATACTAGTCGGAACTCAAAATATAATTTGGAGTCCGCGACAGAAGTGGCTACGCTGTCTTCAATAGTTGCAAATGACCGGGTTTGGGCCACCTGACAAGGCATACTTGTCTTTTACTTGTCTTCAAAGGATAAGAATCCTTTTAATACTTTATTCCATTACCTTTTGACTTTAAAGGAAAGAAAAGGTGAAATGTCCCTTTCATGGGTCCTTCTTGGATAAAGTAATAAGAATACACCGTAAGTAGTATGCTGATTTTATTTCTGGTCCTTAATTTGGGCCATAGTGTCTGCCATTATGCTGAAAAGATAATTATTATTATCTTTGGTATTCTAAAAATTTGCCGTGTAAACCTGAACTTCCTTACTTTTTAAAGGAAGTAGTCTTGGATTCCTGTTTTGCCTTAAGAGCTTCTTTGAACTTGGCCCATATGTCCATAGGTTCTTCAGGAGTCTTGGAAGAGCTTGGATATAACTGGGTTATTGCTTCTGTAATATCAAAATTGTCACCCAATTCTTCTTCGGGCTGACCTTCTCCGCTAAGCAAGCAAACCGGGTTTGCTTCTTCCCGACTATTAATTGATGTCATGGAAACATCATCATTGAGAAGATAGCATTGCATTTTTCGAGGATGAAATTTCCTTAGTACCACAGGATTCCAAAACTGGTAACTTAAAGGAATTTACAAAATGATTTTTAAGCTTCTCCATGCATAACTCATTGATTTGGCTATCAGAGAAACTGGGATTCTGAAATTTGATAAGATTCTTCATCATATCGAAAGGATTCCCTCAGATCCACATCTTCCTCGGGATTAATTTCGAGAGTTGTTCTATGAATGATTTCAAATCATTCTCATCGCCGATGATGGCTTCATCCGTTTGAAAAGAAATCCACCATCTTGAATAGAATTTTCTCTTCAGGACTGGAATTTTAAGGTGATTATATTCACAACTAAAATCCCACTTGAAAATCCAAGGAATACCATATATGGTAAAAAAGGTCAAGGATGATAATCCTCTTGGCATCTTATCATTGCCTTTCAGCTGAGGATGATTGTCAGTCCATTTTAGAAAAATATCTAAAAGATTCTCCGGGAGAATATCCAATTCTGGACCAAAATACTCCCACCATTGAAAGATCCAATATGGATAGTCAGTCTTGATGGACTGTGGGCATAGCTTGATAAACCATGAGTGTTTCCTGTGAGAATTCTGATAGAAAAACACATTAGTAAAAGCTGAGATATAGTCCCAGTAGTTATATAGGATATTTGGTTTAACTCAATTTTCGACACTTGTTGGGGTCCAAACCCCACTCATTGTAAGAGATAATTCTCTTAAAGATGGCTTTCTTGTAAGAGATCGGACTATATTCGAATCGGGATCTTTGTAGCATTATGGTGAATATCCATACCGAGGTAGCCGAAGCTAAAATTTCTTCATAGATATATCTATGTTTGCCGTCAACAACGGGGATCTTTCTGCGTGTGTCAAAATATCTTCTTTGAATTTCCCAAGGATCGGGCATCCACGCTTCATCTCCGGTTGAAGATAAATGACTGTTTGATCTGCCCTTTTATTAGGGACATAAGGAGTCGAGGAGTAAGGATGACCTCTTCATCATTGACTTTCCTTTTCTTTGTGATAACGGAGGAAATTGCTCCTTATTGTCAAGGAAATTATATTTTCCTTTGCTTTTTCCCCGCCTCTTGTGGTATAACCACGCCTTTGCCCTCTCGAGAGGTGCTCATGATCCCCGCAAGAATTCTCTAGTTAGAAAATCTGGCAAAGAATTAGAATTACCTTTGATATATTCAATATCAAAAATCGGCGAAAAGATCCGCTTGCCATCCTGCAAAAAAATCTATTTAGAAGCAATATTCTTGATATCTTTTCAGAATACTGTTTTTAGCAGCACTACAATCAATACGTACCAAGAACTTTTGATTCAGTAAATCATCCTGGAATTTATGAATACACTTTACCAAGGACAAAATTTCTTGTTTAATAGTAGAATAATTAATTTGTGCTTTCTTCCAAGTTCCAGAAGTAAAACGGATTAATTCTTCTCTACTAGAGATAGGATTCTTCTGTTTTAAGATGCCACCATAGCCAAGGTTAGAAGCATCTGTTTCCACAATTTTTAACCAATTAAAATTAGGCAAAGATAGGCAAGGTAATTGTTTTGCCTTAAGCTTAATTTTCTGTACCGCCTTAGTATGAGCTGTACTCCAAGGGGTTGGAACCTTTGTTAATCTGGAGTATAGAATAGAGGTATCCTGTGAAAGATTTTTATAATAGTCTGCCAAATAATTCAGACTCCCAAGAAATCTTTGTAATTGAGTTTTGTCTAAAATCTCATCAGGAAATTTAGAAGCAAACTCAATACTTCTGTCTATAGGACTAATTTTCCCTTCAGTAATATTATGCCCAAGAAAACGCACCGTTGTTTGAAACAACTTCATTTTTGGAGCCGATACTACTAAACCATTACGTTTAATAAGCTCTTTAAATATCTTTAAATGCTTAATATGCTGTTCTAGAGATTTAGAATAAATTAGAATATCATCAATATAGACTATAGCAAAATCCGAATAAGGATTGCAAATCTCATTCATAATATTCTGAAATTCAGAGGGAGCATTCTTTAAACCAAAGGGCATTACTGTCCATTCATAATGTCCAAAGGGTACTGTAAAAGCAGTTTTATACCTATCTTCAGGAGCAATCTGGACTTGCCAGTAACCTGACTTAAGGTCAAACTTTGAGAAGATGATCGCTGTAGATAAACGATCTAATAAATCCTTTTTATTAGGAATAGGATATCTAATCCATTGTAAGGCAGTATTAAGAGGTTTAAAATTAATAACCAGTCTGGGAACACCTCTTTCTTTTTCAGCTGCCTTATTGACATAAAAAGCTGTACAACTCCAAGGAGATTTACTTGGAGTAATCAACTTCTTATCCAGAAGACTCTGGATCTCTGTCTGGCATAAAGTCAAATATTCTGATTTCATTTGACTAGGTCTAGCCTTAGTGGGAATAAACTGTTCATTAAAGCTAGATTCATAGGGTAAAGAAACCATATGCTTCTTTCTTTCCCAAAAAGCATTGGGAATATCACTACAGACTTCAGTAATAAATTGATTTTTAATTTGTTCAATTTTATTCTGAAACTCCTTACTGTTGAGTCTTTGCTGTAATTTTAAAGAAGTTATTTCTTCTTTGAGAAAGTTTAATTGACTTTCTTTAGCTACTAGATTTGTATTAATCATAGCAACCTGCTTTTGAACTGGAGGAGTTATGAACTCAAAGATAACTCTATTTTTATCAATAGTTGCATGAATACCTATATTAGTGATACTAGTAATAGGCATGATAGAGTTAAGGAAAGGATTTCCTAGAATAGTATGCTGAGACATATCTTTCACCAGAAGAAAGGTAGTAGATAAACAATGTCCTTCTTTGCAGATGAATACATCTGTTAATTTGTATGCAACTTCCATAGGTGCTCCACTAGCAGTGGAAAGATTTTGAGTTGATTTCTCAAAATATTTAGTAGGAACTAAACCCTCTTGAATACAATTCAGATCTGCTCCACTGTCAATAAGGGCAACATGATTAGTGAGAGTATATTCTCCTTTAATAACTAAATTAACATGGACATTCCATCTTTGGAATGTAATGTTATTAGCCTTAGTATAATTCTGAAATTCAAAATTATCCACCATATTCTTATTGGTCTTTAAGGCTTTTATATCTGTTTTAAGGTTATTAACCTCATACTGTAGATCCTGAATACTAGTGATATGAGAATTTCCTTTATATAAAGTATTAGGAAGTCTCATATGATTATAAGAACCAAGGTTCTGTAAGGTCATAAAGTTTTGAAGATAATGAAGATCATAAATCTTTTCCTGTGGATTAATCTTAAATTTTCTTATCTTCAAAAGATTACCATAGTCTTGTGGTCTAGTAGAACACTGACTAGTCTTATGACCATTATGATCACACTTTATACAAAAACGAAGAGCTTTGGCTTTAGGCCTAAGTTTCTTCCAATGCTGCTTCTCTCTAAGACTTTTTGGTTTTTTATAAGTCTTAGAATTATTGATTTTAGTAACTAGTATGTTACTATCCTTCTTTTTTATTGGAGGAGGAACAGTCACCATATCCATGTTCACCTTAGAATGTTTTGTTTCACATTCTATTACTCCAATATAATTATTAGTAGGAGTAAAATTACATTTTGTAATAGTAATATCCTCCTTGATAACAGGTGGAATAACAATCCTTTCCTGTTCTTGCATTACCTCTCTATTAGGTAAATTATTTTCCTTTTTAATTAAGGTATTTTCCTTAGGTAAATCTATTTTTACCTCGGCCATAAGCCTAGCCTCTTGTTTGGCTTTAAGAAAATCACTGATATCTTTTCTCAGAGTTGCACGCTCAACTCTGCCATTAAGAATTTTATGATTCTGATACTCTAAGCAAAACCATTTTGTCAGAGGAGTACAATTCCTCTGATGATAATCATAATAATCATCATAAGGTCTAAGCATAGGCTTTAATTCTGTAGGAGTAAAATATTTACTCAACTCTTCATATTTTAATTTATAAAATTGATAAGTTTCATAAGGTGTATAATCCATCTATAAAACAAAATCCATCTCTGACGCTGTGGGAGATTCCTAGCTTGTCGCGGTATAAATACCATGTGGTATTTGTTGATTAGAGATCTGGATCTCTTCTACGAGATTGATTGTCTTGTGTTGTAGATTCAGCCAAACCCCAATGCCTAGAAGATTGTGGTATAGAGATCTTGTAAGAGGACCTCAAAGACAAACTTCTTCCAACAAAAGGTTTCTTAAAGTTCAATATAACTTCACCTTACATTTGTTTGGACTATCCGGGTCTAAATCATTATTAATGATTGGGTGGTTGAACAAAGCTTTTTTTGCAAATCCATGATTTCGAAATTGAATCTCAATCCAAGGAATCATCCCGGGTTGCTACACTAGAAGTTAAAAGATTTGTGTCTATTAACACAGTCTTGGTGGTGTAGTTTTATGTTTTACATTAGGTGTTAAAGTCTCCGTAACACCTTGTAGTGAATTCGTAAGTAATTCCTATCACTTGGATCTAGGTAAAAA
Source organism: Coptis chinensis (assembly GCF_015680905.1). Lineage (NCBI taxonomy): Eukaryota > Viridiplantae > Streptophyta > Magnoliopsida > Ranunculales > Ranunculaceae > Coptis > Coptis chinensis. The sequence goes on along the minus strand of NC_141456.1, from coordinate 19,493,612 downwards.
GTTATAACCTTTAGCTTTGAATTTGTAATGATCTGAGAATCATAAAGATTTCTATCCGATAAAGCTAAACTTAAATTAGGATAGACATCAAAATAGACTGGTCCATGACAAAGACTAGTCTCTACGCTTGCTCCCATAAGGGACGGTAAATAGTCGAGACACCTAGCATCTCTAAGTGTTGCTTGAATACAAGCATTCATACCCAAAAGGGTCAATGGTGCGAAAAGCAACCTCAGATTAGGCCTATGTGAATAAATTTATAATTTTTCACATGGTGATATAAATCACTAGGACTTAAAAGATTTAAATTATTACTCATGGAATTTAAACTAATAGTTTGTTCCATAGTTTTTTACCGCAATTTTCATCGGTCAATTTTTCAATCCAGTTTCCATATTTATATATGGTTTTGGGATCCATATTAGGGATCGTCCATTTATTCATTTTGTCCTGTGTGTCGAGATCATACTCGATTAATACCTTTTATACTAGTCGGAACTCAAAATATAATTTGGAGTCCGCACAGGAAGTGGCAACGTGTGCTTCAATAGTTGCAGTCGACTGGGCCACCTTGACAAAGCATACTTGTCTTTTTCTTCTGTCTTCAAAGGATAAGAATCCTTTTGATACTTTATTCCATTACCTTTTGACTTTAAAGAAAAGAAAAAGGTGAAATGTCCCTTTCATGGGTCCTTCTTGGATAAAGTAAAATGAATACAGCTGCTGATTCTATTTCTGGTCCTTAATTTGGGCCATAGTGTCTGCCATTATGCTGAGTGCGTAGATTCTCAGCAACTTGGATCAGGATGTCATTATCCACATCTTCTAGTTCTGACTCAGAGGAAAGGTTCCCAAGATGTTTAAGATACTCATAAGGTCCTTCTTCATCTATTAATTTGAGGATCTCCATAGCTGTTGGACTAAGAGCCAAAGAGCTAATCCTGCTGAATTGCTCAAAGAATTTGGTTTTATTAGAATTGTCCAAGGATTCTGTAAGGATTAAAAATCTATCAAATTCAGACAGAAAAGTAAACTTTGGATACTTTTGTACTGAATTAGATCTGATAATCCATTTAATCTGATGAAGACCAATAGCACGGATTTCGGCCATTTCTCTGATCCTGTCTTCTGCTGTAATTATATGAAACTTCTCCTTAGATTCCGAAAGAGAAATGACTCTTGATATGTCATCAAAAGGTCTCTGTTTATGGATTCGGACCAAAAATACTGCAGGATAAGTTTCATCTTCTGTATATTCAGGACAAGCTGTAATAAATTCACAGTAAATAGTTCCACGCCATTTTATCATAGTATTTTCTATGGCCTGGACCAACGGTGAATGCAGGAATGTTCTGTCATTAGTTCCTGCTTCCAAAGATACTTCTGTGCTGATGGTTATGGATTTAATAAATCCCATCTCTAGTAATTCATCAATTAAAAACATATCTTCAGGACCAAAATATTGCCAAAATGTGGGAGGAAGGAAGATATGAAGACTAGGATGTATACTGTGAGTGCCTTCAGTAATATGGGCAATACCTTTTATAATCAAAGGGCAAGAACCCAAAACTATTGAATTCCAATTATTAATCCATTTCTGAAAATGTGAAGGAGGAAGATTTTGGATTAATTCAGGTAAAGGTGCTGGAAGGGAAATTTTGGCTTTATTCCAGAAATATTCTGAAAAGTCTTTGGAGAGAATACTCCAAGCCACACAATCAAGGGATCTTTTTGAACTATTGGTTTTATCAACCTGAGACCAAGGCTTGATTGAGTTCTGGTTAAGCTTGCTAAAATATTTAGCAGTGATTTTAAGAATCTGGATAAGATCTTTTTTATTATGCTGATCAAATGTATTGATAACATTGTCCAAAATGGACTTCTGAAAGCTGTGAAGCTTTTGATGTGTAAAGAACTTATGTCGGTTATCATAGACATAAGGTAACTCTAGATCATCAAATCGTACTTTTCTTTTACCAGTACTTTTAGACTCTCTAGAAAAATTATGCGAAGAACTCGCATAAGTGCTGAAAGGTTCAGACTCCAAGGTTTTACCCTTGTTGATGCTGTTAGAAATACTAACAGACTCCTGGGAATGATCCCAGTTAAGGAGGCCTAAATTGTCCTCAAGAATGTTGATAATCTCAACATTAGCAGTATCCTGAAAGGATTCAGAGTCCTTTGATGGTTGCTCTGTGTGCTTTCCATATAATGGATTCTCCAATGAACCAAATTGGAGCATCTTTGGATTCGTAAAAAGACATTCAATTATGCCTTAGATGTACGGGATATAATCACGGAGAAATATTCTCCGAATAATGAAGAGTATATTATTTCCAAAATATTTGGATACTCATAAAGCCTTTGTTTGTGAATTATATTTCACAATCTTGGATCTTCCTGTTCTGCAAAGAAGAAGAGATAAATTCGAAGACCAACGGATGATCCTCAAAGTTAGTGTAAATACCATAATTGTCAATTTTATTTATAGGCATAATGGTATTTAGAAAGGGGTTCAGTATAATTTCTTTGGGTAAGGTCTTTAATTAATAGAAAAGATAGAGGTATATTAACCTCATTCTTATTAATATTAACCTTAGTAAGCCGATCTTTGAATAGCAATTTTACTACCACTAGCACCGGTCATAGTTTGAGTAGTAGTTTCAAAATATTTTGGTGGAATTAATCCTTCTTGGATGCAATTCATATCTGCACCACTATCGACTAAAGCAATATAATTATCCAGAATATACTCTCTGTCAATAATCAAGGTTATAAAAATATTCCATTTCCTAGAAAGTATAGAGGAAGTGAAACTGCAGTGTTGGAAGTTACTGTCTTCCTTGAAATAGTGTTTCTCTATTTGAAACACTCTTTGCTTTAAATGAAGAATCTCTTTGTTGAGATTCTGGATTTTATCATTGAGATTTTGGGTGACTAGAGACTTTGAGGAACTAGGTTTAATTGATGAATTACTAGAGATGGGATTTATTAAATCCATAACCATCAGTACAGAAGTATCTTTGGAAGAAGGAACTAATGACAGAACATTCCTGCCTTCACCGTTGGTTCAGGCCATAGAAAATACTATGATAAAATGGCGTGGAACTGTTTACTGTGAATTTATTACAGCTTGTCCTGAATATACAGAAGATGAAACTTATCCTGCAGTATTTTTGGTCCGAATCCATAAACAGAGACCTTTTGATGACATATCAAGAGTTATTTCTCTTTCGGAATCTAAGGAGAAATTTCATATAATTACAGCAGAAGACAGGATCAGAGAAATGGCCGAAATCCGTGCTATTGGTCTTCATCAGATTAAATGGTTTATCAGATCTAATTCAGCACAAAAGTATCCAAAGTTTACTTTTCTGTCTGAATCTGATAGATTTATAATCCTTACAGAATCCTTGGACAATTCTAATAAAACCAAATTCTTTGAGCAATTCAGCAGGATTAGCTCTTTGGCTCTTAGTCCAACAGCTATGGAGATCCTCAAATTAATAGATGAAGAAGGACCTTATGAGTATCTTAAACATCTTGGGAACCTTTCCTCTGAGTCAGAACTAGAAGATGTGGATAATGACATCCTCATCCAAGTTGCTGAGAATCTACGCACTCAGCATAATGGCAGACACTATGGCCCAAATTAAGGACCAGAAATAGAATCAGCAGATGTATTCTTATTACTTTATCCAAGAAGGACCCATGAAAGGGACATTTCACCTTTTTCTTTTCTTTAAAGTGAAAAGGTAGTGGAATAAAGTATCAAAAGGATTCTTATCCTTTGAAGACAGAAGTAAAAGACAAGTATGCTTTGTCAAGGTGGCCCTGTCGACTGCAATTATTGAAGCACACGTAGCCACTTCCTGCGCGGACTCCAAATTATATTTTGAGTTCCGACTAGTATAAAAGGGATACCTCACCCTTGTTGAGGGGATCCAATATTTTACCTTTCAATTTTCTTTCTAGTTTGCTAAGAGTGCTCTCTCTATCTCCCCTTGTAATATACACTTCCATCCATATAAATAAAAGTTCAGTTTAATCAAGTGTTCTTGCTGCTGACTGATCTTCTTCCGCATTAATCAGGTGTTTTACCTGATCTCTTTTCCTAATATTTGGTATCAGAGCCATGGCAGCTTAACTTGAGGTTAGTGCATAACGGTGAGGAAATGTTTTACAATTATATTTAATTGTATGATTTCCTAAGAAAAGATGTAAGTAAGAGATATAAGTATGATTAAGGAAAAAGGTGTGAGGGTTACTCTTTAGGACTACTTGCTTAAAGGCTCGGTTTTCCGACCACAAGAATGTCCTTTGGATCCTAAAATCTTGTTGACTCTTCTTTCCCATTATTATGAATAGTATCTTATTATAGATGAAGTTAAGATTACTTAATTTTATTCTTGTTGAAATAAGACTATTTGCTTAGCAAGAGGTCATTATTGTTTCTTTACGTTTATATTGGTAACTCTGGGACGCCACCAAAGTCGTAGGGTATATCTTGTCGCCGTTTAGCAAGAAATGCGTTTAGGCGTTTGCTCCCGTGAAAAGCGTTGATGAGGCGTGGTTTTACTTAATATAAGCACTAAAGACTTGATTTTGATTATATTGTTTATAATATTTGGAGAAGAAGACGATGTGTCAATGATTACATAAAGAATAGTTTTATAATTTTTTAGTATAGTTATAATTCATTATACTCTACCTGTTTTGCACTAACACCTCAACCCCCATGTCACAATCATCAAATAATGATGATCCGAGTTCAATTAAGAACACGAATTAATCGAAAGTATGATCTCGACACACGGGACAAAATGAATAAATGGACGATCCCTAATATGGATCCCAAAACCATATATAGATATGGAAACTGGATTGAAAAATTGACCAGTAAAATTGCAGTAAAAACTATGGAACAAACTATTAGTTTAAATTCCATGAGTAATAATTTAAATCTTTTAAGTCCTCGTGATTTATATCACCATGTGAAAAATTATAAATTTATTCACATAGGCCTAATACAGGTTGCTTTCAGACCATTGACCCTTTTGGGTATGAATGCTTGTATTCAAGCAACACTTAGAGATGCTAGGTGTCTCGACTATTTACCGTCCCTTATGGGAGCAGTAGAGACTAGTCTTTATCATGGACCAGTCTATTTTGATGTCTATCCTAATTTAAGTTTAGCTTTATCGGATAGAAATCTTTATGAGTCTGTATCATTACAAATTCAGGCTAAAGGTTATAACTTTTTACCTGGATCTGAAGTGATAGGAATTACTTACAGAATTCACTACAAGGTGTTACAGACTTTAACACCTAATGTACGGCATAAAACTACACTGGTAAAGGCTGTGTTAATAGACACAAATCTTTTAACTTCTAGTGTAGCAACACCGGGATGATTCCTTGGAGTGAGATTCAATTTCAGAATCATGGATTTGCGTAAAACTTATTTGTTCAACCACAGCCAATCATTAATAATGATTTTGACCAGATAGTCCAAACAACAGAAGGTGAAGTTATATTGAACTTTAAGAAACCTTTTGTTGGAAGAAGTTTGTCTTTGAGGTCCTCTTACAAGATCTCTATACCACAATCTTCTAGGCATTCAGTTTCAGAAACTGAATCTACAACACAGTACAATCAATCTGTAGAAGAGATCCGTATCTCTAATCAACAAATACCACATGGTATTTATACACAGCAAGCTAGGGAATCTCCCACAGCGTCAGAAATGGATTTTGTTTTATAGATGGATTATACACCTTATGAAACTTATCAATTTTATAAATTAAAATATGAAGAGTTGAGTAAATATTTTACTCCTACATAATTGAAACCTATGCTTAGACCTTATGATGATTATTATGATTATCATCAGAGGAATTGTACTCCTCTGACAAAATGGTTTTGCTTAGAGTATCAGAATCATAAAATTCTGAATGGCAGAGTTGAACGTGCAACTCTGAGAAAAGATATCAGTGATTATCTTAGAGGCAAACAAGAGGCTAGGCTTATTGCCGAGGTAAAAATAGATTTACCTAAGGAAAATACCTTAATTAAAAAGGAAAATAAGTTACCTAATAAAGAGGTAATTCAAGAACAGGAAAGGATTGTTATTCCACCTGTTGTCAAGAAGGATATTACTATAAAAAAATGTCCTACTAATAATTATATTGGAGTACTAGAATGTGAAACAAAACATTCTAAGGTAAATAAGAATATGGGTATTAGGTCTCAATAAAAGAAAAGGATAGTAACCTACTAGTTACAAACAATCAATGATTCTAAGACTTATAAAAACCAAAAAGTCTTAGAGAAAAAGCAAGTATTGGAAGAGACTTGGGCCTAAAGCCAAAGCTCTTCGCTTTTTATTAAGTGTGATCATAATGGTCATAAGACTAGTGAGTGTTCTACCGGACCACAAGACTATAGTAATCTTTTGAAGATAAGAAAATTTAAGATTAATCCACGGGGAAAAGATTTATAATCTTCATTATCTTCAAAACTTTATGACCTTTACGAACCTTGGTTCTTATAATCATATGAGACTTCCTAATACTTTATATAAAGGAAATTCTCATACCACTAGTATTAGGGATCTACAAGATGAGGTCAATAACCTTAAAATGGATATAAAAGCCTTAAAGACCAATAAGAATATGGTGGACAATTTTGATATTCAGAATTATACTAAGACTAATAACATTACATTCCAAAGATGGAATGTCCATGTTAATTTAGTTATTAAAGGAGAATATACTCTCACTAATCATGTTACCCTTATTGACAGTGGAGCAGATCTGAATTGTATTCAAGAAGGTTTAGTTCCTACTAAATATTTTGAGAAATCTACTCAAAATCTTTCTACTGCTAGTGGAGCACCTATGCAGGTTGCATACAAATTATGGATGTATTCATCTGCAAAGAAGGACATTGTTTATCTACTACCTTTCTTCTGGTGAAAGATATGTCTCAGCATACTATTCTAGGAAATCCTTTCCTTAACTCTATCATGCCTATTACTAGTATCACTAATATAGGTATTCATGCAACTATTGATAAAAATAGAGTTATCTTTGAGTTCATAACTCCTCCAGTTCAAAAGCAGGTTGCTATGATTAATACAAATCTAGTAGCCAAAGAAAGTCAATTAAACTTTCTCAAAGAAGAAATAACTTCTTTAAAATTACAGCAAAGACTTCAGCGGTCGGGGAGTTTTGAAAAAAAAAATTGAACAAATTAAAAATCAATTTATTACTTGAAAGTCGTAGTGATATTCCCAATGCTTTTGGGAAAGAAAGCAAACATATGGTTTCTTTACCTATGAATCTAGCTTTAATGAACAGGTTTATTCCCACTAAGGCTAGACCTAGTCAAATGAAATCAGAATATTTGACTTTATGCGGCATGAGATCCGAGTCTTACGGATAAGAAGTTGATTACTCCAAGTAAATCTCCTTGGAGTTATCTGACTTTTATGTCAATAAGGCAAAACTGAAAAAAAAAGAGGTGTTCCCAATTTGGTTATTAATTTTAAACCTCTTAATATTGCCTTTACAATGGATTAGATATCCTATTCCTAATAAAAGGATTTATTAGATCGTTTATCCACACGATCATCTTCTCAAAGTTTGACCTTAAGTGGAGTTCTTGGGCAAGTCCAAATTGCCCCTGAAGACAGGTATAAAACTGCTTTTACAGTACCCTTTGGACATTATGAATGGACAGTAATGCCCTTTGGCTTAAAGAATGCTCCCTCAGAATTTCAGAATATTATGAATAAGATTTGCAATCCTTATTCGGATTTTGCTATAGTCTATATTGATGATATTCTAATTTATTCTAAATCTCTAGAACAGCATATTAAGCATTTAAAAATATTTAAAGAGCTTATTAAACGAAATGGTTTAGTAGTATCGGCCCCAAAGATGAAGTTGTTTCAAACAACGGTGCGTTTTCTTGGGCATAATATTACTGAAGGAACAATTAGTCCTATAAACAGAAGTATTGAGTTTGCTTCTAAATTTCCTGATGAAATTTTAGATACAACTCAATTACAAAGATTTCTTGGTAGTCTGAATTATTTGGCAGACTATTATAAAAATCTTTCACAGGATACCTCTATTCTATACTCCATATTAACAAAGGTTCCAACCTCTTGGAGTACAGCTCATACTAAGGCGGTACAGAAAATTAAGCTTAAGGCAAAACAATTACCTTGCCTATCTTTGCCTAATTTTAATTGGTTAAAAATTGTGGAAACAGATGCTTCTAACCTTGGTTATGGTGGCATCTTAAAACAGAAGAACCCTATCTCTGGTAGAGAAGAATTAATCCGTTTTACTTCTGGAACTTGGAAGAAAGCACAAATTAATTATTCAACTATTAAACAAGAAATTCTGTCCTTGGTAAAGTGTATTCATAAATTCCAGGATGATTTACTGAATCAAAAATTCTTGGTGCGTATTGATTGTAGTCTTTGCTAAACGGTATTCTGAGAAAGATATCAAGAATATTGCTTCTAAACGATTTTTTTGCGGGATGGCAAGCGGATCTTTCTGCCTTCGATTTTGACATTGAATATATCAAAGGTAATTCTAATTCTTTGACTAGATTTTCTAACTAGAGAATTCTTGCAGGGATCATGAGCACCTCTCAGAGAGGCAAAGGTCGTGGTTATACCACAAGAGGCCGTGGAAAAAGCAAAGGAAAATATAATTTCCTTGACAATAAGGAGCAATTTCCTCCGTTATCACAGCAAAAAGGAAAGTCAATGAAAGAGGCTGTCCTTGCTCCTCTGACTCCTTATGTCCCTAATAAAAGGGCGGATCAAGCGATCATTTATCTTCAACCCGAGGAGATGGCGGTGGATGCGATCCTTGGGAAATTCAAAGAAGATATTTTTGACACACAGAAGATATCGTTGTTGTTGACGGCAAACATAGATATATCTATGAAGAAATTTTAGCTTCGGCTACCTCCAGTATGGATATTCACCATACGTTACAGCATCCTGATTCGGAATATAGTCCGATCTCTTACAGCAAAGCCATCTTTAAGAGAATTATCTCTTACAATGAGTGGGGTTTGGACCCCAACAAGTGTCGAAAATTGGGTTCGACAAATATCCTATATAACTACTGGGACTATATCTCAGCTTTTACTAATGTGTTTTTCTATCAGAATTCTCACAGGAAACACTCATGGTTTATCAAGCTATGCCCCACATCCATCAAGACCGACTATCCTTATTGGATCTTTTCAGTGGTGGGAGTATTTTGGTGGAATTGGATATTCTCCGGAGAATGTTTTAGATATTTTTCTAAAATGGACTCACAATCATCCCGGTTTGAAGGCAATGATAAGATGCCAAGAGGATTATCATCCTTGACCTTTTTTACCATATATGGTATTCCTTGGATATTCAAGTGGGATTTTAGTTGTGAATATAATCACCTTAAAATTCCAGTCCTGAAAAGAAAATTCTATTCAAGATGGTGGATTTCTTTTCCAACAGATGAAGTCATCATCAGCATTGAGAATGATTTGAAATCATTCATTGAGCGAACTCGAATTAATCCTACAAAGATGTGGATCTGAGGGAATCCTTTTCGATATGATGAAGAATCTTATCAAATTTCAGAATCCCAGTTTCTCTGATAGCCAAATCAATGAGTTATGCATGGAGAAGCTTAAAAATCATTTTGTAAATTCCTTTAAGTTACCAGTTTTGGAATCATGCTCTCTATCTCCCCTTGTAACATACACTTCCATCCATATAAATAAAAGTTCAGTTTAATCAAGTGTTCTTTGCTGGCGATCGATCTTCTTTCGCGATTGTCGGTGTTTTACCTGATCTCTTTTCCTTTTATTTGGTATCAGAGCCATGGCAGCTTAACTTGAGGTTAGTGCATAACGGTGAGGAAATGTTTTACAATTATATTTAATTGTATGATTTCCTAAGAAAAGATGTAAGTAAGAGATATAAGTATGATTAAGGAAAAAGGTGTGAGGGTTACTCTTTAGGACTACTTGCTTAAAGGCTCGGTTTTCCGACCACAAGAATGTCCGCCTGGATCCTAAAATACTATTGACTCTTCTTTCCCATTATTATGAATAGTATCTTATTAGAGATGAAGTTAAGATTACTTAATTTTATTCTTGTTGAAATAAGACTATTTGCTTAGCAAGAGGTCATTATTGTTTCTTTACGTTTATATTGGTAACTCGGGGCGTCACCAAAGTCGTAGGGTATATATTTGTGCCGTTTAGCAAGAAATGCGTTTAGGCCGTTTGCTCCCGTAAAAGCGTTTGAGGGGCGTGGTTTTACTTAATATAAGCACTAAAGACTTGATTTTGATTATACTATTTATAATATTTGGAGAAGAAGACGATGTGTCAATGATTACATCAAGAATAGTTTTTATACTGTTTAGTATAGTTATAATTCATTATACTCTACCTGTTTTGCACTAACACCTCAACCCCCATGGCACAATCATCAAATAATGATGATCCGAGTTCAATTAAGAACACGTAATTAATCGAGTATGATCTCGACACACAGGACAAAATGAATAAATGGACGATCCCTAATATGGATCCCAAAACCATATATAGATATGGTAACTGGATTGAAAAATTGACCAGTAAAATTGCGGTAAAAACTATGGAACAAACTATTAGTTTAAATTCCATGAGTAACAATTTAAATCTTTTAAGTCCTCGTGATTTATATCACCATGTGAAAAATTATAAATTTATTCACATAGGCCTAATCTGAGGTTGCTTTTCGGACCATTGACCCTTTTGGGTATGAATGCTTGTATTCAAGCAACACTTTCGGAGATGCTAGGTGTCTCGACTATTTACCATCCCTTATGGGAGCAGTAGAGAGACTAGTCTTTGTCATGGACCGGTCTATTTTGATGTCTATCCTAATTTAAATTTAGCTTTATCGGATAGAAATCTTTATGATTCTCAGTATCATTACAAATTAGGGCTAAAGGTTATAACTTTTACGGATCTGAAGTGATAGGAATTACTTACGAGAATTCACTACAAGGTGTTACAGACTTTAACACCTAATGTATGCGGCATAAAACTACACCGAGGTAAGACTGTGTTAATAGACACAAATCTTTTAACTTCTAGTGTAGCAACACCCGGGATGATTCCTTGGAGTGAGATTCAATTTCGAGAATCATGGATTTGCGAAGCTTATTTGTTCAACCACGACCAATCATTAATAATGATTTAGACCCGGATAGTCCAAACAATGAAGGTGAAGTTATATTGAACTTTAAGAAACCTTTTGTTGGTAGAAGTTTGTCTTTGAGGTCATCTTACAAGATCTCTATACCACAATCTTCTAGGCATTCAGTTTCAGAAACTGAATCTACAACACAGTACAATCAATCTGTAGAAGAGATCCGTATCTCTAATCAGCAAATACCACATGGTATTTATACACAGCAAGCTAGGGAATCCCCCACAGCGTCAGAAATGGATTTTGTTTTATAGATGGATTATACACCTTATGAAACTTATCAATTTTATAAATTAAAATATGAAGAGTTGAGTAAATATTTTACTCCTACAGAATTGAAACCTATGCTTAGACCTTATGATGATTATTATGATTATCATCAGAGGAATTGTACTCCTCTGACAAAATGGTTTTGCTTAGAGTATCAGAATCATAAAATTCTGAATGGCAGAGTTGAACGTGCAACTCTGAGAAAAGATATCAGTGATTATCTTATAGCCAAACAAGAGGCTAGGCTTATTGCCGAGGTAAAAATAGATTTACCTAAAGAAAATACCTTAATTAAAAAGGAAATTCAAGAACAGGAAAGGATTATTATTCCACCTATTGCAAAGGAGGAGATCACTACTGAATGTAATTTTACTATGGTGCATAATTATATTGGTGTGTTAGAATTTCATCAGAAAAAATGGACTACTACTGATGAAAAGGAGATGACAGCTATTCATCCTCCAACAACACCTTTGAAACTGAAAGATAGTCTGGAGACTGCGGCTTATATCAAGCCCACCCAAGAAGAAGCCCACAAATCTGTGCGGATGGAGGATATTAATAAAATTTGTAAACAGAATAATTATACAAATTTGTGTTTACAAACTATTGGATCTCAATTAATCATAATTGAGAATAATACTGAAAATATCCTTAAACATACCCCTAGGATTGATCCTAATAAGGATAAACAACCTTTAAAGAATATTTCTTTAAAACAAAACAGTTCTTTTGGTCATATTAGACCATCTATTCAGCCTCCTGTGGATATTCCCAATTTCAAACTGGATCAGTCTTCATCAAAAAATGATTTTATTGAGAAATTATACACCCAATTAAGCAAATTAAATCTTAATATTCTTTCTCAAGAATCTAACTCTGAAGATGATATTAATCCAAATGAAATTTTGGATATTGAAGCAAATTTCGCTTCTCTAATCTGAATAAAATAACTTATGAACGAATCATGAGAAAGTGAGTCATATAGGTCACAAGCCAGAATTATTATCCTAGACCCACTCCTCAAGATATTCTTTATGAAGAAGCCTATTTTAATGACCAAGTGTCTTATCAAGCTAAGACTATTTACACTTGGAATATTGATGCTAAATCTGACTATCAGATTTATCACGCTTTCCAGGAGATGCTCATGTATGCGAGTGTTTGCAAAGCCCATGGAAATACAGATGCAGATGTCTGCAGGTTTATTTCCCATGGATTTGTAGGTATTCTTAAAGGTTGGTGGGATAATGTTCTCACTCATGAGCAAAGAGATGAAATCTATAACTCTACCAAAGTGGAGTTTAGTTCCGAAGCTAATCAGAATATATCTATTTCTGACGCAGTCTACACTCTATGCCTAACCATTGTCCATCATTTTATTGGACCAGAAGGTTTGTAAATCTGAAAAGAATAGAGAGATGCTGCAAAATCTTAGATGTCCTACTCTATCTCATTTTAGGTGGTATAAGGATGTCTTCCTAGCCAAAGTTCTACAATTACATGATGCTAATAGTGAGCATTGGAAATCTAAATTTATTGATGGTCTCCCTAACGTCTTTGCAGAAAAGGTTAGGAAAAAGCTCAGAGATCTTAATGGAGGATCTAATATTTCTTATGAGTCTCATACTTATGGGAGTCTCATTAGTCAGGTCATTCAAGAAGGTCTTAGTCTATGCAATGATCTTAAGCTACAGCATCAGCTTAAAAAACAGAATCTTTCTGGTAAACAAGAGTTAGGAGAATTTTGTGAGCAATTTGCTTATGATATTCCTTCTCAAAGAAAGAAGAAAATTTCTTCCAGAAAACCCCAGAAAAACAGTAAGAGAATATATTCTCGAAAACATAAAAGGAGTTTCAACAAAAATTGGAAACCTAATAAAGATTTTTATAAGGATCCACACAATAAAAGTAATATTACTTGTTTAAAATGTGGAAAAATTGGTCATTATGCCAACCAGTGCTATACTAAACAGAAAATCAATAATCTAGAGATTAATGAAGATCTTAAATTACAATTAAGTAAAATCTTACTTAATACTAGTTCTTCTGAATCTGATAATGAATCTGAAGATCCTTACTCTAGTTCTTTAGAAAATGAAGCACCATGTCAGTGTAACATGTTGCAATCTAAATGTGATAGCATGAGAGCTATTTTACAGATGAATGGGTTAGCTATTAATGTTCTGACCTCAGAACAACAGTCTGTCTTAGAGCTTATCGACTCTATTACTGAACCTGACACTAAGCTAAAGTTAATTAAAACTTGCTTTAAAACAGTTAAGGACAACATTGTTGATCCTACAGAAGGATATAATCTTAAAGAGGTTTTTGATCGCCTAGGAAAGAATAAACCTAGTTCCTCAAAATCTCTAATCACCCAAAATCTCAATGATAAAATCCAGAATCTCAACAAAGAGATTCTTCATTTAAAGCAAAGAGTGTTTCAAATAGAGAAACACTATTTCAAGGAAGACAGTAACTTCCAACACTGCAGTTTCACTTCCTCTATACTTTCTAGGAAATGGAATATTTTTATAACCTTGATTATTGACAGAGAGTATATTCTGGATAATTATATTGCTTTAGTCGATAGTGGTGCAGATATGAATTGCATCCAAGAAGGATTAATTCCACCAAAATATTTTGAAACTACTACTCAAACTATGACCAGTGCTAGTGGTAGTAAAATTGCTATTCAAAGATCGACTTACTAAGGTTAATATTAATAAGAATGAGGTTAATATACCTCTATCTTTTCTATTAATTAAAGACCTTACCAAAGAAATTATCTTTGGGAACCCCTTTCTTAAATACCATTATGCCTATAAATAAAATTGACAATTATGGTATTTACACTAACTTTGAGGATCATCCGTTGGTCTTGAATTTATCTCTTCTTCTTTTTGCGTAACGGGAAGATCCAAGATTGTGAAATATAATTCACAAACAAAGGCTTTATGAGTATCCAAATATTTTGGAAATAATATACTCTTCATTATTCAGAGAATATTTCTCCAGGATTATATCCTGTACATCTAAGGCATAATTGAATGTCTTTTTACATAATCCAGCATGCTCCAATTTGGTTCATTGGAGAATCCATTATATGGAAAGCACACAGAGCAACCATCAAAGGACTCTGAATCCTTTCAGGATACTGCTAATGTTGAGATTATCAACATTCTTGAGGACAATTTAGGCCTCCTTAACTGGGATCATTCCCAGGAGTCTGTTAGTATTTCTAACAGCATCAACAAGGGTAAAACCTTGGAGTCTGAACCTTTCAGCACTTATGCGAGTTCTTCGCATAATTTTTCTAGAGAGTCTAAAAGTACTGGTAAAAGAAAAGTACGATTTGATGATCTAGAGTTACCTTATGTCTATGATAACCGACATAAGTTCTTTACACATCAAAAGCTTCACAGCTTTCAGAAGTCCATTTTGGACAATGTTATCAATACATTTGATCAAAGATAATAAAAAGATCTTATCCGATTCTTAAAATCATCGCTAAATATTTTAGCAAGCTTAACGAGTAACTCAATCAAGCCTTGGTCTCGGGTTGATAAAACCAATAGTTCAAAAGATCCCTTGATTGTGTGGCTTGGAGTATTCTCTCCAAAGACTTTTTGAATATTTACGGAATAAAGCCAAAATTTCCCTTCCAAAGACCTTTTTACTGAATTAATCCAAAATCTTCCTCCTTCACATTTTCAGAAATGGATTAATAATTGGAATTCAATAGTTTTGGGTTCTTGCCCTTTGATTATAAAAGGTATTGCCCATATTACTGAAGGCACTCACAGTATACATCCTAGTCTTCATATCTTCCTTCCTTCCACATTTTGGCAATATTTTGGTCCTGAAGATATGTTTTTAATTGATGAATTACTAGAGATGGGATTTATTAAATCCATAACCATCAGCACAGAAGTATCTTTGGAAGCCAGGGAACTAATGACAGAACATTCCCGCCTTCACCGTTGGTCCAGGGCCATAGAAAATACTATGATAAAATGGCGTGGAACTATTTTATCGTGAATTTATTACGACTTGTCACGAATATCTGAGAAGATGAAACTTATCCTGCAGTATTTTTGGTGCGAATCCATAAACAGAGACCTTTTGATGACATATCAAGAGTCATTTCTCTTTCGGAATCTAAGGAGAAGTTTCATATAATTACAGCAGAAGACAGGATCAGAGAAATGGCCGAAATCCGTGCTATTGGTCTTCATCAGATTAAATGGATTATCGATCTAATTCAATTACAAAAAGTATCCAAAGTTTACTTTTAAATGCGAATCGATAGATTTTAATCCTTACAGAATCCTTGGACAATTCTAATAAAACCAAATTCTTTGAGCAATTCAGCAGGATTAGCTCTTTGGCTCTGATACCAAATAAAAGAAAAAGAGATCAGGTAAAACACCTGATTAATGCGGAAGAAGATCAGTCAGCAGCAAGAACACTTGATTAAACTGAACTTTTATTTATATGGATGGAAATGTATATTACAAGGGGAGATAGAGAGAGCACTCTTAGCAAACTAGAAAGAAAATTGAAAGGTAAAATATTAGATGCCCTCAACAAGGGTGAGGTATCCCTTTTATACTAGTCGGAACTCAAAATATAATTTGGAGTCCGCGAGAAGTGGCTCACGTGTGCTTCAATAGTGCAAATGTCGGTGGGCCTTTGACAAGGCATACTTGTCTTTTACTTTGTCTTCAAAGGATAAGAATCCTTTTAATACTTTATTCCATTACCTTTTGACTTTAAAGGAAAGAAAAAGGTGAAATGTCCCTTTCATGGGTCCTTCTTGGATAAAGTAATAAGAATCTGGTTGTAAGTAGTATGCTGATTTTATTTACGGTCCTTAATTTGGGCCATAGTATCCGCCATTATCTTTGAAAAGATAATTATTATTATCTTTGGTATTCTGAAAATTCTTGAGTGTGTAAACTGAACTTCCTTACTTTTTAAAGGAAGTAGTCTTGGATTCTGTTTTGCCTTAAGGGCTTCTTTAAATTTAGCCCATATGTCCATAGGTTCTTTCCGAGTCTTGGAAGAGCTTGGATATAAGCGGGTTATTGCTTCAGTAATATCAAAATTGTCACCCAATTCTTCGGGGGTGACCTTCTCCGCTAAGCTAAGCAAATTGGTTGGTTTCTTCCCCGACTATTAATTGATGTCATGGAAACATCATCATGTTGAGAAGATAGCATTGCATTTTTCGAGGATGAAATTTCCTTAGTACCACAGGATTCCAAAACGGTAACTTAAAGGAATTTACAAAATGATTTTTAAGCTTCTCCATGCATAACTCATTGATTTGGCTATCAGAGAAACTGGGATTCTGAAATTTGATAAGATTCTTCATCATATCGAAAGGATTCCCTGTATCCACATCTGCTGTAGGATTAATTCTGGGAGTCTGTTCAATGAATGATTTCAAATCATTCTCAATGCTGATGATGGCTTCATCTGTTGGAAAAGAAATCCACCATCTTGAATAGAATTTTCTTTTCAGGACTGGAATTTTAAGGTGATTATATTCACAACTAAAATCCCACTTGAATATCCTAGGAATACCATATATGGTAAAAAAGGTCAAGGATGATAATCCTCTTGGCATCTTATCATTGCCTTTCAGCTGAGGATGATTGTCAGTCCAATTTAGAAAAATATCTAAAAGATTCTCCGGGAGAATATCCAATTCTGGACCAAAATACTCCCACCACTGAAAGATCCAATAAGGATAGTCAGTCTTGATGGACTGTGGGCATAGCTTGATAAACCATGAGTGTTTCCTGTGAGAATTCTGATAGAAAAACACATTAGTAAAAGCTGAGATATAGTCCCAGTAGTTATATAGGATATTTGTCGAACCCAATTTTCGACACTTGTTGGGGTCCAAACCCCACTCATTGTAAGAGATAATTCTCTTAAAGATGGCTTTGCTGTAAGAGATCGGACTATATTCTGAATCAGGATGCTGTAACGTATGGTGAATATCCATACTGGAGGTAGCCGAAGCTAAAATTTCTTCATAGATATATCTATGTTTGCCGTCAACAACAGGATACTGCTGTGTGTCAAAATATCTTCTTTGAATTTCCCAAGGATCAGGCATCCACTGCTCATCTCCTGGTTGAAGATAAATGACTGTTTGATCTGCCCTTTTATTAGGGACATAAGGAGTCAGAGGAGTAAGGACAGCCTCTTTCATTGACTTTCCTTTTTGCTGTGATAACGGAGGAAATTGCTCCTTATTGTCAAGGAAATTATATTTTCCTTTGCTTTTTCCACGGCCTCTTGTGGTATAACCACGACCTTTGCCTCTCTGAGAGGTGCTCATGATCCCTGCAAGAATTCTCTAGTTAGAAAATCTGGCAAAGAATTAGAATTACCTTTGATATATTCAATGTCAAAATCGAAGGCAGAAAGATCCGCTTGCCATCCTGCAAAAATCTGTTTAGAAGCAATATTCTTGATATCTTTCTGTAATACCTATTTAGCAGCACTACAATCAATACGTACCAAGAATTTTTGATTCAATAAATCATCCTGGAATTTATGAATACACTTTACCAAGGACAGAATTTCTTGTTTAATAGTAGAATAATTAATTTGTGCTTTCTTCCAAGTTCCAGAAGTAAAACGGATTAATTCTTCTCTACCAGAGATAGGGTTCTTCTGTTTTAAGATGCCACCATAACCAAAGTTAGAAGCATCTGTTTCCACAATTTTTAACCAATTAAAATTAGGCAAAGATAGGCAAGGTAATTGTTTTGCCTTAAGCTTAATTTTCTGTACCGCCTTAGTATGAGTCGTACTCAAGAGGTTGGAACCTTTGTTAACGGAGTATAGAATAGAGGTATCCTGTGAAAGATTTTCATAATAGTCTGCCAAATAATTCAGACTACCAAGAAATCTTTGTAATTGAGTTGTATCTAAAATTTCATCAGGAAATTTAGAAGCAAACTCAATACTTCTGTCTATAGGACTAATTGTTCCTTCAGTAATATTATGCCCAAGAAAACGCACCGTTGTTTGAAACAACTTCATCTTTGGGGCCGATACTACTAAACCATTTCGTTTAATAAGCTCTTTAAATATTTTTAAATGCTTAATATGTTGTTCTAGAGATTTAGAATAAATTAGAATATCATCAATATAGACTATAGCAAAATCCGAATAAGGATTGCAAATCTTATTCATAATATTCTGAAATTCTGAGGGAGCATTCTTTTTCTTTTATTTTGGTATCAGAGCCATGGCAGCTTAACTTGAGGTTAGTGCATAACGGTGAGGAAATGTTTTACAATTATATTTAATTGTATGATTTCCTAAGAAAAGATGTAAGTAAGAAATATAAGTATGATTAAGGAAAAAGGTGTGAGGGTTACTCTTTAGGACTACTTGCTTAAAGGCTCGGTTTTCCGACCACAAGAATGTCCGCCTGGATCCTAAAATACTGTTGACTCTTCTTTCCCATTATTATGAATAGTATCTTATTAGAGATGAAGTTAAGATTACTTAATTTTATTCTTGTTGAAATAAGACTATTTGCTTAGCAAGAGGTCATTATTGTTTCTTTACGTTTATATTGGTAACTCTGGGACGTCACCAAAGTCGCGTAGGGTATATGCTGTGCCGTTTAGCAAGAAATGCGTTTAGGCCGTTTGCTCCCCGTAAAGCGTTGACAGACGTGGTTTTACTTAATATAAGCACTAAAGACTTGATTTTGATTATACTGTTTATAATATTTGGAGAAGAAGACGATGTGTCAATGATTACATCAAGAATAGTTTTTATACTGTTTAGTATAGTTATAATTCATTATACTCTACCTGTTTTGCACTAACACCTCAACCCCCATGGCACAATCATCAAATAATGATGATCTGAGTTCAATTAAGAACACAGAATTAATCGAGTATGATCTCGACACACAGGACAAAATGAATAAATGGACGATCCCTAATATGGATCCCAAAACCATATATAGATATGGAAACTGGATTGAAAAATTGACCAGTAAAATTGCAGTAAAAACTATGGAACAAACTATTAGTTTAAATTCCATGAGTAATAATTTAAATCTTTTAAGTCCTAGTGATTTATATCACCATGTGAAAAATTATAAATTTATTCACATAGGCCTAATACAGGTTGCTTTCAGACCATTGACCCTTTTGGGTATGAATGCTTGTATTCAAGCAACACTTAGAGATGCTAGGTGTCTCGACTATTTACCGTCCCTTATGGGAGCAGTAGAGACTAGTCTTTGTCATGGACCAGTCTATTTTGATGTCTATCCTAATTTAAGTTTAGCTTTATCGGATAGAAATCTTTATGATTCTCAGTATCATTACAAATTCAAGGCTAAAGGTTATAACTTTTACCGGATGCGAAGTGATAGGAATTACTTACGAGAATTCACTACAAAGGTGTTACGGACTTTAACACCTAATGTACGGCATAAAACTACACGGTAAAACTGTGTTAATAGACACAAATCTTTTAACTTCTAGTGTAGCAACACCGGGATGATTCCTTGGAGTGAGATTCAATTTCGAGAATCATGGATTTTGCGTAAACATTTGTTCAACCACAGCCAATCATTAATAATGATTTAGACCAGATAGTCCAAACAACAGAAGGTGAAGTTATATTGAACTTTAAGAAACCTTTTGTTGGAAGAAGTTTGTCTTTGAGGTCCTCTTACAAGATATCTATACCACAATCTTCTAGGCATTCAGTTTCAGAAACTGAATCTACAACACAGTACAATCAATCTGTAGAAGAGATCCGTATCTCTAATCAACAAATACCACATGGTATTTATACACAGCAAGCTAGGGAATCTCCCACAGCGTCAGAGATGGATTTTGTTTTATAGATGGATTATACACCTTATGAAACTTATCAATTTTATAAATTAAAATATGAAGAGTTGAGTAAATATTTTACTCCTGAGCAATTAAAGCCTATGCTTAGACCTTATGATGATTATTATGATTATCATCAGAGGAATTGTACTCCTCTGACAAAATGGTTTTGCTTAGAGTATCAGAATCATAAAATTCTGAATGGCAGAGTTGAGCGTGCAACTCTGAGAAAAGATATCAGTGATTTTCTTAAAGCCAAACAAGAGGCTAGGCTTATGGCCGAGGTAAAAATAGATTTACCTAAGGAAAATACCTTAATTAAAAAGGAAAATAATTTACCTAATAGAGAGCTAATGCAAGAACAGGAAAGGATTGTTATTCCACCTGTTATCAAGGAGGATATTACTATTACAAAATGTAATTTTACTCCTACTAATAATTATATTGGAGTAATAGAATGTGAAACAAAACATTCTAAGGTGAACATGGATATGGTGACTGTTCCTCCTCCAATAAAAAAGAAGGATAGTAACATACTAGTTACTAAAATCAATAATTCTAAGACTTATAAAAAACCAAAAAGTCTTAGAGAGAAGCAGCATTGGAAGAAACTTAGGCCTAAAGCCAAAGCTCTTCGTTTTTGTATAAAGTGTGATCATAATGGTCATAAGACTAGTCAGTGTTCTACTAGACCACAAGACTATGGTAATCTTTTGAAGATAAGAAAATTTAAGATTAATCCACAGGAAAAGATTTATGATCTTCATTATCTTCAAAACTTTATGACCTTACAGAACCTTGGTTCTTATAATCATATGAGACTTCCTAATACTTTATATAAAGGAAATTCTCATACCACTAGTATTCAGGATCTACAGTATGAGGTCAATAACCTTAAAATGGATATAAAAGCCTTAAAGACCAATAAGAATATGGTGGACAATTTTGATATTCAGAATTATACTAAGACTAATAACATTACATTCCAAAGATGGAATGTCCATGTTAATTTAGTTATTAAAGGAGAATATACTCTCACTAATCATGTTGCCCTTATTGACAGTGGAGCAGATCTGAATTGTATTCAAGAAGGTTTAGTTCCTACTAAATATTTTGAGAAATCTACTCAAAATCTTTCTACTGCTAGTGGAGCACCTATGCAGGTTGCATACAAATTAACAGATGTATTCATGTGCAAAGAAGGACATTGTTTATCTACTACCTTTCTTCTGGTGAAAGATATGTCTCAGCATACTATTCTAGGAAATCCTTTCCTTAACTCTATCATGCCTATTACTAGTATCACTAATATAGGTATTCATGCAACTATTGATAAAAATAGAGTTATCTTTGAGTTCATAACTCCTCCAGTTCAAAAGCAGGTTGCTATGATTAATACAAATCTAGTAGCCAAAGAAAGTCAATTAAACTTTCTCAAAGAAGAAATAACTTCTTTAAAATTACAACAAAAGACTCAACGGTCGGGGAGTTTGAGGAAAAAAAATTGAACAAATTAAAAATCAATTTATTATGAAGTGCAGAAGTGATATTCCCAATGCTTTTTGGGAAAGAAAGCAAAGATATGGTTTCTTTACCCTATGAATCTAGCTTTAATGAGCAGTTTATTCCCACTAAGGCTAGACCTAGTCAAATGAAATCAGAATATTTGACTTTATGCGCATGAGAGATCCGAGTCTTACGGATAAGAAGTTGATTACTCCAAGTAAATCTCCTTGGAGTTGTACGACTTTTTATGTCAATAAAGCAAATTTGAAAAAGAAAGAGGTGTTCCCGTGATTTGGTTATTAATTTTAAACCTCTTATCTTGCTTTACAATGGATTAGATATCCTATTCCTAATAAAAAGGATTTATTAGATCGTTTATCCACAGCGATCATCTTCTCAAAGTTTGACCTTAAGTCAGGTTACTGGCAAGTCCAAATTGCCCCTGAAGATAGGTATAAAACTGCTTTTACAGTACCCTTTGGACATTATGAATGGACAGTAATGCCCTCAACCCACGGCATTACTGTCCATTCATAATATTTTACTCTTGCTTAATAAAAAGGAAACAAAACAGTATTTGAATTATATATATTCCTTTTGAGCAATATATATAATTCATTATATATATATAATGAATATATATATAAATAAATGACCGGTACTATGCTTATCACGAGGGGATTTAGAAAAGGAATTGTGAATTCCTATAAAGAATGAACTGTTGTCGATTTAGGAGACGGTTAGCTCTAGGATTCTAACGGGGGTATACACCTTTCGAGGTGGTGGGCCACCTTTAAAGGGATGCATCACTGGATGTAGTCCGGGAATTCCCTTTCTACTTTTCTAGATAACCATGCTTGTACGTGTCACGTTGTATGGTGCTTAGCTTGTGTGAGGTTACATGTTACCTCGATGAGATTTAGACGCGAGGAGTGAGAGTTTAGTCCACTCCTGGATGTGTGTCAGGATCCTGAGCAGTCTGCAGTCGTCGAAAGGTTGACCACCGTAAGTTAGGTGACAGCCCGTATGGGGGTCGTGGTCACAGGACCCACCTGAGCCCTAAAAGCTTTGGGGATTTTGTGTGTACGAATACAACAACGGCATTTCAGCTCCCTGCCGGTAAAATCAGGAAAACAATGGTGCATGTTTCACACTAGAAAGTACTGAACCGAGATATGCCTGTGACTGGGGCTGAGTACCAATCGTACCCTCACCATTCTAATAGGCAGCGGCCACAATAGTTGTATGATGATTGTGAAAACTATATTTTGAATATTAACGAAGCATGTCGAAATGATTTCTACTAGTTAGTGATGTATTATATAGTCACGATATTTGGATATTATTATGGAAACTCTGCATGTTTTAAATGTTTTCTATAAGTAGACTATTTATTGGTTATGTGCGTTTCTACTGGGCATAGTTGTTTTGCTCATCCTACATTAACATTTCAGCCGAACCAATTGCGGAGGAGGCATTCCCTAACCCTAGTGATGATGGTTATGGGGATTTGGGCGGATTTCCTTATGCTTCACGAAGGATAGGGTCAAGTATTTTGTGGTATAGGGTGAAATTAGTTCCTTTTGTTGTTTATAGAGAGTATTAGCTCCTTTGGTTGTATAGGAGAGGGTATAGCTCTTTTTTTGTTGTATATATAGAGAGCCAGTTCATTTTGATGTAATACTCGATATATTGGAGTAATAGTTACACTTAACATTTTGGATACATTGCTATTAAGTATGAAGTGGGTTTATATATATATATATATATAAACCCACTTCATACTTAATAGCAATGTATCATATATATATATATATATATATATATATATATATATATATATATATATATATATATATATATATATATATATATATGTGTGTGTGTGTGTGTGTGTGTGTGTGTGTGTGTGTGTGGTTGTTGGAAGGTGGAATTTTGTGAATTTCCAGGTTATTATAGGTTTTTTTGTATACGAAACGTCGATTAAACAAAGGAAACTCCGCCGAAATTTCGTTAGAATTGGGATGGTGTCGGCCTCGAGATTCACTCCTCGTCCTCGGGATGTGTGTTGGGTCTCGGGGCGTGACAGAGACTCAGAGAGGCTATGGAGCCTGTAAGCTCAAGAGAGCGTTCTGCTCGCGGAGAGCTTGTTAGCTTATGAAAACGTATTGCTCACTAAGAGCGTTCACGCTGAGTCGATCCTAAAAGTGTAGGTCCTCAACGAGCGAGACTCGGAGAGGCTGTGGAGCCTGTAAGCTCAAGAGAGCGTTCTGCTCGCGGAGAGCGTGTTAGCTTATTAAAGCGTATTGCTCACTAAGAGCATTCTCGCTGAGTCGATCCTAGAAGTGTAGATCCTCGACGAGCGAGACTCAGAGAGGCTATGGAGCCTGTAAGCTCAAGAGAGTGTTCTGCTCGCGGAGAGCGTGTTAGCTTATGAAAGCGTATTGCTCACTGAAAGCATTCTTGCTGAGTCAATCCTAGAAGTATAGGTCCTTGACTAGCAAGACTCGGAGAGGCTATAGAGCATGTAAGCTCAAGAGAGCGTTCTGCTCGCAGAGAGCGTGTTAGCTTATGAAAGTGTATTGCTCACTGAGAGCGTTCTTGCTGAGTCGATCCTAGAAGTGTAGGTCCTCGACGAGCGAGACTCGGAGAGGCTGTGGAGCATGTAAGCTCAAGAGAGCATTCTGCTCGCGGAGAGCGTGTTAGCTTATGAAAGTGTATTGCTCACTGGGAGCGTTCTTGCTGAGTCAATCCTAGAAGTATAGGTTCTTGACTAGCAAGACTCGGAGAGGCTGTGGAGCCTGTAAGCTCAAGAGAGCGTTCTGCTCGCGGAGAGCGTGTTAGCTTATGAAATTGTATTGCTCACTGAGAGCGTTCTTGCTGAGTCAATCCTAGAAGTATAGGTCCTTGACTAGCAAGACTCAGAGAGACTATGGAGCATGTAAGCTCAAGAGAGCATTATGTGCTTGAGCATGTTTGAACTCCTAAGAGTGTTTTGTTCTGTAGAGACCAAGCTGTGAGTGGTTTCCTCATTGTGAATTGATGTAGAAGATAAAGCGACCTCAACGGAGCTGGTCTCAGGTGATTGTTTCTTGACCGGAGGAATGGAGATCTTGGCAACAGGAGTTGGTGCGACCTCTGGGGTCTTGACAACAAGAGCGGAGGCGACCTCTGGGGTCTTGCCAACAAGAGCTGAGACGACCTCTGGGGTCTCGTCAACGGGAGAAAAGTGGTGACACTATGTAGCGTTCGAGCTCAAGTGAGCATTATATTTAGCTGGGTGTTGTGACCCGAGTGAGTCTGTGGGCATCCTGCTTTGGAGATCGTCATCAATAGCTAGCCTTGAATTGGCGTGACTATAGTTAGCCCCAGTTTTGGAACTTCATTGACTAACCCCAGTTCGGAGATGGTTGTGGCTATCCCCTAGTTTGGAGGTTGAAGAACCTGTACAAAATGCGAGATGTACAAAATGTGAGAGTAGTAATTCTATATATGCATAGAGCATAATAACTGAATTGAGCCTATTGAGATGACAATGACTAGCCCCAGTTCGGAGATGGCTGTGGCTAGCCCCTAGTTTGGAGCTTGAAGAACCTGTACAAAATGCGAGCTAACACCAAAGAGTTAGTACGACCTAACAGTAGTAATTTTGGAGATGCATGGATCATAATAACAGAATTGAACTTGTTTGGATGGCAACAATGAGCCCCAGTCCGGAGATGGTTGTGGCTAGCCCCCAGCGTGCATCGGAGCTTGATTGACCTGCACTAGATCGAACTAATATCCAAAAGAAATTAGAACAAAAAATTGTTAACTTGGAGACTTTTCCCGCTGGAGTAGGGTAATGTGCCCGTTCATTGTGCCTAGGTGACCGACTAAACTCTGGACTTGAGCTTCGAGGCTTGTCATGCTTCGTGGGCTTGAGACTTTTGGTTTCTGGAGTTTGGATTTGTTAGATGGCTTCTCAAGAAATCGAGACCACAGACGGTGCCAATGTAAAGGGGTGTTTTTCCCTTACATATACAGGTGGAAGAAGAAGGGGATTGGATTTGGGTTAGACCGAGTTCGCTAAGTAGTGAGCTGCCTACGTATCTTCTCTTGATTCTGGGGGAGAGAAAAATCAGGTCTGACGTAGTTCATGTAGGTGGTATTTATAGTCGTTGAGTATGAAGACCTGTGAGACACATGTGCTGACATGTACAGATGTATGGTTGAGATCAAGGATGAGTGTTAGGTTGGCTTTGGTAGGAATTCTGTAATGATGGGGATAAGTAGCTGTGGTTAGTAGCTTGCGCCAGTGGTTAATAGCTTGCGGCAGTGGTTTGTGAAAGTACACCTTTGGTAATGATTGCATATGGATAAGAGATGATATCATAAGTCGAGGCGTTCTGCGTGAGATCGTCTGTTCGACCTATGTTATCCTGGAGCGAGCTGAAATAGACCACCTATATGAGGTGAGCTGCTTATGAAGCGAGCTTTGAGGACGTTGACATGAGGTCGGTATGGTATTTCTGTTTATGCTGGACACGTGTCTAATATTCATTAGATGTGAATATTACTCCCTCACAACCCCGACTCTATTGTAATGCTTCTTACCAGTGTGAATATGTCGTGTATCTTTTGTCAGATTGGTGATGTTGAATGGACGGAAAGAAAACTAGATGGCCATCCTTGATGTTCGTGAATATTACTCCCTCACATCTCTTATTTTCAGGAAAGATGGCCATCCTTGATGTTCGTGATACGTTATCTTTTAAAATGTATGAGATCAAGGACCCTGAGGTTTCTGCGGTACTAGCCTGGAATTGTTTTTGGCACTTGGTGGAGTCTTGTGGAGAGATCTTTAATGTAATTTAAACTAATTAAATTTGGATTGTTGCTCAATGTAACTCAGAGATTCGATGTTTTTAAATTGGATTTATCTAAAATGGCATGGGTGAAGGTTGAAAGCATAGACGACCGGATCTTCTTCTTGGGCGGAAGGTCCACATCAGCCCGTGCAACTGACTTTGGATTAAAAGGAAATTGCATATATGTGCAACGTCAAGGATGTACCAGCGTTGATAGATATGACTTGGAAGATGGAACCACAACAGTTCCGTTACCTTGTCCAAAGAAATTTCCTCACTGGCACACGCCATTTTGGGTTGTCCCAAACTGCAACATACAGGTGATTCTCCCCTCCTCAGTCAGTTTATTTTACTTTACATTATATTAGCTAGATCTTATATTTCATACCGGTTAATTCGTTTAATTTTTTATTGGGTTATTTAAGATGGTTGCGTGGAAGATGATTCCAGTTGAAGAGTATTGTGTGATCCCACTGTAATCTGATTGTAAAATGGGTCTAACGAAATAATAACTGTGCGCATAGAGTGAAGTAGAGTGAGAGAAAGTCCTGAAGGCATAAAAAAAATAAAAATAAAAAAACAAGAAAACAAGGTTTTAGTTGCTGACAGGCGACAGCCTCTTCCACCACGCCTCGTAAGATCCATACTAATTATTTCATTTAAAATGATAGGAGCTTTATGAAGCCAATGAACTAGAAAATTTTAACCTATCGTTTGTATGGTTAGGTGGCAAAGGTGGAGGAACCCAAAGATTGTTATCTTTTCAAGTTAGAGTGGTGTTGGCAAAGTATGTGTTGAATAACATACCTATTTATAATATGGCAATCTATAAATGGCCAACTGCTACAATCAAGGAGTGTGAAAAGATCATCAGAAATTTTATTTGGAGTGGCAACCCCTCAGAACAGAAGTTTATGACACTAAATTGGGAAAAGACATGCAAGCCGAAAGAAGAAGGTGGATTAGGAGTAAGGAGACTCAAAGATATAAATCTCTCGATGCTACTAAAAATGGCTTGGTGTATGGTAAATGACAACAGTGACTGGGCATGCTTTATGAGAGGGAAATATGGGGGACGAAATGGTGAATGGACAAAGTACAAGAAATCATCCATTTGGTCTGGCATGAAGTGGGCACTCGAGGAAGCCAAGACGCATACTAGTTGGACCATTGGCACAGGCAAAACATCAGCATCTGGAAAGACAGTTGGACAGGTTTAGATGCTCTCTGTGATTTAATCCCTATGCACAACGGTTTCTGGAGGCAATGCAGCTCCAAGTTGAGTGAATGTATCAAAAATGATCACTGGGAATTCACCGCAGAGTTCACAGAAATTCCGAACAGGGTGGGAGTGAACTTGAACTTACTACAACAACCTGATTCTACACAAGAGGATACCCGAATCTGGATGCCAGCCACAGATGGGCTATTTTCAGTCTCTACTGCATATGAAGCTACCCGGAAGAAAGAAACAAAAGTGAACCGGTATTCATTCTTATGGAAGTCTGTGCTTCACCCTAGTGTTCAAGGAATTGGATGGAAAGTTTTTCGAGGAGTGATGCACACTGATGATAAGCTAAAGGCAAGGAAATTCAGCTTGGCGTCCATTTGTTGCATGTGCAAGCAATATGAAGAGACTCAAGAACATATACTCTTTGATTGTAGTTTTGCACAGAAACATTGGGAGTATCTCAAACAGAGCTTCTATATTCAAAGAACTATTCACTCAAGGAATGATGTTCTCAATGCTTGCAAGAAGAGAAGCCCGCTAACAAGAGATATATGGTCTACAGCATCCATCACGTGCCTAGTACACATTTGGAAATCAAGAAACAAGAGACTATACGATGAAGTGCAGGTCAAGGACAGCTATGTAAGAGCACAGATCAGAAAAGCAATTCTAGAAGCCTACATGCAATCAGCTGGAACTATGGACAACACATCTCAAGAACTTGCCACTTTGCACACTCACGGGCCTACAAAATAAACTCGAGAAGAGCACCTAGGATTATGGAATGTTATTGGTCTCTTCCTCCATAAAGGTTTTCTAAAGGTGAACACGGATGGTTGTGCTAGGGGAAATCCGGGGGATCTCGGCCGGGAGTGACTCTCGGAATTCACACGAGGCCAAGTGATAGGAACACTCATAGGAGGTCTCGGGATTACAACCAACTATGTGGTGAAACAGTTGCAATTGTTGAAGGTGTTAAGAAGGCTATCGAGTTGTGGTGGGATCGAATTGTGGTAGAATCAAACTCGAAAGTCTGCAATTCAAGCCTTCGGAAAAGCAAGGTACATTGGAGATGCAAAGCGAGAATGGAATAGACTCAAGACCAAAGCAAACATCATTCTCACTAGTACATGGAGAGAAGTGAATTTCGGAGCAGATAAATGTGCCAAAAGAGGAGCAACATTAGCAAATGGGCAGCAACAATGGTGGCCTCACAGACCAGATTTCCTACATAGTATGGAGAACCAACACTTCACCTACTACTATAGATTTATTGCTTAAATCGTTGTAATGTTGGAGGGGCTATCAGAGTCTCTCACCTGATATAACTGTATCTTTTTCTTTTTGCTATATACACAATTACCTTTTAGCAAAAAAAAAAGGCATTCCTTCGGAGCTCTTAGACATTATCTTATCATCCCTTTTCTTAGATGATTGGATTCGTTTTCGCCTTTCTTGCAAACTCTGGATGTCAATGATCCCACCTATACGATCAAATCATCTTCTTATGCATTCTAAACCTGAATCTCAACACTTACCGTGGCTGATGTCCTTCCCATATGACAACAAGGGTGTATGCACATTTCATCACCCTATATACGGTGATACCTACATCAGCGACATCCCTGAATTAGCAGGTGCAGTCATCCACATTGCGAAATATGGATGGCTGTTAATGTCACGAGCTACTCACATTTTCTTTTTCAATCCATTCACTATGGAGACAATCACAGTTCCTGATGTTGAAGACTTCAACCGTTTTAGGGGAATCTCCTTCTCTGCTCCTCCAACTTCCTCAGATTGTGTAATATGTGGGTTTGCGGGTAGGTTTTTGTCGCTCTATAGTAAAGGTGAAGATACTTGGCGTGAATATGTTTACGATCTACCATCTGAGTTCTCAGTTTCTCCTTGCAACCCAGTTTTCTGTGATGGTGTTTTCTATTGTCTGGGCATAGAAGGAAACTTGGCTGTTTTCAATCTAAAGGATTCAGAAGAGGAATGTCAACGCAGTGTCCTCCAAGTACCAAAAGCTTTTCCGTCTTCAATGCATTCAGCCATGCGAAGGTCCATTCAGAGTTTCATCGTGGAGTATGATGGTGAGATATTATCAGTTTTTGTGGGTTTTCGCGGTATTCCTATTTGGATTTATAAGTTGGATCGATTGAAGATGAAATGGATTACATTGGATAGTTTGGGTGACAAAGTGCTTTTTCTTACTCACACTTCGTCTATTACCTGCAAAGTTGAAAGGGGCAGAGAACAGGATATATTTCCCAAGGTTCCATGCATGGAAAGGAGAGCGTGTTCTATTCATTATCAGCAAACGCCTACCGTTGTTTTGGGAGCAATCGTTCACGTCAAGATTGGACGAATACATGTGAACACTTGCACTGCACCTGGATTCAATCTGGGTAAACAGCAAAAATGAATAGAAGAGGTCCAGGATCCACACTGCCCACACAGTCACTTTTGTTCGATAATACTAAATTCTAATTACGTTTTATTTTGATTCCTTTATTATCTGGATTCTAGATGATTCTGTTCAAGTGGAAAAACAGGAAATATATGCATTTTTCAATGACTTTTGGAATAATCATAAGTAACAGGAATCAATGTGCATTAATCCATTTCTGTGATTTAAACACTCAGAATTTCCCTCTAAAGATTTCACCCAAGTTGGACCACATTAGATGATCTAGTGCTGGGTTTTTTTCGACTTCCAAGTTCCAACATGTTTATGGTAGGTCTTATTGCCCTGTCTGGCCTAACTAATGACATTTTTGTATCCCAACAAAATTAACAGAGATTGGGCCTGAAGCCCGTGGTTCTATATTAATTATGGATAAAAGACATAGACTTTTATAATTATGTCAAAAGCCCATCCGGTTAATTTTTTAGTAATATTACAAATTTGTCTTTCACTCCCTCTTCCCCAAACATAAATCTAAATAGATCGAAAACAAACAAAAAAACAAACCCTAGTTCTCCCAAATTGAACTGAAAAATGCAACATGAAAATTCAAAATTCAAAATTAATGATGATTCTGCCGATTTTGTGCAATAAAAACCAAGATCTACTTGAAATAAAAGACAACTAATTACTACAAAGGTGAGAAACTAAATTTAAAATCTTTATATATATGTTTAATTTCAGTTTTATTTTGTGTTTTGGTTGAATGAACTTGCTTCTTGCTCAGATGAACATGAAACTTAATTGTTGATGCTTGTTGTTTGATTTTACATGTTTTCAACTGTCAACTCCCACTGCAATATGCAACATGGATGTTGCACTATCAATTACCACTACAACATGGATGTAGCACAGTCAATTACTATTCCAACAACCACTATCAACTCCCACTACAATATGGATGTTGCATTGGCAAGCAACATAAATATTGCACTGTCTATTACTACTACATCAACAATCACTGTCAACTCTCACTGCAACATGAATGTTGCATGCATTGTCACCTCTACTGCAACATGAATATTGCATTGTCAATTACAACAGCAACATAGATGTTGTATTGTCACATCTACTGCAACATGCATGGATGTTGCACTGTTACATTGACATCAAATAATTGAGATTACATGTACTCATATACGAATGTTAAAGAACTTAATGGTTATACACAATAGAAAGTGCTCTTATTACTTTTGATTCAAATGTACTCTAAGTATTGTCTTGATGAAGTTAACATAAAAAGAATGGATCTTTAGCTCAAAAAGGTAGTGTTTGGGAGAAGAATCTCAAAAGGATGGTGGTTCAAATCCACCAAGATTCTTATATATATATATATATATATATATATATATATATATATATATATATATATACGGTTTTAAAGAGTGTCACTCTTATAGTGACACTCTTATCTCACACTGGTCGTGGGATCCGATCTGTTTTCGAGATCATCAAATCTAATTGAAATAAAGGGTATAATGGTAATTATAGTGTCTCTCCCAAATTTCGTTTCTCAATCTCCAGCAAAACCAATGCCTTCTCTCTCTCTCTCTTTCTCTCTCTCTCTCTCCTCTCACTACAGAAAATCTTCAAAAATCGAAACCCAAAATCAACAATAGCTATCATTCATAATCCAAAATCAAACCCAAAATTTCGAAACCCACAAATTGATTCACTTAATTGATTTCGAGTTTGATTCACAAATTTGCCTCTTCAAAAATCGAAACCTAAAATCAAATAACCCAAAATCATGGTGCATGCTAACGTTTTTACATAGAATAAATCTCTTTCACTCTTTTATTTTCATAAGATTTATTATTATTGTTTGTTTCATTTTTATGATAATCATGCTTTGATCTGATCTAATCTTAGTAGTTTATGGGTTGTTTAGATCTAATATTTCAGTTTCACATAGTGCTTGGTGTTCTGCAATCCACTGCAAATGCTACTAGTTTTCTACTTATCAATATGTTGAACGAGGGACACGCCATATTTTTTGCAAGTTCAAAGTCCACATTAAGGGTTCAATTCCTTCTATTTTTATGTTGTATCATGATGAATATGTAAAGTTGTGAACCATAATTTAGTTTCGCATTTCATTCATTTAATTTCCTTTAATGTATAAATTTGAACACTCAATCCGATTTTAGCCAAAGCGTCCAGTTAACTATTTAGTCAGTAACTGATATATTCTTTCTCCCTTGGTACATGTCCTTTGCGACCTCCTTCACACTTGTGTAGTGCCTTATGCTGCTGATAAAGTCCTCTTTGTTCATTAGCTTACTAGCAGTGGCAGAATCTAGACAAGGCTATAGCCTCATCAAATGATCAGTTTGATTTTGAGGTTTCCTTCCCTTCACTTTGCCGATCTCATTGTTGTAATCTTTGCTATTTTACTTAGTTACATTTCAATGGATAACTAGACTATATTTTACAGGTTAATTACATTTCTACAGATAACGAGACTATATTTTACAGGTCAGGTGGCACCCTTATTTCCTGAATCCTTCAGCTCCAAAAGAAGGTGTTGTTAAGAAAGTTCATTACAGGGAGAAATTTGGACCTCAATCTGAAAGAATAAAAGCTCGAATGGCTAAGGTTTTTCTTCCGTTCTTTTTATCTATATATACTGTGTGTTTCTTTGGTCCAATGCATTTGGTGTTAATGAGGTTTTGAATCATGTAGGTGTTCCGTGGTCATGGTCTTGACTACGATGTGGATGGGCTCACGTAAGCTTGAATCAAACTTTAATTCCAATCGTTACAAATAGATGAATCAAGAAACTGTTGCTAAATTAACATTGACCGATATGCTTAAATATGTAGGGGAAACACTTTAGATAACCACAGACTCATAACATTTGCAGGGCATCAGGGTTACGATAAGCAAAATGCTCTTGTGGAGGAGTTGCACCTCGGCTATTTCACCCAGGGGAAGTATATAGGAGACAAGTGCTCATTCTGTGATCATAGCCCGACAATGGTTTGCAGTTTTTATTTTAGAAATATTAACAGTGTGACTCTTTGTAACTGATGCAGGGAGTTTCTTGTAAGCCGCTAAAAAGGTTGGAATAGAAGGAACAGCGGAGTTTCTTGATGACCCTAATAAGGGAGTCCAAGAGGTCTATTCTCCATAAACAAATAGGTTTTTTCTTATATTTACACTTATTATTTTCTTTTTAAAACTGACATTCTTCTTGGTGGTTATCCGAAGGTTTATTTGAACTTGAGAAGTACTCCGACCACATAGTGCGTTCCATACTATGTGGTATGTGCTCCATCTCATCATTATTCTCACTAAGAAGTAAAAGAAAATTTTCCTTCTGTTGATATTATGGATTTTTTTTTTGCCTTACTAAGACGATTCTTCTGACAGATCAATGGAAAAAACAAGCTCAGTGGCGGCCAACCCCCTGAGGTCTTTGCAAGAGCTTTTCAGGCAGCTGACTAAATCAATGTAACTAGGGTGCATTTGTTGGAGATTTGTACCTACCTTTGTTCAGCTTTGAAAAATAAATTGGTTTGGATTTGAGGACGCAGTTGTTTATGTACTCTATTGAAGCATTCTATCCCCGGGCATACTATGTATTCTATTGAAGCATTCTGTCTCCGGACATATTATGTATTCTATTGGAGCATTCTGTCTCCGAGCATATTGAAACGGACTGCGCATTTTGGGATGTAATGGTGATTTTAACATGACATTTGTCTATTGTGATATAGTAGCTAACCATAATTCTTAACTTAAATTTAGTCAACTTAAAGCTCTTCGGTTCGCATTAAGCCAAGCAAATACAAATTGAACTGCACTGCCGACGAGCTGATATAATGTCATTGATGGCCACTTACGTTCCTGAGAGGATTGTGATTCCAGTGTACACTTCGCAACTACCAAATAGTGCGTGTAATAAAAATTTGAAGGATGTACATGAATGCCCATTGAGCGCCAAGTCCAGAATTGAATAATCTTAGGATGTGTTCGATTTGTAGGAATATAGTTCCGTGGGGGAACTGCCATTTTATATGTTTCGTTTGATTGAAACTCGAGAGATACTGAGATGAGAGAAACCATGCTCAAAAATTGCATTTTGCCAAGTTCGACTGTTGAAAACACGTATTTTTTACAATCCATATGCACACTTCGTTTGAGACCAACTTAGTTGACAATATTTATCTTGGATATTCACAAATTGTACAATTTCTTCACTTCCCCTTCAGTTTTCTTTACCCGTTGGTCCTTTCCGCCCACACCGTTTGGACTTAATCCCAAACGATATGGCCACACCGTTTGGACTTAGTCCCAAACGGCATGGCCACACCGTTTGGTACTAAGGCCAAGCGGTGTGGTATGCCGTTGGGACTAAGTCCAAGCGGTGTGGCTATGTCGTTTGGGACAAAGTCAAACAAACGACGCCATTTTTGCAAGTTCAAAGTCCAAAGCGGCATGGCCAAACCGTTTTGCGACTAAGGCCAAACGGTGTGGCCATGCCGTTTGGACTTTGAACTTGCAAAAAATGGCGGCGGTTCTGTTTGATTTTTTGTCCCAAACGGCATGGCCACACCCGTTTGGACTTAGTCCCAAAACGCATGGCCACACCGTTTGGCCTTAGTACCAAACGGTGTGGCCATGCCGTTTGGGACTAAGTCCAAACGGTGTGGCCATATATCGTTTGGATTTGAACTTGCAAAAAATGGCGTGTCTGTTTGGACTTTGTCCCAAAGCGGCATGGCCACACCGTTGGACTTAGTCCCAAACTGCATGGCCACACCGTTTGGTACTAAGGCCAAGCGGCATACACCGCCGTTTGGACTTAGTCCCAAACTGCATGGCCACACCGTTTGGTACTAAGGCCAAACGGCATGGCCACACCGTTTGGGACAAAGTCCAAACAGACACATTTGATTGTTGAAGGTGTTTGATAGTTTTGTAACATACATTGAGCAATCAAATTATTGGAATCCATTCAAGGGAAAATAAGTTATCCCCAAGGTCAATTAGTTTTTCGGTTTCTTCCATTTTGCAAAATATTTGACTTAGCTATGATTGTTATTTGCATTTTGTTAGTTAAAATAGTTAAGAGAACTTTGTTTTCTGATCATGTTGAACGATTTATTCCCAGGGGATGCCAAGTCTTGTGGAAGGGAGTGTAATTAATAGCGAGGGTAGGATTCAAGGTGCGATAGCAATAGCTAGAACCAATTTATACACTCTTTGATTCCTTTTGCCTCACAACTTTGCCCGAGAAAATTTGAGTTGCCTCACAAATACCAAGACAAGCCAAAAGAGTGAAAATAACTAAATAAGCCACTTATAGTTCGGTACCGCTTATAGTTTTATACTGAAAGGCACACAGTTGATACATGAAATTCATAATATATGAAATTTCTATTTCTCACTCCTGAGTATAAATAAGTACGACCACAAGACAAATACATGAAAAACTTCACTCATCAACCTTATTTATAATCAAGCACAATTGGAATTTGAGCACAATTTTTCATGAAAAACTTTAAGCGATCGTCTTCATAATCTACTTCTTCTTCAACAATCGCATCTTGATATTGTTGATACTTCAGCCTCGATAAATTCCATCTCATTCATTCCTTCGCCATTGTACCAATGCAAGAAGACCTTCCTACTGAAAAAACATAAGCGTAAATTTTGCACATAACTGTAATCCAAAGCAATTATTGTGAAGCTACATCCAAAGCAACTTAGGATAACTCATCATCGACAACGCCACACGACATCCAAAGCAACTTAAGCCAATAACACCTTAACCAGCCACTTGATAATACACAAAACCGCTAAGAGAAGACAGACCAACAACAACTTAAATATTAACATTCCGATTGAGTGTACTAGCACCCTGCTTATCAAAAACCTACTTGGATCCTGCTTCATCTGAACTACTAGAAGCTTCCGCTGCCACGCGGACGTGTACTAGCACCCTGACTGTCCTCACTGAAGATATCATTGTCACTTGAATGGGAAAATGACTCCAGATCATCATCCGTAACAGCATTTGCTTTTAAGCCCCTTCCGGCCTCTCTTACTCCTTTTCCTTGCGGTGCCAATCGATTGCTTTCAAGCTTTCCTCTTGCCTTTAGGGAAGTCTTCTCAATGGTGACCCAACAATTTTACTTTCTAGCTCCTTTGTGGTTCTCCCTTGGCATATTCAATCTCCTCTGTTTCAACTAGAGGTGACTCGGAGTTAGCTTTATGCGTTTCTTCCTTCCACCATTCGTCTGAAAAATACAGTACACCATTCAACAATTTTTCTAACGGATTTTCATGCTTAGAAAGAACTTGTACCATAACATATTAGGATATATAAATATCTCGGTGTTACTTGTTGGCCTCTTGCTTTTAATTGATCGGGAAGTCAATTGTTTATGCTCTAATAGTTAATTGTCTACTAGGAATACCACTATTCTATTACTATTGACTGCAGGCCATATCTTTCGAAAGAAATAACTTTTCATTGAACACCAAAGAAATAGAAAGTTTCACATTGATTTTCGTTTGTATACCTTGGGACCACGATCAACCAGCTGAGCCTATTCATTTCTGTTTCGCAAACAATCAAGAACAGCTTGCGAATGACTTGAATATGCATAACGCTCTCCATTGTGTTTTCTCAAGTTATTCCAGTGCTACAACAGCGAAATATTGGAAAATTAGTATATAAAATGTAAAACAGAGTAAATTGAGTTCTTAGCAGAAGTGAAGAACATACACATACCGGAAGAACAACATTGCACAGTTCTTCATATGTCATCCGCCTGCCTTCGCTCATTATCTAATCAAGTAGGCCTGTAAACAAGATTTGGAACTTAAAATTCTGAATAGAAATAAGTAATGGGAGTGGAATTTGTGTGAAATAAATAAATAATTAATTTAGAGAGATGTTTTAATTTAAAAGGCTTCGAAATTCAAGAGAGAGATAGAGAAAAAATAGATCGAGAGAGAAACCGTACCTGTTTGAATCCTTCTTCATCGACACTTGAATAGGGGTTGAATTTCTGGAGATGGTTCAGTTTTTGTAGATTCGAAAATTTCTAGAGTGGAGAAGAAGACCATGAGAGATAATCAAAAATTTCGCATTTTTTTGTTTTTAGGTTTCCGAAATAATTTGAAATTTCGCATTTTTATCATAATTAGATCTGATGATCTCATCTTGAGATCTGACGGTGCAGGAGAAGTGTTAGATAAGGGTGGCACTATAAGAGTGGCACCCTAGACAAACCGATATATATATATATATATATATATATATATATATATATATTATTTTTGTAATATCGTTTATTAGGTAGGTGTTCACCTGATGCTAAATGTCAAATTAACTATTTTTGTGTTTGGTGAAATTTATATATTGTTAGAATATCAATCCAAATATAGAGAAGTGTTCTCTCAAAGAGGTGGGTCCTGAAAAGATAAGTCTCATGCATGGTTCTTGTATAATATCTCACTGCAATATTGATGTTGCACTGTGAACTCCCACTACAACATCGACGTTGCACTGGCAACTCTACTGCAACAAGAATGTTGCACTGTCTATTACTACTGCAACAACCACTGTCAACTCCCACGTACTGCAACATGGATGTTACATTGTCAACTCTACTGTAACATGAATATTACGTTGTCTATTACTACCAAGTCAGTGTTCATTGAAGAAAGTCTCATGCTTTAGATATGAGTTGTTGTGAAACGTAAAACCTATGCCATCTATATATGGTAAAAAGGTATAATTTACCATCACAAAACCATTGGTTTTTTTAACTTACTTGCGCAATGCAAAAACTGTTTGTGCGAAAAACAAATCTAAAACATGTCTTTAACCTAAGACAAAATCTAATATAATACATATACAAATGTTATCGATCATCTATGCAAAGAGGCATCTTATGCAAATACTACCATCAAATGGGGGTTTTATTCCTTTTTACACCAAAAGGTGTTAGAATTGGATCTAGATGGACTCGAACCATCACTCTCTCATTTAATGAGTGCTCTTCCATTTTTAGCTTATGGATCCTTCGTAAAACTACGATTTGTCTAAAAAAAAAACAACAACAACAACAACAACGCACAGTCTAATGCTCAGAAGAATCACAAATACAAGCAATGTCTCGGCATAATACCCCTTTGAAATCTGATGCAGCCTCGGAGGGAGGCAACGTGGTGTTATTCATGTCATTGTACAAAATGATATTAGACAAGATAAATATATCCTCATAACATCATATGATTTATCTTCGAATTGTAGCGGTTTGCTGTTTGTAGGAGAACCATTGTGTCTTCTATTAATCCAAGATAGCAACAAGCTTCACCCAATACCAAATATCTGCATTAATTGCATAAGGATAGTGAGATACCATTTATTCCAATAATCCTCCAAATCAATCCACATAAACCACAATTGCTAAATAAATTGAGATGAATAATTTACCCCCATTGACCTTCTTTATCATATTGTTTACAAAACACAGCCATAACTTTTTCTTCATATTAGAAACATAAAAGCATTTGATCTTGAGTGAAGATTGTCTATCAGATGAATTGGTTGATGAAATTTTTTCAGAAAGAAGCTTCACTCTTTCTCTCGAAATCTCTTGTTAACTACTATTGTCTAAAGAAGTAGTCAATTCTTTATCATACATCATTTTAAAGCTAAGAATGTATTCCTAGAGCATATTAGCCACTTCCTTAAATCGAAAGAAGTGTTCTAGAATTGAGTTCCAATGCTACTTCATATCTAGGTGAAAGTGCAAGTGATGCATCAAAAAGATTAAGTATTGTAACCATCTCTAATTGATCTTGTGTTGTAATAAGAGTTCTTGCATCTTTGACATTTCTATCGACATCTGTTTTACACCATAACAAACAAGAAAAATTTCATTTCTTTAAGTATTTGAAGCTTAACAAAGTCAAACGTACACTATACCTTAACAAAACCAAGCTTAAAACTCAAAAATGAAGAACACCAATTCTCATTTACACATTAAATCAAAAACCCAACATAATAAAAATCTAACCTTTTTCTTGCCAAGCCACCAATGATTCCTTTCTCCATTATCCATGGATAGCAAATTTATGTTACTCAAACATTTTCAATTGAAGAAATCATATATCACGATCTCAAACTCAATAAAAGAGCGATTTTTCGAAGACAAGCTACAATAAGAACTAAATAGAGAAGAAAAGGGTAAATTTGGTATTAAAAGAAACTAAAGGAGATGATCTAATTGGGTCAATGACCTTATTCTGCAATTTTAACATGCGGAAACTTTTAATTCACAACTAAAAAAATGGGTGGGCTTTAGCCGTAATTCAAAAAGTCAATGGGTTTTAGGCTAATAAAGACTGGAATCAGTGTTTTTACCCCAGTTTTATGCAAAATTAAAATCGTTTATGGTCCACAGTGCGTCATGAAGTTTTATGGGAATTCACCTCCTTAGAATCGTTTCACATGGGCCTAGTCGAGGACTCGAGGCAAATGTTCTGACATTTCCAAAGAGAATTGCACTAGCATCTCTCCACCATGGGAACAATTTGAAGTGTCATAGCTCTTTCAATTGTTTGCAAAGTCATGCGGTATTGGGATGTTGTTGTTGTCATTCTGTTAAGTTGATGTGATCTAGCGTCAGTAGGAGGCGGAAGAGTACGAACTGTAAAAGTTGTGCCATTTGGATCGAAAGAACTTATCCATATGCTCGATTTCTTGCTTGACTCTGATTTCTTTGTCTTTCAGTTGTAGCACGTCTGGGTCCATTGGTCGTTTCCCTTTATCCATGAATCCTATTGTAAGGATAGATATAACATAAATGAATAGAAGACGTATGGGAAAAAAACGATGCTACTGCCTATTGGGTTGCACAAAAACCCCCCAAATACCATTCATATCTATAATATAAAAAGGATAAGAGAAATTGCAGTATAATTTTTCCAATAATTCTAAATCAAAATAATGGAATGTAACACGTCGATACATATATAATAAAGAATCATCAAATCATCCACAATTAAACTGATTGTAGAAGCCAATAAAAACGATCAATCTACAGAAGCATCTACATCTAAAGGGATTAATGACAGGTGCACAGAAAGAATGATCAACAATGCACTCACTTGCACCAAAATAAAATATTTTTAAAAAGAGGTTTGGCTTGTGAAAAGCTTAGTCTCAACTAATAGCATGAGGCAGAAGACATAAAATATTATGCTACATGAACGTAAGCAATATACATATGTAAAACACATATAGAGAAAGAAGGAGATGCTACCTCAAACAACAAAATGCATTATTATGGCTTAAGTTGAAATATAGATATATAAATAGTGTCATAATTCGAGAAATGATATGATCTTAACAAAGATAATACAAAACACAAAATGACATTCGTAGAATGTCAAAATATAACAACCAAAGCAGAAGATAACTTAGGCATATTATCACCTACCCTTAGGCTAGAGAGAGAGAGGAAGATCTCAAACAATGAAGAACATGACCATTTTCACGGTTTGATGAAAAGACAGATACTTGAAAATTATATTTAAGAACAACCATTAAGATAGAGTTTTCGCTACTCTTTATCGCCCTCCAAAAACTGACGTGGCCCTGGGTTTTAAAGCTCTGCATTGGTGATGCCCTAACATGTACAATATATCATGATATTGGAAGAAGAGATAGAGAGACGAGAGTATCTAATAATTTTTTTTTTGACAATCAATGTAAGATTCGGTTTAAACTTCAATGGTGACTTCTTATTACTCTTTTACATGTTTTAGAACCATGATGGTATAAACTCTCTACCTAAATGGTGGACGATGAATCCGCTTTCATGAAGATTACATTAATTAAGTTTTAGACTTCCACTTATATTAATTCCTTCCGTCCTTTGTTTATCTATGTCTAACACATCTAATGGCGTTCTTCATTCCTATCTATATAGTGAGATGCAATTGTTCGTGTGTAATATATATCACCACTTTAGGATATTTCTCATTGTTTGTTTATATCTCTATATATTGGGTTGTTTCACTCCATATTTTTAAATTAAAGCAAAAGCATGTTTGGTTATTCAGTTATTCCTTAATTAGTTCCCTATCCTTATGGTTTATATATGGTTCTCTTTATGAGGTGATTGTAAATGCTCGATTTGGTCTAAGCTTTACAGGTCTTGATTGGGGATGGAAATGTGAATTATTGCATTTGGTGTTGACTAAGTTCGCAACAGATGCAAGCTGCTTACATATCAAGTTCTTAGGTGCCACCTAAATCAAGTCAGACGTAGTTCCTCTTCTCTTTATATAGGCAAGATGTCCGCGCTTCCTTCTCTCCCGTGCCAGGTCAAGTTCAGGACTTGAGGTCATTTAATGAGCCATGATGGTGAGTTGTGGTGGAGTAATGAAGTGCGCGCCTGGAGCTCTGGTCTTGATGGAGACAACTGTGGCATACATTACTATCTGTTATGGCACGAGCAAGTGTGGATCTTTTGGAGATCGTTGTAGCCATTGAACTAGTAGGACGATCTCGTGTTCTTGGTTTGAGTTGCTATGGAGCGATCTGCAAGTACGGGGTGCTGTGAAGCGACCTGTAGGAGTATGTGGTGGAGATCGGTTGGTGGCTTCGCTTGTGCTGAACACGTGTATAATATCTATAGGATGTGGGTATTAGTCCCTCACAGTAGTGATGTGATATTCAGAGGACACTTCTCTTTTGAAATTTACATGCCTAAGGTTGAGTCCAATGACTCCCTATCTCCATAAAAATGGAGTCAATGGTTATATGTGTCGGAGGTTTCTACTCTCTATCCGTAAATTGCTCTCTATATATATACGAAGTATTATTGAGGAATAGAGAGTACATTGTACGCCCAATTGATATCGATTGGCTCAATTAGGCATGTTTAAGTGGCGTAGAAAAAGAAATGGTCATTCATTAAGTGGCTCAGAATGATATCATTATTTATTTTCATTATGCGCCAGAGATGAAGTGGCGTAGGATATTTTGGATTTCACAATCCTACGAGCCATACCCCTTGTCAAAATTAGAGCTCAACAACATATACTCCCTTTCCAGTTCACAAAGAGTGCCAAGTGTACGACTACGATCCCAACCAACTTCCTTATTAAACCTTAATAAATTCTTTGCTTTTCTTTTCACTCGCATTCAACTCTACTATCCAAAACTAGGGCTGGAAATGGAGCGGGTTTGGGTCGGATCAGACTATATCTATGCCCAGATCCATTTTTTCAAGACAAAACCAGATCCGGATTCATGACCCGAATGGATCCAAAATGTCATACCATATTCGAACCATTTCTTTAAATGGTATAATCA
The DNA here is from genome assembly GCF_015680905.1 of Coptis chinensis. Classification (NCBI taxonomy): domain Eukaryota; kingdom Viridiplantae; phylum Streptophyta; class Magnoliopsida; order Ranunculales; family Ranunculaceae; genus Coptis; species Coptis chinensis. The sequence continues at coordinate 19,450,752 of NC_141456.1, read as the reverse complement.
GATCCGACTCGACCCGAATTGCAAACCACAAGGTCTCAATCACCCAACGTTTTGATAATAACACAATACGTGCAAAAGTAAAACACATGAATTCTTATTTTGGATTTGGATCTAGGAGGATCCGAACCGTTTAGAGTAGAACCATATTTGAACCCGAATTAAAAATAGATAATCCATATCCGAACCATTTCTTATTCGGACTCATTCATTATTAAGGTCCAAACCCGTTGAAATAGATTTGGATCGGGTCAGATTCGGGTCAAAACCCGCACCATTTCCAGCCATATCCAAAACCAAAAGTGGAAGATTCTCTCTAATTTCATAACTCCATATCCTCTCAAAGAGAGAGAGTCGAAACTTTATGGATTTAAAGAATTCCAAATCAGCGAATCTTTGTGGTAAGTTTTAATATATGTTTCTTAAATATAAGCTATTGATAACATCATATTTAAACTAAAAACACATCTTAACCGATTAACCTCACAATTGTCTAAGAGGGTACAATGATAACTATCAGAATAAGAAGCTATGGGGCTGAGTGGTTTGTGCTACATCCCTAATTTAGCTTTCAAATAGACATTATATTGTTGCCTTGCCACCAAATAGACATAGTTAAGGGGTTTTGAATAAGTTTAACTAAAATCTTCACGAAGATTTTTTATTTTTTTTTACTTGGATAATAATATTAAAACTTTGACAAAGTCCTATATGTCACATCAAAGACCATTAATACTCAGTAGTTGAGAATGCTCCCAGTGACCCACGTCAGCCCCCCTTTTTTCTCTCACACTGACACATCAGATTTTATCTAAAAAAAAATGAATTCTACGCCCTTTTTCAATTGTTCGTAGCCCAAAATAGTTAAAAACCTATTTCTATACTTTCAAACTCTCTCTCTTATTCTTCTTCCAAAATAATTGAACTCTGAAGAACAGACAATAATTTCTTGGAGAAGAATGCAACTTTCAAGTAGTTACTCGACGAAGAAATCAGTCTTGGAGTGTCCTTGATCTTCATCAATATAAAGTCTATAAATTTCGACGAAGAAGAAGAACCATTAGAGAAGAAGAAGAAGAAGATGAAAAGATTTCTGCATTTGAAGATAACCACAAAACGTAGTTGAACAGGGAAGAGATATCTCCACCACCTTCATCTTCAAGTCCAGAAACACTAGAAACATTAATTCAAACTCTCTCAAGATGACGCCTTTCTCAGAATATCCTCCTCTGAAAGGATGACGCCTTTCCACCACCTTCATCTTCAAGTCCAGAAACACTAGAAACATTAATTCAAACTCTCTCAATAGTTACTCAATAGATGAGAGCAACTCATTTGGGGTGCTTGGAAGTTCTGGAAGAGGTCTTGACTAAACATTACGGTGTTCCAGTAAGTTTGAAATTCACTTGGTTCAATTCTCAATGGTGGGATGCTCTTAGTATATTTATTGTTTTGTTATTGTAACAAATTGGCTTCATTTAATCAGATTGATGATTATGGCCAAGAGAAGTTGTGGAAAACACAGAAGCAGCTGATGCCACGGAAAAGGAAAAATCACGAGTAGTTTCGGATTGTATGGGTAAAGAATGCCCGAAGCGTAGTGTATATTTTAAAAATACATTAAGCTACCAATGATTCCATCTATGTGTTGCAACAGGGATGTGCATAAAGTTTGTGCAGACTATGGAAGGAAAAGCATGAACCGCCGGTGGCTTGAAATTGATTCAATTTGAAACAATGTCGGATCCTTCGGCGTCTCTTCTATGATTGCTCCCTAAGACTGTGATTTCTATTGAGGCAAAGAAGGGAATGAATCTGGGAATTATGGCATGAGTCGAATGCAGGTATGATTTTCATTGTAGATGGGGCAGTCAAAAAACATCATTTACATTTTTCCATTTTCCCTTTGGCTTAAGATATTTAACACGAAATAAATCTCCTACTATCAAACGGCGTTTGAAATTTTGGGGATAGCAAACCAACCATCCTTCCGAGAAAGTTTTTCATTTGGTTTGAGGTTGTTTCCAATTTCAATGTACAGGAGTGTAAGTGAATAAACACTGTTAGAAGAATTCTCGTACTTTTTAGCACATTCAGATCCCACAAAAAAGAACTAAAGTGGTTCTTTAACATGCTTTTTATAAAAAAATTCTCGGCGTCTTCTTTGGATATCGATCAAATGAAATAAGCAATGTATTATTTAAACTTTTCCAGAGAAAAGGCCTCCACTGGATACACAAATACCCCCTGTGCAGCCGAGGAGTATTTCCAAGGACAATATCAAAGATCCTATGTACCCTCGGTGGCCTATTCATCCACACGGAGTGCCTCCCATCTTCCAACCGCATCCAATGCATGCCATGCCTTACTATCAAAACTATCCAGAATTGGACCATTTTTCCAGCCACCCTATCCTCCTATGGACGATCCTAGGTGCTTCTTTTCAAACTTTATATACATGTACTAATTTTGCACTAGACATTCTATTGTTATGCAACTAGATATTAGTGGCCACTGTGTTTGTTGACATTTCATGTTTATATTCTAAATTTTCACACTCTATAAAACCAAATTCGCGGTTATTGTAGGCAAACTTTGGTTAGTGGTATTTCTTGCCAAAAGCGGGACCAATGTGCAATCAAGAAGAGGTATAAGGAGTGCTAACGTAATGTATCTTAAAGACCTTGCACTAGGCTAAGCTAAAAACAAGAACCGTTTTCTCACCCATGTCCGTTCAACTACTACCGTGGAGTTTCACTCTTTTGACAAGTTTTACACCGTTAAATAATTGTGTGTTTGTCCGGTTTTCATAATTTAGGATGTGTTTGATTGCATTGCACAAGGGAATGAATGCTTGCAATGTGAATGCTCTTACTCTACCTAGGATCGGTTTGCCCATGGTGAAGATCGAAGAGTATGTCTACTATTTGACTAAACGTCATCATAGTTATAGCAGTTTTGGCGTTTTGTGAGTCCGTGTTATTGCCTTAATAATGGCCTCGATGCATACATGTGGTAAATGTTTGATTGTGCTTGCACAGGGAGTTAATATATATACAAACCCGAGGTTTCATCGGAAGGCCCCGTGCTTTCAAAGAGCAATTCACTTGAACTATTTGATGTACTTGATTTGTAGATTGGATTATTCTTCAAGTACACCTATATATTTTTTTTTTCTGGGATTGAGATATTGATAGAACTCACGGAAGAGATGTGTGATCCCAACGTTGCTCGAGAAATAGAGCCTAAGTCTCTTCGGGACAACCTCACGCTTTACGTTTGTAGTGTCCCACTTCAACCGAGGGAAAGGGCCATTTTCTCTCTTTTTTGTTTTGTTTTTATTGATTCAAGAGGTGTGGGTGTGAGTGAGGTTTTGAACATATTTCACGTAAGATAGGAGTTAGGTAGTAGGATATGATCAGCGAACGCACAAGCACACATTGTCCACATAATAGATAGATAGAAGAAAACTTTAACCAGTTAATACATGAAATTATAGCCTTACAATGAAGTTTATCAAGGGACCACACGGGCATATTATTTGCATTATAATGCACAAACATCCCATTCGAAGTTTTTTCTAGGTTACTTGGCTTCTTCGCTCGTTGAGCAGTTCACACACATAACTTCAATATGATGTCATGTCGAGAACTCATTTTACTTTTTACAAGCACAAACAGATTTTTATTTACATACCGAAACATCGACGCAGGTTCCATGTCCCAAACAAGAAATCCGTGGGCCTAAGACCGTAAGGCACCGGAAAACCTGGAGTGGCGGCTTCTTTCCCTGTTTAGAGGAAGCCTTGCTACTGATCGATTGCATACCGGTTGTGAAATTTTTCTTTCCCACTCGGGATCTAGTATATATACGTGCCAAAACCTTTTGGTGGCATTTGCTCATTATCCCTATCCATCCTCCTATTGCTTGCTTGCTTGCTTCTCCCTGTACCTCTTATCAAGAAAACTTAGAAAGTTAGAACAACATTTAAACCTTTTACTTGCTAATCAAGTAATTACACAATTCTTGAATAATAAATATGCCAAGTATATTGATGTGCTAGAATTATTGGTAGACTTCACGAGTGCGGTTTCCCATGTTAACTTTGGCACGACTTCTTAATCTCATTTTTCGGAAAAAAAAAACTTGGTTCTCAGTATACGTGAGTCCGACACTTCCGGATATAGTCCGAAACCAAAAACACCGAAAGCAAAAACACAAGACAAAATCTTCCACTCCAATTAAATTGTAAAGGTTAAAATGGTAGCTCCCGAAAGCAAGTAAAGAGAAATCAAACAGAACTTTTCTCGTTATTCATGTGTATTACTCCCTCACCCTAAATGTAGTAACGGCCAAAATTTAGTCTCAGAGTGAACGAGGGCTACAAAGCTATGAAAGGGCCATATAATTCGGATTTTGGAATAGTCACAAGGAAGATTTCTACCCATGTTACCCCACCCCAATACTCTGCAACATTTATCTATCACTCTCTCTTTCTTCTATCTCATTTATCTTCTACCCCTTCTCTTTCTTATGAAATTAGCATGCCTCAAACATCCATCCAGAGGAAAGAATATCCAGTCGCAGAGTTCGAAAGAATGCTTCAAGTTCCAAAGATCGGTTGAAGAACACGCAAAGACAGGAGGGATTCAAAACCAATACGATTTCTTTGCTCCTACTTTTACCTCTCCCATGACCCACAAGATGGGAGGAAAAAGAAGGAAGCTACCTTCACCAATTAAAAACACACTAAACTGTTATTATTTTTGAAGTCCGAGCACCAAATTTTAGAAGTAAAAAGTCCGAGCACCCACTCAAGAATAACTCCCCAATGAAATGAAAACGCCCCTCATAGAACTCGATACAAAAGCGTAACTAGCATCCATCTAAAGAAAACTACCCATTTTTTGTTGTGTCCAGGTGTCATTTACTTAGTTAATGTACTTTAGTACCCTTTTAAATTCAATTTGTTAAGATTGATGCTTACGGTTTGTACTTGATTTGTAGATTGGATTATTCTTCAAGTACACCTATATATTTTTTTTTTTTAAGGATTGAGATATTGATAGAACTCACGGAAGAGATGTGTGATCCCAACGTTGCTCGTAAATAGAGCCTAAGTCTCTTTCGGGACAACCTCGCAAGATGACGATGATTCAATCCACGGCAGATTTGGTAAGAAAATGGTCTTTCTTTTTTATTATGCGTATTTATGTTTTCTCTCTATTAACACGTGCATTTAGTTAGGTCTTATGTTTGGAATTTGTAATGTGCGGATTGCGAGAAATATTTGTTATACTCTCGAGCTCTCAATGGTCAAGTAAATATTTACTTATTGTTGATATGTTGAAGTGTTTGATGGACTTTATTAGAAATGACTGCGAGGTAACCTGGCATTTTATTTAACTACTCTATCTCTTGAAGTGTGCAAAGTTTGAACCGTTTTATGGATGCAGAACATGAAGCATAACATTTTCTTACAATTTTTCAGGTTGGGGTGGAAGAGGCGGTGTAAATGAATGAGTTGATATTGTAGATTATTGTCTAAGAAGGTGTCGATTTGCAAGCATAGATTATTGTAAAGATGTTGGTAGCGATCTTCACAAAATAGCAAGTGATTTTAGTAAGGTAAATGATCCCGATATCTGAATGTTTTATCTTCTTTATGTATATGCATGCAATGTGAGTCCGTAATTGCAACCATATTTGACGTTTATAGACTGGAGGGTGGTGTACCGTTGTGATTACCTCCCCTTTCAAAATGCAAACAGTATTTCCAACCGTTGGGTGAAAATCATATGCGATTAGGATTTTGGGTGAATAGTAAAAGGTTGATTTTTTTTAGTGCTCGATCCCATCTTAGGAAACGATTAGATTCTTCATTTTGTTTCTATAGGTGGATAATTATTGTGAATCTAATCTGTCAAAACTATCGACAGGTTTTGGTACTGTTGATTAAATTCAAGCTTTATGCAGTTGGCATGTGTTTTATGGAGACAAATTTTCATCCGAAATGTAACAAATCTGAAAGTTCGGTTACTAATTCACTGCTCCAACTTTCAACCGGTAGTGTGGATCTGCTATACTTAGATGGCGTGCTTCATCGTTTGGAAACTTATTTCCACAAGTGTTCTAGAAGTTGCAAAAGTGAGCAGGCGAGGTCTTCTTTCCCATCATACTTGAATGCTTTAGCATTCGTCTGTCATCCATTGGCCGAAATAGTCAATAAAGCAAGCCAACTTATTCTTGCTGAAGAGAAATTCAATCCGCTTTCGACTAAGCTAATGTTTATTCTGGATGCATTCCAACAATTTTGTGACGTGTTCTTTATTTATTTGTTACAGGTAGTTTGTACTTTTATTTTAACAGTGGCGACCTTTGTTAATGAATCCATGCTCATAGGCTAAATGTGTGAATGCAAAATATTTTTATTCTTGGTGAATAATTGTTGCGGTACATGCATCCGAAAAGGAGAGAGAGAAGTTTAGAGAGTAGAAACACATTGGTGCTGCCCATAAAAAAAAAACACATTCTTTGCTTTCACAATATCCCTCAGGACAGATAAAAAACTTGAGGTTGTTCTTATTTTGTTAATTGAAATGCTTTGTAAGTAGAAATTCAGGTTGTTATCGGTTGGTCATATATGTAATTCTATTTCATTTATTTCATAAAAGTGTACGTCGGGCTAAACTCATTAGACAATACCCGAGTACTTCGGATCGGTAGAAGATGTTCCTTCACTTGAAAGTACCTCTCCAGAGATCCGAGGATTGTTCACTTTTTTCGATGTTAAATCGTTGGCGTGGGGCCATTATGGGGATGCAAACGATCGGCACAAGGATGCTTCTTTTAGAGAATTTCTATTTGTTTATGGAGACCGTGGCATCCCAGTCCATGTCTTTTGTCATATGGATGGAACTCATAAACGAAATTAGAATGTTAAGTCTTTGCCTCGAGGACGAGGTTGGACAAAGGGAGATGGGTGGGGAGTGGGGGTCCTGAAACACTTCACAAGACACATGCAAATAGAAGGACCAACTTTTATAGAAATGATTCGATAATTTCTTGAAAGGGAAAACAACTCCTAAAAGTGAGGGAAGGTCTCATGACCTTATTAAGATTAATTGATGAGACGGATAAAAAAAAATAGAAGAGAAGGTATCATCAATTTTGCTCCAAATTAAAGTGGCAGAGTGATATAAATCTTTTAACCATTTTGTTAGGTAATATACAACACACGGGCGTAATGTGCTTAGGTGCGTAGGTTGACTAGCAAGTTCACTATTTTAATTAGTTGTTTTATTTAGTGCTTCACGGGTAAGGTGTTAGCTAGAATCGAAATTCGAATATAGGGGCTCTTGGTAACATGTCTTTTCTCCAAGAGTAGTGAATGTACGGTCCCGATCAATAACTATTTAATTTCCTTTCTAAATATTCATTGTCTATTTCCTTTTTAACTTTGGTTATGTTGCAGATTGGCATTTTAAAGTGGATGTTTAGCTCAATGGAAGAGCACTTGAATGTGAAATACATCCCAAGAGATGGTGGTTCAAATCCACCAAGGTCCTGTACTATTGTCTATAATTTGAGTAGTATATTAAATTGGTTTTAACGGATATTATGTTGCAGTGTGTATAGTATTTTGATTGCAATCTCTTAAAAAAAAAAAAAAAAAAACATAAACCATTCAAACAAAGTATGTAGTGAATTATTAGCTATCAATATACATATATTATTTATTCAAATGGACTTTAAGCTTTTGAGTCATTAGCTATCCATGTAGCAAGTCCGGCCATAGGCCGGGCCAAATGGCTAGTTCAAACTTGTTTTTCAGTAAAGGTCATCCACAAACATCCCACGTAGCAACTCCAAAACCATCCATATCTAGTCATTGACCCATGACTTTCTAATATATCGGAATATATCACTGATATTTCAGCTAGGGAATTGGATCCCAAAACAAATGAAAGCAATCGCGGAAGATTCGTAAATCTTTACTCTGTAAAGAGAACTCTTCGAGTAACAGTAGATTTTGGGTCCACTGGATTTTTGTTTTCCAATTTTACCTCTAACTATTTTCATTTATTTCAGTTATTGCCAAAGCAAAAATATGTAATAACTGATAGTGTGAAGGGTTAAAACGAACATTAGATACCCCTACTAAAAACAAATTCACAAGTCAGATAATTTCTATACCGAAACTGCCCCTGGTGTTTTTTAATTATTTTATTAATATATAAACAAAATAACCTAATAAATTAGGTAAAGGATGGGTACAAACGTATTTACTGTATCTCATCTTTTTCTCTCCTTAATATCTCATCTCTTTTTCTATTTTCTTTTTCTCTTCAATATCTTAAATATTTTTTTTTCTATCTCTCTTAATAAATTAATATCTCATCTAATCTTCTCCTCAATATTTTGTATCTCATATCTCTTTCTATCTCTCTTTATTTTTTCTCTTCCATATCTCACATCTCTTTCACAGTCACATCTCAATATCTAGATTGAAATTTTGGATGAAATTTTGATATATTCTAAAATTTGAAATTTACATTATTTTACACCACGAATTCAATATATTTACATTTGTGAACATTTATATCTTGAATTGGAATTTTGGGATTAGTTTAATTTTATAAACGTGATTGGGTTCGGGTTCCGATTATTTATATTTAAACTTTTTGGTTTAATTGAGCTTTCATCTACGCATTAGTCTATTGGAGTGATTGTATATTTCAGCCGAGCTTTTAATCAAATTGAGCTATCATTTATGCAATTATGAATTATACTGTCTATGCATGATTCAACCTTTATATTTTCTCTCCTTTACATATGTTTACATGCAAAATAGCAAAATTGTATAGTAGATGATTATATATAACAATTTTTATACGTATGAACAAGTAGTTCACAGTAAATTTCACGCTCATCGAGCGTACCCAAAAGTCTAGTCATAATAACCGTTTATAGAAAAACCGCGTTTTATAAATTTCATACTTATCATTGGGCCCCACCACTGTCTCTATAAATATAAATACAGCCCAGAAGAACTTTTCAAACATTTCTTCTCACTCTCCTCTCTCGATTTTTTCTATCGCCGTCTGTTGTAAGTATTTTTGTCTTTTCACATTTCTTGTTATTGTCTGATTATGAAGAGTTTTGTGTATGAAAGGTATCTGATGTGTTATCGAATTTTGTTGTGTGTTTAGAGCTGTTTCTTTGTTTTGTTGTGAAATAGATCTGAATTGTTTTGTTGATTTATATGAGCTGGACGAATATATTAAATGTTTCTTGTTATAGAAATTTTGTCATTTCATATTATTTGTTTATTAGTTTAATTCAAGTGTTGATTGTTGGTTGAATATTGATCTACCTCTATGTTGGAAAGATACTGCACCTCATATTTACAATTAGTTCTTTGGGCACTATTGTCTATGTGCGTAAATCTTTATTTTGTTTATAACGATAGCTTGGGTTACTGTTCCAGTTAATTTGTTATCAACTGTATCAAGTTGTTTTAAAGTTTTCCTCTTAGTATGTATTTTGTTGTCATTGCAGTGAGAAATGGGGAATTTACTCGGTTTCTATCAAGTGGATCAGTCAACTGTGGCAATCAAGGAAGGTTTTGGGAAGTATGAAGAAGTTCTTGAGCCTGGTTGTCACTTCTTGCCTTGGTGTTTTGGGAAGCAGATAGCTGGCACTCTTTCACTGCGGGTACAACAACTTGATGTTCGTTGTGAAACAAAAACTAAGGTTTGAAATTTCGTTACTTTTACCATGTTATTCTGTGGTTGTTGAAATTCAAGTGTTAGGACATTACGCATGTGTATCTATAATTCTATATTATACTAAAAGAAAATGTAGCTTCTCTGAAAAGGTGAATAGGTATGGAAAATGGCGTCTGTCATATAGGGATCATATCTAAATATTGCAGTGCACACAATTGTTCTTTTAAATTGTGCGCTGTGCAATTATGCAGTCCTTTCGAGACATCTAAGGGGGAAAATAAAAGGGCACATCCAGATAATTGAACACCATTTGTACACTACATTGTAATTGAAAGTATTAAATAGACAAAACTAAAAAAGTAATTTCGTTATGCATATTGATTCTTGTCAACTTGAATACTGAGTTAGTTGTTTCATCTCCCTGAGTGTGTTGGAAATTCCTCAGTTCTAGGAATCTCTTTATGTGCATTAAATGATTGGACTATATGTGATTGATTATCTTGGATTATTGTTGTCAACATGAGTAATACTTTTTTTCTTGAATGCTGAATCTTTCGATAAGGGATTTACTGATCAATGATATGCTTTCAGGATAATGTTTTTGTCACTGTTGTTGCATCCATTCAGTACCGTGCCTTGGCTGACAAAGCGGGTGATGCTTACTATAAGCTCAGCAATACTAGAGCTCAGATTCAAGCCTATGTTTTTGATGGTATACATTTCAACACTACTTAAAACTTAAGATAAAATTTGGTGGGAGGGAGGTATTATGTTCTTTGACATACATAGCATACAAATCCATGTATGTAAACACGCATGCACTCACACACAAATACACGGTCACATAAATCTATATCCAGAAATCGTGCTAGTTACTGGAAAAAGAAGTCATAGACTTTGACCAGTAATATCCAAGGTTACTTGTTTTATGAAACATTAGATCTGGATATTTGTAAAATTGCACAGTTACCTTGATTTTAGGCAGTACTGATCATCATAAAAAGTTCCATTCCAGATGTCTGGTGTTGGTTGTCTAAACTATTTTCCCATTTGACTGTCTGAAGCTATCCATCAGCTAAATGGAGGATCAACATTCTAAATAGCCTCTTGACTTTGTTTTATCAGTCTATTAACTTGACTTTACCGATTTGTATTCAGTATTGAGGTATCCAATGCGTACTTGTTTATATGAATGATGCATCCGTGTTTAGAAGATTCTACATTTAATTGCCGAGTTTATTTAGATTACATTCATGATATAATCTTAAAAATTGAGGCTTCTGATGGTTTATACTCAACCAAGTTTGAGCTGTGAATTCTTGGGATTGCAATTTAATTGTTGCTTATTCCTAATTCTGGTTTGGATTTTCGATATTGGTCTGCCATGCTAATAAATGACTTTATTATTATTATTATTTGGTGGGGTAGACATAGAAAGAAGGAATTGTGTTGTAAATAAATAACTGCGGAACAACGTTACCTACAACAAATAGATCAATCTTACACAAAGATCGATCCTTCTCACTAGACAAGACTTCAACACCCGCCAAGTATTATCTCAACGTTTCTCATTAACAATTTAACAAGCATATAAAGTAAAGATAATAATGCAAAAGAGAACCAACCACAAGACAAGGATATTGTGGTTCGGCAATTTGCCTACATCGACACTGGCGAAATCCAAGCTTTACTAGATGTCCGGAATAACAGATTACAAGAGCTCTCAATTCACTCACAAAGAATGAACACTCAACTCACTAAGAATTTCTCTCTTACAATCTCTTTCTTTCTATTTTTTGGTTAGGTTAGGTTTCTACAGAAAAAACCTATATTTATACTATTTCAGAAAACTTCCGAAAAAGTCAAAATTCGTGCTGAAAAACGGTGGAGCGCAGGTCGCGCCTTGGTCGTGAGAAAGTTACTGGACCATGAGCGCGGGTCGCGCCTTGTCTAGGCATAAGTAGAGCGCAGGTCGCGCCCTTCACACCAGAAGAGAAAAAAATACCTTTTTTCTCTACAAATTGAGACAACAGAGTTTTTATCTTAATTCGAACATTTTTACTTATTTAGTGTCCTTAAAAACATAATGTGGTTTCTTCACTTTCTTGTGTTCAGTCATCCGGGCAAGTGTGCCTAAGCTGGGCCTGGATGCCACTTTTGAGCAAAAAAACGATATTGCAAAAGCTGTAGAAGATGAACTTGAAAAGGTGAGTCCTTTATAGTATATGACATCTCCAGACTCAGGGAAATCCCTCTACTCAAATCTAGATTATTTTCTTATTTATTTTGGTGTTACAGGCAATGTCGCATTACGGATATGAAATAGTTCAAACTCTTATCGTGGATATTGAACCTGATGAGCATGTGAAAAGAGCAATGAATGAGATTAATGCAGGTTAGCGGCTTTACTCAATAAGTTGATGGCTTTGTTAAAAAGTTGATTTTTGTTAATTGTACGAGGTTCGTGAAGTTAGACTAAGAAAAAAAAACTTCCTACTGTTGTTTCCAATTTAGTTTTACTATTTGACAACCTATAACAGCTAGCAGATATAAGTCCCAACCAATTTTACTGCAAAATGTGTATTGCATCCTGTGCAATATGGAATGATGTATATATTGTTCTTCTTCTCATAACAGCTGCCAGGATGAGGGTCGCAGCAAGTGAGAAGGCTGAAGCAGAGAAGATACTTCAGATCAAGCGAGCTGAAGGAGATGCCGAATCAAAATACCTTGCTGGGATGGGAATTGCTAGGCAGCGTCAGGCTATAGTAGATGGGCTGAGAGACAGTGTTCTTGCATTCTCTTCAAATGTGCCTGGAACATCAGCCAAGGATGTCATGGACATGGTTTTGATAACCCAGTACTTCGACACAATGAAAGAAATAGGGGCCTCTTCAAAAGCATCATCAGTTTTCATTCCTCATGGGCCTGGTGCTGTGAAAGATATTGCTTCACAGATACGAGAGGGTCTCCTTCAGGCCCAGTCCACATAAAGAGTGACTTCTGAGTCATTTTGGAGTTGGCTGTGATCTGCATATGGTTGGTGCTTCACCGTTAACTTTTGTGAAGTCTATATTTCGTTAAATATAGTAGTCAAACTTACTCGAGACTTGGATGAAGTGATTGTGTAAGTAGATATATTGCCTTCATACTTGGTTAAGTAGTGTTTCTTCTGGAAATGAATTTCAGAAGGGCATATTGGTGTATATTTTTTTGCCAAGACAAATTAGTGCATATAAAAGTGGAAAGCTGTAGCTTGTTTGTGACTTGTGAGTATTATTTTGTCAACTTGCAGAAACCAATAGGAAACGGAACCGAACCTGATGATTGCATCACAATTGTTGTCTTATATATTACTATTTATGATTGCAGGTGGGGCTACAAAAAATAAACAAATAAAAATTCAAAAGTAGAAAGTACGGCTCAGCCAGCTCTCAATTAGCTGCGTCGACACGTGTTGTTTTTTATTGGGTGTTTTAGTAGCTAAAAAAGCGGCAGAAATTGGTTGGTTCTGAGTTCTGACAGCTAGCTCGCCAAAGCCTCTGGTTTGTTTTTTACTGACTAGTTGTTTATTAATGGGGACATATTTTATCTAAAATTGTAAACATATTCAAAATCATTACGATATTAGATATAATCTCATAACTATTTCCAAAATTCTATATATATCAACCGAATTTCTTTTGAACATCAGGCAATGCGTGTGTATTGGTCAAAGAAGTACTGAAAATCACTTGACGTCAGTGTGGCAAACTCAAAGTGTGAGTTCTTTGTAGAAACACTCTAACTATTTTAAACATTGTCACAAATAATTAAAAAAAAAAAAAAAAAATTTAAATTTACTAAATATAATATAAAAAATAGTAAAAATGAACTGTTTGATAGAATAGTTAAGAGATCATATCTAAAAAAAAAAAATAGTCTAATCCAAAACTTATAAATGCCCTAACGATTTTGAGTTTGTTTACTTGATAAAATATGTCCCTAAAATCCGTCCCTTATTAATTATTACGAATGGCAAGCTTGTGATTCAGGTTTATATTGCTATATCTTATTATGACAATGGGGGCACCATGGCACCAAACCACAATAGAATGAATAGTGTATAAGGTATAGCGTTTGAAGACCCAATGATTTTCTCTAATGGCATACAAAGAAAACAATAATGGTGTAAAAAAAAACTCCCTAGCTGTCTTTGATAATGGTAAAAAAAACTCCTAGCCTCCACTCCCAAATGTGTATGAGAATTTTTTTTTTCTTTCCTTCCCATTTTGCCATTTCTTTTTAGTGTACAAATACAAAATAATAGGGATACAAAGGTAATTTACCAAAACTAAAGATTTTGAAAAGAAATTTGGTCAAACAAATTTTCTATTCGTTGTTCCTAGCGTAGTATAAATAGGTAAGAGCATTTCTAGGTGGTAGTATAACCTATCAAAATCTTCAAATTTGAAGAAATATTTCAGAATTTCCCGGAATTCCAGCTCTAGGTGGCTTCAAATTCGGTCGTATCACCTGTTCGTCACATTCTTGTTTGCAAATTTGGCAAATTTGGATGCGGATGCAGATGCGGAGCAACATTGGTAATGTCGCACGTCATTGCAAATGTCGCCCCAAATTTTTTTTTTACTTTGACCAGCACCACACACCAGTGGTACTGTCGTACGCCACTACTACTATCGTGTGGGTTTTTTTTTTTTAAAACTTTTGGAATTGTTGCGCGTCACTCCTAATGTTGCGTGGATTGTTTTGGAATTGTACATGCGACATTACTACTGTCGCACAACAGTAGTAATGCCGTGTGGGTTATTTTTTGCTAATAAAATTTGCGGCCATCTAGAGTTGGTCGAAATTTACGATCAGATTCTCAAATTTTTTTCAAATTTGAAAAATATACTACCACAACCTAGAGATGCTCTAAACTTATACCAATAGTGTTGGTAGGTTAGTGTTTTGACTCACCATTAAATCACAATTTCCGTCATATTTAGTGTTTTGTAGTACCATTGGACTTAGCCTTAGGGCATGCCTTCAAAGGCATGCCACACAAATGTTCATACTAATGACTAACATAGAGGATCGCAGAATTTTATCAAAATCAATAAAACCAGTCTCTGTAGGGAGTTCAGTTGTTCACACAAAGTTCCGAAGACACGTTCAAGGAATTATTGCCATGAGCAAAGCAAAGCAATGCAATGGCACTTACAATTGCTCGTAGGTAGAGCACAAGTCTTTTCCACTCATTAGATGTCGAGGCTAATGACCACCCAACCGCACCAACAGAAATCATCAGTTAAAATGGTCAGAGAAGAATTGTAACATATGAAATGCTCAATTGTGTCTCTCTTTTGCTGGTCCTACCCACTACTCGGTGCCTCCACTGAAAATTTTCAACCTCATAATTTTTGTACAGACATGTACATAGGCTTTTAGTTGCAAAGTTTCTTCATCTTTTGTGTCCTTCGGTGTCTCTAGTTTCTTATTAAGTTTACCATTCAAGGTACTGTTCATTGTTTCGAGTTTAATGGTGCCTCTAGAGACTAAACTAGATTGTTTTCCATCAGTTTTAGCACTATGATATTTTAGTACTTATTACATGTTACATCTGAATAGAGATTGATGTCATGAAACTTTGTGCAACTCACCGTGAACTCATTATCGGTCCTGTTAGATAACACGTGGTGTAGTACTGTTGTTTCACAGGACACAGGTCCCCCAATTATTTGTTCCCTGCGAGTCGTATTCAAGAATCAAGAATAGCCGAACAAGTTAGAAAATGTCTATTCCTTTGTTGTGGCTGCTGACTTCCTGCCATTCTCCTCCGTTGTATCACTTCTAAGAATGGTGTACATTTACAAGTTACAACATCTACAAATGATATGCATTATGTCAGTTATGGGGCTTAACATCCTCTAATACATTCTTAATCTTAAGATCGCACAGTTGTTGGCAATTTTGCACACATACATAAAGTAGCAAAAAACTTGGAAAATGTCGACACAATAAACTAATAAAGTAACCAATAAAATAGGAGGCAGCTGAATATACGCCACCCATTTGTCTGGAAAGTGGAAACTCGACAAAAACACTCCCTTTCCTCTCCCCACAATCAACCAATCCTTTTTCCACTTTTTAAGGAATTATTAAAAAGAAAAGCTTACTCCTCCATAACGCATCGAGATGTACCAATACTTGCGTAGTGCGTATCCCAATACATTTTTAACAATATACGATAGCGTCTGTAGAAACTTAATCCTCAACCGGGTTATACAGGATCATGAAAGGAAATAGAAAAATAGTAGGTACATTCTCATATTCTTCTTCTTCTTCTTCTTCTTCTTCATTTTCCACTCTCTCATTACAGAGAGAAAAAAATAAAATAAAAAAAATGGCAACATTGATTAGAGTAGTAGAACCATTTATTCACAATTACCCAAAGTTTCATTCTTTTCAAACAAAGAAAACAAACCCATCTCGTTTAAACTACTACACTTGTTCAAATAGCCTTTTATTCAATAGTGGAAGAAGTTTCTGTTTTTGTAGTTATAATAATTATAAACAACCAGTTAAAGTACATGGAGTTAAAGCTACTAGTTCAACTGAAACTACTTTAGTTGATACTTCTCAAAGTGATTTACTCACTTTTAAGAAAACTTTTCCATTGGAACGTGTTCAAAAGGTATGTTTTTTTTTTTTTTTTTTTTTTTTTTTGAGTCTGGGTAATTTTTTTAATATGGTGTTTTTATTGGTTTGGATAGGTGGAAGGGAAGATATATGTGAGATTAGATCCAGGGAAACGTGATGTGATTTGGAAACTTATTGTTGGTTGTGATCTTCCTGGAAAATGGATTTTGCATTGGGGTGTTAATTTCGTTGATGATCGCGGGAGGTTTGATCCCTTTTTTACTAGTTATTTTACCATTTGGATGAGAATGACAGCATTTGATAGTTATAGTGGTTAGTGACAATGTTGGTTTTTCTGAGTATTGGTTTTTTTTTTTTAATTTAGCAGTGAGTGGGATCAACCTCCTCCTGAAATGAGACCACCTGGTTCCATTGCTATAAAGGTATCTATAGTCTATACTATATAATGATCTTTAGTTTGAAGTTTTTTTGTGTTTGGTTTATGTGAATTGTGGTTTGGAGTTTTTGAAGGACTATGCAATAGAGACACTCTTAAAGGAGACATCGTCAACTGTGGAAGGAAAGAAATTACAGGAAGTGCAGATTGATATTCGACGTGATTGTAATATTGCAGCTATTAATTTTGTCCTTAAGGTTATTCTCTTCTTGCTTAGTAGCGTATATCTGGGGAGTTGTGAACTCTTGAAGCTTATTTTATTTTATTCTATTATTGTTATTATTATTATTATTTCTGGTGTTATAGGACGAGGAAACTGGAATTTGGTGTCAGCATAAGGGAAGAGACTTCAAAGTGCCTCTTCTGGACTACGTTCATGAAGATACCAACATTGTAGGTGCAAAAAAGGGCTTCAGTATATGGCCAGGTTATTAAATTTTTTTACCTTTTGTTTTACTTTGATCAATGAAATAGAATTATGTGAATTAAAACAAAAAGCTAGGATGAGTCGTTGTACCAATACATGGAAAATTAGCAACACAATCACCACAAATGAAATCTTAAGAAGAAAGAATTTAATGCCCCACTAGTGGTGAACCAGAGTCTTTCCGTCAATGTCCAGTTGTTTGTTTAGATTTCTAGTGGACTTTCAACTGTCTAGTGGACTCCTTAATCTGAACCAAGGCTTCATTATCCCCAAATGCTAGAACGTGGTATTCATACATCATATTCTCTATAGTTCCGTAACGTATTTAGTTATATATATTTATGTAGTATTGGATTTTCATTTTCCCATGTTTAAGGGTTTGAGTTTTCTCTCTGGACATTGTTAAGATAATATTTTTTTTTAGTCGCTCACTAATTTGATTCTCTAACCAAAACATTTCCTGTTTCTATTTTACTTCTTAGTGCAACTATTGTGAACATGTTTTCTTTTGGCCCTACATCCAATTCTTAATAATATGGATGATTAACTGTCTTTATAAGATTATCCAGTTTGTTGTTACTGTCGAATACGTTAAGCGAAGATCTCATTGCCCACCCAATTTACTCAAGTGATTGCACATCAAGCTTAGAACAATATAATGCACCTTTCCTGGACTTTCTTTTACATTAAATTTAGAGCTAAATAACAACCTAGCAAAAAAAAAAAAAGAAGCTAAATAATTCACATTTTCTGGGTATATTATTTGTCTCCATCACGCTACAATGTTATATTTTTTTTAATTGCTTGTCTATGTTCGACCTCAACAATATCTTGCGAGGCCCATCTCTTGGATATTCTAGAGTTCCATGACTAAGACCTCTTCAAGCTATATTCCTGTCTCAGACTATAGCTTGCATTGATGGTTTGAAGTACAATTTTATGAATTTGAAGTAGGGGACATCCAAGTTAATCAACTTTTCGAAATCTTAGAATGAGGATGTATGTATTGAATATATGGAATAGATAAAATTATAAAATACTTTCATTCACGTAGATAGAAATAATACTGCCCTTACTTCTATTCCATGTGTCTCATACCATTTGTTAAACAACCAAATAAGTTTTGTCACAAGGATGATGTCATTTAAGGTCATGAACTGTTTCTGAAGTTTGAAAAAAACTTCATTTAGTTGCATTTTCTTGCATTGCAGGTGCTTTTGACCAAATATCCACTGTCCTTCAAAAAACAGAAGGTTCTGGTCGTAAAGATCAAGGGAACAGTGGTAATTCCGCAGACACAAAGAAACCTATGAAACGGTTGGAAGGGTTTTATGAAGAATGCCCCATCGTGAAAGAAGTATGTGCTCAAAATGTTTTAACTGTTTCTGTCAAAAGGAGCCCCGAGAGAAACAAAAGTTTCGTTCATATGGAAACTGATCTACCTGGAGATGTTGTTGTTCACTGGGGTGTGTGCAGAAATAATGATAGAAAATGGGAGATTCCAGCTACCCCACATCCACCAGAAACCAGAACTTTTAAGAAAAGTGCTCTGCAGACTTTGTTAAAGGTTTGAGGCTTTATTTATTTTAATTTATCATTTATTTTTCCATATACATTTCCAGATAACTTATATCAAAGGACAGATATACCACTGGATGTGCTGGACTCTCAGGCTAAGTCCAATGGTGTGGCAAAACACCAAATATGACGGAAATTGTGATCCAATGGTGCGTCAAAACGCTAACCCGCCAACGCTATCGGTATAAGTTTACCTATCTGTACCGCCAGTTTTAACGATATAGCGTATGGTCTGCACGCCAGTATGAACGGCGGCTAGAAAATTTGTTTGACCAAATTTATTTTCAAAATCTTTAGTTTTGGTGAATTACCTTTGTATCCCTATTATTTTGTATTTGTACAATAAAGAGAAAAGGCAAAATGGGAAGGAAAGAAAAAATTATTTCCCATACGCCTTTGGGAGTGGCAGCTAGGGAGTTGTGAATTTTTTTTATTATTTTTTTGTGTACGCCATTGTCAAAGGCGGCTAAGGAGTTGTGATTGTGGGTTTTTTTTGTTTTTTTTTGTACGCCATTGGAGAAAACCATTGGGTCTTTAAACGCTAACCCACTAACCCTATACACTATTCTATTGTGGTTCACCAAACCATTGGACTTAGCCTCAGAATTTTCTAGCTGTAAACAAAAATATATTTTTATTCAGTATCCAAATTAGATTGTACAAAGGTAGTAGAGGACAAGTATGTTATATTCTCTAAGTTTATGCGAAACAAAATAATTCACACGCTTGACATTATTATGACATACGCCGAATTAGAATAAGCTGACGTCTTGTGACAAAGCACTCAAAAAAATTCATTCACAAATTAATTTCTTTCTGGTCCCTGTGAATGCGGGCTATAATGATCCATGTCTATGCATGAGAATGGACATTCACATGAGTAGTGAGAAATCTGGCAAAAGTATGCAATCAAAAATCAGATCAGAAATGAAAAAGTTGTGGACAGTTCTCCATGAAAATTATGTAAACATAAATATATGGATTCTAAGCACCCTAAGTGGTCAGAAACTGAATAGGCTAAGTAAATTGTAAACCACTTTTCTCTTCTCTGGACATGAGAGAAAA
Organism: Coptis chinensis; assembly: GCF_015680905.1. Lineage (NCBI taxonomy): Eukaryota > Viridiplantae > Streptophyta > Magnoliopsida > Ranunculales > Ranunculaceae > Coptis > Coptis chinensis. Next base: position 19,430,873 of record NC_141456.1, on the reverse strand, counting down.
TACTTGAGGTTTTATGTGTGCCACATGTACTGCTTGCTTGCTTAGTTAGATCTTGAGGTACCTAGGTGTATGTCCCAAACTATTTATCCCCTTACAGAGGATGAACCTAGTTGACCTTCTAAAAAAAGTTGGTTTACAAATCTTCATGAGTCACAGGCCGTCTATGAGCACGTTTAGCTTCAAGATCACATTTATGGTGTAAGAAATTTCTGAATGACCACTCTATATTATGACTTATGAGATTGTCATACTCCCTCAGTTGTAGTATTCTGAAACTTCCATGTGGAAGCAATCATGTTGTCTAGAAAATGTGAATCAAATTTCCAGAAGTCTTCTAATTTTCTATATTACTGCGATTCTGATGTCATAGGCCAAACAAAAGTGACCTTTGTGCAGACCGGCTGAGTTAAATTCCATCTGTACAACTGAGAGTGTCCCACTGAGTACGGGCCTTCATGACACATAATCTTCATTTTATTTTTTTTATAACCATCTGAAGCTCATATTCGTGAATGGCTGTTGCGACATTTCTAATTTGGGGTTACTGAAAGCTACACATGGGGTTTAGGAACTAGCTAAGAACCTCTCAAGCTGGGTGTCCCTGAGTTGCTAGATTATTTATATGTTTTGGAATCTGTAGTATCACACAGATAATATAAATTGTTAGTTTTGTTACATCTACAGAGCTTATATATCTATGCATGTTGAAATTTAACACTAGAAGACTTGAAGCATCAAGTCCACATTTTACATTGTGTCATTAAAGTATAAGCTGATCTTTAGAAGCTCCTGAGTTCTGAAAATGGACGCTGCAGGAGCAAGATTTCATCAATTATGTTCATTTTATACTTGTAAAAATTAAGATTGATATTGTTTTGTTTAATTTCTGCTTTCATGCCTTTTAATCAAGGGCCTCTCTTTTGCAGATGAAAGAAGATGGCCAAGGGAGTTGTGGATCTTTTACTTTAGATGAGGAACTTTTGGGACTGATTTTTGTGCTCAAGCTAAATGATAACACTTGGATGAACCATATGGGTTCTGATTTCTACATTCCTCTTTCAACTGAGAACTCTACCAATGTTGAAGAGTCTAAATCAAGTTTTGGAACATCTGGAGAGAATGCAGAGGTACATGAGGCATATACTGATGGAATCATCAAAGATATAAGAAGTTTGGTGAGTGGCATATCCTCCGGAAAGACCAGGAAAACGAAGTCCAAAGCAGCACATGTAATCATATTGCAGGAAATTGAGAAGTTGGCTGCCGAAGCCTATAGCATTTTCAGAAGCTCTAGTGTGATAACTTTTGAGGAGGATCTTGCAGATGCTGAGGCATTAAAGCCTCCTGTAATACCAACCTCAGGAACAGGCTCTGGATTTGAAGTACTTTGCCAAGGATTTAATTGGGAATCTCATAAATCTGGAAGATGGTACAAGGAGCTCATCGAAAAAGCAACAAAATTATCTTCACTTGGTTTTACTATAGTGTGGATGCCACCACCTACAGAATCTATATCACCTGAAGGTTACATGCCAAAGGATTTATATAACTTGAATTCCAGGTAATTTTTAATAATTCATGAAGCAGCTTGAATATATTTTGTATCTGCTTTTTCGGCGAAAATTATCGTATATATTTATTGTAGTACATTGGACTTGCTCTGGTCTCTATGAATACTGAAAAGCAGTGAAATACTGCATCTCTACATTCTGACACCGCTCCAGCGGTTGTGTGTATTGTGTGCAGCTAGATGTTTTCTACATATCTAAACATATTTAAGTCTTACGAGAATATATTCCCACCGTCGATAAATCAAATTTATAATTTTTTTTTGGGTGTGTATTGCAGTAATACCGTCTTTTTGCTTTCCAGATTGTGGTTTACCAGATTATGTTTTGCTAATTGCAGCTGCAGTGTAATCTGCACTTAGTACTTGTTTTATTTAGTTAGTTATTATGCTATCATGTATTAGACCCTTGAAGTCTTCACTCAAAATCTGATAGGGCTGGACATTATATAGATGGTGACCATCATTGATTGTCTGTAGAAAATTCGTTGACACAAACAGATAAATGTTCACTGTAATGAATTTCTACAGTGGCCAGGTCTTTGTAGGCAGAGGCGTATATTAAAGTAGTGTTGAATTCGGACAAATTTTTATCCAAAAAACCTGATATTTCTATGTATCTGTCCGCATCCATGTTTAGGGGAACTGGCGTGTCCTTGAACTTTAAAAAAAAAAAAGAAAAAAAAGAAAAAGAAACCCTTGCACTATTAGCTACAAATATTTCTGCTATCTCTTACAGTGGGACAAAGTATATATGGTTTTTAGACCATCTGTATATGTTATATGCATCCAAATGTACAATTCTGTGATTATATGTGATTTTTGAACTATGAAATATTTTCTTGCTTATATGGAAGTATGCGCATATGAACAACCCCGTGAATGCCAACATAATTCCTTCTTATGTACTAATTATTAACTGGACAATTCATATATGATGCTATCATCTTTAAGTTTGAGAGTTTTATGAAGAACAGAGGTTTTTTTCACTTGAATTTATGTTCTCTTTGTGCTTATAAACTTATTTATAAGTAATACCATTTTGAAAGAGTATATTGATCTTGTACAAAAAACCCCCTGTGGACTAACTATTTTCTGCTACATAAACCAGATATGGAAGTATGGAGGATCTAAAGACTGCCGTAAAGACATTTCATGAAGTTGGAATCAAGGTTCTTGGTGATGCTGTCTTGAACCATCGCTGCGCACACTATAAGAATCCAAATGGTGTTTGGAATTTATTTGGTGGTCGGCTGAATTGGGATGACCGTGCAGTTGTTGCTGATGATCCACATTTCCAGGTAAAATAGCCTTTGAAATTTATGCCTCTTATTTTATGAAAAAGCTATTGATGTCAATTGATCAGATTCAACATGGAGCCCACATACTTCCTTGTCCATAAATGAATTACAATACTGAATTATTCCTGTTTGTAATTAGCAGCAGACTGGAGCAAGAGTTTGTATGGCTTTGTTTTTTCTTTTGATTGATAGACACACACAAATATAATTCAATCAAAAGGAAGTAGGATGAGCTGTTCCGTAAGAATTTGTATGCTTTTATTGCACCTCACTTAAGGAATAGCCATCAATGCACCTATGCAATCATACACCATTCAACACATAATGATTCAAAGTCTAGAACATATATAATATGTATATAAAAATAGTCTTTATGAACCTTTTTTGTACACTAGGTATGAAATCTTGTGCTCTGTGTGATACCATCATCTTGTCCTGCAGGGAAGGGGCAATAAGAGTAGCGGTGATAATTTTCATGCTGCGCCAAACATTGACCATTCACAAGAATTTGTGCGGAAAGATTTGAAAGAGTGGCTCTGCTGGATGAGGTTCAAAGACATCTACTTTCCTTCATTTATTCACATCTACTTTCCTGCCTTCATTTATATAAGCTCATCTGGACCTTCCTTTTCTTTTTTGGGTAAGGTCGTAAGGGTGAAGAGCTAGTGTTACTGTAAGATATAGGACAATATAGCATATTCGGGGGTCCAATAAAGACATCCACTGAATTTGGGCGTTTTTTTAACCAATATATTGGAAGTATGGATATATATCTGAATATTGCTTGATATATTTCTAACATTTTTCAATATTATCACGTTTACTATTATTTATTTTGTACATTATTCAATTTATTATTTGCTAGTATTTTCAGTATATATCCAATTTGTTTCCCATATATGTCAGATATTTCTGTTAGAGTACAAGGAAAATTCATGTGGTCGATGTCTTTATTATGTAACAGGATTTGTGTGGTTTGATCTATGGGACGATATGGATATCTCAGGCCTTGGATCCAGGCCATGAGGTGTCAAGCTACTTGTTCCGGGCGCCTTGGTTACTAAGTAGAAAACCAGCACCCTTGGAGTTCTTTAAGCATACACACCTCACTGCCTTTTTGTGGAGAGTTCTCCTAATAAACTTTAAAGCATACACCTGACATGCTATTCCTCTCACAGAAAATTTTTCCATGTCTCATCAGCTATAAAATCCGAACTTAAGGAGAACGAAGTTCAATTTGGATTTCTATCTCTTTTGAGGTGTCCCTATTCTCTTGGCATCTCACCCTTTCCCCTTCAGGCTAGTTTTCTTGGTCATTTCCCCATCATACTCTGTCATTCTTAGTCCTTATGCAGTAGGGTTCCAGATTTTGTTGAACAATTGCTGATGAAATTTGTCTATTTCAGCTTTTCTTCCCGGGTTCATCTCATCCTTGACTTTTCTAATAATCCGTCCAAGACTTACAGCTGTTTGAGCATCTCTTGCTTTTCAGTTTTTCATGTTTGAAGCTAATTTCAAAATCATGGGTTTGAATTCATGCTGAACTATCTGTACTGCTCAAATTAGACAATATACAGCCACTGACGAGAAAAAGATGGGCTGGATTCTATTGCAGTTATATTTAAAAGGAAGGTTACACGTCGATTATATCATATGTAGGATTATGTATACACCTCAAAATGCTTTGTGCTCAAGTATGGTTTGCTATAGTAATTTTGAGATTCAGTATATGTAATGGTCAAAAGGTTAAATCCTATTTACACTCATCTTCTTTGTCCAAGCTTTCTTCTCTTCCTCCGTAGTAATGGTATTTTATGAATTTTGACCGTCTCATGTCCACATGTCCGTGTTTCAATATCACCTGCAGGAAAGAAATTGGGTATGATGGATGGAGACTTGACTATGTCCGAGGATTCTGGGGTGGTTACGTCAAGGATTACTTGGATGCTAGTGAACCCTATTTTGCAGTAGGTGAGTATTGGGACTCCCTCAGTTACACCTACGGGGAAATGGATCATAATCAAGATGCACATAGGCAAAGAATTGTTGACTGGTTAAATGCTGCTAGTGGAACAGCTGGGGCATTTGACGTTACGACGAAAGGGATTCTTCACTCTGTAAGATAAAGTTTCATTGTTCTTTGAGGTTTATTATCTTTCTTTTTGCTCATAATAAGCCTACTGTCAACTAGAAAGTTAATGACATTTTTTCTGAACCTTGAGACCAATGTATTTAAAATCAACTTTTTGTTTCCAGAATACTTAAAATCCTTATCTAACACATTTGGAAATAAAAACATAAGACAATCCATTTTGTCATCTACTTCATACGGTTGATTGCAACAATTCTCATTTGAATAGCTGATGTTAGTTACAGATGCATGAAAGAATAATAGAGAGTTGCACCTGAACTGATATGGACTACCTATTTGTATAATTTGTGTGATAAAATTGTCCCCGACTTTACTTTTGTAGACAAGTAAGTTCAATATGAGCTTACAGAACATTTATGTTCATTCCATTAGGTTCTTGAAAGGTGTGAATATTGGCGATTATCAGATGAAAAGGGGAGACCACCTGGAGTTGTTGGTTGGTGGCCTTCACGTGCTGTTACCTTCATAGAGAATCATGATACCGGTTCGACGCAGGTTTAAATCTCTTCTTTTTTTGCTTTGTATTCCACTACTACATGTTTATATATATATATATATATATATATATATATATATATATATATTTTGCTCGGTAATATTTAACTTAAATAACTAAGAGAAACTAAGTTCGATTGTAATTGAAGCTCTTGATTAATTGCATCCCCGTCTAAATTTGGGCGTTTTTCTTCAGTTTTCTTAGTTATCGTGTTCTCATATGGTGCAGTAAGAAGCTGTGCTTCTTTAGGCTTTCTGAGCTTAACAACAGAAATACCATCAATTATATTTAATGTTAAGTGACTTTTTAGAGTTTTAGAGCTAGAAGCATATGTTTCCTTTGAAGGGGAGAAAAGAGTCAATTTATGAATGCTGTACTAAGTACTCACCAATAAAAAAATAGACCTTTCAAGGACCGACTGCTGAGAGGTAAATGATATATTGTTCATGGAGGATATATTTTTGGTTTTGTACCCCGTATATGTCAAGATGACATGTTGCATAGAACAATCATTTGGCACATTTTAGAAGGTGAAATTGTAGACATGTTGGTCCACCCTATGTCAGTAGCCATCCAATGATGGTCCCTTTTGTTTTGTTGTGATCTCACGTTACCTAACCTGATATTCTCTTGATTAATTTGCTATCCCTAGTTGTTTTTTCTCAATAAGTCATCCAAGAGATGTGCCTACTTATTGAACTGTAGCTTGTTATAAGCAGGAGTCGAAAACTGTGTTAAGGTCACTTTTTCGCTGTTATATATAGAAAATTTAGACCACTGCCCAAGTGCTCAAGTGTCGGATACCCTAATTTAACTATACCTTTATTCATTCATATATAAATTTCACGGTAACATAATAAATAGCTATATATTCTGGTATGGTGTGGCAAATTATGTTATTTGATACTTGACATTATGACCTGTAATTGATTGCAAAAGAGAGTTTACCGTTGATAGTCAAGACGCCTCACTAACATGCAGTTTGCTTATTCTGAAGGGTCATTGGAGATTCCCAGGCGGGAAGGAAATGCAGGGGTATGCGTACATACTCACACATCCTGGAACACCATCAGTCTTCTACGATCACATATTTTCTCATTACGAATCTGAAATTTCATCTCTTATATCAATTAGACACCGTAACAAGATCCACTGTCGGAGTGCTGTAAGTAGCCGTTAAATTGTTCTTTAATTATTTGCAATTATTTCAATGATAGTTAATATTGGGAGAGTTTATTTAGGATACTGTGCGTGATCTTTAGTATATGTGGCTAGATGAAGTTCAATTACTTGTATATGCACACAATGACTTGGTTGACCTCTAGATGGGACCATGACATGCAAGGGTATGTTCCATAAACCAGACAGATGGTATTTTGTGGACCAAACAAAACAATAAATTTTGAATGCTTACGATATTATAGTGCAATAGTGCATTAATCTGTGTTGTCAAGGTTGAATAATTGGTAGAACTATGAAGCTGTATTCTGATCTTAGTCACACAAACCATTTTACATGGGCAGGACTCCTCTGCTTTAACCCGTGCTAGTGTGCTACCGTAGTTTCAGAACCAACTGGTAGGAGTCTAGGAGATGAACTTATCCCTATATTCAAACAGACTCTTCTCTTTGAAATCCAAAACGAATTCTGTGTATTACCTTCTGTATTACATATCATCTATAGAAGCGTAGTCCAATATGGTTATTATTATTAGTTTATTGATTAATGTGATCCAGGTTAAGATAACCAAGGCAGAGAGGGACGTGTATGCTGCCATCATGGACAAAAAGGTCGCTATGAAGATTGGACCAGGTCATTATGAACCTTCGGGTGGGGACCAAAAGTGGACTCTAGCAGCTGAGGGACGCGATTACAAGGTTTGGGAGGCTTCATGAGTATCATAATTTGAGATGCTAAAATTTAAGGATGCAACAAATGGAAGCTGTGAAAGGACAGGAGAGGAAACGGTTATTCCCCCTGAAATAATATGGGCAATGATTCCTGTTGGACATTGCCGACTGAGCTTTCACGGAACGGATCACACGAGCCAAATCCTTCGCAAGGAATTCATGTAATATGTAAAGAAATCTGGTGATATATAAATATTTTTTTTTGTAATATATATGTGAAAGGAAGAAGTGTAGACTCCATGTATCTATATGTAAACTTTGGGGATGCGAGGGGAGGAACTCGTGAGATATTTCTTCCATTGTATCAACAACTGGCACTAGAAAATAAATGTAATAAAAGAAGCTCATCTGTATTGGTTCAGATAATCTCTTTGAAAAATAATCGAAAAAAAAAAAAAGGATCGTCTCTTTGAATGGTCAAGTGCTCAATCTAAAACCCGAGTGGGATTTTGATGGCTCAAGGCTTCAAGCTCTTCTGAAGACAAAATAACTGAAATTAAAGCATTATTTATGTATGCCATGTCAACTAAACAAGGGGGGGTGAAGGTGGGATATAATGATTATCCAAATTAGCATTTACTAAGTAATATCCTTTGGTATGAGTATGTCTTCAATGCGCAGGTAATATCCTTTGGTATGAGTGGGATTTAGCCATTTTTTAAACTAAATAGGTATGGCAAAAAAAATCTTAAGCCCATAAATGGGCCAATCATATTGCCACGTTACAAGAAACCAAATTACTAAGTGTTCAAAACATTTATGATTGGTGGGTCCATTTTCTTGATTTTTATTATTTCATTTATAATAAAGGACAAATATATAATTTCAACAATATACGAGGGCAATAAAAGAAACAAAATTAATGACGGGATGAATTCACTGTTACTCCCTCCGTTTTCTTTAAAGAAGTTAGATTTATATCAGGGATAAATTCGGGATGTAGAGAATTGCTTACAGTTGTTCAGTTATTTTGTACATTTCTTGATACAGATTTATGTAGATATACAGCTAATGCAAACCATAATGGACAAGCCTGGTTAGAATAGGCAGAACTATTAGCAACCAGGTAGAACAGCACCCTCACTGTCCGCCTGACTAGAATTTACGGGATATAAACAATCCGATCGAGAATGCTACCACTGCTGTTATGATTACTGTCTTGTTGTTTCTGATCTTCTCCAATGTGCGTTTCCTCAGAATTTCCAAATCCTCTCTGTTCTTCACTCTTTCTGCTAGTTTTGTCCAATCTTCTTCCATCATCTTCTTTCCTTTTTCTACGGCTAAGCCTACTTTTGTGTCATTAGTCTTGCTCTCTTCTTTCTTCTCACCATGAATATCACTTCTATCATCATGCTTATCTTTAGTATCTTTCTTTGGTTCTTCTTTGTTCATATTGTCTTGCTTTCCATGGTCATCTTTCTTTGGGACATGCTTCTCTTCTTTCTTTTCATGCCTATCTTTGTCATCATTCTTTGGGACGTGCCTCTCGTCTTCCTTTTGATGTTTGTGATAATCACCATCTTTTTTCCCAGCAGGCTTCTCTTCCTCAATTTCATTTGCTCTTTGAATCTCAGTCTTTGGCGCTAGCACTCCTTCAGTTTTTTTCTTGGGGATGATTATGAAGAGAAGTCCTCCGTCAAATCTACCAGTAATGCTGTCAACATCTGAATCTTCAGGCATGTCGTATACCTGCTTGAATCGGCTATATTTGCTCTCACTCACCAGCCTCTCTCCACTAACTGTCACCTTCCTCATAGTGTCTACTCGTACCTTAAGCTCCTCCCTCTGGAAACCTAAAGACAATGAGAGAAGTACAATATATTAACATGGTTTTTCATGATAGGTAAGTTAAGTCCACTCGAATAAGCAAAATTTTACAACTTACTTTTTTTCACACCATAAAAATGATTATAAAAAATCTATCATATTACAGTGATACAGTCTATAACAATAAAGTTTGATGTCTTCTTTTTAATGAAAAAAAACATATTCTAAATGTTATAGTAATGTGGACAAATTATTTTGCAATGGTAGTGAGGCGTACGCTTCAGGAAAGCCTCAGCGCTTCATGAACGCGTCACACATTGAAGCGTACACTTCCAGCGTAGAAGCGCTCAACGCTTCTGGGGTGCTTTAGGTCCGCTTCACCTCGAGGCGTACCTCAAGGCGTACTTTTAAAACACTGACAAAAAAAAATTAAGATAATATGTATAATGTTCATACCAGGAACATCGATGAGGAGGACATGACAGTTGGAATCATGAGTCCAATCAGAGGATGGTTGGAAATCTTCATACACCATTTGACGAGTGTTGGTATTATCCAAAAGACCTCTTGGATTTCTCATAATTTGCTCCATTATGATAGATTAGTGCTTTGCAAATGTTGGTAGTGGTCTCTATGCAAGTCTGCTATTTGAAAGGACTCGGTATTGGTTTGGGATTATGGTACTTGATTGTAACCAAAGGAGGCTTGTAGTTATTTATAGAGTTTGGGAAGTAATAAAGAAACAAAGTGGTATTGTTTTGCCTTTTTTTGGGGATGATCAATAGCTTTTCTCGTAGAATTACTCATTCTAATACCTTTTTATGGGTTTGTGACTTCTTTAATCTCTCCTGGAGGGAAAGGTTGTATTCTTTGCTTTGAGTTTAGTTTGAAGTGGCGGTGGCCTCTTGTGTAAGAGATTCAGTAAGGCGTAGCCTAATAATATTTTTACCAAGTAGCTGCATTATTCTTTGCTCTTGAGATCACTCTTCCCTCTTAATGTCTCATCCTACAAACTTCTATGAAGGACTAGTTCAAGAATTTTGCATATATTGGAAGGCTTTTGAGCAACAAAGCAGGGATAATTACTATTTTGGGAGAAAAAACCAAGAAGATAGACATGCTTACGTAGTAATGGAATTCAAATATTACTGATTTTTTTTTGTGGAAAGAGCATTTGCCCTGAGGATTTAACCTGCATCAAAGACATTATGAGACAAAAAAAAATCTGAAAAAGTAACAGTAAAATAAAGAATCATCATATTAATTCATCTCATTTGCTTTTGAGCTCTACAAAATGACTCCAAATCCGAGTTTTACAGGTGATGCTTTATATAAATACAATCCAAAACAGTGACAAACACATAGTTTTCAGACTTCTAAAAGATCTCTGCTAAATTATCTACAATTCTATCTCAACTTCAACTAGCTTCCTGGAGATGAATCCCACAATAGAAATCAGGTACAAGCAGTAAAGTAATGCGTAGACTTCCCATCTCTGAAGCCAAGGTGCATATCCCTAACAGAAAAATCAAAAATCCATAATCCTGCAAATTGACTTGAGTCCAACTGGGAAACCGAGATCATAATCCCAAAAATAAAACCACAGAATGAGTGAATTTGGTCTGTAAAAATCGGCAAATTGTAATTTATACTGTCACAGTGTCACTTAGCAGCTGCTTCAAATTCATGTTCCAAGTGAAAATTGTTTGCCTATTCAGTGAAAACAAGAAAAGAAAAATAGTTTAAAACGGGGCAACAAGCTGATATAGTCAAGGCGGTCTAATACAGACAACAGGGCAAGGTAACTATACCTTCAACATCTTTGGTCAATACATGAACTCAGGATCGTTATTCCCGCAATATCCATCAATTCTATCATTCCCCTATTCACCAATAATCTCCACATGAACACTTGCCATCCTTAAAGTGATGGTATCTGTTGACATCTCTGACTATGATTTCCCTTTTTGTGATCTTGGAGATGAACTTGATTGCCACATGACAGTCATCACAGATCTTGAGGTTCTTGGTCACAAGGAGCCTTGTTCCAGGGGGTGTGCTGATCAGTCCAAATGCAATTGCAAGTCTTTCACTATGACCAAGCACCATAGTCTTCTTCTCATCCTCCTCAACATCATGGAAGACTGGTGTTGTATCGGGCACATAACCAGCATCTGTCATGAGTTCTTCCACCCTCTCTAGTTCTGCATATATCTTTTCTGCCTGAGGATGCGACATATCTTCAACCAAAAACACATGCACTTCATTCTTCACTTTTATCCAGCTACAAGCTATACTCTTCTTTAGTCCTCTATCCTTCATTAATTTCCTCACTCTGGCAACTCCTTCCCACTTACCTGCTTGAGCATAGATATTTGACAAAATCACATAGTTTCCTGCATCACGAGGTTCAAGATCAATAAGCCTGAGTAATGCCTCTTCACCCAGCTCAACATTTCCATGGAGTTTGCATGAGTTCAACAAAGCACCCCAGACACCAGAGTCCGGTCTAACTGGCATATTCATTATAAGATCATAAGCCTCATCTAACCGACCAGAATGGCCTAGGAGATCAACCATGCACGTGTAATGCTGAACCGTCGGCCGAATTAAGTAATCACTCATCATCGATTCAAAAAACTTTGAACCCTTCTCCATCAAACCCCCATGGCTACAAGCCGAAAGAACACCCACAAAAGTAATGTGATCAGGTGGATATCCCTCTTTAACCATATCCTCAAACAAGGCCAGTGCTTCACTAGCATGACCATGCATTGCATAACCAGCAATCATAGCATTCCAAGAGACCACTCTCTTCTCATTTAGCCCATCAAACAACGTCCTCGCAACCCACACCGCACCACACTTTGCATACATATCCACAAATGCAGTATTCACTTTATCTTGCGACTCGAACCCATGTCTCAAACTAAACCCATGTACTTCCCTCCCTCGTGGTAAAGCCGCAATATCAGACGAAGCTGCAATAACAGTAACCAGAGTAGCTTCACTCAATCTCAATCCCGTCACACCCATTTCACGACACAGAGCAAGAGCCGCATTCGAGTACCCATTTTGCGAATAAGCAGCAATCATAGAGTTCCAAAGAACAACATCTCTCCCCAAAATCTTATCGAAAACTTTACGTCCACTCTCCACAGCACCACACTTAGCATACATACCAATAAGAGCTGCCCCAACAAAAACATCACAACCCCAACCAGTTCTAATCACATTTTCATGAATCTCCCTCCCTTGTTCCAATGCAGAAAGAGTAGAACATGCCTTTAAAACAAAAGGGTACGTAAAATTATCGGGTACAAGTCCATATTCAATCATTTGATAGTAAATAGAGATTGCCACTTCATGTGGTCCGTCCCATGCAAAAGCTCTAATCATAATATTCCAAAGAAAAAGATTTTTTCTATCAGAAATTCTATCAAACAAATTGTACGCATTATTTAATGAACTACATACACAGTATAAATTTACTAGTTTTGTAGCCATAATGGTATTTAAACCAATCCCAGTTATTAGTAAATGAGCATGAAGCTGTTTACCTGGTTCAATAGCTCTTTTTTTAATGCAAGATTGAAGTAAAGGCAAGTAGTATTGGTTAGTTTGAGAAATGGGTGTGAATGGTTTTTGATGATTTGAGTATGTTACTACTGTTCTGTATAAGAAAATAAAAGAGGGGTTTATTGTTTTATTGATTTTCATTAAAAATGTTTTTGAATTTTTTTCAGCATTGTGTTTGTTCATCAAGAACAGAGAATTGGGCTTGGGCCTTTTGGGTTCAAAATATTAAGGCCCAAAAGGTGATGCATAGTTTTCTAGGTCCAATAACACTTTTTGTGTGCATTCTTTTGTTTGGCATTTTCCTAGATTGCATTTGCCTAAAAATCAATGGTATTGAACATGGTCAAAAGACCAAACTAAGAATAGAAAAGTATAATAAACCGTCAACCGTTACTTTCAAATGGTTCAACTCTCTCTTCGCCCCTTGAAACTCTCCCTAGTCCCTAGTTTGTTTTACAGCCATGTCTTAAATTTTCTATATAATCAAATCTTTCTTCACTCATCATTTCGCTCACCACACTATTAATATTATTCCCCAAAGGCCAATTACTGAACCCTTGGTGTGGGTTCGATTGGCCTGGTGATTCAACTGAGCCTAAATATTGTGGTGTATAGACTTAGTATAACCGCGTCTTCAAGTGACTCGGCCATCACCGCCCAAAATTTTATAAAAATACAAAAAAAAATGGCTATCAAGGCCAATCTTTTGTGTTTCTTTTTTCTAGCGTGTGCTTCATTTTCTTGGGCACATATTGGTGAGTATGATGAATATTGGCAGAACAGAGAGGAGCATTCAAGGAGGGCTGCCCTTGAATCTTATCACCCAAATCCTGAAGAAGTCACCAACCATTTTAACTATCATGTTCACTTGTAAGCCCAATGTCTTTTTTTGTGAATTTTGATCAAGTTAAGGTACATAAATTTTTCCCAGCGAACAACATTTTTGCTACAAAAATCCGGCAGAAATATAACATTATGAGTTTATGACGTGAAAGTATGAAACACAGCATTTTATCCGTACTAGAAAATGGTTGCATTAGTTAAAGTAGATTTTTAAAGTTTTTTGTTTAATGAGGCCCATGGTCACTCTGGTCAGGCACATTGCACACTTCACACGATTTTTGTTGACATCTTTGATTTTTGGCGCAGAGCCACGGAAGGGAGCAACAGCACTAGAAGGGGATTGAGACCATACAAAGGGCCATGCATAGCAACGAACCCAATTGATCGTTGTTGGAGATGCCAACCGGACTGGGAGAAAAACCGAAAGAGGTTAGCAAAATGTGTTAAAGGGTTTGGCAGGAATACAACCGGTGGGCTAGCTGGAAAGTTCTATGTAGTAACAGACTCCTCAGACGATGACATGGTGAACCCAAAGCCGGGAACCTTGCGCCATGCAGTCATCCAAGAAGAGCCACTATGGATCATTTTTAAACGCAACATGATTATTAAATTGAACCAAGAACTCATGGTTACTAGCAACAAGACCATTGATGCCCGTGGGGCTATCGTGCACATTGCCTATGGTGCAGGTATTACGGTCCAGTTTGTTCAAAATGTAATCATCCATGGCCTCCGTATTCATGATATTAAACAAGGTAGTGGTGGCATGATTCGGGACTCCGTAAAACATTTTGGCTTAAGAACTCAGAGCGATGGTGATGCCATTTCTGTCTTTGGATCGTCAAACCTATGGTTTGATCACATTTCTATGTCTAACTGCAAGGATGGACTCATTGACATTGTTCAGGGATCAACTGCTGTTACTATCTCTAATTGCCACATGACTCATCACAACGATGTAATTCTTCAACACAACTCACATAGATATTATGAATCAATCCATTTTTCGTTTAATGCCTATAATGCTCATAATGGATGAAATTAATTCTTGCAGGTCTTTTTGTTCGGAGCTCAGGATGCATATGAACAAGATAAAATCATGCAAGTAACTGTTGCATTCACCCACTTTGGGAAGGGATTGGTACAAAGGATGCCAAGGTGCCGATGGGGATTCTTCCATGTCGTCAACAATGACTACACTCACTGGCTCATGTATGCTATTGGTGGTAGTTCAAATCCCACCATCATCAGTGAAGGAAATCGCTATGTTGCTCCTCAATCTGAGAATGCTAAGGAGGTATTGTTCACCATTAGTAGAAACTAATGCGTGTGCATGTATATTAATATTGATTTCGCTTATGAAGAAATCTCACTTTTTTTCTTGGTTGGCTGGAAATTACAGGTAACTCATAGGGACAAAAAGAATGGTGAGTGGAACAACTGGAATTGGAGATCAAACGGAGATTTGATGAAGAATGGAGCATTCTTTGTTCAATCTGGATCTCCATTCAAGACTAGACCATATTCAAACAAGCACATGATCAAACCGAAACCAGGCGCTTATGTGGGCAGGCTTACACGCTTTGCTGGCTCTCTGAACTGCAGGGCCAAGAAACCTTGTTAGCATGTTTAACTAAATTAAAAACAATAATCAACTGTTGCAACAAAACACAGTATTGTGTTGTTACTAGTTGAATATTCGTTGTACGTACTTGGCTGTTAATGTGGGATGAAATTGAGAGAGAAAGAGAAATTGACTGGAGAGGCAGATGAAGTGAAGGTGAAAATAAGTTTTTTAAAAGGTATTTATGTTCATTTGATTAAGGATGTTGTGCTGATAGTGAGTAGCTGTATAGCATGTTTTTTCAACATTATTTTTGAATTTTGATGGCACAGAGCATCTCAATGAGAACTTCGCACGTCGTATTTCTAGATATATAATAATAGTAAATAATTAAATAACCTAAAAAAAAAAAAAAAAAAAAAAAAAAAAATAATAATAATTGTTTAAGACACATTTAGGTTCCTAAATTATCCTTTCTTTTATGAAAGTATATCAAAGAGGAAAAAACAAAAACTTTATTAAAAGTGTTTATCCTTCCAAGTATTATTTTTAAACACAAACCCTAATTAATTTGGAAGATATTATTGGATTGAACTTTATTGGGGACTTATTTATTTTTTTTTTTTTTTTGATATTTCATTTTTTTTTCTCTTTTATTATAAAAAGGAATTAGATCAAAAAGAGATAAAATTGTAGAATTTAGTCTTCCTCCTCCCACTCATCAACTTAACAACAAAAATCTCCATCAACTATCCATTAATGTATTTTTTTCCTCATAAACAAACTTTAAGAATAAAAATTTCCAACCTCCATATATAAAAATGCCCACGTCTTTCATTCATTTTCTGCTAATTGAGAAATTTTCAATTTGATATATTTCTACTAAATTCCTTTAACCCTTCTACAATGATGAAGAAGTAATTGCAATAAGAAAAAATCAAATTTGAAGCAACTTAAAAGGAAAAAAAAACAATTTGTTTTTTAATTTTTTTTTTAGCATTCTTTTTACCTTTATTAAAAGTTATCTTATTGTAGTGTATGAATACACATATACAATATCATATAGTAACACAAAGATTCTTCAAGGTCCGATATACTTAGCATATATAATTTTTATTTTTTTTTTTTATTTGTTGTTTTTACCTTTTGGAATGAGTCTCTCGTTTAAAAAACATATTATAATTTCTTTTTGTTTTTCAAAACTATTTGTTTAAAAACTCATCATATTGGAAATATCTCAAAATTAATTTGGAAGATATTATTGGATTGAAGCTTTATTGGGGTATGGCAAAAACTGAATTAGTTATGGGGTACTGGAGTATTTTTATGGGATGTCCAAGATCACCCTAGTATAGTGATATTTCTTGATAATTGAAATGGATATTAGTTCTTACATATGCGTACATAACTGCATAAGTTCTTGAATTTTATGATCAAAACAGAATGTAACATCCCCACTAACCTAGCCAAGTGAGTGCATTGTGTGTGCTGAGCGAGAGATGCGTAGAGAACATAGATGCTAAATTGCTAATTAATCATCAATGACATTACGGGACACCACCCCCTCTCAAGCATAGATGTTAATTAATCAGCAACGGCATTACGGGACCACTGCCTCCTCTCATTAAACATTTAGGCAAGCATTAGGATGAACGGGCGTGTTCTTTGGGAAAAAGACGTACATTGCTTGCATTGCTCCACTATGCTAATGAAGACAAACTATATACTCGAGATCCAAAAAGACTCCCATAATAGAGCATACATTCTCATCGATGTTAACATTATGATCTCGATTTCTCCAGCAACCACTGCAAGAACTGAGAAGGACGATTGAGTTCTTTGGTCTTGTCCCGGCACTGTACGATATTTATAGGACTCAAATCAGCACCAATATATAAAATCGTTCACCACAAGCATCGTGTAGAGTCCCCTTCCGAACAATACTATCTCTGACTCTGAAATTTGGTTTCAGATTACTATCACCCTGAATAAAGCATGCAAGACTTTCCCCTTCGGCCCTTCCTCATAAGTCTCTACCAAGACATCAGGGTGCACAAGAGGATATAGAGGCTCTGGGAAAGCCACATCTCTAAACTCTTCGAAGTAAATTGAGAAGGATGATTCGTCCTTGTCAAGGCAATATTAATGCGTGGTCTCAGGAGATAAGAGCAGAAAGTGCGCACAAGGTACAACATTCTGTTGAAGTTATCAGGTTAAATAATATTCCACGGACTAAAAGGGCACTACAACCTTACAAGGAAGACATCTCTATACACTAGACTCGCTTATATTGTATCTTGTGAGACTTCCAAGTTTTATTTCTTCTCAGAATGTCCGGCCTGTTGGTACCCGTTTTTTGACATGGACTACAAGAATGTCCTCCAATTTTGTTCACTTAATTAACTTACCCAAAATACAAATATAATTTATTTTTTTTTTTTGCTAAAATCATTTGTAGCACGATGAAGAAGTACAATTGGGGTGGTGGGAGTTCAATCCCAAAGAATGAGAGTATTGATTATTGAACACTGTATAGCAAGAAAATAATAATTACAAAAGTAATTGAAAATCATATCATGATCATAACTTTTTTGATAACATCAGGATCATAACTTAATTATTGAGCAATTTGCTGTATACTTGAAACAATGACAAGGTAGGAGTCGCACCATTCCACCTTGGGTCTGTCACTCAGAGGCAGTTGGACGGCATATCTTCCAGGGGGTGCAGGAGGATCTGGCCATGCCGACAAATGATGTACAAGCCATTTATGCTAATTTTAAATAGAGATTCGAACCTTTCACTGTTTAGCACAAGATATCTGCAATAAGCGAAGTTAATAATTAGATTTCGTTTTATAGTTTTAAGGTGCATATATAAATTAAACAATTTCATGTATTAATATTTTCCTTTATGCTAGTGCAGGGCTCAATAGGTCCTCAGGGCCTGGACACAAAACATGACTACCATTCACTCTGTTCCCCTGAACAGAAAACCATTGTTGACCACGAAACAAGCCATCAAACCTGCCTTGTTGGGATGATACAACTGGAGGTAGATAG
The DNA here is from genome assembly GCF_015680905.1 of Coptis chinensis. NCBI lineage: Eukaryota > Viridiplantae > Streptophyta > Magnoliopsida > Ranunculales > Ranunculaceae > Coptis > Coptis chinensis. The sequence continues at coordinate 19,412,632 of NC_141456.1, read as the reverse complement.
CCGTAATGGATGCTTAAGTTTTTTTTTGTTTCGGAGATGAATGAACCAAGGAAATGAAAATAAATTAAAATTATAGTAAACCAATTCATAAGCACTAACCTTTCATATGATTGTCCCTCTACTAACATTTTGTGGCACCAAGACAAACTTTTCACGTTCGATGAGTTTGGTGAACTGTGCAAGGAGAAGATATTAACATATTTACCATCTGATCAATGTTGTGTTTCCCTGTGAGTGCATATTGTGGAAATGTACCTCTAATTATTGTTGATTTGCATTTAACACATGTATGAAGACACGGATCTACATACAATGGAGATAGATAGCTGACCTGGGAAGTCTTCAGTTCCAGTTCTTCCCACTCTAAGGATGAGTGAGTTCCCTCAACGATCCCAGCTCCCGCATATATTAGCGCGCCAAGACCCTGGATACATGTTGGTTAGTATAAGTTAACGCAGTTTCCAAAAGAAGAAGTTCAATAAAGGGACTGCCAGTGAGTTTACCTTTTCAACTAAGGCAGATCTAATCCCAACAGCAAATTCAGTTTCTCTTCCTCCAAACCAACCAACAGGACCAGCATACATTCCCCGGTCAAACATTTCTGAACAGCCCCAAGGAATCAGGTTTAACATTGTAATGTAATCTATATAGACATATAGTAGCAGCATCTAAAATAGTTTTCAAGATCAGGTTAGCAAGATTATAGAGCTTTACAAGAAGAGTATTGTGCATCTTCCAACTACAAGGTAATGATACTCATTTTAAAAATTCTGTAACTATAGATAATTTCTAACTGTTTCCTACACCACATACAATGCCAATCCCAGCCCAAGTCAATAGGTGTTAACACCAGATTGCAATCAATGGATCCAACTCCTTGCAAGGATATTGTTTTGTATTCTTGGGTATAACTTTTCTTCCCTGATCCCCTTAAATCCCTTTTCCCCGTGGAAGGCGAGATTCGAACCCAAGGCCTTTGGCCCAACCTCCCAAGTCTTGAACAGTAGGCCACTGAACCCCTTGCAAGGATATTGCTTCGTCTTATTAAATTGGTTAAAGGATCTACGGTTTAATAAGTATTGCCCGTTGCTCAAATATTTTATTAACAGTCGTATAACTCTACTTGTTCAACAATTAGGGAACTCAAACTTCGTAGTACACAATACCTCAGCTGTGCAGTTGGCAAATCTTCAGAACAAGGTTTTAAGTGGTTAGTTCTAATGCCTCATAGGCTGGCAGCACAATGTCGTTATTTTATTTTTCTATTGGTAAAGATAAATTTTAAATGTCCAATCAAAATGTTAAGTAGGCTGAAAAGCCTATAATACAAAGAAAAGTGAAAACACATCGGAGTAACAGAACTTTCATCTCAAAGCCTTGAAGGACTCTCAATTTATTTTTCTTTTTTCTTTTTGGTTATTACAATTCATAATTCAAGGTCGCTAGGACTCAGCATATACGAATGAACCTTTCCAAGTCCAAACTAAAAAATATATATAAATGAGGAGTCAATTATCTACTTCTGTTTGTTATTATATTCCAAAAAGTAAAAAGAAAAAGAAAAAGGGAGCAAGTTTACCAGTTTCTACTATAAACTGGCGTGCAGCTTCTGTAGGAAATCCGCAAACTGCTGGACTTGGGTGAAGAGAAGACAATATTTCAAACTGGAAAATAGATAAGCAAGCAGATTGTCACAGACAACAGAACTCATGTTCAGTATTAACTGGTAATATGTTTTCAAAGACTCAACTGATTATTTAAGACAGCAGCAGAGGAAACAGAAATCAGAACCAAAACAGTACATGCCGAAACGTAATAAGCAATCCATGACTGAAGCCTCCAGGAGAAGAGAATCTTACAATTAGACAACTAAAACTATATTAGCTATCTGATGGTTTACCTCATCATCTTCATTTCTCAATCGGCCTGATAATTGCGCATACAAATGCTGCACCCTTGGAAGCTTCCGAATCGCTTTCTTTGGTTCGACAAACACAAGGTCACATATATCCTGAATACAGCAGCTTTCTTAGGGGGTGGAAAAAGAACTGAAGCGTTGTCCCAAAAATAGTATAAATATGCAAAGAAGACTTGTATAAAGGATCAAGACCTTCATCACGTACAAATTTGGGAATATGTAGTACAGCATGATAAAGTTGTTGGTACGAAAGTATTAATGCTTAACTTGCCTCTAGCTTTTTTCTGATGCTTTCTCGTACAATAGTAAACTCGAGATGGTCCTTGGGACTGAAATGAACAAGAAACTAAATGTAAGAGCGTAATATCTATTGGCTATAAATAATTACAAACACCATGGTACTGCCGAATAAAATTAATAACCTGCAAAGTAAATCATCTTCTATTTGAATATCAAGAGCCTTTGATCCACCCCTGGCACGAGTTCCAGCTAAGGCCTCGCTAGAAACACTGAGGTGTTTTCGGTGAAATAGTTGCTCTGGCTATTCACAAAGTTCGCATGAGTAGTTAGTCAGAACGTGTTGGCAAGTTACTATTATAGAACAGTCTTATGTAATCTGGAGATACTAACAGCTGGTTACAGCTCATTCCAGTTTTTTCACTTTCTGTATATACTGCTATACTTACTCAAGAATGGTGAGTAGAACATGGGTGTAGACAAAGACGTTTCCACAAATGTGTTTGATCTAGCCTTTGGGATTCCTCAGTACATCTTAAATATCGAGGGTCATATCTAGGGATGCTTAAAGACACTACACATTATAGAACCATAAAAATGCATTGTGTTCCAGGGAGAAAAGACTTCTTTTTTTTCTCTAATCAGTGAGACCTACAGTGTTTCCTATAAATGCAGGGGCTCCAGGTGGCTGAATACAAAACTGATATGCATTCTGTCCTTCAACCTGCATATATCCAATCAAATAAATTATCTGTAGTGGTTTTTAAGACAAATCTATTAAGTGAAAAATTAAAATTAGAAAAAAATATTACCTGAAGATAAGCTAACCATTCGATAGGATCCAGATCAGCTTCAGCAATAACTCTGCTACTCCGTGCAAGTACAACCTAAACTTCCATGACAAAAGTGAGGCAACAAATTAGTCACTTAATACTCATCAACTAATTTAACATGCAGTCAGAGCACACATGCTTTCAATCATTTATCAGCAGAGTTCAAATGTCCAACATTATTCATTTGGATAAACAGTTGTGCACCTTATCACAAATGGAAACAAATTGAAGGTTTAAAGAAGAACAAATTGCTTTGAGTTTTTCAACTAAGATGTTAGATGGCTGAAAGAGGGTAATATTAAACCCAAAAGAATCCTGCATGAGCACTTTGAACAATGGTTAACTTGAGATACATGACGCGCTTGAATACCTTAACTAGATCAGAGTTGCTTCCAATGATCATTTGCAAAGCTTTCTTGACAGCAACATCCCAAGAAGCTTTATTGGGAACATGATTAATACTAAGGATGAATGAGCTTGGAGCTTCCTTCCGAAACTTTACAATAGTCGAGGAGATCTGCGGTAATTTGATATATTATCAGTTGAAATCAAGTATTGCACTTCACAAGTGATAGGTAGCATTACAATGATGCATATGTAGAAGGATGAGCAAACCTAACCTGAGACAGTGTAGCTTGAAGTGTCTCTACTGCTTGTCCCCAAGTCCGCAAAAGCTTGTTGTCCCATGCAATAGTTATTGCAAGTATAGAGCTTCCTTTGAGCTCGACAAACTCAACCTGTCATTAAGTATCTAGGAATGGGCCATTTAAATGCTAAGGGTAACACAAATAAAGTAATTGAATCACCAACTGCTTTAATAAAAAAAAAGTAGGTTGTTTACCAGGGGAACCATAAAGTAAAATGAACCAAAGCCCTCCCATTCAAAGGAAATGTTGCTCCTCGCATCGAAACGAATGGCTCCATATGCACGAATTAAAGGACAATCCTCAGAGAGGAACCTTCGTTAATTGAAAACAGATTAGGGTCACACTTTTTTGAAAAGCCATCATAACAAAATATAAAGGTGTTATTCTGGCAATTAGTTTGGGCTTTGACATGCAATGCCAAATCTCAAAAATTCAAAGCATCTGTTCTTGTTGCCTTCCCTTGTTATAACAATGGCATATGCAATAGTGAAAGTGTATAAATTTCCATAGCTAACTGATCAAAATAACTTGGTGTGCCCTGTTGCACTATGGTCAGCATCATTGTTACAAGAAGTTACTGTGGCACCTCTCTAAAAGTTATTAAAGTACAAAACCTTCATTACACAATTCCAAAAGAAAGGTTCCAAGCTACATTTTATTCATCGAGAACCATATAATAAAAAACCAATTACAATCGCTAATAGGAGGATAGCAATAGCAGTTACAGTACTAAAATGAGTCGACTTAGCAGATGTTCTGCTGCCTTCCTTCTGGATAGATTCCTTATCACTCTTCAACATCAAGTTATCCTCAGAACCAGATGCAGCACTGCCAGGAATAACCACCTCCCAGAAAGATTTCGTCATTAAAGAAGTCCCTTCCTTTTCAGGTTCCAATATGACTGAGGGGTCTGTTGGAGCTTCAAAACACATCAACTCCTTACAATGATCTTTCACCACCTCAAATGTCTCCAACGATTGTAGATAATCACAAATGTAGACATCACCTATCCACGGAACAAGAACTCTTCGGGGAAACGACAGGCTAGCTGGTTTTTTCAATAAATGCAAAGCAAGTTGACTTACAGATCTCTCCGTCGATATCTCACTGCTTTCTTCTTTTTCACCATCCATTTCTTCTTCTGCCTCATCACATATAATATCCAGTCTACTCTGCAAACTCATAATAATATCTCCCTTTATATCACTTATAGCCTGTTGAACACTCTCTTTCGGATTCAAATACGTGTACGAACAAATAAACCCTCTAAAAACAACAACTCCAACAATCTCCTCCCTCATTTCACCAACAAAATCATTCACAAACGGCACAATCAACTCAACGTTATGTTCATCACCATCCGAAACACAAAACCCCTCACCATCTCCAACAACCAAATCTCCATCCACAATAGCCTTAGCACTTTTCAACTCTTTACCAATCCACAAAATCCCATCCCTAACAACATCTCTAAAACTCCCCACATTACTCGAAACAGGCAAACACAATTCAAAACCATACATACATTTAAAACTCTTCAAACTACCCAACACTCTCCCTACCTTAAAATCACATATACTAAAACCCCCACCACCCGAATCAACCCGACAACTACGAACCGTCAATTTCCTAGGACTATAACCAAAATGTACTATAATCCTATCATTAAAATCGCAAACCGGGGTGGCATTCCCAACCCCTTTAATCACCTGATATAACAAACTAGTACAAGACTGAAATGAAGTATCTGGTGCCCATAAGTAAACACCAATAACATAAACACCACCTAATAACATACGTGAAACTTGTCTAGCATGTTCTTCCACCCAATCAACGTCAATTGTAATGTTGGGCTTTGAGGATTTGGTTGTTTTTGAAGGTTTTGAAGAGGTGGGTGTGGATAGAGATATTGGGGGTTGGGAATTGTCATTTTGGGGTGTGGGGATTAAATTGTAAATATAGGAACGGGATAATGTTTGGTTTGTTTTGCCTATTACTAAACCAATTTCTATTGGAAGGTTTGTGGCGTTGAAAAGACGGGTTTCGAATGTTTTCAATTCAGGTTCATCCCCAATTATTGATTTCACCATTTCTGTGAAAACTTCCTCTTTCTTCCCTATTTGTGTTGTGGATCCGTGGGCTTTAATTCTATGGGCCAAAATTAAATTAAATTAAATTATGCCCAAAACAAAAGCCCAAATAAGCAGAAAATGTACTAAATTTTACCTCTTAATGCACTTCCAGTCTTGTAATGAGAAAGAGTGGGATTGTTGGAAGAAGACTGCAGCACCTACACCAGCTACACTCACTGGATTTGTAGTTGAAATTGAACATACTCCGTTTGTGGGCTCCAAAAAAGGATCTAGTAATTTGTTCTCATCTCTACCGGAGAAAAAACAACGAGGGAGCTGGTTTTGAGCGTGGAGCCATTCAATAGCTGCTACATGTTGTTCAATTGGTACCTTTAATTTCAAAATTCCCAACATAAGAAATTATAGTTAATTTAAATGTAGTGTATTTATAGATAGAATGCAAGTGATTTGGCCATATTTTTCGTCTATACTATCACATAATGACACACGTAATTAAATAGTTAATCAAATAATTGTGGGGCTGCATGGTACAACTCTCTCTCCAGCGTATAAAAGTAATAAAACTGTCTGAACTCTAGAGACAAGCTGTAAATGCATGGAGCAGATTATCAATAATATATTGTTTGTAAATTGACTAAATTCCATTTAATAACTATATAGAAGATAAGGTATTGGTTGCGTGGCATTATAAGCATCACAACTTCTCTTTAAAAACACATCTCTAATCCTAACATTAATGTAGCTGAAGGTGAACAATGTGAATATTTAGTTGGATTGGATAGGATATGAGTTAGTTACCTCTAGACGAATAATTCCTGAGCTGAAACAAGGAGGTTGGGAATTCAACTCAGAAATTGCGGAGCTGAGATGCGCTAGAGCGGTTTCTGGAGTTGGTACTGAAGGAAATCTTCGAGTCTGGATGGTCTCAACTGGTGTCCTGTAGTCTCCTTCACAGCCATTCATAGACAAAGAGCAACACTTGTATGTCCGTTGCTTGAAAGAAGATAACAGAAAGGTTTAACATGAGAAATATACAGCACTAGTTTACGAACTATGTTGGATATAAACCACACTAAGCAATGAATGAATACAACTTACATTGTGAAGAGAACGAACCGATAAGTGACTTGGAACAGAAACTGAGAAACAACATTTAATGGTGAACTCCGTAGCTATGAATCGCGTAAATGAATTCTCAGCTACAACAGCTGCCATGAGTGTGAATTTCAAAGACAAACAGGGAAAGAGATGAAGATAAACTGTTGTGAAGTGATCGATGTATTGTACACCTTTCTTCTCAGTGATGAGATTGGAATTGTAGAGTTCAGCAGTTGCAAAAGATGTGGTGAAACCTTTTATAACGCTGCGTGCTTTGTCTAATATCGCAAGAATCGCATTGGAGAACTTTTATTGTTACTTCTTACTTATACTGACCGAGCTGGGGGTGGGCAAAAAGAAGCCTAAGGCAGATAGCCACCCAGAAATGAGGCCAATGGCTCCTAATGAAGCCCCTACAGACCATCTCTAATGGGAGAGCCACTAAAGTCTTTTTTCGGTCATCGTGATAATATTGCAGCACAATGCACAATGTATAAGCTCGTGTAACTGTCATTACAATAAAAAGTACTACTGCACCATCGTAGCATACTAGCATTTAATCATTTATAATCCCAGAGACCGAATTATTGTTATTTTTCTTTTAGATAATGGATTGGTTGACCATACTCCATCTACCAGTATACCTTACATCACTACTGTTGTTCATAATGTTCTTTGTCCATTTACCATTTTGTAATTTAACAGGTAAGAGATTCACAAGAAAAATACTTTACTGTTGCCCCCTTCTTTTACCCTGATTTATGGAAATCCGGATCCTTGTAAGAGAACGGAAATCTACATCTATTTACTCTGCCTCGCACTAATCACCATTTCAAATTCCTCTTGGAAAATGATCAGGGCCCACGGTTCAACAATGAACAACCACAGAAGAGCCATCACAAAACTAAGAACCAACAAATTTTAACAGAGGGAACATCGCTATTGTGGCACTGTTAGTCACTTCAGGTTAGCATGAGAAAAGTTCAGTGTGGGTCGATGCAGCACAGACATGAGACCAATAATTCCTAATCAACGCCCTACAAATCATGGAACGTAAACATGGTTCTATCATGTACATTAAACATGTGTTCCAGATCGTTAATAAAAAGCCTTCACCATTGCCCTCGTCAGCACCACATTTCGGGAGAAATAACCAGAAAAAAGGAGAAAAAACACCCAAGGGTGCGATTGCAACTGCCTCGCTATGTCTTCCCATTACTATTCCATACTTCCAAGAGCTGCCTACTCGCTGTCAGCTTCATTCCCTGAATCAACAAGTGTTGGAGCACTCTTGTAGCCAACCATGGCCTCCTTGTAACGCTTCTGATCAGCTCGAGCCATTGTTTCATATGGTTCTTTCTCCTCAGCTGCTCAAAAGTCAGAAAAGGAATATCACTCATAACGATACCGGGGTAATTATCCGATGTCCACTCAATGACTCTCACCTCTCACTTCCAGAATGAATACGAGACCAAGAAAATACAAAAAATGAATAAATAGTAACATCACCAAACTAAGAATACCTGTCATATTCCTCCACTTCTCCCCAAGAGCCCTGCCAACATCAGTAAACTGCATTCCAGGATTGATCTTCCTAATATTCTGTTATACAAAGAAACAAAAAGAAAAGAAAGAAATCAGACAAAGAACTCCTGAACAACTAGAGATGTCCTTGAAATATGTGCATACTTAATCACTCGTGGAAGATGATAAGTAAAAATAAACAGAGATTATTCCGAAATTTAAGTTACATTAGATGCCCAGAACATGAAAAGTGTATAGAGGGAAATGAAATTGAATGAAAGAACCTAGTGAAAGTGACCCATGATTTTAGTAAAATAAGAAGAGTGACGAGAATTACATCTCTTTCACTGTTTGAAAAGAACATAAAACCAGACATCGCTTTCTTTGGTGCATTGGGATCCTTTTTCTTCTTTGGTTTTCTTTTCTTTGGACCATCTTCATCTCCATCTCTGGATCTTTTTTTAGCTGAAGATGGTTTCGAAGTAGAAGCTTCTCTTCTAGGTTCCTTTTTGACAGGTTTCTGCAATGTCAAACATAGCACTCAAGGTAAGATACAGTTCAGGAAACCTTTAGAATTTATATTAAGTTGATGAAGTAACTCATACACTGTATGCTCACCTCTTTTTCCCCTCCACTGTCACTAGCATCAGAGTCTTCTTCACCAGAATCATCTGTAGGAGAGCCACCATCATCCTTTTCCACAACAAAGTCCTCATCCTGGAAATATTGGAGCACTTTAATACCATGTACAATGTATAAGCTAATGTAACTGATAGTACATCGAAAAGAACTACTGCACCATTGTAGCATTTATAGACAGACTCAGGTTTACCTCCTCATCACTCTCATCAATTTCATTTCTAATCCGGTTAAGATGAGCATCCACATCACCATCATCGACATTCTGGATAACACTAGCAACACCCTCTGTAGTTTGAAAACCTCCGAGGTTCATGATCTTCAGACCCTTCTTGCTGCACAAAATCAAATCGAAAAATCCTAACTAAGATGACTGAATCCCGAACAGCTGCTGTAGTCAAAGAGTGACGTGAATATATCTTTAGTAACTGACCTGATAAAATTAAAAAGGTTATCATATTCATTCTTCTGAATGTTCCGGAAAAGATGCTCTTGCTCATTCTTCAGTTTGACTAAGAGATCGAAATAACTCATGCTTGTGCCTCCAGCACCATGCCTCTCAAACTCAAAGTAGTCAATCTAGACATTAAAAGAAAGATTCAAGGTCACTCCAATCTCAATCACTGTCAAAAAGAAAATTTTGCAGAGCCAATTAGTGACAATACCTCATCATTTAGAATGAGAGTGGGAGGCTTTGGTAGAAAGAAGAAGCCCTTATCAAGTGGATACAGTAATCCATCTTCAGCTTTCAGTGACGACTTCACTGCATATCCATTTTGACGACTACGAAAGCTTGCTGCTGGTCTAGTAACTTTTGCACCAGATAAGCCACGCAGTATCCTAGTGAAGACTTCATGGATAAGATCCTAAGTTCACAGAGTGCTTATCAGAGCAGTGCATCTTAACGTTGAAAAACTAAACTTTGTATCTGCTACAATCAAATTGCAGTAGCACAATAACCAGAACAGAAGTGTGAAGACAGTCAATACCTTGTATGAAGCTTCTAGTCTGTCCTTATACTTGTTATTCAAAAGATCTTCATTCATTGATAGTGTGCTCTCAACAACGTAATCGGTTTCAAACTGCACGAAATGTAGCAAATGTCAATATAGAACTATAAAATGCAAAGTATTAATAGAACTAAGAAAAGTATACAGAAGCGCAGAGAAATCAACAATACCTGTAAGACAATATGTGGGTACAAAGTTTGTCCTTTACGAATTGGTGGGTCAAGAGTAACAACAACAAAGGTATGTGGTTGATTAGACTGTACACATCGGAAAAAGTCCATATAAGTTCTGAACCGTGTGAGCACTAAAGTAAAAATAAACAAACATAAAGGAAAACAAAAAGTCAAATATGAACAGAACAGAATTTCTTTCAGAAGATGGACTACCTTAGGCAAAAGGAAAAGTCGAACAACACTGCTATACTGAATCTTAAAATCATTGGCTTGTCCTTGGAGACGGAGGAAAGAAAGGTGAAGTTCAACGCTGTATCTTCCCCTAAACAAAGCATGTAAATCAGTTAGTTTCTTCTGTCTGTTAATTATCAGTTAATGCCCTACATAGGAAGAAGGCAAATATACGTATACGTATGCGTGTATGTGTATGTGTTTATGGATTTGTGTAATGTATACACACAAGGACCCGCACACACACCCAGACACCAATATGCAAAAGGGAAATGTGACACGACCATGAGAAGAAAGAATAGCAAGATCTAACATGGAAAGGATGGCTTAAGTACTATATAGAGCACGTACCTTGGTGTAAGAATGTTAATACCATCAAATGTAACAACGGCATCTTCTCCCGATGCACCAACATCAGCCATCGACATAATTTTGTCACGAAAAACCTATTAACAGTTCCCATGATGATGGTTTCTAAACATTGGATCCTTACTTAAGTGAATAATGTCAAACCAAAAACATACTTACTTGGGCTGGCGGTCGATTTTCATCACCAACATATTGGGTGTTGGAATTAGGTATGTGAAAGCTAATTTCAATCAACGAATCTTTCTGCATGATCAACATGGGCGAGTCAGAAGCCAAGTTATGGAGTTATCTGTGTAGTTAAATAATTGCTACATGAAGGATATATAAATACAGGGCCAAGCAAAGCAGCCAACACACCATAAGCCTAGTAGGAAATTCCACAGAAAATCAGAAAACATAGAAGTATCTGCCTATTTTCCATGAAACAGTATAATAAACTCTAATTTTAGATGGCGATATGCTGTTTTTCCAGCCTCCTGTAGTGTCAAAGCTTTTGACACTGGTTTCAGCCATCAAAATATCGACTGAAACAGACTTTTCCTATGAAAACAAGTAGCCCTTCTGCCATTTATGCTTATGAGCATGCAGAAATCCAGATTCTTTAGTAAAATTTCCATTTTTTAATAAGTATGTTTGGACTTTGACATTTAAACAACCTTCAAAAACCAAAGGATTACAAAGGATTCCTACTAAGAAAGTAACGTACCAAAAGAAGAAATTCTATTAAGACAAAAGAAACCAAGCTATTGCAGGTCACATGCTTTAGATTTACAGTATGGGGAAAGGAAGGAAGATATGCACATGTTCTAAAATAAAGTCAGAAACCAACATTAACAAATCATATGTATTGGAACACCTCAAGCTTACACAGTGAGGACTGCAAGTTTGTAAGTTTAGACAGAATACTACCTGTCAACTCCTACAATATCCTTCCTTTTATTTGTTTTTCTTGGCACTACAATACCATCTTAGTTATAATTCAGAGTACTTGGAAAAAGAATATGTCATTCCCTCACATCCTCGATCAATGTAAAAAACATGAATAGCACAAGTCTTCATTAGTCCCAATTGTGAAAGAAAGAAGACCAACACAATTTAATAAAGAGACTTCTACTCCGAAATTTCCATTTTTTTTTCCTTTTTCAGTCAGGTAATCTTTTAATTATGACCTAGGATGTACAAATTTTACTCTTCGAGTCTTGTTTTATCCCATGAGGAGGGAAGAAACTCAATACCTACCTAGTGACTTACTAGGACTTCAAAAACATCAAGGGAAAATTCAAAAAATACAAATATACCCAGCAATTGGTTGTAACCTAACCTCATTAGCCCCAGTTGTATCATCCATGTGAAACTCCAAGACAACGTCATTCTTCCCTTGAAGCTGTGTTTGGGAAACATCTGCTAGAGATACCTCAAATGCCTGCTTTGAACCTACCAAAAAGGATAACATGTTCCCTGCAAAGCACACAAAAGGATATTACAGATTTACAGAATGACAAATTAATAGAAAAAAAAATGATAATATTAATATAAAGAATAGTTAATAATCTAAGAGACACTGACATGGGTGCAAGTGCAAGCATTCTACACAGGTACAGAGTGTCAGACACGGCCTCTTGAAACAGGGGGACAAGGCTGGGTTAATACTCAATACTGTTTTCAGACTGGCTGACCACAAGTTCTATTCTTCCATTTTTTGTGATTTATTTCCTTCTCAGGACCAGCTAATTGTATACTATATTCAGATTAACCTTAAATATTGCTCAACTTCAGCATAAGTTCGCACATCCGATACGAGTGTCAGCGTGTCAGACATGGAATTTCTTGACAATGTGAACTATGGATGTTGCAGAGATAATAACTAATACAAGCAACAAGTCCTAAGAAGTTAGAAACAACAAAAACAGTAAACATGGTTTCTCAGCCTGCCTGGTAGCTGGGACCTTGCCAGAATGTTTCAGTGTTCTAGCACGACCATAAAAGATCAAATATACTATATCCATTATACCAATAGAAAGGTTCCAATTAACCGCTCTACAATGTTGAAGATGAGGTTCAAAATATATAGATTAGCAAAAACCCTTCATAATGGATATAGTAACGGTATGTTCTCATTGGCAATAGAAAAAGCAGAAGCATGACATCCTTTTAATCTTAAACCTGTGATAAAATTATATGAGTTACCCTACAAAGGGAAAGCTAACAAAATATTTGGAGCCCAATACAAAGCATGCAAATAATAGGTAAAGAAGATTATATACCAGTTAAATCAACCTCTCCCCAGTTATGACCACTAATAGACAGTTGTTTCTCCTCTGATGTTTTTCCAAAATTCTTTTGGAAATAAGTTGTCAAGCTAGTGACGTCCTACAGAAAAAGCAGAAGCAGAAATTATATATATTAGGAAATTTGTACAACTGCTTACCAATGTAATAAACCTGATAGCAGGGACATCAACTAAAGGTGCTCAATGCGTAGACAAATTTACACCTTAAGTCATAAATGAGCACAATGATTTATGCCAAGAATAACAACAAAGAGATGAAGCATACCTGCTCCTTAAAACCCGTAAACTTGTAAACTAAACCATCTCTTATCCGAACCCCAAGCTGAAAGGTCCTTGGAACCTTCATCCATGTTAGATTAACAATGTCAGACTTATCAACCTCGATTGTCTTACCACCTCCCCCTCCCCCTCCAGACTTTGTCCAGCTAATTTTTTTTGAAGAAACATTGAATGTCCCAGGGCTCTGTAATCAGAAACAAAGTCAAACACCTAAAACTTGTACCATGAAATTTCCAAAAAATAACAGAAAAACAACTAAATTATAAATTGTAATAAAATATCCAGAAGAATTTCAACTACTGCTTTAGAAAACAGTTATTAAGGTGATAAAGATGGTGTGGATTCGAAATAGATTAAAATTAGCTTCATTTGCAGTCATTTGAATGGTGAAAAACCACCCAACAAGAAAAATATTAATTAACGAGTATAACTTCTGTTTCAAACTCAATTAGGGTTTCCAATGCAATTAGGGATTCGAATAAACATTCCCAAATGTGACAATAAATAACCAATAATAAAATACAAAATTTAAAAAAAAAAAAAAAAAAACTTCAACACATATTAGGGTTTCGAACATTAACAAGAACTAGAATATAACTAATCTTCATTTTCCATTCATTAACAACAAACAATTATTTTGATAAAACAAAACTACTCAAATTTCAGTCCTTCAAATCTATTCACAAATTAAAAACTAAGGTTTTGAGCTAATTAGGGTTACACTTACGAAAATCTAAACTAAAATTACCAGAAGACTATATGTTTCGAATTGAAAGAGATAAAACTTACAGTTCCACCACGACCACCGAGGAGAATGCTTGAGAAAGTATGCCCGTCAGACATGGGCTTATAATTGAGAGAAATTGGGGGAAAAAAATGTTTTGAAGAATTGAGAATGTGAAGAAAAGAGATGAAGGCTGAGAGAAAGAGTTTTTTTTTTTTTTTTTTGGCTTTTGAGGAAATGAGATGGAGGAGTTTATGTGGTTTTTTAGTTTTAGTGTGGGGGTAGTTTTGGTATTGTCATGTTTTGGGCGGTTGGGCTTGTTTTGCCGCCAAAATTTGTGGTTATTGGGCTTGGGTTTGGGAATATGGAAACTTGAGTTGGTCTTAGGTTGGATGAAAACCTGACTTGGTTTTGCTTGAGTTAGGCTGGGCATGTTTGTCCATATTAGTGGTTATGGATTTATCAGCGTACCATATGTCTGGAAGTTGAAACCCTTGCGTATTCGAGCCTTTAGACCGAGTGGTTTTCAACAAAATGACACATTGTAAGTGTGACTGTTGAATTATGTGACTGTTTTGAATTATTTTGTTTTTGGCTCAATGTTGGTTTAGTTCACTAGTAAATATTGGTTTCCTGAACTTCCAATCCTAGATATTATCAATTTTGTTTTTTTATTGGCACGCCTGTTTTGTTTTCAATGAGATCAGTCACTCTTTGCACTCTTTGATGTTGGTGGTGGGTTTTGCTTCAGATTTCTAATATTATCATCCAAAAGTTTAACAAATTTTGACAGTTGGCACTTGCTTAAATGTGTAGGCAAGTTTGTTTTAAAAAATATCAGTAACCTGATATTGTACAAGTAGGGTTTCAATGGCGGCTCAAGATAATCGGGACCCTAAGCAAAGTTCGAATAAGGGATCTTCTATGATTAATATATACTAATAAAAATTGTTACATTTTTTTTTTCTCTCTCACGACATCTTATTGATTTGTTTATGTTATTTCATATGATTCAAATTTTTTTTTTTTCTTTTTTGAATAGTCTTTGCACAAACTTAAAACTTCAATTGATTTATTTAACAACTAACTGTGAATAGACAGAGAGAATGTAGAATAATTATACACAAAATAAAACAAATATAGAAAGAGAAAGAGTGAGATTATAAAAAAAAAACCATATAAAAGACAAAAAAAATAATATAGGTAAGATTGAATTGTTGGCGTTATATTTGATTATTTGTTATGGAGTGATGAAGAACTTTAATTAGTTATGGAGGTGTGCTACTTTTTGTTGGAGAATGAGATAACCGAAGGAGCTAAGTGTTTAACACCAAGGCCGAAAGTTTCGGGATTTGAAGATATTTCAAACCCTCCTAAAACCGATACATATCAGAAAAATCGAATCGATATATCGTTTTTGCCCATTTTGGTGATAATATTCAAAAAATCAAAAATCGGTATATATTGGAAATATCGCCTATATATAACGATATATATAGGAATATATCGGTCAACAGTCAACAAAACCGGTCAAAAGTCAAACTGTCCAACTAAGTCAAACGATATATATCGAATGTGTCGGAATATATCGCCGATATATATATTTATATCATCTTTTCCGATATATATTGGTTTAAAATTAATTTAATTTTCAGAGCCGATATTTCGAATGTTTCGAAGTCGGTAGGCTGAAAAAACGATAAATATCGTCAAAAAATTGATTTTTCGGCCGATATTTTCGGCCATGTTTAACACTACTTTAACAAATAAAAATTGTTACATCTTTTTTATTTTTTTTCTCACAACATCTCGTTGATTTGTTTACATTATTTTATATGATATCATCTTTTTCTTTTTTCTTTCTTGAATAGTCTTCGCACAAACTTGAAACTTCCATAGATTTATTTAACAAATAATTGCAAATAAAGAGAGAGAGAATCACAAAATAATTTTACACCAAATAAAACAAATATAGAAACAAAGAGAGATTATAGAGAAAAACCATAGAAGGAAAAAAAAATGATATAGGTAAGATTGAATTGTTGGTGTTATACTTGATTATTTGTTATGAGGTGATAAAGAACTTTAATTAGTTATGGAGGTGTGCTATTTTTTGTTAGAGAAGGCGAAATAACCGAAATAGTTTAAGTGTTTAACACTACTTTAACAAATAAAAATTGTTACATCTTTTTTATTTTTTTTCTCACAACATGTTATTGATTTGTTTAGGTTATTTCATATGATCTTAGTTTTTTATTTTTTATTTCTTGAATAGTCTTCGCACAAACTTAGAACTTCAATATATTTATTTAACAAATAACTGCGAATAGAGAGAGAGAATGCATAATAATTCTACACCAAATAAAACAAATATATAAAGAGAAAGAGTGAGATTATAGAGGAAAACCATATAGAAGGCAAAAAAAAAAATGATATAGGTAAGATTGAATTGTTGGCGTTATACTTGATTATTTGTTATGGGGTGATAAAGAATTTTAATTAGTTATGAAGGTGTGCTATTTTTTGTTGGAGAATGCAAGAAAACTGAAAGAGTTTAAGTGTTTAACACTAATGTAAAAATGTTTATCTAACGGTTAAAAATAAATGAAAAGCAATAATGGGTTTTGGTTTTAATTTTTTTCTTTATTTTTCCACTAATAAAGTAATAGTGGGCAATGGATGGATTATATTGGGGGGAAGGCTTGGGGGGGGTTAACCGGAAGCCTACTTTGTTATATGGTTAAGCCGGCCGTGTCACCACCTAAGCAGTTAAAATCGGTTTTCGAAACTAATTGGTCGAGGAGCGATATGCGATTAATCGGTTAATCGGTTATATCGGATATATATATTTAACGTTTTCAAAATATATAATAGTATAATCATACCAAATATTTCTAAACAGTTATCCGAGATACAACAAAAAATATCAAATTCTCATTATCACATCTAACTAGTTCAATTTTGGAGTACTATAGATATGTCAAACACAAAAATTACGTTAAAAATATTTAAAAAAAAAAGAGGGATTGAGAAACAATAATATTTATTAGAGAGATAATATAATAATTTGTATATTTAACTTTCGTTAAGGAGGGGAAAATAAGTAAACTCTTAGCTCTGTGTATTGATTGGGTTATATTATTATTAATATGGTTTAAGAATCCAATTCGTTAATTTTACATATTTTTGGATGGAGAACCGATATTTTCAATAATTTTTTTTCTCGATTTAGTGAGAAATCAGTCATCTCAGCCGATTAATCGGTCAATTCAGTGATTAAATCGGTTTGGTGAGAAAAAGTTAAAAAAATCGGTAAAAACTAATCGGTTTACAAGCATACGCAATTAATCGGCCGAGATATCCGATATTAATAGCATAGGTCACCACTCAAAGATTTTCCCATCTAAGCTGGCTGACAATTACCTAATATCATCATTGAGTGACCAAAACAATTAGTAATGCGAGTTGCATACTTGCAATTTGCATGGCACCTGGCTTGTGTTGTTAGTACATGAAGCTTGTGTGCTTTTTTGGTGAACAACAAGGCATACATTCACTCTAAATTAATATGGTTTGGCACAAAGAATAATATAAGAGTTGATTCCATTGGTAACATCATCAATCAACATTACAACACCGTACAGGCAACGAACTCCATCCTTGACTAACAAAGGTGAAAGCTCCATCAACTAGGAATCAAACTAGTCAAGTAACCTCAAAAGTTTTGAACAGTGAATGGAAAAAACGAGGCAATGCAATTAGCATTTGCAGTATAAGACACATTATCATGTTGTCGCGTAACTGTACGTCTATTTGTCTTATTTTCCATAAGACAAATTAATTTATATTGTCTTTCCAATAAGCCAATAATCTGGACTTGTTTTACTCCAGGGGGGAAAAAACTCTGTTTATTAGACAGAGACTGTATACGGGGAAGAGTATTGAGCATTTGCAATGCAACTCTTTCTGTGAATTAAATACCAAAATGTTCCTCAATCAAACATTAACATGCATGAATTGAAATGCATTTCTAGAGCAGAATTTCGACATTGCAAAGCTCAGCTAGCTATGGATTGAAGCTCACCATTCAGTTCAGACTACCAAAATCAGTTAGTTCATCACTAATTCATTGAACATTTCTCAATTAAGACCAATCATATAAAAGTAAAGCAGAAGTGGTATATATATAGCAAGCCAGTGCACTACTTAATTATGATACTAGACCAGCTTCTATCGTCACAAATAGTACAGATTGGTTAGGACCATTAAGTTAAACTTGAAATAAACCATGACTAAGCCATATGGCTCCATTGCTGGACAATAGAGTTATGGCATCTGAATTTGTCTCAACTGATCATGAAAACCACCGCCTGCTTTGTCCTGTCCCAAACAACCAGCTGCAGAGCAAAACAAATTAAGCTAGTTAGGAACAAATTATCATTTTACATTATATATATTCTCCTAACTCAGAGCGAACAGGAAAAAACCAACTTGTTTACCATAACTGTGAAGGTACCAAGAAAGGCAAAGGAACAAAGAAAGAAGACATGGAGGTCTCAATGGTGAAGTGTGAAGTGAGTTCAGGAAAGCATCGCTTGAGCACAGAAGACAATGAGTTGCGCAAGTCTGTTAAGAGAAGACGAAGAGAACCCATTCCACAAACAAACAGCAGCGACAATCTTCAACAAGAGCAACAGCATGGTGATAACTCTACTACTGGCAGTACTGTTAAGAGAAGCTCAAGGTTTCGTGGTGTCAGCAGGTCTGTAGTAATGCCAAAGTACTGAAAGTAGCCGTTATTCTTAGTTTTCATTTTTATTTCCTACTTTGGTTACTAAATTCAATGTAATTTGCAGACATAGATGGACAGGTCGATTTGAAGCACACCTATGGGACAAAGGGTCTTGGAATGTCACACAAAAGAAAAAGGGGAAGCAAGGTTAGTAGAATATAACTCTCTATTTCAGTATATTTTCCTTCAAACAATTTACACAAATCTGTTTTGCTATGTAATAACATAGTTCTATATTTTCCTTCTTCTGGGATGCGCTCGAACTTGGATGTTGGAACCAAACAGTATATCTTGGTGAGGATCAGTAATTATTAAATTTTCCCCTGTAACTTGTATCAAGAAAAAGTATAGAAAACCTAATATACCGGATTTAAATTGATCAGGAGCTTATGATGAAGAAGAATCTGCTGCACGAGCATACGATTTAGCTGCACTCAAGTACTGGGGAGCAACAGCTTTTACAAACTTTCCAGTATGTCTACTTAAAATCCTTGCTCATTTGTTTAATGCCGGATTGAATCAAATGGCTTATCTAAGCTGTGACTGAATATTAAGTATATATGGTTGTTTTGGCAGGTATCTGACTATGAGAAAGAGATGGAAGTAATGCAGGATCTGACAAAAGAAGAGTACTTGGCCTCTTTAAGAAGGTATTCTTACTCAAAATTTTCCTCTAATCAAACTGCCTTCAATTTAAACCAAGTAACCCAGTCTCTTACACAAAATAACTGCAGCAATAATGTGATCTCAAGTCAAAAAAATAAAACGCACGAGAAAATGAAGCTTAAATCACACGCGAAATGACAAGATATTAATATTGGTTGGTACTAGATGATGGGATACCTGCATGTGAAAATTTCCGTTTGATTGGGAATGTATTGATTTTTGGACCAATCTTAGTAGTTTATAACGTCAGTATCCTTTATTTAACACAGGAAGAGCAGTGGTTTCTCAAGAGGTGTATCCAAGTACAGGGGTGTTGCAAGGTAATTCCTGCTCATTTTATTAGCTTGAACCTTATTTGGTTCATCAAGACTATTTTGACTTAAAATTTTAAGTTTCATAACATGCAGGCACCATCAAAATGGAAGATGGGAAGCAAGGATTGGAAGGGTCTTCGGAAACAAGTACCTGTATCTTGGCACTTACAGTAAGTTTTATGCACTAATAACTAATATTCACTTCTTCTTGCTTTACATGTGTATGTGTATGGTACATTATATTTGTAGACCATGAACATAATATATAACAGATAGCTTAATCCAGCTGAAACATTCTTTGTAGTTCAATCCTCTATGTATTGATGGCAGAAACACAATGCAGTTATTTAATCACACCTAGTCGACTTGATCACTACACTATTCCCTACTTAAAAGATACTTGCTAATTAAGCTGCCTAATTACTTTACCTGTGCCAAACTGCCAGTGATTATTTTACCTGTGTTTAATGTTAAGGTACTCAAGAGGAAGCTGCCCACGCTTACGATGTTGCAGCAATTGAATACAGAGGCATAAATGCAGTGACAAACTTCGACTTGAGCACGTATATCAGGTGGCTAAGACCGGGGGCCAATGCAGTAGTTAATTCTCAGGAACCTCAACCAAAGGTTGAGTCTCAAGTAGCACCAGAGCCATCTTTCTTCCATCCCGACACATCTAAATTGGATTACTTGGAATCTCCAATAAAGCCAGAGGTTTTCTCAAGCAAGCTCCCTATTAGCTATAACACAACGTCCTCATCACCTACTGCACTAAGTCTCCTCCTCCGCTCTTCAATATTCAAAGAACTAGTGGAGAAGAACTCTAGCGGAAGCAGTGATGAAATTGATGGAGACTTCAAAGTACCACAGAATGGCAATGATGACGAGTATAGTGGGATATTTTACAATGAAATTGCTGATATTCCTTACGTGTGCTCAAACAGCGAATCTTTGCTTAATGTTGGAGTGGAGGAGACTGTAAGCCACTCACAACTATTGAATGATATATTTGGAGAGCTTTCTTGAAGGTCTTATATATACCCAACAATTAGCAGTTAATGAAGTCTTCCTGGCGTAAATTGGCTTAGAAAAGAGTATTATGTATATAACTGATCGAGTGCTTGTGGTTGACAAGCATGAATGTCTTCATTTTCTATCATCATGTACATAATGTAGATGACCCCTATCACTTGTAAGTAGATATAAGGTGTTAGCCTTCCAGGGTTTCATGTAATCTACACTTCCTACTTCCAAGCTAATTGGTTACCATTTTAGTGCGACAGATCATGGGGCAGCCAGCGTGGTTTGAACAAGCTTACACATTATCAGTTTTCCCTGGATAACAATACATTTTAACTGCAGAGTTGAATCAATGTGTTGGGTTTAAAGATGATGGAGACTCAATTAACTATTTGCAGTTTTGCACCATAAAAGGACCAAGTCGTAAGTTCATATCCCTCTATCTGGCGTTTAAAAGTTCATACTATGCCCAAAATAACAATGATAAGTACGGATGGAAAAGCTGTGAGCCTCTCATATGTATGACACTGTTGATTATGTAAGCAACATCAAAGGGTTCGTTATGACAGCAGTTTGATTAATGATGAAACCTTAAACAAATGTACAATGAGGCATTGCGTTCAAATATGTAAATCCTGAGGTTTCTCTACTTATCACCAATTTATTTTGAGTAGGATGCCTCTTCTACAGAGTGAATTTCAACCAAAAGAAATTAACCGGTCTTCCATATTTTGGGGAAAACTTTCCAATCCCTTGCAATTTCCAAGAAGCCAGAAGCCAAACACCACTATCGGAGTATCTGGTCAGAAGAAGTTTGAAGTGTATTGGCAAAAAACGACAAGGTGAACTGATCTGACCTAATTTTATTTGATTGAAAAATGAGAATATATAGCTCATACGTGTTCACCAGAAGCAAGAAAATATAACCAAACAAGCATCAACGAAAATTTGGCGAGATATAGAGATTAAGGTCAAAGTATGATAGAAATCATGTAGCAAAAACCAAAAGCAACCCAAAAACACTTGCAATAAGCTGTAGAGATGCTTATGTAAATAAGAAAAGTGTAATTATAGCAATCTAACACAATAAGACTGCCTGGGAAGAACTTACTGATATGCCAATTACAAAACATAGGCAACCATCACCTGCAATTATCTTATACGAGTATGTGAACCGTGCTACGCATCGGTGTTTTTTCAAATATTTAAACCTGGTCGCTCTAACATCTATCTGATAGTATGATTTTTTGAATTCTAGTTATAATCTAAAAAATAATATAAAAACATTAGGAGGGGTTGAATGAAGTGAATGAGATTTTCTAAATTATTTTAAATAATATGAAGCTAATTCTAATTTTAATAAAGTGAGAGAGTTTTTGGTAAATTGTTTAAAAAAGAATGAGCTGATTAGAATAATTAAGGGAGATGGTTCTAAAATCATAAAATAGAGAGATTACAAATACACAGTTCGGTTGAGAAATTTTCCTCCTAAAGATCCGGCTATCATATAGTATAGAGAATTATGGTGAGTATTCATCAGCTATTAGTGTTGAGATTATAATCCCATATTTAGTTGTCTAAAGTCTAACCAATCAATCTGGCCGCTCCACTTATCACCAATTGAGACCTTTTAAAGTTTCCAAACTTATTATTATATTCATTTCGTTATTTGACAAGCTTCGAAACATGTTCTAGTAAGGTAGATCTCGGAGCTGTTATGTTGGAATGGCCCATATGAATTAGATCAAAGTAATCAAACAGATGTCTATTCAAACACAGTTACAATTGATCTTTTTCTTTTAATAGCCATGACAGATTTCTGTTCGCATGTCTGCTTATTAAGATTTGCACTTGACATCATGGTTTATAATTTTTTGTGATCAGAGACATTAAGCTTATTCATGGATATTATATTATTAAAATTTGGATCCACCGATTAAGTCTTATGTCAAGTGCGCTGCCTATGTCACCCAACAAATAAGAACTGAAGAACATGTTACAAATATGGTCTAGTGCACAATCCAAGTTTGGTATTCCATCAGCAATTTGAAAGAACCTTAGCAGTTCGAAGCTCCGTACTCTCATTCTCTTTAATTAAAGAGCCCTCAGGTACAGGAACTGGAATCAAACCAATAAAGCAGGCTTGGTTTGTTCACGCGTTGGGCGAAGAATCCAATGGCAAGCTACATAGAATTTATCATAAAGATCCACAATACTAAGTTGTATATATCCCACAACATTTTGGAGCTTTGACTTCTAGTAACCAGACACCAATTTGTCTTACTTAAAAACTTGTCCTACATATTCATTAGTCTAACTTTTACCTTTAAAAATTCTCCCTTTGTTTCTTTCCTAATAACTACTTTCAATGTCCTTTTCCTAAACGATTGCAAAGTGCGAAAAAGGGAGTTGAATTAACTTTATTCGGCTAGTAGAATTCATTGGGAAGTACATGCCACTATGCCAGAACAGAGATGGAAGTCTCATTTAATATGATATGCTGTGTTAATACAAGTTTAGTGTAGTAAAATTATATTATTATTAAGTAATAAGTATAGAGAGAATGGAGATCAAGAGAAACGATAGTACGGCTTAATTAGTTTCGGCTGGGCGACTTGTCCCACCTGTCTAATGACTCACGCATAACTCTAACAGTGTACCCCAAGTCATAGCAATTCAACAATGTTGAATTTTAGTTGGTGGATCATGGAATCCATTATTTTTTCAATTAAATTCATTTAACAACATAAAATTTTAATGGCTTTGCATGTGGTGTATATCAATGGATCTATTGAAATGTGTGATTATCAGAGCATTGCTTATTGAGATTTGAGAGTAATATGAATGGAAACTGAACTTTGGATGCTTTAGGACATACTCGTTGTCCACCTTTTTTTCCTATGATTCTGTTAGACCGAATGATGCCCTTTTGCTTTATTTTAAAACTAGAAACCATGATCAAGCCAAAAAGACTTCCATGACTGAAACGTTCTGAATGTTCACGGTATTCATTTATCATCGATGAACTTGTCTTTATTCCAAAGTCGCACTTTAAGAGGAAAAACAAAACAAATAAGTACAAAAGACAATTGCCATATATATAGACACATGCATTAGTTTCTTTACAGTAAAGCAAACAATTAAAGAAAAACACTTCACATGCAACTGGGAAGGAACTAAAAGAGATGGAAATGGAGATGCTGAAAATTAAGTGTGAAGCAATGTGTGGAAAGCATCTTTTGAGCATGGATGATGGTGTGGTACGCAAATGTGTTAAGAGAAGGCGAAGAGAACCCATTGCAAATCTTAATGTCTTTGATCACAAAAGAGGAAAAAAAATGCAGCAGCAGCAGCTGCAACAGCAACAGGAAAATATTGACCAGACTACTACCAACGCTACTTCGAAGAGAAGTTCCAAATTTCGCGGGGTTAGCAGGTTCGTAGTAAGCTTGATATTGTCCTCTTATCTTTATTCCTTATTACATACTTCCATTTTTATCGTTCTACTAGCTTACATTACTCTGGCTATAACAACCTCAGACATAGATGGACTGGTCGATTTGAAGCACATCTATGGGACAAAGGTTCTTGGAACACAACGCAAAGAAAGAAGGGGAAACAAGGTAACATGAATGTAAATGCTTGTTTTTTCTGTACTTTATTTTGTGTAAGTTATCCACTTCACTCTAAACTTCATTAGATACTAATTGCTTGCATTTCTTGTGTTCTTGGATTGTGCTTCCCATTTGATCTTGGCTTCAACAGTCTATCTTGGTGAGTATACTGATTCTATTTCTTCATCATTTTGAAAAATGATACTGAATACAACAGAGAAACTAAACATTTTAAAATGTGTAACTTATCAGGGGCTTATGATGAAGAAGAATCTGCAGCGAGAGCTTATGATCTAGCTGCACTCAAGTACTGGGGAATGGCTACTTTTACAAATTTCCCGGTATCTAGCTATGAGAAAGAGATTGAAACAATGCAAAATTTAACAAAAGAAGAGTACCTGGCCTGTTTAAGAAGGTATTGAACCTGACTTTCCCTTCAAATATTTACCAAACAGCCTAATGCATGGAAGTAGTCATAGTAACAATAACCTCCTCAGGGAAGAAGATATTTTTAGTTTCTTCCGTAAGCTTGCATAACAATAATAACTTGGGAAGGGGGTGGGAATAAAATCTGACATTTAAATTAAATTTACTACTGTTTAGTTTTATAATCACATTTTCGGCTTTAACAGGAAAAGCAGTGGTTTCTCAAGAGGTGCATCCAAGTACAGGGGAGTTGCAAGGTATATTTTCTCCTTCCCTTATATATTAAATATTGATTTTCTTTTCTTTTACAGAGTGTAAGAATCTAAAGGTTATAAGTTCGGAATAAATACAGACACCATCATAATGGAAGATGGGAAGCAAGGATAGGAAGGGTTTTTGGAAACAAGTACCTCTACCTTGGCACATACAGTAAGTTCCAACTTCCACACACTGTTCTGAGTATTCCACACACTGTACTGATCACTCAGCTAAAGTCCAGAGCTACGTCATAAACGCTCTAGTTCATGTGTTGCACATCACAAACATGTATTGGTTGTTCAACAGATGAGCCAGTAGTCCAGTATATGGCGGTGGATAAAAATGCCTTATCCTTGATGTTCCTGAGAACTGGTTATCATTGCATGTCTCTCAATTGATTTGATATCTGTTGCAGGTACTCAAGAGGAGGCTGCTCGTGCTTACGATATTGCAGCAATTGAATACAGAGGGATAAATGCTGTGACCAACTTTGACTTGAGCACATATATCAGCTGGTTAAGGCCAGGGGCCACGCAACCAACCGAACCTCTGAAACAACAATCAAGTGATGAATCCCTTGTTGCGCCAGAACCATCATTTTTCTCTGCAGTTACTAACTTCGACTCATCTCAAGAGAAGAAGCATGTTTTCCTGAAAAAGGACTCCGTCAAGAAGTCCTCTTCATCTACTGCACTTGAGCTCCTACTCAGGTCCTCAATATTTCAAGAACTCGTGGAGAAGAATTCTTCTAGCTCAAGCGAGGATGAAACTGATTGGGAAGACTCGAGAGAGCAACAACAGGCCAGCAGTGACAAGCAATACAATGCAATCTTCTATGACAGAATTTCTGACTTTCCATATGTGTACTCTGACGGTAACTCGTTGCTTAGCGAGTTTGATGGAAGTGAGAGTCCAAGCTATTTGTTCAATCAAACCGAGCAATTCCTCTGGAATGGTGCCTTAAACATGTCCTTTGTGAATTAATTACGGTTTTGCGACTAGGCATAGGAACCTCTCCCTCGTATATTTTGTGCATATATCTCTGTAAATTATTTACAGTTTTGTGATAGACCCTCTCCCTTGTATATACTGTAAATATATAAGTTAAAAAGAGTATAAGTATGTATATGTTGTATATAGACCAGGCCTGTTTAATAAAGCTTGTTTGTTTTTTTCATTTCTACTGCCCTCCAATTTCTTATATTCCTTTTTGTTTTAGGGTGGCAACCTCCCCTCTTCAACCGGTGGCTTTGTTCTCTCCCATAAGAGCATTCCAAATGCAAGCAACTTTTTTTCACCTCCACGTAGAACTATTTCCCCTCTTTGCTACCTTTGTGGTGAAAAACAAAAAAATGTTGCCCAATGCAGAGGTGATTTTAAACCTCGGACAGAATGTTTGATTCCGTCTGAATGTAAAAATCGAAAAAACGAGCTGGACGGAATGAAACATCCCGTCTTAAGTTAAAAAAAAAACCGAAAAAAAGTCGAAAAAACACGCGAGACGGGAATGTTTCATTTCGTCCGGAAAAAAAAAAACGAACAAATTTAAAAAAAACACACGAGACAAAATAAAACATTCCGTTTGAAGCTCACAACTTAGTGAAAATCTCAGTAGCAAGTGCTACCCTCGTTGTGACTTAGTTACAAGTCACTGACTTTGTCACCCTTGCATTGGGCAAGGGTTTTTTGGTATTCAAATGTGAAAACTCTCAATTTCACTTCATAGTGACTTGCATTGTGAATACTCTAATATATAGATTGGTTTCAATAGTCTGGGATTCTCCCCTGTTTTCCTAATTTAGCAATTTTCTTTTGTATATATACTAGTATATAGCCCATGCCTACAACACTATTTTAAATTAGGCCCAAAAGAACCTGAACCACAGAAAGATTAAAACCCAACCCATAAAACGACGAATGCTACCACCAATAGGGTGAAGTTGATGGAACTCAAGAAGTGGAAAGAAGACAACAAAATATTAGCACAATATACTTCGACTATTGAGCCAGAAGTTACTAAATACTTTAAGATAATGAAAATAGAGATAATTCGTCAAAGGAGAGAGAGTGAAACGTTTGGAACTCCGAGTGATGCTTCTAGTGGGGGTGATGCTTCTACTAGTTAGATTAATTTCAATGGTATTAGCTCTTTCATTTTCATTGTTATTGTTAGTTCATTTCCAATATTGTAATCCAATTTTAAGTTTTAATATAATTTTAATTTGAATTTTCGAGAAACAATATGAAGTTAAACATAGATAATACTCAAACTATAAAACAAACATAAATAATACTCATTAATAACATATATAACTCTCATACTACATTCCCTGATATGCATATTGCCAAAGGTGATTGATGAGATCAACTCTTAGTTGAACATTAGTTTATCTGCTATGAATTCGACGAAGTGTGTTGAGTCTTCTTGCAATTTTCTCATGTCGATTTCCTACAACATGCAATGCGACTAGGGGGTCCCAAGAAATGTCACTTTGCTAATCTTCAATATCAATCTCTTGTTCATCCTCGACAATCATATTATGTAAAATGATACACATTTTTATTATCCGATTAATGTCATCATTACTCCACATTCGCGCCGGCCTCTTGATTATCCCCCACCTAGCTTATAAGACACCAAATGCACATTCGACATCTATTCGACACACTTCTTGTATCTTAGCAAAGAATCTCTCTCTTTGAGTTGTTGGGTGAGGGATTGTTTGTACAAGTGTAGCCCATTTAGGATAAATCTCATTGGCTAGACATTAACCCATTTTGTATTGGGGACCATTCACGGTGTAATTGCAACGAGGAGCATCACCATGCATAAGATTGTCAAAGAGGTGAGAACGTTGAAGCATGTTGATGTCATTGTTTGAACCCGTCATACTAAAAAATGTGTGCCAAATCCACAAGTCTTTATCGACAACGTCTTCCAAAATTATCGTAGGTTTCTTTTTATGTCCTATATGTATACTTTGTCATGCCGTATGACACATTTTTCATTGCCAATGCATACAATCCAAGCTTCCAAGCATACCCGGGAAGCCACAATTTTGACCTTGTTGAATTAGACGTTGAATGTCTTCTTCGTTTAGAGTCCTCATATATTCTTTTTCGAAGACTACCATCACGGCATCACAAAAATGTCTCAAGCTTTTGAAAAGAGTGATCTTTGCTATTTGAACGTATTCATTCCATGCATCTGCACTACAACCATATGCAATCAAACAAATACAAACAACCACCTTTTGCATACCCGACAAACATTGTTTTTTAATGTCATTAACCTTGTATGTAAAGTACTTGTTATGGTCAGGGACGACTTTTAAGATTTGGAGAAAGAGATGGCGTTGCATCCTAAACCTCCTACGGAAGATATCAAGAGGATACTTCGAGTTTTGCACGAAGTAATCCTTCATAATCCTATTATGAGCCTCGATTCGATCACGATAAATGTACTTTAATTTCTGTCTACCGGGGACCGAGCCTCGATGATCACGAGTGGCTTCGTGCATGTCTTGCAACAACGAGAAGATATGTAAGAATATGTTCTCATTGTCATTCACCATGTTCTCTTCTTCGGATGAGGAGCTTGATTCAACATAGCGAGAAGAATAAACCATTTTGAATGTGAGAAAAAAGGTTGTAAAGTTGAGAATAGTGAAGTTTTGATTGTACCCAATGATGCAAAAAGTGTAAGTGAAGGAGAATATTAGAAATTTGTGGTCTATAAAGTTGACACAAGAAATAAAGTTGGTGGAATGGATGGATGTGATTGAAACAATAAATAGAGTTAGAACAATAGATGGATGTGATTGAAATGGTATAAATGAAGTTGGTTGAGACTGTGAGGGTTGATGATTGAGGCTTGAAGCTTTGATGACAAGTAAATACATGTGAGTGAAGAACTGGTTGAGTTTGGCTAAGTATAAATCGTGTTGAGTGTCTGGATGGTCCGTCCATTTAATTAAAATGGGAGACAGACGGTATAGTTTCTGCTGTTTGCACACAAATTACCAACAGACGACAGAAACTGTGTCGTCCGTCCCCCGACAACTTATTTTGGCAATTGCTATACAAGGCCACAAATTTAGTTGGGTTTATCACACCAGCCATATTTAGGACTTGATAAACACCAAAACTGTAATATTAAACCCCGAGAGACATAGCATTTTGGTCGATTATGTGTTTAATAATCATGTAATAATTATATTTGCGTACTTTTACAGGTTTCCGCATTTAAAATAAATATAATGATAAAATGTGCATCGAAGTACGGGAATATTGGAATATTTGAAGTTTCCCATTCAACCCTAGTGAGCCCAACAGAGCCTGACTAGAGTCGAAGTTTCCAAAAGAATAGAACCAGTGCAGAACAGGTCCACATATAAAGAAACAGCAAACTTTCGAAGCTCAAATCGGATAAATCGGGGTGTCGACGTTGGCTAGTGAACCGCGAGGCGACCGCAGGCGACAAACTCTACTTAAAGACGAAAGTTGTAAAAACTCCAAAATCGGCGCCACCACTGGACATACTAAGTGGACCCACTCTGCAGGCCCAGAAGGCATGACGAGTCAGCATAGGCAAGTGGCAAGTGATGGTTTTAATTTGGTGCCACCTCGCAATATAGAAGACACATACCAATTCAAACCAGGTGGTTTGAATTGAAATTAGCTAAAGGACGAAACCTTAATAAGGTAAAAGACAAAATTAAAACTGATAAAAACAAAACTTTGATTCTCAAAGTTTTGAACGTTTCAATTAGCATAAGGCCAAAACTCAATTAAATCATTCACGGGTAGCCTTCATATATCAGCCTATATATATGAGGGGGTGGCCTTCATATATTTTTCTTCAGCATTTTATGCTCTAGCTTCCGCTTAGCAGTAGTTAGTTTTAATTCAGCACTTACATTCCGTCATTTACTTTCCAAAGAGCTTAAATAATCGTAAGTCATTTTACCCTTAATAAATGTCATTTCTTTTCTAGTGTAATTCGGTCCCGCATTTATTTACTTAATGTATCTGCAAGTTTTATTATTCCTTCAATGACCATGAGCTAATCCCCCCTCCTCGGGGAGGGTTATCCTGCTCGTGTGAGAATCCGAATTGACTCGTTAATATTCTATAATCACTACTTAGGAATTAGGCATAGATTAGACATTCGGTCTCAAAATGACTAAGATCTGCATAAATTTGGAGGCCGATGCTCGTATCAGTCTCGGGCGCGACCCAAAATGTCTCGCGACGCGACTCTATGGTGTCAGACAGCGCTCCAATTTGTCCTAGCTAATGTGGAATCGAGCCAGGAGCTGAAATAATATTCCAGAGATGAAATATTAGTTCAACTCCTTATGCTAGTGTGATGCAGCTCAGAGATGTGGGCATGCGCTAGGGATCAATACTTCGGCGTCGCCTCTCGAACACGCGAGGCAATTAGAGATGTAGTGATGTGGTAATATAAACTGTTAAAAAATGATTATTGCATGAGTATGATTAACTCTCTCCCTGTTTCTCTATTTTTGTTTACCCACATATTACTACACCAAAACAAGATATTAGTAACGCACACTTTTTTTGTTCCTAACGTTTTTTAGGTGTAACTACGTTCCTAACGTTTTTTGGGCGTTAAAATTGCTAATAATGTGTTACATTAATTTTTCGGGGTTTGAGAATTAATCAGTAACGTATTTTAAAAATTTTGTTTTGACTGGAAACCGTAAAGACTAAAGTTAAGATAATAGAAAATAAAAAAATAAAAACCAAAATTATAGAATTTTGGGATCGAGGGAAAAAATGAAAAAGTCGCGCTCTTCTCTTATCTCTTGTTCCATCTAAACTAAAACCGGCTGATATATTTTTCCATCACCCTCTCTCTCTCGCTCAACATAATCAACACTTCTTGCCAAAGATCCGCCATCCGGTAGTTTTTCCTTCCTTCACATTCTTCTTCTATGGTTTGACAATTTTCATCATCTAATTTCTACTTTTTTTTCACACTGATTGGTGTTTAATCAACAACTAAAATGAATTCAAGTGCTAGTTGCTTCAGTTATAACCAAAGGTATGATTTTTATTTTGATATCTTGTATTCTTATGTAAAAATTCGATTATTTTCATATATTACGTGTTCTATATGTGTAATTCTGGTGGGTAGGTGTTGGAGTTCATGATTTAAGTGGTGATATTTTTTCTTTTCCTGGTTTCTGAATTGTTCCTCGTGTATAGATTTTTCTTCAGTCTTCACTCGTGCTATCTCACTACTACTGTTTAAATCTAACGAATTTCGATTTTTTCAGTAACCTAACCTCTCGTTACTATACTAAGATGCGAAATTTTTAGTATCTTCTCATCTTGGTGCACTCATTTCACTGTTATACTGCGATTTGTTGTAAAGGTATGATTTTTATTTTATATTTTTTTGCATTATGTTTTTTTAATTAACTCTAGTAATTTGGTGGTATGTTCTGCAATTGTGCTCGTAATTGTGCTCGATCTTTATTTTCTAATTTTCCCTTTTATTTTTATTTTCTGATTATGAAATGATGTGATCCCCATTCCTGAATTTTGTGTTGTCTGCAAGTTACTTATGTGGGATTGGGTGTCGTATTTACCGATGTGTAGGGGATTAATATTGGAAGATCTTGTATTTAAATGGGATGCCGTGATTGAGGCTTAGCTTTTGTGTGCTTGTAACTTGGGTAGTGTGAATCTCTCACACCACCACTATTATAAATAATATAATATTATTGTTTTGTTGATAAAAAGAAAAAAATGATAATAAGACTGCTATCCCTTGCTTTTGCTAGCACCAGAAAAATGTAAGATGTCTGAGTAGCTGAAGTGTCCTATAAATGTTTCTAGACGCCATTAGTTTGAGACCTTGGTTAGATAGAAATTTGGGATATAAGCGGTGATGATCTTTGTTTGTTACTCATAGTTGTAAGTTCCATGGCTATATTGAGTTGCTTGAATATTTTCTTTGTACTAGGCACGTGTTAAATGGTTACCAATTTCTTTCTTTTATTGTTGAATAATATTTGTTTACCAATTTAATGGTAAAAATTAAAATGTAGGGCCCCAGAGCATGTTCACCTAGATGATTCAATATTTATAGATAGTGCTAAAAGTCTGGGTTAGTTGGAATATAGGAAAATAGTATTTCTAACCACCCCACCACAACTTCCCTCAATATTTACTTATGCAATTATCTTTTTTAAAAGACATTGAATCTATTACAATTATTTGCTCTTTTGTGTTTACCCATTTGTGTTACTCACATAATGTTTCAATCAATTCCAAAAGAATGAATGACAACAGACTTGGGAGGGTGTACAGGAAGGGGGTGTCCCATTTTATTCAATTTGCTTAAAATAAGTTGTTTTATTTATAAGAAATAGGTATTATTGGGTTTTAAAAGCAACTGTGATTTTCTTAGTGGTTACTATTTAAATAGGCTTGCATTTTTAAGACTTAGCCATTCCCAAGTGTGCCAAAGATCATATATTTGGTATGACTTGGCCATTCTTAGTGGTTAGAATCATCCATTGAATTTTAGTATAGGGATTTGTATACGGATTTGGCATGTATCAATGAATTGTCATTTTCTTTTTTACTCGTATTTACTTGCAATATGAGATGCTAATTCATTTATTGTATACTTTCTCTATATCATTTTTGCAGATGTCCAATGCGATTAATCATTGGTCTTGGAGCGAGAACCAATTGATTTCTGATTGGTACATAGGTATGCACGACATTAACATGGCTTTTATCCATCATTTAAGTTAGATGAAGTGTCTAATTTGATTATGTTCTTAACAATGGTAGGTTTACTTTATCTGTAGTACATGAAGGAATATGAGGACTACTTGATGCATGACAATCACCTTATACTATTCTTCAATTGTTTAATAGCTACTTCTCACTTTGTGAAAACAGATGACACACAACATAAATTGTGTGTGTGTGTGTGTGTGTGTGTGTGTGTGTGGAGGTGGTCATGTGCTTATATGTTATATTGCCTTCAAAGTAAAAGCGTTTGAAATCAAATTAGTTCAGTCACCGAGCTTGAAACCGGAGTTGGCGTAGTTCTTTGTTCATCCGTTTGCTAGGTGTATTGTTCCACTGTCAGCTTCCTCTAAGGGAACTCTACTGATGATCGTTCCTCACTTTCAACTATCTCACGCCTCCACTCCGGTGCTCCACGCCTTCTCTCCACTCTCAAGGGCACGTTCCTCCACTCCAAAGGTTCGCGTGTAAGTTGTTCATATAGAATGACTACTTGTTTGACGGGATGTTTTCAAGAGAATACGACACATCGCCATCATATTACCTTGATTGCATCACTTGAAACCTTCTAGGGTGTGCGTGCTTGTACCTATGCTTTTAGTAATTGTTTGGTGGGGAGAAGATATGCATCTGTGATCTTTACATAAGCTTGATGCTATTTTATGTGTTTGTGATTGTTTCACGTTGCATTTTATGCTTACGCTTTCTGCATGTCTCGAAATATTTTTCTGCCTTTGAATCTCTCACGGACTCAATGCGGGTTATCTTGAATGATCCTTTCTTGGGAAAACGTGTTGAAGAAGGCAACTTTACTACAAGATACCTTTGAGGGATGAGTTTCGAAAATGCCCGTGTTTTCATATTTGAAACTTAGTGCAAATACATCGGTGCATTGATATAGGGTAATTAAATGCGACTTGAAGAATGGGTTTTATATGTAAATTAGTTTCACTTTGTTCGCCTAGTAATTTGTGACGTGCAGAAATTGAGTGTCCATTCATCTGTCTTTTCATTTATATTATATCCGAACAACACTTGCGGAAAAGTTGAATATGACTTATGACGAGGCTGAAAGATGGATAGTGAATCTTGTGCGAAATTCAAAGCTTGACGCAAATATTGATTCCAAGTCGGGAACTGTTGTCATGGAACCCAATCATGTGAATGTGTAAGTGTTCAACTGGTGTTCCTCCTGCTAAGCATTCATTTGCGTCTTTGTCGGCTAGCCCTTTCCAACTCACTCCCTTTCTTCTCTGATCTGACTTGCAGGTACGAACAGATTATTGAAAACACCAAGGCACTCTTTTTGCGTACTTACAAATACGTTAATCTCGTTCTAGAATCTGCTCAAGTACAAACTGCTGTATAAGGTGTCGTGTTTGCGAAAATTTCTTGAAAGCTCCAAAGAATTGTTGTGAATGATTTTGTTTGTTTTTGTTTACTTTGTTTAGCTATTTAACCTTAAAGAATTGTTGCAAATAGTATGATCATACCCGTAGATACACACTAGTAGTGGTCAGTAATCTTCAGCATATAGCTTTTTTTGGACTCCATGAGCTTCCTTAGTAATAATCAATATAACTGTTCTCTTACTCTTCCCATGGATTTAATAGAGTCTGTAGGGTTGTATATGAGACGAGAGAACACCTCCTTGCGTCAAATATTTTTCTGGAAGGCACAAAACAGTGTCAAAAGTAGGATCTTTGAAGACTGCTCAAGTGGAACAGTTTATTGGAGTTTGAATTGCTCATATTGTTAGGAGTATGAGACCCTGTTGCCACATTTTTTGTGAGTTTGGTTGTTGGACCAGTGAAAATAAATACTGAACTTTCCGATCTCTTGGAAGGGACAAAACATACTACTACTTAAGAATTATGCTACCATACTCTGTTTTATGAATTCCGTAGTTTGAGTATAAGGAGCTACTACTTAAGAATATGATATAAGTATATATCTATATATACATATTTGTTTTCTACTGCTCGACTCATTTTTATTTATTTCTATTGGTGTATAGGATGAAAGGGACTTTTCTGATGATACCATCCCAAAGTCATCCCTGAAGGTGCTAGTTTTGTACAAATGATATGAGAGCTTGAGTTTAATGACAAGTCCCATTGATTTGGAAAACAGTGTGTATTTCATTCGTGGCAAGTCCTATTTATGAAAGACGTTTTGGTGATGTTATTTTAATAAAAGATTATGTGATTGGATGTACTTGTAAAATTTATTGTTTATATTATGGACGATTGTAAAATACCCAAGAAGTGGGGGCATCTTTATGCAGGTTAAGTAGTCTCCCAAAAAGGGAGGGGGGGGGGGTGGTTTTGGGGTTTTTTTTTTTTTTACATATGAAATAGTTTTGTAACGGTTTTTCACCGTTACTAAGTTTTGCAATAAGTAACACAAAAAAGCGTTACTAATGTTAGAAAAGAGTAACACAAAAAAGCGTTACTAACTTTATAAAAACGTTACTAATGTTAGAAAAGAGTAACATAAAAAAGCGTTACTAACTTTATAAAACCGTTACTAATGTTAGAAAAGAGTAACACAAAAAAGCGTTACTATTTTTATAAAATCGTTATTGATGTTAAAAAAGAGTAACACAAAAAAGCGTTATTAATGTTATAAAACCGTTACTGATGTTAAAAAAGAGTAACACCAAAAAGCGTTACTAATTTTATAAAACCGTTGTTAAAGAGTAATACAATTGAGCAAAGAAAACCGTTGTTAAAGCGTTACTAATTATGTAACGGTTATAAACCGTTACGAATATTAATAACGAATTAGCAACGCCCAAACTGTGACGCATAAAAACCGTTATAAATATTTTTAGTAACGGTTTCTGACTGTTAGGGATGTCCTGTTTTGGTATAGTGTATAATCACCGTAGTAATTTACATTATTTGCATTACCGTTAATTTAATTAAAACCAACTAAAAAACCTAAAATCCTACTCACTAAAAGTTGTAATTCCAGTTGTGAACCTTTTCAGAGCCCTAAGGTTTGGACGATCCCTTACTCGACCTATCCTACCAAACCCACGTGAGTAAGGTAACTTGACTAAAACGTATGACTATACGGACGTTGGACTTTGGACTTTGGATTTGGGTCTTTGGACTTCGGACTTTGGACTGTGGACCTCGGACTTAAGAAAATAAGTAACTGAAAACAATAAACGTGTGTTAAGAGTGTTTTATCAGGACTCTTCTAGCAGCCCCATTGGAATGACATTTTGGTGTTTGGGATGCTATATGACCCTTTAGCAACCTGTCATTGACTCTGCACTAGGGGTGCAAACGGATAGGTTCGGATGCAGATATGCCTGTATCCGAATCCGATGGATATTAAAAAATTTATCCAAATCCAATTTCGGATATCCGAAATGGATATCGGATAATATCCGATCCGAAAATTAAAATTAATTAAAATTTTATTTGCTTTGAATGATTATTTTACCACGATAAAAACTAGTATAAATATATATATTTGTCATTTATTATTATTATTTTGTTATTATAGTTTTATATTTATTAGTTTATGATTTTATATAATATTTTATACAATAAAAAATAAATTAAATAATTATATATAATAACTATTAATTTTTTAAATCGGATCGGATATTATCGGATGCGGATATGGTAGTAGTATCATTGTTATTTGGACATAAAAAAAGAGTCCTATTGCTCGCTAATTCAATTTGTGTTAAGGACTCGAGTTGGGCGAGGGTCCGCTCATTGTGTTGGGCACAACTTCGAATCATACACCTCCCAACCAAATACCCAAGAAACCGAGAAACCGGCGAAAACCAGTTCCACCCTTCGTCTCTATCAAAAACCCTCTATTTCGATTTCTGCTCTCGATCAAAAACTCTCCATCAAACTCTTGATCTCGATTTTTGTTTCGATTACTGCTCGATTGAACTCTCGATCTCTATTCTCCATCAAACCCACCCAATTATTGCTCGATTCTTTCATCTTGATTTCTACTTTCAATTACTGCTCGATTACCACTGTTTGTGTTTAATTTTCTATGTTCAAATCCTAAAATGATATGGCCACACCGGTAAAGAGGCAAAAAAATAGAACTCTATGTTTTTCCAAGTTTAAATCCCAAACGATATGGCCACGCCGTGTGGACTAAGTCCCAAACGGTGTGGCTACACCGGTAAAGAGGTAAAAAAATAGAACTTTATTTTTTTTTCAAAGTTCAAGTCCTAAACGATATGACAACACCGTTTGGGACTTAGTCCAAATGGTGTAGCCACACCAGTAAGTTTTTTTTTTTCTAAGTCCAAATCCCAAACGATATGGCCACATTGTTTTGGACTTCGCACGGTTTTTTGAATAACGAACGACCCAGCTAGCCGGTCGTTTAAGCCTAGGGTGTTCGAATTTTCTCTTTCAGCCCTATATCACTGTACGCATGCATAATTACTACATGCATAATTACGTTTAATTTAGATTTACTTTATTCTTATTAAATACATCATCATCCATTCCTCTATTTTTTTCACTTGAAACTTGTTCTATATTTTTTTCTTGAATTAGGTCATCATACATTACATTTTTTTCTTCATCTTCATGTTCTAAAATGGGGCTGGGCTCTTCCATTAGTGTTTAGTGTTAGTGTTAGGATATAGTTTTCTTTAGGGTTTAAGGGTTTAAAGTTTAGGATGGTGGAAGAGAAGAGAATAGAATAGAAGAGAAGAGAAGGGCTGAAAATGTTGCAACAAGGGTTAATGACACATTTGTAATAATTGTTTTTGTTTTTGGAGTTTGCCCAACACAATATGGGGTCTGGCAGTAACGAATACCTAAAAAAAATATTCGAATCCGAAATTTTCAGATAATATCTGATTTTTCGAATAAGAATTCGAATCGGATTCGAATATTTGGATATCCACTTGCCCCATTGGACTTGCTCTTATAGACTGTTGATCATTCCAAAGGTTTAAAGGAGGATAAGTGGTTTAAAGGAGGATAATTTAGATGATACATTGATATCATGATGGTATGTTTGTGCAGAAGATCTGAGAGTGAAAATTGTTTGATGATGGATATTGAATGGTGAAGGAAGATAATTTTAAGAGGTGGCCTTGGAGAGAGGGAGAGAGTGGTTCTCCAAGAACGCAGGAACTCTGAAAGTAAATTTGCTTAATTTCATAAAAGAGGGGTATTTTAGAAAAAGAAATTATGTTTACGTTTTAACTGTCATTTACGAATAAATTTTAATTGCCATTTGTGCAAGTTTGAGTTTCAATGAAATACACGCAAAATATAGATAAAAATCACTGGTCGGTATATGATGGAAAAATTATCATCAACGGAATGTGGACATGATTAATCTACATCGACAATGGCCAGGGGACTAGAATAGAAGCCATTACAAGATCCAAATAAACCATATTAAGGGTGTGTTTGTTAATTGGCAAACTTCTAGTGGGAAAATATAAGATTTGCCAGTGTTTTCCCACTATAGATTTGCCAGACAAATCTATATTGGGAAAATTTTAGTTTGCCAGTGTTTGTTTGCAAAAATTTATAGTGGGAAAATATAAAATTTGTCAGTTTTGCCAGTGTTTGTTTACATGGTTTTTCTCCAGTGGCAAATGATATTTCAATTTTTTAGAGATATTTTTTTTGGTTTTCAAACTCAATGAAATATAACAAAAAATTAAATAAAATACAAATTAAATAAAATTAAATACAATACAACTCAACTTTAATAGTATCCATAGGATGTCTTCTCAAACAACCATAAAATAAAGTGAAAGTGCAATGAACCATAACAACTATTGTTATCCAAACACATATAAAATGTCATTGTGCTTTGGAAAAATTCTATTTTTGTACTTTCCCATACTCGGATTCCAAACTGTGAATAAGTATTGTCTTGAATTCCCCACTCTCATTTTCAAGATATAGCTTGCACACCTCTTTTTTTTATTTTTGGTGTTTTTTGACTGAAAGCAACATCATGGAATATCTAAAACCGGATACTATTACACTTGAAGAACTAGTATTGGAGATAATAGATTCAGCCTCAATAATGTCGAGCCTCGAGAGGTCCCTGTCATAAGCTTGGGCATTGCTCAAAAAACTGTACCAAGCATTGTTCCATATTCTGATGAGTGGACACTTTATTACCTTGTATTATCACTTTATTTCTACCTAACCATTTTTCATGTAAGAGAACGAGGACATACAAATCCCTATTGATCAGCATTAGCATACCAACTAATGAATTTTGCAATCCTTATCCTGCAAGTACTGTTGTTCATGGTTTCCACCCTTATGGCTGCTGGAGAGGCAAAACCACAGACTCGAATAACGAAATCAGACTTTTCCTAAAGGAAGGGTGTAGAGATCAAATGA
Source organism: Coptis chinensis (assembly GCF_015680905.1). Taxonomy (NCBI): domain Eukaryota; kingdom Viridiplantae; phylum Streptophyta; class Magnoliopsida; order Ranunculales; family Ranunculaceae; genus Coptis; species Coptis chinensis. The sequence goes on along the minus strand of NC_141456.1, from coordinate 19,373,300 downwards.
CAAATGGTCCAATGCGTCTATTTAGTGTGGGTGGTAGTGGAATATTTCATTTATTTTCCTCCTTTTCTTTTCTAAACGATAATTTTCAACTTGACACTAGATCATGCTAATCTCATTTCTTACGCTCTGCGCTGGGCTTATACATTACTTACTACCCATGTTGATCTCATTTTTCTTAGTGGGAACTGAGAAATGAATGAACCTCTATAAATGAATGCAGGAAAAAAGTGATTGCTATATATACCTATAACCTGTGCACACACACTAAATCAGCACCACAGCACCAGCACACCACCAGCACCAGCATAGCAGCAGTAGCAGCCCAACAGCATCGCAGCATAGCATTAGCAGCAGCACACCACCACCACTCCACCACACCCACCACACCACACCACACCACACCCACCACACCACCTAATTGCACACACTACACACTACCACACACACCAGCCCACTACACGCACACAAAGACTCAACAAGAACACACAATAAAATATCCAAAAATAACATCAATGTCACTTAGCTTTCCCATTATATGGTAAGGTGGATATGTATTTGCTAAATTAACTTAGGTTGGATATGTGGTTATAATTAATTATCTCTCTGTTAATTGATATGGAATTGCTGAGTATTTTCGCACAGACTATCACTTCTCATTCGGTGATATGTCATGGTTCTCCTGGAGATTGTTCTACTTGCATCAATCTTTAAAGCGGCTCTAGTTCGTGAAAAAGGAGTCTGCTCTCTCAGACCAAAGTTCAAAATGACTAAACGAAATGACTCGACTCCATATACATTGAAGAAATGACTAAACGAAGGGATTCTAACACAATTTAAAATTACAAGGAGATAGCATAATCAAGGAGATTAAAGATAGCATAATCAAGCTTAAGTAAGATCCACTCTTGACTTCCCATGATCCAAAATGAAAGGCACAACCCTCTAATCGGAAGAAGCATAACAACACAGTCCTCGTCCGTAGGAGACGACGAGAGGACTGCCTTGTAGTAAATAATATCCACCGGAGGAAGATTAATTCCAACTCTTGTAAAAGGGTTAAACAAATATATCCAGAGATAATTAGATCTTGTTTGGGCAGTAATCAACCAATCGTGTAGAGAACCCCACAAGTAATATCCTCTAACCTCAGGCATTTCTAGCTCCCATACTCTGTTCTCTAGAACACTGAAACAGCCTCTTGTATTGGTATCAGAATTGGCACAAAACATAAGCCATGGAACTCCATACTTGTTGTCGAGTTGCCTGCTGTGTACGAAACAGTGTCTCCACCACTTACAAACCCAACCAAAGCAAAGCTGGTCAAGTACTGGCACACGTTCTAAAATCTCTTCAAGCAGTGCCAGTGGAAGTGTACTCCAATCACGAACACCATCGTCCTCTCCTTTTCGTTTTACACGCCTGTGCCATCCAAGCGTCTGCTTTCTTCTTCTTTGATACACCGTAAGTGAAGTTGCTTCATTCCACTCTTTCGTGTAAGAGGTGGCAAAAGAATAAGGAGATTGAACAGGGTTCACCATTTGTGATTTTTATATTCACTAACTCACACAACCAGGCAAGCTATATACCAAATCCTCCACCTCAATCTACAAAACAATATAACAAGTAAGTGGGCGGTTTCTGTGATCGAAGCAATAAAAACAGAATTGAACTCTGCTGGTTGTTATAGTTACACCACTTGCGTCATGTTATATTTTCATAGTAATTATGTTTATCCTATCACTGTGATTTGGAAAGTGGAAACAAATAAAAGTTAAAATTGCCAAAAGAAAACGCAAATGTAGAAATTAGATGACTCTGTAAATTTGTCCTCTGAATCAAAATATGAACACTTAACTTGAAATGCGTTTCTACTTTGAATTTAGAGAGCTTTTAATTTATATAGAAACCCAAACACAATTTAAAATTACAAGTTATTTAACAAAAAGTACGCACCTTCACCAGTGAATGAGAACAATCGATGGAATTGTTTACTTACAAATTGGTGCAGAAGAGATTGAATGTATATGGAGTCGAGTCATTTCAATCTCAACCTATATACCAGTGAAAAAAGAGATTGAGAGAAGAGAGAAGAGAGATAAGAGCGAGAGAGTATACCTGAAAAGAGAACGAGTTGATGAGAGGCGGCAGTGAGAGAGAGAAGAGAGATCGAGAGGGAGAGTTGTTTCTATTTTTCTACCACAGTGGGAAAATACCAGGTGACTAATTCAACTTTGGGGGGAGGTGTTTTCTATTTTCCCACTTCTAGTGGGATAATTTGATTTGCCGGCTAATTCTAAATAGTGTTTGTCAGGGCCCTTAAATACACCCAAACACTGGCAAATGGTACTTCTAGTGGGAAAATACAATTAGCCACCCTCATTTGCCAGTTAACAAACACACCCAAAGTTCCTTACGAGAAAAAGAAATTGGATCCCCCAATTAATAACTCATGCCATAAAAGACGAGATAAAATAACAAAGTAACTTGCTAGATAACATAAAGAACTCCAAATATACAGTTGCATACAAGTTTGACAATCCAAAGTCTCCGCATATTAACCAGTCATAACAAATCCAAAGCCTTACAGACTTTAGTTATACATATGCATACCACTGAAACAGCAACAGATTATCCGGTTACGCTTGGATCCACTTTGTTAACAGATTCTTCCTGCACCAAGATGTTGGTTTTAACTGTTAGAATCCAGAGGTTGGTTGTACTAGCAAGCAATTGCTGCATATCCAGAGGTTGTCCGGATTCACAAATCACAATGACAACAAATTTCTCAAAGCTTAGGAGTTCATTCTATAGTCTTTCAATTGGTTACTTTTCTTTTCCTTTCCTTTCCAACTAAAACAAACGCAGCCTAAGAGTGCATTTGTTTACCTGGAATCACATTTGATCCATGGTTGGGCAGTTTGGGAGGCTTGGAATCCATTAGAATTGGATTCTAAACATACCCCATGTTCTTTTACAAAGTATTTGAGAGACCCATGTTGATCCAACAAAACTGTAGACTATGTCACATGCGCAATTCATCAGTGGCGCAAAAGATATCAGTTTATGTTTGCCTTGTCCAACTCTCACCCAAACTCCCAAATTCTGGTTCTCTCCCTTGATTATTCTCATCAACCATTGATTTTACTGGGTTCTTTCTTCAATTCATTTTAAATTTTCTTGTTAGGGTTTCGATAGTATCATTCTTATGAATATATGGGATCTTTTAGATTGATTTTTTGTTTCATTATCATGTATATACAGAGCTTCCAATTAAAATCTATTTCTAATTAGTTTGTAATTCCAGTTGCCAAACGCACTCTAAAACAACTGCAGCCTAAAGAACAATAATTGGGAAAAAAAAAAAATCTCATAAATAGTGACCAAGGTACTTATCCTTAGGACCATGTATGATATAGAATGGATGAACGAGAAACTATTTAGAATACACCAACATCTTGAAAACTAATTTCCAAGCCTGACCAACTATACTTTAGCAATGAATCAAAGTTGAAACAAGGTGAACTTAATACATATAATAGGATATGTATACCTTCTTTCTCATATATATATATCAATGCATATATAGGCGAACAAAGTATGAAGCTGAGAATAAAGTCCTTACAAAAGGAGTCCTGCAAAAAGTTAGAAGAAACGAATAAAGTCCGATAATGTGTGTAAACCATTTTTATCTATATATAATAATAGCCAAGTCTTATTAGCTACAGATACTGATAAAAAAAACAAATAGTTGGGAATGAATGAGACTCACCTGAGGATCTTTTCGGGGGAGTGGCCAAAATATACCACACCAACCGCAAGCCTTCCAAGCTTCTAACTCTTCTGAAAAATAATTGTTAGGAAAATTGAGAAAGATGTGTGAAGATCCAGTCGTGTAATTCGTCTTACCTTCGTCTTCGTCTTCGTACTTTTTGTTGTCCTCTGTTGGAATAAACAAATAAAATTAAAGCAAAAATAGGAAAATTGAGAAAGGCACGTGAAGATCCATATATACCTCCAGCAAGACCGCACCGCTGGATAAGCCTAGTAGCATTGGCTTGAAACGCTGATGATGTTGTTCGAGTTGAAAGTCCTCGAGGAGTAATTAGATGACGAGTAAGGGCTCTCCATGCCGCCATTCTTATTAATAAAAGAGGAGTTGGTAATAGAGGTTTCCACTCTTTTTTTGTGAAAATTTATATATGAGTATTTCCAAATACTTGGAGGAAAAGGAAGCTGAATTAAGGAATGTCCACCTGAAACTCTTAAAAGCCCCGTTTGAACGCAAGCCCATGTCTAAAATGCTGACGTGGCCCCTGCCATTATTGGTGATGCCCTTAGAAAAAAGTGCAAAAATATGAAACAACTAAAACAAACCCATGCACACTTAATCACATGTGGACTTGGGAAAAACAACTTTGCTGTAACTATAATTCTTGCTTATTGAACAGCCCACACTTTGTATATATAATACAATGACTATAACCTTTTTACAATAAAACAATAGAAATGTATAGTAAGTTGTTGGAATGTGGTTTGTTTCCTCATAATTATACTCTGACTTATGTATTGAAGGCTTGTGGTTACCTTCAGAACTGTGTATTAGGCGAACAGATTAATGGGGATGTTTTGAAACTGGGTTTTTTGTATAATATTTTTGTGGGCAGTAGCTTGTTAGTTATGTATAGTATGATAGAAGGGGAAAAAATGTTTGACGAAATGCGGTGTCGTGGACTGTTATGATATCTGTGTATGTGAAGAAGGGTGATGTTGAAACTGCACGTTTGTATTTTGATAATACACCGCACCTGTGAAAGATCGAGGAATATGGGGTTCTGTGATTTATGGTTATTTATAGAATAATTGTTTTAAAGAGGGTAGAAATGTTTCAAATAATGCGGTTGGCAGGTTTTGAGCCCGATAAAACTGTTTTTGTTAGTGTTATTTCTGCTTGTGCTCATTTAGGTGCTATATTGATAAACAGATACTTGGACAGAATGCGGTTGCTATTGAGTATTCGGTTAAATACAACACTTATATTGATATGTATGCAAGGTGCGGGAATTTGGTTTTGGCTAAAAAGTTGTCTGATGACATGGGAGAGAGATACCATTTGTTGGAATGTTTATGGTTTGCCAATGCAGGGGATGGACAGAATGCGCTTGAGCTATTTAAGCTGGTTTTAAGCCTAATGATATTACTTTCGTTGCAATTTTGACTGTTTGCAGCTATTCAGGTATGCCTCTTGAAGGTCTACAGATATTCAATAGCATGACTATTGTAGTACTGTATATGGTATTCAACCAAAAAGTGAATATTATGGATGTATGCTAGACTTTCTTAGCCGAGCTGGGTTATTTGAAGAGGCAAAAGGTGTCATGCAAAGAATACCATGTTCAAGTAGCTTGTTGGAATAAACAGTTGTTTGGAGAGCTTCTTTCTGTGATCAACAAAAAACACAACTGGCAGATGTAAAGAGAAAAGTTGCAGGGCTGAACATTACTTCTACATGGAGAGAGTTTGCTGCAGACACTTGTGTGAGACAAGGTTGTGCATTGCCAGCAGGGACAAAGCAGTGGTGGACTTGCAGACCAAAATTTCAAACAAAAATACTTGAGATCTATTCTAATTACTTTAGCTACTTCAGATTTATTTTACATTCTTGTACATTTTTTCAGTAATCAAATTATCCTTTAGCACAAAAAAAAACAAATCAAAACCCTAATGATCAAAGATGCATGTATCTGGATCTAGTTTCGGAAGCAAACTCAAACAATGTCATCTCCTCAACAAACATCTTACAGGTTCCAATCAAAATATGAACTCCCAAAAATTAACAACATAAGTTCCACCCATCTAAATGAACAAAAGAAAAAACACCTCATGTCAGACCAAACACAACATTAGTTTGTATGACACTATGAATGTGACCAAATACTTAGATTCCTTGCTAACGCGGTCTCATCTCAATAACATAACAAACAGGAAAAACAACCACAACATCTTAGTGAAAGCTCAATACTTGTGAGAAAGATTTATAACCGTCGGATAGGGGGGCTGTGGCCACACTGACCTCTTTTATTATTAGATGGATAGATTGTTTTTGAAACAGTCAATTTTGATTAGTTGGATCGTGATCAAGACCAAAACTTACCGTTCATTATTTGAATGAAATCCAAAATATGGTAAGAAATTACATTCTGGTTCGAGTGTCATTGGCTTGAGATTCCCTCGATCCTATCGTGAATACTTTTATATAACTATATATAGTTGAACTATGTAAAAAGACAACAATGTGTATGTGAGTGCTAAATTGTGAAGATCACACTCCAGTAGTGAGTGCACAATGAATGAAGCATATGCCTAACATAACAACGTAAACCTTATGAAGCATCGTTGATATCTAAGTATAAAAAAATTCGCATATAACAGAGTCAACCATATTCTTTCAGATATTGTAATAACTAGACTGAAAGTCAGTATTATTTGACAAGGACAGGGAAATATTCTGCTTCTGAACATGTACGGTAATTCTCACTTTTTGCCGATTGGTTCCAACCCGATATGGGCCCAAAGTTGAGGCTTAACCAAAAGTAAGCCCATGAGATATATCCACTAGTCCAAAAAAATCGGCGAAGAGTGGTCCTCGAGTTCGACTCAAAGAATGAAAGAAGTAGTCAAGCTATAAAAACACTCAACTAAAAAAAAAAAAAAAAAACCGCCTTATTCTTCTCTCTCTGTCTCTCTAATCAAAAGCAGCTCCAAATCCCAAAATTTTCAAAATTAGGGTTTCTAAAATACTTTTCACACTTTGTAGCGCTAAAATAAATAATCAATGGCTATGCAAACTGCTGGTATTGGGTTTACTAAACTCATCATCTTAGTCGGAGCTGGTAATATTATTATCTCTCTCTCTCTCTCTCTCTGACTATTTATTATTGCTTGACTAATTTTGACTTTTGTTTAATATAGGGTATACTGGTACTATTGTGTTGAAGAATAACAAATTATCTGATTTACTGGGTGAACTTCAGGTTTGTTTGTTGTTATTATTATTATTAGTTAGATCTGTTTTACTATTTTATTTTTTACCTAAATATAGACACGATTTGTTTGCTTGTTTTTTATTACAGTCGTTGGTGAAGGGAATTGAGAAAACGGGTGATTCTTCGTCCAATGCTGATACTGAAACTCTAGCTGAACAAGTATGTAAAATTGTTTTAAGGAGAAAAGTGTTACTAGATGGATTTTTTAATTTCTGATTGACTTATTTATAGGTGAGACGTCTAGCACAGGAGATAAGGAACATTGGGCCATCTCGCCAAATCACCATTTTGAATGGAGATTCTGGATGGACTGGTATGTTTCATCGTATATATACATATATCATTTTAGTTGTGCTCATCATTCTGTTAATTTAAAACGCGAAATGTTAGATTGCCATTGGTATTGTCATTCATGTGGGAGGGCTGGCGTGTTCTACCTGGTATGCTTTCTACTTAGAACCTAGTGTTTCTCGGGTGTGGCGGGACAAGTATTCAATTTGCATTCTCTTCCTTTGAAAACCATCTTTGGAGTTAACGGGATCTCTAGTCGGACTGGAATCAATGATATTGTGACAGCATCTATACTACCTGGGTGGAGGTCATTGTAGTGAATAAGGCTTTTCAATGTCAATGATCAATAGTCTTTAAGGAGTATAAGAAAACAATTGAATTGATTAATACCAACATAGCCAAGCCCAATGACTGATAAAAGCCCAAGACTTCAGCTATTGCTACAAGCCCAACAGGATTCAGGCCTAAGAATTGAAGATGGATCTGTACGAACCGAACTCCACCATCTCTACCCGCCTGCAAGCAACCAGCTCCTTCGTTGGTTTCTGCCCCATCTCAAGGCTTTGGAATTTCCAATTCAAGAAGCTATTACAATTTTCACGTTCAAAGTACCCCTTTGTAGCCTCTAATCAAATATTCAAGAATCTGATTTCGAACTCTAGTCTTCAAAGAGTCAACTTGCAATCTCAGTTCTTAAGATCAGATCTGCAACATTTGCTCAAAGCTCAAAAAAGGCAGCCTAAAACCGAAATTCAACCTCAACTCCTCTCGTCAAAAACCCAAACTTGACATACAAAACAGATCCCAAACATAAGAGGCAGCCAAGTTAAACCCAATTAGTTCCTAAACCTGATTAGCATCCACTCATGACTCATAGCAAGGTTTTAAGAGATGTTACAACAACAATAATATCAATGTTCATCAGCCAGGATATAAGTTTTCAATCCCAATTGATCTTCATTATCCGCCCATAGAGAACAGTTGTTTAAAATACAGCCACTGCCTGCGATCTCCTCCGTTGTTTCCAGCCAAACACTGCTTTGAATCAAGTCCCAAACTTTAGCCTTCATAGCTTCTTAGCCTGCTATCTCTAGTTCTCACACCAGATCCAAACTCTACTCAACTCAAAAACTCCAAGAACAACCACAATAATGAAGCCATACTTCGTCACAACTCGGTCTCAGTAGGACTTCCACGGATCATGAGGAATCAACCTATCCTCTCTACCCATGAGCAATGAAAAACTGTTTTTGCTCTTCTCCCCGCCTTACTACAAGTAAATGCAGTGAAAAAGAAGCTAAAAAGTTTCAGATCAAAGAGGCAAAAACTTAACTGAATTTGGTAAGGGGTGAGGGGGTACTCCAAGAGAGAAGTCGGAGCTCCTCTCTCAAGACCCTTTTCTTGTACCTACAAGCAATCCCACTGCCAAGGAACTGCTAAACAAAATAAGAAAATGTAAACCAACCGCCCTACTAGCTACAAATTGTTCAAGCCAAATGTTTCTTAGGTCTATAAATTTTACTCCAATGACAAAGAAGCCCTTTGATGGCTAGTACGACTTTCTGTAAAAGTGATATGCTGTAATGCTGTCCCGGTCGCTTTGTTTTCTTAGTTTTGTTCTTTTAGGTCTTCTCACGTCTATTTATTGATACTACATTACATTTTTTACCGAGGAAATGAAAAACTAAAAGTAAAATAAACAAAAAAATTGCTTCGAATCGTTTGCTACACATTGGCTAGATGCAGCTATAGCTTTTAGACTTTATACATGCTAATGTATTGTGGCCATTTGTATTCCGTCATTGCGATTAATTATAATCTTCTTCAGGAAACATGGCGAATTTGGCAGTGCCAACTCTAGCCTTGGGAGCGGTGGGATATGGGTACATGTGGTGGAAGGTATAGATTTGAACCTGCTTCCTTCTATGTGAATGCGCAAAACATGCATATTTATTTGCCTATTAATGAACGTATAGAACGCCTATATAGCCCCCCTCTATTAGTGGTGACGTTATTGATTAAAAAAATAAAAAATTAGTGGTGACGTTGGAAAAAATGAGTTTATTAGAAAGAAGAAGCCAGTTGGCTCACATTTCATTTGGGGGTTGTCTAAAGTTGACATACCTCTAGATTCCATCGGCTAGAGCAACATCTAGAAATGTGGGGTTGTGACCAAGTCACTTACATACAGAACACCGTATGTAAGTACAAAGTGTGTAAAGGGAGAACCTAAACAGGAAAAATCAGTTTGTTAATGTAGTGGGGAAAAACTACTAGGACATGCAATAGTGAGTGTATTGTTGGGTCACTTTTTAAATTTTGGAAAGCCATTTTTTTTTCTACTGAGCCAAAAATTAAAAGCAAAGAAAAATCAATTGCATTATTTTTTTTATCAACATGTCAATATATGTTGGAAGCAGTCATAAAGTTCTTTCGAACATAGTGGCTGAAAGTAAAAATGCATTCAGAGATTTTCTTATGAAGTGAAAAACAAAACCAGGAAACGACTTCTAAAACTTTTCTTTCTGAAAAAACAAGAAAAATATGAGAAATCTCAAATGTTACAGCCAGTTAGAGGAGAAAAAGGAAAAGAATAGCTTTAGTTATTAAGTGAGTTAAACAGTCAATTTTAAATGAATCTGAGTATTGCATGTATTTATGTTGAAATTAGTGTGCTAAATTGAATTTAATAGTCAATCTAATAAGATACTGGAACAGTTCCTTGAACTCACCGTCTAGTGATGTGACATGGTGAGTAATAATCCCTGGTGAAAAATTGTGGAGCAGTTCTCTAACTTTTTTTAAAGAGATAGAGATAGAGATAGAGGAAGATATTGTATGTCAGTATGTCCAAATTGATTATTCTTCATGGTACTTATTGACATGGACTTCTTAGTTAAACTTCAAACTTGTATATCTTATGTTCAAATGCACAATTTGGGAAGACTAATCTATTTTGTCTTTTTTCCCTGTTAAAAATGTGTAGGGCCTGAAATTATCAGATCTTATGTATGTAACCAAGAAGAGCATGGCGACTGCTGTCGCAAGCATGACAAAACATTTGGAGCAAGTATCTACTGCACTTGCTGTGAGTTTCATTTTCATTAAACTTTGGCATCTCTTTTGTTTTTGTTATAGTTTCTAGTTCATAAGGCAGAGTAGCTCAGAGTAGCTTCTGATTACCATGGCCATGCACGTCCTTTACACTGATGCTTTTTCATGATTATGAGTAAGCTAGAAGAAATATTGCTACTGCTCTAATAATTTTCTCGTTATCCTCTTTTTCCCATCTTTCCCATCTTTGAAGAGATCAGGCACTACCTCAATTGTTGTCAAAAAGTGATTATTGCTTTAAGTTAGGCCTCCAGTATGACTTTATTATGTTTTGTTTATGCAAGTTGTGCTGTATTATGTTGCAAGTTATTATATGGTTGCTGTAATAAGTTAATTTCTAACAAAATTAACATTAGACTTACTCTTTTAATAAAACAAGCTTAATATTTCTGAATATAGTGATCCTTTCTCTCTCTTACATTTTTGTAAAGCCACAATGCTACATTTGTGTCATTTGGAGCATTTGAATTTTGTTGAGCTTGAGCACACTTTCCTGGACCCCCCCTACGACTGAATTTTGTGACATGGAATCTTTATCTAATTCATAATAAATTTATGTGCAAATGCTTTAGTACTGTTAGAATCTCTCTTAATAAGTCGTATGCCTGCATACTTTCTTCTCAGGCAACGAAGAGGCATTTGACTCAGCGAATTGAGAACTTAGATGGGAAACTCGATGAGCAGAAGGAAATGTCAAAACTGATAAAGAACGAGGTATTGCGTGAAACCTCGACTAAAATTCCAAAACTATAGCACATTGTGATATGGCATAGTGCTGTGATAATGACATTACTCCACATTTATAGTTTCTAAATTTGGGGTTTTCAAACTTTTGACATAGGTCACAGAGGTTCGGGGTGATCTTTCTCAAATTGGCTATGACTTGGATTCACTGCACAGACTGGTTACTGGTCTGGTGAGTTTTAATTTGTGAGGTTATGTATGATGATGACATGTTAGTGCAAACATGATGACATCATTTTTAAATTAATATAAGTTGCTGACTTCTTGTTTCAGGATGGTAAAATACTTAGCTTGGAAGGAAAGCAGGTGAGGCTTGATCTCTCTCTTATACTGAGAAACTTCAATTTTTTTAGTTGAGAACGAACAAACCTTGTTATGTAATGGTACTTGAACTCGTCTGATTTATTTCAAAATTTTGTTTCTCATATCAGACATATGATCTTTAGCAACTTCTAATGTCACTCGGAGATATTAATCTGAATTTTCAGAAGTTTGAAAGCTCTGCAGCAAGTGATCATAATGATGATAATTGTACTTGTAGTCTGTAAACAGACATTTTCAGCATAATATAAAGGGAAAGTCTCGGAAATAGTATTGTTAAGAGAACAACCCAGAACTTTTGAATATAGTAGTACGATGATAATTAAAATCAACGGAAATACAGAACAAAATTTGGCAACTCATTGTGGATGCCACTAATAGCCTGTTTGCTTTTTTTCTATGTTGGTGTAACAGACGTACTACTATATTAAAAAAAAAACAACACAACTAAAAAACACACACACACACACAACACAACAACAACAACAACAACCAACTAAAAAACACGGAGTTCTTAATGCAATGTCTCAATTTTCTTTTGTCTATTTTGTAGATTCTGTCTTAAATATATGTCCGCAAGCAGTTTCATATCATAGAGTTATCTCTGATTTTTTTTAAGGAACTCTGACACATTTGTGGCGACAGGATTATGCGAATGCTGGAGTATATTATCTTGTCAATTTTGTTGGTGCAAAAGATGAGAAAATATCAGAATACTTAAAGGTTTGATCTAAAGCTTTTTTCCTGGGTTTTGTTCATGATTATTTTTTTGCTGCCTAGCATGGAACTATTGGTTATCTCATATTTAGGCATCGCGGTTCAGGATTCTATTTGTAATTGGAATTAGTATGGTCTTGTAAGGGCTGTGTTTGTTTGTGAGTTTGTTTTGAGTAGCTTGTACTTTGTAGCATCTTGCTAAGGTAAGCTTACCATGATCAGGCGGTAACATATTTTCTTGGAATTCTATACCATTTATTGATAACAGAAAAAATATGAGAATCATGTTAGACGTTAGATGTTCGTTGTCTTGAGGCATTTTTAGGTTTCATGATTCTAGGGAAGTTTGATGTTCATTTTTATGCATTGTTGGGAGTATATTGTATAATGGGTTAACATTTTGGTTGACCTGATCTGGTTTATCCAGCACTAATGATCTCATTATATGCTTTTGCAGCTAATGCCTAAACCTAACAAGCCTCGAGGTTACATTGGATTTCCTGAGACTCAAGATTCGAAGGTTTTTCCTTTACTTGTACTCTTTCTTTGTTTTCTCAAGTTGTAGAGGGATAAATCTTTGAAGACTTATTTAGTTGATATCCTCTAGTTGTTGTCTAAAAACCAACATATTCTAAAGAGCAAAAGAGGAGTTTAAGACATAGTATAGGGGGAAATAGTTACACTTGGCATCAGTAAGCCATAGCTTGAGTGTCAGCTGTTCTTCACAAAAGAATGTAGATACCAAACTTTGTCATAATTTGATGTTGTGGGACTTTCTCCTTGCTGGGACTGAATTGACTGCATACTGGTTCCCCTCGTCAGTTGTTAATGTATTCCCAAATAATGCAGCCATGAAAACTGTTATCTAGGATTTGTTTGACCCTAGCGTATCGAGGTCAGCATGGCTTTATTGTATTCCATTTATCATCATAAAGAGATGGATATGTGCTATAGGTATATTTGAGGAGTACATACTTTCATAGCACACCTTAGTGTTTCAAATCATTTGCTAGGATAAATATCTTTTCACTCTTTACCTATCACAAGGTTCACAAGGTGCTTCCGAAGCTGGTTGGTGATTATATAGTGAATTAAATTTAAGAATGTCTGGCTGGAATTGTTCTTTTGTGGAAAATAGTTTTGCAGAAATAGGTTCATTAATCAAACATGAACCCATGTTTTTCCCTACAAGGTTTGCACCCCTTCTCTGTGTGGTATACCGAATATGAAGCAAACAAATGAAAAATCAAACAAAAAAAGGCCTTGTTTCTTAAAATTATAATAGAAAGTTTGTTGAACTCAGTTGAAATGTGAGATTGCTTTATGTAAATGCAGGGTCTTAAGCAAATTGCAGACACCTTAAAGCTTGTCAACGGTTCAGCAACTGATACAACTGTGCAAGATAACATTGGTAGGATGGACAGCTGCCCAAGAAGTTTGACCAGGTTCGCATTAGATTCTTCATCCAATGTCTGAGTAAGCTGGAAAAATAAAAATACAGACAGGGTTAATAATTATAGACAACATAACACAAGGTGTTTAGTATAAGCAGCTGAAAGTCTGGTCAGTACCTTCGCTGTCGATGCCAGGCATGTCCAGAGTGTAGATCACTTTTTCTTATGTAAATTGAAATTTCAATGTTCAATCTATCTCAAATGTGGGTTGGCAGCCACTCAACCAGAAACATGTATTACATAAACCCTTTGATGAAAGCGTGTGGTTTCTTAAACGTTTTTGTTACTTCATGTAAACCCTGATGTTGTCGTTGCTAATCTACACTCTGACAGGTGATGATAGTATTCCCCATTAGATTAAATTGCTTCTAGGATGGCTCATTCCTTCAGTGTGCATTAATTCCAACTTAGTGTTTTCTATCCATTTGACAACAAATGCAGGACTGCTTCTATCAAGTGTTGATTTGGAATTGGCTGCGTCAAAGTGAATGCTGGTGGGATTTATTTTTGACGCAAACATGTATCATGTAGAAAGAGGTTATATGTACAATAAGGATGTCCAATGAATATAAGATGTGAAAAGATACATTGCCAAGGGTCTTTGGCTTTCTTTTGTTGAACCAGATTTCTTGTACCAGAATTCTTTTTATGGTTTCCATATTGTAAACAGATCCAACTGTAGAATTCCGTTATTAGGAATTTTATGTGTTTCACAATAGTGATTCCATCTCTTCCTCGCAGATTGAATATTAAGGCGGGGTTTGCATGAATTTACGTAACCATTTTAACAGATTCTTATTTAGAAAATTTAGGTCCAATTTCGTTAACAAAATTACAAAAAATTTAATTTCAGTATTTTGTTTTCTTGATGCATGTGATTGGCGGAAGGATGTGTTTATGTTGCATACAGGAGTATTGCATAAGCTCACGTGTCAGATGGAAGAACAAAAAGCTTAGACACAGGGGCCCACAATTTAGGAGCTTTAGAGCTTTTGTCACCCCGACACTTTTGGTACCACAAATTTAATATTGGTGGAAGAAATCGTGGTATGCATGGGGTAGAATTGTGGTTTCTTTGTTGCAGGAGATGCTAGTACCGTACCAGCTCCAAATCCCCGTTTGTAATTGCTGCAATCCAGGATACAATAGTACGTTGGCGAGGAATATGTTGGGTTACCTGGAATGGACCATGCTGGGATTGCAACGCAGGTGAGTAGGTCGTTGTGGAAAAGCAAAGCAGTTAAACTGTTAAAGGGAGGGGAACAGACAAGGCATGATATTGGTCACCAAGAATTTGTGAAAAAAATTTGGAAGTAGATATGGAGGTAAAATTTTAAATCAGGAACGTCGACTGGGTGCCTCCCTGGATTGGTCTCGTGAGTACTTTACTATGAAGTTAAAGTTCTTTTAAATCTTAAATCAGGAACGTCGACTGGGTGCCATCTTTTATAGTGATCTTAAGCTCAAAAACACATTTCGAATACATTTTAGCGATATAAGAAAACTTTGAGGATATTGAAAACATTGACGAGATCAGTGACGAGAATTTTGAAAAAGATGATACGGAAAAATGGACGAACAAAGTGATAAATATGAAGTTGTGAATAAAAGACGTTCCCAATTAGAAGAAAGATGATACGGTCATAAAGATGAACCAAAGAAAATAAGAGATTTCCCACTACAAGATGAATAAGAGTTGATGAAGTACAGAAACAGTAAGAAGTTAAAAAGAAGTAGGAAGTAATGAGTATAGATAAAAATCAAACAACTCTTTCTCTGAAAAAAAAGAGTCTATACCCTTGCAATCCACATGAACAAGCCAATGATTCGTATCTCCAAGTTTAGGGGGAGCTTGTAGTGCCTCATCCATTAAAGATCCAAAAAAAATTTAACCTTTAGAGGATTCCAAGCATAATCAGACTCGTTGAAGTGATGGTTACTAGTGATTATGATTTTATTTATTTTATTAGGAGTGGTAGTTAAATCATGAGGAGAAGGTACTGCTGATGAAGAGCAAGGACGAACATCTAAAATACTTTAAAGATTACGCCTCTTATCTACAGTGGGGCAATAGTATTTTATTATTTTTTTAATGTATCTTTTGGTTACTTGGTCATTTGTTATTTGCCCATCTATTTTTTGATATTTACCTAATTTATCCTATTTAAAAGAGAGAGAGAACAGTTGTTAGGCATAAAAGAGAGAAAGATATGGTTGGATGAAGAGAGGAAAAAAAAACGTGCATAGCACGTACACCATTCTAGTATAGATAATAAGGACGAACATTATCTCATAACAAGATTACATCGTCATAACAACAATAACAGCATTACATGGTAACAACACAACCAGGGCCGGCCGGCTCAACCATATAGCAAAGTAGGCCTCCGCTTAGGGTCCATAGCCATTGAAAAAAAAAAAAAAATTAAAATCAAAACCCACTATTGTTTTTCATTTATTTTAATTGGATAAACGCTTTTACATTGGCAAATTGGAAACCATAAAATCACGTTAAAGTAGTGTTAAACACTTAAACTGAGTTCTCTCGCCTTCTCAAACAAAAAAATAGCACACCTCCATAACTAATTAAAGTTCTTCATCATCAATGACAAATAATCAAATATATTCAACAATTCAATCTTACCTATATTATTTTTGATTTTTATATGGTTTTTTTTATAATCTCGTTGTCTCTCTCTCAATATTTGTTTTATTTGGTGTAGAATTAAAAATTTCTTATATATTAGCAATTCTTTTTGTTAAATAAATCTTGAAGTTTCAAAGCGAAGACTATTCAAGAAATAAAAAGATAAAGTTTGGATCATATGAAATAACGTAAACAAATCAATAACATGTTGTGAGAAAAAAAAAAAAAAAAGATGTAATAATTTTTATTTGTTAAAGTAGTGTTTTTGTTCCCTCCCTTTCTCCAATAAAAAAATGTTTCCATAACTAATATAATTAAAGTTCTTCATCACCCCATAACAAATAAAAAAAACCAACAATTAATTTTACATATATCATTTTTTTGTCCGGTTTTTCCTAATAATCTCTTTTTCTTTTTATATTTGTTTTATTTGGTGTAAAATTATTCTCAGATTCTCTTTTTTTGCAATTCTTTCTTAAATAAAATTAAAGTTTGTGTACAAGACTATTCAAGAAAGAAAAAGAAAATGTTGGGATCATATAAAAATAACGTATACAAATCAATAAGATGTTGTGAGAAAAAAAATTAAAAAAAGATGTAACAATTTTTATTTGTTAAAGTAGTGTTAAACACTTTTTTCGGTTCCCTCACCTTCTCCAACAAAAGTAATGTTCCAGGATCTTAAAAAAGTTCTTTACCCTTAACAAATAAGAGTATATATCCAACAATAATCTTACCTATATCATATTTTTGTCTTTTATAGTTTTTCCCTATAATCTCTCTTTCTTTCTATATTTGATGTATAATTATTTTATTTTTTATTTGCAATTTTTTGTTAAATAAATCAATTGAAGTTTCAAGGACTACAAGAAAACATAAAGAAAAATAAGGACGAAAATTAAACAAATCAATAAACAAAAAATAAAAAATGTAACAATTTTTATTAGTATATATTAATCATAGAAGATTCCCTATTCGAACTTTGCTTAGGGCCCCCGATTATCTTGAGCCGCCCCTGCACACGACAACTAACATCATAACACGACAACAAAACAAGACAGACATGACAAGACACAATAGAAAACAACTTCATTCTTCATTCTTCAGCAAATTCTTCATTCTTCATCCCCATCAACATCAGCTTTGCCCTTGTGATGCTGGTGGTCCTTTTCAGTGCCGGCTCATCCATTAGGCGACTTAGGCGGCCGCCTAAGGCCTCGGATTTGGAAGGCCTCAAAATTTTCTTGTTTCTCCTTTTACATGTTTGGTATTACCATTTTTTTAAAAGGCAAACAAAACACAAAAAGAGACAATGTGGTCTATTTGTTTTCTCCAAGTCTCCCTACGGCACTAAATTTTGGTAATTGAATTGATTTAAATGAAATAATATCCAATAGTCCACTATATAATTTACATCTCAAAATTATATGATAAATCTGATGGCTACAAACGCATAGTAGTCTCAATTTTTATGGGAGTGTCCTCATCTAGTTAGACCTCTTAACTAGAAAGAATAAATAAAAATGGAAAATTCCACAATTAATGCAAAATCTCCACATTCTATGGTGTCTTTCCCACTTTTTCTAAAGTTAATTAAAGACAAATTTACCAATTATCTCTTTCTCATTTCTCATTCACAACGTCTCTCTCTTTTTCACTACTTCCATGTTTCACCCCCAACCAATGATATCTTAAAATCACATTTTCACAATCTCACAAACTGATATTTAATACTTTTGTGTTTGGAAGGTGATCAATTTATACTCTTTTTATGTGAAATTGATAATTTTCTTTTTTGATATGAATCTATTATTTACATATTATTCTCTTTGTGTTGGACATCACATGGCTCTTTGAAATTCTTTATTGTAGATTCTATCATATATAGGGCAATTTTAATATTTGTTAAGTTGGACAATTTCCATGTTATGAGATCACACTTGTTGAGTAGATAAGACATTGTCTGATGTGATGCATAATGTATGATATTCATTTTGATTGTCATAGGTTTCTTCTGCTATTACATTTTAGTCAACTTGTCAATGAGCTTAGAAAAAAAGGCCTCACTTTGGATCGTCGCCTAAGGCCACATCCACCCTTGGGCCGGCCCTGGGACGAACCCTCACACTTCATATCCCAAGATATAAAATAGACTGAACAAACATGGAAGTTACTAAGCTAAGCCAAGTACAATTTTTAACCAAAGAAGTATGTACTCACATTTGTCAAAGTAAAGATAACTAGGAAAGCCGATTTGTTAACTCCCAAGATTCCAATGGAGTTGTATGTTCCTCTTTGCATATTGGGGACATGTATGCCAGCAACCAACTTTCTTCTCTACTTTCCAGTCGATTGTTGAAGTTAAAAACAGTTATCTGCTTAAACTAGCTGACAAAGCTGAGAAGGTGAACATACAAACTTTTGGGAGAAAAAAATATAGTTGCGCCCTAAACTTACTGCCAAGTTTAAGCTGTCACTTCTTTAAACTAGGACATGTCCTAATATTATGCCCTTTACCATTACATACGCGACAGGAGTAGCTTCTACCTTCATGGGCCATCAAGCCTTTCTTCAATGTAGCACTTGGTTTCATCTCCGTTGCTTGAGGGCATGTCCTGCGATTATGACCACTTCCACCACAAACCCGACAGTGATGGTGCCTTGTGAGCCTACTCTTGGACTCACTTGATCTTGAAATATGACAGGTTCTCCGGTTATGCCCCCTTTGCCCACATAACCGGCATCTGAAACGCCTATCCACGAAGCTGTTCTTTGTAAGTTCGGGGCAGTAGTTTCTCCTATGTCCTTCTCTTCCGCAATTACTACAATAAAATTTCACTCCTGGCCAAAGAATTACTTATCAGACATCACTCTACTACGACCAGAAATAATGCAGAAGCAACATAAGAATGGAACACAAACAAAATACACAGGTCCTGGTTTGGTCTTGATTGGTTTAGGCAAATTGTTCA
The DNA here is from genome assembly GCF_015680905.1 of Coptis chinensis. Taxonomy (NCBI): domain Eukaryota; kingdom Viridiplantae; phylum Streptophyta; class Magnoliopsida; order Ranunculales; family Ranunculaceae; genus Coptis; species Coptis chinensis. The sequence continues at coordinate 19,353,997 of NC_141456.1, read as the reverse complement.
TGCATCATAAAAACTTAAAAAATTGGAGAATATTTGGTAAATACATGAATAAGCATATAATGCTGCAGGCTTAGTAAAATGAACATGATGACCTTTCATGGAAATGCTTCTCCTACGACGGTTCTCTGGATCACGGAAGAAAGCCTTCAAAGCTTCAGATGCCTGCTTCCTAGCTGCATCTGTCCCTTTAGCTTTCTGTAATTCAGTACAAAAACTGCACTGTTATCCGTTTACCAACTTATCGTAACAAGTAATGTTGATATGAAGAAAGAAAAACTATTTTGCGATCATTGAGTGGCTCTTGAACTTCTATTTGAATATCCTTAATAGTGCACGTTGCGTGAACTTATTAAGTTTAACAGTTGGGAGTAGAGTAAAATTTAGCGCAATTCTAGCAAGAATAGAAGTAAGTAATCTTTCATTATCATTTGCCCACCTCTTACTTTAAAGTATGTATTCTCTGTTTCTCTCTTCCTTTCTCGTATGAACATATTTGAAGTCCATCATGTTAACCTCTCATACTAGATTAGAAATTTGTTAACGGTATCAGAAGTCATCAAAGATTTATTGTTCTCTACTTCTCGTCATACTAAAGGGTATACACATTATTCCAATGAAGTGACACGATTGTTGTTGAGAATTCAAATTCAAAGCTAAGGCTTCCGAAAGGGGAAATTTTCTGAAGTGCCATGGGCGATTCAGGCTAATGGTGCATGATGCTCAACTTATTCAGGGTAACAGTGGGAAGTTGGTTCTTGATGCAATTTTAGCAAAAAAATTAATCAGTCTACTACAACATCAGTATTGTTTACTTCTTACCTATGAACCTACGGACACCGACACGCGACACGGATACGCAGACACGACATCATTCAAAAAAGTAGGACACGGATACGTCATGGACACGTTAAAGAAAAATTATATATATATGGATACGTCATGAAATTTAACCCTCTCCACTAAGTTTAAATCAAAATATGAAAACTAGTTTTGAATATGTCTAACTCTAAAAGATTAAACAACAACATACATGTCCAAAAATACAAGCTAATGCCAACGAAAGAAATAACAATTACAGAAGATTCATAACAAATATATATAAAACTTAAAAAGGGCTTGGCAATCATCAAAAGTGTGCAGTTGTGCATTGTGCCTCCTTATTTCAAGAGTGAAATAAAACCCCTACCAAGTCATGTTTTCTTTTAAGTATTTTATTCACTTTTTTAAAATTTAGAGTAAAATGTAGAAGTGTCCCCCGTGTGTCCATGGAGTGTCGGAAATTCTATAAATTAATTAATAAATCTGACACTCTAAATTGAGTATCCGACACGTGTTGAAGGCGTATCGGGGAGTGTCAGTGTCGGATACGTGTCCGACACGGATACATTGCCCTTAGAGGAGTGTCCGTGCTTCATAGCTTCTTACTTTCAGATATTTCCTCTTCTTTCTTTATCCACCCAGTTACTGAAGATATTCGAATGAATGAAGGAATACATGAAGAAAGGTTTCAGATTGCAGACCTTGATCGCAGCCACTCTTTGTGCATGAAGCTTAGGATCACGATGGAGGATCTTCATGTGTCTACTAAATAAACCTGTTTTTGCATTGAGGCTCTGCAGCATCCCACTAAATGAAAAAAGTCACAATAACGATACATGCTAAAATAATCTACTGAGCTTGAAACATTCAATATACATTTGCAGAACACAATATTGATATTTACTGCCACTACATTTACATGGTCTTCTTTCTTTCTTTCTTCTCATGCAAGAGGTAAAAAGACTGTATAACATATACATACTACCAATAGTATACTGTTGGTTCATACTGTAGTCACATGCACAAATAAATATCAACACTTATTGCCTCACTAAAATTCATGAGTTGGAGGTCCTGATTGTTTCCTGTTTAGTTCTATCCAAAGCCATGCCTTCAGATGATCCTATTGTCCGCAGACATATGCTGACACTATTCAAGTCCCTTCTAGTTTTATCCTCTCTCCTTTGCAATCCTCAACCTGCATCTGACATTTTGTGACCAACTTTCACAGAGTATCGAGATACATCTACAACTCATTGAGCTGCTAAGAAAGCAAGCACTCAATGAGTGTGGTGTTGCATTAGAGGAAGGACACTTGATGTTATGGAGGACATGACTGTGTAATGTCTACCGATTTTTCTTCTGAAAGTACACTAGGACATCACTTGGTAAGAGTGAGATGCTTACTTTTGGTCTTTACTTTTACCTTCGATAGGATTGCCAGAAATCATCTAATTTTCTGTCTGAGAGTAGAATTTTTTTTGCAAACTAAAATAACTTTTGAGTAACTGTACTCTGTTGGACATGTTTTGTGCAGATGGAAGTATACATATGTTGTAAGTTTTGATATAAATGGTCTACAGATAAAGAACTAAGATGGAAATCAACTATGAAATAGAAAGTGCAAATGTAAGAATGGGTCCATGCAGGGAACTAACTTTTAATGATCGGCTGATCTTTAAGCCAACTTCAGGAGGTGGTGACTGGTAAACACGTTTGGATTTTCTTCTCACGTCCAACTTTATATCTAGATTATCTACGTCATCATCTTCCTTTACTTTTAGCGGAGATCTGCAGAAGTAGAAACCATAAGTGATGAATTCTTGCAAAGAAAATTTTACAGAGCCAGCCCAAAGGATCATCTAATTACTCCTGTAATAAATGCATCTCTACAACAAAGTTATTTGATCATTGATGTCAATAAATAAAACACAAGCATGCAGTGCTTTCTGTTCAGAATCTCAAAAATTACTAAGAGGAAGTCATGTTGAATTTGTTGTCAGTTGACACCACAAGACCTAGCAAGTCAAGCTAATTCTCAAACAGGTACAAAGGATATCTTCCCATGGTCAAGAAGAACATATGTAACATAAGTAGAAATGATAGGGAGTACGATTACATGGAACGAGCTCTTTCCCATGGACGTTCATCAATTCCCTCTTCCCATATCACACATTCTCCCAGGCATTGTTGGCAGGTTTTTATTCCCTGTTGGCATGAAAATGTAATGTGTAGTTATAGTTAATGTGACAAATACATTTTGTGTGACTAACACAAAGAATTCTAAAGAGTAGGAAATCTGGAAGTGTCTTGCTTCCAAGAGCAAGGAACAATGTCTTATAAACTGTCATAACCTGGTCATATTAACAACACATTAGACGCACATTTGAGTTCTCCAGCAATGTCTTAAAATTGGTCAAATCTAGGGAACAATAAAGTGTTTTAAATACCAACTTATTATGAAACGAAAATATAACGATCGAATTAAAATCCAACTTTATATAGTCATCAGACAACATGTTTGTGATAGCAACTAATAGACTTAATTAACCATAGTGTTGTATATTGTGAAGTATCTAGTAAGATTGCATACATTGAAACTATATTAGGCAAAACAGGTAACGAAATGTATGTACAGTTTGTACCTTTCCATTACATTGTGGACAATCAGATCTAGATCTTTCAATATTGCACTCTGTACATGGTGTATAACCCCTACCCCTACAACTTGGGCAAGGCAGTTCTCTGATATACTGGCCATTTGGACCAAACCACGACTTCTGTTTAGGTGCCCCAGAATTAACATTCCTGCAAAAAGGACATTCATCTACAGAAAAAAGAATACAACAAAGTAATTTGAGGGGTCTAAACTTGTCTTATTAAACCAATGCACGCAAAATGCAATCGACCCACATCAGTCTAATGTACAACTCTAATCCTCGCAAACTTGAGAGAAAATCGGTTACATAAAAACAACATTCCACCCACATATGCATTTTGGCAGAAGTAGTCAAATATATAAAGTTATGACTAAAATGTGCTTTTGAGATATAACCTTGGTTGTATATTGACTTCGAGTCCGTAAAAATCTTGAGAAGGATCATAATCAACCTACAAAAACAAAAAAATGGCATACATTGTAATAATTGACCAAAACAGAAGATGGGCTGGGAAAAGTATGAGTAAAAACTACCTGAAACAGTTTGGGATTAGAAATGGAATCATCATTCTTGGAGGAGTTTATTGCAGTAGAAGAAATGAAGCTAGTCTTAGATTCTGAATGTATAAAAACCCAGAAATTTGGCTTGTCTCGTTTGCATTGAAGGGATACAAGTCTAAGTGGAGAACAAATGGAAAACATCTATGTGTTGAAAGTGTCAGAGTACAGAAGATGACTTGAGAAGAGGTTGAAACAGAAATAACGGTTTGTGGTGGGAAATGAAACAGGTCGTGGAATATCAACTAGAATTTCAAATTCAATGTCGGTAACAAAACTCGACATTTCAAATATATCCACAATGGAAACTCATTTTTTTTTAGTACTGAGAGTGGGAAAGATGCAGCAGCAGCAGCTCATATCCCATAAATGTTGTTCATCATCACTCCCTTTTCATCCTCAACTCATCTTGAAAAACCCTTTTCATCTCTCTTCCAACAACAACAGAAGAAACTTAACAGTCAAGTCTCGTCGTTCTGAGTATTTTGAGCCACAGCACAAGTTCAACACAACCAATTCATTTTCTCCACAACAATCTCTTGGAGGTAAAAAGAAAGATACCCGTTGTTAGTTTTGGCTAAAGATGTTATTTTTATGTGTTGAAATGTTGTTTTTGTAGCTTTGCCAAGGGTTTTTGTTGGGCATTCTATATATAAAGGAAAAGCAGCTTTAACTATTGAACCCAAAGCTCCCGATTTCTCTCCTTTAGATGTAAGTTTGTTTGGAATGGTTTATTTTTTTTTTATCATGTGTTGGTTAATGGTTGATTGTGGGTGCAGTCGGGTGCGTATAAGTTGTCCAAAGAGGGTTTTGTGCTTCTTCAGTTTGCTCCTGCTTCTGGGGTCAGGCAGTATGATTGGAGCAGAAAGCAGGTGAGCTTTGTTTATGTTGAATGTCACACGTATTTTATGTGGATATACTTTGGTGCATGTTGGAGGGTTACTTGGTTTCTATGATGTAAAATTATGTTAAAGTTCGATGGAAATGGTAGCACCAATAAGAGAAAACGTTCTCTAGTGATTGTTGGAGACTTGGAGGGAGTAAACGTAGAAGGTTGAAAACAATGTGGTTTTAAGCTAGCTAGTAATTGTTAGAAATAAGTACACATTGGCTGTCTTCGAACTGCTGAACTCAGTATATAGGACAAGGCACCACTGATAGCTTTAGTTGGGACATGAAAGTTTTAGTTGTGAGCCTCACTTTTATAATAGAAAGGAATTTCATTTTAACTTTGAGATATTCGACCTTTCTATATCAAGATTATAACTATTACATGTCTAGTCTTACTGAGGAATCCCTCTCCTTAAGCTGAATATTTGGCAAAGGCAGTGTATCTTTTATCTCGCAATTACTTTTGTAAATGCACATGCTTCATTATTGGTTTCCCTTACGATGCTCCAGTGTTTGCCATTCTCTTTTATTTTTTTAAAATATCAATTAGTTTCACTTGCAATGTGTTCAGGTTTTCTCATTGTCAGTTACTGAAATTGGAACTTTGATGGGCCTTGGTGCAAAGGATTCATGTGAATTTTTCCATGACCCAAACAAAGGGAAAAGGTAATTCACATTGATTCTATAATCCTTCTGGAACAAATTTATTATTTGAATAAGGTTGGACTTAGGAAAAACTTCTAGTGATTTAATACAATAATTCAAAATAAAATACTATACAACAGTAACAATTTGGGATGCTTAAAGAACTTGATCAAACCAATAGCAAAAGTTGGTTGGCTAGTATAAATGGTAGGACTTAGTGACTGCTACCATCATAAGTTCATCTCTGCAGTCTTTATGTTGTGAAATCTGTGCTCCTTATTATAAATTCAGATGCTCAGGCAAAATAATTGACACGTTATAACGGTCATGAATAAATTTTCATATCAAACTCAAGGAAGGTAATAAGAGGGTAAGTTAATGTACTCAAATTCAGGTAAATTGGCACGTGTGAGGCAATTAACAGGGATATTATGATTTGATGTGTGTTGGAAGAGAATATAAGGAATTAAAACTTAAAAAAAGCATTACTAATAAGAAAATAAGAAACATTTCTTGCTGGCAAGCATTGCTCACTTTCTTACGGCATTGCTCTATGCGAAGAAGGTTTGGCTTCTATCTTGCTGGTTTACTCGAGCTTTTTTTTAGTCTTTCATTTCTTTCTGATCTATATACTGTTATTGCTTCACCTATATAAACAGTTAAGTAGTTGGAATTTGTAAATTAGAATGCATGATTCCACTCAGCTTATAATGCCAGTTCCTAAAAACCTGTTACCAATAAAAGAGATAGCATTAAGTTTTGCTGGGTGATTTCTGTAACTTTATGTTGGTGCTAAATTTCTTGTAAGGATTGGTAGAACTGTAGAGGTGGTTTATTACAATTCTTATCTATGACCTCAAAGACTTTGTTAGCTTATAGAAGTTTGAGTTGTAAATAGCATAGTCCGTAAGCTATTTTGTGCCATGAAATTCAATCATTATTGTGTTCTGTACTTAAATCTGTTTTTACTGAAATTCTGATTCGCATCTCACTTTATGCAGTGATGAAGGCAAGGTCAGGAAAGTTTTGAAAGCAGAGCCCCTTCCAGATGGCTCTGGCCATTTCTTTAATCTAAGTAATCCTCTTAATTTCTTACATTCGATAATGGCTTGAGATATTTGCTTGAGGTTCATTTATTATAATTGGTTCTTCCAGAATACTGTGAACTCTAATCGTATGCTCTCCTGTGCTTTATTTCTTTTCTTGAAGGTGTGCAAAACAAACTTCTGAATGTGGATGAAAGCATATATATCCCTGTCTCCAAAGCAGAGTTCACTGTACTAGTCTCGGCTTTTAACGTAAGCATGTGTCTCCATCAATCCCATTAGTTTCTGTAATTCTAGAGTAGTATTATATTTCCTTGGTTACTCGGATGACAGAGAAGCAAGTTTCACTATAATCCCTTGGTTAATGCAATGGTAGAGAAGCAAATTGGATTACTGTTAAAAAATTGAGGAAGATCTTAAAAATAGAATTGATGGTTAGTTTGTGTTTGTTTTTTAGTTAGACAATCTCGTCATATCCTAGATGTTGTTTGCTTCAGTTGATGAAAAATCTGTGACATCAATGATCAAAACATCCTATTGGAGGATATTACTTTACGAAATAGTTCCTTTTAAAACTAATCTCTCAAATGCTGGCTACTGCTTAGATGGTTCAATGTGTCTGGTATTAAGGTACTTGGCCTTAATATATTGGTAATCCATCTTAAGTTGACAGTGTTTTTAGCCTAATCCTTCTCACGGGGATTTGTTTTGGTGTCATCACCTTGAATGTTAGTACCTGTTTTTGGTGACAATATGATAAGCGGTAAGCCACTAGCCGTCGTGCTTCCTTGTGAAAATTTGGTGCTAAGTTTATGCTTGCGTAGTTGATATAGATACTAGTTCTAATAGTCTGTTTTCTAAAATGTAAATATAGATACTATTTCTAATGGTCTGTTTTCTAAATTGTACGTAATTTTTGGAGTTATTTTTTTTGTTTTTCGTTTGTATTTTATTAGTATTGATTTTAAGAAATTAGAGGTTAACTGATTTCTTTGGAGACCTTTTGGGCTCATTTCTTTCTTATGCCTGCAGTATATTTTACCATTCCTTCTGGGCTGGCATGCTTTTGCAAATTCAATTAATCCAGAGGATTCAAGCCGTTTCAACAACTCCCGATCTGGGGCTGACCTTGAATGGAGCCGGTAGCCCCGTGGTTCCCTGCTGAACGAGAGAAGATGATTACTTAAAGTTCTAGTACTGTATGTTACTGAGTGCAGACTACCTTTGCTGGAAATCCTCCCAAGAAATTTTGCAACAAAATTTGACCTAGGAAAGGTGTTTGGAACCATCTGGGAGTTTGTAGTTGTGTATTGCATTTTTTTTTTTTTGGATTGGCAAGCCTGTTAAATGAGATCAGGCTTTCGAATTCAGAATTTTTTTTTTCAGATTTAATTAAGATCAGTTGATAAGAGATGATCTTTAATATTTAGGGTTAATATTTATGCGATAGTCAGGCTGGGAGCTTGCCATATGATTTTGGCATTAACCCAAGACAAAATTAAGTCACGTAGACAGTAGACTAAACAAATAATAATACAGAAGAGATGCAATTTGAAGAACCAGCCAATTGATATATACCTACATCATACACGGATATATGTCAAATACATGGACCCACATTTTGCTATATATATCCAGTGTTTATATTCTTCATAACCCATACATGTAATGGAAAGTCATTAATGTCATCCCCTTCCTCGTGCCCTTGTACAATGGATAGAAACCCACCTAGTTCTATGAGTTGAATGGCTCCTGCAGTTGGGAATTTAAAGCACTTGAACCTTTCCACTGCATACATTAAAGGGCACTATATCTATTACTGAACCGTGGTTCAATATGAATCATTCCAACAACCACCTATGCTCCTCATGTGAAATACTGGAGTATCACTAGAGCTGGCGTAGTACATGTTTACAAGTTTGTACTCTTTAGTAGAAGGAACGAATACAAAACTGTTCACATTGAGGAACTCTAATGCTTTCTTTAGTCAAAGGATTCATAATGAGAAGAGAAGGGGAACATCAAACCCTTCTCTTACCAAGAGCAAACCATTACAAGAGGACATGATTGTCAAGTCACCTTTAAACTCGTTTACTTATCCTATCTTCCACTCCAATCCCTCGAACTCCATGAATCCCATCACCATTGTATGGTCAAAAATCAAAATGATCATCTAAATATATTATACCAGCTTTAGCGTGGAGAGAGTTGGCATGAATAAAACTCGGATTTAAAAGCAAGTCCGACCATTCTTTACACTGATACCAAAATTTGTCATAAAGAATATCAGCTGGTATTCTAGAATCTAGACAAGATGTTAGTAACCAAATCTTCATTAAGGTAAGGTAAGATAACCTTCTCTTCCTCCTCAACAACATCAAATGTTCTCTTCCTTTTACAGCCTACCAATGCAGACTTTTTGGAAACATTCTTCAGAGTAGCATCATTTCCCGTTTTCCTTTTACAGCCTATCAGTGCAGACTTTTCGGAAACATCGTTCTTCTTCACTTTGGCATTGTTCCTTGTTTTCCTTTTACAGCCTATCAATACAGACTTTTCAGAAACAGTGTTCATCTGCGCGGTGGCATCATTCATTGTTTTCTTTTTACAACCTCCTCTCAACGCAGACTTTTTGGAACCGTCGTTCTTCATCACGGTAGATATTTTGCTTACTTAGAACTTGACGAACGACAGAATATATATTGCAATTCAAATTTCATGCAATGGGTAAATTTTAGAAGTTTCCAGTCGTCTCCACAGCCCGTACCACTAGTCCACTCCTTGTTATGGCAAGCATATTCCCCGAGTACAATTTCATAACTATTGTATTACCTACCTTTCCGTAGGCAAACCACAGTTTAACTCCAGTATATAAATACCAAATCACATTTGGAAAAAGGTTAAGTCTGATTCATAGTTTCAATCATAAGCAGTTATTAACTGGAAGATGCAAGAGTATGAATAACAAGTCGCCAAAATTAAATCGTGAAAACTAAACAAGGAATGCAGAAGAGATACAATTTGAAGACCCTGCCAATTGATATAAAGCTAGATAATAGACAGATATATATCAAATACAATACAAAATTTTATTGAGCAACAACATGGTAAAGTTGATCAAAATCAAAAACACAATTTAAGAATGTTCTCATAGTTTTTATTGATATTACAGAGAAGAATAAAAGTGGTTTTGAAACATCAAATCAGTATAATTCTGTGTTATCTGCCTTTCCTTTCAACTATATATATATATCTATTTTTAATAGAATTTCTTTCAATTATAATTAATTTCCAATTATAATGAATGAGTTAAGTTCACTCCCAAGAATTCAAAACAAGAGGCAGAGATCTCAACTATATCATAGACAAGATTACAACGCCTCACAAAGGTCATAAAAACATACAATCTAGAAAACATGAGAGACGAGAGAATTATTTAGAATCCTGGAAGTAATAGTGCATTCTTGATAGCTTTGGCTCCTATGCAGGTTGATCTTCTCGCGAAAAACTCGGTCGCTCCTAGTTTTCCACCAACACCCACAAAACTGCATAAGGAGTTAGCTTCTACAATTTAGCTATGAAACCCATTTCCCCTCATCTTCGGCCAACACCTAAGCCAATCTTCTAATGAGTCAGCTCTTGCAATCTTGGTGATAGTTTATCAACTAATTCTCAACAAATCTTTGGGTTAACACTCTAAAGTCTATTTGGCTGAGTACCGTATTGTGTTGGTGGAAAATTCGTTATGTTTTGATTGCGTCTTCCCAATAAGATTCAGATGAGAGAAGAATATATCTGCTAAACTATTCAGTACCTTTTTTCTAAGGTGAACATTCTAACTTCTAAGTCTTTCAACTAAGATGAAAGAAAGTGCATTTTTACTGACCAAATGTAAGCCGTCGGAACGTTGTGTTACAGTTAAAACAATTTCCATATACGATGCAATGGGAAAAAATTACGAGAAAGATACCAACCATTGATTCACAGCTAAAACATCCATCTTAACATTTGTTCAAAACCAATGAATAACATAACATATCCATAAACTCAGAGAAGAACACTTCAAAATGAAGGATATATAACTTTAAAGATGTTGAGAATACAAACTATTATGCCCCATTCATCCAGATGGGTATCCAGGTTACAATAAAATATATTGATTACCACTCACACCACACAAAATTGCAACACCAAGCCAATTCAGCCAACTCACCTTAATGAAGTCCAATCTCTAATTTCAAATTCTCAACAACACCGACCAACGAACAACAAAATCTAGTCTCCAAGGCTAAAGAATCCACGTCTTCCTGTAGCGATCTCAGCTCATCATGGAACTCGGCATATAAAACCAAGGACGAGAACTGCTCATCTAACACCAGTCCAAGATACTTCACAACAGCTTCGAGCGAAGGAACCCAATCACACAATCCCAATCCTAAAACAGATGCCGCACTGGGACAAGGACCAGCTTGGGTAAACTTCTTATACTTCCTAACCCACTTCCCAAAATACCTAATCAGCTTCAACATATCCGAACCATCAAGTCCACTCAAGGCATACGACAATGTCAATTCATCAACTTCAGATGACGCAAACAAATAATGCAAACAAAGCTCGGCCGAAGTAAACTCGTCATAAGCTACCATAAGCAATATTGACGCCTGTTTCGCCAAACTCAACTTCTCACCAGCAAGACTCTCATCACTAGCTTTCTCAATAGCTAAAAGCGCTTCTCGTTCCCATTCTTTACGCACATTCCCCATCGCAACCCCAGCACCTTTCGGTGGCGAAATGAAGTACTTCAATAAACTCCTAATACCAAAACCTTGTATACCCTTAAAATGCTTAACACAAACACAAAGAAGATCAGTCCTCTTCTTTTCAATAAGCCTCTCAATCAAATCCCCAGACACCGACACATTCCTCCCTACGACTCCTTCACTAATCAAAATCTCTAATAAACCCCAATCTTCAAAAACAAAACACCCTTCTATTACCAAACTAGAAATATCAGGACTAATAAAAAAACCCATCTTCCTAACCAACAATTTAGTATCATTCAAACTAACACTCTTCCTATTTTTCTCTAGAAATGAAGTAAATAGGTCTAGAAACTCATCTTTAGTAAATGAAGTTGTGTTTTTTAACTTGCGTTTAAGCTTTTTGCAGAAAAGGGTAGTCTTTTTAATGGTTTCTTCATCTGTTTGTGTAACTTTCCATCCTTGAATAGGCTTGATTAGTGAAGAAGTGTTGTTTAGTTGTTCTGATGAAGATGGTTGTAAGGTGGAGAAAATGGGTTCTGAGTTGAAGATGATTGGGTGTGTTGAGTTTGGGGTCTGGGGTTTTTGGGTATTTGAGGCTTTGGAAATGATTTCGAGAAGAGTCATTTTTTAAGGATGGGGAAGAAGATTGCAAGGTTGGTTTTTTTTTTTACAGCTCTGGTTTGTAATGGAGTTTTTCAGGGTTTAAGAAGTTTAGGGTTTTTGATTTGGTTTATTGTCAAAGTTTCGGCAGATTATATTTCAATCCGATATCTTAACAGATATTTTGGATTTCATGATATTTCTTTAGGGTACAAAATCCATTGGCGAAATATATCCTTTTAATAAAAATTCCAGGGATATCATTATTACAGTAAACGAAACTCATGAAATTAGCTGATCTACTGAAATTTTTAGAATCAACATTGAAATATTTAAGCCAAAAATGTAAGCATTCACTAAGCGAGATTTTACTTGGAGAATTTTAACTACTATAGAGATTAAAGTATAAAATTCAAAAATTTCAGAGACTGGCGTTCTTTTGATATTTTAAGATTCAGCATCACAATATTCTTTCTTTAAAAATGTAAAATTATGGCGATCAGTAACTCCGTCACCAGACTCAGAAAAGTCAACTTTTGGAATTAGTATCAGCATCAGGTGAAGAAATAAGGGAAGTAGCATGAGTGTAGTCCTTGTAGCACAGATATCCCACATCTCCAACTGTGTTTGCAGTGACTATCCGACACCCACTCACGGCCATAGCAGAACACCCACCCATGTAGTCTGGATCCTCAGGTTTATAAGATCTCAAAGAGTTCATTAGCACACCTGTGTTGGGATCCCAGATATTGATGTCTGAAGCCATTATGGTTCCTGTGACTACTTTGTATGGATCCATGTGTAAGTGTGACACAGGAGCCATATGCCCAAATTCAGTCACTGGTTTTGGGTTCTCTGTACTTTTCCTGATATCCCATAGCATCGCCCTGCATGCATACACCAGTACATATTAGCTAGTTCCTATGCTGTTTCCTTGTAATGCTATAATATTTATTTCAACCATCAACATAGGTCATAGACTCATAGCAGGTTCATTCCGGAGTTCCTAGGGGTCTCAACTTTTATTTACCAACACTTAGGAAGTATCCTTCAATTCCCTTCACACTCTTCTAAAATCTCGACTGACTGGCCAAAAAAAAAACACAGTCTGTTGGTTGGATTCTTCTTAACATGAACATTTGATGCTATGGTACCTTTTTCCATCCTCTAATATCTCCCTTCACATTACGTATAATGGCAAGACTAGGTGTGAGTTAACAAATAACTATATGGAAGATAAACCAAATAAGTGTATCTTACTTGTTAGGTCCACCTGTGCATATCAGAGATTTCGAAGGCAGCATCTCAAATGAGAACATGTACGGCTGAATTGCAGAAGTGAAAGCTTTCTGCATCACTCTCAAATCAATTGCAGTAACCACAGATCCAACAGCAACATAAATTAGTGATTCATGCAATTTCATACCAATAGGTTCACGGGATTTAAAGCCATAAAATCCAGCAGGGGTACAATCATTCCCACACAGCCTGAAGCTTGAGATGACCTAGTTGCATCCCAGACCATCACCTGCAGAGAACAGAGGGAGATAAGTGGTAACAAATACGTATAGAATAGGAAAAGAAAAAATAACATCTGAACAAGTCATCAACGTACATTCTAAGATTGGTGCTCATTAAAAAAATATTCTAAAGGATGTATCAAATTTGTCAAAGGTCTATGTATTTTCAAAGTTGGACAGAGTTAATAATCTCCTAATAAGCTAATGGAAATAGAATTCAACTTTGCTAATTAAGGTCAGATTACAATAGTAGGACACCTTCATTTTAACCTTCGAATAATTATGAAGCTCTTAAAGTAGCTAGAACCTCTGTTGGGCTCCGATCATAGCTCATCTTCAATAATCTAAACTTAAATTACATCAAGGCCATAAATAAAGAAATGGCGCAAATTCTCTCTAAGAAAAACTCAACAGTAAATACACTCACACATTCACACCAACACCCTAAAGTAAAGCAAAATTTTCAACCCATACTACGCCAGGATCATCGATCACATACAAATACTAAAATTGCTTCAATACAATTAGCTTCTGATACTCTTCTGAGAAAGCATGCATGAGTAGATACCATTATTGCTATTTTTAAGATTATTTTACAAATTTGCCTTTAGTGCATTTGGGAAAAGAAAACTGAAAATAGTTTTACCAGCCGATTTCTTCTAGACGGTCATTATATTGTTTTTTTAGAGATACAGAAAATGGACAAGTCAGTCACTCAAAACCAAAATCTTGAAAGCTAGAAATACAGAAAAATCTTGAAAGTTGTATAATATAGGTGATAATGTGCCGTACCCTAGACTCTTTTGAAATGCTCACCAACAACGAAGCTTTGTGCCTGGAAAGGTAGACAAGATCAACATGTATTAACACATACCTAGGTCAATCGGAACATCTTAAGTATAAGTTTGCATATAAAAGCAGCTTGTTAATTTGTAGACCATTTTCTTTAAGCCCAAGCTTTTAGAGAGGCACGCCAACAATGTACATGCAAGGGTTCATCGGTTATTTTCATGGTAAGCACAGGCCTAACCATATGTATACAGGGGTGGACAAAACCCAAAAACACTCCCCAGTGATACCTCTAATAAACCTTTTTGACACTACTGAGTAGATTTGAACCTATGAACTCCCAGGAACATACCATGCTGAAGGTGTTTAATGGCCTACTGGTCAAACTTTGGGAGATTGGGGCCGAATATTTTGACACCAAAACCCATCTTCAACTGAATTTACAGGGTTTAGGGGACTTAAAAGAAAACCATGTTGAAGACCATTTGCTCTAAAATTTCCGAGCATGTAAATAGCACCAACAGGCCTCATCACATTACAGTAAACAATAGCAGGTATTTGATTTGTACCTCTACATCCAATGAAAAAGATGAGCATAGATAGGCAGAGTCCCCGGTTAGTATGAAATTGAGGGAAACTAAGACTGAAAGACAGGAGTTTTATTACTACTTTTCATTAGCAAGTACTTCTCACCAAAGTATGGTGCATTTTGTTTAACTTCTTTAAAACTTGAGAACCACATCAGTCATGTATGCCCCATTCAGATAAAGGCAATGAGGACATGTACTCACCAAACTTTTGTTTTTTTTTTAAAGATTAAGCTAGGGTTAGGCGGACCCTCACCAGATTTTACTGAACACGCCTTGTGATCCTTCACTTTTTGTGCTCGACACCCAGGCAAACGTGCCCTTGACCTAGTGGCCTCCGGCGCCACTTGCATTTAAAGACTCATACTTACCAAACTTGATCATATATTTATATGCAAAAGATATGTGTTTCATGTTTTTCAAATTATAATAATTTCTTCATAGCCTTTTACTTTCTTCAACATCAATGTTTAAAGAAAAATTAAATGACTTTAAATTTCTATTTAATACGATAAATAATCTAATAGTATAGTTTTAACGTAATACTATGTACAATTCAAGAATCCAAATTCCCATAAAATTCCTTTTTGTTTAAAGATGCCAAAAGTGATGGAAGTATTTAACTGAAGGGAAAATCCCAATGCAGGTCGGTAAAGAGCCAATATCTTGAAATGATACATTCATGCTTCCATTAGGCATACAGGTAAGGCTAAAATAATGACATTGAATATCATACCTTGCGACTGATAGAAACATTATTGGCTCCTTGTGTCCGTAAAACGTTGTTCTCAAAGCGTGTTGCCCACGATTACCACTGGAAATGAGGGACCAAAGGCAAATCGAACCATCTTCCCCTCCACTTGCAAGCAATTTTCCACCATAGTCACCCAGTAGTCTGTCTGCAAGAGTGGTAACTGTGCTAGTGTGACCTTTAAAGCAGCGCTGGCAACGACCCTACGATCAAGCATGTATTAATGCAATCCTGGAAATGGCGTCAAACATAGATGATAGCCACTCAAATCATTGCTCAGTCCCATTCTCTACTTAATATATATGTAAGTTGAAAAAAGCTTAAAGGAGACAGTAGAAAAAAGGAACTTATAATTTATAATTAATGAAAATAACACTACAATAAGATCCTATCAAACATTAAAAATGATTACTTACCTTCCACCACAAACGTATAGTGCGGTCGCGACTTGATGATACTAAAACCCGTTCTTTATTCTCTCTTCGATATAAAGATGTTTCATGGAGGGGAAACTGTCTGTAGATAGTATCACGAAACCATAACAGATAACAGCAATATATTAAATAAAGAGATAACGCAGCTCATTACAAGTAAGGCTCAAATTCCAGAACAGTACATGATGGAACCACTTTCAGGTTCTCACCTTCTATTTCAGCCATGAATTCAAATGTTACCAAATATATATAAACACTACCCCACCAATATTTAGCATTAGTCAGGCACTCAGGCATATGAGTTTCTATTTGGATCTGATGTACAAAGAAATCTCTAATTAAAGCGGACTGACAGAGGTCACTTCATGTTACTAAATTCATACAAGCAAGAGTCGGAAAAAGCTCAACAGTACATTCACGATCTTCACATTCGTGAATGCAAATAGGCAGTTGGGAGGCAGTATTCAATATCTAACAATGTTATGGTATTCAGCCCAGATTCGCACGCAAGAGGCTGGTAATTAGCAAACAGTGTATAATAAGCGCAATGAACTGGCCTTAAGATTTCTTGTTTTGAGTCCTCACCTCATACAAGTGATTTGTCCAGTATGATTGCACAGAGTTTGCATTGAATCTCTTCCAAAAAGAAAAGCGTCTTTCTTAATTACTATGTTTGAGCCCTAGTACATGTAATTCAAACAAAACCGTAAAATACAAACAAAATGGTGAAAATTAACTCCAATTCTTCAACAGATTTAAGATAAGACATAGCAAAACAAACAAGTAAAATTAACTTTTACGAAAAAAAATAAATAAACAATCAAAGCAATTGTTGCAAAACGATTAACGACTCAACCCCAGTAACAGCTCCATAAGAAACCCAATATCAATCACTAGCTATTCGACAACTCAATCTTACGCATTACTATAAAGAACAGTAAAAGTGTAAAACCTCTATAATGTTGATCAACCTTGAGATATACTATCAATTACATCCAAGGTACAGTAAAATTTGCAAGACAATAAACACTTATTAATATCATACACGAGTAATTCTTGACATTATAAGATGGCAAAGCCACATTTAGTTGCTTGATGCACATTAATTATAAAAGATATTAAAAATGTACCTGAGAAAGAATGATATCATTTCTATCAAACAACAGAAGATTGCAAGGTCTTGTATCTAATACGAACTGACTACTCCATGGATCATTATACTTAAACTGTTGGGTCGCAGTATGCCTGGCTATGTATGCTTCCTTAACTCCTGAAGATGGTACAGAAATCTGGAATGGCCATTGCTTCCTGCCCAAATTCCCTTGTGCAATCAAACACTCACAATGGAACAAAACTAGGACTTGTAAACAATCAAGAAAAGCTAATAAACAAAATAAACATAAAGAGCTAGAAGACAAAACATTGAGCTTGGGATGTAAAATGGTTAAGGTGGTGTTTTATTACCTATACAAAGAACGCCAAACAGGATCAGAAGAAGCAACAGAATCAAAATACTTGGAAGTCATTGTCATGTTAGAAACATCTTCAACTTCTAAGTAACTTGCACAGTGAGTTAAAGCATCCAAGTCTAAATCCGTAATGCCATTCACAGAACCACTACTACTATGGTTGTCCATCATTGAAACGCTCAAAGAAGAAGAAGAAGAATGAGTGTTCATCCCTTTTTCAGTTCTTTCTTTTCACTGGTCCAGGCGTCTAGCATTGTTTTGGCGTGACGGTACGATTTTAAACACGCGGGGTTTAAATGTTTAATACAAGTTGACAGCATTTTTTTTTTAATGAGTAGAAGGAGATATGATAATCATGAAACTACTGAATTTAAAGTGACAAATTCTATTTTGCCAATGTACACCGTTGATTCCGCATTAAAATGCACATCTAGCTTAAAATTGTGTTTGATGTGCATTTCAATGTGATTGGGATGTAATGTAGATAAGGAAATGTGGTTTTGGTACAACTACTTTCGGTATGGGCTTAAGACTTGGTGTGCTTGGGTTTTAAGCCTTTAATTAAAAAATAATCGCCGATTTAATACGCAATCTTTGAGAGCTAATATGGATTATTATAGGATTGAATGTGCATTTACGAGACGATATTGCGTTTGTTATGTATAGCACATTAGGCTCCATTTTTATTGTAGTGACCAAAACTTTTACGACAATTTCAAATTTTAATTAGGTTACTAAAGAAGTAGCAAAACGAACCAAAAGTGTCCAAATGTAGTGAAAAATGAGAAACAAATATAACATAAACGTACTTTTATTTTGGAAAGTTTTTAAATTATCATAACTTTTGAACTGTACATTAAAATTGATATGTTTCGACTTTCGAACACTTTCAAAGAAGCCTTTCCAATGAGACGAACCTCAGTGAGCTGCATTAGTGTCGAAGTGTCTAAAAGCCTCAAGGTCGCACCATTGCCTCCAAAGCCACATTTTAGCGGCGATATTTCATATGGGCCCGTATTCTGCACCAAATCACCACAGAAATGGGCCTAAACTCCTTTAAACCTGTACTAAGCTACTCAACAAAAGCACCCACTTGGGTTTAAATCAGCAGATACTCCACCTCATACTTTTCACATGTAAATGTCTGGGTTCCGTAATTTTATCTCTGAAGTCCGAAGTTGTGTTACTCATGGCCCAAAATATCGCCGAGATATCCGATATCTCGCCGATATATCTAATAAATTGGTACAAGATCGATATTTGGATATATCCACTGAATATTAAACCCTTTTTTTAAGATATATCGAATTTCCGATATGAAAGTTTATATCGCCCGATATAATCTGATATTTTCGATATAATCGATATATATCGGTTGACTTTTGAATTTTTAATAATTTAATATTGAAATTTGGAAATATCCGATAAGATATATCGGCGAGATATGGAGATATATCGGTGAAATATCCGATATTTTAGAAACTTTGGTGGTCACAAAAAACCGAGATATCCGATATATCCGATATATCTCGGTTTTGGGTACACCGATATATTAAACGATATCGAAATTTTGGGCCTTGGTGTTACTTGTGTAATTAACATTTGGTGCCAATTTGGTGTTCTAAGCAATTGGCTGGTAGACCCTTTGGTATCTAAGCCATTCGGCTTTTTATCATCCCCAAGTCAACTAAGCTAACTATTCTTCTTCTTTTTTCCTTATTTTTTTTAAGACATCCTAAAAAGACCAAGACCATTAACGCTACAATCATCAGAGACACAGCAGCCTGTCTGTCATCTTGTATTTTTTGAAAGTAGAAAACTGATCTGAAGCTCAAAAATTTTATTCAAACTCTGACATGGAGTCGTGGACATAGATTCATCACCAACACCAACGAAACAAATTACTCTATTTATTTAAGAGATGGCTAACTGGAGCCCCTGCAAGTAATACAAGAATACAAGACTATGTATGGACGTGTTATAAATGACACCAGCCGAATTCGAACATAAACATCTTGACTGGATCTCAATGTTTGCAATTTTTCAACTTAAAAATATAGGCATTCTTACACAACAGTTAAACTTAGATTACATAACTTTTATTACCCAATGCAAGGCACGAGCACCAAATCTCTGCAACCTGCAACAATCAAGAAAAGAAAGGAGAGATTTACACAGAGAACCAAAAAAACAAAGGAAACCAATCTTTTCTTCTTTCCCAGTCTGCAGAATCACCTAGAAGATGAAAACAACACTGTCATGAACTCTAGACTTTTGGTTTTGCGCCACACATTCAGAGATCCACATAAGATTCCTTATTTCTTGCTCCCTCAACCTCATGTACGCAAAGAAAACCCCGTAATGGAACTGCATTTGAAAATGAAATAAGTTTCTGATTATTAGTTGATCCATGGATAGAATAGTTGCAGAAGCGTAAGCTCATTTATCAAGATCACTGAGGAGCCGGGAAAGCCGGGACAGATCTACAGCTCATACTACTGTATCATGCATTTAAGATCAGAAGATTGAAAGGCTCCCATAGAAGCCAAAACAAGAACATCTAACAAGAAAACTACAAGGAATGTACATGTTCTTGTGGTCTGTAAGACTCCATACCAACCATACAAGCTCTTTACATATGACCCCTTCACAAAATTATCGCCCAAAAACTTATCCCGATTTTAGGCCATAACAAGATAAATCTGCTAACCATTGAGCCTTGTATACCTTATCCAGGCCATAATATTTGTGATGTTATTGATAAATATGACGTCTTATTGATATTTGACTACAAGAGTGCAGCATCTACATACCTGTTGTTCAAATGCTAAGCATTCCCTTTTAACCTCCTCTTCATAGAATGCCTTGTCCAACATCTGGCTCTCTCCATAGGACATTTTGGAAAATATAGATTGATATGGGGGGTACTTCTCCATAACAGCACGAACCTACAAAGTAAACCAATGCTCATATATGAGCCACAAGCACCATAAAATTTGCACAAGATTGTCCATCCAATACAGAAAGCATATATCACACAACTAAATCATGAGAAGGCTAAATTGCTGGTTTTAGCTTATTGTCTATAAATTTTGACAGATTTTCGTACTGAGCTTGGAATACCATAGAGAGAAAATCACAAATTTAGAAAGCAGCTGAACAATTAGCTTTCATTCAGCAAAACACCTAACTATGCACTTTCAGCATTAGTAGAGCACCCACTCCAGTCTTCCTACTTGCTACATACCACATTTTAATTCTTCCAGTCCCCGTGAGAGTTAGGGGACTCAAGTTTCATTCTTATAATGGTGAGAATGTGAGATAACAAAATAGTAATAACATAAACTACAGTGTTTTTTTACCAAATAAACTGCCCAAACCAGCTCAACTACAATCTCAACTGAAACGAACACAATATAACCAGCATGGAAAGAATGATACAAGCATAGACTTTGATCTTATCAATAGACCCTCTACAATTTGAGTGAAAGAGTGGGCTTTTGAGTCAAAATTCATAGAGAACTCACTTGATCTATGTCTTCACAAACAGCCAGTTCCTCGTGGCCATAAGGATGACTGCAAAGAAAAATATGACACACCTACTGATCAGTAACTCTTATACATAAACAAACAAACAGAAATATGCTTGAGGAGCCACTTACAGTAGGCCAAAACTAGAATAGAGCTTCCTGCGGTCATCTCGAGTCAGTTCAGTGCCAATGCTGAAAAACAGAAAGCACACTAGGTTTAGGTAAATGAATTAACGCATCACAAAATAATTGGAGAAAATGTCAATTAGATTTTTTCAGTCCCCTCAATCGGACATGACAAAACTAAAGGTTGGTACGATTTATTTGAGAAATGGCAGAAAGGGTCAGAAAAGTTTTTATTCGAGAATAAACCCACCTGTTTATTGTGATATTAACAGCTCTTCTGTCAGCTTCAAAAGCCAAGAGATCAGACATAATCTCTGCAGTAGCTCCCCCAAGTTTCTGTGTTGAAATTTCAAAGTCCTGATTAAAAAGTGCAATTGCAAATATTCAAAAATAGCATGTTATCAAAAGACAGCTGGCGTTTACCTGACAAAACCTATAAAAGTCTTCGAGGTATGCCTTGTAAAGTGTGTTCCTCATAATTTCAATGTTCATATCATCCAAGTCCTACAAAGAGTGTATTAAAGAGATATTAAAGAATAGCCCAGCTATACAGAACCAAATGATATTACATATTCTCAGGTCATTGGTTTACTTTTGTCTTATCATAAGATGAGAACGGAAAGTTTTGAATTAAAACAAAAGCATTATGATGGACCCATTGTTGCAATCAAGATAAAAGAATTAACATCACGAATGGAACTTGGCCAAATAAATTAGATGAAAATGTTTTCCTTATATAACTGAAATAAAAGACTTCATAGGATGACAGGCTGATGACTGTCAATATCCAAAAATCACATTCATCTAAATATGATTTCAATTGTACTACCTATCTGGTTGTTAAAATAGCAGAGAACACAAGTTCAATCATCACAAAACGTAAGGTAGAAGTGCCCATTCACTGTCAGCAAAATACAAGTATGCTATCAAAATGAAGGTCCTATTATCTGGAGGTCCAAACCTCAAAGATTTTGAGGGTCTGTCTGCTACACAGTAGGAGTTTAATTTATCGATTAAGGCATCCTTGTATCCATGGCCCAAAGTCTGCAAGAACTCTAGGTAGTGCTTTTTCGAATCCTTAGTAACTAGGTGGGATCATTTGCTGATACTGCATATGGGGTGACTAAAATTACTGGGGATAATTATGTTTTTTTGCTTTGGAGCCTACTATGTAATTATCATTTTACCGAGCCAGAACAATTGTGGGTAGTGAACATACCTCAGATGTAATGCATTCAGAGAAGTATGGTGCCAAAGGTGTGTCAACAAGCACTAAGCGGTAAAGCTCACGCATATTTTGAGCAACTGCAAGGCTAGCAATACTGAAAGAAAGAAAGTAGAAGATGAGTATTCATCCAAAGAGATGAAGCATCAAAAGCTATATAGACACGTGGAACATAGACATTACCTGTCAAACATACCCAATGGATGGCATTTCTCTAACAATTCATTCACATCTCGCTCGTGCAGTGTACCAGTAACAATGAGGACAACATTGTCAATCATGTGACCATACCTATAAGAGTCAACGAAAAACCTTAATTATATTTTACATATACCAGACGGAAATATAGCAGTGAGTAGAATAAACATACGTGATATACTCTAGGAATGTCGACAAGGGCTCTGTGGCTTGGCATAACATGTGCTTATACTCATCAACCAGTTTAAGAGTACATTTCTCCACAATCGTAGTTGTATGCAATGGGGAAGGCTCTGTAAACCATTAAGTTGTATACAATTGGTTATAATAAACAAGAATTAAGGTAAAATTATATAAAAAAAAGAGAAATTGAATACCGTTTTGTAGATAAGGGCCATATTCAGTAGCAGAGAGATGCATCTTAATATCATCAAGAGTTTCACACTGACATAAATTGTTATAATCAGCTGCTGTTAAAAGGCCAGATCTATGTCCACGTACTATTGCTTCTAAATAACCTCCGTGGATGTTAAACGTCATGGCCTCGAATCCATACATCTTTTTTTTTTACTCTTTATTTTCCAAGGGTTCAAGATGATTTTTAATTCAAGATCAAGGAAAGAGGAGAGATCTGTTTTTTTTATGACAGTTAAGTGCCGGTTAAATTACAATGGGGTCCTTTTTTTTTAATGGGCTTTCAAGTGAATGTAGGGTAATATAGTGTTTTCAAGTCCGGGGTTTTATGGTTTTGGGTTGGATCTCTGTGTAATAAAATCCATCAGGGTATGGGTCAAAATCCAGTTTTAGAATGGACAAAATTTGATCCGGTTATAGGTATGGCTACTCGCTAGTTGCACCCTCAGTACCTGCGGGTCTGTAAAAGCGAAATTACAACATATACCCAATAGCCATTAGGGGTGGGAATTTGGCCCTAACGACCCTAACCCGGCCCTGACCGACCCGATCCTAAGCCCTATAAAGCCTTTACAACTAAAGCCCTCACAGAATTTAGGACAGGGCCGACCCGGCCCTAATGCCTTCTAAGGCAGGGTCAGGACTAAGATTCTGAAACATAGGCCCGACCCTAACTAAGCCCTAACCAAGCCCTAATTATAATTTCACTATAAAATACACAACTAAAACTATCCAACTCCTTGGTACATATTTTCAATTAAAATAATACTATCCTTTGTAATTTATCACTTACCGTATATATGTGTACTTCTAATAACTTGTCTTATATCATAAAAACTTGTAAACCTAATTGTTTTTATCTCACAACTCACGTACACCTCACAACTCCCCGTCTAACCTAGTCGCCAAGAACAATAATGAGCACTGGGCACTAGCCTAATGAAAAATAGGTTGACATCAGTAAAAACTCATTCCATACTCTTATTTGTCTTTGTGTTCTTCAATGTTAAATGTAATTTTGGTGAGATTTGAGTACAAAAAATAACGGATTTATGTCAGTGAAAGCTCATTCCAAAATGTGTTTTGTGTATTTTAACTGTAATTTTGAAATATAAATATGAGTCTCTATGTACTTCAGTTTATTAGATTGTGGATATGCATTTTAAATTGTTGGACTTATCAAAAATTATTACTAGATTGGTTGTTATTCAAATTTCAAAGTGGTGGGACTTTGAATTTGCAAATCTTTGAAATTTTTTTGTAATATAAATGAGTTTTAAAACTGATGCAGTAAAAAGAAGAAAATATATAGTTCCCCCGGCCCGGCCCTAAACCATAAAGAGGGCTTAGGGGTAGGGTTAGGGACTTGAAATTTAGACTTTGACCTATGGGGACTTTTAATGGGCCCGCCCCAATCCCTAATAACTGAAAGGCTTTAAATGTTTAGGGGGGCTAGCCCGACCTGGCCCATTGCCCACCCCTAATAGCCATACACCAAGAAATTGGTCTCAAGACCCATTTTCGGGTGAAAATCACTCTCAGATCCAGCATTTTTTTTAATCACTCTCAAGGACAATTTTCGGGTGAAAATAACCCGGAAAACCAATTTTTGAGTGAAAATAACTTGTAAGGACAAATAGCCTGGATTTGAAATAAATATTTTCCGATTTAACCATTTATGTTGTTTTGGAACAATGAGTTATGAACAGTGATTGTTCATAATTCATTATTCATACATATTCATTGTTTATACTTTAACATGAGTTATGAACAATTAGCAATTATTGTTCATACTCCAATAGGTATGAATAATGAGTGTTCATACGAACAATGATTGTTTATAATCATGTTGAGGTATTACCAAAATATATATGTACAGTCCGAATCTTAGAAGTACATACTTATTTTAAGTTAAAATAAGTATGTAAGTAAAACTTCACTTAGAAAATGAATTCAAACTCAATTTTTTGTGGATATAATCTACTCACCATAAAGACCATCTCCACAAAATTTCAACTCATTTGGAAACTTTTAACCTAGATAAAAATTGTTGTCATTTTTTAAAAGAAATCTAACGGTCCAGAAAATAGTGTTTTTGCAATCATCTTTTGCCTAGGTTAGATATTTCCAAATGAGTTGATTTTTTTTTAGAGATGATGTTTATTGTGAGTAGATAATATCCACACAATAATTGGGTTTGAATTCATTTTATAGGTAAAGTTTTACTTACATACTTATTTTAACTTAAAAATTGGGTTTGAATTCATTTTATAGGTAAAATTTTACTTACATACTTATTTTAAGTTAAAATATAAGTATGTACTTCTAAGATCCGGACTATATTTTAAGTTAAAATGTAAGTATGTACTTACATACTTACATACTTATATATATATGAACAGTGATGGTTGTTCATAGCACATGTATGAACAGTGATTGTTCGAGGTATGAACAATAATTGTTCATACTCCAATAGGTGTGAACAATGATTGTTCATACTATATACATTGAGTCGTTTCGGTTGGGCCGAGTCATTTATTATTTCGCGTTAGGAGTATACTTGACATTTTATCTACCCGAACCGTTTTTAATTTCACGATAAGGGTATATTTGACCTTTCATCTACCCAGTCCTTGTGAGTGATTAAAAAAAATTTGGCTCTGATGAAAGTTACTTTTTCCCCCACTCTGCCCAAGAGTCACTCCTGGAGCCATATAGAGCCACATTAACTTTATAGCAAAAGTTCTTCGTTATTGTGTTTTTTCAATTTTGTTACATGTTAAAGATTAAATTGGTGTTGTATATACGCATTCAGTGATAGGTGGCTATGAACTCTTATTGTGCTAAAATAAATGCTAAATGTTGAATCGTCAAAAGAACAAGGGTTTTTTAGACATGGGTCCTAGTCTTACTATGATAATTAGACTTTGGTTCAGAAATGCTAAAATATTAGGTTTTAGTCCTAATTCTGCCACTTGACTGTCAGTCAACTCAGTTGAATGTGGTCATGCTGCTTGCTTTCTTGAAATGGCAAGAATGCCTCTGAGCATGCGCGTATCTCACACACTTACCTATTGAATTATTGATTGCACACGTGTCATTAAATGATTGGGTATTAGAATCTTAATTTTGTGGCCGTATAATTTTAGTTGCGCATCTCGATAATATCGTGAAATAAGGAGGGAAAGTTCCCACCATATTGCTCTCTCTCACTCTCATTCTTCAAACCATCGTCCTCTCTCACTTTCAATCACTGAAACCCTAAAACCATTTGACTGATCTTCTCACGGGAAACCTTAACACCTAAAAGTCTAAAACCAATAATATGGTTCGTTTGCGCACATTATATTAAGTTTTTTTGGAGTGTCATGAACTGGAATTGATTGTCGTCGTTGTTTCGAGCTGATCTTCATTTGTTTTGGAGCCGAGTTAAAGGCTAAGTTAAAGGCTGTCTTTATATGTTTGACAATAAAAATCACAATTTTTATATGCAAACATGAAATATCACATTTTTCATATGCAATAAACATTAAAGTGGTGTTTTTTATTTGAATTTAAAATATTAAATGTCATAAACAAACACTTAAACCCATCCATTAATCTACGTTTGAACTCCCTTAGCCTTTCCTTCAATAAATGCTTGCACGATAACCCTTTGCTGTATATTAAAGCCTTCTATAACATTAACGTTGAAGCCTTTTGTTTTTCTATAACATTAAAGTGGTGTTTTTTCTTTCTTTCAGACATTCTTATCTGTAATGGTTCTTCTCGTGCAGTGCATGGTTAATGGTTTGTTCTGTGTTAATGGTTGGTTTGTTCTGTTGCATGTTTCTTGTCATTTTAAGAAGTTGGACTAAACTCTAATATTATATTATTAAGTGGGACTAATATGTTATTTTTAATTAAGTGTATTTAATCCTAAATACGTGAAACAATTTAGGGGTTTTTAGTTTAACACTGTGATATTTAGTATTTCAGCCATATGCCCATATGTCAGCTAATTGCATATGAAATAGATTGAAATTCATGTAAATTGTATGTAATTTCTGTTTTCTGAAATTGAATGTTGTTGTTATTTGCAGTACTATGTTTAGTCCTTTGCTAGGTGTGAAAGAATTTGTGATTCATTATGGTGGTAAATGGGGGAGAACCAAACAGGGGAAGACTAAGTCTAGTGATTACAAGGGTGGCAAGCAACACACTCTGAATTTGGATGGAGATGAACTATTTATGCTAGATTTGATAAAGATGTGCAAAAATTGGTTGGTGAAGGAGTTAATAATTTTCAGATTGCAAGTCTAATTGATGGGGTGATATGTCATATAACAGAAGATCATACCAATATCTTATGCATATGTGGGGTGTTATTAAACCTGAAAAAGACAAAAAATACCACCTTTTTGCCTGCCCATCTCCAACAAGTGCAAAAGGCACCACTGCCTCTCATGTTAAGTTAAGTCATTACCAACACTACCCCCACCACTTAAGCCCCCAACTTATGTACCCACAACACCCAAGAAACCTATAAATGTCACTGAAACTATTAGAAGATCACCAAGATTCAATAATTTTACACATCCCTCTATTATTCCAACTGAAACCCCTAGTATAGATCCAACTGAAACCCTTAAACCAATTCACACTCACAAAGCTAAACCAGTTCGAAGTCCTAAACCTAAAGTAATGACACCTATTAGAAAGTCATGGAGGCTTAACATACTGAAGACTAAACCACTTGTTGGTCCTAATGGAGAGCCGCGCCATTGGTCCTAGAAATTTCTAATGATGAAGAAGCTGGTGCTCCACATAGAAAGGAACAAGTATCTGAGAATGTGATTGAGGAAGGCAATGTGATTGAGAATGTCGTTCACCTGTCTCAATTAGATACTGTAGATAATGAATTCTGCATGTACTCAAAATTTACATGAATATTTGGATGAATTGAATGAACAAGTTGATGCTGAAGGACATGATATTTAGCAAAACTTGAATGGGAATGATGGTGTTGATGATGTAAGAAATGATATTGAAGAAGATTTGAATGGGACTGTTGGGAGTGATACTGCTGATTTCAAGTATGAGTATGAGCCATCTTTTGGACCAGTGTTTGGCAATTGGATGGATGCAGGATATAATAATAGTGACTAGTGAGGAAGATGCTGATGAGGTGTACATTCCTACTGATACTGATTATTCAGAGAATGAGTGGGATGAAGATCCAATGTCAATTGATGAAGAGCTAGATAATGTGGAGGATGAATTACAAGGCACTGTGTTGGGAAATGTTGTGAAGGAGATGACAAATGTATTTGAGGCTGAGGAGATTGCTAAGGTTGCGGACCTAGTTTCAAGAACTAAAAAGTTTGGGTTATGTGAGCTGAAGCCTCAAATGACATGGGCTACTGTTGAGGATTGTAGAGAGTTCTTCCACACAATGGCAATAAAAAATAAATTTAGTACACAACAAGTCAGACATGGAGAGATACATTTTAGAATGCAAAGATCCTCTATGTGAGTGGACTATAACTGCTACAGTGACCAGAAAAGACAAGCACACTTTTATTTTTAGAAAATATAATGATGAACATACATGTGAAGTTGATGAGAAAAATAGGTATACACAAGCTACAACACCATGGGTTGCTAAAGCACTTGAAGATAAAATGAGGGACCATCTAGATTACAACCCAAAGGATATATAAAAAGAGATGTTTTATGAGTATGGAGTTGCAGTTTATTACTGGACTGCGTGGAGTTATAGAGGAAGAATGCTTGAAGTAATCAATGGCAATTATGAGGAGGGTTACAAATGTCCCAGAAATATGTAGGCAGATTGTCAAAGCTAACCCAGGTAGCTTTGCTAAATATTTTGTGCATGTTAAGAATCAGTCTTTCATTAGTGTTGTAGTTGCATTTAAGTCATCACTTAATAGGTGAAAGAATGGGTGTAGACCAATAGTTGGTCTGGATGGTTGTTTTCTGAAAGGCAAGTATAGTGGGTGCTGTCTAACAGCTATTGGACTGGATGCCAAGAATGGAATATTCCCACTTGGTTTTTATGTATGCAAAGGGGAGAACAAGGATACATGGAGCCAATTGTTATGTGAGCTAAAGCCTTATCTTGACTTGCATAAAGACAAGATTACTTTCATTAGTGACAGACAAAAGGGGCTTCTAAGTGTTGTAGCTGCTTATTTCCCATATTTCACTCATAGGTAGAGTCCAAACATGTTTTTTTTTTTATTTATTATAGTTATTTATTTTCATCATTTTAGGCATATGTACTGACATTTATAAATGTTTTTGTTGCAGATATTGCTTTAGGCATATGTACAAGAACTTTTAAAAAGTTTTTAGTGGTGAATTATGGGAAAATCTAGCTTGGGGAGCAGCAATGGCTTACAGAGAACCAGAGCTTATAAGGATCATGGGCATCATAAACAAGACTGACCCTAAAGCTTTGGATTGGTTGGCCTCTGAGCCAAGAGAATGTTGGGCAAGGGCACACTTTGATTGGATTTCAAAGTGTGATGAGTTGACAAATAATTTCAATGAGAATTTCAATGCTTGGATCCTGAAGATCAGAGATAAGCCATTAGTCCATTTTATAGATAAGTACAACCTGGATTTGTTACAACTTGTGTATGATAGAAGAAACTTGTCACAAACATTAGTGAATGGTGAAGTAGTCTCTAATGTGATGTTCATGATTAAAAAAAGGATACAATTGGTGTGAGATCAAAGGTCTATTAGATGTTGAGTATTTGGCCATCAACAACAAGACTGGGACTAAAAGTATACTGTTAATATTGCCGAACTTACTACCTGTATTGAGTGGCAAATGTCAAGAGTGCCTTGTGTACATGTAGTTGCAGTCCTCAGACCAAAGAGACCCCAGTGGGCAAGGTAGTTCTAATGTTTACATCATATTGACTTTACATTTTGTGGTGATATGATATTCCAGTTTTAAGGTTGCTTTCTTTCAAGTCTATTATTTTTTGCATGATATTTTATGGCAGGTATTGTAGTCCATATTTCAGTGTGGGGGCATTTAGAGCAATTTATGGAAATTATCGTTACCCACTGGATAACATTGAGGATTGGCCAGAAATTGTAAGTTACTAATGTGTTTGTCTCTTTTTAACTAATGCAAAATATCCTAAATCAAGTAATACAAGTAATGTGTTTGTTTCTCTTAACAGGAAGGTCCTAATGAACTTGTATTGCCTCCTGAACAAACAAAACAGGTTGGAAGGCCAAGAAAGCAAAGGATTAGAGGGGAAGATGAACCACATAAAACTCAGAGAAAATGCAAAAAATGTGGAACACTTGGCCACAATGCCTTAACTTGTGAAACAAGACAGAAGAGGATTTATGGAAAGAAAGGGAAGAGTAAAGACAAAGGTAATTGAATAGATTTCAATTAGTGATGGTTTGGTATTAATTATAATTATTGATTATCATAGCTAATGGTAGAACATGACATGTAGGGGGACAAGTGCAAGAAGCACCAGATGAACATGTTGAAACTAATGATGGCAATAAGAGAGAGAGGAAAAGGAAAATAAGTCAAGTCCAGGAAGAAACACAACTGTAAGCATGAAGCACCACCACCAATGCAAGAAGCACCAACAAAAGAAGGAGGTGGTGGAAGGAGTAAAAGGACAAGAGGAGGCAAAACACCACCACAACTTCCAGTTCAGCCACCATCACCACCACCAATGCAAAAACAAGGAGGTAGAGAAAGGAGTAGAAAGACAAGAGGATGCAAAGCACCACAGCCACCAGTGCAAGCAACACCACCACTAATGCAACGTACAAGAACCAACACCACAAGCTGAAGGAGGTAGAAGAGGAAGTAGAAGGTCAAGTGGGCAACCACTAGGCACTAGAGCCAGGACAAGGGGTTTGTATAACTTGATATTTGGTGATGATGCAGTAACACCATCAACTCCTCCAGTGAATTCAAGCCATAGAGGTATAGAGCCCCTTACCTAGACACAGTAGGTGGATGAAGTTGGTACTTTTCAGTATTTTAGTTTACCATTTTATTTTAGTTTTCAGTTACATTTTGGGCTACACTAGATAAGTTTCATAAGTCAGTGGTGAGCCTTTGTCAATGGAGGTTTAAGTGGTGATGCATGGTTTTAGGGCTGCTACTTCTACTTAGGTTCTAGGTTGTCTGCTGGTTTTAGATGTTTGTGTCTTTTAGGATAGCATGTCTATTTTTTGGATTTGAATCAATCCGATGAATCTTATGGTATGAAACCATGTTTTTTGTTTCTTACTTGCAGTACTATATATTAGTTCTTTTGTCCTGTTATACTTCATATTGCTTACAGAAATGCATACACACTTGCTATATGGCAGAGATGAACTTTTATTTCATTACTTAGATGTCCTTATAGGGAATACTCCATAACACATCAACACACGCACACGCACACACTCTGGATACTCCACAACACAGTAACACTCATGCCCGCATGCATCACAATCAAAGACAAATGTGACTTTCTTCTCGATTGGTAGAATAAGCTAAGCTTGTTGTCACCAGTGGTTAGTTGAACCTTATTGAAGCATCCAACCCAATCACAGTGGAGCCACATCTCATGTACTTTGCTTGATTTATCTTCATACTTGACCAAATCCATAATGCCTCTACATTTATCCTAATTGCATCTCTTTTTTAGGTAAGGGCATTTGGTAGCTATGTGACCTTCTTGGTAGCATAGCTGACATATCTGTAAAAAAGACAGTTAAAAAATAGTTAGAATTTGACCCTAAGTATTAATGTCATCGTTTAGGACATGGTCCTTACTGTAACTTAAATATTAGGGTTTAGTCCTACTTGTCAATTATTAAAGAGTTTGAAGGTGAAGTGCAAGTCTACCTACCTGTGGTGCAAACTATTTTTCGAAAGGAGCTCCACCCATATTTCAAACTTCTTGCTTGCTTGTTTTCTATTTAGATTTTTTTTTTTTTTTTTTTTTAATTTACTTGGAGGAAGAAGTGGAGTATGAAATGCATGAAGAATAAGAGTAGTTTGAAGTTTGGACTCTTATATATAGAACAATTTGCCAACGACTTTTTTTTGGGCAGTTGATCCTATTGTGAGATTTTGACACTTGGCAAGTCAAATCTGTTGGATTCCAATGGTATTATTTAGGTAAGTGCATGAGATGCATGCTTAGGGGCATTCTTGCCATTTCAAAAAAGCAAGCATCATAAGTTGACTGACAGTCAAGTGACAGAATTAGGACTAAAACCTAATATTTCAGCATTTCTTGACCAAAGTATAATTACCATAGTAAGACTATGATCAATGTCTAAAAAACCCAAATAACAAACAAATATTTTACTGTTTATCATGAATATGCTGAAAAACTTACATTAGCATTGCTCAATGCCTCAATGCTAAAAAAAAAAAAAAACAAAGTAGAAACATTTCTTCAACTAAACTTTGCTAGCAAAATGCAATAAGTTAAAGAGAATGGTATGTATGCATTTTTATATTTCTTGTTTTTTTGGGGAGGTGGGGGTGGGGGATCGGTTCGGTCTAAGTGCAATACTACAACAAATATTTCAGACCACGCAAATATTTGGGCATGCATGCTTCAAAATTCCCGTCTCGCATAGATTATTTTGGCATCAATTTCTCTTTGTAGATTTTTTAATCTGCCCGATATTGGTCATATATGCCAAAATATCAAGGGTCAAAATCTATACTATCACCTCTCTCTATATTAAAACAGAGTACATCTTATGTGGACTATCTCCTTTCTAGATGGCGCGTTCTTGAGAGAGAGGTATGCCACGTGGACACTCTTAAATCATAAGAAGTTTCATAATCCAACATGAGCTCTTAATCTTAAGAAGTTTCCTAATACAACCACAACTCTAATAATTAAGTCAATCAACATTTAGCAATGAAATTTTATATGACTTCAATAAGAAAACCTTGCTAAATCTAATAATTATCAGTCATTGAATTCTTCGCAAAATTTTATGTGCGGTGAATTTTAGAAATAATGATTCCGGCCATATGGCCAGGTCTAAAACCTTGTCTATATACTAAAGTAGAGTCTTCCGAGGGGGATTTTCTCTCTCCTAGGTGACACTCTAATATAAGAGATAATCTTTTCTAATAACCCTACAATGCCACGTGGAATCTCTTTAGAGAGTTTTATTGTATTTCCACTTTCCATATACAAATCTTTAGAGAGTTTGACTAAGATACGAAGACTAAGAATTTTCTACTATCTTAGTATCGGCAATGGAAAATAAAGAAAATCAGAAAATAAACTATGTCTAATCTGTTAGGTAATAAGAAGGAAAAAGGATGTTATTACATCAACATGGGCATCAATATCAACTGCAAAGAATGAGAATACGCCGCTGATCTACCTTCGTACGTATAGAGGACTAGATGACCCTGATTTCTACTATACTTGGTGGTTAGTAAGCGGTTATGGAATTCCTATTGGTTTTTGTCTTCTCCACTCTACATGAACGTGGTATGGAAATCAAGACTATTTCATTGGAGGCAAATTTGAACATGATGGTGTTTGGGCAGATCCCCTAGAAGATCCGTTTTCATGACTATTGACTGATTTCGATGTTAGTACAGGAACTTGGGACAACACATTGAAACCCACGTAGTCAGCAAAACATACTAATTGCAATACCACTTTCACTGAAGAGGTATGATGAGGTATGATTTTTGTCTTTGGATCTTATGAGCATGAAGAGTAGGGAGAGTGCTATGATATTGAAGCTGATACATGGTCTTATCTTTCTGTTCCTCTTAAACACTTGTATGACGCATGGAATATAATTATCCTGTTAGAGTTTTCTAATGTCTATTAATTCTTTTGTTAAAAAAAAATATAGAATCCTTAATTAAATAAAGAAGGTACCCAATAAAGAAATGGATATCCTACATAAACTTTTTTTTTTTTTTTTTTTTTTGAACAGAAGGGAGTTAGTCCTAAAAAAGGGCGACTCCCTAAGATTATCACATAAACTTTTTGATCACTCTTATTCGTCAAAATTAAAAAAATATTGGATTGGAATCAAAATAGTTTTTCGTTGTTTTCTTTGTATAAAAAAGTTCTCTATTTCAAGTAGTTTGTTTGTTTTCTTTCGATCAAAATGCACTCTGTTTACTGGCCACCTTTTGAAAAATGGCCCGACCTTTTGAAAAATGGTATTGGTGTTGTTTGCGCACTTGGCTCGATTTACTTGGCTAGCAAAGCGTTGGATTAATTAGTTGCATGATTCAGCCTTCCTTTAATTGGAAGTATACAGCAGTTTAAGTCAAGCTCAACCGCTATGCAATTTTTCATATCATTTCTTTATAAGAAACTTCTTGAGATTCCAGGACTGCAATATGGATATGCCCGGCCAAGAATGGTAAAATCGTGTGGGCATGTGATGCTTTACCAGCACGTTCAGCAGAATATGTTAGTTTGGTACCAAAAAAATGAACGTTCAGCATAATCGTAGGACATTCGCAGTCTTCCTATTAAAAACAAAATTACACGTCCAGCTCTTTTATTTTGGGGCGCGTCTAAGTGCAATACTACAACAAATATTTCAGACCACGCAAAGTCGAGCAAAACCTCCCTATCAATTTATCATCACCATAGAACTACAATTTATAATTTGTTATAGACTTGTAGGCAGTGGCAGAGCTAGGAATTTGAGTGAGGATAAGCCAATAAGCCACTCAGACAACCAAACATATAAAAAAATAAAAATAAATAATTTCTTTTAACTAATAATTCAAACTCAATCACAAAACAAGTATATTTTGAACAAAAACGATATAATAGAAATATTGGGTCAAGAGTCTCTAAAATGAAATACTCATAGAAGAGGGCAAGAGCCGGTAGAAAGCAGTAGACAACGAGGAATATTGAAGTGAAAGGGTAAATGCCAACGCTAAGGTATGCAACCCTCTCCAGAAACTTGAGGCGGAGATTGGCAAGCAGAGCATTGTTGCAAGAGTAAAAGATCTCAATAGGAGCATTTTAACATTTTAAAACCCACCACTGAACAAATAATGAAAACACTAGTCGAACAAGATCACGGTGAAAATTTCTTCTTAAACACCTACAAAAGCAGCAAATGTCCCATTAACTAGGATCACATATGGAGTTTACCAGCTTCATTAATAACGAGTAATGAGTCCATTTCCACAACCTCTGACCAAAAGTCGTCATATCCACATAAGAACCTATTTATGCAGTCATTATTTTCCAACACCTTAGCATGGGTTGGAATATCTTCAGTCTTCATAAGGAACACCAATATGGGATCTTGCATCTGCCATAAAAACTCATCCCTAAGTCCCTAACACAACCTTTTTCGACTAAAAAAAATAAACTTCACCATTTAATTAAACACACCTCAGGTCTCAGTCGTCAGTTGCAATAATGACAACCATAATTAACACTAGATCGAACACATTGACTCCCCTCAAAAACTCCTAAATACAACCAGAAATGGACCTAATTGACCAGAGTACACAACTAACAAATTGCCCTTATAGTTGCAAACCTAAGTATTTACTGAATTCACGACAAGAAAGTAAGTAAGAGTTGCCATTAAATAATATGGCTTAGGAATCAATACAAAAAAATCAAAAAGAAGATAAGAAATTAAATAATATGAGTCTTACTTAGTTACTCCACAATAAATCAAGAAGAGTAGGAGGCTTTTAATAGAATAATTGAGAAGGGAGTTAGGGAGGAGAAGTCGAGTGCGTGAGGGGTTTATTTTGTTTGGGTTTTTGGCGTTTTGTTTTTTTCTTTTGGTCCGAGTGATACTATATTTTTTTTTCTTGAAAGTTGAGGGTGAGCCCGGGCGTACCCTGCCCCCCCCCTGGCTCTGCCACTGCTTGTAGGTGCATGCATCATGGCATCTTCACCTATTTTGTGGAATTCAGATGACTGAGCCGATCGAAGAATTCTTTGGACCTCATCGTACATTCTTTTATATGCTCTTCCCTCACACAGGTTGAATGGTGGTACCCCAACTTTTTTCACAACTAGCCATTTGGCCTGGCCTATGGCCGGACTTGCTACATAGATAGTTAATGACTCAAAAGCCTAAAGTCCACTTGAATTAATAATATATGTATATTGATAACTAATTATTCATTGCATACTTTGTTAGAAGGGTTTATGTTTTTATATATTTTTTTAAGAGATTGTAAGCTCTCAAACCTTGATCTAGTAAGTGTAATGCGTACATTTTTCCTGGTTGATGCATCAGCAGTAGCGAAAGACAAATCGATGTCAATTTCAAATCTAAATGAATATCATGATATAGGTGACAATGAATGTTTGTTTGTACACCATATTGCACCATTTGTAATATTGAAGTATTGAGACAAATAATAGTTATCACAACAAAAATGTAATTTCTTTAGATTCCCAAGTCAATTTGATCAATCAGGTTACCTGCTTTGGAGATTGACATTTGCTCCATCAATTTCTTGTACTTAGGACTACTTCAGGAAACTGTTATACATGACAGCTGAATTCTATAGTCTTTCGAAGTAGATGCAACTTTAAGAGCTTGTCCTTGAGGCAGTTATTTTCGAGACCGTGTTGGGCTAAGATAAGTCACATTTGCACCACACAAATGTTTGCCATCTGAATATAATTGTAGTTGTGATATTATTCTCTAGTCACTTGGAAGGGTATGTTGTTGTGAATATCGTCTCATTTATCTATGGGCGTGTCAGAAAATTAGAGTTAGAGTCCATTTGGTTTTTTAGCCTCTGAATGCAATGTGCTTCTCATTTATTTGTGGGCGTGTCTGAAATTTAAAGTTAGAGACCAGTTTGGTTTTTTTAGCTTCTGAATGCTGAAATCTGAATGTGCCCTCTCCTACCTCTAAAAGCCTTTGAATGCAAAGATCTGAATGTTGTAAACATGTTTGTTTTGTTTATGTCAACTGAACCTCTTAGTAAATGCCTGGTACAATGTATGATAACTAAAGAAGTTACACAATCGGATGTAACTAAATGAAATAAACAAAAACAGATAATAAACCTACAATGTAAAACTATTATAGTCTAAAAACAGAGATGAAGAAACAAAGTGCAAGGTTAAGATAAACAAAGTGCAAAGTTAAAAGAAAGGCATTGGAGCGTTAATAGCGTGAAAAGGATATTACCTTGGCGCAGTTGACCCAAATGAAAGAGACGTGACTTCAAAGTTCTGCAATTGGCAATGAAATCATATTCATCTAAGTGGCCTAAAATGAGGGTACAATCCATTAAGCGCGTATAAATTTTAAAAAGATTACAGAAAGGTATAATACCTCAAGTGTACGTAATCAATGTCTACCTCAATGACATAACTGAAAGCCAAACAAAAATATTGACCAAATTGGTATAAATCTTAACACATATGATTATGCAATAAGAAATTAAGTTTATTACAGAGTATAGGGAACAACATGGATTTACGAATTTCTTTTTTAGGAGGGGAATGTATCAAAAGCTAAAAGAGAACAAAGTGATCGACATAGGTAGTTGGAGAATATTTCAATTCAACAGGAATGTATATGCAATATTAGTATAATGATACCATTTTGTAACGCCTCAAATCTCATGCAATTACATATCTAAGGTACGTGACTTTTCTAGTAAAATTTCGACAGAATCTCTTTTGTATATTCGACATTTCATAAATATAAACCTGTCATAACTTGAAAATTTAATAAAAATACATCCAAACCAAATATAAAACCTCATACCTCAGTTGTAAATTCAACTACTAAAAGATATACTGATTCGTAGAACCAACTACTTAACCATCTCGACCAATGCCAGTTAAGTCAAGTAACCAATCCTCGAATAATAAGAAGAAAACTATAAATATACAAACATCTCAGAAACCCTAATACACGACTTATACAATGCAACTAACATACATACATCTCCACGTTACAGATACATTCAAATCTCACCGAAAAAAAACATAGATTACAGATTGCGTTGAGCACAAATTACACTTAATCTCACTCACTAACGAACTCACAGTTTTACTATTAAGATTGTGCTAGCAGTACCTGTATAGATTACTCTATAAATCAATTTCAAAGAGGAAGCAGATTTTCAGGTAGCAACGGCAGTACCAGCCCCAACACCAACACTACTTCCAATGCCAATTCCAATACCTCCATCGCCAACGGCAATGTGAGAGGTGCAACAGTCCAGTGAATATATTTGATAATAGTATGCCAAAGTACCAAAGTCAGAACCAGCGACCACCAAAATTAAAACAGACAACTCCTAAACATACACAATAAATGCATAATTTTAGACTGTTAGATGAAAACAATATATGCACTAAGTAGCAGTGAAAGGTGTAACATATATCAATTTATTAATTGTGCCTATATTGCTAGCAGCATAGCTATCGAGGATCGGGAACAAATGCAACAAAATATAAGTTACTTGGTCAAGCGGTTTGATCTACAAATCGTGTAAAACATAATAACTGTTTATATGTATTTGTGGATCATAGAAAGAGTTTTTAGTTTTATCAAATTGTGTACAAATTTGAAGAAAGATCTTTAAAAAATGAATGTAAACCGATACAAATAATAAGAGAAACATTTTATCGAATAAGTGCAAGGACAATCAAATTTTATATACAACGCCATCGTGAAAACCAACACAAAATGAAAAAAACTGTGAATTTATTTCTTGAAAGGCTGAAATAG
The DNA here is from genome assembly GCF_015680905.1 of Coptis chinensis. Taxonomy (NCBI): domain Eukaryota; kingdom Viridiplantae; phylum Streptophyta; class Magnoliopsida; order Ranunculales; family Ranunculaceae; genus Coptis; species Coptis chinensis. The sequence continues at coordinate 19,315,226 of NC_141456.1, read as the reverse complement.
GGGATATGATATTGGTTCACCATGATAAATCATTTCAATGCATGATCAGGGAAATACAAACTTTTGTTCTTACCATATTAAACGTTTGTTAGAAGACATTCCATTAGAGATCCCCGTTGACTACAACTCCTCCTCATTGAGCTTCGTATTGTGACTCTATGCTTTCTACAAAACATGAGTAGACACTGAAACATTATAAAGTCAAGTAATGTTAAGATATGTAGAAAGAGGGAAATTCCTTTTTGCCTTTACAAATTTCTAATTTTCATGAATAAAGTTTGTATATGTCAAAACCCTGCATTTCTAGACATTACATCCACCCTCTGAAAGGAATTTTTCCTTTGTAGATCACTTAGGTATTCAATAATCACAGAGTCATCCCTGATGCAGAAGTCCATTAATGAATCCTAAAAATCCGACAAAGTTCAGAGATGTGTGAAGTAATACATTGCATAAATATTTACTGGATACCAATAATATAAAGATATCTCCAATTATAACCAAATTATTTGCTTAAAACATGAACATCTTTCCAAACTAAACCCAACATATATAGAATATCGTCTCCTCAAAAGCTTAATTATTAACTAACACCTTAGGGGATCGAATACTGAGATTTCAAATGACACCTAACTGTAAATCCTCAACACGAACTCTATGGTAATTATCTAAATCCAACTATTTCTAATAGTAGCACATTTATTCCAGCGCGCATAACTAAGTTATTTGTCTTATATCCAATTTGGAATGAAACAAATGTACTATCAAAGAAATGCACTTTGCCTAAGGACGCTTAACAGAACTGCATTGTTCATCATACCTCTTTAAATTATATGCATTGCAGGTACATTTTAACAGGTCATCCCTATTAGAAGTAAAACCATTTTCTTGCATATATGTATATATACTAAAACAATTGACATAAATTCAAAGTGAAAAAGCATTTTACTCCCCATCTTGCTTGAATTCAGTAAATTTTATCAAGTATGCAAATTCATTTCAAAATTTAGTGTTAAATTAAGAAAAGTACCTGATATGAAATATTTTTCTAGAAAGGATCAAAAGACAGTTTAGGCATACATATTATCTGTAAAATCAAAATCAAAAACCAAAGAACATATAAGCAAATTCAATCAATTTTTTTTTCTTTCTTTATGATGTACAACATAACACAGCCGTGTGTAGCAAAATGAACACTGCTCAAATCATTTAAAGCAAGTTAGATTATACACTTATCAACTAAACAAATGAAATAAAAATGAGATGTGCCTCCAGCTAATTCAAATTAGAGAATAGTACCAACCAACTACACCATGGTGTAGCGCCAACAACTTTAATAGTAACAGAAAATATTTTCCGAGTTGGGAAGGAATGCCAGGAAGGAACCATGATTAAGGACTTGAAGTCACGGTCGTCAGGTGCCATTACTTTCTCTGCAGCAGAACGGTTTCGGTTAAAAGAAAATTGAGTAGGAGCAATTTCTAAATTGTGCACTAAGCTATCATTATACCTTGCTCGATTAGATCCAAAAGGACAAACTCTAAACACAATTAGAATTACAAAATCAGGCCGCCATCAATGTAAAACTACCACCAGCCCATTGTGTAAGTCTGAAACAGGGTCTTGTAGGTCCGAAAATACTTGTATAGCCTAGGATGTATTTTGTTCATTCCCCCATAGAATTTCGAGTGGAAGATATACTATATTTCGACACTCAAACAGATTTTGCAACCTAAGCTGTGCTTTTGTTTATGATAGCGCTAGTAAAAAAAATTTTGTGTAATCATCTTCAGATGGATCCCTCTATGTAAGCTGATTATTAACACTCCATATGTCCATTCCTCTTGCACCATGGGAAAAACCCAATTAACCTAAGGAAGCTCATTAGGTGGCATTTCCATATCAGCATCATAAACAAATTGGAGGACAGGGTCAGAAGTAATACATAGAAAATATATTAATTGTTTAAAACCGAAATCTACTACAGACGATTGGCTCGATTCCCATAAAATGGGAGCGAAAGACGTATGCTAGCGGTAGTAAAAAAAATTGTGTAAGCATCTTCAGATGAATCCCTTCGTGTAAGCTGATTATTAACACTCGATGTCCATTCCTCTCGCACCATGAGCAAAACCACCTAAGTAAGCTCATTAGGTGGTATTCCCATATCAACACCATAAACGAATTTGAGGATAGGGCTAGAAATAATACGTAGCAAATATATTAATTATTTAAAACCGAAATCTACTACAGAGCATTGGCTTGAATCCTAATCAAATGGGAGCCAAGGACTTACATGCGAATCACCATTGTTGCAAATGCTTGGGCAATCATATCAAAGACAACTACCAATCAAAATACTATACACACAACATATATAACATGCACATAAATCTAACAGGAATGATATAAAACATGTTGAGTAACAGAAACCGCAATAAAACTCGACCTTTCTCTTAAAATATGAGTGAGAATATATTAATGACCTTGCTCGCTGTACCAGTCCTTTTAGAGCACGATCAGAGTGCTCTAACCAAAGTTAATGCTTCCATGCTCCATAGACACAGTTGCTCTGTGGGGGAAAATGATAGAAAATAAAACAATCATAGCTTGAAATCAAAATCAACAAGACAAACCAATAAATAAAGTCAAGGGAAAAAAAAACATAACATAATGACAAACACGAAAGTGGATAGATATGATATCGCTGTACTGGACGCAATAAAAAATGACGCTAGGAAATTCAACATGCAACACATTAGTGCTTCAAGTTTTGATGAATTTGAATTAGTGGTTAGTATTCGTATTTATTTTTCTTTGGATGCCGAGAGTAATAGTTATTACTTTAGGTACTTGCTGGTTTTGTCATTGTAGTAGTGTAAATGTGTAAGCATTTACTTTCATAAGGTGTATGTCAAAGAGAAAAAATTTAAATAGCACTTGCAACTAAAAATATAAGGGTTGTTGTTAGCGAGTACACATATTTGTTGGATTATTTGAATGCATAAAGCTAAAGTAATTAGAAATTTCATACACAAAACTTGTATAACTATTTACTTACACTGATTATGCTACTAACATTTAATGCCACTGAAGACGATCATAGATGCCCAACTCGTTGAGAACATGATAAAGTTCAGAAGAAAATGATATAAAAGTTCAATTCCAGATAAATTAACACAATCTCCGAGTAAGCCTAATGATATAAAATAGTATCGACATCAACATGCATACCTTATATAGATTGGATGCACTTATTCGCAAGACATTTAAAAAAAGAGAGAATAGAGTAATGAAGAAAAGGCCTATTAGGAGACTGGGTGGAGAGATGGCTTGGAACAACAGCCTTAACCGATTAAAAATTGAAGTGTCAAAGCTTAGGGATTAAGGAAAGCAAACACAGAAGCGGAAAGGCAAACTTTGTTAATTTGATATATTGATATAAATATAATAATATTGTAGAGACACCATGTTAGACACCAAACAGTTCCAAAGTTAATGGCATTACATAGTTTGCAAATAACAATGACATATACTAAATGAAAACAGATCAATACACTATGTAATGGATGCGCCCTCTTAAAGCTAACATAGTGCATACATAATCGGGTGAATAGCAAGATAAGAAAAAAAAATGAGCTAAGAATATACCCTTCTACTAGTTTCTTTGGAAAACCTAGCAATCTCATTAGGCACAATCAAGTAGCATTGTGCGAGGGTGAACGATGGGAAGTCCCTCACTTTACACAGAGTTGTGAATTTTTTTAATTTGGTGTTCTGTTAATGAAATATTCACAAAACTTTTTTTTTAATACACGCATATCAGAAATAAACCCTTAGCATCGCCAATAAAATTCATAAGAAAAATGTATCAACCAATATACTAATTAAATGAAAGAAGCATCTTTTTTTGAAGGAAGATACAAATCTATGAAATTGAAGCTTGTTCCGGCCAATAACAACCTCTAGCTACTAAAGAAAACGGAAGCATGAAATCATATTCTTCTTGTGTGTCCAATCAAAGACTGAATTGGCCATATCTGCAATAAGAACAAAACATATTGTTCTCCATTAAGCCTACAATTCCATGCATCAATTCACATTTAAAATTGTTTGTGACTTTTACTTTTCACAGTAGCAATACCCTACGCCAGTTAGAGGACACACCTCTTATTGAAGAATACGCGTTCAATTTATAATTCTCTGAAGAACACCCTTTGCCATCTTCAATATCAAGTGTGATTCTAAGATTAAAAGAAGTATGGGTGATAGGTTACTACGTCGAGCTTACTTAGCTTGTCAACTATGTCTTCATTAATTGTACTAAGTTATATCTTCCCTTCAATAACCCAGATCACAGTATTCCTTTTAGATTATCATCGTTAGAAAGCTATTAGAGCAAGACAATAGAACTTGAATACATGGCTCCAACAATTTATTGATTGGAAAATATGAATAACCCTAGGGATACAAGTCATACAACATCAGCAACTTTGTTGTCATTCCACTGAGAAAAAAATGTAAGAAATAATCCCAGGGATACAACATTAGCAACTTTGTTGTAGCCCTTAACTAATACTTCAGGGCTATATAAAATGGACTGCCAACAGTCCCATGCAGACTTTGCTTTGCTAAATGAAAACCAAATTGCTAAAGAGATGATGTCTATGAATTATAAAGAGCAATGAAAATTAGTCAAAAGTACCTGATTTGATGGAGGTAGCAAGGCCAAATTGTCCACACGTTCCTGAAGTAAATTGTCCAACTTCTCTTTCCTGAACATGACAACCACCATAGCAATAATCAAAGGCTTGTACAAAAAAATATGTCCTAACCAACACAAATGCCACGACCACAATTTTGTTGTGTTCGTCTCGAAATAATCGCAAATATGAATAGTAAGAAAAGTAACACTACTTAGTAGTCTATAGAAAGTCTTAGTATGGACTAAGAAGTAAGAAAAGAGAGACTATGGAGAATGTAGCTGATCGGGTTCAATATCAACTTTTGCTTTATTCACTGCAACTTTCGGGTGCACCAAGCTTTGTTTGCACAATGGTTGCCACAATAAAACCGTCTATTGGAAAAGCCTCGCAGAAAATTACATTGAAAAACAAAAATATACTTATCAATTTTAAATGTTTAATAAGATATAAAAGACGCTTCATTAACATTAGCACCGTGTTCAATAAATAGATGAAACCATGATGACATCATACCAACATCTTTATATTACACTTATTGCCAATCCTAGAACACCCTTAGCTTGATCCTTTAACTATGGCAAAACACATTTTAAAAAAGGGGAAATGCTTATGGATCATGAGGAAGTCTGTGGTTTATATGCTAGCATTAAAACTGAAATAGAAAACTGTATGGCCTTATTCAAATATGGCCCTGTTTCACATTCGATCAAGTCTCAGTATTCTTCATAATCCTTTAAAACAAATACAAAACTAAATCACTCTAAGAAAACATAAATTTTGAAAGTTTCTTCCGAGAAAGTGGAGAAGCAATCAAATATTTACAAACATCCAAAAAATTAATTGAAAAAAGAAATCTGAAATCCAAAGCGTAAAATCAAAATCAGTAATATTCAACTTACTTTTATTGCACGCACTAAGTTAAACGCTAGTGCAGATTTACTGCACATGGTCTCAAGAGAATACTAATATAATCCAAAACTATTATTAAAAAATACAGAGACATAACTGAAAGTCAGAGGCGTGCCTGAAAATCAACTGTTAAACAATAAAATCATTACAAAACAATAGTTTGCACAAATCGATTTTAGGAAATATTGTACAAAATTAAAACCAAGATTGAGACTGAAATTGAGAAAGAGAAGTTACACACATGAAAAAAAGAGGGCGGAAACCGAAGAGATTAAGAAAGAGAGGTGTTGTTTTGTGTAGAGAGAGGAGATTCTCGAGAGGTTTTAACTCATTTCTGGCAAGTGTTTGCAATATTTTAATCCAGTACCAACCAGACTATAAGGTATTAAAAGTGGATAGATGCAACATTTTCTCAATAGTTAACTACAATTATAAAAATAAGTCAAAATACGTATAAGGTGTCAATAGTTAACTACCATGAAATTTCCATAGCACAAACGATGGAAACAGATATGAAGTAGCCTAAGCTAAGACCACATCACATGAATATATGAAGGGGGAAAAGGAAATGTACCTCGTTAGAATTTGGTCGTCATGATTTGATATTTTGCCCCATCCTCACCAAATCTGGTGTATAAACATTAAGTTCCTCAGATCCTTCTTAAGATCATTGTTGCACGTGTAATATTCCTCAAATCCATCCAACTCGTTCTATTTTAGTTATTCCTTCGAAACCCCAATAACTTTACTTCTCATAATACTTGCATGCATGAAGAAGACGAAAATAGTCGAGGGAAAGTCGATGAATTGTTTAAAGAAATGTGAACTGGTAAGGAAACAACCTTTGAGCTTAGACAAAGTTGGTGGAAGTACAACTAATGATTCCCTGTAGTTAAATCAAATTAAAAGTCAAGAGTTAAACCCTTAAAATTATCAATTATTAAGAAGTTGAAGAACTACATTAAGCAAACAATCAAACAATCTCAAAATTGCAAATATTACAACCGTGAAATTCATACTTCCATTCACTCATATTATTGTTACCATTGACAAATTGAGTTTCTTCAAGTACTAATTCTCTGGAGACCAATAAATACCATACCACCATTTGCAACTAATAATCTCAAGAAACTATGAAAGTTTGTATTGTATCGACGACCATTTTTCCGTTCCCAATACAATTAATGATATTCAACTACCAAACTTCCACATTAAAAAGGAGTTCCACATTGACTTTTCTCAAGCATATATCCTAATATACAATTCCAACATTCTCTTGTCATTCACTGTCTCCTCATTCCTTTCTTCATTATTCAATTTCAAAACCTCATATATATAACACTCATAGTACCACTAAAGTAAACGACTCATTCAAATCATTTACACGGCACTTTAAACTATTGAATATTACGAACACTTCCTTCTACCAGTAATAAAGTTCAACACTTTAAAACTTCAAATTTTGCAACTAATAACCACATACCTAACCAAATAATAGTGCAAATATTAAAATTTTCCTTCCAAACAATCAATTCAACAACAAACAAATACATAAAAAAGAAATAAATAAAAGTACACAATCTTCAATGAGTTGAAGTAATGAAATAGTACCTTAGAATCATTAGATTTCCTTTTAATATTCTTCGTCAAATCATTGAAGAGCACTTCTCACAGTACACCAATTCTTTACAGAAGAACCTCGACTATAACTACTACTTCCAATTCCAAATTTTCTCCTTCTTAACAAAATCTCAAAACACAATTTATATTCCTTTATTATTATTAGAGTAAAGAAGTTGTGGCCAAGAAATTTTGGTTGTGAAGAATGGAGGCGGGAATTTCTATTGACATGGGAGAGAAAGAGATGCGATGGGAGATGAGAGAAAGAGTTGATTAGCTTTTCAGCTTTTTTTTTGTTTGTTTTTCTTTTATTTTTATTTGGAATTGATTTTTATTGGTATTGAATAGGGCGAACAATTGAAAATTCGATTTGAAGAGAGAGAGAGTACCTGATTTAAGAACAGACAACAACGTTCACTTTGTATAATTTCTTCAAAGTTCGTTCTTTTTCCCCAGATCTTCAGAGTTCTTGTTTTTTTGGTAAAGGTTGGGGGTGGGGTTTTGAGTTTTGACGAAAGGTTTTTATGTCTTTTTCTTTTTACTTCGGATTGTTACGCGAACAGTTTCCAAAACTGGGCGTGAGTTTGTTTGTTTTTTCTGCCGAAGCTGAGGTGTCCACCTCAGAGAAAAAAAAGGGGCTGAGGTGGCTTCCTGGGAGCATTCTCAACTACTCAGTATTAATGGTCTTTGATGATTGTGTTGGAATATTTGTTACTTTATTTAGTATTAGCAAGTATCTTGTAATCTTAGTAAGTGTATTATCCTTTCCTAGATATGTGGATCTAGGAGATCACCTATATTCATGGAGCTCCTTCTTGTATCAATAAAGGTTGGTTATATCAATAAAGGCTATCAGAAATATTCATTAAACATCTTTGACATGGTATCAAGAGCCAACTCCGATTCTCTTTCCACGTACTACCCCATTACTATAGGAATCAGAGCCTTTTTTTTTTTTTTTTTTTTGGTTTCTTTTTTCTGGTCATATAATACAATTTGTTACACTATATCAGATTGTATTTATTATCGTCTTCTTCCTTATCGTTCTTGTCTATTGATCTAGTTCATTGTTTGTGTTCTATATCATAATGACAGACTTGCCTACTAATAGTGATTCCGTTGTTGTGCATTCCAATAACGATTCCGCTGTCATGTCTACTCTTTATATGAAAGAAATGTCCTCACTAATTACTCCAGAAGACTTGATGGTACCAATTACATCAAGTGGTCCTTGAATGCGCAGAACAAGATCAAGGGCATGAAAGCGTTGGGGTTTTATCTCTAGAACTAAGGCTACTCCAACAAACATAAATTTTGAGGAATATGAAGCTTGGGAGGACGAGAACTGTCTGGTCAAGTCTTGGCTTCTTGATGCAATGACCAAGGACATCAGGTCAATTTTTCTTCGCTTGTCTACGGCCAAGGAAATCTGGGACACTGCAAAACAAACTTACTCGGTCAGCCAAGATGCATCAAAAGGTTATCAGCTATATTGTGAGGGAATTTCTATCCACCAAAATGGTGGTTCTGTTATTTCTTATTTTGGAAAACTAAAGAAAATATGGCAGGAATTTGACGCTATTGAAGACTGCACTATGGAGTGTGCCAATGACATTAAGAAATATATCACAAAGGTTAATTCTCAGCGTGTGTATGTTTTCTTGGCCGGTCTTGATTCTCATTTGGATGTGGTTCGTGGTCATGTCCTTGCTAATAGACCACTTCCAAACATACAGTCCGTTTATGCCATAGTTTGTGTAGAGGCGAATCGTCAGGACACCATGCTTGGTGGGACATCAAATGAAGGGACTGCTATAGTGGCTCGGAAATCATTTGCTCGTCCGGATTCAAAGAAAGGAGTTTGTAAGTACGTGTACCCATTGTAATGGTGATAACCATGTAGTTGATACCTGCTTTAAGCTCCATGGTTATCCAGATTGGCATCCAAAGGGTAAGATGGCGTCCCCCATGTCTTCTAATTCTAAGGCAGAGGGTTCAAGTTCGAAGAGTCACTTAGTCACTGCTGCCGGATTTGTTGCCCAGTCAGGTATATCTAACTCTGCTCTTATTGCTTTTACTGGAAATAGTGATTGGATAATTGACACGGGTGCTACTGATCATATGACTTGTGCTCGCTATAAATTTAACCATTTCTCCTCTAGTTGTTCCAAATCAGTCATTACTAATGCTAATGGTGTGTTATCTCCAGTTGTTGGTGTTGGCATTGTACCTCTGTCCACTTCTTTATCTATCCATGATGTTTTATTTGTTCCATCACTAAATTATAACCTTCTCTCTGTTAGCCACTTAACCAAATCTAATAATTGTGTTGCCTTGTTTTTTCCTACTCACTATATTTTTCAAAACATCCATGCCAAGGAAATGATTGACAGTGGTAAACAAAGTGGAGGATTATACTATCTGGAGGATGGTTTTCAACGGTCCAATCAAGGAGTACAAGCTCATGTTATGAGTGACGATAAGGTTAATAAAAATAAAGGCGAGATTTGGCTTAGGAATAGACGACTAGGACATCCCTCATTTGGTTATCTTAGGAGATTATTTCCATCTTTATTTAATGGTTGTAGTCTTTCTGATTTTGCTTGTGAAACCTGTGTAATGGCGAAAAACCATCGTACTGTTTTCTCTTCGAGTGATAATAAAGCTGATGCTCCTTTTTCCTTAGTTCATTCAAATGTTTGGGGTCCTGCCCCACGTCCTACACATAACGGGATGAAATAGTTTATTATATTTGTCGATGACTGCACTCGGATGACCTGGGTATATTTTTTGAAACATAAAAATGATGTCTATACAATTTTTCCCCTTTTCCATCAGATGGTCCTCATACAGTTTGGAATCTTTGTAAAGGTTGTTCACTCTGATAATGGGGGTGAGTATTTCAAAAAGAAATTTACTGGCTTTATGCATTCGGTTGGTATTGTACATCAAACATCTTGCTCTTATTCTCTTTATCAAAATGGGGTTGCAGAACGAAAAAATAGACATCTTTTGGAGGTCACTCTGTATTTATTAATTGGTGGTCATGTCCTATCTCACTTATGGGGCGAAGCCTTGAACTCTGATGTTTACTTGATGAATCGTACACCTTCTAGTGTTGTCCAATTTCGGAGACCCTTAGATATGCTTTTTGATCACTGTACGCTTCTGCCCATTGTTCATTTAGCACCCTATATCTTCAGGTGTGTGGTGTATGTTCACTTACATACACAACAACGCACCAAACTTGATCCGCGTGCGTTGAAGTGTGTCTTTGTTGGGTATGACTCAACTCAGAAGGGTTATAAGTGTTATCATCCATCTTCTAAATTTTTTTTTGTCTTAATGGATGTCATTTTCCATGAACACAACATTTTTATACAAATATCACTGATTCTTCATTTCAAGGGGAGAATAGAAATGAAATGCAGAATCATGATGATATAGTGGTCTTTGATTTATCGAGACCACAATCACCTATTGATAAAAACTTAATAGAAGAAGTCGATGCAATCTCCACTGAGTGCTCAAGTAAAGGATGTGAAGATCAAGTCCATGATAGTACATTACCTCCTACAACGGATCCACTAATCCAATCCTCTCCAGAACAATCTTCTCCAGAAGACCCATTAGAGGTATCACCTAACTCTATTATTGTTGATTCCAATACTCATAATGTTGGTGAGTCTAATATTCATGATGTTAATCTACCTAGTCTTAATTCTGAACTAGTTCAATATCATCTTCCACCTCGATCTAACCGTGGCCAACCACCAATTAAATATGAACATGATCCTAAAGCTAAAGTGAAATATCTCATAAGCAACCATGTGTCATCTCACAAATTGTCCAAGTCATATGCATCTTATATATTCCAGTTATCATCTGTCTCTATTCCTAGTAAAATACAGGAAGCTTTAGCATATTCTAGATGGACCAAAGCTATGGCAGAAGAAATGGCAGCACTGAAAAAAAAATGCCACTTGGGAACTTGTAATCTTACCAAAGGGAAAGAAGACAGTGGGTGTCACACCTCAAATTTCCAAAAAATTAAAATAGGGAGCTATCTTCACCCTATTCCATCTTCTGAAAACCCAGGTTGAAACGAAACCCTAATAACCCATTATTAAACACGATATAGAAAAAATGAGATCAAATTAAAACCGAAAGAACAACTCTTCATTCACCAATAAAATCTATTTCAATCATTTCAACTTGGAAGACAAATTAGTTCCGTTTTCTCAAAACGGGATGTAGTTTCTTCCCAAGTAAGATTTCAATCCCAATATACATTTCCAAGAAACTCATATAACCGTACTCATCATTCCCATTTTCCAAATTAACTCACAATACAAATACCACTTACATTCCACTTATTTAATACACATATAATAACTTAATTAAATATGAGTTTGATACACCTTACCTTTAATTAAGTCATCACGTCATTTTAGGGTAGGATATTTACATCCCCTGCATACCAGATTAACAAATCCTACCCTCCTGCAAATTAGAGTTATGCATCACAATAACAGGATTATTTCAGCCAGTCAAATTTCCGTTCATAATCAAACCTTATTTAAGACATTGAAGTCTAATGATAAAACATGGTTTGTCCCTCATATTTGGAAATACCACTTATCATTACACTAACAGTTCAATGAATACCTTGGGTCATTCCCGCCACATAATACCCAACATAACACCAACAGGTCATTCATGGCACATTCAATGAATACCTTGGGTCATTCCTGCCACATTCAAGGAATATCCATCATAACACCAACAGGTCATTCATGGCACATTCAATGAATACCTTGGGTAATTCCCACCACATTCAAGGAATACCCATCATAACACCAACAAGTCATTCATGGCACATTCAATGAATACATTTTTTTTAAACAACCAGTATCACATACCCAATTTAGTACTAACATTGTACACATATAGTTATCACTAAAACTAATATATAATATATAATATGGTGGCTGCACCTTTACAAAAAGTTGCCTACGTATCCAATCTTTCAAGATTAGAATCAAGTCTTACATAGCTCTTAACCAATTTATCAATATCCTTGTATGTGCATTTAAAGAAAACAACAATTATTCTATATAGAATCACCTACAATAAGTTTCAAATACTCCCACAATCATATACGTAAAGTTTCATACCCAGAGATACACTATGAACCTTTAAATCCAAAAACTCAAAAATAGATATTTCTCTACTTTTGATTATCCAAAAACGATCTTATGAACCATGTCGGTTCCAAATAAAACCACAGTCAAAAAGTAGGCTACAAATACTATATAAAACACCCCAAGAAAATTTAAGAGACTTTTAGTTCATTACTAGACATATTTCTCAAAATAGGTTCATGCATATAAAATGATACCACGGTAGGTTTTCTAGCCAACTTGTCAATACTATAGTTTTTCCTACATTCATCCAAAACACACGCAACTTAATTATTTAGAAACTAGGGTATGTAGACTTAGTTTTTCATGTAGAACTCAAAGTCCCAATCTCAGCCCATCTAAATAAAAATTTAGGTCAAAAACGGTAAAAATCCTAATTTTTAACCAACTAAAATTCTGACGCATTATTTTTCGGAGACCACAACTCTTTCCACAAGTGTCCAAACGCTACAAGGCTTTTTGCGTTGAAAAGAAGACTCTCAGAACTTACTCTTTCATGTTTTACAAAAAAACTAATTATCACTCTAACTATATGAAAACTGGACTCGAACACAGAACACAGAAACTGAATTCTGCCGCACTATTTTCTGTCAACCAAACTTCCAGACATCATATCTGTCTCCACAAGACTCAAAATAGGACGAGGCCAATTGAGTTAGAAAGAAGACTCATAAAACTCAACTTTTCATGTTTTACAAAAACTCTAAATCTCCCCCCTAACTTTATGAAATTTGTAATCAAACCCTATGCAGAAAACTGTTTTTCTACTAAGTTCTCTAATTCCCTGAACTAGATTCTGGGTTTTGTATGTTTGCGATGATATACTATTATGCTATCTGTTTGCAGGTCTATATTCGTGTTTTATTTTCCAAACTACTTAGTTTGTTCAGCAGTAGACCGACGTATCTGCATATAGGTCGAACTTGGTATGTAACTTAGCAGATTGCAGCGCCATTTCTCAAATAATTTAAATGAGCAACATATAGCTTTGTTTCTGTTAGAGAACTTTGTCATAGACTCCTTTCTCATCTGTGGCGCCAAAGGCCAAACACTCCTTTGGAATAATATGCTCATACCTAGCTCTTCTACAAATTTCCAATTCTTCAGCAGCAGACAATTAGTAAGTATGATTCAACGTACTTGCAAGACAGCAACATGTACACATCATCTCGATCAAACTCTTCCCTAATACTCACTCCTTAAAATCTCCTCACAACTACCACTGAAGAATTTCACGTCATTTTAATTCTTAACCGATTCCAAATAGATAAATTTTATTAAGTATATATGGCATGCAATAAAAATATTAATATCCTTACTGAATATTGTTTACAAGTTCTAGACAGTGGTCCATAGCTGGTAGGTGTTTTATATATAGTGTCATACCCCGAATTTCGACATAATTTAGAAAAATAATATTTGTTCCCAACTCTTCGATCTTCGAGGTGTGATGCACTCTCAACTCCCAAAAACCCAAAAACAGTTTAAATATGCGGATAATTAAAAACCAATAAAAATTTCAAATTAATAAAAGTCCTCTTCATTACAAAAATTCACAAAACTGATTAAGTTATAAATCTCCTTTCAACCCTCTTTAGTTATAAATACAACTGAAAATATAAAACAACATTTGTCTCAACTAAAAATCTATTACACCTTAAGGGAAAACAAAACATATCCTGAATGCGACGCTAATGCAAACCACAAGTAGCAACCAACCTTCTTCAACATGAAACCTGTCAAGACTTATCAACTATGTTCATTTAATGAACACACCCGATAAGCAAACATGCAAATCGGGTCAGCATTATAAAAATGCTGGTGTGAGTAGCTCTAGAATACAACATATACTTATACATATACATACACAATCCATAAGGCAGTTAGTTCCTCCACCGAGGCGCCTTAACTTCCAACAACTAATACAACATTCTTAACTACAATAACTAAGGCAGGTAGTTCCCCCACTGAGGCACCTTAACTTCCCACTAACCACACAACAAACCAACCACGCATAATAAAAGGCATTTAGTTCCTCCATGAGGCCTTTAGGTTCTAACTAAACTAATAACCAGCCAAGCATATTCTATACTTACGCATTTCATGCTCAATTCTGAGTGGGTAGATCTCTACACAAATAATTAGTTTGACCCACCCTTCTGCAAAATCATATACAATCATCTATCTAAAGATATATCATTAACTAATATATTACCATAATTATATTAATTAAGGCTTTCTTTGCGTGTCCCTAAAATCACATCGTATCTATGTCTTACCTAGTTTCCCTGGCTACCACAATCGCTTCCCAACGCCGAACATGTACATCCACATGCCTCCCCTTACATAATGAACCACTCCGTGCGTAACTACCCTGAGCGGGATGCCGCACACCAGGTAACCCTCACATGAAAGTCATTATGTAAGTACTGCCACTATTCGGCATAAAATATCGCGCGTCTCGTTCTAATTTTGCGAACGGAATAATCAAGCCACTATTCGGCTACGCCAGAAGGGCCATTCAGATTCACTGAAACGCCCGAAGGGCCAATCAAGTTACTTACGCCCGAAGGGCCATTCAGATTCACTGAAACGCCAGAAGGGCCAATCATATCACGTATGCCCATCACTAGGGCCAAATCACATGAGTTGTGGTAGCTAGGTTTTAGGATTTTCGTTACGTAATTTATTCAGGTGTCATACCTTTATATCTCAGAATAATCATTTCACTATATCCCGTACATGTCAAATACATTATTGCACTAAACCAAATATATTTAGAATTATCTCAATATATCTCATAACAATTTTCATTTTTTCACGTGCCAATATATTATTGCACTAAGCCACAATCCCGTGAGAAAATATCCACACATACTATACTACCTCATAGTAGCATCTCACATATATAATAATGAAGCGTTTATATCCATTTATTTCTCCAAAACTATTGCATTTAATATATATATATATATACCCAACATGTTATATAATGTCACAATTGCTTCAAACGTATCGCCTAACATTTTTATTGCATTTTAGGAATATTGTATCTCCTAAAGTTTCTATCTCGTCACGTGTCAAAATATACACAATATCAACGTCAAATCTTTCTTAGATAATGACAACCAAATTTATACCAGCTTCCACAGCATTTTAGCATTAGATTTGTCCATACAATTTACAACATAAAACGTAGCACAATTAAACAGTCCACAGTCCACAATCAAATCCCAAAAATCTAAAGTCCATGAATCTAAGTCTGTATGTAGTTTAATTCTTATAAAACGTATATTTCTAAGTCTTATAAAAATTCCCCGATTGTTACGTGCCCATATTTATATACTTTACACACTACTCACGTCAAATCTTAATTAGATAATGACAAACAAAGTTATACAATATCGACAATATTTTATTACTACATTTGTCCATTATGTGAAAAACTGGAAAAAGTCAACATTCCACAGTCAACGGTCAATGTCAAAGTCAACCTGTCGTTGTCAAAATCAAACTATCGTTTCCATGTTCAACAGGTTCAGGGTCATAAGCCCTGGTTCATGGCTAAGGTCATAGTTCACGTCATGGCTAAGGTAAAGGTGCAGGGCTCCTGGGCTCATGGCTAAAGTCATGGTTAAGGCCATGGTTCGGACCCAACTAGCCAAGCCTATGACTCAACCAAAGGTTCAAATAAAGTTAGCCGGATCCAACATAAAAACCAAACTAGAAACCGGCCCAACAATATATTAATATCAGCCCATCACTAAACAAAATAGAATCGGGCCCAACAACTAAAACTAGCTAAGGCCCAAGGCCCAAGCGAATTAGAGTTAGAATAGGTGAGATTGGGAGCACCGGATCTAACTCTCGGTTATCCCTTCCACCAGACCACCAAAATCAACCACCACAACCTCCACACACCACCCTACACAAACCCACCGATTTTAGTCCTCATAGAAACCCCTACAACTTTAACAAAACCAAAAACTCTAATTCTTACATTCCAAATTCTTCAACCAAACTAGATCTGGAAGTTTCTCGCCGCCATTAACGGCTTCTACAAGCTTCGACAGCTCCCATTTACAGCCCTCCCACACACTACACGAGCTACCCCATCACTAACAACCCATTCAAATCAATCAAAACAACTACAGTATAATCTACATCGACCACCCTTTCTCCACACTGAATTCGTCAGCCATTAACGCCTGTCGAAGCTTTGTCCCAAGCTTCAACAACACTCTCCAGCACTCACTCAAACCTCAACCACCAAACATCATCCCACCAACATCACAACCTAAAACCCATTATCTAGTTTCAGACCAAAACAGTTCAAAGCATAAACTGGCGATTTTTCTCTGGCCGCCATTAACAGCTTGCTTCATGCTTCCACCCACCCCAAACCATATACAACAGCCAAACATCAAAATTATATACAAAACTATATACAAGTTCAATCCATCTTGTACAGGACGATTCTTTCTTTGGGCCTTAGCCGCCATTAACGACCCAACTCAAGCTTCGACAGTTCAATCTAAATTTTCCGAGTTTCAATAGAGTTTTAACAACCCGACAAACACGATGTCGAATAAAACAGGATAATGAGCAGTATCAATAGGCAGAAACCTTAGACAGTATACACCGATACACGAAAAACTATAAATTCGGTGAAATAGCAAAAATAGCTACTCACCTGTATTAAAAAACACAACGAATCCCTCGTAGTCCGAATCGTCGCGCTCCAACGCTCTAGCCAACGAGCTTTTATCTCCGCCTCTATTTTTTTTTTTATTCTCTCAGAACCCTATTCTCCAGAACAATATGAATATATACTTGGGTTTGAAACCTAAGCCCAATACAGACTCGGGCCCAGAAACCAGACCCACATATCCCAAATCCAATCAAGCGAATTTTAAATAAATAAATACGTATTTTAAATACGGGCGTTACCTACAGAGTTTAGAGTAACCTTAAAAAAAAACTAACAACTTCAAATAAAATAGAAAACCAGAACAATATCCTTGGCGTATTCACATAACATACAAACAATCAACAAACCATGCTCACCAAGTTCAAATGCGGTATAGACCACTGTAAGGGGTATTTTAAATAGTACCTCTTCAGTGCAGCTCATGTGATATTCATTCATTATCCAGTGAGTCCTTTCACCATGAGGAGCGCGTCCAGTGTGAAAAACCAGGGTCTTCTTCATACCAATCAATTTCATTCTGGAAGAGCGAGACTTGATTGATCGATCTTTACCAGTTGCTTTCCAATATCATTTTTCCCTATTTACGTTTCTTTGTTTTAAACCTAAAACTCTTTCTCCCCTCCCTCTTTTTCACTTTCTCTCACGTATCATTTTTTCCCCCCAATACAAGGAAAGAGGTTCGGTGGTTACAACCCCTATCCCTTCTCTACCCATGTTTTTCTCTTTCACTCTTTATCCCTTTTTTTTTTTTTTTTTTTTTTTTCTAATTAAAGCCCACTTAAACCCATGTCCAAATAATATTAATAAACAAAATAAAATACACACTATAAATATTTATTTATTTAATTTAAAAAATAGGGTTGTTATAGTGGGGGTGCAGATGGGTATTTACAGTCAAGCTCAAAGCAGATGGGGCAATTGAGAGATACAAAGCTCGGCTGGTTGCGAAAGGGTATACACAATCTTATGGTGTAGATTATCAAGAAACTTTTGCACTGGTTGCTAAACTCAATATTGTGAGAGTACTTTTGTCATTAGCAGCTAATAAAATTTGGCCTCTTCTTCAGTTTGATGTAAAAAATGCTTTCTTACATGGAGATCTTACTGAAGAAGTATATATGGATCCTCCCCAGGTATACTAGAATACTCAGATACAATAATAGCCTGTAAACTAAAGAAGGTATTGTATGGGTTAAAATAGTCCCCAAAAGCTTGGTTTGGCAGGTTCACCAAGTCTATGAAGAAGTTCGGCTACAAACAAAGTAACTCGGATCACACTTTGTTTTTATAACATAGAAGAGGTTAAATCACTTCTTTGATTATCTATGTTGATGATATGGTGGTGACAGGTGATGATCATGAGGAGATTTCTAGTTTACAATAGTATCTGGCTTATGAATTTGAAATAAAACAGCTCGGAGACCTTAAATATTTCCTTGGGATTGAGGTAGCCCGATAAAAAAATGGTATTTTCTTATCCCAGCGGAAATATATTTTTGATTTATTATTTGAGATGGGAATGTTCGAATGTAAGCAGCCAGTTGATACTCCCATTGAGCAGAACCACAAGCTGTTTCTGTGTTTGAATGCAATTCCAACCGATAAAGGGATATATCATAAGCTTGTAGGGAAACTAATCTATTTATCACATACCATACCAGATATTGCGTATGCAGTTAGTGTCGTGAGTCAATTCATGCATGACCCATGTAAACCTCATATGGATGCTGTAGAGCGCATATTGAGATATTTGAAATCTGCTCCGGGAAAAGGCTTATTGTTCTTGAATCATGATCACCTAAAAGTAGAAGGCTACACTGATGCAGATTAGGAAGGTTCAGCCGACAATAGAACGTCTACCTCAGGATACTTCACTTTTGTAGGTGGAAACCTTGTGACTTGGAGGAATAAAAAATAGCCAGTAGTATCAAGATCAAGTGCTAAAGCTGAATATAGAGGTATGTCATATGGGGTATGTGAGCTGCTGTGGTTGAGAAATTTGTTGGAGGACTTGGGTTTTAAACCAAAAGTGAAAATGAATCTATATTGTGACAATACGTCAGCTATAAAGATAGCTCATAATCCTGTTCAACATGATCGGATGAAGCATGTGGAGATTGATAGACATTTTATCACTACTAAAAATATGATTTTTTGCCGCGGTCAGTTGTGGTGGCAAAAAGCCCAAAATTCGTGGCAACATGTGTTTTGCCACGAAAAAACTTTTAGCCTCGTTCAAGGCCAAAAAGGGTGTGGAAAGAAGTTTGTTGCCACGATTTTTGCCATCGCTGCAAGAGAATGAACATTTAGCCGCGACCATGTCGTGGCAAGACATTGTTTTTTATTTGAATTAGTTTAATTGTCAAAATAATTTAATTTCTTTTTGTCACAGGCACGGCCGCTGCGAAAAGTATTTATTGCCACAAGTCGTGGCAATAAATGTTTCTCCCGCCATTATTTTTTGTTCTTTTTTGCAACAAATGGCCGTGGCAAGACATTACTTTTGGTTTTTTTTTTTGCAGCAAATGGCCGCAGTAAAAGACAATACTTTTGGGTTTTTTTTACAACAAATGGTTGCGGCAAAAAGTGTTATATATAATAATAATAATAATAATAATAATAATAATTTGTGTACTAAAACCACATAGAGCTATGAATGAGAATCTAAACTGAAATTTCATTTCACATGGAAGCTACATAAACCAATTTCAATTATTACCAAAAATAAGATAAACAACAATTCATTTTTGGAGTATTTCAGTACCACACAAACAAAAGTATCAAAATATCTACACAAAAAATCCTTGTGATGGAAGTTCAAAATCCAGCAGTACGCATGCATAGTAGTACCATATTCCGCCCATCAGCGCCAAAATCGCAAAAACCATGAAGTTCGAAATCGATCATGCATGTACAAGAAGCCATCGATGTGCATTTATTTTCTGTGTAAACAAACAGCAATTAACACAAGTTTAGAATTTGCAAGAACTCATGTCATCTGAGTATCATGAAATGATTTTAAAAGTTCATAACACTCCTTCTATATACCCATGAAACCTATTTTCAATTTTCCTTTAAACAAGAAATCATTCTTTCATTATTATTTTTATTTGTTAAAGCAAATATATTTTTATTACAATAAAAGGGAAACTGTAGGATGAGATATCATGCATACAAAAAAAAAAAGGAGCAAGCTCCCAAACCGTGTGTCCCTCTCCAAACTCATCACCCAAGTACCCAATAATAAATCAATGGACCATTGTACAAGTGCCCAATAAAGAATCTTCTGAACAAGAAGCCCCCCAAACCGTGTGTCCTTTTCCCAACTCATCACCCAATAAGCTACAAGCTCTTTAATGGATATAACTAAATCCTCCAATGAGTAAAGTACAAGATGCCCATGCAAAGATTTTAAATATGTAAGACTTTGCAATTAACAAAGGAAATCCATCATTTGTAATTGTAAATGCTTCTTGAGCACAAACCTGGGCAGGTATTATAGCTTCATACAGAAGTAGAACATCCCTTGTAGCATAGTAAAACTCCCTGGACACTCTGGCTGATGACAGGGAAATATCCTGAAATGATCCACCAACATCATAAAGACCATTTGCAAGGAGGGACACCGTGTAGAGTGTCCATCATAATTCATAACTAGATAATGAATATATTTATAGGGGTTGCATAATATAATCATCATTTTACTAATAAGGGAAAATATGGAAACTGTTTTTTAATGATGACATATGATACTAAAGGGCTACAGAACATTAAAAAACAGATGGTGATCTAACAGACTGACATGGGAAAAAAAACATCCCAAAGAAAAGCAAGCTTTAATCTCCTAAATGAGAAATCTATATCAACTGGGCTTTGAGTGCACAACAAAGAATAAACCCCTTCCAGTACACTTTTATCATCTGCACTCTATAGAACCTTCATCCAAATTTTTGGACATTACCACCAAAATGCATGGAACATTTTATTTTCATTTCATTTTCCATCTCTCCATTTATTAGTTTTGGGTAGGCAGCTCATCCTCGTATAGTAATTTTACTAGTCACAAAATTAATTTGAATCTGTAAATCTTATATTTACTATAGATAGTAATAATCTATCTTCCACAGGGTTAAACATTTCCATACACAGACTAATATTCTCCAAAGAGGTTCAAAGGCATAAAAAGCTGATACAATGATTGCGTACTGCAAATCAGGCACACACTTTTTTGCTTTTTTGATAAGTGTGTTAGTACCAACATAAAATCTTCTTACTAAATGAAAGATTACCAGAAGCACTTGATGCACTAGTTCCATCAGCTATGCTCCTGCTTTGGAAATAATGCATCTCTCAGGCATGAAAAGAAGCTCGGGGAGGTGCTTCGGGGAAAATCTTCTGTAACTCCATGAGCATTTGAGCTATTGTTTTTCCTTGTATACTCCTAAGACAAGAGCCATTACTTAAGTGAGTATAATTTTCCAATTGATTCGTTAAAAAAGGCCTATCTATCCGATGTACTCACTGGAGGAATTGAAGAATCACATTGTAGAATTAGATTCCTAGCCTTTACCATTAGTTCTTTCTTCTTCCTCGAAGCAAAATAAACTTCAATATTTTGAGCATAGTCACTCAACCGTCTATCCTTGTCATTAGTTCAGGAAATAAACTCCATTTCCTATGATGCAATCTCAAATTCGGATGTAACTTCTATTATCTTCGAAACTCGGAAGTTTTGAAGCATCATTTGGAATGCTTTGAAAAAAGCATTGGTGGAGACATCATTCTCAACTCTCAAGTAACCAAACCTTTAGAGAAGCTACGTCATAAGAAATTGAGATAAGAATCTGATTGGAACATCGGAAAATTATGTACGTCTTTGCTAAAAATTATGACAAGATGGTTCGGGAACACTAGAAGAAAACAATTTCTTTTACAAATAACCCATTAAAGTAAAACATGAATAGGCATTAAAATATTCACAAGCAACACGGATTTGGTTAAGGATAGGATACAAACCTTAGAAAGGAAGTTAGAAATAATTAACTTTCGGATCTGTGGCCATGACAATCGCCCAAAACACCTCATCATCCATCGGCCGTTTCTTAGGCATACAAAGTTGTAAATGAACTTAATAACTTGAATGATCCGTGAGTAAATACAAAGGGATTTCAACCTGCAAATGTATAGTAGCATACAACACGATAAACTACATAGGAGAACTATACACCGGAATGAATAATAAGAAAAAGAAAAGCTAACAATTACAATTTAGATGTTAGCAACTTATATTTAACACCCTTTTTCTTCTTTTTTATATGAGCACACTGAGATCTAACCAAACACAATCCAAAACAGTATAAACCTTTAAGGATCAAACGTTATACTTTTTATGATATTTGTATGCAGACAAAAACCCAATAAGAGAGAAGAGATATGGCCCACTACTATAAACAAATCATGATCTCGTGATTCCCAAAAACTATGTCTAAAAGGTGAATTTTGTGCACATATTATTTTCATTTATGCACTCTAACACAAACTTAATTAGGAGTAGTGCTCATGACCAAAGATTTGAAAATATACAAAGGAACCATGTCCACGAGGTGAGTCGCGACCTTAATAAGGCTTAATATAATTTTTCATCAGTTTGTTCCCTTATTTCCCCCTCTTTTCTTTTCCTATCTTTAGAGTGGAGAAATGAGTGCGAGCCAGCCACTAATTATTAGTAAATAAAATCTTAGTATGGCAAGCTAATTGGAACCCCTGTCTCCGAGATAAGATCATTCTAAGTAAGCAGCATTTTCTTCCGTGAGCTTGAACTACATCATTGAGTTAAGACTATCACATTAGTTAAGACTTGAGAGTAGTATATTTTACCTTGGAGTCGAATGACAACACCGAATAAAGAACTGCTCCATCCATTCCCTCAATATCATCTTCTACAAAATCAAAGTGATATCCATTACTAACTGTGAAGGAAAAAGAAAATGAAATAAGGGTTACCTGGTTCTTAATTACTTTAATCTACAAATCTTTCGCTTTCGGTGAAAGAGGAAAAAGATTTACTTTTTTTGGATGGAGATTTCAGTAAGGTGGAAAATGGGTTTAAATAGATATGGTTGATTAGAAAGAGAAAGGGTGGAAAATGGGTTTTACTTAAGCCGCACATGTTCTCTTTGATACTGGTGAGAGAGAGATAAAAACTTGGGCGGCGAGAATAAAAACACAATCTATTTTTTTTTCAATTTTTTTGTTCGATAATGAGTGCGAGATAACGAAATAAAGTCGCGGGTCCTTTTTATTCGTTTTAGATTCATTTATTCATATATTATAACCAATTAAAAATATACATTTTGCCCCGCCCAATTTCCTTCCGAGGCGAGAACTGAACTTGTAGATGTGGGAAACCTACAGCCGTTGTGAGAAACTGAGATTTGGCTGCAGATGTTGACAAGTCGTGGCCAAAAACCATATTTTGCCTCAACCGAAGATGGCTGCTGCAAAAGGGTCTTTTAGCCTCAACAATTGGTGGCCGTGACAAAAGACTCGCCGCAAGAAGCTCTTTTTTTGGTAGTGTATCAAAGAGAAATTATGAAGCTGGAATTATTACTTTTCCATTTGTAAAATCTGAAGACCAACTAGCTAATGTCCTTACTAAAGTAGTGACTAGCAAGGTGTTTGTTGATTCTCTTGTCAAGTTGGGCATGTGCGATATCCATGCACCAACTCGAGGGGGTGTTGAAATATTGTTGGGCGCGTGCACGCCCTTGTCCAGGCAAAAGTCGAGCGCAGGCGCATGCACCTAAACAACCTGGAAGTCGCCAAAGAGAAGCGTCGCGGCGCCATCATTTGTCGAGCATCTTTGAGGCCTGGTGGCGCTTATCATCCAAAGATAGAAAAACATCTGTTTTCCTCTCTATTTGACTCTCTTGTCAAGTTGGACATGTGCGATATCCACACACCAACTTGAGGGAGGGTGTTGGAATATTTGTTACTTTATTTAGTATTAGCAAGTATTTTGTAATCTTAGTAAGTGTATTATCCTTTCCTAGATATGTGGATCTAGGAGATCGTCTGTATTAATGGAGCTCCTTCTTGTATATATATCTGCTGGTTATATCAATAAAGGCTATCAGAAATATTCATTAAACATCTTTGACAGACTGTATCATTCATTCGTTTTCAATTACAACATTGAATATCGTTTCAAACTTTCAATCTACTTAGTTTTTTTTTTTCTCGATAAACTTCACTCTACTTAGTAATACATTATCTCATTGCAGAGATTATTTTGGCATCAATTTCTCTGTGTAGATTTGTAATCTGCCCAATATTGGTCATATCTTTCGAAATATCTGTTAGATAATATCTACGTTGTAATGAGGCATAGGGGAGTGAGCTGGATAGCTATGGAAAATCTGTGCACACAAAAAACAACTTCATTTATATTTCTTCGGACTTTTTTGTCCCCAGTATCCATCTAAAATTACAATAGAGTCAATTAAATATTATTGTAATATTGAAGAGATTATAAAGGTTAAAAAGTAAATATAAAGGCTGACTATTTATATTATTGTAAAAACTTGATAATTGGCGTGGGCAAACTTTTTGATTGAGTTGTCTAAATCAAGATAATCTATTTAGACTATTTTGTCCCTATTTGGCATCTTAAATTATAAAATAAGTATTTAGATATCATACTAATAATTAGTATAGTTTAGGGGCAAAAACATCTTAAATTTTTTGTAAAAAAGTTCGGTAAAACAGACGAATTGTAGTATAGATGCGTACGCCACGTGCTCAAAACTAGTAATATGTTAAGGGTACTTGTGTATTTTCATGTTATGTGGTATAGGTATATAATTATTATATATAGTAATGTAATAGCTAGGGCTATGTTGTACTGACGTAGACATAGACACTCGGCTATATTTTTAAAAAATAAGACGCAGACGCAATTTGGACGTGGGAATTAAATAATATATATATAATTTTATTCTTATACTCATTCCTGAAAAAGATACCAAGCATACAATACTTAGATCAACAAATAGCAAAAAA
Organism: Coptis chinensis; assembly: GCF_015680905.1. NCBI lineage: Eukaryota > Viridiplantae > Streptophyta > Magnoliopsida > Ranunculales > Ranunculaceae > Coptis > Coptis chinensis. The sequence goes on along the minus strand of NC_141456.1, from coordinate 19,290,015 downwards.
ACCATTAAATTAGGCAATCGGGATTTTAAAACGTAAAAGATTGAATACTATATACCTTGGATGAAAGTTAGAAAATTTTACCCAAAACATGAAACCAAAAAAATCCACTCTTTCCAGCATGAACGCAAGTGACATATGTTGATTAGCCAAAGAAGGCATGTGGCATATATCCTCTTTAAAAGTTGTAAGTTTGGGGAGTAGTGAGGTACTATAAAAAATATGGCTCGTCTGGACAGAAGCATTATTAGACAAGCGTGGCTGCTTCACATGCTCTTGTTTCTTATCTCCAACATTTTCAAGCTTCTTATGCAGTTATGCTACTGTTGTCAAGGCTCATAAACATCCACACACAAAATTTAATCAAATTTCAAAAGTATTTAATTGATCAACCCATTCGTCCCTCTTCAAACTATAGCCTTTAATCTTTCGTCTCTTCTCTCTTGACCAATGTTGTTTCGAGGAGTTTTCTCTGTTTTTGTAAAAGAGAGAGAGAGAGGGAGGAGAGGTGTGGGGATTGAAAAGGAGTGATGGAGAATTGAGAGAGGTGAGAGTGGTGGCTGAGAAGAATTCTAGGTTTAGTTTGTGGGTTTTTTTCTTTTTTTTTTGACTTGCGTCATGATCTTGTTTGACCCACGTCCTAAATGCGTCCGGACCTGCGTCCATATCAACTGATCGCGTATTGACCATGTTGACCGCATCGGAGACGCGGGGACGTCCGTCCCTGCGTCCTCATCCGAGTGGTCCGTGCATTAGAGAGCTATGGTTAATGGGTTATCAATACATAATGAATTCATACGGATATTAATCATCACGTCAGAGAGAATGAGATTCCAGGACTACAATATGGTTATGGCCACAATCACATTCCCAGCTCTTTTTTCTTTGGCGCGTCTACCTTACGTGACCCAGCAGTCCATCCAGCACACAATCTCTGGCTACTTGCAGCTGATCTTTTGATGTGGAAAGTAATAGGAGGAAAGAAGAGAAAACTAAAAGGGTATGTTAGTGGAGACTGGAGAGCCGACAAGCAACTAACCAAGTGAAGAAACACAGGACAGAAAGATTCTGTCTCTCTCTCTCCTCATCTTTCTTTTCACCTTACAAAAGAAAATGATCGTAAAGTTGGATTCTTAGTACGGTAGGGAACTAGGGATTACCAAAAAAATGCATATAGATCAAATCATGGCAAGCTCCTCGTAATTACCAAAAATAAACTTGAAAAGCTTCTCACATGTTCCGTTTGTAACGTGTGATGATGTAAAATCTATTCTACCCTGTAATGAGGCGCATGCAAGTGAGCCATTTGCCGTAGCAAATTTCGTTCGCACCAATTCAGACGATTGTACCCTCAGTTTTTATTTTAAAGTACAAAAGAGTCAGCTAAATACAAATGTAATAGTTGTATTATTTAGGGGCTAAAAAGGTAAAAGACGAAACTTACTTTATTGATGGCGTGGGCTAACTTTCTAGATAGAGTTGTCTTTATCAATACAAACTATTGGACGATTCTGTCCCTATTATGCATCTTCAATTACAAAATAATTGTTTTTATATTATTTTAATATTTATTATGTTTTAGAGGCAAAAATGTATTAAGAATTTTTTGAAAAAAATTGGTCGGTGCAAATTGTGGCAGAGTGCTCAAAACTAGTGATGTATAATGATGATGAGAGAGAAAAGATTTGTTTGTTTGGTTGGATGATGGGAGAGAAGATTTTTTATTGTTTGGTTGTTTGGTTAGAGGTGTGTATGGGTACCCAATTAACTGGAATCGAACCCGTTTATAGTGGTTTTGGGTAGGGGTGGGCAATGGGCCGGGTCGGGCTAGCCCGGCCCTAAACATTTAAAACCCTTCAGATATTATTAGAATTCGGGTTTTCAAATATAGGGCGGGTCACAAGTCTAAATCTCAAGCCCGACCACCCCCCAAGCCCTCTTTAAGGGCTTTAGGATTCGGGCTTTAGGCGGCCTATATATTTTTTTTTTCTTACATCGGTTTTAAAACTCATTTATATTACAAAAATGTCTGATAATCTACAAACTCAAAAGTCCAACCAATCTAAGTAATAATCCGTATAAGTCCAAAATTTAAAATGCACATCCACAATCTAATGGAAAGTCACATGAGAGTTGAATTTGTTCTTTCCTGTACTCAAACCTCACTAAAATTACATTTAACATTGAAATACATAGACAAATAATTATATTATCATTTTAAAGGAAGAAGTAATAGATATAAAAGAAAAACATAATAGTTTTGGTTAAATGGTGGAAGTTGTTAAACTATTTGTAATATCATAAATTATTTTATAATAGATTCAAACAAATATAATATTACCTTTTCTTCTAATTTAAAAAGTGATTCAAGCTTTGTATATGGAAATGAAAATATTGGCTTTTGAAGAACAAGTGATGGAGAAAGGTTTGAGATTATAAATGTCATTTTTTCCAAAGGGTGTGTTTTTGGTTTCTATGTTACAAATGTCCGCTATGTATTTTCTTTTAATGGTGTGGAAGGAAACCTTTAGTTTTAGACTTGGCTTGGATGTGAATAAAAATATAATTTATAAGAAATAAGTGAGAAAAAAATTGAGAATAATAAGTTATGGACTTTGACTTGATGATCGAAGGAATAAAGTCTTATTTTTATTAAATTTAGTCTTTCGTTTCTTAATTCCGCTGCTAAGTTGTTTTTTGTTATATAAAACAAGTTATTGGAATACCTTGGGTGTAAGTGATAAATTACAGCGACAATGTTATTTTAATTGAAAATATTTAACAAAAGAGTTGAACAATTATGGTATGTGTATTTATAGTGAAAGTATGAAACGAGGCCGGTTAGGGCTTGGTTAGGGTCGGGCCTATGTTTTAGAATCTTAGCCCTAGCCCTGCCCTAGAAAGCATTAGGGCCGGGCCGGCCCGGCCCTAAACTCTGTGAGGGCTTTAGTTGTGAGGGCTTTATAGGGCTTAGGGTCGGGTCGGTCAGGGCCGGGTTAGGGTCGTTAGGGCCAAATTCCCACCCCTAGTTTTGGGTTCTAAAATGGTAGACCCATTTGAAATGGGTCTTTAAGAACCAAACGGATAAAAAACCGAAATCGTTAGAACCGAATAGTAAAAAACCGATGGGTATCCGAATTGAAATCGAAACCGATTAGTATGATTTTGATATATATAATTTAATATTATATTATACTAAATAAAGGCAAACTCAAACATTATTATTATATATAGTATATATTTGTTAGGTGTAAAATTATACTAAATATATATAACATTTAGCATAATAGTGAATGTGTGTTATTAAATATATATTTTATAATATTACATTAAATATGTGTATTATAAATATTAATAATAATATTTATGTGTCTACGTCTACACGTATAGTCGTATACTATGAATTAACTAATGCACTGTCTATATTAAGTTATTAACTAATGCATGAACGTGTATGTGCTTGATATATTACATGTAGTATATATATTGGATAACAAATACGTGCAATGCTAACTAACAATTGTAGTATATGTGGTATTTATTCTATATATGATGCATTACGTATATACTATAATATATACATGTTCGATTTAAAATATACACATACGTATAATGTATGGGAATGTATTTAAAGTTTTTAGATAACTTTTAAATACTATTATTAAATTTATGACCATTACTTCTTATGAGAGGACAAAAATATGGATGACAAGTGTTATAGTCGCCGTAAACCAACTTTTATCAACTTTTATATCGGTTATATAACTAAAAAAAATAATTTTAGCAATAAAAATGTATAATCCGAGAAGAAACCGAAACCCGAACCAGAACCGACTTAATTAATGGGTATAGGTATGGGTTTTCAAAATATAAGAAAAAAACCGAAAGAACCGAACCCGATAGGAACCGCTAAAAATAGACCTAAAAACCGAAACCGACCCATGAACACCCCTAGTTTGGTTGTTGTTGTTGTTTTTTTTTTTTTGAGATAATTAGAGAGAAGAAAGCAGGAAAATGATGTAAAATGGATGGTGAGAGAAAAGATCGATTTTTTTGTTTGTTTGTAGAGAAGAGACTTTTATTGGGTCGGTTTGGTTTCCTTTAATGAGATTTTAGTCCTCTTTACTAGAAAAAGACTTCGGTCCTAAGTGCTTAAGACCGAAGTGTGTTCCAGAGTGATTGAAGTCCACACATTTGTATTGGTATTTTTTGTTTTTTTTTTTTAAATTTTTTGAAGACTTTTTGTGTGAAAATGATGATGTGGATACCAAGTGTGGTCCTCAGCCGCACTACACCATAAAAGGTGTTTAGTAACGACCATAACCGTTACTTATATTTTTACTAACGGTTATATCCGTTAGCTGTGAATCACTTACTTCAATTTTAGTAAGATATATCCGATTCTTAAATTAATTTTAAAGAACGGTTATATCCGTTAGTATATATATTGTAACAAATAGTCAGCGGGTGATTGCCTCTTGGAATAGTTCATTTGTAAGCGAATATTAGCGTTAGTAAAATTTGGACTTATTAGTAACAATTTTAGTAAGCGGTTATATCCGTTACTAAAACCTGATCAATGATAATAAAAAAAAATTGGGCCAAAATGTTCGAGACACGATTTTCACCCTTACATACAAAGATATCACATTCCACGAGTCAAGTGACAAATGAATAACTAGAAACACTTATCAAAAAAAAAATGAATAACAAGAAACACCAACCGATTAAACATTAATAAAATAAAGCCAACAATCCAAATCCCAATTTACAAATCAAACATACATATAGATGTTCATACACAACAACGGAGAAATTAGTAGGAGCAAATCCACTAAAAACTTCCTGGAATCGGCTATAGAGTGAGACACAAAACTGATCATATCCAAAATTAAGGAGACAAGCGGTTGTGGCACATCATTCATTCTCTCTTGGGCACATTAACCTGCTGCACATTATCTAAGGTTTAGAAGAAAACGAAAATAGAATGTATATAAACAAGAAGAAAAAAATATGACATGCAAATTAAGAACTTACGTGTTAATTAGTAAGAACTTCCGGCTTTGCCTCCTACCCGTCAAATGGATTTCTTGTTATACCGCTATAATGTTTGCAAGAACCAAATATCTAGCACAAAGAGGAGACAAGAACATGGACACAAATGGAGGGAAGAAGATCAACCAATGACAATAACATTGTCTCCTAGAACGAAAGTAACAAATATACTAGAATGCCAAGACATAAGTAAAAGTGCAACAAATACTTGTAAGCATTTGGAAATGCAATAAAGTTTCACCCTTTAGTTGGCTCACACATACTTAGGAATGAAGTAAAACATTTAGATCCATATGACACATGTAATTCAATGCAAGTATAATCGTAAGCCACCTAATAAAAAGCTTACCCAACATACCGGGGAAGATATGGGAGCAATCCAAATCCCATTTTATGAACCTACGACATTCTTAGTAACATAAAGGGTATACATATCCCTCGACCGACCACTAATTGCTCCAAATATCTCTTCATCTCCACTTTAGTTGTCATATGCAACCTAATCACAAATACAAAAAGGCCTTTATTAATTACAAGGTAAATCGGGATATATATAGCTAACAAAAATAGTTGGAAACTAAAGAGCTATTTTATAATTACTACACAAGTCATGTACTCTAAAGATTCCCAGCCATGACATAAAAATTCAAAGTAGGGATATAAACCCAACCCCAAAATAATTCCATGTCATGACAACGAAGTAACATAAAATAAATCTCAAGCCATATCTATGGGGAGGATTCTAGAAAGTCCCAATAGGATGTAAGGATGGGATTGTTTCAAGAGCCTCGGGGCCTTAAACAATCTCTAACCAACAAGCAACTTCACCAATCTCAAAATACTATTTGGGAGAAAAAATTTGAACATAAGAGATCTCATACTATTATCGGTATTTGACACATGAGAACTAGTTTCTTGTGTCCATTGTTTTGAACAATTTTTTTTTTTTTTTTTGAGTAACATTCCAAATGGGGATGCACACGCTATTAGAATTGCTCTTTGCAGCTCATTTACCAAGCCACTCTACAATTTTCCAATTTGAAATCACACTAAGTGGAGAATATATTCTTAAATGCTAAAAAAGTGAGTCAAAGCATTTACCTAGTCAAAGCCCCTCAATGTATCTTGGCATGAGCATGCATTCACTTTAGAATAGATAAAATTCTAAAATTCATATCTGAAAGAAAAGGATATATGTAAAAGAAAAAAGGAAATAACCACAAGACAGATTTTTATGCTTTTTTTTTTTTTGTGGTCGGGGTCCTACTTATCAAAAAACAAAGCTCTCTGGTGTTGAAGAAATAAGAGAAACAAGCTCAAGCTACTGAGAGAAGCAAAAAAATTGAAAACAAAAGGGAAGAAACACACACCAAAACACGTTAAAATTTGCACACAATGAGATGGTAAAACAAAAGATGCCCAAAGGATACCTCCTCATTATCGATTGACTAGTACTTTTACGAACTCGTTTTCAAGTTCAATCGACTCATTCCTCAACATTTTTGGATATCGTTTGATTTCGATTCGAATCGGACACATTTCCCAATAATAGCCGGTTCTAAACAATCATCTTCTGTCCAAAGCAAACACGGTTTGAATATTTATATTTGACAAGTCATGAAAAGTTCCTACGGCATATGAGAATAAATTAATAGATCAAATGTCCATTTGAATCCATTAGATCGAAGTGAACTTTTATGAGTTTGAGGGGAAGACACAAGGATCTCCAAGATAAAATGGATTGTCTTCTCCAATGAAACAAAACACTCGGATATTTCTTTTCTTTTTCACTCGTTGAAAAGCAAACATCAAATCCCTAGTCATTAAGAAATTTACTTTTACTTTCATAGTTTGAAATGATAAGTGACAAAGTGAGGGATCTGACGGATATATCATACATTTTGATCCGATCTTGGTGGATCGGGCTTTATTTTGCTGTTGTTACGGTGTACCAAGATGCTCCACAAACCACTAGGCTTCTGAAAAACTTAAGTAAATCAAAGCATACCAATAGAGGCAACAAATAGTATGATAATGCCTGAACAAGATTAAATACACATACAACGTGTCATAAGCAGAACATGACAAATAAATGAAAGAAAAGTACAGGCATATGGAGGCCGGATCAAACCTATCTGCGGGGATTCCATGGTCCTACTACCCTTCATCATATTTGCACTCCTTCCACTTCTCTCAGAATAGCTGTATTTGCTTGCTAAAAAGAAAGCCCCACGGGTAACCTTGATCATCTCCCTAATTGATTGAACCAAAGGAAAATTGCAAAAGAATTATATGATCAATACATAGAAATGCATCAAGCATTATATATTAGAAATAAAATCAAATCTGTTTGCACATATCACCACAATGAGTACTCAACAAGAAAACTTAGATTACTTAGACATGACTACATACATCTCCTTGAGGGAATGAATGCATTTTACACCAAAAATGTGATTTTCTAACAGAATTTAGGAACCATAAACAAGGATCATCTTGCAATATCCCACATATCATTTCCAAAGGTAGTATGCGTATAGGAAGATCGACTTTTGAGACCTTCCGTGTTACTTTGTTGGAGGAGATACGGAACATCTCGGTATATCCACTTTGTTAATATCATGCCTTACATCTCGGTATCTATACAATCCATTATATCAATGTCACTCCTACAATATTATTTGTTGTTCTTTTTGGAGGTGGTGGTGTTGTTTTGGTGACAACTACTACCTACTATTATCACTGCTTTGTGCTACACGGTATAAGTAAATGATATGCTATACTTAATGGGTTAGCATATAGTATATATACATATACTATACCAGATGTGCAGGTGCACATCTTCAAATACTCGAGTATTTAATTACCGTGAAGACAAAATTGCTCAAGTCCAATGCAATCCATGAATCCATTGGTTTATAACTAGAGAGACAACAAACAAAATACCTGGCTGAAAAGACGCGACCTTTGCTCGAAAAGAGGCCTCAAGAAACTCTGCTTCTTTCTTAAGTTTTCTTATCCTCTCAAGGTCCGAACAAGCGACTTTTAGATGCTCCTTCCCAGTTGGAGCTGGACACATGCACCTCTTGAAGCAATTCTTCCAATCTTTTTTAAAGCCGTCAACGCCTCCAATGCCCGGCACCGGATATTGAGTGACTTATATGCTCAAACCACATAACAAGCATTCAGAGTATAAAGCCCCAAGCCAACCATCTAATTACAAAGGTATACCCATCTCGTGACATCGTCGTGACAATACGAATAACCGGGTCGGTCGGGATGCCCATTAGGTAACCACTTGAAATCACAAAGGAGATTATTCTTAAAGATGCAACTACGGCACCGGGAGTTTAGTCCCACAGATGTCATGTGCCGTTATTATTCACATGTGCCGTTAAGTAATGTAAAACGGTCTATTTTTACTAAGATTGAGGCCTTTCGGTAGAATTTCACATGACATCAAGTTACACCTTCCATATAGTTACTTTTTCATTTCCGATTATTTCATAGTCCTTAATCGATCTTAAAGTTAAAGGGTGAACATATCCACCTCAAAAATGAAAAGAAAAACTCCATGATAAAATAGACAATAGGGAAAATGCATGCTAAGACTCCACATGCAATTCTAGATGCACTTAAGTACATAAATACATCCAATATATTAGTCGTTCGCTCCAAAGAAAATCAAAATAATAGAAAGGAATTTCTAACGGTAAGGAATACCAAAAGCTTTTTAAGTAATTTGATAACAAAGATTATACCTACCTTGTCAAAAGAATCAATCTCACTCTCGGTTGATGAGCTTATTCCAGATCTAGTTGTTTCAATTTGGATTTTCTAATATCTTGGCACCCATTTCACTCCTAAGCAAGCACCGGTTGTCTATGATCAACAACCTTTAAACTAAAAAAAAGAAAGAAAGAAAAAAGAAAATGGCAATGAAATTGCAAAGATCTAAGATCATGGGAAAGTCAATTGATTTGTCTAAGAAGCACTGTACAAGGGATCCCTTCACGGACCAATTGTACAAGTTGCCAATCGGGAAAAAACATATGTGTATGTGATTACGTGCCAACTATGAACCTGTGATCAAATGTAAGGATTTGGGGAGGGGAGGGGAGGGGAGTACTCGGATGAAGAACAAGATCCAACTCTAGCTAGTAAATATCTTTGCTAATCTCAAGGCTAGAAATTGTACAACCGCCACGAGATAACACAACAATAGTTGAAATGGATACACGGAGTAAAAACGATCCTAATATTATAAATTTACACTTCTAATTTTAAAGACTATTTTCGGCCTCGGCTACTATACACTTCTAGTTAAAAGACGTAATGATATTGTAAATTGTAAATATTTATATTTCCAATGAAAAACATACTAACCGGGATATCCTTCCATAAAAGATCTATTGTTCCATAAGGAAAAATGGCCCATTCAATTGTGATGTACCTAAAACTCTCTTTGAATTCCCATCGCCGCCAATGGGTGTCCGCTTCTCTGGTAAACCGACCTTGATTTGATTGATTATCCGGGTTTTCGATCGGCTATTGTTGGTCTCATATGGTTCAGAATCAATAGTGGGGTTCTCAATTCTTGCTTGAATTAACTGTTGGAACATGATGGAGTTGAGCGGTTTGGGATAAACATCCCAAATCCCCAGCTAGTTCACGAAGTTAGTCTTTGAACACTTGGTACGGGGTTTTCACGCTTGACCTCTATATGGCGGTTGGCCTTGTTTCTTCTGGATGTATTAGCTTCAAGTTTGGTTGTAGCATCACAAGGTTGACAACTGAATACTTCACACGGCATAGAATCATTCACGGTTTCTTGATTAATCCGGACAAATGGCGATCTTTTCGAGGAGCCCGGTCATCCTTTTTCGCTAACATCCATGGGATGCATACACCCTCACGATTCGGAAGAACTAAAGTTTCACGGATGGATGCCTGCAAGAGTGACATAAGAAAATCTTCTCAATGTTACATAACATTCCCATAGTGAACGGGATAACTACCAAACCCTCTCTAGTGACCACATTGAATTATAACTATATCAGCCTAGGCAAAATGAATCTTGCATATATGTAAATTTATCGAGAAATATAGTCTGAGAATATCCTCATTCGGATAAAAGAAAAATTAAAGAATTGAGAGAGAACATCTGCGGAACCGACCTTAAACCCGATTCCCGGGGAGCAAAGCTACTTGTGCGCTAGAAATTTTGTGGTCTCCTACGGAAGACTCGAGGTTGAAGTCTATCTCGGGCATTGAAATTTGGTCGGAAGGAGGTGGCTTTATATGTATCCCAATGTCCCTCGGCCCGACAAAACCTTTATTGCCAAGGATATGGGAACCTTCAAGAGGAAAACAAAAATTAACAATAGCTTAAAACATCCAACTCTCTAACGACAAATTTACAAAAATAATCACTAAAACAAGTTTAATATTCTTCAAGCGGTGGCTTTAACTCCCAATGCCAACAAAAGTTGGGCCAACAAAAATCGGACTTGTACACTTCCCTCGCTCAAACAAGTCGAAGGAATCAAACATCATTCTACTTCCTCGGATGATTGTGGCGGACAACCACTCCCAAGATCTTTGTGAAGTATTGAACTCCAACGCAGAGTATATAGAGTGGAACCAACTTAGATCGCAACATGGGACTTAGAGAAGCATTGACATGACACGAAGAGAAGCAAAACTATTGGGTAATGATGACTTATAGCATTCACTTTCAGAATCAATATTTATTGGATTCAAGTTCAACCTCTAGAAAATTCCAAAAGCCAAACCATCGATTTTAAATTTGAACTTCGAGAAAAAATTGGGATTTGAAACAGTTTGTGACAAGCGTATGATGGTGGTAGAGACAATCGGTGCATGTTTGGGAGGAAAGCCTAGTAATTTTCAGATCCATTCTTGGTTTCAGATCGCCCTCTCTCTTTTTGGTAATTTAATTTAAGCGATAGATTATATAAAAGGGGAGGTGAGAGGAGATCACCTCGAGGCCCACCTCGGCCACGAGGAAGGAGCAAAAAGAACTACTGAAGCCCACCTAACCCCTGCTACCCACTAATGACATTATCCATAGCATTTAGACAATCAAATGGTTACGTAATAGAGACAGATAAAACGAGAAAAGATATGCAAGAACACATAGAAGGCCTGGGGAGTACTTTCGGATGAAGAACAAGATCCAACTCTAGCTAGTAAATATCTTTGCTAATCTCAAGGCTAGAAATTGTACAAACGCCACGAGATAACACAACAATAGTTGAAATGGATACACGGAGTAAAAACGCAGATCTAATATTATAAATTTACACTTCTAATTTTAAAGACTATTTTCGGCCTCAACTACTATACACTTCTAGTTAAAAGGCGTAATGATATTGTAAATTGTAAATATTTATATTTCCAATGAAAAACATACTAACCGGGATATCCTTCCATAAAAGATCTATTGTTCCATAAGGAAAAATGGCCCATTCAAGTGTGATGTACCTAAAAAGTGTGAGCCATAACTTTGGCAAAAATCTAGTATTAACCATTAAACTTTCATGTACTTTTTTCTGCTCTTTTTCATTTTTGTATCATAGTTAGTTTGAGTTCTCAAGCAAACTCTTGATCAGCCCGATCATCACAGTTGCATTTCAACACATAAAAAACTAGTCCTATTAAAAAATTTCTCCTAATGAAAAAAAAAAAATCTACAAATGACACAAGTACAAACTTAAACAAAAACAAACAAGTACAACTGACGCTACAAGATCAAACGAGTACTAATTAACTGAAATACTATTGATATTTCATTCTAAGCTCGAGTTGGACGGATGATAAAAATAAGATCGATGAACATACATAAAGACAATAGATGTTAACAACATCAAAGTCACAAAAACAAGAATAAAACATTTTTCAATCTTTCATCTCTTATAAATCCAATCAATAAACCGGCTACAACTCCTCACTTAATAATTCACATGAGAAACAAAACCCTTAGCAAAACAAATAGATTTCATAAGAAAGATGCATCACCCAATATACTAATTAAATAAATAAAAATAATAATGAAGAAACAAACCTGTTAAATTGAAGCTAGTTCGCCAATGATAACCTTAACTCAACTAAGTATAAAACATTAAAGAATAATCTAGAATGCTTAGTTAATTGTTTTTAGAGAGAGAGAATTACAACGTCGAAACCCTAGAACTGCTAATGAGAGAATTTGAGGGAAATAATTTGAATGAAATAGAATTTTACGGGGACTGAGCGAGATCGCTCGTCAGATTACGTATAATTCCTTTAAAGATCGTTCTTTTTCTCTAGATCTTCCTAAATTTTTTCTTTTTCCTCTCAACTAAGGTGGTGGATTTCTCGAGATTTAAACTAATATAATCGAAAAGGTTAATTGGGAGAGAGACAGAGAATGAAATGGGGTTAGTGGGAAAGAGAGAGAATGAGAAACCATTGTTTACCTTTTTGTCCGGGGGAAAAAGAATAAAAATGGTGGAGCAGAAAAAAGAGACGGAGAGAAGAACAGATCGTCGTGACCAAAAGCGGTTGCTTCAATTTTTCTTTTTCATTTTTGTTTTTGGATATATTTCTATTGTTTTGAAATATTACTCACGGTTATAAACGTTAGACAATGCCAAACTAACCGTGACCAGGTTATTTAATTTTAATTCTCGATATTTCCTAACGATTTCTTCCATAAGTAACAAATATAGCCGTGACACACTATATAACGGATATATCCGTTACTAACTGAAATTTTGGTCTGTTAGAAAATGACTGTTCTGGTGTAGTGCCGCTTTGGACGCACTTCGGTCCTAAGCGCCGAGGACCCAAGCTTTTCTCTCTTTACTCCCATGTCCCACACGATAGCGCTTAGGACACAAAACTATCCATAGCGCCTCTGCACAACACACGTGTCCCATACTAAAACCTCGGTTAACTTAACTCTCCTCCATTTTCTATTCTCAAATCTTTCACCTAGATATTTTTAGTGCCCCACTATACCTAAAAAAATATCCTCAAAAATAAAGTTTAGCACCCCCGCGCCCAAAAAAAATCCTCACGGGAAATAAACAATAAATTTTTTGTTTTCACACACAAATATATAAGGAGAAAAAGAAGAAAAAATAAGTTTTTTTGCAATTTCAACAATGATTTCTTGGACTCTTCTTAACTCAACTATCCATTAGCACCCATGCATTGCAAGAGAGGCACCATGAAGTACAGGATACTTTGTCTAACAAGTCTTTTTCCAAACAAATTTTGTGATGCAGCCAACAATATGGGACATGAATACTTTTCAAAAGAAGTCGTTATTTCATTTTGATCAAAAGTTTGTTGTGGATTATCGAACTCAGCCATTTTGTTATGGATTGTGGTACAATTTTTTATTAATAATTTGTAGTAATTAACTTTTTTTGATATACAAGCTATCTTTAGGAGCATTTATAGCTTATCATAGATTTTTGATTTTTTTTTTCTCTTATTTTGTGTGAAAACTTAAAATCTATTGTTTAATTGGAAGAATCTAAATTTTGTGAGAATAATTTTTTTGGGGTGTGAGTTTATTTGGTGGGCACTAAAATTATCTAGGTGAAAGATTTAGTTTTTAAAGAGAGAAAAGAGGAGAGAGTTCACTAGAGTTACAAAAAAAACCTAGAGTTAACCAAGGTTGTAGTATGGGACACGTGTGTGGTGGCAGAAAGGCTACGAATGGTTTTGCCGCTATGGACTGAAGTTTTTCTCGTCCCACACCACGTGACCCAGCCAATCAAGCGGCGAAATTGTTTTGCTGGAACTTTTTTTTCGATAGAAACCAAAAGTAAAACGATCGCACAAAAACAAAACAAGATCAAGTGGCGAAATTGTTTTGCTGGGACTTTTTTTTCGATAGAAACCAAAAGTAAAACGATCGCACAAAAACAAAACAAGGAGAGAACGTGGAAAAGAGAGAGAGAGTTTTTTTTTTTTTTCTTTGTTCGGAAAAAAATTCTCGCCTGCCACTCCTCACTCTCCTACAAATCATCTGGCGCTTCCGACATTCCTTTTTCATTTTGTCCTTAGAAATCTCACTGACCAGTGTTGCAGACTTGCAGTCCTCCCTCTCTCCTCTCTCCTGTCTTTCGTCTTTTTGGGTTTTACCTGTATTAAAACCAAAATTCAGCTTATTTAGTAAAAACTCAATCATTAGATGACATTTTTTACTTGCGCGCGAAAGATTCCAAGATTCCAACTTCTAAATTCTAATCTTCGATAATGACATCATGTTACATACACTCGCACTTTTATTAATAGTAACCTTTGTTCGCTTTATATAACTCTGACCATATCTCAAATCAAATTCCAAATAAATTGAAGGAGAAAATTTGCATTTGGCGGCATCTACGGCAGTCTCTCACGTACACGCACTGACGCACACCAACCTCTAACCACTTTCTTTCTTCTACTTAATTACTCCATTCTCCATCTTCTTCGATCTCCCCACTATTTTCTGGTAATCTTTATCTCATTTTCCATTTTTTTTTTATCTTTTTTGTTTTCATCATCTTTTACTCTTTTTTTAATTAAAAATATATCTATGTGCAGATGGGACAAACTTTCAGCTCGAAGTGTTTTCCGGCAGCAGAGGGTGAGTGTGGTAATGGTAAACTCCCTAGATAGCTTGCTCATCTTTTTATCATTTTTTTCACTAATCCATCAATAAGTCAAAATAATTCATACGTACCCATCTACCTAGTTTATCTTCATGGATGTAGGGGCGGATCCAGGATTGCCACTCAAGGGGGGGCTGTTATAACTAACATACACTATAAATATTTTGAGGTGAATTATTCACTAGTATAACTAGGAGACGGAAAAGTTGGTTGCACGCCCCCCCTGGATCCACCCCTGCATGGATGGAACAAGACCCATCATTGGTCGTTCTAGTCTCAAATAAAAAAATAAAAGGGGTCTTCGTCTGAATTGTTGATGGGTTAATGGTTGTGCAGAGTTTCATGAAATGCAACTGAGTTGAGTTGACTCGGCCAAGTTCCGGGCAACCCGACGGGTTTTCAAATACTGGCTTCACTTAATATGATTTTGTTTTCCAAAAATTTGTGTTCCGGTTGTTTGGCTACATAAGGAAAGGTATTTCTCTCATAAACCTCTACTGAGAAGCATAGGAATATAGGATCAAACCTTGGCAGGACAACGTATCCTATTGGTTTCGTAACCCACCTATCAGCTCTCCGGCCTACTCTTTGGATTCATGAATGGAACAAGACTCATCATTGGTTCTAGTCTCAAATAAAAAAAGTAAAAATAAAAATAAATAAATGGGTTTCCGTCTGATTTGTTAATGGGTGTGCAGAGTTTCATGGAATACAGCTAATTGTTCTTACGCAACTCTCGTTAATGGAGAAAGTTCAACGAATAAAATTACTCTAATAGTTTGGTAATAGCTTTTTCGGTAATGCTATGGCTTCGAAGAGAATGGGGAGTTTAGAGCTTTAGACAATATACGGGAGAAGAAAAGAAAACAAATTACATTTTATTTTGAGGAAGTTGCTTTCACCGATTATTACATACTTTTGGAATCTGTTTTCCATTGCATGCATGCATGTTCACCAAACATACACTCCGAAGTTTTTAGATTCCATTAAAACATTTCTTTTCGTCAAATTTCTCGATCTGAACCAAACGTGAGTCTTAGTGAGGGAGAAAATAAGTATTATCAACATTTAAACTGCATGTTATGGTGATTTGGGCTAGCTATATATGTTGCTTTGTTGGTTCTGTTGGTTATAAACTTGTTGTTAGTTCCATATTTATTGTGCTTTCTCAGTTTGGGTTTTGCATGCATGTGTTGATGGCTTTCTTAACTTCATCGCTAATACTTGAGTGTATTTGTTCAAATCATCTATTCGACATACTTTATTTTAGAACTATTTGAATGCAATTTAATAACCAGGTTCAGGGCATGCTTATGTTCTTTTAAGCCAAGTATTTGATATTTTTTTCCTTCTTTTTGTGAAAAGCAATGTTTTGAAAAAAGTGACGATTTTTTTTAAAATGGTTTTATTGATCTATGTTTATTTAACAAAAATAATTCAATCAAAATGAATAAATATATGTTTTAAATTAATTGGTATTATATTTAAAATTATTATACAAGAAATACATAATAGTATGTTGGGGTTTGATTATCTTGTTTAGGTGTTAGGTTCAACTCCCCACATTATCAATTTTTCAAAAAAAAAAAAAAAAAAAAAAAATTATATAAGGGTGATCCAATTTTGAACCGGTTCGGGCCACGGTTTGTTTAGGGTCCAATTCAAGTTTTCGAAGGTGAGGTGAGGGTGGGATTCCGAGCTAATCCAGTCCGGTTTTCTAAACACTGGTGAAAATCTTTTTATGTTTTTATTGATCTATTATTAAAAATCTTCACTCAACATACTTATATTTTAGAACTATTTAAATGGGTGCAATGGGGTTGTCATTAAATGCAATTTTCGGCTCATTTATTTAGGTTAGGTGAGGGTTTGAAATAAAGTTTCAAACTTTGCTCATGAACCAAATTATATTTGAGCGAGCTTTGAAATAAACTCAAACTTTGCTCATATATGATATGAACGAGCTTGAGCCGAGTTCGAATAGCTCGGTTATTTTACGCTACAAATATGCTATTTTAGCTTATCGAGCTGGGCTTCATAAAATTTATTTGTTACACGAGTTATAATATAGACTCAAGCTTGACTCATTTAACTAAATGAGTAAATGTCCTAACTCGAGCTGAGCTTAAACGAGCCGGCTCAAAATCCACCCTTATTTTTACGTGACATTTAGTTTCTTTGTTCTTTTATGTCTGTGTACTAGGAAAGTGTGGACTTTTCATGATTTTTTATCTATTATTTGAAGAGCATTATTTGAAATGTTGGATAATTAAATTAGATCTATTAAAACGTGTAAAGAAATTTTTCTTTAACGGAGCATTTCCTGTTTTTGGATTGGACCTATACCTAAAAAAGAAGAAGTTTTTGCATTGGACCTCTGTCAAGAAAGTCCATAAGAGTATAAGCCCTATAAGAGTATATGGATGAGAATGGATAGAATTTGACCGTGTTCAATCAGTTTTATAGCCTGCTAATTTCACCCGCAGTGTCTACTGTCTAATGTCATGTGTCTACACCAAAAAAAAAAAAAGAAATACAAGATTACAAGTTTACAACTACACTTTTATTCTTCTTCGTCTTCTTCCTTATTTCAGCTCCAAAATCACTTCAAAGCTCAGTATTTCACCTTTTCATTTCCATATTTTTTTTTTCACTTTTATACTCTTAATAATTTTCTCTGTGAGTTAACCAATGAAAGAGGGCATAGCTTCCCCTGACCACAGGGACAACCATATAGTGAAATATGCGACTGTTTAGGCCTGACCCTAATATATTTCAGTCAATTAACTATTGCCTTTTTTTTTTTAACAAGTTTAGTTAAAGTTTTTATAATGGAAACTATGAAAATACAATATTAAACCCTTGGTTGTTCTCTCGTTTTATCTATGTTTCCTCGCCTTCTCCAACAGAAAAACTCCTTGCTTATCCATTACTAATAAAAGTTCTTCATCTAATCACGTTTTAACAAATATAAAAAATTAAAAACTATAGTACAATCTTACTATATCATTTCATCTCAAGGCATCATTTTTAGTCTCCAAGGTATAAACTATAGATATTGAGTCATATGAATAGTGTTAACCATGAATATTGGTTTTACTTATTAATTTTGTGCCTTTATCAACTTCCATATTTTTTTTTTTCTTTTATGAAATATAGGATTGTTTTTACGGAAAATTACATATGGGTGGAACTTTCAAATTTCTATGACAAAAAACTAGGTGATCTAACTTTTAGGACCAATCAAATGGTAATCTATAATTTTTGTTACCAAAAACCATACTAACTAGGGGGAGCTGGGTAAAACTAACTCAAGGAGCGTAAATTATTTCTTTTTTCCATAAATACTATTCTCCAAATATTATTTTCATTCTTATTTTATTTTATTTTTCGGTAACAACTAACAATAATCTTTCTTTTTCAAAATCTTGATTTCAAATTTTTATTTTATTTTATTTTTCTTTAACTCTTAGTCAATCATCTTTTTCAACTTCATCATTATCATTTTATCCTTTTCATCTTATCAAACAAATAAACACTCTAATTAAACGTATTGATTCAATTAAAATATTCTCACCTAAAAATTTCTTCCAAACTTAAATTTTTTTTTTTTATTTTGAAGTTGTTGAAAAATTTCTATATCAAACTCTAAATATTTTTCTTTTTTATTTTGAAGTTGTTGAACATGTTGTTTGTCTTATATCAAATTTTGATGTAAAAATGAAATAAGGAAATTAATGTTTGGGATATTCTACTATTATCTTATTGAAAAATGTTCAATGTTCATAAAGAGGTTTAATGGGGGCAAAAACATAGAAGAAAAGAGTATTTTTAAGACAAAAAGGATAATAAAACACTGCATTGCGTAACTGGACCCTTTAATAGATTAGTCTGGTTTTTGGTAACAAAAATTGTTGATTACCATTTGACTTGTCCTAAAAGTTAGACCACCTTGTCTTCTGTCATAGAAATTCGAAAGTTCTAGATAATTTTCCTCTATTTTTATTTGTTGTGTTCATTTAATGGAATGTTGACTGTAAATGTGCATTTTAGTGTAATCCCATCTTCATCTTTCCTTTTCCTTTTATACTATCTAGTTAAATTAATGGATATAGCATAGCTTCCATTACTATATTTGAGGAACTATTTAGTATAGATTATCTAGGGGTATCAGTTTTTTATATTCGTTCCTTCTTTCTTTTAGAATAATTTATCATTGTTTGTTTTCTTGTTGAATTACAGTGATTAATATAAATCGCCCTAGTTAGTTATTTGTTTTAGCTATTCTATTACCAACTTTGTTTAATTTCTTTACTTTCTTGATTATCATCGATGTTGTTTTTTTTCCATTGTGATATGGTTTGCTGTTGATATAGAAAATAGCACTGATTGAGTTATTCTTTTAAGGCTAAATAGTAGTGTTTATGGCGTTCCAACCATTAGAAAAAAAATATATTAAATTAGCTTTTTATTTTGATTTATTCCCTTGATTCAAATGTCCTGTCTCTTCTATTATAGTGATTTATGGCCTATTGTGAATTTTTCTCATTTGATCTCATCACTTAAGTACTGGATTATATTAACTGTCTAACATTGGTTGTATGCAAGCTAATGACAAACTAATTTTTACAGATCAAATTCCCCCAAATATTATTGGTGAAAAACTGATAAAAGCTACAAGGAATTTCACGGCCGATCTTTTTGCTAAAGTTCGTTATGCAGATGTATTTAGGGCTCAAATTTCTAATGGGAGAAGGGTGTATAGTTTCCGCAAAACGAAAGTGGATGTTGCTATTAAGCGTTTCCAAGTTAAAAGTTTTACCCAAGCTAAATGGCAGGTGAGTCGGCCATGCTTGATGTGTATTATTTTGGTTATTTATATATTAGTTAGTATTTACCCTTTTAATTTATTTAATTCTACAGGCTGAAGTGAGTATTTTGGAGCACCTTGACCATCCAAATGTGGTTAAGCTTCTGTGGTCAAGTCACTCTGGATTTGGCCAACAATATGGTCATCCTAAAACTTATTTCCTAGTCTATCCATACATTCCATGTGGTACCCTGTATGAATGGTTGAAAGGAAGTAAAGATCATCGCTAGCTAACTATAAATTTGTGTTTGCAGTTTAATTTGCTCTTTTTCTGGTCTCTTACATCTCGTGGCTTTGTTATTGCAGGTCGAAATATTTGTCCTGGCTATAATGTACTGCAATATACCCACATTACTACACCTCTTGATTGGGCCAGCAGGGTAAGGATCACCCTAGGGATAGCAAATGGTATTGCTTATTTGCACACCAGGTCAATTATGCATGGAGACATAAAGTCTACAAATATCGTGCTTGACTCGGTATGGGTTCTTGCTTTTTAGTTCGTGTTATGTAATAGTCTTGTGTAGTCATCTGGATTTTCTTATTAATGATATTATTATTGTGTGGTTCAGAGCCGCAACCCGGTTTTGATCGACTTTGACATGGCTCTCCGATGTGAGGATCAGGGATATGGTAACATCAAGCAGGAGGCAAATTGGGTACATGTTTCTCTTTGCTGTTTAGATGGTGCAAATTTTCTTGGAGGTAAGTTTTGATCTGTTTACATTGTATTTAAGTGTATGGTATCGATCAGTGTCTGTCACAATTGAAACACTTGGTTTTTTTTTATAGAAACTGTTAGCATGAAGTGTGACGTCTATGGGTTTGGGGTGGTCATAATGGAGCTTCTTAGTGCCAGGGAACCCTATAACGTTAATAGGAGATTGACCCTCGCTGATCAATTTCGTGAAACGCAGATGATACCTCTTGATGCTAATCTCCAATCTACAGATGTTATTCGTGAGCAGGCATTGTTGTTGTTTGCACTTGCGAAAGATTGCACGCATTCTGACCGTGAAAGTCGACCTACAATGGCTATGGTTGTTGAGAGGCTTGAAGGATTGCACTTTAATGTGTAGTTGGTATTCTTAATAAGTGATGCAAACAAATGCAATGTTAGTGATTGTAAATACTTGTATTAATGGTTTGTCAGGCAGATAGAGGTATAGTAGTTCCCTACTGTTTGAATATTCTGAGGTGGATGTTTTAATATTTGGGGAGAAATGGATATTTTGAAGTAAAAAATACGTGCTTACCAAGGCCGAAAATATCGGTAGAAATATTGATATTTTATCAATATATTTCAGTTTTTGAGTATCCGATATAGAAATAATTTGAAATATCAGTTAGATATATTGATATATTTTCAAACCGATATATATATTGTATTTTTCAATATATCAATATATATATCGGTGATACATTTGATATATTTGAGATATATCATTTGATTTGGTTGGACCTGTTGATTTTTTAACCGATTTTGTTGACTATTGACCGATATTTCTAATATATATCGATGGTATTTCCTATATTTATTGATATTTTGATTTTTTCATCAAAAAATTAAAATTATTGATATATCATGATAGATCGATATAGATTGATATATTTCGACCGAAATATCAGTCGAAATGGAAAATTGGGTGGCAAATCAACATTTTCCCACTTAAAGTGGTATTTGCCGCTGTTTATTGTTATATTTCGGACCGGCAAAAAAAGAGAGATATGCCGGCAAAACAGTCACGTCATCGAATTTTCCCAAATATATCCATGTGGGAGCTGGATAAATTTTGGCATTTGCCTCCTCTGATCAACCTGAGACAAACCCATTTGCTCTCTCCCTCTATCTCGCTCAATGGTAAGCGCCACAACTTTATCTCTCCGAATTTCAATTTCACTTTCAATTCCAGATTTGGGAATTTCCTTCCTCTCTTTCTTCGTTCGAATCAAGGTGAGAAATTCTTCAAGCTTTGATTGTTTTTTTTTCCGTATATGATGGTGTCAAGGATCAATTTGGAAATTGCAATCTGGAGTAATCATCCTAATTAATCTCCTTTGACGATGATTTACGACATGTTCTATCTAACGGAAGAGCAATTAAAGAATTCACCTTTTAGAAAAGACGGAATAGATGAAACCACTGAGACAACTCTTAGAATTTACGGCTGTGATCTCATCCAAGAAAGCGGCATTTTACTTAAACAGTATGTCTTTTTTTTATGTTTTGAAATGGTTATGATTGCCCATTGGATTTTAATGTTTTATTATTACAAACAGACCTCAAGCTGTAATGGCTACATGCCAAGTTCTTTTCCATCGGTTTGCTGCAAGAAGTCATTTGCCCTGTTTAGTGTGAAGGCGTGTATTTTGTTTTTGTTTTTGTTTTGCATTGTTGGTAGATAGCTGAGTTTATGAGATACTTTATGGTTATAAATTTGTAGAGAGTGGCTGCAAGCTGTGTTTGGCTCACTTCGAAACTGGAGGAAAGTCGTAAAAAAGCTAGGCATGTTATCTTGGTTTTTAATAGAATGGAATGTCGAAGAGAGAATTTACCTATTGAGCATTTTGATAATTCATCAAAGGTTAGTCTGAAGCAGTTTTGCTCTTCAGATGCGAATATGCAATACTTGCCTGAACTTCTCTGTTTTTGACTACTATGGCCCTATATATAAGTTTCATCAAAATAACTTCTATTTTCCTGTATTTACTCTTTTGTGGAATTACATTTGAATTGCTGTCTTGTAAATTGCTATCCGGTAGGTTTCAAATTCATTGACCTTTTATCTTGCATAAATTGATAATTGTGTGATGATCTGCCATTTTTAAGATTGTGGCGGTATATTGTAGCCATACATATGCTTTTTCATACAGACAACCATCTTGTTACTTGTATCACCATTGCGTGTCTGTGACTCTGTGCTAACATCACTATTAATAAAAATTTTATCTGGTTGGTTCCAATGACTTCTGCTTTCATTGTGTTTCTATTGGTTCATATGGTAGTCTTGTTCTTTACCGTACTTACTTATTGCACCAGTTCTTTCTCTCTCTGAGTCAGCTTGATGGCAGTGTGTTTGTTTCTCTCGACGACCCTACCACACAAAAAAAACAGAATCTTTCGTACTCGAGTTACTTTCCACTGTAGAGTGAGCTTATTATGTTTACTTCTCCCCCCTCTATGTAGGTTCATTAATAAAGCTCTTGTTTAGGTGTCAAGGATATGATGGTGTGAACGACTTAGATTGATCGAGCAGTTCAAGCTTCCAAAGAAACAGGATAGAAATCCAATCATGGTTTGTTTTTTTTTTACGAATATATATATTGGTTTTGAAAAAACTAGAGTTTTGGAGCTTGTCAGCGTTTTTTTTTTTGTATTATATGGGTGTATGCTATTTTTTCAAATGTATATTTCCAAAAATTTCATGACCGATTTAGTTAGATGCAGGTCTGCGTGCATTTCTTTCTAATTTTGTTGTTGTTATTGTCAAACAAAAACTCAGGTATTCATTGTTTTTATATCTTGTACTTAGTTTACCTCAAATGGGTATGTTTGAGTCGGGTAACATGGCTGGTAGTGGTTTAGTTGGAACCTTATCTTGGGTATGTTTGTGTGTTGGAAATGGTGATGTTGAAGGTTTGGAGACTTGTTTGGAAGTGAATAGATTGTTTAGTTGTGTTTGTTTAGTTGTAGTGTAACTGTGTGAGAGTGCTTTTAGTTGTGTTGTTATGCTCCAAGTTAAATTTTGCAGGTGGAGTGGAGTGTGTGTTGTGCAGGTGTGTGGGTGCTGCTGCTGCTGACAAGTGACAAGTGACAAGTGCTGCTGACAAGTGATGCTGCTGCTATGCTGCCAGGTGCTGGTGAGTGGTGCTACGGTGTTGCAGGTGTTGGTGGGTGGTGCTAAGGTGTTGCAGGTAGTGAGTGAGTGGTGCTCCTGAGAAATGCGTAAAAGTTTCACAAAGCTCTTGAGAAATTGTTCGAGTATAAAGTGCAACTAGGCGACTTTGCTTTGTTCATGCTTTCTGATCCATGCTTGTATTTTGTAGTAGCTGCACTCTTGGATACCAACACCGTGAAGTGTTTTTATCTATCTTTTTAATCAACAGAACAAAGATGGGTGCAAAGTAAGAAATGTAATTTTCCTTCATGAGATCACAAGTCAATGTAAAAATATTCAGGGGTTCTTACTTGTAGACACGTTACAATTTAACTTCCAATGATATATCACTCTTTCTATCCATATGAATATGAATAATTTAAAGACATGCACTAGTTGTTATGTGTTTTATCTTTTTAAAATGTATGAACCATTTTAAATACAAAATAATAAATTTTAAAATTTATTTGTCAGTGGAAAATTTTGTATTATCAAGCACCGGCAAAACTATCAAATGTTATTTGCCAGCATTTGCCAGTTGATGCAAATTGTGCAAACAAGCAATGGCAAAACAAAATTTTCCCACTAGGTATTTGCCTGGCAAATTTTGAAGTGGGAAATTATTTTCCCATTATTTATTTGCCCAACAAGTGGGAAAATTTATCAAGCAGGCCCTTAGTCAATATTGTTGCCTTATGATACACTTCAAAAGGACACTGAGAATCAGTTCGTTTGCAGCAATGTCTGCGACAAAGTTAACTTTGCGCTGTGCGCTGGTAAACTATAATTGTTAAAACTTACGCTTCAATTGTTTCTTTTCTGTAGCAACTACACTTAAAGCCTTTACTGCTACAAAAGAATTTGACTCAATAATCCAAAGCATTAGCCAACCTCTCTCAAAAGCAATTTCAATTGTTCGGAAGAATTTTTGTAATGTATTTTCATATCCCAAATTTCTAGAAAATTAAAATAGGGAATTATTCAATATATAATTATCTCAATTGTCATTCTATTAATTCATCTGAAAACCCAGGATAAAACGAAACCCTAATAATCCATTACCAAATACGATATAAAAATGAGATCAAATTAAAACAAAAAATGAACAATCCTTTAATAATGAATTTAAGAATTACTAACCAACTCTATTACATCTATCTCAAAACAAAACTGTCCATTTCAGAAAACTTAAACCAGAAGACTCCAAGAGTGAATCCAAATCAAGCGTCGTCATCTATTGCATTCTACCATCTATATTTCCAAAGAACACACCCACATTGTAAAAGAATGCAAACATGGGTCAGCAAATTAAATTTGTTGGTATGAGTAAGACTAAAATAAAATATACAATACTACATTCAATTTTCTAATAAATAAATAAAACATTACCAATTATTTCAACTTGGAAGACAAAATAGTTCCGTTTTCTAAAACGGCGTGTAGTTTTTTCCCAAGTAAAATTTCAATCCCAATAGTAAATTAATTTAATTAAAATCTTACCTATAACGGCTTACGTGTTAGAGTAGAACAATGTCTTTGCATAAAAAGTTAATAAGTTTTACCCTCCTGCAAAACAAAGTTAGATTTCCCAAAAGTAATCCTTTAAAGTATACATTTATTTCACTCTCACTGCAACCATTATGGGTATATATAATCTGGCATAATATATTGTCAATATTAACATTCATGTCACACCACCCTATCCATCATATCACACTAACCACATTCACCTACGTTATTTTGTGAAAAAATTATATGCATCATATCATAATATATCACAAATATTAACTAACATTCATATCACACCACCATATCCATCATATCACGCTAATCATATTCACATTCCTTCGTAAGAAATTATATGCATCATATCATAATACACAACCAATCATATCCAACAACTTGCTCATACATAAAGCCAATATTTTACTTAAAAACCACTCGTCTACTTATGAGAACGAGGAAAATCATATCCAATCATATCCAACAACTCGCTCATACATAAAACCAATATTTTACTTAAAAAACACTTGTCTACTTATGAGAACGAGAAAAATCACATCCAGGGAGTACATTCATCCTTCGTGAGTATCAACTCGATCACATAAACATTGCTTTATAATAAATCATATACATCATAATACATAAATATTCATATGCAATAACTCAGTTATACGTAAAAATCAATATTTTGCTTTGCTTATTAGTTATCTCGTTGACTCATTTATTAATAGACACATCCCAACTTTTAAGTCCTACTCCACGATTTGCACCTCACACATTTGCTAAATCACACATACCCATGTGCCTCTTTTACACCGAGGACCACTACAAGATATATGTCCAAAGCAGGGATATCGCCTCTAGGAAACATATTTCGAAAAAATTATTGATTTGGGTACCGAACTATAGTGGATTTTACAAAATGGGTACTATATATTTTTTTTTGTAGAATAGGGTACTGTATTTTTCAAATATTGCTAAAATGGGTACCGTCTATATATACTGTGATGTATGTATACATATTTGATGATTTGGCGTACATAATGTGTACACATGGGCAACTCAGTCTCCACGTAAGCAAGCATGTGCGAAGCACGTGAGTCTCATTTAAAATTTCAAATCATGAAATCAAACACCCACGCTCTCTCTCACGCGCGTTATCTTTGGGCTTTCTCAAAGCCCATGTTCATCTCCCTCCAAAATCCCAAAATCCCTAAAACTTCACAAACCCTCACTACGCTTTTATTCAAGATCAAACCAAAAAGCAAACAGGAGCTCTCTTTTTCCAAAAAGAACTTGCAAAAATGAAGGTAATTGCAATATTGAAGCATATGCATTATTAGTTTGGAATGTCTATTAGTTTCTAATGAACACATGAGGTGTTTATAATATGATTATAATATTTATGCTTGTCCTTGTGATAGCTTTATACATTCTTTTAGTTTCAAATTTTGTTGTTAACTTTTATTTCTTTAGTAAGTAATTAGTACATGTTTTGTTCACCACAGGTTGAATGTCAGGTCTGTGATGAGGTTGGACACTCAGCTATTGAGTGCCAATTTATGTACTCTTCCTGTAAGGAATCTACATGTGATGGGATTCGAAAGTTGGGCATATCGCAAACAACAAATAATCCAGGACATAAGTACTTGAAGTGCCAACATCAATCATGTCCAAGTTATCTGCAATGGTTGGATGAAGCTGTTGCTGAAAGACTGTTTGGGATTGGATCAAGCTCATCAAGAAATAAATGCTTTATGTGTGGTCAGGCAGGCCATTGGATGCAGGAGTGCCCATGGGTAGATTGTGACTGCAAGAGAAATGATTGTAGGGGAAAGAGGTCTGTTAAGACTACCAAGTATGGAATGAATATTGGGAAAAAGTATTTGAAATGCAAGAGTTGTGGGGAATTTGAATGGCTTGAAGATGCACTAAAGAGGGAGTTAAGAAATAAGAGAACCATTTTGACAACGGAACCCCTTATTACCTTAAAAATGACTCTATCTGAATTCTCAAAGCTAAATATAAAAGGATGAGCATGTCCAATAGAAATGTAATAGCAGGAGTAGTTGCAAAAACTGAGGGAGGAGAATTCATGAGCAGAGGTTGTTGTTGCTGAAGTGGCTAGTCTTTTATTGTTTTAAGTTTAGTTGGTTAAGTAGGTCTTTTATTGGGGAGGCTCATGAACTAGCTAAGGCTGCAAATCCGAGCAGTCTTCCACCTTGTATTGTATTGTTGTATGTTAATGAAATATCCATTATTGAAAAAAGAAAAAAGAAAAAAGAAAAAAAAGACTTGTTTGAGTTTGAGTTTTAGCTTTAGTTCTGTTCAACTTATGTTATGTTCAACTTTGATTTCTTCAACTTTTGTTCCAACTGTTAGAGTGTTAGTTCTAGTTCAAGTTGTTAACAAAAGAAGCAACTTAGTTCCAGTTCTATTGAAATTCTGACAAAAAATTCTGACAGATAGAGCAAACATATGAAATTTAAAATGTACTAAAGTCTAACAGATAGTTCAATGTACTAAATTCTGACAGGTTTGCATAGATATGAATAAATAAATAAAGAAATGTACTAAATTCTGACAGATAGTTAAAGAAATTTCATAGTTCAATGTACTAAACATACAAGTTCTAGTTCTAAACATACAAGTAGTAGTTCTAGTTCTAGTTCAATGGTGGATTTTTTCTGACAGCTTTAGTTAAGTGGTGGATTTTTTCTGATGATTCTTTTCTGACAGAGAGCAAACATACAAGTTCTAGTTTAAGTATTATCCATGAACTACAAACATAAAGCAAAACATATGAAATTCTGACATAGTGCAAACATACCAAATTCTGACATAGAGCAAACATAAAAATTTCAGCAAACATACCAAATTCTGATAGAAACAATAGTAACAACTACAAACATAAAACAAAAGACAAACATAAAACAAAGAAACTATAGCAAACATACAAGTTTGCTTGACATTCCTTAACAAACGACTCAAACTAGATTAGACAACAATACTAGACAATACTAGACACCACAACTTCTTCTTTAGAGTTTTTCCCATAGTTTTCATGCACACACCTGCAGCTGCTAGTGTTAAAACAACTTCTTTAATTTGTTTTTTAGATGGCCCTGCTGGGGCTGCTGTGCTTGAGGTGCTTGCACCAAGCCTAGTGGATCTCCACTGTGACACAGTAGACTTCTGGAATCCTGGTGGTGGCTCATCATCATCAGTTGGAACAACATCTTTCTCTTTCATAAAATAGTAGGGAAGACATTTTTCTACTTGTCCTTCTTCCTCAAGCACCTCAATGTAGCACAACCTCTGACACTTAGGACAGACTCCAATATGTAGGTCTCCATCTTGGTACGCCATTTCCATGAACACCTTTCTTCCCTGTGTTGTCTTCATGATTTCACATGGTTTATCATAGGACTGAGATACCTTGGATGTGTCCATCTGAACACTATTCACGACTCCTTTCACCATGTCAACCTGAGAGTGAGTGATCAAGTGATTTCTAAAAGTCTTAAGTAGAGAGTCGTGAGAGTGGTGTGAGTGGAGCTGTTCTTATGTAAGAGATGAATATGAAATGAACCATTGGCATGCATTGGTACCTGTAAAGAAATGAATACGAAATGAATAGACACTACTACTCAACTAACACATTCATTAAGCATAAGTTACAAAACACCAAATATTTACTATAATATATCCAAAACAGTTCCTAATCTAGTAGTGTGCTGCAGTTCCAAAATAGTTCCTAATCTAGTAGTGTGCTGTAATTCCAAAATAGTTCCGAATCCAATTTCACATATAATCCAGGCCCAACATTCATTTCCATAGTCAAATTACATTAATTGCCACAATTCCATATTCAAAGATAAGTCAATATCTTAGTTAAATTACATCTATTTCCATAGTCAAATTACATTCATTTCCATAATCAAAATTACATTCATTTCCAAATTGGCCTAACAGTGTTTGGCTTAGTCTTAGTTGCACCAGCTCTGGTCTTAGTTGCAACAACTCCTTGTTTACTTGTCATTGACCTTGTTGTTGGTGACTTGCATTAAGTTATTGTCTTGGTCTTAGTTGCACCAGCTCTGGTCTTATTTCTAGCTTGAATTGGCTTTGCTTGAATTCCTTGAGCTCTAGCTTCACTTTCTTGAGTTCCAGATGCTTTTGGTATAGGAACATTCATATTTTTAGCTGCAGAAGAAGAAACTGCAGTCAATCTTGAACCTGAACCATTATAAACTTTGATTGGTGGTGCATTGCTTCCTGAACAAATGAAATGACTGCCAGTGTGTTCTGATATATATATAGGCCATAACCTTGTGGAGGCACTTCTTTTCTCCAAGAAGTCTTTCTCTTCTTGGTTTGGTCCTATAATATACATTGCAATATATAAGGATAAACTAATAAAGACAAACATTAATATAAACTAATAAGGATATAAACAATGTAAGAACAACAACCATTAATATAAACTAATAAGGATAAACATAAGTAGTATAAACACAAGTTGGATAACTACTAACTTGAGATGGTTGCACGCTGGGTGGTGGCATGGTTGGCTGAGGAGTGGACTCTGGTATGTTCTTACTCTTTCTTTTCTCCCTTGTACTAACACTTGCACTAACAGTGTCCTATAATGCAAAAATTATAATAAAAAATTCAAACTAATAAACTAACCTCATACCATTATAAACAAATAACCTAATAAACTAAAGAAATTTAGAAACTACTAACCTGAGATGGTTTCACACTGGGTGGTGGTATGGTTGGTTGAGGAGTGGACTCTAGTATGTTCTTACTCTTTCTCTTCCCCCTTGTACTAACACTTGCACTAACAGTGTCCTACAATACAAATATTATAATAAAAAATTCAAACTAATAAACTAACCTCATACCATTATAAACCAATAACCTAATAAACTAAAGAAATTTAGAAACTACTAACCTGGGATGGTTGCACACTGGGTGGTGGCATGGTTGGCTGAGGAGTGGACTTTGGTATGTTCTTACTCTTTCTCTTCCCCCTTGTACTAACACTTGCACTAACAGTGTCCTACAATGCAAAAATTATAATAAAAAATTCAAACTAAACTAAACTAATAAACTAACCTCATACCATTATAAACCAATAAACTAAACTACTAACATGAGAAGGTTGCACAGTTGGTGACATGGTTGTCTGAGATGGTTCTTCAGCTTCTGATTGCACAGTTGGTCTGATGGTTGTCTGAGATGGTTCTTCAGCTTCTGGTTGCACAGTTGTGATAGGGTTATATACTAAAAACATTACTTTTGTATTAACTCTAATTATTTATATTTTGAATGAGAATCATATGGGCAAATGTTATGTATATTATATATGTTATTAGTTATATGCATGCATCTAATACTTTATGTTGTAGATGATATAGTGTGTGGTGACACACAGAAGATCATATCATCAGTACCTTATAAAGTATAAGTAAACGTTCACAACCTAGATGGATTTGGACAAACCATTGGTACGGTTGTAGTATAATCTGGTATTAGTCTATCTTGACTACAAGATTACAATAGTACACTTTGTGTGCATTGAACAGGACCAAGTGAGGTTGTTTCTCTTTATACTGACTATATAAGAGAACAAACACCTCTGTTATTATGGATGTTTGTCCTTTTAATCCGGATATAATAACGGGCACTTACGTGTATTGTACATTGCTTTAAATCATCAATGAGTGAGATTCATTTGTGAATCAACAAACTTGATGGATTGGGTAATGACATTGTATGTAAGGTGTGTTGTTGATTATAGAAGGAATCTGTGACCCGCAAGTAGTTGGGTTGGTGATGTCCCCTTGAGAAGCTCATAAGGATTGTCATGTAAACCTTGCAGGTGGATTTAATCCGACATGACAATGAGGTTGAGTGGTACTACTCAAAGACATAAGAAGTTGATTAATGTAGTTGTCAATAACTTGACTAAATCAACGGGTATTCGATATCTTAAACACGGGGAGATCAACAAGCATATAATATGGAGCCCATAAACGTAACACGTAATTTGGGATTAGGGCGGTAGTGCAACAATGACCTTTAGTGGAATAAGCCATTTGTTGACGGACTTGGGCCTTGTGTTCTGGGCGAACATGGGAAGCACAATCCCGTCAGGAAACCTAACCCTGATTTCTCCTCATGGTCCCTGTTGTAGCCTATAAATAGAAACCCTTCTCTCCTGGCTGAATTACTCAGAGTTTTGCTCAAGAAAGACAAGTTCCAAATTCGGTTATGATCTTGTGAGTGAGAGAGGCCAAGAGAGAAAAAAGGGGCTGGTACATCGTTGCCCACACAACGTCCATTCTAAGGATAGGAATACAACAGAAGTTCAAGAGGTTGTTGATTTGTAGAGCTTGGATTCTCAGAGAAATCACAGCAGATCAAAGGTATGATTTCTAAACAAAATCGTGAGAACCTTTATTCCGCTGCGCATGGTTTTCACGATTTGTAAATCATTACATGAAACCATAACGGTTCCTACAAGTTGGTGGCATGGTTGTCTGAGATGTAAGTTAGAGACACAAGTTAACCAAAAG
The DNA here is from genome assembly GCF_015680905.1 of Coptis chinensis. NCBI lineage: Eukaryota > Viridiplantae > Streptophyta > Magnoliopsida > Ranunculales > Ranunculaceae > Coptis > Coptis chinensis. The sequence continues at coordinate 19,258,451 of NC_141456.1, read as the reverse complement.
GGAAAACTTAAGGGTAACTGACAAAACGTTTACTTACGACACTAGCTGGTGGCAATAAGTTGCAACAATTTCTTATATTATGGCCAACTTGAAAACACCTTTGGCATACAATCTGCCTCCCCTGTCTACTAACCTTGGTTCGATTTGCACCTAGCTCACCTACTTCCTTTTTCCTATTCTTTTTAGGCCTTCCTGGCATCCTTCTATCAGCAGGTAGCAAGCAAATAGAACAAGTACTCTTTGGCCATTGCATTTCACCAGTCAAAGGTTGCATATAGTGCTGGTATGCTTTGATATAATACTCCACTCTGTACCAATGAGCCATATAATCTTTTGGATTTAACTTCATATAATATATCGCTAAAATGGCATGCTGACAGGGAATGCCATTTAACCCCCACATCTTACAAGTGCAAGTTATAGCTTTTATATCAACACATTGTGATTGTGAATAGTTTTGAGGTCTTCTAATCTCAAAAGTTGTGGTCCCACTGTAAATGGTTACCCAATTCCTAGCATCATCCTTGTTCTTTTCAAGTTTTGCCCTAGCCCTTGGACACAACACATCATGCCATTTGTTGTATATAAGTCTCTTTTTATGCATCCTTTTCATACATTGCAATCTTATATCCTCTAGCATTGCAATTATAGTCTTCCCTCTTGCTTCTTTGATTACACCATTATATGTCTCACACATGTTATTCTCAATTGCATCACAACAGAGTATAAAAGAAAAGAAATCTCTAGACCACCATCTTGCATCTTGCTGCTCAGTCAAATGTTTGTTTGCTTCATCAGACAGCTTTGCTATCTCTTCCATGGTAAGATCAAACTCCTCAGGAATGCTTGCCTTGGCAGCTTGCCAAAACAAACTCTTGTAAATTGCACCTTGTAATTGGAAACATTTAAAATTTTAAATTCTTGTAAAAACAACAATTGCATATATTAAAACAACAATTGTAAAAACAAAAACATTTAAATTGCATATGAAAACAACAATTGTAAAAACAAAAACACATTTACCTGGTTATCTCTTCCTTAGGTTTGCATTGATATGCCTTGCACAACATCTATGGTCTGCAAATGGTAACATCTCATTAATGACTTGCAACAAACCTTTTTGTTGGTCAGTGATTAGAGTCAAACCAACACCATGGGCAATTCCAAGGTCATCAATCAACAAATCAAGAAACCATCTCCAATTGCTTGCATTCTCAGCTTCAACAACAGCCCAAGCAATGGGAAACATTTGATCATTGCCATCCCTCCCAACTGCAGTAAGAAGTTGCCATTTGCAATACTCTTTTAAAAAGCAACCATCTAGACCTATGACAGGTCTGCAACCTTCCACCCATCCCTTCTTACACGCATAAAAACAAATGTACATTCTCTTAAAAACAGGTTGAGCTAATCCTACAACTTCATCTACATTTATTCTCACTATACTCCCTGGATTCCTCTTTAATATTTCAAAACCATAGTTCCTAATTTTGGAATATATCTCAACCAAATTCTTTTCAATGTCCCCCATACACTTTCTCTTAGCTCTGAAGCACATTGTTTTTGATACATTAAACTTGTAAGTTTGTAACACTTCAAACTTGAAATCACTTAACTTCCAACCTGGATTACTAATGATTCTATCATGATAAGCTTTAGCCAACCACTGAGAGTTAGCAAGCTTACTGTTCAAGTTCCTTGAACATTTATGCACATTAACAAGTGTCTTGATTTGGAAACTTTCTTCATTCTGCATAGGACTAGCCCACAGTCTCCAAGGACATTCACCACCTTCTGGGTAGCATCTTGCTTGCATCCTACTTGCTTTGTTGATAGACCACTTAATTGGACACCCATTAGCAACAACATAATCTTTCAAATCACCTTTAAGTTCATTTATATGACCAAACCTCATCCCAACTTCAAACTGAATCTTCTTTATCTCAGTCTTGGTATTAAATATTGGGAACTTTTTCCTATTTCTAGCTGCTAACCTAGGCCTCATCTCATCCTCTTCACTACTAACCTCAGGACTATCATGATCATCACTACTAGCATAATCAGTTTCATTTCCATCCACCATTGGTGCTAACCCCTCAATACTTGGACCACCTCCATCAGTTGGAACATCCCCAACATTCACATTGCCATCCAAATTGTCATTCACATCCGCCATAACTTTTGACTTCTTCTTCTTCTTCTTCTTCTTCATACTAACCAATTGTTGTGTTCTTACTTCAAGAAATTCTTCATCCACATCACTTATATGATCTAAACTAGTAGCATCAGACTGATCAGATTCATCCTCCATTTCTACTACAGTCTCAGATTCATCACTACTCACATCCTCTTCTATAATAGGGCATTAGGACACAGCTTCATTGTGTTCAATATACATCTCAACTACACCTGTTCTCCTGGCATACTCAACCATCTCAATTGTTTCTTTGTCACTAAGGATTTGGTGGATATTATTCTGCAAAACTCTACCTTGAGGTGCCTAATACATGTTTGATAAATTATGTATATTCAAATCATCCTTCACTATCCCCAAAAGTTCAAAATAAGAAATCCGATCAAAGTCCAACTCTGTGACATACTCTATTATACCACTGTAATTTAGCATTGGTGAGATTTTAAATCCCCGGAATGGTGGAATTCCATCATCATACTCTCATGATTAGTTTCCACTGAAAAGGATATAAAAATAATTTCAAATAATATAAATAACAAACATTATTATATCAAAAACCTATACAAATAAAGAACCACCAATTATAATATATCATTATAGGCCATATTCTATACAAATATCGAAATGAAATACAAAGAAAAGTAATAATAATATAACTTACTTGTTTAGATAGTTAAACTAGGTTTTCTTTCAACAAGAATTTCCACAAGAACAGCTGAATTTCTTCAGACGAGGGTTTGTGAAGTTAGGGATTTTGGGGTCGGGATTTTGGGATTTTGGAGGGAGATGAACATGGGCTTTGAGAAAGCCCAAAGATAATGCGCGTGAGAGAGAGCGTGGGTGTTTGATTTCGCGATTTGAAATTTTAAATGAGACTCACGTTAGCCGTGCATGCCCTGCTTTACGTGGAGATCGAGTTGCCCCCATGTAATACGCATTATGTACGCCAAATCATCAAATACGTATACATACATCACAGTATATATAGATGGTACCTATTTTAGCAATATTTGAAAAATATGGTACCATATTTTGCAAAAAAAATAATACAGTACCCATTTTGTAAAATCCACTATAGTTCGGTACCCAAATAAATAATTTTTTCAACATATTTCCATCTTGTAAACTCGTAATTTGTGAGTTACAACCATCTCTGGGCTTTCCAAAGGCATAAACAAAGCCTCTTTTAGGCATAACAAAAATAGCAGGTAATTCCTGTACATTCAAGGAATCTAGACCTACATTCCCATACATTCAAGGAATACAGCTAACCCGCAAGGCAAATGCCTTAGTTCTTCTCTAAGGCAGCTTTTCACATGACATTATTAGTCATAAATATTTCATTTCTTTTCATCAAAGAGGCGTGGAGATAATTTTTTTTATAAGTTAAACTTTATTGATGAAGCTACAGGAGGCAATATTACAAATTGGGTGAGAGAGTTGCTCACACCAATACATAACATGACAACAACATACAAGTCATTAGGAAGCTCTAAAAAGTGAATCCCAGTGTACCATTAAGTTTTCAAACCGATACTCCCGGTTTCTGATCGCTCCACCAACCCAATACCATGCCAAAGCCTTTACATTAGTGCACATGCGATCCTTCCTAACCTGTTTCTACCTAAAGATCACCTCATTCCTAGTAGTCCATATGATCCAAATAGTTGCGTATGGCAGAATTCTCCAAATCTTTTTCCCAAAGTTCCCCCCTCTAACTTGAGGCCACAGTTGAAGTAAGTTTTCTAAAGAATATGTGTTTGACAACACCTCAATGATATCAAAGATGCTGCCCACTACATTGGTCCAAGAAAATTTCACCGTGTCGCAAATGAGAAATAGGTGAGAAGTTGTTTCCTCAAAGTTACCACATATAGGACATTCAGTTGACACGTCCATACCACGTGAGGTGAGCTGCTCTCTAGTTTGAATCTTGTTGAGTAAGGCACACCAAAAGAAGAATTTAACTTTAGAAGGTATTGGGATTGAAAATCTAGTTTGAATCTCGTCTTCCTCATTTGAAAATGTTACACCATGGATCATACTAAGCAGTTCGGTAATGACAGGCAACTCCCAATCAGGAGGAGCCCATCGTAAGTGGAGGTTCCAAACTACTTGTAAGTTTGCTGAACTGTAGTGGTCTGAAATCACACCTGTTTTCTTGGAAGCATATTTGAAAATAGTAGGAAATCTTGTACAAATAGGGGAGTCACCACACCAAGCATCATGCCAGAACCGAATTCTATTTCCGGTACCAGCCTTATACCTTATACTGCCTCTGAATTGCGAGCAAAGAGACCAAAATACCTTTCCATAGGCTACATCCATGTGGTTGAGAAATTGTTTTAGGCCACCATCCCAACTCATCTGCCCCATACTTCACTTCAATAATTGTTTTCCAAAGACCACCAGTTTCCATGCCGTATCTCCATATCCATTTACCCAGGAGAGCTTTATTAAAGAGCGTCAAAGAGCGAATGCCAAGACCCTCATACGGTTTAGGAAAACATAGTTGTTCCCAAGAGACCAGATGAATTTTGCGCCTATTTTCCGTCGTCCCCAAAGAAAATTTCGGACTAGTCTATCTAACAAATTGGCGACACTCACCAGGATAGTGAGAAGTGAAAGTTGGTACACTGGAAGGTTGGATAAAGTACTCTTTACAAGTGTAAGTCTTCCGCCTTTAGACAAGTAATTACATTGCCACCCATCTAGTCTTTTATGAAAGTGCTCTATCACTGAGTCCCATGATTCCATCTTCTTATAAGAAGCGCCAAGAGGAAAGCCCAGGTATTTGCAAGGTAGTGAACCAATTTTACAGTCCAAAATAGAAGCCAAGTATTCCATATTATCCACTTGTCCCACTTCAAGCAAGGACGATTTTGCCAGATTAGTTCTTAGACCAGAAACTGCTTCAAATATTAACAACATAGCTTTGAACACGAAGAGTTGAGAACTAGATGGTTCAAGAAGGAATAGAGTATCATCGGCATATTGTAGAATACCAATTTCGGGAAAGTTCTGTGTCACTTGAAAGCCTTTGATATACCCCAAGGACATGACTTTATGGAACAACCTAGCCTAGTGAGAGCTTCCATGACAATGGTGAATAAAAGAGGTGAAAGAGGGTCACCTTGTCGAAGTCCCCTCTTGCTTTTGAAGAAACCAACTAGTGTACCGTTCAACATGATTGAAAAAGAGGCTGTTGATATGCAGGTATGAATCCACATTCTCCACACAATACCGAAACCCATTCTTTCCAACAAGTAGTCCAAAAACGTCCAATTGACATGCTTGAAAGTTTTGGTGATATCCAGCGTGCATATGACACCCGGTGCCTTAGATGTCAATCTTGAATCAATAAGTTCATTTGCAATGAGTGAGCTATCTAGTATTTGTCTTCCATCCACCGAGGCGCCTTGAGAAATGGAGATGATATATGGGAGTGCCAATTTCAGTCTTCTAGAAAGTACTTTTGCGATGATCTTGTAGATTCCACCAATAAGGCTAATAGGCCTGTAATCTGATAATGTTAGATACCCATCTTTTTTTGGTATCAAGGTTAGGAAGGTGGAATTGTTTCTACTGTCTAGAAATCCTATATCCTGAAAATCTTTGATGACCGCCATAATGTCGTCCTTTAAAATGTGTCAACATTTCTTGAACACCACCATATGAAACCCATCTGAACCCGGGGACTTTTCACCTCCCAGGTTGTCGAAAGCAAGCTTGACCTCCTCCTCAGTGAAACTTCTTTCAAGATGTGTCCTTGTGTCCTCCGAAATGGAGCCAAATTTTAGTGCATCTAACTTCGGTCTACCCTCCATCGTTTCTGTGAACAGGTCTTCATAGAATTGAATCACATAATCTTTGATAGCTTGTGGATCATTAACCTCCACACCTTCTATGACCATCATCTTGAGGCTTTTGACTTTATTTCTTGCATTTGCTATGCCATGGAAGAACTTAGTGCATTCATCCCCTTCAAAGCGTCACTTGCTTTTGGACTTGACTCTCCAATTAATTTCTTCCTTCTTGAGTAAACTTTTAAGTGATTGCTTCAAAATAATTTTGTTACAGAATTCCCCTTGTGAGAATGGCGTGGTTTCTTCCTTAGTTTCAAGGACCTCTGTCACACCCCAAATTTCCAGAAAATTAAAAATAAGGAATTATCCACACCCTATTCCATCTTCTGAAAATCCAGGATAAAACAAAACCCTAATAACCTATTATCAACCACATTATTAAAATATGAGATCAAATTAAAACCAAATGAACAACTCTTAATGTACAAATTCAAGAATTTACTAAACCACTTTATTATATCTGTTTCAAATCAAGACTTTATACTTCATAAAACTTATACTACTAAAACTCCAAGAGCGAATCCCAATCAAGCGTCTTCATCCACTGCATTCCACTATCTATGTTCCTAAGAACACACCCACGTTGCAAAACAAAGCAAACATGGGTTAGCAAATTGAATTTGCTGGTATGAGTAAGACTAAAAATATAAAATAGTTTCATACTTTAATTATTCAAACAACAATTTATATGTACCCATAACTTAACCATTCTCAGCTTGAAAGACAGGTAGTTCCGTCATTTCAACTGGCATAGTTTCTTCCCAAGCAAGTCATCCATTATATTAACTCATTATAATAACTTAGTAATTGAATTTTAAAGGGACCAAAATACAACAATGGGGACCAATTTAGGGGGAAACGGGAGTGAGATAACTTAATCTAATTTGGGGATCCTGTGCTTCAAATGTTTACCGCCTTTAGAAACTTTTAGTAGGTAAACTGCTCTTATCCTAAGACAACTTGGTTTCCTTCCTTTTCTGGCAATATTCCATTGCGAGCTGCCTGAGATTGCCAAGGATTCCAAGTAATTCTTTCTTAGTTTGCGCTTCTCTTGAACTTAACCCGGTGAAATCCTCCACTGCATCAGCGTGAGAGTTCAAGAAAGTTCCCACCTTGTTAGCGTCTTTTGCTGGTAAAATCTTCCTCTACCCAACAGAGTGAGTTCGTACAAGGTAGCTAACTTCCTTGTCCCCCTGAACGGTAAAATCCCTCACTCTTGAGAGTGAGTGTTCGTGAAGGAGTAACAATGGACCTGTATGAGCTCGAAAAACACAGTAGGCCTTTGCAAGTGGTCATTGGAAATGCCCGCATACGGCCACAAGTTTCTTTACCTAAGCAAAATCCAGTGGTTCCTTCACGGGAACCTACCAGGCTTTCATATGCTCAGGCGGCTTCACAACACGTGAGACAACAACTGGAGATGCCAGAACTCCCCACTCCAGAGAGAATGGGTGAGTACCTAGCCATTACTATATCTGAATCTGTCTATGAGAAAGGGCTCCTGTATTGCAAGCATTGCCTGGTAGGAAGGATTGACTTGCAAAAGGTGTCTCTGGACCGGGTGCACATACTTGCCAAGCAACTCTGGCAGATGACCAGTGAATGTCTTATTACCTCGATAGGGAAGGGCTATTTGTTCCTGCGATTTGCGACATCTGAGGACTTGAATAGGGTCTGGGCGAAAGGAGCATGGGAGTTTGATAAAATTCCTATGAGAATTAGTTAGTGGTCGCCAAACTTCAATCCGGATAGCCAGCGCCAGTCACACGCGTTGGTATGGATTAAATTGCCTGGGCTGGGGCAGGAGTATTGGGAACCGGAATCTCTTCGGTCTATTGCCCGAGGAGTGGGCTACCCTATGGAGATCGATGAGAAGACTTTGAACAGGGAATATGGATATTACGCAAAGATTTTGGTGGATGTAGACCTTTAGGAACCAATCCCCGATCAAATATATGTAAGGACTAAGAATGTTCAATTCTGGCAGACGGTGGAGGTAGGGAAGCTACCTAAAATGTGTAACCATTGTAAGATTGTGGGACACTTGTTTATGGAATGCCGAAAGCTCCGTAGCGATATGCAACATAACTTTGGTCAAGGTAACAAGAATAAGGAAGTTGTAGTGGATACCACTACCCCCTCTGAAGCTATGGGTGTGAAAACTGCTCGAAGGCGGGGGAGGAAAAAACAAGCTGGCGAGACCAGTTTGCAAGGAGCGAATATCTGGCAGAAGAAGAACACAGAACAAGAAAAAACTGTGTCGGTTCAGAACAGGTTTGAAGGGTTGGAGGTGGACGATACCCACATGGTGAGCCTATCGCTAGAGCAGCCAACTACAACTCTCAGTGTGGAGACCGAGGGGTACAAAAGCACTGACCCAATGTCTGAGCTGAACTCAGGGAGCAAAGAGAACCATGGGTACCAAGGAAGACAAGATGCGCAACATGTTATTTCGGTGGGAGTGGTTGCAAGTGAGCTTCCTGTGGTTGTTGTGGGATGTGATGTGGTAGAGCCTGTTGAGGCTATTGTGGAACCGGTGATAGAGCCTACTGAGGTTGTGGTGGAACCTAACATGCATGATGCTCAGACCTCCTTCATGGCCAGTGAAGGTACAGACCGACACAAGAAGGAAATGAAGATAAGGAAAGGGACGGAAGAGCTTCAATCACATGCCCGAGATGAGCCTCTCTTGGTTGGAGAAACACGAGCAAAGACAGTGGGTGGGTCAGCTCCTTTGGTGTTGGCAGACCTAGAATGAGTAAAGGCCAAGGCGACTACTGCTCTGGCTTCACATGACAGATCGACTCCAGGTAAAGAAGCTTATGCTTCGGCCTCTCCAAATAGGGTCAGGGTCCTTGAGGAGGCTAGTACATTGCTACAAGGCAATTGGGCAGATCAGGTGGAGCAAGATGAGGCCCAATCCAGTTCCAAGAAGGGATATAAGCCTAAGTGGAAGGCGCAGAGAACACCAAGACCGAAAGTACCGTATGGCTTAAGACCTCTCGCCAATCATAAATGAATACACTATTCTGGAATGCGAGGGGAGTCAAGCGACGGGAACCTTGGACTCATGTTGAGGAGCTTGTCCTAACTCATAACCCTGGATTTCTTTGTATAGCGAAACCTCTTATCAAGCCGCCGAATGTGCTTCCACCAGTGTTGAGTAAACATGGCTTCAATGCGATTTTTCTGCATAATAACACCCCGAATAGGGTGGGCAACATTTGGTTATTTTGGAGGGAGGGCATGTCCCCCACCCTTGTTAGTTTATCGGAGCAGCAGATTACAATTCAAGTAGAGAACTATCTGATGAGTTTTGTGCATGCAAGTTGTTCTTATGGTGTTCGTCGTCAGTTATGGCAGGAACTAACCATGTTGGGTCAAAGTGGACAAGCTTGGGCAGTTATAGGGGAATTCAATATAGTGACATCTTTTGTGGAAAGGAAAGGGGGTGGCACTCCGTGTATCTCGGCAATGGATGACTTCAACTTTTATCCATTCGAATGCTCTCATTGGTTAACCAGGCTTGGATGCAAGGTAGTGCGGGATGGAGGAGCAAAATTCTTAAACGTAAGTCCTCGGACCATAGCCCAATAGTGGACTGGAACACACGCATCCCCAAGCCCCATAACATCCCTTTCCGATTCAGAAAGGCCTGGATTTTTAACGACACTCTTAGGGAGGTAGTGGTTGCAAGTTGGGAGGAGTCGCTTTTTGATGTCCCTATCAGGAAAGTAGTCAAAAAACTTAAAAGGCTCAAGCAAAAGCTGAAAAGCTGGAGTTTTGAAGTTTTTGGCAATCAAGCACAACATATTCCACCTTACAACAACTGGAATTTGATAAGGCAACTGAGATCGACGAGGTCACAAATGTAATGACTACCATAGCCAAGGAAAAGTCCAGAGTATCAGATGCTCTACATGGTGAAAGAAACTCCGCCTACTTCCATGCTACTATCAGAATGCGGCAGTTAAGAGCACAAATCATTGAGATAAAGAACAGAGAAGGTGTCTTGCTCAAGCAACATGATCAAATAAAGGGTTTTATTGTTGAGGAATATTAGGAGAAATACAAGAAGCAGCCAGTGGAGATGGATGCAACTATGATGAATCTGATCCCGAACCTGGTTGCTATGGAGGATAATGTTAGGCTATCAGCTATGCCAACCAGAGATGAGGTCAAAGAGGCGGTGTTTTCTATGGATGCAAATAGTGCCCCAGGGCCCGACCGGCTTCCAAGGCATTTTCTATCACACCTTCTGGAGTATTATTGGATAGGATGTTAGCTCGGCTGTTATATCTTTCTTTAGGGATAATGTCCTTCCCAGAGGCATAAACTCTAGTTTTCTCGTCCTTGAGCCAAAAAATACAAATGCGGTAGAGGTGAACCATTTTAGACCGATATGCCTTAGTAATTTCTTGTTCAAGATTATCACCAAGATTCTTTCTTTGAGACTTAAAGCAATTGTGAGCAAGATCATTAGTGGGGAGCATCTGGCTTTTATTCAATGCAGATCAGGCACAGTGGGCATTGATCTGGCATCAGAAATGGTAAATGAATTAGACAAGACTAGTGGTGGGAATGTGGGCATCAAATTTGACATCACTCAAGCTTTTGATACCATTAGTTGGGAGTTTTTGCTTGAAGTGCTTAGACGATTTGGCTTTTGCAACCAATGGTGCTCCTGGATTTCTACTCTTCTCAAAAGTGCAAGCATCTCTGTTATGATCAATGGTGGTCCATGTGGGTTCTTCGAGGTTGGCAGAGGGCTCAAGCAGGGGGATCCTCTATCCCCCATTCTGTTCGACATAGCGGAAGATGTCCTTAGCAGAGGACTAAATTGGCTATTTCTCTCGGGCAAGATAAAGCATATGACGGCAGTGGGAAAGTGCCCTAGCCCCACTCACATTTTGTTTGCGGATGATGTCTTCATCTTTGCAAATGGAGGTATACGGGGTCTTAGGCTACTTAAACTTCTACTACAAGTCTACGACCAGTTTGCGGGTCAAATATTCAACTCGTCTAAAAGCAAGTTGTTCCTTGGTGCAATGGATAGTGATAAGAAAGCCAAAGTAATAGATCTTTTTGGTATCTCTGAAGGGTCTCTCCTTGAGAAATACATGGGCACCCCGCTTTTTAAAGGAAGAGTTACACGAGCAAGTATTCAGCTTTTGGTGGATAAAGTGAAGAGAAGAGCGAGTGCATGGGCAGGTAAAATGCTCTCTTTTCAAGGAAGGGTGGTCATTGCCTAGTCAATTCTTAATAGTTTGCCAGTGTATAACATGTCTGTGTACAAGTGGTCGTCAAAATGTATCAAGGACTGTGAAGCTGCCATAAGAAACTTTGTGTGGTCAGGGAATCCTACGGTGCGGAAGGGTATTACCCTTAAATGGGATAAGGTGTGTAAGCCTCTGGAGGAAGGGGGGATTGGCCTTCGAAGCTTCAAAGAGATGAACTTGGCCCTACTCATGAAGCTTGCTTGGGCTTTTCTTGCAGGATCTACTGAATGGAGCTTGTATATGCAAGCAAAGTTTACCACGGCCTCAGGTGAACTGATCACCTACTACAAAAAATCCTCTATCTGGCCAGGCATCAGATGGGCTCTGGAAGAGTTGGGTCCTAACCTGGGTTGGTTAGTGGGCCAAGGCAAAGAGCTTAGACTGTGGCAAGATGACTGGGCTGGCATTGTTTTAGCGGATAAAGTCTAGGGGGTTCACTGGAGGCCCCTCAAAGCTAAGGTCTCTGACATTATTACCGAGGGGCAATTGAACATTCCAAATCAAGTACTCCAAGTCTTCGCTCGAGTGGGAATAGATCTTAACACGTTGCCACCGCTTACTGGAGATGCTGAGGACGTTAGAATTTGGAAAACTGCTACAGATGGCCATTTCACGGTCAAAATTGCCTTTGACTCCATTAAGAAAAAAGGCAAGTGGTGGGCAGGCATAGATGGGTTTGGAATAAGTATGTGCACCCTAGAACAGCTTGTTTGGCCTGGGAAGCTTATTCATAATGCGGTGCTAACTGATGACCGGGTAAGGAAACGAGGAGTTCACATGGTTTCCCGATGCAGGCTCTGCAAAAAGGAAGAAGAATCGGTTGGCCATTTGCTTTGGGAATGCGAAGTCACGAAAGAGCTATGGTCATGGCTCCATGGAGTGCACAAGCTACGCCCAAGCCTTAGTCTTCAAGGTGTCATGGCTGCCCCCGAGATGCTCAGTCCTATCAGACAAGAACTTTGGAATGCAGCTGCTATCCACCTTTTGGCCCAAATCTGGAAGACAAGGAATAGAATTTACTTCGAGGAAACAAGGCTAAACAATGCCCACATAAAGAACGAAGTTACTAAAGGTACCAAAGCCTCGGGTAAGATAGGCACAGGGTACATGTATAATACTGCTGATGACTTGGAAGTGCTGCACTCTTTTAATCTTCAGGGACGAGCAAGGAGTAGGATACAAGAAGTCAAATGGATTCCACCCGATGATGGCGTTGTCAAAGCAAATACGGATGGCTCCTTTTTTGGAAACCTAGGGATTGGAGGAGCTGGGGACATCTTCAGAGACCACATGAATCAGGTAGTCGGGGTCAGGGCCTTTGGGATTGGGATTACCACTAATTTTCACGCCGAATGTTATGCGCTTGTCATGGCAGTGGAAACGGCAGTGGTTAATGGATGGCAGCAATTATGGTTAGAAAGCGATTCTCTAGCAGCGATCCTAGCTCTGAGCACAAACAAAGCACCTTGGGTTCTCAAAGCTCGGTGGCTAAGAGCGACGCAAACAACTTTACCAAATTGGAGAATGGCGATACCTTCCGAGAAGCTTAACTTTGGGGCGGCGTCATTTGCCAAGATGAGCTCATGGCGAGGGACGGTGGAGCTCTTCCAGACCCTGTTGTATTATAAACTTAGAGAACCCTTATAGGACATACCAAGGCCGAAAATATCGGTCGATTTATCGAAAAATCGCCGATATATATCGCTTTTTCAACAATCCGACTTGAAAAATCCAAATATCGGCTTCGAAAATTTAATATTTTTAAACCGATATATATCGGTAAAACCGATTAAAGATATATATTAGTGATATATTCCGATATATTATATATACGTTTGATTTAGAGAACCCTTATAGGACGATATATACGATATATCGATATATATCGTTATTTTGCGATATATTCGATTTTTGATTTTTGAATATTATCACCAAAATGGGCAAAACGATTTATCTCTCCGACATATCGATATATCCGATATATATCTTTTTTTGGCCTCTCCGATATATCCTAATATCCCGAAAAATTGGGCCTTGGGACATACTACCGATTTTGCTAAGTTTGGTTTTATGCTTTATATACCAGGGGTGCAGATAAAACAGGTGGGCGGGAAATGTTTTTTGGAGTGCTGGTCCAGGCAGAGGGAAATGCGTTGAGCTTGAAGCATGAGAGATCTCTGAGATGGATCGAACAGCAACAAAGGGAGTCTAAGCTTAAGCCCAGGAGCCTCACTCTGGAAATCTACAAGGCCCGTCATGGGCCCAGTGTATCTTTTATTTCAGCACTTTTTATATGACCTGGCTTATAAAAGCCAGAAGGGATGAAAATACATCACCCTTGTTGTAATATTCTTTTATTTATTTATAATATATCCCTACTTGCATGCAAAAAAAAAAAAAAAAAAAAAAAAAAAAAATAAATCTTACCGATATCCATCGGCCAGATAAAGGGTAGGACAAATCCCCGCAAGACAAAATATCATTAAGTCCTACCCTCCTGCAAAACAAAGTTAGGTTTCCCAAACCTAAACATTTAATTCGAACATCTACTTCTCTCACCATAATCATGAGAATATACAATCTGACATAATATATCACCCCATCGTATCAATTATATCACGTTAACAATATTTACATTCCTTCATAAGAAATCATATGTATCATATCATAATACACAACCAGTCATATCCAATAACTCGCTCATACATAAAGCCAATATTTTTATTTAAAACCACTCGTCTATTTATGAGAACGAGAAGAATCCCAACCAGAGAGTACATTCATCCCTCATGAGTATCAACTCATACAAACCACATAAACATTTCTCATAAGAAATCATATACATCATAATATATAAATATTCATATGCAATAACTCCATCACATATAAAATCAATATTTTATTTTGCTTATTAATTATCTCGTTGACTCCTTTATTAAAAGACACAACCCAACCTTTAGTTCCTACTCCACGATTTGCACTACACACATTTGCCAAATCACACATATCCGTGTGCCTCACTCACACCGAGTACCACTACAAGACATATGTCCCAAGCGGGATATCGCCTCTTGGAAACATACTTTCATCTTGTAAACTCGTAACTTGTGAGTCACAACCATCTCTGGGCTTCCATACACATAATCACAAAGCCTCTTTTGGGCATAACAAAATATCAGGCCATTCATGGCACATTCAATGAATACTTTGGGTCATTCCCGCCACATTCAAGGAATACCCATCATAATACTAACAGGTCATTCATGACACATTCAATGAATACCTTAGGTCATTCCCACCACATTCAAGGAATACCTATCATAACACTAACAGGTCATTCATGGCACATTCAATGAATACCTTGGGTCATTCCCGCCACATTTAAGGAATACCCACCATAACACTAACAGGTCATTCATGACACATTCAATGAATACCTTGGGTCATTCCTGCCACATTCAAGGAATACCCACCTACGTTCCAGTACATTCAAGGAATACAACCAACCCGCAAGGCGAATGCCTTAGTTCCTCTTTAAGGCGGCTTTTCACATGACATCATTAGTCATAATCATTTCTTTTCATCAAAAAGGCGTGGAGAGATCTAAAGATGTGGGCGACACATTTAATTTTCACCAGACACTTTTATCCCAGATTTTAACACTCAAGAGTTCTCATTTATTATAATATTTTCATTACAAAACAAACACCGTCTCAAACAATAGGATCATTACTAAAGATTCCAAACACAATAACTAATCAACTCACATCATTATCAATTATATAAATCATAGATATCAAAAGGTTTAATTAGGAATAACGCATTAGTTAAATATCTCGTGAATACATTTTAAACAGCCACAATCACGTACACAATTAAGTACTAACTTTATACACATATAGTTATCACAATAACTAATAACTAATATTAATATATAATATAGTGTAGTGTAGTGGCTGCACTTTTGCTCAAAGCTGCCTACATATCCAAATATTTCAAGATTGGAATCAAGCCTTCGTAGTTCTTATTAGCCACATAGTCAATACTATAGTTTTTCCTATATTCATCCAAATGACATGTAACTTAATTATTTAGAAACTAAGGTATGTAGATATATTTTTTCATGTATAACTCGAATTCCCAACCTCATCCCATCTAGAATAAAACTTAGGTCGAAAACGGTAAAAATCCTAATTTTCAGCAAACTAGATTTCTGACGAACTATCTTCTGAATGACACAACTCTTTTCATAGGTATCTAAACGCATTGAGGCTTTTTGTGTTGCAAAGTTGACACACAGAACTTACTTTCTAATGTTTTACAAAAATACTCAATCTCCTTCTAAATGTGCCAAAACTAGGCTCAAAAACAGTGCATAGAAACTGATTTCTGACGCATTATTTTCTGCCAGTCAAACTTCCATACACCATAATTAATTCCACAGGCCTCTGAATGCGATAAGGCCAATTGGAATAGAAAGCAAACTTCCAAATATTACTTTTTCATGTTTTCATAAAAATATAGTTCAAACTCTAACTAAATTAAAACTGGACTTGAACACAGTGCGCAGAAACTGATTTATGACGCACTGTTTTCTATCAACCAAACTTCCAGGCATTATATCTACCACCACAGACCTCGGAATAAGACAAGGACAATTGAGTTAGAAAGAAGACTTATAAAACTCACATTTTCATGTTTTACAAAAACTCTAACTCTCCCCCTAGCTTTATGCAATTTGTGATTAAACCCTATGCAGAAAACTATTTTTGACAAATAGAATTTCTGACGCATATAATTATCGAGGTTATATCTTTTCTGTCACTCATCCAAATTAAGTGAGGCTCACTAAGTCGGATAAACTACTCTCTAAGGTTTCATTAGGTTTTGGTTTTGCACAAATTTACAAAGTATAGTGTCCTAAACATTTCCTAAAATGCAACATATCCAGAATATGTGCACAAACAGTTATCATATATTGAAGTCAGTTTTTATAATCTTAAACACGAGTATGAACTTGGGTCAAAGTATGAGGTTGTACCTCTGTAAGTCTAGATTCTAATGGTTTTGGAATAAACACAAAAGAGTAAATATTTTATTTTATATGATTTTATTACTGCAGACTGCTTAGTTTTAGTCCCAGTTTCTGCTTCAGACTTCAACTTAAATTTCAGTGTGTAAAACGACTAGATATGAAATTTTACAAAACATGAAAGTTGTAGATATGCGTGTCTATAGTAGACGGTCGTTGGATTCATATAAAAAACATCAAAAATGAATTTTCTATGATTAAATTACTAAGAACAGTTATGAAATTCTAAAAATCAAAACCCTATAACTAACACGAATCTAATGACTTCACATCATTCAAAACAGTTGCAGGCCTATATAATACTACCAATCAATCAATAAACACATGATTTACTCACTACCGTATACAAGTACTCCTGAACACAACAACACCTATATATCAAAGCTAAACTTTTGGTGCCAGTAACTCAATATACCGACAGTATAACACCCCGTGTTTTTATACGTATTTTTATATTTATTAATTAATTAAATTATTTATTTAAAATTCGTCGGATTGGACTCCGGAATGGGCTTGGTTTTGGGCCCGAAGTCGGTGTTGGGCTTGGGTTTTGGACCCAAGTATATAAACACATTGTTCTAGAGAATAGGGTTTTGAAAGAAAAAATAATATATTAAAAAAAGGTCGGTTTTTTGGAGAGGTCTTTTGACGATTCGGAAAGGTTTTAATACAAGTGAGTAGAGTTACCTCTCACCACTACTAGAACTATGATTTTTTTTATCCGTTTAGAATTTACTGAAACCGCCTATAGAAACCATGTAGTTAGATTTTCTTTTAAATCAATTATATGATGAAATTGTCAAAGTTTTCTTCTGTTAGATTTCTTTGGTTAGTTCTGTTTTACTGTGTTGTTATTTTTCTTATAAATGGAAAAGCTCGTTGGAAAATTGGAGTGCTCAAAAGAGGTCGGCATATAGTGGAAGCTTGGAGCAAATTTCGTTGATGGAGGCCCAAAATTTCGGCTTTTAAAATCGTCACAGTTTATACAACTGTTATTGTTGGTTTTCGTTTTTTTTTATTGTGGATGATGGGGTTGAAGTGTTGTGGTATATTGGGTTGTTGCGTGATTTTTTTGAAGCTTGGAGAAAGCTTGAGCCCCGTTTGGCGTTCGCCAATTCATCTTGTGGTTGGAACTTTTGTAATTTTGTGTGTTTGATTTTGTTGGTTTGAGGAATCGTGGTGGTGGTTGTTTGATTGAGTGTTGTAGAGTGGTATGGAAGTTTGAAAGAAAAAAAGCCATTAATTTGAAAAAAATTTGTAGATCTAGATTGATGAAGAGTTGGATTTAAATGATTTTAGGATTTTGCTTTTTGTAAAAGTCCGGTTGGTTTTGATTTGGTGAAAACCGATTTGATGGAAGAGGAGAATGGTGGCCGGCGATTTGGTGGTGGAAGGTGGTGGAGAGAGAAGTTTGGGAGAGAAGATGAGCGATTAACCCATTTCGGGCTTGGGCTTGGTTCTTTCAAATAAATTGGTTTATTTTGTTTGGTTGGGCGGATTAAACTTGGACCCATTTGGTTTAGTTCATGGACCAGTTTAAGTTAAAGCTTGGAAGTTCTATTTTGTTTTGATTGGGCGGTTTTCTCTTATTTGTGGACCGGTTCAATTTAAAGATTTTGGACCGAACCACTTAACCTGCCAAAATAATATAGCTTGGGACCAGTCCATTGGACTTAAAATAGATCTTTCCGGGGTCTTTACATGTTTAGACTTTCGGGTTCTAAGGTTTGGGCTTGGCCGGTTGGGTCCGAACCATGACCTTAACAAGCCCATGAGCCATGCACCTTTGACCTTAGCCATGAACCATGGCTATAATCAACAAACACGGAAAGCACGGTTTCTTTGACAAAACGACCATGACGTGTTGATTTTGACGTTGACCATGATGTGTTGACTTTGACCGGGGTTGACTTTTGATTGAAGTTGACTTTTAACTCGGATTATGATTTGGGTTATTAAGATAGGTCTAGGGCTATTAGCATACTTGACTTTAGGCTAAGACCTCTATATATACGTGTGTATGTGTATTAACTACTATGTGATTTTGCTGTATCTTATGATATGCAACGTTATGACACTAAGACATCCCTGAAATTAATAACGCGTAAACCAAAAATAATTGAATCAAGATATTCCTACGTTCTCTGAAATAATCTATGCAATAAAGTACAATAATACGTAAACAAAATTTACCGCACCCTTTTAGAACTCTCCACGCCTCAAGTTTTGGAATTTGATTTTATGACTGATGAAGTCATATGTTAGGTGGGCATTTATTGAATGTGCCATAAATGGCCCGTTAGCGTTATATAAGGGTATTCATTGAATGTGCCATGAATGACCCGGGTATTCATTGAATGTGCCATGAATGACCATGGACCCGCCCTAAAGAGGAACTAAGGTATAAGCCTTGCGGGGTTAGTTGTATTCCTTGAGTGTTGCGGGAATGTAGGATTGGGTATTCCTTGAATGTGGCGGGAATGACCCAGGGGCATTCATTGAATGTGCCATATGAATGGCCCGTTAAGTGATATGATAGGTATTCCTTGAATGTGGCGGGAATGACCTAAGGTATTCATTGAATGTGCCATGAATGACACGAAGTTTTGTAAGGCCGTGGAAATATGTGTATGAAAGCCCGAGATGGCTATGATATTGTGGTATTGATTGGGAGAGAGGCACCGAGGGAATGTGTGATTTGGCAAATGTGTGGAGTGCAAATCGTGGAGTAGGTACTAAAGGGTGGGTGTATAAGAAAAGTAATTGATTCTGATAAGAGAAATTTAGTTGATGATGCAAGTGTGTTTGGGCTTACTTTTGAATACATATAGGATATGTACATATGTTATATACAAGTTCTAACTTTCTTTTGGGGAGGGTAGGACTTAATAACATTTTCTTGCGGGGGGTCCTACCCTTTATATGGGCGGATATCGGTAAGTGTAATTCAATTATTTAGATATTAAAATGAGTTATTAGAATGGGTTAATAAGATGGAAGTTAATAAAATGGAAGTTTGCTTGGGAAGAAACTATGCCGTTTGAGATGACGGAACTACTTGTCTTTGAGAATGATTAGGTTATGATAGAATTTAAAGTGTTAGTTGGATAAGAAAAGTTTAAAATGTTTATATGTGTTTAGTCTACTCATACCAGCAAATTCAATTTTTGACCCATGTTTGCTTTGTTTTGGGTAACGGGTGTGTTCTTGGGAACATAGGTGGAAAGGCAAATGGAACGCCGGGCGTGTGATTGTGATTCGCGGCAGGATCCTGTCCGTTAGTTTTCTTTTAGATTTGATTTCTTTGTTGGAAGAATGTAATAATGTATTTTGCCTTTTTCATGGCATAAGGACATGGTAGTGATGAATTTTATTTGGAGAGTTGGTTTTGATGTTTTATTTGGAAGGATGTTATCTTAATAAAGAGATTGCGGATAATTGTTGGGAGTATTGTTATTTAAGTTGTTTCTTTTATGACATGGATATTAGGGTTTGTATGTGTAGTATTCTCCGTCATAGCCTGGGTTTTTAAACAAGTGAACCTAGTGATGTTTGAGATAATTATATTTCAAATATTCACTTTGTTATTGTTTAGAAATTCGGGCTGTGACAGACAGTCTCTGATTAAACAAATAATTTCGATCTCAAAGTTCTATATCATTATAGAGAATTAAATACGCAACTAATCTAAACCATAGTAATAAATCAATTATATAAAAATAAAGTTTAGACTACTCACCCGAAATTAAATTTGCAAAAGAATACCCATATATGCTTCCTTTTCTCCAATCCCTTTTCTTCTTCTTCCCATTCTTTTTATTTCTTTCAATCAAAAATATTTTTTTTAATGGAGGCTAGGATTTTGCTTTTGAATAATGAGATTTTTACAGAGGAAATTCACAGGTATTGTTTATTCAATGTTTTAAGTCTGTTTAAGTTAACATATGAGCCTCAAATGGGTCTAAAAACACCCAAGGTCCATACCTATATGAATGAGTACATTTTAACAATGTTTTCAAGCCCAAAAATAATTCTAAAATACCCACACAAGTTCTAACAAACAATTTTGAAAAATCAACAACAACCAAACAAATTCTAGAACAAGCTAGACTTCATAATATAATAGTTATTTTAAATTCAAATAATGTAATTTATGTTGTTTAAAAATTGGGGTTGTCATAACCTCGATGCGACATAGCAAATCATCAATTTGCACATCCACCCGGCCAAAGACCTCTTTATTCCATGTCTTAAGCCTTTCTTTTTAAGTACCTTCATTTTAAGCCACCAAATAGTATTAGGCCTTCCTTCAAAGTGAAAAGAATTCTACCATTCCTCGATCTTAGTCACAAGAGTTTGGTCTTCAAACTACATTAATTCGAACCGAAAGGGAATAGGGCCACTTAATCGATCTTCGCAAAGTAACATAATTGCCTGATGATCCCCGATGATCCGAGGAGTATTTTGAAAGTGGTCATTGAGAAGCATGGCGGTAGTGTTCATCACAAGTAGTTGAAGTTAAGAATCGGTCAACCCTTGACATTTGGGGTTCTTCTCGTCCATCTGGCCATGTGAAAAGGGCGCCATTCAGAGGATAGTCTATAAGAGCATGACTATTAATAAACTCACCGAATTCACGCATGCCTGCATCGAACCTTCCACCCCTTTTTCTTTCGTGAGGGAACCGAATAACGTTAAAATCGCCACCAAGACACCAAGGAAGTTGGGACCATGCTTTAACATTCTCCAACTCCTCCCAAAAATGATCCCTCCACCTAGCTTGTGGAGGACCATATACCCCAGTAAACAGCCATTTAAAACTATCATTAGAGTTTGTACACACTACTGAAATTGAATATGCTCTACAAAGCATATCCTTCACTATAATTTTGCTTGAGTTCCACGCAAGAGCAATCCCACCAAAAAAACCCAAAGAAGGAACCAAAACAAGCCGCCAAGGGTGTCTCCAAAGGGCATGAAACTCAGTGATGTTTCCATCTTGTAACCTAGTTTCTTGAATAACAATAATATCCAGCTTGTGTTTTAATCTCAACCTCCGAATGTTGTTACAATCTGTCAAGTTTCCCACTCCCCTTGCATTCCACGAAGCAATTTTAATTGTCATTAAGAACGTCGTCAACCCCAACATCACTATTGCTAAGCCTCTCCGAATATGAGCTTTCCTGATTAAAAGCCAGAGAAGCATCTGTAATATGATTTGTTCTGCTTGTTTTATCAAGGGCCATGAACGAATTAAAAAGAGCTTGTCTCCCTCATTCCTCAGTTAACCCAAGCTGCTCAGCTAAAAGAATTGCCAGCCACTGAATCCAATTACTAATGTCCTCTTCATTCTCATTTCTACGAATGCTACTGGCAATATGTGAAAGACACCTCATGTGAGCATAATGGAGAAGGCACGTGTCTACCTCGAATAGAAGAATCAGGACCGAAAAAGACCTCATGATTGTTGTCATCACTTGAATTGAAAGCAGGGGTTGAAGTACTGGAAAACTCTAACATGTTCGCCTGTTGAGAATGAGGAGCATTCACATATACCTGAGCCGGTTTGGACAGATGAATCTGTTCCTCTCCAAAAATTAGGGTTTGACATGGTCCTACGATGGTGCCTTCTTTTTCGGTTTAGGCCCGCCTATGTGCTTGTCTTGCCATGTGAGCCCACCTTAAAGCAATATTCGACCAGGGAAATAGGCCCATAGGTCCTGCCTTGTTCCTCTTTTTACTATTGGACCTCCCATTTGTCATGTGCGTCTGTCGTGGGCTAGTGGGCCATGTATACCGTTCATTCTCCATATGTAAATGGGGTGCTGGGTTTGAGGATCCTGGGATCAGACTTGATGACATACCCGCTTCAGTGATTGTCCACAGAAATGTTACTGTCATTTTGACCATTTGACTGTTGTGCCTCCTGTGAAATATCTATCCTCCAATTTGTACGAGGTAGATTTGAATTTTGAACATGCGACGTGGCCATTTCTTGTCTGTTATCAAAACCAGGTGGCAGTGAAGTAGATGAGGGTGATGTCACATTATCCGCCATTTGAGCAACAGAGGCAGGAGAAACATGATCTAGTGACCCACCTGTATCCGGACATGCCGAGTCACACTGAGATGTGGCCGGATTTCGGCCGGAGTTGTCCCTTTCGATGACTTCGATTCTGATCAGAAAATTGTACCCCTTCTCTTCCAAGATGATCAACCTAGGGATATGAGAGAGTTTCACATTGTTTAAAATGACTTTTATGATTGAAGACCCAAAGACAAGAGTACGCTCGTCAATCTGAAAATCTTGTCCAAATTGCTTAACAACTCTCTCTGCAGTGTGCTTCGCCATCAGATGAAGGGGAATTCCAATTAAAGAGACCATCCACTTCTTCTTCTCTAGTAAAGACGCATCCAAAGATAGCCAATCTGGCCTCCATGCTTTAAAATTCACTGAGTTCTGGCTATACCACAAAGTGCCCTAATTCAATAAGTTTCTGAACTTTCTCTTCCAACTAAAAAAAAAAACTACTCTTTTCTTATCCACGATTCTAAGCTTAGAATAACCAAGGTGGTCTTTGATCTTGTTGCCAACCCACCCCCAATCCACGTTTCTGGAAGACGGATGACATGTAACTGCATTGATCCGTCCACCAACTGGCATTGGTAATCATACCTGTTGATCTAATTGACACCTTCAACTTATGTGAGACAACATCTTCTGGTAGGTTGGGAAACTCCAAGGGATTGTTTATAGCAATGTTGGGATTATGGGATCGAGAGAACTTTTCAACATCTTGAGCTCTTCCGCCAAACTTCACCCCTGGGAAGAAAAAATCAAGTAGTGATAGACCACATTCGGCCCAACCTTGACTATCTTCGCCGACCGGAAAGATTAGAACGTTATGATTTGAAACTCTTCTGTTAGGGGAGACCATTAGTTGGATGTAGTCACCCCAAACGTTCTTCTTCCTTGTAGGTTTAAGCATAGCATATGAATAATTATACCATCTCGGATCTCCATGGGAAATGGGGTTCACACTCGACTGGCATAACAACTTCCCAAACCATAGTCCACCTGCTTCAGAGATTGAGGATTTGAATACCCTACTTCTACTTCTTTCAGTGATCCAAAAGGTAGCTTCTCTATCATTTACACCCACCTTCTCAAACTTGAAAGACTTCTTATCCACTCCAGCGAACTGTCCGAGTCGTCGCGCTATCTTAAGATGATGAAGATTTCCTTCTTTTGAACTCAAGAAATGAGGATTTTACCAAAACCGAGGAAAATGGCAGATCCTAAACTTAGAGACGTTGACGTCTTTTATCTTTTGAACTTAGTGGTGTGGAGAGATCTAAAGATGTAGGCGATACATTAAATTTTCACAAGACTTTTCACAACACTTTTTAACACTCAAGAGTTATAATTTATTATAATATTTTTATCATAAAATAAACATATTCTCACACAGTAGGATCATTAATAAAGATTCCAAACACAATAATCATTCAACTCGCCTCAATATAAAATATATAAACCATATACATATATCAAAATTCTCAGTTATGAGTAACACATTAATTAAAAACTTTCTTAATTAAATACACTCCTAATTGGGGAGCAACACTCTGTATGAATACAATTAAGTTCCACATATCGTTTATCACAAATTCCTTAAATCACCGAGATATAACAATAAAATCCAATAACTAGTCATAACCAATTCTCTATACATTTGAACATTTCCGATAATTTGAAAACAATTACATCTTTTCATTTTCACACCAATCTTTCCATAATAATAAGAATATACTAAAATTATAAACACGACATAACATACACCGCCATTATGCCAATAACCAATTTAAACACCTAACCATTTTCATTCACGACTTAACCAATATTAATAGGCTCATTTTCTATGCTGCCTCGACAGATAACCCACCGTTGAATTTCTCTGAAGTTTTAAAGTGTAAAACTACTGTGTGTGATAACTATACAAATCAAATTTGACATCTATCCGACAACGGATCGACCTCCATCTAATCAGAAGAAAAAGACTGTGCACTGCAGTTTTTATGGTGTAGAAAAACTACGACCAGTCACGCTTATGCATGCCTCGACAGAAATCCAACAGTTGGATCTGTCTATAATTTTAATATGCCATACTACCATATGTTATACAACTACATATTAAATATAACCTCCATCCATGATTGATTCAATCTCCATCTAAGCAAAAATGTACAACTGCGCACTGCAGTTTTCTACATTGAGTTAAACTAGAAACCAGTCTTGCTAATAGAAGCCTCGAAAGATATCCAGCCGTTAAATTTGAGAGACATCCGAGTACGGAAAGATATCCATCTAGGCAAAAAGAAAATACTGCGCAAAACAGTTTTATGAGTAGTACGTGTTTTCTGTCCACTATTCATCTTTTTCACATACAATACTACAATTCATTATGCCTTCCTACATCTAATCTACATTCATATGAACAACACCAATAGCAAGAACCTATCACATTTCTACTTAAAACACAAAATCTAACTCACCTGAAACTTAAAATGCTAGTAAAAGAATAACCAACCTTGCTTCAGTAATACAATATACAACATATAATCTTGATGAAATTAATACATTTCGATCTCTAAATCCAATAAATACAAATACATAACTACTATAATTTGTATGATAACTAATCAATAAAATTTGAAAAGAAAATAATATTTAGACTACTCACAAATAATCAAATTGATCAAATTCCGATGACCGCTATAATGTAACTGTGAAAGCATACTACACATATATCATGTATCGAGCACCAAATGAAAGCATGTAAATAAACGTATTAATACCACTCTCTCTTGCGTATAAAAATTTCTTAGCATGCTTAATCAACATAGATTAGTACCAATCTTTATCAAGGCATAGGGATGTCCATCTTGTATGCCAAGTAAAAAAAAAAGACAACGTTATATATAAATCATGGAACAAGGAGAAATATCTTGAGCATTACCACTTACGTAATAAGTTAAAATTTCCTTCAATAAGGTTTTCACAGTAGCTATAGCTATATACCAAACTTTTACATAATCATAAGAATCAAAGTTTCAAATATATATTAAGGGCTTCCAAACAATCAATGCCATACAGACCACCCAACGACCATATACAAGCAAACCCATATATACTAGAGTGTAGAGAGCATTTATGTCAGACCACAAATAAATCTATACTCACATGTAATCAATTCCTTATGTCTATACGGAGACACTTTTTCTTGGATTTTTATAACTGTTTTGTACTTTTGTAGAATCTATGATATGACAGTCCATTTATCTCAGAGAGCATTTAAACTATAGCAAAAAAATAGTGACTCAACGAAGAAGAAATTGAATCGCTTGATAAAACTTTCAAGTTTGTAACTCAGTACACCGAACATATCTTATCAAATCAATTATTGTCGATGTCGTCATGAACTTGCAATATCTAGAATAAACACATAACTAAAATAAACCATGGTAATCAATCAATTGTATATATAAAGTTTAGTCTACTCACTTGCAAATTGACTAGAAAAGCGAAAACCAGTGAAAAGAAACGAAACCAAATCACACTGTTGTGTGTATATGAATGTTGTCTTTTTCCTCCGACTTTTATCTCTCTCATAACCGTAAGCTCTTTCTCTCTCTTTCTTTTAGAGCAAGTCTATTTTCTTTTGTTTTCTTTCCGATATTTACTATATCCCTGGTCTAGCTCATAACTTGCTAAGCGTAGGACAGTTGATTCAACGAGGGTACTCTATTATGTTTGATGATGCTATGTGTAAACTCATAAAACATAGGTCTAATATCCCTCTTATAAAAATTCCCATGACCAAGAACAAGATGTTTCCTCTTGAGATTTCTTGTATTGATGATTGTGCCTTAGTTGTCTGCGCTAATGATGATTCAAAATTATGGCATTTGCGCTATGGGCATTTACACTTGAATGCGTTGAAATTGTTATGTTAGAAAGATATGGTGTTTGGTTTGCCTTCTATTTCCGGTCTTGATCATTTGTGTGAAAGGTGTGTTTACGGGAAGCAACACCGCTTACCATTTCCAGTTGGAAAGGCGTATAGAGCCAAGATGCCTTTGGAAGTTGTCCATGCCGATATATGTGGTCCGACAAGAACTATGTCTTTCAGTAAGAGAAGATATTTTTTACTATTTACTGATGACTATACTCGATCGTATGAGCTGGGTATTTTTTCTCTCTTACAAATCAGAAACATTTGAAAAGTTTCAAGAGTTTAAAGCCTATGCAGAGAAACAGAGCGGGTGTACCCTTAAAGTTCTTCGAACCGATAGAGGGGGAGAGTTCTTATCTGATGAGTTTGCATCATTTCACAAGAGAAATGGCATTCACATGCAGTTGACAGTGAAGAAAACCCCTAAATAGAACAGGGTTGCTGAAAGGAAGAACCGGACGGTTGTTGAAATGGTGAAAAGCATGCTAAATGAGAAAAAAACTTTGTTAAATTATGCTAGGAGATACATATAGTGGTTAGCTGGTTAGGTTAAAGAGATGGAGTGGAGAAGAAGAAGAAGAAGGAAGGATGGAGGCACCAGAAGAAGGTAGGGTTTATAGTATATTTACTCTAACCTACAATTCATATATTTATATTGGGTGATAGGTTTCACGAAATGGAAACTACTAAATAAGATACGGTCTCACACTTATAGAATGTGTGAGACTCTACATACTTCAACACCCCCCTTCAAACTGGAGCATATATATCGCTCATGCCCAGCTTGTTACCAATATAACTCAAAACTGGACGAATCACTGGTTTGGTGAATATATCAGCTAACTGATCTTGAGATGCCACATAAGGAGTACTTATCTCCTTTGTTTCAACCTTATGTCTGACATAATGACAATCTACCTCTATGTGCTTAGTTTATTGGATTAGAAGCGATATGAATGGCTGCCTGATCATCACAATGAAGAGGGATCAGTAGTTGTACCTCGAAACCTAACTTATGTAGCGATTCATTGAATCCACATTAACTCACTTTGATCCCCGAGCCATAGCTCTATACTCAGCCTCTGCACTAGAATTTGACATAACTGTTTGCTTTTTACTCTTCCATGTCACCAAATTTCTACAAAGGAAGGTATAATACCCAGTGGTGGATCGTCTATCTAAAATTGATCCTGCATAATCAACATCTGAATATCCAACAACATTAAAATTTCCATTAGAACGATATACCAATCCACAACCAAGAGAACCTTTCAAATACCGCACAATACGAATAACTGTCTGGTAGTGAGGAATCCGTGGTGCATGCATATATTGAGATACTACACTGATTGCAAACAAGATATATGGGCAAGTGATAGTAGCATAGATTAGCTTTCCCACCAGTCTACAGTATCCCTCAATATCGGTATACAACTCTCCAACATCTGACTGGAGTTTGTCGTTTGAATCCATAGGAGTCTCTACTGGGCAAGCTCCTAAATTACCTGTTTCACTGAGCAGGTCTAATACATACTTTCTTTGTGAGAGATTTATTTCACCAGGGAATCTTGTAACTTCAATGCCTAAGAAATACTTTAGTTCTCCTAGATTTTTGGTCTGGAACTGTCTTGAGAGATTGACTTTAAGTCGAGCAATACCCTGTTTGTAAGACCTTGTGACAATGATATCATCAACATACACAACTAAGACAATAATTCCTTGTTGGGTATTTCGGTAAAACACGGAATGATCATATTCACACCTAGTCATTCCATTAGCCATCAAAACCTGGCTAAACTTCACAAACCAAGCTCTAGGAGACTACTTGAGCCCATAAAGAGACTTCTTTAATCGACGGACTTTCCCCCCTTGAGCAACAAACCCAGGAGGTTGTACCTTATAGATTTCCTCCAGGAGATCTCCATGTAAAAAGGCATTCTTCACATCCAATTGAAACAGAGGACAGGGATGATAAACAACAAGAGAAATAACAATACACACAGAGGCTAACTTTGCAACAGGAGAAAACATCTTGGAGTAATCAATACCATAAGTCCGGGTAAAAACTTTTGCAACCAGGCGAGCCTTTAAACGAGAAATAATATCATCCAGATTATGCTTAATAGTGAAAACCCACTTACAAGCAACCGCTTTCTTCCCAGAAGGAAGAT
Source organism: Coptis chinensis (assembly GCF_015680905.1). Lineage (NCBI taxonomy): Eukaryota > Viridiplantae > Streptophyta > Magnoliopsida > Ranunculales > Ranunculaceae > Coptis > Coptis chinensis. The sequence goes on along the minus strand of NC_141456.1, from coordinate 19,229,833 downwards.
CTGTAAGGACCCAAGTGTCATTAGAATACAAGGTACTCAACTCCTCGTCCATTGCTTGCTTCCAGCCAGGATGGGATAGAGCTTCCCTATAGTCAGAAGGGACAGGGACAGAGACAGACAACAAGGACGTAGCAAAAGACTGGATAGATGGTGGTAAATGATCAGTGGAAATATATTGAGAAATAGAATACTGGGCATACTTACTAGGAAGACGCATATTGGCAGGTGGACGTTCAAGTTTCCGTAGGGTAATAGGAACATCGAGGAATGGCAATAGGATCCACAGACACAGTGGGAAGAGGTGAGGGCAGTGGAGCAATTGAACTTTCAACCTCAAACTCACGAATATCAGTTGTAGGTAAGGGGCACGCGCGCGCTCCTGTAAGGCTATCTGTAGGGTGCGCACGCACTCCGTCTGCTGGATCGCGAACATCAACTGTAGGCAAAGGGCGCGTGCGCGCTCCTGTAAGGCTATCTGTAGGGCGCACATGCGCTCCGTCTGCCAGAGCTCCAACACCAGTAGCGGTAACCTGATCAGTAGCTCCCTCATTAACACCAATAGTCACAGGAAGATCAACAACACCAGATGGCAGAACACAATCCTCAAATGGTTCAAAGGACACCTTCCCTTCTGAAAAGTAAAACGGGACATCTTCAAAAGAAGTAACATCAGCACAGACAAATGATTTGCATAGATGAGGACTATAACACTTGTACCTTTTGTGTACATGAATACCCAAGGAAAACACACTTAATAGCACGAGAGTCCAACTTATCACGATTAGGTTGAAGATTATGAACAAAGCAGACACAACCAAAAATATGAGGAGAAAGATGGAAAGAAGGTTAACTAGGAAAAAGAACAGAGTGTGGTGTTTTTCCGCCTAACACTGAAGAGGGCATATAATTAATCAAGTATGTGGCAGTAAGGACTGCCTCTGCCCAATAAAACTTTGGGAGATTTGTTTGAAACATTAAGCATCGGGCGACTTCAAGAATGTGTCTGTTCTTTCTCTCAGCAACCCCATTTTGTTGAGGTGTATCCACACATGAGGTTTGATGTGTAATGCCATGGTCATCTAAAAAACACTTGAATATTGCAGAGGTATCGTCTTTGGCATTATCAGTTCAAAAAACATGCATGTGTGCAGAATATCGATTAGTAATCTCAGCATAGAATTTTTGAAAAACAGAGAATATTTGAGAACGATTTTCCATAATATATACCCAACAAACAAGAGAGAAATCATTTATAAATGCAATAAAGTACTTGGCTCCAAAAAGGCCAGTGGTTCTACAAGGACCCCAGGCATCTGAATGAACTAACTGAAAAGGAGCACTAGAACACTTATTTAACCTATTTTTGTAAGTATCACGACGATGTTTAGCTAACTCACAAGCCTCACAACTTAAAGACTGAATACTAGAAGAAATACTTGGAACTAAACTTCGCAAACTAGCCAGAGGAAGATGACCAAGATGTCTACGCCACTGAACAGGAGAGACTGAGACTGTGAAAGCATGCTTCTGGTGAGAGTGCCCATAACCATCTTGAAAGTAATAGATGCCCCCATGCTCATACTTCCCACCAACTAGTGTTTTTGTCTGTAGATCCTGAAACACAACATGAGTGGAAGAAAACATGACATTACAGTGAAGAGATTGGATGAGACGATGAACAGACAATAGATTAAAAGGGAAATTTTGAATAAGCAAGCAGAGACAAGTGATATATGATGGTGTGTGAGACATGTTAAATTATGCTAGGAGGTACATATAGTAGTTAGCTGGTTAGGTTAAAGAGATAGAGTGGAGAAGAAGAAGAAGAAGGAAGGATGGAGGCACCAGAAGAAGGTAGGGCTTAGAGTATATTTATTCTAACCTATAATTCATATATTTATACTGGGTGATAGGTTTCACCGAAATGGAAACTACTAAATAAGATACGGTCTCACACTTATAGAATGTGTGAGACTCTACATACTTCAACAGGCTTCCTAATGCATTTTGGGCTGAAGCAGTGGCGACATCGGTCTATCTTTGAAACATATCGCCAACAAAAGCGGTGCGAAACATGACTCCATATGAAGCATGGTGGAATAGAAAGCCCAATGTAAGTTGTTTAAAGATTTTTGGCAGCATAGCTTATTCACTGATTGATTCTAGTGCCAGTTCTAAGCTCGATAAAAAGAGTGAGAAATGTATCTTTGTTGGCTATAGTGATGAAACCAAAGGGTATCGGTTGTATAATCCAGAAACTAGAAAACTAATCATTCGTCGAGATGTTATATTCGATGAAAACAGTTTTTGGTAGTGGGAAGCAGAACAAAATCAACATGTTCCTTTTGTAAAAGATACATCTGAACCGGCGCAGGTAGCGCAACAAGTTGGGCCACCACAACCTTCTCCATTGTGTTGTTCACCTCAGTCTTCTCCATTACAAAGTTCATCTCGGTCTTCTCCATCACAGAGTACTCTAAGGAGCACAGGGAACACTTCTTTAAGGCGTCAAAGTAGTGAGGGCAGCAACATCAATGAGACAGTGACCCTACTCTTGACTTCGACACTCCTCCACATAAATTTCGATCTTTGCAAGATATTTATGAGACTTGTACTTATGCTCTCATGGTTGCAGAACCTATTAGTTATGAAGAAGCTAAAGGAAAGGAAGAGTGGGAGCACTCCGTGGAAGAAGAGATTGCTGCCATTGAAAAAAATGATACATGGGAGCTAGTCGATCTGCCACCCAGAAAAGATGCCATAGGTGTAAAATGGGTCTACAAGGTTAAATATAATGCTGATGGAAATGTTCAGAAGTTCAAAGCAAGACTAGTTGTGAAGGACTATGTGCAAAAATATGGTATTGATTACGTGGATACCTTCTCCCGGTTGCTAGATATGAAACTGTTCGAATTATTTTGGGATTAGCTGCTTAAAATAAAAGGCTAGTATTTCAGTTTGATGTAAAGTCGGCTTTCCTAAATGGTTCCTTGGAAGAGGATGTTTATGTTGTGCAGCTGATATATGCTTCTTTATTACTACTTAGAGGTTTGAACTCTCTAAATTAATGCAAAAGCAACTCAAGGTCCTTACTCACGATCTTCGATTTTGTAGAGTTGGAATAAGGATTCGAACCAACCTAAAGTCTAGGACAACTACAAATTGGTTGTTACAATAAAGGGAACTAAGGAGTAAGGTTATAATAATAATGCTAGGTTTTCTTTCCTACACAACATTTATAAAAACATTAAAGTTTGAAATCATGCACTTAAACAAAATACAAATTACTAAGAAAAAGGTGGAGAGTTAATCCTCCTCATGTGAAACTAACATTTAGTTGTTGATTTGAAAATGTTTATTGATTCTTCCTAGACTCATAGACAAGTCCCTAATGGAAAAAAAGATTTGATCCCTAGCATGTATGGCTCACTAAAGAGCTCATACATGATAGCAAGTGAAACCAAGCAATGACTTATCTCTAAGCTCATTGCTTGATTCCTAACTAGACACTACACCAACTATCATTTTGGGATAGGATGTAGAGTTAGTTGTTCTTCCTAAAAACCTACCAAACCAACAACAATTGTTTTTCCCTCACATGAGTTGGATTAACTCCCTAAAAGGGAAGTTAGCTCATGATCCTTGAGACAAGGAATTTAAACTAGAGAAACAAAGAAAGAGAGAAAAAGGAAGAAGATAAACAATCAAACTCATTTCTATTTATTTTCTAGAAGAAAACAAGTGTTTCCTCCATTAAAACTATTACAAGCTTTCCAATAAAAACTAAAAACTAACTTCTGATTTTTTTTCACTAAGGAACTAAAATAATGCCATGTAAGGAAAATAAGTCAAGGGAGTAAATGGAGTGTCCCCCACCCTTGTCTAATTTCTTCTCCATTTGAGAGAAATCTCATTTCCTCCCATGTGAATCATCAAACCACATTAATTCATTTTTATCCACCACATTAAAACAAAGTGACACCTTGCCTTTTTTTTCACTATTAACACCTAATCTAATTTATTACATGCAAGGTGTCAACTTTGCACCAATAATTTGTTATTTTTGTCTTGACATGCTCCATGATTGATGACTCATCCAATCTTGTGGCCCCGCATAGTGGGTCCATGTGCAGTTCAGTGGCGGTCCGGTATTTTGGCAGTTTTACAACTTCCCGCCTATTGCGTAGAGTTCATCATACGATTGTCCGAAAGCAGCTCTCTTGTCGCATTCGGAGTCCTAGTTCGAGAGGTAGGAGCTTTGGAAGTTTGATGCTTCTGTGCGGATTTGGGAGAATTCATATATACGCCGTTCCTCGTGCTTTATTGCAGGTTTAACCAATATTTCCATGTTTACTGGAAATACCTGCAAAAGTATGAAAACATATTTATTTCATGATTATTAAACACATAATTAACCAAATTTATATGTCTCAATGGGGTTTCATAATACACTTTTGGGTGCTTATCAGCAGCCATAAGGGTTCGTTGTTGAAGGATAGGAGGAGAAAGTATATAAGTTAAATAAGGCACTCTATGGGCTTATGCAAGCGCCAAGAGCATGGTATAGCCGACTTGACTCGTATCATCGAAAGGATGGTTTTCATCGAAGTGATAATAAGCCTACATTCTATGTGAAGGTAACAAGTGCTGGTGATATTATCATTATATGTGTATATGTAGATGATATTATATACATTGCATCCTCTAACATTCAAATCAAGGAATTCAAAGATAGCATGATGAGGGAGTTTGATATGTCGGATTTGGGACTACTGCACTATTTCCTTGGTCTCCAGGTTTAGCAAATAGATTATGGAATATTCATAGGCCAAGAAAAGTATGCTTTGGACCTGCTTAAAAAGTTTAACATGCTGAATTGCAAGACATTTTCTACTCCCATGAACACGAGTGAGAAGTTGTCAATGAATGATGGAACACCAAGAGCCAACGAAAGATTTGTTAGAAGTATGGTTGGTGGACTGACGTATCTTACACACTCTCATCCGGATATAATGTTTGCAGTCATTTTAGTCTCAAGATTTATGCACAATCCTTCAGTACATTGTTGTAAATAACTAACAGCGGAAACAACATTATCCACTACAAATAGATTAACCCTACACAAGGATTGATCCTTCTCTATAGACAAGACTTCAACACCCTCCAAGTATTATCCCAAACACTTCTCAATGTCAATTAAACAAGCATATAAAGTAAAACAATTAATGTAAAAGAGAACACACCACAAGACAAAGATATATTGTGGTTCAGCAATTTGCCTACGTCCACACTGCGAGTTCCAAGCTTTACTAGATGTCCAGAGTAACAGATTACAAGAGCTTTCAATTCACTCACAAAGAATGATCACTCAACTCACTAAGAATTGCTCTCTTACAATCTCTATCTTTCTTGGTTTTGGTTAGGTTAAGTTTTTACAAAAAAAACTTATATTTTATACTGTTTCCGAAAACAGTCGAAGTCCTGTTGAAATACGGTGGGGCCAGGGTGCGCCCTTGGCCAGGCAAGAGTCGAGCGCGCACGCACCTAACAACCTGTTCGCAACAAAAGAGAGGAGCGCGGGCACGCCCTTGTCTAGGCATACATAGAGCGCGGGTGCGCGCTTAACAACCTGTTCGCTAAAGAGAGAAAAAACTCCTTTTTTCTCTATATTCTCCACCACGGTGAGGTTTTAACACATAAAACCAAGCCAAACACATCCAGCAAGAAGTACTAGTTCGGGAACTCGCCGTCAACTGCCCCGAAGGGCCATGCCCACAAAGGGCTCTTTCAAACATGTAGGATTTGGAGCAAGTCCAAACAGTGTTGGAACTTAACTCCGGTGACAACCTTTGTCAGCATATCAGCAGGATTGTCATGAGTGTCCACTTTCTCAAGGGCTACATCACCATCCTCAACGACATCCCGTATAAAGTGATAACGGACATCAATATGCTTGGTCCGAGCATGATGAACCTGGTTCTTCGCCAAATGAATAACACTCTAACTATCACAATACAAAGCAACACTGTTCTGCTCAATACCCATATCATCCAGAAGACCTCGAAGCCACTGCCATATACTCTACCTCAGTAGTAGATAGAGCATACTACAAGAAAAAAGGCTTTATATCACTGTTAAAAACCGTCACAAAAAGTCTTTTGTCATGTTTTTTTTTTTTCTAAAATCGTGACGGAGTGAGAGTCATTTATTTTTTTCCAAAACCGTCACAAATATTTGTTCCAGACTAGCCTTTCTCTACCATAAAAAATGGTAACAACTGCTCAAAAACCGTCACAACAAATCATATCATTTGTGACAATTTTAAATAAACGGTTATGCATTCATTCTTTTTAACGGTCATAAAACCATTAAAAAACGGTAACAACTGCTCAAAAACCGTCACAACAAATCATATCATTTGTGACATTTTTAAATAAACTGTTATGCATTCATTTTTTTTAACGGTCATAAAAAGTACCATTAGTAATGACGGTTTGGGTAAAATAGTGATATGTATATATTGTTTTTTTTTTTATTAAAAAGAGAAAAAAAACGTAAATATATATATATGAAAACTCACAAAATTGGGGGCTACACACTTGAATAAACTACTGTAGAGAAAAAGGGATTTTTTTTCTCTTTCATGTCTAGAGCGCTCGGATCGGATGGGCCGACCGCTATTTGTGACCCGTTGTTCGGCCTTTTCCGCCCCCGATGGGCGCGACTCTCCAGTGTTTTGGGCGCACCTACGCTTCCGATGGGCGCGACCAGCGCTCCACCAATTTCAGCCCGAAATTCACTGTTTCGGAAGCTTTTCTGAAATAGTATAAAAATAGGTTTTTTCTATAGAAACCTAACTTTTCCAAAAACCAAGAAAGAGAGAGATTATAAGAGAGCAATTCTTTGTGAGTGAATTGAGAGACTTGTAATCTGTTACTCCGGACATCTAGTAAAGCTTGGAACTTGCAGTGTGGACGTAGGCAAATTGCCGAACCACGATATATCTCGTCTTTGTGGTTTGTTCTTCTTTTACATTAATTGTTTTACTTTATATGCTTGTTATTTGATATTGAGAAGTGTTGGGATATTTCTTGGAGGGTGTTGAAGTCTTATCTATTGAGAAGGATCGATCCTTGTGTTGGATTGATCCGTTTGTTGTGGGTAACGTTGTTTCCGTAGCCATTTATTCACAACAATTGGTATCAGAGCGTAGGTATACGACCTAGGATTTTGAGTTTAGTGCTCGAAATTTGTGTAGACAAGGTGTTCGATTAAATTCCGAGTTGAAATTTTTTTTGGGTTATTGTGTGTAACTTGAAAGATGGTTCCCAAGACGTCAAACGCAAGGTTTGAAGTAGAGAAGTTTAATGGGAAGAATAACTTTGGGATTTGGCAAGTCCAAGTAAAGGACATCATCATCCAACAAGGCTTGCAAAAGGCTTTAAAGGGGATTAAATCTAAGGCGGCGAGTATGAGTAATGATGATTGGGAAGAGTTCGATCTTCAGGCTTGTTCATCAATCCGGTTATGTCTTGCTAATGAGGTCATATATAGTGTGATGGGAGAAAATACCGCTGCCGGTATTTGGCTCAAACTAGAGTCTATGTATATGACCAAGAGCATGACGAACAAGATGTACCTTAAGAAGCGTCTTTATCGGTACATGATGGTCAATGGTTCAATGATGCAAGAGCACGTTAGTGAGTTCTGTCGACGTCTAGCGGATTATTTGAATGTTGGTATGAAGATGGATGATGAGGATCAAGCGTCATGTTTAATATCCTCCTTGCCAGAAAGCTATGAGCATCTAATGACTACATTCATGAACAGAGAAGTCGTCGATCTTGACGAAGTTCATAGTGCACTTCTTTCTTATGAGTTGATGAAGAAGACACGTGTAGAGAATAGCATTGATGCAGGTCAGGGGCTAGTGGCAAGAGGAAATTCGTATGAACAGAATTATTCAAGTAATGTGAATTCTAGGTCCAAGTCAAAGAAGCCTTTAAAACATGTACAGTGCTACAATTGCAATGAAAAGGGACATTACGCAAGAAATTGTCCTCACCCGAAGAAAGAGAACAAGAGAGATGGTCAGAAGAAAGGTATGGCAAAAATTGAGGCAAATTATGCTTTAGGCTCTGAAGAGGATGAGTTCAGTCTCTGTGTGACCGAAAGGTGGATTCTTGATTCCGGATGTTCCTACCATATGTGCCCGAATAGAAAGTGGTTTACTTCTTATGAGAGCATTAATGGTGGTTCCGTTTTAATGGGTAATGATGTTGCTTGTAAGACGGTAGGAATTGGAACTATACGGGTTAAGATGTATGATGGTGTAGTGAGGACTTTAACCGATGTGAGACATGTTCCTGAGCTAAAGAAAAGTCTTATTTCTCTTGGTACCTTGGACTCCAAAGGCCACAAGTTTGTGGGCGAAGGTGGAGTCCTAAATATTGTTAATGGCTCTTTAGTTGTTATGAAGGGTAAAAAATATGGAACCTTGTATATGATAGGTAGTACGGTGATAGGCGATGTAGCAATGGGTGCATGTAGTAATGATTCTGAGTGCACTAAGATATGGCACGCGTTTAGGGCATATGAGTGAAAAGGGTTTGTCCGAGTTTGCAAGCCGAGTGGTTCTTGAAGAACTTGAAGAAGCCAAGTATGGGGTTATGAGCATTGCGGCTATGGGGGAAGCAAGCAGAGTCAAGTTCAAGTCAAGCAACACACGACAACAAGGCATCCTTGACTATGAGCATAATGGATGTTTGGGGACCCTCCAGGGTGGCTTCCAAGGGAGGTAACCGCTATTATGTCTCATTCATTGATGATCATACTCGCTATGTGTGGGTGTATATGATGAAATCGAAAGATGAAGTGTTTGAGACATTTAAGAAGTGGAAGGCAAGGGTTGAGAATCGCACAGTTAGGAAGGTAAAGACATTACGGTCTGACAATGGTACTGAGTATACCTATGGACCTTTCCAAGAGTTCTGTGCGCAACAGGGAATTGCCAGACACTAGACAGTCAGGGGCACGCCACAGCAGAATGGAATGGCAGAGAGGATGAATAGAACTTTGCTTGAAAGAGCAAGATGTTTATTGTCTAATGTCAGTCTAGGCAAAGAGTATTGGGCAGATGCAGTGTCCATGGCGTGTTACTTGTACAATAGGTCACCAGTACCAGCTATAGATTGCAGGACACCTTATGAGGTGTGGTCAGATAACCCAGCTGATTATAGTATTTTGCGAGTGTTTGGATCGACAGCTTACTACCATGTGAGGGACAGCAAGCTAGATCTTAGAGCTAAGAAGGCCATATTCTTAGGCTTCATAAATGGGGTAAAGGGATGTAAATTGTGATGTCTAGAAGACCACAAGTTCCTGGTCAGCAGAGATGTTACCTTTGATGAGACTTTCGCGGTTATCTTCAAGAAGTCGAAAGTAGCCGGGCGTAATGGTGAGTCCATAGAAGTTCAAGCCACCGAGCTTGAGTTGTCTGATGCAGCAGATGACTGGTTAGATCATGATGAGGTACCAAATCATGGAACCACACAGCAACAGGAAGAAGAGCAAGAGCATCCGCAACTTGTAGTGGCTGACCCTAGGCCACAGAGACAAGTTAAAGAAGTGCACAAGTATGGGCACGAGAAGCCGGTGAAACACTATGGTCAGGTGGATTTAGTGGCATATGCACTGAATATCGAAGATGATGAGCCAGATAGCTTCAAGGAAGCTGTTAGAGATGCTCATTACAGAGATTGGTTGGTAGCTATGCAAGCAGAGATGGAATCTCTTGATAAAAATCACACATGGGACCTAGTTTTATTGCCAAAGGGCAAAAGGACTATCGGCAGTAAATGGGTGTTCAGAAAGAAAGAGGTCCTTCCTGAGTCCGACAAAGTACTGGGTACAAGGCAAGAGTGGTAGCAAAATGGTTTTTCACGGAAGGAAGGAGTCGACTACAATGAGGTATTTTCCCGGTGGTCAAACATACGTCCATTCGTGTGTTATTGAGTTTAGTTGCTCACTTCAACTTGGAGTTAGAGCAACTTGATGTGAAAACTGCTTTCTTGCATGGGGACTTGGAAGAAGAGATCTATATGAGACAACCTGAAGGGTTTGTCGTTCTTTGAAAAAGAAGATTATGTATGCAAATTGAATCGGTCAATTTATGCGGGTTAAAGCAATCACCCGTGCAATGGTACAAGCACTTTTGACATTCATGATGCAACATGAGTACAACCAAGTAAGTATGATCAGCCGTGGTCTACTTTAGAAGGCTTTCGTGGTAATGACTTCATCTATTTCTTGCTTTATGTGGATGACATGCTTATTGCTTCCAAAAGCATGGTGGAGATAGACAAGTTAAAATCTCAACTTAGCTCTGAGTTTGAGATGAAAGACTTAGGTGGAGCCAAGAAGATACTGGGCATGGAGATTGACAGAGATAGGAAGAAGTGGCGGATAGTTGTATCTCAGAAGAAATACCTTCAGAAAGTAATTTCTCGATTTGGTATGGAGAATGCAAAGTCGGTTTCTACACCTTTAGCTGGGCATTTTAGGCTTTCAGCTAAGTTCTCTCCTAGTTCGGTGGAGGAACAAAAGCATATGGCTAATGTTCCTTATGCAAGTGCCGTGGGCAGTTTGATGTATGTTATGGTGTGCACACGCCTATATATTTCACAGGCAGTTAGTGTTGTAAGGAGGTATATGGCAAATCCTGGGAAGCAGCATTAGGAGGCAGCAGTGAAATGGGTACTAAGGTACTTGAAGGGTACCTTGGATGTGGGATTAGCTTATGGTGGAGGCACTTGTTATGTCAGTGGGTTTGTGGATTCTGATTATGCAGGTGATCTAGATAGACGACGATCGACTACTGGTTATGTGTTTATGATGCATGGTGCACCGGTTAGTTGGAGGTCTATGCTACAGGCTACAGTTGCTCTATCTACTACTGAGACAAAGTATATGGCAGTGGCAGAGGCAGTGAAAGAGTCACTATGGCTTCGAGGTCTTCTAGATGATATGGGTATTGAGCAGAACAGTGTTGCTTTGTATTGTGATAGTCAGAGTGTTATTCATTTGGCAAAGAACTAAGTTCATCATGCTCGGACCAACCATATTGATGTCCGTTATCACTTTATACGGGATGTCGTTGAGGATGGTGATGTAGCACTTGAGAAAGTGGACACCCATGACAATCCTGTTGATATGCTGACGAAAGTTGTCACCGAAGTTAAGTTCCAACACTGTTTGGACTTGCTCCAAATCCTACATGTTTGAAAGGGCCCTTTGTGGGCCCCTTCGGGGCAGTTGACTGTGAGTCTTCCTTGTTGGATGTGTTCCTACTGGATGTGTTATTGCTGGATGTGTTCGGCTTGGTTTTATGTGTTAAAACCTCACCGAGGTGGAGAATGTAGAGAAAAAGGATTTTTTTTTCTCTTTCATGTCTAGAGCGCACCTGCGCCTCAGATGGACACGACCTGCGCTGTGACCAGTGGTTTTGAGCGCACCTGCACCCTCGATGGGCGCCACTCTCTAGTGTTTTGGGCGCACCTGCGCTTCCGATGGGCGCGACCTGCGCTCCACCAATTTCAACCCGAAATTCACTGTTTCGGAAGCTTTTCTGAAATAGTATAAAAATAGGTTTTTTCTGTAGAAACCTAACTTTTCCAAAAACCAAGAAAGAGAGAGATTATAAGAGAGCAATTCTTTGTGAGTTGAGTATTCATTCTTTGTGAGTGAATTGAGAGACTTGTAATTGTTACTCCGGACATCTAGTAAAGCTTGGAACTCGCAATGTGGACGTAGGCAAATTGCCGAACCACGATATATTTCGTCTTGTGGTTTGTTCTTCTTTTACATTAATTGTTTTACTTTATATGCTTGTTATTTAATATTGAGAAATGTTGGGATATTGCTTGGAGGGTGTTGAAGTCTTGTCTATTGAGAAAGATTGATCCTTGTGTTGGATTGATCCGTTTGTTGTAGGTAACGTTGTTTCCGCAGTCATTTATTCACAACAACTACATACCTGAAAATGATCCATTAAATTTCAAGTACACTCATATATAGTGCTAATTTCATTGAAACATTCCAATCCCCTTGGATAACTATATATTTGTACTTAATCATAAAACGTAATGAAGTAAATAACACATTTCCAATCTAATTCATATAAATTTAATCAGCCTAATCCAAATCCAAATGAAAAAATAACCTAATACTTGACACTCTCAACTGTTGAAAGTTACAATAAGTTTGAATACAAAACATATCTGAGGTTAAGACACTTGTGGACCAATTAAGAAATTCTCCAACTTTATATCTCTGTGTATGACATGATTTCCATGGCAACATATCAGGTTCGTGCAAGTGATGAAATGTGCTATTGACACACGTAAAAAAACATTGGTATAAGATATTTGCAAACAAAAATAGGTATGCTTCCATAAAATTGTTTTGCATCTATGTACAAGAAAACAAAGCTGCTAAGTAGGGCAACTTATTCCCTAACCAATAACTCGGTGGTAACACGTTTCTCGCTGAAAAATTTGCACTTCTGGAGCTCCTTGTAAAGTTCGCCTTTCACTACATATTCAAATATCAAATTTACCCGGGTCTGCAATCATAAAATGAAAACAAAGTAACTTAGTCATATTACTAAGAATAGGATGAATAGGATGACAAAAACTAACTTAATAAGGTATTTAAACCATAAACTGAGGTAGGAAATGAAAATTAATCTAGTGAAATTATTTACAATTAACCTTCTAAGAGTTCTCCTGCAAAGAATGAAAGAATACACTTGAATTAAATCCAGTAAGTAAACAAAAGTTTTAAGCTAAAGTCTTATAACACATTGGCAACTAGGGTTGGTTATCGAGCTACCCGAGTCGAGTATTGGCATGCTCAAGCTCGACTCACACATTTAGCGAGCATGCTCAAGCTCGACTCGAACTTGACTTCGAGCTTAATATAGGGCTCAAGCTCAAATTCAAGTTCGACTCGACTCGTTCAGTACGAGCTCAAATTCGAGTTCGAACACAAGCTCCAACTCAACAAAAGAAGAAAGAGATTCACAGTTTGCATTTCAAACTAAAAATAGTTCATTTACCGTACCTAAAAACACAAGTTCCAACTAATAAAACAAAACCCCATCTTGCAAAATGATTTTAAACTAGCTATTTGGGAAGAAGACTAGACTCACCTCTAAACTAATTAAACAGAAGTCGACAGAACTCAATCTCGCCTTGTCGCGAGAATAAAAGAAAACCCAATAGCCACACCTAGGTCATATTTTGAATTTTCACACTTAACTTTAGTGTTTACAAGAGATGGGTCACAAAAGTTTTTAAGGTGGATAGATGGTTAATTAGTAAACTTTGGTTTCTCTTAAGTAGCTTGTATAAGCTATTGGCGTGAAAATGAATGGAGAAAAAAATGGGTCTGTAATTGCTTTATTCTAACCTTGTACGCACTTTCAACTAACAAAGAAAGCAATAATGTGAAAAGGCATACGTAAAGTGACATTGATCAAGCACACCAACAAACAAAAAACAGGGAAATATGAAAACGGGTTCTTACCTTAGCTGTATTGGACTGTATTCCTTATTCTACATGCGTCCTTTCCTGCCTCCCTGGCTATTCCTAAGGTTCCTTTTGCCTCCCTTGCTTCAGCGTGCTCCTTCATTCGTGGGTAGAACACCTTCTTGGTAATACCTTCTGAAACAGGTTGTAGCAGCTTACAAGTGTTAGAGAGGGTCAAAGCAATGGAAAGTCATATTCGAAATGGATAAAAAGCGCAGCTTTACAAGTAAGGCACCACTGTAAATATATTTAAAAAAACACTATAATTATTAAACAAACAAACCAAACAAGAGGACTCACCTACAAGATTGAAAAACAGTACCTTGAAACAATACTGCTAACTGCTACAAGATTGAAAAACAGTACCCTGGGGTAAGGTTGTAACTTGTAAGATCCTATTACCAGTTCATTGAGATGATCGAACTAGGATGTTGGCATTAGGCAACGATCATAAGTTTTCAAAGGTTTTGAATACAGCTGGTCTTTTGCAGTTACCCAAAGCCGATCTTTTGCAACGTCAAAATAGAAATTTGATAGATCTACAGTTGAAAAGCGTTGAATTATCTGAAAAATCACAGATATGTCAAAACAAAGCCAAACCGATTTTCGATACTCATGCACTGCAAGTACAAGCATTTCTTCTACTGCAGCCACAACAGGAAGTGATTGGATGCCGACAACATTATAACGTCGGCTGCAAAGAGTGGGATGCTCAGAAAAGGAACCAACTTTGGTGGAGTAATTCCAGCATCTCTCACATTTTGATCCGTCTGCACGGGATACACCAACCCATACTTTCTTCCCTTGGATTAGACAATCTCCGAATATGGAATACTTTTCAGCAATTCCATTTCCCATAGATGAAAGAATTTCAACCCGCAGGTCATAATATCAATGAATAAACATGATATAGGTCCAACTTTGAATGCTAGAAGCAGAGCAATTCAGCTTATAGAATTCAACTAGTCAACTGATCCGATGGTACTCCCTTTGGTGTATTTTAGGATAGCCCTTCATTAAATAGTTAAAAGCATTTACCAAGAAAATAAACACCATTCTTGGTGCAGAGCAATGCATACTTGAGAAGTTATAAATATGCGATGCAATTCATCAAGATCATTGCTTTGGATGCACACGCCTCATGTAATTTAGAGGACAAGTCGGCATCGAATCGTGGAGATAAATCTTTGCATCTAAGCCGAACCTATTAACTTTCCAGAGTGAGCGATCTCCAAAACCTTATTCACCTCCGGTTCTCGGTGGCCAAACATAAGAAATAGCATCAATTTTCACATAATATGACACTATGCTAGAAACACTATTAGAACTAATATTTAGCAAAATTAGTTGAAGCTTTCGCCAACAGCTTTACATCATCGATACTGGAGGCACGTGATTATGACCTATGACCGTTTCTTTAGTCTTATGGAAGTGCCAAAAAGTATGGGCAATTGTTAGATGACGATCATAATTCCAATCACGGCAAGAGTAGTTAGCAAGGTCTTGGATGACTTGTTATTGTGCTAAAGTTTGATCGATATTTAGTATCATTCGGTGGAAACGCTTTCATCTCCAATTAACTTCACAACACAACAACAACAACAACAACAAGATAAAAAGACCAATTTAGAGACACAAATCATTAGAACTTGAGATATAAAAGAATAAAGAATGAACCTTTTGTTAAATGACGAGGTGAGAGAGAATATATAGTTCAAATTTGAGAACCTGCATCAAGTAAAGATAAACAAATAAAGATTAAGAAAATAAAAAGTCTTATAGAAAGAAAATGAATGACTATTGGAGTTCGACTGAAAACTTGAAGTTGAACGGTTATCGGAGTTCCCAACTAACCAAAATTTTCTTTTTGAAATTGAAAAACTTAAGAAGAGAGAGTCGTGGGCGTTCGAACCTTTTTCCTTTTTTTTTGGTAGAGGAGATCAGGAGAGCACGTACTGCTCCACTGGGCTGAAAGTGTTTGAAGGAACGTGGCCTCACTAGGCTAGTAGGCTATGTTGGTGTGTATAATTTGTGTGTCTAAGTAGTTATTTTTTTAGGGTTTAGGGTTTAAAAAATAGTTATTTTTTAGTGAAGCTCGTGGCGGTACTGACCGAAAACTGAATGGGTTATATAAGAAAGTAACATAAAGTGGGCGTGTTGTGTTTCAAATTAGTTGTTTTTTAATGGAGTTGTGGGCTCGCACTGGACCAAAAACTAGTTTGGTCAAATAATAGGTACAATGGTCACTTAAAAGTCGGATAATATGTAACTATTTTAGTGAAATGGTCACAAATAGTTCTCCACACATATACACCTTCTTTAGAAAAAATGATTTGTGACTGTTTTGAAAATGCACGTCACCAAAAACTTTTTAAAACAGTCACAAAAACCTTTTTCTGTCATTTGTAACCGTTTCAAATAGAACAGTCATAAATAACATTTTAAAACAGTCACAAAAAGCCTTTTTTCTACTAGTCAATTGTAGCATGTAGCATAGACCTCCAACTAACCGGTGCACCATGCATCATAAACACATAACTAGTAGTCGATCGTCATCTATTTAGATCACCTGCATAATCTAAATTCACATACCTATTGACATAACAAGTGCCTCCACCATAAACTAATCCCACATCCAAGGTACCCTTCAAGTACCTCAACACCCATTTCACTGTTTCCCAATGCTACTTCCAAGGATTTTCCATATACCTGCTTATAACACTAACTGACTGTGAAATGTTTGGGCGTGTGCACACCATAACATACATCAAACTGCCCACTGCACTAGCATAAGGAACATGAGCCATATGCTTTTGTTCCTCCAGCGAACTAGTAGAGAACTTAGCTGAAAGCCTAAAATGCCCAGCCAAAGGAGTAGAAACCGACTTTGCATTCTCCATACCAAAATGAGAAATTACTTTATGAAGGTATTTCTTTTGAGATACAACTATATATATCCGTCGCTTCTTCCTATCTCTGTCAATCTCCATGCCCAATATCTTCTTGGCTCCACCTAAGTTTTTCATCTCAAACTCAGAGCTAAGTTGAGATTTCAACTTATCTATCTCCACCATGCTTTTGGAAGCAATAAGCATGCCATCCACATAAAGCAGGAGATAGATGAAATCATTACCATGAAGCCTACAAAAGTAAACACAACAGTCATAGTTACTTCGGGTGTACTCATGTTGCATCATTAACATGTCAAAGCGTTTGTACCATTGCGTTGGCGATTGCTTTAAACCATACAGTGACCGATTCAACTTGCACACATGATCTTCTTTCTTAGCAACAACAAAACCTTAAAGTTGTCTCATATAGATCTTTTCCTCCAAGTCCCCATGCAAGAAAGCAGTTTTCACATCAAGTTGCTCTAACTCCAAGTCGAAGTGAGCAACTAAACTCAATAACACGCGAATGAAAGTATGTTTTACTACCGGGGAAAATACCTCATTGTAGTCGACTCCTTCTTTCTGTGAGAAACCCTTCGCTACCACTCTTGCCTTATGCCTAGTACTGTCAGACTCAGAAAGGACCTATTTCTTTCTAAACACCCATTTACTGCCGATAGTCCTTTTGCCCTTTGGCAATAAAACTAGGTCCCATGTGTGATTTTTATCAAGAGATTCCATCTTTTCTTGCATAACAACCAACCAATCTCTTTAATGAGCATCTTTAACAACTTCCTAGAAGCTATTTGGCTCATTATCTTTAATATTTAGTGCATATGCCACTAAATCCACCTGACTATAGTGTTTCACCGGCTTCTCGTGCCCATACTTGTGCACTTTTTTAACTTGTCTCTTTGGCTTAAGTTCAGCCACTACAAGTTGCGGATGCTCATACTCTTCTTTCTATTGTTGCGTGGTTCCATGATTTGGTATCTCATTATGAACCAACCAGTCATCTGCTGCATCAGACAACTCAAGCTCAATAGCTTGAACTTCTATAAACTCACCATTCTGCCCAGCTTTTTCCAGCTTACTGAAAGATAACACGAAAGTCTTATCAAAGGTAACATCTCTGCTGACTAGGAACTTGTGGTCTTCTAAACACCACAATCTGTATCCCTTTACCCTATTTGCGAAACCTAAGAATATAGCCTTTTAGCTATAGGATCTAGCTTGCTTTCCCTCACATGGTAGTAAGCAGTCGATCCAAACACTCACAAAAAAAATACTATAATTAGCTGGATTACCTTACCACACCTCATAAGGTGTCTTGCAATCGATCTATAGCTGGAACTGGTGACCTATTGTATAGGTAACACGCCATAGACACTGCATCTGCCCAATACTCTTTGCCTAGACTGGCATTAGACAACAAACATCTAGCTCTTTCAAGCAAGATTCTATTCATCCTTTCTGCCATTCCATTCTACTGAGGCGTGCCCTTGACTGTCCAGTGTCTGACAATTCCCTGTTGTGCACAAAACTCTTGGAAAGGTCTATAGGTATACTCAGTACCATTGTCAGACCATAGAGTCTTCACCTTCCTATATGTGCGATTCTCAACCCTTGCCTTCCACTTCTTAAATATCTCAAACACTTCATTTTTTGTTTTTATCATATATACCCACACATAACGAGTATGATCATCAATGAATGAGACATAATAGCGGTTACTTCCTTTGGAAGCCACTCTGGAGGGTTCCCAAATATTTGTATGCACATAATCAAGGATGTATGTTGTCATGTGCTTGCTTAAACTGAACTTGACTCTGCATTGCTTCCCATAAACATAATGCTCACAGAACCCCATACTTGGCTTCTTTAAGTCCTTCAAGAACCCTCGCTTGCACAACTCAGGCAAACCCTTTTCACTCATATGCCCTAGTCGCATATGCCACATCCTAGTGCACTCAGAATCATCATTACATGCATCCACTGCTACATCGCCTATCACCATACTACCAATCAAAGTATACAAGGTTCCATGTCTTTGACCCTTCATAACAACTAAAGAGCCATTAACAATCTTTAGGACTCCACCTTCCCCCACAAACTTGTGGCCTTTGAAATCCAAGGTACCAAGAGAAATAAGATTTTTCTTTAGCTCAGGAACATGCCTCACATCAGTTAAAGTCCTCACTACACCATCATGCATCTTGACCCGTATAGTTCCAATTCCTACTGTCTGACAAGCAACGTCATTACCCATCAAAACGGAACCACCATCAATGCTCTCATAAGAAGTAAACCACTTTCTATTCGGGCACATATGGTAGGAACATCCATAATCAAGAATCCACCTTTCAGCCATATAGTCTTGTGTGGACACTGTTTCGGCAATAAACTGCTTCAACACAACGAGAGCAATGGTAAAGAACGCACTAAGAAACAGAGGAATTTGATGTTGGGGAGATGAAACTCAACCAAATAATGGCGCCTCATTTATTCCAAGATCTATTCTCTAGGGATCAAGTTTCAACGTAGTTCCTTATGAAAAATAATGTGGTATTTATATAGGTAGAGTAAAGAGTCATTGTAGCTCAAGTAATCTTGTATCTTGAGTAATTGTGATAGAGTATAACCAATTAACCGATAACTATCTCTTTGATAAGAAATGAATCGGACATAAATCAACGCATACATTAGTGGCAAGCCATGTGGCTAAGGTTCAGCCCTTTAGACACATGAGTTAATGGGCCCCATACATTGATCCATGATATTGCTAATTGGGCTTTAGCCCCTGTTGATTAAATGAATAAAATAGAGACCCCTACTAATGGGCGTTTAACGTAGGTGGGGGTCGAACACGCCCTCTTTGTCGCTTAACAAAGTTCACATGGCAAAGAAAGAAAAAAAAAAAAAAAAAATCATGGAAAACTTGAAATAATAAAAGAGTAAGCGAGTGTATAACAAAATGTCGTGTGAACGTAAGCGATAAGAAAAATGGACAATCGGAAAAAAGTCGTGAATTAGCGGAAATGAAAAAATGTCAAATTAACGAATTAACGTATACGGGACACAATGACGTAGTTAAATAAAAAATGGCCGAAAATGCAACGATAAAATAAAAGATGCACATAAATAAAATTGCAAAAGAAATTGATTGGCGAAAAATAAAGCAGCGTCACGTGATATTTGAAATTTGAGTGTGATGAAGCGTGCCAACGGAATAGCGATATTCGGATTATACCGCTGAAAACTGTGGAGAAAAATCCGCGAATGTCTGTGAACGAAATAATTGGAATTCGAAATATGTCCAAATAACGAGAAGATGTGAACGTGAAAATACCACAGAAACTAGGACTCCAAAATTAAATCTGGATTGGATAATGCTTATCATCAAGTCTTGCACATGAATTCGGTTTGGTGTAGCTAATAGAATTACACATGGACTGAAATACGGACCAGCTCAAAGAATATATAAACAGAGAACAGAGAGGCTCGATCCAAACCGGCCATTAGGTTCGACGAAGAAAAGCGGCGTGTAGAGAATACAAAAGTCTTTATTGGAAAAGTTCCAATCATGGTGCGTTCAACTTGTCGTAATTTGTTCAAGTGTCTAATATTGAGAAAGATTTGGTAGAACATGGGGAATGCCCATATGATCAAGGTGGGTATTTCATTATTAATGGGAGTGAGAAAGTCTTGATTGCTCAAGAAAAGATGAGTACTAATCGGGTATATGTTTTCAAGAAAAAGCAGCCTAATAAGTATTCCTACATTCTGGGTTCGTTCCATGGCAGAATCTCAAGTTAAGCCTTTACGCTAAAGATGTTTCGAAGCGGCTGCTATCTAAAGGAGGGTGTATTCGAAGTTACCTTACCCTTTATACGAACGGAAATACCAATGGCTGTTGTTTTCCGTGCGTTGGGGTTTATCCCCGACAAAGCGATACTTTGGAACATATCCTTCTACGACTTGAAAGACCCGAGATGATGGAGTTACTTGGTAGTCCCCTGGAAGAAGCGTCGTGATTCAGAGCGAAGAGGTCGCGTTGGACTACATTGGTAAAAGAGGATCACTTCCGGTGCGCCCAAGGAAAAAGGATAAAAGTTTGTCAAGATATACTTGCAAAGGAAATGGTTCCTAATTAATGCAAGAGGGTCTTTGGAGGAGAAGGTCACCGCAAAATAAAGAAAGCTTACTATGTAGGATATGTCATACATAGACTTACGCTCAGTGCTCTTGGCGAAGGCCCAAGATGATAGGGACCATTATAAAACAAAGAGACCGGACCTTTGCCGGGTCCTTTACTTGGAGGATTGTTCAAAGCTATTTAGTAAATTGACAAAGGATTTGAAAAAAATATGCTCAAAAGTGTGTTGAGAGTGGAAAAGATGTTGACTTGCTATTTGGGATTAATGCTATAACAATTACAAAGGGGTCCGATATATATTCTTTCCATCGGAACCGGGGACCGCTTTGATGGAGCCGGTACAAGACCGAACGTCACAAGTATTGAATCGCTTTGACATATGCTTCCACATTGTCACACTTTTGCGAAGGCTAAACTCTCCCATAGGTCGGAAGGGAAATCGGTAAAGCCCGGCAGTTGCATAACTCACAATGGGGAATGATATGGCCCATTTAAACACCGTAAGGACAGCATGTGGGCCGGTGAAAAATCTCGCATTGATGGTTCACATAACAATAGGAGGATCATCAACAGATTCAATTTTGGAATTTTTAGAAGATTTGAGTATCGAGAACTTTGTGGACATTTCTCCCAGTTATTCTCAAGGCAACCAAGATTTTTGTCAATGGTTCGGGTTGGTATTCATCGTAGTCCCGAAAGCATTTGGTCAAGGACCCGGTGATACCGAGGAGAGAGGGTGATGTTAATCAGAACTTGAATTGTCCGAGATATTCACTTTCGGGGAATTACTTACTCTATACGGACTATGGTCGCCGCAGTTCGGCCCATTGTTTATTTGAAGAGAATCAACTACCGCCGATTAAGAAAAGGGACATCGAAAACTTGCAAAGAACGCACCGTAGAGGGGGTGGATGGAATGAGCTTGTGACAAAACATAGATACAGAAGAAGAGGAGACTACCATGATTGCCATGACCATCCATGATCTTGTAGTTGCAAGGAGCGATCCAGAAAAGGCATGTTCTGATACTAACACTCATTGTGAAATCCATCCATCAATGATATTAGGTGTATGTGGGGAAACTTTAAACACGATATAGTGCATCTCTAGTAAAGGAGGGGCATCATAACCGCACATAACAACCTGGTCCGGTGCATCCGAAATATGAAATAACAAACAAGATACGGTGCAACACCAGCAAAGGAAGGGCACCCGCACGTGTTCCATTAATCCGCCCAGATGAACCCGGTTTTGAGCTTTTCGACCCGATTTTTTGACCTATCCTCGACCCGGTTTTATTTTTTTTTTTTTTCGGGGAGAAACTACCGCACTATATAATGGCGAAAAAAACACTCGAGAAGAAAACTCGATGACGATCGCAAACTTGGTGAGGTGGAAAGAAGGTGACAGATATAACGAATACACGAGGCCACGGCATAATCTAGCTCAGGATCGAGCAGCTTCAAATTGGATCGGCTAGGATATTAAGCTTAAATTATTGAGTTTCGATAAAACTTAAATTTAGCCTGTCGAAGAAGACGAAGAAAACGGAGACAACTGGAAAGAATATAACAGAGCGGTGCCAGAAACAGATATGTTAGTATTTTTTTATAAGTTGTCGTAAAATTTTGGTGAAGTCTGAAAGACTGACGAAAAATTTATTCTTGTCGTCGCAGGTAGAAACAGTGGTACGACGGGAGAAAGAATATTTCCGAAAATACCGCGAAGAAAAGTTTCGCTCCGCATGATCTCAATGCCTTGTAAAAAATAAATAAGGTGAAGATAATTTTCAATCCACTCAGAAAGTTCGGCTTAATGCCTTAAAATAATGAAGCTGTCAAAAAATTTCACTTGGTAAATTTCTCGTAGAAAGATCGGCAGAATGCCTTCGAAAAAATAATGATGCTGATGGAAATTTTCACTCGGAAAATTTTTCGGAGAAAGATCGGCACAATGCCATAGAAAAAATAATGACGCTGACGAAAATTTTCGCTCGGAAAATTTTCCGTAGAAAGATCGGCACAATGCCTTAGAAAAATAATGAAGCTCGAGAAAGATTTCGTGAAAAAATGTGACGTATTGCGAATTCTCGCCGCACGGAGAAACCGGCGGTATTATGAGCAAATTATATTCATAAAGAGTCGATGGAGAAAAGTTTAGTACGTAAAGACGCCAATTAATGTCGAGAAGAATTAAATTTAAATGTGAAGTTTCGTTGAGAAAGAGCGATTACAATGCCTTAGAAAAAGAATGATCAAGGAAAATAATTAACCGAAAGCGCAATTTTAATGCATATTTCGGAGAAGGAAAATAGTTAACCGAAAAGCGGAAAATAAAAGAACTGGATTGTAAAGGAAAGAATGATAGAGAATGTCGGGTGACTATTCAAAACCAATGGCTAAAAGAAAAAGTGTCGCTCACCGTGGATGAACTCGAAAAATACTTTAAGCGGTGCCAATGATTATTGACAAAGATGAAACAGGTATGTTAGTATTTTTATTTATCAATTATCGTGAAATTGTGGTTAAGTCTGAAAAAACGATTTAAATGATTTGTATTTTTGTCGCAGGTTGAAATGGCGGAATTACGAAAGCAAAAAATATAGTTACAAAGAGTCGACGGAGAAAAGTTTCGCAAAAAGATGTCAAGTAATGTCGTAGAAGAAATTAAATAATGAAGTCGCCGGAAAGTTTAACTGGAAAGTTGTATTTTTAGAAAGATCGGCACAAGGCCTTAGAAAAAATAAGGAAGATGAAGAAAGGTTTTGCAGTGGTGATCGCTACCGCAATGCCAGAAGAAATAAAGAAGTCGGAGAAAATTTTCGCCAGAAAAATTGATGAAAAATGTCTCTAAATATCGCCCAATGCCTTAGAAGCCCGGGAAAGTTTCGTTGAGAAAGAGCGCAATGCCTTAGAAAAAAAATAATGAATGCGGAAGATAATTAACGAAAGTGCTTGCAAGGTTTAAAGCAGATTTCAAGAAGAAAAAATGAAGATTTAATTGAGCTTAATCGTGAAGATAATTGATGAGACAATTGATTAGGTAATTGTGTGAATGTAATACCATAGAGCTAAAACTTCTTTTGATGAAAAATAAATAAAAATAAAGTACGCGTTTTTGCTATTGAATGTTGTTGTTGTGACGGATAACATAATGGAAAATTGACAATGTTGTTGATTTATGTAGTTGAAATGAAATAGAACGAGGCCCCATGTAGAGAAAAAACGCCCCAACGCGCATACTTAACTTTGCAAAATTAGGCTAAGCGAGCATAAAAGCGTTCAAACTTAGGCCGACGGCTAAACGTGGTAAACCTCGCCGATTTTGTCCGAACGATAGTAATGGACTAAGCGTTGTTTAAAAGCGTTCAAACTTTAGACAAACAAAGTTAAATGCGATAACTTCGCCGATTTTTGTCGTGTAAGTGATATTAACGAACTAAGTAAGCGTAAAACATTCAAACTTAGACTAGCCGGTTAAACGTAGTAACTTCACGATTTTGTCGTAGTGATAGTAATTAGTAAGCTTAGCGGTAAAAGCTAAATGTGGTTCAAACTTAGACCGACAAAGCTTAAATGTGGTAACTTCACGATTTTTTCGAATGATAGTAACTAACTGCTTGAAAGCGTAAAAACGCTCAAACTTAAATTGACGAAAAAGATGATTGTAAAAGTGATGTGTCTTGACCCTTCGCTTCTAACGGGCGCTAAGAGATAAGCTAATGAATCTGCATGACGTAAGTCATTTCGGGTCTTTGAGTGATAGAGATGCTATCAAATTGTCGAAAGCAAGACTACATATCAAACTAAGATAAGCCGCCATACGCCATCTCTTTGCTTCAAAAGACCCACCAAACCGATTGGCAACAAGGCAGAACTGTATAACCGAGCTTTCGCGACCCCCAAATCAAAGCCGTTCTCAAGGCACAAATGGCAGCCTCATTTCGGCTTCGTTATTTGAAGCCAGGAAGCCAAGTCACACAGATTTTCCAATCTTTTCTCCGCCGGGTTTAACAAAAATGCATCCAATTCCGCACCATTTATTTCGGGAGCCATCCGAGTAAACAATCCATAGGTTAATGGGATTAGGAATTGCGTTTTCATGTTGGTCTTCGCCGCTTCCCAGGTTATTGGCGGCGTAATGTCTTCCATAGATTCTTCCCGGATAAAAAAAATCGTCAATAGGAGAATCATCAATCGAAAATCAGCTACCAAATAAGCCGTGAGCATGTCCTTTTTCAAGAGTACGACTTTCAAAGACAATGCTATATGCATTAAGATAACTTTCCCATTCGCTAATCTACTTGATTATTTGAAGGACTTGTCAATATAGGAGGATCGCCAAGTATTTCTTCGCTTGTTGCAATGCCATCTCACAATCAATATTCCAAGTTGCGCCCTCTTTAAAGTCTCAAGATCCTTCGATTTAACGACTATATCATTGATATAAGCCTCCATTATTTTTCCCAGCCAGATCGGAAAAATTGTATTGAAGAGTGAAATCCATTTCACCCTTAAGATTTAAACAGACATGACGCCTCGGGCCGAGCCTATGTGGAAGATGACACCGCCATTACCTCTTACAAGAGTTAGAGATTTTAGGCGTACACACTTTCGGGTCCGACCGAGATTGTCTTTTTTCTTTTATGTAACCAACCTATCTAGGTCGGTAGTTTGTCGGGATTGTGGTCTTCCTCTAGTTGCTTCAGGACACCTTCATCCCTTTTTTGGTTGGGACATGCGGGATGGCGCTTTTTCTCAAATCTGCGAGGTCGGCCTTCCCTCGCCGTCGGTCCGGCTTCTAGGATGAAGGTTTTCATTATACTTTCTTCTCGCGGACGCCTTTTTCCCTCGTCCGATGGACTCGTCTAGATGACGATTTTCCGCGAAATCTGCGAGGTCGGCCTTCCCTCGCCGTCGGTCCCATCGGGATGAAGTTTTTCCTTATACTTTCTTCCATGATGCTTTTTTCCCTGTCGACGGACCGGACCGCCTAGGATGACGATTTTCCGCGAAATTGCGAGGTCGGCCTTCCCTGTCCGTCGGTCGGTCCTGGGATGAAGTTTTTCCTTATACTTTCGCCCATGACACTTTTTTTTCCGCCCGACCGATTAGATGACGATTTTCCGCGAAATCGCGAGGTCGGCCTTCCCCGGTCAGTCGGTCCGGCCGGGATAAAGAAGAATACCTTCCATTATCTCTTATTGGAGTTAGAGGTCTTTGGCGGTATGCACGATCAGCTCCGACCGGTGATTGTCTTTGTCTATCCTCAGAACCCAACCTCAGATAGGGGCGGTAGTCACCCTTGGCGGGGTGGTCGGTATAATTATACCACTTCTCCATGTTTTGTTGCTTTTGTCAGGATGCCCGCCCTCCTATCATGTCGACATATATCTCGGATGGCGGTCTTCCGAAATTGCTTCTCAGAGGTAAATCTTCCATTTGAGATCGGACATGTCTAGGGTAGTAGTTATCCCTGCCAATCCGATTCTCCCAATAAGTACGGGTAATAGGGTCATTACTCTTAGAGTGTGCACTGGTTGATTGTGTTTGAGAAATAACACGTTGTTGAGGACGATGAAGTGGATCTTCAAGACGGTCCCATACACTGGAATGGCCTCATGCGCCCATTCGCGGGTCATAATGTTGTTGAATTTGCGCCCTCGTCCAATCGGCCTTTGCCTCTTTGCCAGCTTCCTTCTCAAGTTCCTATTTTAAATTTTTGACTCATCGTAACTCACGCTCAACCGTATTAGGAGTGGCGGTAGCGAAGGCGGTGGTGGTGGCGGTGGCGCTGCTACGGTTGGATGTTGAGAATTGATCTTACCACTAGGAGCAACTTGATTGTTCAACGGTTCTTGCATTGGCCGATTTGAATTTAGAGGGTTGCAATTCCTATTAGCAGGAGGAATATGTTGACTATTTGGTCTGCTTCTTGTGCTTACCCTCTTGATTGTTTCATGTGATAATGAATTCTAAATTCCCCACAGACGGCGCCAATTATGTTTCGGCAATAAACTGCTTCAACACAACGAGAGCAATGGTAAAGAACGCACTAAGAAACAGAGGAATTTGATGTTGGGGGAGATGAAACTGAACCAAATAATGGCGGCGTACGTACCCAAGATCTATTCTCTAGGGATCAAGTTTCAACGTAGTTCCTTATGAAAAATAATGTGGTATTTATATAGGTAGAGTAAAGAGTCCTTATAGCTCAAGTAATCTTGTATCTTGAGTAATTGTGATAGAGTATAACCGGCTAAACCGATAACTATCTCTTTGATAAGAAATGAATTGGACATAAATCAACGATAGTACATTAGTGGCAAGCCATGTGGCTAAGGTTCACCTTAGACACTGCACATTGATCCATGATATCGTGAATCGGGCTTTAGCCCCGTTGATTAAATGAATAAAATAGAGACCCTACTAATGGACGTTTGCCACGTAGGTGGGGTCTAAAATGCAATACTGTAGACTCACATCGTCCCCTTTAGAGCCTGAAGCAAAACTTGCCTAAATTAACTTTAGCCTTACCTTTCTTCTTACCATTGTACTTGTTATCTTTCTTCGAGTGAGGACAATTACTTGCGTAATGTCCCTTTTCATTGCAATTATAGCACTTCACATGTGTCAAAGGCTTTTTTGACTTGGACCTAGACTTCTTATTGCTTGTAGAAGCCTTTTCATACAACCTTCCTCTTGCCACTAGCCCTTGTCCTGCATCAATGCTATTCTCTACTCGTGTCTTATCCATCAACTCATAAGAAAGAAGTACACTCTGAACTTCGTCAAGATCAACATCTTCTCTGTTCATAAATGTAGTAATTAGATGCTCATAGCTTTATGGCAAAGAGAATATTAAACATGTCATTTGATTCTCATCATCCATCTTCATGCCAACATTCAAATAATCCGCTAGGCGTCGACGGAACTCACTAACGTGCTCTTGCATTGTTGAACCATCTACCATCATGTACCGATAAAGACGTTTCTTAAGGTACATCTTGTTCGTCATGCTCTTGGTCATATACATAGATTCTAGCTTGAGCCAAATACCGGCAGCGGTATTTTCTCCCATCACATTATACATGACCTTATTAGCAAGACACAACCGAATTGATGAACAAGCCTGTAGATCAAACTCTTCCCAATCATCCTCACTCATACTCATTGCCTTAGATTTAATCTCTTTTAAAGCCTTGTGCAAACCTTGTTGGATGAGGATGTCCTTTACTTGGACTTGCCAAATCTCAAAGTTATTCTTCTCATTAAACTTCTCTACTTCAAACCTTGCATTTGACATCTTGGGAGCCATTTTTCAAGTCACACACAATAACCCAAAAAATATTTTTCACTTGAGAATTTTATTGAACACCTTATCTACGCAAATTTTGAGCACTATGGTTCTTCACCAAAA
Source organism: Coptis chinensis (assembly GCF_015680905.1). Classification (NCBI taxonomy): domain Eukaryota; kingdom Viridiplantae; phylum Streptophyta; class Magnoliopsida; order Ranunculales; family Ranunculaceae; genus Coptis; species Coptis chinensis. Next base: position 19,201,777 of record NC_141456.1, on the reverse strand, counting down.
CTCAAAATCCTAAGTCGTATACTCCGCTCTGATACCAATTGTTGTGAATAACTAACACCGAAAATAACGTTATCCACTACAAATAGATTAACCCCTACACAAGGATTGATCTTTTTATCTAGACAAGACTTCAACACCCTCCAAGTACTATCCCAAACACTTCTTAATGTCAATTAAACAAGCATATAAAGTAAAACAATTAATATAAAAGAGAACACACCACAAGACAAGGATATATCATGGTTCGACAATTTGCTTACGTCTACACTGCGAGTTCTAAGCTTTACTAGATGTCCAGAGTAACAGATTACAAGAGCCCTCAATTCACTCACAAAGAATGAACACTCAACTCACTAAGAATTGCTCTCTTACAATCTATTTTTCTTGGTTTTGGTTAGGTTAAGTTTTTACATAAAAAAATTATATTTATATCTTTTAAAAAACAAATAAGTCTTAAATATGGTGGGGCGTGGTGCCTTGGCCGAAGCAAAAGTCGAGCACGCGTGCCTAACAACCTGTTAAGTAACAAAAAAGAGAGGATGGTAACAATTTGTTTATAAAGAGAAAAACTCCTTTTTGTCCAGCATACATATGGCATTTGGTATAAACAAGTTCCTAACAACCTGTTAAGCATGACAAAAAGAGAAAAACTCCTTTTTTTCTCTACAATCATCTTGGAGCAGCCAAGCGAACTCTTCGTTATATTCGGGCAACCAACAGCTATGGCATTTGGTATAAACAAGTTCCTCATTCAGTTTAGTTGGGTCTACTGATAGTGAGTGGGCAAGTTTCGTAGATGACCGAAAAAGCACAAGCGGGTTTGTTTTCAGCCTAGGATCGAGAGCTATATCATGGTTCTCAAAGAAGCAAGCGACTGTAGTACTGTCATCATCTGAAGCTAAGTACATTGCAGCATCGTCAGCAACGTGTCAAGCCATTTGGATGCGAAGAGTTTTGGAGGACTTGCACCAAGTACAAGCAACACCAACAGAGATTAACTGCGACAACAAAGCTACTATTTCAATGACGAAGAACCCAGTTTTCCATGGGAGGACAAAACACATTGAGCTCTGTGTCATCACTTCATTCGAGATGTAGTTGCAGAAGGAACAATCATGATGAAGTATTGCCCAACAAATGATCAAGTTGCAGATGGGATTTACCAAGGCACTCTCATATCCGAAGTTCTGGAAGTTTCGATCCTCACTGAATGTTTTCCTTTTTGCATAAGGAGGAGTGATAAGAATTGATGTAAAACAAGTGGGTTTAGTAGTCTAAGTGTTAGTGTCTGCAAGTTAGTAGTCTAAGTGGTCTTGTAATTGGCAGTGTCTGAGTGGTTTAGGAATCTGTTAGCTATAATTCAGGAGTTGTGCTAGTCTTATGGAGTCATAGATTGTTGCACAAGTATAGCCCACGTTGGCTATGATTCTGTTATAAATAAGTCAGAGTCAGTACAATGTAACAAGAGAGTCGTTTTAGTTGGTAGAAAACAAGTAACACTTGTAGTCTCTTCTCTCTGGTTTGTACTTGTTCTTAAGCTTTCTACTGCTTAATTCCAACACCATTATCATTTCATCTCAAGGTATCATTTTTAGTCTCCAAGGTATAAACTATCGATATTGACTCGTATAAATAGTGTTAGCCCTGAATAAGATTTTACTTATTAATTCTGTGCCTTTATCAGCTTCATATTGTTTTTTTTTTTTCTCTTATGAAATATAGGACTGTTTTTATTTGCTGTGGTTATTTATTAATGGAATGTTTGATCGTAAGTGTGCCTTTTAGTGTAAGTTCAGTTGCCACATTGTATATTGAAATGAGTTTATATGCCTTTGTCATATTTAGTTATTTTTCGAATATGTGCTGTTTGATAGTTTGACTGTTTCGAATGTGCCTTTTATTGTTTTCTGTTTTGCTAATAAGCCCAGTGTTAACTGAAGTTTGTTAATTGGTTTGCATGTAACCAACCGTCTGAACTAACTACTTGAAACCTTCTTGCTATGTATGTTAACACTAAGACAGTAATGCCTGAAAAAGAAAAATCTTCAAAAACGTACAGAAGAAAATCGAATTTTCTGTAACTTGGTTTCTGCAACAATGGGGAACAATTAATTGAGAGGTCAGATTTCAACAGTGGAGTATCTCATCTTCATCTTTCCTTCTCTTTGTATAGTATCTAATTAACTGCATTAATGGATATAGCATTATAGCATAGCTTCGATTATTATATTTGAGGAACTGTTTAGTTTAGATTATCCAGAGTTATCAGTTTTTCTTATTCGTCCCTTCTTTCTTCTAGAATAATTTTTCATTGTTTGCTTTCTTATTGAATGGAAGAAATGAATATAAATCGGGAATATTACAGATCAGATCGCCCTTAATATTAGTGCTGAAAAACTGCTCGTAGTGACGAGATATTTCAAGGCAGATCTTTACGCGGATGTTTTCAGGGCTCGAATACCAACTGGAAGGGCGGCATATGGACTCCGGAAGACAAAGTTTGATGTTGTAATTAAGAGTTCCGGCGTTACTGAACGTACCCAAGTCAAATGGCAGGTGAGTAGGTTGATGTTTATTATTTATTATTAGCAGTCTAGCATTTATTATCGAGCGTGGAATTAAGCATAGCATTAAGAAATTAAACATCTCAACAATTTAATAGAAAAGGCTATTTCTTAAACTAAATAGGTATGGCAAAAAAAATATTAAGCCCATAAATGGGCCAATCATATTGCCACGTTAGATGCCACGTTAGAAGCAACCAAATTACTAAAGTGTTCAAAACATTTATGATTGAGTCTATTTTCTTGATTTTTATTATTTCATTTATAATGAAAGACAAATATGTAATTTCAACAATATAGCGAGGGCAATAAAAGAAACAAAATTAATGACGTGATGAATTCACTATTACTCCCTCCGTTTTCTTTAAAGAAGTGAGATTTTGATTATTTAATATTAGGTAGTTTTTACCATTTTTTCATTTAATTCTACAGGCAGAAGTGAGTATCTTGAATGAACTTGACCATCCAAATGTGGTCAAGCTTCTATGGTCAACTAACGCTGGACTTGGCCAACAATATCTTCGGGATGAAACTTGTTTCCTGGTGTATCCATACACCCCACGCGGCACCCTGTTTGAAAATTTGCATGGCTGTAAGGATCATCGCCAATTAGCTATCAATTTGTGTTTGCTCTTTTTCTGGTCTCTTATATCTCGTGGCTTTGTTTTTGCAGGTCGAATTATTTCTAATAATTGTAATATGGCACTACGGTATACCAACATTACTCATCTTGATTGGGCCAGTAGGCTCAGGGTCATTCGAGGAATAGCAGAAGGCATTGCTTATTTGCACAACAGGTTAATTCTACACGGATATATATAGTCGAGAAATATCGTTCTTGACCAGGTATGAGTTCTGGTTTTTTTTAGTGTAAAGGCAATCAAAATACAAGTGGTGCGAGTTGTCTCTTTCATTGTCGTTGCGTAAGCAACAAGTGGAATGATTCAAGGTCTTTTTCTTCATTAAACTATCTTGAGTAGGTAAGGCACCTGCAAAGAGTTGCCAAGTAGTAAAAGAATGCTTGGGGATGACAACCTTTCACCAAACTAATCTATACCACTTTACCTTAATTCCAATAGTCTTAAGAGCAGCATAGGCATATTTGACAGTGTATTTGCCGTTGCTAGTAGCAGTCCAAACCAATTGGTCGTGGGGCAGCAGAGAGTTAATAGGAGTACTTAGTATCAGGGTCTTGAGCTCACATTGAGGTAAGTTGGTGGTGATTTTGGACCATCTTCCATTAACAATGAGCTTTGCAACTTTTGCTTGGTCGGACACTTGGAGAAGCATCCTAGTTTGAGCATTAGAGTCCAGTGGTGTGTTTGAGCACCAAGGGTCATGACATGTGGTTATAGATTCACCATTTTCAACTGCAAAATTTTGAAGCATTCGTCCTGTTTTTAGAATGTTTCTCCATATCCAAGAACTATAGTTGGTATCTTCATAGTCCAAAAGTTATTTTGTTTTATCTGGTGCATCCAAACCCATTTAACCTATAGTGAGCTGTCCTTGCTAGCTAACTTGTAAATGAGACCACAATAAGCTGCTCTATTCCAAATTTTGGTATCAATCTTGTTTTTAAGTCTTGTTACATAGTAGTCTTTTGTAATCCGGATTTTTCTATTAATGGCATTATTTTGCGGTCAGAGCCTCAACCCATTTATCATTGATTTTGAATGGCTGTTCAATTTGAGGAGGATCAGAGATATGGTAATATCATGTTGCGGGACAATTGGGTACATGTGACTCCTTCATGTTTATATAGATGGCGCAAATTTGATTGGAGGTATGTTTTGATTTGTTAAATTGTGTTAAACTTTATGGTATTTGTTACATATAGTGTTTAACTTGGCTCTTTTTTTTCTATGAACTATTAGTATGAAACTAGCTTTCGAACCCATCCTACGAACAGGTGCCACTATATTAAATTATTCTTAAATTATTATGAAAAATATTTGTAACTATGCATAGGTATAAGATATATAAATGTTATATTGATCACACATCCAAATTTCTTGTAACGTGAAAACCCCATGCTCTATAAAAAGATAGAGCACAACTTTGATAAAATCTTTCGACTTCTATTTGTTGTTACATAATAGAAGTTTGATTAAATTTTTGTTAGAATGTCCAATAAGGCAAAGATCATACTTAAGCTACATAAATACCAAGTCATTCCCAATCATACGAAAATAGATATATATGATAAACACTATTTTAAATACAAAATTATATTTGTCGAACATTCCAACTACATATAATACAACTATGTTTTTAGGTTAGTTCAACGCAATTGTATCCAATTTTTTGATTTCCCGTTAATTATTCATTGAGGTTAGTTCAATGCATTTACATCCATTCTAATTTTCCCTTAATTATACTTTGAGTTAGTTCAATGCAGTTGCATCCAGTTTTTGATTTCTCTTTAATTATTATTTTCAGTTAGTTCAATGCATTTGCCTCCAGTTTCCGATTTCACGTTAATTATTCTTTGAGATTAGTTCGATGCATTTGCATCCAGTTTTCGACTTCACATTAACTATTCTTTGAGGTTAGTTCCATGCAAAAAAAAAATAATAAATAAATAAATAGGGTTAGTTCATTTAATGCATTTGCATCTAATTTCTGAGAATTCCCGGTGCTTTTCTTTAGGTTAGTTTAATGCAATTTCTTCCAGTTCTTGATTTCTCGTTAGTTATTCTTTGAGAGTTAGGTCAATGCAATTGCATACAGTTTCTGATTTCATGTTGATTATTATTTGAGTTTAGCTAAACGCAATTGCATCTAGTTTCAGATTTTCCATTGATTATTTTTTGAGATTAGTTCAATGTAGTTGCATACTTGCATCCGGTTTTCGATTTTCCGTTAATTATTTTTTATGTTAGTTTAGTGCAGTTGCATCGAGTTTCTGGATTTCCTTTAATTATTCTTTCGGGTTAATTCAAAGAATTTTTTGATTTCCCGTTAACTATTATTTGAGGTTAGTTCAATGTATTTGTATCCAGTTTTCAATTTCCGTTAATTAATTATTTTTTGTGGTTAGTTTAACGCATTAGTATTCCGTTTCCAATTTCTCATTAATTATTTTTTGAGGTTTGTTCGTTCCATTTATATCAGGTTTCTAATTTCCCGTTAATTATTCTTTTAGCTTAGTTCGTTGTATTTGCATCCAGTATCCGATTTCTCGTTTTAAGGTTAGTTTAATGCATTTGCATACAGTCATGATTTATAGGTTAATTATTATTATCTAAGGTTAGTTCAATACACTTGCATTCAGTTTCTGATGTCCTATTAATTATTATTTGAGATTAGGTCAATACATTTGCATCCAGTTTTCGATTTCTCGTTAATTGCTATTTGTGGTTAGTTCGATGCATTTGTATCCAGTTTCTGATTTCACGTTAATTATTCTTTGGGGTTAGTTCTATGCAAAGAAAAAAAAATGTTAGTTTCATGCAATTTCATCCAATTTTTTATTTACCGTTAATTATTTTTTGAGGTTAATTCAATGCATTTGCATCCAGCTTTTTGTTTTCTCAGTGAAATTATTATTCGAAGTTTAGTTCAATGGATTTGCATCAATTTTCAACTTTCTTTGAGGTTAGTTTGATGCACTTACATCCAGTTTTCGATTTTCCATTGATTATTCTTTGAGGTTAGTTCAATGCATTTACATCTAAACCAATTTTTCGTTAATTATTTTTTGAGCTTAGTTCAGTGCAGTTGTGTCTAGTTTTAGATTTTTGTTATTTATTATTTGAGGTTGGTTCAATAAGAGTTACATTCAGTTTTGAATATCCCGTTCTATATTCTTTGTGGTTGGTTCAATGCATTTGCATCTAGTTTTCGATTTCTTGTTAATTATTATTCGAGGTTAGTTACATGCAAAAAAAAATGTTAGTTTCATCCAATAATCGATTCCCTTTAATTATTTTTTTTTGAGGTTAGTTCAATACATTTTATACACCAGATTGAACCCGATTTCCAATTAATTATTTTTAGATATTAGTTCAATGCATTTACATCCAGTTTCCGATTTCACGTTAATTATTTTTTGAGGTTAGTTAAATGCATTTGCATCAAGTTTCAATTGCCCGATAAATATTATTTGAAGTTAGTTCAATGCAGTTGCATCCAATTTCTGATTTCCTGTGAGTAATATTTTGAGGTTAGTTTAATACAATGCCATACAATTTCCGATTTCCTTTTAATTATTTTTTGAGGTTAATTCAATGCATTTGCTTATAGATTTGGAATTCCTGTTAATTATTTTTCGAGATTAGTTAAATGTAGTTGCTTTAAGTTTTCGATTTTTTGTTAATTATTCTTTGACGTTAGTTCAATGAGTTTGCTTACAATTTTCAATTTCCGTTAATTGTTCTCTGAGGTTAGTTTTTTGCGTTTGCATTCAGTTTCCAATTTTTCATTAATTAGGTTAGTTCAATGTAGTTGCATCCAGTTTCTGATTTCCGTTAATTGTTTTTTGAGGTTAGTTTGTTGCATTTGCATTCAGTTTCCGATTTCCCGTTAATTAGGTTAGTTCAATGTATTTGCATCCAGTTTCCGATTTCCCATTAATTATTATTTCAGGTTAGTTTAGGTTAGTTCAATGCATTTACATAAAATTTCCAATTTCTCATTAATTATTTTTTGAGGTTCACTGCTATTCCATCCAGTTTACGATTTTATGTTAATTATTTTTTGAGGTTACATAGTTCAACGCATTTGCATCCAGTTTCCAATTTTCCATTATTATTTTTTTTTAAAGGTTATTTCAGTGTAGTTACATCCAGTTTCCGATTTTCAATTAATTATTCTTTGATATTAGTTACCCATTTTCTAATTTTAACTTAATTATTTTTTTTAGGTTAGTTCAATGTCTCGCGGCACAAATCTTAGTATGATTAAAACCTTGTAAGTAAACACTCAAAATAAATCAAACCCCTTTGTAAGACACTTCTTAGAAGCTCGAAACTTTTTGTGGTTATAGAGGGACTCTAAAATAGCAATAAGTGTCATAGCTCTAGACTCTAGCCATACTCTTCTCATGTGTTTTGCTAATAAGAATTATACAAATTGCGTCATAAAACCTCCCCAACTTAACAACGTCAACTTCTGCACATTAGCACTCAGTCCCCAATTCTTAAATACCTTTTGAGACAGTTGATTATGCTCCAAAGCTTTCTCGTTTCCTCAATTCTTATATACAACTTTAAAAAGACGCCTAAATGGACAACCTCAACTGAATCATCATCTCCTTATTGAGCTTTATATATTTCCAATGCAACATAGATGCGTGTTTTTATTATTCAATAGCGTCGGCTAATTTCCTATCATGCACACTAAGCTCGCTACTTGCAATAATTGAAGTTGTGGTATTCGTTTAAGTTGCTAGCTCATGTTGAAGCAAGTCAAGGGCGGGTTCTGATTCTAACTTTGACAATATATTGTTATCCCTATTTAGATATCCAAAACTATCATTAAATCTATTCAAACCATAGCAAGCAAATCCCATCAAATATAAAGTCATGCATGGCCAGCGGTAAAGACGACAAACATGAATCATTTTCACTATTAACTGAAGTTTATAACCAAATTATGTGTACTTGTGATGCCTTCAATTCTATAAGAGGAGAATACCAACATCTAGTGCTAAAAATCTCAAGCCCGAAGAGAAAATAAGGCGTGGAATGCTCTAATTTATAGCTATGCTCAAAATGGTTTTTTTTAGGATAGCATACAATATACAATATACGTAGATGTAGTCACATATAGTGGGGTTATTTCTTCTCTTGCTCAATATACTATGTCTAGTGATGTCGTGAGCATTTTCATTGACATGTTGGATCTGGGCTTGAAGCCGAATGTCGTAACCTTAGTAAGTGTCCTCCCTGCCATCAATATCTTTAGTGTAGCTTGATAATTGTAAAGAAATGCTACAAAAATCCATGGCTACTCCTATAGGAACAGATTGGATCCTGAAAGAAGGATTAGAAATGCTCTTCTATCTGTTTACACAAAATGTTATTCAATTCAATATGTTGCTTCTGTCTTCGAAGATAGTACGTATCGAGATGTGATTTCTTGGAGCTCAATGGTTGTAGGATACGTTCAGAATGACTATTTTTAATAAGCACATGGAACATTTAGGGAGGTGATTACTCATGAAATTCAACCAAATCCTATCTCTGTGATAAACATTATTTCATAAAAGCAATCACCAATGCGAAATCTGAAAAGTCAATGGTCGTGGTAGAAGTAATCAGCCAAATCAACCATCTCCCTTTAAAGAAAACTAAAGAGGATTGAAAACTTCATAAGAGTTCTTGGTAAAAATTTTCTGTTTCAGTGGTTTCTTATTGATGTAAACTAATAAAGGAGCGAGCATAAAGAGCATGTGGTTCAGATTGCTGAGCTGTTGTTGGAGAAGGAAGTTTTACATCAAGAGGACATGATTAGAGTACTGGGGGAACGTCCTTGGAAGTCAGATGAGCAAACAAACTACGATAGGTTCAGGGATGGATTTATTGTGGAAGAGAAGAGTATAGAAACCACAGAGATTGAAAATGCAGACGATGAATTGTCACCGGCCTCTTGAACCACAGTTTGTATTTTGTATATCAAATAGGGCTTTTCATCATCCCATGTAGGCATATGTACAGTTCAACATGTTTTCCATAAGAGTACTACTGCAAAACGTTTATTGTTGTCGTGATTTAATATCTTGGTAATCAAACTGTCAGTAGAAGATTTATTTTTTCTCCTCCAGTATTATTATTATTATTATTTTGCTAAATCTCCAATATTAATTCATGTACATGTATAGTCTATTTCACGGGACTAAGGGTCTTTTTAGCAGAAGGGCATTCATAAAAATTTTACTTACTACTTTTGTTGTGGGACATGCTTTCTCTTAAATCTATTAATGAAGATTATATAGTTATAGGAGTTCATTCAAATCATATTCTCTAGCATAGAAGGGCTTAAACATAGGATACCCTAGCTTAGAACATATCTCTTTTGGTCTTGAAAAGTATTTTGCTGCTTGCCTTGGTAAAAAAAAAAGGAGATACGCTCTTAATTTTGACAACTTAACCATCTTGAAAATCAAGGAAATAAAAAGAGTATAAACGTCCAGCCCAAAGTTGGAAATTCCTTATTTGTCTGATTTTATCTTATTTGTCTCCAACTTTTTCATAATTAGCCAAAGAGTTTTACAAATATTGGAGACTCTGTGAACACTCAAAAAATAGAGCCAAGAGGGTACATCTATAATATATATCTAAGGATATCTAAAAATTTGGAATTTCTTTTTTTTTTCCATAATTATAGAGTTCACAAAAAATTGGAGACTATGTAAAGCCTTGAAAAATAGAGCCAAGAGGGTATAGCTATAATATATATCTAAGGATATGATATTTATGGATTTGTAGTGGTCTTAATGGAGATTTTAAGTGCCAAGGATCCCTTCAATTTTGATAGGAGAATCACTCTGGCTGAGCAATTTTATAATGATCATATGTTACCTCTTGATATTAACTTGCACTCTACGGTTGTTATTCGTGAGCAAGCATTTCAGTGCATTTTAGTTGTTTGTGTTGGCAAAAGAATGCACACTTACGGACAGTCAAATCGACCTACAATGGCTACTGTTTGAATATTTTGAAGTGGATGGTCTTATACCTTCAGTGATTCTAAGTACTTGTATTAATGGTTTGAATATTACTGTTTGAATATTCTGAAGTGAATGGTCTTTTATGTTATATATATGGCCCTCGGTCCTTAATTACGTTACCTTCATCTGAGGTTTTCTTTACTCTTCAAATTCTTCAACTCCAAGGAATACGGAGAAGTAGATCATTTCTCTTATGACTCCATATAAGTTACAACTCTGTTGGCTAAATTGTAGATAGACATGCATAGTCTAGCTTCGTTAATAAGATTTGTCATTCTTTCTTTTGATTTCTTTATCTACTAGACTTCAAACAGGGAAATTGTTGCACCCGCAGCCCAACAACAGGATTAATTTTACTTCACTGTTCAACTTGTTTTAATTTTGTTTTGTTTTTGGTGACAAGATGAATGATTTGATCTTAACAACCTGTAGGTCTCATATGCATTTTTTTCTCTCATCCAATTTACGGTCACTTATAAATTGTCCTCAAATTTTCTAGCTACTGCCATCTATAAGATGATCTCACCCTAGGGCAAGATAATATTCGAATCCGGCCAATAGTTATATTTTATTAGTTGATCCGGACATGTTTTGCTAAACCAGCCGGAATCAACTTGGGGGCACACACGGATATAACAAATAGGTATATACTTGTCTCGGATCAACTAACAAAAGGAAATAGTGGATTATGAGGAAAATGGTGACTGACGTTCATAAAGATGGAATCTGTTCTCATTTCACAATTTATTTGTGTTTGAAATACTTTGTTCAGCATGGAAACAATTAAGAATGAGCTTCTTTCAAGGGGTAAACAATTTATGAATGTATCGATGTTTAGGTGTTCTAAGGCTGAGTCCAATGGTTCCATACTTCCATATCCTCTTAAAAGTAGAGCTAAAGTCAACAGATTTTACTCTCTATCATTAATTATCTCTATATATATACAAAGGATTTTACTCTCTATCTTTATTTTACTCTGTATATATACAAAAGATTTTACTCTCTATCTTTATTTTACTCTGTATATATACAGAGTAAAATAAAGATAGAGAGTAAAATCCTTTGTATATATACAGAGATAATTAATGATATAGAGTAAAATCTGTTGACTTTAGCTCTACTTTTAAGGGGATAGGGAACCATTAGACTAAGCCTAAGTCACCAAATATAGATTTATGTGGCTTTTCAAGCAATTCTTTAGATTTTGAACTTATTTTGAATAGGAATGCTCTTATTTAAAAATTGAAAATAGTTAAATGTTGAACTTATTCTCTTGAGTAGTTTGGAGGTTTTGGTATATTTCTTGTGTTTCCATACAATTTGATATCATTTTAGTACCGGTAAAAAAAGGTATTGGTTGAAGTTATATTTATTCAACTTTAGTTCTATTTGAAAGTGATTTTTTGAATGGGAAGATATACTCACTACTACAAAAAATAAGTACATAGATAGCATCACAAAAAAGCTATGAACTTTACTTGATAGCATTTACAAAACACTATCAAACACGATGTTATGTTTTTGATAGCGTTGACCAAAAAAATGCAATTGATTTGATAGCATTTTCTAGTAAATGCTATTAATTTAATTACGTTTTTTGTTAGCCGTTGCTAATATATCTATAACGTTTTGTGCTAAATGCTATCAATACGATTGTGTTTTATTTTAGCGCTATTAAAATTTCGATAGCGTTTATTATGGAAGTGCTATGCATTCTTTAGCGCTATCCTTGTTTCAATAGCGTTTTTTTTGTAAAATGCTATTATTGTTTCAAGACGTTTTAAAGACCTATATATGTAACCACCTATGCAAATATACATTGAAAAACAAAAATGCAATTGGATCTAGATGGATTCGAACCATCAACTTCTCAATTATTTGAGTGCTCTTGCCATTTTGAGCTTATGGATCCATTATATCGCTAACGCAGATTGACTAACTACTAGAAGAAAGGCAAGAGTTAGCCTAAGAAATTAATAACAAGCAAAGAAAAGTTATAACCAAGCACACTGGTTCAATGGTATCTCTACATGACTAATGAACCTTAGATATTATTATAACTAGACCTGATTTCTACTGCCGACAATAAGCAATTATAGGCAGCAAATCCCGTGTCCGTTGCTTAAATCTGTTACCCTGTGGGAGGCTACTATGGGTGGTATGTTCTAATTATAGAGACAGAGATCATATAAATCTGCAAGCAAATCCTAGCATAACCAAGTCTATACGACCTTTTATCTTTCGAGAAAGCAACCTTAACTACAAGAAACTAACAATCTCCATTTATGGGGTGTTGGCAATATCCTAGAGCAGCAGCCTTAAGCGAAACGTATTTGAGCAAACGATCCCACTCGCAAGATATCAACATCTTACATTGCAATGTTTTTAAGACAAAACATGTTTAAGCCTAGAGGAGGGCCTTGCAAGGCTCTGAGCTGTTACAAAGCTTAAGCCCAATTTCACAGAATAAACTATTTCAAAAATTTCTAAACCAATAAAATTAAACCAAGAAAATATGTAACTCATGTAAGACCTCACGTCTTATGAATGAAGTACCTAAAACAAGCATAAAAGTAACTGAGCCTATAAGTTTTACTTTTACTTTGCAACTGCCAGTATTGAGCTGCATATAACAAATCTACAAAACAAAGCGGCATAGAACTAAAAGAAGATAAAATCTATTGAGACCACACTTTTATTTTCCTATGTGATTGGATAAATATATCACCTTATCAGTTATCACCATTTTGTTGCAGTCCTCGTGCTCGACACTATGTTGAACCATGAATTTAAATTTGAAAGTAGATACTACTATTTAATCCTGAACTTTGAGAATTTGTAACCAAACAATGCCATATGCCCCGCTTCAGAACCTCAAACTCGCATTATCACCATTTCTTCATTATTGTTTTATTTTTAATTGGTGTTACAGGCTAAAGGTTCAATTGGCTGCTGTATTTCGGGATTCAGTGATAAGTGCTGAACGCTTACTGTGGTCAAAGTAGGTGCTGACGTCGTCGAAACAACAAACAAATATTTTACTATTGATCATGAGTATGCTGAAAAACTTTAAAAGTAAAAAGAGACAATAATGTCAAAATCTTGCTAGCAAATTGGCCGAGTTGAATTTTTGGTGTTTATTGTCCCGGGGGGACTGGGCTGGGACTTAAGTGGTGGTTGCAATAATATTATTACAACAATATTTGAGACTTGAGACTTGAGACTTGAGACTATGCAAAGTTGAGCATGGCTGCTCTGTGGAATTGATCATTCTGGAGAATGAGCTGATCGAGAAGACGAGAACTAACTTCTAGTAGATTCTATGGACCCTATCTTATGTTCCAGGAATGCACTTCCCTCACACAGTCACACAGGTTGAGTGGTGGTATCCCAACTTAACTGTTTTTTCACAATGACTGCATCTTTGTATTCTTAATTACACCACTGAATATTGTTTCAATCTAGTTAGTAAATTCTCATTGATCTTAAACTGATTTGTTCAAAAACGAACAAAATGCATTGCTTCAAAATTCCTGTATCGCAGAGATTATTTTGGCATCAGTTTATCTTTGTAAATTTTGTAATATGGCAAATATTGGCCATACCTCCTGAAATATTAAGGGTCATAAATTTCATTTGGTATGGATATTTGTTACTAATTAGTCATCACGTCGCAGTGAACGAATGAGATTCAGCAATTCAAGGACTACAGTATGAATATGGTCAGGATTCAAGAATGATAAAATCCTTTATACGTGAGTGGATAGCATGTGATCCTTTACCAGCACGTTCACCATAACCGTTTCAGGATATACGCAGTCTTTCTCCTAGTTAGTAATTCGCCAAATTATTTGCAAATCGAATTTTTGAAGGACAAAACGTATAATACTTCCGAATGTTTGAAAGATTTGCAATAATTCACGATTTTTTGCATTAAAACGAATAATACGGATTTTGCCGAATTTTTCAAAAATTCTGCTAAAAAAAAATCGGTTGCGTTTTTGTTATTTTTTATGTACTTTATGTCCTCACTCTTACATTTTTAGTGATAAATTAATCCAAAAGCTTTGCTTTTATACTTTTTGGGTAATATTTAAATTGTCATGTCATGGTGTGTGTGTATTTTGAAATTTGAACGTTAATTTCAATCCAAGAACAAATAAATGAAGGTACCTATGTGGACCATTCAATTGGTTTCAATGTTTTTGTGGCTAAATTGTTTAGATATGTTTCTTATCGCATCTCTAGGTGGTAGTATAACCTGTCTTTTTCTTCATATTTGAAGAAAAAGTTCGGAATTTCTCGGAATTCCATCTCTAGGTGGCCTCAAATCCGGTTGCATCACCTGCTTGTTTGCAAATTTGGCAATTTGGATGTGGATGCGGAGCGACATTGGCAATGTCGCGCGCCATTGCAAATGTTGCCTCAATTTTATTTTTTTTTACTTTGACCAGCACCACGCGCCAGTGGTACTGTCGCGCGCCACTCCTAATATCACGTGGGGGGTTTTTTTTTTTTTACTTTTAGAATGGTTGCGCACCACTCCTAATGTCGTGTGGGTTGTTTTGGAATTGTACATGAGCGACTTTCCAACTATCGCACGCCAGTACTAATGTCTCGCAGGGTGGGGTCTACAATAATTTTTGCGATCGAAATTTGCGACCAACTTCTTCAAAAAATTTCTTCAAATATGAAGAATATACTACTACCACCTAGAGATGCTCTTATGTTGTAAAGAATGACAACTATTATTAATATTTACTAACATAATATCACAAATTTTTACTTCCAAATTTTTGCAACCAAACGTTTAAAACGCGTATTAATTAAATCACTGCATAATTGTCGTATTGCGAATTTTTTACCGTACCGTTTTTTTGAATCACCGAATAATTCTCGAATTATTCTTGTACCAAATTTTTGTCGTATCTCGAATTGCTAACAAGGGTCTTTCCCTTAAAAGCAAAATTTCTCTCGCCTCTTTCTTCACTTCAGAATCAAGTAGGTCCCACTATCAGGAAAAAAAAATAGAGAATCAAGTAGGTCCCACGCCACTCTCTCTTCTAAAAATCACCCGCACTTCCAACATTCTCTTTTCTTTTGTTGTCCATTGTCTTTAGTCTTTTTCATTTTTACCTGTGCAGTAAAAAATTAAAGTCACTGCTCATACAATAACACAGGTGCCTCTTCTTTTATAAAGCGCTAAGTTACTTCCCCACACAATATTCACACATTGCCTCACTCTCTCACCACCTTATTATTTCTAGCTTCGACTCCTTTCTCTAGCAATCTTCTCCCTCCATTCTTATATGGTATTATTTATTTATCTATGTTCCATTTGTTTAACTTGTTTGGTTCCATTTTTAACGTACTTTTAAAAAAGCTGAAAAATATGTATATAACAATCATATATTAATGTGAAGACGGGGCTAACCTTAAACAGCTGTAAGTGTTTGCCGGCAACCGAGGGTGATGAGGGTGCTAATGGAGATGGTAAAATTTCTTGCTCATATACCTAGCTTCTTGCTCATCTTTTTGTCATCAATTTTTTTCTCCATTAATAAGTAACACTTTCAAGAGAAAAAGAGACAAGAATGAAATAATATAGTTACTTACTATAAATAGTTAACTAGCTATATCTAGTAGTTTGTCAAACTGATGCATGGGTTGGTTTTGTTTCTTTATTAGATATATGATTATTATAGTACGTTGTTTGGATTTCATTTGAGACTTTTTACACTTGAAAAAACGGGCCAATATATGTTTGATTTGGTGTGGTAATAATATGGTTAGTTGTTTCCAAGGACAGAGCCAAGATTCTAAACTAGGAGGTGCGAGATTATGTGCACACCCCTCACCCCACCCCCAAAAAAAATAAAAGTATGCATTTTTTTTTTTGTCAGAAGTTCTAAACAATAAATATCAAAAAAATTATGCATTTATTTCAATTTACAAAACTAGAGTGCGTTGTGACTGACAAAGTTTACTTAAGCACTTAAGCCATTAATTGATACTACTATGTCTATATATATCTACATAATCTAGTCCACAAGTCTACAACAATTCAACAAATTGTTAACTTCATATAATACTATAAGTCTATATAACCTTACTATAATGTGGAGAAAACTATAAAAGATTAATATTGAAAGTAAAATATTACCTTGTTTTGTTTTGTTTTGTTTTATTATATATTTGTTTTTTGTTTTTTTTAAGTGGAAATTTTATTGATAATGATAACAAGTTTTACAAATAATTAGGACAAACACTATGTCTATATATATATATCTACATAATCTAGTCCACAAGTCTACAACAATTCAACAAATTGTTAATTTCCGATCCTATAATACTATAAGTCTATATAACCCTACTATCATATCAATAAAACTATAAAAAATTAACATTGAAAGTAAAATATTATTTTGTTTTGTTTTGTTTTTTGTTTTTTGTTTTTTTTAAGTGTAAATTTTATTGATAATGATAACGAGTTTTACAAATAATTAGGACAAACGTGCAACAAGTTGAGTCGCAAGTCATTTATAAATTTGTTTTTTGTTTTTTGTTTTTTGTTTTTTGTTTGGGTTGAAGTCTGATGATTACTTGTTTAAGAATTGAGAGTGAAAGATATGAGGGAGAGCTTATAGGTTTGTTATGGGTAATTAGAATTATACAAACTGACCAGTTGGGCTTTGGGCCTTTGGCCATTTGTTTTAGTCTCATTAACCCATCAAACCTTCAAAAGCGTATTTGTCCATCTTTAATTGTTTTGGACTCAAAACAAATGATAAATGATAATTTTGTAAGGGCAAAAAGAGAAGTAAAAAAAAACGTTGGTTTATTATAATGTTTTTTATTAGTTTTTTTTTTTTCATACTATTTTTTTTTATTATATTCTCACTATAGTTGTAAAATTTTTGGGAGTGCAGTAGTGGAAGTTTGCTAAAAATATTGGAGTTTGCTAAAAATTTTGTTTTAAGTGCTTGGGATCCCTTCAGTTATGATAGCAACATCACTCTGGCTCAGCAATTTCAGAATTATGATATGATACCTCTTGATGTTACCTTGGACTCTACTATTATTGATAAGCCTTTCAGCTGTTCAGGTTAGCAAAAGAATGTACAGTTGTGGACCGTGAAAGTCGACCAACAATAGAATCGGTTGTTTAGAGGCTCGCCGGCTTACTACATTAATAGTTGACTTGCTCCGGCCTATTATAAGTGTATTATGCTACATTAATAGTCCGTGTGTCCTAGTGATCCACATCATGCACTCTATTATTAATAGGGATTCACTTCAAACTCTTCAACTCCTAGGAATACGGAGAAGTAGATCATTTTTGTTATGACTCCATATATACAACTCTGTTGGCTATTTTTGTTATGACTCCATATAAATTACAACTCTGTTGATTTCCTAGGAATACGGAGTTAGACAAGCATAGTCCAACTTCTTTCTTTTGATTTATTTATCTACTAGAGTTCAAATGGGAAATTGTTGCACCCGCAGCCCATCAACAACTTTAATTTTACTTCACTGTTCAACTTGTTTTAATTTTGTTTTGTTTTTGGTGACAAGATGAATGTGATTTGATCTTAACAACCTGTAGTTCTCATATGCATTTTTTTTCTCTCATCCAATTTACATTTATTGAATAAGGGTCACTTATAAATCGTCCTCAATTGTTCTAGCTGCTGCCATCTATAAGATGATCTCACCCTGGAACTATTAGGATCTGATAAAGCATAGATATAAAACTTTCAATTTATTTGTGTAATCTCTACTCTTCAGATTCTGATGGAGATAATGTGCTTCCACAAGGTCATTTTGAGTTCTCTTACAAAAGTGAAATAGGGAACGGTTATTTGGACCTCAAAGTGAAGAAGAACAAGTCTGATTGTGTTCAAGGGGTCAGCCAATGGCAGCTAAAGATGGTAGATTATCTTATTTAATACATTTTGCAACTATGACATATTAATGCATTAGACAAAGTGATTTAGGTTTAGGGTATTTTGTGGAACTTCTAGGTAGATATGCAGTACTTTCGCGATTACCAGAATCCTTATATGGTGAATTTGATTGGAGATGAACACAGAGATAAAAAGTCGTACTTGGTTAGCGAATTTGTTCCAAATGGAACCTTTCGACAACATATTGATGGAGGTTAACAAAACTTGCCCCGAATTTCCAGTCAATTAATAATGCATGTTGACTGTAAAGGGGTGTTTTGGTTTTCCTTTAGAGATAGTGAAGAGAGGGGAATGGGTTAAGGTTTTCTGGAGAGACTGAGTTCGCTGATGAGTGAGCTGCCTACGTATCCTCTCTTGGTTTTTCAGGGGAGAGAGGAATCAGGTCTCACGTAGTTCAAGTAGGTGGTATTTATAGGCTTGTTGAAGTGTCAATCCTAGAGACACGTGTGTCTCTTGCACACGTGTAAGGTGGAGATTGTGAATGAGTGTTGGGCTGGTTTTAGTATAAAGTCGTGTGTTGATTGGAAGTTGGCGCGGTAGTCCCTATTTCGGTGGTGGGAAGTACAAGTAAGATTTTGGTAATGATTACACGGTGGTGACTTTATCCGAGCGTTACGTCTCCGGCCGTTTGTTAAATCTTGAGACATCCTTGATCGACCTTAAACGTACCACCTACATGAAAGGAGCTGCTCACAGATCGGTCTTGGAGGTCGATGTCTTGGGTTCGCCTATGCTGCGCACGTATATCTTCTCAAGGGAGCTGCTCATAGATCGGTCTTGGAGGTCGATGTCCCGAAGTTCGCTTTTATGCTTCACGTGTGTGTGATATTCCTTAATGAGGATATTACTCCCTACGACCTCTCTCTCGATGATTGTTTATGTCCCTCGAAACGATCTGCTGAGAGAAAAACAGAAGAACGTGTGGAGCATAAGCGAGTTGTGGTGGACGATCCGATTGGGATGCCAGAATTTTGAATCATGTGGCATGATGATTTGGCGGGGAAAGGGAAGGTAGTCCGTGATTGGCACGCGATTTAATCGTGAAAGCAGTTGGTAAAAGAGGCGGTCGCCGCGTTATTCAAACTCTTGAAAAGACAGTCCTTGGAAACACGCAGCGGGCTAGGGCATAGGCTGTAATCATAACTTCTTGGTAACTGAACGGGCGGTTTGTACAAAATCAAATTTGGGACAATCAAAAAGGTATTTCCTGTTTCCTTCTTCCGCAAAAACGCAAGCTAGGGTTCCTCAGGTGAGTGCTTCTGTTGCTGTTACCTTTTCATTTTCAATTTGCTTTCCTCTCGTTCAAGTGCGATTTGTTAAGTAGGTAGGTCAGTGTTAGGTTGTAGGGTTTAAGCTTGAGTAATTGATAAAAAGGAAACGTTATAATGTCTGATTCTGATGATACGCGATCGGAAGAGGTTCATGAGATCTCATTAAGTTGTGGAGAGTATGAGGATGATAATGAAGAAACGGTGAGTGTTGGCATTCAGACTGAGTTGGATGAGAAAGTTAGGGTAGATGAGGGTAATACTCGATCTGGGTCGAAGGTGCCGCGGGCCGAGACGCCAGTCGAGGGGAGATGTCGTCATCAAGTGAGTTGCCCCTTAGAGCGGTAGATCGTCGTGCTGCGAGCTCTTTTCCCGAACTGAGGGCAGCTTATGAGATCAACATTCCCGACCTGGAGATATACGAGCCACGGTTGAGTGAAAATGTACATAGTGAAGAGTACAACCCGCCGAATGGGGGTAATCATCGCGGAGGGAGGGCGGTGAGCGATATATAAATACCGTTCTCGAAACTGGTGTGTGACTTCTTGGCTCATTGTTGGAAGTCTCCTTGTCAATTCGTTGGTAACACCGACGATTGTTTAAGGTGTTTGACCTGTTGAATGCGAGTGGGGAATATGACATAGGGGTATCCGACATAGTTGAGCATTATGTTGTGAGGCGATCTGGTAATTTGAACTTTAGTTTGCAAACGATGACGAGGCGTTCTGCTGTGATCGACGGTGTAAGCAACGAGGCCTGGACAAAGAGGTCGCTGGCGCTAGTTGGCAACCATCGCGGTTAACGGATGTAGGTTGCAAACTAGGATTTGTAACATATCCGGTGGGTAGGAATATTTTTCTTTTGTCGCTTTACTTAACGATTGACAGTTATTCTAACAGGCCCATGTTTTTGCTTTGTCTGTAGATTTTTTCGCGGAAGACTTGAACCGATCGTGAGGAGATAGAGAGGTTCACGTGGTCGACTCGAAAGCGAAAAACAAAGCGAAGTTGCCCGAGGTTGCTAATTTCTTTGTGGAAAGGGGTGGGCCTGCGATCCGGGAAAAAAGAAAAGCTCAAAAGGACCGAGCTCGAGGTCAGACAAGGCGAGAGGTGATGGAGACGTATACGAGTGACTTGGTAACGCAGGAAGATAGGAATCGGGCTCGTGGCGGCGCGAGACGACTCGCTGGAGGTGGTGCCTCAGGGGCTGGTGGGTCGAGCACCCGACCTGAAGGGGGGTCGATCGATGCTCCTGTAGAGTTGGAGATGGTGGTCTTCAACCCTCGTGCAAGGAGCAGGTCGGAGAAGAGACGACGTGATGCTTC
The DNA here is from genome assembly GCF_015680905.1 of Coptis chinensis. Taxonomy (NCBI): domain Eukaryota; kingdom Viridiplantae; phylum Streptophyta; class Magnoliopsida; order Ranunculales; family Ranunculaceae; genus Coptis; species Coptis chinensis. The sequence goes on along the minus strand of NC_141456.1, from coordinate 19,180,976 downwards.
TGAGCACGACGTTGTCCGAGTTGCGAAAGTAGCGCGGCACGCTCTTGGGGAAAGCTCCAGCGCAGGGGGCGGTTCTGATGGTGGTCCGGCTGGTGCTACGGTTGATCGCCGGAGTCGGGCGCGACCGGAGCAGGTCATGGACTTGGCCACTTTTGGGGCGGGGTCTAGTCCGTCTCGACTGGGGCGTGAACCCAGTCCGCTGGCGAAAGCAAAGGCTCCCCGCAAAGAGAGTGGAAAAGCTGTTGTGGTTGCTGATGACCTAGAGTCACAGTTTGTGTATCTGGATGACAATGGGCTTAAACGAATCGCGGAAGCGAAGTGATTGTAGCTTCAGGTCGAGTAAGGTATCGGCCTGTCTGTTAGAATAGATAGCTCTGGACGGCAACCGTAAGGAGCTAGATGAGAGAGGGCTGGCTGATAACCTGAAGCGAATGGAAGTCGCGCAATGTCTGGTATGTGGGGTTGTCTTCTTTTGATGTAACTGTTCACCTATGCACGCTGTTGTGACTTGGTTATTAACATATGTGTGTAATTGCAGCTGGTAAGTGGGTTTCAGAAGTTGAAGGAGATTGCTTTCGGCCATGGAGGCGATAGAGAAGCCGTGGTGAAGCTGTCCGACGAGCTGAAAAAGGTTCAGGAGGTCGCGTGAAGATGGAACGCGAGGAGCTGGAAGACCTGAAGAAAGCACATCAAGCTCGAGTCCGCCAAGATCGAAAAGATACCGGGCGTAAGAGCCGAGGCAAAAACTACTGATTTGAAGAGAATGTTCCGCGTGGATCGTGGAAATTGGTAGGCTGAACGAGTATGCCTTACACTACAAAAAGGTTGCTCAGGACTCCACAAAGGCCTATGATGACTTGGATGCTGATTTTGTTGAGCTGGAAGTGGACTATAAGGCTCTGAAGGAGGAGCAAGCATGCTAGATGTCTCGTACCTCGGTGGAACAGGTGGAAGGAGATGTTGGTGGCGTTGTTGCGTCTTTAGTGGTCATGCTAGAGGCTGTGATACCGCGAACTGAAGCTGCTGCGTCTGATGTGCTCATGAGTTTGAACTTTGATGGAGTGTCTGTTGTGGTGGATGGGAGGGATGCTGAAATTGATGAGTCGTTTGTGCCTGGAGAGTTAACTGTCGTGCCTAGAGATGGTGAGTTGTAAATTTGTTTTGTTATGCTGTCAGCTTATAAGCTATGATACAATAGAGCTGGTTTCCTGGGGTAACCTGAGCAGTTCGTCTTTGCGTTTATGTGCTATTACTTTGAACAAGCTGGTACCCCATACTGGTTTGGGGTAACCATGTGATGACAAATATTGTTTAGCTAGGTTGGATTTCCTGAGTAGTCTCAGCAACTCGGCTAAAGAACGAACGGTGGTTCAAGTCTGTTGGAACAGGTCATTGTTTGCTTATATGATATGTTTGTTGTTTGTTTCCCAACTGTGTGTGTGTGTCGCTTGCTTGATTGTGTTTACGAATGATAATACTGCTATAACTATGCATGGCGGTTGTGCTGCGGTGATAACTGCCCTGCAGATGACCGGTAAGCTTGTATAAGCGTCCTGTCATTAACTTGTCTGTTTGGTGTCGCGCGTAATGATGCCACTAGATCGTTGGGCTTTTGTACATGGAGTAGGACAAATTGTGTTGTGTTCAGTGTCGCGAACAACAGTATTCCCTCATGTGCGTGACACGTGTAGGAAAACGAGCGGTTCAGGGAACATAATGATGGCGGGCAGATGGCGTTTGGCGTCTCAAGGTAATTATTAAGCGCTTAGGGAAAAGACGTTACCTATTAAATAAACTGTTTGCAGAATACCAAAAGGCATTTGCTTGGCTTCTTGTCTTAGCTCTTCTCTGCCCTATCGTTGTGCACTACCTTCGTCGTTGCTTCTACAGGTACGTTTATTTTCATTTGTGAGTGCTACTCCGTTGAGAAGGATTTGGTGTATAACTGCAACTCATGCAATAGTATCTCTGTTCATAGGTTTGACTATGGCAAGGTGTCGCCCATATGTGAGAGGAGAAGGGAGTATGAGGGAGATGTCGCCTCTGATAATGGAGGAGATGGAATTCGATCCTCAATTGCATGGTGATCATGGTAAGAGGAAGGCTGCTGCTGTAGGAGCAAGGGGTCATAAAGGACCTAGGAGAGATGGTCGTCCGGCTGGCGGCATTGTGTTTAGGTTGCCACGGTGGTAGGCTTAAACCGCTTCGTCATGCGCAGAAGGCGACGCCTAAGGCAAAGCCAAGCCAAGTCATCGGTGAGAGTTCGTCCCGCGATGTGGGGATGTAGGGATTTTAATTCTACTACATGGGGAAGACGAGAGGAAGAAGCGATGGTGAAACGCCGAATCAGAAGCTTCCACTTTCGGCACCCATAGCGACCGCGTTGAAGCGGGATCATGTTGGATGGTGACAAGGCAGAGGTGAAAGATGAGGACATGGAGACGCTGTTGGGGACGATGGATATGGCCGCTTGTTTGGTGAGTTCCTGACACGCTAAGTTGTTGCGGTCCATTTCCGTGAACAACCGGCTCTTTTACGTTCGCTGCGCGTTTCTTGCAGGGTATGATAAATTAAAAGATGCTGTGCAAAACACCAAGACTGATGATAACCCTCACGTCGAGCTGGGGTGTATGCGAGCTGCATGGGGGGCTGACAAGAGGAAGCTAGAAGTGATGACCAACAAGTATCAGAATGTTGCTGCTGCTGAGAATGTTGGACTAGTGAGTGATATGACTGATCTAGAGAGGGAATTAGCCGGGCGGATCAGATATGCTAAAATGTCAAAAAGTGGCGCACAAAGCACAGGAGGCATATACCAAGGCCTGTGTCGCATATGCTGCTCTAGACGAGAAGTATGACGCATCAAGAAAGCGAATCGCGCAGCGCAGGAACAAGGACAAGGTATGCGTGATGCCGAGATCTCACGCTGCACACATAATCGCTTCTACCAGTAGCACCAGAAGATAAGCATGTCTTGACTGATATTTGATGATGTGATCTACCTTTGTCCATTTCAGCGAAACATTGTAAATGTTGTTTACATTCTCTTCTCTTATATGAGAGTTAACAATAGAGCTGTGTCTTCAGGCTTGCCTGAGCAGTTCGCCATTTTGGTATAGAGAACTGGTTTCCATGGAAGTGGCAGTTCGATGCTTTGTTAAATTTGTAATAGCAACCAATCTAGATTTCCTGGGTAATCCCAGCAGATCGGTGGATCTAATTGTTGTGGCTGTGGTCAAGTATTGCTACTGGTTGTGCTCAGAATGCATGTTTCTGCTTAATTGTTTATAGCTAGCATCCTGCTTATTATGCATGTGGCTTGAAATAACTGAGGAGCTTGAGACTTAGATTAGAAACATGATTTGCCTGTGATTAGCGCTTTCTTCCTTGTTTATCATGTTATAAGAGAAGAAACGTTAGGAGTATTCTAGATAATCTGAGTCTAGAATTAAGAGTTCTCCACTAAGTGCATTGCTCTGAGCTTAGAAGTAAGACTCCAAGGAATGCTCTATTCAGGCAGAGCGTGTGGGTTTATATAAGCGTGACGCTCATGGAGAACGCTCTCGTATGGTCAACTCTATGAGTATAGGTTCGTCGACGAACGAGGTTCGGGGGGGGGCCTGTAGAGCCTGCGAGCTCCAGAGAGCTGTCTACTCACGGAGAGCGTTCTCGTTTGGTCGATCCTAGAAATATAGGTCCTTGACTTGACAAGAATTGGAGAGGCTGTGGAGCCTGTAAGCTCCAGAGATCTATCTGCTCACGGAGAGCGTTCTCATTTGGTCGATCCTAGAAATATAGGTCCTCGACTTGACAATAATTGGAGAGGCTATGGAGCCTGTAAGCTCCAAAGAGCTGTCTGCTCACGGAGAGCGTTCTCGTTTGGTTGATCCTAGAAATATAGGTCCTCGACGTGACAATAATTGGAGAGGCTATGGAGCATGTAAGCTCCAGAGAGCTGTCTGCTCACGGAGAGCGTTCTCGTTTGGTTGATCCTAGAAATATAGGTCCTCGATGTGACAAGAATTGGAGAGGCTATGGAGCATGTAAGCTCAGAGAGTCATCCGCGCTCACCGGAGGAGAGTTCTCGCTTTTATGATAGCGTATGGCTCTCTGAGTGTGTTGGATCAGGTAAGTATACTGCTCGTGCTTCTGATGCGAGCTGTATGACTTTTATGCAAGTAAATGGAGTACCTTGTACTAGGTAACATAAGAAATTTAACCTTGAACTTTAGTACATGAAGAACGGAATATACAACAACAATGGTTTTATTGATAAAATCTTTTCAGTAGATAAGTATTTCAAGGGTGAGGTAATAATTTCCCCTCTTGGGTTTTTATCCAGTATGCTCCGTTGCCTACAATGCGTTCTACGATGTATGGGCCTTCCCATGTAGGGGCTAATTTGGAGTCGTCTTGCGTCTTTTTTAGCACTAGATCGCCAGTGGAAAGATCGAGGATGCACTTGTTTATTGTAGGAGTTCTTCAGAGTTTGTTGATAAGATGCGACTCTGATGGCGGCTAAGTCACGCCGTTCTTCTAGCAAATCGACCTCTCGTGCTAAAACAGAATCATTGTGTCCCGTCTCGACGAGTTCGGACCGAGTCGTAGGATTTGTCGATTCGGTGGGAATGGCGGCTTCGCATCACCACAACACAAGGAGAATGGAGATTCGCCTGTACTTGACCGAGCTGTGGTGCGATGAGCTCACAAAATGTTTTCCAACTGATTTGGCCATTGGCTCTTGTTCCTTTCAATCTTTTTCTTCAAATTTTCTAAGATGGCCTTGTTGCTGGCTTCTGCTTGACCATTACTCTGAGCGTATTGTGGAGTAGAAAATGTATGAACTATCTTTCACTTGGCTAGAAATTCTTTAACTGTTCTGCCTTTGAATTGGGGTCCATTGTCCATCACTAGTGTATGTGGCAAACCAAATCTGGTGATGATGTGAGTCCAGATGAAGTTTCTGACATGTGATTCTTTGACATGTGCTAAAGGAATGGCTTCGACCCACTTAGTGAAATAATCTGTTGCAGCTAAGACAAAGCGAAAACCAGTGCTTTTCTGTGGGACGAATGATCCCATGATGTCCATACCCCACATGTAAAATAGCCATGGGCTCGCTATATTGATCATTTCGAAATGAAATTTGGATGATGTTGTGGGTGAATGTTTGACATTTTACGCGACGAGGACGATGCTTTGGCATCGATCTGCATATCGGGCCAAAAGTAGCCTTGGGAAATTGCCTTGTGGGCTATCATCTCTTGATGGAAAAAGCGAATCGGTCATACGAATTAGTTTGCCTTTGGCGTTAGGGTCAAAATAGTGAATGCCGACTCTAATAATGCATGGACATCCGCATATGCGAGTCATCGTCAAACTCGGATTATCAAAAGAAAGAAATTGGTGTATCTCGATGCGGGGAAAAGAGTTTGCGAAATAATCATGCTCGGACTATCAACAAAAAGCTAATCTCGCTTCCCTCCATTATAGGATCGAAACTGTTTCATTAATTTGAACCGTTGAGTTAAATGAGAAAAGGTTTCGAAAGACAATGTCATTGAACGAATCGGAGCAATTTATGAGGCGTTGGCGGTTGCAAGGAAAGGGCGTCCCAAGATGATAGGGATGGAGTCCACAGGTGCTACTTCAGCAGTATCTAGAATGACAAAATCAACTGGGTAAAAAATCTTGGACCTTTACTATAACGTTCTCTACTATGCCTTTTGGGTACTTGATGGAGCGCATCCGCGAGTTGCAGAGTCATATTAGTAGGTTTCAATTCATGAAGACCTAACTGCTTAAATAAGTAGTAGGGAAGTAGGTTAACACCGGCACCTAGGTCTAAAAAAGCTAAGTATGGCGGTATACTTGTCCCAACGTGCATGGTACGGTTAATCGACGACTGGGTCTCTGTACTTTACCACACCATTGGTAGTGGTTGTCGAGGGAAACCGCTCGATGAGGAACGCTTTGTTGAGGTACATTAAGACGTCGTTTGGTGGTGCACATGTCCTTCAAAAACTTGGCATGCTTGGGCAAATGCTTTAGCAGATCTAGGAAGGTAAGTTTATGGTCAAATTTTGAAGGTTTCACCGGATCTCATCAAAATGTTCGGTCATGTTTGTTCTTTACCAAACGGGCAGGGGAACGGAGCTTTGGACGAATAGCGCATACAAGGATCAATGGTATCTTTTCCTAGGACGAGGTGTAGATTTTGATGGTACAACTTCGTCCGTTATAGGTTGCGAGGTATGAGTTGGAAGGGCGTTAGTCGTGGCTTCCGTCGATTCCTCGTCTGGCATACGTATATTATTGTCGATGGTTCGGCCAGAACGAAGAGTGGTAATGGCATTTACCTCACCCCGGCTTGGATTACTAGGTCCCCGTGCATTGTTGAGTTCAAAGGCGGTGTTTTGCTTAGGGTTTGGAACCGCCTTGGCGGGGAACACGCCTTTTGACTTTTATCCCTGAGCTAAATTTGAAGACTGGGTTGGATAGAAGCTAGGGATTTGATTTGTTGATTCATGTATGTCGAAAGTTTCAGCCCGCTTTATCGGCTGTGGATTACCAAAGGAGCCGCAGGAACTAGTTCACGGTTATTATTTCTGGGTTGATTTTGGTAGCCATATCCTTGGTTAGCGGAACAAGGTTCGCGGTTGTTTTGGTATCCCATATTTGGCGTTGTTGGGAAAATTACTTTGCCCTTGCTGAAATTGTGGAGGATTTCCTTGACGATAGGAATTGTAATTAATTGAGGGTGGTCGTGACAGAACGTTGTTGCCACTGGAGGAGCTTGTTGTTGACGGGGGTGCCCAAGCTAAATTAGGATGTTGTCGCCAAGGTGCGTTAGGGATGTTGAAAGCACAAGCCTCTTGAGAAGGTTGGGAGGACACTCATATACCAAAGGACAATAAGAATCGGCGTGCTTTCGGGACTTAAGCAAAGAGGGCATGGGAAGCGTTGGCGGCCATGATTTTGTTTGGGTTTTGTTCATTTACTTGTACCGAAGAGCATCGACCTTTTGTTTAAGGTCTCGATTAGAGTTTTTAATTCGGATCGGGTTTGACCTCGAACATAGGCGTAACTTTGGTAGGAGTGTCTTTAGAAGATCTAGAAGAATCGGTGTTTCCCAATGGGTGCTTCGTGAGGCCCGTTTCTCAAGAAAAAGTGTATCAAGATGGCGCCCTTGTCCATGAAACAACCGCCGTTCATGATGTCTAATGTTTCCTTTTGATGGTCGAGAGACCATTGAAAAATGAACGAACTAATACAGCGGTGTCGAAGTTGATGATGGGGACATTCGGAGAAGTAGATCGATAAATCTACTCCACGCCCGAAAAGGATTCACGGGGGTCTTTGGCGAAAGAATTGAATCTTTTGAAGCATTTATGTAGTTTTCTTTTGAGTATAGAACTTTATCATGAATGCTTGAACAAGTTTGGCCCATGTGTCAATGGATTGCGGGCGCTTGTCCCGGGCAAAGCCAAACCGGCTTTATCAGCTAAGGTGAAGGGAACAACCTAAGCAAGACTTGTTCGTTATAACAGTCGGATGGCGGAAAGTGGTGACTACTTGTTGCATCCGACGAAGATGATTATACGGTTTTTCATGGTCTAAACCATGGTAAAACAGTAACAAACCGAAAATGTTTGGCGGAATACTGAAAATCACCTACAATCGATCGAGTTTAATGCGGGAGGCGTCCTTCTTCTGTAGAAATATAGAACCGAAAGGGTTCTCGACCGGAGGTTTTCTTCAGCCATAATTAAAGGAGATAATGGAAAGCGGAGATGTTTGACGAGGTTGATTTACGGAGGAGGAACTATGCCTAGGAGATAACATAAGCAGTTGTTTCTTGTATTTTCGGCGATGATATGTAAGTTCTAATTCCTTATGTTTACGGACCGTAGTCTCATACAAATATGAATTTTAATTTAGTGCTCATAAGGAATGAATAATATTTGGAGGTTTTAGAAGTTAGGAAGGAGGGAATTTAAGCACGTTTTCCGAAATTGCTAACCCGCGAGGGAAGCTAGGATAACGTGTGAATATTCCATGACGGATTACACGAGAGAATTGAGGGAGGTTGTTCGTCTTAGCACGTTCCTTTAATTAGGCAACCTCAATTTTTCTCAAGTTTCTAGGCAGCGATAGAATAGGATGATGATTTATGATGGTGTATTATGCGGGGTGTTATTAAGATGATTTAGATGAAATTTTTAATTACGATGATTTTTATTTTTTATTATTATTTTTTTTTTTTTTTTTTTTTTAATTTCACGAATTAGTGTATTATGGAGACATTGATTACTTAAACATGCAATTAAAAACGATAAATGCTAGAAATAGAAACTAACTAACATATACTAGTTTTTGGTAAAGTCTACTCATGCAAATCTATAGTGCCTATACATGCAACTATATGTAAGTTATCGTGAGCTGGGGAATGTCGAGAACGAACTCATGCAATTGAATACGCATGCATGTAATTGATGTAACATACACATACAAAAATATTCTAAGCAAGTGGTTTGGTGCTACGATATATCAAAATATATACGAATCATATTAATTGTGTTACGTGAATATGTGATGACGAACCACCTTTACATGCCGAGTTCTCATTCCAACATACAAATATCACGAGGTAAAACAGGGTTATAGCAAATAATATCCTCGACAAAAGTTTGAGGAGTTTAAGAGTTTGAAACAAGGCCCCCGCGATTCCTCGTGATATAGCGATCGACTCTCCCAAGCTTATGCTTACTAGAAAAAAAACGAGGACCAAAAGAGCCCAAAAGAGTACCGAAAAAGGAAAGTGGCTCCTGACACGAAAACCGAGTGTTGATACTCGAGGTTAGTTTCTGCTTTGCTTACTAATTCATCTCGTCCGAGACTCTTTGTCCAGAATAGAAATGAAAAATTAAAAAGATGATGAGGTAAGGGAGGTGTTTTTATGGATGTATTCCAGTTATTACGTTAAGTCCAGAGTCCTTCGGCGTGCAGCGGCGCCATTTGATAAAACACTAATTTACTAACGTTTATTGGTTTTCAGTTACTTATTTCTTAAGTCCGAGGTCCACAGTCCAAAGTCCGAGGTCCACAGTCCAAGTCCAAAGTCCAAAGTCCAACGTCCGTATAAGTAAAATGACGTTTTAGTCAAGTTACCTTACTCACGTGGGATTGGTAGGATAGGTCGAGTAAGGGATCGTCCAAACCTTAGGGCTCGGATAGGTTCACAACTGGAATTACAACTTTAAGTGAGTAGGATTTTAGGTTTCTTTTTAGTTGGTTTTAATTAAATTAACGGTAATGTAAATTACTACGGTGATTAAATATAGTAAAGCGAAATGTAGAAAACAGGGAGAGAGTTAATCATGCTCATGCAAGAATCATTTTTCAACAGTTTTATTACCAAATCACTACATCTCTAGTTAGCCTCACCGCTTTTGAGACGCGGCGCCGAGTATTGATCCCTAGTGCATGCCCACATCTCTAGGTCGCATTTCACTAGCATAAGGAGTTTTAATAATACCACATCTCGGTATATTATCTGCTCCTCGGCACAAGTTCACATCATTTCGGGACGAATTGGAGAGTGTCGACACCGAGAAGGTCGCGAGACAGATTTTCGATACAGCTGATTCTGGAGCATCGAGTATCTAACTTTGTGCGGTCTCGATCATTTTGGGACCGGATGTTAATTCTATGCCTAATTCCTAAGTAGTGATTCTAGAATATTAACGAAGTCAATCCGATTTTCACTGACGAGCAAAGATAACCTCCCCAGGGGGAATTAGCTCATCATCATATAATAGAATAATAAAATTTCTTTGTATACATTAAGTAAATAAATGCACGGGAGAAATTAACAAGAAAAGAAATAACGTTATTAAGGGTAAAATAACTTATCGTATTAAGCTGGCGAAATAAAAATGGCGGAAGGTAAGTCTTGAAGAAAAAACTAAACGTGGCTAAAAAGCATTAATATCTTTGAAGACTTTCTTAATGAAGCGCGAAGCCTTCATATTTATAGGCATCATGGGATGACCATCCGTGACCGATTTAATTTGCTTTTGGCCTTATGCTAATTGAATGGTTCGAAACTTTGAGAATCAAAGTTTTGTTTTAATTGTTTTAACTTTTCGTCTTTTTTTTTGTTTTTCGGTTTAGATCTTGTAGCTCATTTCAATTCAAACCACCGGTTTGAATTGATACGATAATCTTCTCTCTTGCGGGGTGGTATCAATTTGAAACCATCATTTGCCACCTGCCTATCTTGACTCATCATGTCTTACGGGCCCGCATAATGTGTCCACTTAATGTGTGTCGATTGGCGCCAAAATCGACGTTTTTACGACTTTTTGTCCTTTAGCGAGTTAAATTCGCCGAATTCGCTATGGTAGCTTCACTAGCCCACGTCGGCACCTAGATTTATCCGATTTGAGCTTGAGGAAGTTTCACGCCTCTTTATATGTGGGCCGATCGCACTTCGGCGGTTACGTTCTTTTGAAAACTTCACTCTAGTCGGGGCTTTGTTTGGGCTTTTACGGGGATTGAGCGAAATTCAATATTCCGTGTTCTTGTACTTGGCGGCTTCACTAGCCAACGTCGGCACCTAGATTTATCGATTTGAGCATCGGAAGTTTCTCGCTTCTTCATATATGTGGGCCGTTCGCGACTGGTTACGTTCTTTTGGAAACCCGACTTTTACGGGTCAAGTGGGAAACTCAAATATTCCGTATTCACGTACTTTGATGCATGTTTTATCGCTATCTTCATTTTAATTGCGGAAACCGCGCAAAGTACGAAAATATAATTATTACATGATTATTAAACACATAATTGACCAAAATGCTATGTCTCTCGAGGTTTAATATTACAGTTTTGGGTGCTTATCGCGACACTTGTCCGACGCCACGGATATGAATCGGTTGAGTGCGGTGACCATGCGACAATACGTATCAGCTTCTTTTACGTGGATCGGGCATGTCTAAGAACATTTGTGATTTAGTGCAGGTTTGCTTCGATCCCTCGGTGACACGATATCCTAGAAAAATTCGGAGGATGCTCAAAGAGGCATTTCTCACGGGTTCAACTTCATTCGAGTTCTAAATCTGAGAACGCTTGTTCAAAGGTGAATGAGGTGGTCGCTGCTTTCTTGCTTTTGGCGACCATGTCGTTGATGTAAACCTCCATGGTATCTCCTAACATGTCTGGAACATGTCGGTTACCGTGACGTTGATCGTCAGCGCCCGGCGTTCTTAAGGCGAGCGGAGAGCGTTGTAGCAATAAATTCCTTGCTTTCGGTAATGAGCGAGGTCTTCTCTTGATCCTCCTCGGAGTGGGATTTGGTTGTATCCGGTATCTGGCGTCAAGAAGGAGAGAAGTTCATGACCACAGGTTTGGTCGACAAGTCGGTCAATGCGAGGTAGGGGAAAACTATCTTTCGGTGTTTCCTGATTAACATTCGTGAAATCGATGCATAGGCGAATTGTTCAATTCTTTTTGGGGACCGCGACAATGTTCGCGATCCAGTCTGGATAGTCTACCTTTCTGATGAAACCAACTTGCTTGAGTTTGTCGACCTCGTCATTAATGGCTTTACGAAACCCTTGAGGGGATAATCGAGTCGTTGTTGGCGGGTCTAGCATTGGGGTTTACATTTAATCTATGACATGCTACATTGGGATCTATTCTGGGTACATCGATATACGACCAAGCAAAAACATCTTTATTCATGGCCAAAAAGTTTACAAGTTGGGCCTTGAGTGTAGGGTCAAGGTTAGCCCCTACATATACAAACTTGGGATCATCATCAGTTCCTAAGTTCACTCGCTCTCTGTCGGCCTGTTGAGGTGTTGTCTTGGGTGGTGATGCTTCTTCATATGGTGATACTTTAGCGATCTGAGGGAGAGTAAAATTAGTCGCCTCGAGCTGGAGCGGTGTCTTTGGTGACGAGAACAGGGGCTGGAATGGCCTCTGTGATCATGACAGCAGGGTCTGGAATGACTTTCGGAATTGATATTTGTTGTGCAACACATGGCGGCGCGACTGTTGGGATGCTAACTGGTGGGGCAACAACAGTGGAGGTGACCTCACGGGGTCGTGGATCGGCTTTGTATTAACAACAACCGACGCGACCGAGATCCGGATCCGATGGAACAACAAACAATGGTCACTGACGGAGTGGAAACAGACGATTGAATCTTCTTGCTGGAGCCCCAGCGTGTTGTTTTGATGCGTTGGCTCTACCCGGCAATCAGGTATTTGGCCATTATATAACTGGTGGGCTCGTTGCTTGTGTGGATTGGTCCACTGTCGATCCTACTTGCTGACAGGATTTGGTTACAATGATATGCTTCCACTTGATTGCTGCGCAGCTCCATCATTCCTCTGGGGCTTGGAAAATGGAGAATTTGATGCAATGTTGACGGTACAGCTTGCATTTGATGGATCCATCATCGACCTAGTATGGCATTATAGGACGACTTGATGTCCAGAACGCTGAAGCGTGTATTGCAGCTGACTTTGTCTTCTTTAGACTCTACTGATACTGGGAGTATGATGTCACCGACGGGGTCGAGCCCTGGAGCCATTGAACCCATAAAGGGGACCAATCGGATCTATAAGAACTGACTTGGGTAAACTCATTTCTTGGATGGTGTGATAGAATAAAATGTCGCACGAACTCCCCGGGTCGATCAGGACACGCTTTACTGTCCAGTCGCTAATCTTGACGTAGACGACCAGTGCGTCGTTGTGAGGGAGGCAGACCTTGTTGAGGTCGGCCTATGTGAAAATGATATCTCCTGAATTGCGACCTGAGCTGCGCGGAGCGTGTGCTGCATGGGAAGTAAAATGATACACTTCGAAGCCGCCCGACCACGGCGTCTTTTCTCTCTGGATGAGGTGACGGAATCATCGGGGAAGGTAATCATGTGAATGGTTCTAGCATTGTCACGATCTGAGGAGTGTTGTCTTCGCTCGTTGCGAGAACGGTCTTTGAGACGTCCTCTGCTGTGAGGGCGAGCTTGAAACTCTTGGTGGTGACGGCGAGGTGGAGATCGACTGCGTACGCGGCGAGCCATGAGTTTATGGCACAAATCACCGTTAGGAATATTGGTGTACTGTTTAATATGACCAGCTTCCACGAGGTCTTGGAGATAGTGCTTAAGCCCCCAGCACGCATTGGTTTCATGACATTTTGCTTTGTGGAATGCGCAGTAGGGCTTGTCAGGTCGATCTATTGGCTGCCTCACATCTGGTCGGAAGTATGAGGCTCGCTGGATCTTGTCCAGTATGTAACTGGGGGAGCATGTCAAGACAACGAACTCTCTGCTGTTGTCCTGGCAGGTACCTGCCTTTGGTACCAGCGACCTGGATCGCTTTTTGGCACGAGGGGTATGATCATAGATCGCTGCCATCTCTTGGTCCTCGGCTAAACCACTGGACTTCAAACTTTCTTCCAACTTGATATACTTGTCGACTCGAGCATACAGTTCGGATAGCGTTTCTGGGCGCTCTTTCATCAGTGATCTGGAGAGGTCGGTATTACGCACTCGACAGGCGTTAGAAAATGCCAGTGTGGCAAAAGACTCTTTCAGTCCGCTTTTCATACACAATAGTTCAGCCTTGAACCGTCCTAAGAATTGGCGAATGGTTTCATCTTCCTTGAATGAGAGTTGGAACAGCGAATCGAGATCCGCTTTCTTTCATCTGTTGTGCACATATTGACTAGCAAACAGATCAGTAAGCTGTTCAAAAGTTTTAATAGAATCAGGTTCAAGGGAGAAGAACCAATCAAGTGCGCCATCTTTGAGACTGGTTGGAAATAATCGACAGTGAAGGTGATCAAACTCAGGAGAACTGTAGAGTGCCAGACTTTGAATGTATTGAGCCACATGCTGACCGGGGCATGTGCTACCATCATACATTGGGAAATGTGGCTGGATAAAATCTTGAGGAGAGGGTTTATTGAGGACCTCGGCACTGAACGGAGATGCGCGGTATGTCTTGAGCATCTTTTGAACAATCTGGGTCGCATCCTTTCTTACTGCACTCTGGCCTATCTTGTGTGATAATTCGTTAATTTGTTGATTAACTTCGTAGATGTCGTTCTCAACGCGTTCTTGTTGGTTGATGTTGGTAAGCATCCACTTGTGCTCGTAAAGCAGCATTTTCTTGCCTGAGCAAGGAAATGCTCTCGTTTGTTAAACCCAGCTGGTTTGCGAGGTTTTGAACTTGAGCTTCGAGGCTGACCATGCTTCGTGGGCTTGAGAATTGTTGGTTTTTGAGTTGGGTTAAAGTGATTTCTCAAGTAATCGAAACCACAGACGGTGCCAATGTAAATGGGTGTTTTGGTTTTCCTTTAGAGATAGTGAAGAGAGGGGAATGGTTTGAGGTTTTTACGAGAGACCGAAGTTCCGTTGATGAAGCGCTTTGCCTACATATCCTCTCTTGGTTTTGGGAGGGAGAGAGGAATCGAGGTCTCCACGTAGTTCAAGTAGGTGGTATTTATAGGCTTGTGGAAGTGTCAATCCTAGAGACACGTGTGTCTCTTGCACATGTAAGGTGGAGATTGTGAATGAGTGTTGGGCTGGTTTTAGTATAAAGTAGGTGTCTTTGATTGGAAGTTGGTAGCGGTAGTCCCTATTTCCGGTGGTGGGAAGTACAAGTAAGATTTTGGTAATGATTACACGGTGGTGACTTTTCTCGAGGCGTTCTACGGCCGTTTGTTAAATCTTGAGACATCCTTGATCGACCTTAAATGTACCACCTACATGAAAGGAGCTGCTCACAGATCGGTCTTGGAGGTCGATGCCTTGGGTTCGCCTATGCTGCGCGCGTATGTCTTCTCAAGGGAGCTACTCACAGATCGGTCTTGGAGGTCGATGTCCTGAGTTCGCTTATGCTTCACGCGTGTGTGATATTCCTTAATGAGGATATTACTCCCCTACATTGACGTTTGTCATATTGCATAGCTAATACTTTTCTGGTTGTTCGATCTAATAGATTATGGCCTGCTTTCTTGGGCTACTAGAGTGAAAATCCTAGTTGGAATTGCCGAGGAAATTGAATACCTGTGGCATCAATATATTCCAATCAATACTGAGGAGATCAAGTCCGAAAGCATACTTATTGATTTGGTACGACCTTTAATATATAAAAACAATTTTTCTAGTTTATTCGTACGACCTTTAACATTTACTAGTTTATTAGTTCATTTCAACATCTTGTTATTAGTTATTTATTCATCTAATACCATTGTTGTTAGGACTATAACACTAATGTTTTCAAGAGCATCAGAAAGGATTTGCGACTGGATCATATGACCCCAAAACAACATTTTATTAGGCATCTCCAATGGGGGGTGTAAAATTACACTTCCACCTAGGCTCCACGTAGGTGCCATTAGGATTTTACACCTCTAATTGTATATTATTGTATAGCTTATAAATATCCACACTCTATACTCTCCAATGGAAAAGTGTAAAAAAAAATAGATTTTAAACTCGGACGTCACTTCGAGTGACGTCCGAGTTAAAAAATTACTTTAGAATTAGAAAGGGACGTTACTCCAAGTGACGTCCGAAAATTATTTCACTCAGACATCAGTTCGAGTGTCGCCCGGGCTTTTTATTAACTAATAGCGAGAGGGAGAATTCCTCACTCTCTCTATTAGCTAATACACTATTACCTACGGTATAACACCCTCATTGGAGAGAGTTTTTTTATATTTGGGGTGTAAAATTTTCACTCTATACGGTTTACACCCCCCATTGGAGATGCCCTTAGATGTGAGGTTCATATACTATTTAGTCCGTTACTCATGACAAAAACTTTCGTAACTAAATGGATTATTTCATTTACGCTTTCTTACAGATAATTCGCAAAACGTATATGCCCTAGCCCTGGTGTTATTTGAAATATTAACAGGTCTTAAAGCTTTCGATGACACAAGGCCGATAGGTCAGCACAACTTGGATTGGTACGTACGGCTCAATATGTACCATGGCCAATTTAGTTACGAAGATGGTGGAATCGATAATAGACCCTAGGTTGGAAGGTAACTACGAGGAGCACTCGGCAACAGAATTATTGGAATGGGCTCTTATAAACACCCCCAAAGAAACCCGCTATCAAATGGAAATCTATGTAGTGACTAGGTGGGTTAGGAATCTGATATATGCATTTAGAGGAGATTCAATGAAAAAGTGTCCGGTTAACCTCATCCATAACCTTAATAGCATGAGCATAAGGTAAACTCTACCACGCATTTAAAAGCATGTTCTTTCTTCTTTTTGGTTTTTTATTTCTCAAACAACTTTAGAAGGAATTGAATTGGGTTATTTGTAATTCAAGTGACATTTGTTATGGTTGTTGATATTGTATGTACCACGGTACTGGTACCCCTACGAACGACCATCATTGGGTACCACTATAAGAGCCGGCCACTAATGAGGCGGGTTTGCTTGCCCCCGCTACTGTGGCAGTCCCGCTTGTCTACTAATGTGGCATTCGGGCATGCCCTCTATTGAAGCAATGCCACTCCCCACTAATATGACACCCAAGTTATATATAGCAAGTCCGGAGATATGTCAAGGGATTTTTTCCATATGAAGCTTTAGGAAAGATTTCATACAAAGAGGGAAATATCTTGTCAAATAAGGAAAGGGTATTTTTAGCAATAAGATTCCTATAAATACCCAACAATCATTTCAAACAAAGAACTATGTGCATTTTTTTTGAGACTTGATTCCAGAGAACAATTTGGATATGTAGGCAGCCATTGGTGGTACAGTCTCTTTCACTCTCTATCAACCTCTCCAACAAGATCATTGGTGTGTTTGTGTGAGTCATCACCCAAACATAATTGGCGCCGTCCATGGTCCTTATTGACGGGCCCTCTTCCACGTTCCTTCTTCCAAGCACCATTAATGGCAAAAACTACAAGGTCTCAGGCGAACAAGAATGCAAGAACACAACAACAACAAGAAGACGAAAATCCGGAAATACTAATCAATTAAGAGGTGATAGAACAACCGGCTGCAACAGATCTGCAAGATCAGCCTTTTCAACTCCCAGTGCCATGACAACCCAGATCTAGACGTCCGACATCTCAGGCTCCAGTAACTCACCTTCAAGATCTAGACGTTACAAATGCAAACGAAGTATATCCGGATAACATGGAGATAGGAGATGAAGACATGATGTTAGAAGTACTGCGTCAGAGGTTCAGAAGAGAGAAGGAGCATAGCAACTACTTGCAGAAGCAACTGGACAAAGGGAAGCAAGTACAAATGGATGACGCCGATGCTGCATCTTCCACACCGGCAAGAGCTCCCAGATCCGGTGAAAATCGGAGTGTATCCAACCGACTACAATTTAATTATGGTACATCCCGTCCATTGGAAACTGTCCCTGAGCATCATCACCCAAGGTCAAGCAGACATTCATCCCATTCAAGAAGACGATCCAGATCTCGAAATACCAACAACACTAGGCGTATAAGTGGTCATAACATGACAAGATCATTGAATGTTGATCATAGCGTATCAGAAAGGTGGACAACATCCACCATAAGACGAAAATCTTTGGGCGCCAAGATTAGGACCTCGAGGCAATTGCAACATGACCTTAGACATGGCTTGAATGCACAAACCCGTCTGAGGACGCGGGTTAACGACGGTTAGCCCGAATATGGCCACACCAAAGAAATGGGTCCCCGGTTCGACGGCCTAGCCCGCTTTTTTGGTACGAGGTCATGCCCAAGGAACCAGCCAAATATAGAAGCAAGCAACAAGCTGGGGAGACAACAACCATGAGATGCAACGTAGTGAAGTTACTCCTCAAGTCGTAAGTCTAGAAGCCACAGGTGCACCATTCACGGAACAACAAATCAAAGACATCATCAAGAAAACAATGACTAATGTGGGTGTCACTGAAGCATGATGGAAAGACCTTGTAGTAAATGAAGATGTCGTCGGGAGATTTTCTCTAAAAATACAAAATGCAGAGCATTAGAAAGGATTCAAACAACCAGACCTTCCTACGTTCAACGGGCGGGGAGGAGAACCAAACGATCATGTTATGGAGTTTAAAAGCGGGGGTAATTCTATGGCAAAGATGACCCCCTCTTTGTGCAAAAAATTTCCGTCGCTCACGTTAAAAGGAGAAGCTCGTTGGCTTTCCGGCTTGCCAGCTCAATCTATCGCGTCATTTCGGGAATTAGCAAAACCAGTTCCGGATCGGTTTAAGCATAATTGGACCGCCCTAAGGATGTCAACATCTTGCTCAACACCAAGCATCAAAAGGATGAAGCATTGGCAAAGTTAAGTAGAATTCGTTTCCGCCAAGTGCAAGCAGAGGTCACCGATGTCCACGGCGTAATGATCATTCATGCATTCAAGGAAGGAGTCCATTTTGATAAAAGCGAATTTTCAACTCCCTTATGCGGGACCCCCACAATCAAAATCCGATTTGTTTGCACGAACACAGCTAGTTCATTAACGTGGAGGAAGATGTTAGATCAAAAGCCTCAAGAGACAAAGACTTCGGAGTAAAGACTCAAGCGAAGGTAAAGGCAAAAGCGAAGCAAAACATATCGGAAGGACCACAACGAAGTCGAGAATACAACAAAGGTTAACACGGTTTGTGAAAATGAAGCTCATTCCATTAAATGCCAAGTACAATGTGATATATGAAAAGATCAAGGGACTTGAACTTACTTTTTCCACCACTATCCTTGCACGAAAACACTAAGTCTACACGTGGCAAAATCTTTGGTGTCACTTCCACAATGATTTGACCATGAAGCGAGGAGAGTGCAGATCCCTCAAGGGAAAAATACGAGAGGCTAGTCGACAAAGGGACAATTAGATGAGTTTGTGCTTTCAAAAGCGGTGAAACAAAATGTAGCAATGACTAGCCACAATGTCATACTAGCTGGTCATGCCAAAATCAATGATGTTTTCACGAACAAGGCAAAAGTGTGAACAACGAGCAAAGTTTGGTTTCTTACGGGGAATTTTATCCGTCAATAACATTGATTTTGTTGAAGGAATTCGTTCGAAACCCACGAGCTTGGTCCCCTATGTTTTAGTGATAGAGATCTAATTGGCGTCCATCATCCTCATTATGATCTTTGTCGTCATCTCAGCTTTGTTGGATTATGGAGAGTTAGCGATCATGATAGATCTTTGGAAGCTCTCGTCGTCATTTTTGCAGGTTGCTACAAGAACATGCAGCTGTCAGAAAATTTAATTACTACAGAAAGTACTCCAATCATTGGGTTTGACGGAACCGCAACAACTCCAGTAGGAAAAGTCTCTCTACCAGTCACGCTCATGGACAAGTCTATTGACATTGAATTCCTCCTGATGAATTGCAAGTCCCCGTACAATGCAATCCTAGGAAGAGGCGGCTCCACAACATGGTAGCGATGAGTCTCTACCTTTCACCAGCGATAAAATTCCCATCTCTCAACAAAATTTGTAAGGTGCGCGGTGACCAGATGGCTTCCCATAGCTGTCACGAGAAAGTCTTGGATGAATATCGTCAGTCGGATATGTGGGGAAATACAATTCTCAGTAATTCGCAAGCAGTGTCTAAATCAGAGTCAGCTACGCACAGTATTTATACTGCTAGTTCACAAAATGAAGGACCGCCGACTATCGACCGCCTCTTAGAAGTTCAAATTGGGAATTTAGGCGGACAAACAACTTTCATTTCGGTAGAACTGACGGAAAATGAACAAAAAGAAATGGTAGCACTCCTCAGAAAAAACAAAAAGATCTTTGCTTGGTCAGTCGAGCAGATGCCAGGGATCAGCCTAGAAGTTGCATGCCATACACTTGACATGGATCCTACCATCAAGCCATTTTGGCAGAAGCCTAGGCGCATGGCCCTGGATAGAAAACTCAAAGTCAGAGAGGAAATTGATCGGTTACTCTCAACTCAGTTCATACAACCAGTTTCATATCCGCGGTGGTTGTCTAACGTGGTTGCGCGGTCCAAGAAAGATGGTAAAATGAGAGTGTGCATTGATTTCCACGAACCTTAACAAAGCTTGCCCGATTCATCCCTACCCTCTTCCACGAATATCAGAATTGGTAGATGCCACGTCTGGCTACCCACGCTTATCATTTATGGATGCGTATTCGGGATACCACTAGATCCCGCTAGCTGTTAAAGACCAAGAAGCAACCGCATTCATCAGCGACCAAAGGGATTTTTTTGTTACCAAGTTATGCCTTCGGTTTTAAAACGCGGGGGGCTACGTACCAAAGGATGATCAACACCATATTTGGAGATATGTTGGGCAAGACAATGGAAGCTTACATTGATGACATGGTTGTAAAATCCAAGCACAGTGGCGATCACATCTCTGACTTACAATCGGTTTTTAGCCGAATTGCCGAATTCACATGCGGCTAAATCCTTTGAAATGTGCTTTTGGTTGATATCGGAAAATTTCTAGGGTATTTGATGACTTCGTCGAGGCATCGAAGCTAACCAGAACAAATTCGATCCATTCAATCCATGCCCTCTCCAAAAACCAAAAAGGAGATTCAACGACTCAGAGGCGTTTTAGCGGCACTAAATCGTTTCATCTCTAAATACTCGGACCGGTGTCATCCTTTCTTTCGGGCGTTAAAAGACTTCAAGCAAAGTGGAATGATGATTGTGAAAATGCCTTTCAATCAATTAAGAACTACCTTGTCACACCACCAATCTTGGCCGGCCCAGCCTTTCTGAGGGCAACTGTTGGAGCTTACTTGGCGCTTCTGAGATACTACGATAAGTGCGTCCTGTTCATCGATGGAGAAGGCGGTCGTCAATCTTCTTCATTAGTAAAATAAACGGGCGGAAAGCAGATATTCGAGAATTGAAAAAATTGCTCTAGCCTTGGTTCATGCTGTCAGATGCCTCAAGCCATATTTCCAAGGAAGACTAATCAAAGTATACACGGAATATCCTCTACGCAAAGTTTTCTGAAGTGCCCAAGAATCAAGTAGACTCGTGGAATGGGACATCTACTTAAGTGCTTATAGCATCCATTTTGAACCCGCGTTTCAGAAAAGGGTCATGCACTTGCATCCCTAATGGCAGATTTCCCTATCGACGATTTTGTCCCCGAAGTCAACCAAGATAGCAGTGTCTATAGCGAAACGACTATAGTTGGGGGCGAGGAAGCCCTACCAAAGCATGCAGACCCTTCATCCGATTTATGGATTGTTTACACAGATGGCTCACACAACAAATCCGGCTCTGGATTAGGATGTGTTTTTATCAAGCCAGATAAATCAACCATGGAGCTATTTCGGTTCGTTTTGGGTTCAAGGCCTCCAATAATGTAGCAGAATAATGAAGTTTGTCGTAATGCCAGCAATCGCGCCTGACTTTGGACTTAGGAGTTCGAAAATTACAAATTTTCACTGACTCACGGTTGGTGGCAGGGCAATTCTCCGGCTCTTTTGAAGCCCAAGACGATAAAATGGCAGCATACCTAGACTTAATTCACAGACTTGCTCACTAGTTTGAAACCATCCAGATTATACAAAGGCCTAGGAATGATGTTCGACATGCAGACACCTTAGCATATCTATCTGCAGCAGTAGGCATTGATGGACCAAGACAAGTTAACGTTGATTTCCAACAAGACCCGAGCATTGACTTGTCCTTAGAACAACTCGCAGACATCTACATCAACGCATGTTGCTTTTTCTATATGGATAGGGAACATCTACCATCGGACATTAATGTTGTCAATACGAGGAAAAGGAAGTATGATATTCCCTACAAGACAAGCCCGGTGAAAGGCGTTTCCCGAGAAAAGATAGAAACAAGACTCTTCAAGAAAATGATGCAGACTCCTGCCCTATACCTGAAAGTAACGATCAAGGTGACAACGAAATTGCAGAATAGCCCGACAACTTCCTTTACCCAAATGTCGTGGCAGACATCGACGATTGGCGACACCGGTCATTGCATTTTACGCCAATGGCATAGTCCGCCGAGAACCCAAGATCGCGGATAGCGTCAAAAGAGATGCATGGAAGTTTATACTTTCGTATCTTCATCCATCCAGGGAACTCTGCAATTGTGCGGGAAAGGTAATTCATTGTCTCCTATCTTTGAGGTGTCTCACAACACGAAGGAAGGAGCAGCCGTGCTACAAGAAATCCATGCGGGGATATCGCGGAAATCTCATTGAATTGGTGAAGTTTGGCTCATAAGGCAATGATGCAAGGATATTGGTGGCCTCATATGCAATTGGATGTGAAAAACATTTCCCAGACATGTATTCCTTGTCAGAAACACTATCATTTGGGTACTCTTCCATCCACTGAGCTACACCCGATTTTTTCACCATGGCCATTTGCAAAATGGGGTTTAGATATCGTTGGGCCCCTACCTAGAGCTCCAGGGAATGTTCGCTTTCTTCTCATAGCTACAGATTACTTTACCAAGTGGGCAGAAGTACAACCTTTGGTGCACATACAAGCTTCGGACATCAAACGGTTCCTATGGAAGGATATAATTTGCCGATTTGGTATCCCCGCTGAGTTAATATCAAACAATGGAAAGCAATTTGATGCAGAAGAAATACACAGGCTTTGTGCTAGTCTCCATATTCAGCACAATTTTTCTGCACCCTATCAACCCCAAGCAAATGGGCAGGCCGAAGCGACAAATAAATCCATCTTAGCAATCCTCAAACGTCGACTCGAACAGGCTAAAGGCAAGTGGACAAGGGAGTTACCAGCCGTTCTATGGGCGTATAGAACGAGTCCAAAGCGCTCGACAGGAATGTCACCATTTAACCTGGCGTA
This sequence comes from Coptis chinensis, assembly GCF_015680905.1. Classification (NCBI taxonomy): domain Eukaryota; kingdom Viridiplantae; phylum Streptophyta; class Magnoliopsida; order Ranunculales; family Ranunculaceae; genus Coptis; species Coptis chinensis. Next base: position 19,158,135 of record NC_141456.1, on the reverse strand, counting down.
TGGAGCAGAAGCGGTATTACCCATGGAAATTTTTGTTGGGACGACCCGCACCGCTGCCTTAAATGATGGCCATAATGACGAATTAGTAGCTCATTTAAAGGCTAATCTAGATGAAGTGCGCGAGGAAAGTATTGCTCGTCTCCTCCATTACCAAGCCGCAATGAAGAAGCAATATGACAGAAGCCGGCTTGAAATTTTTTCATCAGCGGTATTTGGGTCTTGTGTAGACAATCAAAGATCATCGATGCAGGGAAGCTAGGCGAAAACTGGGAAGGACCTCTTATCATTGACCGTACTGCCTCTAAGGGCGCATATTTCCTTCGCACAATTTTGGGAACCCCTCTCCCGAAACCATGGAATGCGCTCCATCTTAGGCATTTTTATCGTTAAATTGGTTTCCCATTAGTACAAATGGGTAGCTTGAGTGACAACTCCTTAATGCATGTCCACGAGACAAACTAGCTATGTTGTTTCAAATTTCAAATCATCAATAAAATTCCATTCTTCCATAGTTGACTTATTTACTTCCATTCAGTAAGGCATGCATAGTGTATATAAATTCCTCAAAAGCAATGTACAGCAAAACACTCTAGTTCAGTCACCACCACCTTAGTTTAGGTGATGTTGGTATTTAACCTACACAAATTCAAAGTTGTGGAGTTTGCGTTTGTAAAACCTTACTCTACGCATCAAAAAGTCGTGGAGTTTGCGTTTGCAAAACCTTACTCCACGCATCAAAAAGTCGTGGAGTTGGCGTTTGCAAAACCTTACTCCACGCATCAAAAAGTCGTGGAGTTTGCATTTGCAAAACCTTACTCCATGCATCAAAAAGTCGTGGAGTTTGCGTTTGCAAAACCTTACTCCACGCATCAAAAAGTCGTGGAGTTTGTGTTTGCAAAACCTTACTCCACGCATCACAAAGTCGTGGAGTTTGCGTTTGCAAAACCTTACTCCACGCATCAAAAAGTCGTGGAGTTTGTGTTTGCAAAACCTTACTCCACGCATCACAAAGTCATGGAGTTCGCGTCTGCAACACCTTACTCCACGCATCAAGAAGTCACAAGGCTTGCATATGCAATATCTTGACCCACGCACCAGAAAATCGTGGGGTTAGCATTTACAATACCTTACCCCACTCATCACAAATCACATAACAATCAAGCGGGAATGACTATATAAATGCAAACTGGTTTATTGTGTCTATCAACAAAATGAAATTTCTGTTTCCCAAAATTTTACATTATCACCTAGGTGTTCTTCATTATAAAAGAGGTTGTGCGCGAATCGACACTTAATTCAAAGCATTCCAAATCCAATAAACAAACAGGCCATACTGGCTAGCAAATTAAAGAAGCTACACGCTGCAACCTCAAATCGCATTCATCCGAGCAGCCTTAGGTAGTCAAACACCAGGAGTGGCCTAAATTTCCTTTTTCCTATTGTCTTTTCAAAAAAGATGATCTGATTCAAGCTACTTTCTTACTAGTTATCAAAAAAGATGATTTGATAACTACCCAAATCACGTTAAACAGAACTTTCTGTCTAGTATCTTGTGAGATTCTGAATGTCTATATGTGGGTTTTCCAAACTTACAAAGTACAATTTCTTCCGCTTTGTTTTTTCTCTGAATTACAAGTTTCAGTTTCCTACCGACTCTCCATTACCATGGGTGTATTCCCTACTCTACTCTCCAAAATTGAAATTCAATCAATCAGCAAAATTGTCCCTGCTCTACTTTCCACAATCCCCTTGCCAATACCAAGTTGCAATTATCTAGAACAGAGCACAAATAAATAGAAGTCAGTTTCATCCAATGCTACCAAAGGCCAAAAGGGACAATGAGTTGATTCATGACAACAATTCATTTTGCATTATAGAGAACTTACTGTGGCCCAATGACAGACTTCAACAAGCGTTTCCATGTGCTGGTCTCTCCACTGTGTGCAGACACTCTATCCTTCACGGTTTTTTCAATTGCAGGCTCCATTTCATGTACAAATGTCATAGACTCTGAGAGTCGGTTGAGAGGGTTGACTAGTGCAATCACTTCATTCCTTTGCAACCGTAACTGAAGGGTAAACTGTACATGTTAGAAAACCAATCTTCTACTACAAACAAATATCAAAAAAGACTAATGAGTTTTACAATTGTTGCCATCTCTCTTCATAATCTACATAATAGAGCATGCATTTGGATTGTCATCACTGAACATGCTGGTGTAGGGATCATCTTGCCTACTTACAGTGCCAGTGGTAGTGATCTCAATATTTCTGACATAACCAGGAGGTGCTCTCTTGTCATAAGCTTGAGCAGTGTAAGGATGGGCAACAAGGTTGTAAGGGACATAGGGCCAAATTTCAGCCTTTTTCCCTGTTGATTTAGCCTTCTTCAAGACCTTGTTTGCTTCAACGTAACCACTTACTATCACTTTCTGTTGTTTCCTATTTATATCCACAGATTTAACACCTAACAAAATAATTTTCTTCAGCATGAAGCAGTAATAACAAAACAGTACGTACTAATGAACTAGAAAAGGTTCAAGATAAATACCACTCATGGATGACAGAGCTTTTCTGACTTTAAGCTCGCATCCATCACAGTCCATCCTCACTTTCAGCTCCACAATTTGAAATGTCTTCTTCTTGTGTTTGTGGCCACTGCTCATTAAATCAGAAAAATATTCCAAAGTACCTTCAATTCCCATTGTGTTTTCTTGTTTTCCCTGAAGAGATGCTACATCGGCTTCTAGATGTCGTAAATTTATAAGTTTCCTTAAGCATTTGGGTAAACTTACAAGCTTGAAACAATTTCTGAGTTTCAGAGTTTGCATTTGGGAAAGGCTACACAGTGAGTTAGGCAATGCCTGTATATGAGTCCTGTTAAAGTATTCTAGCAGAAACAAAGTAGCTGCAATTAGCTTTAAAATTGGGGTGAAGTAATGATCATTTGCACTCTGAGAAGTATTATTTCGTCCTCTTCCTAGCAAATCTTCGCAGATGGAGGAGCTTCCTACCAAATCTTTTCACACCCAGTACTAACTTTTGATACTCGAGAGAGTGCATGGTTGGGCATATGGCCATCGGTCATTCCTAAATTATACAGTAAGACTAATATTCGTTCACAAGAAATGCACAGTCATTTGCAACAAGAATACAGAGTTTATGGCGCAACATAAGTATTTTATTCATCTAACATTCTACTTTACATCCAAACAAAAAAGACAAAGAAAAACGAAGTGCAAAAAAATTTCCAACCTATCTATCCACTATCTAGTAGACGATCGCAAGAACTATGTATGTTATGCCAAATCGCCATATTTTAAGGCGAAGTATCATAACCATCCCCCAATTCCATAGCACCCTTGCCTACTCCATCTTCAAGCCTAGGGTCTTCTATGGCATCCTCAAAGGCACTTGGGAGCAATATCCCACAAACCTCTTTCCTCGGGCAGGTCTGGTACAACGAAGTATAATGCTGCAAGGCGCCATTCATAACATCTCACGCTCGACTTATCACCTCAACGTACTTCTTGGACCACGACCTCAAGTTGAGCTTTTTCTCAAGCGGCCAATGAGAGTTTAAGAGTCAGTTCAGATAGTGTCTTCTTCTCCTCACGCAGCTCTCTCATAGCCTTCTTACATTCCTTATCTTTCCCTTTTATCGCCTGCACCATCTCCTCCTTTTCACATGACAAGGCTGCCACCTTCTCTCGCAAAGCATCGTTTCCATCTGGGCTCTAGCACTCTTAGCCTTCGCTTCCTCTTGCTCTTTCTGTACTAAATCCGCCGTCAGGGGTCCTGGCATTGCATGTTTTTCTTTCTCTAACACCGCCGTCAGCTTAGCAAAATTTTCCATGGCCTACAAAAGCAGAGTTATATACATATATATACAAGTTGAATACGATTTCAAAAGGCCATGCTAAGTAATATAGAGAGGCAACAGGTATAATGGGATTACCTTTTGTAACGTCTGCATCCCAAGGATACACAGTTCTGAAGTTTCCTCTACCTCTTTCGTGTTACTGGATCCTAATTCTGGTAGTAAAAGTTGGTCATGCATATACTCCTCAACCATTTCAACAGAAAAATCAATGTCTGCATGAGGCCTTAACGCCTCTATCACCTCGTCATCAAGAAAAATTGCCGAGACAAGTGCTAATGATTCAACTGAGGTAATATCTCCAACAGGTATGGACACACTCGTCGTTTCCACGAAAAATTCTTTTCGATCCATAGCACCATTAAGGCGGCTGCCATTTGCTCTATCTCCATAGACTGAGGTTGTCCCCGGATAATTTCAGAGTCTTTTTTAATTACAAGCATATTACTCCCTGTACCTTCATTATTCAAAGGAACAAGAGGCAGCCAACGCCCATCATCTGGAGTACCTTCAGCCCAGGTAATTTCCTTCACACCAACCTCTACACTCTCATTAGCAACTACAGTTTCTGGTCGGCGAGTCCCATTAAAGTCTTTGTCCGCTTTGCGCTTACTCCGCCTCTCCATTGAAGTAGTAGATTTGGGGAATACTTCAAGAGCTTTCAATCCTTCAACACGGGTAGTGGCAGCTTCATCTGTTATTTTTCTCTTCTGCATTTTCAAGCGAGCTTCTAAAATGGGAGAGGCAGTTACAAGGGACCTCTGCTCATTGTCACGCTGCTCATCACCAGCTTGTCGAGCTTCTAACATGGTTACTTGTTGTCGGGGAGCCTGTCGTCGCGACCCATATGGACACTTGGGAACATCAAGGGCATGTCCACAGCGTTTTTCTTCACTGTAATGGCAGCTACGAACCACTTCATTAGGCCATGACAAGTCCCAGATGTTCTCGTCCTTGTCCATGCTAAAGTAAAATCTGAGATGCTCCAAAGCTTGGCTGCTCACGTCAAAGTCCGTGGTACTTGGTCGATCACCTAAAACAAAAGCGTCGAACTAACGGAATATATAGATAATTCACAAGATAGTGATTATGCGGTGCACCCCGTGCTCCATACCTATAATCCTAACCGGGACCGCGGGTTGCATAAGGGTTCCAATTTCCACGTGCTAAGAAAGCGATTACTTATCCCGGTTTGGTACCCCTTCGGTAATCCTTTAAACTTCATCTCCGGATATGCCCATTCCACATGAAACATCGGGGACCCATCTCATACGTATGGCGTTGAGGCCGTACCAAGAAAGCGATAATTCATCGCCCCGAAGAAGGACACCGGTATCTTGGGCCAAAGTCGTGCCCTCGCGAAGACCAACCATAACGACATAGACACTTGAATCAGTGGAATCGCCACCGAGATAGAACTTCGAGACACCTCCTTGTCAAGAGGTATCATCAACCCATACTCGGTATTGCAAAAGTCACCACTAATTCCCCTCCTTCACCGGGTGTCCTTTGTCATATTCCGAAAGCTGCTCAATGCCGAAGTTCTTCAAGCGGAACATACTTGTGAGTTCATCGGAGGTTGTACTATGAGCAATTTTGTTAGTTGGCAAGGCAGTACGCTCTATCCATTTGCGTTGCAACGTCTCGCCAGCGAAACTCGTCATTGTCCACCGCGTATTGCCACCAACTTTAGCCTTCATCTCACCACTATTTTCTTTCCCATTCACCATATCGCCCTAAGATATATGAAACCTTAAATAATTGGAATGGGTAGCACTTAATATTCAGAGAGTACAAAATAACATTACCTTCTTCTAGGCAGGTAACCACGATTCGATTTCCCAATTCAAAGGTCGGTAGTTTCTTTTTTCTATTTTCATGAATATCTCTTTCTGTATCAAAAGGCCAAAGCTTGCAAGTACCCACATCTCAACTCTATGTTTGCAAACCCCAACCGATCCTTGTCACACCTTCTTTTTCCGGTCACAATTGTTTTAGATTCATTCCTTCTTAGTTAAACAAACGCTTATCAAACTTATTAGTGTGAGACGCATGTTCCCTAATTTGATTTGCCGTCATCTTTATTTCCATGGGTCCAATTAGCAATCATATGCCATCATTTACTAAATTACCCTTACTAATGTAATTTATTGCACATGGTCAAAGTCACTGAGTTTACTGGATCCGAGTTACCTGCTAGGTCAGTCGATCTCACGATTACAAAGCATTCTAAGTTAAGTTAACCTTAACTAAGTTATTCGGATGGCATCGCAGAAATTTCGATCCACCTTTGTTTCATTCTTTTATAGCAATATGATGTCTATTATTCGCGAAAGAACGAATTCCATCCCGCAAAGAGGGGCGGTGTATGTACCCGCGATCTTGGTACCCCTACGAGCGACCATCATTGGGTACCACTATAAGAGCCGCCACTAATGAGGCGGGCTTTGCTTGCCATCTTGTGGCGGTCCCGCTTGTCTACTAATGTGGCATTCGGGCATGCCCTCTATTGAAGCAATGATGCCCCACTAATATGACACCCAAGTTATATATAGCGGTCGGAGATATGTCAAAGGATTTTTTCCATATGAAGCTTTAGGAAAGATTTCATACAAAGAGGGAAATATCTCGTCAAATAAGGAAAGGGTATTTTTAGCAATAAGATTCCTATAAATACCCAACAATCATTTCAAACAAAGAACTACGTGCATTTTTTTTGAGACTTGATTCCAGAGAACAATTTGGATACGTAGGCAGCCATTGGTGGTACAATCTCTTTCACTCTCTATCAACCTCTCCAACAAGATCATTGGTGTGTTTGTGTGAGTCATCACCCAAACAGATATATTTTATTTGGAAATGTAGAATCTTGAAATTGTGTAGAAATAATTTGGATTGCATCTTGAGGTTTATAAAACGTTTTCATGTGTTATTTTGTCCTTTTGCATTGACTTGACTCGATAATGTCCCTCAGTCCATGACTCCATGTATTCCATCATGTTTTTCAGTTGGGATCTTGGGGCATACAGTAAATCCAAACATAAAATTCTGAATTGCGTAAGAAGCCACTTTCACATACATCAAAGACCATGAATACTGAGTAGTTGAGAATGCTCCCAGTGACCCACGTCAGCCTTCTTTTTTTCTCGAGACCGACACATCAGATTTAACAATAATTCGGCATAAAAAAAGAATCCTACGCCCTTTTTTGCCGATTTCAATTGTTCGTTATTCAAAATAGATAAAAACTTCATTCCATACTCTACAAAACACCCCCAACTCTACAAAAAAAAAAAATCATCTCTTCAAACCCTCAAAATTATAGAAGTTGTTGTTCTTCAGAATGATGAAAAGTCTCCTGCAGATAGCTGTCAAGAAAGTGAAGAGAAAGCATTTGCTGGAGAAAAAACATCAACAGTAATTGATAAAGACGATAAGGATGTGGTTATGCGTGAGAATCTTAAGGCCATCTTTCAGAGGTTTGGAACCATCAAGGTATTATTTTGATCAAATTCTTAATCATTTGGGTTCTCAAGCGGCATAATAACACGCCGAAGATAATTCTCATCTCTATTATTATCAAAAACCCACTGCGCATCCATAACATCATGCATAGTAACCATATTACCCTTCTCACCCATAATCCTAGACCTAACTCTCCTCAACTCCTGCATATGTCCACCAACACCCAACAACAAACCCAAATGAACACACATAGTCCTAACATACGTCCCAGCCTCACACGAAATCCAAAACACAATCAAGTGTTTATAAACATCATACTCAAGTAACTTGTATGAATCTAGTATCAAAAAAACAGTAATAAGAAAGGAAGTAAAACTTATCACTGAGGATTGTGCTCGGCACAATTTCCTTAAAAAAAAACGCCCGGTAATCAACCTTCAATCACGTCGTTCGAGGATACAACGGTGGATGAGCGTGTCACCTACCAATGACCCGATTCTGCGGTTACTCGGACCAGTTTTAATAAGAGGAAAATAATGTTGTGTTTTCCTCTTTCTAAAACAGGAGAGACCTTAGTTTTATAGATCCGAAAACGCAACTTCGGCTATTGCCTTTATTGTTTGATTTCGAATCAAGGAAAGATCTGTTACGGTTCAGTTTTGGAAAGAAGACCAAAATCGCAAAAACAAGCCCGGATTACCACTCCACGCTGAAATTGGGTGGATTTGCACCTGCACATGCGGCGTGTGTGGGCACACGCGGCGCACTAAGGTTTTCCGGAGCTCCCACCTCCCGAGAGCCCCCAAACCAAGGAGGCCTTGTGTGCCAGCGAGCACCTCCTTATATCTCTACACTATCCCTCCATAAGGACACAACCAATATAAACTTAAGAGTCTTAAGTTTAGTAACCAATAATGGGACTAAAGCCCCCCACATTAGAGTGTAGTAGATCTAAAAAGGTCATGGGTTCAAACCCATGAGGACACAAATTCATTCACATTTCCAACAATCCCCCATGAATGGAATTATTAAGAAACGAAGAAAAGAAAAACAAAACAAGAATGTCGGAGTATGAAGAAGTTATGAATGGGGCATCGAAGGTGTCATACGACTTGAACCTTCGCTTGGTGTTTTCATTGTCGGGATTACTAGTTGACCCGGTGACCTTAGTCTTGAACTTTCAACCTATATGTAAGCCAAGTCAACGGTAACACACATAACTTCAAAATCATCATAGAGTTCCCTCGGTTATTGCTTTCATTATAGCCATGAGCTTCCGGGTTTCATGAGTGCTCTAGAGAACAAGCCTATAAGTTCTCATAGGAAGCGGCTTCTACTTCCTCACTCATATAGGTGCCTCTATCGATGTAATCTTGTATCATTACACCCCATTTGGAAAAACCAGCTATAGAAAGCATTAAGAGTATTCACTCATCCTTTAAAAGATCTGAAAGGTACTACTACATCATAGGGATGGGTGCGAGTTTTCACTCTAGGTGTACCCCCACAAATCACTTGAGATAACTTGTTTCCCCATTGAACCTTGATCCCGGGATCTCCATTCACGAAGGTTGGGTGTGGAGTTATCGGTGATTTAATTAAATAGGCAATTAGTCTTTAATAGACTTTAGCCCCATCCCCCTCGATGTACTAAAAACCAGCTCTCTAGCCGGGCCTTTAGTTAAAGGATCAACTAAATTTTCTTTTGACCTCACAAAGTCAATAGCTATGATCCCATCTCTTAACAAAGCGTCGATGCGGTGTTATGTCTTCGGATTTTAATATGTCGAGATTTCCCATTATAGGAAGTATTTTTGGCCCTCAAGATAGCAGCTTGGCTATCACAGTGAATAGAGACAGGTGGAACAGGTTTAGGCCAAAGCGGGATATCCATCAAAAAATTCCTGATCCACTCTGCTTCCTCACTAGCTTTGTCTAAAGCTATAAACTCAATTCCATAGTGGAGCGGGCAATGCAAGTTTGCTTAGATGATTTCCAAGACACCGCACCCCTCGCCATAGTGAACACATAACCACTAGTGGATTTAGATTCTCGAGAATGCAATCCAATTGGTGGTACACGGTTGGATATACGCCATAATGAACACCATAATTTGAAGTATATTTCAAATATCTCAATACCGATAAGAGCATCCCAATGCTCATGGGATTTATGGTGTATCTACTAAGTTTGCTTTTACGGTATAAGCTATATTAGGTCTAGTGCAGTTCATAAGATACATGAGACTACCTATAACCCTAGAAAACTCTAAAGGAGATACACCTAATCCAGTATTTTTTGTCAAATGTATACTAGGATCATATGGTGTTCGGGCAGGTACACAAGTCAAATTGATTAAATCTTTTAAGCATTTTCTCTACATAATGAGATTGAGACAAAGTAATTCCATCAGAATTATACACTATCTTAATGCCAAGAATGACATCAGCGATACCCAAATCTTTCATGTCAAAATGCTTACTCAAAAAAGATTTAGTCTTATTGACGGTCTCTAAACTGGTTCCAATGATCAACATGTCATCCACATATAAACAGATAATTACACCAGATTGTTCCTCAAATTTGCAATAAATGCATTTATCGCCTCATTAATATTAAAACCATTAGAGATTAGCACACTATCAAATTTCTCATGCCTTTGTTTAGGAGCTTGTTTGATTTCTTTAGCCTACAAACTTTTCTCTCAAGGCCTTCTAAGACAAACCCTTCCCGGTGATCCATATATATCTCCTCTTGTAATTCCCCATTTAGAAATCTTTGTTTTAACGTCCATTTGGTGAATTCACGAGATTACGAGTAGAAGCAAAGGCTATTAACATTCGATAGATGTAATCCTTGTCACGGAGAGTAAGTATCAAAGAAATCAAACCCTTCTCTCTGTTTATAGCCTTTTTTGCTACTAATCTCGCTTTATATTTATCAATAGATCCATCTGCCTTAAGTTTCTTTTAAATAACCATTTATTCCCAATAGTTTTACAACCGGGGGGCAACTCAACCAACTCCCAAGTGTTATTGGTTATTATGGACTCATATTCACTTAGAATGGCCTCCCTCCAAAAATGGCATCGAAGAAGATGACATTGCCTCTAAATAGGTGCGAGGATCATCCTCTACCAAGAAAGTAAGGAAATCAGGTCCAAAAGAGGTGTTAGTCCTAGGTCTCTTGCTCCTCCCCGAGTTCAATTTCAGTGATAAGAATCTTCTCGAACTCTCTAGGAGCAAGTGTAGAAGAACTTCGGAGTCCCCTCCCGATCTCTCAATAAATGGGAATTTATCCTCAAAAAGACACATCCCTAGACTCAATAATGGTATTATCATCAACAAATCTATTTTTAGATTTGAAAACTAAAACACAGAGGCCTTTGCTATTAATGCATACCCAATAAAGACACAATCACAGGTTTAGGGCCAAGTTTAGTCCTCTTGGGTGTTGGTATAGATACCTTAGCCAAACACCCCACACTTTAAAGAATCTATAAGTCGGTGTCCTATTTTTCCACATCTCATATGGAGTTTTATCTTGTCTTTAAAAGGTATCTTATTCGAGAATATAACAGGGCCGTTAGCAAAGCCTCCCCCATAGGTTCATAGAAAAGCTATTGATCATTGAATTGATCATATCTTTGAGAGTCCTATTTTTCCTCTCTGCTATCCCATTGGATTGGGGAGCATAAGGCTGGAGTGGTCTCATGTACAATACCATTATTTTCACAAAATTTATTGAAAGGACCAGAATATTCACCTCCTCTATCAGACCTAACTATTTTTATTTTCTTGTCTAACTGGTTCTCAACTTCAGTTTTAAAGGAAATAAATTTAGCTAAGCTATCATCCTTACTCTTAAGAAGATAAATATGACAGAAACGTGAAGCATCATCAATGAATGTAACAAAATATTTATTACCTCCTCTAGTCATGTAACCTTTAAGATCACATAAGTCGGTGTGAATCAATGCCAACAACTCAGTGTTTCTTTCTACCTTTTTGAAAGGTTTCCCAGCATATTTAGATTCTACACATACTTCACATCTCTTATTTTCAGAAATAGGTTGGATATGTTACCTAGATGCAGGTTTTTAATTGAAACATTATTAACGTGTCCAAGTCTTTGATCAAACCATATAAGAAGAAGTAGATGCTTTATTAAATTCAAAATCAAGTTACATTGAGCTTAAACAAGCCTTCATCTAAATAACCTTTACCCACAAAGGTTCCCCCTTAGTCGAACAAATTTGTTCGACTCAAAGACAAGTTTGAACCCCTTCTTACTTAAAAGGGAACCAGAAACCAGATTTTTCCTAATATCGAGGAACATAAAGAACATCAAATTAAGCAGTGAACTTCAAATTAACAGTCCCTTTTCCTTCAACTCTAGAAGCAGATGAGTTACCCATGAACAAAGTTAACCTCAGCAGAAAAGTTACCATCCTGAACTACTACATTTGCTTGTGCCTTGTCTTTAGCCTTAGCCTTCATTTATGCCTGTTATCCTCCTCGATCCGAAGGTTGAGGATCAGATCTTCTAGGGTCATCTCAATAATCGTTTTTGTTTTTGTTGACAAACCTTAAGATTGAACACACACTAAGGTTTTGGAGCTCCCACCTCCGAGAGCCCCAAACCAAGGAGGCCCTTACGTCCTTATATCTCTCTACACTATCCCTCCATAAGGACACAACCAATATAAACTTAAGAGTCTTAAGTTTAGTAACCAATGTGGGACTAAAGCCCCCCACATTAGAGTGTAGTAGATACAAAAGGTCATGGGTTCAAACCCATGAGGACACAAATTCATTCACATTTCCAACATAACTTACTCTCATAAATAACATCTCTGCACTGAAGATGTCTTCCAAATTTGATGGTGCTAGAGATTTTGTACGAATGGGGCGGTTGCCAGATGTAGGAATTAGCCGTGGTTGAGAGAAACATGATAATTGATTGAGGAGCTGCTGATGTTGATGTTGCTGTTGTGCTTAAAATTCCGCCATCTCTTGCATTAAGGTATGATCTGAGACGACTAGACTGGAGATTGCTTCCAGGAAGATGCAAGGTAGGAACATTTGGTTGTGGCCACACCATGGATGAGTGTGAAATGCCACTGGCTGACGGAGACATCGGTGGAATGAAAGGATTAGGTGACATGACAGAAGCTGAGAAGCCGAGGACGGAAGGCTGGTAGTAGACTCAAGGCATCAGCCATTTCCATAGCAGTAGATGCAGCTGAACGGGGAGAAGGAATCAAGACCGTAATTACTTCTTACCTCCTCATGATGAGCATAAAATGAATGGAGATTTTCATTTGTATTGAAAAGGTACGAAAAACTATTAGCCAATCCTTCTATAACCCTTTGTAGATTTTGTTCTTTTTTGTCCCATCCTTTTAGCTTGAGAACTTCGAGATGCTATAATCTGTTGACGCATCTACCCTTTTTTACTACTTACATTTGTTTCAATCATCCTCTTGCTTATGAGTGTAACAGACCTACTTTGGAAATGAAAAAAAAATTACTTAAAAGGGAACATTAACAAGAAGCTAAATGATGAAAATAATCAGTTATATGCTTATATCAGCTATTGGGAGCGCATTGTCTGAAAAGTGAATCAACAAAGTGTGACCCCCCTAAAAGAATACTTTTACTATGCATGAATGCATGATCTATGGAAGACCATTTGAATCTAGAAAACTACCCTGTTTTCAAATCAGTCGAAAATGAATAAAATAATGTATCATGCTCTGTCGGTGCTGTTGGCATGTCCTATATAAGGATTTGAATTTATATAACAAATCAGTTTAAAACTACATTAGGCAATTGTAAAAACTGTTGATATCATTGGAGATACATATATTAGATATGGACAATACTTGGATGTCATTCCGACACGAAAATTATCGGCCTCGGATAATTTGTGGGGAAGAAAAACTAATGATCAGTCTTACAAGTTACAAACACACCATCTTGGCTGTTTAAACGATGATGTGTTATCGTCAATGTCCAAAATATGTTAGAGACACATAGCTCACAGGAAAGGTTATTCATGCGCCTCTAGGTCGGAGTAAATCGGTAACATACTAACATGAAACTAGAGAGGATAAAAGAGCGTGTATGACACGTATAATTCCATAAACATTTTAAAGATAAATAAACTGCCCATCAATTAAGAAGTACTCACTTATAATTCCATCTTATACTGCACATATTTTGATGAGCTGTATTTCTTTTTAATCTAGCCTAATATGAGACTATTGGTTCCTTCCTCTAACCTTTTTCTCAACTGATGTAACTACGGTATCCATTGAATGTTGGGAATGCTGTTTATTGTTATTATCACTTCTGTAGTATTTTCATGTCACTTAAAAGGTGCTTAGATCCTATATTTGTATATTGAATCTTAGCACCTCCCAACAAGCTGTTTTCTTTGAGCTCAAATAATTTCAATTGAGTAGTTTTAAAGGCAAAATGTTTTTTTTTTTTATTGGCATCATTTATGTAGAACTTCATATGGTGTCCTCTGTCATTTACTGTGTATGGTCTACTCTTTAACAATCTACATTGAATAGTATGATAAATGATCTGATTATTAGTGTTTAAAACACGTTGACTTGGGATATACAACTTCTGTGATACAAGAAATTGCACTTACAGTTTCCTCTCTGTACAGGACATGCAAGGGCTTATCAACAAAATAAACAAGTCTATAGTGGCGCCACTTCCTACATTATATTCTGGAGCATTGTGAGTCCATTTTCTTAACTCTTAAAAGAATGCATGTCGAGTACATGCTCACCAATCACGTAATACGTTCTGTGATTTAAGGAGCTGTCTGGATTGCAATATAGTGTATCTCATGTTGGTCAAGTTCACAATGGATGTGAACGAGCATAGAATCATGAAGGTTTTGATAAGTTAATTTGACAGTCTTTCTCATCTCTAAGTAGTGTCTGTGTTCAGGAGAGGGCTTATAAAGAGCATGTTGCGGAAAAATCCAGAACTTAGACCCAGTGTACATGCTTTTCTCTTTATTTTCAGTCACTGGCACCATTCGCAAGTCAGATGATCGAAATGGGGTAGTGGTCAATGTAGTAACATTCTTGAGATAGTATGGACTTGATGCGTCAAAGAGATCCTCAAGGATAACATGAATGCATGCAGTTGGATTTTTCTTAGAAGTTTGATCTTAAAACTTTCATATTGTCGTAATTGTCCAAGAGAATGTTATGAAAATGATTATATCATGGTGAAATTTTGAATGATGTTCCTGGGGTTGACTCCTTTAGACCTTTGAGTCAAATGCGAAGATTCCGTCCATGTGGAGCTTGGACGTAGACTTGCATATGGCTCAGACTTTATTTTCATGTTTGTTGTATCTATCAATTATTCATTTGTAACTTACAAGACTTATCTTCTGTTTTTCCAGGCTGCAGATTTGCTCCGACACCCACACCTTCAGCCTTATGTTCTCCAGGTGCCAATTTTGCCAGGTAAACATCTTTTCTGTTGATTTCATCATAAAATGTTCATTGTAGGTTTAAATTAGGTGTTCTCCTTGGCCTAACGCTCTAACATAGTAACATTGTAATCCATGTGATTCTTAGCCTCTTAGGTATTTTAAGTACCATCTTTTCTAGGTGTCTGTTTATGATTGGTTGTCGTATCTTATATGTACACTACTGTAATGAGCACTTACCCCGGTGTAGGTATGGTATATAACCTGGAAACAATGTCACAGTTTAATCGGAACCACCCATTCAAAATGACTAATGAATATGTTTGAGTATCTCTTGGTCTCGCTTTCATTTAGGTGTAGGCTCAATAACAAAATGAGCATAAAGTTTACTTTCATTCAACTGTTTCCCTTTCCTTTCTAGGTTTCTGAAACCAAGTTGCAATACCATTCAATGCGGCAGTTGAGAATAAGGATCAGGGACAAACTACTTTCCAACAAATGGTGAGTCGACTTTTTCCTTTCCATAGTAATTAAGTTTTTTCTTCTAGTTAATTTTTTGGAAAAAATTAATTTTGGAGAGATGGATATAGGATTTGTCTAAGGGATTAAATGAAAAAACATAACATAGATGATTGCTAATTTAGTTGATTAGTACTTACTCAGCTACTAATTAATACATCTGATCTAACCGTCTTCAGTGATAAGAAATACAAGTTACTATAACCTTAGAAAAGTGTAAGCAGCTGCAAGATAATGAGGTGACTCCACTTAACATACCAATGTTTTCTACTTTTGAGCTTGACCTAATGACTTGAGTCATAGACTCATAGGATTGAAAAAGTATGCTCAAACATAGACCTTATTTTCATTTTTTACTGAGCCTTATTTTCTTTACTGATTTTTCTATGTTTATTCCGAAGGATGGATGATTAATATATTGATATGTGGTGTAGATTCATACTTGATATTTAATGTTTTATTTTGAACTGATGGTTTTATTGGGTTCATGGATAGATTGATGAGTTTATGAGTATTGTATTTTTACTCTCATAGAACTATTCTAATTATCTTTGGACTTGAATGATTGTATGGGGTTTGTACCATTAAGTCCAATTTTTTTGGGGTTTGTACTATTAAGTCCATTAGTGTACGTGAATGATTGTATGGCTCAAGAGGTAACGTGATTGACTGGAAGCAGTAGTGACTACTTTGTTTGATTATTAAGGAAAGTAACATGTGTCAAGTACTATAATAACAGCTATAGGAAGAACTTATTCCAATGACTATGAATTTTTTTGAAGTCTTTGCACTCTTGGAAGCCATAGTGTCTTCCAAGAATAATGATTATACAATTATAGGTACCAACAAGAATTTTTTCGGTTTGTCGAAATAGTTATCAAGGTAATAGACTAGCATGCTGGTTATATAAAGAGCAGATTGGAGAACACTCTATGTGTAGGTTTCCAGGGATTAATTCAACTTTGAATTTTCTGTAAACATGGAAATTTATGCTTTCTTAAGAGTTCTATTGGATTGGTTCTATTTGATCAACCCAAACGGGATGAAGTGCGGATGGGACAATTGCTTTTGGACTTGGCTTCCACAAATGAAGATGTTAAGTGCTTCATGGAAAATAGTGGTATATCTTATATGTACGTAGTGATTCCTTCCCATTTGCTATGCATTTTTTATGTCATTCAAAATATTGCTTATGCTTCAAGTTTGGGTAGAGAAACCTAAATGTTTACTTGATCATAATTGCGCAGCATGGTCTTTGTCGAACCATAAGGTTACAAGTTAAACCCCAGACAAACTTTAGATTTTATAACAAGAACAAAAAGGAAAATAAATGGCCCATAAATAAAAGTAACTTATAGTAGTTGTATGATTATCTGTTGATCTTATTTTGAAAGCCTTTTTCTTGATGTTAAAGTGCTGCATTTTCTGAAGATTCAAATCAAAGAGTTGTTCAATTGGGAGCTGAAAGCATCGCAACAAGCATTCCTCGGAAACCTATTTCTTCACATGGAGCTTTTGAACACTCAAAGATTCAAAGCAAAGTAAGAAAGACAAATATTGAATCCAAACTTAAGAAGATAGATGAATTTCTATTAAACTCCCTTGCATCTCTACAGAATTAAACAGATGGAGCTGAAACGATGTCTGTGCTATATATCTCAAGAGCTGAAAGCAGTTTAGCTTAAAAAAAGCAACTCAGGAAATACTGTAAGAACTTTATTCTCAGCTACCATCAATTGATGTTGTCGCATAATAAAACAGATGGAGCTGAAGCAACACCTGTACCATCAGAACAGTTCAAAGCCTTCCATCTTAAAGAAGCAACTCCAAAAGTACCTGACGAGCTTGAATCCTTGATACTCCGTCCCCACCAACTGATGTAACAACAAGGCCTAAGTCTTCGCATAATCAAACTCATGTCACTATTAAGCAGATTTTAAGTGCACATTCTGCACGGGAATTGATTGTCAACTGGCTTGAAGGTCGAGGCAAGTCTGTTGTTTGCGAAGCTATTATCAAAGAAGATGTGGTGAAGAAACCAATGAAACATTTTTTTTAGGAATCTATTTTACATGTTTGTTTCGGTGGGATGATTTTCTCTTGGTTGCTCTTCCTAAAGAATGTTGTCATCATCATCTTGCACATGCCCAAGCTAGAACATGGTGGTCATTAACCAAGTACACCCTTTTAATTATTAGATTTATATGCTTATTTTTATTTATTGGGTATTGAAGTTTTTACTGTAATGCATTTTGGGTATTGTTGTTTTCGATTTAAATTGGGTATATTGGATAATTGAAGTATAGGTTTTGTGCTATATTGAAGTATATTGAGAAAGTGCACTTATTAACAAATTTTAATGAGCATTTTAAAGATGGGTTTAACCGGGTAACGTTAAATTAGATTAATTGAGTTGACTAGATGATTTTGTAACATATAGAATTAGTTCATCACAATCTGGATTGAAGCCAATGTGTTTGGATTTTATTTTTCCTCACTTGGATGCTATTCTATTGTGTAATTTGTCCTAGCACTGAGAGAAGTTTGGCTCGGGTCTGTGAAGCTTTTAAATGATTAGTTATCAATATGTATTTAAGTGGACATTGACTTTTGAGTCTTTAACTATCCATGTAGCAAGTCCGGCCATGGGCCGGGCTAAATGGCTAGTGTAAAACAGCAATTGAGTGTTTTCTTCATTCAAACTTCAAAGGGTAGCCTATTTGAATTGGGCTCTGTAATCCTTAATCTTATTTATCTTTCTTCACTTGGATTAGAAGATTGTATTGGTTGTAGTTGTATCTATTTACTTAATTTATTTATGATCCGCATATGAAGAGATTTGCCCCATTACCCCGTATAATTCTGTCTCCTACTATCTAGTATCTTGTGACGACCTTAGGGAACATAGGCTTTATACGGGCCTTACTTAAGACTTGGTTGGAATGGAGGCCCGAGAACGCACGAGTGAATAGTGATTGAGCAATGGTACCGCTAAGATTCATCTTATTCACAAACTAACTGATAAAATGGTATGGTTTTGATGCTCTACCATGCATGTTTTTTTTTCAACAATCAAACACAATCTACTAATTTCTTTTCTTATGTCATTATTTCCTTCGAGCTTCTAATTTTGGAAATTACAAATTGAATTTCCAAGAAAAAAAATGGAAGACCAGAGCATATGTTATAGAATAATAGCTAGAGTGTTCCTGGACTTTAGACATATCCCCCTCCTCAAAATTTGATTTGTGTGTGACGAGTGATGTAAAATGACATATATGTTATGAGATTTTATAAGAAAAATCTTCATTATTTACGAAGAAGCAAAAACAAAGGGTTGAAGTCTTGAAGACAAGGGCATAGAGCGTGTACGTCATAGTTCGTGATTCCGAACGAAATTTTGGAATTCCGTCTGAAATTTCAGTTTAAAAAAAAATAAAATTCCAAATATAAAGTCGAAATATTTAAAATTTTGAAATCAGTTGAAATTCTGAATATAATAGGAGTCAAAATTTAATAAATTTCGGTTTTTAGATTTGTCGAAATTTAAAAAATTTCGAAATTCCGAACTATGGTGTACGTAAAAAGTCGGGATGCCAAATCAAGTAGTATGGCAAATGTTGTTTACAAGCTAACAAGCCTACAAGGCTACAAGGCAAAGATTGGACAAAAGAGTTACCAGGGAGATATCTTCGAAGTGATTTCATATTCTCACGATTTCATGTACCAATAGAGCCTTATTATTTCCCATTCAACCAATTCATTCTTTTTGTTTTTGTTGTTGAACACTTGAACACGATCGTATCTTGGTCGGATTTCACCAATACATAAATTATTACAAAACAGAAGTCGCTCTTATGGGGATATGAAAATTCGAAATATAATATTTATATTAAATTCATTCCATGATTTAATCCTAGGTTCATCAAAGAAAACAAGTGGTTTCTAGTATAACAAGTATGGACTGTGTATTATGGTAAAGTCAAAATACATACGTTTCACGTTTGAATGGATAGATTATAGAAAGAAACTCCCACATTCCACCTGTTAAACAGTTTCTTAAGCAGCCCATTGGAAAGGTTTTAGTGTGCCCATGGTTTCTAAAAAATTAATAATATTACTATTTCTTCTTCTAAACACTCATCTTTCGTCACCTTCAACAGGGAACCATATCTTTCACATCCTTGTTTCCCTTTCCAGTTTTCGACCCGGCCAACAACACTAAAACTAATAAACAAAGTACGTTAGAGTATGTAGTCCTTGTTCTCTCTTTTCTTCTTTCTATATATATATATATATGTGTGTGTCTGTCTGTCCTTTTCTTTCTTTCTTTTTTTAATCCAACATATCTACCTTTACCTGTAATGGTCATGTTTAATGAATGCTTTGATTCCAACACATTTCTAAATTTTGTTTTAGCTAATGCCATTTTTTTTCTTAATTTTGCTTTTTTTTTAGTGTTGCCATTTTTATTGGTTTTATTTTTTCTTGTGTTTGGCTTCAAAGGTATAGTCTGCATGAAGATGGATTCGGGCTTTAGAGGAGAAGGTTCGAATGAAAACAAGTCGGAGAAGAATCGAAAACGTTCAAAGAAATCAATGGTTCAACAACTTTATGAGACTTGCAATGAAGTCTTTGCTACTGGTGAAGCTGGAGTTGTTCCTTCTCCTCAAGATGTTGAAAGGCTTCGTTCAGTTCTTGGTATATGTCATTTTTGCCTAGCTTCTTGTTGTTGTTCTATGATTCTTTATCTCATGCAATATTGATGTTCTGAATGGATGGTGTGGTTGCATGTATGTTTAATCTTTTGGAGAATTGGCTTGTTTGATTTCGATTTAAGTCTATACTGATGCATGTGAAGAACATGCATATTCTTTTGAATAAAACTTGTTCCTATAAAATGCTGTTTGTTTCTAAGTATTACTGTTCTTGTGATCGAAATGACATTGCATGCATCGGAAGAAATTGAGATATTTCTTGTCTTTTTTTGTTTTCTGGTTTAGGATTGGAATTAGATCTTGAATTGGGGGAGTTTTGATGGATCGATTGTACTCCTTCATATATGATGAAGTTGGAAATTGGAATAGATTGAATGTGATTTAAGAACATTATATTTCTTATTTGGCATTGTTAAATCAATGCTCCAGCTATGAGTTGATTGAAAACTTAACAAAGAAAGGGACAGAGTAAATCGAATTATTCAATACGAATTACTCAAAATTGATGATGTCTTTGTTATCTTCTAGATCTAGAAAGGATATGATATGTAGAAAGCCTATGACGTGCATGAATGCTCGTCCAATCGAGGTAAGGTGTTGTCAGGTGACATTAGGATCAATGTATACCGTATCCGACAGCTTTATACCTCGTATAGAATGTCCACCCACGTGTATGATAGAGGGGTTCTTTTAGGACTCGATATTCATTTTAGGTAACATCTGTTTCATGAACTTTCGATTGGTACGATGTGAAATTCGGTTTCATGGTTCATAGTTCCATTCCTTGGATTTAGGGCATGCAATGTATGTGATTACCTGCCGTTTGGAATCTATATGTTTTGTCGTACATAGACGTAAACACGTGCTTACATGTACTTGAATTTGTTTATTGAATATAAAATCTGAATTGGATTTCCTATCAATGTGCTCAAATTATGAGTATAATATTTCAAAAAAAAGAAGAAGTGGTGCTGTGGTGCATCAAATAAACGACCTTCACGTCTGAGGTAGACTAGCTTCTGAAATGGTAGGCTAAGATGACGGCATTAGTCATCCTCCTCGGATGCTGTATTGAAACTATCAATGATGACTGGACATTGTGTACAACTACCTATACTTAATTACCTGTGCATATATTTTGTGATGCATTTCCCCTCACAAGCATCTATTTAAGGTATTCTTGACACATACGTCTCTTTGTCAGCCCACAATCTTTACACCCACTGATTTATTTTCCTTTTGTTTGTTTTTTCAGTTTTCTTAAAAATATAATGATGCCTTTGGAGTCATGGAGTGACTTATCACCCGTTGTTAACTCGTTATTCCTTTCTTTTTGTACCGTGTCCAGAAGCGCTCGCATTATGTGAGTTGACAGCAAACATAGCTGAGATACATTTCTTTCTATATCCATCTTGATTTGATGAGTCTAATTTATAGACTTAAGGCTGTAATGCTAATATGCTATACAAAGGCAAATCAAAATGAGATTCCAGCGCATCCCATAGGATAGAGTCCTTTGATCACTATGCTATCCTATTCCACAGATACTGAAGGATCAAAAGGTATCGAGATTGTTGAGTGTGTCATGCCTGGCATAACCACTACTTGCTCAAAACACATGCTAATTGTAGTGATTTATTGCAAGCAATTTATGAGAGCTCATTTCTTTTATTTCCCCTTCCTTATGTGTTTGCAGGTGTTTGATACTTACTGTGTGACCTGTTTTCTGCAGATAACATGAAACCGGCAGATGTTGGACTGACAGAGGACATGCCATATTTCAGAAAGTTTGAGAAAGAAGGAGCTCCTCCAATAATATACTTACATGTCTATGAATGCCACAAGTTCTCGGTATATCAGCTTCTATGGGTGCTTACAGTGAACTGTTTCATTTACCGTCTTCCATGAAGCTTACAGTGAACTGTTTCATTTACTGTCTTCCATGAATTTTTACTTGCACCCTTGCAGATTGGAATCTTCTGCCTGCCACCATCTGGGGTCATTCCACTGCACAACCATCCGGGCATGACTGTGTTCAGTAAGCTTCTCTTCGGTTCAATGCACATTAAGTCATATGACTGGGAAACTGATGCACCCCACCACTCAAAGGAGAATACAAACCACTCCCAGTGTAAGTTCTTATTTCTTATAATGTTCCCTCTATTTGGTGATATTGATTGAACTATCTTGCAACTTCCCCAAGTTAGGAGTGCTTTGGGATAAACTGTCAAGTGTCAACATGAACAATCATACCTGCTTTGCTTGAGGAAATTCTGCTTTGGTGTACTAAACTTCTGCTGTGCAATATGCCTGCATTAGTTGGATGGATCCATTGGTAGACATATCTAACTCAATATCATCTTCTTTGAACGACTGAAATTTTTTAGGTATCCAATTCTTACCCGGCCATGTCTGGGTGATAATGTTCTGGCAAACACTTTCTGTTCTAAATGGTTAAGGCGCTGTGTGTTCAAGCTCCCACTTTTCTCTCATCAGAAAGGGGTCTTGCAGACCACCTCACAGTGTATCTACTAAAAACAGATGCAAGACCTAGAAGGACCTTTGCAAATGTCATTTATCTTAGCTTAGGAGTTAGGGCCGTCATTGATATTTTACTACTTGACACCCTTTCTCTTTTCCTAAATGTAGTTATTTAATCACGTCTTTCCGACTTAGATTTCAACTTCCTTGGATCCTTTTTATTTCTTCCTACTTTAGTATAGAAAATTGACAAATGTCTGCATCTTCTTTTTGTCAGTGCCTTCTGTCCAACCTCAAGGGACCCGGTTGGCCAAGGTTAATACCGACTCTGTCTTTACTGCTCCATGCAACACTTCTATACTCTATCCAGCTGCCGGAGGCAACATGCATTGTTTTACAGCATTGACCTCTTGTGCCGTGCTGGATGTGTTGGGCCCACCTTACTCTGATCCTGCAGGTCGGCATTGTATGTATTACCAAGGTGTTCCCTGTTCCAGTCTCTTAGGTAACATATTTTGCCTTTATCTGTGCTTATGCTTTGCTAGGTGACTCACGTATAGCTAAAATTGGCACATTTTTCTGGTGCCTATAATATATGGCATCAAGTAGAACTTCAATAAAGGGAAGGACGAGCATGGATATGCTTTCCTGAAATTCTGGTGCCCAGCTGTCCAAAGCAACTCTCATCAATAATGTGGTGAAAACATGCATCCATATTGGTATTTGTTTTGTAGATTAGATCTTACAAATCTCAGTAGATACATTCACTATTAATGGTTTAAGTTCTTTTGGACAGTTGCATTCTGGATTTCCTCGGGAGTAAATCTGAACTGGGAAACACTTCCAGCTTGTTCCACGCTTGTTCTAGTACCTTTTTTTTTTTTTGCAAAAGCCTCCAGTGGGGAGGGGGGCTAGCCAGACCCCTACCAGTTTATTAAAATATCAAAAGCAACGTAATGAACCTTACCAACCTCGTTACAAGGATAATGCATACCTAGACCAATAATGCATACGCTTGTTCTAGTACTTTATTTTGTATGTAACATCGCATATGTTGTACATGCCATATTAGTTCTCTGATTCATTGATGTTTCTCAATTTTATAGGAGGTCAGTACTCCATTTTTGTGAAGTCATGTCATCGCTTGATGATGAACGGCTAATTACCAAAACCTAGATAAATCAATTAACATCCTTACGTTTGACTAATCCCCTTGTATGTACAGGTGACCCAGCACCTATGCCAGTGGATTCGAATGAAGGGGAGAAGTATGCATGGCTTGAAGAGCAGGAGAAACCTGAGAATTTCTCAGTAGTTGGAGCGTTATACAGGGGCCCAAAAGTTGCAGACAACTGATACTCACTTTAGATCTTTAGTGAATTACCTCCATTCTCGTTTAGCATAGTAAAAGAGCAGTACTGGGGTAAAATTAGGCTTTCTGTTTGAGTTTAGTGTACATATATCTAAAACACAACATGAATAAGAGAGTTTGGAGTTTAAAAACCATGCTTTTCATTGGCTAAATGACTCGTTCAACTTAAATGATATATTGCAGAACCCTGCCATAATTTTAGAATGCTATTAGAAAACACTGAGGTGGATTTTAGACAATAAAAATGAAAAGATTCTGATTTCGGAAATATGGTCTATATAAATGCTTTATCCTGGCATTTAAGTAAAGTAGAGACGGGCAGTCAAAGAGATTGTGATGGAAGAAAAAAGTTTTTCCAGAATTTGATTGTCTCCAGTAGATGATTTGAAGTAGTCGTGGTCCTGCCCACTATTGAGGAGTTAGTGAAATTGACAATTTTCAGGTTTTCAGGACAACAGTAGAATGTGGAAGATGTCTCCTCTTCCTGGTCATGCCAAACAAACTTGTTTGGGGTTTCTAATTCTGTTTTCGTCTCTTTCTTTCTAAAGTGAGGAAAAATCAGAAATAATGTACGTAGGTGCGATCTGGTAATTGTTGTGCCCTTTCCAAACTGGAGACGCATTCCAAGTTTGGTTCCACCTAGAACCGACCCGTTTCTATTATCACCAATTTAGAGGCATTACGTCGTTTCAGATTGCAACAATGCCTACCGTGAAAAAGAACAATGGTTTTGAAAAGTCTGTGTTGAGAGGCTGTAAAAGGAAAAGACGATGCTACCGTGAAGAAGAAGAAGAAGAAAAAGAATGATTCCAAAAAGTCTGTGTTGAGAGGCTGTAAAAGGAGAATAAAGAACGATGCTGTTGCTGTCGAAGAGGAAAAGGAGGTTATCACGCCTTGCCCTAACGACGACGTGGTTGCTAACATCTTGGCTAGAATCCCAGCGGATGTTCTTTATAACAAATTCAGGTATCTGTCTCAGGAATGGTCAGACATGCTATTAAATTCGAGTTTTACTTATGCCAACTCCCTCCACTCTAAGGTTGGTATAATTTTCATGTACGATCAGTGGCACGTGAATGCTACTATGGTGATGGGATTCATGGAGCTTGAGGGGTTGGAGCTGAAGATAAGAGAATTAAACGTGTTCACAGAACAATTGGCAATCATGTCCTCTTGTAATGGTTTAGTTTTGGTAAGAAACGATTTTACTGATCCAATGGCGCTTCAGATTATGAATCCTATGACTAAGGAAAGCATTAGAGTTCCTCAATGTGAACATCATTGTCTTTCGCACGATTTGGTATTCCTTCGTTCTACTAGAGAGTACAAACTCGTAGACATGTTCTATGATAATTCTGATGCTATGGTGTTTCACGTGAGAAGCATAGGTGGTTCTTGGAATGATTCATATTGTGTTAGTGATTCATTGAGAGGCACTTCAATTAGATGCAGCTATACTTCCTTGGGCTGGGATATGTTCTGGTTTGAAAGGATTTCTATTGATGGGATCCTGTATGTGAACTTCGGTTCGTATACAGAAATAGTGTCCTTCGATGTATGCAATGGAAAGGCGCAAGTACTAAAACTCCCAAGTGAAGGAGCCGTTCAACTCATAGAACTAAGTGGATTTATAGCCATTATAAATACCGATGGAAGTGATTATAATATTAAGTTTCCAATTAATGTATGGATTCTGAAGAGTATAAACAGTGGGGAGTGGGAAAGAAAATTCAGAATTAGCGGTTTAAAACCCAATAAAAAAAAAATATTTGCTTTGACTGTTGCTATATGTTTATTCACCCGGCCTGAGAGCATGGAAACTTCAGAGCACATTTTGTAGCAAATAACAACAAACAGAGGAGTGCAACTTTGTATTATTTTGCAGCTAAATACTGATTAGATAAAATTATACATTGAACAACTCATATATATCTAAATTTCAGAATTGTAAAATGTTCTTCTTCCTCAACTTTATTCTATGGTTGAGACTTGACCAAACAAAAAATCTGTTGTTAAGAAATAACAACTTGCTCAATTAATTCATTCCAGACCAACAGTATAAGCCGCTGCTCAAACATATTGTAAAATATGACGAATCATCTTTTCTCTACAATGACGGACTCAGGTGGATGGTGGGATCTCCCAGTGTTGTGGCACAGGGCCAACGTCATATATGATTTCTCTATGGCACGACCAAACAAGCTTAATTGCTTCTGGAGTCCCAATTCCAGCACCCCTAGGGTCTCCAGCTGGTCCAAACCTGTGATAAGTAAATTCATTATTAATGGTTTAACTGTTTAAGTTCTTACAATAATGCCCACAGATATGTAAGGAATATCGACAATTTACTTACCAATGATTTTGTGGAGCTCCTGTTGTTCGTGCTCGCAATCCGGCATAAGTGGTCCCATTTACAGATCGTCCAATAACTTCCTGCACAAGGAATTTCATTGTTGTGACATATCTAGAGCAAGGACCAAAATATCGCTGATATATATCGGTATTTTGGTACACCGACATCGATATTTCCGACATATATCCACTGAATATAGAACCCTTTTTTCCCGATATATATCGGAATTTCCAATATAAAACTTTATATCGCAGATATAATTGATATATCCGATATTTATGATATATATCGGTTGACTTTTTTACCATTTTAATATAAATCCGATATTTCCAATATATTTCCGATATATCCGATATTTTTGATATTTTAAATAGTTTGGACTAGTCACCAAAAAAATGGATATATCCGATATATATCGGTTTTTGGGTACACCAATATATTCATCGATATCGATATTTTGGGCCTTGATCTAGAGGAACTTTGGACATGAAACGTCAGCCCAGTCACTTATGGAACCACAAATTATCTCTGGCTTGAAGCATTCCCATGGTATAAGACTTGCAACACATCCAAGATCAATCCCAGTACAATTCAAGACGCCAGTTGGCAACTATGCCTTACACAAAGTACTAAGGTTATCATCATATAATAATTAGATGCCAGAACCATTCTATTGAGAGGAGTCGCATAATGGCCTTGTTGAAAGATTTGTGAAAAAGAAGAAGAAGAGGTGGCTCCTCAAGTTTGCTGCGGCCCAGATTTCATAGACATGGAAAGATGGAATCCTAATCACCTAATATCCTCTGTTCTACTTACGACAAACAAAAATAAACTCAAGGGCATCTGGTGGAAACTTCGTTTATTTCTTGTTTTGCTTAATAGAAAATATATGCTTTAATAACATGTAATATATTAGTTTTTGTTCTTACCTGCAGAAAAAGAAGATCATTTGAAACCACAGCAGCAGTCAAATGTGCATGCATCCTCTCAAGTGCATCCAAAACCTTTGCTAGTTGATCTTGCTTATAGTCAGTAACAACCTGGAAAGGAACACCAAATTACCGTCAGTAATGGACAATTCTGGCTTCTGATACAAAAGATCATTACGTAATTAGAAAGTTTATTATTTAGACTCCAGAATAATCAACACTACTCGCTATCACAACTAAAAATTTGAAAATTTAACTTAAATGATTAAATCTCTGTAAGGGTGTGTTTCAAATGTATTCACATCCAAATCTGCATATCTAGAGAGTATCCATCATAGGGTATGTACGATCCTTTAAAAAATAACCGTTTGGGTGATTGTGTTTTATACTTCCTACAAACAATTGGCCTTATGGAAACGAGAGTAAAATACAATAACTGCAATTTTCCACCTGAAATGGCCCAAAAATTTCTTTGGTGACAAGCTCAAAATTATTGTCCTTCAGAATTTCATCAAGCGGAACATAAACAGCTGTCGGTTTTATGGCACCATAGATATTTGGAATGGAATGGTTTTCTAAAGCTTCACCCCCAAAAAGCAATTTTGATCCAGGTATTTTGAGCAAAGCATTCATGTGCTCTAGCATGGCCTCAGTTGTAACCTGCATGTAAGAAATGAAACCAAAATCTGAATGACAACTAGCTGAACGATAAAAGTAAAAGAAATGCTTGTGCTTACCCACAGAGTAGCAGAAAACAATTTAAAATTGCGTGTCAAACGTAAATGAAGATATACGTCTCATCCTATGTGCGCGCTGTTAAAATTCTAGTAGCTTAGCATAGCCATGCTATCTATATGGAAGAGCCACCATATCAATTGACATCTTAAAAAATATCCTCCCTATAATATTTGTTTTACTATTATATTATAATACAATGATGTCATATAGGTATTCTTTTCCGAACTGGTAGTATGCTCTTTTGATTGTTAAAGTAAGTGATCTCCGATATCACGTCTACAGCTATAGAACATGTCAATGAGGTAAAAACAAAAACTAAGTCCTCCACTTACTGTAAGTACTGGACCAATTGTTAAGTCTTCCAACTTTCTTCTCTCAGCAAGAGATTTCATTCTAGAAATAAGATCTGTTGAAGCCCAATTCTGCATTAGCATGTTAATAATATCAATATAGGTTACAGATCAACGAAACACAAACCAGTCTTTTTACAATTTATCTCAAAAGTTACTTGTATAAAAGAAAGGGTACCCTAAAAGAATCGCCAAAAATTGACGCCTTCAAGAAGAGAATATGGAGCAGAGCAACTGACCCAACCAGTAATATAATTGGTAATACTTTTGGGAGTTCAATAACTTAAACAGGCCATATGAAAAAGATGAACAAGCGAACCTCATGCATGAACAAAATTGATTGTGCAGAGCACTTCTGGCCACTGCATGCATATGCATCTTGATCACAAACCCACGCAACGTAATCGGCCTGTCATATAAAAAATCACAAATTATTCAAAAAAAAAAATGATATAGAACCGGTAGTTATATTTAGAAGCATCATTGAGAGAGAAACTTCATGAACATCAGGACCCAGGATCTTCCAGTCAAAACCAGCGTCTTCCAATTTAATACGTCCTTTCAGGTCAAAAGCCAACTTTTCAGCTACTCGTGAGCTACCAGTAAAAAGCGTCATTCGTGGCTTTGCCTGTTCAACCAATAGACAAGGAAACACAATATTTAATGGAAAATCACTGCACATAGCAAGCATTATGCAAATTATGGTAAAAAACCCCATTTATCAAGCTACCAATGAAAGTAATACCATCTAACAGATGCCTCAAATATAAATTCTGTATTCTATGCTTCCTAATTACTTGCAACCAATGTGCAAGTAAAGTATACCAGCATACCATAAATACACAAGTAGCAAAATGATACTATGAGATCTTACAAAAACAACATTGTTACTTTATGCAATAATAATTATAACCGCAAAAACAAGATCATTAGACAAAAGTGCTTCTGAGAAAAGCAACCTCCAACAGTAATTTGTTCATTGTCTTTCCATCAGAATTAATGAAGTCAACATCTTCCATCGGCAGTCCACAATGGTGCAGCAATCGAAGCATTTGATCCATTACAACACTTACCTACAACACACTAATGCAATAAGTAATATAGCAGATAAATATATAATTCACATTTGTCAACAAAAACTCTAAATACGACACTGGACCAGAACAACAATCATCACTCTCTGACTCCACGACCAATGAAATGATCTGCAAAGGATCTGCCACAATTCTCAAACCGATGGTGATTGACATATGAACAAGGAAGCATATACATATAAAATTTTGAAAATGTTGGATACATTGGTACTTTCTTTTTATAAGAATGTTGCTACTTTAGACAATACCTAATATAAGAGTAATGCATAGTTAGATTGCCACCAACTGATATTTATTGTTAGGGATCTGTTCATGTACCCTAAGAAGTACATGTAACTGCCTATATGGTAACGGTTGTATAAATAAACAAATAATAAAATAAAACAAAATGAAGATCTGTCAGCTTTCCTTACAACTAAAATCATACAAAGAATATTTTAGCGGGAAAAAAATATATATATATATATACTCCCAAAACGTACAAAGCTATATCTCATCCTACCAATTGAATTAAGGGCTGATATTTTGTAGATATGATCTCCCCACCATGAGTAACATGCCCACCAAATTTCGGCTCACCTAATCAAATGTTATTATGAAATTCTGGACTGTTGGATAAACATTCAAAATTGAACACTAGTTTTTGCAAGGTTAGACATATCCAAATAGGATGAAAATTTGTGGGCATATTATACATTGCGAGAAGATCATATCCAAAAAAATCAGGTCTTAATTCAATTTGTAAGTCGATGGAGTGGCTTGGGAGTGGCTCTATCCCTCCCCTATATATATTCAACGAATATCTATCTAGTGTGACATATTCGTTAGTTCACACCAACAATATGTTGATTTTCCTTTCGGCAATAATGAACAATTATCACATAATTAGTTTCTAGCAACAAACCTTGCTATCAACTTTAAGAAGGGGTTTGTTTCCCATATAAAGCGCACCCATCAATTGGAGAACAGGAATTTCCAATGGGAAGTTGAAGGGAGTCACAATCACCACCTGTAAGTTCGCAAACAAAAAACTTCAGCGTACATACACAAACTTGTAAATGAAGTTTTATGACAGTATAGGTTTTTTGTTTTTCATGACTTGCAGTGATTTTTGCAAATTCTCAAATATAACAAACTAAATAAAACATATATTTTTTTATTTTTATTTTCAATGAAAGATATACTAAAGAAAATCAATAAGAGCATCTATAGTATGGATGTGCTTCGAAATAATAAAGTGGTTTGTATGGTTAAAATCAGGAGATTAAAGGAGTTAGGCATTACTGGTCCATATGGCCATCGAAAACCATGGCTTTGTTGCCCAAGATGATTCCCGGGAACAGCAAAAGATCTGGCTAGGAAACGGACCTGTCACATCAATCAGAGAGTTATGGATGTTGTGGAAAATACATTACTACTAAAAAGAGTTCACCTGAAAAATAGGTAAGTTTCATAATAATTTAATTTAGGTAGACAAACTGACGAAGTGAAAACATATTCCCCAAGATGGAGAGATAAAAGTCTAAACAAGTCTCAATGAAATTCATGTTCTTTCAAAACTCAAAAATCCATGTTTTCCACCACATATAGATGCAATACTTGAGCACATTTTCTTTACCTGATCACCGCAAAAGTTCTCAAAAAACTTCTGGGTCACATATACCTCAGCAAGGGCCTGCTGATAACTCTTTGGAGAAACCCTTTGTATTAGCCTCGTGAAGAAATTGGATACCTGAAAATCAAGCAGATGAGAACAACTGCAAATTAAGGATCTGAAAACATGTGATACAATAAAAAAATTTCTATAAAAAATGTTTTTAACTATCTTCCTGGGACTTGTAGATGCTACCTCGGGCTGAGAGAGCATATGAGCAGCTTTTGTAGATATATCTCCATACAAAAGATATCTGAGAAACATATATTTAATGAGTGACTGCAATTGTACAGTTAAAAATTTGGTCAAAGAGAATTATGATTCAAGTAATTAGGTTGAATACATAGACGAGATAGTAGTATACTGTGACAGTGTGTGCATATAAGTATATTACGAGGAAAAAAAAAGATAGTGGTGGTTTAGTGACTCTGCATCACAGGAGAGTCCTTGCACGGATTTAAACTGATGAGTCACATATTAAACAGATAAAATGACGCTGCTGAAAAGCCTGGTTTGAACTATGATGAGTGTGGCTTCTACTCAAATTACCGGTTTTTTAAACAAGGTAATGGAGGTTGTGACAAAATGAAGAAGATAATAGTCGAAGTACATAAAAAAAGCATCAATAAGAGAACCAACCTCTCTGGAGATCGAAATGGATTATGAAGACCAGATTTGGGGCACTTGGACAGACTATCCACAAATGGCTAAAAAAAAGGCATGCAAAAAAGTTATAAGATACAAGCTAAAATACAAAGAGGCACCAGTTGGCTACACCATTAGCTGAGCCACTTAAGTACAAGATTGAAAGGAAACTCAGGAACCAGGGTATGATGGTTATACATCTATACCTTTACCCCTGTTTCATCTACTTCAGCCACTCTGATAAATGGTTCCCCATTTAATGGATCCGCAAGCGTATTCCAGTTAGAAGTTCCTTTCCAACAGCCCTGTACTGAATATACCAAAATTCTATGTCAAAGCAATTCGAATAAATGCAGTATACTAGACTTGTTTATAATGAAGACAAACCTATAAACTTTTTTTACACAGCTGATGGCTGGCAAATGCTACTCAAATTATACATACCTAAGTTGTGTACTTCAGCAGGTTGAGAGCCTGATATTGCCTCAGCTTCTACAGTAGCAAAAGATAGAGTTTGTAACGATCTGACGCACATCACCAAGGAAAACCTCAGAAAACAAAATTAAAAACCATAAGGAGAAGAAAATAGCAAGTGATCCATATAACCCTTCTTGAATCAATACCAGAAAAAGAAGATAAAATTTGGGCAAATTAACAAAGCATTTAAAAGCAAAGACAGGTTAAATAATCAAAAACAATCACGCCGTGTATGACATAAACTATAAAGAGTTGCTAAGAAGTATCTTGGTAAAGTATGCAAATATGTGTCATCACTAACAAATTGCAAACTTCTTATCAGATTTTGCTTCTGGTGTCCATGATTAACAACTGGGACCATTGAGCAAAATCACAGTTCGAATTCATCAAAGCTCTTGCACACTTCATACTCAACCAAAATATTTTGCTATATACCAACCTCGCAACCTCTTCCTTTTTTTCGATAATATTCTACTATACACCAACCAAAGTGTCAACACTTAACATTTGAAACTTTTCAGGCGTTACAACACTACAACACTACGGAAGTACAGAGTTCAAAACTAAATCCAAATTCTACACATTTCTGCTAGTAAAAATGTTTTAAATAACATTTCCACCAGGAACTCAATCAAATTACATTAACAAACAGAACAAGAACAACGATTTTACAAAATTTCAAATCAAAATAACCAAAGTTTAAGCTCTTATAAGAGCTAACAACACATTTTCTTAGCACCAAGCACTACAAGATAATCAATATAACTACTATCAACAGTCCTACTATAATAACAAGATAATATCTTTTGCCATTTTCCAAATTTTGCAATAAAACACAACGCCTCAAATCCTCTCTTATCATAGATTATTTAATAAAAACAAAAACAACCCATCAACATATACAATCATATTTTAATACAAAACCAATAAAGTTGAGAAAGAAAAAAAAAATACACACCTAGTTTGATTGATAGAAAGCATGAGACGCTTTAAAGCTGTTTTTGGAACTTGAGTTTTCATCATTTCACTGCACAAACGAAATCTAAACATGTTTATGAATGAAATGTAGTTTACACTTTGATCACCAACCTTAAAACACTTGAAAAGGATTGATGTTTTGAAGTGATCAAGTGAAGAACTAGAAAACAGTGTAGTGCGTGCTGACTACTTATATAGGAGTGAGTTCATGCGTTCCAGTGGTGCTGTTTGTGTATATTATTTTAGTGGTCTGTTAATCTTGACCGTTTGTAGTGTGGTCTGTCGTTTAGTGACTAAGTTTGGGTGTTGAGAAAAGGTGAGGATTGAGGATACGTGTACAAGTTCATCGAGAATGATGTCTTGTCGTATAGTTGTGTTTAACTTGAAGATAACACTTTGGAGGTTTTATTGTTCCTAGAAATGAGATCTGTCATGGGGAATTGAGGAATGTAGCTGATTTTGCACGTGCACACTAAACCGTCACCTCCGTGTTATAGAGTCTTGTGACTATATGTGAGTACTATATATTTATCTCTACTATTACAAAAATAAATATGGTCTACTATTATAAAAATAAATATGGGTAATTGTCTGAATCGGCCATGATAAAAGCACGTTGTGTTTCAAATGACCATGTCTTTTAATTTTGACCAATTTAACAGGTTTTTTTTAATCTTTTTGCCCTTCTTTACAACACTCTTTTTCCTCCTGCCACACTATCTCTCTTCTGCAACACACACTCTCTCCTCTTGTACTTCTGATGTTGATATGCACAATAATGTTTATCTGTTAGATTCTCTTAGCAATACCTACTAGCGATTAATGACCGTTGGATTTCAACCCAGCAAAAATGAAAACGGACTTTAGCTATTGTGGGAATCAGAAACCAACAACTTATGGACCTACTATAAGTATTTTTTGGTTGTTTTTGTTGTACGGACATGAAACAACGTTGACCTCGATTTTTGTGCCAAACTATAAAAGTGTTTACAAACCTCCAAAACTTCCAGTTTTTTTACTTCATCTTCTTGGTTATCCTCTCTTTCGTGATTTTAGCAAGGTTTTTCATGGAGGACAAGAACATAAATCTTGATAATGGATTTTTCTAAGGTTCATCTTTTTATTATTCTTTCCTTCTACGATTCTCATTGTTTATTGATATGTTTTGAACTTTGGTTTGTTGTCTTCAGTGTTGGTTTGTTTTTAGGTCGTCTTGAGTTTGTTTTTACATAGTAGTGTATAAAGTTTTTTAAGGTTTCTATAGTTGTGTTTACTATTTCCATGTTGATTTTGTTCTTGTTGCATGGAGTGAAGAAGTATGTAACAGGTGAGGTGAAATTAAGAGTGTTTGATGTATATATTTCCTTAGAAGGATTCATGTGTTTTGTGGAAGGTTTGTCCAAGCGCATAAAATTGAGTTTTTGTATGATGTACTTGATGAACATTGACTACTTGAATATGATGAAAAAATTGACTACTTGAATATGATTCAAAAGCAGAAGAAGACAACTATGCAGTCATTGTGGTGAGCTTGGATTGCCTTTTCAGTCGCGGTTCCGCCAGGTTTTAGCAATGAAGATTGTGTAGATGCCACCATACGCGACACTTACATGTACCGTCAGCAACTTGGGTTTCTTTGGAAATCCCACTTCCACTTCACAGATCACCTTATGGAGTTTTGGAAGTATGTTTCACTGTATAGGTTTGGGCACGAATCGATATAATGGTATTTTGTGGTTTGTGAACGGGCGGTTCATCAGGTTTGAGTGTCGACAAGAATGGCGTTAATGTTCATATGTTTTGTTTATGATTATATCAGGGGTACCCTTATATCACTGTTGTTGTTTATAAGGAGATAATGAGAAAGAAATCTATATGGAAACTCAATAAGAAAATATGTATTTAGCATCCACAAAACTGGGTTGGATGTGTTATTCTAAACGGAGGTAACCGGCAGCGTATTATGTATGATACATCAGCAACTGAAGCCATAAACAATTACACAATTAAGACTATCAAGTTGACTTTAATATACACCTATAACTTATATACAAAATAGTATAATCCAATAACAAGTTAAGCAAAAGTTAACTTTGATAAGTTTATTCAATATCAAGTAAAGCAAAAATGTAGCATTTAATAACACATATTGAAGTTGAGAAGTAGTACCTAGCATCTCAGTGCCATATTTTACCATTGTTCCCACCCAACTCAGTTACAAGTTTGTCCGTTGTTCAATATTTAAAAAGTTTTCTTATACAAATAGCCAAAATGTTTGGAAGTCCCACCCTTTGTAAAATGACCAGACTCAGAAGTTGCTGATGGTTAGTACATTAGAATATGTTTGTACTGAGATAAACTGGTGAGATGAAGAATTTAGTTTGGGTGGGAAAAATCTTTGCCACATGTTAGGAACGATACGATAGCATTAATTATTCGCTGAACAGTTGAAGAAATGATGGTTTTTGAACCTTTAACTGGCACGTGTCAGTAGTAATATGTGTGAGTTATAAGGACTGTTCAGTGTTCATTTACGGACCAAAAAAACCGCCCAAATTGAATACCTTGAATCCTTAATTTTCCGACCATTTCCAATCTTTCAAAAATGAGAAAGCTTAATTTGATTGTTCGTATGTCACTCGATAAAATGCATAAATTGTTCAAGACATTCACTACTGCAGAGAGGGAAGATTTTGAGAAGTCTTGCTTCAGGAAGTTTTTAAGCATTAACGAGAGAATGCACACCACTACTACGCTAGTGTATGCTGTTTTGGGACACCAAGTAGGTAAACTTTGCTACCGAATCGATAAGAATGATTTGGTGTTTAAAAAAAGTGATGTTGCTCTTATAATGGGTCTTAGTGTGAAGTCGGTTTCTAATTCATTCTACACGGCAGATGTAAAGATCTTACCCTAATTTCGTGCAAGGTTTTTTAAAGGAACCACAGTTTCTGAAACAGAAATATTGGAAGTTAGAAACTTGGCAAAATCAAGTGTTGGTGAAGAAAGTCATAATGATGTGTTTAGACTGAATAGGTTGTATATACTGTTGCAAGTTGTGCTTCCAGGATCTCCTAGGACAGTTGATGGGAGGTATATTGATCTGGTTGAGAATTTAAATGCATTTGACAGCTTTACTTGGGGCACACCTCTGTTTGAAATGTTGGAAGAATCTTTGGAAGACATGTCTAACTTGGTGAGTGTTGGAAAGGATTCTTTCACAGTTTATGGTTGTTTAATTTGTTTTGTTATCTGGGTATATCTTCACATCCCATCTCTTGGGGCTCGGAGACAAGTTGATGGTAGGTTCCCCAGAATACTAGATTGGATAGACTTGCCTTCAAGAAACATACATCTACATACTTATAAGAAAAATCTTCAGCCTCTTAAGGGGAAGGCAGTGGTATTGGAAAGTCTAGATATGTCTAAAGGAGAACTGAATGAAGAAGTGTTAAAGGATGCTTTGGCGCAACAACCCATGCAAAGTGGTGCATCAGTTTTAGGGAAATACAATAATGAGGAACTTTTTCAAAGACAGACAAAAGTAATTAAAGGCCTTGTAAGTAATTTGTTTTCTTTACTGTGTTCAATAATGTTGCATGTTGTATCCCAGAATGATAATAAGGTACCCATGATAATATATGGGTAACCAATTTTTGACATTTGAAGTACTCATATAATCTTATAATGTTATAAAAGTTGTAATATGATATGGGTACTCTATTATATAGTCTTGAATTGGAATTGCAAATGTTGTTAGGACCCATGTTGTTATATGAAGCATTGATAATGTGTTGTTATTGAACTGCATGTTGCAGCATTTTTTCATATATGAGGCAGTAATATGTTATGGTACCATAATTGAGATATTGTTAAACAATATATGTCAGTAACAATGTATCTGTTGTGGTTTACAAATAGTGAAGTAGGATTTTGCATGTTGTATCCCAGAATGATAATAGGCCGGGTACCCATGATAATATATGGGTAACCAGTTTTTGACATTTGAAGTACTCATATAATCTTATAATATTATAGCAGTTGTAATATGATATGGGTACCCTATTATATAGTCTTGAATTGGAATTGCAAATGTTGTTAGGACCCATGTTGTTATATGAAACACTGATAATGTGTTGTTATTGAACTGCATGTTGCAGCATTTTTTCATATATAAGGCAGTAATATGTTACGGTACTATGATTGAGATATTGTTAAACAATATATGTCAGCAACAAAGTATCTGTTGTGGTTTATAAATAGTAAAGTGGGATCTTGCATGTTGTATCCCAAAATGATAATAGGGTACCCATGATAATATATGGGTAACCAATTTTTGACATTTGAAGTACTCATATAATCTTATAATGTTATAGAAGTTGCAATATGATATGGGTACCCTATTATATAGTCTTGAATTGGAATTGCAAATGTTGTTAGGACCCATGTTGTTATATAAAACACTGATAATGTGTTGTTATTGAATTGCATGTTGCATCATTTTTTCATATATGAGGCAGTAATATGTTACGGTACCATGATTGAGATATTATTAAATAATATATGTCAGTAGTAATGTATCTGTTGTGGTTTACAAATAGTGAAGTGGGATCTTACTTATATTATTTGTTATGTGCTCTGATTAAGCTAAAACATGTCAGTAAGGAGATTAGGGTTATTGGGGATATACTCCAAAGTGAAATAAAGACTGGCATGGAAACAATAATTCATAGTGTCAAGAGATTGTTCATGGTGGGTTGAAAGGTGGTATGGAAAGTTCAGAGGTTGAGGTTGTGAAAAGGCCTAGAACAAGGAGTAGAAGTTTAGAGGTTGAGGTTATGAAAGGAGCTACAACTAAAAACCCAAAGAAGCCAAACAATGTAGGTGTTGATGCTATACTGAAAACACCAACAAGGTCTTCCCATAAAAAGGTTCACTCAGAACTTAAGAAAGGGAGTTCATCTACTTCTAAAAAAGTTACCTTTGAGGTTTCTCCTAGTTCCTCATATAAAAGAAAAAGAGCATTGGACAAGGATCAAAGCCTTGAAGTTCTGGGAGATACTTCAATACGTGCTCAGTATGATAAAGTAAAGAAAAGGAAAGTGGTCAAAGTTTGTGGTACCCGAGTTCAGCCATCAAGGGCAAGCAAAGTTGAGGCTATAAAGGCTAGTGAGAGGCAAAACTTGAAGAAAAAATATCAAATCAGTGAGAGAACAAGGGAACGGCAGATGAAGCTTAAGAAAGCAGAGACACCCAAACAGAGAAAAAATTGATCCAGGCTGAGTCAGATGAAAATGAAGATGTTGAACAACAACAAAGAGGGTAAAATGATTCGGAGTCAGTTGCTGCAAGTATTTTGCAAGAGATTAGTGAGTCCATACCAAAGGGGACATACCAAGAACATAGTGTGGAGTTGGAGGAGGACATGGTGGGGGTACAAACTGCTATAATACCTTATGCTGAATCTGCAATGCTTGACCATGTTCCCTTTTACTCTCCTTTGGCTTGTGCTTTAGTGTTTCCTCCTGGTGATCTTGATGGGGAAGCAGTCCTGAATAGAGAAATGGAAAAAATCAGTTTTGCTTCACTATTGGCTGGAAGTGCAGAGCTCCCTGACATAACCGAATTACCAGCCCTATCACCATCAGAAGGAGCAAGCACTGAACATGTTATGGCATATGTAGATGATGATCAGAACACTGTGGGTCAGCATGATGCTACTGATTTGGAGGAACCTGATGTGGTACTCATTCACACTCAGATGGAGATGGAAATGGATAAGAAAACTGAAGAGAGTGGCCGTAGAAGAAGGAGGAGTGAAAAAAGACTGGGAAAAGAAAGTACTGGTTTATGGGAAGAGAAAATGGGAAAGGAATGTGACTTATTAATCAAGTTTGCTCTGTCATCAACTTTTTACAAGAAAACAACTACCACAGGTAAGGTAAATATTGTCAATTATTACTGGAAAAAGTTAAGTAGGAAGATGGATCAACAGAGCTCTCAAGATATGAGAGTTTTTGGGTACGATCAAGTTATTTCAGTGCATAATTTTCATTCGTTACATGGACGACATTGGGTGGATGGTGAGGTAATGAGTCTACCATTAGTAATTTGCTCTACAACTATCAGCAACTTGGTATTAATGTGCAAAGTAAACTACTACAGAAAGTTAATTGTTACTAATTACTATATGATTCTTTTCTAGATTCTCAGCTTATATGGCAAGTTATTGATAAGGTGGTATAAGCAGCACTGTAAGGAACATGTCATTCCAGAAGAGAAAGTGTATACTATTGTGGAGGATATTTACTTTGTTGTGAGTTCTCTATACTTTAATACTAAGTTTCTGTTAAAGCTTACTCATTATTCTTACTTAAGTTTGATAAGCTTCATCATCACTTTGTGGATGTAGAAATTCATCATAAGAGAGTATGGGATATTCAAGAAAAAGTTAGAAGACCCAAGTTTTCAAGCTGCAAGCCCAAATGAGAGAGTGGGTAATGGTTTGTACCATACAGATGAAATTGTTAAAAAGTATTTGGACCCCTTTGAAGGAAGGATTAGAAATCAACCGCACCCAGTACAGGGTAAGGGAGTAATTATACCTCTTCAAGTTCATGGTAATCACTAGATTGTTGATGTCTTTAACTTTAAAGTGATAAAAGTGTGCACCTATGATTCTCTTGGTGGAAACCAAATTTCTGATAAACAACTAGCTTTGGAGAGAATGATTAATTCCTTATGTGCTCAGGTGTGTTGATCCAAGCTCCACTGTCGATTTGAACACATCGTGAGCTCGTGAATTTGTTAGTGTCACATAACAATCAGATTCCAACAGTTGTGGGTTATATTGCCTTGCCTTTATTGATAGTCTTCTTAGAGGTGTTCCTGAGAGGGTAAACCATATTGACATGCAACCATTTAGAATGCGGCTGAGGATTGGAATGGACATTATATCATGTGGATTAAATCCAGATAAAGTGGCTAAGAAGAGAAAAGAATTTGAAGAGAGGTTGACAGAAGGAAGTCTACAAGCAGAGAACCAAGTGTCCAAGGATGTAGCAGCTACTGGAAAAAAGGCATTGAAGCAAGTTGACATTGGCATAGAGCTACAGAGTGAAGCAGATTCAGCTGGAATTGACAAAGAGCCCAAGGATGTTGAAGCAGCTACTGAGAACCAAGTTGACATTGACCAATGCCAACAGAGTCAAGTGAACAAGGATGTTGAAGCTGGAAGTGACCAAGTGTCACAGCCCGAATTTCTAAACAATAACAAAGTGAATATTTGAAATATAATTATCTCAAACATCACTAGGTTCACTTGTTTAAAAACCCAGACTATGACGAAGAATACTACACATACAAACCCTAATAGCCATGTCATAAAAGAAACAACTTAAAATAAAATAATCCCAATAATTATCCGAAATCTCTTTATTAAGATAACATCCTTCCAAATAAAACATCAAACAAACTCTCCAATTAAAGTTCATCACTACCATGTCCTCATGCCATGAAAAAGGTAAACTACGTTATTACATTCTTCCAACAAAGAAATCAAACCTAAAAGAAAACTAACGGACCGCTCTAGGCACGAATCCCAATCACACGCCGCGGTTCCACTGCCTTCCACCTATGTTCCCAAGAACACACCCACGTTGCCAAAATAAAGCAAACATGGGTCACAAAAATGGAATTTCTTTGGTATGAGTAGACTAACCACATATAAACATTTCAAACTTTACTTATCCAACTAACACTTTAAATCTATCATGACCTAATCATTCTCAGCTTGGAAGACAAGTAGTTCCGTCATCTCAAACGACATAGTTTCTTCCCAAGCAAAACTTCCATTTTATTAACCTCCATTTTATTAACTCATTCTAATAACTCCCTTTTAATATCTAAGTAATTGAATTTCACTTACCGATATCCGCCGCTGTATAAGGGTAGGACCGCGTCCCTGCACAAAATATTAATTATTAAGTCCTACCCTCCTGCAAAAGAAAGTTAGAACTTGTATATAACATATGTACATATCCTATATGTATTCAAAAGTAAGCCCAAACACACTTGCATCATCAAATAAATTTCTCTTATCACTTAATCAATTACTTTTCTTATACACCCACCCTTTAGTACCTACTCCACGATTTGCACTCCACACATTTGCCAAATCACACATTCCTGTGTGCCTCTCTCCCACCGAATACCACAATATCATAGCCATCTCTGGGCTTTCATACACATATTTCACAGCCTCTTTGGGCACAAAAACTCAGGTCATTCATGGCACATTCAATGAATACCTTAGGTCATTCCCGCCACATTCAAGGAATACCTATCATATCACTAACGGGCCATTCATGGCACATTCAATGAATGCCCTGGGTCATTCCCGCCACATTCAAGGAATACCCAACCCTACATTCCGTACACTCAAGGAATACAACTAACCCGCAAGGCGAATACCTTAGTTCCTCTTTAGGGCAGTCCAAACCATCTGGTCATTCATAGCACATTCAATGAATACCTGGGTCATTCATGGCACATTCAATGAATACCCTTATATAACGCTAACGGGCCATTTATGGCACATTCAATAAATGCCCACCTAACATATGACTTCATCAGTCATAAACTCAATTCCAAAACTTGAGGCGTGGAGAGTTCTAAAAGGGTGCGGTAAGTTTTGTTTACGCATTATTGTACTTTATTGCATAGATTATTTAAGAGAACGTAGGAATATCTTGATTCAATTAATTTTGGTTTACGCGTTATTAATTTCATGGATGTATAAGTGTCATAACGTTGTGTATCGCAAAAGACTGAAAAATCACAAAGCAGTAAATACACACGTACACATGTATATTTATAAAGGTCCTAGCCTAAGTCAAACATGCTAATAGTCCTAGACTTATCCTAATAGACCGAATAATAATTTTAGGAAAAAGTCAAATTTTCGGGTCAACTGGTCAAAGTCAACCCTGGTCAAAGTCAACAGTCAACTCTGGTCAAAGTCAACAGTCAACTCTGGTCAACCCGGCC
Organism: Coptis chinensis; assembly: GCF_015680905.1. Lineage (NCBI taxonomy): Eukaryota > Viridiplantae > Streptophyta > Magnoliopsida > Ranunculales > Ranunculaceae > Coptis > Coptis chinensis. Next base: position 19,115,965 of record NC_141456.1, on the reverse strand, counting down.
TAAACTCCAAAAACCCAAAAGCCCAAATCCTAAGGCCCATAGTCTAATCTTAAAGTCAAAAACTAAAAGTCCAAAAGCAAAAAAATATTAGCCCACGATTTTGGCCCAAGCCCAAAATCGTTTTTGGCTACTGTTCATCTCATTCACCCCTTTTCTCCAGCCACCACCGACCACCACACAGCCACCACCGGCCACCCCTAATTAAAACAAACCCAGCGGTTTGGTTCAGGGAGAAAAACCCTAGCTACCCATATCAACAAATCATGATTCTGTTATACTGCCAAAATTCGAATTTGACGCCATCAATGGTGCCAGGAAATCCTCACTCGACGGAACACCACTCATCTCTCCACCATACTCCCTACAATCAATTCACATACACCAAAAACGACTACCATACCCAATCACAGTTTGATAACAAAACAGTTCGAATGGTTTACTGGAGGATGGGCGTGCCGCCATTAATGGCTGCTTGGAGCTTTCCACAGCACTCACAGCCCTCCCCACGAATCTACACTCAATCCCTCGCGACAATCAATCTCCTTACAACCCAAAACAACTACCATACAATTTCAATACCACCATAAAAGAGTTTAAACGAAATCCTAGACGATTTCTGCTGTTGGGCATAAGCCGCCATTAACAGCACACAAAACTTTACCAATACCATTTCATAGTCTCGCAAATCAATATGATTACCATGTGATAATATGTAAAATGAATAGTTTACCTACGAAATGAACGATGAATTCACAACGTAAGTAAACTAAACTATACTTTTACGTGTCTTGTTATCAAAGCTTCTACTCTCAATGCGAATTGCACTAAATGGAGTACGAAGTTCGTTCCACTCCTAGTTCTCTAGCACGGATTGTTTTCTAAGTCTAACTAGTGGCTCTTAAGTCAATGAGAGCTTTACTTAAAGGGTGTTATACTCACGATGAAACTAAAATGAGTCTACATTGAATTTAACTACTTAATACTATGGAAATATGCTTGTTTTTGAATCTAGATAAAGGATTTAGGGAATTGAATCCACCTCGAATCCAACTTAATAACCTAGTATAGATTCTTGTATCTCGATTCTCGTTCTTCTACGGCAAGAAATTCGAAGTTCTAATCCCTAGTGTTCATGGCATTTCTACCGAAAGTACTAACTAGCATGTGAAGTCGCCCACCCATTCTCATGGCTTAAACACACGACTTTCTAGAGTGGAATAGATTCTACAACCAATTCTATACTAACCACTAAGTTTTCATCAAGGCTTCATCAACCCCTCTAATGGAGGATTTAGCCTTGATTCATCAAACTAACAATTCCCATTAAATCTAAACTAAACATAATGAAAAGATTCTAACTTTATGCGATTTCACTAAACAATAATCGAAATCTAATTAATAACTATGAAATGATAACAAACAATAATGGAATTTAGATCTATAAATCGAAATTGTCAAAATAACTATTTTTATTATCTAATCAATCAAGAACAATAATTTGAGAGTTTAATCTAAAACAAGAATTGAAATGAAATTAAACTTAATTAATCTAATGAAAACTAGATCTAGAATTAAGGTTTAATGGAGGCTAACTAATCTAATTTATTTTCTAACCTAACTATCTACCATTAACAAAGACTTAAGCTTTTGTTCTTATACATTCAGATCCAAAATTCGTGCATGGGCTTGGAGCGGGGTTTGGGCGAGAATCGTGCCCAAAACCCAATTCTTTTCAAATTCAAAAGGCCTCTTCAGCTGCAGTTGACTTCCACAGACTTTTCGTCCACTTCTGCTCCTCTGATTGGGTCAAGGCTTGGACCATTACAAAGCTCTTTCTGAGCCGGTCGTTTTGACATAAGGTATGCCCAATTCGGAGGTCCGAGTCCAAAGATACGGCTTTCGGAAGTTCTCGACTTTTGCTCCTCAGATCTCGCTAAAGTGGTACATTTCGCACATAATGGACTTTGAAGCCCGAAATGCATAAAAACGTGAAGTGTTAACTCTTACTTATTATTCACATAATTGGTCTAACAAGATGATTATTAAGGGGTTAAAACTACAGTTTTGGGCTCTTATCAAACCACCCCCCAAACAAATTTTTTGCTTGTCCTCAAGCAAATATGAGAAATTAGAATAAGTGACCAAAAATGGAGTTCTAACTACTCGTTTATTTGAGTGCGATTGCATTGACCATATGCAACAAGGCCTTAAACCACTAGGAATTCCCTAGTGGACGAAGTTATAGCCTCGTGAGAGTTCCCGGTGAAGGTACTCACAAACTTCATCTATACTACAACGACTAAGAAAATAAAACTATTGTTTCCTTATTCATGCTCAACTATCTATACATCTCTCTAGCAATTACACAAGAATAACCAGTCAAAACCCTAAGTTAATATATGCGTAATAATCAATCATCTACAATACACATATATACAATGAGTAGTACTATCAAATGTTTAGCGTGTCCGTTTTGAAAAACTTCGGAATAAGCGCCCTTAAGTAGGTCCTCACATAAATGTCAAGACAAAACCACTCGATTTTTCCACTCAAGTTTAGCTACTCCGATTAATGTAAAAGTGGGCACACTTTACCTTACAATCTCAATGACAACAAGGAAGCCGGGGTCGATCAAACACATCTGCCACTTACTATCACACTAACCTATTCCTAATTGAGCTAGAGGTCTTTATTAGGTGTTGCGGGGATTAGGAGATAGTTTAAGAAGGAAGGAAATGGATATTCAAAAGGACAAGTCTGAGATAATAGAGTCTTCATATTATGTAACTTAGAGAAACCCTTGTTAATTACTTTTGCTTCTACACTTTGTTTCCATCCTTAGCCATATTTTTCTTTTCTTTGGCCTTTGACTCCCTTTTATTCTATTTTTTTGGAGTTTTTATTTATTTCTATTTTTTTTTTTTTTTTTTTTTTTTTTTCTTTGGATGGAAACTTCTTTTCTTTATTTTCTGAAGCAACTAACTAATTTTTGTTTACACAGGTTTTTCTCTTCTTCTTTCTTCCTCATTCTATTCTCAGACTTATTCTAAATTGGGTAGGTTGATTTTTTATTTTGTTTTGTTTTTGTAACAGGGTAAAGGAATTGTGGTTTATGGAAGGCTAAAGAAGGGCTCGAGTGGCTTAGCTAGGAAAGTAATTCATAGGTTTGAATTTCTGGCTATATCGATCCAAAGAGCGGCCTAAATTCTCGCTTAGGATATGGTTTAGTGATCAAGCAAGTGGACGTGTGATTTCTCTATCCGGATTTTACTTCTCCCTTGTGTCATTTCTCAAATGTTTCGCTCATATAAGGCTTTAGGCTATATTCTCACAGGATTTGTAGAATAAGTACTCTAGCCTAGATTTTAAAACTTATCGCTAACAATCATAGATACTCATGTAATATATTTATAGATAGATGCAAAGATTATTACCTACGTATTAACTTATGTTTCTAACAATTATTCTGATGCAACAGCTATGTGAGACTTCTAGATTGTTAAAAGCATGGAGAAAGAAAACAATACCAATATTCCTAAGTGTATAGCATACTTTTTATTTATATTTTTGAATTTTTTGAAATTTTAACTAGAAAACAAGTGCACATTATACATATCTATATCCTAACAGATGTCTTAATTACACGTGTTTCTATGCCCCCAAACAAGAAGCATGCTTTGTCCTCAAAGCATTTAAATAAAGAGGGTAGAAAAATACCATGGAAATGCGGAAATTCGGAACATCCGCAAAACAAGGTTAGAATATACTAATATAGGAAATAAAAAAAAACTGACGCAACTCTATAAGAGTTCCACCCATTATGGGGTTAGCAGAATTAAATTGCTTGGGACATAAGCAGACACTAACAGAAACTAAAACTTACCTCCACTCCCGGACATGCATATTATCTACCCAATAGCATCATGGGTGTTGTATTTTAGCGGGCATGACAAGTCCAAGAACAAATGCTTGCAAGAACCATAAGCAGTCCCAGCCTACGTGTGTGATCACCTCGCGAAACCAAGCACCATAAGTAGTGCTTTGAAACAAATCTTCGAAAGATTGTTCCGGTATCAATGTAGGAGATGTCATCTCAAAACTACGCTCTGGAACAGCTGCAAAACAACCGGGCACAACTCGCGGAAAACTGGAATTTTTCTGGTCCACGAGTTGGCGGCGAGCGAAGCCAACTAGAGCCGAAGTTAAGCTCTTTGTATTTTGGAATCCGAAGTGTTGAGCCTTGAAGTCGCATTAACCGTTGGGCGCCGCTTTGAGCAAAATTCAGAACAAAAATATACAGAGCGCGAGTGCGCTCTTGTAGGGCGCGAGTGCGCTCGGAGTTGCTGAAAATTGAAAAATGAGACGAAACGTGGGAGTGAAAGGCAGTCAATGGCAGTTAGGTGTAGTGTGGGTTGTGAGTGTAGAATGAATGAAGTTTATATAAAATCATGCTGGAATAGATAACACCACCCCCAAACAGTTTGGGAAGGTGGGATCAACAATAACTAATCACGCACAATGAAAATAACGACATTATATTAATATTGTCATTCAAACAACATTTCACTACAAAAGTCAAAATTAACTACGGAATGTTAACAACGTAACATCCTATCTACTAAATATATAAAAAACAACATCAAAACAACAAAGAAGGAGAAATCTAGCTACTCTTCAAGGAGGCGAGGTGGGGTAAGAATAGGAATTTAAGTGATCAAGAATGGAAAAACCAAACACTTTACCCCAAACAAATTTTTGAAAACGGGTTTGTAAAAATTTGTTTTAAAACGGGTCTTTTAAAGTCGAGATTCTCGAGACTTGCTAGATTACTATTTTTATAGCTTTAAACTTTTTTACTTTTTATGAATTAGGTTTAATATAAAGGAAAACAATAGCAGATAAAGACATAATTCACACCATAGAGAAACATGACTCAAAACCGAGAAAACATGCAAGAGTGGAAAACGGAATTATGTGAAACGTGGACTTAGGATCCGGTACTTACAGCCACACACTCCATAGGGAGGGCCGGTTACCTGAATGGTGCACTCACCAATATATGGAAATGAAAGGAAATGCACCAAACACAAAAATTGAGTCGTTTATAGTCGATACTTTCGAGACTTTATCTAAATATATGTATGAATATGCAGTTTATCATATATCAACAACCGAAATAGTTGTGGATCGATTCCATAAATAAATATCACAGAAAACATATCCAAACACAATCAAGCACCAAGATTTCCTACGACGCGCAGCCTAGTGGAATGAAAGCAAAGTCGAATAGACCTATAACATAACCGAGCATGCACCTTATGTTTCATCTTTGAACGAGAGGGTGTCCTAGTGAATAAGTGTGGAAAAGTGAATGGTTGTGGAAGATATGGTGGATTGGGATAAGTTTTAGAGGGAGAGCATGGAAAAATGAGGATGTGGGTTTAGCACAAAACTCATTCATGGTGTAGTTAGGGGACTGCCTCAAGTCTGAAAATGAAGGTGTCAAGTGGTTTATCCTTGGGAAGTATTTGTTTACTAGGTGGATTTAAAAATCATGAAGCACAGAGAAACTAAAGGATCGAAAGTGCAAACTCGAGGTTCCTTTGAAAAGGTGGAGGGTGGGGAATATTGGTGAGGAAGGTGAATGATTCTCAGCTAGAGCTCTCAAGTCCATATCATCGAAATCTTGATATGTGCAAGACATTCCTCAATAGTTGGGTCAAAAGGATCACCGGGATAGAGATGGAAAAATTCATCTTCCGTCATAGTATCAAAGGATGTATGGTTGTTGGCAAGGGGGACTCGCTGAAGTGGTAAAGAAGCGGTGCAAAAGAGTTGCAGGAATTCTTCTTCTATTTCGCCTACTACTACCTGGAGTCATTGTTAAAGTCGAATTTCGAAGGAAAGGAATTTGTTAATCTGTTTCTCTGGAAACATGTTTTGAAGTAATCTTGAGCTAAGCTCGATCATGCTAACCTCTCCATTTGTAGATGAATCGGATAATCGTGTCCTAGTTTTGAAAACATTTACCTCAATGAAAAGATGGCCAAAGGACAAGGACATCGAACCATCGCTGCAGTTTATGAGGCCGTTGGCAGAGCCAAGAAGGACGCCCTAAAATGATAGGTACAGAGTCGTTAGTGAGTTACGTGGTTCAGGACAACTAAGTAAATTTGGGTAGTAAAAATTTTGGACTTTAACTAGCACGTTTTCAACCACACCCTTAGGATACTTAATAGGACCGATCGCCTAATTGCAATGTCATTTTAGTAGGTTGCATCTCCTCTAGACCTATTTGTTTATACAAATAAAACGGGAGTAAGTTAACACTAGCCCCCGTGTCTAGTAAATGCGGTCGTCGTGTGAGAATCTCCTAAGGTGCATTATAGACAAGAGGGACGACCGGGGTCCTTGTACTTAACAATTCCATTATTTTTGGATAAAGTTGGGAACTGCTCGGTTAAAAGGCGTCTTTAGGTATGTTGGTCTTACGCCTAGTAGTGCACAACTCCTTAAGAAACTTAGCATGGTGTGGTAGCTTTTAATAGCTTCGAGAAAGGGAAGGTTTATAGTTAGATTTTGAAAACGTTCCTAATCTCCTCATAATTTGTATCCCTAGTTAACATGGCTAATTTTTGGGGAAACGGTGTTTTTCTCTATAATTAGCATATGGATCAACGGGATGTTTAACCTTGGCTTTTTGTTTCTTAGGTTGTGGTTTAACCGGTACCTCTACGTGGTAGGCTCTTCGGTTTCTATTCGGGTATCTAGTTCGACATCCGTTGTAGGAGTATCTTGGTGGGGTAACTATAGGCATAGTTACTTTTGTTATCAACCACTCTTAGAAGCGGAGAGTGGTGATGGCATTTAGTTCACCTACGGTTGTAGTTTCCGTACTAGTATTACCGTTTACCTCAAAGCGTGTGGTTTGTTTTTAGGATTAGGTATCGCTTGACGGAAACACACCTTTGGGTTGGGCTTTCTCTTAACCTTGTTGGTTTAAATTATTAACGGATTGTAGAATGTGTTGGTTAGATTGAGCCATGGTTTGGAAAAGTTGTTGGCTCACTTGTATGAAGGTGTCAAGACGATTCGGTTTGTGGGTGTAGTAGTCACGCGGGTGGTGTGGACTGGAACTATCTCGCGTTGATTATTTATAGCGGATTGTGATAGTTATTATTTCCCGGAACGATACCTCTATTAGCATTATAATTATTATAATTATATTGACCTTGTGCTTGACCTTGTCGAGGTTGTGCTTGGTTGTTATAATTATTATAATTACCCCGACTCGCCCCTTGTCCGGTGTAGCTTGGTTGTACCGCGTGTGGTGGCCTAACATATTGATTATTGTACCCTGGAGGTGCGACTTGTTGGTTATTTCTCCAACCGAAGTTGGGATTTTGTCTCCAAGGGGCGTTAGGTTCACTATTAATTGAACAAGAATGTTCATAGGCTATAGGACAGTGGGAGTCAGGATGCTCAGGACTCCAACAGAAACTACATGGATTTGAATTTACATTCATGACGGGGATAGGCTTTTGTTGAACCGAAATGGCCTCAACCTTTTTAGTTAGAGATTCGATTAAATTTTTAAGTTCTAGATCGGGTTTTATCTCAAACATACCGGCGGCCTTAATCGTTGAAGAAGAACTAAGCAGAGCGGGGATATCATGACTACCCCCCCAAGTTATTTTACGTTGAGTTTGATCTTCTAAAAATTTGTAAGCCTCTGAGGCTCCTTTACTTAGGAAACTACCCCCATTCATTATGTCAAGGACTTCTTTATGGTGATGTTGAAGTCCTTTGAAAAAGGCAACCTAACTAGCTTGTCTTTTGCTAGGTGATGGTGTGGACACTCTATAAGGAGATCGGTGAAACGATTCCAAGCCTCGAAAATGATTCATGAGGATTCGCCGAAAAAGTGAATCTTGGAAAGCATTTCATCCGTCTTTAGGGGTGGGTAAAAATGTTCCATAAACAGTTTGAACAAGTTTGGCCCACGAGTCCATTGAGAATTAGGCGCTTGGGCGCTTAACCAAGACGCCGCCTTTATCGGGCTAAGGTGAAGGAAATACCCTTTAGTTTAATCTGTTCCGCACCAACGGTAGGATGATGGAATGTTGTAAGGACTTGTTCAATCCTACGATGTGTTGGTAAGGTTTTTCATGGTCTAGACCATGGAAAACGGGTAACGATTAAATATGTTTGGGGAATTGAAAATCCCCGTTGGGTCTGCTAGAACGATGCAAGATTTAGGGCTATCGCCAAAGCTTTTATAAAAGTCGAGAGAGGAGTCTCTCTTTCTTCACCATAATATCGGTAGTGTGTGAAATTCTAGATAGGTGTTGTATTTATTTCTACTGAAAAACAAGCCCGATTATACTAGAATTAAAACTCCTCCGACGTAAGGGCGAGGGAAGAAGGAGTACTGAATGCCTCCTTGCTACGCGTTTGAATAGCGCCCGGGAAATCCGGAAATTTCAGCTAGGCTATGGCTGGCTTCTTGCGCTGGCTGGGCCTGCGGTAAATTAGAAATTCCAAGAACTTAGCTGGTCGCTTCTTTCTTTGGCGCCGCTTGTAGATCTAAAAATTCCAGTAACTTAGCGCTGGTCGCCTTCTTTGAATGCTGGGCGCCAGTGTATTGATGAAATTCCAAGAACATAGCTGGTCGCGCTCTCTTTGCTGGGGCGCTTCGGTGTTTTTTTCTCGAATTTTTCCAAAACTGAAACGGCAACCACAGTATGAATCAAACAAGGGTGGGTGGGTTTAATGGGACTTAAAAATAACTACTTCTACAAAGAAAACAATGCTAAAGTGCAACTAAGATGGCAGCGGCGCCATTTGATAATATGTAAAATGAATAGTTTACCTACGAAATGAACGATGAATTCACAACGTAAGTAAACTAAACTATACTTTTACGTGTCTTGTTATCAAAGCTTCTACTCTCAATGCGAATTGCACTAAATGGAGTACGAAGTTCGTTCCACTCCTAGTTCTCTAGCACGGATTGTTTTCTAAGTCTAACTAGTCGCTCTTAAGTCAATGAGAGCTTTACGGGCGGTGTTATACTCACGATGAAACTAAAATGAGTCTACGTTGAATTTAACTACTTAATACTATGGAAATATGCTTGTTTTGAATCTAGATAAAGGATTAGAGGGGAATTGAATCCACCTCGAATCCAACTTAATAACCTAGTATAGATTCTTGTATCTCGATTCTCACGTTCTTACGGCAAGAAATTCGAAGTTCTAATCCCTAGTGTTCATGGCATTTCTACCGAAAGTACTAACTAGCATGTGAAGTCGCCCACCCATTCTCATGGCTAAACACGACTTTCTAGAGTGGAATAGATTCTACAACCAATTCTATACTAACCACTAAGTTTTCATCAAGGCTTCATCAACCCTCTAATGGAGGATTTAGCCTTGATTCATCAAACTAACAATTCCCATTAAATCTAAACTAAACATAATGAAAAGATTCTAACTTTATGCGATTTCACTAAACAATAATCGAAATCTAATTAATAACTATGAAATGATAACAAACAATAATGGAATTTAGATCTATAAATCGAAATTGTCAAAATAACTATTTTTATTATCTAATCAATCAAGAACAATAATTTGAGAGTTTAATCTAAAACAAGAATTGAAATGAAATTAAACTTAATTAATCTAATGAAAACTAGATCTAGAATTAAGGTTTAATGGAGGCTAACTAATCTAATTTATTTTCTAACCTAACTATCTACCATTAACAAAGACTTAAGCTTTTGTTCTTATACATTCAGATCCAAAATTCGTGCATGGGCTTGGAGCGAGGGGTTTGGGCGAGAATCGTGCCCAAAACCCAATTCTTTTCAAATTCAAAAGGCCTCTTCAGCTGCAGTTGACTTCCACAGACTTTTCGTCCACTTCTGCTCCTCTGATTGGGTCAAGGCTTGGACCATTACAAAGCTCTTTCTGAGCCGGTCGTTTTGACATAAGGTATGCCCAATTCCGGTCCGAGTCCAAAGATACGGCTTTGAAGTTCTCACGACTTTGCTCCTCAGATCTCGCTAAAGTGGTACATTTCTCGCACATAATGGACTTTGAAGCCCTGAAATGCATAAAAACGCGTAATCAGTGTTAACTCTTACTTATTATTCACATAATTGGTCTAACAGTATGATTATTAAGGGGTTAAAACTACAGTTTTGGGCTCTTATCACCATGTTTATCAATTCGACAGAAAACAACAACGGAAGAATATACAGAATAAAAATACTAAGTGGAAAACTAAGTTTTTCTTCGTACCATTAAAACTGTAAAACTCGAAGTGAGGTGAAATAGAAATAAAATAGACTACTCACTGTTAAAACCGAACAGCCCGAACAACTCCCCGAAATCGAAACCCCGTCGTCTACTGTCACGCGAAACGATAATCTTCCTCGTTCAAAACCCCTTTTTTTCTCTCAGTAAAACTCTCACCCTCTTTTTTTTTCTTTCTTATAAACTCTACGTGAGAAACCCTTATTTTCTAGTTTTTTTAAACCTCTCCGAAAAACCAGGGTTTTAAACCTATCTACTTACTTACGGGCTTTTTTTTCCAAATCTACTGGATATCCTATTTCTGTTTTCTATTTACATTATTATTATTATTATTTCTATTAATATTATTATAGGAAATGCAATAAAAAGACGGGTGTTATACCAAGTGAACAAGGATGTTGAAGCTGCTACTGAGAACCAAGTGAACAAGGATATTGAACCTGCTACTGAGAACCAAGTGGAGACTGACCAATGCCAACATAGTCAAGCAGATGCAGCTGGAAGTGACAAAGTGAACGAGGATGCTAAAGCTACTACTGAGGACCAACTCAACATTGACCAAGATGAACAGAGTCAAGCAGATGCAGCCGGAAGTGACCAAGTGAACGAGGATGCTGAAGCTGTTACTGAGGACCAACTCAACATTGACCAAGATGAAGAGAGTCATGATGATGCAGCTGGAAGTCAGGTACAGCTGAAGGATGCAGAAAACAACAAAGGTAAGGATGCTGAAAATGGTGAAGATGGGTCTGCAGACCAACATGAGAACATAGTTGAAGACAAGAACTAGGGGACATCGAAATGCTGTCTCATTTTCAGATGTTTGTTATTATTTTGGAACTTATGTGTCTCATTTTGCAGTGCTCCGTTTTGATAGACATGATATTTTGATGTCAGTGGTTTGTTTAGATAACGTCTCTCATTTTTAAGTTACAATCCTAAGTGTTTCAATTGCGGCGTTAATTTTATAGTATTTTTTTATAATATTTGTTTTTTTTTACTACCTTACATATTGATAACTTCAATAGACAAAACACCTGCCACTTTATAAACAACAAAATACCATTACATTGATTCCCAAATAACTTATATAGTCATTGAAAGGCCAAAGAAAATCCAAATAACATTACAAGCGAAGTTGCTGACTGATCTGTCTATAAAACAGCGGTCGGGTTTATCATTTCGTTCACATTTCAATGAAATTGCAAAAGTTTATTTATAAACAATAACTAATATGATCACGTGAATTTGTGAAAATGGATTTAGGTGAGAAAATAATGAAAAAAAAAAACTTTGATTTCGAAGATAGAAAAATCTGTTTGAGCGAATCATATCTCCGTTAAAAGAGTTAGTCTCAATTTTTGATCCCTAATAACAACTCTTCATCTCTGAACGAGCGTTATTGGCACGTGGAATTGATTTAGAACCCCATCTCTGGGTGAACTTACTCGGTTCCTAATCGTTATAATTATCAAAACACCCTCCCTTAATAGAGATAATTAATCTTCACTTGGGCAGAGTTTCTACTCCGATATCACAGAAACTAAATTGTTTTTCTAATTAATAGAAAATAAAACTGAATTAAAAACATTTTAATTAAAAGCTGGAAATTAAATTATTCATTACACTAGAACAACAGTAAACTATTCTAAATCCTATGATTGAATGTGCCATTGATCTGTATGTAAAATAGCGGTCAGGTGGTGCTGTTTTGGTGGTGCTAGTTTGAGACAGTGGTGACGGCCGTGCTGATACATGAAGGGTGATGGTGGTGCAGAATAATGATTGAGTGATGGAAGGTGCTGGTAGTGATTCGAGATGGGTGCCTGGAAATGGTGGTTGTTGGTGTTGAAAGTTGGAGGTCACGGTGGTTGGTAGTGATGATTGGGTATTGCGGTGACTGGGGTGTCGAATTTGTTACTGGAGTAGAACATCTCTCTCTCTCTCTCTCTCTCTCTCTCTCTCTCTCTCTCTCTCTGTTTGAAGTTTTGAAGCTGGAATCAGCTCAAAGAACTGATTTTTAACAATGGGTGCTTCAGGGAAATGGCTAAAATCAATAGTTGGTATGAAAAAACTAGAAAAAGATGACCAAGAGAAGGTTAGTGGTAATAAGAACAAAAAGTGGAAACTATGGAGAAGTTCATCAGGAGATTTGAGTACAGGGTGGAAAGGGTTTTCAAAAGGAAGTCATCATAGAGCTGCTTCAGAGACTTCTAAGTGTTCTTCAACTGCTGATGCACTTAGGAAGCGCTTGTGATGCTCTAGAACTAACTGGGCCCATCAAAGGTTACGGAAAAATGTCTTTGGATGTCGCCGCGCACAGGTCCTAGAACCAGATAATCTGGTGGGTGAACACCTTAACTACCTGAAGTGGTTGGCTAGCCAGAAGATTCCTTACTGTGAGAAAAAGATGACGAAAAATGGACTGGCTTATATCCCCTAATGGTGAAGGAGTTGCACAGAACATCGCTCGACAAAAGCCTCGCAGCAACTTTCTAAAATAGAGGTTGAATATTCAAATGAATGGTGGGCGACAAAAGAAAGTGTGAATGTGCATTTAGTGACTTCGGGTCCCAAAACCAAAAGAAAATCCAGGGTGAGAATGGAGAACATGGGGAGCTGAAAAATAAAATCAAGGATGTTAGGCCTATATTTATGTTTGTTATGGAGACTAAGTGTTCTGTGAATAAAGGAGTCAATTTAATTAAAAGGTTAGGGGATTTTGAGTCTTTTGTAGTACCGAGTCAAGGGTTATCTGGTGGCTTGTGGATATTATGGGAAAGAAGTGTGGTAGTCGAAGTTATTATGTCCGAGTCCTGGTTCATTCACTGTAAACTTTCTGTAAAAGTTAATGGAGTAATCGAATGTTTCCTTTTGTTGTGTGTCTATGGCAACTCAAAGTCTTTCATTCGGAGATTACAGTGGCCTGTTCTTGCTATGTTTAAACCGACAATGATGAATCATGGTTGCTCATGGGGGATTTTAATGAAATAACATGTCAAGAAGAAAAGTGTGGTGGAATTTTTTTTAATTATCCCAAAGTTAGGCCTTTCTTGGATATGATTGATGATTGTGAGTTGTTGGATTTAGGGTTTGTTGGTAATATTTACACCTGGACTAATAGACAGAATGGTCGTAACAGAATATGGGAACGAATTGATAGAATGATGGCAAATGAAGTTTGGCGTTCAAGGTTCACTGATTGTAGAGTTTTTCATGAGTTGGCCACCAGTTCTAATCATAAATTCTTGATTTTAAAGTTGATTCAAAACAGGATAAATGTTCAACGGCCTTTTAAGTTTGAAATAATGTGGACGCAACATGGAGGATGTCAGGAGCAAATACAAGATGCTTTTCAGCATGAGTTGCGTGGTTCTCCTTCTTTTGTTTTATGTAAGAAGTTTCAAAACTACCAAAAAAAACTTACGATGGTAAAATAAACATGTGTTTGGTGAGGTTGACCATAAGTTGGGGGCTGTCTGACAGAGACTGAGTGAGATTCAAAGTTTAATAGAGAATGCAACTGAGACAGATGAGTTATTTCTGGTAGAAAATGAGTTGATACTGGAACATAATGATATCCTTGTGCAGCAAGCAAATCATTAGGGGCAGAAAGCTTGTTTAGATTGGTTCCAATTTGGAGAGCAGAATACTCGCTTCTACCATAATATGGTAAACTGTAGAAGGGAAAGAAATTATATACACTCAATCAAGGATCGAAATGGTGGAATTTTAACTGAAAGGAGACATATTGGTGATAGGCTCATGGAATTTTTTGAGGATACAATGTCTACTTCGGAACCTGATCTTATGTCACAGATTTTCAATGTTCAAGCGCCATGTCTTGACGAAGGGGAAAAATTAAAATTGTTAAGGGGAGTTGATAATTACGAGATTGTGGCTGCTCTTAAGCATATGAAGCCCTTCAAATCTCCAAGACCGGATGGTTATCAGGCCTTATTTTTTCAGCATTTCTAGCATTTGGTGGGTGATCAAGTATGTGAGACAGTCAAGTCTTTTTTCCTTTATGGTTCATTCTCCCTACAGCTCAATCATTCATTCATTGCCTTAATTCCAAAAATCATGAATCCATCACTCCCAGAACATTTTCGACCAATTAGTTTGACTAATGTTGTTTATAAAATTATCTCGAAGATTATTGTAAATAGATTGAGGCCGATCATTCAGAGACTTATTGGTCCTTTTCAGACTGCCTTCTTACTCAAGAGAAGTATTCATGACAATGTTTTGCTTGCAAATGAGTTTTATCACAAGATCAGAGGACATGGGAATAGGAAAGCAAAATATTTTGCCTTAAAGATTGATATGCAGAAAGCTTATGATAAAATTAAGTGGAGTTTTCTAAGATTGATGCTTACTAAGTTTGAGTTTCCTGTCGACTGGATTAACAAGATACTGTTTTGTGTTCAGAATGTTTCTTACTCTGTGCTACTAAATGGTGATGCACATGGTTTCTTTAAGCCTTCAAGAGGGTAAAGACAGGGTGATCCCCTTTCTCCTTATCTTTTTATATTGTGTTCAGAGCTTTTATCATTGAATTTCTTGAAACTCAACAGAGAGGGTCTCATTCATGGTTGCAAATTGGGGAGATATTGTCAGCCAGTGTCTCATTTAATGTATGCGGATGATCTTTTAGTGCTTGGTAAGTGTGGATTTGATGAGCAGTATCAATTGAACAATCTGTTAAAGGAGTATTGCAGAGTGTCAGGCCAGACTATCAACAGAACCAAGTCTCAAATTATCCATCACCCAAAATTGCATCGGAGGTTTGTTTACTTTCTGCGGAGATGTTTCAATATGCCTTCTACTTCTGTCATGCCAGTGTACTTGGGAGTATCTAATCTAACTGGGAAGGGTAGAGTTCAGAAGTTCAGTCCTCTACTGGAAAGATTTCAAAGAAATCTTGCAGGATGGAAAGCAAATTGTTTATCTAAGGCAGGCCGGCTCACTTTGGTTAATACAATTTTATCTTCACTGCCAACTCATTCCATGTCATGTTCTATTTTGCCCGCACAGATAGTGGATAGGATGGATATTATCAGAAGATCTTTTCTATGGGGACATACACCATCAACAAGAAAGCTTCATTATTTTCCTTGGCGATTAGCATGTATGTCAAAGAACAATGGAGGGCTGGGTATAAAGGAACTTCAATTACAAAATTATGTTTTACTAGCAAATAAGGCATGGGATTTACTAAATCCGACATCTTTATGGGCTCAACAATGAAACAGAGGTACTTTCACAACTCCAGTTTTTTTAAGGCGGAAGTTAAAACTAGTTCATCAGTAATGTGGAAAAGGATTTGCGAAACACGAAGCATTATTAATGCTGGATCAGTTTGGAAGCTGGGGACTGGTACTTCTATTAATGCATGGGAAGAAAAATGGATTCCACATACTGAGGATTTACAGGAACTTAATGGGAAACCACCTAACTGTCTTTTTCACCTTGTTTCTGATTTCATTGACATAGATACCAATACCTTGGATTGGGATAGGTTGAATGAATTTTGGCCTATAGAATATGTGGAGAGAATTGTTTATATTCCTATTACACCAAATGAGGAGGATACTTTGATTTGGAAATGGGAGGAATCTGGAGAATATTCGGTGAAGTCTGCATACAGTGGCTGCATTCAGTTGATTAATGATACAAATACTGTGGTTCAAGATAACTATATATACAAACATGTTTGGAAGATGAAAGTCTCATTTAAACAAAGATTTTTCGTATGGCAATGCTTGCAAGGTCTCGTCCCAACAACGGATTTATTGGCATCTCATCATTTTCAAGTCTATCCTGAATGCACCCTGTGTGAGAGCTTTCCTGAAACACAGTTTCATGTTTTTTTTTAGTGTTCTTTCTCTAGAGCTATTTGGTGTGGAACAAATTTGAGTAGACTAATTGATCAGAGGAATATGAATGGTGTCATCTTTAAGGAACAGTTAGCGTGTTTAATCAAGGATATCAGGACAATGCAAAATGGGGATGTGCAGTGTTGCTACTTTGTTGGGGTCTTGTGGACTATTTGGATGGCAAGAAATGACACAAGGTTTAAAGGTAAACGTCCTCATCCAGTTTGATACATCAACAGAGCTTCAAAACATATCTAGCTAGCTCAGGAAGTCATGTCCCGCAAAATTCACAGAGAAAAAATTCTAGTTTATGTTAAATGGTTTCCACTGAAGGATGGTTTTGTTAAGCTCAATACAGATGGGGCTTCTCTTGGAAATCTAGGATATGCAGGGGGTGGATGTATTCTAAGGGATTCAGCCGGTAAATTTTTAATGGGAGCAGCTATTCCTATATTTTATGCAACCAACAATGAAGCATAATTCCTTGCTCTGTTGTATGGACTTCAAATTTTGACAACAACAGGATATAGGAAGGTCAAAGTAGAGACAGATTCTCAATTGCTGTTTAAGGTTCTGACAGACGAAAATTTTAACTGTAATTGGTTATTAGCTAGAATCGTTACTCAGCTTAAGCTATTGTTGCATAACTTTCAAGACGTACACTTCAGTTGGTGTTATAGGGAAGCAAATTGTTCTGCAGACACTCTTGCTTCACACACTGCTGCTCAAGTAAAGAACTTCCGCGTGTTAGGATAACTAACTGTGGAGTTCTCAACTGGCCCTTCTGGAGACTTGTCTTTCCTTCCACTTTTTTCGTCTGTATGGTGGCATAAAGCCCCCCTGTTTGTACATATGCATGTTTTCTTTGATGTTCTGGGCATCTGTAAATATCGTTTGGTTTAATAAAAGTTTTAGTTTGAAATAAAAAAAAAATGAAAACAATTATTGACACTCGACTATTTTTACATAAGCGGATGGAGGTTGTATAGTTAATGTCCACTTTATTTTTCCTTGTTGTGTTAACATGTGTAGTCAAAGTGGTTGAAGTGATTGAGTAATTGTAGTCAAAGTCCACTTTATTTTTCATATGCTAGATGCTGGACTGATTGAAGAGGTCTTAAGATGACGCAAAAAAAAAAAAAAAAAAAAATAAATATAATATATATATATATAGTTATTATTTTGTAAATATTTGTTGTTTTTGAACTTATATTCATGTAATAAAGCCCTCGAAGGCCCATAACTATTAGGCACTGTTAGGTTATTTACAAAATACATGAGTGGATTTACAAAAAAGATACAAATAAATATTTGATCTCTACACTTCTACGGTCTAAAGATACGAATAACTCGAATAACTCGTTTCGGTGTAGATTTCAAATCCATACTCACGTATTCGTGCATATAGTTTAAGTAAGGGTTTCGAACCAATCTAAATTCTATGACATCATACAAATTTCTAATGCTCTAAGTTAGGAAACATAGTGAGTACGTTTTTATTTTACTTTATGACAAACATGGTTAGTTATACTAAACTACTTGGGTTCCTTCTAGATTTTTAAGTTTACTTAACATGCAAACTACAATAAAATGAAAATCGATTTATAAAAGTGTGGAGGGAGTAAATCCACTCATGTTTTGAAACACCCTTCTTGCTTGACTCTAGTTATTGCATATTAATCTTCCTTAAAATTCCTAGACAAATTTTAAATAAGATTATATTTTGATCCCTAACAACATAATTTATCTCTAAGATTATGTTGCTAGCATGAGAAACTAAAACAATGACTTATCTCTAAGTCATCACCTTAATTCCTAACTAAACTCCACACAAACTACCATTTTGGGGTAGGATGTAGAGTCTAGCTTATAGTTCTAAACAACTTCTAGAATTAAATTAAAAGGGTTATTCCTCACATGAGCATCATTAACCCTCCACAAAGGGAGAGTCTAACTCATGATCATGGGTTAAAATGAAAGTTACAAGATAGATAAGTAAAAAGAGATAGAAAGAAGAAATGAATACAAAACAAACTAATTACCTAAGGAAAATAGATTTTTTTTTTTAGAACTAGAAGTGTTGTCCCCCATTAAAGTGTTACAAGCTTTTCTCTAAAAACAACAAAAGCTAAAAAAAACAAAAAGTCAAGACAAGACATGTAAAAGAAATAAAAGTCAAGGAAGTAAATGCTGGCCCACTCCCAAAATCAGCCCCCCTTTACATAAGAGAGCATTTTTCTCTTTTTCCACGTAAAACACTCCCCCCTCATTTACTTTCCTCTTATCCAAAACTAACCCCCATTTGGCACCTTTTTTTTTAGATAATCATCACCTAAATCCAACTACTTCATTAATTTCATGCAAGGTGTCAAATTTGCACTAATTATTTGCACCTTTGTCTTGATTTTCATGATGACTCATCAAATCTTGCGGGCCAGCCTAATGGGTCCATGTGCAGTGTCCAGTGGCGGTCCGGTCTTTTGGCATTTTTACAACTTCCCGCCTATGCGTAGAGTTCGTCGCACTGATTGTCTGGGCAGCTTACTCGTCGCATTCGGAGTCCTAGTTCAAGAGATATGAGCTTCAGAAGTTTGACGCTTCTGTGCACGTAATCCTGTTTCTGATTGGATTCTGTACTGTTTGAGTCTTTGGGCTTTAGTCCGGATTTTGTTGGGCTTCATGTGGGCTTGATCGGAAGGCTTATATATACTCCCTATTCCGTGCTTAAATGCTGGCTTTATCATCATTTTTACATTAGTTGCTCCAACCTACAAAAAGCACGAAGATGCGATTATTTCATGATTATTAAGCACAAAAATGACCGAAATGTTACGTCTCTATGGGGTTTTATAATACAGTTTTGGGTGTTTATCACACTACGTTAATAAATGTACAATAATAAAAACATCTACATATGAATATGCATGAAGTGAACTTTACAATGAAATGTACAAGCAGGGCCGTTTTTGGATCTTTCGGAGAATGTCTCTAAGTAGGTTCTCACAGGTATGTGTCGAAACACAAATTCTTTCATAATTTTTACCACTCAGGTTTTGCTTACTCCAGTGTGCAGTGGGCACACGTTTCCTCACATTCTCAATGACGTCCAAGGAAGCCGAGGTCGATCAATCACGTCTACCACTTACTATCACACTAACCGATCCTAATTGAGCTAGAGGACTTTTATTAGGTATTACGGGTCTTAGGAAATGGTTTAGAAGGAGTGAAAGGGATAACAAAACAATGAGTTAGAGAAAATATGGTCTTTAAATATATAATTACTAGAGAAAACCTAGTGTTCTTCTGTTTCAAAATTGTTTCATACTTAGCCCTTTTTTACTTTTCTACTCCATTTGATTTTATTTTTGGAGTTTATAACTTTGATTTTTTTTTCCATGGAATTTACTTTTTCTTGGTTTTGACACAGCTAACTAGATTCATCAATCGGCGCCAACTGATAGAACGAATTTTCATATTTGTATAGGTCTTTCTCTTTTCTTTTATGTTCTTTATCATATTTCTCAAACTCATCAGATATGGATATGGGAAAGGAAATAATGGTTGAAAATGAAATGACTAATATAAAGGCTCAACGAGGAAAACTAGGGGAAATATTTTTTTTTTGGGTTTGTATATTTTTTTTATTTGACTATATCGGTCAAAAGAATGCCTAAATTCTCGTGGTATAGTGATCAAGTAAGTGGACGTGTGATTTATTTCTACTCGGAATTGCTTCATTCTTGAGTCATTACTCATATACACTTATGTTAAGGCTTTTTGGCTAGATTCTCACTGGATTTGGAAATTAAGTATTCTAGCCGTAGGTCCCAAAAACTTACTGCTATGTACAATCATTGACACTCATTGCATGAATATTCATGAAAAGATGTAAAAACTATTGTGTACGTATTAACATAAGTTTCTAAGAACCAATCCTAATTCTAATGCTAATGTGAGATTTCTAGACAATTTTTATCATATAAAAGGAAACAATACCTTTATTACTAAATACGACTAACTAATTTTTTTTTATTTTTAAATTTTTTTATAAAGAAAAATAAATAACCTAACAGTGCCTAATTTTTGCAAAATGTTTCTCTCTCACCCCCAAATAGATGGATACTTTGTCCTCAAAGTATCAAGAGAGATAAGAAAAGAAATTACCTGAGAAACGTGAGCAAAAATTCGGCTGAAAAAATTACAGCATACAACAAGAAAATTAAAAATAGGAAACCAATTAAAGAAAACAACAAAAATACACACATATATAGACATAATAATTTAGGTCGTTTATACTCAGATTCCTAAGACTTTTATCAAGCATAAGGGTTTCTAGAAACCCTTGGCATTCGCACGCAGATGGTGGAATGATTTAGCAAATACATATTATTCGCTAATATGTTGAACAAATGAACTCGCGTCGTTGATAAACATTACCTTACCACCCATCAGGTACTAAATTAGAATACACGAGTTATTTGGACGAAGGAACTGACGCTTACAACCATAGTACAAAATATCAGGATATGGGTATTTATCGATATTCAATTTCTGGATATGTATCGTGGATATATCCCCCTCTTTGGGGATATTTGATATTGTTTCACAAGTAAATATCGTGGATATGTCCAAAATATCAACAAATATCATGGATATTGTGGATATTTCTTGATATATCATGATACATTATTTATATTTATTTAAAATATAATGGTAAATATTAAATAAAATTGTTATATACACAAAATATCGCCAAATATCTCCAAATATCGCAAAATATCCCCAAATATCACAAATATCGTTGAAATATCACTGATATTTGTAGTCGTATATATCTCTGAACATATCGTGATATTTATATATCTTTCTCTGAAATCTGGATAGATATCCCCAAATATCGCAATATATCGGGATATTTTGTACTATGCTTACAACTATCTCTCCAAATAGAAGGGTGCAGTTACCTTATTGTGGCATTACTTGAATGCAATGGAAAATGAGTCGTTTAATGTCAGATGCTCAAGACTTTACGTTGGGTCGTTTTAAGTCAGATTCCTGAGACTAGGTTTTTGGGGTCTTTTTACGTTAGATTCCCCTAGACTATGCACACCCCTAAATAGGATGAAACTGGGGTGTCATGTTTCTCAATAAACTATAAGGGAATAGTTGAAAGATTTAGGGGTTTAGCAAGTACCCCAAAAAAATGGTATTTTTACACATCCGTGTTGAGATAGAAAATGAAAATGCATCAGAAGTTATCTATTATGAAACTTAGATATGCAAAATAGGACAACTAGTATTTTTAAGATATTCAGTTGAAAGATTGTTCTCAACTACGGGAATGATTGAATTATTTCTTGTATGCAGGGTCAAGGTTCTTTACTCTTAGGTAGGTCTACATTTTGATTTACTGTGATGGTAGATGTTTTTTTTTTTTTTTTTTTGAATTTGCATGTAGTAGATTCCCTAAAAGTATGTTTCAGCTACCCGATATAAAAGCATGTGTTTAAAGTTGATCATGTTTGCAAAATTATTAAGCATTCATAAATTTTGAAGTCTAATCATACTTGCTAATCCTACGTTCTAAACATGCATTAACGTTAAATCATGATTCTAAACATGCTATCATATCATTTCCAAAAGGCTAAAATTGATTTTCGTTTAAGTAGCCTAATCATGTCTGGAAATTGCATATAACCCCTTGACAGGAGATTTAAGAGAGAGATAAAAGAAAATGTACCTTCCTAAATTGTGCTTACACGCACTTGGGTCGAAGATGATTTGAGTGGTCATTGACCTGTTGACAGGTCGGGGTCAATGCCACTCATCTGTTTTAGAAAATTTATTTACAAACATATATAAGCCCACAAACCATGCTGAAATGGTGACACAAGGCCAATAAGTTACAATGTGGGCCTTCGAGGGCTTTATTACACGAATATAAATTCAGAAACAACAAATATTTACAAAATAATAACATATATATATATATATGTGTGTGTGTGTGTGTGTGTGTGTGTGTGTGTGTGTGTGTGTGTGTGTGTGTTTATTTTTAGTATTTTTTTTGCGTACATATACATTTAGATGCAATTCATAGTCACTTAATCGTATATAGATATTCACAGGCGTATTCACATGATTCATGCATATTTCTAACCTACTACGCAAATAATAGTCCATGCTACGACATAACTGCATACATGTGAATCATACAATAGTTTATTAAAATTTGAAACCTGTTAGCGTTCCGCAAGTCCGCCAAAGAAAAGAAACGTGCGCAACAGGCCAAATTTTTCACAGTAAGCTTAGTGTTTGTTGTAGCCTAGTTTTCAGGTCCTAGCATTTGGAACCTATAAGTGCAACCAAAAGCAGTATGCGGATCAATAGCAAAACGCGGGAAATTTCAAAAAAAAAAATCAAGAAAACACAATAAAAAGAAATAAATGAAAGGATGAGAGTGGGGGGTTTCCCTTTGGAGCAATTCCAATTTGCAAGCACAGGTCCTTGGGTCTTTAGAATGACAGCGACACCATTTGATCTGTCTGTAAAACAGCGGTCAGTTTATCATTTCATTCACATTTCAATGAAATTGCAAAAGTTTATTTATAAACAATAACTAATCTGATCACGTGAATTTGTGAAAATGGATTTAGATGAGAAAATAATGAAAAAAAAAACTTTGATTTCAAAGATTAAAAAAATCTATTTGAGCGAATCATATCTCCGTTAAAAGAGTTAGTCTCAATTTTTGATCCCTAACAACATAACTCATCTCTAAGATTATGTTGCTAGCATGAGAAACTAAAACAATGACTTATCTCTTAGTCATCACCTTAGTTCCTAACTAAACTCCAAACCAACTACCATTTTGGAGTAGGATGTAGAGTCTAGCTTATGGTTCTAAACAACTACTAGAATTAAATTAAAATGGTTATTCCTCACATGAGCATCATTAACCCTCCACAAAGGGAGAGTCTAGCTCATGATCATGGGTTAAAATGAAAGTTACAAGATAGATAAGTAAAAAGAGATAGAAAGAAGAAATGAATACAAAACAAACTAATTACCTAAGGAAAATAGAATTTTTTATTTAGAACTAGAAGTGTTGTCCCCCATTAAAGTGTTACAAGCTTTTCTCTAAAAACAACAAAAGCTAAAAAAAACAAAAAGTAAAGACAAGGCATGTAAAAGAAATAAAAGTCAAGGAAGTAAATGCTAGTCCACTCCCAAAATCAGCCCCCCTTTACATAAGAGAACCTTTTTCTCTTTTCCCACGTGAAACACTCCCCCCTCATTTACTTTTCTCTTATCCAAAAGTAACCCCTATTTGACACCTCTCTTTTTTTAGATAATCATCACCTAAATCCAACCACTTCATTAATTTCATACAAGGTGTCAAATTTGCACCAATTATTTGCACCTTTGTCTTGATTTTCATGATGACTCATCAAATCTTGTGGGCTTGCCTAGTGGGTCCATGTGCAGTGTCCAGTGGCGGTCCGGTCTTTTGGCATTTTTACAACTTCCCGCTTATGCGTAGAGTTCATCTCATTGATCATCTCGGCAGCTTACTCATCGCATTCGGAGTTCTGGTTCAAGAGATATGGGCTTCGGAAGTTTGACGCTTCTGTGCACGTAATCCTGTTTCTAACTGGATTCTGTACTATTTGAGTATTTGGGCTTTAGTCCGGATTTTGTCGGGCTTCATGTGGGCTTGATCGGAAGGCTTATGTATACTCCCTATTTCGTGCTTAAATGCTGGCTTTATCATCATTTTTGCATTAGTTGCTCCAACCTGCAAAAAACATGAAGATGCGATTATTTCATGATTATTAAGCACAAAAATGACCGAAATGTACGTCTCTACGGGGTTTTATAATACAGTTTTGGCTACTTATCATTGACAGTACTTCTATATGTCGCTAACGGTTGACTCAATTGAAGTCCTCGTTGGTAAACTCAACCGAAATCCCAGCTGAAAAGTCAATCCAAGCAGCATCATTTGTCGTATTAGGGCAGGTTTCTCTGTTGTGTCCAAGGGCACCACAACGGCTACACCTTCTCCTTTGCACTGGCACACCCTCCTCTTTAGAACGTTTCCTCTTCTTTTGGGGCCTGCCAGGCATTACCTCATCTGTGGGAGGACAAACCATGATGTTGTAACTTCCCCAATGCCACTGTTCTTTGCCCTTCATCGGTGTCCAATTCTCTTGATAGGTATCCATCATCATTTCCTTTAAGTAACACGGCAAGCAGAAGTCATATGCACATAACCGACCATCGTCATTGGCCTTCATTACATGGCTGCAAAGAATACCAACTTGTTGAAAAAAAACCACATGTACAACATTTATTTAGTGGGTCAACTATATCCGTGCGCCCTACGCTGGTAACCGAGTATACGTACTCACTAGCCCTTATTGTAGTGAACGACCGACTAACATAACGAGAGGAAATGATTACATCCTCAGCTGATTTCATCAGCTTTGTCTTCAGCTTCGAAGCCATGACCCAATAGTCATAAAAGTGTCTCATAATGTTCATTCGAATACCATTTAGCATAGATGTAATTGACATAGCTCGCTCAGGCATAATCATCTTATTCCAACTCTCGATATGATTTGTATAACAAATTCCATACCTTCTCATTTCAGCATAGGCAAATGACCATTGTTCCTTAGGAATCTTTATTATTTTTGCGTAACCTTTACTATCACTACACCAAATGTGATACATGATTCTCACAAAGTCAGCTTTATCATATGTTTCTGCTACGGCCTTAACTCTCTCTTTGGTGTCTTCTTTGCTGATATTGTTAGAGATATGTTGTACACAAAAGCAATGGTACGCATTTGGAAGGATTTTTGGCACTGCCTGGAGAATGCTTGTATGCCTGTCTGATAATAGAACAAACTTATCTGTAGGACCAACTACAACATCTCTGAGTTTTTGAAGAAACCAATCCCAATGTTCATTATTCTCTTTTGGGACTACAACAACTGCAATTGGAAAGCAATGACTATCTCCATCAACAGAAAGAGCAGTGAGGATGACAGACTTGTATCTACCCTTCATGAAAGTTTCATCAATCATAATCAACGGACGAAGGCACCTTTTGTAGGCACGAACAGTTACGCCATAGCTCAGAAACAAACGCTCAAACATGTGCTCGCTTGTTGTTATTATATCAGTGTGGCAATCTGGATCAATTTTCTTAAGTTTTTTAAAATAAATTGGCAGCATCTGGTATGATTGACTGAAGCTGCCCCTTATCTACATAAAAAAAAAAATACACCATCTCAGGTTACATATGCCTAACAATTACTTATTTAGTGGCTGATAGTTACATGTCATTTAACTTTCCTAACAGTTACACGCCATGACAGATACAAGTTAATCGAAAAGATGATACATGTTCTTCATAGCATACTATAAAGAATATTTCGGTGTACAACTAGATGTTCTTCATAGTATACCCTAAAAAAAAGAATTGTATTAAGACTTTACATATTGCTACTAGTTATCCTCATAGTTGCTGACAGTTACAATAATACTTTGACCTTTTCTAACGCAATTTCTTTGGCCCTCAACGCAACTTAATACGTCACATCAGTTAGTTGTGCCTGTTTCACCTCCAACTGAAGGTTCTTTGCAGTTAGTTCTTCATTGTCCTTAAGCTTGGACATAAAAATTTCATAAAGCCACTTTGCGTCTAGTTGTGAATTTTTTGAAACAGCCTTATATTGTGCACAAGTGTGTGCATCTCTAAAAGTTATAACCACCAACATATCAGACCCAGTTGCAGGTTTTGCATACAAATGAAATTGACAGTTAGTTGCCTTACACTTGATTACCAACTTTTGGGAGGTAGTATTGCAACGACGTAAATCAAACATGTGTGCAATTGCATAAGATTTCATGTCTTTCACAAGATCATCTCGAGTGGCGTAGTGCTGACCTACTTTAGGGGGTACAAACTTCAACCCCTCATTACAAGGATTTACAACCTCACTTTGGTTCGGAGGGGTTTTGGACTATGAGAACCACACAAAGGATCACATCCTTGACGTAGGTCCTCAGAATTCAGATCTTTAGCACCAAAAACCCTAGCATCAACCATTCCCTCCAATTCGAAATCAATCTCACCTTCCCCATCGCCATCATTCACAACTGTCATAGGTGTGTCCCCCCCATAAATACTCTTGACTTCAATTCGGAGTCTACCATATATCACCATCATCACGATCGTATTCTTCAACTTGATCATCATCATAATCTTCAACTACCACAACTTCACCCGTAACAGCATCTTCATATTCATTTTGAAATTCAACATCATCATTACTTTGAGAACTGTCGATTATGTTTTCTTGAGGAGTGTCAGCTGTATCAACTAAATCATTTAGTATTTGAACTTCATCTTCATATTCATTTTGAAATTCAACCTCCTCATTACTTCGAGAACTACCGATTATGTTTTCTTCAGGAATGTCAGCTGTATCAACTAAATCATTTAGTATTTGAACTTTATCTTCATTTTGAAATTCAACCTCTTCATTACTTCGAAGATTGGCAATTATGTATTCTTCAGGAATGTTAGCTGTATCTCCATATGGATTTTGCGAATCAAACTCTTCATAGTCTGGTTGATCAGCATCTTCAACACCAGTAGGATCATCCTCTGCATTACAATAGGTCAATCATTAGTGAATGGACTATCAGTGACTCAAACTATAATTATCCCCTGTAATGTTTATACTGCTCACCTTCAATGACAATTGCAAGAGGTATCCTTTCGTCTATTGATTTGCAGCTACCAACTGCACTTGAGCTTCCCTTTGGGAACAAATCCAAAATGGTTACTAAATATGAGTAATTTAACAGGGATATATCAGTAACTAACATATTTACAGGTGTACTACATGTTTGCTATCCCACACCTGCCATGACCTTTTCGAACGTCTCCAAGCTGTATAGGACATTTTCAACATCTTGCAATTGATGAGTTGCAGTTGAAGGTTGTTCTAGCGGACTGTCTGGGGAACACAACGTTTATAACTGTCAGCAACCAAACCATTTACTGGAACTAAGAATAACTAAAATAAAATTAGTGATTTACCTATTGGTTCGCCCACAAGTTTAAATTGATTGAAAGAATATTTCTGTCGAGCTAGCACTTTTTCTTTCAAAAAAGATTGTTTTCTTGGAGAATCAGTTATTGGAATTTCTTCATTGAGTTTCTTTTTCATGCAATGTTCTTCACCACTTGATCCATGACAAGCACTCTTTGGCAGAAAAGGTTTAAACGACTCACTACAAACTTGTTTCTTCTTCGTACTAGGAATTCCATAACTTGATCAAGGACTTGCACTTCTAACCATTTCTTGTTAAATAGCTCACTACCAACCAGTTTATTCTGCACTCTAGGTTGTCCACCACTTTTTCCAGGAGTAACACTATCTACTTTAAACAGCTCAGTACGAACTTTTTTGTTCTTCACAATAGGTTGTTCAGGACTTGATTTTCTAATTTGTCCTGCTCCCAAACCACATGGTGTGATGACGATTGCTTCATTGATAACCCAAATTTTCATTGCTTTCATTGGAGTCTTCTTCTGCTTCTTAATCATGTTCAAGTAGTCGGTTTCTTCATCAATTCTACAAGGGGACTTGTTCATCAAATACCTAATAGAAAAACCCAATCTCATGCGCGATGACACAGCTTCAACAAGACACATGAATCCTTCAAAGGGAGTATCCACATCAAACACTCTCAATTTCACCTCACCCCCTAGATGCTTCATCACACCATGCTTGTTAGATTTCATCTCGCCATCATAATAAATAAGCATATCGAATGAACCTGCAAAAATACAAAGTTAGCACAATAAAAAGTAGGAGCTTTTAATAAAACGACAATAAAGTTCTTTCATTTATTGTTCTACATTTATGACATTGTATAAATACCATAACTATGACAACAAAATCAACATGGAAATGGTAAATAACCATGGAAACCTTATATAAAAACACTCACACTTCTACATAAAACCACAAATAAGCAAACTGAAACATAAACCTACGTAGAAATAAACCAACACTAAAGACAACTAAACAAACATCAAAACTGGCCATTATTGAGGTTTGAGTTGTTTTCATCCATCAAAATTCTTAGAAAAATCGAAAAGGAGAAGACAGAGTAGAGGAACAAAAAAGAAGAACCCAAAGAAAAAAGTATAGCTTTAGAGCTTTGTAAAAACTTTTTGAGATTGGCACAAAAAACGAGGTAAATATTGTCTCGTCTTTGAATTACAAAAATAATGAAAAAGTTGCTGATAGTAGATCCATAAGTTGCGGATTCCTGATTCCCACAATAGCTAAAGTCCGTTTTCATTTTTGCTGAGTTGATATCCAACGGTCATTAATCGCTAGTACGTATTGCTAAGAGAATCTAACGGATAAACATTATTGTGCATGTCAACATCAGAAGTACAAGAGGAGAGAGAGTGTGTTGCAGAGGAGAGAGAGTGTGGCAGGAGGAAAGAGAGTGTTGTAAGGAAGGGCAAAAGGGTAAAAAACCCGTTAAAAAGGTCAAAATTAAAAGGCATGGCTGGTTGGAGCACAATGTGATTTTATCATGGCCAATTTAGGCAATTACCCAATAAATATTCTGCCCTCCAGCAGTCTACCTATAGAGATTTTGTCTCTCTTTTCGGTAATGTTTTTGCCAATTTTGTCTCACTTCTATTATGAATTTCAATATTTTCCAGCACAGACTATTGTAATATTTAGTGGGTTATTGGGGGTAAAAATGTAACTACAACTCTTTCTATTGATTTAGTTAGTGAGTGGGGTCGCGAGTAGTGGCTACACGGACCTACTTTTTAGACCTATTATTGCGACTCACTATTTAGATAATGTTGGTTTGGCAATACACACTGACACATATTTCTATGTACATCAACGATTAAGACTTTTGACACATCAATAGGTTCAAATAAGTGGGTCATTGTAGCCTTACTGGTGGGGCCGCACTTAGAGATGGTGTGGGGATACAAAGACTAGTCAAAATTTGATAGGCAATATTTTTGGCTTTGGACTTTGATATATGCCAATGTTTAAGTATCAATATACGATGAGATTTCAAGAATTGGAGTTTAAGACGATTTTGTTGGTTTCAATATAAATAAAGATTTTAATAGTAGTTTTATTTGCATTTTCAATATTTTTAGTAAATTTAATGAAAGTTTTGTAAAAAAAAAAACCTTCTTCGAAATATTCTTGAAATTTAGTTCCTTGGCGGTGGAAAGACTGGAAAAGTGAAAAAAAATAAGATAGTTTAATCGGGCACTCATGGAATTGCATTGGGCAACTCACAAAAAAAAATATTACAAGTTTGCCATTTTCTAAAAAAGAAAATTTTGTATTGGGCCCAAGCCCAACAACCAATCCAACCGGTCTCGCCATGTTGAAATCCCCAGGTCATTTGAGTGTACACTCAAATGGTCTCGCCATGTCGTTTGAGTGTACACTCAAACAACAACCGCTCCATATTGTTTCTGTGTACATTCAAGCGGTCTGCTCATGTCGTTGGAGACAAAACTCTCGGGTTTTTAACTCAAAACAATCCTTCCATGCACAATTCAAATAACTCAAAAATCTTATATTAATTCGTACAACTAATATACAAAGAATATTCCAAAAAAAAAAAAAAAAAAAAACAAAGACATTCACACGACCTCACTGGGTCGTTTGGCCCATATACAAAACGACCTCACTTAGTCGTTTGGGGCACCTTGCAAACGACCTCGCTGGGTTGTTTGGGGCTTTTTCAAACATTAATTCGGTTTGGTACTTCCAAACAACCTTATCAGTATTCAATGAGTTTATACAATGGATTTATACAACATCGGTATTCAATGGGTTTATACAAACAACCTTATCAGTATTGGATGGATTGCCTTCGTGCCAAGCCTGTCGAAAATTTTCTAAACCTTCCTTCCAGACTTGTTCAAGTATTAGTTGGACAAACTTTTGAGTTATTTATATTAATTAAGTGTTAATTTGTAGTATGAACACGACAGAAAACTCAAAATTTTTATTTTTTTTTACTTTTTTAGGTTTAGTCTTGCGAGAGAGATGATACCGGCTAAAACAGTTCGAAAAAATGGTAACCGGTATGCGTTGAGGTGGTGTGGGGGGGTATGGGCTATTGTTATTGGGCTTCTTGTTGGGCTTGGGTTGGAGGCTGCCCAATCGAATTTGGTGGTTGCCCAATACAGAACCCAAAAAGAAAAGCAAAGTGAAAAGATCATGGAGCATTTCCAAAGAACAGGCCCAAGAGTAAAAGCATAGTTTGGGTACTTGGATCACGGACCTGGAATGGGTCCAACTAGATCTTGTGAGTTGTGACTTGTCACGGGCTTAACAAGCATCGTGATCCACGGTTATAACGTAATTGTGAAATGCCTATGTAGGCCTATGTTGAGCTTACTAGTCTAAGTAAGAAAACGGCGCCATAGTCGTTGAAACTAAGGAAAAATGCAAGTTTTCCGGAATAAAAGGACATATTCTTCCAAGTTGTTGAGAACGAATTTCAACTCATTTCAGCTCTTTGATCCAACTTAGTTTTCCTGTTCAAAAGTCATCTATGTAGAAGTTAGTACAATTGGAAAGGAACCACATTGACGACGTGGACCTACAGAACACCAAAATACAACCATGATTGCACGCCATTAACAAATTGTTAGGATATAGCTAAAATTCTTTATTCTATAATAACAATCAGACAAAACAAATATGGCCTAATCTTTTGGTTGGTGGGAGATGCTTATTTTAAGTAGTATTGTTATTCTTCATCACGCAAATTATGTTCATATCAAATCTGATTCATGGATTACTTGGGGGTTGGTACTTGGTAGTTTAGATCTTTGTCTGCAAAAATCACGATTTTTTGGCATTTTGTACCATAGATCGTAGAGGGGGACTATGTTCCACAAATTTAAATTTCTAGATTGGCTATAATAGAAAAGTCCATTTGAGTCTATATCCGGCCATCTTTTGGTTAGTTGGGGACTGGGGGTGGGAATGCGCCAGCTGATCAAAAGTGAGTTTATTAAGAAATTATTAACACATAAATAAAATATTTGTACACGAATGCCGAGCATAATTAATTATTTTGTTATACATGTGGTTAGT
The DNA here is from genome assembly GCF_015680905.1 of Coptis chinensis. Classification (NCBI taxonomy): domain Eukaryota; kingdom Viridiplantae; phylum Streptophyta; class Magnoliopsida; order Ranunculales; family Ranunculaceae; genus Coptis; species Coptis chinensis. Next base: position 19,084,567 of record NC_141456.1, on the reverse strand, counting down.
AAGCAAAATATCTTTCTTATGATTATGTACAAAAGTCCTATTCAGATCATTCAATGTCATAAAGAAAATTCCGAGAAGAAAGTATGAAACTTGAAGGGGACGTGAATATGATAAGGCAGCTAGACCATATGACTGGAATCACCGGACTTCACCAAAAAAAAATAAAATGACTGGACTATTAATATCTTCAATGTGAAAGTCTTCACACCGTTCATCACTCGGTTGACATTTCCGCCTTGGACATTTTAGGTTGGCCCATTTAGTCCTAATTCTGGATCCAGATTGGTGTTCATGTGCTTAGATTTGGTCCACCTCCATTTCAGGTTGCAGCATTTACGTACATTATCCTAAGAAAATATATACAATAATATTTGTTCTTTTTAGAATTTTAGTATGTGTTAAAATCTTAAAGGTGATCGAGGAAGTGTGCAAAATGTGGACAATTAGACTCTAAATTGATGAACGTTGGTGCACACTTGCACCACCTACGCACTGAATGAGTGACGGGGCAGATCTAGGATTGCAGAAGGTTGCTACTACTAATATATACTACAAATATTTGTTTTTGGGGTGAAATTATACACTATTATAATGAATTTTTTTTTTCGACCGAAAGTTGGGTCCCCCTCTCTCCCCACATCCGCCCGAGTGATACACATTTTCTATTTTGGATATTGTCAAATTGGCCTCTTTTAAATTTAGCAGAAAGCCAAAATCCATTTGCTTGGATGGATACCAATTCAACTGATCTGAAAAACTTGATTCTATATATTGAGCTTGAGGAATTGACACAGTACATTGCTTTGCTATTATTTCTTGTACTTTTTTTTTGGAAGAAAATAATTTTCTTATTGGACACATAATCCATAGTTCCATACTGCTTCTTGCATGTAAACTTGTAATAACGTGTCGGTCACCGTGATATGAGACTGAAAAAAGAATATATATCATAATATTCCGGTAAACCAACAACACACGATAAAAAGAAATGTCGTAGAGACATGACAACGCCGTACGTGGAAGTTTGACTGGAGACCAAGCGACCAATTGTGACGTTTACTTGCGCTCTTCAGTCTTCACTACGAAAGTTCTATGGAGATAGTAAATGGTGTGTGCCGAACAATGCGGCTTCAAGCACTCTCTGTCTTTATTTATCGTGATCCTTTACTCCGATCGAGTAGTCCATTAGTTATGTAGCTATTATGGAGATATCTCAAGACTCTTTAATTTGTACCATGTGGAACTCTCTTTAGCCTTTTGCAATTATGAACCTAAAATCCGAAATGTTGCAAATTTTGGGAACAAACTAGAGGCATTTAATTTAGCTTATTATTAGCTACATATTGTTTGTTTGATTCTATAAGAAAAGTTTCACCGCAAAGTAAGATTAAGGGCGGTGAAAATTTCTTTGTGCACATGTATAATCGACCGATTTATACGGGTGCTGGAACCATCGCAAAGTGGCTTTAAAAGGTTAAGACTCGAAACCAAGAAAAGGGATTTGATGTGCCAATTAGCCTGATAAGACACTAAGCAACTTGGAGCACTAGATCTACTCACTAGAAGAAAATAACATTTCATATACCTTCAAAGTTGAAGTTGAATTCTTCCCGGGTTTTAGAAAATAAAATCAACTGGCTTGTTTTGGTTTATTTATTGGATGCAACTGGGCTGTTGACAATGTAAAATGAGTGAATCAGTTGGGTTTGAATTTTGGATAGTTTTTAGTAAGCAAAGTCAAAAAGAGGTTGCTCTCTTTATAATGAGAAGCTAGAGACATGTAGTAATATTATTGCAGTGTTCAAAACCATCTTCAAAGCCATGGAGGAGACTTTTAGGAGATCCAGTATGGAAGGTCTTATGGTGAAAGAAGAGACTAGAGTTGAATCTGATGGTGAAGATGTTGGAACAAATAACACTGGAAAGGTTGCTAATCTCTTTAAACTTTTTTTAATTTGTTTGTATGTACTTCTCAAATAACTGAATAAGTTCGGTTGTCCTTGATCATTTTCATGGATGCATGATTGTGAAAGCATGATCTGTATTACCTTGTAAAGTGTAGATCCTTTCCATAGTACAAAGGATCTAGACTTTACAAGGTAATACAGATCATGCATGCTTTCACAATGATCAATGGTTTTCATGACAAATATTCAGTTCGTACCATTTCATTTTTCAGCACGTTGACGATAATATGTGTATTCTTTAAGAGGTTATTCTAGGACACTAGGAGTATGAAAGTTCAAATAGTAATGAACAGTTTTTTACCTTTTTATTGCATGATTATGTATGTAGGTTAGGATGACATATTACTTATAAGTTTGAGTATTTTTACTCAACAGTACAAGCTCCGATCAATATAATTTCCTTTTGGATCCTTGTTTTCTTATAGCAGATCGATGCTGGTTTTTCAGGTTAGCGGAAATAAAAGGAAAGCTCATGATGACGATAGCACTTGGAATCCACCATCATCTGACCAAAAGAATTTGGGAACTATCAAGCAGGTACTACATATATATCTATGATTATGATATGAGAACAAGTTCACTTTAGCTAGCTAGTCCATACTCCATAGACAGTTTTAATTCTACTCAAAATTAGGACCTGATTAAGAAGTAGATTACATATATATTGCTTGCTTAAATGCTTTTAAAATAACTAAGAAAGAAAAAATATTTAAATGATTCAAATTGACACAAGATGATTATTTAGTATATGGAGACAGTGAAGAGTGAAGACGTACTGAAGATATCATGCCTAATGACTACAGATGTTAATGAAATTCCAAAATTCAAAACGATTGCACAATTTTACATATTTAGGATTAATTGATTGGAAACAATGTATACATTACGGTACTATTAGGAATTAAATCATTATCTTTTGAATACCAAAGTTGTTTTCCAAGAAGTAATATACTAAAGGATATGGCCGAATAACCGTATGGACCATGGAAGACATAAAGAGGAAGCTAATTAAGGCGCAAAACTGCATATTAGATACCATTCTTTGTTTTGTTTAATTTGTTTTGGCCGGGTATGGAAGATCAAAGTTATAAACTGATTTACTGATGTACTGATGTACTTTTCAATCTTATCAGCTTGAATCTGCAAAAACCAAAATGGGAGAAGTGAGAGAAGAAAATGAAAGATTGAAGACACTGTTAAGCCATATTCTGAAGCAATACCAGTCTCTTCAAAAAGACTTCTCTAACACTGTCCAACAAAATCAAGATAAGAAGTCTACTCTAACAATTACTTCGACAGATCAAGACCAAATTCAAGAGGCTCATGAATTCTTTTCTCTTAGTTTGGGAAGAAGTTCTAGCGCGTTCAAAATAGAAGAAAAATATAGCAACATAGGCAAATTGAAAAAGAATGATGATTTGCAAGAAGGCCTAGCTCTTGGGTTGGACTGCAAATTTGAAGTCCCTAATTCATACCAAACATCGAAGAACACAAGTCTCGAAAATAGAAGTATTGTACCAAAGGAAGTTGAGATTAGAGAACAATGGCCACTGAGTAAAATTATTAAGACGATGAGGAGTGAAGGAGATGAAGTTCCAGAACAGACCCATCCGAAGAAAGCTAGGGTATCCGTGAGAGCAAGATGTGATGCCCCAACGGTAACTATTCGTTATAACTTTTCAATTTTGATATTTCTAAGAAAACTTGTTGTGCATGGTTATGCATGGGTATGACTAGTGGAATAGTTTATAATTTTATATGGTGTATATGGAAGCACTTGATAAGCGGTCTCATAAAGCCGAGTAACAAAAAAATTGTTGCAGTTCTGCCGTTCTGGTGTAGAACCACGTACATAGACGTACACTATGAACTTCTCAACCAAAAGAAAGAAGAAGTAAATTATAGTACGAACATAATTCATTACACGAGTGTGTCAGAACAACGAAGATTAATTTTACATAAGAGACAGAGTGACAAGCCTTAAAAATCACAAAACCCAGATAGGAAATTGACAAACTTGTTATAATCTACAGATGAATGATGGATGCCAATGGAGGAAATATGGACAGAAAATCTCAAAAGGGAATCCCTGCCCTCGAGCATACTTTCGCTGCACAGTTGGACCAACATGCCCAGTAAGAAAGCAGGTATCAAATTCTATTACATTTTTCATTAATTCGAGGATTTTACATGTATTAGGCCATTTCTCTGTTGATACATTAGTTGGAAAATGTGCTTCATCTCCTCTCCTAATGTATAATGAACCTTGAACCAATGCTTCATAAATTCATAGAAGAGACTCAAGAGAGTAGCTCCCGTTCAACGGTCCTTGTATTCTGTATACTTTTCACATATTTGTTTCTTTAATTCCAGGTGCAAAGATGTTCTGAGGACATGTCCATCTTGATAACCACCTATGAAGGAACTCATAATCATCCACTACCAATGTCAGCTACAGCTATGGCTTCAAGCACCAGTGCAGCCGCCTGTATGCTACTGTCCGGCTCAACAAGCTCCCATCCACTTGGAACCTCAACCACCAATACTTGTGCCAATCTACATAGTCTGAACTTGAGCTTTCCAGATAATTACAAATCAAGGCAGATCTACTTACCAAACTCTTCATTTTCATCTCACCCTACTATCACCCTTGACCTCACTGCACCATCATCGTCGTCTTCATTGTATACACCTTATCAAATTAATAGATTCCCCCCAACAAGTTTGAATTTTTCTTCTCTGGAGTCCAGTACTACACCAGCATCTTGGAGCAACGGATATTCAGAATGTGGGACTCAATCCTACTACAAAAACCCAATGGTGGGAGGAAAAAACAAAGAATACATTCCTTACATGGCAGAGAACAACCCAAGTCCTCCTCAGCAGCCTTTGAGTACTGAAACCATTGCTGCTGCTACCAAGGCAATAACATCAGACCCGAGTTTCCGTACAGCCTTGGAAGCTGCAATTTCATCCGTAGTGGGAAGCGGTGTTTGAAGTACAGGGAAACCGATATTGTGGGGGAGAGAACACTAATGCTCTGAAAATTTTGAAGTGGGATGAATTCTTTCCTACCACTTCTAGTCAATTGCACAGTGTTGCTCCATCTTTGAACAAGGAAGCGTAGCGTTTCTACCACCAACATTGCAACTTGCTTCAACTAAGAGTGCCTCTGAAGCTCATATATATTGAATCGTGAAAACTCAAACAGTATACGTTTTGGACATATACATTTGAAAATTAATAGGTTGTTTGTACATATTGTGAGTTGTGCATGATGAAGAATCGAAGATTTGATGACTTCATCTGTAAAGGTTTTATAGTGCAGGTATAGCCACATTGTAACTTTAGTTTTCTTTACCGATACTTGTATAGAAAATGCTTAGATCAATGCCAAGGCCCCATTTAAGCTAAAAAATAGCAATCTCCAAACTTTCCAAGATAGCAAACGTTTCTACCACAAAGTTTGTCCTAACACCCAACCTTTATAGTTTTACTTTTTTTTTTTTTTTTTTTTTGGTAATCAAGGTGTTTTATTTATATCAACAAAGGATTACATTAGCATTGTCATGCTCCAGGCTTTGTTTCAGTCATATTGGAACTATCTGACAAGGAAAACTAGGGAATATAAACTGAAAGTTGTCCTCATTGTTTCGAGGGGTGATTGTCCAGTTCTTGTACTGTGGATTTGTAGAAGCAAAAGTCGCCAGCTTCCGTGCCACTAAGTTTCCACTTCTGGGTACATAATTAATATCTACAGAACCAAAATGTTTAAAAAGATTTGCTGCATCTGAAAGTATCAATTGTGTTGTCCAAGAAAGGTTTGAAGTCTTATTTCCCATATAATCAACTGCAGCTTTCACCTCCAACTCCACATGAAGCTTTAAGGAGGTGCTTTTTGGACACCAACTAATGGCTCTGAGAAGTCCTCTACAATCGATTCCTGCCCAGACCGGTAGAGCAGCTTGTGCTTGTTCCCTGTGACCACTAATTTGCCTTTGTCATCTCTCAACACATACCCATAACCTGCTTGTTTTTTATTTTTAAGAAATCTGGCATATACATTCAACTTAAGATGATCCTTTGGAGGAGGAAACCATTTAACAGTGGTGGACAAAAGCAGATTGTTTGTATTGGGACTAGGTATAATAATAAGGTCGAAGAAATTTTTTATGACTTTAATTTGCTTATTCTGTTAATAGAAGGTGTAGTCTTGGTATGGAGGATGTTACATCTGTCCACCCAGATGTTATAGTAAAGAAGCAGGCAGAATTTGGTCCACTGTTTAGTTTCTATAGGCCAATCAGGGGGTGGCTTGAACCAAATGTCAATCCACCTCTTAGAGGAGTATAGCTTGAATTCCTCTAGATGAAACAGCCATGGTGTTTGAAACCACAAAGCAGTTGTGAATGGGCAGGCCAGCAGAAGATGGTGCACACTTTCTAACACATTTCCACATAGAAGACATGATTTATTAGGGATAAACATAATATTAGATAAATGATCTCTAGTGGGTACCATCTCATGATAGAACTTCCATGCAAGGAGTGTGTGTCTCGGCAAATTTTCATTATTCCAGAAAGACAAAGTGGTAGCGTGTGTTACCGAAATATTAACAGGCATGCTTAGTTTATTATACATAGATTTAACACTATAAGTGCCTTTTTTTGTAAGGTTCCAGTGTAAAGAGTCAACTAGGTTTCTAGTTGAGAGATAAACATTATGAATGTGCATGTTAGTGTCCTGGTCGAAAAGAGAATGGACAATAGAAGAATTCCAAGTTCTACTGTGTTGATTAATCAAATGTAATACATTAGTGTAATTTATATTGACAGGATAAGATGGAGGGATTTTACCACATGGTAGTAGGGGTGGGCAATGGGCCGGGTCGGGCTAGCCCGGCCCTAAACATTTAAAGCCCTTAAGATATTAGAGGCGGGTCGGCCCGACCCTAAAGTCAACATAGGTCGGATCGGCCGGGTCACAAGTCGAAACTCTAAAGCCACGACCACGACCACTAGCCCTCTTTAAAGGCTTTAGGATTGGCCTTGTGGGCCGGGCCTATATATTTTTTTTTTTTACTACATGGGTTTAAAACTCATTTATATTACAAAAATGTACAATAATCTACAAACTCAAAGTCCAACCAATCTAGTAATAATCTGTATAAGTCCAAAATTTAAAATGCACATCCACAATCTAATGAATCAAGTACATCAAGAGTTCGAATTTGTTCTTCCTTGTACTCAAACCTCACTAAAATTACATTTAACATTGAAATACATAGACAAATAATTATATTATCATTTTAAAGGAAGAAGTAATATATATAAAGAAGAAACATAATAGTTTTGGTTAAGGGTCATGGAAGTTGTTAAACTATTTGTAATATCATAAATTATTTCTATAATAGATTCAAACAAATATAATATTACCTTTCTTCTAATTTAAAAGTGATTCAAGCTTTGTATATGGAAATGAAAATATTGGCTTTTGAACAAGTGATGGAGAAAGGTTTGAGATTACAAATGTCATTTTTTTGACAAAGGTTGTTTTTTGGTTTCTATGTTACAAATGTCTGCTCTGTATTTTGCTTTAATGGTGTGGAAGGAAATCTTTAGTTTTAGACTTGGCTTGGATGTGAATAAAAATATAATTTATAAGAAATAAGTGAGAAAAGAAATTGAGAATAATAAGTTATGGACTTTGACTTGATGATCAAAGGAATAAAGTCTTATTTTTTATTAGGCTAGTGCTCATTGTTCTTCATGGCTGCTAAGTTGACAAGTTTTTGTTATATAAAACAAGTTATTGGAAGTACCCTTGGGTGTAAGTGATAAATTACAAAGGACAATGTTATTTTAATTGAAAATATTTAACAAAGAGTTGGACAATTATGGTATGTGTATTTATAGTGAAAGTATGAAATAGGGCCGGTTAGGGCTTGGTTAGGGGCTTGGTTAGGGTCGGGCCTATGTTTTAGAATCTTAGCCCTAGCCATAGCCCCTAGAAGCATTAGCCCGACCCTAAACTCTGTGAGGGCTTTAGTTGTGAGGGCTTTATAGGGCTTAGGGTCGGGTCGGTCAGGGCCGGGTTAGGGTCGTTAGGGCCAAATTCCCACCCCTACATGGTAGCCAAGAGTCCTCCCATATATTTATGCTTGTACCTGTTCCAACATGCCATGTGGAATTGTCCCTAATAAGAGGTAGAATATACAACATACCTTGCCAGAATCAGGAGGATCCATTTTTTCTGCAAGTCTGTAAGATGTTATTGTTGGAAAAATACTTACTCTTGAGCTAGGAAGCTACTAGAGAAGTTGGATTAGTAAGAATATGCCAAAAAATTCTAGTAAGGTGAGCAAAATTATTAAGTTTGGAGTCTCTAATGCCAAGGCCTCCGGCTTTTTTGGGTTGACATATGAAAGACCAAGTTTTAAGATAGCAAGGATTATTCTTCTCTGGATGTTTTCCCCACCAGAAATCTCTTTGAATCGCATTAATTTTTTCCGTAATACCTATGGGTAAAAGGAAAGTGCTCATATGATAAACAGGCATAGCAGAGGTTATGGACTTAATGAGAACTGTTCTAGCGGCTTGGGATAAAATTTTACTTTTCCAACCCGAAATCTTTTTGTTAACTTTAAGGATTAGATCATTGAAAATCTCATATTTGGGCTGACCAAGAAAGAGTTTTATACCCAAGTATTTTTCACCCACGACAATTTTTTTCATATTAAGAATCTTTTGAATATCGACTACTTTACAACTGGGAATATTTTTACTAAAGTGAACTCCCGACTTTTCAAAATTTATTTCTTGCCCAATGATATGACAGAAATCATTGAGGATAGCAAGAACAGAGTTTGCTTCCTTTATATCTACTCTACAGAAGATAAATGCATCGTCAGCGAATAGCAGATGCGCAATAGGAGAGCTGTTTTTTCCTATTTTAATCCCATGAATATTATTATCAGATACAAGTTTATTTATAAGTCTAGAGAGGACTTCCATACACAAAATGAAAAGAAAGGGAGACAACGGGTCACCTTGTCTAAGACCTCTTTTGGATTTGAAGTGACCATGAGGAGTACCATTAACAATGACAGAGAAATGAGGGGATGATATACAGTTATGGACGAGGATTCTTAAATGAGGGTAAATACCCAAGGATTTCATGATCTCAATAATCGTATTCCAGTTGATTATGTCAAAAGCTTTAGACATGTCAGCTTTGATCGCCATAAGACCAGAGATGCCTTTTTTCTTTTTCATGGTGTGGAAAATCTCATGAGCAAGAATAACATTATCAGAGATTTGCCTACTAGTAACATAAGCACTTTGATAAGGTGTTATGCTAGGGAAGAGAATAGCTTTGAGTCTGTTAGCTAGAGTCTTGGAAATGATTTTATAAGAGATGTTACATAAGCTAATGGGCCTAAAATCTTTACTGTTGGTTGGATTAACAAACTTAGGGATAAGAGCAATGTTTGTATGATTTAGATTTTCAAGACTGTGAGCATAGGTGAAATTTTTTGAAACCAACATGAAGATGTCTTCATGTAACAGATCCCAAGATTTTTGGTAGAATAAAGCAGGAAAACCATCCGGACCAGAAGCCTTGAGAGCGACCATCCCAAAAAAAATAGACTTAACTTCTTTTTTGGTGATTGGAAGAAGAAGGGCATCATTATCATCTTGTGTAATGATGTGGGGGAAGAGAGAGGGGATGGATGTAGAATTAACCTGTTTATCTTCATTAAGAAAGTTTTTAAAGTGAGTCACTAGAATTTTAGCAATGAGGGATGAGTTGGAGACCCAAGAACCATCTTCAGTTTTCAAATGATCAATCCTATTATATTTTCTATGTCTTAGGGTCTTAATGTGAAAGTACATAGTATTTCTATCCCCCTCTTTAATATCTACATCCCTAGACTTTTGTTTCCAAAAACTTTCCTCACATTCAAACAGATTATCAAGTTTATTAAGGGCAGTTTTCTCATGAAAAATATTTTCAGCAGTGGGTGCCTTCATTTGATAGGAAGCAATCTCTATACGTAAGTCTTTTATTTGCTCAAAAATATTACCAAAAGTAACTTTATTCCAAAGCTTAAGAGCCGTTTTCGTCGAACCAAGGTTTTTTGAGAAAAGAAGATGTGGAGTTAGGGGTTCTTGTTGATAAGATTTATTCCAAGCAGAGTTGATCGTATTGTGGTAATTAGGGTGATGTATCCACATGGACTGAAATTTAAAAGGTTTTGTGGTAGTTTTATTGGGTGGTTGGGTGTCCAGAAGGATAGGACAATGATCAGAACCAATAGCAGCTTTATGTACAAGAGTTGCATCAGGGAAAAGGGTATACCAGTCTGTATTAACAAGGGCTCTATCACGTCTTTTTTGGATGTTGTCAGGTGAAGTTCTTTTATTAGACCAAGTGTATGGGTAACCTTGAAAACCAATATCAATAAGAGCAAGATCATTTATAATAGTGTGAGCAGGTTCTCCATCTTGGTATTCATAAGGTTTCCCACCTAGGGATTCTTCATTAGAAATAGTTACATTAAGATCTCCTATAATCAGGATAGGAAGGGTAAAAAATTCTAAATTTCTTATAGGGTCCCAGCTTATATTTCTAATGGTTTTATAAGGACTACCATAGAAAAAACAAGCAATCCAAGACTGATGAGAGCCTTTATTTATTTCAGCAGTGATCGAATTGGTAGAATTAGAGAGGACATATAGGTTAATGTCGGATTTCCACAGGAGACAAAGTCCACCTGCAGTGTGGATTGAAGGTACAGAATAGTGGTGAGGGTAGTTGAGTTGGTGTATCAGAATAGCTATGGATTGAGAAGAGGCTTTTGTTTCAGAGAGAAAAAGAATATCGGGATTTTCAAGGGTGATCAAATGTTGCAAATGTCTAATGGTAGAGGAGCTACCACATCCTCGGCAATTCCAGCTGATCGTCTTCATTAATTAACTACTGGTGACTGTTCTGGTACAGTCACAAACCCAAATAGGAACCAAGATTTGTTATTACATAGAGATTCGATGACATTACTCAGATGATGAGTGGAGAACTTACTGAAAAGCATATAAAAAACAGCATAGAAACTAAAGATTTCTAAATAGAGATGCAAGAGGTATAGATATAAAGCAAAAGAGGCATAAGATATGAAGTACCATATATACATACCGAATTCATAAACGCAAAAAGGAGGAAAGGCTTTGATATTGAACAAATGGATTAAGGGGTAGCATGCTTGGCGACAGATCATGATATTGGAAGACATGTTATTTAAACAATGGTAAAAGTTGGTGGGAATTTGCACCTGATGATGTGAAGACGAACCTGAGCCAATTTCCCAAATAGGCAAAAGTGAAGGATCCTCTGAGATATGTAGCAGATTCATGGGATTTGGTTCGGCATTAGGGATTTTGGTGGTTTCAGCCTGAGAAATTTGGGATTCAATACTCATCTGTGCAACCACTGTCTCTGCCCATTGATTATTTTGATAGAGCTCAAACTCATTGTTGCGCATATCATATTGCAGTTCCCCATATAAGTGTTGATTGCTAGGGATCCAGTCTTGTTCAGTACCTACCGATTTTATCATTAGTCCTTTCGAGTGAAGGAGTTGGCTAACCATTGGACTATGGATTATATCCCATACAGCTTCAGTGGAGAGTTCTGATAGTCGTAGATTTTGGAATTGATTGTTTACCAGGCCTTCCATCTAATTATTTGTGATCGGCTCAAGAAAATCAAAAGGGATTTGATCAGGTGATGGTATGGTTTGAGGTGGTGTAAGCGGTGTATAGAAATTTTCTTCCATATATTTTGGGAGGATATATTGGTTGGATTCATCTTTGAAAAGATTTGATCTTTTTTTCTTGGATGGTCGGTTATCATCTTCTGATGTTAATTTTCCCTTGTTTTTGTGTCTGCTGCTTGAAGGTGGGAAGACAGCTAATTTTTTGGGTTTTTTTGGTGTATGTGATGAAATTAGATTTTGGATATGATCAGTGAGAGTAATGTTGTCGTCGATTGGTGATGGTGTGGGTTTGGATTTTGGATTTTTCCTTCTGGTGGGCTTTGGTTTGGAGATTATGATGGGCTTTGGTAGATGTAAATCTATAGAAATATCCATACCAACCTGATTTGGAATTGGGATTGTATAGCCTTGACATACCTGTGGCTTTGGTAGTTTTGAGGTCTGTTCAGTAGCATTTCTGATGAGTGCCTTTGCCACGTTATCTATAGCGGTAACGTGTTTGACTGTTTGTGTTGCATGTATACGGTGTTATTGAACCATTGTTCCATGAACAAGTTGTCTTCTTTGTATAGCCCTGTTTAAATTTGTTGTAGTACCAACTGTTTCTATGTGAGCCGATCTATTGATTTCTGGTGTTGCTATATCTTGAAAGAGGATCGGTTCAACAACTGGAGAGATTCCTGTTATCCTTAGAAGCTCCATAATTGTGGGTGGTGCACCATCACATTTGTTTGTGTCATGGGTGAAGCGGTGGCATCTTTTGCATGAGTGATAAGGAATTCCAGTGTAGATAAAGTCAATCCATGTTGGCCCCATGTAGAGAGTTTCAATCATGGTTCCTTGGCGCATGGGTTTGTACAGATCTACTTCTACCCTTGCTCTGTACCCAGTTGCATCCCTTAGGGTGGAATCCGGTGGATCAATTTCTTTCACTATTCCAGCAGCGGCAACTATGAGTTTGATCACCGATGGTGATTGGTGTTCGAGTTGAAGACCGATGAAATTGATCCAGAAGAGAGATGTCTTAAAAGTTACCTGATTTGGTTTGTTTTTGGATTGAATTCCTTCAAAGCAAAGAGATAGCCTGTCACAACCCGAATTTCGACAGAATTCGGAAAAACAACATTTGTTCCCGACTCTTCGATCTTCGAGGTGTGACGCACTTTCAACTCCCAAAAACCCATAAACAGTTTAAATATGCGGATAATTAAAAACCAATAAAAATTTCAATTAAACAAAAGTCCTCTTCATTACAAAAATTTACAAATAAGATTAGGTTACAAATCTCTTTTCAATAACTATTTATTTAGAATTACAAATGAAAATACAAATAACATTGTCTGTTGAAAATCTATATCACCTCGAGGAAAACAAAACCTATCTTGAAATGCGATGCTAACGCATGAAACCACAAGCAAAGAACCAACCTTCTTCAACACTAAACTGTCAAGACTTATCAACTATGTTCATTTAATGAACACACCCGATAAGCAAACATGCAAATCGGGTCAGCATTATAAAAATGCTGGTGTGAGTAGCTCTACCATTTTCGACAATATTTTATATATTACTATATTTGTCCATATTCTTAAATATGTGAAAATCTAAAAAAGTCAATAGTCAACGATCAATGGTCAATGGTCAAAGTCAACACGTCATAGTCAAAGTCAAACTGTCGTTTCCATGTTCAACAGGTTCAGGGTCATATCCATGGCTCATGGCTAAGGTAAAAGGTGCATGGTTCATGGGCTCATGGCTAAGGTCATGGTTCGGACCCAACTAGCCAAGCCTATGACTCAACCAAAGATTTAAATAATGTTAGCCTGATCCAACATCAAAGCCAAACCAAAGACCGACCCAACAATAGATTTAGCCCAACTAGAAATGTCTAAAGGGAACATATCCACTTAAAACCAAAATGACCCAGCCCACAAAATAAAAGAAAACTGGCCCATGTATACCAAAAACTAGAACTGGCCCCATCCAAAACAAACTAAGGTCCGACCCCAAGACAACTAATTGGAAAAGGCCCAAACAAAACAAATAAAACTGGCCCATAGAACTAAAACTAAAACTGGTCCAAAACTTAATTAAACTGGTCCGGCCCAATAACTAATATCAAAACCGGCCCAAAACTAAAATAGATTATTGGGCCCCAAACAAAACCAAAAAGGCTTTGGGCCCAAAGCCCAAGCCCAGCCGGTCATCTTCTCCCTCCATCAGCCACCAAATCGGCCACCACCAGTTCCGATCGCCACCATCCAAAAACCAACCGAAATTAACCAGATTCAAAACCCCTACAACTTTAATAAAAGCTAAAACCTCAAATCCTTAAATCCAAACTTCACCAAAACTAGATCTGGAAATAATTCCCGCCGCCATTAACGCTTATACGACCTCCGAAAGCCCCCCACCAAATTCCACATTCAAACATACATCAACAACCAACAATTTAACATCTTAGTATAAAAAAAAAGGAGTTCAAACAAATCCATCAGGACGATTTGTTCCTGTGGCTTGGCGACGCCATTAACGCCCTTCCAAAGCTTCGTTCGCACCACTACCAACCTCCAATACTTAACCCCCCGACCTCCATCAACCAAATTATATCCGACTAACCCACCCTATATATAACCCAATACAAGTTTAAAAGGCAACAGAGACGATCTCTTTGTCTTTGCGCCGCCATCAACGCTCCTCGAAGCTTCGACAGTTTAATAATGAAGCAAACACTATACTAACATTAGCCCATGTAACACTTCGACATTATAACAGAATAACTATAGAAAATGAACGAGACCTTAGACTCGACATTATAGCAGAATAACTACAGAAAAATGAACGAAACCTTAGACAGTAAAATTTTGTCTGTACACCCGAAAAACTATAAATTTGGTGAAATAGCAAAAATAGCTACTCACCTGTATTAACAGCTCCTATGAATTCCTCCTAGTCCGAGTCGTCGCGCTCCAACGCTCGAGCAAACAAGCTGCCTCCATTTTTATTATTTCATTATCTCCGAACCCTATTCTCCAAAACAATACGAATATATACTTGGGTTTGAAACCCAAGCCCAACACAGACTCGGGCCCAGAAACCAGGCCCACATATCCCAAATCCAATCCAGCAAATTTTTAAATAAATAAATAAATTAATAAATAAATACGTATTTTAAATACGAGCGTTACATAGCCCATTATTTGCCAAGGTTCATTTTTCATTATTTTTTCCTTATCAATTTCATTTTCAAAACTCAGAATGAATCGACCACCTTTAGCTGCGAGGATATGCAGTCGTTGTTTGAGGTTCCATTTTCCCCTGATAGCTCTCATAACTTCATTTGGGTCAAGTTTTGTTTCAGTGAATATCTTCCCTATAAGTGATGAGTTCTATCGAGCACTGGTTTGTAGAAGAAGATTTCTGGGGATTTCCATAAAAAAGAGGTCTTCTTTGGAGCCTGTGAGATGAGCTTGTGCTAGAACATGTGTTAAGTCTTCCATGAGATTAAATAGATGTGGGTGTTGGCCTATAAATAGAGGAATACGGTGGTGTTTTGGTATTAGTTTTGGAAATGTGATGATGGGTGGAAGGGTGGTATTGATAATTTTGGTAGTTTTTTCGTTAGTTGTGTCCTCAGATTGGAGAGAGAATAGGAAGGATATCTTGAACGCAGAGTTTTCTAATTGCGGCTTGGTTATGGTGAGGATTAGTAGGTAGGTGTATTTGTTGTCAGGGTTGTGTATATCTGCAGATGGATGTCTCTGAATCTGCCAAAAATCTACTTTTAGATCCTTTGCTCTTACCCTTGAGTGAAACTGTGCCCAGATAAGAGAGAAAAGGGATGCTAGAGTACAAGTTGAAAAGCAGAGACCGAAAAAATGAGATATATGGATCCTTATCATCCTGAGATTTAGATTTGCAAAGAGGTAAAAGAAGCATGTATAGGACACAGTATTTACCAACAAAGAGAAAGGAAGAAAATGAATAAAAGTAACAACTTGGACTGAAATCTATGATAATAACAAATGGTGGCTACCAAAATTAACCAGAAAGTGGGTTTCAAAGACTTCCCTGATTGAGTCAATGTCTACGATTGTCTCAACTGAAGATTTGATTCCGCCGACCGTCTTGGATGCTGCCATTCTTTTGGTATCTACTTCAAAGTTCATCATCATCAGAGAATGAACAAACTTGTTTGCGTCTGACTCCTTTTCTATGTTGTTGGAAACGGATGATTTATCCACATAAACTTCGATCAAATTATTCCATCTCATAGATCTCCTCCTTAGGATCCTGGATCTCATTTTTGTGTTTACTCCGATCAACTCCGATCGTCTCCGATCAACTCCGATCTTGTGGAACATGCCCAAGTGATCTTGGAATACAGCTCTCCAAGTCTCCAACCACCATCCCTAGGGTTGCCAAAGGCAGCTCCATCAACATTCACTTTAATTTGTTGCCATGGTGGCAACCATTTGCATTCTCTAATTTGGGGAGGGGTGCTCTACCATATATATTTCAAATTCAGTCCCTAATTCCAGAGGATGAAGCCATCATGACCATCCTTCATGAACCCTTTAGATAAGTGTGCAGCATATTGTACCAGTAGATTTAATTACATGGTTCCTGCTAGGGGTGGGCAATGGGCCGGGTCGGGCTAGCCCGGCCCTAAACATTTAAAGCCTTTTAGTTATTAGGGTTGGGCCAACCCGGCCCTAAAGTCCCCATAGGACCGGGTCGGGCCGGGTCATAAGTCTAAATTTCAAGCCCTAACCCTACCCTAAGCCCTCTTTATGCGGTTTAGGGCGGGTCGGGGAACCTATATATTTTCTTCTTTTCTTTGCATCGGTTTTAAAACTTCATTTATATTACAAAAAAATTCAAAGATTTGCAAACTCAAAGTCCCACCACTTTGAAATTTGAATAACAACCAATCTAGTAATAATTCTTGATAAGTCCAACAATTTAAAATGCATATCCACAATCTAATAAACTGAAGTACATAGAGACTCATATTTATATTTCAAAATTACAGTGAAAATGCACAAGACACATTTTGGAATGAGCTTTCACTAACATAAATCCGTCATTTCTTGTACTCAAATCTCACCAAAATTACATTTAACATTGAAGAACACAAAGACAAATAAGAGTATGGAATGAGTTTTTACTGATGTCAACCTATTTTTCATTAGGCTAGTGCCCAGTGCTCATTATTGTTTTGGCGACTAGGTTAGATGGGGAGTTGTGAGGTGTACGTGAGTTGTGAGATAGAAACAATTAGGTTTACAAGTTTTTATGATATAAGAAGACAAGTTATTAGAAGTACCCATACGGTAAGTGATAAATTACAAATGACAGTGTTATTTTAATTGAAAATATGTAACAAGGAGTTGTATAGTTTTAGTTGTGTATTTTATAGTGAAATTATAACTAGGGCTTGATTAGGGTCGGGCCTATGTTTCAGAACCTTAGCCCTGACCCTGCCTTAGAAGGCATTAGGGCCGGGTCGGCCTTGCCCTTAACTCTGTGAGGGCTTTAGTTGTGAGGGCTTTATAGGGCTTAGGGTCGGGTCGGTCAGGACCGGGTTAGGGTCGTTAGGGCCAAATTCCCACCCCTAGTTCCTGCAAAATTGGAAACTTTGTGGCTTGTCCTTAACCTCACCCTATTCCAGTGCTTTCACAGTCCAACAAGTGTCCCGATCACTGCAGCTTGCCACAAGAGTTTAGTAGTGGAACCTGCATTTTTGAACTTATTCATTGCCTCCAACTTTGTAAAATTCCTCATTCTGAACTTCGCAGCTATGCGTGTCCGTATCTGAGTTGCCAATGGACATGTCCACAAAGTGTGGTTTAGCTGTTTAGGTCCTCTCCATTACACTTACACACATTGCATCTGCTCAGGGACGGAGCCAGGAATCTGGGTTAGGGGGGAGGGGCAAGGTATGTGAGGGGGCAGTAATACACTATCGTGAAATTTTAATTTTTGGAGGGGCGAAGCCTTATAATTTCAGGAATTTTTGTACTGATTGTAGTGTAATTTCTTTTGTGCTGAATTGAAGCAACAGAGAACATTCCATTGTTATTGGGAAACCAAACTCTATAATTTGGTTGTTGCATTACTTGTTGATGCCTGACTGTAGTGTCCATACCATGTCCATAAGAAAATTTTTAAACCCTTCAGGGGGCACCCACTGGTTATCTTGAAATATATTTGCTACCTTTGCATTACAATGCTTCAGTTCTTCCGTCGAAACATTGCATACCTCTTGAAAGGACTTCTATACAGCCAGTTATCTCTCCAACGATCAATGATTTTACCAGAGCCCAATACGGCAATATCCATTGAGTTCTAGGTAGAACTTCCATCAATGCCCATCGTACTAGAAAATCAGCTAGTACAGAAATGTCTAACCTAGTCTTTACGACTTTCCCTTGAAAATTACCAACTGTTAAATCTTTTGGGTTGACAAATTTAGTTGAAACAAAAGTTTGAGGTTCACAAAAAAAAAAAAATGTCTCTTTTCAGTCAAGGTATTATTTTCGAAGGCTTAACTAGTATTACCCCACTAGAGCCAATTAGGGTTTCTCCCAATTATTTGGTGTTTTTTGAGTGTGTTTGTTAAATTTTAGCTCATGGATGGCCTATTTTACCCCACTACCAGCTCTACTCGCCATAATGGGCCTATTCTTATTCCATCTTGTCTCGTATATCACCAGACGTAGGAATTACAAGTGTCCGACAAATTTTTTTTTTATTGTGGTAAACGTTGGCTATCGGCAGTCAATCATTTTTGGAATTACAAGTGTCGACAATTATTTTTTTTCCTTGGGGTAAATGTCGGCACTCGGCAGTCAACTCCATCCAATTTGTGCGCTCCCAGTTCTCAAATTGAATCCAAGTGTACAACTATAATTGGTCAATTAAAGTGTATCTCCACAAGCCCACAACGTCTGGATGTCAGGTATGTGCCTTAAATATTTCCAATTTCCTTGTGTATATAAGTCTATATATCCTGTGTCCCTCTACGGCTCTACATACCTCTCCAAACACCAGGACTCACTCTCCAAATGCAACACCAGATTACTATCAAGGATTTCATATTCAAACATAATAGTTCCAATGTAAGAGACACCTGAATTTTGTTTTTGTAAAGAGAATATAGCTTGATTTTGTATCATTTTGTATATTTGTATGTTTTCTGTCAATAGTTTTCAAGTTTACGACCCATCCACTTGGGGTATCCCAGTTGTTTGAAATATCTAAAATTCTGTTGTGGATATCAGGATATTTTCGTTTTTTAGTCATATTGTCGTCTCAAATTCTTCGTAAGTAGAGTATTTTTTAGTGGTTTCATTTCTATATTTCTAGCAGATTCATTTATATTTTATAATGTTACGCATCGATCAGCGTAGAGTTGTGGCAGTGTTCTTAATTTCGGAGTCTCATAATTTCGTATGTCTTTAACTTTTTTACTTTGTGGGGCATCTATCTTCTTACCTTGTACCGTATTACAACCTGGCATCTTCAAAATTTGTTTCATTTCGATCAGATACCTTATTTCCAATAACGTTATGGTTGAACTCTTTATTTCCATTTGGCATGCAGTTGGTATATTACTCAATGCCAGCGGTAACAACTCAAAGAAATTCTCATGTGTCCAGGAGATGGTGGCACAAAATATTTTGTCTCACTACCCTCAGACTCCACCACGTTAGTAACAAAACGATGTCACCCGTGCTTAAACAACGACAGGTGAAGTTGACCAAGCATTGAAATATCACATCTCCAAATGGTCAATTGCCCTGAAGAATCATATGTCCAATGGCCTGTTTAAATTTCTTGTATAATACATTAATATGTTGTGTGAATTATGGCCTGGGCAAGATATATATATATATATATAAGAGAAAGAACTCAGTTGTACCGTCGACTTCATTAGTCAGACGTTCTTTAAATTTCCGATGGCAATTGGCTCTTCTTGTTTTTGTTTATCTCCGTAGTAAGTACAAGAAAATTCTATTTTTTTTTCTTGGTTGTAATTAAATTAAACTTCTGTGAACAAAATTAGACCTGGGTACAAGTTGCCAAGTTGGAACCGGTTCTGCTGTCCCAAACTTTTGGTGGCCAGCTATCCAACCAATGAAAAAGAAGCATTTAAAGAGTTGTTTACTAATTAAAATTTCTATAGTTCTCTAAATTAAA
The DNA here is from genome assembly GCF_015680905.1 of Coptis chinensis. Lineage (NCBI taxonomy): Eukaryota > Viridiplantae > Streptophyta > Magnoliopsida > Ranunculales > Ranunculaceae > Coptis > Coptis chinensis. Next base: position 19,064,620 of record NC_141456.1, on the reverse strand, counting down.
CACTAGCCCCTTCTTCATTTTGTGGAATCTCTCATTCTAGATTCAAGCTTCTGCTTTCTCCAAAACCTAATTCGATGCGTTTAATCAGCAAAAGGATCAGATTTAGAAAAACTAATAATAAAAAAGGCTCCGAGACTGTTTCTCTAGTTTTTTCGGTTACCAACTTACCACTTACCCGAAAAACTAGACAATCACAAGAGGGAAATAACCCCGCCAAAGGAAATAAATAACTACTGTCATAAGATATGTCTTCTTCCTTCTCCTTCCATTCAACAAATCAAGTCGACATTTAAAAAAAAGACTATACAAAGGACCAGAAAGGCTTGTAAAAGAAGTGTCAGTTTAACTTTATATCATCTTTGCAATTTGATATGGTGTTAAGAGGAACTGATTATATTGGTTTGAGTGATTACTGCTTGAGATTGCAAAATCAAACTAAGGTACGGTGTTGCTATGATTCAGTGTACAAGACAACCTTGACATTGTTTTTTTTTGACACAGCGCAGCTCCAAAATGTTTATCCTAAGACAAATAAATTCACAAAAAAATGTTTATCGTAGGCAGTGGCAGAGTAGCGGGGATTGGGGGCGCCAGAGTACACCATGGCTCACCCTGGATTCCAAAAAAAAAATATATATATATTACTAGTATTTGCTGCAATCTTGGTAAAAAGTATTGACCAATAACCCACTATTGTCTCTTTTGTCGATAGAATAAAACCTCTCTTTTGCTCATATTGGGTGTGTATAGGGAATATGGTAATTTCTACCCAATTGATTTCAATATGTTTTATCTATGGGAACATATGGGTCCACACTCCACACCTACTAAAGTTTTGTACGTGCATTTACAAAAACAAAAGCGTTTGCATGTGCAAAAAGGAAAACTGCCCTGGTAAGCCTTATCCTCTCACTCATGCTCCTCCAATTGTTAAGAAACATATGGAAATGAACATTAGAACAGATGACATTTCACATGTTAACAGGAGAAAAAGGGGAAAAAAGGGAAATAAAGATTTAAAGATAGACAACTTCTTCAAAAATTATTATATATAAATTAATAAGACTAGAGTAACAAATACTTACAATGAACTATACCCTATCTAATTAATTATATTATTTAGTCCAATAAACCAATTAACCTAGCTGATTAGTGGTTGTGATCCTACACTTTCAAAATTGGAAATCTCTATTATTATGTAAATTAACATAAATTGATGATTGGATAAAGGCTTAATTACATAAACATACAACATATTTAGGTCCTTTTAACACTTGTATCAACATACAATTTTTTTTAACAAATATATCAATGTACTATGTCCGATTTCACAAAAATAACAAGTGTGTTAATCCTTGGATAAATTAACAATTGTTTGTTTACGTAAAAAATAATTATCTAAAATTCATTAAAAAAAACAAGCAAATCAACGTGTATACAAACTATTTAATTTGTGTCGCATACTTGTAGTGCTCACACCGGCTCACCCTGGAACAAATTCCTGGCTCCGCCATTGATCGTAGGACAAATAAATTCACAAACTTGTATATGTTAAAGTAGCGTAAACCGTCACTAGTATAGGCATTGACGAATTTTCTGATCAATTTGTCTAGTTCGCAAGATAATAATGGCAGTTTATTTATGGTTAGCTCAAGCATTCCAGGCAGGGACGAACCTAGTGTATAACCAGGGTATTCACTTGAATACCCTCAACTTTGCCGGAAAAAAAAAGTAGTAGTGTTGGTAATTAGCTATGTAGGCCCCCAACTGCCATTGTCCACACTTTTACTCCAAGAGTAATTCCTTTGGTAAAGAATATATATTCGTTGGGTTTTCAAGAAGAAATTTACGGTGGGTTTGGGTTGCAATGGGTATGTTTCTGCTTTGTTTTGCTATGAGTTATTCAGTTTTGATTGACATTTTGTTTCGTATACTAAAACGTGATCTTCATAGGTTATTAGCATGGTGATCAGGTGCCTAGCTAGAGTGCATCAGAACTTGAGTTTAGGATTTTTATATATTTGGATGTGTCTCTTTTCAGACTTCCCCAAACTTACTCAATTATATTTCTCGATCCACCTCCGTTTTTTCTTGGACTTTTTGGAATCATATGTTTTTTGAGGTACTTGTTAATTTATTCATTTGTATGGAACTCAAAAGTCATTTTTCCATTATTCAAATATTTAATGTTTGTTTTGTATATGAGAATTTGAGAAGGATTTGTTTTGAGCAGTTGATGTATTTATGTGGATTGTACAAAAAATTTGTATGTTTCTATTGAACCTTCTATTTTTAGTGTTCTCAAGATTTTACAAAATGTAATTATTCGTTACTTGCTTTTATCTATGATTTTTGTTTTACGTAACACTTAAGAAATTTTTTGGTTGTTGAATTTCTGACTGGAATACCCTCTCTGAAACTCCTGGGTTCGTCCCTGATTCTAGGAAATAACAAGGGTATCTCCATCCAAAAAGTAACACAAAGAGATAAAAAAAAAAACCCAACTGTTTCTATGTTGGTCTGATTCTATGGGCAATTCCTTTGAATATAAGAGCTCCCAATGCTCTTTATACTCTACTTTGTTTTCTGGCGATTTGGTTTGATTCCTTCCCTAAGATGTTCGTTGGTTCCTTCCCTTACTTTCTATTCGTGGGTTATATATATTTGTTTTTTTTTCGGAAACCAACTAGAGAAAATCTTGTTGGTTGTGTAGCTAGACAACAAAACCAGTTCGGTACTAGTTTCAACTTTCAACTAGCTTTCGAACTCATCCTACGAACGGGTGACATTATATTAAACTATTCTGAAAAATACTTGCAACTATTAAGAGCTATGAGATATAAATATTATATTGATCACTCATCCACATTTCGTGAAACCTGAAAACCCCTCTCCATAGAAATATATAAAGAACCCACCCTTGTTAAAACCTCTTTCGACTTCTTTTTGTTGTTTAATAATATAAGTTTGATTGAAGTTTTGTGAGAATACCAAATGAGGCAAGGATCATATTAAACCTACTTGAATAGCAAGACATTCTCAATCATACGAAAAGAGATATGATAAACACCATTTCAAATGTAAAACTATATTTGTTAAGACATTCCCACTACAAATAATACAACCATGTTTTAAGTTTTTTTTTTTAATAGATTTGAGGTTATGGCAAACCCCGACCTGCATTTAGAATCTTAAATAAACAGTTCCATTTTTGTCATCCTCAACAATAGTCATAAGAGTTGAACTCAGGAGGTACAAAATATTCCAATACATGGTCAATAGCTAAGGTTGCTAGGTGATCAGCAGATCGATTCATTTCCCTATAGACATGAGTGATCTTCACACTAACAAACTGACTAATAAAGTCTTTAATTGTAGCTGTTAAGTTGATGAAATAGCACAACAGGTACAATAGCTTAATTTTTAATTTCGATTGTATACTTTGGTTTAGGTAGGAGTTATGAGAATACATATGAATGCATCACTATGTTTGGTTCATTTAGGGCATCTCCAATGGGGGTGTAAACCGTATAGAGTGGAAATTTTACACCCCAAATATAAAAAAACTCTTTCCAATGGCGGTATTATACCGTAGGTAATATAGTATTAGTTGATAGAGAGGGTGGGGAATTCCCCCTCTCGCTATCAACTAATAAAAAGCCCAAGTGACACTCGAACAGACGTCTGAGTAAAAAAATTTTGGACGTCACTTGGAGTGACGTTTCAACCATTACAAAACATTACTTCAAGTGACGTCCCATTTAAATTTGAACTCCAACGTCATTCCAAGTGACGTTCCTGCTGTAAGGGAAAAAAATGATTTTTTTCAAATTTCAAGTGCATAAACACTGTCACTTTTGTCTCTATTATTTTCCATTATAATTCTCTCCCAAGCTTTTTTTTTTCCTCTAGTTAATGGATTCTCTACCTCAAGATGAAATTTCTCCAACACCCGCCAATGGACAAAAAAAGAAACCGCCTATCGAATTTCACCATTAGTGAAGATGTGAAACTTTGTGAAACTTGGCTAACAATTGGAGAAGATGGGATTGTAGGTGTGGGTCAAACTTCGGGTAATTATTGGCAACGAATAACAAATGAGTTTAATTGCGCAATCCTGGCACTCCACGCACCTTAGAATCAATCAAAGCGCGTTGGCAAATAATTAACAAGGGTGTGAGCAAATTTGTTGGCTATATAGCACAATTGGAGAACAATCGTCCTAGTGGGACTAGTATTCAAGATATGGTAACTCTATTTTGTTGGCTAATGATCGATTAACTATATTTGTTTTTAATTATTCTTCTTAATAATTATTTCTTTTTTCTTTTTTCTTTTCTAGTTTTTTTCTTCTTTTTTGTAAGATGGTTAGAGCAAGAGTAGCTTACCAAGATCAAGAAGGTAGCCCTTTTCCTTTTGACCATTGCTATCTTATGCTTAAAGATACCCCCAAGTGGCATAGGTCAATGGAAACAAAGACAAAACCAAAGACTTCAAAGAAAATTCAAGGTGAAGGGTCATCGAATGTTAATGATTCACAAACTCCAATTTGCATTGTTTAGATGAAGATGTTAATGCGTCTACTATGACGACTAGTGATCTTATACGACCAGATGACGTGAAGAAGCAAAAAGAGAGAAAAAGGAGAGCTAGTGAAGCAGCAAAAGTGGTTGAGGGGTTTGTTAGCTGTGTTGAGTTGAGAATGGAAAAGCAAGACAAACTCTTGGAAACACAACTTCAATCAAAGGATCGTGACCAAGAATTGAAGAACAAAAAAATTGAAGCTATGGAAAGAAGAGAATAAGCTAAAATTATGGAAATGGATCTTTCAGTTCTTCCGGATTTTCGATGTGAATACTTCGAAGCAAAACAAGCCGAGATTTACAAAAAGTGGAAAGGAGACAATTGAACAAGTGGTGGTGTGTGTGTGTGTGTGGGGGGGTTGGGGGAGTTTGAGATATAATATTTATACTTGCTCTAGTATTTGTTCTTGATGTTTATTTATTTACATTCCTTAAAATTTGAATCTAGTAGTAATTTTCGATTGGAGATGTTCTTTTATCAATCATTTCTTATATGTATATTTCATAAAATCAAACATATATAGTTGATAAGTTTAGATGTATTTTTCTTAGACTATGGCCTAAAATCAACAAATGAGAATTTACTTAAAAAAAAATAATAATAATAATAAGACATGCAAATTGTTTGGCAATTAATCACAAATCACTCTATTTTAATCTCATTGAAAAAAAAATAAAACATTGATTACTTTAACCACACATTCTACTTGACTTTCATTGAGAAGAATGCAAATTAATGAGCCCCACACAACTATCATTCTCCCAAAAAAATTAATTCATTCATTGTCTCCACCTTCCAAATTATATAAGTTAGACTTCATTCTCTTCATAGATCAACAATTTTAGCATTTCAACAATGTCAAGAGAAGATAAAATTGCTTTCAACCAATCTTTTTTTTGGAACAATTTATCTTCTTCATCTAGTAGTTCTTCCGAAGATGAAGAAATGGAAAATTTGGTTAATGATATGTTTCGTCCAAAAGTGGAAAATATAGTTGGTCCTATAATACCACTAATTCAAGAAATTGTTAAGGAGGGAGAAGAGACTTCAAAGCATGGTGGTAGTGTAATGGGGAGAAACTATATTCACCGCGATCAATTATATTGTAAGAACCATCTAAGGAGATTGTATTTTGTTGATAAGCCTATTTTTTATGATGGCTATTTTCGACGAAGGTATGTATAGTTCTATTTTACTAATTTCGTATGTATATCATTTTAGCGTAGTGAGTTTATTTTTTTTGTTTAAATTATTTATCATTTAGATGTAGTTTTTTATTTTATATTATTGCCACATTCTTTGTAAATTTTCTTAGTTATTTTAAGTGTGCATAGTTTCTATTTTAATCATTTTATTATTATTTTTTAACAAATGTATCACATGCATCACCATCTTTTTTTGCGAATTTTAGCTAGTGTCCAAGAATATGACAATTACTTCGTAGACAAGAAAGATGGGATAGAAAAATGGGGAGTGTCTGGCTTACAAAAGGTGTTGTGTGCGGTTCGTATGCTCACACAAGGTGTTGTGTGCTGGTATTTGCGCTGATCCAACAGTGAAGAAATCGGAGAAAGAGGCTCTGAAGGCACACAAGAGGTTCAACTTGTAGAAGGTGACATATGATGAGAGGAGAAACAAGTTGATTGGGCAATTGAATGTACACTTTTTTCTGTGCTCTCTAGATTTAAGGGATTTTCTTTGAAAAATAAAATAAAATATACACTTAATAAACAAAAATTGTACTGCCTGGCTATCCATGTACGCTTGACCAAAGCGTAGTCTAATATCCTCGATCTCATGCTCTGCTATATCCCCCCTCATCCTCTCAGCCTCTAGGTCCTTGAAACTCTACCGAGATGTGTCAAGTAGAACTCGACGCATGCCATGTGTCAATCTCAATGACAAGGCATACATAGACCGTAGAGTATCATATATATATGGAAAAGTATACATTAGTCTATTGAAAAATTAAAATACAACAATTAATTAATTAACTAATTCGAGCACATAAAACTTACCACATCATGTTCGTTAATGCGTGGATCTAGCTGTGGTAATACACTATTGTCAATAGGTGGAATTGCATAATTAACTACATGGCCTTCTTATCCAACCATACGTGCCGTCCAAACATCGTCTGTCAGGTCAACCCCCAACAACACATGAGCATCATATCCACCTAGTGCATAGGTCGCTTGTGAAAGCCTTGGGAATTGGAGGTCCTGTCTTAAGGCCTCCGAAGTGACTAAATCAAGGTTGGATGCACGATAAACATGCCTCGGTAGGATGGACCCTCGAGAAATAGTAGCCCAATAATAGTCATAAGTACCATCATCTGTAGTGATAAAAGAACTAGCAAACGGCCAATGGTTCTCTCGGTACCACAATATATGTGCAAGAGTGACATCTACAACACACATTTTTTCCAGTGGTGGGTGGGGGATAGCAACCTCTCTTGTAAGTTGGAGCCAAGCTCGATCCCCAAGGTACCATGCTTTTAAAAGGCCTGGCGAAATGAAAACCACCCTCCTCCTACTCAAGTCCAAGGCATGGTGACAAGCATCCCAATAGTTTTGCATCGAACCATCCTCAGCAAATGAGTCGTGCTCTCTCCCCATTATGAATGACGGAATCCAAGGTGCCCATACGATCTTATTAGCAGTAGCCATCTCAATCTGCTAACGAGACATCTCAATCTACTGACGAGACAAATTAATACCATGTCTTACTGTTCCATAGTGTTTCTCAACTTTGTTTTTACCCAGCCCTTTATCCTTGGAATCTCATCCTCGTTGTACAATGGATCTTGAATGGGGTTCAATGTACACGCGTACTCAAACCACCAATACTATAGTAAAAATAAAATAATAGTTAGCATTTTGTAGACACCCCATTTTTGCACCCCAGGCATAATTCATTTACGATTTTGCCTTAAATTAAATTTGATCATATAAGGTGATTTGCTTTCTAACGTCTTCTTTTCTATATCAAACTTCTTTATTTTCATCTTCTTTTAGCGTCTTTAGACTCTCCTCATCATTCTCTAGCTATGTCTAAAGTTTTGTTGCTTTCTGAGTTTTGAGCTGAAAATGACCAAAATGCCCTTATAACCCTTTGGAGCCCCAATCTCGTTTTTTCCACTCTTTCTCTGGATGAGATTATTTCATATTTGAATTCCCCTTGAAAAATCCTTCAAAATGAGTACAATCTTGCCTAGGTTCCTTTTGGATTTTAGAAACCCTAATCTTGCCCTATCCCGTTTCAACCCGTTGTGCGCATTGTTGAGTGCAACAATTTTTTAGAGTAAGATTTCGACCCAAGGGTATTTTTAAGAGTTCATGGGCCTTCCTAATGGATTAATGAACATTTTTTTGTGAAGAAGAGTTTGCCTAATTTTGACCCGGTCAAAGGGAATTTGCAGCATTGAAAATATAGTCAAAATAATCCTTTTTGTGGATTTTGGACTTGTGCTCGTGGGCTGTGGATCCACCTTGAGTTGGACCTTTTCATTAGGTTTTCTAGCCCATTTTCAAGCCTCCAAAAACCTAGAGAACCATCTTTATTTGTTTGATTTGATTTGATCCCAAAAATCAAGAATATTCTAGAGAATATGTTATTTTGGAGCCAAGTTTGGAAACCCTGGATTATGGGCTCATTAAGGACGTGTAGGGTTTATTTATTTGCCCTAATCCATCTAAAAGATCCAAAGATCAAGGGCCAAGATCGCACCCTGATAAACGCTAATTTTCACGTATTTTTGGTTTTAGTTACTTAAGTCTGAGGTCCACAGTCCAAAGTCTAAAGACCAAAGTCCAAAGTCCGTATTGTCGTCCGTTTAGTCAAGTTACCTTACTCACGTGGGTTTGGTAGGATAGGTTGAGTAAGGGATCGTCCAAACCTTAGGGCTCGGCAAAGGTTCACAACTGGAATTACAACTTTTAGTGAATAGGATTTTAGTTTTTTTTTAGTTGGTTTAATTAATTTAACGGAAATGTAAATAATGTAAAATACTAACGGCGATTTCGATGTAAATAAACAAAGATAGAGAAACAGGGAGAGGGTTAATCATGCTCATGCAAGAATCATTTTTTAACAGTTTATATTACCACATCACTACAACTCTAATTCGTCTCGAGTTCATAAACAAATCCGAGACAACGTCAAGTATTGATCCCTAGCGAAATGCCCACATCTCTGAGCCGCATCGCACTAGCATAAGAAGTTGAACTAATATTTCATCTCTGGAATATCATTTCAGCTCCTGGCTCGATTTTACATCAAATTTGGACCAATTGGAGGTTTGTCGACACCGCAGAGTCGATTGGCTAGACATTTTGGGTCTCGGGGAGACTATTTCGAGCATCGGCACTCCAACTTTGCGATCTCGAGTCATTTTGGGACCGGATGTCTAATCTACACTTAATTCCTAAGTAGTGATTCTAGAATATTAAATAGTCAATCTGGATTTTCACACGAAAGTAAAGATAACCCTCCCCCGGGGAGGGATTAACTCATGGTCGTTGGAAGAATAATTAAACTTCTTTGTATACATTAAATAAATAAATGCGAGGATGAGAAATTAAATTTGGAAAAGAAATGACTTTCATTAAGAAGAAAATGACTTACGATTATTAAAGCGCTAAAATAAAAGGACGAGAATTTAAGTCTTTGAAATGAAACTAGCCGGAAATTTAAAAGCGGAGGCTAAAGCATGAAAATCTTTGAAGGAAGATATTTGAAGACCACCCATATATATAGGTTTTGGATGGCTCGTGAAGCTTTTAATTGGATTTTGTCCTTTTGTTGAATTATGCGAGACTCAAAACTTTGAAATACAAAGTTTTGGTTTTTACACAGTTTAATTTTAGCTTTTGTCTTTTTTTCCATATCAAACTAAATTTTGTTTTTGGTTTTGTCTTGTAGCCCAATTCAATTTAAACTTTGAATTGATACGTGTCTTCTCACATTGCAAGGTGGCACAAATTTGTGACTATCTCTTGCCACCTGCCTATGCTGACTCATCATGCCTTTTGGGCCCGCCGAGTAGGTCCACTTAGTGTGTCCAGTGGCGGCGCTGATATTGACATTTTTACAACTTTCTGTCTTTGCGTAGAGTTGGTTGCCCTGGTCGCTCTGGCAATTCACTAGCCAATGTCGGCATCTAGATTTATCAAATGTGAGCTTCGGAAGTTTGCTGCTTCTTTATATGTGGACCCGTTCTGCACTGGTTTTGTTATTTTGGAAACTTCGGATCTAGTCAGGCTTTGTTGGGCTTCACTGGGGTTGAGTGGGGAACTTCAAATATTCCATATTCCGTGCCGATGCATGTTTTATCATTATATTCATGTTAAGCGTGGAAAACCGCAAAAAATACGAAAATATAATTATTACATGATTATTAAACACATAATCGATCAAAATACTATGTCTCTCGGGGTTTAATATTACAGTTTTAGGGTGCTTATCACACCACCCCCAAACAGTACTTTGCTTGTCCTCAAGCAAAGAAGAGACATTAAAATGATAAGTGGTAAAAAATGTGTTGTCCTAAGCTAAATCTCATTTCGCAGAGTGCGGTTGCATTGACCGTATACAACAAGGCCTTGAACCACTAGAAATTCCCTAGTGGACGAGTTATAGCCTCGTGAGAGTTTTCCAGAGAAGATACTCACAAACTTTATTTATACTACAATGACTCAGTAACAAGGGCCTGTTTCCTGAAATAATCTCAAGTATCTAGACATCTCACTAGCGGGGGAAACAAGGTTTTAATTCTTTCAAAATTCAAGTTAATATATATACAATAATCAAAACATCTACGTATGAGTATCTATGCAGTGATCTTATAATGAAATGTACGAGCAGGGCCGTTTCTAGATCCTTCGGATAGCGTCCTTAAGTAGGTTCTCACGGGTATGTGTTGAAACACAATTTCTCTCTTATTTTTCCACTCAAGTTTGCTATTTCTAGTGTGCAGTGGGCACACATTTCCTCACATACTCAATGACAATCAGAGGAGCCGAGGTCGAGAAGTCACAACTACTATTTATTATCACACTATCCTACTCCTAATTGAGCTAGAAGTCTTTATTAGGTGTTATGGGGCTTAGGAGGTAGTGTAGAAGAAAATGGAATAGAAAATTCAAAAAAATGATAAGTATGAGAGAATAAGGTCTTCAAGATATTTATACTAGAGAAATCCTTATTTTCTTTCCTGCTTCTAACATGGGTTTCCATACTTGGATTTTCAAGCTTTTTGTATTCCCTTTTGATTTGATTTTTGGGGGGAATTCTAACTTTGATATTTCTTTTGATTTTTGGAAACATATTTCTATTTTTCTTTTTCTTTTTCTTTCTCAAAGTAACCGATTTTGATTTGTGACAAGGTTTTTCTCTTCATTCTTCTGCAATTCATCCTATTTCTCATACTCATCATCTAGGTAGGCTTATTTATTTGTGGTTAATAGATGGGTAATGAATTTTTGGTGAAATAGAAATGGTTAATGAAAGGTTCAGTGGGGCGACTAGCGATAAAATTTTTTACAAGTGTGAATTTTTGGCTATATCAATCCAAAGAAGGCATAAATTCTCGCCTAGGATTTGGGTAGTGATCAAGTAAGTAGACGTGTGAACTTCTCTATTCGGAAAAACTACTCCATCTGTATCATTAACTCACATATCACACATTTTGAGGCTTTTTGGTTAGATTTTTACAGGATATGGAAACTAAGTTGTCTAACCGTGGGTCCCAGAAATTTACTGCTGTGTACATTTAATGATTGTCAGTGCATGAATGCTCATGAAAATATGTAAAAACTATTGTATACGTAGTCAATTAAGCTTCTAAGAACAAGTCCTACTTCTGATGCTAGGGTGAGATTTCTAAATAATTTTCATCACAAAAAAAGGAAACGAGAAGTTGTCACTAAATACGTTTATTTAGACATAAAGTAAACTATATACAACTATGCATGCTTAATTTTTGCAAAAGGTTCTCACCACCCCCAAACAGTCGGACACTATGTACTCAAAGTGTTATGAGGAAGAAAGAGTATACCTGAGAGGCTTTGAGCAAAAATATAGCTGACATCTTCCACAGAAATTTATTGTAACACACTATATATTATACATCATAAAAGTGAAAGCACACTGTTAGATTGGCACACTGTTAGGTTATTTATTTATCTCACATCAAAACATAAAAACAAATATGTACATGCATCAACTCACAATGCCCCAACCTTGAACTGGGGGATAGTCCATCCTTGCCTCGTCCCTGTAGAAATGACATTCCTTTGCATCACGCCAATCTATCATAGCTCTCCAGACTTCGCTCCACTTCCTCTTCTTTGCAGTGTCCAGATGAGCTATCATTTTATCATCATTAGGGAAGGAACACACTTTCTTTAGATACCTTGCAAGGCGTCGCCATGTCCGAAATCGCAAGGAACGAATGGTCTTGTTGGTTGGACACATAGAGTCGACCTTAACCCAGTCCTGAAAGGTGGCTACAAACTGTGGGAAGTATGTCCTCACTATCCTGCATGTTGTGACTGCCAAGGTGATATAGTGTTGCCGAAAAGACCGAGCCTTCTTTAGGTTCTCAATTACTAGGTCTGTGATGTCGAAGGCGGTATGTTGCTGGGCTAGTGCATGGAATGTCTTGTAAGCTGACTTTGATGCAGTGGAAAAATGCTAATCCCCCATGATGTTCAGAAGAATAAATAACATGACAGTTCTAACATTCATGGTCATACTGGTAAGTGGAATAGTAAAGTCTGGCCATCGGCCAGCTACGACACGTTCCTTAACCTGGGCAAGGCCATCGCCATAACGGGCGGCAAATTTTTCCCAAAAATAGTCGTTAAAGTTGTTTTCTACCATGTATTGGATGAGGATGTCTGGCTGAAAGGGAGGAAGGTCTAGAGCCATAGCAATTGTTGGCTCATAAAAAGAGTGTCGGGTGTTACCAATACGGATTGTAAATCCGCGTTCAAAGGAAACCCCACAGATGCAGGTAGATCTTCCATATGATCGTAAAAATAAGTTGCCAAACCTGGGGAGTATGTCTGCTCCGAGTGTAGAATAAGAGAGTTTCAACCCACTCGAGTGATGTAGTCTCTGAAAAGATGTCCATATGTAGGAGAATTCAGCAACGAATGGAAAGATTGTTCTGGAATCATCTTTAGAGCTTCCATTGTAAAAGATGTGTGAAGAAAGATGCTACCTGTTAGACAAAGATAAAAAATATTAGAATATGATGAGAATAATTAAGAAAAAAAACAAATTACCATAGGGAACTTGCACTATATTTAAAAAACTAAAAAAAAAAAATGACAAAGAACATAAAATTGCAAAATGTAAATTGTGTCATGGGCCCAAGTAACGGCGAGGATCCTTTTGTGAAAGGGATCCATTTATAAGATCTTCGATGTCGTCAATTCTGGCAATAGCTCGTTGAATAATTTCACTCTGTGTCTGGTAAATCTCGGCGTGGTTCTCCATTATGAGAGTGTGATTTGCCGAGAACAGGTTGTGACTGTGCAAGAATTGTGCTTGTTCATCTTCCTGTATTGTCCGCAGGTCGTGAAATTCAAGGAGACTGGTGATGATAATGTTTTGACGTTTGTATAATGTCATCAATCCTTGTTGAATTAAACAAAGGCCTTCCATAGGATTAAATACATTGCTTAATGCATTTTCAGTGAAGATGTTATCAGTGGAACAAGCTTCTTCGGTTTTTGTACTGACATGGTTTTTTGCAACGTCGGGATTCCAGAAACCGTTCCTGCAAACTGAGTGAATGGTAAGAATGTTAGATGTTCTGAGAGGTGTATTAGGAGAACTACTAGAAAAACCCCAACGTATCATGATAAGTGTCACAATGGTTGGCAAATGAGCTGTCTTTTTCCTAGCACGTGCGATAACGTTCCAGATAAATTTAATAATGCAAAAATCATTGCAGTTAGTCTGCAAGACCCATAGTAGATGGAGGGGCTTTGTTATTTTGGAAGTCTTAGACGTGTCGAGCACATTATGAGCTAGCCATTGGATCACAGATAATTGGTTCTTTTGCAAGGATCGCTGATAAACAACACGGTTTTTTTGGTTGTATTCACTGTGAAGGATAGTTGCAAACATCAGATGTCTGATATTGTCGAATGGTGAATCCTGAAGATGTATCCCTTGGTTTGTAATGGGAATTTGAAGTACCTCGGAGATAATTTCCATAGTCAATTCACGCTCGCATCCGTTTGCACGGACAAAGAATTGCCCGTTTTGGAAATAACCGTGTTTATAGAACAACAGGACCAATTCTCTGGGAAAAAAAAATGCCTGTTTATGATGTAAAAGAGGGTACCATCCTCGACGTAAAATTTATGTGTCAAAAAATGGATGAAAAAGACCGTTTTGGAAATTTTCCATAAAATTTTGCTCGAGCACAAAAATTCGAGTGAGGGCCATTAAAGATGGAGGGGTAAAGAAAAATTTTAGTGGAAAAAGGGAAGTTGGTATTTAGGATGTCTATCCTTGTTATAAATAGGCACCATCCGAAGATGTAGAAAATACGGATTGAGGTGTCACAGGGTAGTTAAACCACGTGTATTTTCTAAAATATGGCGCAAAGTGTGGATGATAAGAATGGGGCATGTGACTACAAGGAGTGCTTTTTTTTTTTTTTTTTTGAAAAAGAAATAACGTAAGTAGAAGGCAAAGGAAGATGTAAATATATTATTACAATAAGATGTAAGAACGTACAGAGGATTGGAAATACATCATAATGATACATGAAATAAAATACAAACCTAAATATTAGATAGAATTATGTGCCACATTAACAACATTACTATAATAAAACAACCGAGCATGAAGACTTGAGTAGCATATTCAATCTGCTACTGCTCAAACTTTTCTAGTGCATCCATAAATCTTGAAACTTGGAGTGATCTAAAACCGTTTTTTAGAATAAAAAGTGGAGAGGGGAGAAAGTGAAAGGAGTGAAATGTGAAGAATGTGTTGAACTTATTTATAGAAGAAATTTGAGCCGTTTTCTGACCGTTTTTAGATGTAATTTCATGACCGTTTTTAGGATGCGATTTTATGACCGTTTTTCAAAACGTTGGTTTACGGTAAAATTTTGTCATTAATTGTGACGTTAAAAATATATGTATATATTTTTATATATCTATATATATTTTTATTACTAATATTATTATATATGTTTCTACCTATATAATATAATATTGGAGATAACTAATATACTATTCGACAAGGCATACATTTTGGAGAATGTAAGAATTAACAGACGTCCCAAATTCGAAAATAAAATGCAAACACGTAAATAAAATATCCGACATAAATAATATATAAGAACGGTGAAAATAAACTATCTACTGAGAATCCTCGGGGGCTGCAGGAGAATCCTCAGGGGATGCAGAAGAAGAACCAGGAGTCCTGTGATGTCGTGCAAGACGAGCTCCTGTGGAGGCAAACTGCTCCTGGATATCACCCAGAGTATCCAACACCTGAGCCTGAAACTGATGCTGGTTTGCCATGAACATTCGTTGGAACTTGTTCTGGCGAGTAGTCATATGGTCCTGAAATGCATTCATGGAAGCTCGCATTTCCTGCTGAAATTCGCCCATGCTGTCTGTCAGCGCCTCGTGGCGAGTGGTCACATCCGTCCTTAACTCGCCCAAAGCATGCTTCATTGATACCTGGCGAGTGTACATGTCTCTCATGCCACTGTTCATAGCACGCAAGGCATCCATATGGTGACTCATCTTACTCATAGCAGTCTCATCAAAATAGGGTGGGTGAGATGGGCCTACGTTAGCGTGTTCAGCAGCCATTGGTGCTGTGGGTCAGTATGCATTTCTTGAAGACAAACATATTCTCATATTGTGGTATGGGGAGTAGCGATGGCGGACAGAAAACCAAATTAATCATAACTTGCATTACAAGAATGGCAAGAGGGGCTGACCTAAGAGTGACATGTGTAATAATATAAAAAAGAAAGGTAACTATGCAGAAGTTACCATTTCGCTCCTAGAGGATCCAGAGAAGGTGGAGGAAGGTCTTGTTGGTGTCCGAGGGCTTCGAGGTGCCAATGACGTTCAGTCCCAGCCATTGAGTCATCGCCAGTTGGTTCCGTCGCACCGAGCGCTGATACGCGCATTTCCCATCTATGTTGTACTCTCCCTCGATTAGCGTGTCAAGCATTAGGTCGTAAGTCTGTGGGTACACAGACTGCTGCTAAGTCAGTACATGGTCGACCAGACGAATGCCCGTGATCCTGGAGATCAAAACAGGTGTGACTTCATGGCGCACACCCTCGACGGTAACCCAAAAATGGTCACCATTAAAGCTCCCATTGTCGTAGAATTTCATCACCAAATCCTTGGAATAAAGCCCGTCATTAGCTTATAACAAGTACTCCCATCCTCTAGAGTGAATTTCATTATCAAAGAATGGAGCAAACATCTCATTTTCGAACAAATTTCCAAAAAATTTCTCCACACAAATTCGCCTGTTTTCAGCCATCACTGGTCTTAGGGAGAGGTTGGCTATTGATTTATGATGTGGGGGAGAAATGAGACTTGCTGACGGAAGGGAATTGGGGTCGGAGTTGTAGGAGTCTCGCGCGAGACCTGGATATAACTTGGGCTTGTCTCGTGCGAGACTTAATCGAGAGGGGATAAGATCCAGAAATTTGGGAAGACGAAGTGTGTGATGGTGATGCGTGTGGTCGGGTTTGTCGGGTTTAAAGGGTCCGAGATTTTGAGATTTGGTTGGGCCAAAAAAATTTCCCAAGCCCAAATCAAGCCTAAAGCTCGATTTAAGCCTAAAAAATCTAAACGCTCACCCACGACTCGTTTGGACTCCGAATTGGATGAACAAGATATCGAAATGATCGGCACGAAAAATGCTATCCAATTATATGAGTCATTCTCAAAGGTCACAAGAGTTTTGAAAAGAAAGAAAGGTGTTTTATTTATAAACAAATGTTTTATTTATATACAAGGGAGATTACGTGAAACACATTGGATGTCCAGAAGAGTCATCATCTAAATTCATAGGCAACTGTCATGTTGGCTCTGGAGTGAACCCAATCCAGCCAAACTGTGGCTTTACCTTTATATATTATGGAGTTAGGGGCAGGACGGTACCATCCTGTACCGTGCACGCTACGGTCTAATAATATTGCCCTTATTACATATGGCTATCCTCAAACCGCCCCAAAGGGAACTTAAAGTAACCAATTCTAGGGGTTGGTCTGGTGGAATCCAATGCCCATTTGTGTTCCAAGTATGTAACATCCGAGGTTGAACACGAATCTCTATGTGCACAACTTAATGCACGGGGAATTGGTTTATAAAAGGCAACAATATATACATATCTACAAGGTGAGTGTTTTAACGTCAGATCCTCAAGACGAATTGAGTCTTTTAATGTCAGATTCTCAAGACGTGTGTGAGTCTTTTAACGTCAAATTCTCAAGACGATTCCCAACCCGTGGGAGAAACAGTGCGGCGGTGAAGATTATCCCGCGATTAGGCGGTGTCGAACAAAAGTATACCTTAAACTGGCTAATATCGGATAAGAAGTCAAGACCTTGACAGAAGGGTGTTTGGCAATGCATACACCACCATTTTCTTCGCCAGCGTCGTTTGAAAGCAAAAGTACTACGACCATTCCCTATTCGCGGATGAGTGAGACTTACACCAAATGATTAGCTAAAGTTCGCTTGAGGCAGAGAATAGAAAATTAAAAAAGAGAAGGAAGGAAGTGAAATTTTAGGCACCCATCATTTACATTTTAAACAGCACGCGTTTGCTCATGTTACACTAGCATAAAGAAGACATTTATACTCGGTTACGAAATAGAGTTTACGTGGACTAAGGTTCCGGCCTTTGCAACCCACACTTCAAAGAACTTTTGAGATCATAAAATAGAAGATGGCCCAGCTACCAAAATCAAAATACCCTCTATAGAAACAAGATTGAGTACACCAAATGAAACATCTAGTCTATGTAGACCGGATCCTGAAGAAGAGTCTGTTCAACATCTGGGGAGCGTAATTCGTGGTAATATTTTAGGCGTTGTCCATTGACTTGAAATTCTCTGTTATCTTGTGGATTAAGCAAAGAGATTGCCCCATAATGTGTCACAGCTGACACAATGAAAGGACCAGACCATCGTGTTTTCAATTTACCAGGAAAAATGTGTAATCTGGAGTTGTACAGTAAAACCTTTTGGCCAATTTTAAAATCCATATGCAAAATGTGCTTGTCGTGCACTCTTTTCATACTAGCTTTGTAGGATTTTGAGAGATCATAAGCATCACTCCGAATCTCCTCAAGCTCATTTAATTGCAGTTTTCGCTTCTCGCCTGCTTCGTTGATATTGTAATTGAGGCTTTTGATGGCCCAAAGGGCACAATGCTCAAGTTCAACAGATGACAAGGTTTTCCAAAAACAATGCGGTAAGGAGACATCCCTATAGGTGTCTTAAATATTGTTCGGTATGCCCACAAGGCATTTGATAAACGAGAGATAATCCCAGAAAAATTGATGTTAATAAGTCTAATTTTTCTTGATAGATTGACAGTTTTCTCCAGAATGGACTTTATCTCTCTGTTGGAGACTTCCACTTGGCCACTCGTTTGTGGGTGATATGGAGTAGCAATTTTGTGAGTAACTCCATATTTCTTCATTAAAAACCCAAAAATTTTATTACAAAAATGTGTACCCCCATCATTGATGATAGCCTTGGGGACACCAAAACGAGAGAAAATGTTTTCTTTTACAAATTTCACGACAGTCTTATGGTAATTTGAGCGGCATGCGAGTGCCTTAATCCATTTGGACACATAGTCCACAACGACTAGAATGTAGAGAAAACTTTGAGAAATCGGGAAGGGTCCCATAAAATCAATGCCCCAAACATAAAAAAATTCTACAATCAAGATAGGATTTAGGGGCATCATATTGCGTTTTGTAATTCGACCTAAGTGCTGACAACGAATGCAGGCTATGCAATGTTCGTGTGCATCGTGAAAAAAGGTAGGCCAGTAAAAACTACATTGTAATACCTTGGCCGCAGTTTTCTCTCCACTGAAATGACCTCTGCAAGATTGTTCATGGCAAAAGGATAATACGTGGGTGTGCTCCTAGTCGGGAATGCAGCGACGAATGAGTTGGTCGGAACAATACTTAAAGAGGTAGGGGTCATCTCAAAAGTAATATTTTACAGTGGATAAGAACTTTTTACGATCGGGACGAGACCAAGAGGAAGGAACTTCCTCAGTAACTAGGTAATTAACGATATCCGCGTACCATGGAGCGGAGAAAATGGAGTACAAATATTCGTCTGGGAAGGAATCACAGATGGCTTCAGAATCACTATCAATGTCACCAACCAGCCTTGATAAATGGTCGGCCACGACATTTTTGGTTCCTTTCTTGTCTTTGATTTCCAGGGTGAATTCTTGCAAGAGAAGGATTCAGTGGAACAATCGAGCTGTTTCGCGTCCTTTTTCGCGAGTAAGTATCAAAGTGTGGCATGGTCAGTATATACGATGGTGGTTGATCCAACTAGGTAAGGGTGAAACTTATCCAAAGCATAGACAACAGCTAGGAACTCTTTCTCAGTTGTTGTGTAATTGCGTTGAGCATCATTAAGAGTTTTACTAGTATAGTAAATGACAATGAGTTTGTCGTCACATCGTTGGCCTAGTACGGTGCCAATAGTAAAGTTGCTAGCATCACATATCAGTTCGAATGGTTGAGACCAATCAGGGGGTTGAATGATAGGAGCGGTAGTCAAGGCGGTTTTTAGAGTTTCAAAAGCTTGTTTGCAATTGTAATTGAAGTCGAATACCACATCCTTAAGTAGGAGATTGGTTAAGGGTCAAGCAACCTTAGAAAAATCCTGAATGAATCTCTTGTAAAACCCAGCATGTCCTAAAAAGGCACGAATATCACGAACTGTACGTGGGAAAGGTAGCGAAGCAATTTTAACAATTTTAGCTTTATCAACCTCTATCCCGTCTTTCGAAACAATATGACCTAGAACAAGTCCTTTGGTAACCATGAAATGACACTTCTCCTAATTTAAGTACCATATTTTTCTTCGCGAACGCTGGCCAACACCTTAGAAAGGTTGGATAGGCATTCGTCAAAGGAATTTCCATAAATGGAAAAGTCGTCCATGAAGACTTCCATATAACGTTCCACCATATCACTGAAAATGTGGAGCATGCAACGTTGGAAGGTGCCCGGGGCATTGCAAAGACCAAAAGGCATTCGTCTGTATGCAAAGGTTCCAAAGGGACATGTGAAAGTTGTCTTTTCTTGATCGGCGGATCGATGACAATTTGGAAGTAGCTGGAATAGCCATCAAGAAAACAGTAGTAAGCATGACCGGCTAAACGTTCTAGCATCTGGTCAATGAATGGGAGAGGGAAGTGATTTTTACGCGTTATGGCATTAAGTTTGCGATAGTCAATGCAAATTCTCCATTTTAATGGAATGAGAGTGGAAATGTATTCACCATTTTCATTCTGTACAACTTGAATGCCGGACTTTTTAAGAACAACGTGGACAGGACTAACCCAGTCACTATCAGAGATAGGATATATGATACCCGCGTCAAGTAAACGTAAAACTTCCTCTCTCACCACCTCTTTCATGGTGGGGTTAAGGCGACGTTGCGGTTATCGCGATGTCTTTGAGCCGTCATCGAGATGTATACGATGCCTGCATACACTAGGGTCTATTCCCTTGATATCATCTAAGGACCACCCGATAGCGGAGCGGTGTTCACGAATCAAACGTGTTTCTTCGTCGGTAGTTAAGTGAGCAGAATTATTATAGGGTGACTACCATCGGGATCGAGATGCACCTACTTCAAATCAGAGGGTAGAGGTTTTAAATATGGAGTTGGAGGATTGGGGATTAAGGATTCGTGAGCGACCGTCTTTTCAATGGAAAAGATCGAGTCCGGTTCGTTTGGATCAGTTAGTACCGCAGTAGTAGGATCAAATAGTGGTATTGACTCTAATAATGCGTGGACATCCTTAATGTATGAGTCATCGTCAAACTCAGGATTATCAAAAGAAAGAAATTGATGTACCTCGTCTTTGGGAAAAGAGTTTCTAAAATAATCATGTACCGACTATCAACCAAGCTAATCTCGCCCTCCATTATAGGATCGGGAAATTGTTTCATTAATTTGAACACGTTGAGTTCGACAGAAAGGTTCCCGAAAGATAACGTCATTGAACCGTCCCGACAATTTATGAGAGCGTTAGCAGTTACAAGAAATGGACGTCCTAAAATGATAGGAATGGAATCACATGCCACTTCAGTATCTAGAATGACAAAATCAACGGGGTCGTAAAAATCTTGGACCTTGACTATGACGTTTTCTACTATGCTCTTTGGGTACTTGATGGAGCGATCCGCGAGTTTGAGAGTCATATTGGTAGGTTTTAATTCATGAAGACCTAACTGCTTAAATAAGTAGTATGGAAGTAGGTTAACACTGGCGCCTAGGTCTAAAAGTGCGGTAGTGATATACTTGGCATGGTACAGTTAGTCGACCTGGGTCTTTGTATTTAATCACACCATTGGTAGTAGCGATTGAGGGAAACTGCTCAGTGAGGAATGCTTGTTGAGGAACATTCGTACGTCGTTTGGTGGTACACATGTCCTTCAAAAACTTGGCATGCTTGGGCAAATGCTTAAGTGCATTCATATGTCGTTTGGTGGTACACATGTCCTTTCAAAAACTTGGCATGCTTGGGCAAATGCTTAAGCGCATCTAGAAAAGGTAAGTTTATGGTCAAATTTTTGAAGGTTTCACGGATCTCATCGAAATGTTCGTCACGTTTGCTCTTTGCCAAACGGGCAGGGAACGGAGCTTTTGGGCGGAATCGCGCATAAGGATCAATGGTGTCTTTTCCTAGGGACGTGGGTGTAGATTTGGAAGGAACAACTTCGTCCGTTATAGGTTGCGAGGTAGGAGTTGGAAGAACGTCAGTCATGGTTTCTGTCGATTCTTCCTCTGGCATACGTATGTTATTGTCGATGGTTCGGCCAGAACGAAAAGTGGTAATGGCATTTACCTTACCCTGGCTTGGATTACTAGATCCTGGTGCATTGTTGAGTTCAAAGGCAATGTTTGTAGGCTTAGGGTTTGGAACTACTTGGCCAGGGAACACGCCCTTTTGACTTTTATCCTGTGCTAACAGCTGAAGAGACTGTTAAATAGATGCTAAGATTTGATTTTGTTGATTCATGTAAGTCAGAAAAGTTTCAGCTGTTTTATCGGCAGCGGATTGTACCAGTGGAGCAGTAGGAACAACTTCACGGTTATTGTTTACAGGTTGATTTTGGTAGCCATATCCTTGATTAGCGGGAACAAGGTTGCGGTTGTTTTGATACCCTATATTTGCGTTGTTGGGAAAATTATTTTTCCCTTGCTGAAATTGTGGAGGATTTCCTTGACGGTAGGAATTGTAGTTCGTGGGTGGTCGTGCAGAAGCGTTGTTAACACCCGGAAGAGCTTGTTGTTGGGGAGGGGGTGCTCAAGCCAAATTTGGATGTTGTCGCCAAGGTGCATTAGGGATGTTAAAAACACAAGCCTCTTCAGAAGATTGGGGAGGGCACTCGTATACCAAAGGACAATAAGAATCGGCGTGCTCAGAACTTAAGCAAAGAGGACATGGGGAAGTGTTGGCAGCCATGACCTGTTTGGGTTTCTGATCATTTACTTGAACCGAAAGAGCATCGACCTTTTTGTTTAGGGACTCGATCAGGGTTTTTAATTCCGGATCGGGTTTGACCTCGAACATAGATGTAACCTTGGTAGGAGTGTCTTGAAGATCCGGAAGAATCGGTGTTTCCCCAATGGGTGCCGTGAAGCCTCGTTTCTCAAGGAAAGTGTATGCTTTGAAAGCGCCTTTGTCCATGAAACAACCACCGCTCATGATATCTAATGTTTCCTTTTGATGGTCGAGGAGACCATTAAAGAATGAATGGACTAATACAGCGGTGTCGAGTTGATGATGGGGACATTCGAGAAGCCGATCAGTAAATCTGCTTCAGGCTTCCGAAAAGGATTCCTGGGGATGTTGGCGAAAGAATTGAATCTTCTAAAGCATTTCTGTAGTTTTCTTCTGAGTATAGAACTTTATCATGAATGCTTGTACGAGTTTGGCCCATGTGTCAATGGATTGCGGCGCTTGTCCGGCGAGCTAAACTGAAGCTTTAAACAACCTAAGCAAGACTTGTTCGTTGGTAACGGTCGGATGGCGGAAAGTGGTGACCACTTGTTGCATCCGACGAAAATGATTGTACGGTTTTTCATGGTCTAAACCATGGTAAATAGGTAACAAACCGAAAATGTTTGGCGAAATGCGAAAATCACCTACAATTGCATCAAGTTTAATGCAGGAAGCAGATCCTTCTTGTAAGGCAGTATAGAAATCCGAAAGGGGTTTCTCGACTATGGGATTTTCCTGAGCCATAACTAAGGGAGATAATGGCAACAGAGATGTTTGACGAGGTTGGTTTACAGAGGAGGAACTATGTCTAGGAGATAGCATAAGTAGTTGTTTATTGTATTTCCGACAACGATATGTAAGTTCTAATTCCTTATACTTACCAGACCGTAGTCTCATACAAATACAAATTTTAATTCAAGGCTCATAAGGAACGAATTATGACTAGAGATTTTAGAATTAAGGGAGGAGGGAGGTGAAGCACGTCTTTCTGAGCTGTTGCTAACTTGAGCAGGTAAGCTAGGACAATGTGTGAATATTCCAGTAGCCAGGTCACCGGATAGAATTGAGGGAGGTTGTTCGTGCTAGCACGTTCCTTAATTAGGCAACCTCAATTTTTTTTCAAGTTTCCTAGGCACTGATGGAATAGGATGATGATTTATGATGATGTATTATGCGGGGTGTTATTAAGAAGATTAAGATGAAATTTTAATTATTAGGATTTTTTTTATTTTTTTATTTTTTATATTATTATTTTTTATTTTTTTATTTTATTTTTATTTTTTTTTATTTTTTTTTTAGTTTACGTAATTAATGTATTATGGAGACATGATTACGAAACATGCAATTAAAAACGATGGATGTCAAAATATAAACTAAACATACAATTAACACATGCTAATTTTACACAGGAAGTCTACACATGCAAATCTATGTGAATAGAAATGTGTCCTACGCATGCAATAATCTATAGCTATCGATATGTGCAACTTAAATGTGAGCTAGAGGAATGTCGAGAACGAACTCATACAAATGAATACCACGTACGTGAATTGATATAACATACACATACAAAAATATTCTAAGCAGGTGGTTTGAAACTACACATACATCCAAATATATTCGAATCATATTAATCGTGTTAACGTGAAGATGTAATGACGAACCACATTTATATGCAAAGAGTTCTCATGCCAACACACAAACATGCAAGGTAAAACAGGTTATAGCAACAACCAAATAATATCATCGACAAAGTTTGAGGAGTTTAAGAATTTGAAACCTGGCCCCGCGATTCCTCGTACACGATCGAACTAACTCCCGAGCTCGTAAACTTACTGGATAAACTGGACTAGAGAGTCCAAAAGAGTACTGAAAGGGAAACTGGCATGTACCTGAAAACCGGAGTGTTGATACTCTAGATTAGTCTCGCGCGCTACTAATATAGTCTCGTCCGAGACTCTTTTGTCAGTTCAATGCTTCAAGTTCCTACGGAATACTTAGACTGTGCTAATGAAAACAAACAAGACTTGGTTCACAGATATCTGTTAGTAGAAAAAGTTGGGGCAATAAGGTATGTAACACGTTAGTATTACAAAAGAAATGGAAATTAAAAAGATGAGGAGGTAGGGGAGGGGGTTTTTATGTTTGATGTATTCCAGTTATTACGTTAAATGTCTAGAGTCCTTTCCCAGCAGCGGCGCCATTTGATAAATGCTAATTTTCATATATTTTTTGTTTTAGTTACTTAAGTCTGAGGTCCACAGTCCAAAGTCCGAAGACCAAAGTTCAAAGTCCGTATTATCGTCCGTTTAGTCAAGTTACCTTACTCACGTGAGTTTGGTAGGATAGGTCGAGTAAGGGATCGTCCAAACCTTAGGGCTCGGCAAGGTTCACAACTGGAATTACAACTTTTAGTGAGTAGGATTTTAGGTTTTTTTTTAGTTGGTTTAATTAATTTAACGGAAATATAAATAATGTAAATTACTAACGGCGATTTCAATGTAAATAAACAAAGATAGAGAAACAGGGAGAGGGTTAATCATGCTCATGCAAGAATCATTTTTTAACAGTTTATATTACCACAACACTATAACTCTAATTCGTCTCGAGTTCATAGACAAATCCAAGACAACGTCGAGTATTGATCCCTAACAAAATGCCCACATCTCTGAGACGCATCGCACTAACATAAGAAGTTGAACTACTATTTCATCTCTGGAATATCATTTCAGCTCCTGGCTCGATTCTACATACATCATTTGGACTAATTAGAGAGTCAGTCGACACGTAGAGTCGCTGAGACTGTTTCCGAGCATCAGCACTCCAACTTTGTACAGTCTCAGTCATTTTGGGACTGAATGTCTAATCTACACCTAATTCCTAAGTAGTGATTCTAGAATATTAAAGAGTCAATCCGGATTTTCACACGAGCATCATAACCCTCCCCCTGAGGGGGGGGATTAGCTCATGGTCATTGGAAGAATAATTAAACTTGCTGTATGCATTAAATAAATAAATGCAGGACAAAAATTAAACTGGAAAAGAAATGACTTTCATTAAGAAGAAAATGACTTATATTATTATTAAGTCCATTGAAATAAAAGGGACATAATTTAAGTCTTTGAAATGAAACTAAGCGAGTGCTTTTTGAGGCTAAAGCATAAAAATCTTTGAAAATATTTGAAGACCCCCCTCTCATATATATAATTTGGATGGCTCGTGAAGCTTTTAATTGGATTTTGTCCTTTTGTTGAATTGCGAGACTCAAAACTTTGAAATACAAAGTTTTGGTTTTACCTGGTTTAATTTTAGCTTTTGTCTTTTTCTCCATATCAAACCAAATTTTGTTTTTGGTTTTGTCTTGTAGCCCAATTCAATTTAAACTTTGAATTGGTACGTGTCTTCTCACATTGCAAGGTGGCACAAATTTGTGACTATCTCTTGCCACCTGCTTATGCTGACTCGTCATGCCTTTTGGGCCCGCCGAGTGGGTCCACTTAGTGTGTCCAGTGGCAGCGCTGATATTGGCATTTTTACAATTTTCTGTCTTTGCGTAGAGTTGGTCGCCCTGGTCGCTCTGGCAGTTCACTAGCCAACGTCGGCATCTAGATTTATCAAATGTGAGCTTCGAAAGTTTGCTGCTTCTTTATATGTGGACCCGTTCTGCACTGGTTTTGTTTTTTTTTGGAAACTTTGGCTCTAGTCAGGCTTTGTTAGGCTTCACTGGGGTTGAGTGGGGAACTTCAAATATTCCAGTATTCCCATACTTCGTTGCATGTTTTATCATTATATTCATGTTAACTGCGGAAACCTGCAAAAGTACAAAAATATAATTATTACATGATTATTAAACACATAATCGATCAAAATGCTATGTCTCTCCGGGTTTAATATTACAGTTTTGGGTGCTTATCACACCCATTATCCCACCTCTTGAATCAAGGGTCAGATTTAGGAGGTGCAACCAGAAAGATATCAAGCCATTGGATTTTTCTTCATCAATACTCAGCCATTGGATCAAACTCATTATCATATTTGAATCCACGCCCAAAAGCTATAAATATGAGTCTCATTCACCCACAAAAAATATCTGGAGCTAGGAATTCGGAGTTAATAATCTGGACCTAGCTATTCAGAGCTAATAGCCTAGTAGTTTTCTTTTCTTGAGTGTTCTTTTTTTTTCTTTTCTAGTTCATCATTCTAGAGTAGAATTTCTTTAGTTTAATATGGAGTTGAAGGTAAAATTTTGACTTCGAGGTTTTTCTAATGAAGTTCTTCGTCTTTAGTCTTCTTTTCCCCTCTTTCGATCTTGAGTAGAAGCTTCTTTTCACCAAAAGTTGTTTTTTTCTCAAATCACCTGTTTCAATCCAAAATTCACAGCTGTCAATTCCAAATGAAGTTTATCATCATCATTCATCAACAATCAATCAAGATCATCAATCAATCAATCAATCTACAATCAAGTATGAGACAACATTCCAAACAAGGTGACATTTTTTTTTTCTCTTTTATTTTAATTAGTATTGCATATTAGGATTATTTTTTTTAGTTTTATTATAGCATATAGTTATTAGTTTTTTAATAATTTAGTGAAGATCATCCAACTTGGTAGATTAATGTTTCAAGCTTTCTTCATTTGCATATCTTAATACATTACACCTCAATAGAAGTAAGGCTGGTTTTACCAGGCGAGTGTAGGTGCCTAACACCTTCCCACATCGTACCTTGACTCCCGAACCCAATAATCATATAGTTTCGGGGCTAGTCCTTCACATAGGTTTTACTCCAACTTTTATTTAATAAAGTTAGTGGCGACTCTAAAATAAATTGCATAGACCTAGGTACACATTTTTGTACGTACAAGTTTTTTGGCGACTCCGCTGGGGATGTCCCTAGAGAGTCAGACTTATGTTTTCTTTTGAGGTGTTTCATTTAAGATAGGAAAGAAGAAGGCTTATCCGGCAGCCAGGATTAAGATTATCTTGTGCAACCGTTAACTCGCTTATGGAAATGGAGAATCTACCAGCTAATTCTCCTCAAGGGTCTCTTCCACTAGCGTCTCAGCCAATGGTTAGTTCCCCACTTATCTCTCAAGGTGAACAATCACTGTCTAGCAATGGACAACCACCCCAAGGAGGTGGTCAGAGTCCAACATCATCCCCTCCTAGATCGGAAGAACTAATGAGACAAGCAATGGAGAGAATGTTTCAAGAAATGCTACCAAAATTCATGAACATGGGGCAAGGACAATTGTCTCAAGGGCAATCCACTCCGCTACCACCACCAAGGTTTGATTTTAACCTACCTACTCCACAAGCTCTGCTGCCTACTAGGAATTTCATGCATAAATCCACCCAACTACAACTTCCTATACCAACTCAGACTCCAAGCCAACCCATCTCTTATATCGACCCTACCTACATGGCACAACCCACCGTTCACCATTCATACTACAACCCAAACCAATATACATCCACACCCATGTTCTACACCATTCATGTTCCCTCCTCCATACATCACACAGACACCACAACCTACCACTTATATGAACACCCAAAATCAAATTCCTATCATCCAAGATCAATACCAAGGCCCAGTGGCAGATAGATTGAAAAAGCTTGAGGAGGCATTAACTAAGATTAAAGCAGATGAGTTCGATTTGGATAGTTATTGTCCATATCCACAAATTAGGGTTCCACATGGTTTCGAATTCCCTAAGATGGAAAGATATGACGGAACTGGGTGTCCTAAAGCCCATGTGAAAATGTACGCTAGCTACTTGTAGCCTATGGGAATCGGGCCAGAACTGTTGGTCCAATTATTCTAGAGGAGTTTAAAGGGTGCGACACTGACTTGGTGGATGAACACAGATGCTCAGAAGATGAGAACGTGGGATGAACTTGCAACAGTTTTTGTGACCCATTTTTCATACAATACAGACATCCAGATGGGTCGAAGACAATTGGAGGCACTCAAGCAAGGTCCGATCGAGACATTTCCGAGTATGTAACCGGTGGAGGACTAAAGCAGCTCAGATTCTAGAGGCCGTCGAGGAGGGCCAAACATATTCGAATGGTGGTAAAAGTTTGAACTCCGAATATGCAAATCGATTGAGTCTCAGCTATCATCCATCTTTTCAGGCTATGGTTTCGGTAGGGACTCAAATTGAAGATGCTTTAGCTTGTGGAACTATGACCTCAATTGTATCTTCAGGTTCAAACGATGCTCGAAGAAGAAGCCACCTTCGCCATCATCAATAAGCAAAAAGGACACACACGCTTATTGTCACACAAGTCTGAGCCTCACCACACGCCATTGCATGCAAGAAGAGGTGACAACTCATCCTTCTTCCAATCAGATTGCATATCCTCCAAGACAACAAGGATATCAAAATAGAGGGTTCCCTAAGCCACAGAGACAATTCACAGAGCTACCGTACCCATTGTCGGTTATTCTCAAGGCTTTGATTCAGCAAGGCCTAGTTACACCATTGCAGCCTAGGCATCCTCCAAATCCACTACCATATTGGTATGATGCCTCTAAACATTGTGATTTCCATCAGTCTATTAGACATCCTACAGAAAATTGTGGAGCTCTCAAGCATGCGATACAAGATTTGATCGAATCAGGGAGAATTGATGCATCACATCTCGGTATTCCAAATGTTGTGACGAATCCATTACCGTAATATAATGGAGAAGTTCACACATTAGAGCCTGTCAAGAAAAGTTCAGCCTCATTCATTACCCCACTCAAGCAAACATCCAAGGTTAGTGCCATGTCGCTCTTCAAGCCGTTCAATTTTCAAGATGCAATTAAAGATTACAAGGCACAAACACAAGCAAGGCCCAAGGCCAAGGCTATATCGTTGGATGAAAAAGTGGCACCTCTGTTTGCTGAATCACCAACTAAGAAGACACCATTACCGGCTCCACCTTTGTTGCATGTTCTAGATAAGGAGTTTGATAAGCCTAAAGATAAGGTATATACTTCACCATCTTCTTTACGACAGTTGAAGGTTTGTGAGCCAAGTTTGTTAGAAGACCAAAAGGTCCAAGAAGTGGTACTTGAGAAGTCTACCAAGTCTATGTTCGAACTAGGTGACCAGGATTCTCAAAACATCTCCCTGATAGATGATGCAAAAGATTATGGTATCGAGCTCTTTGACATGTTTTGTCCTCCTATTTTTTACGAGGAAAAAGATTCCATTTCTGCTATCAAGATCACTTCACTAGAATACAATGAAGAGGATTATAGTGATGCTTTCACAACACTTTTCTCTGAAGACCAGCTCATAATGGCTAAGCCATATTCCAATGTTAGGCATTTTGAGAGTCTTACTCCTAGTCCCAAAGACTTGACATCTTCCTCACACTTGGAAGATCAGATGCCGAGCTCAAGAAAATCGAAGTCATTTACCATTGCAATATTCTAGCAGGTTATTCTTCTAATGACCTTATTGGTGTTTGGTGAATGGGACTACTCTATGTTTGTCTCTTCAAGATCTAGTTCTTATCAAACCCAGAACAAGTTGACAATAGAGAGGTTGGGAAACACCACCAACCATGGTCATATGAAATGGCCATTCGATCATCACCACTACTTTCAAGCTAGGGGCACGTCTAGGCACTCATGTGTCTTTGATGGCATTCATGCACTAAACCCAGGATGGAAAGCTGACTTCGTAGGGTGTGTGGCGTATAAATCACAGAGCATCAAGAAATTTGATATGTTGCTCATGGAGATACCGCATCATTTAGGAAATTCATCACTCATGCATGGAGCTGCAACACTGGTTGAGGGGTTCCGGATCAATTTCTCTCCTATATTTGATCCCGGTCCGCTGATTGGCACAGATAAGTTTTCTACTCTCAATTAGTTTGTTTTATTATTTTATGAATAAAAAAGAGAACAAAAATCCAAAATCCAAAAAAATCAAATATTTCAAAAATCCAAAAAAATTCAAATATTTCAAAAATCCAAAAAAATCAAAAAAAGTTTTAAAACTCCCGTAGATATGATTTACCCACTTGCTTTAGTGCAAGATGATTGAATGACTTGTGTAGATTATTATGATCCCATCCCCCCCGACGATGAAGAAGGAATAGACAATGAAGTTGTTGAGTCCATTCTTTCTCATGAGCAGTCTGAGGATTGACAGACGCTAGTCATTGTGGAGACAAAGACCATCAACCTTGGCACCACAGATGAATCACATTATGTGTAGATTGATATAACCTTGATCCCCTATGAGCGTTGAAGCCTAATCAAATTACTGAAGGAATCCATAGAAGTGTTGATCATATCTATAACAATCTATTGTCTTAAGGTGGTACATGATTTTCATTATTCGAAGATGAGAGAATCACTCCCCGAGAAGAAGAGATTGAGGAGGAAGAAAGTTCAGTGGTTATGTTTGAGAAGATTTTTCAAATGTCTAAGATCACCAATATCAACATCAGCATTCATCATTATGAATTTACCCTCGTGGAGAGGGCAAAACTCCACAACATCATTTGATCAACTACCCTACTGAAGAAGGGGAATATTCTGCATTCCATCAATCAACGACTACTTAGCCAATCATCCAATCAGCTACCCTACCGTGGAGAGGGCAAACTCCATATTGCATCCATCAAAGACATGAGAGCTATCTATCAAAGAAGTCAATTGACTCGAATCTGACTACATCAAAGAGCAGAATGCTGAGAGGAGTTCATCTACAATCAACATTCTTGAGAGCCGAGGTATATGAAGGAGGGCATTGATGTTCTACTGGGACTTAGATACCAATGGAGACAGATTGTTGCAAGTAAAGCTGAGCAAGCAGATCCAGACTAGAGTGGAATCAATGAACCAGAAAGCTCAAACCCAACAGTGAATGTCCATTCACTATAAAGATTCTACATGAAAAATCCTACCAATGCCGACCAATTAAAGAGGTACTTTT
This sequence comes from Coptis chinensis, assembly GCF_015680905.1. Lineage (NCBI taxonomy): Eukaryota > Viridiplantae > Streptophyta > Magnoliopsida > Ranunculales > Ranunculaceae > Coptis > Coptis chinensis. The sequence goes on along the minus strand of NC_141456.1, from coordinate 19,033,295 downwards.
TTTAACCCAACTTTGTTTATTTTAAGATGAAAAGTATAATGGAAATCTTAGAGAGACGATGGAACAGGCCATCTTTGATCGTTTTGTTTTTAGCCTCATAAAACCCACCTAATATCATATGTTACCATTAGAATCCCATTTGAGCCTTAGCCTATTTTTTTGTTTTCCCACAATACAAGCCCATATCTTTTAGGAAGCCTAATAAATCTTTGGCCTACCCATAGATTACTCATACCCACTCTTATAGAACTTGTCATATTCTAGGGGCATCATTTCATCCATCTTTGATCACGAAACAATCACCCCCCATGTTATTTATCCCAAGAAGATGTTGAAAAAAAATCATAGTGCCAGGGGCAAAAAAAAAAAACCGTCAGAACTCAAAATGCTTAGAGTTGCACAAAATAATCAATGCTAGTCCAAAATGGAAAACCTAAACAAGGGGCAGTTTCGTTTGAGATTTGGAATCATCTCACTACCATCATTCCAATTACTCATCCCTTTATATGACAAATTCTACTCCAAAAATAAATTTTGATCATATCCCTTCTTTCTGAGCCCGTCACCTAAGCCTACATTATAGTCCTATGAAAGTCCGCTCTTGATCTCTAAGTCCACTATATCTCCTAGTTAAGAAGTACTCAAGGCAAAAAAATATATATATATATAATAATAATAAAAAAAAAAAAATGGAAGGCATTGGAGGATTCACTACTAGTGATTGCGATGTATGAGGAAGTCGTCTCCAAAAGATTGGTCCTATACTTTATGCTCTGTCTGTTCTGGAAGAAAGTTTTGGGCGTCGTTCAGTGCTTTGTGAAGGTCAAACAATCAAAGGGAAAAGAATATCATCTAATTCATAGGTGCCAAGTTTGATCGTACTTCTATCCTGTGGTCATCCTCATGCTTATCTTTTTGTCGGTAACTCATTCCCGCCCTCACTTGTTATTCAATTATCTGTGGTATTTCTTATTCTGTGAAAAAAAATTGTTTTGTTTTCCATGGTTTTCAAAATTGTTTTCAAAATGAATTTAAAAAAAAATTTTGATTTGTTTTCAAAAACTTGGTTTGCTTTGGATGGCTTTTGATGAAAAATCTAGGATTTCAAGCACGTAGAAAATTCTAAAGCCAATATTCCTAACTAAACTATGTACTTTTTGTACTAACATAGCATTCAAATAATTTGGTCTGCACATCCATCATAATCTAACCACTCATGCATATTCACGCTAATATAGTTGCATTTGTTTTCATGCATATCATGTATATTTCACTCCATTGTAATATGTGTAGTGAGAAATAAATTGTCTAACCTTTGCTGAGGAAGTGTCTCCAAGTTTTATAGTTGCTAAATGCCAAGAGCATGTGAGAGCAAGGCTGCCATTGGTGAATAAGGTAAGTGAGATTCCATTATATGTTGCCCCAAAGAATCATTGTTAGTTCGAAAAAAAAAAAAAAAAAAAAAAAAAAAAAATGTGTTACCATAGCATGGCGTGGTTTGTAGTGTGTGGCTTAGCCATCGCTTCTTCTCTCCTGGACATATAAGGTACGGCTCTCCCATCACTTTTTTCTTCACTAGACAGTGGGAAGGTATGTTTATTCCTCCTTTGGTCCTGTTTATATAGGTGTGGTTGGACGGGTTTAATTAGAAAGTGCACATTCATGTGTGATTGAGCGGTGGACCAGTTTACAAAAAGTGAAACTGTTCGTTTTGTCCGCTTTTGGTTTACTAAATAGAAACGTTTCAATTTGGATAAAAGACAAAATGGTTTGACCGTTCAAAGTTTCTTTCCTGTTTAAAAAGCTGTTCTAATTCAATTATTCGGTGCAAGCACCAGATAAGGAAGGTCGGGTACCCCTTACCTATTTTGGCATAAGGTTCGGTCCTGTTCAACCAGGTTTGGACCCGTTTGATCCGGTTTTGACCAGGTTGACCCGGTTTTGACCAGGTTGAGTCGGTTTTGATTTGTTTGACTGTTGACCAAGTTTGAAAAAAAAAATAAAAAATTTCAAAAATATAAAAATAAAAAATGATGAATATTAGTACCATGTGGTTCTTATCCTCCAGCATGAGAAAATATTCATCAAATTTTGTTTTCACCGCACTATTGGCAACCACTTGATCATTAATATCATTTCGGTAACTCCATTTGTGCAACATTAAAATTGTTTGAGAGAACAATGTCAGTTTTACTGACAGCCTCACGGATGGATCAGCCTAAACTCATAGTGACACTCTTTTCCAATCCAAGTATACTTGAACGTAATTGATTGATTGATTGATTGAATTTGAATATCATCATCCCCAGCATCCATCTTTCATCTCCAGCACATCTCTTATCTTCCCCAGCAGGGTTTGTCTGTGTCTTCGTCCATCTTCTTTATAATCTCCCATCCCCAGTGGATCTTCTTGCTCTTTCCGGTGAGTCTTTCCTTTGGTCAGTGTTTGGTTATCACCATTATATGAGAATCTTTAATCTAAGTCAAAATAATGAATGAATTAATCTATCCATTTAATTTCACCAGTTTTCCAAAATGAATTTGAAAATATCGATTTCAAAAAAAAAAAAAAAAAAAAAAAAAAAAAAAAAATATATATATATATATATATATATATATATATATATATATATATATATATATATATATATATATATATCCCTTGATTTCAAAAAAGTTGTTCATCATTTTCAGAAAATATTTTTCAATCAACCAATATCATGTTACGCGGTGTAAGTCCGTCCGATGCTTCCGCTAGCATTGATATTTTGTATTGTGGTATAAGTCCGTCCGATGCTTCCACATATAATCTAGTCACCATGTTGCGTGGTATAAGTCCGTTCGATGCATCCACCAACATTCAATCATTTTTAAGCCCTCACAAACAACTTGAAAAAATTGAGGATTTCAAATATCGAGGAAAATGCCCTTTTTCAAAAATATTTTTCAAATGAATTTTCAAAAATTGCATGAGATCTTTTGGCTGGAACTTGGCAAAAATGGTTTGTCTCCATGGCTTTGCCGTTCAGTTGCAAGCAACCTCCGCCAAAGAAGGGCAACTGTAGACACCCCATTTTTGCACCCCAAGCATAATTTATTCACGATTTTGCCTTGAATTAAATTTGATCATATAAGGTGATTTATTTTCTATAGTCTTCTTTTCTATATCAAACTTCTTTCTTTTCATCTTTTTTTAGTGTCTTTAGACTCTCCTCATTATGTTCTAGCTATGGTTGAAGTTTCGTTGCTTTCTGAGTTTTGAGCTGAAAATGACCAAAATGCCCATGTAACCCTTTGGAGCCCAAATCTCATTTTTTCCACTCTTTATTTGGATGAGATTATTTCATATTTGAATTCCCCTTGAAAAATCCTTCGAAATGAGTACAAGCTTGCCTAGGTTCCTTTTGGATTTCAGAAACCCTAATCTTGCCCTATCCCGTTTCAGCCCATTGTGCGCATTGTTGAGTGCAACAATATTTTGGAGTAATATTTCGACCCAAGGGTGTTTTTAAGAGTTCATGGGCCTTCCTAATTGATTAATGAACATTTTTTGTGAATAAGAGTTTGCCTAATTTTGACCCGGTCAAAGGAAATTTCCAGTATTGAAAATATAGTCAAAATAGGCATTTTTGTGGATTTTGGACTTGTGCTCGTGGGCTGTGGATCCAGCTCGAGTTGGACCTTTTCATTAGGTTTTCTAGCCCATTTTCAAGCCTCCAAAAACCTATAGAACCTTCTTTATTTGTTTGATTTGATTTGATCCCAAAAATCAAGAATATTTTAGAGAATATGCCATTTTGGAGCCAAGTTTGGAAACCTTGGATTATGGGCTCATTAAGGACGTGTAGGGTTTAATTATTTGCCCTAATCCATCTAAAAGATCCAAAGATCAAGGGCCAAGATTGCACCCCTTATCCCACATCTTGAATCAAGGGCCAGATTTAGGAGGTGCAACTAGAAAGAGATCAAGCCATTGGATTTTTCTTCATCAATACTCAGCCATTGGATCAAACTCATTACCATATTTGAATCCATGCCCAAAAGCTATAAATATGGGTCTCATTCACCCACAAAAAACATCTGGAGCTAGGAATTAGGAGTTAATAATCTGGACCTAGCTATTCAGAGCTAATAGCCTAGTAGTTTTCTTTTCTTGAGTGTTCTTTTTTTCCTTTTCTAGTTCATCATTCTAGAGTAGAATTTCTTTAGTTTAATCTGGAGTTGAAGGTAAAATTTTGACTTCGAGGTTTTTCTAATGAAGTTTTTCGTGTTCTTCGTCTTTAGTCTTATTTTCCCCTCTTTCGATCTTGAGTAGAAGCTTCTTTTCACCAAAAGTTGTTTTTTTCTCAAATCACCTGTTTCAATCCAAAATTCACAGTTGTCAATTCCAAATCAAGTTTATCATCATCATTCATCAACAATCAATCAAGATCATCAATCAATCGATCAATCTACAATCAAGTATGAGACAACATTCCAAACAAGGTGACATTTTTTTTTTAATTAGTATTGCATATTAGGATTATTTTTTTTTTAGTTTTATTATAGCATATAGTTATTAGTTTTTTAATAATTTAGTGAAGATCATCCAACTTGATAGATTAATGTTTCAAGCTTTCTTCGTTTGCATATCTTAATACATTACACCTCAATAGAAGTAAGGCTGGTTTTACCAGGCGAGCGTGGGTGCCTAACACCTTCCCACATCGTACCTTGACTCCCGAACCCAACAATCATATAGTTTCGAGGGCTAGTCCTTCACATAGGTTTTACTCAACTTTTCCTTAATAAAGTTAGTGGCGACTCTAAAATAAATTGCATAGACCTAGGTACACATTTTTGAGCGTACACATTTGTTAGTCAGTTTTACAAATTTAATAATACACAGCCTGCAGGATTAATATTTTAATTCGACTACATTTCAAAATATAATAAAAATTTAAGACGTAATTACCTGCAAGATAATACTAAATCCCTATATTTGCCCCTTGCTAGATTTAGTACGCACACCTCATCCATGCCTCTAAACAAATACGCATAAATGGCACCGCCAAAGTCAATATCTTTCATGACCGACCTATCCAAAAGATCCGTAACAAGGGAAAGGCGAATGGAACTTGCTCTTGTTTTGTGAAAAGCTTTAGTCAAACCATATAAAATAGAAAAGCAAGTATGTACTCCTCCTCGTGATCAGCCCCTAGCTCCCACCCTTTAGGTTTCTCCAAAATGTAATTCACATGCCTATCTTCAAACCATCTACATTGTATCCCAGTGCCTGTCCAATTAGATGGAGTCAACCTCAATGCCTTAGCTGGATCATCGTCTTTAAATTCTTTTCCAGGAAATAGCTGTTGCGCCGTTTCAAAAGTCTCATAACTGCGGTTAGATTGTAACAATCTTCTTCTCCCTATACTCAACCTCGTAAGCATGGAGAAATCTAATGGGGTGATGGTGGCCTCTCCCGAAGGAAAGTGGAAGCTATGTGTGGTATGTGTGGTATCCCACCAATGCTCAAGTAAGGCGTACGTTAGTGCCTTGTCATTTTTCAAATATGGCACGTCTATGATACCACCAAACGGAGTCGCCAATTCATATAAACCCCGGCTCCTTTCTACTCCAGAGAGCTTTCCAAAAAAAATTAACTGATTCCTAAAACAACAAATCAACCAAAGAGTTACACCCTGTGATTAGTCATTACATAAAAAAAAAGGTTCATTAATTAAAATAGTATACGATTAGGAATTCAAACACCAAAGTTTGTTTATAGACATTTAAACAAACGATTTCTAATCATGTAAATCTTAAATAAAAATATACTAAAACTTACTTGGTTTTCAAGCACTCGCTTTGATACATGCGTTTCTGGGCTTCGAATCAGTGGTGGCCATGTTGTTGTGGATTGATAAATGGTGGAAAAACAATGGGTTCAAGTGTGTTTTCATCCGGTGTTTGAGCGACAAATTCGTCTTCTTGCCCCAAGTTTCTTACACTAGACGTTGTTGATTCTTCTTCGTGGAGCTCTTTACCACCAAATTTTTTTTTGCGAAGAGGCATTGGAAGAGAAAATGGAGAATAATGGAGTTGAGAGAAAGAAGAAGGAGAGTTTCGGTCTACTGGACTGTTTTTGTGTTTTTTCTTTTGCAAAACAAGTGACACGTTACTCAAAGTGACGTGCTTCTTAAAATAGAAGCGGGACGTTTCTTCAAGAAACAAAACAAAAGTGGGACGTTACTTAAAGTGACGTTTGAATCAATTAATTTCTTAAATGTCAGTTCGACAAACGTTCGTCCTTGAAAATACACTTTGCTCATTTTGCCCCATTGGAAACTATTCAGGGTGTATATTTTGCTTGAATATATCATACAAGAGTGGGGGGTGTAAAATCCTAGTGGCACCTATGTGGAGCCTATGTGGGAGTGTAAAATTACACCCTCCATTGGAGATGCCCTTAGGAGTATAAGTTTAAAAGTTTAGGCTCTGCTAAGCTTTCTTTGATGGTTGATAATTTGATTTTCTTTTTCCATGAAGTTATATACTAATTATGCTAGCCTAACTAAATTGTAAGTGCCAATTGGCCATAACTACCAAATTCAATGTGAATCTTTAGAATATTTTATTCAAGATATTTTAGCCATTGATCCCTAAGTACGTGCTTATTAAGGCGGAAGTTCTTTAGATGAATTTTGAAGTTTGAGACGGTAATATGGTGTGCGCGCAAGTACAAAAAACAATCAAGTGTATCTGTTACAGTGCATAAATATTTGATTGGGAAATAAAACTTGAATAATTATAGATACTTATCACAAGAGTTTTTATATGAGTTTTATATAATCTTTACCGTACCTTTTGTCATGATTACTTAGTATATTCTTGCTAGGTGGACTTGGTTTTGGTTTACTTGCTACTAACTATAGAGTATAGATCGGCACAAGTTTTTTGGTATAGCAAGTGGATATTACGATCAGTTCTTTAGTAAATACGTTGACATATTGGGTATTGATTTATTAAGTTTTTGATGCTATATATGCATTTTATAGATGATACATTACATCAACATTGCTTCTATGTAGAGCTAAGATTATGCGCCAGGTGAAAATCAAATGTGGCCATTACTTGATTAAGCCAACCAATATATGTACGTAAGGTTGATGTGTGCTTCTTTACAATATAGGTATATATTTGGTGTCAATGCATCGTAATATCATGTGGCAGTCTCCATTATGGCAATGCTTTTGGGATCCAAGTGGTCACGCGGATAGAATTAAAACTATAAGTGAACCGCAATATTAACACTTAAAACACCTTTTCTCTTATGCTATCAATTTTGATTAATTTTATGCTGCTTATGTGCAATAGTTGTTTAAATTGTTGATCAAGCCCTGCATAACTAAGTGTAGTTAGTAGTACTAACTACATTTTTGTGTAGATTAAAGGGTGTTCATTGAAAGACATACTACCTGGGTTAGGCTTACCTTGGTTAAAAGAAAACCAATATTTTAAAATTTTGCTCATTGACATGAGCAGCACCGCTAAAGTATATCGGAAACAACCGAAAGGTAACTATCACATGAGTCCATATGAAAAGCTTAAAAGTCCAATAGAAAGAAAATAATATATGGATTATGTTATATGTAAGAATAAACATGTCTTAATTTGAAGGTAAAGTCACCCTTTGCATTAGAACGCCTATTTACAAGAACTTTTATACTGTGCTACTTAAGTTTGCTTGGTTTAATTTCTTAGGTTAATCGAGAGGTATATATTCAGTCATTTAAATGAGTTGATCACTCAAAACAAACTATCACCCAGTCAGCTCAACAAAAACGTAATGCACTACTTGTTGATATATATGATGGTATCTCAAACTCCTTACTTTTTCATTTTTTCCCCGACTTAAGTGGCAATGGCTTTTCAAACACTATTACAATGAGGTAATAATTCTCATATAATCTTAAGCCATTTAAAGTTCACTTACAATTTTGTAGGCTTATGGGCATTTGATGTTCTTATATATTTATTGTCTCTGAGTTGCTTATGATCATTTATTCCATTTTTTGTTTTAAGTTTTGTACTTTGCACGATCCTATTATGACATGTTTTATGGTGATAGTTATAGTGTTGGGTTTTTGAATTATCATGGGTTTATGGTCTATTAGTTATTTATAGTCAAAGTATGACATCTTACACATAGCCTAAAAGCAAAGCCCATCTATTAAACATATGTTCCCAATTTTTTTTGGAAAGTAACCCAAAATTAAAATTTAACAAAGTTCAGTAAGAAAATAAGTTATTTGTGCTAACTCTGTTGAGTTATTTATTTGTGTATATCTTAAGCCTTACAAGTCATCAGTCTAATTTGAAGTAGGAAAGGTTAAGTAAATTTAAGGGTTTCAATGTGCCTTTTGTTTCGAATAACTATACCAGTATTGCACTTGATCTTCCTTGAACAAATATAAATATTTTTGATACTTTTCGATACAAAATTATTTTTCTAAGAGCTATATTAGTTTATGTAAGTTATAATCGCTTAAAGTTGTGGTATCGTTAAAGCAGTATTCTGCCTCTCTTTATATTTTAACTTGGTGTGTCGTTGTTAGGATTAGTAACCTCACAATATATAAATCTATTTTGCAGGTACAAGTGGTGGTTGTTAAATTGAATACCGTTATTTCAATGCTAGGGCACAACAGATGTATGGTTTACGAACTGATTTATGTCTCTCGCTAACACGATATGCAGCACATATTCAACCCTCTTCTTCTCAATTTTCATTGGAGTCATTAATTCGTTTTCAAATTGTGTTGATTTAAAAATACAAGGTGTGTTATTTGGTTAATTAAATGTGGGGCATTTAAAACACTTAGTTATGTATGTTCAATGTGATAAGGATACTCAAATAGGACTTTGATTGCCATCAATTAGCTTTGTACTGTTCACAATTCTTTCCATCTTTATAGACACCTTGCTACTTTGACTATGGAGTGCACGATCAGATTTCATATATACATGTTGGAAGAATCAAATGATGTTGTTGAGTTATTTACAAATATTTATTTTTTCTTTTTATTATTATCTTAACTGTATTTTAGTGAGGAACCATGTCATATAACGACGCTATCAATTATATGAAAATCCATGTTCATGTTGCGTTGCATTCTTTTGTGTCGAGAATGAATAATTAGGTATTAATGAAGGGAGTCAGATATTAACAAATAGAATATGGGATGTGCCTTTGCAGGGAAGAAAATATTGTTTGCAGGTGGGCTTGATTAAAGATATATACCATAACCAAGTTGAGGATCATTTGAAGCTTCCAGACTTGAGGGGGAAGTTCAGCTCTACATCTCTCCTATGGTTAAATTAAATTAGACATAGAAACATTGCCTTGACATTACTTAGTGTGGAACATACATGCACCCAACACATGGTACTAATGTGTGGAAACTTGCTTATAAATGTGCATCTACTTATCAAAAACAAGAGAACAAGGCAGGAAACTAGCGTTAAAGCGTTCTATGTTGCAAGGAGGGTCACTAGAACATTTATATCATAGAAGAGGAGGAAGTAGATTCCCTGAGCAGCCTGATGTTGTCACTAACAACTTTTCATTCCAAAATGGTAGTTGCAGTATATATATAGATCAGTTTTTTACTAGCCATCTACAAATCTACAATGTATATCCCTTGTTTATACTTTATACTAGCCATTTTTCCCTACCTATGGCGGGGATTGTTTATTTAATATTGAAAAAACCTGTTTATTATTATTATTATTATTTTAAAGTTTAGAGGTTATGGCCGACCTCAACCTGTATTAAGATAATCTCTGAAGTACATAGTTCATTTCCTGTCCTCTTCTACAATAGAGTGTAACTTAGAGTCCAGAGGAGGGGAGAAGGAAATAACCTGATCAACTGATGATCTATACAACTTCGAAAGGTAGTCAGTTACCTGATTACCCTCTCTATACACATGCTTAAAAATACAACCCACAAAAGAACTTTTAAGGGATATTATCTGGGACACTATATTAGTGCAGTACCACAGGCTTCGAGCAAGGCCATTGATGATGTTGATAGCACCTAGAGAGTCAGAATTAATTTCCAGTTTTGCTATACTTAAGAATTGGGCTTGTTTAAGGCCCATAGCAATAGCAAAGAGTTCTTGGAAGATGACAGAAGGCTTAGATGAACTTCCTGCAAATCCCAAAAGAACATTCCCCTGAGAGTCTCTGATAGTACCTCCATACCCATTACCTGATTCCTGCACTGAACCATCTGTGTTGAGCATATAATAATCTTCCTCTAGGATCCTCCAAGTGCAACCGATTTGCTCATGAATAGTGAAGTTAAGGTCTAGTCCCAGTCTAGCAGCCAGAGCTCGATTCGCTGGTGAGTCATTCAATTCTGATAGGTTTTGCTGAAGGTAGATCTTCATATAAGACATGATCTTGAAGCTGAGCTATTGTTCCGTGAGCTTCAGGTTCTTTTTCTTCCTTCTATTTCTTTCGCACCAGAGCTCATGTACCATGGCTCCAACAAAAGCTTTGTATATCTCCACAGGTGAGGAAGTATGCCTACAAATTCTAAAGATGTTGTACCATTCTTCCGTAGAGTTCTTTACAATACTAGATTAACCAATGTTGCTTTTGACCATTTCCCAAACTTTTTTCAAGTACTGGCCATTGAAGAAAAGATGTTTGGAGTGTTATGTAGAAGAATTGCAAAAGCTACACAGAGAATGGTGCAAAACTTTCTTCTGGATCAATTTGTCTTGAGTGAGCAGATAGTTAGCAAGAAGTTGCCATAGAGTGAAGGAGTGTTTAGGAATGGACAGCTTACCCCATACAACTCTATACCATTTGACCTTAGCACGAACTCTCTTGAGGACAGCATAGGCAGACTTAACTGAGAAACCACTAGAGCTACTTGGAGACCAGACAACCTCATCTTTATCTAGATATCTATTCAGTTATGTATCCATGATTTATTTCTTGATGTTACCTTCAGGAAGAGAGGTGATTAAAGAAGACCATTCTCCATGTTCTAGAATATCACTAACCTTTGCATCTTCTTGAAGGTTAATGAGATTTCTTGCATCAGGCAATTCCCAAATAGGAGTGGAAGAGCACCAGGGATCATGCCAGAAAAGAGTCTCTAATCCCTTAGCAATGACATACTTGATATATCTTCTTGCTGTACTTCTCTGTTTGAGTATCCCTTTCCATACCCAAGAGCAACTCGAAGGAATTTTCATAGTCCAGAAGTGGTGCTTCTTAATCTGTTGGCTCCATGTCCAATCAACCCATAGAGAATCCTCTTCACTAGCAATTCTATATACCATACCACAATAGGCAGCCCTGTTCCAAGTTCTAGCATCTGTCATGCCTAGTCCTCCTTGTTCTTTAGAATACCTCAAGGTTTCATGACTTGCATGGTGCATTTTGGTTGTCATATTAGGCCCAGACCAGAAAAAACGATTGCATATCTTAGAAACCTTGTCAAGAACCTTTTTTGGGAGAACAAAAGTTTTAGACCAATAAACTTGGAAAGAAAATAGCACTGACTGAATGAGTTCTAATATTCCTGCTCTTGACAAACTTATATTCTTCTAGTTTGAGATTATAGAAGTCAATATTTCTACCAATTCAAGGGAAGACAATCTTTTATACCTAATCTTGATGAGGCAAGAGGGAGACCAAGATAGGCAATAGGTGGAGAGATGAGAGAAATCCCCATGGCATTTGCTAGATCCAATCCTGCTTCCTTAAACATACACCCAGCTAGAAGAGTAGATTTGGCCGGATTGATATTCAGTCCTGTGGCTTGAGAGAATTTCAATAGAATATCTTTAATAGCTAGAATTGAATCCATATCACCTTTGCAAAAAAGGAGTGCATCATCCGCAAAAAACAAATGAGAAATACCCATTTTCTTATGCATTTGGAATGAGGTTTAATCTATCCTATGGTAAGAGCATGATTTAGAAGTTCAGAGAGAATTTCCATCACTAGAACAAAGAGGTAAGGAGAGATAGGATCACCCTGCCTCAGCCCTTTTTCTCCTTCAAAGTAGCCTTCAGTTGTGCCATTAATAATGATGGAGTAGCCTCAACCTGTTTATTATTTGTTTTTTTTATTGGGAAACTTGTTTTTATCAGTAACTCTTATATTATATAACAAACTTTAGAAAGAGATAACAATAAAACTATTGACACAGATATATAGACATTTGAAATGGATAGTTATACTCCACAGAACATTCAAATAGTATCGATTAACTTACAAAGTTTCTTTACCAAAAACAAATTAACTAAAAGTTAAATAAATGCATTGTGGAAATCCTACTATTTGGTTCTAAAGAGCACCTCCTCCATCCATAGAACTCCTCCATCCATACAAACATTCTTATTCTGGAAAATAGCCTTGTTCCGTGTCAACTAGGCCGACCAACACGCCACAAATGGGAGTTTAACTTCCAAGTGATTGCCTAGTTTGAACCCTTCAGAGTTGAAAAGTGGCCAATTGATAAAAAGAAATAGCATAGATAAAAAGTGGCCAATTGATAAAAAGAAACAGCATAGATATTCTTGTCTCCCCCAACAATTCCTCAACAATTTTGACTTCGGACCCTTTGACTTCTGTCACCGTCTATCTAGTACTCAAACACGCAGAAGTCCACAAACTGTGACAGCTAGCTGGTTATAATAAAGTCGGTGCGGCAGGATCTATTGTTTGTCTATAGGGTCCGGTTCCTGGGACTCAACTTTTTTTGACTCAGATTTAACTCAATTTTTAGACGGTTGATTGAAACCATCTTAACGGTTCTAATTAATCAATGAACCAGTTGATATTCTCTTTAGTAGTGACGTTAGAAGGACCCATACACTTTACAGTTTTAACTTTTTTTTTCCTTTTGTTTTTCTCTCCCATCTAGTCTTATTCAATTCTTCTTAATTTGTTAATATACAAAGTGAAACCAATGAATGCAGGGTGTATTCCTGATTTCATGTTCTCTGTCCATTTCGGACATGGTTTGTTGCAAATGCAAAATTGTGAAAATCAGTTTAAACTACAATTAAAGAAAACATTTATTTATTTAATCATTTAATTCAAAGGTGAAATTAATTGATATAAGAAAGTTGCTTGGAAAATGCCGATGAATTCTATTGGTTCCAAAATCACATTCTTGACATTAATAATGCTAATTAAAGCTCATTTTTTAAATATTTACATATCAAACTCAAATAATTCAATTGAAGTTTCTACTCCTATTTTTCCTCCCTTAAACTTAATCATTGCTAACATCTCATTTGAGTTGCTTGTTTTGCTTCCTCACTAAATTCACTCCATCTTCTTTTGGACGTATCTCGTTAGTTTTTGTATTTTATGGAGTTAAAAAAATACAGGAAAAAAGAAGACGACGATAATGAGAGAGATTGAGATTGAGAAAGAGAGAGAAATAATGGAAGGTCCCACATAACATCAGCCATTATAGATTTGGTATGTTTAGTATTTAGTGTAAAATCTGAACCCTTGGAGGGATCTGATCTCACGGTCACAAAATTGAGTCAAAGTTGAGTCTAGAAAACTTGAGTCCGAGGAACCAGACCCTTGTCTATATAAACCTATCTGGCTATTTTTCAAACACCATTCGCTCTCTCCCTCAGCAAATACAACAAAAACATTATTTTTTATAGACATTCGGGGAGTTCCACTGTAAGAGAAACCTGAATCTTTTCTTTTACTAATACATTTCATAAATTTTTGTTTATGACTGATCATGTACTTGGAATTTAGGAATTCGTATTGTTGTTGTTTGAAATGCCTAGAAATTTTGTTATGTACCTACACATACTGTCGTTGTCTCAACTCTCAAATACTTCTTATGTAGACCTTAATTCCTAAAGGCGTGGTGGTATGTTTTCAGTGCGAATATGTGGTTGTTTCTATAATTTGTGTAATTGTTTGGGGAGTGTAATATCATTTTCTCTGAGGTTTCCTGAAACCACTGTGTCCAACAGTCTAAGCAATATCGATCTGTCTACAACGTTACTGAGACTTTAGGAAATTGGTAAATTTGTTAGATATGGACGGGACACATCCACCAAAAATCCATTATTCGACTGCCAACTTTTTTTTTTTTGGATGCAAATCATACTTATATTAACATTTAAACCAAAAGAGAAAGAGCCAAGCAGTCTTTACACAACCATAGGCCTACAGTTCTTTACTAACAAACAACTTGGAAGATCTGAGAGGTCTAGCTGTTGCCTTGCCCAACTGGCTAGCCTATCAGAGTCTCCATTTACTGATCTACTTATCCACCTATACATCCAAGAACTGAAAGCATTCATCGTTTGCTTGATGGCTTCTCCTACAGCTGTCCATTCCCATCTGCATCTATCCTCTTGTAATGCCCCTATGACTTCCTTGTTATCTCCTTCAAACACAAAATGCTATCTTTCCATTCTTTTTGCCAGCACACTTGCCACTTCAGCTGCTTCCATTTCAGCTTCTGCTGGATCCATTGCCTTGAACCTCCTCACCGCTGCTCCAATGATATTTCCTTCATTATCCGTTGCTATTGCCCCTGCTCCAGCCCAGCCTGTTTTTCTGCAATAGGAGGCATCAAACCGAATTACTACACTATCATTATGTATGACAGGGAAATTAAAGTCTATACTATTAATGCCACTAGATGAAGAGATATTAGGGATAAGGGATTCTTCTCTGAAGGCCAGATAGCATTTGTCTGCTCCCACTTTGCTCTCCCTTATCATTCTCTCTCTATTTGCCTTCCTCTTCTCAAACTTGAGCTCATTCCTGGTTTTCCAGATTTGTTGGAGCAAGAACACTATATTTGTGCCTGCCAATCTTTTTTTTTTCATGCTCACTGGCGAAAGCAAAGACTGTGTTATAATGAGGTCCAGTCTGTCTCTAAGAGAGAGCTGCTGTTCCTTATGTATTCTTGTTCCCACTTGTGAGCCAAACCACAGTGCTCTTATCCAGTCACAATTGAAGAACAAGTGTTTTGCACTTTCCAACTCTTTGAGACAGTAGTGACAGGAGAAGTCCCCAGCCATTTTCCTTTCAGCAAGGATGTTTCCCATAGGTAACATATGCGTATACATTTTCCAGATGAAAAGCTGAGTATGAGCTGGGATGGGGGCTCTCCATATATGTCTCAGGGTGAGAGTGTTACATCCAGAGTTTTGGCCCATCTCATCCTTAGGGTTTAGGTGGTGGTTTAGGGTTTAAAAACTCTCTTTTTAGCTTATTTTAGTTTTTGTTTATGTTTTCTCTCTATTTTTGGAGTGTCGGCTTAGTTAACCACAATCGAGATGATTATCGGAAAAAAACACACACACACACAATCAAGATCGAATAGTAACCTCAACATGGGTGAATATTTGAGAGAGGTCTCTCTTCCATCAATACACACGTCATGTTTTGTGATCTTATTATCTTTGTGTTCCCAACTCCCAAGAACTAGAGTAGAGGTCGGCGGTACATATGGTATTCCCCGACTTAATTTAATAATTTCAATGAAATCAAAGGTCCAATTTCGGAGAACAAACACGGAACACCCCCAGTCCCCCAAATGGAAATTGGGTGGACGGCTCTATCAGCTGGGCTCGAAATCGGGCATTTCTATAGAACGTTAAGAGCCTTTTTCTTCTCTCTTGACAAGCCTGTTTTAAATGAAATTAGCCCTTGCTTGTAGACTTCTTGTAACCTAGAAGTCAAGAACATTCCTCAAGGGCCTGGGTTGGGCTTAAGGTTTAGTACTTTGGGCCTCCGATCAAGTAACTTTTGAGTTTGAAATTGAAAGCAAGAAAATTTCTTTTACATTTGGAATGTTAATTTAATTTTGCACAAATGAAAAGTCTTTGTTCATTTTAATGCATTTCATCATTGCGTTGTTTGAGTAAACTTTTGAACAAGTTTATAGTTGATGACTTCCCAATATTTGCAATGCAGTCGGTAGATATGCCAGATGTAACGGATCAAAGAAATTCTCATATGTCCAGGAGATGGTGGCACAAAATATTTTGTCTCACAACCAACAAACTCCACCATCATGCTAATAACAAAATCATATCTCCTGTGCTAAAAGAAAATTTGAAGTTGGCCAAGTATTGAAGACTCACATCCACAACTGGCTCGCATAAACTTCTTGTACAAAAAATAGAGAAACATTGGGCAAGCTATATATAAAATATCGAATTCTGTTTTAAAGTTGACTTAAATCGAGTGTTCTTAAATTTCGGATGTCGAAGCTCTAGTATTTGATTATCACTGTTAACTTGTTAAGTAAAAGCTATATGACTTGTTAACAACCTAACATTTTTTAGTTGTTGTAACATGTAAACTGAACTTCTCTTAACAAAATCAACAATTGGTTGGTTAGTTGCTTACTCTTAGGGCCTGCTTGATAACTGCTTTTCCCGTGGCAAATCAATATTTTCTCGTTTTAAAAGCCCATTTGCCGCTGCTTGTTGCTAAATATGGGTCCGGCAAAAAGAAATAACATTTGCCGGCAAATCAGGCATGTGACCATATTTTCTCGCTTCATGCAGGAAAAATATATCCAAGTGGGAGCTGAATATATTTTGCCGAAGGAAAATGACCAAAAAGTTCTCACTTCGACCCTAATTTTGGCAAATCAAAATCGCATTCTCTCAACCACACACTCTCTCTCAAGCACCGACAATTCCTACAAGAGGAGGAGAAATCTGCTCATCGGTGTTTGTATATTCTCTATTTTTCTTGTACATGATCTTTTGAGTAATTTATGTGCGTAGTATGTCGTTTGCTTCGTTGTTAAATTCCTCTGTCAATAGATTTTTCAAAATTCCTTAGCCTGTTTTTCTATTTGAGTCCCACAATATAAGAAATTTTTTCCAATTAAACTTCGTCTTTTTCACTAAAAAAAGAGAAATTACACCATCAATTTATCACAACTAAAAAACGAATACATTATGCCATCGATTCATTACAACAAATTGTATGGGAATATTATGCCATGCTGCTAGTTGCTACACACAATTGGTGTTCTTTGCTTCATTGTAATGGTGTTTAGGGCATTAGGTATACTCACGAGTCACAACTCACAACAACTATTTCTAAAAAGGGCAAAAGCCATAAGGACGCCAAAAACCACAGAAAATTATTTTGTGGCTATATATTGAGCAATCAAATCTTCCATTAGATTTTTGATTCCCCTGTAGTTCCGCTTCTTGCTCCAAAAATGAAGAAAAACTTGTAGAAAATAGCAGGTTGGGTTTGTCCAACTAAGAAAGACATAGGATGCACCCTTTTGAACCATGTCTCTCGAAGAAGTGCTTTTTCAGCTACCCTCGAGATATGGTTTGAGCCCTGCTGCTGAACTCATTTAGAGATGAGGTAGACTTCAAAACTACGAGAACGGACAAAATAACAAAAGTAAGGAGATAAAAGGATAACTGATTGCCTAAAGGTTGCTCAATCATATAAGTTCAGGACTAGTACATTGTTAGAAAGGAAATATATTCCTTTCATCTGCATAAAGCAACTTTCGGTAAATTAAAGTAGTCTATCAAAAGCATTGTGGCTTATCTGCAGCACAAATGCACAATATAAAACACTTAGGGATAGAAAATTGGTTTGGTCACTCTCCCAGTACTGAAATCACACCTTCTTCCACACAAAAAAAACATGTTTCAGAAAAGAATGAATGCGAGTAACGGTAAACCATCGTGTCGTCAGATTTATTAGTTTAGGAGAATTGCAGTAAGTTGATCACAATGCAAAAGCATCATATAAAATAAGAATCTGGAATTTAAATCTATAGAACAAAAACTATAAGCAGTAAACAGATTTTAATCAAGAATTTGGGGATCAAATATAGGCTTAAACCAGTCTTTAACGTAAAACTAGCTAATAATAAAATGAGTACTCATAAAGACACTTACAACACTCTTGAAAAAGAATGGAAAAAGTGTGTTCGTAGTTGTAGCATTCGCTTTAGTAAAGGCTAACATATATATATCTTCCCCTCAAAGTTCGGTTAGAACCCCAACTAGAACCAGTTATTAGAAACGAGAGACAAGAAAACATCTAAAAGTGTATGTGTGGAAGCAGTAATTTTTTTTTTTTTTTTCCGCTAATGATGGAAGCAATATTCTTTGTCAAGTCTTTTATTGAAACAACATTTAGTCTAAATTGATGCCATTAACTCGGTGAAATTTATAGCTAGAAATATTGGGTCTTTGGACTAGCAGTTGAATGGTAAAGTCAAGGTGACGAGGTTCGAGTCCAAATTCAGGACTGGAGTTATTGAGGCTAGGTTGGATATTTTGAGACATTGTTCTAATTGACCTAGTAATCTGAAGTAATTTCAAATAGTTGTCGTCTTTCCGAATAAAGTGTCATTCATGTAGCTCACCTTTGTAGGTGCATCCAAGGGTTTTAGTAGTTAGGCAGACCTTTACCCATCCACCAAACCCACAATGTATAAGTCAGTATAGTAGTAAACCTTGCAGGCTTGTTAGCGCGTAGGGTACTGGAAAAGGAAATCATGCTTATTCGATTGTTTAAGTTACAATTTTTTTTTTTTTTTTTTTTTGGATGAAGGGGTTAGGATGTGAATGGTGTGTTTGGTCTTTATCAAATGTTTAGTGTACTTTGTTTGTATTCACCCACTTTTGATGTTGGGGGAGCATATTGCCAATGCAGTTTTTAATGACATTAGGATTTGGTTGACGTTAGGGTATGTAAAACTGTGGATGTTGCTTGTATGGGAATTAGTGGTTACTTTACTTCTTTGAGCTTGCATTTTATATCCTATGTTAGCTTAAGTGGCATGATCTTGTCTAATTGCTATGTACTTATATATTGTAGATATTTTTTAATATTGTCTTACCATTGTAGTCAGTGTCCTCACATCACATCATAAACAATTGTGGTTAAGTTCTGATATCAGTTGCATGTTGCCAATGAGGTAATGAACCTAGGTGTGCATATATTCACTTTAAGCTTTTATATGTACATGCTCTAAAAATATGTAAGCTTTTCCCAAAAAATATTTTTGTTAATTCCAAGAAGAAAAAGGATGAAAAAGATATCTCATGTCTGTCTATTGTGAAGCATGATCAATTTGTACATTTTGTGAATAAATTTGTTATGAATAGCTGTTTCAGTAATTAATTAACATATTAGTATAATTAATCTGAACATGTTTCTTTTATGTAGAGAGTTATTTTGGAAACTTATGACTTCTTTTGGACTGTAGAGAGTTATTAATGGAAGTAGAATTGATTATGAACATATTTCTGTTATGTAGAATTGTTAGTTATTTTGTGTGTGTGTGTGTATATATATATATATATATATATATATATTAATTGTATCTTGACTTTGTGGATATTTTAGTTGTTACTTATTATTACACTTTATGAGTTTGTGTAGAATGAGGAGAACTACACGTGAGCGTAGGGCAGTCGCGACTTTGGTGGTTGTTATTATTGCTCAAGTTGTGATGGCATACTACGTTTGGTGGCATAGGATATATATGACTAGGCGTAAGGTTGTTAGAGCTATACCTACACCCATACCTAGGGTTCTGCGTAGAAATATGGATCTGCAACGGAGTGTTGTATTGAGGAGGTTTTATATGGACAGTTGACCGCTATTGTCATAACATGTTGAGGATGAATAGAGAAATGTTTCATCGCTTCTGCCTCCGTTTGCACGGACTTGGTCTTAATGATAGCCGGTATCTGTCAGTCGATGAGCAAGTCGCGTATTTCTTGTACACAATCGGGCATGACATGCGACAACAAAATATTGAGTTGTAATTCATTCGCTCATGTGAAATAGTTCATCGTTATTTCCATGTAGTATTGCAAGTGGTTTTGAGGTTATATAGAGAAGTGGTCAATAATGCTACCGCTGCAAACTCTCCTCGCCGATTGCTTTCGAAAACAAAAAGAATGGCATCAGTATTTTCAGGTTAGAGAGATGTCCATCCTATTAAACTTTTGACTTATAAAATTGTCGTTAACAAACGTTTTTGGTTTTAGGACGTTGTGGGTGCTATTGATGGTACTCACATTACTACCAAAGTAGATGTGGAAAACCAGGGTAGATATCGTAATATGAAGGGTGTTGTCAGCCAAAATGTGTTGGTTGCTTGTACGTTTGACATGAAGTTTACTTATGTACTTGCTGGATGGGAGGGTTCTACCCATGATGGTTGAATCTTGAGGAGTGTCGTATCTCGCCCTGGGCACAAACTTACTCTACCCAATGGTATGTCAAGGTTTATAATTATAATCTATCTTAGCACCTGAAAATGTCATATACTAAACTTAACATGACACCATCCCAGGATCGAAGTACTATCTTGCAGATGCTGGTTTCGCATTAGTCCCAGGATTCCTCACACCTTTTTGTGGCACACGATATCATCTCTGTGACATAGGCACAGAGGATGCTCAAGATTACAAAGAGTTGTATAATTTTAGGCATTCGTCATTGCATATAGTTGTTGAGAGAACAATCGGGTTGTTGAAGAAACGCTTTGCATGTCTTAGGCATGCTCCTCATTATGATACGAGTGTACACACGAAAGTAATCCTTGCATGTTGTACTATCCATAACTTCTTGAGGGAGGAAAACCCAGATAGTATGTTAACCAACGAAGAATCGAGCTCGGATGAGGAAAATGGGGATGCGGGCATTAATGAGGATGACACTAATGGTAATGAAGACCAACAAGTTCAAATTGATATGGTACCTGCCCACGGTTGGACAAATTGGAGAGATGCTCTGGCTTTAATGATGTGGCAAGATACCATGGGACCACATTAAATATGTGATAGTGTTTTAATTATATTTTATAATGGTTCACGTTGTCTTTTTAATGTGAATTTTTATTAGTGAATTGGTGCTTGTATTAATTATGGTTTGTACTGGATAAAATTGAATGATTATCTATGATTTTGTTTAATGAATATTTATTAGAGGTTGTTAGTTATTAATGAATGTGATATTACTTTTTTTTTTAATTTATTTGTTTGTATTTTAATGATACTTCTAACAGTTATGGATAGGCAAGGTCATAACTCATCCAAGGGTAAGCGTGTGGTGACTGAGTGTGAGGTGACCAAACCACCTGTCGCGAGGCAGAAGCAAGTCCGATGGTATCCCTCGATGGATGAGATCTTAATTGAGGTCTTATTAGAAAATACTCTAAATGGTTTAGGTAAGAAGTCAGACAATGGGTGGAAGCCCGAGACTTTAAAAGAGGTTGTTGAGGTTGTGAATCAACGATTGAATATGTCAATCAGGAGTGAGAATGTACGTTCTCGGCTGAAAACAATGAAGAAAGATTATCTCGCTGCCAAGGCAGTTGTCGAGGCTAGTGGTTTTGGTTTTTCGTACAACCAACAAACCAAAGGTATAGATGCTGATCATGTGGTATGGGAAGAGTATTGCAAGGTAATATATTTTACTATCTTGTAACTCTAAATTACTACGTATTATTATTATATCTTGTAAGCAATTGCTTATTGTTATAGGCCCATCCTACAACAAGGCCCCTACGAAAGAAGATGTTTCCTCATTTTGAGGAAGCTTGTGTCGTATTTGGGAGTGATGTGGCAACTGGGGAAGGGGGCAATGTTGGACACGACAATGAGGAAGTAGTGATTCTAGATGAAGAAGTTGGAGATGAAGGGGCAGATAATATAGAAGAAGAGTCAAGTCAGCCTCCAAGTCCACATCCTAATGCAAATGATGTTGATAGTTCACAAGGTGGTGAAAGCTTTGTAGCTGGTTGTACCTCACAAGCTGGGAGTCGTCGCATTACTACCCTTCTTTTAGTGAAGCGCAAGAGGTCTCGTCTTGGTCTTGAGGTCATGCCTCTACCCCCAGATTTCAAGGAGTTGATGGAGGCAGTGCGTCAACTAACTAGTGCCTTCAATCTTGTTGAGCCTACCACCTTGTAACTTGATGCTTTAGAAGCACTTCCTAACTTGGAACCTGATATCATGTTGAGGGCCTTTGATTTGTTGGGAGAGAATAAGCAGTTGCTGAAGGTCTTTTTGGGGATCAGTAATCCTCAGTTTCAGTATGCATGGCTTATGAGAAAGCTTCAGCAGTAAGGGAACTAGATCGAGCAGTAGAATGTAGGACTTGAACTTGTGTCTTTTGGATATTAGTGTATGAGTCTTTGAATTAGAACTTGGTATATGTATGAATGTATGTGGCTTTTGGATACTAGAACTTGGTATTTTATCCGTTCTATTTAGTAAAGTTATTTAATAGAATGTTGTTATACATGTGTATTTGTTTTAATGTTGAAATTCAATTATTATATGCTTTTGTGTGTGTGCAGGCTGTGTGAATGTTTGTGGTGGTCTCTGTGTGTGTGCAGGCTATGTGAGTGTAGGTGAGTGTTCAGTGTGTGAGTGGTCTGTGTGTGTGTGATGCTGGTGTGTGTGTTCAGGTGGTGTGTGTGTGTGTGTGCTGCTGCTACTGGTGTGTGTGTGTGTGCTGCTGCTGGACTAGTCTTCAATGTTTTAGAGATATTTGACAGAGATAGGTCGAAATACATATTTGACAGTGGATAGATGATGCTAAGCAGAATTTTTACAAAACATGTTGTGTGTGTGTGAGTGCTCTGTCCTGGGAAAGCTTTGGGTCTGGCTACTGTTAAACTCTATTGTGAGTGGAGTGACATGTGGTGGGACTGGCTTGTGTTCAAGAATGAATCAAAGCTTTGGACATGCTTTGCTTAAATACGTACATATGTTTAATTTCAAATTTAACATTAGATTTGTGTACAGATATGGGGAGGCATTTTTGCTATGTAGTCCTCGAAGGCAAAACTCGTGGAGTTTACATAGATTGGGAAGATTGTAAAACTCAAGTAAATGGCTACAAAGATGTGAAGTTCTATGGATGCATGTCCATAGAAGAAGCTGAAGAAAAGTTAGTCGCTCACCTTAGGCGTAGAATGTCTACTACATCTATTCTAAATAGGTGCATTCGACCCGTCAAAGAGACCCAGACGATGATTGCAGCTCCCCAAATTGCTATGAAACCTTCTGACATTCCAAATGCACCAATAGAGAAGACGGGACATAATGTGGTTTAGCAACGTGATGATTGGGTGTACATCCGGTATTTGATAGTTGTGTTTTTAGTTGTTTTAATTGATGTTATGATTAAGTTACTTTTCGTGTTGTAGTCAAATGCGTTGTAATTTAAAGACTTTGAACCAAATATTAAGTTATCTTTGTTCATGTAAGGATGTACTTATATATTTTCATCTTTGTTGATATAAGGATATTTGACTTTGTATTCGTCTTTGTTCATGCGTTGTAATTTATTAATTAAAGCTACATTTGAACCAAGTCTTGTTATTTGCGTCGTATTCGAATGGTTTGCATCAGTTTTGCAGGTAAGTTTTCTGTAGGAAGTCTTGTTCAAGCTCATCTAGGAAGTTCTTTCTAGCGACTTCTCAGTGCACAACAGGGATATGGTCTAAAATTGAGTGGGTAATACTTCAAAACAAGGTGGTTGATTTAGCTCAGTGTGAAGTGAAGCTTTCAGATTTAAGAAGTTTTCAGAAGCAAGTAGTGTTGCTGATGGATTTAAGGTCCGAGTTGTTTCTCCTGACAAAGATTTCTTTCAGATTTTGTCTCCTTCGTTACGTCTTGTGAGAATTGCTTCACGTGGATCTGATATGGTTTCATTTGGATTGGAGGACTTTGCTGGAAGATATGGAACCTTGGAACCAATTCAGTTTGTCCATATGATTGCGCTTACTGGTGACAAAGCTGATAATATTTCAGGAGTTGAGGGTATAGGAGATGTGCATGCTCTGAAGTTAATCACGAAATTTGGTATTGTTGAAAATTTGCTACAGTGTGTTGATCAAGTTGAGGAAGAGCGCATAAGAAAGGCATTAATATCAAATGCTGATCAGGCTATATTAAGCAAGATATAACACCCCGTGTTTTATTTCTTTTATTTTTCCTAATAATAATAATAATAGATAATAGATAAAATAAAATAGGATAAATGTTAGTGGAAATAGGAGACGTGGGTTTATGGGATAAACTTTCTTCCCTATTTCAGGGGTTTTGTTTTTAACAGAAAGGAAACAGAATAGAGTTTTCTCACGAGAGTTTCTGGGAGGAAAAAAAAACACATCGAGGGTTTATAAAAAAAAAAAGATGAGAGTTTTACTGAAAAGGTTTTGAACGAGGAAGATTATCTTTTCGCGTGACAGTAGACGTTGGGCTTTCGGGGTTTCACTCTCGGGAAGCTGTTCGGTTTTAAAACAGTGAGTAGTCTGAAGTTTTTTTTGTTATATTTGTTTATGCTATTCATCCCAGTAATACTGTTTTCCAAAATTGAGATAGTGTAAACCCCGTTAATGGTGTCGACTGATAAATACGAATGTCGCAGTACCACAGTATGTAAAACTCTGGTAAAGTTGAAAAGTTAAACTGTCGGAGCCTTGACATCTTGACACCGGTGGTTAATGGTGTCGCCATCAGCACCTAACCGTCCTTTTGTTTTGTGTTTGAAGTATATTTTTTATTTGATTTGTCGTGATGTTGGAACTGTTAGTGTTATAATTTGTGATTGATGGGTTGTTGGTGTCGGGAGGTGGGCTGCAAAAGCTCCGGAGGAGCTTCAATGGCGACCAAACCAAACCAAAATCGTCCTGCATTTTTTTTATGATTGTTTGGATTAGTTTTGTTGTGAGGTTATGTTGTTGGGTTGAGGTGGATTGTTGGTGGTTGATTGGGTGCTGGAGAAAGGGTGATTGAAGCTTGAATAAACCATTAATGGCGTAGATCGCGTTTTTGCAGTATGATGAAATCGTGCTTTGTTAGTATAGATAGGTAGGGGTTTGACAAAGGATGAAAACCGCTGGGTTCCTTTTGTTTATAGGTGGCCGGTGGTGGTTGTTGTGGTGGTCGGTGGTGGCTGGAAGTTGGATGAGGAAGGAGATGAACAGTGAATCACGATTTGGGCTTGGGCCAAATCGTGGTGGGCTTATATGTTTTGTTTGGATATTTTTTTTGGGTTTAAGTTTAGACTATGGGCTTTAGGCTTTGGGCTTTTGGGGTTGGATAAGTTTAGACTGGTTGACTGCTGTTGACCCTTGGCAGATCGACTTTGACTTTGACCAGTTAACCCAATTTGATCTTTTAACTCGGATTATGATTCGGTTTATTAGGATAGGTCTAGGGCTATTAGCATGCTTGACTTTAGGCTAAGACCTTTCTATATATACGTGTGTATGTGTATTAACTGCTATGTGATATTTCAGTTTTTGTGATATGCAACGTTATGACACTTAGACATCCATATAATTAATAAGGCGTAAACCAAAATATACATGAAACAAGATATATATACAATAAAGTTCAATAATGCGTAAACAATTTACCGCAACCTTTTAGAACTCTCCACGCCTAAAGTTTTGGAATTGAGTTTTATGACTGTTGATGTCATATGTTAGGTGGGCATTTATTGAATGTACCATAAATGGCCCGTTAGCGTTATCTATGGGTATTCATTGAATGTGCCATGAATGACCCGGGTATTCATTGAATGTGCCATGAATGACCAGATTGTTTGGACTGCCCTAGAGAGGAACTAAGGTATTCGCCTTGCGGGTTAGTGGTATTAATTTGATTATACGAGTGTTTGGGTTTACTTTTGAATACATATAGGATATCTACATATGTTATATACAAGTTCTAACTTTCTTTTGCAGGAGGGTAGGACTTAATAATATTTTGTCTTGAGGGGCCGGTCCTCCCCCTTATACAAAGAATGGATATTGGTAAGTATTAAGTCAAGTTTTTAGATATTAAAACGAGTTATTAAAATAAGTTAATATAATGAAAGTTACTTGGGAAGAAACTATGTCGGTTGAGATGACGGAACTACCTTTCTTCCCAGCTGAGAATGATTAGGTTATGATAGAGTTAAAGTGTTAGTTGGATAAGAAAAGGTTTGAATGTTTATATGTGGTTAGTCTACTCATACCAGCAAATTCCATTTTGCTGACCCATGTTTGCTTTGTTTTGGCAACGTGGGTGTGTTCTTGGGAACATAGGTGGAAGGCAATGGAACCGCGGCGTTTGATTTGGGATTCTTGCCTTGAGCAGTCTGTTAGTTTTCTTTTAGGTCTGATTCTTATTGGAAGGATGTAATAATGTAGTTTTCTTTTCATATGACATGAGAATACGATGTTGAGGACTGTTATTCTTAGAATGTTATATTGATGATTTTGATGGAAGATAGACTTGCATAAAGTAATAAAGAGAATTTTTGGAGATTATTTTTGTTGTTAAGATTCTTTATGATGTGGGTTTTAGGTTTTGACATGTGTTGTATCCACCCCGTCATAGCCCTGGGTTTTAGACAATTGAACCAAGTGATGTTTGAGATATTTATATTTCAAATATTCATTTTTTTTTAATTGTTTAGAAATTCGGGCTGTGACACAAGAATTTAGTGATGTTGCGTTCCGATCATCAGAAGAGCATCTACTTTGTGGAAGAAGCTTTGAGTATCACTTTTTGTGCAAGATTTTGTCATACAGTGGCTGAAATGGACGAGATTATTAACTACATTTTTCACACAAACATCTCTTCTGTTCCTGTTTCTAGCTCTGTTTTGTTTCTAGCAAAATGTAAACTTTGTTAACAAGGTTAACAACATAACCTTCGTAAACAAACTAACAACTTTTACATGCACACATCAGAGGGATGCAATAGGAGCAATAGTTGTTCAAATGCCAAAAAAAAAAAAAAAAGGTTTCTCCTTTGTCATTGTTCATTTGAGAATTGAATGTCTAGTTTTTTTAGATTCAGTGTACACAAAATTAGAAATAATTGGTGCTCTTGATCATGTCTACGTTGTTTGCCCGCATTGTTTAAATATCTTCACAAACATAACTAAATATCGAATAAGCATATTTTAACTTGTCCTGACTCAGTGCTGTATAAACAATCATCCCTTTATTTCGCAAGGAACATATATTGGAATTGAACTGTGTTGAAGCCTTGGAGGATACTTTCTATATGACTTTACTTGTTATAACTCTTACTAAAATAAATTATAGCAGTTGAAAATATCTCTTGGATAGCTTCAACTTAATCACATGTGATGAGAAATCTGATGAAGGTGTATTATGTTTGACATGGGTTTCCCGAAATGGTGGAACCATGGCGAACGCATTGACTCATTGAGCGTCATTTGCAGACGCGACTGCAAAACCCCAACATAATTACTTGACTTTACGACTGCAAATTCTTCCCAAATAACCCAATATATTATGTCTCATAGCTGGCATTCAATGTTTCAAACAATATCGAACTTGAATAATAGTACAAGTTTACACAGACGTTATCAATACACCCTCCAAGGACTCCTCTCCTTGGCACTGCAAAGACGTAAACAAATTCGCAAGAATCATGTAGTACTGCATAAAATTTAAAATACTAGGCATTTCATCAATTCCAAAGAATATTTACAAACAGATCATATCTCAAGCCTATGGAGTAACAGGATTGAGTGTGAACAAAAACTGAGTAGAACATTAGGAAGAACATTAATTACCTCCATTGGTCTAAAAGATTAGGAAGAACATTAAAAGAGTGTAATCTCATATTAACCTTCAAAGCATAAGTGAGAGTTAAAGAACTTCATTACATGTACTTGAATCCATACTTGGCACACTAGCAGCAACCCATACACTTCATTACATGTACTTCATTACATACTTCACACACTAGCAGCACACAGCAGTAGCACACACACTCGCCTACACTTCACACAACAGCAGCACACACATAAGCACACGTCAACCCTCACAGTTACATAGTAGCAGCCCACACGCTAGTAGCACATTGATAAGAGACCAAAACTGTAGTTTTAACCCTGTAACAGTCATACTATTAGACCAATTATGTGAGTAATAATTAAGAGTTAACACCGACACGTGTTTTATGCATTTCGGGCTTCAAAGTCCATTATGTGCAGAAATGTGCCACTTTAGCGAGATAAAGGAGCAAAAGGTCGGTTACTAAGGAGTTCCGTGATTAAAGGTCAAGATTCAAGAAGATAAAGCCTTTCTAAAAGCCCGATCAAAAAGCTGAAAAAAGTCGCCTGGGGTAAAAACATTACACAAGTCAGCAGAACTTCCAAAGGCCGTATCTTTGGACTCAGACCTCGGAATGGGGCCTACCTTATGTCAAAACGACCGGCTCGGAAAGAGCTTTTCAATGGTCCAAGCCTTGATCCAATCAGAGGAGCAAAAGTGGACGAAAAGTCTATTGAAGCCAACTGCAGCTGAAAAGGCCTTTTTGGACTAAAGAAATTGGGTTTTGGGCCTGATTCTCTGGCCCAAAACATGGCTCCAAGCCCATGCACGATTTTTGGATCTGAAAGTATAAAAACAAAAGCTTAGCTCTTTGTTAATGGTAGATAGTTAGACCTAGATTAGAAATTAGATTAGTAGCCTCCATTAATTAGTTTTAGATCTCAGTTTTAGAATTTCATTCCCTATTTTAGATTAAAACTTTAAATCATTGTTCTTTATTGATTAGATAAATAAAATAGTTATTCTTGTCAATTTCGATTTTTGTCATTTACAATTTATTAGATCTAATTTCAATTCTTGTTATCATTCAATTCTTAGTTATTAATTAGATTTCGATTATTGTTTAGTTAAATTTCATAAAGTTAGAATCTTTGTAATATGTTGTATTCAATTTCAATGGGAAATGATGGTTTGATGAATCAAGGCTAAAACCTCCATTAGAGGGGTTGATGAAGCCTTGATGAAAACTTAGTTGTATAGTGTAGAAGCGTTGTAGAGTCTATTCCATTCTAGAAGGTCGGTGTTTAGCCATGAGAATGGATGGGCGACCTCACATGCTAGTTATAATTGGTAGAAATGCCATGTTAATTAGGGATTAGAGCGAGCAATTCTTACCGTAGAAGAACGTAAGAATTGGATTACAACAGTCTATTCTAGGTGATTAAGTTGGATTCGAGGTGGATTCAATTCCCCTCTAATTCTTTATCTAGATTCAAGAACATTAGTATTTCCATATATTTCGTAGTGACATTCAACATATTGCTTTTCATATTGCATCGTAGTATAATTCCCCTTCGTAAAGCTCTCATTAGACTTAAGACCGATTAGTTAACTATGAAATCATTCCATGCTAGAGAACTAGGAGTGGAACGAATTTGTTACTCCACTCTATTTCGATAGAATTGAGAGTAGAAACTTTGATAAATATAGACACGTAAATAGTTTTAGTTTACTTGCGTTTTGAGTTCATCGTTCATTTTGTAGGTAAAACTATTATTTTTATGTTTATCACACATGCTTCACACACAACATCACACCGCAGCACACACATAAGCACACGTCAACCCTCACAGTGACACAGCAGCAGCCCACACACTAGCAGCACACACCAATAGCACACACAACAACATTACACATCAGCAACACACTGTAGCCTACACGATACACCACACACATCCCAACAACCACCACACACCACCACTAACGGATTGCATCTCATTCTAAAATATCTAAAACACATATGAAATTCACAAAATAACAAGTAACTTCAACAACTACGAAGTCTACTGCCATGAATACTCCACTGAAGGGAATAAATACTCAACTAAAGTGGGGGAGGGGGTAGTATCATCAACGACACTAGAAGTTTCACCATGTCCACCAAAGCTTTCACCACTCTCAACTTCCGTATCACCAAAGCTTTCACCAAGAACTGGGCCAAAGCTTTCACCAACATTGACAGTATGATCTGAATAGTTATAGCCAAAAATGACACAAGCTTGAGGAAAATGAGGAAACATCCTCCCTTTTAGGTGCCTCGCTTTGGGATGTGCCTATAACAATAAACAATTTCTTACAAACACGTTATGGTTATAAAACATAGTAATAATTTGTTACAAGATAGACAAATAAATTACTCTGAAATACGCATCCCATGCTTGACGATCAGCAACAATACATTTGGTTTCTTGGTTGTATTCAAAACCAAACTCAGTAGCGTCGAGAAGTTCCTTCACAGTTAAGTAATCCATCTTCATAGTTTTAATCCTAGGAACGTACATGGTTAACTCCAATTGACAAGTTCAGTCGTTGATTCAAAATCGCAACCACCTCTATTAAGGTCCCGGTTTCCCACCCATTCCTTGACGTTCTACCACTAACATTTAGAGTCTTCTCCAACAACAATTTAATTAGGATCTTATCCATCGTGGGAGACCAACGGGTATGCTGATGACGACTTGCCATAACTATAAAAAGAAACTTTGAAGGTGAACTAATCAAAGTACGATTTAACAAGTAATCAAACTAACACTTATTAAAACAATTTTATATATAAACTAAAGAACATTGTGTATATAGAATGATAATTACTCTTACAACAAACACTTTCGTTCTAGTTAGATAACGATGCACCAAACTTAATTAGATAACGATGCAACAAGCACACTTACTCATACAACAAACATTGATTTATTGTTATAGTTAGATACATCAGGGATCTTTCTGTTTCGGTCAATGCACCAAACTTAGCCATACAGGTAGAGAGATGAATAAAATTAAATTGAAAACCTTTTTGTTTCGGGCAATGCTCTTGAAAAAATTAAATTGAAAACCATTAAAATTCTCACCTTGATTTGAATTAATACCTGAAAGAGATAAATCCTCCCCAAATTTGTCAAATTGATGTTGCTAAATTACAGTTAAAATTAATTTATAAGTATTCCACTTTTTTTCTTGATCAAATCAATCACTCCCTAATCCCTACTGTATTACTGGAATGAAGATTAAAACGGGTAGACCTCAAGAAAGGCCTATACCATTTCAAGCACATTGGGTTATTATTCTACTGCACAAGTCCACCCCCAACCACAACAACTCAGTTTGCATTCAGAAACTCGGTTTAGTTAGCAAATGATGTGGTGTAGCTCTCTCAATCAGCATTCTGATTGTGACAACTTTGCCCTCTATCTGAGACCCAACCTTACTTAAGACTAACCTCGAGATATACACTGAATCACATATTATATTCGATTACGTAAGATTACATATTTGGGTTGGGTTTCGGTTAGGAATTTCTAACCGGTTGGGTATACCGATTATATATATATATATCCAATTGTTCCTATTCTTTAGTGGTATTTTCCTTCGGTAGGTGGAGAAGCTAAGCTTCCAAGGTTTTCAGATGACTACACATCGTCATACGAGATCAAAGAAGGAATGTGACTTGCAATTTGCAATTACTCAAACTTTCCAGTGAAGGTGTCCAATGGCCTACTGGTCAAGACTTGGGTGGTCAAGACCAAGGTTTCGGGTTGGATTCCCACCTTCATGGGATATAAGGCCATGAAGTTTCCAAAATAGTTTCCCAAATGCTTAAAGATATTTGTCATAGAAATATTAAAATTGATGTTGCTAAGGCCAATCATTACAAATTGATCTAAATTCTAGTGAAATTCAGACTTTCCAGAACCCCATTTCTCTAAAAATATCACATCATAATTTAGAACACATCTCCTAATATAAAGAACAGCATTGATGAAGGTCTCTTCAATACCCACCAGATTTAAGAGATTTTTTTCCGGGACATCAGAACAAAGTTAAAAAGATTTAGGTCAAAGTTTAGACCCATTTCAACTAGGGAATTATTGTTGAAATCCAAAATTCCAAGTTCATTGGATTCGGAAACAGGTATTGAAGGTAGGCAAACTTTTAAAGTCTGGTACAAACAGTTCAACTTGACTTGGGTTTGGGTTACGATATGGTTAACCTCTTTTAAAGTTGGGTTCAATTCAGATCTACCCGTATCCGCCCCAAACCCCACCCTTAACCCGTCCTTAACATTGAATCTTGCCATTCTACGAGGCACCATATTGGCAATGTAACTCTTAACCAAGGCGAGGGAAGGTGGAGCTCTACCAGACCATGTTTTATCAAAAGCTTAGAGAGCCCTTATAGGACTTACTACCGTTTTAGCTAAGCATTGGAGAGAAGCACAAGTTGGAGAAGCCTCTTAAGCAAACAAAGGGCTAATCAAAACTATGCGTGAGACCGCTCTTGGCGATCTTCAAGGCGACTTGGGCCCGATCTTTTGATAGTCCTATCATTAAGGACTGGCTTTAAGAGCCAGACATGTAACTCTAACTCTTTTGATGTAATATTCTTTTATTTATTTATAATATATCCCTACTTGCATGCAAAAAAAATATTGGCAATGTAACTCACTAATTCACACCTACTTTTCAATTCTCAATCAGGTACACGAGGAACAACACACAGAAGAACAGTGAGAAATGGGAAAAAGAAAGGTGTGTAAAGTATTAAATAACATTACCAAGGTATTCAGACAGTTTAACAGTTAAAATACACATAACGAATACGAAGAAGAAGATGATCACTGAACTCACCTTGTAGAAAGAGTTTGCTTGTTGATGACAACTCCTATATTAGCTCGATCATAAGAAAAAGAAGAAAGAATGTGTCGTTGATATCTCTCCACCAATCTGTTAACATAATTAAACAGTAAAAAGAACTATCAAAATTCCTCTTTGATCCACACCAGCTAGTTATGCAAGTAAAATAAATCCTACTACTTATCAAGCAAAGCGCTAACGTTAACGAATTCAAAAATCTGACTACACCTGGTTTACAAGGAAATCTGAGTCATAGAAGTGATGAAATCCTTACTAATCAATTCATATGACTTACTAACTACCTTATGACTTAATGATATTTTTTCTTCATAGACAACCTTATTGAAGAGGTCTGAATTATTCAAATGAACTATAAAATATGTTATCAGAACTGTGTCACAAAATGAAGAATTACACGAGGAAATCTCATCTAGTCATATGTTTAGGCCTCTAACCATCGGTTTGTCCATTAAGAAACTCCTCCTTTTCCCGCAAATTCTTCAATTCATCAATGAAAGAGTTTGTGCCATGAAAATTATGAATTCATTCGTTGATGAGAAGCTCTTATGATCATCATTCTCAAACAGCTTCTATTGTGTTTGTCTATTAAAAAAAAACACCCATACAAAAAGATTCTTTATCAAAAGAAGCCTCAACGATATTTCTAATCAGATGTGAATTAAACAACAAGAAACTTCATCTTCTCATTGTTTTCTCTCAACTAAAGCGTTATCTTCATGAATCATGATTGATGCGGTTGAGATAACTTACCATCTTTGTATCTATTCCTAAATAATAAATGCTTGACGGATATGATTGTTTCCTTGTTTGTTTAACAGATGAAATAGTGTGAAATATATATATATGAAAAAAAAAATTAAAGAGAGAGGGAGAGAGAGAGATGAGCGGCTAACCTTCTAACCTTAAGAGAGAGAGACTGAGAGAAGCGAAATAGTTGCAACTAGGGTTAGGGAAGAAAATTATTTGCCGAATTTGCCGATGGCAAATTTTTTGGGATATCAAGCACTAGTAAACACGGCAAATGACATTTGCCAACATTTGCCTTGTTATTTCTAAAACAAGTAGCGGCAAGACTTCGATTTTCTGCTAGGTAGTTTGCCAAGAATTTTTAAGTGGGAAAATTTAACAAGCTCGCCTTAATCTTAATCTCAATCTTAATACCCATTCGCATTAACATTATTTTCTATTGTTAGAGTGGTATTTGATTGATCAGGGGATTCAGAGTATACTTACCCCGGTGATATTGATTATTGACAAATCCTCACAAAAGGTTCACCTTAGGATTTTGATTTTGCACGCCTAATGTGTTGCCGTGTAAATCTTGAAATATGTATGGTGTGCTACTACCGCTAGTAATATCTTTTGATCTACTTCAACTGAAACCACAACATCTACACGTTCAATATTGTATTGATGCTCATGCCAACAACAGCCTCTACCCATCTACCCAAAAAAAATATATATAGTCTTGTATTTGTGATGTAATTTGTTCTTAATTCTTCAAGGTTTCTGAGTTATGATATAATATTGGAGATCAGCTCCTTGATCTGTAGTAGTGTTCATCGAGCAGTTAAAGTGCATGGAGATTTTTGAAAGAAGGGTTAATTTGTCTAAACCCCCCATATTTGTTACTAGTTTATAATAAACCCCCTATATTTGTAGGGATTTGTAAACATCATGATCCCCCTGCCCTCCCGTGCCATCTGATTTCCATCCTAATTCCGTTAGTATTCCAAAATTACCCCTCAAAAAGAGTTGTCATTACATTTTTTTTTTCCTATTTACATTTGAAAAATAGCTATTATTAAATACTCGTTATACCCTTGGTTCAGGAGTAATTTTGGTATTAGGTGAAATACCAACGGAACTAGGATGGAAATCAGACGGCACAAGAGGAAATCGTGATATTTACAAATGATGGGGGTTTATTATAAACTGGTGACAAATGTGGGGTATCATTCTGAGTGTTTTCAGTGAACATCAATTTGTGTTATTTAAATTTATGTTCTGTCAATAACAGTTGCTTGTGATCTACCTACATACAACTCTGCGTGCTAGTTATATTTTCACACTTTGGTGTCAAACCACCAATTTTGAGGCATTGGACACTTATTATTTCTTGCTGGAACTGGAATTTGCTGAAATTGAGAAATTGGAATTGAAGTTTGGTTTGGATTATTTAGAACTTTTTGTTAATGTTTCCAAGTAAGCAATAGTTCTAAATGGTTTAAGAAACCAAGTTAGAGAATCCGAATTTGTTCACCAGCCCACTTTTGCTGGTAGAAACTACTAGCACCCCTAGTAGCCCACGTGTCCAGCAAACAGCTATAATTGATTTTTTTTTTAAGTAAATCAATTAGTTAATAATTGAATAAAAGAAAATCATTTTTTCCCAAGATTCTCTCTACAAAACTTCTCTTTTTCTCTGACTTCTCTTTCACAGACTTCTTTCTCTCTCTGTTCCTCTTCTTTGGCGATATTTCTTTCCATGAGATATGACAAAAGAAGGCGGCAAATGGTCTCTCTATAGAAACAGTCGTGTTTGCCTATTCTTCGACCGATCTCATCTAATAATAAAAGATAAGAACAACCTAAAATAATAGTAGGCAACAAATAATGAAAACTCTAACTTGCATAGAAATTTGATTTTGGACATAGTTAATAAGATTAGCAAGTGGTAAACAAAAATACAATACTTCAAGAAGTGGAAAACTCTAACTTCCGGGTGCTTTGTTTCCAACTCTAACACTTACATAGTTTGTTTTTTTTTTTTTGATTGGCAAGTTTGTTTTAAATGAGATCAATAATTCTTTGACACTGGCGGGATTTGAGCCCCAGACCTCTGGTATCATCACCCAAAGGTTGTTGATTTATTAGGGATGCCCCATTACGGTGTAAAACTTCAATGCATTACAAATTACATTGTTTCGAGACTAGTGACAAATGACTTGAATGTTAACCGTTTTACTGAACATACTCAAAGTTCGATCAAGCAGATTAGATAAACTCTGAATGTGTAAGATTCCTTAATCGTCAAAATCTGGTTCAAAGTTCAAACGTACTATAGATCAAAAGCCAAAAATTGCATACAACCAAAGGCCCTAATGATCCCAATCCTAATTCCAAATTTGAGAAGCTCAAATCCTCTTACGAATCACTTGTGAGTGTACAAGATGGATCTCAAAAGACAAAAATGATACAGTTTAAGATGACTTCTACGCCCTGTTTATATGCTAGCTAGTATTCAGTGAAAGTTTTTTTTTTCTCCACCACTCATTGTTGCAAGAAAACTTTTTAGCTTTTTTTTTTCGTAGAGAAAATGACTGGAGAG
Source organism: Coptis chinensis (assembly GCF_015680905.1). NCBI lineage: Eukaryota > Viridiplantae > Streptophyta > Magnoliopsida > Ranunculales > Ranunculaceae > Coptis > Coptis chinensis. The sequence continues at coordinate 18,997,411 of NC_141456.1, read as the reverse complement.
AGAGAAAGAAGTGTCTGAAAGACATGTAAGAGAAGCCAAAAACAGAGGTTTTGGGAGAATCTTGGGAAATATTGATTTTCTTTTATTTCAATTATTTGTTAAAAAGAGAAAAAAGAAAAGAGGAAATTAGTGATATCTGTTTTTGGACACGTGGGCTACGCGCTGATAGATTTGACCAGCAAAAGTGCTGGTGAACAAATTCGGACTCGATAGATAGGTAAAAGGTTAGGAAATTTTGTTATAAATAGACAGACCATAATTGAGTGTGACGGCACGTTCCAAGTACAGGGAAATTCCTTCGCTTGTTCTTCTATTTTTCTTTCAATATAAAAGCTCATACTGAATAGGTGTTTTGTTTTTGTTGCAACAATGCCAAAGGTCAAGAGGGACATTAATCATCGCAAAAAATCTGCAGTGGAAACCTCAAGAAAGAAACCAAGGAAAGTTGATGAAGAAGAAAATCAAGGAAAGTTACTTAACATGCCTTACCTTCCCAAAGAGATCGTCGAGAACATATTGCTAAGAATCCCAGCTGACATTCTTCTTAACAAATTCAAGTATCAATGTAAAGAATGGAACAACATTATCTCCAAACCAGATTTTAAATTCCGGCACTCTAATAAGCCTGGCATACTCTTTGTAGACAATGGCGCACATGAGAAAGTTCCAATTACATTCATGGATGGAGCCCAACGGATTGGAGATCAGCCAAGAAAATTAAACTTGTTCAATGCAAGTTATTTGAAAGTATTGTCTTCTTGCAATGGTCTAATTTTGGTAAGGGAAGGGTCACATAATCCAATTTCTATTATGGTTATGAATCCTTTGACTAAGGCATGTGCTATAGTTCCTCGATGTGATCATAATTGTCTTTGTCACGATTTAGTATTTGTTCCATCTACTCAAGAGTACAAAATTGTAGACATGTTAGAAAATTATTCTGTTCCAGCATTTCACGTAAGAAGCTTAGGTGGTTCTTGGATAGAGTCATACTGTTATAGTGAGTTGAATGGTATAAAGATAACATGCGATTATAACAATTCCGCGTTGAATGACAACTTCTCGAATCAACGAATTTCTATTGATGGGGTTTTGTATTGCTACATTGGTTTGACTGACCAGATAGTGTCCGACAAAGGATTCAAGTGCTACAACTCCCTAGTTCACGAAGAGTTCGACTCATAGATCAAGGTGGTTCTCTATGCATTCTAGAATGCGCTGGAGGAGGTAATGAAGATGGTTTTCCATTATTCGTATGGATTCTGGAGGATTTAAAAACAGGACAATGGAAAAAACAATTTAGAATCCATGATTTGCCAGAGAAGCTTCGTAAAATTGTAGCTTCTAAGTTCATATCCTTCTGTTGGTCTACTATTGTTGGGGTCTTCAATGATGGAGAAGTAATAGTGTTTGCAAGAGGAAATACTGTCTTTGCTTATGACGTAAAAACCAGAAAGTGGAGGGTAACTATTTTGAAATCAGATTGTGTACGTGTTCAATATTGTCTTCGTGCTCATACCAATAGCTTTGTATCGATTACCCAAAGGAAAAAAAAAAATTCGGGCTGAGGGAACAATTCCCTGCAAGGCTGCAACGATGTTGCCGTTAAGGTGCATCGGTATTTTCAGTGAGATCAATTTTTGAAAGAATATAATCGTGTACATTGGAGTAATGATTCAGAAAGGTTAGCATTGAGGACTTATCGAATGGTACAACATTTTTCGTTTCATATCTCAAGTATCGTTTCCATGCATGTACATCATTGTATGGAATTGCCTAGCTGTTATTTTTATTTTTTTTTCTTTGACGCTGTGTCCCCTCTCTGAGTGGTTTTAGGCACCATAGATTCTAGATTGGGTTAACTAGGATTTAGGGTTTAGGGATTTGGGTTGACCGTGTTTTTTTTGTGTGTATTTGGGGGGAAATTCTAATTTCCCATCTAGTGGTGTGGGGAGAGAGAAATCCTAATTGGCTCATCTAAGTGGGGGTAATGTTCGTTTTCTAGAGATGTGCACGGGTCAGTTCGGGTTGGGTTTAGAGTGAAACCGATCACCGAACCAACCCAATTGGTTGACAATAAGAGGACCGACCCAACCCGACCTTTAATTGAAACCGATCTGAACTGACCCAAAAAATTCGGTTCAGTTCGTCTGTTTTTTTTCAGTTTTACAATAGATCTAAATAAATCTCCAATGTTTGGTATAAAAACAAATTTAATTCAATTAAATTTTGATTCTTTAGAATAATTATTTGAAATAAAAGCTAAACCTTTAGAAGAAAAAAAAATGGCTAAACCCACTTTATTTTATTTTTATTCAACATATAATCTGTAAAGGCTCGCGTTTTATGTAGAACCTTACAAATATAAGAAAATGGGGAAAAGTGGTGGAAAATAGTGTTTCGTTGAGCTCGGGTTACCTTAACTTTGCATATATATCAAGTCTTCCAGTGGATTTGAATCAAGTCATATGTAGTTCCTTATTAGATTTGTATAATCGAATGGTCGATGGAGAAATAGAGAAGATGGAGACTGGACAAGATGCCTAGCATTCTCCTCTTCCTTTGGTAATTCCCTTGTGATTTATAGTATATGACATTTGGTCCATAGTTTTTAATGTAGGACTTGAATGAGCTTAAATGTAGGATAAATGAGTGCATGATTGTTGTTACAGAATTGTTGTAACGGCTGTCCCGAACTTCCACTTTTTAGCGTTATAGGACCTGACTAAGGTCTTATATAAGTGACCTGGTTGACGTCTTGATATTAGCAACCTGGCTGGGGTCTTGATATAGTTCTGTGATGAGTTGTGCTGGACACGTATATAATATATATTAGTTATGTATATTAGTCCCTCACATAATCCAATAAATTTTTTTAGAAAACAAGAATTTTCCAAAATAAAACCCAATTGAAATAAGAAGATAAGTAAAAAAAATGTTATATATATATTGAGAGAGAGAGAGAAAATTAGTGTTAATGGTTGAGTAGAGAGAAAAAAACAAGAAAATATGGAGATTTTAATTGTAGGAGAGAGAGAGAGGCGGCTAGTGATGGGTGAGAAAGTGTGTTTAGGATTAGGTGAGGTGTTAGTTATATTTTGTGTCCATAACCATTTGATTTTGCAACAATGGCTACCATAAAAAGTTAAATTAAAACATATAACATTAGAAAGTCGGGTTGGTCTGATTCTCACAGGTTTAAAATGTTAATAACCTGTGACCGAAACGTACTTGTCGGCTTTGAACTTACCCAACCTGAACTGAACCGGCCGTATATAAAAACCGACTAAAATCGGCCGATTCGGTCGGTTTTTTGCACATCCCTAATGAATTCTATCCGCTCACTACGCAGTTCTCAAAGTAAGTCACCGCCTCAAGGATTCTACCCGCTCATTGGAGTCATGATTCAGAAAGGTTAGCATGAGAACTTATCCCTCAAGCGCCAATTATCGAATGGTGCAACATTATGCAATCTCAACCAGTGTATTCAAGGCATTAAGGCGCATCACTCTCTTAACTTTGTGCCTTAGGCGCAAGGTGTGGGTGCGGCTCGCGCCTTATTAAAGTGAGGCGCACAGTAATTAAAAAAATAAAAATAAATAAAATAAATAAAATAAAATATGACATAAATTATTACTAATTTGCATATATAACTAAACAATAAAATCAGTTCTATAAGATTGTAAACATGTCAACCATTGAGCAACACCCATAAAAATCACGAATCGTTTAGGTAGTAATCACTTAAAAAAAAAAAAAAAACGTAAGCAACAATTAAATAGCAAAATGAAAATTGTATTTCTCAAAACAATTTAGCTCAACTTCAATAAACTAAAGGAGCAAACAAATTGAATTGAGCCAAATGGACTTCACGAAATAAAACACATTATTCAAATTTTGGAAACCCATAAAACTTAATTTAATTCATCTGTATCTTTCTCTCAATCCATTCAACTTAACAAAAACTTGTAAAATTCCAAATTTAGAATATACCCTAATATAAAACTTATAAAAATTGTATAATTTCTTGTACCATTGAACTATTGGATCAAGTGTAAATGTGTCACATATAATCAAAAGTGTACAAAAAACAAGAAAAACTGCAAATGGTGATATAGCGCGCGCCTTGCGCCTTAACAAAAGGCACAAACCTTATGTTTGCACCCGCGCCTTGGTTGAGGCGATGCACTAAAGCTGTGCCTCTCCGCGCTCAGCCCCCGCCTTAGGCGGGCGCCTCTTTGCACCTTGACTACACTAATCTCAACTACTCCATGTTCTCAATTAATAATAAATTAATTAGTTTTGGCGAAGTTGAAGTTGAATATGAATATCGTTTATGAGCTTAATTATAATGTAAGGGTTTTGGATTGTGGGTATTGTGGAACCTATTATTTTCATTATTTTCAAATCTGAATTAGAAGCTTGTAGAAGAATAGAAGTACTGAAATTTGTAAGTGATGGATTCACAATGAAGTATAAAATAGAAAAGAAAATACAAAAAGTTCCACTTAAGTTAATTGTACGTTGCACCAAATAGAGAAGAAAATACAAAAAGTTCCACTTAAGTTAATTGTAAGTTGCACCTTTTTTCTTCCTCACTTTTAGTCAGTGTTTAGAAAACCGGACCGGACTGGTGGTTGAACCGGGGTTCGATCGGAACTGGTGAATTTTCAGTTCGGTTCAGGTATAATTTGAGATTTTGGTTGGACCATCGATTTAAGTTTAAACCGTGGTTGAACTGGCGAACTGGTTGAACCGGTTCAACTCTAAACCGGGTCACCTTTATTTATTATTGTTAACCGGGTCAACATGCTACTATGTGTTTCTTGTATAAGAAATTTGTTTTGATATATAATACCAATTAATATTGAATTAAAACATGTATTTATTCATTTTATTATTGTAATTATTAAAAAAATTGCTAAATAAACATCAATGGGTCCGACCGAAGTGAACCATAGTTGAACCATTTTAACAAAAATCAGTTCAATCACCGGTTCGGTTTTCAAAACATTGCTTTTAGTTTCAAAGATCGCGCTATTTTATTTTACGTGGGCTAGTCCGAGATGACTCCTCAGGATTTACTTTGTCTCGAAATGCTTATTATTATTATTATTATTTTTTTTGATAATGTCTCGAAATGGTTCTTGAGATGCGCAAGCTAAGAGATTTTCCATGTACAACATTGTATTTTATTTTCAATAATGTCATTTTTTTTTTCATGGAATTGCCTAAACTGTTTTTCCATGGAATTACCTAACCGTTTTTTTTTTAATAAAAAAAATATTTATTGATATGAAAAATAAATCAAACAAATGATTTAGAGGTCAAGCGCGTTACAAATTGCGCTACTAGCCCCTTCTGAATAACAAACCCAATCCTCTTAAGCACATATTCATGAGAACCAACTGTCATCACATTGTTGTCTAACACTTTCTGCACCCTCCTAAGCAACCCAACCGCATTTGGCGCCAAAAAACCAAATGTATCAAATGCAAACGAGACAAAACAATGTTGATTAGCCATGCATGCTCTTTCATGTTTCTCTACCTTCGTTGTAGCTGCACTAATAGTTGTTTGTCCTACTCCAGAAACTCTATTACCAAAACCAACAAAAGGAGATACTCCTGTGACATCCATACATGCATGATTTCCATCTAGCCCAATTATATATCAGGATATCTGCAAGGCTCTAGGGTTAGTGAGGAAGTTGACATGAGCCTTATTCTTTACTTGTATACCAGCATGCTAGACCGCATCATATAAAATGTCACGTACATGATCATGCATGTATTTAAACCCTGGAAAATGCTTGCACTGTGCTGCATGATCTTGATAAGTGCTCAAAATTAATGATTTCTATCCCCAATTATGTGTATGTTAGTCTCAATTTTATATTTAAATGTTCTAATATGATGCAATTTGAGTTTTTGCATGTCAAAAAACCTAAATGTGAAATATATATGGAGGGAAAAAAAGTCAAACAAGTCAAAAAGGAGTCATTGGGAATTACATCTAAAGGCCTAGGGCAAAAGAGTCATATTCGTCTCAAAAAGTTTAAGTCTAATGAGACTCTAAAAGAGGATAATAATTGAGTTAGAAGAGTCTTAAATATTAATCTCATAGCCTTAATTCCTAATTCATGGGAAGAAGAGATCAATATGGAAAATAATCAAAGTTTCACAAGAATTAATGTCACACCCCGAATTTCGACAAAATCGGAATTATAATATTTGTTCCCGACTCTTCGATTTTCGAGGTGTGATGCACTCCCAACTCCCAAAAATCCATAATCAGTTTAAATACGCGAATAATTAAAAACCAATAAAATTTTCAAATTAAACAAAAGTCCTTTTCATTACAAAAATTCACAAATATGATTAAATTACAAATCTCCTTTCAATAACTCTTTAATTATAATTACAAATGAAAATACAAAAACATTGTCTCAACTGGAAATCTATTTCACCTTAAGGGAAAACAAAACATATCATGAAATGCGACGCTAACGCAAACCACAAGCAGCAACCAACCTTCTTCAACATTAAACCTGTCAAGACTTATCAACTATGTTCATTTAATGAACACACCCGATAAGCAAACATGCAAATCGGGTCAGCATTATAAACAATGCTGATGTGAGTAGTCCAAAAATACAAATTATACTTATACATATATATACACAATCCATAAACCAGTTAGTTCCTCCCCCAAGGCGCCTTAACTTCCAACGACTAATACAACATTCTTATATATACTAATTAAGGCAGGTAGTTCCTCCACTAAGGCGTCTTAGCTTCCAATTCATTAATAGTAAGGTATTTAGTTCCTCCACCAAGGCGCCTTAGCTTCAAACCATACTAGATCAACTATATCTAATAATCAAATAACAAATATAAACTTACTTTTTACTTACACTGGTATAGGTCAAATCACAGAGTGGGTCACACCTGCATAACTAATCAATTCAACCCACCCCTCTGCAAAACCTTGTGAATGTAACCTAAATTACAATAGAATAAGCATATCATATACCTAATTCCAAACATCTCATTTGAACCAACAAGAACCATCTCAAAGACCAATTTCACAACCACCATAAATCATTTATTATCGATTTAACGTACGCTTCGATATATCGTGACAATTATTGTTTAGAGTTTCTTTAAGTGTCTCTAAAATCACGTCGTCTCTATGTTTTACCTAGTTTCCCTGGCTACCACAATTGCTTCCCAACGCTGAACATGTACATCCACATGCCTCCCCTCACATAATGAACCACTCCGCGCGTAGTTACCCTAAGCGAGATATCGCATACCAGGTAACCCCCACACGAACGCTATTATGTGAGTACTGCCACTATTCGGCATAAAATATCTCGTGTCTCGTTCTAATTTTATGAACGGAATAATCAAGCCACTATTCGGCTACGCTAGAAGGGCCATTCAGATTTACTGAATCGCCAGAAGGGCCAACCAAATTACTTACGCCTGAAGGGCCATTCAAATTCACTGAAATGCCAGAATGGCCAATCATATCACATACGCCCATCACAAGGGCCAAATCACATGAGTTGTGGTAGCTAGGTTCTAGGATTTTTCGTTACGTAATTTATTCAGGTGTCATACATATATATCTCATAATCATTTCACTATATCACGTGCATGTCAAATACATTATTGCACTAAGCCAAATATATTTAGAATTATCTCAATACATCTCATAACAACTTTCATTCTTTCACATGCCAATATATTATTGCACTAAGCCACAATCCCATGGGAAAATATCCACAAATACTATACTACCTCATAGTAGCATCTCACATATATAATAATGGAGCATTTATATCAAATCTCAAAACTTATTATTTCACGTGCCAATCATGTATTACACTACACCATATAGAATATCTCAAGCCTTCATAAATGCTACAATTTATTCAAGTACCAACTCATAATAGTAATCAATCATGTAATGTATTTGCTCAATATATTTATGTGAACTCAATTCACCATCAAAGGCACGCATTATTTCCATTTGTGCACAATATAAATAGTAAATAAATAATCAAAATATATGTCCATTCTACCAATGTCAAAATGAAACGACTTTAAAAAAAGAAAGAACAACTCAAGTCCAAATATCACGCATAATTATTCGAGTCCAAATCACAAGTCAAGTCAAACTGATCTACCGTCAAAAGCCCAATACTAAAGTCCATGAATATGAGTTAGGTATGTAGTGTAATTCTCATAGAAACGTTATATATCTAAGTCTTACAAAATCCCCTCTTGTTACGTGCCAATATTTATATTCTTTACACACTACTCACGTCAAATCTTAATTAGATAATGACAAACAAGGTTATACCATATTCGACAACATTTTATTACTACATTTGTTCATAAAATTAAATATGTGAAAATCTGGAAAAAGTCAACATTCCACCGTCAATGGTCATTTGTCAAGGTCAAAGTCAACATGTCATTTCCATGTTCAATAGGTTCATGGTCATAGCCATGGTTCATAGCTAAGGTCATAGTTCATGTCATGGCTAAGGTAAAAGTGTACGGCTCATGGGCTCATGGCTAAGGTCATGGTTCGGACCCAACAACAACTAATAAACTTAGGCCCAAAAACAAAATGAAACTAAAACTGACCTAACAACAAAACCAAACAAAAGAAACTGGCCCATAGAAACAAATGAAATGATGGCCCAAACAAAACCAACCCACTTAGTTCCGACCCAAGCCCAACCAAGTCGTCTCCCTCACCAGCAGCTCCCTCCACCACCAACCACCACGAGTCTCCGCTCGTCCAACACTCCAACCTAACCGAAAATACTCACAACCAAAACCCCCACAACTTTAATAAAAGCCCCCACTCGATTCGCTACCTCGATCTCACTCCCTCCAAACTGTATCTGGAAATTTTCTACCTCCATTAATGGCTTCTACAAGCTTCGACAGCCCACACCCAATCCAACATTCAATCATACATCAACAACCAACAATTTAACATCACAATATAAAAAAAAAAAAAAAAAAAAGTTCAAACAAATCCATCAGGACGATTTGTTCCTTTGGCTTGGCGATGCGATTAACGCCCTTCCAAAGCTTCGCCAGCACCCATTCCACTACACAATCCAATCTTCATTCCCCAAACCCAATTCAACAACAACACCACTTTCCCATACACCCCGACAGTTTAACCACCAATCCGAAATCAACCCACACAACAACACAAGATAAGCGGTTTCAAACAATATCTGAGGACAAAATGTTTGTTTGGGCTCGCGCCGCCATTAACGGGCCCAATCAAGCTTCGACAGTTCAATGTCGATTTCTGAGTTTCAACAGAGTTTAACAAGTTTTAACAACGACAATTTAACTAGTTTTAACAACGACAGGACGAATAATAATGACAGAATAATGAGCCGAAAACATGAACGGAAACCTTGAACAGTAAAGTTAGACGTGAAATAGAAAACAATGACAGAAGAATGAGCCGAAAACATGAACGGAAACCTTGAACAGTAAAGTTAGACGTGAAATAGAAAACTAATCTACTCACATTAATTAAAAGCTCCACGAATCCCTCATAGTCCGAATCGTTGCGCTCCAACTCTCTAGCAAGCGAGCTGCCTCTATTTTATTTTATTTTTATCCAAAAAACCTATTCTCTAGAAAAATATGAATATATACTTGGGTTTGAAATCTAAGCCCAACACAGACTCGAGCCCAGAAATCACGCCCACATATCCCAAATCCAATCCAACCAAATTTAAAATAAATACAAATTAATTATTAAATAAATAAATACAAATTACAAATACGGGCATTACAATTAGGAAACTAGCTAAAAGTTGTTAGAAGCTGCAGCTTGGGAAATAGCTTGCAGAACAAAGTGGACCACGTCTGACTTTTGTGCAACCAAATTCAACTTTTCCAGGATTGCTTCTAGAACGATTCCAGATAGTTGGACACAGAATAAATGTATGATTCACATCTCTATACAGAAAGAACGTGTAAGCCAATATTTAAGGCACAAAAACCTTAGTTTGACATCATCTAGGAAATTTAGTGTTTGCATATTAGATTGAAAATTAGGAGATAAGAAAGTTTAGACTTTTTTCACCATTACTATCAATAAAGATTATTCATTTTCTTATTGTGTTCATAACATAGTATGAGGGGCTAATCTCCCTTATCTTAGGATGGGAGATGAATAATTTTTCTTATGTTTTAGCTTATTAGTTCTTTTTCTATCATGTTTTAGTTTAAATTCCCCATTTAGCTTCTTCTTATTCATCCATTGATCTAACACTCCTAGCGGAGGTTAGGAGGTCTTAAGGTAATCCATGATTGTGTATAGCCAAATACCACAAACCTTAGATTCTTTTCTTCTAATTTTTAATGTTTTAGTATGATGATTGGATTCTTTATGACACCTCAATTAGTTGTATGGTTAATGCCACGTGTGGATTTTTCATGTCACCTAAAGTTGTATATTGAATGTCACTTAAAGCACAATTTGGTTAGATAGAAGATAGCATTGGAAATTGAAGAAGCACGTTGAGGTGTAAGGTAAAAAGCACGTTGAAATCCAAATACTATCGTTATGGTTATGAGTATAAGGTTTGTAGGTATGGTGAGTTTCTATTGTTGATTTATATTAAACATAATTGATTGATTACTAAACTAATTTTAAGAATTTAGTGGATTTATTGATCTCTCCCAAGATATTCTTTCTCTTGATTCATATTATTATATTATTATTTTGGTATATAGTTTAATAAGCAATTCCATATCCTATAAATTTATACTTAGCACATTATATATATCTTCTTTTACTTAATGTAATTTGTGTTCATATTTCTATTGAGTTAAAGTAGCATTTTAGACGTGGATTAATACTTTTACTTGCCTCTATACTATTATTTATTCATTAGGTTAAGTAAGTTTTTGTAAAGATCGGTAAACCCCATTTTTTTTTTTTTTCTCATGACGTTGTGTCCCCCACTCTTTAAATGGTTTTAAGCGTCATAGATTGTACCCCACCTATTAATTAGTCACCTTCAATAACATTGTAAGAAGTGAGATAGCCAACTGCACGTACTACTACTTTTTTTTTTTGCTAGGTAAGTTAAATTGTATTAAAAAGGAGAAAATAAAAAAGGGTTAACTAGTATTACACCCCCACTAGATGGGAAATTAGGGTCTTTCCCCAGAGTACAAAAAAAAAATAACAAACAAACAAACAAATTAGGTTGATCATGTGTTTTTTTCAATGTATTTGAATGGGGGGTTTACTGATAAGGTGTTTAGAGAGGCAACAGATTGCACTCTCTAAGGTCAAGCTCAATTAAGCAACTATTACTTCCATTTATAACTATGGAGTAGTGTAACAAGATTGCTACCCGATTATACTAATGGGAAAGAACTGTGAAAGGTTATTAATAAATTAGAACTGAAACAAGGTCACATTCATGTTGGAATTTTGTTTACAATTTGCTTTTGATTGGCTTTGTTTCTTCTATATGATATATTTTAATTCTTTTTGTTTTTTATTACAACTTGCCTTCCATATTCCCAAAAGAATATGGACCATCGATAATTAGGGGGTCGTAAGGGATAAATCCTCATGATCATACTCATCAGATCGATTATTGTTGCTCAACAAAAATTACTTATGTGAAACGATTCCGATAAGTTAGCCCCAAGGACAATTACGTACCCTTGCCAAATATCCAGTGGCCAATATTCTCATCTCACATCTATACTACTTATAAAAGAGTAGTGCTACATGGACCTACTTTTTAGACCTACTATTGCTACTCATTATTGGATAACGTTGGTATGCATTGCAATACACACGGACACATATTCCTATGTAAATCAATAATTACGATTAGTAGGTCTGTATATCATTACCCCTTATAAGTCATGCCAAATTTCGCAATTCTATATTGTTTCCTTTTTTTCACCTAAAAAAGAGCTCTACTGGTAAACTATACATGCCACACTTATGAAACTACATGCAAAATCAAACAAACATGGAAGACTAAAATTCATATTGGGCGGACACATAATGGCTCCATAATAATTTTTTTGTTTGTAAGCAAAATGTAAGACCCCTATTTTCTATTTACATTATTTTTTTCGTAACAATATTTAGTATGTCTGTATTTGATTGTATTTTTTTGGTCAACGTGCTAATATGTAGGTTTGACTTTTGATAGAAAGAGAAAGGAGGGAATACCAAATAGTAATTTCGAATAATGTTAATATAGGGAAATAATATTTGAATTTTGAATGTTGGGTATAGTTTATCTTTAATTTTTTTGGAAAGCTTTAAATAAAAAGGAAACAAGATATTAACCTAAGGAACATAATATATATAATACTTTTAATAGAAATAATATTTCCATAGTTATGATGTAAGAATATTTAGTAAAAATTGGAAGTTAAGCAGAATATAGGGTGTTTCCGGAGAAACTAGTTTTCCTAAAACCACAAACAACACACACAAGCAAAAATGGAGAAGAACGCGGATTTCGCGAGCTAGCTGGGATTAGTTCTCACATTATTTTCTTCGATAGTTTTCTTTTCACGGTAACAGGAGGTGAGTGGTTTATTCTTTATTTTTTCTCGTATCTAGACACAGACCACTTTACTGTAGAACCTTGTTTCGTTCATTTTATCATTTTTCTTCTCTGTTCTCTTCAACCATTACTCTTCCTGTAAATGTTTAAAACTTAGTAGATTTGTTAGGACTGTCAACACCATTAGGTGGTGGTAAAAGGAGGCGCGAGCCCCCAAACCTCCTCCCCTGTAAAAAAAATGCCCATACTGTGATATTGAGGGATTTGATATTTGTATTTATTTTCGTGTTTAAATTGTTTTTTTGTATTGCGGGTTGTTGGTTGAATGAATGGTGGTAGGGGGAAAGTTTGAGAGTGGTTGAAAGCTTCAAGAACGTTAATGGCGGTCGGATCTGTGATTGGAGAGCGATTTCGAAAACTGAGAATTTGGGGTTTCTTGAGGAATTAAAGTTTTGGGGTTTTTCACCCTAACCAATTTCGGTTGGTTAGTTTTGGGTGGTGTGTGAAGGCTTTTGGGTGGCCGGAAATTAGGTTGGAGCGCTGGAGAAGATGAAAGGATCGGCCACTATTCCTGATGTTTTGTTTGGGTACTATTTTAGTTGGGTCGGACCACACTAGTTGGGTTACCTTGGGCTGGACCACATCAGTTTTGTTTTGGGCCAATTCTTTTAGTCTTTTATTTTGGGCCAGTTTAATATGTATATGTGGGCTGGTCCCTAAAATTTTAAGTGGGTCGCATGAGAACTATTTAGTTTTGAAATTTTCAAGTTGGGCCAAATCAGTTTATGGGCCGGGTTAAACCGGGTCAGTTTAGCCAGTCGCTTAGGACCAGGGTTTGAACTCTTTTTAAATATGGGTTTGGGTGAGGACCGGGTGGAATGACCACCGGTTAGGCCCATTAACTGTTGGGTTGACTGTTGACCCGTTGACTGTTGATTTTTTCCAAAAATGTTATAGATTGAATTTATGGACCAATCCGATGATAGGATGTGGGTGACACTTGTATAAACTTGTTTGTCAGTATCTAATATAGATTTGACGTTGATCTTGTGTGAATATTGACACGTGAAGATAGGGAAATTTTAAGATGCATAGATATATACATTTGAATAAATTATGTAACGAAAATCCTAGAACCTAGCTACCATAACTCAGGTGATTTGCCCTGTGTGGGCGTGTGCAATTTGATTGGCCCTTCAGGCGTTTCAGTAAATCTGAATGGCCCTTCTGGCATAGCCAAATAATGGCTTGATTCTCTCGTTCGCAAAACTTTAGAACGAGACGCGCATTACTTTTATGCCGAATAGTGGCATTACTTACATAATGGCTTTCGTGTGAGGGTTACGGTGTCGCTGCATCCCTTTCAGCAGAAGTAGTTATGCGGAGTGGTACATTATGTAAGGGGAGGCATGTGGATGTACATGTTGGGCGTTGGATAGCAATTGTGGTAGCTAGGAAAATAGGTAAAACATAGAGACGACGGGTTACTAGGGACACTTGATAAATATTCTTTGCCATGATATTTTCCTCGGGTGTGGTTATTGATTTAAGACTTTCAAGTTAAGTTTCATTTTGTTATGATTATTACAAATTGCTTTGCAGGAGAGTGGGTTAAACTAATTATTCTTCTTGAGAGAGGACCACTTTCTGCGATAGAGCATGCATAAAGGTAAGTACTAGGTCGACATAAGTTATTTACTTTTAGTTAGAAGTTAAGGTTCCTTTATGAAGGAACTAACTACCTTAAGCTAAAATCTTTAGTAGAGGAACTACCGCCATGTAAAGAATGAAATATTATGTATGTCTAAATGGTTTTACTAAGGCTACTCATACCAACATTATTTATAATGCTGACCCGATTTGCATGCTTGCTAATCGGGTGTGTTCTTATATGAACATAGTCGATCAGCCTGGACAGGGTTAGCTGATGTTCGAGAAGATGGCGTGCTGCTCGTGATTGATGTTAGCATTTATTTTTAATAAGATGTCGTTTCATTTTTCCTCAGAGATGTAGTGGAATTTGTTGGGGACATATGTTTAATTTATTTTTCCAAATTCTTAAGTGAAGAAGTTTGTAACTTAATTTTTTGATCACAAGTTTTCTTATTGATGAGTGGATTGTTTTGAGTATTTTATGGTTTAGTTTTCTGCATGTGTTATTATTCATTAGGGTTATGATATAGATTGGGTTGTGAGGTTGTTGTCACATCTCGGATATCGAGGAGTCGGATATAATTATTATTATCTGATTTATCGAAATTCGGGGTGTGACACAAAATCGGTGATTTTTTACGTAACGTGGCGAGATGCAGACACACACATACTAGTCTCAAGAAAGACTTTAATACATTAGCCATGCAGGTGATGATGTAGAATTCAAACCGGATAATAAACACAAACAAAAATAAAAATAAGGAGCGAATAGAAAATACATACAAAGATGTAGAGGTTTGGTGTTTAGGGGATAACGACTTGATGATTTGTTTGATAGGGAATGGCTGCACTCTTCTTGGGATAAGAGTTGCCTCATTATCAAGTTTCTTGGGGTAAACCTGAATCAAGCCATCGTAGTTCATCTCTCTCTACTTATAGATGTTTGAGTGACTTTCCTTATTTGCTCCGTGCCATTATGAAGTGTAAATCCACCTTGTGTGCTATCTTGATGATTCGCCATTATTCTCGATGTTACAAAGTAATGTTACGTTGAGTGAGCTCCAGGATTGCACTAGTTGATTTACTTCCATAAATGACTGTAACTAATGCTGGGGATGACCTGGGTTTGGGTTGTTGGTACGTTCTGATGGATTGGTACAACCTGGTGTGTGAACACGTGTGTTGTAGTGCAAAATAGAGGGTACTTACACAGGCCCCTTTATTTTATCCATTCTTTGGACAGCTGTGGTGTGAAAAAAGGAATGGTAAAATAAAGCTTTAAAACATGCGTCGGACAGCTGGTTGGTTTAATTGGCTTTTGAAAAATGTGCGGGAACTTTTAGGTTGGATTCGTGAGCCCAAAATTGCGGCGGTTTGTGGGCGAAGTTATCATTGTATTTGTGGGAATCTGAAAAGGTTTGTTTTTCTCGAGGTTTGTGCAGACAAAGGGTTTTCGTGTGGGAAAGGCTTTTCAGTTCTTTATTCTACTAATTCACGTAAAGAAAAAGCAGAGAGAAAAAAAGGAAAAACCAACCAACCTTTCTCGTCTTTTTGTTTTCCAGGTGCGTTTCTTTGCAAAACTTGATCTTTGTTTCTTTTTTATTTCATAATGTCTATGACCAGTGATAGTTTGAGTGGGAAAGTGGAGGTAGATCAATGGAGAGAGAGAACGGTAAGTGATGGGGATGATGAGGTTAGAACTCGTAGTGGAGTTAGGGCTTCATAATCTTCTTTAACGGAGACGATGGCTGAGGAGTTGGGTCCTAGGTCGCTTTATACTAATTTGAAGGAGGAGTTTGGTTGGGTAAATGCCGACCTGGCCATGTACGACACGAGTGGAGAAAAGAGGTTGTATACTTGTGACTATGTTCCTCCGGATGGGGAGTAGTGGTTTATTATGGGGGAGTTGAAGGTGGGATGAGGTTGCCATTTTCCCGTCTTCTTGTGGAGGTTTTGAATTTTATGGAAAGGCCCCTTGTCGGTTAAGTAGGAAATAGTTGGAGGGTGTTCTATATGTTGGATTTGTTGAATGAGAGGGGTTATAACATCCACTTAGGAGAAGTGCTAGAGCATTTTTCTGTGAAAAGATCATCTGCACTAAATTTTAGTTTTGCGGTAGTAAGGGGAAGTCATTTGTGATTAGAGGTCGTAAATGGGCGGGACAAGCCCGAAGCCGATTGAATCCAAGCCGATAAGATAAGGACTTAGACTTTAAATTTAGCCCAATAAGATTATTGGGCCAGGTCTAGACATACCTATGTCCAATCCGATAATGGCCCGGCCCGAAATTTATAATAGTTTATGTGTTTTATATTTAATATTATTAATATATCTATTATATTTATTGGAAGTTGACATAGAAAATTAGAAGCCATATTGGTTAGTATTGTGCCTGCCACACAAGAGTTGTGGGTTCGATTCTTCCCACTTACAAATTTGATTAAATTTTAGACAAAAATAACAGTTCCCATGTATTGCTAACGGACCTAGGCCTGGCCCGAATCCGAACTTGCCCAATAGGACTTAGGTCGGGCTTGGACTCAAGATATCAAATATGATTTGGGCCGGGCTTGGACCTAGGTGTGTCTTATTCAGGTCTGGCCTGTTAACAGCCTTAGTTGTGATTTTGGGGTGAGTAAGGAGGAATGGGGGCGTAGGCCATTGTTGGTTATGGGTAATTACACCCTCTCTAAGTGTGAGCTGAATACCCGCTCTGTAAAGTGGGCTGGTAGGTAGCTATTTTGTAGGTCGTATGTAAGTATTGTGTTTGATATGTTGTACATTTTGATATTTTTGTTTCCTTTTGTGCAGAGATTTCCATTTGGGGCCATCCTCAGCTTGACGTTATAGAAAAGTTTGCTTATTTGAGTTGGGAGGAGAAACAAGCTATCTTGGGGGAGGTTGCCCACTACTTTAAGAAGCATGGTGGTATGAAGATTAACAAGAAGAAAGCTGAGAAGAAGAAAAGGGCTCGTAAGTTTGTTCTTGATATCTCTTATTCTAGCTCGAACGCTAAGATGGAGAGGGAGAGCCAGAAGGTACGACCTATTTCTGGAGTGAGAACGGTTGGTCATTTGGCGATAGCGTTCTCGCTCCTAGACGTTCTGAGAGAGGCAATGGTGACCAAGCTGGTCATAGTGCTAGTGGGAGTGCTGATGTTCTTTTCTGGAGGTCTTAGCTGAAGAGGCACTCTGAGGTGGTTGAGGCCCGGGGCGAAGTCCCGAGTCGAACCGGCGACCTAGTCTTTGGGGAAGGTTGTGCTTCTTCAAGTCGGGCTCCTTTGAAGAGGATGAATTTGAAGGAGCTTGATGTTGATGTGGGGGTTGCTCAAACCCGGGGTAAGAAGAAGGATATTGGGAATGAGCTAGCCACTGCCCAGAGGTTGAAGGGTTCGGGGAGTGCGGCCCCAAGTGACAAGAGTGGTGATGACATTCTGGATAGGATTGTCACCTATGAGGACCCAGTGAGTGGGTTAAGGAAGTTTGTGAAGAATGGGGACTGTAGTTTCAACTCCTCATTAGTTGTTGGAGGGCTGCTAAAAGAGTATTGCCTTAGATGGAGATAGACACTAGCTAGAGCAGGGGAAAGACTTAGGAGTGAACCGAAAAGATATGGATCGCCTCTCCTTGTGCTTTGTAAAGTGTCTCTACGATCCGATCTTTGTTTTGTTCTTTGATGTTACCGCTTTTCGATTTTGCTTGTTATCAAGTCTTGGCTATGTATAGGAAGCTAAAAGAGATGGCCCTTATCTCCGACCTATACAAGAAGGATTCGGATGTCGCCAAAGAGGCCTATGACAAGCTTCAGGTTGTCAGGCTGTGGAGAGGTCTAAAGTTGTAGGCTTAAGGGTTCAGTGCACGAGTTGGCTGGGAATGTGGCCCTATTGCAACCTTCTCTTGATGCTTCAAAGCTGGAAAAGAAGAGGTCGGTGAATGTAAGAAAGCCGTAAAGGCGTTGATGAACGAGCCCAAGCTGAATATAATAATCTGGTTGACTTAGTAGAGGCGGGGATACTTACGTTACGGTGGATGACTTCTTGGATCTAGAGCGTAAGAAGTACAAAAGAGGTCGATTGAAAGTGGGGGCAACAAGAGTTGTAGATAGTGTTATTTGCGGATGTTAGTAGACAACCTGATCTACCGTCCGACCTTGGTGCTGCTCCAGCCGTTCAGCCAACTGAAGAGGTATCTACGAAAGTTGTAAATGCAAGTGGTGATCTAGCTGGTGGCCCTGTTGGTGAAGAGGGTGGACTACTGGAGCCCTTGAATGTGGATAATCTTTCTTGTGTTAATTGATCCTCTTGTCTTTGTCAGCCGTTTTGATGATGGATGAAATGTTTGAACAATATTCTATTTCTTGTTATAGTTGATACTGATACTGATATTGATGACTTTTGATTTTTGATAGGGGTACTGAGGTCATTTTCTCAGGATAACCTGGGGGCCTTAGCATCTAACCAAATTGTGTAAGTAGTAAAATAGTTAAATTACTTACCTGTTCTTCATTGATATTGTCTTTGAATTTTGTTTGAATGTGATTGTATGACGACCTGTGATGTGTAGTGGCAGTCTTGACGATTTGTTGGACTATGATAGATCGTCTAATGTGCGAAGGTCGTAATCGTTTGGTTCACGACCTGACTAGATAAGCTTAGTCGTCACCTAGGTCTCCTTGTGTGTGTTTGATTGGGTTGTTCCTTTTGGGGGAACTCCTATTGACTGATAACTAGCCTTTGAGTGGTAGTTATAGTTGAACCAAGCTTAACCCTGTTCAAAGGGTTAAGTTGACTTTGGGTCCTTTTGGGGTCCCAAATGTTTGTATTTGATTGATAATTGCATGGAATTTACACTTGAATTATGCTTAACCCTGGCGTTGGTGTTAAGTTGATTTAGGGTCCTTTTGGGGGACCTTGGGCTGGATTTGATTAGTAATTAACCAATGCGTGGTAATTGCAGTGAAGTGCTTTCTTGACTCCGTCTTTGGTGTCCGACCTAACGTTTTTTGTCCCAAATCAGGTAGCTATTGCAAGATGCGTGGTACTCATGTAATGTAAATATGACATTTGTACGCGAAATGCTGATGAAATTGTATTCATATTGACTGATACATCTGGAGATAACTAATTGATAAAAATGCTTGAGGAGAGTTGTATTCCAACGCTGGGGAAGCATATCACCGAGCTGCATTTTGATCCAGTATTCTCCATTTCCAACGACTTTGTCAACAATGTAAGGGCCTTCCCATGTTAGGTCGAGCTTGGTTGGAGCTACTGTCTCCTTGAGGACTAGGTCGCCAGCTTGGAAAGATCTTGGGATGACCTTCTTGTTGTAAGATTGTTGAATTGTTTAGTGGTACCGAGCTAGGGATATTGTAGTTGTTTCCCTTCACTCTTCTAGGAGATCGACTTCTTTTGCCAAGATGTTGTCATTTTCTCCTGATTCGACGATGTCATAACGTGTAGTTGCGATTGTGAGTTCTGATGGTATGACTGCTTCTATTCCGAAGCAAAGTGTGAAAAGAGACTCATTGGTACTGGCTCTGGCTATTGTTCTGTATGCCCATAGAATGTTCTCGAGTTGTTTTGGCCATTGGCTTTTCTTGCTCTCTAACTTCTTTTGGAGATTTTCATTTATTGCTTTGTTGGTAGTCTCTACTTGACCATTGCTTTGTGCATATATAGGTGTAGAAAATGTTTGAATGATACACCATTTTGTAGAAATGCCTTGACACATGAACCAAAGAAATTGAGTTCGTTGTCCATGACACAAAGTTAAAAGGGGGTAGACCAAATCTTATGATGATATTAGTCCATATGAAGTTGATGACGTGGACTTCTTTGATTTGAACTAGTGGAATTGCTTCAACCCATTGGTGAAGTAATCTGTGGCTGCTAGGACGTATTTGAGTCATGTTTTCTTTTGTGGGATGAATTGTCCCATGATGTCTAGCCCCCACATATAAAAGGGCCATGGGCTGGCTATGTTGATCAATTCTCGTGCCGGACTTAGATGGTTGTGTCCAAATGTTTGACATTAGTGGCATCTGAGAATGTACTTCTTGGCCTCGATGTGCATGCCTAGCCAATAATACCCTGGGTGATTGTTTTATGAGCCAAAGATCTTGCTCTCAAGATGGTTGCCACATTCACTTTTGTGAATTTAGGCCTAAGATGAGTTGGCCTTCGTGTGGAGCTATACACCTTAGGTGGGGGATTTACAGAACAATCGTCCGTTAATTACGGTATATTTAGGAGCTCGAAATTTTATCGCACAAGCGGTCTTTGCTTCTGCTGGGAGCTCACCATGTAAGATAAATTTCATAAATTGGCCTATCCAAGATTGAGTGATCTCTTCTTCGGATGAGGGCTGAAAGTCTATGAGATTGTTGACACTTTCTTGCTGGTATGCGGGTTTCTCCAGGATGTCAATGTAGATTGTGGTTGGACATGTTTCTTAGGTCTTCAAGGCTAAGAAAGCTAGGTCGTCTGCATGCCTGTTATCCTCTCGAGGAATGTGTTCCAAGGAGAATGTTTTGAACGAGCTGATGATGTTATTAACGACACTGGCGTGATTTAAATGATTTGCTCCATTTGTTACATACTCTTTGGTGATTTGGTTTGACGATTATGCGTGAGTCACCGTGGAGCTTTGAGCTTCAGGTTGTAGGCTATGCTGTGTCATCCGGGAAGCTTCGCGGATTTATGCTTCAGACTCGCTTCATTGTTGGATGTTCGCGAAGTCGATCTTGATTGACTTTTGTAGCCGCGGTTCCTTCCGGTGAAGTTAACACGGTTCGATACCCACTACTACTATTATTGTATGCTCCATCTATGTAGAGGTGTCATGTGTCCGGGGTGGTTGGTTGATGAAATGAAGTGATTGGCCGGGTTCCCAATTGATATATTCGATGGGGAAGTCTCGCTAAGAAATCATGAATGACCGCCCTTTCAGGATACGCCCTGGGAACAAAGTGGATGTGGTTTTCTCTCGAAGTTCTTTAGCCCATTTGGCCATCGCGGGCTATTTTGTTGCTAGAACTCAACACTGCTTGATTGGTACATCCGCGGATGACTTTGATGTTGTGAGTTTGGAAGTAAGGTCAAAACTTTCGCCGAGTATAGCAAAGAAAAGATCGTTTTTCTATTGGAAAGTAATGCTTTTCTGAACCGCTAACGCCTTTTGGTGAAGTAGACTGGATTTTCGATACTTTCATGTTCGCGAAGAGAATCGAAAATCGATAAATAAGTCGGTAGTTGCAAGGTAATGCCCCGTGTCTCTCCTTCGTTGGTTTGGACAAGACGGCCGGAGTTGATGGGTAAGCTTCGTGTCGATTGAAAGCTTTGTGTCATTTGTCTATCCATGTGAATGTTGCGGCCCTTCTTTAGTATTTGCGGGAATGGTCCGCGACTTGTCGGATGCACGCGGAGATGAATTTGTTGGTATCGAGACCATGCTAGATAACTTGTAGATTTGTTGCTTGGAAGTTGGTTCCGCATCCGAAGGAGAGCTCAGATCGGTCCGGTTTTCTTCGATCGCCTTTCAGGAAACGAGGTATCCTAGGAATTTCCGGAAGCTACCCCAAATACACATTTTGTCGGGTTGCTTCATTTTGTTTTATAATCTTTCAAAGGCTTCAGAGGTGAGAAATATGATCTTTAACATTTTTGCTTTTGACTACCATGTCGTCTATGTAGACTTCTATAGTGTCACCCGGCAAGTCTTTGAACATCTTTGTGACCGGTCTTTTAGAGGGTCGCTACCGCGTTCTTCAAAGGCTGAATGGTAGGACATTGTAGTAGAACGTTCCTCGCTCGGGTTATTAAAGACGTCTTTTCCCTGGTCTTCCTCTACAAGTGGTATTTGATTGTATCTACTGTATGCTCCCATGAACGATAGGAGTTCGTGACCGCAAGTTTGATCTACTAGTATGTCAATTCTTGGCAGGAGGAAGCTGTCTTTAGGGCAGTGCTTGTTGACGTTGGTAAAGTCTATATATGCAGAGTCGTACCTGGCCGTTCTTCTGGGAATGGCTACGATGTTACCTAGCTAAGTTAAGTATTCGACTTTTCTGTTGAATCCAACATTTTTGAGCTTTTCTATCTCTTCATTGATGGCCTTTTGAAATTTGAGTGCTAGCTTCCTAGGTCGTTGTTTGATGGGATTTACATTTGGATTGACATTCAATTTGTGGCAAGTTTAATTCGGTGGTCGATTCCTAACATATCGATATATAACCAAGCAAAAACATCTTTATTGAAAACTGAAGACTCTTTTGACTGTCCAACCATTGATTTTGACGTGCACTACTAGGGCATCATTGTGGGGTGGGCGCACCTTGTCTAGATCGTCCTCTGTGAATGCTATTGAGGTCGTTGACTGAGAGCTGGTAGGATTGGTGACTTCAACTTTGTGGGAGAAGTGGTAGATTTCTTATAGCGCGCCTACCCGTCTGTGCTTTTCCCGACCTAGGGTTTCGTCATTGGAGGTGTCTGTAATCATGTTGATTACCCTTTCATCATCGTGGTCGGATGAGTGCTGTCACCTATTATGCCTCGACCGACCTGGAGATTTAGATCGTCGGACTGCTTAGATCTTGTGAATCCACTTGCGCCCTAGGATGCCAGTGTAGGACGACTTGATATCGATCACACTAAAAAGTATTAAAGTTTTGACCATGTCCTCTTTTTCTCCAATGGAGACTGGTAGGATGACTGACGTCTCCAATGACATCTGTGCGATCTCATTTGAACCCATAGAGCGGTGCATTTGATTCTATCAAGACCGAAGTCCGCAGTGCATGTCCTTGTATGTTTGATAGAAGTGTATGTTGCAAGAGCTACCTGGATTGATGAGGACTTTTTTTACTGTCCACCCTTTGATTTTGAGGTGCACTACCAGGGCATCATTGTGGGGTAGGCACACCTTGTCTAGATCATCCTCTGTGAATGTTGTAGAGGTCGTTGACTGAGAGGTGGTAGGAGTGATGACTTCAGCTTTGTGGGAGAGGTGATAGATTTCTTGTAGCGTGCCTACTCGTCTACGCTTTTCCCGACCTGAGGTTTCGTCATTATAGGTGTCTGTAATCATGTTGATTACCTTTTCCTTTGTCGTGTCGGGATGAGTGTTGTCTCCTATGTACCTCGACCGAAGATTTAGATCATCGACCGTACGCCTCCCATACATTTGTTAGTAGGTCGTTTATGGCTGTGGCTCCTGCTTCTGTGGCGCTTGGTATCCAGCTTATGCCTGAGGTCGCTTTCTGGCAGGAACTCTTTCAATTTGCCCTCCTCAACTAAATCTTAGAGGTAGTGCTTGAGGCTCCAACATTCATTGGTGTTATGGTGGTGGAGCTTGTAAAAATGGCAGTATGGACATTCTAGTATGGCAATCACCTTATTGATGTTGGGTTTGAAATATGGTGTTGTATATATCTTCTTCAGGATCTAGCTTGGCATCCTGGAGAAGTTGGAGAATTCCTTTTTTATGTAAGAGGGCTTGTAGGAGCTAGAGCCCTTGTTGTTGTTATTCTTTGAGAAAGTGATTGTTTTTTTTTTCGCTTGTCGCTTCCAGTGAGAACTTCTTTAATTATACAATAACCATTCTTCATAATTGATATACTTGTCAATTATGTGATATAGGTTATCCAAGCATTCTCGTTTTTGTCAAGATCGAGATCCCGCTGGGTTGGAGTCATCCGAGAGCGTTGGTGAATGCATAAGTTAATTACAAAGCTATCATTTAAAGCTTCCAGCTCTATTGAGAGGAGCTCCTTTTGAAACGCCCCAGGAAAACGCTGATTGTCTCTCACCATGTGCTTGATTTAGTTGAAACAAAGAGTCCGGGAAATGGCTTTGCTTCTTCATTATTGTGGACAAACTTTGTTGTGAACGCCTCGTTTAGCTTGTCGGTTGTCGATTGGTCCGAGGGAGTGGCGTGTAGAACCATTCTAAAGCTCATCCTTCAGTGGCTAGAAAGAGTTTGCACTTAAGGTAGTCATACCGTAGCGTTGTAGAGTGTGAGTAGGTCCGTTTGAAACGAGCTCACGTCTTTGGCCTGGGACATGAGCTACCGCCGCAGTAGGGAACTTTGGTTGGATAAACTCTGAAGGAGGTTGCTTGTCCCTAATTTCAGTTGTGAATGGTGATGCCTTATACTTCTAGAGTATCTTTTGAGTGATCTCGATCGGCTTGTCTTGTCGTTCAACTTCTCCAACCTTTGTGTGAAGTCTTCTAATCTTTGATTGGTGGTGGTGGTGATGAGGGTTGGGGATGGCATTGTTCTCCACTGGCGTCTAGAGTGCCGTTGTTAGTGTTCGAGGTGGCTTGCCCAATGCATTGTTTGATTTTCTCTTTTGTATTGCGGGATGAAGGCCTCTGGAGTGTCTTCATCCGACCTAATAACATCCGGTTTGGGGTCCATAGTGGATTTTTACCTTCATGGGATCGAGAAAAGGGTGTGTGTTCTTTTCTTAAGGAAACGAACCGGGCAAAACGCTAATGTAGAGATTTGGTGTTTATGGGACAACGACGAGGATTTGTTTGATGGGGAATGGTTGCACTCTTTTGGGATAAGAATTACCTACGTATCAAGTTTCTTGGTATAAACCCAATCAAGCCTTCACGAGTTTATCTCTCTACTTATAGATGTTTGGCCGACTTTCCATTATTTGATCCATCCCGCTATGAAGTGTAGATTCACCTTGTGCTATCGATGATTCGCCATTATTCGATGTTATAAAGTAAATGTCTCCTTGATTGTTGGGTTGACTGAAGCTCCAAAAGATTGCGCTTAGTTGATTTCTTCCATAAATGATTATGTAGCGATCTTTGAGGGACGACTTGGGTTTGGGTGGTTGGTGCGTTTGATGGATAGGTGCGG
Source organism: Coptis chinensis (assembly GCF_015680905.1). NCBI lineage: Eukaryota > Viridiplantae > Streptophyta > Magnoliopsida > Ranunculales > Ranunculaceae > Coptis > Coptis chinensis. The sequence continues at coordinate 18,972,274 of NC_141456.1, read as the reverse complement.
TGATGATTAGTGCGACACGGTGTGTGTGGACCTGTGTTGTAGTGTAGAGCGGAGGGTACTACGGATGGTATGACCGCTTTTTGGAAAAAGCAAAGTGTGAAAGGAGACTCATTGGTGCGGTTTGGCTATTATTACGTATGCCCATAGGAATGTTCTCAAGTTGTTTCGGCCATTGGCTTTTTCTTGCTCTCCAACCTTTTTGGAGATTTTCCTTAATTATTTTGTTGGTAGCCTTCTTGACCATTGTTTTTGCATATCTAGGTGTAGAAAATGCTTGAATGATCGCCATTTTGTAGAAATGTCTTGACACGTGAGCCGACAAATTGATTTTCATTGTCCATGACAAGGGTGTGAGACCAAATCTTGTGATGATATTGGTCCATATAAAGTTGATGACGTTGGTTTCTTTCACTTGAACTAGTAGGATTGCTTCAAACCCATTTGGTGAAGTAATTTGTAGGTCTTAGGGCGTATTTGAGTCATGTTTTCTTTTGTGGGATGAATAGTCCCATGATGTCTCAGCCCCCATCATATGAAAAGGCCATATCGGCTATGTTGATCAATTTCATGCCGGACTTAGATGGTAATGTCCAAATGTTTGACATTGGTGGCATCGATAACGCATTCTTGGCTTTCATGTGCATGCCTAGCCAATACCCTTCGGGCGCATTGCTTTATGAGCCGAGGAGATCTTGCTCCCGCATGGTTGCCCACATTCACCATTGTAAATTTGCCAGAAAATGAGTTGGCGCTTGGCGTGGAGTTATACACCTTAGGTGGGGTCCTCTGGATTTACAGGATAATCGCCCATTGATTACGGTATCCGGGAGCTCAATTTTATCCTTAGACGAGTGGTATTGTTTCCTTAGGAGCTCACCATGTAAGAGAAATTTCATAAATGGAGCCTATACAATGATTCTCACTCATAGATATGCCTAAACGGCCATATTTTCACCTTTGACTCAAGAATAAATTCTAACAAGTAGGTTATATAAAAATAAAGTTTGAATTGATAAAACCACCCCCAAAACAAGTTGGGAAGGTGGGATCAATATGAAACAACCACACATACTGAACATAACCCCTTATATTAAAATTTCATTCGAGTACCTTTCACTACAAAAAATTCAAAATCTGAAAATAAAAGTTACATTACAATAAAAACAACAAAAATAAATAAAACAACAACCACTATCAATCCTCGGACTCTCTAAACACCTGCGCCACCGGTGGCGGAGGGCACACTCTCTAGTGGTGGCTCCTCGGCTCCGAAGGTCCAGCAGAAGATGCATGCGGCCGTGGGAAGCGTCAAAGCATATCCACTCTAAATGGGCTTCCATCTCGAAATCCTGCGCTTTTCCCATCTCTCATCCTCTCTCGGGTGCGGATCTCGGTTGTGATGAATAGTCGCCTGTCGAGTCCGGAGGTCTCAGACAGATAGTGTTTAGTGAACGCGATGCCCTATGAAGCACAACCATGCGTTCGCGATCGCACCAACACCTTCGAAGGCATCTCGTGCATCAAAGCGGTCAAGTCTTCCTCATCCTCGGAGGCATCCCGATGTCCCCCCAACCTCCTCTTCATTCTCATTCCACCATCCTCTTCTTCTTCTTCTCCTCCTCAGCCCTCCAAACTTGTTGGACACACTCCCTATAGATACGCGTGTTAATGGTGCGGGGTAATGTAAATCCTATCGGCGGCGGAGTGCTTTCATCTTCAAAGATGATCTTGGTGATTAACACGAGGAAGAGGTGCCAAAGACTTTCCGACCCCTAATCATGCTTTCGGCAAAACTCCAAGATACGTAAATCGTGACTTCTCCCCCGAGTACCCATAAGACGTGGAGGCAGGTCGGACCGATGTCAATTGACCTTGTCCTTCCCTAGGACATTCCGACCAATCCATCGAAAGGCTTGCCCCCGGCTGGTTGGTCCGAGGATGCCTCGCGAACACAATAGGAGTTTGTATTGTAGCTCCATTGATGACACCCGCCCATCAAAGGCTCTACCCCACAAAATCGGGGCTCCTGTGGGTGGTAACCCGATGGATTCTAGGCGGAATGCCTAGAATCTCAGCCAAACATCCGATAGTCAACTCCCTCCTCTTTTCCTTACCATCACAAAATCTACTCCCCTCCAATTCCCCTCGGTGTCGTAGAACCGTCGGACCAAGTCTTCATGGTAGAAGGCTTCGAAAGTACCACAAACTACCCCTAGTCTCTACTAGCCATTTCACACCGTGAAAAGCGGTAGCGAAGTGGTCGGCAGATGAAACTTGCTCCGGTATAATTCGCTTGTTGAGCCATTTGAAGTTTGAATACTGGTTTGGGGTTTGTAGAAGGGGTAGGAGTAATGAGGAAAGACCTTCTTGATAAAAAACGATGGTGGTGGTGGAGTGGTGGTGTGGCAAGACACCAATTTTTGATTTTTGGTGGTTTTGTTGGGTTAAATTGGTGGAGGTGGTGTGGTTTTAGTTTTTGAGGAGATTTGAATTGGATCTTTGATGGTTGGCGTGAGTTATTGTGGTTTTTCTTTTTAATTTTTTTTTGTTAGGGTTTGGAGCTTTTTAATGGCGGTGGAAGATGAAAACGATGAACCGAGAAGGTGAGAAGGTAAAGCTTGAGCATTGTGGTAGCGGGTTGGAGTCTTGGTTGGGCCCAAGCCCAAAATCGAAATTTTTGATTTTTTCGATTTTCTCATAATTTCAATTCAAAATTCCCGCCGTTACGGGTCCGATTTTTGCGAATGAGATATGGAAATGATCAGGAGAGAATTTCCTATCCAATGATCCATAAAACACTCTATTCCGACTTCAGGTGACATACTGAGATAGTGGAAAACGCCGGAAGTCGCGTGCATGACGTAAGTTATGCGAACGAATGAACTCTGAATTAATAGATTATGTCAATCCGAATCGTAATACAATTAAACGGCCTAAGCAACTCTAATGGGACATAAAACATTTTAGTACGGAAACACGAACACCCCACCCCCAAACAAATTTTTACCACGAAGCTTAGAAAATTTGTTTTCAGCAGTGGGTCTTTTAAAGTCAGATTCCCGAGACTTCCTAGATTACTATGTTTATTTTTATTTTTTATTTTTTATTTATTTTTTTATTTTTTATTTATTTATTTATTTATTTATTTATTTTTTATTTTTTATTTTTTCATTTATTTTATTTATTTTATTTTATTTTATTTTTTTTTAGAAGGAAAAACAATAAGAAATAAAGACATAATTCACACCATAGAGAAACATGACTCAAAAAATCTGAGAAAAACATGCAAGAGTGGAAAACGTGAACTATGTGAACCGTGGACTTAGGATCCGGTACTTACAGCCACACACTCCATAGGGAGGGCCCGTTACCTTAATGGTGCACTCACCAATATATTAAAGTGAAAGGAAGTGCACCAAACACGTAAATTGAGTCGCTTATAGTCGATACTAGAGACTTTATCTAAAATATATGTATGAACATGCAGCTTGATCATATATCAACAACCTAAATAGTTGTGGATCATTCCATAAATAAATATCACAGAAAACATATCCAAACACAATCAAGCACCAAGATTTTCTCGACGCAAACCTAGTGGAATGAAAACGAAGTCGGATTACCCTATTGTGTAACCTATCATGCACCTTCTTTTAATTTTTGAATGAGTGGGTGTTCTAGTAAATAAATAAGTGTGGAAAAGTGAATGGTTGTGGAGAATATGGTGGATATGTATAAGTTGTAGAAAGACAGCACTACATTAATGAGGATGTGGTTTTAGCACCTCACTCATTCATTGTGTGTGTAGGAATCGCCTCAATTCTGAAAAATGAAGGTGTCAAATAGTTTGTCCTTTTAAGTATCTGTTTGCTAGGAGGATTTAAAAAATTATGAAGCACAGGAGAAAACAAAGGATCGAGTGCAAACTTCGAGATTCCTTTGAAAGGGTGGAAGGAGGGAATCGAGGTGGATGTTGTGCAAGTTAGTTTTTGATAGGGTGAATTGTCACCTACTCGAAAAAACTCATCAATTCCTCATCTAGATTGGTCATATCCACATTACTATGGTAGTCCTCTACATCTTTGAGAAAATCATCTATCCCTTCCTCATCAATAATATGTGTATCGACTAGTGTAGGAATGAAAATGTTGAGTCCGACTTTCCAAAGGAAAGAATTTTGGGCATATGACTATCGTGGAACATGTTGTTGAAATAATCTCGAAAAAGCTCTCGATCATCTTGACCTCTCCATCCATAGACGAATCGGGTAATGTGTCCTTGTTTTAAAAACATTGACTTCATGTGACAAGATGGCCAAAAAGACATGGACATTGAACCATCACGGCAATTAATGAGCGCATTGGCGGTTGCCGGAAAGGAAGCCCTAAAATGATCGGAACAGAGTCGTTAGCGACTTCAGATCGAGGACTACAAAAATCAAAATTCTGATAGTAGAAATCCTGAACTTTTACCAGCACATTTTCGACTACACCATTAGGATACTTAATAGACCGATCAGCTAATTGCAACGTCATTTTAGTGGGTTGCATCTTGTCTAGACCTATTTGTCTATACAAATAAAATGGGAGTAAGTTAACACTAGCCCCCAGGTCTAATAACGCGGTCGTCGTATAGGAATCTCCTAAGCTCATTATGCAAGAGGAGCTGACCGGGGGTCCTTGTACTTAACAATTCCATTATTTTCGGATAAGGTTGGGAATTGTTCCGTTAAAAAGTCTTTTGGTATATTTGTCTTCGCCCTAATAGTGCACAATTCCTTAAGAAACTTAGCATGATGTGGTAGCTTTTAATAGCTTCGAGGAAGGGAAGGTTTATAGTTAGATTCTTGAAAACGTCCCTAATCTCCTCGTAATTTGTATCCCTAGTTAACATGGCTAATTTTTGTGGAAACGGTGGTTTCTGTCTATATTTAGCAATGGTATCACCTGGATGTTTAACCGTGGCTTTCTGTTTCTTAGGTTGTGTTGTAACTGGTACCTCTACAGTGGTAGGCTCTTCAGTTTCTATTTCGGTATCTAGTAAAATAGTAGGTGTAGGGGCTACTGGTGGGGTAACTATAGGCATAGTTACCTTGTTATCAACCACTCTGCCAGAACGGAGAGTGGTGATGGCATTTATCTCACCTACATTTTCATATTCATTACTAGTATTATCGGTTACCTCAAAGGCTGTGTTTGTTGTTTTAGGATTAGGTATTGCGTGACCTGGCAACACACCTTTGGTTTTAGGCTTTATCTTGAGCCAACCGCGTCAGTTAAATTATTAACGGATTGTAGAAGTTGTTGGTTAGATTGAGCCATGGTTTGGAAAAGTTTTGGCTCACTTGTATGAAGGTGTCAAAGGCGATCCGGTTGTTATGGGTGTAGTAGTCCACGGGTGGTGTGGTGGAACTATTTCACGTGAATTATTTATTGGTGGATTTTAATTATTATTGACCGAACGATACCTCTATTAGCATTATAATTATTATAATTACCTTGACCTTGTCCTTGTCGTGAAGTGGAGCTTGGTTAAAGGCATGCGTTGGCCTTGGTTTATATTGATTATTGTACCCTTGAGGTGGGACTTGTTGGTTATTTCTCCAACCGAGTTGGGATTTTGTCTCCAAAGGGCTTAGGTTCACTATTAATGGAACAAGCCTGTTCATAGGCTATAGGGACGATGGGAGTCGGGATGCTCGGGACTCCAACAGAAACTACATGGGTTTGAATTTACATTCATGGCCACGGGATAGGCTTTTGTTGTACGTAAATGGCCTCTACCTTTTTAGTGAGTGATTCGATTAGAGTTTTAAGCTCGAATCGTGTTTACTTTCAAACATACCGGCCTTAACTTAATGAAAAGAACTAGCGGAGCCGGGAGTAATCGTCACTACCCCTAATTATTATTTCGTTTAGTTTGGTCCTCTAAAAATTTATAAGCCTCCGGAGGCTCCTTTGCTTAAGAAACTACCCCATTCATTATGTCAAGGACTTCTTTATGGTGGTGTAGAAGTCCTTTGAAAAGGCACGAACTAACGTGTCTTTAAGCTAAGTTATGGTGTGGACACTCTATAAGCGGATCGGTGAAACGATTCCAAGCCTCTGAAAATGATTCATGAGGATTTTGTCGAAAAGAAATGAATCTTGGAAAGCATCTCATCCGTCTTTAGGGGTGGGTAAAAATGTTCCATAAACAAATGAACAAGTTTAGCCCACGAGTCCACGAGAATTAGGGCTTGGGCAGTTAACCAAGGCGCCTTTATCGGCTAAGGTGAAAGGGAATACCCTTAATTTAATTTGTTCCGCACCAACCGTAGGATGGTGGAATGTTGTTAGGACTTGTTCAATCCTACGCGTAATGGCCGATAAGGTTTTTCATGGTCTAAACCATGAAAAAGCGGGTAACAAATTAAAAATATTTGGAGGGATTCTCAAATCCCCACTGGGTCTGCTAGAACGATGCAAGATTTGGGGCTATCGCCAAGGCTTTGTAGAAGTCCGAGAGAGGAGTCTCTCTTCTTCCCCATTATATCGGTGGTGTGTGTGAAATAGTAGTTAGAGGTGTAGTGGGTGGTATACTAGATAGATTTGCTTGTTGATGTTGTTGTGTATTTACGTTCGTGTTTTTGTTCGCCGGACCTTAATCTCATGCAAGACTAAGTCGAACTTAACTAAACATGCAACACTCCAAACAATTCGATATACTAGTATAAACCTCTAACGGGGAGATGCGAGGTGTGGAAGAAAGGAATACCGATTCGTCCTTTGCTTTCTTTATGAATAGCGTCTTTGTTTACGCTTGTTCGATGTATATAGCGAGTTAGAACACTGAAAAATATGAAAGATAAAGTTCAATCAAACTGTGGAAATCCGGAAATTTTAACACGTAGCTGCCTTCCTTTCGCAGATAGGCCAAGGCGCCGAAAAAATTTTCAGATTACAGTGTTTTTAGAGGCGGGTCATCGCTCCAAATGGGGCGGTCGCTTCAGTGTGAATTCAAGTTCCAATTGTTTGGCGAATTAATCGCTTGTGGTATGAAGCGGTGGCGGTAAATGGTAGACGAATTCCAATAACTTAGCGGGTTAAAACTCAAGGAGAAGCGCCTTGCCCGTGTAATTTTTGCCCGGAATTTTCCAATCCTAAAAGGGAAACCCACAGATATGAAACAAACAAGGGTGGGTGGGTTTAATGGGACTTAAAATGACTACTTCTACAAGGAAAACAATGCTAAAGTGTAACTAAGATGGCAGCGGCGCCATTTGATAACCGTAAAATGTATAGTTTACCTACGAAATGAACGATGAATTCACAACGTAAGTAAACTAAAACTAAACTTTTACTATCAATTATCAAAGCTTCTACTCTCGATCGCGGTGCACTAAGTGGAGTAAGAAGTTAGTTCCACTCCTAGTTCCCTAGCATGGATTGTTTTCTAAGTCTAAGAAATCGGTCTTAAGTCAATGAGAGCTTTACTGAAGGGAATTAGACTACGATGCAACTACCCACGAAATGCAACTAGTTACTATCGACAACTAAGGGAATGCTACGTTGATTCGATGTTAAGGAGTTAGAGGGGATTGATTCCACCTTAACTCAACTTAATCCACTAGCGACAATTAAGTCGCAGTAATCCGAATTGAACTTTACGCCCAACAATCGCTTCTTCCTAATCCCTAATTACACATGGCATTTCTACCAATTAATAATTAGCATGTGAGCGATTAAACCCATTCTCATGGTGAACTAAACGTTTCTAGACTGGAAAGGAAATTACGACAATCTCCGATAATTGGAATCAAGCTTTCATCAAGGCTTCTCAACCCCTCTAATGGAGGTTTTAGCCTTGAATCATTCATAATCATTTCCATTTAAATTAAATCTAAACATAATATAAAGCATTGAAATTTACTTAATTAAACAATAATGAAATCTAAATTAATGACTAAAATGAAATAAGGACCGAGGGAATTGAAATTAGATCTAGAATTGGAAATGACAAAAATCGAAATTGATAAAGAATACTACTTTATTGATCTAATCAAATGAAGAACAAGATTCAAAGGTTTAATCTAATACAATGAATTGAAACTAATTAAACTAAGTTCTAAAACTAATTAATGGAGGCTAACTAATCTAGGTCTAACTATCTACCTAACCTAACTGCCCCTGACTGCCATTAACACTGGAGTCAAGCTTTTGTTTTATACATCCAGATCCAAAATCGTGCATGGGCTTGGAGCCATGTTTTGGGCCAAAGAATCAGCCCAAAACCCAATTCTTCAGATCAAAAGGCCTCTTCAGCTGCAGTTGGCTTCTACAGACTTTTTCGTCCACTTCTGCTCCTCTGATTGGGTCAAGGCTTGGACCATTCGCGAAGCTCTTTCGAGCAGTCGTTTTGACATAAGGTAGGCCTCAATCCGAGTCTGAGTCCAAAGATATAGCATTCGGAAGTTCTGCTGACTTTTGCTCCTTTATCTCGCTAAAAGTGGCACATTTACGCACATAATGGACTTTGAAGCCCGAAAATGCATAAAAACACGTAATCGGTATTAACTCTTACTTATTATTCACATAATTGGTCTAACATTATGATTATTAAGGGGTTAAAACTACAGTTTTGGGCTCTTATCAAACCACCCCAAACAGCATTTTGCTTGTCCTCCAAGCAAAAGATGAAAAATTAGAATAAGTGACCAAAATGGAGTTCTAACTACTCTCGTTTATTTGAGTCGCGATTGCATTGACCGTATGCAACAAGGCCTTAAACCACTAACTAATTTTTGTTTACACGGGTTTTCTCTTCTTCTTTCTTCATCATTCTATTCTCGGACTTATTCTAAATTGGGTAGGTTGATTTATTTTTTTTTATTTTGTTTTGTTTTTGTAAATGGGGTAAAGGAATTGTGGTTTTATAGAAGGGCTAATGAAAGGCTCGATTAGGGCGACTAGCGGAAAATAATTCATAGGTTTGAATTTCTGGCTATATCGATCCAAAGAGGGCCTAAATTCTCGCTTAGGATATGGTTTAGTGATCAAGCAAGTGGGCGTGTGATTTCTCTATCCGGTTTTACTTCTCCCTTGTGTCATTTCTCAAATGTTTCACTCATATAAGGCTTTAGGCTATATTCTCACAGATTTGTAGAATAAGTACTCTAGCCTAGATTTCAGAAACTTATCGCTAACAATCATAGATACTCATGTAATATATTTATAGATAGATGTAAAGATTATTACCTATATATTAACCTAAGTTTCTAACAATTATTCGACGGCCGAACAATAGCTCGGAGACTTCTAGATTGTTAAGAGCATGGAGAAAAAAAAACAATACCAATATTCCTAAGTGTATAACATAACTTATTTATTTATATTTTAAAATTTTGAAATTTTAACTAGAAAACAAATGCATATTATACATATTTATATCCTAGCAGATGTCTTAATTACACGTGTTTCTATGCCCCCAACAAGAAGCATGCTTTGTCCTCAAAGCATTTAAATAAAGAGGGTAGGAAAAATACCATTGAAGCGTGAAATTCAGAAACATCTGCAAAACAAGGTTAGAACGCATACTAATATAGGAAATAAAACCGGCCTTAACACTATAAGAGTTCCACCCATTATGGGGTTAACAATTAAATTGCTTAGGACATAAGCGGACACAAACAAAACTAAAACTTACCTCAACTCCCCGCTTTTATTCGTCATCTTCATCATCCTCCACTTCTATAAAGAAGTGAGGCTCCTTCAGCGATCTGCCATGCTATGATAATTTGCCGGCTTCCGCCATTTATCATCTATGGTTGCTAACCTATTAAGTGCCACTTGGTCTGATGGGGTGTAGGGTGCAACCTGGTGAGGTTGTATCCGCCACCCTTGCCAAGTCATTGCACAGAAAGATCGAATAAGACTATTGGTGGGTCGCACCGTGTCTACCCTAATCCAATCCGTGAAACGTACAAAAAAACAGGAAAGAAACATAGCATAATACGTGAAATTAGAACGGGCATAAGAAGGTACTTATGCCTCATGGTATAGGCTCGTGCTAAACTAGACATCAAAGTTCTGGGAAGGTCATAGAACCGGCGTCCCGTGGCTAAAGCAAGGAAAACGCTGCAAGTGGCATCATTCACTGAAGAAAAACGCCATTCCCCTAAAATGTTTAGCATAATCCAAAACATAACAGTTCCTATGTTCATGGACAGGCTACCAAGGGCAACGTTATAGTCCCCTTGGTCCTCAATACGGAAAATGCCTGCCCCATAAGCCTCGTGCAAAAACTCATAAGTGTAGACATGCATATTATTGACCCAATAGCACCATGGGTCTTGTATCTCAGCGGGCATAGCAAGTCCAAGAACAAATGCTAGCAAGAACCTGGTAATTTCCATTGGTTCATCGTCAATGTTGATGGAGAACACTTGTTCTCCGTTCGGTCTCTCAAAGAAAATGCAGTTATTATAAAAATAAGATTCAAGTGCTGGAGAATAAAGTTCAGCCGGTCTTACCATAAGAGGTTCCCAGCCAACGTATGTGATCACCTCGCGAAACCAAGCACCGTAAGTAGTGCTTTGGAACAAATCTTCGAAAGACTGTTCCGGTATTATTATAGGAGATGTCATCTCAAAACTACGCTCTGGAACAGCTGCAAAAACAACCGGGTACTACGCTAAAAAACTGGAAAATTCTCGGTCCCCGGAAGTCGGGGTCTTGGCGCCAACAACTAGACTAGTCGCTCTTTGTATTTTGGAATTCCAGTGTTTTAAGCCCGGAGTCGCTTTTGCCTTGGCCTTGGCGGCCTCGACTAAAATTTTTGTCGAAGTGTAGGGCATGGCCCGGCTCCTCTGCCGGAAGCGTAGCCCGAAGTTGCATTTGCAAAATGGAGACGCAAACGTGGGAATCGCGGGTGTGAAAGGTGCGTGATGGAGTTTAGGTGTAGTGTGAGTTGTGAGGATAGATTGTATCAAGTTTATATAGGTTTTAAGTTGCTAAAATGGGTCGGAAAGTTGCCAAAACTAATAACGGCGGTTTCGAAAATCCTAAAATTTCCAAACCCAAAACGGAAACAACTCATTTTCTTGATTCTAATTCAAACCCAGTATCTTTTAGGTTGATGATATGATTGAATGTACCTATTTAATCTAGATTTCATCCTACAATGATTCTCACTCATAGATATGCCTAAACGGCCATATTTTCACCTTGACTCCGCAATAAATTCTAACAGTAGGGTTATATAAAAATAAAGCTTGAATTGATAAAACCACCCCCAAACAAGTTGGGAAGGTGGGATCAATATGAAACAACCACACATACTGAACATAACCCCTTATATTAAAATTTCATTCGGAGTACCTTTCACTACAAAATTCAAAATACGAAAATAAAAGTTACATTACAATAAAAACAACAAAAATAAATAAAACAACAACCACTATCAATCCTCAGACTCTCTAAACACCTCGCCACTGGTGGCGGAGGGCACACTCTCTAGTGGTGGCTCACGGGCTCGAAGGTCCAAAGAGCAGTCGCCCTTCGGCCGACGGCGCTCATGCCTCGTGAGGCTGTATCCTCGAGGCAGAGTCTGTATGAGGTGGGAAGCGTGCAAGCATATCCACTCTAAACTGGCGCTGGGCTTCCATCTCAGCCCTCGCCTGTTCCCATCTCTCATCCTCTCTCTGGGTGCGGATCTCGAAGTTGTGATGAATAGTCGCATGTCGAGTCCGGAGGTCTGTACAGATAGTGTTTAGTGAACGCATGCCCCTATGAAGCACAGCCATGCGTTCCGCATCAGACCAACAACTCTGGAAGGCATCTGCATCAAAGCAGGTCAAGTCTTCCTCATCCTCGGAGGCATCCTGATGTCCCCCAGCCTCCTCTTCATTCTCAGCTCCACCATCCTCTTCTTCTTCTTCTCTATCCTCAACCCTCCTCCAAACTTGTTGGACACACTCCCTATAGATACGCGTGTTACGGTGCAGGGTAATGTAAATCCTATCGGGACCCGGTTGGAGTCTGCTTTCATCTTCAAAGATGATCTTGGTGATTAACACGGGAAGAGGTGCCAAAGACTTTCCGACCCCCTAATCATGCTCAGCAAAACTCCAAGATACAGAAATCGTGCTTACGCTCTGGAGTACCCATAAGACGTGGAGGCAGGTCAGACCGATGTCACTGACCTTGTCCTTCCCTAGGACATTCCGACCAATCCACTGGGCTGTAGCCAGCTGGTTGGTCCTGAGGGATGCCTGGCGAACACAATGGGAGTTTGTATTGTAGCTCCCATTGATGACAGTCACGCCCATCAGAGGCTCTACCCCGTCAAACTGGGGCTCCTGTAGAGTGGCAACCAGATGGATTCTAGGCGGAATGCCTAGAATCTCAGCCAACAGTCCAGTAGTCAACTCCCTCCTCTTCTTCCTTACCATCACAAAAATCCTACTCCCCTCCAACTCCCTGGTGTTGTAGAACCGTCGGACCAAGTCTTCATGGTAGAAGGCTTCGGTCGAGTACCACAAACTACCCCAGTCTCTACTAGCCATTTAAATCACCGTAAAAACGGCGCGAATCGGGGGGCAAAGTGAAAAAACTTGCTCCGGTATAATTCGCGTTGTTGAGCCATTTGAAGTTTGAATACGGTTTGGGGTTTGTAGAAGGTGTAGGAGTAATGAGGAAAGACCTTACCGATAAAAAAAAATGGTGGTGGTGATGTGGTGGCGTGGCGGCACCAATTTTGATTTTTTTGTGGTTTTGTTGGGTTAAATTAGTGGAGGTGGTGTGGTTTTAGTTTTAGAGGAGATTTGAATTGGATCTTTGATGGTTGGCGTGAGTTATTGTGGTTTTCTTTTTAATTTTTATTTTTGTTAGGGTTTTGGAGCTTTTTAATGGCGGTGGAAGATGAAAACGATGAACCCGATGGTGAAAGGTAAGAGCTTGGCGTTGGTTAATTAGATGGGGTTGGGTTGGGCTTGGGCATGTGTATACATTTTTACAGTTATCACATGATTTTTGGATCTGGACATATAAAAACAAAAGCTTAGCTCTTTGTTAATGGTAGCTAGTTAGACCTAAAACAATATAGATAATTCTAGATCTAGTTTAATTAATAAAATTAAGTTTAGTTCCATTTTCAATTCTTGTTTTAGATTAAGCCTTTGAATCATTGTTCTTGATTGATTAGATAAATAAAATAGTTATTTTATCAATTTCGAATTGTGTTATTTCACTCTATTAGATCTAGTTTTAATTATTGTTGGTTACCATTTCTTAGTTGTTAATTAGAATTTAATCATTGTTTCATTAGATTAGTAAATTTCGAATCTTGATAATATGTTTAGTTTAGATTCATATGGGAATGATTGCAGAATGATTCAAGGCTAAAAACTCCATTAGAGGGGTTGATGAAGCCTTGATGAAAACTTATGGTATAGTGTAGAAGCATTGTAGAGTCTATTCCAATCTAGAAGGTAAGTGATTAAGCCATGAGAATGGGTGGGCGACCTCACATGCTAGTTAGTACTTTCGGTAAAAAATGCCATGAACACTAGGGATTAGAACTTCGAATTTCTTGCCGTAGAACGTAAGAATCGAGATACAAGAATTTATGCTAGGTTATTAAGTTGGATTCGAGGTGGATTCAATTCCCCTCTAATCCTTTATCTAGATTCAAAACAATCATATTTCCATAGAATTCGTAGTTAGATTCAATATAATCAATTTCATATAGGTATCGTAGTATAACATACCTTCCTAAAGCTCTCATTGACTTAAAGACCGATTAATTAGATTAGAAAACAATTCCATGCTAGAGCACTAGGAGTGGAACGAACTTCCTACTCCACTATATCTCATAGGATTGAGAGTAGAGAAATCTTTGATAAGCATATAGGATCATAAGATAGTTTAGTTTACTTACGTTTTGAGTTTCATCGTTCATTTCGTAGGTAGACTATTCAATTTTTATCTTTTATCAAATGGCGCCGCTGCCATCTTAGTTGCACTTTAGCATTGTTTTCATAGTAGAATTAGTCATTTTTAAGTCCCATTAAAACCACCCACCCTTGTTTGATTCATACTGTGGTTATCCGTTTCAGCGATGAAAAATACCGCGACAAATTTACACTTGGCGACCAGCTTTGTAAGGGCGCACTGCGCCTATAGTTTGGAACATCTGGACCACCTATTTTATCGACCACGAAGCGACCAGCTAAGTCACTGAACAAGGAGCGTGATAAAAGTTAAAATGAATAGTCTACCTACGAAATGAACGATTAAACTCAAAACGTAAGTAAACTAAAACTATCTTATGATGCTTATATTTATCAAAGTTTCTCTACTCTCAAGTCTACGAGATATAGTGGAGTAGGAAGTTCGTTCCACTCCTAGTGCTCTAGCATGGAATGTTTTCTAATCTAATTAGTCGGTCTTAAGTCAATGAGAGCTTTACGAAGGTGATATACTACGATACTTACTGAATTTGATTATTTGAATTTAACTACGAATGCTATGGAAATATGATTGTGCTTGAATCTAGATAAAGGATTAGAGGGGAATGGAATCCACCTCGAATCCAACTTAATAGCCTAACATAGATTCTTGTATCTCAATTCTTACGTTCTTACGGTAAGAAATTCGAGTTCTAATCCCTAGTGTTCATGGCATTTCTACCGAGTACTAACTAGCATGTGAGGTCGTCCACCCATTCTCATGGCTTAATCCGACCTTCTAGATTGGAATAGATTCTACAATGTTTCTACACTATACCACTAAGTTTTCATCAAGGCTTCATCAACCCCTCTAATGGAGGTTTTAGCCTTGAGTCATCAAACCATCATTTCCCATTTCATTATAACTACACATCATATTAAAATTCTAACTTAACTAAATTAACTAACAATGGTTCAATCTGTTTAAACTACGGAATGATAATCAACAAGAATTAAAATCAGATCTATAAATTGAAATAACACAATTCGAAATTGAGAAAGCAACTATTTTATTTATCTAATCAATCAAGAACAATGATTCAAAGACTTAATCTAAAACAAGAATTGAAAATGGAACTAAAGCTTAATTTAATTAATGAAAACAGATCTAGAATTATCTATAATATTTTAGGTCTAACTAGCTACCATTAACAAAGAGCTAAACTTTGGTTTTTATACTTTCAGATCCAAAAATCGTGCATGGGCTTGGAGCCATGTTTTGGGCCAGAGAATCAGGCCCAAAACCCAATTCTTTCAGTCCAAGAAGGCCTCTTCAGCTGCAGTTGGTTTCCACAGACTTTTCGTCCACTTCTGCTACTCTTATTGGGTTAAGGCTTAGACCATTGGAAAGCTCTTTCCGAGCCGGTCGTTTTAACATAAGGTAGGCCCAATTCTGAGGTCTGAGTCTAAAGATACAGCTTTCGGAAGTTCTGCTAACTTGTGTGCTGTTTCAGCCCGTGTCGACTTTTCAGCTTTTGACCGAGCTTTAGAAAGGCTTTATCTTCTTGAATCTTGGCCTTTAATCACGGAACTCCTTAGTAACCGACCTTTTCTCCTTTATCTCACTAAAGTGGCACATTTCTGCACATAATGGAGTTTGAAGCCTGAAATGCATAAAAACACGTAATCAGTGTTAACTCTTAATTATTACTCACATAATTGGTCCAAAAGTATGACTGTGAAAGGGTTAAAACTACAGTTTTGAGCTCTTATCGAGCTAACGCAACTTTATCCGGCGCTTTTCCCGGCAAAATTTTCCGGATTTCTACAGGTTTGTTTCGAACTTCAATTTTTTAAGTTTTTCAGTGTTCTAACTTGTTATTTACACTGAACACGCATAAACAAGACGCTATTCATAAGTGAAGCAAGGATGCTATCAGGTATTCCTTTCTTCCATACCTCGCATCTCTAGTTAGAGGTTCATACTAATATATCAAGATTGTTTGGATTGTTTTCGTGTTTAGACTTAGACTTGCATGAGATTAAGGTCTGGTCGGAGAAAAACACCGAACGTAATTAATCGTCAACAAACAAACATATCGAGTATACCAATCACTACACCTCTAACTACTATCCCACTAACCATACCTGACATAATGGCTGAAGAAAGAGAGACTCCTCTCTCCGACTTCTACAAAGCTTTGAGCGATGGCCCAAAATCTTGCATCGTTCTAGCAGACCCAGTGGGGGATTTTCGAATCCCCAAACATATTTAATTTGTTACCCGTTTTCCATGGTTTAGGCCATGAAAAACCTTACCAACACATGCGTAGGATTGAACAAGTCCTTACAACATTCCATCATCCTACGGTTGGCGCGGAACAAATTAAACTGAGGGTATTTCCCTTCACCTTAGCCGATAAAGCAAATGGCGTCTTAGTTAACTGCGCCCAGCCTAACTCTGTGGACTTCGTGGGCTAAACTTGTTCAGCTATTTATGGAACATTTTTCTAAAAGGGATGAGATACTTTCCAAGATTCATTTCTTCCCATGAACCCTCATGAATCATTTTCTGAGGCTTGGAATCGTTTCACCGATCTGCTTATAGAGTGTCCACACCATAATCTAGCAAAAGACACGTTAGTTCGTGCCTTTTTGAAAGGACTTCAACATCACCATAAAGAAGTCCTTGACATAATGAATGGGGGTAGTTTCCTAAGTAAAGGAGCCTCGGAGGCTTACAAATTTTAGAAGAACAAACTAAACGCATAATAATTGGGGGGAGTGATGATATCCCCGCTCTACTAGTTCTTCTTCAACAGCTTAAGGCAGCGGTATGTTTGACATGAAACCCGATCCAGAACTTAAAAATTTAATCGAATCTCTAACTAAAAAGGTAGAGGCTATTTCTATTTAACAAAAGCCTATCCCCGTCATGAATGTCAACTCCAACCCATGTAACGCGTCTGTTTGAGTCCCGAGCACCACGACTCTATTGTCCTCTACTTTATGAACAACAACAATTAGAGCAAGATAATGTTTATTCCATTAATAACTATCCTATTCCTAATGCCCCATAGAGACAGCATCCCAACTTTAGTTGGCGAAACAATCAACAAGTTTCACCTCCAGGGTCTAATAACCAAAATGTTAGGCAAGCAAACAACTATAATCAAGCTCCACCTAGGCAAGGACAGGGACAAGGTCAAGGAAATTATAATAATTATAACAACCAAGCTAAACCACCTACCACGACAAAGTAGCACAAGGTCAGAATAATTATAATAGTTATAATACCAATAGAGGTATCGTTTCGGTTAACAATAGTAACTATCACAACCCACCCATTAATAATTAACGTGAAATAGTTCCAGTCGCACCACTTGTGACTACTACACCTACACAACCGGATCGTATCGACGCCTTTATACAGGTTACCCAAAAACTTTTCCAATCAATGACTCAATCAAACCAATAGATCTTACAATCCATAAATCAGGGCATACAACAGTTAGCCCAAGAGAAAGCCCAACCAAAAGGCGTGTTTCCAGGACAAGCGATACCAAACCCTAAAACAACCAACACAGCCTTTGAGGTAAACGGTAATACTAGTACGAAAACGACAATAGTAGGTGACCTGAATGCCATCACCACTCTCCGCTCTGGAAGAGTGGTTGATAACAAAGTAACTATGCCTATAGTTATCCCATCAGTACTCCCTACACCAGATATCGAACTAGATACCGAAATATAAACTGAAGAGCCTACCCCTGTAGAGGTACCAGTTAAACCACAACCTAAGAAACAGAAAGCCAAGGTAACACATCAAGTCGAGCCATACGCTAAATATAGAGCAAAACCACCATTCCCTCAGAAGTTAGCCATGCTAACTAGGGATACAAACTTTGAAGAGATTAGGAACGTTTTCAAGAATCTAACGATAAACCTTCCTTTCCTCGAAGCTATTAAAAAGCTCCCTAACCACGCTAAGTTTTTTAAAGAGTTGTGCACTACTAGGCGTAAGACCAACATACCTAAAGACACCTTTTTAACTGAACAGTTCCCAACTTTATCCGAAAATAATGGAATCATTAAGTACAAGGACCCTGGTCGTCCTACTGTAAAATGCACCTTAGGAGATTCCTACACGACGACCGCTTTATTATTAGACACGGGGTAGTGTTAACTTACTCATTATTACTTGTATAAACAAATAGGTCTACAGGAAATGCAACCTACAAAAATAACGTTGCAATTAGCGGACATGTCAATTAAGTATCCTAAGGGTGTAGTGGAAAACGTGCTTGTTAAGGTTTAGGATTTTTACTATCCTGCTGATTTTGTTATCCTCGATACAGAAGTCGCCAACGACTCTGTACCGATCATCTTAGGGTGCCCCTTCTTAGCAACTACCAACGCACTTATAAATTTCTGCGATGGTAAGATGTCCTTATCTTTTGGCCATCTTACAGTTGAGGTAAATGTTTTTAAAATGATGAAACAATTACCAGATTCGTCTATAGATGGGGAGGTTAGCATGATCGAGAGCTTAGCTCAAGATTATTTTAACAACACGTTTTCTGAAAACAATATGTACAAATTCCTTTCTTTTGGAACTTTAGATTTTGTAAATGACTCCTACTTAGAGGAAGTCAACACCATCCTTGAGTCCACCCCAATTGTAGACCCTTCGGTTGCTCCACATATTGAGTATGAAGACTTGCTACCTAAGCAAGTATTCATTATGCAAAATGAGGACCCCGACGAAACATCTATTGATTTTCCTTCCACCCCAAATGCTTAAACCCTTCCCCGAGTTAAAATATATTCAACTTCGATCCGATGGTAGTCATCCGGTAATTATATCTTCTCTGTTATCTAAGAATGAAGAGACAAGTTTAATCCGGGTGATTAAGGAACATCGGTCTGCGATTGGTTGGTCCCTAGCCGACATTAAGGGAATTGACCCTAATATTTGCACTCATCGTATCCATTTGGAGGATAACGCGAAGACTTCTCGCGAACCTCAGTGTCGCTTGAACCCAGCCATGAAAGAGGTGGTTAGGGAAGAAGTCTTACGATTACTAGATGCGGGTATCATATACCCCATCTCTGATAGCGAATGGGTAAGCCCCATTCATGTAGTTCCTAAGAAATCGAGAGTTACCATGGTACGAAATGGGAAGGGTGACTATGTTGTCACACAAGGCCCTATGAAATGGAGGATCTGTACTGATTACAGACGTTTAAATGCTATGACACGAAAGGATCACTTTCCCTTACCATTTATAGATCAGATGCTCGAACGCCTAGCTGGTCATGCTTTTATTGTTTTACGGATGGCTACTCGGCTATTTTCAGATTATTATTGATATTGATGACCAAGAAAAAACTACCTTCACATGTCCCTTTGGGCGTATGCCTATAAACTAATGCCTTTTGGCCTTTGTAATGCTCCCCCGAACCTTCCACGGTGTATGCTTCATATATTTAGTGACATGGTAGAAGCTTTATGGAAGTTTTCATGGATGATTTTTCTATCTATGGAGACTCCTTCACGAACTATTTGTCTAACCCGTCTAAGGTTTTTGACACGGTGTGAAGAAAAGAGCCTCGTTTTAAAGCTGGGAAAAGTGTCATTTCATGGTGCAAAAGGGCATAGTACTAGGTCACATTGTATCTAGTGATGGCATTGAAGTAGATAAAGGCCAAACTAGATAAGATAGCGACTCTACCTAAACCACGGAGAATGTCCGTGATATTAGAGCCTTTCTAGGCCATGCAGGTTTTTAAAGGCGATTTATTAAAGACTTCTCCGAAAATAGCTAGGCCTTTAACTAATCTGCTTTGGAAAGATGCAATCTTTGATTTTAATTTTAACCGTAAGCAGGCTTTTGAAACTTTTAAAAGCCCTAACCTCTGCACCAATTATACAGCCTCCCCATTGGTCTAAACCTTCGAACTCATATGTGATGCTAGTGACTATGCAGGTTGGTGCGATCTTGGGACAAAAAACTAGATAATAAGTCCACTGTTATTTATTATGCTAGTAAAACATTAAACGATGCTCAACTGAATTATTCAACTACCGAAAAAGAATTCTTAGCCATCATTTATGCTTTAGATAAGTTTCGCCCTTATTTGGTTGCTTCTAAAACTTTAGTTTACACTGCACTATGCAGCTTTTAAGTACCTTCTTCTGCGAAGAAGGATGCTAAGCAGATTAATCCGATGGATCCTTCTCCCTGCAAAGAGTTCACATTAGAAATAAAGGACAAAAGAGGGGGTCAAAATGTAGTTGCCGACCACCTATCTAGACTCACAAACGACGATCGATTCTTAAGAGTCCATACCGACTCTTTTTCCATGAGCATCGATATTCCATTTTTTCAGCACCATGGTATCGACATTGTAAATTATTTAGAGGCTGATGTTATGCCTTATAATTGGTCAAGAAATGAACGTAAGAAGTTCTTGGCTAGAGTTAAGTTATACCACCGGGATGAGCCCTATCTTTTTTTTAAGTATTGTGCGGATCGATTTATTTGTCGTTGTATTCCTAGTGGGAATACAATGAAGTTCTATCGCTCTGCCATGACGAGAAAGTGTGGTGGCAATTTTAGTGGGATGAAAACAGCCGCTAAAGTTCTTCAATGTGGATTTTATTGGCCTACCCTTTTAAGGATGCCCAAGTGCATTGCAAGACGGTATTCGCTGCCAACAACTTGGGCTTAATCACGGTTTAATATGATGCCATTAAATCCAATCTTGATAATAGAAGTTTTTGACGTTAGGGGCATTGATTTCATGGGTCCTTTTATGCATTTCGTGCTTCAAAGTCCATTATGCGTAAATGTGCCACTTTAGCGAGATAAAGGAGCAAAGTCGCCAGAACTTCCTAATGCCATATCTTTGGACTCGCACCTGGATTGAGGCCTACCTTATGTCAAAACGACCGCTCGGAAAGAGCTTTGCAATGGTCCAAGCCTTGACCCAATCAGAGGAGCAGAAGTGGACGAAAAGTCTGTGGAAGCCAACTGCAGCTGAAGAGGCCTTTTTTGATCTAAAAGACTGGTTTTGGGCCCGATTCTCCGCCCAACCCATGGCTCCAAGCCCATGCACGAATTTTGATCTGATGTATAAAACAAAAGCTTAGCTCTTTGTTAATGGTAGCTAGTTAGACCTAAATTAAGATATAGAATTCTAGATCTAGTTTTATTAATTAAATTAAGTTTTAGTTCCATTTAAATTTTGTTTTAGATTAAATCTCCGAATCATTGTTCTTGATTGATTAGATAAATAAAGTAGTATTTTTATCAAGTTCGAATTTGTCATTTCCATTTTAGATCTAAATTCAATTCTTGTCATTGTTTTATTCCAAAACATTAAATTAGATTCATTATTGCTAAATTAAGTAATTCTCAATTTCTCACATTATGTTTAGTTTAGATTCAATGGTAAATGTTAGATTGATGACTCAAGGCTAAACCTCCATTAGAGGGGTTGATGAAGCCTTGATGAAAACTTAGTTGTTTAGTATAGAAACGCCAGTAGAATCTATTCCACTATAGAAGGTCGTGTTTCGCCATGAGAATGGGTGGGCTTAATTCACATGCTAGTTAGTACTTGGTAGAAATGCCATGAAAACTAGGGATTAGACTCGAATTTTGCCGTTAAAACGTAAGAATCGAGATACCACAATCTATGCTAGGTCATTAAGTTAGATTCGAGGTGGATTCATTCCCCTCTAATTCCTTTATCTAGAGTCAAACAATAGTATTTCCATAGCATTTGTAGTTAATTTCTAGTAATCATCTTAATTAAGTATCGTAGTATAATATTTCAGAAAGCTCTCATTGACTTAAGAGCTTAATTAGTTAGACTTAGAAAACAATCCATGCTAGAGAACTAGGAGGGAACTAACTTCAGACTCCATTTAGTGCAATTCGCATTGAGAGTAGAAGCTTTGATAATAGACACTTAAAAGAAAAGTTTAGTTTACTTTACGCTTTGATTCATCGTTCATTTCGTAGGTAAACTACTCATTTTATATTTATCAAATGGCATACGCCATCTTAGTTGCACTTTAGCATTGTTTTCTTTGTAGAAGTAGTTATTTTTAAGTCCCATTAAACCCACCCACCCTTGTTTGATTCATACCGTGGTTGCCGCTTTCAGTTTTGGAAAAATTCCGCGAAAAAAACTACACCGAAGGCCACGCTTCAAAGAGAGATTGCGAATTCGCTTATCTTATCGAATTTCGCATATTAACCGAGAGCCCACGCTTCAAAGAGAGAGAGCCACCGCTTATCTTACCGAGCTCGACATTGCCTTTGAGATAGATCGATACTTTTAGCCTCTCGAAAATTCGTGGATTTCCACAGCTTTGATTCAACTTCGAAGTTGCCAAGCTTTTCGTTGTTCTAATCTCTTATATACACCAACACGCTGCATACAAGACGCTATTCATAAGCCGGGCAAGGACGCTTATCGTATTCCTTTCTTCCATACCTCGTGATTTTCCAGCTAGAGGTTTTATACTAGTATATCGTAATTGTTTGGAGTGTTGCATGTTTAGTTAAGCTTTAACTTAGTCTTGCATGAGATTAAGGTCCGGTCAACAAAACAACAAACGAATTACACCACAACAAACAAGTCTATCTAGTACACCACCCACCATACACCTCTAACTACTATCACACACACCATACCGACATAATAATGGTCAAGAAAGAGAGACTCCTCTCCGACTTCTACAAAGCTTTGAGCGATAGCCCTAAGTCTTGCATCGCTCTAGCAGACCTAACGGGGATTTTCAATCCCCAAATATATTTAATTTGTTACCCGCTTTTCATGGGTTAGACCATGAAAACCCTATCAGCATTACGCGATTGAACAAGTCCTTATAACATTCCACCATCCTACGGTTGGTACCTTAACAGATTAAACTAAGGGTATTTCCTTTCACATTAGTTTATAAGGCGGCGCTTTGGTTAACCGCCCAAGCTTAATTCTGTGGACACGTGGGCTAAACTTGTTCAAATTGTTTATGGAACATTTTACCCACCCCTAAAGACGGATGAAATGCTTTCCAAGATTCATTTCTTCCGACGTAACCCCTCATGAATCATTTTCTCGAGGCATGGAATCGCTTCACCGATCTCCTTATAGAGTGTCCACACCATAACCTAGCAAAAGACACGTTAGTTCGCGGCCTTTTCAAAGGACTTCAACATCACCATAAAGAAGTCCTTGACATAATGAATGGGGGTAGTTTCCTAAGTAAAGGAGCCTCGAGGCTTACAAATTTTAGAAGACCAAACTAAACGGAATAATAATTGGGGAGTGATGATATCCCCCGCCCGCTAGTTCTTCTTCAACAAATCAAGGCACGCTAGTATGTTTGAGAATAAAACCGATCCGTAACTTAAAAATTTACTCAATCTCTAACTAAAAAGTGGAGGCTATTTCGCTCAACAAAAGCCTATCCCCCTCGCATGAATGTAAACTCCAACCCATGTAATTTCTGTTTGAGTCCAGAGCACTCTGACAATTATTGTCCTCTAGCTTATGAACAACAACCACCAGAGCAAGATAATGTTTACTCTATTAATAACTATCCTATTCCTAACTGAGACAACATCCCAACTTCAAATTGAGAAATAATCAACAAGTAACACCTCCAGGGTACAATAATCAAAACGTTAGGCAAGCAAACAATTATAACCAAGCTCCACTTAGGCAAGGACAAGGACAAAGTCAAGGGAATTATAATAATTATAACAACCAAGCGCAACCTAGGCAAGGTCAAGCACAAGGTCAGAATAATTATAATAATTATAATACCAATAGAGGTATCGTTCCGGTTAATAATAATAACTATCACAACCCACCCATAAATAATCAACGAGATAGTTCCAAATGCACCACCCGCGACTACTACACCTACACAACCGGATCAGATAGACGCCTTTATACAAGTTACCCAACAACTTTTCCAATCAATGACTAAATCAAACCAACAGATCTTACAATCCATAAATCGGGGCATACAACAGCTTAGCCCAAGAGAAAGCCCAACCAAAAGGCGGTTTCCGTGTCAACCGATACCAAACCCTAAAACAAAGAAACACAAACCTTTTTGAGGTAAACGGTAATTCTAGTAATGGAAACTACAATCGTAGGGTGACCTAAATGCCATCACCACACTCCGCTCGAAGAGTGGTTGATAACAAAGTAACTACCCTATAGTTACCCCATCAAGATTCCCTACACCGATATCGAACTAGATACCGCAAATAGAAACCGAAGAGCCTACCACGGTAGAGGTACCCGCTTAAACCACAACCAAAGAAACCGAAAAGCCAAGGTTACACAGCCAAGTAGAGCCATATGCTAAATATAGAGCTTAAACCACCGCTCCTCAAAAAATTAGCCATGCTAACTAGTGGATACAAACTTTGAGGAAATTAGGAACGCTTTCAAGAATCTAACGATAAACCTCCCTTTTCTCGGCTATTAAAAAGCTTCCTAACCACGCTTAAGTTTCTTAAAGAGTTGTGCACTACTAGGCGAAGACTAACATACCCAAAGACGCTTTTTAACCGAATCAGCTCCCAACTTTATCCTAAAAATAATGGAATTGTTAAGTACAAGGACCCCGGTCGCCCCATCAGAAAATGCACCTTAGAGATTCCCACACGACGACCGCTTTATTAGACCTGGGGCGAGTGTTAACTTACTCCCGTGATACTTGTATAAAACAAATAGGTTCTACAGAAATGCAACCTACAAAAATAACGCTGCAATTAGCGGACAGTCAATTAAGTATCCTAAAGGTGTAGTGGAAAACGTTTTTGTTAAGGTTCGTGGATTTCTACTATCCCGCTGATTTTGTTATCCTCGATACGTAAGTCGCTAATGACTCCGCACCGATCATCTTAGGATTTCTTCTTGGCAACCGCCAATGCGCTTTATAAATTGTCGCTATGGAAAGATGTCCTTATCTTTTGGCCATCTTTTCCGCCGAGGTAAATGTTTTAAAATGATGAAACAGCTACCGATTCGCTTCTATAGATGGGGAGGTTAGCATGATCGAGAGTTTAGCTCAAGATTATTTTAACAACACGCTTCCCTCGAAAACAATATGTACAAATTCCTTTCCTTTTGAACTTCGATTTTGTGAATGACTCCTACTTAGAGGAGGTCAACACCATCATCCTAGAGTCCACACCAATTGTAGACCCGCCGGTTGCTCCATATACCGATTATGAAGACTTGCTACCTAAAGGTGTATTCATTACACAAAATAAGGACACTTATGAAACATCAACGGACGATTTTCCACCCACCCCGTGCTTAAACCTCTTCCCCCGAATTAAAATATATTCAACTTGATCCGATGGTAGTCATCCGATAATTATATCTTCTTTGTTATCTAAAGATGAAGAGACATCTTTAATAAGGGTGATTAGGGAACATCGGTCCGCGATTGGTTGGTCCTTAGTCGACATTAAGGGCATCGACCCTAATGTCCGCACTCATCGTGATACATTTGAGGATAACGCCAAGACTTCTCGCTAACCTCGCCACGCTTTGAACCCCGCCATGAAAGAGGTGGTTAGGGAAGAAGTCTTATGACATCGGATGCGGTATTATATACCCAATCTCCGATAGCTTAATGGGTAAGTCCCATTCATGTAGTTCCTAAGAAGTCGGAATTACCATGGTACGTAACGGAAGCGGTGACTATGTTGTCACCAAGGTCCTATGAAATGGAGAATCAGATTGATTACGACGCTTAAATGCTATGACACGAAAGGATCACTTTCCCTTACCATTTATAGATCGATGCTTGAACGCCCGGCCGGTCATGCCTTTTATTGTTTCCTCGATGGCTACTCGCTATTTTCAGATTATTATTGATATTGATGACCAAGAAAAGATAACCTTCACATGTCCCTTCGAACATATGCCTATAAACGAATGCCTTTTGGCCTTTGTAATGCTCCCCGTACCTTCCAAATGTGTATGCTTCATATATTTAGTGACATGGTAGAGCTTTATGGAAGTTTTCATGGATGATTTTTCTATCTATGGAGACTCCTTCACGCATCGCTTGTCTAACCCGCCCTAAGGTTTTGACACGGTGTGAAGAAAAGAGCCTCGCTTTTAAATTGGGAAAAGTGTCATTTCATGGTCAAAAGGGCATAGTACTAGGTCATATTGTATCTAGTGATGGCATCAAGCAGATAAAGCCAAACTAGATAAGATAGCTTAATTCTACCTAAACCACGGACTGTCCGTGAGATTAGAGCCTTTCTAGGCCATGCAGGTTTTATAGGGTTCATTAAAGATTTTTCAAAATAGCTAGGCCTTTAACTAACCTCGCTTTTGAAGGATGCCATCTTTGATTTTAATTTTAATCAGAAACAGGCTTTTGAAACCTTAAAAGCCACCTAACCATCGCACCTATTATACAGCCTCCTCGATTGGTCAAAACCTTTCAACTCATGTGTGATGCTAGTGACTATGCAGCTTGGTGCCGCCTTTGGGACGTAAAATAGATAATAAGTCCACTGCTATTTATTATGCTAGTAAAACATTAAACGATGCTCAACGGAATTATACAACTACTGAAAAAGAATTTTAGTCATCATTTATGCTTTAGATAAATTTCGGCCCTTATTTGGTTGGTTCTAAAACTTTAGTTTACACGACCATGCAGCTCTTTAGGTACCTTCTTGCAAAGAAGGATGCTAAGCGAGATTAATCCGATGGATTCTTCTCCCCGCAAGAGTTCACATTAGAAATAAAGGACAAAAAAAGAGGGGTCGAAAACGTAGTTGCCGCACCACTTATCTAGACTTACAAATGACGATAGTAGTGATTCCGAGTCCATACCGACTCTTTTCCCCGATGAGCATCCAGATGCTATTTTTTCATCACCATGGTATGGACATCGTGAAATTATTTAGCGGCTGATGTTATGCCTCATAATTGGTCAAGAAATGAACGTAAGAAGTTCTTGGCCGAGTCAAGTTATACTATTGGGATGAGCCCTACCTTTTAAGTATTGTGCGGATCGATTATTCGTCGCCAGATTCCCCAAATGGGAATATAATGAAGTTCTATCCTTCCGCCATGACAAAGAGTGTGGTGGCCACTTTAGTGGAATGAAAACAGCCGCTAAAGTTCTTCAATGTGGATTTTATTGGCCTACCCTTTTAAGGATGCCCAAGCGCATTGCAAAGACGGTATTCGCTGCAACAACTTGGGCTTAATCACGGCCGCAATATGATGCCATTAAATCCAATCTTGATAGTAGAAATTTTGATGTTTGGGGTATTGATTTCATGGGCCCTTTCCCTGCTTCCCACGGTTATATTTATATTCTAGTTGCCGTGGACTACGGTCTAAATGGATAGAGGCCCTAGCTTGCCGTGAGAGCAATGACCATAAGACCGTAGTATTTTTATTAAAGAATACATTTTCTGTAGGTTTGGCATTCCTAAAGCCATCATTAGTGATGGGGAACATTTTTTGCAACAGAGTTGTTGCATCCCTAGTGAAAAAGTATGGAGTTACACACAAAATAGCAACTCCTTATCATCCACAAACTAGCGGACAAGTAGAAGTTTCTAATAGGGAAATCAAAAAGATTTTAGAAACAACAAGAAACCCCGATAGGAAAGACGGGTCGGCTGCCTATCGGATGCCTTATGGGCATATAGAACTGCTTTCAAAACTCCTATAGGTATGTCTCCCTTTAGACTTGTATTTGGGAAACCATGTCATTTGCCCGCTGAATTAGAGCACCGCGGCTCGCGGGCTATAAAAAGCCTTAATTTCAATATTGATGAGGCGGTGTCAAACGCAGTTACAATTAAATGAGCTTGAAGAAATCCGTGAGCGATTCTTACGATCTCGCCGGATTATAAAGCCAACATGAAACGGTTCATGATAAGCATATCCCGCCAGAAAGAGTTTGTGGTCGGACAAAAGGTTTTGCTTTACAACTCCCGCCTACATATTTTCCTGTGGAAACTAAAACCCGCTGGTCCGGGTCCTTTTCTCGTTATCAAGTCACCCCTTACTTACGGGCAATTACCTTGGTAAATCCCAATGACAACAAGCATCTTTCAAGTTAATGGTCAACGGTTAAAACATTTTCACTTAACTTTTGTCCCCCGATGTGGAGGAAGTCCTTTTTTACAGACCCTCGCCTATGAGGATCGACCTTGTCATTTGGTGTACTTACTTTCATTTCCATATACCGATAAGTACACCATTCAGGTAACCGGCCCTCCTTATGGAGTGTGTGGCTGTAAGTACCGATCCTAAGTCCACAGCTCACATAATTCACGCTTTCCACTTTCGCATGTTTTTCTCGATTTTTGAGTCATGTTCCTCTATGGAGTGAATTATGTATTTATTGTTTTTCGTGGTTTCTTATAGTAAACAAATAAAAATAAATTAAAATTCATAAAAATCATAGACATAGCAATCCAACAAGTCTTGGGAATCGACTTTAAACGACCCGACGCTGTAAACAAAAATTTTGTGGTTAAAAATTTGTTTGGGGGGGGAAATCAGTCTTTCCATCCGATTGCTCGAACTTTCTAGTTGTGTTGTTTAGGTCCATTAGTATAGTTCATTGGGGTTGACGCTATCAAATTTAGTGTTCATTCGCTCGCGATAACTTACGCCATGCACGCACTACGAGGCGTTTTCCACTATCTTATTCGTCACCCCCGGTTGGAATCGAGTGTTTTATGGATCATTGATTGGAAATTCTCTCCTGATCATTTCCATATCTCATTCGCAAGAATCGGACCGATAACGGCTGGAAATCTAGTTTGAAATTGCGCTTAAAAATCGAAAAAGTCGAAAAAAATACGACTGGCTTGGGCCGACTCAAGGCACCTAGAGATACCACTTTCCAAAACCAAATCGCGATCTTCTTCTTCTCCAGCCGCTTGACAAAAAATTAAATCCAAACCCTAGCAACCTAAAAAAAAAAAAAAAAAAAAAAAAATAAATAATAATATATCCAAATAGAAAGACCACCCAACCCCCAAACTCAAACAATCAACCACAATCTCCAACCGCTTCCACCAACAAACCACCAACCAATTCGAAGTTTTCATACCCACCGGCCGAACCTACCATAACCACCACTGTTGGTTTGGTTAGTTTTCATCAAACTCGATCCACCACCATCTACAAACCCCAAATCAAGAAATAACTTCAATGGCGAACGACGAGAATTCTCGCCGAAAACGCCATTGTTTCCGATAGCCACGCATTTTATGACGCTGAGATGTTTAAGAGAAATTGAACGGACTGTGGTATTCGACGGAGGATTTCTACCACTATGATTTGGTAGAACAGTTTTATAAGAAACGAAAGTGGAGGGAACTAGGATTTTCATTAGGATAGCAGAAACGCTGAGGGAAGTTACGAGACGCTTGTTGGTCGAGCTATTAGGAATCACCCCCAGAATCCAACCTAGATACGCACCAAACAGAATCCAAGAATACCGCAGTTCCTGCTTTGATGAAAGATACGGTCATAGAGGGTGAATACAATACGATATCTCATTGCGCGCTCCAGCCGACGACTCGAACTAATCAACCGGCCGCCGCCGCTGGATTGGTAAGAACGCCCTCGAAAGACAAAGTCACCGACATCGACTTCGTTCAAAGTTCGTGACGCTCTCCTCGAATTTGCAAACGAAGGAGTATAATTTCTGCATCCTTGATTTAATTTTGAATGTGATTAGAGGAGGGAAAGAGCCCGGCGCCTCTTCCCCGTTGATTGATCACTAAGATTATGCTCATTTAGAGCCGCCGCTAGATCTGCTCCTATTAAGATCAAATTGCCTTCTAATGCAAGTATTTATAAGGAATGCATTCAAAAGACTTGGCCGCTGTCCGCAGAGAAGGAAGTTGAGTCGGATGATGAAAAGGAAGATATGACATGGTTGGTTGAGGATAATTTTGATAGTCATACTTCTAATTTAGAACGAATGATAATGCCGCAAACCGGTTTTATGATGCGTTATCGTATCTCGTGAAGATATTAGACATAGACAAATTGTAATTCGAATAAGCAAACGGACCTTCGCACGATAGTTGAAATGCTCGTGAAAGGGTCGATGATATCTTGTCTAACATGGAGGTTATCCACAATAACCACCAAGCCCAAGATGCCGACTCAAGATCGAGATGGAAGCACAAATTGCTTGTTCAGATAGAGATGCTACGACGATGCCACTCGTGGATGAGTCCGTCTCACCGAAGTCCGAGAGGCATGAGCGCCGCCGCCGCAGCCGATGGCTCAAGCCATTCGTCACCACGCAGAGCCACCCCATCCTCGTGGACCATCTTCTTCACACTTAGGTGTTCACCATCAATCAATTGGTCCTTTTATTTCATTGTTTTTATTGTTTTGTTAGTGGAATTTTATTTCAGTAGTTAGATTTGAGTATTAAGTTGTTTGTTTTAGATTGCTTGATTTCATATTATTTTAATATAATTTATTTTGATTATCTTTCGTGATAGTTGTCTTGGGAGTAAAAGTTGAAAATTAGGCCGATACCGCATATCTATGATTTTTTTTTTGTAGCGGTAGCATGATATGTAGGAGAGTTTAGAAGTTACTATTCTAAACCAAGTTTAAAAGATACCGTGGTTGTTAGGAAATCAAAGACATGGTTAGTTCCGCTTTTGGGTTTGGCGCTTTCCTATTTCCTAAATTGCCTTAAAACAATTTGGCAACTTGCCGATTCGCTTTGGAAACCCGTAACCTATTTAAACTTCCATCATACTACACTCACAACCCACACTACACCCCACAATCATCTTTCACTTTTCACTTTTCACTCCAGCCTAGTTTTTCTAGTTTTTCTTGTTTTTTTTCTTAGAAACTCACTTTCTCAGACTTCATTTAGAAGCCACCAAAGCTTCAAGCCGAGCGACTCGCCTCTACTTTTATCAGAATCGAAAAATCACTAGAGCGCTTCGCCTTCCAAGTAGAGCCGACCAAACTTCAAACACCGGAAATCGAAAATCACCGAAGCCGCCCAATCAATCAGAGCGCCGACCAGCTTAAAACTCAGAAGTCCAAAACCAAAGAGCCGACTTTCTATAATGAAGAGCCTTTTTGTAAACACAGAATTTTAGATTTTCCGAGGTTTTCTTCCGTGTTTTCGCAGCTATTCTACAAAGTAGTGTTGAGATGACACCACCTATAGTCATTCCCCGAACAGTCTTTTGAAGACTTGATGGGAACTTATACCTATGGAGCATCGTTCACGAGCCGATCTTGCAATTAGGATGGCGCATCTTCCGTGAGTGATGACGATTCTTTTCACCTAAGCTAACGGAATTCTTCTATAATAATATTACTTTTTTTGTACCCAAGAAGGAGAACAAAAATTTTCCCTTACTATTGATGGTACGCGCCTATGGAATTCAATAAGCACTTGATAGCTTTGGTTTCGGATTGCCATTACCCTCGAATTCTATGCACACGCGGGGATATATGACGATAACTCATACCTATATGAATATGCCTATTTCCATGAGTATTATGGGGAGGGTATTTCAGATCATGGACCAAGACCAATATAACATCGCCTCGAAAGTAGCCTATCACCAAATGTAGGCATAACCATGTTGTTCATCATGATGAACATTCTAGGAACGGCAGTTTTACTGCCAATAATACCGGGTGACGTTTTCCTTTGCTTTAGCCGAGGGGACGCCGAGGTATGACATTCCCCGAAGTTTTAGTTGCTACTCCGCGAGCCCATACCTTGAGGCATAAGTACCTTCTTATGCCTGCCTTGGTTTGTCGCCTTTAGCGCCGCTTTGCCTACCCGATTCTCAGTATTACGCATTACGATTGAAAAGGGTCGAAATCATGAGACCTACCAATCGTGGTGGTAAGATCATTCCGAGCCATGACTTGGTCGGGATGGCAGGTGCAACCACATTTGGTTGCTCCTTACACCCCATCGCACCAAATAACACTAGAGAGGTTAGCATTAGTTGATGATACACGACGAAGGCGCGGGCAAGTTGTTATGGCATGGCAGATGCGAAAGAACCTCATATAGAAGAGGAGGATGACGAAGTAAAATGTTGGGGTGCGGGTAAGTTTTAGTTAAGTTAGTGTCCGCTATGTCCCAAGCAATTTAAGTCCTGTTAACCCCATAATGGGTGGAACTCTTATAGTGTTAAGGCCAGTTTTATTTCCTATATTAGTATGCTCTAACATTGTTTTGCGATGTTTCGAATTACACGAAGTTTCAATGGTATTTTTCCTACACTCTTTATTTAAACGCTTTACAAAGCATGCTTTTTGTTCAGCATAGAAACACGGTAATTAAGACATCCGTTAGGATATAGATATGTATAATATGCACTTGTTTTCTAGTTAAAATTTCAAAAATTCAAAAATATAAATAAAAAGTATGCTAAACACTTAGGAATATTGGTATTGTTTTCTTTCTCCATGCTTTTAACAATCTAGAAGTCTCAATGAGTCAGATCGTAATAATTGTTAGAAACTTAGGTTAATATGTAGGTAATAATCTTTGCATCTATCTATAAATTTATTACATGAGTATCTATGATTGTTAGCAAGAAGTTTCTGAAATCTAGGCTAGAGTACTTATTCTACAAATCCTCGTGAGAATATAGCCTAAAGCCTTATATGAGCTAAAACATTTGAGAAATGACACAAGGGAGAAGTAAAATCCGGATAGAGAAATCACACGCCCACTTGCTTGATCACTAAACCATATCCTAAGCGAGAATTTAGGGCGCTTTTGGATCGATATAGCCAGAAATTCAAACCTATGAATTATTTTCCGCTAGTCGCCACTCGAGCCTTTTCTTTAGCCTTCCATAAACCACAATTCCTTTACCTTGTTACAAAAACAAAACAAAAAAAAAAAAATCAACCTACCCAATTTAGAATAAGTCCGAGAATAGAATGAGGAAGAAAGAAGAAGAGAAAAACCTCGTGTAAACAAAAATTAGTTAGTTGCTTCCAGAAATAAAGAAAAGAAGTTTCCATCCAAAGAGAAAAGAAAAAAAAAAAAAAAAAAAAAAAAAAAAAAAAAAAAAAAAAAAACTCCAAAAAAAAAAAATAGAATAAAAAGGAGTCAAAGGCCAAAAAAAAAAAAAAAATATGGCTAAGGATGGAAACAAAGTATAGAAGCAAAAGTAAATAACAAGGTTTTCTCTAGTTACATAATATGAAGACTCTATTATCTCAGACTTGTTCTCTAGAATATCCATTTCCTTCCTTCTTAAACCATCTCCTAATCCCCGCAACACCTAATAAAGACCTCTAGCTCAATTAGGAATAGGTTAGTGTGATAGTAAGTGGCAGATGTGTTTGATCAACCCCGGCTTCCTTGTTGTCATTGAGATTGTAAGGTAAAGTGTGCCCACTGCACACTGGAGTAGCGAAACTTGAGTGGAAAAATCAGAGAGGTTTTTGTCTTGACATTTATGTGAGGACCTACTTAAGGACGCTATTCCGAGTTCTCAGAAAACAAACCTGCTAAACATTTCATAGTATTACTCATTGTTATATGTTTATTGTAGATGATTGATTATTATGCATATATTAACTTAGGTTTTTTTTTTTCTGTTATTCTTATGTAATTGCTATAGAGATGTATAGATAGTTGAGCATGAAGGGGAAAACAATAGTTTTATTTCTTAGTCGCAGAAGATAGATGAAGTTTGTGAGTACCTTCACTTCAAAAACTCTCACGAGGTTATAACTCGGCCCACTAGGGAATTCCTAGTGGTTTAAGGCCTTGTTGCATATGGTCAATGCAATCGCACTCAGCTAAACGAGATTAGGTAGAACTCCATTTTTGGTCACTTATTCTAATTTCTCATATTTGCTTGGGACAAGCAAAATGTCGCTTTGGGGTGGTTTGATAAGAGCCCAAAACTGTAGTTTTAACCCCTTAATAATCATACTGTTAGACCAATTATGTGAATAATAAGTAAGAGTTAATACTGACACGTGTTTTTATGCATTTCAGCTTCAAAGTCCATTATGCGCAGAAATGTGCCACTTTAGCGAGATAAAGGAGCAAAAGTCAGCAGAACTTCCGAATGCCATATCTTTGGACTCAGACCTCGGATTGAGGCCTACCTTATGTCAAAACCACCGCCTCGGAAAGAGCTTTGCAATGGTCCAAGCCTTGACCCAATCAGAGGAGCAGAAGTGGACGAAAAGTCTGTGGAAGCCAACTGCAGCTGAAGAGGCCTTTTTGGACTGAAAGAATTGGTTTTGGGCCCCGATTCTCTGCCCAACCCATGGCTCCAAGCCCATGCACGAATTTTGATCTGATGTATAAAAACAAAAGCTTAGCTCTTTGTTAATGGTAGCTAGTTAGACCTAAATTAAGATATAGAATTCTAGATCTAGTTTTATTAATTAAATTAAGTTTTAGTTCCATTTAAATTTTGTTTTAGATTAAATCTCTAATCATTGTTCTTGATTGATTAGATAAATAAAGTAGTATTTTTATCAAGTTCGAATTTGTCATTTCCATTTTAGATCTAAATTCAATTCTTGTCATTGTTTTATTCCAAACCATTAAATTAGATTCATTATTGCTAAATTAAGTAATTCTCAATTTCTCACATTATGTTTAGTTTAGATTCAATGGTAAATGTTAGATTGATGACTCAAGGCTAAACCTCCATTAGAGGGGTTGATGAAGCCTTGATGAAAACTTAGTTGTTTAGTATAGAAACATTGTAGAATCTATTCCACTATAGAAGGTCGTGGTTTCGCCATGAGAATGGGTGGGCTTAATTCTCACATGCTAGTTAGTACTTGGTAGAAATGCCATGAAAACTAGGGATTAGACTCGAATTCTTGCCGCGAAAACGTAAGAATCGAGATACCACAATCTATGCTAGGTCATTAAGTTAGATTCGAGGTGGATTCGATTCCCCTCTAATTCCTTTATCTAGAGTCAAACAATAGTATTTCCATAGCATTTGTAGTTAATTTCTAGTAATCATCTTAATTAAGTATCGTAGTATAATATTTCAGAAAGCTCTCATTGACTTAAGAGCCACTAGTTAGACTAAGAAAACAATCCGTGCTAGAGAACTAGGAGGGAACGAACTTCAGACTCCATTTAGTGCAATTCGCATTGAGAGTAGAAGCTTTTGATAATAGATACGTAAAAGTGAAAGTTTAGTTTACTTTACGCTTGGATTAATAGTTCATTTCGTAGGTAAACTACTCATTTTACATTGTGATTAAAAAATGTGCTTATATATATATATATATCTATCTGCCTTGCTTTTTATGATTTCCGTGGATACTGAAGAGTTAAAACAGAGTAGTTTGGGGCTAAAGTAGGGTGCTTCCGAGAATCCGAAAGTACATAGTAGCTATTTCCACCACTAAAAAGTCGATAAAAATTATGGTGAGCACTTCTTCAGTTCTTCCCATTTCAATTTCACATGTTCTCGCATTTTTCAGAGCTCCCGTGTAGAATCTTTGAAACACCCGACACCTACCAATTCCTAGCACGTACCGCAAATTCACGTGAAAACTTTTACTTAGCCAACCACGCCAAATTTTGTGGCCCTCTCTCTTTGTCTCTTCGAACAAAGTGAACAATTGCCTTCGCAAAATAATTTCCACTTTACACAAGCCTTACCAAACTAAAGCACATTAATCTCAACTCTTCAAGTACAAGTCAATCCTCTTGTGAGAACTCATTCTTTAAGTATACTAATCTCTTTCAATACTGTGCTAACAACTCATTCTTCAAGTAAAGCATTTCCTATTTCAAGTAACATAAAAACATGAAGCAGATGACGGAAGTGGAAACTACGTCCGTATGAAATGTTGCAACTGTGTATACATCAAATCTACCACTAGACTAATCACTACCTCCAAATCCAAAAACTTTACAAGCTGTTAACTGAATTGATCCTACAATCTACAGCTGACAAAAATTTGCACATCCATACAAAGGACTACAGCTAGAGGATGACTAGGGATGATGCCCCCGTCCGGCAGCAAAGACCTCCAAATTTTGTTTGAGCCTGCTGTGAAGGTCCATGGGAATTAATGTTGTTGGAGATGAGTATCCGAGTTGCCGAGAAACACTATAAAGGCGGCGTTGTAGTGGGTGGTGGTGATGCAGCTTGAACCGATTGAGTTGGTTTGAACCATATACCGGCTAAGAGCAACCAGAATAAGCCCCACCAGATAGAGCTCCTCTCATTCGACCCGGAGCCTCCAGGCCTCGCTCTCGATGGCAATTCGTTCAAGACATTAGATCTTGCAACATGTGCTGTATTTATCCCCCTATGCCCGTCGACAATCATTGGAAAAGATGATCCGTGTGCTTGGAGTTGAACAGCACGGCTGGTGGTGATCTTGCAACCCGGACGAACGGTTAGTCGCGGCTCTAAGACGATTATGCAAGTTACTTGCACCTCCCACTTCCCGACCACCAAGACTAGTGGTCCTCCTTGTGAACTTGGGGGGATGATAATGAGAAGATGTTTGTACTGCTGGCGGTGGCGGAAGCCCGAAGAACCTCTGTAGGAACTGAACTTGACTTGTTCTTGCCGGAAGCCCAACAACCCGTTGCAATGGACTTGAATGTATGGGCGGCCTTGATGATCCCAATTCTGCCAGAACATAGGTAAACCGAAAGCAGAAGCGTTCGGAAAAGATATACAGAACTAGTAACTTTATTAACGGATGAAAGCATAAGATTTAGGACAAAAGAAGTTAAATTGGTCCACCAGATTTGACTCTTTTAAAACGTAGTGTCAGTACATGTATCAAATGTGAAAAGATGTGCTCTTATGTTGCGAGGTTCTAAATGTGGGTGTAACCCTGTAACTAAAGTAATCCTACCTTATTAATGCAAGACAAGCATATCACACATCGTAAAGAGAAGCACAACCAGTTACTTATTTCTAACATGAATTAAAGTAGAACTAACCAAATATTAAGCCAAATAAAAAAGCATATGAACTTAAACTCAAGTTAAGCTCCATTACCATATGAGTTGTTAAACTTGCATACTTCCTACAGTTCTCAAATTCATATCTTGTTCTAAATAAGAATTAAAGTAAAAATAAATATTCAACAACTTGTCATGTTAGCAAAACCCACGCTTATCAAAGATTATGCAAGTTCCCATGTGGAACATCTCCTTACCGAGGTGCTGGAATGTATGGCCGCACCATTTCATGACAAACCTATAAGTCTATAACTGTTGCTATTGTTGGAAAATATTCAAATAGAAATTGCAGTTTATATCTTTTATTTGCCCTAGAACATTTTAAGTTAGCTTAAACCCCTGCCTTCATGCTATAGTAACCAGGCATGTGCCCCAAGTGAGTGACGTAATATGAAGAAACCAACTGCGGCACGAATAAGAACCCATGTCGAGCGTAAGGGGAGTTAAGACGAGATTGGGGAAATTGTTGTTTGCTCTTTTCAGATTCACCATTAACATCCGTAGGTGGCAAACCAGAGTCCGATAAGCACCACTAATGGAAATAAAATTTGGTCTTGCCCTAATATGTGTGGCAGGTACTTGACTCTGAGCTGGAAGAGCCTGAACACCTCTAGATTTACCTACATGAGGCGTCTGACTTTGGAGAGAGAGGAGTCGACGTTTCAGTGAAGAAGGGTTTTAGAGAAATTGATCGAACCAAATTTTGGAGAGAAGAAGGTCGAACTGATTTGGAGAGAAAATGGGTTTTGGGATTTGGTAAATTTTTCTTTCCGAAAATACCCTCCTTTTATTTCTAAGTGAAAACCGGGACGATTACACTTTTCATCATGACCCTTAGATTAAAAAGATGGAGAGTCGGATTCACATTGCCTATAATGTGGCTACAATTACATGCGGGCTCTATCCCTCCCCCATATATATATATATATATATATATATATATATATATATATATATATATAAGTGATGCATTGACTAAGCATCCAAGAAAAAAACATATAAAATAAAGACTTCTTCGCCAAACTCGTCATGTGTACCAGTTTTTAAGTGTGTGCATTTCTACGCATATATCACCCCGATCAACTTCTTCCAATCGACACACCTTGTTTCTTTGCAATTTTACGGCGATAAACTTGTGCTTTGTGTCCTCCCCCACGCTTTGGTTCAATTTGCATTGCACGGTTCTGAATATTTCTCGCGACTTAATGCCTACATAACATACACAAATTAAGTTACAATTTGCTTTGTATCTTATAAGCTAGTAAGGACAAGCATATCATATAGTATATCGTTAGAATGTCTAAGACAAGCCTTTTAAATTCATCCGAATGACAATGATTCACAAAAGCTTTCCAATCCTCCAAAGGGATTCCGGCAGTGCCTTCATTTTCACAATTTCTGAATCCTTACCAAAGAACATATTTCTTTTTCAGTTCACCCTTGTGGCTCCTCCATGCGGCCATGATTTTATCCCTAACATACTTACAGTCTACCCCTTGTCTTCGTCACCATTAACAAATACAAAAGTGTCGCTCAAGCTTTTAATGATTCTCATTATAGTGAGTTCCTTTACTAAGTTTCATCATAGTTGGCCAATCCTTATAGAAGCATGGGATCTCACGGTCCATGCAAGGCGAGCTTTCACTAGATAGCCTGGCCGACACCTTCTTCAGAAAATCAGGTCGGTTATAGATATTAAGCCAAAGTTCAATTCTTTGCCCCTCTTCCAAATGATCGGATATAGGTAGAGTAGGACCTCTAGTGTTATCCGAGCGTCGCGAAGTAGCGTAATTCCACCGATAATGCAAAACCGATGATGTTATACAAGGATGAAATGGAAATAATTAACTTAATCGGATAATCATGAATTATTAACTAATTACCAAGATAGTGTTGGGGAGTCCTCTAGTGGGTGAGCTGAATCTGGGATGTGCTAGTAGCCATAGTACAAAGCGATAACTAAACTCGCGAAATTAAACAAGCACTTGCATATACAGTTAAGTTAATAATCAATACAATAAAGATCAATGTACAAATAACCAAAAATGAATTCATAAATTAGTCAAAATGTGAAACACTAATTTAAAAACGTGAACCACTAATTTAAATATGAATTCAGAAAAAACAAAGAAAACAGTTTAAATATGTAATTTCGAACAAAAAGACTTCATATAACATCTCATTTCTTTCTAGGTCTTTTTCTTCGGGTTGATAACCTCAACAAAGAAGAACCATATTCTCTTCATTAAAGATCAACTCATCCTCCATAATGCTCGAATGATAGGCCTCGCGAATCCATTCATCCACAACTATATTTTCTCGACACTACTCTTGTTGAGTCCATATCGAATAAACCTTTCTTGAACCTCAATAACCACATGCCAATCAAGATTGACTGGGTCTTTAGAGTAAAAGACCTGGGATACATGCTCAAGAAGAATGAATGGCTCGCCATTCATTTGAGATGAACCAAGCATATTGGATAGATTGACCAACAACAACTTTTGACTCGTTATCCACCTTTTACACCGTTTGGGGAGCTTAACCCAATCACACTTGAATAACACCGGGTTTGTAATCGTATTTGGGTACTCCAATTGAACAATTTTCCTAAGAACACCATAGTATTCAGCCAGATGCTTCTATAGGATTTTTATCCTTAGCACTCGAAATAAAAGGTAGTTGGGCACTTGGTACAAACTCCATCGTTTTGGTTTCTTCTAGTCAACTCATAATCTTTGGTGACAAATAAAAACCATTGACTGCATACTTCTCATATGTTATAGCAAAACGTCTTTGGTCCCCTTGCTATTTCTATAAGCTCGCCATCTTTCGGTTTTGAACATCAAGTTGTCTCCTTAACCATGGCATGAACTCGCCTTTTCGTGTACTTTGAATTGGCGGACTTTCTTCCCGTGTTTCTCTTGCAGACTCGAGGAAGTTATTGTACTCTCTCGCTCAATATCATTAATAAAAGCACAATAAATAATATAAAAATGTCACTTTGGTAATTGAAAAATACATACACGTAAACTACAATAGACTTACTTCTCCCACATTTCATACTTTGGATGACTTTTCAATATCCACTTACGTGCTTGCTCCCACTCAACACCCTCTAAAAGGTAACGCTTTACTTGGACCAAGAGGACCTACTTCATCAACTTCATCGAAAGCAAACCAGAGGCATTGTTACCTCAAAACTCTCGGTGCACTCTTCTAGCTTTTGAAGGAGGCCACCCCTCCTTCATATCCTCCACAAGATATCATTGTCTCCTCCTTCAAGTATCGCCAAAGAATGCAACCTTCTCATGCGTGCTTTTTTTGTAACATAATCCTTTGTATCGCTTCATTAACCTTTAAATAACAAAACTTAAATAGAAAGTACGAAAATAAAACCAAATAATCATGTAAAAGTTTTTGATCTAAGTATACCTTTCAAAGACATACATCCATCGATAGAACACTGGTCCTAACACGCGGGCCTCATAGGCTAAATGAATGGGAAGATGCATCATTATGACAAAAAGCGACGGAGGACACATCTTCTCAAGCTCACATAAGGTTCTGGCCATGCCCATCTCAAGTATAACCAAAGAATCAACATCAATTCTCCTCGAGCATAAAGCACGGAAAAAAGTACAAAAACTCAATATAACAGCCCGGGCCTCCTTCCGATCTTTATATGCGTGTTGGATCAATACAGGAAGTAGATGTTGCATTAGAATGTGATAGTCATGAGACTTCATCCCTTTGAGTTCCATGGACCCCTCCTTGACAATAATCCTCCAATTGCTACTAAAACCAACAGGTACGCGCATGTTTCTTAAGGTGGTAAAAAACAAAGACTTCTCGGCAGGTGTAAGACAAAACACTCCACGCTTTTTACGATTATTGTCTGTCACCCAATACTTCTTCTTTATCCCCAAAAGTTTCAAGTCTTTGCGTGCATTGAGATCATCTTTAGTTTTTTTCGTGTCCAACATCAAAGCAATAAGAATTTCACATAATGCTCTTCTCGGTGTGCATCACATCAATGTTATGAGGAATGTGGAGTTCTTCCCAATATGGAAGAAGTTTAGAAAATATTGACCGCCTGAAAAACTAGAATCACCGGCCCACATCTTCCCCATCCACATCTTCTTCATCCCTCGAGTCACCACCTCCCCGCTTTCCTTTTCTTGCACTTTCCCCATTTCACTTTGAGATTCTCGAAGTTAACTCTTTAACCTTCTCCCCTGACAAACGCAGGGTTGTGACTGAAGTTCTTCTTCCTTGTTGAAAGTAGATTCTCTCACATCAAGTCTATTTGGATCTAATTGAGGCAAAAATCGCCTATGACCAAGATAAACATTTTTTTCTCCCATGAACAAGTCTCACAAGATGTATTTAGACCACAAGGGGACATGCATATCTCCCCTTAGTCCTACATCCGGAGATGTTCCCAAAAAGCCGGAAGTCGTGGAATTGTCCATAAGAGAACTGCACGATATATTGAACACATCACCCCTATTAGCATCTTTGACTAGCACTCCTTTATCCCACAAGGATTGCAATTCATGGACCAACGGCTGTAAATAAATATCTATATCATTCCTGTGTTGTCGTCGTCCCTCAATGAGCGATTGCTAGCATAGTGAATTGGGTTTCATACATAGCCGGGAGGGAGGTTATATGTGACACACATCACCGGCCAAGAACTATACAATGTGCTTTGCATTCCAAAGGGGTTGAACCCATCGCTGGCAAGGCCCAATCAACATTACGTGGTTCGAAGAAAACTTGGGTATGTCCTATCAATGTGTTTCCAAGATGATGAGTCAACCGGGTGACCCAACTCACCATCCCCCAATCTATTTGTAGAATGCCAACACATGGCTTTAGCTACCCAACCGACACCGCATTTCTCTTCAACCTATCCCCAATTGGAAAGTACCGAATCGCCAGGTAGTCTTACACGGTTTTTCTCTCCTCAATTGTTGCAATTTTATATCTCGACACCTTACAAGTAGGACATTCTTGCAACAATTCATTTTTCTTCCCCAATATAAAATACAATCATTTGGGCATGCATCGATCTTCTCATAAGTTAGCCCCAACTCTTTAACTAATTTTTTCAGATCGATCACGTGTCTTCGAACTTTATTATCCGCCGTAACGCCTTAAGTTAAATAACCGGCTAAACTTCGGTAAAACTTATGTCGACCACCCACGTGTAACTTTGATTCAAAACAGCTTTTTATGACAAACCTTAAGACAGTGAAATTCTTGCAACCAGGGTATAAAGCACTCATGGCCTCTTCAAAGTTCTTATCTGACAATATCGATTCAGCATCATCAATGCCCGGTGCCTCTCCATTATCAACTCCGAGACCTCCAAGAAATGAATCTAACTCTTCACCACCAAATTCTTCAACCACAGTAGTAAATGCATCATTTATATTCATCTCATGCAAATTAGAGTTCCCATGGGACTCCACATTCGGATCATGTCTTTCTTCACCATGAAATATCCAGTTTAAATATGTTGGGTCGAACCGGTTTTTATAAATATGATACCTCACGAGTTCGTAGGTTTTTGCTTTCCCTCCATTTTTACACACACGACAAGGACACGGCATTAAGAGCTTATTACGGTAGTTTTTTACCACAAAGTCCATAAAAT
The DNA here is from genome assembly GCF_015680905.1 of Coptis chinensis. Taxonomy (NCBI): domain Eukaryota; kingdom Viridiplantae; phylum Streptophyta; class Magnoliopsida; order Ranunculales; family Ranunculaceae; genus Coptis; species Coptis chinensis. The sequence continues at coordinate 18,929,635 of NC_141456.1, read as the reverse complement.
AGTTTACCCCATTTATAAAGCGGGTGTCATGGCAGTCTAAATTCACCCAACTACTTCTATCATTTGGAGAAAAACCCTCCATGATGTATCTACAAATAAACAAGAATCACACAAGTTCAAACTATATACAAACTAAATAGCATGATTCATTCATGAATACACTTATCCCAAGCCTCATCTCAAGCAAAAATGTCTTACCAAATTAACAAAATCTCTAAACATGAATTATTTTTGGACATAAATCTATATTTAAAACCTAAGCAATAATTGTAATGAAAAAAAAAAAATATTTGTAAATGATAAAGCAAAGGAGACTAACAAAACAAATTAAAAATCAATATAAATCCATTTTTTAAAGGAATATGTGTGCAATATATATGCTCCAACTAAGAAAACTAAAACTCACCATCTAGGGAGGTCACATTGATTGAAAACAAATATATATTAAGAGAGCATATCCAAATGAGCTATATTGAAATTAAATAAATCCATTTTACATAGTTGTTTTATTCACACATACAACCAATAACAAAATACATTTAAGAATTTGACAACTCACCTCCGTAGTAAGTAAAACACCTACAAGAGAACCCTATGAGCACCGGCGTCACCTTCTTGAGCTGAAAAAAAGCGTAACAAATAAATATGCTTCTAGCAATATATTTCAAAGCAACAAAGAATTTGTATTTTAATAGTTATATATTATGACTATACAGTTCAAAGTTCAAACCAAAAAAGTAAGTGGCAAACCAAGCAAAATTTGTGTTTTGGCATATACAAATTCACCAATGACAACAATACAAACACAATAAAAAATATTGCCGATACTCCCAATTTCAAAACACACAAATTGAACCTCCAATTGAATTCATAGTGAAACTCATCCCCTCAAACCCAAAGAAATAATGTTTTGTAAAGCATATACAACTATTAAAAATTGATTTTTCCAAAATAGAAAAATAATAAAATTAAAGGATAATAGGTTAAAACCAAAGAGAAAGAACCAAGGATAATAGTTTGGCGATGGAAAATCCTATTTAAAGTTGAGATAGAAAATTAATGTTATTTAAAGTTCTAATAATAGTTTGTTGTGTTTTGGAAATGGCATCCTCCTTAGATATTTTATAATACTCAAGCTTAACTATCAACAAACACTTTGTCAACCTTCGTGGAGTATTAAAAATTGTCACATGTTAAAGATCAGCCATACCTCTTCAAGTGAAACCAGACTATTGACCGGGTTTAAGCTCTCACATGAGCACCAGTTGTAACACACTAACACTTAAAAGTTGAAGCTTCTTGTTGTCCGTACAATATTATTTAATAAATGGAGAGGAGAAATACTAAAGATAGTATATGGATGGAACCGATATCCTAAGTTCCAGACTAGGTCGGCCACTCTTGGCCAATCTTCATTACCTCTTAAGGTGCTAAGGTGAGCAGTACATAACAAAATAACTCTACAAAGTTACAAAGACAAAAAGAATCCCAGTTGGAATCTATATGGAAGCAAAATTATTAATTAAATTTCACGTAAAAAAGGTTGGAGAGTGAATTTGATTTTGATTACCGTAGTTTGGCGATGAAGATGATCGAAGGTAATGAATACTGAAGAGTTCGCCTACTCAAACGCCTTTTTGAATTGCCAAGAAGTCCGAAACAACAAAAAAGGAACCACAGAACTTGAAACCAACTCTTCATCTACTTCTGCTGAAGTTACATTTAAAGCGGAGTATGATGTTGCTAGCAAAGATGCGCTCATCCTTAAGGTGAAATAGGCGACCGCTTAAGGCCACACTCTCGAAAAGGCCTCAGTAAAAGTTTGGTATGTGTATAATTACGCACTATCAAAAAGAAATTTCCTAGAAAATAGGAGTTTGATTCACACAAAAGCCTTAAATTCCTGAAAAACATGGACTTTAATTTCAATCATTCAACTAAACTCTCCCCGATAAATAGGCCTCTCTAATTCAAATAATCACTCTTAAACATCTTCTGGTGTATAATCTACATAGAATCCTATAAATTAGGCATTCATAGTAAGTAATTCTATAAGAATCTTCTTATAGAAGAAGTCTCATTTAGATTGTTCAAGGCTTTTTTATTTTTTTTAAGGCCTCACTTGGGTTGAGCCGGCCCTGGTTGCTAGACCTGATACATGTAGGGGCTATATAGTGGTATACCAGTGTAAATGATCTTAGCTTAGTGATATTGATTGCTTTTGCACAAACTTTAAATCAAACTTACAAGTTTCACTGGAGATACCTAACGCCATAATAGTGTACGAGGTCTCATTTTGTACCATTAGATATTCTTGCAATGTGGATTTACTCAATTTCCATCCAAAACAAAAAAAATAACCAACCTTTAATTAAACAAAAACTTAAAAAATAAAACTTTAAACAATATTACCTTTGATGAGAGAGAGAGAGAGAGATTGAGAGAGAGGTGATGGTGACGAGCTGTTTGAAAGGTGGTGCTGGTGTTGGTGGACAGAGAAGCCGATAAGAAAGAAGGTGAGAGAGGCGGTGGAAGAGGTTTGTTTAGATAAATTTATTGTTATGGGTTTTTCCTTTTCTGATTTTGCTGAGAGAAGGAAATTTTAAAGCTACGTACGCGCCCAAACCTCTCCAAATAATTTTCCAGCTAACCCGTCGAATTATTGCCGTGGGTTAAAATCCACGCCTATCACATACTATCAAGATCTGATCCGACGGTTCAAACCTGTAGGAATACCAACGGCTATGACTGTGGGGAAACGTAGCCAAATAGTGTCACGTCGTCCTACAACTATTATAAGTATACCAACAGCTACCAACTGTAGGAAATGATTCTACAGCTTGGAGCCGTGGCAAATGTTCCGGGTCATCCGTGGCTAAAGGCCCATTTTCTTGTAGTGAACGAATACGAAGAAGAAGATGATCACTGAACTCACCTTGTAGAAAGAGTTTGCTTGTTGATGACAACTCCTATATTAGCTCGATCATAAGAAAAAGAAGAAAGAATGTGTCGTTGATATCTCTCCACCAATCTGTTAACATAATTAAACAGTAAAAAGAACTATCAAAATTCCTCTTTGATCCACACCAGCTAGTTATGCAAGTAAAATAAATCCTACTACTTATCAAACCAAAGCGCTAACGCTTAACTTAATTCAAAAAATCGACTACACCTGGTTTACAAGGAAATCTGAGTCATAGAAGTGATGAAATCCTTACTAATCAATTCATATGACTTACTAACTACCTTATGACTTAATGATATTTTTTCTTCATAGACAACCTTATTGAAGAGGTCTGAATTATTCAAATGAACTATAAAATCTGTTATCAGAACTGTGTCACAAAATGAAGAATTACACGAGGAAATCTCATCTAGTCATATGTTTAGGCCTCTAACCATCGGTTTGTCCATTAAGAAACTCCTCCTTTTCCCGCAAATTCTTCAATTCATCAATGAAAGAGTTTGTGCCATGAAAATTATGAATTCATTCGTTGATGAGAAGCTCTTATGATCATCATTCTCAAACAAATTTCTATTGTGTTTGTCTATTAAAAAAAAACATCCATACAAAAGGATTCTTTATCAAAAGAAGCCTCAACGATATTTCTAATCAGATGTGAATTAAACAACAAGAAACTTCATCTTCTCATTGTTTTCTCTCAACTAAAGCGTTATCTTCATGAATCATGATTGATGCGGTTGAGATAACTTACCATCTTTGTATCTATTCCTAAATAATAAATGCTTGACGGATATGATTGTTTCCTTGTTTGTTTAACAGATGAAATAGTGTGAAATATATATATATGAAAAAAAAAATTAAAGAGAGAGGGAGAGAGAGAGATGAGCGGCTAACCTTCTAACCTTAAGAGAGAGAGACTGAGAGAAGCGAAATAGTTGCAACTAGGGTTAGGGAAGAAAATTATTTGCCGAATTTGCCGATGGCAAATTTTTTGGGATATCAAGCACTAGTAAACCTGGCAAATGACATTTGCCAACATTTGCCTGTTGACGAAACAAGTAGCGGCAAGACTCGATTTTCCTGCTAGGTAGTTTGCCAGTAAATTTTTAAGTGGGAAAATTTAACAAGCTCGCCCTTAATCTCAATCTCTTAATACCCATTCGCATTAACATTATTTTCTATTGTTAGAGTGGTATTTGATTGATCAGGGATTCAGAGTATACTTACCCTGGTGATATTGATTATTGACAAATCCTCACAAAAGGTTCACCTTAGGATTTTGATTTTGCACGCCTAATGTGTTGCCGTGTAAATACTGAAATATGTATGGTGTGCTACTACCGCTAGTAATATCTTTTGATCTACTTCAACTGAAACCACAACATCTACACGTTCAATATTGTATTGATGCTCATGCCAACAACAGCCTCTACCCATCTACCCAAAAAATATATATATAGTCTTGTATTTGTGATGTAATTTGTTCTTAATTCTTCAAGGTTTCTGAGTTATGATATAATATTGGAGATCAGCTCCTTGATCTGTAGTAGTGTTCATCGAGCAGTTAAAGTGCATGGAGATTTTTGAAAGAAGGGTTAATTTGTCTAAACCCCCCATATTTGTTACCAGTTTATAATAAACCCCCTATATTTGTAGGGATTTGTAAACATCATGATCCCCCTGCCCTCCCGTGCCATCTGATTTCCATCCTAATTCCGTTAGTATTCCAAAATTACCCCTCAAAAAGAGTTGTCATTACATTTTTTTTCCTATTTACATTTGAAAAATAGCTATTATTAAATACTCGTTATACCCTTGGTTCAGGAGTAATTTTGGTATTAGGTGAAATACCAACGGAACTAGGATGGAAATCGACGGCTAAGAGGAAATCGATATTTACAAATGATGGGGGTTTATTATAAACCGGTGACAAATGTGGGGTATCATTCGAGTGTTTTCAAGGAACATCAATTTGTGTTATTTAAATTTATGTTCTCACAATAACAGCTTGCTTGTGATCTACCTACATACAACTCTGCGTGCTAGTTATATTTTCACACTTTGGTGTCAAACCACCAATTTTGAGGCATTGGACACTTATTATTTCTTCTTTGGGAACTGAATTTGTCAAATTGAGAAATTGGAATTGAAGTTTGGTTTGGATTATTTAGAACTTTTGTTAATGTTTCCAAGTAAGCAATAGTTCTAAATGGTTTAAGAAACCAAGTTAGAGAATCCGAATTTGTTCACTGACCCACTTTTGTCGGGTAGAAACTACTAGCACCCCTAGTAGCCCACGTGTCCGAACAACAATATAATTGATTTTTTTTTTTTTTAAGTAAATCAATTAGTTAATAATTGAATAAAAGAAAATCATTTTTTCCCAAGATTCTCTCTACAAAACTTCTCTTTTTTCTCCTTCTTCTCTTTCACGCACTTCTTTCTCTCTCTTTCCTCTTCTTTGGCTTATATTTCTTTCCATGAGATATGACAAAAGAAGGCGACAAATGGTCTCTATAGAAACAAATGCGTGTTTGCCTATTCTTCAATCGATCTCATCTAATAATAAAAGATAAGAACAACCTAAAATAATAGTAGGCAACAAATAATGAAAACTCTAACTTGCACGAAATTTGATTTTGGACATAGTTAATAAGATTAGCAAGTGGTAAACAAAAATACAATACTTCAAGAAGTGGAAAACTCTAACTTCCGGGTGCTTTGTTTCCAACTCTAACACTTACATAGTTTGTTTTTTTTTTGATTGGCAAGTTTGTTTTAAATGAGATCAATAATTCTTTGACATCATGGGATTTGAGCCCCATCTTCCTCTGTATCATCACCCAAAGGTTGTTGATTTATTAGGGATGCCCCATTACGGTGTAAAACTTCAATGCATTGCAAATTACATTGTTTCGAGACTAGTGACAAATGACTTGAATGTTAACCGCTTTTAATCAACATACTCAAAGTTCGATCAAGCAGATTAGATAAACTCAATGTGTAAGATTCCTTAATCGTCAAAATCTGGTTCAAAGTTCAAACGTATCTATAGATCAAAAGCCAAAAATTGCATACAACCAAAGGCCCTAATGATCCCAATCCTAATTCCAAATTTGAGAAGCTCAAATCCTCTTACTTAATCACTTGTGAGTGTACAAGATGGATCTCAAAAGACAAAAATGATACAGTTTTAAGATGACTTCTACGCCCTGTTTATATGCTAGCTAGTATTCAGTGAAAGCTTTTTTTCTCCACCACTCATTGTTGCAAGAAAACTTTTAGCTTTTTTTTTTTAGAGAAAGATGACTGGAGAGAGAGAAAGAAGTGTCTGAAAGACATGTAAGAGAAGCCAAAACAGAGGTTTTGGGAGAATCTTGGGAAATATTGATTTTCTTTTATTTCAATTATTTGTTAAAAAGAGAAAAAAGAAAAGAGGAAATTAGTGATATCTGTTTTTGGACACGTGGGCTACGCGCTGATAGATTTGACCAGCAAAAATGCTGGTGAACAAATTCGGACTCGATAGATAGGTAAAAGGTTAGGAAATTTTGTTATAAATAGACAGACCATAATTGAGTGTGACGGCACGTTCCAAGTACAGGGAAATTCCTTCGCTTGTTCTTCTATTTTTCTTTCAATATAAAAGCTCATACTGAATAGGTGTTTTGTTTTGTTGCAACAATGCCAAAGGTCAAGAGGGACATTAATCATCGCAAAAAATCTGCAGTGGAAACCTCAAGAAAGAAACCAAGGAAAGTTGATGAAGAAGAAAATCAAGGAAAGTTACTTAACATGCCTTACCTTCCCAAAGAGATCGTCGAGAACATATTGCTAAGAATCCCAGCTGACATTCTTCTTAACAAATTCAAGTATCAATGTAAAGAATGGAACAACATTATCTCCAAACCAGATTTTAAATTCCGGCACTCTAATAAGCCTGGCATACTCTTTGTAGACAATGGCGCACATGAGAAAGTTCCAATTACATTCATGGATGGAGCCCAACGGATTGAGATCAGCCAAGAAAATTAAACTTGTTCAATGCAAGTTATTTGAAAGTATTGTCTTCTTGCAATGGTCTAATTTTGGTAAGGGAAGGGTCACATAATCCAATTTCTATTATGGTTATGAATCCTTTGACTAAGGCATGTGCTATAGTTCCTCGATGTGATCATAATTGTCTTTGTCACGATTTAGTATTTGTTCCATCTACTCAAGAGTACAAAATTGTAGACATGTTAGAAAATTATTCTGTTCCAGCATTTCACGTAAGAAGCTTAGGTGGTTCTTGGATAGAGTCATACTGTTATAGTGAGTTGAATGGTATAAAGATAACATGCGATTATAACAATTCCGCGTTGAATGACAACTTCTCGAATCAACGAATTTCTATTGATGGGGTTTTGTATTGCTACATTGGTTTGACTGACCAGATAGTGTCTGACAAAGGATTCAAGTGCTACAACTCCCTAGTTCACGAAGAGTTCGACTCATAGATCAAGGTGGTTCTCTATGCATTCTAGAATGCGCTGGAGGAGGTAATGAAGATGGTTTTCCATTATACGTATGGATTCTGGAGGATTTAAAAACAGGACAATGGAAAAAACAATTTAGAATCCATGATTTGCCAGAGAAGCTTCGTAAAATTGTAGCTTCTAAGTTCATATCCTTCTGTTGGTCTACTATTGTTGGGGTCTTCAATGATGGAGAAGTAATAGTGTTTGCAAGAGGAAATACTGTCTTTGCTTATGACGTAAAAACCAGAAAGTGGAGGGTAACTATTTTGAAATCAGATTGTGTACGTGTTCAATATTGTCTTCGTGCTCATACCAATAGCTTTGTATCGATTACCCAAAAAGGAAAAAAATTCGGGCTGAGGGAACAATTCCCTGCAAGGCTGCAACGATGTTGCCGTTAAGGTGCATCGGTATTTTCAGTGAGATCAATTTTTGAAAGAATATAATCGTGTACATTGGAGTAATGATTCAGAAAGGTTAGCATTGAGGACTTATCGAATGGTACAACATTTTTCGTTTCATATCTCAAGTATCGTTTCCATGCATGTACATCATTGTATGGAATTGCCTAGCTGTTATTTTTATTTTTTTTTCTTTGACGCTGTGTCCCCTCTCTGAGTGGTTTTAGGCACCATAGATTCTAGATTGGGTTAACTAGGATTTAGGGTTTAGGGATTTGGGTTGACCGTGTTTTTTTTGTGTGTATTTGGGGAGAAATTCTAATTTCCCATCTAGTGGTGTGGGGAGAGAGAAATCCTAATTGGCTCATCTAAGTGGGGGTAATGTTCGTTTTCTAGAGATGTGCACGGGTCAGTTCGGGTTGGGTTTAGAGTGAAACCGATCACCGAACCAACCCAATTGGTTGACAATAAGAGAACCGACCCAACCCGACCTTTAATTGAAACCGATCTGAACTGACCCAAAAAATTCGGTTCAGTTCGTCTGTTTTTTTTCAGTTTTACAATAGATCTAAATAAATCTCCAATGTTTGGTATACAAACAAATTTAATTCAATTAAATTTTGATTCTTTAGAATAATTATTTGAAATAAAAGCTAAACCTTTAGAAGAAAAAAAAATGGCTAAACCCACTTTATTTTATTTTTATTCAACATATAATCTGTAAAGGCTCGTTTTATGTAGAACCTTACAAATATAAGAAAATGGGGAAAAGTGGTGGAAAATAGTGTTTCGACTGAGCTCGGGTTACCGCGAACTGCATATATATCAAGTCTTCCAGTGGATTTGAATCAAGTCATATGTAGTTCCTTATTAGATTTGTATAATCGAATGGTCGATGGAGAAATAGAGAAGATGGAGACTGGACAAGATGCCTAGCATTCTCCTCTTCCTTTGGTAATTCCCTTGTGATTTATAGTATATGACATTTGGTCCATAGTTTTTAATGTAGGACTTGAATGAGCTTAAATGTAGGATAAATGAGTGCATGATTGTTGTTACAGAATTGTTGTAACGGCTGTCCCGAACTTCCACTTTTTAGCGTTATAGGACCTGACTAAGGTCTTATATAAGCGACCTGGTTGACGTCTTGATATTAGCAACCTGGCTGGGGTCTTGATATAGTTCTGTGATGAGTTGTGCTGGACACGTATATAATATATATTAGTTATGTATATTAGTCCCTCACATAATCCAATAAATTTTTTTAGAAAACAAGAATTTTCCAAAATAAAACCCAATTGAAATAAGAAGATAAGTAAAAAAATGTTATATATATATTGAGAGAGAGAGAGAGAAAATTAGTGTTAATGGTTGAGTAGAGAGAAAAAAACAAGAAAATATGGAGATTTTAATTGTAGGAGAGAGAGAGGCGGCTAGTGATGGGTGAGAAAGTGTGTTTAGGATTAGGTGAGGTGTTAGTTATATTTTGTGTCCATAACCATTTGATTTTGCAACAATGGCTACCATAAAAAGTTAAATTAAAACATATAACATTAGAAAGTCGGGTTGGTCTGATTCTCACAGGTTTAAAATGTTAATAACCTGTGACCGAAACGTACTTGTCGGTTTTGAACTTACCCAACCTGAACTGAACCGGCCGTATATAAAAACCGACTAAAATCGGCCGATTCGGTCGGTTTTTTGCACATCCCTAATGAATTCTATCCGCTCACTACGCAGTTCTCAAAGTAAGTCACCGCCTCAAGGATTCTACCCGCTCATTGGAGTCATGATTCAGAAAGGTTAGCATGAGAACTTATCCCTCAAGCGCCAATTATCGAATGGTGCAACATTATGCAATCTCAACCAGTGTATTCAAGGCATTAAGGCGCATCACTCTCTTAACTTTGTGCCTTAGGCGCAAGGTGTGGGTGCGGCTCGCGCCTTATTAAAGTGAGGCGCACAGTAATTAAAAAAATAAAAATAAATAAAATAAAATATGACATAAATTATTACTAATTTGCATATATAACTAAACAATAAAATCAGTTCTATAAGATTGTAAACATGTCAACCATTGAGCAACACCCATAAAAATCACTTAATCGTTTAGGTAGTAATCACTTAAAAAAAAAAAAAAAAAACGTAACTATTAAATAGCAAAATGAAAATTGTATTTCTCAAAACAATTTAGCTCAACTTCAATAAACTAAAGGAGCAAACAAATTGAATTGAGCCAAATGGACTTCACGAAATAAAACACATTATTCAAATTTTGGAAACCCATAAAACTTAATTTAATTCATCTCAGATCTTTCTCTCAATCCATTCAACTTAACAAAAACTTGTAAAATTCCAAATTTAGAATATACCCTAATATAAAACTTATAAAAATTGTATAATTTCTTGTACCATTGACCTATTGGATCAAGTGTAAATGTGTCACATATAGTCAAAAGTGTACAAAAAACAAGAAAAACTGCAAATGGTGATATAGCTACTTTATATTTTAACAAAAGGCACAAACCTTATGTTTGCACTACTTTGGTTGAGGCGATGCACTAAAGTCAGGCCTCTCATCACAAATCCCTTTAGGCGGCCTCTTTGCACCTTGACTACACTAATCTCAACTACTCCATGTTCTCAATTAATAATAAATTAATTAGTTTTGGCGAAGTTGAAGTTGAATATGAATATCGTTTATGAGCTTAATTATAATGTAAGGGTTTTGGATTGTGGGTATTGTGGAACCTATTATTTTCATTATTTTCAAATCTGAATTAGAAGCTTGTAGAAGAATAGAAGTACTGAAATTTGTAAGTGATGGATTCACAATGAAGTATAAAATAGAAAAGAAAATACAAAAAGTTCCACTTAAGTTAATTGTACGTTGCACCAAATAGAGAAGAAAATACAAAAAGTTCCACTTAAGTTAATTGTAAGTTGCACCTTTTTTCTTCCTCACTTTTAGTCAGTGTTTAGAAAACCGGACCGGACCGGTGGTTGAACCGGGGTTCGATCGGAACTGGTGAATTTTCAGTTCGGGTCAGGTATAATTTGAGATTTTGGTTAGACCATCGATTTAAGTTTAAACCGTGGTTGAACTAGCGAACTGGTTGAACCGGTTCAACTCTAAACCGGGTCACCTTTATTTATTATTGTTAACCGGGTCAACATGCTACTATGTGTTTCTTGTATAAGAAATTTGTTTTGATATATAATACCAATTAATATTGAATTAAAACATGTATTTATTCATTTTATTATTGTAATTATTAAAAAAATTTGCTAAATAAACATCAATCAGTCCGACTGAGTCGAACCATAGTTGAACCATTTTAACAAAAAATCAGTTCAATCACCGGTTCGGTTTTCAAAACATTGCTTTTAGTTTCAGCATCGCTATTTTATTTTACGTGGGCTAGTCCGAGATGACTCCTCAGGATTTACTTTGTCTCAAAATGCTTATTATTATTATTATTTTATTTTTTTGATAATGTCTCGAAATGGTTCTTGAGATGCGCAAGCTAAGAGATTTTCCATGTACAACATTGTATTTTATTTTCAATAATGTCATTTTTTTTTTCATGGAATTGCCTAAACTGTTTTTCCATGGAATTACCTAACCGTTTTTTTTTTAATAAAAAAAATATTTATTGATATGAAAAATAAATCAAACAAATGATTTAGAGGTCAAGCTGGCATAAAATTGCTTACTAGCCCCTTCCTCAATAACAAACCCAATCCTCTTAAGCACATATTCATGAGAACCAACTGTCATCACATTGTTGTCTAACACTTTCTGCACCCTCCTAAGCAACCCAACCGCATTTGGCGCCAAAAAACCAAATGTTTCAAATGCAAACGAGACAAAACAATGTTGATTAGCCATGCATGCTCTTTCATGTTTCTCTACCTTCGTTGTAGCTGCACTAATAGTTGTTTGTCCTACTCCAGAAACTCTATTACCAAAACCAACAAAAGGAGATACTCCTGTGACATCCATACATGCATGATTTCCATCTAGCCCAATTATATATCAGGATATCTGCAAGGCTCTAGGGTTAGTGAGGAAGTTGACATGAGCCTTATTCTTTACTTGTATACCAGCATGCTAGACCGCATCATATAAAATGTCACGTACATGATCATGCATGTATTTAAACCTTGGAAAATGCTTGCACTGTGCTGCATGATCTTGATAAGTGCTCAAAATTAATGATTTCTATCCCCAATTATGTGTATGTTAGTCTCAATTTTATATTTAAATGTTCTAATATGATGCAATTTGAGTTTTTGCATGTCAAAAAACCTAAATGTGAAATATATATGGAGGGAAAAAAAGTCAAACAAGTCAAAAAGGAGTCATTGGGAATTACATCTAAAGGCCTAGGGCAAAAGAGTCATATTCGTCTCAAAAAGTTTAAGTCTAATGAGACTCTAAAAGAGGATAATAATTGAGTTAGAAGAGTCTTAAATCCTAATCTCATAGCCTTAATTCCTAATTCATGGGAAGAAGAGATCAATATGGAAAATAATCAAAGTTTCATAAGAATTAATGTCACACCCCGAATTTCGACAAAATCGGAATTATAATATTTGTTCCCGACTCTTCGATTTTCGAGGTGTGATGCACTCCCAACTCCCAAAAATCCATAATCAGTTTAAATACGCGAATAATTAAAAACCAATAAAATTTTCAAATTAAACAAAAGTCCTTTTCATTACAAAAATTCACAAATATGATTAAATTACAAATCTCCTTTCAATAACTCTTTAATTATAATTACAAATGAAAATACAAAAACATTGTCTCAACTGGAAATCTATTTCACCTTAAGGGAAAACAAAACATATCATGAAATGCGACGCTAACGCAAACCACAAGCAGCAATCAACCTTCTTCAACATTAAACCTGTCAAGACTTATCAACTATGTTCATTTAATGAACACACCCGATAAGCAAACATGCAAATCGGGTCAGCATTATAAACAATGCTGGTGTGAGTAGTCCAAAAATACAAATTATACTTATACATATATATACACAATCCATAAACCAGTTAGTTCCTCCCCAAGGCCTTTAACTTCCAAATCGACTAATACAACATTCTTATATATACTAATTAAGGCAGGTAGTTCCTCCACTGAGGCGTCTTAGCTTCCAATTCATTAATAGTAAGGTATTTAGTTCCTCCACCAAGGCGCCTTAGCTTCAAACCGTACTAGATCAACCATATCTAATAATCAAATAACAAATATAAACTTACTTTTTACTTACACTGGTATAGGTCAAATCACAGAGTAGGTCACACCTGCATAACTAATCAATTCAACCCACCCCTCTGCAAAACCTTGTGAATGTAACCTAAATTACAATAGAATAAGCATATCATATACCTAATTCCAAACATCTCATTTGAACCAACAAGAACCATCTCAAAGACCAATTTCACAACCACCATAAATCATTTATTATCGATTTAACGTACGCTTCGATATATCGTGACAATTATTGTTTAGAGTTTCTTTAAATGTCTCTAAAATCACGTCGTCTCTATGTTTTACCTAGTTTCCCTGGCTACCACAATTGCTTCCCAACGCCGAACATGTACATCCACATGCCTCCCCTCACATAATGAACCACTCCGCGCGTAGTTACCCTAAGCGAGATATCGCATACCAGGTAACCCCCACACGAACGTTATTATGTGAGTACTGCCACTATTCGGCATAAAATATCTCGTGTCTCGTTCTAATTTTATGAACGGAATAATCAAGCCACTATTCGGCTACGCTAGAAGGGCCATTCAGATTCACTGAATCGCCAGAAGGGCCAACCAAATTACTTACGCCTGAAGGGCCATTCAAATTCACTGAAATGCCAGAATGGCCAATCATATCACATACGCCCATCACAAGGGCCAAATCACATGAGTTGTGGTAGCTAGGTTCTAGGATTTTTCGTTACGTAATTTATTCAGGTGTCATACATATATATCTCATAATCATTTCACTATATCACGTGCATGTCAAATACATTATTGCACTAAGCCAAATATATTTAGAATTATCTCAATACATCTCATAACAACTTTCATTCTTTCACATGCCAATATATTATTGTACTAAGCCACAATCCCATGGGAAAATATCCACAAATACTATACTACCTCATAGTAGCATCTCACATATATAATAATGGAGCGTTTATATCAAATCTCAAAACTTATTATTTCACGTGCCAATCATGTATTACACTACACCATATAGAATATCTCAAGCCTTCATAAATGCTACAATTTATTCAAGTACCAACTCATAATAGTAATCAATCATGTAATGTATTTGCTCAATATATTTATGTGAACTCAATTCACCATCAAAGGCACGCATTATTTCCATTTGTGCACAATATAAATAGTAAATAAATAATCAAAATATATGTCCATTCTACCAATGTCAAAATGAAACGACTTTAAAAAAAGAAAGAACAACTCAAGTCCAAATATCACGCATAATTATTCGAGTCCAAATCACAAGTCAAGTCAAACTGATCTACCGTCAAAAGCCCAATACTAAAGTCCATGAATATGAGTTCGTATGTAGTGTAATTCTCATAGAAACGTATATATCTAAGTCTTACAAGAATTCCCCTCTTGTTACGTGCCAATATTTATATTCTTTACACACTACTCACGTCAAATCTTAATTAGATAATGACAAACAAGGTTATACCATATTCGACAACATTTTATTACTACATTTGTTCACAAAATTAAATATGTGAAAATCTGGAAAAAGTCAACATTCCACCGTCAATGGTCAACTGTCAAGGTCAAAGTCAACATGTCATTTCCATGTTCAATAGGTTCATGGTCATAGCCATGGTTCATAGCTAAGGTCATAGTTCATGTCATGGCTAAGGTAAAAGTGTACGGCTCATGGGCTCATGGCTAAGGTCATGGTTCGGACCCAACAACAACTAATAAACTTAGGCCCAAAAACAAAATGAAACTAAAACTGACCTAACAACAAAACCAAACAAAAGAAACTGGCCCATAGAAACAAATGAAATGCTGGCCCAAACAAAACCAACCCACTTAGTTCCGACCCAAGCCCAACCAAGTCGTCTCCCTCACCAGCAGCTCCCTCCACCACCAACCACCACGAAGTCTCCGCCAAATCCAACACTCCAACCTAACCGAAAAATACTCACAACCAAAACCCCCACAACTTTAATAAAGCCCCCACTCGATTCGCTACCTCGATCTCACTCCTCCAAACCCAGATCCGAAATTTTCTACCTCCATTAATGGCTTCTACAAGCTTCGACAGCCCACACCCAATCCAACATTCAATCATACATCAACAACCAACAATTTAACATCACAATATAAAAATTAAAAAAAAAAAAAAGTTCAAACAAATCCATCGGATTCATTTGTTCCTTTGGCTTTGGCGATGCCATTAACGCCTCTTCCAAAGCTTCACACAAAGACCCATTCCACTACACAATCCAATCTTCATTCCCCAAACCCAATTCAACAACAACACCACTTTCCCATACACCCCGGGTTTAACCACCAATCCAAAATCAACCCACACAACAACACAAGATAACGGTTTCAAACAATATACAGGACAAAATGTTTGTTTGGGCTCGCGCCGCCATTAACGGGCCCAATCAAGCTTCGACAGTTCAATGTCGATTTCTGAGTTTCAACAGAGTTTAACAAGTTTTAACAACGACAATTTAACCAGTTTTAACAACGACAGGACGAATAATAATGACAGAATAATGAGCCGAAAACATGAACGGAAACCTTGAACAGTAAAGTTAGACGTGAAATAGAAAACAATGACAGAAGAATGAGCCGAAAACATGAACGGAAACCTTGAACAGTAAAGTTAGACGTGAAATAGAAAACTAATCTACTCACATTAATTAAAAGCTCCACGAATCCCTCATAGTCCGAATCGTTGCGCTCCAACTCTCTAGCAAGCGAAGTCAGCTTCTATTTTATTTTTTTTTTTTATCCAAAACCTATTCTCTAGAAAAATATAAATATATACTTGGGTTTGAAATCTAAGCCCAACACGCACGACTTCGAATCAAATCACACATATCCCAAATCCAATCCAACCAAATTTAAAAAATACAAATTAATTATTAAATAAATAAATACAAATTACAAATAACGGGCATTACAATTAGGAAACTAGCTAAAAGTTGTTAGAAGTCGCGAAAATAAAATAGCTTGCAAAAAAGTGGACCACGCCCCGACTTTTGTGCAACCAAATTCAACTTTTCCAGGATTGCTTCTAGAACGATTCCAGATAGTTGGACACAGAATAAATGTATGATTCACATCTCTATACAGAAAGAACGTGTAAGCCAATATTTAAGGCACAAAAACCTTAGTTTGACATCATCTAGGAAATTAGTGTTTGCATATTAGATTGAAAATTAGGAGATAAGAAAGTTTAGACTTTTTTCACCATTACTATCAATAAAGATTATTCATTTTCATATTGTGTTCATAACATAGTATGAGGGGCTAATCTCCCTTATCTTAGGATGGGAGATGAATAATTTTTCTTATGTTTTAGCTTATTAGTTCTTTTTCTATCATGTTTTAGTTTAAATTCCCCATTTAGCTTCTTCTTATTCATCCATTGATCTAACACTCCTAGCGGAGGTTAGGAGGTCTTAAGGTAATCCATGATTGTGTATAGCCAAATACCACAAACCTTAGATTCTTTTCTTCTAATTTTTAATGTTTTAGTATGATGATTGGATTCTTTATGACACCTCAATTAGTTGTATGGTTAATGCCACGTGTGGATTTTTTATGTCACCTAAAGTTGTACATTGAATGTCACTTAAAGCACAATTTGGTTAGATAGAAGATAGCATTGGAAATTGAAGAAGCACGTTGAGGTGTAAGGTAAAAAGCACGTTGAAATCCAAATACTATCGTTATGGTTATGAGTATAAGGTTTGTAGGTATGGTGAGTTTCTATTGTTGATTTATATTAAACATAATTGATTGATTATTAAACTAATTCTAAGAATTTAGTGGATTTATTGATCTCTCCCAAGATATTCTTTCTCTTGATTCATATTATTATATTATTATCACTACTACAAAAATGGTCATTAACCACGGTTGGTTAAATGGTATATACCACTGTTTTTCCAATAACGGTGGCTAATAGTCATTTACCACGGTACAGTTTGCATTCCCAATTTAGGTGCAAGCAAATACCACTATTTACAGTATACAGTGGTATTTAATATGCCATATACCACGGTAATCACCTAATATCGGTAGTTTGTTTTGGGTATTCATATACCCCACTGTTTTTCGAAAAAGGTGGTTTATGTTTTCGTAAAATCAAACCTACCGTGGATAAAAGGGTTTCCAAAACCACTCGCTAGAAACACAAAACTGAAAATAGGGCAAAAACGATTGAAAATAAATATTGAAACTATGTCAATATTTGAAAGAAATTCTATGCGATGAAACTCCCTCTTTTCAATTGTTAAAAGGGTTTCTGCTCTATCTCCATCTTAGATTTCTTCAAGTTGCGTTCTTCATTTCGGACAAGGTTGATCTATCTTTCTCTGGATACAGATGCAAGGTTGGTCTTTTCTCTGGAATAGTCATCCTAGAAATCATTCTAGGAGAGGATGGAAAGATGAATATCGTAGATGAACAAACCCTTGACCGAAAATTCAAAGGGATGAACAGTCCTGGAACCTTACGCAGCTGGGAGATCGGAGAGTGTACTCAAGCAGATCAACAGGCAACAATTTGAAATGTTATTTCGTCTGGCTATGAGGTGCTGTGCTATGATACCAGAACAGAGACCTACTATGGATGATATTGTCCTGGAGCTGCTGGATGCACCATACTAGGTAATAATACATAACCCCATCCACTCTCTAGGTACTCAGATAAAAAAAGTTCCTCCTATCTATTTTGGGAACATTGTTAATTAAAATGACCTTAGATTGACTATTGATCAGGTAAAGATGCCTCCACATACGCAAGACAATAGAGTCTTTCTGCTTCATATCTTAGGGAGTTTGCCCATATATATATGTTAGGCAATTCATATTGCCCATGTCATAATTTGTATTCCTCAGCTGGGCGATACATAAATACTCATCCTTTCCTCTGGGAAACAGGTATTGCATATGGATAGAAATGACTATTATGGAGGAGAGTCATCCTCGCTTAATCTTGTTCAGGTATGAATGTAGTAATACTTTTGAGGAAGTGCATTTATTTTTCAAGAATCAAACTATATATATATATATATATATATATATATATATATATATATATATATCCGGCCTTGTGTTAATCATTATTTTTTGCTACTTATTGCTTGTAGCTGTGGAAGAGATTTAGGGGTGATAACAAGCCTCCAGAGCAGCTGGGCTCCAGCAAGGAATACAATGTCGATATGATACCTAAGGTATTATTTTAGCTGTTAATGATCACTGCTGTTAAATCCAGAAGAAAACATTCACAAGTCTTTGCAATTGCAACAGAGGAATCAATGTCATTTAAAAAGGCTCTACTTAGTCCTGATTTGGTTCTAATGTAATTTTCTCTGTGGTATTGCAATTTATGATGGCCAATGTTGCTTTGGTTCGTGTTCTCATTCATACTGATGTTACTAAATATCTGAACTTTAAAGCAGTTGATGGTAGTTTTGTTTACAACAAAAGCAAGGTACTAATTCTTAGCTACTAAAAGATTACCTAAGTAATATTTATGAGAGGTTATGATCATTTTATTTTTTAAGCTTCTTTCTTAAATCTTGAAAATCCAACTAAGAAAGGAAAAAAAATGTTTTTTACAATTGCTAGATTTACAAAGTTCCTACTAACAAGTGTAAATGGCCTAAGTATACTCCTATCTTATTCTCTTTCAGAGTTTCTAGTAGCTCCAATTATAGAACTGTTGCAGTATCCATTAAGTACCTAGTTGCTAGTTGATCAACAAGATTGCAGCATGCAGATGATCTTGTTTTATATACTGTAGGTTGTAAAGACTGTCTATGATGGGGCTGCATTTCCAACTGACAATCAATGCTATTGTGTAATTCTCAATGCTCATGATGGGGCTGCATTTCCAACTGACAATCAGGCGCCTAGTTGTAGCTCTAATAAGACTTCTGGTTTAAGAATTGAAACTGATTTTGGAAGGCTGAAGACTTCTAAGGTTAGAACTTCTCTCATTCAGTCTCCAAGAATCGTAGTCTGGCTTGACTCATTTATTTGAATAAGTAGGCGGACTTTTATTTCAACTATATTTTTGGTCTTTCATATTTTTAATCTGATTTTTCTTTGTTATGTGATGCATGAGTTCCAATTGATAACCGGTCAAAGTTTGAGAAGGGAGTGGAATATGTATAGTATGCTGCAGTAAATGTGCGTAGAACAGTGTAACGAAGATGAAAAATCAGCATTGCTAGAAGAAGCTACTATTGATTTTAGATCCAGTGCTGTTGCTGAACAGTCTTATACCCGAAGTCATAGTGTTTGTTCCGACAATGAGAATTCTGGTTGATACTGATCTTCAAAGAGCTCTCAAAGGAATTATTCCTCGAGATCTTGTTGATAAGCTATCGACACTTAGGAGTCAAATTTCGTTACTTGCAGAAGATACTGGTATGTCCTTATTACAACTGAATAAATCTTTCTTTTCAAATATTCGAGGAACTTTAAGGCTAACTTGCTTGCAGGTGGATCTGCTTATACTCAACTGAATGGAGCTCTTGAAAGATACTTGCCTGTTGTCCTTGGATTAACCAAAAAAGGTTTGAGAAATCACCTTAGCTTCATGCCTTACTTCATAAAAGAACATTTTTTATGTTTATGCTGTTTTGTGATTGAACAGTATATAGTATTGAGGACAAGGTGGAATTCAGATGGAAGAACTTACAAGACACACAGCAAGTAAGAACTTTAAAAGACTAGATAGATAGTTCATAGTATAGTCAATCATATTGTTTCAAATTGATATGTCATCTGATTTTAGAATTTGAATTTCACAAATAGGAAACATGTATAGTAAGCTCATGGTTTGAAGTGCTATGTGTTGTATATATGATGGCAATTCTATCACTATTAGAGGCTAACTCATTGCTTCTTCCTAATAATCCCATGGATGCAAGCAAGAGGACTGTATCAGAGGGTTTGTGTTTAGTATACATATTGATCTTGAATTTGTGTTATATGTTGGTTTAGTGAACTGCGTGTTAACCGTTGGACAGTAAACATACATTTGGCAGATTCCAAGAAGGATGCTATTGATTTGTTTATTAAGGCAGTAGGATACTTGGAGTTCTACTTTCGGGATATACTGATTTGTCTTCCACCGGATATTAAGTATGTTTGTTGAGCCTTTCAGTTTATGTAGTACCTTAGCTTCCTTTCCAGCTGATGATTGAAATTGAAATTTACATTCCTAGGAATAAGTTGCCGAAGGATTGTCAGGAGGGCGTTTTAGAGGCTCTTTCCATACAAGCACTAGGAGAGGTACTTTTTTCATTTTATCTAGTATTTTGACCTTATTTAATTGTCAATGCAATTTCTGAAAAATGGTCTTTTTCATTAATCAGTCCCTTAATGCGTATGAAAAAGCAAAAATAAGATAAATTACAAATTTGTATTTGGGGATAAATGTACTCATTCATGCTGTGTGTAAGTGTGAGAATTTGACTTACATACTTTTTGTTTTCAAATAGACATTCAGGCATTGGTTTTAATTCGTTTAAGTATTATGAGGTTTCTAAGTTTGTAGAATTAGTTAACTTTTGTTTTCTAGTGGCAATTTTAATGTGTTAGAAATACATGAATCTTAGGTCATCAATACTCAATTTCCAAAACTTTGTGGAGTTTGGATTGTTTTCTGAGACACTTGCTTTGCATTTTCTTAAGAAACATGAACATTTCCAAATCAGGCCAGGGCTCTTATCTGAATCGAGTTCATGATTCTTTATTGAAGAGGGTTTTAAAGGGGGAAAATTATCTGAAGCTGTATAGCTATCATTACTTAAACAATGGCTTTGCTGTTCTTGTAACCGCTCTGTAGGTTTGTCATACATATATCTTCTGTTTATTGTATTTTGTCTAATTCCATGTATAAGGTTGAACTATTTCAGTGATATTAGGATTGGAAACTTCTACTCATGTCTAGAATTAGATTAATAAGCATTCGCTGTTTAGAAACTATTGGTTGGTCAACTTCTAAGATCAACTTCAGTAGCAACTTGAATTAATTTGATCCTCGGAAAGTGTTTGTCATGTAAAAGCGTCACTAGAACCATGCATTGATGCCGAATTTTGAAAATCTCTTGTTTGAGAATATAAAACCGATTGGTGTCAATCCACCCTTTACTAAGAGGAATTAAAAAAATTGGTCACGCATTGTTATCTAATGTAAACCAATCGACCCGATCCAGAAAGGGGAGGTTTTTCAATATAATCCACTTTCACTTTCGTGGCCTCCACCGATTGAATAAGTGTGTAATCTGTATCTGGCAGACATATAGATAGAAGATTTTATCTTGATGCCATAGTGTTTATGATTAATGGTAAATAAACTATTTATAAATAAACTATATAATGTATAAATAGTTGTGTGGTGTGAATAGGTGTAAAGTGTATAACCACGGAGACGAGGCAAGGCGGGATTTCTTGATATTAGAGAACAATTGGTGAGTACATTGTGCTGTCTCGACATTTATATACATACATCGTAGGCACTTTGTTAATTTGTTTGAGAAGATTATGGTAATAAACAAATTCTTGTGCATACATACTGTGTGTTTGGAAAAATATATGCTTATGAATATTTTCCATGTTTGTACTTAGGGCCCGTACCAACAAGATAGTAAAGAGTGTGGGTATTACGTAATGAAGTTTATGAGAGAAATAATGGAAGCTTGTTCAGATAATTCTTTTGAAAATAAGGTATAATTCGTCATACACTAGCATTACCTATCTTGTGTTATTCCATTATTTAGTTATTATATACTTTTTTATTTTTGATCGTGCAGATGACAAATCTATCCCTCAAAGATACATACACACAAGAGGAACTTGATGTTGTTCGACTTGAAATTCTTAGATTCATCCAGCATAATGGAGCGTTCGAGCCAAGCGTCGAGTGTTAGCTAGGTTTTGACCCTTTCTAGTTAAGGTGTGGTGCTTGGTCTCACCATTTTTTTTTTTTTTTGATATTTTAGATAGAACAAATATATTGTTTTTTTTATTGATGCAACAAGTTAGGTCATTATTATTTTGATATAACAAGTAAATTTGGATGTTTCTTTCATTATTGATGACTCAAAAAAGTTCAAAATTCTTTTAGCAATTCAATGTCTTTGTGTTGGATGTGTAAATTTATTTCTTTTGTTTGTGTTGCACTATGAATTGTTTATTTGAGCAATGTGTTTTTAAATCCAGTGTGGATATATATGGTGAAAATGGGCAGGTTGCAGGTTGAATGAATATGATTAGAATCAAATAATTAGGGGTTTTATTTTAAAAAAAAAAGACTATAAACCACGGTTTGATAAGAACCGAGGTATAAGCAGTTTATATAACCCACGGTTTGTAATGACTATACACCACGGTTTGATAAGAACCGAGGTATAATTAGTTTATATAACACACGGTTTGTATCCAACCGTCGTATATATCATCACTATTTCCCACGGTTTGTAAATATAAGAGTGAACTTTTCGGACTATTAACCACGGTTTGTAAATCCCTAATACCACGGTTTGTATCAAAACCGTGGTATATAGAGATACTTTTCCCCACGGTTTTGTTAGAAGTATTTGTCACGCGGTGGTTGTTACCACTGTATGAAAACTTGATGGCTAAAGGCTTTTTACCACTGTAAATAACAAATTGGTATATGAGCTTTTACAGTAGTAGTGTATTTTGGTATATAGTTTAATAAGCAATTCCATATCCTATAAATTTATACTTAGCACATTATATATATCTTCTTTTTACTTAATGTAATTTGTGTTCATATTTCTATTGAGTTAAAGTAGCATTTTAGACGTGGATTGATACTTTTACTTGCCTCTATACTATTATTTATTCATTAGGTTAAGTAAGTTTTTGTAAAGATCGGTAACCCCAATTTTTTTTTTTCATGACGTTGTGTCCCCACTCTTTAAATGGTTTTAAAGCGTCATAGATTGTACCCCACCTATTAATTAGTCACCTTCAATAACATTGTAAGAAGTGAGATAGCCAACTGCACGTACTACTACTTTTTTTTTTTTTGCTAGGTAACTTAAATTGTATTAAAAAGGAGAAAATAAAAAAGGGTTAACTAGTATTACACCCCCACTAGATGGGAAATTAGGGTCTTTCCCCAGAGTACAAAAAAAAAATAACAAACAAACAAACAAATTAGGTTGATCATGTGTTTTTTTTCAATGTATTTGAATTGGGGGTTGTTTACCGATAAGGTGTTTAGAGAGGCAACAGATTGCACTCTCTAAGGTCAAGCTCAATTAAGCAACTATTACTTCCATTTATAACTATGGAGTAGTGTAACTGCACTGCTACCCGATTATACTAATGGGAAAGAACTGTGAAAGGTTATTAATAAATTAGAACTGAAACAAGGTCACATTCATGTTGGAATTTTGTTTACAATTTGCTTTTGATTGGCTTTGTTTCTTCTATATGATATATTTTAATTCTTTTTGTTTTTTTATTACAACTTGCCTTCCATATTCCCAAAAGAATCTGGACCATCAGATAGTGGGGGTCGTAAGGGATAAATCCTCATGATCATACTCATCAGATCGATTATTGTTGCTCAACAAAAATTACTTATGTGAAACGATTCCGATAAGTTAGCCCCAAGGACAATTACGTACCCTTGCCAAATATCCAGTGGTCAATATTCTCATCTCACATCTATACTACTTATAAAAGAGTAGTGCTACATGGACCTACTTTTTAGACCTACTATTGCTACTCATTATTGGATAACGTTGGTATGCATTGCAATACACACGGACACATATTCCTATGTAAATCAATAATTACGATTAGTAGGTCTGTATATCATTACCCCTTATAAGTCATGCCAAATTTCGCAATTCTATATTGTTTCCTTTTTTTCACCTAAAAAAGAGCTCTACTGGTAAACTATACATGCCACACTTATGAAACTACATGCAAAATCAAACAAACATGGAAGACTAAAATTCATATTGGGCGGACACATAATGGCTCCATAATAATTTTTTTGTTTGTAAGCAAAATGTAAGACCCCTATTTTCTATTTACATTATTTTTTTCGTAACAATATTTAGTATGTCTGTATTTGATTGTATTTTTTTGGTCAACGTGCTAATATGTAGGTTTGACTTTTGATAGAAAGAGAAAGGAGGGAATACCAAATAGTAATTTCGAATAATGTTAATATAGGGAAATAATATTTGAATTTTGAATGTTGGGTATAGTTTATCTTTAATTTTTTTGGAAAGCTTTAAATAAAAAGGAAACAAGATATTAACCTAAGGAACATAATATATATAATACTTTTAATAGAAATAATATTTCCATAGTTATGATGTAAGAATATTTAGTAAAAATTGGAAGTTAAGCAGAATATAGGGTGTTTCCGAGAAACTAGTTTTCCTAAAACCACAAACAACACACACAAAGCAAAATGGAGAAGAACGCTGATTTCATGAGCTAGCTGGGATTAGTTCTCACATTATTTTCTTCGATAGTTTTCTTTTCACGATAACAGGGAGGTGAGTGGTTTATTCTTTATTTTTCTCGTTATCTAGACCCACAGACCACTTTCTTGTAGAACCTTGTTTCGTTCATTTTATCATTTTTCTTCTCTGTTCTCTTCAACCATTACTCTTCCTGTAAATGTTTAAAACTTAGTAGATTTGTTAGGACTGTCAACACCATTAGGTGGTGGTAAAGGGAGGCGCGATCCCCCAAACCTCCTCCCCTGTAAAAAAAACCATTATTGTGATACTGAGGGATTTGATATTTGTATTTATTTTCGTGTTTAAACTATTTTTTTGTATTGCGGGTTGTTGGTTGAATGAATGGTGGTAGGGGGAAAGTTTGAGAGTGGTTGAAAGCTTCAAGAACGTTAATGGCGGTCGGATCCGTGATTGGAGAGCGATTTCAAAATTGGGAATTTGGGGTTTCTTGAGGAATTAAAGTTTTGGGGTTTTCACCCTAACCAATTTCGGTTGGTTAGTTTTTGGGTGGTGTGTGAAGGCTTTTGGGTGGCCGGAAATTAGGTTGGAGCTTGAGAAGATGAAAGGATCGGCCACTATTCCCGATGTTTTGTTTGGGTACTATTTTAGTTGGGTCGGACCACACTAGTTGGGTTACCTTGGGCTGGACCACATCAGTTTTGTTTTGGGCCAATTCTTTTAGTCTTTTATTTTGGGCCAGTTTAATATGTATATGTGGGCTGGTCCCTAAAATTTTAAGTGGGTCGCATGAGAACTATTTAGTTTTGAAATTTTCAAGTTGGGCCAAATCAGTTTATGGGCCGGGTTAAACTGGGTCAGTTTAGCCAGTCGCTTAGGACCAGGGTTTGAACTCTTTTTAAATATGGGTTTGGGTGAGGACCGGGTGGAATGACCACCGGTTAGGCCCATTAACTATTGGGTTGACTATTGACCCGTTGACTGTTGACTTTTTCCAAAAATGTTATAGATTGAATTTATGGACCAATCCGATGATAGGATGTGGGTGACACTTGTATAAACTTGTTTGTCAGTATCTAATATAGATTTGACGTTGATCTTGTGTGAATATTGACACGTGAAGATAGGGAAATTTTAAGATGCATAGATATATACATTTGAATAAATTATGTAACGAAAATCCTAGAACCTAGCTACCATAACTCAGGTGATTTGCCCTGTGTGGGCGTGTGCAATTTGATTGGCCCTTCAGGCGTTTCAGTAAATCTGAATGGCCCTTCTGGCATAGCCGAATAATGGCTTGATTCTCTCGTTAAAAACTTTAGAGCGAGACGCCATTACTTTTTTATGCCGAATAGTGGCATTACTTACATAATGGCTTTAGGTGTGAGGGTTACCCTGTGTCGCGCATCCGCCAAGGTAGTTATGCACGGAGTGGTACATTATGTAAGGGGAGGCATGTGGATGTACATGTTCGGCGTTGGATAGCAATTGTGGTAGCTAGGAAAACTAGGTAAAACATAGAGACGACGGGTTACTAGGGACACTTGATAAATGTTACTGCCATGATATTTTCCTCAGGTGTGGTTATTGATTTAAGACTTTCAAGTTAAGTTTCATTTTTGTTATGATTATTACAAATTGCTTGCAGGAGAGTGGGTTAAACTAATTATTCTTGCAGAGAGGACCCACTCTGCGATAGAGCATGCATAAAGGTAAGTACTAGGCTGACATAAGTTATTTACTTTTAGTTAGAAGTTAAGGTTCCTTTATGAAGGAACTAACTACCTTAAGCTAAGGCGCCTTAGTGGAGGAACTACCTGCCATGTAAAGAATGAAATATTATGTATGTCTAAATGGTTTTACTAAGGCTACTCATACCAACATTATTTATAATGCTGACCCGATTTGCATGCTTGCTAATCGGGTGTGTTCTTATATGAACATAGTCGATCAGCCTGGACAGGGTTAGCTGATGTTCGAGAAGATGGCGTGCTGCTCGTGATTGATGTTAGCATTTATTTTTAATAAGATGTCGTTTCATTTTTCCTCAGAGATGTAGTGGAATTTGTTGGGGACATATGTTTAATTTATTTTTCCAAATTCTTAAGTGAAGAAGTTTGTAACTTAATTTTTTGATCACAAGTTTTCTTAATGATGAGTGGATTGTTTTGAGTATTTTATGGTTTAGTTTTCCGCATGTGTTATTATTCATTAGGGTTATGATATAGATTGGGTTGTGAGGTTGTTGTCACATCTCGGATATCGAGGAGTCGGATATAATTATTATTATCTGATTTATCGAAATTCGGGGTGTGACACAAAATCGGTGATTTTTTATGTAACGTGGCGAGATGCATACACACACATACTAGTCTCAAGAAAGACTTTAATACATTAGCCATGCAGGTGATGATGTAGAATTCAAACCGGATAATAAACACAAACAAAAATAAAAATAAGGAGCGAATAGAAAATACATACAGTATGTAGAGGTTTGGTGTTTAGGGGATAACGACTTGATGATTTGTTTGATAGGGAATGGCTGCACTCTTCTTGGGATAAGAGTTGCCTACGTATCAAGTTTCTTGGGGTAAACCTGAATCAAGCCATACGTAGTTCATCTCTCTCTACTTATAGATGTTTGAGCTGACTTTCCTTATTTGCTCCAGGCCATTATGAAGTGTAAATCCACCTTGTGTGCTATCTTGATGATTCGCCATTATTCTGATGTTACAAAGTAATGTTACGTTGACTGAGCTCCAGGATTGCACTAGTTGATTTACTTCCATAAATGACTGTAACTAATGCTGGGGATGACCTGGGTTTGGGTTGTTGGTACGTTCTGATGGATTGGTACAACCTGGTGTGTGGACACGTGTGTTGTAGTGCAAAATAGAGGGTACTTACACAGCCCCCTTTATTTTATCCATTCTTTGGACAGCTGTGGTGTGAAAAAAGGAATGGTAAAATAAAGCTTTAAAACATGCGTCGGACAGCTGGTTGGTTTAATTGGCTTTTGAAAAATGTGCGGGAACTGTTAGGTTGGATTCGTGAGCCCAAAATTGCGGTGGTTTGTGGGCGAGTTATCATTGTATTTGTGGGAATACGAAAAGGTTTGTTTTTCTCGAGGTTTGTGCAGACAAAGGGTTTTCGTGTGGGAAAGGCTTTTCAGTTCTTTATTCTACTAATTCACGTAAAGAAAAAGCAGAGAGAAAAAAAGGAAAAACCAACCAACCTTTCTCGTCTTTTTGTTTTCCAGGTGCGTTTCTTTGCAAAACTTGATCTTTGTTTCTTTTTTATTTCATAATGTCTATGACCAGTGATAGTTTGAGTGGGAAAGTGGAGGTAGATCAATGGAGAGAGTGAACGGTAAGTGATGGGGATGATGAGGTTAGAACTCGTAGTGGAGTTAGGGCTTCATAATCTTCTTTAACGGAGACGATGGCTGAGGAGTTGGGTCCTAGGTCGCTTTATACTAATTTGAAGGAGGAGTTTGGTTGGGTAAATGCCGACCTGGCCATGTACGACCTGAGTGGAGAAAAGAGGTTGTATAACAGTGACTATGTTCCTCTGGATGGGGGAGTAGTGGTTTATTATGGGCAGTTGAAGGCTGGGATGAGGTTGCCATTTTCCCGTCTTACTGTGGAGGTTTTGAATTTTTATGGAAAGGCCCCTTGTCAGTTCGTAGGAAATAGTTGGAGGGTGTTCTATATGTTGGATTTGTTGAATGAGAAGGGTTATAACATCCACTTAGGAGAAGTGCTAGAGCATTTTTCTGTGAAAAGATCATCTGCACTAAATTTTAGTTTGCAGGTAGTAAGGGGGAAGTCTGTTGTGATTAGGGCTGTCAATGGGCCGGGACAAGCCCGAAGCCCGATTGAATCCAAGCCGATAAGATAAGGACTTAGACTTTAAATTTAGCCCAATAAGATTATTGGGCCAGGTCTAGACATACCTATGTCCAATCCGATAATGGCCCGGCCCAAAATTTATAATAGTTTATGTGTTTTATATTTAATATTATTAATATATCTATTATATTTATTGGAAGTTGACATAGAAAATTAGAAGCCATATTGGTTAGTATTGTGCACGCCACACAAAGAGTTGTGGGTTCGATTCTTCCCACTTACAAATTTGATTAAATTTTTAGACAAAAATAACAGCTTCCATGTATTGCTAATCTGACCTAGGCCCGCCCGAATCGAACTTGCCCAATAGGACTTAGGCCGGGCTTGGACTCAAGATATCAAATATGATTTGGGCGGGCTTGGACCTAGGTGTGTCTTATTCAGGTCTGGCCTGTTAACAGCCTTAGTTGTGATTGTGGGGTGAGTAAGGAGGAATGGGGCGATTCATTGTTGGTTATGGGTAATTACACCCTCTCCGAAGTGTGAGCTGAATACCCTCTGTAAAAAGTTGGGGGGTAGGTAGCTATTTTGTGGGTAAGTATGTAAGTATTGTGTTTGATATGTTGTGCGTTTTGATATTTTTGTTTCCTTTTGTGCAGAGATTTCCATTTGGGGCCATCCTCAGCTTGACGTTATAGAAAAGTTTGCTTATTTGAGTTGGGAGGAGAAACAAGCTATCTTGGGGGAGGTTGCCCACTACTTTAAGAAGCATGGTCGTATGAAGATTAACAAGAAGAAAGCTGAGAAGAAGAAAAGGGCTCGTAAGTTTGTTCTTGATATCTCTTATTCTAGCTCGAATGCTAAGATGGAGAGGGAGAGCCAGAAGGTACGACCTATTTCTGGAGTGAGAACGGTTGGAGGAGCTGCTGATAGCCGTTCTGCTCCTAGACGTTCTGAGAGAGGCAATGGTGACCAAGCTGGTCATAGTGCTAGTGGGAGTGCTGATGTTCTTTTCTGGAGGTCTTAGCTGAAGAGGCACTCTGAGGTGGTTGAGACTGAGGGGGCGAAGAAGTCCCGAACTGAGTCTGAGGAGCGACCTAGTGCTGGGGAAGGTTGTGCTTCATCAGGTCGGGCTCCTTTGAAGATGATGAATTTGAAGGAGCTTGATGTTGATGTGGGGGTTGCTGAAACCCGGGGTAAGAAGAAGGATATTGGGAATGAGCTAGCTGCCCAGAGGTTGAAGGGTTCGGGGAGTGCGGCCCCAAGTGACAAGAGTGGTGATGACATTCTGGATAGGATTGTCACCTATGAGGACCCAGTGAGTGGGTTAAGGAAGTTTGTGAAGAATGGGGACTGTAGTTTCAACTCCTCATTAGTTGTTGGAGGGCTGCTAAAGAGTATTGCCTTAGATGGAGATAGACACTAGCTAGAGCACGGGAAAGACTTAGGAGTGAACCTGAAAGATATGGATCGCTCCTTGTGCTTTGTAAGTGTCTCTCTGATCTGATCTTTGTTTTGTTCTTTGATGTTACTGCTTTCTGATTTGCTTGTTATCAAGTCTTGGCTATGTATAGGAAGCTAAAAGAGATGGCCCTTATCTCCGACCTATACAAGAAGGAGCTGGATGCTGCCAAAGAGGCCTATGACAAGCTTCTGGGTTGTGCAACAGGTGGAGAGGGCTAAAGTTGTAGGCTTAAGGGTTCAGGTGCACGAGTTGGCTGGGAATGTGGCCCTATTGCAACCTTCTCTTGATGCTTCAAAGCTGGAGGTTCAGCACTAGGGGTCGGTGAATGTAAGAAAGCGTAAGGCGTTGATGAACGAGCCCAAGCTGAATATAATAATCTGGTTGACTTAGTAGAGAGCGGGGATACTTACGTTCTGGTGGATGACTTCTTGGATCTAGAACGTAAGTACAAAAAGAGGTCGGTTGAAAGTGGGGCTGCAATAGTAGCTGTAGATAGTGTTGTTACAGATGTTAGTAGACAACCTGATCTACCGTCCGACCTTGGTGCTGCTCCAGCCGTTCAGCCAACTGAAGAGGTATCTACGAAAGTTGTAAATGCAAGTGGTGATCTAGCTGGTGGCCCTGTTGGTGAAGAGGGTGGACTACTGGAGCCCTTGAATGTGGATAATCTTTCTTGTGTTAATTGATCCTCTTGTCTTTGTCAGCCGTTTTGATGATGGATGAAATGTTTGAACAATATTCTATTTCTTGTTATAGTTGATACTGATACTGATATTGATGACTTTTGATTTTTGATAGGGGTACTGAGGTCATTTTCTCAGGATAACCTAGGGGCCTTAGCATCTAACCAAATTGTGTAAGTAGTAAAATAGTTAAATTACTTACCTATTCTTCATTGATATTGTCTTTGAATTTTGTTTGAATGTGATTGTATGACGACCTGTGATGTGTAGTGGCAGTCTTGACGATTTGTTGGACTATGATAGATCGTCTAATGTGCGAAGATCGTAATCGTTTGGTTCACGACCTGACTAGATAAGCTTAGTCGTCACCTAGGTCTCCTTGTGTGTGTTTGATTGGGTTGTTCCTTTTGGGGGAACTCCTATTGACTGATAACTAGCCTTTGAGTGGTAGTTATAGTTGAACCAAGCTTAACCCTGTTCAAAGGGTTAAGTTGACTTTGGGTCCTTTTGGGGTCCCAAATGTTTGTATTTGATTGATAATTGCATGGAATTTACACTTGAATTATGCTTAACCCTGGCGTTGGTGTTAAGTTGATTTAGGGTCCTTTTGGGGGACCTTGGGCTGGATTTGATTAGTAATTAACCAATGCGTGGTAATTGCAGGTGAGTTGCTCTTGACTCCGTCTTTGGTGTCCGACCTAACGTTTTTTGTCCCAAATTAGGTAGCTATTGCAAGATGTGTGGTACTCATGTAATGTAAATATGACATTTGTACGCGAAATGCTGATGAAATTGTATTCATATTGACTGATACATCTGGAGATAACTAATTGATAAAAATGCTTGAGGAGAGTTGTATTCCAAGGCTGGGGAAGCATATCACCGAGCTGCATTTTGATCCAGTATTCTCCATTTCCAACGACTTTGTCAACAATGTAAGGGCCTTCCCATGTTAGGTCGAGCTTGGTTGGAGCTACTGTCTCCTTGAGGACTAGGTCGCCAGCTTGGAAAGATCTTGGGATGACCTTCTTGTTGTAAGATTGTTGAATTGTTTAGTGGTACCGAGCTAGGGATATTGTAGTTGTTTCCCTTCACTCTTCTAGGAGATCGACTTCTTTTGCCAAGATGTTGTCATTTTCTCCTGATTCGACGATGTCATAACGTGTAGTTGCGATTGTGAGTTCTGATGGTATGACTGCTTCTATTCCGAAGCAAAGTGTGAAAAGAGACTCATTGGTACTGGCTCTGGCTATTGTTCTGTATGCCCATAGAATGTTCTCGAGTTGTTTTGGCCATTGGCTTTTCTTGCTCTCTAACTTCTTTTGGAGATTTTCATTTATTGCTTTGTTGGTAGTCTCTACTTGACCATTGCTTTGTGCATATATAGGTGTAGAAAATGTTTGAATGATACACCATTTTTGTAGAAATGCCTTGACCTGTGAACCAGCAAATTGAGTTCCGTTGTCCATGACACAAAGGGTGTGGGGTAGACCAAATCTTATGATGATATTAGTCCATATGAAGTTGATGACGTGGACTTCTTTGATTTGAACTAGTGGAATTGCTTCAACCCATTGGTGAAGTAATATGTGGCTGCTAGGACGTATTTGAGTCCTGTTTTCTTTTGTGGGATGAATTGTCCCATGATGTCTAGCCCCCACATATAAAAGGGCCATGGGCTGGCTATGTTAATCAATTCTCGTGCCGGACTTAGATGGTTGTGTCCAAATGTTTGACATTAGTGGCATCTGAGAATGTACTTCTTGGCCTCGATGTGCATGCCTAGCCAATAATACCCTTGGGTGATTGTTTTATGAGCCAAAGATCTTGCTCCTGCATGGTTGCCACATTCACTTTTGTGAATTTCGTCTAAGATGAGTTGGCCTTCGTGTGGAGCTATACACCTTAGGTGGGGTCCTCCTACGGATTTACAGAACAATCGTCCGTTAATTACGGTGTATTTAGGAGCTCAAAATTTTATCGCACAAGCGGTCTTTGCTTCTGCTGGGAGCTCACCATGTAAGATAAATTTCATAAATTGGCCTATCCAAGATTGAGTGATCTCTTCTTTGGATGAGGGCTGAAAGTCTATGAGATTGTTGACACTTTCTTGCTGGTATACGGGTTTCTCCAGGATGTCAATGTAGATTGTGGTTGGACATGTTTCTTAGGTCTTCAAGGCTAAGAAAGCTAGGTCGTCTGCATGCCTGTTATCCTCTCGAGGAATGTGCTCCAAGGAGAATGTTTTGAACGAGCTGATGATGTTATTGACGACCTGAGCGTATTTGGCCAGATTTGCTCCATTTGTTACATACTCTTTGGTGATTTGCTTGACGATTAGCTGTGAGTCACTGTGAGCTTTGAGCTTCTGGACTTGTAGCTGCTGTGTCATCCGGAAGCCTGTGATTTATGCTTCGTACTCTGCTTCATTGTTGGATGTTGCGAAGTCGATCTTGATTGACTTTTGTAGCTGTGTTCCTTCTGGTGAAGTTAACACAGCCCCCAGTCCACTACCACTATTATTGTATGCTCCATCTATGTAGAGGTGTCATGTGTCTGGGGTGGTTGGTTGATGAAATGAAGTGATTGGCTCGGGTTCCCAGTTGATATATTCGATGGGGAAGTCTGCTAAGAAATCAGCAATGACCTGTCCTTTGTGATACGTCCTGGGAACAAAGTGGATGTGGTGCTCTCTGAGTTCTTTAGCCCATTTGGCCATGCGGGCTATTTTGTTGCTAGAACTCAACACCTGTTTGATTGGTACATCTGTGATGACTTTGATGTTGTGAGTTTGGAAGTAAGGTCAAAACTTTCAAGCTGAGTATAGCAAAGACAGCATCGTTTTCTCTATTGGAAAGTAATGCTTTTCTGAATCTGCTAACGTCTTGCTGGTGAAGTAGACTAGCTTTTCGATACTTTCGTGTTCGCGAAAGAGAATCGAGCTGATAGCGAAGTCGGTAGTTGCAAGGTAATGCCCCAGTGTCTCTCCTTCTATTGGTTTGGACAAGACGGCCGGAGTTGACAGGTAAGCTTTCAGGTCGTTGAAAGCTTTGTGTCATTTGTCTATCCATGTGAATGTTGTGCCCTTCTTTAGTATTTGCAGGAATGGTCTGCACTTGTCAGATGCACGTGAGATGAATTTGTTGAGGGCTGAGACCATGCCAGATAACTTGTAGATTTGTTGCTTGGAAGTTGGTTCTGGCATCTGAAGGAGAGCTCGTATCGGTTCTGGGTTTTCTTCGATGCGCCTTTGTGAAACGAGGTATCCTAGGAATTTCCCTGAAGCTACCCCAAATACACATTTTGCTGGGTTAAGCTTCATTTTGTTTGGCGCAATCTTTCAAAGGCTTCCTGTAAGTGAGAAATATGATCTTTAACATTTTTGCTTTTGACTACCATGTCGTCTATGTAGACTTCTATAGTGTCACCCAGCAAGTCTTTGAACATCTTTGTGACCAGTCTTTAGTAGGTCGCGCCTGCGTTCTTCAAGCTGAATGGTAGGACATTGTAGTAGAACGTTCCCTGTTCGGTTATTAAAGACGTCTTTTCCTGGTCTTCCTCTACAAGTGGTATTTGATTGTATCTACTGTATGCTCCCATGAACGATAGGAGTTCGTGACCGCAAGTTTGATCTACTAGTATGTCAATTCTTGGCAGGGGGAAGCTGTCTTTAGGGCAGTGCTTGTTGACGTTGGTAAAGTCTATATATGCAGAGTCGTACCTGGCCGTTCTTCTGGGAATGGCTACGATGTTACCTAGCTAAGTTAAGTATTCGACTTTTCTGTTGAATCCAACATTTTTGAGCTTTTCTATCTCTTCATTGATGGCCTTTTGAAATTTGAGTGCTAGCTTCCTAGGTCGTTGTTTGATGGGATTTACATTTGGATTGACATTCAATTTGTGGCAAGCGACCTGAGGGTCGATTCCTAACATATCGATATATAACCAAGCAAAAACATCTTTATTGAAAACTGAAGACTCTTTTGGCTGTCCAACCATTGATTTTGACGTGCACTACTAGGGCATCATTGTGGGGTGGGCGCACCTTGTCTAGATCGTCCTCTGTGAATGCTATTGAGGTCGTTGACTGAGAGCTGGTAGGATTGGTGACTTCAACTTTGTGGGAGAAGTGGTAGATTTCTTATAGCGCGCCTACCCGTCTGTGCTTTTACCGACCTAGGGTTTCGTCATTGGAGGTGTCTGTAATCATGTTGATTACCCTTTCATCATCGTGGTCGGATGAGTGCTGTCACCTGTTATGCCTCGACCGACCTGGAGATTTAGATCGTCGGACTGCTTAGATCTTGTGAATCCACCTGCGCCCTAGGATGCCAGTGTAGGACGACTTGATATCGATCACACTAAAAAGTATTAAAGTTTTGACCATGTCCTCTTTTTCTCCAATGGAGACTGGAAGGATGACTGACGTCTCCAATGACATCTGTGCGATCTCATTTGAACCCATAGAGCGGTGCATTTGATTCTATCAGCACCGAGTCTGTAGGTGCATGTCCTTGTATGTTTGATAGAAGTGTATGTTGCAAGAGCTACCTGGATTGATGAGGACTTTTTTGACTGTCCACCCTTTGATTTTGAGGTGCACTACCAGGGCATCATTGTGGGGTAGGCACACCTTGTCTAGATCATCCTCTGTGAATGTTGTAGAGGTTGCCGAGAGGTGGGTAGGAGTGATGACTTCAGCTTTGTGGGAGAGGTGATAGATTTCTTGTAGCGTGCCTACTCGTCTACGCTTTTCCCGACCTGAGGTTTCGTCATTATAGGTGTCTGTAATCATGTTGATTACCTTTTCCTTGTCGTGGTCGGATGAGTGTTGTCTCCTATTGTACCTCGACCGACCTGAAGATTTAGATCATCGATCGCTTCGCTCCGCTTTTGTTAGTAGGTCGTTTATGGTCGCGGCTCCCGCCTACGTGGCTTTGTATCCGGCTTATGCACGAGGTCGAGGTTACGGCGGGAACTCTTTCAATTTGCCCTCCTCAACTAAATCTTAGAGGTAGTGCTTGAGGCTCCAACATTCATTGGTGTTATGGTGGTGGAGCTTGTAAAAATGGCAGTATGGACATTCTAGTATGGCAATCACCTTATTGATGTTGGGTTTGAAATATGGTGTTGTATATATCTTCTTCAGGATCTAGCTTGGCATCCTGGAGAAGTTGGAGAATTCCTTTTTTATGTAAGAGGGCTTGTAGGAGCTAGAGCCCTTGTTGTTGTTGTTGCTGCCCGAGTAGTGATTGTTTTATTTTTTTTCTCGCTTGTCGCTTCCAGCGAGAACTTCTTTACCCTTGCGCTGGGCCAACCATTCTTCATAATTGATATACTTGTCAATTATGTGATATAGGTTATCCAAGCATTCTGGTTTGTTGCGCATCAGAGATCCTGCTAGGTTGGAGTCATCCAGGAGAGCGTTGGTGAATGCATAAGTTAATTACAAAGCTATCATTTAAGCCTAGCTCTATTGAGAGGAGCTCCTTTTTGAAACATCCTAGGAAAACGCGGATTGTCTCACCATGTGCTTGATTTAGTTGAAACAAAGAGTCCAGGTCGGCTTGCTTCTTTCTGTTGTGGACAAACTTTGTTGTGAACGTCTCAGCTAGCTTGTCGAAGTTGCTGATTGATTCAGGAGTGAGCGTGTAGAACCATTCTAAAGCTCTGTCCTTCAGGCTGGCTAGAAAGAGTTTGCACTTAAGGTAGTCATACTCTGTAGCGTTGTAGAGTGTGAGAGTCTGGCTGAAACGAGCTACGTGCTGGCCTAGACATGAGCTACCGTCGTACAGCGGGAACTTTGGTTGGATAAACTCTGAAGGAGGTTGCTTGTCCCTAATTTCAGTTGTGAATGGTGATGCCTTATACGTCTAAAGTATCTTTTGAGTGATCTGGATCGCGCTTGTCTTGTCGTTCAACTTCTCCAACCTTTGTGTGAAGTCTTCTAATCTTTGATTGGTGGTGGTGGTGATGAGGGTTGTGATGGCGTTGTTCTCCACTGCGTCTAGAGTGCCGTTGTTAGTGTTGGAGGTGGCTTGCCCACGCATTGTTTGATTTTCTTGTTGTATTGTGATGAAGGCCTCCTGGAGTGTCTTCATCTGATCTGCTAACATCTGAAGTGAGGGGTCCATAGTGGATTTTCTGACCAGCTTCATGGGATTGAGAAAAGGGTGTGTGTTCTTTTCTTAAGGAAACGAACTGGCAAACGGCGCTAATGTAGAGATTTGGTGTTTATGGGACAACGACCTGAGGATTTGTTTGATAGGGAATGGTTGCACTCTTCTTGGGATAAGAATTACCTACGTATCAAGTTTCTTGGTATAAACCTGAATCAAGCCTTACGTAGTTTATCTCTCTCTACTTATAGATGTTTGAGCTGACTTTCCTTATTTGATCCAGGCTGTTATGAAGTGTAGATTCACCTTGTGTGCTATCTTGATGATTCGCCATTATTCTGATGTTACAAAGTAAATGTCTCCTTGATTGTTGGGTTGACTGAGCTCCAAGATTGCGCTAGTTGATTTACTTCCATAAATGATTGTAACTGATGCTGGGGACGACTTGGGTTTGGGTCGTTGGTACGTTTTGATGGATAGGTACGAGCTGATGATTGGTACGACCTGGTGTGTGGACACGTGTGTTGTAGTGTAGAACGGAGGGTACTTACAGATGGTATGACTGCTTCTATTTTGAAGCAAAGTGTGAAAGGAGACTCATTGGTACTGGCTTTGGCTATTATTCTGTATGCCCATAGAATGTTCTCAAGTTGTTCTGGCCATTGGCTTTTCTTGCTCTCCAACTTTTTTGGAGATTTTCCTTAATTATTTTGTTGGTAGCCTCTACTTGACCATTGTTTTGTGCATATCTAGGTGTAGAAAATGCTTGAATGATGCGCCATTTTTGTAGAAATGTCTTGACCTGTGAGCCAGCAAATTGATTTTCATTGTCCATGACAAGGGTGTGAGACCAAATCTTGTGATGATATTGGTCCATATAAAGTTGATGACGTGGGTTTCTTTCACTTGAACTAGTAGGATTGCTTCAACCCATTTGGTGATGTAATTTGTGGCTGCTAGGACGTATTTGAGTCATGTTTTCTTTTGTGGGATGAATAGTCCCATGATGTCTAGCCCCATCATATGAAAAGGCCATAGGCTGGCTATGTTGATCAATTCTCATGCCGGACTTAGATGGTTGTGTCCAAATGTTTGACATTGGTGGCATCTGAGAACGTACTTCTTGGCCTCAATGTGCATGCCTAGCCAATAATACCCTTGGGCGATTGCTTTATGAGCCAGAGATCTTGCTCCTGCATGGTTGCCACATTCACCATTGTAAATTTTATCGAAAATGAGTTGGCCTTCACGTGGAGTTAT
This sequence comes from Coptis chinensis, assembly GCF_015680905.1. Taxonomy (NCBI): domain Eukaryota; kingdom Viridiplantae; phylum Streptophyta; class Magnoliopsida; order Ranunculales; family Ranunculaceae; genus Coptis; species Coptis chinensis. The sequence continues at coordinate 18,891,618 of NC_141456.1, read as the reverse complement.
ACACCTTAGGTGGGGTCCTCCTGCGGATTTACAGGATAATCGTCCATTGATAACGGTGTATCTGGGAGCTCTGAATTTTATCGCACGAGTGGTATTTGCTTCTGTTAGGAGCTCACCATGTAAGAGAAATTTCATAAATGGGCCTATCCAAGATTGAGTGATCTCTTCTTCGGATGAGGGCTGAAAGTCTATGAGACTGTTGACAATTTCTTGCTTGTATGCAGGTCTCTCTAGGATGTCAATGTAGACTGTGGTTGGACATGTCTCTTGGGTCTTCGAGGCTAAGAAAGTCAGGCTGTCTGCATGCCTGTTATCCCCTTGAAGAATGTGTTCCAAGGAGAATGTTTTGAACGAGCTGATGATGTTATTGACGACCTGAGTGTATTTGGCCAGATTTGCTCCGCTTGTTACATACTCTTTGGTGATCTACTTGACGATTAGTTGTGAGTCACTGTGAGCTTTGAGCTTTGAGCTTCTGGACTTGTAGCTGTTGTGCCATGCGGAGGCCTGTGATTAATGCTTCGTACTCCACTTCATTGTTGGATGTTGTGAAGTTGATCCTGATTGACTTTTGTAGCTGTGTTCCTTCTGGTAAAGTTAACACAACCCCCAGTCCACTACCGCTATTGTTGCATGCTTCATCTATGTAAAAGTGTCATGTGTCTTGGGTGGTTGGTTGATGAAATGAAGTGATTGGCTCGGGTTTCCAGTTGACATCTTTGACGGGGAAGTCTGCCAAAAAATCAGCAACGACCTGTCCTTTGAGAGACGTTCTAAGAACAAAGTCGATATGGTGTTCTCCGAGTTCTTCAGCCCATTTGGCCATGTGGGCTATTTTATTGCTATAACTCAAGACCTGTTTGATTGGTACATCTATGATGACCTTGATGATGTGAGTTTAGAAGTAAGGTCATAACTTTTGAGCTGAGTACAACAAGGACAACATCATTTTCTCTATTGGAGAGTAATGCTTTTCTAAATTTGCTAACATCTTGCTGGTGAAGTAGATTGGTTTTACGATTCCTTCGTGTTCGCAAAAGAGAACTGAGCTGATAGCGAAGTCAGTGGTTGCAAGGTAATGCCCCAGTGTCTCTCCTTCAGTTGGTTTGGATAGGATGGGCGGAGTTGACAGGTAAGCTTTCAAGTCGTTGAAAGCTTTGTGGCATTCATCTGTCCATGTGAATGTTGCGCCCTTCTTTAGTATTTGCAGGAATGGTCTGCACTTGTCAGATGCTCGTGAGATGAATCTGTTGAGGGGTGAGACCATGCCATATAACTTGTAGATTTGTTGCTTGGAAGTTGGTTCTGGCATCTCAAGGAGAGCTCGTATCGGTTCTGGGTTTGCTTCGATGCGCCTTTGTGAAACGAGGTATCCTAGGAATTTCCCTGAAGCTACCCCAAATACACATTTTTCTGGATTGAGCTTCATTTTGTTTTGGCATAGTCTTTCAAAGGCTTCCTGTAGGTGAGAAATGTGATCTTAGCCTTTTAGCTTTTGACTACCATATCATCTATGTAGACTTCCATAGTGTTGCCCAACAAGTCTTTGAACATCTTTGTGACCAGTCTTTGGTAGGTCGCGCCTGCATTCTTCAAGCCGAATGGTAGGACTTTGTTCGGTTATGAAGGACGTCTTTTTCTGGTCGTCTTCTGCAAGTGGTATTTGATTGCATCCACTATATGCGTCCATGAACGATAGGAGTTCGTGACCGCAAGTTTGATCTACTAGTATGTCAATTCTTGGCAGGGGAAAACTATCTTTGGGGCAGTGCTTGTTGACATTGGTAAAGTCTATGCGGAGTCGTACCTAGTCGTTCTTCTTGGGAATGGCTACGATGTTAGCTAGCCAGGTCGGGTATTCGACTTCCCTGATGAATCCAACATTTTTTAGCTTTTCTATCTCTTCATTGATGGCTTTTTGAAATTTGAGTGCTAGCTTCCTAGGTCATTGTTTGATGGACGGCTTTACATTTGGATTGACATTCAATTTGTGGCAAGCGACCTGAGGATCGATTCCTGGCATATCGATATACAACCAAACAAAAACATCTTTATTGAAAACAGAAGACTTTTTGATTGTCCACCCATTGATTTTGACGTGCACTACCAGGGCATCATTGTGGGGTAGGCATACCTTGTCTAGATCGTCCTCCGTGAATGATATGGAGGTCGTTGACTGAAATCTGGTAGGAGTGATGACTTCAACTTGGTGAGAGAGGTGGTAGAATTCTTGTAGCGTACCTGAGGTTTCATCATTGAAGGTGTCTGTAATCATGTTTATTACCTTTTCCTCATCGTGGTCGGAGGAGTGTTGTCTCCTTTTGTGCCTCGACCGATCTAAAGATTTAGATTGTCGGATGTTCCCCCTCTACATTGTTGGTAGGTCGCTTCATGGTCATGGCGGCTCTCGCTTCGTGGCATTTGGCATCCAGCTTATTCCTGAGGTCGCTTTCTGGCAGGAACTCTTTCAATTTGCCCTCCTCGAGTAAGTCTTGGAGTTAGTGCTTGAGGATCCAACATTTATTGGTGTCATGGTGGTGGAGCTTGTGAAAATGGCAGTATAGACGTTCTGGTATGGCGATCACTTTGTTGATGTTGGGTTTGAAGTATGGTGTTGTATATATCTTCTTCAGGATTTGGCTCGGCATCTTGGAGAAGTTGAAAAATTCCCTTTTTGTGTAAGAGGGCTTGTGGGAGCTAGAGCATTTGTTGTTGTTGTTGTTGTTGTTGTTATTGTTGTTGTTGATGCCCAAGTAGTGATTGTTTTCTTTGGGGTTCTCGCTTGTCGCTTACTGCGAGAACTTCTTTGCCCTTGCGCTGGGCCAGCCATTCTTCGGACTTGATGTACTTGTCAATTCTGTGATACAGGTCGTCTAAGCGTTCTGGTTTGTTGTGCATCAGAGATCTTGAGAGGTCGGAGTCATCCGGGAGAGCATTGGTGAATGCAGAAGTTGCAAAGCTATCCTTTAAGCCTGGTTCCATTGAGAGGAGCTCCTTTTTGAAATGTCCTAGGAAAACCAGATCGTCTCGCCATGTGCTTGCTTTAGTTGGAACAAGGAGTCCAGGTCGGCTTGCTTCTTTCTGTTGTAAATGAACTCTGCTGCGAACGTTTCAGCTAGCTTGTTGAAGTTGCTGATTGAGTTAGGAGTGAGTGTGTAGAACCATTCTAAAGCTCTGTCCTTCAGGATGGCTAGAAGAGCTTGCACTTCAAGTAATCATACTCTGGAGTGTTGTAGAGTGTGAGAGTCTAGCTTAAATGAGCTACGTGATGACCTGGACACGAGCTACCGTCGTACAACGAGAACTTTGGTTGGATAAACTTTATAGGAGGTTGTTTGTCCCTGATTTCACTTGTGAATGGTGACGCCTTGTACGTCTGGAGTATCTTTTGAGTGATCTAGATCATCCAAGTCTTGTTGTTCGACTTCTCCAACCTTTGTGCGATGTCTTCTAACCTTTGATTGGTGGTGGTGGTGAAGGCTGTGACGGTGCCGTTCTCCACTGCGTCTGGAGTGCCATTGTTGGCGTTGGAGGTGGCTTGCTCACACATTGTTTGATTTTCTTGTTGTAATGTGATGAAGGCCTCCTAGAGTGTCTTCATCTGGTCTGCTAACATCTAAAGTGAGGGGTCCATGGTGGTTTTTCTGACCAGCTTCGTGGGCTTGAGAAAAGAGTGTGTGTTCTTTTCTTAAGGAAACGAACCGGCAGACAGTGCCAATATAGAGGTTTGGTGTTTAGGGGACAACGACCTGATGGTTTGTTTGATAGGGAATGGCTGCACTCTTCTTGGGATAAGAGTTGCCTACGTATCAAGTTTCTTAGGGTAAACCTAAATCAATCCTTATGTAGTTCATCTCTCTCTACTTATAGATGTTTGAGCTGACTTTCCTTATTTGCTCCAGGCCATTATGAAGTGTAGATCCACCTTGTGTGCTATCTTGATGATTCGCCATTATTCTGATGTTACAAAGTAAATGTCGCCTTGATTGTTGCATTGACTGTGCTCCAGGATTGTGCTAGTTGATTTACTTCCATAAATGACTGTAACTGATGCTGGGGACGACTTGGGTTTGGGTCGTTGGTACGTTATGATGGATAGGTACGAGCTAATGGATTGGTACGACCTGGTGTGTGGACACGTGTGTTGTAATGCAGAACGGAGGGTACTTACATAGTACATTTCATTCTTATTTGCAAATATGTCGATTTCCACGCTTTTTTTCCTTCTTCTCCTTCCTATTCAAAGCTTAAAAAAAACTTATACAAGTCAAGTAGTACTCTAATTCACGCATCATTAGAATCTAATTACTTTCAATTTCACCCTGTACGTGGAAGAGTTTATAACTATTTAGTACCACATACTTTCATTTTTTTATCTAAATGGTACCTGAATTTTTTTCTCACCTATCAGTACCACGAACTTCCAATTTTTTACAATTTGGTACTTCATACATTTATTTGACAAAAATGTCTTTATATCTTTAATTTCCAAATTGTCACTTCATCACTTAAGTTACTATAGTTATCTAACTCATCCTAATAGAATGAATCCATGAATCTGATGGTGATTATATATCTTCTTCATCCACCACTCTACCTTCTTTTAGATAAAAAAAAGTTTTGGTTGGTGGTGACGGGGGTGGAGGTGGTGGAAAAGGTGGATGAAGATGATGCACTTAGTTACAAATTATATGAAGATGAAGATGACCATATATATATATATGGTCAGATAAAAGTATCAAATCGTCTAAAAGTACCAATTCGTAAAAAATTGGAAGTTCATGGTATTGATAGGCGAGAAAAAAAGTTCAAGTACCAATTAGGAAACAAAAAATGAAAGTTCGTGGTACTAAATAGTTATTAAATCATGTAAACATGCAAATATATTCTCTCTTTAGAAGTTAGAACGGAGCCTCAAACTTGAATCGACAAAAAACCCTCGACTTGTAATGTTCAATTCAATCTACAAAATACCCAATGTTCATTCAATCATTTGGAACGAAGACTTTGTGTTATCTCATGCACTCCACTAAACTTCACCACATGCTACTTAAGCTCGAAACTCGATCGAAGTCAAAATTGCATTGAGTTGAGTTGGATCAAAATTCGGGAGTCGACTCGGTGAATTAATATATACATAAACCTTAATAATATCATATTTAAGTTTTTGTATTCAAAGTATGTCAACTAAATCAAAAAGAAATTCAACACATATCATCACAGAAAAGTGGTTGGAGTGGTACGTTGGCTTTTCTTAAGAGTTATCGGCATTTTAGGTCAAACATTTGAACTTGTGCGAGTTAATCAGTTTGATTCGGTTTTGTGTTTGAATCGTTAGACTCGCAAGTTAATTGGGTGGACTCGGTGAGTACTGTAAAACAATTTGCGGCAACGAGTTTCATCGAAATGTAATTGAGTTGAGTTGACTCGGTTGAATTTGGGTCAACTCAACGAGTTTTCAAACACTTTCTTTTGCGGAGTAGAGTTTTAGACAATGCGGATTGACATTGCTAGTTGCTAGTGCTACCCTACTTATTGTAAATTCCATGAAATATCGCCTAACTACCAAAATCGACTTGCCAAACCTTAATTTGCCAACACTAGGTACGAAAATACTTTGTTCTATTCTATGAATGTGTTTTTTTTAATATAAAATATGTAAACATTTTATTTGTTAAATTGCATGTTAGTGGTGATACTAAAAGAGTTGTGACATTGATATATTGAGAGAAACCAAGAAGAACAATGGATTAGGAGGTTGGAAGTTAGAGTGATTTGAGTTAGTTATTGTTCTCTACCCAGAGTTACATATTTATACTAACCTACCTTGGGTGTGAAGTAACCTAAAACATGGGAATGGAAACTACTAGATATGGATGTCCACACTTATAGAAATGTGGGACTTTACATATAGGACATATTCTAATACTCCCCCTCAAGCTGTAATGCCGCAAACTTGCAAATTACAACTTGAATGGCAAAAAGAAAATATAATAATACAGCTCCCCCTTTCGTATAGAATTGCCTTTAGTTGAATAACTCAAACAATTGTTAAGACGAGACATTTTGGAAAGTGAAACTGTCAGTGTAGACAATGGCCTAACCTGAAAACTGAATTTGTACCACAAGCACAAACTGGAAACAGAACAACTGTGTGATGACTGCAACCTGAGAGATAAATCTGAATAGTGCAGTGATGATGTGTATAACACCCCGTCTTTTCTTTTATTTTCCTATAATAATAAGAATAAGAATAATAATTATGATAATAGGTTAAACTAAATATATGATAACTATCAGTTAATGATAAAAGCCCCGTAGGTAAATAGATAAGTTTCATCCTTGTTTTTCGGGGAGGTTTTAAAAACTAAAAAAAATGGGTTTCTCACGTAGAGTTTTTGAGGGAAAAACACAGCAAGAGTTTTATACAGAGGAAAGAAAAAAAATGGAGTTTTACTGACATAAGAAAAGTAAGATTTTCTGTTAGCTAGCGGATAGTCGGAACGCAATACGGGTGAGTAGATATTTTACGGTTTTTAGATTTCTCGTTTACTGTAGATTTTATGATACGAGGTACTGTTCACATGATGCTTTATTTATTCAGTATTGTATACTATTTAGTGTTAACTGCATATACAACTTGACTATCGTTGAAGAACCGGCTGTCTCTGGAAAAACTTGTCTATATCCAGTGATACAACGAACGAGGGTAATAAATCAATCATGGTTGCTGTAAACCAATTTGGTCGATTTATGTATTGGCTACGCGCTTTCGCCCAAAAGAACCAAATCGTCCTGTTTTGTGTTGGTTGAATGAATTGTTTTGTTGGAATTTTGTTGTGATGTTATACTGTTAGTTTGAAATTAATTGTTGATGTTTGATTGTGCGCTGGAGAGTGTGAAGTTGAAGCTTGGGAATAGGGCGTTAATGGAGGTCGAAATATAGATCCAGTTTTGAAGGAGGAATTGGGGAATCAATGAATTGAGTTTGTGTGTTAATTAAAGTCGTAGGGGTTTTGATTTGGGTTAATTTCGGGTAGGTTAGAAGTGTGGGTGGATGAGAATTGTTGGTGGCTAATCGGTGGAGAGAGCTGATGGCGCTGGTGAGGGAGACGACCCTTGGTTGGGTTTGAGATTGGGCCGAACCACTCATATTGTTGTTTGGGTAAAACCAACGAGTCTTGTTAGATGGCCGGTGGTGGCTGGAGGTGGAGGAGAGGTGTTGTGAGGAAGAAGAAGGTGAACAGTGAATTTTGATTGGGCTTGGGCCAAATTAGTAGGTGGGCTTATGTGTTTTTAAATTTTAGATTTTCATTTTTGACATAAGTTTTAGACTTTGGGCCTTAGTCTTTGGGCTTTTGGGTTAGAGGAGTTTAGGTCTGGTTGACTGTTGTTGACCCTTGGCAGGTTAACTTTGACTGTTGACCAGAGTTGACTTTGACCAGTTGACCCAGTTTGACGTTTAGCTCAAATTATGATTTGGGCTATTAGGATAGGTCTAGGGCTATTAGCATGCTTAGATTTAGGCTAAGACTTTTCGATATATACATGTGTACGTGTATTAACTACTATGTGATATTTCAGCCTTTTATGATATACAATGTTATGACGCTTAGACATCTATATAATTAATAACGCGTAAACCAAAAATACATGCAACAAGATACTCCTTCGTTCTTTGAAATAATATATGCAATAAAGTTTAATAATGCATCAACAAATTTACCGCACCCTTTTAGAACTCTCCATACCTCAAGTTTTGGAAATGAGTTTTATGACTGATGATGTCATATGTTAGGTGGGCATTTACTGAATGTGTCATAAATGTCCCGTTAGCGTTATAAATGGGTATTCATTGAATGTGCCATGAATGGCCCAGGTATTCATTGAATGTGTCATGAATGACTAGATTGTTTGGACTGCCCTAGAGAGGAACTAAGGTATTCGCCTTGCGGGTTAGTTGTATTCCTTGAGTGTACGGGAATGTAGGGTTGGGTATTCCTTGAATGTGGCGGGAATGACCCAGGGCATTCATTGAATGTGCCATGAATGGCCCGTTAGTAATATGATAGGTATTCCTTGAATGTGGCGGGAATAACCTAAGGTATTCATTGAATGTGCTATGAATGACCTGAGTTTTTGTGCCCGAAGAGGCTGTGAAATATGTGTATGAAAGCCCAGAGATGGCTATGATATTATAGTATTCGGTGGGAGAGAGGCACACAGAAATGTGTGATTTGGCAAATATGTGGAGTGCAAATCGTGGAGTGGGTACTAAAGGGTGGGTGTATAAGAAAAGTAATTGATTAATTAATAAGAGAAATTGATTTGATTATGCGAGTGTGTTTGGGCTTACATTTGAATACCTATAGAATATCTACATATGTTATATAAAATTTCTAACTTTCTTTTACAGGAGGGTAGGACTTAATAATATTTTGTTCAGGGACACGGTCCTACCCTTATACAGCAGTGGATATTGGTAAGTTTAATTCAATTCCTTAGCTATTAAAACAAGTCATTATAATGAGTTAATAAAATGGAAGTCTTGCTTGGGAAGAAACTATGCCGGTTGAAATGACGAAACTACCTGTCTTCCAAGCTGAGAATGTTTAAGTTATGATATATTTAAAGTGTTAGTTTGATAAGTAAAGGCTGGAAATGTTTATATGTGGTTAGTCTACTCATACCAACAAATTCCATTTTGTTGACCCATGTTTGCTTTGTTTTGACAACGTGGGTGTGTTCTTGGGAACATAGGTGGACGGTAGTGGAACCGCGGCGGGTGATTTGGATTCTTGCCTGGAGCAGTCAATTAGTTCTTTTATTAGGTCTGATTCTTCTTGGAAGAATATAATAACGTAGTTTACATTTTTCAACATGACATGAGAATAAGATATTGAAGACTTTTATTCTTAGAGTTTGTTTGATGTTTTGTTTGGACGGAAGATAGCTTAATAAAGTGATGGTGGAAATTCTTGGGTTTATTCTTTTATGATTTGGGTTTTAGGTTTTGGCATGTGTTGTATCCCCCATCATATCCTGGTTTTTAGACAATTGAACATAGTGATGTTTGAGATATTTATATTTCAAATATTCACTTTGTAATTGTTTAGAAATTCGGGTTGTGACAATGTGACTGCAACCTGAGAGACTGAGTACCTGGCACCACTGTGGGATAAAAGGAATCAAAACCTGAAAAGCTGAACCATCAACGACAGCATATGAGAAGCTCCTCAATAAGAAGGCGAAAACAGAAATCCAGTGAAACACCATAGAACTCAGAACCATGACATGAAAGAGAGTCAAACCCTTATAAAGGAAAGAACTTATCAACCAAACAATAATCAGGAATTCTATCAAATCATATTAGTTGATACGAGAAGAAACTGCTGTGAACAGTACCAATGAACAATGCGATGAACAGAGGAAGATAGAAAGAATAATTCCTCGTGAGATAGAAGACGTGTGCCCCTATAATACTTCAAACAAACAACTTGAAACATATAACAAATACTTTGAACTGAAGAAATCACAAACTTAGGCTACTTGAAGTCAGGGCGCGGGTGCGCTCTGAGATAGCGTAAAGTGGGCGCGAGGTGCCTATGGAGAATAATGACAACAACTACGAGATATAGAGATGAGGGCATGCGATTACGTATGCGAAGACAATCTTGAGCGCTGCGTTGATCAATCAATCTGAGGACGCATTGCCATTACCTGGCTTTCGAACCATGGATAATAATGAGACAGAGATTGGGGAACCTTGAACATGATGATGAACAGTACCAACGAACAGTAATGATGAATAGCAGTTATGAACAGTACCGTGAACAAGAGCGATGAACAGTACCAGTGAACATGAACGATGAATAGTGCCGGTGAACAGTAAATCTATCCAAAGAAAGATTGAAACTTGAATTGAGATAGAAGAACTTCTTCTTGTGAGAAAGATTGAAATTTGAATTGAATACTGAAAATTGAAAAAAATTGATTTTGATTTTGATTGATGGTGAGGTATTCCTCTCCTAACATACTACTAAACTTTGATTTGAGCCTGACGTTCTGATATCATGTTAAATTGCATGTTAGTGGTGATGCTAGGAGAGTTGTGACATTGATATATTGATTGAGAAGAAGAACAATGGATTGAGAGATTGGAGGTTAGAGTGATTTGAGTTAGTTATTGTTCTCTACCCAGAGTTACATATTTATACTAACCTACCTTGGGTATGAAGTAACCCAAAACATGAGAATGGAAACTACTAGATATAGATGTCCACACTTATAGAAATGTAGGACTTTACATATAGGACATATTCTAATATTATTAAAGCATGTAAATAGCCTCGGGGCAGTACATATAAAAATTCTGTGGACCATAACCCACTTAACCCACGCATTCCCTGTTACAGAAGCGGTTCTAAAAGAAAAATAAAATATCCCTTCTAATGCAGCTTTGTAGTCTCGATCTAAACTCCCATTTAGCTCCGATAGCATCTTGGTGGCTTGTTTATCTGCTTCCGCTGTATCCACTTAGCTCCGATAGCATCTATGAATGTGTTGGATGCAAAACCCCCGATATCATAAAAAAAATCAAAGAAACAGTCTTAAAGAAGAAACACTTTTTTTTTCCGAGAATAATCTTAAAGAAGAAGTAATTGTGTTTCTTTCTTCTTTTTTCTTTTTTTTTTTTGTCTTAAAAAGAAACACAATTACGTCACAGATACAAGGTTATTGGCATGAACACAACAATACTGGACACGCGCATAATTTGATTTCAAAATAGTCACCTTCCACTGTCTGGTTTTTATGTCATACGCAAAGAGGGTACTTCCTTCTGCAAAGACTATTACTTCTCCATAATTAAGAGTCCCAACAAAATTATACCAACGAAAGGATATCAACTTAGAACTTAAATCTTGGCCAATCTTCCTAGGCAAATCATCAATTCTGAATGTTCTTTCCCAGCGTCCTGTGTTTAAATCCTTTAGAATCCATACATCTAATGGAAAACCATCGCCATTACCTCCTCCAATGGAGTCTATAATGCATAGAAAACCACCTTGCTCTATGAGTCGAACTGTCCGTGAACTGGGGACTCGTAGCACTTGAATCTTTTCGTTGCATACATCAAAGGACACTATCCGCCTATACTTATTAAAGTAGCAATACAAGATTCCATCAATAGAAATTCGAGGATTCAAAAATCTGTTATCCAATCGCGAATTGCCAGTTTTCTTAATACGTCTCGATGACTCGCTACGACAGTATGACTCCTTCCAAGAACCATCTAAGCTTCTTACGTGAAATACTGGACCAGAAAAAGAAATTTCGTAGAACATGTCTATTATTTTATACTCTTTAGTAGAAGGAACAAATACTAAATCGCACCAACAACAGTCATGGGCACATTGAGGTACTTTAACGCTCGCCTTAGTCGAAGGATTCATAATGGTAACAGAATCAGGAGACAGTACCTCTTCTCTTACCAAAATTAGACCATTACATGAAGACAAGATTTTCAAATTTGCACTAATCATGTTCAATTCTCGTATCTTCAACTCCAATCCGTTGAACTCCATGAATCCCATCGCAACTTTCACTTCAGTGTGATTGCCTACAAAGAGTATACCAGGCTTATTAGAGTGCAGGTGGTTGGCATCAATAAAATCTGGTTCAGATATAATGTCGTGCCATTCTTTACATTGATACCTGAATTTTCTATGAAGAATGTCAGCTGGAATTCTATACAAGATGTTCTCGACAACATATTTGTTAACATAAGGCGTGTTAAATACCTTCCCTTGATCTTCTTCTTCAGCAACTTTCCTTGATTTTTTTCTTGAGATTTCCATTGCAGATTCTTTTGCGACGATTAATGTACCTCTTGACCTTAGGCATTGTTGCGATCTCCATACAACAAAAAACCAATTCAATATGAGCTTTCGAAATAAAAAAAGTGGAAAAATAAACAAAGAAGTAGATGAACAATTGTAGGATTCAACAAGTAGTCTTCTCTGTTCCAATAACTTTGCTGAAGATGAAAATCAGAACACGTTTCCTTTATGGTATTACCACGTCCTTCTATTTAAAACCAAGTCCGGCCTTTTCTACTTTTACCCTGTCTAATATGGTTTCCTAAACCACTTAGGACTCAACTTAGAAAAAGTACCAAACCAGCAAGAAATAATACATGTCCTGGTTTTAGACCAATAGAGATCGGAAGATATTTATTTATTTCTGAAGTAATTGGATCGCTAGATCGATAGATTGGTCTGAGATTATCAATGAGGATCTGTTAGGCAAGATCGTTTCGCACCTTCATTCTTCTGTACTACGTGTGACTTCCCGCAGTTTGCCCTGTTTGGAGACTTCTTCTGCCAAAGATACCAAGAAATCTTCCTATCAGATTACCAGGTTTATGCTCCATTGCGACCATAAGACGGATACTGATTTTGATGCTTTCAATCTTTTTTTGGCAGCAGGAGAGGTTCACAATATGAAACTACCCAAGGCTGAAGATAGGTTGTGGAAAGGGTCAAAAGGATGGCTGGTACAATTAGAAAATAGATCTTCCACTGATCTAATAAATCCGCTAACAAGTACTTGAATGCACCTTCCACCACTGCCCACATTTCCAGAGGTGTTGGAGGGCAGCATTTCCAGAGGTGTTGGAGTACATCACAGCAGAGGCGGATCCAGGATTGCCACTGGGCTGCTACAACTAACATTCACTGCACATATTTTTTTTGGGCTGAATTATACACTATTATAACTGAAAAGTTGGGTGTGCTGCATCCCACCCCCGGATCCGCCCCTGCATCCCAGAGAGAATTGGTATGGAATATTCAGTTATGGCCATGTCTACGGGGCGGTAGGTTTTTAGTTTGGTTCAGATGAAGCACTTTTTTATTAAAAAGTTGGTGTTATCTATCGGTCCTTGTCCATGAATATATATGGAGTTTCGGACAGGTTGGCTTGGTGTAGAATTGGAGATGAGAGATGAAAACTGTTGAAGGAGGATGGTGTTTTATTAATGGCATAGTAGAATTCTGTAAAGCGGAATATTATTATGGTTAGATGTGATTACATAGGAATTGAATTTCCTTAAATAAAGCGAGAACACATACTTAAACCACATACTCAATGTGTAACTAAACCACATACTAAACCACATACTAGAACTCATAGTACAAAATATCAGGATATGGGTATTTATCGATATTCAATTTCTGGATATGGATCGTGGATATATCTCCTTCTTTGGGGATATTTGATATTGTTTCACATGTAAATATCGTGGATATATCCAAAATATCGACAAATATCATGGATATTGTGGATATTTCTTGATATATCATGATACATTATTTTTATTTATTTGAAATATAATGGTAAATATTAAATAAAATTGTTATATACACAAAATATCACCAAATATCCCAAAATATCCCCAAATATCACAAATATCATCAAAATATCACCGATATTTACAGTCGTATATATCTCTGAACATATCGTGATATTTATATATCTTTCTCTGAAATCTGGATAGATATCCCCAAATATCGCGATATATCATGATATTTTGTACTATGCTAGAACTTATATATCTTAACACTCCCTCTCAAACTGAAATATACGTACTATTTATATTTCAAGCTTGCAAGTACAATTAGTAATCAATAGATAACATTCCTCTCATCCCCCATATACAAAGATATCACATAAAATATCCCTTCCAAATACAAAGATATAAACATCCAAGCTCCAACCGCAAGTTTCATCCTCGAACAAGCACCCGTAACAACATCAACAAACAAAAACAAAAGCTCTGGACATTTGGGACTTGGTAGCTCTAAAATGCTCCAGGCACATGCTAAGGAAACTCCAATAACAACTGCTTCTCGTGTAGAGGTAGCTCAAGAATGGGGTGCATTATCAAACAATGGAAGAGCTTGACCAACAAGAGAAAAGGCTAATTAAGTTGGATCCAATAATCAATAATAAAGACCAATCATAGCATTAAGGGTGATGTATCCAAACAACTTATAAACAACTAAGATGCAACCAAACATACTAGAAAGAATTTCATCCAAAAACCAAAATAACAATCTCATCCAAGGGAGATGCAACCAAACCAACTAGAAAGAACTTCATCCAAAAACCAAAATAACAATCTCATCCATGAGCACCTTATACCAAAACTTCCAACATCACTTGATAGATAATGCACAATCAAATACTTCCAATACTCCCCCTCAAATCCAAAGACATATAACTCAAGTAACTCCTTATAAACATCTTATCACAACAAATAATGGCAGCATAAAAAAAAACAACGAATTACCTCAACAAGAGATAGTAAGAGTCAATGAAACACTTGAGTACTCGGCGCCACTACGGCATAAAAAGGAATCAAACCCTGAAAAGCTGAACCATCAATGACAGCGGCATACGATAAACTCATCAATAAGAGGGATAAAAACAAAAAAATTGTGAAACACCAAAGAACTCGGCACTAGGAGTCAAACCCTTACAAGCTGAACCATAAAAAGAGAGTACATCAAACCCTTACAAATACAAGTGCTTATCAACCAACCAATAATCAGGGGAGTCTGACCAAATAGTACAATTTGAGAAGAGGGGAAGATCACATAACAAACATATTAAAAACTGATAGTTGAACTGCGACGAACACGGGCTAAGACTATGATATACTACTCTGAAATTTGAGCCAACAAATATCTCGATTTCAATGAGGCATCTTATCAAATAGTTGGTGTAAGAAACCAACTCATAAGCAAACCAAAGTATCCAAATCTAACTCATTACCAAACATCTCGTGCCCTCAAATAGAAAGTGAAGCCACAAACTAGAAGATGTTAACGAACAAATATACGATCCATACCTCAAACCCAAGCATATTGAAGCTTCAAACAATAACAAACGACAACATGCTCCAACTAACAGAAAAACCACCAACAATAACCTCAATAATCAGCAAAACTCAATTTCAACATGAACAGTACATGAACAATATTTCTATGAACAGTACTTCTGTGGACGCAATTGCAACATGGAGGACAATGCACTAACCATTGTGGCTAGGGTTTTGATCAAACACTTAACTTTTTAACAAAACTTGGATGAACCCCAAAAACAATAATATACTACCAAAACAAGAAAAGAAAAACTAGTAAACTGACTTGGGGAGAGAAAAAAAAAATTGCCAGAATCCGGCCACTGGTGACCAGAAAATGTGAAGCCTAGGTCTGAATCCTCTGGCTCCAATACCAAGTAGAATTCTATAAAGCAAAAATATTATTATGCTTATATGTCATTACATAGGAACTAACTCTCCTTAAATAAGGAGAGAAGCGCATACTTACTACTACTACCCAATGTAGAACTAAACCACATACTAGAACTTATATATCTCAAACGGACATCATACACTTGGACGGAAAGTTTTATGGCCTAAACTACACAGGAAGGGTGTCGATCATTATATGTGATGAGGAAGTTTGGGTTACTTGTCCAAAGGCAACCATCTTTCCGAGGCCAACAATTCTAGATTAGTTGTTGATGGTTGATCAGGATATTGAATCAAGTAGCAAAAGCTACAACACTAATAAGTTTGATGTATTCAAGTTGGATGCTAATGAACCTATTTCGCCATGGTCTAAGGTGAAGAGTCTATGTGATCTCCATGTTGTTTGTGGGACTGATCGAGTGAATCTTTCTCTGTCATCTCGCGATCTACCAAACCCATGGAAAAACAATCATATTTATTTCGCTGGTAACTTCATTAACAGAATTGTTAGACGATTTTTGAAGTTTCAATAGGTACATTGTCACATCCCGAATTTCGACAGACTTCGGAAAAACATTATTTGTTCCGGACTCTTCGATCTCCGAGGTGTGACGCACTCTCCACTTCCAAAAACCCATAAACAGTTTTAAATATGCGGATAATTAAAAACCAATAAAATTTTAACTTAAACAAAAGTCCTTTTCATTACAAAAATTAACAAATGAAAATGCAAATAACTTTATCTCAACTGAAAATCTATATCACCTCAAAGGAAAACAAAGCCTATCTTGAAGTGCGACGCTAACGCAATCCACAAGCAGCAACAAATCTTCTTCAACACTAAACCTGTCAAGACTTATCAACTATGTTCATTTAATGAACACACCCATAAGCAAACATGCAAATCGGGTCAGCATTATAAAAATGCTGGTGTGAGTAGCTCTAAAATACAATATGTACTTATACATATACATACACAATCCATAAGGCAGTTAGTTCCTCCACCGAGGCGCCTTAACTTTCAACAACTAATACAACATTCTTAACTACAATAGGTAAGGCAGGTAGTTCCTCCACTGAGGCGTCTTAACTTCCAACAACTAATACAACATACCATACGCATAATAAAAAGGCATTTAGTTCCTCCACGAGGCGCCTTAGGTTCTAACTAAACTATAAACAGCCAAGCATATACAATCATCTATCTAAAGATATATCATTAACCAACATATTACCATAATTATATTATTTAAGACTTTCTTTGTGTGTCCCTAAAATCACGTCGTATCTATGTCTTACCTAGTTTCCCTGGCTACCACAATCGCTTCCCTTTGACGCCGAACATGTACATCCACATGCCTCCCCACATAATGAACCACTCGGGTGCGTAACTACCTACCCCGCCGGGTTGCCGCGACACCGTGTAACCCCCTCACATGGAAGCCATTATGCAAGTACTGCCACTATTCGGCATAAAATATCGCACGTCTCGTTCTATTTTGCAAACGGAATAATCAAGCCATTATTCGGCTACGCCAGAAGGGCCATTTAGATTCACTGAAATGCCAGAAGGGCCAATCACATTACTTACGCCCGAAGGCCATTCAGATTCACTGAAACGCCAGAAGGGCCAATCATATCACATACTCCCACACAGGGCAAATCACATGAGTTGTGGTAGTTAGGTTCTAGGATTTTCGTTACGTAATTTATTCCGGTGTCATACATTTATGACTCATAAAAATTCCATTATATCACGTGCAGGTCAAATACCTTATTGCACTATGCCACAATATTTAGAAATATCTTAATTATATCTCATAACCACTTTCATTCTGTCACGTGCCAATATATTATTGCACTAAGCCACAATCCCGTGGGAAAATATCCACACATATTATACTACCTCATAGTAGCATCTCACATATACTATAATGGAGCGTTTATACATTTATGTCTCCAAAACCTTTGCATATAATATATATATCCCAACATATTATATAAGGTCACAATATCAACGTCAAATCTTAATTAGATAATGACCACCAAATTTATACAAGCTTCCACAGCATTTTAGCATTTGATTTGTCCATACAATTTACAACATAAAACGTAGCACAATTAAACAGTCCACAGTCCACAATCCACAATCAAAGCCCAATATATATATATATATATGTTTTACACACTACTCACGTCAAATCTTAATTAGATAATGAAAAACAACGTTATATAGTTTTCGACAATATTTTATTACTATATTTTTCCATATTCTTAAATATGTGAAAAACTTGAAAAAGTCAACATTCTACAGTCAACGGTCAAAGTCAAAGTCAACACATCATGGTCGAAGTCAAACTGTCATTGTCAAAGTCAACCTGTCATTTCTATGTTCAATAGGTTCATGGTCATAGCCATGGTTCATGGCTAAGGTCAAAGGTGCATGGCTCATGGGCTCATGACCAAGGTAATGGTTCGGACCCAACTGGCCAAGCCCAAACCTTAGAACCCGAAAGTCTGAACATTTAAAAACCCAATTAGATCCATTTTAAGTTATATGGACCGGCCCCAAAACTAACTTGAAACTGGTCCAAAGAAAAGCAATTAGTTTTAGCCCAAACAACTTAACCTAAACTGGGCCCAAACTAAACCAAAACTGATCCACAACTTAATCTGGAACTGGCTCAACACACTACTAGATTTCGGCCCCAAAACAAAACAAAGAAAACTGGCCCAAAACTTAACTTGGTTCGGCCCAAAGAAAACTAATTAGAAAAGGCCCAAACAAAATAAGGTTTTTGGCCCAACCAATCTAATCCAAACCCGGGCCCAAGGTCCAAGCCCAAAACAACCATCTTCTTCCTCCAGCAACCACCCAAATCGGCCACCACCAGTCCTCCTCCTCCTCCAACTTCATCACATCGGTTTGACTCATAAGCAAAAACCCTATAACTTTAATTAAGGCATAAACCTCAATTCCTTAAATTTAAAATCCTCAACCAAAACTGGATCTGGAATCTTCATGCCGCCATTAACTTCATCGAGGCTTCCAATGACCCTATTCGCCCGGGCTCACCCCACTCAAACACCACTAACCAACATCACAACACATCACCACAAAACCTGACAACAACCAATTAAACCAAAAAGCATTTCAAACCAATGGCCAGCCATTAACGCCTCCAAGCTTTGGCAGCACCGTAAACCAACCACTCGATCCCCCTTTCCTAACCACAATTCAATCAATAACAACCCAACAAAAACAACACAACAACAAAGGTAAGTTAAAGAAAATAGTATGAGCTCGCGTCTCCAGTAACCCCTATTCCGAGCTTCAACAGTCCAACCCCAATATCAATAACCAACCTCAAATCCACAAAGTAAAAAAAACTAAAGACAAGGGTTCAAATCGAAAAGGTCTGGACAGGTGACGCCATTAACGGCTTATCAGCTTCGACAGTTAAATGTCGAGTTTCCGAGTCTCAATAGAGTTTAATCTAATAATACGACGCGACGCCGAAAATAACCAGAGAATGAACAATAACAATGGACGGAAACATTTAACAAACAAAAATGTTTGTATACCCGTAAAACTAAAATATATGTTCGATGAAAAAACAACATAACGACTTCACCAGATTAATGCCTCCTACGAATTCCTCAGAGTCCGAAGTCGTCAAGGCTCATATTTCGACGCCGAAGCAAACGAAGTTTAGCTCTGCCTCCATTTTACTATTTTTATTCTCCAAGAAACCTATTCTCCGTAACAATACTGAATATATACTTGGGTTTGAAACCCAAGTCCAATGCAGACTCGGGCCCAGAAACCAGCCCACATATCCCAAATCCAATCCAACGAATTTTAAATAAATAAATACGTATTTTAAATACGGGCATTACATACATAGCAAGTTCATATATGGGAGTGTTTAGCTTGGAGGATAGGGGCTTACAGACCTTACCATTACCACCCGGATATGAAGGTTGTCGAACAAGAATTTGGCACCAACCAATGTGGATTACTCCAACTAACATCTAGTAGTTCTGTACTTTGTTATTTATGTATACGATGATTTTCACGTCTTGACGAAAGCTTACTATGGCAAGATTATTACCGGGCTTTAGAGGAAATTTGAATTGTCAAAATCGTCATAAAACTTAAAACTATTGTTAGTTACTTACAGTCTAGACACGCCAAAAACTTTCTCCTTACTAGTCTTATGGAAGGTCTTGGCCAGCACATGTCACCAGTTCAGTACCATGCCATACTCTATTACCATCTGATGATCCCTTAATTATATACAGATGGTGTCATTTGCCTTGTATGCAAAAAAGACCTGACTTGAGCCTTTGGGGACCATGCAACGTACACATTGCAAGCACTTCACATGTTTCAAATACAGGTATGGCCACGTGCGTGATATTCTATATGATGTGGTTTGGCGGGCAGGTGTACAAGTGAAGAAATAGCTAAGCCTCTTGTTAACTTCGTTACAAACCCTAGATTGATAAGATAAATCAACACTTCGACTAACGGATATATTGATCTATATATAATCGGTTTGAAAGTAGGCATTTGTACATGTGTGTGAATATTATGAGAGTATCTCCGATGGTTGCATTGGGTTCGGTGATGGTGTCTTTGAGGTAGGACACGTACAGGCAGCTACAACAAAGATGGCTTGGAGAAACAAGAATGGGCATGTGAAGCTAACCAACACAACTTCTCACCATTTGCTTTTGATCCCTTTGGGTTTTTAGCTCTAGAAGTAGTTGTACTTCTCAAGAGGATGCAGAAATTAATGGAACGTGATGACAATTGGCATTAACGAATACGTATTTAAAAATATCGGATTTGCAATTCAAAAGGGACTTGCAGTACAACCTTTTTTGTAGCACGCGTGTCCACTGCTACCTTTGTATGATTCACTTTTTTACATTCAATAAAATATATTTTGTTAAAAAAAAAAACTATATATCATAAGATATAGCTACCCCGCAGGATTGTGTAGGTAGTTGTAGTCGTTCATGATAAAACTGATCAATATGACTATAAAGTATAGATATAGTAATCAAGGCTGCGTGTGATTTGTTGGAAAAATTATCACTGGTTAGCAATGTTCACGCTCGAGTGTTTTTAGCAACCAGAGATCTAACAGTGTGTTTCTAGCATGGGAGTGCTGCTTGTTGGAAACTTTAAAATCACAGTACAAAATATATATCAATCAATCAAAATATTAATATTAAAGCTCCCACAAGGGGTATTTTTCTAGCTCTCTTAGAATTTCACGTCATCAACTCCTATTAAAACGGGAATTCCTCTCCTATTGAAAAGAAAAATTCTAGCACTTCTAATTAAAACGATAATCATTTTCCTATCTATATCTTAATATTAAAGCTCCCACAAGAGGTATTTTTCGAGCTCTATTAAAATTCCATGTCATCTCCTATTAAAACAGAAATTTCTCTTCTATTTGAAAACGGAAATCTTTTTTTACAATGGGAATTTCTCTCGGGAATTCTTTTCATGTTAAAACAGAATCTCTCTCCCAATTGAAAAAGCGGTTTTTTAAAACTTAATTAAAACTTTATTAAAAATAATTTGTTAGAAAATTAAAACAGGTTAAAACAATTGGTAGAAAACGGTAGTCCCAATTTTCTAAAATAAATCTAAATGTTTTCAAAAGAACTGGTGATCGAGTATGCACGGGCCTACAAACTAGTTATAATGGGAATTCCTCCCCTATTAAAAAAATATATCTACCAATTCTAATTAAAACGAAAATTATTCTCCTATTATAATAGGAATTTCTCTCCTATTAAAAAAGAAAAATCAAACACTTCTAATTAAAATGATAATCATTCTTTTATTAAAAACAGGAATCACACTTCTAAATTTTTCTAGCTCTCTTAAAATTTCACGACATCAACTCCTATTAAAATGTGAATTCCTCTTCTATTGAAATGAGAAATTCTAGCACTTCTAATTAAAACGAGAATCTTTCTCCTAATATAATAAGAATTACTCCCCTATTGAAAAAGAAAAATCTAGCACTTCTAATTAAAATAGAGATTCATTCTCCTATTATAATAGGAATTCCTCCCCTATTAAAAAAGAAAAATCTAGCACTTATAATTAAAATAGAGATTCATTCTCCTACTAAAATCGGGAATCACACTTCTAAATTAAAAATGGGATCTCTCCCTAATTAAAAAATGGGTTTTTAAAACTAAATTAAAACAATTTGTTGATAAATTAAAACGGATTTTAAAAACTTGATTATAATAATTTATTAGGAAATTAAAACGGATTAGCTATGAAAACAGAAATCACAATTTGTTAGAAAATTTATATATATATAATTATGATTGTTGAGTAAGTTTTTAAAATACACTACAGTTTCTAGTATATATATATTTGTTTTCGGGCAATATATTACTTCTTGAAAATACGACACACTATTGCTAAAATATCGATATCAAGTTTTGGTTTTCTGTTAACAGGGAGTGACTCTCAAGGACAAAAATGCCGAAAAAGTAACTCTCAAGGACACCTTTTTATTTTTGTAACTCTCAAGGACCCGGTAGATGAAAGTTCAAGTATACCCTTGACACGAAATAAAAAATGAATCGGGTAGATAAAATGTCAAGTATACCCCTAACGCGAAATAATTAACGGCCCGGCCCAGACGAAACGACCTAGTGTATTTAGTATGAACATTGAATGTTCATAGTCTTTGGGTATGAATATTGATTGGGTATGAACATTCAATGTTTATCAATGTTTATAGTCCTTTGAGTATGAACATTCAATGTTCATAGTCCTTTGGGTATGAACATTCAATGTTCACAGTCCTTGGGTATGAATATTCGATGTTCATAGTCTTTGGATATAAACATTCAATGTTTAGGGTTTATAGTGAACATTGATGTTCATAGTTAACGTATGAACATTTCGATGTTCAACGTCCATATAGTATGAATATTGATTGGGTATGAACATTCAATGTTCACAGTCCTTGGGTATGAATATTGATTGGGTATGAACATTCAATGTTCATAGTCTTAGGTATGAACATTCGATGTTCATAGTCCTTGGGTATGAACATTGATTGGGTATGAACATTCGATGTTCATAGTCTTTGGTATTTTGGGTATGAACATTCGATGTTCATAGTCTTTGGTCCTTTGGGTATGAACATTCAATGTTCATAGTCTTTGGGTATGAATATTGATTGGGTATGAACATTCAATGTTCATACATCAATATATTGTATAAGGTACATTCACCTATTTTGATATGAACAATCATTGTTCATACACCAGCAGAAAGTATGAACACTCATTGTTCATAGTAAAATGACAGAAAGAGTAAAATTGGAAAATATTTATTTTAAATCCGGGTCATTTGTCCTTGAAGGTTATTTTTCACGAAAGGGTATAACTGGTATTTAAAAAAAGTAAAATGGCCGGGCCAACTTATTTTGTCCATGAGAGTTATAAAATTTGAAATCGTGGGTTCGTGAGTTACTAATTGGTAGAATTTGTCCTTGTGAGTTACTCACCAAAAACCGTGTCCTCTACCCTCTTCATTTTCTCCAAAATTGGGTATTAGGCCCAATTTCTTTTCATTTTAACGTCAGTGCTGACTTATTCAATATATCTATCCAAGTTTCCAACACCTTCTACTCTCGACACATGTCATACGAATTGACACGTGTCACATGCAAACACTTGGAAGTAGAAGCCCGTTGTTTGTTTTGAGTGGATTGGTGTTCAACAAACGAGGCAGAAGACTATTAACTTAATAGCTACTCTCTAAGTCCGACTGAATTAAACGCTGCCTAAGCCACGGTATGTGATCATCAAGTTTTTATTTGGAATATCTGTTTAGTTTGATCATTTTATTTGTTCAATACTTCAATGTATCTAGTTATGTCATGTCTGCTTTGCTTTCACTTCTTTACTGCATTATCTTATTTAATGGTGAGGGGAAATTAAAGGGGGAATATATTGTCATGACTCGTGAGATTTAGAAAAAACTAAGATATATATATATATATCTTCGCATTTAAAGTGTGCAGTGACATGGCACAAACAGTAACCCAATCAAAAATGCAAGAGGGAAAGGCCAGTGCTAGTATAACTCTTCCAAGCTGTGATGCTTATTGGGAAACCATTCAGTCTAGGAAGAAGTTACCAAAATCTTTGCAGGAGTCTCTAACAAGTGCTTTTGCTCAAATTCCAGTTTCATCGTTCCCAGATGTACCTGGTGGAAAAGGTAATTTTGGTTCTTGTTATGGTTGGCAGTCATAAGGTTATTATATAATTCAGATAAGTTACATTAAATTTACACCACGTGCATTAGAAATGCACTGTCTGATCAATGTATGGTATGTGTCCATATATATTACTCGCGTGCTGCTTGTCTAATATATTTTGTTGAAAATAATTCCGTAGTCATGTTTGATGGAATTGAAATTAGTTTCAATGGTTCTTTAGGCCAGATTTATTTTTCCCTGCCTTTTTCAGATTCATAATGTATAGTCTGTTTTGCAGTAATAGAAATTCTGGCAGATACATCCGTGGCAGAGGCAGTAAAAGTTTTGTCTGAAGCCAACATCATGTCTGCTCCTGTTAGGAATCCAAATGCGGGAAATACTGCAGATTGGAGGGAAAGGTATATAGGTATGATAGATTACTCCGCTATCATTCTCTGGGTTCTGGAGAATGCAGAACTAGCTGCAGTTGCTTTGTCTGCGGGATCTGCAACAGCAGCTGGACTAGGTGCAGGTGCGGTCGGTGCTCTTGGAGCACTAGCAGTGGGTGCTACTGGTCCCATTGCAGTTGCCGGATTGACTGCTACTGCTGTGGGTGCAGCAGTGGCTGGTGGTATAGCCACAGATAAAGGAACTGGAAAAGATGGCCCAACTGCCGCCGGTAGTTTAGGAGGGGATTTTTATAATGTTATCCTTCAAGAAGAACCTTTCAAGTCCACCACGGTAAGCTTACTCGAGTCTTGCGTAGAGAACTTGCTACTTTATAAAATCACTTACCTAGTTACCTGCATAGATGATATATCTCAATGAGTACCCAGGACATAGATTCAAAATTGTTTCTGAAAATGAAACCCGTAATGTTAGTTTTAGGGATGCTCTGTAAATCCTTTGAAAAGAAAAGAAACAAATTCTTTCATTCGTCCAACCTTTCCTCGGTATGTATTCCTTTAGCATTTTGGTCTACCCTTGTTTTTATGTGTTGCAGTGTTGTTTAGTTGCATTTTATATTCCATCTTGTGATTGGTGTGGCCTCTTCCTATATTTTTGTAATCAATATGTCCTTGTATTTTAGGTCAAGCAAATCATAAAATCCTTCAGATGGGCTCCTTTTCTTCCTGTTGCAACTGACAGCTCCATGCTGAGTGTCTTGTTGTTGCTATCAAAGTACAGATTGAGGAGTGTGCCCAGTATCGAGACAGGAAATCCTTTCATTAAGAATTTTATTACCCAGTCAGCAGTGGTGCAAGGTCTCCAGCGATGCAAAGGAAGGGACTGGTTTGATTACATTGCAGGTTAAGCCCAATATCTGATTTTGGTCTTCCTTTTACGTCATTATGAAGAGGTGAGTTACTACTATATGGGTTTAGTGGTCCATCAGTCAATGTTTCTTGGCACTTCCGGCTCACTTTGTTTGGCAAAGAAGCTCTAACAGCAACCTTTTGAATTATGGTGCCTATCACATAAACTGCTGAAACCATATGTCAGGAACCCCTTATTAGGGTCATGGTTTATTTGTCTATCCTATATATAACATAATCACTGCATCATCTTCTGCATGCTCTAGCACTAAGGCATTTAAAATCAACTATTCATGTCAAGTTACGTGTATATGCTATATACAGGCAACTCCAACTTTTCACTTCATCACTTGCTATTAAATATGATTCTGATGGAGGTTATAACATGTGAGATCAGGTCATCAGCATCAAAGGCAGTGATCTGATTTTGGAAGCTTTCAAGCGCATGAAGGAACACAAAATCGGTGGCCTACCCGTTATAGAAAGCCCCGGCCAGAAGCTCATTGGAAATATAAGCATAAGGGATATTAGATTCTTATTGCTCCAACCTGAGCTTTTCTCCGCTTTCAGGTATAATCTGTTCAACAAGAGTGTTTTTGGGTATGAATATTTTGAATTTCGCCAATAAGTGCTCGTATAATGTCAATGAGAACCTAAGAGTTTCCACAAGTACCAATTGAACTCAACGTACTTATAGTACTACTTAATAGTACTTAAATAACTTCTTAGACAGAATTCGTTTTCTGAATATCTTTGTCATGTACCAATTATTAGTACTGGATTTCAACATCTACAATTTGAACTATTTCTTTTAAATACATCACTGCACCTTCAATTGCATAGCTCATAGATGTTGCTTCTTTTGTAGAAGAAACTTATCTCTACATTAGACAGTGTGTTATCTACACCTGGATCATTTTTTGTTTCTATTGTAATGGCTTTCAAACTTCTCCTTTTTTCATGCAGGCAGCTTACTGTAATGGATTTTATGAAAATCATAGGATCGACAACTTTAGAATCTGGAAAAGTTTCCCCACTTGTAAAATGCAAATTTGACTCGAGCCTGGGGAGTGTGATAGATAATCTTGCTTCCAATCAAGTTCATCGAATTTACATAGTTTCTGGCCAAGAAGATAGTGTTGTTGGGGTCATTACACTCAGAGATGTGATTTCCTGTTTCATCGTTGAGCCACCAAACCACTTCAATAATTACTTTGGACTTACTGTCAGAGAAATGGTGCACAACTGAAACGTTTTGTGGTGAATTGTAATTTTTATTCTTGTTCATATTTATAGACAGATTGGAGTGTTGTATATCTGCAACTGTGAGGCCAACTATTCTCTTAATAACGAGTGACAAGTGTCATAGAGCCTACATATGTGAGATGGTTTATTCATATTTATTAATTTTGACAGAACTTTTAATGGTCCTTTTTGTTTCCTTGGCCTTCAGAAAAACTCGGTACGTAACTTATCTCGATTTGAAACCATGTCAGACTACCTCTATCTGCTAGCTAATGTGAGTGCTGAGATGGGTTGCTCACTTACTCTTGGGCAGTTGTTCGGTTGCACAGTAGTTACATAGCCTGAAGTCCGGGACAAAGCATACTCAATATGCTGAAACATGTGCACTCGAGAATTGTGGACGTGGTCCTGCACAATCGCTAGGAATAGGAAGCATTGGCTGCTGGTATTCGAGCGCACCTTTGATTGAAGTATAGTCCAAAGAAGCATTGTCTATTTAATGGTCTTGCGACCTTCCATGAAGAGTAGCCCACTGCCCATAGCCTAAAAGCATACCTCTTTTAAATAAATTTTTGTTCATACTAGAATCAAATATTCAAATGCCTCACTATTTCGATGCAACTAGAAATCCAAGCTTCCAAGTTCCATCTCCATGTCATTTGTTGGACCCTTGCCTTCCATTTGCTCCCATTCTCCCATCAAGCAACCAACTCGGAAACTTACAACATTTTCGATTTTTATAGGTTTTATTCATCATTTCATTTCTACTTTAAAGCAAGACCCAAAATATCGAATTCGGTGAATATTTCGATATACTCAAAAACCGATATATATCGGAAATATAGGAGATATCTTTTTTTTGTTGACCAGTCAAATTTTTGTTTTGTATGTCGATATATCGGAAATATTGTCGATTATATTAGAAATATCGCCAATATATTGGTCAAAGTCAACAAATATTTGGTCAAAGTCAACAATATGAGTCAAATTCAACAACTTATATTGTATATATATTGTATATATCGATCGATATATATCGTTATATCGGAAATTGCGATATATATCGGGAAAAAAATTAATATTCGGTTGAGATATATCGAATATATCCATATCAGTATACCAAAAAAATGATATATATCGATAATATATCAAATATATCAGCGATATTTTGAGCCTTGCTTTAAAGCAGTAGTACAATACTTTGGTTTTTCAACTAACATGTCCATTTTCATCAATATAAACAGCAACATTCCATTACTTTTGAAAGTCGGGGGCGCGTCGTCCCTAGCTAACCGTAGAATGTAAAACTTTGGATACAAAATAAGGCTGGTCGCTGGAATTTCTGTGAACTTACGAATGGACAACAGAATACACCTAATATTTGGATACAGAGTAATGGTTTGTCTTTTCAAAGAGAAGGTTTTTAAGCCTTTGATGTTTGCCGATGCAAGCTTTGCAATTGGGGCCCTAACACATACAAGGCTTGTGACCTAACATATACAAGGCTCGTGACGCGAGGACAACAGCTTGAATAAAGTTGAAGAAGGTAAATCAGTATAGAGGATTATGCTTGAAGGGCTTTTCTCTTTATTAGTGGGGAAGGAAAAATGTTCCACTATTTTCACTGAGAGAACAAAAAGAACTTCTCAGCGTTCTGATATTCCAAAAAAATACATCTTTGAAACGAAAAATTAATTTTACAATCACTTACAAAATTGTTTGGTTCCCTTCAAGGAGCATTCATTAGGAGACCTTCAACAACTCATGAAAAGCCTCTTGAGGTACATCAACAGAACCAACACGTTTCATACGCTTCTTACCTTCCTTCTGCTTTTCTAGTAGCTTCCTTTTCCGGCTAACATCCCCACCGTAGCACTTAGCAAGAACATTCTTCCTCATAGCTGAAAGCCTGCAGAAACATTCATAAAAACTCATAAATTTGACAATCATCTTATGATACTACTCATTCATGATTCACCATCATTTAGCATAACCAGAACAAATAACTATTTTCTAAAAAGATCCCACCCAATCTTCTCAACACTAAGCAAACAAAAAATCTGATTCTTAAGAAACAACTATAACGGATATTGAC
Source organism: Coptis chinensis (assembly GCF_015680905.1). Taxonomy (NCBI): domain Eukaryota; kingdom Viridiplantae; phylum Streptophyta; class Magnoliopsida; order Ranunculales; family Ranunculaceae; genus Coptis; species Coptis chinensis. The sequence continues at coordinate 18,863,382 of NC_141456.1, read as the reverse complement.
AAGAAAACAACCAGAGAACTATAACATAATTAGGCCATGGAAGAAAAAATGGAGAATAAAAAAATGTATGCTTTAAGAGTAATAAACAACACATCATATTTCCTGTGATCCAAATTATTAGTTAAACAAATAGAAGTAAACAATTACGTGGAATTATAAAGTATATTTTCAGAGAGAGAGATCTGAAATAAACAAACGACAAAAGCAGCAGATGGGGGTTAGAACACTCTTGATCGTCCACCGACTGAGTAAGAATTTCCGGTGGATCTTATCAATCAGACGACATGCATGGTTGACCAACCCTTTTCTTTTCTATTCTAGTTGATTCCACATTGGGCATATAGGTGAGTCTTATTCCTCATTTTAAAACAATACAAAGACAGAAGAAGAAATAATAAGAAAATAACTAATACAAGTATTAACCAAGATGACAGCAGAAAAACGTTTGTTAAGAAACTTCTGAGCTACTTACGTCTCCCTTGCAATAATCTTTGAACCAATCGCAGCCTGTATAATTATCTCGAACATTTGCCTGTCCAGTATCAGGAAAACATTTTAGGTTTATGACAAAAAGAAGCCATCAAGGATGACGAAGTAAAACTTGTAGATAAAATCGAAATAGCTAGGCAAGGTTAAACCTATCAATGAATTTCTTCAGCTTATCCACCATTTCACGGCCAATCCGCTGGGCCTTTAAATTGTGAACAATGGTCGCCATTGCATCAACTGGTTGCCCATTCAGAAGGATGTCAAGCTTCACCAAATCAGAGGTTTGGTAACTGTTAAGAGAAAATCCGTAAGAATAGGGTAACGTTAGTCTTCTTGACTGCTGTCCTAAAATTGTATCAAAAGCAAAATATGAAACCATGGTTGTGACGCCTGTTATGTTAAAATCACAACTTAGGGACACCATTGAGTCACCTCAATGGGAAAGACCACTGCTGAGTTTTTGGTCAGCACAGCTGGACCAACATGTAAAAGGATGGATTTCAAGTGGACAGCTATTCTACAACTATGCCAAATCCATGCAAAAAAATCTTGACACAAGATCATAAGAGGTCATCATTAATATGGCCAAAGAGGAAGTTATTTGAACAGAACAAGGGGAATGTCATGCTCTGCAAAAAATAGGTTGGTTGAGAGAGAGATAGTCTCAAACTTACTCTGCATCCTCGTAATCAAATGAGGCATATCCCGATGTTATACTCTTCAACTCATTATAGAAGTCCACAACAATTTCCCTCAATGGAATCCTATACTTCATAAAGGCCCGTTGGCTGCACAACAGAATTTGATAATAAAAACAGTGAAAATATTTCAGTTTAAGATAAGCCGGTTCTTATTATCTTCTATAGTAATCACCAACAGTGATGTTATCAGGAAAAATGGCACACATGTGGGAGTTCGAACCAAACTCTACTGGTGACACCCGAGATCTCCTCAGGTTCAAAATCAGGCCTTGAATGATTGTTATAGCAAAACTGATAATTCCTTTTCATAAATCAACAATTTGGTACATTGCACCAATCAAACAGAGTGAGGTCCCAAGTGGAACACAAAATTGTTGGCAAGGACTTCACAGTCCATTGTAACATCATATGTATCATTCCAAAGTAACATTTTATTACCTTAACATGGAATTATGGAACTTACCTATCGATAAATGAATACTCCAGTTGCTGGCCTCTCCGATCAGAGCAAAGAGTTATAACAGGACCCACATATCTTCAAATAAATGACAAGTAGATTGAATGAAAAAGCCTTTCATATTGTTTGCAAATAAAAATGTCGAATTAAAAAGGGCTATCTGAGCTTACTCACTAGGAATAATAATTGTAGCCATTACAGTTGGTTCCCAACACGCTGTCACACGTTTCCCAGGAGTTAAAGCTAGTGCTGCAGGATTTTGAACCTGTACTTTGCTAAACCAAAGCCACCGCACATTGTCAAACAAAATTAATTTGAATCATATCATGAGATGGAACTACACAATTTCACATGGTACAGGCAGAATTCTGTACCTCCCATCAGAAAATTCGAATATGTACGGGACAGTTGGAGTTGTAGAAATCACACGAGCTCCATGCTCCTGTATGACCGATATGCATTTAGGCACAAAAAATTCTAATTTTTTTACAAAGTAAATAGACATTCTGATAGATAATTGATAAAAGTGATATTATAATGTTTAACATTCAGTTGCCACAAGGAGAGCTAGCTAATTAGGATTTAACCACAAACTAATCAACAAATAAATTTTGAGTCTCAGTAAAGAAAATGTTAATTACCTTCACCTTGAGTCCCATTCAGTACCCTACTAATAGCATCTTGGGGTTCAATTCAAATACTGTCAACTTAATCTGATTATCATTTTTATTTTATTTTTCAAAGAGATTTGTGTTTTCCTATAAAATGGCAGCCACATCCCCTTGCAGTACTTGACCCTATAATATTAAGAGCTTTATGAGTAAGAACAGAAAGAATGGGCACCATACTTGTTCAAGCAGCTGATGGAAAACATCCATGTGGAGTAAACCCAGGAAGCCACACCTGTAAACAGAAAAAAGTAATAAGCATAACCAAACTATTTCATGAAGCTAAACTTGGCTGAAAAAATAATAAAAATAATCAATCCTTGTGTTCAACCACAACTCTGACAAAGACCCTACTTAAATTAGTGATAAAACCACATTAGGTAGCTCTCTAAACCTGAAGCCGAGACCAAGTGCCGTGCTACTCTCTTTAGCAACAGAAACACTGGCATCATTGCAAGTGAGTCTCTCTATTGCATGATTAAGAGCTTCAAAATCAGATCCATCGGCAGGATAAACACCAGAAAACACCATGTGCTTTGCAGGCTTGAAACCTGACATAACGGGAAACACATCAAGATTCTAAGTTACATTGACATGGATACGTGTGTCCGTATCCGACACGGATATGAAGTGTCTGACACGGTAAAATATAAAAAATTGAGGTATATCACATATAGAGTGTCAGTGTCATGTCCGACACAGATTATTTTTAAAATATGGTGAATCCATGAAACATAGAATCAAGACGAAAAGATATCAGAACCAATCACTGATGCATAATGGAAACAAATAACAGGAGGAGAACCAACAGAGTCCTTGACCAAGTCATACCAACACCTACAGAACAACAACCTCAAAGAATTCTAAGGAATGTTAGGAGATGCAGTGCACATGAATTGTAGGAGACCAGGACGGTGACGGATTCCTACTCATAGAAAAAACTAAATATAAAATGACCCTCGCCCCTCTTTCTGAGCTGTACACTATCAAGTTCATCATAGATACAGAAAGACAGGTACCATTTATGATAACACGTCCTAAATAGCATCAAAAAGGCGATAAAGAAAAGAAACTTCTGGAAAATAGATCCCTGTATAACAAAAAAAAGCAATGAATAGCCAAACATCAGAAAGGATGTACCCTCAAGTCACACCACTCCTAACACCAAATGAAAAGAATCCCAATGTCCTACTGATATCTACAATCTGATTAGGAATCAAGTGCTTAAAGTTGCACTCCAGCTGCTCAAAAGAGCAACAAACGAAATGATACTCCAGGAAATGTCTCTGAGTCTGAGGGAAGGCCAAGTAGGTCGGAGAACCTGCACCGACCCTGGGAAAGTCCCAGTTGATTTGATGATATACATGCAATTCTCAAAAGAAGTCGTGGGATAGGGATGCGGTAAACACATTTCTCATACACCAGAGAGTTGAGGTACCCACGACACACCGATAATTTTAAGTAGCAGCTAGACAAGTAGCAGGTAACTTAGTGGTAACCACTACATGTAATTAATATAGGACTGTAGCACTTTCCACTTCATGCCACTAATAATATGAAAAATAAACTTAAAATGAATCAACCTGACGCCAGAAATCAGGAGAGGAGGCAAGTCTTTACTTTTTATTTTCCATTTCTCATATACAAAACTAGCTAGAAAAGCTGCAATACTTCACAAGAACATAGAAATGTAGGAGATGGTGATATATGTTTGCACTTGCACAACAATAAAATTAAGGATAGAAATACCTGGAAGAGGCTCTACGATGCATTTATTATGAAACAGAGTATCTCCAACACGTGCCTCTTTGGTTGAGCGCATGCCAGTAACAATATAGCCCACTTGTCCAGTAAAGAGCACTCCAGTAGATTTCAGTTCAGGATGCATGAATCCAACATCCAAAACTTCGTAAGTTTGGCCAGTTGCAACTGATGAAATCTTAGCCCCCTTCTGGAGAGCACCATCAACAACTGCAACGTGGCAGATCACTCCCTTGTATTAAATTAGTAATAGGAATCCAACAAAAGCATCCGTGAAAGGCAAACTACTTTTTCCTGGAGGAGGAGGTATTCTCTCTATAACAGCCGGAAGTACATGCTCAAGGCCCTGACCAGTTTTGGCAGAAGTCAAGAGAGCATCTTCAGGGTCAAGATCAAACATGGATTTCAGCTGAGCCTTGATACGATCAGGATCAGCAGTTGGCTGGTCAATTTTATTTATGATGGGAATTATTGTCAGGTTAGATTCAAAAGCAAGATAAAAATTAGCAACAGTCTGAGCCTGGACACCTTGGGCAGCATCAACAACCAAAAGGGCACCTTGGCAAGCTGCAAGAGACCTTGACACTTCGTAGCTAAAATCCACATGACCAGGTGTGTCAATGAGATTTAGCAAAAAACTTGGTGGGTCTCCTGTATCAGAAATATCAGAACCGTAGTTGTGACTGTGAAACATTGTTGCTGTCTGAGCTTTAACTGTTATTCCCCTTTCCCTCTCAACCTAAGGAATACAAGGATGGCAATTAGCTAAACTTCTAAACAAAGAAAAATGAATGAAGAAATAAGGCAAAGAACAAGGGGAAAAATAAGAAAGATAATAAAGTCTTGAAAACATTTTACTAGTTTAAAAGTGCATCGAGACGAACAATAAGGTCTAGGCAAGACGTCTGTTGTGCTGGTCAGCTGAGTCTGTCTGAGACTATAATTTCGAGATTTAATAGATTTTGAAGGTCAATTCACCCTCACAAAAGCACATGGAAATTCCTAGGCTTAATCAAGCTAAATTTGTAAAACCAACCATTGTTTTAGCGACAAAAAGGAGGTCCTAATGTGGCAAAAGAAACAGTTTATTCTAATATTCAACTACACATTCCAGTGAAACTTATTCGAGGGAATTGAGGCCAAGACGTTTTGACAATCTGAAAAGCTTAATTCTATACTAAAGCATCTCATTTCCTATATCTGTAGGCTAAAGGACACTTCTATACTAAATCACTAAGCATCCCAATTTAGACGAGACAGGTACGAAAAATGGGATCCACTTCAATAACATTCTTCATTCTTGGCTAGTACAACAACCCATGTCGTATCTAGAGCTCCTCCTCGTATAATTCTCTTTTCGGTTCTTAACTAAAATATCCGCTCACCAATTAATCAACAATACACTAATCAAGCTTTATTAAACAACCATACAAATCTATTATACCCCTCCCACATATATAAGCCTGCCATACATACCAATGTTTCTAAAATGCACTATACAACTAATAATATAACATCCCTACACACCATGAATCAAAACAACAATTTAAATTACCCAATGCTTGAGCTCAAAACAGTATGAATATACCTGCAACTTATCAAGATACTGAGGCTGCCCAAGTCCACGTTTAATAGTCCCAGTAAGTTCCAAAAGCCTGTCAGCAAGTGTAGACTTGCCATGATCAACATGGGCAATGATAGAAAAGTTTCTTATCCTATCAGTTGGATATAAACTCAAATCAACATTGTTTTCTTTACTGTTTGTTCTTGGGTGTGAACAAAATGAACGTTCTTTTAATAAACCAAAGTAGTAACAAGACCATTTCAGTCTACTACTTAAAGATAAGTAATTTGATTGGTTGAGTGTTTTTGAGAGACGGGTTAGAGAAGTAGCCATGTTTGGTTTTGTGAAAATGAGGTGAGGCCTAGTTGTTTGTTATTAAAGTTTGCATTTTTAGGAGGAGTTTTTTTTTTTTTGTTTCGAGAAAGGAGGAGGACTGCCACGTATCATGTTTGTGCGGTGGTGATTTTGTTGGTCCAGATTTTTGTCGATATAGATTTTGAAATTTGGTGAAATACATGAATTTCCAGCAATTAGACAGGGAATACCGGAATAAAACCTCAGATAACGAAATGTATGTTAGTATGTAGATACCACTACAAATCGGAGATATCAGCCATGCTAATATATTTTCAGAATACCCTGAGTCATGATAGAACCGATTTGTACCACAAAATTTTAAATTTGGGCCTTGGGAGGGGGATGCAACTATGCAAGACACTCCATTGCTCACAAATTCTCCCACCACAACTGACCATTGTAATGTAGAACAGGGGCGTTAGCTCACAAATAATCTAAACTAGTATACTGCTAAGCAGTGGGGGCGTGAGCGGAGAGGGAGGAGTAGAGATTGAGAGTGCGTGGAGAGGGAAAGAGAGAGGGACGAAGAGAAGAGATGAGAACAGACAAAAGCCAACCAAACACATTTTTGTCCGCGTACCCCCCTCCCCCCTCTGCGTAGAATGTTCGCTCCGCTCACTTGATAATCGTTCTCAAATCGAGAAACGATGAATACAAATTGGATCATTTAACTAATAATCAACTAGAATAACATTAATTAATAAACAAAAAATGTCTTTTCTCAAACCTAACAAACGGCCTTGTATAGGCAGAAGTAAAAGACTAAATAGTCTTTTGTGCTACACACAAAACTCATGGCTTAGAAAATTGAGTAGGCACCACTTAAGATTTTTATGTTTTTATAAAAAAAATATATAGTTTGGTTATTTTATCTTACGTTCCATTAAATCAATGTGCCTTTTCAATGTTGACAAATTTTAAATTTTCATTATTTTCCATAAAATTGAACGAATGGCTATATTAAAATGAGCGATTGAATAATTTCATTAAAACTTTTGTTTTGATTTCAACTGTAATAATGTGAAAGAAAATATTATAAATTTGATTCGTAAATTATTATGAGATTGTTTTCATATTGGGGTTCCTCCAAACTTTGATAAAGTTTATAATTCAATCAATTATTTTTTAAATATAAACTAAATAAATCAATGAGTATCTTTAATTAGTAATAAATTTTATAAATATTTCTTGTCTGATTTTAAATATTAGAAAATTTTGTAAAAAAAAAGTGTATTTTGATTATTAATAAGCCATTTTAAAATATTATTCTTTTTAGTTTTAATTATAGAACCTGTTTGTTTTGTGGTCAATGTGTGGTACCTTTGGTAAAATTAGTGGTTATTATATATGAAAACTCTTAAGGCTGAGTCCAATGGCTCCCTATCCCTTTAAAAGTAGTGTTAAAAGTCGATAAAGTAAATTTAAAATCAATGAAATAGAAATTTAAAAGTCGATAAAGTAAAATTTAAAAGTCGATAAAGTAAAATTTAAAATCGAAAGATTTTTTTATCTCTATTTTACTTCTATTATTATAAAATAAATAGATAAGAAAAAAATCTTCGATTTTAAATTTCTACTTTATCGAACTTTTTCATTTATTTTCATTGATTTTAAATTTCTACTTTATCGACTTTTAACACTATTTTTAAGGGGATAAGTGAGCCATCGACTCAAACTAAACTAGAAAATAAAAACGGACGTTCAGATCATTACTACTGCAGATGGGCCCCATATAGTCAAACGGGGCCTAAACCTTTAAAGCCCACAATCAACTCGTACACCATGTCAAAAAAGTCCAACCGAAAAAATCCGTCCAGATACATTGACGTAAAAAAGTAGAAGAGTAGCAGTAGTGCCAGCAAGCAAGAAAGAGATGGGGACGGCTGAGCGCGTCAATCCAATCAGTACAACTAAAAAAATATATATATATAACCCACCTTTTTCTCCTTCTTTCTTTCTCTCTCTTCACATTCACAGGCTCGATCCAATCGGTCTGTCGACATGAACCCCGCTTCTATATCTATATAAATAAATAAATATAAAACGTTTCCTTCTCCTTGTTGTTTTCCAACAAAACCCTAGCTCAACCCCGACATCTGGTTTGTTTTTTTTGTTTTTTTTTTTTTTAATTATTATTAAATGTGCTGCCTTTTTAATATAATTGTATTTGTAATTAGCTCGGGAGGATGTCGACACCTGCAAGAAAGAGGCTGATGAGGGATTTCAAGAGACTGCAGCAAGATCCACCTGCAGGTATTAGTGGTGCTCCTCAAGACAACAACATTATGCTTTGGAATGCTGTTATATTCGGGTGAGATTTTTGATACTTTTTTTTATAAATATATTTGTAAATTTGATTCTGTATTGCTGATATGTTTTCCCTACTCCAATTGCAGACCAGATGACACTCCTTGGGATGGAGGTGACTCAATTTAGTATATATTGTGTGGTATCACGAGTTTCTATGTGCTAATACTGACTTTTACTTTTACTTCAGGTACGTTTAAGTTGACTCTTCAGTTTTCAGAGGATTATCCAAATAAGCCACCAACTGTGCGGTTTGTTTCTCGGATGTTCCATCCAAATAGTAAGTTGGGATTGACAAGTCCTTGTTCTATCATGTTATCGTCTAATGTTTTCATATATCCAAAGTCTTTACTGTTGAAAAACTTATGTTGGCCTTCCTGATTGTACATGAGCACTTATGAACTAGAGCAATGTTTTAAAAGAAAGCACTATGCGGTAGTCGGGCGGTGGGAGAGCGCCTAGACGCACTAGTGCTAAGCAATTTGTTTTTCTCATGTATATATATAATTTCATGATATTCTAAACAATTTTTGACAAGGTTGTACACCTTCAGATGAACTGATTTTTTGTGAGGGTGATCTTTATTGTCGGGAGAACATCTCCACCGAAAATCAGCTTCTAATTAATCGTATTTAGTGGTGGAGTAATTTTGGAGTCACTTTAAATGGAGTTCATATAACCATCCCCTACTTTTCAAATTTTATAAAAAAAAAATACAATAATTCAAATATTAAAATGCAACCAAAGTACTTAAAGAAAAGGTATAAGAGTTCAAGAAGATGGCAAGTGAACTGGTTGAGTTGAATAGAGAGAAGATAGGACTGAAGAATATGATCTATTGTGAGAGGGATGAAGTGAAATATAATCTCTTTTGATCCTTTAACCCCTTGTAGTGGACTTTTTTGCTTTTAAATTTCATTGAGCTATGGTCTTTTAAAACCATTTTAAAATCTTAATGTGCTAAAAAAAAGGCTGACTAAACTGCCTAGAGGCCGATTAGTCCTCCTGGCTCAACTAGTCGGCCCTCCTAGACCCACCTAATTAGCCCACTGTTTGTCAACGGATTCTATGCCTAGGCAATTCGACTGGGCACTGGCTACTCGGCTGCAGTATTTTAGAACACTGAACCGGAGACTTTTAGGTATTTGCCAATATTCATTATTGATGTCATGGTATATCTAATGGTAATTCTAGAGTCAATGGAAGGCTGAGAGAAAGAAAACTTGGTCTTTGGTATTTTGGCTTTGAAAATCCCTGAATTTACTTAATTGATGTTGTGTGATACTGCGATATTCATATGTTACTATGTATGGTCTTTTACAGTTACACCCCCCTCTTCCCCTCGTTTCATTCTACCTTGTTTATTGCGTCTCTCTCTTTATCTTACTGGTGAAGATGTTGAAATTCAACCTTTTGTATTATAACATTTATGTTATTATCCAGTTTATGCAGATGGGAGTATTTGCTTGGATATTTTACAAAACCAGTGGAGCCCCATCTATGATGTGGCTGCTATACTTACGTCTATTCAGGTATGTTTTGGAGTCATTTCAGTAATTTTATGATATTTAGTTGGTTTATCTGTCTCGAAATATATGTTAAACCATTCCTCTTGGTTAGTATATATATAGTAAATATCGTAGACATTTTAATATATCAGACCATTCACTTGGGAAGGCATTTGAATCAGTATATTCAATAATTGGAATCGGGTGGATCAGTAGATGAGAAAATGATATACATCCATTGAATAATGAGTACACTTTTTCATTTTTCATTTTTCATTTTTCTTTTTGCATATGAGTTCGCACGTTGAATCTCTGTTACATAACATTTTCTTACCAATTATTGGGGTCTACCTGTGATTTGAATTTAAACACCACCTTCTAATCTGGTAGCCATTCTATTTTTTTGAGGTGTATCATTCTGACGCAGAATTGCAATAAAACGAATTCTCAACAAAACTTCATTCATTTCAATCCAAAAACTGATATGGCCAAAGGCTTACATGTTTATTTATAGCCTTAGAGGGCTTACAATTTAGAAACCAATGGAAAAGGAAACTAAAACCAATACCTAATTTCATAACTAGAAACAACCTAAAAAGAAAGTAGCCTAATTAGAATTATTAATCCTAAATCACATCACAGTGTTTATTACTTTCATCTCCGTTTTGGTTTAACATAGATAAAGTAGGTGTACATGCCTAGGTGCTCAAGGCGCCGAGTTAGTGAAAATTGTTGTGGCTTGTTGTCAAAGGCGTTGCCCTGCAAGGTGCCAGTTGGGTATCCCAGCGCCTCGCCTCGCCCCTCAGACAATATAGCTACTACATTTTTATAATTTTTTGGTAGAGCTCAAGTATTTCCTGATATACGGGAGATTTGGGTGAAAGAAAATACAAGGTATTATATAGCTAGTTGAGTAGTTGGAGCTGGCAATGGTAAGAATTAAGGGTCTTGTTTTCTAGTCGAGGAGTTCCTTGTCATACTGCTCTAGTGTCCTCCCCTACTGTAAATACTTTATTTTTTCTTTTTGTTTGGGGGGGGGGGGGGGGGGGGGGGGTGTCTGTGCAATATGATTGTGGTTTGGCTGTGGGATGCTGTAACTGTTAATGGCAAAGTTTGGTTTAGTTTTTTTTTTCCTTTGAGTAGAACTAGGGGTTAGGCACTAAATGGATAATAACACCATTTTTATCCTCATCCACAATACTAGATAGTCTAGTATCCATGGGAGGGCAAGCATAAATACAAGCACCTGTAGAATCTAAGCCAGCTAATTAATCAGCAATGCGATTTGATTCCCTATACACGAGTAAAAGTAATACTAACAAATTCCTGTACCAGGATAAAAATGGCTTCAACCAAGTTAACACAGTACCAAGGTGGGGCTTCCCACTTCCTCAAAATGTGAACTGCTCTCAAGGAGTGAGTTGCCACAAGCCCACAATTACCTTTCTTTTATCCAACATCAAACATCCTTGTAGACCTAGGTGGATTGCCTTTAACTCCTGCACCAGCACAGAATTCATCCCTCCTGAGTTGGTGAATGTCAATAAAACATGTCCTTCACTATCTCTGATCAGGCTTACTCTACTTCCCTTGTCAGAAACAGAACCATCTGTGTTTAGTTTTGCTATCCCTTCCTCCTGCTGGTACCATGTACGGGGAATAGGTGCTTTATTCTTGTATTCCACCATGATGTTCAGTCCAGACAGTAATGATCTAGCTTGGTGTGAATCCTTGACATTGCTCAGTTTGCCCTGTATGTAGGTCCTGAGCTCACTAACAATGTTGTTTCTGACCACATGCCATGGTTGTCTTGAGCCTGCAAATCTTCTCGAGTTCCTTTCCTGCCATATGAAACTGACAACAGCACAAACATATACTTTGTGGATCTCAGCCACTATATCATTGGTGGATACCCTAAAAATATCATGTCATTCAGTATTAGAATCTATATCAACTACATTTAGACCAATTAAATGCTTCACACTAGTCCATATTGATTTACCTTAATGGCAAGTAAAGAATAAGTGGAGAGAGTTCTCTCTAGAGTCATTACACGGGCAACATGGGCAACATGTGGAGGAATGGAGAATCTTCTTTTGTATCAGTCTGTCTTGTGTTGGCAAGCTACTCGAGAACAACTGCCAGCAGGTAAAAGAGTGCCTGGTTTGCCCCACACTAGATTGCACCACCTGACTTTAACTCTTGAGAATCTAAGAGCAGAATAGGCAGATTTAAAAGAGAAAGTACCCGAAGGATTAGGGCTCCAGTTGACCCTATCCTCAACTAAACAAATTTTTTCTCAGTATAAAGTATCATAGTTTTCGATTCACCATGAGGGAGATTATGTACCTTTTCATTCCACGTACCATCAGTTATGAGCTCACTAACCTTGGAGTTCAGTGGTAGATCTAACAAGTCCTTGGCATTGTGATTCTCAATGAGAATGGAGTGGTGACACCACGGGTCTTACTCTCACCACAGAGAAGTAGAAGTGCCAGTTGCTATTCTGTAGCTAATAAACCTCATAGCAGTTCTTTCTTCTAGCACATTTAAGCCACACCCAAGAACAGTCTTGAGGCACTCATTGTCCAGAAGTTACCAGCTTTAACATGGTGTTTCCAAACCCAGTCAACCCATAAACTGGAGATGTTGAAGTCTTGAAGATAGCTACTTCATGCATGAATGTTTGAATTTACTACTCACATTGGAGTGAAAAGTATCAAAATTCAGTCTTATTCCTTTAGGATGTTGAATTTTGACATTTGAGAAGCAGCTTGTTCTTTAGAATGAGCTTAGAAAACATGAATAAGAATGTTCTGCAACATATTTTTCTTTTAACCAATTTCTGATTACACAAATTTCAGTTTTAATGTGCCTATATTCTGCAGAGTGCCACTATATGTTGACTTACAAATGCTCATTGTTATAATGCAGTCCTTGCTCTGTGATCCTAACCCGAACTCTCCTGCAAATTCTGAAGCAGCACGTATGTTTAGTGAGAACAAGCGTGACTACAACAGGAGAGTACGTGAAGTTGTTGAGCAAAGCTGGACAGCCGACTAAGTTTGATTGTAGTAGGGTGCTGTGAAGCCTTTGTCACGCCTTGTTTGCGTACCATTAAGCACATCAAAACTATTTATTACTGAATTCATTCTGATGTTAATCATATGTTTGCTTTACAATTCTGAGGATGAGTGTTCGGTCGCTTAATCAGATTCTTTTCTGACATTTTGGATTCCACGTGTGGTTGCTTTTTTGTATATAGAATTTCATGTATCACGTGAAATATTATTGACAATTTCTGAACGTGTTTTATTGTGATAATAGTTGCTTATATGTGACCAAAGTTGATGTAGTAGAGATCTCAATGCAGTATCTGTTGATGATTGTAGAACTCCTAACTGAGCTATGCTCAATTTAGTTGACCCTGGACTCTGGATTTATGACCATTGTTTAGTGCGCAATGCATAAGATGACTTGTGAAAACGATTAGGCTATAGTCTAGAAACCGGCTTCCCACTAATCTATTTATGCTAGTCAGAGGGTGTTGAGATTGTCATTGCTTTACACTGGATTAATGGCCCCGACTCTGTTGGACATGAGCAACCTTCTGGATAGACAGCCCTGGACTCTTTGTTGGACATGAACAGACCTTTAGGGTCGACTGTCTTGGTTTCACACTTTTACACCGTTTCTTCCATCTAACTTTGCCCTAGTTTTAAATCTGAACAGCTTCATTGCTGCTACAATAAGGGACATTCACTATGCGTGTACAAAAAATTTGAATTTAACTTCTGTGTGGATTTCTTGGGATAAAGGCTGTCCACAAACTTATTCTGTTGGATTTAACATGATTGGTTATCTTAGGAGCTTCTGTAGCTAATTTTGCAAGCTTCTTTTGGTTATTCAAAACCATTGGGACAATTTCATTAGAGGGGTTGGGTTGTCTGAAAATCTGTTTTTCTCATGTTCATAGGGAGGGAAATTAAGCAGCTGAGAGAATTAGATTTACTTGTCTTTCTGTGATATCTGCTTTCCGAATACTTTTGACAGAATTCCATATTACAGGATTTCGTTACATATCTCAAGTAGCATGAAAGCACACCCCCACTGCGGCAACTGTTCCCTAAAGAACCAGAGCTTAACTTCTAGGCATATATGCCAGTTACTCAGTGCAGAGTGTTGTGCTCGTTCTCACACTTCTCATTTTTGTAATTGAATTGATCTGCTGTCCCAGGAAATGTCTATCAAGTTGTTTTGTTTAAACAAAGAGAGAGACTGGCGAGACTGGAAAACTCCCTTCGGCGACGCGGCGGAGAGTTGGAAACCCCTCAGGCCTCAACAGAGTGAGGAACTAGATTACGATCCGATTAAAAGTCCAAGAAACAGCCCAAATAGGCCTAATTGTTTTTAACACCTTGTGGGAAAATGATAATATTTTTCTCTAGGAACTTCCGTTTTGTGAACCGTAAATTGGGTTGGAAGCTAGACTTCCAGAGCTTTCTAGTGGTATAGCATTAAGAAACTTACCGTGCAGATTCAGTTTTGACTATTAACCTAGTGAAAATCTGCACCATTTTGTATTGGTTTGTTTCTGCGAACAACAATATCAACAGGCCCCACTAGGGCTGGGAATGGCACGGATTAACCCGAATCCGACCCATATCTGAATTCATTTTATCCGATAGACCATATCCGAAAACCCGAACTATTTTAACAATATTCATATTTTGATGCTTAAAAATAATTTATATCTTATATTTATATATGAAAATCATTAAAATAGTGTATTTTTTTGTGTGTTTTCAGTGGATATAGATATCTGAAATCCGACCCGAATCCAGATGGATCCGGATATGGTAAAGAGTTTTGAGTGAGAATCTGACCCAAACCCGCTCCATTTCCTGCCCTAGGCCCCACCTATGTATTTATGTTTAAGACTTTAACAATCAAATAATTACTGTTATACCATCAGTTTTGGTTTTTTTAAGATTTTGAAAATTGTGTAATTACCGACTTACTGTTATGCCAACTTTTTCCAAACATGTAGGACCCACTATTTTTAAAAATAATTTAACAAATAGTGAAAGTACAATTCTACCCTTACAAAAGAAAAAATAAAATCACAGAAGTGTTAAATGACGAAACTGACCCTAGGACGTACACCAAAACACTATTCATCATGCCCCATATTTTTCTAATATAGTAAAATATAATATGCTGACTCATTTGTTTAGTAAACAGATTTGTCATAAGCTTGATCAGACTAATTTCTTGTGGGGATCTAAGGATAATGTCATAATGGGGATAATAAAGATAAGGGAAGTTTGTTGGAAAATTTTAACCGAACCTGAATTATTTTGGGTTAAAGTTTTAAAAGCTACTTGGTCTTTTTCTTTTTTTCTTTTTTTTTTTTGAAAAAAGATATTTCATTAATAGATAGTGTTTCGACCCCCACCTACGTGGCAAATGTCCATTAGTAGGGGTCTTTATTTTATTCATTTAATCAACAAGGCTAAAGCCCAATTTGCAATATCGTGGATCAACGATATGCGGGCGATTAACTCATGTAATACAAAAGTCAACCTTAGCCACATGGCTTACCACTAATGTACATTGATTTATGTCCGATTCATTATCGGTTAGCGGTTATATTCTATCACAATTACTCAAGAACAAAGATTACTTGAGCCACAAGGACTTCTACTCTACCTATATAAATACCACATTATTTTTCATAAAGGAACTACGTGGAAACTTGATCCCTAGAGAATAGATCTTGGAGTGCGTGGCGGCCATTATTTGGTTCGGTTTCATCTCTCCCAACATCAAATTCCTCTGTTTCTTAGCGCGTTCTTTACCATTGCTTTCGTTGTGTTGAAGCGGTTTATTGCGAAACATAATTGGCACCGTCGTGGGGATAGAGAATTCATTATCACGTGAAACAATCAAGATGGTAAGCACGAAGTAGACCAAATAGTCAACATATTCCTCCTACTAACAAGAATCGCAACCCCGAAATTCAAATCGGCCCGATGCATGAACCGTTGAACAATCAAGTTGCTCCTAGTAGTAGGATCAATTCTCAACATCCGATCAGTAGCGGCCCAACGCCACCGCCACCACCGCCTCCGCCGCGGTACAAGTGCCGCCACACCATAACACCTTGCAACAAGAAAATCGACAAGTCGGTAATCCTCCATGCGGTCGCCCCGTCATCCCATGTCGATCCTTCCGTTGACATGGATATGGGCGTGGACATTACTCTCCGCCAACTAAGCGGAAAAGGTGATAGTAACGGCCAATTCACCCCTAATACGGTTGGCGGGGGGTTACTGACGAGTCAAAAATTTAAATAGGAATTTGAGAAGGAAGGCGGTAAAGAGGCAAAGGCGGTGGGCGATGTTGCAAATTCAACAACATCAAAGGCGACCCGCGAAGGGATCGCGAGCCATTCCGGTGTATGGGACCGTCTTGGCGATCCACTTCGTCATCCTCGACAAGCGTACTATTTCTCAAAACCTGATCAACCGGGGCCGCTCTCAGGAGTAATGACCACTATTACCCGTACTTATGGGGAGAATCGGATTGGTAGGGATAACTACTACCCTAGACATGTCCGATCTCGAAAGGGAAGATTTACCTCACGAAGCAATTTCATGGAAGATCGCCGTCGAAATATATGTCCAACATGATGGAAGGCGGGCATCCCGCACAAAACAACAAAACATGGAGAAGTGGTATAATTATTCCGACCACCCGGCCAAGGGTGACTACCGCCTAAAGCGGGGTTCTGAGGGGGATAGACAAAGACAATCACCGGTCGAGAGTGATCGTGCGTCCGCCAAAGATCTCTAACTCCAATAAGAGATAATGGAAGGTATCCTTCTCCACGTAGGCACGACCGGGCGTCCGGTTGTTCGAGCCAATACTTTAACTCTAGCGAACAACGGTTGAAAGAGTTGATTCGCGAAAAGAACTTAACGATAGAGAGTCGAGGATGTAAGAATGAAAAACTTGGCGATCGATGATGGCGTACTTGATAAGTTTTGGTCGACATTCAAGAAGCTTACCACCATCCGACTTCAAACAACCCGATTTTGAACTTTATGATGAGTGGAAGGAGATCCCGGCTTGCATGTTCTATCGTTCAAAAATAAGTTGGTATTATGGGGTGGAGATGATCCGCTCATATGTAAACTCTTTCCATCGACTCTAAAGGGAGAAGCATTACTGGGTTTAGTGAGTTGCCTTCAAGATCAATTCACCAATTCAATGAACTAGAAAATCAGGTTTGTTAATCGTTTCGCCACAATTGCAAGGCGCCAAAGGATGTCGACTCACTTCGAACATCAAGCAACAACGTGGCGAGAAGTTCACGTACTTTTGTTACTAGGTTCCGAAGGCAAAGGCAGCAGATGTTCGGAAGTTTTTGATGGGATGCTTCTTTTAGCCTTTAAAGAAGCATTATATTATGAAAGAGACGAAGTTCGAACTTCATTGTAAGGGATCTTTACCACTCTCTAATTAAAGATGTCCCTAAAACTTCGATCACGATCGTATGTTAGGGCTTTTGAACAACACATCCGTGATCGAGGAGAACCTATCGGCCAAAGCAAAGGGACAAAGATATTCGAGATAAAGATTTTTACGAAAAACAAAAATTTTAAGCGAAAAGAACGATCGGATCAACAACATAACGATGGAAAGAATGACAATCGAAGCAAGGCAATTTCAATCGTGATGGAAAAACTCTACACGAGCTAAAACCGACCCATTTCGATGCCAAGTACTCGTTATATATGAGAAGTTGAAAAGTGGGAATCTTCTTTTCCCGCCCGTATCCACTTCGAGAAGATACCAAAGCGACAAGGGACAAAGCCTTGTGGTGTAAATTCCATAATGACTATGGCCATGAGAGAGAGAACTTTGTCGCTCTCTCCGGTCGAATTCGAAATTAGTGGAGAAAGGACTTTTGAGCGAATATCTTACGAAAAACTCTCAACAGTGATTCTTTTGCAACTTATAAGCATGTCATTAATGTCTCCCATTCTCATGTTGAGTCTCTTTCCAAAAGTCAGAGTAAGAATCAAAAGCGTTTGAAAGTTAGTTATGTTGGTGAATTTAACCGTATCAACAAAGTCGATTTTGTCAAAGGAATCCAGACCGAGACTTCTGAAGAAGAGCCCCTCCGATTCACTGATGATGATCTCCTTGGTGTATATCACCCTCACTATGACGCAGTTATAATTTCTGTGTCTATAGGTGCTTCTCGTGTTCAACGGGTAATGATCAACACAGGGGCCACCTCCAGCGTCATTTTCAGTGGATGTTATTCTCAGATGCAACTTTGCGAGGGTATGATCATCGCCGAAGACAATCCTATCATCGGTTTTGATGGGACAACATCTTCAGCGGTTGGAAGAATTACCTTACCAATCAAATTAATGAACAAAGAAGTTGAGCTCGATTTCTTATTGATGGACTGTCGATCCCACTATAACGCAATTTTGAAGGCCGAGATGGATACATTCCATGGGGCTGTAGTCTCCACATTTCATCGATGTGTCAAGTTCCCATTCTCACGGGCATATTTGCAAGGTTAAGTAGTGACCCGTATCCGCCCATTCTGTCATGACAAAGCAATGGATGACTATAAAAATCTGAAGTTCAAGGTAATACGATCCTTGCAAGTGCCACCCTGAGTTCACGATTACCAAGCGTGCCCTCCATCTATAATATTGAGGCTCATGTGCAAGGGCCCGACGATGGATCGACTTTTGGAAGTGCAAGTAGGAGATTCAGAGAAGAAACCACCTTTATTTCCGTTGAACTTTCGAGGCATAGAACAACAAGAGTTGGTTTCCCTTTACAGTGAAATAAAGCGTATCTTAAGCTTGGAAAATTGAGGAAATGCCGGGAATAGACCATACATTTGCTGTCATAAACTTGACATTGATCCAAGTTTCGGGCCGGTTCGCCAAAACCAAGAAGAATGGCCTGATCGGAAGCTCAAAGTTAAAAAGGAGATTGATAAGCTACTTGCGGTTAACTTTATCCGACGAGTTACTTACCGAAATGGCTTGCTAATGTCGTCGCGATTGCAAAAAGAACGGACAAATCAAAATTTGTATTGACTTTACAAACCTTAACGCAGCTTGTCCGATTCATCCGTATCCATTGCCACGAATTTCCGAACTAGTAGATGTCACTTCGGGATTCCAACGCCTATCTTTCATGGATGCTTCTTCAGGGTACTACCAGATCTCTTTGAATGTTGATGACCAAGAGTTCACCACTTTCATTACCGACCAAGGCATTTTCTGCTACAAATCAAGTATGCCTTTTGGTCTGAAAAATGCGGTGCAACCTACCAAAAAGCTTGTCAATACAATTTTTCCGATCTGCTTGGGGATAATAATGGAGGCTTACATTGATGATATAGTCGTTAAATCGAAAGCTTACTTGGTGATCATCTTTCCGATCTTCAACTTGTTTTGATAGACTTAACAAGTATAACATGAGACTCAATCCGCCAAATGTTCTTTTGGCCTCTCTTCCGGAAAATTTCTGGGACCTCATGACTCGTAGAGGTATTGAGGCTAATCTGATCGGATATGTGCCGTTATTGATATGTCATCACCAAAAATAAGAAGGAAATTCAACGACTTCTTGGTGGGTCGGCTTGCCTCTTCATAGATTTATTTATAAATATTCGATCGTTGTCATCCCTTCTTCCGGACTTTAAAGGGCGGCAACTTGGAACATTGATTGTGAGATGGCATTGCAACAGTGAAGAAATACTTGGTCGATCCTCCTATATTGACAAGTCCTTTAAACGGGTCAACCGATTGGCATGTACACGCGCTACAACTCAAAGTTAGTCTTTGTTCTTTTAAATTCGATGATGGTAGACCCGTCTTTTTTATTAGTAAGGCGTTAACCGAGCCGAGTCTCGTTATTCAAAGATGGAAAAATGGCACTTGCATTGGTTCATGCCGCTCGTCGGTTAAAACCATACTTCGAGGAGGTTGGTCGAGTTTATCTTGAGTATCCCTTACGCAAGATCTTTAAGTAATGCACAAGAATCAAGCAGATTAGCGAATGGGAAAGTTATCTTAGTGCATATAGCATTGTCTTTGAAAGTCGTGCTTGCTGAAAAGGACATGCTCTAGCTTCTTTGATAGCTGATTTTCGATTGATGATTCTCCTATTGACGATTTCTTGCGCCAAGAAGAATCTATGGAAGACATTCGCCACCAATAATCGGGGGCGGCGAAGATAACTTGCAAACGCAATTCCTAATCCAATTGACCTAAGGATTGTTTATTCAGATGGCTCCCATAATAAAATCTGGTCCGGAATTGGATCGCGTTTTGTTAAACCCCGGCGGAGAGAAGATTGAGAAATTGCGGCGACTTGGCTTACGCCGCTTCAAATAACGGCCGAGTATGAGGCTGCGGTTTGTGCCTTGAGAACGGCTTTGAATCTGGGGCCGAAAGCTCGGTTATACCGCATTCTCGCCTTGTAGCCAATCGGTTTGGCGGGTCTTTTGAAGCAAGAGATGACCGTGATGGCGGCTTATCTTGGTTTGATACATAGCCTTGCTCGACAATTTGATAGCATCTCTATCACTCAAAGACCCGAAATGACATACGCCATCTTTGATTCATTGGCTTATCTATCCGCCGCCATGAGAAGCGAAGAGTCAAGACACATCACTCTGGAGTTCCAGAAATTGCCAAGCATTGACTTTACCGAAAAAAAAATTGCATGACTTGTATGTACATGAAAGCAATTACTTGTTTGGCTTTGTGCGCAATGCGAAATCGACCCACGATATAATCGCACCAATCATGACTTCGGAGGCGGAAAAAGGGAGATGGAAAATTCACAACATGACCATACTTTGGATCTTCCATTAGAATCTGTAGATCCGTTTGTTCCTCCTGAATTCGCTCCCGAAACAGATAGTGAGTTGGCACATGAAGCAGATGATAGTTCTGAAGTTCCCGATATGATACTATCGAGCCGATGATAATCTCCGATCTTATAAGATTAAATCTACCTTATATCCACTACTTGCAAGTTTCTTCGCTTCCGCCCGGAACCAAAACTTCATTTGAAAGAATCAAACGCGTGATGCATGGAAGTTTTGGTAATATCTCATTCTTGACGGAAGTTTGCACTTATATCGCAAAGGCTCGGACTTAAACCCTATGTTGCGATGTCTCTCAAAACAGGAAGGACTTCAAGTTTTGGAAGAGATTCACTCCGGCTTATGCGGAAGCCACTCCAAGGGGCGAAGTTTAGCTCATAAGGCTATGACACAGGGCTATTGGTGGCCAGAGATGCAAAAGGATGCAAAACACCTATCTGAGAGGGTGTGAGCCATGCCAAAAGCATGATAATATGAGTAAATTACCTGTTACTGAGTTGCATCCCATGCTAAGCCCGTGGCCATTTGCCAAATGGGGCTTAGACATTATTGGTCCTTTACCTAAAGCTCCAGGTAGTATACGATTCCTTCTTGTGGCCACCGATTACTTTACCAAATGGGTAGAAGCAAAGCCTTTGGTCCAAATCCATGCTTCCAACGTCAAAATGTTTTTGTGGAGAAATATTGTTTGTCGTTTTGGCATCTCTGTGGCACTTGTATCAGATAATGGTAAACAATTCGATCTTTGAAGAAATTAAATTCCGGGTTACGTGCTAATTTAAAGATACGGCATAACTTCTCCGCACCTTATCATCCATGAAGCCAATGGGCAGGCGAAGCCACCAATAAGGTGATTTTGGCCAACCCGAAGAGGCGCTTGGTATCGCGCCAAAGGAAATTGGGTCAAGGAGTTACCAGCTGTCTTGTGGGCTTATAGGACAACGCCAAAATATTCAACTGCATTATCACCTTTTAACCTTGCATATGGTGCTGAAGCAGTCTTACCTACAGAACTGATTTCCAGTACATCTCGGTCAGTTGCGGTTGAAACAGGTTCCAATGACACTACTTTGGCTCAGTCAAAAGCTCTTATTGATGAGGTTAAGCTCTCGAGGGACTCAACAATGACTTATTAATTATCAAGCTGACATGAAACGGAACTACGACAAGAAGATCCGTCCTAAGTCTTTTGCTCCTGAAGAATGGGTTCTCTGTAGAAACCCAAAGCTTATAGAATCAGAAAAGTTTGGAGAAAATTGGCAAGGACCCTACATCATAGATCGTCCAGCATCTAAGGGGTCATATTTCCTTCGTACTATTTCTGCAAGAATGATAGAGAAGCCATGGAATGCTTACCACCTTCGCAAGTTTTACCGTTAGGAAATTTGTTGCATTTTTACATTACTCCATCAATAACAAATCTATCCATCTATGTAGTTCGTTCTATTTTATCCATCAATAAAGACATTCAACTTCCATTCTCTTAGTTTGGTTGTCATTTTACATTACTCTATTCTTCTGTACTCTTACTTTCAACAATGTCATTCATTAATGTTCATGCCAGAAAGGTCATCCATATTATGACTTTTTCGGTCAAAGTAAGTCACATTCATGCCTACTTGACGGAAATCCGAGTCAATAAGATGGTTATTCTTGCTCGGAACAATTATTGCAATACTCCCACAATACAGTATCCGTGCTGATTCCACTACTAAGGCAATGGCGTTGTGTTTTACTTTGGTCTCGATTACCGCGGTGACGACTTTGAACTGTGACAACTCCAACAGTTTGTCGGGCGATTAGCTTCACGCGTTGATTACAATATTTTAACACCTGAATAGCTAGGTTCATGGAGGACGATCATGTCCCCTTTGCCTTTCAATAACTTTCTCCAATGGTTCTATATTAGGAGGTTTATTCTATCTACATGGGGGCGTCTCGTTCTTTATATTTATAAATCAACAACACAAAGTTTTATGCAGGTATGTTATCTGACATCACATTAATATTCAATAGCCAACACATACTTTATTTTTATTTTCATAAAAAGAATTTTTAGCTCTACGGTATTACATACTCAAAATCACATGATCATTGGTTTGGGAAAATCCAATGGTTCTTTCCCAACTTTTCGCATATACAACTCGTACAAATCTTTGTAATTCATCTTCTCACGTTCTAGTTCATCTCCCATTTCTATTAAAGTCTCACAATTGTCTTCACGGACGATTCACGATTATTGCCATTTGCGTGATGATCATTGGCGAGCAGCTCGTTTAAATCATCATTCACTTGTTATTTTTCTCTACCTCTTTTTTGCACGCGTTTAAGTTCACGATCTTTGGTCGCCACGAGTGACTTCAATTCTATCACATCTGCTTTTAAGTGTTTCGTTCCTCCATTATCTCCGCGGGCTTTCCGAATTCTTCGATGACGATCTCTCCTCTGCTTCTTCCGTCCGGCCGGTTAAGCCTCTTCTAACTCTCTGGATGGTTCCGCTTTAACGCTTTGTTTGCCTCTTCCAATTTTTGTTGAGTATCTTCACTTTCTCTATTTCTTCTAAGGCATTGACTTCATTGAACGATATTTTTCTTTTGCGACTTTTTTCATGAATTTCTTTGGTCCATTACTACCGCCGTTTTAACTGCGGCAAAAATATCTGGTTTCATCAATCTTTCAGACTTAAACACAAGTGTGCAATAAATAAAAAAAAAAAAAATACTATCATACCTGGTTCATACTATCGAAAATCATTGACACTGCTCTGTCATATTCTCCGATGTTCTCCGTATTCTGGTCACACTTTTGATATTTTTCGAGCCCTTCCATTGGCGTAATCCCGGGCGATCCCTTCACTTCGTCTTCCAAACTTGACAATCTCTGCTTCATCTACCAATTTCATCAGATTAGTGTTGGACACAAATTTTTTACCGTCCTAACGCAATAGTAGAATTCAACGGTCAACTTCATCATTAAGATTCTATGGTTTTCCTCCATGAAGTATTACCCCGACGGTGCTTTGCGATTGGTGGTTGGATTTTTGCTCTGCATTTTGTTTTGCGGTTGTTTTCTTTCCGCGGACTTTGTGATCTTATTTGCACACTATCTTTTGTAAGTATCAACTGTTTAGTTCTTTTCCCGCCATTCTTTTCACGTATACCAAACCGAAGCGAGATATTACATCTCACCACACTTTTACATTTATATGTTTTCTACGGTACATACATTTTCCTCTTGATGTTGCGTATGTATTATCTTTCGTCTGGAATGTTTTGTGCATTGTAGTCTCGTCCCTCGAGGCATCATACATTGTAACGTTGTTTTTTTCTCTTGATCTCCGTTCGCCCGTTTTCTTGTGGCACATCTTCTTTTGTACAATTCACTTTTTTTGCTTGGCAAACTCAGCACTAGTTCTCGCTGTGTTAACTCCGTTCCATCTTCTTTTTCACTATCGCTATCGCTGCCAAATATTGCATTTTTGAGACTCTTACTCTTCTTCGCCATTTCACTATGTGCCTCCTTGGACCTATCGGGCCGTTGTTCGATACCCCCATAATGTCGGAAATCAACGATATCATCAAAGTAGCTCAGATCTACCAATCTTTCATCAGAGCATTCATGAAAGAAGAAACGAAGATTGTTCTCCACTTCCTTGTCCAATTCAATGTCTGGTAGTGTACTCGCGTTTTCTGTTAGACACAAAAATAACTCGTGTTAGTCAACAGTTTACTCGTAGTACAATTTTCAATACTTATGTTTTGGCTTACCTCGAAATTTGTTCGGCACTTTAAACTCGGCCAGTTCCACTTCCTTCGCATGGCCCGTGCAATCTATCCCATCCGATGTATACTTTTGGAAACCCTTTAAAACTTCGTTTGAATCCTTGAATTCAACTTCAAATTTTATGTACCCTTTTTTCGTCGGTATGGCTTTTCGGTCATTATCAACGCCAAGATTTCTTGAGCCCCGAACCTTCCGTTAAATTCATTTTGTAAACGGTTCTCGTAAAGATTAACTAACCGAGCGATATTGGCGGTTGTCCCTGCAATTTGCCACCACTCCGATAATTAAGCTATTTCTTTGCTCAACGGAATTGCGTTCCTGCAATTTAATTGTGTGTAAAGTCATTACTACTTCATCTTCTTCGACTTTCGTTTCAAATTCGTTACACTTCATCCATCTCAAATTTCGAGTCCTAGTATTTTCTTTATTTCCTTCAAATAACCATCGGCGCGGTTCCAGTGGAGTCGGCCAGATCGTCACCTTCTTTCCACCTCACCAAGTCTGCGATCGTCATCGAGTTTTCTTCTCGAGTATTTTTCACCCGTCTGGTACGGTAGTTCTACCTGCACAAAACAAAAAGAATAATCGGGTCAAATTGCTCGAAAACCGGGTTCACTGAGTCCGCAAGGACGAACCAGGCCAACTCAATGGGACACAGGTACGGTGCCCTTCCTTGGAGGGCGTTTCACCGTATCTTGTTTGTTCCTAACTCTTCCGATTGCACATGGCCAGTTTATTAAGAGCGGTTATGATGCCCTTCCTTAGAAGGCGCTGCACTATATCGTATTTGGTTTATAACTTTTTGGGTACAGGCGCCTTCTTCTTCTTCATTTTTCCCCATCGCGCAACACCAACTAGTTCCCTTTTGTCTCGTCTCCACATGTTCGATACAGAGAGTTCCTAAGAACATACTTCAAACGGCCATGCGTACCATAATAAAACAAGAAAAGAAGAGAATACACCAACAAGACATACCGCGACGAAGTCGGGCTTCATGCTCGCGATGCTTTTATGATTCCAAGCAATATGCTTTGACGCGCATTGGGTGTAGCGGCCGCAATCTTTGGAAGTCTGTTCAAGGTGCTCTCTGTCATAAAAAAATTAACGGGACACCCCAATGTTTGTTTCCTTTCCATTACCGCGGTGTGGGGTTTAAGGGCAACCACACCCATACGGTTTTCTGGTTTTACTCGCCGAAAAGACTCCACAAATGGAACGGCTTGGATCGCCATTCATCCAATCACAAAGTTCCAGTTTAGGACTCACAGGGAGGACCTTTAGCGGCGTAAACGTAACACATAAACAGCGTACAACAATGGTCCCTGCCAACCATGGCGATATCTAGCAATATCGGCAATAGTGTAACGGCGGAAGGGTGAGATGAGTGATGGAAAAACGTGCACGCTAGTCAAAGCGAAGACGAACGATCTTTGCCGTATCTGGGACGAAGTTGCATTTTATCGCCTCGTCCTGTTCGGTTGATTGGCGAAGATTATTTTTTATGAGATGGGATGTGCGGCTACAACACTTATATAGGTTTACGAGGCTTTCCAGTGTTGGTGGGATTCTTCTCCAACTCCAACTTCATCTCTACTCTCAATTCTTATCACATCCGAAACACTTTGAGTCTAATTAGTATTTACCTTACTTTTATTACTTTTATTACTAAACTGACCCTGCGTTTAATTTTCAACGGTATAATCCAAGTATCGCTATTCCGTTGGCACGCATCGTCGAATTCAAATTTCGTATTATTACGTAATGCGTTCGGTACAAGTTTCAACAATCAATTTCGTTCGCAATTTTTCTGTGCATTTTTTCCGCCATTTTTTAACTACAATACGTCCCGTATATGTTAATTTTACATTATTTCCGATAATTCACGAATTTTTCCGACTGCCCATAGTCTTATCGTTTACATTCATACGACACTTTGTTATACATTCCGCTTACTTTTTTCTTATTCCAAGTTTTCCTTGCAGTTATCTTCTCTTCTTTGCCATGTGACCTTTGTTCGCATGACAAAGAGAGCGATGTTCGACCCCACCTACATTAAAACGCCCATTAGTAGGGGTCTTTATTTTATTCATTTAATCAACAGGGCTAAAGCCCAATTTGCAATATCATGGATCAATGTACAGGCCCATTAACTCATGTGTCTAAGGCTGAACCTTAGCCACATGGCTTGCCACTAATGTACATTGATTTATGTCCAGATTCATTATCAGTTGACAGTTATATTCTATCACAATTACTCAAGCAACAAGATTACTTGAGCCACAAGGACTCTCTACTCTACCTATATAAATACCACATTATTTTTCATAAAGGAACTACGTTGGAAACTTGATCCCTAAAGAATAGATCTTGGACGCGTAAAGGCAGCCATTATTTGGTTCAGTTTCATCTCCCCCAACATCAAATTCCTCTGTTTCTTAGTGCGTTCTTTACCATTGCTCTCGTTGTGTTGAAGCAGTTTATTGCCGAAACAGATAACAAATAATTGATACAGTTCCGGCTGGACTCTATTAAAGCACAGCTGCATTAAGCTTGGGATAAGATTATTGCAACCCGACGAAAGTCCGTACTTTGCTTTTTTAGCCATGAGGTGGGCATATTGAATCAACGACCTTGGGGAGTAGATAATCTTAAAGAAAACAAAAGACATAGACAGAGAGGTAATCTCTTGCAAAAGACTCGACACATGCCACAATAAGTATGAACTGCAGCCTTGAACTGTTTGAACTAAGCTTTTTTTTTTTTTTGGTAAAGGTTTGAACTAAGCTTTGGCAGTCAAAGCAAACCACTAACTTATTTATACCCAGGAGCGACGCATGTTCAAGCCCAAGCTTTAGGGCTTGGAGTTCTGATTCTTTTGCGGAATTGACTGCGATGTGCTTGCTTCCTGCAAAAAATAAAGGTTTATGCCATTCATTAATGGTAAAACCAGCACCAGCATTACTACTTATTGGATCAAAACCACCATCTATACAAAGCATGAATAGGTTTTCCACATGTTTTTGTGTAATAGAGTACTTGAGGTTAACAGAAGGGTGATTCATTAAAATAGATTGTTGGGCTTGTGTCAAAATATTTGAACAAATCAAGCGCTTTATAAGCATTGTCAAAAATAAGATTATTTCTATCAAACCAAATAAAGTAAGCTACATTAGCTAGAGTAGTAACATAGGCTAAAATATCATCCTTATTTACATCATGACCAACTATCTTGTTGATTACTTCTTGTACGCAGAAAACAGAGTATTCCAGAGTCAAAACAAAAGCTAGAGGTGAAGCAAACCAAATTTTAGTAATCTTAGGACAAGTAAACATAGCATGCTCTATAGTTTCAATGGAAGAATCGCATTGTGGGCACTTGTCAGAAGTACAGCTATGCCGATCAAATAAAATTTTACGAGTAGGTAAAATATTATGCATCATTTTCCATAAAAAGGTTTTAATTCTAAGAGGTGAGTGAATTTTCCAAATCAGATTCCATGCTTGTTTAAGATAACCATAATGATTACTAGTATTAAGCAAAATAATTCTATCCTTATTAAGAAACCAATGATAAGCAGATTTTACCGAGAAACAACCATTTTTTTCAAGAGACCAAAACATCTTTTGAGAATGAGTATGGAGATGAATCTTAGTATGAATAATCACATCTCTAATATGAGGTATAAAAATACTATCAATAATATCATATTTCCAAGAAAAAGTTTAATGATCAATTAGGTCAGACACAAAAACAAAGTCAGAATTACAAGGTTGGGGACCAAAAGGCTTTTTATACGGAAGAGATGGAATCCAATTATCCTCCCATATTTTGATGTTATCCCCTGTAGATATACTCCAACAAGGTATTGAAGATATCTCATTTTTTAATTTTGGTTACATTTTTCCACCAAGTGGAAGCCGATTTTTTTGTTGTAGCTTTCAGAAAATGAACATTCCTAAAGTATTTGGCTTGGAGAAGCCGAACCCAGAAAAGGTCTGGTTCAGTAATAATTTTCCAACATATTTTGGATAAAAGGGCTTTATTTTGGGAATAAAAATGTTTAAACCCATAGCCCCCATTGTTTTTTTTTATTACAACACTGGTTCCAATTTATCATATGCATTTTATTATGATCAACCTCATTTGTTCCCCCACCAGAATTTTGCATGAAGCATGTCCAAATGATGGCAAATAGATTTAGAAAAAAGGTTAGTATGCATAGAATAAATAGGAATAGCAGAAGTAACACTTTTACCAACAAAAGAAAGAAGAGCTTCGAATTCCAAGAAGATATTTTAGCAGAGATATTTTTAATAACTTTACGAGTACTAACCATATTTGGTTTATTAAGATTAAAATCAATGCCTAAATAAATATTATTAGAATTAGAAAGTGGGATTTTCATAATTCTAGACAAGAGTTTCTTATGACGATGGTGAACATTTTGACTAAAAAGAAGGGAAGACTTATTAAAATTAAGGGTGATTTAGCTTTTGGGCCCAATTATAATTGGATAATTTGCATTTGGTCACCAATTGATCGTTTATTAGACATTGGGCCAAAATTGACGGTGATCCGTCCATACTTTTTGAAATGGCTAATTTACCCTTACACATGTACTGCACGTGATTAAAATGAACGGGCAGAGATCAATATTATTTTGAGATCAACGGCCAACACGACTTTATATCCTGACCGTTTAGTTGTAACACGTGTCGTAATCTCTCACTAACTATCCTATTAGCGGGAAAAACACTCAGTTTACCGCTCTCTCACCCTAACATCTTTCATTTTCAGACAACACTCTCTCATCATCTTCAGACAACACTCTCTCATCATCTTCAGACAACACTCTCTCAACTCACTTTCTTCATATTTTCTTAAAGTAGCACATTTTGGAGTATCAGTTCAAACCCTAGATTATTGGGTGGAAGTAAATGTGGTAGCTTTTAGCACTTTATGATATGATCTTTGGATTAAAGCTCAAGGAAAGTCAGTTTGTAAGTACAAACTTTTCACTTCATTGTTTAGTTTCGTTTGTTCAGTTGTTTTTTACAGTTTGCATGTTTTGAATGTTTGTTTTTTTTAAATCTACGTGGTTGACCAAACCCTAATTTGCTATTAAAATAATTGGCCCAACATCTAATTGTCTATTAAAAATTGCCCTAATCCTAATTTTTTTTAATAATAATGTGGTCCCAAACCCTAATTTTGGAAACAAATAAATTGGTGTTTTTTACTAAAATTGGACACACTTTGAATTTGAATAATGTCAAATAGGTTCAAGTGAGACTCATCTGTATTGTATGTGTTGTAAAGTAACTTGTTGCTTATTGTCTCTCACAAACTTGTCTCTCTGTCATATAGTTGAATATCAAATGGGCAAAAGTAAGGGCAAGGGTGTTAGGAAGGGCAAGGGTCCATCACGAAGGAGGGGTGAGGATTATCCACCCCATTTAATGGGCGTTTGTAGATTTGGGTATAACAATTACCCTAATGATAAGGTTATGCTTGCCAGAGCTTATGTTGATGAGCATGGTGATAACGTTTCTCGTCAGGAAGTCCATGAGCATCTTTCTGAATATAGGGACAAGAAAGAAGCACAAAGGGTGGCTGTAGGACTACCTCCATATTCATCAGATGAGGAGGGATTATTTCGAGGATGAGGAGGATTATCTTGAGGACTGTTTTAGGAAGGGTAAGTGTAAGGGTAAGGCTAAAGGTGAGGGAAGTTCAAGTCAAACACATCTTGGACAAGGAAATCAATTAAGCACAACCTAAGATGGTTGTGCAAGCTTTAATGTGTCCTGAAGAGTATCAAGCTCTACAGACTGCACTCAAGAATAAGAGGAAGAAGTGATGGTTTTAAAGCTTTATGTTATTAGGGACTCATGTTATTAGGGACTCATGTTTCAATGTTATTAGGGACTCATGTTATTATGCTATGTTTGGTTGTTAAGTATGTGAGGATGCTACTGTGTTATGTTTATGTTTGGCTGTTAAACTTATGTTTATGTTTTTTATGAATGGTCCTATGGTTTTTATATGATGTTTCAATGTTTTGAAGTTTATGAAATGAAATGAAGTTATCATATGTTCTATATCTTGATATCAGTTATTTACCCTTATTGTTATTCTATGATTGTATCAGTTATGGGTACTTTGAGAGGTGATAGGATATTTAGGTTGCACTATGATGGTTTTTGGATGCCTTTTGCACCTGGCAAGCTTAGTTACTCTTACTATAGGGGTGTGGGGAGTTGTAACTATGAGGTGAATGGTGATGAGATGTGTTACCTTGATTTGCTTAAGGAGATACATAAGAATTTTGGGGATGAGAAACCTGTCTCATGTGTCCAATTCATTGCTAAGGGACATTTGACTTATTTTAGTAATGATAATGATATGTTGAAGATGTGGGATTTGATTAAACCTGAAAGGAATGGCTTGTATCATTTATTTGTCACATTGGCCACTTTGAAAGAAACCCCAATCCTAAGTAAAGGCCCTCCCAAAATTGGGCCCAATCAACAACAACATAAAGCCCAACCCAGTCTGAATAAGCCCTTCAAGCCTCCAATATCCACAAACCAGTCTCCAATCCCAGCCACATCAAAACCAACAAGCCCAATCAACCATGAAATAAGGAAATCACCTAGACTTACTGCATCAATCCCAACAACACCAAAAGCCAAAAAACAAAGGGTGGTTGAAGTCAGGAAATCACCTAGGCTTAACCATGTTCCTTCCAATACCCCAACAACACCAAAAGCTCCAAACCCAATCAATGTTCAGCTAAGAAAGTCACCAAGACTTCATCCTACACCAACAGTACCTATGAAAGCCAAGAAACTCTTGTTTGGGCATTTACCTGAAGTTGTCTCTAATGTTGAAGCTGAAGTTGTCTCTAATGTTGAAGCTGAAGTTAGAGTGGAACCTCAACTTACTGCAGAGGATGTGATTAAGGATTGGACAACTGTGATTGATAGTGGTGTGGCATTTGAGGACTTGGTTGACAATGAAGTTGAAGATGGTGGAGCTAGTGAGGATGATGAGGTTGATATGTTTATACAAGTGGGAGTTGAGTATGGTCCTAGTATTAGGCTGACTACTGGTTATATTAGTGATCCTTCATCTGATGAGGAAGATATTGATTTTATGCCTAATCCTAAAGACAAGGGTGACAATGATGATGAAGTACATGATTTGGTGGATGAGCAATTAGATTTGGATAGAGATAATATTGATGAGGATGATGACATCTCTTCTTTTGTGAAGTTACCAAAGAATTTGTATGCATCTGAAGAACAAGAAAGAGTAGAGGGAAATCCAAGCACAGAAACAAGATGGCAACTGCTGCCCAAAATGGAATGGAGAACATATAAAGAGTGTAGGGAGTTTATGAAAAACCTAACAATATACCAAAAGTTTAGTTATGAGCAAGTGAGAAATAATAAGAGCAGGATCCAGTTGAAGTGTAAGGATAAAGAATGTGGTTGGAGGGTGTACTGTACTGTTATGAGTGACAAACACACTTTCAAGTTGAGGAACTTTGTGGAGACTCACACTTGTGAGGCTGATGAAAAAAACAAAAATGCACAAGCAAAAGCAAAAGCACCATGGGTAGCTGATAAGTTGGAAGGTTTTCTAAGATCTCATCCACAGATGAGGCCCAAAGACTTAATGTTGGAAGTGCTCAACCAATTTGGGGTACAACTTTCTTATTGGACTGCTTGGAAGGCTAAAGTTAGAGTGCTTGAGAGGATCAATGGTAACTATGAAGCTAGTTACCATAAGATAGCAGAACTCAGAGCACAAATACTTAAAAGGAATGAAGGATCATTTTCAAAATGGTATAGGTATCAAGATGGTGAGTTTGTTGGTTTTTTCCTGGCCTATAAAGCATCACTTGATGGATTTGTTCAAGGATGTAGACCAGTTGTTGGTCTGGATGGATACTTTTTGAAAGGTAAATATGGAGGTTGTGTATTGAGTGTCATTGGGTTAGATGCACAAAATGGGCTATTTCCTCTTGGTATATATAAATGCAGGGGGGAAGATAAAGATATATGGAATGAATTCTTGAAGAATCTAAAACCACACTTGAACAAACACCCTGAGACTCTTACATTCATATCGCATGCATAAAAAGGGACTCATAGATGCTGTTGATTCCAAATTTCCTTTTGCAAATCACAGGTACAGCAAATTATGTTTTCTTATCCCAATTATTTTAGTTATTATATATATCATATTTCAGTTGCATTTGACAAGAAGACTGCTTTGTTTTATAGATTTTGTTTTAGGCACATGTATAAGAATTTTAAGAAAGATTTCAAGGGTAATTACTTGCAAAGTCTGAGTTGGGGTGCAGCAAAGGCATATAAGGTACCTGAGCATGACATGTTTATGGATCAGTTGGAGGAGGATGACCTAGAGGCAAAAGAGTGGTTAGACAGAGAACCCAAAAGCTGCTGGGCTAGGGCACATTTTGATGTCACATCAAAATGTGATGCTATAACAAACAATTTCAGTGAGTCATTTAACAACTGGATCCTAAAAATTAGAGATAAACCTTTAATTCAGTTTGTGGACAAATATAGCTAGTCTGGCAGTTATGAGCTTGCTGCATCAAAGAAGAGAGATTTCATGTGAGATGCCAGATAATGAGTTGATTCCAGCTGCTGCTGATGTCATTGCAAGACTTGAGAAGAAACACACCAGATATAAGGTTTCAGGAGTGTCACTCACTACCTATTGTTCCATCAACATCAAAAGTGAAAAAATATTTGTAGTGGACTTGTCTAAACAAGAATGTCAGTGCATTGTTTGGCAAATGACTGGGCTTCCATGTGTACATGCTATAGCTGTGATCAGACCATTGAGGCCAAGAAAAGAAAGTTGGGCAAGGTAAATTTTTACTATTAACCTTTAAATTATATGATATTGATATGCTAATGGATTCTAAACCCTAAGTATAACAATTGAAATTTGAATATAAACAGGTATTGTAGTCCATACTATCATATCAATGCATTCAGAGCAACTTATGCTGTTTTTATATTTCCATTTGATAATGAGGAAGATTGGGGCAAGGTAAATTGCTTTTGACTTGTGCATGCATGTTGTTATATGAACTGGTTAGGTTACTTATAAGGGTTTGACTTGTGCATTGTTTAATGTTAATGACAGGTTCAACCAGAAAACCATGTAAACCCTCCACCACTTGAGAGGCATCCAGGTAGGCCTAGAAAACAGAGAATAAGAGCTGATGATGAAGAGAAGGCGACAAGTAATAGAAAGTGCAAGAAATGTCATGAGCCAGGGCACAATAGGAGGACATGTCCACTAGGAAAGGGTGAAGGTAGGAAATCTAAAAAATTAAAGCAATCAGTTGAAACCAATGAAGATAATGAAGCCAATGAAACCAATGAAGACAATGAAGCCAATGAAGCTGAGCCTCAAAATGTGGACAACAATGAAGGTGAACCTCAAGTTGAGAATGTGGACAACAATGAAGGTGAACCTTAAGTGAATGATATCCCTATAGCAAGTAGAGGTGGTGGCAGAAGAGGTAGGGATCACAATGTCAATGTGCATGAAGTAGTGAATGAACCAGAAGTTCATGAAGTAGTGAATGATATCCCTAGAGCAACTAGAGGTGGTAGAGCTGGTGGTACAACTGGTGGTAAAGTTGGTGGTACAGCTGGTGGTATAACTGGTGGTACAGTTGGTGGTACAGTTGGTGGTAGAGTTGGTGATACAGCTGGTGGTACAACTGGTGGTAGAGTTGGTGGTAGAGCTGAGAACCAAGAAGATATGGTACAAGAAGTGTTGCAAGCAGAGAAGGTAGAGCTGAGAACCCAAGAAGATATAGTACAAGAAGTGTTGCAAGCAGAGGAGGTGGTAGAGGCTTGGGCTGGTGGTTAGGTGAAGATTCACAACCACCCTCCACACCAGGACAATCAACACCTTGCCCTGTGTTCAGTGAGTCTCTTACTCAATCCCAACCCAATTAGTGGATGTCTTGCTTAGTTGAGATACTCAGTTTATTAGGCAATGACATGTTTTTGGTTTGTCATTTTATTTTGATGGTGGAGATATACTGACTAACTGTTGAATTTGTTGTTGATGGCAATGTTGAAGCATTTTGTTGGTATTTTGTTGGTTGTTTACAAACTTAAGCATCTGTGTCTTTGTTTGAATGAATGAATGAAGACTAATCATACTTTTTGAAGTTTTATAATAACTGTTATAGGTAGAATATTATGTTTATTCATATAGAGTACTGATTACATCCTCTCTCATCTCTCACACTCTCTCACAAGATTTCACACACACAATCACACCATCCGGCACTAGTAGGTAGATGACATTGTTCACATAGGAGACAACCCTTGCAAATAGGAGATTCTTCCTTGCATAGTTGACAGACTTGTGTAATCACCTCTTTGTTTGAGTAAATCTCCTACACAGCACCACAACCATTCCTTGAGCACCTAAGAAACTTTTTCTCTAGGGTTCTAGTCTCATTGTACTCTATAACCACACGCGATAAAGCCACAACAATATGCTTTAGGGCAGTGAAGACCTATGTAAGAGCATGTTGAAGCATAATGTCCTTTTTCCTTACAAAACTGGCAGACCTGCAAAAAAAACTAGATGCTTATATTAGTGGTTAGTGCCAAATTTATCTACCATATTAGGGATTAGTCCTAATAAAGATAGTTTATTTTGCGTTTGGGCCAACGAACTGCCATTATAGAAGTTAGAGCTCTAACATGTCAAGAGGTGTGAAACATACCTTTGGAGAAGAGACAAGAACAATTTCACAACTTCCACCCATTGTTTGTTGTCAAAATTGAAAAAGTTGTAAATTGGACAACTGCTAATGGAGGCTCTCATGGTGGAACTTCCTCACAATATATAGAGAGTGAAGATGAGTGAAGAAACCGACTTCTAACGGCTATTTAATTGGGACCGTTAGATTATATCTCAGATCTTACCGTTATTTTGGGGTTTTGATGATATTTGAAAAGTCTCGAGATAAACACGCAAGGGTGTTTTAGGCATTACAAAAAGTTGTTTTGGGCCCAACAAATCGAAGTCACGAAAAACACAGAATCATAGATGGATCATCAGTCAATTTTGGCCCAATGTCTAATAAACGATCAATTGGTGACCAAACGCAAATTATCCAATTATAATTGGGCCCAAAAGCTAAATCAACTTGCTAACCCGGACATCAAACAATACTCATTCATTCATGCATTTTAATAGAATATGGGCTTCATTAATATTAGCTCTAATAAAAGGAAACAATCATCGGCAAACATGAGGTGTGTTCACGGGGAGAGCATGCCTAGCTATACAGATACCATGCAGATTATTATTAGCTTGAAGATGAGAAATATGCCTAGAAAAAACACTCAGAACAAAGAATGAAAAGAAAAGGGGAGAGGGGATCACCCTGCCGTAATCCCTTTAATGCTGAGAACTTACCAAAGGGGGAACCATTCAGGTTAATAGAGAAAGAAGAGGTAGTAATACAAATAGCAATCCAATCAATCCATTTTTGACAAAACCCAAAGTGCTGCAAAACTTTGAAAAGAAAAGGTCATTCAAGTTAATCAAAAGCTTTATGCATGTCTAACTTTATAGCCATACAACCTTGCACACCTTTTTTTGTTTTTAGCTTTTGAAGAATCTCTTGTAGAATGATTGTATTATCAGATATTTGTCTATGTTTTACAAAAGCAAATTGATGAGGAGAAATTAAATCAGGAAGGAGAGGTTTAAGTCAATTGGCTAAAATCTTAGATAAAAGCCTATATAATATTGCATAAACTAATAGGCCTAAAGTTTTTCACTTGATTTGGGTGTGGAACTTTAGGAATAAGGGTAAGATTTGTATGATTAAAGGATTGGAGCAGAGAGTTATTTGAGAAAAAATCTTGCATAACACGAAACAAATCATCTTTTAAAAGATGCCAATTATCTTGGTAGAACAGAGGCGTAAACCCATCTAGCCCAGGTGCCTTGCAGGGTTCCATAGCAAACAATGCCTCATGTAACTCATCAATATTGACATGCCTAATAAGATTATCATTATCAACACTACTAACAATATTAGGAATATAAGGCAGATGATCAGGAATAATAGGATTACTAGTAGTGAATAAGGTACTAAAAAAATTGACAATGTGGTTACCAATGTCTTTCCTATTATCAAACCAATTATCATTATCATCTTTAATTTCACACACAAAATCTTATTAAGACTCATTCGACGGTTAACATAATTATGAAATTTTTTTGTGTTATTGTCACCCAAGGATAGCTTCAAAAAACGAGATTTATCTCTCCATAAAGCCTCTTGTCGAGAGTTGAGATCATGGATCTTAGTCTTAATGCCAATTTCCAGAGCAATAGTGTTGTTAGTAGGATCAGAAAGTTGAATGTGACTCAAAGTTTGAAGAAGATGTTGAACTTCAAAATCCAATTTTCAAAAATGATGTTTGTTCCAAGAACAAAGATTTTTTGTTACATTGTGCATATTATCCAGAAAGTGTTGAGAGGAAGAGTAATCAGATACATTCCAACTATCTTCCACCACATTTTTATATGAAGGATCCATAGTCCAGGAGGACTGAAACATAAAAGGTTTTCTAGTTTTGTCATGTGAGGGATTTGTATAAAAAAATATCATACTATGGTTGGAGTGAATAATAGGTAAGGTGAAAATAGTAGCATTAGGGAAAGTGGTAAGACCCGAACTGTTAAGGAGAGCTTTATCAATTCTTTCTTTAGTGAGTTTGAACAAAGTTTGATTATTAGTCCAAGTAAAAGATACCCTAGCAAACCCAATATCCGATAGGTTGGCTTTATGGATCAAAGCCTAGAGCTCGCTGGAAGATCTCGTAATTTGGAAAGGTTTGCCAAATTTTTCCCAGGGATGTTGCATCTCATTGAAGTCCCCAATGAGCATACAATCTTTAGTTATGTGTGGACATTGGGTTTTGAGGTGATTCCATAACAGCTATCTGTCCTGGGGTTGTGGTGGTGCATAGATGAAAGAAATGAAAAAAGGTTTCCGACTATGTGGTGATGTTAATTAAAACAACATGTATGATATTTTGAAAGGTGAAAAGGACTTGCACGTTAATATTATTGTTCCATATCAACCAAAGGTCCCCACTAAGACCATTATTAAGATTAAAAATGAGATTTGTTATATTCCTTGTCATAATATTAAACATGATAGAAATGTGCTTATCTATCTATGAAGATAATTGGATACCCTTTCTTTTTCTTTTCAAAACCTTTTGGGCTAAAAAGTCTAAAACCAAATAATTCTGATATTGCTTTTGTTTAGGATCTTATTATTATAGACAATCATTGGAATGTTAACCTTATTAATGGTATTTTTACAGAAAAAGCAAGTGAATGCTAATTTACAAAACTTTGATTCTCCTAAAAATTATTTTTGGTCAATTGAAAAAAAAAATAGAAAGTTTTCTATAAAATCTTATTATATTTTGTATTCAGCAAGATATAAATATCATTTATTATAATATAAATAAAGGTATTTGGAATAAAACTTTTGCTTGAAAATTTCTAAAGAACATACTTCCTTCCAATCAACTTCTCACTGATAGGCATATTAAACAACAAAACCTTTGTCCTAGATGCCTAAAGTACTAAGCCATCCTGATACCTTCGACCATGCTTGTTGAAAAATGGGAAATAGATAGCTTGGTCATGCCAACTTTCCCACTATTGGACGGCCTGTTAGAACCGTCTCACTTCTAAGTTTACTGCTTCGGTCATGTTTCGAAGACAGTCTAGTCTGACCAATTTTCAGAAGTCGGAGACGGCCTAGCAGGACCAACTTTCTATTATTTTCTCCTTCTTTTGTACCCACTATATAAAGGATTACAGAGAGAGAAAACATAACTTTTTCTTTGTGAGAAAGGAGAGAACTTAACCTAGAACAAAATAGAGATTTGAGAGTATTAGTGAGAAATCATTCTTAAATAGTGAGTGAAGTGAGAGCTCCTCTTGTAATCTTCTATCTTGTTCATCTAGTAAATCATTGATCTCGTCGTGTGGACGAGGGGCACATTCTCGAACCAATGATATCTAGTCTTGTGTGTGAGTGTATTATTTATCTTATTCTCTACTATTGATTATGTTTACCTTGTTGTTGATATTGTGTTGATCTTGGGTCGTTGCTTGGAAAGTTATTAAATACTTTGTTGGTAGAAAGTTCAAACATGTAAGGGTTAAACTAGTTTGTTGATGATAGCTTCCGCATTAGACGCAACAATTAGTATCGGAGCGAGGTCTACGACCTAAGATTTTGAGTTTTTGGTAAAAACTATAGTGCTCAAAATTTGTGAAGGCAAGGTGTTTGATAAAATTTCCATGTGTTTTTTTTTCTTGTGAGTTGCTTTGTGTGACTTGTGGAAATGGCTCCTAAAATGTCAAATGCAAGGTTTGAAGTAAAAAAGTTTGATAAAGAAGCACAAGAATTGACGGCAAGAGTGAGGTCAAATGATAAGACTTCCACAAGCAAGTGGAAGGGTAGTTCTAAGAAGCCTTTAAAACATGTACGGTGCTACAATTGCAAGAAAAAATGGCACTATCTAAGTGATTGCCCTAGCCCAAAAAAAAGTAACAAGATAAGTGATAAGTTGGAGAATGAGGACGTTAGTGAAGCAAGTCTTGCTTCCGACTTCGATGGGGATGATGTAAGTCTTTCGGTGTCTACACAAGACGACCACATGACCGATAAGTGGATTCTTGATTCTGGGTGTTCCTACCACATGTGTCCAAATAGGAAGTAGTTTGCTACCTATGAGAACTTGAGTGGAAGTTCCATTTTGATGGGTAATGACGTTGCTTATAAGACGGTAGAGATTGAAACTATACGGGTCAAGATGCATGATGGTGTGGTGAGGACTTTAACCGATGTGAGACATGTTTCCGAATTAAAGAAGAACCTCATTTCTCTTGGTACCTTGGATTCCAAAGGCCACAAGTTTGTAGGAAATGGTGGAGTCCTAAAGATAATTATTGGCTCTTTAGTCATTATAAAGGGTCAAAGGTATGGAAACTTGTATACTTTGTTGGGTAGTACAGTGACAGGCGATGTAGCAGTGGGTACATGTGGTGATAATTCTGAGTGCACAAAATTATGGCATATGCGCCTTGGGCATATGAGCCAAAGGGGATTGTCTGAGTTGTGCAATCGATGGCTACTGAAAGACTTGAAGAAACCAAGTATGGAGTTCTGTGAGCATTGTGTCTACGGCAAGCAATGTAGAGTCAAGTTGGGTACAAGTAAGCATAAGACGAGAGGCATCTTGGATTATGTGCATTCGGATGTGTGGGGACCCTCTAGAGTGGCTTCTAAGAGAGGTAACCGGTATTATGTCTCTTTCATCGATGATTATACACGCTATGTGTGGGTATATATCTTGAAGTCCAAGGATAAAGTTTTTGAGACATTTAAAAGGTGGAAAACAATGGTTGAGAATCACACCGAAAGAAAGGTGAAGACTTTGAGGTCTGATAATAGTACTGAGTATACTTATGGTCCTTTCAAGGAATTCTGTACGCAACAGGGTATTGCTAGACACTAGACAGTGAGGGGCACGCCGCAGCATAATGGGTTAGCAGAAAGAATGAATCGTACTATGCTTGAAAAAGCTAGATGTTTTCTTTCCAATGCCAATCTTGGAAAAGAGTTCTGGGCAGATGTAGTGGCCATGACGTGTTACTTGTATAATAGATTACCAGTTCCGGCGATAGACTGCAAGACACCTTATGAGGTGTGGACATGGAAACCAGCTGATTATGATACTTTGAGCGTGTTTGGATCTTGTTTATTACCACATGAAAGATAGTAAGCTTGATTCTAAAGCTAAGAAAGCTATATTCTTAGGCTATGCAAAGGGAGGAAAGGGATACGGATTGTGGTATCTTAAGAACCATAAGTTCCTAGTCAACAGTGAGGTTACCTTTGATGAGACTTCGGTGCTATATTTTAGCAGGCCGGATAAGGCTGGAGATAGTGGTGATTCTATAGAATCTCAAGTAATTGAGATGGAAGCGTCAGAGGATGTTATAGAGAGTGAGGTTCTTAATGAAAGAACTATACAATAAGAAGTAGAGCTACAACAACCTGAAAGCGTTAAAGTTTTGGCTAGATCAAAGCCAAAGAGAAGTGTGAAATAAGTTACGAAGTATGGGCATGATAAACTAGTGAAGCATTATGGTCGATCGGATTCGGTTGCATACGCACTGAATATCAAGGGTGATGAGCCAAATAACTTCAAGGAAGTTATTAGAATTGGCCATTGCAAAGATTGGTCGGTGGATTTGCAGGAAATGGTGGAGGCTCATGACAAGTTTTGTACTTGGGAATTTGTTTAATTGCCTAAGGGCAAGAGGGCTTTGGGTTGTAGAGGTACTCTACAATGCAAGAAGTAGAGTACCTCTAACCGATATTGGACCTTTGTGGCCATTATTGCTCTTTGTGAGCATGACTCTCTGTGAAGATATCTCTTTGTGGGCACGACATGCCCTTTGTGGGCATGACTCTTTATGGGTGACTCTTCGTTGGCAAGAATCTTTGTGGGTATAGCTCTTTGTGGGCAAGGTCCTTCGGGGCGGCTGACGGCGAGTTTGAGATGTGGTTTGAAGACTAGTTTCTTGGTGGATAGCATGGATAGTATTCGGCTCAATTTTATGTGTTAAAACCTCACCGAGGTGGAGAATGTTGAAAAATAGTAACTTTTAAAGAGTGACCCACTCTTTCTCGAGTATGAGTCACCCACATTAGGAACTTTCAAGGAGTGACCCACTTTCTCAAAGTGTGAGTCACCGCCCAGCTTAAAATTACAAAGAACTATAAAAGAGAAGTTATAGTTTTGACCGAAATTTTATGAAAAAGAAAATAGAGATATTTTAGAGAGAACATTCTTTGTGAGTGTTGAGTGAATCATTCTAAGTAAGTAAAGAGAAAGCTCCTCTTTGTAATCCTCTATCTAGTTCATCCAATATATCATAGAGCTAGCCGGGTGGACATAGGCACATTGATTGAACCACGATATCTAGTCTTGTGTGTGAGTGTATTCTTTACTTTATTCTCTACTATTGATTATGTTTACCTTGTTGTTGATATTGTGTTGATCTTGGG
This sequence comes from Coptis chinensis, assembly GCF_015680905.1. Taxonomy (NCBI): domain Eukaryota; kingdom Viridiplantae; phylum Streptophyta; class Magnoliopsida; order Ranunculales; family Ranunculaceae; genus Coptis; species Coptis chinensis. Next base: position 18,821,641 of record NC_141456.1, on the reverse strand, counting down.
TAGTTGCTTGGAGAGTTGTTGAATACTTTGTTGGTAGAAAGTTCAAACCTTTAAAGGTTAAACTAGTTTGTTGTTGATAGCTTCCGCATTAAGCTAACAATGCTCTTTTTTAAATGCCAATCCATCAAGTTAATTTGGTTTGGTATTCCTTTGTCTTTAAGGAATGATAGTTGGAATAAACGTAACACTTCTCCTTCAAGGACTTAGTTGTCCAAATCATTACTCAACCAGATGACAATGATATTATCCTACAAAATCTTACTAATAACCTCCTCAATACGGATTATTTCAATTAGTTAGATCGAAATGGTATTGCCTTCAACCCAAATTATAAATGTATGAGTACTTCTCTACTTCTGGGTAGTGTTAGCTCCTCCATTATACAACCCAATCCCAATGACCCAATATCAGACACTTAATACTGCAACACTTATCTAATGATATATATCTCATTTCTACTGATGGTGATTATGATCCGATTATGAAAAAGGCAGTGTATTGGATTCACTATTAACAAATAGCAGACAAGACATTTCTTCACGAGAAGTAAGCAAATCAATCTTAGTAGAGCTGAAGATGCAGAGTTCAAGCACTAAAGTGGGCCTTACAAAAAGCATCTCCAAGAGGACTTAAGAAATTGGTAGTTTGCTTTGATTGCCAAAATTTGGTGAAGGTAGTCAATGGTCAATCGGATAATGTTTCATGGCAATTAAACTGTCTTATGGAAAAGTTGATTCTTCTTAAGGAGTCTTTTGTTTTTTGTAGAGTGATTTTTTGTCCCAGAGATTTGAACCAACATGCACATTTGTTAGCTGAGTGTGTGGAAAGCATAATATTAATTTGGTTTGTAATATGTCTGTTGTCCATATATTAGTCAGTATGTCTTTTGATCGAGTCCAGGACAAGTTGTATGATATGTTTGTTATATGTTAATGAGTGAAAGACTGTTTTGTGGGGGAAAAACTGTGTATTTGTTTAGTTATAAATATCTCTAGCTAAGACTTGTATTTGAAGGAGCTAGTATTTTGACTGAATTTATAGGAATTTTATTGAGAAGACCGAAGTTCTTCTTTGTTATAAACTCTTATGCCTCCGGTGATTCATAGAATGGTGAGTTCTTAGTAAGGCAAGGCTTGTCCGTTCCTTTAGTTGATTTCTGTATAAACCCCCACTTTGTGTCTCATTAAGCCCACGAAATCCAAAATTTCAAGTCAATTAATCCCAAGGGCTTAATCCTAGCTACACAAAGTTCTTGGTTCTATTTATGAATATCTATCGAGTTATTTGATACCCTTTGATTCAAAACTTTCGATCACGTGTTAGATTTGGCATTAAAATATGAACAATTGGATAATGAACCCAAAGATGAGAGGTTTAAAGAGAATGCCCCAAAACAAGTCAGCTTACACCTTATTTCTAGTCAAGCACGTCAAGGGCAGAGAAAAAGTCGGCATCACCCATATAATAGGCAAACAAGTAAGCATGTGAATAAGGACGTTAGTACTTCACTAAAGAAATTTAATGATAATTGTTTAAACTGCGGGGAAGTTGGGCATACTATTCGAAGATGTTCTAAACCAAATGAACTAGTAGGCAAATGTTATAAATGTGGACACTTGGGACACTATGTTAAGAACTGCATTGGTTAATGTTAGGTATGTTTGAATTTGTTATTTACTAGTTCCTCTATTGGTACTTAGCATGTAAGAACTTATCGTATGATTATGAAAATAAAATGCTGGTTGTTTTAACGGTTAATTTCTTATGAAATTTATAATCGAAATTGTTCAGCATGTTATAGTATTATTTTCCTAACGGAGTTTTCTATTTTAAGTAAGTATTGGCTAAAAAAGAAATTGTTATTTTAAAATTTCATATTTGAGTAAATTGAAATAAATAAACCCTTTGGTAAAGGTTGGATTTGGAATTGTTGATATTGTCCAAGTTATGTATATCGTTGGAGTGTGATCCAATATACATAACATCTCTCTGTATGCATCGTTGGAGTTTGATCCAATGTATACATGTACACCGTTGGAGTGCGATCCAGTGTGCATACCACACATCGTTGGTGTTTGATCCAATGTGATGGTAGAGAGCTTGTATGCATCGTTGGTGTGTGAACCAGTGTATACTTACATATCGTTGGTGTGTGAGCCAGTGTGCATGCCTCATATTGTAGGTGTTTGATCCTATGTGATAGTGGACATAGTATAGGTCGTTGATGATATGAATCAGCCTATACGTTTTATATATTCAATTTCGAACATGTGGTGTTCGTGAGACACTGAGAGAAATGTTGATATATTTGTAAACACCAAAATGGTGGATGAAACATATGAGTTTTTAAACGAATAGTTTTGACAGGGAAGATCGTTGAAAAGGAAATTATTATATGTATATGTATTGTTAAACGCCTTAGATTAGTTAGGAAATACTAAGAGTGGAACTAACTGCCTCAGTGTGAGAGGAACTACCTTGCCTTCTTAGTATGATTTAACTCGAAGAATATGAGTTTTGCTAAATTGAGAAATAATGAGTTTACATAAGTGTTGGCAATTGAAGAAACTAATTACGTTTATTCTTTTGAGTTGTGTATGCTAACGTATACACGTATTTCTTGGGTTCTTTACACATATGGACACACTTTCAAAGTATGTGATTTGTATATTAGTATGTCTATCTATATGATATTGTATATGTGGATTCCTTTTAAGGTGTGTATACTTGAGTATACACGTATGTCTCATTTCTGATATTGGTTTACTATGATCATTGGGTGCAAGCTATAAATGAGGTGTTTAATTTAATCTCCTTACTGACATGTTCTACATTATTACTTAAAGTTTAGTTGTTGGGATATAATCTGTTAACTTTCTACTCTATAAAGATTTATTGTTTGACGTACTGTTTGTTTGGTTAATCTACACTTTACCTTGAATCTCGGGACGCGATCCTTTTAAGGTGAGTATATTATAACACCCCGTGTTTTTCTTTTATTTGTCCTATAATAATAATAATAATAATAATTAATAGATAAAACAAAAATAAGATAAATATTAGTAAGGATAGGAAACCCAGTAGGGTTAGGAGATAAACCTTCCTTCCTTGTTTTAGGGGGGGTTTGAAAACAAAAAGGAGTTCACACGGAGTTTTATAATAAAAGGAGAACACAGAGAGTTTTATAGAAGAAAAAAAAAAAGAGTTTTACTGAGAGAGGAAAAGGAAGATTTTTTTGATAGCTGATAGTCGGAGCTAATCACGGGTGAATAGTTATTTTTCTATTTCACCGAACCTAAAGTTTGACATGTATAAAGAAATAATTTTGCTGTCTATAGTTTTCGTGTATTTTTATTGCCCTTCTTCTGTTATTATCCTTGGTATTGTCGTCGTATCGTTAAAACTTGTTAAATGCTAGCATATTGATATGTTGAAATTCTAAGATTGAAATTAAACCATTGAAACTCTGAAAGTGAAGTGATTGTTAAACTCTGAAGTGATTTGTTAAACTCTGTTGAAACTCTCAGAGTGAACTGTTGAAAACTCTGAAGTGATTGTTAAACTCTATTGAAACTCTGAGATTTAAATTGAACTGTTAAAAATTGATTGTTGAAACTTGTATTGTATATTCTTTGAACTTTTATACTGTGGTTGTGTTGGTTGATTGATTTGTGAGGAGTGGGGTTGTTAAAGCTCTGAAGGAGCATTAATGGTCAGCCAAAACGCAAAACGCCTAATTGCAATTGTGAGGAGTGGGGAAATCAAGTTTGATTACATAATATTGTTGGGGTTTTTAGTTGGGGATTGAAACCGAAAGTGGTTTCGGTGTGGTTGGCTAGTGTTTGAGTGATGGTGAAGTCGCCACCTGCCAGCGTGGATGGGATGCGATTTTTGAAGTGTGAGGGAATCGAGATTGGAGGGTATCGGCATATGGGGTTTTTTGTGAGGGTTAAAATCGAGTGGTTTAATAGTGGTGGCGAGTGGTGGTTGTGGTGGCTGCTGTGGTGGTGGAGGCGTTGGTGAGGAAGATGAACAGTGAAGTTTTTTTTTGTTTTGTTGGGTTTGGGCCGAAATCAATATGTGGGCTTGAGTGTTTGATGTTGAGATTTCACTTATGGGCTTAAGTTTTAGACTTTGGGCCTTAGTCTTTGGGTTTTGATTAGATTGACTTTAGGACTGGTTGACTGATGTTGACCCTTGGTAGGTTGACTTTGACTGTTGACCAGGGTTGACTTTGACAAACTGACCAAGTTTGACCTTTGACTCGGCAAATGATTAGGTATATTGGGATAGGTCTAGGGCTATAAGCGTGCTGGGCTTTAGGCTAAGACCTTTCTATATATACGTGTGTACGTGTATTAACTATTATGTGATATTTCATTTATGAATATGTCTAGGTTTATTATTGTAGAAGATAAGGATAGAAGTTCAAAGAGATAACAGTTCTTTTGACACAAACAAACACAGCCCTCTTAGGACTCAATCTCTTCATTCATATAAAAACTATTTTTTCTCAATAATGTGAACTACGTTGAAACTTGATCCCTAGATAATAGATATTGGGTACGTAGTCAGCCATTATCTTGGTTCAGTTTCATCTCCCCCAACATCAAATTTCCTTTGTTTCTTAGTGCGTCTTTATCATTTGCTCTCGCCAGTTGAAGCCGTTATTATTAAAACAATTTCCATGGGTAGTGAGTTTTTTGTTTCACTTGTGTTACTTTCTAGCTCACCACCCCGGTCCGCAAAAAGGGACTATTAATCAAGAAAAGAATAAAGCATATGTTTTTCCTGCCTTACTAAACTTTATAACAACCATTCCACTACCTAATAAATTTGTATAAAAACTATACTAAGAGCATTTCCAATGGGGGGTGTAAAGCGTATAGAGTGGAAAATTTACACTCAAAGTGTCAAAAAACTCTATCCAATGGGGGTTCTAAACCGTAGGTAATAGACTATTAGTTGATAGAGGGGGTGAAGAATTCTCCATCTCGCTATCAGTTGATAAATAGCCCGGGTTAGGGGTGCAATACGGGGCGGGACGGATCAACCACAAGTCAAATAGTGATGGGTCGGGGCAGGGCGGGTCTAGGGGATACAAATCTTGTGGTCCCCGATGGGGCGGGTTGAAGTGTTATGTCTTAGTACTATCACCCGACCTATTGGGTCAGCTTACGAGACGGGTTTTAGGCGGGTCATCCGGGTTGGGCAGAAATTATCATTTTAACCCAATTTCACCCAAAAAAAACTTTCTAATTCTGCAAGTAATATATTTTCAATTCACAACATAGAGAAAAAAAAATGGAATCAATCGATAAAAAAAAAAAAAAAAAAAAAAAAAAAAAAAAAAAAAAAAAAAAAAAAACTTGAACTTGAACCCAAAACCATATCTATAAATTTGAAACTTTTTTCTCGTGATTTACCATCCATTTGTAAATTGATTATTTCCATAACATGATAAAATGAAGATGGGAGCGAGGATCTACGGTACAAAACAATAAAATATAAACTAAAAGAATTACAAAGATGAATAATTCATCTTCTCCAAAATTCGAAAGTTGAATTTAAACTTTTGATATTTACCCAATGTTCAAACTTGAATATGTGAAATTGATGTTGAACTCATAAGTTTGTATTCATATATCTCAAATTCCTACAAAAGTTAAAAGAAAATATACACAAAATACAAAATATATTAGAGTTAGAGTCTTGAAATTGTGCGGGTCAACGGGGTTGGGTCAACGGCTTTTGACACGATACGGGTTGGGCAGCTTGACGGGTCGAGTTTGAGCATAGAACCTACACCCATAGCCCGACCGCATAAAAACGGTGGTGGGGCGGGGCAGGTCTGTTTTCGGGTCGGTACTGGTTTGGGTGGCGGGTGAAGACCGGGTACCCTACCGAATGATGGGTCAACGATTTTTTTTACACTCCTAGCCTGGGTGACACTTAAACACACGTCTGACCAAAAGAAACGTTCGGACACCACTCCAAGTGACGTCCCTATCTATTTCTAAAGTCACAATTTGAAAATTTTAAACTCAGACGACACTTAAAGTAACGTCCTTCTTTAAATAGATAAGAATTTTAAAGAGGGACGTCATTTCAAGTGTCATCCGAGTTGTTTAAAATCAAACTTTTTTACACTTTTCCGTTGTAACAATAGAGAGTGGATATTTATGAGCTATACAATAATTTGCAATTGGAATTGTAAAATCCTAATGGCACCTAGGTGGAGCCTAGGGGTGGGCAATGGGCCGGGTCGGGCTAGCCCGGCCCTAAACATTTAAAGCCCTTCAGATATTAGGGCCGGGTCGGCCCGCCCTAAAGTCAGAAGATAGGGCGGGTCACAAGTCTAAACCTCAAGCCTTTACAGCCCTCTTTAAGGGCTTTTAGTGGTCGGGCTTTAGGCCGGGCCTATATATTTTTTTTTTTACTACATCGGTTTTAAAACTCATTTATATTACAAAAATGTACAATAATCTACAAACTCAAAGTCCAACCAATCTAGTAATAATCTCAGATAAGTCCAAAATTTAAAATGCACATCCACAATCTAATGAACTCAAGTACATCGAGAGTTTGAATTTGTTCTTCCTTGTACTCAAACCTCAATTTACATTTAACATTGAAATACATAGACAAATAATTATATTATCATTTTAAAGGAAGAAGTAATAGATATAAAGAAGAAACATAATAGTTTTGGTTAAGGGTCATGGAAGTTGTTAAACTATTTGTAATATCATAAATTATTTCTATAATAGAGTCAAACAAATATAATATTACCTTTCTTCTAATTTAAAAGTGATTCAAGCTTTGTATATGGAAATGAAAATATTGGCTTTTGAACAAGTGATGGAGAAAGGTTTGAGATTACAAATGTCATTTTTCTGACAAAGGGTGTTTTTTGGTTTCTATGTTACAAATGTCTGCTTTGTATTTTGCTTTAATGGTGTGGAAGGAAACCTTTAGTTTTAGACTTGGCTTGGATGTGAATAAAAATATAATTTATAAGAAATAAGTGAGAAAAGAAATTGAGAATAATAAGTTATGGACTTTGACTTGATGATCAAAGGAATAAAGTCTTATTTTTTATTAAAGGCTCATTTTCTTCACGTAGCAAGTTGATATATAAAACAAGTTATTGGAAGTACCTGGATAAATTACAAAGGACAATGTTATTTTAATCAAAAATATTTAACAAAGAGTTGGACAATTATGGTATGTGTATTTATAAATAAAGTATGAAACAGGGCGGTTAGGGCTTGGTTAGGGTCGGCCTATGTTTTAAATCTTAGCCCTAGCCCCTAATTAGGCAAACTAAACTGAGGGGGCTTTAGTTGTGAGGGCTTTATAGGGCTTAGGTCGGGTCGGTCGTGGTCGGGTTAGGGTCGTTAGGGCCAAATTCCCACCCCTAGTGGAGCCTATGCAGGGTGTAATTTTACAGTCTCCATTGGAGATGCCCTAATAGGTTCATATATAAATACCAATTCACATGCACCGAAACTCATGAACCGTTCCCAAAACACCCACCCACCCCGGGTGATCTAATAAACACTTGCTAAGAAAATGGAAGGATCAAGTGAAGGTTGTGAAGACAAAGCATAGAAAAAATATATATAGAAGAGTACCATATCAAAAAATAGTTCAACTTCTACTGAGCAAACATACTAGAGATGATCTCAAAGAAAATACGATATATGATCATTGAAATTTAGATAGTCTTACAGAAAGGAACACTGACGAATCAATCGTATTACCAAAATAACTATGTCAGAGAGACAAAATTATTGACATGAGCACGTTGGCAATATTGAAAATCTCCATGTTCTGAATTCAATACAGTCACCTTCCACTGTCTTTCTTTTACGTCATACATATATATCTTATTGTCTTCTGCAAACACAAATATTTCTCCATCGTTTAAAACCCCTACAACACAACCACAGTGAAAATCTAATTTAGAATTTTCAACATCTTTGTGAACGTGCTCAGGGAAACCGCTAATTCTGAATTTTCTTTCCCATTCCCCACTGTTTATACTCTTCAGAATCAATACATTAATTGGAAACTTAATAGTATAATCACTTCCATCGGTATTTATAATGGCTAGAAATCCACTTAGTTCTGTGAGTCGAACGGCTCCTTCACTTGGGTGTTTTAGTACTTGCGCCCTTCCATTGCATACATCGAAGGACACTATTTTTGTATACGAACGGAAGTTCACATACAAGATCCCATCAATAGAAATCCTTTCAAACCAGCGTCCCTGCCCAAAGAAGTATAGCTACATCTAATTGAAGTACCTCTCAATGAATCACTAACACAATATGAATCATTCCAAGAACCACCTATGCTTCTCACGTGAAACACCAGAGCATCAGAATTATCACAGAACATGTCTACGAGTTTGTACTCTCTAGTAGAAGGAAGGAAAACCAAATCGTGCCAAAGACAATGATGTTCACATTGAGGAACTCTAATGCTTTCCTTGGTCATAGGATTCATAATCTGAAGCGCCATTGGATCAGTATAATCGTCTCTTACCAATACTAAACCATTACAGGAGGACATGATTATCAATTGTTCTGTGAACACGTTTAATTCTCTTATCTTCAGCTCCAACCCCTCAAGCTCCATGAATCCCATCACCATAGTAGTAGCATTAACGTGCCACCGATCGTACATGAAAAGTATACCATCCTTGGCGTGGAGGGAGTTGGCATAAGTAAAACTCGAATTTAATAGCATGTCTGACCATTCTTGAGACAGATACCTGAATTTGTTATAAAGAACATCAGCTGGGATTCTAACCAAGATGTTAGCAACCACATCTTCGTCAAGGCAAGGCAATAACCTTGTCTTCCTCTTCGACAGAGTCACTATTTATGTTCCTTTTACAGCCTATCAATGCAAGGTTTTTGGAACCATTCTTCTTCTTCACAGTAGCATCGTTCCGTCTTTTGCTTTTACAGCCTCTCGACACAGACATTTTCAAACCGTTCTTCTTCTTCTTCATGGTAGCATCGTTCCGTCTTTTCCTTATACAGCCTCTCAAGGCAGAATTTACGGAACAAGCACTGTTCTTCAAGGTAGACATTGTTGCAATCTGAACCGACATAATATTTTAGGCCAAGTCCTATAAATTGGTGGATTTAACCAATTTATAAAATTACAGTAACAAAAACTTTCTGCTGATACAAGGCTAACAGACGTAAACCAATTCTAATTGGGATCAAGATTTAAGGAGATACTTACGACGGAATACGGAGAGCAACACAAGTCGCTCCTAAGTTGTGACGTTTTATAGGCAAACCAATATAGAAACGGGTCGGTTATAGGTGGAAGGAGGGGTGATAATTTGGCCCTCAGCCCTCAACCCGCCTCTCAAAATTGCATGTTCAAAAATTGGCCCTCGGGTCGGCCCTCATGCTTATAAAGGGTGGGCTAGGGTTTAGGTTCTGAAACATGAGCCCGGCCCTCATTAAGCCCTCACTTGGCCCTTATACGTTTTTTTTGTTATTTTACATTATATTTATGTATTATACTCTAATTATCTAAGTTGTATAAAAAAAAATCACTAAATTAGTTTTCAATAGGGGATAAATTAGAATATAACATAACATATGCGTTTTTTGTAATTGATTTAATGATATGTATATAAGTCATACATAAAAGTAAATCCAACCTAACAAGTAACAACATAGTTAAGTATGAAAAATGTAGATGCATGTTTTAAGAATATCATCTCTTCCACCATCTCTATCTATTATTTTTTTTTTCTAAAGGCATAACAATTAGTTTTGTATACTTAGTTAAAATTGATATATATAATCAAAGTATGATAATAAATAAAAAAAAAAAAAAAAAAAAAAAAAAGTCAAGTATAATTAGATCGAGCCCGACCCTGCTCTCATTTGGCCCTAAAAAATGAGGGTGACCCTACTCGACCCGGCCCTCAATACAAAATAGGAGCGGGCTGACCCGACTCTCAATCACAAGGGATTTTATGGTTTGAGGGGCGGACTAGCCCGGCCTGGCCCGGCCCGACCCTTTTATCACCCCTAGGTGGAAGTGTGGAACCAAACTTGGAATCCGTATCTAGTTCAGAACCCGAGTTGGATCATACTCACAGACTTCAAATTAGGAGATTACCAAATCGGACTTAAGTGCATTATTGCTGATTTGCCCTCGGCTTTAGAAAAATTATTAGAGGAAAATAGTATGGGCTTGGTGGTTTCTATTGAGTAATCTTATATATAATGGGAAAACTTGCCGCCGTTTACTAGTTGTCGTATTCTCGGTTTTAACTCAATCTTTTGGTCCAAAAGAGTACTCGAAAGTTTCACCCACAAAATTTCCTCCACTTCAAGTTCAAAGGGTAAATCAGTCATTGCGTGTTTCCAACACTTAAAACTCACAAAAGTTGGAAATTCTAGACCAACAAACACACTACTTTGCCTACAATTTTCATTAATAAATCGATAATCCACCCCCTTTCATAATTCAAAAAAGGGCCTACCGTTCGTCACCCTTTCTCCATATTCGTACCCTTCTGTTGCAGAGAAAAAAATTCCTTCAATCCATCTTTGAATTCTCAATTTTAATATATCCCTCTAATCCTCCTCTTCTCTTCCTTTCAAACGAATTATTACGACTATTTAACACTGCCGGAATGGAACAAGTTGTTATTTAAATGTTTCAAGTTTTCATCATTTTAGTTCTTTCTTGGTTAATGTGATATTTGCTTTGTTTTGCCAACAACGTGCATAGTATTAGAGACAGGAATAGATATCAGAGGCAATTTTGAGCACCTCATTTGTCTCCTACATAAGGTATTGACATATATTGCCTATATTGTTATTTAATTTTCTTCTTGTTTTTGGGTATTTAGTTCCCCTTGCATAAATTCTTTCTAGCCAATAATTTAATTTTTAGATATTTGACATTGTCTATTACTGTTTTCCATTCAGCATCCCGTATACAAACTCTCCCAATGTCGACGAATAATCATATCATAGTTTAGGTAATTTTTTCATTTAATTTTTTGTCTCTTTAAAGTCGTTGATTTCAAATAATTGATTGTTAACAATGGATGCAGATGACAACTATCTTAATAACCCTTCAACGTCATCACCACTACAATGAAGCCCTGGGTTTTATAGATGTGCTATGAATTTCGTTCGAGATGAAGATTTCCACCCATACATGTTGCCACAACCTAGAATTTGCAACAAATGTGGAGCAAAATAGTTCGTTCATGAAACCGCAGAAATATGTTACTCAAAAGGAAGAATAAATCTCCCGAGACCATCAGCACCACCAGATTTAGTTCAATTGTTTCGTGATAAAGGTGACCTTGGAAAACATTTCACAGAAAACATACGGTCGTATAATCATGTGTTTGCATTTACTTCAATGGGTGTTGTATATGATGAAAATGTAACTCTCATCTATTACTTACTAAGGGTTGGTTGAACCTTTTCTTCCTAACGTCTGTTGTATGGTCATGAATCTCGACAGGTTCAGTTTTGTCCTTTTGGACTCTTCTTTTGTGAAAATCTTTTAGTTCCAAAATATTTGACTGTAATGCATTTTACACAAATTTGATTGGAATTTGGTGGAGTTGGTTTCTATTACAAATGTCATTTTTTGGGTTCTCTCAAGATTATGTGAGTTCCTCTTTCTATGTTTTTATTCTTCCTCTATTCATTGTCTTACTAATCATCGCGTAATTTGTACTGATACTTTAATTTGACAAAGAGAAACTTGCAATAGGTATGAGTTATTCACTCATCCTTATATATATATTAAATGCTCAAATATTTGTTGGATTTCCGGTCCAAGAAGTTATCATATTTTTAGGATAGACTAGAGTCTGAGATGCGAATTGCGTGTGCATAACGGCTAAAGCTTTTATTTACTTTTTTCCTTTAGTTTTTCTTTATCATACCTAAAAGTTTTCATTAACGACAGTGTGAAATTGTTCCTTTCAAAGTTTTCTTAACAACATATTGTTACAACGTACATATTTCCCAAAATGAATAGTCATACTTTTGTGTGTAGAATATCTTTTCCCGTCTGCAATTTGATCAATATTGATTCTTCGTTTTTGCTTTTGGATAAATGTGATTCTTATTATAGTTAGTTTGAATATTGTGGCAGGGAATGTTCCATTAAAATTGAGGTCAACGATGGGCAGAGGCATGATATGTGGGTTACCTCTTTAGAACATTAGAATGGGAACAATGCATGTAGCAGGCACTCTGATGTTAACTAGAAGGTACATTATTTCACTGCCCCACTCGATTTTTTTTGTCTAATATGTTCCTTTAACGTTAGATAATTCATATAGAGAGGACATACCATGAATTATTAGATCATCCAACCATAAAAGAATTATAGGAAAATATTGTAAGTTAACCAGACAGGAATATGGTCCATCTTCGAAGTGTTGTTGATCAAACCTCAAAATCAGAATAAAAATGATGTATTTCAAATTCAAAGAGGATAATTATTCATTGGAAAACATGCACTTAGCAAGTGTAGGATAGATAGTTGGCTGTTGAAAATCGTACGATAATCTCATGCGTCAATTCCAGGACCGGTCATTTCTAAATTCAGAAAGCCGAACAAGATCAATATGACTTCTATTCAGAGTTCTCTTTTGAGTTCAATTGCCGCTTCACAGGTCAGAGGCTTCTTTTGTACATTGTGATGTTTAAATCCCATTGAATATGATGGTGGTGTACTGGTGTATTTGGTTGTTGTAAGTTTGTTTCTACATAAGTTGTCGTATCTTTACTGTTGTTGCTAAGTAAAAACCTATTCTTAAAAGTCAATTGTTCGATCAATCAATTGACATTCCAAATGTACTACTCTCTAATGTTTAATTAAATAACTGAGGTTTAATCTATCTGTATACAAACTATAGCTTATGAACGACAAATACATGGGGTTTTTTTGCAGTTTGCATGCTTCAAATTAATTAATATTGCCTTTTTATTTTGTGTAATTGACATTATAGGAAATCCAAATATTTTGGATCACAACTGTAGATTAGATGGATACAGCCATTAAGCAATGAAATTTTAAGTTCAATTTAGGCTACTTTTAGACATACGATTAAGCCAAAACATTTTCTCCCATTGGTTGAACTTAATCATGCAAGTTTTTTCCATTCTCAGTGTTGTAGGCTACTTTCAGACATACGATTAAGCCAAAATATTTTCTTCCATTAGTTGAACTTAATCATGCAAGTTTTATCCATTTTTAGTGTTGCAGGCGCAACGCGCGTGCCCATTTACTAGTACTATAGTAATAACACATTAAAAGAAAAATGACACTGTCAAACGGACATAATAAGGTTGACTTGTGTCCACCTAGGTGAAAATAAGGAGTCACGTTATTGACACCCCACTTTATGGGATTGGCACCCTTTAGCAAAATGTTATATGAATATGGTTATTCTCTATATGTTCTTTTACACCCCACATACCCAATAGTTCTACAACAGTAAGTTGCCGCGAGATTTCACATTCCACGGCATCGGATTGCTGCGAGATCCCACAATCTACGGCTTCGGGTTGCAGCGATATCCCACATTCGAGTTGTCGCGGAGCATTTTTTTGTTATTTTTTTTTTCACTTCAAATTTTAAACACACACGACATACATATACCTCATCTTCTTCTTTAGAGGTTCTTCATATGCTCCAAGAACAACACCAAATCTATGGAAAAAAATATATACAATCGAGGCATAGTCTTGTTATCTCGCGGCAAAAAAATTCATACGCTCTAAGAAAATTTTGTGATTAAGTTGATGAAGAAGAGTTTTGGTAATTAATACAAGTAAAGACTCTATTTTGGTGAACACAACCATCTCGCAGCAACTGACTTTTTTTGCGGTGGCCGCTATAAAAAAAAATTAATAAAAAGGACTCACGGCAACAACCTTCCATGGATTTGCCATCTCGCTGCGACTACTTGTTGTGGGCATTACCTTTTCGTAGTAACTCCTTGTTGTGGACATTTTTTTTATGATGGTTAGTAATAAAGTGGGGTGTCAATACCGCGACCCTAATAATATCATCAACTCAATTTTAATTTCATTTTCAATCACTCACTCTCATTTTTAAACAACCCAAAACCCTAATCCTCAAATGTTTCTCTTCTGTTCTGTAATGGATTCCACCAGTAAAGCAAAAGTGGGTCTCTTCTATGACAAATTCATGCTAAGCCACGTCGATTTTACTATAGAAGATTGGGAAGAAAAGCCTGGTCGGTTAACAAGTATTTGTCGAGAGCTTAACAACCAACAATTTGTGGATAGATGTATACGTGTTCAAAATGTGTCTGATATGTTTCAACCTTTTACTTGTATATGTTTCTTTTAACTATTTACTAAAATTGTAAGAAAATGCAATAAGCCGTGAATTAGTTCAGCTATGAACTAAGATATGATATTTGTTGTTTTGCATATATAGGAGGGTTGTTTTTTGCATGTTCAGGTAGTCTCCCTAAAATGGGGCAAGGTATCAACACATTAGTAACAGTTATAGACCGTTACAAACTCTAAATCAGCAACGCTTTTTAACCGTTAGTAATTAGAAATTGCAACGGTATCTAATCGTTACAAATATTTGCAACACTTTACCCACGCCAAATTTGTAATGCATTATAAGCGTTGCAAAAAATAATAGTAACGCTTTTTAGCCGTTGCTAATTGCTTATTTTGGTGTAGTGGATTATGGTGGTGACGTTCTTGGCCAAGTTCACTCAGCATACCACATTGCCATGGTTAAGGGTTTGAAGACTACGGATCAAGATAGCTTAAATGTTTTAGCTAAGTATTTTAATTCAATATTTTTTAGTCCTGAAACTACAGATTATTCCTCATATTATGCTACTGGAAGAGTAATGAAGGTATAATTTCAAATTGATTTGGGGTGTTTGGATCCTATTTATTTATTGTAAATAAATATTTATTAGTGCAAAAACGTTTTTTTGAAAAAATAAACATGTTTGGTCTCTATTTTTGTAGAAAGTAGTTTTTCACCCAAAAAATATTTATTGATCCAAAAAACATGTTTTATGATAAATAGCAAAAACTTGTTTTTCAAGTTAAAAATAGTTTTTTCTTCTCACTTTCTCATCTAGTTCCAAAGACATATGGATTGCCCATTAGTAAAAAAATGCCGAGATATGCTAAGATATTTCGAGAAATATTATGAAATTTACTAATTTGATAAAATAGTTTTTAAGAAAAAATCTCAACAAAACATGTTTATTTAAAAATTGTTTTTAGAATAAATATTTTTTCAGAAAAATATTTTTTGAGAAAAATTGATTTTTTGAAAAAATGAGATCCAAACACCCACTTAGTGTTAATTAGAATTCTTGTTATTTATATTGAAATCTAAATTATCAAGATTTGTGTTTTTGTCCTTTATAAAAAATCTTACCAAAATCACGAAAGATAGGATAATCAAGAAGATGAAGTAAAAAAACTGAATCTTTGGAGGTTTGTAAAAACTTTTATAGTTTGGCACAAAAATCGAGGTCAACGTTGTTTCATGTACGTACAACAAAAACTACAAAATAGTTGCTGATAGCAGAGCAATAAATTGCTACTCCCTCATTCCCACAATAGGTAATTCTACTAGTTTAAATGACTACCAGGTTTTCATTTTTGTTGGGTTGAATCTAACTGTCAACAATCGTCAGTACGTATCGTGAAGAGAATCTAACGGGCAACTATCAATGTGTTTGTCAACATCACAAGTACAAGAGGAGAGAGAGTGTGTGTTGCAGATGAGAGAGACCCCTTTTATTATCTAGATGTTCTCATCATATGTTATATATAGGAGTTGAACTGTAGGATACTCAATTCTAAGGATTCTTCTCGGAGATTTACTGAGTTGTAATTAAAATGTCCAGAGGGAGGAGGGGTATAGAACAGGTCATCTATTTTCTTTTCCTCTTTCACATCATCGGTCTTGATTCACTTTTGAGAGTAGAAAATGGACACATTAGAGTATTCCCAATGCAAGTCAATATTTTCTCCCTCTTATCACCTCCACGTAGGTAGTATTTCCCCCTCTTATCACAGTTTTGGTGAAAAGCAAGATGAAGCTGCCCAATGCAAAGGTAAAAAATAATCTCGGACGGGATGTTAGATTCCGTCTGGACGTAAAAATTGAAAAAACGCTCCGGACGGAATGAAACATCCCGTCTAAAAAAAAATTTTTTTAAAAAAAACGAAAAAAAAATTGAAAAATCATGTGAGATGGAATGAAACATTCCGTCCGAAAAACAAACACACGAGACGAAATCCAACATCCCGTCCAAAATTATCAAATCAGCCACTATCTCGGTTGAAGGTTTCATCCTGGTAATGATTTAGAAAAATAGTCACCCTCGTTTTCACCTCTGCATTGGGCACTCGGATTTGAACAAAAAGGAGGTGAAAATTATTTTAATGCTCTTATTATTACAGGTTTTCACCACCCCCTTGTGGGATGACATCCCAAAACCAAAAGTGTTCATGGCTTCTGAGGGTAAAACGGACTAAAACAACTTTCTATCATAAATTTCAATATGCGATTGCAAGGAGACAGGAGTATTTTTTTTTTCAAACGTTTTTTGCAATAATTTGAATCAATTAATTTGGTGAACATCAATTTTGACTAGTTTCAGTCACACATTCGTAAACTTTCCTGCACAAATTCCATTTTATAAAGGGGCCAAACTTTCTAGGTCTGGAACTTGTTAAAAAGTGCAAAACTGCGTGATAGTTTCAGGCCTATTAATGGTACCTGAAGTTTTGTGCCAGAGAGAGAAAGCATTACTGAGAAAGGAGCTCTTATGCCCGATAATGCTACTCTTGAACTATACGTCTATTGAGTAATCCATATATACATTGCTGAGAGTTGAGACAGAAATACGAATCGACATTTCTAAAATTTTACTGAAATTTCTTTAATAAAAAAATAAGCTAGTTTATGAGTTTTTCCAACGGTATCATATTTTAAGATTTATTGGTACTATGAATTAACCTTGTGTATGAACGTATGATGTATTTTCATAGGTGTGTGAGGAGGTTGAACTTGGGAGGCTTAACTCCGGGATGGCCATTGTTAGGCTTCCCGGTCATCATGCTGAACATGATAAGCCAATGGGATTCTGCATCCTCAACAATATAGTGGTTGGGACTCAATTTCTTCTGAGTATGGTAATATATCTATTTTTGTTTTTTGTTTTTGCTAGTTAAGTTTCTGTTATGTTAATGAATAAGAAAAAGTACAAGCTGTTAGGTGTTGTTCCAAGGATTTCTAGGTTTACAGATCCTAGAATCCAAAGAAAATGCACCTAGGTTTCCATTGATCTTGATGAGTAATGCTTGACACCTTTGCTTTATATCCATTTAGCTGCTCATCGGGAATTCGTAACAACTCTTGTATTGATTTCTGTTCTAGCCAATTTGATCTCCACAAATCTATGCTTTTGCCATTACCCACACTCCATTGATCGAGTTCTAGGTATCATAATCTTCAGAGCTTTTCTAACCCCTGACCAAATAGTGGATACCTTGTAATTCTTTATCATGATTTCATTCTTATCAAAAAAAATTGCTCTCATGAAGTTTGCCCACATCATGATTTCAAAGCTAGTTTCATTAGCATTCTCAGATTAGCTTCCTTCAATTTTCTTATACCTAACCTGCCCACATCCGAAGGCTTGCAGCATTTCTCCCAGCTTACTATTGTTTTTCATTTCCCATCCGGTTACCAATCCATAAGAATTTTCACAGAACCACCTCCACTTCATTGATGAGACTAGGTGGCCATTTACAGACTGATATATTATACAAGGGAATGCTTGATAACACCGACTTGACTAGCGTCACCCTCCCTTGAAAGGATAGTTGTCTTCCAGCCCATGTAGTAATTCTTTTTCTTATTTTTTTCCACAAAGCATCTCAGAGTAGTATACTTTAGTCTGCCTTGTACAATTGGCACACCAAGGTATTTCTCAGGATAACTTTCAATAGTGACCCCCAGCACCCAGCGCTTCCTCAATATTTTGGTGTCTTCTGTGTGATATACCACCAGTAAATAGCTTGCTTTTTTCTTAGTGACACATTGACCAGATGAATCTTCACACACACTATTGGTGCAAACTATTTGTGGTAGTTTGATGCTGTAGATTTAAGTTTTTCCTTTGGTGATTGATATCTATGTTATTGCAGTAACTTTTTGGAGCTTTATGGTTACTTGAAACAAATAATAACAAAAAATAAGTTGATTGTTGATTGCAGCCGGAATATAATATCAACAAGGTGCTTTTAGTGGACTTCGACATCCATCATGGAAATGGTATTCAAAAGGCCTTCTCTGGAGATAAAAAGAATTCTCTATTTTAGTGTACGTAGGTATACTATTTCTCTCCTAGTCACTCATTGTAACTTTATCATTTTTCCCTGTTGTCCTATTATCTTGTTGAGATAATGTGTTCTCAATCCTTATGTAGGGACAAGTCATACCCTAAAGAGGTGGTAAATTGAAGAATGGGGAGAAGGCGATGCATTTGGCTTCAATGTAAATGTTTTCCTAGAAGGTATTAAATTTGGTGATCAAATATGGAGATCTGGGAAAGGATATTGATCCCGATAGCTGATGACTTTAAGCCTGACATTGTTTTAATTGCAGCCTGATTTGATGCGGGTTAGTATTCTTATCATTTTTATACTACTTGTAATCGTACTCAAAGTTGATTCTTTCTATCCTAACGATGCTTTAACTAAGTTCCTCCGCATTTTCATTTCTTTGATGTTCTCCTCCCTGTTGGTTAACATTCTACTGCTATGAATATGGTTTAATTCCCCAAATGAGCAGAGAAAGTTCACCAAAAAGAAGACCTAGACATAAATAGAGCTGACATTGATCACTTGAAATGTTGTATGTTCATTTACACAGGTATAAACCGTTTGAAATGATTTTTTGAGATTTTTTTAAACCATATGTTTTTCAACTTTAATTATGCACAACCAAACATATGTAGGGCAAATACAAGAATAGGTCATTCCAAATGTAAGCCCAATAGAAGCAATAAATTGGAAAGACATGAAAGCATTTTGTGACAAATTGGGCAGTTTAATGTCCATTCCCTAAGGGTGTCCAATAAGAATAGATTAGTTCAAAGGTCAAATTAAGTAAAGAAATATTAAATGAAGAATGGTGATGGTACAGTTCCTAGTTTGTTTTTGTAAACACCACGTCTCATAGAAAGCCAGGACCCAGACAAAGTACTCATGCCCTCTGTTGTATGGATATGGAGGATCCAGTGGTGATCATTTAGATTGGATTGGTAAGTTAAGTGTCCAATGGGTATTTTGATTTGTCCAATTCTTGCTGTAGAGTGTAGGGTATTTGCACAAATCAGTTAACAACAGAAACTATACTCCCGGAAGAACAGAATCTGTTTATTCTATCAATCCATGTTTCTAGAAGTAGACATGTTATCTGAAGTTTATTGTATATTTGACAGCTCAAAACGATCCTCTTGGAAACTTTTCACTGACAGCGGCTGGATATTATGCAATGACGAAAAAGGTAAGGTTGTTGTTGTTGTTGCTTCTATGATCTCTTGTTCTTATAAGCTTTGCATCTTTGATTTCAGCTGATGCCATATGGTGGTGGTAAAATTGTTATGGCGTTTGAAGGCAGGTATGACTTTGAAGCAACGTCCAAATCTTTGGCTGCTAGTGTACGGGCCTTGTTGGGTGCTTCTTTTGATTTTGAACTTTCTAAAGAAGCTCCAAAACCCCAGACAATTAAAGTTATAACTTCGGGTTTTTAGTTGCACATAAGTGATACTTTTCTTTTGAAGGAGTACTTTCTGTGTGTGGGGTTGTTTGCTGTGGGTGTACGGGTCATTCGCCTCAGGTTTTATAATAGGGTTAGTTAGTGTTACCCCCACTAGATGAGCCAATTAGGATTTCCCCCCTACTAGATGGGGAAATTAGGGTCTCCCCAAGTACACACAAAAAATAAGTCAACTATAACCTACACAGCCAAATGATATTATAAAGGGTTAACTAGTATTACCCCCACTAGATGAGCCAATTAGGATTTTCCCCCTACTAGATGGGGTTGACCGTGTTTTTTTTGTGTGTATTTGGGGGGAGACCCTAATTGACCATCTAGGGGGGTAATACTAGTTAACCCTTTATAATATCGTTTGGCTGTGTAGGTTATTTCTGGTTTGAAAGAAGTCTGCCCATCACTGGAGGCAGGGAAATCGGAAGCAGAGAAATTGGAAGTCGATGGGTTAAGGGTGAATGAGCAAAGAGGGATTGACGCATTGGAGACTGTGAATGAGCCTTTTGAGGATGAATTGGAAACCGGGTTTATATTTACAGAACAAAGAGTGACTGCGCCTTTGAAGGAGGATGACCTATTGAATATTCTTAGAAGAGATCCTGAATCAAGTACATGTAGAAAACCACGCTCAGGGACAAGGGTTGTGCAGAGAGGGGATGAGCCTTTGGAGAGAGTGAATGAGCCTTTGGAGGACGAAGTGGAGGATTCAACTGACCAATACCTATTGAGTGTGCTCCATGCAAAGCACGGTAATTTGACATTGTCTAGGGATGCAGCTTGTGCTATTGAGTTGCTTTCTGAGTATTGTTTGTGAAGTATTGGTTGAAGAAGCCAAGCATCTAATGCGTATTGGAAGGAGGACCACTTTGAAAGCTAGGAAGAGGCACACGTTAGAAGCGAGAGATATACAACTTGCTACTCGTTTGGTGTTTCCACCTAAGTTGGTGGAAAAGTTGGAAGACGAGATGAAGTGTAGGAGAGATAAAGGCGGGTGAGGGGAGATGTTAACAATGAGGAGTACTTGTAGTTCTACATAGTGACTTCGTGGGTTAGGGATTTGAGCTTTATGGTTAAAAGAGAGTCGGTGATAAAGTATGTTGTTAACCTCATTTGTGGCGTCAACAGCATGAGCATAGGTAACTCTGCCATTCATTCAGAAGCATGATTTTTATTTCTTAACAATTTCAGAAGCAATTCAACTGACTTAAAGTGACGTTTAATTCTTTTTGTTTGACAATGTAATATGTTGAGTACATACTCCTTAATATGTATCCTGCCATTTTTAATATCTGAGTTGCAATGAGTAAAACTTTCCCCTGGTATAGCTGCTGGGTGAAGCAGGAGAAGGACCATTGGTTGTTCCTATATATACATGTCTCCAACTAATTAATCTAATTCCATAGCTTACTCTAGTACCAATTTCTTCAAAATCCTGTCACCTTCTCGATGCATGTCCTCTTTGGTTCTTTTCTGTTTCTTCTTCATTTGTCAGTAAGTATCCTTATGAGTATTAACGAAACTAGCTTTGACACAGGTACATGTATGATGTATCGATACCCAACACGGTTATGAAATATCTAACACGGTGGAATGCCAATAATTAGGTACATAACACACGGATTACTGTTAGACATGCAATGTTTACACAGTGACATGGTAACATGCGATCCTTTTGTTCTTTTCATTTCGTTTTTTGTCAGTTGAACTTTCCAGCTAAAATGGGGAAGCAGTTTCATGTTTTTTGTGTTTTTTTTATATGACAGAGAATATTTTGGTGAAAGAATTTAGTCGATTTGCCTGATGGTACCCACTGAAACAATTTAGCTTGAAAATTAGGAAGCGCAATATTTATCAGATGATATGAAGAGTTTACAAACCACAGTTTTAGTCTTGCATCAGTAATACAAATTTTATATACTACAAATCACTGCATTGGTTGCAGAAGAACGACCCCAGTACGCAATACCAAAATCTAGCAAAAATAGAGACAACTACAATTATCTTACTCGTGTCTTATCTTCTCTTTTTTATCCAAACTTCCAGGCATAGAGATAACAAAATCTGAGGCACAGGAGCTGAACTTTGAAGTCCTGTGAATTTTACCAAAGATAATTTGGGCTCCAGACTGTTGGGGAAATAGGCATTGAGTATTTGAGTTGAAGTATTTCACAATAATTAGGTCTCCAAGCACAATAAAAAACCGAAGTATTCTTTCCTGACTAAATTTTCAATATCTCCCTTGTTCTCAACTTTTACTGAAGCCATTTCGGATAGCACTGATAACACTGATATTGACTCAACTTTTACTGAAGCCATTTCCTGACTAAATTTTCAATATCTCCCTTGTTCTCCCTTGTTCTCAAAATATTGACTCAAAAGTTGATAACACTGATATTTCTTGTTGATATTTTATCTAAAGAAAATAAGTTTATTAAGATGTTATGAATTATACAGTAACAAAGTAATGCATGAATTGCATATCTAGTATTTCCCATAAACTGCTTTTTTGGCATGTTCTAAAACTGGGTATCTAAAATTGTGTACCAAAGCTTGCACTACTAGGCCTCCATCCTTCTTGAACTTGAACTGAATACTGTAAGTTCCAAAGAACATCTTCTACTGATGGCCGTTGGCTCAGGTCCTTCGATAGACAGTTCAGGGCGACTTCAACTGTATTTCTTAGTGATTCGTAAGCAAACGTACCGCAAATAAATGGATCCACCCATTCTTGTAGTTCCAATGGGGTATCTAGTAACCCCTGCTCTAGCTGTGAACCAAAACGTACTTCAATTTAACAAGTTTGATTGCGTCATAAAAGGTATGATTGAACTATGAGAAGTGTGGACAATGTTCGAAGAAAAAAGTTTACTTCTTCTCCATTGTCAAACAAGCAAAGGCAGACTATAGATACCTGAATTTTTTGCTTGTCCAATTCGCTCTGCAATGTGATCTGTTTACCCGTGATAACTTCCAGTAGAATAACTCCTAACTGGTAAACATCTTGCCGCTCACCATTTTTAGCAGTATGCATATAACTACATAAGAAAGTAACTAGCATGAATAACCAGCTTCTTAATTACTCTTGGAGTTCATGACAAGCAACACAGCGGGAAATTATTACAGAGACAGGGGAGATCACATACCTCTTATGATGATTATCAGGCGTGTCTTCTCCATTATAAGGGCTTTCTGAACTTACCTAGAAGAAGTTCAAAAAAAACCTTTAAATGCATGCAATGCAGTTCGATGTGTTGAAGCTTTTAGATGTTACTGATGGAAAATAAACCAAATCCAATTGAACTTTGAACTCACCAGAGATGACAAAGGAAGATTATAGTTTTTAATCTTTGCTTTGACATTCTCGTCCAGCAAGATGTTCTCTGTCTTTAAATTGTTCCCAAACAGACCAGGTGTTACACCAGAATACAAGAACTGGATTCCCCTTGCAACACCAATCGTAACAGCCATTCGCTCTGACCATTTAAGTGCATCTCGTTTTCTCGAGTCTAGAAAACAAAAATGTAAAAGGAAGTCAAATACTTTGGTAGCTTCTCTGGAACTAGTGATCTCAACAATGTGTCATGCCTATTTGCTTTACCAGTAAGATGACTCCTTAGGGTTCCATTTGAAACATATTCGAAGACCAGAAACAGGGTGTCAGCTGCATTTGGGTGGTCCTGATCAGTGTTGAGACTGTGTCCAAGAATGCTAACCAAATGCTGATGCTGGAGCTTTGATAACACTTCCATTTGTCTAACCATGGTTTGAGAAGAGTGCTTTTGCTTCAGTTTCAAACATCTTACCACAACTGCAGTGCCATCTATGAGCCAACCTTTATAAAGCTGGTAAAAGGATCATACAGTTGAAAAACGTAATTGATTAGCAATGGTGAGGAACAAATATAGCAGTATGCAGCTCACACCTCTTTAATTAGATTTCCTCGTTGAGAATTTGACACTTCCCATAAGTCAGGGACATTAAAATTTTGTGGAGGTGTTCATCAGTCCGAAATAGTGTATTTGTGAATAATCTTATATGAAGAATACACTTCTGTGAACATCCGTTGCAGGGTTGCTTATACTGGACAATTTGGAGGAATGACACTAACCTGTACTGGAAGGACTTGGTCTCTACATGTCATTTACCAAATCTTAGGATTATCACCTGAAATGTATTTTATCCTGGGACCACGGCCAAAGAGTTGCATGCAGATTAGATTCATGTGAACTTCAAGAATTATCTGCGCATCAAGGTTTTTGGATCTATGACATTTCCCTAGTTCAGAGCACACTATAGTGTAGGACAAGTTGTTAGTCTTTGCCTAAACGATTGGATATAAATCATTTTCCTCATATTTCCTACAGATTATTGCAATGTTCTAATGATGTTCTGTTTTCAGGCAGGTGCCAACTAGCAAATTCGGTAAAACCTTTGGGTGATGATACCAAAGGTCTAGGGTTCGAACCCCGCCAGCATCAAAGAGTTACTGATCTCATTTAAAACAGGCTTACCAATCAAAAAAAAAAAAAAAAAAAAAAGTTCCGTTTTCAGCATCTTTACTGATTATAATAATTATCACACTAAGAAGGGGAATTCAAAATTCCATACCTGACCTTGAGCCCCTTCTCCTATCAAATTCGACGAGTCAAAGTTGTTTGTTGCCTCTTCAATTTCTTCCAAACTGAAAACATGATATTGTGGGAGCCCAAGTGCCCCAAACATCATGGTTGGAGACACATTCCCTATCAAAATAACAAGAATCACAAAAAACTTATTTTTATACACTGAAATTAAATTAGCTAGGCAGAGACAGCGGAGAATGGATTTAGGAGAGAGAGTTACTTGCGTCAGTGACGAGTTTTGGTGAGAGGCCAACAGATGATTTTCCTGCAACTGAATTCTGAGGAGCATCGTTTTTTGTTTCCCTTACTCTCACCTTCCAAAGAATCACCAATACTACCAATCCCAGCACCACCACACTTCCTACAATCGCCCCAATGATACCAAGTGTGACGCCTTTCTTGCTAGCTGACTGTTTCTTCTGGTTTTGCATAGGAGGCTTAACAGCCAACGCTTTTTCGTAGCAGAAGGAGATTGGGTGTTGATAATTCAAGTCGCCAGTTGACAGACAATTCCCTGTATACTTCATTATCCTGTCTGAAGAATTATATCTAATGCACTTCGGTAAGTCTCCAACCAAAAAGTTTTCAGAAAGATCAACAAACTTGAGGCCATCACTGCACGATATATTCCTTGGAAGAGACCCCCTGAAATCATTTCCAGCTAAATCAATGTACTTGATTGATGGTAGAGAAAACAAGGCAAGCGGAATCGTTCCTATAATACCATTAGAAGAGACATCCCACCGCTGCAGTTGATAGAAGTTCTTGAGTTCTGAAGGGATCTCTGAACTAAAAGAGTTGTTCCTTAGTATAACACTCACAACCTTGCTTCCCAAGGTAGGAAATTTGGGACCTAAGGAATTCCCACCTACATTCACTTCTTCTAAAACTGCTAAGGTACTAAGATCAGGAACCATCCCCTTGAACAAATTATCAGCCAAAACTAGACTTCTAAGGTTCTCCAATGTTGCAATTTGAGGAGGTATCTCACCATAAATGAAATTCGAGCTTAGATTGAGTACTTGAAGTGAATCAAAACGATTAATCTTCGCGGGCAATGATCCCCACATCCCCAAAGACACTAGTGAAAGCACCTTCAAGCTTGATAGCTTGGTAAGTACAGTTAAAAACGTATAGATTGAAAACTTCTCTGACAGTGTTTGTTGAGAAACTCTGAAAGTTTCTTGAGTTGGTTTTGGACTAAGAGAAGTTGAAGGCTTATTCCCAATGACAATTAACTCAGTTATGTGGCTACCTGAACAACTGATCTTAAGAGATGAAGATGGAGCAAGATCACAAAAGTTTGTCCAATTAGTCCATCCTTGTAAAGCATATGGATACTCTAAAAGCTCTTGCAGACGAAACAGAATTCGCCTTTCCGACGATAATAATTGCCCAGAGGAGAACGGAAGAACTAGAAATAAAATGAAAATCCAAGGTACCATAGCTAGCAAAACTTGAGGCTTCTTCATTGCATTGTTTAAGTTTCTAATAACAAGCCATGCCCAACTCCAGAATACTTCAATTCAGCAAGAAAGAAGTAACGAAAATCACAACAACAAAAATTAAGAATCTAAAACAAAAAACCCAACTCCACATTAGCTCAATATTCTACTAAATTTTCTTGTGAAGAACCGTGAACATTTTGTGAAGCCTTATAAATTAAAAGAGAAAAAACCAAACTTCCGAACACTCCAAGTCTCCATCACACCAAGAAAAGTGATAAAAACATCAACCTGGTAATCAATTAACAACTAAAATCTAAGTTTGCTAAATTTAGTACAAAAAAAAATGAACGTTATTAACTACCAGTACAAGTGTGCTGCAGTAACAACTTCCATAACTGTACTGACTGACATCTCTGGGAAAAACTTAGTGTGATCACTGTATCAGGAAAAGCTGAAATATTTGGAAAAAGAGATTAGAGCAAACTAGAGTGCACAGAAAGAAATGTAGACTGGTAGAAGAGAATGATGATGATTACGTGGTGCACAAATTAGGCAACTTACTGTCAACTATCTGTCGAGCAGTGTGAATGTTAAGTTAATAGTTGACCAGTTGAAGCCATATGTCAAAGTTTCAAACATGGCATTGATTGTGGAATCAACGGTATGTTGAATAAGTTAATAAAGAAAGGTGTGGAGCACATTAATGTCATTGGAGTTATGCACGTGAGCCTTTTATTACGCTTTACGTTCATTAAAAACTGACGCTGTCTTTCTTCTAAATGATTTGATGATGAATTGATCGATGATAATAATAATGCAATAACGCTCCTTGCAGCATGCTCATTGCCTGATAATTTCAAGAATAGTATTGATTTGATCTCGTTGGTGTTACCTAGTTTATTAGTCATCATGGTCCAGTCATACATTACTTCATTTCATCAATTAATACATATGGAATCCTGAGATTTTCTTATGTGTCAAGGGAATTTTTTTTAAAAATGTTGTCTTTGTCTTGTTACATAAAGATATGTGTCGGTGGAGCTGTACTTTATAATAGTGTCAAATTAAATGAGAAGATATTACTTTATTTGCATGCACTGCTGTGGACGAATGGAATATCTTCGAACGTTTGCAAGGAGAAAAGATGCTGTCAATCTGTCATAGTGGCACTTGTAAAAACAACGGTTTCTACGAGTCTACGACCAAGATCATATCTATACTTCAAGAATTATTTAGTGGTCTGGACTTGTAGACCCTTGTCCTGGACTTTCGGTTAGATCATTAACTTTCTGGGAAGATTCAATAATATATACATCTTCCTCGTTTGCCTTTTCATTTATTTTATTTTCAACCCAACATCCATAGATGACATTCTGAACAATGGTTGTACTTGGTGAGTTGGTATTATGAAACTCTGTCATTTTCTTTTACTTTTTCTTTTCAAGCTGAAATCAGTAGGGATGAGTGTTTGGTTGTATTTGTGTTACACTGTAACTGTATATATTAGTCCTGTTATGTAGTGGTGGTAGTGTGGTACTATCAAAATGATGCGATACAGTCATACAGAACGAGTTTTTCGGCCACTTTCAAGTTTCGGGGTCGACATCGATGTCCTGACTCCTGACTTTGGCACGAGATTCGATCATATGTGAAGGCATAACCAATTTAGTGATGACCATACTACTAATGGCCTTTACAATTTTGTCGATATAATGAGTGGACTTCCTGATGTAACGAATATCAACCTCTTCTGAATGTCTCTTCCTTATCATTTATTCTCTGCAGGGTAGCGAGCAAAACTGCAAAAGAGGAACAAAATGAAGTACTACTAAGATAAAAAACTGAAAAAATAACCAAAAAGAAAACAGAGAAGAGTAGTTGTTGCAGCGATCTATATATCACATTGGCATGCTGCCAAAGTGCTAGCTTTTAGAATCATATTTATAAGAATTTCTTCATACCAAAAGTCCAAAACTAGTATTTGGAGAACTAAAAATACATATCATCACTTCATCATCACCTATAATGACTTACTATCACTAATGACTTCTGAAAGTGATATATCCCAACCAACCTGACCATTGATTGCTTTTATTGCTAACTAACAATGTAGAAATAGAACCAGAGAGTCAATTGTTGAATCATTGCGTAGGAACACTAAATCACATTGCTTGGCGACTTGGCGTTATATGTGATAAAGGGTTAAGACAACTGGAAAGATGTGGATGAAAGTAATGTGAGATAAGATTTGAAAATAACAAGACACATGACATTTTTAAAGGAATGCAAAGAAGATAAATTATGGATATGTGAATCTCACTCTGCGAAATGCAACAAAATCACGTCACCTAAGTGTCTGTTCAACTGTTTTACCATTTCTTGTTTTTGTTAGGTCAGTGTTACCATTTCTTCGGTAATAGTTGGATAAATTCATATGATGTAGCTGCTGATATAACTACCAATTATATTTAAAAGGGTTAACTAGTATTACCCCCCACTAGATGAGCCAATTAGGATTTTCTCACCACTAGATGAGAAATTAGGGTCTTCTCTAAAAATCTGTAAAAAAAAAAAGTCGAAGTAGATTGACCGAAATTTTTTTGTGTGTATTTAGGGGGGAAACCCTAATTTCTCATCTAATGGGGTAAATCTTAATTGGCTCATCTAGTGGGGGGTAATACCAGTTCACCCTATTTAAAATCAAGAGATACTGTTGATTCCAAACCCCGTCTTTATGCAATTCAGGTATTCAAAACATTGATGGCGAGAAGGGTCTATTGATTGTATCTTAGTTAATTCACAATCCCAACATGCTGCAATAATATTTGGTAGATTTTCTTAAGTTTGTAATCCTCTAATTTTCTCAACACTAGTATTTAACAATAACCATAAATGTAATTGTTAATGTTTTCTTTCAGTGTAAGACAAAGATTTTGGACTTTACAAATCTTTATAGCTAATTCTTTAAACCAATTTGATTTTAAATCTTTTATATATAGAGAAGCTTCACAGTTCACAACCACAAGCAAACTTGAATGTATGGAAGCTTGCATCTATGTTCCTTGTTCCATTGAAGATTCCTCCAAGACATCTTTGGATTTATATATTGCCCCTTTATATATATTTTGTAATTTGATTTATTGCTGCAGAGGGCACACACACTAGCCGGGGCCTGGGGCGGCTCACCCACACACACCCCAAATCTTCGTTTGTTACAAGTAGAATTCATGAGCCCAACTAAGCAATCTGGTCAAGCAGGCCCATATAGAAAACAAAATTCAAGCTTGACCTGTATGATAAAACATTAAAACCTCATATTGGTCTCAACTCTCAACTTATCCTTATCTTTCCAGGGCCCAAGGTAAAGGTGGCACAGACTTGGTCATTAGCAAAGCCCAGGCGCAAGCCATTTTGCTATCCGAAAAGTGCACCATTTTTCATTGAAAAAACAAGTCCATTCCTGCGCCATGAGCTGTGAATGCTATGATGTAGCATACCATGAAACGCAAAAGCCAGTGTAAAACAGCATTACTACTTCAAAACATCATACATAGTTACAGTTAATTGTGCAATCAAATTATCGAAAAAAAAAAGTTAATTGTGCAATCAAGACAAAATGATGAAACAAAACCTAAGAAACAATTCAAGCTTTCTAAGCCGGATGTTTAGAAAATGAAATGAAAGGAAAAGAAAAAAACTGGAATCACACCAATCTGGAGTCTTCTCCTTTGCAACTTTCTTTACAACAGAAGTCCCCACTAAAAAAAAAAGAGTTTAATAGACAATGTGTTATAGAAGTCACATTAAATGAGTATTACTTTTAACGTATATATTTAACGTGGCGGTGAATCGGTGTCCACGTTTCTACTTCAGTTAATTAAGCTGATTTCCTCTGGCATTTGAGCATCCTGAAACAAGATAACATGACAGTTTAATCACTTAAATGATGGACATGAAGGAAAAATAGACACATGATAATCATCACATATGTTTGAATGCTCTATGACAATAGGAGCCAAAAGAGACCAGTCAGTTCATTGAACATTACCGTTACAGTTTTCAAACCGTATTTACGTTCATTTGTAAAATTATCTCAAGTCTCATAGATAAAGTGAAAAGCAGAAATAAAACTTTTTTTTTTTTTTTTTTATAGATGCAAAACCCAAACTTTTAATAGTGGTTTAAGACTTTAAGGAAACTCACCTTGTTCTCTTTGTTTTCATGTTCTGTTTCCACAGAAAGCAAAGATTCATCTGTTTCCCCAGAAAGCAAAGATTCAACTGGACCTGAAAAAATAAAAATAAACTTGTTAAGACGACATTTGTAATTTAACTTAAGTAATTATAATGTACGGTTTCATTTCACCTTTTTCCCCAGTAAAATTCTCTTCCGGGATTTCAGTGTTTGCCTTTTCCATTTTAGCTACTTGCTTAGCAGGCCTTAAAGATTTTTTCTGTCGATTCGCACCACCAATATCTCTAACAGTATTGGATTTCGTAAACTTCCTGCTAACAGCTGATACCCTGTTCTTGCTTGGAGAAATCTTCTGGGTATTAGCTTTCTTAGCTGGTTCTACATATGAGGAGTCCTGAACATTTTCTTGGCTGAAAGCCTTGGGTTTCAGTTTCTTGCCACCATTAACAGAAGATGAGCTGTGCACACCTTCTTCAGATAATTGAGTTGTTTCCACAGGTAACTTGGAACAAGTCTCTGAAATTTGTAACTGCTCAATATCCTCTGAAATGTCGTAGCTAATAAGTAATTCTTTCAGAGATTCTCCAAATTCAACCAGCTTGTGTCGACGGACATATGATTTCAACTCATTGTGCATATGCTGCAAAGGCTGCAAAAACAAATTAAAGTTAAAATTTGCGTCTTAAAAGCTTTCAATAGTCACCCCGACAAGTAACTAACTTACTACTTGGTTCGGATGTATAACACAACTATCTAACTCTATATGGCTATGAGGCTATCTCATGTGCATAAAGAAATGGCTACATGTTTAAAAGGTTCCCAGTCTATGATTTATACACAGTATAAACAACCTTCATACATGGCTCCTCAGTCTAATGTTAATAAATCAAGTGTTGGATCATGCAAAGATGATTTTCGATCTTAACTCTTTTGAAATATATTGTAGCACGAGACCGTTTATACACCTAAACCCTGACAGCATTGGTCAATGACATGAGATAAACAAGATGGAAGAAAGAAAAGGAATACCAAGACAAATACATAATAATATGAACTTTTGTGCAATTTGAGACACTTATTTTGAAGTGTTATAGTGCATTTCAACAAGATCATATCAGAAGCTCAACTATGGATTAAGCTTCTTCAAAACTGGTTGAATTTGTCATTCTTTCAAAATATGCATCTGTACCGTATATATATGAAAGTGGCGTACAATATGCATAAATTATGTTACTAAATATATAGTCATGCAAGGAGCAAAATAACTCTAGCTACGACTCACCTCGCATCCCGACTCCAATGCAAGCTTGAAGAAGCCGAGTGAAACCAAGTGCTTTGCAGCTGACTCAGAGAGCTTGATCTGTGATAACCAATATGAAGCTGAGGATATAAGAATGAACTTCCTTCTGCTCATTGAAACTCGCTTTTCACTACTACTCCCTTGCCCTTTGCTAGATCCATTCTTTCTGGTCTCAGATAGTGGAGTGCCAGTTAACTTAGGGGTGGGACTGATAGAAGATTTTGCAGGAATAGAGAGCCTTCTTAGTGGCTTGGCAGATTTGTCATTCCCAGGAAGATCGAGAACACTCACACTTATGCTAACAGTTGATGTAGGCTTACCCCTAAAAATAAACATCCAGAAGTAAGCAAAGCATTCAACTATTCAAGTACCAATACCAATCAGCATGTTCCCAGAAATAAACTCAAAGAATAGAAGTCCAACTATTAACGGGAAGCGTCCAATTTGGATACTCAATTGTCAGAGTTCAACTGCCTTATATAACTATACTTCAAAGTTCAAACTGATGGCATGTATATATATCAGTACTGGTACTTTACAAAATGTTAATTTCTACATTTATAATCTACACAATCATCAGAATAAAAGGTAAGTTACATAAGGCAACCTAATTCACATATAATAGACTAATAAACAGGCAGCATGCATCATAGATTTCTCACTCATACCAAATTGTTTCTAGTTTCTAATGGGAACAGTCAAGCATACATATCAACAACAACAACAAAATCAAAACCACACTGTTTAAAGTATGCCAAACTGATCAATAGCACAATTTGCCCTGACATAGAAATGCATTGTGAATTTGTGACCATATGACATAAAGCTCTATACTTGCAGCGCATTATAATGTTTGTTTAACATATGAGTGGCACTCAAATTAACACCATTCATTATTTCATTACAACCAATGCAAACTACCAACTTGTTTAATTAATCTCTTTAAAAACACACCTCACACTCCTTTTTTCACAATTTCTGAAAATGTAAGAAATGGTTCCACAAACTTAACGTTTTGATTGTTAACCGAACAGAAACATAAAAAAAGCCACAGACCAACAATGAACGTGCAAAACATCAAATAACAAAAGAGTAATAAACCTCTTGGGATGAGCAGAAGTAGCAGACGAACCATCCGCTACATCCTTCGTCTTATTCGCAGATCGAAGTGGATATCTAAGCTTTGATTTCACTATATTTCCTGATAAATCAAACAAATAAATATAAACTGATCCAAGAAGATAGAAATTAAACAAAGGAATAAGAGTTTTAACTGGTTGTTACCAGAACCATTGGCTTCTACTTCCTTATTAACAGCTTCCATGTTTTTATGTTTTTTTTTTGATAAACTCGAAAAAGAGGAAGTGGGAAAACAAAAAAAACTGAAAAGGAGGAGGGAGCGGAGAGAGGGTTTATATAGAGAAAGAGTGGGCAGTGGAGGTTGTGACATGTGGCATCTAGGCGGGAAAAATTAAGCGTTGAAAAAAATGTTGAAATATTATATCGACGGTTGAAAATGAGTGAAATTAGTTTCAACGTCTCCCGCGTCTTGGGTCCCATTGAAGACTTGTTATTGGGCCGTTTGATGTCTGTGGAAAGGCTGCAAGTGAATTTCGAAAATTTGGAAACGTTTCTTGTTTGCATATTATGTTTCCTTTTTTATTTAACCCTCTTAAAAATAACACCTTCGTAACCTTTATCATTTATTTCCCATATTTATAAAATTTGCCTGTTGTATGAATTCCATTTATATAAACTCTGAAAAAATTTTACCATGAAAAACAATGAATTAGAAGCTGATTTTTAGTGAAGATGTTATCACCACAATATAGATCATCTTTAAAAGAAAAAAAAAACAACACATTTAAAGATGTCTAGACCTAAATATCAAAAATTGCTTATAATGTTATAAAATTATCTAACAGTCTAGATTTTTTCAAATTTCAAAACAATTTTTGATAATGTTAAATATTTTCGTTAGTTTAGGCTGATTTTTTTTTTGTAGGAAAACTCTCCATTATGAGAAAACTATATTCACAAAAAATTTGCCCTCAATTCATCTTATAAATCTAATTTTGGTAGTGGAGTTCATATAACGGACTCGTTTATAAAATGTATGAAATGACTCAACAAATTTAACAATTCTATTGCTTTAGTCTTTATAGTTAACTAAACAACTCTCCAATATAATTTCGATGAATTAAAACTAATAACAAAAGCCATAAAACAAAAACTAATAAATATAATAAAAGATTAAAAAACCTCTTTGGAGCAGAATAGCAAATGACCCATCCACTGCATTGTTCGTCTTATTCGTAGATCATAGTGGATATCAAAACTTTGATTATTTCACTATATTTCCTGAAAAACCAAACAAATAAATATAAACTTAATAAGATAGAAACCAATAAATAAGAGTTTTGAGTGCTTGTTACCAGAACCATTGGATTATGCTTAATTATTAACAGCTTCTATGTTTTATGATTTTTTTATAACCTCAAAAAAGAGGAAGTGAGACAAAAAAAAAATAAAATTAAGAAAGAGCGGAAGAATGGGCAATGGAGGCGGTGACATCTGATATGCCGTCTAAGCTGAAAAAATAAAGTGTTGAAATAATAAATGGATTTATATCGATGGTTGAAAATGAGATAAAATAGTTTCAACGATCATTACTACTATTTTAAAATATGGGTTTCACGTGTATGGGATCAACAAATTAAGCAATTTGAGACTTCGAGTGAATATTAATGGAAAAAAGGTGAAGACTTTATAAATAATATAATTAAAACTCGTGTTTATCTACAATTCAATTTGGATTAACTCATAAATAACTTATTTCAATCTGGTTTGTGGCATTTTGGACGATTTCTTTAATCTCATACAAATATGAAAAGTTGAAAACTAATTAACCTTTGCTTTGCGATGATTTTATTGGTAACTCTCAAACTACTCAAAATTAAGTAATAGTTATTGCCTGTGTTTGATTGGGGAATGCTCTCATACGTTTATTTTTTCGATTCAAGTAAGATGAGTTTTTATTTCAATCTCAAAATAAGCTAATTTAAGTACAATCTTAGGAATGCCTATATGAGAAAATAAATAACATTAATATATTACATTTTAAATCTAAAAACAGGCCAAATTCGACATTAGGTAACACATCATTAAAACATTCGATAATGTATAAAATATTTATTTTATTTATCTTTTTTGAAAAAAAAAATATAGTAGTAAGTTAAAGTGTTAAACCATATTGTACACATTATGTGTGACTTTAAAATTTTGTGTACCAAATGTTCAACCTAATCACAAAAGTTTAACTAACATAATCTAGAGAAGCAAATGCTACTCGTATAAAACTCTTAAAACCCAACTTTAGCTAATTCTTACGTTAGTTTAAAGACTCATCTTCAATTCTTTTGCCCACCCTTATAAGAAATCATTTTTTATTAATACTTACTATTGTTTTCATATGGGTTATTCTCGATATTGTATATTTTATATAGGAACATCTAGTTTTAGATATAATGATCAATTCTCTCAATGAAATTTCAATAATTGAGCAAAACTTTTTCTTTTATAGAATCCTCTCTGTAATTAATGCAACGGAACAAATTTTCCATGCATAATTGACTTTATAATTATTGTGACAGTCTAATAGCTCTACTCAAAATGATGTTCAAAACTCTAATGAATGAGCCGATAGTCCACTACCGTCGAATTCGACTTAATGAAGAACTAGTTGAGGATTGGAATTAATATGGAATATATGTTTTAGAAACAAATCCCAACTCTGGGAACCATCATGAATTGGATACATTTTAATATTTTATCTTCACTATTTTTTTTCTTCTTTAAATACAAGACATACCTGGCTTTTTAAAGGTGTATATATATATGTATTTTTTCCAAAATGTATCTAGCACAGTGACTGAACATTGTAGTCTCACTAGTAGCCAGCATTGGCTCTTGTACGACCTGTCCTAATGAGGACAACATGGCTTCACCACCTTGTTTAATTTCCCATTATTTAGCTGCAACCACCTTGCCAAAGTATATTCCACTCGTCCATCTCACGAAGTTGGTAGAAGGGAATAATCAAAACGGTCCCATTTGGGTGTAGCTTTCACCAAACGACCCATCTATCATGAGCCATTTGATTAGCTAGACAAGATGTTGTCCAACAGTTTGGAATCACTATACACTGGTAGTCAATCCAGCGATAATAAGTGTCGGTGTGTATATCAATTAGCATTGATTGGAATTTAGTGTGGTGTTGAAGATATATTGGCGGTAGCAAAATCACAATATGCGAACCCATTGTTTAAGAATTTTGTTTGGGAATTTTGTTGAATGTGGTTTTAAAAGTTACCATATTTTGTCGGTGACACTGGCGAGTGAGTTAGTAATTGGGGGATAAAAGACGAGAGCAATTCTGGGAATAACGTAAACCGATAGCTGTCGTGAAACTTTATTGGCCGTGACTATCTTGCCTAGCTAGGAATTATGCATCCTGATTCCTAATTCATTTTTATGTCTGGTCGCAAAAAGGCCAATTTAGTTTTTGACACCAAACTATGGTCTGTCAGTCTATGGAACAATTATAAAGTCACTAGCAGCTTGCAATCCAATTGTTTCCAAAAAGAGTAAATAATTATTGTATAGAAGAGGGCCGTGACATAAATTCTAAATTCAGAGGGGGGCTATGATTCCTTTAGTGAGTTCGTCTCCAACTGATTATTTCAACATGTCCTCAATGGCTTCAGTTACACTAACTACCAAAGTAGTTTCAATGTAGAGTTAAACACGTGAAACCCACGTGCCAGTAAATCCACCTAATTAATTCACTCTCATTTGTTTGTTTGTTTTCTTTAAACTCTCTCTCATCACTGTTTTGAGTAAAGAGCTAAAAAAAAGTGAGAGTGGAGTGAGCCCCATATCTCTTCTTCACCAGCTCTCTACTCATTTTGTTTTCAAGGTAATAAACAAACACTCTGCACTTATCTTATTAGCTTATGTTTCACCTATCTTGTGTTTTAGTTATTATGTTATTCAGATCTATCAACATTGGGTTTTAGTTTGTTGTTTATGTCATTTTTATATCTTGGTGAAGATTATAAATGGTAGATATTGGGTTTTGAAGGGTAACGTCTCGATAGTAAGCTCAGATCTGGTGTTTGTGTTTGCTTGTATAACTGCATGTTTTTTTTTTTTTTTAAAGTTTGAGGTCTGATTTGGTTGTGTGGATTTTGGTTTTATACTTTAAATTCATTTGAGTGTTTGTGTGGGTGTTGTTGTTTGTAGTTGATAGTGGTATTGAAATTAGTGCTTAGGAGTGAGTTGATACTCAGGTTTACTGTTTCTGTTCTGTTGGGTGTTTTTTTTTTCTTCTATTTTAAAATAAGTTATACTGTTTCTGTTCTGTTGGGTGTTTTGCATAATGATTTGTAGTCTTGTAGACAATGTATTTACTGGCTGAGAATGTTTAGAGTTCCTTAGTATATGCAATAACACCTTGGCTCCATAATTGCGTCGGGAATTTGAGCCTACGAGGGCAAAGAATCAGTGAAGGGGCTAAAATAATATGGGGTGTAGCTTGCTTAATATAACTGTGGCAGTGTAGCTAGCCCTAGTAGTGGAAGTAGGTTTTGAGTGCTTTGGCTTGTTGGTGCCTAAATATTCACTTGGGTGGTTTTCTTTTAAGCATTTCATGTAAGGGATGGGTTTGGACTTGTTTTTGAGTTAGGTTTGGTGTGTGTCTTGTATACTTTACTAGGATAAAAATTGTTGTAGCTCAGTAGCTGAGAGGTGATACAATATTTGTATGCTAATTCCAAGAAAATTACGTTTGAAAACATGTTAGAAGACTCATCATTTGTCAATGCGTGTCCTACTTTGTGTCACATTTGTTAAGGAATTAGTTAGATTAGGATAAAACAAAGGAAATTCATAGATGAAGTTGTCTCTCTCTCTCTCTCTACTATTGGTGACCCGTGGTTACATCACTCATGACATTCTGAACCCCCCATCGAACCTCTGCCACACCTGCCCAGGGCTACTCCACTCGTGTCATTATGGGTGCTTTTGATACCCCTAGTATAGTTTCATTTTTTGTATATTTGTTGTTGTTTTCTTGGTCATACAAAATGGTAGATCAGGGGTTTTGAGGGATTGCATTGTTGTAATGAGTTTCAGATCTGGTGCAGTTTGTGCTCATGTTTTCTGAGTTCTCTGTTTACACAATACCGCATCTCTGTGAATGTTGGCATAATCTGTTTGAGAGGATCTTTAGGGCTTTGTGATTTGGTGGGGCCTTGGGTCATGGGCCACACCCTTCCCCACACAAAAAAAGAAGAAAAAAACTACTTTATATTCATTGATTGTGCTTTGTTTCACACCGTACAGATTGTGAACTTCAGCTTGGTTATCTGGATCTTTGCTTCTTGGAATGGGGAAATCTCCAGGAAAATGGATCAAAACTGTGCTTTTTGGCAAGAAAGCATCACGATCGAATTCATCAAAAGGAAAAGATGCTTTGGTAAGTGGTTTACCGACTCAATATTCTTCTCGTCTTATTTATTGTCGTTGTCATTCTTGTTGGTAACTAACTGGTATTGTTGCTAATTACCTCCTATGTTCCGCTACAGTGTTGTTTTTTAATGTGTTACTCATTTATAAGAACATGCTAATTGTTCACATGTTCAAGCTATGATTTTGCAGAGTTGCCTTTTTGTCAATCTTTTACATAATTCTATGGGTATGCACCAGAAAAACGACTTTCATGCGATTAATATATAACAACCAATAATGATAGGCATGATAATATACGGTTGATGCATATGCCTCCAGATATGGACATATCACATATGTGATATCCCATCCAGACCCTGTTCTGCAGTTTTCTCCTTGTTCCAGGATTTTTCAACTTTTATCTGATTGAGAGTGTATTCTATTTGCTTGGTGGACTCGTTGTCTTTGTCTAATCTGGTAGCAAATTAGCTTGATGGACTTGCCTTAGGCCCCACTAGCATGAACTTATCTTTAAAGAAAACTCTTGCACTTGTGAAGAAATGTTCACACTCAAGACAAGTGAAAATTTTCTTTAGAGGTAGGATGAGGATTATATGATAGGCTACAACCAGAATCATGCATGTGCCACCTTTTGTAAGCATGTTAAATGAGATTGGTTGGTGATTTTCTATAGATAGT
This sequence comes from Coptis chinensis, assembly GCF_015680905.1. Taxonomy (NCBI): domain Eukaryota; kingdom Viridiplantae; phylum Streptophyta; class Magnoliopsida; order Ranunculales; family Ranunculaceae; genus Coptis; species Coptis chinensis. The sequence goes on along the minus strand of NC_141456.1, from coordinate 18,782,978 downwards.
GGTTCACAACTTCAAGTTGTCAGGCGGTAGTGTTTTACTCAATATAATGCAGCATATTAGTTTATAATGTAACCCCCCCCCCGGTCTTCCTCCCATCCATTTAATCACAGGTAGTTGTCTGCAGCTTCAGTATCACTGTATTAGTAATCAAATTTTTTATATGTTTCTTGTGTGACTTTTTTATGTAAATTTGCTTGTTACTAACAAATATTTTATTTCTTTGAAGAAATCCTCAAATGAGAAGGAGGTGTTGGTTTCTGCCAAGACACCTACTGTTGGTTTGGTTGTGAGTTCTCCCATGATTTCTCAGCCAGAGCCTGTTGCAAACTGTACTACTGGAAATAACTCAGATTTGCATCAGGGGGCAGCATCTACTATTACTCATGAAGGGGTGGTCTCTGTGCCAGGAGATCAAGGTGAAGATAGGAAAGGGAGCATAAGATTGAATGCACTAGATGGTCCAGAGAAAATCAGGCAGGACCAAGCTGTTACCAAAGTACAGGCAGCTTTTAGAGGCTATTTGGTAATATTCTTTAACTTAGTTAAATTTATCGTCGCTTCCTCTTCAGGGAAAGTGGTTACTCTTTTTGCTCGATACATGGTTTATTCAGTAGTTTAATTTTATTCCTCTAGAGAGTAAGTAAGCCCTGTCTGTTATTATCATGATAAGAGGGCAAAAAAATTGTTCGACTGGACTACCCCAATTGATTGGCTTGCTTGTTTCATTTGAAACTGATAAGGTTGGGTTTCTTAAGGTGGGGCCTGGGGACTTTTGTAAGGGACACCAATGTTGTGTGTTCCTTTTATTTGAGAACCCAAAACGATTAAGTGGTTCAAGTACTTTGTACTCATACCTTCCCTATTCCGTCAAACACGCCCTTCTTAAATGACCAAATTATACATACTGAATTGGCGACATGGCATACAATCCAAGCCACACAGGCAGTATATTACTTAGAAAGGTATGTGACATGTTTCTTTCGTCTTTATAAAGGAAAATCTAAGTAGTACATGTGTAAAGTTTTGACATGCATTGTACATACTTCTTGTATGACACTGTGAGGGCCTCTAAAATTTAATCAATGAAATTTTAGGAATCCACATCAGCAGAATTTTCACTCCACTATTTAATCAAAATTTAGCAGAGAAGTAGTAACTTAAGTTTTATCAGTCTCAAATTTGTATGGATTCTGTCATGGATATATATATAGTCTAGAAACATGAAAGTTGGTAGAGAGAGTATATGCAGCAATGGAAATTTAGGAATCCACATCAGCACATTTTTTACTCCACTATTTAATCAAAATTTAGCAGAGAAGTAGTAACTTAAGTTTTATTAGTCTCAAATTTGTATGGATTCTGTCATGGATATGTTTAGTCTATAAACATGAAAGTTGGTGAAGAGAGAATATGCAACAATGAAATTTTAGGAATCTAAATCAGCAGATATTTCACTCCACTATTTAATCAAAGTTTAGCAGATAAGTAGTAACTTAAGTTATATCAGTTTCAAATTTATATGGATTCTGTCATGGATATAGTTTCTTTATTTTTTTAAAAGAATTATAAGCTTAAATCTTTAATTATGTAGTGTTTGTTGCATAAAAATTGTAACGAGGAAACAAGGATCCCTTTAGTTGGGAGCAACGTTCCAAGGAAGTTTCCATTTAAAAGTGTCGAGTTAAGGTTCAGCAGTGGGTGCGACACCCTATATGGAAGGTTCCTACAATTAACCATTAAACCCACGAAAACATGTTTCTCACCCGGAGGGATCTTCCATCCAAGACACAATCAGACCCTCCAATCCAGTACAAAATCAGATCATGATGTTTTAGTTATAGAGGGCCCGTGCTTTGTGAAGGCCTTGAAAGCTAGTTAAAAGTTACAATACTTTACAGCACCATAACCATAAAAGTAAATAATGACAATTTATTTGGAATTGGATCAAATTTGTTCGAGTCCCACCCCCAATCCCATATTGTTGTCACTCCACTGATGGAAAACTCAACTTTGTGAAGGCTCGCAGGGCATTTAGGGCTCTCATGGGCATCATAAGGCTGCAGGCACTTATTCGTGGTCACTTGGTGAGGAGGCAAGCGGTTGCTACTTTACGGTGTTTGCAGGGAATCATAAAGTTTCAGGCAGTGGTTCGTGGAAAAAAGGTATAAGAAATGCAAAAGTAAAATTCCTGTAGTAGTTTATACGCCCCCCTTTCTTTCTCTGTTCAAGTGAGATCACCAAGTCTGGTTTTAAATATGCATCAAATAATATGTTTAATGATTGACGATGAACTAGCTAGTTACTATTTCTCCATCTTCTACCAGGTTGATACTAAGCGTACCTGTTCTCGTGGATTACATACACTTACTAATGCAGAAGAGCTCTTGAGAAACTCCTTTATAAGTAAGGTAAGTTATGTTTTTATATGTTGGAGTCTAGCCGTCTAGGCTTGTTATTCCTGAAGAACTAAAAGAAGTACATCTTTTGGTATGATTTGCATGTGTGCTGCAGCATGAATGCATGATACAAATATAGTTGAGAACTTACATATCAGCTTGGGTTACCTATCCTTCACTAATCTCATATTGGAGGTTTCATAGGTCAAAAGCAAAAAAGAGCAGATGGACAACCAGTACCATCTGATCTAATCCAATTAGTTTTAGATGTTATGGTATAAAGTATAGAGGGTTTACTAGTATTACCCCCCCACTAGATGAGCCAATTAGGATTTCCCCCCTTCTAGATGGGAAATTAGGGTCTCCCCCCCAAACACACAGCACATCCAAGTCAACTTTGGTTGACCGTTATCCTTCAAGTCAAGCTAAGCAAAATGACACCACTTCCCTCACAACCCCTGACTTTTTTGCAAAGTTCATTTTAAAAGTGGTGAGGGTAGTGGTGTCATTTTGCTTAGCTTGACTTGAAGGATAACGGTCAACCAAAGTTGACTTGGATGTGCTGTGTGTTTGGGGGGGGAGACCCTAATTTCCCATCTAGCAGGGGGGAAATCCTAATTGGCTCATCTAGTGGGGGGGGTAACACTAGTAAACCCAAGTATAGATGCATGTTAACACCGTGCTGATGTATAATATATGAGCACTGAATATATATGGTATAGAGTTGAGTGAGATACTGAGATGCATGCTTATTTGTTGGATCATGTGAGCCTGGTTAATTAAGTGTGTTTGCATGACATTTACATTTGCATGCTTAAGGACTGCGTCATCCTATTCTTGCTTCCTGGCTATGGTGTGCACTTTTGACTAAGATTAATTATTCACACATTCCGGAGTTTTACAGTATCTATGAAGAAATTGTGTAGTTCATTGTGTTTGTGCTATAATCTTGAGTTGGGCAGTTGACTAAGCTTGTTCCATTGCTTTTAGCTTCTTGCTTCATCATCAAACGCAAAGCCTCTGCGTCTCCAATATGGTCTGGTGGAGTCAAACTCAGCCTGGAGTTGGCTTGAGCGCTGGACAAATTCCCGTGTTTCGGAACCACTTCCACCACCTAAGAAGGTAGTTAGTTCAAAAAGTCATACCAGGCCAAAACGTAGTGTTCGAAAGGTACCTGCTGCAAGTGTTGAAAATGGCTCAACTCATTCCACTTCGACTTCCGAAAGACCCAAGCGCAACATGAGGAAAATTGTGGTCCATTCTGTAGATATGGTCCAGGAAGGCTCACAAAATGAACTTGAAAAGGTGAAGCGTAACTTGAGAAAGATTTCTAACTCCAAAGATGAAGTTACTGATCATTATGAAGCCGAGGTTGAGAAGCCAAAACGCATTCCTAGAAGGTCATCAGGCTCACCAGCTCCAAATGTTTCAGAAGCAGGAATGGGTGAGCTTGCTGAGACGGAGAAGCCGAAACATAATCATAGGAAGGTGTCAAGCTCCAAAACTGAAACTGCTGATACAGAAGGGACGCAGAGTGAGAAGCAAAAATGTATTTCTGGGAATTTATTGGGCTTGCCAGCTCCAGATGTTCAAGATCATGGCATGGTTGAGTCTGCTGAGATGATGACGAATGTTACATTAGTTCCAGTCTCTAAAGATCTTGAGGAATGTACTCCGAAACAATTTCCAGAAAATGGGATGCTTGAGTTGTTGAATAGTGATAATCCTACATTTGATTCATTACCTTTCGAAAGCTGTGAAAAGGATGAAAGTACTCCAGTAACAAGTGATAAAGTAACATTGAAGGATGACCAAGCTAGCAATGAGAGCCAGAGCAGGAGGAGATCTTCTTTGCTAGTAAAGCAGGATTATCCAGACACTGGCTTACAAAACACTCCGAAGTTGCCAAGCTATATGGCAGCAACAGAATCTGCTAAGGCGAAGCTCCGGGCACAAGGCTCTCCAAGGTCTGGTCCTGATGTGAATGAACAGAATGGTTTAACCAGGAGGCTTTCTTTGCCGTCTCCCACCAATGGCAAATTGAGCTCTCTATCACCACGGACACACAGACCTCAAGGAAATGGCAAGGGGCAGGTTAAGAATGAAAGATCCATATTGTCTTCAAAAGATGGTAATGGTAAGACATCTTAAATATGACTGTATTATTCTCTCCAGAAACGGTGAAACTTTTCTATTTTCTATTTCTGGACCTCGGTAAAATTGAAGCATAATTCTTGTGCATCCTTGTTTATGGTGTCTTCGTTTTGGTTCTACACTCGACTCAAATGCTTGGTTTCATGGTAGCCTTCAGTCCTTCGAAACTTTCCTATTAGGTTTTTTTTTGCGAAACTTTCCTATTATTATTTTTTTAAAGATTTTTGAACAGCATGTGGTGGACAGTTTCTCTGATCTCTCATGTAGTTACTATATGCATTGGCGGAGCTTTAAGGTTGCTGTCAGAATAATTGAGCTTCTGAGTTACTGTAATTTTGTATTCATATGAATAATGGTGGTCATTATACGCTAGTAACTTTTATTATTATTCTTACATCCTTAAGCTTATATATGGTACACTATTTGACATATGTGATTTCATGAATTGCAGAGAAGGTTACCCAAGTTGAGTGGAGGAGGTGATTCAAGAAGAATCTTTAAGGCGGTATTTTGGAGGTGGGCGTGACCAGTTAACTACATTTCTGCAGTCTTCTCTGTCCTTTATGATGATAAAGTGTTTTAAAACTTTTTATCTGTATTTGATGAACAGGTGATGTGTACTGTGTCTGAGATTGTTTTGTTTTCCACACTATGGGGTGTTCTTGAGTGTGTACAGAGCTATATAGGCTTTACCGTTTGATTTACTTATTTGAGATCCTCTGTTAACATCTAATTTCTTATTTTGCTCCTATTTTTTCTTTTCTGACAAATGATAGGCAATTGTTCTCTGTTACAAGGTTTTTCCTTTCACTTTATGCGTAAGTGTTTGAAATGATCCACATTCATAGCTTAGTTCCATGACGTTTTGTATAGAGGTTTTTATTGAGTCATTCAAATGATTGTCTTTCAGAGTGTAACCCTCCTCAATCTGAATAGATGGAGTTGATATCTCCATGATTACGCCAGATATAGACATATAGTTGAGGTATTTAATTAGTCAAAGTAAAACGAAGTTAGTACACAATAATGAGGGTTTCACTGCAGGAAGGTGGGCCCAACACATCCAGCACGACACGAGGTCAATGCTATAAAACAATGCATGTTGCCTACGGCAGCTGGATAGGGAGAGTATAGAAGTGTTGCATGGAGCGGTAAAGACAGAGTCGGTATTACTAACCTTCGCCAACCGGGTCCCTTGAGGTTGGACAGAACTCAGAAGGCACTGACAAAAAGAAGATGCATACATTTGTCAATTTTCTATACTAAAGTAGGAAGATCCCACTTAAACGTGAAAACACTCAAATTTCAATTTTTGTTTTTTTACTCTCAAGAAACCTTTCTTAAACCCACATTTTTTTTTCACTCCCTCATTTTTCAATCCAAAAAAACTTAACCCGCACGTCTCTTTTTTCTCTACACATTTATTTTTTTTTTCAAAATTTTTTGTTCTATTTCTATTTACAACCCTAAAACCTTTTTTTTTTTTTTGAGTGAAATGGAATGGGAATATGATGATTTTAATTTGGAAAATGAACTATTTAATGAAGAGAAGTTTCAATCAAGTGACCAAGATGAGATAACTCTATACACAACAATTGTTCATAATGATTCCAATATCAATTATTATGAGATCATTATGAGGATAACTTGTACAAAATGTGATTACAAAATATTTATGCAAACTCAATCTCTTCCATTTATGGTTGATTTTAATAGTAAGTGTTGGGAAATGAGAATAGCCTTACGTTCGAGATGCCCCAGGCCAACTAACTTCCTAAGACTCTGGAGCCCCAACTGGAGTGGCCTATGAAACATTAGACGGTCTAATTTGGTCATCACTTAGTTACTTTGATATACATTTTTCGTGTGACAAATTTTTACCTAACATCATAATTCATTGTAAATGTTATAGGATTCTCTATACAGTCATGATGATGTTGATAAGAGCCCAAAACCATAGTTTTAACCCCTTAATAATCATACTGTTAGAGTTTATGTGAATAATAAGTAAAGTTAATACTCATTACGTGTTTTTACGATTTCAGCTTCAAAGTCCATTATAATTTTAGCGAGATAAATGAGCAAAAGTCGCAGAACTTCCAATGCCATATCTTTGGACTCGGACACCGGATTGAGGCCTACCTTATGTCAAAACGACCGCTCGGAAAGAGCTTCGCAATGGTCCAAGCCTTGACCCAATCAGAGGAGCAGAAGTGGACGAAAAGTCTGTGGAAGCCAACTGCAACAAGAGGCCTTTTTGATCGAAAAGAATTCGGTTTTGGGCCCGATTCTTGGCTCCAAGCCCATGCACGATTTTGGATCTGGATGTATAAAACAAAAAGCTTGACTCTTTGTTAATGGCAGTTAGGTTAGGAAGCTAATGTTAATGGAGTTTAGGGTTAGAAAAAAGTTAGATCTAGATTAATTAATTACTTAGTTTTCATTCCATTAATTAGTTTCATTCTTTGTTTTAGCTTAGTTATTTAAATCATTGAATATCATTCATTAGATAAATAAAATAGTTGTTATTCATTCAATCATATCATTGTTATTTTTTATTAGATCAATAAAGTTAATTATCTTTATTCACAATCTTAGTTTTAAATTCAGTTTAATTTAATTATGTCTTATTGTTATTATTGTTCTTGTGTTGAGAATGGTAGTATAGAAATTTCACACCAAACACATCACTCTCATCATTGTTCCTTTTGGTTTGATTAGTTGAATTCTATTTAGTCTTGATAGATTGAGAGTGGAACGAATCCTTACTCATTATATTGCATTATTATGAAAGAGTAAAAGAATTGATTTAAACGTAAGAACGGTAGGATTACGATTAGTGTTCTTGTAGCATTAATATTTAGTGTTCTATTATTTTTACGGGTTATCAAATGGCCAATGATCGAACCCGTCACCCACCCGGACAAAGGGAATACTCACCACTTTCACTTTCTCCGATCGATCTAAAATTTTACAGGCTACTTGATAGACGCCTTAGCAAATTACTGTAAAAATTTCAGATTTTTGGAGTACGATAAAAGGCCTAAAACTTGAAAACCCCGGAGAATCATTGTGAGCGACCATACTTATTCATTCAGTAATTTCAACTTACCTTGAAGCCAGCTTATAAGGCCCAACCCGCTTCCTACCTAGTACTTCAACAAGGAAAAATTCATCCTAATGTTCCCAATTTTCATAGGTAAATGCATATTTTTATTCCTTAAAGTTATTAAGTGTTTCTAACTTGTTAAATACACTTAAATCACGATACAAGACGCTATTCAAACGCTGTAAAGGAGGCATTCAGTATCCTTCTTCCACTCCTTCCTCTTACGTTGGAGGAGTTTTAATTCTAGTATAATCGGGCTTGTTTTTCGTAAAATAAATACAACACGCCTATCTAGAATTTCACACACTACACTTGCATCAATGGCTAAAGAACAAGAGACTCCTCTCTGATTTTTATAAAGCCCCAAAACGATGGCCCTAAGTCGCATCGTTCTTAGACCTAGTGGGGATTTTCGAATCCCCCTAAATATATTTAACTTGTTACCGGGTTTTCATGGTTTAGACCACGAGAAGCCTTACCAAAGACATCGCGTGGGATAGACCAAGTTCTCACTACATTCCATCATCCTAGCGTAAGTCCGAACAAGTTAAACTTAGGGTGTTTCCTTTCACCCTAGCCGATTAAAGGCGTCTTGGTTAACTCCCAAACGCCAAACTCGTGGGACTCATGGGCTCAACTTGTTCAATTGTTCATGGAACAATTTTACCCACCACTAAAAGACGGATGAAATGCTTCACAAGATTCATTTCTTCAGCCGTAATCCTCATGAATCCTTTTCGGAGGCACGGAATCGCTTTCAAGATCTTCTCATTGAATGCCCACATCATAATCTTGCGAAAGACACGCTTTGTTCGTTCTTTCTTCAAGGGGCTTTCACATTGCCATAAGGAGGTTCTAGATATCATGACCGGGGTAGTTTTCTTAGTAAAGGAGCCTTAGAGGCTTATACATTCTTAGAAGATCAATCTAAGAGGAACAACAATTGGGGAGGTAACGATTCCTCCCGGCTCCTCTCCTTCTTCTCGTGAGGTTAAACATGATCTCGAAGTAAAACTCTTATCGATGCCCTCACTAAAAGGTAGATGCCATCTCTGCTCAACAACAACCCACTCCAGTCATGAACATTAACTCTACTGGTTGTAATGTCTCGTTTGTAGTCTTGAGCATTCCGACTTCTATTGTCCTCTTTGTCTATGCACAAACACCACCACAACCATCACACTTCAACCAGCTTAACTCAACATCAAGGACAAAAAGGGAACTTAGGTGACTGTAATAGAGGTTTAGTACCCATAACCCGCTATCAACATCAAGACATGAACGCCAACAAGCTTTAATTCCAATACAACCATCTACGGACAAAGTAGTAGTGACCTTGTTGAGAAACAAAATCAAATTATGCAACAAAACTCCAACTTGATGAAAGATCAAAGATGATCAAAACTCTAATATGATGAAACAAACGATGCAAATGATGCGATTTTGTGCCAAAAGGTTATTGACATGTCTTCTAACCAAAATAATAACCAAACCGGGTTTCCAAGTCAAGCAAAGGCCTAATCCTAAGTCAACAAACACCACTTTGAAATAAAAAGTATTCAAAAAGTAATGGTAATATAAACCAAAAGGGGGACCTACAATACTACCCTTCGCTCGCCTTCGAGTAGTTGATAACCAAGTGACTATGCCTAAAGATTACCCACAAACTAAAAATGATACCATACCACATACTATAATAGAAACCTAGACCCTACAACCGTAAGTACCAAGTTAAACCACAACCAAAAGGGAAAACATTACAAGATTCAATAATAGAAAGTGAAGACCCTACACCCAGAGGGTTCCAATATGGATACCTAGATGGAAAACGGATAGAGATAAAGCAAAGCCTAATAATACTTTTATCCCTTCGTTAAAAATAATATAAAGCACCATATCCCCAAAGACTAGTTGTGTTTAAAAATGACGAGAATTTTGATGAGATTAGGGAAGTGTTTAAAAATTATACTATAAACCTACCTTTTCTAGAAGCTATAAAAAAGTCTACATGGACACGCTTAAGTTTCTAAAAGAGTTGTGCACCAAGAAGAGGGAAAACCAACATACCCCACGAAGCATTCTTAACTAACAATATCCCTCTTTATCCTAACATAACGGAATTGTTAAGTACAAGGACCTCGGTCGCCCCATCAGATAATGCACCTTAGGTGATACCTTCATAACAACCGCTTTATTAGACTCTGTGTTAACTTACTCCCTTTTTATTTATATAAACAACTGGTCTAACAATACTTCAACCAACCAAAATGACTTTTACAGTTTGCCCGATCGTTCTATTAAGTATCCCAAGGGGTGTAGTTGAAAATATTCTTTGTTAAAGTTCAGGATTTTTACTATCCCCGCCGACTTTGTTATTCTCGACATAGAAGTTGCTCATGATTCCATTCCCATCATCTTAGGAGTTTTCTTGGCAACCCGCCAATGCCCAAATCAATTGTCGGGATGGCTCAATGACTCTTTCTTTTGGAAATCTTTAAGAAGTTAACATGTTTAGACAAAAACAGGGACAACTAGGTTTGCCTATATAAGGAGAAGTGAAGTCCATTGAGAGTTTTGTACCTCACATTAGTCACGGTGACACTTTAGTCCCCACACTAGTAGATACCCCTCTTATGGAAGAAGACAAGGATCACAATTTCTACTCCCTAGGCGTAGATAACATCGAGGAAGATTTCCTTCGACTCGAAGTTCTCTCCTATTGACATCCATTCATCTCTTGACCTAATGACGGAAGAAGAATTTTTCGCCCTCTATCCCAAAGGTGATTCTTCTTACCCACCTATTGAGGAATGTCTTGCATATCTCAAAAGCTCGATGATATAGACCTCGAACACTAGTTGAACACCATTCACCCACCTCACATCCTCATGTCACTCATTCACCTTCCATCACGATGTCCCTCGCCCTCTACCTTTTCAAAGAACCATTGAGTTTGTAATTTGACCTTGGTGTTTCTCCTATGCTTCATAACTATCTAAAACCAATTGGTGAAGAAGTAACACCCAAAACAAACCCTGACAATTTTCCATTTTTTTCATTTTTTTCCTTCTCAAAATTATCCACATCCCACGATTATCTTCCAAACCATCAATTTTCTCATGCTCATTTACTTGGCATCCCTTCAGTGGGAGGACAAAGAAGAAACTGTATGCCGATTAGGTTTTTAGATCTATAAGGCTTTACTCTCATTCCACTAAGCTACATCATAGGAAATCTTGGTGCTTAATTCTCGTTTGATGGTGCATTCCATGTTAATTATTTGTGGAAAGACCCACAACTTTTAGATTATTGATATATGGAAACCTGATGTAAATACATATATATCACTTTAAGTCTAGGAATCGAAGGGAAAAGACCCGTTTTAAAACAAATTTTTACAAACCTGTTTTCAAAAATTTGTTTGGGGAAAAGTGTTTGGTTTTTCCATTCTTGATCACTTCAAATTCCTATTCTTACCCCACCCCTTGAAGAGTAGTTAGATTTCTTCTTGTTTGTCGTTTGATGTTGTTTTTATTATTTTTAGTAGATAGGATGTTACGTTGTTAAATTCGTAGTTAACTTTGAATTTGGTAGTTAAATGTTGTTTGAATTTCAATTTTAATATAATGTGGTTCTTTTCAAATTGTGCATAGATTTTATTGTTAATCCCACCTTCCTAATTGTTTGGGGGTGGTATTATTTATTCTATCATGATTTGTAGAAGATCCTCCATTTTAGAGTTTGTTTTGGAAAGGTTGAGAATATTGTCGTGAATTGGCATACCTATAATTAGATGTGGTGGTAGGATGAAATATAAGAGAGTTTAGAAGTTACTAGTCTAAATCCAAAGATAAAAAAGATACTAGGGTTGTTTTGAATCAAGAATATGAGTTGTTTCCGACAAATTTTATTGTTTCCTGAAATTGCCTTAAAACTTTTTGCAACTTACCGATTCGTTTTAACAATTAAAACCTATAAAAACTCTCTTCTTTCTACACTAACAAACCACAATACATTCCACCATCATCCCGCACCATCCACTCCAAGTTTTACTTTCTTTTTCATCTAAACTCCGGTTTCAGACCATCGTGAGCGACCAGCCCTCATCTATCGGACCTGGTCCTGATGTTGAGCACCAACAAACATGGAATTCTAAAATTTCAGGACTCTTATAATGAAGCAGCGCCTGACTTCCGTGGACCGAGAAAAATTCCCTCTACGTAGTTTCCATCATTCACGGCTATTCCAGAGCGTAATTTTGAGATGACATCTCCTACATTGATACCGAACAATCTTTCAAGATTTGTTTCAAAAGCACTACTTATGGTGCTTGGTTTCGAGGGTGATCACACACGTGAATGAAAGATGGTTCTTGCAAGCATTTGTTCTTGGACTTGCCATGCCCAATAAATACAAGACCCATGATGCTATTGGGTAGATAATATGCATGTCTACACTTATGACTTTTTGCATGAGGCTTATGGGTCCGGCATTTTCCGTGTAGAGGACCAAGGGACATATAACGTAGCCCTTGGTAGCTTGTCCCTTAATGTGATACGGTAATGTTCTTTATCATGCTAAACATATTAGGGGAGTGGCATTTTTCTTCCTTGATGCCACTTGGATGTTTTCCTTGCTTTAGCTGAGGAACTTCAACATATGACCTTCCTAAGACCTTTTAATGTCTGGTTTAGCACGAGCCCAGTATGCATTTGGCATAAGTATCTTCTTATGCCTATATTAGTTTTTTATTATGCTATGTTTCTTTCCTATTTTTTGTGCCCGTTTTCACGCGGATTGGGTTGGGGTTCGACATTGTTAGACCCACCAATTATATTATCGATCTTTCCGGTCGCGAACTTGGCATGGGTGGAGGATACAACCTCATCGGGTTGCACCTTACACCCCATCCCACCAAGTGGTTTAATAGGTTAGCAATCATAGATGATAAATGGCGTCGCGAGATGGCAGATTTTTGCGAACCTCACTTCTTGATAGAAGAGGAGGATGACGATGGTAAACTTTGGAGTGGAGGTAAGTTTTAGTTTCAATTCATCGCGCTTATGTCCCAAGCAATTTAATTTATTAACCCCATAATGGGTGGAACTCTTATAGAGTTCGCGTCGGTTTTTATTCCTATATTAGTATATTCTAACCTTGTTTTGCAGATGTTCCGCATTTCAATGCATTTCCATGGTATTTTTCTACCCTTTTATTTAAATGCTTTGAGGACAAAGCATGTTTCTTGTTTGGGGGCATAGAAACACGGTAATTAAGGCATCTGTTAGGATATAGATATGTATAATATGCATTTGTTTTCAAGTTAAAAATTTCAAAAATATAAATAAATAAGTTTATGTTATACACTTAGGAATATTGGTATTGTTTTCTTTCTCTATCTCTTAACAATCTAGAAGTCTCAATGTAAATCTGTATAATTGTTAGAAACTTAGGTTAATATGTAGGTAATAATCTTTGCATCTATCTATAAATATATTACATGAGTATCTATGATTGTTAGCGATTTCCAGTTTCTGAAATCTAGGCTAGAGTACTTATTCTACAAATCCCGGAGAATATAGCCTAAAAAGCCTTATATGATTTAAATATTTGAGAAATGACACAAGGGAGAAGTAAAATCTGATAAAAATCACACGCCCACTTGCTTGATCACTTTTCTTGCCATATCCTGACGAATTTAGGCCCTCTTTGGATCGATATAGCCAAAAAATTCAAACCTATGAATTATTTTCCGCTTTAGTTAAGCCCCTCCGAGCCTTTCTTTAGCCTTCCATAAACCATAATTCCTTTTACCCCTTAGTTCCAAAAACAAAACAAAATAAAAAATTCAACTTACCCAATCTAGAATAAGTCCGAGAATTCAAGAAAGAAGAAGAGAAAAACCTCCAAAAATTAGTTAGTTGCTTCAGAAAAAGAAAAGAAGTTTCCATCCAAAGAAAAGAAAAGAAAAAGAAAAATAGAAATAAATAAAAACTCCAAAAATAGAATAAAAGGGAGTCAAAAGCCAAAGAAAAGAAAAAAGAAAAATATGGCTAAGGATTTGGAAACAAAGTATAGAAGCAAAAGAAAATAACAAGGTTTTCTCTAAGTTACATAATATGAAGACTCTATTATCTCGGACTTGTCCTTTTGTATATCCATTTCCTTCCTTCGAAACCATCTCCTAATCCCATTTAATAAAGACCTCTAGCTCGATTAGGAATAGGTTAGTGTGATAGTAAGTGGCGGATGTGTTTGATCGACTCCGGCTTCCTGTTTGTCATTGAGATTGTAAGGTAAAGTGTGCCCACTTGGAGTAGAGAACGGCGGAAAAAATCGACAGATTTTTGTCTTGACTTTTATGTGAGGACCTACTTAAGGACGCTTTATTCGAAGTTTTCGAAAGCGGACCCCTTAAGCATTTCATAGCATTACTCATTGATATATATGTTTATTAAGTAGATGATTGATTATTATGCATATATTAGCTTAGGTTTCACATGATTATTCTCAGATTCAATTGCTAGTGAGATGTATAGATAGTTGAGACATGAATGAGAAAACAATAGTTTTATTTCTTAGTCGTTGTAGTATAGATGAAGTTTGTGAGTACCTTCAAGAAAACTCTCACGAGGCTATAACCCAGGGAATTCCTAGTGGTTTAAGGCCTTGTTGCATATGGTCAATGCAATCGCAAAAAAAACGAGTAGATAGAACTCCATTTTGGTCACTTATTCTAATTTCTCATCTTTGCTTGAGGACAAGCAAAATGTTTTTTGGGGTGGTTTGATAAGAGCCCAAAACTGTAGTTTTAACCCCCTAATAATCATACTTTTAAACCAATTATGTGAATAATAAGTAAGAGTTAATACTGATTACGTGTTTTTATGCATTTCAGGCTTCAAAGTCCATTATGTGCTAAAATGTGCCACTTTAGCGAGATAAAGGAAAAAAGTCGCCAGAACTTCCGAATGCCATATCTTTGGACTCAGACCTTCGGATTGAGGCCTACCTTATGTCAAAACGACCGGCTCGGAAAGAGCTTCGCAATGGTCCAAGCCTTGACCCAATCAGAGGAGCAGAAGTGGACGAAAAGTCTGTGGAAGCCAACTGCAGCTGAAGAGGCCTTTTTGATCGAAAAAATTCGGTTTTGGGCCTGATTCTCTGGCCCAAAACATGGCTCCAAGCCCATGCACGATTTTTGGATCTGGATGTATAAAAACAAAAGCTTGACTCTTTGTTAATGGCAGTTAGGTTAGGAAGCTAATGTTAATGGAGTTTAGGGTTAGAAAAAGTTAGATCTAGATTAGTTAATTACTTAGTTTTCATTCCATTAATTAGTTTCATTCTTTGTTTTAGCTTAGTTATTTAAATCATTGAATATCATTCATTAGATAAATAAAATAGTTGTTATTCATTCAATCATATCATTGTTATTTTTTATTAGATCAATAAAGTTAATTATCTTTATTCACAATCTTAGTTTTAAATTCAGTTTAATTTAATTATGTCTTATTGTTATTATTGTTCTTGTGTTGAGAATGGTAGTATAGAAATTTCACACCAAACACATCACTCTCATCATTGTTCCTTTTGGTTTGATTAGTTGAATTCTATTTAGTCTTGATAGATTGAGAGTGGAACGAATCCTTACTCATTATATTGCATTATTATGACTTGAGAGTAAGAAGAATTGATTTAAACGTAAGAACGGTAGGATTACGTATTAGTGTTCTTGTAGCATTAATATTTAGTGTTCTATTATTTTTACGGGTTATCAGATGTACTAATTGATCAACTTCGGAGTTCACAAAACTCAAATGCATATTCGGATGGGCACAATCGAACATTTTAACACCAACATGGTATGTATATATGGATGAATATACGCTTTGAAACTTACTTCTTTGATTTAATATCTTCTTATCTATGAATTGATGAGTACTTAAATTGATTTATAGGTATTTGATAGTTGTCAAAATTTGATTGATTGGACACAACATAAAGAAAATGAAGTGGGAGCTATTATCGTCATTGAAAAATCTCAAAATGTAATTGGTGGGAAGGCTTCTAGACTTATTTTGATATGTGAGCGTGGTGTGAATTTCGAACTCATAAAAAGGTAGAAGCAAATGAGAAGGCAACGAGAAAGACCGAAACAAAAAAGATGGCTTGTCCTTTTAAATTAAAAGCATGTTTTGAACGTGGTAGTTTGGATAGATGGGCACTAAGAGTTTATTGTGATCGTCATAATCATGGGTTGGCAAAAACTATGGAGGGTCACTCTTATATGGGAAGGTTTAATAAGATGGAAATGATTATTGTATCTGAGATGAGTAGAGTTTGAGTCAAACCAAAAGAGGTCGTGAACGTTGTTGTCAAAATAAGAGATCTGTTAAACTCCTCCTCCATGAGACAAATGTATAACACAAGACACAGAATTAGACTTGATGAAATGGAAAATAGAACATAGTTGCAAGAGTTAGGTTGCTAGATTGTTAAGGGAAAATGGATATGTGGAGCACAATAAACGTCGGGAAGGTAGCAATGAGGTTATGCTAATAGTAACCATTACATTAGGTTAGATTTGGGAAATTGTTGCCCAATTCCAAAAATAGTGTTGTTTTGGAGTAGAAATAGTCTAGAAACTTCACCATGGCAGCGCTGGAGTCTGGTGGCTACCATTAGAAGACGTACTTATGCTTTCCTTAGTTGATATCTTTTTGATCCATGTATTCTGAGAAGAAAATAGAGCTGCAGAACACCTTAATGCAAAACTCGTTAGGCGAAAATATTGAACCTGTTGTTTTTATTCCTCATTTATGTATTAAGTTGAATTCTATAGTAGAGGATGATGTAATGTTAACTTATGAAAGGTTATAATACAGATGGGGATCTGCAAAATCCCAACATTTTTGCAAAAAAAAAAATAGTCTAGAAATAGCAAAAGGCTGGGATATTTTAGTGAAAAACCGCGTGGAGGCATTCCAAGGGTTGAATATTCAGGGGATTGCTCAAGCGAAAGCTTTTGAAGGAGATCCAATTTTTGTCGACTAGTGTAGTTGGGCAAATAGATGTTCGAAATACTTTATACTTTTACAAAGAATACATGAAGAAACATTTTTTGCAAGGAAGAATTTTTGTAAAGACTTTGATAGAATGGAATCGAATTTTTTATATATTTTGGAACCAAACATTTTACATGTTTAAATTGATGTTTCGACTTTCATTGTTTTACATGTATTGGTCTGAAACATTTTGCCAAATTTTCAAATTAGTTAAAGTTTTAATTTCAATCAAAATATCATCATTTGGTCATGCATTAAGAACGGTTTAGATGAACTAACTTAAAAAGAAAAGACACTCAGATTAGACTAACCTTTTTGGCATTGGTTGGTTGGACTATACCATCTTAGAAAAAGTATGAGATCGTGTTGGTCTTGCATTAAGAATGGTTAAGATGAACTAACCTAAAAAGCAAAGAAGTTTAGATTATACTAACCTTTTTGGCATTGGTTGGTTGGACTGGACCATCTTAATTAGAAAAAGATGAGATTGTGTTGGTCTTGCATTAAGAACGGTTTCGATGAACTAACCTAAAAGGCAAAGACGTTTAGATGAGACTAACCATTTTGACATTGGTTGGTTGGACTGGACCATCTTAGAAAAAGTTGAGATTAGACTAATTAACCATTTTGGCATTGGTTGGTTGGACCAGATTGTCTTAGAAAAAGATGAGATTGTGTTGGTCCTGCATTAAGAACGGTTCAGATGAACTAACCTAAAAAGAAAAGATGTTAAGATTATACTAACCTTTGTGGCATTGGTTGGTTGGACTGGACCGTCTTATAAAAAGATGAGATTGTGTTGGTCCTGCATTAATATGCAACATTAAAAACGGTTTATTGGAACCGACTTTAAAAGAAAAGATGTTCAGATTAGGCTAACCTATTCTACATTGGATGGGTGGACCAAAATTCATTTTCACCAACCATTTCAGATACAGACGGTTCGAGCATACTCAGGGGCGGATGCAGGATTCAACAATAGGGGGGGCTACTAACACTAATTCTCACTACTTTTTTTTTTTTTTTTTTTTGGGAGTGAATAGTTACCACTGTATTTTTGGGTTTTGAGCAAAGTTAAGGGGGGCTACAGCCCGAGTCAGCCAACTCATAGATCCGCCCCTGAGCATACTAACCTCTTTCGTTTTGGATAGCTGATATGATGAGCCGTTTAGTTAGTCAAAATTGGTCAACTTTTAGTAATTCACTAAAATTTGGTCGACATTGGGTGACAAAATCTTGATTCTAAGTCGTTAATTAGAAAATCATTACTAACCACTGTTTGTACACCCAAATATTACATATTTATTTTATGGTCTCCTCTACTACACTAGAGGTACATATGAGTTAAGGGTTTAAGGTTTATTGATCAGCTCTCAAATTCAAATGCACGTTTTATTACCTTTATATTACTGCATTATAGCCATTCTTACGTTTAATGAAAAGATAACTCATAACTTTTATTGCCTTTTTCAGGTTACAGAGAAATTCATACCACTTATCATAAAAGCTGCGTCTTAGCACCAAAAGGAGCCTTAATCATGTTTATTATGAAGACCAAAAGCTGCTATGAAAAAGTGCTGAAAAAGTTAAGGCCAAAGGTTAAAGCCCTCAACTAAGAAGATCAGATATGGAGGTCCTTATCTCAAAATATGGCATTATCCAAAATCTATCTTGATCAAGAAGAAATCAAAAAGCAAAAGCATAAAATGAAGTGTGAGGTGTCTCAATTGTAATGGAAAATGGCAAATCAGTAAAAAGAATAAAGTAGGGGTATATAATCTAAAAGCTAGGGAGAGAGAATGTACCTAGACTTAATTTAGTGTCATGTAGGATTTAATTTATAGTCTTTTACATTTTCAAGTAATTTAATTTTACTTTATTGTTCTTCATTTTAATCTTGTTATTTTGCTTTGTTATTCAATCAATCAATCTTCTTTTTGTTGTTCTTATTCCAATCTTTAATTTCAATCATTCCTTTCAATGTTTGTGTCATTTTAATTTTCAAAACAACTTAAGTTTTCAATGTTCTTCATAAACTAAAAACTAAAACAAGTTCTAATTAAACTAATAGTCTACCTTCCTTTCTTCAACTCCCAATATTCAAACTCTAAACAATCTAGAATAAACCACATCAAAAATAAACTTTGAGAAATTCCAAACTATACTACTTCAAATGGCGCCGCCATCATGGATTGAAGGAGCAATAGTGCTTGGTTGAACATCTAAGGAGGAAGCACCATTCTCACCTTTCCATTTCTTTTTCATTCTTTTTTTAAATTTTCGTTGTTTTTCATTACTGACTTACTTTTTTGCAAATCAGGGTTTGGGATCAACATACTGGAGAGGAGCCAAAGTTGTGGACGAAAATCGACGGAAGTTCACCGAACTGGACGGGCGACAGCGCCCTAGCCGAAGGGTGACTGCGAGGACACACCTCATCAGTCTAGTATCCAGTTAAGTTGTTTTGTGAGGGGTAGTTGAACTCTAGGCCCGGATTTTGTAATAAAGTAGGATAAATCAGTGAAACTTGTTTGTAATAGATAGAGATATAAAGAAAAACGAAAAAAAAAAAAAAGGAAAAATGGTTTTTGATTGATTTTTGTGGATGAACATGAGTTTAAACTTGGTTGAAGTTGTATACTTACCAAGAGATTAAAATTTTCTTTGTCTTGGGAAGTTCAAGTGTGCGAGGCAAGTTATGAATCATCGCTCGCACACTTTGAATCAACTTGGTAATCAACACTCTAAGCCCATTTAACTCTAGTTAATCTAGATAATCAATCTTAACTAGTTAATCTATTAGATTAGTATAATAGTAGTTTAGTTTTAAGTTTTGGGCCCTTGAAGGCAAAATTATTTAATTATCAAAAACCCAACTTGTGGGCTTTTTAAGTGGACCTTTATTGTAACTTAAAACAGGGTAAAGCTCGAAAGGTTGGGCCTGATTCTCAGATCATGCGCCAACCAACTTCGTCTTCTCCTTAAGCAGCGTGTAAGCACGGCTTGAGAGGTAAATTCTAAACCTCCTCTAAGCCCATGTAAGAGGATACCTTGTGTGTTCAAGCATGCTTACGTGATTGTTTGAAATTTAATTTCCGCACTACAATTTACATTTACGCATAAGGCTGAACCCAAGCCACATAACAACTATTGGGAAGTCATTCCCCAATGTAGGTAAATTGGACGTTGCTTGATTCTTGAAGCCCTAAACCAAAAAAACAAATTAATTAAAATCAACTAACTAGATCCCAAAGTAGTCACGCTCCTCCAGAAAATGACAAAAATATAGCCACAAGGATTTAGAGTAATCAGTTACCAGATTCTGGTGGACCAACTACCTTCCTCACTCCCCTCTCCCAGATTCATCGTGAGTGAGATTCTTGGTTGCACACTACTTGGTGAAGTGACTGCCTACTCTTCTGAGACGTGTAGTAGAGCCATCCAAGTCTCGCGCCCAATTGTTCCCTTGAACAAGGCATAGTAAATTATAGACCAAAACAAAGTTTTCAAAACTTCATACTTGCAAAAATGAATTTCGATTGCTTGAGCATACTTTGCATCGTTTGTGCATGGTAGAATAGTTTTGTGGTCTTGCTAAAAGTGCATGATACTGCGTCCAAGCACTACTGGCATTAGCAAGAATAAAACTTACTCACATAGGAGAGCACGTCGTCCTAGACAATCTTCTGTTTCTAGTCTTCCATCTACTAAGATGGTCGACGAAGTAGTGCAAGCTAAAGAGCCTCTCTCTAACTTCTACACACCGTTGCAAGATGGGCCTCCATCTTGTATACGACTCACACCGCTCACGAGCGATTTTCGCATTGCACCGAACATGTTCAATCTTCTACCTATCTTCCACGGGTTAGAACATGAGTTACCATTCGAGCATCTACGCCGGATACATGAAGTATGTAATACTTTCCACCATCCGGGCATACTCAAATTTACCATCCATTAGGACGTGTTGGTCTGTCGTCCTCTTTAAGGAAATGCATTTCCTTAGCATCGCGCCAAAAGACAATAGTCTGCCAAATTTCTGCCCATTCTTTTTCTCTGGATTTGTTCAAATGTTTCATCATTTTGTCATCATTCGGGTAACCACGAACATGCCTCAGGTACCGAGCGGGACGTCGCCATTGCTGAAACCTCAATGAGCAGATTATCTTGCTGGCCGGGCACATAGAATCAACCTTAACCCAGTCATGAAATGTAGCTGAAAACTGCGGGAAATGTGTCCTCATAATTTGGCAAGCGGTTACCGGTAGCAGTATTTACTGATCTCGAACAGTGCGAGCTCGTTTCAGATTGGAGATAAAACAACCTAAGATATCAAAGAATGTATGACCGAGCGGTCGCGGTGAATACTACGCGAGCAGCAACTCATTGGCGGTAGAAAAGTGCCAATCTCCCATAATGTTCAGGAGTATAAACAACATCGCAGTCCCCATGTTCATGGTCATGCTTGCTAAGGGAATGGTGATGTCGCGCCATGGCACATGGCCATCTCTTTCTCGTGTAATCCCAAGACCATCACCGTAAGTTTTGCAAAAAAGATGCCAATGAAAGGAACGACCAGAATTATGATAGATGTAATGCCATGATGTGGCAAGTTCGTAATATGGAAGATCCAAAGTTAGGGCAAGCTGTTAATCAGAAAAAATATGTCCTGTGCCACCAACTAGGATTGTGAAACCGTCCAAGTAGAAGCCATGCGCATGGTTGAATGCTGGTGTGTCTTCCATATTAGCATAAAAGTATGCAGCCAAACTTGGAGAATAAGTTTGGTCAGGTTGAAGAATTAGGGAAGACCACCCGATGTTAGTGATGTAGTCACGGAAAAGATGGTCATAAGTACTGGAATCCATCATTGACTTAAAGGATTGTTCAGGGATGAGTTTCGGAGGTGTCCTGTTCGATGGAGATGCTACGTTCGATGAAGATGCCATATTTGATGGAGTGGAATGATGGGGAAGGATATGAGAAGAAATATGTCCAAGAAAATTTGACTGGATGGAGGGAATATGTATGCAAGAAGATAAAATTAACCTCCTGTAGCGTCCCGCAATTCCGCCAAAGAAATGAAACAGTCGTTTCAACCCGTCGATGTCCCGAATCGCCAGAAGATATTTGAAATATCGGTTACAGGTCCAGAGAGTTTGGACTAGTAATGGAAGAAGATTTCACAGGGGAAGCTTTTGGTGAAACAGGAGCACCAATAGAGACCAAACACCTGCGCACGCGAGTTTTACCAGCTGACTCGAGTCCAATATCGCGTACGCGCAAGATTCTTCCGTAATCAGCCCAAATTTTCACAGCAATCTTATATTATTGTGTAGTTTATTTTCCATGTCCTAACTTTTTGTTCCTGTAAGTGAAACCAAAAATCCGATAGTGGTCAGGTCCTTTGCACGGCTAAAAAAAAAAAAAAAAAAAAAAATTGAAACAAAAACGTAGAAAAACAGAAAAATGAAGGAAGGATGAGATTGGGGTGTTTCCCCTTTGAGCAATTTCCAGTTTGCAAGTACATGTCCTTGGTTCTTAGAATGGCAGCGGTGCCATTTGATCTCTACTAATTCTACGTTCCAAGATGATTGTCTCGATTCCGTTTGGTGTAGACTCAATTCCTTACTCACGTGTTCGTGCGTTTTGCTCGAGTAGGGATTTGAACCAACCTAAGATCTAGGACAACCTACAACTTGATCATGCTCTTTTAAGAAACTAGTGAGTAAGTTTTTAACTTATGATTGAATTGATACTAACTACTTAGTTTTCTTCTAGCTTTTTAAATTTACTTAACATGCAAACTAAAATAAAATGAAAATCGATTTCTAGGAAAAGTGTGGAGGGAGTAAATCCACTCATATTTTGAAACATCCTTCTAGCTTGACTCAAGTTATTGTATATAATCTTCCTTAAAATTCCTAGACAAATTTTTAATAAGATTATGTTTGATCCCTAACAATATAACTTATCTCTAAGCTTATGTTGCTAGCATGAGAAACTCAAACAATGACTTATCTCTAAGTCATCACCTTAGTTCCTAACTAAACTCCACACCAACTACCATTTTGGGGTAGGATGTAGAATTTAGCTTATAGTTCTAAACAACTACTATAATCAAATTACAAAGGGTATCCCTCACATGAGCATCATTAACCCTCCACAATGGAGGGTTTTAGCTCATGGTCCTTGGGTTTGAAATGAAAATTACAAAGCTAGATATGTAAAAGAGAGAAAGAAAGAAGAAAGGAATACAAAATGTAACAACCTACTTTTCCTAAGGATGAAAGAAATCTTTTATTAAGAACTAGAAGTGTAGTCTACCATTAACAAGTTACAAGTTTTTTTTTCTTCAAACTAAAAACTAAAAAAAAAAAAAAAAAAAAAAACAAAAAAGTAAAATAAGACATGTAAAAGAAAACAAAGTCAAGGAAGTTAAAGCTCCAAAATCATCACCCCTTATACATAAGAGAGCTTTCTCTCTTCTCCCACATCAAACACACACCACCCCCACATTTAATTTTCTCTTTTTCAAACCAAACCCCCATTTGACACCTTTCATTTTCTAGATAATCTTTATCTAAATCCAACCACTTCATTAAATTCATGCAAGGTGTCAAATTTGCACCAATTATTTGTACCAATTATTTTGTCTTGCATGATGACTCATCAAATCTTTCGGGGCCCTCATAGTGGGACCATGTCCAGTGTCCAGTGGCGGTCCAATAGCATTTTTACAACTTCCCGCCTATACGTAGAGTTCGTCGCACTGATCGTCTGAGCAGCTCACTTGTCGCTTTTGGAGTCCTGGTTCAGTCGGAAAGGAGCTTCGAAAGTTTAACGCTTCTGTGCACGTAATCCCGTTTCTGACTGGATTCTATACTGTTTGAGTCTTTGGGGCTTTAGTCCAGATTTGTTGGGATTCACATAGGCTCAATTAGAAAGCTTATATATACTTCCTATTCCGTGCTTAAATGTTGGCTTTATCATCACTTTTACGTTAGTTGCTCCAACCTGCAAAAGCACGAAAATGTGATTATTTCCTGATTATTAAACACATAATTAACCAAATTGATATGTCTCAATGGGGTTTAATATTATAGTTTTGGGTGCTTATCAATGTGCAACTGAAACCTTAACCTTTTTTGAAAACCAAGATGAAAAGAGTACCCATTGGGGCGACATAAAAAATTCCAAAACAGGCCAACCCAATACATCTAAGGCTAGTGGTATTTTTGAGGTGAAATCAAATCTAGAAATCAAAACTTTAATCGAAACCATCACAAGAAAGATAGATGCCCTCACAACCAAACAAAAATACCAAACCCCTCATCTTGTCATAAACATAAATACCTCACTATGCAATTTCTGTCTAAGCCTAAATCATATAGATGCCACCTGTCCCTTGATCACAAACCTATCATTACTTCAGCCATAAGAAGTATGTGCTTTCAATGTACCAAATACACCATGGAGACAACATCCAAACTTTGCATGGACGAACATTCCACAAAACCAACCATCTCCAGGTTTCAACAAACCACAAAATACATTTAGACAAGGACAAGGACAAGGTACCTATAACAATCAGAACAGAGCATTGGTTCCATCCCATTTCAACCAGAACTACCAAAACCAACCTATCAACAACCAAAGAGACCTAGTTCCTATTACACCATCAACTAGTGTCCAAACAGATAAGCCCACCGAAATAATGCTATATGTCATGCAACAACAAACCAAAATCCTAGCATCCATGCAACAATCTCTGAACTTGTTAGCCCAAGATAAAACCCAGAAAGGTGTGTTCCCAGGACAAGCTATTCCAAACCCTAAACCAACAAACACAGCCTTTGAAACAATAAGTGACGTGAACGAAGCTGGAGCGCTAAAAACTCTTTCTTAATCATCCCATATATGAGGATTAAATATTTTTTTCTGATGTATTCCTTCCCCATTCCATTTCATCTTTTGCTTTAAAGGGAATACATCAATAAGGTAACCAGACCCTCCATTTGGAGTGTGTGGTTGTAAGTCCCGGAGCCTTAGTTCACGTATATCTCGCATATTCTTTGTAAAACACTTTTTACTCGTCATTTAAGTAAGTGTGAACCTGTGGAGCGAGTATACAATTTTTTTTTTCTTTATTTTACGTTTCTTTTTTAAAAAATAGTTGTTTTCTTTGTTCTGTTAATGCTAGATTCTCGATACATCAATAGTTATGTGATTTTTCAAAAACAAAATGGGCAATGGATTTTACACAGACCAATGCAATCTAGGGGCGGTTTGAAATCAATTATGCTTACTAAGGGTCGCCTATATCACCGAGCTATTCACCCAAGTCAGGACTTTCCATGTCTTGCACAGTAAAATCCCCTAACTCGCGTAGCTGAAGCTCTGTCTGTCTAGATTGGGTTCGCCATAAAGCCGACATGAAAGTTGCCTGAGATTATCTGTTATGGCTTGTTTTTCATCACAGCTTTTGAGTATGAGTTTCTTAAAACATCTCTCTATAGTTTTCAAAACTAGAGGATATAAAAATGAAAGTTATACGCCCCGGAGTAACCAAAATGATACTAGATTCACGTATAATTTTATTTTCTTGTCAAAGCCTCTATATGGTTAGAGATATATTTTGCTTGAGAAAACTAACTAAAAAAAAAAAAAGACGCGTCTCCAAACGAGAATTAAACAAATAGAGTAACCCAAAGTGATACTATTCTCTGTTTAATTCTATCTTTTGCCTCCACCGTTCTATTTTGTCTCGAGAATCTGACGTTAAAAGACTCAAACTTGTACAAATTTTCAAAATTTTCCTCTCTTTTAAAAATCTTTTTCCCTTCTCAATCTCTCTCTTTTCAAAAACTTTCAAAAATGTCTTCTGTAACAAACAAAAACTCTCCACCTAGCAAAACTAGATGGATAAGTTTCAATGATCGTGTGCAAGCACTTCCTAGAGAACTACAGCTGATGATATGGACACATATACCGAAAATCATTTCTAGTTTAGGTAAGAGTTCATACGCACGTAAGAGACGGGCTATGAGAGAAGGCTGGTGCTTGAATTGTCAAACACCAACTTACCCCGGTCTTCAACCTCATAATAATTCTATTTATAAAGTCTACACATGTTATCCTCCAGTGCATTACGCTCGGTCTAAGAGAGTAATCCAACCATCTGGTTGGGATTGACTCAAGTTTTCAAAAAATTCTAAGTCTTGGGGATCTGACTTAAAACGACCCAACTTTTTTAAAATTTCAGTCAAACTTATTCAAAACCCAAAAAAATTAATTAATTTTTTTTCTTCTGTTGTCTATACATATTTCCCTACAGTTCCTTTTTGTTCTTTCCATCATCTGTTTTTATTCACTATTGGATGTGAGTGTACCTATACCATTACATTGCATTTTCAATGCTGATCGTTTTGGTACCTCACGGGTCAAGATCGGGCGAGTAACGAAGTGCAGATCGACTCTTGAAGTTGGCAAGGCACTGAGGACAAGATTGGAATTTCCTAATTTCATTTGGGCTTGGGCCAAAAATTCATCTCAACTTAAAAGGAACGTGCAATCAAATCTATTTAGCCCACGCGACCGCCCACATTCATCTTCTTCCTCATAAAAATCCCCAACCTTAGCCGCCCAAACCAGCTCGCGATTGCCCCCTTCTAGCTCGCGACCGCCTGTTCACACCCATACACACCACCACCTAATTTTTTCACAACCTGCTCCATTTTCAACCCCCATTCCAACTAAAACCTCCAATTTTATCAATTCCTACTCTAAATGGCTTGAGTTCTTAAAATCGTGCCAGAGCAAAAATTTTAAAACCTCTTCAATTCTGATCTATTTTAAGTGCACTTCAAGGCTGAGATTAGAAGAAGAGGATGGGAACCCTTGGTTTTGTTAGAAGGTGCGGCTTATTCTTCCTTTCTCACTCTTTCATTTTATAATTGTATGCTTAGAGGGGAGGATGACCGCATCACAGTTGTCAAGGATGGTCGCTCGCTTGAGCTCACCAAGGAGGTGGTAAGTGGAGTTCTGGGGATTCCTATGAAGGCTTATGTTCAGACGGAATAGTCCCCAAAGAACAAGACCATCGATGTGATGATGGTAGAGACACTTCTCGAGGGGGTGAAGAACCCCAAGTCTCACTGCGCGTTTCAGAGTTCGCTACGAAGGAATTAGTTGGCAGTATCTCAGTGGACAACCTACAACCTGCTAGGCTCAGCCAAGCCTTCTGATATCGGTAAGGCGATGCTCCATATTCTATGGATTCATCAAGAGTAGAAGAACAGCTTCTGCATCGTCACCTTTGTTTGGGAGCAACTCTGTAAACCCAAGAAGTCAACCACCCCTCTACCAGTGTTGGTCACCAGGATCATGCAACACTGGGGGTTTGAGGCCACAGACGCCCTAGTGGAGGTCAAGGACAATACCACATGTCCTATCTATGCCCACTGCATCTGGAAATTTTGGCTTCCACCTGCCGCCAGAGCCGCCGAGCAAGCACGCCCGACTGAGAAAGTGGATTACTTCGTTAAAGATGCCACTTGACAGTTTACTCAGCCCATGAACGGAATTCACTTCCTCCATGGAGGCTAGAGGATTCTGCATTCGTACCTCCAACAGTTCAGGCAAACACAAGGAAACATCATAGCGGAACAGCATAACATCAGAGTGGAACAGCAGACCCTTAGAGAGAGCAACGGTCCTTCCAGCAGGAGTAGCGACGTTTTCAGCACAATGTCACTAGAACATTGCAGAGCATTAAAGATGTGCTCCCGCGTAGTGATAGACACCCAAGGACCCAACGTCATCAAGAAGAAGGATCTTCTAGACGTCGAGACGAGTCACGCACGGATTCTGACTAGGCAGCTCCCTAGTGTCTGTATAGATAGTTTATAGTCTATGTTTTATTGTTGTTTATTTTTCTTTATTATGACGTTTAATTATATGTTTAATATTATATATTCTTGTTTTATTTTTTTTGTGGAATTTGGTATATGAGTAGAAGGTAATACATATACATCATGCAAACAAATTCCATTTTTCTTTCATGCATTTCATATATGTTTTCAAAAATACAAAAACCCAAAAAGATTTCATAGTAGAATAATTATCCCTAATATAATAAACCATGTATTTCTCGTTTTATATCAAACAACCCACGCCCCAAACTTATTTGGGGGTGACATTTTCATCATAAAGAACAGAATACAGGTGTACGTATCGCCGTTTTTGCTCATATTTCTATGGTAATATCTTTTCTTATCTCTTTATACTTTGAAGATAAAACATAGTTCTATTTGGGGATGGTATAGTAACATTTTGCAAAAACTAGGCATTTTCTATATAGTAGATATAATAGTATATTTCTTCATTTCTAAAAAAAAATTATAAAAAGACCAAAAATATTTTTCTGTTTAGTATTAAAAAGACTTGCTTCTTTTTCTAGGATGAATAAAAAGTTTAGAAGTCTCATTATAGCAATAGAGTAAAGATTCATTCTTCGTACTTAGACTAATATACGTACAATAGTTTCTGCATATTTTCATGAATGGCATGCATCAACATTTGTTTGTATATAGCAGTAAGTTTCCGAGACCAAGGTTAGAACAATTAAGTTCCATATCCTGTGAGGATCTAGCCAAAAGTCTCATCTTAATGATTATTGAGTGATGACACAAAGGATGCCCGGATAGAAAGACCAGGCGTCCACTTGCTTGATCACCACGCCATATCCTAAGAGAGAATTTAGGCCATTTTTGGATCTATATAGCCAAATAAGCATTAAAACCCCAAAAATATAGTTTTCCTCTAGTTACCCTTCTTGAGCCTTCACCATTTTCTAAAAGCCATTTTATTCTTCACCATAAATTCCTAACCCATTGCAACACACAATAAAAAGCTTACCCAGTTGATGAGTTGAGAATTGGATGGATATTAGAAAAAGAGAAGAGAAGACTTTGTACAAAAACATATCAGTGAGTTCCTTCGAAAAGAAAATAAATACCTATCAAAAACCAAAAACTCCAAAAAAATCAAAGGAGTCAAAAATCGAATCTCCCAAAAGTTCAAAATCAAAAGGAGACGACATCAGAAACAAAAACAAAAAGAAACAAAAGCAAAGTTAGAACTCCCAAAATTCAAAATCATATGAAGTCACAAAGTCAAAGGGCTAAAAGAATGTATCACAATTCGGAAACAAAAGAACAAAACGAGGTTCTTCTTTGGTTACAAGTATCTTGAAGACCCTGTTTCTCAACTTATCAAATTTTGTTTTTCCCTTCCTTTTTCTTTCTAAACCATCACCCTAGCCCCGTAACTCCTAATAAATGACCTTTAGCTCAATTAGGAATAAGATGGTATGATAGTAAGTGGTAAGCGTGATCAATCGACCTCGATTTCTTTGGACATCATTTGAGTATGCGAGGAATATAAGTGCCCGCTACACTTGAAGCTTTAGTATTGGTGGAATTATACTTCAAAGAGTTTAGAAGTTGAGGTTCATCCTAAATTGTTTAAAGTTTGAGTGAGGGAGATAAAAGAAGAAAGGTAGACTCTTGAATCTTAGAATGGTTCTAAGCTAATGAACTTAAAAGCCTTGATTGATGATTAAAATGACTTGAAAACATTAAAGAAAGGTTGATTAAAACATTGAAATGAAGATTGATTAAAAATTTGAAATGAGGATTGATTAAAACATTGAAATGAAACAAGCAAATAAAATGAAGATTGAAACAAAGAACAATAATAAGTTGATTGAAATAAAGGAAATAAAATAACAAGTTGATTGAAATAAAGAAAATTAAATAACAAGAAATTAAAAACATAAATTGAAAAACAAGACAAGAAAATAAACAAACCAAATAGTTTGGATCCTAAGACAATGGATGAGTTCTCTCTCCTTTGCTTTTTGTTTATATATCCCTACTTTTGCCATTTACATATTTGCCCTCATCTATTCTAAACAAGACACCTCACCCCTTTCACTTTTGCTTTTGCTTTATGGGTGCCTTCTTGACCAAGATAGGTTTAGGGATAAGTCTTCATAATTTGAGAAAAGGGCCTCCATCTTTGGCTCTCTGATTTGAGTCCTTTGACTGTTGACTTTGACTTTTTTTGCACTTTTCCACAGCAGCTACTGATCTTCATAATAAGCGTGATTAAGGCTCATTTTGGTGCTAAGACGTTGCTTTTATGGTAAGTGGTCTGAAATACTCCTTAATCTAAAAAAGGCAATAAAAGCTATGAGTTGTCTTTTTGTTAAGCGTAAGAGAGACTGTAATGCAGTAATATACGGGTAATAAAACACACATTTGGGAGCTAATCAGCACTTGAGAGAACGAACCTTGAGTGAATCTATCAGAGAGTTGTGATTGCAACACACCCCTGTGAGAACCCACCTTAAAGACACTCTCCAAAAGTCTCATAAACGACTCTGCTTTTGCATTTCATTGTTCATGTTTTGCACATTTATCTTTAGATGATTAAATTACTGTACATATATTATTATAAGTTCAAATGAGCTTGTCCTTATTCCCCGCTAATGAGATGTATAGACTTCTGAGAATAAATAAGGAAACAAAACTCTTTATACTAAATAGAAGAAGTTTGTGAGCACCTTCACTGGAAAACTCTCCCGAGGCTTAAAGCTTGTCCATTAGGGAATTCCTATTGGTTTAAGGCCTTTGTTTCGGCAATAAACTGCTTCAACACAACGAGAGCAATGCTGACGAACGCACTAAGAAACAGAGGAATTTGATGTTGGGGGAGATGAAACTGAACCAAATAGTGGTCACCACGCACTCCAAGATCTATTCTCTAGGGATCAAGTTTCCACGTAGTTCCTTATGAAAGATAGTTTGGTATTTATAGAGGTATAGTAGAGAGTCCTTGTAGCTCAAGTAATCTTGTATCTTGAGTAATTGTGATAGAGTATAACTGTCAACTGATAACTATCTCTTTGATAAGAAATGAATCTGGACATAAATCAATGTACATTAGTGGCAAGCCATGTGGCTAAGGTTCAGCCTTAGACACATGAGTTAATGGGCTTGTACATTGATCCATGATACTGCGAATTGGGCTTTAGCCCCCGTTGATTAAATGAATAAAATAGAGACCCCTACTAATGGACGCTTTAATGCGTAGGTGGGGGTCGAACATCGCCCTCTTTGTCGCTTAACAAAGTTCACATGGCAAAGAAGAGAAAATAAATCACGGAAAAAACGAAATAATAAAAAGAGGAAACGGAGTGTATAACAAAATGTCGTGTGAACGTAAACGATAAGAAAATAGACAATCGGAAAAAAATTCGAATTAGCGAAATGAAAAATCAAATTAACGTATACGGGACGCAATGACGTAGTTAAATAAAAAACGGCCGAAAACGCATAGATAGAATAAAAGATGCACATAAATACAATTGCAAAAGAAATTGATTGGCGAAAATGTACCGAACGCGTCACGTGATAACGCGAAATTTGAATGCGATGAAGTGTGCCAACGGAATAGCGATACTCGGATTATACCGTTGAAAATTAAATGTAGGAAAAATCCGCGAATGATCCGACGGAACGGACATAAATTGGCGAATTACTGTGAACGAAATAAGAGGAATTCGATATGTCCGAAATAACGAAAAGATGTCACGTGAAAAGACTACAGAAACTAGGACTCCTAAATTAAATCCGGATTGGATAAGGCTTATCATCAAGTCTTGCATATGAAGTCGGTTTGGCTAAACAGAATTACATACGGACGTAAACACTGAACCAGCGTATATATTAAAAGATGAACACAGAGAAATACGTACTTAGCAGAAATCTTAGAGAAGAAAACACCACCGTGTTCTCCAAAGTATTAAACCATTGTGGACAGAAAACCGCACGCGGTGTCGCCGCCGCTTTGAAGACGAAAAAAGAAATGCATTGGTGGCATCGGAATGGCCTTTCAAGTTTATATAGGTTTAGTGGCGTGAGCACATGACCTGATGACATGATTCTCTAGCTTGAATTGTTGGTTGGACCTTGGTTGGGCCCTTAAGCATTTGAATTGAAAAAAAATATAAATAGAAGGTGAGGGACGTGAGCAGCATGAAGTCGTTGTTATGCACATGCCTTACCTATTGAATTCCGAAATTGTAGGGGAAAGCTCACCGATTTAGAAACTCCCATTCATTGCAAACACCAAAGTGAATCTTATCAGTGATGTTTTACTCGAAATCTTATCAAGACTACCTCACTCTTATCAGCGAGTCTCCCATCTTAAGTCAGTTTGGATGGAAGACTTATACACCGACAGAAAGACCGGACCAGCGCAAGAAAAGTATAAATAAAAGATAACGGAGAGACTCATCCAAACCCGTAGGTTCGACGAAGAAAAGCTGCGGGTAGACGAAGAAAAGCTGCGGTCTTATATCTGATACTCAACCTCGTCTTCTGTCGCCTCTACATCCAGGTAACCCCTCGCCTCATCGTCTTCTTCTCCGTCTTTTGTTTCGACTAGCAGGTACGTCTCTCTTGATCTTCTTCTCTGTTCACGATGGCTCATAACGCAAGTGGAAGGCATAGCGTTGGGCTGGGTGCACAGCAGTCGAAAGATGGTGCCACATGCTCTGCGAATCGACCTTAACACAACACCAAACAGCATACCGTCCTCTTTGCAATCTACCTCTATCCTCTTTGCAAGAGACAGTTGTGTTACGACTTTTGCGGCAACTTCGCGCGGTATGCTGCTGTTGGTTTTTTTTTTTGTTTTGTACGCCTGGCCTGAACTATGCTCCGGCTACTTGACTTCGCCCTTGAAGCAGATACCGACTTCTTACTTGCTGGCTAGCTCTTCGCTTCAGCAGAAACCGAATCGGTAAGGGCAGGAGTGGGTGCTTAGGCTCTTCAAGACCCCTATGTAAGGCAGTCACCAGGGGTTAAACTTCCTTGGACTAGGGATGGTGAAGGAAAGACTGGGCGTATTCGTAGAAAAGCTCTCGACCTTCAGCTGCTTCACCAGAAACCAATTCGTTTCTTACTGGCTTGATAGCACTTCGACCGGGCTTTGGGGGGTAGGCTACAGCTGCACCAGGATCTAAAGTGACGCTCGACTCCTGGTGGGAGTCTCCCTACGTTCCGCTAACTTTAGCTCATCTTGTCTTGTCTTGCTTATGCTTTCAGTTTATGCTTGCAGTTTCGGTCGACTCCTTGTGGGAGCCCTTAAGGGAGGTTAGCAAGCTAGTAATATCATAAGCAAGGGCTGCTAACGGCGAGCGGAAGTCGGCAACAGAGTTCCCTCCTCCGGTTGCTTGCCTTCGGTATCGCTAACGCTAGCTTGAGTTATCGCTTCACCTTAGGAACTCTCTGTTCCGAACATGTCGAGACGAGCCAAAAAAGTAAACTTTTTGGTGTCGTGCGCGAATTCTTCATGCTGCTGTAAAGATGGTGAAGAATGAAGAGGATGAAGGCGCCTGTAAACCGATATAACTCAAATACGATATAGTGCAGTGCCTGCTACGGAGGGGCACCGTACCTGTGACCCCTTTATCCGGCTGGTTCACCCTTGTGGCTTTAGAGAAACCGGTTTTCAAGTAATCTGACCCGATTTTTTTCTGTTCTATGTTTTCAGGTGGACTCTACCGTACTATACGGGGGAAAAATACTCGAGAAGAAACGCGATGACGATCGCAGACTTGGTGAGGTGGAAAGAAGGTGACGATGATCTGGCGACTACTGAACCGCGTCGATGGTCGCTTAAGGAAATACTGAGAAAATACTAGGATTCGAAAATTTGAGATGGAGGAAGTGTACGAATTTGAAACGAAAGTCGAAGAAGATGAAGTAGTAATGGTTTACACACAATTAAATTGCAGAAATGCAATCCCGTTGAGCAAAGAAATAACGCAATTACTGGAGTGGTGGCAAATTGCACCGGGACAACTGCCAATATCGCTCGTTAATCTTTACAAGAGCGCACCGTTTACAAAATGAATTTAACAGAAGGTTCGGGGCTCAAGAAATCTTCGCGTTGATACAACCGAAAGCCATACTGACGAAAGGGTACATAAAATTTGAAGTTGAATTCAAAGATTCAAACAGAAGTTTTAAAGGGTTCCCAAAAGTATACACCGGATGGGATAGATTTCATACAAACCATGAGGGAAGTGGAATCCGACAGAGTTTAAAGTGCCGAACAGATTTCGAGGTAAGCTAAAATATAAGTATTGAAAATTGTACGACGAGTAAACTGTTGACTAACACGAGTTATTTTGTGTCTAACAGAAAACGCGAGTATACTACCAGACATTGAATTGGACAAGGAAGTGGAGAGCAATCTTCGGTTCTTCTTTCATGAATGCTCTGATGAAAGATTGGTAGATCTTAGCTACTTTGATGATATCGTTGATTTCCGAAATTATGGGGGTATCGAACAACGGCCCGATAGGTCCAAGGAGACACAAAGCGAAATGGCGAAGAAGAGTAAGAGTATCAGAAATGCAATATTCGGCAAATGGTGATATAGTGAAAAAGAAGATGGAACGGAGTTAACACAGCGAGAACTAGTGCTGAGTTTGCCAAGCAAAAAAAGTGAATTGTACAAAAGAAGATGTGCCACAAGAAAACGGGCGAACGGAGACCAAGAGAGACAACCAACGTTACAATGTATGATGCCTCGAGGGACGAGACTACAATGCACCAAACATCCCAGACGAAATATAATACATACGCAACATCAAGAGGAAAAGGTATGTAGCGTAGAAAACATAGATATGTAAAGTGTGGTGAAATATAATATCTCGTTCTGGTTTGGTATATCAGGAAAAGAATGGCGGAGAAAAGAACGAAATAGTGATACTTACAAAAGATAGTGCAGCGAAGAACACAAAGTCGGTGAAAGAAAACAAACGGCAAAGCAAAATGCAAGAGCAAAGAATCCAACAACCACTGGCAAGTGGCGTCAGGGGTAATATTACTCATGGAGGAAAACCACAGAATCTATTAATGGTAAGTTGACCGTTGATTTTTACTATTGCGTTAGGATGGTAAAGAAATTTGTGTCCAACACTAATCCGATGAAATTGGTAGATGAAGCAGAGATGTGCAAGTTTGGAAGACGAAGTGAAGGGATCGTCCGGGATTACGCCAATGGAAGGGCTCGAAAAATATCAAAAATGTGACCAGAATACGGAGAACATCGGAGAATATGACAGAGCAGTGTCAATGATTTTCGATAGTATAAAACAGGTATGATAGTATTTTTTTATTTATTATTATTATTTTTTTATCAGTTATTGCAAACTTGTGTTTAAGTTTGAAAGATTGATGAAATTAGATATATTTTTTGCCGCAGGTTAAAACGGCGGTAGTACGGGCAAAAGAAATTCATGAAACAGTCGCGAAGAAAAATATCGTTCGAATGAAGTCAATGCCTTAGAAGAAATAGAAAAGTGAAGATACTCAACCAAAAATTGGAAGAGGCAAACAAAGCCGTAAAAGCGGAACCATCGAGAGTTAGAAGATGAAAACAAAAGCTTAACCGAAATGGGACGGAAGAAGCAGAGGGAGAGATCGTCATCAAGAATTTGGGAAAGCCTGTGATATAATGGAGGAACATAAACACTTAAAAGCAGATGTGATAGAATTTAAGTCACTCGTGGCGACCAAAGATCGAAACTTAAACGCGGCGCAAAAAGAGGGTAGAGAAAAATAACAAGCGAATGACAGATTTAAACGAGCGGCTCGCCAAGATCACGCGGCAAATGGCACAATCGTGAATCGTCCGTAAAGACAACCGACAGAGACTTTAATAGAAACGGGCGATGAACTAGAACGTGAGAAGATGAATTACAAGGATTTGTACGAGTTGTATATGCGAAAAGTTGGGAAGAAACCATTGGATTTTCCCAAATCAACGATCATGTGATTGCGAGTATGTAATATCGTAGAACTAAAAATTCTTTTTATGAAAATAAAAATAAAGTATGTGTTGGCTATTGAATATCATTGTGATGTCAGATAACATACCTGTATAAAACTTAGTGTTGATGATTTATGAATGTAAAAGAACGAGAGACCCCCATGTAGAGAGAAAAACCTCCCAATATAGAACCATTGGAGAATGTTATTGAAAGGTAAAGGGGACATGATCGTCCTCTATGAACCTAGCTATTCAGGTGTTAAAATATTTGTACCCGAGCGTGAAGCACGCGGCGACAACTGTTGGAGTTGTCCAGTTCAAAGTCGCCACCGTGTGCACCGGACCAAACTAAAACACAACGCCATTGCCTTAGTAGTGGAATTAGCACGGATATTGTATTGTGGGATATTGCAATAATTGTTCGAGCAAGAATAACCATCTTATTGACTCGGTTTCCGTCAAGGCATGAATGCGACTTTACTTTGACCGAAAAAGGCATAATATGAATGAACTCCGTAGAATGAACGTTAATGAATGACATTGTTTAAAGTAAAAGTACGCATCTAATAGAGAAATGTAAAATGACAACCAAACTAAGAGAATGGAAGTTGAATGCCTTTATTGATGGATAACATAGAACGAACTACATAGACGGATAGATTTGTTATTGATGGAGTAATGTAAAATTGCAAAAAATTTCCTAACGGTAAAACTTGCGAAGGTGGTAAGCATTCCATGGCTTCTCTATTATTCTTCCGTAAAAAGACGGGAGGAAATATGACCCCTTAGATGTTTGGACGATCTATGATGTAAGGTCCTTGCCAATTTTCCCCAAACTTTCCTGATTCTATAAGCTTTGGGTTTCTACAAAGAACCCAGTCTTCAGGAGCAAAAGACTTAGGACGGATCTTCTTGTCGTAGTTCCGTTTCATGTCAGCTTGATACTTAATAAGCTGTTGTAGTCCCTCGAGCGAACCTCATCAATAAGAGCTTTTGGACTTAGCCAAAGTAGTGTCATTGGAACTGTTTCAACCGCGAATCGACCGAGATGTCTTTGGAAATCAGTTCAGTAGGTAAGACCGCTTGAAAGACCATATGCAAGGTTAAAAGGTGATAATGCAGTTGAATACTTTGGCGTTG
Source organism: Coptis chinensis (assembly GCF_015680905.1). Taxonomy (NCBI): domain Eukaryota; kingdom Viridiplantae; phylum Streptophyta; class Magnoliopsida; order Ranunculales; family Ranunculaceae; genus Coptis; species Coptis chinensis. The sequence goes on along the minus strand of NC_141456.1, from coordinate 18,746,196 downwards.
TCCTATAAGCCCACAAGACAGCTGGTAACTCCTTGACCCAATTTCCTTTGGCGCCAGTCAAACGCCTCTTCAGGTTGGCCAAAATCACCTTGTTGGTGGCTTCGGCCTGCCCATTGGCTTGCGGATGATAAGGTGCGGAGAAGTTATGCCGTATCTTCAAATTAGCAGCAGGAATCGACGAATTTCTTGATCAAATTGTTTACCATTATCTGATACAAGTGCCGCAGGGATGCCGAAACGACAAACAATATTTCTCCACAAAAACATTTTGACATTGGAAGCATGGATTTGGACCAAAGGCTTTGCTTCTACCCATTTGGTAAAGTAATCGGTTGCCACAAGAAGGAATCGAATACTACCTGGAGCTTTAGGTAAAGGACCAATAATGTCTAAGCCCCATTTGGCAAATGGCCACGGGCTTAGCATGGGATGCAACTTCAAGAATGTGTAGTTTACTCATATTATCGTGCTTTTGGCATGGCTCACACCTCTCGATAGGTGTTTTGCATCCTTTTGCATCTCGCCACCAATAGCCCCGTTTATAGCCTTATGAGCTAAACTTCGCCCTTTGGAGTGGCTTCCGTGAAAGCCGGAGTGAATCTCTTCCAAAACTTGAAGTCCTTCCTGTTTTGAGAGGCATCGCAACATAGGGTTAAAGTCCCAGCCTTTCGCGATATAAGTGCAAACTTCCGTCAAGAATGATGATATCACCAAAACTTCCATGCATCGCGCGTTTGATTCTTTCAATGAGTTTTGGTTCCGGCGAAGTGAGGAAACTTGCAAGTAGTCTATATAAGATAGACGCCAATCTTGCGATCGGAGATTATCATCGGCCCGATAGTATCATATCGGGGAACTTCGGGACTATCATCCGCTTCATGTACCAACTCACTATCTGTTTCGAGCTTAATTCGGGGAGGAACAAATGGATCTACGATTCTAATGGAAGATCCAAAATATGGTCATGTTGTGAATTTTCCATCTCCCTTTTCCGCTTCCGAAGTCATGATTGGTGCGATTATACGCGGGTCGTATTTATTTATTCAGCGTATAAACAAAACAAGTAATTGCTTTCATGTACATACAAGTCATGCAATTCTTTGTCGGTAAAGTCAATGCTTGGCTCTTTTCGAACTCCACGTTGATGTATCTTGACTCTTCGCTTCTAACGGCGACGAGAGATAAGCCAATGAATCGGCATGACGTATGTCATTTCGTCTTTGAGTGATAGAGATGCTATCAAATTGTCGAAAGCAAGGCTATGTATCAAACCAAGATAAGCCGCCATACGGTCATCTCTTGCTTCAAAAGACCCGCCAAACCGATTGGCTACAAGGCGAAATCCGTGTATAACCGGAGCTTTCGCCCCAGTTTAAAGTTGTTCTCAAGGCACAAACGGCAGCCTCATACTCGGCCGTTATTTGAAGCGGCGAAGCCAAGTCGCATTGATTTTCTCAATCTTCTCTCCGCCAGTTTAACAAAAAAACGATCCAATTCCGGACCAGATTTATTATGGGAGCCATCCGAATAAACAATCCATAGGTCAATTGGATTAGGAATTGCGTTTTGTAAGTTGGTCGTCGCCCCGGTTATTGGTGGCAGAATGTCTTCCATAGATTCTTCTTGGCAAGAAATCGTCAATAGGAGAATCATCAATCGGAAAATCAGCTATCAAAAAAGCTAAAGCATGTCCTTTTTCAGCAGTACGACTTTCAAAGACAATGCTATATGCACTAAGATAACTTTCCCATTCGGCTAATCTGCTTGATTCTTGTGCATTACGAAAGATCTTGCGTAAGGGATACTCAGTATAAACTCGACCAACCTTCCCTGAAGTATGGTTTTAACCGACGAAATGGCATGAACCAATGCAAGTGCCATTTTTTCCATCTTTGAATAACGAGACTCAACTCCGGTTAACGCCTTCTTCGATAAAAAGACGGGTCTACCATCATCGACGAAAAGAACAAAGACTAACGACTGAGTTGTAGCTGCTAGGTACATGCCAATCGGTTGACCCGTTGAAGGACTTGTCAATATAGGAGGATCGACCAAGTATTTCTTCACCTGTTGTAATGCCATCTCACAATTAATGTTCCAAGTTGCCCCCCTTTAAAGTCCGGAAGAAGGGATGACAACGATCGAATATTTAGAAATAAATCTATGAAGAGCGGCCGGTACGACCAAGAAGCCGTTGAATTTCCTTCTTATTTTTTGTGATGGCATATCAATAACGCACGTATCGATCGGGGATTAGCCTCGATACCTCTACGAGTCATGAGGTATCCCAAAAACTTTCCGGAAGAGGGCCAAAAGAACATTTCGTGGGATTGAGTCTCATGTTATACTTTGTTAAGCCTATCAAAACAAGTTGAAGATCGGAAAGATGATCACCAATGTAAGCTTTGATTTCACGACTATATCATCGATATAAGCCTCCATTATTATTCCCAACGGATCGGAAAAATTGTATTGATAAGCTTTTGGTAGGTTGCACCCGCATTTTTCAAACCAAAAGGCATAACATTAATAGCGCGAAAATGCCTTGGTCGGTAATGAAAGCGGTGAACTCTTGGTCATCAACATTCAAAGAGATCTGGTAGTATCCTGAAGAAGCATCCATGAAAGATAAGCGTTGAAATCCCGAAGTGGCATCCACTAGTTCGGAAATTCGTGGCAATGGATACGGATGAATCGGACAAGCTGCGTTAAGGTTTGTAAAGTCAATACAAATTCTGATTTGTCCGTTCTTTTTTGGCACTGCGACGACATTAGCAAGCCATTTTGGGTAAGTAACTTGCCGGATAAAGTTAACCGCAAGTAGCTTATCAATCTCCTCTTTAACTTTGAGCTTCCGATCAGGTGCCATTCTCCTTGGTTTTTGGCGAACTGGCCTGAAACTTGGATCAATGTCAAGTTTATGACAGGCAACAGAAGGGTCGATTCCCGGCATTTCCTCAATTTTCCAAGCGAAGATACGCTTATTTAGCTGTAAAAGGGAAACCAACTCTTGTTGTTCTATGCTCGAAAGTTCAAATGAAATAAAGTGGTTTCTTCTGCTGAATCTCCTACTTGTACTTCCAAAAGTCGATCCACCGGCGTCGCCCTTGCACATGAGTCTCAATATTATAGATGGAGGGCACGCTTGGTAATAGAATGTAACTTAAAGGCGGGGCACTTGCAAGGATCGTATTACCTCGAACTTCAGATTTTTATAGTCATCCATTGCTTTGTCATGATAGGAATGGGCGATACCGGTCACTACTTAACCTTGCAAATATGCCCGAGAGAATGGGAACTTGACACATCGATGAAATGTGGAGACTCTACAGCCCCATGGAATGTATCCAATCTCGCCCCAAAATTGCGTTATAGTGGGATCGACATCCATCAATAAGAAATCGAGCTCAACTTCTTTGTTCATTAATTTGATTGGTAAGGTAATTCTTCCAACCGCTGAAAATGTTGTCCCATCAAAACCGATGATAGGATTGTCTTCGGCGATGATCATACCCTCGCGTTGCATCCGAGAATAACATCCACCGAAAATGACGCTAGAAGGCCCCCTGTGGTCGATCATTACCCGTTGAACACGAGAAGCACCTATAGACACGAAATTATAACTGCGTCATAGTGAGGGTGATATACACCACGGAGATCATCATCGAATTTGGAGGGGCTCTTCTTCAAAAGTCTCGGTCCGGATTCCTTTGACAAAATCGACTTTGTTGATAATGATTAAATTCACCAACATAACTAACTTTCAAACGCTTTTGATTCTTACTCGACTTTTGGAAAGAGACTCAACATGAGAATGGGAGACATTAATGACATGCTCATAAGTTGCAAAGAATCACTGTTGAGAGTTTTTCAGAAGATATTCGTTCAAAAGTCCTTTCTCCACTAATTTCTGAATCCGACCCCGGAGAGAGCGACAAAGTTCTGTCTCATGGCCATAGTCATTATGAAATTTACACCACAAGGCTTTGTCCCTTGTCGCTTTGGTATCTTCTAAAAGTGGATACGGCGGGGAAAGAAGATTCCCACTTTTCAACTTCTCATATATAACAGAGTACTTGGCATTGAGCGGGGTCAGTTTTAGCTCAGGTAGAGTTTTTCCATCACGATTGAAATTGACTTGCTTCTAATTGTCATTCTTTCCATCGTTATGTTGTTGATCTGATCGTCCTTTTTGCTTAAAAATTTTTGCTTTCGGAAAAATCTTTACTCGAATATCTTTGTCCCTTGCTTTTCTTTTCCCGATAGGTTCTCCCTCGATCACGGATGTGTTGTTCAGCCCCAACATACGGATCGTATCGAGTTTTAGGGACATCTTTAATTAGAGAGTGGTAAAGATCCCTTACAATGAAGTTCGAACTTCGCCTCTTTCATAATATAATGCTTCTTTAAAGGCTTAAAAGAAGCATCCCATCGAAAACTTCGAACATCTGCTGCGCCTTTCGAACCTAGTAACAAAAGTACGTAACTTCGGCCACGCGTTGTTGCTTGATGTTTAAAAGCGAGTCGACATCCTTTGGCGCCTTGCAATTGTGGCGAAACGATTAACAAACCGATTTTCTAGTTCATTGAATTGGTGAATTGATCTTGAAGGCAACTCACTAAACCAGCGTAATGCTTCTCCCTTTAGAGTCGATGGAAAGAGCTTACATATGAGCGGATCATCCCCACCCCACAACACCAACTTATTTTTGAACGATAGAACATGCAAGCCAGGATCTCCTTCCGACTCATCATAAAGTTCAAAATCGGGTTGTTTGAAGCCGGGATGGTGGTAAGCTTCTTGAATGTCGAGCGAAAACTTGTCAAGTACTCCATCATTGACTGTCATGTTTTTCATTCTTACATCCCTTGACTCTCTATCGTTAAGTTCTTTTGCAATCAACTCTTTCAGCTGTTGTTCTGTTAGAGTTAAAGTATTGGCTCGAACAACTAGACGCCCCCGGTCGTGCCCATGTGGAGAAGGATACCTTCCATTATCTCTTATTGGAGTTAGAGATCTTTGGCGCGGTACCACGATGATCGGCTCCGACCGGTGATTGTCTTTGTCTATCCCTCAGAACCCGACTGTCTAGGCGGTAGTCACCCTTGGCGGGTGGTCGGAATAATTATACCACTCCATATTTTGTTGCTTTTGTTGCGATGCCCGCCTTCCCAGTCATGTTGACATGTCTCGGATGGCGGTCTTCCCCGAAATTGCTTCTCGAGGTAAATCTTCCCTTTGAGATCGGACATGTCTAGGGTAGTAGTTATCCCCGCCAATCCGATTCTCCCCATAAGTACGGGTAATAGGGTCATTACTCCTGAGCGTGCAATCGGTTGATTGTGCTTGAGAAATAGCACGCTTCGAGGGACGAAGTGGATCGTCAAGACGGTCCCATACACCGGAATGGCTGCGTCCCCCTTCGTGGTCGCCTTGATGTTGTTGAATTTGCAACGTCCGTCCACCGCCTTTGCCTCTTTGCCGCCTTCCTTCTCAAATTCTGTTTAAATTTTTGACTCGTCAGAACTCCCCCGGCTTCAACCGTATTAGGGGTGAATTGGTCGTTACTATCACCTTTTCCGCTAGTTGGTGTGAGAGTAATGTCCACGTCCATATCCATGTCAACCGAAGGATCGACATGGACGACGGATGGCGGACCGCATGGAGGATTACCGACTTGTCGATTTTCTTGTTGCAAGGTGTTAAGGGGTGGCGACACTTGTACCGCCTTTTCTGGAGGCGGAGGCGGTGGCGGTTGACCGCTACTGATCGGATGTTGAGAATTGATCCTACTACTAGGAGCAACTTGATTGTTCAACGGTTCATGCATCGGCCGATTTGAATTTCGAGGGTTCGCGATTCTTGTTAGTAGGAGGAATATGTTGACTATTTGGTCTACTTCGTGCTTACCATCTTGATTGTTTCACGTGATAATGAATTCTTTTTCCCACGCGACGCCAATTATGTTTCGCAATAAACCGCTTCAACACAACGAGAGCAATGCAATCTTTAACGAGCACTAAGAAACAGAGGAATTTGATGTTGGGGAGATGAAACCAACCAAATAGTGGTGCCACGCACCCAAGATCTATTCTCTAGGGATCAAGTTTCCACGTAGTTCCTTATGAAAGATAGTTTGGTATTTATAGAGGTATAGTAGAGAGTCCTTGTAGCTCAAGTAATCTTGTATCTTGAGTAATTGTGATAGAGTATAACTGTCAACTGATAACTATCTCTTTGATAAGAAATGAATCTGGACATAAATCAATGTACATTAGTGGCAAGCCATGTGGCTAAGGTTCAGCCTTAGACACATGAGTTAATGGGCTTGTACATTGATCCATGATACTGCGAATTGGGCTTTAGCCCTGTTGATTAAATGAATAAAATAGAGACCCCTACTAATGGACGTTTGCCACGTAGGTGGGGGTCGAAACAGCCTTGTTGCATATGGTCAATGCAATCGCACTCTGCGAAACGAGATTAGTAGAACTTATAATAAATCACTCATTTGTGATCTTAGTTTTTTCTCTCATCCTTGCTTGAGGACCAATAAAATGCTATTTGGGGGTGGTGATTAGCTCCCAAATGTGCGTTTTATTACCTTTATATTACTGTATTACAACCCTTCTTACGTTTAATGAAAATACAACTCATAACTTTTATTTCCCTTTTCAAGTTACAGAGAAATTTAGACCACTTATCATAAAAGCTGCGTCTTAGCACCAAAAGGAGCCTTAATCACGTTTATTATAAATACCAGAAGCTGCTATAAAAAAGTCAAGGTTAAAGATCAAAGTCAAAGGTCAAAGCCCTGATCAACTCAGAAGATCAGAGATGGAGGTCCTTATATCAAAATATGACATTCTCTAAAACCTATCTTGATCAAGAAGAAATCAAAAAGCAAAAACAAAAGCATAAAGTGAAGTGTGAGGTGTCTCAATTGTAATGGAGAAAGGCAAATCAGTAAAAGACATAAAGTAGGGGTATATAATCTAAAAGCTAGGGAGAGAGAATGCACCTAGACTTAATTTAGTGTCATGTATGATTTAATTTCTAGTCTTTTATATTTTCAAGTCATTTTACTTTATTGTTCTTCATTTTAATCTTGTTATTTTGCTTTGTTATTCAATCAATCAATCTTCTTTTTGTTGTTCTTATTCCAATCTTTCATTTCAATCATTCCTTTCAATGTTTGTGTCATTTTAATCTTCAAAACAACTTAAGTTTTCAATATTCTTCATAAACTAAAAACTAAAACAAGTTTTAAACTAAGAGTCTACATTCCTTTATTCAACTCCCAACATTCAAACTCTAAACAATCTAAGATGAACCACATCAAAAACAAACTTTGAGATATTTCAAACTAGACTACTTCATTTATAGGTAAGGTTTTGTACTTTATAGAGATGTGAATGAATTGAATTTGAATAACATTTTTTCTTTATTTCAAAATTTATTATTGAATTTTGGCTAACAAAATTATTTTTGGAATTTAAATACACGACTCAGTTTTGGGTTTTGGGTTCAGAACAAATAGTGAAGGAAAACTTTGATTCAAATTTTTTGGTCAATTGATTTGTAGGCTTCTTTTTTGTTTCATATGAAATATTGAATATGCCCCTTTGAGTTTATAGTTAGAGGTATGAAATTTAAAATGAAATTTCTCGCTCAAAATTTTAAATTTCAGTGAAATTTCGAACCCAATGTTTTGGTGCTTTGGTTTTTATTTTTTATTTCATGTTCAATACAATATGAAAACATGAATCTGGTTTGTCTTTGGAGTTAGTGATAACACAAAACCAAATTGAAATTCAAAACACAAAATTTGAATTGAAATTTCTTGCCCAAAATTTTAAATTTTAAATTGGATTTTAAATTTTGGTGAAATCTCTAACCCCTTGTTTTGGTATAGTGTTTTGTGGCCTGGGTTCATATTTTGTTTAACTTTTAGCATTGTAGAGCTTTTGACTTTGGAGGGAGAGATAAAGTTCAAACTAAAATTTCCCACAAAAGAATTGAATTTGAATTTTGAAATTGAACATAAAAAATGATATTTATGGGCTAATATTTGACGTCCGTGTCCGTGTAATAGAGCTAACATTATGACCTTCAGTAAGCTGGGACCGAAATATTTTGTCAAAATTTAAGGACCATAGGGGGAGTGTGCCCAAAGACAATTTTAAGTTTGGGGTTTGCTTTGAGAAAAAATGGGGGTTGCCTTGAGAGATTCGGGGTCTGTAGGTAGTCCTTCCCTTAGTTTTCAATGTTTTAACTTTATTCAAATCCGTAGTACAATGCCACAATTCAATTAAGAATGCAACATTTTAGATTGCAAAAATCTATGTGATGGGCAAATAGGGGAAAAAAAAAAAAAATCTATTTAGACTCTCTTAATAACTCCTTAGGGAGTAGGGACTCCATATTACGTGGCATACAAATAATAATTTTCTTTCCAAAAAAAAAAAAAAAAAAAATAGAAATAGAAACAAATAAATAACTAATAACCTACCCAATTAAATAACTAAAACCCAAAATAGTAATAAATAAATAACAAAAAAACTTACCTATATATATTACTACAAATTGAGAATGAGAAAATTAATCTCTCTTATTTCTTGTCACATCTACTTTTTATTATTTTAGTTTATATTAATTTTGAATAGAGAAAAAAAAAATCATATGGTTCTCTATCTATTAATTAACTTGAACAAATGGTTCATATATATGGTGCATATAAATGTCAAAAAAATATGATGATTTCATTTAGTTTTTTTTGGTGTTAAGGCTTACTATTATTATTATTATTATTTGATTTGTTTGTCGAAATATAGGTAAGTTTTTTTTTTTTTTTATATTTATTTGTTACTATTTTTGGTTTTAGTTATTAATTAGGTAAGTTATTTGTTATTAATTTGTTTCTATGTTTGTTTTTTGAATTTTGGAAAAAAGGAAAATGATTTTGATGTCAAGGAGGAAATGGACTCCCAAGGGAGTTATAAAGGGAGCCCGAGTAGAACTACTAAAAAAAACACTCGTCTACTATCAATTTCTGATTTTTTTTTTTTTTTTTTTCCGAATGTAAGTTTGAACGAAATGATGCAATAACATCTTATATTGCAAAATCCATGTGATGGGCAAATAATAAAATGAGATAACTAGGGACGGACCCAGTGATGTATGAGGAGGGTCCTCAAGTTTGTCGGGACAAAAATTTTGTATTTTTTTTTTTTTTTTGGCTAGAAATATTAGTCTTGTATTTAACTTGGCTCATTTGTTGACCAAGATATTTTTAACATTTTGGATCATGGAATTTGTAACCTAAGCCCACATGTCCACACTTTCACTCCAATGAATCTATTTCTTTTTGTCTATTTATTGTAGTTTTCCCAAATCTCCAGTCTTTCTCAATTTCTCAATCACCTCTTCTTTTATTTGGACTCTTTCTCGGATTGGGTTCTCGATCAAACCATCTCGTATTCTCAATTAAAGTTCTCGCAAGTATCATATTGCCTTGGAATCGTATGTTTTTTTCGGCGATGAAGCAATAATGCAATGCTTTAATTTTAGAAAATAAAAAAATAAAATGTCAAGGGTTGTTGCAAAAAATCATTTACTAGCCGTGGTACTTGGAAGATATTTGATTTATTATGTATGTGAGATCATGAGAAGGATTTGTTTTGAGCAGTTGATGTATTTGTGTGTATGGTACACAAAACTTTGTTTACGTATGTCTCTTATTTGGACTCTTTCTATTTAACCTACTACTATAATTTTGGTGTCCTTGAGATCCTTTTCTAACTATCAATGAAGTTCCCTTTACGAAATTTATTGTTACTTGTTTTTAGCTTAGGTCGTTGATTTTCTTACTTGAATACCCTCTCTGAAATTCTTGGGTCCATCCCTGGAGACAACAACATATGTTATTATTGTCGTTATTAGAACACCCACCACAATCTTTATGCAAAACTCATAACTTGTGTTGGTGAAGATCGAAGCAATCAACCACAATAGATCAACTGAAGTTCATGTAAGCGGTAGGAAAGATAATATTCGTGAACTCTAGCTTGGTTTATGAGTTTTTTTTTTTTTTGATAGATATCATGTCTTATTTGACGCGAAATAAAATATTCAATAAGATTTCCCTTGGGCACTCTTGGCAAACCAAAAAAGACCCGTTGGCAAAAGAAAAGGTCCCATTGGGGCTCCTAAATCTAATTTAATGCCTCAAGATATATATACAAATAATTTAGGACTCCAAATTTTGTAAAATCATGGGATTTCAAATGGAATAAAACAATCAAAGTTTGAATATATAGGATACAAATTCATAATTAATGGTCCTATAATTGTGCTAATTCGCAACTATTAAGGAAATAAAATCTTTCATTCTATCCCGAATTTTAGGCTTCACGTAAGAGTCGATCATTTCCTTTATACGGTTGTATTATTTTATTTGGTGTAGGATACTTTTGAATACCTTTTGTGAATACTGGTCGACGTACTTTCTATGGTTGGTAGCCCTACAAATATGAATTTTATTAGAGAAGATATAGATAATTGAAATATATATTACTATTTTGTTTGGAAGCTTGAGCATTTGATTGATATACAGCATGCTAACAATTATGTCGTGTTTTGTTGTACACAATCATTTGAACAAAGTAGGTGGAAGAAGCCAAAACAATTTAAACAAGTAGTGTACATCAAATTTAAATTACTATATATGTGGGTTAACATTTAAAATGACATACCAAATTAAAATGACATACCAAATTAAAATTAAACGTCGTGACGAATTGAAGTCACTGACAATTTCTAGTTTATAATATAACACTGCTCACTTAGCAAAAAAAAATAGTACATTTCGGCACAATTATAACAAAAATATATATATATATAAGATAGGGGTTTTTTTTTCCCACTACAAGACAAAATTATAATAAAAGACAGTCTGAATCATTTCTATCACAATCTAACGACTGCTGTCAGGCTGATCATCCTCGAGATAAGGGTTCGAATTTAATTGTTGGAATATGACATTAACGGGAACGAATCCCACTTCGTTTTTACGGGCTTTTCTCACACCAAGTCGCGGGTTCGAGTTAGAGGCCAGCATCAATTTCGTTTTTTTTGGGCACTCATTTTTTTTTCACTCACTAGAAATATAAAATTTTGCCCTCAAACAAAAAAACACCTCTTGGTATCCAAACTTTGTTACAAAATTTCAGGACTATTTGTTTGAGAATGTTCAAGGGGTTGTAGCTAATGAGGCTAATAAGGTTAAGGTTTATGGGAAGGACTTTATAAGGTTGGCAAAAGGGGAGGCGGCGGATGATTTTTGATTTGGGCGGTGGGTCAGCGAGGCTACTCAGAAATTGATGGAGGAGTTTGAGGAGGCAGCACAAGGAGGAGGAATACAGAGTTTGGCATTGGGTGCTTGGAGAATAGTTTTTTGGTTGGTGGTTCTGGTGTTGAGGTTGTTAAGAATTTTAGTGATGGGATTCAAGGGAAGGGTGTTTATGTGAAGTTTGATAATGGGAGTTCTAGATTTGGTTCATATTTTGGCCATTCGGTTTCAACACCGAAAAAAACTCTTCTTATGAGGGCCGAGATTAATACGTTGCATATGAACTCGACTACGAGTGAGGTTAGTTCTCATTCGACTGGGCTTCATCAGCTTGATATTGAAATGAGAAGGATAGTTTTGGAATGAAAGTTTGAGAAAGAGGGGAATGATATTACAATGAGTGATATAACTAACAATAGTAAGGGGTCTCAATTGGACCTTTAGGCATCGATATTTTTGGGTTTGGATGATAATAGGATTTGTAAGTGGGATAAACGTGATCGAAAACATATGATTCAGAATCTCGCAAGTGAGAGTACATCCGTCTTGAATTGGACTCAAGGACATCAGTTTTATGGAGGAACAAACTTTCAGTGTTTTTCTATTATTGGTAGTGGTTCAATTGTAGTTGGATCTCTTGATGGTAAAATTAGATTGTATTTGCCATTATTAATAGTGGTTCAATGTGTCATGAGTACCGTCTGGCACGGGCACAGTGGCGGAGCCAGGAAAGTAAGTGAGGGTGAGCCAGCCAGACAAAAACTAAGCATACAAAAAAATAAAAATAAAAATATATATATTATATATATTAATGTATTAGAAAAAAAAATCAAATCTAAACAAATACTTGTTCATAGTTGTCCTCGGCGGCCTTCTTTTTCGTCGTTCTTTTTCATCTTCTGGAAGCGTTGTAAGATCAACTCGGTATCAATGCTATCAAAAACTTCTTTTTCAATGTATGTTATTAAACAATCATTCAACCATTCATCCGCCATCCGATTGCGCAGACGATTCTTTATGATATTCATAGCAGAAAATGCTCTCTCCACAGTGGCAGTAGCAACAGGTAAAATCAACGCCAACTTAATCAACAAATAAACAAGTGGGTACACAATGTCTTTCTTCGTCTCAACCATTTTTTTGGCTAGGCCGCTAATTCCATTTATTTCACCAAACTTAGTATCGGAACGTACATCAATGATATAATTCTCAAGCTGATCCGCTAATTCCATCTGATCTATCTCTGAAAAATCATCGGGATAAAGTCGAGCAAAACGGATCAACTTTTGCTTATCGAAAGCAACAAACGATTCACTAGGATCAAGACATGCCATACAAAGAAGTAATTCTGTGTTTGCTTCATTAAACCGGTCATTTAACTCTTGAATTTGCAAATCAATACAGTGATAGAATAATCCAACACGAAAGTAATGTAAATTGGTGTTTCCTTCTGCTCTTCGTCGAGACCTCCCTCGAGCCATATACCTCTCTTCCATATTTGGAACAACCACATCATGTTTGGCACATAGTGAAGAAACTTCAATCGGAGACTATCCCACCCATCATCTCTCATCACTGTGTAAAAAGCGTACCTTTGTTATTTTAACAAGAGCCATGGCATTGACAATGTCTTGGTCCTCACGCAAAGCCTTTGACAAATCATTGCTAATTCCTAGTATCGCTTTCATCAAATGCAAATTGAAGATAAATTCAAAAGATCGATCAATCCAATAATCCGTAAGCCTCACCTCTTTGTTCTGAGCTTGAACCATTTTCCGCTACATTATCAAGCACATCAACTACTAAACCATAAGTGGTTATCATGCCAAGAAGTGTATAATAGTGTGAGCCCCATCTAGTGTCACCCGGATCGTTTAAGACTAGTCTCTTGATTCAACCCTTTGCCACTTGAAATTTCTCCGCTTTGTAACGCTGCAACAACTTTAGCCTTCATTGCATCTCGCAACATATCCCGTCGCTTACATGATGCTCCAACAGTATTTACCACATTAGAGAGAATACTAAAAAGGTTAGCGATTGACTCATGGTTCTTTGCAACTGCTACAAGGGCTAACTGAAGCTGATGGGCAAAACAATGAATATAAAATGCAGATTCATTCTCCTTCATTACAAGTGCTTTTAGGCCATTCAAATCACCTTGCATATTGCTAGCCCCATCATACCCTTGTCCACGCAGTCTAGATATGCTCAACCCATGCTTGGAGAACAACTCATCGATTGCCTTTTTAAGTGTTACTGTACTAGTTTCCTTAACATGCACAACTCCAAAAAATCTCTCAATCACGCAACCTTTCTTGTCGACATAACGCAAAACAACTGCCATTTGCTCCTTAATTGATATATCACGTGCTTCATCAACTAAAATAGCAAACAATGAATTCCCATAATCTTTTAGAATAGCATTTGTAGTTTCCACAGTAGCGAATTCACAATATCTCTTTGGATATCGGCAGGTCAATTTTTCGATTTTTAGAAGCATTATCAATAACTTTCTTAATGACTTCGTTATGATCTTCAGAAATCGTATAAGTTCAAGAAAATTACCTTTATTGATCAACTCATCTGATTCATCATGACCACGGAAAGCTAAACCTTGTCTCAAAAAAAACCTAATGCAATCGGTTATTGCGGTTAGGTGTATTCGATAATCCCTTCGAACTTGGTCGATTAATGCGTGAAGAAATGTCTCGATATCTTTGCTTGATTTAACAAAGCTTGTGCTGCCTTCAGTAAGCAATATTATGAGCACTATTTGGTCCTCCAACGTGCTCTTTTAATTTGGTTTTTTTTCTTTCCCAATTAGTAAACCCCTATGAGAAAAAAAAAATCTCCACCTCCTTGTGCCCCTTATTAGGTTTAAAGAGATAACAATATAGACAAAACGCGGCATCCTCGTGAATACTATATTCTAACCAACTAAACTCCTCATACCACTCTTCCCCGAAGCGTCCGAATTCTCTTACCTCTTGTTCTTGGAGGAAAAACATGATTAGGGCGGCAAGGACCCCTAAGCAAATATGTTCTTCTCACCGAAGTCTTGATCATTAGGATGATAATCAAATCTTTTTCCTCGCGAGGGTCTCCCCAAGACTAGACAAGTCAAGTTCTTCACGATTTTCACGTTGAACCCGCTTTGGCGTGGGTTGTTCAACATCACCATCCTCAATTTCTTGGTGACTTCGCTTTGAGGAGGATCCTACTTCAACACCGCAACATTATTTATGTTATTAGGTGGTTGGGTAGGTTGAAATGCAACGACTTTCCTTTGATCAAATACTTTAACATATCTGTTTAAATAATTAAAATAAACCATTAATCAACCTAATTGAAATTGCACTAATTAAAATAAATCACCAATATTATTATGATATTCACAAAATAAAATTAAATAAAAATATGTGGTTTAATGAATTCACAAAAAGAATACAAAAAAACTAAAAAATATGATTTAGGAATCAACTTAACATGAAAAGATAAAAAATAAGACAAGAAATTTAATAATATTAGGCTTACCTAGCAAACTTTAAAAATTAATCAAATTATAAATAGCTAGTTAAAATAACAGAGAGAAAAGTGGAATTGTGGAAAAGTGGGTAAGTGGGGTGTGGGTTTTGTAATTTTGTATAACTTTTTGATTAGGCAAAGAGTCAAACTTGAGTAAGGTATTGGGTTTTTCTTTTTGTTTGGTTTCGGTGGGTGTGCTGTGCTTTTATTTTGTTTTTTTGTCGGTTTTTAGTTCAAGTTCAATACTGTTGAGTCATAGTCTAATTCTAATTCAAGTATGAATACTATTGAGTCACGTAAGTCGGTAATAGTCTAAACTCTAAAGTGCGAGTCTAAATACTGTTTGAACACTGCTGACTGCTGAGTCGTTAACTTTATGTACTTTTGTACTTTTGTTAGCTGTGTTTTCAGTTTATATAAATAGTACAACTACTTTTTTTTTTTTTGTCGAAAATTGAGGGTGAGCCAGGGCGTACCCTGGGCCCCCCCTGGCTCCGCCACTGCACGGGCATCAACTAGTATATATATATTATTGAATTTGTTTTTTTTTATCAAATAGTAAATATCTCTCTGATTAAATATACAAAAAAAAAAAAGCACACCAAATGAAAGACACCTAGTTGTCTCTTTTGCATATAAAGTTGGACCGGCACGAGCTTGTTGTACTACAATTACAAGCATAATTTGGCAAGAGTAACTCTGAAAATGGCTCTCCAAGTCCTCCACCTCAACTTCTTGTCAACTAAGATTTCCTCCTCCACTCCCTTTCCAAAGCAAGTCCCATCACAAAAATCTCGTAATGTTGAATTCACAACTTCTCCACACAAGTGTCTAGCTACTACCCAGAATGGCGTCGTTGCTCAAACTGAGAGGCGATCTGCAAATTATAAAGACAGCATATGGGAGCATGATCAGTTTCTGAAAACTTTGAAAAATGATTACACGGTCATCATTACAACTCTAAAACTTCCTATATATAGCTAGAATTCTTTGGTTAAATCGGAATAGATAATTATGGTGCATAATTACAATAACTTTCCTCTGTTGTACTAGGCCTGTGATCATGATCACGTTTAGTGTATAGTTCTTTTCGGTGACAAAGCAGGCACCATGCAGGCATGCAAGCATGGTTCTTTTCCTGTCCACTTGTTAAAAGATGAACTTCAACGCCATTTTACAGATAACAGATCGAATGCTTTTTATGCAATAAATTAAATGTCCTTACACGAAGAAAGAAAGAAATAACTAATTTTCAAGTCTTGTACAGGCCGAAGAGTATGTATTGAGGAGAATGAGGGCCAACATTCTAAAAGATGAGGTGACACACATACTGGACCCTGCGCGAGATGCTAGCAGCCCTTTCGCGTTGCTTGTGCTGATAGATGACATACAGAGGTTGGGGTTAGGATATATTTTCGAAAAGAACATCCGAACAGCCTTGGGATTTCTGATCGAAAAGAATCTAAAAATGGAAGAGAGTCTTGAAACTACAGCTCTGTACTTTAGGCTCCTTAGACAACACGGGTTCAAGGTCTCTCAAGGTACGACCAACCAACTCCTTTGGCTCAGGTTTTAATCTTCATTGCTCATCATCATCTGTTATGTACGTACCTCTGTTTTTAGTTTTAATTGCTTCTCTTTTTCTTTTTTGTAAATTGGTGAAACAGATGTCTTCAGCATATTTAGGGACCCCCAAAACAGTTTCAAGGAGAGTCTCGGCCAGGATGTCAAGGGTATGGTTAGATTGTTTGAGGCTTCTTATCTGGGCTTAGAAGGAGAAGACATACTTGATGAGGCCAACGCCTTTGCCCGTAGGCATTTATTGGATGTTAAGGGAAACGCGGACTCGAACCTTGCGGAACTAGTAACTCATGCTTTGGACTTGCCATTGCATCATCGGATTACAAGGTTAGAGGCTAGATGGTTGGTATATTGATGCATACTCAAGAAGAAAGGACGTGAATTCAACGTTGCTTGAACTTGCGAAGTTGGACTACAATATGATTCAAGCTACTTACCAGAAAGATCTCATTGAAACGTCAAGGTAAGAGTTAAGACCCTTCATTAGTTACAATTTAAGGAGCTATCACAAGAAGTCAAGAAGACACGGCGTGTACTATTGAGCAGTAACCTTTTACGTGTTATAATGTTTCCTCTGTCGTTACTATTGTAGGTGGTGGAAAAAGTTAGACATAGTAATGAACTTGCCCTTCTCAAGAGATAGGTTGGCAGAATCCTTCTTATGGTCTGTCGGAATGACTGACGAACCACAATACAGTTATTGTAGACAAGTAATTACGAAAGTCAATGCTCTGCTAACCATAATTGACGATGTCTATGACGTTTATGCTACATATGATGAAGCCAAACTCTTTACTCATGCAGTTGAAAGGTTCGGAACAATGTTCTTTTTTGTTCAATGTTCTCTTTCTGTTGGAAATTTCTAAAACACGTACGTATTCAACTCAATATGCAGATGGGATATTAATGCAGTGGAACAACTTCCAGACTATATGAAGTTGTGTTTCTTTGCTCTTTACAACACCGTTAATGAATTTGCTTATAATGCCCTTAAGGAGCATGGGTTTAATATCCTTCCACACTTGAGGAAACAGGTTAGTCCATTCACTTCTTCTGTTTACCATTATGGAAATCGTCTGTTTTCCCTGACAAACTTAACGTTTATATGCTTGCTATAGTGGGTAAACCAATGCAAATCATACCTACTCGAGTCGAAGTGGTTTCACACTGGATATAAGGCCACCCTTGCGGAGTATCTAGACAATGCGTGTGTTTCAGTTGGGGGGCCAATATTGAGCTTTCACGTATACGTATCCATGACTCCCAGAATCACCAAGGAAGCGTTAGACTACTTACAGAATTATCCAGATCTTATCCGTTGGGCCTCTATGGCATCTCGAATAGTTGATGATTTCGGAACTTCTGAGGTAAGGAACCCGTATAATAGATATCCCTAGTTATCAAGTTATGTATAATCTTCCTTTGGTTCACTCCCTAAATCCTAAATCAGCTGAGTTCAATGCCTCTTTCTTAACGATTTGTATAGTACCTTCGTTTCTTGAGATATAGAACTTTCTCGCATCAAAACCAACAGTGACACGTAAGCAGAGAATATTTGTGCACACTGAGTAGTAGTTCTCCTATAAGTAATGACTTGTTGCATGTGATATAGGATGAGCTACCAAGAGGGGATGTTCCAAAAGCAATCCAGTGTTACATGCATGATACTGGTGTTTCTTTTCAAGTTGCTCGAGAACAGTTGAGGCATTTGGCTAATGAGGCATGGAAGAGGCAGAATAGAGAGCAGTGGGTTGAATCCCCTTTACCAGAAGCTTATGTAAAGGCGGTAACGAACGGGACTAGGACAGCAGAAATATTTTACCAATATGGAGATGGCTTTGGCATCCCAGACAGTGAGACTGAGAACCGAATTCGATCATCAATTGTCGATCCAATTCCTTTATAGTTTGTACTATGTCGTAATCGAACCACAAAAAAGGCAAGGTTGGCTCTCCTTTGGTTCAAACTTCAAAGATGCCTCTCCTTCGAGAATTTTTATTGGTGCTCCGTTTGATTATCTATCTGTGTAGTATTCGGTTTGGTAATATCTGTGTAGCATTCGAATGGCCATGAAATTTCTGCTCCTACTATAATTTCGAATGTTAATGCGAATTGGGGGTAATATTCCCTCACCTCCATAAAAGGGTTTATTGTAATTACATGTAAAGCAGAACAGGGGATAAACATGTTGATCATTGTCAAACATCAATTTCATCAATTTCGTCGGTTTCAATGACCTGAGTTCCTTGATTAATTACCATTAAAAAAAAAAAAAGTTCCATGATCAGCACAGAATGTTTTTGCTATCACTTTACACAACGGCACATTCAGAGCCAACATAATTTCTACCAGTACCGGTAATAAGTTGATACAATAAATCAATATGAAAAGTAGATACGATTAAAATTCTTCCAACAGAACATATAATGATCATACGTTCGAGAAAAACGTATGTAAGATTCCATCAGTACAATGACTTTAATGAAACGAATGCAAATCAAACACAAAGGGCTTCAAGAAGTGTATTAATTATGTAAAACGGTAAAGAGGTACCCTTTAGAGACGAAGATTTTTTCTTTAAAGAAAAACAAAATCAGAAAGAGAAACACTATTTAGCTTCTCGAAAGGGGGTTGTCTTTCAACGTGTAGCTCCTTAACATCTCTGTTTTGCAGGTTCGATTTGGACAAAAACAGTGTCATCCTCAGAGTTCCATTCAAGAGATTTGAAAAGCAACTTAACAGTCATTAGCCACACAAAGGTACGCAAAGGAGCATTAAGATCATAGTATCATACCACGTCATCCTTATGGAACTGAATCTTTGCGTATGTCGTCGATCTTTCCAACAGCCTCTAAAATCGACGAGTAAGTAATAAGATCATAATCAAATCCGCTTGAACTCATCTCTTTCATCAGCCTCACAGCCTCCTCAACATACCAGCACGACTAAGACAGCCCAGAACTGTGTTGTAGGATACAGAGTCTGGTTTAATGTTTGCATTTTTCATCTTCATAACCATCTCCATTGCTCGATTGGGACCGCCTGACCTTGCCAACCCATACAAAATGATATTGTGTGAGTTTATATCTGGAACAGAACCCTCTTCTTCCATTGTTTGAAGCAAAGAATGGGCTTCATCTATCATGCCACCTCTAACTATTGTAAGCATACACATCTGTTGGGAGATTTCACTAGAAAGTCACACTTCAATCTAGTTACTTTCTATCCTAAATGATTTCAACTTGGAGCTCACACCAAGAAAATCACCCACCCAAGACTTTGGTAGTTATCACAACAAACTCAAGCAAACAAAACTACTAATTTATCATCACCCATAGCAAACAAACAACAAATAAGAAAGTAAATATGCAAAGAGACACAAAAATTTAGGTGGTTCGGTAAATATTACCTACATCCACACAAGAGCCAAGTTTCTTTTATAGCAAAGATTGAGAGTTTACAAGAGATATCAAGAATCAAGAATAAAAAGCCTCACTCCCTAGCTCAATAGAGCTCTCACAATATCCAAGAAATGAATCTCTCAAAAGGTTGTCTCAAAATCCTAATCTATTTCTTTTATATAAGTACACATAGAAAAAAAGTGAGAAATATAGGCTTGGGGCCGAAATATTGACAAATTATCGAAATTCAAAAAAATTCAGAACACTAAAGTTTGTTGGTGAGATACCGGAGCTTCATTCGCTCGACCGTTCTACAGCCCAACAACATCAAGACTGCATTCAAGTTTCTTCATTTCATTCAAAAAGATCTACAGCGTCACCCAGGTGTCCACATTTTCCAAAGTGTTTGATCATTACAGCATATACCCGAGAGCTTGAAGAGCCACAGTTCTCTTTTAATTCCCGAAACAACTCATTCGCGGTTTAGGCAAAGTTTTGCTTTCTCAAGAGCATCAATAAGAGACTGCAATAGGCAAATGGACAATGAGTAAACCCGTTCTCATCCATTTCCTCAAGCAGTAACAAAGCCTTTTCTACCAATGCCATATACGTACTCGAATCATGCTAAAAAAATTCCTCTTCCCAGCCCATTTAAAGAACTGTAGTGTAACACTAATTTCAACATTTATCTTCATTTAACACTTCTAACTTCTATGATTAACATTTCTAACGCCTTCTCGGCGTTTGGGCCCATTTAAATATCTTTAAAATCCTAATAAACCTTTCATCCAACAAACGCACCGGCCCTCAGTTGTTGTTTGTTCTAGAGTGTTTTGGATTCATCATTAAGTTGTGCCGCTGAGTGTCGTTCATGGGTGTTGGTAACTGAAACATTTTAACAATTTTATTATCTACACAGTAAACAAAAAGTGAAAACTTATCGTAACTACAATAATAAAGGCAAAGGGTAATGAGAGATCATTCTCTCTAAATTTAGTGGCACTTCATATTGGCTGTTGGATGACATGATCATACGGTTTGGTGTGGTTTGTCAGTTGTGGGCCATGCAACAACCTCAATTTCGAGAAGAAATTTCTATTTGCCTTGATCTCTCAAAGAAATTTCTATTTGCCTTGATCTCTCCAAATTTGGACAGAATGATCTCTCCTTATTACGAGACTCTGTAATAAATGGAACATTTGAATTGTGGCAATAGTGCTATCTTGATTAAGTTATAAATAAACTTATCACAAACCCACCCATTTGCATCTTTTGATTAAATAATTTAAAGATGTAAGATTATTTTTTTTTTCTATTAACGCTATTTTCTAAAAATTATACTCTTGCTTTGTTCAATTTAGATTAGATTTGGGCATTTAATTCAAGATCTGTCAACGTGATCCAACAATAGAAACTGACTGTAAGATGGTTGTAAGAAAATTGGCTTTCAATATATATATATTGACACAAAAAAACACCTGTAGACCACTTGGCCAAATCCAACCAATCTATTTGCAGTCACAAAAAAACATAGGTAGACCACCTTTAGGTGATGTAAAAGTGGATATATTTGTGGTGCAAATGTGCAATACATCACCTAAAAATGGTTCACGTGCCTAGATTTGGTCAGAGTTATTGGGAAACGGGTTAATTGAAATGGGAATCGTAAACTAACACGGGGTTTTTTGCCAAAAAATTAGTACAAAGAGCGAAATTGATAGTAAAGAGAAATTAAAGGGAAAACCTAAGTTTCTCCTTTAATATATAGTTGTGGTATGTGGAGGCCTATTTTTCCTTGTCAAACATCACCCCAATCAAGTCTTGATAATAGCAATTCCAATAGAAGGTTGCTATATGGAGGTGCTATAGTACTGCCACGCACATAGGATTTTTGGCTGTCCAGTGAAATTGATGTTAGTGGTGAGTTTATTTTATGAGTTGAAGTTCATCCTAAATCTTAAGATGGAAAAAAATGGTTGATGACTAAAAACAAAAAAAAATTCAACTTTTCTTATTCATTCCAGTGAAGTTGATGTTAGTGGTGAGTTTATTTTATGAGTTGAAGTTCATTCTAAATCTTAAGATAGGAAAAATGGTTGACGACTAAAAACAAGAACTTTTTCAATTTTTTTTTATTCATTGTTCTAGATCTAAAAAGATATTGAAAAACAAGTTGGTTATGAAGAGAAAAACATTAAAAACATTGAAGTTGGTGTGGGATTAAAACATGAAGTGAAAAAAGATAAAATGGAATAACTTTATCACCAAGTCACACTCATTTGATGTCTTCAAATGAGATTTAAATGACAAAGAAGGTTTAGAAATAAATTTGATTGAAATGACAAGATTGAAAACAAGTATTGAAACAAAAGTATTGAATGCAATGAAGAACTTGAAAAAAAAAGAAAACAATAAGATTGAAATAAAAGAAATAACAAGACAAGAAAATAAATTGCAATAATGTAAATCTATCTAAGAAAGCATTACAAAATTGGATCTCAATTTTTGGGTTGTCAAACCAAAAATTGGATAATATTTTCTCTATCTACTTTTTGCTTTTATACTCCTACTTTTATAATGACTGATTTGCCCTCTCTCTACAATTAAGACACCTCACACATTTGTTTTTTTACTTTTCCTTTTTCCTTTATGTTTTTGCTTTTCTTCTTTCTTCTTGAGCAAGCTAAGGTTTGAGCAAGACTACTTTTGAGATAAAACCATCCAACTCCAGTCTTAAGTTAAAGACATAACTTTTAGTCTTATGGATTTGAGACATTGACTATTGACTTTGACTTTTCAACACTTTTTCATATAAACTAGAGGTAGAGTCTTCATAAGAAGCGTTAATAGAGCTCTTTTTTGCGCTAAAATGTATATTTTATGATAAGTGGTCTGAAATGGTTTGTAACCTGCAAAAGGCAGTAAAAACTATGAGTTGTCTGTTTATTATGTGTAAGAAAGGCTATAATGCAGTAATGTAAAGAGATAAATATGCACATTTAGGAACTGATCACCTAGCCAAATTTAGCTGCCCAAAAAATCAAAAATCTTTCCAATCGGTGTGTTAAAGTTTGAGGTGCTAAAGGGATACAAACGACACAATTTCTGTCGTCTGTCCATTAGTTGCAAATATAAGCCGATATTTTTTTGGATAGACGACACAATTTATGCCGTTTGTCGAAATTTAACACACGGACGACAAAAATTGTGTCATCCGTCTATCAAAACTTAATTATAGCAGCCAAATTTAAGACCCTTTTAGCAGCCCCATTAGAATGGTCATTTGGTGTTTGGGGTGCTATATGGTCTTTAGCAACCCATGCCATATAACACTCCCATTGGACTTGCTCTAAGATGACTAAAAGCCAAATGCATGGCGTGCATGATAAGGAACTAGCCAAATAATATGAGACTTTAGTTTAATATTCCATATGATAGTGGAAGCACAAGCCACAAGACATGTCAATGTGCTAAAATCTGTTTATACACGCTAAATTAACGAACTTCAATCACATATATCAAAGAGTAACTCTCAAGGACAAAAAGGAAGAAAAAATCGCTCTCAAATCCCCCTTTTTTTTTTTTTTCACTCACAGGGATCGGGTAGATTTTAGGACAAGTATACCCCTTATACGAAATTAAAAACGGGACAGGTGGTAAAAAGTCAAGTTTACCCCTGACGTGAAATATAAAAAATGGCTTGACCCAACCAAAACGACCAGGCGTATATAGTATGAACAATCGTTGTTCATATCTCAACATAGTGTATATATGATTAGTGAGAACACCTATTGGAGTATGAAGTGTGAACAATCATTGGGGTACCGGGTATGAACAATTACTGTTCATACCTCAACATGAGCTATGAACAATCTCTATTCATACCTCAACATAATGTATGAGGTCTGTTCATACGCGAGTAAGTATGAACAATCACTGTTTATACCAAAATACAGAAAGGGTAAAATTGGAAGATATTAATTTCAAATCCGGGCTATTTGTGAGTTATTTTCACCCGAAAATTGAGTTTGTGAGTGATTTCGAAAAATATGTGTCCTTGAGAGTGATTTTAGCTCATTATATGAACTCCATCACCAAAAATGGATTTATAAGATGAATTGAGGACTGATTTTTGGTGAAGATAGTCTTCTTATAATAGAAAATCTTCCTACAAAAAATCACCCCAAATGAAAATGTTTAACTTTGTCAAAAGTTGTTTTGAAATTTGAAAAATCTATACTGTTGGATAATTTTATAACATTGCAAACAAATTTTGATACGTCTAGACATCTTTGAATGTGATGATTTTTTCTAAGAATGATCTATATCAATGACGGTCCTAACTCCTAAGCTAACATAAATTACATTTGAAAAGCCCCTTCTAGGTCTTGCATCTGTTTTTAGTAGAAGCACTGTTAGGTGGTCTGCAAATTCCATCTTGGAATGGGTAACGGCATCAAGACTAATGCATTGATCTTTAACACGACATTGTTGGTTTACATCAAGAGTGTCCTGTCATTTCTGTGCTGCAGAAGGTTTCACAAACGCACAATACCAATTACAGTGCCCAACACAAAAGAGAAAGACAACAAACTGATCGATCATAAGCCAAACCTAAAATAAACGTGTCTACACTTTTTACTGTCGTATAACAGACAGCTATCAGTTCTTTTGTATTTTTCGATAATCTAACAGCTGTAAATCCGTAGATTCTTGGGGGTCCATTGTTTGACTAAGTTGATGACCAAGGTTTATTCCACCTGCATTTAACTAACTTGGCGGCCAAGGTTTATTTCTTTCTAAATACGTAACTTCAACACCGTTTCCTAAAAATAAACACTGTATCTATTAACTTTCGAAGTCAATCAGAACTTAGAAACTTATTTCTGTTCACAACCAAGAAACTATTTCGTTGTCTCAAACCAATGGCTTCTTCTTCTTCATCTTCGTCCCAAACAATGGGAACTCCCACCAACTTTCAACTACTACAAACGTATTACACTTTTGTAACATGGGAACCAGAAAAACAACAACCCCATCAACAGAAACACAAGAAAGCAAGAAAAGATCATCAACAAGAAGTTTCAAAATCAGTTCAATTCTGCTTTGAATTTAGTTTAGAATGCAAGTGCAACTACTTGTTTCAAAAGTTGGATGGACAGTCTTTTTAGACCCAGAGCAATTTCCAGCGGTAATCCAAACTTTCACTATCATACTTTTTCAAGTACGATAGCACTGCTTACATAAGATGTAATGCACATTGTGCAGTAAACAAAAAGTAGCGTCATAAGATGCAATGGGCGTTCATTCTTGCTTTTGCATCCTAAAGATGTTGTATCCTTATAACCATTGATAGTTAATGATCGGAATTATTGACAGCCTTCATCCCCGTGGCCCTGTTGGCAACCATAACCTGAATGCAGAAATAATGTCAAAGTCACTCCAAAACAGAAAACAACCCATACAATAGTGTCACAAATTTCTATGGGCAGTACATACCTGAGTTATCCATGTGGTTTCTTACTGCTGCCGGCACAGGCTCCTTGATGCCAACAACAATCACATCTGAAGTGAGGAACGTTCTAGCCACAGAAGCAGCATGATCTAAGCAGCACCAGATTATCAATAACAGAAGACGCTGCAGTCAAAACTATTATTATATTCACAAAACCATCATAGAAATGCAGCACAATACACAAAATTGATAGTACACAACAAACAATAGTTTGTTCTCAAAGAAATATACAGTTCCACGTTGTGGAAAAACATATCAACATGATAATCCATCATTTACATTTTTGACCAAGACTGCAAAAGAATGTTACCTTGGTAGGATCAATGATTCCAACAGTCATTAAATCTTCGTATTTTTCAGTTGCAACGTTGTACCCATACTTTGGGTTGTCGCTGCAGAGAACCTGAATAAAGAAGAGAATAGAACAAAAATACATAACTTTAGCGCAATGCATCCTAGACAAAATTTACATAAAATATATTAACCTGGGGAAATGTTTACCCTCTCTATGACCACATTTCCATTGTCACCAGCATTTTTGGCAATTAACTCAGGACCCTTTTAACAATACCTGCCCCAACCTGCCATCCGCCCATGATAATGAACACCGTGCAACAAAACAATGCATAATTCCCTCACAGAGAAAGAAAAAGTAAACTAAAGTTATTCAAGTCCAAAAGAAGTATATGTCGACATATACCTTTTGCTCCTCGTTATCAAGAGTATCCCTGATAGCATCAACCTTTGCTGCAAGTCTCAACAGGGTGCACCCTCCACCAACTACAATGCCTTCCTCAACAGCCGCCTGAAAAATCATTGACAACACCAAATTATCGTACGCATTTCTCTGTGTTCTCAGTATTCAAGCAAGACAACATTAGCTGAAATCAGAAGATACCTTGGTTGCATTAAGAGCATCTTCTACACTCAGCCTCTTTTCTTTTAGCTCAGTCTCAGTTTGTGCTCCAACCTAGTGAGTTAAGCAAAAAGTTCAGATAAAATTATGACATAATGTGGCATATATAACTTTGTTCCAGTAGAGGTGAACAAAGAATAGCAAACAAACAAAGATGTACTATGGCTGAAAAACACAATTGAGGGTCAACTGTATAGAAAATAAAAATATATACCTACTAGCCAGGTACGTTATTTGATTTCTTCTAAGCACGCTACTTTTCAAACCCATTGTTGTGCTTTGTTTCCAATCAAATTAAGCTCACTACTCTACCTCTTGCAGCACCAACTCTTATCGCTTCATGAGAAACTTTAGATTAATGATTTTATCAGAATAAGAATTTCGCAAAGGAAACTAAGGTGACACAAACCTTATAGGAAAGACTGTGATTAACTTTCAGACTTTTAAAATTGTTACTATTTGCACAATTTTTCTGATAGTTTAGAAAAATATTACTTGAAAGACAACTAAATTTTATAAAGTTTTATTACGGTAGGAGAAGGTCAGATGATGTATGGCTCTATAATGATTTTAAAGACAAATGGAAAGAGACTTAGTTCAATATATAGCTATTGAAAGCAGAATCACCTGAACTTGCTGGACAACTTCTTGCTCATCGGAATCAGCCAGTATATGCATCTGGGTGTCCTTCATAATGTTAGAGAAAACTGTACAAACGAAAATACAACGTTTATAACATTGGGCAGTAAGAAGAAAATCATAACATTTCCAACTTAAAAATCTGGGTCAAAACTTAAGCGTGCGAAGAAATCTTACATAGGTGATACTCTCCAAATCTTGGGCTAGCAATTTGTCGTCTCAAATGCTGAATGTTCTCCGACGCCGAGCGTAAGAAGAAAACAACTTTAAGGTGGGACACTGATTCTTTCGATGTTGAATCAGCTATTTCTACTAAAAACACTTCTTTCTGAAGCAACTCTGATTGTGAATACACAACATTTACAATGCTAACCTGCATATTAACCAAATATAACTCTCATATGGGTCTAATAAATCATATAGTTATAAATTGCAGGTAATTAATGATGTTCAAGGCTTTTTTCTTGGATAATTTTAACGGCATAAATAAACAAATCATAAAAAAATTATTAGAATAGAAAAACAAATCAAAGATGGGGAAAGGGGAGGGTGGGTGCACCGTTTGAGAATCAACACCATTTTTGCTATGTATTCTCGCACTGGTGAAATCAACACCATTTTTTGTGCTTGTAGCAACGCATATGCAAACAACCATTTCTTTGTTCAATAGGGAATATAGATTATGGAGCATCTAGTAACACGTTATGAGAATATATGCAAATCTAAATCTCAGACTTTCAACTTACTCCACTAACTTATTCTACTTAAGCAATTGATAAGACTGAGGGTAGACTATTCTCAAATCGAGTATCTGTTCAAATTAGAAAGGAAGGGAATTAATTAGAAATGTATTGAATATAATCTACCTCCTGAGCCAAAGAATTACAGAGATTCTAATCTTCAACCAGAAAAAATTACCCAGTTCCCAAGAGGCTGAGTACAAAACTAATGTTTAGTCTTAACTTTCAAAATCAATCCACACACAGATCACCTCTGTGACTTTATATCCATTCTCAGGTAGTTCTGTTGTGGGATTTGGTGCTTTGGTATTCTGAACCCCAATTTCTAAAGGATATTCCAACTTCTCTTTGACTTTCCCAGCTTTTCAAGTTCTTCTTTCATGCTTGAGCATTCTTTCTCTAGCTAATTGGACTTCAATTCATAATGGTAACAATATGGTCATGGCTGCCAAAGGTAGCTCCATTTCCATTTTTAAAAATGCATAATTTCCCTAATATAATAATTATTGGCACATCCGAAAGTGCAACTAAAACTGAAGTTAAGAAATCCTGGATTTTGGGAGTTCCAAAAGAAAGTTAATCAACGACCAAAGGGAGTGCTCTAGCAAACTACGGCATAAAATGCTTTATGGTTAGATAGAAAAAATGTTTCAGCTGTCTGTATGTTTCTATCCTCTCCCTCTCTTGTTGTCTCTGCCTCTCAACTGATTTCTAGTTCCCCCCACAGCAAATGTCACTCTCCCACCTTCTCTACCTCCTGCTTCCACATTTGTTGTGGCCTTGTGGGTGAGTTCTACTTCCCCATATTCTGCTCCCGCCATTTGCCTTTTCCTCTCCCTCATCCTGCCTAAAAGTCACTCCATCACATTGCAAATTGCAATAGAATTGTTTGCTAAAACAACTTTTCAATTCTCTTATGTCATATAGGATCCTCAAACTCTCAAAGGGTAGGAGTGCACAGCTAGTACCCTCCAAAAGGACATGAAGATCACCCAAGGTGTGTAATCATTTGTATGGAAGCATACAATGCTCATAAACAAACACAAATTATATTCTAATTTTACCCACCAAACATAGGGTTCCACAATAACAATTTAAAATCATTATGCTAAGTGTACAACTAAAAAAAGAAGAAAAAAGAGGTACTATGTCTGTACGTATGTGAATCCATAACCAATCTACATATTTCTTGTTAAATTAGTATTTGAAGGTAACAAATAATAATACACCATCATTAACGATAAGTGAACCTAGTATTCTTCATTCCCTGTACGTGGTACTGTTTCCTGGACATGGTAATAATTCTAGTCGTGCTAATGATTGCTATTATATACCAATTGTTAGAGAAACCAAATACATGATTATTGATAATCATATAATCATTAAGCACTCAATTACTGAAGCCATATAGATTAAAGAAAAAAAATACATTACCTTATCACCTACTAAATAGAATAGTAATAGTCCCTCATCTTGATGAATTTATTTAGGAGGAAAGATGCAATAGTGAATGCCTTAACTGATGATTAGATTATCAAAGCTAGATTTCAAAAAGGGAAAAATGTGTTTACCCATTACTACTATCTAATCTATGAAATAAGGTTTGACTAAAGAGCCGTAAAAAAAAATGGTCGAAGAAAAATATATCAAGTGTACCTACTTTTCAGCTTCAATGGCTAATATATGTTGAACAAAATCCGGATAAGAGTTTAAACAGAACTGAATGTTGTTAAAGGAACCTAAAGCTCCTTCAGAAACAAAGCAACTAATAAGAGAAATCAACCACCCACTTGATGGGATAATACAAAGAATACTACATGTGCTCATTATACCATACTGCATTGTTGCTTTGATCACCTGGCAAATAATATTACGGAGTAAAAGTTCTATAAAGATGTTTTAAACCATTGGTGTTACCTGGTAAGCAAGGTGTTTTCTACTTCCAGTTAGAATTGAAACAAAAGCGTCATATGCACTCATTATTGCATTAATCACCTCCTTTTGATAGGGTTTCCAAAAGCTTTTTCGTTATTGGACTTAAAGAGGAAAACAAACTTGTTTTTGGAGGAAGCTTTCTGCATAGAAATATGAATTGCAATTAAAGAAGGCAGTGGCTATTACAATGAATAAAAGAGAATCAAAACACCGAAACATGAAAAGGCTGAGAAAACAAAGAATGGAAATAATAATATAAACATAAGGAAAATAGAAGAATGGAAATCAAAACCCAAATCTATTGAATGAAAATTATTTATTGGATGATGTAAAGTTATCGTACATTATGGTTAACATCTGCATCAAGCACTTCCACCCAAGTGCCCAAATATAAAGTGGAGTACCGTCCAAATTCTTCTTCTCATCAGATTTTTTTGCCAATCCAAAATCCACAAAATGCAAGAATACATTGTGGCATAATCACACAGCCAACAACCCCTACAGCTTGCCGAATTGTTCTCGAGCTTAGCTTTGGCACTAAAACACCTACATAGAGAAGACAACAGTTACAGCTACAACTTCGGAACAAAAAAACAAACAAACTGAAATGATTGAACAATAAATAACACTACTTTCAATACCTATTAGTACTTCCTTCCCACTAGGCTTAGTTTCTCCAAACATCCAAGCAAACAATTTAGCCATCGTCGCAATCAGAACCGCGAAAACAGCTTCCAATTTCCACACTCCATAGTTCTCAAGAAGCAGAAATATAAAACTGTACAAACACACAACATATGATTACACTCAAAACACAAATTTAAGCCAAAAACTAAAACTGTTCACTCAAAAAGATGATATTTTTTCTGCTTACCAATCAGTAGCAGTGATGAGAACACCAGCCCAAAGTGACTCAAAATCTGAATAGCAATAGCACTACCAATAACTTCTTGAATATCAGCACCAATTAAATCCAACTCAGCCATAACCCACAACAAATACCTAGCCCAATTAAATGATTAAAACTCGTTAGTTTGAGAGAAAGAGAATGGAAACGATTGATTCCCCAAACATTTTCACTTGATTAGTGTTCTTTAACCACTCAACAAGTAAGGCTTCACAAAATGCTTAACTCATAACCTATGTTACATGGACACGCCATATTCCAAAAATAATCTGTGTCGGACATATATCCACGTGTCCGTGTCGGACACATATTGTGTGTGATGTACCTTAGTTTTTGATATTTTGCTGTGTCAGACACTCCGTATCCGTGTCGGATACTGACACACGCGTCCATGTCAATGTAACTTAGCTCATAACCATAACGAGGTAATCAATCCAAGATTCTCATAATTATCCGCGATTTCATAATTATTGAGTGGATCATGGAGCATGTTGAAACTGCCGCATGCTCTTGCACCTCAAGCAACTCTTTTTTCATTCAAATTTGAAAATAGCTAGTAAGCTAAGACATACAAACAATATCCATTTAAATGATACTGTGAACATACTTTTGCAAAAAAGTCGCATTGATTTTGCCTGTTTGCATCTCATATTCCTTTGTCTTATATCAGGATTATTAACTATTTTCAGTTATTAATAATCGTTACCTTGCTCAATCATGAAAAGTAAGCAAAAAGGTTAGCTACCACTTATCACTTATGCCTTCATAGAGGAAAAGTTGAGTTCAAAGAATAACCTGTGGAGCAGCCAACTCAAGAGTCCTAGGGACTATTATACTTGGACCTGCATTATGTCAACCAAAAGATAGATGTATAAATTGAAATTAATCGAGCAGCATCGTGTAAAAATAAATAAATGTAGACTTGAAATTATAAAAATAAAAATTGGAAAAAAAGAAAGAAAGAAAAAGGATCTTACGCTTCTTAAATTTTAATTTCACGTACACGTGAACATTCAATAATATGTCCTCGGCTTTGTGCATCCTTAAGATAAAACATTATTCCCAAAAAGGAGTAATGGACATGGACTGTGGACAACAAAAGACAGTTTATTTGCCTTGTCTTAATAAACAATATAATGTATATGTATGTAGACATTAAGACTGGACCTGTAAAGTGATGTCTTTGACTGCCTTGTATGCCACTGACATACGTCCTGAGTTTTATCCTCTGATGAACAACCATAAGCTATCTATCGTCCAGTCCATGTATGATGGTGACTGCATCCTATGAGGAAATTGATCAAAGGCAATAATCAAACAATCAAAATATAAAAATCTAACAGAAAAAAAACCTCTAGCTTTGAAGCCCAAGTGTCTTCATGTGAAGTTCTCCATTTAAAGTAATTTCAAACTCAAAATCTAAAACTAAATATCTCTTTCAACATCTATTCGGTCTTTAATGTCCGAGCCATCAATACCACCGTTTCCATGAGAATATCAACTTGGGGAATTTCCTACTTCATCTGCAACACGCCGTCTATTGTGGCCATCTAAAACTCCACGAAGGAGAATACCTAATATTCCTGTGCAGAGCTTTGGTGTTGGTTCTATTAGGTAGTGCTCCGTCCCTTGCAGCAACACAACACGCAGCTCCCATGATAACTCAAAAAGTCAAAATGTATATAGATTACAAATCTAGCCAAATAATAGAGTTCACCTTCTTGCAACTATATTCCACATTCTCAAAACTATCAGGTTTCAAAGAAAGCCTCACAACCATGGTTTAGAAAGCAAGAGAGACTACTTCCCATAATGGCCCTGTAATCAAGTAAAAGTAAATAACTCTGTGAAGAAATGGGCAAGTAAAAAAAATGATCCAATGCAAGAACAGATGATAACCAAAAAATAAGGGCAACAAAATGCAATAATGAATATCCCACCCCAAACAAAACCGACCCGTATAAGTACAATCAACCAATGAAGCTATAAACAAAATTAACAACACCTCTACTCCAACTCCCTAACTAGATGGCGGGAGAGAACAGAAGTTGGAGAGAGAGTACGCAGGTATTTGGGGAGAAAATCGTGGAAGAAATACTTATTTCCTTATTGGATGATTTAACACGTGGGCCACTAGGATCAAATTTGAAATACGGTAAACATTCTTCAAGCCATTCATCGAAACGAAGAACACACAATCATATTATTATTGAAATTCAAGAAAAATGGAAGGAACGAAATCACGTCAGATAACAACTACATCACATACACGAGCACGTCGACAACACTAAATACTACCACGTTTGGAGTTCACAACAATCGCCTTCCATTTTTTTTACTACAACTTCTCCGTTATGTAAAATCCCAACAACATCATACCAGAAAAAAAATGAACTTTCGACATAATGCACAGGGAGACCGTCAATTCTGAATTTTCTTTCCCAGTAAAACCTGTAGAACCATACCCTTCATTGCCATTAGTCGAATGCGTCCTTCCAACACTTGAACCTTTCCATTGCATACATCCAAAGAAACGAGTTCCGTAATTAATGTACAAGATCCCATCAACAGAAATCCTTTCATTGCTGACCGACCACCTTTCCTCCCAAGGAAGTATAATTGGATATCATTGGATCACTAAAACAACATGAATCATTCCAAGAACCACCTATGCTTCTCACGTGAAACACCAGAGCACCAGAGCAATCAATTACCGACTTGACATGGTGATGCATCGAAGTATAGTACAACAAGAATCACCTGTTGTTTCAAACCTACTCTTAAAATCAAATGATATTTTGGTCTTTACAACTAAGAGACACTGCTGAAATGTGAACAGATGCTTTACACTGCTTCATTTTACATAAATGATCGATTACATTTTCCTCCACTCTGCAAAACTATCAAAACTCGAGGGAACACTAAACCTTTAGGCTTAGATCCATCTATAATAATAGAAACAAAGATGTATCATGAATTAATATCCTTCCTTACATGGATTTTCTTTTCTTCTGGAGCTTTCTCCACTTCAAATAAATCTGGTATGACAGACCGGAGAAGACCATTATGACACTACTCCACTGCTTTGCCGACAGAGGATTACCACTAAGCACTGAAGAAACCACAATGCTCACAAATTTCCGAGTAGTTGTGATGGTGGTGTTGGCAAGGGAGCCAAATCTGCTGATGGTCAAAAAGATAAAGTTCTGCCCAACTGCCCCGCACAAACAAAAGAGAAAAATATCCCATGCTGCCTCTGGATGATCTCTACAAAACTGGACTGCCTCAAATCCACTTCCACGTGGCCAGCTGAACATGTAGATGATGTTGTATATGGTACCCCATAAATTCATCCCCAGCATTATATCCCAAGCACTCGTTTTAGGGTACCTGTGTAACAGATTGCAAACTGGTTGAGCTGGGGAGCATGAAGTTATATATGCATTGATGTATTAAATGAATGTGTTTCGAGAGAGTAATTCACTGCATGAAAATTGATTTGCTAGTGATCTGTAACCCAGAGTTAGTAACTGTTTGTCATTACTTGTGAAATATCAAATTATATAAATTTTTTTGCTTCATATAAAACATACTCATGTTCTTGTGAAGTGCAAACAGGAAGTGGGATTAAAAAGCGTTATCCTAAAATTTGTGCAAGTGCAAACATCAAAGGAGTGGTCTTTAAAAGGTTCAGGCTCAAACTTCATTTCAGTAAGTTCATAGATTGTCGTACAAGTACAATGGAGACTGAGATGAAGACCGGGTATTGCTTCACTGCCGGATGGGTAGGGCACATTAAGAACCTTCAATTCTCTCACCGTACAGGACTACACAACTAGGCATTTTCTTACGCATCACCTTTCAGGCTTGCAGTTGCTACTGAGGCTAAAATTTCCTGGCAGCCTGAGTATCAGCTACAATGGCACAAATTATGCATGATGGGCATTGGCAATGGTGATAACCACATTCTTAGTTATATCAATATATTAACAGGGGGAGGGGAGGAAATGGGGATGGGAGGGGGTGAGGTAAATGGAATTTACATAAATTGATATGCACAGAAGTGACTATCCAATTTCTGAACATTCATACCTTGCTGAAATTGAATCCTGAGTGGCATTTGTAAATCCGTCAAATGCTAAGTTCAGGAAACATAGCCCATATCCAAGAGGTGCATTTGGGTGAGCCAGCTTGCTTATGGTCTTTGAGCTCGTCTATTGTCAACAAAACAGAAGAAACAACATAATAGTTAAGAGAAAAGCTTATAAGTGCAACGCAAAGTTTATAAACTGTAATGGAACTTCATATGGATAGTTCTTCTACTCGTTAATTCCAACTCCAAGGACACAGTCGTCACCTTAGCAAGAGCAAATGCAGACACCCCTCCAGCAACAAGGAAAGTGCACAGGTACTCGGGAAAAGTATATTTAATGCCGTAAACTAGTGTACCCATCAACATAACTGCATGCAGGTCAGAGATCCATCAGTGAAGTTATAAAACGTGAACTACAAATCCTGGGTGAAAATACTAGTATTGTAACAAATTCATAAATGTATTCATACCTGGAATCATTTTTGAAGATTTAGCCAGGACCTGCAAAGGAATAATAGCAATGTGAGTAAAGTTAAATGGACAGAAATGATGAAAGATTTTCAATAAAAGTATGACGTGCCTGGGCCGGGTAACTGATGTATTTTAAAGCTTGAATCCCCATGGCAGGACCAATTGTGTTTGTGATACCAGCAGTCCAATAACTCCAGCATGGAGCTCCACCACTGCTACTTCTGGACCATATCTTTAGCACTGCACAACAAAATAAGAGTAAACAAATTTGTTAAGAGTAAATGTGGAAAGGGAAGAATTAGTAAAGAAAACTTACTCATAAAAGACCAAATTAAACAAACTACATTTTGCGCAAGATTTAGGAATGAAAGATGCTCGAAGCGTTTCCCTTCAGGACCGAACCGCTTGGTTGATCTGAAACACAATATTATTATTATTATAATAAACACAGGTTTCAAAGATTGATTGCAATTAAGAAGACAAAAAAAAAGCTTACATGGTCTCTTGAAGGACTCCTTGTGTGATATAAGCTGACCATATTCCAGCCATGCAGAATCCCAATAACAATACTCGCCCAACTCCACTCCCATGTCTTTCCATCCCCGCCTCGAATTTACACTTTTTTTTTCACAATTGGAAAAAATGTTCGATTCGACAAAGTTGAACTACAACTTATAAAGTACCCGCGAACAATCACACTGACACGTGGCGATGTTTCATTGCGTACTTGTCGTCACTCTCTCTTCTTATTGGTCGTTCACACGCGACCAGGTTTCCTTCTATCAAAGACCATTAATATGCTCCTAGTGACCTACGTCGTCCCCCACTTTTTTCTCTAAGACCAGGCCATTAGATTTTACATAAAAAAAAAAATTTTAAACGCTTTTTTGGCAATTTCAATTATTCGTAATCCAAAATAAATGGTGTAAATGCTCTCAGTGACCCACGTCAGCTTCCTTTTTTCTCTAAGACTGACACATTAAATTTTACATAAAAAAAGGAATTATAGGCCCTTTTCTGACCCGATTTCAATTGTTAATAATCCAAAATAAATGAAAACCTCTTTCTATTTTTTTTTTTTTTTTCAATTCTACAAAACACTTCTAACTCTCTAAAAAAAAATCATCTCTTTAAACTCTCTCTCTTATTCTCTTTTTCTTCCAAAATTAAAGGTCAAAAAGGATGATATGGCTTCTAGGACAAGGGATTTTCAGGGTGTCAGCACGAACAGTTTTGAAAACACAGCCCTAGCGCTCATTGGTTAGATGGGTTCCATGCTTCTTGGTGACATTCTTCACCACCAAAAGAGGCCTATAAGAGAGGGTGCCATTGCAAATCTAGTTGATGAGGTTGAAGGTGATGTAGTTCATATTGATGGTCTTTCAAAGGCTATTCTAGGAAAACAACAACACGCCATTCATAGGCAAGATTGTGGTATTTACCAAAGCAAAGCAACCCTTCAATATGTTTTGAACCCCCACTTTACTCCTCTGATTAAACCCAGGTCAGTTTCATTAACTTTCATCATTATTTTATTCTTTTTCTGCAATAAATTTGTATATTAACAGTTTTTTTTTAGTGTTTTTATGTTAATCCAATACTGTTAAATGGTATCTATAGTCCAAATAAAAATGCTTTATGTATTGGTCTTATTTTTTTCGTTGATTTTTTTTACTATTGCAATGAATTGGATGGTGGGTATTTGTCAGAATGGGCTAAAAGTTTAATAGGATTCAGCATTATGTTTGTGAATGTCTGTATGTATTTTTAGATTTTCTAGGCTCTCAAATTAAACTGACTCATCTCTAAGTTTATTCTACGTTTGGATCAAAGTAGGTCGTATAGTTGTCATTTTAATTGCAATTTATTTGCTCTAAACAAGATTAAGTGTAAGTGAAACCATGAAGTTCAAAAAAGGAAATGAGGTGGAAGTGTTGAAAAGAGAATAGCAGTTTGAATCTTGGTTTCCTGGTATCACTAAACATAGTAGGGAACTGTGGAAGTTTTATCGCCTAAACATTTCATCAATATATCTCTGTGGTGCTAGATATTCTTCTAATATAATGCATTCATGTTGCAGAAAAGCACAGGTTAAATGAAGAGGATCCTGGTACTTTTTCAGCTAAAGGGTGCAAAAATACAAATAGGGGGACATACCAGATCATGAGGCTGGTAATGGATATTGGAAAGCCAGTGGATCCAAAAAAGAGTTGATAGATCAAGATAAAAGAAAAGTTGGTCTTACGAGAGCTCTAGTCTATTATGAAGGGAAGAAAGTCAAGGATAATCCTAGGAAAAAAACAGATTGGATCATGCATGAGTTCTGGATTCCAGAATATCAAATACCTGAGAACAAGCAAAGCAATTGCATGAAGGTACCTTCTCAGCATTTTCTAACTCTATTTCAACATAATATGATCTGTAGTATAGTTATGAATTCATGTTTATCTGTTTTGAGCACTACTCGACATTAAGCAAAAGATTTCAGAGCAATTGTATGATTGCCGCGTGAAATCCATGCTTATGCTCCCTTAGAAAACGTAAATATAGGAAACTCTAAAGTCCTTGCATACCGACCATCTCAATTCATGCACAATTCAATAATTTGTTTGTTTTTGCTGTTAGTTTCATTTCAATACTTATGCCATATGTCACACATGAATGAATGTATATGTGATGCTTTGCTTCTTTCAAGTAGATTCATCTCTATCTACTGATTTTTATACATGTTATGCTATTGTTTCAATTCTCCAGCTAGATGATTGGGTATTATACAAAATACACTACAATAACATGAGAGGCAAAATTAAAAGGCAAGAAATATATAGGAAGGAATGGAAAAAGGAGAAGGCAAGAAGGAAATGACAATGAAGATGATGTAGATAAAGGCCAAGCTGAAGTTGAAGGTAGCAGGAATAATCTAGAAAACTTAAAGGTTGACAGTGAATTTGCTACAAGCATAGAGGAAGCAATAGAACTCTTCGATGAATATTATATACCTGTTAGTTCTCGTGGAAGATGTTCCTTTACCCCCATCACAAAATCAACAGTAATTCTTACTACTTTTATAACTTACCATGTTATTTTACGATTCACGTGTCCGCCTTCTATTTTTAATCAATGTGTTTCCGTTAGTTTAACAATAGAGAAATGAACAACAGTTGTTTGCCTGTGTGTTTCCGAGGCATTGCTATGTTTCAGGTTGACATGGTTGAAAATGGGTCGATTTTTCTTTTGCTTATAATAAGTTGTGTTGGGTCGGTGGGGCATTTTATCCTCGCCAATGGTTTAAAAATATTTTACCTTATTGAGTATGAGTTGGCAAGATCTAATTCTTAGCATCAGATCTGCTTGGTAAACTTACTTCTCATGATGTGACACTCCTATCGAAATAGCCAGTTTGTCGGCTATAGAGTGCCTATGCTGTTGTGGTCCATTCATGCTTCGCCCCAAAGACACGCTTGGTTCTCTTTCGAAGATGTCTTCTTGAGGAGCTGATATATGCTCCTCAATAAGACAAATTGCCGGTGAAACACCATTGGACTCGACACCCGCGATATTATAGGGTTATACCATGAAAAGCTAAACCATCTATCAATGGAATTAGACCTGATAGAAAAGTGAGTCAAGAAGTCTAGAAGATTAGACACAATCAAATGGAGAGAACCAACAACACTAAGTCTCCTTGGAGATCCACGATGAATGAACAACTTACCATAACCCATAACTCAAAGATAATGAAAGCATTCTTTAAATTGCGAGATATGAACACAAATATATCACAAGAGATTGATAGTTCACCAAGAACCCAAGAGCATAAAAAAATAGAACAAATGAGAATACCCGCCGATCCGGTTAGCGAAAAACTTTCCCAAAGACACTAAGATGCATGGATACCGAGGTCACCCATTGACCTATGTCATATAGGTATGATCTTCGGTACTAGTACAAGATACACTTCAAATATTGCTGAAACACGTATCCTCACATAGCCATGAATAATATGGTCAGTAGGTAGGGGGTGGGGGAGAAACAACACAAACAGAGATGCTAATCAGTAATTGCAGCACCATCTTATGTTCAAAATTACATTGTCTACCTAAATACAAATTCTACCAAAATCCTAACTTTTCTCCTAAAACTACGATTGTCTTAAATGTTTTTAATGAAGTTTTACTCGGTAATGAAATTAGTGTATAACAAAGTTTAAGCATGACAACATTGATTTCCTCATGCGACACCCACTTTTGGACTGTTGTTCCTTCACATAATTTACTTCATCAAACAAGGTCTATTGACTCTGTTTCTGATTTTTATGGTCACTTAGATTCTAGATTTTGCGGTTAATGGGTTAGTTGTGACTCATTTATTGAGTACGATCGCATCCAATATCTTCGATAATGGGATCCTTACATAGAGAGCCTGGATTTTCTTTTATTCCTCGTTGGTAGTTGTGTGGTATCTACCAGATTTTATTTCCTTTTGTTGTTGTTATAGGATTTGCTTTTGTCTATATGGATGATGAGCGAGATGCTGAGGATGCAATTCGAGGACTTGACAGGGCGGAATTTGGAAGACAGGACCGACGGCTTCGTGTTGAGTGGACAAAGGTATGTATGACAGGACAAATCAAGCCATCTGTCGTGGGTTTGAATCAGGACACAGTGATACGTACATGCAGAGGTTCCAATCAATGGATTAATAGAAGGAGACACAATGGGAACCTCCAGTACCCGCCTACAATGAAATATCTTCACTTGCCTAAGTGTGATATCCTGAAGCACCACCTGTCATTGAGTCCCAACCCGATTCTGAACTCACCCAGGTTGCTGAAACCCCAAAGCCTGAACAGATTTTTGCTGTTGTCATGGTGAGACAATTTTCGTGTCTTTTTTTTATTCTTGATATGTGCTGAAAAAAATGGTGTTTTGTTTTGTTGATATGTTAGATTGGTGGTCGGCAATATATTGTCTTTACAGTACGTTTTCTCACTGCACAGAGGCTCAAAGGTGCTAAGGTTAATGATAAGGTAATTTGGGTTTCTCTCCAATTGTGTTTTTGTTATTTGGTGCGTTTGTGTTTTGGTTCTTTTATGATTTGTTTGTTTTGTTTGTTCGTTTTATTATCATTCAGTTGTATTTTAGAGCCATTGGTATTTTTGATTAGGTGAGTGATAAAAAAGAGCACACACATTGGCGTATTTTGATTCTCAATGTAAAAAATAACAAACACTTGGGGTTGTCTTGGTTTATTTGGTTATGAATATTTTGTATTTTCCTAATGCAGATTATACTGAACAAGGTCTTATTGGTAGGGACCAAAATGACTACCTACATTGGGCAACCAGTTGTTACAAACACTGCTATGCACACAGTTGTTGAAGATCAGGTATGCCTTAGACACATGAATATTTGTCAAATTGTTGTGTTTACTATCTGACATCCTCAAACCCTCTTGTGGGATGCAAGGATTGGACCCTAAAGGGATTGTGTATAAGTACAAGAATCGGAAAAACTATCGAAGAAATATTGGTCACAGACCAGTACTGCAAAATCCTCTTGTGGGATGTAAGTCATAACTTTATATTTTGAAACACATGATGTCTTTTTCCTTTTCTTCTTGATCTGTCTCTCTTTCTCATTTTTCCCATTGTATAGTTGAAATGGATGAAGGTGATGGTATCTTTTATAGGTCAGCAGAAGGATGTGGTGGGAGGAATTGGCAACTTAAACGTAGAACCCAGTCAAATAGAATTATTATACTTTGAGCTGCTTTTTTTTTTCTTCAGCGTTTGTGTATGTCATCAATTGTCAACAAGTATTGCTTTATTTATTTGAATTAATAAGTCTTCTGATCAAGACCTACTAATTTAGTGTTCTGCCTTGATTGTAATTTAATTCCACCTTGATTTTAAGTTGTTGGGATATTGTAGGAGGTGTGGATTAATGAAGTGTTGGGATATATATGTTTTGGATATGCCAACGACGTACCATTAATATAGGTTTATTTACTCATCCATGTAATCCATTATTCTCTTTGTTGGTGTTTCTTTGCATGCCAAGTGAGGACGAGATATTTTATTCTTTAATCGGAATTTTTTCATCTATACAAGTATTGTGTGTGTATAGCATTTTGATTGCAATCTCTTAAAAAAAAAAAAAAAAAATAAACCCTTCAAACAAAGTATGTAGTGAATTATTAGCTATCAATATACATATATTATTTATTCAAGTAAACTTTAAGATTTTGAGTCATTAGCTATCTATGTAGTAAGTCCGGCTATGCCAAATGGCTAGTTTTACTTGTGTTTCATATCAACAAGATTTGCTTTTTATTGGTTTAAAATGGTCCAAGTTTATTAGACAAAATATGGACCTTATGTTTAGATGTTTAGACTTTGGTATAGTGGATTGTGATTTATCTGTAGACTAGTATATTGCACTTGCCGTATAGGCGTATAGCAAGGAAAAGCCCAGTACATACGGTGTTGATTTTAAAAAAAATTGCAATTGAAGCCCACTCCCACAAAAACCCAGTAGAAACCCATCCGAATTGCAATTGAAGCCCAGTCCCATAAAAGCCCAGCCGCACTTGTTGACCACTATGGGTGCAAGTGGATATTCAAATATTCGAATCCGATTCGAATTCATATTCGAAAAATTGGATATTATGTCCAAATTGGTTTGGTTTTAAATACGGATTCGGATATTGCTATATCCGCATCCGATAATATCCGATCCGATTTAAAAAATTAATAGTTATTATATATAATTAATTTATTCATTTTTTATTATATAAAATCATAAACTAATAATATAAAACTATAAAAACAAAATAATAATAATAAATGACAAATAAATATATTTATACTATTTTTTATAGTGGTAAAATGAATTATTCAAAGCAAATAAAATTTTAATTAATTTTAATTTTCGGATCGGATATTATCAGATATTCAATTCAGATATCCGAAATCGGATTCGGATAATTTTTTTAATATCCGTTGGATTCGGA
The DNA here is from genome assembly GCF_015680905.1 of Coptis chinensis. NCBI lineage: Eukaryota > Viridiplantae > Streptophyta > Magnoliopsida > Ranunculales > Ranunculaceae > Coptis > Coptis chinensis. Next base: position 18,704,108 of record NC_141456.1, on the reverse strand, counting down.
TATCGGTATAAATTTTCGAATTCGAATTTGGATACAGACATATCCGAATCCAAACCTATCCGTTTGAACCCCTACTATCAGCACACCCCCCATTAGCACTCTTGGATGCTCCACATCATAAGCAAAATCCGAATGTTAGAAATTGGGGCTGCAGGCCCCACACTTCCCTTCTTTGTTATATAGATATAGATAAATAGATGCCCATAATATCCATTGTAAAACATACAAATCACAACACAAAATGCACGCAGCAACTAGCAAGCAAATATTCTAGTTTCTGGGTGCAATTTTTAGATAGACTTTTCAAATGGGGTGTTTTGATTTGTGAGAATTGTTTCCATAATTATGTAGAGAAAATTATTAACAAATCAAACGCAATACTTTTTTTTTTTTTTTTTCAATAATACCATCTCCATTCTATTAAATTACTAAATAGTATGGGTTACAACTCAAAAAACTTGGTTGGAGGCTCACTTCCATTAAATCTAAGTGCCCATTTGGCACCAGCATGAGCCTCTCCATTACTATTTGTTTTTGAAGTTTCCACAAAAATAGTTGAATACTAACTTCAACTTTCATATTCCAGATGATCTGACAATTCTAGGGTTGAAGGTGGAAGATTGGGCTAAATATGAGTCACTGCAAATGTTATGATACGCTGCCTTGACTGTGGAGTTTCCTTTTCTAGTTCCTAACCAATTAAATGAGGTTGTCTTCTAACACATTAGGTCTAATGTGAATTGAAAACATATCTCCAATTCTATTCAAGTTCCAGGTACTAGACTCTAGATATATGAGGTGGTTTACAGTAAGTGAATGTAGGTTAGGATCAAGAGGTTTGAAATCTTCAAGAGTAAGAGGTTTGCCATTGGCTATAATCCAATGATCATTAAACAGAGACACATTCTTCCCATTACCAACCATCCAAACTGAGTTGCTAGAAACAACCTGCAAATACTTTTTTATATCTTTGAGTTTCCACCAAGGCCCAAAATATCGAATTCAATGAATATTTCAGTGTACCCAAAAACCAATATATATCAGAAATATCGGAGATATATCTTTTTTTGTTGACCAGTCAAAATTTTGTTTTGTATGTCGATATATCAGAAATATTGTTGATTATATTGAAAATATCGTCAATATATCGATCAAAGTCAACAATTTATATCGGATATATTGGTCGATATATATCATTATATTAGAAATTTCAATATATATCGAAAAAAAGATTCAATATTCGGTAGATATATATCGAATATATCTATGTCGGTGTACCAAAAAAACGATATATATAGGCGATATTTTGGGCCTTGGTTTCCACCACTTAGAGTATACAGACTTGAAGAAAAATGTCCATAAAGACTCTTGGTTCTTAAGAAGTTTCCAACTAAACTTGGCAAGCAAAGCTGAATTCATAAACCTTGTTTTTCTGAAACCCACTCCACCACAAGCTTTTGAAGAGCATAATTTATCCCAATTCGCTATGTGTATAGCTTTATGATCCTTTACTCCATTTCACCAGAACTCTCTAGCAAATTGATCAATTTTGTCACAGATTTTCACAGGAAGATGGTAAGCAGTCATAGTGTAAATTGGAATGGATTGGGCTACAATTTTCACTAGCACTCATCTTTCAGCTTGTGAAAGAACATTGGTTTTCCAACCAGTTATCTTCTTTTGAACCCTATCAATCAAGTAATCAAAGTCCTCACTTTTCTTAGAGGACAACACAATAGGCACTCCAAGACACTTCTCATTTTCACTAAAAATCTTCACATTCCATAGCTGCTTAAGTAATTTTTGATGATCAGGATAGACATTTGCACTAAAGAAAGCACTAGATTTCTCCCAGCTCACAACTTGCCCTGATGCTTCACAATAGTTTACAATAAGTTGTCTCATCTTTTGAGATTCTTCCAAAGTAGCCTTGCAAAAGATTATTAAATCATTTGCATATAGGAATGTGGGTTATAGGTATTGCTCCTCTATTCACTTTGATGCCATGAATATTTCTTAAGTTCTCTTTTTGAACAATCAATTTAGAGAGGGCTTCAGAGGCTATGATGAAGAGATAGAGTGAAATAGGTCTCCTCTATTGGGAAAGATTTTCTTCAATGGGGAGCCATTTAATAGAACATTATAGGACATTGTGGAAATGCATTGACTGATGAGCATCCTACTTTTGTTTTAGACAAAACACACAAATGACACAATTAATGCACACTTCCAACACTTTTCTCATTGTTGGTCAATTGGTCCAACAAATCATTGTTGGAATCAAATAATTTTAAGTGGTATGTGTTTTGTAAACCTGGGGAAAGGAAAGCTCCAACAAGTTGTTGGGTTAACAACTGAACAAGTTTTTCCAATAATTTTGTTTCACGAACCGGAATCGGAAACCGGTTGAGAGTGTGCTAAATTTGTGCATTGAGCATAACTAACAATCTTGGCGATGTTTCATTGATCGTCATATTGGTCGTTCACAAAATATGGGCCAGATGTCATTTGTTCATGCAATAATAAAAGGTTGCATATAAGCAATTCCCAAGGACAAAAAGCAGGTCCTTTCATACTCTTCTCTCTCGGCTCTCGCACACTGACTCCACAGTAAACAATGGCAGAAAAAGGAGGAAAGGGATTTTTAACGAAAAAATCATCACTTTCGTCATCAAAAGGAGGCAAAGGAAGCAGCACATTATTACCAAAGAAAAAAGTCCACTTCACCTCCTCCTCCTCATCAGGTTCAGATTCTGATGACAGCCTCCCTCCATCTTCAACCAAAGATTATGGAAAAGGAGGAAAGCCCAAACCTATAAACGACAAAGCAGGAACCCCCACCCACCCCAAAATCCCAATCTTTGACATCGAAAACGACCTTCCCAAAAACACCAAATGTTTAATGGACTGTGAAGCTGAAGCTATTTTAAGTAAGATACAGGAACAAATGGTCATACTTTCCGATGACCCAATGATTAAGTTACCAGTTTCTTTTCATAAGGGACTACAGTATGCGAAGTCGGGCTGTGGGTATAGTAATGTTGAGTCGGCCAGACGGGTACTTGAAACGCTTAAGGCCAATAATAAGGTTTCGGAGAGTGAGATTTGTTTGATTGGGAATATATGTCCTGATGGAGTTGATGAATTGTTTGCGTTAATGCCGAGTTTGAAGGGGAATAAAGGGAAGAATGAGAGAGCTGTTAAGGATGTGGTGGGTCTTTTGGCTAAGATGAAAGAGGTTTGAGTAAGTATGTTAGTTTCTGTGATTGTAATGTACATGTTTTATGCTCACTTTAGTGCTTTTGGTAATGTATTATCCATGTTTTTGTTGTTGTTGGCTATTGTTAGTCTTTTTATAGTCTAGTGTCATGGTAAATGACCATTTACTTTGTTAATACATTCATAGCTCCTTGCGTGTTTCATAGTTTGGGCTATCATATGTTGTCACAGAATTTTATTACCATGGATAACACTATAACTAATATCTACAGTCTCGGTTTATCAACCGAGATTTGTCTTTAAGATGCTTTTGATTCATTAATTGTATCTTCATTGCGCCATATTGGATTTAGTGTCGAGTATATAATGTTTCTTTTTCAGGAGAAACAATAATTGACTCCTTTAAGAGTTTCTGTGCAGCATTCCTTCGTTGAGTAGGTTTGATCCTTAGACAGTGGCCGAGATCACATTAATATATACAGGTGATATGACATCTAGGTTACCAAGTGTCTGAACTTTTTACCAATTTCTGGTCAGAGTACAAGACCCGTGAAGCAGCACATTAAATAGCCTTTTTCCTCCTTTTTAACAATGGCAGAAAAAGGAGAAAAAAGAGAAAAGGGCTATTCAACACCATCATCCTTAACCAAAAAATCATCACTTTCATCATCAAAAGGAGGCAAAGGAAGCAACACATTATCACCCTTTGTCACACAAACTGTCTTGTACCCTCTTCACTCCCGCTTCAAAACCGCGCTTTTGTGCTTTTTGACCGAAAGCTCCATAAAACCGCACTCTTAAAATTCAGCGCTTCCGAAAATGGAAACCGCGCTCTCAAAGAATTTCACATTTATAACTAGTTTTGTTTTATACAAGCTCAATTTTTCCATGAACTATGATTAAAAAAGCCACTATACTACCGTATTAGAAGCTTAAGCATAAGATTCACAACCGTTGGTCGATCTCGATAAGTTGATAACTGGAGAGGAGGTTCTAATGAAGGTTGATGGTTAACATTCCAACGATTGATCAATCGAGGGATGCCAAACTTGCACTACTTAAATCACTGTAGGTGGAATTACTAGAATCGATTGTAGATGAGATCTCTTCCTCATGAAATAACATGCCATTAGAGGAGAAAAGGGAGAGTGGAAAGACTGTTGCAAGAACAGTAAATTGCACAAGTAAGAAAGAAACAAAATTAAACAATTGTGGAGCGGTTAGTGTTTGGTGACAGTGCCCTTGAGTTTTGACAATATGCTGGGTTGTCTTGTCTTTATGTGTTTTTGGTCAAGTTTTTTTGGAAAAGCTTATGGAGCCACTCAGCCACCTGGCCTTGGACATGCATTTCCAAGCTGTACATTTTTGTTCCAACAGAACTTATATAAAACAGATCTCGTTACATACTTACATCAAAGTAATTACACATTTTCTGCAAGTGTTTTGTAATGTGTGTGTATATAACCTAGGCGCTCTCAAGGCGCTCCTAAATAGGGAGCTTCTCTAGCTAGGCGCTTTAGCACTCCCGTTTCTTGGGCTCGCCAGCTACAGATGTTCAAGATCATGGCATGGCTGAGTCTGCTGAGATGATGACGAATGTTACATTAGTTCCAGTCTCTAAAGATCTTTAGGAATGTACTCCGAAACAATTTCCAGAAAATGGGACGCTTGATTTGTTGAATAGTGATAATCCTACATTTGATTCATCACCTTTTGAAAGCTGTGAAAAGGATGAAAGTATTCCAGTAACAAGTGATAAAGTAACATTGAAGGATAACCAAGCTAGCAATGAGAGCCAGAGCAGGAGGAGATCCTCTTTGCTAGTAAAGCAGGATTATCCAGACACAGGCTTACAAAACACTACGAAATTGCTAAGCTATATGGCAGCAACAGAATCTGCTAAGGCGAAGCTCCGGGCACAAGGCACTCCAAGGTCTGGCCCTGATGTGAACGAACAGAATGGTTTAGCCAGGAGGCTTTCTGTGCCGTCTCCCACCAATGGCAAATTGAGCTCTCTATCACCACGGACACACAGACCTCAAGGAAATGGCAAGGGGCAGGTTAAGCTTGAAAGATCCATATTGTCTTCAAAAGATGGTAATGGTAAGACATCATAAATATTACTGTATTATTCTCTTCAGAAACGGTGAATCTTTTCTGTTTTCTATTTCTGGACCTTGGGAAAATTGAAGCATAATTCTTGTGCATCCTTGTTTTTGGTGTCTTCTTTTTGTGTTCTACACTCTCTGACTCAAATGCTTAGTTTCATGGTAGCCTCCAGTCCTTGCGAAACTTTCCCATGAACAGCATGTGGTGGACAGTTTTTCTGATCTCTCATGTAGTTAATATATGCATTGGCGGAGCTTTAAGGTTGCTGTCAGAATAATTGAGCTTCTGAGTTGCTGAGCTTCTGAGCTTCTAGTAACTTTTATTATTATTCTTCCATCGTTAAGCTTATATATGGTACACTATTTTACAATATGATTTCATGAATTGCAGAGAAGGTTACCCAAGTTGAGTGGAGGAGGTGATTTATGAAGAATCTTTAAGGCGGCATTTTGGAGGTGGACATGGTCAGTGAACCACATTTCGATCTGCAGTCTTCTCTTTGTCCTTTATGATGATAAACTGTTGTAAAACTTTGATCTGTATTTGATGAACAACAGGTGTGTACAAAGTCTGGAGATTGTTTTGTTTTCCACACTATGGGGTGTGCATGGGTGTGTATAGAGCTATATAGGATTTACCGTTTCATTTGCTTATTAAAGATCATCTGTTAACATTGTTAATTTCTTTTTGGTCCATTTTCTTTACTCTTTTCTGACAAATGGTAGGGCATTAGTTCTCATGTTAAAAGGTTTCCACTTTATTTATGGTAAGTGTTTGAAATGATCCACACTCATAGCTAAGTTCCATGACGATATGGGAGGTTTTTATTGCGTCTTTCAAATGACTGTCTTCCGAAGTGTACCCCCTCTTCAATCTGAATAGATGTTTATCAAAAGAAAAAATGAATAGATGGAGTTGATTTCCATGATTACTCTAGATATAGTCATATAGTTGAGGCATTTAATTAGTCAAAGTAAAACGAAGTTTGTACACTCACAAGTCACAATAAGGAGGGTGGTTTGATCAAAGAGGAGCCATAGGGTTGTTCAGTTGTACAAATTCCATCTCAAGGGTTATGTATCAAGAATATCTTAACAAATGCCATCTCAAGGGTTATGTATCAAGAATGTCTTAACGCGAGTTTACATAAAGTTGACTGAGTCCTGTCATCTCTGCTGCCGAAGCCTAACAATTCACAAACGCACAATACCAATTGCAGTGCTTGAATAAACAACTGATCTGTTAAGGGCCCCTGTCATAAACCTAAAAAAATAAAACCAATATATCGTGTCTACACTTTTTACTGTCGTAGAACAGGCAGGTTCTTTTGTTTTTTTTTCCGATAATTTAACAGCTGTAAATCCATAGATTCTTGGGGGTCCATCTGTTTGACTAACTTGATGACCAAGGTTCATTCTACCTGCGTTTGACTAACTTGGTGACCAAGGTTAATTTCTTTCTAAATAGGTAACTTCAAGACCGTTTCCTAAAAATAAACACTGCATCTATTGACTTCGAACTTCACTTCGAAGTCAATCAGAACTTAGAAACTTATTTCTGTTCACAATCAAGAAACTATTTCGTTGTCTCAAACCAATGGCTTCTTCTTCTTCATCTTCGTCCCAAACAATGGGAACTCCCACCAACTTTCAACTACTACAAACGTATTACACTTTTGTAACATGGGAACCAGAACAGCAACAACCCCATCAACAGAAACACAAGAAAGCAAGAAAAGATCATCAACAAGAAGTTTCAAAATCAGTTCAATTCTGCTTTGAATTTAGTTTAGAATGCAAGTGCAACTACTTGTTTCAAAAGTTGAATGGACAGAGAGTCTTCTTAGAACCAGAGCAATTTCCAGCGGTAATCAAAACTTTCACTATCGACCCAAGCTTTTTCAAGTGTCGCAACCAGTTGTATGATAGCATTGCTTACATGTTGTCTGAAGTGGGTTTTGATAAAGATATACAGGGTGCCCCGATTGAAAAGATAGCATCTGCTGCTTGTAAAGTTGCTAACTCAGTTTCTAATACAGAGCGTTCGATGTTAAAATTACGTGTGGATATTGTAGCTAACGCGGTTTATTTTCGTAATCAACGCGAAGAAGTGCTGGCACGTCTTTTGAGAGAATCAATGGATGAGAATGAATCAAGAGAATCAATGGTTGAGAATGAATCAAGAGGGTATGGTATGGTTCCAGCTTGTAAAACTGCTGTTAATAATTTAAAGAAATTGAAATTCAAAGGTGGTGATTCGATGAACAGCAAGTGTACTATTTGTTTTGATGAGTTTGAGGTTGGGTCAGAAGTTACAAGTCTGCCGTGTAAGCACGTGTTTCATGGAGAGTGTATTGGTTCTTGGTTGGGTACTAGTCACTTGTGCCCTATTTGCCGATTTAAGATGCCTGTTGAAGTTAGATGAGGGGATTTATTGTTCAAGCATTGGTTATTGATTTAACTTATTCTTAATCGTTTTGATCACTATGTACTGTATTTTTTTTTCCGTTAATCTATGTGTAATTTAATAGTTACAAACTTATAATGTATGAGATTAACTGATGATTTGAATGTTTTTGTTTTTGATAAAAAAAACTGTTGACTTGGAATAATGATATAGATTTATAGAAGACTTGCTTAACTGATGATTTGCTTGACTCTGTTTAACGTCTTTTTTGCATTTAAATTCTGTAGAAGTGTAGAGTCAAAAATCAAAGGTGTGGTTCACTGATTCTTGTGTTGAAGGTCATAATTCTGAATCACAAGCCCTGATTAATTGCACCTATGGTTTAAAATCGGGGGCCGTTGTTTTCTTTTCTGATCATTAGAGAGTATGACAGTATGAGTCAGTAAGGATAGACTAGAGTTTTGGTCTAATCGAAAATCCGGTAAGTCGATATATTGAGGTTTCAAATTTCCGTTGGCCTATGTTACTAATGTTAGTAAGTAAAGGGGAGTGTGAGCAAATCACCATTGCGGTAATCAACATTTGTATCAGTGAAATCCGTCAAACAATTTTGAATGTTCTTAAAATCTGATTAATTAACAAAAGTAGTAACATAATAGAAGTTCTTTATTAGTTAGGACTGTGGATTCTTTGGCCTCTGCTTTCCATCCTGCTTAGCACCTACAACATATCCCATTTGTTGGGAGATTTTACTAGAAAGTCACACTTTAATCTAGCTACTTTCTATTCTAAATGATTTCAACTTGGAAATCACACCCAAGAAATCACTCACCCAAGACTTTGGTAGTTATCACAACAAACTCAACAAAGCAAAATCACTAGTTTATCATCACAATTCATAGGAACAATAAATATGGAAGTAAATAATGTAAATAGACACAAAGATTTAAGGTGGTTAGGTAAATGTTATCTATATCCACACAAGAGTCGAGTTTCCTTTATAGTAAAGATTGAAGAGTTTACAAGAGGTAACAAGAATAAAGAACAAGAGGTCTCACTCAAACCCTAGATCAATAGAGCTCCCATAATACCCAAGAAATGAATCTCTCAAAGTTGTCTCAAAACCCTATTCTATTTCATTTATATAGGTACACATAGAAAAAAGTGAGAAAATGGGCTTTGGGCTAAAATTTTGAAATCTGTCAAAAATCCGAAAGCATGAGCGCAGGGTGCACCTTGACCAAGGCATGAGCGAGCTCGGGTCGCGCCTTCTTCCAGTAATGTCAGCGCATGGCGCGCCTTGTCCAAAGCATGGTTGAGCGCGGGTCGCTGCCCCTTCCCCCAAATTGAAAACTGAGAGTAACAAGGTTGGACATCGGAGCAAAACTCAACGGTTCCACTAACCCAACAATCTCCCACTTGGAACCTTCGAGATTCTACATGCACATCACATCTCAATTGTAATAATTCAATCCAAATCCAATTTACTAATGAAATACTCGGCTCATCCAAGATGGTCTTCAAGCAAGAAGACCCGATGCGAAGTTGAACACTTCAACTTCATCTTCACAACACCCCTACCATGACATAGACATGTCTCCGTGGTACTCCATGAATAACACAATATCCATTTCACCGCTTCCCAATGATGTTTGCTAAGGTTAGCTATAAACCTCCAAGCAACTCTCACTGCATGGGATATATCTGGGTGCGTGCAAACCATGTACCATCGCCTAGGGGCTTGTTGGAAACCATGCAAGCTCTTTCTCAGCTTGCGCACCATATTCTCTCTATCCTTCTGTAGGAAACCCAACATTTGTCGCGTGTAAATCTCCTCAACATGGTCACAATGGAGGTGAGCAGTTTTCACATCTAATTGCTTAAGATTTAAACCTTCCGCTACAACAATACTAAACACTGACTGAAAAATATTTGGGGATAATATCATTGCCAAATATTTCTTAGAACCATCATGTTCCTCTTTGACTCGATACACCCATTTGCTTTGTAGAGTCATGTCTTTGGGTACTTTGGCCAACTCCCATGTGACACTAAAGACAAGGGACTTCGTCTCATCATGCATAACAAGCTCCCACTTGCTAGCATCACCAACCTCTAATGCCGCATCATAGCAATGAGGTTCACCATCATCAGTAAATAAATAGGTGGAGGGAGGATACTTCATGCTCGGTACAGTTTGCCTGGATAACCTCCTTAGTGCACGAGGTGGAGATAGACTTGGTGGCGTAGTCTCTTCACCCGAGTCACTACTATCATCATCTGACTGTGGAACTTCCACAATACCTCGACTCATATCAGAGCCTTCCAACTCAACATACTCAGTGTCACTATCTGTAACCGACTCCACGGGCTGTGCTTCTTTTCTGTCCTTGTACAAAATTGTCTCACTAAACAAGGTGTCTCTGCTTTGAATAATTTTCCGGTGTTTGTCATCCCAAAAATGATAACCAAGATCATCATCGTCATATCCAATGAAGGTACACTTGACATCAAGCTTACTCCTAGCTTGGTCACTAGTGTGCACATATGACTCACACCCAAACACTCTCAAATGGGAAAGGTTCACATCCTTCCCACTCCACACTTTCTCTGGAATCTTAAAATCCAAAGGTACTGACGGTCCTTGGTTGATCAAGTAAGCTGCTGTGCTAACACTCTCTGCCCAGAATTGCTCAGGCAAGCCTGCTAGTGTACGCATACACCTAGCCCTATCTATCAGTGTTCTAATCATCCGCTTTGCGACCCCATTCTCCTGAAGTGTCCCTCGCAAAGTATTTTCCATCTTGATGCTACTGTTAGCACAATACTTCTCAAAACCTGAATCAACAGACTCTCCACTATTATCGGATCTTAGCTTCTTCACCTTGAATCATGTTTCATTCTCAACCATGGCCTTCCATGTCTTGAACACTTCCAATACCTCGGACTTTTGTCTCAAGAAATAGACCCACACCTTCCTAGTATGGTCATCAATGAAAGTTACAAAATATAACTTTCTGCAAAGTGAAGAGACATTAATTAGCTGGCCCCCAGACATCTGTATGAATCAACTCAAGCTTCCTAGCTTTCAGAGTTCGACCCATCTCCTAAAAACTCACCCTTCTCTGCTTTTCAAACATGCAATTCTCGCAGAAGTCAAAGTCCGTCGACTCTAACGGGAGTTTACCAGTGGAGTGAAGGACTTGCATTCCTTTCTCACTCATGTGACCAAATCTGCGGTGCCAAACATTCGGATCCTCTTTGCCATTTGCCACAACATTCGACCCACACCCGTGTGCGGTCATGTAGAGAGTACCATCCTTGTCGCCTTTAGCGACTATTAGAGAACCCTTAGAGACTTTCCAAGTATCCCTCGTGAAGATTGTAACAAATCCTTCACTAGCCAATTGACCTACCGAAATCAAATTCTTCCTCAAATCCGGAACGTGTCGAACATCCCTTAATAACCATGTCCTATCTTTTAACATGACATGAACATCACCTTTGCCAACAATGGCACAAGATTGGTCATCACCAAGAAAAACCTTTCCAAGGTCACCTTTGGTGTAGTTCACAAAGAACTCTCGATTTGAGGTCACATGGAATGATGCGCCGGAATCTAAAACCCAAGACTCCTTATTGTTCTCCATCGAACATATCAAAGCATCATCTTCCACTTCAACTACATTAGCTTCTTGATTTTTCTTGTAGTTGTCATTCCTTGGTGCTTGGCATCGATTATTATAGTGGTCAGGCAAACCACAATTGTAACATATAATGATACTATCATCTCTAGGCTCATCACTAGGGGTATTCGAGTTCATTCTCCCCCTTCTATTTCTCGGTCTACCACGACCCTTGTGCACATGCATCCCTTCGCTCTCGGTACTCAAAGCCGAACCCGATGTCGAGGCCCCATCCGAACTCCTTCGAATTTCCTCCGCTAGTATCATACTAATAACATCGTCGAATTTCAACTTATTTATTCCCGCTGAGCCACTAATAGCCGCAACCGTAGCTTTCCAACTTGGAGGCATTTGTCTTATTAACGCCAATGCTCTTACTTCATCACTAAATATAATCTCAACCGACTCCAATTGGTCTTTCGTTTGGTTGAATTCATTTAAGTGGTCCTTGAAGGAATCATTCTCCGACATTCTCATGGAGAAGAGTTTGGTAATCAAATAGACCTTGTTCGTGGCCGAAGGTTGCTCATACATGCACGTTAGTGCCTTCATGAGAGACGTCGCCGTCTTCTCATTTTTAATATTGAAGCCCACAAACTTCGAGAGACTCAATCGGATTGTCGCCAATGCTTTTCTATCTAGCAAATCCCATTCACTTTGCTCACAACTCGCTGGCTTCTCTCCCATCAAAGGTTCATATAAATCCTTTTGATAGAGTATGTCCTCAATTTGCATCCTATAATAGCCGAAGTTTGTACCATCAAACTTCTCTATTTTGTAGCTTCCTTTGTCAGTCGTCATGACTTCCATTGAACCAAAACAACGGTGGAGACTCTCTCATAGGAATTTTTTCAAACACCTAGCTTTCTCTGTTAAAGGTGGAGTTTTTCTTCACACACCTTATTCCAATGATTCAAATCGTGGCTCCGATACCACTTGTTGGGAGATTTCATTAGAAAGTCACACCTCAATCTAGCTACTTTCTATCCCAAATGATTTCAACTTGAATATCACACCAAGGAAATCACCCACCCAAGACTTTGGTAGTTATCACAATAAACTTAACAAAGCAAAACCATTAGTTTATCATCACAATTCATAGCAACAATAAATATGGAAGTAAATAATGCAAAGAGACACAAAGATTTAAGGTGGTTCGGTAAATATTACCTACATCCACACAAGAACCGAGTTTCCTTTATAGTAAAGATTGGAGAGTTTACAAGAGGTAACAAGAATAAAAAATAAGAGGCCTCACTCAAACCCTAGCTCAATAGAGCTTCCACAATACCCAAGAAATGAATCTCTCAAAGTTGTCTCAAAACCCTATTCTATTTCCTTTATATAGGTACACATAGAAAAAAGTGAGAAAATGGGCTTTGGGCTAAAATTTCGAAATCTGTCAAAAATCCGGAAAGCATGAACGCAGGGTGCACCCCCGACCAAAGGCATGGCGAAGCGCTGGTCGCGGTCAGCTCTTTCCAATAGTGTCAACAAGATGGCGCCTTGTCCAAAGCATGGTTGAGCGCGGGTCGCGCCCCCTCTCCAAATTGAAAATTGAAAGTAACAAGGTCGGACACCGGAGCAAAACTCGACGGTTCCACTAACCCAACACCATTCACACAAAATGGATAGTTACAAAGACTTGTATAATCTTGGACGCTGGTGCAAAATATGTATGACATTTTATTACTCCGTTTTATGTGTTCTAAGGGCATCTCCAATGGGGGTGTAAACCGTATAGAGTGGAAAATTTACACCTCAAATATAAAAAAACTCTCTCCAATGGGGGTGTTATACCGTAGGTAATAGTGTATTAGCTAATAGAGAGGGTGGGGAATTCCCCCTCTCGCCATTAGTTAATAAAAAAGCACAACACTTTCGATTGACGCCCGAGTGAAATAATTTTCGAACGCCACTGAGTAATGTCCTTTCTAATTCTAAAGTAATTTTTTAACTTGGGACGCCACTCCAAGTGGGAGTGATGTCCGAAGTTTAAAAAATGGACGTCACTCCAAGTGACGTCCGAGTTTAAAATCTATTTTTTTTACACTCTTCCATTGGAGAGTATAGAGTGTGGATATTTATAAACTACACAATAATATACAATTAGAGGTGTAAAATCTTAATGGCACCTACGTGGAGGTGTAATTTTACACCCCCCATTGGAGATGCCCTAACAATGTGTGTGCGTTGGGGGGAGGTTTAAGTCTAAATTGCCTAAAACAAAATGATCATTACTTAATTATGTCCTCATTTGATAATTTGAAATTCACATCAACCCAACAGAACAACTAGTCACATACTCTTCTCGCTATATCCTATAGCATCACACACATACACATCCCAAAGCGACTCAAAGGCCTTGATAAGCTGTATTAAGGGAGAGGACAAGGAAAGTCCATCAGAGGCGGCTGGAATAATTGAGGATATTAGACAACTCTTCTCCTTCTTTGAGGACATATCCCTCAATCACATCTACATAGACTGCAACCCAACAGCAGCCACTTTGGCACTGCATGGTATTACATTAGCTAGATACATGAGTTGGCATGAAAGACCACCTGAGATCATTTGTAAAAATTTGTTTTTCGACTGTGTCGGTGTTTCTACGCCCAGTTTAGTATAAATCATATGCAAATGTTTGTAGGAAAAAAAAAAAAAAAGGGTTATATTGACATACCCCCCCACCAGTAGTTGCAATTAGGATTACCCCCCCAAAATAATTGAAATTAGGATTTCCCCCCCAATTTGACAGTCAATAGGAGTCAACTAACAGTTTCCGTCAGTTGACTGGTCAAGGATCATGAATTGTCTTAAATACCCTTTGTCTGTGGAAATTACGAAATTAGCCATTGACACTGTTCAAAGCCCACAACTCAAAGCCCAAAATCGAAATTAGACACTGTTCAAAACCAGTCTCCCAAAATCGAAATTGAGATTTTGAACACTTGTTGCAAGTTTTGAAAACCAGTCTCCCTTCCAGCAAAAAGGAGGTTAATCCTTAAACCCTATACTAATTCTTTCAATTTTCAAATTTCAATTCACACTTCACACTTCAGACAATGCTTAGAACCATTCATTTCCGTCCTAAAAACCTCAAACAGGCAAGCAATAGAGTAAACAATCTCTTCATTTTACTACAAAGCCCTCACCCTAAAACCCCTTCTCTTAATAACACTTCACATCATGATTTTTGCATAAAGAACATATTTTTTAAGCAATTTGGTTACACCAAGTATAGGAAAAATTGGTTTAACAAGAAATTTCTCTTGTGGAGATAATGGTGATAAGGTTTCAGCTGAATTTACTGAGGAAAATAGTGTATTTGGATGAATCAGGGGTGTGATATTTAAGGAAGGGTGTTAGGTCTGTGGAACCGGGTGTAGATATCATATTATGGTTGGGGAGTGAAAAGCCGTTTTCGAATGCTTCTGCTGTTTCGAAAGTAGTTGAGATTGTTAAGAGATGGAAATGGGGACCTGAAATGGAGACTCAATTGGATAAGCTTCATTTTGTGCCTAATATGTCTCATGTGAATCAGGCATTCAAAAATTGGAGAAACTGATGGTTCTTTGAGTTTGTTTCGATGGGCTAAAAGACAATCGTGGTATGTACCGAATGATGATATTTATGTGTTATTGTTTGATAGGTTGAATCTTATTAGAGACTATGATGGAATTCAGTCGTTGTTTGAGGAAATGATTAAGGAATGTAGTAACAATGACAGGATGTCGTTTATGTCTGCACATAGTCGGGTGATTCAGCATTTAGCTAGAGCTGAGAAATTGGAGGTTTCTATTTTGTTGTTTTAAGAAAATTCATTCGGATGTCAGATTGATACTCCAACGTATAATTCCTCATAACGCTTTTCCTTAACAAAGGGTCTGCCTTATAAGGCGTTTGAGATATATGAGACGATGGAAGAGGCTCATTGTTCTTTGGATGTGTCGACCTATGAGTTGATGATACCATGCTTGGCGAAGTCGGGACGTTTAGATTCTGCTTTAAAGTTTTTCCAAGAGATGAAAGAGAAGGGGTTTAGACCGAACTTTCCCATTTTTTCATCACTTGTTGATTCAATGGGGAAAGCTGGGAGGTTGGATACGTCAATGAAGGTGTACATGGAAATGCAGGGTTTTGGGCTCAGGCCATCAGCAACCCTGTTTGTTTCAATCGAGTCATTTGCTAAGGCAGTTCCTCTTAAATGAGATTCCTTCCAGGGGTGACCTCCTTATGCATAAAATTCTTTCGATTAGTATGAGTTTGAGTTTTCACAATAAAATTTCGATTTTGAACAGTGTCTAATTTCGATTTTGGGCTTTGAGTTGTGGGCTTTGAACAGTGTCAATGGCTAATTTCATTTCCACAGACAAAAGGTATTTAGGACAATTCATGATCCTTGACCAGTCAACTGACGGAAACTGTTAGTTGACTATTGACTGTCAAATTGGGGGAAATCCTAATTTCAATTATTTTTTGGGGTAATCCTAATGCAACTACTGGTGGGGGGGTATGTCAATATAACCCAAAAAAAAAACTATTCACATACTCAAAAGTCACATGCATAACAGTACTCGCGACTTTTCATTGTCAACTACGGGAAGGAAAGATAATAAGATATTAAGAGGTATCTATCCCAAAAGAGGTTTTTGTACTAGTTTATTTGGCTAGGGATAAGTTTTTCATACTGTGGCACTTTAGTTTGCAGTAGTTGCCGGATTATATGGGTGTTAATTATTACACGCGACTCAAAGAGTCATGGCATCTTGCCCTCTTGGGTGAACTAGATTATTATACACATTAGTTTAAGTCCATAGACACCTTCAACGGGTATAAAATGATCGACATGTCAAACAATTTGCATTGGTTTCAGCTGAAATGGATCTTGGTTCACATATAAACAGACATGGTGTGGTCATTTTTGTTTTCTCTGTTACAATTTGGTGTTCACTTCCTGCCATAGTTAATGGAGGTGCAAATGTAAGTAGTACATATATATTTTCGTAAACCTTTATTAGCTTATTGGATTCTCACTAATTAGATATTTTCAACGAATCAACCCATCAGAAATATAAGCAGCAAATGGTTTCAACTCCTTTTTAACATTGCAACTGTTGTCTGGTCATATAATAAAATAGATATAATTTTAGGCCTTTTGGAAAAACTGGCATCCTTTTTTTTTTTAAGAGTTTGCTGGGGTTAAGGCAGACCCCACCTGTTTATTGCACATAGAGAAGCATTACATACCCTCCCTAAGAGTATGGTCATTAGAAGGAGGTACACATAACCTAAGGCATCAAACCTAAAACACTTGGGATTTCTCCCTACACTGGCATAAAACCACAATTAGCAACCCCATCAACCATAGCCTGAGGGACCATCTGCCTTCAATCCACAAGCCCCAATCAAAGACAAAAGGAGCATACAAAGACTACAACAGATATGAAGCCTTCACTCAAATGACATTACACATACACAAGTAAGTATTTATAGGAATCATCTCATTTGATCTCCTACTTTTTAGCCTTCACTGGCATCCTTGATCACAACACAAACACATTTTTTCACTTTAGCCTAGCCTATTTCTACTCCTTTAACAATGATTGCTTATGCCTCAAATTTGATTCCGGCCGGTCATGAAAATATTAGACTAGTTTCCACGTACTATAAGATTAACTGATCCAATATTTATTTTCTTGGAATGTAACTGGTAATGTTGGGGATTATACCAATACCAATCGGTTCCCCCACTACACAGATAACTTGTATGAACACACTTCAACTCCAGATGAAATCTAAATATCACAAACTACCTATTCTAACATGCCCAACTCGCTAAAACAACTATTAACAACGATAATAATGTAAAGCAAAGAAAAGCAAAACCACAACACAAAGATTTTACCGTGGTTCGCCAATGATGCCTTACTTCCACAAGAGCCGGTTCTTAATAAAGTGGGAAGGAAGATTAAAATCTCCAGGTCACCTTACTAGATCACTCTTATCTCTTTTCTGAGTGGTTGTATCTCTCAGAAGGTTATCTCTTTTTTTTTAGTCCGATTCCAATCCTTCCGACTTGTTTGGTTAGATTTTCCCAAAACCTTGATTTTTTGTTTTTCTCCAAAACCAAATTTCAAGGGTAAAGTGATGGCCCACAAAAATTATGCCCGAGCGTCGAACCAAGACTGGAAGCCGAGGAATTTGACATGTTAACTTAACTGGCTTATCCTCGGAACCATTCGTATATGCCGAACCGCTTGTTTCTTACTCCAGTTTCTCTCCTCATGTGAGGGATAACTCAATAATCTCCCCTCACAATTGCAGGGGGATACCTCCATCTGATTGCCAAATCAATCGGTCCTTCCATTGTTATAGCGCAAGCATCAAACTTACCTTTCGGTAAGACTTTGGTCATCATATCCGACCCGCTCTTGTCGGTATGGATCTTCTCGATACACAAATGCTTGTCTTGAAAGTAAATCCAATGATAACGCACGTGTATGTGCTTTGATCTAGAATGAAAACTTTCTTGCTCAAGTGGATGGCGCAAGAACTACAAACCGCCTTTTTAGCCCTAGTTCGTCGAAGAACCTCTTCATCCATAGCAACTTTTGCAACACTCCGGCTGCAATATACTATAGTGGAATTCAACACACTTTTGCAACTTAGATTGCCGTTAAACCGCTCCCCCGCAAAAGTAACCAAATAACCGGAGGTGGACTTCATCGAAGTCAACATCACCGCCATAGGAACATCATCCTTGGCTTACTTCCACCAAAACACAAACATGATTTGGAAGTGCCTTTGAGATATCTCAATATCCACTTAACACCTTCCCAATGTTCTTTACCCGATTTGATGTAACTTTTTACCACCCCAACAACGAAAAGCAATATCCGGTCTAGTACACACCATGGCATACATCAAACCGCCCCATCGGGATGCATAAGGAATCTTTTCCATCTGACTTTGCTCATGCTCAGACACATCTCTTTGGTCATAAACCGGAAACCAAGCGACACCGGGTTTCGCTTTGATCCATGTTGAATCTCTTCAACACCTTCAATGTAGCTTTCTTGAAAGCCACAACTTCCCACTCTTTCTCATCACGAAAGTGATCCATCCCAAGTATCTGCTTTGCTTGACCCAAATCCTTCATCTCAAAGGACTTACTCAAGTCTTTCTTTCATTATCTTGTTGATGTTTTGGGCAACTATCAACATATCATCCACATACAATCATAGACAATGAAATCCCCATCCGAAATCTCCGGAACAAACACACAATGATCGGTATCTTCTTGTATCCTTGCTTCACCATAAAGGAGTCAAACTTTATGTACCATATGGTGCTTGCTTCAACCCATACAAGCTCTTTTATCGGCTTGCATACTAGGTGCTCCTTGCCTTTGACCTCAAACCCTCCGGTTGGTCCATGTAGACATCTTCTTCAAGGTCTCCATGAAGAAAAGCTCTTAACATCTAGCCGCCAACCTCTAGGTTCATACTTGGGCCATACCCAATACCACCCGGATAGAAGTCATCTTCACTACAGGAGAAAATCTCATCAAAGTCAATTCCTTTCCTTTGACCGAATCCCTTCACAACAATTGTGCCTTGGGTGAGAATTGTTCTCCTCATGCTTGACTTTGTATATCCACTTATTCTTGAGAACTTTTCTCCCCGGGTTTCTCAACTAACTCATAAGTGTGATTCTTAAAAGAATCCATCTCGCCATGCATGGCCTTCAACCACTTTTCTTTGTGCCGCATCCTCTGGTCTAGTACATAGGTTCTCCACCATCCGATAGTAGCACGTCGTTATGTGGTGGATACCGGTTGAAGCTAGTCTCTCTTTTTGTTTTGTCGGACCTCCTTTGCCCCATCTTGCCTCGTGAGGATGCACTTCCTTCTTTCGTGGTGGTTCATGCATCTCATCTGCATCTTCTATACCAATAGGTTCTATCCCATCATGAGCAATAGGATTCTCATCACGAGCTTCAAACTCATGGTTCTCTGCATTCTCAATGCCTTCCAATAGGAACTTGGTTCTCAATCAACAAGATCATTGGTGAAAGCTTGTATTTCACCCTCCTCAAAATGTCTCAAGCTATGGTTTGGTCTTCGGGAACACAACATCTCGACTTCGGATTACCTTCTTGTTAATCGGATCATAGAGTTTGTAACCAAACTTTTCATCTACATAACCCAGAAAAATGCACCGCTTGGCTTTGTCATCAAGCTTGAATCTCTCATCCTTCGAATATGCACAAATGCCCCGCACCCAAATACCCTCAAGTATCCATAATCAACATCTCTACCGACCATACTCTCTGCGGATAATCACTATTCGAGGCTTTCTTTGGTGACAAGTTGATCACATGCACGGGTACAGACGCATTGCTTCTACCCGGAGTTTCTAGGTAGCTTAGAGTGAGATAGCATGCATCTTATCCTCTCTACAATGGTACGGTTCATTCTCTCTCGCTATTCCATTCTGTTTGCGGTGTCTTGGGAACGGTCTCGCTCATGACAAATCCCATGACTCATACTCTTCAAATGGCCCAATGTACTCACCCCCATTATCCGAGCCACTTCAACAACTTCCCAGTCTTTTCCACCATGTTTGTGGAATTTCTCAAACACTCCAAGTACTTCATCCTTGGTCTTCTTATAGGCCCATATCTTTCTTGAATCATCAATGAATGTCAAGAAGTCGGCTCCCCCGTGGGACTTCACTCTCATAGGACCACATAAGTCCTGGGCACTAGCTCAAGGGCGGTGTCCTTTCGTGAGACGGAATCTTTGGAAAGACACCTCGTGTTGCTTTCCTACCAAACAAAGGAGTACATGTATTTAAATGTGTACCTTTAATGTCCTATGGCCTTTTGCTTAAAGAACTTCCATCCCTTTTATGCCCAACACGCCTCTTGTCCAATTATAGTTTCTTCTCGCCAATTCTTCTAAACTAGCCTCCGGTTTTGTAAAGAGAGCAAGTTTTCTTTCCTCCGGGTCGCTACAATGGAACCTCTCGGGTCGGTTTCCATACCCCGCTAAAACGAGTTTACAAAGCCATCGCCATCTAATTTCCCAAAGAAATTAGGCTTAACCGTATGTCGTGACATGTCTTACATCCTTGAGGTCATCCTTAGCCCATCTTGGTTTCTATATGAACATCTCCAATGCCTATAATCTTCGAGACTCCATCATACCCATCCTCACTTCACCATATTCACCACACCGTAGTAGTGAAGAATCCCCTCGTCGCGCGTGGACGGATAGATGCTCCCAGATCTATCACCCAATATCGACATGAGGTACTAAGACAAAGACACACCACACCGACACAATTCCCACTAGGTCGCCGAACCGGTCGGTAAGTATCTTCCATGTTTCCGCTCCTCACCATGTCTTCATGTACACGCTTATTCTTCTCATCCCTCTTCGTGGGTCATATCCGAAGTGGCCTTTGGTGGCAAATAGTAACATTGCCTCTTGATGGAGTTCTATTCACCCCTAGATTTAAACCTCTAAAGCGAGATGGTTTTGCCAAAGGATTTGATGAAAAGGACCTCGAGAAAGAGCCGCTTCTTGCAAGTCTCCTCATTCAACAAAGACGTGGTAGCCATCTCCATGGTAACAATTCCATCCTTGGTCGCCCATGTAGAGAAACCGCTAATGTCTCCCAACTTTTCGGGTAGAGCCTAATAGAAACAAAGCCTCAACTTCGCCTCCCAAATTGATCTTCATCAAATGCATCCGATTGATGATATTACAGACTTCATTAAGATGCTCGGACATTGAAGAACCTTCTTGGTACCAACAATGTTCCGCAAACTTCTTAACGACTAGCACTTTGTTTCCACCCGTTTCTCTCATAAAAGGTCTTCGAAGTTTCTTCCATGGTTGAAGGGTCGTAGTCTCGGGGCCACATGGTGAAAGACAATCGCCGTCTATCCATTGTCGAATGTACCCACAGCTTTTCTCACTTTTTTTCCACTTCTCATCGGTCTTTTCCTCGGTTTTACTCCCTCATTCTCAACAAAGTGCCAAGTCCTTTGCGAGAAAGCAAGTCTTCCATCTTGCTTTCCGGATGGTGTAGTTCTTCCTATTCGACTCATCATAATGAGTGTTCACGGAATGGTCCATCTCTACAAGTTATTTAACCTCAAATCTTCTCTCGAAATTTCGTTCAAACACCTTCCCGACAAAGATTCGGATAACACCCTAGGGCTATTCTAACCCCGCTCGATACCACTTGTTGGGGATTATACCAATACCAATCGGTTCCCCACTACACGGATAACTTGTATGAACACACTTCAACTCGGATGAAATCTAAATATCACAAACTACCTATTCTAACATGCCCAACTCGCTAAACAACTATTAACAAAGGATAATAATGTAAAAGGATTTAAGCAAACCACAACACAAAGATTTACCGTGGTTCGCCAATGATGCCTACTTCCACAAGAGCCGGTTCTTAATAAAGTGGGAAGGAAGATTAAAATCTTTCCTTATGGCACTAGATCACTTTTATCTCTTTACTGAGGTTGTATCTCGTAAAGGTTATCTCTTTTTGTTTTAGTCTGGATTCCAATCCTTCTGACTTGTTTGGTTAGATTTTCCCAAAACCTTGATTTTTGGTTTTTCTCCAAAACCAAATTTCGTCTTCTAGCAAGGCCCACAAAAATTATGCTTCTGGCGCTGCCACTCTGGCCGAAGTCGCTAAAAGACTGGAAGCCGGCTTAAGCCCTATGTTATTGGAACTCGAAGGCCTTGGCGCCCTCATCCGGCTGGCTGGCCTTCGACTTGATGCGATGCCGAATTCGCTTGTTTCTCTCCAGCTCCAGTTTCTCTCCTCATGTGAGGGATAACTCCAACAGTTAAATCATGGTGGTGACATATATAATAGGAGATATGCAGCGGAAGAAGTGAAGATAAGCCCAAAAACTGTTGCAAAGATGAAGTTGAAATGGGAATTCTTTGCAGGTGCTGACATATCAGCAACTCCAGCAATTTTTCATAAAACCATTTATTTTCCAAGTTGGAATGGATTTGTTTATGCAGTTAAAGCCAAAGATGGATCACTTGTGTGGAAGAAGAATTTGACAGAATTAACTGGCTTAGAACCATTCGTATATGGAACCGGCTTTACTGTATCAAGAGCTACTCCTACAATTGCAGGGGACCTTCTTCTGATTGGGATTTACGGTCCTTCAGTTGTTATCGCAGTCAAACGATCCACAGGGCGACTTGTTTGGTCAAATCGACTTGATAATCATACCGCATCTCTCATTACAATGTCTGGAACTATTTTTAACAAGTAATAAGTCGCCTTAGCTTAACCTAATTTGTTTTCTCTCCGATAGCTATAAAATTCTGCAATTCTTATAGATCTTTAAAGTTACTTAAATATTTATTTACAGGGGATTTTACGTAGGAACATCATCCTTGGAAGAAATTTCAAGTATTGGACAATGTTGCACCTTCCGTGGTAGCATGGCCAAACTAGACATCCGCACAGGTAAAATCGTATGGCAAACTTTTACTCTTCCAGACAACTTGGGCATACGTGGAGAATATGCAGGAGCTGCTATATGGGGAAGTAGTCCTTCAATTGATGTAAGAAGAAACCTTGTCTACATAGCCACAGGCAATCTCTACTCAGCTCCAAGTCGTGTACGTGGATGCCAGGAAATGGAGAACAATCAAACTACTCCTACACATCATGATCGGTGCATTGAACCAGAGAACCATGAGAATTCAATCATGGCATTAGATATGGATCATGGGAACATCAAATGGTATCGACAACTTGGAGGCTATGACATATGGTTCTTGGCATGTAGTGATAAGTCTACCCCTGGTTGCCCTCCTGGTCCAAACCCAGATGCGGACTTCGGGGAAGCGCCGATGATGCTTACCATAATTGTCAATGGGACTAAGCGAGATATTGTGGCTGCTGTGCAAAAAAGTGGATATGCCTGGGCCTTGGACCGCGAAGATGGCCGCATCCTCTGGTGTACTGTAAGTTGATGAACAATTAGATAGGGTGTAAACTTAAACCAGTAAATAATTTTCAAATTAAAAATTCTTGAGTCTAGCTGTTCGAAATTCTTACTTTTTGTTTTGTTTTCCTTCTAAGAGCCAAAATCTTTTTCTTGCTCAAGTCCATGAGCTAACTCGAAAACTAGAGAAAATGGTAGCAATCAAGTTTCAATATTTGACTTTCAAAACTTAACTGTGGAAAAGTATTTACCTTGGCGCATGGCCAAATCGAGCTTAACACTATCTCTTATAGAAGACTAGAGTATGAAGACATTCAGCTGCCACGTATTGCTCCAGCTCAGCTGCTTCTAGAACAGCTACCTGATTAGTTAGATATAACAAACTAACAGAATTAGTTAAAACTGTATTATAATTAGTTATAACTGTATCAGAGAACTCTGTGTATAACTTTTCCTTTCAAAACATTATTACCAGTTTCAATTCCATCAATTCCTTCAACAACAAAATCATCTATGATTGTTCCAGCTTTTAAGTTTTTTCATTCTACCAATTCTCAATCCAATACTCTTCCTATTTCTAATTCCACTCCTACTGCAGTAATTCCCTCTGCTGACAATCCTTCTCAATTGTCTGAAAATAATCACCTTCAAATCTCAGAATCAATTCCTATCACTCAAACATCATATCCCAATAGTCAATTACAATCTTCTACTAATCCGTTAATCAAGCACTTTTTACTCAATCCCTCAGTTCATACAAGATCAAAGTTCTCTAACCCAAAGAAAATCTTTAACTTGAATGTTACAAGGCATCCTTTACCATCTGCTCTAGTTTCACATCTAGAAACTAAAGTACCGACTCCTACATGCTATACTCAAGCCGTTAAACATCCAGAGTGGAGACAAGCAATGCAAGTAGAGTACAATGCTCTCATTCGGACGAACACGTCGTTAGTTCCATCTGCTCCTCATCAACATCTTGTCAGAAATAAATGGGTATTCAGATTAAAAGAAAAGATTGATGACTCTATTGATAAATACAAAGCAAGATTAGTGGCAAAGGGATTTGATCAAGAAGAAGGCGTGAACTTCAATCAAACTTTTAGTCCAGTGGCCAAAGCTGCAACCATTAGAATGATTTTATCATTAGCAGTTCAAAAGGATTGGCAGGTAAAACAACTAGATGTAACTAATGCTTTCTTGCATGGTACTCTGAAAGAAGATGTGTATATGGTTCAGCCACCTGGCTTTATTGATCCTCTGAAACCTCATCATGTTTGTAAACTACATAAGTCTCTATACGGACTTAAACAATCACCCAGAGAATGGTATGAAGCTTTGATGAATGTTTTGGTTGATATAGGATTTACCTTATCTCAAGCTGATCCTTCCTTATGTATACGATCCACGGCTCCGGACATTCCATTTGTTCTAGTGTATGTTGATGACATACTGGTTGCAGGGAGTTCTAAATCTTATTGTCAAGCTTTGATTGATCAGCTAAGTACAAAGTTCGTCATGAAGGATTTAGGTGACTTACATTTCTTCTTGGGATTGGAAGTAACAAGGGATAAGGATGGCATGTTCTTAACACAGACAAAGTATGTCTTGGATGTTCTGAAGAAAACTAAGATGGATGGAGCAAAACCCTGTTCTACTCCTTGTTCTACTTCAACTAAGCTTGATAAAACCAGTGGAGAAGAACTGCATGATCCTACTGAATTCAGATCTCTAGTAGGGGCCTTGCAATACGTTACTTGGACAAGACCATACATCAGTTTCTCAGTTAATCAGGTTTGTCAATTTATGCAACAGCCAAGGAGTACTCATCTTGCTGTAGCCAAGAGGATACTTAGGTATCTAAAAGGTACTATCCAATATGGTATCAAGTTACAAAAAGGAAATGCTCAAGTCAGAGCATTTTCTGATGCTGACTGGGCAGGATGTCCTTTTGATAGAAGGTCTACCACTGGCCTATGTGTTTTTTATGGTTCAAATCCTATAATTTGGAGTTCTAAGAAGCAAACAACAGTTTCAAGATCATCAACCGAAGCTGAATACAGGGCTCTTGCATACACAGCTGCTGAGATTTATTGGTTGTGTATACTGCTAAAAGAACTGAAAGTTTTTCTGCAGGATTCACCTATTTTATGGTGTGATAATCTGAGTGCTATTGCCCTATCCATGAATCCAGTGTTTCATGCACGAACAAAACATATAGAGGTTGATTTTCATTATATTCGAGAACAAGTTACTAACAAAGTTCTTAGATTACAATATGTGTGCACAGAAGACCAAGTTGTTGATATCTTTACAAAAGGATTGTCCACAACTAGATATTCAATGTTACAACAAAGACTCAATGTTCATCCTACTGCAAAACTGACAGAAATCCTTCAGTTTGAGGGGGTGTTTTTCCACTAGAGTGTGAAGACCTTCAGCTGCCATCAAGCTTTACTGAATACTCATCAAAGCTTGAGGGGGTGTATAGAAGACTAGAGTATGAAGACCTTCAGCTGCCACGTATTGCTCCAGCTCAGCTGCTTCTAGAACAACTACCTGATTAGTTAGATATAACAAACTAACATAATTAGTTAAAACTGTATTAGAATTAGTTATAACTGTATCAGAGAACTCTGTGTATAAAAAGAGGTGTAATCACTCAGTGAGATGAATGAAAAATTCTTCTGTCTCATTGTTCATTTCTTCTTCTTCTTTGTTCATCTCTCACTCTCTGAGACCTTGACAGTATTTGTATCTTCTGGCTTTTTTACTATTTACTGTTTTCTGTTTTTTGTTTTTTTTTGGTTTTTTTTTTGTGTTGTTTTTAGTTTTCTTTTAATTTTCGTTGCCCTCTTCTGTAGTAAATTATGTGCATTGAGCAATGGCACCGGAATCCAGTATGAGTCAAGTCCTCTTACACGAGTTTTGAGTTGGCTCTTTTCAAATATAGTTGTCCAATGCATGTTTAGAACTTGTGACCACTAAATTTAGTGGCCATTTCAAGTCTAAACATCAAATTTAGTGCTGACTTTCAAATTCCATACTTGAAGAGGGACCTGGTTCTCAAGTTACATATTTGTGTTGTAGGTGGCCGGGCCAGGTAGCCTTGTAGGAGGTGGAATATGGGGCGCAGCAGCAGATCAAAGGAGGGTGTACACAAACATAGCTAACGGCTTGCAGATAAACTTCACACTTGCACCTTCAAAGAAAACCACAACCGCAGGGGCATGGGTGGCAATGGATGCTCACACTGGTCGCATTCTGTGGTCCATCGCTAATCCAAGAAACACCACTACCGGTGGTCCAGTTACGGTTGCTAACAATGTTCTCTTCGCTTGATCAGATGATCCAAAAGGAGCCATATACGCGATGGATACTAAGAAAGGGAAGGTACTCTGGAGCTATGATTTAGGTGCATCTGTTCATGGTGGGATGTCTGTGACTCTGTGAGTGATGGATGCATTTATGTGGGAAATGGTTACAGAGGCATGACAAACGGAACTTCACTCTTTGCTTTCTGCATTTCTTGATCGAGTGAATGTATTAAATTGATGAATGGGTAGGTATTGTATTCCTTATGCCCGAGTATATTGTGGTACGATTGACACATACTAAGGAAAAAAGTCGACACAATCAAGGTAGGAAAAATTAACTTTAGTAGTGTAGAAGAGACTAAATAAAGGATGGTGCAGTCAAGTTCAAAATGGACAGTGTCGAACAAACGTTAATAAAATTTAAGTTCACCGCCAAAGACTATGTTCTGAACAATTTTTGGCTGCACACGTCCGGGATGATATACTAGATAGATATATCTGCCCCATAATACTACTGAGGTTGAGTGTATCCGACTAATGGTATAAAACACAAATTTGAAACTTTCTCTGTCATAGATGTGTTTGCATCTATTGCCCCATTTGAGTTTGCTAGATTTTCGCTTCTCTCAATGTCACAAACAAACATGGCTCATATACCAATAGTGCAATGATCAGAGAATGAGAGTCTAAAGAAGCTGCGTGCCTCAGCTCGTTTGGGAAATGGTAATAGAGGCATGACAATCGGAACTTCACTGTTCGCTTTCTGTGTTTCATAAATGATGACTGAGTAGGTATTGTATTCCATATGGCTGATTTATAGTTGATATCTACCAAGTAAAAACGTCTTCAAAAAGTCGAAAATTACTCTGTAATTTCAATTGATTTTGGTAATATATAAGATATTAAATGGTTGCAACAACCAACTTCAAAATGAATAGTGTCGACTGTTGAACAAAACTAAACAAATTTAGGCTCGTCACAGTGTCTATGTTCTGAACAAGTTTTGGCTGCATAGACAGTAAGTTAGATCACACGGGTTAGAAACCCAGAAACTCGACCACATTATCACAATATATTTCTAATTTACAGATTTACAGTGAAGTCGTGAAATACGAGACAGATCGAAAAAAAAAGTCATATTAATGCTGGGATTTTAGCATTGTCAGAAGTGGGATTTGAACCCACGCCCTCTCACGAAGACCAGAACTTGAGTCTGGCGCCTTAGACCACTCGGCCATCCTGACTTATTAATCAATTGTGTAGTTAATACATGATCAATAATACTATAGATTGCTGGCCAAGGAGGTATCACCGTACGCGAAAAATGAGGAGAAGAATAAAAAAATCGATATTTTACACAAAATAAACAATTTATCCATATAAACTGGATGCTTAGCACTGTGAATTTTGTCGAATTAGTTGTGTAACCAGGTCGCATTTTATTGATATCCAAGGAGCGTAACAAGTACATGCCGTAAGGAAGTAACATACGACGAAAACTCGTTAACATACGACGAATTGCGTATTAAAGTATTATATATAACAAGTATGCAAACCGTTCTAGGTATCTAGATTTTTTTTTCCTAAAATCTTGAAACCTGTCATTTGAGATCGATAATTAGTATGGTTTTTTTGGATTATAATATTAATTACATATCTAATTTAATATAAGGGATAATTATGTTATTTAAGTGACATTAGGGAGTTTTCTTTATAAAAGAGGGCTTGTTCTAAATTCAGGGAGAAAAATGAAAAATAATTATATAATTTAAGTTATATTAGGGGGGTTTTTCTAAATTATTAATAAAGAGGGCATCGAGATTTTTTTTTCCTAAAGTCTTGAAACCTGTCATTTGAGATCGATAATTAGTATGGTTTTTTTGGATTCTAATATTAACTACATAAGGGAGGCACATCTAATTTAATATAAGGGATAATTATGTTATTTAAGTGACATTAGGGAGTTTTTTTTTTTCTAAATTATTAATAAAATAGGGCTTGTTCTAAATTAAGGGGAAAAAATGAAAAATAATTATCTAATTTAAGTTACATTAGGGGGGTTCTTCTAAATTATTAATAAAGGGGTCTAATTTTTGTGAGGGAGGTGTTTATAAATTGAGTAAATAAAGAGATTTCAATTTGCCTACTAGATAGTGGAGAGTGGGTTCCTCAAAACCCGGCTATCATATATTATATATACTTATATATACTAGGTATTGCCCGTGCCTATGGCACGGTTGGTTATTAGGTGCTTTTTATGTTGTTTGTGACATTAATTTTGGTACACCCTAGTATTTTAATGTGTGGCCTATGTGAAAATTTGTAGAGATTTTATTTTGCATTAAAACTGCACGTTGGATGACATAGTTCTGGTGTTGTTTATTTTGTGGATGTCAGTATGTGGTAACAAATACCAAAACCCAATTTGAAGTCATGAATTGAACACAATTTCATCCACATATTGTACTCTCAACAATGGATAGATGTTCACATTTAATGTTAAAGGTCTTTCTTCATTCCTTTTCGAAATGAATGGAATGTAATAATATCTTTTCTTTAGCAGATGAATATGTAAACCAAAGTTTCACATTTGAAACTCTACCAAAGTCGAAAAAAACTGGTATGGAAAAGTGTTTTCAAATTTATTAGTCACTGCCTATAGTTTCCCTAGAGACTACAATTGAGGTGGAGGGAGATAGAAAGACATTGCAGGCAGGAGTATTACACTTTTATATAGATGCCGTGAAACGCTTATTGTTGCCTGCTTAAGATTAATGTCAATCATTCATTATTGTGTAACACCAAGCCAAAAATTGTCAACAACACCTTTTATTATTATCTTACTAAACTTCTGAATTTCAAAAAGTACTTAATCTATGCTTTGCATACATTGTGAATTGTTGGAAAACTCAAATTGGTTTGGTTTGCCAAAACCAGAGATATTTTTTTCATTGTTTTTTTCAATCGCGGAGTCGGCTTTAGGTGAGCTTTGTAATGTAGTCGTATATTGTTAAACTTATTTGATGACCTGAAATATCGAAGCTGCGTATGGGCTTATAAACTGGGTATTTGTCTTTACTGGAAGTAAGAACTTTATTGATTGTTTCATCGGGTGCTTTAGAAAGATTATCCATTCTCCTAATAAACAATGTTTAGATAAAAATCACAGAAAATTAGAGCTAAACTTCAAACACAAAAATCACAAAGAAATTGAGCAGTTTAGAGCATATGACATGCATCATTGCTTTACATGGCTAAGTAATTTGAATCTCAAATGTTCTTTTGGGTCTAGTAAACCTAAGACTCCAAAAAATATCATCAGACAATGTTTAGATCAAATGCAATAGAGTGACTGATCAAATTGTAACTGAGATTGAGAGGATCAAACAATGCATGCAGTTCAAAGAAGGGCAACAAACTAACTTATTTATTACTTGCATCTTGGTGTAAACCTAGAAGTCCAAGAATTAGAAGAGTGCATATTTATTTGAGGGTTTAATAGTACAAACATCCTTCAAATATAAGATATTTTATCAGCTTGTTGCTTTGATACTTTTGATATGTGGCCACACCAGAAATTATAGGACGCACTAACATCTAAACTTTGGCCTTTGACACTCCCCAACGCACAAATGTGAGATTCAACTTAGTGTGCTGATAAATCATAAAATTGAATAGTTTACCTACGAAATGAACGATGAACTCAAAACGTAAGTAAACTAAAACTTATTTACGTGTCTATATTTATCAAAGTTTCTACTCTCAATTCTATCGAAATAAAGTGGAGTAACAAATTCGTTCCACTCCTAGTTCTCTAGCATGGAATGTTTTATAGTCTAATTTGTCGGTCTTAAGTCTAATGAGAGTTTTACGAGGGGGAATTATACTACGATGCAACTACCCACAAGATACAAACTATAATTGATTCAACTATGGAAATACTACGTTGATTCTATAATAAGAAATTAGGGGGGATTGATTCCATCTTAACTCAACTTAACTCACTAACGAATTTAATCGTCAGAATCCGAATTGAAATCGCCACGCTAAACAATTGGTTCTTCCTAATCCCTAATTACACATGACATTTCTACCAATTCATAACTAGTATGTGAACGATTAAACCCATTCTCATGGCTTAATTAATCGTTTTTAGAGTGGAATAGAAATTACGATTTAACTCTACGATAATCGAAATCAAGCTTTCATCAAGGCTTCTCAACCCCTCTAATGGAGGTTTAGCCGAGAATCATTCATAATCATTTCCATATGAATCTAAACTAAACATAATATCAAGATTCAAATTTACTAATCTAAATTAAACAATAATTAAAATCTAATTAACAACTAAGAAATGGTAACCAACAATAATTAAAACTAGATCTAATAGATTGAAATAACAAAAATCAAAATGACAAGAATAATAACTATTTTATTTATCTAATGAATGATATTCAATGATTCAAGAAATTAATCTAAAACAAGAAATGAAATTCTAAAACTAAGTTCTAAAACTCATTAATGGAGGCTAACTAATCTAATTCTAATCTAGGTCTAACTATCTACCATTAACAAAGAGCTAAGCTTTTGTTTTTATACTTTCAGATCCAAAAATCGTGCATGGGCTTGGAGCCATGTTTTGGGCCAGAGAATCAGGCCCAAAACCCAATTTCTTTAGTCCAAAATGGGCTCTTCAGCTGCAGTTGGCTTCGACAGATATTTCGTCCACTTTTGCTCCTCTGATTGGGTCAAGGCTTGGACCATTGGAAAGATCTTTCCGAGACGGTCGTTTTGACATAAGGTAGGCCCAATTCCGAGGTCTGAGTCCAAAGATATGGTCTTCAGAAATTCTGCTAACTTTGTGTGCTATTTCTGCCCGCGTTGACTTTGACTTTTCAGCTTTGACCGGGCTTTAGAAAGGCTTTGTCTTCTTGAATCTTGGCCTTTAATCACAGAACTCCTTAGCAACCAACCATTGCTCCTTTATCTAGCTAAAGTGGCACATTTCTGCACATAATGGACTTTGAAGCCTGAAATGCATAAAAACACGTAATCAGTATTAACTCTTACTTATTATTCACATAATTGGTCTAAAAGTATGATTATTAAGGGGTTAAAACTACAGTTTTGGGCTCTTATCATGTGCCTTCAAAAGCATAGCCTTCACATGTAACAAACTACATACGGAACAACCATAACCCATTAACAATTTATTCACCTCTACATTTATCCTTTCCACTACTTAAAACTATCTTTTACCTTCTCAGCAAATCCCACATGATTAGATTGACGCCATGATTTCTTGTTGTGTAGGGCTATACCAACATACAACACTAAAAGATGAAAATAATTTGACTAAATGCAATAAGAAAGTGGGCATCAGCCACCAAGTCACGGTTTCTTGCTCTATAACACCTAGAAAACTACAGAATAAGATCGAGAATCCACACAATTGATTTAGATAAAGCATGGAATTAAATTATATTGCTAAGTTGATTTAAACCAATTCACACTTTCGAGCTTGAGTTCAAAAACTTAGGTTCAAAACTTGAGTTCAGTAGACCACACACCTAATATTATCTCTTGTTGAAGTAACTGAATTGAGTTATGAATATATGCACCAAGTACCTTAATATCCATGAGACGTCATTAGGTCTTCCATTGAAGGTACTTGAAGTCTCACCACCACCTGTGTAGAACTGCATCATGCTAAAAATAGAAGCAAATCATAAAGTATGGCGTAACGTAACAATGGTTCTAGGTCCCCACTTGACATGCCTAAAGTTCTCAGGAATTCATTAGCAATGGTTCATCACAGAAGTCCTTGAATAGCTTTTGCATAGGATAACTCTATTTTTTGGTTGAACACTTTGTTTGCTTTGTAAGAGAGCATACTGAATTGTCACAACTCATTAAACTAAAACAGTTATGGAAGCCATATGTGATATTCAATTTTTTCTTGAATTAGCAAAAATCTTGTAAACGAAGCGAAAGAATCACAAAGGAGCAAGTAGTGAAGTACATGCATTGCACCATGATCAATCAAACACTTAAAAGTCAAGCCTAAGTGGGAGTTCCATTTTTAACATCCATATGGGCATACATACAATGTTATGTATATTTTGTTGTCTTAATCAAGTTGCACGTTTAGTTGTTTCGTGATTGGTCTACTACAAAGTTCATTCCCCTCTGGTTTCCTTGCAGTTCTCCCATCCTTGATTGAAGCTGCTCCATGGGAGTTGAGTAGTCCAATGAACATAGTACTGTTGCAAATGAGCGAGACTATCTTTAGTGCTTATTCATTGCTTTATGAGATCCCACAACATTTAGTTTTGAAACAGGACTTCAAAAAAGAAAAAAGACAAAAAAAAAAATTTTTTTTTTTTAAAAGTACAGGATAATGGGTTGCTGCAATTTTCAATCCATGAACTTCACAAAAAATTGTTTGCATGGATTGAATGTTATAATTACTTCAACTTAAATGTTTGTTTGTTGCACATGTGCCCTTAACAATTAACCCAAGTCTATTTCAATAAAAAGTAAAAGACATATTAATGAGTACACAGATTGTACCAATCTCAGCGAGTAAACTTTTAGATCATATATATATGTACTCCCTGCCACCTATTCGCATTGGCATTTCCCGTTTTTTGCTCTTGATGCCCAGCCAATTAAATGCAGCATTCTTTGTTGCAACATCATGAGCCTTCGTATTGGTTAAAAATCAATTTTTATTAAATGTATCAATACATTTATTCCACTACAATGAAGCTAGTATCCAAATTCACTCACCTTTTCAATGAGATTAATGGAGGGTAAAATATTTGCATTGTCAGGGGGATGTAAGTTACATTTCTTTCATGCTAGAAAACAATCTTTAGGGTTTGTGGCATAAAAAAGACTGAGACAAACAATCTCAATGTGAATAGAACATCACAGCCAAAGAAAAATCAAGTCATAGCCTAGTGACAAACTAAGTAACTAATTGACCAAATGGGTCACTAAATTAAAACTGGTACTTAAAATCACTTTCTAGCAATCCAAAAAAAAAAAAAAAAACAATCGAACAAAATGTATTTCGATAGAAAGAGACCACACACACACATAAGTAAAGTAAGATAGTTTAGTCGAAGATAAATATCACTTTCATCAAGCAAAAACAAAATCTGGAAAAACATAGAGCAAGATAGAAAGTAGTTTCGTGTAAGTCTTGGAAATTACACATGTTATGGGTCCTTCCCCCTTTTCAATTCCATGAAGGTAGTAGAAGGCAAAGAAATGAAAAGATAAGAATATTCACTAACATATAGCAAGTTAATAGGAAGTTACCTCAAACAGGTGCAATGAGCTGATGTTTGATCATTTGCCTTGTAATGTGGCATTGCGCAAAACAAATTTGAAAGAACTGAAAATAAGAAGGAAAAGAATCAACAAAACATATATATTGCTACTATCACCAAAAAAAGGGCAACAAAAGAAAGCAAGAACAACTAATAATGTGTCACTTGGATGACTTGGTAAACAATCTTGGAAAATAACCAAAGAACAAAAGAACAAAAACAATGTTGTGGGTGGATGGACGGGTTCACGAACATATAAATGCATAACCCTTTAGACACAGCAAAAAACAGACAATTGAAGACCACACTACGGGAACAAAAAATGGACTTTCATACAGTGTTTATCTTCAAGAGTACAAAGTTTATACTCATCATAAATATAAACATTGAGAAGAAAACAAATACCAGATGTATTCATGAAATGTAGTAACAACCTTTATATTGAACAACAGTAACAAATTTTTATACCATCTAAATCTCTGCAAATGTCAAATTACATAAGGAGAAGAAAACTTTAATAGGAAATTATACATATTCATATTGGCGCGCTGGAAGCAAACATATGATGGGGATGGTTCCAACCAATGCCCAAGCTAGGTTTTATTCCATTGGGGGATATTCTTAGACACCACAACACAACATTGCATTGTGGATCCAAATCAGGTCGCCACTACACAAAATCCCAATCATACTGAGAACAATAATGAACCTCAAACTACCCGAACAAAAGTGCATTCACACATGAGCATGTGAGATTGCAAGAATACAGGGCAAACTGTGAATTGCTGCGTCTATTGTGTATGAAATATTGGTCCAGAATGCCCACCCCCTGTCAAGCAGTCCTCTTCCATAGAAGTTGTCATAGACAGCAAGATAAGGGCCTTTGCTTCACCTTTTTTCTTTTTGTTGGAAATTGATTGCTTAAGAAGGTAATGAAGTTTGATTTGTCATGGATAAAGTATGGACGTCCGTAATCAAATCAGTGGTTGTACCCTATTACCAATATTTTTATATTACGAAGAACTAATTTAAAATACTATCGATATAAAATTGGCTCTGATGGTTGTAAGCAAATTTAATTAGAAAACATGTGAATATCAAAGCAAAAAAAAAAAAAAAAAAAATGGTACGATGGAAAATATGGAAATGCAATTCACGGATTCAAAGAAAATGGCCAGAATGTCTTACACATGGAAACAACACTCACCAAATTACTGCAAGAGAGGGATTTTTGAAACCCTCGTACCAACAACAACCTTTGCGACCGACTTCATCACACAAACTGATAACTAACAAATGTTCAAGTGAGGCGTTTT
This sequence comes from Coptis chinensis, assembly GCF_015680905.1. Taxonomy (NCBI): domain Eukaryota; kingdom Viridiplantae; phylum Streptophyta; class Magnoliopsida; order Ranunculales; family Ranunculaceae; genus Coptis; species Coptis chinensis. The sequence goes on along the minus strand of NC_141456.1, from coordinate 18,668,700 downwards.
CAATAATCATTTATTCAAGAGGAAAGATAAATCAAACTCTATTAAAAGAAAATTTGGATATAGCACAAAGAAACCGAAAAAACTCGATATAAGAAATTTAAAATAGCTACCTTTGGTGGAGATTCTTTCTAAGTTTCACGGTGAAGCTTTAGAAAGAGAAGTCGCTAAAGTGCCAATGAAGATAATATGATGGATCCTTTCTTCCAAGATAGCTCGTTCATTTTCCTTTCAAGGCTGTTTGGAGCCGGCTAATTGGCTATTCGGATGCAAACCGTTTTTTTTATTATTATTACTGAAGAGTGCCGATTCAGTGGCCATTCAATACGTACAGTGAAAGATCAAAAAGTGTATCCGCCCATAGCAAATGTTTAAAGAGACCTCATGCTTTAAACGCCATTTGTCATTTATACTTTACTAAAGCCGACGTCTAAAGCTCAATTTTTGCGTAGTTTTATGTTATAATTTCGACTAAATTGGAAGTATCATTAATTGGAGAGTTTTTTTTTGGGTACATTATTATTATTATTATTATTATTATTATTATTATTATTATTATTATTATTATTATTTTTAAGTGGCTAGGAAAAATTATAAGTAAACAAATTGAATAAAATGGAAATGAGCCAAATAGGAAAGATGCATCTAATGTCTAATTAAAACCAATAAATTCGTTAACCCAAATATGAAAGATGGCATCCAAAGTATAATTACAACCAAAATTTGTTTAGTTGACCTTTATGGAAACGTTTCATTATTAAATGTGTATTGAATCGATTTAAAACTCAAAAGAGATCTATGCAAATCCCCACGCACGTGGGAGCGATCTAGAGTGCTCGACTATACTGTTACTGGAAGATGGACTTGGATTGTTTTCTTACAATTTATTGTGCTTTAGAGTGTAGGGTGGTAGAAGCCCAAACATAATCAAAGTCTCGAGTTCTCGACCACCCACTACAGTTGTCAATCTCCCACCAATTAATTAGAATCGGAAGTCATTGTTTAAAATGTATTTGAGAAAAAACTTTTGGGTTTTAAAACGTAAACCATTTAATTCATTTAAAAGCATTCAAGTTCACGAAGTAAATATCTTAAATGCCCATTGAGAAAACTCCTCAAAGGTGTTTTACTTTGTATTAAATGCAATTAATAAGAAAGAGCCAAATAGGAATGAAGAGCAAATTGATTTATGCCTATTATTTTTTTATTAATTGAAAATTTGATTATATTAGATAGCTAGTAAAGTAATTAATTGCCCGTTCATTTACATTTAGTTCATTAAGCAATACTTTTAAATAACATTAAAAAAGAGTTTCAAAACGATCTTGATCGTACATCTGCCCCAATCTAACTCAGATCCCCAAGCCATCCCGACCTTTCTTTGTCCTGCCATTGTGTTTTATTATAATATATATATATATATATAATGTTGTATTATTTTGAATAAAACAATAAGTGAACTTGGGCTCGGGCTTGGGCTCTTTGATCTCTTATCTTCTTTTTAGTTAACCTGTTTCCTGATAGGGTTGGAAATAAAATTAGATATGGATTGAGAAACAGAAACCTAGTGGACTAGTAGACTCCAATCCCTATAGGAAAACTGAAGCAGTTCCCTAGCTCAACGTTTCTTGTCTATATATATATACTCCTCTACTGGCAGCCTATACAGTATCTGCAAAACTATTTTCTAAATTACGTTTTTGGGTAATCATAAGATCAGTCTCGTTGTTTTTCCTTTTCTTCTTTGGTTTGTGTGCAGTAAACAGAGAAGAGTAATAACTGGCTGTTGTATCCTGGAGGTTGACGTGGTTTGTCTGCATAGAGAAGAAATGACGCAGACGAGAAACAACTTTAAAGAGAGCGTACCGATCCGTGCCTCAGCTTTCTTATAATCACTGTTTGTTCTTATTGCAGAAATTATATTCCAATAATTTTAAGGTTGTTTGACAATGAATACAAAGAAAGGTTAATATTTGTTTATCGGTTTTCGTTTATGGGTTAAGCGATTAAGAGGTACGTTATTGCATCATGATTATGATATTATCTAGTATATTATTGTCAAGATTGCTCTACTAACAGTTAGTCTGTGGAGCCAAAGGTGACAACAAAAGTATATTGGTTTAATGTTAATCATGAATTTTAGAGTGGAAACTATAATCAAAGAAAGTACTGAGATTTATATACGGTGATGGTACTTTATAATAAGAAGTGGCTAGTGTAGTGGGCAAATATCGTGCCTGGAGATGTTATTACTGATATTTCAAAACTCGAGACATTGGAATATGGATCAATGTCTCGGTATATTTCGTAGTTATTTTCAGACATTTGCAGGTATTGAGCGGGAAGGAGGAGGAAGACAAGGGACACGTGTCAAAGATTGATTGGGTCAAAACCAAATCAGGACACTATATAAAGACTGGAAGAGCAAGAGAAAAGGGATTCATTAGTTCATTGTTAGAAAAATCATTAGAAATAGGAGAGAGAAATAGAGAGAGAGAGAGAGAGAGAGAGAGAGAGAGAGAGAGAGAGAGAGAGATTGTAAATTTCTATCGCCAATCAATAAAGCTTTGATTCTATTCATCTTCTTTATTCATTTTGTTCATTAATAAGGTTGTGTGATCTTAGAACATTTGAGAAAAGGTGTTCCTAGACATTACATTGGTGCCGTCTATGCATCGAGAACAAGAAAATTTGAAGTTTTCTTCTTCTTCGATATAGAATCCATAGTTTTGTTCTACGTTTGAGTAGCAGAAGAGTGAAGGCAGGTGAGTAATACAGTGAGCCTTGAATCATAATGGCTCCAAGGAAGAAAACAAACAGCAAACGAGTGGATAATGATAATCAATCGCAAACAAGAAATACAAGAGCTTCCGTGAGTCGGCGATACCAGGAGGAGCTAGAACATGGAAGGTGACACTTTAATTCAAGAGATTTTGAAAAGTTTGAGGGAAGTGGAACGGCAAAATGTGATATTACTAAAGGAGAACCAAGAGATGAAGAAGGGAAGTTCGAGTGTGGTGGTCAAGGATATCCAGGGAGACGAGGAAGAGGAGTGTAGTTCAAAATCGGGTAGTCATTTTGCGGAAAAAGCATCGGAAAGACATGAAAGAACTACAGAAGCTTCGCCGATACTTGAAATGCCGATACCACAACCCATCACCAAAGAGATGATACAGGAAATGATGCAGAACCACCTTCTTGAAAAGACTTTGGCTTCGATAAGGAAACTGGCAGACGATGTTAGTAGAAATCCGATACATAATAGCGTCAAGATGATGCCCATTCCATCAAAGTTAAAACTTCCGAAGTACACCCAATATGATGGGATGTCAGATCCGATGGACCATCTATTGGGATATCGACATTAGTTTTCGATATACAAAGGTACAACTTATCTGGATTCATTATTATGTAAATCTTTCTCCTCAAGCCTGAAGGGGAAGGCGTTAAAGTGGTTCTGTTCTCTACCGCAAGGGTCGATATCATGTTATCGAGAGATTGAAGAGAAGTTTTTGTCCAATTATGGTCATCAGCGAGTAAAACCGAAACAGGTGTCAGTCTTGTTCCAGCTTAAGCAAGGGAAGAAGGAATCTTTAAAAACTTTCTTATCGCGGTTTAAGGCAGAGGCACAGCTAGTGGAGCATTTGGATCAATCGAAAATGACAGTAGTAATGGCGTTTCAGACAGGACTTATTCCAGGTTCTGACATGCACAAATATATGCTTCGAAAGGAGATCAAAACTCTGAGAGAATTGTATGATAAAACTGAAAAAGATGTGCAAGTTGAGGAGGGAATTATGGCAGCATCGAATCAGTCAGTATTACAGGTATCGGAATCAAGTAAGTCTGCTAAAGAGGATAATTACAATAAGTCTGATAAGAGGAAGACGGTAAATTCTTATGCAAAGGTGGAGAACCAACCATCACAGAAAAAGAGGTTTAAAAGATCGCTAAAAGAAGAGTTAGATCACAGCAATTATATCGCCATTAATACAACAGTGGAGGATATCTTAAGGAGGGTGGGGAAAGAACCTTATTTCCAGCATCTGATTCACAAGCTCAGAGAAATAGCAGATAAACCTTTCTGCAATTTCCATAAGGTGAAGAATCATGAAACAAATAAGTGTTTACAACTACTCAGAGAAGTGGACAGATTAATGCGAGATGGGAAGCTTTGCAAGTTCAGAGCGGATGCTCGGCCAGAAGTAACAGATATGGTGAACGATAAGCCTTTATGAGTGATCAATATGATTTACAAAGGAGTTATCCCACAGAAGAAGATTATAACGGATAAAATCCGAAAGATATCGACAATGAGGGAGGTGCTAGAGGTGAACATAGAGCCGATACCAGTGAACCCCTCATTAGTAGCGGCAAGCATACCTAGAGCTATTATGTTTGTTCCCGATGATTTGTCAAAAGTGATGTTACCTCATGATAATGCATTGTTAATTACATTAAGGATATCTGGCTCTGATGTGCAGAAAGTATTGGTGGATTTTGGAAGTTTGGTTAATATTCTGTTTTGGAAAGCATATACAGGTATCGGATTTGATGAGTTGCATCTAAAAGAACCACAGTTTAATTTGTTTGGCTTCAATGGAACTTCAACCAGACCAGCTGGAGAAATAAAATTACCAGTAAGGGCAGGTCCATAGACAATAATGACTAAGTTTATATTCATCAAGCATCACTCGGATCATAATGCTATTTTGGGAAGAAAATGGATACATGCTATGAGAGCGGTTCCCAATACTTTTTATCAGGTTATTAGATTTTCGACTGCTTTTAGACCACATGAGATACGAGGTGATCAGTCAGAATCTAAGAAGTGCAATTTTGTTACTGTGAAAGGTATGATGAAAGGAAAAAAAAAAATACTGGGGGCGTATCAGAAGATACCAAATAGCAATTAACAGAGGATTTATCTTTAAAATTCAATACCACGAAGCATCAGCAGGATTTTAGATTCACGTCAGAGTTGAAGACAGATATAGAAGTAGTTCCAAGAAAAACAATGGAGGAGGTACAAAAAGTTAATATCGGTCAGAATAATGAAAGTTGTATCACTTTTATTGGAACAGAGCTGAGTGCGAGGGTCAGGCAAGATTTGGTAGATTTCGATCTTAAGAATAAATAAAGATGTATTCGCTTGGTCGATGACAGATCTCCCGGGTATTGACCCTCTTATATGTTCTCATAAGTTGAATATGCGAGAAGGAGCAGTTCATGTGTATCAGAAGCATAGGAAAGTTCAGCCGATATACGCAGATGCAGTGCAAAATGAAATAAAAAAGATGTTGGAATGTGGAATCATTAAGGAAATCGATAACTCAGAATGGGTGGCAAATATTGTTGTTGTCCCAAAAAAGAATGGAAAGGTTAGGATCTGTGTGGATTTCACCGATGTTAACAAAGAGCGTCTGAAAGATTATTATCTGATGCCTAGGATTGATGAATTGGTCGATCGAACAACGGGTTTTGAGTTGCTGAGTTTTTGCGATGGGAATTCAGGGTATTTTCAAGTTGTCATGGCAGTTTTAGATCAGTTAAAAACAACGTTCGTTGTGGAAGGAGGTCTTTACTATTTTGTTCGAATACCATTTGGTCTAAAAAAATGTTGGAGCAACGTATCAGCGGTTGGTTGAGAAAATGTTAAACATCTGATTAAACAGATTGTGGAAGTCTATATCGATGATATGGTAATCAAATAAAAAAAAGCAGAAAATCATGTTAAGGACCTCGATACAGTGTTTCAGATATTCAGACAATTTAATATGAAGCTCAACCTAGAGAAATGTACTTTTGGGGTCAGTTTAGGGAAATTTATGGGGTATATAGTCACAAAAAGAGGTATAGATGTGAATCCATACCAAATTTGAGCTATTCAGCAGATGCCTTCTCCGAGTACTAGAAACCATATACAAAGGCTGATAGGAAGAATTGCAGCTTTAAATAGGTTCATATCTAGAACTTCTGACCGATGCAAACCTTTATTCAAGTTGTTGAAAAAGAATACAAAGTTCATATGGGAGGAAGAATGTGAAGATGCTTTCTTAGATTTAAAGAAGTATCTACAAGAAGTGCCAACTTTGATAAAGCCGGAGGAAGGTGATACTTTATTTTTATATTTAGTAGTATCGGATTTTGCTATTAGTTCGGTATTAGTAAAAGTGGAAAATGGGGCTGAGCGACCTGTTTATTTTCAATCCAAAACAATGCTGGATGCTGAAACTCTATATTTGATGTTAGAAAAATATGCGTTAGTCCTTCTTTATTCTACTTAAAGGTTGAAACCTTATTTTCAAGCCTATTCAGTCATTGTCATGACAAATCTTCCGTTAAAGCATGCATTAGCTAAAACAGCCAAATCAGGAAGAATGGCGAAGTGGTCAATACTTATTGATGAATTTGGAGTTGAGTATCGGAATAGGGTTTCAGAAAAGAGCCAAGTATTAGCGGATTTTTTAGCAGATTTTCCTGCTGAGGATGAAAATTGGGATATTGAATAAGATAATGGTTTACAATTGAAAGAACCGGATGATGTGATGGATGAGGATGATCCATGGGTTAGTACAAATGGATGGAGACTTTTTGTTGATGGGTCATCAGGTCAAAAGGGATGTGGTATCGGAGCGGTTTTGATAACACCAGACAATCAGAGATTGGAATCAGCAGTTACCTTAGGGTTCCACGCGTCTAATAACTAAGCAGAATATGAGGCGTTGATTACAGGATTGGAAATGGCTACATCATTAAATGTCAAATAATTATCTATATTAAGTGATTCTCACCAAATCAATGGAGGATATTCAGCTAAATGCGACAATATGATTGATCATTTGAATTGCGTTAGAAAGAAGCTCCAGAATTTCAGCAGAATCAAATTTCAGCACCTCGATCGAGGAGAAAACCAATATGCAAAGCATATCTCGCTGCTACGCTGGAAAATACAGAGGGATGTATGTTGCAAGTGGGTGTTCAGCAGAATCCAAGTATTGATATGAAGCATCCTGAGATTATGGAGATAGATACGCTGCATCATGGTTGAGCAGTTATATTTTATTTTTGTCTAAAGGGGAGTTACCCAAGGATAAAAATGAGGCTAGAAGAATAAAATCTGGAGCTGAAAGATATCTGCTAATAGAGGATGACTTATATCTGAAAAATCCTGGGGGACCGCATTTGAAATGTATATCGGCGACCGATGCTAATCAAATCATCGCAGAGATACATGAAAGGGAGTGCGGAAATCATTCAGCAGAGAGATCTTTGGCTAATAAGATAACAAGGCAAGGATATTTCTTGCCACAAATGCGAAGGGATTGCCTTTGATATGCAAAGAAGTGCATTCAGTGTCAGAAACATAGTCATGCAATTCATGTTCCAGCAGAGGAATTGCACTGTGTGTCGAACCCATGGCCATTTGCTTTGTGGGGGATGGACATTGTTGGACCTCTAATACCTAGGAGAGGCAAGAAAAGGTTCATGCTGGCTGTGACTGATTACTTTACTAAATGAGTAGAGGCTATAGCTTTGCAACATATAAGGGAGCAGGATATTATGGTTTTTTGTTTGAAAAAGTGGTATGTCGATATGGTTTACCATATGCCATCATATCGGATAATAGTCCTCAATTCATTGGAAGCAAGGTGAGAGATTTCCTAGAATCATATAAGATCAAACACTTCACATCGGCACCTTATTATACGCAGGGGAATGGATAAGCTGAAGCGACAAATAAGACTATTATGGATAATATCAAAAAGAAGTTAGAGGATAAGAAAGGTTTATGGGTCGATGAGCTAAATAGTGTGCTATGGGCATACAGAACAACTCCAAGAGTAGCTATAGGAGAGTCGCCATTTACTCTGGCCTATGGGATGGAAGCAGTAACTCCAACTGAGATGGTAGTACCTGATCAAGGAAGAAAAATGTAATTACCTTTTCTATGAAATCACAAAAGGTTGTTAAGCGCTCTGCAGGAGTTACAACATGCATAACAATCTTATCTTTTGGAAGAACGCAGTTGGAAGACAGGGTCACACCTAAGTCTTCAGGAGGATTATCGGCGAACAGTGAGGCGTTTAATGGAATATATGTTCCATCACATAGATGAAATACAGGCTTGAAGAGTTCACTGGTATCATTAGAAGGAATAGATTCGAGTGTTTTTCCTTCAGCAATCCCACTCTCCCCCCAAGTTTTTCGTTTCTTGGAACTAGAGTGACTATGTGTATCTTGAGACGAAGTACGAAATATGTCTTTAGGAGGAGCATAATGCTTGTCTTTAGAAGAAGAAGTCCGAATGTTTGAAGGTGGGGGCAGGATGCTGTTTCTGTGGAGCTTTGGCCGATGTAGTGTCAGCAGCTTTCTATTTTCCTTTATCAAGAAATTGGCGACTAACATTTGGGTTCGCTGACAATCGAGGTGCCATATCTGTATACAATAAACGATGCTGGTCAAATATATTTTGTAAAATTGGATATTCATAAAAATCAGGAACTTCTTTTTTAATTTGGGGAAAAATATTTGGAGTCATGGTAAGATTGTTATCTAAATAATTGAAGAAACTGTTGGGAAGACTAGGAGGTAGTTCATGCAAAGCAAAGGAGGACACAAGAAAAGAAGGATCATTTAAAGGATTTGTTGAAGGAGATTGAGTGGGAATTGGCGACTGACCCATTTTGTGAAGAGCCCGAATCTGAAGAACATAAAGAGGAGCTCGGTAATTTTTTATGTCAGGAAGAGCAACAGTAAGGCGAGGGTTCCCTTCTTTATCAGCCCCAGTTCTGACATCGATTTCTTCATCGGTTCCTTCTAAGAGTTTGAGCACTCTGTCTGAATTCCCACGAGCTTTTTCAAAATAAGGGAAAAGTACTGAAAAGATACAGAAAGGTTGGGATCTGTAAAGTCCTGAATTATTATTAAGGGTATTTTTGTAAATTTCATATTAAATCTAGGGTCATTTATGTAAATTGGTCGTCGGGTTTATATTTCCATCGTACAAAACTTAAGGAAACTTAACTCCGACTCTAAGCCCGTTAGATAAGCAAATCATTATCTAAAATTTGACCAAAATGTCGGTTAGCGGTTTTCTACGCTCAAGTCGGCACGAAGTTAATGTACTTTACACGCATGATTGGGTCATCGTTATAGCATGCGGTGAGATAGAATATAAAAGATTAAACTTAGCGGGATGGGCCGGAAAAATAATTACGACGCTAAGTCAAAATTCGCTAGTGGTTAGGAGTCTAAGTATGACGTTAGGCCTAATTTAGTCATGGTGGGCTTGGGCCTTAATGAAACATAACAAGCAAAAACAAAAAAACAAAACAAAAAGCCCAAAACCAAAATCGCACCAAACAACCAAAATCGCACCCATCTTCCCCAATTTCTCAATCCTTTAAACCCTAGGTGAGAGAAACTCAAATTCTCTCAAATTCGGTGATTAGAACCAACAATTCCTCACACCTAATCGTAGTAACACTAAAACCAAGCGTGAAGATTCAAATTGAGTGGAATTTCTTCGTACCGCCGCTGCCGGATGAGTTTAATTGTTCCAAACAACTAGTTTGAACTCGACGTCGATAGTTGGGGATGTATTGATGAAATATTGAATGGGGGTATGGTATTTCGGCAGTAGCAGTTGGAGTAGAAGTGAATTCGAGCATACCGAAGCGAAATCGCGGCGAAAGGTGAGTTTGAATTCGTTTCAAATAAATAGTTAGTTTCAATTTCGATTACTTGAGGGTGTAATGCTGAAATTGATTGTATTGGGGGTGTTGAAGGTCGGCAAAGGGCAGTTTGAGGAGCTAAAGTGGAGGGAAACAACAAAGTGGAGCCGAAAATTCTTGGAGTGCGTTGGGTTTTCGCGAAAGGTTAGTGAATTTCGCCTACAAATCGATAGTGTAAACTCGATTTCGAGTTAATTAGTGGTATTGGATGAAAGATAATTGAATGGGGTGGTTGTTATGTCGACAACAGCTGTGGTTGGCGATAGAGTGGAGCGATTTTTGGGTGGAGCAGCGAGCTAGGAGCGATTTTTGCTGCTGACTTGGTAAGAATTTGGTTATTCATTTCAAATTCGAGAGATTCATGTCGATTTACAACTGTTAATGTGAAGTTCGAGATTCATGTCGATTTATAACCGTTAATGTACATTTCGAGATTTAATATGAATCGGGCGGTGTGGGATTGGTTGTAGTTGAAATTGGGAATTTGAATTGAGATGTGATAGGATTGGCGCCCGATATGAGGGCCTGCCATGGCCGAAATAGCCGTAGAGCCCGTCAGAGTAACAGTGGCCGAAATGGCTTGTAGCTCATTGACCGTAGTTATAGGAAAAAAAATTCCCGAAACCAAATCCTTAGCGTCGAGATTCTTTTCGACGCTCAGATAATAAATTTTTTCTCGTTAGTTTGATAAACTCTAATGACCGACGATACATCTAATGTTATAGGAGTGATCTCGAAAGTGAATTTGATTAAGTGGGCTTGATTCGTTAAGTGGGCTTGAGGAGAACGGAGCTTGCTAAGGTAGGAACCTACATACCAATATATAGCCCTTATTTTCATGCATGATTTGAATTGTTTAACTAGGAAATAGATAGTTATGCGATCAACCATGCATGTATATATGATATTCATGTTTTGCAATCAGATTTCCTCGCTATAAACTATATATATATATATATATATATATATATATATATATATATATATATATATATATATATATATCGTCGGTGAAATGGGTTTTCAGAAAATCGGGGTAGCGAGGGATTGTTTTCTCGTTAAAAGTGAAAAACTGGTTTTGGGAAGGTTCAAGGCTCTTGTCTCGATGGGAGACAGAGATGGATTTTGTAATGCGGTAAGGATTACCCGGTTGTTTTGTAACTAGGTGCGAGGTTCCGATTGTTCCCGGATGGTCGTGTTATTTTACGATGATTCGCCGCTTTAGGAATCATCGGTTGTTATTTACTATGACCGCCCGTTTGGGAGTCATAGGTTGTTCTACTTTCGAGGATGGTAAATCCAGAACTCACACCTACATAATCAACGCTTTTAAAAGAAAAACTACATAGGTAACTAGAGTATTTGAAAATAATCGGTAATATGAGTATATATATATAGATATTACTATGTTTATCACGAGGATTTAGAAAAGGAATTGTGAATTCCTATAAAGAAGGAACCGCTTGTCGCATTTCGAGACGGCAGTCAAGCTCTAGGATTCCAACGTGGTGTACACCTTCGAGGTGGTGGGCCACCTTTAAAGGGATGCATCACCGGATGTAGTCCGGGAATTCCTTTTCTACTTTTCTAGATAACCATGCTTGTCGCGTCACACTGTTGTATGGTGATTAGCTTGAGTGGGGTTACATGCTACCTCGATGAGGTTTAGGCGTGAGGAGTGAGAGTTTAGTCCACTCGGATGTGTCGATCCCGAAAGCAGTGCTGTCGTCGAACGGTTGACCACCGTAAGTTAGGTGACAGCCGCATGGGGGTCGTGGGTCACAGGCCCACCGAGCCCTAAAAAGCTTTGGGGATTTTGTGTGTCTGAACACAACAACGGCATTTCATCTCCCTGCAGGGTAAAATCGAAAACAACGGTGCATGGTTCACACCGGGAAGTATCGAACCGAGATTGCCTGTGCGGATCTGGTACCAAGTACCGTACCCTCACCATTCTAATAGGATGCAGCGGCCACAATAGTTGTATGATGATTGTGAAAAAAAAAAACTCTATTTTGTATATCAATGAAGCATGTCGAGATGATTTCTGCTAGTTAGTGATGTATATATACATAGTCACAATATTTGAATACTATTATAGAAACCCTGCATGTTTTAAATGTTTTCTATAAGTAGACTATTTATTGGTTATGTGTGTTTCTACTAGGCATAGCTGTTGCTCATCCTACTTAACATTTCAGACGAGCCAGTTGTGGAGAAGGTATTCCCTAACCCTAGTGATGACGGTTATGGTGATCTGGGAGGATTTCCTTATACTTGACGAGGACAGAGTCAAGCACATACTTTTGGATGTATAGAGATAGTTTAGCCATTTTGGTTGTATATATATAGAGCTCCGCTCATTTTGATGTAATCTTTGATGTATTTAAGTAGCAGTTACACTTACATAGTTGGTGGATGGGATTTGATGTTGTTTAAGAGGTTGGGTTGTGTATATATGGTTGTTGGAAGGGTATTATGAAATGTATAGGTTTATGACAGGTTTTAGGGTTTACGAACGTCGATTAAACAAAGGAAACTCTACCGAAATTTCGGTAGAATCGGGATGGTGTCGGCCTCGAGATTCATTCCATGTCCTCGGGATGTGTGTTGGGTCTCGGGGCGTGACAGGATCAGAGTTGGATTCCGATATATATAAATATCGAAATTGTATCAGAAGGAGGATATACCTGAAGAATTGAAGACTTGATGTTTCAGAGAGGGTTTCGCTGGAGTATCGACACTTTCCCAATCACCCAAAACGATGATAGGATACTTGGTCCATTCCTTGTCGCTTTTTCGGTTTTTGCAGATGATACCTTTGATGTTGGAACGGTTGTGTTTTTTGGGGTAAAAATATCCAAGAAGTTTTTCACCGAATTTATAGTGCCTAAGGATATCGGATAGTCTGATTCTATCGGCTTCGTACTTTTCTGGGGAGAGGTGGTTATTGTAATAATTACATATAAATATTAACCTCCAGAAATTTCCCATACCTTGACTAGGGAAAATATTCAGATGGTTTAGCATTTCGCGATCGAGATTGGTCAGAGGAAATCTCAATCTAGTGGCAAGTTGGCCAACAGTAACAATGATCGCTCGTCTGGTGCCACTCTGACATTTGGTAAAGGTCCGAGTACCAGCATAGTGTTGCAGATAAAGGGATGTGGGAATTTGATAAGCAGTCTGAACTAACACTAGATTGGGTCTTTTGATGAAGAAAGGGCTGAGTCCATGTTTTTATTGACTTGTATCTTCAACAGTTTCGTGCTAAGATTATGAGGCAGTGGTTTCAAAAGGATGACAAGGAATCCCTTCTACAACATAAGACAAATCCCAAGAAGTCTGGGATCGATATGGTCTCGAAAAAGTAGAGGCAAGATTATGGCTACGAAGTCTATCGTCAGAATGGGTCTCTTCACTATTAATGCTATCATCAGAGAGGATATCTTCACTCGCCATTGGAAGGACTATAAACAAAGATGGGAGGACAAAGGTAATCTTGGTATTGTCAATTTAATATATATGACATATTATCGATGGTTTTTGTTTATTTATTATCGGAAATTTTGATATAAAGGTTACTATATCAGAAATTTCGATATACGTTTTTAACAAGTTGATATATCCGATGGGCAAAACAGTACAAAAAGAAATATCTAAACAAATCATCTTAAGACACTAAAGATGTAAACTTTGAAACATTATCAAACATACTAGAAGTGCTATCTACAATAGTATAAACACAAGAGTAGACAAGTTTATGACATTCAAAATTCTAGAAGACTTGAAAACCCTAGAGATAAGTATTTTATTTTTTTTATAAACTAATTATGGTAAGATATAGTCTAGTAAAACTAACAAGATGCAGGAGATTACAAGCATACCTGCAAGAGTGGGATTTCTTTCTAAGAATTTGAGGGCAAGAATGCAGCACAGTAGAAACGAAGCAAGGAAAATCGCGTTCTAGAGGGGAGGTAGCGTATGGGAGAAGCTTAAAGTTGTAGGAAAGATAAACGGTTCGTTTTAAATTTTTGTCTGACAATATGGACCAGGTCAATATTTGGGCCCAAACTAATATAACCGCTTCTCGAAAAATTGAAATTTTTTAGCAAAATTTCAAATTTTTGAGAGGGGGAAATGTAGTTGGCAAATATCGTGCCTGGAGATGTTATAACTGATATTTCAAAACTCGAGACATTGGAATAAGGATCAATGTGTCGATATATTTCGTAGTTATTTTCAAACATTTGCAGGTACTGAGCGGGAAAGAGGAGGAAGACAAGGGACACATGTCAAAGATTGACTAGGTTAAAACCAAATCAGGACACTATATAAAGACTGAAAAAGCAAGAGAAAAGGGATTCATTAGTTCATTGTCAGAAAAATTATTAGAAACAGGAGAGAGAAATGAGAGAGAGAGAGAGAGAGAGAGAGAGAGAGAGAGAGAGAGAGAGAGAGAGAGATTGTAAATTTCTATCGCCAATCAATAAAATTTTGATTCAATTCATCTTCTTCATTCATTCTGTTCATTAATAAGGTTGTGTGATCTTAGAACATTTGAGAAAAGGTGTTCCTAGACATCACAGCTAGGTCCTTATTGGAAATATCAAGAAAGAATCAAGTGAAGAATCCGCTGAAGTAGTACGACTCCTTGAGCAAGAAAAGTTGTTTTTATCAGTCACGCCAGTGGTTTCTGGAGGTGCACCTTTTCTTTCAGGGTGGGTGCTCATGTGACCAAACATCACTTTCTCATAAGGGAAGAGTTTTCCCTCGAGATTTTCCTTTTGATCAACGTTTCCGCCGACTATGAAAGAGATTGTTTTAGGGTCATTGTACTTCCTCTTCATCACAGAGAGATTCTTGTGGTTTCGTTCCACTTCATCCTTATGCCTATATGTCATTGACAGTGATTGTGCAGTAGCAACGTGAACCCTTCTTGATCTGACCGAGCGCACAAGGTGTCCATACTGTGTGGCGGTGAATTTTTTTTTCATCGGAGCTGGTCTTAATGGGTTAGCTGTATATATCATGATGCTTCTTTTTGGAAGGTTGTCCCTTCGAGTTGGAGTTGGATTTGCAAACCAGTTCGAGATTTTGAGATTATCGGAAAAGAAAAAATAGTTAGAAATTCAGAATGGTAGGATAGTTTTGATGAAAATGGCTATAACGTTTTGATCGATGATCGGATTCACAATCCGTTTTTTGCGTTAGAAAGCTAACTCAAAGATGTTTCCAACGGTGTATGGCTTGAAGCCTAATTCATTCAGGTTTACAGATCTTTATGGGCCAATTTCCCATCAAATAGCGAAACGTGATAATCCAATTTTTCAATCGGATAGGTATCGTATTCTTTACCAAATCTATGCAATTCCTTTGTTTTATATTGTGAGATGAATTAAAACATAGAATTACATGCTAAGGCTTTTAATTTAAAGAAGCTTAAAATCTAAGACTATATGTTATAGTTATTTATCTAGTCAATATGTTGTGGCATTGGGTGTTGATTAACATGCTTTGAAAGGCTTTTAAATTGACTAGATATAATTGTTTGAGATTAATTTTTCTTTTGTACATATATGATCACAAAGTTTGGTGTCTTTGTTAGTAAGAGATATGCATGTAAGGAGATATTGAAATTTGTTGATCCCACATCAAGTAGTAATGGAGCTACACTTCTATTGATATAGAACCCCACACCTTAGATGAGGTCCAACTGAGGATTGGGCCAAGTGATGGCTAAGGTTGGGGACAGTATCAATCTTGGGTGAGAGATCTGTGAGGGTACCATGGATGATTTTGTTTAATTCTATTGGTTTAACTCTTAATTTGAATGATGATGATTTTGTACACGGTGAATCTTGCACTAAGGCCAAAATCACAAAGAAATCTCACAAGTCAGTTGTAAGAAGTACAAATTTGCTAGACTTGGTATACACTGATATTTGTGAGCTTGAAGGTGTTATGACTAAAGGTGGTAAAAGATATTTTATTACATTCTTTGATGATTGCTCGAAACTTACAAATGTTTATTTGCTGAAGGATAAAAATGGTGTTTTTTATTCTTTTAAAACTTATGTACTTGAGGTTCAAAATCAACATGATAGAAACATTAAAGTAATTCAAAATGATTGAGGTACTTGATATAGTTCTGCTAATTTTAATCTTTTTCTTATAATCATATGGTATTATTCATGAGATGACAACTCTTTATTCACCTGAAATGGAGTAGATGAACGTAAGAACATAACACTTAAGGGATTAAAGCTGTTTTAACTGTATGCTATATGTGTGCTGGATAGAATGGTTAATTCTAAGACAAAGGTTACACCTTATGAGCTATGGAAGAACAGGAACCTAATTTGAGTACTCCAGAACATAGGGATGTCTGGCTTTTGTAAGGAATCATAATCCTAAAATCTCAAAGCTTGAGAGTAAGTCTTTTACGTGTCTTTTTAGGAAATGCTATGGACAACAATGCCTATGTTTTTCTAGATATGAAGAGTAATGTTTTTGTTGATCATCTTATGCTGAGTTTCTTGAAGATAGATTTCCATATTTATCTAGAAATAATGGAGGTGCTAATGGGGGAATTATCCTCCAAGGCCCCTAATATTGATGTTTCTGACACTGACATATCTAGATTGCATGATAGAATTATGGACACAGAAGATGAACCTAGAAGATCTAAAAGAGCTTAGGGTCACTAAGGTTTTGGGACCCGACTTTGTCACTGTACTTTGGAAGAAGATACCTCTTCTATTGAAGAAGCTCTCGCATCTTTTGATTTTGAGTTTTGGAGAAAAGTCATTCAAGTGAGATTGATTCTCTCATAGAAAACAAAACTTGGAAACTTATTGATTTGCCTATTGGTTGTTAAACTATAGGAATCAAATAGGTTTTAAGAAGGAAGTTTAAAACCAATGGTTCAGTGGACAAGTTTAAAGCAATGCTTGTTATCAAGGGCTTTAGACAGATAGAGAACTTTGATTTCTTTGACACATATTCACCTGTTACACGGATAACATCCATTAGAGTATTATTTTCTGTTACTGCTGTTTATAATCTTGTTATTCATCAGATGGATGTTAAGACATCCATTCTAAACGGGGACTTAGAAAAGGAGATTTACATGGATCAGCCAACAGGATATGTGGAACCAGGTAATGGTAAAAAGGTATGCAGATTACTTAAGTCACTTTATGGGTTGAAACAGGCACCTAAACAGTAGCATGAGAAGTTTGATAACTATAGAGGTTTGGTGTTTAGGGGACAACGACCTGATGTTCTATTTGATAGGAAATGGTTGCACTCTTCTTGGGATAAAAGTTGCCTACGTATCAAGTTTCTTATAGATGTTTAAGCCTTACGTAGTTCATCTCTTTCTACTTATAGATGTTTGAGCTGACTTTCCTTATTTGCTTCAGGCCGTTATGAATTGTAGATCCACATTGTGTGCTATCTTGATGATTCGCCATTACTTTGATGTTATAAAGTAAATGTCTTCTTGATTGGTGTGTTGACTGAGCTCTAGGATTGTGCTAGATGATTTGCTTCCATACATGGCTGTAATTAATGCTTGGGACGTCCTAGGTTTGGGTCGTTGGTGCATTTTGATGGATTGGTAGGAGCTGATGGAGTATGACCTGGTGTGTGGACAGGTGTACTGTAGTGCAGAACGGAGGGTATTTACACAACCCCCTTTATTTGATCCATTCTTTGGACAATTATTGTGTGAAAAAAAGGCTAAAATAAAGCTTTAAAACACGTGTCGGATAGCTGGTTGGTTTAATTGGTTTTTGAAAAATGTGCGGGAACTGTTGGGATGGATTTGTGGGCCCAAAATCGCGGCGGTTTGTGGGCGAGTTATCATTGCATTTGTGAATACGAAAAATGTTTGTTTTTCTCGAGGTTTGCACAGCCAAAGGGTTTTCGTGTGGGAAAGGCCTTTCATCTTTTCATTCTACCAATTCAAGCGAAGAAAAAACATAGAGAAAAAGAAAAACAAACCAACCTTTCTCGTCCTTTTGTTTTCCAAGTGTGTTTCTTTGAAAAACTTGATCTTTGTTTCTTTTTGATTTCATAATGTCTATGACCAGTGATAGTTTGAGTGGGGAAGTGGAGGTAGATCAGTGGAGAGAGAAAATCGTAAGTGATGGGGATGATGGTTAGAGTTCGTAGTGGAGTTGGGGCTTCATCGTCTTCTTCAATGGAGACGATGGCTGAGGAGTTGGGGCCTAGGTCGCTTTATGTTGATCTAAAGGAGGAGTTTGGTTGGGTAGATGCCGACCTGGCCATGTACGACCTGAGTGGAGAGAGGAGGTTGTATAACAATGATTACGTATCTCGGGATGGGGGTGTCGTAGTTTGTTATGGTTAGTTGAAAGTTGGGATGAGGTTGAGCCAGTTGCCCAGAAGTGGAAAGGGTCGGGGAGTGTGGCCCCAAGTAACAAGAGTGGTGAAGATGTCCTAGATAGGCTTGTCACCTATGAGGACCCAGTGAGCGGGCTGAGGAAGTTTGTGATGAATAAGGACTGTAGCTTTAAGTCCTCGTTAGTTGCTGGAGAGCATTGCCTTAGATGGAGATAGGCACCAGCTGGAGACCGGGAAGGACTTGCGGGTGAACCAGAAAGATATGGATCGCTCCCTTTGCTCTGTAAGTGTCTCTCCGACCTGAGCCTTGTCTTTTTCTTTGACTTTACTGCTTTCTGATTTACTTTGTTGGATGTCAGGTCCTAGCTATGTATAGGAAGCTAAAAGAGATGGCCCTTATCTCCGACCTATACAAGAAGGAGCTGAATGCTGCCAAGGAGGCCTATGACAAGCTGATCGCTATTCAACAGGTGGAACAAGCTAAAATGTCTGGGCTGAGATCGCAGGTCGGGGATATTGCTGGGAAGGTGGCGTTGTTGCAACCCTCTCTTAATGCATCTAGGGTGGAGGTTCAGCACTGGATCGGTGAGTGCAAGAATGCACGGGTCGTTGTTGAAAGAGCTCAGATAGAGTACAACGACATGGTTTATCTGGTAGAGGGTGGGGATGTCTACGTTCTAGTGGATGACTATATGGAACTAGAACATAAGTACCAGATCCTCAAGAGGTCGGTCAAAAGTGCTGCAACAGAGCTATGGATAGTGTTGTTGCAGATGCTAGTAGACGATCTAATCTACCATCCGATCTTGGTGCTGCTCCAGCCGTTCTGCCAACTGAAGAGGTCTCCACCAAAGTTGTAAATGCAAGTTGTGATCCCGCTAGTGGCCCAGTTGGTGAAGAGGGTGGTCCACTGGAGCCCTTGAATGTGGAAAATCTTTCTCGTGTTGATTGATCTTGATCTTGCTGTTTTTGTGTTGAGGTTTGGTTGACAATTCTTTGAACAATGTTTAAATATTTCTCTTGTTTGATACTGATACCTAATATTTTTTATGGTGGGGGTGTTGAGGTCGTTTTCTCAGGATAATCTGGGGGCTCTAGTACCTAACCAAATTTTTATAAGAAGTAAAATATTTAAATTACTTACTTGTTCTGCTTTGATATTATCTTTGAATGTTGCATGAATGTGATTACTTTCGTTGCTTTTTTATTTGTTGTATGACGACCTGTGCTGTATAGTAGCAGTCTTGACGACCTGTTGAACTATGGTAGATCGTCTAATGTTCAAAGGTCGTGATTGTTTGGTTCACGACATGATTAGATGAGCGTAGCTGTCACCTAGGTCTCCTCATGTGTGTTTGATTGGGTCGTTCCTTTTGGGGGAACTCCTATTGACTAATAACTAGCCTTTGAGTGGAAGTTATAGGTGAGCCAAGCTTAACCCTTTTCAAAGGCCTTAAGTTGACTTTGGGTCCTTTTGGGGGTCCCATATGTTTGTATTTGACTGATAATTGCATAAAATTTACAGTTGAATCATGTTTAACCCATGGCATTGGTGTTAAGTTGATTTACGGTCCTTTTGGGGGACCTTGGGTTGGATTTGATTGGTAATTAACCACTGCGTGGTAATTATAGGTGAGTTGCTCTTAACTCCGTCTTTGGTGTCCGACTTGACGTTTGTCGTCCCAGATTAGGTAGCTATTACAAGATGTGTGGTACTCATATAATGTAAAGATGACATTTGTACGCGAAATGCTGATGAAATTTTATTCATGTTGACTGATACATCTGGAGAAAACGTATTGATAAAAACGCTTGAAGAGAGCTGTATTCCAAGGTCGGGGAAGCATATCACCGAACTGCATTTTGATCCAGTATGCTCCATTTCCAATGACTTTGTCAACAATGTAGGGGCCTTCCCATATTAGGTCGAGCTTGGCTGGAGCTAGTGTCTTCTTGAGGACTAGGTCGCCAGCTTGGAAAGATCTTGGGACGACCTTCTTGTTGTAAGATCGTTGGATTATTTGGTGGTACCGAGCTAGGGATATTGCAGTTGTTTCTCTTCGCTCTTCTAGGAGATCGACTTCTTTTGTCAAGATGTTGTCATTTTCTCTTGATTCGACGATGTCAGAACATGTGGTTGTGATTGTGAGTTCTGATGGTATGATTGCTTCTGTTCCGAAACAAAATGTGAAAGGAGACTCATTGGTATTGGCTCTGGCTATTATTCTATATGCCTATAGAATATTCTCGAGTTATTCTGCCATTGGCTTTTCTTGCTCTCCAACTTCTTTTGGAGATTTTCCTTGATTGCTTTGTTGGTAGCCTCTGCCTAACCATTGCTCTGTGCATATCTAGGTGTAGAAAATGCTTGAATGATGCGCCATTTTTGTAGAAATGTCTTGACTTGTGAGCCAGCAAATTGAGTTTCGTTGTCCATGACGAGGGTGTGGGGTAGACCAAATCTTGTGATGATATTGGTCCATATGAAGTTGATGACGTGGACTTTTTTTATTTGAACTAGTGGGATTGCTTCAACCCATTTGGTGAAGTAATCTGTGGCTGCTATGACGTATTTGAGTCCTGTTTTCTTTTGTGGGATGAATGGTCCCATGATGTCTAGCCCCTACATATAAAAGGGCCATAGGCTGGCTATATTGATCAATTCTCGTGCTGGACTTAGATGGTTGTGTCCAAATATTTGACATTGGTGGCATTGGAGAACGTACTTCTTTGTCTCGATGTGCATGCCTGATCAATAATACCCTTAGGCGATTACTTTATGAGCCAGAGATCTTGCTCCTACATGGTGGCCATATTCACTTTTGTGAATTTCGTCGAAGATGAGTTGACCTTCGCGTGGAGTTATACACCTTAGGTGGGGTCCTCCTGCGGATTTACGGAACAATCATCCATTGATTACGGTGTATCTGGGAGCTCGGAATTTTATTGCACGAACGATCTTTGCTTCTGATGGGAGCTCACCATGTAAGAGAAATTTCAGAAATGGGCCTATCCAAGATTGAGTGATCTCTTTTTCGGATGAGGGCTGAAAGTCTGTGAGGCTGTTGACACTTTCTTGCTAGTATGCGGGCCTCTCCAAGATGTCAATGTAGACTGTGGTTGGACATGTCTCTTGGGTCTTCGAGGCTAAGAAAGCCAAGCTGTCTGCATACCTGTTATCCTCTCGATGAATGTGTTCCAAGGAGAATGTTTTGAACGAGCTGATGATGTCATTGACGACCTGAGCGTTTTTGGCTAGATTTGCTCCGTTTGTTATATACTCTTTGGTGATCTGTTTGACGATTAGTTGTGAGTCACTATGAGCTTTAAGTTTCTGAACTTGTTGTTGTTGTGTTATGCGGAGGCCTGTGATTAATGCTTCATATTCCGCTTCGTTGTTGGATGTTGCAAAATCGATCTTGATCGACTTTTGTAGTTGTGTTCCTTCTGGTTAAGTTAATACAGCCCCCAGTCCACTATCACTATTGTTGCATGCTCCATTTACATAGAGGTGTCAAGTGTCTGGGTTGGATGGTTGATGAAATGAAGTGATTGGCTCGAGTTCCTAGTTGATATCTTCAATGGGGAAGCTTGCCAAGAAATCAGCAACGACCGACATTTGCGAGACATTCGGGAACAAAGTCGATGTGATGTTCGTGGAGTTCTTCAGCCCATTTGGCCATGCGGGCTGTTTTGTTGTTAGAACTCAAGACTTGTTTGATGGGTACATCTGTGATGACCCTGATGCTGTGAGCTTAGAAGTAAGGTCGAAACTTTCGAGCGGAGTACAACAAAGCTAACATTGTTTTCTCCATCGGGGAGTAATGTTTTTCTGAATCTTCCAACGTCTTGTTGGTGAAGTAGACTGACTTTTTGATTCCCTCGTTGTCGCGAAAGAGAACCGAAACAAAGACAAAGTTGGTCGCTAAAGCCCGTAAAGCCCCGCTGTCTCCTTAGACCGGACAGACGTTGTGCGGGGTTGATGTAAGTTTTTTGTGTCATTGAAAGCTTTGTGGGATTCGTCTGTCCATGTGAATGTTGAGCCGTTCTTCAATATTTACAGGAATGGTTTGTACTTGTCAGATGCACATGAGATGAATCTGTTGAGGGCTAAAATCATGCTAGATACCTTGTAGATTTTTGCTTGGAAGTTGGTTTTGGCATCTCAAGGAGAGCTTGTATCTATTCTGGGTTTGCTTCGATGCGCCTTTGTGAAACGAGGTAGCCTAGGAATTTTCCTGAAGCTACCCCAAATACACATTTTGTTGGGTTGAGCTTCATTTTGTTTTGGCACAGTCTTTCAAAGGCTTCTTGTAGGTGAGAAATGTGATCTTTAGCATTTTCGTTTTTGACTACCATGTCATCTATGTAGACTTCCATAGTGTCGCCCAGCAAGTCTTTGAACATCTTTGTGACAAGTCTTTGGTAGGTCGCGCTTGCGTTCTTCAAGCTGAATGGTAGGACGTTGTAGCAGAACGCTCTTTGTTCGATTATGAAGGACGTCTTTTCCTGTTCTTCCTCTACAAGTGGTATTTGATTGTACCCACTGTATGCGTCCATCAACGATAGGAGTTCATGTCCACAAGTTTGATCTACCAGTATGTCGATCCTTGGTAGGGAAAAATTGTCCTTAGGGCAATGCTTGTTGACGTTAGTGAAGTATATGTAGAGTCGTACCTAGCCATTTTTCTTAGGAACGGCTATGATGTTAGCTAGCCAGGTCGAATATTCGACTTCTTTGATGAATCCAACATTTTTGAGCTTTTCTATCTCTTCGTTGATGGCTTTTTGAAATTTGAGTGCAAGCTTCCTAGGTCGTTGTTTGATAAGCTTTACATTTGGATTGACGTTTAATTTGTGGCAAGTGACCTGAGGGTCGATTCCTGGCATATCGATATACAACCAAGCAAAAACATCTTAATTGAGAGATAGAAATTTGACAAGTTGCTCCTTGAGCTTGGGGTCTAAATCAGCCCCTACATAAATAAATTTTGGGTCATCATCTGTGCCCGGATTAACTTTTTCTCCTGGTTCTATTTGTGCTTGTTTCCCTTTGAGCTTGTCTGCTGCTGATGTTAGAGGGCTGGAAGCTTGAGGATCTTGCTTCTTTAGGACGTCTTTGCCTTCGACGACCTAAGGCTTGGGCGTGGTTGTTGTGCTGACGTGATTGCATCTGTGAGCTTCTAGTTAGTGGCTTCTAAGCTCCATGATGCCTCAGGGTCCGGGGAACCACGCGCAGGACTTGGTGTAGGGTTGATAGAATTACTTGGATCTTGTGAATCCATCGGTGTCCTAAGATGGCTGTGTAGGACGACTTGACATCGATTACACTGAAGCGTGTTGAAGTTTTTACCATGTCCTCTTTTTCTCCAATGGAGACTGGTAAGATGGCGTCTCCAATGACATCTGTGAGGTCTCCATTGAATCCATAGAATGGTGCATTTGACTCTATCATCACCGAGTCTGGCAGGTGCATATACTTGTATGTTTGATAGAAAAGTATGTCACACGAGCTACTTGGATCGATGAGGACTCTTTTGACTGTCCACCCGTTAATTTTGACGTGTATTACCAGGGCATCATTGTGGGTAGGCACACCTTGTCTAGATCTTCTTCAGTGAATGAAATTGTTGTTGTTTTTTGAGGGATTGATCACCTCAGCTTTGTGGGAGAGGTGGTAGATTTCTTGAAGCGCTCCTACCTGTCTGCGATTTTCCCGACCTAAGGTTTCGTCGTTGGAGGTGTCGGTAATCATGTTGATTACTTTTTCCTCGTCATGGTCGGAGGAGTGATGTCTCCTGTTGTGCCTCGACCGACCTGGAGATTTAGATCGTCGGTCGTTCCGCGCTTTGCTTCGGCCGTGGTAGGTCGCTCATGGCTCGACTCTTGCTTCTGCGGAGGTTGGCATCCAGCTTATGTCTGAGGTCGCTTTCTAGCAGGAACTCTTTAAGTTTGCCCTCTTCGACCAAGTCTTGGAGGTAGTGCTTGAGGCTCCAACATTCATTGGTGTCATGGTGGTGGAGTTTGTGAAAATGGCAATATGGACGTTCTGGGATGGCGATCACCTTATTGATGTTGGGCTTGAAGTATGGTGTTGTATATATTTTCTTTAGGATCTGGCTTGGCATCCTAGAGAAGTTGGAGAATTCCATTTTTATATAGGAGGGCTTGTGGGAGCTGAAGCCTTTGTTGTTGTTGGTGGTGGTGGTGATGGTGGTGGTGGTGGTGGTGTTGCCTAAATGGTGATTGTTTTCTTTGGGTCCTTGCTTGTCGCTTACTGCGATGACTTCTTTGCCCTTGTGCTAGGCCAGCCATTCTTCGTACTTGATGTACTTGTCAATTCTGTGGTACAGGTCTTCTAAGCATTCTGGTTTGTTGCGCATTAGAGATCCTGCTAGGTCGGAGTCGTCTAGGAGAGCGTTGGTGAATGCAAAAGTTGCAAAGCTGTCTTTTAGGCCTGGCTCCATTGAGAGGAGTTCCTTCTTGAAACGTCCTAGGAAAATGCGGATTGTCTTGCCATGTGCTTGCTTGAGTTGAAACAAGGAGTCCAGGTCGGCTTGCTTCTTCCTATTATGGACGAACTCTGCTGGGAACATCTCAGCTAGCTTGTCGAAGTTGCTGATTGAATCAAGAGTGAGCGTGTAGAACTATTCTAAAGCTCCGTCCTTCAGATTGGCTGGAAAGAGCTTGCACTTCAGGTAGTCATACTCTGGAGCGTTATAGAGTGTGAGAGTCTGGCTGAAGCGGGCTACGTGCTAGCCTGGACACAAGCTACCGTCGTACAGCGAGAACTTTAGTTGGATAAATTCTGAGGGAGGCTGCTTGTCCCTGATTTCAGTGGTGAATGGTGACGCCTTGTACGTCTGGAGTATTTTCTGAGCGATTTGGATCGCGCTAGTCTTGTCGTTCGACTTCTCCAACCTTTGTGCAAAGTCTTCTAACCTTTGATTGGTGGTGTGGTGAGGGCTGTGACGGCATTGTTCTCCACTGCGTCTGGAGTGTCGTTGTTGGCATTGGAGGTCGCTTTCTCGCGCATCGTTTGGTTTTCTTGTTATAATGTGATGAAGGCCTCCTAGAGCGTCTTCATCTAATCTGCTAACATCTGAAGTGAGGGGTCCATGGTGGTTTTTCCGACCCGGCCTTGAGCTTGAGAAAAGAGTGTGTGTTCTTTTCTTAAGGAAATGAACCGACAGACGGCGCCAATGTAAAGGTTTGGTGTTTAGGGGACAACGACCTGATGTTCTGTTTGATAAAGAATGGCTACACTCTTCTTGGGATAAGAGTTGCCTACATATCAAGTTTCTCGGGGTAAACTTGAATCAAGCCTTACGTAGTTCATCTCTATCTACTTATAGATGTTTGAGCTGACTTTCCTTATTTGCTTCAGGCCATTATGAAGTGTAGATCCACATTGTGTGCTATCTTGATGATTCGCCATTACTCTGATGTTACAAAGTAAATGTCTCCTTGATTGGTATGTTGACTGAGCTCCAGGATTGCGCTAGATGATTTGCTTCCATATATGGTTGATGCGTGGGACGACCTAGGTTTGGGTCATTAGTACGTTCTGATGGATTGGTACGAGTTGATAGAGTATGACCTAGTGTGTGGACACGTGTACTGTAGTGCAGAACGGAGGGTACTTACAATAACTTTATCATTACCAGTGGGTTCAAGATAAATGAAAGTGACAAATGCTTTTATTATAAGTATTCTGATAGGATATGTGTTATTATATGCTTATATGTTGATGATCTACTAATCTTTGGTTCTAATTTACATGTTGTTAAAGAGACCAAGAACCTGTTGTCTTATAACTTTGATATGAAAGACTTAGGTAAGGCTAATGTAATGTTGGGAATCAAAATTACAAGATCATCTGATGGCATATGGTTGGATCAGTCACACTACATTGAAAAAATGTTGAAGAAGTATAACTACTTCGACATTGATCAGAGTACTCCTTTTGATCCCTGTGTTAAATTATTTGTGAATAATGGTGAACTTGTGAATCAAAAGGAACATGCAAGTATCATTGGTAGTTTGAGATATGCTACAGATTGTATAAGACCTGACATTGCCTATGCATTAGGTGTTATTTGCAGGTACACTAGTAGGCAATAGATTCGGATTGGAACATCCTTTCAGAAGACTCCAAGATCACCAGTGGCTATGTGTTTAGCATTAGTGGAGGTGTTGTATCTTGGAAGTTCAAGAAAAAGACCATTATAACATAGTATGCTATGGAGTTTGAGATTATTGCTTTGGCTAGTACGAGTGAAGAAGCTAGTTGAGTACAAGACCTTCTTACTTATATACTAGTATAAGATAGACGGTATTAGTTACAATGATACTTTGTTGATAGCATTACAGCTATTACTGAGAGAGTCCATATTATTTTGATTTTGTGAGATCTGAAGATAACCTTGCAGATTCACAAACCAAAGCTCTGGCCAGAGATACAATGTGGACTGTTCTACTGGCATGGGACTGAAGCCAATTGAAAGATAAACATCTATGATGGTAACCCAACCTAGGGACTGGAGATCCCAAGAACTAGGTTAAAAGGGAAGAACAAGTCATAGAATGTTGGTTGTGAGACATGCATTGTTGTTTATTAATCATTTCATGCTTGATTAATAAAATGCATGATATCCTGAAGCGATTACATAGGTTGACTTTTTTGGGAAAACTCTTAATGAAGTTTTATGGTCTTTATGGGTGGAGTGCATAGCTACAGGAGCACTCTTGATAGACTCACCTAGTGAATGTGAAAGTACAGGCCGCTTTCTATGAGAATGAGGGCTGATTCTCATAATTATTCACGAATCCAGGAAGATAGCACAGGGCCTTTAATGTGCAGGACATGAAAGGAGAACACTGGATGTGTTATGCATGATTCTAACTTATTGTATACTCAAGACCTAAGTTTAAGACTTAGTCACTTATGACTCTTATACTTTGAGTAATTTTCACTACGTAAAGGTTTAAGTCTTGGACACCTTCATTTATGCATAACATGTTGAAACTGATATTGATTGCCCTTAAATATATTTTACTAGTTAATGCCCATGCCAGATGGCACTCAAGACACATTGTATTTAAACAACACCCCAAGAGACAATTTTCATGGCAGTAATGAATCCATGTTATAAGCTTATTATAAAGATAGGGATATGTAAAATGCACTACTCATTTCCAGCAGTTTTATACTTCATAGCCATGTCATCGAAACACTCAACACTCAAGTGGGTTTATGACAATTCTATGTATTTCATTTCTCACAAACCAACTTGTTGCACTTATCGCTTACAACACCTTAATTAAATCAAGGCATATCAGAGTGAGAAACAAATAAGGGGAGAAAGCCTTGAATTAAGAGCATAAACCCAAAGAGCCCAAACGCCATTGTAGGCAAATATATTGAAGAGAAAATGGAATTCAGCAACTATCAAGAAATATACTCAGGTTTTGAAAGAGAGACCTTTGAAATAAAGGGATACACATATGAATCCAACACATTATCCATGGATGTTTTGTTTATGTTATAGTAAACATTTATTGTAACGCCACCTCAAGATCAAAGAAATATTACACAGCATTAATAAGACTGTTCTCAATTTTATTAATCATAACTATAACCATAAATCATCATCTTTAATTTCTCACTCACCTTTTCTCATTAGTATTATTAATGTCCTGGGCATACGATATTTGTGGTACAATTTTTGCATATATTGTTTTTGAAGAAACATATCTTGACATGGCCACATAGAATTGTCTATGACTAAAATTTGGTGTTCTCAAATCAATGTCTCACTGAATGCCCATTCGATTTACTAATTGTCATGACATAAGCTAGTCGAATGGGGAATTGTTGCCTTGATATATAGTTTGAAAGACAACTCCAAATGTGAGGGATCCAAATATATTATTTTTGGGATAAATACTGGATTTCTAGCTTTCTCACCAGCAGTCCATAGTTTGGCTTGAAGGACTTTACTCCCACAATGAAACATCATAAGTCGTGTCCATCTTAAAGGTACTCATCGACGCACATTTGACACGCTTTAGATTGAAAGAAAATGTCATCTTCGAAAATAAAGTTGCATGATGGACTAATATATAGATTTTCAACCAATGTAGGGTGAAGACCTTAGTCACCATAACATGAAAAAGGATGGAGAGCGAGAGTGGGAGCGTGAAAGTGTTTACCTTGAAATGCTATGTAATCTAAAGTGCCTTCCAAGCTATGCTATCAATATCGGCCGATTAATCGTATATCGCTTATAAACCGATAAATTTTATCGATTGAGTGAGTGATTAATTGGCTGAGATGACCATTCTCACTAAACCAAAAATAAATCACCTGAAAATATCGGTTCTCCATCCAAAAATATAACGTAAAATTAACAAATTGTTGGATTCTTAAACCGGATTTATAATAAAAGGCATAATCAACAAACAAAGCTAAGAGTTTACTTATTTTATCATCCTTAACGAAAGTTAAATAAACAAATTATTGTATTATCCCAATATATTATCCCTTATCTCCTCTTATTTATTTAAATATTTAATATAATTGTTGGGTTTGATATCTCTGTAGTACTCTAAGATTGAGTTGGTTAAATGTGATTGGATCGCTAATAACTATTTAGAAATATTTTATATTATTATACTATTATAAATTTTGAAAAGGGCCAAATATATACATTCGTATATCCGATTAATTGCATATCACCCTCGACCTATTAGCTCCAAAAACCAATTTTAACCGCCTTTAGCTTTCAAAGCCTCTTATATAATATATAAAATATATTTAGTTATTTTTGTATTGATGATATAGATTTTTTTTCTATTAAATGGCATATTTGTTAAGAAAATTGGAAAAAGGTTCATTAATTCAATAATAACCAAAGTCTAATTTGCCTCCTTCAAAATAGTACCACGTGCCAGAAACAAAATAGTTACCAAAAAAAATAAAAATACCGTGAGCCAACTTTTTAACTTTAGTTGGGAACAAAAAGCAAAAGGCTTTACTTTACTTTATTCTCCTCTTTCTTCTATTTTTAGCCTCCATCTCAAAAAACCAGTGGCAAAACCAACCCGGTTGAAAAATCTCAAAGCTTCAAACTTAAAATGAAAACTAAATATACCAAAATAACGATTCAACCCTCGAGCTACCATTGACTGAACGTCTATTTACCAACCGCACGCTACAGATACAAATTTGAATTTCTTTTAAAAACATGCAAGAAAAAATCAAGCCCACACAACACCGTTTGATCTTGTTCAAACAAATCTGAGCCGTCCTTTGTATGTTATTTTGTCTTTTAGTGGAAAAAAAAACCTTATCTTATTATATAGATATTTTGTTTTTATCAAAAATAAGTAGGGGATTGTTGTGTTATTTTGAATAAAACAAGAGGTGGACTTGGGCTTGGGCTCTTTGATCCATTATCTTTTTTTTGGTAAACATGTTTCTTGATAGGGTTGGAAACAGAATTGGATATGGATTGGCAAACAGAAACGTAGTAAACTAGTAGACTCCAATCCCTATAGGAAAACTGAAACAATTCCTTACAAAAACAGATCTACTAGTGCTCCACATTTCTTGCAGCGCCGGCCCTGAGTTTCTGGTGTCCCGAAGCCAACTCTTAAAATGTAGCCTTATATGCAGTGGTGGAGCCAGGAATTTGTTCCAGGGTGAGCCGGTGTGAGCACTACAAGTTTGCGACACAAATTAAATAGTTTGTGTACACGTCGATTTGCTTTTTTTTTAATGAATTTTAGATAATTATTTTTTTACGTAAACAAACAATTGTTAATTTATCCAAGGATTAACATACTTGTTATTTTTGTAAATCGGGCATAGTATATTGATATGTTTGTTAAAAAAATTGTATATTGATACAAGTGTTAAGAGGATCTAAGTACATTGTATGTTTCTGTAATTAAGCCTTTATCCAATCATCAATTTACGTTAATTTACATAATAATGGAGATTTCCAATTTTGAAAGTGTAGGATCACCACCACTAGTCAGCTAGGTTAATTAGTTTATTGGGCTAAATAATATAATTAATTGGATAGGATAATTCATTTTAAGTATTTGTTACTCTAGTCTTATTAATTTATATATAATAATTTTTGAAGAAGTTGTCTATCTTTAAATCTTTATTTCCCTTTTTTTCCCTTTTCTCCTGTTAACATGTGAAATGTCACCTGTTCTAATGTCCATTTCCATATGCTTCTTAACAATTGGAGGAGCATGAGTGATTGGATATAAGGCTTACCAGGGTAGTTTTCTTTTTTGCACATGCAAACGTTTTTGTTTTTATAAACGCACTTATTTTTGTAAATGTACGTACATAACTTTAGTGGGTGTGAGTTTGGACCCATATATATGTTTCCATAGATAAAACATATTGAAATCAATTGGGTGGAAATTACCATATCCCCTATACACACCCAATATCAGCAAAGGAGATGTTTTATTCTATGGACAAAAGAGACAATAGTAGGTTATTGGTCAAAGTTTTTTACCAAGACTGTAGCAAGTACTAGTAGTATTTTTTTTGGTTGGAATCCAGAGTGAGCCATGGCGTACTCTGGGCCCCCCTCGCTCCGCCACTGCTTATATGTGTTCATTCACATGTCAAAAACAAAAATCGATGCATTTTTTGCCTCACGTTATTATTTGTTTTCTCCTCTTTTTAGTCGAATTCCTTTTTGTTTTATGTAACAAATAAGATTTTATGCATATTTTGACTTCGTAATCTATGAAATAGCAAGTGAATTTAATAATTTCATTAGCCATATATAAGCTTCAATTAAGCCTATAATTATATTGTTCATATTAGTAAGTGTATATTACAAGGTGCGCTAAATTAGCTCAGTGGACTCTAATGGTGGACTGGTGGCCCCTTACTTTGCCAAAATAATGGGGGCCCAAAGCGCTTGCTTGTGTGGCTTTGCCTCAAGGCCGACACTAGTTTCTTGTCTCTATATATATACTCCTCTATCGGCAGCCTATACAGTATCTGCAAAACTACTTTCTAAACTACGTTTTTGGGCAATCATAAGATCAGTCTCATTGTTCTTCCTTTTCTTCTTTGGTGTGTGTGCAGTAAATAGAGAAGAGTAATAACCGATCGTTGTATCCCTCGGAGGTTGACGTGAGTGCAATGCATAGAGAAGAAAACGTGGCGAAACAACCTTAAAAAAGAGCTGATTGATCCGCCGGCTCGGCCTTTTTTTATATTCACTGTTTGTTCTTGTTGAAAAAATTATATTCCAATATATACATTTACGAAAAACGACTAAAAAGGGTATCGAACTTTACCAGTTTTGGCAATATTGGGACTAAACTTTTTTTTTTGTCAAATTGGAGACCAAACTTTTTAATTTTTGCAATGTGGGGATATGTATAACATGACATCTAAATTTCTCACACGGTGTTTCACAGTTTGAATTAATTTCTATGGTCATGAGGTTGTAACATGGATATACTTTGATAAGAAAGTGTATAACAATGTATATAATTTGTGAATTATGAAAACAAATGAAAAGTGAAATTTAGACTACATTAATGGCTGGTCCCCACATTCAGCAAAAATTAAAAAGTTTGGTCTCCAATTTGACAGAAAAAAAAGTTTAGTCCCCATATTGTAAAAAAACTAAAAGTTGGATACCTTTTTAATCATTTTCATACATTTAAAACACAGGTTTTTTAGCAAAGCCGTGGATCAACAAACCTGGTCAATTTGAGTTTGCTCATCAGTTATGTTTGTTATGTTTCAATTGACTATTAGCAATATAAATTACACTAGCTTTGGCGTGTTGCTCTCTTCAACGAATAGGATTGAGATGACGCCTGTATGTAGATGAAAAGATTAAGAGAAGACTTTGATATCCAATAAATTGATCTAAACAATATATAGCTTCATTTGCTAACAATTCTTTATCAACTATGAAGTTGCTGCATCTTGTACTCTTGTAATGGACTGAAATAAAATTTTGATGAACCAGTCCCAGTTCACTAGTTTATAGAGGCATGGGCCAATCAAATTAGAGTTTGCTCGATCATAGCCTTAAATGCCAATATTGTTGTGGTTTTGCTTTGATTGTTTTCACTATGGTTATCAGTTGGACATCTTATAAGTATGTTGGCATTAACAGATATCGGAAGATACCAGTTCTTGCTCGCTCTTGGGGTGAATACAATTCATGTCAGTTCTTTCTCTTCTGCTACAGAACACTTAACCAGTAAAGTAAATAAACCAGATGAAAATTTTCATTTCCATGAGAATTTCTCTTCTGAGCCCAGCCTCAAATAACAGATTTACAGACTTTTACGGCATAAGTTAAAAAAGTTATCAATATTACACGGACTGGAGAGCACGGTTTACCAGGTGTGAGGGTCATCCTAGTTCCGGCCTAGTCAACGTGAAACCATAGCCTCATGTAGACATGTAGTTTTAGTTGCATTTTTGCAAGTAGTAGGTGCGTAGAAAAATGGAATTTGTTCAGCTTAATGTTACGTATTGACATTCCGTAATTTATTTGGCTTGCATATTTTAAAGAAATTGCATTCACAAAGTCAACTAAATCATTACATTAATGAAATCTTATGTCGTAATATATACACATTTGAACTCTATAAAGTGATACCTCGTATGCCGTCCTAAGAACATACATGGTCTAATTCCAGGTGAATGGATATTCATGGTAATCAAAACCAATATGGTGTTCTCATACTACTTTTCTTTTTCTCTACGTGCTGTTTAGTTGCAACCATGGCTAATGCAGATCAAAATGTAAGTAATATGTGTACGTTCTAATCGTCCTTATTTAATGACAACTTCCAACTTTTATCAATTCTGTTTAAGATATAGTCACGAATAAAGTTTTTGGCCTCCCATAAAATTTCTTAGAATTTCACCAAGAACGCTGATCTGGCGGTGTGGAAGCAGGACCCGTTTAGAATTTAGATGGTCTTCCACATCCATCAGATTAATATATTTGTTATGTCATCGTACGTCCGTACTCTACAACTGATCAAACTTCATTTTTCATTGTTGTTTGTACTTGTCAACATATATTTTGACGGTCGAACATGTTGGGTTGTTGGAACCGTCGAGCTTTGCTCCGGTTGTCCGTATACCACACTCGACCTTTGCACCTGATGAAGAGGCGACGGCTGCGTCACCGGCCATGTAGCCCTTCCGCGCAAATAAATACAGTTCTGGTTAAGAAGAAGAAGCTGGCCATCACCTAAAAGCCACTCGCTCCATGATCTAATGAAGAGGGCCCACCACCACTGAAGCGCCGCTCAAGCTCCGTGACCATGCCCAAGCCCATTTTACTTCCCTTTGTCTATGTACACCTATATAAAGGAAATAGATTAGGGTTTTGAAGTACAACTTTGAGAGATTCATTTCTAGGGTATTGTGGGAGCTCTGTTGAGCTAGGGTTTGAGTGAGGCCTCTTCTTATTGATTCTTGATCTCTTGTAAACTCTCCAATCTTTGTTATAAAGGAAACTCGCTCTTGTGTGTGGATGTAGGTAACATTTACAACCACCTAAATCTCTGTGTCTCTTTGCATTGTTACTTCCATTATTATTGTTGCTATGAATTGTGATGATATTGTAGTGGTTTTGCTTTGTTGAGGTTGTTGTGATAACTACCAAAGTCTTGGGTGGGTGATTTCCTTGGTGTGATCTCCAAGTTGAAATCATTTGGGATAGAAAGTAGCTAGATTGAGGTGTGACTTTCTAGTGAAATCTCCCAACAAGTGGTATCAGAGCACGGTTTTGAATCATTGGAACAAGGTGTGTGAGGAAAGACTCCACCTTTAGCACAGAGAGAGCTAGGTGT
The DNA here is from genome assembly GCF_015680905.1 of Coptis chinensis. Lineage (NCBI taxonomy): Eukaryota > Viridiplantae > Streptophyta > Magnoliopsida > Ranunculales > Ranunculaceae > Coptis > Coptis chinensis. The sequence goes on along the minus strand of NC_141456.1, from coordinate 18,634,714 downwards.
TTGAAGAAATTCCTCTGAGAAGTTCTCCACCGTTGTTTTGGTTCAGTGGGAGTCATGACGACCGAAAAGGAAAGCTACAAGATAGAGAAGTTTGACTAACAAACTTCGCTATCGAAGATGCAAATTGAGGACATACTCTATCAAAAGGATTTGTATGAACCTTTGATGGGAGAGAAGCCAACCGAGTCATGAGCAAAGTGAATGGGATTTGCTAGATAGAAAGGCCTTGGCCAATAATCCGATTGAGTCTCGAAGTCGCTGGTCTTCAACATTAAAATGAGAAGACGGGCTGCCTTCATGAAGGCACTAACGTGCATGTATGAGCAACCTTCGACCGCCGAACAAAGTCTATTTGATTACCAAGCTCTTCTCCATGAGAATGTCGGAGAATGATTCCTTCAAGGACCACTTAAATGAATTCAACCAAACGAAAAGACCAATTGAGTCGGTTGAGATTACATTTAGTGATGAAGTGAGAGCGTTGGCGATAATAGGACAAATGCCCCCAAGTTGGAAGCGCTACGGTTCTTGCGGCTATTAGTGGCTCTCGGCTGGAATGAATAAGTTGAAATTTGACGATGTGGTTAGTATGATACTAGCGGAGGAAATTCGGCGGAGTTCGGATGGAGCCTCGACATCGGGTTCGGCTTTGAGTACCGAGAGCCGAAGGGATGCACATGCACAAGGGTCGGTAGACCGAAATAGAAGGGGAGAATGAACTCTCATGCCCCTAGTGATGAGCCTAGAGATGATAGTATCATTATATGTTACAATTGTGGTTTGCCTGGCCACTATAGTAACCGATGCCAAACAAACACCAAGGAATGACAACTACAAGAAGAATCAAGAAGCTAATGTAGTTGAAGTGGAAGATGATGCTTTGATATGTTCGATGGAGAACAATAAGGAGTCTTGGGTTTTAGATTCCCATCATTCCATGTGACCTCAAATCGAGAGTTCTTTGTGAACTACACCAAAGGTGACCTTGGAAAGGTCTTTCTTGGTGATGACCAATCTTGTGCCATTGTTGGCAAAGGTGATGTCCGTGTTATGTTGAAAAGATAGGACATGGTTATTAAAGGGATGTTCGACACGCCCGGATTTGAGGAAGAATTTGATTTCGGTGGGTCAATTGGCTAGTGAAGGATTTGTTACAATCTTCATGAAGGATACTTGGAAAATCTCTAAGGGTTCTTCTAATAGTCGCTAAAGGCGACAAGGATGGTATTTCTACATGACCGCATTACGGTGAGGTCGAATGCCATGGCAAATGGCAAAGAGGATCCAAATGTTTGGCACCGCAGACTTGGTCACATGAGTGAGAAAGGAATGCAAGTCCTTCACTCCACCGGGTAAACTCCCCGCTAGAGTCGACGGACTTTGACTTCTGTGGAGAATCGCATGTTTGAAAAGCGCAGAGAAGGGTGAGTTTTCGTGAGATGGGTCGAACTCAAAAGCCAGGAAGCTTGAGTTGATTCATACAGATGTCCGGGGGCCTAAATGTCTCTTCACTTGGCGGAAAGTTATATTTTGTGACTTTCATTGATGACCATACTAGAAAGGTGTGGGTCTATTTCTTGAGACACAAGTCCGAGGTATTGGAAGTGTTCAAGACGTGGAAGGCCATGGTTGAGAATGAGACATGCTTCAAGGTGAAGAAGTTTGAGATCCGATAATTATGGAGAGTATGTTGATTCAGGTTTTGAGAAGTATTGTGCTAACAAAGGGCATCAAGATGGAAAAGACTTTGGCGAGGGACACCTCGAGAAATGGGGTCGCAAAGCCGGATGATTAGAACACCGACATATAGGGCTAGGTGTATACGTACACTAGCGAGACTTGCTGAAAGCAATTCCGGCGTAAAGTGTTAGCAATGCCCGACCTTACCCGATCAACCGAGGACCATCAGTACCTTTGGATTTCAGAATTCCGGGGAAGTGTGGATGGGAAGGATGTGAACCTTTCCCATTTGAGAGTGTTTGGGTGTGAGTCCTATGTGCACACACCAGTGACCAAGCTAGGAGTAAGCTTGATGTCAAGTGTACCTTCATTGGATATGGCGATGATGATCTTGGTTATCGTTTTGGGATGACCAAAACCGGAAAATTATTCGGCAGTAGAAATGCCTTGTTCAAATGAGATGGTTTTGTACAAGGACGAGAAAAGAAGCAATGGCCCGTGGAGCCGGGTCTGAGATAGTGACAATCGAGTATGTTGAGTTGGAAGGCTCTTATATGAAGTCGGTGTGTTGTGGAAGTTCCACGATCGATGATGATAGTAGTGACTTCGGGTGAAGAGACTACACGCCACCAAGTCCATCTCCACCTCGTGCACTAAGGAGGTTATCCAGCAAACCGCATCGAAAGCATGAAGTATCCTCCCTCCACCTATTTATTTATCGATGATGGTGAACCCTCATTGCTATGATGCGGCATTGGAGGTTGGTGATGCTAGCAAGTGGGAGCTTGTTATGCATGATGAGACGGAGTCCCTCGCCTTTAGTGTCACTGGGAGTTGGCCAAAGTACCCGAGGACATGACTCTACAGAGCAAATGGGTGTATCGAGTCAAGGAGGAACATGATGGTTCCAAGAAATATTTGGCAATGATATTCTCCCCAAATACTTTTCAGGTCGAAGTTTAGTATTGTTGTAATGCGAAGGTTTAAATCTTAAGCGCTTAAATGTAAAACTGCTCACCTCCATTGTGGACCATGTTGAGGGAGATTTACACGCGACAATAACAACTGGGGGTTTCCTACCGGAAGGATAGAGAATATGGTGTGCAAGCCGAGCAAGAGCTTGCATGGTTCCCCGACAAACCCCCAGGCGGTGGTACATGGTTTGCACGCGACCCGATATCCCATGCAAGATTAGGAGTTGCTTGGAGGTTTATGGCTAACCTTGGCAAACATTATTGGGAAGCGGTGAAATGGATATTGTATTATTCATGGAGTATCACCGAGACATGTCTATGTCATGGTAGGGTGTTGTGGAGACGGTTTGAAGTGTTCAACCCGGTGGGTCTTCTTGCTTGAAGACCATGATGGATGAGCCGAAAGTGTTTCTTTAGTATATTGGTTTTGGATTGAGTTGTTACAATTGAGATGTGATGTGCATGAAGAATCTCGGGCGTTCCAAGGGAGATTGTTGGGTTGTTGGAACCGTCGAGCTTTGCTCCGGTTGTCCGTATACCACACTCGACCTTTGCACCTGATGAAGAGGGCGACCGCTGCCGTCCATGGCCATGCCTTCGCGCAACAAACAAATACCGCGGTGTCCGAAGAAGAAGAAGCCACACTTCACCTAAGCCGCGACTCGCCATGATCTAATGAAGAGGGCAAGGCCACCAAACGCCAGCCACTCAAGCTCCGCATGCGGCCCAAGCCCATTTTACTTCCCCTTTGTCTATGTACACCTATATAAAGGAAATAGATTAGGGTTTTGAAGTACAACTTTGAGAGATTCATTTCTAGGGTATTGTGGGAGCTCTGTTGAGCTAGGGTTTGAGTGAGGCCTCTTCTTATTGATTCTTGATCTCTTGTAAACTCTCCAATCTTTGTTATAAAGGAAACTCGGCTCTTGTGTGTGGATGTAGGTAACATTTACCGAACCACCTAAATCTCTGTGTCTCTTTGCATTGTTACTTCCATTATTATTGTTGCTATGAATTGTGATGATATTGTAGTGGTTTTGCTTTGTTGAGGTTGTTGTGATAACTACCAAAGTCTTGGGTGGGTGATTTCCTTGGTGTGATCTCCAAGTTGAAATCATTTGGGATAGAAAGTAGCTAGATTGAGGTGTGACTTTCTAGTGAAATCTCCCAACAGAACAGTGGTTAAATCATGGTGGCGATATATATAACAGGAGATATGCAGCTGAAGAAGTGAAGATAAGTCCTAAAACAGTTTCAAAACTGAAACTCAAGTGGAAATTTTTCGCAGGGAAAGATATAACAGCAACACCAGCAATTTTTGACGGAATACTTTATTTTCCTAGTTGGAATGGTCATATTTACGCAGTTAAAGCAGAAGATGGATCTCTTGTGTGGGATAAGAATTTGGCTGAACTAACAGGTTTAGAAGCAACAGGTTTTGTGGTTGGAGTTAACTATACAGTATCAAGAGCCACTCCTACTATTGCAGGGGACCTTCTTATAGTTGGTATTTACGGTCCTGCAATGGTTATTGCTGTCAAACGATCATCGGGGAAACTAGTGTGGTCAACCCGAATTGATAGCCATAGTTCCTCTGTTGTTACAATATCTGGAACTGTTTTAAGTGGGTAAGCGTGGTCAACTTATTTCTTTATTTTCCCAGAATTATTCCTTGCATATATTTTTTTTCTGTGGTCGGTCGTGTATTTAGGATCCATGTATATATTTTCATTTGTTTTTTTGCACACAAGGATATATTATTAATCTAATATGATGAATGTTACATCGAGGAGGTTCCTAGTCAAATCTATAGTATGTCCTGAAAGGGCATTCTACACATGTGATAAAGGAAGGCCTGGTTAAGCTCCATAGTGTTTCTCTATGACTCAAATTAGATCCCTTCTTTGCTGCAGCATCCGCACCAAAATTTGCTTCTCTTAGTGTGTGTTATCCTCCAGTGTTCAAGCTATTGAGTTGCTCTGACCCACCTAGGCTTTAATGACCATGGAAGGTGTTCGCCCTTGATTGCTAGTACAACTGTCATTGAATCACTCTCAATCCACAATTTCTTCCAGTTCATATGAACTGCTTTCTCCACTGCCAAAATCACTGCTGTACATTCCTCGACAAAGTTTGTGACGATCCCCAAACCTTGAGCAAGAACCCCAAGAAGTGCTGCATATATTTTCATTGATGTTTCTCTTTTTAAGAATCTAGCTACTTAACAAACACACGAAATACAACTTTATAATAATTTGGTATACTCGGCACATTATTTATATTGCTGAGACCAATCTCATTGCAACTCAATATCAAGTAGTTTGCACTGCATTCTTTGCTAATTAGTTGGCTCTGTTTGTCCTTAATCCCGAAAGAATTGTGCCATTTGCTATGAGGCATTCGTTTAATACACTGGCAGGGATTAGCAGATAGGTGCTGTTTCTTCGAACCAAAAATAAAAACTCTGCCATGATGTACCTGATTTTTTTATTCAATCAGAAAATTGACACAAAACTGTTGGAAAATTCATTGCAGAGGGTTTTACGTGGGAACATCATCCTTAGAAGAACTTGTAGGCAGTGTTGAACAATGTTGCACTTTTCGTGGTAGCATGGTCAAGCTAAATGTCCGCACTGGTGCTATCTTATGGCAAACTTTCGTTCTTCCAGACAACTTCAACAAATTTGGAGAATATGCAGGAGCTGCTATATGGGGAAGTAGTCCTTCAATTGACATAAAAAGAAATATGATCTACATAGGCACGGGAAATCTGTATTCGGCCCCAGAGCGTGTACGTAAATGCCAAGAAAATGAGAACAATCAAACTGTCCCTGCGCATCCAGATCAATGTGTCGAACCTGAAAACCATGAAAATTCAATCCTGGCTTTGGATATGGACAACGGCAGCATCAAATGGTATAAACAACTTGGAGGGTACGACGTATGGTTTTTCGTATGTAACAATCTGTCAGCGAACCCTGGTTGCCCTCCTGGTCCGAACCCAGATGCTGACTTTGGTGAAGCACCAATGCTGCTCACTATAGTTGTTAATGGAACAAAGAGAGATACTGTAGCTGCAGTACAGAAAAGTGGAGTCGCATGGGCCTTGGACCGCGATAACGGCAACATCATTTGGTCTTCTGTAAGTTGATTAACAGTTATATTGTTTGAGCCAATATCACTAGACTCTAAATCTAGCTCATCCAGACATTCAAATGCTAACTTAGATTACACCGATTATGGCTTCAAAATATATATGTATATGTTTCAAATTTTCAATGTCTGTGGTGAGGATTATAAGTGAAGTTACATTGTAATGTAGGTGGCTGGGCCAGGTGGTTTTGGTGGCGGTGGGATCTGGGGAGCAGCAACAGATGAAAGGAGGGTGTACACAAACATAGCCAACAATTTACAAATCAACTTCACTCTTGTACCTTCCAAACAAACTACTACAGCCGGTGCATGGGTGACGTTGGATGCTTACACTGGCAAAGTCCTGTGGTCCATCGCCAATCCAAAGAATGCAACTTCCAGTGGTCCTGTCACGGTGGCCAACAATGTTTTATTTGCGGGATCAGACGACCCAAAAGGAGCTATATACGCAATGGACGTCAGAACAGGGGAGATACTGTGGACCTATGATACAGGGGCAACTGTGCATGGGGGCATGTCTGTGAGTGATGGGTGCATCTATGTTGGAAACGGATATACAGTTAACATTGGAGCATTTGCACCCGGCAATACTCCTGGGACCTCACTATTTGCTTTCTGCATTTCATGAATCGTACGAGTTATTGACTTAATCCTGCCATATCTATTTCATGGATGTGTATCGTAATAACAAAAACTACAGAAGCATATCACAGTCCACAAGGCTTCCTAGAGTGCCGGTTTTATTACCTTCTGTACTTCTGTTAGTTGAGTGGGTCAGGCTTCTGTGAGCTACTTGTTCAGCCTACTGTTTTTCTTCACCAATTCAAGGATTTCCTCTCGTCCCTAATAATCAGTAAAAAGATATATCTTTGTGACTTTCTCAATAAATTTAGCTTGAATATCATTAGGCGATGGGATCCCCTAGCAATGCAGAATCCTACAAGAACTGAAGGTTCGACATATGAAGTCACAAAAGAGAGTTTCGACAATGTTTTAATGCAGGTCAATGCACACATTAATGTTTCTTGCATTATTATCTCGTTGGTTCCAAAGACTCATATTGGGCTCGTTGGAATAATGCTTATAGCATTAAAATTGATTTTACAAAGAAATATAAACACATCTGCGCTCTATATCTCATATTCCAATTACCAAACAAAAAAAAAAGCATCTCATATTCCTTTCTTGAAAAATACATAGGTTCAGAATTTCAATTTGAACGGACAGAAATTTAAACCATTACGGTGTAATACATATATCACTCAGAAAGGATCTTCAGTCTAGATTTTAGACTTATGTTTTCACATCCATCAGAATGGTGAAAAAACGGAAGGGGAAGGGGGCTATAGTCTAATGCACGAGGGTGCCCTCACTGTGCTGTCTGGGGAAGGCTAGATGTAAGCGGTCTACAGATGCAGACGCTATTTCCGCAATTCCAACCAACGAGTGTCATATTTTTAAATTCAGTAATCATGATCATCAGTATTCTCCCCAGTTGACCCAAGGTGCAAATGGATATTTCTTACTATCAAAATCTTTTACCATGCTCTATACACTATAACTGATTTAACTTCGTCTTTTATGGTTGTTTGTCCACATGGGACGGAAAACTAGTGGATAAATCATGGTGGTGATTTGTATAATAGGAGGTATGCAGGGAATTCTTTGCAGGGAAAGACATAACAGCAACACCAGCAATTTTTAATGAAGTCATTTATTTCTCAAGCAGATTAATCTGTTGTGTTGTGTGGGACAAAAATTTGGCCGAACTAACTGGATTAAAAGCAACATGTATAGTGGCTGAAGTCAACTGTACATTATCAAGAGCCACTCCTACAATTGCAGGAAACCTACTTATAATTGCTATTTACAGTCCTGCAATTGTTATTGGCCGTGATGCACTGGGATCTGGCGTGGCAAACCGGCTTGATAGGCATAAAGCCGGTGTTTGGCGTATAATTTTTCTCTGTTCGTATATGTATACAAGACTACAAGATGGCATATGATATGATAAAATAAAATGAATAAAGCCCCTAATCCACACCTCAATCGCACCTCGTATATGTATATTATAAAATGTCCGAGGAGTCATCAACATGTTGAACGATCGATGAGTCTCTATCACCTTCTGGATGAGACCTTGCCCCTTCAAAGTATTTTGTTTATTGATAGATCAATTTACAGGTGATGGATTGAGGGCAAAACTCGAAATATGATTCCCCGCACGCACATGATCATTGCATATCTTTTAACTCCTTTCTTTCAGGAACAAACCAAAAAAAAAGACTTTTAATTATTTTGACTTTCACCTTGTAAGGAAAGTGAAAATAGAAAAAATTAAAGTCTACTCATCAATCATCATACACAATTAAATGGACGTCAATTCCCTCTCAAGAGTCAAGATTATAGTTCTATAGTTCAGCACCAATGGCTATTCATGCTGGAAGTCTAGGAAAATACTATCTTCTCTTTATATTCTCTACATGGTGTTGTTTACTTCCTTCCAATGCCACAAAAATTTCAATGTAAGTCAGTAATTAAGTGATATTCTTCCTAATTACTTCCTATTCATCCAACCTTGAGCACATTTATTATGATGAACAAGCAATATAGTATACAAGTTAATGTTAACATGTTTCAATGCCCAGTGGTTAAACCATGGCGGCCACTTGTATAATAGGAGATACGCCGAAGCAGAAGTAAAGAGAAGTCCACATACTGTTTCAAAGCTGAAGTGAAAATTCTTTGCAGGAAAAGACATTAGTGCAGCCCCGCAACATTGACTATGGACATGTCTATGTCTATAGTTCATTCCTAGCTGGAATGAACTTATGGACATGTCTATGTTGGTGGACTTATGGACATATTTATCTTGGGAGATTTCACTAGAAAGTCACACCTTAATCTACTTACTTTCTATCCCAAATGATTTCAACTTATAGCTCACACCAAGAAAATCACTCACCCAAAACTTTGGTAGTTATCACAACAAACTCAACAAAGCAAAACCACTAGTTTATCATCACAATTCATATCAACAATAAATATAGAAGTAAATAATGCAAAGAGACACAAAGATTTAATGTGGTTCGGTAAATGTTACCTACATCCACACAAGAGCCGAGTTTCCTTTATAGTAAAGATAGGAGAGTTTACAAGAGGTAACAAGAATCAAGAACAAGAGGTCTCACTCAAACCCTAACTCAATAGAGCTTCTACAATACCCAAGAAATGAATCTCTCAAAGTTGTCTCAAAACCCTATTCTATTTCCTTTATATAGGTACACATAGAAAAAGGTGAGAAAATGGGTTTTGGGCCGAAATTTCGAAATCTGTCAAAATTCCAAAAGGCATGAAGGGTGCGCCCTGACCAAGGCATGGGTGAGCGCGGGTCACGCCCGACTTCCAGTGTTTTCAGCGCATGGCGCGCCTGGTCCAAAGCATGGTTGAGCGCGGGTCGCACCCTCTTCTCTAAACTGAAAACTGATAGTAACAAGGTCGGACGCCGGAGCAAAGCTCGACGGTTCCACAGACCCAACAATCTCCCACTTTGAACCTTTGAGATTCTACATGCACATCACATCTCAATTGTAATAATTCAATCCAAATCCAATTTACTAATGAAACACTCGGCTCATCCAAGATGGACTTCAAGCAAGAAGACCCGACGAAGTTGAACACTTCAACTTCATCTTCACAACACCCCTACCATGACATAGACATGTCTCTGTGGAGATGAATAGCACAATATCCATTTCACCGCTTCCCAATGATGTTTGCCAAGGTTAGCCATAAACCTCCAAGCAACTCCCACTGCATGGGATATATCCGGGTGCGTGCAAACCATGTACCACCGCCTAGGGGTTTGTTGGAAACCATGCAAGCTGCTCTTTCTCAGCTTGCGCACCATGTTCTCTCTATCCTTCCATAAGAAACCCAACAGTTGTCTCGTGTAAATCTCCTCAACATGGTCACAATGGAGATGAGCAGTTTTCACATCTAACTGCTTAAGATTTAAACCTTCCGCTACAACAATACTAAACACTGACTGAAAAGTATTTGGAGAGAATATCATTACCAAATATTTCTTGGAACCATCCCCTTGACTCGATACACCCATTTGCTCTGTAGAGTCATGTCTTTGGGTACTTTGGCCAACTCCCAAGTGACACTAAAGATGAGGGACTTCATCTCATCATGCATAACAAGCTCCCACTTGCTAGCATTACCAACCTCCAATACCGCATCATAGCAATGAGGTTCACCATCATCAATAAATAAATAGGTGGAGGGAGGATACTTCATGCTCTTCGACAGGTTGCACGGATAACCTCTTTAGTGCACGAGGTAAAGATGGACTTGGTGGCGTAGTCTCTTCACCCGAGTCACTACTATCATTATCTGACTGTGGAACTTCCATAACACCACGACTTATATAAGAGCCTTCCAACTCAACTTACTCAGTGTCACTGTCTGTAACCGGCTCCACGGGCTGTGCTTCTTTTCTGTCCTTGTACAAAACCATCTCACTAAACAAGGCATCTCTGCTTCAAATAATTTTCCAATTTTGGTCATCCCAAAAACGATAACCAAGATCATCATCGCCATATCCAATGAAGGTACACTTGATATCAAGCTTACTCCTAGCTTGGTCACTAGTGTGCACATAGAATTCACACTCAAACACTCTCAAATGGGAAAAGTTCACATCATTCCCACTCCACACTTCCTCTGGAATCCTGAAATCCTGAAATCTAAAGGTACTGACGGTCCTCGGTTGATCAGGTAAGCTGATGTGCTAACACTCTCTGCCCAGAATTGCTTAGGCAAACCTGCTAGTGTACGCATACACCTAGCCCTATCTGTCAGTGTTCTAATCATCCGCTTTGCGACTCCATTCTCCTGAAGTGTCCCTCGCAAAGTCTTTTCCATCTTGATGCCACTGTTAGCACAATACTTCTCAAAACCTGAATCAACATACTCTCCACTATTATCGGATCTTAGCTTCTTCGCCTTAAAGCATGTCTCATTCTCAACCATGGTCTTCCACATCTTGAACACTTCCAATACCTCGGACTTGTGTCTCAAGAAATAGACCCACACCTTCCTAGTATGGTCATCAATAAAAGTCACAAAATATAACTTTCCGCCAAGTGAAGAGACATTAGCTGGCCCCTAGACATCTGTATGAATCAACTCAAGCTTCCTAGCTTTCAGAGTTTGACCCATCTCCTAAAAACTCACCCTTCTCTGCTTTTCAAACAAACAATTCTCGCAGAAGTCAAAGTCCGTCGACTCTAACGGGAGTTTACCAGTAGAGTGAAGGACTTGCATTCCTTTCTCACTCATGTGACCAAGTCTGCAGTGCCAAACATTCGGATTCTCTTTGCCATTTGCCACAACATTCGACCCACACCTGTGTGCGGTAATGTAGATAGTACAATCCTTGTCGCCTTTAGCGACTATTAGAGAACCCTTAGAGACTTTCCAAGTATCTCTCGTGAAGATTGTAACAAATCCTTCACTAGCCAATTGACCCACCGAAATCAAATTCTTCCTCAAATCCGAAATATGTAGAACATCCCTTAATAACCATGTCCTATCTTTCAACATGACACGGACATCACCTTTGCCAACAATAGCATAATATTGGTCATCACCAAGAAAGACCTTTCCAAGGTCACCTTTAGTGTAGTTCACAAAGAACTCTCAATTTTAGGTCACATGGAATATATGATGCGCTAGAATCTAAAATCCAAAACTCCTTATTGTTCTCCATCGAACATATCAAAGCATCATCTTCCACTTCAACTACATTAGCTTTTTTATTCTTCTTGTAGTTGTCATTCCTTGGTGCTTGGCATCGGTTACTATAGTGGCCAGGCAAACCACAATTGTAACATACAATGATACTATCATCTCTAGGCTCATCACTAGGGGCATGACAGTTCATTCTCCCTCTTCTATTTCTCCGTCTACCACGACCCTTGTGCACATGCATCCGCCCGCCTCTCGGTACTCAAAGCCGAACCCGATGTCGAGGCCCCATCCGAATTCCTTCGAATTTCCTCCGCTAGTATCATACTAACAACATCGTCGAATTTCAACTTATTCATTCCTGCCGAGCCACTAATAGCCGCAACCGTAGCCTTCCAACTTGGAGGCATTTGTCCTATTAACGCCAATGCTCTCACTTCATTACTAAATGTAATCTCAACCGACTCCAATTGGTCTTTTGTTTGGTTGAATTCATTTAAGTGGTCCTTGAAGGAATCATTCTCCGACATTATCATGGAAAAGAGCTTGGTAATCAAATAGACCTTGTTCGCGGCCAAAGGTTGCTCATACATGCACGTGAGTGCCTTCATGAGAGATGCCGCCGCCTTCTCATTTTTAATATTGAAGGCCACCGACTTTGAGAGACTCAATCGAATTGTCGTCAATGCTTTTCTATCTAGCAAATCCCATTCACTTTGCTCGTTACTCGCTGGCTTCTCTCCCATCAAAGGTTCATACAAATCCTTTTGATAGAGTATGTCTTCAATTTGCATCCTCCAATAGCCGAAGTTTGTACCATCAAACTTCTCTATTTTGTAGCTTCCTTTGTCGGTCGTCATGACTCCCACTAAACCAAAACAACGGTGGAGACTCTCTCGGAGGAATTTCTTCAAACACCTAGCCTTCTCTGCTAAAGGTAGAGTCTTTCCTCACATACCTTGTTCCAATGATTCAAACCATGCTCCGATACCACTTGTTGAGAGATTTCACTAGAAAGTCACACATCAATCTAGTTATTTTCTATCCCAAATGATTTCAACTTGGAGCTCACACTAAGGAAATCACCCACCCAAGACTTTGGTAGTTATTAGAACAAACTCAACAAAGCAAAACCACTAGTTTATCATCACAATTCATAGCAACAATAAATATGGAAGTAAATAGTGCAAAGAGACACAAAGATTTAAGGTGGTTCGGTAAATGTTACCTACTTCCACACAAGAGCCGAGTTTCTTTTATAATAAAGATTGGAGAGTTTACTTATAGTAAAGATTGGAGAGTTTACAAGAGGTAACAAGAATCAAGAACAAGAGGCCTCACTCAAACCCTAGCCCAATAGAACTCCCACAATACCCAAGAAATGAATCTCTCAAAGTTGTCTCAAAACCCTATTATATTTCTTTTATATAGGTACACATAGAAAAATATGAGAAAGTGGGCTTTGGGCCGAAATTTTGAAATCTGTCAAAATTCCAGAAGGCATGGCGAGTCGCCACGACCAAGGCATGGGCGACTGGTCGGCGCCGACTTCGATGTTTTCAGGCGTGGCGCCTTTGTCCAAAGCATGGTTGGCCTTGAGTCGCCGCCTTGTCCAAACTGAAAACTGAGAGTAACAAGTTCGGATACCGAAGCAAAACTCGACGGTTCTACAAACCCAACAGTCTATGCAGTAAAAGACGATGGATCTCTTGTGTGGGAGAAGAGTTTGGATGAACTCACTGGAGTAATATCACCGGGATTCACATTCGATGTAAATGTGACTTTAGCAAGAGCCACACCAACGATAGCTGATGACCTTCTGTAATAGGTATTTATGGTCCACACAAGCTCCCTGTGTCACAAACCACTCTTCTTTTCCTTTAGTGACTATTTGCATTTATTCTATCTATTGCAGTACTTTTTATTTGGGGACGTCGTCTCCGGAAGAAAATTTGAGTGTTGACTGCACATTTCGTGGTAGCATGGCCAAAGTAGACGTTCAGACCGGTGCAATTTTGTGGCAAACCTTAACTCTACCGGACAACTTTGGGAAAACAAGGGAATATGCAGGAGCTGCTATATGGGGCAGCAGTCCTGCCATTGACATTAGGAGAAACCTTGTCTATGTAGCCACTGGCAATCTCTACTCTGCCCCAACCAATGTAATTCAATGCCAAGAGCTGGAGAATAATCAGAATGTTCCTACACATCCTGATGAATGCATTGAACCACGAAACCACGAGAACTCAGTCCTGGCATTTGACATTAGTCATGGAAACATCAAAATGGGATAGGCAACTTGGAGGCTATGATATATCGTTTTCGGTTGTGGAAGTATATCCACTCCTGATTGCCCTCTTAGTCCAAGCCCAGATGCCGACTTGGGGAGGCACCCATGATGCTTAACATACTTGTTAATGGAACCATTCTTGACATAGTGGCTATAGTGCAGAAAAGCGGATATGCATGGGCTCTTAAGTCTTAACCGTGATAATGGCGATATCATCTGGTCTACTGTAAGTGTAATATATGAGATGTAATGAACATGTTTCATATGACTGATACTTGTTAGAATAGTTGTATGAACACAAAGAACTAAAGTAGAAACGAAAGAACGATGAAACAATGATAGCAATAAAGAGACAAGGCGCGAATCGAGAATAAACAAAGCGGATTAGCCGCCCCCATGGAAAGATTTAAGCCCCTTCCAATGGTGCGTAAAGGCAACGATGAAGGGTTTCCTCACAGGATTCAATGGTTAACAAAGAGCCTGACTTTGCACTAGAAACGGACTACCCTCTAGAACAGCAATATAACTCTCTCGGCGGCCGACGGGAAGAAGAGAAGAAGAAAAGGACTGGTTTAGTTTTACGTTTCTGCGAGTTGAGTTCGATCAAGTCTGTTTTTTCTATGGACTCACGGTCCTATTTATAGAGGTTAGGAGAAAGAGAGACCAACTCCTAATAGAACACTGAAACTTCTTTGCTCAGAAAAAGGCAAAACAAGTTTAGGCTATTGAATTCCAACCACTACCAACAACGTAAGCCCAAGCCCGGGCTGACCCTACCCGATGTGGTGGATAACCAATGTGGGACTATCTACTATGCACTAAAGTGGCGAGAACACCATTTGTTCATCTCCTCCACTTTGCACACACACACTAGTATTTAGAAATCGCAAGAGATTCCAACAATCCCCACTATTTCAAAATACTAATAGTCCCCACTATTTTGGAATAGGATATTACAAAAGAAATGGGTTAACGAAATGCCGGAGAATCGAAAAAACAATGCATAAGATCTTAATCGTGCTTTTACGGGCTTGAACCACCATAGGGTAACATATCTTATAATGCGTGAAAGTGGTGGATTAAAAATCTTTGAACCAACATTCCTTTGTAGTAAAATAGAGGACATGCACCCACATTTGCTCTTTCATTATATGCGCGTTTCGGTTGTTGCGCTTTTTGGCCCTTTTTGTTTGCTGTGTTATGTGAATGCTCTAGAGTACTTGCACGAATACTCATAAGAACCGACCAGTTCTACATTCACGTAGGTGGATATCCATCGAGTGTACATAGCAGTTAAAATACACTATCTCATAAAAATAATGGACTATGGATTCCATTAAGAGTAAAATAACTCATCCTTTTCTCATTGCTATTCAAGTTATACAAAGTATACAATAATGCTATCTAGTCATAGGGTGGGGCGTCTCAAAAGAAAGACAATAGCATACCGTGAGCGGCGAGGTGACTTGTTTTTCCCTTTGAACCTGCTTCCATGGGATCTCCAATCACATGGAAGTGGGGTTCACGTCGGTCGCCCTCTATCTAAGGCAAAAAGTCCCATCCCCTCGACGTATAACCACTTGCCTCCAAAGAAGTGGTGCGGTTAGACATGTGGCCAAACCGAGTCCAACCTAACATAATCTCTAGCAGTTGCTTGATTAAGTTATATCTCAACTTACATGTATTCTTTTCCCATTGCACATAAGTTAACATGTCTTAGCTATTGCAATGGAGGCAGTTCAAAGCATATACACATCGGAGGTCTGTTTAGAGCCAATGAGAAGATTTGCCAAGAGGTTGCTAACCCACTCAAAGATCATCACATGCCTTTTCTAAAGGCGATTAGCTTGGATGATATCCAAGACACTCAATTTCCACCAAAGGTAAACACATAAACATTCTTTGGATCCAAAGTTTATAACATATTACCCTTCTAACAATGATGGAAATCTACTAAATATCGATCCATAATCAATGGCTCTGCTATAGTACTTGGATAATCGACAATATACATCAAAGTTCCTTATAAGGACACAATGGGTTATCACTCGGTATGCCATTAATGTAGGCAATGTCATGTCTCACATACATTATCCATCAAGTACAATTGGCTACCAATGATATTGACTTATTTAGTATGAAAAACCTGATGAGATTATTTTTCATAAGATGGATATTTGCCACAAAAAGGTGTTAACACATGCTTACTATCATAATATCCATACTTTTCAATGAAAAATATTTCTACTAAGTGCTTATAACAATATAATGAGACCAACATGAGTTTTAATTCCTATATTCACCCAGTCATTCAATTAGTGAGTGCGAAATTCCCCTATACCATCCGACCGGGTCCGGTTTAAGGTGCGTTGGCCTTGACCATATTCAAACGTCAACATCTTGACAACCTGAATATAGCGATTCTGAAAATGAGTTTAACAACATAATAAACTATCATTTTCATGACGGTTTTATGATGTATTTCAAATAGAATTTCTCCTCGTCTCATACACATTCTCAATGCTAGCACTCATGATATTAAATCATCTAAACAAAGAGAGATTAACACATATGTCTTGCTTTGCTCTAAAAGAAAGTACACATTTTTATTAACAACGGTGCTTTGACATCCATATGACACTAATATGTTGTTGAATTGCTCATGCCATTTATAGGCGAATCAACTCATACAAAAGATTTAACTAAATTGTATACCTTCACCATCATCATCACGGTACTACTTGGTATTTGTAGTTCCGCCCAACTACTCAACTAGAGTCTTTAGAATTTACGTAGAAGAAATTCTAGTTATATGAGCAAGGTTTCAAAATAATTATAAATCTTGTCTCTGATTGAAACCCCTTGGCTATTATTATTAGCATTGTATTTTGCAATACAACTATCACGTTTTTAGTTTTCTTTTGAAGATCCAATTCAACCTATAGATCCCTCGATAAATCAAGAGTCCGGTTTAGAGGAGTTGTATCCTTCAAAAAGGGACACTTCTCATAGACATACAACTTCCTTATAGGTTAATGAATCTTCCTCAAGAAACATATAAACATCATCACCGTGAATGGTGGAAATACTCATTGATAGTCTTCCAAATTTCTTGTGCAAAAATAATGGGATTATCTTATGTAGTTCATTATGAACATTCAACCACTCTATGCGATTTCTCCGAAAGCACAACCTCAAATAAAATTAGCATATAAGACATTCAATAATAGTGTGGTATCTACAAAATTGTTATCACTCATGACAAGCTGAAAACAAACATCACTATTATGAGTTTCTACCAATGAATATCTACTAGATAATTCTAGGTCTCAAAAAGACTTCTTTTAGATTCATTCCAATAGCCTTGGCAAGACACCCCCCACATTTTGAAACATTTTGGATAGGCCCAAGACCTTTCGCATACTTTGTAGTTCAATTCTTTCAATTATCTTGTGAGATGAACTATGGTAAAAAGCGATTGTTATGCATATGGGTCACCACCCCCCCATGTTCAATAGTTACTCAACCTAATCAAACTTACATGCAAAACACATTATACCGCTACAAACACTAAAAGAAACAACAACAATAAAATGCACTCTTATGACAAGAATATATTTTACTCAAGTCTATGATTACCCGATCATATAAATATAGTCATATGATGTTCATGTTATCTATATGAAAGGAAATCCACAAAAGATTCTAAATGAATCTTAAAGAATAGAAGAATCGGATGAAAAGGGTTTTACCCGAGATAATATCATTATCATCCTTCTTTTTTCATCATTCAACATTCCAACTATCATAGGGAGACAATCCACGCGCTTGTACATCACCTTAGCTATTTATCCATAGTCATAGGAGGATAATGCCTAATAAGACAATCCACAAGCGTTACATCTCTTTTGTCAAAATAGTCAACGGAGGATATTGTCTCTTTCGAAGACAATCCATAACCTTACATCTCCTTGACTAAATTAGGGTTTAGGAGGATATGATTGTTTCCTATTGTTTCCTCTGAAGACAACGATACTCATTACTTAATAATATATGACATGGTTAAACTTCGTATCAATGTTAAATAATGCATTCATGCCAAACATGGTAAATATCATATCATAGGTTCGGAAAAAGTAAACTTTAAGCTGTACCCTCTCACAACAAAAGTATCACGATATTTAAGCAAATCTAGCCACTAAATATGCAAAACAACTGATGACTTCACCTCCTCTTTTTTACATGAGGCTTAAGCAAGATAGAATACCCTAACAACAAGACCTCAAGTACTACCCTGACATCTAATGGCTCAACCCATTAATGTCTTCAACTAGAAAAATTTACCAATAAACTATTATCAAGTTTAAAGTAAATCCATCCACGATGATTAATATCTAAAACTAGCATGCTATACAACTTTAACATATGCTATATTGGATATATGCTACAAGTTACTTCATCTAACATGTATTTTCACAACAATACAATTATAACCATCGTCTAACAACACGTTCACTTAATAAAGGTAAGCAATTTATGCATTGAATACATTATAATTACTATCCAAGATTTGAGTGTGGTTGATATTAAATATGTTAAGGTCACTCTTAGACCATCTACATACATCTACATATGTACAAAAGAAAATAATATCAAACTACTTCTAGTCAAACCAATTAATTCCTCGATAAACACGATAATTTGTTGACTAGGTTATTAAAAAGAAGTTTAAGCTTAGAGATTCCCTCCTAAGAAAACTAGCATGCAACTCAAGGCAAGAATATCACCATATAATTAAAACAAAAGAATTGCAAAGAGTGAAAGAATCACGATACCTAACCCATTGAAAACCGGATTACCATATTTTCCTCCTTCTAGAAAAACAGTTCAAAAGAACTGTAATTCTGAACCAGCTCATGAAGAATTGAGTATCAAAATAATATACTACTGGAAAGCTCTTTGAATCAGCTATAAGTACAAATGAATTACAGAAATTCCTCTTATGTCAGAAAAGTTCAGGAAATTTCAAGCGTGGAAATTGATTAGTTTCAACTCGAATTTAGCGGATGAGATGCTCGAAGCGATCGATTATTAAAAATGTCATCCACTAGAATATGAAAAATCACATTCAAACATCATTTTTTTTTTTTTTTTTTTTTTAACAATCTTTGGTTTTATTTATTTATCCTTTATATACAAATGTACAAATTCGAGAAGAGCGTGTCAACAACACGAAAATCCAAATAAAACAACACATCACAAAGCGGCTTAACTTCGAGGCAACTTTCATGTAGATGGGCTGCGGGTGAACCCAATCCAGCCAGGTGTGGCTTATCCTATATGTTTTGGGGGCCTAGGGTTTAGGGCGATGCCATCCTTGACGATGTCAGATGGTCTAATAATAATATTACCCTTAGTACATATGGTATAGCCTCAAACCGCCCGAAGCGATCCACATAAAAAACTGAGCGGGGGGTTGGCACAGGGGAATCCATTGCCGTCACGAACTATGAAATGTCCGATGGTGCATATCACGACTCTCTTTGGAAGCACCATCTTTGGGTGCTAATAAAAACAAAAGCGTGTATATACATGTTGAGTCTTTTAACGTCGGATCCTCCAAGGCGAATGTGAGTCTTTTTAACGTCGGATCCTCAAAGGCGAATGTGAGTCTTTTAGCGTCGAGATCCTCAAGGCGAATCCCAACAATGGGAACAGCGGGCGGACGCCGAAGTTTATCTGTTGGCTGGTGTCGGACAATAATATACCTTATACCGGCTCATCTGGATAAAAGATCAAGACACAGACGAGAAAGGAGTTTGGCAGTTCATACACCACCCCATCCTTTTAAACAAATTAAACTTTGAGCAAAAGTACTTCGACCATTACCAATTCGAGATGGGTGAGATTTGGACCAAATGATGAGTTGGAGTTGAGGAAGAGAATAGAAAAGGGAGGAGAAGGAGTTGAAATTTTTGGTACCCATTGTTTTCCACGGAGGCGCGTTTGCTCTATTATCGAAGACATTTATACTTCGGTTAAATTAGAGTTTTGTGGACTAAGGTTCCTGGCTTGCAACCACACACTCTAGGGAATTTTAGAAAAAGAAAATAGAAGAGGGCCGGCTACCTAATGGCATACTTTTCTGTTTAAATACATGGAAAGAAGTACACCAGCGAATCTATTGAGTCGTGTAAAATGGATCATTGAGAAAGAGTCTCTTGACATCACGGAAGCGCAACTCATGATAATGTTTAAAGCGGTGGCCATTTACTTGGAATTAGCTACCATCATTTTAGTTTTTCACGAGGAGATAGCCCATAAGGGGGGGTAGTAGAGAGACGATGAAAGGACGGACCATCGAGTTTTAATTTTCACGGAAAAATGTGTAATCTTGAGTTGTACATCAAAACTTTTGACCGACTTTGAACTCTTTTCGCAATATGTGCTTGTCATGCACTCTTTTCATGTTGGCTTTATAGAATTTATGAGAGATCATAGGCATCACTCCGAATTTCCTCGAAGCTAATTTAAAAGCTGCAATTTTCTTTTTTGCACATGTTAGTGTTATAATTGGGGCTTTTGATGGCCCATAGAGCCGCGGTGCTCAAGTTCAACCGGCCGATGACAAGGTTTTCCAAAAGCGAAACGATCTGAGACATCCCCTATAGGTGTCTTGAAAGGCATTACGTATGCCCACAAGGCATCGGATAATCGTAGAGACCCGATCTTTCCTAGATGGATTGGCGATTTTTCCAAAATGGATTTTATTTCTCGATTAGAGACTTCTACTTGACCAACTGGTTTGAGGATGATCACGGAGTTGCCACTTTGTCGTGACTCCATATTTCTTTACTAATGATTCAAAATTTTTATTGCAGAAATGTTTTCCCGTCACTAATTATAGCTTTTGGAACACCAAATCGAGAGAAGATATTTTCTTTTACAAACAAAACCGGCATTTTATGATCGTTAGCCGCGACATGCCAATGCCTCGATCCATTTTGACACATAGTCAACTACTACAAGTATATATAGGAAGCCATGAGAATTTGGAAATGGACCCGTGAAGTCGATGCCCCATACATCAAAGATTTCCACAATTAGAATTGGATTTAAGGGGCATCATATTACGTTGAGTAATGCGACCTAATTCTTTGGCGGCGATTGCATGCTTTGCAATGCTCATGTGCATCTCTAAACGGTGTTGGCCAATAAAACCACATTGTAGAACCTTGGCGCCAGTTTTCTTACCACTAAAATGACCACCACAAGATTGTTCATGGCGAAGGATAACACATCGTTGTGTTCCCGGTCGAGGAATGCAGCGGCGGATTAGATGGTACGAACAATACTTGAAGAGGTA
The DNA here is from genome assembly GCF_015680905.1 of Coptis chinensis. Classification (NCBI taxonomy): domain Eukaryota; kingdom Viridiplantae; phylum Streptophyta; class Magnoliopsida; order Ranunculales; family Ranunculaceae; genus Coptis; species Coptis chinensis. The sequence continues at coordinate 18,613,494 of NC_141456.1, read as the reverse complement.
GGAGATCATCCGAAATAGAATTTCCCGCGATGGATAAAAACGTTTTCCGGTCATTCTGAGACCAAGATAAAGGAACTTCCTCGGTAACTAAGTAATTTACTATGTCGGTACCAAGGGAACGAAAAAATAGAGTACAAGTGTTCATCACGGAAAGGAATCCGCGGATAGGTTCGATGCTCGGTATCAACATCAGCGACAAGTCTTGATAAATGAGTGCGCAACCACATTTTAAGCTACCTTTTTATCTCTAATTTTCGAGTAAACTCTTGCAAAGGAGAATCCATCGGATCAACCTTTGTTTTGCATCTTTTTTTGCTAATAGATAGCGAAGTGCCGCATAAGTCGATTGTACACAATAGTTGGAGAACCAGCTGGGTAAGGGCCAGAAACTTATCTAACGCCATTATACAATGCGAGAAACTCTTTCTCGATGGTGGTATAGTTCACGTTGAGCTTCATTAAGGGTTTTACTCGCATAGTAAATGACAAGCTGGCTTATCTTCCGGGCGTTGCCCTAGTACGACTCAATAGCATAGTAAAAAGCGTCACGCGATTAATTCAAAGGTTTAGACCAATCGGTGGTTTGAATTATGGGGCCCGGTAGTTAATCTGGTTTTAATACCTCAAAAAACTTGTTTGCAACTGGCCCGAAATCAAAAGCGGCATCTTTAAGCGGGAGATTGGTTAAAGGTCTAGCAACCTTTGAAAATCTTGAATAAATCTCCTATAGAAACTGCACGTGTCCTAAGAATCTTGTGAATGTCTCCGAGCTTGTTTTGGTATAGGAAGTGAAGCAATTTTTTCTATCTTGGCTTTTGTCGAACTTCGATTCGTCCTTTGAAGCGATATGTCCTAAAACTATTCATTTAGTAACCATGAAATGGCATTTTTCCCAATTAAGAACAAAGGTTTTCTCTTCCTGGCGTGTAAATACTTTTCAAGATTTGATAAGCGGCTATCGAAAGAATCTCCATAAATTGAAAGTCGTCCATGAATACCTCCATAAACCGTTCAACCATATCGAAAATATGAAGCATGCGGCGTTGGAAAGTACCGGTGCATTGCAAAGGCCAAAAGGCATTAGATGCTATATGCAAATGTACCAAATGGGCCAATGAGCGTTGTCTTTTCTTGATCGTCGGCCGGTCTATGACTATCTGAAAATAACGGAATAACCATCAAAAAGCGATAATAGGCATGACCGGCTAAGCGTTCGAGCATCGATCGATGAATGGAAGTGGAAAGTGATCCTTACAGTGGCGGCATTAAGTTTCGCGATAGTCGATGCATATTAAGCCATTTTCTTGGGATCTGGCGGAAATGCATTCATCTTTATCATTTAGCTGTGTAATGCAGATTTCTTTGGAACTTCGTATCTGAGGACTCACCCCAAACACTATCGGAGATAGGGTAAATAATACCAGCATCTAGTAATTTTAACACTTCCTCTCGGACCACATCTTTCATGGTAGGGTTTAGGCGTATTTCCAGTTCCACTTGACATCTTTGCATTTTCTTCAGTGTATCGCGATGGGTGCACACATTAGGTTCAATGCCTTTAATGTCATCGAGGGACCATCAATAGCGAAGCGATGTTGTTGAATGACATTAATTAAGCGAGCTTCTTGATCGTCGGTTAATTGTGAAGAAATAATAAGCGGGTGGCGACCATCGACATCAAGTATGCGTATTTTAATTCGAAGGAAGTGGTTTTAATTTAGGGGTGGTGGAGGTGGGTATTAAAGATTCTTGAGGAAGGTCATCATCCATGTAGTAAGCAGTTGATGATCATCAAGTTATTTGACATCAGCTGTTGTAGGGTCAAATAATGGTACTAACTCTAATAACTCATTTTACTTCTTGTGTATAATCATAGATCCTCAAACTTCGAATTAAGCTAAATGAAAGAAATTGGTACACTTCATCTTCGGAAAAGAGTTTGTAAAATACTCTTTGAATCTATCAACCACTTAACCTCACCATCATCGATGTCGAGACTCACGGAAGTTGTTTCATCGACTTGAACACATTCACCTCGACCGAAAGATTTCCGAAGGACATGGTCATGGAACCATCTCGACAATTAATAAGAGCATTAGCGATGGCAAGAGCGGGCGTCCTAAGATGATTGGAATGGAATCACATGCAACCTCGTATCCAAAATAACAAAGTCTACAGGGATAGAAGAAATCTTGGACTTTTACAAGGGCGTTTTCCACAATTCCTTTTGGATACTTTATGGAGCGATCTGCTAATTGTAGAGTCATGGTGGTAGGTTTAAGTTCATGAAGACCTAGTTGTTTAAATAAATAATATGGAAGTAAGTTCACACTAGCTCCTAGGTCTTACAGTAGAAGCGATGGCCGTGTATTTTTCACCTAAGGTGCATGGAGCGGATTGGTCTACCCGGTCCTTGTATTTTACTATACCATTGTGTTGGGTGATGGAGGAAAACTGTTCGATGAGGAGCGGCTTGTTGAGGAACATTAGTTCTCCTTTTTTGTGGTGCACATATCTTTGAAAATTTTGCATGTTTTGGTAATAATTTTAAAGGCATCGAGAAAATGTAAGTTTATTGTTAAATTTTGAAAAGTCTCTCCGAATTTCACAAAATTGTCATCGGGTTTATTCTTTGCTAAAGCGTCTTTGAAAGCGGTGCCTTAAGGCGAATTTGGCAAAAGGGTCTACTTGCTTGGTTCCCACATTGGAGGTGTTGAATCTGGGAATCTTCCGTGGGTTCATTATTAGAAATAGATTCCTTGGAACCCTCTGTTCTTTTTGGTTGATTATCGGCATCATTATCGATTGTCGACAGTTTTCGGATCGTAAAAGTAGTGATTGCATGCACCTCACCTTGGTTGGGGTGCTTGTACCGAGGGCATTAGTTCAGTTCAAAGTGTTTCTTTGGTTTAGGGTTTGGAAGCTGCTTGTGCGAGGAAACCGCCTTTCGACTCTTTTCTTGCGCCAATTCTTTGAAGTGATTGTTGGATAGGCGTTAAAATTTGAAATTTGTTGGTTCATGTATGCGGGAAAGTCTCATTTGTCCTATCCGTAATGGTTGGCGAGGTTGTTACAAAAGTAGTAGTTCTCCGATTATTGCTTAGAAGTTGTTGATTATAGTTGGGATTTGGATTAAATTTGGAACAAAGGCTGCGGTTGGTCGATAATTAGCATTAAATTATTTTGAAATTGACCTTGTTGGTATTGTTGATTATTTCCTTGGCGGTATGGAATAAAATTATTGGTAGGTCGAGCGGGTTGATTAAGCGAAACCGGGAGGCCCCATTTGTTGGTTATTTTGGCCTAAGCGAAATTAGGATGTTGTCTCCACGGTGCATTAGGAATGTTGAATGCACATGCCTCCTCCAGCTTGTTGAGTAGGGGAAGCATATAACAAAAGGACAATATGCATCGGGATGATCGGGACTAAGACAAAAGGACACAAGAGGTGAATTAGTGTCAACGTTCATGGGTTTTTTACTGGTAGTTGATCGTTTTACTTGAACTGCAAGGGCATCTACTTTTTAGTTAGGGATTCTATCAAATTTTTTATTTCGGGGATCGGGTTTTACCTCAAAAATAGATGTGGCTTTTGTAACGGTATCCTTTGATGATCTAGGCGGCTCGGTGTTACCCCGATGTGTACCTTTTTTAAACTTGTTTTCAAGAAAAGTATAAAGCTTCGGTAGCTCCTTTGTCCATGAAGCAACCTCGTTCATTATATCAAGAGTTTCTTTTTGATGATCGAATGGACCATTAAAGAATGAGCGAACAAGGGCGACTTTTTCTAGTTGGTGGTGAGGACATTCTAACGAAGATCGATAAAAGCGACTCCATGCTTCCGTAAAAGGATTCATGAGGATTTTGGCGGAAGAATTGAATTTTACGAAGCATTTCCGGTTGTTTTCTTAAGTGTAAAAGCTGAAGCATAAAAGCTTGAACTAGTTTATTCCATGTGTCTATGGATTGTGATTGTTGTCTGCTAGCCCGGTTGATGCTTTTCGCTAAAGTGAATGGAAACCCGGAAGCAAGAGTTGTTCCTTAGAGGCTGCTGGATGATGAAATGTTGTTGCCACTTGTTGAAGTCTACGAAGATGATTATCGGTTTTTCGTGCTCGAAAACCATGATATATTGGTAACAAACTGAAGGCGTTTGGTGGGATCACGAAAATCATCGACAATGTCCTCCAGTTTGATCACGGGGAAGAAGGTCCTTCACTGTAATGCGATATAGAAGTCCGAGAGGGGCTTCTCTGCTGGCACAGTGGAGATCGTCGGCCATAATAGCCAAGTTGATGGCGGCGAAGTTGTGATGAAGGTAATTAGCGAGAAGAAGAACAATTTTTATGTGAGAACTTCGCCAATTGCTTATGTCGTATTTTTTTTTCGGCGATAGGTTTGTTCAATTTCTTTAGTGGAACCAGGACCTTAATCTCATGCAAGCATAAAATTAGATCTAACTACGAGAAGGAATTATGAGGACTCGAATTTTATTATTATCTTAAGCATTAGGATTGAACAACATATGCCTAAAATCTTTACTGCTAGCGTATGATGAAGCTAGGAATCACGTGTGCATAAACCAACGGCCAGTCACAAGATAGATATGAGGGAGGATTTCCGTGCAAAGCGCGGTTCTAATTAAGTAACCTCAATCTTTCAAGTTTCCTAGACACCATTGGAATATGATTAAGATTTATGGAATTAAAATTTATGCAAAGGTGGTATTAAATTAATTTTAATTTAATTTAATTTAATTTTTTTTTTTTTTTTTTTTTTAAGATTTATGCAAGGTTTAAAATACAAACATACAAATACGATCTACTCATACAATACTAGGTGCAGTAGCATGTGAAGGTACTCTACTCATCATTATAGCTATCTGAATAGGCAAGCTTGTTATCATCGATAAATATTTCCATACGTCTGACAAATATACATCGATGTCAATGATATGTGCCCTAATTTGTAAATCGATATTACGTAAATGTATATCAATAGTAACAGGCCAATTTATTTGAATCACTCATCGTTATCTAAATACATTAGCATCTGAATCACGATATACATCGCGGAATAGATGACAAAACTAAACATGCAAAGTTTTATACCTAAACTAAAATCGACTCTTGTATTGCATAATAAATCGATTTTGACAATACTCATTGAGATTAAAATGTCCTATAGAGAGCGACTTTACCCCCGTAGGGTTTAAAAAACAACTTACCCAACTAAGATTTTAACCCTCGTTGGAATGTTCTCCTCTTTCTTGACAAAATCGACATATTAGACAATACCGTTAATGCATTATCGTGAAATATCAAACATTTAACAAGCAACATTTATCATTAGAAAGACATATACCCATGCAATACAATACCATTAATATGTAAATATACATTCATATGCAATTCATGTCCGTAATCGTGGTATATAAATATTTACCGGTATCTGAATTTGATTCATGCATAATTCGAGGCTAAAGCTTAAATAATAATCCATAAATTTTTCCTAATACTATATACATGGCATACATGCAGAAAAACATAATAATAATAATATAAATAAATTACAATAATACTGAAAATGGAACCTGAAGCTTCATTTTACGCGAATCTTACAAACGCGTTTCAATTTGTCGACGCTGATTAATCCCAAAGGATTATCAATATTTTCAGGTACAAGGTATGATATTTAGGCACGGAAATGGATCAATGTAGATCTGTAGATGTTCTTTGGTTGAGCAGGAGCAAAAACGACGAAATTCACCCGGACGCTGGCCCAGCACCAGACGCTGACTCTACACCAGCAAGCGCTTGTCCAATAATTCAGAATACTTTCAAATTTTCTCAGAAGTCTTATAATCGTTTGGAGTTATCTCTCCCAGTCCTAACTTTTGATACCTGAAAGTGGAACGAAATTTTTTTTGGATTACAGGTCAATCGCGAGGCAAAAATATGAAAAAATAACAAAAAAAACATAAACGAACGAAGAGGAAAGGATTGAAGAGAATGGGGGTTCCCCCTTGATGCAACTTCCGATCTTTAGCACACGTTCTATGACTTTAGAGCAGCAAATGGCGCATTTGATATATGCTTGAGAACACTACTTAGAGATTTGAACTCTAAGTTTGATGTAAAAGCACTCAAAGTACCTTACTCCACGATCTTACGTTGAGTAGAGTTAGAATAAGGATTGAACTACCTAAAGTATAGAACAACTACAAATTGGATGTTACAATAAAGGGAACTAAGGAGTAAGGTTATAATACTAGGTTTCTTCCTAACAAACATTAAAAGCAAAACATTTAAGTTTGAAATCATGCACTTAAACAAAATACAAATTACTAAAAAGAAAGGTGGAGAGTTAATCCTCCTCATGTGAAACTATCATTAGTTGTTTATTTGAAAAGGTTTTGATTCTTCCTAGACTCATAGACAAGTCCCTAATGGAAAAATAGAATTGATCCCTAGCATGCATGGCTCTTAAGAGCTCATACATGCTAGCAAAGTGAAAACAAACAATGACTTATCTCTAAGCTCATTGTTTGATTCCTAACTAGACACTACACCAACTATCATTTTGGGATAGGATGTAGTGTTAGTTGTTCATCCTAAAAACCTACCAAACTCACAACCAATGTTTTTCCCTCACATGAGTTGGATTAACTCCCCAAAAGGGAAGTTAGCTCATGATCCTTGGGACAAGGACTTATGAACTAATAAAAACTCAAAGAGAGAGAGAGAGAGAGAGAGAAGAAAAATCCACAACCAAACTCACTTCTATTATTTCTTAGAAGAACAAGTGTTCCTCCATTAAAACTATTACAAGCTTTTCAATAAAATCCAAAAACTAAAAACTCATTTTCACTAAGGAACTAAAATAATGTCATGTGAGGAAAATAAGTCAAGGGAGTAATTGGAGTGTCCCCACATTTGTCTAATTTCTTCTCCATTTGAGAGAAATCTCATTTCCTCCCACGTGAATTATCAAACCACATTGATTCATTTTTATCTACCACATTAAAACAAAGTGACACCTTGCCTTTTTTTCACTATTAATGCCTAATCTAATTTATTACATGCAAGGTGTCAACTTTGCACCAATAATTTGTTATCTTTGTCTTGACATGCTCCATGATTGATGACTCATCCAATCTTGTGGCCCAAGATAATGGGTCCATGTGCAGATCGATTGCGATCCGGTATTTTGGGCGGTTTTACAACTTCCCCTATCGTAGAGTTCATCATACGATTGTCCGGCGACTCTCTTGTCGCGTTCAGTCCCGGTTGAGAGGTAGGAGCTTTGGAAGTTTGATGCTTCTACGGGATTTAAAAGAATTTATATATACGCCGTTCCTCGTGCTTTATTGCAGGTTTAACCAATATTTCCATGTTTACTGCAAATACCTGCAAAAGTATGAAAATATATTTATTTCATGATTATTAAACACATAATGGACCAAATTTATAGGTCTCAATGGGGTTTCATAATACACTTTTGGGTGCTTATCAATCATCTGTGCCCGGATTAACTTTTTCTCCTGGTTCTATTTGTGCTTGTTTCCCTTTGAGCTTGTCTGCTGCTGATGTTGGAGGGCTGGAAGCTTGAGGATCTTGCTTCTTTAGGACGTCTTTGCCTTCGACGACCTAAGGCTTGGGCGTGGTTGTTGTGCTGACGTGATTGCATCTGTGAGCTTCTAGTTAGTGGCTTCTAAGCTCCATGATGCCTCAGGGTCCAGGGAACCACGCGCAGGACTTGGTGTAGGGTTGATAGAATTTGGATCTTGTGAATCCATCGGCGTCCTAAGATGGCTGTGTAGGACGACTTGACATCGATTACACTAAAGCGTGTTAAAGTTTTTACCATGTCCTCTTTTTCTCCAATGGAGACTAGTAGGATGACGTCTCCAAGGACATCTGTGAGGTCTCCATTGAATCCATAGAATGGTGCATTTGACTCTATCATCACCGAGTCTGGCAGGTGCATATACTTGTATGTTTGATAGAAAAGTATGTCACACGAGCTGCTTAGATCGATGAGGACTCTTTTGACTGTCCACCCGTTAATTTTGACGTGTACTACCAGGGCATCATTGTGGGTAGGCACACCTTGTCTAGATCTTCTTCAGTGAATGAAATTGTTGTTGTTTTTTGAGGGATTGATCACCTCAGCTTTGTGGGAGAGGTGGTAGATTTCTTGAAGCGCTCCTACCTGTCTGCGATTTTCCCGACCTGAGGTTTAGTCGTTGGAGGTGTCTGTAATCATGTTGATTACTTTTTCCTCGTCATGGTCGGAGGAGTGATGTCTCTTGTTGTGCCTCGACCGACCTGGAGATTTAGATCGTCGGGGTATTCTGCTCTTGCTTCGGCTGTTGGTAGGTCGTTCATGGCTCCAGCTCCTGCTTCTGCGGAGGTTGGCATCCAGCTTATGTCTGAGGTCGCTTTCTAGCAAGAACTCTTTAAGTTTGCCCTCTTCGACCAAGTCTTGGAGGTAGTGCTTGAGGCTCCAACATTCATTGGTGTCATGGTGGTGGAGTTTGTGAAAATGGCAATATGGACGTTCTGGGATGGCGATCACCTTATTGATGTTGGGCTTGAAGTATGGTGTTGTATATATTTTCTTTAGGATCTGGCTTGGCGTCCTAGAGAAGTTGGAGAATTCCATTTTTATGTAGGAGGGCTTGTGGGAGCTGAAGCCTTTGTTGTTGTTGTTGGTGGTGGTGGTGGTGGTGGTGTTGCCTAAATGGTGATTGTTTTCTTTGGGTCCTTGCTTGTCGCTTACTGCGATGACTTCTTTGCCCTTGCGCTAGGCCAGCCATTCTTCGTACTTGATGTACTTGTCAATTCTGTGGTACAGGTCGTCTAAGCATTCTGGTTTGTTGCGCATTAGAGATCCTGCTAGGTCGGAGTCGTCTAGGAGAGCGTTGGTGAATGCAAAAATTGCAAAGCTGTCTTTTAGGCCTGGCTCCATTGAGAGGAGTTCCTTCTTGAAACGTCCTAGGAAAATGCGGATTGTCTTGCCATGTGCTTGCTTGAGTTGAAACAAGGAGTCCAGGTCGGCTTGCTTCTACCTATTATGGACGAACTCTGCTGGGAACATCTCAGCTAGCTTGTCGAAGTTGCTGATTGAATCAAGAGTGAGCGTGTAGAACTATTCTAAAGCTCCGTCCTTCAGATTGGCTGGAAAGAGCTTGCACTTCAGGTAGTCGTACTCTGGAGCGCTATAGAGTGTGAGAGTCCGGCCGCGGACTCGTCTTTGGCTGGACCTGAAGCTACCGTCGTCTGGCCGAGAACTTTGGTTGGATAAATTCTGAGGGAAGCTGCTTGTCCCTGATTTCAGTGGTGAATGGTGACGCCTTGTACGTCTGGAGTATTTTCTGAGCGATTTGGATCGCGCTAGTCTTGTCGTTCGACTTCTCCAACCTTTGTGCGAAGTCTTCTAACCTTTGATTGGTGGTGGTGGTGAGGGCTGTGACGACGTTGTTCTCCACTGCGTCTGGAGTGTCGTTGTTGGCGTTGGAGGTGGCTTTCTCGCGCATCGTTTGGTTTTCTTGTTATAATGTGATGAAGGCCTCCTAGAGCGTCTTCATCTAATCTGCTAACATCTGAAGTGAGGGGTCCATGGTGGTTTTTCTGACCATCTTCGTGAGCTTGAGAAAAGAGTGTGTGTTCTTTTCTTAAGGAAATGAACCGACAGACTGCGCCAATGTAAAGGTTTGGTGTTTAGGGGACAACGACCTGATGTTCTGTTTGATAAAGAATGGCTACACTCTTCTTGGGATAAGAGTTGCCTACATATCAAGTTTCTCGGGGTAAACTTGAATCAAGCCTTACGTAGTTCATCTTTATCTACTTATAGATGTTTGAGCTGACTTTCCTTATTTGCTTCAGGCCATTATGAAGTGTAGATCCACATTGTGTGCTATCTTGATGATTTGCCATTACCCTGATGTTACAAAGTAAATGTCTTCTTGATTGGTATGTTGACTGAGCTCCAGGATTGCGCTAGATGATTTACTTCCATATATGGTTGATGCGTGGGACGACCTAGGTTTGGGTCGTTAGTACGTTCTGATGGATTGGTACAAGTTGATAGAGCATAATGGAGGGTACTTCCAATAACTTTATCATTACCAGTGGGTTCAAGATAAATGAAAGTGACAAGTGCTTTTATTATAACTATTCTGATAGGATATGTGTTATTATATGCTTATATGTTGATGATCTACTAATCTTTGGTTCTAATTTACATGTTGTTAAAGAGACCAAGAACTTGTTGTCTTATAACTTTGATATGAAAGACTTAGGTAAGGCTGATGTAATGTTGGGAATCAAAATTATAAGATCATCTGATGGCATATGGTTGGATCAGTCACACTACATTGAAAAAATGTTGAAGAAGTATAACTACTTCGATTACGTGACTGTGAGTACTCCTTTTGATCCCTGTGTTAAATTATTTGTGAACAATGGTGAACTTGTGAATCAAAAGGAACATGCAAGTATCATTGGTAGTTTGAGATATGATACAGATTGTATAAGACCTGACATTGCCTATGCATTAGGTGTTATTTGCAGGTACACTAGTAGGCAATAGATTCGGATTGGAACATCCTTTTAGAAGACTCCAAGATCACCAGTGGCTATGTGTTTAGCATTAGTGGAGGTGTTGTATCTTGGAAGTTCAAGAAACAGACCATTATAACATAGTATGCTATGGAGTCTGAGATTATTGCTTTGGCTAGTACGAGTGAAGAAGCTAGTTGAGTACAAGACCTTCTTACTTATATACTAGTATAAGATAGACAGTATTAGTTACAATGATACTTTGTTGATAGCATTACAGCTATTACTGAGAGAGTCCATATTATTTTGATTTTGTGAGATCTGAAGATAACCTTGCATATTCACAAACCAAAGCTCTGGCCAGAGATACAATGTGGACTGCTCTACTAGCATGGGACTGAAGCCAATTGAAAGATAAACATCTATGATGGTAACCCAACCTAGGGACTGGAGATCCCAAGAACTAGGTTAAAAGGGAAGAACAAGTCATAAAATGTTGGTTGTGAGACATGCATTGTTGTTTATTAATCATTTCATGCTTGATTAATAAAATGCATGATATCCTGAAGCGATTACATAGGTTGAGTTTTTTGGGAAAACTCTTAATGAAGTTTTATGGTCCTTATGGGTGGAGTGCATAGCTACAGGAGCACTCTTGATAGAATCACCTAGTGAATGTGAAAGTACAGGCCGCTTTCTATGAGAATGAGGGCTGATTCTCTAGATTATTCACGAATCCAGGAAGATAGCACAGGGCCTTTAATGTGCAGGACATGAAAGGAGAACACTGGATGTGTTATGCATGATTCTAACTTATTGTATACTCAAGACCTAAGTTTAAGACTTAGTCACTTATGACTCTTATACTTTGAGTAATTTTCACTACGTAAAGGTTTAAGTCTTGGACACCTTCATTTATGCATAACATGTTGAAACTGATATTGATTGCCCTTAAATATATTTTATATTTTGTTTTTATCAAAAATAAGTAGGGGATTGTTGTGTTATTTTGAATAAAACAAGAGGTGGACTTGGGCTTGGGCTCTTTGATCCATTTTCTTCTTTTTAGTAAACATGTTTCCTGATAGGGTTGGAAACAGAATTGGATATGGATTGGGAAACAGAAACGTAGTAAACTAGTAGACTCCAATCCCTATAGGAAAACTGAAACAGTTCCTTACAAAAGCAGATCTACTAGTGCTCCACATTTCTTGCAGCGCCGGCCCTGAGTTTCTGGTGGCCCGAAGCCAACTCTTAAAATGTAGCCTTATATGCAGTGGCGTAGCCAGGAATTTGTTCCAGGGTGAGCCGGTGTGAGCACTACAAGTTTGCGACACAAATTAAATAGTTTGTGTACACGTCGATTTGCTTTTTTTTTTAATGAATTTTAGATAATTATTTTTTTACGTAAACAAACAATTGTTAATTTATCCAAGGATTAACATACTTGTTATTTTTGTAAATCGGGCATAGTGATAAGTGCTCAAAAAGTGCTATTTAACCCTCGATTATGCCTCTTGTTCAGCCATCTTAGTAGACTAATAGTGTTTATAAGTTATGTTTTAAGATTCTACAGGTGAAAAAGACAGTTTTGTAGAATATTAGAGAAAATGGGGTAAAACGAAGCAATTCGGAGCATTAAGGATCACATGGGAGGCCCGTGGATAATCATGGAGAAGGCCAAGGAATTGGAGCTGTTAAAGATGTGACTTGGACCTATTTTAAAGTCTATTTGGAAGCCCAAGGCCAAAGGATTCGTTGTTTGGACCAAAGCCATAAAAGAGGATAGAAGGATAGAAGCGAGAAGAGAAATCGGGCTTATCGTGCCCTGGGACGATGTATCGGCGTCGAGGCGCATTGAGTCGTCACGGGATGCATCATCGGCGTCCGGCGCATTGATTAAGTCTGGGGCGCATGAATAATGCGTCCCGCACGATGAATCTTGTCGTAGCCAATTCGCTTCCTCGTTTTGAAGGCGAAGTCGGACTCTGGAATAAGTCTATTTGTATTAGGAAACAAATGACGGTTTGGAATGCTTCTAGAGCTCATTGTAACCCCTATAAATAGAGGACCTAAGTGCCTCATGTAATGGCCAATTCACATATATTCTTGTCTCCGAACTTGAGGCAGAGAGTCTTAATAAATTAGTTTTTCTAGTCTTATGTTCTTCAACTCTTCTTCTTCTCGTTCTTCGTGTTCTTCCTTCTTTATGGAAGGCTAATCTTCTCCTTCAAGGGAAGAGATGAAGCCCGGTCTTAAGGTTTAATGATTCTTCGGTTTATGGTGTTCTTCAATCGGGTTAGTTCTTTATGTTTTTAGTTATTAGTTCCATTGCCCACACCGGGATGGAAGTATAGATTAAGGTTTTTTATTTATTACAATTGAATATCATGCTAGTTTAGGGTTTTATTTATTGCAATTGAATATTTGCTAGTAACATGCTTTTATTTATTGCAATTGAATATAATGCTATAATAGAGTTTTATTTATTGTAATTGAATATTATACTATTATTCTCTACTTTTCTTCTAATTGTGTAGTGTTTTAGAGTAAGGAAAGTATTCCTTTGTGTTTGCCTTATGATGGTGATTCATTGAATAGCTGCCCAAGCTCACATAAATGGAAAGAAGATACTAGTAACATGAACATAGGAACAACCTTAAGTAGAGTTAATTGTTTAACGATGTTTCACCCAAAAGGCATCGGCACTTTCGCTCGATTGCCCGATTATGAAGTCTACTTGGAGAACAACATGAAGCAAAAAGTCATTGAATCAAAAGCATTGGTGGATTTGAATCTCTTGAATCTATCTCTCTCATATTCTCTCCTTATTTCCAATTCTTAGCTTTAGTATAAGTTTAGTTAGTTTAGTTTAGTTTAGCATTAGAATCTACAATATCTATAATCATAGTTTTTAATCCCTCAAACCCCCTTTTCAGTCCTGTCCTTCATATAAACATACACTTAAAAGTGGAACGATACCCTACTCATCCTTTACTTATTGAGGGATAATTAGGTTTTGATACGCTTCTTTTTGTTCAACGACCATCATCTATCTACATCATCCATACCACATCTCATACACAAAAGGAGGCAATGTCACATAGTATATTGATATGTTTGTTAAAAAAAATTGTATATTGATACAAGTGTTAAGAGGATCTAAGTACATTGTATGTTTCTGTAATTAAGCCTTTATCCAATCATCAATTTACGTTAATTTACATAATAATGGAGATTTCCAATTTTGAAAGTGTAGGATCACCACCACTAGTCAGCTAGGTTAATTAGTTTATTGGGCTAAATAATATAATTAATTGGATAGGATAATTCATTTTAAGTATTTGTTACTCTAGTCTTATTAATTTATATATAATAATTTTTGAAGAAGTTGTCTATCTTTAAATCTTTATTTCCCTTTTTTTCCCTTTTCTCCTGTTAACATGTGAAATGTCACCTGTTCTAATGTCCATTTCCATATGCTTCTTAACAATTGGAGGAGCATGAGTGATAGAATATAAGGCTTACCAGGGTAGTTTTCTTTTTTGCACATGCAAACGTTTTTGTTTTTATGAATGCACTTATTTTTGTAAATGTACGTACATAACTTTAGTGGGTGTGAGTTTGGACCCATATATATGTTCCCATAGATAAAACATATTGAAATCAATTGGGTGGAAATTACCATATCCCCTATACACACCCAATATCAGCAAAGGAGATGTTTTATTCTATGGACAAAAGAGACAATAATAGGTTATTGGTCAAAGTTTTTTACCAAGACTGTAGCAAGTACTAGTAGTATTTTTTTTGGTTGGAATCCAGAGTGAGCCATGGCGTACTCTGGGCCCCCCTCGCTCCGCCACTGCTTATATGTGTTCATTCACATGTCAAAAATAAAAATCGATGCATTTTTTGCCTCACGTTATTATTTGTTTTCTCCTCTTTTTAGTCGAATTCCTTTTTGTTTTATGTAACAAATAAGATTTTATGTATATTTTGACTTCGTAATCTATGAAATAGCAAGTGAATTTAATAATTTCATTAGCCATATATAAGCTTCAATTAAGCCTATAATTATATTGTTCATATTAGTAAGTGTATATTACAAGGTGCGCTAAATTGGCTCAGTGGACTCTAATGGTGGACTGGTGGCCCTTTACTTTGCCAAAATAATGGGGGCCCAAAGCGCTTGCTTGTGTGGCTTTGCCTCAAGGCTCTTGTCTCTATATATATACTCCTCTATCGGCAGCCTATACAGTATCTGCAAAACTACTTTCTAAACTACGTTTTTGGGCAATCATAAGATCAGTCTCATTGTTCTTCCTTTTCTTCTTTGGTGTGTGTGCAGTAAATAGAGAAGAGTAATAACTGGCTGTTGTATCCTGGAGGTTGACGTAGTGTGTCTGCATAGAGAAGAACAGACGCGAAACAACCTTAAAAAGAGCGTATTGATCCGTGCATCAGCCTTCTTATATTCACTGTTTGTTCTTGTTGAAAAAATTATATTCCAATATATACATTTACGAAAAACGACTAAAAAGGGTATCGAACTTTACCAGTTTTGACAATATAGGGACTAAACTTTTTTTTTCTGTCAAATTGGAGACCAAACTTTTTAATTTTTGCAATGTGGGGATATGTATAACATGACATCTAAATTTCTCACACGGTGTTTCACAGTTTGAATTAATTTCTATGGTCATGAGGTTGTAACATTGATATACTTTGATAAGAAAGTGTATAACAATGTATATAATTTGTGAATTATGAAACAGCGAGTGAGAAATTTAGACTACATGTGTAACTAGTCCCCACATTGCAAAAATTAAAAAAGTTTGGTCCCCAATTTGACAGAAAAAAAAAATTTAGTCCCCATATTGTAAAAACTTGTAAAGTTGGATACCTTTTTTAATCATTTTTCATACATTTAAAACACAAGTTTTTTTTAGCAAAGCCGTGGATCAACAAACCTGGTCAATTTGAGTTTGCTCATCAGTTATGTTTGTTATGTTTCAATTGACTATTAGCAATATAAATTACACTAGCTTTGGCGTGTTGCTCTCTTCAACGAATAGGATTGAGATGACGCCTGTATGTAGATGAAAAGATTAAGAGAAGACTTTGATATCCAATAAATTGATCTAAACAATATATAGCTTCATTTGCTAACAATTCTTTATCAACTATGAAGTTGCTGCATCTTGTACTCTTGTAATGGACTGAAATAAAATTTTGATGAACCAGTCCCAGTTCACTAGTTTATAGAGGCATGGGCCAATCAAATTAGAGTTTGCTCGATCATAGCCTTAAATGCCAATATTGTTGTGGTTTTGCTTTGATTGTTTTCACTATGGTTATCAGTTGGACATCTTATAAGTATGTTGGCATTAACAGATATCGGAAGATACCAGTTCTTGCTCGCTCTTGGGGTGAATACAATTCATGTCAGTTCTTTCTCCTCTGCTACAGAACACTTAACCAGTAAAGTAAATAAACCAGATGAAAATTTTCATTTCCACGAGAATTTCTCTTCTGAGCCCAGCCTCAAATAACAGATTTACAGACTTTTACGGCATAAGTTAAAAAAGATATCAATATTACACGGACTGGAGAGCACGGTTTACCAGGTGTGAGGGTCATCCTAGTTCCGGCCTAGTCAACGTGAAACCATAGCCTCATGTAGACATGTAGTTTTAGTTGCATTTTTGCAAGCAGTAGGTGCGTAGAAAAATGGAATTTGTTCAGCTTAATGTTACGTATTGACATTCCGTAATTTATTTGGCTTGCATATTTTAAAGAAATTGCATTCACAAAGTCAACTAAATCATTACATTAATTAAATCTTATGTCGTAATATATACACATTTGAACTCTATAAAGTGATACCTCGTATGCCGTCCTAAGAACATACATGGTCTAATTCCAGGTGAATGGATATTCATGGAAATCAAAACCAATATGGTGTTCTCATACTACTTTTCTTTTTCTCTACGTGCTGTTTAGTTGCAACCATGGCTAATGCAGATCAAAATGTAAGTAATATGTGTACGTTCTAATCGTCCTTATTTAATGACAACTTCCAACTTTTATCAATTCTGTTTAAGATATAGTCACGAATAAAGTTTTTGGCCTCCCATAAAATTTCTTAGAATTTCACCAAGAACGCTGATCTGGCGGTGTGGAAGCAGGACCCGTTTAGAATTTAGATGGTCTTCCACATCCATCAGATTAATATATTTGTTATGTCATCGTACGTCTGTACTCTACAACTGATCAAACTTCATTTTTCATTGTTGTTTGTACTTGTCAACATATATTTTGACGGTCGAACAGTGGTTAAATCATGGTGGCGATATATATAACAGGAGATATGCAGCTGAAGAAGTGAAGATAAGTCCTAAAACAGTTTCAAAACTGAAACTCAAGTGGAAATTTTTCGCAGGGAAAGATATAACAGCAACACCAGCAATTTTTGACGGAATACTTTATTTTCCTAGTTGGAATGGTCATATTTACGCAGTTAAAGCAGAAGATGGATCTCTTGTGTGGGATAAGAATTTGGCTGAACTAACAGGTTTAGAAGCAACAGGTTTTGTGGTTGGAGTTAACTATACAGTATCAAGAGCCACTCCTACTATTGCAGGGGACCTTCTTATAGTTGGTATTTACGGTCCTGCAATGGTTATTGCTGTCAAACGATCATCGGGGAAACTAGTGTGGTCAACCCGAATTGATAGCCATAGTTCCTCTGTTGTTACAATATCTGGAACTGTTTTAAGTGGGTAAGCGTGGTCAACTTATTTCTTTATTTTCCCAGAATTATTCCTTGCATATATTTTTTTTCTGTGGTCGGTCGTGTATTTAGGGTCCATGTATATATTTTCATTTGTTTTTTTGCACACAAGGATATATTATTAATCTAATATGATGAATGTTACAGCGAGGAGGTTCCTAGTCAAATCTATAGTATGTCCTGAAAGGGCATTCTACACATGTGATAAAAGGAAGGCCTGGTTAAGCTCCATAGTGTTTCTCTATGACTCAAATTAGATCCCTTCTTTGCTGCAGCATCCGCACCAAAATTTGCTTCTCTTAGTGTGTGTTATCCTCCAGTGTTCAAGCTATTGAGTTGCTCTGACCCACCTAGACTTTAATGACCATGGAAGGTGTTCGCCCTTGATTGCTAGTACAACTGTCATTGAATCACTCTCAATCCACAATTTCTTCCAGTTCATATGAACTGCTTTCTCCACTGCCAAAATCACTGCTGTACATTCCGCGACAAAGTTTGTGACGATCCCCAAACCTTGAGCAAGAACCCCAAGAAGTGCTGCATATATTTTCATTGATGTTTCTCTTTTTAAGAATCTAGCTACTTAACAAACACACGAAATACAACTTTATAATAATTTGGTATACTCGGCACATTATTTATATTGCTGAGACCAATCTCATTGCAACTCAATATCAAGTAGTTTGCACTGAATTCTTTGCTAATTAGTTGGCTCTGTTTGTGCCATTTGCTATGAGGCATTCGTTTAATACACTGGCAGGGATTAGCAGATAGGTGCTGTTTCTTCGAACCAAAAATAAAAACTCTGCCATGATGTACCTGATTTTTTTATTCAATCAGAAAATTGACACAAAACTGTTGGAAAATTCATTGCAGAGGGTTTTACGTGGGAACTGTTGGAAATGTGAATGAATTTGTGTCCTCATGGGTTTGAACCCATGACCTTTTGTATCTACTACACTCTAATGTGGGGGGCTTTAGTCCCACATTGGTTACTAAACTTAAGACTCTTAAGTTTATATTGGTTGTGTCCCTTATGGAGGGATAGTGTAGAGATATAAGGAGGTGCTTTCGCTAGCGCTACAAAGGCGTCCTTGGTTTGGGGGCTCTCGGGAGGTGGGAGCTCCAGAAAACCTTAGTGCGCGCAGGGGGGGTGCAAATCCACCCAATTGGGCTTCGCGTGGGTGCGAGCAGAATCTAACTGTAACTGATTCGAGTCAACACGTTCAGATCTATAAAATCTCTTGTTTATCGCAGCTTACGTACGCTTGAGGCTGGCAGCAACCATACCGGCGGCGTTTTTCGTCTTAAGGAAATTGTGCCGAGCACAATCCTCAGTGATTTTACCTGCTTTATTATTAAGTACAGGAACATCATCCTTAGAAGAACTTGTAGGCAGTGTTGAACAATGTTGCACTTTTCGTGGTAGCATGGTCAAGCTAAATGTCCGCACTGGTGCTATCTTATGGCAAACTTTCGTTCTTCCAGACAACTTCAACAAATTTGGAGAATATGCAGGAGCTGCTATATGGGGAAGTAGTCCTTCAATTGACATAAAAAGAAATATGATCTACATAGGCACGGGAAATCTGTATTCGGCCCCAGAGCGTGTACGTAAATGCCAAGAAAATGAGAACAATCAAACTGTCCCTGCGCATCCAGATCAATGTGTCGAACCTGAAAACCATGAAAATTCAATCCTGGCTTTGGATATGGACAACGGCAGCATCAAATGGTATAAACAACTTGGAGGGTACGACGTATGGTTTTTCGTATGTAACAATCTGTCAGCGAACCCTGGTTGCCCTCCTGGTCCGAACCCAGATGCTGACTTTGGTGAAGCACCAATGATGCTCACTATAGTTGTTAATGGAACAAAGAGAGATACTGTAGCTGCAGTACAGAAAAGTGGAGTTGCATGGGCCTTGGACCGCGATAACGGCAACATCATTTGGTCTTCTGTAAGTTGATTAACAGTTATATTGTTTGAGCCAATATCACTAGACTCTAAATCTAGCTGATCCAGACATTCAAATGCTAACTTAGATTACACCGATTATGGCTTCAAAATATATATGTATATGTTTCAAATTTTCAATGTCTGTGGTGAGGATTATAAGTGAAGTTACATTGTAATGTAGGTGGCTGGGCCAGGTGGTTTTGGTGGCGGTGGGATCTGGGGAGCAGCAACAGATGAAAGGAGGGTGTACACAAACATAGCCAACAATTTACAAATCAACTTCACTCTTGTACCTTCCAAACAAACTACTACAGCCGGTGCATGGGTGACGTTGGATGCTTACACTGGCAAAGTCCTGTGGTCCATCGCCAATCCAAAGAATGCAACTTCCAGTGGTCCTGTCACGGTGGCCAACAATGTTTTATTTGCGGGATCAGACGACCCAAAAGGAGCTATATACGCAATGGACGTCAGAACAGGGGAGATACTGTGGACCTATGATACAGGGGCAACTGTGCATGGGGGCATGTCTGTGAGTGATGGGTGCATCTATGTTGGAAACGGATATACAGTTAACATTGGAGCATTTGCACCCGGCAATACTCCTGGGACCTCACTATTTGCTTTCTGCATTTCATGAATCGTACGAGTTATTGACTTAATCCTGCCATATCTATTTCATGGATGTGTATCGTAATAACAAAAACTACAGAAGCATATCACAGTCCACAAGGCTTCCTAGAGTGCCGGTTTTATTACCTTCTGTACTTCTGTTAGTTGAGTGGGTCAGGCTTCTGTGAGCTACTTCGTTCAGCCTACTGTTTTTCTTCACCAATTCAAGGATTTCCTCTCGTCCCTAATAATCAGTAAAAAGATATATCTTTGTGACTTTCTCAGGCGATGGGATCCCCTAGCAATGCAGAATCCTACAAGAACTGAAGGTTCGACATATGAAGTCACAAAAGAGAGTTTCGACAATGTTTTAATGCAGGTCAATGCACACATTAATGTTTCTTGCATTATTATCTCGTTGGTTCCAAAGACTCATATTGGGCTCGTTGGAATAATGCTTATAGCATTAAAATTGATTTTACAAAGAAATATAAACACATCTGCGCTCTATATCTCATATTCCAATTACCAAACAAAAAAAAAAGCATCTCATATTCCTTTCTTGAAAAATACATAGGTTCAGAATTTCAATTTGAACGGACAGAAATTTAAACCATTACGGTGTAATACATATATCACTCAGAAAGGATCTTCAGTCTAGATTTTAGACTTATGTTTTCACATCCATCAGAATGGTGAAAAACGGAAGGGAAGGGGCTATAGTCTAATGCACGAGGGTGCCCTCACTGTGCTGTCTGGGGAAGGCTAGATGTAAGCGGTCTACAGATGCAGACGCTATTTCCGCAATTCCAACCAACGAGTGTCATATTTTTAAATTCAGTAATCATGATCATCAGTATTCTCCCCAGTTGACCCAAGGTTCAAATGGATATTTCTTACTATCAAAATCTTTTACCATGCTCTATAGACTATAACTGATTTAACTTCGTCTTTTATGGTTGTTTGTCCACATGGGGACGGAAAACTATTGGATAAATCATGGTGGTGATTTGTATAATAGGAGGTATGCAGGGAATTCTTTGCAGGGAAAGACATAACAGCAACACCAGCAATTTTTAATGAAGTCATTTATTTCTCAAGCAGATTAATCTGTTGTGTTGTGTGGGACAAAAATTTGGCCGAACTAACTGGATTAAAAGCAACATGTATAGTGGCTGAAGTCAACTGTACATTATCAAGAGCCACTCCTACAATTGCAGGAAACCTACTTATAATTGCTATTTACAGTCCTGCAATTGTTATTGGCCGTGATGCACTGGGATCTGGCGTGGCAAACCGGCTTGATAGGCATAAAGCCGGTGTTTGGCGTATAATTTTTCTCTGTTCGTATATGTATACAAGACTACAAGATGGCATATGATATGATAAAATAAAATGAATAAAGCCCCTAATCCACACCTCAATCGCACCTCGTATATGTATATTATAAAATGTCCGAGGAGTCATCAACATGTTGAACGATCGATGAGTCTCTATCACCTTCTGGATGAGACCTTGCCCCTTCAAAGTATTTTGTTTATTGATAGATCAATTTACAGGTGATGGATTGAGGGCAAAACTCGAAATATGATTCCCCGCACGCACATGATCATTGCATATCTTTTAACTCCTTTCTTTCATGAACAAACCAAAAAGACTTTTAATTATTTTGACTTTCACCTTGTAAGGAAAGTGAAAATAGAAAAAATTAAAGTCTACTCATCAATCATCATACACAATTAAATGGACGTCAATTCCCTCTCAAGAGTCAAGATTATAGTTCTATAGTTCAGCACCAATGGCTATTCATGCTGGAAGTCTAGGAAAATACTATCTTCTCTTTATATTCTCTACATGGTGTTGTTTACTTCCTTCCAATGCCACAAAAATTTCAATGTAAGTCAGTAATTAAGTGATATTCTTCCTAATTACTTCCTATTCATCCAACCTTGAGCACATTTATTATGATGAACAAGCAATATAGTAATATAATTATACAAGTTAATGTTAACATGTTTCAATGCCCAGTGGTTAAACCATGGCGGCCACTTGTATAATAGGAGATACGCCGAAGCAGAAGTAAAGAGAAGTCCACATACTGTTTCAAAGCTGAAGTGAAAATTCTTTGCAGGAAAAGACATTAGTGCAGCCCCCGCAATTTTCAATGAAGTAATATATATTCCTAGCTGGAATGGACTTATGGACATGTCTATATTGGTGGACTTATGAACATGTTTATCTTGGGAGATTTCACTAGAAAGTCACACCTTAATCTACTTACTTTCTATCCCAAATGATTTCAACTTATAGCTCACACCAAGGAAATCACTCACCCAAAACTTTGGTAGTTATCACAACAAACTCAACAAAGCAAAACCACTAGTTTATCATCACAATTCATATCAACAATAAATATGGAAGTAAATAATGCAAAGAGACACAAAGATTTAATGTGGTTCGGTAAATGTTACCTACATCCACACAAGAGCCGAGTTTCCTTTATAGTAAAGATAGGAGAGTTTACAAGAGGTAACAAGAATTAAGAACAAGAGGTCTCACTCAAACCCTAACTCAATAGAGCTCCTACAATACCCAAGAAATGAATCTCTCAAAGTTGTCTCAAAACCCTATTCTATTTCCTTTATATAGGTACACATAGAAAAAGGTGAGAAAATGGGTTTTGGGCCGAAATTTTGAAATTTGTCAAAATTCCAAAAGGCATGAGAGCGAGGGTGCATCGACCAAAGGCATGGGTGGCTGGTCGACTTCCTTCCGATGTTTTCAGCCATGATGGCGCTGGTCCAAAGCATGGTTGAGCGAGAGTCGCCCCGCTCCAAACTGGCCGAGAGTAACAAGGTCGGACGCCGGAGCAAAGCTCGACGGTTCCACAAACCCAACAATCTCCCACTTTGAACCTTTGAGATTCTACATGCACATCACATCTCAATTGTAACAACTCAATCCAAATCCAATTTACTAATGAAACACTCGGCTCATCCAAGATGGTCTTCAAGCAAGAAGACCCGACGAAGTTGAACACTTCAACTTCATCTTCACAACACCCCTACCATGACATAGACATGTCTCCGTGGAGATGAATAACACAATATTCATTTCACCGCTTCCCAATGATGTTTGCCAAGGTTAGCCATAAACCTCCAAGCAACTCCCACTGCATGGGATATATCCGGGTGCGTGCAAACCATGTACCACCGCCTAGGGGTTTGTTGGAAACCATGCAAGCTGCTCTTTCTCAGCTTGCGCACCATGTTCTCTCTATCCTTCCGTAAGAAACCCAACAGTTGTCGCGTGTAAATCTCCTCAACATGGTCACAATGGATGTGAGCAGTTTTCACATCTAACTGCTTAAGATTTAAACCTTCCGCTACAACAATACTAAACACTGACTGAAAAGTATTTGGAGAGAATATCATTACCAAATATTTCTTGGAACCATCCCCTTGACTCGATACACCCATTTGCTCTGTAGAGTCATGTCTTTGGGTACTTTGGCCAACTCCCAAGTGACACTAAAGATGAGGGACTTCATCTCATCATGCATAACAAGCTCCCACTTGCTAGCATTACCAACCTCCAATACCGCATCATAGCAATGAGGTTCACCATCATCAATAAATAAATAGGTGGAGGGAGGATACTTCATGCTCGGTACAGTTTGCCTGGATAACCTCTTTAGTGCACGAAGTAGAGATGGACTTGGTGGCGTAGTCTCTTCACCCGAGTCACTACTATCATTATCTGACTGTGGAACTTCCATAACACCGCGACTTATATAAGAGCCTTCCAACTCAACTTACTCAGTGTCACTGTCTGTAACCGGCTCCACGGGCTGTGCTTCTTTTCTGTCCTTGTACAAAACCATCTCACTAAACAAGGCATCTCTGCTTCAAATAATTTTCCGATTTTGGTCATCCCAAAAATGATAACCAAGATCATCATCGACATATCCAATGAAGGTACACTTGATATCAAGCTTACTCCTAGCTTGGTCACTAGTGTGCACATAGAATTCACACCCAAACACTCTCAAATAGGAAAAGTTCACATCATTCCCACTCCACACTTCCTCTGGAATCCTGAAATCCTGAAATCTAAAGGTACTGACGGTCCTCGGTTGATCAGGTAAGCTGATGTGCTAACACTCTCTACCCATAATTGCTTAGGCAAACCTTCTAGTGTACGCATACACCTAGCCCTATCTGTCAGTGTTCTAATCATCCGCTTTGCGACTCCATTCTCCTGAAGTGTCCCTCGCAAAGTCTTTTCCATCTTGATGCCACTGTTAGCACAATACTTCTCAAAACCTGAATCAACATACTCTCCACTATTATCGGATCTTAGCTTCTTCGCCTTAAAGCATGTCTCATTCTCAACCATGGCCTTCCACGTCTTGAACACTTCCAATACCTCGGACTTGTGTCTCAAGAAATAGACCCACACCTTCCTAGTATGGTCATCAATAAAAGTCACAAAATATAACTTTCCGCCAAGTGAAGAGACATTAGCTGGCCCCCAGACATTTGTATGAATCAACTCAAGCTTCCTAGTTTTCAGAGTTTGACCCATCTCCTAAAAACTCACCCTTCTCTGCTTTTCAAACATATAATTCTCGCAGAAGTCAAAGTCCGTCGACTCTAACGGGAGTTTACCAGTGGAGTGAAGGACTTGCATTCCTTTCTCACTCATGTGACCAAGTCTGCGGTGCCAAACATTCGGATTCTCTTTGCCATTTGCCACAACATTCGACCCACACCTGTGTGCGGTCATGTAGAGAGTACAATCCTTGTCGCCTTTAGCGACTATTAGAGAACCCTTAGAGACTTTCCAAGTATCTCTCGTGAAGATTGTAACAAATCCTTCACTAGCCAATTGACCTACCGAAATCAAATTCTTTCTCAAATCCGAAACGTGTAGAACATCCCTTAATAACCATGTCCTATCTTTCAACATGACACGGACATCACCTTTGCCAATAATAGCATAATATTGGTCATCACCAAGAAAGACCTTTCCAAGGTCACCTTTAGTGTAGTTCACAAAGAACTCTCAATTTGAGGTCACATGGAATGATGCGCTAGAATCTAAAACCCAAAACTCCTTATTGTTCTCCATCGAACATATCAAAGCATCATCTTCCACTTCAACTACATTAGCTTCTTGATTCTTCTTGTAGTTGTCATTCCTTGGTGCTTGGCATCGGTTACTATAGTGGCCAGGCAAACCACAATTGTAATATACAATGATACTATCATCTCTAGGCTCATCACTAGGGGCATGAGAGTTCATTCTCCCCCTTCTATTTCTCGGTCTACCACGACCCTTGTGCACATGCATCCCTTCGCTCTCGGTACTCAAAGCCGAACTCGATGTCGAGGCCCCATCCGAACTCCTTCGAATTTCCTCCGCTAGTATCATACTAACAACATCATCGAATTTCAACTTATTCATTCCTGCCGAGCCACTAATAGTCGCAACCGTAGCCTTCCAACTTGGAGGCATTTGTCCTATTAACGCCAACGCTCTCACTTCATCACTAAATGTAATCTCAACCGACTCCAATTGGTCTTTCGTTTGGTTGAATTCATTTAAGTGGTCCTTGAAGGAATCATCCTCCGACATTATTATGGAAAAGAGCTTGGTAATCAAATAGACCTTGTTCGCGGCCGAAGGTTGCTCTTACATGCACGTGAGTGCCTTCATGAGAGATGTCGCCGTCTTCTCATTTTTAATATTGAAGGCCACCGACTTTGAGAGACTCAATCGAATTGTCGCCAATGCTTTTCTATCTAGCAAATCCCATTCACTTTGCTCATAACTCGCTGGCTTCTCTCCCATCAAAGGTTCATACAAATCCTTTTGATAGAGTATGTCCTTAATTTGCATCCTCCAATAGCCGAAGTTTGTACCATCAAACTTCTCTATTTTGTAGCTTCCTTTGTCGGTCGTCATGACTCCCACTAAACCAAAACAACGGTGGAAACTCTCTCAGAGGAATTTCTTCAAACACCTAGCCTTCTCTGCTAAAGGTGGAGTCTTTCCTCACATACCTTGTTCCAATGATTCAAACCGTGCTCCGATACCACTTGTTAGGAGATTTCACTAGAAAGTCACACATCAATCTAGTTATTTTCTATCCCAAATGATTTCAACTTAGAGCTCACACCAAGGAAATCACCCACCCAAGACTTTGGTAGTTATCACAACAAACTCAACAAAGCAAAACCACTAGTTTATCATCACAATTCATAGCAACAATAAATATAGAAGTAAATAGTGCAAAGAGACACAAAGATTTAAGGTGGTTCGGTAAATGTTACCTACTTCCACACAAGAGCCGAGTTTCCTTTATAGTAAAGATTGGAGAGTTTACTTATAGTAAAGATTTTAGAGTTTACAAGAGGTAACAAGAATCAAGAACAAGAGACCTCACTCAAACCCTAGCCCAATAGAACTCCCACAATACCCAAGAAATGAATCTCTCAAAGTTGTCTCAAAACCCTATTCTATTTCTTTTATATAAGTACACATAGAAAAATATGAGAAAGTGGGCTTTGGGCCGAAATTTTGAAATCTGTCAAAATTCCAGAAGGCATGAGCGCAGGGTGCGCCCTGACCAAGGCATGGGCGAGCGTGGGTCGCGCCTGACTTCCAGTGTTTTCAGCGCATGGCGCGCTTGTCCAAAGCATGGTTGAGCGCGGGTCGCACCCCCTTGTCCAAACTGAAAACTGAGAGTAACAAGTTCAGACACCGAAGCAAAACTCGACGGTTCCACAAACCCAACAGTCTATGCAGTAAAAGACGATGGATCTCTTGTGTGGGAGAAGAGTTTGGATGAACTCACTGGAGTAATATCACCGGGATTCACATTCGATGTAAATGTGACTTTAGCAAGAGCCACACCAACGATAGCTGGTGACCTTCTGTAATAGGTATTTATGGTCCACACAAGCTCCCCTGTGTCACAAACCACTCTTCTTTTCCTTTAGTGACTATTTGCATTTATTCTATCTATTGCAGTACTTTTTATGTGGGGACGTCGTCTCCGGAAGAAAATTTGAGTGTTGACTGCACATTTCGTGGTAGCATGGCCAAAGTAGACGTTCAGACCGGTGCAATTTTGTGGCAAACCTTAACTCTACCGGACAACTTTGGGAAAACAGGGGAATATGCAGGAGCTGCTATATGGGGTAGCAGTCCTGCCATTGACATTAGGAGAAACCTTGTCTATGTAGCCACTGGAAATCTCGACTCTGCCCCAACCAATGTAATTCAATGCCAAGAGCAGGAGAATAATCAGAATGTTCCTACACATCCTGATGAATGCATTGAACCACGAAACCACGAGAACTCAGTCCTGGCATTTGACATTAGTCATGGAAACATCAAAATGGGATAGGCAACTTGGAGGCTATGATATATCGTTTTCGGTTGTGGAAGTATATCCACTCCTGATTGCCCTCTTAGTCCAAGCCCAGATGCCGACTTGGGGAGGCACCCATGATGCTTAACATACTTGTTAATGGAACCATTCTTGACATAGTGGCTATAGTGCAGAAAAGCGGATATGCATGGGCTCTTAAGTCTTAACCGTGATAATGGCGATATCATCTGGTCTACTGTAAGTGTAATATATGAGATGTAATGAACATGTTTCATATGACTGATACTCACACCAAGGGAGCAGCGGGAGCAGATCCACTACAAGAAAATAGACTTTTTCCCACGGTTACCCAGTATTTTTACCCACGGTCATGAACCCTTGCATATTTGACTACGAATTTTGACCGGGAAATAAGTTTCTCCCAGTTCCGTTGGTTCAATATTTTTAGCCATGGCTTAACTGTTTGCTTTGACCGTGGGTGCAGCCACGAGAGAAACCGTCGGGTCAGATTTTTTCATCTTGACAGCTATTCTATGTGTACTAGCTGTGGGGATAGGGCTCTAAAATTTGGGCGGGTCGACCATTTTGCTTCCCCCCAGCAAGAACACACTGAGGCAACTATTTTCTCCAACACCCACTTAGCTTCGTCCCCCACGCCACCGCCAGTTAACCTTTTCCTCTATTTTTTTTTTCCTGTTTCTCCAACGCCCACTCTCATCTCAACAAAGGTAGTTATTTCAAGCACCGATTTTTTTGCATTCATTCAATCACCAATTTATTTCAAGCACCGATTTTTTTAGGGTTTTATTTGACAAAATTTTAATCTTCTTAGGATTTATAGAGTGGGAAAGGGATTACAATCTTTGAGTCTCTTCTCCAAACGCGATTTTGCCATTACAAGTATGTTTTCTTGCTCCTTTTTTCTTCTCATCACTGCTTTCATAATCGTTCTTATTTATTATATTAAAGCTATTTGGTTTTGGGTAGTTTGTTTGAAAATTTTATGCCCTTGGTCTTCTCTCTTTCTAGCAAAACATTTATGTAGTCAATCACTGGAATTTAAACATTTGTTTTTTATGTTTTGAACTTGTTTGATTAATTGCTGTTCTAATTGGTGTAGCAGGTGTTGATTGTTTATATTGAGTTCATAGATAAAGTAAATGCCATACTTGGATTAGATGTTGTGTTTGAATGTTTGGTACAACTACAGTCATTCCAATGATACTTCTATGTTTAAAGTTAGGCTTGAATTGCTTTTCTTGATGCTATATTTATCCTCCTTTTGAGGTGTGTCTCTAGTATACCCTTTCGACACACTGATATGGTTAATATGTTGAACTTGTATGTATGGTTATTCGTAATGAAGGGGCTGATTTCCATATTACTCAAGAATCTATTTTTCTCATCAACAAAGCAACAGTACATTTTTTCAATTTATAATTTTTTGGGCTTCTATTAATTTTATTTATTTATTTTTGCTTGGATATACTTTTTTAAAATATGTTATCTAATTCTTAACACTAGTACCGATCAAGAAAAAAAATATTAAGACTAGTGCTTTTATGAAATAGTTTATTCCGAAAGAGTACTCCAATATATATGCATTGAATTGATATATTATTATGTCTAACATTTTTGAATGTTGTGTGTATCTTTTATTTATTCCTAGATACGCCATGGAAGATTCTATTCCAATCAATAGAAGTTGGATTGAATTAGATCACCATGACGAACGATTTCTCAAGGGTGTTGAAGAGTTTCTAGAGTTTGCAAAAAAGTACCATCATAATAAGGCATTGATACCGTGTCCATGTCACGTGTGTAGAAAGAGAGTGAGAAACTGCATGCATGTAATCAATATAATCTGAGAGATTCTGAAATCTTTGAAGTAATTTGAAAGCAGCTGCTTCTCCAAGAATAGCAAGTTGTTGTCTTCCTCTAAAATCAAGTCGTGGCATGAAGTATTAGTTGTAGATTATTCTTAGTTGTTTTTCTATTGAAGGTGGTAGCTTTACTTCTCTTTCTTCTGAACTAGAGAAATAAGAAATTGCCATTTGTTTTTTTTTTAGAGTTGACAGAGAGTGAAGAAATGTGAACTGTTAGTTGTTTCAAAAGCAGTGTTATTGGCGCTTAAATATGCATGTTTGCCTTAAGAATTAGGAGGAAAGTCGATGCGTGGTCATGTGGGTGACTAAAGTGACATCTTGATGTGGTACAATTGGTGATGGTTAAGTGTGCTAACTGATATATAAAGTAGGAGAGTAGTCTTTTGTTTTTGATAACCATTTTGTAGAGTAGTTAGAAAGTAGTAATTACTTTGTTAAGATTCCTTTTCCTCTTTTTTTTTTTTCGAGAAAGTGGGATTCTTTCTTGAGAACTTGCTTGACGGATCAATCCAATTACAAGTTTAATTCGATAGTCTAGTTTTTACTTTTTACAACAAATCCGGTACTCTCTCGACTCTAAAACCCTCAAGCCTTTCCTTTTACATATGCAATTTTTTTGTTTGACGTATTGTATGTCTATTTTAAATCTGTAAGGATATCTATTCAATTTTAAACATTGTCTTGTGCCCGTGCCCATGTTTGATTCATATTATTAGCTATTGTGGCATTGTCTTGTGCATGCCCCATGTTTGATTATTTGTTTTATAATGCATTTTTTTTTAAGATCAGGTAATTTACAATGGTTAGCAGCACTTCACATGGTTCAATTCGACTTCAGGACTCCCCAGGGGCAGGTAATGTGGTATTTACAAGGATATTACCTTAAAGTTCATTGCCATCAAAGTTGTGCCCATATGCTTATTTTCTATCTTTGGTCATCAACTCTTGAGACATGTTATTAGCGTATAACATTAAACATGTTATTTACTGAAATTTTGAGACCTTATTTTGTTGACATTAGGCTACATAACATTTTACTTCTCTGACTTTCACCCATTTTATGATCAGGTATGTCTGCCACTTCACGAAAAAGGTCGGGTAATACTAGAGGCCCAGCTATTCCGCTTTCGAAAAGGTTGAAACCGGGTGAGAAAATTGTTCTTCGACTAAATCAAGACACCTTGCGACCTTGCTCCCTAAACGAGGGTGTACATCACTTGTCTAGTGAAATTGCTACGCTTTGTTAAGCCGAGATCCCGATATTATAAGTCTTTTCCAGGATATGATTATGAGTTGTGCTAAGAACGATAGCTTCCCTTTATAAAACCATAATTGATAGTTTGAATAATATGTTTCAATTTGAGGGTGATGATGATGATGAGGGGGTTGGTGGTGATTATGTTCGGGACAAGATCATGGCTGCCTGGAGGAGCCACAAGTATGACTTAAAGAAGATATACCTTGATGGTAAGGATCCGGAAGAAGTGAGAACAATGGAAGCCCCAGAAGACATTCCTTTGGAGGATTGGAGAGCTTTTGTGGAGCTCTGTAATTCAGATGACTTTAAGGTTTGTAAACCATAACCAGTCATTTTACATTACCAATTCGATAATATGTTCTCTGATAAATTGTGATCTCTCTTTGTATACTGGTTTATTTTTTTTATCAATGACGTGTAGGCAAAAAGTGCGACAAATAAAATTAATCGTGCGAAGCAAACAGAACCCAATTACTCAGGAAGGACACCGGCAAAACTTGTTCGCCATGAGATTGCAAAGGAAAGAGGTGTGCCAGATGTAGAAGTTTTCCGTGGTGATCTGTACCTAGGCATGCATAGCCACGGGAAAAACAAAATTCCGCAAAGACAGGATTTGGCGGTAAGTCTTTATATGGTACCTTTTGTGATTTTGCAATTTACATACATAAATATGGTATTGATACTCGGAGTTGGTATGTTTATCTATCAATAGGATAAGATTGGAGCACATTCCGCCTCCAATCCTCAATCAGACCCGACTTGTGATGCTGTGGCGGAGGTTTGAAATTTAATTATTTTATTTCAAATGGTAAATTAGTCTAGAATATTAGTTATAAGCATAAATTAAATTCTGCCAATTAAATAGGTTCTTGGCAAGGATGGTAGAGGACGCCTTTGTCGGGTTAATGGGATCGGGTTGCTCCAAATCAAAATTGAAGAACTCGACTCCTTATGTCAAGAGGAATCAAAACAAGTGAAGGCTTACTTCCGACTTAGCGACCTTGTTTGAAGAGAAACTTGATCGGTGACTAACAAATTTCAAGGGCAAGTAGATCGGTGACTCAAACAAGTCACGGACTCTCTCCGTATGATACCAATCAATCCTAGTACCCCTAATGGACCATCTTCTTCTTCTGGATTCTCTTACAATAATGCAGCTTCCAATGTATGTAATATATTTAATCTTTTTTATATTCTTAATGAAATAACCAGATTCGACTAGTAATGTTTCTTGCACTACTATTTTCTAGGATACCAGTTACGTTGATGCTGAAGTGGATGTTAGAGCTCATTGGCCCTTGAAAAAAGTTGCATCTGGGAGGGTGATAAGTGTTGATCCGGGACATAAAATTGGTAGAAGAACCATAGGGGAGGGCAATTTCCTAGTCTGCATTGAAGCTATTATCGAAAGCTCATGTGAGATACCTGAACCATATAACCACTTTCGAACCCTTGGACAAATTGGGCAGGGAAATGTTATATGGCCTAAAGCGTTTCTCCATTTTCTCCCTCCTCGTTGTTAGGAAGTAAACTTGAACTAGTTTAACTTTTATTAGATATGTGCATAAGCTTCATTTTGAGTTCCATGCAAGCTTAAGGTACTTTATTAGATATGTAAGCTTCATTTTGAGTTCCATGTAAGCTTCAGGTACTTTATTATACATGTAACTTCATTTTGTGGAGACTGTCTTTCTGTGGATAATTTTGTTAGATGGAATAGCTTATCTTATTCATCTATTTTTTAATTTTTTTTTATTGTGGAATTTGCATATGTATGTATATGTGTTTGATATTTAGGTGGTGGACTCTACTCAACTGTACTAACCCCTTTTTAACTCCGCCAATGCAAATGCATTGTCGGTCCCAAGCCCGAATAAAGGAGGAGGGAAAAGGGTGGCGACTTGAAGGACTGTTGAAACATAGGTATGTGCTATTCTACTTTGAAATAACTACATCTCACTCTTTTTAAAATTACGAGTTCACTAACTAAAGTTTGGTTGGCATCGAGGTGGTGGACTGGAAAGTATGACGAAAGAGTAAGCACTAGTCAGTTTGAACAACGGCATTGGGGATTACTGGATGAGATGTTGCAGGAAGCGGAAGCGGAAGCTATGGGAGGAAGCAGAAGCTGTGTTACTTCATGCGTTGTTGTAGGAAGCAGATCGATGCTTTGGTACTGCATGCGTTGTGCTTATTCTACCTGAAAAGTCATTCCAGAGGTGGGGGAACTATGTAAAGGCATGGATCTTTGTTGGTGGGATCGCAGTTGAAATTCCTGCTGCAGGTACATTTCTAAGAGAAACACAATGATTTCACACCATATTTCCATTCTGTATGAACTACTACTAGCACGGCTCCGGCTTTACCTGCTTTTGGGTTTGCTTCTACTACTACTAGCTACTACTAGTACGACTCCGGCTTTGCCTGCTTTTGGATTTGGTTCTACTGCTGCTGCTACTAGTAGTAATTCTAGCTTGACTCCGGCTTTACCTAGTTTTGGATTTGGTTCTACTGATGCTGCTACTACTAGTAATGCTAGCTCGACTCCAGCTTTACCTGGTTTTGGGTTTGGTTCTACTGCAGCTGCTACTACTAGTAATGCTAGCTCGACTCCGACTTTACCTGGTTTTGGGTTTGGTTCTACTACTGCTACTACAACAACTGGATTGGGATCAGTTGCAAAAAGTACGTTTGCGGCAACAACTACTACTAGTTCTTTCACTGGTTTAGTGTTTCCGAAAGCTTCAGCTCCAGCTTCAAGTCCGGCGTTGTCTTTGCAACCACAGACCACAACTACTTCACTTGTGTTTAGTGAGTTTCTTAATACTATTTTAGTCTATGATTGGTTCTTTTGTTTAGATACTAGTGTTGGATTACAATTCATACAACTAGATTTTGCAAATAAATGGGGTTTGTAATGATTAGGATACTTAGAGGTGAAGTAGTAATTGGATTAATTTTTTTTTTTTTTATAATTTTAGTGGCGGCACAAGTAGAAGCAGCTAATATAGTAGAGAATAATCAGCCAATTGAAGATCCACCATCATCAAGATTTACTTGGACGATAGAGAATTTTAATAGAATCAATACTAAGAAGCATTATTTTGACATTTTCGTCGTTGGCAGGTTTAAATGGTAAGTAGTGGAGATTTTTGTTAAAATTTTGATTATGATTTTTGTTATTTGATTGGATTGTTTTTTTGTTTTTTGAGTAATTGTATTGTTTTTTAATAGGCGGGTATTGATTTTTCCAAAAGGGAACAATGTGGATCAGTTGTCAATGTACATAGACTTGATTATCAATACTAAAGATAGGTGGAGTTTCCGAAACCAAAAAATCATCAATACTAAAGATAGGTGGAGTTTCTCAAAGATAGGATCTGGTGGTCCTGGTGGTCTTCCTGTACTATATATTGTGATTGATAATAAAGCAGATATTGCTACAAAGGACTGACATCCTATGTTTAAAAAACTACATTTCTATTAAAGTGGTGATCATACCACGCCTCTCCTGAAGGCTTGCTGGTAATGCAAGTTTAGAAGTGCTTAAATAAATAGTTAAGTACTAAACCTGATTTCTTCTCTCTCTATTTCACGAAGATGGACATGAGGTATCCTTCACGTATAGATAGGTATCAGGTCAGTAGTTACAGACTTACAACTGACGTTGAAAGCTTGGCATGGGACCCAAATGATCAAAACTCATTTGTGGTAATTTACTCGTTCTGAAATGCTGTTTGAAATTTATTTTCGTCATCAACATGTAATCTAGTGTTGGGACGGAAATAGTCCTTCAAGATGGCAGAGCACATGTCGTTGAGTCTTTGTGCTAGAGCTTAGGAACTAGATTTTATAGCTGTGTTTTGGATCTTTTTGACCAAAACATCTATATATCATCCTGTAATTTCATTTCATACTCAGTCAAGATGACGTAATAGATTCTTTTTAAACACCCATATATCAACCTGTAATTTCATACTCTGTCAAAATGACGTAACAGATTCTTTATTAGTTGAGTTTCATAGAAAAAGCAACCTACAAGCAAGGCCCAAAATTTCGATATCGTTTAATATATCGGTGTACTCAAAAACCGAGATATATCGGATATATCGGATATCTCGGTTTTTGGTGACCGGTCAAAGTTTCTAAAATATCGGATATCTCACCGATATATCTCGGATATCTCGGATATCTCACCGATATATCTCCGGATATATCGGATATTTCGAAATTTCAATATTAAATTATTAAAAATTGGTCAAAAAGTCAACCGATATATATCGATTATATCGGAAATATCGATTATATCGGCGATATAAACTTTCATATCGGAAATTCCGATATATCTCGGAAAAAAAGGGGTTTAATATTCGGTGGATATATCTCGGAAATATCGATCTCGGTGTACCAATTTACCGAGATATATCGGCGAGATATCGGATATCTCGGCGATATTTTGGGCCATGCCTACAAGTACAATAGCGGGAAAAAAAAATCCAAGTCTAAATAGAGTATACTATGTGACACCATATCACCTTGCTGTTCATGTGAATCCCTTTTTAAGATTTAAAATCCATGTGAAAGTTCTAAGAGGACATCTCCTTGTTATAGTTCTAAGAGGACATCTCCTTGTTATATTCTTATATATAGGCTGAAACCAGCTAAGGTAGTATCCTCTACTGACTGGCTAGTTTGTATAATGGTTCTGGGTATATTAGTGATAAGCAAAAGGTATGTCCTGTCGATAAAATAGTGACGTACACATTAGTATCTGACAAATAACTTTCAGCTACTTAAATTCTAGCTGTATTTGTATGTATTTGTATTTGTATTTGTAATTGAACAATTTTGAATAGCTTAATGGATATTGTGTCCCAAGTACTTCCCCCTTCCAGGTATTTTCTAGTAATGAGCTGCCTCTTATTGTTTTGGTTCATGGAATTTTTGGATTTGGTAAAGGGTGCCTTGTAATCTTTATATTTTTGTTTGAGATTTTCACTGTTTCGTTTTATTATTGATTGGAGTTTTGGGATTTATGTTTCGTTTTATTATTGACTAGGGTATGCCCGTGCCTACGGCCCACGAGACCTCGACGCGCCTGCGGCGCTATCCCGAAAAATGAACGATCATATTCATATATGTTTTGGGTATGAACATTTATTGTTCATATATGTTTTTGGTACGAACAATCAATGTTCATGTCTGTTTTGGGTATGAACATTTATTGTTCATATATATTTTGGGTATGAACAATCAATGTTCATATTTGTTTTGGGTTCATGTTTTTTTTGGGTATGAACATTGATTGTTGAACAATCCGTGTTCATATCTATTTTGGGTGTAAACATTTATTGTTCATATATTTTTTTGGGTATGAACTATGAACAATCATTGCTGCGGACACGGACGCAGCATGGATGCCCGTCGGACGTGGTCAACATGGTCGACGGGCCAGTCAAGATATGATCGGGCCGTCAACATGGTTAGGACGCGGACACGGACGCAGCATGGATGCCCGTCGGACGTGGTAAGGACGTGGTCAACATGGTCAGGACGCGGGTCAAGACACAGTCAGGACGCGGTCAACATGGTAAGGATGCGGATTTTGACCTAAAAAAATAAAAAATAAATCAAAATAATATTAAAAAACTCAATTTTTTCATTTTTTTTGTTTTGTTAAGACTTATAACATGTTTTTAAAGTTTGATTAAGAAATATTAAACTTAATTTTGTGGCTATTTATCTTTAATAGTTTTGAATTTATGAATGTTGATACATTTAATTAAGTTTTTAATGTTTAATTTATATAAAATAAAAATAAAAATATTAATTAATTTCTTTCCTTCCTTTGCGCGTCCACGTCCTACTTTTAGATATAACCGAAGTCACCGCGTCGATTAATGCAAGGTCAGCGTCCGCATAAAATATAGTTCATAGCTAATGTTCATAATTTGGAGTATGAACAGTTATTGTTCATATCTGTTTTAATAAGCAGTTGATGAAGAACAACTATATAGTTGATTGAGAAGCTATATATGTGATAAAATATATGAAGAAATGGTCACACACCCCATGCTTTCCAACGACAAATATTACTTATGGGCTTATTAGCGAGTAAAGTGTGTAGGAAAAGACATGGTTAGGACGCGGACACGGACGCAGCATGGATGCCCGTCGGACGTGGTCAGGACGTGGTCAACATGGTCAGGACGCGGTCAACATGGTCGACGCGGGTCAACATGGTCGATCGCGGACACGCGACGCGAAAGATGGATGCCCGCCGGGCGTGGTCGACGGTCAACATGGTCAGGACGCGGTCAACATGTTCAGGACGTGGTCAACATGGTCAGGACGCGGTCAACATGGTCAGGACGCGGATTTTGACCTAAAAAAATAAAAAATAAATCAAAATAATATTAAAAAACTCAATTTTTTCATTTTTTTTTTGTTTTGTTAAGACTTATAACATGTTTTTAAAGTTTGATTATGAAATATTAAACTTAATTTTGTGGCTATTTATCTTTAATAGTTTTGAATTTATGAATGTTGATACATTTAATTAAGTTTTTAATGTTTAATTTATATAAAATAAAAATAAAAATATTAATTAATTTCCGCGTCCTTTGTCGCGTCCACGTCCTACTTTTTTGAGATATAACCGAGTTACCGCGTCAGTGTCTGCGTCCGCGTCCGTACAACATAGTTCATAGCTAATGTTCATAATTTGGAGTATGAACAGTTATTGTTCATATCTGGTTTAATAAGCAGTTGATGAAGAACAACTATATAGTTGATTGAGAAGCTATATATGTGATAAAATATATGAAGAAATGGTCACACACCCCATGCTTTCCAACGACAAATATTCCTTATGGGCTTATTAGCGAGTAAAGTGTGTAGGAAAAGACATGGTTAGGACGCGGACACGGACGCAGCATGGATGCCCATCGGACGTGGTCAACATGGTCAGGACGCGGTCAACATGGTCAGGACGTGGTCAACATGGTCAGGACGCGGACACGGACGCAGCATGGATGCCCGTCGAACGTGGTCAGGACGTGGTCAACATGGTCAGGACGCGGTCAACATGTTCAGGACGTGGTCAACATGGTCAGGACGCGGGTCAAGACACAGTCAGGACGCGGTCAACATGGTCAGGACGCAGATTTTGACCTAAAAAAATAAAAAATAAATCAAAATAATATTAAAAAACTCAATTTTTTCATTTTTTTTGTTTTGTTAAGACTTATAACATATTTTTAAAGTTTGATTAGGAAATATTAAACTTAATTTTGTGGCTATTTATCTTTAATAGTTTTGAATTTATGAATGTTGATACATTTAATTAAGTTTTTAATGTTTAATTTATATAAAATAAAATTATAAATATTAATTAATTTCCACGTCCTTTGCCGCATCCACGTCCTACTTTTTTGAGATATAACCGAGTCACCGCATCAGTGTCTGCGTCCGCGTCTATGCAACATAGTTCATAGCTAATGTTCATAATTTGGAGTATGAACAGTTATTGTTCATATCTGTTTTAATAAGCAGTTGATAAAGAACAACTATATAGTTGATTGAGAAGCTATATATGTGATAAAATATATGAAAAAATGGTCACACACCCTATGCTTTCCAACGACAAATATTCCTTATGGGCTTATTAGCGAGTAAAGTGTGTAGGAAAAGACAACTTTGGATTGTGCTTTTAAACAGACTTAAAGATTACAAGAACTTGAAGGAGAAAAGACAATGGAATTAGAAAGACTGAAATGAAGTGCACGTCATGTTCAAGTGAAACGTATCAGGGATGGTTAAAGAAGTTAAATGGACTTGTATACAAAAGGGTATGCCCGTGCCTACGGCCCACGAGACCTCGACGCGCTTACAGCGCTATCCCGAAAAATGAACAATCAATGTTTATATATGTTTTGGATATGAACATTTATTATTCATATATGTTTTGGATATGAACAATCAATGTTCATGTCTGTTTTGGGTATGAACATTTATTGTTCATATATGTTTTAATATGAACAATCAATGTTCATATTTGTTTTGGGTTCATGTATTTTTTGGGTATGAACACGGATTGTTCATACATAAAGAAAGTATGAACAATCAATGTTCATATCTAGTTTGGGTACAAACATTTATTGTTCATATCCGTTTTGCTTTCGCACACACTCACACGCTGCTCCCAAAGCAATTCCTCGATCCTCGATCTTTCGGATCAATTTCAAAGACTCCCGAGCAATTATTTAGCAATATCGTTAACTTTGACAAGCAAAGTATCGTGAGTATGAAAATCTGCACTCTATCACTATCTTTAAAGTTGGCATTGGCTCTCAAGTCAATCACCACCTCCTCAATCCCCATTAAGGCATTAAGATCACCTTAGCTTAACTCAAAATCACAAAAGTTTTAATAAGTTCTTAACTAATTGCAAGTACTTGATATAAGGTTTAGCTTGACTACTCAATTGAAACCCGATATGTGCTTACAAATATTTTTGAAAAGTTAGACTTGTACAATTTGTTCGAATAAAGAGCCGTGAACTTGAGATATATATAAGGTAGTGGATATGTACCACTATGCATGCTGTTGTCTACCTCTGGCAACCTGTCTTAATTTAATTAAAGTTGGATTAACCTAGATCTAATTCAAAGTGACAAGTATTTTCTTACACGGATGACAGAGCTTCAAATGTGGTGAAATAATAATAATAATAATAATAATAATAATAATAATAAGAGTAATGCTTGGCACCAGAATGACGTTACCCTACGTAAATTGAGACCGAACTGGACACCATTTCAGTAGACGTAAAAGTTTGTGTTGATTGTGGACCTCCATGCATACTCACTGCCTCACTGGTGTTTAGTTAGCCTAGCGTAGATAGAAGTATAGAACATGGTGGCTGTGATCTTACTATCGTAGTAAAATTTACTGGATAATTCTTCTCCCAACTTCCAGCTGAAATTGAGTGATTGTGTGGTATTTTAATAGGACCCATGAGCCATTTTGGCTTACAAATTTAGTAATTTTCGCAATCCAATTGACGTTTGACAACCTTAAAACGTATGCAATATGCAATGCAAGGATACTCTCCATCTTGATTCTTGAAAAATGTAGTTCAAATCAACATTTTAACGGGAGCAGAAGATGGTTGTTCAAGGAGCAGAGGAAACAGATGGAGGAGTTGGGACCACAAGAAGTTGGTCAGCAACGAAAACCTGACAAAACCTTCTCCCTCTCCTGGATACATTCAATCAGTGTGAAATTAATATAATCGATTTTCTATCCTTCCCTTTATTTCAGATTCTCTAAACAATCGTAGGTAACTAATGAATGGCTTTATAGATTGTAAATGGAACAAGCAATATTTACAATGTTCCTAAAATTACGAGTCTTTTGTATACGTCCCTCGAACCCGACCCATATTCGTATTCAGTATATTTTTGTTTTTTAGTTAAAGTCGCCTCCTCATTTTGATCGTCGTTATTAGATCTCAACTCCTTGATGTGGTTTTAGAATTACTGATTTTGGGTTTGCAGAAATTTCAATCAGTAGGTACAAGTTCTAGGATATGTCCGTGCCTACGGCCCACGAGACCTCGACGCGCCTGCGGCGCTACCTCGAAAAATGAACAATCAATATTTATATATGTTTTGGGTATGAACATTTATTATTCATATATGTTTTGGGTATGAACAATCAATGTTCATGTCTGTTTTGGGTATGAACATTTATTGTTCATATATGTTTTAGGTATGAACAATCAATGTTCATATTTGTTTTAGGTTCATGTTTTTTTTGGGTATGAATGTATGAACAATCAATGTTCATACCTAAAGAAGGTATGAACAATCAATGTTCATATTTGTTTTGGGTGTGAACATTTATTGTTCCTACGGCCCACGAAGCGTCGACGCGCCTGCGGCGCTACCTCGACGCATCTGTTTGTCTTGTTTAATTGGCGTGAAGAAGTTTGTCGCTTACAATCACTATTGGACATGGACAACACAAAAACACTTTGTGGGAACTCAATAAAATTTATTCCCGTTGTTAAGGTGGTTAGGAAACAACATACTCAGAGATGTAAAACGTACATAAACAAAAATTATCTGGTCATGGGATGTAATTCCACCATTGACAACGGTATGAAAAAATGTTAACGCTTAAATCATTTTAATAAACAAAATTGCATAATGATAATTGAAACAAAGTCGGTCCAAATCTTTGTTATAGTTACAAATCTACAATATTATAATTGTGTAGAATGTTATTACTACAACACAAATAAGATATAATTGATCGTTAGGGTAATCAAAATCATTACAAGCACAACAACATAGACCCAATCGTAGATATAGCAGTGAATATCCTAAGATAGAGTCCCTGAGACATTCTACTTCCCAGTTCCCTACGATACACATACAAATGTGGAACAATTGTAAAAACAACAGAAACAGTAGAAAGATGTGCCAAGATAAAGACAGGTTATTTTTGTTTACCCAGTTACCTTGTTATATGCCTATATGACTTTGCAAAATACCAGTAAGCAATTGCACCCAACATGGGAACCATTGCTATCGGAATGTCAAGTAGCCCAGAATCTATAACAACTTGAAGCCTTTTTTTCTCTACTATAGCTGCCACCACCATGGCAATCACCGATAAGAACATTCCACAACCAATTCTCTACATCATTGTTATTCCTGCGGGTTTCTCGGTAATAGCTCTTGCAATAGGAACAAAGACTCTATCATAGATGGGAATGAAGATGACAACAGAAAGGCTAATAAAAGTTTGTAGGGCAGCTGCTGGTAACTTGAAGTTCTATCCTATTGATTTGTCCATAATCCTACCTTGCTTGGTGAAGAAGGTTGAGGACTGTGCAAATACAATGCCATAAATCAAACAAGTAGCCCAAATTGGAGCTAAACGCAACACCGCTTTGCTTATTCCACCTCGAGTAATGCTACAAACTTCCCAATCATCCTAAGTGACAATCGCCGAACTCATTGCTTTGTCAAGGAACCCGACAAGGCGGATTAAAAGTTTTTTTAGTATGTTAGTCTATTAGTTTCCATATACTAAGCATTACCGATGTAGTTAGTAAGTGACATTTTTTTCAAGTGCAAACTGTACTAAACTTGAGATCTAATTAGATGCGGCGGCACCGGATCTCATGGATCAAGAGTAGCATTCTAATGCATAGGTCGT
This sequence comes from Coptis chinensis, assembly GCF_015680905.1. Classification (NCBI taxonomy): domain Eukaryota; kingdom Viridiplantae; phylum Streptophyta; class Magnoliopsida; order Ranunculales; family Ranunculaceae; genus Coptis; species Coptis chinensis. The sequence goes on along the minus strand of NC_141456.1, from coordinate 18,571,780 downwards.
GAAATGAATTGAAGGGTCCTACTCTTATAGTGTTATGATCTAGCAAAAGTGGAATTCTACTCAGTTTATCAGGGTGTTTTTCTTTATAGAATCACACTCATTATGCATAATGTGGGCACAAATGAACAAAATAGAACATGAGCCTCTTTTAATTTGCCATGCACTACAGAATTCTAATCATTCTCAAAAGAAGTGAAATATATATACTTCTCTTACTTGAATTAGTTCTGGTTGATGAGAATCCATTGTCGCTCATGTAAAAGAGGTGAACCACTCTACACATCATCCAAAATATTATAAATTAGGACATGAATGTTCGTACCTTTGTTAAGAACTCTTCAAAAAGTAAATTCTCATAAGTGCCACGCTCTAATCGCATGTTCTGTACCAGGGTGAGAACTTTGACGTGATTCCAAAGAAAAGAGCATCGCAAGGAAGCACGAACAATTTGCTCTCTGGACCCTCAGGTATAATCGGCGTGCATTGGCGGAAGTCACCACCAAGAACAACAATGATTCCCCCGAATGGGTTGTCATTGTCTCAATATCACGCGAAGTGTCGCGATCAACACTTTCCAAACGAACTTGTTTTGCATCGGGACCTCATCCCATATGATTAGGTTAGCTTGTGCAATAAATCAGCTTGTCTTTGAACGCCATCGAACCCACATACGAGTTATCCATAATATCTAATGGGATGCAAAAGGTTGAGTGAAAGTCCGACCACCGCCAATAGTAAGGAAGCTATTCCGATGAAGCCACCATAATAGCAATGTGTCCCCGAGTACGACACATAGCAGCAATGGTGTTGTAAACAAAAGTTTTTCCCGTCACCGCCCCATTCAAGAAAAAATAGTCGTCCAATACCAGAGCTCTCGAATCGCCACTTCACTATATGCAAAGTGTTGCTCAAAGATTTAAGTGGATGGCATTGGCATGTGCCTCTTCATTGTGTGGGTCAAACTGAAATTGCCTTTGCTCCCATATAAGTCCGTTCCCAACAACCAAGCTCCAATTTCTAATTGGGAGGGCGACATTGTAGGAAAATGAGCAAAGAGTTCACCACCGACTTCGTAGAGAATATCATTTAGGAGAAATAAGCCATAATCTTGTACCTGGGCATCTGTAGGATGAGGAATGAAGAACATGGTTTGAAGCTTGTGTTTCGGCAATAAACTGCTTCAACACAACGAGAGTAATGGTAAAGAACGCACTAAGAAACAGAGGAATTTGATGTTGGGGGAGATGAAACTGAACCAAATAATGGTTGCCTACGTACCCAAGATCTATTATCTAGGGATCAAGTTTCAACGTAGTTCCTTATGAAAAATAATGTGGTATTTATATAGGTAGAGTAGAAAGTCCTTGTAGCTCAAGTAATCTTGTTGCTTGAAAGCAATTGTGGATAGAATATAACTCTCAACCGATAATTATCTTTTTGATAAGAAATGAATCGACATAAATCAATGTACATTAGTGGCAAGCCATGTGACTAAGGTTCAGCCTTAGACACATTACGAGTTAATGGGCCCATACATTGATCCATGATATTAACTAATCGGGCTTTAGCCCCTGTCGATTAAACTAATAAAATGGAGACCCCTAATAATGGACGTTTGCCACGTATGTGGGGGTCGAAACACCGCCCCATCTTTGTCATGCGAACAAAGTTCACATGGCAAAAAAGAGAAGAAAAAGCAAGGAAAAAATGGAATAAGAAAAAAGTGAGCGTAGTGTATAACGAAGTATCATGCGAAAGGAAATGATACAAAAATGGAATGTCGAGAAAAATGCCTGAATTATTGTGTGTTAAATAATTTTAAACTAATTTATATGAGGCTGCAATGTAATTAATTGATAGAGGGGGAAGCAAGAAGTAAAATAGGTGACAAAAAATCGATAAAGAAAACCAATTTTTAATCCGGATTGGCAGATCTAGTATTAATAGAAGTATGGAAAAAACGAGATTCCTTTCAAGAAAGTGGTTGGGTTGTAGTGGCACACCCACTAGCACACCCACTAGTTGGTGAGAGGGATGAACAATGTTCGAGTCTCCATATGGACAAATTAATTTTTGAATTTCAAAGATTCCCAAACCTGGGCTATTAAGCCGGTCCAGGACGAACACAACAAAATCCGGATTAAGAGATTAAGAAGTGATAAACTCCGTAACTTGGAACAGTGGACGAACACAACAAAATCGCGAAGGAAAAAAAAATAATGAAGATTAGGAAGTGATAAGCTCCGTAACTTGGAACAGTGGACGAACACAACAAAAACATAACTCGCGAAGGAAAAAAAAAATAATGAAGCTGATGAAAATTTTTGTTCAGAAAAATTCTCGTAGAAAGATCGGCAGAATACCTTAGAAAAAATAATGACGCCGATTTTAAAATTTTTTGCCGAGAATTTTTCGAAAAGATCGGCACAATGCCTTAGAAAAATAATGAAGTTTGTGAAAATTTTCGCCGAAAATTTTTTCAGAGAAAGATCGGCACAATGCCTTAGAAAAAAATAATGAAGCTGACGAAAATTTTCGCTCGGAAAATTTTTCGTAGAAAGATCGGCACAATGCTTTAGAAAAAATAACGACGTTGACGAAAAAAAAAATTCGTGAGAAAGATCGACACAATGCCTTCAAAAAATATAAAAGCTAACGAAAAATTTTCGCCGGAAAATTTTTCAGAGAAAAGATCGGCACAATACCTTAGAAAAATAATGAAATTTGATGAAAATTTTCGCCGGAAAATTTTTCAGAGAAAGAAAGATCGCACAATGCCTTAGAAAAATAATGAAGCTGACGAAAAATTTTCGGAAAAATTTTTTCAGAGAAAGATCGGCACAATGCTTTAGAAAAAATAACGACGTTGACGAAAATTTTCGTCGAAAATTTTTTCGTAGAAAGATCGGCACAATGCCTTAGAAAAAATAATGAAGTTGACGAAAAATTTCGCTCGGAAAATTTTTCGTAGAAAGATCGGCACAATGCCTTAGAAAAAACAATGAAGCTGACGAAAATTTTCGTTCGGAAAATTTTCATAGAAAGATCGGCAGATTGCCTTACAAAAAATAATGACGCTGACGAAAATTTTCGCTCGAATTTTTTTTTCGTAGAAAGATAAGTTCGGAGACTGATAAAGCGGTGGCAAAAAAATTCGACAGCATGAAACAGGTATGTCAATATTTTTTTACCAGTTAGCTTCAAATTTTGGTTAAGTCTGAAAGACTAACGAAAATATTTATATTTGCGTCGCAGGTTGAAACGGCGGAATTACGAGCAAAAGATATTGACGAAAAGTTTCGAACGGAAAGATCACAATGCCGTAGAGAAAGAAAAAAAAAATAATAAAGAAGCTGAATAAAGTTTTCGCCCATAAAGTTAACGTAATGCGAATTTTTGCCGCACGGAGAAACGTCAGTTGTACGAGCCTCGGAAAATTTCGCTCAGAAAGTTCGGCTTAATGCCTTATAAAAAATAATGAAGCTGGAGAAAATTTTCACGAAAAAAGGTGACGTAATGCGAATTCTCGCCGCACGGAGAAATGGCGGTATTACGAGCAAATTATATTCAAAAAGAGTCGACGGAGAAAAGTTTTGCATAGAAAGACGTCAATTAATGTCGTAGAAGAATTAAAGAAGTTGACAGAAGTTTCGTTGAGAAAGAGTGGCAAAATGCCTTAGAAAAAAGAATGACTGCGGAAAATAGTTAACCGAAAGCGCTAAGCGAAGCGAATGCAGATTTCGAAGAAGAAAATGAAGATTTAATCGAACAACAGTAAGACAATTGACAGAGACAATTGATTAGGTAATTATGTGAATGTAATACCATAGAGCTAAAACTTCTTTTGATGAAAAATAAAAATAAAGATGAGTTTGTTATTGAATATTGTTGTTGTGTCAGATAACATACCTACGGAAAACTGACAATGTTGTAGATTTATGCAATTGAAATGAAATAGAACGAGACTCCCCCATGTAGAGAAAAATGCCCCCAATGCTAACTTAACTCGGCAAAATTAGACTAAGCAAGTGTAAAAAGCGTTAGAACTTCGATTGTCAAAACGAAACGCGGTGACTTAGTCGGATATTGTCGTAGTGATAGTAACGGACTAAGCGAGCGTAAAAGCATTCAAACTTAGACTGATAAAGCTAAACGTGGTAACTTTGTCAGATTTGTTATAGTGATAGTAACGAACTAAGCGAGCGTAAAAGCGTTCAAACTTAGACTGGCGAAGTTAAACGTTTTAACTTCGTCAGATTTTGTTGTAGCGATAGTAATGACTAAGCAAGCTTAAAAAGTGTTCAAACTTAGACTGACAAAGCTAAATGTGGTAACTTCGTCAGATTTTGTCGTAGCGATAGTAATGACTAAGCGAGCGTAAAAAGCGTTCAAACTTAGACTGACAAAGCTAAATGTGGTAACTTCGTCAGATTTTTTCGAAATGATAGTAATGAACTAAGTGAGCGTTAAAACGTTCAAACTTAGACTGACAAAGGTAAATGTGGTAACTTCGTCAGATTTTTTCGTAATGATAGTAATGAACTAAGTGAGCGTTAAAACGTTCAAACTTAGACTGACGAAAAAATGACTGCAAAAGTGATGTGTCAAACCCTTCGTTTCTAACGGCGGCGGAGAGATAAGCCAATGAATCTGCATAATGTAAGTCATTTCGGGGTCTTTGAGTGATAGAGATACTATCAAATTGTCGAGCAAGACTATGTATCAAACTAAGATAAGCCGTCATACGCTCATCTCTTGCTTCAAAAGACCCACCAAACTGATTTTGCAACAAGGCGAATCCGTGTATAACCGGAGCTTTCGGCTACGAAGTGTTAAAAGCCGTCTCTCAAGGCACAAATGGCGACCTCATACTTCGGCCGTTATTTTGAAGTGAAGCCAAGTCGCACATTTCCCAATCTTTTCTCCGCCGGGTTTAACAAAAACACATCCATTCCGCATCCGGATTTACTATGGGAGCCATCCGAGTAAACAATCCATATGTCAATGGAATTAGGAATTGCGTTTTCATCTTGGTCTTCGTTGCCCCAATTAGCGCGCGAATGTCTTCCATAGATTTTTCCATCATCAATGAAAAGAACAGAACTAACGACTAACAAATTGAGTTGTAGCTGCCGGTATATGCCACTTAGGTTGACCCGTTGAAGGACTTGTCAATATAGGAGGATCGACCAAGTATTTCTTCGGTTGTTTGCAATGTCATCTCACAATCAATGTTCCAAGTTCTTCCTTCTTTAAAGTCTAGAAGAAGGGATGACAACGATTGAAATATTTAGAAATAAATCTATGAAGAAATTTACAAGCCCACCCGAGTCGTCGTTGAATTTCCTTCTTATTTTTGGGTGATAGCATATCAATAACGGCGCCAGATCGATCGGGATTAGCCTCAATACCTCTACGAGTCATGAGGTATCCCGAAATTTTCCGAAGAGAGGCCCAAAAGAACATTTGGCGGATTGAGTCACATGTTATAATTGTTAAAGCGATATAAAAACAAGTTAAAGATCGGAAAGATGATCACCCGTATCCTTCGATTTAACGACTATATCATCGATATAAGCCTCCATTATTTTTCCCAAAGTGATTGGAAAAAAATTGTATTGAAGAGTGAAATCCATTTCACCCGGAAGATTTAAACAGCATGCAGGCGCCCGGTCGAGCCTATGTGGAAGATGACACCGCCATTACCTCTTACAAGAGTTAAAGATTTTAAGCGGTACACACTTTCGGTCCGATTGGATTGTCTTTTCTTTTCGTGTAACCAACCTATCTAGGTCGGTAGTTTGCACAGGATTATGGTCTTCCCCGCCGGTCGGTCGTTTGGGATATTGGTATTCCTTATATTTTCTTCTGTGACACCTTCTTTCCCTGTCTGGGATGGCAATTTTTCTCAAATTTGCGAGGTTGGCCTTCCCTGTCAGGTCGGTTAAGTCTAGGATGAAGGTTTTCCTTATACTTTCTTCCGTGACGCCTTCTTTCCCTGCCTGGTCGGACCTGTCTAGGATGGCGATTTTCCTCAAATCTGCGAGGTTGGCCTTTCCTGTCATGTCGGTCCAGTCTGGGATGAAGGTTTTCCTTATACTTTCTTCCGTGACGCCTTCTTTTTCTATCTGGTCGAACCTGTCTAGGATGGCAATTTTCCTCAAATCTGCGAGGTCGGCCTTCCCTGTCAGGTCGGTCCAGTCTGGGATGAAGGTTTTCCTTCTACTTTCTTATGTGATGCCTTCTTTCGGAGGCGTTTGTATCGCCTTTTGCGGTAGCGGCGGCAGCGGTGCTGCTGCAGTTGGATGTTGAGAATTGATCCTACCACTAGGAGCAATTCGATTGTTCAACGGTTCTTGCATTGCCTGACTTGAATTTCGAGGGTTGCGATTTCTATTGGCAGGAGGAATATGTTGTCTGTTCGGTCTGCTTCTTGTGCTTACCATCTTGATTGTTTTACGTGATAATGGATTCAAAAACCACAGGCGGCCCAAATATGTTTTGGCAAAAACCGCTTCAACACAACGAGTAATGGTAAAGAACGCACTAAGAAACAGAGGAATTTGATATTGGGGAGATGAAACCGAACCAAATAATGGCGCCCCGCACCCAAGATCTATTATCTAGGGATCAAGTTTCAACGTAGTTCCTTATGAAAAATAATGTGGTATTTATATAAGTAGAGTAGAAAGTCCTTGTAGCTCAAGTAATCTTGTTGCTTGAGCAATTGTGATAGAATATAACTCTCAACCGATAATTATCTTTTGATAAGAAATGAATCTGACATAAATCAATGTACATTAGTGGCAAGCCATGTGGCTAAGGTTCACCCTTAGACACATGAGTTAATGGGCCTGTACATTGATCCATGATATTGCGAATTGGGCTTTAGCCCTGTCGATTAAACGAATAAAATGGAGACCCCTAATAATGGACGTTTGCCACGTATGTGGGGGTCGAAACAGCTTGTATGGGAGGTCATCACAAATGTTTTCGCAAAATTCATCCCATAAGGCTTCAGGTTGCACCGGATTGCACTCCGTGAGAATAGTACAGAAAAGTCGACGAAGTTGATACCCAGTTTGCATGATTGCAGCTCTTGTAAACATTGCACCCATTCGTCCGCCGCCTTCAAGAAGTCCACGATAACACACGCTTTTTGAAAGTCTGGCGGAGGACCATTTCCAATTCTCTTTAGATCATCAAAGGATTGCGGACCTTTTACAACAGTTAAAAGTAACCGCAAATAAAACCGCTCACCAGAGTTAGAACTTGCAAAGTACATTCTACCAATAGCAGGTGCTTGAGTCCTTTTTGTCCATCTATGCCACCTTTTGCTCCAAACATAATGTTCTGGAAATTCTTGATATGTAAGCCCTCGTGCATCAGGATCTGAAGCACACCGCTCAAAAAATGCAGTTAGAGTTGACTTTTGTTGCTGAGCCCTTAAGAGAATAGCATCCGTTGATTCATTAGGATTGTAAACTACTCGGTGCATTCCAGGGAGATGAAGTGCCAATCTCACAACAGCCGGCTTCTCTTGGTGAAGAGAAAACCCGAACAACCTCCAAACCGCTTCAGGTGGCCCGATATATCGTGCATCTAAATATTGTTGTATCTCATCCAAGTCATTGAACACCACTGTTGTCCTGTCGTGTCCTTTGAATGTGTACTTGTGAATGTATTTGACACAACGTATCCCGGCACAAACTTCAACATTAATATGGCAATCGAACATCTTAGAAAGATAAGGATTGTATGGAACAACATCTCTATTATCAACTTCATGCCCTCTAACATTATATTTCTTGCCAGTGTCACGACGACGGTAGATAGGATATCCAGTATTATCCATGGTCGTAACATTTTCGAAAGCACGGGGATATTGACTTTTGCAACGCCTATTTACCATACATGGACAACTTGGATTTTTAAGCCACATGGCCCATGAACCATACATTTGATAACAGATCTGCGAAACAATTCAGGTTCAAGATCCGGATCGTGAAATTCAAAGACAAACAATGCGGTCAACCCGAAAGGGGCAATACCTAATCTTGTCTTGATGTCGAAGATATATAAGGCGTGCATATGTGGTAGACCACGTTTCTGAAATTCAATTGTGTAAACATGTGCAACAGCAATACCAAGCACACCCTTGTCTCTGATCTCTCTCATTAAGGCACTTCGCTTTAGTTCAAACACACGGGCTACCACTTCCGGTCGATCAAGAGCGCTTTAAGCTCTTCTTACGCAAGGCCTTAATAACTTCCTCCCAATGTGGGTTCGCAGTCATGGTGAGGAATATATCTGGATGGTTGTTGAACCGAGTTATAGCCATTGAGTCCTGGAATATCTCAAACATATGCCTTGGACTGCCGACGTATGATGCTGGTAGAACTACGCGGCTTCCAACTTGATTTGGATTTAAGGTTTCAGCTGGGACATCAGTGAGATTTTGATATAATTCAAAGACGGCACATCTTGCCTAAATCTGTAGTACCGTATCCGCTACGTTTAGTGGCGCCCATGCATCAACTAAGAATTCTTGAAACAGTTTTTTCCCTCGCAAAATAGAAGAATATTTGTTGGGGCGCTGAAACAAAGCGGCGGTAAGAATAGAAGTCCATTTGTGTGAGGCGGCGCCAGTGGTGGTTGAAGTTGAGGGTCCGAGCGCCTCGATCCGTGACCACCCAAGCTCTCCACAAGGAAACATTAACACATAGTGCAAAGGTAAATATGCTGGATGACATTCACTGATATGAACAAATTCATTTCCCCCTTTAAGATAAATCACAATGTCTCGCATCTTGTCCGCTTCACCGCCATCTCCCAGGTAAAATAACCGCAATTTCATCACCGATGGCAAGTTGTAGCGGCGTCATCGATGGGTCGCGACCAGATGTAAATAAGCATGGATGTTGAGATTTTCATCATTCCCAACAGAAGCCGATCTAAGAACCTCATATGCATGTAGAAAAGTGTAAGAGAAACAGTTATATTGGAGCATAGTTTCATGCAGGATTCTAAGAACATCTACATCCAAATTAGGATTCCGAAGCTGCCGAATATCCAATGCTGCACTTGGATCATAAATATAGAGTTGAGAGTATATTGCCTATCTGCCTGGATCAGGAATAAGAGCTCCTGTTCGCTGCCATAGTTCTCCATGTATAGTGAAAGGTCGTGGACCTCGACCAACAAAGACACGTTCATCAGCACCTAGACTTGTAAATGCAAACGCCTGATTGTATTGTCTTCTGTACTTTCGAAAAGACTTTGACTTGTGATCATCTCCCTCGTACAAAGCTTTGAGGGCAGCAGGTAATGTCTGCAATGGAGGCATTTGTATTTTTCCTTGCAAACAGCAAGTCCCAAACCGAGGATTTGCTAGCGACGATCTACTCAACCGTTCGTCTTTCCAATGAAGTGCATGGCAGAAAGGACACTGAACATTCATTTCCCCTAAGGAGTGACGCCCTTGTTCAATTGGACGGTTAAGAACATTAGAAGGAAGTACATCATCTTCATCGTCTGTCATGTCATCATTTCCATCATATTGTTGTTGTCTACATAATAGCGAATGTGTCAGCAAAGTAGATGAAGGTTAACGCGTCAGCAAATTAGACGAAAATGCAAATAATGATCAATGTTTTCGATAAGAACAGCGATACCCCGCATTTTGGTGATCGATGTTGAAGCACCATTTGATGTTGTTGGATGTGGTATCGCAGGAAGAAATGATGATGTTGAAGACTTCGAGGGGCATAATGCTGTAGAGAATACATGTAAGAGTTGGATAAAAAGTCAAGATCATACTGAGTAACAAATAATTGCCTATTTAAATACCTTGCATTTTGATGACCCATTGTAGAATCAGTCTGAGCACGTGATGGGAGGACATCTGTAAATAGCCTTACAGGATTAAGATGTCGTACGACTCGTTGAAGAGATTCAGAGGAAGTGAGTAGCTTGAATCCAGGAATAGGTGTAATAGGGCTATGGTGAGTTGGGCGTCTCACAGCTTGAGGCGGAGTACGTAGATTTTGAGGAATGATATTTTGTGCGGTAGATTGGTGCGAACAAACAACGCGAGTTATTGTTTTGTTTAAGTTTTTTTTCTCGTTCCCTTCTAACACGTTGTGTCATCATTCTTTTTGTTAATATCTATAGCAAAGGAAACAATATAAAAATCTATATAATAATAGCTATAAATGTGTTGGAGTAGTGACAACAATTTGAAATTTCAAAAATAAAATCAATAAAAAAAACAAGACAGAAAGTAAGAGCTCTATAGTAATAATACAGTTTGGTGGAGAAATAATTGTAGACAATGGTAGAATAAAACACATCGACAATATTAATAATATGGGAAGTTCAATTCGAAGCTGACCTGAGCACCAGACGACGGTTGAAGAGAGGGAGGAATGTCAGCCGTTGGGCGCTGAACAATTAAGAAATATAAAATAAACAAATAAATAATAGACTTAATTGCAATGCATCAAAGCAATGATGTATAGATAGTAAGTCACAAGGTGACTGAAGTAAGACCTGGAAGGCACGAGGTGGCTGAAGATTCAACCTATCTTGAGGGGGAATGTAAATACGTTTTTTTTTGTTTGAAGGTTCCTCAGACGGGTGCATTGGGCGCTTGCCCTTATACATTTGGTCGGTTGGGTTGCTTAATAAAGATAAATCAGAAAAGATTAAGTTAATACTAAGCAATATAGAAGAAGGAAAAAAAATTTAATAAGTAGGAGCAAGTGAGCAACGGACATCGCACAAGTACGAAGGGTAGTAAAATTCATAACAAAATAATAGAAAAGTGTGAGAAGTTGAAGTAGTACCCGAAAGGCAGGTGGTGGTTGAAGGGTCAACCTATCTTGGGCTGGATCAGAATTATGGTTTTCATGGTTCGAAGGATCCTCGCGTGGATTCACAGGGCGCTTGCCCCTGTCCACCATTTGGGAGGCTGTGAAGAAGAAGGCATGAATGTAGAACGCATGAATATGTCTAGCTTACATCACATAATTCAAATTAAGGTACACAATAAGAGAAGCATTCTTACAAGTACTTGGATGTAAGAGTGAAGTCCCAGTATACTCGTGGAACTACGGAAGCGAGTTCCAAATATCTTGCTACACGCTCAATCCACTCCTGAACTATACGTAGAAGCACATGACAATGGCACGAAATTCAGTCAGAAGAAGAAAATCAGAAAAGTTTCTCAGACATCCATAGAGCATAATGAGTTGGTGACAATTAGGCGTTTGAACTAACATGTACTGTTTTTCACTTTGCTTTCTTTGTCAATTACAAACTGTTCGATATGAAGAAAGTGTAAGTCACTCCAGTAAGAATTAAGTTACAAAGTTGCACAAAACTGTCAAGTTACCGTGAATAATAAAAAGTATGGCAGGTTTCTTTAAGGATTTGCATCTGGCAGGTTTTAATACAAAAAAAAAAAAGTATGATGTATCAAAGTAGGCCCTGCTTGCTTCCACTATTGCGACACAACAATAGACGCCACATTCAAAGCCAAATTATCTTTTCTATTCCCAGAAACTAAACTAAACATGGTAAAGATTCAACACTAACAAGTAAAATTTCCGAATTTTCTCATGTGTGACCAAACACAGCAATATTACATTTTCTTGGGTAAATAAGCCGCAAGGCCCAAAATAAGCTGAAATGAAGGTACTGGGTTGAGAAGAAGAAATGAGAAAAAACAGGCTCAAACGTAGTGCAATAAAATGGACGAAAGTTGACACTCACAGCTCTTGGTGGCTCCTTAACTACAACTTTTCCCTTGTGAATTTCTATTTCTGCAGAGCAAGCTTCGATACAAGAAAGACAATATTAGCTAACCAGTGGTAATCTGCACTATTGAGTTTATGCACTTGAGTAATCTACACTATTGAAGTTTGGGTCTGCACAACAAAGAAAAATGTAGATTGGCAAGTATTAAAGTAATATTATTTGTATAAGTTAACACATGAAATCAGCACACCATTACCTTTTATTGACAGACTATCACGCTTTTTGTTTGTGGGTGGTTAGTGCCTTAAACAAAGAAAGGGACCCAAGGAAAAACCTGTCGAAAAACATTACGTTAAATCAATGTTAAAGTAGTAATGATGACTTAACATACTTAAAGCAACTGATGACTCATAGAGCCAACCAATACAGTGACCAGATTTTGTAGCCACTAAAAGAATGCAACTAAAGAGATCAGTCTCCTCAGCTAAGACAAGCTAGAGCAAGAAAGCGAACCAGTGCACCTTCAGAGCTTAACTTAGGAACTGACTACCCTTGAAGAAACCCAATGGGGAAGGACAGCAACTCAGCAAGACACAACCCCATGCAAAGAAGTATAGATTTTGAAGATGCATTTCTTAAATATGAACCATACGATATTCCATGAAATAACAATGTGATAACCATTTAACAATATACTGACTTGTCAGCAAACTTTAATCTACCCCATGAAAAGAAGTAACCCCAGTCTCCCTCTTACATAAAATAAATTGGGTATTATAAGAGAAAAAAAAAAGTATTTCATATGGTTGTTTGCTAATAGAAAAGTTGCTAACCAAAAAGCACGAAGAACTCCACATTTCTAGCGAGTTGAAAACCACAAGAAATTAAAGAATGAGTAAAATGTTCAATAAGACTTACTATGTGTATGGTGTAGAACATGGAGATGGCGAAGAGTAAAGATTCTAATTGAAAGGTAACTTTGTTTGAAAGGTAATTGAACCCTAGATCCGTTTTGATTTTAAAGGATTCGGATGATTTTGAAGAGAGCGAGAAGAGAGAGACGGTCGGGAGATTTAGATTAAATTGAATCTAATGAGGTCGGATGTTAATGTGTAAAGCAGCCGACGGTCCGGTATATGTTAGATGGTCCACGTCATAAGTGAGAAAACTTTATTAGAGTCGTCGGATTAGGATGGGGCCATACTGCATTCCTCAGTATTGTTAATATAGTATTGACAGACTATCACGCTTTTTGTTTGTGGGTGGTTAGTGCCTTAAACAAAGAAAGGGACCCAAGGAAAAACCTGTCGAAAAACATTACGTTAAATCAATGTTAAAGTAGTAATGATGACTTAACATACTTAAAGCAATTGATGACTCATAGAGCCAACCAATATAGTGACCAGATTTTGTAGCCACTAAAAGAATGCAACTAAAGAGACTGTCATCCGGTCTCCTCTCCTAAGACAAGCTAGAGCAAGAAAGCGAACCGATTGCACCTTCGTGAGCATAACTTAGGAACCCGACTACCCTTTGAAGAAACCCAATGGGAAGGACAGCAAGAACTCGGCAAGACACAACCCCATGCAAAGAAGTATAGATTTTGAAGATGCATTTCTTAAATATGAACCGTACGATATTCCATGAAATAACAATGTGATAACCATTTAACAATATACTGACTTGTCAGCAAACTTCAATCTACCCTATGCAAAGAAGTAACCCCAGTCTCCCTCTTACATAAAATAAATTGGGTATTATAAGAGAAAAAAAAAAGTATTTCATATGGTTGTTTGCTAATAGAAAAGTTGCTAACCAAAAAAGCACGAAGAACTCCACAGATTTCTAGCGAGTTGAAAACCACACGAAATTAAAGAATGAGTAAAATGTTCAATAAGACTTACTATGTGTATGGTGTAGAACATGGGGATGGCGAAGAGTAAAGATTCTAATTGAAAGGTAACTTTGTTTGGAAGGTAATTGAACCCTAGATCTGTTTGATTTTAAAGGATTCGGATGATTTTGAAAAGAGCGAGAAGAGAGAGACGGTCGGGAGAGTTAGATTAAATTGAATCTAATGAGGTCGGATGTTAATGTGTAAAGCAGCCGACGGTCCGGTATGAGTTAGATGGTCCACGTCATAAGTGAGAAAACTTTGTTAGAGCCGTAGGATGGGGGCCCTGCGGGCCCCATACTGCTCTGTATTGTTAATATAGTATTGACAGACTATCACGCTTTTTGTTTGTGGGTGGTTAGTGCCTTAAACAAAGAAAGGGACCCAAGGAAAAACCTGTCGAAAAACATTACGTTAAATCAATGTTAAAGTAGTAATGATGACTTAACATACTTAAAGCAACTGATGACTCATAGAGCCAACCAATACAGTGACCAGATTTTGTAGCCACTAAAAGAATGCAACTAAAGAGACTGTCAGTCTCCTCAGCTAAGACAAGCTAGAGCAAGAAAGCGAACCAGTGCACCTTCAGAGCTTAACTTAGGAACTGACTACCCTTGAAGAAACCCAATGGGGAAGGACAGCAACTCAGCAAGACACAACCCCATGCAAAGAAGTATAGATTTTGAAGATGCATTTCTTAAATATGAACCGTACGATATTCCATGAAATAACAATGTGATAACCATTTAACAATATACTGACTTGTCAGCAAACTTTAATCTACCCCATGCAAAGAAGTAACCCCAGTCTCCCTCTTACATAAAATAAATTGGGTATTATAAGAGAAAAAAAAAAGTATTTCATATGGTTGTTTGCTAATAGAAAAGTTGCTAACCAAAAAAGCACGAAGAACTCCACAGATTTCTAGCGAGTTGAAAACCACACGAAATTAAAGAATGAGTAAAATGTTCAATAAGACTTACTATGTGTATGGTGTAGAACATGGGGATGGCGAAGAGTAAAGATTCTAATTGAAAGGTAACTTTGTTTGAAAGGTAATTGAACCCTAGATCTGTTTGATTTTAAAGGATTCGGATGATTTTGAAGAGAGCGAGAAGAGAGAGACGGTCGGGAGAGTTAGATTAAATTGAATCTAATGAGGTCGGATGTTAATGTGTAAAGCAGCCGACGGTCCGGTATGAAAGTAGATGGTCCACGTCATAAGTGAGAAAACTTTGTTAGAGCGTAGGATGGGGGCCCCATATCCCCATACTGCTGTATTGTTGTTAATATAGTATTGGCGGACTATCACGCTTTTGTTTGTGGGTGGTTAGTGCCTTAAACAAAGAAAGGGACCCAAGGAAAAACACAATTCAAAAACATTACGTTAAATCAATGTTAAAGTAGTAATGATGACTTAACATACTTAAAAGCAACCGATGACTCATAGAGCCAACCAATACAAAGTGACCAGATTTTGTAGCCACTAAAAGAATGCAACTAAAGAGATCGGGGCTCCTCAGCTAAGACAAGCTAGAGCAAGAAAGCGAACCAGTGCACCTTCAGAGCTTAACTTAGGAGCTGACTACCCTTGAAGAAACCCAATGGGGAAGGACAGCAACTCAGCAAGACACAACCCCATGCAAAGAAGTATAGATTTTGAAGATGCATTTCTTAAATATGAACCATACGATATTCCATGAAATAACAATGTGATAACCATTTAACAATATACTGACTTGTCAGCAAACTTTAATCTACCCCATGCAAAGAAGTAACCCCAGTCTCCCTCTTACATAAAATAAATTGGGTATTATAAGAGAAAAAAAAAAGTATTTCATATGGTTGTTTGCTAATAGAAAAGTTGCTAACCAAAAAAGCACGAAGAACTCCACGATTTCTAGCGAGTTGAAAACCACACCGAAATTAAAGAATGAGTAAAATGTTCAATAAGACTTACTATGTGTATGGTGTAGAACATGGGGATGGCGAAGAGTAAAGATTCTAATTGAAAGGTAACTTTGTTTGAAAGGTAATTGAACCCTAGATCTGTTTGATTTTAAAGGATTCGGATGATTTTGAAGAGAGCGAGAAGAGAGAGACGGTCGGGAGAGTTAGATTAAATTGAATCTAATGAGGTCGGATGTTAATGTAAAAGCAGCCGACGGTCCGTATGAGTTAGATGGTCCACGCCATAAGTGAGAAAACTTTGTTAGAGAGTCGTAGGATGGGGGCCCCATATCTGCTCTCAGATTGTTAATATAGTATTGACGGACTATCACGCTTTTGTTTGTGGGTGGTTAGTGCCTTAAACAAAGAAAGGGACCCAAGGAAAACCTCGTCGAAAAACATTACGTTAAATCAATGTTAAAGTAGTAATGATGACTTAACATACTTAAAAGCAACCGATGACTCATAGAGCCAACCAATACAAAGGACCAGATTTTGTAGCCACTAAAAGAATGCAACTAAAGAGACTGTCAGTCTCCTCAGCTAAGACAAGCTAGAGCAAGAAAGCGAACCAGTTCACCTTCAGAGCTTAACTTAGGAACTGACTACCCTTGAAGAAACCCAATGGGGAAGGACAGCAACTCAACAAGACACAACCCCATGCAAAGAAGTATAGATTTTGAAGATGCATTTCTTAAATATGAACCATACGATATTCCATGAAATAACAATGTGATAACCATTTAACAATATACTGACTTGTCAGCAAACTTTAATCTACCCCATGCAAAGAAGTAACCCCAGTCTCCCTCTTACATAAAATAAATTGGGTATTATAAGAGAAAAAAAAAGGTATTTCATATGGTTGTTTGCTAATAGAAAAGTTGCTAACCAAAAAAGCACGAAGAACTCCACAGATTTCTAGCGAGTTGAAAACCACACGAAATTAAAGAATGAGTAAAATGTTCAATAAGACTTACTATGTGTATGGTGTAGAACATGGGGATGGCGAAGAGTAAAGATTCTAATTGAAAGGTAACTTTGTTTGAAAGGTAATTGAACCCTAGATCTGTTTGATTTTAAAGGATTCGGATGATTTTGAAGAGAGCGAGAAGAGAGAGACGGTCGGGAGAGTTAGATTAAATTGAATCTAATGAGGTCGGATGTTAATGTGTAAAGCAGCCGACGGTCCGGTATGAGTTAGATGGTCCACGTCATAAGTGAGAAAACTTTGTTAGAGTCGTAGGATGGGGGCCCTACGGGCCCCATACTGCTCTGTATTGTTAATATAGTATTGACAGACTATCACGCTTTTTATTTGTGGGTGGTTATTGCCTTAAACAAAGAAAGGGACCCAAGGAAAAACCTGTCGAAAAACATTACGTTAAATCAATGTTAAAGTAGTAATGATGACTTAACATACTTAAAGCAACTGATGACTCATAGAGCCAACCAATACAGTGACCAGATTTTGTAGCCACTAAAAGAATGCAACTAAAGAGACTGTCAGTCTCCTCAGCTAAGACAAGCTAGAGCAAGAAAGCGAACCAGTGCACCTTCAGAGCTTAACTTAGGAACTGACTACCCTTGAAGAAACCCAATGGGGAAGGACAGCAACTCAAAGAAGACACAACCCCATGCAAAGAAGTATAGATTTTGAAGATGCATTTCTTAAATATGAACCGTACGATATTCCATGAAATAACAATGTGATAACCATTTAACAATATACTGACTTGTCAGCAAACTTTAATCTACCCCATGCAAAGAAGTAACCCCAGTCTCCCTCTTACATAAAATAAATTGGGTATTATTAGAGAAAAAAAAAAGTATTTCGTATGGTTGTTTGCTAATAGAAAAGTTGCTAACCAAAAAAGCACGAAGAACTCCACAGATTTCTAGCGAGTTGAAAACCACACGAAATTAAAGAATGAGTAAAATGTTTAATAAGACTTACTATGTGTATGGTGTAGAACATGGGGATGGCGAAGAGTAAAGATTCTAATTGAAGGGTAACTTTGTTTGAAAGGTAATTGAACCCTAGATCTGTTTGATTTTAAAGGATTCGGATGATTTTGAAGAGAGCGAGAAGAGAGAGACGGTCAGGAGAGTTAGATTAAATTGAATCTAATAAGGTCGGATGTTAATGTGTAAAGCAGCCGACGGTCCGGTATGAGTTAGATGGTCCACGTCATAAGTGAGAAAACTTTGTTAGAGTCGTAGGATGGGGGCCCTATGGGCCCCATAATGCTCTGTATTGTTAATATAGTATTGACAGACTATCACGCTTTTTATTTGTAGGTGGTTATTGCCTTAAACAAAGAAAGGGACCCAAGGAAAAACCTGTCGAAAAACATTACGTTAAATCAATGTTAAAGTAGTAATGATGACTTAACATACTTAAAGCAACTGATGACTCATAGAGCCAACCAATACAGTGACCAGATTTTGTAGCCACTAAAAGAATGCAACTAAAGAGATTTGTCGGTCTCCTCAAATTAAGACAAGCTAGAGCAAGAAAGCGAACCAAAGGCACCTTCGAGCTTAACTTAGGAACCGACTACCCTTGAAGAAACCCAATGGGGAAGGACAGCAACTCGGCAAAGACACAACCCCATGCAAAGAAGTATAGATTTTGAAGATGCATTTCTTAAATATGAACCGTACGATATTCCATGAAATAACAATGTGATAACCATTTAACAATATACTGACTTGTCAGCAAACTTTAATCTACCCCATGCAAAGAAGTAACCCCAGTCTCCCTCTTACGTAAAATAAATTGGGTATTATAAGAGAAAAAAAAAAGTATTTCATATGGTTGTTTGCTAATAGAAAAGTTGCTAACCAAAAAAGCACGAAGAACTCCACAGATTTCTAGCGAGTTGAAAACCACACGAAATTAAAGAATGAGTAAAATGTTCAATAAGACTTACTATGTGTATGGTGTAGAACATGGGGATGGCAAAGAGTAAAGATTCTAATTGAAAGGTAACTTTGTTTGAAAGGTAATTGAACCCTAGATCTGTTTGATTTTAAAGGGTTCGGATGATTTTGAAGAGAGCGAGAAGAGAGAGACGGTCGGGAGAGTTAGATTAAATTGAATCTAATGAGGTCGGATGTTAATGTGTAAAGCAGCCGACGGTCTGGTATGAGTTAGATGGTCCACGTCATAAGTGAGAAAACTTTGTTAGAGCCGTAGGATGGGGGCCCTGCGGTCCCCATACTGCTCTGTATTGTTAATATCGATTGAGTTTTGGGATTTACCTTATTTGTAGAGATTGGAAAACTTGTCATATTTCGTTGGAGCAGAGGAGAAAGATGAAAGGGTACTAGTTCATGACTTGGGCTCTTTAACAAGCATACATAATAGGTAGGCTACTTTAGTTTGTGTGATTTTTTGTTCTATATTAGTTGGATTACTTATGTCGTTATGGCATTTGTCAGGGCTCATGAATTGTTTTATTATTTGAAAGGTGGACAAGTATATTATGGAGAAGAACATAGCAAAATATTTGGTCATTCGCAGTTTGGGACGATATATGAAGAAGGATAGAAGATTGTTATTGGCGAGATTGTTACATTTTTTTTGTAGAAGTTGTATATCTGTTGAATTTCATATTCTGTGTTGGTGTATTTGATCTCAATGCAGGGCACTACTCATTCATTTTGTTGGACATTAGGCAGGAGCCCAGGTGGTTAAAGTGTTTCCGCAAATGCTGGCCGACATGGTTAGTTTATTTTTTTAAGCTGCAAATGTAAGGTTTATTAGTGAACTTGTGATGATGAGTCTAGATAGCTAATAAGGTTGGAAATGGCGAAACACTTTGCCGGATGATTTATCTTTTATATACATGTATATTTGTTTTCAAGATCTTGGTTAATTTAATCCTTGGCTTTATGAGCTTTTTTATATATATCTTTCGAGATAATTAATGAGGTGTATGATGGTTATTTGGAGGTGTAAGACCTTTGCTAGGTGATTGGTGGTTATTTGTGGATTGCAGGTGAAAAGATTAAGAATTGAAATATCAATTATTTTTTTTTTTTTTTTTAAAATAGCTCTCCCACGGTCTATAGCCGTAGCAAAAAATCATATCCCACGCATCAAAACCGTAAGCAAAATGCCCTTTTCCCACGGTACAACACTGTAGGTAAAAGTGACCTTTTGCCACGGCCCAAAAGCGTCGGAACAAGTTACCTTTGTCCACAGCCAACAACCGTCGGTAAAAGTGACCTTTTGCCACGGATTTTCCAACGGTTTCTACCGTGGCCATACCGACGGCAAAAGCTGACGCAAAGACCGTCGTTATTAGTAGGCTTTACCCACGGTCATGACTGTGGGTAGACTATTTCCGGCGAAAGCCCACGGTCCTGCGATGGTCCAAAACTGTGGGAAAAGCCCTTTTTCCACAGTTTTGGACCGTGGGCAAAAACCTGTTTTCTTGTAGTGAGAACTTAACTGTTTTTGTCAATCGCTTTTTGTTTAAATTTTCTGATGTTGGATTTCAATAAAACTCCATGAAGAGCTCATGCCTAAGGTTCTTGTGCAGTTAACAGGACCGGAGGCATTACAGGAGGGGGTACGTGGGGAGCTACGACAGACAGGCAGAGGATTTACACGAACATCACAAACAGTGGGAAGATGAACTTCACATTTGCACCATCAAAGAAAACAACAACTGGAGGGGAACAGGTAGCAATGCATGCTCAAACTGGAAAAATCTTATGGTCTACGGCTAACCCAACAAACCTCACTGCTAATGGTCCTGTTACAGTGGCAAATAATGTCCTGTTTGCTGGATCTACAGATCCAAAAGGCGCCATATATGCAATGGACGTCAATACTGGGGAGAGATACTATGGACTTATGAGACAGGCACCACAGTGTATGGTGGTGTGTCTTTAAGCGATGGGTGTATCTACTTGGGGAATGGATGTAAAGTGAGTTTTGGAGTAGGTATTCCCACATTCACCGCAGAAACTTCACTCTATGCCTTCTGCCCTTCTGCATATCATCGTGTTGTTCGCACATACAGAATAAAAATAAATACGAACTTTGTAACGTAGCTGGTTCTCATAATATTATTGTATTTTGGTTAGTAGACTAGTAGTGATACTATGCTAGTGCTCAAAATCTTCTTAATGACTCAATGTTGTTGATTTCAACCACTCGATGATAATAAATTGAGGCGACAAAGAGATGCTTATATTTTTAAATAATCTGCTATTTTAAGAAAACAGTATTATAGGTAGACTCCCAAAACCGACTCTTACTTGGAGGAAGAAACGTACATATAGACATATAGCGTCTAATCTGTATACATTGAAGCAATGGTTGTTAGATACTCTTGCTTCAACAGGCCACAATTGCATCACTAAGAAGAAAGTTGACCTTAGTGTGTTAATCCGCGTAATATAACTTATCATCTTCTAATTTTATCCAGTCAATTAAGCAATAGAGTGTTTTGGGTCAATTCAAAAAGGCAGTGCTGCTAAAGTATACAATTAGAAACTCAACAGAATTTTTTTGCTGCAAGAAATCGTGCATCCACGTGTAGAACAAGAGACAACAGAAACAAGAAAGAACATAATAATTTAATACCATATATCTAATTATCTATTCATGGAAGAGTGGACAATTAATGAAAGATGAGTTCCCCCACATGGACAACTATAGATATGTCTAAACTCTAAAGTCTAAGCTAGGCAAGAAGGCACGCGACGTAACCATTTTAAGGGAAGTCAAATTCATAAAGTTGAATGGCTCATCACATTATATATTGAACTAGATCTCATGTTCCCTTCTTGTAAGATTAATTTCCAGCTATAATGGTGTTTCCTTCAGGAAGCCTAAGACAATACCATGTTCTCTTCATTTTCTCTGCATGGTGTGTAATTCATTCTAATGCAAGCAAATCTTCAAATGTAAGTGATGTTCCTCCTACTCGATTAATCCTTCGTAGATTCTCAAGTACAATCAGTCTAAGTTTGTTTTGACGTGTTTCTCTGCCCAGTGGGTAAACCATGGCGGCGATATGTATAACAGGAGATACGCAGAAAGAGAGGTAAAGATCAGCCCATACACTGTTTCAAAGCTGAAGCTGAAGTGGGAATTTGTTGCAGGGAAGGACATAACTGCAACACCAGCGATATTCGATGGAACAATTTATTTTCCTAGTTGGAATGGGCATGTTTATGCAGTAAAAGCTGATGATGGATCTCTTGTGTGGGAGAAAAACTTAGAAGAGCTTACTGGACTGAAGTCACCTGGACTCATATTTGGTATTAATGTGACCGTAGCAAGAGCCACCCCAACAGTAGCTGGAGACATTCTCATAATAGGTCTTTATGGCCCTGCAATAGTTATCGCGGTTCGAAGAGCAACAGGGCAGCTACTATGGTCGACTCGGCTTGATAGCCATGATTCATCTCTTATTACTATGTCTGGAACTGTCTATAAAGGGTTTGTATTCAAGAACCACTCTTCTTATTCTTATGTGATTTGCGTTTCCTACTTTGAGAAAAAACTCCATGGCACTGTTTGTCTTGTTTGAGTAATGGTCATCAGGTGATAAGGTAAAACATAGTGGGTTCAAAGTGATACCACAAGTTCTGTAACTTTTTTTATTTGCATGTAGGACTGCGTTGTAAGCTCTAAATATAAAAGACTAAATTAGCGTATACTAAAAGAAAAAGACCAATAAAACAGACTGATGGAACTGTATTGGTGGCTCAGTAAGTAGTTAAACACTTAATACTTAGTGAGCTGTGAATTGGATGTTTGATTGCAGAGGTTTTTATGTGGGGACTTCATCAGTAGAAGAAACCTTAAGTTTTGAACAATGCTGCACGTTTCGTGGTAGCATGGCCAAGCTAGACATCGAAACTGGTGCAGTCTTGTGGCAAACCTTCACCCTTCCAGACAACTTCGGTAAAAGGGGGGAATATGCAGGAGCCGCCATATGGGGTAGCAGTCCTTCCATTGACATCAAGAGGAACCTTGTCTACGTAGCAACAGGTAATCTCTACTCAGCTCCTAGCCATGTAACCGAATGCCAAGAAATGGAGAACAATCAAACGGTCCCTACTCATCCTGATCAATGCATTGAACCCGAAAACCACGAAAACTCAATACTGGCATTCAACATGGATCATGGGAACATCAGATGGTATAGACAGCTTGGAGGTTATGATGTATGGTTTTTTGCTTGCAATAATGTGTCTACCCCTGGTTGCCCTCCTGGTCCAAACCCAGATGCTGACTTTGGTGAAGCGCCCATGATGCTTACCATATTTGTTAATGGGACCAAGCGTGATATAGTAGCTGCAGTACAGAAAAGTGGATATGCATGGGCTCTCGATCGCGACAATGGCAATACCATCTGGTCTACTGTAAGTATATAAGAGATACAGGCTTGATGTTCACAGCATGAGTGAAGAGTGTCCCTCTGTTGGAAACTTGGTCTTTAATTAGTTATGATGTTGGCTTCCGATACCAGCTCCCTCAAAACGTTACTCACTTGAGTTTAATGTGCAGCTAGCAGGACCTGGAGGCCCTGCTGGAGGAGGTACGTGGGGAGCTGCCACAGATGGGCTTAGAGTTTACACGAACATTGCTAACATTGGGAGGATGAATTTCACACTTGCACCATCAAATAATAAGACCACTGGAGGTGGATGGGTTGCACTGCATGCTCACACTGGCAAGATCCTGTGGTCTACAGCCAACCCAACAAACCTTGCAGCTAGTGGCCCTGTTACAGTTGCTAATAACGTCCTCTTTGCTGGATCAAGTGATCCAAACGGATCAATATTTGCGATGGACGTTAGTACTGGAAAGATACTATGGACCCATGATACAGGTGCCACTGTATATGGTGGAATGTCCGTTAGCGATGGTTGTGTCTATGTGGGAAACGGGTATAAGGTGAGTCTTGGAGCTGCTATACCAACATTCACAGCCGGGACATCACTCTACGCTTTCTGCATTTCATAAATGCTTTTAGTTTACCAGGAACATAAAATATCATATCCGTGAAGCAAAAACACAGCTCCACTCCCACGAGTGTGGAAAACATATCGAATTAGTTGCATTTTCTTCAAGCAAAAGTCGCAGTTATCTTTTGTATTCTCATTTTTTACCAAGAGGTGTCAGTAGTCCACTGGGTGGAAATTGCATGGGCAGTCCCAAGTGCAGGGAAAGTATTGAGTTCTTCACTGAGTTCTATTCCGGTGAAAATGATCTGAACTCTACTTATTACGACTAATTCCGTTTTATCTTCAGACAATCTATTGAGATATGAAACTATTTGGATTTAAAGGGTTTTGCATATTGTTTAACTTCAACGTACCGTCTGGGCAAATCTAGAAAAAAGTAACAATAATAAAACTAAAGAATATATAGTAGTAATGTAGTATACACCTCATCCGTACTGATCATGAAAGCTGATTAAATGCTTGATCCACTTGAGCAACCTTGATGAACACATCCTCCAGGGTAGTATCAGCTAGACCCCAAGCATGTATAATGAACTTCTCCTTTGCATTAGCAACTGCCTGGAAAATATCTGCTATCCTGACCTCATCCTTCCGCAATTCAAACTTCTGGGTTCCTGATATATGGTATATCCTGTTGGCACTGGAAGAGAGCTGTTTTACCAATTTCTCTACTTCCTTCTCCTGGCTTACAGATGTTGTCATTGTAAACACATAAGATCCTCCATATCTAGCCTTGAGCTGTCACCACAAGTACACATACATGAGAAATCACTGTAGTAGTTAATAATGTTGCATCAATGATGTGGCATACTAAAAAGAAATAAACTCCTGATTCCAACACAATGGATCGGAGTTAAGAGTCAATAACTATGCTATTTATATTGAAATTGAAATGCTTAAACAGCAGACACATCCCCTAGTACCCAAATAGTTCAGGGCAATTACTTCTTGGGGCATCAGACTGAAACTTTCCTTGACTTATAATTTCACCGAGGCCGTGTGGGCAGACACAGTATGAGTGGCCCAAGGAGTCCACCTAGGCTTTATTTACCATCAATAAAAAGTTCATCTCACAGTATTGCATTGGAGATTTTATGGGATCAACTACTTTCACATAAATTACTCAGGAATCTACCTCTTTTGGATTTCCAATGCACTGCAAACTTCCATCAACAAAAATTCCCAATCGATCACATAGTACTTCCGCCTCCTCCATTGAATGCGCTGAAATCATATTATAAAGACATTGGAGGGGTTTCAAGGAAAATGTATGCCACTATAATTATGCACAAGCTACAACATCAAATGCAGAACAAAAATGCCTGGAAAGCCTGTACACTATGCTACAGAATATTATGGGGTGAAATATCCAGTTTCTTCAAATGATGCAACACATCGTAAATTACAGAATGGATGAGTATTACTCGTTAGAATAATTGCACGGTCTTGTTTTGCACGCTTCACGACATTCCACAAATTATTTCTTGAGGCTGGATCTAATCCCGTACTAGGTTCATCCATGTAGACGACCTTGCAAGAGTTCAAAGAGATGTGCCATAAGAAAGGCCTTTTGTAATACTACATGTCCAGAGATGACAACTAGCTTAATATGTTAGTTCATTTATAGATTAAGTGACTGACATACTTTGGGATCACCAATTAACGATGTGGCAACACTAAGCCTCCTCTTCATACCTCCACTGTATTTCCCAACTCGTTTATCACCGACACCTCCATGAAACAGATTGACACTCCTGAGAGATTCTTCCACTGCCTGAAGGAACAGAATGGAGAAGAAACGTAAGAGAAAATTTCAAATCTCAGAAATCCACATCTAAAATCAGCTAAGCAAAGTAAGACTTATAGGGGCACCCATTTCATCATATTAAAAGAGTCCGAAAAGGATATTACTCGTGCCACCAGTTCCAC
Organism: Coptis chinensis; assembly: GCF_015680905.1. NCBI lineage: Eukaryota > Viridiplantae > Streptophyta > Magnoliopsida > Ranunculales > Ranunculaceae > Coptis > Coptis chinensis. The sequence continues at coordinate 18,546,243 of NC_141456.1, read as the reverse complement.
TACCCACTCGCAAAAGGTCTACAATTTCAGATAGAGTAAAGGTCCACTATAAGAAACATTTTTTTTTATATTCTTTTTTATGCACAACCCCTTCCCACTCCCCCAGACACAGGATTTTTTTTTAATTTTCACTAGGCTGCTTAACACTGTTCATAACCACCCAAAAAAAAAATTCTTATGATTACTTATAATTTAACCAAATATTTGAAATATTATCAGAATTCCACTGATCAAGCAAAAGAGAAACTTTCATGAACGAGCAACTCTCTAAAAATATAAATAGTATATCTTGCACCATCAAATAGGCAAATACCCTCATAGTCTCGTACAAAAAGACCACAATTATGTGATCATACCTCAAATTCAAGATCAAAAGAAGGTGGGTCCACATGATATGAAAAGAAGGGGCCTCTTTTTCAGTAGTCGATTATTATTATTTCTGGTCTTCACATGAAATATGTTTCACAAAAATAACAATTGGCAAGGAAAGTTCTTTTCTGATTAAGGTGACAAGCGCACTTTTATAGCCAAAATATTATGCCTATAAAAGTTTCAATCTGGGACCCAGTATAAATATGTGGATCATGGTTGGCCTACTGCAACCTCTAAAATTGGAGTTTTCCCCTACCGCACCCACAAAATTTGAGAGGGTTTATGACAGAGCTGCCTCAAAACCCGCCAAAATATATCTACAAAGAAAACATTCATGGACGTATAAACTTAATAGCACGATTGATCATCAATATGAAATTGATGGCAATCTCTACTTACTTGAGCTAGGGCAACACCTTTGAGGTTCTTCAATCTTCCATAAAAAAGTAAATGCTCCCTCCCTGTCAGTGTTTCCCATAACAGGCTGTGGCAGTCCAAAAAGAAAGCAAAAGAAACAATTTTGTCAGATAAAAGCAAGCGGACTTATGTAATTTGGGGTCTATGGTTGATGGATTTTGTAATCAAAACAACAATGGAATGACTTGAAAGTTGTTGCTTACTCGTGCTGAGGACATACACCCATGCTGGTATATATTTTGTCCATGTCAGTTCTTATGTCCATTCCGTGAATGAATGCTGTGCCGGAGGAAGGAGGTACAAGTCCAATCATCTGTGACAAGTGATGGAAATTCTTTCATGTATTTACAAACTCATGGATTTATATTTTTCTTATGTTTTGAAACAGGGAGCTGACTCGTTGTCTGCGAAAAAGAAATCTATATAAATAGATGAGACAACAGATGACATGACTCTCTTTCTCCAATATACTTATTAAGTTATTATATCTGAATGGCATGTTATGATGTGAGCTGTGCATGGTTTACAAGCTAAATAAGTTAAAAAATTCTACTCACCATATTAATAAAAGATGTTTTTCCAGCACCATTAGGACCAAGCATACCAAAACATTCCCCTTGAGGCAAAGCAAGAGACATCCCTTTAACTGCAAACGTTCCTGGGTTTCCATCCTCCCCTGGATACATCTTTTTGAGATCATCACTGATAATGGCATAATTCATACTGGATTCGAGTAGTAATTGTTTCACCTTCTCCCTCTGATACACAAAAGTATAGAAATAAATTTTTTTCAATATTCATAAGAAAGTAGACATTTCCATCATTTTAAAAATAAATGTCTTAGACAAACTGGAGCATAGAACAAATAAAAGGCCTAAAGTTTTGGAACAAAAAATTAATCTATTGAGCAAGGATGATCTACCACTGGCATTGTGATAGTAGTGCCATAGGGCATCGAATGCCATGCTAGTCGACCCAACCAACTTTATTTAGGACCAAAAGTTGGAATACATATTAAATTAACTAGAAACAGAAGATCATAGAAAATGAATAAGTATACGACCCTACCATAAACATCATCACATTCCAATCTGCTAATGGGACACACTCCCACAGGTAGATAACATGCACCATCCATACAAATGGTAGGAAATCTCATATTCTGCCTAAGTTTCAGTGACACGGATACGTGTGTCTATATCCGACAAGGAGACAGAATATCCGACAAGGTGAAATACCAAAAAATGAGGTATATCACATACAATATGTGCGTGGGTAGAGTCAGACACGGATACCTGGACACACATCTGACACAGATTATTTCTAAAATATGGTGTGTCCGTCTAACATAGTATTCTACTAATACTTTCTGACTTAGATAACTAGCATGCTTTTATTTTCAAAGAGAAAGAGATACCTCTAAGGAAACATCAGACTTCTCCATTCTAACAGAAACTTTGGATCCCTGTCCACCCCAACTTGACCACTTGAATGATAGTGAACGCTTCTTCTGGAAGTTTTTCAAGAAAAACAAGGGGTGTTTTCTGACCCCACTTCCTATTGACACAACTTGATCAAAGTAATATGCAACAGGAAGAATTATAAACCATTCTACAAACATGATCAGTAGGACTTCACTCATCCCATTCGTGCTATCGTTCAAGTCTCTCCAACGCATCCCATCAGCCCTAGCAGATTGCCCAAATTCATAGAGCCCACGATATAGAGAAAACCCAGGAAACATCTCCATAAGAACAATCCATACTCCTACAAAAATAAGAAGTCCATAAATATTGGTGGACGAAAAAAGTGAAGTACAAGAAAGTTTAGAACAAATTGTCAAATTGCCAATTCTCCATAAGTTCGAACTTGTTGAGGGTGTAAATGCTTTGAATATCTAGAGGAGGCTCGGAAATGGAATTTAGGTGGGACACACCTAAACATGGGGTGGAAAAATCTCAACACATATAATTGCTACTAAATAAATATGAAGAAGACTATGCTAAACTTCAGTGAGAGTGTAAGGATAAATTACTTCTTGGTGCAGAAGGATACCACCAGTAGATGTACAATGTATCTAACCAAGGAGATCAACTAGCAAATAATTAACTTGGTTGAACCCATTTGACCATCACATTCAATTCTGATGAAGCTTGGGTTAATAACAATACATTATACAACTTGAATCACTTCAGGAAAATTTAGCATGATTAATCCGACTGCCGTCCATACTTAACGTCTTGTTTCAATACACTTGGTGATCCTTGAATAATTACTCTACAGGAACTTCAGATTCAATAAAATCTGACAGGACCAGGTGACCAACTATACCATTAAGACCAAATTATCCTATGTATAGACATGTTACATGTACTATGTGCGCAATAAATGTAAGTATGCACGCCCATATGAATGTAATTTTGGGTTTGTACTCACTTGGAAAGGATGTCTCTTGAACAAAGAACTGGAAAAGAAAGGCTCCTAGGAGTCCTGATCCGAATACATATATGTGCCCCATTACTGCCATCATCAAATTCAAATCATAAAACGTAAACAAGCTTCTCCATTCATGGATGGTTTCACATTCCATACAATTATCATGCATATGAAGGCTAACCAACCTGTTGCAATCTTAAAGTTGGAAAACAGCGTAGACACAAGAAAGGCGAGTGCAATTTGTAAGTTGGCATAGATGAAATAGAACACGAATTGTATGCTATAATCATTCGATGTGAAAAATTTTAATCCTGCATTTAAGAAAAATGATAGTAGTTAACTTACTGCATTGTGCAAAGAAGTGCAGTTTATAGTGGTATCTTACCAATGATTGAGCCAAATACCACAAAACATAACATGTATGTCAAAGACAGAAAGAAGAAGTACGCATATGAAATCATCCAATAAGGACCATCGCCAAGCCCATGCATTTTCATCATGATTCTTAAGTTTTGTTGCTTCTCATAAACCAGAGATGTCATTACAACCTACATCAAGAGGCAGGGTGTAGTAAGAGCAAAACTACATAGAGTAAAATATTAAACTAATAATTTGGAAAGAAGCACAACAACAAAAAAATAATAATAATAACAATAATAATTGTCACACTTACTGGAAAAAGTTGCAAAACAACCCATGTGAAAAAGAGTGGACCAAGAACACTAGTGAAGTCCAGCGTGAGTCTTGTTTCAAGTTTAGGCATTTCTTTGACAAAATCAAATAGCATTTTCACACCAGAGCCCCTCAAGAATCGGAGGTAGGCATTGGAGACCTATATATGAGAAGCAACAAAACTTTAAAAAAAAAAAAAAAAATCTTCCAAAGACGCATCAATCTGCCAAAGAAAGAAACTAAAAAATACAAAACACGGAAGCAAATAGAAAAAAACAAATTGTTCATCTGAGGCAAGCCACAGAGCTAGAGTAATGTGTTTTTCTTTTCCCAGACTATACGAATCAAATGTCTAAACTCTGCACAGTATCTAAACAAAAAGATACTTCATCTTTTATAAATTTTCCATGTTAAGAATAGCAGCCTGACGCTTTGTAATTGTACTGTGGCCTACTGGTCAAGCCTTGGGAGGTCAGTTCAAAGTCTTGGGTTTGATTCCCACCTTCCCAGGGGAAAAGGGCATTTAAGGGGCTAAGGAATAATGTCAAAAAAAAAAAAAAAAAAAAAAAAAAAAAGTATCAGGTTAACACTTATTTGTTACATGGATACCTAAACTAGCTTAAAGAGGGAGTGGAACACGCAAGGAAAGTTCTTCGTCTCTTCGTATATTAATGCGAGTTAATTTGAAAATATGCCAACTTGTCAGAGCAGACACTTGTAAATCTTGAAATAAAAAGAAAAATTCCAGTAAAGTGAAACTGGGACAAAAGACGATCATATAGTGCCTATCTCTTTAACCCAGCCAGAATCTACTTTCACAGTCACCACATTTTGATCAAAAGTAAGAATACTATTTAGCAACATAAAATTCGAAATGATGAAGTATAGTATTCATACCACATTAGCTAAGCGTGGAGCCCGCACCAGTGGCCGAACACCCTGACCGTTGCCATTGTTATTGGTGGAATTATACCAAATAGTGACATTGAAGTTATTTTTGTCAGAGTTCAAGAAATCATAGGCTGCAAAAAATATAAAGTTTTTTCAAATTTAAGTTTGAAATCAAAACCAACACATTGAGCATATGAAATAGAACTGAAAGCAGACAAACCTGCGACAATCTCGTTAATGTTTCCGTCTGAATTTCCACCAATGTATCCCTTAAAAATTTCGTCATTTACCAACGACGAACTTCCGCGCCACAGTTGTAAGTTCCTTAAGCATCTTACTTCTAACTACAAAATAGTAAAGCCGTGAGTGTGCCTAGAAAAGCAATCATGAAGAGGACTAGGGAAACAAAAGTATCACCTTTTTCCAGTGTCATAGATGATATCTGGATAGGAACAGAAAATGGAGGGAAAAACAGGCACTGTGGTTGAAGTACATAAACAGGACTATCTGAGGTGAAACCTGGTTCAACAAAATTGGTATATCCAGCGTCTGTGTAAGTTCCCTGAAAGATTTCCAACAACCATGTTGTTATGTTATGTTACCACCAATAATGTCTACAAATGCGCAAACATACCAGGTAGAAATCGGCTAAAGTATTCAAAATGTCAGAGGAGTTGAAATCAAAGCCACTTGCATAAAAATTCTCGGCCAGGCCTATCACAACATAAGAAATGCAACTTTATGTAAGACAAAAAAAAATGGAACCAACATATAATAAGGAGGAGACGTGGTCTTACTTTGTCCAAAAGATTGATTACCACCCGTGAATAATGTAGTAGCTGGGCAGGAACCTATAGACCTGCATGACTCGTCGGGCAAGTCTGAAAACGGAATAGACTCAGTTCTGACTGCACGATTCTCATGTTGGGGTACAGTCGACAAGACGGGCCATGTTGGTGGTTTAGAAATGGGACAAAACACTGCTTGTACTGAATCAGAATACTGTATCCCGCATTCTGTCTTGGCACATTTACCATCCCGACTTGTATCAGTACATATGCAGCCACATTTGAGTCCAGCCCTGTTAAATTCCTTGTTGGCTATATTTTGTATCACAACCATTAATATACAGAGAAAAAGCGGGAATGTTACTAGCCCTGCGTTTGTTTTGTAATTACGTTTCTGCAAAAAATATATACGTTAGTAAAATAATAATATAAAAAAGAGGCAGTGAATATTATATTATTATTAAGTTAACGATGTCATAATAATTCTGGCAGAGTTGATACGAAAAGAGAAGACAGAAGAGAGATAATAAACCTGAAACGTGAGATTCTTTCTGAGTAGAGCATTGGCTTGAATCAAGAAACTTGCAGGCCCTTGTGATGAACTACTACCTGCCATTCTTCAATTAATGCCAACCAAAAAATCCTCCACGCTTTTTCTCTCGAAAAGTATTAGCGCCTTTTTGTTTTGCTTTGTACGGAAAAGAGAGACAAAAGTTTGACGTGTGTTGTTTTTTTTAAGGCCGGCCACTCTATTTATAGGCAATATATAAACGTAATCTCCAGTTCAATTGACCCATTCAATTAGCATGAATGAGAATCATATTCGACGACGCATAGTTCATGATTTCGACGGAATTCCGCTGAATATTTCGTTTTTTTAAATTCGGAATTCCAGATCAAGAGTCGAAAAAATATAAATTATAGCACTATAGAGCGGAATAAGACCAGGAATTCCGGTTTTTATATTTGTCGGAATTCCAGATTCGACCACGGCTTCAAAAGTTCAAACTTCAAAGTTGAACGTTCAAAGTTTGGAAATTTTACGTTTCCATAATTAAGAAAATTAGGCCGATATTTATTAACACGTTCAAATTAAGCAAAAATTTACAGTATCTGGTTACGCATTTCCAGCAACTTTGACAAAGACATCCTCTAGACTGGTATCGGCAAGACCCCAAGCATGTACAGTGAACTTTGTCTTTGCATTCTCAACTGCTTGGAAAACATCTGCTATTCTCACTTCTTCTTTGGGCAGTTCAAACTTCTGGGTTCCCGATATGTTATATATCTTCTTGGCATTGGGACACAGTCCGCGTACCAACTTCTCCACCTCATCGTCCTGAGCTGAAGATGTTGTCATCGTAAACACATATGATCCTCCGTATCTAGCTATGAGCTGTCATTACATAGGACATAAAACTTCATCAATGATCAATGTAGTAGAGAATTAGAGATTAACATGTTTGATGTCAACACTTTAATAAAGTAATGGACTAGACATATTTATACCTCTTTTGGATTTCCAATGCACTCAAATTTTCCATCAACAAAAATACCCAATCGGTCGCATAGTACCTCTGCCTCTTGCATTGAATGTGCTGAAACCATCAGAATGCATCTATCAAAGAGCCATTCTAAGTTCTAACTAACACAGTCACACAAATATACTAAACATTAAAACATGAAGTGCAGATACAAATGCCTGAAAACTTGAAAAGCGTAGTTGCAAGTAAAGACATGACAGATATATAATCCTCAAGTATCCACTTCCTTTTCAATTATGCAATTATGTCATACAGAACGAATAGGCTTACTGGTCAGAATAATTGCACGGTTCTGCTTTGCTCGCTTTACGACATTCCACAAGAGGTTTCGTGAAGCTGGATCTAGTCCACTACTGGGCTCATCCATGTAGACAACCTTGCAAAAATATCATGGAATATACCGTAAGAAAAGTTATAGGAGAGTAACTATTTAAGCATGAGGCTTAGCTTTGAGATGACTTGGAATGGAGAGTGAGGCTAACATACTTTGGGATCCCCAATCAGAGAAATGGCAACACTAAGCCTCCTCTTCATCCCTCCACTGTACTTGTGAGTTCGTTTGTCTCCCACACCTCCATGAAACAGATTAAAGTTTTTTAGCGATTCTTCCACTGCCTGAAGCAAATAAACAGAAAACAAATGCAAAATTCAGAGGTTCAGACTTTAAAAACTTAAGCTTCGCTAGCAAACATTGTAACTTCAACAAGTATTAACTTGTTTCTGCTAGCTTCCTTCTATTCCACACTGAATATATAGTTTTCAGCTTACGAAGTCCCCTTTATTATTCTGTCCAGTGAGCTGACCAGGACAGCACAACAAAGGTACCTAGGGTCTAACAAGGGGCCAAGACAGACGCCCAGCATGCCAGCTCAGGGGCAGAAACACGGCGCTACAACATATTAGGTTTTTTGTTATTTTGTAAATAGATGCTTCGTCACTAAATAAAATAATAAAATAGATACAGGAGGTGTCTCACTTGCCCAGAAAGTGAGGAACAAAATAACAGAATGCCTTAGGGCATCTCCAATAGGGGTGTAAAATTACACCTCCACATAGGCCACCACCTAAGTGTCATTAGGATTTTACTATTTCAATTATAAATTATTGTAGAGTCTATAAATATCCACTTTCTATTGTTTCCAATGAAAAAGTGTAAAAAAGTTCAACTTTAAACTCGAACGTCATTTCAAGTGACGTCCGAGTTTAAAATTTTCAAATCTTGACTTTAGAAATAGATAGGGACGACACTCCAAGTGACGTCCGAATTTGTTTTTTTACTCGGGCGATGCCTGTTTTTTTATTAGCTGATAGCGAGAGAGAAAATTCCTCACCCTCTCCATCAACTCATACTCTATTACCTACGGTATAACACTCTCATTGGAAAGAGTTTTTTGACATTTGGGATGTAAAATTTCCACTCTATACGGTTTACACCCCCCATTGGAGATGCCATTATAAATTTTATTTTTTGAATAATTCTTAAAGTTGAACAAACCCTATTACCAACATACTAATGGTATAAACTATTATAGTTTACAGCCCTCCTAAAAAGTTTTCATGAGATTGTGAAGGGGCAACAGAACATGAGTACAAAGCCTAGCTTCACAAATCCTCTGTGTAGATGGATTTTATGTACACTGGTGTTAGATCATTCAGTTATTTTCTATTCAAATAAACGCATTGCAGAGGAAGTGTTTCAGAGCAAATCCAATGGGGAGCAGCTATAATGGGCTACTAAAAGGTGTCATATAGGCCTTTTAGCAGCCCCGGCCAAATTTGGCAGCCCAAATTTGAAAAACCAATCTAATGGGGACTTTTAGCAGCTGTTAAGTTCGGGATACAGATGGTAGAGTTTATGCCGTCTGTACGTTAAATTGCAACAGACGTGGGTACACTCCAGACACTATAACGCACGAATCTCTTCTTCTCAATTCACTTCTTCAATTCCTCAATCCCTCACTCCTCTTCACTCCCAAAAACTAAAAACCAAAAACAAAAACAATTCACTCCTTCATTCCTCAATACCTCAATACCTCACTACCAAAAACAAACTCGAGAAACTCCTTTTCTCTCCTCACTCCTTCATTCCTCATTCCTCAATCCCTGTTTTTGTGTTTAATACTCGTAAGTTTCACTCTCTCCTATTGAAATTCAATTTTAGAAATGTTAATTATGATTGAATTGAATTGTGATTGAATTGATTTTTATATTGAATTGAATTGAATTAGAATTGCAAATACAATTTTAGAATTGAATTTAATGTTGATTTTATAATTGAATTGAATTGTGATTGAATTGATTTTAAAATTGAATTGAATTAGAATTAGAATTGCAAATTCGATTTTAAAATTGAATTGAATGTTGATTTTAAAATTGAATTAAATTGTGAATTGAATTAAATTGTGATTGAATTAGAATTGCAAATTCGATTTTAGAATTGAATTGAATTGTGATTGAATTAAATTAAATTATGATTGAATTAGAATGTTGGAATTGATGAATGTTAGTTTGAAATTGTACATTTTGTTTAAATTGAAGTTATAAAGAGGATATTGTTGATTGAATTGCAGGTGTCACGCAAAATGAGTAACAAGGGTAAACGATTTTTCGGTCGAAAATCAGTTAGTAGATTGACACAAGAGTCAACGTCAACGCTAAACGTCGATAAGAATGAAAACGTCGATGAAGTCTATAATTTGCAAAACCCTCTAGTAATTCAATTTCCAGACCCAGTCGATCCACTAACACATGCTACATTGGCTAGAAACCCGGAAACTCACATCTCTCATTGTGTAAATATAGTAATAATTTCATCGTTAAATTTGATTTCTTTAACATCATAATTTGTATTTTCTTTAATTTTAATGAATAAATGTTTAGGGAGGGGATGAAATTGTGGTGTTGTTGGGCATCCGTGAACAATTGGTGGAAGATAATGGTTGGCTAGAAACCCATAAACTCACATCTCTCATCGTGTAAATATGGTAAGCATTTTATCGTTAAATTTGATTTCTTTAACATCATAATTTGTATTTTCTTTAATTTTAATAAATAAATGTTTAGAGAGGGGCGATGAAATTGGCGGTGTTGTTGGGTATCCGTGAACAATTGGTGGAAGATAATAGTTGCCAAAGGAGATTGTTTTGAAGGCATAAAAAATGAAAATTTACAATCTCTATTTGGGTCATTGTTTCGATGTGGTTATCTAAACGCCGACCGTAGTTTGATATACGTTTTGATCGAGCGGTGGTGGGACACAACTCACACTTTCCACTTTCCCAGAAAGTGAGGAACAAAATAACAGAATACCTTAGGGCATCTCCAATGGGGGTGTAAAATTACACCTCCACATAGGCGCCACCTAAGTGCCATTACGATTTTACTATTTCAATTGTAAATTATTGTAGAACCCTATTACCAATATACTAATAGTATAAACTATTACAGTTCACAGCCCTCCCAAAAAGTTTTCATGAGATTGTGAAGGGCCAACAGAACATGAGTACAAAACCTGGCTTCACAAATCCTTAGTGTAGATGGATTTTATGTACACTGGTGTTGGATCATTCAGTTATTTTCTATTCAAATAAACGCATTGCAGAGGAAGTGCTTCATGCAAAAGGAATACCAAGAATAGATGAGTAAGTAAATGAGCATAAGTGAATTCCCTCGATGAATGTTGCAGTCAAAAGAAGTACCTAAAAGGCAACATATACAGAACTTGTGTGTACGCATTTCCCTCTCATCCTATTCTTGACAGAACAAAACAAAACGAGCGGCTCAATGTGGTCATTTACAACAATAAATTTCTTGAGATAAAGATCCGACACCCATGCATTTTGTCAAATTTACTCAGTTAATTACTTAATAATTAACTGTTCTCAGCAGATAACCATATGTGTAATGTGCCATCTTCAAAATCATAAGCCAGAGGTGAGCAAGCAAAACAGGGATGACATGGCAAAAACTTACTTGTGTCAAGGCAGAACCCTTGAGATTCTTCAGTCTTCCATAGAAGAGCAGATGCTCCCTTCCGGTTAGCTTTTCCCAGAGAAGGCTGGATATAATTAGAAAAGAGTTTCATCAGAAAAAAAAAGGCTGTAATAATGTCATTATTTGAGAACTAAGATTCATGAAGTTCTTTGAAGAAAAATATCAATAGTAGTTGCTTACTCGTGCTGAGGGCATACACCCATACTGGTATATATTTTGTTCATGTCAGTTCTTATGTCCATGCCCTGAATGAATGCTGTGCCAGAGGTTGGTATTGTGAGCCCAATCATCTGTGAGTAGAGAGGGGGATTGGATGAGATTCTGTGAAGCATCAGTTTTTTTTTTTTTTTTTTTTTCAATTGTTCAACTTTTTAACAAGACGAAGCGTATTGAAGGGCTAACAGGAAATGCGGACTAAACTCTAGATGAACAAAGAGCAGCTGATCACTGGTCCCTCTAAACATACCCATTTCAGTTAGTGCTGACAATGATCAAGTGATCTGTGTAGGGTGTTCAGAACAATAAACAAGGGTGTAAATAAATTAAGATATAAGAGGACTCTTTTTCCTGCATCTATGCAATTATCTTAAACAGCATCTCTACATATTATTTATAATCTTTACAAGAAGTTTTGTCTCACCATACTGATAGAGGTGGTCTTTCCAGCGCCATTAGGACCAAGCATACCAAAGCATTCCCCTTGAGGCAACGCAAGGGAAAACCCTTTAACTGCGTGTATCTCAGGGTTTCCATCCTTTCCATGATACATCTTTTCGAGATTATCACATATGACGGCATAGCTCGTATTGGGACTGAGAAGTAACTTTTTGACTTTCTTCCTCTGAAATACACAAAGAGAAAATTTAATAACTTTTCCATACCTATCAAAGAATAGACATCTCATAACTTTCATCCTCGAAAACAAACAGAGAGTATTCTACGGTGTGACAGGTGATCTACCGTCAGCATGGTGGTTGCAAGTGGCCATACCCATTATGCTGTACATGGAGAGTAGAACTTGCTGATCCGTCCAGCCTTTCAAAGTGAGGAAATCTCTCACAGGAAATTCCAATGAAAAAAAAATCAATTGGTTGCACATTTTATTGCGTTGGGAAAAGAAAACTTAGGAACCCACCAGGAAGGAATATAATCACAGGAAGCTGTGATCACAGGAAAAATATCGATATCATTTTGATGAAGAAGGAAAGCAATGAGGTCAAATTTGAACTGGTTAAGTTACTTATAACATTGTCGATGAACATAATTCTAATTAATCAAGTTAAGTATCAGAAATTTCATAAGAGCAACATCGAGTGTTAGAGAGGTAAGTCCTATGCATCATCAGTAGACATGGTAGACCAACTGTCACATTGTAACTCATTAAAAGATTCAACTACATAAAAAAAAAAACCTTGATTTGTGACAGAGAAAGAGATTTACCTCTTCAGTAACATCAGGTTTCTCCATTTCAACAGAAACATTTGATCCCTTTTTATGCATATTTGTCCTCTGAAAAGTTAACAAATGCTTCTTCTGGAAGTTTTTCAAGAAAAATAGTGGGTGCTTTCTGACACCACTTCCAACGGATACAACTTGATCAAGATAGTATGCCACAGGAAGTAGAATACACCATTCTAGAAACATGATGATTAAGACTTCTTTCATCCCATTTATCCTATCATTCATATCTATCCACCTCATTCCACTAGATCCCACGGCAAGTCCTGAACTGGAAGAATCTTGTAAATCATATAGCCCACGGAACAGAGACAGGCTAGGGAAAAACTCCATAACAACAATCCAGCGTCCTACGAAACAAAGGTAAATGTAGATGTAAATGACATTATATATGAGAATGCTTTTAAACCTAACGAAAACTGATATATCATAATTTGATTTTAAAGCTGCACGTGTGGTAAGCATAAGAATAAATTAAAATGAAGTGAAAAGAAGGTGTTTCCGTTGGTTAGACCAAACCAAATGAGATTAACCAACCAATCATCAATCCATCAATCCAAATTGGTATTACAAAAGGCTAAGTTACATTGACACAGATACATGTTTCCGAATCCAGCACAGTACAAAGTGTAAGACATGCTGAAATACCAAAAAGTGAGGTATATCACATACTATATGTGCATGTGTCGTGTACGACACGGATAGGTAGACACGTATCTGACACGGATTATTTCTAAAATATGATGTGTCCATGTAACATCAAAAAACGTTTACGCAAGAAACTCTAATAGATAGAACAAGATCTCAATAAATATAATTTTATAAGTTTAAGATATCAACTCACTGGGAAAGGATTCATCTTCAAGGAAATCCTGGAAAAGGAATTTTCCTATGAGCCCTGATCCGAATGCATATATGTATGCAATTACTGTCATCATATCCAACAAAGAAAAGTAAATACTTTTGTGGATGGGTTTCACACTTCGGCAGTATATAAATTCATGCAAGTGACAATGGAACCTGTAGCAATCTTGACTCTGGAGAAAATTGTTGCCAAAAGGAAAGCTGTTGTTATCTGTAGGTTGATGTAGATGAAATAGAACAGGAATTGTATGCTGTAATCGTTCATTGTGAAAATTTTCAATCCTGTGCGCAAGAGATTCAATAGGAGTTAACTACGGAGCTTATAGTAAAGACGTCTGTTTATAGTAACTTACCAGTAATGGAACCAAATACCACAAGACAGAGGATGTAGGTAAAGGATAGGACAAAAAAATATGCATATGATATAGCCCAATAGGCACCATCACTGAGCCCATGCATTTTCATCATCATTCTTAGATTTTCTTGCTTCTCATAAACCAGAGATGTCAGCATAACCTACATCATAAGGCAGACTGTGGTGAGAATATTTACTAAAACAGGAGTCAAATAACACAACAACCAAATTTACAGTCATAACTTACCTATGGCTGATCTTCATTTTTATAAATACATCAAATGACGACGGAAAAAAAACTGTCAGCATTATTCACTAATTTGAAGAGAATCTTTAGAGACTATGATCTTTACATCGGGTCCATTTTAGAGTTGAGACTTGAGACTATTAGAAGAAATTGTCGCCTCTAATTTTGGAAGAATGTACTCCTTATTTTCATTTACTTAAAATTGATCTGTTAAACGGCAAACCGTACATTTAGATATGATTATATAATAACCACTTCCAAAATCAACTTCTTAATAAAATAAAAGTCCCAACTACTCTTAACACTCAACTCGGTCAGCCAGAATGCTACAGGAAGTTATAATTTATCATCCTTACCGGGAAAAGTTGCAAAATGAACCATGTGTAAATCAGTACACCAAAATAAGAAGAAGGATCTAGCCCTCCAGAAGTTGGTGGAAATTGAGGCATTTCTTTGATAAAATCAAATTGTGCCATCACACCAGCCCCTCTCAAAAATTGGAGATAAGCGCTAGAGACCTACACATACATAGAAAATATCAGCATGTGTTCTCTATCACAGAATGCTAAATAATGGTGGTGAAGTAACTAGAATAAATAAATAAGTAAAAAACAGGAAGTGGGGGATAAAACCACCAGTACAATGAACTCGGAACAAAATATTAGGATATGAATCATATATAAAATAATGTGCACGTCAAGGAGCCTAAGCTCTCGAATAACTTTTTCTTTTTCCTCTTAGCTCAATTTCCAGTCAGAATATTCATCAAAAGAAAATTAATGCTATTTCTCAGGACATTCCAATTTCCGTTATCGAAAAAAGGGCACTCTATTTCTGAAAATATGTCGTGTCAGACCCATTAACTGAAACATATGAACAAAGTTTAAAATGATTTGTATCAGACTGACACTTTCTACTCGTACCAGAAACTAGCACCCTTGTTTACATATTTGCAAGATAAATTGACAGGTTAACTAAGAGGGAAGAAACAAAAACGCTTCCGAAAAACAGTTAGGTCGGTGTGTCACATGAAAATAGCAATGTGTACACAAGTTATCAGTCAAATTTTCAGACATCAAGGAATCAGAGGATTGTAGATAGTTCGTGACAGAGAGACGAGAATAGATGGAGAGGAATACAGCTTCACACCCATATAAACACACCCACTTTAAAAAAAATTAGAATAAATAATTTAGATACAAAGTAACTGATGACTCCACAGATCATCATTGATTGACATCTTCTGATCTAGCGATTGAGCATGAGAGAATCAAAAAATAATATTAATGTGAGCACCTCTCTTAATGCAAGTACTACGGTGCAAGTAAGGTCTAATTCAACAAAAAAAACCTAAAATTCAACCAAACAAAAGAGCGCAATCATGAAGTTGAAGACATACCAGATTCACTAAGCGTGGAACACGCAGCCGTACGACCTCTCCCTGGCTCTTATAACTCGAATTATACCAAATATTCACTTTGAAGTTATTCTTGTCCGAATTTAAAAAATCATAAGCTACAGAGAGTCACCCACATAAATCAAACCAGTAGTATTTACCATAGAAATATACTTTCAAAACCAACATGTTGAGCACATAAGGTGCATATGTATAGACCAACCTGAGACTATCTCATTTCCATCTATGTAACCACTAAAGAGCTCCTCATTTATCGCTGAAGAACTTTTGCGCCATAGACATAAGCCACTCAAGCATGTTGCGTCTAACTCCAAAAAAGTAAAAGTTCAGTGTACGTGCATACCGTAAATAATCACAAAACAGAGAAGGAAACAGATAGAGAGACTTCACCCTTCAACAGACCTTGATGACAGTTTACAAAATGCATGGCAGTGCAAATGGTGCATAAGCATTAAGCAGGCACAAGAGCAGGTGTACAATGTCAAGTCACATTTTACATATCACCTAATACTGCATATCCACCTCACTTTATCAATTTGTTTTCCATAAATTTTTTGATCTTCTAAAGAGAAATGAAGCAAGGATAGATCAATTAGTCGACATTGTCAAGTAATATCGTATTTGACACAATTGAGAAGAGAAGGCAACCACCCTTAAACCATTCCCAATCCTCACCCCTGGCTCTCACAGTTCTAGGACAGTTTGTAAGATATCTTAATATGTAGTTTATGCATACTACATTTCAGTCACTAGAAAAAAAGACTATCTTTAATAGCGCAGGAAAGGTTCACGGGAACATTCCATTTACTTGTGGAGAAAGAAAATATAAAAAACATACCTGTGTTAGATTTGTTTTCCGACTTTAAAAATTTCTTCTTTAAAACAAGAGATGTTGCTCAACTAAACCACACCCCCCCTCTCTCTCACTGATATTAGTGTAATGAATAATTTGTAAGGGCATAAATTTCTATCAAAAGCAGCGCAAGTATCTATGTCACACTACTCCTACTTATCTACACACCTGCAACAGAGAAAATTAGGAAAACTAATTCAACTAGGAAAAGTAAAAAAAAAAAAATCTTGATGTTGATTTATGAGCAAAGATGGTTAACTTGTTTGTGTAGTGGAGCCTATCTCGAAGGGAATAGGTATCGTAGAGTTCGGTTGACACTGAGACTGAATGATGTATAGAGAGTATTGAGCAGGGTCATCTACTTTGTAGCCATTATCAGGAGGATAGTAGTCAGACCCCTGAAAGATTTGCGCAGGGAATATTAGTATCAAAGCCTACAGAAATATCAAGACTAAAGCAAACACAAACAAGATTTTATGAGCAACTAACCAGAACAGCAGTGGATAAATCATCCAAACTTTCAGTGGAATTCAGAGAAAAGCCACTTCTAAAGAAATTAGCTGACACGCCTATTAACATATTAAAGAATAACATTCAGATTCCTGCGGTTCTGACTATGAAAACATTAATTACAGCAAAGAACAGGAATCATTAGAATTACAAGAATGCAAATTGTTGGAGTGCATTACTTATTTTAACACAAATTGAGTTTTCATGAAGAGAGGGAATGATGGGGCCATACTTTCTCCAAAAGCTTGATCACTACCAGTCAGTAGTATTGTTGCTGGGCAGGACTTTGATTTCCTGCAAGATTCAACTGGCAAGCCTGGAAATGCAATAGCATCAGTTCTTACCGCAAGATATATAGGACGAGGTAACTGCAGAACAGGACGCCATTCCGGAGGGCTAGGTATTGGACAAGAATTAGAACCATCAGAACCAGCATCATCAGGATCTTGAGAAACAGGTGTGCACTGCTTCTTACATGAACCATCACTATTCGTGCGAATGCAAGTGCAGTCACATATGACCACTTTAAAATCTTTCTTCAGTTCATGATCAACCACTTTTTGTAGAACAGCAAGAAGCACACAGAGAAGAATGGGGAATACAAAAAACACGCATTGTGATTTGAAATTACGTTTCTGCAAAACCAAAGAGCAAAGAAAAAATATATCTTTTCCTATCAAAATTACAATATAAAAATTGAAGATCTTTCCACTACTGTACCCACAGCTAATCTAAAGAAACACCTTTGGTTAAAACATGTAACCAACTTACCAACCACAAGTTTAAACGTTCAATTCAAGACCATCCCATTTGCAAAAATCAGTCAAAATTTACTGTCACTCAATTTGATCCAATGAATGCAAAGCAAGTCATTTTACAAAATTTTAGACTTCATAATCTGGGAGGAAAAATGAAACGAAAATTTTCGAATACCAATACTCATAAAGTCGTCAATTTTCTCATCTCTTAATCCACTTACGCATTGACTTGATACATAAGTTTTCCTAAACAGCTGGAAAAGCAAGTCCACTGTCTTTTACTAGAAGCAGTTACAGTAAAGCAAGTAAGAAAAATCAAACTAGTTAATTGTACATGTAAATTTACTTGAACGAAAAAGGACATGTCCTTTCCATCCATTAAACAAAATCCTAATATACATTGGCTGCTTATAAGATTCAAATATTTAACAAAAAAACAAAATTAGACCAACTAATATATTAAGAATCCATAAACATATTAAAGAATATATACATGAAGAACAACACCAGAGAGAGAGAGAGACCTGTATAGTAAGGTTTTTTCTAAGCAAAGCATTAGACTGAGCCTTGAAACTAGAAGGGCCATGCATGGAATCCATGATCAAAATCAAATGCCAGAGAGAGAGAGAGGGAAAGAGAGTTATCTCTTCCTCTTTCTTTCTTGTTCTTGACAGAATGCAAAGTGATTAGTTTCTCATAAGAATTGACAATGGTTTTGAGCTTGTAGCCAAGTGTCAAAACAAGTCCAGTTATCCAGTCTTTTTGAAGTGGACTGGTGGACTGCCTCGTTAAATAACTAAGAAAAATATACGTTCATGTTACGTACAAGGGCGGCACACGGTGAATTTTGACCTTTTAAATATCAACTACACTCTTACATTTCAAAGATTTGTTGTTTTCAGTGCCCCAGTGTTTCTGAACCGTGTGGGTCCTGCAAGTGTCAAATTGCTCTCACTAAATCTGCCGAAATTTGAACAATGGACAATGTTGAGACTTGAGAATTGAGATTATAGATTGGCTACGCCGTTTTAGTGTTGGCATTCTAAATCTAATTGGTGTGCTGGGACTTCGAGGCGGACACCATCCACTATTTTCTTTCATGGAAACTGATGGAAGAAGAATAGATGAAAGAGAGGAAGGAGATGGAATAAGAGAATATTATTATTACAAGTTTATAAGTTTTGGGATAAACCACATTTTAGAAATGTATGTATGAAACCATATAATAAAATTAAACAGCTATAAAACACCGTTTAAAAATAAAGTATAGACCTCGTCCATAAACAAGAATGAAGAGGAGTATATTTTTTAAATGCTTATTCCCTTCCAGCAACCTTGATAAAGACATCCTCTAGGCTGGTATCGGCTAGACCCCAAGCATGTACAGGGAACTTTGTCTTTGCATTCTCAACTGCTTGGAAAACATCTGCTATTCTCACTACTTTCTTCGGCAGTTCAAACTTCTGGGTTCCCGATATGTGATATATCTTCTTGGCACTGGGACAGATTCTGCGTACCAACTTCTCCACCTCACCCTCCAGACCCGATGATGTTGTCATTGTAAACACATAAGATCCTCCATATCTAGCTATGAGCTACAATAACATGTACAGACCTCAGAAAATTTTATCAATATAATGGATTAACATATCCTATATTAGACTTCAGTGGTTTGATTTCACAGCTCAGAAGCTACTAAACGGAAAACCAGCCGTAAATGAATTATGACAAATGCATAGT
The DNA here is from genome assembly GCF_015680905.1 of Coptis chinensis. Classification (NCBI taxonomy): domain Eukaryota; kingdom Viridiplantae; phylum Streptophyta; class Magnoliopsida; order Ranunculales; family Ranunculaceae; genus Coptis; species Coptis chinensis. The sequence goes on along the minus strand of NC_141456.1, from coordinate 18,526,928 downwards.
TTACACTAGTCTAACCATATTAAGCATTGGAATCAGCAGCTTCATTTCCTTCTACAGTATTTCATCCAATGTAATAGCATAAACATAATGTTTACTTTACTCCCCTATATTATATAATCTAAAATCGTCCAGCTATAGCAGGGTTGCAGAAAATATCATGTACCAAGGAATTCTAAGTTGTTGCTTCAATAACATTTGTATCCCCATCAGTACTGATTTACCTGAGGCAATGCCTTTTCCATTAAAAGGAAAAAAAAGCTTTGTTTGGTTTATAGACTACTCAGAGTGTACTTCCATTGTAAGGCAGGTGTTTTATTCTTACCAAAAAAAAAAACTATATATATTCATATGCAGTAATAACGAATCCGGATCTTTGACGTGTTTTCATCTGTTTCGAAAAGGTTCAACCTCAAAAATCATTGAAGTGGAATTTATCTAAATATTGCACCTTCTTTGGCTCCCTGTGAGGTCTGTACCGTATACAACTTGATCGTTCTTTCATCTGAACTGCAGTGTCTCATTCTGCATCCTCAACTCTTTCATATAATGGTGCCGAAAGACAATCTTCAAGGGCAAGGTTAAATTTGATATAGGCGGGGATATAAAGAAAACAGAGAGACGGAGAAAAGAAGAGAGAACAGACCCTTTATTGATTTCAGCCCGAATTTTATCTATATCATATCCAGAAACTTTCCCATAAAAAAAAGAAGGTAAACCGGTTTAACAAAAAAGTAAAGGATTAGACATAATTATACCTCTTTTGGATTTCCAATGCACTCAAATCTTCCATCAACAAAGATTCCCAACCGGTCGCATAGTACCTCCGCCTCTTCCATTGAATGTGCTGGAACCATCAATAAGCATTTATCAAAGAGGTATTCGAAAAAGATTATAAGAATATAATCATACAGAAATATAAAAACATGAAATGCAGATAGCAAGCCTAAAATGCCTATTTGCAACTAAAAGGGATGATAGATTTATAATCCAGATTTATCCAGTTCCTTTAAGTGATGCAAACTGTGGCGCAGATAAGGAAGACTTACTGGTCAATATAATTGCACTATTCTGCTTTGCTCGCTTCACGACATTCCACAAGAGTTTTCGCGAAGCTGGATCTAGTCCAGTACTAGGCTCATCCATGTAGACAACCTTGATCAAGATGTTAAAGGGACATACCATAAGAAATGTTAAAGGTGACTAAGCATTCAAATATCAAGAATAGCTTCGACTCCTTCGAGATCATTTGGTTTAGAGAGTGTGAAGCTAACATACTTTGGGATCTCCAATCAGAGAAATGGCAACACTAAGCCTCCTCTTCATACCTCCACTGTACTGGTAAGTTTGTTTGTCACCCACACCTCCATGAAACAGATTAACGGCTTTTAGAGATTCTTCCACTGCCTGAAGCAACAGAGAGAAAAGGAAGAGAAGACATACAAAATTCAGAAGTACAAACTTGAAAAACATATGTTTTGCTACCAAACATTGTAACTTCATCAACAAAGGGAAAGACATTGAAGAAACTTACTTGTGTTAAGGCAGCACCCTTAAGATTCTTCAGTCTTCCATAGAATAGTAGATGCTCCCTCCCCGTCAGTTTTTCCCAGAGAAGGCTGGATAGAGTTAAAATAAATAGAGAAGTGAGAAGAAAAAGAGTATCATCAGAAAAAAGATTGACCATTGCTAATGTGATAATTTGGGACCTATGATTCACGGCCTTCAAGTTGCTTACTCATGCTGAGGGCATACACCCATACTGGTATATATTTGGTTCATGTCGGTTCTTATGTCCAAGCCCTGAATGAATGCTGTGCCAGAGGTAGGTGTAGTGAGCCCAATCATCTGTGAGCAGGGATGGAGATTAGACATGCTTTTGCAGGGCAACACCTTGTCTTATATAATTCATTTTCATTTTCAGATTCTCAACTTTTTAACAAGAGATGGACTTAAAGTCTGATCACTGGTTCATCTAAACACACCGAATTCAGATATTGCTGGTGCGGTGTGCTTAAAAACGACTGCCTATAATTAACATGGGCAAGGACCAAGGGAACTGCGTAGTGTGTTCAAAACAGAGTACAAGGATGTAAACACATTAAGACATAAGAGAACTTTTCTTCCTGCATCCATGCAATTATCTAATCACCACCTGTATTACAATCTTTTCAATCAGTTGTGACTTTTGACTCACCATACTGATAGAAGTGGTCTTTCCAGCGCCATTAGGACCCAGCATACCGAAGCATTCCCCTCGAGGCAACGCAAGAGAAAACCCTTTAACAGCTTGAGTCTCAGGGTTTCCATCCTTTCCAGGATATGCCTTTTTGAGATTATCACATACGACGGCATAGCTCATACTGGGACTGAGAAGTAACTGTCCGACTTTCCTCCTCTGATATGTACAAAGAGAAAACTGAATTATATTTCCATACATGTCGACATCTCATATAGTTCATTCTCAAAAACAAAAAGAGAAAATACTACAGTCTGTACACTAAGAGTAGAACTTACTGCTCAGTCCAGTCTTTGAAAAGTGAGTAAATCCATTCCAGGAAACCCCACCCCAATAAAAATAAAAATAAAATAAAGTAAAATTGGTTGCACATTCTATGTTGGTTGCACATTATGTGACAGGAAGTTATGATCGCTGACTAAATATTATCAATGTCATTTATGAAAGATGGAAAGTAATCAGATAAAATTTTGAATCAGAAAATTTCATATAAAGTTGGTGATAAATATATATCTAATTGATCAAATTTAGTATCAGAAATTTCATTAGAGATACATCAAATATGAGAGAAGATTTTCTCATCCCTGCTGATAGAAACCATGCATCCCAGTACACATTAGAGACCAACTGTAACATTATCTGGTGGGTATATTCATGTAAAACCCATTTTATTTTATTTAAAAAAAAAAAAAAAACTTGATTTTAATCCAAGAAAGAGAAATTACCTCTTCGAAAACATCAGGTCTCTCCATTTGAACAGATACATTTGATCCCTGTCTACACATATTACTCCTCTGGAATCTTATCAAATGCTTCTTCAGGAAGTTTTTCAAGAAAAATAGTGGGTGCTTTTTGACACCACTTCCTACTGATACAACTTGATCAAGATAGTATGCCACAGGAAGCAAAAGACACCATTCCACAGACATGATGATTAAGACTTCTTTCATCCCGTTTAACCTATCATTCATATCAATCCAACTCATTCCACCAGTACCCACAACAAGTCCCGTACTGGAAGATTGTTGCAAGTCATATAGCCCCCGGTATAAAGAAATGCTAGGGAAAATCTCCATAACAATAACCAAGCTTCCTAAGAAACAGAGGACAATGTAGTACAAAACATTATACATAAAAAGTTTTAAACAGATGAAGACTGATATTAATGCAGTACACAGAAGAATATATTTTAATATAGTGCAAACAGGTGTCACTGTTGGATAGACCAAACCAATGACATTGATCAGCCAATTATCAATACATTAGGTTCATTCTAGCTTTCTATGTCATCAGTTCAAAACGGTATAATAGAAGGTATGCAAGACACATGAATAAATAGAACAAAATCAACGTTATTCGCTCTAGGCTGGTAAAATTTAACTTTTACCGATCAAAAAAGATAAATAAATAAAAGTATATAGAACAAGATCACAGTTAATTTATTTTAACATGTTTGAGATATCAACTCACTGGGAAAGGAATCATCTTCAAGGAAATCTTGGAAAAGAAATTTCCCCAAGAGCCCTGATCCGAAGGTATATATGTACGCCATTACTGTTATCACATCCAACAATGAAAATTCAATACTTTTGTGGATGGGTTTCAAACTTGACAACATATAAAATCATGCAAGTGACGGCGGAACCTGTAGCAATCTTAACACTGGAGAAAATTGTTGCCCAAAGGAAAGCTGTTGCAATCTGTAGGTTGATGTAGACGAAATAGAATAGAAATTGTATGCCATAATCGTTCATTCCGAAAATTGTCAATCCTGTGCAAAAAAGATTCAGTTACAGAAAAACTCCTAAACATATAGTAAACATGTCTGTTTATATCAACTTACCAGTGATGGAACCAAATACAACAAAACACAGGATGTAGGTAAAGGATAGGACAAAGAAATATGTATATGATATAACCCAGTAGGGACCATCGCTGAGCCCATGCATTTTCATCATCATTCTTAGATTTTCTTGCTTCTCATAAACCAGAGATGACAATATAATCTACATCACAAGGCAGAATGTGGTAAGAATATTAACTAGAAAATGTAAAATAGCACACCAACCAAAAGAATTATTGTTCACAGTCACAAGTTACATATAGCTCACCTCACACTCCTAAGTACATCAAATGAAGACAATAAATATCTCTCAGCGTTATTGTTAATTTGAAAGAGTTGGACAAATGAAGACAATAAATATCTCTCAGCGTTATTGTTAATTTGAAAGAGTTGGATGCAAAAGGCTATTAGTAAATGGTATTGTTACAGAGGTATATTTATGCATGCTCACAACAGTATAAAAACCTGGTTATAATGATTCCGTAAGACGTGACGAGCATGATATCATTTAATTTAAAATATCAAAATGCTAATGATGGCAACACTGCCAACCCCAGGGGGGCAGAGCGGACAGAAGAGGAAACCTTCTCACTACTTGTAGCAATGTTAACAAGGATGGAACCGCAACAAGTTCAAAAAATAGCAACTGACACGACAACTCTCAGAGAAGAGCTTCAGGTATTCGATACAAGTACACTAAAAGTCATATCATACATTAATTGGCAAGGAATCTAAGAGCAAGGAAAGGCAAATTTTTAAGTTACCAAGTTCTGAATCACCTTTAGTGGTCAAGATTTTTTTAAAATAAGCAGTGTAAAAATATGTGTGTTCCCAGTGCACCCATTTTTTAAAAGCATGTAGTCTATGTTGTCCTTTCAGATTTCCATAAGTATACTAAGTATAAATTTTCGTAATTTTGACCTACAAAGTATTACTACTAACAAAATTAGTATAATCAAAAACGATTTTTTCAGACTTTTGAGTTAAAATCGTTTTCTATAAATAAGAACAATGAAAGCCACAAGCTAGGTATATGTTGTAACTTGTAAGAAAATTGTGCCGGAGACACCTGCTAACTTGTGTTTTCAAGAACGACAGAGTATAATGCTTGTCCGCACATGCAAGAATGACAACTCGACATTCCAAAAGGCCCGAGTGCTTCACAAGTAAGAAGCAAGCTAGGGTGCACTACAGTCTTTTTTTGGATAGGGCCATGAACATCTCTGTGAGCCCACGTTGAGGAAATGAGAGGCAGTTGGGCACTGTAGAAAGAGGCAGGTCTTTTCTCATAACAAAAATATAAGATTAAGACTCCAAAAAAGAGGCCTAGATTGGCTAAAGGATGTTCCCATGTTTTCCACATTCCCAACTAAAATGAAGCTAAGCATGGAGTTCGTTATTTGACAACAAAGAAACAATTAATGAAATGACCATGTGCCTCCTCAAAGACAGTAAGTTTTAGAGGTATATGTGCAAGACAAGCATAAAGCAAGGCAAGCTATACATGGCATCACATTATGCAATATCTTAAGGAACATTTTCAACCCCAACTGCTGAATAATTAATATAGAAGAATCTCAATAGACTCAGATCTATCAGGTCCTTGTGGATCTGAAGGAATTCTCCTCTCTAATGTTTGAAGCTTGCATCCGTAATTACCAAGTATTACTTTTTAGTTGATACAAAAAATAGCAAACCAAAATTCTAGATGCTATAGGAAGTTTAAGTTTATCATCCTTACAGGGAAAAGTTGCAAGATGAACCATGAGTAAAAGAGTGCACCAACATAAACAGAAGTATCAACTATTTCTCTTGGTGGAAATTGAGGCATTTCTTTGATAAAATCAAATTGTGCCATCACACTGGCCCCTCTCAAAAACTGGAGATACGCGTTAGAAACCTACACATACAAAGATAATATCAGTATTTGTTATCTGTTAAAGAAAAGACAAAACCACCAGTACCATGAAATCAAAAAAGAATATGAGCATATGAATCCTATATACAATAATATGCTTCGCAAGGATCCTAAGCTCTTGAAGACATTCCAGTTTTCATTATCGGGGGAAAAAGGGCGCTTCATGTCCTGTGACAACCCATTGTCCGATAAGCATGTATACAGTTTAAGATGATTTTGTATCAGGCTGACACTTTCTACTTGTACCAGAAACTGACACCCATGTTTACATATTTGCTAGATAATTTGACAAGCCAATTAAGAGGGAAGAAACAAAGTGGTTACACAAATAGTTATGTCAGTTTTACATGAAAATACTTAATACTTACGTGTACACAAACTCATCACTCAAAAATTAAGCCATCAAGGACTCAGGGGATTGTAGTTGGTGATAAGAAGAGAAGAGAATAGAAGGAGAGGTAAAAAACGAGTATACAACTTCACACCCATATAATCATACCCACATAAGGAGAAACTACCTAGAGGAAAAAGTAACTAACTCCAAGTGATGGAGCATGAGAGAACCCCAAAAAAGAATAGGGTAACCCAAAAAAATATGTACTTATGTGACACCCCTCTTAATCCAAGTGATACGAAGAAGGCAAGGTCTAATTCAACCAAACAAATAGTAAGATTCAACCAAACAAAGAGTGCAATCCTGAAGTTGAAGATATACCACATTCACTAAGCGTGGAACACGAAGCGGTACAACCCCCTCCAGGTTCTTATCAGTCGAGTTATACCAAATGTTCACGTCGAAGTTATTCTTGTCAGAATTTAAAAAATCATAAGCTGCAAAGAAACACCCGCTTAAATCAAACCAACATGTATGCATCAAATTAAGATATAAATTTCAAAACCAACATGTTGAGCATATAAGGTGCAGATGTATTGACAAACCTGTGACAATCTCACTAGTTTTTCTCTCTGCATTTCCATCTACGTAACCACTAAAGAGCTCCTCCTTTATCACTGAAGAACTTTTGCGCCATAGACATAAGCCTTTCAAGCATGTTGCATCTAACTCCAGAAAAACAAAAATTCAGTGTGCATAAAGCAAATAATCACAGAAAAGATAGGGCGAGAGACAGAGAGACTTGACCGTTAAGGCAGACAAAGAGGATAGTTTGCAATAACTCATAAGCAGGTACAAGAGCCAGTATACAATGTCAAGCCATGTTTGAATATATAAAGGAAAATCAAATAATATCTCCTAATTGCATATAACCACCTACACTTTTATCAATCCGCTTTCCATACATCTCCAGATCTTCTAAAGATACATAAATCAATGATAGATCAATTAGTTGGAATTGTCGAGTACTAAGTCTTTGGCTCCAGCGAGAAGAGAAAACATGATTACCCCTAAATCCTTCCAATCCTCACCCCTCGCTACATTTTCTAGGACACTTTGTGAGCCATCTTTGTAGGTTATGCATGATTATACACTACATTTCAGCAACGAGAAAATAACACTTTCTCTGCTAGCGCAGGAAAAGTTCATTGGAAAGTTGTCGAGAATTTTCATGAAAATATAAAGAAATTGTTGTATCAGATTTGATTTCGTTTTCCATGGCCATAAAATATTTTCTTCTAAGCAAGAGGTTATATCTCTGCAAACTCCCCCACCCCGATCTTTAGTGTAATGAAATTTTCATAAGTGTGTAAAAATTTCCGATCTCATGAAAATGCCTCTACTATCAAAAGCAGCATATTGTAAAGCTAATCCTACCCATGTACACAAGTGCAGGAGAGAAATTAGAAAAAAAAAATACTACTAAAAAATAGTAAACGAAGTTCTGAAATTGACTAATAGGCAGAGATGATTAACTCGACTGTCTATTTGATCCTATCTCCATAGGAATAAGTACAGTAGAGTTTGGTTGACACTGAGATTGAATGATGTAATATACTAACGAATCAACTTTCGGACGCATTTCAGGAGGACCGCCATACCCCTGAAAGATTTCAATGGAGAGCATTAGCACCAGAGCCTATAGAAATCTCAAGACTAAAAAGTAAATACATTCTAGACGCTAAAGATTTTACATTTGTCAAGTCAGATGTGTCCTAATGAAGAGAGAGAGTAAAACGAAACAAAAGGACATCAACTAACCACGACAGCAGTGAGCAAGTCCCTTCTAAAGAAATTAGCCGACAAGCCTGTTATCATATTAGAAAATAGCACTTAGATTTTTGTAGTTGTGTCTATAGAAACCTTCATTACTTTAAACATCATGAACAATAAGAATAACAAAAATGTAAATAAAGTTTTCACGTAGAAGGGGACAAGGGGCCGTACTTTCTCCAAAAGATTGATTACCACCAGTCAGTAGAATTTTTGCTTGGCACGTCCTCCTGCAAGATTCAACGGGTAACTGCAGCAGAGGACGCCATGCCTGAGGGCTAGGTATTGCACAGGGATCAGCATCCTTATCATCTCCAGAAACAGGTGTGCACACTTTCTTACATGAACCATCACCATTTGTGTGAATACAAGTGCAGTCACATTGGACCCCCTTATATTTTTGCTTAGCTTGACCAGCAATTACATTTTGTACAATAGCAAGAAGCACACACAGAAAAATGGGGAATAAAAGAAGCGCACAATATGATTTGAAATTGCGTTTCTGCAAAAACAATGAGCAAGAAAAAAATATATTATCAGTCATCAAGATCAGGATATAAAATTTGAGGAATTTCGCCCTACTGCACTGATGGCTGATCTAAAGTCACACCATTGGCTAAAACATGTGACCAGTAAGTTCAAATCATGACCATCCAAATTAATTCAAACTTAATGTCACTTAATTTTTATGAGAATCAGTTCAAGATTTAGCGCTAGTCATGTCATTTTACAGAATTATGGACATATAATCAGTGAATTAGTCCTCAACCTTTCTCATCTGTTAATCTACTTAAGCATTGTCTTGATAGTTGATACCTAATTTGTCAAGAAGAACGGGAAAACTATCCACTACTTTTTTCTTTTCTTTTTTACTAAAATGCTGATAAATTAAAAAAATATTAAACTAGTAGAGTTTGCATCCCAATTCACTTTTCCAACTTATTTTCACAGATGAAAATTTTGCCTTTTGACTCTTTTCCATCCATTCCATAACGGGACTATAGACTCATAAGAACACCATGAACCGGTTAACCAATATCTACAAGAACAAAAACACTGAAAATTTTAAAAACAAAGAATTACATAGAGAGGTAGAGAGACCTGGAGAGTCAGACTTTTTCTAAGTAAAGCATTAGCTTGAACCATGAAACTAGAAGACCCATGCATGGAATCCATGATGAACAAAACCAAAAAAAAAAAAGATGATGTCCTCTGAATCAAATAAGACTGTGAGAGTGAGAGAGAAAGAGTCCTCTCTTCCTCTTTTATCTTGACAGAATGTGAAATGCAGTCACACTGCCTATATATCAGATTCTCGTAACAAATGACATTGTTTTTGGACGTTTGGGCAAAGTGTCAAAGCTATTCCAGTGTCTAGAGCAGTTACACCTCCAGTGAAATGGACCGTCTCATAAGTAGTGTAGTAAGAGAAACATATTTAGACCCTGTTTGACACCTTGACGTACCAGAATACCAGCAGACCAAAATTGGAAACAGTGGAGAATAATGCTATCACATTCGCTTACATGCCACCTTACTAAAAGACACTTTTTATCATCAAAATTAATAAAAACTGTACTTTTAGTAGATTGCCTGCTAGCATTCAGTTTCAAAACCGTGTGGTTCTAAATTTCTAATCTGATCATCACATTTACAAGACCATAAGCCTTTCTCTCTTCTATCAAAGGAAATATTCTCTTTAATAATTTGAACATTTTCACATTTTTTCATAAATGTTACTCTATCACCACAATGGTATTCCACGTTTAGACTTTCCCTCATTAATTTCTCCATACAAATACTCTTCACCATATTTAATGGTTGCATTTTTTCAAATATTCCATTCACTTTATGAAAAAGGTTTCCTTGCAAAAGATTCGTTTCCTAAATATGTGTATAAAACTTTAATTCCCTATAGTACAGAAGTTGTTTAAACTTTAAACCATTTTGTTTACATTCCAAAACAAAATTGGTTGACTTATTAGGAGAATATTTTGTTTCCATAATTATGTTTTAATTGCCTTACATTTATTGTACTTGCCAACAGTTTGTTCATAAACAAAAAGGAAAAGGAAAATAGAAAATAAATCCAGGTTGTCATCCCTATTTATATGTACTCTTTAATGATCGAAATTTCAAGGATCGCCATTTAGAGCTTTGCACCATTTATATGCGCTCTTTCCAAATAGAATTGTTGACTACTTGGCGCCAGAGGACCATAGGTATTCAACCGAAGTGGTGTAATTTATGTGAGATGAAGTTGAAAGTACACTGCAATTTTTGTAAATTTCAATGGTCTGAAAAAAAAGAATAGTGAAAATGGTTACAAATTTCACAAATTCAAAAAATTCAAAATTCGCAATGATTTGGATTTTTGGGCATAAAAATATTCTTGATAATGAGACCATCAGCTAAAAGTATAAGTTTAAGCAATGCCATCCTTTAATTAATTAAGAACTTGACAAATATGTGACAAACCTCTTCTAGAATGGATCAATCAAATGTTCTGCAGCACTGGATCCTATAGACTGGTTGAATGGTGTATGTTTGACACAAGAGACTGCCATCTGATGAATATACGAAAGTGATTGAGTGTCTCCAACTTCTCTCTGAGTAATTAAGAATATGAATTAGACAACTAATCTCTAGTATACATACATTCAACTGAATATAAGATACAACACATACCTATTAAACTGGGCACAAGGTTTTATCACATCCTTAATTTCGACTATGGATGTTGCCGATTGAAAAACAGTGTATGCTGTAAAGAAAGATGTGTACCCTGTCTCACCAGAAGTAGAGACTTCGGGAGTTTCCTTTTAGCCAGAAGTCAATACGTCTCCATTGTCAAGCCGGTACCAGAACTCTTTGATAATACTCTCTGATCTTAAATCACTCATTTTGTTGTTAATGGGGCCTCGCCGCCTCTGGCGGTTCACTGAAGGGCAAAGCCCAAAGTTAAGATTGTAAGCAATTTGAGCATCTCGCTTCTCATTATTGCTTCATGCATAATAAATTGTGACATGCCATATGCGAAGGATGTACGAGGAAAATGGGACTTGGTTTTCAGTCCTATATCACGAGAGCTCTAAGTCTAAATCTGGAACATGACTAGTCAACTGCAACTGCAATCCCCACCCATCAACAACATTGTATATCTCTTCACACATTGGATGTGACATGTCTCCAACGAGAAACTTGTGTACTAAGTCATCCAATTCTATCCAGCTATATGCAGCTGTCTTCTGCAATCCCTTGTCTCTCATCAAGTTCCTCATGTTTAAGGCATCCTCACATCTCCCCACGCTAGAATATATGTTAGAAAGGAGGACATAATTGCCTGAGTTCTCAGGTTCTAACACTAGTAGTTTCTGAACTGAGTGCTCAGCAAGCTCTACATTCAAATGAATCCTGCAAGCACTCAATAGCGTGCCCCAAATAACAACATTGGGCTCTATCTCCATCTTAGTTATAAACCAGTACGCTTCTTTTAACCGTCCTGACTTGCAATACAGAGCAACGATACAAGCACAGTGTTCAACTTTTGGTACAATGTTATAATCAGTTGTCATACTTTTGAAGAACCCACATCCCAGTTCAATAAGGCCAGCATGGGTGCAGGCAGTTAACAGCCCTACAAAAGTTATATCATTGGGTTTCACCTCAGAAACCTTCATTTCCATAAATAAATCAATAGCTTCTCTAGCAAATCCATTAACTGCAAGCCCTCCAATCATTGAATTCCAAGAAACAACATCCCTGTGATTCATCTGATCAAAGAGTTGACGAGCTTTTCTAACGTTTCCACACTTTGAATACATGTCCAACAAAGCGGAGGCCACATAAACATTTGAAACAAAACCTAGACTCTCAATATAGTTGCCTATGTGCTCAGCAGCTTCTACTGAGCCAAGTTGACTACAAGCAGATACAACACTAACAAATGTGACATCATTAGGCTTAAAGTTTGCATTTATCATCTCATCAAAAAGCTCTAAAGCCTCATTCGATTTTCCATTTTGCGCATAACCAGCAATCATGGAACTCCAAGTAACAACATCTCTTCGAGTCATCTGATCAAATTCTTGACGTGCCTCATCTACCGCTCCACATTTCACATACATTTCCAATATTGCAGTCGAAACAATCATATTCCTACAAAAATGGTTATCCTCAATAAACCTAATTACCCCCAACCCCTTCTCCAAATCCCCCAACTTAGCACAAATAGACAACAAAGTCACCAAAGTAATCTCATTCGGCCGACACTTCTCTTCCTGCATTCTTTTAAAAACTTTCAACCCTGCATGCAAATCTCCATTATGCAAATAACAAGAAATCATAGTATTCCAAGTAACAATACTTGTCTCACTCATCTCATTAAACAACTCCTCCGCCTTGGAAACATCCCCTAACTTGGAATACCCAGTTATCAAACAGTTATAACAAACAACATCCTTAACTAAAATCCCATCAAAAACCCGGTTGGCAGAATCCAAATCCCCACTCTTAGCGTAAAAATCAATCAACCCACTTTGAACATACATATAACAACCAAACCCATTCTTTATCACAACACAATGTACTTGTCTACCTTCCTTACTCTTCAACAACAAAGCACAAGACTTAAAAACAGGTGGAAAGGCAAAACAAGTGAAGCCAACTTTATTCCCATGCATGGAAAAGAATGTCTGTATAGCTTCATGGTTTAAATAGAGTTTTGAGTAGGTGGATATCATGGAAACATAGAGAAATGAGTCTGGGTCAGCAATATGATCAAACACTTTGCGCGCGTAGTTAATGATGGGTGGGTTTAACAGTTTTTTGAGAAAAAGTGGGGTGAGATTAACGTGTTTTGTGATTATGAGGGTGTGTATTTGTTTCAAGTGGCTTTGGTGTAGTGATGATTGAAGAAGGTTTATGAGTTTTTGTTCCATGTTGTGAAAATTGATGAAATTACTGCTAACAATTTTTGTATTCTCAGAGGACTGCTCAAAGATGTTTTAAGTGAAACTGAACTTACTTCAAAATGAAGATTACCAAAGAGGCTCTGTAACACTTCGAAAGATAAAAGGAATACTATATACTACGGATTAATCAACTGAGCACCTAACGTAAAAAATTATTAGTTGACTTGTGCCTTGGCAATGCAACCTTGATAAAGACATTCTCTAGGCTGGTATCGTTTAGACCCATTTTGTCTTTGCATTCTCAACTGCTTGGAAAACATCTGCTATTCTCACTTCATCCTTGGGCAGTTCAACTTCTTGGCACTAGGACAGATCAGCGCACCAAGTTTTCCACCTCACCCTCCAGACCCGAAGATGTTGTCATTGATATCTAGCTATGAGCTGTCATAACATGTACAGAAAACATCATGAATCCAGTACATTTAAATATTGTAAATTACTAAATTAGATTTCAGCGGTTTGGTTTCAAAGCACAGATGATAATAAACAAAACATAGTTGTGGATTCCAATACCAAAAATAGATAGTCACACTGTCACACTATGTTCTCATCGTATAAAACTATATATTTTATAAATCAGTAGCACTATATTCGATTACAGACTTCATTCTAATGTAACAGAATAAACGAAGTTTTTTTTTATCTTACTGGCCTGTGTAATCTGAAATTGTCCTTCTATATCAAGATTGTGAGTTTTTACTTGGCAATTGAAATTTTTCGCTTCAACTGGAGACTTGTATAATAATACATGACTACGCCTAATTTACATTGAGAGGGACCTCCAGTAATTAGACACATAGTTAATGCCTCTGATACAGAGAACGATTTTCAAATGGAGAGGGAAAGAACCCAGCTCTTGCAAGTGTTTTCATCTCTTGGGAAAAGGTTCAACCACCAAAAAACACTAGAGTTGATTTAATCAAAATATTATACCATCTTTAGGCTCCCTCTCTGTCTATACCGTGTATTACCTCTTGAATCTGAACTGAAAGTCTCTCATTCTGCATTTTCAACTCTTGTTATATAATGGTGCCTCAGGACCGTGTTCAAGGTGATGATATATATGATCTAGGCAGGGATCTTTCATAAAAATGGGAATCGGTTTAAAATGAATAAATTCATGGATTAGACATATTTATACCTCTTTTGGATTTCCCAATGCACTAAAACCTTCCAACAACAAAAATACCCAACCAGTTGCAGAGTACCTCCGCCTCTTCCATTGAATGTGCTGAAACCATCTTAGAAAAAAAAGATTACCATTCATACTAATGATAAACATATTTAATGTTAGATACATATCCAAGTGCTTTCAGAATGGCGTGTGGAACACCCCCACACATACCCTTGTCAATGTCACTTAGAGAACACCTGACATACTGTGCCGTACTATACGATCCAACACCCTTCACATTCAACCAGTTAAGTAACTGTTTTTAGCAGATAATCAGACTTATAATGTGCCATATTTATCTTATGCCACTGATATAACTCAAAAGGTACAGAGTTCTAGAGATATCAAGGTTAAGAGGTTCACTTAAGTTCATCCTTATTATATTTTCCCAGAGATAAATGAGATTGAAGAAACTAACTTCTGTTAAAGCCGCGCCCTTCAGATTCTTCAGTCTTCCATAGAAGAGTAGATGCTCCCTCCCTGTCAGCCTTTCCCAAAGAAGGCTGGATATATTCAAAGCAAATGGAGAAGTGGGAAGCGAAATAGAATCATCGGAAAAAAATGTTGTAGCTAGGCATTTAAGACCAATAACCCATGAACTTCATTGGACGAAAAAATTTATATTAGCTGCTTACTTGTGCTGAGGGCATACACCCATACTGGTATATATTCTGTTCATTTCGGTTCTTATGTCCAAGCCCTGAATGAATGCTGTGCCAGATGTTGGTAAAGTGAGGCCAATCATCTGAAAGCACAAATGAAGATTTATGTGATTCTGTGAAGCATCAGCTTGTCCTTTTTTTACCCCATTTCTCAGTTTCTTAACAAGTAGATGAATTAAAAGTCTGGATGAACAAAGATCAACTGATCATCGGTCCGTCTAAAGACACCCATCAATTTTTTTAGCTGACGTGGTGTGTGTTTAAAAGGACTGCTTATAGTTAATACGGACAAAGATCAAGCGATCTGTTTCAGAACAGATTACAAGGATGTACACAAATTCAAATATAAGAGGACTTCTCTTCCAGTACTCATGTTGTTGAGATGTTTAGTTTCGTCCCAGATGGCATGTTTAAAGCCTTGCAGTATAGTTTAAACGTTGCTGGCGTCTCCACTCATCGCCAATTGGTTTTGAGTTGGATCCCCTGATGTTTAAGACACGCAATTATTTGAAACACCACCTCTACATATTATTTGTTACATGCAGTTCTGACTTACCATACTGATAGAAGTGGACTTTCCAGCGCCATTAGGACCAAGCATACCAAAGCATTCCCCTTGAGGCAAAGCAAGAGAGAACCCTTTCGTACTTCTCGGGATTTCCATCCTTTCCAGGATATATCTTTTCGAGATTATCACATATGACTGCATAGCTCGTACTGGGACTGAGAAGTAACTGTTCAACTTTCTTCCTCTGGAATATACAAAAACAAATTAAATTACTCTTCCGTCCATATGAATATATAGATATCTCATGGAGTTAACCATCAAGAAAGATAAAATTCTACAGTGTGACAGGTAATCTACCATCACCATGGGGGGTAGTAAGTGGTCACAATGTTGTACACAGAAAGTGAAACTTGCTCCAAAGTCCAGCTCTTGGACAAGTGAGCAAGTCCCTCACAGGAACCCCAAAAAGAAAACTTCACTTTGGTGGATTCGTGGAATGACCATGTCTCAAAGACACATTCCTATTTTGGTGGTACATGTGTAAGACAAGCTTAAAGCAAGGCAGGCTATAGATGGCATCACTTTATGCAAGATATTAAGGAACACTTTTACCCCAAAATTGCTGAATATTTGATAAGGAAGAATCTCTAGAGACTCAGACCTATTGGGTCCATGCATGTGAGACTAGATAACAGAATTCTGGTCTCTAATGTTGGAAGCATGCAATCTAAATTTTCAAATAATAGATTTTAATTGATATATTATATAGGGAACCAAACTGTAGATATATAAATAAGCACATTCAAAATCAACTTCATACTAACATAAAGCGCCAACTTCTCAGACATTGAATTCAGGACAAGGTGCTATACTGCTATAGGAATTTAAAATTTATAATCCTTACCGGGAAAAGGTTCAAGATGAACCATGTGTAAAAGAGTGCACCAACAAAAGAAGCAGGATCTACTAATTCTTTCGGTGGATCTTGAGGCATTTCTTTGACAAAATCAAATAGTGTCATCACACCAGCCCCTCTCAAAAAGTCGAGATAAGCATTGGAAACCTGCACATGAATATAAAACAACAGCATGTTTTCTCTTTTACAGAATGCTAAATAGTGGTGGTAAAGTAAACAACTTAAAAAGACTACACTATCAGTACAATGAACTCGAAACAAAATGTGTGGATATGAATCATATAAATAATGTGCATCTCAAGGAGCATCAGTTCTCAAATAACTATTTCTTGTTCCTTTTAGCTCAATAGCCAAACAAGATGCCACATACACACCAAAGACTAAAACAACAACAACAAAAAACAAAAACAAAAATAAATAACATTGTTTCGTAACAAGCTGACAGCCTGACACGTTCCACTCATACCAGAAACTGACATACGTGTGTACATATTTGCTAGATAAATTGATAAGTAAACTAAGAGGGAAGAAACAAAACCAGTGTGTAGTCAATAGTCAAAGTTCAGACATCAAGGAGTCAGATATTTGTAGTTGGTGTTAAAAAGAGATACAAATACCCAATAAAAAAAAGGAGAAACATTGTAGATCCAAAGTAACTGACTCCAGACATCAACAGTGGTTGACATCTTTTGATCTACTGAATGGTGTTTGAGCATTACAGAACCAAAAACCAATATCTATTGATTTGAACCCATTCTTAATCCATGGGAACCTACATAATCCAGGCTTTACAACCTGATCATCCTAAAAGCTGCAGCCATGAATAGGCTTATTTTTCCTGTCAAATGCATGTGCATCTCTCCAAAATCTAAAAAAACATCTTAGAGCCTCGATATGAGGTTGTTTAACCCCTCAGATGGTGTGCATACTTGAAGATGATGAAGTGTGTACTATAGCTGAAGATTTGTTATTATCAAAAATCTGGTCCCCATGACATCTGTAATAAATGAGTCTTACTCACTTAAAATCTAGAGGTAATGAAAGTGAGTGTCAGTCTCGATTCGTCCGGGCCAACTGAAAGTAGGTTTAGAAACAGCTTAACACACTTACTCAGTTTCCAAGACAATGTAAGGCGTTTAACACAAAGAATAACTGTAAAAGTGATAACAATGTGACACTCTATTGAAAACTCATTATGGTACTTAGCCTAGGTGACAGCCCCCATGTTAGATCCGATATCCTCTTAATATACATCTCCAACAACTAGAGACATAAAGACCTTTTAGCAAGTATATGTTAAGATGGTGTCAGGTCTCAGAGCAATATATTCTGAAATTTTATGACTTAACTGATAAGTCTACTTACAGTGCAAGCACAGAGGGGTGTTCTTCAAAAACATGTTCCCCTACGCGTTGTTACCACGGCTTAAAACAGGCCGTGTTTGGATTAAATAACTATCCAAATCCAGGAGAGAAGAACGGCTTGCTATCGGTTTTTGGTTCGATGAAATACGGATACAGATACAGCCATATCAGGCTTCACACATGGAGTATAAATCTAGATAGCTCCGATATGTCTGAGTTTTTCCATTTCAAATCTGAATATCCCTACTTATTCATAAAAGAACACCTTTAGTCCCATATAATACATCCCAAACCTGCATTTAAGACGGATCTGGGGCAAAAATCCGGTTTCGAGAAGACACTAATTTTTCTTTTTCACATACAGTACAGCTAATATAACCCAACTTGGTTTCAGGTCCCAATACGGATATCAGGAGCTCTACGAAAAGTTCAGATTCTGGTCTGGTCCATCCTGGACTCCTGGTTCTCAGGCAGACTCCTAACCCCTGTTCCACAAATTTCTGCCCAAGGAAACTAGGAAATATCATTAGCACATGATGCGACACAACAGTGTGTCAATTACTACCTTAATATTAGAACCATGATCAGCTGCTAACTTTTCAAAGTTTTATGAGGTAAGGTCTGGCCCTCGAGCATAAACAAAAATTTAACAAAACAAAGAGTGCAATCATGAAGTTCAAGATATACCACATTCACTAAGCGTGGAGCATGCAGCCGTGTGATCTCCTCCTTCTTTCTATAAGTCGAGTTAATCCAAATATTCACGTTGAAGTTATTCTTGTCAGAATTTAAAAATCATAAGCTGCAAAGAATCATCCACTTAAGTCAAACTAACATGTATTCATCAAAGAAATTTCTATTAAAAACCGACATGTTGAGCATGTAAGGTCCAGATGTATAGACCAACCTGTGACAATCTCATTAACTTTTTTCTCCGCATTTCTATCAATGTAACCCCTATTCCCCTAAAGACCTCCAAATTTATCACTGAAGAACTTTTGCGCCACAGAAGTAAGTCTGGCTGTTAGGAGATTTCACTAGAAAGTCACACCTCAATCTAGCTACTTTCTATCCCAAATGATTTCAACTTGGAGATCACACCAAGGAAATCACCCACCCAAGACTTTGGTAGTTATCACAACAACCTCAACAAAGCAAAACCACTAACTTATCATCACCCTTCATAGCAACAATAATAATGGAAGTAAATATGCAAAGAGACACAAAGATTTAGGTGGTTCGGTAAATGTTACCTACATCCACACACAAGAGCCGAGTTTCCTTTATAACAAAGATTGGAGAGTTTACAAGAGATCAAGAATCAATAAGAAGAGGCCTCACTCAAACCCTAGCTCAACAGAGCTCCCACAATACCCTAGAAATGAATCTCTCAAGTTGTTCTTCAAAACCCTAATCTATTTTCTTTATATAGGTGTACATGTACATAGACAAAGGGAAGATAAATGGGCTTGGGCCGCAATTCTGGAGCTTGAGAGCCAGGCATCAACAGTGGTTGACATCTTTTGATCTACTGAATGGTGTTTGTCCCATTACAGGTTGCCAAAACCAACGATCTATTGATTTATAGAACCTTCTTCATCGAACATGGACACCTACAGCAAATCGGCGGTTCCAACAAACCCAACAATCTCCCACTTGAACCTTCGAGATTCTTCATGCATATCACATCTCAATTGTAACAACTCAATCCAAATCCAAAAACTAAAGAAACACTTTCGGCTCATTCATCATGGTCTCTCAAGCAAAACCCAACCGGGTTGAACACTTCAACTTCGCTCTTCACAACACCCCTACCATGACATAGACATGTCTCCGGTGATACTCCATGAATAATACAATATCCATTTCACCGCTTCCCAATGATGTTTGCCAAGGTTAGCCATAAACCTCCAAGCAACTCCCAATCGATGGGATATATCCGGTCGCGTGCAAACCATGTACCACCGCCTTGGGTTTGTCGGGAACCATGCAAGCTCTTTCTCACTTTGCACACCATATTCTCTCTATCCTTCCGGTAGGAAACCCAAATCTAGAGGTTGTCGTGTAAATCTCCTCAACATGGTCACAATGGAGGTGAAGCGGTTTTTACATTTAACCGCTTTAAGATTTAAACCTTCCGCTACAACAATACTAAACACCACCGAAAAGTATTTGGGGAGAATATCATTGCCAAATATTTCTTGGAACCATCATGTTCCTCCTTAACTCGATACACCCATTTGCTCAGAGAGTCATGTCCTTATACTTTGGCCAACTCCCAGTGACACTAAAGGTGAGGGACTCCCCTCATCATGCATAACAAGCTCCCACTTGCTATATCACCAACCTCCAATGCCGCTCATAGCAATGAGGTTCACCATCATCGATAAATAAATAGGTGGAGGGAGGATACTTCATGCTCTCGATGGTTTGCCCGATAACCTCCTTTAGTGCACGAGGTGGAGATGGACTTGGTGGCGTATCTCTTCACCCGAAGTCACTACTATCATCATCCGACCGTGGAACTTCCACAACACCACGACTCATATAAGAGCCTTCCAACTCAACATACTTAAATGTCACTATCTCAGAACCGCTCCACGGTCGCGGCTTCTTTTCTCTCGTCTTGTAGAAAAACCATCTCACCTGAACAAGGCATTTCTACTTCGAATAATTTTCCGGTTTTGGTCATCCCAAAACGATAACCAAGATCATCATCGCCATATCCAATGAAGGTACACTTGACATCAAGCTTACTCCTAGCTTGGTCACTAGTGTGCACATAGGGACTCACACCCAAACACTCTCAAATGGGAAAGGTTCACATCCTTCCCAACCACACTTCCTCCGGAATTCTGAAATCCAAAGGTATATCGGTCCCTGGTTGATCGAAAAAAGCTCATTGTATAACACTTTCTGCCCCGATATTGCCAGGGGCAGTCCGCTGGTGTGTGGAGTATACACCTAGCCCTATATGTCAAGAGTTCTAATCATCCGCTGAATATCCCTTCTCCCCGAGGTGTCCCTAAAGTCTTTTCCATCTTGATGCCCCATAGCAGCCAATACTTCCCAAACCTGAATCAACATACTCTCCATAATTATCGGATCTCGGCTTCTTCACCTTGAAGCATATCTCATTCTCAACCATGGCCTTCCACGTCTTGAACACTTCCAATACCTCGGACTTGTGTCTCAAGAAATAGACCCACACCTTCCTAGTATGGTCATCAATGAAAGTCACAAAATATAACTTTCTGCCCATGAAGAGACATTAGGTTCCCGGACATCCTGTGCATGAATCAACTCGAGCTTCCTTTTCCACATGACTTCTGAACCAAAACAACGGTGGAGAACTTCTCGGAGGAATTTCTTCAAACACCTAGCTCTCTCACAAAAGTGGAGTCTTTCCTACCTTGTTCAAATGATTCAAAACCGTACTCGATACCACTTGTTAAGATTTCACTAAAAGTCACACCTCAATCTAGCTACTTTCTATCCCAAATGATTTCAACTTGAGATCACACCAAGGAAATCACCCACCCAAGACTTTGGTAGTTATCACAACAACCTCAACAATGCAAAACCACTAACTTATCATCACCCTTCATAGCAACAATAATAATGGAAGTAAATATGCAAAGAGACACAAAGATTTAGGTGGTTCGGTAAATGTTACCTACATCCACAACAAGAGCCGAAGTTTCCTTTATAACAAAGATTGGAGAGTTTAAAGAGATCAAGAATCAATAAGAAGAGGCCTCATCCACTAGCTCAACAGAGCTCCCACAATACCCTAAAATGAATCTCATCAAAGTTGTTCTTTAAAACCCTAATCTATTTTGAGCATATAGGTGTACATAGACAAAGGGGAAGATAAATGGGCTTGGGCCGCAATTCTCGAGCTTGAGCGCTGGCGCTTCATAGGTGTGCCTTGGCGCCTCTCATTAGAGCTTTTTCTCCTCGAGCATTTCTTCAACGATG
Source organism: Coptis chinensis (assembly GCF_015680905.1). Lineage (NCBI taxonomy): Eukaryota > Viridiplantae > Streptophyta > Magnoliopsida > Ranunculales > Ranunculaceae > Coptis > Coptis chinensis. The sequence goes on along the minus strand of NC_141456.1, from coordinate 18,505,186 downwards.
TAACCCCTATTCCCCTAAATCGAACTCCAAATTTATCACACCGGAGCAAAGAACGGTTCCAACAAACCCAACACTGGCAAGCATCTTGCCTCTAACTCCAGAAAAGTAAAGTTTCAGTACGCATAACGTAAATAATCACAGAGGAGAGAGGGAGACAGACAGACAGAGATTTCACCCTTCACGAGGAACACTAGGGCAATCTACGAAATGAAAGGAAGTACAAATGGTACATAAGCAGGCACTAGAGCCAGTATTGAATATCAAGACACAATTCAAAGAAAAAAATCAAATAATATCGCATACACTATAGTTTTATCAATCTGTTCTCCGTACATATTATGATCATCGAAGAGAAATGAACAAATAATAAATCAATTAATTGGGATTGTCAAGTAATAAAGTTCTAGGAGAAGAGAAAAGGCGACCAAACCCATATCCTTCTCAATCCTCAACCCGTCGCTCTCCCAGTTCACGGTTTGTACTACTACAAAATTGGTATGCCATCTGTGTAACCTTTTTTTAATAAGCTAGGGAAGGAGACCCCAACATTTTAATTAATGACAACTAAACAGTTGATACAGTGTTCCTATTTTATCCACCTCCATCAAAGTAAAATACATAGGCCCCTCAAATAATCGCATAATTTCGACATATAGTCTTAAGAGTGCACGAACACTAGTCTTTGAAAATAAGTGCTTTGTTGTTTTATTATGCGTATCTTATGCATAAAGCAGGTAAATTTCATTTATTTGTAAAGAATGAAAAAACAAAAAGATAATATCAACGTCAGCAACCCTCCCCGCTTTGATATTAGCCTAATGAAAATTTTTCCCTTTGCTATAAAAACCAACCTGAATATTTATGCGATGGCCATGTTACCCATGGAAACACATGGTCTATGGGCAATGAGAAAGAGACCTGGAGAGTGAGGTTTTTTCGAAGCAAAGCATCAGTCTAAGCTATGAAACTAGAAGCTGATTTCCCATGCATGGAAACCATGATCACAATTCGTAGAAACCACTCAACTTGTGGTTTCGTGCCATCGAAAAGAATGTGTGGACTGTGGACTGTTAAGTACGGTTTTGAGTCTGGTTCAGGAGCTTGATCAAATAACTGGTGAAGGTTTACAAATTTTTTGATAAAAGATGAGGTGTAACTGTGTAAGTATTTCACTGTTTAGTAATGTTTTTTTTTTTTTGTTCGAAAGCTAAAATCTTATTTATTTATTTATAATTCTATATTTACAAAAACCCCAAGCATCAAAAGCTAGGACTGAAGCAGCAAGAACAGGTGAGCGATGTAACCAAACTGAAGAGAAAGGAGGTAAAAAACTTAAGTCATCTAAAGACCAAGAAGTGTTTTCTACAACTGGGTGTGCCCTCCACGTATCTGACGATGCCAAACTAACAGCATGAGAAGCAAAACAGTCAGCACTTGAATTTCCCTCCCTGTAGCACCAAAGAATTCTGAATTCCTCAAAATTTTGTAACAAGGACATGATTTCCCTGTTTATTTTCGCCAACAGCCAATTTGTATCGACGGTTGTAGCAGTCATGTATTTGTACAGTAATTGAGAATCAGTTTCAGTTCAATTTTATGGGATCGAGTCTCTCCCCCAAGTGGATACCATATAACATAGCCAAAAACTCAGCCAAATTGTTGGAGGTGTGAAGTATTGGGATCGCAAAGACCCATGATAAACCGACCATTAGCCATTAAGTAAAACACAACCAAAGACACCTCCGAATCCCGGATTCGCAAGGGCAAATTCGCCATGTGTTGAGTTTTGCCCATCCTTCAATAGGTGGATGCCACTTAATATATATAGTGATGAGCTCCTTGTGTTCTTTTCCATCTAGGATGTCTTAAAGAATATGCAGGTTGTCCATAAATCTTTACGATGTAAAAATAGGATCCGGATCAAGCGGTTGAAACGTGAATCATTTCTTGCAAGCCAAATGAACCACAAACCCAAATCCTAGCGGGCAAACTTGAATATCCCCTTCAGTCGCTTCCTTCTTTGTATTAAACATTTGGAAAATTCTTTGTTTAAAATCCCGAACGAAGAGTAGAGGGCGTCGTCGATCATTGTCATGCAATTTGTACCACACCATACGACCTTTGCAAAGTCGCATTCAAAAAACATGAAATGGAGTCTCTCGAAGTAGTCTCACATAGAGTACATAATCGCGATAAACTTGAAAATGAAGGGATGCCAAATGATCCACCGTGGGGATGACACCACGCAAACATTGCCACAAGAAAAATCTAATTCAAAAGGTGACTTGAGTCTCCATACAAATTTGAACAAAACCTTTGTTCGCACACCAAACTACTACCTAGAATTCACCAAATGTAGACATCCATTATATATCTTGACTTGACAGAAAAACATCCCGAACTGGTCCACTTCCATTCAAGTTTATCACTATCAGTCGTGTGAAATAATGGAATGGAAGTGATTTTATGAACAAAATCAGTCGGCCAAAATTGACGAAGCAATTCCAAATTCCATGTGTTATTTGAATGGTTTATAAAATCAGCAACTAACTCCAAATCACATGCCTGTGGTTTTGGAGGCATCGACAGAGGTTCATTGGCATTTAAAATCCAAGAATCCTCCCATGCTTTAATTGATGAACCAGTCGCAATGTTCCAAAAACAACCAGCTCTAATCACCTTTCGTACCGCACAAAGTTGCTTCCATATGATGGAGTCATTGCTTCGAATTTTTGCATTGAGAAAACTTGTTGAATGGAAGTACTTGCCCTTCATTTGTATCGCCCACATGGAATTTTGTTGTAGCAAATCCCAAGCTTTTTTGGCAAACAGTGCATAATTTTGAAGTTGTAGGTCTTTGATGCCAAGTCCTCCATTACCCTTGGCAGTACATGCAAGCCTCCAAGAAAAATAATGCATCTTGCGTTCAGAAGGAGAGTGCCCCCAGAGAAAAGACCTTCTTATTACATCCATAGTGTCAACAATTTTTGCCGGTAGTAAAGTGCAAGACATAGTGTGAGTCGGTATTGAAGATAAAACGGAATTTACCAAGGTCAAACGGCCTGCTTTAGATAGAATCTTCGACTTCCAGCCAGCAAGCTTATTTTGAAAACGCTGGAGTAACGGAGCAAATTTATGAATGCGGCCTCTGCCAGTAAGATTTGGTATTCCCAAATAGGTCGGCATACAGCTAGTGGAAGGCATTCTGAAGGATTTGCGGATAAAATAAACAAGCCTCCTGTGTAGCTTTGGATGATGAAGAATCTGAGACTTGTCTCTGTTAGTTGTCTGGCCAGATACTCTGCAGTATTCTGATAACAAGTTGTTCAAGTGATATTGCTCCGGCACACCACATTTCCCAAATACAAAGAGATCATCGGCATACATAAGGTGGGAAACAGCAGCACAATGTCTTGCAAGACGGCAGCCATGAATTAAACCTTGTCTTTGTAACTTCAGAAAATTCAAAGATAGAATCTCAGTGCATATAATGAATAGATACGGAGATAAAGGGTCTCCTTGCCTGAGACCCCTTGTTGGTTTGAAGAAACCATGAGCAGCTCCATTTAAGAGAATAGAGTACGAAACTTCTCCACACAAAACATAATCACGGTTAATCCAAATCAATAGGAAATCCAAATTTGGAAAGAACAATTCTAAGGAAAGACCATTCAAGTTTATCAAAAGCTTTTTGCATGTCAATCTTTAAAGCAAAGAACTTGGATTTCCTATTTCCACGACCTCTAATTTTATGATAAAACTCATTGGCTAGAAGAGCATTGTCATGGATACTTCTATGTGGAAGAAAAGCGGTTTGATAAGGGCTGATTATTTTCCTCAGAATAGGGCGTAACCTATTTACAATAATTTTTTAGATTAATTTGTACACGACATTAGTTAAGCTGATTGGGCGATAACGTTCAGGGGTGTAGGATGTGAAATTTTTGGGATTAAAGCAATGAAAGAATGATTGAGTTGTAGTGAAAAAGATCCTTGGGTAAAAAATCTGTTTACCGCATCACACACCTGTGGTCCGACGAGGTGCCAGAAATGATGGAAGAAAATTGCTTGGAAACCGTCTGGCCCTGGAGCTTTGAAAGGGTGCATTTGTTTTAAAGCAAACAAGATCTCCTTATTGTCAATTGGCTTCGCGAGACAAAGAAGATCCTCAGTGGACAAAACTGGTGTCTCTACATTTAGAATCTCCGAATCAAAAGAAGGTTCAGAAGTTGTCATTAAAGTTGCAAAGAATTCCGTCAATCTATCTCCAATCTGGCGCCTTTCAGTGAGTATAGCCCCTGTAGGATCACTAATCTGGTGAATGAAAGATCTTTGCCGATGACATTTGACTAGAGCATGAAAATACTTGGTATTCAGGTCACCGAACTTATACCAGTCAGAGCAAAATTTCTGACCCCAGTGAGTAGCCTGTTGGACAAGAAGATCATTGTATCTTTGAATTTGAGTGTGCTCAGCCGCAAACAAATCATCCCCAGGGTTGGTTTGAGAAAGGATTTCATATTGAATCTGCTCAAGTCTATGCTGTGCATCTTGCATTTTGGTGTCCAAAAGACCGAAAATGTTCTTATTCCACCATTTGAGGTTCTTCTGGCATTGCTTTAGCTTATTACACAAGATAAAAGAGGGAGAGCCCGCAGTGTCAACTTCGAAGGCCAACCGAACTTGTTCAAGATCTGACTCCTATCTTGTAACCACATGGCTTCAAAATGGAAAGGTCTTGGAAGGTGATTTGATTCATTACAAACTTTGATGACCAAGAGCTTATGATCAGAGGTCATAGACATTTGATAGTAAACCTTTGTGTTCACAAAATGAAGAATCCAAGCAGCATTAACCAGAGTTCTATCGAGTCGTTCCCATATTCGTCGTCGTCCAACTTGTTTATTTGTCCATGTGAAAATGTTCCCAATGAAGCCCAAGTCGATCAATTCACAGGCAGCAATCATATCCAGAAAAAGTATGGCTTGTACAAAGTTGAAAGGTCGACCACCCCTCTTTTCAGTCTGGGTTGTTACTTCATTAAAATCCCCCATCACAATCCATTTTTCATCATTTTGTGGCTTTAGCAGAGGTAAAACAGCCCATTGCATCTTTCAAATTGCCAGTTTTGGATTTCCATATACACAAGACAAAACAAAACTCTCTTCCTTTCCATTCATAGATAAGTCGACATTACAATGGATAAACCAACTGTCAGCTCCCAACACTTCAACCTTCACAAAACTTTCCCACAACAACCACATACCTCCTGACAAACCCATATACTTGGCACCATATAAGAACTATAGTCACCCAATCTACGTATCATACTAGTAGCTTTATTTAGATTACTACATTTAGTTTCCATTACAAAAATCAACAAAGGCCTAATAAAAGAAATCTTCTTTTTAAGCTCCTCCAAAGTCGAGGGACGGCCACATCCTCGACAATTCCAGCTGAAGCAATTCATTGCTTGGGGTGGAGTCTGCTTCTGCATTTGCCTTCACCCGTCGGCTTTCTCTTTACGCTAGATAGGCACAAAGTATTACTATTTGAAGACATGGATTTTTCATGATCCTCCATAATTACATGAAGAGGAGTCTTTCGTCGCTGCTCTCTGTCCATGTTATAGCTATCCACCACTTCAGTCTGGACTTGGGTAAAGTTTCCATCAGTATCAGCAGCTTTTCCTTGACTAATTTCTTGCCTTTTGAACTGGTTCATCTGTTTCGCTTTCTTGCCATCCAACTGCGTAGTAAGATCAACCAAAGGAACCACATTAGGATTAGATGGTTCTATCTGTGATGCGCCTGCATAGAAAGTCTGTTGTGGAAGTGTATTAAAATGAATGGCAGGGAGTTGATGGTTAAAAACAAGTTGATCAGGAAAAATGACTTCAGAGTTGACAGGGTTGTCATTGATCATCCAGTCTTCATTAAAATGTTGACCTGTGCCCAGATTAGAGTCAGGGGTGTTTAATTCCAGAATCATCGGTCCTTTACCTTTACCTTTACCTGGTGGTCCTGGGTTGTAACCATCGTCATTTGGTCCTTTCATTGAAGTATACAGCCCTTCTTCATTAAAAGAGTTCCTGGTGAGAAAAGGGTAATGTCCTCAAGGTGGTTCAGTTGGCGATATCACTTGAGATTCTTGGAGGGGGCGCTCAGCAATTGGTTTTGGGAAAATGCGGTTCTTGGCGTTGTAGAATTCAAACTTCAAACCAGTTGAGGTGAATTGAGGTTCAGCACAGAAATCAGCATTGTTGTAATTGCAAGAGGCCTGAATATGTCCAATGAAACCACACCGAAAGCAGAATATTGGTAGATACTCATAAGCAAATTGGATCCATTCCGCCCATTAATCAATTCCTCGAAGCTTAAAACCGGTGGAATGGGGTCGTTAACATCAAGCAACACCTTGACTCTTGTTAGTTCACCATTTCTTTATGTTTTGGGTATAGTTCTAAGTGCATCGGTTGGGTTGGTCCAAACAACCAGATTCAAGTAGGTTGTTCTCAACTATTTCCTTGTCCCAAAAATCTCGGGAAAGTTTAGTAATTGAACCCATATAAGGAACTTATTGAAATCAAGTTCCTTGTTTTCCTTCACATCTATCCAAGGTTCAATCGCAAGATATGTTTGCGACACAATCCAAGGTTGCCTTTTGAGGATCAGTTCAGTTGGTGTTGGTTCTCAAGCCGCACTGAAAGACTTCATTTCTATAAAGCTCCATCTTAACAATCTTGAAAGGCCAAAGTTTTTCCGACCAAAGACGCTAGATTTCCAGCTACTATTTTTCCATCCAAGACACGAATAAAAATGCTTAGTTTATTATGATCCAACAGTTTTGATTTCATACGGTCTGAGTAAACAATAGTAGGGGCTGATTTATAAGGCAAACGAACTTTTTGGGCAAAATCAAAAGAAAGGTTTTCCATGTTGTTTGAGTGGTCTTGGGTAAAAGTGTTTTGATCTTTGGAACTGGGCATGGTTATTTTGATAGATAGTGCAAAGTTGGGGTTGAGATGATGAAGAAATAGTGAAGGATTGTTTATATAGAACTTCCATTGTCTCATCAGCTTCCGACTCCAGCTCGCGTGGTAAAAACTCATCATACAAAAACACAAAAAACCAAATCAAGCAAGGAAAAACACCAGAAACTTAGAGTTCCAACACAAAACTGCATCAAGAAAACGCATCTTCCGCCGTTCTGCTATGCTCGTGCTTTACTAGGCTAATCATGATTAGCGTCAGTCCTATTAGATTAAACTCAAAACCAATGAAAAAACAAACACTTGTATGAAACAAAATCTACTTAGCGCATCTTTAAAAACAAGTCCCCAGACAAAGAAATAAAACAGTAGCTGGCTCTCTGGGCTGGATCTGGGCTTAGATGTTTGGGTATGGGCTTAGGGAGAGGGGTGGTGAGAGGTGGAGAGTTGGGTGAGAGGTGGAGAGTTGGGTGGAGGTGGTGGGAGAGTTTTTTGTGCTCATGTGATATAATGTGTTTTTGCTCCCCCACCCTTTGCATTTCATTAAAATGAACATGGATGGCTAGGTAAGAGGGAACCTTGGTCCTGTAGGAATTGGGGTATTAGAGATGGTGTTGCTAACATTCTTGGTGCTATTAGTAAAGGACTTCATCCAACAACAAAGTTTTATGGCAGAGGCAGAATGCCACGCCATGTATTGTCGAAGGTGTTGAGATAGCAGTTATAGAGAGATGGGTCGATCTTTGGATTGAATATGAATTGACAACTGCAGTAAGCTTGTTAGTGGCATTTTTTTATTGGTAAGCCTGTTGAGTAACTCTTTGATGACGGCGGGTTAGAACCCAGACCTCTGTTATTATCACCCAAAGGTTTTACCGAATTTGCTAGTGGCATTTGTTCCTAAAAACGGTGGAATGTTTATTGGTGGTCATGTTTGGTTAAACTAATATATGTTAGGAATATACAACTTAATTGTACTTACTCTTTACCAATTACCAAACTATACAAATATTTTGTCTTATAAGTATCTTGTACTTCTTAGTTAAATTCGAGTCTAGTGTAGATACACTATGTCCTTAAGACATATTTTCCCCCTCACGGTGCTTGAAGGTTGACGGGAAACTGTCTCCCAAGATATAATAGATTTCCTTTTATAGAAAGTTAGCACTTCAGTTCTATAGAATCAGCGAACATAATATAGTATTTGACTAAGAACAGAGAGAGAATAGAAAGATTAGAACTTTGTGTGATCTAGTGTCTCTCTCTCCAAATTCATCCACTATTTATAAGTGAGTGATGCCTTTTCGAAATAATACAGTGACTCGTGGGAAAAAATAAACAACTATTTGAAAAGCCACATGTTTCAAAATGACACACCATTTCGACATAAAGCACTGTTTCGAACCAGTGCCTATTTCGAAATGTCGCACCTTTTCGGCAAGATGCACTGTTTCGAACCAGTGCACATTTCAAAAGGTCGCACCTTTTCGGCATAATACACTATTTCGAACCAGTGCACAATTTCGAAAAGGTTTTTCTCACTTTACGTAATGTTTCAAGAGAAACCAATTTTATCTCAAGTGGGATAATTTGGAAGACAAATTATTCATTTATATCTCAATGGATTTGTGCAAATCCATTTTTCTAACAATATACTGTATAGCAGTGGAGGCGTGAGCGAAGAATCGGAGAACTGGAAACAAAGGATTGGAGATTGAGAATTGGAGATGGAGAGGGAGAGGGAGGAGGGTGTGGAGAGTGGAGAGTGGAGAGGGAGAGGGAGAGAAGAAAAACGAGGGACAAACATACATAAACCAACCAAATCACATACACATTTTGCCCACATATTCCCCTCGGCCCAAAATGCTCTGCTCACTTAATGGGGGTTTGCCAAGTGTAATTATATAATTGTGGGTGGCAGTATTATATTGTTACCAAAGCATTATTTATACTTGTTGCTAAGGAATTTTTTGCTATTTCTATTTGATATTATTAGTTTGCTCTTGTATCTCAAGAATTAATCTTTTGTAATTCCACTTCAGCTTTGCTCATCTCTCATTTGATGCAAAACCAAATGAGGTTAGATATTAGGGAGGGTTCTAGCTAGGGACATATCTTATCTTAATACATAAACAAACTCAAAATCATTAGGGCATTTGTAAGTTTTAGATTAGACTAATTTTTTGCATATATGATTTTATAACTATTCTAAACATTGTCACAAATTAAAAAAAAAAAAAAAAAAAAATCTAAACTTGCCAAATATAGTATCAAAAATGGTGAAAATGAACGGTCTACAATTAGCTAAATTTTGTAAATTGTTAGCTACATTTGGCAAATTTGGAATTTTTTGATTTTTTTAAATTATTTGTGACAGTGTTTAGAATAGTTAGGAGATCATATCTACAAAAAATTATCCTAATCCAAAACTTATAAATGTACTAACGATTTTGAGTTTGTTTACATATTAAGATAAAATATGTCCCTAGAATTGAACCCCTCTCTAGATATTAATAGATGTACGAATATTAAAAACAATAAATAAGCCAAACTGCCCAATTTCCAGTTTTAATCATAGTCTAAGACAATTGGATTTTGAAACTATTGATAAAGACATTTTTTGGCTTATGACTACTAGAAAAACCAGATTCACATTTGAATTATTAATAAGGACATACTTAACTTTTTTATATTTTTCTATTTCCAATTTTACCCTTCTATGTTTGGTATGCACTGACGTCTGTGCATACTTCGCATACCAAGAGGTGGTATGCACTAACACTTGTGCATACCATTTTCTTTGTAATATTCAGTATGCCTTGACGTCTGTGCATACCAAGAGGTGGTATGCAATGACACTTGTGCATACCATTTGCTTTGTGATGCTTGGTATGCATTGATGTCTGTGCATACCAAGAGGTTGTATGCACTAACACTTATGCATACCATTTCCTTTGTGATATTTGGTATGTACTGACGTTTGTGCATACCTCGCATACCAATAGGTGGTATGCACTAACACTTATGCATACCATTTCCTTTGTGATGTTTGGTATACACAGACGTCTGTGCATACTTCACATACTAATAAGTGGTATGCACTGACACTTGTGTATACTATTTTCTTTGTAATGCTTGTTATGCACTGACGTCTGTGGATACCTAAGGTGGTATGCACCGACACCTGTGCATACGAGGATACTATTGTCTTTTTTGGACAAAAGTCAACTATTGTCTTTAAGAGTGTTTTTGAAATGAGGGTGAGTTTTTTGATTTATTATTTCGGAATTTTATCCTTTTCAGTTTTGTCCCCTATTAAAAAAAAATATGTTATCATACAAGATAGAAAGTTTATGTCAACATGCATTCAACATTGTTACATACAGGGACGAAGCCAAGATTCTAAGTCAGGGGGTGCAAGATTATGTACTTACAACCCCCTCCTCCCCCCTTAAAAAAATGTCTAAACAATAAAGATCAACAAAATTATATATTTATTTCAATTTACAAAACTAGGATGCATTGACTACTAAGAATTTAATATGGACTGACAAAGTTAACTACTTAAGCACTAAAACCATTAATTGATACTAGCTTTCGACCCCGTCCTACGAACGGGTGTCGTTATATTAAATTATTGTAAAAAATATTAGTAACTATGCATAGCTATGAGATATGAAAATTATATTAATTAGTCATTCAAATTTTTTGCACCACTCTCTATAAAAAGGAAGCATCAAATCTTGATAAAACTCATCGACTTCTTTTTGTTGTTAGGTTTAATAATAGAAGTTTGATTGAAGTTTTGTGAGAATGCCCAATGTGACGAAGATAATATTGAAGCTACTTGAATAGCATGACATTCTTAATCATAATAAAAAAAAATTTATGATAAACATTTCTTAAAATGCAAAACTATATTTGTCGAGACATTTATTCTCCCTATATATAATACAAACATGTTTTAGGGTTATTAGTTCAATGCATTTGCATCAAGTTTCTGATTTTCCATTAATTATTCTTTGAGGTTAGTTCAATGTAGTACATTGCATTCAGTTTCAATTTCTCATTAATTATTCTTTGATGTTAGTTCAATGCAGTTCCATCAAGTTTCTGATTTCCCATTAATTATTATTTGAAGTTAGTTCAGTGAAATTGCATCCACTTTATAATTTCTTGTTAGTTATTCATTAAGGTTAATTCAGTATAGTTGCATCTAGTTTTCGATGTTTCGTTAATTAGTCTTTGAGATTAGTTCAATGCATTTGCATCCAGGTTCCAATCTCCCGTTAATTACTCTTTGAGATTAGTTCAATACATCTGCATCCAGTTTATGATTTTCTATTATTTATATTTTAAGATTAGTTGAATGTAGTTGCATCCCATTTCTGATTCCCATTATTTATTTTTTTAGGTTAGTTCAATGTAGTTGCATCCAGTTTCCGATTTTTCGTTAATTATTACTTGCGGTTATTTCAATACATTTGCATCCAATTTTCAATTTCATGTTAATTGTTCTTTGAGGTCAGTTCAATGCATTTGCATCCAGTTTCTGATTTCTGGTTAATTATTCTGTGAGATTAGTTTAATGCATTTGCATCCATTTTCCGATTTCTCGTTTATTATTTGATAAGATTGCATTTGCATCTAGTTCCCGATTCCCAATTAATTATTGTTTGAGCTTATTTCAATGAATTTGCATCCAGTTTCTGATTTCCCGTTAATTATTTCTTGAGGTTAGTTCGATGCAACTACATCCGGTTTCGATGTAATCATTTCAATGAATTTGCATCCAGTTTAATGCATTTGCATCCAATTTATTATTTATGCTTTGAGGTTAGTTCGATGCAATTACATCCGGTTTCTGATTTCCCGTTAACTATTCTTTGAGGATATTTCAATGCATATTTGCATTTAGTTTCTGATTTCCCACCAATTATTCTATGAGGTTAGTTCAATGCAGTTGCATTCGGTTTTTGATTTTCTGTTAATTATTTTTTGAGTTCATTCCAATGCATTTGCATCCAGTTTCTGGTTTCCCATTAATTATTATTTGAGGTTTGTTTGATGTATTTGCATACCGTTTACGATTTCCCATTAAATATTTTTCAAGGATTTGCATCCAATTTCTAATTTTCCGTTAGTTATTCTATGATGTTAGTTTAATGCAATTGTATTAAGTTTCCGATTTCTAGTTAATTACTTTTTGAGTTTAGTTTATTGCATTTGCATAAAATTTTCAATTACCCGTTAATTACTCTCTGAGCTCAGTTATGTATTTGAATCCAGTTTTCGATTTCCTTTTAATTATCCAATATGGTGTGTAATACCAACTTCTACTAATCCATCTGTAGTGTCCTTGCAAACATGACATAAAAATAAATATATTTGATTTACTATGTTGGATCATCAAAGATTATCCAGTTCCCAATTTCCGTTAATTATTATTTAAATTATGCATGACTCACTATGTAGAATCTGCAAAGATTATCTATGAACGGGTATTGTTATATTAATTATTCTAAAAAATATTTGCAAATATGCATAACTATTATATATTAATATTATATTGATCACTCATCCAAATTTCTTATAACGTGAAAACCTCACTCTCCATTAAAAAAACAACTCACATTTAATAAAACCCTCAAACTTCATTTTGTTGTTTAATAATAGAAGTTTGATTGAAATTTTGTGAGATTGTCTAATAATGCGAAGTTCATATATATTGATGTTACTTGAAGAGCAAGGAGTTACCAATCATACGGAAAAAGATAAGATAAACACAATTCTAAATGCAAAACTATACTTATTTAGACATTCTCACAACATATAATCCAACTATGTTTTGAGGTTAGTTCAATACATTTGCATCCAGTTTCTGATTTTCCGTTATTTATATTTTGAGGTTAGTTCAATGCAGTTGAATCCAATTTTCGATTCCCGATATTTTTTTTAGGTTAGTTCAATGCGGTTGCATCTAGTTTTCGATTTCTCGTTAATTATTATTTGCAGTTAGTTCAATACATTTGCATCCAATTTCCAATTCCCTGTTAATTGTTCTTTGAGGTCAGCTCAATGCATTTGCATCCAGTTTCTGATTTCTCGTTAATTATTCTGTGAGATTAGTTTAATGCATTTGCATACAGTTTCCGATTTCTCGTTTATTATTTGATAAAGTTGCATTTGCATATAGTTTTCGATTTTCCGTTAATTATTGTTTGAGGTTAATTCAATGAATTTGCATCCAGTTTCCAATTTCCCGTTAATTATTTCTTGAGGTTAGTTCAATACATTTGCATCCAGTTTATTTTTTAAGATTAGTTCAGTTCAGTTGCATCCGGTTTCCGATTTCACGTTAATTATTCTTTAAGATTAGTTACACGCATTTGCATCATGTTTCCAATTTATAATTAATTTATCTTTGAGGTTAGTTCAATGCAATTGCATCCAGTTTTTCGATTTTCCGTTAATTTAATCTTTGAGGGTTAGTTCAATGTATTTGCATCCAGTTTCCAATTTCCCAACAATTATTTTTTTATATTAGTTTGATGTATTTGCATCCAAGTTTTGATTTACCATTAATTATTCTTTGAAGTTAGTTTAATGTAGTTGTATCCATATTCGATTTTCTATTAATTACTTTTTAAGATTAGTTTAATGCTTGCATTTGCATTCAGTTTCCGATTTCCCGTTAAATATTATTTGAGGTTAGTTCGATGCATTTGTATCCAGTTTTCGGTTCCCCATTAATTGTTCTTTGACGTTAGTTTCATTCAGTATTATATATGTTTTACAATATTTGTCATTATTATTTTGCCGTTATTTTTTTTTATTTTTTATTATATATTTTGTGATGTTATTTTTTGTATAATTTAATTTTCCACATGTAATTTGTTTTGGTTTGGTATATAATTTATTTAAGCCCAACATCAACTTTAACTGAATCTCGTTATTATATATATATTCATAGTGTTGAAAATTTATAAATTTATAAATTTAATTGGAATATGTTGTAATTATTGTGGTCAGAATAGTGATTTTTGGAATCCTTGACTATGAATAAATGTTTAAATTCCATTGTGGATGACGCATCAAATCGAAAGGGTTTTAGAAAAATCATTTTCGGTGGAAACTATTATTTTTAGCAATTTAGTTTTTTGTCTCATATTTTTTTTTCGTAATTAGCTATATTGTTTAGGAAAAATTGGAGACTCTGTGAAACTCTATATGAGATTATTTTTCTGTAATTAGTTATAGTATTTAAGAAAAGTTAGAGACTCTCTGAAACTTTAGATGGGATTGTTTTCTTATTTATATCTTACTTTTTTATAAGTAGTAATAGAGTTTAGAAAAAACTTGAGTCCCTGCGAGTGTTCCAAAAAATAGACTGGTGAGAGTATAACTATAATATAGATTAAAGGAATTGAAATACATCGTAATTATTGTGGTCGTAATTGTGATTTTTTAAATTCTTAACTGAATAAATGTCTAAATCACACAGTAGATGGTGCATCAAATCGAAAAGGTTTTAGGAAAATCGTTTTCGGTGGAAGTTATTATTTTTAACAATTTAGTTTTTTGTCTCCTATTTTTTATTTCTTAATTAACTATATTGTTTAGGAAAAGTTGGAGATTCAGTGAAATTCTAGATGAGATAGTTTTTTCGTAATTAGCTAGTGTTTAAGAAAAGTTTGAGAGTTTGTGAAACTATTGGTGGGATTGTTTCCTTGTTTATATCCTACTTTTTTATATTTAGTAATAGAGTTTAGAAAAAATTGGAATCTCTATAAGGGTATAACTATAATATATATATAAAGATAAAGATAAATATTTGTTTCCTATTTTATCTCATACTTTTTCTTAATTAGCCATGACACGTGGACATTCTAGAAACGCTTCCTCAATTGAAGATGGTATAACTATAATATATACTAGCTTGTAGGCCCGTGCATATGCACCGGCTCTTTTGAAAACATGTAGATTTTTTTTAGAAAATTGAGACTACCGTTTTAGTCGCTAACCCGTTTTAATTTTCTAACAAATTATTTTTAATGAAGTTTTAAAAACCCGTTTTTTCAACATAAAACTGGGGTAAAAACCCTGATTCCAGTCTTTATTAGCTTAAAACCCATTGACTTTTTGAATTACGGCTAAAGCCCACCCCTTTTTTTTAGTTGTGAATTAAAAGTTTCCGCACTTTAAAATTATGGAATAAGGTCATTGATCCAATTAGATCACCTCATTTAATTTCTTCTAATACCAAATTTACCCTTTTCTTCTCTATTTAGTTCTTATTGTAGCTTGTTTTCGAAAAATCACTCTTTTATTGAGTTTGAGATCGTGATATGTGATTTCGTCAATTGAAAATGTTTGGATAACATAAATTTGTTATCCATGTTTGGGTAATGGAGAAAGGAATCACTAGTGGCTTAGCAAGAAAAATGTTAGATTTTTATGATGTTGGGCTTTTGATTTAATGTGTAAATGAGAATTGGTGTTCTTCATTTTTGAGTTTTAAACTTGGTTTTGTTAAGGTATAGTGTACATTTGGCTTTGTTAAGCTTCAAATACTTAAAGAAATGAAAATTTTCTTGTTTGTTTTGATGTGAAACAGATCTAGATAGAAATGTCAAAGATGCAAGAGCTCTTATTGCAACACAAGATCAATTAGAGATGGTTAGAGTACCTAATCTTATTGATGCAGCACTTGCACTTTCGCCTATATATGAAATAGCATTGGAACTCAATTCTAGAACACTTCTTTCGATTTAAGGAAGTGGCTAATATGCTTCATGAATACGTTATTAGCTTTAAATGGTGTATGATGAAGAATTTACTTCTTTAGACAATAGTAGTTAACAAGAGATTTCGAGAGAAAGAGTGAAGCTTCTTTCTGAAAATTCTTCGTCAACCAATTCATCTGATAGACAGTCTCCACTCAAATGCTTTTTTGTTTCTGATGTGAAGAAAAAGTTATGATTGAGCTTTGTAAACAATATGATAAATAAGGTCAATGTGGGAAAATTATTCATCTCAATTTCTTTAGTAATTGTGATTTATGTGGATTGATTTGGAGGATTATTGGAATAAATGGTATCTCACTATCCCTATGCAATGCATGTATTTGGTATTGGGTGAAGCTTGTTGCTATCTTGGATTAATAGAAAACACAATGGTTCTCCTACAAACAGTAAGCCGCTACAGTTTGAAGAGAAATCATATGATGTTATGAGGATATCTTTACCTTGTCTAATGCCACTTTGTGCAATGACATGAATAACACCATGCTGCCTCCCTTCGAGGCTGCATCAAGTTTCAAAAAGGGTATTATACCGAGACATTGTTTGTATTTGTGATTCTTCCGAGCATTGGACCGTGAGTTGTTGTTGTTCTTTTTTTTTTTTTTCAAACCGTAGTTTTACAAAGGATCCATAAGCTAAAATGGAAGAGCACTCATTAAATGAGAGAGTGATGGTTCGAGTCCATCCGATCCAATTCTAACACCTTTGCATACATGCTTTGATATTTCTTTTCACTTTCATGATGTTATTCATTCAATTGATTTGATGAATAGAACATGTACTTGTAACTATTATGATCGATCGAATTTCCTTTGCATACATGTTATCGCCTGTATTGGTAGTAAGGGTGATTCCTTTTATGGCTACATTGATGAAGGATATACGGTGATCGCGTTCAAGCAATGCTACTCATATTCTATCAAGCCAGTTCCGAATGGTTCTATGCTAAGACGCATGCCTTATTCTCCTGCGGTTTATCCGTGTAGTCCAAAGATTGGTCCTGGTAGACCCAAGAAGAAAAGAATTGAAAGCATCGGTGTGATTCGTTAGTCTATGATTAGTTTTGATGTTCTCGGCAAACCATATGTTTTTAGTTGTCTTAATTGGGATTTTTAAGTTTGGTCTTTTGACATTTATTAATGAGAAATTGATATTCATTGTATACTTTTATGGAATGTTGATACTCATTTGAGATTATTCGCTAGTCGGTTTGTTTTATTTTTCATTTGTTATAATGAAATTTATAGTTTGTAAAATTATTCATGTTGCAGCGACTGTGATTGCAACATTCATGTTGCGTCGTCGTAGTGAGAGAGTGCAACATTCATTCTTGACGTAATTGACTGATCTGGCAACATTCATGTTGCGATCTGTTGCGATCAGATTGAGAGTGCAACATTCATGTTGCGTTGTAATTGATAGTGCAACATTCATGTGTTGCAGTTGTAATTGAGAGTGCAACATTTATGTTAGCGATCTGTTGTAATCGTAATTAAGAGTGCAACATTTATATTGCGGTTATAATTGAGAGTGAAACATTCATATTGCATGCGGTCATAATCGTGAGACTTCTTCGAACCTATCTCTTTTAAATGAGACTTCTCCATTTTACAGTGTCATGCTATGTACTACAACTACATAGTTTGATGTTTCCTTTTAAACTTGGTGTTTTGTCTTTGGAATCATGTACTCATAATGTAGACAAAGCTAAACCCATTTATTAGAAACTTGGAATTTAGGAAGCAATTGGCTAATGAGGTATTCAACGCCTCATCGATACAAATTGCGGGGATTATAGGTCATCCCTATGGGTCCGAACTTTACTACATATTTATAACAACAATCACAATTCACAAGAATAAACCTAAGCACAAAATGGGATTTATGAAGTACCAAATTCTCAAGAAATGACGAAAACGAAGCCTCGCCATTCACAACCTTTCATCTCTAAGAACCGAATGAACCTTAAACATTGGCCCTAAATCAATTCCGTTAAAATTTAGGCATAAAAAGTAACCAAACTTTACAATTATGCTAACATTTTCTTAACTGACATCATTCCAATTCAAGATCCACAACCATCATCATTTATAACTATCTCAGATTTGAACTAGGTAAAACGAACGAAGAAATCAACCAAAATAGAGAACACCAGAAACCCTAATTTCATTCACAAAAGATCTAACTCTGATTCATAGGTTCCAAATCAACTATATATTACATCGACACCACTAACATTGAAACATTCTAATACTAAATACTAAAGACAGAAACATTGAAACCTTGAAACAAACCCTAAACAAATATCTTCAAGAACTAGTAAATTTGGTAACCGCCTTGGTGCCTTTAGAAACGACATGCTTAGCCAATTCACCAAGAAGAACAAGACGAACAAAGAATCAATCTCCCGAGAATTTTTCATAAAATGTGTAGACAGAGGACACTTCGCCAATTCGAATAACTACGATGCTAGCTAGCTAACAACAAGACCAAAATAACTACGAGTTAACAGTGCAACATTCATGTTGTATTAAGGTTTCGGCACCCAACAATATTTTTTCTTTGCCTTTCGTTTTTGGGTTTTTGCTCGTTGAGGCGGTAGTTGCATCTTTAGTTTGTTTCGGAAGGTTCAGTTTAGATTTAGCGGCCTTCCCTTGTTGCGTAACCTGAAAGAAAACTAATGAATTAGTAGCTTGTTTCAACCAATTACGACTGCAACATTGTTGCAGTGTGCTTTTTTTACTGCAACATAGATGTTTTAGTGGAAAACATGCCTCAAAATTCAAACAAACATCACCAATTTAAACCTCAAACAACACTCATGTTGCATTCGACCCAAAATACTCATGTTAAAGTGGGATTCGACAATGCAACATCCATGTTGCATTGGGATTTGATCTGACATCCATATTGCGATGGTCGGTGGGATGCAAAATGAAAATCCAAGTATATTCGATGCAACACTCATATTGTAGGGAATACATTCAACACACTTTAACCAATTTTTCATAAAATGAAAATCCTAATATATCAAAATTGTGAAACTATCAATGAAATTTGGTATCTAACCTTTTTGCCCTCTTGTTCTTTATTTTTTGTAGTAGATCTTGTGTTTGCTTGCACATTATCGTTTGAATCTTTTCTTTTTTCTTCATTAGGGTTATTCATTTCGAAATTTGGGTTTAATTTGGGGAACTAGGGTTTTGAAATTTGGGTTTAATTTGGAGAACTAGGGTTTTAAAATTTGGGTTTAATTTGGGGAACTAGGGTTAGGGTTTCGAAATTTGGGTTTAATTTGGAGAACTAGGGTTTCAAAATTTGCATATGTTGTTGATTGCAACATGAATGTTGCATAATTGTCTAGTTTTGATTTTTGTTTAAGGGACAATTGTGTAATATTGCCAACAAATGGACCGGATGGGCTTTTGATATAATTAGAAAAAGTTGTGTCTTTTTTACGTAATTAAATTGGAACACTGGGCTTCAAGCCCATTCTCTGTTTTTTCAATTGGGAGAGACATCCTGTTTTAATAGGAGAAGGATTCCCGCTTTAATTAAAAGTGCTATAATTTGTTTTAATAGGAGAATAATTCCCGTTATAATAGGAGAGGAATTCTCATTGTAAAAAAGGATTTCCATTTTCAAATATGAGAGAAATTTATGTTTTAATAGGAGATGACGTGGAATTTTAATAGAGCTTGAAAAATACCCCTTGTGGGAGCTTTAATATTAAGATATAGATATAAAGACTATCTGTCTTACACTTTTACTATATGTCTATATATCCACATATTATAGTCCACGTACAAGTCTACAACAATTCAACAAATTATTAACTTCCTATAATGCTATAAGTCTATAACCCTACTATCACGTGGATAAAATTATAAAAGATTAACATTGAAAGCAAAAAGTTTTTATTTTTATTTTATTTTTGTGTTTTTGTTTATTTTATTTTGTGTTTTTGTTTTTTTTTTTGTAAAGTGGAATTTTTTTTGATAATGATAACAAGTTTTACAGATAATTAGGACAAATTTGAAGTTGCGCCGCAAGTCCTTTATGAATTTTTTTTTGAGGTATGACGTCTGTTCAAGAATTGAGAGTGAAAGGACAAAATATAATTATACAAACTGATCGGTGATTAAATTAGAATTGTGCAATGTTGTTTCGCATTTAAAAAAAAATACGATTTTTTTATTTTTTAAATAATAGAAAAAAAATGGATAACTCAAGAGTGTTTTTTGTCACAAAAAAAAAAAAAAACAATTGCATACCCCAATAACCACTAATAACTAACGTATTTATAAACATACCCGATATGCCGATACATAATTTGTTACCAAAACCAATATTTGCTCTTCTCCTCCAAATCAAATTTTGGTGGAGCCATAGTCTTCTTCTTTTCCTCCAATCAGATTTTGGTTGAGTCACAAATTTGTTGGTAAACAAAGATTACAAAGCAACACTTGCTATGAACGTGGTCATAGCTGCAAAATACATTTTTGTTTGATTTATTTGCTTAAGAAAACAAAGTAGCTCACTAGCTCTTACATAATTAATTTGAGAGTTGAGTCGGTCTTTTTATTGTTGCTCCAGAATGAAGTAGCCACTCCTCCCCATCAAGATGATCTCGTTCTTTTCTTTCCTGCCACATTTATATCATTTGTTACCTTCTAACTAAAGTCTACAAAATCAAAACTAATAAAAAAATTTGTACTTTATCTCATCAAACACCAATGACAAAAAGAAAAAGACAAGCCCCATTCCTAATAACCACTAAATTATTTTGGATGTCTAATAAAAAAATACAAATAAAATTGAAAACTCCGATCCTAATTGAATACCTAGCGCTTACATACAATAACCTAGTTGAAAAAAAACAAACCAAAAAAAAAATTAAAAAAAAAATAATCCAACAATTTTTTTGACAACCAATTAATTTAGATGAATCATATTAATGGTTTAGAACTTTAAACCTAAAATTCAATCTTTCGAAAAAAAATTTACAAAATATTAAGTTTGACTTATTTGAGTGTAAAGGTTTTTAATCTAAAAAGTTTATTTGCTGCATCGAAAAAGGTTTTTGAATTTTAAAGAAAATAAATATTTTAGATTAAGAACCTTTAGACCCTAAAAAAAAAGTTTTAGACTTAACCTTTTTCATCCAAAAACATTTTTGGTCCCAAAAACTTTCTATTTTTTTTCTTTGGGCTCAAATGAATATTAGGTTTAAAGTTTGAAACCCATTAACATGTTTCATCTAAATTAATTGGTTAACCAAAGAAAAGTTGGATTAAACCCATTGTTTTATGGTTTCAACTATGTTATCTTATGTGATATGCAATCTCTTTTAATTTCAGCTTAATTACATTTTTGCTTAATCAAATTTAAATAGGTTTGTATGAATCAAGTCTCTACTTTTTTAAAATCAAATATGTAATAATCTTTGGGTCTTCATAGGAGCTATATTAAGATAGAGATCGCTTCAATTAGTTCAATAATATGAAAGTTATAGATGACCATTCTTTGATGGACTATTATTTTATTAAGAATTTATGGACAACCCAAAAGTCCCTATTGTTCAAACGTAGCACATGCCTGTCTCGATGATGGAGCAAATTCCTTACATTCCGAGAAGCACAATACGAAAAGAGATGAAGAGATCACTTGTTTCAAAGTCAAAACACGATAATGTTTCAAAGAGCAAGTCCTTTTATGATTTTTTTTTTTGAGGTATGACGTTTGTTCAAGAATTGAGAGCGAAAGGACAAAATATAATTATACAAATTGACCGGTGATTAAATTATAATTATGCAATGTTGTTTTGCATTTTAAAAAAACATACAATTTTTTTTATTTTTTAAATAATAGAAAAAAAATGGATAACTCAAGATTGTTTTTTGTCACCCAAAAAAAAAAATAATAATAATAATAAACAATTGCATACTCCAATAACCACTAATAACTAACGTATTTATAAACATACCCGATATGCCGATACATAATTTGTTACCAAAACCCATACTTGTTCTTCTCCTCCAAATCAAATTTTGGTTGAGCCACAGTCTTGTTCTTCTTCTCCAATTAGATTTTGGCTGAGTCACAAATTTGTTGGTAAACAAAGATGAAAAATCAACACTTGCAATGAACATACGGGTCATAGCTGCAAAATACATTTTTGTTTGATTTATTTGCTTAAGAAAACAAAGTAGTTCTTACATAATTAATTTGAGAGTTCAGTCGGTCTTTTTGTTGTTGCTCCAGAATGAAGTAGCCACTCCTCCCCATCAAGATGATCTCGTTCTTTTCTTTCCTACCACATTTATATCATTTGTTACTTTCTAACTAAAGCTACAAAATCAAAACTAATAAAAAAATTTGTACTTTATCTCATCAAACACCAATAACAAAAAGAAAAAACAATCCCCATTCCTAATAACCACTAAATTATTTTGGATATGTCTAATAAAAAAACACAAATAAAATTGAAAACTCCGATCCTAATTGAATACCTAGAGCTTACATACAATAACCTAGTTGAAAAAAAAAAAAAAAAAAAAAAAAAAAAAAAAATCCAACAATTTTTTTGACAACCAATTAATTTAGATGAATCATATTAATGGTTTAGAACTTTAAACCTAAAATTCAATCTTTCGAAAAAAAAAATTACAAAATATTAAGTTTGACTTATTTGAGTGTAAAGGTTTTTTAATAAAAAAGTTTATTTGTTTTGATCGAAAAAAGGTTTTTGAATTTTAAAGAAAATAAATATTTTAGATTAAGAACCTTTAGACCCTAAAAAAAAAAGGGTGTTTGGATCCTATTTATTTATTGCTAAAAAAAGTATTTATTAAAAAAAAATATTTTTGAAAAAAATAAATGTGTTTGGTTTCTATTTAAAAAAATAGTTTTTCATCCAAAAACACTTTTTGGTCCCAAAAACTTGTTTTATGATAATTAGGTAAAACTTGTTTTTAAGTTAAAAACTATTTTTCTTTTGAAGGAAACACTTTTGGAGCTAAAGGCAAATGAACTCCCCGGACGTTTTAGACTTTTAGTGATTTATGCCAATTTATACCCAAATATATCGAGAAACATAGTGTGAAATCTGATTTGATAAAATAGCTTTTAAGAAAAGTCACAACCAAACATGTTTATTGAAAAACTGTTTTTAGAATAAATTCTTTTTAATAAAAGTGTTTTTTAAGAAAAAATACTTTTTTGAAAAAATGAGAACCAAACACCCACTTAGACTTAACCTGCATGCGATTTCTATTTTTAAGGGCTTGAATATTAGGTTTAAAGTTTGAAACCCATTAACATGTTTCATCTAAATTAATTGGTTAACCAAAAAAAAAGTGGATTAAACTGTTTATGGTTTCAACTATGTTATCTTATGTGATATGCAATCTCTCTTTAATTTCAGCTTAATTACATTTTTGCTTAATCAAATTTAAATAGGTTTGTATGAATCAAGTCTCTACTTTTTGAAAATCAAATATGTAATAATCTTTGGGTCTTCATAGGAGCTATATTAAGATAGAGATCGCTTCAATTAGTTCAATAATATGAAAGTTATAGATGACCATTCTTTGATGGACTATTATTTTATTAAGAATTTATGGACAATCCAAAAGTCCCTATTGTTCAAACGTAGCACATGCCTGTCTCGATGATGGAGCAAATTCCTTACATTCCGAGAAGCACAATACGAAAAGAGATGAAGAGATCACTTGTTTCAAAGTCAAAACACGATAATGTTTCAAAGAGCAAGTCCTTTTATGATTTTTTTTTTGAGGTATGACGTTTGTTCAAGAATTGAGAGCGAAAGGACAAAATATAATTATACAAATTGACCGGTGATTAAATTATAATTATGCAATGTTGTTTTGCATTTTAAAAAAACATACAATTTTTTTTATTTTTTAAATAATAGAAAAAAAATGGATAACTCAAGATTGTTTTTTGTCACCCAAAAAAAAAAAAAAAATAATAATAATAAACAATTGCATACTCCAATAACCACTAATAACTAACGTATTTATAAACATACCCGATATGCCGATACATAATTTGTTACCAAAACCCATACTTGTTCTTCTCCTCCAAATCAAATTTTGGTTGAGCCACAGTCTTGTTCTTCTTCTCCAATTAGATTTTGGCTGAGTCACAAATTTGTTGGTAAACAAAGATGAAAAATCAACACTTGCAATGAACATATGGGTCATAGCTGCAAAATACATTTTGTTTGATTTATTTGCTTAAGAAAACAAAGTAGTTCTTACATAATTAATTTGAATTTGAGAGTTGAGTCTTTTTTGTTGTTGCTCCAGAATGAAGTAGCCACTCCTCCCCATCAAGATGATCTCGTTCTTTTCTTTCCTACCACATTTATATCATTTGTTACTTTCTAACTAAAGCTACAAAATCAAAACTAATAAAAAAATTTGTACTTTATCTCATCAAACACCAATAACAAAAAGAAAAAACAATCCCCATTCCTAATAACCACTAAATTATTTTGGATATGTCTAATAAAAAAACACAAATAAAATTGAAAACTCCGATCCTAATTGAATACCTAGAGCTTACATACAATAACCTAGTTGAAAAAAAAAAAACCAAAAAAAAAAAAAAAAAAAAATAAAAAATCCAACAATTTTTTTGACAACCAATTAATTTAGATGAATCATATTAATGGTTTAGAACTTTAAACCTAAAATTCAATCTTTCGAAAAAAAAAATTACAAAATATTAAGTTTGACTTATTTGAGTGTAAAGGTTTTTAATCTAAAAAGTTTATTTGCTGCATCGAAAAAGGTTTTTGAATTTTAAAGAAAATAAATATTTTAGATTAAGAACCTTTAGACCCTAAAAAAAAGTTAGGGGGTGTTTGGATCCTATTTATTTATTGCTAAAAAGTGTTTATTAGTGAAAAAAAATTTTTTGAAAAAATAAATGTGTTTGGTTTCTATTTAAAAAAAAATAGTTTTTCATCCAAAAAACACTTTTTGGTCCCAAAAACTTGTTTTATGTTAATTAGGTAAAACTTGTTTTTTAAGTTAAAAACTATTTTTCTTTGAAGGAAACACTTTTTTTTAAAAAGGCAAATGAACTCCCTGGATGTTTTAGACTTTAGTGATTTATCTTGATATCTTAAAAATATATCGTAAAACATAAATAGTGTGAAATCGATTTGATAAAATAGCTTTTAAGAAAAGTCACAACCAAACATGTTTATTGAAAAATTGTTTTTAGAATAAATACTTTTTCATAAAAGTGTTTTTTAAGAAAAAATACTTTTTTGAAAAAATGAGAACCAAACACCCACTTAGACTTAACCTGCATGCGATTTCTATTTTTAAGGGCTTGAATATTAGGTTTAAAGTTTGAAACCCATTAACATGTTTCATCTAAATTAATTGGTTAACCAAAAAAAAGTTGGATTAAACTGTTTATGGTTTCAACTATGTTATCTTATGTGATATGCAATCTCTCTTTAATTTCAGCTTAATTACATTTTTGCTTAATCAAATTTAAATAGGTTTGTATGAATCAAGTCTCTACTTTTTTAAAATCAAATATGTAATAATCTTTGGGTCTTCATAGGAGCTATATTAAGATAGAGATCGCTTCAATTAGTTCAATAATATGAAAGTTATAGATGACTATTCTTTGATGGACTATTATTTTATTAAGAATTTATGGACAACCCAAAAGTCCCTATTGTTCAAACGTAGCACATGCCTGTCTCGATGATGGAGCAAATTCCTTACATTCCGAGAAGCACAATACGAAAAGAGATGAAGAGATCACTTGTTTCAAAGTCAAAACACGATAATGTTTCTTGGACAATTAAGATAAACAGTGACAAATCTCCCTACGTTAAAAGCCCATAATCACTACTTATTCAAACAAGTGCACATGCCTGTTTTAAAATCGAAGGAAGGAGACAAGTAGGCCTTAACTCCATTAAAAAATTTGTACATGTTGAAAAGCTCATCATTTGTTTTATTTCATAATATTATCAATATTCCAGTCCACCTCATTCTCTCTATCTTCCTTTCCCTATCAGACCTCAGCTTCTATATATATACCTTGTTTACACCCTTTCTTAAACTCATCTGTTTTTTGTCCAACCATGCTTCAAACCTCTTTTCTTATCTGTCTTGTTTTGGTAGTTGTTCTTGTGCTTATTGACGTTTCAGTGGCAAAGCTTGAACATGAACCTAAGGTTAAGTTCTATGAACTCAAGAAGGGAAATTTATCTGTGAAGTTTACAAACATTGGTGCTAGTATTGCCTCACTTATTCTTCCTGACAGAAATGGTTTGTCGTTTTCAGTTAGATTTTGGATAAGATTTCAGTAATGTGAGTAGGATTTACAGTCACGTTTTTTGCTAACTTGTTTTGTTTTAATTTCTTTACAGGGAAATTAGCAGATGTTGTTCTTGGCTATGATTCTGTTAAAGAATATGCGGTGAGATTGAACTTCTTTTCCTATTTTTTTCATCAAGGAGTAGGAGATAGAGATATTAGATAACTTTATCTTTAATTATGTACCAGTGAAGCCAATGCCATAGAAAGTTCAAGTGGCATTTGAGCCCCACTGATCCATAACTTTTTTTTTGCAAATTGGAGTAAGCAGTCCTATACTCCCATGACTAGGCGTTCCAAAATGCTGTCTTTGTAGGATACTCCATAAACAGCACAAAAAATGGATAACAGACCAAAAGAATCTGGGCTATACAGGCGAACCTATGAATTAATGTGTAAGTTAATGAAACATTTCGATTGCAGAATAACACGCCGCACTTCGGTTCAATTGTTGGTCGAGTGGCAAATAGAATTGGAGGAGCTAAATTTACTTTGAATGGAATCACTTACAAATTAATTGCTAACGAAGGCAACAATACACTTCATGGTATACATTTCATCAATTGAGCTCCTTATTCTTCCTTTCATTACTAGTCTTCTTAGACTCTTTAGATGAAGTTTGCCAATCTTAAATATTTAGTTTGGGATGAAGGAATGTGGTTGTTGTTAACTTTGATGTTATGAATTTAGGTGGCCCTAATGGATTTGGTGATGTGGTTTGGAGGGTGAGCAAGTATGAAAAAGATGGGCATGATCCGTATATCACTTTCTCCTATCAAAGTTTTGATGGTGAACAACGTAAGTTTCACATACTTGTCTTCAGACAATGTGATATTTTATTTTCAACTAAAAACCTGCATAAACTTAATGGTTTGCTATGCATTCTTGCAGAATTATTTCAGATCTATAATAACCTTCTCAATGTTGATCAGAATTAATACTAGATGCATCTACGTACATGGTACACGCTCACATTAGATCAGTTGTCAATGCTATAAGAAGAGTACATTATATTATAAAGATTCATGTTGATGTTGTCAATTCTAACGCACAAGGAACAGATAATTCAAATAGGATAAATTGCAAGATAGTATTAATTAGTTCGAGCTGCTGATAACTGATTATTCTGTTTGGTTGTTGCGATTATCTAGTGACCAGGATCAGTTCTGGCACATGACCATGTATATTTCTAATCCAGTCAACTGTATAACACAGGTTTCCCTGGCAAACTTTCTGTATATGTAACTTACAAGCTCATTGGAGAGCAGAAGTTGAGTGTGATAATGAAAGCCAAGGCTCTAAACAAGGCAACTCCAGTGAATATGGTCCAACACACTTACTGGAACCTCGGCGGCCATAACAGTGGCAACATCCTATCGAACAAAATCCAACTATTTGCATCACAAGTTACAGTCTTAGACGAACAGAAGATCCCCACCGGGAAAATTGTCCCAGTGAAAGACACACCATTTGATTTCCTCCAACCACGTGTTGTTGGTAGCAGGATCAACAAACTCCCCTCAGGGTACGATATCAATTACGTGGTCAATGGGCCTAATGGCCAGAAAATGAAGAACGTGGCAGTGGTGTATGAATCCAAATCCGGTAGAGTGATGAAGCTCTGGAGTAATGCACCAGGCGTACAATTTTATACTAGCTATGGGTTGCATGATGTGAAGGGAAAAGGTGGTTATGTTTATGATTCTTCTGCTGGACTTTGTTTGGAGACTCAAGGGTTTCCTGATGCTGTAAATCATCCCAACTTTCCTTCGGTGATAGTGAATCCAGGAAAGACATACAAACACTATATGCTGTACCAGTTCGCAACAAAGTAAGAAGAAAACAGAGGAAACACATGTAATCTTATTTCACAAAAGTAGAGTTTTGAGATATTACATTTCAGTATGTATGTTAAATTGTTGCAATAAAGCCGATAATTGGCGCTTACTTCTTACCAACTTTTGTAATCTCTGAGGATTTTTCAGAGATGTTTTAGTGAATAAATTGAGAATTGTCTCAAAAGGACCGAGTCATTCATTCAGGGCACCAAAAAAATGTTGACAAATCCACTGGCCGTTAGTCTCTTCTTATAGTTCTTCTCTTGAATTATATAAAAGACCCTTTTAACATTCTTATACTCGAGTGTGCCAGAAAGCTATCATCACCAGCCCCAAATGCTATCCAACTGAATGGCGGGTGCTATGAGGACACATGTGACTACATCACTCTGTCGATGTCATCATTGGCAGCAGAACAGGGCCCGAAGGCATTCATTGCCCATGAAGTAACTGAACTCAGAGATTGAGATCATTTCTATAACAAGATGACCATGTTCCATGGAATTGGACTATTAAGCAATTAAGGACAACCCAAAAGTCAACACTGTTCAAAACTTCAAATAAATCTAACTCAAAAGCCCCACAAGTCCATGATCACTACATGTGTAAGCATAGCACATGCCGGTAACATTTCCAAGTCTAGAAAAGGAAATACAAACAGATAAGGAGCAGGCCTTAACTCCATTAAACAATCCATACGTGATAGTGTGATAGATGTAGAAAATAGACCACCTTATAATTTCAGTTTTTTATTAGTTTAACGGTTCAACCCCTTCTCTATACCTTCCTTTCTCTATCAAACCTTATAGCCCCTACCTATATATAAACCTTACACTACTTCTTCTAACCAATACTTTCTTTCTCTAAAAATGTTCAAGATATTCTTTCTTGTTTTGGCAGTTGCTGTTGTGTGTATTGATATTTCAGTTGCAAAGCTTGAACATGGGCCTAAGGTTAAGTTTTATGAGCTCCAGAAGGGAAATTTCTCTGTGAAGTTTACAAATATAGGTGCTAGTATTGTCTCAGTTATTCTTCCTGACAGAAAAGGTTTGTTGTTTTGATTAGATTCTAGATAAGGGTCCAGTATTGTCGCAGTAAGATCTACAGTCACATTTTGTTCTAACATTTGTTTTATTAATTTTGTTGCAGGGAAATTAGCAGATGTTGTCCTTGGATTTGATTCTGTGAAAGGATATGCGGTAATATTCGGAATTTGTTTTCCAATATGAGAAAAGGAGTTATTAGATATCTTATCCCTTAATTTGTACTAGTGTAACCAATGCCATAAAATATGAGCTATATAGAGGGCAAAGTCATGTATGGTGCCTCAATTTAATTGAAACATTTTTGATTGCAGAATAATACACAGCACCTCGGTTCAATTGTTGGTCGAGTTGCAAATAGAATTGGAGGCGCTAAATTTACTTTGAATGGAATCACTTACCATTTGATAGCTAATGACGGCAATAATACACTTCACGGTATATACTTTACTAAGTCCTGTATTTAGTTTCTCTTTCACTAGCTAGTGATCTTCTTAGATTCTTTAGATGATAGAATTTGGTGGTCGTATTCATATGTTTGATGTATAGGTGGGCCTAATGGATTTGGGGATGTGATTTGGAGGGTGAGCAAGTATGAACAAGATGGTCGTGATCCCTATATTACTTTCGCCTATCAAAGTTTTGATGGTGAACAACGTAAGCTTCAATTCCCATACTAAGCTAAAATGCGGATAATCTTATGTAGATTTTTGTATGCATTATTGCAAACTTTTTCAATTCAGAACTATTACTACAATAACGTTTTCACTAATCATTATATATTGATTTAAATACTAGATGCATCTTGGCACTCAAATTCGATCGGAGTACTACTAACTAATGCTTTAGTACTATCAAATGTTATCATCTTGTCTTTGAAAAAAGTTATAGAGCAAGTCAACTAAGAACATTCATGTTGGCAATGGCAACTCTAATGCGCAAGTGCAGAGGATTCAAATGTGTAAATGATATGACTAATAGTAAGATAGTTTTGATTAGTCCCAGCAGATGCTGACAGTTGATTGTTCTGCTTTCATTCGTTTATGAGATATATACTTTAGTGATCAGAATGGAATATGCAAGTACATGATCTTGTACAATTCTAATGCATTGATTTACGTAAAACAGGTTTCCCTGGAAACGTTTCTGTACATGTAACTTACAAGCTACTCGGAGAGCAAAAGTTGAGTGTGATCATGAAAGCAAAAGCTCTAAACAAGGCAACTCCAGTGAATATGGTCCAACACACTTATTGGAACCTTGGTGGCCATAACAGTGGCAATATCCTATCAAACAAAGTCCAGCTATTCGCGTCACACATTACACCCACGGTCCAAGATGTCCCCACTGGCGAGATTGCCCCAGTGAAGGACACACCATTTGATTTCCTCCAACCACGTGTTGTTGGTAGCAGGATCAACAAACTTCCTTCAGGGTACAATATCAATTATGTCATTGACGGGCCTAATGACCACAAAATGAAGAAGGTGGCAGTGGTGTATGAAGCCAAATCCGGTAGAATGATGAAGCTGTGGAGTAATGCACCGGGGGTGCAATTTTATACTAGTTATTGGTTGAATGATGTGAAGGGAAAAGGTGGTTATGTTTATGGCTCTTCTGCTGGACTTTGTTTAGAGACTCAAGGGTTTCCTGATGCAGTAAATCATCCAAACTTTCCTTCAGTGATTGTGAACCCAGGAAAGACATACAAACATTATATGTTGTACCAGTTCTCAGCAAAGTAGGAAGAAAACTGAGGAAACACATGTATTCTTTTCTCACAAAGGTAGAGTTTTGAGATATTGCATTCTACTATGTGTTTTTCAATTGTTAACTGCAATAAAGCCCGGCGCTTACTTCTTACCAACTTTCAAAGATGTTTTAGTGAATGACTAAATTGATAATTGTCTCAAAAGTCAAAAGGACTGAGTCATTCATTCTTGCTTAAGCTGGCATGTTTGATACTGATATAGGCTGTAACAACCGTGTCTCTGTGGCCTGTGTCATTCCAGATAGTCATAATCGAGTTGAGAGTTGAGACGGATTCGCAGTATGTTAATGAATGATTCCCGTTTTTTCGTTAGAAAAAAGATATGCAAATCAATATTAGTGTCTATCAGAACTCAAAATTGCTCACAAGAGATTTAAGGATCATTCTTCGTCCGAATCAGACGATTAAGCTATCCAAAAATAAAATATAACACATAACCACATGATCAATACTGTTCAAATTTCAAACACACAGCATATTAGCACATGCTTGCAGAAGTTACCAAGTCAAGAAAATCAAACTGCATTAAACAATTCGAACGCGTAGAAAGCTTATTTTAATCATTTGTTTACTTCAGCTGTGATCAATTTTGTAGTCCAACCCCTTCTCCCTACATTCTTTTCTATTAATCCTTAGCCTATATACACACTTTACAGTTTTCTACAGCTTTCTTTGTCTAAAAATGTTCAAAGCCTCTTTTCTTGTTATTTGTGTTGTCTTGGTTGCTAGTGTTTTTATTGATGTTTCAGTTTCAGTGCCAGAAGTAAAGTTCTATGAACTCAAGCAAGGAGATTTCTCTGTGAAGTTTACTAATAGGGGTGCTAGTATTGTCTCAGTAATTGTTCCTGACAGAAAAGGTTTGCTGTTGTTTTCAATTAACTTTTAAAGAATATTTAGTATTTACACTCACATTTTGTACTAACTCCTGTTTTGATTCTTTGCAGGGAACTTAGCAGATGTTGTTCTTGGATACGATACCGTTGAAGAATATGCGGTGAGATTCACATTTCCTTTTCCTCTGTTTTCATCAATGAGAACACGAGATAATAGACATCTTTATCACAAACATGTTGTGGTGCAAACTGCAACTAAGGCATAAAGAGATCAGGCGGCATTGAATTGAGCCCCACTGATCCATCACTATATCGCAAATTGGAGTAAGCGGTTTCATGACTAGGCGTTCCAATTTGCGGGTTTTGTAGGACACTCCATAAACAGCACAAAAAAAAATGGATAACAGACCAAAAGAATCTGGGCTATAGGCCTATAGAGGTAAATCTAAATATGAATTAATGTCTCAGTTAATGAACATTTTGATTGCAGAATAATACACAGCACCTCGGTTCAGTTCTTGGTCGACTTGCAGGAAGAGTTGGAGGAGCTAAATTTACTTTGAATGGAATCACTTACCATTTGATAGCTAATGACGGCAATAATACGCTTCATGGTATATACTTCACCAAGTGTTGTATTTACTCTTCCTTTCACGTCTTCTTAGATTCTTTAGATGAATTATGCAAATCTCAAATATTTCGGATGGTTGAATGTGGTTAATGTCATATTTTCATGCTTGGTGTGTAGGTGGGCCTAATGGATTTGGCGATATGATTTGGAGAGTGAGCAAGTATGATAAAGATGGTCGTGATCCCTATATCACTTTCGCCTATCAAAGCTTTGATGGTGAACAACGTAAGGCTCACTTCCCATACTTGTCTTCTGATCTCTCTTTTCCTCTGTCAGCTAAAATGCGCATACACTTCTTTAGTTTTTGTATCCATTCTTACAAACTTGGTTCAATTCAGAACTGTAACTATGACAACCTTCTCATTACTGATCTGAATACTAGATGCATCTTCACACTCAAATTAGACTAGTAGCTAATGCTATAGTACTATCAAATCCTTTAATTGATGAGATGCTTCAATGATCAGAATGGAGTGTGCCACATGATCTTGTACATTTCTAATGCCTTCAAATATTTAAAACAGGTTTCCCTGGGAACCTTTCTGTATATGTAACTTACAAGCTGCTTGGAGAGCAAAAGTTGAGTGTGATAATGAAAGCCAAAGCTCTAAACAAACCAACTCCAGTGAGTATGATCCTACACACTTATTGGAACCTTGGTGGCCATAACAGTGGCAATATCCTATCAAACAAAGTGCAGATATTCGCATCACGCTTTCTACCTACAATCAAAGATGTGGCCACGGGTGAAATTTCCCCAGTGAAGGGCACACCATTTGATTTCCTCCAACCACATGTTGTTGGTAGTAGGACCAGCAAGCTCCCTAACGGGTACAATGTCAATTATGTGATTGATGGGCCTAATGACCAAAAAATGAAGATGGCGGCGGTGGCGTATGAAGCCAAATCCGGTAGAGTGATGAAGCTTTGGACTAATGCACCAGTGGTAGAGCTTTATACTAGTTATTGGTTGAATAATCTGAAGGGAAAAGGTGGTTATTTTTATCAATCTTCTGCTGGACTTTGTTTCGAGACTCAAAGTTTTCCTAATGCAGTAAATCATCCGAACTTTCCTTCAGTGATTGTGAATCCTGGAAAGACATACAAGCATTATATGCTGTACGAGTTCTCAACAAAGTAGGCAAGTATAAAACAGAGGGGACTATGTGTAACCTCTTCGAAGTAGAGTTTTGATATTTCACATTTTCATATTTGTGTTGTACACTTGTACTGCAATAATTGGTGTTTACTCCTTCCCATACCTTTGTATTGAGGAGTCTTCGAAGATATTTTGGTAATTGATAATTATATCAAAAGGACCGAGTCATTTTTTCAAGGTACCAAGAAAATGTGGATAAATCCATATACGGCGCTTAGTTTTGTATGTGTTTCCATAGACTTTTAGCTCCATTCATATGCAGCCCATACCTTGTCCAAAATACCAAAGGAAGAGCCTTCCAGTAACATATTGCAGTGTCCTTCTCTTCTCCATGAAGTTCACGCAATCACATTCCTTTCGAGTGGTAAGCCACACTTGAAAGAGAATGTACCCTTGAGTTTCATAATAGCTGTTGAAAATGAAGATTCCCATAGACACGGGTTCGTAAACAAATAATTCAACGCCTGAACATTTTATCAGTACCATGGCTCAAGTATCTACAAACATCAACATGAGATTAGCTGTCCTGGTGAGTAGAAATCTTAAAATTAGCCTAAGAATAAGTTTTAGAGTGATCCAGGACCAGCTAATCTCATATCCTAAATGATCGACATAACCACATTGTTCCAAAAAGAAGGCTCAATCTTCATGCATTCTTCAGTCAAAGATTTATCCATTTATTGACTTTAAAAATAGCTTAAACTAGGGACCACATGTCCGTGATCACCATTGGTTGAACACTCTCAACCATTCACTTAAAAGTTAAAACACAGGCAAACAAACAAACAAACGAATGGGACCCTTAATACGAGGGATTAAAAAAAAACCAGCATTCATTTTCGTGTCATACTAGATTAACCTTTTTAACCGTATCTCCTTTTTTTTTTTCTATCTGTTTATCTTCTCAGCATTGTCACTATATATACACCCCTATCTCCATCATATTACAGTGTACAGGGCCTTGTCCTCAAATTTTAGTTTCCTCTCTCTGTAAAGATGGTCAGGGTCTCTTTGGTTGTTTGTTTTGTGTTGGTTCTGGTTGGTAGGTGTGTTGATGTTTCTGTAGCAAAGATTGCACATGAGCCGGAGATCAAGGCATATGAGCTTAAGAAAGGGAGTTTATCTGTGAAGTTTAGTACATGGGGTGCTTCCATTACCTCTCTTTTTGTTCCAGATAAACAAGGTTTGCTTTGTTTCTCTTTACGTTTTATAAGAGTCACATTTGTGTTGGTTTTTCTTTTTTGTTTCTGTACTGATCATGGTTTTTTCTTAATCAGGTAAAGTGGCTGATGTTGTTCTTGGCTATGATAATCTTAATGATTATAAGGTGAGGTTCACATAGCTCTTTTTTCTTATCAGTGTGTGTGATTAGCAAGAAATAATTATAATTTTAGCTACAATGATGCACAGTGGTACGCATGCTTTGGGGACTTGCATGTGATTACCTGGTCTAAAGATCAAATAGTTTAATTCATGTCCTTCACGAATCCATGGAATGACGCGCCATTGCATTTATTTCTAGGCATTGTGATTTCCAGTATGCGCAAGAAGATATGAAATTCTGTTTCTGTTACTGTGCCAGATGATCCATTCTATATTCCTTCTGCAAATATGCCACCACTATATTAGGCCTAGTGTGGTGCATTGCTTAAAAAAATAGTATGGGCCTGATTTTGTGAGCTCAGCTTTTGTGAGCATTATTTACAATATGTCAATTTGATGCTTATTTTGCTGTTTTTTGCGAATTATAAATCAAATGCTATAGATAATGATTCATCATTGTCTGTTAGCATATATCTGTTGATTAATATATTTTAATCACAATATGATTAGTTGATTACCACAAAAGAACAAACTAGATTTTGTATTGTACATGAAATGATGAAAATACAGAAGATTCTCACAGGATTGTCGTATTTCTTGTCCATCCAAATATCCATTGTAACGAAGATAGATAAAGATGTTATTTAGCTTATTATATTTCGTTTCTGTAATATGTTAAATGAGATGGGAGCTAATATTTGGTGTCTTCCAGATCAGTTTATACCAACCCCTTGAATGATCAAACAATATGGAGTTATGGACTGCAAACATGTGACATTCATCCTAAGCTTGTTGTCTTTTGGAGTTCTTATCTCTAAGCATTCTGTACAAAGTTAATATGTAATTGATGATATATATAGTAGGTAACTAGGTACACTCTAGGAAAATGATCAGATGAGTTAATAATAAGTTAAACACTGAGTGACCTACAATTGCAACATTTCATATGTCTGTTGTGGAATTTTGATTATGTTTCTCATATTACTGAAAATTTAATTATCTACGCATCGTTTTGATGCAGACTGACAAGGTGTATTTCGGTGCAACTGTTGGCCGAGTTGCCAATAGGATTGGAGGGGCAAAGTTTACTTTAAATGGCACCACTTACAAATTAGTTGCCAATGAAGGCAAAAATATACTTCATGGTACTTCACTAAGTCCTTGCTTCCGTTCCACTCTTTTTAGATTCAATAATATGCCATTTCCAATTATCTGATATGCAATGTTCATTTTGACTTAAGGTGGAAAGATAGGGTTTGGCGACGTGATTTGGCGAGTGAAGAAGTTCAAACAAGATGGTCCTGCTCCTTATATCACTTTCGCATACCGCAGCGCTGATGGTGAACAAGGTAAGCTTAGGACTGAGGTTCAGATATTTTAGTTCTGAACTCTCTTTCTGTCAGTTTAAAAACTCAACTTAGTTTTGGATTTAGTAAAAACTTAAAAGTTATTGCACATTTCTTATTTCTAAAGTTCTAATACATCAACCATGTAACACAGGATTCCCTGGTGCTGTTGCTGCTTCTGTAACTTACATGCTCTATGGAAACCAAAAATTGAGTGTGATCATGAAAGCCAGAGCATTAAACAAGGCAACTCCAATTAATCTCGCTCAACACACTTACTGGAACCTTGGTGGTCATAACAGCGGTGATATCCTAAAGAACAGAGTCCAGCTATTCGCCTCACACATCACACCCACAGATGACGAGCTTATCCCCACTGGCAAGATTGACCCAGTTAAGGGCACACCCTTTGATTTCCTCAAACCACATACTGTTGGTAGCAGGATCGACAAAGTCCCCAAGGGGTACGATATCAACTACGCAGTAGATGGGCCTAATGACCGCAAACTGAAGAAGGTGGCAAAAGTTCATGACCCCAAGTCAGGCAGGTTGATGAAGCTGTGGAGTGATCAACCAGGTGTGCAGTTTTATACAGGAAACATGTTGAAAGATGTGAAGGGGAAAGGCGGTTTTGTTTATGGTCCTCATGCTGCACTATGTTTGGAAACACAAGGTTTCCCTGACGCAGTAAATCATCCCAACTTCCCTTCAGTGATTGTGAACCCAGGCAAACCATACACACATTTCATGTTGTTCCAGTTCTCGACCAAGTAAGAACAACGTATAGAGAGAGAAAAATGTTAAAACGTGATTAGGCATTCTACCCTATGGAGAGTTTTTGACATTTTTCTTTATAAATGTCATGTTGTCATCACTTCAATAACATGTGTATACTTATTTTTGAATTCCAAAGTGTTCAAACAATTTACATCAAATTAAATGCATACCCCAGAAATTTTATAATTCCAATCAATATTTGACTTTGGTGATACTGAAACAGAAAATTTTAACTTAGCTAATCAATATGGTTAAAACTAATTGGTAATTTGGTAGGTAAATCAGAAATATAGCCCATGGATGAAAAATAAATAGGGTGATTTACGAGGAG
Source organism: Coptis chinensis (assembly GCF_015680905.1). NCBI lineage: Eukaryota > Viridiplantae > Streptophyta > Magnoliopsida > Ranunculales > Ranunculaceae > Coptis > Coptis chinensis. Next base: position 18,467,963 of record NC_141456.1, on the reverse strand, counting down.
AAATGGCGGCTCTGTTTGCCAATAGTGTCGGAGTCCTCAACCCATTAACTTCCTTGGCTCCCCAAACAGGTTCTTTTTATTTTACGAGTTCTTTTAATTCATTTCAATTTAATATGTTTCCACACTTAATTAATTATAGTTGTAGGACATAGGTGGTGGAGCAGATGGGTTCACACTGCAACTCTAATCACAACTTATAAACCCCGTCAAAAATATCAAGCGAATTTACATAAAGGAATAATGAGTTGTGATGTTTCAAAAGTTGATGAGAATAATTACAAGCAAGGACAACCAAAGGTGGTGTGGATATGGACTGAAAACAAGCAAGTCATGACTAGTGCTGTTGAAAGAGGATGGAACACTTTCATTTTCACTTCTCAAAATAAACAACTCTCCCACGACTGGTCATGTTAGAACTTTTGTATTATATGATTTTGACATTTGGTTTAATTCTGTTTACTATATATAAGAAAATTTAGTGGTTGAATTAATTTATTGGTTTTGCAGCCATTGCAGTGATATCTCCTCTTTTTATTGAAGAGGGAGGGATTTTTGACAGTGAAAACCGAAGAGTGGCCTCGTTTTCGGAGATATCTTCTCCTGAAGAGCTGAATCAGTTTAAACCTGAGGATGAAGAAGCTAAGAATATTGTCATAGATTTGCTGGATTGGCAGGTGTGTCCTCTTTTCTTTGCAGGTTTAGTGATTTTAATTACCTAATGCAATCAATCTATGTTCGATATTTCAGACTGTGCAGAAGTCATTCCTTATGTATGTTCAAAATTCCCTAAATGCAGTGTACATTAGTAATTTGTGTGAAATTATTGCTTATCCAGCTTATATACTCTCATTTACTAGTTATGATTTTTCTAGGTTATACCTGCTGAGAATATTGTTGCAGCATTCCAAGACACTCAGAAGACTGTGTTTGCCATCTCAAAAACTCCCTCTGAAGCACAAATATTTTTTGAGGTAACTTCTATGTACGCTAGAGTCTGTATTAAGATGAGAGTTTCTGTATCATTTTAAGATTGTTTAATGATTCAAACACTTGATTATTTAAAATGCACCTAATTATTATAAAGCTTATGTTTTTTTAGGCCTTGGAAACAGGACTGGGTGGAGTCGTTCTGAAGGTTGAGGATGTTGATGCTGTCATTGATTTGAAGGTAGCTTCCCTGGCAATCTAGCTTTTTATTGTAATGAAGCATTGGTTCTAATCATGGCTAGTATTATCAGGGATATGTTGACAGAAGAAATGAAGTGGGGAATCTGTTAAGCTTGAATACAGCCACTGTAACACGTGTTCAAGTAGTTGGAATGGGTGATCGGGTATGTGTGGATTTGTGTACTCTCATGAGACCTGGCGAAGGACTTCTGGTTTGTGCTGGACTCTCTTTACTTGTTCATGTCACACTTACATACTTGAGATCCCAATACCACATAAATTTTGTGATGAACAAGGTGTTTTTAGGTTGGGTCCTTTGCTAGAGGGCTATTCCTCGTTCATTCCGAATGCTTGGAGTCAAATTACATTGCCAGCAGGCCTTTCCGAGTTAACGCGGTGTGTAACAGTTGTAAATTTGATTGAACTTACCGTCCAAGTTTTGAATTTTATGTTGTGTCTCGACAGGGGCCAATACATGCCTATGTAGCTGTTCCGGGAGGAAGGACCAGCTATCTTTCAGAGTTGCAGACAGGTAAAGAGGTTCTGGTAGTTGATCAGTGTGGACGGCAAAGGACGGAAATTGTTGGGCGGGTAAAGATAGAGAAAAGACCACTCATCCTCGTCGAAGCTAAGGTTTGTACAAGTTTCAAATCTGATTCTGCTTCACTTGTATTATGGGATTGAAACTGCAAAATGGTTCTTTTAAACAAGGTTGTATCATTTTTTTTTTTAAAACTCTTCCCTTTCTAAGTCAATAAGTATCTGCTGGCCTAAATTAGCTCATGTGTTTCACCAGACAGACTAATTATCATAGTATCAGATACAAGCCCAGCTGAGAGACCCATAATACAATATATTCACACTGAACCATATACTGTTGATTAAAATAGCTAAAAAATGTATTTGTGGAGGCATTTATCTTGGTTCAAACTAACGGGAATTTATTTTCAAAACGTTGGCATTTATCTAACTTGTTTGACGCCTTAAGATTTAGGCACGAGTGTTCTGAGTAAAAAACAGGGTAACTTATGATATTTATGTATGACAAGTACACGAAGATGCAATTTACTAACCCCAGCATATAATTTTGAGCACATGTTTGCATTTTATATCTAGACACGGACCGACTCCTCAATTGCACATATCTAATGTGGATATGCACAAGTGATTCTGATACGCTGTTGTTTTTCAGTTTGTTGTGCTGAACTTGTGATAAGGTGTTGATGACTAACAAAAGTTTGGATTTTATTAATGCATGGCACTTGCAGAATAGTTCGGATAACCAAACTCTCTACAGTATCCTTTTGCAGAACGCAGAGACAGTTGGCTTAGTCTGCCCCTCACGAGGTTTGCTTTAACTTCTGTCCAGTACACACTGTTTATCAAGTTCTACAGTTCATTCTCTCTCAAAGGTTCTTTGTACATTGGTGGTTGACAGGAAATGGATCTATGAAGATGGTAATTCCTGTGACTTCACTTGAAGTAGGAGATGAAATTATGTTAAGAGTGCAGGGTGAGGCTAGACATACAGGAATAGAAATCCAAGAGTTCGTCCTTGAGAAGTAATCCTGTGACCTGCCTATCTCGCAGCATGCAAGTTTTACTAGATCAGCAACATTAACAAGATTTTGTTAGCTTGTGGTCAGCATTTCATAAATGTACACATCTGAATATTAAGCATTTTAATCATGTAATGGACTTATTTACACTTTTAATCAAGTAATGGTACGTATAAGTGTTCATGATCTCGTAATGTACAGTGCTTATGAAGAATTCAATTCATTTGAATCAAACTACAACCAGGATCTTGTTTACTCACTCCCTTAATCCTCATTTCTGTTCTTACATCCTTTACATTATCCCAATCACCCGCATTTGCATACACATTAGATTGGAGAACACAATTACCACTATCGTAAGGGTCCAGTTCGAGTAAGCGATTTACGATTTTACTTGTTAGACTGGTATTGCCCTGGTCTTTACAAGCTCCAAGCAACATACGCCACATGATCACATCTGGGGTTATTGGCATATCTTCCACAAAGTGAAATGCCTCACCAACTAGCCCTGCTCTACATAGAAGATCCACCATGCATCCGTAGTGCATCAGTCCTGGAGTCATGTCATAGTCCTCTATCATGGATCGGAAACATTTACGCCCCTCATCTATCAAACCAGAATGACTACATGCAGCTAAGAGGCTGATGAAGAAAATTTCATCTGGTCTGAATCCTTCCCTCTGCATTTGACAGAATCGGATAAGAGCGGCTACCCCATGACCATGCATTGCTAACCCTTGTATCATAGTGCTCCACGACAGTAACGTTTTCTCTTCCATCTGATCGAAAACTTGACAAGCTTTCTTTATGTTGCCACATTTAGCATGCATATTAATAAGAGCATTTGACATACAAATATCATTCCCCTCAAACCCATTCTTCTTGACATAGTTATCTATCCACTCCCCTAGCTCAAAGGTTCCTAACTTTGCACACATGGAAATAACACCCAAAATGGTAACCTCATCAGGCTGCACATTCACAGAGTCCATTTCTTTTAACAAACCCAAAGCCTTGCCTGGACGGTTATTATCGCTACAACCATTCATCATTGTTGTCCAAGAAACAACATTCCTTACCGGCATCCTTCGGAAAAGCTTGTGAGCACTATCCAAACTTCCACATTTCGAATACAGGTGTAGTAACGCATTATAAACAAACACATCAATGTTGAAAATGTTTTTAAGTACATAACTATGTATCTGTTTTCCTTCTCTCAAAGCTCTCAAACAAGAACAAGCCGACAGAACACTAACTGCAGTAACCACATTCATTCTCACATTCTCCTTAACCATATAACGCAAAACTAAAAGCGCCTTTTCAGCGTAACTCCTCTGGGCATACATAGTAACAAGTGCATTCCACAAAACTACATCTCTTTCAGTGGTTTCATCAAAGACCCTTTGCGCTGAATCCATGTCATCAAACAAACCATACATATTAACAAGTGAAGTGACTATAATCATCTCTATATCAAAACCCATTTTCATAATCTGTCCATGTATTTGTCCACCACCAAAACTCCATGACATAAGTCCACATGCCTTAATGGCATATAAAAGAGTGTAACTATCTACACTCCACTCCATTTTCCTAACATGGGCATACACTAATATTGTTTCTACTGGGTTTTTCTCTTCTAAATAACCTTTAATAATAGTGTTCCAAGTGTAAGTATCTAGTCCATTGATTCTCTCAGCTATTAAACGTGCGACGCAAGTTGTTTTACTAGTGGCAAAAGATGCAATGAGTTTTGAGGATGCAGGTGGGTTGTGAATGAGACCTGTGGATATCATTTGTGCATGGATTTGGTTAAGTTGGTTTTTGTTTTTGTATTTTTGTAAGAGGGGTATGAGGTCATTAGAGAGGGTTTTGGTGGTTATTACAGTTATAGGTCGTTGAGATTTCGTTGGTTTGATTTGGGTGGAAAGGGCTTTGATGATGATTGAAGTACTTGCGTTAGATGGATGTGGAGGCATGGAGTGCTTTGGTTGGATTACTGTTCACTAATTTATACAAGTACAAAACTACTTCAGTGCGCAGGTATCCGCAATTCAGCGCATTCTATTGGCGTCTTTGAAGTGGATTCAGCTAATCAGGCTTTGAATTGTACTTATAAAATTGAATTACAACAATCAATGTCGGTCACCGGCCCCTAATGCTCCGTAGATGCTCGACAAGGTCGCTTTTAAGTCTATCATGCATAGTCTTTGATTGAACTCGTAGAGTCCCCTCAATGTAGTGTTCCCGAGTAGGTGGGATTTGTGGTTGCCCTTCTGGATCAGGAATGTACCTCCTCATTTCATAATTTTTATTTTTAGCTCTGATTATCATATTGTGCAATATGATACATGCTCTCATAACAGTACTCCATTGTCTTCACATACCATAATTTGCAAGCTTTTGCCAAAATCCCAAATTTAGATTGCAAAACTCCAAAAGCTCTTTCAATATCTTTCCTTGCAGCTTTTTGCATCGTCGCGAACCACTTCGTCTTTAGAGCATTAGAGTTTGAAATTGTTTGTATAAATACCGCATAGTCAGGATAGATACCATTAGCTAAATAATAACCCATATTATAGTTATGCTGATTTACATCAAAATAAATAGGTGGAGAAATATCTCAAATACCGGCAAGTTGTCCAACACGTTGATGTCATTGTGTAACCCTGACATCACAAAGAAAGAATGTCATATCCACAGGTCTTCGGTTGCAACAGCTTTGAGAATAACAGATGGTTTTCCACCACTGTAAGCATCTTGCCATCCAGTTGGACAATTATGTCATTCCCAATGCATACAATCAATGCTTCCCAACATACTTGACCATCCACGTATGGTAGAATGTGCAAACAACCATTCTGTATCTGCAATATTTGGCATTCGTAAGTAGACTGAACCGTACAATTTGATAATTGCATCACAGAAATGCCTGGTTGCAAGTATCATCGGAAATGTATAATTGATCGTCCAATTGATCAGCCACCGTACCATAACCAAGTATACGCAAAGCTGCAGCCACCTTGATCAGAGGATCTATACTAGGTTTACCAGTATTGTTAAATTTAGGCTGAAAGTACTTAAAATGAGTCTGAATATTGTTGAAGATGTGAAGAAATAAAGATTTTTTCATACGAAAGCACCGTTTGAAATCCTCTTTCGGAAAGACAGGACGATCGACGAAGTAGTTGGCTTTCAAGATTTGCAAAGTCAGAGCATAATTTCTATGTTTTACTTTTCGACCCTTCTTTGAACCACCATGTGGTGCCTTCGGAGCATGTAGTTGTGCTTGTGCAAGTACAGCCAAATGGTGCTTTATAAGGAGAATGACGTTAACAAATTCTTCATCAAGACTATCTACCGAGTCTTCCGCTGGAGAAGATGAAAAAGAAGACGACGATGAAGATGAAGATGAAGATTGAATGGGAAACATCTCATACACTTCATGATCCATTTTTTTGGCAATGTGTGTGTGTGTTGTTTGTTAAGGATTGATGTGAAATGGTTAAGTTGTTTGATAAAAATATTTGAGTTGAGAGTGTATGTAAAATGAAGAAGGAAATGAGTGTAGATATAGTTGGTAGAAATCCGGCCGTTTTTTGCCCGTTGGAGCATGCGACAGTAGGAGTGGCGCGCAACAGTGGTAGTGGCGCGCCGTAGTTGTGGTCAAAGTCAAAAAAATGGGGCGACATTAGTACTAGCGCGCGACATTACTATTGTCGCTCCGCATCCGCATCCAAATTGCCAAATTTGCGAACAAAAATGCGAACAGACAGATTATGCAACCATGAATGAGGCCATCTAGAGATGGAATTCTGAGAAATTCCGAATTTTTTCTTCAAATATGAAGAAAAATACATATTATACTACCACCTAGAAATGGTCTTAAAATGTTGATTGCCGTGGTTGTAGTGGGTGAAGGTGTTTGGTTAAAATTTCGAATGGATACTTCTATATAGAAGAAACAACCCCACGTTTGATTTGTTTTGATGAAAATTTCAGTTCATTAATCCAAATCCAAAAATTGGAGAGGAAAAATTATTGTAATTATTCACTCACAATCCCCTATAGCTAAATCCGGTACACAATTAACCATGCAAGCTGAACTCAAAAGTGTAAAGTAGTGTACTTGATTCTAACATGACAAAACTACTTTGCAGTGATTTTTCTTTATGTTCGTGGGTAGTGTTCTATTGCTACAAAATCATTATTTGTTATGCTAATATGATGATATATGAAAATTTTAGTTTGCTCCAATATCTCCAGAATTAAACCTTTTGCAATTCCCCTCCGCTCCGCCATTCAATGCCAAGTGAGGCTAAATATGAATAGATATAAAGGTAACAAGTCAGAAAATAAAGTTATCACAGTAGAAAGCATGTTTATGTGAACACGCATCCAACATTTTGGAAACAAACACAAATAACATTTTCAAAACGGTGGGTCGGTTAGTTTGTAAAAAGCGTTGGGCTCATAACGAGGCCCATGGAAATCTAAATTTCTAACCTTGTGACCATCATAAACAATCTCGTAATTCTCGCGAGATCTACGTCCAATGACATATCATTATTATATCGTCTTCAAAAACCCTAATAATTTCGACCCGAAACAAACCTAGGGTTTCGTCTGTCTTTCAACTTTTCAAACCCGAGATTTCTCAGTTTACTGACTTCCACCGGAATTTCGTGCCGGATTTCAATTCCGAAACCAAAACACTGGTATTTTCTGGCAGAAGCAAAGCTCAAAAAGGTTCAATCTTTATCTTTAATTTATTTGATTAATTGTGATATGAAATAATAAATCGGAATATCGATTGAAATTAACATAAAATTTCATGTTTGTAGAGTTTAGATAAAAAAAGAAAAAGAAAAGAATGGTTAGATCAAAAGACATAGCATGGGAACACTGCACAGAAGTAGATGGAAGTACAAACAAGACACAATGTAATTACTGTCATAAGATAATGCATGGTGGTGGGATAACAAGATTGAAGCACCATCTAGCTGGAGGTTATGATGTTGAGAAGTGTGCAAACTGTGGGGAAGATGTTAGTAACTTGTTTAAAGCTTTACTCGAAGGTTATCAACAGTCTAATTTTACTAAACGTGGTACACCAAGGAAACGTCGTTCCCAAGCTATTGTTGCTACTAGTCAAGAAGAGTTTGAGTATACTATGGAATTTGAGGATGCTAGAGCGTTGTCTATTTCTGACGAGTTGGATAAAGACCATAGGCATAAGTCCAATGAGATTGGGTGGAAACATTGTACCAAAATCGATGGGAATACGAATAAGACACAGTGTAATTACTGTCATAAGATTATGAATGGTGGTGGGATAACTAGACTGAAGCACCATCTTGCGGGGGGTTATGATGTTGAGAGTTGTTCCAAATGTGGGGAAGATGTTAGTAATTTGTTTAAAGCTATGCTTGATGGGCATCAACAGTCTAAGTATAATAAGAGTGGTACTCTTCGTAAACGTTACCGAAGAGCGGATTTAACTCCTATTCAAGTGAGCTATGATTTGGAGTCTGATGTTGAACTTCATCTTGCTAGGACACAATCTGTTTATGAGCCTAAGGGAACTTTTCGCTCTAGTTCACTTAAAAGGATGAGTTATATTCCAACAGTTTGCCAGAACCAACCAAAGCTCGTATGGATATGGACTACGAACAAGCAAGTCATGACTGCAGCTGTTGAGAGAGGATGGAACACTTTCATCTTTACATCTCAAAATAGAGACCTTGCCAATGAGTGGTCATGTAAGAAGTTAAAGAAATTTGATATTGCTTTTAATATTTCACTTGGATATATAAGAAAATTATTGCTGAAAAGTTCACTGTTTTGTTTTTTGTGACAGCAATAGCATCGATATATCCCCTCTTTATTGAAGGTGAGGGGCTTTTCGACAGTGAAAATAGGAAACTCGCCATGTTTCATAAGATATCTTCCGCCAAAGAGCTAAATAAGCTTCAAGCTGTGGATGAAGAAATAAAGAATGTTGTCCTAGATTTGCACTGGCAGGTATCATTAGCCTTTGGAATTTCTTTAAATTTGGTGGAGTGCCTAGTCCTTGACAATGTAGTTAATGGTGTTTACCATGTCATGTTTTCTGTATGTAAACACCATGTTTTTTATGTTGTCGGATTGTAGTGCCTGCAGTTAGGTTTTAATTACATGATCGAATCCACTTATTATGTTGCATGTGAAGATTCTGGAAGAGGTTTTGGACCTTTGCACATTAGTTACGTAATTAACAGTTCTATTATTGCACACTTAATTCAGATACACAACCCTGGATGCAATGATGTGTAGTCTCGTACTATTTCTTATTTCAGTGCTATATCCATTCTTGCTTCTTTCTAAGAATAACTAACCCCTTTGAAAGTGAGTTGTCATTTGGGATGTAGCATTTATTCTCTACTCGCACTTTGAGCTTCCTTTTTCACAACGTTTGGTTATGATTTCAATAGGTGATTCCTTCTGAGACTGTCGTTGCAGCACTCCAAGACACTCAAAAGGCAGTGTTTGCCATATCAAAAACTCCGTCTGAAGCAAAGATACTTATCGAGGTAATTTTTCATATACTCTAAAATATGAATTAAGAAAAGTACTTGAGGGTAAAGCCTGAAACTTGTTAACTTTCTGAAATAATGTTATTTCAACCGTGATGCACTATGCAGTCAAACTGCACCTAGGCTTTCCTAGGCTCTAGCTTACCCTTTTTGCCTCGTGCGAGGGAGCCTAGTATTGCCTAGACTTGCAAATAGACCCTATCCTGTCCCTGCATCTTTTACATCATAAATTTCCTTTGTCTTTTAGGTCTTCGAGCAAGGACTGGGTGGAGTTGTTTTGAAGGTCGAAGATGTTGATGCTGTCCATGAATTGAAGGTAATTTATCTTGGAGTAGAGGTTTCTGCTATAGTGAGGTGTTGTGTCTAATCATGGCTGCTGTTATCAGGACTGTATTGACAGAAGGTGTGAAATGGGGAATCCATTGAACTTGGTTAAAGCTACTGTTACACGTGTTCAAGTAGTTGGAATGGGTGATTGCGTATGTGTTGATTTGTGCACTCTCATGAGGCCCGGCGAGGGCATTCTGGTCTGTCCTAGACTCCGAATTTGTCACATCACTCCAATTAATGTAAAATCTCTTCTATAATATTAGATTTCTGATGAACAATGTGTTGTATAGGTTGGATCCAATGATAAGGGGCTATTCCTTGTTCCTCCAGAATGTGAGGAATCAAATTACGTTGTCAGAAGGGCTTTCCGCGTCAATGCAGTAAGTATTAGTTATAAATTTGACTCGAATTGATTCTAAAACTGCTATTTTCTTGTTGAGCTGATGTGCACACTAGACTGGATTCCCGTTTTGACTCTTGTCCTTAAACATATGAATTAGTTATCTGCTGTTGAGTAACAAACCCTATTTCGAATTTTTGTCACCTTAAAAAGTGATTTTCATTTCCAAACTTCTTTGATCTCAGTCATGCTACATATACTGAATCTTTTATCTGTTTGTATATTTTGTACATCTTTGTTGATTTGTCAAGTTCAGCATACATCTTGGCAACGGACTTCAGTATCAGCTAGCACGAAGTAATCTTTAAGTTTCTTTTGTGATTTACAGGGGCCAGTACATACCTATGTAGCTGTACCAGGAGGAAAGACCAGCTACCTTTCAGAGTTGCACGAAGGTAAAGAGGTTCTTGTAGTGCACGAAAGTGGACGGCAAAGGACAGGAATGGTTGGACGGGTAATGATAGAGAAAACTCATTTCATCCTGGTGGAGGCTAAGGTTTGTATTGCTTAGGTATCTTTATCTTGTTCTGTTAATTATTGAAACACAAAGCATTCGAATCATACAAATGTTTGGCTCTTGCAGAATAGTTCAGATAACCAAACCCTCTACAGCATCCTTTTGCAGAATGCAGCGACAGTTGGGCTAGTCTGTCCCTTTCAAGGTCTGCTCTATTTTCTAGTGAGAACACTGTCCTAGTGCGTCACATTCATTCTCATATTGGTTTTTTTGTGCTCATTGATTTTGACAGGAAATAAACCTAGAAAAATGGTACATCCGGTGACCTCACTTGTTGTGGGTGATGAAGTTATGTTAAAAGTGCAGGGTGGAACTCAAACTCAAAATACAGGAGTAGAAATCCCAAAGTTTACACCCACACAAAGAATCCAAGAAGATGCAACCCCACAAAGAATCTTAGAAAATGCATCCCCAGAGATGATCCAAGAAGATGAAAGTCTTATACCACCAGAGATAATTCAAGAAGATGCAAGTCATATCCCCCTAGAGATGATTGAAGAAGATGCAAGTCATATGTCCCTAGAGATAATCCAAGAAGATGGAAGTCTTGTACCCCCACAGATAATCCAAGAAGATGGAAGTCTTATACCCCCACAAATAATCCAAGAAGATGTAAGTCTTCCCAGGTCAGATGAAGTTTAGAGGGGATTGCTCTAGTTGCTTAGCAACTTTAACATGTAACCTTTGTTTTGGGGATATGTGAAATTATCGTTACTCTAGTTCTTAAATTTTAAAAGTTTAGTTCCAACTCTTTGCCTGTGTACTCGGTCGGTCACTTATGCACAATTCAGTTTAATTCTGGTACTCACCCAGAATCCCCGTTATTTTCTCATCTGTTCTTACATTTTTAAAACTGGCGCCATTCACTCATTTTTATGCATCAAGATTGGATACGACATACGGGAATACATAACAATTACCAATATACTAAGATTTATAGTTTATTCTTGGATTTCTTGCCTAAGGTACTCATGTTTGATTCACGAGACTGACAGTGGCATTGTTCCTACATGCTCCAAGCAACAAGTTGGACATCATCACATAAAGCCATAATGGGTTATTGGCGTTTCCTCAAAAGTCTTTGATGGTCATCAATTCTGATCTTCAACAAAATTTAAATGGAATGGCTAATGTAGAAAACCTAATTAATGCTAAATCCCACCGTAAGTCTATATATTTCGGTTCAAAACTTGTCAAACAAAAGTTGAAAAATTGGTGGGGGAGTGAAAAGAGTCCTGACGGAATCCATATTGTGTTCGGCAGACAAAAAAAAAACAATTATTACAAGTGTGTCATTGGTCCCAAAAAATTGAATTCAAAACCCTTGCAAAGAGTCCCACGACGGAATTCATTGTTCGGGTCAAGAAAAAAACAATTTATATTTTTTCAAGTTCAAATCCCAAACGTGTCATTGAGACTTAGTCCCCAATTTTGAAAAACAAAAAGTTCAATTGGCCTTCGACCGGTGTGGGCACACATCGCTTGACTAAGTTAAAAATCCACATCGTTGGGACTTAGTTTTTTATTGTGGCCATATCGTTGGTTTGCACAATGAATCCACCTAAATTTGGTTATTTAAGCTTGGGTTTTCCAATTCAATTTTTTGGGACCAATGACACATTTGTAATATATATATATATATATATATATATATATATATATATATATATATATATATATATATATATATATATATATATATATTGTGGTCCGTCAATAACAAATACTATTGAAAATTTTAACCGAAAACAAAACAAGGGTAAAATAATAAAATCAAAATTAAAGAAGAGTCATATTACTGATGGACTCCATATTGTGCTAGGCAGACCCTAAAAAAAACAATTACTACAAGTGTGCTATTAGTCCCAAAAAGTTGTTTTGTGTTGGGCACCTCCCAAAACCAACGTGAATTTTCACTTTTCAACCTTTCTCTTCTATTTTATTCTCTTCTCTTCCACCATCCTAAATCTTAAACTATGAAAACTATATCCTAACACTAACATTAAACACTAGGGCTGAATATGCACGTGATTAGGGCTGAATATGCATGTGTCAATTGGTCGAATGAGAAAAAATTCAAAACCCTGCTTAAACGACCCTGGCCAGGTCGTTCATTACAAGAAATCAAACGGTTTGGTCACACCGTCTGGACTGAGTCCAAAACGATATGGCCATGTCGTTTGGGATTTGGACTTAGAAAAATCCCCAACGATATGGCTACACTGTTTGGACTAAGTCTCCAATGATATGGTCACACCGTTTGGACTAAGTCCCCAACGATATTACTACACCGTTTGGGATTTGAACTTTGAAAAATATAAAGTTCTGTTTTTGGTCTCTTGACCGGTGTGGGCACATCGTTTGGACTAAGTCCCAAACTTAACGGTGTGGCCAAGTCGTTTAGGACTTAGTCCAAAGTCCAAACGATGTGACCACACTGGTAAGTTTTTTTCTAAGTCCAAATCCCAAATGACATGGCCACATCGTTTTGGACTTAGTCCGCATTCGGCAAATGTGACCGCATCGCTTGGTTTGCACAAATGAATCCACTTAGTCGGGTCGAATTCAACTTTTTGGAATGACACATTTGTAATAATTGTTTTTTTTTGACTTTTTGGGACCAATGACACTAGTAATAATTGTTTTTTTTTTGGGTAACACAATATGGGTCTGTAAGTAACAAATACCTTAAAGAAATATATAGTGGAAATATTTTAAGTATCGTAAAAAAAATTTATTAAGAGTGACCCAACTAACAAGTAAACTATATCTCAACTAAATCCTAATTAAAACATCCCGTACGAAATATTTAAAAATAACAAAAAAATAATAAAAATAAAAATCTTTCAATTCTACCCAAACAAATTCTTTTTCTTCCTAAACTCTTTTCATTCAATTATAATGTGTTCTTAAAAACACTAACAAACTTTCAAGCCCACAAACTCTTTTCATTCAATCCCAATGTATTATTCTTATAAAAAAGCAAACAAACAAATAACAACGAAAACGAAAATAAATTTTTTTATGAGTTCTTATCTAAACATAATAAAACGGGAGACCTTAAAATTAGTGGAAGTGTGCCTTTGAATATCTACATACAGTTTGGATGTTAATTAGTTGAAGATTTTATTAGTTACTTAGATCGAGAGCTCAATCGATCTTCAAGCTAAAAAATTTAGCAGCAATTTTTTTTGTTCACCTCTTCCTATTTAGCCATTTAGGGGAAAAAACAACTACTAAAGAAAATGATGCAGCTATTTAAAGATCTCACAAAAATAAAACTTGAATAAAAAAAAAATTAGACCTCAAAAATTGTCATCTAGTAACATTACAACATTTTCCTCAACGAATATGACTATGCCATTTTATACTATTGTAAGTCAATCTTTGTTAGTATAAAATACAATTCTCAAGTTTATAAATTACATGGCAGCTAGAGGTAATGACTTGGGTGGCTCTGTTCAGACAAAGGCTCGCTGGATATTATAATCTGGTTAAAAAGGTATTCGTTGTTGTTTTTTTGTGGTCGTTTTTGTCCTTTATCTTGAATATCATAATTCGAATTTGATTTTCTTATTCAATTTTTTCCATTTGCAGTTGGGAAACTCGTCATTTCTCTTGAAGGAGGTTACAATCGTGAAGCCACAAATTTCTTGGCTGTTGCATCTCAAACTTCAAAATCAATTGATGAGGTAGTATGTTGTTGTTGTTGTTTTTTTTTTTGTTCCATCCCAATTCAATGGGAACACTCTCTCTAACTGGTGATTGAGCTTACTACGCTTATTTAAATTGTAGGTTATTTCACTAGAAAAAAATAGAAATGCATGAAAAATAACATTTAGAAATGATGATGAACGAGAAGTATAACAAAATCAAGAAGAAAAAGTAAAAGCAAACTTTATAATTCTTGTTATATTGATCAACTCATTATGAGTTTAAATAAAGAGATTACATCGTTTTAACATTAACATGGAAGTAAAACATATAAAATATACTCCAACATTTGTATTCCTATCCTACCATGTGTAGTTGAGATATTATTCCAAGAGCTTGGTAGAAATTAACATAGTGTGAAGCTCCAGCTGCCAAATAAACATGAATAAATTATGATAACATCCGTTAAATAAGCTTCGAATGCACGTCAACAGGTTGTTCTCTTATTAAGATAGCACCAAAAAGATTGGACTCCTCTTCATAATGTAGCACCAACAAGCAAAATCTCTTCCATAAAGCTATAATGGGATATTGATGTCTCGTTTGGTTAAGTCAAACAAAAATTGGCGGGGGGATTGAAAATTTTAACCCAAAGCAAAACAAGGGTAAACTAGTAAATTAAAAAAGGAATGAAATATATCGTGAAAAGATTATAAGTATCGTAAAACAAATAGAAAGGGTATTTCTTTTCGACTCAAAACGAGAACACCAAAATAAGGGTTTTCCTTCTTAGTATCGACGAAATACGGAAACCGGGACGAAACTTTTTAGTGGATATCGGTAAGAACCAAGAACAAAACTTGATAATTTATCTTTTCCTTTCAACTGAAACATGAATAATTATGTGTATATTCTGTATAATGTAACTTGATCTGGTTGAAATATTTAGTTAAAAGATGGAGATATATGTGATGAAATTTTAATTTATTAATGATATTAATGACTGAGTTAATGTTTGTTCAGAATGGGTAAGAAGAAAGATATTGCATGGGAACATTGTACTATAGTGGATGGGACTACAGGAAAGACAAAGTGTAATTACTGTGATAAGGTTATGAATGGTGGTGGTATAACTAGACTGAAGCACCATTTGGTTGGTGGTTTTGATGTTGAGAAATGTTCTAAGTGTAGTGAAGAAGTAAGCAATTTGTTTAGACACATGGTTAATGAGCGACATGTGTCTAAGTATATTAAGCGTCGTAATGCGCGGACTACCCCGCGGAAACGCTATACCAAAGCTATATGTGCTCCTCTTCAAGAAGGATTAAGTGGGGAGGCTGTTTTGGAACTTCAGGATGGGAGCGCTCTACTGAGTACTCCCATGCACGAAGACTTCGATAAGGAGTCTGATGAGGAAACTCCGGATGCAAGTGCTATAGTGCTCGCTGAAGAGGTTGAAGGTGACCACGGACATACTAATGATATTGGTTGGCAGCATTGTACAAAGGTCGATGGAAGTCCAAACAAGACACAGTGTAATTACTGTCATAAGGTTATGAATGGTGGTGGGATAACCAGACTGAAGCACCATCTGGTTGGAGGTTTTGATGTCGAGAAATGCTTAGAATGTGGGGAAGAAGTCAGGGATTTGTTCAAATATATGCTTGATGAGGAGAAACAGTCTAAGTATACTAAACGTGCTACCCCAAGGAAGCGCACCTCAAGTGCCTTGCTTACTCCCACTCAAGAAGGCTCAGATGTCGTGTCTGATATTGAACGTCAGCATGCAAGGGCCTTAATAGTTGCTGACCACTTGGAAAGTGGCTCGGGGCATAAGAATGATATTGGGTGGCAGCACTGTTCAAGAATTGATGGAAATTCAAACAAGACACGATGTAATTACTGTGATAAGATTATGAATGGTGGTGGTATAACCCGACTGAAGCGCCACCTGGCCGGAGGTTATTACGACGTGGAGAAGTGTTCAAAATGTGGGGAAGATGTTAGTGACTTGTTCAAAGCTTTGCTTGATGGGTATCGAAATTCTAAAAGAACCAAACGTGGTGCACGGAAGCGTGCCACGAGTGCCTTGTCTACTCCCATTCAGCATGCAAAAGGCCAATCAGTTGCATGTCTGGACTCAGGGGGGTCTCAAACGAAGCTGGTGTTGATATGGACTGAGAGCACGGAAGTCATGACTGCAGCTGTCGAGAACGGCTGGAACACTTTCATTTTCCCTGCTCAAAAGAGAGACCTTGCATATGAGTGGTCATGTAAGAAGTCAAGGGTGAATTGAATTGCAATCTGTCTTTAGATTTGTTATATTCATAATGCTTATAATTAAATGAACACATATTTTTCTGATTGTGGCAGCAATAGCAACAATATGCCCTCTCTTTGTTGAAGATGGGGGACTTTTCGACGTTGAAAACAGAAGAATTGCTTGGTTTTATGAGATATCTTCCCCGGAAGAGTTAAACAAACTTCAAGTTGTGGATGAAGAAGTAAAGAATATAGTTGTTGATCTGCTTGACAGGCAGGTATGTCCCATTCCAGCCCATTCCCTTATTTCCGCATGTGTGGGGATTCAGCTATAACTAGTGTTATGCTTGATATAGTACCATTACGATGTAACTAAAGGTATTTACTGTGTATTCTTGTCAAGTCTTATGTGCATGGATATTTATTATTATTATAAATGTATATTAATATTTCGTTACACAAGTTTATTGGCGGATTTGGCGATAGTTAGGATTTGTGTACGTGACACGATCCTTTTATGACCTTGAGTGTTGCCCACCCCAGAGGTTTCGTTAGGCATGAACATCCTCTTGTTAGAATTGTAAGTATCGATATGATGATATATATTGTTGTACCTTGCTTTTAGCAGCTTGGCAAACAAAATGAATAATTAGTAATTTAGAAAATGTCTTTAGAGTGCTGCAGTAGTATATTCCACTTCATCTAGCATCTGAGGGGTAACAATTCAAGGAAGATTCTCGAAAAGGTTGTGACCCTTTGCATTTTATTTGCTTAACGGTACTGTTCTTGCATGCACATGTTAGATTTCACACCCCCCTTGAATGCAGCAAGTAATTTGTAACAACTTAATTAAATTCACACTTACATCAAAAATTTAAAACAAATCAAGAACCCTAAAAGTGTCTCTTTTATTTAATCTTCTCAAAACTCATAAAACATCAACTCCCTAAACCTATGATTCATAGCATTATTTCCTCTACTCACTTTTAAAGTTTCCTTTTTCCCAATGTGTGATTCCACCAGGCGGTTTCTTCTGAGAACATTGTTGCAGCATTGCAAGACACTCAGAAGGCAGTGTTTGCCATCTCAAATACTCCCTCTGAAGCGAAGATATTTCTTGAGGTAATGCTTTTTAGACTCCTGAATATGAACTAAGAAAAGACTAAGCAGGAAACCTCCTGAGATTTGTGGACTTTCAGGAATGTTGTCATTGTGCAGTCAAGAGCGCCCCTAGGCACTCCTAGGGGAACCTACTGTCACCTAGGCTCGTGCTACGTCTTAGGTAGTTTATGCGTCTTTAACTGCGTAGTGACCGACTGATCGTAGTCTCAACCTTTTATTTGCACCTACTTTCCCTTCAGGCCTTGGACGAAGGACTGGGTGGAGTTGTTTTGAAAATTGAAGATGTTGATGCTGTCCACGAATTGAAGGTAATTGTTCTGGTATTAGAGGTTTGACTGTACTGAGGTATTGCTTCTAATATGCTTTAGTATTATCAGGGCTTTGTTGATAAAAGACATGAAATGGTAAATCTGTTAAACTTGATTAAAGCTACTGTAACACGTGTTCAAGTACTTGGAATGGGTGATCGGGTATGCATGGATTTATGTAGTCTCATGAGGCCTGGCGAAGGAATTCTGGTTTGTCCTTAACTAATATTTCTTCATGGCACTCCAATTTACTTAAGATCCAATTTACAACTGTTAGTTTGTGATGTCAACATGTCATTATAATTTACTTATGATCCCTGTTACAATATCAGGTTGGATCCCATGACAGGGGGCTATTTCTTGTTCCTCCAGAAAGTGAGGAAGCAAACTATGTTGCCAGCAGGGCTTTCCGAGTCAATGCAGTGAGTATACTTCGAAATTTGACTCTATTTGATTGTTGACTGCTAAATGCTTTTGTTTCTTGGAACTGATGTCTTGTTGACTGGGTTTCTGTTCATGTTTTCTCTCCAAGCATGAGCTATTTTTTTACGTCTGAGTTAGGAAAAAGTTTTTCGAAATTTTGTCACTTTTTGGTTTCAATCGTGCCTCAATAGTGAAGCTTTTGCCCAATAATATAATATATCCAGCATACAATTTGGGAAATAACTTTACTACCAATCAGCTTTTATTTCTTTAGGTAAACCAGCTTAAACTAGTCATCACTTTCTTTCGGATTTGCAGGGGCCAGTACATGCCTATGTAGCTATACCAGGAGGGAAGACCAGCTACCTCTCAGAGTTGCAGGAAGGTAAAGAGGTTCTCGTAGTACATCAAAGTGGTCAACAGAGGACAGCACTTATTGGACGTGTTACTATAGAGAATAGACCACTGATACTTGTGGAGGCGAAGGTTTGAATTAGTCAGAGATCTTGTTTTCTTTGATGTTCAAGCAACAAGCTTTAAAAAATTGCAAATGAAAAAGGGGGGGGGAGCATAATTTTTTAGACTGTTGCATCAATTTTGTGAACTTCTTCATTAGCTCAGAATAATGCTCCAAGTGCCTGACATTGAGCAAAACATAAGTTTTGCTAGAAGTTCCTATAGGCTAGAACCAGTTTCCGGAACCCTTGCACCACCTATGTAAATAAGTATACAAAAGAATATGCTATAAAAAGTGCTTATGATATTATGTTGATGAAACTTAATTTACATTACAGTGAGGAAAAGATATAAATGACAACAGACATTCAATAACAAAATACAGACACATTATCCTCTCAACTATTGTGATAGAAGAACACATTGAGAAGAAAAAAAATGTATTGATGATCACCCAATCTGCTCTAGAAATAAAAAACAAACATAATCAAATTTCTGTTCGACATTTTTTTCTTTTCTTAGTAATACATTAGCATGGTTACACAATTTATTAATGCGAGCATGTCATCCTGAATGCACGTGTTTGCACTTCTTTTGAGACAACCATTCTAGATGCTCAAAATGGTCATATGTAATGTGAATGTGTATACACTAATTGATTTGCTAATATATTTCAGTTTGTTCTTAATTCCGTTTTAACCTGATTTGTTTATGTTTATGTGAATTACTAGAGTAGTTTGGATCTTACAGTTTTTTTTTTGCATACGCAGAGTAGTTTAGATAACCACACTCTCTACAGCATCCTTTTAGATAATACTGGAACTGTTGGCCTTGTCAGTCCCTCGCAAATGGTAATTCCAGTGACTTCGCTTGTTGTTGGAGATGAAATTATGTTAAGAGTGCAAGGTGAGAGTCGACATACAGGAATTGATATCCGAGACATAATCCCATCTTAAGATGATATTGAAGCACTTTGGGTACTTCTCTGCAGATGATGTTAAGAGCATATTTCTTGTGTACTTGGCAATTTAAACATTTGACTAATCATGTATTTTGGTCTTTAAAATATTAATTTAAACACATTGGATACATTCTTCCCAATGCCGGGTAGCCTTTTGCAGAACTGAGTTCACTATTGGAACTCAGCCAGCATAAAAAGCTGTCCACTCTTAGACATTTTATTTTCATGCATCTTCCATATTAACACGTATTGCACTGATCATTTATCAGGAAAGAGCAGGTTCCTAACATCACTGATCCGCAGGTTGATTATTAAAGTTCCCTTCATACTCAGATAAATACTTTTCAAAAGAAAGAGGAAACGGAAAAGAGAAAAAACTTCTCAGGGAGATATGTTGCAGACCTACCCCTTGTAATAGGTGTGATATGGTTTTTTAATGTATTAGATCACAGAAACGAGAGGAAATTTGTGTCTATCACAAGAAATCCTGATACTATGATCTTTGTTATGTACCCACAGACCTATAAATTGGGCATGCAAATGTAATAACAGCCTTAGAGGTTACTTGTGCTCTCTGCTAAACTAGCATGTGATGCAATGACCATCATCTACTCCAAGTGAAAATATAGAGTTTGTAATTCAGGTTTCCAAAGTTTTTTCCGCAGCTTTAACAGTCTCATGAAACACGCCTGATTTGCACAAATTCTGTGAGATAGAAGCACATAACAAAACCTCTACACCATGGCTACAAAACAATGCTGATAAACATTGTAGAACTGTAAATTCAGTAACATGTATGCATTATTAGAGACTCTGCCACTTTCCTGAAAGCTAAGTTTACCACCTTGAATTATTTTGTAGAAAAAAACAAAGCAAAAAAATTACATAAGACAAGGTCTACTAAACAAACAAAGTTCCAGTACACAGCAACAAGCTGGGTTGAGTTCAGTGTGCAGATTGTGATGTGGCTGTCTTCTTGAAATCAATCTTGTCGACTTTGACCTCTCCGTCAATGAGTTCATAAACATAGACCACAACACGCAGTGCATCAATGTCCATGAGGACAAAACTAGGGTTAACATCATAAGTAATGCTACTGTAGGCGCCTGTTGCAGAACCTGGATTTATAACAACACCACCCTCGTGCTTGTAGGCTTTGAATTGATGAGTATGGCCTGTCACAAGAATGTCCACATCCAACTGCCTCTGCAGCATGGCCAGAGAATCCAGGTCGCCCCATGGAACAACCTTGATAAGACAGCCAGAAGCATGTGAGCAAATCTAAAATCAAGACGAAATCTAGAGATATAAGAAGAAGAAACAGACCTGATGACCATGGCACAAACCAAGCTTGAACTGACCAATGGTAAGAGTCTTGGTCTCGGGGTAGCGAGCATCTTCATCATATTCACCTCGAGTAATGTGCATGTCAGGGCAAAGGCTCTTCAAGTAATCATGAACTTCCTGTTTATTTCAAATTATTCGGTTACAAAAACTTGATAAGTCGACATGTAGAAAAAACAAATTCGATTGAGTTATTACCTTGATGCAGAGATTTCCAGTGCAGATGATGTGCTGGATCTTTCCCGGAACGAGCATGGACTTGAATTTGGGAGGAAGATCAGCTGCTCTATGGGGTATATGTAGATCCCCTAATGCTAATACCAACACCATCTCCTTCTTCTTCTTTTTTCGATCCGACCAATTTCTTCAAAATTAAAATGTTCTAAACTCTCTAACTCCGATATAGTAGAATATGGTCTCAAATCCGCTTTATGTCGGCATAATTTATTGCGAGATAGACATTAATAGAGGAATGAGAGAGGAGTTCGAGCCAGATATTTTATCTTACCAAGTAAACAAACTCAAAATCGTTATGACATTTATAGGTTTTGGATTAGGCTAATTTTATATAGATGTGATCTCCTAACTATTCTAAACATTATCACAAATAATCAAAAAATTCCAAACTTACTAAATACTTACTAAATGTAATTAACAATTTACAAAATTTGACTAATTGTAGACCGTTCATTTTCACCATTTTTTATATTATATTTGGCAAGTTTGAATTTTTTTGATAATTTTTGATTATTTGTGGCAATGTTTATAATAGTTAGGAGATCATATCTATAACAAATTAGCCTAATCCAAAACTTATAAATGTCATAACGATTTTGAGTTTATTTACGTGTTGTGTTAAGATAAGATACGTCCCTAAAACCCTCCCTTATATATATACTAGTGAATGCCCGTGCCAGTTGACACTCTAGACATATTGCTTTTGAACAATACCTCAAAAGACCATCTCTATGGTAGCATTGGATCGATGATATAACCATTTCCAACAGTTCTATACTTCATAATCATTTCATACACATACTCAAGTGAACTTAATTATTGCAATTCTATGCATTTCATTTCTCACAAACCAACTCATTACACATACCCTTACACATTCATTAATTCAATACATATCAGAATAAGAATGAGGAAAATAAAGGGAGAGAGTCTTCAATTACGAGCATCATCATTTTTTAAAAAAAAAAAAAAAAAAAATCAATCAAAGTCTCTTTTGTATTTTCAACATTTCAAAAACCTAAATCTTGTCATAACATCCAATTGGGTATAGTTTCAAAAACCTATCAACATTTCAAAGACTTTAACTAAGAAGTCGCGACCTAAGATACGTCCGTTAATATATTGATATAGTTGTACTCATAAACAATCAATATAATGATAGATATGTAACTGTGTGTGTGTGGACTATGTTCAAGTGATACACAGTGAAATCACATAATAGTATTTCATACTGTTGCAATTCGCTCTTTCACTATGATTGCCTAGGAAGGAAATTATGCATAAAATTAAATGATATCATAACTGAAATGATGGTTTAATAAGGAGAGTCCTATGAACAAAAGCGGATGAAATATTATACATGGAATATTGGTTTAAGAGAGCTCTAACCAACTTCTGTGAAACTCGAGAAGCTCATGAATATTCTCCTGAACAAAACCACACCACTACAGTCCTTATTGTAAGCTATTAACTCAAATATTCTCACTTGGAAGTAAAAAATAAAATTCAAATACTACCTAAAAAAATGGTGTTGACTAATAACATGAAGTAAAACAGTTTGCCAAATCTATGTTTTTCTTTTTTCTATTCAGGTTTGATATATAATTGACAAATATCTAACGAAAACAGCACCAATATAAAGTAGTCCAAAGCAATAAACAAATATATAAAGTAATGGTAGATATTGAGAAGAAGCATACTGAGAGAATCAAGCCAGCTACGAAGTACAAACCTAAGCCTGGTAATCACAACATCATTTTTATATAAATATATAACTAAGAATATGTGACCGATAAAATCAAAAGTTTTTGGGATTTGGGGATTTTGGAATTGAGTTGATAAGGGGAGTTCGAGTGCTCGACGATGAGGTGAGAAGATGGGTATAAAACCCTAGTGGAAAAGTAGAAAAGAAAACATTCAATGACATCAATCACTTGGGATAAAACTCAATATAATCAACACAATATATTCAACACCAACGATATAAGGAAGAATATAAATCAACTTATGCTAGTGCTTGGGATAAAATACAATATATTCAACACCAATGATCTGAAGAAGACTATAAATCAATTTATGCAAATAATAAAAGTCATATTTCATCAGAAATTTTAATAGAAATCTCAGCAAAAGAATTTTGGACTGCAAGCTCCCAACCCCTGGTTACATCACATAAAGCTCCCAACCCCTGGTTACATCCCAAGTCGTCCCACTCGACTATTTCTTCACTATTAAAGGGAGCAGCAAACAACAATACCTCCTGGCATCCTCCGTGCTTTTTTAATGAATCAATCAACCTAGTAACAATGTAATCAACTTATTTTTATGCCCAAAAACTTTCCAAACTTATTAGTCCTTAACCATATCATGCATACACAGATCCCTGATCTCACTTAAAATTATATAATTTAGCCTATAGCTCAATGAAGAAGGAAAACCATTCCAACGAATAAACTTTACCAGTAATGGCGAAGTAATGCTCTTTTCGACAGCAAGCACAACACCTTATTTAGTTTTCAAACCAACCTTCTTTAGTCGACATCAAGCACTACACAAAAGACGTATAAAAATCATAATTTGACACATCCCCATTTCTTAAACAATGAAAATAAAGTAAGTTATATATACCTTGATTGCTTCAATATTCAACTTGAAACTGACCAAGGTTAAAATCAAAATTAAAGTAATGGTTTCAAGTCTTTCCTTTTGATTTTCGAGAGAGATGAGATTGTAGGGTTTAATTTTTGAGAGATGAGATTTGGGGCAACGTCGATTTGGGAAGAACCAATGGTTTAAAACCATTTCTTTAGAAGTGACGAAGGTTAGGGTGTAGAGTTAATTCCCCAAAAAAATTTCGCATACGGTGAGTTGAACCGCGACTTGGCGTGAATAAAATTTCGCATACAACGCACAACAACCGTTAGATTTTCCTCAAACAGATCTGGACCATCCTTTGTGTGTTATTTTGTCGTTTAGTGAGAAAAAAAATTATATATATATATATAATATACCATGGTTTTCATACCATGGTTTATACCATGGCCCATAACTTCACCCACAATATGAACTAGAACTTAATTTTTGTGGATATGTCCAACAAACCTTGAAGATCACATCCACAAAATTTCAGCTCATTTGATGATGTTTAACAATATATCAAAAGATGATTGCAAAATCGAAAAATCGGGGTCGTTAAAAAAAATTTAAAGTTGTCAACAATTTTTAATTAGGTTAGAGATTTCCAAATGATCCGAATTTTTGTGGAAAATCTATCCATAGTTAGGAGATCATATCCACAAAATATTAGTTTTTAACTAATCTTGTAAAGGGGCATGGTATAAAAAACCATGGTAAACGGATCCCTTCCATATATATATATATCGGGTTGACTACGTTGACATACAGAAATGACATATGAAATTGACATACACAATCCAAAAGCAGACTTGTACATTGCTGCTAAGGGTTGATTTTTGGTAGATATTATCTCCCTACCATTGATAATATCTCTACAAAAAATCAGCTCAATCGGATGTGTCTAGCCTTGTTAAAAGAGTGTTAAAATTCTGGACCGTCAGATAAATTTCTAATTTGAACTCAATTTTTGGTAGGGTTAGACATGTTCAAAGGAGTTGATTTTTTGTGGAGATGATCTCCATATTGTGGAGACCATATCCCTATAAAATCAGCTTTTAGTTCATTATGTAGGTATAATTGCGTATGTCAATTCCATATGTCGAACCCACCCAGATATATATATATATATATATATATATATATATATATATATATATATATATATATATATATATATATATATACTTTTTTTAAAAGTAGCTACTTAAGTTAACTTTAAAATAAGTACGTAAATAAAATTTTACATACAAAATGAATTTAAACCTATTTTTTTTGTGGATATGATATACTTAATATTAAGATCATCTCTACAAAATTTCAACTCATTTGAAAACTTCTAATATTGGCAAAAAACGATTATAAAAATTCAACATTTCTGGACCGTTAGATTTCTTTTTAAAGATGACAACAATTTTTATCTATGTTAAGTTAGAAGTTTCCAAATCAGTTCATTATAACCACAAAAAATTAGATTTGAATTCATTTTGTAGGTGAAATTTTACATACATACTTATTTTAAATTAACTAAAGTAGTTATTTTTTAGAGAATTACTGTATATATACAGTAATTCATTTTTTAGAAAATTACTTTTTAGAGAATTATCTATGTTAAAAGTTTTCAAATGAACTGATATTTTGTAAAAATGATGTTAATATTGAGTATATCATATCTAAAAAAAAAAAAATAGGTTTGAATTCATTTTGTAAATGAAGTTTTAGTTACGTACTTATTTTAAAGTTAACTTAAGTAGCTACTTTTTAAAGAAAGACTATATAGTAAAACTAATATACAACTGTTTATCAGGGAATACAAAAATTGATTGACCAGAAAGATCAGCCGGTGGTCTTCAAAATGCACAACAACAATATAAGAGGAGAATGTAGGGACACGTGGCATAAATACAAATAGACAGAAACCGTCACTTGGAGGATGTGCTTTGTCCCAAGGTTCTGTGACTTCTGTCCTTCATGACTCAACTTTGTCCAAACACAAACCTGTATTAGCTCCTGTAAATTGCCACGATGAAGAGGGGAGAAAGTAATTTACATGAGAATATGGGACTGAGGAAATGCACTCGCTTTCTATCGAGCTCGTGGTGATCTTCGGTAGGATGCCAATGGAGACCCACCTGGGGTCAAATTCAGAGGCGAAGGCTGATTTTTCATTGGCGATCTCCGCACCGGATAGGATAATCTTTTCTGATCTAAGTGGGAGTGTTTGGGCACATTCTTTGGGGTTTGGAGCTGCTCTAAAGTTGCTAAAACCTCAGACATAGGCGGTCGAGCTTTGCCTTCATTTGTGATACACTGTAGAGCAAGGTTGGCAGCCAAGTAGGCACCTTTCTGAGGGTATTGACCCTCCAACTTTGAGTCCATAACACGAAATAATTTGCGCTTGTCATTCAAATAAGGCTTCGCCCAGTCCACTAGATTCTGCTCAATACCAATTTTTGATTTATCTAAGGCACGGCGCCCAGATAGTAGTTCCAACAAAACAACCCCAAAGCTGTAAACATCACTCTTTGCAGACAACCGACCTGTCAAAATATTAACAAATTAGTATCAGTGTAGGTTGCCAAGGTGCACGCGTCATTGACATTACTCTCCTAGGGAAACATCTATGCAAACTCCATCCTTTTTGGAAGAGGTAGTTTGAAATCGTCGGATCTTATTTCTATTGACATCAGAATTTTGCGTCATATAAGGGGTTCGACAGTATATGCTTCTGAAATCATACTTGTTTTCCTCTATGAGGTAAACACTCCTTTGGGAAGTAATTTAGCACTCTATGATTCACGATATATAACAATACACATGTTTAAATACTACAGTAAGAACATTTTTTCTAATTTTTAATTATGGCAATTACCTGTCGCAACATACTCGGGAGCAGCATAGCCTTGAGTACCCATGACTTGGGTGGAAACATGAGTATTATCACCTGTAGGTCCTGCTTTTGCCAATCCAAAGTCAGAGAGCTTTGCATTATACTCCTGTATCAGTAAAAAATAAATGTAAGCTTTTCAACAGATCCGGAAGAATAATAGCCACAGCACATACAAAAAGTAGTAAGGTAAAACTGTCTGTTCATTCAACATACCGAATCTAGAAGGATGTTAGATGCCTTGAAGTCACGATATATAACTTGTGCATCATGTAAGAAAAAGAGACCTCTAGCAGCACCTATCGCAACCTTGATCCTTATTTCCCATGGAAGTGGTTGTGGACCTCCTGAAGAACGTGACATTATTATACATTAGATCAGATTATACATGGATCCTAAGATGCACCATGTCCTATTATATATATAACGAAGCATTGGACAGTTTACTGTGGTAATAATTGTTGGAGGACGGTAAGACAAGTTTCACAAAGAGATAAAATAGACATGTAAAGTTTGGTCGTGATGCCTTTTGCATTGGGGACCATATATAGCATATCTCGTGATACTTTTAAAAGGCACACATTTATGAGATGCACTTAAACCATTGCCCAGTCTCCTGTTACAGCGTTGGATCAAATTTCACCCAAGGAATCCTTTTAACTCATGGTGCATTTGACATAGGAAGGGGGAAATATTAGATGCTGAAGGAAGCAAGAGAGTTAGTGTTGGGCACTTGGTGCTATCAAAGATAACTCATACATAGATATGTACAGCCTTATAGGCACCTAAAAGACTTGTAAGGGAATAACCAAAAAACTTACGCAAACTGAAATGTAAATAGAAGACAAATGTCTAAAGCTGCACTTGGGATAATGGAAAAGCTGCTTATCAACAGACCAAAATCATATGGGACTAAAGTCGAAGAACATAAAGAGGCTGATCAACAGACCATGAGTTGCAGTCTAATGATTTTAAAAATAAATAACAGATGAGAGTATACAATTCTTAATTAAGGTTTTACCAACACAGATGATATAAAAGAAAATTGAGTACATACTTCTAAAAAGATGATTCTCCAAACTTCCTTTAGGCATGAATTCATAAACCAAAAGCCGGTTTTCACCCTCCAAGCAGTACCCGACTAGTTTAACCAGATTTGGATGATGAAGTTGACCAAGATAGTTAACTTCTGTCTGCAACCAATCAGAAAAGAGTTAATCCATCAAGTCACAAGAAAACAAAAATCACCAAATTGATAAAGGTAAATAGAATCGAGAAGAAAGTAAACATGAAGCCTACCAGCCACTCTTTGTGACCTTGGAAACCTTCAGGTTTAAGCTTCTTGACAGCGATGACCATCCCAGAACCAGGCCTTGCGGCAGTTAGGGTTTGCTCATCGAGCCATCCTTTGAAAACATAACCAAACCCTCCTTCTCCCAGAAGACTGTCCGGGCGGAAGTTTCTAGTGGCATTCTTCATCTCACTAAAAGTGAAGGCCTTCAGATTCGGAGAAGACAAAATCTCACCTTCAGTTCTTGGGGTAGGAAGACTTCCAGAAGTACTGCTGCCACTGAAAGACGGGAGAGTAAGACTAGATGGAGCTGAAGATGATAGACTTGTTCTGCCAGTAGGTTTTGATTGCCCTGAATTTAAGGGAAACATTCTGAGCTACGGCTGGTATTTGAATGTCTATTAAAATAGTCGGTGTAAAATGATTACGTAATTAATAAGTAAAAAACACAGGAACAAGCATCGGAATTTCATTTAGAAGTCGGTACTCAGAGACATGCATTAACAAGTAAAATGAAGAAGATTAATTAAGCTCTATCAATAGACAAAATCAATGGAGCTCTTCACATAGAGCACATTAACAAATATATGAATGCAAGGGATCTAGGACATAGTTTTTTTTTAATTTTATTCAAGCTACTCCAAGATATAATTTTAACCAGCATATTCAATTACAAAATAGTTGTGAAGAGCTCCCACAAAATCAAGAGTTTGACCCAAAATTCCTCATGGGGGAAAACTTACCAAAAGTCTAACACACCCCATAAAGTTCATTTAGGGTAAGTTTTCCACAGACATATCAATACACAGAAAATGCATCGCCGGGTAGGCGATGGCATACACCTTTCTTAGCTTCTTTTTTGTTGCATTCAGCATGGTAACATGAACTTCAACAAGGGTAGGCATATACAAGTCCCTAAAAGTCACAACTATAATCTCATTTTATCCTTAAATATTACTAATTAAGAAGTACCATATGTCCATCTTATCAAAATTTTATATTTAACATAGAATGTACAACACCAAAAGAACTTGAAAAACTTGATGAGTAACTCAAATTTCTACTTCAAAGCTTACCCATTATAGAGTATAGAGTATAGACATTGAAATCCTAAATTCCCAACTCCAAATACATTTCAAAAGTTAAAATAACACAAACTTGGTAAGAGATTATAATCACTAGTTAACATCAACATCTAAATTGCAAACATTTCCAATTAAAACCCAAATTTATATAAGATATAAAAATCACAAATCACAGGATCCTTTTTATTCTTCCCAATTTGAACGGACTATATTTCACAATTCAAAGCCCACAACAAATCCCAATTCTCAAAAATTATATTCAGTAGCTTTACCTGAATTAGTATGCTGAGAGCTGCTTTTAGCAGTATCTACTCTTGCAGAAGAGTCCATACAGTTACCCATCTTATTATCTGCTTCTTCCAACAACCAAAAAAGAATATGTATATATATTCTCTGATGTAGTAGTTGTTGAAATGATGAACAAAGTTACATTCTTGATGATTCTAGAACTAACCGTACCTCCTCGAGATAATAATAATAATCATCATCATCATCATCAAAAAAGAGGAAAAGGAAAGGGAACTTCTTTCTCAAGTTGACAAGGTGTGAAGGGAAAGAAAAAAATACAGGGTGTGAAAGGGAAGAGGAAAATGACGGCTTTTTTCTAAGTAGAAAGTTAACAAATAACGACAAGTGTGTTATTTGTCGGAAATATATTTGATGTAACACTGACGACTTATGTGTTGTTATTACCAAAATGACCACGAGTTAGTTAGTTTCAACTTTGAACACGTCAATGTTTAAGTGGTGACATAATCAAGATGGCTTTCTTCATTTACACGCATGGGGTAATAGTTGAGTACCGGTTTAACACCAATGTACGTTCCAATGATCTCCTCGTAATTGAATAGTACGTGATTGTTGATCTTGCCTCTGACCTCTGACAAGATATCTTTGATGCACAATATGCACATATGGTAAATTATTTGGAGTAGCATACATGAAATTCAATTGCCAAACAGTTATACAGACATAATCTCATGGAGCAGAAGTCACAACTGCTCTAATTCAAAAGCTAAAACTAGGGTCTTTTATAGTTTTGGGAGATAATCGTTTGTTGATGAAAGTGTTGGCAAGTTGAGGGACATATGAAGAAAATCTTAGATTTATTTCAAATTTGTAATAATGAGTTCAATACTGAGTTCTTTTGGATAAGACGTAATTTTGTGGCCAAGTGAGATGCCTATGAACTGGCCAAGTGGGCAGCAAGATATGCATGAATTAGACCTCCTCCAAATTGGGTTTTTGAGTATGTAACTCTTCTTATGAGATTTTAAAGAAATGGAAGGAAGTCAATTATTGAAAAAACAAAAAAAAAATGTAATGGCAAATGGATTAGCGTAAACTAAATGGAACCACTAATAATGAACATTGTGTAGTGGCGTGCAATTGCTGGTAATACTAAAGTATCATCTTAAGGAGTCCATGATGCTTGTTGACCTCTTTTAATTTTCTTCTTAACAGGAAATTACTGTGTAATACACTGATACAGTGATACCCAGCCACCAAAATTAATCTTAACTCTGCTTGTTTGCTTTGCAAATCTGAAAACCTTTTCATTAACTAAAAACTTCTTAATTCATCTAGGCCTATTTTCAGATTTACCTTTTTTATTGGGCAACCGACATTCCGGCAATGGGCATATCGGCATTGACGATTTGACGCACTGTCCTCTCCAACTTCCAATTCAGTTGACTAGAAATGGATTCCCTGGTGTGTCATCAAATGGACCACCTCAATTGGCAAAAAGTACCGAAAAAACTCTTGAACACCCTTCATGGTTCTCTGTGGGTTCCATGCCGTAATTCACGAGTAATGAGCTAGAAACTGTTATCCTATTTCCTAAGCGCCCCCTCTAACAAAGAACACGCTAGTTCGGAGACTCTTCCTCTATCAATGAGCAATATGCCATACACTTTCTTAAGACCCTCATAATTCTAACAACACGAATTTCATTTTACACGAGCTAAGTCACTAAAATACAGATAGATTTTATTAACTGTTAATCACATTCAATCGATCCAATGTGTTTTAGTTTATATCGGCATTTTGGTAAACAAGTGTCAAATGGCTTAGTATGTCGAGTGCTTAGTGTACGTACCACCCTATTCGTTGCCCCACAAACGACCATTGTTCGGTACCAAAGATTGCATACTTGCATTGTCCACTAGTGTGATCTACTTTTATTGTCCACTAGTGTGATCCACTTTCATTGCATACATAATCGGCCATCTCATCTAGATACAAACATGATAATATGTTTTTCCTTTTAAAGAGTTTGGTAAGATTTTAGACAATGAAGGAAACTTTTCAACTGTTAAATAAATTATATTCCTTCAAGAACAAGGAAAGTGGAGACTTGATTTCTTAAATAATTTCCTTATATATATATATATATATCACTTCTCATTTACAAAGAACTATGCACATGGAGGTTTGATTCTAGTGAACACTCTAGATATGTAAGCAACCATCAACATGGTTCAGTCTCTTCTCTACCACAAACCACTCTCCTGCTTACAGATCCATTAGTGTGTTTCGGTAATTTATTGTCCAAACATAATTGGCACCGTCTGCAAGATCCTTATCAACATGCCCTCTTTCATGTTTTTCCTTCAAGTTCCACTAATGGCAACAAGTGTAAGGTCTCAAGCAAGCAAGAAGACAAGAACATATACAACAACAATATGAAGACAACTTAGTGAATCGTGAAGTTCCAATAAATCAGGTTCCACTAGATCAACAAGCACCACCAGATCTATAACCGCAAGTGCCATGACAACCCAGATCTAGAAGTAGATCTCGGCCTCCAACATCTTATATTCATGATTGAAGATGCTACAAATCCAAACGAGGCAGATCCAGAAAATATAGAGATCCACAACCACAAAAAGATTTTTTTTTATCTTTTTCTTGCCGAAAGTTTTTAGATCTTAAAATTTTGAAACAAAGTAAGACAAATGTGTCAATTATCAACAATGGCGAAAACACAAGAGAATCTCCACAAGTGCTCCAAGACGTTATCAAATCCCAAACTCTTATTGATAAGAACACCAAAGTAAATCATGGCGAAAAGCCAAATGAAGAAATTCAGCAAGCATTCAAGTTTCAACTAGAAACTGCGTCGCACAAACATAGGTGGTTTCATATGTCGTAGTTTCTATAAAAGTGTTCGCTTCCACAGATCTACCACTTTCAAGTTCAATTAATAGTTGTTACTTCATCTCAGACAAACATTCAAACAAGTGCTCATAAATCTAACACAACAACTCGCTGGATCAAGAGACTCTATAAGCCAAAATGCTCAATTTTTGCATCCTCTACTGCCTTAATTAATTACCACAATAATACAGATCCAGACTTTAGACTTTTATAGTCTAAAGTTCAAATTTGTTCTTTTTTTCTTTTCTTTGTTTAATTTTTTTTTATATATATATATATATATATATATATATATATATATATATATATATATATATATATATATATATATATATATAATAAGTTAGGGTTTCTTTTCCCACTACAAGACAAAATAACACACAAAGGACGGTCCAGATCATTTTGAGTAAGATCTAACTGTTGCTGAGGGAAGATATAGAGTTCAAATGATTTTGTGCAAAACTGACATTGACGGAACGACTCCCATTTGATTTCTATGGGCTTTTTCACACCAGTTCGTGGGCTCGAGCCCAAACAACATTAGTTCCGGTGTTTCCCATCTTCTCACTGTGGTTTTGAAATGTGATCAATTTTGAATTTTTTTCACTCGCTACAAACTCCTGAAACAAAATCCCCAAATCCCAAAAACTCAAATCCTTAATTTCTATTAAATGTGTTTTTCATGGTATATATATTGAGTTGCCTTCATAAAAGCTTTATGAAAGTAGTGTTTTAGGCTTAATTTGGGATGGCTAGATTACTGAATTATAGTTCCTTTTTCCTATGTTCTTTGATGATGAAATAGCCTAATGGGTAAAAAAGAGAAAAAATGTAAGCATCCTTTCTCCAATCTTAAACGCAGCCCTTTGCATT
Organism: Coptis chinensis; assembly: GCF_015680905.1. Lineage (NCBI taxonomy): Eukaryota > Viridiplantae > Streptophyta > Magnoliopsida > Ranunculales > Ranunculaceae > Coptis > Coptis chinensis. The sequence goes on along the minus strand of NC_141456.1, from coordinate 18,434,716 downwards.
TGTTCGTTTGAACTATCTTTTTAGAGTTTTTGTAGTATTGTTGACTGTTGCGTTTGAAAGGAGACTTGAGGTTCATTTGACATAATTGAACATAGGGATTGTTGGTATGGGGTAATACAAAAGGTGCATTGAAACACGTTATGGTATATTCCACAAAAAGCATCATAGTTGGATATGATCATTAGGTTTGGGGAAGGTGCATTCATTAGTTGAAATAAAATGTTTCGTATGTTAAAATGCACTGTATAACATATTATATGGTCGCAGTGTTTGTTTGACCTGAATCAGAGTTAGAGTTAGGGTTAGATTGTTGATAAGTTGTAGCTTGCTACATAAAACGTAATACGCATATCTCCCTTCATTGCTTTGAAGCTTGGATCATATTTGAAACTTAAATTTTATTTTTTACTTCCAAGTTACAGGATTGGAGTCAATAGCTTACAAGGAGGCTTCGTTAATAGTTTGTCAACTATATTGATCAAAAGTTTTGCATAGTTGACTATGTAGCACACTTTAATTGTTAAGTTTTAAAATTGTATTACTGCATAAGACATAGATGATGAATAGGTGAAGGTTATGTGTTCAGAATAATGACTCTCCATGCTGTTATAGGTTGAATTTCTTTCTCATTCACATGTATTGTCACACCCCGAATTTCGACAGAATTCGGAAAAACATTATTTGTCCCCGACTCTTCGATCTCCGGGTTCCAACTCCCAAAACCCATAAACAGTTTTAAATATGCGGATAATTAAAACCAATAAAATTTTAACTTAAATAACAGCATCTTCATTACCAAAACAATTTACAAATGAAAATGCAAATAATCTTTATCTCAACCGAAAATCTATATCACCTCAAGGGAAAACAAAACTTATCCCGAGATGCAATGCTAAAATGAAACCACAAGCAAAGAACCAATCTTCTTCATCACTAAACCTCGTCAAAACTTATCAACTATATTCATTGAATGAACACACCCGATAAGCAAACATGCAAATCGGGTCAAGATTATAAAAATGCCATGAGTAGTCCTAAAATACAACATATAATATACATATATATATACAATCCATAATGATTAGTTCCTCCACCGAGGCCTTTTAACTTTCAACGACTAATACAACATTCTTAAGTACAATAATCTAGGCGGTAGTTCCTCCAATCGAGGCTTTAACTTCCCACTAACCACACAACAAACTATACTCATAATAAATAAGGCATGTAGTTCCTCCATCGAGGCTTTAGGTTCTAACTAAACTATAACCAGCCAACTATAAAATCATCTATCTAGAGATATATCATTTACCAACATATTACCATAATTAGATTATTTCAGGCTTTCTTTGTGTGTCCCTAAAATCACGTCACTATGTCTTACCTAGTTTCCCATACCAATGTACCCAACGCCGAACATGTACATCCACATTCCCTTTACATAATGAGCCACTCCGTGTCAAATGGGATGCCGCACACCGTAAATCCTCACACGGAAGCCAAATCTATGTAAGCACCGCCACTATTCGGCATAAAATATTACGTCATCGCTCTATTTTGCGAACGGAATAATCAAGACACTATTCGTTCCGGTACCAAAGGCCATTCAGCATAAACGCCGTGAAGTCTGTCGCCATTCAAATTAACTACGCCCGGTGGCCAATCACATGAGTTGTGGTAGTATTTTTCGTTATTAATTTATTCCATACATCTATGACTCATAAACATTTCTACTATATCATTGCAATTACCTTATTGCACTAAGCCACAATCTCTAGAAATATCTCAATATATCTCATAACCATATTTCATACACGTGCCAATATCTTATTGTTATTCACCAATACTTTATTAGCATCTCACATATAAAAATAATGGAGTGTATATACATTTCTCCAAGATATGGCATTAATATAACTATCCCAAAGATATTATATCATGTCACAATGCTTCAACGTATCGTGATACATTTTATTATAATGTATTAGGAATATAATATCTCTTAACATCTCAATATCGTCCACGTGTCAAAAATACAAACATCAATGTCAAATCTTTCTTAGATAATGACAACCAAATATATACTAGCTTCCACAAAGATTTTGTTACTATATGTGTCCATATAATATACACATAAAAACGAAGACAAATAAACAAATCCACGGAAAGCCCAATATGTTTTACACACTACTTCCAAATCTAAATTAGATAATTTACCAACCAAGTTATACAATATCCGATATATTTTATTACTATATATATATCCATATAAACAAACATATGAAAACTTGGAAAAGAACATTCAATGTCAACGGTCAATCGGAAAGATCAACACCTCATGGTCAAGGTCAAACTCAACATGTCATGGTCAAAGTCAAACTGTCATCGTCAAAGTCAAAGGTGAAAGTCAACCGTCCATGGTCAAAGGTGAAAGTCAACCGGCCCATGGTCAAAGGTCAAAGTCAACCGTCAAAGTCAACGGTCGATGGTCAAAGTCAAACCGTCTCCTAACAGTCAAACTGCTTTTTTGTTCATACAAAGTTCATGGTCATAGCCATGGTTCATGGCTAAGGTCAAAGGTGCATTAAAATCCCGTTCGGACCCAACCGCCAAGCCCAAACCTTAGAACCCGAAAAGTCTAAAAAGTCCACTTATTTATTCTACCCCAATTAATTGATCTATTTTAAGTCCTATGGACCGCCTCGCATAATATTAAAAGCGGGCCAAAAACTTATAATCTTGGGCCGCCCAAAAATTGTTAAGTGGTTCGGCCCAAAATAATAATGGATTTGGCCCAAAATAAAAACAAAGAGAACCGCCCAACATAACTAATGTGGTCCAAAATTAAACCGAAATTTCGCCCGCCCACTACCATCAAATTTCGCCACATAAAATTAGAGCTTTTGGCCCAACATACAAAACAAGGTAAGGCCCAAACCGAAACCAACCAAGGTTTAGGCCCCAGTAGCAAGTGGATTCGCCCAAGGCCCAACCACTCTGGTCTTCTTCTCCAACATTTCTCTCCACCACCACCAAAATCGGCCGCCCCACAATCGCCACCATCCCTCACTTCATCAAATCGGTTTTGACACAAAAAAAAAAAAACAAAACTTTAATAAACACCAAATCCTCAAATCATTAAATCAAACAATCACCAAAACTAGATCTACAAAATGTCGACCTCCATTAAAGCTTGTTACAAGCTTCCAACCGCCACCATGGGCAGCCCTCACACTACCATTCATCAAACCCATTATCCATTAACCAATCAACCAAAAGCGGTTAAGAGTCAATTTATCGAGGATCGGCCGTCCGGGCTTATTGATGCTCCTCCGAAGCTTCCAAATGACCACCATTCATCAACCCCAAACAACAATAACCAAAATCGTTCAAGGCAAAGAAAAAGAAAGACAAAAACGATTTTTCGTAACCACAAAAAGTTAAACAACGCCATTGACCTTCGGGTCGAAGCTTTTCATTTGAGTTCATAGTATCAAATTAGCTTTTAACAGTTTAACAGTTTAACTAGAGTTTTAACAACTCGACGAAAACACGACGTCGAATAAAAACAATATAATGAACAAGACAAAAGAGAAACCTTAGACAAGATAAATGATAATCGAAAATCGATAAATCCGGTGATATAGCAAAATAGCTACTCACTTGTATGAACGGCTCGGCGAATCCTCCTCCTAGCCCGATTAAATTGTCATCAAAAACCCGGCTTCTCTCTTCCATTTTTAATTATTCTATTCTCCGGGAACCCTATTTTCTAGAAAAAAGTGTTTATATACTTGGGTCCTAAACCCAAGTCCAACACGCACTTCGGGCCCAAACCAGCCCACGTATCCCCGAAGTCCAATCGGCCAATTTTGAAAATAAATAATTTAATTAATTAATTAATCATTAAATATGTCTTTTAAAAATACGGGCGTTACGTACAGCTATACACATCTCAAAAGAATCTCGTCCCGAGATTCGGAAGTAAAGCTATACGAACAGAAACGTTGGTTATTAACTTAGAACCTATACAAGAATGCACGTTGATTAAACTTAAACAAGATAACATTGGTATTAATTATTTTTAAATAATACCCGAATATATATCCTCATGCCATTACAAAACCTATTACAGTTTAACTGTCTATATTAAAACAAATTATTACATGTCACTTAAACACAAGACAAATATATCATATCTTTTTAGCATGCAGGTTTCTTAACACGTAGCAAACTCTACGAAAAAAATCAATATTCTACTTAACTAATCAATAATATGGAGAAAGTTCATAAAACATTATGGAGTTTTCATTATCATGTATAAAAGAAAATTAGTGTCCTGATACACTTAAAAATAAAAATCACTCATGTCATTGATACTACAATAAAACTCTATATTTATTTTAGTCATGCTCTCAGAAAAGTTAAATTTTAAAACCACCCTTGAATCCTAATTCATGCTTGCAACTGGATCAAATATAGCACGTATTCAAAAAAAATAATTTTTCATATTCCTCTATCGAAATCATATAGACTGAAACAAAACAATTAAGAGTAAATACTCGAATATGCCAAAATCATGTGAAACTAATTTAACGATATTAATCAATCATGTCATAATTTATAGGCACGACACACTTATAAGACAAAATAAAAATCCGTTTGTTGTGGAAATACGATCATCATTATATTAAGACATCTTCTACATAAATTCCAATATAGTTTAAAAATAACAATTATCACCATTATATTAATTAATCATTAATAACGTGACCTTAAGAAAATCAACCTACACATGCATGTTTTCTTGGTAAAACAATATTAATCATCACATACGCACGGTAATAGTTCACCTATATACAATAATATAACAACGTGTATACGCAAGTATATATACATCTCAAAAGAATATACGTGTATACGCAAGTATACACGCCTCAAAGAATACACGCGTGTATAAAGGTATACACATCTCAAAAAGAATACACGTATTTTATTATTATATTCAATCTATTTCTAACTAATCACCTCTAACAGATTAATCTCTTATACTTTAAAATACTATTCATCCATTAACGTGTATGATGAAGGCTTAGATAGTTCCTCCAACACCGAGGCAATTAGTTTCCTTTACTCAAGATCGCCACTAAGCCATCGATAATACAACTCATTCCATATAAATTAAAATATCTTATTATTTCTTGAATAATAACATAACACTCAAATACAAAGTTCACAAACATGTTATCACACTTAATCCCTAATCCATGTGAAAATGAACACCAACAATAAAACGATATTGTAACGTTCATCTTGATCAAATCCATTAATAATTAACATATTACACAAATAACCACTCCTCAAATGATAAGGAAAAATAAAAGCATCTCCCATGCACTCCACAAGAGTAACTAATATAAATATACACTTTACACATACAATCAAATCAAGAAAAATATTGACTCTCTTTATTTTTTATATCTCTTTCATTTTCTTTGTAAAACAAATAAAACAACTAAATGGAAATAGTTTTGAAAATAATACTCCTTAAACACTACCCATAAACTACGATCCGAGAATCACCTAGACTCACCTAAGTCTAAGCTAACCAAATGCTCGATACCAAATCACACACCTTTAATTTCGGAAGATCTTAAAAAAACATTATTTGTCCCCCGACTTTTCGATCTCCGGGTGTGACGACTCTCAACTCCCAAAACCCATAAACAGTTTTAAATATGATAATTAAAACCAATAAAAATTTTAACTTAAATAACAGTCATCTTCATTACCAAAACAATTTACAAATGAAAATGCAAATAATCTTTATCTCAACTGAAAATCTATATCACCTCAAGGAAAACAAAACTTATCCTTCCCTAACGCAAAACCACAAGCAAAGAACCAATCTTCTTCATCACTAAACTCAAAAACTTATCAACTATATTCATTGAATGAACACACCCGATAAGCAAACATGCAAATCGGATTCAAAGATTATAAAATGCAGTAGTCCTAAAATACAACATATAATATACATATATATATATACAATCCATACGGCAGCTTAGTTCCTCCACCGAGGCTTTTAACTTTCAACGACTAATAAACATTCTTAAGTACAATAATCTAGGCGGTAGTTCCTCCAATCGAAACACAACAAACTATACTCATAATAAATAAGGCATGTAGTTCCTCCATCGAGGCCTTTAGGTTCTAACTAAACTATAACCACCAACCATATACAAATCATCTATCTAGAGATATATCATTTACCAACATATTACCATAATTAGATTATTTCGGTTTTCTTTGTGTGTCCCTAAAATCACGTCAGATCTATGTCTTACCTAGTTTCCCTTACCACAATCGCCACCCAACCAACATGTACATCCACATGCCTCCCTTACATAATGAGCCACTTAGGCTTAACCACCCTGGGAATGATGCCGCGACACCGTAAATCCTCACACGGAAGCCAAATCTATGTAAGCACCGCCACTATTCCTATAAAATATTAAGGTCATCGCTCTATTTTTGCTTAACGGAATAATCATCAAGCTATTATGAAATAGCCCGTTAATGGGTTCAAGGCCATTAACTCAAAAGCGCCGGAAGGGCCAATCACATGAGTTGTGGTAGTCGGTTCTAGGATTTTCGTTACGTAATTTATTCAGTGTCATACATCTATGACTCATAAACATTTCTACTATATCATCCTTATTAAGCACTAAGCCACAATCTCTAGAAATATCTCAATATATCTCATAACCATATTTCATACTTTCATTATCTTATTGCACTTGAAAAAATATTCACCAATACTTTTATTAGCATCTCACATATAAAATAATGGAGTGTATATACATTTCTCCAAGATATGGCATTAATATAACTATCCCAAAGATATTATATCATGTCACAATGCTTCAACGATGTCGTACATTTTATTATAATGTATTAGAATATAATATCTCTTAACATCTCAATATCGCCACGTGTCAAAATATACATCAATGTCAAATCTTTCTTAGATAATGACAACCAAATATATACTAGCTTCCACAAAGATTTTGTTACTATATGTTGTCCATATAATATACACATAAACGTAAGACAAATAAACAAATTGAAGCCCAATATGTTTTACACACTACTCATACAAATCTAAATTAGATAATTTACCAAATCAAGCCATACAATATCCGACAATATTTTATTACTATATATATATCCATATAAACAAACATATGAAAACTGGAAAAGTAACATTCACATTCAAAGTCAATCTGGTCAAAAAAAGATCAACACCTCATGGTCAAGGTCAAACTCAACATGTCATTAGTCAAAGTTTCGTCAAAGTCAAAGGTGAAAGTCAACCGTTCAAAGTCAATCCGTAGTCAAAGTCAACCGTCAAAGTCAAATGTCATGGTCAAAGTCAAACCGTCCTAGTCAAAGTCAAACCGTCAAACTGTGTTCGCGACAGTTCATGGTCATAGCCATGGTTCATGGCTAAGGTCAAAGTGCATGGCTCGTGGGCTCATTTGTTTAACCGCCAAGCCCAAACCTAAACCCGAAAGTCTAAAAAGTCCACTTATTTATTCTACCCACCCAATTGATCTATTTTAAGTCCTATGGACCGCCTCGCATTAGGGTTGGTTCGGTCCCAAAAATAATTGGATTTGGCCCAAAAATAAAAAAAAGAGAACTCGCCTAACATAACTAATGTGGTCCGAAAATTAAACTGAAATTTCGCCCAGCCTACCACTGAAATTTCGCCACATAAAATTAGAGCTTTTGGCCCAACATACAAAACAAGGTAAGGCCCAAACCGAAACCAACCAAGGTTTAGGCCCAAGTAGCATGGATTCTCCCTTCTTTTTCTTCTTCTCCAACATTTCTCTCCTCCACCACCACCAAAAATCGACCGGCCACAATCGCCACCATCCCTCATTCATTTTTTGACAAAAAAAAAAAAACCAACAAACTTTAATAAACACCAAATCCTCAAATCATTAAATCAAACAATCACCAAAACTAGATCTACAAAAAATGTCGACCTCCATTAAAGCTTGTTACAAGCTTCCAACCGCCACCATGGGCAGCCCTCACACTACCATTCATCAAACCCATTATCCATTAACCAATCAACCAAAAAATGGAGAGTCAATTTATCGGAGGATCGCCCGGGCCGCCATAGTTTGTCAACCCAACATCAACCCAACTACCACCATTCATCAACCCCAAACAACAATAACCAAAATCGCTCAAGGCAAAGAAAAGAAAGACAAAAACGATTTTTGTCAGAAACCGCGAAAAGCGTTGATTGACGCCGGTCGAGCTTTTTCGGGACGGTTGAGTTCATAGTATCACGCAGTTTAACTTTTTAATTGTTTAACTAGAGTTTTAACAATTCGGCCGAAACACGACGTCGAATAAAAACAATATAATGAATAAAAAGAGAAACCTTAGAAAGGATAATCGAAAAACGATAAATCGTGATATAGCAAAATAGCTACTCACTTGTAATGAATCCTCCTAGCCATTCGTCATTAACGCCTCCAGGTTGATTTTTAATTATTCTATTCTCCATTCTTGGGTCCAAACCCAAGTCCAACACGTATCAAAACCGGGCCCACGTATCCCGACAATCAATTTTGAAAAAAATTTTAATTAATTAATTAATCATTAAATATGTCTTTTAAAAATACGGGCGTTACATGTATCATGACATATTAACAAATTATAGTCTGTTTTATTAGTAGGGTATTCCTATTTTACTTTAAGAAGTGAAGAATTTGATTTGATGTGGTATTTAATGGTGTTGTTGATGTCCTTTAAGTGTGAGGTTATTTTAGGTGAAGGTAGTATCATACTTTGTCTTTTGGATAATCAGAATGGGGTAGTATTTAGCAAGAAGCAGCTAAAGTCGTAGACTTAGATGACAAATCTTTGTCATTGCTTTCTAATGCAAATTCAGGTATTACAACATCTCTTTTTCTATTGCAATTTTAGAAATTAGAAAATTAACTACAAGCCGAAGTTTGAATCAATCCACTTTCGAAAGAGATAATCCACATTGGTCCTAAAGGTTGCTATGAGTGTCTCTGTCTGAAATTCTGATCTTGTGTAGTATAATGTTATGAAAAAAAAACCATATTTAAGCTGATTTTGTTGTAAATATAATCATTGTGTCGGACCAATTTGGTACAACTTACTTTGTAGCGCTCAACTTTCTCAGTAGAAACTTAAAAAGAGTTGTCTTTGTTTTGTTTTATTGTAGCTTTTTCCAGAGATGGTTGGCCAAGAAGAAAATGGCACAAATCACTGTAGACACAATCTCTTTAAATAACCAAGTAGCTGTTATACTTGCTGATGATGATAAGTCTTTATTCATTTTAACATAAGATTATTTATCCTCAACCACCACTTTGTGTTTATGTTAACATTGAATTAAAATAAATGAAATAATACGATTATTAACAAATATTATGTTATTTGTTTTTATGTGTTCCCATCCTCTTCCTTTCACTTTCTATGAATTGTGAGTTTTTCATTAACGAAGTTAAAAGGCTACTAAACTATATACTAATCAACAACAATATTACATGATATATATTACGTGACACATATTGTATGTTCAGAGCCTAGCCAAATGTGACAACTTTAAACCTTATAAGTTTGCGGTCTTTTGATATGATTGAGCAATTTTTTTTACTGCAGATGTCTTGCCTATTTTAATGTCTACCAAAAACAGATGGTATAAAGTGTGGTAAGAATTCATTCACTGGCTATAATGCTTGCTCTTGACGCATTAGATTTGGAATGTTTTAAAAGCACCCCACTTCTCCTGGAATGATGGAATCTGTGAAGTTTCTTTTCCGACCCAATTAGTTCCTTCTTTCTTTAGGCTACCATGTCTACTCTCAATTGATTTCTTCCCTATTTGAAAGTCTCTTTTAGTTTCATATCTACTTGCCTACATTAACACCAACTTTGAAAATCAAATATGCGCTAAATTAATTAATGTATAAGTTAGTTGGTTTATGAAAAATGAAAGGGTACCCAAAATGAAATAGGCGTATATAATGTGCCCATTACTATATTGTGTCTAGAGTGCCGACTGGCACAGACATTCACTAGTATATATATACCTTAGGCTTCAACGATGAAAAATAGAATTGCACACAAGACAATTAGGGCAAGGATCGGGTCGGGTTCGGGTCGGATATGGCTATATCCGAATTAGAATAGTTTCATAATATCCGAACCCGAACCCGAATAAAACCGAAATTTAATATCTGAACTCGACCGATCAGATTGGATAACACTAAAAATTCAAAAAAAGCCCAAATTTTTATCTGAACCTGAACCCGAATAAATAAACGGATACGAAAAATACATCTGAACCCGATATATTCAGTAATCGGGTCGGGTCGGATTCGGTATACCCGACCCATTCCCTGCCCTAAAGACAATACTATCGTTATAAGGGAGACACTACAATATTATCAGCGTAAAACCAAATGAAACAACCACAAGATAGACAATGACAACAACGCTGCCACTTCTATAACATAATCATATTAAATGTAAATCATAGCGTATAGACTGAATACAAGACAACAAATAACAGAACGACGGAAGACGACACCATCTCATAGGCACCAAAAGTGGGCAGCACTAGTGAGCAACACTTTTGGTTAGGGAAGTTGAAGCACTAGTGAGCAACACTTCTAGGCATAAAAAATGGGCAGCACTAGTGAGCAACACTTCTAGGCACCAAAAGTAGGCAGCACTAGTGAGCAACAGAAGTGGGTAAATACTAGTGGATAACATTATGAGATCTAAAGAACTTCCTGTTCTACTCCAAGTCCATAAAAAGCGACATGCAGTAGATACAAAGAATTTCTAGCTACAAACAAGTACCAGAACAAAGAGAAAAGACATGCCTTGGCCTTCTAAGCACATATCTTCATTGCATTTCTCTACGTTGCAGAAGAGAAATCAAGGATACCTTCTACGCCCTAGGCTAACATGGTGCTCGCTTATGTTGTCGAAGCACTGAGGGTCTAACCACATAAAACTCAACTCCTATGCCCTATGGGTTCACATAGAGCTCCAGGCTCACGACTTGCCCACTATTTCAAAAGTACATGGAGTCTAACCGAAGACACCTTTTTACACTCTGCACGAGCTCATAGGAAGTTGTGGACTACAACACACGATTACCTCCAAGTGTCATCAATGATTGCTACTCAATCACATAGAAGTAAGCGACAAGAGCTCATCAACCTCATAAGAACAACTCACACGACATTGAAGTGAAAATGCAAAGCATCTTATGGAAACAACAACCTGACTTTAGAGGACAAAAGATCCTTGAAATTTAATGTGCAAATCCTAGTGTATGGACTTACTACATGACAATGAAGAGCAACTCATGTAGGGATATGATACCAACATTGCATAAGAGGTGCATGCACTGATAAACTACTTAAAGCGGCGGTTAAACAAAGAAAACAACTCTGATGATAAAGACAATGCCTCTACCCAAACAAGAAGAGCCTTTAAATTTAATCCAAAACTATGTGTGTTGACCGATTGCAACACTGTGTTGAATGATTTTTACAAGTGAGGCTTATTCCAAAATATTGTCTAAATTACTCTCGATTAGGAATTATTTATCCTGTTCAAGAAGACACTCCAAGTCCGGAAGTCTCGACAACTGGCCTAGCTTAGAAGCTAGTTGATAGCCTTAAAATTGACCTACAATGAAAGCCTCAGAGGTAGTACTCTGACAACAATGCAGAACTGAGGGAGACCGCAAGAAATCGATGTCAAGAAGTTGTATAATCTGGCGTAAAACAGTAGAGAACCTTAACTTGTTTACACTGACCAACAAATCAAAGACACAGTTAAGAAGTCATTTTTGAAGAAAACTGAAGACATATCGAGAAGTTTGTATTACAATAAAATTCAAGTTTCACTAGTACTTTATGAACAACTCAAAATTTGGGGAAACAAAATTAAACATGATGGTTTGAATATAGAGAACTAATACAAAATACTTACTGAAGACTATGCCCAGAATGCGACCTCATCGGAGAAACTACTCCCAACTTATACATCATAGCCTGTATTATAGACTCAGGTCTTGCAATTCAAGGAACCAACATACTCTAAAGTTAAGCAACAACTGGAGGTGACCACTAAATGAGACACAACACCAAGTAGTTCCTCCAGTAGTCATCGAAAATCACGAAGCTGCATGGGCTGCATACACTGATCAACATATTAAAGACACCATTAACAGAATAATAATGTGCAAATGAAATAATAGTTGTAAATGAAGATGTCGTTAGACGATTTTCTTTGATGATACAAAATATAGAGCATCAAGAACAATTTAAACATCCATATCTACCGAACAACCATGTGAGGGAGTTTAAAAGTAAGCTAGTTCTCTGGCATAGAGATGATCCTCTCTTATGCAAACTTTTTCCATCTACACTAAAAAGAGAAACTCTTAGTTGACTCGCATCAAAAGTCGTGGAGTTTGTGTTTACGATACTTTATTTTAAGCATCAAAAGTCGTAGAGTTTGTGATGACAATACCTTACTCTATACATCAAAAGTCATAGAGTTTGCATTTGCGATACCTTACTTAATGCATCAAAAGTTATGGAGTTTGCATTTACGACACCTTACTTCATGCATCACAAGTCATGGAGTTTGCGTTTACGATACCTTGCTCAATGCATTAAAATTCGTGGAGTTTGCGTTTGCGACACCTTATTCCACATATCAAAAGTTCTAAAATTTGTGTTTGCGACACTTTACTCTAGGCATAAAAAATCGTAGAGTTTGCATTTGCAACACCTTATTCCACGCATCACAAGTCATACCATACCAAAAAGTGTGAATCATCAGACAAAAATAATTTCATACAACCTAATTACATATGGGGATCAAACATAATTTTTTATTCTTTCCGCAAGGAATAAATTTCATCCGACAAAGATGGGGAATGTATGTACCACCATATTCGTACCCCTACAAACGACTATCGTTCGGTACCAAGGGTTGTATACTTGCGCTACCCACTAGTGTGGTCCATTTTCATTGTCACTAGTGTGACCTACTTACATTACCCACATAATCGACCATCTGATCTAGATACAAACATAGCAATATGTTTTTCCTTTTAAAGAATTTGGTAAGATTTTAAACAATGAAAGAAACTTTTCAACTCTTAAGGAAATTATATTTTTTAAACAATAAGAAATATAATTTCTTTACTCATATATAAATATCATTCCTCATTTACAAAGAACTATTCAAATGGAGACTTGATTCTAGTGAACACTCTGGATACGTAGGGCAGCCATCAATATGGTTGAGTCTCTTCTCTATTACAAACGACTCCCCTTACAAATTTATTAGTGTGTTTGGGTGATTTATTGCCCAAACACTGAGGAGAAACTTCCTAGCTCGCCTAGCCCACATTAACGTGCATGCATTTTAAGGCAACCAAGTTCTCTTAGTTTGTTGTTTACTTATTTATTGATGTCGTAGCATCTAGCTAACACATTACTTAACTGATTTGTGCCATCAGAAATACAGATGTTTGCATCCTGCTGGCCAGCTTAATCTTTTGGCATTGTTAATGGGTGACTATGATGGTCAATGAATGAACGACCATAACGGTTACCTGGATCGAAGGTAAGACGACCACTATCACAGTGGACTCATCTTCATAGAGAAGATTAGAAGGTCAAAATCCTGCCAAGAATCCTGCAACATCCAAGACAAGCTTTGGTCCAAGCAGAGTTGTCTATGTCTTAATGCTGAAACCTCGAGTTTCAATAGCGCGCAGAAACAAAGAACTCTCTTTTCTTCCCAGTGAATTAGCGTCTAAGTTTCAGCACGACATATCATTGACTCAAATCTATGGCATATGTGCATTATTAGTTCACGGTTAAGCAAATTTGTTATGCCAGATGTTGAACAAGTCATCCATTTACCAACTTTTGGTAGAACTCGGCAGTGACCTGGAATGAGCTTTCACTTAACATTAGTTAACACTTTTGTGTTCAGCAGTTGGGCACACTCCCAAAAAATATAGAATTATTACAAGTTTAATTTGCCATTACATGTTTTGTGTTGGGCACTCCCCCAATTACATCAATGTCACCCATTATAAATATTCGGCGTCGTGTCGCTGGTAAGGCACTAGAGTGACATACCAGGTCGTTTGTAGGGATCTAGAGTGACATCTCTAGACATGACCGAGTCGTTTGGTCCATTCTACACCACCAAGTCGTCTGAGAGTATATAAAGCGGTAGGACCAGGTCGTTTGGTAAAAAAAAGGTCCAATGTCCAATAGACATCACCAAGTCTATCATTTGTCTTCCATTGAAGCCATTACTCAAATTTTTAACAACTAGGGTATTCTTCAAAGTAGTCCAAAATTAGGCTACCTCTTAACTTTTTTCATCAAAGAAACAATCTTTGAACTATGGAAACACAAAAGATAGAAAAATGAGTAATGGCAAAGTTTGTGCATTTATACCCACGCCTGCATCATAAACTGAGCCAATTGAATGATTAACCACCGCCACTGCTAATGTTAAAAAACTCGATGACATCCTTGTTTCAAAAACTAGTTCATGGGATTCAAAAAAATTCAATTGAAGAAAATGAAGAAAAGAGGTGTTGCAAAACAAGAACAAGAAGTGAGGAGAGAGAGTGAGAGTGAGAGGATGATATGAAACACAATTTTGAAGACTAATTCTTGAGTGTTTGAGCGGGGGAGAAGAAGATGAAGTTGAGTGTTTTCGTGAGGGGTGTATTGGACTCTGTGTTGGGCTTGGCAGGACCCGTTGACTTCAACGTCCAGAAGAAAGGAGTAGTCTCAACTCTCAAGTAAACATAAAACATAGAGCAAAATTGATTGAAAGTCTTATTACCAGGACAACTGGACAAGGTGCTCCTTTTTGTGTGACCGTCGCTATAACAACTTACTTATGGAACATTGAGTTACATCTCTTTTCCCGCTACTCTACCCACTCACACAGGGATGGGAACCTAACAACCATGGTCTACTGTGTAACTCCCAGTACTGTCATTGATCCTACAAGATGTAATAATATCGAGTTCACTGCTAAATGCAAGTAATGTGGCCTAATTTGGTACTCTGGTGCAGTGTTCTTAAAGAGAATTAAAGAATCTTATTTGTAAAATCAGAGAAAATAATAAGGGGAACATTTGGCTGAAGCTAGTAATTCAGTAGTGGCAGTAGTCGTTATTGGTTTATCTCATGCTCATATGCAAGTTCTTACAAAGATAAGTGTACATCGATGTCAATCATAACTTGGGAAAACTTGGTCATTAGGTAGTAGTACTCACTTTGCTACATACTTAATGGTTGCTACTAATAATAATGCAGAGGCTTGAAAACTTTAGTTAGACAACATGGGAACGTTGAAAATGTTAGTTAGACTGTTAACCTTACAACAACAGATGCTGCAGTCCAATGTCGAAAAGTTGTTATCCCTAAAGTGTCACACGGTTTAGTGAAAGTTTCAAATTCCGACCTAAGATTTTCTTGTCTCCCCAATAAGCAGATAGAAACCATGTACACGAGCTCACCCTCCTATTTCTCATGGAAAATCGTCAAAAAGCTCATCATCATGCTAAGCAATAAGGGATGACAAATTGTGTAGTCAAATATCGAAAACTTGTTACCCCCAAAGTGTCATACAATTTAGAGAAAGTTTGCACATTGTGTCAAATTCCCAAGTCTTTCTTGTCTCCCCACTAAGGAGATAGAAATCAAGTATACAATCCCACACTACTGTTTGTCACTGAAATAGTCAAAAAGCTCATCGTCATGCTAAGCAATAAGTGAGCACAATTTAGATCTAAAACATGCAAAGAAGACCCAGTTCCTCCAACTAAACATGGTTCCCACACCCTTTCCGTTGTGCTGTTAGCATTACCACTTAATTGGCAATCTCTCAATGCCGAGTCCTTGCATTCGAAAAAATTACAGAAAACTCATCGTCAAAAAGCAATAAGTGTACGATCCCACACCACTGTTTGTCACTGAAATAGTCAAAAAGCTCATCGTCATGCTAAGCAATATGTGAGCACAATTTAGATCTAAAACATGTACAGAAGACCCAGTTCCTCCAACTAAACATGGTTACCACTTAATTGGCAATCTCTCAATGCCGAGTCCTTGCATTCTAAAAAATTACAGAAAACCATAATTTCTGACCCAAATGGAAAGCCAACCTCATTTACCAGCCAACTATTCTTCGTAGGGGGGAAGATGCCAGAAGTAATGCTAAACAATTGTACACCTAGTACTTTGAGCCCATGCATCTGGTAAGGAATACCTTGCAACAAAGCCAAACATGTACCAAGATAAACTTGCAACATGCAGATTCCAATGTAAGCTTGGCGAACAACCTGGCTCACAATTGGTTCAATGCATTATGCATTCATCCCTTCCAGTATAGATATGCTGGTAATCTGAACTCGCCCACCTTGATATGTCAGGCAATGATCTTGCTGGTAATACCTTTGTCGTTTGCATATCTTACTAGTATAGTTGATCTCTAAATGTCCTTGACTACAAATACACGGTCAATTAAATCCTCAATTATTCGCCACTTGTACTAAACTCACTTCCTTTCAAATCAAGGACGAGCAACTCACCAGGAGAATCCTACCTGAAATTGGCCTGCTCCTGAAACTCCAATTATCCAAACCTCAGTGGTACATTACCAGTTCAATACTTCAATACTTTCTAACCTAGAAAACTTGAATCTGATTCTGCCCAACCTCCATGATACCACACTCAATGGTCCTATCCAATTGTCTATATGTATGAGCGACTTAACTACTTTGTACCTATCAGAGAGAGGGCATCTCAGATACATACTGGAGTTAGACCAAAGATGTAATCTACTTAGCCATCCTATTCCTTCAACCTCAGCTAATATTCTTATAAACTCCACTCACTATAGTTGATATCTAAATGTCTCTGAATACAAATACACGGTCAATTAAATCCTCAATTATTCGCCAGTTGTACTAAACTCACTTCTTTTCAAATCAAGGACGAGCAACTCACCAGGAGAATCCTACCTGAAATTGGCCTGCTCCTGAAACTCCAATTAACTGAACCTCAGACATTACCAGTTAAATAATTTTATACTTTCTAACCTAGCAAAACTTGAATCTAATTGTGCTCGACCTCAATGATACCAGGCTCAGTGGTCCTAAAGTCTATACGTATGAGTGACTTAACTACTTTGTACCTATCTCCAGTCCATTCTAAAGGCTTAATACCTTGAGAGATAGGGATTCTCAGATACATAATGATGTTAGACCTAAGAGGTAATCTGCTTAGCAGTCCTATTCCTTCAACCTCGGGTCATAATCTTACCTCTCTATTCCCACAGATAATCAGGAGAGCTTGCACCATGGTTCTCACTCAAAAGTAACAGACATCAGATTTCACGTCTCTGTGCAGGGCCCACTTACAACATGGTTGCAACTCCAAGATGTGATATTTATAGCTATGGGTAGGTGGTAACACTGAAAACAATGACGAGGAAGAATACAGGAGAGCTTATCTCAAAATTAGCATCACAAACAGTGGCTTAAAATATATACTTGGCTGCTTCTTAGATCCTCGCCTATTGCTACCCACAGATGAAGAGAATCTTCAAGCTGTTCGTCTTGTTTCTAAGTTGGCCCACACATGCTTAAGTTACAATCCCCATCCACAACCAACCCATGCAAGATGTATATCTCAACTCCTACTTGACAGGAGTCTACCTCCACTGATATCCTTGAAGATTTTCCATTGGAACTCACGAGTCACGGGTCTTGTACTCTGACCAGAAATTGGTAAAAAGTTCAGACACTTGGTAACCTAGATGTCATATCACCTGTATATATTAATGTGATCTCGGCCACTGTCTAAGGATCAAACCTACTCAACGAAGGAATGCTACACAGAAACTCTTAAAGGAGTCAATTATTGTTTCTCCTGAAAAAGAAACATTATATACTCGACACTAAATCCAATATGGCGCAATGAAGATACAATTAATGAATCAAAAGCATCTTAAAGACAAATCTCGGTTGATAAACCGAGACTGTAGATATTAGTTATAGTGTTATCCATGGTAATAAAATTCTGTGACAACATATGATAGCCCAAACTATGAAACACGCAAGGAGCTATGAATGTATTAACAAAGTAAATGGTCATTTACCATCACACTAGACTATAAAAAGACTAACAATAGCCAACAACAACAAAAACATGGATAATACATTACCAAAAGCACTAAAGTGAGCATAAAACCATCTACAGAAACTAACATACTTACTCAAACCTCTTTCATCTTAGCCAAAAGACCCACCACATCCTTAACAGCTCTCTCATTCTTCCCTTTATTCCCCTTCAAACTCGGCATTAACGCAAACAATTCATCAACTCCATCAGGACATATATTCCCAATCAAACAAATCTCACTCTCCGAAACCTTATTATTGGCCTTAAGCGTTTCAAGTACCCGTCTGGCCGACTCAACATTACTATACCCACAGCCCGACTTCGCATACTGTAGTCCCTTATGAAAAGAAACTGGTAACTTAATCATTGGGTCATCGGAAAGTATGACCATTTGTTCCTGTATCTTACTTAAAATAGCTTCAGCTTCACAGTCCATTAAACATTTGGTGTTTTTGGGAAGGTCGTTTTCGATGTCAAAGATTGGGATTTTGGGTGGGTTGGGGGTTCCTGCTTTGTCGTTTATAGGTTTGGGCTTTCCTCCTTTTCCATAATCTTTGGTTGAAGATGGAGGGAGGCTGTCATCAGAATCTGAACCTGATGAGGAGGAGGAGGTGAAGTGGACTTTTTTCTTTGGTAATAATGTGCTGCTTCCTTTGCCTCCTTTTGATGACGAAAGTGATGATTTTTTCGTTAAAAATCCCTTTCCTCCTTTTTCTGCCATTGTTTACTGTGGAGTCAGTGTGCGAGAGCCGAGAGAGAACAGTATGAAAGGACCTGCTTTTTGTCCTTGGGAATTGCTTATATGCAACCTTTTATTCAAAGAGTTGCATGAACAATATGACATCTGGCCCATATTTTGTGAACGACCAATAAGAACAGAGAGTGACGACAAGTACGCAATGAAACATCGCCACGTGTCAGTGTGATTGTTCGCGGGTACTTTATAAGTTGTAGTTCAACTTTGTCGAAACGAAGAAGAATCGAACATTTTTTCCAATTCTGAAAAAAAAAGTGTAAATTCGAGGCGGGGATGGAAAGACATGGGAGTGGAGTTGGGCGAGTATTGTTATTGGGATTCTGCATGGCTGGAATATGGTCAGCTTATATCACACAAGGAGTCCTTCAAGAGACCATGTAAGCTTTTTTTTTTGTCTTCTTAATTGCAATCAATCTTTGAAACCTGTGTTTATTATAATAATAATAATATTGTGTTTCAGATCAACCAAGCGGTTCGGTCCTGAAGGGAAACGCTTCGAGCATCTTTCATTCCTAAATCTTGCGCAAAATGTAGTTTGTTTAATTTGGTCTTTTATGAGTAAGTTTTCTTTACTAATTCTTCCCTTTCCACATTTACTCTTAACAAATTTGTTTACTCTTATTTTGTTGTGCAGTGCTAAAGATATGGTCCAGAAGTAGCAGTGGTGGAGCTCCATGCTGGAGTTATTGGACTGCTGGTATCACAAACACAATTGGTCCTGCCATGGGGATTCAAGCTTTAAAATACATCAGTTACCCGGCCCAGGCACGTCATACTTTTATTGAAAATCTTTCATCATTTCTGTCCATATAACTTTACTCACATTGCTATTATTCCTTTGCAGGTCCTGGCTAAATCTTCAAAAATGATTCCAGGTATGAATACATTTATGAATTTGTTACAATACTAGTATTTTCACCCAGGATTTGTAGTTCACGTTTTATAACTTCACTGATGGATCTCTGACCTGCATGCAGTTATGTTGATGGGTACACTAGTTTACGGCATTAAATATACTTTTCCCGAGTACCTGTGCACTTTCCTTGTTGCTGGAGGGGTGTCTGCATTTGCTCTTGCTAAGGTGACGACTGTGTCCTTGGAGTTGGAATTAACGAGTAGAAGAACTATCCATATGAAGTTCCATTACAGTTTATAAACTTTGCGTTGCACTTATAAGCTTTTCTCTTAACTATTATATTGTTTCTTCTGTTTTGTTGACAATAGACGAGCTCAAAGACCATAAGCAAGCTGGCTCACCCAAATGCACCTCTTGGATATGGGCTATGTTTCCTGAACTTAGCATTTGACGGATTTACAAATGCCACTCAGGATTCAATTTCAGCAAGGTATGAATGTTCAGAAATTGGATAGTCACTTCTGTGCATATCAATTTATGTAAATTCCATTTACCTCACCCCCTCCCATCCCCATTTTCTCCCCTCCCCCTGTTAATATATTGATATAACTAAGAATGTGGTTATCACCATTGCCAATGCCCATCATGCATAATTTGTGCCATTGTAGCTGATACTCAGGCTGCCAGGAAATTTTAGCCTCAGTAGCAACTGCAAGCCTGAAAGGTGATGCGTAAGAAAATGCCTAGTTGTGTAGTCCTGTACGGTGAGAGAATTGAAGGTTCTTAATGTGCCCTACCCATCCGGCAGTGAAGCAATACCCGGTCTTCATCTCAGTCTCCATTGTACTTGTACGACAATCTATGAACTTACTGAAATGAAGTTTGAGCCTGAACCTTTTAAAGACCACTCCTTTGATGTTTGCACTTGCACAAATTTTAGGATAACGCTTTTTAATCCCACTTCCTGTTTGCACTTCACAAGAGCATGAGTATGTTTTATATGAAGCAAAAAAACTTATATAATTTGATATTTCACAAGTAATGACAAACAGTTACTAACTCTGGGTTACAGATCACTAGCAAATCGATTTTCATGCAGTGAATTACTCTCTCGAAACACATTCATTTAATACATCAATGCATATATAACTTCATGCTCCCCAGCTCAACCAGTTTGCAATCTGTTACACAGGTACCCTAAAACGAGTGCTTGGGATATAATGCTGGGGATGAATTTATGGGGTACCATATACAACATCGTCTACATGTTCAGCTGGCCAAGTGGAAGTGGATTTGAGGCAGTCCAGTTTTGTAGAGATCATCCAGAGGCAGCATGGGATATTTTTCTCTTTTGTTTGTGCGGGGCAGTTGGGCAGAACTTTATCTTTTTGACCATCAGCAGATTTGGCTCCCTTGCCAACACCACCATCACAACTACTCGGAAATTTGTGAGCATTGTGGTTTCTTCAGTGCTTAGTGGTAATCCCCTGTCGGCAAAGCAGTGGAGTAGTGTCATAATGGTCTTCTCCGGTCTGTCATACCAGATTTATTTGAAGTGGAGAAAGCTCCAGAAGAAAAGAAAATCCATGTAAGGAAGGATATTAATTCATCGTACTTCTTTGTTTCTATTATTATAGATGGGTCTAAGCCTTAAGGTTTAGTGTTCAGTTTTGATAGTTTTGCAGAGTGGAGTAAAATGTAATCGATCATTTATGTAAATTGAAGGAGTGTAAAGCATCTGTTCACATTTCAGCAGTGTCTCTTAGTTGTAAACACCAAAATATCATTTGATTTTAAGAGTAGGTTTGAAACAATAAGTGATTCTTGTTGTACTATACTTTGATGCATCACCATGCGCACAAAAATGCTTGGTTGCAAATTCCTACTTTCCTAACTTGATGGGGGTGTTGGTACTTGGGTCTATGTAATGAGGTTTTCCGCCAGAAACCATATCATTCAGTCCCTTTCCATGGTTGGTTGCCAACCCCAACCTACTTCTATAAGAAGCTATTTCACAGGGATAGGGACATGTAATTTTGATGAGCATTATGGTAGCTATTTCACAGGCTTTCCATTTGGTTCTTAAGACATTGCAACATTAAATAGTTGAATACCAGAAATTTTTATCCCGCCCATCGGGATCAAAATTTACGAACTCTGGTGGGGAATCGTCGACTTTATTAACAAATTTTCAGGATTAATCAAATATTCAAATGCACAACCAAATGGGTATATATCAGGATCCTCTGAATTTCCCTCACAGGGTTTTTCAAAAGATTTTGCATGGTCCATGATTGTAACTTTGTAAGTAATAATGTGATGCTGGGGTAGTGGAAGTGTGAGGAGGCAAGGAGAATAGGAGATTTCTACTTGACTCTATTACCCCTCAAAGTTAATCAACTAACCGACTGTCTGGGGTCGAACTAGTAATTAGCTGTGTACTTTAATTTGTGTTGTCTTTCCCTCTCACTACAACATCAAGAAACCTTTTTCCCTGGAAGCCCAAGGTTCCTCATGATCAAACCAGATTTCTTTCCTTACTCGGAACACTCTCATCTCCACCAAGGGAATGGAGAGAAGATCTCAAAACCACAGATTCAGATCACTGTAAGTATTTCATACCTTCTCACTTTTCCCAGTCTATGTGTTCACTCTTTTCTAGTTTAGTATATTCTTTGTCAAGTTGTGACAGTATTATGAGTGTATGACCAAGAGAGATATAGACAACAAAAGTATCATAACACACAAAACCAACATCACATTCTCATTCCATTCATAATGAGTTCATTATCTTAGTTACATTGCTCTAGAAACCAACTTTGAAAAAAACTAAGAAGTAACAACTTATTCTATATCCTATACCCTCTCTGCACACCAAAAATAAAATCAATAGGACTCCACCTTGTTGGTCCTCCCTTGTTTTTTTTTTTTTTTTTTTTGTGGTTTTTTGTGGAGTATGGGAGGTGTCTATGTATAGATAGTTACACTCTGCAAAAAGAAAACTAGGGTTTTACTCCAGGCTATGTACAACTGACAAGTCAAGCCCAAATTGGACCTAAAACAAAAACCAAAACCACTTCTATCTGAAGATGGTTGGTGGAAAGAAATCAAAGAATGTCGGAATTCGACAAACAACACACAAGAAGTATCCAATGCGAGTACTTCTACTGGTCAATCTACCTTTACCAGAGGAAATAATAAAAAAATAACCGCCACACACATAGTAAGATCGGCCAGAGATTGGCAGAATGTAGAACAGAAAATAGGTTAACTGCGCAGACTTAGAACGCCTCTTGATAAAATTGGGTCGATATGGCCTGCGCAAACCATGAAAACTAGGTTGCAAGTAAAGATGAGCTAGAACTTTTAGAAAACAAGTTCTGTGAGTAATAGTAGGAGTTGATACTTAGAGGCTGTGCAGCAGGGCCCTTCTGCAGGGAGGTGGTTGGGAAGGGTTGTGGCTTGGGTTCGGGATTGGGGATCCCAGAAGTGTTTTCACCAAGAAGTTTCTTTCCTGCAAAACAAATTGCAAAACAGTAATTAGTCTCACTTTGGCAACAGAGGGTAAAGTAAAGTCGACAAATAGGGAAGATGGAAAGAAACAAGTGAAATAATTAGATCCCAAGGTTTAAGGTTACTGAACATTATGAACCACAAATTATGATTACTTGCACCAGACATCCATGTTTGAGAACGATTACTTAGGCCTTTAGGCGTACTCTGTGCTCTTGAGCATCAGTTGAGAACTTGAGATACTGCAGTCTTAACCTCAGAGGCGGGAAGACCGACAGGATTACTTTCTGGGTACAATGCATATTTGATCTTTGCACAATACTAAGTGAATACATTAATATGTAAGGATGTGAGCTACTGGATTAAATTACTTTCAGCTGACCATTGTATCATAGAACTGCTAATTATCCTTCCCAACTTCCATATGGATGGACCAAAGTCTGGTGTTCATGTTTACAGTATGCATTCACATGTAGTGTTGTTATGTGTATGTTTCTCAATCTCAGAGTGGTTTAATCATTTGGAAAGCACTACATTTTCTTTTTCGTTTTCTGTTTTTTCGACAAAAATCTGGAGAAGAAGAGAGAAAAGACTATGCGGCCAAAATCATTTTCGGCCTTCTCTCATGCACCTGCATATAAGAAAATAATATGGTTTTACACAATTAAATATTCAAAAAAAAAAAGGATCGAGGGTGACGTGTGGACTGTCAGCAAGCAACGTGAGGAAGTGCCCTATAGAACTCTATCAAACACTTAGAGCCATGACCTTTTGCAATTGACAAATGAGAATATTAAGTTACATTGACACGGATACGTGTGTCCATATCTGACACGGATACGAAGTGTTTGACACGGCGAAATATAAAAAGTTGAGGCATATCACATACAATATGTGTCCGATTTGTCTCTGACACTTAGAGCCATGACACATGGATACATATCTGACACGGATTATTTCTAAAATATGGCGTGTCCATGTAACAT
This sequence comes from Coptis chinensis, assembly GCF_015680905.1. Taxonomy (NCBI): domain Eukaryota; kingdom Viridiplantae; phylum Streptophyta; class Magnoliopsida; order Ranunculales; family Ranunculaceae; genus Coptis; species Coptis chinensis. The sequence continues at coordinate 18,410,284 of NC_141456.1, read as the reverse complement.
AGGAATATAAGAATTTCAAGTTTAGATAAATTAAATGACTTACGCTTTCTGAAAATTGTGGGCTTGGAATGGCTGCTGCAAATGTTTTGAAAAGTGGAGTTACTTGAACAGGAGATGGGAACTCTGTATTTGACAAGGCAGAGATGATGTCATTTTCCTTATATTCTTCACAGAACGGCATATCTTCCACTGGAACCACAAAACCATTCCGGTTGCCATAAGAATTAGTAGAAAATCCAATCAGAATAGGTCCAAGTAGATACATAAGAATATCAAGTATACTAGATTGTCTAGATCACCTTGAGCAACACTCTCACCAGTGTGAAAACCATCTAACCAGCCACCGCCATTTTCTACCGTATGAAATGATTGTGGCCCAACACAGGAAACACTTGAGCCAACATATGCAGCTTCACAACCACCGCCACCATTCTCTTCAAATAGTACCGACTGATGGGCAACACTGGCATCCTGTTCTAGGGCACAGTTCTCTGCATGAGGCTTCTCTATTGTATCATTTGCCGTGTGGGATTGGAGATTTGATCCTGTACTACATCCAGAGCTTCCCGGAGATTCATATGGATTTGGTTGCCTATATATATATGGTAAACAAGCCATCACCTATAGGTACAGTTAAAGGAATAAAAGCTGTTAGAAGTCCAACTAGTAGTCGGTGGAATCTCCATACCTCCAACATGGAAGACTTTCCATGTGACTACTCTCCTCTATGTAGTTCAACAAATCTTCCAATGGAAAATCTGACTCTGATGTGAGAAGTTCGTTCTCACTGTTTCTCTTTAGGAAATTTTGGAGTTCCTGAGTACAAGATGCAATTAGATAATAACATACTTGAATATCACTTGTATTTCTTTCAGTGTTGTTGTTGTTTTTTGTCAAAAGTGAGGTGTCAGCAGTATATATTGGTAAAATCCTCATTTGATGTACATTGGCACCCTCTGTACATCTCATGCCCAAATCAATGCAAATATATTGATTTTTGGCAAAGGAGACAGGTTATTAATAAAAGGGACATGTACCATGCTTGCGCAATGTCACACATTGGATTAGTTTTGGTAGATGTTCAGCAATAGAAAACTAGCTAACAAGTATTTTTGTTGAAGATATAAGATAGATTGGCTCACCTTCCATGCATTTTCAAGGCTCTGATTGTTCTTCTCTGTATTTACTTTTATTGCAAGTGAGCTGAGTAGGTCTGCTTGTTGCATCAAAGAAGTGATCCTCGGATCATCCCTTCTAATAAATGTTCCTTGAGTCTTGTTATTTCCTTGAAGTTTAAATGGATTAGTAGTGTTAGTCTTTCTTTTGGAGTATGTTGTAGAGAAGATGTAAGAATCAAAATCCTAGACATTTCACAAGCAGAGCACTTAACAACATGATGTTAGTAACAGAAAATAATGAAAGAAGTATTTTTCTCCTCTGACAACCTATGTTTCTTATGTCTCTATCATCCTCGGTGCATAGAAGTGTTTAGTTGGTGTTACATCTCAAACCAAGTTACTGATATGTGCATTACCATTGTCAGAAGTTGAAATCATGCTGGTGCTTTGGCAGTTCAGTTGAGCTGGCAAGTCATTCAGATTGGGGGAGTTTTCAACCAACACAGTGAAAGGAGGTCTTAGTGAGTGATTTTCAACAGTTCCACTCTTTATATGTAATCTTCCTTTGAGGTCGCAATTCTCTGTCATTTCCAATATGTGGGTCCTAAATGCAACAGTGAGCGTTAATATGTAAACGTTATATTTGATTCTCTTAACTATGCAAACTATTGATATGTACTGTACCTCATCTTCTTGAGAGGTGGAGCTGCATCAGATGTTCCATTTGTAACAAACGCATTTTCAATTATAGTCCTCTTACTGTTTTGGTTTATATATGACAATTTGCTGTTCTCCTTCGATAAAGCTTCATTCTTTGCTCGCTTCTTGCACAGAGTGGAAAATCTATTCTTTACAGCATTGTCCGTTCTGTATTACATGTTATATACAATTTAAACAATTAAACTCCAAAAATAATCATGAAAGTAAAGCTGTGAACTGAGACTCATCAGAGAAATAAGATCTCATAAACCACAAAATGAAAATGCTTTTATACCTGCCTGATACCACCTTTGCAATTTCAGTCCACCTGTTACCATACATCTTCTGAGCCTGCATATTACCTATAAGTGATTAGACTGCTGGATGTCTAATATTTCTCATCAACAAAAGTAGGTTCGAAATGATCCTTTATCGAATGATCAAGCTACAAAAGAGGGGTTCCAAGAAAAATAAACATGTTCTGCTTCTGGGAAACAGAAACACAACTGATGATATCTCCATTTGAACATAATCTATCAAAGAATGGCAATACAAGGCAGGATTCTTTATGCATAATGAAGAACACAAAAGAGGGGAAAAAGAGAATTGAAAACCAATTAGTATTCACTGCACAAATCCCCATTTGCTGAGGTTTCTAATGATGGATTGAATGCAGAGTGACTTCTCATATTGATACAGTTTCAGCACTAAATTACCTCACACAAAATCATGTCTTCTTCGTGTGACCAACCTCCTTTCTTGAAATCTGAATTCAAGTATGTATACCACCTGCAATATTATCATAATCAGCTTATACCCAAACTACAAAAAGTAGGCTACAACTTCTCAATCAATGCAAGAAAAAATGGATTTGTCTAGCTACCTTCTTCTGCACTGTCTGGTTGTTTTATCCTTGAATTGAGCCGCAATAATCGCCCAGCTGCCCAAAAAAACAACAAAAATTAATCTCTGAAGGAAGGTGTTTCTTTTAATCAATTTAAGCATACAAAGATAAACAAATCTTCTTACTTTTCTGTTCCATGGATGCCTATTTGCTCCCGAAGAATATCGTCTTCCTGTAATCAATCCAAAGACAATCACTCACATATGTATTAATAAAATATTCCAAATGAAACAGTTTAAAAAAAAAAAAATAGGAAGAAGAAAATAAACCTGTTGAGTCCAAGTAACAATGTGTCTTTCTTTCTGCTTCAAAGCTATAGACTTAGAAGTATCATGAAACTTCATATCTGATAATGTTTTTTCTCTATACTACTACTACTTCTCTTAACAACCCTCACTCCTTTATGATCAACATTAACCGGCATGTTAAAGTAAACTCTTCCTTTTCAGGGTTATAAAGAAAAGGTAACTGGTCTACATCTTTATATCTTTACAGAAACTCGACATCAGCTCCACTGCTCTCAATGACCTTGGATACTCACTTTCTATGGCGAAACCAACCCACAACAGAACAGTTCACTGTTCACAGATCTGTATATACGCTTTGTACATACATGAAGACACTAGAAACACTATATATATAAAGTAATACAGAGAGTTTGAGAGATTTGAGAAGGTTGGTTGGTTTTAGCGCGTGTTTAAAGGGAATGGTGAGTTTGAAAACACTGAAATCCACGAGAGAAGTTATTAGTAGTAGTGAAGACTAAGTGCAGTAGTGATGATAATAATGTCACTATCTTTGTTTCTCTGTCACTAGCTAGCTATATTTGAAATAATGAAGGATTTATTATCATCTTGTTTGTATTTTTTAACGTGAGATGACATTGTTCGTGAAAACTTTTACTGCATTTTTTTTTGCTAAATTTAATGTTGGTGGGAGACTGGGAGCGTAGCAGTTTATGCAAATTCTTTTGCTGAGGTCCCATTGATTTTATACACGCTCTTGTCCATTTCTCTGATATTGGTGTATATGTGTGGACGTGTGGTAAACTCCAGTGTAGTTTGAATTCTGTTTTGGATTATTTGGATCAGAAATGTTACCGTGTCCATTCAACATGGTTTGACACCAATGGGGATTTTAGTTAATTACACATATTTAAATCCTTGCATCAAAAAATGTAAGATCGGTAGGACGTTTAACCCGGTGTCAATTAATTCCAAATATATACACTATTATTTTTTTGTGAACCCATGCTGAATGCTACTATATAAGCCAGGGATAGACATGTGTATCAACACTAGAACCATTCGAAATTACAAGTGGAGTTTGTGGAGAGAATTGTCAGAAAATGAGACCAGTTGAGGAAGCTTATTTACAGTTGATACCACAGATTTTGAAAGTACATAATTAACGGTCAATTGGGATTTCTAGATGAATGAGTGAAGTCACGAGGTGATGTAAAGCTAACTGTACTAATTTAACAGTTTTTCCATTTGTTTACCATTGTATCTTTTCGAAATGCGGTGATGCAATGTGGATACTACTAGTATACTATATGTAGACCGTTATGTTTGTGATGGCAATATCGCATCAAAGAAATAGTATGGAGGACCAATTATTGGAATTTTTAATTTCTTGGGAAGATGTTTTCTTGGTCAAGATTCAAGATGATGGCCATATTGAACTTCAGTATAAAATTGTTTGAGCACCTATACAGTGCCCAACGCGTTTTCTTTCGAGTGGACTGAAGAAAATTAAACTACTGGTATCGTCATTCGTCACTCAGTAGTAATCTGGTTAGATGTCCTTCTCCTTTAGTATATTTTTCCAGAAAAACTGGAGTTAATTTTAGTAGCTACTCCATTGGCAATTCTATAATTTTAGTATAATGTTGTACCGCCAATCAAACTATAGGTAGGATGTTATATTTCCGCTTAAATCGCCTAATTATAAATGACATTTTCATTAATCAAAAGATACTTTAGCTCATATATCTGTAAATTTATAAAACTAGCTAGCGAACTTGAGCAAACCAAAAATTAATCAGACTCCAAAGCCATGCCTGAGTAGCTCGATTATGTTACCAGCCCAGATGTAGCGAAAGTGGTTGGGCAATACAACATCTAATCAGGGTGATTTGATACCATTAATATTTTGGAGCATCCATCTAAAATGCAATTGGCTAGAAAGAGTCACCGCCTAAAACCAAAATAAAGTTTTACTTGAAATCGAGCACACACAAAGTAAATCATGCCATAATATTCCAATTTCGTTGATTGGTTTAATTAGGTATACGGTATACCATGATGAGATGTGTAAAAATACCTGGATCCAGCGAAATTTTCGTTTCTTCAGATTAATGTCTATCCATCTACTTTTCAAATTGTTCATTTGAATGAGGAACATGTCATTTTCATACTTCCTATGGACTGGTTGAATTCACTACTACAACTAGGAATGGAGAAATAGTGTACCTACCAAACCTAGATCCTCCTATACCAATCATCAACTCTATCACCTAGTGTTCACTAGTCTTTGGACAAGTAAATTACTCCCAAGTGGCATCAAGAATCCCTCGAAACATCTTATCAAAACTGTAGCAATCAACTTGGGATCCATTGGAATATTGGCAACTGTTCCATTATCAACTTTTGTACAGTTAGCAAATTCCCGCCCAAAAAATTGTCCTTATAAGTGAGGATATTTTGATCGATCACTGAACTGTAAAGAATTTGAATGAAACTATGAAAGAAGCATATCAGTAAACAATGAGGCGAATGAACATAGATGAGAAAAAGTGTAGAGAATCTTACTTAAAAAGTTACAAAGAGAGAGGGTTGGTTGGAAGGAAGGGGTCGGTGATATTGTTGTCCCACAAGCAGCCATCAAACAGCAATGCAACCTCTAAAAGGGCCGACCCGGATGGAACCCAAGGTAAAAGACGTATCCTTTTGAAAATTATTTCGTCTAAAAAAACGTAACAAAGAAAAATTACCCCCTCACATTATGCCTTAATTTTGTCATTTTCTTGTCTCTTTTGATTAAGTCGATCTAATCATCTTTACAATCATCTCTTCTTCTTTGGCTTCGCTTGGCTCAATTATGCTTCCTTTCATATTTATTATAAATTGCAATGTGTCACTCTTGATAATGTACATGGCAATATGGCATATCTGCAATTCTGACGTACTCATATCTAGTATTCTATTGGGATGCTCTCGATCCCTTGATTTCATATGCATTACAAAGAAATGAAAATTCAATTACTTGATGGCAGCATAGCTAATTAATTCAGATCAAGCCGGAACTGAGTTGTTAAGCCACCACTCAAGTGGAGAACAAAGTTGGAGTTCGAGAGGCCCAAGTTCCAAAAGAGATTCACAGGGTGGTGGGGCTGACGCCACTTCTTTTCTTCAATCTCATAATTGCAGCCGAGCCACCCCCAGACAAATGGGCAAGTGCCAAGTGTGTACGCTCCTACTAGTGCTTATAAAACAACACATGGGCCTTCTACAATTTAATTTAACAAAAAGCTTAATGTGATGATTAAGTGATTAAATATGTTGAAGGAAAATATTACACTAGTTTGATTCATACCGGCCTTGACTAAGTTTCGTTGGGCTCTAGAACATTTTTGTAAGTTAAAAAAATTCTGATTAAGATCAACTTTTTTCATACAATTAATGAAAGTATAGCTAGAAGTGGAAATGTGCGTGTTATTTTTCCGTTTTCCAGGTATGAGCTCCAATGCAAAACTTCTTTGAATCGAACAACCTTGCTAGAAAGGCTTATTTTAACGGTGAACTGATCCTATGGTAATAGCAAAAATAAGAGAACAGTACGTAAGAAGAAACCATCAAACCATATAAGCAGCAGCCACTAAATTTTTTTTACTATACCTTGAACATAAGCACCAATAAGCACTAGTATCTGAGCTTTCTGAAGGTGTTTCTCATGAGCAAATAATCCTTTTTTCTTTAACTTGACACTCTCGTGGTCTCAAAGACTCAAACTAAAAAACCATGATCTCAAAGTAGATGTTACGATTTAATTAAGAAAAACTTCGTATACTTTGTTTACGATAATATATATTGCACCTACAACGCATCATGGGCCAAAACCAATCAAAATGTCGACCTAGATTGTCGCGTATTCTAATAGCTTGTTACTGTCTTACTGACTCCACAAAGCAGAAGGAACCACATTTGCACAAATATATATGAAAGCCTCTCAAATTTGGATAGGCTATTTTTATGGAATACGTAAGTTGCATACTGACCTTTTTGGCACCATTCTAAAAGTTAGTTTATGTGAGCACCATTGAAATTGTCCACATTCATTATCGTCGATAGAGATGTAAATAGGGCGGGTCGGGGTCGGGGGCGGGTTTGCCATCCTCATCCCCGATTTATTCCCCAGACCCGTCCCACTCCTCATTAGCAATTTTTTTATAAAATAATTATTATTTATAATCACCTAATTAAACTATTTTTCATTTATATATTAACGACATTTTATGAATTTGGCATTAGTTTAATGGAAAAATGATAATAGTTTCAAAAATGAAGCCTTCTGTTTGATTTTTACTCTTACAATATTTTAACAAACTTAATTGGGACAGGTCAGGTAGAGATCGTTTTCCATGCATACATGCGAGTAGTCAGTTGGCCAGCCCGCCCCATCCCCACTTGTAAAGAATCGGAGATTCCCTATACCCGCTCCCATCCCCATTTAGCACCCTACATACCCGCCCCATTAGAATCAGGTCTCCATAAAGCCCGTCCCCATGGGTATTTTTTACATCCCTAATTATGTAATTATGGACAAGCTATATTTGAGTTTTGAAGCACCATAAGCTAGTCTCGTTTATTTAAAGAAAGCAATTCAAGTTATAATAGACTAGGTAGTATGCAATGTTACATGAAACAACACTAACGAGATTCTTCTTGCAAACATTTTCTTTGTTCAAGCTAGCATGACAATTTTCAGTCCCATTTGGAATATATAGTTGATGTGAAATTTTGATGCCGGAACAAGAAAAAAGAATGACATTCAATTCAATATATGAATAGATCATATCAGAGAAAAGTTCGTACATAGTTACATTTGAAAATATGCATGAATAAGATAAATTTCAATCACTTTTCCTTAAGTTATGTAGTAATAAAGGGATCATATATGCAATTATATACATCATCTGAAAATATGCATGAATAGGATAAATTTCAATCACTTTTCCTTAAGTTATGTAGTAATAAAGGGATCATATATGCAATTATATACATCATCTCAAAAGAAAATTAATGTCTGGGACAAGTTCAACTTTACGAGCTGAGAGAGAATACAACTTAAAATTGTCCTGGTAAGTACATTATAATTTTTCGTTCATGTTTTGTTGTTTGGGCACTACAATAATCCTTACTTTTCTTTTCTGAAAAGCTCCAATCCGTGTTTCGATTAGCAATTTGGTACTCGATTTGTTTTAATTAATATGGATGTTGAAAAGAAAGACGTGCTAGAGAAAGAACTGTTAAAAGCTCAAGTGTATAAGTGTGTTACACAACTTTGTCCTTTTTTTTTTTTTTTTTTTTTGCTTGGTAAAACTTGACGTAAAACAAAGCCAATTAAAAGGTAGCCCTACATTTTTCTTTTATTACTTTCTTTTTCTCTTTTGAAATGAAAAGCTTGTTTTTAATGGGTATTTTTATGTGCGGAAATATTCTTTGATTCCATATAAAAAGACAATGACTAAAGGCCCCACGTGTGAGAAAATGAGGGGGGGTCGCCCTATTTTAATTTTGTCTGATTTTTAACTTTATGTAGGTGTTAGGCTTCCTTCTTACTTGGGATTCCTACATTCATGTGGGTACATTTTTTGATATTTGAGCTAACTTTACATGGGTGATTTTTTTCAGTTCAACAACACTCCTTTCTTTTTCATACACGACTGGTGACACGCTCTTGTAAAAGAGAAAGATAGCAGGAATCCTATGCAATAACATTCTCTCCAATGCACATCTTATAATTAAGCTAACATACTCTTTATGTGTTCAGTCAAATTTAGGTTTGTGGAAACTTCTTGCTGTGCTCAATGGAAGATTAAGTAAAATAGTGGATTGTTAATTAAATAAATGCTTTTGAATATGTTAGTCCCGCCAAAATGTGTGCACTAGTGACAATGAAAGTGTTAGCAGATAATGTTGAAATATTGGAGCTCTATGTTCTAAACAATATTAGCAGCTAAAGAGATGACCCTAGTGGGGCATGATTTGATAATATATATCCCTACCGTACATTGGTAGGGGCGTGTTACCGGGCGCATTGAACTTGTTCCTGAAGTTCATATTCATCTCCTGGATGTGATAATGGATACACACTCATGTAATGTGAATCCTGTCAATTTTATTCTAGAACAAAAAATTGTTAACCATATTTGTATGATTAGTGAGTAATTCAGTTTTTAATGGTTCATTTCATCTTTATATGATTGTTGTTAACGCTCCCTCGGTCCATTCTCCAGTGGAAAGTATAAAATGAAAATAGTGTCACATTCAAAACTTGATTTTCAGATCAATAACTATCAAGGGTTTAAGAAGTAAAGGGTGGGGGCCTGCGATTAGAAAACCTTCAAAGAACTGCTACGTCCATCTCTATCTTCTTTAATAACTTTCAATAAAGATAGTGAATTTAGAAATACACAACACCATTTCAGGTCCCTCACCAGTCACCACAAGGTTCATTAGTCCCCAAGGGAGTCAGAAACCAGGTTCTTTATATCATATATATATCTACAATTTGAGCAGTCTGCAGTAATGGACCCAAAAGCCAGTGTCTGATGGCTGAGATAAGCTTACACAACAAAGAATATTAAGCAATGGCCCAATGCGTAATGGGTCTCTGATTCCATACACATGCATTTCAGATTTCAGATTGGTATGATTAGGAGTGGTAACTAAGGGGTATAGACCATAGAGATTAAGAATATTTCAGGCACGCTTAACTGATGAGGAATCAGATTGTTTCTGTGCATCTGAGATATGCTAATGATAATGTTGGTACTTCAAGGCTTTCTATTTTCAGTCTAGTTCCAAGGTTCCCTTGTATCTTATGAGTGAATCAGCATAGTGATTGAGTAAACGTTTTTTTGATGGTTGAGCTTCAAATGAATCACTGTTCACTTCCACATAATATTCTCTTCAAGCATTACATAGCGATGTGTTGGATGTAATCATAGATCAACAAAGCTGCCATGGCTCATGGTAATGATGATATAATGTCACTGAGTGTTCAATGACTCCAATACCTGAAGTGCTAACTCTGAGATTCTTTGAGCCCACTATCAGTCTATCATGCTGCTTATGCCCTACCCATTCATTTCTCTACTAGGTTAGATGTTCATGTTCCTAAAAGTTTCTAACAAACTAATTGAACACCAAACCATCACGTAAAATGATCAAATCCAGGGGATTCTGTCAGAAAATATTTCAAAGAAACAATCCAATTTAAATGGTTCTGCGCCGCATTAGCTATGTATGCCGCATTAGCCCGACACATAACATCAGCATGTCTCTCAAGGACTCAAGGCACGCCAGTGTTTTTAGGCTGACTTCACATACAAACACAAGTTAATTGACACACCGAGGAAGGGTTTCTGAGGTAGCGGAAACGATATTAAAAGTTCATTAGAACATTAAAGAAATAAATTGAAACATAAGTTTATTGATAGTTGATTACAATTTTCATTTATGAAGTTTTTTACAAAGAGAACTTCATCAAATCATCTTAGAAACCTACTAAAACACTAAAAAACACTTTCCTAATATATATATATATTATAATAGTAACTTTCTAAGATTACTATAACTTACAAACTAGACTTCTAGACACTTTTAAATTAGGCTAATAAAAACGAAAATTATTTGTTTTTATTAAACTTGAATTTACTAAAAACAATTAGACAATAACCATAGGCTCTATGTTCTATATCATTCTCCTCTTCTTTAAAATAACTTGCTCTCGAGTTATGCATAGGAATGACAATTCTTTGATTGGAGCAAGCTAGGCGATGTAAACACAATATCTTGATTCTTCTATCGTTTCTTTTGACAATCCGACACAAATTTTTTTAGGCAAACACGAATGTACATCAATCAATTTTTCACAAAACTTCAAGTATCGGTCTTCAAAAATAAATTTCTTTGGAAAACTGAGATATACTGTTGGAAAACAATATGCAAAAAACAGGATTAACAATGAAATTGGAAGCTGAGGCGCGGACTCGCTCTCTTTAAGGTATTGTTGGTCTGTTCCTCCTAGTGCAGACAGACACGGAACCTCCAGGATACAACAGCCTCTGTAAATGTCTTGATGATCACTGCACATCAAAAACCAAAACCGGAAAAGAGAACAAGAACTAATAGTCTACTGCCATTATAAGGGAGAGAAGTTTTTCTTAAAGAGAGGGAATATGCGAAAAACTGGTGTGTTTGGTCTGCTGTAAAGCCTTGTATATATAGGCTCGAGAGAGTGTAACGTTACCTCTCAATGTTTGGTTAACTCTCAACGTTATTGTTAAAAAGTAACGTTCCAACAATAATGTCTCAGTTATAGGTTTACAGTCAAAGCAAAACGTTTCTTTTGTTTCAAAACAAACCAAAACTGATTTTCATATTTTAAAATAACCAACATATACCATATTCTCCTCCTCTTTAATAATTAACTCGTCCTTGAGTTTGTGTTCAACAAGAAGCATTGACAATCTCTTTAGTAACAAATGACATTATCTCATGCAAATCAAGACCATCTCTTAAAACTTTAGCAACATTAACCTTTTCTTGAATATTTTTCTCATCCTCAAAATAAATATCTATAGTTTGTTCATTCTCCACAATTTGATTTGATACTAGAACAATTGTAAGCACTTGAACTTCATCTTTCTAGGGAGTAGAATGCACTATACAGTCACAAACTTCAAGAGTAGATGAGAAAATACATTTTCACTTGGTGGTAGAGATGGAGATAACTTCTTAGTAACTAACAGAAGTTTGACTTTCAAAAATCACTCTTTTACTTTTGTGATCAATTCAAAAAGCCATTGTCTTTGTTCCTCTTGTTTGTTTTTTTTTTTTTTTTTTTTTTGCAATCTACAATGATTCTCTTCTTTTTCTTGTTGCAATCGACGATAATTCTCTTCAACAACTCTTTGTGCATCAAATTATATTGTTGTTGTCTACTACTTTTTTGGCAACGAAATTCATAATCTTGAAGTGCTTAAGAATATTTTTTATGAGCAGCTTTTCAGCAAGACAACTTGTAAGAACAATCAAGATAGTTTTTTTCATGCCATAAACGATCATAGTAATCATGGTGAGGAGATTTATAATACTCTAAATCAATATCTCGAAGATCGTCTTGTAGATCACATATTTTTGTTTCAATAGCACAAATTTGACAATGAAGTTGTTATGGATTTAACTGAGAAATTTTCATACATTTTTTTTTTGGGTGGTGGTGGTGGTGGTTTAATGAAACTAATGGTGGGTAAGGTTCGTTGGTGGTAGGGTGATGGTGGGGGTGGAAAATGAAAAACGTGGATGGTAGAAAATCAAACCTAAAGATGTAGAGATTGCACAATGGTTAGTGCGATGGAATTGATTGAAGATTTCTACCTTTGATTTCTTGTAGTGATCTTCAATGGAGAAAGATTGTATCAACACTATGGGTGGTGAGACACAAATCCTTCAATAAAAATCTTCAATCCAATCCAAAGATACTCTGAATAGAAGAAAACTAGTATTTATGTCCTGAGAACGTTCTTCAACTTCGAACTGGGTATCAACCCTAGAACACCACCGTCATAATCTGATACCAATTGACGTAGCGGAAGCGATATTAAAAGTTCATTAGAACATTAAAGAGATAAATTGAAACATAAGTTTATTAATAATACTGAAGAGTTGATTATAATTTTCGTCCATAAAACTCTTTATATAGAGAACTCCATCAAATCATCTTAGAAATCTACCAAAACTTTTTTTTTTTGCAGACAAAGTGTGAATATTATATTAATAATAATAATAAAGTTACAATATAGGGGTTAAGCACCACCCGTGTTGGATTAAGTTCCCACTTTGAATCCAAAATCAAACCAAAAATAAACTAATGCTTATTTTGGGTTTTCCAAAGTAAATTCGACTGCATACTCGTCAAATCTATAGTGATCGATATCTATATGGCCATTCCATGAAGGTAATAAAGCTTTCATTCTAAACCATGAGCGTTTCCAGTAAATATAATTCATTTATATCTTGCTGGAATGTTTCTAGTCCTAGGCAGAAGAGGAGTCGATTCCACATCTTTCTCCTTGGGTTTGCTTCCTTTCTTCTTCTGAACCTGCCATGGTTCATCACCATCCTCTGAGTTATTCTCGTTGTAAGCAAAATCTGCCCAACTGACCAATCTAAGTATATAGTTGGATTCATTAGAGATGTAATATATCGTTTGCTCTTGAAGAAACCTACCAAAACACTAAGAAACGCTTTTCTAATCTATCTATATCATAGTAGTACCCTTCTAAAACTACTATAACTCACAATAGGCTCTGTGTTCTACATCAGTTTCACTTAATCAGAATGTCCGTTCTGTGCTTGCGCTCTATTCCATCCATACAGTCATACAGAGATTGTGGAAGGAGATTATTATCATAGGTTATCCAGCTTTCAACACAAACACATGTACAACTTGTCCAATTACGAGTGCACTCTTGAGCTTGGAGAATTTGACATAATAATGACAGAAGTTGCTCAACTCTGTTCCTGTTTTCTGTCCATTGGACTATTTCAATCATAGTTTGTTTTTTTTTTCTATAGGAAACTTTCATTAATCATAGTTATAGGGTTGTTAAAGGGCCATAGTGATAGTGCGCAATCTTACCCCATAAGGGCATCAGGGATTAGGGATTGAGAATTTCAGACATTTGGTCTGATGCACATTTATTAGTCGAGACCTGCCATCAAGCAATTTGGGTGATATATTAATATATTATACACAATTGTTGGGCTTGTGGTTAACAGTTCTGACACTAGATAAACCCCAACCCAGGATCAAAAGCCTGCAATGTGTGCATCAAGTAACTTATTTTGGCCTGCTTCAGAATTTTGGACCTACAATAAGCACAAGGGAAGGCTTAGCCTGACCTAAGACATGTTCAAAGTTACTTGATGAACTGAAAGGACCAAGAGCGGATGGTTAAAGCAGAGCTAATAAAGTGTTTGTGAAAAAAATACATCATATGCTTCTATTGTTTCAGAGGCTCTTATAACTTTAGCAAACCAAAGGAGTAGAACATCTACAATTTTCTGCAGTCTTTACTTTTCCCTCTAAAGCAATTGTAGGCAGCAGACTTAAGGTACAAGAGGACATAGCATCCAAGGTATACTATGTCCAACACAGGTGTACATGCATTTCAATCAGCCCCATGAACGTCAGACGTCCCACATAATACAATGATATCAATGCAAACATTGCCATTTTATCCTGTCATCGCTGGCAAGCATAGGCCCTCTATGCATCTAGGCGTACAGCACCGTTCAATGATGATATGGACATCATATTGACAAATAACAGGGAACACAGAAATTAAAACTGGGAACGGCAAGATATACTCTGTTTGTAGGAAGATACCCACATTGTTCTTATGCATTATCTTGCTACCTCACATATCAAAAGAACAATCTGTTAGATATACTTGATGTGCTGTAAACTTACTTGCAGATGATGGAGTCAACTTTATTGCCACAACCTTGTCAGGAAGCAATCCTGTTAAGCATTCTTTGAAACCTCCAAACACGGTTTGTTAATCTCTATAGTCTTAAATATTCTTAATCTCTACAGTCTATACCCCTTAGAATATTGCAAACCAAACACAGTTTGTTATTGTGGTAAACTGAAAGGCTTGGACTCCTCTTTTTTTTTTTTTTATGTAAGTTCTAAGAGATCATCGCAGGGCCAAACTTAAGTCATAATTATAAAAAATATGAGTGCTAAAGGTCGGGGTAAGAATGGTTAAGAGGGCTCGCCGAGTTTAGAAGTTCAGGTGTTCAACAACTACTCCAAATACCAAATCATAAATTTAAAGTTTGGTTCTAGTTTTGAGCATTTAAATATTTGGTTATATAGGGTCATAATGTTCGATTATATGGCTCTTAAAACGTAATTACAAGGGGTTGTTATTTTTTGTATCATCTCTAGAAATACTGTACAGAAACTTAGAGTCTTAGAGGTAATGTAAAACCAAGTGGAGAAGCTGTCAGAGAAACAAGGTTATATTTCTAGAACTTACAAGTAAGATAAACTAATAAATTTTTTAAGGTGCAACATGAATGCACAAAGATAGCCTTTATATATATATATATATATATGTCATGATAACTATTGCTTTAAGCTTCATTTCAACTACCAAAATAAGTTTTATTTCTTTTAAAACGCCTAGCTCTATTTAGGCAGCCTTAGTCTTTATCTAAATGGTGGCCTGAAGCATAGGTCCTGATAATGAATGGGCCACAAGGGTCGAGGAAGTATAGAACCTTGATCGCCCACTCTAACATTTTCAAATATGTCTGTAAAGGTGTGATGTGATTATTCCCTTACAAACAGTCTCTGGAGGACTGATATGGATGGATGGGTGAGACCGAGTTCGGTTTTGAGAGCTTAATCGCCTCGATCTTACTCGGGTTCCCCGGGCTCGAGTAGAATCAGGTCTGGCGTAGTTCATAGGAGTGGTATTTATAGAGATTGAAAGTGTATCCCCACCCTCCACGTGTAAAGGATGTCACCAACGTGGGGTGTGGATCATGGGAGCACGTGAGAAATATCTACATAGGTCTGCTGTGATGATGAGGAGTGGCAGTTTGTGCGAGTAGCTTTGCGTCCGTGACCGATGGACTCCACGATTAGGATGAGTGCAAGTACATCTTCACCATGATGATTGCTTATGGATAGAAGTCCGTGTCATCGCTTTGCTTGGCGTAGTTCGCATGATGTTGCGATCTGTCATGTGGTGCGATGTTGGCTCATGGATGCGACCTGGGACCATAGGTCGGTGCATTAGTTCCACCATGTTAAGCGTCTTTGGATAGAGAATATCACTCCCACCGGCCCCTCTCGGTAGGTTGTGATAACGACCGCGAGAGAAACCTGGCACGCGCTGCATTACTATGTGATAGGTGGGAATCTGCCACGATCGATTAATAGAACGACTAGTGTTAACCGCGTGAGCTAGTTGGTGCGATCGTGTGGCGACGCTGCGGCCGCGTGGCGATCTCGATTCTTGAGAGAGAAAACGTGGCGCCGCTTTTTCGGGATGTGAAAAGACAAAGGCAGTTTGTTTGGAAGTCGTAGGCGGCTAGGGCTAGGGGTGTAATCATGATGCCTTGGAAACTGGAGGGGCGGTTATTCAAAAATTTTACTTGCTTGGTTGAGACTTCATTTGGCTGCTTCGTCTGGTAGAGAGAAATTCATTAGCGCATCAATCTTCAGGTTAGTTCTCTGCCATTTTTGAACCCGTTTCCTTTGTTTGGTGCTAAGCTTCTGTGCTAGAGTTGTTAGGGTACTCTGTTAGATACTAGTAGCTAGATTTGTTAAGTTTAGAGGAGAAAGATGTCGGATTCGATGACACTCGTTCGACGAGGGTTCGTGAAGTTTCCCTCGGTTGGGAAGATGAGGAGGATCTGATCGAATCGGTTGGTATGCTGGGTGAGGGTGATGGGGATGAGGCTGTGAGTGAGGAAGGCGATGCTCGATCTGCTCCTGTGGTTGCGGACGTTAGCACCGGGGCCAGACGGTGAGAGGTCGTCTTGAAGGCGCCGCCGCCAGTATCGGATAGACACGCTTTGAGGGCGTTTCCATATCTAAGGAAGAGATATGGTATAAACGTGGAAGGTTTGGAGATCCACGAGCCTGGGCGAGGCGATTTGGTCTTTGGTGAGAGGTACGTCCCACCGCACCACGGGGTGATCGTCTGTGAGGGGCAGCTGAGGGCGCATATGACGATACCCTTTTCGAGGTTGGTTTGCGAATTTTTGAACCGTTGTGGCAAAGCGCGCGTCGCGGTTAAGTGGGTAACACGTGGCGGTTGTTGAAGGTGTTCGACACATTGAGCGCCACCGTGAATACCGGTCGAAGTCGGCCGATATTATTGAGCACTTCACTTTGAAGCGATCTAGGGGCATATAACTTTAGCTTGCAAACCCGAAGCTACTCATGCCTGCGCTCGATGGAGTGAGTAACGAGTCTTGGGATAAAAGACCGTTCTGTTAATCGAAACTCTTGGCGGCGGGTTTAGTGTGGACATGAAGACGTGTGATTTTACCGTGGGTCCCAAAGACATTTTTCTTAGGTTTCACGCCGATATCGGTGATCCCGTATTGATCTAACATTTGTTATTTTGTCTTTTATACGGATACCGCCCCGCGACGAGACGAACCGAAGCGGTGATCGAGCTTCGCTTAGGTCGACTTCGCCGAGAAAATCGCGAAGTTGCCCGTGAGGTCGCCGGATTCTTTAAGGAGCGTGGAGGCCTATCGCTCGGAAGAGAAGGAAGCTCGAAAACAAGGGCTCGTGGTAAGGGAGCCGTCAAAGTGCGTGTTATGGAGAAGCGTGGGAGTGATCCGCGGTGACCAAAGAGGATAGAAACCGGGCCGCGTCTTGGGGTGAAGCGACCCCGGGTGTCTTTGGGGCCTCCGGTGCGGATCGGGGAAGCGGTCGGGGAGACGCTCCTTTTGATGTGGAGGGGCGCTCCCTCCGACATTCCGAGTACCGACCCGCTAAGGTCGCGAGGGTGGCCTGTACGCACGGGGTGGTGAGGTCGCGAATGGGTGGGAGGGCAGCTCGCGAACCCGAGGTCGAGGCCGATGCCCGACCTTCGGCCCTAGTTGAGGGCGGCGGCCCGGAGGTTACTCCGGAGGTCTGCCCCGGAGGTCGCTCGACGACCAGGTTGTTGGAGATGCCTCGCAAGATGAAGGGAAGGTTGGCTCGAGATCTTTGGTAAGAGGCGATCCGATCGCAAGGACGATCCGAGCGCAACCCGATGTACATTGATGAGGTGACCGGGAAGAAGCGCTATGTGAAGAGGTCGGATGCGACTACAAATCCGCACCCATAGCCGCTTGCTTGTTGGAGGGATGACGCTTTGATGGTGATAGGAAGGACCTTGATGCCATGGAGCCGAGTCGAATCGAGAGGGGTGGATAAAGGCGATTTGTCCGGTAAGTGGTCACGCGTTATTCTTTTGTGCTATTACTTATCGTATAATCGCTGCTTATCGTTTGTTTGTGGTACTATGTGCGAAGCCGCCGCAATTCCGTTCTTTGGGTATCGAAATTGAAGATAATTTTACCGTTATTTGAAATGGAGAAGTCGGAGGTCGAAGTCCTTGAGGCTCGAGGTCTCGATCTCCGGCGATAGCTCAAACGGAGAAAGGTGGAGTTGGATACTCACGCGCAAGCCTTAGGTCACGCTTATCTCTGGAGAGGGCGTCGGTGTGAACGAAGGCGATCACGAGGCATGAGGTCGCGGATCCGAAGAAGAAGGTTGTTCTTTGCTAACGCGTTATTTGAACGTTGTAAAGCTACCGCGATGGAAGCGAAGAGGCCTATCTTGCTATCCGTCTTTGAAATAGAAGAACTGAGGCGAGATACGGCGACGCCTTCCGAGGAGCCTCCATGGACCTACAATAGACCGACAGGTCGATTCGCTAGAGGTCGGTAGTCTTTGGTCCCGCGGTCGTTCTCCTCGAAGGTGAGGTGGTTCTTGTCGACCTCCCGTTGTTGGTGGTCCAGGTGGGGCTTAACCGGAAGGAGTGGTGGCGTCTCCTGGTGATCCGAGCTGTTCCGAAATGCTGACCGTCCCTCTTGTTGAAGGTTTCGATGATGTTATTTGAGCGGTCAATGTCTGGTTTTTGTGTTTGTATGCGGCCTCTGGCCTAAAACAATAAATTTGTTTTCACGGGGTTGCCCGCAGCCGTCTTTGTCCTTTACTTGTTTTATGATACCGATGTTTAGTTGGCCGGATTTCTGGTAGACCAAAGAAATTTCGGCTTATTCGGCGACCTGAGGCTGGACTGTGGTCTTCAGTTTGCTAACTGTTTTATATTAAGGCTATATTGTTGTCCTTTGTCTTTCTTCCTTGCGTACTGTATGTCTGCTTGATTTGTTTGCCTTTGGGTTGGTGGACTGTGTCACTCTTGAACTGCTTTTCGCGTGTAGCGGTTTTAAGCGTCCTCTAGTTAATCGGGCCCGGTATAGTTGGCCGCCCCCTGTGGAGCGCTGGTCACCTCCATTCTGATCGTGCTTGGCGCGTGTCAGCGGATATGAACGGTCCGCGGAAATCTGAAATGATGGTTGCCGGTTGGATTGGCGTTTGGCGCCTCGATGCCATAATGAGTCGACTTCGGGAAGAGACGTTTCCCTTGCATAAATATAAACTGTTTGGGGAGAGCGACGGCATTTGAATTTCCCCGTCTTTCGCTCTTTTCTCCGCTGAACTTGCTTGCTTTCTTTGGTCATCTTCTCAGGTATGTTTGCTTTTTCACTCTTTGATCGTGATGTTGGATGCTATCTCTCCCTTATTGGCTTTGTTTTGTTCTTTGTGCTCTAGCTTTTTTCCTATGGCTCGGTGTGACGCTTTTGTTAGGGGAGAAGGCAGTCTACGAGAGAGTTCTCCTCTACTGATGGAGGAAATGGAGTTTCATCCTCATGTGCACGAGGACCGTGGCAAGAGGAAGGCGGTAGCGTCGGGTCAAAAAGCTAAACGCCCCGGAGGTCGTGGCGCCCCACTGGAGGTATTGTGATCAGGTCGCCCCACCGGGAGGACGGCGTACCTCGGCCGCCGAAGCGGTAGACGACCGGCGGGGGACACGTTCTTGGGGGGAGCTCGCACTCTCGCTACGGGGGCGGGGAAGTGAGTTCTTCACGCGGGAAGACGGGAAGAGGCGTCTTTGTAAAAGCCCGATTGCGGCTTCCACTGCCCTATAGCGACTAGTCTCCCCGAGGGGTATCGTCTTTGGGCGGGGGACAAAGCCGAGGTCGAGGGCGAAGATATGGATACGCCTCGCTCACAGGGACCATGGACATGGCGAAATGTTTGGTGAAAAGTCGTTGTTTGTTAACTTTTTAGTCGTCCGCTTTGATTGATTTTCATTGTCTTTCCATACTTGTAGTTTCTTGCTGGTTATGATAAGTTGAAGAGTGTTGTGCAACGCTCTGATACTAATGTTGATGCCCGAGTCGAGCTGGGATGTCTGCGAGCTGCCCGGGTAGCTGACAAGAAAAGGTTGGAGACTATGGCGAGAGATGTCGTATTTATTGGTGATGAAAATCACGACTTGTTCTTTAGCGTCTATGGCTGATCTGCAAGTGGAGATCGCGGAAGTCACCGAAAGTACGCCAGCAATGCGGAGGTTGCCCGTAAAAGGCTCGAACGCAGCGTATACCACTGCCTCAGTAGTAATGCATGAAAAATGGATGAGAAATACCGGTGTTGAAGAAGGCGAGGGGGCCGAGGAGGCCGATATGCGTGTTGTCTTTGCGAGTTTGCCGGGGCATGTTCCCTCAACCCGGCTCGCTCCACGAGGATAAACATGTGGTTCTTTGCTCCGTGATGCCGATTACGTCTTCTCGGTGAGAATTTGTCTTTGTATTTGATTAGAACGTGTCGCCGCTTCGTTGCCCTACGAGGGTTAAACACTAGAGCTGCGTTTTCGGGCTTGCCCGAGCAGTTCGCTTCTTTTGAATTTGGAGAACTGGTTTCCACGAAAGTGGCAGTTCGTTAACTTTGGTTTTTGTAATCTGGTAGCCGACCTGGATTTTCTGGGTAGACCCAGCAGGTCGGTGCTTTAGAGCTGATTTCACTGGATCCGGAATGTGTGTTCCTTTTGGTGAGTACTTGATTAATGCTATATACTTTTTGGTCTGATTGTGCATGGCTTTGCT
Organism: Coptis chinensis; assembly: GCF_015680905.1. Classification (NCBI taxonomy): domain Eukaryota; kingdom Viridiplantae; phylum Streptophyta; class Magnoliopsida; order Ranunculales; family Ranunculaceae; genus Coptis; species Coptis chinensis. The sequence goes on along the minus strand of NC_141456.1, from coordinate 18,389,576 downwards.
TCTGTCCATGGATTTTGCTTCTGAGATGTATTCTCGTTATGTGTTAAGCTTGTATGATAATGCGTAGGGCCGCGACATGTAAGTGTTTGATCTTTTTGGACGAAAGGGGACCGTGCCCCTGCGAGTTCGTGGGTCATGTTGCTCACTGGGAGCATTCTTCTTTGGTTAACCCTAGGAGTATCGGTCCTCGTTTAGTGAGGATCAAAGAGGCTATGAGCCTATAAGCTCCTGAGAACGCCCTACTCGTATGAGAGCTTGTTTGAGCCTCTGAGGGCGTAATGCTCCTGGGAGCGTTCTCGCTTAGTTGATCCTAGAAGTATAGGTCCCCAACTTAGCGAGACTCGGAGAGGCGATAAGCCTGTAAGCTCCCCGAGCGTCCCGCCGCATGAGAAAGGCGTGTTTAGCCCCCGAGGGCTACGCTCCCCGAGGCGTTACTCGCCAGATATGAGAGCGTGTTTAGCCCCTCGAGGGCGGGCTCGCGCTCCGAAGGCGTTCTCACCGAAGTTGATCCTAGAAGTATAGGTCCTCAACTTAGCGAGACTTCGAGAGGCGATAAGCCCGTAAGCTCTCGAAGCGCCCCGCCGCATGAGAGCGTGTTTAGCCCCCCGAGGGCGCTTACCGCGATGAGGCGTTTTAGCCCCCGGTATGCTCGCTCTGAAGCGTTCGGCCGAGTTGATCCTAGAAGTATAGGTCTTCAACTTAGCGAGACTTCTGAGAGGCGATAAGCCCAGTAAGCTCCCCGAGCCGCCCCGCCGCGATGAGAGCGTGTTTAGCCCCCGAGGGATGCTACGCCCTGAAGCGTTACGCTTCGCATGAGAGCGTGTTTTGGTATGGAGCTTGCTGTGTGAGAGGTGTGGTTTGGAGATGTGAGTAGATCCGCCATTTATGATAACAATCTTGAGTTTCTTTCATATGAACTTTGTAGTGTCTGGGAGCAGGAATTACAATGCGTAATACAACTATTGGTAAAATTGCTTTAGCGGTATGTGTTCCATGGTCGGGGCGGCAACTTTCCTTCTTGGTTTTATCCAATACGCCGCCGCTTAACGACGCTTCCACTATGTAAGGGGCCTTTCCACGCTGGTGCTAGCTTAAGCGTCATCTTGAGTTTTCTTCAAAACGAGGTCTCCCCGGTTGAAAAGACCGTGGATGCACTCGTTTGTTGTAAGATCGCTGAGGACTGGCTGGTAAGCCGCCACCACCGATGGGTCGCTAGGTCGCTACTCCTCGAGGAGGTCGATCTCGAGCTAGAACCGAGTCATTAAGCCCGATTCGACAAGTTCGGATCGGGTTGTCGTGATTGTCACCGGTGGGGATGGCGGCCGTGCCATAAAGACGTGGAAAATGGTGATTCGGCCGCTTGAGCGAAGCGAAGTAGTCGCGATGAGCCCATAGTATGTTCTCCAAATTTGATTTGGCCAATCGGCTCTTGTTCTTTTCAATTTTCTTCTTCAAATTCTCTAGAATGGCTTTGTTGTCGGGCTTCGCTTGTCCATTACTTTGAGCTGCATCGCGGGTGTGGAGAATGCATGAACGATCTTCCATTTGGCCGAAACTCTTTGGATCGTTTTCCCTTGAACCGGAGTTATCATTCATCACCGGTGTATGTGGTAAGCCAAACCGGGTGATGATATGAGTCCAAATGAAATTTCGACGCAGATTCTTTGGCGTGTGCTAATGGAATTGCTTCAACCCACTTAGTGAAGTAGTGCGTGGCAACAAGGACGAATCGGAAGCCGGTGCTCTTCGAGGGATCGAATGGTCCCATAATGTCCATGCCCCACATGTGGAACGGCGAGGGCTCGCGATGTTAATCAATTCGCGAAATGGTCATATGATGTTGTGACCAAATGTTTGGCATTTGACACACTTTCGGACATACGCTTTAGCATCAATCTGCATATGAGGCCGTAAGTACCCTTGGGAGATCGCTTTGTGGGCTAAAGATCGACCTCGGATGGTTGCCGCGACTCTCCTTCGTGAATTTCAAAAAAAATTAGCCGCCTTGCTCGACCGATACATCTCGGATGAGGTCCCCTAGCGGACTTGGCGGAATAATCTCATTGCTCACCAAACAATAGCTACGTTTCGGTGTGGAACCCTCTTTGGCTTTGGGGCTCCTCGAGTGTGCCGTCATCGATGTATTGTATAATAGGTCGCATCCGTGGATTGACTTCGTCGATCTTCGCAGAGGGCACAGTCGCTAATTGTCAAGACTTGGTCCGCTTGGTAAGCTAGTCGATCGACTACTTCGATAATCGGTTGTCTAGGGACCGCGATTCGATCCGAAAGTGCCTAAGTATGCCAAGCTATCTGCGTGGCGGTTCGCCACGCACGCCAAAATGGTGTATCGTCGCTCGCTAAATGACTAAGCAAATCGTTAACAACTTGAAGGTATTTAGAGAGGTTACCTTCACGGGTAGTGTACTTTCTTTTTGCAACCCGAGCGACCGACTGGGCCATGAAGTCACTAAAGATTTGGATCTCCTTTACTCTCGAAATGGATCGGCCAGACGATTCCCATTATTAGTGCTTCAGATTCTCGCCGTTGTTGGACGCCATGGAAGTCTATATCGAACTGCTTCTACCATAGCTCCTCTGGGGAGACTAAAACGATTCCCATGCCAATCGCCTCCGTGGTTGCCGGAACCATCGACGAGAGACCGTGATTGTTTGCATGCTCGCTTTCTTGCGCGCGACCTGCTTTTGGGCCTCCCAATTAGGGTCGCCGACCGAAATCTGCTAGGAAGTCCGCAGAACGACTGACCTTCCGCGATATCGCCAGACGAAGTCCATGTGGTGCTCGCCTCGACTCTTCGCCCATATTGCCATCCTAGTAGTCTTGTTTTCTTTGTGAAGAATCCTCTTCAAGGGGAGATCGGTAAGTACTTTGATTGGATGAGCCCGGAAATACGGTCTCGAATTTTCTTGCCGAAAGTATAACAAAGCAAGGACCGCTCTTTCTATGTAAAAGAGTAGTTCTTCTCTGGCGGAGTGAGTGTCTTTGCTTGTGAAGTAGATCGGCTTTTCGACCATTGTGCTCGCGCCTGAATAGGACCGAACCGATGATGGCGATGGTATCAATGCGAGACTTTGCTTGCTCGTGTGATTTCCAATGGGGCTTACCTCGAGTTTTGTCTTTGTTAGTGCGCTTCTTTGCTTTGGTAGTGGTCGAGATCGGGGTGAGTGGAAACTCTTTGTGGAGCCCCCGCTACTTTGTTCTTATTTAGATCTCACTTTAGCTACTAGATCTTTGGTCATTGTATAGTTGGTAGGTTCGCTTCTTCGACGGAGATGGGAGGTTCCGTGGTTTTGTTTCTTTGCGATAATCGGGTTACAATGATGGGCCTCGAAATGGGTTGTTTCGGTTCCATCATTCCCCTTGGCCGAAAAACGGATGACTTGGTGCAACGTGGACTGGTCACGGGCTTGCATCCGATGTATCCACCGGCCCGCCCTAGGATGGCGCCAGAGGGACGACTTGGTATCTAGACGCCCGGCGTGTTGAAGTTCGACTTTGTCCTCCCCCGGGATCCCAATCAAACCGGGAGGATGATGTCTCCTATTGGATCGGCTCGAACCGTTGAATCCGAAGAGGGTGCAATGGGGTCTATGAAGACCGACTTTGGTAAGTTCATCTCTTGGATCGTGTGGTAGAACAAAATATCGCAAGAGCCGCCAGGTCGATCAAAACTTCGCTTGACGGTCCAAATCATCGATTTTGACGTGGACCACGAGCATCTCGTTGTATGGGAGGCGCACCTTTGTTGAGAATTCGGCCTCCGAGAAGGTGATGTCTCCGTTTCATGCGAGCTGAATCGCGCGGCACGGCCGCAGCTTTGTGAAGAGAAATTGTATACTTCATGGAGGGCACCTACGCCGCTTTTTTTTCCCCGTGAACTCGGAGGCGGAGTCATCTTGGAGAGTGATCATGTGGATGGTTACCCTGCCGTGGTCGCGACCTTCTTGACGCGGGTGATCGGCGATCTTGATGGATCGCGTTCTCCGAGCGCCCTCTGCTATGAGGGCGACTTTGAGACCTCGAGGTCGCCCGTCAGGTGGGGACTCGCCAGATCCTCGGGCCATGAGTTTGTAAGCAGTCGCCGTCGTATATTTGTGTATCTTGCTTGATGTGCCCACCGACTAGGTCTTGCGGTAATGCTTGAGCCCCAGCCAGACGTCGGTCTACGCGGCAATTGGGCGCGGTGAAAAGCGCAGTAGGGTCGGTCCGGGCGATTTGTTGGTCGCCTTTATCTCCGTCGGTAGAATGCACCGCTGATCTTTTCTAGTATGTAACTAGGAGATCCGGTGAGCACGGCGATTCCATCATTTCTTGGTTTGGTCCGGAGGTTGCCCTTGCCGCCGGTCGTTTCCTGAGGATGATGCTACTTCGTAAACCTCTCCCTCTTACGTTTCTTCTTCGCTTCGTTTACGTTTTAAAAAGCCTCTTGCGCTTTGATGTATTTATCTACTCGAAAGCATGTTTCCAACGCTTCGGGTTGGTCTTTCAAGAGCGACACGGTTAGGTCGGTGTTGCGGGTGCGACAGCGGTTGGAAAGCCACCTGCGGCAAATGATTCCTTTGAGGCCGCTTTCCATGTCCAAGAGCTCGTTTTGAACCGGCTTAAGAAGGAGTCAGTAGGTTCCTCCTTGCCCGAGCGAAATGGAAGAGTGAATTGAGATCACCCTTCTTGCGCCTCATTTGTGCACGTCTCGGTTCGCGAACATGTCGGTAAGTCGCTCAAGCTTCAGATGGAGTCCGCCTCGAGGGAGAAGAACCAATCGAAAGGGCCGCCCTTTAAACTTGCTTTGAAAGAGCTGCGTGATCGGAGATGGTCGAACTCTCTTTGTAAAGTAGCGAGGCTTTGAGCATATCGCGCTATATATCGGCCGGGCATGTGCGACCGCCATACAAAATGGGAACCGTGGTTGGACAAAATCGGGAGGGAGACCTTGTGAAGTACTTCAAAGAAAATGGAGATGCACGATAGGTTTTCAACATTTTCTCGCACTATCCGGGTGGAATCTTTCTTGACCGCATTCTTGTCGAGCCTTTGGTTTAGCTTCGGTGATCTTGTTGACCGACGCTGATGACGCCGTCTTCGCGTGCCGCCGGACTAGTGGGCTCGCGTATCAACTTGTGCACGTAATGTGACGCTTTTCTTATCCGAGTTGGGCAATTTGTTCATTCATTGTTCCTAGGTCCCGCCAAAGTGTGGAATTGAGCTTCAGGCTTGCCATGCTTCGTGGGCTTGAGAATCTTTTGTTTTGATTTTTGGCTTCCGATTTGTAAAGTGGTTTGGTTTCTCAAGTAATCGGTACCACGAGGCGCCCGATGTAAAGGTGTGATGTGATTATTCCTTACAAAACGATCCTGGAGGACCGATATGGATGGATGGGTGAGACCGAAGTTCGGTTTTGAGAGCTTAACCGCCACGATCTTACTCGGGTTCCCCGGCTCAAAGTAGAATCAGTCCGGGCGTGAGTTCATAGGAGGGTATTTATAGAGATTGAAAGTGTATCCCCACCTCCACGTGTAAAGGATGTCACCAACGCGTGGGGTGTGGATCATGGGAGCACGGAGAAATATCTACATAGGTCCGCGATGATGAGGAGTGGCGATCAGTGCGGGCGAGTAGCTTCATGTCGCGACCGATCGACAGCTTAGGATGAGTGCAAGTACATCTTCACCATGATTGCTTATGGATAGGGTCCGTGGTCATCGCTTTGCAGCGTAGTTCGCATGATGTTGCGATCTGTCATGTGGTGCGATGTTGGCTCATGGATGCGACCTGGGACCATAGGTCGGTGCATTAGTTCCACCATGTTAAGCGCGTGCTGGATAGAGAATATCACTCCCCTACAATGTCTCTTCCTCCGGCTATAAAGGGAAGCTCAATTGATTACTCCTCAATCACATGGTTTTATGGTTTTATGATGATTCCTCGAGAAATTATAAGGTAAGAAAATATATCAATGTATCACACATATTGGATGAAAAGTTCTAAACTCTAAAGGGTTATCAAAGAAATCAGTTTTCGATTACTCAGTACAAATTACTAATCAGCTTTAGTTATACTATAAGTTTTCCTGTCAAACTGAAATACTTTGTGGAGGCGTACGTGAAAATGTAAAAAAATACAAATTTTCGTATGTCTTTATACAATTCAAATATCTTATGATTTACTTAATCCATAATGTCAATTCTGGAAATCCTACATTTTGTGGTTTACGCTAATATCTCACTTTACACAACACATACAGGAACAACAAAGCCACTATAACATCCATTTTAGAGTAAACACTTAAAAGCATGACATAGCTCAATTCCAATAGCATTTATATATATCTCCAAACAAACTTCGCTTAATTACAATTTCACAACAAAAATATAACATCCAATTACAATTTCCGATAAATTAATCAGCGAAGAAGAAAAAAAGAAAAAAATAGCATACCTCTTAAGAGGAGATTAACAAGACCACCATCATCAACACCACTTTACAAAATCAGTACATTATCCCAAACACTCAAAGCCCTTTAGGCACAGCTTCATTTACATCAGTCCCAACAGACTTATTATCAACCATAGAAAGACAATACTTAGCAATTTCTCTAAACTTAGGAACACTTCTAAGATCAACTATAGTTCCATCTTTCAAAGTAATAATAATATCACCCCACTCACCAATAAAACGTGGAACAACTTTCACATCCTTAATAACTTTATATGAAAAATCACTCCTATCTTGACCACTTAACCCAGAAATAACAGTTACCCTTAAGTTTGTAAACCTGTATCTTAAAAAAAATGCTCTTGAAACAGCTGCTAAAGTTAATGGTAACCAAAAAAGAGTAAAACCAAGTAACAAGTTAGCTAACAAGTCACCATAATGAGCTCCACCATCAAAAAAGATAGTTTCTTCAGTAGGTTTTGAAGTGGTAGTTTTTGGTGTGGTTTTGTTAGTTGGAGAGGAAACAAAGAGTTTAGTGATGAATGGTTTGGTGTTTTTGAAAGTGGAGTTGGAGGGAAAGTTTGTAAAGAGTATGTTGGAGGGGATTTGAGGATGCTTTGGAGTTACAGAGGTGTATGTGATGATGGGAATGGAAGACATTGTTTATTATCTTGTTTGTGATCGACTTGTTACGTGAAACGGTTGGTTGGAGAAAGAGCGTTTGCTTGTTTTTTCTCTCTCTAAAATTCTGACGTGTCTGCTTACGTGGCTATATATTTTTGTGGGCTTATCGTTTAGGCCCATCCTAGTTAATGAAATTTGGGCTTGGTGCCTAGTACTGGTTTGAGAAAAATCATTTGACTTTCATGAATCAATTACAGAGTGAAGGGAGAATTTCTTTACAACATTAGAACTTTTAGGTGAATTTAAAGTAAATTCTATCAGGACATTCTATACTCTTATAAACTCGGCAATTGTATGTCCAAGAAAGTTAGGCATCCATAGAAACTGGAAACTAACTGACTTGGGAAATGAATGAGTGACTGCTTGCTGGAATACTAGGCCTGCAATTAGCTGTATGTTTGTTCATTTTTGGTGGTGTTCTTAATTAGCTTTTTACCTTCCACCATTATGGTTTCAAACTATCCAGGGAGCACTAGGAGCGACAAATTCTGTTCTTTAACATGAAAAAAACAACAAATAAATGTCTCCCTATGCAAAGTAACTCTCTTGTATGCAGTATGCATACAATGCGGATGTATTATGAATTTTTTTCTAATGCGAACAAATAATTGTGACTTTGCAGCGCAAAACATCCACTAAAACACATAAATTGAAGGATAAACCTTGCCATTTTTCCCGAATGAAATACCCACAATTAGCTTGTGAGTTCAGTTTAGTGATACTTCTTAAAAAAAGTGATACTTCCCAAATTTGGTGTAAAATGTGTATATAATTCTAGTCCACTAAGCCTATGATATCGACCAAGGAAAACCTTTATGGTGTCCCATTTGTATTCAAGCAACATCATGTGTCAATATACCAAATGTCTTACCAGTCACCATGTGTGTTTTATAGAAATGTTCTCCAGGTAGAATATGTTCGTTTATACGCAATCACCATAGGCCTAACCAGGTAATCTGTTATATTTTAGTATTTTGTCATGCTCTCATGCTTATGATACCTTCATGCAGATAATATTAAGAATTTTGATTGCATCGCAATTCAGGCTGTTACAGATCATGCAAGAATTATAAGATAATTAATCCTAACTAGGGGGAAAAAATAGACAATGTATCCATTAAAAAAAAAATGGTATGAATCTTGTATGTATTAGGCCAAGAGAACAGGCTCAAAACCATACTATGTCTCATAAAATAAACTTAAAGAGAACTAGAGGGCTAGGAGCCTAGGATTAAAGAGTGAGGATATAAAAGAGAAGAGACTAGAAAGAGAGAGAGAAAAGTGAGGATGGAGAAAGAGACCGGTGTGGCTTGATCCCCCAACAAGAGAGTACATAGGCAATCTAAATAGATTCAGCTGGTGAATGAGAATGATCACTATTCCTCAAGACAGACATGTAAGATAGAAGGTAACCAAATGAGGTGTTACATATCGACAACCGCTATCGAAGAGCATAAGAATAACATATACGAGGAACAAACTTGGAACAGATAAGTTTTTGAATTAACTAACGGGCCTATAAAGTTCTGATCTAATCTAAGATTCTTAGTGTAATCATCAAGTTATTTGATAAATTAACGCGCGGTTGACTTATGAATTATTATAGAGTAGTGCATGTGGCAAACCAACAATGCGTTCAATTAACAATTATGTTAGAAGGCCACTAGCCATGCATGTTACACCCACCATAAATATGTTCACTTAGTTATATATATTGTCACACTAATCACAAACATACCAAGAATTCTCTCTACCCAATCTTGCATAATCCAGTATTCTAATTTTGCTTAGCTAAGATATTAGATCAGCATTAGCATGATGATCATTTAAGGTACTACTCTACTTAACCTATATTTGTTGTATATGAGTTAACTATATATATATTTTCTTTCTGTAAAAAGAATAAAGTTGTCCTCCCACTTCCCTTGCAAAATTATACCAATTAATCAAATACTAAGTATTTTTGGTACTTTGGTTCCAAAATTATGCTGCCAACGCATCATTAAACCTTCAACATGTGGATAGCTAGAGTTAATAGAGTTCGTCTACTCCGAGAATATTTTCGTAGGGACGAGATTCGAGACCGTTGGATGTGTGATCCAACAGTCTGAAAATAAAAAAAACAAATTTACATTTTCTCTCTATATTTTTGTTTTTGATTTTCGAACGGTTGGATCACACATCCAACGGTCTCGGAACCCTCATCCATATAAAGATATTCTCGTGGTAGCCCAGGCTGAGTTAATAATAAGGGTTGAAAATTATTATTTGTCCATTCTATGCATAGAAAGCTGAAGGCTGGCATTTCCAGGCAGAATCAGTTAGCACCTTAATTGGAAATCCTTTAGGCCCCCTTGGAACATGCAACAAGGAGAAGAATTCAAAACTCTTTTGATGTTGATTATGCATAACATACATATTGGTCTAACTTGATATAAATCATAAGATATTGGTAGGTTCTGCTAGCTAAGGATAATGTGGTCTCGACTCTAAAGTCTAAAGCCAGGATAGTGTATAGGTTGTTCCACACTTCCACCACCAAATGTATCCATATCAAGGAAATTAGTTGCAAATACCTTTTTGAGAGTTCGAACTTTGAGATGTTAACAAAGTTTTGGGTACGGGCAGCAGCACCATCAAATTATGTAATGAAAAGTATTAATTGTGTGGTTTATTGTACAATCATTTGAATTGAATCAATTCAAGCAAGGCCTTCATAAGCACTTTGAAGATCACAGCATAACAAGCACTCAACTCCAAATGAATCAATAACTTATTAATACTCTATCTAATCCATTGTAGAGAAACACCACAGCTTTCGAACCCGTTCTATGAACGGGTGTCTTTATATTAAATTATTCTAAAAAAATATTAGCAACTATGCATATATATATATATATATATACATAGTTAGCTGTGCATAGCTATGAGATATGCAAATTACATTAATCACTCATTCAAATTTTTTACACCACTCTCTATAAAAAAGAAGCACTAAACCTTGATAAAACTCGGTGACTTCTTTTTGTTGTTAGGTTTAATAATAGAAGTTTGATTGAAATTTTGTGAGAATGCCAAATGTGACGAAAATAATATTGAAGCTACTTGAATAGGAAGACATTCCCAATCATAATAATAAAATTATGATAAACACTACTTAAAATACAAAACTATATTTGTCGAGACATTTATTCCCCCTACATATAATACAAACATGTTTTAGGGTTATTAGTTCAATGCATTTGCATCAAGTTTCTGATTTTCCATTAATTTTTCTTTAAGGTTAGTTCAATGTAGTACGTTCCATCCAGTTTCCAATTTCTCATTAATTATTCATTGAGGTTAGTTCAATGCAATAATTGCATCAAGTTTCCAATTTTCCGTTAATTATTATTTGATATTAGTTCAGTACAATTGCATTCACTTTATGATTTCCTATTTGTTATTCATTAAGGTTAATTCAGTACAGTTGCATCCAATTTTCGATGTTTCGTTAATTAATCTTTGATATTAGTTCATTGCATTTGCATCTAGGTTCCAATCTTCATGTTAATTACTCTTAGAGGTTAGTTCAATACATCTGCATCCAGTTTCTGATTTCCCGTTAATTATTTTCTAGGTTAGTTCGATAGTTTACAATTTCTAGTTATTTATACTTTGAGGTTAGTGTGATACAGTTACATCCGACTTCCGATTTTCAGTTAACTATTCTTTGAGGTTATTTCAATGCATTTGCATCTAATTTCTAATTTTACGTTAGTTAATCTATGATTTTAGTTTAATGCAGTTGTATCCAATTTTGATTTTCAGTTAATTATTCTTTGAGGTTAGTTTAATGCAGTTGCATCCAATTTCCGTTTTTATGTTAATTGTTCTTTGAGGTTAGTTCAATGTTTTTGCATCAAGTTTTCGATTTTTCGTTAATTATTTTTTGAGATTAATTCAATGCAGTTACATCAAATTTATAATTTCCCGTTAATTATTCATTTAGGTTAGTTCAGTGCAGTTTCATCTATTTTTCAATATTTCGTTAGTTAGTCTTTGAGATTAGTTCATTGCATTTGCATCTAGTTTCTGATTTCCCGTTAATAACTCCTTAAGGTTAGTTCAATACATCTGCATCTAGTTTCTGATTATTTATGTTTTGAGGTTAATTCGCTGCAATTACATCCGGTTTCTGATTTCTTGTTAACTATTATTTGAGGTTATTTCAATGCATTTGCATTTAGTTTCTGATTTCCCACCAATTATTCTATGATGTTAGTTCAATGCAATTGCATTCGGTTTTTTATTTTTTGTTAATTATTTTTAAGTTTAGTTCAATGCATTTGCATCCAGCTTCTAGTTTCCCATTAGTTATTATTTGAGGTTTGTTTGATGTATTTGCATACTATTTCCAATTTTTCGTTAAATATTTTTCAAGTATTTGCATCCAATTTCTAATTTTCCGTTAGTTATTTCTTGACGTTAGTTTAATGCAATTGCATCTAGTTTCCGATTTCAAGTTAATTACTTTTTGAGTTTAGTTTATTGCATTTGCATAAAGTTTTCAATTTTCCATTAATTACTCTTTGAGCTCAGTTATGTATTTGAATCTAGTTTCCGATTTTCTTTTAATTATCTAATGTGGTGTGTAATACCAATTTCTACTGATCAATCTATAGTGTCCTTGCAAACATGACATAAAAAATAAATTATACTTGATTTACTATGTGGGATCATCGAAGATTATCCAGTTCCCGATTTATTTCATGTCAATTATTCTTTAAATTATATGTATTACTTACTATGTGGAATCTTCAAAGATTATCTACGAATGGGTGTTGTTATATTACTTATTCTGAAAAATATTTGCAAATATATAGAATTATTATATATTAATATTATATTGATCACTCATCCAAATTTCTTGTAATGTGAAAATCTCACTTTCCATTAAAAAAAAACTCACCTTTGATAAAACCTTTCAATTCAATTTCATTTTGTTGTTTAATAATAGAAGTTTGATTGAAGTTCTGTGAGATTGCCTAATAAGGTGAAGTTCATATATATTAAAGCTATTTGAATAGCAAGGAGTTCTCAATCATACGGAAAGAGATAAGATAAACACGTACCATTTTAAATGCAAAACTGTACTTATCGAGACATTCCCACAACATATAACCTAACTATGTTTTGAGGTTAGTTCAATGCATTTGCATCCAGTTTCTGATTTTACGTTATTTATATTTTGAGGTTAGTTCAATGTAGTTGCATCCGATTTTTTATTCCCATTATTTATTTTTTGAGGTTAGTTCAATGCAGTTGCATCCAGTTTCCGATTTCTCGTTAATTATTCTTTGCAGTTAGCTCAATACATTTGCATCTAATTTCTAATTTCCTGTTAATTATTTATTTGAGGTCAGTTCAATGTATTTGCATCCAGTTTCTGATTTTCCGTTAATTATTATGTGAGATTAGTTTGGTGCATTTGCATCTAGTTTCCAGTTTTCGATTTCTGATTTCTGATTTATTATTTGATAAGGTTGCATTTGCAGCTAGTTTCCAATTTCCCATTAACTATTGTTTGAGGTTAGTTCAATGAATTTGCATCTAGTTTCCGATTTTCCGTTAATTATTTATTAAGATTAGTTCATTGTATTTGCATCTGGTTTATTTTTTGAGATTAGTTTCGTGCAATTGCATCAAGTTTTTGATTTTCCGTTAATTATTATTTAAGATTAGTTCCACGCATTTGCATCATGTTTCTAATTTATAATTAATTTCTCTTTGAGGTTAGTTCAATGGAGTTGCATTCAATTTCCGATTTTCCATTAATTAAATCTTTGAGGTCAGTTCAATGCATTTGCATCCAGTTTCTGATTTCCCGTTAATTATTCCATGAGATTAGTTTAATGCATTTGTATCAAGTTTTCGATTTCTCATTTATTATTTGATAAGGTTGTATTTGCATATATAGTTTTTGATTTCCCGTTAATTATTGTTTAAGGTTAGTTCAATGAATTTGCATCCAGTTTCCAATTTCCCGTTAATTATTTCTTGATGTTAGTTCAATATATTTGCAACAAGTTTATTTTTTGAGATTAGTTCAGTGCAGTTGCATTCGGTTTTCGATTTCCTGTTAATTATTCTTTAAGATTAGTTCCACGCATTTGCATAATGTTTCCAATTTATAATTAATTTTTCTTTGAGGTTAGTTTAATGTAGTTGCAACCAGTTTCCGATTTCCCGTTAATTTAATCTTTGATAGTTAGTTCAATGCATTTGCATCCAGTTTCCGATTTTTCGACAATTATTTTTGATGTTAGTTTGATGTATTTGCATTCAAGTTTTGATTCCCATTAATTATTCTTTGATGTTAGTTTAATACAGTTGTATCCATATTCCGATTTTCTATTAATTACTTTTTAAGATTAATTTAATGCTTGTATTTGCATCCAGTTTCGATTTCTCGTTAAATATTATTTGAGGTTAATTCGATGCATTTGCATCCAGTTTTCGGTTCTCTATTAATCATTCAGTATTATATATATTTTAAAATATTTGTCATTATTGCTTTTCCGGTTATTTTATTTTATTTTATTTTTTTCTATTATATATTTTATAATGTTATTTTGTTAATTTTTTTATAATTTAATTTTTTGGTATATAATTTATTTTTTAACGTGTTGGTTTATATATATATATATTATATTATATATATATATATATATATATATATATATAACGAGTTGAATTTTGTAGAGATGTTATTTATGGCTATATATATATTATTTTAAATCATTTTGTATGTGAAGTTGTGGTTATAGTTAGCCTAGAGTGCCACTTATCTCACACTTTTATCTCACACCGGCCCTAAAAGGACCTTAAATAAGGACCAAATTTAAAATAACCACAATTCACTATATATAAATTTTTTTGAAATTTGTACAAAAGATTTTTTAAATCATTTTGTATGTGAAGTTGTGGTTATAAATCAAAAGGCTAGAGTGCCACTCTTATACGCCACTCTTATCTCACACTTTTTTCTCAACCGTCCGATCTCTTCTCTGATCTAATTCACTCAAAAATTCTGAAATTTCTTCTTCTCAAAATCCAAAATAAAAAAGCAAAAAACGAGAAATTGGAGAACTCTCTCTCTCTCTTCAATCGGACGATTATCAATTGTTTAATTAAGGTAGCAAGCACTTTCATTATTTAATTTTTTTAATTTGTTTGATTTTCGTTTAATTCGTTTGGGTTTTGTTTAATTCGTTTGAACAATTTATATTTTTAATGAAACTAAATATATCAACTTTAGTTTAGCTTTAAACATAGTGATTTGTTCTCACCCCTTGCACTGGCCTCTTGCACATCTTGAAGAGGTTTAGTGGCAATTTTGGCTGATCATAAAGCTCTTCATAACTTCAACTTCTTATTTTCAAAAAGATTTATAGAGTTTTGTTAGCTTATTTAAGAGTTAGTGAAAAAATTGACTATAAGTAGACAATTTTGTAGTAGGTTATATGATTGGGATTTGCTTACGGCAGATTCAACTTTCCCAACAATCAGCCCGTTCTAAATTTCTAATGTACCTAACTTCTTGAAAAGTTGTAAAGATTCTTACAATGCAGTTTATTCATTATTGTGCTCAATTTTTCTATATGGTCATCGATGCTGAAATGGAATCATTATTTGGTAACAATAATGAGTAAACTACTGGATTATCAGTTTGGAACTAGCATATTCAATGAACTCTGTCAGAGTTTTGAACTAGCATATTTGGTGAACTCTGTCAGAGTTTTGAACTAGCATATTCGGTGAACTCTGTCGAGTTCGATGAACTAGCATATTTGGTGAACTCTGTCAGAGTTTTGAACTCAGAGTTCGATGAACTAGCATATTCGGCGAACTCCGTCAGAGTTCGGTGAACTAGCATATTCGGTGAACTCTGTCAGAGTTTTGAACTAGAATATTCGGTGAACTATTGTATATGTCGAGTCGACTCCTTTTAACATCACATGACGTTGAGTCCTTTTTAAATGAGTAAAAGAAAACTAGATATTCAGTTCAGAGATATTGAGAACGTAAAAAAGATGTATTTTTGGATAATGTTGGGAAATTTAAGTGTTCTGTTTTATATATTGTTAGGGCATAGCGTCTGCTGCAACGTTCATGGGTTCGAGCCATATTTCTACGTTAGTTGTCCTCAAGGAATGGGCCCTGATGATGTCTCTCGTTTCCATCACATTGCCCAAGCTGGAGGCATTCGCTGTAGAGTGTTGGCATTCGCTGCAGAGTGTTGGCATTGAAGCTTTCTTAGACTGAAGAGGATGTCTGCTTAAGAGTGTTGTCAAGGTTGCTCCAAATCCAGTGGACTTGGTGTTAAGCTTTCTTTCCATTAACCTCATTTTTTTTCCAATTTTTATTGTGTTATTGTTGTTGGTATTAAGAAAAGTGTATTTTATGTGTTGCAGATCCAACTCGAGTTTTATAATCCTCAAAGCTCTGGATCAGCGTCATTAGTGTCTTGTGTGGGTGGATAGTCTATGTAATTCGGCTGTTCAAACTGCTGGAGCTGGATGCAGTTAAGGGAGCTGAATTGCTGAACTTGTAGCAGTTCTGACAAATATATTTCTTTGTTCCACGTAGCTAGGTTATAAATTTTTTTTTGGAGATAATGAAAAGTTGAAGACAAATATGTATAACCAAGAAAATGGTTAAACCAAGAATAAAATGGGATTTTCAGTTTCAATTGGATCACAACTCTATGTCTGTATGATGTATCAAATTGCTTTTAAATGAATTGTGTTGATTGTTCTTTGTTCAACATGACAAAATTTAAAAATCTTCCAACAATGTGTATTTAAAAAGGTAAATGTATGCTCTTGACTACAGAGACAACGAGACATATTGTCACACAGTCAAGTCAGCACTCAAGAAAGTTTACACAAAGTCTCGAGTTGGCTACCTGCTCAGAAGTTAGAAACTGTAGAGTTAGAACTACTATTTTTTCACAACATCAGCTTAAAAAACAAAAGGATGTTGCTGCTTAATGTCAATGAACCACCAGAAAAGCACTAATGAAGACCCAAGCAGGTGGGATTTCATTGTTTTTTTTTCAGGTACCTCGTCAAAGCATATTTTACCTAACTGCAGCAGAACCAACATCCTTTTTGGTTACAGAACCAACCAACTACAGCAGAACCCGCCAAGAAATAACTTGAAAAAAAGAACTTTAAAACAATATCCTAACCACAAAATTGATCAAAATCTCATACACTACCAACTCATTGTTGTTTAAGTCTACAGGAGAAACATGTCATTGAGTTTCGTTACATAATTATTGTCACAAAAAAAGGCAAAAAGGAAAAGTCTCTATAACATTCCAGAAGAGCAGATATTATACCATCTATTTTTTAGTGTACAAAAGCTCTTGCAAAGACCGAGGTGACATCAACACGTAAACAAATAACTCGGTCTCAAACTACAATCTTCAAAGCCGCAATCTTTCGAATTGCAATCTTCAAAACTAAAATCTTCAAAGCCGTCCGGAATCATTGAATCAAGCTATGTGCCTTGTGAATGTGCAGGAAAAAAAAACAGAACTGACCTTTGTCTTGACACTATCGGCAGTCCACTCTCCCCCTACCTCCACAGATCACACAATGTGGACATATACAATAATGTGGACATATACAATAATTCACAGATCACACAATGTGGACATATACTAAATACAATAATGGATGCAAACCACAATGAATATTCTAGTTCAAAACTCTGACAGAGTTCACCGAATATGCTAATTTACCGAACTCTGACAGAGTCACCAAATATGCTAGTTCAAAACTCTGATAGAGTTCACCGAACTCTGACAGAGTTCAAAACTCCGACAGAGTTTACCAAAGTATGACAAGAGGTGTTAACTATTCTTTGTTCACCTTGAAAAAAGTTTCAACTCTTTGCAGCTTATGCTTCACATTTACAGAGACTACCTAATGCAGAACCTCGACACCACCACAATGACGATAGCTGGGATTCGGGGATTTCTTCCCATCTTAATTCTTAAATCAATTAATTCAACCTGAGTATCCTAATTAATTCAACCAACCACAGTTAGAAACTCGAGTTGGAAGTGGCTTTGAGGAGTAACCAACTACGATGGGTTGGAACTAGAACTGGCTCAAGTTCAGGAGAGTTTGGGTTGAGTGCTAAGTCAAATTGATAATCGAAAATCAAACGAATTAAACAAAACCGAAATTGATAATCGATGTTCAAACGAATTAAACAAAACCCAAACAAATTAAACAAAAATCAAACGAATTAAAAAAATTAAATAATGAAAGTGCTTGCTACCTTAATTAAACAATTGATAATCGTTTGATTGAAGAGAGAGAGAGAGAGAGAGAGAGAGTTCTAGAAGCTTGGTTGCTGGAGTGGAGAAGAAGAAGACCGAGAGAGAGAGAGTTCTCCAATTTTGCATTTTTGGCTTATTTCGTTTTTTCGATTTTGAAATATTATGAAATTTTGAAATTTCAGAGTTTTTGAGTGAATTAGATCATCAGATCTTGAGAAGAGATCGGACGGTTGAAAATAAGTGTGAGATAAGAGTGGCACTCTAGCCTAACCGTATATATATTCGGAAATTACATTATAGTGTTGAAAAATTATAAATTCATAAATTTAATTGGAATATGTTGTAATTATTGTGGCCAGAATTGTGATTTTTGGAATCCTTAACTATAAATAAATATCTAAATCCCACAATGGATGGCGCATCAAATCGAAAGGGTTTTAGGAAAATTGTTTTCGGTTGAAACTATTGTTTTTAGTAATTTAGTTTTTTGTCTCCTATTTTTTTTCATCATTAGCTATATTGTTTAGGAAAAGTTGGAGACTCTGTGAAACTCTATATGAGATTATTTTTTCGTAATTAGCTATAGTGTTTAGAAAAAATTAGAGACTCTGTGAAACTCTAGATGAGATTGTTTCCTTATTTATATCATAATTTTTTTTATAATTAGTAATAAAATTTAGAAAAAATTGGAGTCTCTTTGTTTCAAAAAATAGATTGGTGAGGATATAGCTATAATATATACTAGCTTTCGAACCCGTCCTACGAACGGGTGTCGTTATATTAAATTATTTTAAAAAATATTAGCAACTATGCAGAGCTATGAGATAGAAAAATTATATTAATCACTTATTCAAATTTCTTGTGTCACTCCCTATAAAAAGAAAGCATCAAAACTTGATAAAATTCATCTACTTATTTTTGTTGTTAGGTTTAATAATAGAAGTTTGATTAAAATTTTGTAAGAATGCCCAATGTGGCGAAGATTATATTAAAGCTACTTGAATAGCAAGACATTCCCAATTATAATAAAATAATTATAATAAACACTACTTAAAATATAAAACTATACTTGTCGAGACATTACATTCTCCCTATATATAATATAACTATGTTTCGGGGTTAGTTCAATGCATTTGTATCAAGTTTCCGATTTTACGTTAATCATTATTTGAAGTTAGTTCAATGTAGTTGCATCTAGTTTTCGATTTCCTATTAATTATTCTTTGAGGTTAATTAAATGTAGTTGTATCAAGTTTATGATTTCTCGTTAATTATTCTTTAAGATTAATTCAGTGCAGTTGCATATAGTTTTCAATGTTTTGTTAATTACTCTTTGAGATTAGTTCATTGCATTTGCATCCAGGTTCCAATTTCCCGTTAATTACTCTTTGACGTTAGTTCAATATATCTGCATCCAGTTTCTGATTTCCCGTTAATTATTTTTCGAGATTAGTTCGCATCTAATTTCCAATTTTCGGTTATTTATGCTTTGAGGGTAGTTCGATGCAGTTACATCTGGTTTCCGATTTCCAGTTAACTATTCTTTGAGGTTATTTCAATGAATTTGAATTTAGTTTTCGATTTTCTATTAAATATTCATCAAGGAGATTACATCCAATTTCTGATTTCCCGGCCTATTAGTTAATCTATGATTTTAGTTTAATGCAGTTGCATCCAGTTTCCGATTTTCCATTAATTATTGTTTGAGGTTAGTTCAATGTAGTTGCATCCAATTTCTGATTTTCCGTTAATTGTTTTTTGAGGTTAGTTCAATGCATTTGCAGCAAGTTTTCAATTTCCTGTTAATTATTTTTTGAGGTTTGTTCAATGTAATTGTATCAAATTTATGATTTCCGGTTAATTATTTATTAAGGTTAGTTCAGTGAAGTTGCATCCATTTTTCGATGTTTTGTTAATTAGTCTTTAGATTAGTTCATTGCATTTGCATCCAGTTTTCGATTTCTCATTAATAACTCTTTGAGGTTAGTTCAATACATCTGCATCTAGTTTATGATTTATGATTATTTATGTTATAAGGTTAGTTCAATACAATTTCATCTAGTTTCTGATTATTCTAACTATTCTTTGAGGTTATTTCAATGCGTTTGCACCTAGTTTCTGATTTCCCGCTAATTATTCTATGAGGTTAGTTCAATAAAGTTACATTCGGTTTTTGATTATCTATTAATTATTTTTTTAGGTTAGTTCAATGCATTTGCATCCAGCTTCCAATTCTCCGTTAATTATTATTTGAGGTTTGTTTGATGCATTTTTGCATACCGTTTCTGATTTCCCGTTAAATATTTTTCAAGGATTGCATCCAATTTCTAATTTCCCGTTAGTTATTCTCTGACGTTAGTTTAATGCAGTTGCAGCAGTTTTCGATTTCTAGTTAATTACTTTTTGAGTTTAGTTTATCATATATGCATAAAGTTTTCGATTTCCGGTTAATTACTCTTTGAGCTTAATTAAATGTATTTGAATCCAGTTTTCGATTTTCTTTTAATTATCTAATGTGGTGTGTAATACCAACTTTCTACTAATCCATCTGTAGTGTCCTTAATTGCAAACATGACATAAAAATAAATTATGCTTGATTACTATATGGGATCATCAAAGATTATCCAGTTCTCAATTTCCTATTAATTATTCTTTAAATTGTACCTGACTCACTATGTGGGATCTTCAAAGATTATCTATGAATGGGTTCTATCATATTAATTATTCTGAAAAATATATGCAACTATATATGCAAAACTATTATATACAAATATTGTATTGATCACTCATCCAAATCTCTATTAAAAAAAATAACTCACCATTGATAAAATCCTTCAACTTCATTTTGTTATTTAATAATAGAAGTTTGATTGAAGTTTTGTGAGATTGTCTAATAAGACGAAGTTCATATTGAAGCTACTTGAATAGCAAGGTGTTACCAATCATAAGAAAAAAGATAAGATAAACACCATTTTAAATACAAAACTATACTTATCGAGACATTCCCACAACATATAACACAACTATATTTTGAGGTTAGTTCAATGCATTTGCATCAAGTTTATGATTTTCTGTTATTTATTTGTTGAGGTTAGTTCAATGCAGTTGCATTCAGTTTTTGATTTCTTGTTAATTATTCTTTGCAGTTAGTTCAATGAATTTGCATCCAATTTTCATTTTCTTGTTAATTGTTTTCGAGGTTAGTTCAATGCATTTGCATCCAATTTTCGATTTCCCGTTAATCATTCTTTGAGATTAGTTTATTATATTTGCATCCAGTTTTTGATTTCTCATTTATTATTCAATGAGGTTGCATTTGCATCTAGTTTTCGATTTCCCATTAATTATTATTTCAGGTTAGTTCAATGAATTTCATCCAGTTTTCGATTTTTTGTTAATTATTTCTTGAGGTTAGTTCAATACTTTGCATCCAATTTATTTTTGAAATTAGTTCAGTGTAGTTGCATCCAGTTTCCGATTTGTTGTTAATTATTTTTAAGATTAGTTTCACGCATTTGCATCCTGTTTCCAATATATAGTTAATTTTTTTTAGGTTTGCTCAATATAGTTGCATCAAGTTTCCGATTCCCTTTTAATTTAATCTCCGAGGGTTAGTTTAATGCATTTGCATCCAGTTTTTGATTTCATGACAATTATTTTTTGATGTTAGTTCGATGTATTTGCATCCAAATTTTGATTTTCCGTTAATTATCATTTGAGGTTAGTTTAATGCAGTTATATCCATATTCCGATTGTCTATTAATTACTTTTTAAGATTAGTTTAATGTTTGCATGTGCATCCAATTTTTTATTTTCTATTAAATATTATTTGAGATTAGTTCGATACATTTGCATCTAGTTTTCAATTTCCCGTTAATTGTTTTTTGACGTTAGTTTCATGCAATATTATATATATATATATATATATTATAATATTTGTCATTATTGGTTTGCCGTTATTTTTTTTTTATTTTCTATTATATATTTTGTGATGTTATTTTTTGTATAATTTAATTTTCCACATATAATTTGTTTTGATTTGGTATATAATTTATTTAAGCCCAACGTCCACTTTAACAAAATCAATAGTTATATAATTTATTTAAGTCAACGTCCGCTTTAATTGAATCTCGCTATTCCTCTAAAATTGGAAATTATAAAATTCAGAAATTTAATTTGAATATATCGTAATTATTGTGGGAAGAATTGTAGTTTTTGAAATCATTAACTATGACTAAATGTCTAAATCTCACAGTAGATGGCATATCAAATTGATCCAACTTTATTTGTTAGGCCCATATATATAGTGCACACAATACAATTTTATTTGTTTTGGGTGTACACCCGTATTGTTACTTATTTTATGATTAGTTTATTTTTTTTCCCCCCAGTCACATGTGTGGTTAACAAATGCATAAAGTAAATATTCAAGCAACTCAATTTATTTTTTCTTTTGTTTTTTCATAGTTTCATTATCATTTTCTAGAAAAAAAACTTTGTTATGTTGAACTTCACCTGAGATTAGTGTGAAAACTATTCTTTGTCGCGTAAGGGTATTAGGAAAATCGTTTTTGGTTGAAACTATTGTTTTTAGCAATTTAGTTTTTTGTATCTTTTTTTTTGCCGTAATTAGCTATATTGTTTAAGAAAAGTTGGAAACTTTGTGAAACTCTAGATGTGATTGGTTCTTTATTTATATCATACTTTTTCGTAATTAGTAAATAGTAATATAGTCTAGAAAAAACTGGAGTCTATGTGAGTATTCCAAAAAATAGATTGGTGAGAGGTATAACTATAATATATATCTAAGGATTTGGAATTTTTTTTTTTTTTCGTAATTAGTATTAGAGTTTACAAAAAATTGGAGACTCTGTGAAGCCTTGAAAAATAGAGCCAAGAGGGTATAACTATAATCTTTATATATATATATATATATATATATATATATATATATATATATATATATATATATATATATATATATATATATAGCTCTACCCTCTTCAATTGAGGAAGCGTTTCTAGAGTGTCCACGTGTCATGATTAATTAAGAAAATGTAGGAGATAAAATAGGAAACAAATATTTATTTTTATCCTTAGATATATATTATAGTTATATCCTTATAGAGATTCCAATTTTTTCTAAATTCTATTACTAAATATAAAAAAGTAAGATATAAATAAGGAAACAATTTCATCTATAGTTTCACAGACTCTCCAACTTTTTCTAAATACTATAGCTAATTATGAAAAAACTATCCCATTTAGAATTTCACCGAATCTCTAACTTTTCCTAAACAATATAGCTAATTACGGGGGAAAAAAAAAGGATACAAAAAACTAAATTGTTAAAAACAATAACTTCAACCGAAAACGATTTTTCTAAAACTCTTTCGATTTGATGCACCATCCACTGTGTGATTTAGACATTTATTCAGTTAATGATTCGAAAAATCACAATTACGGCCACAATAATTACGACGTATTCCAATTCCTTAGATCTATATTATAGTTATACCCTCACCAGTCTATTTTTTGGAACACTCGCTGGGACTCCAATTTTTTCTAAACTCTATTACTACTTATAAAAAAGTAGGATATAAATAAGAAAACAATCTCATCTAAAATTTTAGAGAGTCTATAACTTTTCCTAAATACTATAACTAATTACAGAAAAATAATCCCATATAGAGTTTCACAAAGTCTTTAACTTTTCCTAAACAATATAGCTAATTAAGAAAAAAAATATGAGACAAAAAACTAAATTGTTAAAAATAATAGTTTCCACCGAAAACGATTTTTCTAAAACCCTTTCAATTTGATGCATCATCCACAATGGGATTTAAACATTTATTCATAGTCAAGGATTCCAAAAATCACTATTCTGACCACAATAATTACGACATATTCTAATTAAATTGATAAATTTATAAATTTTCAACACTAATATATATATATATATATATATATATATATATATATATATATATATATATATATATATATATATATATATAATAACGAGATTGAGTTAAAGTAGACGTTGGGCTTAAATAAATTATATACCAAACCAAAACAAATTACATGTGGAGAATTAAATTACACAAAAAATAACTTCACAAAATATATAATATAAAATGAAAAAAAAAAAAAGAAAACTTAATGCAAATGCATCGAACTAACCTCAAATAATATTTAACGAGAAATCGAAAACTGGATGCAAATGCAAGCATTGAACTAATCTTAAAAAGTAATTAATAGAAAATTAGAATATAGATACAACTGCATTAAACTAACCTCAAAGAATAATTAATGGTAAACCAAAACTTGAATGCAAATACATCAAACTAATATCAAAAAATAATTGTCGAAATCGGAAACTGGATGCAAATGTATTGAACTAACCCTCAAAGATTAAATTAACAGGAAATAAAAAAATTAGATGCAATTGCATTGAACTAACCTCAAAGATAAATTAATTATAAATTAGAAACATGACGCAAATGCGTGTAACTAATATTAAAGAATAATTAACGGGAAATCGGAAATCGGATGCAATTGCACTGAACTAATCTTAAAAAATAAACTGGATGCAAATGTATTGAACTAACCTCAAGAAATAATTAATGGGAAATTGGAAACTGGATGCAAATTCATTGAATTAATCTCAAACAATAATTAACGGGAAATCGGAAACTATATGCAAATGCAACCTTATCAAATAATAAATGAGAAATTGAAAACTGTATGCAAATGCATTAAACTAATCTCACAAAATAATTAACGGAAAATCAGAAACTAGATGCAATTGCATTGAGCTGACCTCAAAGAACAATTAATAGGGAATTGGAAATTGGATGCAAATGTATTAAACTAACTGCAAAGAATAATTAACGAGAAATCGGAAACTAGATGCAACCGCATTGAACTAACCTAAAAAAAATAATGGGAATAAAAAATTGGATTCAACTGCATCGAACTAACCTCAAAATATAAATAATGGAAAATCAGAAACTGGATGCAAATGCATTGAACTAACCTCAAAACATAGTTGGATTATATGTTGTGAAAATGTTTCGATAAGTATAGTTTTGCATTTAGAATTGTGTTTATCTTATCTCTTTCCGTATGATTGGTAACTTCTTGCTATTCAAGTAGCATCAATATATATGAACTTCGCCTTATTAGGCAATCTCACAAAATTTCAATCAAACTTCTATTATTAAACAACAAAATAAAGTTTGAGGGTTTTATCAAATGTGAGTTTTTTTTTTTAATGGAGAATGAGGTTTTCACGTTATAAGAAATTTGGATGAGTGATCAATATGATATTAATATATAATAGTTATGCATATTTGCAAATATTTTTTAGAATAATTAATATAACAATACCCGTTCATAGATAATCTTTGCAGATTCCACATAGTGAGTAATGCATAATTTAAAGAATAATTAACCGGAAATTGGGAACTGGATAATCTTTGATGATCTAACATAGTAAATCAAATATAATTATTTTTTATGTCATGTTTGCAAGGACATTACAGATGGATTAGTAGAAGTTGGTATTACACACCACATTGGATAAGTAAAAGGAAATCGAAAACTGTATTCAAATACATAACTGAGCTCAAAGAGTAATTAACGGGAAATTGAAAACTTTATGCAAATGCAATAAACTAAACTCAAAAAATAATTAACTAGAAATCGGAAACTGGATGCAATTGCATTAAACTAACGTCATATAATAACTAACAGAAAATTAGAAATTGGATGCAAATTCTTGAAAAATATTTAATGGGAAATCGTAAATGGTATGCAAATACATCAAACAAACCTCAAATAATAATTAATGGGAATTGAAACCAGAAACTGGATGCAAATGCATTGAACTAAACTCAAAAAATAATTAACAGAAAATAAAAAACCGAATGCAACTGCATTGAACTAACCTTATAGAATAATTGGTGGGAAATCAGAAACTAAATGCAAATATGCATTGAAATATCCTCAAAGAATAGTTAACGGAAAATAAAAAACCGGATATAATTGCATTGAACTAACCTCAAAACATAAATAATAAATTGGATGCAAATACATTAAACTAACCTCAAGAAATAATTAACGGGAAATCGAAAACTGGATGCAAATTCATTGAAATAAGCTCAAATAATAATTAATTGGGAATCAGGAACTAAATGCAAATGCAATCTTATTAAATAATAAACGAGAAATCGGAAAATGGATGCAAATGCATTAAACTAATCTCACATAATAATTAACCAGAAATAAAAAAAAATTGGATGCAAATGTATTGAACTGACCTTAAAGAACAATTAACATGAAATTGAAAATTGGATGCAAATGTATTGAAATAACCACAAATAATAATTAACGAGAAATCGAAAACTGGATGCAACTTCATTGAACTAACCTAAAAAAAAAAAATAATGGGAATCGGAAATGGGATACAACTGCATTCAACTAACCTCAAATATAAATAACGGAAAATCAGAAACTGGATGCAGATGTATTGAACTAATCTCAAAGAGTAATTAACGGGAGATTGGAACCTGGATGCAAATGCATTGAACTAATCTCAAAGACTAATTAACAAAACATCGAAAACTGGATGCAACTGTACTGAATTAACCTTAATGAATAACTAACGGGAAATTATGAAGTGGATGCAATTTCACTGAACTAACTTCAAATAATAATTAATGGAAAATCAGAAACTTGATGCAACTGCATTGAATTAACATCAAAGAATAATTAATGAGAAATTGGAAACTGAATGCAATGTACTACATTAAACTAACCTCAAAGAATAATTAATGGAAAATCAGAAACTTGATGCAAATGTATTGAACTAATAACCCTAAAACATGTTTGTATTATATGTAGGGAGAATAAATGTCTCGACAAATATAGTTTTGCATTTTAAGAATTGTTTATCATAATTTTTTTTATTATGATTAAGAATATCATGCTATTCAAGTAGCTTCAATTTTATCTTCGTCACATTGAGCATTATCACAAAACTTCAATCAAACTTCTATTATTAAACCTAACAACAAAAAGAAGTCGATGAGTTTTATCAAGGTTTGATGCTTCTTTTTTAGAGAGTGATGCAAAAAATTTGAATGACTAATTAATATAATTTTCATATCTCATAGCTATGCATAGTTGCTAATATTTTTTACAATAATTTAATATAATGACACCCGTTCGTAGGACGGGGTCGAAAGCTAGTATATATCTAAGGATATCTAAGGATAAAGATAAATATTTGTTTCCTATTTTATCTTCTATTTTTTCTTAATTAGCTATGACAGGTAGACACTCTAGAAACGCTTCCTCAATTGAATTGAAGAGGGTAGAGCTATAATATATATATATATATATATAAATAAAGATGTATGCAAATTACAAAGCGAAGAATACTAGATTTGCTAAGTGTACTGTGCACTTCATTAGGTCCTCGCTCCTACCACGGATTTTTGTTCTACTTACGGACATATATATATATATATATATATATATATATATATTTTTTTTTTTTTTTTCTTTCCTTTGGATGCTATATATATATATTTTTTTTTATATTTTTTCTTTTTTTATTTTTTTTTATATATATATATTATATTATATATATTTTTTTTTTTTTTTTTTCCTTGGATAACTGTTGAATGATATTGATCAGTGGATTGGAACGGTACCATGCCAATTGATGTAACACAGGACTACTTATTAGTGTTATGCCAATTAAGTGCATAGCTCTTAAATTTGTATAGCCAAAGTAGTCTCTTTCATTAGTGTTATGTTAAGAAGAATAGCATCACTTTCAAATTTCCGGTCCATATGACAAGTTCAAGTTTTTTGATAGGTGAGTTGAAGTTAAATCCACAATTTCTCGACAATTTTAGCTACATAAACCGATCCACGATGTTGATACATGAATTCGTTGAATGAGGATGTAATCACATATCTGCGGCCAGCAGTCCCCCATGTGTCAAAATGAGGTATGGTCAGTCTAAATGTGGTGGACAATTGGACATTGCAATATATCTAGAAATATTGAGGCATTTTGTTCTAGGCTTAGACCAGTTATAATGAAGAAAGGTAGTGACTACACTGTTGTGTTGGATACTTGGATGCTAGAGAATGGGTTACAATGTGACTCATATGTAACAAAGTATACTCTTATCAACTTCTCCATCATAATAAAAAGTTTACTCTCTTATCAAGAAAATAGACTTTGTGAGGCCATAGTACTAGTGTAAATGGAAACATTTTCTTCTTGTCAGCAATGAGGTTGCCAATGTCTCCTTCACGAGAATTGCCATTTTCCAACCTCCTTGTTTTCTTCCTATTCTTTCTATTTGTCTTCTTTCTTCTTGGAATGTGTGCTTTGATACGCTCTTTTTAATTCTTTATAGGATAAGGTTGAATTTGCTCACTCTTTGGCCTACTTCATTATGTAAACTTTCTCACTATACTTGCAAACAACAGCATTTCGTGTTTTCTTTCTTTCTTTTGTTTATGTACAAAAGGACATAACCCAAAGCAAAACAACTAAAGTCTTAAGGAGAGAATCCATTTATTTCATGGCTCATGCTGTAGCTGAAAGCAGTCTCTAGCAGAGCTAATTAAACTTAGATTGCTTTAATTATACAACTTTGATAAACATTGGGAAATCAACATGGTTTTGTAAATTTCAAAAAACAGCCTTTTATTCTCCAAACTGATCGATCATTTTCTGCCTAACTGAATTTTAGGTGGATATGTTCTATTTCTATACATCAACCTAATTTGAATTCAAGCCAATGGGGGTAGCCTGATTTCCTCCTTAAGCACATTTTGTCCACCAATATGTGAATCGGTCATCTGAAACCGGCATGATATACACGGACTCATTTAATGGAATTGGCTCTGTTCGGGCCACGGCCAAAATCCTGGTTGATCGTCAATGCTGCAGAACATGTTGCAAAAACTTTCTTCTTGAGAGTTGTTGTGATCAATCTTTTGGAATTGGAGGTCTGATTTTGTGGTATTTTGAAGGAGTTGTACCATACTCGTAGACCTTATGGATGATGGAAAGAGAGGTCTACTTGGATTGGAAGAAAGAGGGCTGTCAATGGCTGGTGTTCTTGAAATGTCCAAGTTTATGTCAGAACTGTTTTCACTCCTATTGCTGCAAGAACCCTCTGTTTCTTTATTGAGGTTGATGCATTCTGTTGGTTCTCTATTTTTCAGAGCCAATATCTGCAACAAATGAATAGCCCGATCAAGGCATGAATACATAAAAAAGAGTAACTGAAACTGACCACATTAATAATGAAGAATACATTTACATTTATATGTGATATGTGATATATGATATGTGACATGCCCATTTGCAATTATCTTATTAAAAGTTTGAAATGGTATGTAATCATGTTCCCCTGGAATTTAATAATTTACCAAAATGTGGTGTGCTATTTCTGTTCTTTTAGAGCTATATATGATTGGTACTCAAGATATGAATAGGAATTTTTCTCTTTTAAAAGTGGTGATTGGTTCAAGAAATGATGTAAAGGTATCTTTTATGAATAATAATTCAATACCACCCACAAAATCAATAGAACAAACAATCTTTCTCAAAAGTACCAAAATCACATACAAAATCAACAATGTTACCATGCAGAATTTTGGAATTATTCCCACCTTCCAAATTCCAATGGACAAAAACTAGAAATGCAAATAAAGAAAAAGGACCAACACTCATATCTACTTCTCTAGGTTGAGCAAAGCCTTAAACACTAAATTTTTAGCATATGTTGAAATGTTAAATGCCCAGAAAACTAACAAACTAAAATTCTTTTCTAAGAAAACCCAGTAAGGAAGTAACCATTGAAGATTCAGCAGGGTTTCATATTGGAATTATCAAAATTATCACTTCTATTAAAAAGAAGAAAGGATTAGATATTGTTTACTCATATGCAAAATTCAAACTCTTACCTCTGCATGAAGTTTCTTGTTTTGAGCTTGGAGAGCATCATTATCTGCCTTGATTGCATCAAACTGCCTCTTTAGAAGGTCATAGTCTTTCTCCAATTGCTTTGTCTTCCACCTTGCTCTCCTGTTTTGAAACCAAATTGCTATCTGCCTTGGTTGCAATCCAAGTGCTCTTGCTAGCTGCATTTTCCTTTCAGGCTCAAGTTTGTTACCTAACTCAAAGTTCTTCTCTAATGTCCTCACTTGTTCCATATTAAGCCTCCTTTTCTTTTCTCCAACTTGTGAACCATCATCAGATAAGTCATCTTCACCATTTGCTTCTTCACACACGTCAATGCCTGAGAACGACATAGATCTCTTTCCTAGAAATGATGCAACACCTGCACCACAAGATAAAAAAAAAATGTAACACATAAACAGAGAAGCAACTTTTAGAATCATAAAATGAATGTAAAGTGAAAATATATGTAAGAATTGGAAGAAAAGGATTACCATGGAAGTCTTGAGGTGTACATGAAGGAAGAATTGGATTGAGTGAAGTTGGAGGGTGGCGATGATCTTGATCTTCATGATGTGAAGTTTGCAACATGAAATTCGAAGGGAAGAAGGCCATCTCATTGCAAGTCATGGCTTAGGCTTGTGTCTTGAATCTACAAAGATGTGACGGTGATTTGATTTTCATGGTGAAGATCGAAAGTTTATGGTATGATAAGCTATAGAGTGAGATATAGGATTGCTGAGAGAGAGAGAGAGTTTTTATATCAAAGGAATATGTACGCTAGAAAAATTGGAAGATATCATATAACAACTGTCTAAAAACAAGGTGTTGTGAGGAATAGCATATAAACAGTATAGGCTACTGTGGACATTTTATTTTTTATACATAATGTTCTAGACAGAAGAGTGAGAGTGTGAGAAATGAGCTGTTTCTTCAGTTTACATATCTTTTGAAATGAAGTGGAGAGTTCATACTTCACACCATATAACTATAATCATTTCCTTTAATTAAATGACAAACAATGTCAATTCTTGCAACAGGAATGATTATATCTTACCACAAAGTTGTATGTAAGGAGTTTTATATCACAAGACATTTCTCATGGTAGGGGTGTGAGCTCTCAGGGTTTTACGATTAGATTTGGAACCTTGCAACATGAATGCCGACAATACCATCTCAAAGAACCAAAGGCCCATGCCAATGGAAAACATCCTGATATGTCGTAAGTATCATCAATATATCGAAATTTGAACACTCAATACTGATATATACCCACCGATTTAGTCTCTTTTACATTTAACCTGCCGCCATGGTCCATGGGTATAACAACCGATATTTTATGACATACTGATTTTTATATATCGAATAATATGGATATTTTGGGCCCTGAAGTAATTCCTAATTTTTTTGTTACCATTTCAGACTTTATAGTTTATACACTCAAAACAAGTGTGGTGAAATAGTTTTTCTATAACCAAGAAGAAAATAAAATGGCAAAAAATTATGGGGTGGGTGCCTTGAAAAATATAGAACTATGGGTTGTCTCTTTTTTTTTTCTCTCGATAGGAGCTACCGAGCTACTATGGGTTGTCATGTAGAATAGTGGCAGAGGTGGCCTCAGGTGGGTGTTTCTTTTAGGGGACATAGAGAAAATGGAATTCTAAGAGAAAAACTAAAGAGCTTTTTGAGTGAAATGTTAAAGCGGTGTTAACTTGAGAAAAAAAGAAGAAAAGGCTGGCTCAATGTTAGAAAAAGAGGAATGGGGCAGGAATCTAGGGGATGGGTCCACTGAGGGAGCAGGGGTTGCTACCTAACCCACCTACATGTATCGTGCATCAGGGGGTCTCTTTGGAAACCATTATCCTCAAACACATCCCTCAGCATAATAAGGCATTGGAAGAAGGCAGTGAATAAGCCCAAATACTTAACCCTACCAAGCTGGTCTTTTTTGTTTTTGTGCCTAATGTGTCCATCACTGCCCTCTCTCTCTTTCTCTCTCTCTCTCTCACAATCCTGCCACACCTCAAATGGCCATCGTCACTCTATTTTCTCTCTTCTTTTGCATTTGCAGCCATACAACAATTTCCAAGTGAACCTCATTATTATATTGGCACAATTTTTTCAATAAATCCATTTGTTTCTGTTTCTATGTGCTAGCAATGTGTTTGTTTTTCATTTTGGTTTCTATTTATTTTGTATCTTGACCAACATCAAAATTTCAAAATCACTCTAGGTGCCCTTTTAGGCATAATCTCTTATTCCAAAATCCAAACTATGCCACCCTCTACTTGTGAAAAGTTTTCATACGATCACAGCTGTTGGTGGTGAAAAGTTCCTACAAAATCGAAACTTATTCTGTATTGACCTAGAAAAAAGTATGTCTGCCACGGAAATTTTTTGCCACAACTCACCCTCACACGTACTGTGAGCAATTCAATGTAGAAACCAGAAACTGTCCTGTTAATAAGTTCTTGAAAAAGTTTGGATACCAAGATTTGAAAAATTAAAGCCACTGCGTAATAGCCACTGCGTAATAATAGCATAAGATAATCTGTATGCCCATTTATGGTGTCATATTAAATTCATTACGAGCTATAAGATGACCACAGTCGTATCTTACACTAATGGGAAAGGATAAGCTGACTTGGTAGATTTTGTGGACTCCCTAAACTAAGGACCTATACCTAATTCCGATCTCTAGATTGTGGATGTGCTTTTGTTAATTAGCTTTCTGGAGTCCGGACTCTGGACGCTGTCAACAATATTCAGGCCCACAGGTTTTATATAACGATACTTGATTTCAGTTAACTAGTATCCAACTTACCAAAGTGTGATAACCCTTATATTATTAAATTAAGTAAGAATTTCATGTACACAAACAAAATAATGACAAAATGCTACAAGCTTACAAGGAATTCAATATACTGTAGCATGTTAACATTTCTTAAGGTTTATATTTCACTATGTTAAAAATTTTACCAAATTTTTTGATTCTCCATCCGTAATGTTTAAGTTACTACCATTTCTAATAAACCGATGAATTTCAGCTTTTGGATGATATTCAACAAACCCCTGAGCACTTCGAAACACCTTAATCTGTAACACATTACTTAGAGACAGGGTTTGGTGTAGGAGGTCGGTGATTGATCTGTGAGGTAATTAGCACCTTGATTAGACTACGAATAATACATAACGAATGGAATCCCACAAATCCCAACCACACAATATTATAACTAACTCAAGCTTAGGAATTAGGATACTTATTTTGAACCTTATTTAATCTGGTGATTTTAAAAGCTCATTACCACAATTATTAATAGCTAATTTTACATACATTATAAATTTAGCAAACAGGTGGTTTAACCATTCGAAGTAGGAACTAATATGAAATCAATGGAGGGTCATGTATCATATCTTTTGACTGAGAAATATCTTTTTATGTTGGTATTATAAATTGAACTATTGAAGGAGGTCAGGAGGTGTACTTAACATAAATTTTCTAAGAGAATAAGGACCCACAAATTTCTATTGGTGGTGGGGGATGTGGGTGGATGGGACCCTATTCTATGGTACTACTTTAGTCTGGCTGGCCAAAACAAGCTCTCACATGCCTTTATTAGTTGGAAAATTAAGGGGGTTTCTTCATTAGAATGTGGTGGACGTGGATCCATGTTCTTGTTGGTTCCTAATTTCAAAAAATAAAGTTAAAGCACTGAATCTTCTCCCTCCACATGCTTCATGCTTCTGTTGTGTTCAACTGATGTAGATCCTCCCATGTGCTTTTCTTCCATTGACGTCATTTTTTGCCAACTCTCTCTTTTTCCCTCTCTTCTAAAGCGCTTCCATTGGTCTGTAGAGGACGATAGCGATTCGGCAACCACTTGGTGTGTACTTATTTTCCCAATACAGATGGTGATGCCACATTTGGGCTAGGATCATAGACAGAATTTCGTGAGAACATATCAAAGTTTCGACCGAAATTTCAGGTTTAGGTAAATCGACCAGATATTTACAGGTGAATTTTTACCTTGTAAAAGTGGGCCTTGGCAGGGGATGAACCTGATTATAATTGAAATCTAAGCTAGACATTCAATTCATTTAACTTTTCTAGGATCTTCTTTGAAACATAAATACGCAATACATCACCCAAAGTACTACCGATTTACGCTCTTCTTGAAAACATATCATTGTTGTTGTTGTTGTTGTTGTTGTTGTTGTTGTTGTTGTTGTTGTTGTTAGTGGGCGGAGCAGGGGGGTCGTGGAAAAAAAGAATACTACTACTCGTAAATAACAAAAAAAAAAAAAAAAACCTTACCCAGTTATTATTATAAATAAGAAAAGGAGAAAATAAAAATAAAAAGAGAAGAAAACTCCCTCACCTCTTTTGTTCTGCACACACTTTTCGAATCATCTTATATATGACTTCACTAATTCTCTCTAGAGAAATTGAAAATCAACACTCAAGGTGAACACCTACCCCCTTTCTAAACTCTTAATTGAATGAATTCCCTATTTTCCTAATGCGTATGTTTATATTTACCTTTTTTTAATTTTATAGTTTTCATTCCATTGATTCATTGGTATAATTTAGGAGTTAGAAACAAATTTCTTATCTTTGTTTCTCAACCATCCTAGTAAGTTCTACTCCATATAACGTTGGCTAACCATCTCCACCTCTAAAACAACAAGCATCCATTTCTTAGCAATGCTTGATGAAGCAAATTTCCTTGGCATTGCTGCAGAAGCATTGTTTAGCTGCTGTTAGAAAATAATTAAGGGTTTTTTAGACTTTGGTCCTACGCATAGTTGGTTTATTAGACTTTGGTCAAGAAAAACTTGAATATTAGACTTTAGTCCTAGTTCTGTTTGTTCACCGTTAGTCAACTCAGTTGATTAACAGTCAACTCAGTCGTATGCAAGCAGATTGACCACGTTGACTAATGGTGAACAAACAGAACTAGGACTAAAGTCTAATATTCAAGCTTTTTTGGACCAAAGTCTAATAAACCAACTATGCGTAGGACCAAAGTCTAAAACCCAATAATTAATCATAGATCTTTAACATGTTAATATATTATTTATCAAAAAGAAATTAAAAGAAAAATACCGTCAAAGCCGAAATTGGAGATTAATAATAAAGAAAATCACTTTTGAGAATACGGATGTGTGTGTAGTAGGATCCACTTAGGATTCCAAGTCTTATCTAAAAAAGCAAAGTCATTATCATACAAGTACTTGTACTTGATATACTAAAATACTTTTAATATATATATCTTTAATATGGAAAATGCCCATTAGTAAATTCATATTTACAATAAGGTCCATAGAATTATAAGGAAAATCCTTTTATACCATTATTTAAATCTAAGTCCCTCCACCTCACTTGTATTCACAATTAGATAATTGGGAATTTGTTCTTCACTATCACACCCATGTCTAATTGACCCAATGTGACATTCAACATCAATTGAGCACTAAGAAACTAGTTCTTATACTGGCTCGACCAGGTTTGAGCTTAATTAGTTATGTTACAATTTCATAATACATAACTCTGTAAAGTGGTGGATCTTTTATTAGAATTTGTGATTCAAGACATCCTACATTCATTACCCAAAACATCAAGTTTAGTCTATGAATAGACTTTACTTTTTAACATCTCAAAGTAACAAATTTGAGACATAATGAATTTTCACAATTCCTTAAGTTTAGGGAATAATTGGTAAAGTGAGATATACACACTAATCTTAACAGTGAATTTATAGTGTGTTCTCACTTCGATCCCCTCAGTGTCAGTCATGTGACTACACCAATATATAAACTTAGAGTCATACTCAAATGATTAAGATATCATCATCCTATTACATAGCAGTTGTGTATATTACAGTCGTATAAGTGAAGCGTCCGACTTCACCCCTAAATGTGAGCATTCTAGGTAAATAGATACAATCAATTCTCCCTCACATGACTCTTCATATGCTTGATTGTTCTAATTCTATTACCTATGGAACTTATAGTTTTACCATATAATATTAATTCACCCATATGCATAATAATAAGATTTGTGTATTTAATTAAACATCATCATGTATAAATGTATAAACAATAAATGTTCATTGGCTTTGTAAAAGCCAAATATCCCAACAATCTCCCATTGGCCTTCAAAGGCATTTAGCAATCATTCTAAAACTCATATTATCTATATAAAGGTTTGCATAATCATATGCCAATATATAGTATTTGGTTCTCATAGACTATATCATTCCTAATGAATAGTGTATCATATACATATACATGAGACCAAAAACATAGCCGTCTTACCTTCAACTTTCTTGTAAAACACAAGGTTCTTTATCACATTAATCAAAACCAAACGATTTGATTGTTTGATCAAAGTATACATTCCAACTCTTTGAAGTTTGTTTTAAGTCCATAAATGGATTTTTTTTTCAGCTTGTAGGAACTGTAAAGCCTCCAGGTTTTAAAACACGGTCTTTACATCCATTTGCCAAATCACATAGTCATAATAAGCATCAATCACTAGAATGACTCTAATGGACTTTTCATGGCTACTGGCGAAAAAGTTTTCTCATAATCGATACCCTTTTTTTTTAGTAAACATTTTCTTTACCAGTCTTGCTTTGAAAGTCTATTCCTTTCTACTGGCTCCTCATTTCCTTTTGAATAACTACTTATTATTAATAGACTTAGTATTTGATAGTAAATCAACAAGTTCTCAGACATTGTTGGAATACAGGGACTTCATTTCTGATTTCATTGATTCAAATCAATGTCAAAAACTGCGTCTTCATAGTTTATAGGATCTACATCCTGGTCATCTGATATGACAGAGAAAGTTTCCCTCAATAGGGTTAACTTTTCTAGATGTCTAATTGTCCTTCCACTATGAAGAAGTATTAGAGTAGGTTTAGGTAAACACTGAACTTTACACATGGAAGTTTTTTTTAATCTAAACTAGGAGTTAATTCATATTGAACATTACCAGGAATATTTGACGTCATTTATTCAATGACCATTGTACTACAAGGTTTTTGTTTCATAATATAATTTTCCTCGAGATACTCACAAAGTGTCTTTTCTCTATCGGGTTACAAAATAAACCACCCCGAGTAACCTTTTTGTTATAGGTAGAGTTAAATAACTCATCATGGACAGAACCATATCCAATAAGGTTATATCCTTTCTTTTGCAATCTCATTATGTTGTGGAGTTCTTGGTGCACTTAATTGAGACAAAATCCTATTTTGCAATATGTACTCTTTGAACTGATCTGAGAAGTATTCACTACCTCGATCCAATCGAGGTGTCTTAATTGGTTTGTTTTTCAGCTTCTTCTTTGAATTCTTTGAACTTTTCAAAAGATTTAGACTTTTTGTGCATCATCAAATACACATAACCTTACCTTGAATAGTCATTAGCAATGATAAAATATTCAAAGTTACCTCTCTCTTACACATTAAGGGGCCCACATACATCAGTATGTACTAATTCCAATAATTCTGTGGCTCTTGACTCTTTACCTTTAAAAGATCTCTAGTCATCTATCATTCTAAATAAAACTCACTAGTTGGGAAAGATTCTAAAAAGAGTGAACTTAAAACTCCATCTTTTACCAACTTGTCAAAAATTTTGTTTAGATTGATATGACCAAGTCTTAAGTGCCACAAGAATACGGATTAATAGAAGGAGATTTTTCTCTTTTGAGGTAAAACATTTGATGAATTACTACTAATAATATCATTTTTTTATTAGCATAGGAGAAATTAAATAGAGACCATTTTCTGAAATTCCAGAGACAATAAACTTTCCATTAAATTTGATTACAACTATTAAATCAAATGAAATAGAATATCTTGACTTATAAAGTGCATAAATAGAAACCAAATTTCTCTTTATCTCTGGAACATAACAATAGTCTTCTAAAACCAACACTTTCTTCTCTAATACTAAATAATAAATTTTTATTGATACTGTGACAACCTTTGCCACTATACCTACTTTTTGTCTCCTGAAACCCATATAACATATTACAAATGTTGTCACACCCCAAATTTTCAGATAATTAAAACAAGAAATTATTCAAGATATAAATATCTCAATTGTCACCCAATTCAATTATCTAAAAAACCCAGGGTAAAATGAAAACCAAATACCCTATTATTAAACACAACATAAAAAAAAAAAAAAATTAAAACCAAAATGTACAATCCTTCAATCATATTATTAAATTAAAAAGAAGCTAACCAATTCTATTACATATGTCTCAAAACAAAATTGCACACTTCAGAAAAACTTAAAAGTTAAAACAGAAGACTCCAAGAGCAAATCCAAATTAAGCGTCCTCATCCACTACACTTCGCCATCTATGTTCCCAAGAACACACCCACGTTGCAAAATAAAGTAAACATGGGTAAACAAATTGAATTCGATGATATGAGTAATGCTAAAATAAAATATACAGTACTACATTCAATCTTTCAAATAAATAAATATAATGTCAACAACCATTTCAACTTGGAAGACAAGATAGTTCAATTTTCCAAAACGGCGTGTAATTTCTTCCAAGCAACCTCACTATACATAATTTCAAACTAGTAAACAACCAGATTATACTTTACCTTTAATCTATCACGTCATGTTAGGGGTAGGACAACATCTTTGCATAAAAGGTTAATAAGTCGTACACTCTTGCAAAATAAAATTAGATTTCCCAAACATAGTCTTTTAAAGTATATGCATATATTTCACTCTCACAACGCAACCACCATGGGCATATATAATCAGACTGAAGATATCACAACTATCAATGTTCATAACACCACCATATCCATCATATCCCACAAACTAGATACATATTTTTTACTTAAAAACCACTCGTCTACTTATGAGAACGAAGAAAATCATATCCAGGGAGTACATTCATCCCTCGTGACTATCAACTCACACAAACCACATACACATTCATTTATAAGAAAACATATACATCATAATACACAAATATTCATATGGATAATTCACTTATACGTAAAATCAATATTTTACTTTGCTTATTAATTATCTCGTTGTCTCATTTACTAATAGACACAACCCCAATCTTTAGTTCCTACTCCACGATTTGCACTTCACACATTTGATAAATCACACATACCCGTGTACTTCTCTTGATAGATCAAGAGAATAGATCGAGAAGGAAACAATATCAGATTATTGGTTAAGGATGAGCTAGTTTTGTATCACTAAAACGTATTGATAAGTACCTAAAACTGTAGTTTTAACCCCTTAATAGTATTATCTTTAGGCCAATTATATTTACAATAAATGAGAGTTAGTACTGTTTACGTGTTTTTATGTATTTCAGGTATTAAAACTGTTTATGTGCTTAAAGACGCCATTTTGCATGGAAAACGAGTCAAGATGATTGCTAGAAGAGTTATATATTTAAAGCCTAAAAGAGTTGCTAGAATAGTATTGCTAGAAGAGTTCTATATTTAAAGCCTAAGAATCAAGAAGAAAAAGTTTTACCCCAGTCAAAGTTGGGAAGTCAAAGTTAATTTGGGTAGAAAAATGATAAAAAACTATCAGAACTTCAAAATGGCATATCTTTGGACTCGGGTCTCAGAATCAAGCCTACTTTATGTCAAAACGACCGGCTCAGAACAAGCTTTCCAATGGACCTAGTCTTACCTAAATCAGAGGTATAAAAGTAGATGAAAAAGGCACTAAAGTTTTTCTAGCAACATTGGCTCTTTTAGACTTAACCTAATGGACTTTAGGCTCACATTAGATGCCCAAAGTCTAGCTTCCAGGTCTATGCACGAAAATGTAATCCTAATCCTCTCATATATAAAGAGGATTAAGAAAAAACTTAAGCTCTCTATCATTAGTTTAGGTTTAATTAGGGCGCTCCTTTCTCTCTCTCTTAACCCCCCCTTCTTTAGTTTAGAATAGTTTAGTTTAGATTTAGTTAAGTAATTAGGGTTTGTAGTATAGCTTTCATTAAAACCTCTCAATAAAAGCTTAGTTTTTCAATTCAATTCAATTCCTTTTATTATTATGTCTTTGTTTCATTATTTTAGTATAGAAAATCCGATGACACAAGGTTAAACCTCCCATTATAGGGGGTTTATAAAGCCACGTACGTGAGGATGATTGCTAGTTAGAATAGTTATTATTTTGTAATTAGGACTTTAAGTTCATCATTGTGAGATTCTAGAAATATAACTCATAACGGTGAACTAGAGATTATAAACCCCATCAAAGAGATTTGTGGGGTGCTAATTAATCTGTCATGCTAGTGAAGCCATGATTAGAGATAACTTGGTGTTCACTAGGATCAAGAAATCGATTTGATGACTAAGCTAATAGCCAATCGAAAATAAAGAAAGACTTTTTGTTCTAAAATAATATACTCAATGAACCTGGTTTTTCATGTTTTAACAAGGTCCAAAACTTCTAACATAACTAAATGCTACAAGTTAACTAGTAGAGTGTTGTTTACCAACAACTATTTAAAAATACTTATCAAGCATATATATCAAAACAATAATTTGGCAACCTTGTCTGCAAAGAATAAAGATACCAACCTTGCTTCAAGAATAAAACCTATATATATATATATATATATATATATATATATATATATATATATATATATATATATATATATATATATATATATATATATATTTATCATATTAAAGCCTTTTGATCCAAGTAAAAATAAAATAAAATACATAACCACTATAAATTATATGATAATCAATCAATTAAATTAGATTTTGACTACTCAATTTCACCAATGTATACATAGTCTCACCTTTCTGTGCTTGGATCTGTCTACCATTTTAATAAGTTATACCTCCATGTATGAAACACTCACTGATTAAATTTGAAGAAAATCCAATAATGAATCATTGGTCCAGTGTTCTGTCTCCAAATTGCCTTGAAAGTTATTACCACCTTGGTTGGGCCTCTGAAATGAGTTTATATTGTACTCTCCAACTGATGCATGTTGATAGTAACCAGGACATTCTAGAGTTGTATGAGAAGTGTCCGAACAGACTTCGCAGTATCGGCTGGCTTGCATGACTGGGAGAGATTTAGCATGAGACTTGTTGTTCTTTGAGGGATTCATGGAGAACTGATTGAATTTCTTACTTAGAGTTTCAATGTTGGTGGCCATGCTGGCCAATGTAAACTTGAGTTCTTGATCTGCTTGTTCATGTGCTCGGTAACCAAATTGCTTTGGCTCCCCCTCCATGCTAGCGACATCCTCGTTGCTAGTAGTCCATTGTTGTGTTTCTTCAGCTAAATTCTCGAGAAAGTTGTAAGCTTCCTCTCCATCCATCGATGTAAACTTGTCTTTGTGCATTGACTGTATCATCTGATTGTTCATCATCGAGAGTCCTCGATAGAAAAAATAAGCCAGTGTGCTCTTGTCATATCCATGATGTGGACACAAGACTAGCAGATTGTTGAATTTCTCCCAGCTTTGATGATATTCTTCAGTCACCTTTCCTTTGAAATGACATCGGCTTGCTGCATGACATCTGTCTTCTGGGGTGGG
The DNA here is from genome assembly GCF_015680905.1 of Coptis chinensis. Lineage (NCBI taxonomy): Eukaryota > Viridiplantae > Streptophyta > Magnoliopsida > Ranunculales > Ranunculaceae > Coptis > Coptis chinensis. The sequence goes on along the minus strand of NC_141456.1, from coordinate 18,348,517 downwards.
TAGAACTTGTTCATAAACTTCGTTCTCAACTTCTCCCAATTATCTATTGAATTGATTGGCTGTGCAGTTAACCATTCAGAGGCTTTACCTTCGAGTGAGAGCAGAAAAAGAATCAACTTGATACTCTCATCTTTGATATTCTAGTTCTTAAAAGTTATGAGGACTTATAGGAATTTGTTCATGTGAACATATTGCTGAACATTGTCTGAACCATTGAACTTTGGAAGCATAGAGATTACTGATGCTCTAAGTTCAAACTAGTTAGATTTTGTCTCTGGAAAAACAATACTGCTAGGTGGGTCTCCAATGATTGGTGAATAGAAATCACTTAGCTTCTTCCTTTGTTATGCTTGCATGGGTGAGATAGCTTCAGGATTATTCAGGTCCACAACACCTCCATCATTGCGTGCAGCCATTGTATCAATCTTGTTTAGTATTTTTGCTATGTGAAGATGATGAAATTAAAAACTATCCTACTATGCTTGAATGCAATTAAACTAATATGCAACTATTCTAAATTATACTAATATGCAAAACTACTTTCCTTCAACTAGGGTTGGGCTTTGCAGCTAGTATCTCGTCCATTGTTTAAAGCTATCTCTTCTAGGGTTATGGTGAATCACTTGGATTGCTTAAGTACCACGCCCATCAGACGATAGTCCGTTTGTCAAGATTTAGACAAGAAACACTAGAGTTTGATGTTTCGCTGTGTTAGCTTACAACTTCAATTGTTGAAAAGGTCCTAAATGCAATTATACTAGAAAGCAATAAAACTAAACTATGATGCAACTATACTAAGAAAGCAATAAAACTAAATTACGATGCAACTATACTAAGAATGAAATAAAAAGAATGAAGATTCGACTAACCTGGATGGTAGATCTTGTCTTCGAGATGTCCTTCAAGCTCCTCTCTTTCTCAAAAGGATGGATGATGCGGCTAAAATTACTTCAAGATCCAAAATTCTAATCTTGAAAGAAAACGTTAAACATAAACAACTTAAAACGGCAGAGGCGCCATTTGACCTTGCCTCTTTTTTGTGTGTGTAGATGAGATGTAGATGATGTAGATAGGTGATGATCGTTGAACAAAATAGAAGCGTATCAAAACCTAATTATCCCTTAATAAGTAAAGGATGAGTAGGGTATCGTTCCACTTTTAAGTGTATGTTTATATGAAGGACAAGACTGGAAAAGGGATTTGAAGGATTAAAAACTATGATTATAGATATTATAAATTCTAATGCTAAACTAAACTAAACTAAACTATTGAGAATTTATAAGAAAGGGAATTCAAGAGATTAGAATCCACCAATACTTTTGATTCAATGACCTTTTGCTTCATGGTTGTTCTCACAAGTAGACTACAATTAGGCAATCGAAAGTGATGCCGATGCCTCTTGATCTAAAACATCGTTAACGAATAACTCTACTTAAGGTTGTTCCTATATTCATGTTATTAGTATCTTCTTTCCTTTTATGTGAGCTTGGGTAGCTATTCAATGAATCACCATCTAAGGCAAACACAAGGAATACTTTCCTTACTCTAAAATAATACATAACTAGAAGAAAAGTAGAGAATAATAGTATAATATTCAATTACAATAAATAAAACCCTATTCTAGCATTGTATTCAATTGCAATAAATAAAATCATGTTACTAACAAATATTCAATTGCAATAAATACAACCCTAAACTAGCATGATATTCAATTGCAATAAATAAAAACCTTAATCTATACTTCCATCCCCTGGTCTGGATAATGGAACTAATAACTAAAACATAAAGAACTAACCTGATTGGAGAACACCATGGACTAGAAGAATCATTAAACCTTAAGTACCGGCTTCATCTTCTCCCTTGAAGGAGAAGATTAGCTTCCCATAAAGAAGGAAGAACACGAAGAACGAGAAGAAGAGTCGAAAAATATAAAACTAGAAAGACTAATTTATTAAGACTCAGCTAGTTAAAACCAATCTTTTATTATTAATCTCTCTCTACCTCAAGTTCTGGAGACAAGAATATAAGTGAATTGACAAATTACATGAGGCACTTAGGTCCTCTATTTATAGAGGTTACAATGAGCTCTAGAAGCATTCCAAACTGTCATTTGTTTCCTAATACAAATAGACTTCTTTTCAGAGTCCAACTTCGCCTCCAAAACCGAAAGAATTGGCTACAAGAATCGATTCATGCGTCCTGACGCGACTATTCATGCATCTAAGACGCAAAGCAATGCATCCGACGCCGATACATACATCGTCGGATCGCGAAATGTGTCCGACGCGACGATCCATGCGTCCCCGCATTACCACGAAAGTCTATTTTGTCTCTTCTGCTCTATCTTTCTATCCTCTTTTGCGGGCTTTGGTCCAAGCAACGAATCCTTTGGTCTTGCGATTCCAAATAGGCTTTAAAATAGGTCCAAGTCGCATATTTAATAGCTTCAATTCATTGGCCTTCTCCATGATTGTCCACGGGCTTCCCATGTGATCCTTAATGCTCCGAATTGATCCGTTTTACCCATTTTTCTCTAATATTGCACAAAACTCTCTCTTTCACCTGTAGAATCATAAAACATAACTTACAAACACTATTAGTCCACTAAAATGGCTAAACAATAGGCATAATCTAGGGTTAAATTGTACTTTTTGAGCACTTATCACCTCCCCCTCCTCCAGATGAGAAATTATGGTCTCCCCCCAAACACACGGTCAAACTTGGTTTGACTGTTAATTAATTTTTAGGTCAAACAACTGAAAATGACACAATTGCCCCCACCTAAGTAAAATTGAACATTTTCTTTTTTAAAACAATGAGGGCATTTGTGTTGTTTTCAGTTGCTTGACTTGAAAGTTAACGGTCAATCTAAGTTGACCGTGTGTTTAGGGGGGAGACCCTAATTTCCCATCTAGGTAATACTAGTTAACTTTATTTATTTATGAATGTTAGCTTCTTAATTAGTTAGACATTTAATTTGAGTATGATCTAATGATCGCATAATAATTTCCAGTAGAATAGTATTTTATGTGATATGCAAGTGATAAGTCTCATATTGGTTAGGTGGTTCATTTTGATCTAAACAGCTATGTTAAAGTATTTGATTAGAAATTGGATTCAAAATATTAGTTAAAACTTAAAACAAAATTGCGTCAGTTTTTATTTTTGTGTGTGTGTGTGTGTTTGTGTGTGATAGGTTGTCTTAATGGCTAACCCTCATTCAAAATCTTGGCTCCGCCATTGGTTGTTGTTATTCCAGATTTTGGGTTTAATCTCCTTCACCAAAAAATCGTTACACAAAAACCCCCTAGAAGCGAACAGATGCATAAAACCTCCCTATTATTTAAAACATAACATCAAAGCCAAAACAAACCAAAATACCCCTGTGAAAACCGGACTGACGTCATCAATCTTTACTTATAATTTCGGCTTAAGGACAAACCGGGTTGACGTCATCCTATGTAAATTTGTATTACATATGACAATATAAAATTACACAGTCTTCTTAACCTATTTAAATTTAAATTTTCATATGAATTTTTTTTCATAAGAAAATTTAAATTTACATATATAGTATTTTTTACATATGTAAATTTAAGTTTTCATATGAAAATGTAAATTTACATATAACAATATAAAATTATACAGTCTTCTTAACCTATTTAAATTTAAATTTACATATATTCTGTGAGGGAAATTTTCAAACCCAAAAGTTACTATGTAAATTTAAGTTTTTTATAACTCCAATGACTATGCAAATATAGTTTTACATATATGTATATATGACTATGTAAAAATACATTTACATATAGTCGGGAAAATTTCAATTCCAAAAGGGTAAAAAAAAAAAAAAAAAAAAAGATAAAATGATAAATAAAAACAGACCATATTTTATCTCTTTTTTGGAAAACAGAGAGGTTATTTAACGGGACCTAAATAATAGAGAAATTATATGTTATGGGCTGATGGGAGGAAATTTATACTCAACTGAGTTAGAACTAAGGGGCTGAGCCTCATTTCTTAGTTGTTATTCTTTTTTCATTTTTTTTTTATGGAAAGAATCACCAAGAGTGAAAAAAAATAGTAAGCATATAGAGTGTTGGGCCTACCTCTATGGCTTTATGTGGGTTGCATCAAAAGTTTTGTTTGATTAGAAAACAATGGACCCAAATGTCCAAATTTCACCAATTGTGGACTCGAGAGTGTAGCATGGAGTATTTTGTGAGAAACAGTTCAGATTAATTCACCTTTTCATTACTTCGACAACAAAAAGTTTGTTTAAAGAGGAAACTCACTTTTTCTAATTCCACGACCCTAAAATTGAGCCATGCAAAACAACTAGTGGCTAGTAATTCTTCACTCTTTAAATGTTAGGTAAAGAAATCAGAAAAAGATCATTTGGTGGGCCGTGGGCCATCATGCCACATCCTCCAGCAAAATAAATGAAAGCATCGTGGTGGAGCCCATTTTTGCTGCAATATTTGAATGCTGAAATTGTTTCTGGCCGTATGGAAACGCAACACGTGGACAGCCAAAACGGTACCCGTTGAAATTTCTTTAGTAAAATAAAATAAATATTGTAATAGTAAAATAAATATTATAAAAATGATAAATTACTTTAGTAACCTTGTTGTCATCTTCTACATTCGAACCCAATTTGCTCTTTAGACATACAATTCAAACAAAGGGAGAAAGCTAATATATAGCTTTGAAGTTTAGGAGTTTAGGATGAAACCAATGTTCCTTCTAATGTTTAGCAAAAAATCAGACTACACAATTTTTATTGAAGGTTTTATTTTGGGTTTTCAAATTTCAATAAGTTGATTGTAGAAGTTCCCATTAATAAAATGGGTTTATGATATTCGGTTAATTCTATTGATTTTTTTACACTAAGTAAACTGATAAACTATGAATCTCATTGATATTATGGAAAAGAATGATGTTTCTTTTCATTTTCTTCAACATGATTACATTTTCTCTTTTTTCTCTTGATCTGCATTTTTAGTTTGTTATTATTGAAGTGGGACCGCATTGATATAGTGACAACTGACAAGAGAAGATTTCACAGGGTTCATTTTGGCTGATGGGTGGTGCTGGATTGGTGGGTTTTGAGGAGTTGGTGGTGGTGGTGGAAGGAGAGAGGGGCAAAATAGGAAGATTAGTAATTCAAAACAACACCTAATTTTTTGACTTTTTGATTTGTTAGTTGTACACGTGTCGTTCACTGATTGGGCCAGAAGCAAACTAAGCTTTACAAAAATTGCACCAAAAATGAATCCATGGTGAGACACTGAGACTTGAGAGAGTAGTCAACATTTAAAGGTCTAGTGGAACCATAGTTCGTGATTCTGAACGAAATTTCAGAATTTCGTCTGAAATTTTGGTTTTTTTAAAAATTGGAATTCCAAATATAGAGTTGAAATATTTAAATTTTGAAATTATCCGAAATTCTAAATGTAATATGGGTCGAAATTTAATGAATTTCGGTTTTTGGATTTGTCAGAATTATGAGAATTCCGAAATTCCGAACTATGAGTGAAACATTAAAGAGGAAATTGTTTTCATGAAAAACGAAAGTTTTCATCATAAATTGTGCTAACTTCGTAGTTGGAATTTTATTCTCGAATCTATACTCCTCTAAAGATACATAAACCCAACATTTTTCTGTGAATATTTTTTTGCGTCTTGATAGTTGTTGTCTGTTGATGTTCTTTGACGGATTATGGCTGTAATATAGATTGAGGATGTATGATTATTACCAATAACGAAGTTTGTGGTTCGACACAAAGCGAATATGATAGTACAAAATATCGCGATTTGTATCGAGATCTTAGCAAAAGATATGAATATATCGAAGATATGAATTTGATATTTTCTAATGGCAAAATTGCAAATATTCTCAATATTTTCTTAAATATGGCAATATTTTAACAATAATTTGATATATTGAAAATATCGTGATATGTTTATCTTTACTTTCACTTTCTATCTTGTTTCAACTTTTCTTTATGATATAAATGGCTTGTCCTCTTCATATACTCCAAGAGTCAAAAATTTTGCTAATATTTTACAAAGAAAAAGGTAGATTGAAGTTTTTGTTTAGTGAATAAAGTAGATGATGTTGAACTCACTTTTCTCATTCTCTTCTCTCCTTTTGTCATTTTTTTTTAGATCTACTTTCGAGTTTTCGGATATAATTAAACTATTTTTTTCCTTTTATTTTTCAAATCAATCTTTCTATTTTGACTCCATCAAATATAATATTTATATTTATATTTATATTTTTTAATTTTTTTGTTTATAGAAAATATCAATTTTGTTTTCCCATAAATCCAATTATCAATTACGATTCCTTCTTCTTAGTTTTCTCATTTTCCTCAATTCACTTTCCTTTTACAAATCAATATAAAGAAAATTAAATAAGGAATCAAGAATATTTTGTTTCACCTTATAACATATCCAAATAAATCATGGGTACTGTATGGACCCAAAATCTCTCTCTTCACAATCTCCTCTTTTTCTATTTTTTTTTCTCTCTCATTGTTCTCCCATTTTTCTTTACCCTAGCGGCCTCCCTTTTTCTCCTCCTCTTCTCCTTTTTATATTTTCCCCCTCTCATCTGGACTGCCCATCTGTCTTGTTATCCTACGACCCTTCTGCTGACCGTACGCCTGCCACATCCGTGGACTAGGGTTCCGCGGTCTTGATTCGCTGCTCCTCCGTGTCCTTGCTTATGTTGCCTCCTATCCCCTGTAACGCGGACTTAGTCCACTCTTCCTACATTGTGCCACTACAAATGTCCCTTCTCGACTCCGCGGTCTCGTTAAGGGATCCGAGGTCGAGAACCCTCATTGTTTTTCTCTTTCCACCGCCCTACTCTTTTTTCTTGGTTTGCGTGCGAACTAGACTGCAATCATCACGTGCGTTTTCAGCCGTCCCTCGTTCCTTGTGCTTCCACGTGTCTCACGCTGGCTGGGCTACCCAACTGACTCCTTGAGCTCCATAAACCCCTAGTAATTACACTTTTACCCCTTCCTTATTTAAACCCCTTCCCTCTCCTTTCTCCTCATTTCATTTCCCCTTTCCTCATGCTTTTCACTGCTCTCCTCTTCACTCTCTTCCGATCAACCTCCGGTTTGCACGCGCTCCATTGGCTTCCTGGCGGTTCTTCCCTCCCTTTAGACCTCTACTCAAGCATAACCACTCTCCTTGCTTCCTTCGGTACGTTCTCTAGGCTTACTTTATTTTTGTTCACACTAAATAGTAGGTTCTTTCCATATTCTGCATTCGTCTCTCTGTTTTTCCAATGTCGGGCTCTGACTCTGGCGATTCTTCCACTTCCCGTTCACCCCAAGTAGTGTCTCCGCCTCCTATTGCCCCTACAGCGGCCCCCTCCACCTCTGCGCGCCCAATTTCTTTGCTACCTCCACCCTCATGATGCCGCCGCCCTAATTTGGACGCAATTAGGGCAGCTTATGGCATCCCAGCCAACATAACTTTAGAACACGTGCCATCCATCACACACTACCCTCACCTGTTTCCCCATCGTCCCAGGCTCCTTGTGATCACGGTGGGTTAAATTGTTGCTGGTCTACGGCTGCCCCTCACTCTCCTGGATGTCAAGGTGTGCAATCACTTCAACATCCCCCCCTGCCAAGGTATAGGAAACTTTTGGTGGACTATGTATGCCGCGAATGCATATAATAGAACCGGCGAACCCAAAATCACCAGCCGCGACATCTTTTCCCACTACTTCATCAAGAAAAGTACCAAAGACGTCGGTGTGGGATACCAGTCTTTTTGTGTACGCCCTCAAAAGCTTCCTCTTGCTTCGTACCACATCCTCAGACAAAGTGTGGCACCATTACCCTTTATATGTATCAGGACAATTTATGTCCACAGACCTTCCTTCAGATTTAAATCTTAACCATCTCGCCTTCATCACCCATGGTGAGTATCCTTGCCCTCCCCTTCTTTTTTATTGCATTGTTACCGTTATGCTCTAACTCGCTGTTCTTCTCTGTTCTGTAGGTTGGCGGCCAGACTCCAAATCCCAACTCTACACTGGCATATCTTGTCCCATTTTCCAAAAACTCCGCGATCTCGGACCCGCTACAAGCCAGTCACTTGGGGATCCACCCTACCACCGCCACCCCACTGCTGCAAATTCCCAGTCTACAAACTTTTCGTGGCTTCTCAGCTCCCTTTTACCGCCCTCCCCCTCCCCCTCCCAAAGAGCGGAAACCCATAGCCTCTCCGCCCACCAGAAAAAGATCCCACATTTCGTCCTCCCACCACCGTCGTCTTCGCACCTCCTCTCAATCCCTTGGATCCCCTGACTCCCCCACACCCTCCGCGCTCGAAGGCATCCCCTCCTACCGCTCCATTTCCAACTGGGACGACCAGTATACCTCGTCCAACTTCCCCACCGACGACATGGATGTTCGTAAACAGAAGCTTTTTGATAGCGATTCTGAGGATGATGATGTGACAGAGATTTCCCCAAACCGAAGAGGGGCTTACGCGAAAATGCCCCATCCAAGAGGCAAAGCAGGACCTCGACCTCTGAAGGTCGATCCCTCAGAGTTCAAGCACCTGCCCCCCTCACCTCGTCACTTCAACCCGCAGTCTCATCCCCATGTGTCCGCCGGCCTGGCAAAGAACCGATTCCACCGGCAGCTCCGGTTTCGAATCGGCCCTTGCAGAAGACTTCTGCCCCCATTTTCAATGTGCGAAACCGCCGAGTATCCACAGCTGACTCCGCCCTAGACAATGCGGCAGTGGCCTCCTCCCTATTCTACAATGCCCATATGCCCAGGGACATCGCCTATGCTGATGGGGGTTTATTTTATTCACACCGCACCTCTTTGTATACTAACTGGGAAAGGGTACAATCCTTATTATTATTATTTTTTTTTTGACCTCTCTATTTTTGTTTCTAGGTAAGCTTGGACATTTCATTCATGATCTGCGGTCTTCTCAGCGCCAAGAACAAGTTGACTGCCTTGGAGAAAGAAGTCAATGGCCTTTCTGGTCTAAAGGCTGCCTACGCCGGGCTTCAATCTGATCTAGCCACTGCTAACTTGGCTAAACTCAAGGCCCAGGATGAACTTCTGTATCCAGAATCATCTCATCAGAACTACATGGATACGGCCAACGATCGCCTCGAAGTCATCGCGGAAATGCTCCTTGAACAACATCAACTCAACTTATTTGCTTTAGTTCAACAACACTAGGCTACCATCGACACCCTTAATCAAGAGCAGAAAGATGCTACCACAGGCCTACTTCAGCAACATCAAGATGACATGGCTGTCCTTCACGAACGCTTCAAGCTTCTCGCTGAAAAAAGGGTAACCAAGAAGATACAGGAGGAGCTCGCCCGACTCATACAAGAAGGACTGACTTTTACCTGACATGCCTACCATCCCCGTGGTCACCTCCAGAGAAGATGCTAGGGAAGAGGCGGCGGTCGCCGAGACCCTTCCCCACTCACCGATGCGTGAAGAAATCCCCAACCCTGCCGTGGCTACGGAAGAGACGCGCAACCTTGGAGAGTGCTACTACCGCGACCACCACTGTACCCTCCGAAGAGATCCCTGATGCACTAGTTGCTACTGACACTCCCTCTGAGATGCCCTAGACCTACTCCTTTTGCACTTCTTTGTAATAAGTCACTTTTACCCCATCTTGGCCACTGATTGCAGTACACTTGTTTTGTTTATATGTTTATATTTGGATATTACTCTCTTGCATGTGATGTTTGCTTTTGTCTTGAATGTTACTTATCCCCTTGTCTCTTGACTTTGCTGCTTGTTTAAATCATACTGTATCTCTGTCTACACTCTTTCCCCCCTTCCTTTGTGATATAGTCTCTTGGTCTTAATCAAACGTGGCCCTTGTCCTGCCTTCTTCCCTTAGTTTGGGCCATTCAATCAACTATAAGTCGGCCCCTATGCCCCGCGTATTATTAGTATCTCTAATCCACGAAGGGCTCATCCCGCTCCACGGCTCCAAAGCTTCAGCGGGCCCCTTGAGACAACTCTGCTTGCCCACGACTCCCTCCAACCTCCCATCAGCGAAGCGCTCCTCACCTCCTCTGTCTCTCTTCCTACTTAGATTTCATGGGGGCTTTACATCTCTCCTCCGCGAAGGGCTCATCCCACTCCGCAGGCTCCACATTTCTTTCAGTTCCGTGGGGCAACTCATCTTGCCCCAGGCTCCTCTCTAGCCTTGTATAAGCAAAGGGCTCATCCCCTCCGCTGTCTCTCTCCATACTTGAAACCTATGCCCCATGTGTAATTTGCACCTCTCATCCGCGGAGGGCTCATCCCACTCCGCAGCTCTATAATTTCCGTAAAGTAGGGCAACTCGTCTTGCCACAGGTCCAGTTCTGACCTTGCATCAGCGGAGGGCGCATCCCCTCCGCAGCCTCTTTGGTATTCCATGTCCCATGTTTATTTTAGATTCCTGCCCTTACAAATTATAATCTCTTCTCAAAAGTGTTGTCATATTATATACTAGGGTATGCCCGTGCCTACGACTCGTGAGACCTCAACGTGCCTGCCGCGCTACCCTGACATCTCATTGTGCCTTCGGCGCAAGGCGTCTGTCGAACGCTGCGTGTCTTCGCACCTAAAAACAACGTCGCCTTCGGCGCAAGGCCAGCCGCGCCTTCGGCACGAAACAACTTGTCACGCCTTCAGCGCAAGGTGTATGTGCGTCTTCGGCGCGAAACAACTTGTCGCGGTGCAAGGCCAGCCCAATTGCCCATTATCCATAAGCCCAATAATATTAATTGGGTCAGCCAATTGTGCAGTATCATGTCAAATTTGGAGGCCCAACAGTTTATAAGCCCAGCCTTTTGGCTGATTTTTGGATGCCTACCCCCACTATTACAATTTTTTTTTAATTGAGCCCATGCTCATGGTTCCAAGCCCATAAAAGATTCAACCCATAAAAAATTTGTCCAATGTTGACTTTTTTGTGTGGGGGTGGGTGAGGTGAGAAAAACTGTTTAATTCACCCTATAAAAGCTTTTTAATTCACCCTCCATGAGTTTTGAGTGGCTATGGTTAGAGGGTGTGTCGACCACGTCTCACCTTATGACGTGGAATCTGTCCTCCCACTCCTCCCTGTTTTGTTAGATAGATTTACATACAGCTATAGATTCCAGTCTTAGCTTTTCATTATATTTAAGTGTGAAATTTTTTCAACATTCTCACGTTCCACGGTCTTTCTATCACTTTGCCTTCCTGCATCCGCAATTTGCATGTGCCAGCCCCTCCGACATCCACCACCGTATAAGGTCCCTCCCAGTTCGGACCCAGCTTTCTATCTTTCTCCTTCTTGGTACTAGGTGTCACTCAGCGGAGCACCAGGTCACCTATTCGGAACTGCCTTGGTTTGACCCTCCTATTGTACTGTCTTTGCAATCTCCGGTGATACTCTTCCATCTTTATACATGCAATGTCTCTTCTCTCCTCTGCTAAATTCAGATCCGCTGCTAGAATTCTCCAGTTTGAGCCCTCCTCCACGGCCTTTGTCCGCGTTGTAGCTTCCACCATCTCTGATGGGATCACGACCTCCACCCCGTAGGCCAACGAGAATGGGGTCTCTTGGGTGGACCCCTGAGGTGTGGTCCGGTAAGCTTATAATACATGATTCAGCTCGTCGGCCCACGCCCCTTTCTTATCTTCCAATTTCTTCTTAAGATTGTTCATGATAGTCTTGTTGGACGACTCTGCTTGTCCGTTGCCCTCGAGATTGTAAGGGGTCGAGAACCCCTGTCTCACTTTATATGCTTGTAAGAACCTGGCCACCTTCGCTCCCATAAACTGAGTCCCATTGTCTGCTATAATGGTGAATGAGAACCCAAACCTATAGATAATATTCTCCCATAAAAACTTGATGATTTGCGCTTCCTTCACCTGTTGTAGGGGCACGACTTCAATCCATTTTGTGAAATAATCTGTGGCCGCGAGCATGAACTTCCTTTTGCCACTGGCCATGGGAAGCGGTCCCACTATATCCATTGCCCACATAGCAAATGGCCATGGACTACGGGGGCGAATATCAATTGGGTAAATCTCTGACATTTGTCATATCTCTTAGCAAATTCCACGGCATCCCTTTTCATGTGGAGCCAGAAATACCCCTGTGTTAGTAGTCGATGCGCTGTTGTTATCCCCACTGAATGGCTCCCGCAATCCCCCTCATGTAATTCTGTCAACACCTCATAGGATAGTCGCGGACTCAAGCATTTTAACAGTGGTCCGTTAAAGTTTTTCCGGTACAGCTCTCCTTCCAGTATAACGTATCTCCGAGATGTTTGTTCCCATCTCCTTCTTTCCTTCTTATCCATCATTTCCTTTCCCGCCAAAAAGTCCTTAATTGGCTCCATCCAACCCTCCTTTTCCTCCGCGACCTGACAAATCTCTATCACATCATCGGTGCTCGGTTTCTCTAACCTTCCTACTTGTATCATTCTTTCTTTCGATCAGGGAATTGCGGCTGCTACATATGCCAGGGCATCGGCGTGTCTGTTCTCTCCACGGCCTAAATGAAGGAAACGGATTTTTGTGAACTTTGTAGATCGTTTACGCACCACATCCAAATATCTTGCCATCCTGGGGCATCGTGCGGCGAACCCTCCATTCGCTTGACACACCACTAAGTTTGAATAAGAATATACTGTCAACTCCTTCACTCCCAAATCTTCGGCCATTCTCAATCCTGCTATCACCGCTTCGTACTCTGCTTCATTATGTGGTCCCCGTGAACCCTAGTTTCATGGTTTGCTCTATTCTGCCATTATCATGTGTAACTAACACGACTCCTATGCCGCTACATGCATCGGTAGCCAATCCATCCGCGAATACCCTCCACCCATTCTTCTTATCCCACGGGCCTAGGAGGTCTGGTTCACCCTCCCTCTCTAGTTTCATAACCATTTCTTCTCCCCATGTGGGATCCTCTGTGGGAAACTCTGCCAGAAACTCAACCATCGCCTGCGCCTTTTTCGCTGTCCTTATCTAATATTATATCTTATAGGAACTCAGCATCACTGCCCACTTCAACATTTTACCAGATTTTTCTGTCTCCAGTGCTTGTCTCAGAGGCAAATTCGTCACCACTACCACCACATGCGCTTTAAAGTAGGGTTTCAGCTTCAAGGTTGAGAAAACTAATGCGAAGACATACCTCTCAATCCTACTGTATCGCATCTCTGCATCTAACAAAGTCTTGCTCTGAAAATATACCAGCTTCTCCATCTTGTCTACCACTACACCAAAACTGTCATTTTCTAACAGTGCCAATTTTAAGTTAGTAACGGTTATAATCATATTAATCAGATCCTGATATATCCGTTAGTGATGTGGACAATCGTTAGAAAATATCTATAATAATAGTTTTCATAATTTTTAATGAATTGGTCACGGTTATCTAACGTTTTTATCCGTTAGTAAACCACTAAAACAAAAAAAAAATATATAAACAAAAAAAAAATGAAAATATGAAACGGGGAATGGTCACGCACCCGACCTCCACTTTTTTCAGTTTTTCACATTTTCTCCTTTCTCTCTCTCTCTCTCTCTCCCATAAACCCTAGCCAGTTAATTCTCTATCTCTCTACCCGTAAACCCCTTTCAATTCTCTCCAACTTTGTCTTACTTTTAGATATGTCGCCGCTAAAAATTGCATTACAGTCATGTGTTGAGAGGGAAAGCGAAAAATTAAGCGAAGTATTGACCTTTATCAATCTGAGATTTGTGAAGAGTTCGAAGCTTCTCATTCTTGACTCTCTAAACGATTCAAGGTGAAATTTCTATTTCTCGGCATCAATTTGATATTTCATTTTGTCAATTAGTTTTTAGATCAGATATCTGAACTGTTTGGGGGCCGTTGGAATCGTTGATTTAATTTTCCTTCATTACATTTAAATGAATTCTTATGGAATCTTGTAACTCATATGAATTTGATTGGGGTTTGGTGTTGAGTTTTCAATGATAAACCGAACTGTTTGACAACATTTATGTTTGATTTGTTCACATTAAGTTTTTACCTGAAAATTATTATTAATTCACCAATCATAAGAAGTGAAGTGAGTTTTAGTGAAATTGTATTATCATGTAAGCGTGCTGAACTTCTTTGAGGTTATGTTTGTACATGAATTCTGAATATGGTTGATGGAATAAAGCTTTGATGTACACTTGTGAATTTTATTTATAATCATGTTGTTGTACAAACAGTTCACTCAATGAGCATGCCAAAGAAATGATGGATGACGCAGATAAAGATTACAAGAGGGCATCATATCTTATCATTGACAATGTTGAAGCCATGACAGTATTATTCTGTTTAGTGATAAGCTTATAATGTATGTCTGGGTGGTGCTTTCTTTTCAGAATTCCTATGCCGAGAACATTGCAAAAGCAAAGGGTTCAACAAATCGTTGTACATATTTGTCCCTGTCCCTATTTGTGTGAATGCCTGAGCTTTGAGCTCAATCCATGAAATTATATATTGCAATGTTGTTTTATTCTTTTGTAATGTAAAGAAAAATGTGTCTGGAAAACAATATGAGGGATGATCAGTTTGTTAACCTAGATTAAAAGGAATTAGTTGACTCTGGTTAAAATTTTCCATTTTTTTTGCAAATGAAGTTTTCTGAGCTCATGCCACATATGTGCACCAAACTGCCTCTAGTAACACATGTTTCCAGAGAACAAGTGGTTTTACAAGGTATGATATCTTTTTCTCGTATGACCTGGAGAGTTTCTTAATTTAAAGGTATGATATCTTTTTCTTTGTCTGGCTACATCGAATATTGTCTGGGGTTCTTTCTTTAATGTTACAGCCAAGTTGCATTCTGAAGGCATTTCATGCTGTTCTAGATGGCAAATGCAACATGTTGCTTCTTTTTTTACCTTTTGTCCCCCCCCCCAGGAACTTCATTATAATCATCATGGGTTGTTGCTTTTAGAGGGACAAGACATTTACTGTTTGGGAGATAACTGGTAAGAACCATGTCTTTTTGTTTCTTGCATTTAGTTGGATCGACTTTTGATGCAACGTTCTGTGTATGATATTCCTACTATTTGCATCTACATTGGGTGCTATACATTATATGGATCGCTCACTTTCCTGTGGAGCTTATGTTACTGCCATGAATATTATATTTCATAGTAATTCATTTATCGTGATATTTTAACCGTTGAAACTGTTCTCTTGAAACAGTATCCAAATTGAAGCTAGTGATGCTATCTGGATGGCACCATTTGTTCCCCAATGGTAAGTGGTTTCATTAGCTTGGATAGATTTCACCGCATTTTGCATATGGTGGCGGAGTTCGCTTTACAACAAGGTGTAGTTCAAGTCAATTGGCATTGAAGTTTTGTAATCAACCTTAACCTTCTTGTCAACTTTTTCTGGTATGTCGCACTTGGAAAAAACCGATCTTGCTATTTGCTTTACAAGGATGTAAACAGAACCCATTTTAATCGAAATTTACTTTGAAATATGCACTTGGGTTTCCAAGATAATTTCCAAAGGATGTAAGAGCTCGATAAATTTAGAGAAGTAGAAGGGACTGGCAGGATTAAAATTTATTTTTGTTGCTGAAGTTCTTAGTTTCCATATATCAAGCTCTATAACGTTTCTTATCGCCAAGATTTTTTACAGGTTTGTCCACAGGCTGCAGATGTGCTAGAAATTTTTATATATCTTGGTGAGCCATATGTCATGTTTGCCAGCTTCTTCTCACTGTTTCACAGGTGTAGACAATTCTACTTCTCCACCAGCAGTTGATGTAAGGGTGGGATGCAATTTGGACGGGCTTAAACTTGTCATAGTCTTGGACCTTGTTCTAATTGTCATAAGATCTTAAATCTTGCTATGATAAGTTTTCTTGGAGTGGGATTGGTATACTGAATATTGTAGCATTTGTTCTCATACTTTGTTATTAGGAACTGATTGAAGCTGACGATGGTTGGTCTTTTTTCAGTGCTTTTAATTTTGTTATGCAGGAGAAAGTCAAGTGTTTCGGGGCAGTTGTACCATCTTATCTGATGATGTTGGTTGGGGACTGCGTAGATTATCCTCAACTATTACGGGTATTCTTCATGATTCAAGGAAGCTATGAGGTACATTTTCTCTTTGCAAAAGTTATGCTCAATTTATTCCCGACCAATTTACCATGTTAGTAGGTCTTTCTTTTTGTTTCTTTTTGTTGTTTTAAAATGATATTAAAGTTATTATTTTCTATTAGTGGTTCACCAAGTTATGTCAAACAAAGAGGAAGTGGATGTCATTAAGGGGATAAAAGTTTTTTTTGAGTTGTAGGTAATCATATGGCTGAAGAAGCAATTTGTTGATGTGTACTTATGTTTTTTTTTCTCACTT
Source organism: Coptis chinensis (assembly GCF_015680905.1). Classification (NCBI taxonomy): domain Eukaryota; kingdom Viridiplantae; phylum Streptophyta; class Magnoliopsida; order Ranunculales; family Ranunculaceae; genus Coptis; species Coptis chinensis. The sequence goes on along the minus strand of NC_141456.1, from coordinate 18,332,113 downwards.
CTATTTAGTAATATTTCAAGTTGTTCATCTGTTAAGGGACATGTTTATTATAAATTTAGTTTGTTCCTTATTCATGTCAACACAAGCATTAAGGCCCAACAGGGGATATATAAGTTCATATGAACTTATGAGTTATACACGAGGTGTAGTTATTTATTTGTGCTTTTCTATCTCAGTATTCTATCTTGTGTTCATCTTGTAAGTTGTTAAAGCGCTTGAATGAATGAGAAACAATACTTTTGTTAGTTGCAAATTTGTTAAATACTTAACACTTTCTAGTTATGTTATGATATGATGCCTTAATTTTTCTTTTGCACCATGCTATTAATTGTTAAATTGTGTTCGAAATTTAAGTTCATTGGAGAGAATTTTAAGGAAATATATGACAAAATGCTTAAGTTAGTTGAAGGGGAATATTCACCTCATAATAGTGAGGTCATGGTTGCTTGAAAAAGTATGCTAATTGAGATGGCATTGCTCTTTTTTTTTCAGATTTTATGGAAGACATGGAGATTTGTGAGCTAAATTTTTCTAATTGACTATGGTATACTTCTCAAGGTATATATCACTATCTTTTGTTTTATTTATGTAATAGTTAGATTATCACTTTTATTTTCTTAATAGTATCACGCACCAATTTCTGCTTAAACCTAGTACAACATTCATCATCTTTTAAGGTTGGCTTCATGTCTATATGTGATGTATTGTTATAAATGACAAATTATGTGAGAGCCACTTTCTATTAAATGACAAGTTAGACTGCTTGTTAAGTGCTTATACTATTGTGCGTATGTAGGTCTTGTGGAATCGGCTTCAAATGGAATTACATGCAACAATCGACATGAAATTTTGGTTTTGGGAATCTCTGAGTTTTATTCAAGCACTGTACTACTTACCATTTGCTAGTTGTTTTTGGTACAATTTGGTATAGCATGTGGATAAATAAAATGTTTTGGTTAAATATATGAGTTTTGGATGAATAAAATACACTAAAAGTATTGTTTGAAGTTCATCGTTGAGGTTGCAGTATATATATTTGTTGAATTATTTGAATGGTAGAGTTGGTGTAATTTGTGGATGAATATAAGTGGTTTTATATTGTTATTACTTGGGTTGATTTTTATTTATTTTTTATAAAAGTTGTATGTTTTATAAGATTTGGTAGTGTACAGTGGATGCCAACCTAAAGTCATGTGGAGTACTAACTTTTTCTTGTAGGGGGTGCAAGTATCCCCAAAATTAAAATTGATTTTTTTTAAAAATATATCGACCATTAGTAACGGATATTTCCGTTACAAATAATAGTTAAGTAAATAACACGTCCATTACTAACGGATATATCCGTTAGACATGACAAATTTAATCGGGCTACCAACAATTGCCTATCTGTTACAAAGAATTTTAGTAATGGATATAACCATTACTAAAATTATTATCAGTAATGGTTATATCCATTACTAAATTAGGCCTAAGTGAGAGTGACTGATGAGACTCAGTTCTTGAGTCTAAATATTAATTCGAATTGATCCTTTGATTAGTGATCAGCTACCAATAGTCTTTTGATTAGAGACTAAAACTACCTTTTTCTATAATATGAATTCAATTTCCCTTAAAGAACAATCCTATGACCTTTATATATTGGTCCAAACCCTAACAATTTCCTACTATAACTAGGAAACAATATTCAACAATATTCTATAAATAGTAAGTTACTTAAAATAAATTCTTAGGACACATAGGTGTGAGATGCGCGTAGTGCTCTAGCTGTTTGTCTGGTGAATGGTCTGGCAGCTGGAGTTGGTGTCTCAACATCCCCGCGCTCTACAAACAAGGCTTGACCGCAAGGCTTAAGCCGAGGAAAAATCGCCGCGCATCGGTTGGGAAGAATCTTCCCAAGTAGCCTCGTCGATGAAAATCCTTCCCATTGCACTAACCACTCCATTGTACCTTCATTAGTGAGCTGCGTCTCTAAAATTTGGTGTGGAATCCAAGTTGTACTTGTCGGGCCGAACTAGGTCATCTCAAACAGGTTGATTTGCCCCAAGGACCTCTTTTTAATAAAGAGACATGAAAAACTGGATGAATCTTGCAACCCGATGGTAATCGTAATTTGTATGCCATCGCTCCAATTTTCGGATAATTTTAAATGGTCCGTGAAACTTTGGAGATAGTTTAGTATAAGCTTGAGAGGCAGCAGTTGTTTGCCTATACTTCTGTAATCTTAAGTAGACCCAGTCATCTAAATCAAACTCGCGTTCTGTTCACTTGGTGTCTGCCAAAATCTTCATACGCTTTTGAGCTGCAATCATATTTTTCTTTAGAATCCTCAAGGTGTCATCTCTGCTATGTAGGTTTACGTCTACTGCATGAACATCGGTTGTGCCTGGTATGTGCTATAGAATCGAAGGCGGAGTTCTGTTATAAACTGCTTCAAACGGAGTCATCTTGATTGTAGCCTGATAGGTAGAATTATACCACCATTCTGCCCAGGGAAGAAATGTAACCCAAGTAGACGGTCACACACCGCGAAAACATCTTAGGTAGCATTCCAAAATCCTATTTGTTACCTCTGTTTGACCGGCCGATTGTGGGTGATATCTTTGAGAAATGCGACAATAACTTTGTGTTTTGTAACGAAAAAAGACTCCCCAAAAATTACCTATAAATATAGGGTCACAATCACTTACATTGACCTCGAGGTCCATGAAGCTTGACAATGTCTCGAACAAAAATCTCAAAGAATCTTGCTTGGCAGATAGGGATGTGCAATGGCTAAAATGAGCATATTTAGAGAGCCTGTCAACCACCACAAGAATGACTGTTTTGTTGTGCGAACGAGGTAGACCTTCAATGAAGTCCATAGATAGGTCGATCCAAACATCTTCAGGTACTGGTAGTGGGTTAAGTAATCCTGGAGGAGCCACAGATTCTGCCTTGTTTCTTTGACAAATATCACAACGAGCAATAAAAGCTTTAATTGAAGTCTTCATTCCATGCCAGAAAAAACTTGTTTGAAGTCGCTTGTAGGTCCTTAGAATTCCAGAGTGTCCTGCTGCAGGAGAGGCATGGAATTCTTCTAGCAATTTGTTACACCACTGAGAATGGGGGGCTACTACCAATCGTCGTTTATAGCGCAAGGTGTTAGCCTCATAAGTGAAGAACTTACGTGAAGATGGATCTCGCGTGATGGCGTCTATTAAGGCTTGCATGGCAGGGTGGGAAGAACATTATGTTGCTATTTCTGTCAAACTGTCCAGTATAGGGCGGAGAGTGCGAGTACTTCACTGACTTGAAGGAACCTTGACAAAGCATCGCCAGATTGATTGTGCTTGCCGCCGCGAAACATATCTCATAATCATATCCTAAAAGTTTGGATACCCACTTTTGCTGCTCTAACGAATTTAATCGTTGCTCGTTGAAGTATTTCAACGTTCTATGGTCTGTGAAGATCTTGAAATGGCGGCCCCCCCAGGTGGTCTCCACTTTTGTACCGCGGCAATGATCGCAAAGATTTCCTTTATCGTAGATAGGTAGAGACAGATTTCTTCCTGCTAATGCCTTACTGAAATAAGCAAGTGGCCTGCCCTTTTGCATTAAAGCTGCACCCAAACCATGTCCTGAAGCATCGCATTCAATATAGAATTCCATGGTAAAATCTGGTAAAGCCAACACTGGGGTTGTTGTCAGAGCAAGTTTGAGGTCGTTAAATGCAACAGTGGCTACAGGACTGCATTCATATGAATCCTTTTTAAGCAGCTGAGTGAGAGGGCCTCTAATCTTGCCATAGTCCTTTACGAATTTTCTATAGTACCCTGTCAACCCGAGGAACCCAAGTAATTCTTTGATGTTGGACGGAAGTGGCCATGAAGTCACTGCGTTAATCTTTTCATTGTCAACGGAAACACCAGTTGCATCTATAATGTGCCCAAGATAGGCAATAGAGGGTTTTCCGAACGAACACTTAGATGCGTTGACAAATAGTTTGTGTGTCTGCAATATTTCCAATACTTTCTTGGAGGTGTAGCACATGTGAGGACTCGTCCTTGCTATATACCAATATGTCATCAAAGAAAACCAATAATGAACCGTCGAAGATAGGGACGAAACAACTTCGCTCATCAAGCTTTGGAATGTTGCCTGGTGTGCATTAGAGAGGCCAAAGGGCATGACTAAGAATTCATAGTGTCCATCATGGGTCCTAAATGCTGTCTTAGGAATGTCACTGTCATGTACCGAATTAGATGATAGCCAACCCTTAAGTCGAAGTTTAGAAAATATTGTGGCATTGTGAAGTTCATCCAATAACTCGTCCACAACCGAATTGGAAAACAATCTTTGATTGTGATGGCATTAAGGGCTCTATAATCAACGATAAAAGCTTATGAACCGCCTTTTTCTTGACTAGTAAAACGGGTGAAGAGAATGGGCTGGAGCTAGGTCGAATAAAACCTGACAATTGGAGTTCTTTAACAATTTTTTCGATTTCAGCTTTTTGAAAGTGAGGATATCTGTATGGTCTGACACTGACAGGTGAGGAATTTGGTTGGAGGGGTATGCGGTGGTCATGTGTTCGAGGAGGTGGTAAGCTTTGTGGGACTCCAAATATATCAGCAAATTGAAGAAGTAAGCTTTGTAGGTATACTTGTTTCTCTTGCTGGATTGCCTTTGTCATTGTTGGAGAGTCGATGAGCTTGACCAATGGGGAACCATTACCCATTATTGTAAAGACTTGGTTATTAGCAGAGAATTTCATAACTAACTGCCCAAAGTCCCATTGTATACAGCCTAGTGTACGAAGCCATTTTGTGCCAAGCACAATGTCGCAACTTTTGATAGCAAGCACTGTGAAATTCGTGGTGAAACTAAATCCTTGCACTTCTACTTTAACGCACGAACACACGCCGTTACTTGGTAAATATCCACCATCTGCGATCATTACTTGGAGTGTGGCATAACTGGTGATAGACAGACCACAACGGCGAGCTGCTGTTGGATGGATGAAATTGTGAGTTGATCCTGACTCGACGAAAGCAATCGATAGAGGTGTATGCTTAATTATCGCTGAGGTGCGCATTGTGCTAGACCCAAATGATCCCTCGAAATGCATGTAGAGATACTTGAATGATGTCTTCTTGGTCTTTGGATCGCTGATCATCGTTGAAACCCTCTTGGTCTTGCTCGTGAGAATGCGATCTAGTAGCAGCAATTGAGTTGTCATACAACGATGGCCCGGCTTATAAATTTCATCACAGTTAAAACAAAGGCCTTTTTTCTCTCTCCGTGCTCTGCTCAACCCATGAAAGGCGTTTAACTCCGTTGGCGCCAAGGATTTGAGGAGTTAGGTTTAGGGGTATTGGTCGGGTTAGGGTGTTTGGTATATTGGCGATAGGGATTGGTTGTTGCATGGAACGACTTAGTAGCCACTATCGCGTCCCTCTTGACACAATGCTAACTCAAAAGCATGGGACAAACTTGTAGGTGTTAGAAGATCGGACACCGCCTATACATCGTTCTTAGTCCCGAAAAGGAACAGATCGACTTGGTGAGCCTCTTTATAAATCCGAACCAAGTTACCCATTGTTTCAAATTGTGAGATATAGGCAGAGATCTGTACGGTTTGCACCAATTTAGATATTGCACTCATAGGATCCAGATTTTTTCTCGAACCAAATCGTTTACAAAGGGCCCTAGAAAATTGATTCCACGCTAAATCTCCCATTGAATTATGGAGCCACCTGTACCATTCGCTTAACTCCCCACGGAGATGAATAGAGGCCATGATGACCTTGCCTTGCGCCAGAGCCATAGGATTCAAACTAAAAACTGTTCCACCTGAAAAATCCATCCTTCGTGTTCCTCTCCTTCAAAGCGGGGAAAATCCAAGCGAAGTGGTCGTCCCTGGATATTGTGCTGCTGTTGAAGTCGTTGATGAGGGTTTAGCGGAATAGGATTAGGATTATCAACCCTATCAAGCGGGAGCTACATGTTTGTGGTGAGATTGTTGAGGAGGGTGGTGTGATTGCCGGCGTGGTGGTGTGGGTGGCAAGGGTATCCGTGATGTCTTCCCTCAGAATCTCCTCAAGTTCTTTAACCATCATGGTGAATAATAAAAAAAAAATTTGAGAGAAATCGACTGGCTCTGTTACCAAGATGATGAGACTTCGGTTCTTGAGTCTAAATATTAATTCAATTGATCCTTTGATTAGTGATCGACTACCAATAGTCTTTTGATTAGAGACTAAAACTACCTTTTTCTATAATATGAATTCAATTTCCTTAAAGAACAATCCTACGACCTTTTATATATTGGTCCAAACCTAACAGTTCCTACTATAACTAGGAAACAATATTCAACAATATTCTATAAATAGTAAGTTACTTAAAATAAACTCTTAGGACACATAGGTGTGTGATGCGAGTAAAGCTCTAGCTGTCTGTCTAGTGAATGGTCTGGCAGCTAGAGTTGGTGTCTCAACAGTGACGCCCCAGAACTAACGGATATAACCGTTAGTAAAAATATAAGTAACGGATATAACCGTTAGTAAATGCCTTTTCTGGTGTAGTGTACCACCCAAACTAGAACTGAGCTGACTGCATACTCCGTGGCCCCCAAATACAAATACAACTTCTCCCCAGTCTCAGGCCGTGACAGCAAAGGCGCTTTGCCCAAATATTTTTTCAACTCCTGGAATGCCTCCTCGCACTCCGCGGTCCATATGAAATCCGGTGTGCTCCTTAACAGACGGTACAACGATCTACATTTATCGGATGACTTGGAAATGAATCTATTTAGTGTCGCGACCCTTCTTGCTAACCGTTGTACTTTCTTTACATTCTGCGGAGATGGCATCTCTACAAGGGACCTTATCTGCTCAGGATTAGCCTTGATCCCTTTATGCTTAACGATATAACCCAAAAACTTTCCCGTAGTCACCCCGAAAGTACATTTCTCAAGGTTCAGCTTCAAGTTGTATTTACGCAGTATCCCGAAAGTCTCTCTCAACCTGTGTATATGTTCCTCTTCTGACATACTTTTCTCCACCATGTCGTCTATATAAATCTCAATTCCCTTCCAAATCTTGATTTCGAACATTTTCTCCCCCAACCACTAGAATGTTGACCCTGTATTTTTCAAACCAAATGGCATCCTCGTATAGTAATAAGTACCGCTCTCCACCACAAATGATGTCTTCTCCTGATCTAGCCCATACATCGCGAACTGGTTATACCCCATCGATGCATCCATGAAAGAAAATATCTTGAATCCGCCGTCCAGTCCACCAACTCATCTACCCACAACATGGGATAACTATCCTTCGGGCACTCTAGATTTACATCAGTAAAGTCCACGCACATACGTACTTTTCCATTATTTTTTGGCACTGCGACTATGTTAGATAACTAGTTTGTGAACTCCACCTCTCGGATTATTCCCTCCCTTTCAATCTAGCGACCTCTTCCCGGATCCCCTCAACGTATTTTGGTCTAATGCTGCACATCTTTTGCCTCACAGGTTTGGCGTCCTCTTTCATATGTAAATGGTGACATGCGAACTCTGGGTCCAACCCAGTAACATCCTCTATTGTCCAAGCGAAGACATCTCTATTATCTAACAAGAACTGTATCAACTTATCCCTCCATTTCTTGGGCAAACTTGATCCTATCGACGTGAACTTCTCCTCCCCCCTATCCTAATATTCACCAATTCTATCTCATCGATCATCTTTGGCTCAGCCGATGTCCCCTCCTCTCTCTCCCTGGAGGCGCACTATAATTGCTATACCAGCCTATTCCTAGGGTTGGAAGTCTCTCCTTCCGATCTGCTGATCAACCACTTCACGGTTCCCCGATGACTGTTCTTAGTAGTCACCTGATTGCCTTAAACCTCGTACATACTGGTAGGGGTGGGGAACCATATTACCTGATAATACGTTGATGGGACCGCCTTCATCTCATGAATCCACCGCCTTCCCAAGATTGCATTATATTGCGAAGCCGAATCTACTACCATGAACCGAGCGAAGACTGTCACCGGCCCTGTTGTCACGGGAAATAAGAGTTCCCCCATGGGCTTTGTCATACTCCCGTTAAATCCATACAAATTAGTTCGTGAAGGACGCAACTTCTTAGGATCTACTCCTATTTCCTCCAAAGCACCTCTGAACAACAGATCTACTGCACTTCCATAATCAATCAACACCCTTTTAACCATGTAATTTCCCATTGCCACTGTAATGACCAACGCGTCTTCATGTGGTGAGTCCACTACCCATAGGTCCGCGCTGCTAAACACGATTCTATCCCTTTCTGCTGCTGCCACCTCTCTCTACCGTGGCCTATCCATTCTCTCATTAATTTGTTGGATGCTCGCGGTCCGCCGTATCTTGTCTCTATGAGCGTTATGACTCAGAACCTCCCCGCTGTAAATAACATTGATGGTTTCCAGTATTCTTTCCTGCGGCGGCATGCGTTCCTCATTCCGGGCATCTCTCACAATTCTCCCATCCTCCCTTTCTCCACCATTCTCTGAACCAACCATTTTAGGGCGTAACAGTCATTCGTCTCATGATTCCTTATCTGATGATATGCGCAGAAGGGCTTCTCAGGTATCTCTATTGGCATGTTTCGCGGTCCTTCATACCTTGGCAGATTCTTTATTAAGGACAAGATCTCACTGAGCGGTTTGTTCAGCGGAGTCTGTTCCATCTCGCGGTATGGCTTCCTCTCCCTGTACTCCCTTCGGATGCCTTCCCGACTTCCCTCTGCTCGCGCCCCATACCCGCGGTATCCCCCACTTTCTTTTTTCGATGCCCCCATTTTCCGGTGTTCCCGTTCCTTCTCCAAAGACAACACGGCCTTCCCTAACTTCTTGGAATCCTTCTACATAGAGTCTTCATATCTTATATACTTTTCCACTCGCGGATACAGCTCATGTAGCGTCGCGATCTCATTCTTGGCTACGGATTGGTGCACTCCTGTCCCCGGGCGCAAGCCTCTCTCAAAGGCTATCACCGCTGTCCTCTCATCCAGATTTTCAACTTTCAGCGTCTCTTCTTTGAACCAACACAGAAACTCCCTAACTGATTCCACGGACCTTTGTCACACATTGAAGAGGGCCGCGATGTCCACCACCCTTTTTTCTGATGTATGAAGTAATCTATGAATGCCTGCTCCAACTCTTGGAAATTCTTGATGCTCACTGCTGGCAATCTATAGTACCAATCCGACGCCCCTCCTTTAAGGCTAGCCGGGAACATCATACATCGCAGACCATCATACCGAGACTCCTGCCAGAGCGACATATGTTGTCTAAAATGATGGATGTGATCGGATGGATCTCCTTTGCCGTCGTATCTCTCGAACCTCGGCTGGGCGAACCGCTTCAAAACCTCTGATTGGCCGCTCCCCCGTGCTCCTTCGTCTGTTGCCGGTTTGCCTCCCTATCATTGTCTATCATTTCTTGGACTTGTTCCATTGTCAATCCCGCCACCGGGTTTTCCACCAGATTCGATCCGGGCTCCTCCTCGCCTTTAGATCCCTCATTTTTGGACCCCTCGCTTAGCTCTTCCTCAGCCTTTTCCTCCGTCTTCTCTCTCTCCCTTCTCAGCTCATCGTTTTCCTCTCTCAGCCTCTCAATCTCTTCTCGCATAAGGCGTGTTTCTTCCGCCGCTCGCCCTTCTCCCATTTCTTCCCTTTCCTCAATCACCGCTTCCGGCGTCGGCTCCTGAACCCTAGCCTTCTTTGGCCTATCCACTGTTATCTTCGGTGCCATTTCTAAGTTGCTTTTCTCTAGTTCCCCACAGATGACGCCAAATGTATGGACCCAAAATCTCTCCCTTCACAATCTCCTCTTTTTCTCTTTTTTTTTCTCTCTCTCTCACTGTTCTCCCCTTTTTCTTTACCCTAGCGGCCTCCCTTTTTCTCTTCCTCTTCTCCTTTTTATATTCTCCCCCTCTCATCTGGACCGCCCATCTGTCTTGTTATCCTACGACCCTTCTACTGACCGTACGCCTGCCACATCCGTGGACTAGGGTTCTGCAGTCTTGATTCGCTGCTCCTTCGTGTCCTTTCTTATGTTGCCTCCTATCCCCTGTAACGCGGACTTAGTCCACTCTTCCTACATTGTGCCACTACAGGTACTCATAAATCATTCCAAAGAAAATTATGAATAATTGGGTGTTGATATGAAATTATGAAAGTTTCTATTAATTGGTTATATTGTTTCACATATTTCTTTTCCTTTTATTTATTGTTGGTTATTATGTAATAAAAGTAACTGGAATATTTTGGTTATTGTCGGTATATAAAAAAATATCGAGATATATTGTGGATTTTAACAGAAGCCTCCATGTATAATGTCGACACATCGAGTGATATTTTGACGATATATATAAAGTATTTGGAGGTCAATATATTCGCCTATCGCGATACTTTGTTCTATGATGACGATTGCTAGAGATTTACGGGCATGCATGTCACGAAAGTATGAAGAAAATACATGACACTCCTCATCCAGTAACTGAGTATTGGTCAGCATGTTGGTTCACCTAAGTATTTAACATTTACCCACCCCTACATTGCCTATGTAGTTCATCACGTGGGCCAATTTATGAGTGCTCCAATCCATGTACCACCACTTACTTGCGGCCAAACATATTCTCCGTTATATTAAGGGCTCTCTAGAGGTTGGGTTATTAACTCGTCGCTCTCCTAATCCACTTGCCATTCGGGCTTACTCTGATTTTAACTGGGCAAGTTGTCTCGATTCTCGTCGTAGTACCACTAGTTTTTGTGTGTTCTTAGGATCCACTTTGGTTTCTTGAACTGCCAAGAAGCAACCTATTGGCTTGCGGTCAAGTGTGCTGAGGTTGAGTTTCGATCACTTGTTCATGTGTCTCACGGTCAAGTGTTGAGGTTGAGTATCAATGACTCCTAGTTTCGGGTCTTACTACTCTTCTCTATGATATATAACTTGAGTGCAACTTACATGACATCCAACCCAGTGTCTTATGGTCGCACTAAGCACATTGAGTTGGACTATCACTTTGTTCACGAGCAGCTCATTGTTGGGACTTATCGAGTTCAGTTTGTTCCCTCTCCAGACTAGCTTGCTCATATCTTCATCAAAGGGTCACACAAGCATCATTTTCAACTTTTGCGCTCCAATCTTGTCTTTCCAAGACTGTCGAGTTTGGGGGTTGTTGGGATTCATCGAGTTCAGTTTGTTCTCTCTCCAGACCAACTTGCTGATATCTTCATCAAAGGGTCACACAAGCATCGTTTTCAACTTTTGCACTCCAATCTCGTCTTTCCAAGACTGTCAAGTTTGCAGGGGAGTGTTAAGGAAACAAATATGTAGACATATATTTCTTGATTTGTTTCCATATATTATGTGTAACCTAATGAATTATATATATATATATATATATATATATATATATATATATATATATATATATATATATATATATATATATATATCTGGCTACGCTACATAATGGAATTGACATACACAATCCAAAAGCGGACTTGTACATTGCTCTAAGGCCAGGCTGATTTTTGGTAGATATTATCTCCTTACCATGGATAGTATCTCCACAAAAAAGCAGCTCAATCGGATGTGTCTAGTCTTGCAAAAGAGTGTCAAAAGAGTGTTAAAATTTTGAACCGTCAGATAAATTTCTAATTTGAACTCAATTTTTGGTAGGGTTAGATATGTTCAAAGGAGCTGATTTTTTGTAGAGATGATCTCCATGTTGAGGAGATCACATCCCCCATAAAATCAGCTTTTAGTTCATTATGTAGGTAGGTAGGATTGTGTATGTCATTTCTATATGTCGACGTAGCCAACCCTATATATATATATATATATAAAATCTGCCCTATATATATAAAATCAGCTCAGGCTACGTTGACACCTTATTTTGACATCCACTACTTGCACAATGAACTAAGGGCTGATTTTTGGTAGAGAAGATTTTCCTACCATAGATTGAATCTCCACAAAATATCAAGACATTTGAACATGTCTAACCTTGTCAAAAGTTGTGTTTATGTTCAATATTTATCTAACGATCCACAATTTTAACACTATTTTAAATAAGCTAGACATATCCAAATGAGACGAATTTTGGTAGAGATTCAATCCATAGTAGGAAGATATTCTCTACCAAAAATCAGCCTTTAGTTCATTGTGTAAGTTGTGGATGTCAAAATAAGGTATCAAAATAAGATGTCAACGTGTATATATATATACAAGGGAGGGATAGAGGCACATTCTTATGCGCACATTATAGCCACATTGTAATTGATTCCAAGCAAAATCATGGACTTAAAAGTTGAATTAAGGGCTGCTTTTTTGTAGATATGAACACTAATTTTTAGATGAAAAGTTCAAAAATGAACACTAATTTTTACGTGGTTGAATTAAAGTTGAATTAAACTCATTCAAAGAAGTCTAACATTAGAACATACTCACAAAACTTTGTTAACTTAAGTATTTATAGGTGAAATTTTATTTACGTATTTATTTTAAGTTAACTTAAGTAGTTACTTTTTAGAGAAGGACATTATCCAATTGAGACGAGTGTTGGTGGAGATTCTATCCATGGTAAGAAGATTTTCTCTACCAAAAATCAGCCCTTAGTTCATTGTGTAAGTTGTGGATGTCAAATAAGATGTCAACGTAGCCTGACCCATACCTAGTAATTACTTAAATTACTTTATCTACAAAAGTAATTAAAACTTCAGGGAGGGCGCACACGAACCATTTATGTAGCCGCCTACTCTGTCAGTACTTTGCAAAGTTCTCTCCAACGAGAAATACAAGGTTGTCTGCAACTAAATGATATGCAAGGATACACTTGTCATTAGCTCATAAGTCTACTAATATGTAATTGTCTATTTTTATCCTAGTGGATCAACAAGACATTATACCAAATGTTTATGACTTAGTTCTAATCTAGAAAGGGGAGTGTTTTGGTAGATGGTAATAGTTGTTTTTCGTGAGTAAGAAGATGTCTACATATCCAGCACCTTAGGGTGAGATTGAAATCAAGTCAACGTAGTTTTGGGGTTGGCTTTTATAGGTGCTGGGAGTATGTAGTTAGTATGACATATATGGTGGTATGGACAGGTGTGCTAGCTGTTAGGATGAGCGACACGTTCTCATAAGTTGCACGTGTGTGGTGGTTCTATATATTATGTTGTTTGAGCTGGTATAAAAAGAGCATAGTTAAGGATGTGATGATAGTAATTATTTGAGTGTTGCAGTGGGTAAAAGTATGATACTAATGATAGTAATGACGAGAGTAGCAGATGATGATATCATGAGATGAAATCGAGTGACGAGTCATTGATACTAAACTGATCTTGACTATTGGGCGAGTGTTCATATGTTTGGAATCGAGTTGAGTTGGCAGAATCATTGTATGTGGACTGTGTGCACGTCACATGTCACGTGCTTGGGAGGTAGGATGTCACTTACATCTCTACTACTTATAAGTGGCCCGGGCGAGTCAGCTGCTTAAGCTGTAACTCTGTTTTGCCAACTGTTGTTTTATGGACACATGTCACAGCCCGAATTTCTAAACAATTAAAAAAAATGAATATTTGAAATATAAATATCTCAAACATCACTCGGTTCAATTGACTAAAAACCCAGGCTATGACGGGGTGGATACAACACATGTCAAAACCTAAAACCCACATCATAAAGAATCTTAACAACAAAAATAATCTCCAAAATTCTCTTTATTACTTTATAAAAAAATCTATCTTCCGTCCCAATAAAACATCAAACCACTCTAAGAATAACAGGTCTTCAACATCGTATTTTCGTGTCATATGAAAAGAAAACTACGTTATTACATACTTCCAAAAGATCAGACCTAATAAAATAACCTCCCGGACTGCTCCAGGCAAGAATCCAAATCACACGCCGCGGTTCTATTGCCTTCCACCTATGTTTCTAAGAACACACCCACGTTGCCAAAACAAATCAAACATGGGTCAGCAAAATGGAATTTGCTGGTATGAGTAGACTAACCACATATAAACATTATCATACTTTAATTATCCAAACAATCACGTTATATTTTTTCATAACTTAATCATTCTCAGCTTGGAAGACAGATAGTTCCGTCATTTCAACCGGCATATTTTCTCCCCAAGCAAAACTTCTATTATATTAACTCATTTTAATATCTAAATCATTGAATTAAAACTTACCGATATCCATCATTCAGATAAGGGGTAGGACCAATGCCCTACACAAAATGTTATTAAGTCCTACCCTCCCTGCAAAAGAAAGTTAGAACTTCTATATAACATATGTAGATATTATATTAGGTATTCAAAAGTAAACCCAAACACTCGTGATAATCAAAGAATACAACTAACCCGCAAGCGATATACCTTAGTTCCTCTAGGGCAGTCCAAAACAATCACGGGTCATTCATGACACATTCAATGAATACCCGGGTCATTAATGACACATTCAATGAATACCCATATATAACGCTAATGGGCCATTTATGGCACATTCAATAAATGCCCACCTAACATATGACATCAACAGTCATAAAACTCAATTCCAAAACTTGAGGCGTGGAGAGTTCTAAAAGAGTGCGGTAAATTTGTTTACGCATTATTGAACTTTATTGCATATATTATTTCAGAGAACGAAAGAGTATCTTGATTCATATATTTTTTGTTACGCGTTATTAATATACCGATGTCTAAGTGTCATAACGTTGTGTATAAAACTGAAATATCACACAGTTGTTAACACACGTATATATAAAAAGGTCTTAGCTTAAAGCCAAGCATGCAAATAGTCCTAGGCCTATCTTAATGGACCGAATCATAATCCGAGATAAAAGTCAACTTTTGGGTCAACTGGTCAAAGTCAACCCTGGTCAAAGGTTTGACTGATCAGCAGTCAACTGGTCAAAGGTTTGACTAGTCAGCAGTCAACCAGTCAAAGGTCAACAGCAGTCAAACAGTATAAACTTATCTAACTCCAAAAACCCAATGACTAAGGCCCATAGTCTAACACTTAAATCCAAATGAAATTTCAAAAAAAACTTTAAAACATTCAAGCCCACGTTTTTAGTTTGGCCCAAGCCCAAACCAAAACAAAAAAATGCACTGTTCATCTTCCTCACTCTCCCATTCTCCAGCCACCACCGACCACCACAACAGCCACCACCGGCCATCCATCTCCACAATGAACCCAGCGGTTTTCATCCCCACGAAAAACCCAACCTACCTATACCATCAAATCTAAATTCTCTTATACTGTGACAAATCTCGATTTGACGCCATTAAGGCTCTGCAAAAGCTTCACCGCGCTCATACCTCGATTACACCACTACTAATCATTCCCCGACAACAACAACTCATCTATTCTTCACCAGACAACAACCAACAACCAAGGAAAATACCACCCTTCAAAATCGCGGTATTGACGCCATTAATGGTGGTTCAAAGTTTCACAGCTCTTATATAACAATTCGACCACCACCAATCAGTAATCAACCAACACAATCAACATAATAACAGTTCACAATATTTTTCAGGATGATGTTTGTGCGAGCCGCCACCATTAGTACTTGTTCAAGCTTTTTTCCAGCTTCAACAGCCCAACCCAATCACCGATTCTAAACCCCCGACATCAACCAAATCAACACAAACAACCCACAGGACAACACACAGCACAACAATACAACAACAATATAACAATCCCTGAAAATTTTGGTCCTTTGGCGAAAATGCGAAAGCGCGTAGCCAATACATAAGTCCACTACTACAGAATAACACTTATACCACTGTTTTTAAGTGTGGTATAAATATATTTACCACTGTTATACAACCGTGACAATAGGTGGTGTGGTATATAATAATAGCAAAACTGTGGTATATATATTTAACGGATACCACGGGTTTTCAAAGAACCGTGGGTTTGTATGCCCATTATATACCACGGTTGTCAATAGAACCGGGCATATAAGCTATTGAAACCGTGGTTTATATTAAAACTGTGGTATATATATTTAACGGATACCACGGTTTTCAAAGAACCGTGGGTTTGTATGCCCATTATATACCACGGTTGTCAATAGAACCGTGGCATATAAGCTATTGAAACCGGGTTTATATTAGTGTATGTGTAATAACACCGGTATATAGTTATACTAAATACTACGGTTTATGCCAAACCGTGGTATATATATATATATTATTTTTTTTAATAATAATACTAATAACAATAAAAACTGAACCTCGCATAACAAAATTTACACACCGCCTACATACAACATTTCCATCTTCCCAACAAATTCCAAAATATACAATAAACTATCAAACATTGCAAAAAAAAAAGATAATAATAAAAACTTCCATTAATTTTTTTCCATCTTCCCAACAAATTCCAAAATGTACAATAAACTATCAAACATAAATTAAAAAGGTAAGACTCATAAATTAAACCGGAAGGGTCCGAACATAGCTAAAACTCATCCTCATTCGCCTAAACACCAAACACCCCATTTTCCGATGAACCCGAATAATATCGTTCAACACCGCCAAGTTCATCTTGGCGTGTATGTCTCCTTCAGTTCTAAATTTGTTATCCGATGAGTCAAAGCACAACATGTAGAGTTACTATATAAGAATAAGGCAAAGTCGTTGTATTGAGCCAAATAAAGTGTTTGTCAAAACTTTCAATACCTTTTATTTTCAAATGATCCAGTTGAACAAGCTTCTACTATTTCCCTCATAAACTTCATTGTATAATACCCACACTGCGTACACCCGGTTGATATGGGCCCTAACATATAGACTCACAACATATATGTAAACATATACTTTTCAAAGAAAAAAGACAATAATGTGTAGGATTTGTTTACCTTGATCTTGTCCCACTTCAAATTTAACTCGTTTCCCATCAACCCTTTGCAATGTGAGGACCGCACTTCACAAAGATAAATGCAAAACATTTAATTCACAATCGCTAGTGGGAAGTCTAATTGGAGACGTTTTTAGTACTTCATTTTATTCAATCCTTTATGTACTTTCACTATGGTAGTACCTCAAAATGTTAAGATATGTCAAAAAATATAGCTATGCTCACCTCCTAAAATATATTGCTATATCTGAGCTTGGTTCACCATGCATCGAATCCAACCAAATGAAAGACATACGTGATAGATCAATGACAATTAAAACCCAATGGCCGCTATGAAAGAAAAGGGGGAAAAAAATGGAAAACAATCAAGAAATTGATAGTTTTATCAATTTAAACAATACACCGTGATAGGATCGCTTTATGTCCTTACCCCGGATTGTAAGGAATGAGAACAATTTTTTCTTTCCACTTGCATTCCGCAATGTTTCTACAATGATTTCAGTTTTAGCAGTTCCATCTGCTCTTGTAAAAGATAAAGGATTAACAAATCCAACGATGTCACGGCCGAAACTCACAAATTCAATCAGAAAAGGATTCTAAAAGGAAAAAAATCAATCATCATAAATAAATTTAAATAACTAATATTTGATTAAAATCACCAATAATAAAACCTTCAAGATATGCTTACCTCATGTATGCAATTAAACAAACAGCTTCTAAACTATCCATATTACACACATCCAACAAATCACATTTCGATAACAAATTTTTCTCAGATCTTCTCCAAACAACTCTTTTCCAATCCTGAAAAATACCACACCATGGGTTCCCGGAAGCATGATATTGAGCAGTCCCTTGAAAGAATCAATTGGACCTTGATGACCCACTAGCACTACTTTTACTTGTCTCTTCCTAAATTATTGAAAATTCAAACCAACCAAAGGTTAAAATCATAGCGAATCGGAAATTAAAAAATTGCATATAAAAGGCTCTTTTACCTCAATGTCGTCCTTAAAAAGAACAAGGTCTTTTGGCCATGGAACTTGTGTGCCAACTGCATCTTCCACATGCACGAACTCGTAATTCACTTGTATAGGAAGATAGTAACGACCAGCATCCTTAGAAACAAGTGACTTAACCGCCACACGAAAATTCCCAGATCCCAAAAGATGACCAGAACTTTATCGTTTGGTCCACACTCCTCGTGTACCAATCCTTTAGCAACAATATTTGTTCTAGAATTCACAGCTAAACTACACTCTTGCTCCTGAAACCGCCAAGCAAATCATATTGGAACCAAAGCAAATTATTTCTATATTGCAAAAGGTTAATTAAAATTTACCTTCCCCAATTGATTTGGGACCCAAAGAAGGTGATTGACCTGTTCCTTTCTTATTTACTCTCTTTACATGATCAGATTTCAACTTTGATGATGGTTGTGTTGTTTTGGCCTTGCCTTTGGACTACATGTAAAAAAAAATTATTATGCATGGAAAAATGAATAATTGCATATAAAAGGCTCTCTTAATTTACCTCAATGTCGCCCTTAAGAGGAACAAAGTCTTTTGGCACGGAACTTGTGTGCCAACCCATCTTCCACATACATGATCTCATCATTCACTTGTATAGGAAGATGGTAACGACCAAAGATCCTTATAAACAAGTGACTTAACCGCCACACCTAAAAATTCCCAGATCCCAAAAAGATGACCGTGAATTTTATCGTTTTGGTCCACACTCCTCATAGACCAATCCTTTAGCAACAATATTTGTTCTAGAATTCACAGCTAAACTACACTCTTGCTCCTGTAACCAGCCAAGCAAATCATATTGGAACCAAAGCAAATTATTTCTATATTGCAAAAGTTAATTAAAATTTACCTTCCCCTAAACCAGATTTGGGACCCAAAGAAGGTGATTGACTGTTCCTTTTTATCTACTCTCTTTACATGACTAGGTTTCAACTTTTGATGACGGTTGGGTTGTTTTGGCCTTGTCTTTGGACTACATGTCAAAAACAAATTATTACGATGGAACAAAAAGAAAGTCGTGGATCATGATAAACAAAAATACTTACTTGCTGAAATTTTTCTCACTACTTTATGCCCTTGATGTTCAAGAGAAGAAGAGTACCATATGATCTCTATCGACACTAGTAACGCTGTTTGAAGAGATCTTTTCGAGCCTCCATTCTCCAACCTTTTTGACTCTTTCTAACACCATCCTTAATTCTTTTGAAGTCCCGAAGTTCGGGTTTTGTTCGAACAAATTTTGGGTCTGAATTTTGTATTCTTTCTTGGTCCTCTTGAATTGTTGACTCAAGGTTAGCGATGTGTTTCCGCGAGCCACGCTTCATGAGGCCGGGCATGGGTGGGTATAACCCCTTCCCCGCAGATCTCACCACCGACCGTAATGTTCCTCGGTGTGCCTAATGCTAAAGTTAAGACGCCTTTGCTTCCTTGAGTAGATACCTTCCCTCTGCGAACTTGCTTTTTTTCAGCACATCCTTAATATATATTTTTTCAAATAAAAAGGAATTGGAATATATTAGAACATAAGCATTGATAAGGACCATAAAAGTATTGACAAAAGTTGATCTTACGATTTTTCATCTACTTCTTTAGCAAAGATCGCCTTTTTGTATGTTCCTTTTTTCATTTGGTGCGATCTTTTCCATATTATAGTCTTATCGATGGATCAAAAAGTGGTCCCAACTCTTTTTTCTATGGTTAAACAATAATCATGCAAACAACTTAGTCAAACATATTTGCATGGTGTATAATGTCCGTGGAATCTAGACAAATGTTAACAATGCACGTACTAAATTTTCACCAAGATTAGCCAAACTCATCTTTCCCGTCCGGTGGTTATATTTTTTTGTCTTTGCCACCGGAATTGAGCTTGCTAATTTCCTGCAAAACAATTCTACACTTATCATCTCATTTGGGTGAGGACAAGCCCCGCTAAAACCTGACAATACAATCCCCACACGAACTAGACTTTCTAATCATCTATCGCCAGTATCATCTAGATGGAAAAATAAAAAAGCGAGAAATAAAGAGTGCTGAAATTATGCTACTCTAAATGTGGCTGAAAAACAAGTTGCTCTTATGCTACTCTTAGCACTCTTATGTTACTCTAATGTGCTAACCGACTAAAATTATGCTAACTCTAATGTCCTCAAGTTCTTTTAATTCTTTCATTATAAAAAGAAAACATCAATCGGTTAGAGGCTTAGAGCTATTGATTTCATAGTATTCAAAGGGGGTTATATGATGAGAATGATAACAAAATTTCATTCTAAGCTACTTGATGTTAGTTTTATGGACTGGTAATAGTCTAGCCAAACCCACCTTTATTCTCGCGGTGCCTACTGGTGGTTTCTTTAGAAAGGCCCTCAAGAAAGAGAGCGGTAAACATCCCATTGTCCAAGTGAATCGTTGATGTATTTAGAAAGGAAAAGGGACACATATAGTCGCACAAGATACCCATGGTTATACCTATTTCTATGTAATATACCTATTTCATCTATCACCACTAGAATTAGAGTGAAATGAAAATCAGAAGACAGATTACAATAAAACAGTTCATAAGTCGTAGTATGTACATCTTGGGGAGACAAAATTTCATGTTGGGCAGGTGATATTGATCAGCCAATGAATTCAATTTCGTATAACTATAAACCATACCTAAAGGTTAAACTCCATTATGTTAGCTAGCATTCTAGCAAGTTGTTGAATGGAAATAATTGTGACCGGACTAGTAAGTTTGAAAATCTATTCTAAATTTCCTAATATAGAAATCTATAGTTTTAGTGATGCCGGGACCGGTTACCACACATTCCAATTAACAATTAAAACACACTCAAGCAACACTTTAGAGTTGCACCGAGCTACCCCAACATAAATCACAACAGACATCCCTAGATGGACCTTCAAAAACAAAGGTTCGTGTTGTTCTTACCGTAAAATCAAGTCGTGAACGGAAAAGGGAATATAGTAAATCCTTACCCATGGCGCAAGTGTGTCTATCAAAAGATGGTTCAAATTACCTTTATCTACTACCAAGCACTAACCGGTACACCGCGCCTAGTTAAAGGTAATCCTAAAGGCTCGGTTTGAACAAGAATATAGACTAAGAAACCCACTGAGCAATTATGAGCTCCCCGGTCGGCGGCTCGTCGCTCAGCTTATACAACCCAGAGTCCTTATATAGCCCATGAGTACACGATGTTAATCTCGATATTTCACTAAGCACGCATGTTCTATCACCAACCATACACATAATCCTTGGAGCCTATTGTCAACCATATCTAACACAACTTCTATGTTTTAATGAACTATGTACATTAGATAAATACTATTAGATAAATTTTTTTCTATATAAGGACATATAATGCGTTTATCTAAGATGCATGCTCATCGCTCTAAAAAAATACACTTCCTCATAAGAATTTCCCTGGGCCGGACAGAACTTGTTCTCATTTCATGAGATCGTAGAATTGTACTACGTGTTAGATAAATAGATAACACAATGCACCTAAGATACCTAACTCCTCGACTTCTCTACACTTGTAAGATACCTAACTCCTCGACTCTCCTACACTTGTACTTATGAGATATTGGCACGTATCCTTGATCAATAAGAAGTTCCCCACGGATGTGAACTTTTCTCGCTTCATGAGACTGTAGAATTGTACTTGCGGTTAGATAAATAGATAACACAATGCACCTAAGATACGAACTCCTCGACTCTCCTACACTTGCACTTATGAGATATTGGCACGTATCCTTGATCAATAAGAAGTTCCTGATGGACAGGAACTTTTTCTGTTTCATGAGACTGTAGAATTGTACTGTGGAAGCATAGATTATTTATTTGATTGGTGGCAGAGAATTCATTTGTTCTTCACTTGTTGTTTTCGTTGTTTAGATGTAAAGAGTCATCCTATTTCAATCGAGTGTGAGTTAGAATACTTGTTAGCCACCTTTTTTCATTCGATGAGATTGTTGTAACCCGACATTTGGATGGTTGGGGTCGTGGATTGTACACGAGATAGCCACACAAAACTCAAACTTGTCAACATAACAGAGGCATGTTTAAGTTGGATGATGAGCCACTTCATGCTAAATCAAAAACACAAGTGGACCGGGTCGCTGCTTTAACCATTTCATCGGTCCTCAAAAATAAAATGAAAAGAACATTGTTGAATACAATGAGGTATTGAGCCAACTATGACAGCCTCCCGAGAAAAGAAATTACAGACCTATTCTAGATGCTCTATCCATCGCCATTAGTCATGAGCACTAAATAAATCGGACAACGAAAGTGATTCATTATCATCCTTTCTACTAATTTTCACGGGTATTGTTAGCAACCTTCTCTTCAAATAATATATTTCCGCCATAATCTGCTCAAAAGATCACCCCTAACCGTCTTCTAGAATCGAATTCGGACTCCTCCCTTAATAGCAACAACAGAGATTTAGCTAAACCTTTAGCCCCTCCATGTCCCATTAACGTGTAAATGAAGCAATCCCCGTATTGCTCCCTCCCCTTAATATCAATTCTGGTACTTTTCTCTACAACTATTACACATAGAAAAAAGCACTCCGGATTCTTCGATCCGTAAACCTACTAGAAAAAAGTAAAATCTCAGTTTGCCCCAATACTTCAGCAGAGGCATCTTCCCGCTTAGAAAAGATCCGGCTAGAGATTCCCTCTCACCCCTAGTCGATCTTCTTTCTCCAATCCCGTAGATCGGCGAAGCATCTCCTAACCTTAAGAAGTGAGTTTTCAAGAGAAGGAGTACCGCTTCTTCAACTCCCCGCTCCAAGTTCGATTTTTAGTCACGATAGATAATGTGAGCTTCGGGGCCTTCTTGCAGGTCTTATCGTATTTGCTTGCTCTCAATCTCGTAATGCCCTTGTTATAGAGCCCGGCACATTTCAAGTCGCGACCTAGCCAGACTTTCAAGCCTTTTATTTTAGTACCCCTAACGATAAGCTAAGACCAAACTAAACCGATGTGACCCACGACGCCCGCTTCCGCCTCCTTTCATTAAAGAAAGCCCGAAGGTAAAGGTCAAATTTGAACGAAGCCGACTAATTAAGGAATAAAGAGTCGGGAAGAGGAGAGCAAGACCCTCCGACACAACTACCAACCGCCGGGGAACATTGTAGATCTTCTATGGGAATGCCGACTACGTAAACTAAAAGACTACGACTACAAGCCCGGCCAGAAGCGAAGTCGCCTTCTATTCTCGTTAAGGCTGATCCTTCCCCGCTTAGACTTCCTAAGTGTGGATTTGAGGAGCAAAGATCATCGATGTGGTCTATATTGACTCAACAAAATTATAGCTATCTGTTCTCTCTCAAGGGGCGGAAGCCTGAAGAACTCAACCTTGAGTTGTCAAGTACCTCTAAGTTGCACAATTTCGCTAATATGGAACACTAAATGATGTAATTTTCAGGATTGGAAATGCATCCATACTCCCGAAAAGAAATTGGTTACGTGGAAGAACATCAAATACTAACTGCAGGTAGGCTTTGAGAGAGCATATGCATATAACACTCTGTTTCCTTTTTTTTTTTTTTTTTTTGTTTTATAGGAATAAAGAGAACGCTTTCCAAATTAGAAAATACTCCCCCAAAATGTAGTAGTCTACTAACACTCAAAGTTCGTAGATGGAAGCTCCCCGCGGTGGGTGGTTAGCTAGGACAATGAGCTAATTCGTCGGGTGAAGGAGCTAATAGCATTAAGACTACTTACTACAATGCAATACCAGCAGAACAAAATGAAAATGTAAAACCAAAGCGAACAAAAGCAAAACAAAATAAAAAGGTAACACCATACCAATAGGAAAACCAAAAAAGAGCTCAAGTTAATCACCATTAAATTAAAAAATACCGCTATAACATGAAATGTACAAGAAGGTGAAGTTGATTACATCTTTGAAAGTTTAATTTTCTTCCAAGAATCACGATTCACGCATTAAGTAATCGGTTGAAATAACGGGATCCCCATTGACTAACTAACAATTTTCTCGCCATTGGTAAACATTGATCATATATACATGCATTTAGCATATTTTTTCAACAATTTCATTAAACAGGACTTTGCTTTCAATCACATTGAT
Organism: Coptis chinensis; assembly: GCF_015680905.1. Classification (NCBI taxonomy): domain Eukaryota; kingdom Viridiplantae; phylum Streptophyta; class Magnoliopsida; order Ranunculales; family Ranunculaceae; genus Coptis; species Coptis chinensis. The sequence continues at coordinate 18,308,067 of NC_141456.1, read as the reverse complement.
TTTCTAACGTTTAGTTTCCATACAAACTTCATATACAGTTTGGGACATCTCAAACATACATATAATACCCTTGCTCACATGACAAGCACATGTTCCTTTCTTATGAACGCCAAGCGCCATTGTTAATCCAAATGATCACATCTCTTGTCAATTGAAACAGAAATGATGCTCGCCAAAAACTTCCACGACGAGGAACACAACGTGATTATGTTGCAACTTGGGTTGAAAGCCTAACGGATGGTACTTTCGGCATTTGTGGGGAGCAATGCACACATATTCCAATTAACAAAACACTCAAGAAGCAACACTTGTTGCACCGAAGCTACCCCAACATAAATCACAACAGGATATCCCTAGATGAACCTTCAAAAACAAAGGTTCGAGTTGTTCTTACTCGAAATCAAGTCGTGAATGGGAAAAGGGAATATAGTAAAATCCTTACCCATTAGTGCGTGTCTATCAAAAGATGGTTCAAATTACCTCAGATCTACTACCCGGTTTTCAACCGGGTACACCGCCTAGTTAAAGGTAATCCTAAAGGCTCGGTTTGAACAAGAATATAGGCTAAGAAACCCACCGAGCAATTATGAGCTCCCCTCGGTCGCCGCTCGGTCGCTCAGTTATACAACCCGGTAGAGCCTTATATAGCCCATGAGTACACGATGTTAATCTCGATATTTCACTAAGCACCGCCAACCATACACATAATCCTTGGAGCCTATTGTCAACCATATCTAACACAACTTCTATGTTTTTTAATGAACCACGTCTGATAATAATTTACATGGGCGGGCTAGTCACTATGCAATTTCAGTCTTCTTCCACTATTCTACTTTTCTGTGTGCAAATTTTTCATTATGCTAAATGTTTCAACAGTTCTAATCTTCTTGTACATGCACAAATATATAATAGTTTAGTCTCACCTAGTAGATAACTATGACCTATTGTTGTTACGTTCGTTCTCTGATTTAATTTGATTGAATGGCATTAAATTTTTTCTATATAAGGACATATAATGCGTTTATCTAAGATGCATGCTCATCAGGCTCTAAAAAAAACATACACTTCCTCAAAAACCCTAGCAATTATATATATACAAAAAAGTCCGTGAGAAAAACCGTATAGTTCAACTCTTTTAACCGAATACTATTAGATAAATAGATAACACAACAATGGAAATGTCACAAATCGTTTTCAAATATCAATATTTGTAGATTCTACCCATTAAACATGCGATTCGAGTAATACCACTACAAACTCGTCATAATCGTCATAATTATGCGATCCGGTCAACAATTAACATACACAAATCCAAGATAAGGACTTAAATGGTATTCATGCAAGTAGAGAAAGAAAGAAAAAAAAAAAAAACTATAAGCGAAATTCAGTTGTTAAAATAGTATACGAAATTCATCACTAATCTCGATTTAACAAACTTGTCCCAATCTTCTTGGCGATATATTTTTCAGATATTCGGGAGGTTTTCTAAGCAATTCGAAGTTGGTCTTTAAATGGTGTGATGTAGAACCCGTCACCGCTCTTGAATTCTCTCCATTTCTCACCGATATCTTGCAAAGTACCTTTCATTTCGTGGTCTTCCAAGTTGAATTTCCCTAAAACACATACAAGAGATTTTGAAACTAGCAAAGAATTAAGACTATCTAATTAAGTAATTTTATTTTCGAACTTTTACCTTTATAAATTTCCATAATCGTCTCTCGCTTCTCTTTTGACATCATGCCAATTGCCATAAGTAGCAATGGAAACTTCGAGAAGCAACGAAGAAACTTGAGTAGCTAGCCAAATCTTTCCCACCTTCACCAATACGTTGACCATTTTGATTGAATACAACATCCACACGTTCATTCTCTTTCATCTTTGTAAGACGGAGCATACAACGCTCCTCTACCTTTCCTTTTTCTCTCCATGCGTTGGTCACATTTTCTTCCATGTTTGAGTCGGAGTCTCGTCAACTTCCTCGTGTTAGAATTGAAGTTTTCTTCCATGTCCATGTCTCGAAGTCAAGAGTCTCGTCAACTTCCGTGTTAGGATTGAAGTTTTCTTGATCCATGTTAAATTCCTCAGAGTGTGTAGACATGAATAAAAGCACATGAAGCCAAATAAGATAACAACTATAACTTCTAAAATGATTACACAATTTTTACTTTAAGAAGATAACAAATCAAAAATAAACCCAAATAAATTTTATTGAGGAAAAAATTAATCGAAACAAACTTTTCTTAGTGATAAACTAAAATGATAAAATATCTGGTACAAGATAAACCAACTCCTTTGGAAGGAAAGAAAATATGTTTTAGGTCGAATCCACCCATATCCCCTCACAATTTTACACGGAGCATAAGAACCCAAAGAGTCAACTTCTGGCAAACTTTTACTGTTTGTATGGTCAATAGAGCAACCAACGTTGATCTCATCCTCATTCTCCTCTTCATGGTAGTCTCTTTCAGGAGCCCTCAATGTTATTGACCATCTTGGGTCGAGCTGGTCGGGTACATAAAATACTTGCTTGGCTTGGGAGGCCATAACAAAAGAGTCTGATTTATGGCCTATTCTACCAAGATCAACAGATGTGAAACCCAATTCATCCACTTTGACGCCATTTCTGCTCTCAACCCAATCACACTTGAATACCGGACTTTAAAGCGTCATATAGTCAAGCAAACCATATTTCTTGAATAACACCGTAATAACACATCTCCTAAATGACCTGTTTTTATCCTGGCACTAGTAATTTGTAATTTTGTTGAAGCCACTAAGCTTACACCACTATTCTGGTTTACTAGTGATGCTTCATGAGCCTTTGTATGAAAGCCAAACCCGCCAATAACATAGCGAGCATTTTATAACGCCTCTCAAGGTCGGTCCTTGAGCTACAACTTTCAAGATGTCCGAGAGATCGCTCCCCGAATCATTTCCTCTTCCTCAACCTGCTTTGCAGGTTTTGGGACTTGTTAGTCACATTTATAATATGGTATTAAATGTGATGCAAGTTCAATTAGTATACCGCTTTTCTGAAGCCAAAATAAAGGTGCGGTGGTGCTCATCTTGTAGCCATTTCACGACTAAAGGGATTACTACGCCTTAGGTGCTCCATATGCTTCCTTACAAAGACATAATTAGGAAAATACAAAGAACCATCAAACTGTCCAAATTAAGCAAGAAAGTTTCATAGTTTCTTGTAGGCGACATTGTTAGGTATAATTAATGCCGACTTACTCAATATAAAGTTGTACATCATCTCGTGTTTTGCAAACACACCGATGCGCTGCTCCCAAGAGTATTGTTCCACTCCAACAACCTTTGTACCACCAAGAGGCTTCCCCGCTGGATATTGTATCTTTTTTTTTTGTTGTTGGTATCCATGTTTCTTCCTAAAGGAACTCCCCACGGTTTGCAGACCTGATAAGTACTTTCGAAGAAACTTCTACAGCCTTCCTCAACAAGATAATTTTCTGCAATGCATCCTTCGGGACGATTTCGATTTCAACGTATCCCTTCAATATCTTCATGAATCTAAAATTTAATACATATAAGAGTTAGAGAAAAAGGGAAGCTTCGCTTGAATTATTGAAAAAATATAAGAAATTAGCTTGTACTTGCCTCTCAAATGGATACATCCACCGAAGAATATCGACCACAAAGCTCGACCTCACGTACAAGATGAATTGTGAGATGCACCATAATGTCAAAAATGATGGTGGAAAGTACATTTCCAAAGAAACACAATGTAACCGCCAAATTGTCTTGGATTTCCTGCAAAGAAACCTAAAATCTTACTCACCTAAAGTTGTAACTCCGGTTGTGAACCTATCGGTGCCCCTGGGTTTTGGATTTCCATCCATACTTACTTCGACCTATCCTACCCGATCCCGTGGTAAGGTAAACGACTAAAACGCATTTGGCAATCTGGGCGTTGGACTTTGGACTTTGGACTTGGGTCATGGACCTGGGACTTTGAATTGTGGACCCGGACTTAAGAAATATAAATGGCGAAAATCAAATAAACGTGCAAAAGCCGTTTTATCAAATGGCGCCACCGGGCCGTGGGAAGCGACTGGACTTAACATAATAACCTTAATACATCCATAAAACCCTCCTTTTACCTCATCATCTTTTAATTTAATTGTCATTTCTCGCAATACTAACTTTTACCGTAATTTTTTTCTACTAACAAATAACATGAGCGAAGTTTTGTTTATCTTCATTAGCCGCAGACCTAAGTATAAAGTAGAATTTGGAAAGTACTAAACAGACAAAAGAGTCTCCGGACGGTGAATTAAAAAAAAGACGTGAAACTAACGCCTGATATCAACACTCGGGTTTTCAGTCTGAGCCACTTTCCTTTTTTGTTACTCTTTTGGGCTCTTTGGTCCCCTTTTTAGTAGCATAAGCTTCGGAGTAGTCGATCACATATCGACAATCCTTGGGGCCTTGGGTTTCAAACTCTTAAACTCCCAAACTTTGTCGAGGATATTATTAAGCTATAACCTGTTTTACCTCGTTATATTTGTATGTTAACATGAGAACTTCCATTGTATGTAAAGGTGGTTAGTCATCACATATTAACGTAACAAATTAATATGATTGAATATTTTGATATATCGCGTGGCATCAAACCACACCTTAGAATATTTTTGTATGTGTATGTAACATCAATTCCGCGTACACGGTATTCAACCGCATGGTTAAGTTCTTGACATTCCCCAGCTCGCACATTATAACTTGGCATATATTACGCATTATAGGCACTATAGATTTGCATGAGTAGACTTTCTCAAGTAAACTAGTATATGTTAGTTAGTTTCTATTTCTAGCATTTATCGTTTTTAATTGCATGTTTTAGTAATCAATAATCCATAATACACCAGTAAATTAAAAAAAAAAAAATTAAAAAAATAAAAATAAAAAATTAAAAAAATTAAAAAATCATAGTAATTAAAATTTTCATCTAAATCATCTTAATAACACCCGCATAATACACCATCATAAATCATCCTATTCCATCGCCTAGGAAACTTGAAAAAAATTGAGGTTGCCTAATTAAGGAACGTGCTAGCTTACGAACAACCTCCTCAATTCTCGTGAGACAGGCTGTTTGGAATATTCACACGCTATCCTAGCTTCCCCTTTCGAGTTAGCAAATGTTTCGAGGAGGCGTGTTTCAACTCCCCTCTAAAACTCGAAAGCACTAAATTAAAATTTATATTTGTATGAGACTACGGTCTGGAAAACATAAGGAATTAGAACTTACATATCATCACGTCAAAATACAAGAAACAACTATTTATGTTATCTCCTAGGCATAGTTCCTCCTCCGGTAAATCAACCTCGTCAAACATCTCCGTTTCCATTATCCCCTTTAATTATGGTGAAGAAAATCTCACGATGAGAAACCCTTTAGTTCTATCTTGCTTCTACGGAAGGACACCGCTTCCTACATTAAACTTCGATCGTTGTAGGTGATTTTCGTATTCCAAACATTTTTAGGTTTGTTACACCGCTTTACCATGGTTTTAGACCATGAAAAACGTCTACAATCATCTTCGTCGGATGCAACAAGTAGTCACCACTTTCGCCATCCGTAGTTGCAACGAACAAGTCTTGCTTAGGTTGTTTCCCGCTTCACCTTAGGGATAAAGCTTCGGTTTGGCTTTCGCCGGACAAGCGCCCGCCATCCATTGACACATGGGCCAAACTTGTTCAAGCATTCATGATAAAGTTCTATACTCAAAAGAAAACTACAGAAAATGCTTCAAAAGATTCAATTCTTTAGCCCGACCCCCTGGGAATCCTTTTTGGGCGTGGAGCGATTCTTGATCTACTTCTCAAATGTCCCCATCATCAACTTCGACACCAGATATTTCGTTCATTTTTCAATGGTCTCTCGACCATCAAAAGGAAACATTAGATATCATGAACGGCGGTTGTTTTCATGGACAAAATCATTCTTGAAGCATACACTTTTCTTGAAACGAGGGCCTCACGAAGCACCCGTTGGGAAACACCGATTCTTCGGATCTTCTAAAGACAACTCTACCAAAGTTACGTCTATGTTCGAGGTCAAACCGATCCGGGATTAAAAACTCTAATCGAGACCTTAAACAAAAAGGTTGATGCTCTTTCCGCCAGTAAAAATTGAACAAAAACCAAACCGGGTCATGGGCGCCAACGCCTTCCCCATGCCCTCTTTTGCTAATCTCGAAACGCGCCGATTCTTATTGTCCTTTGGTATATGAGTGTCCTCCCAACCCACGAAGGGCTTGTGCTTTCAACATCCCTAACGCACCTTAGCGACAACATCCGGGTTTAGCTTGGGCACCCCCTCCAACAACAAGCTCCTCCGTGGCAACAACGTTCTAATAAAGACCACCCGCAATTCAATTCTATCGTCAAGGAAATCCTCCACAATTTCAGCAAGGGCAAAGTAATTTTTCAACAACGCAAATATGGGATACCAAAACAACCCAACCTTGTTCCCGCTAACCAAGGATATGGCTACCAAAATCAACCCGTAAATAATAACCGTGAACTAGTTCCCGCGCTCCTTTGGTACAATCCACGGTAGATAAAGCGGCTGAAACTTTCCCCGACATACATGAATCAGCCAGAATCAAATCCTAGCTTCTATCCAACAATCTCTTGGCTGTTAGCTCGGGATAAAAGTCAAAAAGCGTGTTCCAGCCAGCCGGTTCCAAACCCTAAGCTACAAACACCGCCTTTGAACTCAACAATGCACCGGGGACTGAGTAATCCAAGCCGGGTGAGGTAAATGCCATTACCACTCTTCGTTAAGGCGAACCATCGACAATAATATCGCATGCCGGGCGAGGAATCGACGGAAGCCAATGCTAACGTCCCTTCCAACTCATACCTTGCACTATAGCGGACGAAGTTGTACCATCAAAATCTACACCTTCGTCCCTAGGAAAAGATACCATTGATCCTTATCGCGATTCCGTCAAAAGTCTCCGTTCCACGCCCGTTTGGTAAAGAACAAACATGCACGAACATTTTGATGAGATCCGTGAAACCTTCAAAAATTTGACCATAAACTTACCTTTCCTAGATGCTGCTAAAAGCATTTGCCCAAGCATGCCAAGTTTTTGAAGGACATGTATTGCACCACCAAACGGCGTCTAATGTACCTCAACAAAGCGTTCCTCACGGCGGGTTTCCCTCGATTACCACTACCAATGGTGTGGTAAAATCTGAGACCAGTCGACCAACTGTACCTTGCGTTGGGGGGACAAATTATACCCAGCCTTCACTAGCGCTTTTAGACCTAGGTGCGGTGTTAACCTACTTTCCTACTACTTATTTAGCGGTTAGGTCTTCATGAATTGAAACCTACCAATATGACTCTACTTGAACTTCGCGGATCGGCTCCATCAAGTACCCAAAAGGCATAGTAGAGACGTTATAGTAAAGTCAAGATTTTACTATCCGGTTGATTTTGTCATTCTAGATCTTGAAATAGCTTGTGACTCCATCCCTATCATCTTGGGGCGTCCTTTCCTTGCAACTGCCAACTCTTATAAATTGTCGGGGCGGTTCAATGACATTGTCTTTTCGAACCTTTACTCACCGAACTCAGCGTGTTCAAATTAATGAAACAATTTCCGATCCTATAATGGAGGCGGATTAGCTTGGTTGATAGTGCGGAACATGATTATTTCACAAACTCTTTTCCCCGGACAAGATACACCAATTTCTTTCTTTTGATAATCCAGAGTTTGGCGATGGCTTCATTACATAAGGGATGTCCATGCATTATTAGAGTCGGTACCACTATTTGACCCTAATGCTTTTAGTGCAAACTAATTGAGAAGGACCGGATTAAGCTCTTTTCCATTGAAGAGATGATCCCTCACGAATCCTTGATCCCCAATCCTCAACTCGGTTTAAAACCTCTACCCCGATTTGAAGTGCGTGCATCTCGATCCCGATGGTAGTCACCCTATAATAATTTACGCTCACTTAACTGCAGACGAAGAGACCGCGGTTGATCCATGTCATTCGTGAACACCGCCTCTGCTATCGGATGGTCCTTAGATGATATCAAGGGAATAGACCCTAGCATATGCGTCATCGTATACATCTTGATGATGGCACAAAGACATCACGAGAACCATAACGCCCGCCTTAATCCCGCCATGAAGAAGTGGTGAGAGAGAAGTTCTACGTTTACTTGATCTCGGGTATCATATACCCTATCTCGATAGTGATTGGTTAGTCATCCACGTTGTTCCCAAAAGTCCGGCATTCAAGTTGTGCAAAATGAAAATGGTGAATGCATCTCCACTTTCGCATTCCTTTGAAATGGAGAATTTGCATTGACTATCGCAAAACTTAATGCGGAACGCGTAAAGATCATTTTCCTCTCCCGTTCATTGACCCGGATGCTAGAGCGTTTAGCGGTCATGCCTGCTTATTTTCTTGATGGCTATTCCGATACTTCCAAATTGTCATCGATCCCGCGATCAAGAAAAGACAACTTTCACGTGTCCCTTTGGAACCTTTGCTTCTGACGAATGCCTTTTGGTCTTTGTAATGCCCCGGGCACTTTCAACGCCGCTGCATGCTTCACATTTTAGTGATATGGTGGAACGTTATATGGAAGTCTTCATGGGCGACTTTTCCATTTCACGGAAATTCCTTTAACGATTGTTTATCCAACCTTTCCAAAGTCTTACGCGTTGCAAGAAAAATCTGGTACTCAATTGGGAGAAGTGTCATTTCATGGTTACCAAAGGACTTGTTCTAGGTCATATTGTTTCAAAAGGCGGGATAGAGGTTGATAAAGCTAAAATTGTTAAGATTTCTTCGCTACCTTTTCCCACGCGATTCGGGATATCCGTGCCTTTTAGGCCATAGGCTGGGTTTTACAGGAGATTCATTGAGGATTTCTCTAAAGTTGCTTTCGACCTTTAACCATCTCTGGCTAAGGATCGATGATTCGACTTCAATTTCAATTGCAAACAAGCTTTTGATACACTAAAACCGCCTCGACTACCGCTCATATTATTCAACCCGATTGGTCTCAACCATTCGACCCCGATGTGTGACGCTTCGCGACTTTGCTATTGGTGCGTGCTAGGCTGGAACGACGGCCTGCTGACGACAAACCCGTTGTCATTTATTACGCTAGTAAAACTCTTAACGACGCTCCAGCGTAATTATACCACAAGAAAGAAAGAGTTCCTAGTTGTTGTCTATGCTTTGGATAAGTTTAGCCCTACCTAGTTGGAACATCGACCATAGTATATCTTGACCATGCCGCGATTCGGTACTTACTTCGCGAAAAAGGACGAAAAAAACAACGATTGTTCGCTGGATCCTTCTCTTAAGAATTCACCCTGGAAATCAAAGACAAAGAAAGGAACGAAAATGTCGTGGCCGACCATTTATCAAGGCCGGTTGGTGACATCGATAGTGATTACCGAAGCTATCGGTGACTCCTTCCCGCACGAATACTTGTACTCTCTATTTTTCATCTCCATGGTGCGGGATATCGTTAACTACCTAGTTCTTGAGGAAGTCCCTCCTTTTGGTCGCGTCCGATCATAAAAGTTCTTATCCATCATAAAATATTATTTTTGGGATGAACCCTACCTCTTTAAGTATTGTTCCGACCAACTCGTTCGTGTTTGCATTCCATTCGGGAACACACCGACGTTTTATCCTTTGCCATGAACAATCTTGCGGAGGTCATTTTAGTGGAAAAAAATCTGCGGCCAAGGTGTTACAATGTGGTTTTACTGGCCTACCCTTTTTAGGCGATGCACCTAACATTGCGTAGCTTGCATTCGTTAATCAACACCTAGGTCGAATTACCAAAAGAAATATGATGCCCACTAAATCCTATCTTAATTGTGGAAATTTTTGATGTTTGGGGCATTGATTTTATGGGACCCTTCCCTATTTCTCAAGGTTTTCTATACATTTTAGTCATTGTAGACTATGTGTCCAAATGGATTGAGGCACTTCGATGTCGCTCGAATGACCATAAGACTGCCGTGAGATTTGTAAAAAGAAAACATTTTCTCTCGTTTTGGTGTTCCCAAAGCTATCATCATGATGATGGGGTACACATTTTGTAACAAAATTTTTGGGTTTTAATAAAAAATATGGAGTTACTCACAAGGTTGCTACTCCATACCACCCACAAAACGAGTGGCCAAGTGGAAGTCTCCAATGAGAGAGATAAAGTCTATTCGGAGAAAACTGTCAACCCATCAAGAAAGGATCGGTCTCTCCGCTTTTATCCGGATGCCTTGTGGGCATACCGAGCGACATTTAAGACACCTATAGGGATGTCTCCTTACCGCATTGTTTTTGGAAAACCTTGTCATCTGCCCGGTTGAACTTGAGCATCGTGCCTTTTTGGCCATCAAAAGCCTCGATTACAATATCATCGGCGGGCAGGCGAAAACTACAATTAAATGAGCTTGAGGAGATTGAATTGATGCTTATGATCTCGAAATCCTACAAAGCTAATATGAAAAGAGTGCACGACAAGCACATTTTTTAAAGTAAGGATTTCAAAATTGGCCAAAAGTTTTCTTTGTCTAACTCGGATTACACATCTTTCCCCGGGTAAATTGAAAACCACGATGAATGCGGTCCTTTCATTGTGTCACCTGTGAAACATTATGGGGCAATCTCTTTCTTTGAATCCAAAGATAACAAATAATTTCAAGTCGATGGACAACGCCTAAAACATTACCGCGAATTACGCTCACGGATGTTGAACGGACTCTTCTTGAATCCGGTATGCCAACTAGATGTTTTAGGTTTGGCGTACTCAATCTTGTTTCTATAGAGAGTACGCCATTTTGGTAGGGCCATCTTCTATCTTATGATCTCCAAAGTTCTTTTGAAGTGTGTGGTTGCAAGTCGCCCGAACCTTAGTCCACGGAAACTCTTTTCTGAACGAATTATAAATGTATTCTGAACAACACGAGCAAACGTGGCTTTTCGATGCTTGATGGGTACCTAAAATTTCACCTCCTTCCTTTTCTTCCCTTTTCTACTCTCTACCTCGCGAACTTCCGCCTTAATCATTTTGGTGTAAGTCTTTTCATCCGCGAATAGGGAATGGTCGTAGTTCTTTTGCTCGTAAGCGGCGTCTTGGCGAAGGATGGGGCTGGTGTATGCATTGCCAAACACCATACATCTAGGGCTCGACTTCCTATCCGATACTAGCCCGGTTTAAGGTATACTTTTGTCTAACACCGTACCGGGGATAATAATCTTCGCCGCGCCGTTTCCCTCTGGGGATGGGATTAGTCTTGAGAATCGACAATAAAAGACTTCGATTTGTCTTGAGAATCGGCGTTAAAAGACTCAATTCGTCTTGAGGATCGGCGTTAAAAGACTCACCTTGTAAATATGTTTATTTTGTTACCTCTTCCCTTTGCATTAAGTTTTGCACAAGGGATTAGGTAATCAAACCTCGGATGTTGCATACTTGGAACACAAACGGCAATGGATTCCACCGCACCAACCCTAGAATTGGTTACTTTGAGTCACTTTGGGGCGGTTTGAGGATAGCCGATATGTAAAAGGGCAATTTTATTAGGCCGTGGCGCCGACGGTCGGGATGGTACCGTCCGCCCCTTAACCCCATAATACATAGAGGTGAAGCCACAGTCGGGGCTGGATTGGGTTCGCTCTGGAAATGACATGACAGTTGTCTATGATTTAAGATGGTGACTCCCCGGACATTGATTGTTTTTCACGTATATCTCCCTTGTATGTAAATAAAACCCACTTACAAAAAAAAAAAAAAAAAAAAAAAAAAAAAAAAAAAATGACTTTCAAGAATGACTCATACAATTGGATAGAATTTTTAAATCTTGATCGTTTAGATATCTCATTCGGTCCAATTCGAGACCCAAACGAAGTCATGGGTACAGCATTTAGATTGTTAGGTTTAAATCGGGCTTTGGGCTTGATTTGGGCTTCGAAATTTTTGGCCCAACCCAAATATCGATTTCTCGGTCCATTTAAACCAAACCAACCCGATAACACGTCCACTATTCCACGATTCGTCTCCCTAAAAAACCGGATCTTGCCCCTCTCGCGTCGGTCATCGCACGAGATAGGCCCACACTAAAACCAGGTCTGTGGCGAGACCTCCTCACAAATCCGATCAAAATTTCCTTCCGTCGGATCATCCCAATTCTCCCCTCATCAATAATCCATAGCCATCCTCCCTCTTAGATCAGAATGGGCTGGAAACGGACGGATTTGTGTGGAAAAAATTTTTGAAATTTGTTTGAAAATCGGGATGTTTGCTCCATTCTTTGATCATGAAATTCACTCTGTAGGATGGGAGAGTTTGTTATATGCCAATGGAGGGCTTTATTCTAAGGATTTGGTGATGAAATTCTCGACAATGGAAGCTTTAATGGCGACCATTTTGGATCACCGTCGAGGGTGTGCGACACGAAGTCACACGGTGTTGCTCTCCGGGATCACGGGCATTCCACTGTGGGACCCGGATGACTCGGCGAAGAAGTCGTGTACCCCCACGGACTTCACGACCTAATGCTCGACACGCTTATCGAGGGAGAGTACAACATCGGCGGAAAATGCGCGGCGTATCGGTTTCGGTCGCGAAAAACCAGCTAGCTGACTCAATGGATGGGTGAGCGTCATTGGCACCTCGAAGCCTTCCGACATCAACAAGACCTTCCTCCACCTTTGGATCCTCCAGATGAAAGGGTAACTTCTGCATCGTTACCTTTCTTTTTGATATTATCACACATGCCACTCTTAGATACGCCCCCTTGGCCGTTCTAGTAACGCAAGTCATGATTAATCTGGGATTTTGTCCACCACCCCCTACTCCCTATACCACAATATATGAGAATATCTTTGGTGTTTAAGAAATGCATACAAGACCGCGGGAACCCACGGCACCTAGGGCAGCCGAGCACGCTAAGCGTAGGATCCTCTCACCCACCATACTTTGATGAGATCGCCGCCATGAGTAAGATCACCCAACCCATAGAGGCCTCTACGCGATGAAGCGATTGGTCGAGAGACATGTACACTTTCGCCCGGTATCGATGAGACGTACCTTAGGCGAAGTTAAGGACAGATATGACCACTCGCCACGAAGTCGATGACCAGGCAAAGATGGGTGAATTCCAAACGGGAGATGAGAGCCTCCATGACTACATTTCGGGGACGGTATGCTTTTCGCGAGAACCAGTTTATTGAATGTTCATGGCGAGCCGGCATCGATTCGAGCTTCGGTGATGGATACTCTTGGTGATATCCGGAGCAGTTAGCCTCCACGGGGCTCGTCTTTGCCCGCGTCGCGGGACTCACGGTTCTTCTTCTGCGGCCCAGGACTCTCTTAACAAAGCAGCACCAGGATCATCGGTAGCTAGTTTTTTTTTCTCGTCTTGTATAATATTTTTATTAGATACTTTATTTACGGTTTGAATTTTCTAATAGTACATGGTTCCTAAATATTTTTATCTTGATATGTTAGCTATATCTAATAGTATATAGGTAGGAACATATATTGCTAATAATAAATTATATACATATATATATAAATATATTTCATATGTCATACTTAAACAACAAATTTTAACGTAACTAACACGTTCAGAAACCGATAATGAAAACGCATCAAAAAGCGATTGAAAAGCGGTCATGAACCACATCTAAAAACGGTCATGAACCACAACTAAAAAAACGGTCAGAAAACGGTCATAACCACATCTAGAAAACGGTCAGAAAACGGTCAGAAAACGGCAATTTTCTTTCTATAAATAAGTTCAACTCTTCCTCCATATTCACTCATTTCTTATTCTTCCCTCTACACTTCTTATTCTAAAAAACGTTTTTAGATCACTCCAAGTTCAAGATTCATGGATGCACTAGAAAAGTTTGAGCGGCGCAGCGAATGAATATGCTACTCAAGTTTTCATGCTCGGTTGTTTTTTATTATAGTCATGTTGTTAATGTGGCATATAATTCTATCTAATATTTAGGTTTGTAGTTAAGTCATCGTTTATCATTAGTTGTGTTTCCATCATTATGTTGTGTTCTTTGTTTCCTACCATTGTATATTACATCCTATTGTGATAGTATATCTACATTTTCCTTGTCCTTCTAAAAAAAAAAAACAAACAAACAAACAAACAAACAAAGGGGGCACTATTTGTCACATGCCCCATTTCTTCTCATCCACACTTCATCCACTTTTCGCATATCTTAGAAGATACACGTTGAGGCATATCTAGACAATGCAAAGAAGAGGAAGTGGAGAAGTCCGGAAAGCTATGATAGATTGGCGGGACGCCAGGAAATGGCATTTCTACAAGGATCGAGGCAAGGAAGGACTATCCCCCGCCAAGGTTCAGGCAATGTGAGTTGATGCTTGTACATATTTGTTTTATGTTTTGATGTGAAATAAATAAGTGACCTAACAAAGTGCTACTTAACGGTGTGCTTCTACTTTTATGATGTATAATATATAGTGTGTTACAATAAATTTCGTGAAAGATGTCAACTTTATTTTTGCTCAAAGCCTCTCGGTATACTCTTTCTTCCTCTTAACACTTTGAGGACACAAAGTGTCCGAATCGTTTGGGGTGGTGAGAACCTTTTGCAAAATTAGGCATGCATAGTTATACATGGTTACTTAATGTCTAAATAAACGTGTTTAGTGACAAATTCTCGTTTCTCTTTATATGATGAAAAATATTTAGAAATCTCACCCTAGCATCAAAATTAGGACTTGTTCTTAGAAACTTAAATTAATAATGCATTATGCAATAGTTTTTACATCTTTTCATGAGCATTCACGCGACTGACTATCATTAAATGTACAATGCAAGATAAGTTTACGGGACCACGGTTAGACAACTTAGTTTCCATATCCTGTAAGAATCTAACCAAAAAGCCTCAAAATGTATGATATATGAGTAATGACACGGAGGAGTAGTTCTTCCCATAGAGAAGTTCACACGCCTACTTACTTGATCACTACCCAAATCCTAAAGCAGAATTTAGGCCTTCTTTGGATCGATATAGCCAAAAATTCGCACCTGTAAAATTTTTTTTTACCGCTAGTTGCCCACTGAACCTTTCATTAATCCTTTCTACTTCACTAATAAAAATCATTACCCATCTAGTAACCACAAATAAATAAGCCTACCTAGATGATGAGTATGAGAAATAGGATGAAGTCTTGAGAAAAATGAAGAGAAAAACCTTGTCACAAATCAAAATCAGTTACCTGTTTCAGAAGAAAAGAAAAATAAAAATAAAAATAGAAATATGTTTCCAAAAATCAAAAGAAATATCAAGGTTAGAATTTCCCCCAAAGATCAAATCAAAAGGGAATACAAAAGCTTGAAAAATCCAAGTATGGAAACCATGTTGGAGCCGTGGAAAGAAAAAAGGATTTCTAGTATAAATATCTCAAGACCTTATTCTCTCATACTTATCATTTTTTTTGAACTTTCCATTCCATTTTTTACACTACCACCTAAGCCCCATAACACCTAATAAAGACCTCTAGCTCAATTAGGAATAGGATAGTGTGATAATAAGTAGTAGTTGTGACTTCTCCCCTTCGGCTCCTCATTTGTCATTGAGTATGTGAGGAAACGTGCCCACCGCACTAATTTGGAGATAGCAAAGCTTGAGTGGAAAAATAAGAGAGAAATTGTGTTTCTCCCCACATACACGCGAGAACCTACTTAAGGACGCTTATCCAAAGGATCCGAAACGGCCCCGCCGTTACATTTCATTATTAGATCAATTTGCATGCATGCTCATACGTAGATGTTTCGATTATTGTATGTATATTAACTTGAATTTGAAAGAATAAAATCCTTTGTTTCCCTATTTAGAGATGACTAGATACCGAGATTAATTAAGGAAACAAGCATTTGTTACTAAGTCGCCAGTAGTATAAATGAAGTTTGTGAGTATCTTCTCTGGAAACTCTCACGAGGCTATAACTTCGTCCACTTAGGGAATTCTAGCGGTTCAAGGCCTTGTTGCATCTGATTGATGCAACCTCTCGCGAAATGAGATTTAGCTTGGACAACACATTTTTGATCACTTATCGTTTTAATGTCTCTTCTTTGCTTGAGGACAAGCAAAGTCTTTTTTAGGGTGGTGTGATAAGCACCCAAAACTGTAATATTAAACCCCGAGAGACATAGCATTTTGGTCGATTATGTGTTTAATAATCATGTAATAATTATATTTTTACCGTACTTTTTTTGGTTTCCAATTTAAATGAATATAGTGACAAAACGTGCATCAAAGTCTGAGAATGCGGAATATTTGGAGTTTCCCACTCTCGACCCGCGGCCGAAGTTTCCAAAAAACGAGAACCGGTCTGGGACGCCCACATATGAAGAAGCAAACTTCCGAAGCTCAAATCGGATAAATCTAGGTGCCGACGTCGGAAGCCGCCAAAGTACAAGAATCACGGGAATATTTGGAATTCCCCAATCTCACGTAAAGCCCAACAAAAGCCCGACTAGAGCGAAGTTTCCAAAAGAAACGAACCAATCACGAAGAAGGCCCACACATAAAGAGGCGGAAATTCGAGGCTCAAATCGGGTAAATCTAGGTGCCGACGCGTTGGCTAGTGAAGTCGCTATGGCGACGGGCGACGTACTTTCTTTATGAGGACAAAGTAGTAAAAATAAATAATTTCGGCGCCATACCTAACACACACAAGTGGACACACTCTGCCCCCCGAAGGCATGATGAGTCAGCATAGGCAGGTGGCAAGTGATGAGTTCAATTTGGTGCCACCTTGCAAGAGGAAAAAGATACCAATTCAATGTTTGAATTGAATTGGGCTAAAAAACGAAAATAAAACATATAAAGACAAAACCTTATAAGCTAAAGGACAAAATTTAATTTGTTAAAACAAAACTTTGATTCTCAAAGTTTTGAACTTTTCAATTAGGTAACAAACAAACCTGATTAATTGTTAGGATTTCACGTGAAGGGTCTTCTTCCGCCTATATATATGAGGGGTAGCCTTCATTATTACCCCTTCAAAGATATTAATGCTTTAGCTTTAAATTTCTTTCTTCAAGATTTTACCTTCCGCTATTTTGTTTTTGACTTAATACGATAAGTTATTTTACCTTAATAACAGGTTATTTCTTTCCTTGTTTAATTTACGTCACGCAATTATTTACTTAATGTATCAAACAAGTTTTATTATTCCTCCTATGATGATGAGCTAATCCCCTCGTCGGGAGGGGTTATCTTTCTTCGTAAAAATCGGATTGACTTCGTTAATATTCTAGAATCACTACTTAGGAATTAGACATAGAATTAACATCCTGGTCCCAAAATGACCGAGACTATACAAAGTTAGATCTTGATGCTCCAGGCCGGTCTTAAAGCGACCAAAATGTCTAGCGACTCTGTGTCGATACAACTCTCAGTCGTCAAATGATGTGAACTGTGCTGGAGCAGAAATAATATACCGAGAGATGAGGTATTATCGAAACTCCTTATGCTAGTGAAATCGACCTAGAGATGTGGGCATGCACTAGGGATCAATACTTTCGGCGTCGTCTCCGAAACGAGGACGGTAACTAGAGATGTAGTGATTTAGTAATAAAAAACTGTTGAAAAATGATTCTTGCATGAGCATGATTAACTCTCTCCCTGTTTCTCTACTTTTATTTACCTACATATAATCGCCGTAGTAATTTATATTATTTGCATTACCGTTATTTTAATTAAAACCAACTAAAAGAAACCTAAAAATCTTACTCACCTAAAGTTGTAACTCCAGTTGTGAACCTATCCGCGTTCCACTAAGGTTTGGGCGATCCCTTTACTCGACCTATCCTACCAATCCCACGTAGTAAGGTAACTTGACTAAAACGTACGACAATACGGACGTTGGACTTTGGACTTTGGACTTGGACTGTGGACCTCGGACTTTGGACTGTGGACCTCGGACTTAAGAAAATAAGTAACTGAAAATCAAATAAACGTGCCTAAAGACCGTTTTATCAGACACATACTTGTGAGAACCTACTTTAAGGACGCCTATCCAAAGGATCCCTAAACGCCCCCGCTTTCGTATTTCAATATTAGATCAATGCATGCATGCTCATACGTAGATGTTTTGATTATTGTATGTATATTAATTTGAATTTCGAAGAATAAAATCCTTATTTCCCCTGCTAGTGAGATGTCTAGATACACGAGATTACTTAAGGAAACAAGCCTTTGTTCTTGAAGTCGTTGTAGTATAAATGAAGTTTGTGAGTATCTTCTCTGAAAACTCTCACGAAAGGCTATAACTTCGTCCACTAGGGAATTCCTAGTGGTTCAAGGCCTTGTTGCATCTGGTCAATGCAACCGCTTTCTGCGAAATGAGATTTAGCTTAGACAACACATTTTTGACCACTTATCATTTTGATGTCTCTTCTTTGCTTGAGGACAAACAAAATGCTTGTTTAAAGGTGGTGTGATAAGCACCCAAAACCGTAATATTAAACCCCGAAACATATCATTTTGATCGATTATGTGTTTAATAATCATGTAATAATTATATTTTTTTGTACTTTTGCTTGGTTTCCGTGATTTAAAATAAATATAATGATAAAACGTGCATCGAAGTACGGGAATACTGGAATATTTGAAATTTCTCACTCAACCCCAGTGAAGCCCAACAGAGCCGAAGTTTCCAAAAGAACAGAACCAGTGCAGAACGGGTCCACATATAAAGAAGCAGCAAATTTCCGAAGCTCAAATCGGATAAATCGGGGTGCCGACGTTGGCTAGTGAACTGCCATAGCGACCAGGGCGACAAACTCTACGCAAAGACAGAAAGTTGTAAAAATGCCAAAATCGGCGCCGCCACTGGACATACTAAGTGGACCCACTCTGCGGGCCTAGAAGGCATGACGAGTCATCATAGGCAGGTGGCAAGTGATGGTTTTAATTTGGTGCCACCTCGCAATATGGAAGACACGTACCAATTCAAAACAGATGGTTTGAAATGAAATTGGCTAAAAGACGAAACTTTAATACGGTAAAGGACAAAACAAATGGGTAAAAACAAAACTTTGATTCTCAAAGTTTTGAACAACTCAATTAGCAAACAAACAAAAGCAAATTAAACCATCTCCAGTCTCCAGCCTATATATATGAGGGGGTAGCCTTCATATATTTTCCTTCAGCATTTTATGCTCTAGCTTCCGCTTAGCAGTAGTTAGTTTTAATTCAGCACTTACATTCCGTCATTTACTTTCCAGCAGCTTAAATATTGTAAGTCATTTTACCCTTAATAACAGTCATTTCTTTTCTAGTGTAATTCATGTCCTATATTTATTTACTTAATGTATACAGCAAGTTTTATTATTTCTTAAATGTCCATGAGCTAATCCCCCCCCCCCTCAGGGGGAGGGTTATGCTGCTCGTGTGAGAATTCGGATTGACTCGTTAATATTCTAGAATCACTACTTAGGAATTAGGCATAGATTAGACATCCGGTCCCAAAATGACTGAGATACAAATTTGGAGTCTTGATGCTCGGAATCAGCCTTCTAGCGACCCAAAATGTCTCGCGTCGCGACTCTTATGGTGTCGAGGCAGACTCTCAATTTGTTGTCCGGTGATGTGGAATCGAGCCAGAGCTGAAATGATATTCCGAGATGAAATATTAGTTCAACTCCTTATGCTAGTGTGATGCGGCTCGAGAGATGTGGGGCATCGCTAGGGGATCAATACTTCGACATCGTCTCCAAACACGAGGCAATTAGAGATGTAGTGATGTGGTAATATAAACTGTTAAAAATGATTCTTGCATGAGTATGATTAACTCTCTCCCTGTTTCTCTATTTTTGTTTACCTACATATAATCGCCCGTAGTAATTTACATTATTTGCATTACCGCTTAATTTAATTAAAATCAACTAAAAACCTAAAATCCTACTCACCAAAAGTTGTAATTCGAGTTGTGAACCTTTTCCGAGCCCTAAGGTTTGGACGATCCCTTACTCGACTTATCCTACCAAACCCACGTGAGTAAGGTAACTTGACTAAAACGTATGACTATACGGACTTCGGACTTTGGACTTTGGACTTCGGACTTTGGACTGTGGACCTCGGACTTAAGAAGATAATTAATCAAGAAAACCAATAAACATTACAATTAAACGCATTTTATCAAATACCAAAATAGCAAATAATGTCACGCCATAAGAAAATTTTAACGTATAAAGCATGGATCGGGGCTTCTGCTCACTTAGTAAAATAATCTGTTGCGATGAGCAAGAAACGAACACTGCCAGGGGCTGTCGAAAATAAACCAACAATGTCAAGGCCCCATTTTGCAAATGACCAAGGTTTATGGATTGGATGACGCTTCATCGCGGTAAGTTTGACGCATATCATAATATCATATATCATATTTTTGACAAGGCACACACTTCTCGGACAAACGCTGAACATCATTTGCCATATATGACCACCAATACTATTGGGTCATTGCTATGTGAGTGAGACTTCGCCCCCGGGAGTGGTGTTCATATAGTCTTGAATGAATTTCTTAGAGGCCTAGTAAATCGTTCGTTCTGCCCAAACAACGAAGGATAGGATTGAGACTTGTGCCACTGTGATAGAGTTTTTGGTCATCAGGAATTCTGGAGCATTGGCAGCTGCATGATTGTTGTTGGTAGATACCGAGACATTATCAGTGTCAAGCTTGTTGGAATCATCTGACAGCATAAGTGGTTAATCCAGTGTTGTCTTGGCAATAACAACTTGATTTTCATGGATAATTATGTGATAGAATTAGGAAGCCTTACATCATAACGTGGATACTACACAATACTGATAGATACAAAATTTTGTGCAAATTGTTGAATGAAGTCCAAATAAACGACCATTCTATTATCGCGAGCCGCATATTATCATTCGAAGTGGCCATCAACTAACTTAGAATAATTAATCGTAACTTAGTCGCCCCCAGCTGAAGAGTTGTGCGTATACCGCAAATGACAAATTCGTACTCGGCCATATTATTTGAAGCGTCAAAATCCAAATGTAGAGACCTCTCAATTATGTCGTCATTCAGCTTCAAGATGACAAAACCAAGACCGGAGCCAGACTTATTATGCAAACCTTTGGTGTAAATCCAACAATCAGTTGATATAGCCAATAAGTATTGCCAGTCATCACCTCTGGGAGGTAATGACAATTAGGTATCAACGTTTACCTCATCGAGTAATGCGTTTGACATAGAAATACCATCAATAAGAAAATCAACCATTAGCGAAACCAAAGTTTGTCTCTTTTTAACTGTATAAGTGTAAGAAATAATATTGTAAGTGCTAAGGTAACTTTTCCATTCTGCGACTCGATTCGTAGACATTACAAAAAAACTTGCGCAACGGATATTGAGTATAAACTTCGACTATTCTTTCCTGGAAATAAGTTTAAGACGTCTGACAACATGAAACAAGGCCAATGCAATTTTCTCAATGCAAGAATGCCTCGATTAAGCTGATATAAGAGTCTTGCTAACAAAGAATATGAGACGATTATTGGCACTATGAAACGATAATGGACAAATATGAATTGGATATGTTTCACTGAGATTTGTGAAAAGTAACCATTACGAAGTTTGTATGTATCGTCTTGAACTCAAGGGTAACCATTGCGAACAGCGAAGAATTAAATCACCACCACATAAATGATTCCACATGCAACTATGTTGTTAGCGTGTGTTACGTTGTGGTGTGACAGATACAACACCATTTTTGAGTCATGGATGACAGTACATTGTGAACAATAAGAATCTCATCCTCACCACGTAAACAATCCCACACACTACGATATCATTGGTGTGTGTTATGTTGTGGTACGATAGATTTCACATCATTTTTGAGGAATTGTTCGTTTCAGATGACGCTTGTAGTAATTGTTTTGTTTTCGTACACACTTGAACTATCGAAGAAGTGCTTCGCGAGACATTGGACTTACATTATCTACATCAAACGATGGAGAATCGTTAGAGGCAATAACTTTGCACTGAATAATTTGGTGCATCGGTGGAACGGTAGTAGGGTCACATGCAACCTGTTGTTGAAAAGGAGTAGGAAGGATTAGTCCGTTATCGCCAACTTGACCTTGAACATCATGTACGCGATAATCGATAGTAATTGTATCGAGAACTTGAGCTCTTCTAGTATTCGTCATAATTTTTGCAGAATGTGATCGAGGGTGTTGAATAAGAACCGCAGACGGTGCCAATTATGTTTCGACCAAATATAATCAAAACACTAAGTGGTGATGAAAGAGATGAAGAACGTAGAAAAGTAGTGAAAAAATAATGGTGATCGAGTGAATGATGAGACTGTACCTTTCGGTTGTCTACGTACCCAAATTATCGATGGGATCAACTCTTAAGAACGTAGTTCTTTATGAAAAATAGTTTGGTATTTATATGTATAGAATAAAGACTTCTTGTAGCTCAAGTAATTGCAATTGAACCTAACTCTTAATTGATGATTATTTCTTTGATATGAAACGAATCTAGACATATATTAATGTACGCAAGTGGCAAGCCATATGGCTAGGGTTCAGCCCTAGACACATGAGTTAATGGGCCTGTACATTGATCTATGATATTGCAAATTGGGTTTTAGCCCTGTTGATTAAACAAATAAAGTGGAAACCCCTACTAATAAACGTTTGCAACGTAGGTGGGGGTCGAAACAATAGGTATGAACAATGAGTGTTCATAGCTCATGTTAAATTATGAACAACCCAAATAGGTATGAACAATGATTGTTCATATAATGATTGGGGTATGAACAATGATTATTCATACTCCAATAAGTGTTCTTACTAATCATAAATTATGTTGAGGTATGAACAGTAATTGTTCATACCCCAAATAGGTATGACCAATAATTGTTCATAGCTTATGTTGATGTATGAACAGTGATTGTTCATACTATATATACTGGGTCATTTCGGTTGGACGGGGCCATTTATTATTTAGTTTCAGGGGTATACTTGACCTTTCATCTACTCGGTCCATGTGAGTGATTAAAAAAAAATTGATTCGGAGAGTTACTTTTTCCCCCGATTTGTCCTGGACACCAACCCTTTTTATTAGATAGATGGCTCTTTTATTCTATAAAGAGTGTTTTTTTTTCTTTTTCATATGTGTGGTATGTGAAAGTATGAAGCAATCTAAGGTCTCTTTTTTATGGTGAGAGCAAGTCCAATGAGGTGTTATATGGGCTGCTAAAGGGCCATATAACACCTGAAACACCAAAATGTCATCCCAATGGGATTGTTAGAAGGGTTCTAAATTTAGCTGGTGTGATAAACTCAACCAAATTTGTGGTTTTGTTTAGTAGTTGCCATAATAAGTTGTTGGGGGACGGACGACACAGTTTCTGCCGTATGTTGGTAATTTATGTACTGACAGCAGAAACTATATAGAAACTATATATGTCATTTGTCTCCCATTTTAACTAAATGGACATACAACAGAGTCTATCCCTTCTAGACATTTAACACCATTTTTACTTAGCCAAATTATTCAACTAATTGTTCACTCACATGCATTTACTTGTCATATCATCAAAGCCTCAATCCTCACAACCTCAACCAACTTCATTTATATCATTTCAATCACATCCATCCATTGTTCTAACCCCATTTCTTGTTTCAATCACATCCATCTATTCTACCAACTTTATTTCTTGTGTCAACTTTATAGATCACAAATTTCTAATATTTTCCTTCACTCACACTTTTTTTTTCATTGTACCATCAAAGCCTCACCATTCTCAACTTTGCAACCTTTATTCTCGCATTCAAAATGGCTTCTTCTTCTCGCTATGTTGAATCAAGCTCCTCATCCAAAGAAGAGAGCATGGTGAATGATGATGAGAACATGTTCTTACTTATCTTCTCGTTGTTGCAAGATATGCACGAAGCTAGTTGTAAACTTCGAGGCTCAGTCACCGATACAAAATACATTTATCATGATTAAATCGAGGTTGACAATAGGATTATGAGGGATTACTTTAGTATCCCCTTGATGTCTTCCATATGAGGTTTAGGATGCAACGCCATCTCTTCCTCCAAATTTTGAAAGTTGTCTCCGACCATGACAACTACTCCACATACAAGGCATTGGAAAACTATGTTACGTTTGATGGGTATGCAAAATGTGGTAGCTTGCATTCGTTTGCTTGCATATGGTTGTGGTGCAGATGCGTGACATGAATACGTTTAAATAGCAAATAGCTCTCTTTTAGAAAGCATGAGGCATTTTTGTGATGCCGTGGTGGTAATCTTTGAAGAAGAATATTTGAGGGCTCCAAACGAAGAAGACAAGGTAAAAAATCATGGCTTCCCGGGTATACTTTGGAAACTTGGATTGTATGCATTGGAAATGAGAAATGTGTCCTATGGCATGACAAGGTACACATATAGGTCATAAGAAGAAACCTACGATAATTTTGTAAGTCATCACCCATAGAGACTTGTAGATTTGGCACACATTTTTTGGTATGGCAGGTTCAAACAATGACGTCAACGTGCTTCAACATTCTCAAATATGCGTGGTGATGCTCCTTGTTGCAATTACACCGTGAATGACCTCCAATACAAAATGGGTTACTATATAGCTGATGGATTTATCCTAAATAGGCTACACTTGTGCAAACAATCCCTTATCCAACAACTCAAATGGAAGGATTCTTTAATTTGCTAAGATGTAAGAAGCATGTCGAAAAGATGTCGAGGGTGCATTTGGTGTCTTACAAACTAGGTGGGGGATACTCAAGAGGCTGGTGCAAATGTGGAATAGGGATGACATTAATCGGATAATAAAGACATGTATTATTTTATATAATATGATTGTCGATGATGAGTGAGAGATTGATATCGAAGATTGGCAAATTGATATTTCTTGGGAGCCCACAGTCGCATTGCATATTGCAGAAAATTGACATGAGAAAATTGCAAGAAGACTCAATACATTTCGTCGTATTCATAGCGGAGAAACTAATTTTCAACTAAGAGTTGACCTCATCAATCACCTTTGGAATATCGTTTGGATCAAGGAATGTAGCATGAGAGTTATCTATGTTATTAGTGAGTATTATTTATGTTTGTTCTATAGTTTGAGTATTATTTATGTTTGATTTCATGTTGTTTCAAGACAATTCAAATTTAAATTACAATATTGGAAATGAATTAACAACAACAATGGAATTGAAAGAACTAACAACATTGAAATTAATCTAAGTAGTAGAAGCATCAACCCCACTAAAAGCACCACCACCAGCCACTAAAAGCACCATTTGGAGTTCCAAACGTTCCACTCTCTCTCCTTTGGTGAATTATCTCTAATTTCATCATCTTGAAGCATTCAACAACTTCCGGGTTAAGAGTCAAAGTATCTTGTGCTAGTATTTTGTTATATTATTTCCACTTCTTGAGCTCTATCAACTTCACCCTATTGGTAGTGGCATTCGTCATTTGTGTCGAATACTTCTCAATCATCTTGTAACGCAACAACTTGTTTAGGAAATAGATCAATTAGAATGCCACAAAGAGTTTTCGGTAAAGTTGTAGGAATAGAAGGCACGACTTCGTCATCTACATCGAGAATGATGTTGGCTCATCTCCTTGTTGTAGTGGTGGACCAGCTCTCCAATTCTTCATTCCATTTTGGATTTTCCTTGAGGAAGACCCAACAATGCTCAAATTGAAAGTATGAGTTATGAGCCAACGAATATATTGATTTTGTATCAGCCAACCGATCTTGGATCGTTGTGCCACTTGTTGTGGTCCTCTCCGAAGTGGAGATAATTCCCGCCCATTGGTTGCAAACTTGTTGGATGTGTTCAAATTGAGTAAACACCGAATCCTGCTTGGTTCACTTGTTGTTTTCAACTCTTTCTAAAAATTCTCATATATTCTCTCCCAATAGTGTGTGACTCGTTGCCCCGCACAAACAATTGGATATTCATTAACATATATCCATCCCTTGCAAAGAGCCTTGCCTTCTTTAATTGATAAATTTGTGGACCTTGTAGTAGATTTCTTTCCTTTTGATGTGGTTGGTTGTTCATTTGGATTCATTTTTGTAGTTAGAGTAGATAGAAATTTTGTGAGAATTGTGAGAAAATGGTGAGAGTTGTGTGAAGTAGGTGTGTATAAATATGCAATTTCATAAAAACTAGCCGTTGGAATGATCTAGACTATATAGACAGCAGAGTTCGTTACAACTTAATAGACAGACGACATAGTTTCTGTCGTCCGTCTCCCAAACTTAACAGCTGCTAAAAAACGTGATTGGAATGATTTTTTTTTTTTTTTATTTTGGGCAGTTAAATTTGGTTTGGCAAGCTAAAATTTAGCAGCCCAATTTAGCCCATTCGACTTACTCTGAAAGTTATCTTTTGCTTGCTTGAATTGTTTCACCCTGAGAAACCAGTATTTAATTCTAAACAATCTGAATCCACTTGCTTCCTCTAAGCACAAAGCTGTTTGAGGGGTGGCCAATTCAAATTGATAGAGATTTATATTTGAGCCGACCCACACCCTATCCCTTTTTCTATTAAGCTACAAATGCTTCAATCACCCAATTAACAAAGAGGAATTCTTTATTACCAAAAAAAACAAAGAGCAATTATGCTCTTCCCAAATGTGGTTATGTGGGACTGAGAGCCTATTTTAAAAGTTTAAGCTTATTAGGCGTCCAATTATAGCTATAAGCCCAGA
The DNA here is from genome assembly GCF_015680905.1 of Coptis chinensis. NCBI lineage: Eukaryota > Viridiplantae > Streptophyta > Magnoliopsida > Ranunculales > Ranunculaceae > Coptis > Coptis chinensis. The sequence continues at coordinate 18,281,259 of NC_141456.1, read as the reverse complement.
TTGATGACCTGATGGGCCTAATTGTAAAAAATTGGCTTTCTCTATAATCCTGACTACACTACAGCCCAAAAACCTTAGATGGGCTCTTTTTTTTTCCCGCTTAGCACACATCATCATATTTTATTTTATTTTTTTGATTGGTAATAAAAGTCCATTTTAAATAAGATTAGTAATATTTTGATATTGTCAGGGTTTAAACTCCAGACCTTTAGTACCATCACCCAAAGATTTTACCAATTTTACTAGTTGACACCTACAACACACGTTGTCATAATAATATTAAACTTGTCCCAGCTTACAATCAAGAGCAAATATATGTTGAAAGTGAACCCAAGTTTAGACTCCTAATAGTCCGCATAGCCAACTTATGTGCCTCCCCATTGAAAATTCTACTAATCCAATGAAAATTAACTATACTACTTAAACTAAACTAAGATTACTAATTGTGCTACCGTGGAGGTTGTTACTATTGGTTCCAACTGCAAGGCAATACTAATATCAACATTGAAAGGGCTAAGGGCTGAGTTTCAGATTCAAAGTTTGATCCTCTCCCTCAATAAAAAAAAATAGTTGGCTTTGAGAGCAAAGTGTATAGTCTCCGCTACAACAAACTTTGCTTCTTCAACATCCCTAACTTTAAAAATTATGAACAATGTTGCACCACATATATTTTCCTTCCATATATCCCAAAGCAATGACTCCAGGGCACCTTATTTCCCTCATGCAAACCTTGTCAAAAGATGCATCAAATCTATCATTAGCATAGCAAAAACTAGTAAGTTCAATTGGGTTGGCCCATAATTATAATTGGTCTTGTAATTGTAAGTTGGTTAAGTGTTAAGGATTCGAATGGAAGGCAAATGCTTAAAAGTAGGAATTTTTAGTATGGCTCAATGGGCTATAGCTATTTATTGGGTTTTTATTTCGTTTGAATATGGAATTTGAAATCAAGGATTTCCAAGCCCAAATCAAACCTATAAGGGCATCACCAATTAACCAATACTAGTTTGTGTGCACACGCGTTACGCAATTTTTTTTTTCAGTTTACATGTTATTTTTCCCCAGTGGACAGCTGACCAGCTAAGTGAGTTGGCTTTTGCGGGAAGCACACCTCAATAATATTAGTAGAGATGTAACTCTATTTAGATTGTGGTGATTTTGTAAATTATATTTAGCCATTTATAGACATTTCATTTAGATTAAAATTCAATGGATTATTTTAACTGAGTACTCGTGTAGTCATGTTAATTATGTTAGTTTTTTTCAAAGGGAAGGATAGAACCACTCCCATTATAGCTGTGTTTACCACAAAAATCCCTACTAGCTTCCTTAGTCTCTCTCTTTTCCCTAGCCTCACTTTTTCTTTCTCTCCTCCTCTCTTTCCTTTCCTCCCTTCCTTTGATTCACTGTTCCTTTTTATATCCTTCGCCTTTTCCTTCCATCCGTTGATCTCCCTTCTATCTCACGGTCGACTTTCCCACACCTGTCCCTTTAGGGTTCCGCGGCCCGGATCCTATACACTCCAACCCTTCTTTCTTATCATGCCTTCGGTTTGACCCTGATAGCCCCTGGATCCCCTGTCTTTATGTGGCCCACATTCTTCTAGAGTGCCGTGAACTTGCTTCGATGTTTCTCGTTCTCCTCTCCTTATTCCACTTTGGGCCCTAAGTCATGGCATCTCATTGGTCATAAAATAGGCTGCTACAGATGTCCCCTCTCGGCCCTCGGATCTCTAGGGGTCCGCGAGCCGAGACTCACCACCTGGCCGTGAGATGAGTTGTCCCATCTGGGGTCTTCCACTCATTATTTCCTCTGGCATCTATGATCATGCTTCTGCCTTGGACTCTGAGTCTATGAACACGTGTCCTTGGGCACGTGCCCCTCGACGCATGCGTAACCACCCTTATCTCTTCGGTTTTCATGCGGACAGGTGTCCTCTTTCGTATGGTCCTTTCTCCCATCCACGTGTTTTCTCTTCCCCTTTTTGCCCTTGTCTCTTAGTATCCCTCCCAAAAGACTCCTCATGCAATCCTTCACCTTCCCTATTCCAAAACTCTTCCCATTCATTCTCATTTAATCACTGCTTTCTTTTTCATCCTTTGCACAAGCTTCACCTTTTCTCCTCCTCTCCGGTATAGCTCCCTTTGCGTCTGGCCCTCGTTCCACTATTGAACCACTCTTAGCTGTTGCTTGATACTAATCAGGTTTGTGACTCTCCCTTTCCTTCCATTTAAAGTGCATTTTCATCGATCACGCTTTTCCTCTTTTGTTTTTCTTCTTTTTTTTTTGTTTTTTTTTGTTTGTGATTTATTATTTCGCTCATCCCCCTCTCTTTTGAGGGCCATCCATCAACTAAGTTCCCCTTTTCTTCCATCTTCTTGTTCCTATCATGTGTGATCCGGATTCAGGTAGCTCATCCGCTACCAGATCAGCTAGATCTGGGTCTTTGTCCCCTTAATCCATCAGTCAGTCTGCTGAATCGGGATCTACCAGCCCATCCTTTGAACGGTCAGAGTCCCCTAGACCTGAACCACCTCATCCATCCGCGGCCCCCTCAACCTCTAGAAGACCACCCGTGCTTCCACCTCCACCTTCTTATTACCGCAGACCTAACCTTGTCGCGGTCCAAGCTGCCTATATGGTATTCCCGGAGATGTAATCTTAGAACATGTGCCTGGCGTCACCCACTTTCCTCATCTAGTCCCACTGCGACTAGGGTTTCTAATAGCCACAATGGGGCAAATAGTGGCTGGACTGCGATTCCCCTTGTCTATATTGGATGTTGAAGTTTGCAACCACTTCAACATACCGCCGTGTCAAGGCAGCAACTTCTGGCGAATCATGTATGCCGCGAACTATTACAACAAATCAAATACTCCACAGATTTGCCTGCATGACATCACCGCCCACTACTTCATAAAGAAGAGCACCAAACTTGGGAGCGTAGGATATCAATCCTTCTGTGTGCATCCGCGGAAGAAGTCCTTCGTTCTCCGCGTCACTACCTCTGATAAAGTATGGCACCACTACCCCCTATATGTGTCGGGGAACTTCCTTTCCGCGGATCTACCTCCTGAATTATCCTTAAGGCACTTCCATTTTCATGAAAGCAGTGAGTGTGGCTGGCTGCTGTGTTTGAATTTTTGAGGATCCCTGTATTAACACATCTACTCGTTTATGTTTCAAGTTGGAAACCAGATTCGTAGTCCCAAATATACACCGGTGTTTCTTCTGAGATCTTCACTCGGCTCCGAGACCTAGGGAGCAGTCAGTGCGACATTCTCGACATTGATCCTGACAAGGGTAGTCCGCTCCCTCTAGACCCTTTGCTCAAATACATTGGCAAGTATCATGGTCCTCTATACCTGTTGCCGTCGCCCAAAGAAAGGAAACCTAAGCCTTCTCCCCCCAAAGGCCGGAAAACGAAATGCCCAGTTCATCAGTCATTTGGGTTTACCACCAAGATCTCTCACTCTCAAGCACTTGACCGGAAGGTCGCCGCCACCACGACGCGTAAATCTCCCCCCGCCACTTCTCCAACCAACGCCGATACTATCCCGAGCTCGTAATCTTCCATTTCTGACTGGGAAGACGACTTTGCCTGTCCTACAGCCACCTCTGCGGACATGGACATTACCAAACTTAAGCTTTGGGATAGCGACTCTGAAGGTGATGCGCCCAATGACACAACAGCCAAGGGTCCTCATGCTAAAAAAACTAGGGTCGCCGCTTCCACCGCCTCGGCCAGCGAGTCTCGAATGGATTCTCCGCGGCCCATGGCTTCACCACGCCGCTCTGATAAAGAGGCCACTGGGCCAGTAGAAATTTGGCATCCATAATATAAGGCTAGGGACCGGGACATCACCACCTGTGACTCCACTTTGGACAACCCTACAATGGCCGCGTCCCTATTCTTCAGCTCCCACCTCCCTAGGGATCAAGCTTATGGGGATTCTGGCTCCTTCGCCTCCCACCGGGCTGCGATTTATACTGGATGGGAAAGGGTATGCATTTCCCTTTTTTCCTTTTCCTTTCTCATTGTTAATTTCCCCTAACTTTATCCTCATCTCCAGCTGAGCCTCATGTCGGTTACGTCATCCGCGGCCTCACCAACACCCTGGATGCGCTAGAGACCGTAAAGAATAAGATCCACGGTCCGGAGGGGTGGAAGGCGAAGTATGCACAACTGGAGAAGGAACGAGATGACGCCCGCCTCGTAGCGCTTAAACATCACCAGGAATTCCAGCGCGCTGAACAAGCTCACAAGGACTATGTGGCTGGCGTCACCTCAAAGCTGGAGAGCCAAAGGGAGGCAGATAGGGTCGCTGCTCAGGCCGCCCTAAACAAGTCATTGACGGACGCCACTAAGCACTTCAAGGCCTTAGCCTCCAAGAAGATTGCCTGGGAGCTAAAACAACAACTAGAAGCCCTTGCAGCAGCCAACTGTCTCCTCCCCGCCCAGCCTCCAGTTCCTGCCATTCCAGACTCTGTAGCTCCATCCCCAACATCTGAGCCAGAAGCTGTCGTCTAGCCTGGGTGGCAACCTCCCCCATTGATGTTGATGAAACTATTGCGGAGGAGGATGGGGGGCAGCCATCAGAGGATGTGGCCGAAGATCCAAAGTGAAGATAGCTCCAGTGTTTTTGTAATGCACTTTTAGTCTTGTATTCCTGGGTACTCCCAGAGGTTATGATAGAACTTGTTTCCTGTCCAACAATTGTTTTGGATTTGTTTTCTGATCTACGTATCACTTTTTTCTTAGCATATTGCACATTACTAATTATTACATAAGTTCCTCACATCAGGCCAACACTTGCCTATCATACATATTCATCCTACCATATTGTTCCTTTAACAGCTGCTAAAGCTGTCTGGGGGTAGCTCAGTCTACCCCCTGGTTGAATTGGGACCTCATTGTCTGCTGCCATGGAGATGCTCGGGTTGCTTAGTTTGCCCCCAAGTTGAATTCATACATCATCGTCCACGAAGGGCTCATTCCCCCACTTCCATGGAGATATTGGGGGCAACTCAGTTTTCCCCCAAGTTGAATATGGAGATGTTGGGGGCAGCTCAGTTTGCCCCCAAGTTAAATATGGAGATGTTGGGAGCAGCTGAGTTTGCCCCCAAGTTGAATTCGGACCTCATCGTCCGCGGAGGGCTCATCCTTCCCACTGCCATGGAGATATTGGGGGCAACTCCGCTTGCCCCCAAGTTGATTATGGAGATGTTGGGGGCAACTGAGTTTGTCTCCAAGTTGAATTCGGACCTCATTGTCCACAAAGGGCTCACACCCCCCCCCCCAGCTGCCATGGAGATGTAGGGGCTGGGGCAGCTCAAATTGCCCCCAAGTTGGATTCATACCTCATCATCCGTTGTCTTTGGCCTAATCCAAATGCAAATGAATAAACACAAATCAGATGAAGGAAATTTGCTATCATTTTCATTAACATACTAAAGGGCTCAAAATATCATTACAAAGCTCGATGTTCACATCTCATGAAGCAAATAAACTTTCATTTAATTGAAAAAGTATACACAAAGTTACTCATGGAACTTCTTCAACATCCTGATGTTCCATGGTTGCTTGATGTTCTCTCCCAGGGGCGTCTGCAACCTATAGGTCCCGGACGTTCCAGCCTCTACCACGATATATGGTCCCTCCCAGTTGGGGCCCAACTTTCCATCTGTCTCCTTATTGGTGGCTGGGGTCACCTGCTGAAGCACACGGTCACCAACATTAAATTTCCGTGGCTTCACGCACTTGTTATATTATCTTTGCAACCTCCTGTGGTACTCTTCCAATCTAAGGCGTGTGGTGTCCCTCCTTTCCTCTGTAAGGTTCAGCTCCCCGGCCAATATTGCCTCATTAACTCCTGTTTCAACAGCTTTGGTTCTGGTTGTCGCGACTTCCATTTCCACCGAAATCACTGCCTCCACTCCATAAGCCATAGCAAACAGCTGATTCTCTGGTAGAAGTCCGCGAAGTCATGCGATATGCCCAAAGTACCCGGTGTAACTCCTCTGCCCAAGATCATTTGCGCTCCTCCAACTTTTTCTTTAGATTATCCATTATAGTTTTGTTTGAGGACTCTGCCTGCTCATTCCCCTCTGGATTGTAAGGGGCCGAGAACCCTTGCTTTACTCTGAACGCTTGGAGAAATGCTTTCACCTTCTCCCCTGTAAACTGGGTACCGTTATCCGTGATGATGGTGTGTAGGAGACCGAACCTACATATGATATTTTCCCATAGGAACTTTCTCACCTATTCCTCCTTCACATGTTGCAGAGCCATACCCTCAACCCATTTTGTAAAATAATATGTCGCGGCTAGCATGAACCTTCTTTTGCCGCTTGCCATGGGCAGGGGTTCGACGATATCCAACGCCCACATAGGAAACAACCATGAACTAAAGACCTTGTGCAAGGGTTCAGTTGGCGCGTGTATCAGCGGTGCGAAGCTCTGGCATTTCTTGCACCTCTTAGCATATTCGGTTGCATCTCTCTTTATGTGAGGCCAAAAGTTCCCCTGTGTTAGCAGCCGGTGAGCCATAGTCCTCCAGGCCGAATGACTCCCACACCCTCCTTCATGAATTTCCCCCAACACCTCTTGCACCTTCTGCGGTCCCAGACATTTCAGCAACGGTCAGCTGACACTTCACCGATATAAATTCCCATCCAGTAATATGTACCTCTGTGATACCTGCTCCATCCTTCTCCTTTCTCGCTTGTCCTCTATCTCTATCCCCGAAAGGAAACTCTTGATGGGTTCCATCCACCCGCTCTTACTCAGTAGTTAGCTATACCCCCTCTTCCTCTGTAGTACTTGGTTTGCTCAGCACACTAACTTCGATGGATTTGCCCTCGGTTCCAGGCAGTACCGCAGCAACATATGCCAATACATCGGTGTGTCTATTCTCTTCCCTGCCTATATGAGCAAAAATGATTTTTTTGAATTTGTCTGCCCTTCTCCGCAATACCTTCAAATACTTCACCATCCTTGGACATCGGGCCGCGAACCCTCTGTTGACCTGACATATTACCAAGTTCGAATCTGAATACACTATTAGCTCTCTCACACCCAGATCCCTAGCCAAGTCCAAACCTGCTATCACTGCTTCATATTCAGACTCATTGTTTGACGCAACAAAACCTAGCTTCATTGATAACTCCAGGCGAGTATTCTCGGGCGTGACCAACACCACCCCAATTCCATTCCCAGTATCGGTAGCGGACCCATCTGCAAAGACTCTCCATCTGTTCTGCATGTCCCAAGGATCCAGAGGGTCGTGGTTTTGGTCCACTTCCTGTTCCATAATCATCTCCTCCCCTAGGTGGGATCCTCGGCCGGAAACTCTGCCAGGAATTCAGCCATGGCTTGTGCCTTCTCTGCGGTCCTGGCTTGATACTCAGTGTCATACGAGCTCAGCATTACTGCCCATTTCAATATTCTCCCTGATTTCTCTGCCTTCAGGGCTTGCTTAAGTGGCAAGTTGGTCACCACTACCACCGAGTGAGCATCAAAATAAGGTTTCAATTTTAGGGCAGAAAAGATCAAAGCCAAGGCAAACTTCTCAATTCTACTGTATCTTGTTTCAGCGTCTAACATAGTCTTGCTCTGGAAGTACACCGACCTATCTACCTTGTCCGCTACCCTTATCAGCACTGAACATATTGCATACTTTGATACCCCCAAGTACAAATATAGCTTCTCCCCTTGCCCTGGGCGCGACAAGATCGGGGCCTTTCCCAAATACTCTTTCAACTCTTGGAAACCCTTTTTGTATACAGTAGTCTACTGAAAGTCGGTCGTCCTCCTCAAAAGTAGGTACAAATGTTGGCATTTATCCGAAGACTTTGATATGAATCTATTGAGAGTCGCGACCCTCCTGGCTAATCTCTACACCTCTTTCACATTCTGCAGAGACGACATTTCCAACAGTGCCCTTATTTGGTCTGGGTTTGCTTCTATTCCGCGGTATGTGACAATGTATCCCAAAAAACTTTCTGGATGTCACTCCGAACGTGCACTTCTCTGGGTTCAGCATCAGTTTGTGTCTTCGCAGTATAGATAATGTTTCACTTAGCCCTGTCAGATGCTCCTCCTTGGTCATACTCTTCTCTACCGTGTCATCTATGTAGATTTCCATTCCCTTTCTGATTTTGCTTTCGAACATCTTCTCCCCCACTCTCTGAAATATTGCCCCGGCATTCTTTAGTCCAAAAGGCATTCTGGTATAACAATACGTTCCCCCCTCCACTATGAACGCGGTCTTCTCTTGGTTAGGGCCATACATCATCACCTGATTGTAGCCCATTGATGCATCCATGAACGAGAAAATCTTGAATTCCGCGGTTCAGTCCACCAACTCATCTATCCACGGCATGGGGTAGCAATCCTTCGGGCACTCCTTGTTGACGCCCGTAAAATCCACGCACATCCTCACTTTCCCGTTCTTTTTGGGGTTCGCTACTACGTTTGACAGCCATTCATTAAACTTGCATTTGCGGATGATTTCAACATCTTTCAACTTCTTTACCTCATCTCGAATTCCTTGTGCATACTGCGGTTTCACGCCCCTCATCTTCTGCTGGACTGGTCAGACACCTTCCATCATATGCAATTTGTGACACGCGGACTCTGGATCCAATCCCTCCAAATCCTCGATTGTCCATGCAAACACATCGATATTCCCAGTCAACAAGGCAATCAACTTCCCTTTCCAATCCTTTGACAAACTTGTCCCCACATTCACAAACTTCTCCTCCTCCGCGACCCCTATATTCACTATCTCAATCTCATCCATTGTCTTGGCCCCGACGAGCAGCTCCTTTTCATCGGCCACGGCCTATAATTGCTATGCTGATTTGTCACCCTTTTCAGGCGCCTCTTTCTCTGGTGCACGGACTAACCCTTTTGTTGTCACATATTGGATGTTTTGTGTCGTGGCCTGATCACCCCTTATCTCATATGTTCCCCCATTAGTCGGGAAGCGGATCACTTGATAATAAGTGGATGGGATGGCCTTCATCTCGTGAATCCATTTTCTATCCAAGATTGCATTGTATTGCGAGTTGGTATCTACTATCATAAAATGGGTAAAAACTATTACCGGCAATACCAATTCCCCTAACGGCTCTGTCATGCTGCCGTTGAAGTCGAACAAGTTAGTTTGAGGGGGCTTTATTTGCTTACTTTCAATGCCCATCTCTTCCATCGCGCCTTTGAATAACAGGTCTACTGAGCTTCCGCAGTCTATCAGGACCCTTTTTACTATGTAATTACCCATCCCGATTGTGATCACCAGCGCATCCTCGTGAGGAGAGGTCACTGACTCCAGATCCTTCGGAGTGAACTTTATCCTGTCATTTCCCTTGCCAGCCCCTGGAACAAGTCGTGGACTACTCAGAACCTCATTTATCTGTTGAAGACTGCCTGTCCTCCTCACCTTATCTCTGTGGGCATTCCTCCCCAGTGTTTCTCTACTAAAAATAACATTAATCGTACCCAGGATCCTAGCCACGGCCGACACTCTTTCGACCGGCTGCACCTCCTTGATGAACTCCTTCAACTTCCCTCACTCAATCATTCTCTCTACTAACCATTGCAACGCAAAGCATTCATTGGTGGCGTGATTCCAGACCTGATGATATGCACAAAACGACTTTCCCTCTATTTCCCTGGGTGTGTTCCATGGTGCTTCATAATACAGCTGTCCATTGATTAACGGCAAGATTTCTTCCAACGATTTGTTCAGTGGTGTTAGCTCTATTTCGCGGTAAGGTTTTCTCTCTCTGTATTCTCTTCTGGCTTGCTCCCTACCTCTTTTTGCTTTCTGTGTCTCCCCTTGTAGGTTCCCCCCTCTCATTCCGCGGTCCTTTCTCGGTCTCTCCGGTTCTCTACTCCCACAGCATGTACTGACTTCTCAGGCTTTTTGTGTTCCTTACTATTCCTCTATAAAATATCCTCGTATCTTATGTATCTCTCTACCTTCATATATAAAGCATGTAAGGTAGTAACCTCAATCTTGGGCACCAACTCATGGACTCTGGTTCCCTATTTCAACCCATGTTGGAACACTATGACCGCGGTGCGGTCATCTAAGTTCTCCACTCGTAGTGTCTCTTCCTTAAACCTACACAAAAAATCCCTAAGTGTCTCGGTGGGCTTCTGCTTGACATTAAAGAGATCTGCGACATCTACTACCCTCTTTTTCTGATGGATGAAGTGGTTTATGAAGGCTTGCTCCAGCTCCTCAAACCTTCGTATACTCCGTGACTCAATCGATAATACCAGTCCGAGGCTCCCCCTTTCAAACTGGTAGGAAACATCATACAGCGGAGTCCATCGTACTTCTCCTCTTGCCATAGTGGCATCTGTTGCCTGAAGTGGTGCAAATGGTCCACCGGGTCTCCTTTCCCGCCATATCTCTCGAATCAGGCTTGTGCGAACCTCTTAGGTACCTCAGAATTCCAGACTGAGTCAGCTAGTGGTTCTAATTCAAGTTGGCCACCACCTTCTTTGTTGCGCCATGTTTTTCTTTTTTCGCCGTGCGGTTTGTCTCTCTGTCCCTTTCGATCATTGCCTGTACCATTTCCATGGTGATACCTCCCGCGTTGTTCACTTTGGGTTCATAAGGAGGCTCCTCGCCTTGCCCATCCACTTCACTACCCTCAGGTGCTTCTGTTCCCATTCCCCCCTGAGTGGTTTCCCTTTCTCTTCTCAACTTATCATTTTCCTCTCTAAGTCTCCCTATCTCTTCTTGAAGCAACCTGGTCGCTTCCGCCACCGGGTCCTCGACCTCCTCCTCCATTTCTTCATTTTGAACACTCACTGCTTCCTCCTCAATGGCTTCAACCATCACCCTTCTGGGCCTCCCTCTTCTTCTTTCTCTTCCTCTTCCTCTCTTAGCTACAGTAGCCATACTCTACTCTCTCTCTCTCTCTCTCTCTCTCTTTTTCTTAACAGATCGTGGACCAACTCATCCCCACAGACAGTGCCAAATGTGTTTACCACAAAAATCCTACTAGCTTCCTTAGTCTCTCTCTTTTCCCTAGTCTCACTTTTTCTCTCCACTTTTTCTTTCTATCCTCCTCTCTTTCCTTTCTTCCCTTCCTTTGATTCACTGTTCCTTTTATATCCTCCACCTCTTCCTTCCATCCATTGATCTCCCTTCTATCTCACGGTCGACTTTCCCACACCTGTCCCGTTAGGGTTCTGCGGCCCGGATCCCGTACATCCCATCCGTTCTTTCTTATCGTGCCTTCGATTTGACCCTGACACCCCTTGGATCCCCTGTCTTTATGTGGTCCACATTCTTCTAGAGTGTTGTGGACTTGCTTCGGTGTTTCGCTTTCTCCTCTTTTTATTCCACTTTGGGCCCTAGGTCATGGCATCTCATTGGTCATAAAATAGGCTGATACAATAGCCACTCCCAAAATATATGTACCAAGTCATATCTCATCCTACCACTTGAATTAAATGTTGATATTTTGTAGATATGATCTCCCCACCATAAATAACATGCCCAACAAATTTCGGCCCATTTAAATATGTCTAATATAATCAAATGTTATTATGAAATTGGGAAATTCTAAACCGTTAGATAAACGTTCAAAATGAAACACTAGTTTTCGCAAGATTAGACATATTCAAATATGATGAAATTTTGTGGGCATGCTATCCATTGTGAAAATATCATATCCACAAAAAATAGGGTCTTAATTCAATTTGCAAGTGAATGAAGTGGCTCTAATGAAAGTAGTTTTATCCGTAAATAAAATTGATGGGCTTGTCATAGGCCCACTTAGAATGCCTATTGAAGGAGCCTGAAGTCAAAGAATTTAATGAATACACATGAGTGACACGTACACTTAGGGTGTGTTTGTTATGATGGAAACACTATGGAAAGGAAAATAAGAGTGGTCCACCTTTTCCATAGTTTTTAAGGTGTTTGTTTACCCATGGAAAGGAAATGGGCTTTTCCATATGGAAACAAAATTATGGAAATGGAAAAGGTTTTGTGTCCTTAGCTAACCCTTGAAAATTTTGTGGAAAGGAAAGGAAAGAAAATAAATAGATAGGGACTTACTACTAATACACCCATGACCCAACAATATAATTATTCATTTCCATAGCTTTTGCAAACAAACATGATTATTCATTTTCCCAGTTTTTACTTTCCTTTTTCCAGTTTACCAAACACATACCATTTAAAATTATTTCCTTTCCATTCCATTCCATTCTATTCCATAGTGGACCACTCATTTTATTTCCTTTCCTTTCCATGAGTTAAAATTTAACAAACACACCCTTATTTTACTTCCATGTTTTCTTCAAGTGTGGGCCAACGTGGGTTTAGAAATGAAGCGCATTTAATGAATTAGTAGTGTGATGCACTATGCACGTGTTTTTTGCATCGCTAATTTGTAAATGAACAAAAGTATAAAAGCAATTCTACTAAGCTAAAAAGTAAATTTATTTTATTTGTTAGAATGTGCACGTAGGCCACTTGTTCGGACTCATGTGTTTTGGAAAAATATATGTTGAATCTAAATAATATATTTGCCCTTAGAGAGCGGTTCCTCTATAACCGGGTACAGAGATCAATCTTTGTACCACACACACACCTATCTCGTATCTTGACGCACACACACACATCTCGGAGCACACACACAGGTATCGAGGCACACACACATTTCGAATTTGAATGAACGGCGAGATAATACGGTTACAGAGATGATCTCTGTACCCGGTTGTAGAGATCTCGAGTCCTTTTGCCATTAATATTAAATCAAATTTACTTGAATTTTTTATTTGAATTTTTGTAATTTAATAAATAGAGTACAGGCAGTCAAAAGAAGTAGTTGAAAAGTTATATAAAATAATATATTTTACTATTGGGGGACTATTGTCTACGGATGGAAGCCATGATTTTTAAAGTAGTTTAAGATAGGGTCTACAAATAATATATAATGCGATTACCAAAACTGCCCCTGTCTAATATGGAAATGCTTGCTTGGAAAAGAAGGGTAAATAAGTAATTAAAGGGGGGCGAAGTTACTGACAGCCTATTTCAGCCGTAATTGAGGTGTGACTTAAGCCTTACAAAAAAAAAAAATGCTAATTTGAGAGAGGAAAAATTGGACAGGGAGCCGGCTAAGTGAGTTGATTTCAAGTAGGTGTGGCAGTTTTGGATTGGGTTGGCCATAATTGAATTCGGGTCAATTAAGGGTTGACCCGCCATATCTGTTATATAAATGGGTTAGGTTCGGGTTAGTTGTCAAGTTAGACGGGTTGTGCATGTCATCAACCCAGTGTTCTAAAAATCGGTCTAGGCGGTTTCTAGGCGCCAGCCGGTGCCCAACCGACTCGCTTAAGCCTAAATCGGTTAAAAAATGGTCTAGGCGGGCTAGGCATATTAATCGACCTCTAGGCGGTCTAGGCAGGTCTAGGCGGTCCGATTAGTTGGGCTAGGCGGTTTATTCGACTCAAATTTTATTTTATTTCAAAAAATATAATTAAATGTCGAAAATAAAAGGCCCATGAAGGCTTAACATTTGAATGAGTTTAAAAAACTAGAGCCCAATGTAAATTATATGCCACTATAAGAAAGAGAATGTGTTTTTATATGAAGTCGCTATTTGGACTCCCTATTCAACTCGAGCAAATCACTTGTCACCTTCTTCAACTGTTACGCCATTTTGTAATAAATACTTTTGTTTGTGTTTATTTTTTTGAATTATAGTAAATGTTTGGTTTCTTCACTTCTTGTAGTATGGTGTGTACACAACTATATATTATAATATATTTATTAGAAGAAGAAGAAAAAAAAAAAAAAAAAAAAACCCCGCCTATCCCTTAGCTCGTCTAAGCGTTGCATAGAAAGCCTAGGCGCTCACCCACCGCCCGATGCGACTACCACCAGCGTCCTTTAGAACATTGCATCAACCCGACTACCCGTGTAACATGTTTATTAGTTGCATATGATAAGTATTTTGGACTTTAATTTCCTTTTGTTTGCCTCAAAAAGTTTCAATAATTCTTATTTATTCTGCATTATCTTGCCTTAGAGTTTGGAAAACAATTGCTATCATTTTTACTATTGGTGAAACAGAATTATATTAAAAATTAGAAAGTTATAGGTAGTTTAGGTACAAATCAAAATTGAGAGCTCAAAAGTACATACATTAGAATTCCGTAAACAATTATGTATCATTATTCAATTTCAATTGATGTGTAATTGAGTTATGGATGGTTTTTGAGATTTGATAAATATATATTTTTTAATCTATTGTAAAGAAAGTTGTGAAATAATATAAATTTTGCATACAGATTATCTATGAACCCGATCTGAAATTGATTCGAAATTGACCTGCTAACTTAGTGGGTCACCCGTTGAGTAATCCGTTATATAGACGGATCGGGTTTGGATTTGACAAACTTAACACGATTAGTAATTGGGTCGGATTTAGGTTTGTTCTTTTTACACGTAACCCAAAGTCCCAAATATCAAATATGACACGACCACAAATTCGAAACAATCCGACCCATTGCGCTGCCACCCCTAGCTTCAACTTTCAAGGGGCAAGCCTAATTAATATAGTAGAGATGGGGCATTTATTGAATGGGCCCCTTCCTGTGGTAGACATATGAAAACACATAGGAATGGAGTAACTTGGACCCTTACCAAAAAGTTTGATAGTTGATACGCATCATCCACAGCCCATTTCGTCTTTGATACACACGCCAAACTTTTGAGATACTAATGAGATGATAAAGGGAATGTTGCCAATCTTCAAGGAGCCTGAATATGTGCATCTGGTATTAAATTAGATATTCGATAAGGGAATGTTGTTTCAGAATAGTTTACAAATCCAAATGTTGAGTCCAGTGAGATACACAGTCCCATTTAGGGGTGCCAACGGGTCGGTTCTGGGTTGGGTTTTAGCGGTTTCAGTTTGGGTTTTATTATTTGCGGTTCTATCAGTTTCGGTTCTCAACGGTTTTAGTATGAGAATTATAGAACCCAACCCAAAACCATAAAAACCCACAGTGTTTTATCGGTTTCGGTTCTAATTCGGGATTTTATTATTTATTATGATTATTAAACAATTTCAATCATTTAAACACTAAAACTTGTTTTTATTTTTATTTTTTTCTTTTCCTACATGATAATATTTTATGTATAATTAGTGATGTATCAACAATCATATTTACATCAATCTATGAACATATATCAATCATACACATTAAAACATTTACCATTCATGTGATAATTTCAAACTTTGATATAGAAATTAAAATAATCAAATATCTAACTCTAAAAATTTGATTTTTTTAACGTGTATACACATATATTTGTTTCCTTGTATTAACTCGATTGTGTACACGTGCAATCACATATATTTGTTACCTTGATATATTTTACGCACATACGTACACATATATTTATACACGTGTATTAACTCGCATTTTAAATCGAACATGCGAGTACATGCATTTTACAATTACATCTCATCACTAATTTTTAACATGAACACTACATATTGGTTTATAATAAGTGTGTACCACAATATATCAATCATGTGTATCATATTTAAATATACACGTGCATAAGTTAATAAATATAAAATGTATTAGTTAATTCATAATATACACGTTGATATTATTTAAATATACACGTGCATAAGTTAATATATATAAAATGTATTAGTTAATTCATAATATACACGTTGACATTATTATTAACATCTATCTATGATATAACGTATAGTTATAAAATATACATTTAACAACACACATTCACTTTTATGCTATATATATATTTAATAAACTTTTATACTTAAAAAACATATTTTATATTATAATGTATGAGTTTGATTATCTCAAATGTAACATAATACTAAATTGTATATATTGAAATCATAATAATCGGTTTCAGTTCCGGTTAGGATACCCACGGGTTTTTTTACTATTCGGTTCTACGGTTTTGGTTATTTATCGGTTCGGTTCTTAATGACCCATTTTAAATAGGTCTAACTTTTTAAGACCCAGAATCGGAACATTTGGTTTCGGTTCCAGTTCGGTTCCGGGTAATCGGGTACCCATTGGCACCCCTAGTCCCATTACTTTGTCCAAAGTCCATTGGCCGTTTAATTTAATCAAACTAATTTATGATTTGGGTTGAAAGGGAAATAAGAAATTAAGAGCAATTAATTGTGGAAATAATAGGGTGATCTTGGATGTACCTAACAAAACACTCCTGTACCCAACTTTAAAATAAATAAAAAAAATAATTTTAGACACATTTAGCTTCCTAAATTACCTTTTTTTTTTATTAGACGTACCCAAGATATTTATTGACTAAAACAAGTCATTTATTTTACATAATTCAGAAGAAAAAGACTACCCGGGTTTTTTTCTTTTTCTTCTTCTCCAATAACCTCTTATTATTTTATCTCATCAATAAATATGCAAACACCCACTTTTGATTTGAATCAATCATACCAAAGTAATGAGGATGAATACAAACCAAACGAGGATGAAAAAAAAAATTCAAATCAAAATTTTGACGAATGGGAGAACGCAGAAGACTATTATATTTTGGATTACTATAATGAACAGATACAAACAGCAAACAAAAATGTGAGTTTGTTTGCAATATTAAACAAAGTGCTATTTTTTTTTTTTTTTGGTGCATACCGAAAGTATAAACCCTAAACCATTTTTTTTTTTTTTTTTTTTGATAAAATTTTACTTTGAACAGCCTCATCCTATTAGCAGTGCATCTCCAAATGCATTGTCTTTGCTTCAACTGAATTATGAGTGAAGTGAAGTGTTGATTCTTTGAAATATAAGGAAGACTGGAGGGTGATTCTAAGGTGAAGGCAGTTGCTTATGAGAGAACAAATAGTCGACAAAAGAAGAAGTGGAAGTGGGAGATCATTTGCTACTGACATAACTTGGGTTTCATAATTGAGCACAATCTAAGACCAATATCACAGTGATCTGAACTTGAATTTAACAGGGAGAACAGGCGTGCCCACTTTCAATGAAATATAGAGCTCTGTAACAGTAAACATACTATATATGGTGGCATGGATCACGCTTACATGCAAAATCCTACACTAAAACTTACATAACTATAGAAGCAATCACTCTTCTTAGCTAAGTTCATTACAACGACACAAAGAGCAACAGAAAGAGGAGGATCAATGGTGAGGAAAACATCTCAAAAGATAAAAGACACTTTTCTTGTATCATGATATTAAACCCAGATGGATTCGAACCATCAACCTCTCAACTAGCTAGTGAGCGCTCTTTCCATTTTGAGCTTATGCATCTACTGATACCAAACACAGGGAAACAAACATTTATTTTGATAAAGTAAATAAAAATCATCTAAAGTCGTTTACATCGTTTACATCACAACTAAAAAAATATCTTAGCATAGATGGGGGATCTTATCACAGCACGGGGAAAACAGAGACAAGCATTTGATTATATTAGCAGCATAGCAAGAAGAGGGTACAGGAGCAAAGAAAGACACAACACAGCTAGTGCATCAAGGAATATCATCAAAAAGTGAAAAAATTCGAAGCAAGTGGAAAGAAGTGGAGATGGTTGCTGGTGTTGTTGCTGTTTTTGTACTTGTTAAGGATACTGCTGAGGCCATTGCTGTTGATACGGTGAAAATGGTAGCCAATAAACATCTGAATAGCAAATCGTTCGTCAATACCACCTCTCCGGGCCTACAAATGAGGAAATTATTAGGCAATATGAAAGCACGGCAGCATCAAGTAGATATTTAAAAAATAATTGGCGCATTTGGAAGGTCAAGAAAATCAAGTTGTAGGTTATATACCACAGATTTATTAAGTAATGTAAAGATACCATAATATATCTACTATAACTTTGTGGGAAAATAAACTTCAGGAAATTTCTGATGCATGATCAGGGGTAAAAAATTCAAGATGTGTTTGTAGCAAAATATATCTACTATAACTTTATGATTACTTGTTGGTTATAACTATCTGTGAGTGAAGAATTTTCAGTTGCTAATGATTCTGCTAAGGCTCTTGAGGCATTCAGATCTCGCTCCATAGAGAACTTTGCTTGTGTCAGATCTTCAATATGCTGCAACAAAAGACACCGTATGTCAAGACAAGCAAATTGAGTCAACTTTATTGATTCTCAACAGAAAAGGGTACAGAGAATAATGAACATTAAGTGGTTCCTCAATCTGCAAAATAACCCATATATATCCTTGGATAAAACCTATTGCAGATGTTCTACACGTGAAGGGCCCAATAGATCCAACAAGTAATCATAGTTGCTAAGTTAAGGGCTACCAAGGAGATGAGAGATATTGTACTGAGAGTGATAAATGTAAATTGAATAGTTTACCTACGAAATGAACGATGAATTCAAAACGTAAGTAAACTAAAACTAAACTTTTACAAGTCTCAATTATCAAAGTTTCTACTCTCTATGCGAATTGCACTAAGTGGAGTAGGAAGTTCGTTCCACTCCTAGTTCCCTAGCATGGATTGTTTTCTAAGTCTAAGAAATCAGTCTTAAGTCAATGAGAGCTTTACTGAAGGAATTATACTCACGATGCAATATGAAATTGATTAATTGAATTTAAACTACTTAATGCTATGGAAATATGATTGTTTGAATCTAGATAAAGAAATTAGAGGGGAATTGAATCCACCTCGACTCCAACTTAACAACCTAGCGTAGAATGTTATATCTCAATTCTCACGCTCTTCATGCGAAATTTCGAAGTCTAATCCCTAGTGTTCATGGCATTCTTACCGATACTAACTAGCATGTGAGGTCGCCCACCCATTCTCATGGCTAAACACGACCTTCTAGAGTGGAATAGATTCTACAACCAATTCTATACTAAACAACTAAGTCTTCATCAAGGCTTCATCAACCCCTCTAATGGAGGTTTTAGCCTTGAGTCATCAAAACATCATTTCCCATATTATTATAACTAAACATACTATCAAGATTCGAAATTTACTTAATTTAAAAACAATAATGAAATCTAATTTAATGACTAAAATGAAATAAGGACAGAATTGAAATTAGATCTAGAATTGAAATGACAAAATCGAAATTGATAAAGAATACTACTTTATTTATCTAATCAAATTGAAGAGCAAGATTCAAAGGTTTAATCTAATACAATAATTTAAATGGAACTAAACTTAATTAAAACAATTAAATCTAGATCTAGAAGCTATTCTAATGGCTACTTTCTATATAAGCTATCTACCCTAATTCTCTACTAAATAATCTACCATTAACAATGAGCTTCCTAACCTAACTGCCATTAACAAAGAGTCAAGCTTTTGTTTTTATACATCCAGATCCAAAAATCGTGCATGGGCTTGGAGCCATGTTTTGGGCCAGAGAATCAGGCCCAAAACCCAATTCTTTCAGTCCAAAAAGGCCTCTTCAGCTAGATTCGGCTTCAACAGACTTTTCGTCCACTTCTGCTCCTCTGATTGGATCAAGGCTTGGACCATTGCAAATCTCTTTCCGAGCCGGTCGTTTTGACATAAGGTAGGCCCAATTCGAGGTCCGAGTCCAAAGATATGGCATTCGAAGTTCTCACGACTTTTTGCTCCTTTATCTCGCTAAAGTGGCACATTTCACACATAATGGACTTTGAAGCCCGAAATGCATAAAAACACGTAATCAGTATTAACTCTTACTTATTATTCACATAATTGGTCTAACAAGATGATTATTAAGGGTTAAAACTACAGTTTTGGGCTCTTATCAAACCACCCCAAACAAAGATTTTGCTTGTCCTCAAGCAAAGATGAGAAATTAGAATAAGTGACCAAAAATGGAGTTCTAACTACTCGCTTTCAATCGAGTGCGCATTGCATTGACCATATGCAACAAGACCTTAAACCACTAGGAATTCCCTAGTGGACGAAGTTATAGCCTCGTGAGAGTTTTCCAATGAAGGTACTCACAAACTTCATCTATACTACAACGACTAAGAAAAAATAAAACTATTGTTTCCTTATTCATGCTCAACTATCTATACATCTCTAGCAATTGAATAAGAATAACCAAGTCGAAACCTAAGTTAATATATGCATAATAATCTATCATCTACAATAAACATATACACAATGAGTAGTACTATAAAATGTTTAGCGTGTTTGTTTCGAACTTCGGAATAGCCCCTTAAGTAGGTTCTCACAATAATAGTCAAGAAACAACACTCTGATTTTTCCACTCAAGTTTCGCTTACTCCAAAGGTACAAGTGGGCACACTTTACCTTACAATCTCAATGACAACCAGAAGTTCGAGTCGATCAAACACATCCGCCACTTACTATCACACTAACCTATTCCTAATTGAGCTAGAGGTCTTTATTAGGTGTTACTGGGATTAGGAGATGGTTTAAGAAGGAAGGAAATGGATATTCAAAAGGACAAGTCCGAGATAATAGAGTCTTCATATTATGTAACTAGAGAAAACCTTGTTATTTACTTTTGCTTCTACACTTTGTTTCCATCCTTAGCCATATTTTTCTTTTTATTTTCTTTGGCTTTTGACTCCTTTTTATTCTATTTTTTTTGAGTTTTTATTTTATTTCTATTTTTATTTTTTCTTTTTCTTTGGATGGAAACTTCTTTTCTTTATTTTCTCAAGCAACCCGACTAATTTTTGTTTACACGTGTTTTTCTCTTCTTCTTTTCTTCATCATTCTATTCTCCGGACTTATTCTAAATTGGGTAGGTTGATTTTTTTTTTTATTTTGTTTTGTAACAGGGGTAAAGGAATTGTGGTTTATGGAAGGGCTAATGAAAGGCTCATTTGGCGGAAAATAATTCATAGGTTTGAATTTCTGGCTATATCGATCCAAAGAGGGCCTAAATTCTCGCTAGGATATGGTTTAGTGATCAAGCAAGTGGACGTGTGATTTCTCTATCCCGATTTTACTTCTCCCTTGTGGTCATTTCTCAAATGTTTCACTCATATAAGACTTTAGGCTATATTCTCACAGGTTTGTAGAATAAGTACTCTAGCCTAGATTTCTAAAACTTATCGCTAACAATCATAGATACTCATGTAATATATTTATAGATAGATGTAAAGATTATTACCTATATATTAACCTAAGTTTCTAACAATTATTCTCGATGCAACAACTACATTGAGACTTCTAGATTGTTAAGAGCATGGAGAAAGAAACAATACCAATATTCCTAAGTGTATAGCATAACTTATTTATTTATATTTTTGAATTTTTGAAATTTTAACTAGAAAACAAATGCATATTATACATATTTATATCCTAGCAGATGTCTTAATTACACGTGTTTCTATGCCCCCAAACAAGAAGCATGTTTTGTCCTCAAAGCATTTAAATAAAGAGGGTAGGAAAAATACCATTGAAGCGCTGCGTGAAATTCAGAAACATCCGCAAAACAAGGTTAGAACGCACTAATATAGGAAATAAAAACTGACGCAACTCTATAAGAGTTCCACCCATTATGGGGTTAACAGAATTAAATTGCTTGGGACATAGGCGCACACTAACGTAAACTAAAACTTACCTCCACTCCCATTTGTTATTCGTCACCGTCATCCTCTACTTCTATAAAGAAGTGAGGCTCCTTCGCGATCTGCCATGCTATGATAATTTGCCGGCTTCACGCCATTTATCATCTATGGTTGCTAACCTATTAAGTGCCACTTGGTCCGATGGGGTGTAGGGTGCAACTTGGTGAGGTTGTATCCGCCACCCTTGCCAAGTCATTGCACGGAAAGATCGAATAATACTATTGGTGGGTCCGTAACCCTAATCCAATCCGCGAAACGTGTACAAAAACGGAAAGAAACATAGCATAATACGCGAAATTAGAACAGGCATAAGAAGGTACTTATGCCTCATGGTATGGGCTCGTGCTAAACTAGACATCAAAATTCTGGAAGGTCATAAACCGCGGCCCCGTGGCTAAAGCAAGGAAAACGGCCGCAAGTGGCGCCATTCACGTAAGAAAAACGCCATTCCCCTAAAATGTTTAGCATAATCCAAAACATAACAGCCCTATGTTCATGGACAAAGGCTACCAAGTGGTAACGCTATAGTCCCCTTGGTCCTCAATACGGAAAATGCCCGCCCCATAAGCCTCGTGCAAAACTCATAAGTGTAGACATGCATATTATCGAATCCAATAGCACCATGGGTCTTGTATCTCAAATGGGCATAGCAAGTCCAAGAACAAATGCTAGCAAGAACCCGGTAATTTCCATTGGTTCATCATCAATGTTGATGGAGAACACTTGTTCTCCATCCGGTCCCTCAAGAAAATGCGCTTATTATAAAAATAAGATGCAAGTCTTTGGAGAATAAAGTTCACCGGTCTTACCATAAGAGGTTCCCACCAACGATGTGATCACCTCGCAAAACCAAGCACCGTAGTAGTGCTTTGGAACAAATCTTCGAAAAGACTGTTCCGTATTATTATAGGAGATGTCATCTCAAAACTACGCCCGAACACCGCGAAAAACAACCGGCACAACTCGCTGAAAACTGGAATTTTTCTCGTCCACGGAACGCGTAGGCCGCTGAAGGCCAACTAGGGCGCGAAGTCGCGCTTTGTATTTTGGAATTTGAGCAAGTGTTTGAGCCTTGAAGCAAAATTTTCGCTGTTGACTTTCCCGAAAGGCGATTTTTGAAAATGGAGACGAAAAAGTGGGAATCGCGGGTGTGAAGGGTGCGTGATGGAAGTTAGATGTAGTGTGAGTTGTGAGTGTAGAATGTATGAAGTTTATATAGGTTTTAAGTTGCTAAAACGGATCGAAGTTGCCAAAAAGTGTTTACGGCGGTTTAGAAATCCTAAAATTTCCAAACCCAAAACGGAAACAACTCATTTTCTTGATTCTAATTCAAACCCAAGATCTTTTAGGTTGATTTTATGATTGAATGTACCTATTTAATCTAGATTTCATCCTACAATGATTCTCACTCATAGATATGCCTAAACGCCCATATTTTCACCTTTTACTCCGCAATAAATTCTAACACTGTGGTTATATAAAAATAAAGCTTGAATTGATAAAACCACTCCCAAACAAGTTGGGAAGGTGGGATCAATATGAAACAACCACACATACTGAAAATAACCCCTTATATTAAAATTTTCATTCGAGTACCTTTCACTACAAAATTCAAAATACTGAAAATAAAAGTTACATTACAATAAAACAACAAAAAAAATAAATAAAACAACAACCACTATCAATCCTCGACTTTCTAAACACCTCGCCATCGGTGGCGGAGGGCACACTTCTAGTGGTGGCTCCCCGGCTCCCGGTTGTCCAAAGAAGTCGTCTTCTTCATCGACGACGCCATGCCTCGAAGTCGTGTCTCCTCGCGTAGTCCAGATGAGGTGGGAAGCGTCGCAAGCATATCCACTCTAAACCGGCGCTGGGCTTCCATCTCACTGTTCCCATCTCTCATCCTCTCTCCGGTGCGGATCTCGGTTGTGATGAATAGTCGCCATGTCGAAGTCCGGAGGTCCGCAGACAGATAGTGTTTAGTGAACGATGCCCCTATGAAGCATAGCCATGCGCTCTCGTGATCGAATTAACACCTCCGGAAGGCATCCGTGATCAAAGCAAGTCACGCCCTCCTCATCCTCCTCCGAATCATCCTCATCCTCCTCCTATATCTCATCCCGTTCCCTATCCGCGGGCAATATCCAAATGTTGGACACACTCCCTATAGATACGCGGGTTACGGTGCGGGGGTAATGTAAATCCTATCGACGGAGTCGCTTTCATCTTCAAAGATGATCTTGGTAATTAACACGAAAGAGGTGCCAAAGACTTTCCGACCCCCTAATCATGCTCAGCAAAACTCCAAGATACGAAATCGTGACTTCTCGCTCCCCGAGTACCCATAAGATGTGGAGGCAGGGCGTAACCGATGTCACCGACCTTGTCCTTCCCTAGGACATTCCGACCAATCCACCGAAAAGAACACAATGGGAGTTTGTATTGTAGCTCCCATTGATGACACTCACGCCCATCAAAGGCTCTACCCCGTCAAACTGGGGCTCCTGTAAAGTGGCATCCAGATGGATTCTAGGCGGAATGCCTAGAATCTCAGCCAACAGTCCAGTAGTCAACTCCTTCCTCTTCTTCCTTACCAACACAAAAATCCTACTCCGCTCCAACTCCCCTGGTGTTGTAGAACCGCCGGACCAAGTCTTCGGGTAGAAGGCTTCGTCAAGTACCATAAACTACTCCAAATTTACTAGCCATTTCACACCGTGAAAACGGCGCCGAATGGTCGGCAAAGGAAAACTTGTTCCGTAAAATTCGGCGTTGTTGAGCCATTTGAAGTTTGAATACGGTTTGGGGTTTGTAGAAGGTGTAGGAGTAATGAGGAAAGACCTTACCGATAAAAAACGATGGTGGTGGCGATGTATGTAGTGGCGCAAAGACCAAATTTTGATTTTTCGGTGGTTTTTGGTGGTTTGAATTGGTGGTGTTTGTGGTTGGTGGAGTTTGGAGAAAATTTGGGGTTAGGATTTGATTTTGGGCTGGGTTTATTGTATTTTCTTTTTAATTTTTATTTTGTTTTAGGTTTTGGTTAAAGCTTGGCGTTAATGGCGGAATGGAGGAAGAAACGAATTAACCGTTCGGGAGGTAAGGCGCTCGCGCTCGGTGGGGCTGGTCAGCTGGTTGGGCCCAAGCCCAAAATCGAAATTTTCGATTTTTTTCGCGAACTTCAAATCAAAATTGCCGCCGCTATCGGGTCCGATTTTTGCGAATGAGATATGGAAATGATCAGGAGAGAATTTCCTATCCAATGATCCATAAAACACTCTATTCCGACTTCAGATGACATATGAGATAGTGGAAATCACCTCGAAGTGCATGCATGACGTAAGTTATGCGAACGAATGAACTCTAAATTAATAGATTATGTCAATCCGAATCGTAATACAATAAAACGCCTAAGCAACTCTAATGGGACATAAAACCTTTTAGTACGGAAACATTTAACACTTGACCTCCAAACAAATTTTTACAACGGCTTTAGAAAATTTGTTTTAGCAAATGGGTCTTTTAAAGTCGATTCCCGACTTTCTAGATTACTATGTTTATTTTTTTTTTTTATTTATTTATATATATATATATATATATATATATATATATATATATATATATATATATTTTTTTTTTTTTAGAAGGAAAACAATAAGCAATAAAGACATAATTCACACCATAGAGAAACATGACTCAAAAAATCCGAGAAAAACATGCAAGAGTGGAAAACGGAACTATGTGAACCGTGGACTTAGGATCCAAGTACTTATAGCCACACACTCCATAGGGAGGGCCCGGTTACCTTAATAGTGCACTCACCAATATATTAAAGTGAAAGGAAATGCACCAAACACGAAATTGAGTCGCTTTATAGTCGATACTTTCGAGACTTTATCTAAAATATATGTATGAACATGCAGTTGATCATATATCAACAACCAAATAGTTGTGGATCATTCCATAAATAAATATCACAGAAAACATATCCAAACACAATCAAGCACCAAGATTTCCCTCTGACGCACCTTCTAGTGGAATCCAAACGGTCGGATAACCCTATTGTGGTAACCTATCATGCACCTTCTTTTTAATTTTTGAATGCGTGGGTGTTTTAGTAAATAAGTGTGGAAAAGTGAATGGTTGTGGAGAATATGGTGGATATGGATAAGTTGTAGAAAGACGCCTGCATACACAATGAGGATGTGGTTTTAGCAATCAACTCATTCATTGTGTGTGTAGGACTGCCTCAATTCTGAAAATGAAGGTGTCAAATAGTTTGTCCTTCCAAGTATCCGCTTGCTAGGAGGATTTAAAAAATTATGAAGCACAGGAGAAACAAAAGGATCGAAAGTGCAAACTCGAGATTCCTTTGAAAGGGTGGAAGAAGGGAATCGAGGTGGATGTTGTGCAAGGTAGATCTTGATAGGGTGAATCGTCACCTACTCGAAGAAACTCATCGAATTCCTCATCTAGATTGGTCATATCCACATTACTATGGTAGTCCTCTACATCTTTGAGAAAGTCATCTATCCCGGCCCTCATCAATAATATGTGTATCGACTAGTGTAGGGATGAAAATGTTGAGTCCGACTTTCCAAAGGAAAGACTTTTTTAATATGATTATCGTGGAACGTGTTGTTGAAATAATCTCGAAATTAAGCTCGATCATGCTAACCTCTCCATCCATAGATCGATCGGGTAACTGTGTCCTTGTTTTAAAAACATTGACTTCAACAAAGAAGATGGCCAAAAGACATGGACATTGAACCATCACGGCAATTAATGAGCGCATTGGCGGTTGCCGGAAAAGACGCCCTAAAATGATCGGACAGAGTCGTTAGCTTAATTCAGATCGAGGACTACAAAATCAGCCGATAGTAGAAATCTTGAACTTTTACCAAAGACATTTTCGACTACACCCTTAGGATACTTAATAGACCGATCGACTAATTGCAACGCCATTTTAGTGGGTTGCATCTTGTCTAGACCTATTTGTCTATACAAATAAAATGGGAGTAAGTTAACACTAGCCCCCGTGTCTAATAATGCGGTCGTCGATATAGGAATCTCCTAAGGTGCATTGTACATAAGAGGATCTACCGGTGGTCCTTGTACTTAACAATTCCATTATGTTCGATAAGGTTGGGAATTGTTCCGTTAAAAAGGCGCCTTTTGGTATATTTGTCTTCGCCTAGTAGTACACAATTCCTTAAGAAACTTAGCATGATGTGGTAGCTTTTAATAGCTTCGAGGAAGGGAAGGTTTATAGTTAGATTCTTGAAAATGTCCCTAATCTCCTCGTAATTTGTATCCCTAGTTAACATGGCTAATTTTTGTGGAAACGGTGGTTTCGCCTATATTTAGCAATGGTATCACCTAGATGTTTAACCGTGGCTTTACGTTTCTTAGGTTGTGTTTGAATCGGTACCTCTACGAAGGTAGGCTCTTCAGTTTCTATTTTGGTATCTAGTAAAATAGTAGGTGTAGGGGACTATCGGTGGGGTAACTATAGGCATAGTTACCTTATTATCAACCACTCTGCCGGAATCCAGAGTGGTGATGGCATTTATCTCACCTACATTTTCATATTCATTACTAGTATTATCGGGTTACCTCAAAGGCTATGTTTGTTGTTTTAGGATTAGGTATTGCGTGACTGGCAACACACCTTTGGTTTGGGCTTTATCTTGAGCCAACCGTCAGTTAAATTATTAACCGATTGTAGAAGCCGTTGGTTAGATTGAGCCATGGTTTGGAAAAGTTTTTGGCTCACTTGTATGAAGGTGTCAAGGCGATCCGTTGTGTGGGTGTAGTAGTCACGGTGGTGTGGACGAACTATTTCACGGAATTATTTATGGGTGGATTTTGATAATTATTATTGACCGAACGATACCTCTATTAGCATTATAATTATTATAATTACCTTGACCTTGTGCTTGACCTTGTCGAGGTTGCACTTGGTTGTTATAATTATTAAAATTACCCCCGACCGCCCCCGTCCGTAGTGGAGCTTGGTTAAAGCCGCTCGTTGGCCTAACATATTGATTATTGTACCCTCGAGGTGTGACTTGTTGGTTATTTCTCCAACCGGAGTTGGGATTTTGTCTCCAAGGGGGCGTAGGTTCACTATTAATGGAACAAGCCCGCTCATAGGCTATGAGGGCGGGAGTCGGGATGCTCGGGACTCCAACGAAACTACACATGGGTTTGAATTTACATTCATGACGGGGATAGGCTTTTGTTGTATGAAAATGGCCTCTACCTTTTTAGTGAGTGATTCGATTAGAGTTTTAAGCTCGAATCGTGTTTAATTTCAAACATACCGCGGCCTTAACTGTTGAAGAAGAACTAGCGGAGCGGAGTAATCGTCACTACCCCCAATTATTATTTTTCGCTTAGTTTGGTCCTCTAAAAATTTATAAGCCTCGAGGCTCCTTTACTTAAGAAACTACCCCCATTCATTATGTCAAGGACTTCTTTATGGTGGTGTAGAAGTCCTTTGAAAAGGCACGAACTAACGGTCTTTCGCTAAGTTATGATGTGGACACTCTATAAGGAGATCGATGAAACGATTCCAAGCCTCTGAAAATGATTCATGAGGATTTTGTCGAAAGAAATGAATCTTGGAAAGCATCTCATCCGTTTTGGGGGGGTAAAAATGTTCCATAAACAATCGAACAAGTTTAGCCCACGAGTCCACAGAATTAGGGCGCTTGGGCGCTTAACCAAGACGCCTTATCGGCTAAGGTGAAAGGGAATACCCTTAATTTAATTTGTTCCGCACCAACCGTAGGATGGTGGAATGTTGTTAGGACTTGTTCAATCCCTACGATAATCTTGATAAGGTTTTTCATGGTCTAAACCATGAAAAACGGGTAACAAATTAAAAATATTTGGAGGGATTCTCAAAATCCCCACCGGTCCGCTAGAACGATGCAAGATTTGGGGCTATCGCCAAGGCTTTGTAGAAGTCCGAGAGAGAGTCTCTCTTTCTTCCCCATTATATCGGTGGTGTGTGTGAAATAGTAGTTAGAGGTGTAGTGTGTGGTATACTAGATAGATTTGATTGTTGATGTTGTTGTGTATTTACGCTCGGTGTTTTTGTTCGGCCGACCTTAATCTCATGCAAGACTAAGTCGAACTTAACTAAACATGCAACACTCCAAACAATTATGATATACTAGTAGAAAACCTCTAACCGAAAATGCGAGGTATGGAAGAAAGGAATACCTGATAAATGTCCTTGCTTCGCTTATGAATATAGCGTCTTGTTTACGCTTTGTTCAAAGGTGTATAGCAGCGGTTAGAACACCGAAAAATATGAAAGATCAAAGTTTGAATCAAAAACCGCCGAAATCCGAAAAATTTAACCGCATGGCCTTCAGCCATAAGCATATAGCCAGCTGTCGCTAAATTTTCAAATTACGTTGTTTTTAGCGGTCGCTCCCATGGGGGTCGGTCGCGCAGTGTAAAGTCAAATTCCAAGAACTTAGCTGGTCGCTTGGTATGAAGCGCTGGCCAAATGGTAGACCGAAATTCCAACTTAACTTAGCTGGTCGCTCTCCTTGCCTGCTGGCGCGCGGTATTTTCTCGCGGAATTTGTCACGCTGAAATGGGCAACCACAGTATGAAACAAACAAGGGTGGGTGGGTTGGGCAACCACAGTATGAAACAAACAAGGGTGGGTGGGTTTAATGGGACTTAAAAATGACTACTTCTACAAGGAAAACAATGCTAAAGTGTAACTAAGATGGTAGCGGCGCCATTTGATAAATGTAAATTGAATAGTTTACCTACGAAATGAACGATGAATTCAAAACCTAAGTAAACTAAAACTAAACTTTTACGAGTCTCAATTATCAAAGCTTCTACTCTCTATGCGAATTGCACTAAGTGGAGTAGGAAGTTCGTTCCACTCCTAGTTCCCTAGCATGGATTGTTTTCTAAGTCTAAGAAATCAGTCTTAAGTCAATGAGAGCTTTACGAAGGAATTATACTTACGATGCAATATGAAATTGATTAATTGAATTTAAACTACTTAATGCTATGGAAATATGATTGTTTGAATCTAGATAAAGAAATTAGAGGGGAATTGAATCCACCTCGACTCCAACTTAACAACCTAGCGTAGAATGTTGTATCTCAATTCTCACGTTCTTACTGCGAGAATTTCGAGTTCTAATCCCTAGTGTTCATGACATTCTTACCAGATACTAACTAGCATGTGAGGTCGTTCACCCATTCTCATGGCGAAACACGACCTTCTAGAGTGGAATAGATTCTACAACCAATTCTATACTAAACAACTAAGTCTTCATCAAGGCTTTATCAACCCCTCTAATGGAGGTTTTAGCCTTGAGTCATCAAAACATCATTTCCCATATTATTATAACTAAACATACTATCAAGATTCGAATTTTACTTAATTTAAACAATAATGAAATCTAATTTAATGACTAAAATGAAATAAGGACAGGAATTGAAATTAGATCTAGAATTAGAAATGACAAAATCGAAATTGATAAAGAATACTACTTTATTTATCTAATCAAATTGAAGAGCAAGATTCAAAGGTTTAATCTAATACAATAATTTAAATGGAACTAAACTTAATTAAAACAATTAAATCTAGATCTAGAAGCTATTCTAATGGCTACTTTCTATATAAGCTATCTACCCTAATTCTCTACTAAATAATCTACCATTAACAATGAGCTTCCTAACCTAACTGCCATTAACAAAGAGTCAAGCTTTTGTTTTTATACATCCAGATCAAAATCGTGCATGGGCTTGGAGCCATGTTTTGGGCCGAGAATCGGGCCCAAACCCAATTCTTTCGATCAAAAGGCCTCTTCACTAGATTCGGCTTCAACAGACTTTTCGTCCACTTCTGCTCCTCTGATTGGGTCATGGCTTGGACCATTGCAAATCTCTTTCCGAGCCGGTCGTTTTGACATAAGGTAGGCCCAATTCGGTCCGAGTCCAAAGATATGGCATTCGGAAGTTCTCACGACTTTTGCTCCTTTATCTCGCTAAAAGTGGCGCATTTCGCACATAATGGACTTTGAAGCCCTCGAAATGCATAAAAACACGTAATCGAGATTAACTCTTACTTATTATTCACATAATTGGTCTAACAAGATGATTATTAAGGGGTTAAAACTACAGTTTTGGGCTCTTATCGAGAGCATGCACAACGATATCTTTGTTTAAGACTTATGAAGTGAACCCAAAAGAAAGCAAGTAAACTTGTTCCAGAGTAGCAAAGTTTTCGTCTTGCTTCATCAGAGCAAACTCATGATTCCATTTTATACCATTGTCCTTGACACTGCACCTTGCATTTCTTCTTCGCTCACTAAACTGAATTGTTCCCGCTGTGGTGCATATCGTATATTTGGAGTTTTCCACTTGTCAAATAACGCCCATAAACGAAGAGGTTGGTGTATCTCGCACTCTGAAATATAGAACTTCTAGACATATATGGTTCGGTTTTATTTTCACTCAATGGCAAGTGGGAGGAAGGGGAGACTCGGGAACATTAAGAGAGTCAAGAAAAGATGGACGATTCCGCGGGTTCCAGCCGATGTTACAGGGGTTAAGTGGGATATGATTGGAGTAACTTCGAGATCAAAATTATAACCTCAAGAGAGTGAGGAATCGATGATTTCCACTTTTCACTACACCGGGCTTTGGGTTCCCCGATCAACATAACTACTAAGCTTTATTCTCCCCATATCAAAAATAGAACCACTGGACCGCTCAGCTCTAGGAAAAGATTCCGCTAAGCTGGTTGTAGAAGGAATAGAATCTCTAGAATAACCGACTACAAGATAGTAAATGAAAAATCCCCAAACGTTAAATCAGACTATATGCACTCAAATATATTGTTCCAAAGGAATTGAAAAAAGTGGTAAATCAAAATTCAAAATAAATAAAATAATAAGAATAAATATAGATAGATAGATAGATAGATATATTAACTTCATTTAGATAAACAGATGCATTGCCACTAGCCGAGCATTGCCACTAGCCGATGTGCTGGCAAATCCAGCATCAAGTTTCTTCCCATTCTTTCCATTTTTTCCCATTTTCGTTTTCCTGTCGTTATTTTGTTTTTCCGATTTTTTCATAGACGTGTTGCTATTTTTTTATTTCTATTTTTTTTTTTTTTTCTCCTACCCTTATTGGAAATACCCCAAATTAATTTAGAAGATATTATTAGATTTAGGTAGTTATTGGAGTATGACAAAAATTTATGTTAGTTATGGGGTATGGGAGTGTTTTGTTGGGTATGTCCAAGATCACCCAAATAATAAGGCCAAGTTAACCCATAACTTATGATCATACATGTTTTTTCTATTGATTAAGTGGTTGATCACACTAATCACAAAGTTTGTTACATAAATACAATATAATTTAATTCTGTTTAGTTGGTTTAGAATTTTAGATTTTCTTATTTCAGAAATATTTGTCCGACAAATACAAAGTTAAATTTGTTTTTTTTTCTATGAGTCGTTAAATTTGTTAATTGTATTTAGAATTTGTGGAAAATATATGCTCTTGTGCAATGACTTTCTGTGTAAAATAAGAGGAATGCGAACTAATGGGCTCGGAGATTCTCGCAAAAAGACAAATAGATTTAACTGGATGACCAATACCGTATTTCTACTCTCTTGTTTTTTCCGATAGAATACCATACCGTATTTCTACTTTTTTTTCGATAGAATACCAATACCATATTTCTACTCAAGTCTCAAGGTCAGCATATTTCACGCCAAAAATTAGAAATTAGAAATTTCTAATACATTTATAATTTCTAATACATTTCTAATTAGAAATTAGGAAAGACACGGGGAAAAATTAGAAATTTCAAGGGCACATTTTTCACGCAAAAAAAAAAAAAATAAGGAAATGGGGAAAAGGGGAAAAGGGAAATCAAAGTCATTAATCATTATTTATTCCTTTCCTTCTACAAAACCTTCTCTTCTCCATTCTCTTATATTTTAAAATCAAACCATATATGTTTAATCGGTTTCTTCACAAGAAAGAAAGAAGAATACACTTGATTGTTGCTACCTGGTAGGATCCTTAGTTCTTATTTAGGAAGTAGGTAGATATTTCTATTTCAATTGAAGTTTAGTTAGTTTATTTTAGTAAGTATTAGTTTTAGAATTATAGCCGAATTGGCAAGGGTTTGTTCATCCACTATAAAAACGTGGGTAACTTTGATAATAGACAAAAAATTTATGCATCTTCTTTACCGGCTTCTAAATTCTTCTAATCTTCTGTCTCAAATCCCAAATTCTTTTGAAATAAGTAAGGTTCCTAATAATTTGGTATAAAAAACTATTTTCCTAGCACCTACCATGACTGTTTAAAACTCTTGAAGAACAAATTCAACTCCATGCCCAACAGATTGATGAAGTTATTGTAACTTTATCAGAAACAAATTAAAGACGAACATCAACAATATTCCGGAGTTAAATAGCTGGTCTTAATGCATGATTGGATCAATTGACACCATCAATGACTCCTTTTACGCAACCGGTGGTTGTTCCTCAAAACATTCCAACTGATACTATGGTTTTCTCTCGTCATGTTCGTCTTGATTTCCCCTTGTTTAACAGCAAGGACCCTGCTGCCCGCTGGATGGTTTTTCGAGTAGAGCAGTGTAAAAAGGTGTCCCATATTCTAGATACTCAGATTGGTTATGTTATTCCATTGTATCAATCGCTTGAACGTACATTAGGCAAGCTAACATGGGCGCAATTTACAAAGGCCTTGTGTATCCGTTTTGGTACTTTAGAAGATTCAGATCCAGGGGGGGGCTCTTTCTAAATTACATCAAATTGGAACTGTCACAGATTATCAACTACAATTTGAACACAACCAATCGTACACGAGGATTGCCCAAAGAGTTTTTGATTAGCTATTTTATTTCGGGATTACGTGATGAGTTGCGAGTTGGTGTTCAGATGTGGGAACCTGCTACTCTTGTACAAGCTTTTGAACTTGCAAATATCAAGCTGAAATTGTTACAGTTGCTATGAAATGCCAAGCTTTTCGCCCCCAATTTAACTTGTTCCTCCAATGCTCCTTCTCTTAGTGCTCCATCTGCCATTGGATCCACTCTATCGATTCTTGGTCCTGCTCCTATTTGTCATCTATCATCTGTAGAACTACAAGTTGAACGTCGATTGAAAGGTTTTTGCTTCAATTGCGATGAACAATATAATTAACCGGGACATCGTTGTGGAAAATCTCAAGTATGTCTTTTGGTTGCTGATATTTTTCTTGTTGATGAGGGCGTTGAATATGTCCCTAACGAGATTGATGCTACCATTGGTGTTGAAATCTCCCTTCATGCTCTTACCAGTTCAAGTCGCCCAGAAACTATGCGCCCGCTTACTGGTTTTCTTAAAAAGCATCCTATCACTATTTTGGTGGATTCTGGTTCTACTCACAATTTTTTGAGCCCATGTCTTGCTAAACATTGTGGTTGTGATGTTACTACAACGCTACATTTTTGTGTTACAGTTGCTTATGGTGGAGTCCTTAATAGTCATTGTTGTTGTTCAAATGTTCCATTCACTATTCAAGGCTACCATTTCCATTCTGATTTTTCTTACATCCCGTAAGTGGTTGTGACATGGTTTTAGGTGCTCAGTGGTTACATTCTTTAGGTGCTATTCTTTTGGATTTCGCTGCACTCACCATGCAATTTTCTTTGGATGGAAATAGCATACAATTGGTAGATAACAACTCTTCTACTGCTCTAACCAACTCTAGTGAAATCAGAAAGTTGTTATTACAAGAAAAGTATGGTGCTTTTTTACAACTTATGACGGTCTCAAATGAAGAGTCTTCATCTCCAATTCCACCTATTATTGTCAGAGTTTTGAATGAATATTCTAATATTTTCAATGAATTCAGTGGTCTTCCACCACATCGTTCTCATGATCACAAAATTCCATTGCTTTATGGTAGCAGCCCCCTAACGCATCGTTGGTGAGATGCTTGAAGCTGGCATTATTCAAAAAAGTGTTAGTCCTTACTTCACCAATGTTTCTTGTAAGAAAAAAAAAAGATGGATTTTGGCGCATGCATGTATGTTGACTATCATCGCGCGCTCTTAACGATATAACAATAAAGAATCGCTATCTGATTCCTGTAATTGATGAGCTATTAGATGAACTACATGGTGCAATCATATTCACTACATTGGATCTTCGTAATGGTTTCTATCAAATATTAGTCGACAGTTTTGATGTCCCTAAAACCGTTTTTTGAACTCATGATGGTCATTATGAATTTTTTGTTATGCCATTTGGACTTTCAATGCTCCAACAACTTTTCAAAGTCTTATGAATGAGATTTTCCGGCCTTTCCTTCGTAAGTTTGTTCTTGTATTTTTTGACGATATACTCATTTACAGTCGTTCCTTCGATGCTCATGTTGCTCATCTATCTACAGTTCTAGCTTGTTTATGCCAACATCAATTTTATGTGAAGTCTTCTAAATGCTCTTTTGCACGATCTTCATTGGATTATCTAGGGCATGTTATTTCAGGAGAAGGTGTAGATATTGTTGATCCTGAAAAAATCCGTTGAATGGTTGAATGGCCCAAGCCAAATACCATTAAGGCTTTGCGCGATTTTTTGGGTATAACAGGCTATTACCGCAAGTTTGTGCCCCTTTGACAGATATTCTTAAGAAAGATTCCTTTGTGTGGACTAGAGAGGCTGAAATTGTATTCGACAATCTAAAAAATGTCATGTCTACAACCCCAGTTCTTATATTACCTGACTTTTCCAAACCTTTTTCTCTTGAATGTGGCGTTTTCTGGTAGGGGTGTTCATGGGCCGGTTCTTACGAACCGGTTTCAGTTCTATTTTTAGCAGTTCCTACCAGTTTCAGTTCTTTTTTTACGAACCGGTTTTTTTCTTATATTTAGAAAACTCGGACCCGTACCCATTAATTAAGTCGGTTCCGGTTCGGGTCTCAATTAGTCATATATAGATTAAGTACATGTCTCACAATTGTTGGTTAACATTGTAAGTATTTGTTATCCTATATATATACACACATGTGATATATTAAATACGTACACATTCATGCATTAGTTAATATAGACAATGTATTAGTTAATTCATAATATACATGTAGACTAACATTTATAATACACATATTTAATATAATATTATAATTAAAATATGCATTTAATAACACACATTTACTATTATGTTAAATGCTATATATATTTAGTATAATTTTACACCTAACAAACAAAAACTATATATAATAATATTTGAGTTTGTCTTTATTTAGTGTAATATAATACTAAATTATATATACCAAAATCATAATAATCGGTTTCGATTTCGGTTCGGGTACCCATCGTTTTTTTACTATTCGGTTCTAACGATTTCGGTTCTTTATCGGTTCTGGTCTTGAAGACCCATTTTAAATGGGTCTAACATTTTAGGACCCAGAACCGCTCTAAACGGTTTCGGTTTCGGATAATCGGTAACCATGCACACCCCTAATTTCTGGTCATGCTATTGGTGCAATGGTTATGCATAAATGTCGACCGTTAGCTTTTATTAGTAAGGTTTTATCTGGTCGCAATTTGGCTATGTCAATTTATGATAAAGAGATGTTAGCGGTTTTTTTTGCAGTTAATAAGTGGAGGCCTGATCTTATGGGTCATCACTTCAAGATTATTACTGATCATCAGAGTTTGAAATTTTTCTTGACCAACATGCGTGTTTCTTCAGTGGACCAACAAGAGCGGGTTTCTAAGTTGTTGGGTTACGACTATGAGATTATATATAGGAAAGGTTATGATAATTCAGTTGTTGATGCTTATTTGTCCCGTGTTGCTGATGGCTCTTGTGTGCATGCTATCTCTTCTCCCATCTTCTCTGATGTTAATATGCCATTTCTCAAGATTGTCTTGGTGATTTTGAGTTGTCTTCCATTATCAATCGTCTTCTTTTATCTGAACATGTTCCACGCTACTCTTACGACAACAATATTCTGCGCTACAAAGGACGAATGGTGGTTCCTTCTTCTTAGGGTTGGTGAGATCAAATCCTTCATGAATTTCATTCTTCTCCCGTTGGTGGACATTTAGGTTTTCTACGTACGTACATACAAGTGTATCTCTACCAATTTCTATTGGAAAGGTTTGAAATCTGCCACAAAGTTATTTGTTGTTAAATGCAATATTTGTCAAAGGAACAAAGCGAAAACGGTTTCTCCTCCGGGTTTATTACAACGATTGCCTATTCCTAACAAAGTTTGGGAAGATATCTCCATGGATTTCATTGATGGCCTTCCTTCTTCAACCAAGAGGATTTCTATTCTAGTAGTTGTCGACCGTCTTTCGAAGTATGCCTATTTCATTACACTTTCACATCCTTATACTACTTCTACAATTACTCAAATTTTTGTGTGTGAGGTGGCTCGTTTACATGGTATGCCCTGCTCAATTGTTAGTGATCGTGACCCGGTATTTCTAAGTCGGTTCTGGCAGGAACTTTTTTCTTTACAAGGAAGCTCTCTCTGTCGCAGGACTGCTTATCACCCCAAATCTGATGGGCAAATTAAAGTTCTAAATCGCACACTTGAAAATTATTTGCGTTGCTTTGTTGGGGATCAACCTTCTCAATGGACGAAGTGGCTTTCTTGGCAGAGTGGTCTTATAACACTACATTTCAATCAGCCATTAAAATGACCCCTTTTGAGGCTATGTATGGTCGTCCTCCTCCTCGAATTGAGACATATTTTCCTGGTTCTACAAGTGTGCATTCAGTTGATGTTGCCTTGCGCAAACGAGATGAAATTATGCGTATACTCAAGTACAATTTGCAACAAGCACAATCCAGGATGAAATTTGTTGCTGATAAGCATCAAACTGAGTGTGAATTTCAAGTAGGTGATTGGGTTTTACTTCGCCTACAGCCTTATCGCCAAACTTATGTTAATCCACATGGCACTCATAAGTTATCTCCTTGTTTCTTTGGTCCGTTTAAGATTATATCTCGTATTGGATCAATTGCATACAAGCTGGATTTTACCTCCTAAAGTCGCATTCATCCCGTATTTCATGTCTCCTTGTTGATACTGAAGCTTGGGAATAATAATTTGGCAATTCCACAACTTCCAAGTCTCCCAAATTCTAGACAATTTGAATGGAAACCTCTGGCCATTTTAGATCGTTGAATGTTTAAAAAGGGTAATCGCGATGTGACTCATGTTTTAGTGCATTGGGAAGGACTCCCACAAGATGAAGTTACATGGGAAGATTATTACGATTTTGTTGCTTGGTTTCCGGACTTTTCAGCTTGAGGACAAGCGGTTTTCGAAGTAGGGGAAGATGTTAGGATCCTTAGTTCTTATAAGTATGCAAACCATGCTACGCATCGATTTTCTTAAGTCTCACCCGCCCTTCTAGATCGATAGTTAGCATGGGTTCTTTGGATTCTAATTGTAAATCGTAATTGTAATTATATAGGAGAGACTCATCTATTTATTTTTTTAAAATATAATAGGAGATAATTATATTATTTAAATGATATTATGGAGGTTCTTTTAAATTATCAATAATAAAATAGGACTTGTTTTAATTTCAATGTGGGAAA
Organism: Coptis chinensis; assembly: GCF_015680905.1. Lineage (NCBI taxonomy): Eukaryota > Viridiplantae > Streptophyta > Magnoliopsida > Ranunculales > Ranunculaceae > Coptis > Coptis chinensis. The sequence goes on along the minus strand of NC_141456.1, from coordinate 18,243,008 downwards.
TGGGGGTAATTATTTAATTTAAGTGACATTAGATAAATGTTTCTAAATTATTAATACAAAAAGGACCTTGTTCAAATTATATTAATAAAAGTGGGGCTTATTCTAAATTTAGTGAGGGGGTGTTTCTAAATTAAGTAAATAAGGAGATCTTAAATTGCCTACTCGATATTGGGAAGGGTATTCCGGAAGACCCGGCTATCATATAGTGTAGATATTTATGAAGTATTATTAAGTTAGATATTTCAATTTCAATTGAAGTTTAGTGAGTTTACACCTATATAAGCAAACATGCAAATCGGGTCAGCATTATAAAAATGCTGGTGTGAGTAGCTTTAAAATACAACATATACCTATACATATACATACACAATACATAAGGCAGTTAGTTCCTTCTCCGAGGCGCCTCAACTTTCAACGACTAATACAACATCCTTACACTACAAGAAAATTGAGCTTTTGCCACAGGTACAATCTTGTTTTAGCCACAGTCATCAGCTGTTGCCAGGGTCCAACGACACATAGCCGTGGCCAAGTTTTTAAGTGGCCATGGGGTATTGTTTGGGTAGTTGAGTTTTAGTTCCCATTTTGGCCAGGGCTGTGTCCATTTGTTTTATCCACCGTTGGATCATACTTGAATTTTGATGTCCGTTAAGATCTCATGAAACCCTCATGAAAATAAAGAGGAACCATGAAACAACTATCAAAAATCGAAGAAGACGACTCGAGTTATTCAAAGAAAACTCGATATTAAAGCAACAACAAGATTTGGCTTCCTCCTCTCTCTCCTCTATAAATAGTACTTCTATTTTATTCACTTCTCTCATCTAACAGAACTTTCCTCTTCCCCCTCTCTGTCTCTCACCTAGGTTGAAGATGGACGAAAAGCATCAATTTTTCCCCCTCACACACTCTCTCTTTCACGCTAGAGTCACGAGGACTAGGTTGGATTGCACTCTTATATCTGTTTTTTTTTTTTTTTTTTTACTTATTTTGATGTTAGTTGCTAATTTAGGGTTCTTTGATTTTAATTTTTGTAAGAGAATTTTGTTTTTTAACACCAATTAACATTACAAAATGTAATTGAGAAAAGTTCACAAGTTCCTTTATATGAAAAGGGTGAATATATAACTGATCGAGTCTCTCTCTCTCTCTTAAAATCTCCAAAGTACTAAAGATCAGTAATTTCCGACAACTTCATCAAAATTTCTCAATGGAGATACAATCCCACTCCGATCGACTCACGCCATAACTTTAACCATGGGACACATCATTCTTGAGAAGCAACAAAAGACTCATCTTCAGATTGTTCTGAATCTAAAATGCCAACCATCTTCTGAATTGAATCAACATCCCCAGCTTCAGAGAGCGTGTGTGTCCGAAAAGTAACTGCATCCTCGTCTGTAACTCCAAATATCTCTTTGATGATTAAGGAGCTCTCCCTTGAACAAAATTCGGGCAAAATTTATAGATAAAAATATCTTCCCAAAGAGTGCCTCGACAACAAGTTTTCTCTTAAAACCCTTCTCTCGAGTATCCCGAAATATCCATGACAACTGGACCTTTGTCCCTTACAATTCGCCTTGATATCTCATTTAGAATTTTAGCAACTTTGGGCATCATTCAAAGATAGAAGCTTTTCTCGAGTTGGATCAAGTCGCCAACATGTCTAGGTTGAAGGGTTTTTCATTCATTGCATGGCGAATGTACTTTGCATAAAATTTCCTCCATGCCAAATCCTATCTGGCTTTGCACAAGTTCGGTGAGAGCTTGATTCTCAACTTGATTTCATCCTTTGAGGAGTAAGTCATCTATGGATTTGCATAAGAAATCATTTTTGTTTACCGGTTTGTGTCTCTTAGCCTTTGGTGAATTTGCCTTTTCGAGGGGTCTTGACAAAGGCAATAACGAAAGTGAGTCCAAAGATAAGCCATGGGAACGGCTAGGATCCAGGGAGAGAGCTCGACCCCGGACCTCTACAATTGCTTTGGGATATATTCAAGAATCTTCTTTAATCTTACTATTTTGTTTTCTTGTTATCTGCTTTTGATAGACTAAACCTCATGGCCATGGTGATGTCCATTTGCTTCTTTACTCTAGTGGTCTTCTACGTGTTTGGTATCGTTGCCTTTCATAGAAACAGTTCGATTTTCTTTTTTTGTTGTTAGAAGTTATTTTTCGTGTTAATAATGTATTAACCTTGTTATGTTGATTGATGATGTTTAGATTCATACTAGTCTTAGGCTCCATTTTTATATGGTATTTTTCCTGAGTTGCCTCTAATATGACAAGTTTCATTACTGTCTTAGGCATGATGCAGGATTGAAGTGGGTTCTCTTTTATTAAGATACGAATGGATTACTCTTCAAGGTTAGATGAATGTGTTGTCATGACATATTTGACTACTTGAAGAATTTTGTTAAATGGTTGATTTTTATCATATGACGTATTTGACTTGAATGATTATCTTATGAGCTTATATGGTTTTTTTAACTTACCACTTCTTTTGAAATTTTAGTGCTTGCTTCTTGGTTCCGTTTGAAATACCCCCACATTGCTTTGGGTGCTTGGGCATCTTCTGCTCCTGTTTTATACTACCTGGGTGATACCAAGGTCAATTAAATTTTGAACCTCAACCAATTCCTTGTATGTAATAGCATGTAGGAAACAAGTGTTAACTGTTATGAGACCATAAAGAGAAGCTGGGACTTGATCGATGGTATTGGATCCAATGGCAACCGTTTGAAGGAACTTAGCCAGAAGTTCAAATCTTGTAGGTAATCTTATAAATTACACAAGTATTATGCATCAAATACTGTTCTCATTATTTTGTATCTATTCTACTTCCTATGATAATTGCTTTCAATTTGCTGATTTTATTTCTTTTCTTCCTAGCCTTTTGAAGTCATCCATAGAGTTGAAAGATTATCTTCAAAGGAAATATCAAGATGTTGCACAGTACGATTCACCGGAGGACACCCCAGTGGAAAAGATATGCAGTGTTATAGATGCAATGTCTACAAATTTTGATGTTCTTAGCAGAATATTTGCAGGTGTTGTGTTTTAGATTTTTAAAGTTAAATATAAATATGTGTTTTCTAAGACAATCACTATATATAAACTGATTTCTCAACTTATTATTCTTTGTCGTTGCAGCATAAAGTTTGGTTTACACTAACAAGTAACAACTCTCTATGTAGGAATTGAAGCGATTGAAGGAAATGAACCACCTAAATGTTACCCAATATCAATACTTACGACTTATGCGAGCATATATCAATGGACGTGGCAAGTATCTCAAGTATACTATCGTCTCAGGCTCTCAGCCATAACATTTTCAGATGGATTTGCTTACTTTATTGTTTGTTGTGATACTTCAGATATACACGGAGCTGATAGAACCAAGTACAACGAGCACTAATGACACGATGTTCCAGATTCCCAGTGCAAGTTACAGTCAAAAGGAGTATTGTGAAGAACTGTATGGACCTCTCAACCATCCTACCTTAGTGTTCATTGAAGCCTGAAAATTTATTGAAAAGTTATGGGAGTGATGCCCAGGGACTTGAAGCCTGAAAATTTCTTGCTAGTGAACCGAGGTTAGGATTCTCCTCTTAAGGCCACCGATTTTGGAGTCTCAGTGTTCATTGAAGAAGGTTAGTTTCTATCAAGCTGTGTTTGGCATTGCAAAGTCTAGAATAACTTACGATATGTTAAATGAGATAATTAATGTACATATCTTTTTATGCTGACTATTCGTTTCAAAATGATTGTCCAGGCAAAGTTTATCTTGACATTGTAGGAAGTGCTTATTATGCGGCACCTGAGGTATTGGGTCGGAGCTATGGGAAGGATATAGATGTATGGAGTGCCAGGGTAATTTTATATATTCTCTTGAGTAGTGTTTTTGCTTGAACCAAGCACTGCCTCAGTTTAGTTAGTCTCATGTCTCGGTTGTTGAAATCAATGCTCACAACAATATTATGATCTGTTTTACTCAGACACTTAAATGAATGAACTGAACGCAGAGACAAAAAAGGGGATATTTGAAGGCATCTTAGAAGGTAAGATTGACATCAGAAGCGCACCTTGGCCTTCTATATCTGACGCTGCGAAGGATCTTGTAAAGAAGATTCTAACATGGGACCCTAAGAAACGGATTAATCTTGCCCAAGCCCTTAGGTGAGTACCATGGAAAAATGATAGAAGCTCTAATTTATTTACTTTATAGTCACTCCCGTTACATCAGGTCTCATTCTATGAAAACTTCGTGGTGCTTGTTTCAAGAGTAATAATAACTAATAGAGCTATATAAAGTACAGACTTGAAACTTCACTCATATTGCATTAATAAAGGATCTTCATCCCAGACTCACAATGCCCAGTATAATTGCAGATAAAAGAGTTGGGACCCTTTGCCAATCTGATCCGATCAGTCCCACTCTTAAGCACTTTTGCACCCCTTGGAATCCGACATGTGTTGTAGCTCCTCGGGTCAACGGCAACCACGTTATGGAATGAAGGGTTGTACTTGAAAATTACACCATGAACACACGCTTTAGCATGTATGTGAATTTTAATCTAAATGAGTCAAGACACACAAAAGAGCATTTTCCGCATGCAGTTCCCCCGAAGTAAGTTTGATTTCATCTTATTATAATAATAAAATTAAAGTGCTAAAAAACAAAAAACTAAAATGTTTTTATGTGAATATGGTCAATATCGCCCTTTTTTTTTTTTTTTTTTTCTGGGATCAATATTACAACCCGTTGCATTCACCAAGAGCATCTGAATCTTATACTGAAGTTACTACCAAAGCTATCTGTAATAATTGTTTCATGTGTAGTTTTAGCATGTTTTAAGGATGTAAGTAATGTATACTACTTGGGATCAAACTCATCTGGGTAGATATTGGGTTCATTTGTTGACGATATAATAAGAATAAAGAATATCATTTTTCTTTGTCATTTCTGGAATATGATCGGAAAGAGACAATGATCATTTTGAGTGTAAGCAAGGGACTTGCTGACATTGTCATTTCCATCAAAGACCTGGAAGAATTCAAGGGATTTTACTCTTTATTAAATATGGAAACATGGTTTGGTCAGGCTAATGGGATTTAGGGATCCTTACCTTGGCTTTGCCGTTGTTTTGCTTTCTTAGTCGGTCTGTTTCATCTACTTATGTAATTATCGTTGGTAATCTTTGTTTGAGTTCAACTGTTTTACATATTCACATTCACCTTCGGTAGTTCTCTGATTTCCAACAATTAAATTCTCATTTCAGACTTCGAGAGAGCATTGAGGACGTTAATCGATTATTAGAAGCAAAGGAAAATGCTCTTGATGGGTTGCAGCACTCTCTTTTTGAGAAAGAACAGGTTTGGACATTCAAACATCTTTTGAAATACTTTAGGGTTACTGCTTCCTGAGAATTTGTGGGTTCATCTTGTTATACAATTATTATCCCCATCACACTACTTATGTGGGACTGTCATCAAAAAGTGCTGATTAATGAAGACGAACAACAAAAGAAATATATTATTAGTTTTTATGACATATTTCACATATTTTGGCAGGGGACAAACATAATGCCGGGTGGTGCTACAAGTTCTGGGAGACTCAGCTGGATCGTTTAGCTACCAAAGATCAAACTTACCAAGTACATCACCAGCCCTGAACCTTTTTCCCCAGAAGCCGACTTACACGATGTTAAAGGTCCACCACGAGCATCTCCAACTGTGTAAATGCTGCATGAGCAATTTCACAATGAACCAAGATAGGACTAGTAGTGTGATCGCAATGGTCACAAAGATGATTTGCACCTTTGTTCCTGCACCATCTTAAGAAAAACAACAACTATAAGTGAAAGATGAAAACTGAGAAACTTGAGGTTTTGTGGTGATGGACTTCAACTGAGGAGATCAACATGCTCCGCCAGGTGCTCTGTCGTTTAACGTTACGTAACTTATTTTCACATTTTGTTCAAGATGAGATGATTGACACACGCGGTGTTCTGCGATGTTTGGTTTGGCTAGCTGTTCAGATTGTTGTCAATTGCCCTAGGACTGTACCGGATGTTACTTTCTTTCAGCAATTGGAGGTTCAGAAATCCTTGGAACGAATTCTATATACATGGTGAGTTCCTTTACATGATTATATGGGATAAATGTATACTATTGTGTAGACCTTTAGGCATTTAAAAGAATACTATTATGATGTAGACTTTGGCAGGGATTAATTAGAACAACATTCCATATGTAATGGTTAGTACTTTCTCCCTTCATTTGATATTTGCTATATTAGATGATTTTCATTTCTAATGATTGCTTTTAAATATTGTAGAAATATCTTCAAAGCCTACTCTAAGGCAGGATCATGAAGAGGTACAAATGAGGAATATCGTTTGTCGAGTTTAGGCACTATATACGATGATGTTTTCATTTTTCTTAAGAGTCATTCTAAATAGTGTTTAAATTTTTAAAGAGTGTTATATTTGTTCTTTTATGTAAGTTAGGATACCTAATGGGATCTATGTTGTAAAAAAAAACCTTATGCCAAGTACATATTGAGTATGAAATATTGAATTGTGGATAATTAAGATTCTTGTGGGTTTGATTGGAATGATAGAATTTTGTATGAACTGCAGGTGATGCGAATTGTATGAATTTTGTATGGTGCTAGAATCAATTTTTTTTATCCAACAAAAGACATTTGCCACGACCATAAACTGTGGTGAAATTTTAGATACACTCCACAAAAGACATTTGCCACGGCCTAAACCTGTTGCCAAATTATAGATCCCAGTCCACAAAAGACATTGGGCATGGGTCGTGTGAGGAATGGCTACGGTTTAGTGCTGTGGCAAAAGGAGACATTGACCACGGCCCTTGTAACGGTTTATATCCGTGGCCAAAAATGAAGCTATACCCACGGTCTTTAGCTGTGGCCAAATATTAGCCACAGGCGCATTGGCTACGGTCCTGCAACAGCTATAAGTCGTGGCTAAAGGTCTTTTGCCACAGCTCATGACCGTGGCGAATACTCGATATTCTTGTAGTGTTAAGTACAATAATTAAGGCAGGTAGTTCCTCCACTGAGGCGCCTTAACTTGCCACTAACCACACAACAAACCATACGCATAATAAAAAGGCATTTAGTTCCTCCACGAGGCGCCTTAGGTTCTAACTAAACTATAACCAGCCAAGCATATTCCATACTTACCTCATTTCATGCTCAATTACAGAGTGAGTCGTCTCTGCACAAGTAATTAGTTTGACCCACCCTTCTGCCAAACCATATACAATCATCTATCTAAATATATATCATTAACCAACATATTACCATAATTATATTAACTAAGGCTTTCTTTGTGTGTCCCTAAAATTCGCGTCGTATCTATGTCTTACCTAGTTTCCCTGGCTATGTCTTACCCCCAACCCAAATCTTTTTGCCAGTGGGAAAATAGGGGTAATTTTCTCACTAGGGCAAGAAAATTTGCCACCATCTCTCACTCTCCTCTCATCTCTCTCACCACTCCCTCGAGTAGGTAAACTGTCGGCTTCCTCTATTCTCTCACTCTCCTCTTTGTTGCAATTCTAAAATCAACTCTTTCTCTCCAAACCCTTCTTCTTTTTCCTACAAATCTCCCAAATCTTTCAATCATTCACAAACCCGTTTTAATGGACTTTGTAAACCTTTTCAATCTGTCAAATCTTCTCGTCTCATTTCCAAACCCAATTATCATAGAAGCTTTGTTGTTCACGTTGTAAGTTGATTTGAGGAAATGTGTGTTGGATTTTGAAATTTATATGTTTAAATTGCAATTTATTTGTTGATGACTTTTAGATTGCTTGTCTTTGGAATGTAAATAAATTTATATGGTTAAATTGAGATTTTTTTGTACATAGAGATCTATATGTTTGTATTGCTAAAGATGAAAACAAAGTGCACTAGCGACTGAAATGTTGAAAAGTTGATGTAATGTGTTCTGGTTAGATAGTTAGACGAACTTAACAAATAGGATCTGGATTTGTAGCTTATAGATTATTTGATTTGTTACTATTTGGACTGAAAAATAAGTATTAAGTGTATTTAAATTGGTCGAACTTTTTATGTAATTTGTTATGAGTGCTTCAACATTCTTTTGCGGTTGTTCGATGTTTATTAGTAGATACCAAATGGTCATGATTAGTGGATAGAGATTATCATTATTTAGATAATGTATGTTCTAGCATTCTACTGGGATTTTTAGTTAGTTTGAGAAAGTTATGTTGCAATTGCCTGATTGAACTGCTAGTCACCCCAGTATCTGTGAGTTCACTATGCTAGATAGCAACTATATTCTCTTACACACAACCTCATTTAATAGCTTATCTCATGGTATATACATCGCATGCTTGTTTTGAATTTTTGATGACTCAAAGGATTGGTTTCTTCTATTCTATTATAAATTGATATTTTTTCTTGTTTGGTTAGGAATGTACACTAAACAGGGCTTTGAGGCGAACTTGTTACTTGTTTATGTTTTGAGTATTACTAAGTTTATTTTGGATATTGTGGTGATTAACTGATAATGTGGTACTAAATTTCTTTCAGATATTACTTTATTGATCTTTGGGATATATATTATGGAAGATGTTTTATTGTGTGTATGTTGTGTAGTGTATGTGAGTGTGTGCTGGCAGGTGGTGGTGGTAGTGTGTGTATGTGTGTGTTTGTGGTGGTGGTGTTGTTGTTGCATGTGTGTGTGTGTGCTGGTAGGTGGTGGTGGTAGTGTGTTGTGTGTGTGTTGGACTGGTGGTGTGTGTATTGAGTGTGCTAGACTAGTGGTGTGGTGGTGACTGCCTGATGTTGTTTCTCGGTATTGTTGGGTGATGCTACTTGGCTGTTGCTACTACTGTGCTGATGTTAATGCTGATGCTGTTGTTGTGCTGATGTTGATAATGTTGTTGTTGTGCTGATGCTGCCTGCTATGTTGCTTGATATGTGTGTGATAGTGTGATAGTGTGACTGTGATTGTTTGTACCTACTTAACACTTGTAATATATGTTGACTTGCATGCTGCATTTTTTATTTTTTATTTTTTATTTGCAACTTTTTAATTCCGTTAACTTTTCTATGTTCTTACTAGTACTTGTAACGACATTTGGACCAAGTTTGAGAAGACATACTATAAGTACTATTAATGTTGAGTTGTATTGTCTTTAATTTTATTTATTTTGTATTTTATTTTTTGCTTTTTCTATACTTCATTGAGTTTGAAAAAAAAAAAAAAAAAAAAAAAAAAAAAAATCCAAAAGTTGAAATATTATTTGCCATGGGAAAAAAAACCATGTAAACAAACACCGGCAAAACAGGCAAATCTAATATTTTCCCATTATACATTTTTGCAAACAAACACTGGCAAATTGAAAATTTCCCACTATAAATTAGCCTGGCAAAACTCTAGTGGAAAAACACTAGCAAATCTAATATTTTCCCACTAGGGGTTTGCCAGTAAACAAACACAACCTAAGGTTCCTAATAATACCTGCATATTATGTTGTTTGTTTTTCTTTTTATCTTTTTGTTTATATTGAGAGAGAGAGTGAGTGAGTAACTAGTAGGGTACAAAGAAAGCTATTTTTGTTTGTTTGGCTTAATTTTTTCATTTTCTTTTCAATTCATCAGTTCTTGTAATTAAATTGAAGGGATTTTGAAATATTGACGAAAATTCTAAATTTTCAAAAATTCACGGTTGATACTTGACAGATTTATGGTATTGGTCATAGATATGGTTCAAACAAAGAAGCTTGGGAATAAGGAGAACTTACCATTGATAATGATAATGAGTTTTACAAATGATTAAGACAAGCGTGCAACAAGTTGCGCTGCAAGTCCCTTTCTGAATGACAAATCATATCCTTCTAAATACAAACTTATTAGAACCAACTGTCATTACATTATTATTTTTTATTATTATCTTATTTTGTTTTTAGTTTTCCCCCCTTTTCTCTAATAACCGGTCACTACTTCTTTTGCTCTTTGAACAAAACATCTATCACATCTACGGATATACCCTGTAAAGCCATCCATTAGGGTTGTTAGCACATAATTCCTTGGCCTAGAATATCAGCATCCACTGATATATTCAGTGTTCTAAAAATCGGTCTAGGCCAGCCGCCTAGGCGGTCTTTAGGCTCTAGCAGGTGCCCAACCGACTCGCCTAGGCCTAAGTTGGTTTAAAAAGCAATCTAGGAGGTCCAATTAATTAGTTGGGCTAGGCGGTCTAATCGACTCAATTTTTATTTTTTTATTTTTTTTCAAAAAATAATTAAATGTCAAAAATAAAAGGCCCATAAAGGCATAACATTTGAAAGGAGTTTAGAAGACTAGAGCCCAATATAAATTTTATGTCACTATAAGAAAGAGAATGTGTTAAGTCTCTTTGGTCTCCCTATTCAACTCGACCAAATCACTTGTCACATTATTCAACTGTTACGCCTTTTTATAATAAATAATTTTGTTTGTGTTTATTTTTTTGAATTATGATAAATGTTTGATTTCTTCACTTCTTGTAGTATGGTGTGTGCACGACTATATATTATAATATATATTAGGAAAAATACCCCGCCTAACGCCTAGCTCGTCTAGGTGCTGCATAGAAAGCCTAGGCGCCCACCCACCGCCCGACTACCGCCTAGCGTCTTTTAGAACATTGGATATATTGGACCTTTGATTTTCTAATGCATCTTAAGATATCGGTCCAACATTTTCCCATATATTAGTAGTTTTTCTAGAATAATAATTGGTGTTATCCTAAATTATAGGACAATTGTAGTTTAATTATGTCGAAGCTAGCTCAACTATCGGAAAGCGCATCCACACTTAATAACATCCGAGTAATTAACAAGGAAAGATTATGTGTAACATCTAATCTAGTGTTAATAATAACAAGAAATTGGTCCCAAGGCCCAATTTTGGGGAAAATGAAGTCTAGGGGACACGGTTTTTTGTGAGTAACTCACAAGGACAAATTTTGGGAAAAAGTAACTCACGAACTCACTATTTCAAAATTAGTAACCCTCAAGGACAAAATAAGTTGGCCCCGCCTTTTTATATTTTTTTTAAATGCCAGTTATACCCTTCCGTGAAAATAACCTTCAAGGACAAATGACCCAAATTTAAAATAAATATTTTCCAATTTTACCCTTTCTGTCATTTTACTATGAACAATGAGTGTTCATATCTTCTGCTGGTGTATGAACAATGATTGTTCATATCCAAATAGATGAATGTACCTTATACAATATATTGATGTATGAACATTGAATGTTCATACCAAAAGGACTATGAACATTCAATGTTCATACCCAAAGACTATGAACATTGAATATGCATACCCAAAGGACAAAGGATTATGAACATTGAATGTTCATACCCAAAGGACTATGAACATTGAATATTCATACCCAATCAATGTTCATACCCAACAACTATGAACAATCAATGTTCATACCTACCAATTGAAAAAAAATAAAAAGTAGTCATGAATAATGATTGTTTATGTTTGATGTATGAACACTTTTGATGTATGAACAGTGATTTTTCATACTTTGAATAGGTTTTCATATAACCGATCTTCATACCTATTGGATCATTGTTCATAGCTAATGTTTGTAATTGGGAGTATGAATAATGAGTGTTCACACCTACTTAAAAGTATGAACAATAATTGTTCATATTAAATACACTAGTGGATATTTAAGGGAAGCTTCATATCCATATCCAATCATTCCATATCCATATCTATTAACTAATTTCTATATATATTAACTAATACATATCCAATCCATATCCATATCAATAACTAATACATATCAATTAACTAATCTAATAATTTGTATTTTTTATCCTATCGTATGAAATAATGAAATAATCGTTAGCTTTGTTTTTGTTTTAGCATAACACATGAAAGGACAATTTTAATTTATATTAAATTAGAGAGCGCCAAATTCGGGGTTAGTTTGGTAAGAAGGCAAGTAATTATTTTTCAAATAGGAATTTGCTTTTAAAACTTTCTTGATGTGGCTCACTATGAGCATCTTGGGAGAAACGGATATTAATATAGGTAGGATTAGGTCGTTTCGTCTGGGCCGGGCCGTTAATTATTTCGCGTCAGGGGTATATTTGACATTTCATCTATCCGATCTATTTTTTATTTTGCGTCAAGGGTATAATTGACTTTTCATCTACCCGGTCCTTATGAGTTATACAAAAAAAAAAAAGTGTCATTGAGAATTACATTTTCGGCAGTTTTGTTCTTGAGATTCACTGCCTGTAATAATAAAACATATAATATGCGCGCTCAAACAGATTGTTATAGAATTAACATTGTCTCAGGTTAGCAGTGGGAGTGGCAGACCATTAACATGAAAGTGGAGTGCATTAAGCGACAAACATTCCTTCCAAGAAGCAAGTAGACGATCGTACATTCACTTCAGATACACGCATTACTTAATTTAAGGTTTATTTAAATATTAAGTAGTGGAGAAAAGACTATTCAATTTTCTTCTCTTCCAAGGTCAAATTTCTTGTAAGTGGAGTTGTAAGCACGTCATTTCTATTGTGAGTCAAAACTCCACGCTACTTTTGTTTATTAAGTTTCCTTTTTTTCAAAAAAATTCCCCATCATGTTCTTCCATATTTTCCCTAATTTTGATGATCCAGTGCATTCCGATTCATGCTTTAACACATGGATGTCACTTCCTGGGATGATTGATCGATTTATCGGATGAACTTGATTATCTGATCACGAGTTCATCCACAACGTCTATTGAACAGCCATAGAGAAATAAAATACATACAGAATTGGAACAATAACTCGGTAGTTGATTCTGGGCCAAAACAAGATTGAGTTTCAATTGGTCAAACAGTGTGGATAAAGCACATTAAATTCAGAAAGTTGTACTTTTGATATCAGGAATCAAGCATTATCTTCGCGCTATCCATGGTGAAGATCCCGACAAATTAACAGTGCTCAATAATGAAACACCAACTTTAATCCGTACTGCGTTATTACAGACACACAAGAGCGTGGACTCGTGTCACGTGCGGATATAATTGAGAGTGCAGGGTTTCATGCTTCAGTAAGTAAGTGTTAAGGGCTTTTGTGTTTCAGTGTTGGAGAGTGGAGACGGTAAACGGGCCACGTGCCGTCATGTGAGTAATCATCATTTGCATTTAACCTCCAGTTATGATATCAATCCCATTGTTTCGATCCATGTTTTGTACTGGTTGTCTTGTTATCCGAGGTCTTATCTTGGTTTTAGAGTTCACAAGTTACACACCCAAGAGCTGAAGAAGAAAGTAGAGTTTTTTTTTGTTGTAATACTACTTAGATTATATTTAACCACCTAAAGGTGAACTGGAACACAAACAGCGTCAATCATACACTTCGGAAGAACCGACCTATCCAGCTGATGGTTAGCCCATTTAGCTAGTAAGTCTGCATCCCTATTTAAAATCCTACTAATCCAATTAAAAGTACATGAGCTAAACTCTATAACACCAGAGAAAATAGAAGTCTTCAATATATCCAGGGTCTAAAGACAGTCAGTTCCTTGAAGCACCTTCATCACCTCCAAATTGTCACCCTCCAAAACATAGTTGTTGTATCCAAACTGTTTTGCCAACAGAGCTGCCACTTCAACTGCACCCATTTCTGCTTCCCCTACCTTCTGAGCCCTGAATCTTATGACTGCTGCTCCAGCTATATCCCCTTCACTATTGCTTGCTTTGCTCCAGCTCCAGCCCACCCTGTATTCCTGTTGAATGATGCATCAAATCTAATCACAATACTATCATTTGGAATTTCAAGAAACATATTATCCATAAAGTCATTGACATAATTAATAGAATCTCGAGGGTTTGAGAAAGCTTCTCTGAATGCAGCAAAGCACTTGTCTGCCAACCCTTTGCTCTGTCTGATGATACGGTCCCTATTTGCCTTCCTACTTTCAAATTTGACCTCATTTCTAGATCTCTATATGTGCTGGAGCAGGTACATGATGTGAGTCCCAGCTAGGGGTGGGCAATGGGCCGGGTCAGGCTAGCCATGCTCTAAACATTTAAAGCCCTTCAAATAAAGTCGGCCCGCCCCTAAAGTCGATAGGGTCGGTTGGCCGGTCACAAGTCTAAACCTCAAGCCTTACCCTACCCCTAAGCCCTCTTTAAAGGCTTTAGGCGGGGCTTTAGGGCCGGGACCTATATATATTTTTTTTTTTTTACATCATCAGGTTTTAAAACTCATTTATATTACAAAAATACAATAATCTACAAACTCAAAGTCCAACCAATCTAGTAATAATCATGTATAAGTCCAAAAATTTAAAATGCACATCCACAATCTAATGAACTCAAGTACATCGAGAGTTCGAATTTGTTCTTCCTTGTACTTAAACCTCACTAAAATTACATTTTAAATTGAAATACATAGACAAATAATTATATTATCATTTTAAAGGAAGAAGTAATAGATATAAAGAAGAAACATAATAGTTTTGGTTAAGGGTCATGGAAGTTGTTAAACTATTTGTAATACCATAAATTATTTCTATAATAGATTCAAACAAATATAATATTACCTTTTTTCTAATTTAAAAGTGATTCAAGCTTTGTATATAGAAATGAAAATATTGGCTTTTGAACAAGTGATGGAGAAAGGTTTGAGATTACAAATGTCATTTTTCTAACAAAGGTTGTTTTTTGGTTTCTATGTTACAAATGTCTGCTCTGTATTTTGCTTTAATGGTGTGGAAAGAAATCTTTAGTTTTAAACTTGGCTTGGATGTGAATAAAAATATAATTTATAAGAAATAAGTGAGAAAAGAAATTGAGAATAATAAGTTATGGACTTTGACTTGATGATCAAAAGAATAAAGTCTTATTTTTTATTAGGCTAGTGCTCATTGTTCTTCATGGCTGTTAAGTTGACAAGTTTTTGTTATATAAGACAAGTTATTGGAAGTATCCTTGGGTGTAAGTGATAAATTACAAAGGACAATGTTATTTTAATTGAAAATATTTAACAAAGAGTTGGACAATTATGGTATGTGTATTTATAGTGAAAGTGTGAAACATGGCCGGTTAGGGCTTGGTTAGGGTCAGGCTAATGAGGGCTGAATTAGGGTTGGGCCTATGTTTTAGAATCTTAGCCCTAGCCCCTAGAAGAAGGCATTAGGGGCCGGGCCCCTAAACTCTGTGAGGGCTTTAGTTGTGAGGGCTTTATAGGGCTTAGGGTCGGGTCGGTCAGGGCCGGGTTAGGGTCGTTAGGGCCAAATTCCCACCCCTAGTCCCAGCCAAACATAATTCCCTATTCTTACTGTGACACCAAGACAGGAACAAGTCTAGTCTCTCCCTCAAGCTTTGGTTCTGCTGGAAGAGATTGATTCGTAGTCCCACTTGCGAGCTAAACCATACTGCTTTAGTCTAGTCATAGGTGAATAATAAATGCTCAGATGTTTCAAGTTCTCTATAGCAAAAAGGGCATGTGAAGTCCCCTTTCATATTCCTTTCAACCAGCCTGTCTCCCAGGGGCAGCACATACATGTAAACTTTCCATATAAATATCTACATATAGGAAGGTAGATGAGTTGCCCAAAGCTGTTTAATAGCTTTGTAGTTCATACTAGAGCTTTGCCCTATGTCAGTGTTCTTATTTTTTAGAAACTCATATGCCAATTTGACTGAAAGCTTCCCTAACCTTTCCATAGCCCATATCATTTTATCAGCTGAGGCAGAAGTAGGTCTAACAACTATCTCCTGCATCAACTGACTTATGTAAGGGTGGAAGTGGTAGTTAAGTTTGGCTGAATCCCAGCCACTCCCATCTGGAAAAAATAGGTCTAACACATGGAGATTGGATAGAGAGTCATCCACCACACCCAATTCTTCATGAGTCACAGGCTTATTTAGACACTTAAACCATGGATCCTTCAGAATGGAGATGGTGGTTCCCTTTCCTATTCTCCAAATCAGCCCCCCACTAATGGAGTTAAAAGTTTTATGTATGCCATTCTAGAAATAGGAAGCTTGGTCAGGTGGTTTTTCTACATCTCCTATCCATTTCTTGCCATAGATGCTAAACATGGTTATAGTCCACAGAGACCATCCTATCTTCACACCATGCAACTCTTCCTTGAGCTCAGCTCTAGCAATCATCCTAGAGAGGGCCTCAGAGACCAAAATGAACAGATATGGGGATAGGGGATCCCCTTGTCTCAGCCCTCTCTCAGGGATAATCCTCTCTAGAGGAGAGGCATTAAGCATGGCTTGGAATGATACTGTGGATAAACATTGATGAATCATGCTCCTCCACTTATTGATAAACCCAAGTTGCTCAAAAATGTTATCTACAAAGGCCCATTCCACCCTGTCATAGGCCTTAGCCATATCCATCTTAAGGGTACACCAGCCCTAACTCTTTGACTTCATATTTTTCATGTTATGAAACACCTCACAAGCAAGACCTACATTGTCCCCAATGCTTCTTCCTTTGATGAAAGCCCCTTGAAAAGGAGACACAATCCTATTCATAAGACCTTTTAGCCTATTTGCAAGAATTTTGATACAATTTTGTATCCAAAGTTGCATAAGCTGATAGGTCAAAATTTGGAAGTATGGTCAGGATTAACCACCTTAGGAATCAAGGCAATGTAGGTCTCATTGAACTGAAGGTTGAGATAACCATTAGTAAAGAAGTCCTGTACAAAGAAAATCACAAAGGGTCCCACAATGTCCCAACATTTCTTGTAAAACACTAATTTAAACCCATCAGGACCAAGGGATTTTAGACTGCCCATCTTATTAACCACCTTCCAAATATCCTCCTTGTTAGGAACACTAGTGAGGAGCTCATTTTCCCTCATTTTCCCTCTCACTCACAATACTTTGAAACAGGTTCATAATCTAATCATCCCTTTTAGGTCGATCAGAAGTGAATATCTCAGTAAAGTAGTGATTAAGAGAAATGCCCACATCAGTTCTACCTTCTCTCCAGTTAACATCTTCATCCTTTATCTTATCAATTTTATTTTTTCTCCTTCTATATATAGTGGAGAGATGATAGAACTTGGTGTTTTTCCCCCATCTTTGATCCAGTCAGTGGAGGATTTTTGTTTCCAAAACTCCTCCTCCTTATTATACCATCCCAGCAGAGTGTCTTTCAGCTCATTTGCTTTATTATAATTCTCTATGGAGAAATGTTTAGCCAAGACTCTATCCAACTCCTTATGAGTAGCCTTAATGTTCGTAAAGATGTTACCAAACACAAATTTATTCCATATAGAAAAATCATTCCTGGTTTTATTAAGCTTATGGATAAGATTACTGTCAGGGAGATCATGTGTTATGGTATTCCAAGCATTCTCATTCACAAGTCTACAAATATCATCAGTAAGCCACATATTAAAGAACTTGAAAGGTCTAGGGTTTTTCTCCTCCTTATTGTCCAGATTGATAATTAAGGAAATATGATCAGATGAGGCATTAGTAACAGTTTGTACAAGGGCATGTGGGAACAGAGCTATCCACTCAGGAGAGGCTAGAGCTCTGTCCAACCTCTTAAGCACATGATCACCAGGTCTCCGATTATTACTCCAGGTGAACTTTGGGCCTTTAAAACCCAAGTTCACCAAGCCAAGATCATTAATCATGCTATTAAACTCATGCATACTTTTTGTAATAATACTTCTCCCTCCAATCTTCTCATTTAAATGAGTTATAGCATTGAAGTCACCAAACAAACACCATGGTCCAGGAATAAGAGGGGCTAATCCCCTTAATTCATTCCAAACTTTATTCCTATTATGGGCAGCTGGTTCACCAAACACAAAGGAAAAGAACCAAGCCTCTGAACTAAAATAATTAGTAATTTTACCTGTGACTTGATTGCGATAAGCCCCAAGAATTTCCATATCCACTCCTTCTTTCCAGAGCATGGCCAGACCTCCACTTAGACCTTGAGCTAGAACCGCAAAATGACCACTAAGCTTGAGCTTCTTACTAAGACTCCCAATACTCTCCTTACTAGCTTTTGTTTCCGCTAAACAAACTATATCTACATTAAATCTACCCATCAGGTCCTTTAGTTGTTGAACTGCCATGGTGGTGCCTATCCTCCGATAATTCTAGGCGTGAATTGTCATGGATACTAAGGCAACTGTGATGGGACAACTGCCGCGAACCCTGGAGGAGAAGATATACCTCCACTGTAAGGAACCCCCATGTTATATTATTCATCAAACCTCTATTGCAACTCTGGATTGCTTTGTCCTACATACTCTTGATCCCTCTTACCTTCTAACCTTGTAGAGTGCTACGATCCACAGTAGAGTCATTCATAGCCAAAGGGTGTTGGTTGGTACTCTGGATTTTCCTTATCTGCTTCATAACCCACCATTTCATTTTGGCTCTGATTTTCCTTCTCATTTTCAAGCTCATTTTCAAGCTCATCTTCATTATCTGAGTAGTATACCTCCATTGGTGCCTGATACTCACCATTCATTTCTTCTGATACTCCAGATTCATTAGATGTTGTATCATTTGTTCCTTCCGATTCTGTTGGGGTTGGATTAGTAGTTGTATCTATTTCAATGTGCTCCTCTGAAGAAGTGGATGCTGCTGAATCACTCGAAAGATGCACTATGTGGGCATTCAGTGGTATCAACAAGTGCCCTTTCCCTTGACTCCTCATTTCAGCTGCCATTTGTTTGGCTCTCTTTGAGCGTTGTTCCACTACCCGTTTGCTTCTTCTGACCCATCCATCTCCCCCATTCATCACCATCTCTCCTTCCTTTTCGTAACTGAGCTCAAGTTTCCTTTTCTCCTTTCTTTGAGACGCCTCTCCTTGCTCCCTTTTTTCTCTTTCCAGTCTTGCTTTGATCTCAGATTTGGAACCTTTATCTCTTCCACCTCGAGAATCCATGATTTTAAACCCTCTTCCACGTGTAGCCTTATTGTGGAAGAGATCTTTATGATTTGCTTGGTTCTCTCGTTATGATGCCTGGTGGACTGGTTCAGTACTTGTGTGGCTCGAGACACCATTCTTCGAGCCTGATATTGCTTTTGTGGTTGATGGATAATTACTCTGGTTTGTAGGCCGGTCACACCTTCTAGCAACATCTGACCTACTAGGACAACACGTGTCATCCATCCCCTTTACCTGATTAGATTTGTTAGGGATGTCCGAATATATATTTGGACTAGCATGATAGGCCTCCATCTCATTGTCCCAAGACTTACCAAACATTGCTAAGCCCAACTCCTCACTGGTGTCCACCATAACAAGGTCTAGGCCCAACTGATTTGCTGTTGGGCTTTGTTGTGTCTCCCGCCCATGTTGGCCTTCTTGCCCTAGCCCCTATGTCTCCTCTTCTGAGCCCTGGGCCTGAGGCCCAGTATCTTGTTCATCATTTGGGCTTGACTATTCTATACCAGTGACCGTTTGAAATCTTACCGTTGGAGTAGCCGTTGTATCTGTTGTTGTAGGCCCTGCTTCAGACCCCACCTCTATGTCCTTGTTCCTGTCTTTGCTCTTCCCTGGGTCAGCTGACATGGACCCGACCCATTTGTTCTGTTTAGTTTGTGCAAAAGTTTTCCGGCCACCAATCACCCAACTCGTTCTTTTCGGCGCCAGAGTTTCTTCAAATCTAAGCTTTGAAGGATGCCAGCTATTATAAGGGATTGTTTGCCAGAAAAAGCAGCCCCATTGTAGAACTTATTTGCTTTCATCTGACTAGTAAAATTTGGTTTAATATCCTTAAAAGTACCTCCACATTTTATCAGATCATATCGGTGTTGGTTGACGTATTCTACAGGCAAGTTGGTTGTGACCAATGACACCGCAGAAGTAGTAGAACACCTCTAACTTTTCATACTTGAGTCTTACCACTAGCTCTTCTCCTGTCTTGAGTTTGATCTATTGGTCCTTTTGCAACCTTTCCTTAACATTCATTTCTACTCGAACACGAGCTACTGGTTGGTTGAATTCAAGAGGACAAGATAAATCAATTTCCTTGACCATCCCTAATTCCGCTCCAATTTTCTAGATATTTGCTTTGTTAATCCTTTCCTTTGGGAGATTCCATATTTGAACCCAGAACTTAACGAATTCAAATTGGTATTCTTCCAACCTCCTACCTCTAATCCATTCCTTAACCGAGAAAATGTGACCTTCCAACATCCAAGGTCCATTGTTAAGCACATGTTTACATTCCTGTATCTTTTCAAAGCTGATTTTAACATGGTCTCTGTCTAGACGCTCAAGCGTTATTCTGCCTTTTGTTTGCCATATTCTATGTATATCTTCTCCAACTTCCTCCAGCTGTAAAGGATATCCACCATACAGTTTCCCGACCAGAGTGAGCTCCTCATTACCAGTTTCTTCTATATTGATACAGTTTATCTCTATTATCTGATTCTTCTTTCCAAAGAACAGGTTTTTCATATTCTGTTGTAGTGCCTCAATCTGGTTGGTAGTGCTACTGGCTTCTTTCTGAGCTATCTCTATCTTTGTGGATCCTCGCATAGTTCCCATCTCAGCTGGGTTCTGGCCTACTACAAACCAAATGAAACAGGGCACCTAAGCCCAACAATAGCCTGATGGTTGAACAAAACTAACGGTAAAAGATGAGGGGGATGTAGGTGGGAGTGGGTGGAGGGGGGGTTATGCCCAGCTATGTAAACTAGCAGAGAAGAAGAAGAGAAGAAGATAGAAAAGCGCTGCTATGACCCGCAGGAGAGGTTCACAGATTCCTTAGGTAAAGTACAATGAAGAAAGTAGAGTTGTAAATAGTAATTAACTAATTATAAGTTTACCGAAAAGCTAGTGTGTGCAGGGTATACCCATGCGCAGGCATCTGGGCTACTCATATAGGCAGGGGATTCGTGTGTATTGCAACAAAGAAGTACTGTCAATGGCTCTCATTCCTGCGCACACATACATCATGATGCACCCTAGATGCCCTCATAAGTTTATAACCAAGGCCCAAAATATCGAATGCGGTGAATATTTTGATGTACCCAAAAACCGATATATATCGGATATATTGAAAATATCAGAGATATCTATTTTTTTGTTGACCAGTCAAAATTTTGTTTTGTATGTCGATATATTGAAAATATCGTCGATTATATCAGAAATATCGTCAATATATTGGTTAAAGTCAACAATATCGGTCAAAGTCAACAATTTATATCGGATATATCGTATATATCGGTCGATATATATCGTTATATCGGAAATTACGATATATATCAGGAAAAAAAAGGTTCAATATTTGGTTGAGATATATCAAATATATCTATGTCGGTGCACCAAAAAAACGATATATATCGGTGATATTTTGGGCCTTGATTATAACATCCCTGCCTCTTATGTGAATTGGGATGTGCAATCCTTTGACCTACAAATTCATGTGTATATTACTATGAGCACCAGCTCTGAGTTTTGGGTGGCCCTAGGCAAGCTCCTAAAAATGGGCCCTTGTCTCCCAAAAAAAAAAAAAAAGCCATTTTTATTATTATTTATAATCACTACAAGTCTATTTTAAACATTTATGCCAAAGACATATACTTATATATATAACTATTTAACAAGTGAAAATTTTAACTAATTCAGTTACAAAACAAGGAAAATAAAAAAGTGAAACTAGGTGGAGAATGTACTTTCTATTTGTTTGAACATTTACAATTCAAGTAATTTTGAATTTGAGATAATACCTTGAAAATATTTAACAATAAAAATTGTGGCGAGTGGTGTATGTAATCGCTATATTTCGATTTTCGGCTAAGCTAACAAATTATAGTGGTCGTTTTTTCTTTTTTGAGCAAACCCCAACGAATGGTCGCAAAAAGAATTGAAGGAGATGAGTGTTTTATGTTTCTGTTGAGTGTTGAGGCTTAGTTTGTGGGCTTGATGTTAATTAGGCCAAACATGTTATTTTGTAAACAAAAAATAAAAATAAAATAGTGGGTTAGTGGGTAGTGAGCATGATTCAATTCGGGGCCCTTAGTTTTTGCAACAAGTGAGGGCCCTAAGCAGTGCCTTTGCTGACTATGGGTCAAAGCTGCCCATGATTACTATATTAGCATATATATATTCCTTGCCATAGAAATTCCATCCTAATTTCTCATATAAGGAATTGTAACAAAAGTTGTGTTCAACCTTGAAAAATTACCTTTTTTGTGATATCATTGATAGAATAGATAAATTTTTTGATTTTGAAATTGCCATCGAAGTAAAGATAAACCAAACTTATAGATTTTGCCACAGTCATATATAGTTCAAGATTTTGGAATCTCCGAAATTCCAACAAATCTAAAAACTGGAATTTCGGCCCTTATTCCGCTATATTTCGAGCACATTATGAAAATTATGTTTTTTCAACACTTTTGATATGGAATTCCAAATTTCTCAAAAATCGAAATATTAAACGAAATTCCAAAAATTCCGTTGAAATCACGAACTATGGCCACAGTGCAGTTTAGAAAATGATAGATGAAGCCAAATTATTATTATTATTATTATTATTGGTAACTAGATGAATCCAAATTCTAAACAATTTATGCATCAAATTATAAGATTATTAAGTATTAACCATTAGGCTAAGGAAATTTTAGTATAATAATTATCATCTGAATTTTTTTAATAGTGTATTAGGTCCAGTTACATTTGCTTCCTTTTTCTAATTCTGGTACAGGCGTGGAAAGCTTCAAGTTGTTAAATTTGAGCAATATTTTCCGATCTCAAGTTGCCTGCTTCATAATCATAGTTCAAGATTTCGGAGAGTATTCGGCTATATTTTGAAAATCTCAATATTTCAACCTTTAACATATAATTTCGAATTTTTTAAAAACCGAAATATTTGGTGAAATTTCTAGATTCCGCTCGAAATCAGTAACTATATATATGTTCATAATTCAATTAGTGGTTATGGGAAACTGGATTGCGAGATTAGTGTTAACCGTTCCTCGTAGTTCCAATGATTTAACGATTTGAATAAAAGAATAAAAGGAAAAAAAAAAAAAATATAGTTTTTGAATGTTTGGTTTACACTTTACAGAACAGGATGGAGCATTTTAAGGAATTTTAGAGCATAATTAATTTACCATTTTACGAAATGTTTTGTTTAATGCCAAATTAATTAGAACTTAAGCCTGTTTGATGGATGACAAATCTACTTTGGAAAAGTAATTGATAAAAACATACAACTGCGCTGGATGTATTCACATTAATCAAACTCATCTTTAAATCAGCTCAAACAGTAAATAGCTGCATTTCTCGATTTTTTTTCTGTCTATCGGCATGTTTTTCTATTTTATTTAATAGAAAAAATAGAGGAAAAGTAAAAACTATGCGAATGAAGATGCAAAACATTCAACATTCACTATGACTCTGTAAACTGTATACACAAATCTTATGATTTGCTCAGTTTAAAACTTTATTTGGCAAACTTTATTTTTTGTGATCTCTTGACTCTTGTGTGTTTCATGCCGACATGTTTGTCAGCAATTTTGAAAATTCCAGAGGATCCATGGGTGGAGTTCACGTTTAAGAGTCAAAAATTGATAATTCAGTTAGTCGACCAATGCATTAGTGAAACTCACAAAGACTTCAAAAGTCAAAACGACCTCTTCACGTCCAAGTGGCTATCAATACACCTAAGTCATTCACCTCATTTTAAAAAATAAAAAGAACGTACTTAATAAATTCGAAAAAAAAAAAGGGAAAGCCGGAGATCAAAATTGATAATAATAAGAAGAGAAACCTTCCCCCTAAATAGCTGAGAGAGTTCATTTCTTAAGCGTATCTCCATTTATGGTTTTATGGAGAGGACGGTTTGAGCTTCCTCATTTATTATCCATCCAACTTTGATATCTACATCGTGTCTACACCAAAAAAGACACTTCTCGTCTTTTCTAGCTCTTCTTTCCTTGATTATCACTTTTCCTTCTCTTCTCTAACCAAAGTTTTGTTCTAGTACTATATATCCCGTCCCACTATTTGATTGCCAACACAAGGTGAGGTAGTTTGTTATTTAGTTGAAGGTTAATTAATTGTCCAAAAATGGGATTATTCCTTCTGTTTTCATAGACGTTTCAAGGAGCAATAGATATCCTCTAACTACTTCATCTTTCTGTTTGATTCTGAGCTGTTTTTTCTATATACACCAACCTCTCATTTCTTGTTTAAATTCTTTGTTTCATTTCTTTCCTATTGGAATCTGTCATGGGGTGTGCTAGTTCAAAGGAAACGCGTTGTAAACATTGTCAAACACCATATTCTCCTCTAGCTAGAAGTTACTCAGTTCCGGTTCATCATCCAGCGCTTCGTAAAGGCGATAGCTACCATGTCGTTGCGCTTACTTCTTCGACATTGGGCTCTATCCCGCTCGATGCAATTGATCAGATTCATTTCAATGACAGGACAATTATTACCACCGACAACAATAACAAGAGTGACAGCAATAATGATTATATTGGGGGCATGAAAAGCGAGGATTTCATGACAGAAGTTCTACAAGCGAAGAATTGGTCTAATATGATTGAGGAAAAAATTCCGAAAGTCATCCCAAGGACGCCAATTAGAACGCCGCCTGGTGAACCGGAGACGATTAATACATGGGAAATGATGGAAGGCCTTGATGAGTATAGCCCGCTCCGTCTTGCTAATATCCTTGATCGGTCGTTCTCTTTTCATGCTGTTTCGAGTAAGGGTCCTACTGATCATTTGGAGTTACATAAGGAAAATGGTATTGATTCGCCTACTCTTGTTCCTTCCAAATTGAAAGTACAAGAGAATGGTACAGAGTCGCCGAAGCCAGAGTGGCTACAGATGGTGGACAATGATCCAAATTCAAATTTGAGTACGTTTATATCCGAATTTGATCCTGAGATTGTATCCCAATTCAGAAAAGCACTTGAAGAGATTTCCCCAGTTGCCGCAGTCCATCTTAAATCACCCGAACGCGAGAAAATACCCTTCTCCAGAGATTTATCAAAGGAATTTGTAGACACTAAGAAGGTGGATGATGATATAATCACGCTGACAAATTGCCCGCCGTGTGGTGAAGACAAAGTGGTGATTTATTTCACAAGCCTTAGAGGGGTGAGGAAGACGTACGAGGATTGCTGCCAAGTCCGGGTTATATTCAAAGGCTTTACCATTCGAATCGACGAAAGAGATGTGTCCATGCATTATGGTTTCAGAGAGGAGCTGAAAGAGTTATTAGGGGAGAGTGGGAATAGTGGTGCATTGCCGAGGATATTTGTGAAAGGTAAATACATTGGTGGAGTAGAGGAAATAAAGCAGTTACATGAGGATGGAAAGCTTGAGAAGTTGGTTGAAGGTTGTGTATTGGTGGAAGAAGGTAATGGTTGTGGGGCTTGTGAGTTGTGTGGTGATATCAGATTTGTTCCGTGTGATAGATGTTCAGGGAGCTGTAAAATCTATTGTGAAGATGATGTTGATGATGAGTATGAGGGAGAAGATAGTGTTGGAGAATTCCAAAGGTGCCCTGATTGTAATGAGAATGGGATCATAAGGTGTCCTGTTTGTTGTTATTAATTAGTGGAGCTTGGATTGCCGTTTGCTAGAACAATCTCTTTCGGATAGAAATTCTAAAGACGTAAGTTTGGTTGTTTGTTGTACAGTTATAGTATTTCAATGATATAGGAAGTAATAATTCAAAGAAAGATTACACAGTTTATTCTGCTCCCAATTTTTGATAACAAGTGTGTTCAATATCTTGTGAATAAACAACAAGGATATGAAGACTGATTCAAATGAATAAGATTTGCTATTGTTTTCATATGAATAAGCTTAATCTGTTAGGTTCTTGCTGGCACTCTTCTATCTACATTCTTCTTCTTCTAATTTGAAGAACATAGTATGTTTGAAATTTGATGTTTACTACGCCTAGCTAGGGTAAATGCTATGGCTATGGCATTAAATTTGACTAGGAAGAATCTATAACAAATCAATATATGTAGGGAACTAGAGGAAAGAAAAATGGAACAGGTTTTGAAGTTTAAGAAAATCATGAAAAGTGTCCTACTTCAAGCTTCAAGTTTCTTGACTAAGAAAATGATGAAAATTGCCCTGCTTTCTATAGCCTGCTGAAACCATAATCGACCCAATAAAATTGTTTTCCATTTCTCGGGCTTAAACAATGCAATTATGCAAAAGATTGCATAGCAGTTGTGTCTAACTATATATATATATATTAGGACTAATCTTTAGTGTGTCCCATGTCTTTACAGAACTCTCTCTCTTTAAGTCTTGGCAAGATGCCTGAGTTGACCAATTAAGCATTTAAAAGTGAATTTGATTTCAAAATCACCAACAAGAATCCAAGCCCTCAATATTTTGTAAAACGGATTTTCGCTCACATTTCATTCTTATGTGTCTCTTGTCTACATTATAGTAGGTATGTTTGTCATTGTTCAAATCTCACATCATCATCTTTGTAATTTTTTCCACCTTCTGCGCATTTGCTTTTTTGGCTTCGCCGTTCTTTCTCCGCCGAGTGAATAAATTATTTTGTCAATAAAGTATATTGCCGTATAAAGAACACCGAATTCACGGACTTGGACCCGTGAATGTACTGGTCCCCGAAGATTGACTTCACAGAAAAATCACTTTTCTCTTCTAGAATCTGTAACAGTGGTCTTTGTCTTCTTGTTTTAAAATCTAGTGAGCATAAATGTCCTTTGGCACGTATAGAAGATTAGAATGTGAACAAACGAAAAATAGGATATTGTAGAGGTCTATGGCCTAGTAGAATCTTCTTTGAGTAGAGTCAATCAATCATTAGAAGAATGCTAGAGCAATAACTTTGATGGTTACAATTGTAGGATTACTTCATTATCACTTCATGAATGGACACTTTTGAAGAAATGAGGTTTCTTGGGATTGGATTCTGTTCTAAGGATAACTTGGCAGAATTGAAGAATAAATTGTATCCTGGTAGTTGAAATGGAATGCTTAGGACTTTTAAGAGATATTAAGAAATGAAGACTGCTAGCCTACATTATGAAATACACTTCGTAATTTGCATACCTTTTAAGGATACTAGCGTGTATGCAACTCTCAAAGTGTTTTGCGTGCTAGCATTCATATAAGCGATCATCATCATATTCAGATACAGTTTTACATTATTTTTCCAAACTAAGTATACTATAGTAGACTATTGTCCATACTTTTGATTTTTGAATCAATAGAGAGAGAGAGGAGATGAGGTAACTTCCATAGTGTGTAAACTGTAAAGTTATAAAAAGTTGTATGAGAGAGATATGCTGCTTAATTCCTGGTTAATTATTGCACAACGTAAAGGATTTTAACCTCCGACGTTATTAACTATTCTTTAATGATCCAAACCAATCCACAGAGAGTTCTATTCAAACCACTAGATCTTACTTCAAAAGTTGAGCAGACAAAAGCTAAAAGCGCTCCACTCAGTAGCTCGACTCTCTTTCAGTCTTTTTAGAACACTTTTTAGTTAGGGATCGCTTGTCCCAACTTCTGACGGTCCACTATCATAATTGCCGAAGGCCATGACCCACAAGGCCAGACTGACTAACCCTAATTGCAAAGCACCAGTGACATTCTCTTTAAAAGTATGCTTAAATTCCAAGTAATTTTTTTCTAAGGGCATCTCCAATGGAGAGTGGAAAAATCCACCTCGACATAGGCGCTATTAGGATTATACACTCTAGAAAAATCTCAAATACATAAAGTGTATATTTACTATTTGTGGCTATTCCAATGGTAGGTGGAGGCAAATGTGTAAAAATAGATAGCAACCGACTTAAACTGTCACAGCCCATTCAAAATAATGTAAAATAACAAATTTGGTCCGTCGCAAAAACTTAAAACAAATAGTGGTCCACTTTCAAACGTCATTCAAAGCAACGTCCGTGTTTTTAACAGTTTTAAATCACTGAGCGACGGACTTAGACCGTCGCAAACATAAAAATAAAGCTTCAAACGTGTGTTGAAGTGACGTCCGAGTTTTTAAGTTAGTCAGACGTTATTTTAAGTGACGTCCGGGCTTTTTATTAACTAATAGCGAGAGGGGGAATTCCCCACCCTCTCTATTAGCTAATATACACTATTACCTACGGTATAGAACCCCCATTGGAGAGAGTTTTTTTATATTTGGAGTGTAAAATTTCCACTCTATACGATTTACACCCCCATTGGAGATGTCCTAAAGTCTATAGCTGCACTTAGGAGTTGGGATTATGGAAAGCATTTCTTCTTATACTTGCACTCCTCATTTGGATTCTAATTACGTACAAATGCACAATCTACAAGACATGCTCGGATCCTAGTTAGCAAATTGGATTCGGTTTGTTGTAATTTCCCTAGGAGCCTAAAATATCGTAAAGCAACATTAGAAGTAGTCATAAACATGTCACTATAGCCATAAAAGTTTGCAGAAATTAGATGGGCATGTGAGAATGGGACCATTTAAAACAGAAGTGGGCATTCACTAAGAGGCAGAAGATGATGTAGAGAAATGTTCATGCATATGGACTGAACTCACGTAATTGAAGGAAATTGATGCCCGACCTCACATCCTGACCTGCCAACCACGCTAAACAATTAAGAACGTGACGAGTGTGATTGACCACACAGTCCATCTGAATTTAATGATTAAATGACCACAACTTCTCTTCAAGTATTTTATGATGAATGACAAGTACAAAAATGGGTAACAAATGGTTAAAAATCGAATGTAGTCTTTTCTCTCGTTCAGGCCGGTACCTGGAACCATTTTCAGAGAAATGAATTTTATCCATACAGTGATGAGTATAAGACTACCTGGTACTGGCTGGTAGGCACAACTTTCAGGATATTGCCGATCTTACGCAGTTCCTCCCTATCAAATATAATGACCTTGATAGTTTGCGAAGTTGGTCCTCGCTATCAGCAATCCTTCATGTGGGGACATATCTGATGCCCACTGCCCAGGACTCCAAATACATGGAAATTCCGGTGAAAAGAAAACAACTCGCTATGGGGACTAATAATGAAGTCATTCTATTACACAAAATGTAATATAATTATTTGGATGGTTCCTAGGAACTGTGACCTTTAGTAGATCATCATCCAAGTATCCAACGTCAATGCCTCAAATTTTACGGCTTAACAAGCTATGTACCTCGTTAAAGTAACTTGTTGCTGAAACTTGAAACCAACTTCAAAAATTATGAGAGAAAATGTACTTTGACCAAAGCTCAAGTGAGTTCGTAATTGACCATGTGGTTGGAGTCTTCTTGGTAAATGTCTCTTAAGAAAAGAAAAAATGCAAGCACACACGCAGAGTTAATCATCTAAATCCGTTTTGTCCCATATATATATTAAGTTTACTTTTCACATCACTTCCTTGTCCTAACAGTTGATGCTTACCTTCATCTTATATTCTTAACAAAGAGAAGGATCCTGCAGCCTAATTAGTTAATTGACCAAGTATTATTAATCAACAAGATTCTATCGTAGGTAACAAGATTCTATCTAATAGGTAACATTTACAAAACACCAGAAGATGGAACTCAGTAGCATGAACTTATTTCAGCTGGACCACAATGGATACCCAGCTTGTCCATAACAACACAAGGTACACTATAATCTAGACAAACCTAATATTTCACTTTTATATGTACCCGAAATAAGTATGAATACACAGCTAGCAATCCTAGCATCACTTTGTGTGTTAAATGCCATAACGTAGATATATACAACATCAAGAAGGTACCAGAGGGGGTGCTTCAATTTTTACTGCCATGACTACCTAAATCAGCTGCTGCTTTAGCTGCTTTATTGAGAGCATCAGACACCCAAAGAGCCCCCATAGAAAAGTAGCTACTATTGATCACAGAGTTTGCAGCCGCCACAGCTGTTCTTCCTGTTGCAGATACAGCTGACTTAGTGGTCTCTGATACTCCGTATTTCTCATCAACTGACATAACAGCTCCAACACCCGCAGATATCTTATCAGTGAACCCTATTCTCTTGCTCATTTCGGAAACCTTCTCTGCTGCAGTAGCCGAGACCTGATGGGACTCATCCAAAGCTTTGGCCTTGCTCAGTGCATCCTTACCAAGTACATATCCCTTTGATAGCATTGATTTAACAACTTCCACCGCTTCTCCAGCTGTAGGAATGGAGGGATTCCCATTTACGCCATGCTATAAGACCAAAACGTTCCAAACAGATGACCCAATTTGAAAGGAAAGCAACTTTTAGTGCGACAATAGTCACCATGCAAAAAATATATACACTCTACAATAAATGCATCACATCCAGAGGGGTAAATAATGGTCCACAAACAGCTAGAAAGCATTGTAGTGCACATGAAGGGCAGACAGCATAGCACTAAACAAAGAGAACATAGAGGTAAAGTAACCTATATCAACCAGTAGTCCGAACTCTGGATACGAGTAGTACACCAAAACCAATAATGATTGAAATTCCTAATATATAGACAGTAACTTTCTTCCTTTAGTATCTATTAATCATCAAGATTTTGAGAGTAGGCCACAATAGGAAAACAAAGGATAATGTACTCCCCATATCACATAGCCAATTACAGACACGAAAATGACTAGACAAGATTTACGCATTGCAAGCCTCAATATCGACATTTACAATCTTTTCACATTTTTCAGGTAACCCAAACTTTTAAGCTTTCACGTAGTGGATGCATTCATCTCCCCGACTTAAAGAAAACTGAAGACCTAAAAATTCATTAGACTCAACACACAAAGAAATTGCTTACCGATGAACTGGTTTCTTCTTCAATTTTCCATGAAGACCTGTTCCAAATATCAAATTCATCTTCATACTGCCCCCAGCGTGTTATGCATATGCGTTGATCTATAATAGTAGCTCCCTGAGATAGGAAAAATCTAGCACATTTACAAATTTTAACTGCTAAAAGGAGTCGAAAATATAGCCAGACACTTCAAACAGATCAAAATTACCAGACTTGAACAGATATATTTAGGAAATATGAGGGAAACAACAATGTAATTCTAAACGGTAACTTTATGTCATCTTTTTATAACTTTACTGCTCATTATGTATTGAATAGTCCAAACCACAAAGCCGATACAAGTGGGGGCAAAGCTTGCAAGGTTCCATAATTCTAGACTCGTAAATTCCAATACAAAAAAATAATAATAATAATAATAATAATAAATAAATAAAATAAAAAAATAAATCTTAGCAAGCTTTAGTAAAATAATCGATTTTTGCATTTTAGATGCTTCACATGAACAATCTCATTTCTACACTTATACTGAGCCAAATTGCAGTTTCTAGGGACTGAAGATATAACAAGTACAGACAATTAGGGATGCAAGGTATGTCAACTCAACAAGCTTTAAACATATTCATAACAAACAACATTAGCCTACAGTCTACACTAAGAACTTACACTAAGCAAGACAGCATTTTCCAGGGCATAAGCATCTTTGAATGTTACATAGGCTGTACAAGCATACTCTCCAGATCTGTTTATAAGATAAAACTTTTTTCAAAGATCAGAAAAAAATATCTAACGGCATATTGCAAAAAATTTAAGAAATCCACATAGAATTTCTACTAAAGGAAGCATTAGGCAGAATTAGAAACTCAACAGTAGCTCAATCAAGGAGAGACAGCTGAATAATAAAGATTGAAACTTTATAAATGCCGCATAATTGAGTTTAAAACGGATTAGGATTTAGTGGAAGGGGAGATCAATTTGTTTTTGGCAATCTTGAAGGCGGGGTTTTGGTGGTGGTGGAATGGCGGCAACTGGAGATGGAGGATAAAGAATCCTAAAACTAAGGTGCTTTTGAAGATGCTGGTAGGTAAAAGATTGTGATGTGCTCTTCACAATGTGGCCCCGGACAAAGAGACCAGGGGTCCAATAAGCAAGGCCTAAAAAAATATTAAGAACAACTTCCAGCATTCACAATTCAGACATCTTACAAATCTCCTTGCAATTTCTAGTTTTCAAAATCAGATTTATACGTAGTCATTCTTCGATGATACAAACCTACCGTAAGTAATTAATCAGTTAAACCAACTGAAATCAACTAGTATATAAACAAGTTGCGCATAAATTCGGTCACAAAACACACCATGGAACAAGCTTTTTGGCCTCCCTGGTGCATCTTT
This sequence comes from Coptis chinensis, assembly GCF_015680905.1. Lineage (NCBI taxonomy): Eukaryota > Viridiplantae > Streptophyta > Magnoliopsida > Ranunculales > Ranunculaceae > Coptis > Coptis chinensis. The sequence goes on along the minus strand of NC_141456.1, from coordinate 18,210,798 downwards.
GTCTATCGCTTGATGGATCCACAAACCTTACATGCTTACTGGTTTCCACCTTTCCAGAACACAAATTCAGCCATCAAGGATAACCCTTGAATGGGTGATGGCTTCTAACTACGATATAGAGGGCATGAATACGCCTAAATAGGTATAAAAAATCACTTGACATTGTCCTAAAAAATTTATCCCAGATCCAAAGATTCAATTTCCTAATAAAATCAAAAGAAGCATACCAAAAATTGTGGTTTCAAGTGATTCCATAGAGCCACAAGCAGAACACAGCACGCCAAGCTATGTTGCATGGAATCTTTGCGAAATAGCAGCGCACGACCAGTTTTTTGTAGAATTCTGATACGAGAGAGACTTGTGTGTGGCACCACTTTTAACTTTTTTTGTATGGGATAATCTTTTGTCATGTATTAGGTACCTTTCAAATTAAGAATACTTCATACTCATAGCAAGTAATACGATAGATTTATGTCTTCTTTTTTACAAAAAACACTGGATATGGACTAGAAGATACTCTAAAAACATATTTTCTGAAATATACGAAAACAAAATATACTCTAAAATAGCATGTGGTTTTTTCCTTTATCCTTTATTTTATTTTGTGGGGGAGGGGGGGAGGGGGGGAGAAGGGGATGGATGGATTTCTATTTGACATCTCTAAGGTTGAAGTACGCCAAACTACACAAACCATAATATTTGAAGCTGTGAGCTATTTTGGTACCACCGATACTGATGCAGAACAAACAGAGATTTAGAAAAAAAGATGTGAAGATCTTTAAAAGAGGGAATAGATTTAAGGAAAAAGAAGATTGAATAGAAGAATTGTAGAAGTTGAAGGAGAAAAATATAATAGGTTTTGGAGATTTAATAGTTTGATAATTGAATACCTGAACTAAACTACAATGGCCTCTTTATATAGATAAACCATACTTGATAACCAATAAACCTAAACTTCTAAATCTAATTAAACTCTAAATAAAATATCAAATATCAAATACTCCAAATTCCTAATAAGTAATAATTCTAATTTGAAAATAATTATCTTAGCACAAGCAGAAAGAATTCTGGTAAGAAAGAGGGGCTAGTCATCCTACATCAGATACCATGAAAAACAGTAAAACACTAGATAGCAGATTAGCAGGTACTCAAAGGAAATACGAAAAAATAGGATAGTTCATCTTGGTAGCAGAGCTGATGAGTGGTGATCCAAGGAAAACATGGAAAAATCAGATCAGAACTGAAGTGTTGTAATTAAGATCCATTACTTTACATTCAAAGAAAAGAAAAGATGCATGACACAAATAAGGAATAATATAAATTCAACAACGGATCAGTAATCTAAGTTTATATCCATGGATTATACCTGACAATTTCAACATGTTCGATGCTTCCAGAGAAAGCAAAAAAATCATCCACATCCTTCTCTGTAGCATTTGGGGACAACCCAGTCACCTCTGCAGCATACCCAGTGGGGCTCATGCTTTCAATAACAGTCTTGGACGGATGGTAATAATACCCTGATAGAGCGTGAAAAAGAGACAACTAAGCATATAGTCCTATAGTATATGATGGTAGCTCTTTATAATGAAAAATAAAAAGATGAAAACAAGACTTATATAACAAAAATAATAGTCACTAACATTCATGTGGACATTGATACACAAGATCGTGTCATTTGAGCCCTCGTACAAACTCTTACAAAACAGGGCCAAAAGAACGTAGTAGCAATATTTATAAAAAAAAAAACTAGCCTAAAGTGTCTTCCAACACCACCACTTGATAATAACCAAATGTCAATCAAAGTATTTAACTTTGTTACCTTAGTCTTTCCTTCTCAATTGATAACATGAAAGATTCTACCTTTTTCCGAATTCACAATAGCAGTAAATAAATAACATTAAGCTAGTGTTTGATCAAACTATAACAAATGAAACACAAATAAAGAAAGAAAAAGGATACGTAGAATAAGTGTACGTCAAATTACAGAATAATAAGAAGAGATTAATTAAAGATAAAAACTTAACCTGTGGTTTTGGATCGAGAAGGAACGAAAGAAGAGTTGAGTAAAGTGGAATTAAGAGAGAGAGAAAGAGACCGTTTTTAGTTAGAAGGAAACGGATAGTGTGGTCGACTGGCTTTATGCGCACGAGTTATACATGAAGGGTGGAAGGGCACGTGAGCCACTTGACCAGGGGTTATTTGTTTTTTTTTGGGGTTATTTTGACATAGACCCCATTGGAGTGCTCATTTGATATAGACCCCCAATTTTTTGGACTTTTGTTTTGGAACCCCAATGTAACATGCGACTGGGTCACCTGGTCAGTCTTTTACTTCGTGACCAAAATACCCTTATGATGTTTTAATATTGAAAATGCCACCAACCATAATTGTAGTTTTATCACTATGGTGGAGAGACAACATGCACTTCACGTCAAATCAAATAGGTTTTATTTTTTTTTCTCTCAACTCAATTCATTTGGGGGGAAGAATGTGTGGAGTGTTTTCTCTCATCCACAATAAAGGAGGGGACTTTATGCTCTATTAACTCCAATCGAAGTGGTTTTTTTTTTTTTTTTTTTGGATTTGTTGTAGTAGAAAGAAAAATGGTGATTAACTTTAATCAAACATTTTCAAAGTACCAAAAGGTAAAACTTTTATTGGTTTCGTTGTATATTACGTTCGTTTATGAAGAAAGTAAGTCGTTTTTTGTTTTTTTTTTTTCAAAAAACTTGTTTTGGTGGCCTAAGGGTTTTTTTTTTTTTTTTTTTTTTTATAGATAATGGTTTCTTATGAAAAAAGAGATTTTGTGATACATTATGGGGGTCGGTTTGAAAGGGCTACACTAAGTGATGGAACTGGGGATTTTTTTGATAAAATGCGTTAATGGCAAAACCACTAAACTGCTTATCGTTGATGGTGACTGTGTTCGTTTTCTCGATTTTGTTAGTTATGTAGCTACCTCGGTGTCATGCCCTTCTGATGCATTTTTAAAGATAGTTTATCCGTTGGGTGAGGTTACAATAACTTGTTCAAGTGACGAAGATGTCATGTTGATGTGGAAAGATCTTGAGGTTGATCCGTATGGATTTTCACACATATTTGCTGGTTGGGATGGTGTGGAGATTATACCAACCCCTTGTGCTTTGCCACCTCCTAGATCTATAGTGGTAGTTGACGATGATGAGATCCCGATAATTGTAGTTGAAGATGATGATTTTCCGATAGTGGCAATTGAAGAAGCTAGCAACAAAAAGAGAATGAGAGAGACTAGTGTTGAGTCGGCTGTTGAACTCATTTTGGACTCTACACCTCAGCATCGAAGGGGTAGTTGGGTTAAAATGGAAGAGGTTAACATTAGTAACATCGAGGCAGAAGAAGAGTATCACAGCAATAACTCCTCCGAAGGTGAGTTTGTCCCACCTCAAGGTGGAGGTTTCTTAAAAGATGCAGACAATGTTTTTGCTAATGAAGATAATGACAATGAAGACACTAGATTAAATGCAGAAAATGTTTTACAAGTTGGGATGCAATGGCCAACCATTTTAGCATGCAGAAAGTTTTTGAAGAATTATTGCATAAAAAACAAGTTTGTTATTACATATGTCAAAACTGAGCGTTATAGAATCGGGTGAAGTGTAAGGCTGATGGTTGTCCTTGGTTTGCTAATTTTAAAAGGTTAGCTTATAATAAACACACAATTGAATGCAAGAAAATGTGTGGTGACTGTTTCGCCCCCCACCTACGTGGCAAACGTCCATTACTAAGGGTCTTTATTTTATTCATTTAATCGACAGGGATAAAGCCCAATTTGCAATACCATGGATCAATGTACAGGCCCATTAACTCATGTGTCTAAGGCTGAACCTTAGCCACATGGTTTGCCACTAATGTACATTGATTTATGTCCAGATTCATTTCTTATCAAAGAGATAATTATCAGTTGAAAGTTATAGTCTATCACAATTGCTTAAGCTACAAGATTACTTAAGCTACAAGGACTCTCTACTCTACCTATATAAATACCAAACTATTTTTCATTCAGAACTACGTTCTTGAGACTTGATCCCATTGATAATTTGGGTACGTAGGCAACCGCAAGGTACAGTCTCATCATTCCCCCGATCACCATTATTTTTCTAAATTACTTTTCTACGTTCTTCATCTCTTTTATCAACACTTGATGTTTTGATCATATCTGGTCGAAACAGTGACCATGTATGTACTGCCGATGAAAACAACAAAAATCCAATGGCTGATTGCAATTGGATAATGGAAGTTGTGGAAGATGGAATCAAGAATCATCAAAAGTCATACAAGCCATTTGACATTCAAGAAGATTTGTGGTGGAGTTTTGGTGTGAAGGTTAGTTATTGGAGTGCATGGCATGCAAGAGCTAAGGCACTCCAGAGCTTGTTTGGGAGTTATGAAGATAGCTATAATTTGGTACCCGAGCTTTGTAACCAAGTCTTGATCAGTAACCCTGGGTCCATTGCAAAATATTGTAGAAGTGACGATAGTCGTTTCTTGGGTTTGTGTGTTGTTTTTAAAGCCTCATTGGATGGATTTGTTAATGCTTGCAGACCCATTATTGGGTTAAATGGCTGCTTTTTGAAAAGAAAATTTGGTGGTCAATGTCTCAGCATCATTGGGTTGGATGGTGATAATGGGTCATTCCCTATAGCTGTGTACATTTGTAGGAGTGAGAGTACTGAAAGTTGGACTTCATTTCTCGAGCATTTAGCCCCATATCTGAATATGCACCCTTTACCACTCACGATCATTTCCGACAGACAGAAAGGACTTGTGGGAGCAGTTGGAGATGTTCTACCAGAGGCCTCGCATAAGATGTGTTTTAGACACATGTATCAAAACTTTAAGAAGGAACACAAGGGTAGTCATCTGGAAAATTTAGCTTGGGACGCTGCGAGGGCATATAAATTAACAGATTTCAATAGAGCCATGGAAAAGCTTGAGGCTGAGGACAAAGATGTAAAAGCTTGGTTAGACAACGCGGAGCCTGTGCAAGCATGGGCTAGGTCACAGTTTGACCATACATCTAAGAGTGATCACATAACAAACAACTTCTCGGAATCATTCAACAAATGGATTTTGGAGTTGAGGGACAAACCGATTGTGACTTTCATTGATGGGTTGCATATTGCATTTATGAAAAACATTTATGACAGGAAATAGGTTGTAAATGAATTAGGAGAGAATGAGGTTCTTCCAAGGGTGAAGAAGCCTATTGCCAAGTATGTCAAGTTGATTAACAATTACGTTGTTTGAGGATCATTAACTGATCATGTGTATATGGTGAGGACTCAGTATGGAACTAGGTGGGAGGTAAACTTGGTGACCAAAGAATGTAGCTGTATTAAATGGCAATTGTCAAGACTCCCTTGTGTACATGTAGTGGCTGTCTTACATCCCATGAGGTGTGATTGGGTGGGCTACAGTCATCTATATATGAGTGTCAGAGCATACAAGGAAACTTATGCTGGTTCTATCAGACCAATGGCTGATCTCAATACATGCATGCATGCAAGAATGATTGCATGTTGTTTTGGAAAGAAAATGATAGTCTTCAAAATTGTCTCGAATGTGGGGAGCCAAGGTATAAAGTTTGTGAAGGCAAGACTAAAAAAATACCACAAAAAGTGTTGCGTTACTTTCCACTTAAACCAAGGCTCAAGAGGTTGTTTATGTCGAGGGTTACTGCTGCAGATATGAGATGGCACAAAGAAAAACATGATCGGAGGAGAATGTACTTTCGGGCACCAATGATTCTTAAGCTTGGGGCGATTTTGATAAGGAACATGAGTGGTTTGCCAATGATCCTCGCGCAATGTTCGCTTTGGGTCTTGCAACCGATGGATTTAACCCATTTGGCAATATGAGTAGTCAATACAATTATGTGACTGTAATGGTGATACCATATAATTTACCACCGTGGAAGTGTATGAAAGAACCGTTCACCTTCATGACGTTACTTATTCCAGGACCTTCATCACCTGGGAATGATATCGATGTTTATTTACGACCTTTGATTGATGAACTTAAAGAGTTGTGGAAAGATGGGGTAGAGATTTATGATGCAATGGCAAAGAAAACATTTCGGTTGCATGCTGCAGTGTTATGGACTATAAATGATTTTCCGCATACAGTAATTTATCTGGTTGGAGTACCAAGGGCAAAACTAGCTTGCCTTAATTGTAACAAGGATACAGTTTCCATGTATTTGAAGAATGGACGAAAGTTGTGTTATATGGCAAATCGTCATTTTCTACCGTTAAGGCATGCTTGGAGAACTCGTGGCAAACAATTATTTGATGGAAATAGGGAGAGCAGGTTGCCACCTAAAGAGTTGTCTAGGGATGAATTGTTATCACAAGTGAACTATGTAGAACCCTTCAAATTTGGAAAGCCTAAAAAAAAAAGCGTCTGCGAGATGGGAGTTGAACCGGACAAAGAAGAGCATATTTTTTGAGTTACCGTATTGGGACACTTTTAAGCTGCGACACAACCTTGATGTTATGCATGTTGAGAAGAACATTTGTGACAATATTGTGGGGACATTGCTAGACCTAGATAGCAAAACAAAAGATTCAGTAAAAGCTCGATTAGATTTGGCCGCATTGGGTATAAGAAAAGAATTGCATCTAATCCCAAGAGGTGATAAGTTTGCAATACCCCCGGCATGTTACATATTGTCATCTTCAGAGAAAAAATCTTTTTGCGAGTGGCTGAAGTCGGTGAAGTTTCCTGATGGGTATGCGTCTAATATTTCTCGATGTGCAAATGCTAAAGATGGTAAGATAACAGGAATGAAAAGTCATGACTGTCATATTGTAACACCCGTATTTAAAATACGTATTTAGTTTATTAATTAATTAATTAATTAATTTATTTATTTAAAATGGGTTGGATTTGGATTTGGGATACGCGGGCCTGATTTTTGGGCCCGAGTCTGTTTTGGGCTTGGGTTTTAAACCCAAGTATATAATCACATTGTTCTAGAGAATAGGGTTTTTAGAGAAGAAAAATAATAAAAATGGAGGCATAGCTAGAAACTCGTTTGCTGGAGGGTGGAGCGCGACGATTTGGACTAGGAGGATTCGTGGAGCTGTTAAGACAGGTGAGTAGAGTTTATCTCTCACCACTACTAAAACTATGATTTTCGTCTGTTTTCCGACCAGTTTTTATAATTTTAGTTCTGTCGATATGTTTTAGATTTTGGTTAAACTATCGAAACTCTGTTGAGGCTAGAAAATCGACATTGAACTGTCCAAGCTTTATGGGCATTAATGGCAGATAAAGCCCAATAGCATGAAATCGTCCTATACCTTTGGTTGAACTCATTGGGGGGTCCGAACCCCATCGATGAGGTTAGAAGTGAATGATGTTGGTTGGGTTATGGGGGATGTCGGGTTTAGAAGTGGGGGATGGTGCTGTCGAAGCTCTGTCGGAGCTCTATAAAGGTATTCATGGCGCACCAAGAAATCGCCAGTCTATGATTTGGAAACGTAGTAGTTGGATCTTGATGTTGTTTGTTGGGTTTTGTTTTTCGATTGTTGGTTGGTTGGTTGAAGTGGGGTAGTGTAGGGTGTATGAGGCTGTCGAATGGGTGTTGGAAAGGGCTGTCAAAGCTCAGAGAAACCATCAATGGCGGCACCCCTAGACGTCTCCAGTAAATTGATTCTAACTGTTTTTGGTTGATTTGTTGATAATGGGTTGAAGTGGGGTGTGTTTGAGTGGGTGAGGGCGGTCGAATAGGGGCTGTTGGAAGCTTGAAACAAGCGTTAATGGCGGCGGGAATTATTTCCAGATCTAGTTTGGTGAAGTTTGGATTTAAGGATTTGAGATTTTTGTTTTATTAATGTTGTTTGGTTTTTTATGGGGATTACAATCGGTGGCTTAAGAGAGGAGGACGAGTGGTGGTCGATTTGGTGCTGGTGGTAGAGGAGAAGCCTGAGGAAGAAGATGACCGACTGGGCTTGGGCCTGGGTCGGTTTCTCTTGGGCTTGGGTTGTTTGGTTGGGGCCGGATTCTAGTTTAGTTTTCTTGGGCCGGTTTAAATTGTTGGGCCAGACTGGTTTTGATATTAGTTAGTGGGTTGGGCCATTTTTCTATTTGTTTAGTTTGGGCCAGTTTAATTTAAAGTTTTTGGGCCGGTTTCAGTTCAATTTTTGGGCAGAACCACTTAACTGTTTTGGGCCAGTTTCTAATATTGTTTGGGGCAGTCCAGAGGACTTAAAAATAGAGATCCAAATGGGTCTTTCAACATGTAGACTTTTGGGTTTTAAGGTTTAGGCTTGGCCAGTTGGGTCCGAACCATTTCCTTAGTCATGAACCCTTGAGTCATGCACCTTTGACCTTAGCCATGAACCATGGCTATGACCATGAACCTGTCGAACATGGAAACGACAGTTTGACTTTGACCATTGACCGTTGACTTTGACCATTGACTGTTGACTTTGACCGTTGACTTTGACCATTGCCCATTGACTTTGACCATTGCCCGTTGACTTTGACCGTTGACTGTGGAATGTTGACTTTTTTTTCCCAGTTTTTCTCATATTTAAGAATATGGACAAATGTAGTAATAAAATATTGTCGAACTTTGTATAACTTTGTTTGTCATTATCTAATTAAGATTTGATGTAAGTAGTGTGTAAAGCATATCAATATTGGCACGTAACAAGCGGGGAATTTTTAATAAGACTTTGATATATATGTTTGTATGAGTATTAAATTATATACGGACTTAGATTCATGGACTTTGATTGTGGACTGTGGACTGTTTAATTGTGCTACATTTTATGTTGTAAATTGTATGGACAAATCAAATGCTAAAATGCTGTGGAGGCTTGTATAAATTTGGTGGTCATTATCTAATTAAGATTTGACGTGGATATTGTGACATTATATAATATGTTGGGATATATATATTAAATGCAATAGTTTTGGAGAAATAAATGTATAAACACTCCATTATTATATATGTGAGATGCTAGTAAAGTATTTGTGGATATTTTCCACGGATTGTGGCGTAGTGCAATAATATATTGGCACGTGAAAGAATGAAAGTGGTTATGAGATATAATTGAGATATTTCTAAATATTGTGGCTTAGTGCAATAAGGTATTTAACTTGCACGTGATATAGTGGAATTATTATGAGTCATAAATGTATGACACTTTAATAAACTACGTAACGAAAATCCTATAACCTAGCTACCACAACTCATGTGATTTGCCCTGTGTGGGCGTGTGCAATTTGATTGGCCCTTCTGGAGTTTCAGTGAATCTGAATGGCCTTTCTGGCATAAGTAATGTGATTGGCCCTTCTGGCGTTTCAATAAAGCTGAATGGCCCTTCTGGCGTAGCCGAATAGTGGCTTGATTATTTCGTTCGCAAAATAGAATGAGACGCGCGATATTTTATGCCGAATAGTGGCAGTACTTACATAACAGCTTCCGTGTGAGGGTTACCTGGTGTGCGGCATCCCGCTCAGGGTAGTTACACACGGAGTGGTTCATTATGTAAGGGGAGGCATGTGGATGTACATGTTCGGTGTTGGGAAGCGATTGTGGTAGCCAGGGAAACTAGGTAAGACATAGATACGACGTGAATTTTAGGGACACACAAAGAAAGCCTTAATTAATATAATTATGGTAATATGTTGGTTAATGATATATCTTTAGATAGATGATTGTATATGCTTGGCTGGTTATAGTTTAGTTAGAACCTAAAATACCGCGGGAGGAACTAAATGCCTTTTTATTATACGTATGGTTTGTTGTGTGTTTAGTGGGAAGTTAAGGCGCCTCAGTGGAGGAACTACCTGCCTTAATTATTGTACTTAAGGATGTTGTATTAGTCATTGAAAGTTAAGGCGCCTCAATGGAGGAACTAACTGCCGTATGGATTGTGTATATATATATGTATAATTATATGTTGTATTTTAGAGCTACTCACACCAGCATTTTTATAATGCTAACCCGATTTGCATGTTTGCTTATCGGGTGTGTTCATTAAATGAACATAGTTGATAAGTCTTGACAGGTTTAGTGTTGAAGAAGATTGGTTGCTGCTTGTGGTTTGCGTTAGCGTCGCATTTCAAGATAGGCCTTGTTTTCCTTTGAGGTGATATAGATTTTCAGTTGAGATAAGGTTATTTGCATTTTCATTTGTAAATTTTTGTAATGAAGATGACTTTTGTTTAAGTTTAAAATTTTTATTGGTTTTTATTTATCCGCATATTTAAACTGTTTATGGGTTTTTGGGAGTTGAGAGTGCGTCACACCTCAGAAATCGAAGAGTCGGGAACAAATAATGTTTTTCCGAATTCTGTCGAAATTCGGGGTGTGACACATGTGCTCTTGCAACAACTTCTCCCGATTGCAATACGTGGTTTCTTGTCGAAGGATGTAGCCATTGCATTGGTTGAGTTGGGCCTATTCTTCAAAGAGTTATGTTGCAAGACGCTAAAATTGGAAGTGCTTGAGAAAATGGAAAAAGACATTGTAGTTATACTTTGTAAGCTCGAGCAAATATTTCCTCCTGCATTTTTCAATGTAATGGTTCATTTAGCTGTCTACTTGCCGCGTGAGGTGATACTTGGAGGACCGGTGCAGTATAGGTGGATGTATCCTATTGAAAGGTAAGGCATATGACTTGCAATTCATTTAATGTGAAATTAGCATTTTAAAGTTAAAAGTTTTATTATACATTAATCATACATGTGTGATTTGTAAACATGTATCTACACACGCTAAAACAATACGTTCGAAATAAGGCTCGCCCCGAAGGTTCAATTGCTGAAGCATATGTTGACAATGAATGTCTCACGCTTTTGCTCCATGTATCTTCAAGGAATTGAAACTTCGGTTCAATCGTGAAGAAAAAAATTATGATGGTGGTAATGAGAATCAAATGACGAGATTTGATGTTTTCACCGAGAATGTTCGACCATTTGGAGCTTATACAAATATCATTCTCGAACCAAAGGATCGAGACAAGGCTCATTACTATGTGTTGAATAATGAGGAGGAGTTATCAACTTATTTAGAGTAAGTTCTACTGCATTTAACTTATCAATTATGTTTTATACATTTTAAGCCACTTTAAGTTGTTAAGTTTATGTGTTTGATATGCATGTAGTCAACACATGACAGAGCTTCAAATGGAAAGCTCACGCAACTTACCTGAGAGACAAGAAATGTTGTTTCCTAGTTGGTTTAAAAAACGTGTAAGTGTTCGTATTGTTTATTTTAATGTTATTGTTATAAACCGGAATAATATGCTAATTATGCTTTACTGATTTGGTGTACATTTTTATGAATAGATGCAAATATTACGCAATGAGAACTCTCCTGAAGCTACCGATGAATTGTATTAATTGGCATGTGGACCTGATACACGTGTGAAACGTTATAGTGGTTGCATTGTTAATGGGATTAGGTTTCACACCAAAGATCGAGAGAAAAATCTTCGAACCCAAAATAGTGGTGTTACTGTAAAAGGAGAACACTAAGGAAAAGAGAGTGACTTTTACGGTATTTTGACCGATGTTTTTGAAGTTAGTTATCTATTCGGGAAAAGAGTTTATCTTTTCAGATGTGATTGGTATGATGTTGGTAATAGAAGAACAGGGATACAAACGGATGGTTTTTTCACTAGTATTAATACCTCTAAGACGTGGTATAAAGATGACCAGTTTGTCTTAGCCACACAAGCATGTCAAGTTTTTTACGTCGATGATGCCAAATTGGGTAGTAGTTGGCAAGTTGTGCAAAAGACAAAGCTTAGAAATGTGTTTGATGTTCCAGAGAGGGAAGAAGATATTGAAGCAGGAGGCACTGATGAGGCATATCAACAAGAGGAGCATACAGGGATGGATTTGGATAATGTCCAATATGATGAAACACATGAAGCTAGTAGCAGTGGAATCCAAAATGAACCTATAACACCCATACAACTAAATAGAGACGATATGGACCCAAATGAAGTTGATGCCAGGTGAGGTCGCGGATCGCTATGGAAAGTTGCCTTCATGACAATACCATTGTTGATGAGGAAACTGATGAAGAGGATGATGATACATTAATGGATTATTGTTCAGAGGAAGAAGCTGTCATATCGAGTGATGATGACACGGACGTAGATTGAATATTTTTTTAGTAACTTCATTATCCATTTTGTTATTGAATTTAGAGTTTTATCTTAGATTTTATCTTGTTTTTCCATTGAGTAGAAATACTATATTAAACCTGATTTTTCTAGCATGTGTTTCATTTTTGGATATGTTGCATACTATATTAAACCTGATTTTTATCATTCATGAATTCTTTCTTTCATATTCATGCTATATATGTTTCTATAGTTATGGTACCTGGTCTAAATTGACCCTCGAGGGCACAATCTATTTCACAACCTTAGTCTGTGGTTAACGAGATGAATGGTCCGAGTGTCGGTAAGATTATAATTAATGGTTTTGTGTAATTCGTTGGTTAGTTCAAATAAAATGTCATGGAAGCTCATACTTTTTTATTTAACAGCTCCATTTAAGAAGAAAAGAGGTAAGGCTATGAATCAGAAAGTCATAGACTACAAAGACGCTTGGTCGGGGTAAAACCGAGGATAGAAATTCAACCGGTAATACTAGACACGTGGGGAAGTGGAGTGCTCAATTTGTCGAGGGAGATTGGCCTAGTTAAGTGTCGACCACGGTCCTCTTACTCGCCATGATTGGAGTAAAGTGGGAGAGGAAGTGAGAAAACCATTCACGCGACCGTGATTCGGTAATGGAGTTTTATGTTTTAGCTATATGATATACCATAATTATTTTATGTAACTTTAAACTACATTTCTTGTTAGGAAAAATTGAATGTGGATATGCACCTTCCACATGTGAAGTATGCTGTGGACGCAATATTAGGGGCACGTTTAAGAGGATTTAGGTGTAATCTTCACAAGCATTATAGGAGTTTTAGAAATGATGGAGTCGCACGATCACACCCTTATATTGGCTTGGCACAAGAAAAATGGAATGCATGTTGTGATTGGTTTAGAAGAGAAGATTTCAAGGTAATATACTTTATTGTGCTAATTATAGGAAACTGCTATGTATTGAATTATACTTAAGGGTTGTGTTGACTTCTTAAAGAAAAACTACATACTCGTTGTAATTTTATGTTTTAGCTTGGTGCATCTTTCTATTTGGATGATGTAGGGAGTACTTAATTTATTGGATTTTGAATGAGTTCAATTTAATGTTTTTGTTGGCATTATTTTTGATATTGTATTCATTTTATTGCAGAAAATTAGCGAGCAAAATTCAAATAATCGGCAAAAGCTCGAAACAAACCATTGTGGTGGTTCAAAGTCATTCCTAGAATACTTGGAGGAATCAGAACTTTCTTTATTTACATACATTGGGTTGCTTTTTCGCAGTTTTGATATTATTTGAAGTAAATTATAAAGGGATATGTTTTCAAATCTTTACAAATAAGTGACTCGAGACTTCGGGAACCTATTGGAAAGATCGAATTCTATCGTCGAACCCACTTTAGCAGTAGTAAGGGATGGACTAGTCTCATTGCTGAACAAAACTATGTAAGTAAATTTATTTGTACCTAGCTTTACCATGGTGTACTTATAGTTCGATATATTTATGCCCAATTTAAACTTATAGGACCGAATGCGACAACTTAAAGCCGAGTCTGAAGTAGAAGGCGTTGAGCCAAAGACTGAGGATGAAATTTTTATTATAGTATTGGGTGTAAGGTCTGGATACTCCCATGGCCTTGGGCATGGGGTCCTGCCAGAGTCATCTAGAAGGCTGGCATCCCTTCATTTAGAGGAGGAAGTGCAAAGGAGGAGGGACGAGGAGGAAGTGCAAAGGAGGAGGGCTGAGGAAGCTGAAAAGCGTAACGAGGAGCTCACTGCTGAAATGATATCTCAAAGAAGTAAAATAGAGGATATGGCGGTTCATCAAGCTAGGTTTGAGGCTTGGATGTTGCAAGTCAATGCTGGTTCTTCATGGTATGTATGAACTGTTTGTATTAAATTGATTGGTTGCATGCCTGATAGAGTAACTCCTTTTGAGATGTTTTGTGTTAGTTGTCACAACTTTGGTAAGTTATTACAGTTTCAAGTGCCCGGTTATATTGTTGGATTTTTGGTTACATGATTGCTTTGTTTCTATGAGTATTTCCGGACCCAAATAATGTCCTTTATAGATTTATGGGGAAGAGGGAAGTTGGACATATCTTGAGTGTGATTTATACTTGTCTGCATGAACCGTATGTGTATCCTTTTTCCTCAAACTTTTTCTCAGTATTACCTCATAATCATCTTCTATTCACCGAAATAACTTGACACCACCTACTTACTAACAAGCCTTGGTTAGTGGGAGAGATAGGGACTACCAGGCGATGAAGAGAGGGTGAGGAGGATCTTGACGAAAAATGAAAAATAAACAAGAAAATGAGATAAGGGGTGATGTCTTGGTATTGTAAGTTCATTCTAGACAATGTCACCCATCAATCTAGCTCTTAGTACTTGGTAAGTTTTTTAAATAATGTACTTATCAAGAGGATAAGGGGCCAAATTACATGCTCATTTGTTTTAGTTGGATCTGCTTTTACTAGTTAAATTTATCTCACTCGTGCAATCAAACTTAAGTAGCAACTCTATTGTCAATGCTATTAAGAGTGTAATCATCATTGGTTCCCTGCATAAAAGAATACTTCTTCATACATGATACATGTGAGCAGTCCTCCGCATAGGCGATGATCGAGATATGGTGACTCTTTATGAAGTGCTTATAGGTCTAGCTGCTCTAAAGAGAGTGAAGCCTAGTTTCAGAACAAATGATGATGGTTATGAGACTCTTTACTCCCTACAAAATATGCAGTTTCGCTAAAAGTCGAGAGGGCATGGCTCGAGTAGAGTTCTCGAACTAATAACAAATATTAGCTAGTTTTCAGAATTCATAGGCCTACCCAACAGAAAGGCCCATAAGGTAGTTCACAATGCCTAATTTTGATGAAACTTTTAGCTGACTTGAGGTACAGAACTCGCTTCCAGCAGGCTTTACTTTATGATGAGATTAGGATTCGATCCCACTGCCGCTACTCCCGCATCTCCTTTGGCAAAGACTTGATTATATGAATCATACTATTCGACTCTCGTAGTTGAAGGGTGGACAGAGGAGGAATGTACAGATGTACGTTAGGGAATAGTAAGAGTGAGATACCTCTTCTTGTTCTAGTTTAGGTACATATGTACGATAAGGAAGATTCTTATAGATACTAACTACGAAGAGGTACAGACGTACGATAAGGTAGCATATAAGTTATACAGATGTAGGTTCGGGGATGGGAGTAAGATCAATGTTAGGGTGGGAGTCAAAGCTTTAGTGATCGCTGTGGTTGCTTGCTTCATTGGTATTATGCTATATAATAGAATATTACAGATTAAGTAAGGTGCGGAGTAGAGACAGCGGGGGAGACCAAATATGTTGCAGGGGCAGGAGTGCAAATCTATCAGCTTCTATTGGAGGGCGATCCTCGTAATAGAAGACTTATCCCGGGGCTAACAGGCCATTTAGATGCATTTACCGGTGCTTTTAGTACGTTTATGGGTAAACTCGGGCATGGTCAAAGTCTGATTCTCAAGATATATAAATGGAGTTTAGGATCTCGATACCCATCTCTTTTAGGAATAGATAATCTTTCAGGGCTTAGGTCGTCGACTCAACCGATCAATAGAAGGAAGGACCACCTCTTAGAGGAGCCTCTTCTAGTTCTTGCATGACAACACGAAGTGGCCGCCTTTGCTCAATTTGGGTTAGACCTGATGCTGCGACTCAGGCATTACTCAATAGAGGTGCAAGGCTTACAGAAGTACTGAAACAACCACAATATGCACCACTTCCAATTGAAAAACAAATTCTAGTCATTTATACAGCTGTAAAGGGATTCTGTGATCAAATGCCACTAGATAGAATTTCTCAATATGAGAGAGCCAGTTAATTCTCGCTCCGAGTTTTCTTTTGGATTCGCGTAGTGATAAAATCATTTCCGATTGGCTTTCTTTGTTTGGTTTCCCTGAACTGGAATCTAATCTTTCTGCCCATAAGATGTGACTTCACCTATCGAGAGCGTTATGTTGCCTTAGTCGCATGGCTACCTCACTCCAGAAGCTACGGACATTGTATCCCTCGCTCACATCCTCTAAATGTATACTCCAGCCTTCGCCTTTTTGGGGCTATGGCTGGGAATACTTGGAGTCTGTTCACTCACCCCGGGGCCTCATTTTAGGCAAATGGAATGAATAACCAGCCCTTAGAAAGTCAGAAACGACATAAATAGGACAACTTCAAATCTGAAAACCACAATATGAGGCAATTGCTATCGCCGCTTTCTTCTTTGTTCTTCCTAGACTTTGCTCGAGAGCCTTCGATCCCCAACTCTTTGCTCACAGTAGAAGCAACACGCATAGGATCTTTTCTCACGAAATTCATTTACAGTATGTACAACATCCCCAGATCTTTGGAATTGAGAATCATTCTTTGATCGAGCGACGGAACGATCCGATTTACCAACTATTAGTGGCACATACCATGGAAGAAAAAAAAAAGAAAAAATGGAATTTGATGTGGTAAGCATATAGCTAGCGTTCTCTATTCCTTTCATAGTCTCGGTCTATAGCTTGCCCTATGCTATGGGCTCTCTATATCTCTCTACAAAAATAAGAATAGAATAGCAGGTCCTGGTTCAGAAACCAAGGGAAGGGAAAACTAAGCGCCTTTCGTTCTTTCTCTACGCTAATATCTAAATACTGCACAATCTCAATTTGAAATAGGGGAACCCTCTAGGTATCAAGCTAAAATCTCAAATCGATAGTGCATTCCCCATCAATTCTGGTCTTCTCTCGCCAATCGTGTCGGTCGCGGTCCGGACTTCGTGTCGAAAGCTTATCTTATATATATCATTTATCATTTCGGTTAAGTACATGCTTGATTCGCTGTTGGTTGGTCTTGATCCTTTCCCATCGGCCGTAAATTTTAGGCAAGTTGTAACCCAGATAGTTAATAGTTAGCATTAAAAGCTGATATGATAACACCTTATTCTGTCAGAGACGGATCTTATGATATCGATGAGAACGCGGTCAAAGCAAATCTCACGTGAGTGATCCAAATTCTTAGTGGCAGCTTCACTTCAGAGCACCCCCCTACAAGCCTCTTCCCCTTTGGGAAAATATTGGGGGCAAAAGACTTGCATGTTGATGATTAGTTAATAAGATCGTAAGAGAAGAAATGGACAGAGAAAGGACTGAAAGCGCTTGTCCAGCCTATTTATATTAACTGACTCTGATTCCCCTTCTTCCAATAGAGCTACTTCTAGTCGAATACTTTCATAAACATAAAGACCTTCTTTTTCAATGAAATAAATTTTCCGCTAATAAAGTCACTGACATCAATTGGATCAGACTTGCTCTTGACCAGGTATTCTAGGAACGCATAAAGTAAGGTCTAATTAATATAGTCAGAGGGGGCGAAAATTGGCTTGCGGCATTCAACTGTGAAATTAGGTGTACATCTGCTTCGCCTCCGATTCTCAGACATCCACTTTTATTAGCGCTTCCCTTTCGGACGCGCAGTCGTGGTTCAGCCTTTGATACCGCTCGTTGTCCTAAGTATTGACCATCGAGACTTTAATCTAATGCCATCGCCGGAGATACCATACAACGCGAATCCTGCTTCCGACATGAAATTATTGGAAGTCGCTACATTGTCATTCATCAAATATGGGAACGCCCATACAGACTGTTCCTATACTGGTTCCGTAAATCCCACTCTAGAAATTGTGATGTAGTCTCAATTGTCAAAGTTGAGTGTCTAGTCAGATAAAACTAGTCTTATGGTTCCCATCCATGAACCAATCAAAGTAGCTATCTTTCTGGATCCCTGATTCTAAGAGGGCCTCAACTCCATATAGATCTTGATCCTAGAATCCTATAGCTTCCTACCCCTCACGTCCATAGGGCTAATGAACCAATTGCGAGAACCACAATCTCTATCTTAGGTTCAGTATAAATTGGAACCCACTCTTTAAACGATTCGTCGGCCTTGCTTACTTATCAAGGGTAAGCGACAAGCCCAGTGTACAACCGATACCAACGCTTCTTAGGCGCAGCTCTCCATTGGTTTTTAGTCCTTAAGACCTTAGCTGCCGATCTATCTCTATTCTACGATTACATATAAGAGAAAACCACACCGATAATAGACTCCACTTCGAGTAGTGGTAAATCTAGCTCCAGTAGTGGTAGTCGAGTACAAGTGTAAGAACAACAGAGACAGAGACAGAAGCCATTTTCAGAAATAGATATCCAAGCAGATTGGCTGTTTCTTACTTCCTTCCCTCTGGTCAGCCTCGCTCACGGTATACTTTTCTAGCTTTATTGATGGCTCTAAGCCTACCACTTTGAAAACCTCGAGTATCGACAAGGTGGACGTATCTTTGGACTTTGGTACACTCTCTTTACTTCAATGAGTATATATGTTACCTTTCCCACCAACAATTGAATATTATACAATTTTCATGAATTTTATGGAAGCTTATGAAGTGCACCAATTTAACAATCTGGAGGATCTTTACCTTTTTTTTTAGCCTTCCCTTCCCTATGGAGTTGATTTGTTGCATGACACATCTCTATGTTATTGATGGGACCATAGTTTGACCACGTCAAAATATTTCACATGCATTGCTTACTTGCATTTTCGCTTTAATCTTCTTTTAATTTGGATAAGTATACTAATGTCTCTTTTCTTTTCCAATTTGTTGTTTGTACCAGATTGGTCGATTGGTTGGCAGTATATTGATAAGGAAAACTTGGGTGGATCGGATGTTGTTCGAATCGGCAGATTATGGGAATTTGGCCAAAATCTTATTTTTTGAAGAACTAATCTTATTTAGTTGATGGCTTTGAATATTATGTAATTCGGTATATTGGTAGAGACTAATTGTGTGGATGCTCAAATAGTTTTTTTGGATGATCTTAATTAATGAAATATATTTTGCTATGATTTATTGTGAATGAATGCATCTCTGATTGGGGTTTTTAGTTTAATCATAAATTGTATTGGGCAGATTTATAAAAATTGAAATTATTCAAATAATGCGTAGTACCTATTATATATATGAGTAAACCCATTTGCAATGCCAAGCTCGTTGTAAAAGAATCAGTGCTGCAAATGTGTTTAAACAATTACCAGCACATTTGGTGCGGCTAAAACCACCAGTAGTGGGGCAGCTAAAAGCACACTTTTGGCAACGCCCTTGGTGCAACTAATGGTTTAAACCTTTTGCGACAAAGATCGCTACAACTAATGTTTTGCTTCTTTTGCGACGCCAAAGGGTGCAACTAAAAGTAACCCTTTTGCAACGCTAGTAAGTGCAGCTAAAATGAACTTTTTGCAACGCCAACTGCTGCAAATAGTTTAAATATTTTAAAAATCATTTTAGTTTGGGAAAATACTTTAGCAACACTAATAAAGTAATAGCAACGGAACAAGTCGTTGCAATAACCTTCAGGCTTTTGCGACGCCAATTGTTGCGTCTTAATTTAGTTTTTGTGATCCAATTTTTTGCAACGCCTTTGCGACGCCCACATTGGCGTTGCTACTGATCATTGGCAGCGCTGTTTCATACTTGTAGCAACACCAGATGGTGTTGCAATTGAGCCTTTATGTTGTAGTATAATTAATCACGTCCATTACACAATTACTACAAAAATGCATAAGAGATCATATGTAAGATGCACTACAAATTGTGCCATTACATTGAACAAACAAAGATATTTCAAATGACCAATATAGAGCTTATGGAGCTTCAAATAGGCCCAATTAAAACATGGCTATTGTAAACAAATTTATAAGTCTGCTACTCAAAGATACTACTATACTGGGAATAGTTCGATCTGCCACTCAAAGATACCACTGGGAATAAGTTTGCTACTTAAATGAACTTCCAAAATTTGCTCTTAATGCCTATAATACCTACTTTGCAAACTTCAATTAATGGGTGGGGAATCTGTCAGTTGCCAAAATATTATCGTCTTTATTTCATTCGTTGGATAGTTCCTGCATAAATATAATAATAGTGAAAGTCATAGATCCATTAATAAGTAAAAACAAAATGGATCCTTGCTAAATCCAGCATATATGCGACCAACACTATTGCATAATAAGCTAAAGATAGCCCACAACCAATGCTCCAGACAACATGGGGCAGTTTAGTAGCTAGCTATTAAGAAGTGAGCTCAATTGACAATGAAATCTGAACTTCTATAGCCACTTCTTGCAACTAAATCTTAATCACAAAGCCATAGCCAACCTTTTGCAATGCAATTATGAAAATATAATATTTTGTCAATCCGGCTACGTTCTTTAGACAATCCAAGGATATAAACCATTAGCTTCCAAACTTCTAACCCAAATATGCAACTCAATTATATATGATGAAGATGGTGCTTTCTTGCCTACCTTTATCTACTTGTCCCGATCTTAGTGTGAGGTAGTCTTCATGTGTTTCATTCTCAAAATGTTGGTTTCAATTTAGCCCACAATCCTTTGTACCTGGATTTAACATAATTAATAACTATCAAATGATAACTAAATTCATATACTATGAGGTACCGTTATGAAGTCCTAATAAGTGCACACAAAGTCACAATACTAAAAGGCTGAAAACATCCAAGAAACTACAATCTTAATATAAAAATTTATCGAAACTAAAATATCATATTAGAAATTATGAGGATTCAAAAATCTAATAAGAAGAGAGGATATTGATCCTCGATACTCGAGTGATGATATCATAAGAAGTAGAAGTTCTACTATTGCCTTGACTTATACTCTTTTGGTTGTTGTTGCATCTTTGACCATGCACGTATGCAACACAATAAACATGGGAAATGAGTCCAACACAAACATTTGGGGATTGGGAAATGATACATTCTTCTGCATTTAGTCTCCCACTCAACACGACTTTATAACTACAAAATGCACAAAATGAAGCATATATTTACAAACAAATAAGACATAGCTTTTCAAATATAAATAGTAAAAATTAACTTTTCCACTAACTTACTTACTTCCATTATAGCTAATTCTTCACTCTTACATTTTCTTGTAACTCAGACACGTTCTCAGTCATGTTGATGAAAAAGTTCTCATTCAACAATACGTAAACCTTCCATTGATTAGTTCAATCTTGCAAAAGAAGCATTGAAGTCTCTGCACTCTGTACATACCGAAATGAATGTAGATATTTTGTTGTTCTGTGCATAGAAATAAACTTGAACAATTAGAATGAAATTACGTTAAAATGTACTTGCCTTCACAACTGTCGTTTAATCCCGAGGAATCTTATTCAATAGAAAAAATTTATTCACGTATCAATGGATTTTGCCGAAATCCCATCCTGCCGAAATCCAAATTGAGTGTTAAAGGCATATATAGTTTTCATTACGCCCATAAAACTATGCACTGAACCACTATGTAAACTAAATACAAATTAATATTACCTGTTGAAGAAGAGACTTAGAGTGGTGGAGAGAGCATGATGCAGTGGAGAGAACCGAGATAGATAAATCATATTAAGAATTCTTACTGAAGAGAAGAAGATAGTATTGAAGACGGTTACTGAAAAAACAGTGTGGAAAAAATAACAAAATTCACTGACAACGAAGTAATGAGATTTTTTTACCTTAAACTGAGGATTGCGTCGGGAGATCCTTGCACTAAACCGTGACAGGGTGAGAAGAAGGGTGTTACCTTACTGGTTAGGATAAGAAAGGGTTGTAAGGTATCCTCGTGAGGAAGAGGAAAGAGTGAAAGATCTAGGTTTATTTTTTTTATTTTATTTAAGTGGAAATTTTATTCATAATGATAACAAATTTTACAGATAATTAGGACAAGCGTGCAACAAGTTGCGCCACAAGTCATTTATGAATATCAAATCCTATCCTTCTAAAAACAATGCTGGTTAGCCCTACAAACTTCCTCATGCTTCTCCATCTTCCTTGTTGCTCCTCTCTTAGCTGCTTCTCCCACCTCAAAGCCACCATTCTCTAACCTTACCAACGGAGAGACTCCAGTTACATCAACACATGCATGTTTTCTCTCAGACCAACTGTAAATCAAGATATCCGTAGGCCGAAGTGTCGATTTGCCTTCATTCAGATCAGTGAGAAAGTTAGGGGTGGAACTCGGGCGAGTTCAGTCGGGTTGAGATATAACCCGAGCCCAACCCCAGTTTCAAATGCTTCAACCCGAGCTCGGGACCAAGCCCTAGTCGGTCCTTAAATTTTCAGCCCAAGCCCTAGCCCAACCAATTTGGGTTGGGTCGGGCTATGTCGGGTTGGTCAAACTTCTCGGGTTTTTTTTTGGAATTAGGAGGTAAAAAACATTGAAATTAAAATCTTCTAATGAAATCAAAGAGATTTGATTGTTTGAAAGGAAAAATAACCTTGTTGATTATATTATTCTCTCTAAAATAGAGATTCTAAACCTTATTTTTTTACAAGAATAGATGGATTGAATGATATATGTACATATATGCATACAAGCTCGGGTTTTTCGGTTTTTTGATATTCTAACCTGAGCCCAATCCAAAACCAAGTCAGGTTTTGATTTTACAAAACCAAGCCCGGACCACGGATCTAACATGTTAGCCCAGGATCAACAAAAGTTAGGTTTTAGTCCATCGGGCTTGGGCTAACCTGACCCAAGTTCCACCCCTAGAGAAAGTTAACAGGAGCTTATTTCTTCACTTGTACTCCAGCCCTCCAAAATGCATCACACAAAATGTCTCTAACATGATCATGTCGGTATTTAAAACCCAAAAAATATCTATAATGTGCTGCATGGTCCCCATAAACATCTAATCTACTCTTTTTGCATACAGGGAAAAGACCACCATTAGAGTACAGAGGAATCATAAAACGGTATTGGAGAATGGTACGATACTCCACCTATGACATACGCTGTCCAAGTCCCTCCATTGGAATAGTAAGTAGAAAATCTTTTGCATGTTCCGACTGGAAGCATCCAATGACTACTTTCTAACGAGCAGATAACTCAAACTCCCTCTCAAGACTAACAACCATCTTACCGTAGAAAGCTTCCGCCAAATTTTTTTGTGGTTTTGAGGGGATGGTAGCATTCACAGCCAAAGAATCAAGGTCAAAATCAGGAAGACAAAGACGACAATGCACTGGTAGCATCTTTAAGGATCTCACCTATAGGCACTGGACCATAACTCCTAAGAATGTGGTTCTGAAGCTCTAAAGTCTGAAAACGGGAGGCCACAAAAGCAAAAGTAGATACATTAAATGCACAATAGATACCTAACCTACCAAGGTGTAATGGAATCGTCGCTAAATGCCACTGCAAATCCCCGAAGCCAGGACCATCAGAAACTATAATACCCTGCAGAACCATGCAAAGGTGCTGATCAAAAGTCTTAGCTGCATCCCTAAAAAATGATAGTGGACAAGTACAAATTGCAAAGACAAACTTGGAGAGCCCAACACAAGCTCGTAAGAGTGCTAACTCACACTGTGGATCCTCCAATATAGCTAAACGGTCCATCGAAATCATAACCTTTTTAACACACTTGCGAGCAAGGCTCATGACAAAAGAAGAATCAGTGCTGACTGCCCCTCCAAGCAACCTGACCCTCATCTGAGGTCGGGATAAATCTAAAGGAAAGAAACCGAGACTGAAGCAACGTTGATCCAGTGATGGCCAAAATATCTCAGTCTTAGCCACATTAATAACCAAACGATACGAAGGTCCTTCTTCCTGAATCATACGCAGAGTTACCGCCACCTGTTCTGTAATCCCCAATCAGAGTCCCATCATCTAAGTACCAAGCCTGGAGCAATAACTGACAAATGAACTGTATCTGTAGGATTAGAGGGTGCAACACAAGTGCAAAGAGAAGGGGACCCAAAGGATCACCTTGCTGAACCCTAGGAGTAGACCAAATATAATCATCCCCCAAGTATAATCTCGCAGGCTGACAATACAAATACTTGACCCAAGGAGCAATAGCGGGGCAATGAATGCAAACCTCTCTCAACAGTAGTCCGATCAACCATGTTAAAGGCATTCTGAAAAAAATCTACTAGCAACATAGAAAGAGATGTACTGTCACCATTAGCATATACCATACGATTAACAACATGCAAAATCACCTTTGCTCTACCGGGGACACCGACCCCATACTGAAAATCCTACAAGTACCCTACCACATCATTGGAAACACCTTTCATTGCAATCTTGGAAACAAGACGTCGCCAGACCATACCCATGACTATTGGACGAATGCTATTATCCGGCTTAAGGAGTGGGGTAAGCGGATCACTCGCTACAAATTCGGCTAACGGCTGTGGACATCGTCCCTGTAACCAAAGATTCACCACATGAGTCAAGGCATCTAACAGATCAGACGATATAGCTGCTACAGCACCACTCATGGCATCTAACAAGTGCTGAGCACAGAGAACATCTCGGCCACAAGAAGTGCCTTTTGGGAACGACTTAATGCATGACAATAATGTGTCTCTCTCTACCAATAAAAGGGGCTCAGCAAGAGGAACAATTGGTCTCACAGGTGGTTGTTGCATCAAGTGTTTCTCCTTTAATGCATGTACAGTCTACGGAGTATTGGAGGCAACCCCTGATGATGACAACACTTTTACCGCTGCAGCAAAATGTCCATCAACAACTTTCGATCTGTAAGCATCGACGCACATTCTGAGTGGGGACGGATTTCCTGGTTGACTAGATTGAATGAGGCTCTATTACAGATTCTAACAGACGAAACACCCCACCAGGCTCATTCCATGTCATTAAAGCATGAAGAATCTATTTCTGCTTAAGGTTTTTTCGAGTACCAGAATGACGTTCCTGACGATTCTGTGGTTGAAAAACTTACAGAGTGCAGTGTGGTAGAAGAAGGAGACGAACCCAAGGCATAAATAAACCAGGGTCAGTCGTAATATCCTAGAGAGCAGATTTTAGTGCACTAGAAAAAGCCAAATGACAAGCACGTGGTATACTTTTCACAGTACGAAAATGTATACGAAATGCACTATCAAGTAACGTCTCATCAAGATGTGAAGCAACACCAAGCGGATTAGGAGTATCATCGTTTTACCTGTGTATCATGAGTGTAAGATCTGTATTGTTGGGCTTAGGTGGCGGCTGTGGTATGCCTACAATGATACATGTGAGTTCTCCACTCTCCATCAAAGTAGGTGGTTTTATAGTATCATCTAGATGACGACACGATATACCAAGTGTGTGGATGCAAAGACAAATGCCACATATCCATTTGTCTAATGAACTTAAGGAGTTCTCTAGTGACAAATATAGATCACGGTCATCTTTAATTTCATCTCGTACTCTTTCGATGCTCAACTGGCAATCCAAGTATTGTTTATCGAAATATGTGAAAATGTAGGGAATAGTAAACCCATTACCGTTCACCCCATTGGTGCATCCATGGCTATCCCGGAAAGGACAATGAACACGTTTCTTAGGAGGTGGGGCAAGAAACCCCAAAGAAGTAACTGAGAGGGCGAGACCTTTCTTCCTTCTCATAGCCAAATCCTGACGACAACTCAACAAATCCCAAAACAAACAAATCCCTAAACATACAAATACCAAACTCCAAAACAAACAGATACCAAACCCAAAACTCGTCGAATAAAACACAAAACCCAATACAAACAAATCTCAAAACACGTCAAACAAATCCGAAATCATCCAAAACCGAATCTCGTCGACAGTTTAGCAAAGGTGGAAAAATGGTGGTAGAGAGACGATGGAGATGGTGGAGGATAGGTGGTGGGGGTGGCAGCAACAAGTAAGTGCTGGAGGAAGGAGGCGACAGTGGAGTGAGGTGGTTTTTATTTATTTATTTCCCAGTAACTAAAAGTGATTTGAAGAAAAAAGAGAGATTGGCCAAGGATTCTTATTTCCTAATTTCGTGGGTATTAATAAGTGTTATAATTACCGTCAGATCATCCCAAAACTAAAAGTGATTTGTTTATTGGTAACTAAAAGTGGAGTCCGGTTTTGCTGTCCTAAAATATTGTGTCCTAGCTGTCCAGACTTAGTGTGTACTGTCGGTTTGTATTGAAATACACACGGACATTTGTGTGTAAATCTCGAGGCATTATATAAGCGGTTGTGATCTATTTTGGATAACTGGACATCAAACTTTGGGACAACATAACTAAGTCCACTAAAAGTGATTTGAAGGAAAAAAAGAGATTGGCCCGATGAAAGATTCTTATTCTTATTTCCTAATTTTGTGGGTATTAGTAAGTATTACAATTACAGTTATATCATCCCAAAACTGCTTTCTCCCTAGCTACTTAATATAAATACATAAAAAGCCAAGCTGTTTTATTATATAGAGGATTCACAACACCAGGGAAATACTCTCCAAAGAGTTTGTCGATAAGAAGGCTATGAGTTGAGGATTAATATCATCAGTACGTTAGAATTTAGATAACTTTAGATAAATTTAGATAAGTTAGAATTTAAATAAGTTAGATAAGAGAATTTAGATAACTTTAGATAAATTTAGATAAGTTAGAATTTAAATAAGTTAGATAAGTTATTTAGATAAGTTTCATAAATTCTAGATAAGTTAGTAGTATTTTTTTTTTTAGTAGTACGTTTTCATAAAGATTGTTTCCTAATTGGAATCAACTTACTCTTTAATTGTGCCAGTCTACCGTCAGATGTACTGATTGTATTAATTGTTAGCCGTCCGATGTAGGCTTCACACAAAGTGCTTAAAGACCAAGCTGTTTTATTATATAGATGTTTAGACTAAACCCACTATTGTATGGAAGCCAGGAACTCCCACCAGTAAACCTTGCCTGGAAATGACATTGTGAAGTTCTCTAAGCCTTTTCAATATCTCTATACCTTTAGAATAACTACTTCCAAAACAAGTCATTGATATTATATCTGCAGAGAAGCTTCTCAAATCCACACCAACTTTTATTTTTCCAATTCCCCCTCTCTTTCAATTCTACTTTCCCACAATTTAACTAGTAAGATTGTTGAATTTGCCATCAAGTTAATCATATCCTGTGTATACAAGAAAAAGACATAATATGAATGCATAGGCAAGTGCATGTTGTTTCTAATGCAAATTTTAAGTAAGACAAATATTAATTCCATCTAAATATCGAAGTAGGTTATAAAACCCTACAACAGGGTTCATATGACAATACATCACTCTAAACACTAAAGACTAGCAATACTAATAATCAAATGATTCCAAATTTTGGTTTGTTTCAATAAGATGATTGTGATGTTGGGAGAGAAGACACTTTTTGGGGAAGTTATTGGTGGATAGTAGCAAACAATCCCTACACCGTTCTGGCCATCATAGGTATATTCATCTACACAGGAACAAATCATTCATTGATTACTCTGAGGGACTAATATACACAACCAATGTATATTATACACGTGTTTAGTGCAACTCATCACAGAACCATATCAAGACCTCAGCCAGGTCAGGTTAGATCAGGTCGCTCAGCCAGGTCAGGTCATTTAGCTAGGTCAGGTCATATCAGGTCGCTCAGCCAGGTCAGGTCATATCAGGTCGTTCAGCCAGGTCGCTCATATCAGGTCCTCAATCAGGTCACGTAACGGTCAGAGGAGGAAAGACAGTCGTTACAGCAATTCTATAACAACAGCCATGCACTCATTTATCCTCCATTTAAGCTCATTCAAGTCCCACATTAAAGGAGATGGACCAAAGGTCATATGCTATAAATCAGGAGGGAACGACCAAAGGAAGAGGAGGATCGAGGCTCACCTTTTCTCCATTTCCAACTCAATCACTCAATTCCAATATGAACTACGTCTAACTTGATTCAAGTTCACCGGAGAATTGAATACGTAGGCAGTTCGATCATTCAAACTCAGTCATAACATCATCTTCCCCAATTACCCAGGCTTGTAAGGTTGTGACAAGAACACACCTTTACATTGGCGTCGTCTGTGGATCTAAATACTTGAAAATTCATCCACTTAACTCTCTCAACCTCTCTAAAATTTGCAATTTTCAAGCTCACGAAGCATGGTAATCGAAGGGAAAAGCTACCGAAATCATAGATTTGCAAGTTACAATTGGAGAGAAACAATCTGCAGAGTCAATGAATGGCAACCATGAAGCGTGGTAATCTAAGAGAAAAGCAACCAAATTTCACAAAACTTCGTCATCAATCACAAAAGCATTGGAAGATGAATAACCTGTCAAGACGTTGAATGGCATCCTAAAAGGCTAAAACCATCAAGTCGCTTGCAATTCTCAAATGAGATAAGTATACAACCTCAATGTTTAATAATCATTATTATTTTCAACCTTCGATTATGTGTCAATTATTCCTTGACCAGGTAAGGTTTACCATAACGATTTATCTTGAAGATAGATCTCGAGTGACCTGCCAACATAGAGATTTATTGCATTGAGTTTCTTAACTTTGTTATTTAGCCTTTTGTATATATGGGCTAATATAAAACTATTCAATTCATGCACCTTGAAAGACTAGCGACTTTACATTGTTTACATGATTGGGATGCTAATTCTCAATTTAGGTCCCCTTAACGACCTCAGGTCCCATCAACTATGTTAGTAACTATTAAGAACTTGCTTGCTGAACTGGGGCTAATCATCGCCATCTAAACATGTAAATCAATCAGCTCCAAACTGGGGGCTAGCCTTAACCATCTCCAAACTAGAGCTGGCTAGCTATTGTCAACCGCACATGCTCAATTCAGTTACAACCATTAGTTTGTACTTACTTTTTGGTGCTAGCTCGCATTTTTTTACAGGTCAATCAAGCACCAAAATCGGGGCTATCTATAGTTACACCAATTTGAGGCTAAGAACTATAGTGACGCCCCCAAAAGGCTAGCTATCAACCAATCAGCTTGATGTTCTGCTAAGGATCAAGTTTGATCTGCAAACTATGATCTACAAACTATGCGAACTATGATCTACGAACTACGATGTCAGATTACCATCAAAGACGCTCAACGGGAATCGACCATAGTGTCGCCCCCAAAAGGCTAGCTATTAACAATAACGCCCCCAAAAGGCGTACAAATTGACTTAAGGCCCATGCAATGGTTAAGTCTTATTCAATTGTAATTGTCACTCAAAGGCTAATTATCAATCAAATCCAATAAAAAATGCCCCCAAAAGGCGTACAAATTGACTTAACGCCTGTGCAAGGGTTAAGTTTGATTTAACTGTAATTACCACTCAAAAGTTAATTATCAGTCAAATTCAATCAAAGGTGTCCCCAAAAGGCCCACAAGTCAACTTAACTCCTACACAAGGGTTAAGTTCGATGCAACTATAATTACCACTCAAAGGCTAATTATCAGTTAAATTCAATTTACGAACTACGATCTATGAGCAGGACCTAACATATCAGCTCGCAACAAAGCTCCAAGCAACAAAATGACATCTAACTTACAAAATGGGATAGTTCGTAACAATCTCTACTACAAACCAAGTCGTATCTTCACAAGTAGTACACTGCCAGATCAGACAACATCACAAGGTTGCATGTATGACCCAAGTCCAAGTCGTCCAAATATCAAATATATGAAAACAAATAATCTACAACGAACACATGCATCTTCAATCATTACGTACCCCACGTGCTTCCCACGTGTGGAATTAATCTCTCATTATATCGTCCTACAGAATAGGAACAACCTAATGAGAGGGGGATATCTGAGGGAATAATATACACAACCAATGTCTATTATACACGTGTCCAGCACAACTCATCATAGAACCATATCAAGACCTTAGCTAGGTCACTCAGCCAGGTCAGGTCAAATCAAGTCATTCAACCAGGTCAGGTCATATCAGGACACTCAGCCAAGTCAGGTCATATCAGGTTGTTCAGCTAGGTCGCTCATATTAGGTCCTCAGCCAAGTCTCATAACGGTCAGAGGAGGAAAGATAGTCGGTACAGCAATTCTGTAACGACAGTCATGCACTCATTTATCCTCCATTTAAGCACATTCAAGTCCCACATTAAAGGAGATAGACCAAAAGTTATATGCTATAAATTAGGAGGGAACGACCAAAGGAAAAGGAGGGCTTAGATAATAAACTATAATTCCACTTTGATCATTTGAACTGAACAATTAAACAAGAACACATGAATTACCAAACCAAGGTTAATTTGATTCTAAATATATCTTAATATGGTGAAAACTAATATTGAATATATCCTAAATTAAACTAGGGTAAATAAATAATTTGATGTGAATATCAAAGTTCTACTTTCAATTATCATGTAATTAGGGAGAAATTTGTTCCTCTTAATTGCTTGATAATAATCCTTAATGATGAACATTAAACAGTATAGAGAATGATTCTAAATATAACTAATATGGTGAAAACTAATATTGAATATATTCTAAATTAAACTAGGGTAAATAAATATTAAGATGTGAATATACGAAATCTTTATGTTTTCACCCTAATCTTTATGTTTTCACACAAGATTCAACATAAATGTTAGGTCTTTTTATCCCTAATTATTCATGGTATCTCTAGCCAACTAATAATTAGCATGAGAGGAAGTTGAAATCCATTCTCAAAGTGAATGAACTACCCTATAGTCTAGGTTTATTTTACTTATTGCTAAATAAAAAACCCTATACTTGAAGCTTTTTAATATAACTATTCTATACTAACACATTAAGTCTTCATCAAAACTTCAATCAAACCCCTAATGGAGGTGTAGATATGGTTCATTAGACTATCATGGAATAAATAATGAGAAGAAGAAGACATAATTAAAGGAATACTTGTATTAAAATTACTTGAATTATATTAATGATGGCTAGGCTAATAAACATAAACTAGGTTTAGACTAAAGAGAAGAGGTAAGAGAGAGTGTTAGAGTTTTACCTTAGTCCTCTTTATATAGGAGAGGGCTAGGTTTACAATTTCGTGCATGGGATTTGGAGCTATGTTTTGGGCCACTAAATCAAGCCCAAAACCTAATTACTTAAGTCCAAAAAGGGTTTCTATATTAGAAATTACTGCAATAACCATTTTGTCCACTTTTACTCCTATGATTGGATCAAAGATTGAACCATTAGAAAGCTCTTTCCGAGTCAGTTGTTTTGACATATAATAAGCCCAATTCCGAGGTATGAGTCCAAAGATACAACCTACGAAAGTTTTGTTGACTTTTATGCTCTATTTCTGCATGCGTTGACTTTGACTTTTCAGCTTTGACTGGGCTTTAAAAGGACTTTTTCTCCTTAAAACTTGGGTTTTAACCATAGAACTTCTTAGCAACCAATTTTTGCTAATTTCTCTTGCAAAAGTAACATATTTTTTCACATAGTTGACTCCAAGACCTGTAATACACAAAAGTACATAAACAGTACTAACTCTTATTTATTATAAACATAATTGGTCTAAATATAATATTATTAAGGGGTTAAAACTACAGTTTTAAGCTCTTATCAGTTATCTTCCTACCTTTTTTGGACAAGTTTTTTGTAGTGGGTTTGATTGAGAATTGATTGGGTTTTGTGGTGGGTTGTAGCAAGTGTTTTTAGGGTTAAGTAGTATTACTTCTTTACATAAAAAAAAAAGTCAAATTGGGGGTTGACCGTGTTTTTTTTTTTTTTTTTTAATTTCCCATCTAGTGGGGGGAAATCCTAATTGGGGAGGGTAATACTTCGTTAATCCTATTTTTTTTATTATCAAAGATGGAAGGTTTTTCTGGTTAAGTTGGCCAGTTTCCGTTTTTTTTTTTCTCATCAATATCAGGTGTCACTTTATTGGAAGCGCATTTTTCACTCACTCCCGAGGGCAACTAGTAACTTCTTCAATATGATAGCCATGAACTATCAGGGGATGGGTACCTCCTCTTTAGTTCATATTATAAAGCATCTCATCCGTGTTCATGATCCGGATGTCCTTTGTTTGTCTGAGACAAAAGTAACAGAAAAACGAATGGAAACAGTGAGGAAGCAGTTAAAATATCAAAGTAGCCATGTAGTTCCAGCTGATGGGAAGAAAGGCGGACTCACAGTTCTTTGGAAGGAAGACTGTAATGTGACAATACCTTAACAAAAAATTATATCACATGTAAAATCTCGAATCTCGATAGTTTATCATCTTGGTTCTTTAACTTTGTCTATGGGGAGTCAAATTCCCATCCCATGAAGCAAGTATGGGATGAAATCTCTAGTTCAGCCTATCTTACAGATGACCCCTAGATTATATTTGGGGATTTTAATGCCATCACAAGTATAGATGAAAAGGAGGGAAGGAATAAAGTCAAGAACAGAAGCATGGTAGAATTTAATGATTTTATTAATGGGATTGGTTTGATTGATCTCGGCTATAAAGGCTCAAAGTTTATATGGTGCAACAACAGAGCATATGGAAGTCATATATTGGAGAGATTTGACATAGCACTAGCTACACCTTCATGGCTAAAGTTTTTCCCGGAAGCTAAAGTTACCACAGTGCCTAATCATTTACGGATAAACATATATATAATGAACTATGTTATGAAATGCAATAATAGATCCGTTTCTAAAACTTTGGAATAGCGTCCTTAAGTAGGTCCTCACAAATATGTCAAGACAAAAATACTCTTATTTTTCCACTCAAGTTTCGCTCAGTCCAGTGATGCAGTGGGCACACTTTTCTCACGATCTCAATAACGTACAAGGGAGCCGAGGTCGATTAAACACATCTGTCAATTACTATCACACCAACCTATTCCTAATTGAGCTAGAGGTCTTTATTAGGTGTTGTAGGGATTAGGTGATGGTTTAATAAAGAAGGAAATGGATAATCAATAGGTAGGCTGATTTTATTTTTATTTTGTTTTTATAAAAAGGTAAATGATTAGTGGTTTATGAAAATGCTATAGAAAGGCTCAGAGGGGAGACTAGCGAAAAAAATAATTTCAGATATGTTTGAATTTCTGGCTATATCGATCCAAAAAGGGCCTAAATTCTTGCTTAGGATATGGTATAGTGATCAAGCAAGTGGACGTGTGATTTTTTTATTCGGAATTTACTTCTCCCTTGTGTCATTACTCAGATATTTCACTCATATAAGGCTTTTAAGCTATATTCTCACAGGATTTGTAGAATAAGTATTCTAGCCTAGGTTTCAGAAATTTGCTGCCAATACAAACATAGATGCTCATGCAATATATTTATGGAAAGATGAAATGACTATTACCTACATATTAACCTAAGTTTCTAAAAACTATTTTAATTTAAGAGCTAACGTGAAACTTCTAGACTACTATCATCACAAAAAAAAAAAAAAAAAACAACAACAACAATACCAATATTCCTAAGTGCATAGTATAAATACTTTTTATTTATATTTTTTAATTTTTTACTAAAAAGCAAAGTGCATATTATACATATATATATATCCTAATAGGTGTCTTAAATTCCGCATGTTTCTATGCCACCCCCAAACAAAAATATATTTTGTCCTCAAAGTATAGAAATAAGAAGGATAGAAAATACCATAGAAACGTGTCAAAATTTTAGAGAACCTGCAAACCAAATTTAGAATGTACTAATATAGGTAAAGAAAAACAGACGCAACTCCTATATGAGTTCCACCCATTATGGGAATAACAAGAATTAAATTGCTTGGGACATAAACAGACACTAACAGAAAGTAAAACTTACCTTATATCCAGCACTAAGCGTTGTCCTCCCCTCCTATAAAGAAGTGAGGTTCCTTTGCATCCTTGCCAAGCCATAATAATCTCCCAGGCCTCACGCCATTTATCATCTATCTTTTCTAACATGTTAAGCGCCACTTGGTCGGATGGGGTGTAAGGGGCAACCCAATTAGGTTGTAGCCGCCACCCCGGCCAAATCATAGCATGAAAAGAGCATACAATGCAATTGGTAGGTCGCATAATGTCAACCCCAACCCAATCCGTGAAATGGGTACAGAACTCAGGAAAGAAACATAGCATTATGCGGCAAACCAAGACAGGCATAAGAAGGTACTTATGCTTCAAACTATGGGCTCTTGCTAAACTAGACACTAAGGTCTGGGGAAGGTCATACAGCATACATCCCTCAGCTAGAGCAAGGAAGACGTCACAAGTGGTGTTATTCACAGAAGAAAAATGTCATTCCCCTAAAATATTCAACATAATAAAGAACATAATAGTGCATAAGTTAAGGGACATGCTACCAAGGGTTACTTTATATTACCTTTGGTCCTCTACATGAAAAAACCCCTCCCCATAGGTCTCATGGAAATTCTCATAGTTGTAGATGTACTAATTATCAGACATATAGCCCCATGAGTTTTGGGTAGCAGGCATAGAAAGTCCAATATCATAGGCAAACAAAAACTTACTTAAATCCATTGTTTCATTATTAATTATGACAGAGAACACTTGCTCCCCATCTGGTTGATAAAAAAAACCTACAATTATTATAGAAATAAGCAATAAGTGTAGGAGAATAAGATTCATCAGCACTTATCATTAGAGGCTGCCATCCTAACTGCACAATCATGTTGCAGAACTAGAACCCATAGGTGTCACTCTCGAGAAATTCTTCAAAAGACTACTCCGGTATGATTTGAGGAGATTTCATAGCAAACAAACATACTACTGAACTCCTGGAATTTACTGCAGAAAAACAAAAAAAATAGTACTGGATGTATGTTGAACTAAGGGAGCGGGCGCGCTCAGAATGGCTTATGTCAGAGGTTGGACGCGCTCTCTTTTGACAAAAGAAAATTCTGCGATATTGGAATTACAGCGCCAACACGCTCTATGTTAATGCAATATAAGGGCGTCTGCACTCTGAGCAAGACTTGTGATATGAATTTGAGAGGTGCAGAGTGAAGTACATGGCGTGCCATGTATTTATAGAACACAAGTTTCTTAAACAAAGGTCCCCAAGGTTCCTAAATTGATAAGGAAAGAGATGGAATAAGAAAAGGGCTTCTAAAACCAAAGTAGAAACAGCTGAGAGCAGACTCCAGCACCAAACCTATATGGTTTTAAGCATGGAATCAAAATAGCAATCTCGATACTTCTAACCCTTGAGGTTGCACCAAACAACAGTAGCCAAACGTAGCTACACTCTATTAGTAGGATGCTCATATAAACTATATTCCTTAAGCATTGCAATATTAATTTAAAAAATATGTAGATATGGTAAAATACAGTGCTACAAATAATGTCACCCCCAAACAAGTCGGAAAGGTGGGATTCATGAAAAATAGATATCATGCGTAGACAAAAATTAAACCAATTTGAAATTCAAATAACAATCAAGTTACATAATCCAATATTAACTACTTAAAATAACAACTGGAAATACTAATTCTACTGAAACAGGAAAATTTTCTTAAAAAAATAATACAAAGGAACTAGCCACGAGAGGAGGAAGGGCCAGAGCCATCTGTCCTACGTCGATGACGCTCACATCTTCCAGAGTCAGCAGAGGAAGAACCATCATGAGATGGCAGGCATCGTAGAACTTCGTCTTGAAATGTGCGCTATTGTTCCCATAAAATATCCATGGCTTCCTAACGCTCAATATGAGTACGAGCGAGAGTCTCCATGTTAGCCTGGAGATCCTCATGACTAACACCGAGCAACTCAATATTTGACTGAAGCTTATCTTGGTTACGGATAATGGTACCTTACCTAGTCTGGATGGCCTCACAGAGGTCACTAAGAGAACATTGGCCTGTTCAAATCATCTCATACTGGTTATGGAGATATCGCATGCCACGATGAAGTAAGGAGAAACGGGCTCTATCCGTTGTAGCTTTTTCCAAGGCTCCTGCATCAAAACAGGCTACATTTTCCTCCTCCTCCTCCTCCTCCTCCGATTCTATCTCAGCAACCAAAACTTCAGGCAAATTCCATTCCTTCTGAATACGCTCTCGATAAATGCGTGCATTCTTATACAACTTTAACTTAACCTTACTAGATTTTGGAACATATCCCCAATACAACATAAGCTTCGTGATCAATGCAGGGAAAGCTGCGGTCAATTGACCAACTGCTATAATCTTATTTAATAAAAATTCAAGGATGCAAAACCCATACCTTCTGTTCTGAAGGGTCCAGAGAATGTACAAACAACTCAAATTTATGTCACTGGCTTTCGTGGTGGAAATAACATTCCTACTAACCCACTGAGCCATCGCCAGTTGGTTTCTTCTCAAAGATGACTGACGAACACAATGCAACCCAGGATTGTAACGTCCTTCCAACACCATCTCCGTCATCAAAGTACTGATACCCCTAAGCTGAGATTCCTGCATGGTGACTACAATGTCTCTTTCCTCAATGCCAGTAATTTCAGCCAACACTACTGTAGTCAACTCCTTACAACTACCATTCACATCTAGTACAATCTTACGGCCACTAATCTCCCTCTTCTTGTAAAAAGAGAACACCAAATCAGGGGGATTAAAATCATCAGCAGAATATCACAATCCTTCCCACTTCCTAATATGCATTTCGGTATTGAAGAAAGGTGCAAACTGTGCACTAGAAAAAAACTTGTTCTAGAAGAATTTTTGGGGTTATATGAGCCATGGAGATATGGAATCGGAAATTGTGGTGATCGTTAAGGTGTGGGAGAGTGAAAAAATAACTCTGTTGAAATTGGAAGGGTATGTGTGTGGAGGTAAGGGCTAAAGCTACCGATGGCCTCTCGATATGGCTTTGAATCTGCTCAAGGCCAATTTTTTTTCTTTGGTTTAGGTGGTGTTCTTGAGTGGAGGCGAGGAAGAAGGGAAAAAATGCGTGGGGTTTTAAAAAAGGGAGTCATGGGTGTGGCACGTGACCTCGTAGGGTTTTAATTTTTAGGCCCAAGCCCAAAACAAATCCGTAATACCCATCCTGTCTTATGCCTCGTATAACTTAAAAGTAAAATTCCCAATTCATTAACGATCTGATTTTGGCGAATGAGCTATGAAAATGATCAGCAGAGAAAATACAATCCAATGATCTATAAAAAAAACTCAAATCTAACCGTGGTTAATAATAAAGAGATGGAAAATGCCTCGAAATGTGTATGGCATAAGTTATGTGATCGAAAGAAAACTAAATTCATAGATAGTGTCAACCCGAATCAAAGCACAATTAAACGACATAAGGAACAAGAATAGGAAGTTGAGTGATTTAGAATGGAAAGACCAAACACTCTACCCCCAAACAAATTTTTGAAAACAGGGTTTAGAAAATTTGTTTTAAAACGTGGGTCTTTTAAAGTCAGATTCCCGAGACTTACTAGACTAATATTTATTGGATTTTTATATTTTTATAGTTTTTATGAATAAGGTTTGATATAAAAGAAAACAATAAAGCAATAAGGATGTAAATCACTCCATCGAGAAACACGACTCAAAAACGAGAAAACATGTAACACCTCTATTTTTATTAATGCCCAAAATTAATTATTTCACAAAATTTAATATATTATTGACTATGTCTTAAGCTGACTATTAAATTTAAGTGAATATGTATGTTTGACTTTTTGAAAAAAAAAAAGGAAAAATAGTTTGTTTAGTTTGAAAATGGTTTAATAGGAAAGTTTTTAAGTTTTAAAATAATGTGCAAAGATTTTATTAATAAGGAAACATGGAGAGAAAAATTTCGTAATTTATGGGAGAAAATATGGAAAGACTTTGATGAGAAAGGAAATGTCTATAATTTGTGGAGGAGAAAAGTTTTTATTTGAAAAGAATGTGTAGAGAATTTGTAAATATGGAAATGTCTTGAGATTATTTTAGATCTAAAAGAAAGAAGAAGAAAACAAAAGAGAGAGAAAAACAAAAGAAGATTAAAAAGAATAAGAGAAAAGAAGAAGAAGAAGAATGAATGAATGAATAAATGAAGTATTTCTATTTCTTGGTGATATGGATTTTACATGGCGTTGATTCTTTTCTATGATTGTTCTTTCGATGGCAACAACAAAAGAGTGAGTAGATATATTTTTTATATTTTACGGGCTCGCTATGTCGACATACAAAATTGACATACTAAATTGACATACGCATTCCAAAAGTAGGTTTGCACATTGAACTAAGGGCTGATTTTTGGTAGAGATGACTTACCTACTATAGATAGTATCTCCACAAAAAATCACCTCAATCGGATATGTCTAGTCTTGTCAAAAGAGTGTTAAAATTCTGAACCGTTAGATAAATTTCTAATTTGAACTCAATTTTTGGTAGGGTTAGAAATGTTCAAAGGAACTGATTTTTTGTGGAGATGATCTCCATGTTGTAGAGATCACATCCCCAGAAAATCAGTTTTTAGTTCATTATGTAGATATGTAGGATTGCGTATGTCAATTTAATATGTCAATTTTGTATGTCGATGCGAAGAGAAATATATATATATATATATATATATATATATATATATATATATATATATATATATATATATATATATATATATATATATATACACACACACACACACACACTAGTAAACGGGTACATGCAATGCACGTTCTAGGAGAAATTGGAGTGGAGAAAATCAAAGGAATGAACACATGTAAATTAGAATAGTAACATATTACATTTGTTTGAATGGATATATTATATAATATGTTTTAGATTAATACAGGTCGAGGTATGACTAAAAACTTCAATAAGAAAAGAACACTTCAGTACGCTAGTTGTGTTCTTTGTCTGATTGTTGTTTGCTGCTCTGCCATGGTGCGAATAAATAAATTCGAAGAGGTATTTAACTGTCTGTAATTTAGTCAATATCAGTTCATATGCCACAAACTAATTTACCAAAAAAATAGGTATTATGTTGATGAAATTAACCTTTGTGATGTTGGTTGTGTAATTATCTTGTCGAACATTTATATGTGATTGAGGAACATTGTTGGATTCATATAAGTATACTATCTGTAAGATATAAGAATATTATATCATGGTGTGCAACATAATTGTTATTCTACACTGGAGAATAAAATATCTCAAAACAAATGCAAGAAAAATAACATTTTTTTTTTATCATTGTCTTCAGAATGATCTAGCGAATCCATCATTTTTTTTTTGTCGTTTTAAATATTTTGGTCAGTTTAAATAAGTAGGTAGGTTGGACAGAGAAAGAAATTGTAGGCAGCTAACAAAAGCAATTTTTTGGTCGGTGTTTTTATTTATTTAGAAACGATCACATTGAGAAACAATTAGGAAAAATACATTGGACACTATAAATATTTGTTCTATATATAGATATATTAAGGCGGATATAATATGTAGAGTGAATTGAATGTGTAAATAAATATTTTCCGAAAGATGGCTATGTGGCAAGATTACCATTTAAAAGCTTTAAATAAGATATATTTTGGTCGGTTTAAATAAGCAGGTAGCTTGGACAGAGAAAGAAGTTGTAGCTAGCTAACAATGTCATTTAAAAATAAATAAATAAATAAAAAATATAAATGATCACATTGAGAAACAATTAGAACCAATACATTGGCTTCTGTTGATAGTTGTTCTATAGAGCTATTAAGTTGGATATAATATGTGAAGTGAATTGAATATGTAAGTAAAAGCTTTCTGGAATCACCCGGTCTTAAGGGATAAACTTTTGTTTGGTGGCAGACATTAGATATTTTTTTATGTTATTAAGTCTTTGTGTATGTACCCGAGTGAGTTATGTTCATGAGTTTCTCATGATTGTAAGGTTTCGAGCTAGCCTATTGTTATTGTAGTAGTAAGGATTCTCCCTCCAATGATACTCTTGAGGTATATGTAACTCTTTGAAGTTTAATCAACCGGTAGAGGTCTTCCTCAACCCCGTAACTAATTAAAAAAAAAAAAAAAAAAAAATTTCTGGAATGTGGTACAAACAAATTATGGAATATATTACAGTATGTGGAGTGAATTGAGTGAATTGAATGCTTTGCACATGATTGACAAACAAATTTATTACATAATATACAAAGATTATTAATTAAAATATGGAAATTTGGGTGATGTGAGCACCAATTATGGAATTTATTGCTGGTTGAGATATTTTGAACAATATGAATTGCATCATAAACTTTGACATGCCTTCTTATATTGACAGGTAGGTTTATGAGGCCTGGAATATAAACACCGGAGACTCCACTTATTGGTTTGACTTTGAAGCACAGATTGCAAAAGTGCCTAAAGATCATGCATGGTTTTGTTCATAAATAATAAAAAGCCATTGTGCACGTGTATGACCAAATAGTACTTGTAGAAGAAGAGTGAAATATATAAATTAACTATAAAAGCAAGTATTTAGGTTCTTTCATGTTTAACAACTTTATTGTATGCGAGCATTGGCAATTCACACTTAAGTACATAAAATTTATATTGGCACGTCATTAGCCAAACGCTTGCTACAAAGTTTATCTCGTTCAAAGATAGTAGGTCCTCACTCAAATTGGCCTTGCTACATGCATGGTGCGAGACGCTTAAGTATCATTCCAATTCATCCTGCTTTGAATTTCCAAAGGAAGTGAGAAAAGACCTATTCTTTATATCAGTATAAATCAGAGCAAACCATTTAATAAATCAATGCCTAATAAAAACAATTTATATATCTTTCTATAAGTGAGAACTGGGTCTGACAACTGCAGTAGCAAGTGCATTGCCGCATGGGCAAGTAGTCCAGCTGCTGATAAATTAACATAGAATAAATTATACATCAAATGAAACAACAAATCAGAAGAACTGGTACTACAGGAGGGAAAAGCCGAGAATATTTTTTACCTGCAATGCGTCGATCTTGATGAAGTAGGGGATAAGAGAGAGAGAGTTTGGGTGGTAGATGGCGAGAGAAGAGTAGAAAACCATCAGTTTGCTGAAACAATTAAAGTCGCTAATTAAAGTACGGGGGCTTAGGAAG
The DNA here is from genome assembly GCF_015680905.1 of Coptis chinensis. Taxonomy (NCBI): domain Eukaryota; kingdom Viridiplantae; phylum Streptophyta; class Magnoliopsida; order Ranunculales; family Ranunculaceae; genus Coptis; species Coptis chinensis. The sequence goes on along the minus strand of NC_141456.1, from coordinate 18,169,756 downwards.
ACAAAGGGTTTTCTAATGAACGAAAAAAATGAGCTATTTTCTTTTTTTTTAATTGTGAAACCGCAGAAACGTAGTCTCTGTCTCTGTTTGCCGAAGAAATTGACCTTTATAGTTATGGTAATACATTTATTTGGCTACTTTAAATTACCAATATGGATCAAGTACTCGTTCTCCAATGTCTGTCTCTAATGAACTCCTATATGGATCAAGTACTCGTTCTCCATAGGAATCCCCAAAATGTCACGAGCCATCAAGAATAAGATTGGATATTTCGGCGCATTGATTCTCCACCAGTTTAAAATGTCAAAATCCACATTCCTAGGAAAGACAGGTTCCTCCAAATATTTATCCAGCTCTGACTTCAAGTGTTGGTTATCTGAATTCTGAAGTGTCATTTAGGAACTTGTCAAGCCCACTTAGCCTATCCCTGGTATCATTATTCATGCTATGTAAGGCACATTTTAGCCCATTACTACTGGGAACATCAGAAGTCAAACCATGATCAAATGAAGTCATTGTTGACGAAATTGCATACTCATGGTAAATATCCTTGATACCATTAAAAACTTCGTTGATGTGATCCAAATAACCATCGGGACCATAGATCCGAGGATAGTAATATTCCACCAACTTCATCTTGAATCGAGGATCCAAGATGGTTGCAATTGCTAAAACCAAGCTGCTAATATTCCAATATGTATCAAACCCGCTTTTTTTCATCTTTAGTGCCATGGAATGAATGAAAGGGTCCGAGCTCTTTGCATCGCTCAATTAATTACGATGAATATCACATAGCTTCGAGGGGAAATAAAGGTTGGCGGTTATCGCGCACTGTGAATACATTAGCAACTTCAATAAAAGCTTTAAATATCTTCAAACAAGATTTTGCCCTTTCCCACTCTACATCGGATGGTGCTAAACTGTAATCAGAGTCACATTCTTGCAAATGAGAAAATGAAATTTTGTACTCAATTGCAACTTCAATCATAGCATAAGTTGTATTCCACTAAGATGGACAATCAAGACACAAACTCCTCGAAAGTATTACCTATCGCTTCTTTGAGCCATCTCAATTTGAAGCTTAGCTGTATTGTATCTGAGCTTTTAACATACCTTACACTTTCTCTAATTTTGTGTGTTACCTCATGTAATGTTTCCAACACATTCTGAACAATCATATTCAGAATATTTGTTGCACAACGCACGTGAAATAACTGACCACTGTTCAGAAGCAACCTGCTTTGAGAAAGTCGTTCTCTAATTCTGAAGACAACTTCATTGGAAAATAATTTGTCAAATGTCATCGAGAAATACTTACGATCAATGTCCTACTCCATCAGGCATGTATTAATCACTTCTGGAGCCTGCATGACACAAACAACGACGTAAACACAATCAGAAAAGATAAATAACTTACAAATGAAAGCCATCCAAGATCATAATATACATGGTAAAAACCTTTTTTTATCATTATTACGGTTCTTTTTACCATTATTCTTCTTTACACAGACCTACATTAGGCACCTCATTATTCCATTTTTTTTTCCTTTTAACCACAACAAATCCAGTCCTTGAAGATGTCCATCCAATGACATCTCACACTTAATCTGTCCAAACGATGGAGAGACAACACTCTTATTGTCTTTCTCCGCAAAAAAACAAAAAAAAAAATTGATTTTATTCTGCCAGATTGGGTGGCTTACACACCATCTGATCTAGTTTATGACTAAGATATAAAAAATGGACAAATCAAATGGAAAATGTACCATTTGCATACTTGTGTTGTTATCTAAAACTAAATGTACACACAAAACTCTGCAACTTTCGATCCCCACTGAAAACAAAGATGTTGAACTTGTTCATACGACTAAGCTGTGTACATCATTGCAAGATATCTGATTTACTCCAACAGCACCAAATGGGCTCATATTCGGAGTAGAAGACCTGTAGCTAAGCGATGATTGAGACCTCGGCAACATGCCATGTTGCGAAAAAACCGACCTCATAATCTTGCACAAATGGAGGTTGAAAATCGTATCTTTGTAAGGCCCCAAGCTGAAACTCGATTGGGTAGTAGGCATTTGACATACTGTTGTAATTACTTCTATCCGACTTAGAGATATAAGATAGAAGTAATTACCTTCCATAATCTGCGATCGTGATGCGGGTCACTCACGATCCTTTTCCCCTCTCTCGAGAATTGCAACTCGACGGGCGTGTTGCCACCCCCGGTGATAGAGTCTTCTCTATTTCATTGATAGAAATCTTGGATCCTTCATTCACATCTCTCTCAAAGAAAAAAATTCTTTTCGTCAAGTGAACCCGAGAAGGTATTGCTTGAGCTATTGAAGATGCGAGCCCGTGCTTTGTCATACTCCGCTTTCCTCTCTTCCATAGTTTTAATGTGCCGTTTTATTTCCTCGCACTTTTGATTCCCCATTTCCCATTCGAGAAAAGTATTTTGTGACCTCTCGCTTAATGGCAATCTCAACCCGCTCGGGCTTATTGTTTTCCGGATGTTCAGGGAACTTCGATAGACAAATAGCGAGTATCTGCTTTAAGCTTTCCTCACCACGATTCGGTTTTCGTGCCATCCACGAATTATCGGTGTAGAGAAAAATGAGTTTTTCTCTTTTTCACGCTCAGAGCGCCAAGGCCAGAAATAAAGCGACCCGCCATGGTCCAATGTTTTGGTAACCCGAAGACCGTATAGCCAGCGCCAGTCCTTTTTTTTGTGGGCTTCACATAAGAATCGCGATTTTGGTTTTTGGTATAAAAACAAAATCAGTTTTTGAAAACCTAACTTTTTCCAAACCAAGAAAGTGAGAGATTATAAGAGAGCAATTCTTTGTGAGTTGAGTGTTCATTCTTTGTGAGTGAATTGAGAGACTTGTAATCTGCTACTCGGGACATCCAAGAAAGCTTGGAACTTCGCGGTGTGGAAGTAGGCAAATTGCCGAACCCGATATATCTCGCCTTGTGGTTTGTTCTTCCTTTACATTAATTGTTTTACTTTATATGCTTGTTATTTGATATCGGTGAAGTGTTGGGATATTGCTTGGAGGGTGTTGAAGTCTTGTCTAGTGTGAAGGATCGATCTTTGTGTAGGATTGATCCATTTGTTGTGGGTAACGTTGTTTCCGCACTTATATATTCACAACAATTGGTATCGGAGCGTAGGTATACGACCTAGGATTTTGAGTTTAGTGCTCAAAATTTGTGTAGACAAGGTGTTCGATTAAATTCCGAGGTGAAACTGTTTCTTTTGGGTTATTGTGTGTAACTTGAAAGATGGCTCCCAAGATGTCAAACACAAGGTTTGAAGTAGAGAAGTTTAATGGGAAGAATAACTTTGGGATTTGGCAAGTCCAAGTAAAGGACATCCTCATCCAACAAGGTTTGCACAAGGCTTTAAAGGGGATTAAATCTAAAGGCGAAAGTATAAGTAATGATGATTGGGAAGAGTTCGATCTTCAAGCTTGTTCATCAATCCGTTTATGTCTTGCTAATGAGGTTATGTATAGTGTGATGGGAGAAAATACCGCTGCCGATATTTGGCTCAAACTAGAGTCTATGTATATGACCAAGAGCATGATTTAACAAGATGTACCTTAAGAAGCGTCTTTATCGGTACATGATGGTCGATGGTTCAACGATGCAAGAGCACGTTAGTGAGTTCCGTCGACGCCTAAATGGATTATTTGAATGTTGGTATGAAGATGGATGATGAGGATCAAGCGGCATGTTTAATATTCTCCTTGCCGAAAGCTATGAGCATCTAATGACTACATTCATGAACGAGAGAAGTCGCCGATCTTGACGAAGTTTAAAGTGCACTTCTTTCTTATGAGTTGATGAAGAAGACACGCGTGTAGAGAATAGCATTGATGCAGTCGTCGGCTAGTGGCAAGAGGAAATTGTGATGAACGTAATTATTCAAGTAATGAGAATTCTAGGTCCAAGTCAAAGAAGCCTTTAAAATATGTACGTCAAGCTACAATTGCAATGAAAATGGACATTATGCAAGTAATTGTCCTCACCAAGAAAGAGAAACAAGAGATGGTGGTCAAGAAAGGTAAGGCAAAAATTGAGGCAAATTATGCTTCGTGCTCAAGAGGATGAGTTCACCTGCGTGTGTCCACACAAGACTATATGACCGAAAAGTGGATTCTTGATTCCGGATGTTCCTATCATATGTGCCCGAATAGAAAGTGGTTTACTTCTTATGAGAGCATTGATGGTGGTTCCGTTTTAATGGGTAATGACGTTGCTTGTAAGACGGTAGGAATTGGAACTATACGGGTCAAGATGTATGATGGTGTAGTGAGGACTTTAACCGATGTGAGACATGTTCCTGAGCTAAAGAAAAGTCTTATTTCTCTTGGTACCTTGGATTCCAAAGGCCACAAGTTTGTGGGCGAAGGTGGAGTCCTAAATATTGTTAATGACTCTTTAGTTGTTATGAAGGGTCAAAAATATGGAACCTTGTATACTCTGATAGGTAGTACGGTGATAGGCGATGTCGCAGTGAGTGCATGTAGAAATGATTCTGGGTGCACTAAGATATGGCATATGCGTTTAGGGCATATGAGTGAAAAGGGTTTGTCCGAAGTGTGGCGAGGGTTCTTGAAGAACTTGAAGAAGCCAAGTATGGGGGTCCGTGGCATTAAGGTCTATGGGAAGCGAGCACGAGAGTCAAGTTCAAGTCAAGCAAGCACACGACAACAGGCATCCTTGATTATGTGTGTCACACCCCGAATTTCGACAGAATTCGGAAAAACATTATTTGTTCCCGACTCTTCGATCTCCGAGGTGTGATGCACTCTCAACTTCCAAAAACCCATAAATAGTTTTAAATATGCGGATAATTAAAAACCAATAAATTTTTAACTTAAACCAAAGTCCTCTTCATTACAAAAATTTACAACTAAGATTAGGTTACAAATCTCTTTTCAATAACTCCTTATTTAAAATTACAAATGAAAGTACAAATACATTGTCTAGACTGAAAATCTATATCACCTTAAGGGAAAACAAAATACATCCTGAAATGCAATGCTAACGCAAACCACAAGCAGCAACCAATCTTCTTCAACACTAAACCTGTAAAGACTTATCAACTGTGTTCATTTAATGAACACACCCGATAAGCAAACATGCAAATCGGGTCAGCATTATAAAAATGCTGGTGTGAGTAGTTCTAAAATACAACATATTCTTATACAAATATATACACAAACCATACTTGCGCTTAGTTCCTCCAATCGAGTACCGTAACTTTCAACAACTAATACAACATCCTTAAGTACAATAATCTAGGCAGGTAGTTCCTCCACTGAGGCGCCTTAACTTCCCACTAACCATACAACAAACTATACGCATCATAAATAAGGCATGTAGTTCCTCCATCGAGGCGCCTTAGGTTCTAACTAAACAAATAACCAACCAAACATATTACCATAATTAGATTATTTCAGGCTTTCTTTGCATGTCCCTAAAATCACGTCGTATCTATGTTACCTACCTAGTTTCCCCGCTACCAAATCGCTACCCAACACCGAACATGTACATCCACATGCCTCCCCTTACATAATGAACCACTCCGCGGCGAACCACCCCGAAATGGGATGCCGCGACACCGTAAATCCTCACACGGAAGCAATTATGTAAGTAATGCCACTATTCGGCATAAAATATTGCGATCATCGCTCTATTTTGCTTAACGGAATAATCAAGCCACTATTCGGGTTACGCCAGAGGGCCATTCAAATTTTATCAAACGCCGGGAGGGCCAATCACATTACTTACGCCCGAAGGCCATTCAGATTAATCAAACGCCGTATAAAGGCCCATTCGATTAACCGAAAACACCGGAAGGGCCAATCACATGAGTTGTGGTAGCTAGGTTCTAGGATTTTCGTTACGTAATTTATTCAAGTGTCATACATTAATGACTCATAATAAATCCACTATATCACGCGTCTGTCAATTGCCTTATTGCACTAAGCCACAATATATAGAAATATCTCAATATATCTCATAACCATTTTCATACTTTCACGTGTACAATATATTATTGCACTACACCACACTCCCGTGGAAATATTCACCAATACTATGCTACCTCATAGTAGCATCTCACATATATAATAATGGAGCGTTTATATAAATTTCTCCAAGATAGTACATTAATATATATATCCCAACATATGATATCATGTCATAACGCTTCAACGTATCGCATACATTTTTATTATAACGTATTAGGAATATAATGTCTCCTAACATCTCAATATCGTCACGTGTCAAAAATACACAACATCAATGTCAAATCTTTCTTAGATAATGACAACCAAATTTATACAAGCTTCCACAGCATTTTATTACTATATGTGTCCATATAATATACAACATAAAACGTAACACAATTAGACAGTCCACAGTCCACAATCAAAGCCCAATATATATGCTTTACACACTACTCACGTCAAACCTAATTAGATAGTGATAAACAACGTTATATAATGTTCGACAACATTTTATTATTATAATAGTCCATAAAATCAAATATGAGAAAAATTGGAAAAAATCAACATTCCACAGTCAACGGTCAAAGGTCAAAGTTAACAGTCAAAGTCAACGGTCAAAGTCAAAGTCGACATGTCATGGTCAAAGTCAAAGTCTAATGTCAACGGTCAATGGTCAACGATCAAAGTCAACGGTCAACGGTCAAAGTCAAAGTCCAATGTCAATGGTCAAAGTCAAAGTCGACATGTCATGGTCAAAGTCAAACTGTCATTGTTAAAGTCAAACTGTCGTTTCCATGTTCAACAGGTTCATGGTCATAGCCATGGTTCATGGCTAAAGTCAAAGTGCATGGCTCATGGCTAAGGTAATGGTTCGGACCCAACTGGCCAAGCCCAAACCTTAGAACCCGAAAGTCTAAACATTTAAAGACCCAATTAGATCTATTTTAAGTCCAATGGACTGGCCCAAAGCAATACTAGAAACGGGCCCAAAAACACAACTGAGTTCGGCCCGAAAACCTTAAATTGAACTGGTCCACAAACTAAACAAATAGGAAAAGGGCCCAAACAAAACCAAAAAGAACTGGCCCAAAACTTAACATAAAAACCGGCCCAAACTAAAATATATTTTTGGGCCCAACCAAACAAAACATTTCGGCCCAAAACAAAACCAAAAGACTTTGGCCCAAGGCCCAAACCGTCCACAGTTCATCTTCTCCAACTGCCACCACCGGCCACCAAATCGCCGGCCACCACTAATCCCTCCTCCCTCATATCGGTTTGACTAATTATGACAAACCAAACCACTTTAACAAAGACAATAACTCTAATCTCAGTTAATCAACCTCTTCCTCAAACTAGATCTACAATTTCGGACCTCCATTAATGGCTTTTCCAAGCTCCAATCGACAAAATTTCCGTCCGTCCCACTACTACCACCAAACATCATCCCATCAACCAACCATACAAAAACACAGTTCAAACACAACCAAATAAACCCAAATTTCAAAACCTTCAGTAGCCCAGTAATGGCAGTAACGCCATTAACGATGGTTCAAGCTTTCTCCAAGCTCCAACAGCCCCCTCCCAACTCTCCAAACATACCAGTTCATAATAAACATGCAGGACCGATTTCTAATGGGGCTCGCCTCCATTGACGACTTCTCCGAGTCTTCCAGCAGCCCCGACACCAATCAACACATAACACAACACCCAGTTCAAATAACAAAAAAAACGCACCACCAGAGTATCACCGCTCGACCGGATAAAGACTATTTCTCTATTCCTTGCGCCACCATCACCGAACTCTTCCAAGTTCCAACAGTCTAAGACTATAACCGGTTTTTACCAAAATCTAAACATATCGACAGAACTAAAAAAATTATAAAAAAAACTGGTCGGAAACACTCGACAGTAAAATACGTAAATACTAAATAGATGCAAATCATAGTTTTAGTAGTGGTGAGAGTTAACTCTACTCACCTGTATTAGAACTCGACGAATCCTCCTAATCCGAGTCGTCGCGCTCCACCTCTCCAGCAAACCAGCTTCTCTCTCTGTCTCCATTTTCATTATTTTTATTATTTTTAAAACCCTATTCTCTAGAAAAATGTGTTTATATATTTGGGTCCGAAACCCAAGCCCAAAACAGACTCGGCCCAAAAACCAGGCCCACATGTCCCGAGTCCAATCCAACGAATTTTGAAAATAAATAATTAAATTAATTAATTAAATAGATAAAAACATATTTTAAAAATACGGGCGTTACAATGTGCATACGGATGTTTGGGGACCCTCCAGGGTGGCTTCCAAGGGAGGTAACCGCTATTATGTCTCATTCATTGATGATCATACTCGCTATGTGTGGGTGTATATGATGAAATCGAAAGATGAAGTGTTTGAGACATTTAAGAAGTGGAAGGCAAGGGTTGAGAATCGTACAAATAGGAAGGTAAAGACATTACGGTCTGACAATGGTACTGAGTATACCTATGGACCTTTCCAAGAGTTCTGTGCGCAATAGGGAATTGCCAGACACTGGACAGTCAGGGGCACGCCACAGCAGAATGGAATGGCAGAGAGGATGAATAGAACTTTGCTTGAAAGAGCAAGATGTTTATTGTCTAATGCCGCCTAGGCAAAGAGTATTGGGCGATGCGTGTCCATGGCGTGTTACTCGTATAATAGGTCACCAAATCATTACCGACCATAGATTCCGGACACCTTATGAGGTGTGGTCGGGTAACCTAGTTGATTATAGTATTTTTTTTCGAGTGTTTGGATCGACAGACTTACTACCATGTGAGGGACATCAAGCTAGATCCTAGAGCTAAGAAGGCCATATTCTTAGGTTTCGCAAATGGGGTAAAGGGATACAGATTGTGGTGTCTAGAAGACCACAAGTTCCCCGGTCAGAGATGTTACCTTTGATGAGACTTCCGTTATCTTCGTAAGAAGGAAGTAGTCAGCTGAGAATGGTGAGTCTATAGAAGTTCAAGCTAATGAGCTGAGTTGTTATGCGATCTCTTGGTGATGATGGTGGTTAGATCATGATGAGGTACCAAATCATGGAACCACACAAAGAACGGAAAGAAGAGCAAGAGCATCCGCGAACTTGTAGTGGCCCACCCTTAGCCACGAGACAAGTTAAAGAAGTGCACAAGTATGGGCATGAGAAGCCGGTGAAACACTATGGTCGTGGATTTAGTGGCATATGCACCGAATATCGAAGATGATGAGCCGATAGCTTCAAAGAAGCCGTTAGAGATGCTCATTACGTAGATTGGTTGGTAGCTATGCAAGCGAGAGATGGAATTTCTTGATAAAAATCACACATGGGACCTAGTTTTATTGCCAAAGGGCAAAAGGACTATCGGCAAGAAATGGGTGTTCGTGAAGAAAGAGGTCCTTCCCGAGTCCGACAGTACTGGGTACAAGGCAAGAGTGGTAGCAAAGGGTTTTTCACAGAAGGAAGGAGTTGACTACAATGAGATATTTTCCCCGGTGGTCAAACATACGTCCATTCGTGTGTTATTAAGTTTAGTTGCTCACTTCAACTTGGAGTTAGAGCAACTTGATGTGAAAACTGTTTTCTTGCATGGGGACTTGGAAGAAGAGATCTATATGAGACAACCTGAAGGGTTTGTCGTTGCTGAGAAAAAAGATTATGTATGCAAATTGAATCGGTCACTGTATGGGTTAAAGCAATCGCCCAGGCAATGGTACAAGCGCTTTGACACATTCATGATGTAACATGAGTACACCCGGTAAAGTATGATCGCCGTGTCTACTTTAGAAGGCTTCGTCGATAATGACTTCATCTATCTCCTGCTTTATGTGGATGACATGCTTATTGCTTCCATAAGCATGGTGGAGATAGACAAGTTGAAATCTCAACTTAGCTCTGAGTTTGAGATGAAAGACTTAGGTGGAGCCAAGAAGATACTGGGCATGGAGATTGACAGAGATAGGAAGAAGCGACGGATAGTTGTATCTCAGAAGAAATACATTCACAAAGTAATTTCTCGATTTGGTATGGAGAATGCAAAGTTGGTTTCTACACCTTTAGCTGGGCATTTTAGGCTTTCAGCTAAGTTCTCTCCTAGTTCGGTGGAGGAACAAAAGTATATGGCAAATGTTCCTTATGCAAGTGCCGTAGGGCGGTTTGATGTATGCTATGGTGTGCATTACCCTAAATTTCCGGACATTTTTAAATAGCGATTAGTGTTGTCGGCGGTATATGGCAAATCCCGGAAGGAAGCGATTGGGAGGCAAAAATGGGTACTAAGGTACTTTGAAGGGTACCTTGGATGTGGGATTAGCTTATGGTGGAGGCACTTGTTATGTCGTATTGGGTTTGTGGATTCCGATTATGCAGGATCTAGATAGACGACGATCGACTCATCGGTTATGTGTTTATGATGCATGGTGCACCGGTTAGTTGGAGGTCTATGCTACAGGCTACAATTGCTCTATCTACTACCGAGGCAGAGTATATGGCGGGTAAAGGCAATATTGAGGCGAAAAGAGGCACTATGGCTTCGAGGTCTTCTAGATGATTTGGGTATTGAGCGAGCGTTTATGACGTGTTTGCTTGTATTGTGATAATCGAGTGCTATTCATTTGGCGAAGAACCAAGTTCATCATGGTCGGACCAAGCATATTGATGTCCGTTATCACTTTATACTTAGGGTTCAGTTTTATGGATGTCGTTGAGGATGGTGATATAGCACTTGAGAAAGTAGACACCCATGACAATCCTGCTGATATGCTGATGAAAGTTGTCACCGGAGTTAAGTTCCAACACTGTTTGAACTTGCTCCAAATCCTACATGTTTGAAAGAGCCCTGTGTGGGCATTGCCCTTCGGCGCTGATTCGCGAAGTCTTCTTTCTTTGGAGGTGTTCCTACTAGATGTGATCTTGCTGGATGTGTTCGGCTTGGTTTTATGTGTTAAAACCTCACCGAGGTGGAGAATGTAGAGAAAACGAAGTTTTTTCTCTGTTTTTCACGCTCAGAGCTGCCGCTGGCCAGAGTGGCGCAACCAGCTCATGGTCCAATGTTTTGACGCGACCAGCGACTAAGGCCGCTCGAAGAAGAGTCGCCGTGTCCTCCTTTTTGTGGGCTTCACTACATAAGAATCGCGATTTTGGTTTTTTGGTATAAAAACAAAATCAGTTTTTTGGAAAACCTAACTTTTTCCAAAACCAAGAAAGTGAGAGATTATAAGAGAGCAATTCTTTGTGAGTTGAGTGTTCATTCTTTGTGAGTGAATTGAGAGACTTGTAATCTGTTACTCAGGACATCTAGTAAAGCTTGGAACTCGCAGTTTGGAAGTAGGCAAATTGCCGAACCACAATATATCTCGTCTTGTGGTTTGTTCTTCCTTTACATTAATTGTTTTACTTTATATGCTTGTTATTTGATATTGAGAAGTGTTGGGATATTGCTTGGAGGGTGTTGAAGTCTTGTCTAGTGTGAAAGATCGATCTTTGTGTAGGATTGATCCGTTTGTTGTGGGTAACATTGTTTCCGCACTTATATATTCACAACAATCAGCTACCATAGACTGCAACCCATAATGTTCAGCGACACGGTGAGCAGCAAGCCGATGATACGACGTAGGAAAATGTTGAAACTCGGACTGCTGCTGATCATGGTTTTGCATAAAGCTCTGAATATCCAACTCCATTCGCAAAACTGACATTAACCAGTAAAAAGAAAGCCAAAACCAGAAAAAGATAATTCAGGTTAACAACCTTTAAGAACTGGCATAGGGTAACCACATTGGGCTCTCGATCCAATTCAAACCTTGATGTTTACATGTCTGCACCCCGGCGTAACTGTGTAAGTTCCCAAATGTTTGCAAGTCAAGTTGTCTTGCACTCTGCTATATTGTTATATATACTCTTTTAGGAACGATCATGTCACTTCACTCAACCCACCCCCAATTAGAATTAGTAAGATGTACAACTAACCAAGTTATACTATGTACTACCAATCAAATCAATCCACTCAATAAAAAAGGCGTGCTATTTAAATTAATCATGCACCTTAGAGTTCGAAGTAAAGGAGATTGAAGTCTTACAGAGTTCAAAGATAACTTATAGGTAAAGGAGATTGAAGTTCAATGAAGCTGCTTTGGAGAACACCAATGCTAACTGATAGAAGCACTGATTCTCTTTCTTAACTGTGAATCTATTTCCTAAACATTGAACTTCCTTAACAACCTACATATAGTAATACCACCCATTTTATATTTAAGAACAAATAATGGGTCATAAACTTAGAATTGAAATTCAATAAGGTTTTGGGGTGGATCCTGGATTTTGAATCAAGTGGGGGCTGCTAGTAGAAATTTTCACTAATAATTTTTTTGGTGGTGAAATTAAATGTTGTATTATTCAAACTAGCCATTTTTTTGGGTGGCAGTCCTAACTAATAGTTCCGTCGCATTGCCTGTTGCAAGTTTACACTCAAGCTGCACCATTCAACAAAACTCCATTTGAAATTTTCTTTAAAGTAGAGTGAAGAACAAAAGCATTCATAAGCAAGACAACTCAATTGAGATTTAACATTCGAAAAAATCATTACATTTATAAAAATTTCAGTGTATGTAGTGCTCACATACACTAAGCACTACAATGCTTAACCTAGTGCTTACCATTAAATAAAAATCTTAGTGTATGTCTTCTAAAATTGACATAAGCAAGTTAAAACTTCACAAACCTATTTCTACACACTGAATTACACGGTAGGGACATGGGGGTTACCTAACTGCCTACTATACTACTATGCTTCATTTACTAAACAATAGGCTCATAAATGTGAAATATCAATATACGGATACAAATATAAGTAGGACATAATTTTTTAAAGTGCAGAGACAACATAGAAATAAAAAACTAGAAAGGAAACACGTATGCTAACTTAAGTAAATAAGATAAAGTTAGAGTAGATGTAGGACTATAATTCAAAGAAGACTAATAAAAGGTATAACCATGAGAAACCATGGTTAGTAAGTGCATGATGAAAATAGTTACTATATCAAGCCCTAAATGAGAATTTGGACTTACACAGTTGCCTTGGAGAGTGCCTTTGCAAGTAAATTTATTGTTGATAAATCCGATCAAGTCAATTGGGCATAAGCTGCCGATTTTAGATACAATTGAAAATAGCTTAATATCTGTAAGTATGCAAATGTAGCCGACAGGTGTAAAACACCAATAAAAGCCATGTCAATAAAAGTCATGTTGTATTTAGATTGATGTCATTTACACATCAAGATACTACAAAATAAAAAAAGATCATCAAATCAAATACCAGTAACGAATCCCCAAGAAATTTTCGGAGGAACATGAAAAGTACATACCCAAACCCGAATGATCAACAGTTTCATCTGATGTTCAAACCAAGTGGCGCGGCATTTGTTGTGACCAACGTACTTAATTTGCCCGACCTAAATCCTTTAAGAGTGGCCTGCAAGAATAATGTAGATGCCAAAGTTTTAATAGAACTAACAGTAGAATTTAGTTACTCAAAAGCACCCTGAACCAATGTCTTGCATCTGAAACCAACATAACAATATCAATAACAAACTTATTCCTAGAGCAAGAGGTGCATAATTAAAAGCATCCCAATTGAGAGGATTAAGAGTTGGTAATATGAACACTGAAGTCTGAACATGTGTAACAAATTCACAGAAAAGGCTACCAAATAGAGCAGCTGTCTAGCTCTACCTAGAAAAAGTGGTCCTAATTTAAAATCCTTCTCATCAATTACCATCCTTGGCAAGATTGGCAACGCAACCAACCAACTATAGCAACGCTGCAATCGTACTTTTGTCTAAATAATGGAGTATAGAGTGTCTTTTGAGTCTTGATTGAGCATACTCATCCATCCTCTCCAAGAAGTCAAAGATCACGTAACTTTTGCATCATCATCAGTGGTAGAATTACCAGGGTACTTTCTAAATTTTACATAAACAAAAATATTTCGGGGGAAGTAAGAGCATCATCAATGCATTCCTATAAGTGATTGTAACAGAAACGAACTCCACCAAATAATGAATCAAAAAGATTTCGATTACAACAAAGAGATTTGTATTAAGAAAGACAAAAGTGGACTTTTCGAGATTCATTGCGCCTAGAATGATTTTAAAATTGGTAGCACGTGAAGAATTTGTGAGAATAACTATGAAACAGACCTTAGGAACTCAGAGACCTTAATAAGTAATAGATCAGAGTTTCATATGGCGGTGTTCCCCAAGTAGCAAGAAAGTTTTGACTCTAAGCCGCATACCTTTGGTCTATAATCATAAAAACAAAAAATATGAATTGACGATATGTTTCAAAATTCAATTGTGATAAAACATGTCTTCTGAAACAATAAAAAATCATGTGGAAGATGTAAGTGATGAAGAAGACAGAGAAAAGAAGAGGAACACACTTGTTTTTTAAGAAGAAAAAAACTTTATCTGCGATTGCCTGCCAAAGGTATTCTGAAGAGTTCACTCACCTTCTGAAATAAATTTGGAAAGTTTAACTGGCAACCAAAATGGTGCATGTGTTTCTCGGGTAGTTCTTATGGGGGAAACGTAATTGCCAGTTTGCCCTTTTACAGAAAGACTTCACAAAAATTTTGCGGGTGGAATTTTTGGATTTGATTTAAAAGATTGTGTTAAAAAGCGATAATGTGGAAACTAATAAACGGCGGCAAGTAAAAAGATAGAAGATGACATACATGTTCGTGAGTGCATCTGAATTTTAAAACGGGATTGCAAGTATTGAACGACGCGACATTATTCTGAAACTGGAACAATTGCAAAATTAATAGTTAAAGCCAAAAAAAATTTGAAATAGAAATAAACCATTGAAATGTTTAGAGGGAAACTTTTATTTTTCTCAGATAAAATAGAGATTGCATGTTCGGTAAGAACTAAATTAAAATGTGAAATAGGAGAAGAGGAAGAACTTACCTATTATCTAACACCGACCAATATTTTTTTCTTCATAAGCAAAACGGTGCGATTGTTCTGAAAGAAACTTTAATACGTTTGTTTCGTGAAGAGTGTTTCCTTTTAAATCCTGGGAATAAGCAAAAGTACGTATTTATCCTCAGAAGTAGTACTATCGGAAAAAATGTATGGGTGAAACTTTTGGGTACCCTTTTGATTTAAAAGATTAGATTAAAACCGAAAATACAGAGACTAATAAACGCCCGAGACTAATAAACGGCGGCAAGTTTCCCCTTCAGAATACCTTTTGCCTAATTTAGAGGTTTCCAAATGAGTTCAAATTTTGTAGAGATGATCTTTATGGTATGTAGGTAATACCCACAAAAAAGTTAAAGTTAAATTCATTTTCTAGGTGATGTTTTACTTACATTTATGTACTTCTAAGATCCCTGCCATATATATATATATATATATATATATATATATATATATATATATATATATATATAAATCTTTTTTTTTGATGTTTATCTTGTTTGCTTCATAAATGCTTCATTATCATTTTATAAAAGTTCCATATTTAATTATTAATATTTGCTATTTGTTTTGAAATTTTAATTGTCATTTGGAACGATGATATGCTTGCAGAATTCTACACAAGTACTGACTTGTGACTTGAATTCGACTAATTAGATGATGTAAATAGTTTTTCGATAGAACTAAACAATTTTAGTTCTCTGAATCATCTTTCACTTCCAATTGGCCTTGACTTATTCTAGTTTGTATTCTATTTGATGTGAATTTTACAAGAAAGTGCATCATAAAATTGAATAGCAGAATTTAAGTTGTTAGGTATGTTCCATCACATAGTTTAGGGTACATACTAAACGAATTAGTGTTTAAGAATTTTTGTATTGAAATAGATTTTCTGTCTAATTTTCAGAATGGTATAATTGATTCAAAACTTTGATTATATGAATTCTCTAAAAATTTTAGAATAGACAAAGGTCAAACTGTCCTAACCAATTTCTCATGCATAGAACAATATACGTAACTTATTAGTGTAGATTTTAGTTGTACAAGAAAAAAAATGTAATAATCATGCAAATTTGTATCATATTAATATTTGAAATAAATGTGTATTGATTGGAGTAATTATTTTATTTGTCTAAAGAGTTCTATTACATGTATTGGAATAAGAGTTGCATGCATAATTGTTTGATGAATATTGTATGTATAGAGCATATATTGATACCAAAATAAATTAAAGATTTTTGGATGATGACAGTATATGTATTAAATGTTGGTTTCGTATGAGTATAATTATTTATAGATTTTATTAGCATGTGATATACGTAACAAATTGGAAATGTTGTAATGGGGAAATTTATTTATTGTTAAGACGTGTTTGATGGATAAATGGGGTTCGGATGGATTAATTAGAAATCTTTGTAATGTAAATCAAAGTGTACGTATGATTTCAGTGTGACATGACATCCCTGAAATGCTATAAAAATATTATGCAGTATGTTTAGAGTAATGGTGACATAATGTTGTATGTTATAATTGTTGTTCTGTTAAATGATATGATATGTTATGAAATCTATTAAATGCAACATTTTTCAAAAATAAATATAAACACTCCATTATTCTATTTGTGAGATGCTAGATGAGGTATTATAGTCTTTGTGGATATTTCCAAAGGGATTGTGGTTTAGTACAATAATTTTATTTGGCACGTGAAAGAATAAAATGGTTATGAGATGGATGGTGATATTTCCAAACGTTGTATTTTAGTGCAATATATTTTATTGGCACATGATACAATGTGGAATGATTACGAGATGTAATGGTAAGATATTTGAATAAATTACAAAACAAAAATCCTATAACCTAGCTACCACAACTCATGTGATTAGCCTTTGTATAGGGCGTACGTAATATGATTGACCCTTGTAAAGGGTGTATAAGATGTTGATTGACCCATGTGTAGGGCAATCGTAGCTGAATAGTGGCTTGATTATCTCATTCGCAAAATTTAGAACGAGACGCGCGATATTTTATGCCGAATAGTCACATTACTCACCTAATGGCGTTCGTGTGAGGGTTACCTGGTATGCGATATCCCGTTTAGGGCAATTATGTACGGAGTGGTTCATTATGTGAGGGGAGGCATGTGGATGTACATGTTCAGCGTTGGGGAACGATTGTGGTAGCCAGAGAAACTAGGTAAAATATAAAGACAATGTGATTGTAGAGACACCTGAAGAAACTCTAAACAGTAATTGTGATGATATATCAAAGTGTACGTTAAATCTATAATAAATAATTTATTGTGGTTATGAAATTAGTCATTGAGATTGTTCTTGTTGGTTCAATGAGATAATTGGAATTATTTATATGATATGTTTGTTTTATTATAATTTATTTTGCATTCACAATGGTTTTGCAAAATGGTGGGTTGAATTGATTATTTATACAGGTGTGACCTACTCTGTGATTAGGCCTACACCAGTATAAGTATAGAGTAAGTTTTAGTTTTGTTATTTTATTATTAGATATAGTTGCTTTAGTACGGTTTGAAGCTAAGGCGCCTCGGTGGAGGGACTAAATGCTTTATTATTATTGAATTGAAGCTAAGGCACCTCAGTAGAGGAACTACCTGCCTTAATTATTGTATTTAAAAATGTTGTATTATTCGTTGGAAGTTAAGGCGCCTCGGTAGAGGAACTAACTGCCTTATTATTGATTGTGTATATATATGTATAAGTATGACTTGTATTTTATGGCTACTCATACCAGCATTGTTTATAATGTTGACCCAATTTGCATGTTTGCTTATCGGGTGTGTCCATAAAATGAACATAGTCGATAAGTCTTGGTAGGATTAGTGTTGAAGAAGGTTGATTACTACTTGTGGTTTACGTTAGCGTCTCATTACAGAATATGTTTTGTTTTTCCTTGAGGTGCAATACATTTTCAGTTAAGACAATATTTTTGTATTTTCAGTTGTAATTATAATTGAAATGATGTTTAAAGGGAAGTTTGCAACTTAATCATATTTGAGAATTTTTATAATGTAGAGGAATTTTGTTGATTTTAAAATTTTTATTGGTTTCAAATTATTGGAATAATCAAATGGATAATGAATTTTTGGAAGTTGAGAGTGCATCACACCTCGAAAATCGAAGAGTCGGGAACAAATATTGTTTTTTCGATTTTGTCAAAATTTGGGGTGTGACAAAATATGCAAGAGTGGAAAGCGTGAATTACGTTATATGTGGACTTAGGATCCGGTACTTATAACCACAAACTCCAAAGGGAGGGCCCGGTTACCTTAATGGTGCACTACAAATATATATGGAAATGAAAGGAAGTATACCAAATATCAAAGGTTAGTCCTCATATACAGGGTCCTGTAAATGTTTTAAACGTTTGCTATTGACTTAAAAGGTACTATTGTCCTTAGAATTTAACAAAGTGATTGCCCCGTGAGGGGTGACTTCAGTAACTAGAAAATGACCACACCAATGGGTTTTTAATTTTCCTGGGAAAATATACAAATGTGAGTTGTAAAGCAAAACCTTTTGACCAACTACAAACTCTTTACGCAAAATATGTTTATCATGAACATGTTTCATGTTAGCTTTATAATCTTTCGTGAGTTCATAAGAATCGCTACGGATTTCTTCAAGCTCATTAAATTATAATTTGTGCTTGACACCCGCCTCATCAATATTGAAGTTCAGGCTTTTTATAGCCCACATAGCACGGTGCTCCAATTCAACGGGCAAGTGACAAGGTTTTCCAAACACAAGTTTAAAGGGAGACATTCCTATAGGAGTTTTAAAAGTTGTCTGATACACCCATAAGGCATCTGTTAGACGCTTAGACCAATCTTTCTAATCAGGATTGACTGTTGTTTCTAATATTTTTTTAATTTCCTTATTAGAGACATCTACTTGGCCACTAGTTTGAGGATGATAAGGAGTTGCCACCTTATGGGGGTAACTCCGTATTTCTTAACTAAAAAGCAACAACTCTATTGCAAAAATGCGTCCTGCCATCACTGATGATGGCTTTAGGGATGCCAAAACGAGAGAAAATGTATTCCTTAATGAAAAACACAACTGTCGTATGGTCATTGCTTCTGCAAGCCATGGCCTCTATCCATTTGGAAACGTAGCCCACGGAAACAAGAATATAAATAAAACTGTGGGAAACAGGAAAAGGCCCATGAAATCAATGCCCCATACATCAAATATTTCCACTACCATAATGGGATTTAAATACATCATATTACGTTTAGTGATACGCCCAAATTGTTGGCAACGAGCACACGTCCTAGCAGTGTACTTGTGCATATTTAAAAAGGGTAGGCCAATAAAAACCACATTGAAGAACTTTAGCTGCCGTTTTCATACCACTAAAATTGCCACCACATATTTTGTCATGACAGAAAGATAAAACCTCATTATATTCCCACTAGGGAATACAACGATGAATAATCTGATCCACACAATACTTAAAAAGGTAGGGCTCATCCCAGTAGTATAGCTTAACTCTAGCCAAAAATTTCTTACGTTCGCTTTTTGACCAAACATCAGGAATAATATCAGAAGCTACAAAATTCACAATGTCGGCATACCAAGGTACAGAATAAAAAAATATAATAAAGGTGTTCATCAAGAAAAGAATCAGGTATGGACTCAAAGTCACTATCACTGTCATTGGTTAGTCTAGATAAGTGATCGACAACTACATTTTCGACCCCTCGTTTATCCTTAATTTCTAAGGTAAATTCTTGCAGGAGAAGGATCCATCGGATCAATCTCTGTTTAGCATCCTTCTTGGCGAGAAGGTACCTAAGAGCTGTATGGTCAGTATACACTAAGGTCTTTGAACCAACAAAATAAGGACGGAACTTATCTAAAGCATAAACCACAGCTAAAAATTCCTTTTCCATAGTAGTATACTTTCTTTGAGCATCATTTAAAGTCTTACTAGAATAATAAAAAATGGTGGACTTATCATCTAGTTTCTGGCCTAACACAACACCAACAGCATAATCGCTAGCGTCACACATAAGTTTTAAATGTTTATACCAATCGGGAGGCTGTATAATCAGTGTAGATGTTAAAGCGGCTTTTAATGTTTCAAAAGTCTGTTTGCAATCATAATTTAAATCAAATATAACATCTTTTAAAATTAGATTAGTTAAAGGCCTAACTAATTTTGAAAAATCCTTGATAAAACGCATATAGAAACCTACATGGCCTAAAATGGCTCTAATGTCATGGATAGTCTGTGGTATAGGTAGAGACACTATTTTATCTAATTTGGCCTTATCTACTTCTATGTCGTCACTAGATACAATATGACCTAGAACTATTCCTCTTTTAACCATAAAATGACATTTCTCACAGTTTAAAACCAGATTCTTTTCCTCACACCGTGTCAACACCTTGGAAAGGTTAGATAGGCAGTCACTGAAAGAGTTTCCATAGATAGAAAAATCATCCATAAAAACTTCCATAAAGCGCTCCACCATGTCACTAAAGATATGAAGCATACACCACTGGAAGGTACTAAGAGCATTATAAAGGCCGAAAGGCATTCGTTTATAGGCAAATGTTCCAAAAAGACATGTGAAGGTAGTCTTGTCTTGGTCGTCAGGATCGATAATGATCTGAAAATAGCCAGAGTAGCCATCTAAAAAACAATAATAAGCATGACCAGCTAGACATTTGAGCATCTGATCTATAAAAGGTAAAGAAAAGTGATCCTTTCGTGTTATGGCATTTAAGCCTTTGTAGTTAATACAGATCCTCCATTTCATAGGAACTCATGTGGAAACATATTCACCATCAGCATTACATACAATGGTAACACCCAATTTCTTAGGAATTATGTGAATGGGACTTACCCATTTGTTATCGGAGATGGGATATATAATACCCGCATCGAGTAACCGTAATACTTCTTCCCTGACCACCTCTTTCATGGCAGGGTTCAAGCGACGCTGAGGTCCACATGAAGTCTTCACATTATCCTCCAAATGTATGCGATGTGTGCATACGCTAGGGTCAATTCCCTTAATGTTGTTTAGGGACCAATTGATCGTGGAACGATGTTCCCTAATCACCCTAATCAAACATGCCTCTTCATCAGCAGAAA
Organism: Coptis chinensis; assembly: GCF_015680905.1. Classification (NCBI taxonomy): domain Eukaryota; kingdom Viridiplantae; phylum Streptophyta; class Magnoliopsida; order Ranunculales; family Ranunculaceae; genus Coptis; species Coptis chinensis. Next base: position 18,148,598 of record NC_141456.1, on the reverse strand, counting down.
ACTAAGAAGATATGATCACCGGATGACTACCATCCGGATCAAGATGGATATATTTCAACTCAGCATGAAGAGGTTTAAGGACAGGGGTGGGAGGAATGGGTAGAACGACTTCTAGAGGGTCTTCGTCTTGAGTAGTAAAGACTTATTTAGGTAAGAGGTCTTCAAACTCGGAAGATAAAGCTACTGAAGGATCTAAGATAGGAGTAGACTCGAAAAGGGCGTTGACTTTCTCTACGTAGGAGTCATCGTCAAAGTCGGAACTTTCGAAGGAAAGGAATTGGTGCATCTGATTCTCTGGAAACATGTTGTTGAAATACTCTTGAGCTAAGCTCTCGATCATGCTAACTTCTCCATCGATAGTCATATCGGGTAACTATTTCATCATTTTGAAAACATTCACCTCAATAGAAAGGTGTCCAAAAGACATGAACATCGAACCATCACATCATTTTATGAGCGCGTTGGCGGTTGCCAAGAAGAGGACGCCCTAAGATGATAGGAACAGAGTCGTTAGCAACTTCTGTGTTGAGGATAACGAAGTTGGCTGGGTAGTAAAAATCTTGAATTTTAACAATCACGTTTTCAACAACACTCTTAGGATACTTAATAAAACGGTTAGCTAATTGCAACGTCATTTTAGTTGGTTGCATCTCTTGTAGACCTATTTGTTTATATAGATAATAAGGGAGTTAGTTAACACTCACCCCCAGGTCTAATAGAGCAGTTGTCGTGTGGGTATCCCCTAAGGTGCATTGTACGGTAGGACGACCAGGGTCCTTATACTTAACGATTCCATTATGTTTAGATAGAGTGGAAACTGTTTAATTAAAATGTGTCTTTTGGAATGTTTGTTTTCCGCCTAGTAGTGCACAACTCTTTTAGAAACTTAGCATGTTGTGGTAATTTTTTAATAGTTTCAAGAAAAGGTATGTTTATCGTTAGATTTTTAAAAACTTCTCTAATCTCATCAAAATTTGTATCCTTTGCCAACATTGCTAGTCTCTGGGGAAACGGTGGTTTCTTTCTATATTTAGCATATAGGTCAATAGGATTTTTAACCTTGGCTCCTTTTTTCTTGGGTTGTGGTTTAACTGGTACCTCTACAGGGGTAGGATCTTTAGTTTCTATTTCAGTATCTAGTAAATTTTCATTTGCAATGACCACTAGTGGCGTATCAATGAGCATAGTTACGGTGTTATCAACCACTTTGCTAGAACGGAGAGTGGTGATGGCATTTAACTCACCTACACTTAAATTTTTCGTTACTAGTGTTACCGGTTACTTCAAAGGTTGTGTTTGACACTTTAGGATTAGGTATAGCTTGACCTGTAAGCATACTTTTTTGTTGGGCTTTACCTTGGGTTATCTGTTGTATGGATTGTTGAATAGATTGTAGAATCTATTGTTGAGCTTGCATATAGACATCGAAACGATCCGGTTGTGAAGGTGTAGTGGCCACAGGTGGTGTGATAGGAACTATCTCACGTTGATTATTAACGGGTACGTTGTGATAGCTGTTATTAACCGGGACGATATCTCTATTATTATTATTATTATTATTATTATTATTATTATTATTATCTGGTCCTTGTACTTGTCTTGGTGAAGCTGGGTTGTAGTTGTTTGCTAGCCTAATATTTTGATTATTAAACCCCGGAGGTGTAACTGGTTGATTATTACGCCAACTGAAGTTGGGGTTTTGTCTCTAAGGTGCGTTAGGAAGGCTATTTAAGGAGCAAACATTGTCTGACTGTGCGGGTGGTTGTTTATAGATGAGAGGACAATAAGAGTCGGTATGCTCAAGACTAAAACAGAAATTACATGGAAGAGAGTTGATGTTCATGGCAGGAGTAGGCTTATGTTGAACAGAAATAGCTTCTACCTTTTTGTGAGAGATTTGATTAGAGTTCTAAGCTCGGGATCAGGTTTAACCTCAAACATACTGGCAGCCTTGGCTGTGGAAGAAGAAGTAGCAGAGCGGGGGATGTCGTGACCCCCCCAATTATTATTACGCTTGGATTGATTTTCTAAAAACCTATAAGCCTTTGAGGCCTTTACTAAGGAAACTACCCTCATTTATTATATCAAGAACCTCCTTATGATGATGTGAAAACCACTTGAAAAAGGCACGAACAAGCATGTCTTTCGCAAGGTTATGATGTGGACACTCTATAAGAAGATCAGTGTACCGGTTCCAGGTCTCTGAAAAGGATTCATGAGGGTTCTGGTGGAAAAAATAAATCTTTTGAAGCATTTCATTTGTCTTCAGTGGTGGGTAAAACTGTTCCATGAACAATTGAATAAGTTTGGCCCATGAGTCCATGGAATTAGGCGTTTGGGCAGTTAACCAAGACGCCGCCTTATCGGCTAGGGTGAAAAGAAACACCCTCAGTTTAATTTGTTCAGAACCTACGTTAGGATAATGGAATGTAGTGAGAACTTGTTCTATCCTACACATATGCTGATAAGGTTTAAACTATGAAAAACTAGTAACAAATTAAAAATATTTGGGGGAATTTGAAAATGCCCCACTGAGTTTGCAAGAATGATGCATGACTTAGGGCCATCGTTTAGGGCTTTGTAAAAATCAGAGAGAAAAGTCTTTGCTTATTCAGCCATTGATGTAGGTGTAGTGTGTGATATTCTAGATAGGCGTGTGCGTTGACGTTTACGATAGATAACGTTAGATGGTTTTCTCTTACCAGACCTTAATCTCATGCAAGGCTAAGTCCATTATGAAAGAAACACGACATCAGTCAAACAACAACCTGATATACTAGAATTAAACCCCTCTGACAGAAGAGACGAGGAGTGAAAGAAAGAGAACCTGAATGCCTCCTAGCTACGCTTATGAATAACATCTTTAATACAAACCTCAGTGTCCTGTAGAAGCTTGGAACACTTAATCAATAATTATTTCCAATGAAAAGATGATCTGTAACTAACCTGTGTAAATCGGGCATTCTTCGTGAGGGGGCGCTACCAATTATAAAAAAAATGCATGCGTCTTGGCTCTCAATTTTTTTTTAGAAATAGGCTTTCGCGCGATTTCTTAATTGGTTGGGCATTAAGAATGGAAAGAAAACATGAAACAAACTTATTGGAAGGTAGGGCGCGTGCGCGCTCCGAGTGTACAGCTTCGAAAATTTGCAGTAGACTTCCCGTGAGGCCAAGAGCAAAATCCCGTTTTCCGAAAATAGAAAACACAGTTAGAAACACAAACACTTTCGAACAATAGGGTGGGTGGGTGAGTTGGGCTGTTTGTGGAATTGAAAAACTAAGAGAATTTAATTCTAAAGACAACTAAGATGGCAGGGGCGCCATTTGATAGAATGAAAACTACGTTTTTCACTCCTACTTAGCTAATTATACTAGGAAGAAGTAAACTATAATTTGCATGTCTTTTTATATCAAAGTTCTACTCTCAATTATCATGTAATAAAACTAGAGTAAAAATTTGTTCCTCTTAATTGCTTAGATAATAACTAATTCCACTAATGATGAACAGTTAAACAACATGAGAGTAATTATTCAAAATATAACTAATATGGTGAAACTAATATTGAATATATTCTAAATTAAACTAGGGCAAATAAATATTAAGATGTGAATATGAAGAAAGAATTAGGGAGATTTGAAATCCACCTTGATTAATCCCTAACATGCTAGTATAGAGTTTGTTACAACCCTAATCTTTATGTTTTCACACAAGGTTCAACATAAAAGTTGTCTTTTTATCCCTAATTATTCATGGTATATCTAACCAACTAATAATTAGCATGAGAGGAAGTTGAAATCCATTCTCATGGTTAATGAACTACCCTCTAGTGTAGGTTTATTTTACTTATTACTAAATAGAAAACCCTTGACTTGAAGCTCTTTAATGCAACTATTCTATACTAATACATCAAATCTTCATCAAAACTTCAATCAAACCCCTCTAATTGAGGTTTAGTTATGGTTCATTAGACTATCATGGAATAAATAATGAGAAAAAGAAGACATAATTAAAGAAATACTTGTATTAAAATAACTTGAATTGTATTAATGGTGGCTAGGCTAATAAACATAAACTAGGTTTAGACTAAAGAGAAGAGGTAGGAGAGAGAGTTAGAGTTTTGCCTTAATTCTTTTTACTAGATTTTGGACCCGAGCATACGCCCATGATCTATTAAATATTTTATGTGCTGAAAAGGCTTTACAAAATGTTTCACACAAATTTTTTAATCAGAATATATTTTTATTGAAAATAAACTGAAATATGTTAATGAGTAGGATTATATTACATAAGTACTTGGAAACTAAGAGATCAAATTGAGATAGCCTCTTCACTTTGTGGTTTAAGATATTAATCCCTAATTTTTAAATAGAATTATCTTAAACTCGATCTAATTTGTATAATAGTTTTCTTAGATTTATGGTGATTTAGCGGCAAATTTTCGAATCAGAATATATTTTTATTGAAAATAAACCGAAATACATTAATGAGCAACGATTATGGTGCATAAGTACTTAGAAACTAAGGGATCAAATTGAGATAGCCTCTTCACTTTGTGGTTTAGGATATTAATCCGTAATTTTCAAATGGAATTATCTTAAACTTGATCTAGCTTGTATAATAGTTTTATTAGATTTATGGTGATTTAGCGGTAAATCATCACCGCTCAGCTTACGTACTAATGTGTACAAATCACTAAAACAGATTGATTGTTTTCATATCCTCAAAGAATACACTACTCTCACTTGAAAAGATTTATCACATGAACGTGTCCTACGAACGGGTGCCATTATATTAAATTATTCTAAAAAATATTAACAACTATGCATAGCTATGAGATATGGAAATTATATTAGTTACTCATTTAAATTTCTTGCACCACTCTATATAAAAATGAAGCATCAAACTTGATAAAACTCATTGACTTCTTTTTATTGTTAGGTTTAACAATAGAAGTTTGATTGAAGTTTTGTGAGAATGCCCAATGTGGAAAAGATAATAATGAAGCTACTTAAATAACAAGGCATTCCCAATCACAAAAAAAGAATTTTGATAAACACTACTTAAAATACAAAACTATATTTGTCGAGACATTTATTCCCCCTACATATAATACAAATATGTTTTAGGGTTATTAGTTCAATGCATTTGCATCCAGTTTCCAAATTCTCATTACTTATTCTTTGAGGTTAGTTTAATGTAGTTGCATCAAGTTTCCTTCATTAATGATAAGAGCCCAAAACTGTAGTTTTAACCCTTTAATATCATTACATTTAGACTAATTATGTGTATAATAAATATGAGTTAGTACTGTTTATGCGTTTATGTATTTCAGACATTGGAGTCAAATATGTGAAGAAATATGTCACTTTTACGAGATAAAAGAGCAAAGATTGGTTGCTAAGAAGTTCTATGATGAAAGACCAAGATTCAAGGAGAAAAAACCTTTTTAAAGCCCGGTCAAAGCTGAAAAGTCAAAGTCAACGCGGGCAGAAATAGAGCAGAAAAGTCAATAGAACTTCCACAGGCTGTATCTTTGGACTCAGACATCGGAATTGGGCCTATTATATGTTTTTTAACAGTCTAAGCTTTGACCCCATTTAGAGGAGCATAAGTGGACGAAAAGTCTGTTGCAGTAATTTCCAACAGAGAAACCCTTTTTGGACATATGTAATTAGGTTTTGGGCTTGATTTAAGAGCCCAAAACATGGCTCCAAAGCCCATGCACGAAATTGTAAACCTAGCCCTCTCTTATATAAAGAGGACTAAGGCATAACTCTCAATATACTTAGACCTAGACATATACTTAAACTTAGTTAGATATAATTAATTAGATATAGATAGTTAGAACTTAAACTTAGTTATTAGTTTAAACTTAAGTTAGTTATTATTCTTCAGTATTCATTAGATTAATAAAAGAAAGTTATTGTTCTTCATTATGTCTTCTTCCTATTTATATGTTTATGATAGTCTAATGACTTCTAGCTAAACTTCCATCAGAGGGGTTTGATGAAGCTTGATGAAGATTTGATGTGTTAGTTAGGATTATTGCTTTTAAGAGTTTCACTCTAGTAGGATAGTTGATTCGCCATGAGAATCGGTTGGACTTCCTCACATACTAATTATTAGTTGGCAGAGGTTGCCATGAGTAATTAAGGATCAAACACTTAATCTTATTTGATTAGGATTGCAATAATCTACACTAGCATATTAGGAGTCCATCAAGTGGATTCAAATCCCCCTAATCCCTTCTCCATATTCACATTTTAATATTCAATTATCATAGTATAAGTTAATACATCTTATTTAAGTTTAATTTCCATATTAGAATAATTTAAATTCATTACTCTCATTCATTTTGTTAAGATCGATTAAACTAGCGAAAACTTACGTTTAAAGGACTAGGAGTGGAACGAATTCTCTACTCCATATATTTCACGATAACCGAGAGTAGATAACTTTGATATATATATAGCAAACGTTAAGCATTTAGTTTTACTTATTCATAACATAAATAGTTAAGAATAGGTAAAACTATAGTTTTACACTTTATCAAATGGCGCCGCTGCCATCTTAGTTTTGTTTAAATTCGTTTCCTTTAGTATTTTAATTCCTACCAAAACCCCATTAAACCCACCCACCCTTGTTTGGTTCCGACTGTGTTTGTTTGGTTTAGAAATATTTTTTTCAGAATTCTACATGGAGCGCGCCAGCGCCCATGGTAGGCTATCTCAGGAGAGCGCACGCTCTCAAAACACTCGACATTGGTTCAGGCAAGAGCGTGTCCGCGCCCTTCTACACCTAGTTCCAAGCTCGCCCACGCCCACTTCTAAATTAGCCCGATTTTCACAGGTTAGTTTCCAACTTACTTCGTTCAAGTTATTCAGTATTTCCAATTTCGTGAATACACTGTGATTACGTATACAAGACGCTATTCAAATGTGTAGTACTCCTTCCACTCCTCGCCTCTCCTGTTAGAGGATTTTTTTTTCTAGCATATTAGGGTTGTTTGACTGTTGTTAGTGGTTTGTTTCTTATTGGCCTTAGCCTTGTATGAGATTAAGGTCTGGTACTAGTAAACCATCTTCTGTTATTTATCGTAAACATCAAAGCACACGCCTATCTAGATTACCACATACTACACTTGCAAAAATGGCTGACGAAACAGAGACTCCGCTCTCTGACTTTTATAAGGCCCTTAACGATAGCCCTAAGTCTTGCATCGTTCTTGCAGACCCCAGTGGGGGATTTTCGAATCCCCTCGAATATATTTAATTTGTTACTGGTTTTTCATGGTTTAGACCACGAGAAGCCTTATCAACATATGCGTAGGATTGAACAAGTTCTTACCACATTTCATCATCCTACCGTTGGTTTGAAGCAAATTAAACTTAGGGTATTTCCTTTGACCCTAGCCGATAAGGCGACATCTTGGTTAACTACCCAAGCGCCTAATTCTATGGACTCATGGGCCAAACTTGTTTAATTATTCATGGAACAGTTTTACCCACCACTAAAGACAGATGAAATGCTTCAAAAGATTCATTTCTTCCGTCTAAATACTCATGAATCCTTTTCAGAGGCCTAGAATTGTTTCACTGATCTTCTCATTGAGTCAGAATACTCATTCTAACCAACAAGTTTTACAATCCATTAATCATTCCATCCTACAGTTAGCCCAAGAGAAAGCCCCACCAAAAGATGTATTTCCAGGTAAAGCCATACCTAATCCTAAAATGACAAACATAGCCTTTGAAGTAACCGATAATCCTAATAATGAAAATATCAATGTAGGTGAGCTAAATGCCATCACCACTCTCCGTTCTGGTAGAGTGGTTGATAACGCCGTAACTATGCCTGTTGTTACCCCACCAGTGGTCCATACACCTCATATTTTAATAGATACCAAAGTAGTAACTGATGATCCTACTCCTGTAGAGGTACCAATTAAACCTCAACCCAAGATGAAAGTGGCCAAGGTTAAAACTCATATTGATCCATATGATAAATATAGAGAGAACCCACCGTTTCCCCATAGACTAGGCATATTACACAAGGATACAAACTTTGATGAGATTAGGGAATTTTTTAAAAATCTAACGATTAACCTACCTTTTCTTGACAATATTAAAAAGTTACCACAACATGCTAAGTTTCTAAAAGGTTTGTGCACTACTAGGCGGAAGACCAATATACCAAAAGACGCCTTTTTAACTTAACAGTTCCTAACTCTATCTAAATATAATGGAATTGTTAAGTACAAGGACCCTGATCGTCCTATTGTACAATGCACCTTGGGGATACCCACATGACAACTGCGTTATTAGACCTGGGGGCAAGTGTTAACTTACTCCCTTATTATTTATATAAACAAATAGGTTTAAACGAGATGCAACCAACTAAAATAACGTTGCAATTAGCTGATCGTTCTATTAAGTATCTTAAGGATGTGGTTGAAAACGTGTTAGTTAAAGTTAAATTTTTTTACTACCCAGCCGACTTCGTTATCCTCAACACAGAAGTCGCTAACGACTCTGTTCCTATCATTTTGGGGCATCCCTTCTTGCCAATTGCTAATGCGCTCATAAATTGCCGCGATGGCTCGATGTCCTTGTCCTTTGGTCATCTTTCAGTTGAGGTAAATGTTTTCAAAACGATGCAACAGTTTCCAGATACGAATATCGATGGAGAGGTTAGCATGATCTAGAGCTTAGCTTAAGATTATTTCGACAACACGTTTCTTGATAAACAGATGCCTGAATTCCTTTCCTTCGGAAGTTCGAACTTCAACGATTTAGTCCCTACACTAGTAGATACCCCTCTAATGGACAAGGACGAAAATCATAATTTTGACTCTTTTGACGAGATTGATGACTTTCTCAAAGATGCAAAGGTTTACCATATTCATGTGGATGTGGCCGGGCTAGATGAGGAATTCGATAAGTTTCTTAGAGCCTATGATGATCCACCCTATCAAGAACTATCTTGCGCACCAACCGCCTCGATTCCCCGCCCTCCACCTTTTAAAAGGACCCTTGAGTTTGCACTTGACCTTCTTGTTTCTCCTGTGTTTCATGATTTTCTAAACTCTCCTAGTAAGAAATTACTACCTAAAGAGCCAACTAATACTTTCATTTTTAGTTGTATGATTATACCAACCCACTCCACCACTGAATTTTGTGATAAACCCACACCTCATTTCTTTCATTCTTTACTTCTAAAATTCATCCATATCCACCATATCTTCCACAACCATCCATTTTCTCACAATCATTCACTTGGCCACCCTTTTGTTGGAGGAAAAAGAAGACTTTGCATGCTAGGTTAGGTGCTAGATCCATCCGTATTCACTCTCATTCCACTAGGCCACGTCATGGGAGCTCCTGGTGCTTGATTGTGTTTGGATATATTTTCTGTGATAATTATTTATGGCACGATCCACAACTATTTCGGTTGTTGATATATGGTAAACTGCATAATCTAACTCTAAAAGACTCAGTTTATTCTTCGGTATACTCCATTTTAATCTTATATCTTGGTAGTGCACCATTAAGGTAACCTGGCCCTCCCTTTGGAGTGTGTGGCTATAAGTACCGGATCTTAAGTCCACGTTTAACATAATTCACATTTTCTATACTTATATGTTTTCTCGGTTTTTGAGTCATGTTGCTCTATAGTGTGAATTATGTCTTTATTGCTTTATTGTTTTCCTTGATATTAAACTTATTCATAAAAAAATAGAAAATGTTAAAACCATAAAAATTGTAATATGGCAAGTCTCGGGAATCTGACTTTAAAAGACCCACGTGTTTAAACAAAATTTCTAAACTATGTTTTCAAAATTTGTTTGGGGGTGGGGTGTTGGTCTTTCCATTCTTATTTGCTCAACTTCCTATTCTTGTTGTTTATGCCATTTAGTCACATTTTGATTCGGGTTGACAATATCTATAAATTTAGATTCTTTTTGCTCACATAACTTATGTCATGCACGCACTTTGAGATATTTTCTATTTTCTTTTATGTCAACCATGGTTAGATTTGAGTTTTTTTATAGATCATTAGATTGTACTCTCCTTGCTGATCATTTTTATAACTCATTCGTAAAAATCGGACCGTTAACGAATCGAGTATTCCAGTTTTAAGATATCTGAGGCATGGGACAAGATGTGTATTATCTTATTTGTTTTGGGCTTGGACCGAAAACTAAAAAACCCTAAGCGGTCACGTGCCTCCCTTTTGAAACCCAAATCACGTTTTCTTCTCTCTTCTACGCCTCCACATCTCTGAACCTTCACTGACATTGAACCACCTCGCGTGCACGCCCTCTGACAACGCATATTAAAAGCGCACTCGCGCCCTTACTTCTACACAGCTGCCCCCCAAATTAAAAGCGAGTCATTTTTATTCATAACCCAACTTCCCCATCACCAAAAATTTTGATTCCAGTCATCATGAATCCTCGAACCCCAAAAATCCTTCCAGAACAAGTTTTCACCAGTGCTCAGTTTACACCATTTTTTGATGCAGAAATGCGCGTTAGGAAGTGGGATAGTTTGTGGTACTCGGCTGAGGATTTTTATTATCCGGATTTTGTTTTGTCTTTTTACAAGAACAGGAAGGTTAAGGGTAATAGGGTTTTTATGGATTTGGATGATAGTCGGAGGGAATTAACTAGAGGAAGGTTGGTTGAGATTACTGGCATTAAGAAAAGAAAGGTTATCCTCACGATGCAGCAATCTCAATTTGGGGGCATAACACCGCTAATGATGGAGACTGTCTTGGAAGGACGATACAATGCAAGTTCTCATTGTGTTCGTCAGAATTCTCTGAGGCGGAATCAGCTAGCCGTGGCTCAGTAGGTCGGCAGGAACATCATTGCCACCACGAAAGTCAGTAACATCAGTTCGAATTGTTTGCACGTTCTGTGGACTCTGCAGACCCAAAGGTATGGGTTTTGTTTGCTTGAGTTTATAATTAATGAGATTATCGGAATTAGTGGTTCTACCGCCGCTTTCCCTATTTTGATAACGAATGTAATGTTGTTGTGGGGATGTGTGTCGGGTTCGGATAAGGTTATGTTGAAGGTGCATGAGAATGCATGAATTTATAGAGAGTGTGTTCAAAAAGATTGGAATGTGCCTGAAGTGTTGGCTGCTAAAATGGAGTCGAAGGAGGAGGACGATGCTACCTGTTTTGATGCAAGAGCTTTAGAGTCAGCTACTACTAATAGAGCCCATTTTTCCTTACTTCATCGGGGCCTGTGAACTCTCCATACTCAGTATGAGACAATTCAAATAGGCCAGCGTTCTCTTGATGACCTCTGTGAGTCCATTCAGACTAGGCAAGGCACACTTATCAGTAACCAAGCCAAACTTTAGGAGTATTCAGTTGCTCAATGATAGTAACCAGGATATCCAGGATAACATGGAGTCTCTCTCTCTGTATAATAAGGAGCGTTGGGAAGCCATGGATGTGTTACTTGAGCAACAATGAAAGTTTCAAGTTGAAGTTTTACGTCGCCTGCCTCCGCACGAGGGTTCTTCTTTTGACTGGGAGGCATGAGCGTCGTCGACGAAGGACGGATGATTCTGGCCCATCCTCGTCTCGTGGCTAGTGTTATTGTATTATTGTTGTGTTAAGTTATTTTTCCCTATTTTTAGTAGATTTTGATTCTAACTTGTTTAGTTAAGTAGTTAATATTTGAATCCTGTATTTGTTAGTTTTTAATTTAATTCCTGGCATATGCTATGTTTTGTATCATGAATCTCACCCTTCCAATTTGTTTGGGGGTGGACTTATTTATTTTAGCAATGCCTCTAACCATATCCACATATTTTTGTCGAAATATTATTGCATGTTTGATCACGATTGGTTTCTATGAGTATGTTGCTAATTTGGTGTAGCTAGAATTAGTTTGTCTGGTTTGGTGCAACCTCAAGGAGTAGTGATTAGATGATTGCTATTTTATTTCCAGCCAAAAAGCTATTGGTTTAGTTTTGGAGTATGCATCTGGTCTGTTTCTATTTCGGATTTAGAAATTTTCTTTTTACATCTTGTTGCCTTAACTATTTGGGTAATTTGTGGAACTTGGAAACTAGTTCTCTATAAATACAGGGTTCACTCTAAACTCAAAACCACACCTCTCACTTTGCATATCTCACTTTTATATTCCCTTCACTTCATAGCACTTCTGGTACACGGAGCGTGCCTGTGCCCTTACACAGGCAATCTTAAGCGCGCATCCGCGCTAAAAACACTAAAACTCTCGTCAAGCAAGAGCGCGTCTGCGCCCTTCCATAGGAAACTTTAAGCGCGCCCGCGTTAAAAACACTAGAACTCTTGTCAAGTAAGAGCGCGACCGTGCCCTCCCACAGGTAATCTTAAGCGCGCCCGCGCCTTAATCTTCGCAGTCACTTCCAGTTCTAATTTTTTGTGGGTTCTTCCAAGGTTGTTTCCAGCAGTTCTAGAGTGTGTTTGTTTGATATGAAGTCTCCTAAGATCATACCGGAGCAGTCTTTCGAGGATTTGTTCGCAAGCGACACCTATGGGTCTTGGTTCCGCGACTTGATCATAATGGCGGGATGGCAGCCTCTAATGGTAAGCTCTAATGAACTTTATTCTCCTGCGCTTACTTTGTATTTCTATGACCATTGTAAGTTTTTCTATTGCATGGATGGAGAACAAGTGTTCTCCATCACCATTGAGGATGAAACAATAGATATAACCAAGTTCTTATTGGCGTTTGTTGTTGGGCTTTCTATGCCTGCTGAGATTTAAGACTCATGGGGCTATTTGGTTGATAATTTCTATGCCTACAACTATGAGTTTTTATATGAGACCTATGGAGTAGGAATTTTTCATGTAGAGGACCAAGGGAAATATAACGTAGCCGTTGGTAGCTTGTCCCTTAACGTGGGCGCGGTGATATTTTTTTATCATGCTAAACATATTAGGGGAATGGTGTTTTTCTTCTGCGAATGACGCCACTTGTGACGTTTTCCTTGCTTTAGCTGAGGGACATATGCTCTATGACCTTCCCCAGACCTTAGTGTCTAGTTTAGCCCGAGCCCATAGTATGAGGCATAACTATATTCTTATGCCTAACTTAGTTTGTCGTATCATGCTATGTTTCTTTCCTGCATTTTGTGCCCGTTTCACGGATTGGGTCGGATTGTGAGACCCACCAACTGTATTATTTGCTCTTTCCGTGTAATGACTTGGCTGGGGTGGAGGCTACAACCTAATTGGGTTGCCCTTTACACTCCATCTGACCAAGTGGCGCTTAACCGATTAGCAATTGTAGATGATAAATGGCGTGAGGCATGACAAATTATCATGGCGTGGCAAGATGCCAAGGAACCTCAATTCTTTATTGAGGAAGAGGACAACGAGTAAATGCTGGATATGAGGTAAGTTTTAATTTTTGTTAGTGTCTGCTTATGTCCCAAGCAGTTTAATTTTTGTTAACCCCATAACGGATGGAACTCATATAGAGTTGCGTCTGTTTTTATTTATCTATATTAGTATATTTTAAATTTGTTTTGCAGGTGTTCTTCAAATTTTATGCATTTCCATGGTATTTCCTACCCTTCTTATTTTAATACTTTGAGGACAAAGCATATTCTTGTTTTGGGGTGGCATAGAAACACGCGTAAATTAAGGCACCTATTAGGATAATACATGTATAATATGCACTTGTTTTATAGTAAAAAAATTAATTAAAAAAATTCATAAATATATATAAAAAGTTTATGCTATACACTTAGGAATATTGGTATTGTTTCTTTCTCCATGATGATATTAGTCTAGATATTTCACATTAGCTCTTATATTAGAATAGTTTTTAGAAATTTAGGTTAATATGTAGATAATAATCATTGCATATTTCTATAAATATATTGCATGAGTATCTATGATTGTTTGGCAATAAGTTTCTGAAATCTAGGCTAGAATACTTATTCTACAAATCCTGTGAGAATATAGCCTAAAGCCTTATATGAGTGAAATATTTGATAAATGACACAAGGGAGAAATAAATTCCGAATAGAGAAATCACACGTCCACTTGCTTGATCACTATACCATATCCTAAGTGAGAATTTAGGCCCTCTTTGGATTGATATAGCCAGAAATTTAAACCTATATGAAATAATTTTCCGCTAGTCGCCCCTCTGAGCCTTTCTTTAACCTTTCATAAACCGCAAATCCTTTTACCCTTTTACAAAACAAAATAAAAATAAAAATTAGCCTACCCATTTTTGAATGAGTCTGAGAATAGAGATGAAATGAAGAATAAAGAGAAAAACCTATGAAACTAAGAATTTGTTAGTTGCTTTAAATAAGAAAAGAAAGTTTCATCCAAAGAAAAAAAAAAGTTAGAACTCCAAAAATAGAATCAAAGGAGTCAAAAGCCATAAAAAAAAATGGCTAAGGATGGAAACAAAGTGTAGAAGCCAAGTAAAGAATAAGGTTTTCTCTAGTTACATATATGAAGACTCTATTATCTTAGACTGGTTCTTTTTTAATATCTATTTTCTTCATTCTTAAACCATCACCAAATCCCCGCAACACCTAATAAAGACCTCTAGCTCAATTAGGAATAGGATAGTGTGATAGTAAGTGGCAGATGTGCTTGATCGACTTCGGCTTCCTTGTGTGTCATTGAGATTGTAAGTTAAAGTGTGCCCACTGCGCACTGGAGTGAGTGAAACTTGAGTGGAAAAATCATAGTGGTTTTTGTCTTGACATATATGTGAGGACCTACTTAAGGACGATATTCCAAAGTTTCAGAAACAGACCTGTTATTGCATTTCATAGCATAGTTCATTATATATATATTTATTCGTAGATGATTGATTATTATGCACGTATTAGCTTAGATTTCGACTTGATTATTTTGTATATATTGCTTGTGAAATGTATAGATATCTGAGAATAAAGTAGGAAACATTAATTTTATTTCTTAGTCGTTGTAGTATAGATGAAATTTGTGAGTACCTTCTCTGGAAAAATCTCACGAGGCTATAACTCGTCCACTAGGGAATTCCTAGTGGTTTAAGGTCTTGTTGCATATGGTCAATGCAATCGAACTCGACGAAAAGAGATTAGTTAGAACTCCATTTTTGGTCACTTATATTAATTTCTCATATTTGCTTGAGGACAAGCAAAATGCTATTTGGGGGTGGTTTGATAAGATCCTAAAACTATTGTTTTAACCCTTTAATATCATTACATTTAGACCAATTATGTGTATAATAAATATGAGTTAGTACTGTTTACGTGCGTTTATGTATTTCAGGCATTGGAGTCAAATATGTGAAGAAATATGTCACTTTTGCGAGATAAAAGAGCAAAGGTTGGTTGCTAAGAAGTTCTATGATGAAAGGCCAAGATTCAAGGAGAAAAAACCTTTTTAAATCCCGGTCAAAGCTAAAAAGTCAAAGTCAACACGAGCAGAAATAGAGCAGAAAAGTTAACAGAAATTTCGCAGGCCGTATCTTTGGACTCAAACCTTGGAATTGAGCCTATTATATGTCAAAACGACTAGCTTGGAAAAACCTTTCTAACGGTCCAAGTCTTGACCCAATAAGAGGAGACTAAGTAGATGAAAAGGCTGTTGCAATAAGTTTTAGTAGAGAAACCATTTTTGGACATATGTAATTAGGTTTTAGGCTTGATTTAAGGGCCCAAAACATGGCTCCAAAGCCCATACACGAAATTGTAAACTTAGCACTCTATTATATAAAGAGGATTAAGGCATAACTCTCAATATACTTAGACCTAGACATATACTTAGACTTAGATAGATATAATTAATTAGAGATAGATAGTTAGAACTTAGACTTTGTCATTAGTTTAAACTTAAGTTAGTTAATTGTTCTTCAGTATTCATTAGATTAATAAAAGAAAGTTATTGTTCTTCATTATGTCTTCTTCTTATTTATATGTTTATGATAGTCTAATGACTTCTAGCTAAACCTCTATTAGAAAGGTTTGATGAAGCTTGATGAAGATTTGATATGTTAGTTAGGATTATTGCTTTTAAGAGTTTCACTCTAGTAAGATAGTTGATCCGTTTCGCCATGAGAATCGGTTGGACTTCCTCACATGCTAATTATTAGTTGGCAGAGATTGTCATGAGTAATTAGGGATCAAACACTTAATCTTATTTGATTAGGATTGCAATAATCTACACTAGTATATTAGGAGTACATCAAGTGGATTCAAATCCCCCTAATCCCTTCTCCATATTCACATTTTAATATTCAATTATCATAGTATAAGTTAATGCATCTTATTTAAGTTCAATTGCCATATTAGTATAATTTAAATTTATTACTCTCATTCGTTTTGTTAAGATCAATTAAACTAGCGGAAACTTACGTTTAAAGGACTAGGAGTGGAACGAATTCTCTACTCCATATATTTCACGATAACCGAGAGTAGATAACTTTGATATATAGCAAACGTTAAGCATTTAGTTTTACTTATTCATAGCATAAATAGTTAAGAATAGGTAAAAATATTGTTTTACACTTTATCAGTTAATTAGTATTTGATATTAGTTCATTGCATTTGCATCCAGGTTGCAATCTCCCGTTAATTACTCTTTGAGGTTAGCTCAATACATCTGCATCTAGTTTCTGATTTCCCGTTAATTGTTTTTCTAGGTTAGTTCGATAGTTTACAATTTCTATACAGTTTGCATACATGTAAGAGTCTATTTTTATAAACTCACTTTCGTTTTGGGTTTCTAATTACTCGTAATTACTCATGTGAGAAGGCTAAAAAAACAGACATTTATGTTTTGATGTCAGTGCGATGCAGTTACATCCGACTTCCAATTTCCAGTTAACTATTTTTTGAGGTTATTTCTATGGATTTGCATCCAATTTCTGATTTCCCGTTAGTTAATCTTTGATTTTAGGTTAATGCTGTTGTATCCAGTTTTTGGTTTTCCGTTAATTATTATTTGAGGTTAGTTCAATGCAGTTGCATCCAATTTCCGATTCTATGTTAATTGTTCTTTGAGGTTAGTTCAATGCATTTGCATCAAGTTTCCGATTTCCCGTTAATTATTTTTTGAGGTTAGTTCAATGTAGTTACATCAAATTTATAATTTCCCGTTAATTATTCATTTAGGTTAGTTCAGTGCAGTTTCATTCATTTTTCAATGTTTCATTAATTAGTCTTTGAGATTAGTTTATTGCATTTGGATCCAGTTTCCGATTTCTCGTTAATAACTCTTTAAGGTTAGTTCAATACATCTGCATCTAGTTTCTGATTATTTATGCTTTGAGGTTAGTTCGATGCAATTAGATTCGGTTTCTGATTTCCCATTAATTATTCTTTGAGATTATTTCAATGCATTTGCATTTAGTTTCTGATTTTCCACCAATTATTCTATGAGGTTAGTTCAATGCAGTTGCATTCAGTTTTTTATTTTCTGTTAATTATTTTTTGAGTTTAGTTCAATGCATTTGCATACAGTTTCTGGTTTCCCATTAATTATTATCTAAGGTTTGTTTGATGTATTTGCATATCATTTCCGATTTCCCATTAAAGATTTTTCAAGGATTTGCATCTAATTTCTAATTTCTAATTTTCTGCTAGTTATTATCTGACGTTAGTTTAATGCAATTGCACCCAGTTTCCGATTTCTACTTAATTACTTTTTGAGTTTAGTTTATTGCATTTGCATAAAGTTTCCAATTTCCCGTTAATTACTCTTGGAGCTCAGTTATGTATTTGAATTCAGTTTTCGATTTTCTTTTAATTATCCAATGTGGTGTGTAATACCAACTTCTACTGATCCATCTGTAGTGTCCTTGCAAACATGACATAAAAACTAAATTATGCTTGATTTACTATGTGGGATCATCGAAAATCATCCAGTTCCCGATTTCCCATTAATTATTCTTTAAATTATGCATGACTCATTATGTGGAATCTTCAAAGATTACCTACGAACGGGTGTTGTTATATTAATTATTCTGAAAAATATTTGCAAATATGCAGAACTATTATATATTAATATTATATTGATCACTCAACCAAATTTCTTATAACGTGAAAACCTCACTCTCCATTAAAAAAAAAAGAACTCACCTTTGATAAAACCCTTCAACTTCATTTTGTTGTTTAATAATAGAGTTTGATTGAAGTTTTATGAGATTACCTAATAAGGTGAAGTTCATATATATTGAAGCTACTTGAATAGCAATGAGTTCCCAATCATATGGAAAGAGATAAGATAAACACCATTTTAAATGCAAAACTATACTTATCGAGACATTCCCACAACATATAAGCCAACTATGTTTTGAGGTTAGTTCAATGCATTTCCATCCAGTTTCTGATTTTCCGTTATTTATATTTTAAGGTTAGTTCAATGCAGTTGCATCCAATTTCCAATTCCTGTTATTTATTTTTTGAGATCAGTCCAATGTAGTTGCATCTAGTTTATGATTTTTCGTTAATTATTCTTTTTTATTAGTTCAATACATTTGCATCCAATTTATAATTTCCTGTTAATTGTTTTTTAAGGTCAGTTCAATGCATTTGCATCCAGTTTCTGATTTCCTGTTAATTATTCTGTGAGATTAGTTTAATGCATTTGCATCCAGTTTCTAATTTCTCGTTTATTATTTGATAAAGTTGCATTTGCATCTAGTTTCTGATTTCCCGTTAATTATTGTTTGAGGTTAGTTCAATGAATTTGCATCCAGTTTTCGATTCCAATTAATTATTTCTTAAGGTTAGTTCAATGCATTTGCATCCAATTTATTTTTTGAGATTAGTTCAGTTCAGTTGTATCAGGTTTCCGATTTCCCATTAATTATTTTTTAAGATTAGTTCTACGTATTTGCATCATGTTTCTAATTTATAATTAATTTTTCTTTGAGGTTAGTTCAATGCAGTTGCATCCAGTTTCTGATTTCCCTTTAATTTAATCTTTGAGGGTTAGCTCAATGCATTTGCATCCAGTTTCCGATTTTTCGATAATTATTTTTTTATGTTTGTTTAATGTATTTGCATCAAGTTTCTGTTTTCTTGTTAAATATTATTTGAGGTTAGTTCTATGCATTTGCATTCAGTTTTCGGTTTCCCATTAATTGTTTTTTGACGTTAATTTCATTCTGTATTATATATTTTTTTTAAATATTTGTTATTATTGCTTTGCCGTTTTTTTTTTTTCATTTTCTATTATATATTTTGTGATGTTATTTTTTGTATAATTGTTTTTAACTATGTTTTGAGGACGTGTTAAGGATATATTCGAAATAGGTCGGTGCTTTATCATAGACACTAAAATTGTTTGATTTGTAATAGGGAATTAGTTTATTCAAATCACCTATTTTTTAGCAATTTTTTTTATTTGATAAAATATATAAGAATTGGAACACTAAAAGTGTTTGATTCGTAATAGGAAACTAATTACCTTTTACAAATTACCTATTTTTTAGCAATTTTTTTTATTTGATCAAATATATAAGAATTGGAAATACACTCAAACTCTTCAAAGATGTTCTATGTACGTGGGATTGTAGATTATTAAAAAAGACTATCTTTCATATTAGAGTATCACATAAGAGAGAAAAAAAAAATTAACTCTCGTATTAGAGTGCCACATAGGAAAGAGAAAATCCTCCATTAGAGGTCTCTTCTTTAGTATATAGATAATAGATATAGGAGAAGGCTAGGTTTACAATTTCATGCATGGGCTTTAGAGCTATGTTTTGAGCCACTAAATAAAGCCCAAAACCTAATTATTTAAATCCAAAAAGGGTTTCTCTGCTGGAAATTACTGCAATAACTTTTTTTGTCCACTTTTACTCTTCTGATTATATCAAGGCATGAACCATTAAAAATCCATTTTCGAGACAGTCGTTTTGACATATAATAGGCCTAATTCCGAGGTCTGAGTCCAAAGATACGGCCTGCGGAAGTTCTATCGACTTTTACGCTTTATTTTTGCCCGCGTTGACTTTGACTTTTCAGTTTTTACTGGGCTTTAAAAAGGGTTTTTCTCCTTGAAACTTGGGCTTTAACCATAGAATTTCTTAGCAACCAATTTTTTCTCATTTCTCTTGCAAAAGTGACATATTTCTTCACATAGTTAACTCCAAGACCTGAAATACACAAAAGTACCTAAGCAGTACTAACTCTTATTTATTATAAACATGATTGATCTAAATGTAATATTATTAAGGGATTAAAACTACAATTTTAAGCTCTTATCAGTTATCTTCCTACTTTTTTTGGACAAGTGTTTTGTGGTGGGTTTGATTGAGATTTGATTGGGTTTTGTGGTAGGTTGTAGCAAGTGTTTTTTTTTAGGGTTAACGAGTATTTCTCACCCCCTACTAGATTGTTTAGGATTTCCCCACTAGATGGGAAATTAGGGTCCCCCAATACAAAAACAAGTTGCCTTTTTTTTTGGGGAGGAAATCCTAATTGGCTCATCTGGGGGGAGGGGGGTAATACTCGTTAACCATTTTTTTTATTATCAAAGATGGAAGGTTTTTCCGATTGAGTTGGCCAATTTCCATTTCTCATCAACATCAGGTGTCACTTTATTGGAAGCACATTTTTTACTCACTCACGAGGGCAACTAGTAACTTCTTCAATATGATAATCATGAACTGTCAGGGGATGGGTACCTCCTCTTCAATTCATATTATAAAGGACCTCATTCGTGTTCATAATCCAGATGTCCTTTGTTTGTCTGAGACAAAAGCAATAGAAAAATGAATGGAAATATTGAGGAAGCAGTTAAAATATCAAAGTAGTCATGTAGTTCCAACTGATGGGAAGAAAAGCGAACTCACAGTTCTTTGGAAGGAAGACTGTAATGTGACAATACATGCATCAACCAAAAATTATATCACATGTAAAATCTCGAATCTCAGTAGTTTATCATCTTGGTTCTTTAACTTTGTCTATGGGGAGCCAGTTTCCCATCCCAGGAAGCAAGTATGGGAGGAAATCTCTAGTTCAGCCTAACTTATAGATGACCCCTAGATTCTATTTGGGGATTTTAATGCCATCACAAGTATAGATGACAAAGAGGGAAGGAATAAAGTCAGGAACAGAAGCATGGTAGAATTTCATGATTTTATTAATGGGATTGGTTTGATTAATCTCGGCTATAAAGGCTAAAGTTTATATGGTGCAACAACAGAGCATATGGAAGTCATATATTGGAGAGATTATACATAGCACTAGATGCACCTTCATGGCTAAAGCTTTTCCCGGAAGCTAAAGTCACCACAATGCCCAATGTCTCTTCAGATCATTTAGCACTCCTCATAACTTTACAACAAGCTGAGCCAACTCCAAAAAAACCCTTTAGATTTTATGAAATATGGTTGAGAGATGCGAACTGTAAGAACATCTTTGAACATGCTTGGAACTCAGTGGAAGAAACCGATAGTATGACACAAGTCGTATTGAAACAAGAAGCTACAAGTGAAAAACTTAAGGTGTGGAATAATCAAGAGTTTGGAAATGTTTTGTTTGAGATTCAAAATGTTAAGAAACAACTAGAAAAGACGATGACAGGAGAAATGAATGAAAGGAAGTATCAGAAAATGCAAAGCTTAAAAACTAATTTGGAATAGCTACTGGATAGAGAAGCTAGCATGTGGAGGCAAAAGTCGAGTCAAAATTGGGTTAAGGATTACACAAGAAATACTAGATATTTTCACATCTCCACTCTATACCGAAGGCGAAAAAACAAGATAGAGAAGCTCAAGAATGAAGAAGGGGTTTTGGAAAAGAGGTAGAGAAGAAGTCAGTAACGTAGTTAACATTTTCTTCACTGATTTATTTAGCACTGATAGCCCAGAAAATGACTCTTCGATTCTAAAACTTTTCAATCCAATAATTACCAGTAAGGAGAATGATATATTGGGAGAAACACCTTCTGAAGCTGACATATGGAATGTGGCTAAGAAGTTACACCCCCTTAAAGCATCGGGTCCTGATGGCTTTCAAGGGGTGTTTTATCATAGTTGTTGGGATATAGTAGGGTCTCTTGTCACCAAGACAGTTAAGGACTTCTTCACTTATAATATGTTGCCTCCTGATCTAAATGAAACTTTCATTACTCTGATTCACAAAATTCATTGCCCAGACCAAATCTCGAAGTTCAGACCTATAAGTTTGTGTAACTTCACCTACAAAATAATTTCAAAACTCCTTGCCAACAGATTAAAAACCCACCTACACAAAATAATTTCCCCTTTTCAAGGAGCTTTCGTCAAAGGAAGATTTATTGGTGATAATATCGGATTAGCCAGTGAAATTTTCCATCATATGAACCGGATGAAAAAGAAGAAACAAGAGTGGATATCCCTTAAATTAGATATGAAGAAAGCTTTCGATAGGGTGGAATGGCAATTTTTATACCAAGTGCTAGAAAAACTTGGTTTCAACAATAAATGAATTTCAATGATAAGGAAATGCCTGGAGATAGTGTCTTATAAAGTCCTCTTAAATGGTTCTCCCTTGAAACATATCTTCCCTCAAAGGGATCTCAAGCAAGGAGACCCTTTATCACCGTATTTATTTATTCTTGTCACAGAAGCATTATTAAGGATGTTGGGTGATAAATATAAAAAGAATAAAGTTTACCTACGAAATGAACGATAAAACTCAAAACGTAAATAATCTAAAACTTATTACGTTCCTAATTTATCAAAGATTTCTACTCTCAATTCTATCGAAATAGAGTGGAGTAACAAATTCGTTCCACTCCTAGTTCTTTCACAAAGTAATGTTCTCTACGTATAAATAATCTTAACTAAAGTCTAATGAGAGATTTACGAAATGATAACTAGACTACGATGCAACTACCCACAAGATGCAACTAGTCGACTATTTAAACAACTCTGGGAATACTATGTCGATTCTATGATAAGGAGTTAGAGGGGGATTGATTCCACCTTAGCTCAACTTAATCCACTAACGACGAATCGTCATAATCCGAATTGAATTGCTTCACAGAACAATCTGGTGATTCCTAATCCCTAATTACACATGGCATTTCTACCAATTCATAACTAGCATGTGAACGATTACACCCATTCTCATGGTGAACTAATAATTTCTAGAGTGGAAAAAAATTACGACGACTCTACGATAATCGAATCAAGCTTTCATCAAGGCTTCTCAACCCCCTCTAATGGAGGTTTAGCCTAGAATCATCACGCTATCATTCCCAATCAAATTCGAACAAGACATGATATAAAGATTGAAACTTTACTTGTTTAAACTCAAATGGAAACTACTCATGCAAAAAATCTATTCAATCTAATAAAGACAAATAATTAATTACGTGTATTGAACTAAATAAGTAAATGGAAAATGAAACTAGATTACCAAGAACACTATTTTATTAATCTAATGAATAATAAAACAATGATTCAAATACTAAATTAATAATCTACTTTGTTCTAAAGTAATTAATTAAGTATGAAACTAGATCTAAAACAAGATATGAAAAACTAATTAATTAACTAATTGAAATTCTAAAACTAAGTTTTAAAACTAATTAATGGAGGCTAACTAATCTAGGTCTAACTATCTACCCTTAACAAAGAGCTAAGCTTTTGTTTTTATATGTTTCAGATCCAAAAATTGTGCATGGGCTTGGAGCTATGTTTTGGGCCGGAAAATCGAGCCCAAAACCCAATTCTTTCAGTTCAAAAAGGCCTCTTCAACTGCAGTTGGCTTCAACAGACTTTTCGTCCACTTTTGCTCCTTTGATTGGGTCAAGGCTTAGACCATTGGAAATCTCTTTCCGAGCCGGTCATTTTGACATAAGTTAGGCCCAATTCGGTGGTCCGAGTCCAAAGATCACGGCGCCGGAAGTTCTCGCTAACTTTGTGTCTTTGTTTACATTTTTGCGTCGACTTTTCAGCTTTTGGCCGGGCTTTACAAAGGCTTTGTCTTCTTGAATCTTGGCCTTTAATCACGGAACTCCTTAGCAACCGACCTTTGCTCCTTTATCTCGCTAAAAGTGGCACATTTACGCACATCCCGGACTTTGAAGCCCGAAATGCATAAAACACGTGTCGTCGATTAACTCTTAATTATTACTCACATAATTGATCTAAAAGTATGATGGTTAAGGGGTTAAAACTACAGTTTTGAGCTCTTATCATTGGGCAAGACAGAAGAGGATAAGAGGTTAAGTGGAATCAAGATACGGAATAACTCCCCTCTAATCAGTCACTAACTATATGTCGATGGCTTGATTGTGTTTAGCAAAGCAAGTTTTGAAGAAGCAAGCAACATGAAGGAGATTCTACACCAATATTGCAATGCTATATGTCAAGAAGTTAATTGGAATAAGTCTAGCATGTTCTGCAGTCGCAATGTTCATCACAGGCATCAAAAGATCTTGATTCGAAAATGGAAAGTGAGAAAATTCGTGGAGAAAGAACAATACGTACTTGGGAGTTCCTATCTTATTGAGTAAGAAGAAAGGGGCATATTTTGAATACTTTGTGGATGGCTTACAGAAGAAAGTAATAGGATGGAAGGCCAAAATTCTCTCACAAGCCAATAGAACTACTCTTGTTCAAGTAGTGGGTCAAGCAGTTCCTATATATGCAATGGGTGTGTATCCTTTACCTATAAGCATAACTGAGAAACTCGATCAAATAAATAGAAATTTTTGGTGGGACGGAGATGTGAATTCAAATGCATGGCACACACTTAGCTAGGAAAAATTGTGTAGAGTAAAAAAAATGGTGGACTGGGCTTCAGAAAAGTAAGAGACATGAACATGGCAATGCTTGCAAAACATAGCTAGAGAATGATAAATGATGCTGAATCAATATGGGCAAAGACTTTCTGAAGTTTGTATCAATGGGATTGGTTATCACAACAAGTATCCGGGAAGAAGACGACACGATCCTATTTCTGGAAAGGGGTTATGGAAAGTCTGCAAGCAGTAAGAGAAGGCTATATGTGGAACCTTGGGGATGGTAACAATATAAAAACATTCACGGAGCTAGCCTTGGTTGATTCTAAATAATAAGCCAATCCATTTGTCTAAACATGTTACCGACGACTTCGCATTCTTTGCCGTGGAGGATAGTAGATATGTATGTGATATTTTAGAGAGAGATTCTATAGTTTGGAACCAAGGCGGTAACAGTTGGGAGAATTGTTTCCTAAGCCAATCAAGGAGTGCATCAGCCTCAAAGTAGTAACACCAAATAATCATGACAAGATTATATGGTGGAGAGACATCAAGGGAAATCTCACAGTCAAATAAGCCTACAAGATGATCACGAAAGAAACTGAGAAGGGAGAATGCTCAAAAAGCAACCGTAGAACCATAAGAAGAATTTGGAGCCTAGATATTGATGCTAGTACTTAATTATTTATCTGGAAGTTGTACGTGGGAGGTTTAGCCACTGGAGATGTCCTATTAAGGAAATTTTTTAAAGGAGAGGTTAGCTGTGCCTTCTGTCAAAAAAAGATTGAAACGGACTATCACTGTTTCGTAGGATGCGAATGGAGTAGAAGACTATGGATGGCGTCATTGCTTGGACATAGAATGCTACAGAATGAAGAAAAGGATGTCAGAATTGTGTTGGATACCTTCCTTGATTGGGGACTAAAGACAGATGATGCAGAAGGTAAATATGCAAAAACGTATGCTCTCTGTCTTATGACACAAATTTGGAAGCATAGAAACAAGATTAAATTTGAAAGGAAAGACACTAGTATCCAAGAAATCTACCAACAAGTCTATTCTCTATTCTCAGGTAGAGCATGTCATCTAAGCATATACGCCCTCCCCATCTTCTACCCTTACTGAAGGGATTTATATTAGATCCTTGGAATTTGGTATAACTGAGCAAGTACAGTATGAGAACTGGCATCAAGTATTCTGTGATGGAGCTTATGAAAAAGACACAGGTAGAGGCACAACAGCAACACTTTGCAAGGGGCAGGATGGGAGAATCCTTGGGGTAGTATACAACAAATTCCAGTGTCAAAATGCATTGTAAGCAGATTGCAAGGGAGTGGAACTCACAATTGTGCTTGCAAAGAACCTTCAGGTTCCAACCATGGTAGTCCTGGGTGACAATCAAGGACTAGTGAAAGCTCTTGCAGCAAAAGACAATAACTTAGCATGGAGTTCTGACGATAACTACAGCAAGATTCAAGCAACAATGAGGAATATTTTGACAGGAATCCCTCTTTTACAGTTAATTTCTTTTGGATGGCTAGAGTATGTAATAGAGAAGCTAATCAATTAGCAAAATGGGCCAACAAGTATACAGGTATAAGCCCGCCACCTAGTTGAGTGCAATACTCTGTTGAACCTCTGTACAAGTTTTAAGTATTAATGGAAATTTCCTATCAAACGCCCCCACCACTATTGTATGATTCCTTAGACATAAACCCCCATTCTATTTGCATACGTCTTTATGTCTTTATTAAAGCTCTGTTTTTTTTTTTTTTTTGGCTCAAAGGTAATTAGTAATTGTATAAGATTTGTTACAACTGGTGTGAGCCCTGTGTGGGCTCTCTAACATTATTACATGTTATCAATGCAAGTTAAGAGTCTAAAAGGATAGGTTATGAATTGGTTATCCACTTTAGTAACAAATGAAGCCTTCGAGTACGTTCCACCATTGTTTCACTCCATTTTGCAAGTGTTGAGCATTGTTTTGCACATTGATCAGCATTGAAATTAACCTCTCTCCATGTGTTGGTGAGCATGATGTTAGCTTGATAGCTTCATGAGGGGGAGCTGACCAGTAGCATTCCAGTTCTCGTGGAGCTCTTTTGAATTTGTTATGTATTATGAATGCATGAAGAGCTGCATTGCCAGTTCTTGTGTTGTGTTGAACATAGATCCTCCAGATTGAGAGTATGCTTCCATAATTGTTTTTCTCACTTTTGCTTTGATGTGGGCTTCCTTAGCTGGCAAGTCTTAATACAAAAGTTTATTCCTAGCCTTCCAAATATGCACCATACATGAGATTGCAGCAGCTGACCATAAATCCTTAATAAGAGGGCTTTGACTCTTGCAACATACAAGAATGGCGTTCTTGGATGTAATGGAGTTTTGCAACTTGAAGCAGTCCTTGAGGTGTTGCCACTTTTTTTGGGCAAAGTAGCATCCAAAGAGCAAGTGTTCTTTTCCTTTAAATTAAAGCTCCGAAGTTCCCCATCATTATTTGTCTACATTGCCATCATCTTGGCATCATTCTTCATCAATTTGCTCTTCTTATTTCAAGGTACGTTATTCGTTCTTCGAAAGTCTTGTCACATTTTCTTTTCCTTTCAAGTTAGGGTTTTTCATATTTTTACAAAATTTCAATTTTTTACCCTATATATTTGTTTTTTACTACGTTACTATATTTGTGTACATTGTTTCTTCAATATTTTATTTGTTATTTTATATTTTACAAATTGTTTCATTCATTTTGTTGTTTGAGCATTACTTACAATTGTACGCGCGTCTTTGTCTTGATTATGCTTAACTTGTGTAATGGCTTAAAATACATATATATGGGAGATGTATAACGGATCCCTGTAAAGGTAGTTGGGGTATTAAGTGAAATACCCACATTGGTGTGATTAGGGACAAACATAACGGGGATTGTCTGAGGAATCATACAATAGGGGGCTAGTCTAAACATGTATATAATATATTTTTTTTTTTTGGGGGGGGTGGGGGGGTTAGTCTAATTAGCCCTTTTCAAATTTCTAATATCATCCATGAAGATTAAAAGATATATTATGTCACCTTGACATAACGGGGATTGCGACATTTCTTTGTTAGTCGATTAAGTTGAGTTAAGGTGGAATCAATCCTCCCTAATTCCTTATCATAGTATCAATTTAGTATTCCGTAGTCGTATAAAATCATATCTTGTTAGTTAAATTTCCATCGTAGTATAAATTTCGTAAAACTCTTATTAACTTTGGATAGATTGATAATCTTAGGAAACACGAATTCTAAAAAACTAGGAGTGGAACAAATCTTCTATTCCCACTATATTTCTATAGAATCGAGAGTAGAAAACTTTGATAAACCCTTAGCAGAAATTAGTTTTAGTTTTACTTGCGTTTGAGTCTCGTATCTTATTCGTAAGTAGAACTATCTTTTTACGTTTATCAAATAGCGTCGCTGCCATCTTAGATCCCTTTAGAATTGTTTTCGTTAGTATAATTAGTCTTTCCAAAGTCTCATTAAACCCACCCACCCTTTTAAGATAGTTCTACCTACAAATAAGATACGAGACTCAAACACAAGTAAAACTAAAACTAATTTCTGCTAAGGGTTTATCAAAATTTTCTACTCTCGATTCTATAGAAATATAGTGGGAATAGAAGATTTGTTCCACTCCTAGTTTTTTAGAATTCGCGTTTCCTAAGATTATCAATCTATCCAAAGTTAATGAGAGTTTTACGAAATTTATACTACGATGGAAATTTAACTAACAAGATATGATTTTATACGACTACGGAATACTAAATTAATACTATGATAAGGAATTAGGGAGGATTGATTCCATCTTAACTCAACTTAATCAACTAACAAAGAAATGTCGCAATCGAAATTGAAATGTTTTCGCATAACAAATTGGTAATTCTAATCCCAAATTATTCATAGCAATCTCTACCAAATAATAACTAGCATGTGAAGCAATCAAACCCATTCTCATGGTGAACTAATTACTCTCTAGAATTGAATAGATTATCACGACGATTTCTAAGTTAACAAAGATCATGCTTCATCAAGGCTTCTTCAACCCCCTCTAATGGAGGTTTAGCCTAGAATCATTATACTATTATTTCTCAATGAATTTAAACAAGACATGGTATAAATAGTCTAACTTTGTTTATTTTTAATTCAAATGGAAATTTAATCATGCAAGAATTAATTGAAACTAGTAATGACAAATAACTAAATCTAATAATTGAAACTAAAATGATTAATGGAAAATGAAACTAAATTATGAAGAACTACTAACTTTACTGATCTAATGAAGAAATAACAATTGATTCAATAACTAAATTCAAACAAGGTAAGATGAAAAACTAATTAATTTAAAATCTAAATCTAGATCTAAACTATTCTCTAATGGCTACTTGCTTCCTAAAACTAAGAATGCTTAAGAGTTAAGTCTTGTGTCTTGAAATGGAGGAGACCAAATCCACATTTTCGTGCATGGGCTGAGGAGCCATGTTTCGGGCCAAAAATCGAGCCCAAAACCCAATTTCTTCAATCCACATAGGCCTTTTCAGCTAGATTTGACTTCTAAAGAATTTTCGTCCAGTTTTGCTTCTCTGATTGGGTCAAAGCTTGGACCATTGGAAAGCTGATTCCAAGCTGATCGTTTTGACATAAGGTAGGCCCAATTTCAAGGTCTAAGCCCAAAGATACGGTCTTCAGAAGTTCTGCTGACTTTTGTGTATTGTTTCTGCCCGCGTTGACTTTGACTTTTCATATTTGACCGGGCTTTACAAAGGTTTTTTCTCCTTGAATCTTGGCCTTTAATCACAGAACTTTTTAGCAACCAACCTTTGCTCCTTTATCTCACCAAAGTGACACATTTCTGGACATAATTGACTTCAATGCTTGAAATACATAAAAGCACGTAATCAGCATTAACTCTTATTTATTACTCGCATAATTGGTCTAAAAGTATTATTGTTAAGGGCTTAAAACTACAATTTTGGGCTCTTATCAAACCACCCCCAAACAGCATTTTGCTTGTCCTCAAGCAAATATGAGAAATTAGAATAAGTGACCAAAATGGAGTTATAACTACTCTCATTTCAGCGAAATGTGATTGCATTGACCATATCGCATAAGGCCTTAAACCACTAAGAATTCCCTAGTGGGCCGAGTTATAGCCTCGTGAGATTTTTCCAAAGGAAGGTACTCACAAACTTCATCTATACTACAACGACTAAGAAATAAAACTATTGTTTTCGTATTTTGCCTCAACTATCTAGACATCTCACTAGCAATGAATACAGAATAATCAAGTCGAAACCTAAGCTAATATATGCATAATAATCAATCATCTACTTAATAAGCATATATACAATGAGTAATACTATGAAATGCACTAGCGGTCCGTTTAAAACTTCGAATAAGCGTCCTTAAGTAGGTCCTCACATAAATGTCAAGACAAAAATACTCGATTTTTCCGCTCAAGTTTAATTTACTCCGGTGCGCGTGGGCACACTTTACCTTACAATCTCACTGACACACAAGAAAGCCAAAGTCGATCAAACACATCTGCCACTTACTATCATACTAACATATTCCTAATTGAGCTAGAGGTCTTTATTAGGTGTTGCGGGGATTAGGAGATGGTTTAAGAATGAAGGAAATAGATATTCAAAAAGGACAAGTCTGAGATAATAGGGTCTTCATATTATGTAACTAGATAAACCCTTGTTCTTTTGCTTCTATACTTTGTTTCCATTCTTAGCCTTTTTATTTTGGCTTTTTGACTCCTTTTATTCTATTTTTGGAGTTTTTATTTTGTTTCTATTTTTCTTTTTCTTTTCTTTTCTTTGGATGAAAACTTCTTTTCTTTTTCTTTTCTGAAGCAACTAACTAATTTTTGTTTACACAAGTTTTTCCTTCCTCTTTTCTTCACTCATCCTATTCTCATACTCATTCTATAATGGGTAGGTTGATTTTTTATTTTGTTTTATTTGTAACAGGGTAAAGGATTTGCGGGTTATGAAAGGCTAAAGAAAGGCTCAAAGGGGCGACTAGCGGAAAATAATTCATAGGGTTGAATTTCTGGCTATATCGATCCAAAGAGGGCCTAAATTCTCACTTAGGATATGGTATAGTGATCAACCAAGTGGACGAGTGATTTCTCTATCCGGATTTTACTTCTCCCTTGTGTCATTCTCAAATGTTTCACTCATATAAGGCTTTAGGCTATATTCTCACAGGATTTGTAGAATAAGTACTCTAGCCTAGATTTCAGAAACTTACTGCCAAACAATCATAGATACTCATGTAATATATTTATAGATAGATGCAAAGATTATTACCTACATATTAACCTAAGTTTCTAAAAATTATTCTCATGAAAAAGCTACGTGAGACTTCTAGATTATTGAGAGCATAAAGAAAGAAAGCAATACCAATATTCCTAAGTGTATAGCATAAACTTTTTATTCATATTTTTTAAATTTTTGAAATTTTTTACTAAAAAATAAGTGCATATTGTACATATCTATATCCTAACATATGCCTTAATTACACGTGTTTCTATGCCCCCAACAAGAAGTATGCTTTGTCCTCAAAGTATATAAATAAAAAGGGTAGAGAAATACCATGGAAACGCGTGAAATTCTAGAATATCTGCAAAACAAGGTTAAAACATACTAATATAGAAAAAGAAAAACAGACGCAACTCTATATGAGTTCCACCCGTTATGGGGTTAACAAGAATTAAATTGCTTGGGACATAAGCAAACACTAACTAAAACTAAAAACTTACTTTATCTCTCATTTAATCGTCATCCTCATCCTTATTTATAAAGAAATGAGGTTCCTTTGCATCCTGCCACGCCATGGTGATTTGTCAAGCTTCACGCCATTTATCATCTACAATCGCTAACCTGTTTAGCGCCACTTGGTCGGATGGGGTGTAGGGGGCAACCTGATGAGGTTGTATCCTCCACCCTAGCCAAGTCATTACACGGAAAAGATCGAATAATACAATTGGTGGTTCTCACAATGTCGACCCCAACCCAATCCGTGAAGCGGGCACAAAAAACACGGAAGAAACATAGCATAATACGGCAAACTAAAACAGGCATAAGAAGGTACTTATGCCTCATGCTATGGGCTCATGCTAAACTAGACATGAGGGTCTGGGGAATATCATAGAGTGTACATCCCCCAGCTAAAGCAAGAAAAATATCACAAGTTTCGTCATTCATAGAAGAATAACGTCATTCCCCTCTAATGTTTAGCATGATCCAAAACATAACAGTGCCCACGTTTGTAGACAGGCTACCAAGGGCGACGTTATATTCCCCTTGGTCCTCTATCCTAAAGATTCCTGCCCCATAATGCTCATGCAAATCCTCATAGTTATACATGTACATATTATCTACCTAATAGGGCCATGAGTCTTGTGTTTCAGCTGGCATAACAAGTCCAAGAACAAGGGCTAGCAAGAACTTGAAAATTTCCATCGGTTCGTCCCCAATGGTGATGGAGAACACTTGTTCTCCATCCGGTCTATCAAAGAACTTACAATTATCATAAAAATAAGATGTAAGTGTAGGAGAATAAAGTTCATCAGGACTTACCAATAGCGGCTCCCAGCCTGCTAGAATGATCACTTCGCGAAACCACGCACCATAGGTGTCACTTTGGAACAAGTCTTCAAAAGACTATTCTGGTATGATACGAGGTACTGTCATCACAAAACTACTCTCCAGAACAACTGCAAACGATCCTAGAACAACCCACAAAAAATTGGAATTTTTCGTGCCTAAGGAGGTCAAGGTGCGGGGTGCACTCTAACTATGCCTTGTATGGGCGTAGGTCGCGCTCTAGAGCAAATGGACTTACAGTGTTTTGGGTGTGGGGTGCGCTTAGATTTGGTCTGGGTAAGGCGCATGTCACGCTCAGGTGAATTCGAGTTTCAGTGTTTTGGGGGCGAGTGGCGCTCAACTGAGGTGCAGGCACACTCCATGCAGCTTAAGTGCTAAAGTGAAGAAGAAAAGAGGGAAACAAAAATGGGAGTGAAAGGTGAGAGATGAAAGTAAGAGATGTGAGTTTTGTGTGGAGAATGAATGAAGTTTATATAGGTTTTGAGTTTCCAAAACGAATCGGTAAGTTGCAAAAAAGTTTTAAGGCAATTGCCAAAAACAAAATATTTCCAAAACCGAGAACGGAAACAACCAATATTCTTTATTTCAAAACAAACCTAATATCTTTTAGGTTGAAATCAGGATAGTAACTACCTAACTCATTTAGATTTCATCCTACCACAATATCTACTCATAGACATGCCAATATCGGTAACATTCCCAACAATCATCGCACAATTACATAATAATTTGTGGATCATATAAAAACCATGATAAAAGAAATAATACCACCCCCAAACAATTCGAAAAGGTGGGATTAACACAAAAATCAATGCATACTTTGAAAAGAACCACATTATATTAAAATCAAAATTCAAATACAATTAACTACCGAATTCAAAATTTAACTACTGAATTCAAAATTTACATCGGAACTAATAGAAACAAATAAAAACAACATCAACTCATAAGATCCCTAAACCACTCGCTACTGGTTGAAGATGGAGCATGGGATGAAGATTTTTTTTTTTTTGGAATTCTCAACTCGTTACCGGTCTGATTTTTGCGAATGAGGTATGAAAACGATCAAGAGAGAATTTCCAATCCAATGATTCATACCACATTCTAATCTAACCGCGGATGGAATATAGAAAGGTGGTAAACGCCTCGAAATACGCGAATGACGTAAGTTATGCGTACGAATGAAATCTAAATTCATAGGTAATGTCAACCCGAATCAAATTACGATTAAACGGCATAAGTAACAAAAATAGAGAGTTGAACAATCAAGGACGGAAAAACCAACACCCCACCCCCAAACAAATTTTAGACAATAGAGTTTAGAAATTTTGTTTTAAACGTGGGTCTTTTAAAGTCAGATTCCCGAGACTCCCTAGATTACTATTTTTATGGTTTTGATATTTATTTCTTTTTCTGAATAAGATTTAATATAAAAAAAAATGAAAAGTAATAAAGACATAATTCACACCGTAGAGAAACATGACTTAAAAACCGAGAAAACATACTAGAGTGGAATATGTGAATTATGTTAAACGTGGACTTAGGATCCGGCACTTACAACCACACTCCATAAGGAGGGCCCGGTTGCCTTAATGGTGCACTTACCAATATATGGAAATGGAATGTAGCACACCGAAGAATAACATGAGTCTTTTATAGTCAGATACTCAAGACTTTATCTAACATATATATATATATATATATATATATATATATATATATATATATATATATATATATATATATATATATATATGAACATATAGTTTACCATATATCAATAACCGAAATAGTTGTGGATCGTTCCATAAATAATGATCACAGAAAACACACCCAAGCACAATCAAACACCATGATTGCCCAAAACGTGGGTTAGCGGAATGAGAGTGAATACTGATGAATCTATAACCTAACCTAACATGCAAAGTCTTCTTTTTCCTCCAATGAAACGGTGGCCAAGTGAATGAGTGTGAAAAAATGGATGGTGGTGGAAGATATGGTGGATATGGATGAATTTTAGAAGTAAGGAATTGAAAAAATGAGAATGTGGGTTTAGCATAAAACTCATTTGTGGCATGAGTTGGTATTATCACACAACTGAAAATGAAAGTGTTAGGTGGCTCTTTAGGTAGTATTTTTTTAACAGGAGAGTTTAAAAAATCATGAAGCACAGGAGAAACACGAGGATCAAGTGCAAACTCTAGGTTCCTTTGAAAGGGTGGAAGGAGGAGAATTGAGGCCAAAGGTAGTTCTTGATAGGGTGATTCATCACCTTCTCTAAAAAACTTGTCGAATTCCCCATCTAGCTTGGTCACATTCACATTACTATGGTATTCCTCTGTATCTTTGAAAAAGTCATCAATCTCGACCTCATCCATAAGATGGGTATCGACTAGTGTAGGGACAAAAACGTCGGAGTCTGAACTTCCAAAGAAAAGAAATTTGGGCATCTGATTATCAAGAAACGTGCTGTCGAAATAATCTCGAGCGAAGCTCTCGATCATGTTAACCTCTCCATTGACAGTCGTATCTGGGTACTGTTGAATCGTCTTAAAACATTTATCTCAACAGAAAGATGGCCAAAGGATAAGGACATCGAACCATCGCAGCATTTTATGAGCTCGTTGGCAGTAGCCAAGAAGGGACGCCCTAAAATGATAGGAACAGAGTCGTTAGCGACTTCTGTGTCGAAGATAACGAAGTCGGCTGGGTAGTAAAAATTTTGAACTTTAACTAGCACTTTTTCAGCCACACCCTTTGGATACTTAATAGAATGATCCGCTAATTGCAACGTCATTTTCATTGGTTGCATCTCTTGTAGACCGATTTGTTTATATAAATAATAAGAGAGTAAGTTAACACTCACCCCCAGGTCCAATAGAGCAGTTGTCATGTGATTATCCCCCAAGGTGCATTGTACAGTAGGACGACCAGGGTCCTTGTACTTAACAATTCCATTATTTTCAAATAGTGTTGGGAACTGTTCAGTTAAAAAGGCGTCTTTAGGAATATTTGTCTTATGCCTAGTAGTGCACAACTCTTTAAGAAACTTAGCATGGTGAGGTAACTTTTTTATCGCTTCAAGAAAAGGAAGGTTTATCGTTAGATTTTTGAAAACTTCCCTAATCTCATCGAAATTCGTATCATTGGTTAACATTGCTAATCTCTGGGGAAATGGTGGTTTCTCTCTATATTTAACGTAAGGATCAACAGGATGTTTAACCTTGGCTTTTTGTTTCTTAGGTTGTGGTTTAACTGGTACCTCTACAGGGGTAGGAACTTCAGTTTCCAGTTCGATATCTAGTAGAATATCAGGTGTAGGGACCACTGGTGGAGTAACCATAGGCATACTTACGGCGTTATCAACCACTCTGCCAGAACGGAGAGTGGCGATAGCATTTAACTCACCTACGTTTCCATTTTCATTACTAGTATTACCGATTACCTCAAAGGCTGTGTTTGGTGTTTTAGGATTAGGTAACGCTTGACCTAGAAACACGCCTTTTGGTTGGGCTTTCTCTTGGGCTAACTATTGGGTTAAATGATTAATGGATTGTAAAACCTGTTGGTTAGATTGAGCCATGGATTGGAAAAATTGTTGGCTAACCTGTATGAAGGCGTCAAGACGATCTGGTTGTGTAGGTGTAGTGGTAATAGGTGGTGTGACTAGAACTATCTCACGTTGATTATTAACAGGTGGGTTGTGATAGTTATTATTAATTGAAACGTTACCTCTATTAGCATTATAATTATTATTATTATAATTATTATAATTACCTTGTCTTTGTCTTTGTCTTGTCTCTGGGGAGTTTGGTTGTAATTGGGTGCTGGCCTAACATTTTGATTATTATACCCTGGAGGTGTAACTTGTTGATTATTTCGCCAACCGAAATTAGGGTTTTGTCTCCAAGGTGCGTTAGGTTCGCTATTAATGGAATAAACATTGTCCAGCTGTGCGGATGAATGTTCATAAACTAGAGGACAATAGGAGTCAGGATGCCCAGGACTCAAACAGAAATTACAGGGAATAGAGTTGACATTCATGACAGGGGTAGGCTTTTGATGAACAGAAATATCTTCTACCTTTTTAGTGAGGGATTCAATTAGAGCTTTAATCTCAGGATCAGATTTAACCTCAAACATACTGGTAGCCTTAACTGTTGAAGAAGAACTAGCAAAATGGGGGATATCGTCACTACCCCCCCCCCCCCAGTTATTATTACGCTTTGTTTGATCTTCTAGAAATTTATAAGTCTTTGAGGCTCCTTTACTGAGGAAACTACCCCTGTTCATTATGTCAAGCACTGCTTTGTGGTGGTGTAACAGTCCCTTGAAAAAGGCACGAACTAATGTGTCTTTCGCGAGGTTATGGTGTGGACACTCTATAAGAAGATCGGTGAAATGATTCCAAGCTTCTGAAAATGATTCATGAGGATTTTGTCGAAAGAAATGAATCTTGGAAAGAATTTCATCTGCCTTCAGTGGTGGGTAAAAATGTTCCATAAATAGTTGAACAAGTTTGGCCCATGAGTCCACAAAATTAGGCGCTTGGGCAGTTAACCAAGACGCCGCCTTATCGGCTAAGTTGAAAGGAAACACCCTCAGTTTAATTTGTTCAGCACCAACCATAGGATGGTGGAATATGGTAAGGACTTGTTCAATCCTACGCATGTACTGATAAGGTTTTTCATGGTCTAACCCATGAAAAACGGGTAACAAATTAAATATATTTGGGGGTATTCGGAAATCCCCCACTGGGTCTGCTAAAACGATGCAAGATTTTGGGCTATCGTTCAAGGCTTTGTAAAAGTCAGAGAGAGGAGACTCTCTTTCTTCAGCCATTATTTTAGGTGTTGTATGTGGTATATTAGCTAGAGGTGTAGTGAGTGGTATACTAGAAAGGCGTGTTTGTTGACGTTGCCGGTTGATTACGTTAGGCGTTTTTCTTCGGCCTGACCTCAATCTCATGCAAGGCTAAGACTAATCTTAACTAAACACGACAACACTCAAAACAATCCTAATATGCTAGTATAAACCTCTAACAGGAGATACGAGGTGTGGAAGAAAGAAGTACATGAAAGCCTCCTTGCTTCTCTTATGAATAGCGTCTTGTTTACGCGAGCTTAGTGTATTTAACAAGTTAGAAACACTGAAACTTGAAAAAATGAACGTTTGAACTAACCTGCGGAAATCGGGCGGTTTTAGAAGAGGACGCGGGGGGGCTCTGGTTAAGCCTTGGGAGGGAGCGGGTCGCGCTCAGGTCTAGATCGAGGCCCAGTGATTTGGGCGTGGGTGGCGCTCCAAGTTTGCCTACCAATAGCGCGGGGTGCGCTTTGGCCTTCACTGTTGTCCAGTGATTTGGGCGCAGGTTGCGCTCCGTGTAATCCTACGAGGAAAATTTCTGTTCTGAAATCAACAACCACAGTTAGAATCAAACAAGAGTGGGTGGGTTTAATGGGACTTTGGAAAGACTAATTATACTAACGAAAACAATTCTAAAGGGAGCTAAGATGGCAGCGGCGCCATTTGATAAACGTAAAAAGATAGTTCTACCTACGAATAAGATACGAGACTCAAACGCAAGTAAAACTAAAACTAATTTCTGCTAAGGGTTTATCAAAGTTTTCTACTCTCGATTTTATAGAAATATAGTGGGAATAGAAGATTCGTTCCACTCCTAGTTCTTTAGAATTCGCGTTTCCTAAGATTATCAATCTATCCAAAGTTAATGAGAGTTTTACGAAATTTATACTACGATGGAAATTTAACTAACAAGATATGATTTTATACGACTACGGAATACTAAATTGATACTATGATAAGGAATTAAGGGGGATTGATTCCACCTTAACTCAACTTAATCAACTAATAAAGAAATGTCGCAATCCAAATCGAAATGCTTTCGTATAACAAATTGGTAATTCTAATCCCTAATTATTCATGGCAATCTCTACCAAATAATAACTAGCATGTGAAGCAATCAAACCCATTCTCATGGTGAACTAATTACTCTCTAGAATTGAATTGATTATCACGACGATTTCTAAGTTAACAAAGATCAAGCTTCATCAAGGTTTCTTCAACCCCCTCTAATGGAGGTTTAGCCTAGAATCATTATACTATCATTCTCAATGAATTTAAACAAGACATGGTATAAAGAGTCTAACTTTGTTTATTTTTAATTCAAATGGAAATTTAATCATGCAAGAATTAATTGAAACTAGTAATGACAAATAACTAAATCTATGAATTGAAACTAAAATGATTAATGGAAAATGAAACTAAATTATGAAGAACTACTAACTTTATTGATCTAATAAAGAAATAACAATTGATTCCATAACTAAATTCAAACAGGGTAAGATGAAAAACTAATTAATTTAAAATCTAGATCTAGATCTAAACTATTCTCTAATGGCTACTTGCTTCCTAAAACTAAGAATGCTTAAGAGTTAAGTCTTGTGTCTTGAAATAGAGGAGACCAGATCCACATTTTCGTGCATGGGCTGAGGAGCCATGTTTCGGGCCGAAAAATTGAGCCCAAAACTCAATTTCTTCAGTCCACATAGGCCTTTTCAGCTGGATTTGACTTTCACAGAATTTTTGTCCAGTTTTGCTTCTCTGATTGGGTCAAGGCTTGGACCATTGGAAAGCTGATTTCAAGCTAGTCATTTTAACATAAGGTAGGCCCAATTCCAAGGTCTGAGCCCAAAGATACGGTCTTTGGAAGTTCTACTGACTTCTGTGTGTTGTTTCTGCCCGCATTGACTTTGACCGGGATTTACAAAGGCGTTTTCTCCTTAAATCTTGGCCTTTAATCACAGAACTTCTTAGCAACCAACCCTTGCTCCTTTATCTCGCCAAAATGACACATTTCTGTACATAATTGACTTCAATGCCTGAAATACATAAAAGCACATAATCAGCATTAACTCTTATTTATTACTCGCATAATTGGTCTAAAAGTATTATTGTTAAAGGGTTAAAACTACAGTTTTGGGCTCTTATCATCAAGTCCTTCCCCAATTTATTTTCTGCCCACGTGGACATAATGCAAAGGTGGAAAAATACAAATATTTCGCATCGAGCTAATTTGAAGTTGCTGAAATACCAAATCGTTTTGAAACTTTCAAAACCGTAGATAACGCACTTCGCTTCATAGTACAAAATATCAGGATATGGGTGTTTATTGATACTCAATTTCTTGATATGTATCGTGGATATATCTCCCTCTTTGGAGATATTTTAGATTGTTTGATATGCAAATATCGTAGATATATCTAAAATATCGTCAAATATCATGGATATTGTAAATATTTCTTGATATATCACGATATATAATTTATATTTATTTGAAATATAATGATAAATATTAAATAAAATTGTTATCTAAACAAAATATCTCCAAATATCACAATATATCCTAAAATATCAAAAATATTCCGATATTTGTAGTTGTATATATCTCTAAACTTATTACGATATTTATATATCTTTTGCTGAAATCTCGATATTTATCGCAATATTTTTTTTAGGGATTCAGGTAAGACTTTTGATCAGCACCTTCGCATGGTTCTGCAGGGTATAATAGTTTCTGATAGTCCCTGGCTTAGGGGATTTGCAGTGGCGTTTAGCGACAGTTACATTACGCCTTAGCGGGTTAGGTATCTATTGTGCATTTGATGTCTCTGCTTTTGCTTTTGTGGCCTCCCATTTTCAGACTTTAGAACTTTATAACCACATTCTTAGGAGTTGTGGTTCAGTGCCTATGGGTGAGATCTTTGATGATGCTATCAGTGCATTGCGTCTCTGTCTTCCCGATTTTGACCTTGATTCTTTGGCTGTGATGGAAGCTTTCTACGGTAAGATTATTGTTAAACTTGAGAGGGAGTTTGAGTTATCTGCTCGTCAAAAGCAGTCATGGGATGCTTGCAGTCAGAACATGCAAAAAAAATTATATTTGCTATTCCGATGGAGGGACTTAGACAGCGTATGCCACAAGTGGAGTATCGTGCCATTCTTCGGTACCGTCTTATGATTCATCTGTACTCTGATGGTGGTTTTTGCCTTGCATGCAAAAGGAGTAGATTAGATGCTTATGGGGGCCATGCAGCACATTTTAGACATTTTTCGGGTTTTAAATATCGACATGATCATGTTAGAAACATTTTGTGTGATGTATTTTAGAGGCCTGGAGTACAAGTGCAGAAAGAATCTCCTATTAACTTTCTCACTGATCCAAATGAGGGCAGATCGACACTTCGGCCTGCTGATGTCTTGATTTACAGTTGGTCTGAGGGAACATGCATGTGTTGATGTAACTAGAGTCTCTCCGTTGGTAGGGTTGGGGAATGGTGACTTTGAGGTGAGAGAAACAGCTAAGAGAGCAGCGACATGAAAGATTGAGAAGCATGAGGAAGCTTACAGGGCTAACCAACATTATTTCATTCCATTTAGTTTTGACACTTTCGGTTTCTTGGAACAACAATTTGTTGAGCTCCTCAAGAGATTTCAGAAAATTATGGACAGTAATGTTATGACAGCTGGTTCTAATGAGTTTGTGTTTAGAATGATAGGATTTGCTATTCAGAAAAGACTTGCGGCACAGCTTGTTGCATGCTTGTCCTAATTATTTGTAAAATTCGATATCAATATTAATAAACTTTCCACTAAAAAAAAAAAAAAATGAAAGTGAAGCAAACGTTGTACTTTTATTCTTTTTTTTGGATGAAGAGTGTTAGATTAACTAATTTCTCCATAAGCTCGTACTTATGTAGGTGGAAAAATTCTATGAAATGGAGGCTCTGGAGATAAATAGGTGGGACACACCTGAAAATTGGGGTGGAATAATCTCACCAAAGAGTTTGTGAAAGACTTCAATGCAGTACATCATGTTAGTTGACGGTATATCATAATCAACAATTGTTGATGATAATATTATGTTTGCTAATGTTATACATCTTGTTAGTCGATGTTATCATAATCAAGAACTGTTGCTGATAATACTATGTTTGCTAATGCTATATATCTTGTTAGTCAACGGTATCATAATCAACAACTATTGCTGATAATACTGTGTTTGCTAATGTTATACATCTTGTTTGTCGACGATATTATAATCAACAACTGTTGCTGATAATACTATGTTTGCTAACGTTATACATCTTGTTTGTCGACGGTATCATAATCAACAACTGTTGCTGATAATACTATGTTTGCTAACGTTATACATCTTGTTAGTCGACGGTATCATAATCAACAATTGTTGCTGATAATACTATATTTGCTAACGTTATACATCTTGTTAGTCGACGGAATCATAATCAACAACTGTTGTTGATAATACTATGTTTGCTAATGTTATACATCTTGTTAGTCAATGGTATCATAATCAACAACTGTTGCTGATAATATTATGTTTGCTCCTTTGTTGCAGGAGTTAATAACCCAAAAATGAAATATACTTTGCCGAAAGTTTGCAAAAATGAGACATACTTTCATTTGTTTCCAAAAATATATCCAAGTTTCAAAATTGTTTCCATATATGAATTGAATGCTGTCAAATTATTTGAATGGGTTGTACACTAGATTGTTAAGTCCTTCCCCAATTTATTTTCTTCTCACGTGGACATATGAGAAAATGCAGAGGTGGAAAAATACAAATATTTCGCATCGAGCTAATTTGAAGTTGTTGAAATACCAAATCGTTTTGAAACTTTCAAAACTGTAGAGAACGCACTTCGCGTCATAGTACAAAATATCAAGATATGTGTGTTTATCGATACTCAATTTCTTGATATGTATTGTGGATATATCTCTCTCTTTGGGGATATTTAACATTGTTTGATATGCAAATATTGTTGATATATCTAAAATATCAAAAAATATCGTAAATATTTCTTGATATATCACGATATATTATTTATTTTTATTTGAAATATAATAGTAAATATTAAATAAAATTGTTATCTAAAAAAAATATCACCAAATATCACAATAAATTATAAATATCGTCAAAATATCGTCGATATTTGCAATTGTATAT
Source organism: Coptis chinensis (assembly GCF_015680905.1). Lineage (NCBI taxonomy): Eukaryota > Viridiplantae > Streptophyta > Magnoliopsida > Ranunculales > Ranunculaceae > Coptis > Coptis chinensis. The sequence goes on along the minus strand of NC_141456.1, from coordinate 18,106,189 downwards.
ATCTATAAAATTATCGCGATATATCTCGATATTTTGTACTGTGCTTCGGCGTAACGAACAAGGCCAACCAAACTGATAATCTAGTCGGCTAATTTATCTGATGATTTATTCCGAATTTCCTCTTCTAGATTCTCGATCTCTTCTATGCAATTCTTTGAATCGCGTAATCCTAACATCTCAAAGGAAATACATCAAGTAGTGTCGATAAATCCACAGTGAGTTCATAATAACTATGGGAAATAGATTCATTTTGCATCAATAGCCACATCTTGCTTCGACTATAAAAATCTTCAAGAAAAGCTTTGATCATTTGCAATACACATATGAATCTCTTCGAAACACAATTTAGCGGATTTCGGAAGAAAAACTATGCGGCTATGAAGTATTTCTTCAAATAATACTGCAAGAAGGTTTGATTTATTTGCCGATCATCGATCAAGAACAACGTTTGAGAATAGTATTCAATTGTGTTAGAGTTAAGATTTGAGAATGGAGGGAAGAATGTATCAACATACTGGTTGTTGTTACTTGTTAGTTGGGTGATATTTTAGGTGGAGGTCCACCTGTGCAGAAAATAAATTTGGGAAGGAAATAACTTGACGGCATTCACGATTTTGAAACTTGGATGTATTTTTGGAAACAAATGAAAATATGTTTCATTTTTGCCAACTTTCGGTAAAGTATCTTTCATTTTTAGTTCCTTAACTCTTGCCTGCAGCTTTAAGTTCGAGTTGTCTAGCGGATACAAATCAAATAAGATCACCATTTTTTTATTGTAACCGCATCATTTTCATTAGATCCAATATCCTTCTCAAACTAGTCTAGTGAGTCATACTATCCGAGATGCTCCTAGTTACTTCAGTTGTCTGCAAAGCTCTTAATGGATACAAATCAAATGAAGATCGCCCATTTTTTTTATTAGCATATCATATTTTCATTAGATCCAATATCCTTTTCAAACTAGTAGTCCAAATGTCATGTCCAAAGAAGGATCAACCGATCAACTGCATTATCTAGAAAAGTCAAAGTCTTTCTAACAAAATGCGATTTAAACTTCAAATAGCCGAAATTATCTCAGTCAATTATAATTGTTCATAGAACTTGCAAAGACCAGACATGGAACTGAAAAGTGAAAAGTCACTTCCAATGCAGTGATGTTGATACTATCATGACTCATGAATCATGAACAAACTCTCCTCAAGTAATGTGATTTGGTAATGTTGTGTTCTTTACTGGAGCACTCAGCTGTTCCGCGCTTGAGGCTCTATTAAAAGTTTACCATCATGCAACGCTATCTTCAATCCTTCACATGCTCAAACACATGCTAAAAAAAATGAAGTAGGCCTTGTACCTCGACTCGATGAGAATGTGCACATGCAGGTAGTACATACATTGCGATCGCCGTGCGCTGGTCAAGGACTTGTACTCCTAACAAGCTAGGCTCTATGCACATTTGGTGCACAGCAGGATCAAATCAATACCGATATTCATTGACTAATTGTGTTTGGATATTGGAAAAACCGTTCAAAAATTCAGATTCAAATGTGCATTTGTGTTAACCAAATAGTCATTAACTAATCAATCATAGGACGGCTAAGTCCAAAGTTTCACTATCTTTTTCGAGGATCTCAATTCGGGTATATATACAACAGCTGAGAGCCTGAAACAGTACGTACTAGTGTTCACAATGTTTCTATCTTGTTTTCATTTCCTTTGTCTTCTTTAAGGTAAAACACTAGAACATTTCAAACCTTGTAGCCACCGTTATAGATCAAGAGATGACATGTAGGCCCTGATTGTTATGCATAAAGGAAAAGATAACAGAGCATTGTGTGGGTGAGCTATGCCAGACATAAGTTTTCTGAGGTCTACTTTTGTTATTAAGGAAGGAGACATCTTCAAAACTTTGCAACCCCCAACCAACAACAACATATTGATGGATTTCACCTCCATCAGTTCATGATGCTTGTCACCAGAACCTAATGAAATTTATAGAGAAACACTTGGACATTGTCTACGCACTCTCTCGCTCTTTCTTCTAGCTTTTTTTCATGGTGATTAGAGCGAGCAATTCATTCCAAGCACGGGGACCTTTGTACGACATCACATGATGATTGTAAACAAACTTTTTGTGGATAGAGTAACTGAAAAGACTACGTTGGATCATTTGCACTGCACCAAAGAGGAACACAGATTGGACCTTTACCTTTTTCTTCGACACCCGAAAACACTGGGGCCGGCCGTCATCATTTTTAGAACAGAAAGTACGACGTCGCCATTACATTAAAATTAGTCTAGTATACTTTTCTGGTCTCAATAGGAAAGGATGAAATTAAGTTCAACACCTCAAGGTGCACAATGCTGCAATGCATATATTATGGGGATGCACAATGCTGGATATCCAATATTATTTATGAAGACTTAAGTAGTTCGACGATTGACCTAGCTCCCTTTATGGTCCCTAACTTTCCAAAACAACACAAAAGGCACAAACATGAAAGCAAGGTTAATTGAACCATTGAAAGTGTCACAATCGAGTCATAGCAAGATAACCTTAATATATAGACTCGATCCTAGTGCAGTCTTAGCTTCGTAGACATAAAAAGTTATAAAACATACTTTTATATGCCTAAACTTTGAAGAAAGAATCCAACCGTCCAACACTAATTAAATTGGTTAACAAACAGTAATTTTTCATATTTCAAAACTAAATTCCACTTATTATATAGCTTAAGTACTCATTACTACACTTACTTTGCTATGGTAAGTGGTAACCAACCCTAGCTAGCTAGGAAGAAAGATCTTAACATACCAAATGGATCAAATACTTGAACACACACAAAAAAAAACTAGCTATTACATAACTACATAAGTAAACTCCTAATAATAGCTGCTTGGGCACTACTAGTTTCTGTTGTCTCCAATAACACTGATAATCGCTCGCTCAGATCATCGACTTCACGGTGTAAGTTCCTAATGTAGTTACATGTCTCTTGTAGGACCCTAGCTGATGATACCTGTTCCAAATTAAGAATCTTAGTAAATTACTTATTCAATTAAAGTTGATTGTGAAATTTATTATACAAAGTAGTCTAATGTGACACAGAAATAGAAGATATGTATACCTTGTCAGAGCTTCTGTTGCGGAGTTCAGGAAGAAGTTGTTGTAACTTAGAAACAAGATCATTGATCTGATCATCTGAAATTCTAGAACTGCCTGCTGACTGCCTTGAGCGAGATCTTCTGCTTGACATCTTTAAAGCTCAAGTATGGTTGTGTCAGTGATAATTATAAGCTTTAAATTATTGAAAATGAAGGGATGAGAGACAAATGATCGAGTAGAAATTTGTTATGGACAAGGTTATTCGATTGTAGCTATATAGTGATTTAGAGAGAGAACTAGAGAAGGTGTAGGTGTCAAGGGACAAGTTATGGGGAGAGTGATGTAAGTGGTAATGAAGAACTAAGGAGAGAGAGAGCACAATAACACAAGTAGTGATGTTGGGAGTGAAGAAGACAAGTGCATGGGAGAAAGAAGTGGGCTAAGCATGCTTTTAAATAGTTTGAGAGAGAGAGGTAGAGAATCAGTTTTAGAGATATGCCATACTGTCCCTCTCTTTGATTGTCCCCAAGTTGAATTTGGATTTGGGATTTCAAGTGGGTTGAAAGAGAGAAATGCGAGATAATTTTTGCTTGTTTTTCAGCTGACTCCGCGGGCTTCTCTGTTTTGTGTCAGTCTCAACACGCAATGCCATGTTATTTTCATTAGATTTATTCATTTCTCTTGATTTCTTATTAGTAAAATTTAATTAGGTAGTTTGGTTTTGATATCAATCGACTAGTCTTCAAATACATTTTCTCATCATGGAATCCTATGTATACCAAATATACTGGGCATTGCAACAAGTCATCAATGAGCACGCGACCATGCCTGTTTGTCATGGCCAATTTAGCAACGTCGTCGGATTGACCGAGACTGCTGGGCTACTTAACTTTCCTTCTGTTGCCCCCCCCCCCCCCAAAAAAAACACATTGCATTCCACGGAAGACTTTTTATTCCTTCAAAAGAAACACACACACATTGCATTCCACGGAAGACTTTTTTTTTTTCCGATAAACCATCCCAGAGAAGACGAGCTTATGCTAATTGCTCCGGAGATTAGCTGATAAATATTTATTCCTGTTTTAATTACAAGAATAAAAATATCTTACCTCATCTTCCCTTTACTTGTCTGTCTGGGACATAGTTTTGTGAAGGTGGACCAGTCAAACCAGATACAAAACGTTCATATAAAACGCTCATTGGAACATGACACGTGGTTCGCCGTGACCTATGCGTTACAAACCGACCCGATTCCTCGGCAACCATTTGAGTATTTTAATACTTGTAGTGAGCTCAGTTACGGTTAAAGTAGACCAAAATCCCAAAAAAACTTTATTTGTACGATCACACTACATACTTTTCCTGCTTCTTAGATACTCCACCAACGCCGTTTTCAGCTACTGGTGTTCTTCAAATTGAACAATGTGATATGGACATAGAAAGGATATTGTACTTTTTAGAAGAAACTATATATATGCAACTAATGAAAGTTGCAAAAAAGTCCATTTAGAGGCCCTACGTTTTAAAAATTAAGATGTGTGCGTAGGACAAAATGAGAATGGGTTACTATGATGAAATAGATTTTAGCAAGTAAATTAGAATAGGTGATCCAAAGACGACATCATAGTACAAAATATTCCGATATATCGCGATATTTGAAAATATCTATTCAGATTTCAGAGAAAGATATATAAATATCACGAATTAACAATATGTTCAGAGAAATATATGACTGCAACTATCGGTGATATTTCGACGATATTTGTGATATTTTGGGATATTTAAAGATATTTGGTGATATTTTGTGTATATAACAATTTTATTTAATATTTACCATTATATTTCAAATAAATATAAATAATATATCATGATATATCAAGAAATATCCACAATATCTACGATATTTTGGATATATCCACGATATTTGCATGTGAAACAATGTCAAATATCTCCAAAGAGGAAGATATATCCACGATATATATCCAGAAATTAAATATCGATAAATACTCATATCCTGATATTTTGTACTATGGACGACATACGCAATTGGGATGCTAAAATTTTACGCAACAGCGAAGGGAGTTATCCTGAGGTAGCACAGACCTACACTTGAAGACTAGGTTTTTACTAGTTCAAAAACCTCAAAATCTATTAAGTTTGTATAGTATAGAGTATATTTGTCTTTGAATCCACATAAATTTTGTATTAAGGACTGGATTATTCCATTATTGAATTCTATTTGCTAGTCGTATATGTTAGTATTTTTTTTTTTTTTTTTTTTTTTTTTTTTTTTTTTGTAGGCCCATGCATACGCACCGGCTCTTTTGAAAAATATTTAGATTTTTTTTAGAAAATTAGTACTACCGTTTTAGTCACTAATCCGTTTTAATTTTCTAACAAATTGTTTTAAATGAAGTTTTAATTAAATTTTAAAAGCCCGTTTTTTCAATTGGGAGAGAGATCCTGTTTTAATAGGAGAATAATTTCCGTTTTAATTAGATATGCTAGATTTTATATTTTTAATAGGAGAAGAATTTCCATTTTAATAGGAAAATTATTTCCGCTTTAATTAGAAGTATTATGATTATAATAATAATAATAAATCTCATTTTTCAAATAGGAGAAAAATTTCCGTTTTAATAGAAGATAACGTGGAATTTTAATAGAACTCAAAAAATACACCTTGTGGGAACTTTAAAATTAAGATATAGATAGATATATGTTTTCTTCGAAAATTTTATTAAATCCTAATATATAATGTAGCCCATGTAAGTTCATGTTATCTCTCTGAACTAGGATAAAAGTTTGGCACCTAGCTTCTTTTACCAAAAAATAGTTTGGCACCTTCTATATATTAGTATATATCATGCATGAATCAGAGTTCACTCTTAATGTGACGGAGGCAAACACCTGTGCAGATCATGATACTCGATCAATTAACTTCCTCCTGATATACTTTTAAGTTTTAATGAAGTTATAGCATAGTTGGTTTTGGTTAAAAAGCAATTAATCGTGTAAAAGGGCGTCATTCTTGCATGGATCAAAATTTTCATTTGAGAATGGCTAGAGGAACATATGGACATATGGTTATCATCAGTATAATGAACCCAAATAAATCATTTTGATGTGAAGGTTGATGATATGTGGAGTCTCTTTTACATTGTTAAATCACAAATCAAAATCAGTCCTTTGTGTTTTCTGTTGGCATTCACAGAGTCGCTAGAATAAAAAACATGAGAAAATCCTCATGTTACACTTGAAGCCATGTCTACTGATCACGTGCTACATACAGAACTAAGGTCTACTGGTCACGTGCTACGTCAACGAATTTGCACTAGTTAATGGTGACAAAGGGTACCCAATTGCCCGACATTACCTGAGCCCGGATTATTCAGGTAAGGGACTAAGGGCCCCTCCTTATTGACCTATAGGTGCTTGAATAAGTGAGTTTTCTAGTAACAAGTAGGTTCGATATCTTTGTGACATGATTGGCTCGGGTTGGGTCCGGTAGGGTCCAATTTTCTCTTCTTTGAAGCTGAGCATGGCCTGAAGCCCTGAACTGCTTAAAGTGTTAAAGTTTTGAGGACATTGGTGTTATTTCCAATATTGTTGGTAACATAATAATGTTGTAAATTCGACATTTAGATCGACATTATTAAGTAATTATTGGCATCACTGTCCAACAAGATTCCCATTTCATGCTATTGTGAAACCGTACCACATTTGCATGCTAACACAAAAGATGGCCCATGGCACACTCTTGCACATGGTGCATGCTCGCCTGCTTTCAAAGTTGGTCTCTGGATGGATAGCTCAAATTATTTTCAATTTTCAGAATGTTTGTAACTTGTAAGCACAATAAGATTTAATAATTATAATTTTTCAACCGGTACAAGTAGGCGGCCTAACCGGCTGGTAGGGTGTCAAACAAGTAGCCAATATGGGCTCTATCTTAAACTTGACCCGAGTGAAATATATCAGATAAGATATGTGTACATTTTTTTTCCCAATAAGAAGATACGTGTTATGTGTACATGAGTAAAAAAAAATAATTATTACAATTGTGTTATTTTGTGTTGGGCACTTCTCAAACCAACGTGAATTTCACTTGTTGCAAATTTTCAACATTTTCAGCCTTTCTCTTCTTTTCTATTCTCCTCTCTTCCACCATTCTAAATCTTAAACCATGAAAACTATATCCTAACACTAATATTAAACACTAGGGCTGAATAATATGCATGTGTGACTATTTGAATATGCGTGCATGTGTACAATAAAAATTCGAACACCACTAGGCTTAAAACAACCCGGCCAGGGTCGATTCGTTGTGCAAAAACCAAATGGTGCGGTAACAGAATAATGCGGGTTCTGACCGAAGTCAAAACGATGTGGTATGTCGTTTGGGATTTGGACTTAAAAAAAAAATTACACCGGTCAAGAGGCCAAAAAACAGAACTTTATATTTTTTCAAAGTTCAAATCCCAAACGACTTGGCCAAGTCGTTTGGGACTTAATCCAAACGGTGTGACTACACCGGTAAATTTTTTTTTAAGTCCAAATCCCAAACAACATGGCCACATCGTTTTGGACTCGGTCGGTGTGATGGTGTGACCGCCGTTTGGTTTGCACAACGAATGACCTAGTCTTCGTCGTTAAGCCTGGTGTTCGAATTTTCTCATTCAAACCATCGCATTACACATGCATATTCAACCCTAGTGTTTAATGTTAGTGTTATGATATAGTTTTCATGGTTTAAGATTTAGGATAGTAGAAGAGAATAGAAAAAAAAGAGAATGACTGAAAAAGTTACAAGTTTGCAACAAGTGAAATTCACGTTGGTTTGGAAGGTGCCCAACACAAAACAACTTTTTGGGACCAATAACACACTTGTAATAATAATTTTTGTTTTTGGGGTCTGCCCAACACAATATGGGTCCGAGAGTAACAGGACCCAAAAAAAAAAGGAAAAAATTTTCTTCCAATGATGTTGGGTTAGATTGCCCATCGTTGGAAGAGGTGGTGTAAGCCACCCGTTGGTATATTGACGGGCATTCACTGCGTAATAGCTTGGCATTGGCCGCATTGCTAAGCCTTTTGGGCAGATTCCCAACTCGTTGTACCAACGAAATTCCCAAAAATGGAAGTTTAAAAAATAAAAATAAAAAATAAATAAATAAATTATCACACGCGTGCTAAGTGGTTCTCAGTTGCAAATGGCACTCTAATCGGCCATGACCGTTTGAGCCTACCCATGCGTCTTTTAGAAACAGAATCTAGTCTAACCAGGACCTAATCTGGGACCCGGAAGTTATTTTTCCATTGGCTAAAATAGACAAGTACGCCCATGATAATTGTCATCAATGGTTTGCCCCCGATTCTTTCTCAATTTATATTTTTATTTTTGGCAAGATGAGCTCATCAATCTTGCCTTAAGATTTATAGATTCTGTTCCGTACGTAACTAGGCAGAAGATAGTGTATTATATATAAGAGGTCGGATCGTCTCTACCGGGTGGAAAATTTTAACTATTACACCTTATAAAATATTTTTGACATTTAACACCCAAAATAAAAGTGTTACTTAAAACCAAAAAACAACATTGTAAAAAATCACTACAAAAAAAGAAAGATTCGATGGAAAATAAAAACAAATCTCTACCATTTTGTTTTCAAAAATGTTCCCTCTCTTTTTCAACAAGATTTTTATTATTACTTTATTGAAACTACCAAATTTTCCATTGAAATAGAAAACCATATTTGGATTTGAATGAAAGTCGAAAATGCAATCATAAATTATCACATAACTTCACAACGCATTTGATTAATACTCAAGAAATAATTCAAAAAACTGATTAAAACTCAACTTTAAGTAAAAAAGATGAAATTATTCAAAAATATGATTAAAGCTCAAAACCCAATCATCAAATTACTAATTTGTAAATATCGCATTGATCCCGTAGAAAGAAATTTAATTAATTTTCAACCCAATATTGAAATTAAATGTCAATCAGAAGTTATTGATGTTTATTACAATTATAGTGTTTAATTTGATGACTTGATTTGGTATATAATTAAAAGTGATCCGTCCCATGGAAACTCCTCAATTGAATAATTAAAAAGAGATTTAAAATATGTATGAGGAAGAAAACGCATCAAGGGTGGGTGACGAGGGAAAGGAAGAAGAAGACTTCTTTATTATCTTATTCTCTTTACAATTTCACCATTTACTTTTCTCTTGGGTTCATAAGACACGTGGGATACACATTGACTAACATAATATTCTTTTTTTGTAATGATTTTTTTTTTTTTTTTTTTTTTTTTTTAAGTAACACTGTTACTTTGAGTGTTAAATAAAGGGACACATGTCAATAATATTTTGTAAGGTGTAATGGCTAATGTTTTCCACTCGGGTGGAGAAGATCCGGACTCTATATATAATATATATGAACATCAACTTGCAAATAATTTACATTTTCTCATATATATATATATATATATATATATATATATATATATATATATATATATATATATATATATATATATATATATATATAGGGGTGGGATAGAGGCAGTCACAGTCACTGTAGCCACATTCTACGCACAGTCGATCCAATCCACCGATCTGTTTCGATATAGTCTATTCTCGGCCGTTGATATTTTTAGAGCTCTAAAAATCAAAACAGCTCAATAACAAAATCGATAATCTTACGAAGGGTTTTCTCTCTCCTTCTCTCTCCCCAATTTTCTCCGAATTCAAACCAACGCCTCCAAATTCAACACCTCCAACACAAAATCAAACAACGAATCTGGCATGTGTGCTTCTCCATCTCACATCCTCCAACAAACTCGTGTTGTTTTGAGTTTTACATTTTGGTTTTTAATCTTTGCATAGATCTCTTCTTCATCTCCTCGATTGTTAAATAAAGTTTGCATTTTTTTTTTTTATCATTTAATATATACTAAGTGGGCTCATTCTGTTTTTGTAAGTTGGATGGATATCATAACTCAGTAGGTGTGGCATTGCTTTTAAGATGTTCTTCCGATTCATTTGGGTTTTACTTTGTTTTAGGTTACACTCATATTTGTGCCAATTAATGCGTTTGAACTCATTATCATCAAGGTAAGTCATTGTAGTTAAATAACTACTTGTAAATGCCTAATTTGAATGTTGGCAATATGAAGTAGGTGCGTGACATTATATTGTTTTTTAGTATATATGACAAACTCATATATTACACATTCTTTGGGACAAAGGCTATGTTGAATATTGTTATGCACATCATATAGCGTTGATGTGCACATTGTCTTGTAGAATGGCAGAAAGTTGTTGTTGGAGTTTTATTTCTTAGTTTGCTTTGCAAGTTTATGTGTATTTTTTGATCCAAGGGAGCTAGGTATGCCCTTTGTTAACTTAATAAACTATTACATATCCAGTCACTAGCTCAAAGCGTATAAACATAATGGCATTGATCAAAGATAAAATGGAATACATATCTTGTATAAGTGAACTCTAGAACAAGAAACAAAGGGAGCAATTTTTAGTTTTAAGAAAAGACGTGATGTCAACCATTTGTTTATTAGGATTTTCTTTTTCCCCTAAATTTTTGGATATACTTTGTTTTATAATTACTTATGTTGTTCATCAGATTTTGTTGCAAGTAATACCTTTTTCATTTCCTATCACGTCTTATTTTTTAGGTGCACAACCAAGATATTTATGGAACTAAGTTTTTTCGCTTTTCTCCTCCGCTACTAACTTATTCTTGAGAAAGAAAGTTGGTCTTAATGCAAGGGCAAAGGAAATACCATTGATTCCTTTGCTAAACGCTCGAAGTTAGAACATGCTTCTAGTTCTTTGTCACTATGCCGTTGTTCACAACCGTCTTGGAACAATATGCTAAATCCAGAGAGAAAGCCGGGTTAACGGATTGTTTATGACCACCACATGACTCAAATTTTGCATTTTCTAATTTGATGTTGGTCATGAGGGGAGGAGCTTGGGTGGCTGGTGTTTAGGTGAAGCTAGCTCCAATGAGAACGCTTGAAACCACCGTAGCTAGCCAAAAAGTTGAGCATCCATGGCCATCCTTGAATACTTGTCTTTGGATCCGGGTCCCGTGTTGGATGGAAGGCAATATGAACCAACCAATATTTTATCTCTCGAGAGTGTTAATTTAAACCTAAGTAGCAATCAGTCACAAATGGACCCTTATTCATGCAGAATTTCAGTTCTCTGTTCCTCAAAGCTTGTACTTAAATGAAGGATATTACGGAAACAAGGGTGGTCGGGATCTTTCTCTTTGTGTGTCCTTGATCCTCATCTATATAAAAACAAATTAGTTTTAACACCTTCGAAGGTTGAATGGGTGCAAAACTTCGTGTTGTTTTTCTTTTACATTATATTTCTTTTGGACTTTGAAAGTTATTGTTTATTTATTTTTATTTTTTTTCAATAAACAAAAGTTGTTGTTTAATGTACTAAAGAGATGGTTCCTTTTTTTTGGTTAATTGGAATTAGTATTTATCAAGGCAAATATGTCTTTGGAGATTGAATACATGGTTCATCAAACCAACTTAATGCTTGTTGAGGGAAGTCAAGAAGTAAGAAAACACTAAAACACTCGAGTCTTTTCCTTTTACATAAGCTCTTTGACAAAACTTCAAAAATTATGATGATCCTCTAAATTTGTAGAACTAGATGATACACTCCTTGTAGATACTTCTTCAATGTGATGCTTCTTTTTGTTTCATTCATCTAGTTTGCATTTAGAAAGTTTCGTTATAAGAAGTTCCAAACTTTTTTGTCACTATATCGTTAAGAAAACCTCGCTAAAAGGAGTAAAAGACAAACGAGTTGGTTTGATGTTTTGTCCTTTACTTTGAATAACAAAATGAAGGAACTTTGATGATAAAGACTTATTCTACATTCCTTGGCAATCAGCCAATCAATATCCAAAGCAACTTAACCAAAAATAAAATGGACTTTCCCTTTTAAAAAATTGTAACGAAAACAAATAGAATCCAAACACCAAGCACACATAGCAATAGAAGAAGAACTATAACGTTTAACATTTCTTCCATATTTCTTTCTCTTTCGAGTTTCAACAAAACAAAATAGCTTCCAAAGTAAATAAATGAAAGCTCATAAAGAGATAGATCCTCTCTCTTCTCTCAGTACACAAAGGCCGTATACATACGGCTATGTTTTAATATATCTTCATTTACTACTACTATAATACTTAAAAACACGAAGTCTTCACTCTTCTTTGAATTTGGGCTTCCAAATAATCTACAAGCCTCCGGAGATCATATGTTTAAATTAACAGCTCGAGAAATCAAATAACTAATTGGTTTCTAGTAGTAGCCATCCAACACACTTGGACCGCCCGATCGGCAGAAAGTATTCAAGGATGGCCATGGATGCTCAACACTTGTAGCCTTCTTTATCAAGACCATAAGCAATAGCAGCAGTTGGCTCATTAATGATACACCAAGACATTAAGTCCAATTATAACCCCAAAGATCCTTAGTAACTTGGTGGTCATCATTAAAGTAAGCTAATCGACACTAACAACGGCATAGTGACAAAGATCTAGAGGCAATATATACTTAGACAATATAGCACCTTGTTTTCAAGGAGAATTTCATCACTCTAAGTTTGTCATCCAATTTTCTCAGTTCATTGCTGAATCAATGGACCCAAAAACCAAAAATTAGTTCCATAAATATGCAAAGGATGGGACCTAAAAATTCTAAGACGTTGATTACCAAACTTTTATTGGAAAATTGTACTTGAAATCTAACATCATCTAATTATTTATCATAATTCCAATTATATGTTCAAAAAAATATCCACATACTTTTCTAATATTGAATAGAACAGATGTTGTATATAAATTTTTTTCTAAAAGCATAATCTTTTGAAACATAATATATAGCTCTTCCGAAAATTAAACTAAAAGCATATGTTGAGGTGCCTTTTACAAGATAAATACCATTATCGAAAAAAAAAACAAAAAAACAAAAACTATACCTGTGTATATAGTGAGTATCTATTGAACTATTTTAAAGCATACCCATGTCTATGGAGAATTCACATGTTTTGTTTTTTTTCTATTGATGGGCAAAATTCAGCTAGAAATTATCTTCTGAACTCTGAACGATGATAAGATAAGTGTGAGAAAACGCATATAATGTAAGTAACCTCTTCTACAAGTTTGTTGGAGTCCAAAAGACTTCATATTGTTTTGAGTTTGTCATATATATTGCAAAACAACATGTAATGTTTTGAGACACCTACTTCATATTGCCAACATTCAAATTAGGCATTTACAAGTAGTTATTTAACTACACTGACTTACCTTGATGATAATGAGTTCAAACGCATTAATTGGCACAAATATGAGCTGTAACCTAAAACAAAGTAAAACCCAAATGAATCAGAAGAACATCTTAAAAGCAATGCCACACCTACAGAGTTATGATATCCATCCAACTTACAAAAACAGAATGAGCCCACTTAGTATATATTAAATGATAAAAATAAAAATGCAAACTTTATTTAACAATCAGAGATGAAGAAGAGATCTATGCAAAGATTAAAAACCAAAATGTAAAACTCAAAACAACACGAGTTTGTTGGAGGATGTGAGATGGAGAAGCACACATGCCAGATTCGTTGTTTGATTTTGTGTTGGAGGTGTTGAATTTGGAGGCGTTGGTTTGAATTCGGAGCAAATTGGGGAGAGAGAAGGAGAGAGAAAACCCTTCGTAAGATTATCGATTTTGTTATTGAGCTGTTTTGATTTTTAGAGCTCTAAAAATATCAACGGCCGAGAATAGACTATATCGAAAACGGTCGGTGGATTGATTGGATCGTTTGTCGTAGAATGTGGCTACAAATGATCGGTCTCTATCCCACCCCATATATATATATATATATATATATATATATATATATATATATATATATATATATATATATCGGTTAGGCTATAGTACCACCCTTATCTCACATCCCTCCTGGTCTCTCAGATCTCTTCTCAAGATCATCAGATCTAATTCACTCAAAAATTGCGAAATTTCAAAATTTCAAACTATTTCAAAAACAAAAAAAGGAAAAAAGGAAAAAGCGCAAAATTGGGTTCTTCTTCTCCACGCGAAATTGGTTCTTCTTCTCCACGCGTATTTGCCTTCTCTCCTCAATTTATCTACTGTTTCATTATAAAAGAGATAACTTTACTATCCCCTCTCCTCAATTTATCTATTGTTATTAATTTCTTGGTGTAATTTTCTTAGATAGGAATGAGTTGACATTTTTTTGTTCTAATTAGACATTGTATGTATAAAGTGGTCTTTGACTTTGTTGCCCAAATTAGCCAAGCTTTATTAGTGCAATTTAAGGGTGGGGGTTTTTCAGATTTTTAACTAGTATTTTCGGTGAACTCTGTCAGAATTAATTGGGATTTTCTTCTATTTAAGTTATTTACACTATTTATGTACATTGGGATTTTTGTCTGTTTAAGTTATTTTTATTTTTTCCTTCATACAGTGAAATTCAATATATAAATGAGGTGCCCTATATGTGGAAGTTCAGTATTTAATAGAGTCTCGAGAACCAAAAGGAATCCTGGACGACCTTTTTGTGTTTGCGAAAAAAAATCTGAACATTTACCTGATGATAAGAAATGTAGTTATTTTAAGTGGGCGGATGAAGAAAATAATTGTGGAAGCTCATCGTCGTCAAATATCACTGATGAATTGAAATATAAAAATTCTTCTGTTCTAGCTCCAACATTTTCCCCAACTGAGAGTCGAGCTTCTATTTACACAAGGAGGATAACGACTGATTCGAAAATTCACTCAATCGGAATGTTAATATTTAAGTTGCTGTTGGTCTATCTTCTCTTAGCGGTTTTGTGTATTATCAAGTGGCTAGTTAAGGTGTTATTGTCTTAGACTGGACATTGGATTTGAAGGTGTCAGATGTATTATTACTTGATGGTAGATGGAATGAAACTATATAATGATTATGGTGTATTGGGTGTGAAAGGGAGGAGATTTTCACTATGTCGTGTGGTGTTGTCGATGATGAGTTATCCTAAGTTGGGTTTTTGGTGGAAATTGTGGAGGAGTGCTCGACTTCAGTTGCTTTGGATGTAGCTTCTGGTTTGAATGATGTTGCTATGGAGGTAACCATCAGTTAGACTCGGGGATTTAGAACTGTATCTTCGGGAAATTCAGGTGTATTTGGCTAGTAGTTTGGATTTAGTATGTGTAAATCTTGGAAGAAGTATTATTTTGAGTAAAAGTTAGTATAATCTCTGTTTTATTTGGTATTTCATTTGTGTTTTGTTCTATGATTATTTATGTTTATTTTTACTTGTATGTGTTTGTTGCATTTCGTCGCACTTTTGAATGGACGTAGCTTTTCAGAGCTTCTTTTACAAGTTTCTGCACTCAGTTATTTCGTCTCTGTTGTGACAATGAACTTTGAATGGACGTAACTTCGGTTATTTGAGCTTAAACGAGCTTCTTTCCACGTGTTTCTGACTTTTCGGTTATTTCGTCTCTGTTGTGACAATGAACTTTGAATGGACGTAACTCAGTTATTTCAGAGCTTCGTCAGAGCTTCTTTCACAGGTTTCTGCACTCAGTTATTTCATCTCTGTTATGACAATGAACTTTGAATGGACGTAACTCAGTTATTTCAGAGCTTCATTAGAGCTTCTTTCACAGGTTTCTACACTCATTAAAATCCAGTTTCAAATTACCTTTAGGTTTCTCTGTAGTATTAAATTTTCTTTATCTTACACACACTGTTGCATTCTTTAACCCACCAACATTTGGTTTTTATTTTTATCTAGAAGCAAACAATATTTGGAGGTGTTAATATCTTTAGTATTTGTGTTCACAAGTTGAGTAATTGGTTTGATTCAATGGTTGCCGCAAAGAATTTTTGTTTCAGTAGAGAGGGTGGCATCACTGGTTTGTCTTATGTTGTGGTCTCACATATGTGGTGGGAGGCAAATTATACAGCCAGCATAGCTGCTACATTTGGAGCCAGACTAGCAGTAGGATTATATCTTGTTTACTAGGCAAACTTCGCGACACTACTGAGACAAACTCTTATGCAAGGACATTTGAAGTTGGAATTGTTTAATAGTACTAAGAAAATAAACAAATAAAATTGAAACAAAAGGGTTACCCCAAGTATCTTTTGACAAGAGGCCTAAACAAAAGCATCTCAAGCTGATAGAAAGCAATTTTGTTGCATTTCTCTGTATTGCTGCTAGCCTGTTTCACAGTTTCAAAACTTTGACAGGCAAAACGCAAAGCAAAGGCTCTTTCAACTACATAGACTTCCATAGTTCCACGTTCTTTCCTATACAACTATTTAAATACTTGATTATCAGAGTATGAATCCATGTGTCAGATGTCATGAGCTAACTTCAGAAATAACCATTATAGACCACATCGCCCAATATATCAAGCAAAATAAAATACAGTACCCTAGCAATGAACTTCCTCACGGCAGAGCCATCAAGTCTCTTCATCAATGATAGTAGTTGCAATGGAAAAATGACAACATCATAAGATTAAATATCATCCAAATTTAATACCCCATCTGGATGATATTTTAGAAAATTACACATCGATCATATAACTAAGGGCCTCAGCTGATGTCCTATGCTCATTTTGCAGGTATACTCTCCAACCCCTACAAATCCAAGAAAAGACTGGAATCAATATACCATGTCTAACATAAGTTACTCAAGACAGCACTAAACGAAAGTAAAAAATAATAATGAAAACTATCTCGTAAGTCCATAACTATTATGTCAATCAGTGTGTCTATGTCCTTTGGGAGTACATCTATTCCATTTACCTTTCGTGCTACTAAATGTATGTGGGTTCATGCAAAAAATCAAGCTACGTATCAAAATATTGAACTCCACCATCTCCACAGTTGAGTCAAATGGAACAATATAAGTAGAGACCGACTTGTTTCCATGAAATAAGGGTTGCTCCTTTGGGGTTAAAAACCTAGAGGACTTTCCACACTTGTCAAGAGGTTAATATATCCAAGAGCAAGTCCCCAAGGTGGCAAATAGAAACTCACTAAATAAAATGAGTTTAATAGAACAAACATAAGTTATAAAAGATATATGTAGCACACCTTGTATTCAACAATCACAGAGGGGAAATCAAGGGACACAGAACAACACTTGACCCAGCATGAACACCTTTAACATGGGACATCTTTATAGTTATAGCTAGTATACAAACTCAATATTGCATTGTTCACAAATATGTTATTTTCTCCACTCAAGTTTCTTAAATTGTAACCATGTACAACTTTTCCAAATTTAAGAGCTCTTAAGTTAGAACAAGTTGATAAAACTGTAACACGTGTTATCGAACTAGGCCTAACATCCATAGACATGAAAGTTACCAAGGCTTCCATATCTAAACCACTCTTAACAAGTCCAGACATCAATGAAGTCCATGACACAACATCTGGGACCAATATAGAATCAAATATTCGACGCGCAGATAAAATATCATTAGAACTAATGAACAAATGAATCAAAGAGTTTTGAATAAAGCTATACTAACATTTCATAGTGATATTCGACGACGACGAACTTCCACAATTATTTTCTTCATCCGCCCACTTAACATAACTACATTTCTTATCATCAGGCAAATGTTCAGAATTTTTTTTGCAAACACAAAAAGGTCGTCCAGGATTCATTTTGGTTCTCGAGACTCTATTAAATACTGAACTTCCACATATAGGGTACCTCATTTATAGATCGAATTTCACTGTATAAGGAAAAAAAAAATCTTAAATAGACAAAAATCCCAATATACATAAACAGTGTAAATAACTTAAACAAAAGAAAATTCCAATTAATTCTGACAGAGTTCACCGAAAATGCTAGTTAAAACTTTGAAAAACCCCCCACCCTTAAATTGCACTAATAAAACTTTGACAATTTGGGCAACAAAGTCAAAGACCTCTTTATACATACAATGTCTAATTAGAACAAAACAAAATGTCACACCAAGAAATTAATAACAGTAGATAAATTGAGGAGAGATGATAGTAAAGTTGCCTCTTTTACAATGAAACAGTAGATAAATTGAGGAGAGAAGGCAAAGACGCATGGATAAGAAGAACCAATTTCGCGTGGAGAAGAAGAATCCAATTTCGTGTGGAGAAGAAGAACCCAATTTCGTGTTTTTTTTTTTTTTTTTGTTTTTGAAATAGTTTGAAAATTTGAAATTTCACAATTTTTGAGTGAATTAGATTTGATGATCTTGAGAAAAGATCTGAGGGACCAGGAGGGGTGTGAGATAAGGGTGGCACTATAAGGGTGACACTATAGCCTAACCGTAATTCTCTAAAAAGTAGCTACTTAAGTTAACTTAAAATAAGTATGTACGTAAAACTTCACCTACAAAATGAATTCAAACCTAATTTTTTGTGGTTATGAAGCACTCACCATAATGATTATTTTTCCAAAATTTCAGCTCATTTGGAAACCTCTAACGTAGATAAAAATTATTGTCATCTTTAAAAAGAAATATAACGGTCCAGAAATGTTAAATTTTTATAATTGTTTTTTGCCAATGTTAGAGGTTTTCAAATGAGCTGAAATTTTGTAGAGATGATCTTAATATTGAGTATATCATATCCACAAAAAAATAGGTTTAAATTCATTTTGTAGGTGAAATTTTACTTACGTACTTATTTTAAAGTTAACTTAAGTAGCTACTTTTAAGAGAAGGATTGTATATATATATCTTAATATTAAAGCTCCCACAAGGAGTATTTTTCGAGCTCTATTAAAATTCCACATCATCTCCTATTAAAATAGAAATTTATCTCATATTTGAAAACGGAAATATTTTTTTACAACGGGAATTTCTCTCGGAAATCCTTCTCCTATTAAAACAAAATCTCTTTCCTAATTGAAAAAACGGGTTTTTAAAACTTTATTAAAACTCCATTAAAAACAATTTGTTAGAAAATTAAAACAGATTAGCGACTAAAACGATAGTCTCAGTTTTCTAAAAAAAATCTAAATGTTTTCAAAAGAACCGGTGCGTATGCACGGGCCTACAAACTAGTATATATATATACAAAATTGACATACACAATCCTACCTACCTACATAATGAACTAAAAGCTTATTTTATAGGGATGCGATCTCTACAACATGGAGATTATCTCTACAAAAAATCAGCTCCTTTGAACATGTCTAATCCTACTAAAAATTGAGTTCAAATTAGAAATCTATCTGACGGTCCAGAATTTTAACACTCTTTTGACAAGACTAGACATATCCGATTGAGCTGATTTTTTGTGGAGATACTATCCATGGTAAGGAGATAATATCTACCAAAAATCAGCCCTTAGAGCAATGTACAAGTCCGCTTTTGGATTGCGTATGTCATTTCTGTATGTCAACGTAGCCAGCCCGATATATATATCTTTTGAATTTTGATTCAATAAATTTTACAAGTATATTCAAGTTGTACTTGTAGTAGTATCCTCTCACCCTCATGCCAAAGAGACAATATTCTCATTTCGGCATTTACTTGACAAATTGGGATGGACAGAAACCGTAACCATATTATGCTAAAATTATTCCATCCCAAATTCTAGGTGTGCCACATCCAAATGATGGGAGCTGGGGCCCCAGGGCACTCGCTCTCACCCTCAACTTCGTAAACAAAAAAAAAAAGTTTTACTTTGAGTGTTTGGATGAAACTAAGAAGTGGTAACCCAAAAACAGTATAAAAGACTAAATCCCATCGTACTCCTCACTTTCTCACAAGTCAAGACAAATTTAAAAATATCATCACTCAACAGTATTTGCATAATTACCTCCAACTAAAAACCCAAACCCATAACCCACAAAAAGACAAAAAAAAAAAAAGCACAGCATAGACCGAAACAAAAAACTCCAATACTCCAAGATAAATAACGAAACAAAAATCCCGGTACTCGATTTTGACTCTTTGCCTCTTATTTATTCTAAAGTCTTCTAGGTAAGTCTAATATTATTAAATTTCTTGTCTTAGTTTTTATCTTTTCATGTTGATTCCTAAATCATGTTTTTTTAATTTTTTTTTGTATTCTTTTTGTAAATTCATTAAACCACATATTTTTATTTAATTTTATTTTGTGAATATCATAATAACATTGGCGGTTTATTTTAATTAGTGCAATTTCAATTCAATTGATTAATGGTTTATTTTAATTATTTAAACAGATATGTTAAAGTTTTTGATCAAAGGAAAGTCGTTACCCGCTCAACCTACTCAGCCACCTAATAACACAAATAATGTTGCTAGTGTTGAAGTAGGATCCTCCTCAAAGCGAAGTCACCAAGAAACTGAGGATGGTGGTGTTGAACAAATCACGTCAAAGAGGGTTCAACGTGAAGAACTTGACTTGTCTAGTCTTCAGGGAGACCCTGCACTGAGGAAAAAGATTTCAGATTATCATCCTAATGATCAAGACTCGGTGAGAAGAGCATATTTGCTTAGGGGTCCTTGCCAAATTAATCATGCTTTTCCTCCAAGAACAATAGGCAAGAGAATCCGATTTTCGAAAAAGAGTGGTATGAGGAATTTAGTTGGTTGGAATATAGTATTCACGAGGATGCCGCGT
The DNA here is from genome assembly GCF_015680905.1 of Coptis chinensis. Classification (NCBI taxonomy): domain Eukaryota; kingdom Viridiplantae; phylum Streptophyta; class Magnoliopsida; order Ranunculales; family Ranunculaceae; genus Coptis; species Coptis chinensis. The sequence continues at coordinate 18,085,395 of NC_141456.1, read as the reverse complement.
TTTGTCTATATTGTTATCTCTTTAAACCTAATAAGGGGGCACAAGGAGGTGGGGATGTTTTTTCTCACAGGGGGTTTACTAATTGGGAAAGGAAAACCAAATTAAAAGAGCACATTGGAGGACCAAATAGTGCTCATAATATTGCTTACGTGGGCAGCCCGGCTTTGTTAAATCAAGAGCAGCATATCGAGACATTTCTTCACAAACAATCTGACCAAGTTCGAAGGGATTATCGAATACACCTAACTGAATAACTGATTGCATTAGGTTTCTTTTGAGACAAGGTTTAGCTTTCCGTGGCCATGATGAATCAGATGAGTCGATCAATAAAGGTAATTTTCTTGAACTTATACAGTTTTTGAAAGATCATAACGAAGTCATTAAGAAAGTTCTTGATAATGCTTCTAAAAATCGGAAATTGACCTCACCTGATATCCAAAAAGATATTGTGAATTCGGCCGCCGTGGGAAACTACAAATGCTATTCTAAAAGATTATGGAAATTCATTATTTGCTATTTTAGTTGATGAAGCACGTGATATATCAATTAAAGAGCAAATGGCAGTTGTTTTACGTTATGTCGACAAGAAAGGTTGCGTGATTGAGAGATTTTTTGGAGTTGTGCATGTTAAGGAAACTAGTGCAGTAACACTTAAAAAGGCAATCGATGAGTTGTTCTCCAAGCATGGGTTGAGCATATCTAGACTGCGTGGACAAGGGTATGATGGGGCCAGCAATATGCAAGGTGATTTGAATGGCCTAAAAGCACTTATAATGAAGGAGAATGAGTCTGCATTTTATGTTCATTGTTTTGCTCATCAGCTTCAGTTAGCCCTTGTATCAGTTGCAAAGAACCATGAGTCAATCGCTAACATTTTTAGTATTCTCTCTAATGTGGTAAATAATTGTTGGAGCATCATGTAAGCGACGGGATATGTTCATGCGATGCAATGAAGGCTAGAGTTGTTGCAGTTACAAAGCGGAGAAATTTCATGTGGCAAAGGGTTGAATCAAGAGACTAGTCTTAAAACGATCCGGGTGACACTTTCGATGGGGCTCACACTATTATACACTTCTTGGCATGATAACCACTTATGGTTCAAGAGTTGATGATGTGCTTGATAATGTAGCGTAAAAATGGTTCAAGCTCGGAACAAAGAGGTGAGGCTTACGGATTATTGGATTCATCAATGTCTTTTGAATTTATCTTCAATTTGTATTTGATGAAAGCGATACTAGGAATTAGCAATGATTTGTCAAAGGCTTTGCGGCGTGAAGACCAAGACATTGTCAATGCCATGGCTCTTGTTAAAATAACAAAGGTAAACTTTACAGCGATGAGAGATGATGGATGGGATAGTCTTCGATCAAGTTTCTTCACTATGTGCCAAACATGATGTGGTTGTTCCAAATATGGAAGAGAGGTATATGGCTCGAGGGAGGTCTCGATATATAAGGAAACACCAATTTACATTACTATCGTGTTGGATTATTCTATCATTGTATAGATTTGCAACTTCAAGAGTTAAATGACCGGTTTAATGAAGCAAACACAGAATTACTTCTTTGTATGGCATGTCTTGATCCTAGTGAATCGTTTGTTTCTTTCGATAAGCAAAAGTTGATCAATTTTGCTCGACTTTATCCCGATGATTTTTCAGAGATAGATCAGATGGAATTAGCGGATCAGCTTGAGAATTATATTATTGATGATTTCGATACTAAGTTTGGTACAGTAAATGGAATTAGCGACCTAGCTAAAAAAATGGTTGAGACGAAGAAAGACATTGTGTACCCACTTGTTTATTTGTTGATTAAGTTGGCGCTGATTTTACCTGTTGCTACTGCCACTGTGGAGAGGGCATTTTCTGCTATGAATATCATAAAGAATCGTCCTCGGATGGCCAAATGATTGTTTAATAACATATATTGAAAAAGAAGTTTTTGATAGCATTGATACCGAGTTGATCTTAAATTGGAAGAAAGATAACGGAAGGCCACCGAGGACAACTATGAACAAGTACTTGTTTAGATTTGATTATTTCTAATATTGTTTAGACTTGATATTATTATTATTATTATTATTTTGTATGCCATCCCAAATTTCTAGGCTCACCAATGGCCACATCTATGTTTTCTTTCCTTACCCTTCTCTCATATTTATAAAATTTGCTCCTCTATATAAATTTGAGCTTATGTTCTATATAAATTTGAGCTTATGTGGATATTAACAATTTGACATGGTATTGAACTTGAATAAGTGATAATTCATGGGGGCAGATAGGTTGTTTAACACCAATTTCTTTAGAAATGGGAATAGGAACGTAGAAACCGAACTTGAAATATCGCCGAGATATCCGAATTCATATATCTCGGGGGGGTACACCGATATCGATATTTCCGACATATATCCACCAACCCCTTTTTTCTTATATCGAATTTCCGGGAAAGTTTATATTGCCGATATAATCGATATTTCGAAATCGATATATATCGTTTTGACCAATTGTTAATAACTTAATATTGAAATTTCATCAATATCCGATATATCCGAGATATATCGTATCCGAAATATCCGGTTTTATATCGGTGAGATATCTGATATTTTAGAAACTTTGGACTGGTCACCAAAAAAACCGAGATATCCGATATATCCGATATATCTCGGTTTTTGGGTACACCGATATATTAACCGATATCGAAATTTTGGGCCTTGCCGTACAGTATAATTAACTTTGTTGTAGAAGTGCAGGTTTTACCTTCATCATTTGCATCCAGGTTACAAAGTTTGGCTTGCAAATTTAACTGAACTCGTTAAATATATATGATCTATGTAAGTATATGAGAGAACTAATTAAGTACGAAATTAATGGCTTGCCCGGCATGCATCTAGGAGCACATGAGCTTCATCAAATGGACAGAGGACTGTACTTCATCATTAGTCAAGAAGGGACACGTACTCTTTGTTTATTCCTAAATAAAGTCTAAAACCAGTGGTTGCACAGAACAAGCTTCTGGATTTTGAACCCCAATAAAGATTTGATTGATCTTCATATGCTGTATGTTGATTTGCGGGCTTAAAGAAACTTAATTTCATCATCATTCATTGAAAATATACTTATATGATGCTCTCACCCGCAGTTCTCCCCTAGCCCAATCTTCTTCCCGACCTTAGCCATCCCGTGAACCCGTCAATGGTGCGCCGGGCTTTTTATACTCTATTTCAGCAGAGACTCTCAGAGCCGCACTTGTGAGTACCGACATTGAAGATGAGCTCTTTATTTAACATTTTATTATCTATAATTTACTTCTGAAAACAAAATCATTTTTTAGAAAAATTATTTCATCTCCCAACCTGCTGTTGTTAATGAAAGTGCATTGTTTAGAAGCTCTGCTTAAATTTGTGAATGCGTGGAAAGCTGAACTTTGGACCAAACTCTAAAATTTAATTAATCTAACACTGATTAAACAATAGACACCGACATCAACGTGTATTCGATTGATGTGCACGTGCATGAACTTATAATTTAATAAAATAAAGAGTTAACTACCCCCACTAGATGAGCCAATTAGAATCCCCCAATTAGATGGGAAATTAGGATCTTCCTAGAAAAAAATACACAGAAAAAAAAAACAAATTGGGTTGACAGTTTTTTTTTTTTTTTTTTTTTTTTTTGGAGAGAGACCCTAATTTCCCATCTATTGGGGGGGAAAAAAAAATCCTAATTGGCTCATCTAGGGGTGGGTGGATAATACTCGTTAACCCTAAAATAAAACTCATGCTTTATTTGGTTTAAATAGAATAATTAGAAAATAGACCCGTACATATGCATTGACTCTTTCAAAAACTTATTCAACAATCATAACTATACATATAAATTTTTTTTTTTTTTTTAACAAATCGTGATTCCTGTTTTCATCGTTAACCCGTTTTTATTTCATAACAAATTCTTTTAATCAAGTTTTAAAAATCCGTTTTAATTTATCAACAAATTATTTTAATTTTTTTTTTAAAAAAAAAACCCCATTTTTTAATTGAGTGAGGGATCTAATTTTAATTTAGAAGTATGATTCTCGTTTTCAATTGGAGAAGAATTTCCGTTTTAATTAGAAGTGGTATATATTTTTTTCAATAGAGGAGAAATTCCTATTATAATAGGAGAAAGATTCCCATTTTTAATTAGAAGTGCTAGAAAAATATCCCTTGTGTGAGTTTTAATATTAATACTAGCTTGTAGGCCCATGCATACGCACTGACTCTTTTGAAAATATTTAGATTTTTTTTAGAAAATTGGGACTACCATTTTAGTCGCTAACCCGTTTTAATTTTCTAACAAATTGTATTAATTAAGTTTTAAAAACCCGTTTTTTTTCAATTGGGAGAGAGATGATGTTTTAATAGGAGAATAATTCCCATTTTAATTAGATATGTTAGATTTTTCCTTTTCAATAGGGGAGGAATTTCCATTTTAATAGGAGAATGATTCCCGCTTTAATTAGAAGTGCTAGAATTTGTTTTAATAGGAGAGAAATTCCCGTTATAATAGGAGATGACGTGGAATTTTAATAGAACTTGAAAAATACCCTTTATGAGAGCTTTAATATTAAGATATAAATATACTAGATTTTGGACCCGGGCATACGCCCGACCTCTTTTAGTTATTTTGCATGATAGGATGATTTTTTTTTTTTTAATCTAATTTCATTTCGAAACTTTGGACTTTGTAGTCTCTAAGTAATTTATTATTGTATACATTATACATTACGGATGTTAGAGAAGTCCCACATGGCCATACTACTATTTTAGATATCACAAAAATTGAATTCTTTCCCCATCAAAGAAAAATGTGAAGCTATCATCAGGTCAAGCATATACATGTACATCCAATGAAGAACACCTTTAGCAATGACAATTTTTAAACTGCTTCATAAAAACTTATTGTAAAACAGTTAACATAGGTACAGTACGTCCCCCTCATTATACTCTCTAATAGCTAAAGTACCAAAGCCATACAATGTGAAAACTTTCTTATCATGGACTATAGCGATAAGAAAATTTAACCTATAAAATTTAGAAAAAGAAATAGGGAATATTCATAAGAAATAATGCATGATAATGAGCTTATTATTGAGTAACTAGGGTCGGCTCAACCATATAACGAAATATGTAGTTGCTTAGGGCCCTAAATATATTTTAGCCCACTATTGCCCTAGCTTTCTATAACAACCCCAATTTTTAAACAACATAAATTATATTATTTGAATTGAAAATAACTATTATATTATGAAGTCTAGCTTATTCTAGAATTTGTTTGCCTGTTGTTGATTTTTCAAAATTGTTTTTACTTAAATTGTTTGTTAAAATTTGTGTGGATTGTTTATTTAATGTTTAGAATCATTTTTTGGGCTTGAAAACATTGTTAAAATGTATCCATTCATATAGGTATTGACCTTGGGTGTTTTTAGACCCATTTGAGGCCCATAGATTAACTTAAACAGACTTAAAACATTAAATAAACAATACCTGCGAATTTCCTTTGTAAAAATCTTATTATTTAAAAACAAAACCCAAGATTCCATTAAAAAGAATATTTTTGATTAAAAGAAATAAAAAGAAGGGGAAGAAGAAGAAAAGGGATTGGAGAAAATGAAGCATGAGTATTCTTTTGCAAATTCAATTTTAGGTGAGTAGACATATTTTTATCAAAAAAATATATAAATCATTTTTCTGTGATTTTATCTTGTTTTCTTCATAATTGTTTCATCATCATTTTATAAAAGTTTTATCTTTAATTATGAATGTTTGATATTTGTTTTCTAATTTTAATTGTCGTTTGGAACGGTGATATGTTTGTAAAATTCTGCACAAGTACTGACTTGTGACTTGAATTCGACTAATTAGATGATGTAACAAGTTTTTTGACAGAACTAAACAATTTTAGTTCTCTGAATCATCTTGCATTTCCAATTGGCCTTGACTGATTCCAGTTTATATTCTATTTGATGTGAATTTTACAAGAAAGTGCGTCAAAAAATTTAATAGCAGAATTTAAGTTGTTGGGTCTGTTCCATCACAAAGTTTAGGGTACATACTAAACGAATTAGTGTTTATGAATTTTTGTATTGAAATGAATTTTCTATCTAATTTTCAGAATGGTATAATTGATTCAAAACTTTGATTATATGAATTCTCTAGAATTTTTAGAATGGACAAAGGTCAAACTGTCCTAAACAATTTCTCATGCATAGAACAATATACGTAACTTATTAGTATAGGTTTTAGTTGTACAAGAAAAAATGTAATGATCATGCAATTTGTATCGTATTAATATTTCAAATAAATGTGTATTGATTGGAAGAGTAATTATTTTATTTGTCTAAAGAGTTCTATTACATATATTGGAATAAGAGTTGCATGCATAATTGTTTGATGATCGAATATTGTATGTATAGAGCGTATATTGGTAGCTAAAGATTTGGCGTGGTATTATGCAATAATATATATTAGCACTGATGGACTTTGACTTTGACAATGTGGCTGATAAGAACTACGAAAGCTTGATTCAAATCTTGAAAGATTTGGATAGGTAGTCAACTTTGAGCAAAAGTGCAGCCACTACACTATACTATATTATATATTAGTTATTAGTTATTGTGATAACTATATGTGAACAATGTTAGTACTTAATTGTGTATATGATTGTGGTTGTTTAAAATGTATTCACAAGACATTTAACTAATGCGTTATTTCTGATTGAACCTTTTGATATCTATGATTTATATAATTGATAATGAGGTGAGTTGATTAGTTATTCTATTTGGAATCTTTAGTAATTAATTATTGTTTGAGACGATGTTTGTTTTGTAATGAAAATATTATAATAAATGAGAACTCTTGAGTGTTAAAATCTGGTGTAAAAGTGTCCGGTAAAAATTTAATGTGTCGCCTACATCTTTAGATCTCTCCACTCCTCTTTAATGAAAAGAAATGTTTATGACTAATGATGTCATGTGGAAAGCTGCCTTAGAGAGGAACTAAGCCATTCGCCTTGCGGGTGGGTTGTATTCCTTGAGTGTATGAGAATGTAGGTCTGGATTCTTTGAATGTGGCAGGAATGACCTAAAGTATTCATTGAATGTGCCATGAATGACCTGTTAGTGTTATGATAGGTATTTCTTGAATGTCGCGGGAATGACTCAAGGTATTCATTGAATGTGCCATGAATGACCTGATATTTTGTTATGCCCAAAAGAGGCTTTGTGTATGTATATGGAAAGCCCATAGATGGTTGTGACTCACAAGTTACGAGTTTACAAGATGAAAATATATTTTCTAGAGGCGATATCCCCGCTTGGGACATATGTCTTGTAGTGGTACTCGGTGTGAGTGAGGCACACGGATATATGTGATTTGGCAAATGTGTGAAGTATAAATCGTGGAGTAGGAACTAAAAGTTGAGATGTGTCTTTTAATAAATGAGTCAACGAGATAGTTAATAAGCAAAGTAAAAATATTGATTTTACGTATGACTAAGTTATTGCATATGAATATTTATGTATTATGATGTACATTATTTCTTACAAGAAATATATACGTGGTTGGTGTGAGTTGATACTCACGAGGGATAAATGTACTCCCTAGTTGTGATATTTTTCTTTCGTTCTCATAAGTAGACGAGTGATTAATTAGTAAAATATTGATTTTAAGTATGATGGAGTTATTTCATATGAATATTTATGTATTATGATGCACAAGATTTCTTACACAAAATATATACGTGGGTTGTGTGAGTTGATACTCACGAGGGATGAATGTACTCCCTGGTTGTGATTTCCTCATTCTCATAAGTAGACGAGTGGATGCATATAATTTCTTATGAAGGAATGTATGTGAATATGGTTAGCCTGATATGATGGATAGGGTGGTGTGACATGAATGTTAATATTGACGATATATTATGCCATATTATGTATACCCATGATGGTTGCAGTGAGAGTGAAATAAATGTAGATTTTTAAAGATTATATTTGGGAAATCTAACTTTGTTTTGCAGGCGGATATGACTTATTAACTTTTTATGCAGAGACGTTGTCCTACCCTAACACGTAAGCGATTATAGGTAAGATTTTAATTAAATTAATTTACGAGATGATGGGATTGAAATCTTACTTGAGAAGAAACTACACGCCGTTTTGGAAAACGGAACTATCTTGTCTTCCAAGTTGAAATGGTTAATAATGTTATATTTATTTATTTGGAAGATGGAATGTAGTAGTGTATATTTTATTTTAGTCGTACTCATACCAGCAAATTCAATTTGCTGACCTATGTTTGCTTTGTTTTGCAACGTGGGTGTATTATTAGAAACATAGATGGTAGAATGCAGTAGATGACAACGTTTGATTTATATTCGCTTTTGGAGCCTTACTGGTTTAAGTTTTCTGAAGTTGAAAGTTTTGATTTGAAACAGATGTAATAGAGTTGGTTAGTATTTTTTTTATTTGTGAATTAAGAGTTATTCTTTTGGTTTTAATTTGATCTCATTTTTTTTTTCTATATCATGTTTAGTAATGGGTTATTAAAGTTTTGTTTCATCCTGGGTTTTCAGAAGATGGAATAGGGTGTGGATAATTCCTTATGTTTAATTTTCTGGAAATTTGGGGTGTGACATTTTTTTTTTTTTTTTTTTTTTACGTTAGCTAACAATAATACTCCCTCATCTTCTCCACATTTCCCTCACTCTTTTCCAAAAAAAAAAAAAACTCATCGCCTATCCATAACTAATAAAGGTGTAAAATTCTTCTTCTCTTTATCTAGTTCTATTCTCTGTTAAATAAATCTATTGAAATTTGTTAGCTTAAGAATACTATTCAAGCAAGAAAAAGAAAAATACTGTGATCAATTTTTTTACTCTAATTGGTATCTTATAATTTGATATTTCGAACTTTAGTATTAACAGTAGAGAGCCTTTTATTCGAACTTTGCTTAGCGCCACCAATTGTCTCGAGCTGCTCCTGAGAGTAACTAATTTAACAACTTTGCAGCTTTAAAATAGCATCAATGGTCTTAGTTTTAAAAGTGTTAGTAATTTCATAAGCATCTTTCTCCAGGCCATATACAATATCTTCACCTGCATTTGATCTAAATGACTTCCCTGCATATATATGTTACCATATTATTATGTATATTATATAACACTGACAGAAAATCATTTTCAGAACTAAGTTGCTACTTCAATTCTAATTAAGAGACATATGACCTTATTTGTTGTTCAAAGTCTCTCATAACCTGTCACACCCCGAATTTCGACAGAATTCGGAAAAACATTATTTGTTCCCGACTCTTCGATCTCCGAGGTGTGTGACGCACTCTCAACTTCCAAAAACCCATAAACAGTTTTAAATATACGGATAATTAAAAACCAATAAAAATTTCAATTAAACAAATGTCCTCTTCATTACAAAAATTTACAAATAAGATTAGGTTACAAATATTTTTTCAATAACCCCTTATTTAAAATTACAAATGAAAGTACAAATACATTGTCTAGACTGAAAATCTATATCACCTTAAGGGAAAACAAAATACATCCTGAAATGCAATGCTAACGCAAACCACAAGCAGCAGCCAACCTTCTTCAACACTAAACCTGTCAAAACTTATCAACTATGTTCATTGAATGAACACACCCGATAAGCAAACATGCAAATCGGGTCAGCATTATAAAAATGCTGGTGTGAGTAGCCCTAAAATACAACATATAATTATACATATATATACACAATCCATACGGCAGTTAGTTCCTCCATCGAGGCGCCGTAACTTTCAACAACTAATACAACATCCTTAAGTACAATAATCTAGGCAGGTAGTTCCTCCACTGAGGCGCCTTAACTTCCAACAACTAATACAACATACCATACGCATAATAAAAAGGCATTTAGTTCCTCCACGAGGCGCCTTAGGTTCTAACTAAACTACTAACCAGCCAAACATATACAATCATCTATCTAGAGATATATCATTTACCAACATATTACCATAATTATATTAGTTAAGGTTTTCTTTGCGTGTCCCTAAAATCACGTCGTATCTATGTCTTACCTAGTTTCCCTGGCTACCACAATCGCTACCCAACGCCGAACATGTACATCCACATGCCTCCCCTTACATAATGAACCACTCCGTGTGTAACCACCACCGAAATGGATACCGCGACACCGTAAATCCTCACACGGAAGCCAAATATATGTAAATCGCCACTATTCGCATAAAATATTATGATCTCGCTCTATATTGCGAACGTATAATCAAGCCACTATTCGGCCACGCTTTAGGCCGGGGCCAATCACATTACTTACGCCAAGGCCATTCGGATTAACTGAAACGCCCGGAAGGGGCCAATCACATGAGTTGTGGTAGCTAGGTTCTAGGATTTTCGTTATGTAATTTATTCGGTGTCATACATTAATGACTCATAATAAAATTCCACTATATCAATGCGGTCAATTACCTTATTGCACTAAGCCACCATATTTAGACATATCTCTATTATTTCACATAACCACTTTCATTATTTCACGTACAATATATTATTGCACTTCACCACACTCCCGTGGCAAATATTCATCAATACTATACTACCTCATAGTAGCATCTCACATATATAATAATGGGCGTTTATATACATTTCTCAAAGATATTGCATTAATATATATACTCCAACATATTATATCATGTCACACTTACTTCAACGTGATCGCATACATTTTAGTATAGCGTATTAGGAATATAACGTCTCCTAACATCTCAATATCGTAACGTGTCAAAAATACACAACATCAATGTCCAAACTTTCTTAGATAATCGACAACCAAATTTATACAAGCTTCCACAAAGATTTTATTACTACATGTGTCCATATAATATACAACATAAAACGAAGACACAATTAGGCGGTCCATTATCCACAATCAAAGCCCAATATATATGTGCTTTACACGCTACTCACGTCAAATCTAAATTAGATAATGACCAACCAAGTTATACAATATCCGATAACGTTTTATTATTACATTTATCCATAAAAACAAATATGTGAAAAACTGGAAAAGTCAACATTCCACAGTCAACGATCAACGGTCAAAGTCAAAGTCAACACATCATGGTCAACGTCAAAGTCAAAGGTCAAAGTCAAAATCAACATGCCATGGTCAAAGTCAACATGTCATGGTCAAAGTCAACACCTCATGGTCAAAGTCAAAGTCAACCCATTATGGTCAAGGTCAACACATCATGGTCAAAGTCAAAATCAACACGTCATGGTCGAAGTCAACACATCATGGTCAAAGTCAACACATCATGGTCAAAGTCAAAGTCAACCCATCATGGTCAAATCAACACATCATGGTCAAAAAATCAACACGCCATGGTCGGTCAAACCGCTATTATTGTCAAAATCAAACTGCCGTTTCCATGTTTGACAAGTTCAGGGTCATAGCCATGGTTCATGGCTAAGGTCAAAGTGCATGGCTCATGGGCTCATGACCAAGGTAATGGTTCGGACCCAGCTGGCCAAGCCCAAACCTTATAACCCGAAAGTCTAAACATTTAAAGACCCAATTAGATCTATTTTAATTCCTATGGACTGGCCCCAAGCAATATTAGAAACGGGCCCAAAAACTTATACTGGAATGGCCCAAAACTAATTGGATTCGGCCCAAAAACTTTAAATTGAACTGGTCCACAAATTTAAAACAAAACTGGGCCCAACATCAACTGAACTGGCCCATAGGCTAATCCAAATTAGTCTGGCCCCAAACAAAACAAGCTAGGGCCCAAGAACTTAAAACATTTCAGCCCAACTAACCAACCAAGCCCAAGAGAAACCGACCCAGGCCCAAGCCCAGCCGGTCATCTCCTTCCTCCAGCAGCCACCAATCTCCGGCCACCACCATCTCCCATTTCAACCAACCGAAATCACTCCCCAACACCAACCCTACAAATTTACTAAAAGCCAAAAACTCAATTCTTAAGTTTAAAATCCTCAACCAAAACTGGATCTGGAACCTTCATTGCCGCCATTAATGGCTGCGACAAGCTTCCAACAGCATTCACGCCTCCTCACTACCCCCATTCATCAAACAATCAACCCACAACAACCCAACATTCAAAGACACAACCAAAACAGTTCAAACTACCAAAATTGCCCCACCCTAGAATCACAAGAATGGCGTTCTACCCATTAAAGCCTTCTCAAGCTTTGGCAAAGACCTTACCATCACCCAAACAAAACAACAATAACCCTCCCAAACCAATAATCCATCCCCAACAACCGGTTCAACCAAAACCCAAGCAACAAGTTTAATTTAAATCATTTTCGGTCGCCATTAATGGAGCTTCGGCGACTCTATCTATCCCTCACACACCCTACACGACCCCATCACTACAAACCATTCAAGCCGACAACTTACAAAAACAAAGTGACGGCGACGCCATTACGCTGTTCGAGAGCTTGAAACAGAGCTTCCACAGTTTAATTACAAAAAAACGAAATTCAACAATGTTAAATAATACAAATGACACGAAGTCCAATACAACAGGGATAATGAAGCGGTACATACAAAACATAAACATTAGACAGTATACACCGATACCGAAAACCATAAATCCGGGTGAAATAGCAAAATAGCTACTCACCTTTTTCAGAATACCGGCGAATCCTCCTAGTCCGAATCGTCGCGCTCCAACGCTCGAGCAAACAAGCTTCAAGCTCTGCCTCCATTTTCATTATTTTTTATTATTTTTAAAACCCTATTCTCTAGAAAAATGTGTTTATATACTTGGGTTCGAAACCCAAGCCCGAAACAGACTCGGTCCCAAAAACCAGGCCCACATGTCCCGAGTCCAATCCAACCATTTTTTTTTAAAAAAATAAATTATTTAATAAATAAATAAATAAATAAAAACGTATTTTAAAAATACGGGCGTTACATAACCCATAACCTTCCCTGTGCCAACACTACTACAGAAAAGCTCATATACCACTATTATTTATTATGGTAAAAAACCTTTAGCCACTGTTTTCAAACCGTGATAACAACCACCGTGACAAATACTTCTAACAAAATCGTGGGAAAAAGTACCTCTTATATACCATGGTTTTGCGTAAAATCGTGGTATTAGAATTTCCAAACCGTGGTTAATAGTCTAAAAAGTCTGCTCTATTCGATGTGAATCGTGGGAAATAGTGATGATAGATACGACGGTTGGATACAAACCGTGGGTTATATAAACTTCTTATATCTCGGTTCTTATCAAACCGTGGTTTATAGTCTTTTTTTTTTTTTTTTAAAAAAGCCCCTAATTATTTGATTCTAATTATATTCATTCAACCTGCAACCTGCCCATTTTCACTATATATATCCACACTGGATTTAAAAACACATTGCTCAAATAAACAATTCATAATGCAACACAAACAAAAGAAATAAATTTAGACATCCAACACGAAGACATTTAATTGATTAAAAGAGTTTTGAAATTTTTTGAGTCATCAATAATGAAAGAAACATCCAAATTTACTTGTTTTATCAAAATAATAATGACCTAACTTGTTGCATCAATCAAAAAAGCAATTTATTTGTTCTATCTAAAATATCAAAAAAATAAAAAAAAAAAAAAAAAAAAAATGGTGAGACCAAGCACCACACCTTAACTGGAATGGGTCAAAACCTAGCTAAGACTCAACGCTTGGCTCAAACACTCTATTATGTTGGATGAATCTAAGAATTTCAAGTCGAACAACATCAAGTTCCTCTTATGTGTATGTATCATTGAGGGATAGATTTGTCATCTGCATGATCAAAGATCAAAAAGTATATAATAACTAAATAATGAAGAATCATAACACAAAATAGAGAATGCTAGTGTATGACGACTTATACCTTATTTTCAAAAGAATTATCTGAACAAGCTTCCATTATTTCTCTCATAAGCTTCATTACGTAATACCCACACTCTTTTCTACCAGGTTGGTACGGGCCTTAAGTACAAACATGGAAAATATTGATAAACATATATTTTGTCTAACACACAGTATGTATGCATAAGAATTTGTTTATTATCATAATCTTCTCCCACTTCACTGGACCTTTACTTCCTTTCCCTTCAAGTATTTCTATTTTCATGACCGCACTTCAAAATAAGATCAATGTAAAACCTAATTAGCAAGTAAAAGATAAGCACGTAATGATCTAATTATTTCATATACATACACAGTCATGACAAACTTGTTAAAATAGATATCCATATCACTAGATGGTAGATTATGCATCGAATCCAACTAATTAAAAGTCATCTGTGATAAATTAATGGCAATCAAAAACCAATGTCCACTACAAAAAGATCATAGGCATGTGTGGTTAAAAAATAAAAATTAGACATTAAAACTACAATATACATTCCAATGAAAATGATAAAACATGGATAATATTAAAAATATAAGACAATATCCTTACCCTGGATTGCAAGGGATAAGAACAACTCTTTTTCCACTTGTATTCTGCAAGCTCTCCACAATAATTTGAGTTTTCTCATGCCCATTAGCTCTTGTGAAAGATAAAGGGTTTACAAATCCGACGACATCACGACAACTCACAAATTCATCATAAAGATTCCTAGAGAAAGAAAAATAAAACAATCATAATTACTAAAACTAAAGATGAATATATAAGATTTACGATAACACCAACAATGAAATTTTGCAGATCTTCTAACCTCATGTATACCACCAAAATAGCAACATCTAACCAACCCATGTTATATACATCCATTTTATCGCTTTTCTCCATAATGAAACTACCCATATTATCTCCAAACAATTCTCCTCCTACTGGAAAATGTATCGAACCTTGGTCCCCTAGAAGCGCCATATTGAGGAATCCCACAAACGAATCTATTGCACCTTGATTATGACTATCACTAGTTTGATTTTTACTTCCTTAAATTAAAAATTCAGAACAACCAATTATTAAAAGAGAGGCCAAATTCAGAAATCGATCATATAACTTCATATAAAAGAACCTTGTTGTTTACCTCAATGTCGTCTTTATAATAGACATGGTCCTTTGGCCAAGGAACTTGTGTGCCTAGAGCATCTGCGACATATCTAAGCTCATTATTCACTTGTATAGGAAGAGCAAGACGGACAGCTTCTTCAGAAACAAGCAATACAACCACAACACGAACATTATTGAGTCCCAAAGGGTAACCGTGAATTTCTTTTCGTTTATTTCCCTCGTATACCAAGCCTTCAGCAACAATATTTGATCGGCCAATCGCAGCCAAATAACATTCTTTTTCCTATATAAATGTCTAAGTATCATAATAAGCACACGACATTATATTTTAATAACATATTACGTGTAAACTACAATTTACCTCCCCTAGACCAAATGTTTGACCCTGTGTTTTCTTATTTGCCTTGTTCACATGATCAAATTGAGCCAAATTACACTCTAAGCCCTACAATTGAAGTATACATCTTAGAACCATTTTAAAATTATATATATAACGTGTAAAATACTACTTACCTCTCTTAGACCAGATGTTGGACCCTGAAATGGTGTTTGACCCCGTGTTTTCTTATTTGCCTTGTTCACACGATCATATTGAGCCAAATTACACTCTAGGCCCTACAATTGAAGTATAAATCTTAGAACCATGCAACATTATTAAAGTTATATATATCACGTGTAAAATGCTACTTGCCTGTCCTAGACCATATGTTGGCCTCGAAAATGGTGTTTAACCTTTTTGTGTTTTCTTATTTGCTTTGTTACCATGCCATGACCTGCTTTAGGCTTTGATGGAGGTTGGGCTGCCTTCCCATTTTTTTTTTCAGCTATTCATTGGAAAAATAAAATATGTAGTTAGAAAGTCGAAATGCGTAAAAGGGTTGGGTCAAATTGTTGTTGCACAAACACTAGATGCAATGATGAAGGATGCACAAATAGATGGCAGGTTACCAATAAAATAAAAATAAAAGAAACATTCACAGTAGTAACTTACTTGCTGAACATTTTTCACTAGTCTACCAGATTGATGTTTGCCAGATGAGTGTATCATATGATCAATATTGACACTTGTATTGCTGTTTGAAGAGATTTTTTTAGATGGTAAGGAATTATCCTTGTCCTCCAACCTTCTGACTCTATCCAACAACAACCTAACGTCTTCATGAAGATGGTAGTTTTGGTCCCGTTGCTCTTGAATTGTTGATTCCAACTTCGTAACATGTTCCTTTAAGCCACGTTTGTTAACGTGGAAATATGTGGTGGGGGTGATCCCCTTTCCAACTGCTCGAGTATGACCAGGATGCTCGAGTGTGCCCAAGGCCAGAGTTAAGATGTCCTTACTTCCTTCAATAACTACCTTTCTCTCCTCCACTTCCTTAGTCAACACATCCTTTAATTAAGTTTTGAAGTAAACAAGGATTTAGCAAATCCAAATCACAACAAGCATTCATGTCTAACATTAAAACATAATAATAAATGATTAGAAAACTTACAATCTTTTCAGCCACTCTTTCCGTAGCTACTTCAATATATTTTCCTTTTTTTTGAGTAAGTTCTTTTCCCTATTGAAGGCCTTTGATTTTTTCCATTAAAGGCTAGTCCCAACTCTTTTTTCTATGGTTATAAATTAATCACGTAAACGACAGGGTTAATACAATGCATGTCTTTGAAACTCTTGGTTGGAGGTTTATCATATCCAAACAAATTAACAAAGTGCCTACATGTCTGTATATAAATGTCGAGGCAGACACTGTACTCACCAATTGTTCTCCAATATCAGCAAATCCCGTCTTGTGGTTATATACTTTTGCTGCTCGCCGCTATGAATTAAGTTTGCTAATTTCCTAGAAAACATGAAATTAGTCATCTTTAGGAATAAAAAATAATATATGGGTTTAATGGAGAACACCGAGTAGTAGAAGTTACGCTCCATAAATGAGTGGCATGAGTAGAGAGATTTGTGAGAATCCTTCCTCCCTGCACACTCTTTCGAATGCTAATGTCATGCTGGAAGCAAGTAAACTGCTAAATACTGGTAATTGGGCAGATGAAGTTGAAGAAGAGGAATGGATGCTGAAGACCAAGAAAGGATATAGACCTCTGAATAAGGTGCAAGACATGCCTTCACCTAGTTCAAGGTAAAGCAACCCACCCGAACAACATTAATTGGAACCAAACAGCGTACATGGGCTTGGTTTTCAATATCGCAGCTAAGGAGAAAAGTTTGTGGGTTCTCTAGGTTTATGAACAACATATTAAGACCAAGAGATTTTGGACTATGAACTGTTCAAAAGACTGCTCTTGGACCTGGAGAAATTCCCTTAAATCTAGAGCTTTATGGCACGACTTGTGGTGCTCTTCTGTCCCTCTTTCTCTTAATACTCACACTCAGCTTGCCTGGAGCACTACATTTTCCTTGGACGCCAAGGTGAGTGAGTTATTGAATAATGACCAATGGAATCAGCACATTGATTCTGTCCAAGATCATGAGCCTAAAATGTTAAGATACCGCGAGCCACAGGTTGGTCGCAGATAGAAGAGGAAGAATGCGTTTGAGAAGAACTGGAGGCTCTAACTTTTTTAGGTGGATGTGATAAACGAGCTTTGGCTTTCCTTTTCTTTGCAGGGGTTTAGGAACTTTGGGGGTAATTGGAGCGCGATAAAGCGGGTGAGAGTGCTTTTTAATAACGTGCAAAGAAGGTGCAGAGAGAACAGGATAACCAGTGTCGGGGTGCAATCCAAGCTTGGTGTGTTGAGTTTTTCCCAGTTTGCGAATACTTTCTAGTAGTGGGGGAGACTTCGCCAGAGTAGTTTTTTGAGTCAGTGAACCAACCTGAAACCGTAACATCACAAATCAGGAGACAAGATGAATAAGCAAAACAAGATGTTATAAAATAGAACTTACCATCGAAATGGAATTCAGAGTAACGTAGTGACTCAATGGGATTGGCCTCCGCGTGCATCCAGTTCCCAGTAAAATATACAGGAAAGAATTCCCAGTCTCTTTCAGAGTTGGGGAGGTTCACTATGAAGGATTTCTTGCCAGAACGAGTACAAAAATAATGGTACCTGACCCCGTTTGCCTTGACAGTTCTCTTGAGAAAATAGTTAGAGGCAAGGTCGTGAACCTCAATTTGGTCAGGGGTGCGTGCAGTTATAGTAGTTGGTCGCGTATAGAACTCTCCAAAAATTTCCAGTTCCTTGGCATTACTTTCGCGTGTATCCTTCCTTCAGAGGGCTTTGCCAAAGAATTTGCACAGTTTATGGTTCCTCTGAAGGTGGGGAGGCCCTCTTACACTCCCTAACAAATGCACTCAGAAAGACAGATTTAGAATAATTCTGCGGGCTCCAGCGCACAAGCCAGTACTTCTACATACAAGTGGCATCCCTAGTACAAATTATACTACCAGTGTAAAAGTACTCACACCACTACCCACACCCGCACACACATACGAATGTCAAACCCGGAAGAGGGGATAGCTAAACTGAATGTGGATGGATCGGTGAGTGACAGTGGAGCTGGGATTGGTGGTACAATCAGGCTAAGAAATGATGTAATTGTCTTGGCTTTCTCTGGTAGCAGCAACAAGGAGTCTGTTGCATCAGGACACGATTTATGTTTATTATTCTATAGAGAGCTGAAAATCACTCTTTCAATCCCGTAATGATTACAGACATTTGCAACAGAGACACTTTAATGAATACAGAGTCTAGTTCCAGAGGTATAGGACGGATACTAGCTCTGCTCTATGGTAGTTCACATATCCAATAAATCCAAGAGGGGGAGGGTCCTAAGGAGAGCAAGCTAGGAAGCAAGACAAGAAAAGGGATGCGCGTTAGAGGGAAGCCTATAAGTAAGCTAATAAGCTAAAAGAGGAAAGGCAAATAGTCAATCCCCGAGGACGAATTGAAGAGAACACAGATTCAGATTCAGATTCAAAAGAGCGCGAAGAGAGGGCGGTTAGCGAAGAAGCAAATTTCCTCCCATCCATCCCCCATCTTGCTCTAGAAGAGAGAAGAAAGAAAGAATTCATACTACTGTGATTCGTACTAGAAATTGACTAAGTAGTCACAGAGACTTCGACCTATATGGGGGCTGCCGGCACAGACTCTGCTGAAACAGAAATATCAAAATAGCGTAGTACTGAGGCAGAACAGAATGAGCAACTTAAAGAGACGCAATCATCTGAAATACAAGGCAAAGATGCTGAAACGGTAGAAAATTCAGCAGAAAGTAAGAGCACATGGGCTGGGGTTTTAGGGAAGAAGGCAGTAGGAAGTATCAGAAGATAGAATGCTTGTTAACCAGAAATGAATACAGTTATCCAAAACCAATCAAACTAACAAAAATAAGTTATCCTAACCTGAAATTTTGGTGTCAATCTTGACTTCACAAATCTTTCCTAATCTTCCTGTCTAATATTTTTCTCGTGTTTTTTAGGCGGCTTCAAAAGCTTTTCAGGTTAGTCTTTGTAGGGAGTGATATAGTACCGGTCAACGGACTCTTGAATTCTTTTCATTTCCCACCAATATCTGAGACAACACCCTTCTTTTCGTCTTCTGTCAAGTTGAATTTGGCCTATAAAATAATAATAAGCTATAAAGTTACAATAAACTAAGACTAATTAGACAATTAATATTACAACTGAACTATTTACCTTTATAGTATCCCATAACAAGTCTCTCACTTCATCTCTGACAACATGCCAATTTTCATAATCAACAATAGAGATTCGGGACTCCGCTAACAAACCTGAGTAGCTTGCCAAATCCTTTCCGCCTTCCCCTATACGTTGACCATCTTCATTGTATTAAACATTCAATAGTTCACCCTCTCTCATTTTTGTTATCCTTTTGCATTGAACTGCTCCTCTTCCTGTTCTTTCTACACTTGAAGCTTGTGTATTGTTAACTTCCATTGGTGTATCAGAAGTCTCGTCAACTCCCATATCTGAATCAAAATCAGAATTCTCTCCTGGATCCATGCTGATTTCCTATATACCGAGTATAGACATGAAGACTTGAACCAATAACAACATATGAAATAAGCTAGGTATCAATAACTTGGACAATATTAATTAAACAATAATAAGACAAATGATCATCCATAACATGAATTAAAGTATTAAGGCAAATATAAATATCAAAGTAGGTACGAATTCACATTTAATAACAATATTCAATAGTCAAATAATGAAGGAACAAACTTGTTCAAACATCCCCATAGAAAGAAAAAAAATCATAACATGCTCTAACTTAATCGTTTGAGGTAGGGTCGACATAAGTTCCCTCACAATCTACACACGCATAAGATGATACTGATGCACCTGAACTAAGGGAGTCAACATCTGGAAATACTTTACTACTTGTATGATCTAGCTCATCCTCATTCCCTTCCTTAAGGTAGTCTCTTTCAGGAGTCCTCAAAGCTATTAACCATTTTGGATTGAGTTGGTCAGGTACATGAAAGACTTGCTTAGCCTGAGAGGCCATCACAAAAGGGTTTTCCTTATGTCCAATTCTACCAAGGTCAACACAAGTGAAACCCAAATCTTCTACTTTGATTCCATTTCTGTTGTCAACCCAGTCACACTTAAATACTGGGACTTTGAGTACTAGATAGTTGAGCAGCCATATCTCAGTTATAACACCGTAGTAACCCATTTATGAAACAACGGATCCTTGGCACTAGAAATTTACATTGTTGTCGCCATTAAACCCACACCACTATTTTGGTTTACTAGTGAAGCTTCATGATCCTTCGTATGAAAACGGTATGCACCAATAACATAGCCTGGACACTTTAGAACGTCTCGACGAGGTCCTTGAGCTATAACTTTCAGGGTGTTTGAAAGTTTGTTACCAGTAACTGCTACCTCCTCCTTAACCTGATTATCCAAGTTATCCAAGAATCTTAGTCGAATTTAGTAAAGTTGTATTAGATGTAAAATAATTTCAGATAATCTTACCCTTTGACGAATCCAATAAATGAATGTGCGAGTGTGCTCATCTTGATACCATTTGGCTGACTTACGAGGATAAGTAAGCTTTAGGTGTTCCATATGCTTCCTATCAAGTTAGGAAAAAAGCTTGGTCACCATTATCTGTCTAGGTGAAATAAGGAAAAACAAAATTCAATACTAACGTACTCGATATAAGGTTGAACGTCATTAGTGTTTGCCAAAACTCATTGATGAGCTTGCTCCCAAGTCTTCCCGTCGACTTCAACAACATTCATACCACCAAGAGGCTTTCCCTTAGAAATTGTATTTTCTTTCTCCGTATCATTAGTATCCATGTTTCTAACTGATGGGACTCATACTGTATTCACTATAGCCAGATAAGTACTCGCTAAGAAACTCAACAACTTCTTCAAGGATATAATTTTCAGTAATGCATCCTTCTCGATGATTTCGATTCCGCACATGGCCCTTTAGTATTTTCATGAACCTAATATTCAAAAAGTGACAAAAGAAGAGAAAATACAAACAAACAAACAATCAAATTGATGAAGCTTTATTGAATTATTGAAAGCAGTTAATTCAATTTTTTGTGTATTTGTCTCTCAAATTGATACATCCAACGAAAGAATACTGGCCCACAAAGCTCAACCTCCCTTATAAGATGAACAGATAAATGTACCATGATGTCAAAGAACGATGGTGGAAAGTACATTTCCAGTAGGCATAAAGTGAGGACCAAATTGTCTTGAATTTTCTTTAATTTGGACACATCCACTACTTTGGTGCAAAGAGAGTTGAAAAAGAAATACAACCGAGTGATGGTATACCTCACGTGCTTTGGCAACACTGATTGTATTGCCACAAGAAGAAGTTGATGCATCAAATATGTGACAGTCATGAGACTTGAGACCATATACACTTTTAGATCTTGCATCGACACGCGGTGTCTAAAATGTGAAGAATATCCATCTGGCACTTTGAGCTCATGCAATGTGTTGCAAACTGCTACTTTCTTAGCTCTAGATAATGTATGACATGCTGGTGGAAGATAAGTCCTATTTCCCCTTTTCTCTAGTGCTAGGTCCTTCCTCATGTCCATTTCTAAGAGGTCTAGGCAACTTTTGAGGTCATCTTTTGTCTTGTACTTAATGTTAAGTAGTGTGCCGATGATGCTATCACAAATATTTTTCTCAATATGCATGACATCCAAGTTGTGTCGCATAAGCAAGAATTTCCAATATTCAAGCTCAAAAAATATGGATCTCTTCTTCCAATATTTAGCACTTTCATTCTTATCAGAAGTGCTAGGCTGCGTCTCTCGTGTTTGTGACTCTTCATTGGATGCCTTTGACTTCTTTCTTGATGTTTTTGGCTTTTGAATCACCAGCTTTGGTTTCCCCCATCTAACTTTCATCCCTTTGAGCTTCTTTAAAATCACCTCTCCAGTTAACGAGTCCGGATGTGATCTTAACTATTGTTGACCATTAAATGCCTTCCTTTGCTTTCGATAATGATGATTTTTTGGAAGGAACTTTCTATGGGACTGATATATGTTTTTATTCGAGTGTTTCAATCTTGTAGAATCAGTTTTCTCACTGCATATTGGACAAGCAAGATATCCCTTGACACTACACCCAGCTAAATTTCCAAGAGCAGGAAAATCATTGGTCGTCCACAGTAGAACATCCCTTAATGTGAAAGATTCTTGCTTGTAGGCATCATAAAACTCCACACTAGGATTCCAAAGAGCCTGTAAATCTTTAATTAAAGGTTTAAGGTAAACATCAATATCATTACCAAGTTGTTGGGGACTTGATATCAACATTGTCAGCATCAAAAAAATTCTCTTCATACATAACCATGGTGGAAGATTGCAAGTGATCAACATAACCGGCCATCAACTATGCCTAAAGCTGAGATTACTATGTGGATTGATCCCATCTATCGAAAGAGCAAGTCGCAAATTTCTTGGATATTCAGCGAACTTTGGCCACCTTTTATCAACCTCTTTCAATGCTGGAGAATCTGCTGGACGACGCATTTGACCATCAACTTCTACTCTTCTATCTGCATGCCATACCAAATCCTTTGATGTCTGAGCGGATTGAAACATCTTTGCAAACCTTGGGAGAGGCGGAAAGTACCACAAAACTTTTGCAGGCGCTTTACCTTTCTTTTCCTAATATCTTGACGTTCCACAAGTTGGACAACTAGTTAAATTCTTGTGCTCATCTCCTCTGTAAAGTATGCAATCATTGGGACATGCATGTATTTTTTGAACTTCTATTCCAAACGTAGACAAAATATTTCTAGCTTTGGTCATGGATTGTGGCACTTCGTTATTATCCGACAATATTTTTCCCAACACCTTCAATAGCTTGGTAAAACTCGTGTCTGACCACCCACTATTGGCTTTCAAGTTGAACAATTCCACAAGGGATGATAACTTTGTATAGCTTTTGTAACCTTTGTACAAAGGTTTCTCAACATCTTCAAGCAATTTACAAAGCTTTTCAGGATTCCCCGTGAAACTCTCATATGCATCATTAACCATTCTAACCGTGTCCCCAAAATCACATAGGGTTTCCATATCAAAGTCTTGACATGGAGGTTCATGCGTGTTGACACTTCGGGACTTTCCACTGTGAAGCTTTTCCCCATGCCATATCCACGTTTTGTAATTTTTTTCAAAACCAACATGAAACAGATGATCCCTGATATCGTTCAAACTCTTATGCAAGTGGTTACCACAATTAAGGCATGGGCATCTTATGAAATTAAGATTGTCTGGGCCTGTATGCTTTCTAGCACATTTTATAAAATACTTGACCCCTTCCTCGTATTTATCAGACAGTTTATCCATAGACATCCAAGGCTTATCCATACTCAATGTCAGAAATTCAATACACAAGTACTATATACACATGAAAAAAAAGAGGTGATTAAGCAAGATAAAATCACGCAATTCATACATTTTGGCTCAATCTGATGGTTGAAGCAAATACAAACATACAATATAACCTTGTACTAATCAACCTAAGGTGCCAAAAGTGTAGCGTGGGAATGAAATTAGGCGTATGAATGGGGAAATTCCTACTTTCCTTACATGTGCCCGGCCAGCCACCTAGATACTTGGTAGAATAAAATGAAATAGCTAAGTGTCGCATTAAGTTTAAGGTTTTGATATCAGAAATTCCTAGCAATCATAATATTCAGTACCACAACTTTGCAAAAGAGACACACACACACACACACTCAACAAATTGAAAGGTAGTAATCTTTTTACCGTTGAGTGTTTATCTATTTGTCAGCTCAAATCACGATCAGCCAGGCGTTCCTGCCCAATATATCAATCAACAATAATCAAATTTGCAAACTAATAGTAAAACAGCAGGCATAAGAGCTTCTAAAATCAGTTTATGTACGAGAACAGTCTCCATCATTTACTCAGCTCGTTCAGTCAAACACCTTAAGCCACTAACAAAAACCGTAAACATGAACTGCCAGGCCACTATACAAGCAACTACATGCCATCACTAGGCAACTACAAGTTTTACCAGGATACTAAAAGGCAAGTATTCGGTGAGAGCTAAAACCTTTCAACAAATTCACAAAAAGAAAATTAAAAATATAAAATAAACATCAACTAAACTGGTGAAGAACAATAGCGAGGGAAATCTATTTTTTTAAAGCATCTAAATAAAAAATTGAGCAAAGCTAAACCTGAACCACAACATAACATAACTTATCCATTCTCAAAAAAAAAAAATAGTTGAGAGCCGATATAAAGTAAAAACAATTAGTTTACAGCCAAAATTGAATTTAAATAGAGCAAAAAACAATTACCTGAGAGTTGAAATTGGGGAGAGTGGTGAAGAACCCTAGTGAACGATGAGAGACCGATAGAAGTTGAAGGAAAAAAAAAACCGATAGAAGTTGAAGGAAAGAAAGAGTTTTGGAAGTTGAAAAGAGTAAGTTTTGGAAGTTGAACAGAGTAAGTTTTAGCACGTTTTTTGCCTTTTTTTTTTTTTTTTTTTTTGGGGTTTTGGGTTTTGGTAAGCTGCCTTTGTCCATGGTATCTAGGCTATTTTCCAAAACATTAGCCACCTTTTTTGTTGAAACGGTGGGGTATATGAATGTCAAAGCACAAATTAGGTGATATTGGGTTGTTTTGTGGTATATGCCACTTTATATGCCACTGTTTTATGAGATTAATGGTATTTGCTTGCGCCGAAATTAGAAAAGCTATTCTTACCGTGACAAATGCCTATTAGGCACTGTTATTTGTGAAACCGTGGGATATACTCTTTCACCTACCGTGGCTAATAAGCAAATATGTAGTAGTGCAATCCACCAAATTTCTTTTCATTTTTTTTTTCTTTCTGCCACACTAAAGATTCCTTAGATATAAACACACCATAAGTAGTCTTCCGTTTCAAACTTGTGCATATGGTTTTTAGTGCATATCTTCTTTTTCTAAATTTGAAACATGACATTGAAAGCCTTGAGCTCTACTTTAGGCATTGTGCTTGGATGTACAACACCTTCATATTAAGACCATGTTGAGTTTTTTCCTACCCAGTCGTCGTCCTCAAACCAAACTCATCCCCTACGCATATTATTACTCATTGAATTTCATAGTGGGTAGTAATTAATTCCTCGGGCCATACACTCACACCCATATTTCTCACTAATTTTACACATTCTACTATTATAACATATTCGTTACCGAGTCCTGAGTGCTTCCTAATATTGCTAGCTATCGTTTTTCATGTGCTCCAAACTTGGTTATGTATTCTCCACTGCAAACTTGTTTCGACTTACTGTGTCCTATCCAAATCACATACACTGTCAACATTCTCTAGATGTACTTGTTAAGGATTTTCTTATACTCAATCATGTAACAGGTGCAACTACACATGACCAACATAGGTGTGCTTTGCAACTGGACTCAAATTAACATAAGTTTGTGGTTTTGTGCACTTGACACCTACCATTTTTTTGGTAAACACTTAGCACCTACCTGATCGAGGAGAAAAAAAATTATAAATCCTTATTTGATGCTATTATTTGTATCTAGAAGTTCTAACCCCTAGCTTCATCAACTCATTCATACTCACTCATCTTTAAGGGTGGTCTACTTGGAATAACATAGACCATGAATAAGATTTCTATATTCACTCATCTTGTTTTTAATTTGAAGGAAAATTGTATCTGTCAATTATGCACCATGTTTTCCATCTGGTGTAGTGGTGCTGGCTAACTACGTAAAAAATAACTAAATTTGGTATTAACGTATGTCCAACTGCTGGATGGAACTCGGGTGTATTTTAATTTGATAAAAGAATTTACTACTCTATAATTATTTGTTAAAACATTCCATTTAGTTTTCTCGTGTTAATAAGCATTCTTGTAACTAAAAAATTTATAGTTTTGACAACAATCTCCAGGAAATTTTTTGTTTACGCGTAATTCAATTGCTCTAGACCATACCAGGCGCGAACAACGTGTCAAATGGGAAAAGAATCTTATTGATCGAGACAGAGGTGCACTATCTTGCAACTCCCTTCAGCTGTTGATTACAGGATTTTTTGCTCTACTAGTAAAGCATTGGCATCATCTGTTCCTCCTGTTTTGGATATGATTTGCTCAATAACTCGATGTCCTTGGCTCACGTACTCCAATAAAGACAGGAGCATGTGCAACTTCCTTGACCTGGTGTCTAATCTTGTTAAATTGTCAATTTCTCCATAAGCTCGAACTTATATGAAAGGTCAATTCTATTAATATATTAGAGTAAGCTCGGGGACACTCATATATGTCAACACTCCCCTCAGCGGGACACGCTGAAAATACACAGGTAAAAAGGCTGGACATCTTCACCTGGCCGGCAGGAGTGGAAAAGCTCGAACTTATATGAAAGGTCAATTCTATTAATATATTAGAGTAGGCTCGGGGACACTCATATATGTCAACACAACCTCTCATAAACCAGAGGCTCCGATACCATGTTAAATTGTCAATTTCTCTATAAGCTCGAACTTATGTAAATGGTCAATTCTATTAATATATTAGAGTAGGCTCGGGGACACTCATATATGTCAACAAATCTTACTCATTGCTTCTATATGCTAGAGTTGCTCGGTGCTAAAATTTGTTTCTCCAGCTTCAGTTGATTGCTAATGTCCAAAGGTGACCGTTCTTTGTTTTTCTTCAACCCTTTTGATATGGTCACCATCGAGCTTCTAGATTTGCCCATGGATTTTGCATTTAGTGGTCTATCCTTATGCTTGCCAACATCTTTGGACTGTATTGTGTTTGGTGCCAGTACATACCTTGACATGTGATTTGGTCAACATCTATTATTTGCGTTTAGGAGAAGAAGCTTGGACTTGGAGTCAGTATAGGAATTGCGTCAAGATCATCCTTTGTAATAACAATCCAGTTTTCTTTGATGGGGCATTCTATTGTTTAATTTATGAAAGACACCTGGAGTCTTTCATTCATCTAGAGGGAGGTAGTTGTGGAGGCATAATGATATTTGGTCAATTTGTGGCTCAAAATATTGTTCAAGCCATTCTTTTTAGTAATTCGATTATGAGATTAAATCTTGGATGCTTAACCTAAATCTACAGTTAATTGAGTCCCAATGTCATGTAAAGAAAAAAAAAAGGGATTTCTATCTTGCCATGTGCTTTTTTTTTGTTCTGTTATCTCTTTTGATACATGTAGAAAATTGGGTGCAAAAAAGTTCAATTTTTTTGTACCTTTCCTGCTAAAAAAATCACCCGTTTGGAACCCTTTGGTTAGAGTCTCCAGCACTGCATTCTTAATTATCCTTGCAACATTTTCTTCATGCAGTACATATCTCAGAAGCATCGCAGCACTGAGCACTGTTGCTAATGGATTTGCTTTATCCTGCATATGCAACCAAGATACACAAATGATTATAAATCTTTACTTGAGTGAAAAAAACAATGTTTAATGACTAATTTTCAAGGAACAAAATCTCTCCAGTCAAGTTAAAAAAAACAATGATTTTGTTAAGAACCTTCCTGTCTAGCAATATCAGGAGCAGAGCCATGGATAAGTTCAAACAGTTCAGGTCCCTACAAAAGAACATAGGAGCAATTGTTATAGGGTTACTAAATTGGCCTTATGAATATGTTTGAGGCTCCAAATGTATTCAAATAACTTTAATATCATTAAGAGCTTATGATTTGACATTACCGATTCGCCAAGATAAGCGAATGGAAGCATTCTAATACTTCCAGTAAGCATTAAAGTCTCATTAGACAGAATGTCCCCAAAGATGTTGGTAACAATTGTATCAAACTGCAATATTAAAAAATATATAATAAAAAATAAAACTAACTTGAGTTGGAAAATAAGATGATGTCCTCAATAGCATTGAGTTGTTAAATCATGGGATTATAATTTTAACTCAAAATCGCTAAATAGCTTATGTTTTGTCCTTAATACATTTCAGCTCATTCAGAAATTCCCAACCTTGTCAGAAATTGTGTTCATACGTATTTCTAGGTGTTGGGTTTGTTAATTATTGAGTTATTCAAGGTGGGCATGTTTTAAATTTGATTATTTGAAGTAAAGTTGAAGTATTTGGAATTTTGAGAGATTGGATCAGTTGTTGACTTTTGAGAAAATATGAAGGAAGAGAAGAAGTTATGTGTACTGGGTTTTTTTTTACGTTGATGATTGGTAGTTGTTTAGGTAGATTTGTTGTGGAGAAGAATAGTTTGAGAGTAACATCACCACAGTCCACAATCATTAAAATCTGTTTATGAATGTGTTATTGGGAATTTTGGTGTTCCTCAATATGGTGGAACTTTGATTGGAACTGTTGTTTATCCAAAAGCGAATCAGAAGGCGTGTAAGGGATTTGATGAGGTTGATATTTCATTCAAATCCAAGCCTGGTGGACTCCCCGCCTTTGTTCTTGTTGATAGAGGAGGTTATCTTTATAAACTTTGATTGCATGTTTCATATTGTTTGGAATTAGAATTAATGAATTAGTATTGCTTTGGTGCATGATCCATTTTGATTTCGATATAATCGAGGTTGATACACTTTGTTTTTATTTGTAAATATAGATTTGTAGTGGAATTTTATGAACTGATCTACATGTTTCTTTTATAAATCTGTCAACCAAAATTATTTGGTTCAGTGCAATGGAATTTTTTTTGGGAGTTATTATCATGTAAACTTATTTAGATTGTAGAGAACTGAAATTGGTTTGCTCAAGAAAGATCCACGTGGTATAGCCAGACTAAAACTCTGAATTTTCATTAAGAGATCAACATGTAGTCAAACTCTCTAAAGAAAGCATAGTAGAAGGCCACCTAGGCGAGAGTAAATAATATATCTCATATTAGAGTGCCACGTAGGAGAGAAAATTTTCTTTTAGAAGTCCCTGTTTTAGTATATAGATAGTAGATAGTAGATATTGATTGATTTCATTGAGAACAACAATCAGAGTCTTTTTCTGAGGTGTCAACAAACAAATTAAAGAGGTGAGGTCGTGTTAAAAGGACATATATGACAAACCACATAAATTCACTTGTGTGGACAGCCGCATGATCATAACAATCTAACGATGACTCCAAGATGCCAATGTGGCAAGAGTAAGCTTGCTTTCTAATTTGGCTCAACCAAATCTACCTATAAATTGGTCCACACCTATTGTACACTCGCACCTACTTTGGTAATTGGTACTTGTCTGGTGTCTCCTTTTTCCTCCTTCATTTCCTATTTTTCTACACTAACTATACTGGTTTTATTCCCCCAAAATCAATTTGAAAAATATTGAGGTTTCCTCAAAGAAACTTTTTCTAAAGAAAGATATATGTTTATAAGAAATTTGTAATATTCTACTATATCAAAATTCAAACTCTTCCCAATCTTATCCTCTCAAAGTGCATACAAAACTAATTTACGTTCGTTTTTCTTTACAATCAATGTAACAAAGTCTAAGATATATAAACCTTTTTTTAGTTTTTTTTTTCTTAAGTGGAAAATCATCTTTCATTCCCTACATAATAATAAGAATTTCGTCACTTTAAAACCATATCCGACAACTCATCTCCAAGCTCCCACAAGTGTAATGTGCACAACTAAGCATGTCCATCTATGCCTTTTCTCTTATTGATTGAGCCCCTAATTTGACAAATTATATATTTTTTCTTTTGATCCCGTGAAGCTTTTGTTTCAACCTGTTTGCTGATAAGCGCTCAAAAATAAGAATTTAAGTCCTCAATTATGTGTATGTTAGTCTTTATTTTATATTTTAATATTTTAATATGATATGATACAATTTGAGTTTTTGCAGGTTAAAGAACATATATGCTAAATATGGAGGGAAAATTAGTCCAATGGGTCAAAGATGAGTCATTTGAAATTACAATTAAAAGCAAAGGGGAAAAGAATCATATTTATCTCCAAAAGTGCCAACCCTAATGTGACTCTAAAAGATGATAATTATTGACTTAGATGAGATGAGTCTTGGACATGATCTCCTAACCTTAATTTCAAATTCACAAGAAGATGAGATCAATAAGGAAAATGATTCAGAGTTTCACAAGAATTATGAAACTTAAATTGTCAGAAGCTGCAACTTGAGAATTAGCTTGCAAAGCTTGGACCTGATCTCCTAACCTTAATTTCAAATTCACAAGAAGATGAGATCAATAAGGAAAATGATTCAGAGTTTCACAAGAATTATGAAACTTAAACTATCAGAAGCTGCAACTTGAGAATTAGCTTGCAAGGCAAAGTGGGCCACGTCCGTTTTTTGTCCAGCCGAGTTCAATTTTTCTAGGATTGCTTCTATAATTATTCCACAGAGTTTGACACCGAATAAACTCATTAATTGTATCTATATCTAGATCGAACGTGTAAGCCATATGATATAAGGCACAAAAACCCTAGTTTTCACTTATCTTGGAAGTATTGTGTCTGCATATTAGATCTAGAATTAGGAGAGAAGAAAATTCAGACATTATACTTTTCACCATTACCATCAATAAATATTATTCATTTTTATATTGTGTCTATAATATAGTATGATGAGGTAATCTCTCTTCTTTTTGGAGGGGAAATGATTTTTTTTTTCTTATGTTTTAATTTAGTTTTTCTAGCTTCTATCATGTTTTAATATAAATCTCTCATTGAGTTTCTTCTTATCCATTCATTGATCTAACGCTCCTAGCGGAGGTTAGAAGGTCTTAACTAGAGTAATTTATGATTGTGTAGAGTCAAATACTATAAATCCTAGATTCTTTTCTTCTAGTTTTTAGTGTTCTATATTATGATAATTGGATTCTTTATAGCGCCTATATTAGTTGTATGGTTAATGTCACATGTGGATTTTCTATAACACATAAAGTCGTATATTGAATGCCACTTGAAGCATAATTTAGTTAAATAGAATATATAATTTAAGATTGAAGAAGTACTTCGTGGTTAGGTAGAAAACACGGTGAAGACCAAATATTATCAGGGTTAGTTAAACTTATTCCCCTAATTTTTTTCAAAATATTAGTGATACCCCCCCCTATTTGTAAGATCCAACAGTCATATATATTTCTTCATTTGGAAAATAAAAATCACCTCATAGCCGTTAGATTAGATCTTGCAACTGGGGAGGGGGGTATCACTAATATTTTTGAAAATGGAGGGGTAACACTAATTGCAACTAGTGGGGTAAGTTTAACAAACCCATATTATCACCATAACTATGAGCCTAAGTTTTGTATTTATGGTGAGTTTCGATCTATTGGTGATTTATATTAAACATGATTGAAATTGATTGAGTTAAGCATATAATTTAGGTGGATTCTTCTTTCTCTAAGTTGTCGTAATTTTTATCTTCTCGCATACATAAATAATATTATAATTTAAAATATGTTTAATAACCAATTTCATTTTCTAAAAATTTATATTTATCCGCATCATATATATCTTTTTTTATTTAATGTAATTTGTATTTATATTTCTATTGAATTAAAGTAGCAATTTAGACGTGGGTTGATACTCTTACTTGCATCTATACTATTATTTATTCATTAGGTTAAGTAAGTTTTTGTAAAGATGGATAAAAGAAAACGACAGTCTATAATTAATACACTTTTTATCATCTTTCACTTGTTGTAGGGTAGAGAACTGGTGAGGAAGAAAATAAAAAATAAGAAAAGGAAGAACACATCGCCCAGAGTAAAAAGGTGTGACAGGTGGGACTTTGTTGAAGGTGGCTTGGCTAGAGCCGAACAAGAAGGTATAAGTGATTCCTTTAGTCTTTCCAAGTTGGGGGTCTTTCAGTCGTTGGATTGTTAGGATCCTGTGAATGTCCACATGAGTAAATTTATATGTCAAATAATGTCCCCCGAACCCGAACTGAGCATTAGAGAGTAACCCTACGACCCGCGAGACCTCGACAAGCAAGTCAATGTCTCTACTTTTTTCTCTCTCTTTTTCTGTTTTTCGATAAAAATTCTTTCTTACTTCTCACTTCTCGCAAGCAAAATAAATCGACAATCGGCACAATCTAATGGAAACACGGTATAGATGCAGTAACGCAAAATGGTAAATTGAAAATGATCATAGGATGATAGGAATCATAGGAGATATTTGAGCAATGGATAGTAATGGGTAGCCCAAGTCTTTGTTGGCCTGCACACAAATTGAAGTCCTTTTGTCTAAGGCAACAGCCATGGGCACCTGAATTTCTCTTGACTTGTTTTTAAGCCCATAAAAGATTGGTAAGCTCAAACCATGTCAAAGTTTAATAGAAGTACTGGACCAAACTTTCAACGGATTCAGGTCCATACTGATTGCTCAAATTGCGGTACAATGAACTCCAGCCCTTTTAAAGGTCATTCTGTCACTCGATCCCAAGTCCCAACAGTACTTTCCCTCCAACCCCTCGGCTGTTTTTCATATAGTTAAGTTTCAGTGTTTCCTCCATGCGCTTTAGGAGCTAGGAGTCGAGGACTCTATGAATAAAAGAAAGCAACGAAAGTTCATGTTGTGGGGACAACCGCACAATGGATACAAGTGATAAAAGTCAAAATGTGGCGGAGTTTACATAAATTAATGGCAACCAACATACTACAGGTTTTGGAATTTAGACTCCTTTTCTATATCGTTGCTTAGATCATTCCTCGCGATAGATAGTTTATGAAGATTTTCTTAGTTTCGGAAGCAGGAGACAGCATTGTTGTCCACACATACAACCTATCATTCCTTGTGTTATTATATTGGTCCATTGGTTGCTGCGTTGCTGTCAAATACAAACCTAACCTGGCCTGATAGTCACATCACCTACCAAACAACAGATCTTCAAATTGGATTGTGATTGAAACACACCATGACCGTTAGTCCACATTAGAACGGCACATTTGATGACTTCAAACACAATGGGCCCTCTGAGTCTCTAATCTTGTTCTGTTAACAACATGCACAAAATGTTAGATTGAGAGCTTCCATGTGCCTTAGGTTTTGAGTCATGTGATGTGTACCCTTTCTTTCAACCATCTGGGTATAACGGGTTCAGAACCATGTCCTGACTCCTGATGAACGAGTCGAAAAAGCATCTTATGTATTGGAAATTTGGAAACTGTGATGATCAAGAAAGATCCTAAGATTGAGATGGTAACTGAAATAAAACTTTTTTATTTATCATTAATGGAGTTTACAATCTTCCTCTCTTTCTCTCTAGTTTACAAAAAACCATAATGAAAACTCTCTCCTCCTTTGATCTTTATGTAGTCATCTTTTTCCCTCCAGTTCCAATCACTTGATGACGCATGGCATGTCCATTTTCTCCTTCTTCCTTTCCTCTTTCCCGCCTTTCCTGCAACATACAAATCTGAGAGATATCGACATATATAACGAAATTAAGGTTCAAAATATCAGTGTATATGATATTTGGCCACCACATCGCCCCTCTCGAAATCTTCAAATTTCAAAGCTTAAAATTTCAATTTTTTCGAGAAGAAAACATAGTACTATATTCAAATTTTGAAAAAATAAATAAAAATTGTTGTAGCCCAAACTTTTGGGCCTAACTCGAGAGTATAAAAACCCCCATCTTTCTCTTTCTCTTTCTCTTTCTCTCTCTTTTTTATCTTCTAAAGACAAAACACAAAGAAAACAACTGCCGCCTTACAGAACAAACTTTGAAGAACCATTATGTGAAAACTATTTTCTTCAACACCTGATCTATTATTCTTCAATACATCTAGAGATTCCATTAACTGCAATTTGCCACTTTCAAAGACACCCCCAATGTCTTTTTGTTTCTCCTTCATCATTCCTTTTATTGTAACAAAATTGTATTTATCTAATTTGGATTGATCCCCTTTCTCTGATTTGGATTGATTGGGAATCGAATAACTTGGTAGAAAGTACTTGGTAATGCTCTCATATCATGAATCCATTTTCTACCAAGTATGACATTCTGATCAGATTGATGTTTGATGGCTATGAATTTAGTCATTACTGTTTGTGGTCCGGTGATAAGAGCCCAAAACTATAGTTTTAACCCCTTTAATAATATCGTTTTTGACCAATTATGTGATTAATAAGTAAGAGTTAGTACTGCTATCGTGTTCTTATGTATTTCAGACATTGGAGTCGAATATGTGTAAAATGCCCCCCTTTTGCGAGATAAAGGAGCAAGGGTTAGTTGCTAAGAAGTGATGTGATTAAAGGCCAAGATTCAAGGAGAAAAAGTCCTTTTAAAGCCCAGTCAAAGCTGAAAAATCAAAGTCAACGCGGCGTAAACAAAGCGCCTGAAAAGTCAATGAGAACTTTCAAAAGATATCTTTGGACTCAGACCTCGGAATTGGGCCTACCTTATGTCAAAATGACCGGCTCGGAAAGAGATTTCCAATGGTTTAAGACTTAACCCAATCAGAGGAGCAAAAGTGGGCGAAAAGTCCGTGGAAGTCAAATTTAGTTGAAAAGGTCTCTATGGACTGAAGAAATTGGGTTTTGGGCTCGATTTTCTGGCCCAAAACATAGCTCCTTAGCCCATGCACGAAAAAGTGGATCTGGTCTCTCCTCCATTTGTATGGAGAAGACTTAGCTCTTAAGGATACCTAGATCTAGATTAGAAAAGGATGTTAGACTCCATTAATTAGTTAGAATAGCTTGTTTTAGATCTAGTTTTTACCTTCAATTAATTAGTGTTAGAACAAAGTAGATTATTATTTAGAATCACTATTAGTTTTATAATAAAGTATTAATTTTCATTTCAATTTAGTTATTGATTAAATTCTTATTTAGTTTTAGTTGTTTTAAATTCATAAATTAGGTTGTTTTCATTTTGATTCTTAGACTATTGTTAAAATTAGATTTATAAAGTTTAAATTAGTTATTAAATTATGACTTGTTATTATTGTTCTTGTGTTAGGAATGATAGTATAATGATATTAGGCTAAAACCTCCATTAGAGGAGGTTAAAGAAGTCATGTGAGGATGATTGCTTGTTAGAATAGTTGTTATTTAGAATAAAAATTTCACATCTCATTACTCTCACCATTGTTCTTTGTGTTTGATTAATTGAATTCTATTTAGTCTTCATAGATTAAGAGTGGAATGATTCCGTACTTTATATATTGCATGAATATATATGTGAGAGTAGAAAATAAATAATTGATACCGTAAAATTAGGTTAGAGTAATCTAGTCTAGTTTTTACGGGTTATCATCCGGCTTTTACTGGTAGCTTGATTTCTCCTGCTGGCTTTGTGGAACTCCCATTGAAACCATATAAATTGAAATGGGGTGCTCTCAAATGAGTTTCATCCAAACCGATACCAGTGAAAGCCTTCCAAAATAGTATATTTACTAAATTACCACAATCTACCAGAATTTTCTGAACATCGTACCCTGCTATCCTTAATGTGATTAATAAAGCATTGTCATGCGATAACATTACCTTTGATAGATCGTCAGGAATGAACATGATTGCACCAGGGATGCTTGCTGATACCAATATTGGTTCAATATTGACCTCAAGGACTTCTTTGACGCTCAAAATTCTCCTTATTTTATCCCTTACGATCTTTTTCTAAGGTATCACACCCTCGTAAATCATATTTATAACACCAAGAAACTTTTCATTTATTGTTGCGATGACCTCAGGCCTAGCATCAACTCTGAATTCTCTGAGCTTCCCTTAACGCATCAACCTGTCAATCTCCTAAAGTAACTGTAAACTTCTGTTTGTTTCATGATGTTTTACCTTGTGGTATTGATAGTATGGTTTGTCCTCCATTTCTTTGGGAGTGAATATTGGATATCTAAAGTAAGCCTCTTTCCCAACTCTCCTCAATATGTCTTCAGTCATTGTATTAATGGCCACATAATTCATTGGATCCAATTCTTCTTTTAGTGATCTTTCATATCTCTTTTTCGATGGAGGCTGGATATCTGTTTTTGAATATGCCTCACTAGGTCTTTTCTTGTCTGGTCTCGAATATTCTTGACTATCAACTCGACCTCAAACCTCTATATCTTTTTCTGGACGACTTTGATACTTGCATCAATGTTTGCACTGTTGCTGCCAAAATTCCTTCCTCAACTCGGATGTCTTTTTCTGTTTTATCGTATAATTCTTGCAGAATTTTTACTTCTTTTTGAAGTAAATATTTATGCATATCCAATGCTGGGATAAGGCCTGTATGAAATGCCATAATTGCAGTCATCTTGGCTTCGTTAAGCTTTTCCACCGATTGTGTTTCTGCTTTAAAACGAGCTAAGAAATCCTTAAGTGATTCCTTTTTTCCTTTGCCTTAACTAAAACAAGACTGATACCTACTTTGGTTTGATCCTTTGATGCCCATAATTTGTAAGAAACTTCTCTTCTATTTCTCTAAAGCATGAAATTGTTCCTTCTTGCAAAGAACAAGACCATTTCAAAGCTTTCCCTTTTAGACTAGATGAAAAAGACTTACATAGCAAAGAATTGAGGTACTAAGTTCCTTGGTAAACTGAGTACTAATGTCGATATCCAAATAAGTGATCCATTGGATCCGATGTGCCATCATATTGGTTGCATTTTGGATTCTTGAATTTAGGAGGAAGAGGCATCATCTCGATCTCTCTGCTTAGTGGATTTCTACTGACATCATCGGTGAGCTTCATTACTAATGCAGATGCTTTCTCGCTTAGTTGATTTCTGAATTGTTTCTGCATCATCTCTTCAACATTGCCCTAGTTATTTATTGTGGTATTGGAACTCCCTAGGTTTCCTTTATCGATATAACTTCTTGTACACTTTGAGATACATAACTAGATTTTTCCTTAATCTTGTTGTTTCTTGCTTGTTGCTTCTTTCTCATCTCTTCATTTTCTCTTGCTAATAATTTGTTTTGCTTCTCTACTTCCTTTGACCTTCTTATCAATACTTGAAAAGAAATTTCTTCTTCTTCTTGAATATCTTCTATTCTTTCATTTTGTTCTTCCACCTTTCTACATCCAGACCGTCTTGTTACTCTTGTTTGTGAATTATTCTCTTCGTTTACCATGTTCTTGTTACTTGTAATTTTCTTCGGAGGCATGTTGATGATTTGATTTAGACGCAAATCCTCAGAATGATGAATCAAACTTGATTGATTAGTCATACAAGAAAAGGAAAAAGATCAAACACTATTGAAATCCCAAACTTATGATGCACAGACGACACCAATGTGATGATCAAGAAAGATCCTAAGATTGAGATGGAAACTGAAATAAAGTTTTTTTTATTTATTTATTATTAATGGAGTTTACAATCTTCCTTTCCTTCTATCTAGTTTACAAGTTTTCAAGTGGAAAAAACCAGAATGAATTCTCTCTCCTCCTTTGATCTTTATATAGTCATCATTTTCCCTCTAGCTCCTATCACTTGCATACACGTGTCCATCTTCTTCTTATTATTTTCCTCTTTCCCGCCTTTCCTGCAACATACAAATCTGTATATAATGATATCTCAGTTTATAACAAAATTAAGGGTCAAAATATTAGTATATACGATATTTGGCAACCACATAAACCATTTTATTTATTGAAACCAATTTGCATTTTCAATCCATAACCAAATAGAAGCTTACGCCTTACCATACTAGTGTGAATAATGAACGGCTCAGGCACTCACCTTTGGAATTATTTGACATTCGGCCTAAAGCATTCGCCCGAACGTGAGGGCATTTTTAGAGGTTTATACAACCCATGGGCATTACAACAATCAAGCTAAACCGTGGGAGCCTTTTTCACACCTTAGTTAAGGTTGTCAATTGATTCTGATAATCGAACCGAAGCAAATTGATAAGAAGCAGTTTTGGTTCGTGTTTCGTGTTTCGGTTGATTTGAAATTTCAATTCGACCCGAACATACAGGAGGCCTTGTAATCAATTGTGTACAAGTATGCAAACCGTGCTACGCATTGGTTTTTTTAAGTCTTGAAACCCGTCCCTCAAGATCGATAGTTAGCATGGTTTCTTTGGATTCTAAATTGTAAATGGTAATATCTACACTATATGTATCTATTTATTTTTTTAAAATAAAATGGGAAATAATTATGTTATTTAAGTGATATTAGGGAGGTTCTTTTAAATTATCAATAATAAAATAGGGCTTGCTTTAATTTCAATGTGGGAAATGGGGATAATTATTTAATTTAAGTGACATTAGAGAGGTGTTTTTAAATTATTAATAAAAAGGAGACATTGTTAATAAAAGTGGGGCTTATTCTAAATTTAGTGAGGGAGGTGTTTCTATTTCTAAATTATTAATAAAAAGAGGGACCTTGTTAATAAAAGTGGGGCTTATTCTAAATTTAGTAAGGGAGGTGTTTCTAAATTAAGTAAATAAGGAGATCTTAAATTGCCTACTCGATATTGGGAAGGGTATTCCGGAAGGCCCGACTATCATATAGTGTAGATATGTATGTTTTATAAGATTACTACTAGCTTGTAGGCTCGTGCATACGCACCGGCTCTTTTGAAACATTTAGATTTTTTTTAGAAAATTGGGACGACTGTTTTAGTCGCTAACCCGTTTTAATTTTCTAACAAATTGTTTTTAATTAAGTTTTAAAAATCCGTTTTTTCAATTGGGAG
The DNA here is from genome assembly GCF_015680905.1 of Coptis chinensis. NCBI lineage: Eukaryota > Viridiplantae > Streptophyta > Magnoliopsida > Ranunculales > Ranunculaceae > Coptis > Coptis chinensis. The sequence goes on along the minus strand of NC_141456.1, from coordinate 18,046,234 downwards.
AGAGATTCTGTTTTAATAGGAGAAGGATTCTCGCTTAATTAGAAGTGCTAGAATTTGTTTTAATAGAAGATTAATTCCCGTTATAATAGGAGAGGGATTCTTGTTGTAAAAAAAGATTTCCGTTTTTCAAATAGAAAAGAAATTTATGTTTTAATAGAAGATGATGTGAAATTTTAATAGAGCTCGAAAAATACCCCTTATGGGAGCTTTAATATTAAGATATAGAAGGGTTGCCCGTGCCTGAACAGTCAACCCAATTAATTATTCCCCAGAGGCTCATACCCTTTAAGCATTTTCCCCATAGGCCCAAACCCAATAGCCTTTGTTGACTTGTAAGTCTAATACAGTGTCACCCAGGAGCCTTTCGCTAACCATCACACTACTTGAGCTCACTTGAAAGTGTCATGTCACAACTTGTGAAATGCAATGTTAGCCGCCGGATCCCCATACCGACCCTTTTTATTAGATAGATACCCTTTTTATTAGATAGATACGCCAATATGTGGTGGAAATTAATTGATTTGAGCTAGTTTTATAGCTAACTAGTACACTTACACGTTCAGTCGTACGCGTACGTTATAGACTTACAACCCATTTTTTTTTTAGAAAAGGCCCAGCCTTGAAAGCCCAACACACTTTTTAGCAAAGCCCATCAAGTTAAAAGTGAAACAAGTAATTGGGCTGAGAGCCCAATTTTAGAAAAAAATTCACCTCAAGTCCACCTCAAATTCTAATTGCGAATTTAAAGCCCAAGTTCTTAATATTTTCGTATGTATTACAAAAACTGGATTTTAATTATACCTCAAGGACAGCTGCAAGTAGCAAATCTTTCTAGAAATTCCAATTTGACCTCTCTTGCATATTAGGAAAGAAAAATAAAACATAAGAAAATTAAAATCTCATGGTTTCCTCCTCAAATCGACTTTGACCTTTCAACTTTCTCCGATTACTGAGGATCAAAGAAATAAAGAGAAGAAGAAGAAGAATAAGTCTATTTAGTTCCCCAAAAGTTTCGTCATATAAGTTTTCTTCTCAAACCTTATTATTTAGTTTTATAATTTACAACGATTGGATTTTCACACTAGAATTTTCGTATTGTTTTAAATCAGTGTGATGTGTTTTTATTGTTGAACAATGAAAAATATTAATTAAAATGTGAATTTAGTGTTTATGTTTGTGTATTATGTGTCACACTCCAAATTTCCAGACAATTAAAATAGAGAATTATTCAAGTTATAAATATCTCAATCACCACCTTATTCAATCATCTGAAAATCCATGGGTGAAACGAAAAGCTATTAACATATTATCAAACACGATATTTAAATCTATGATCAAATTAAAACAAAATGGAACAATCATTCAATCACATTATTAAACTAAGAAGAAACTAACCAACCCTATTACATTTGTCTCAAAACAAAAATTGTACATTTCAAAAAACAGAAACTAGAAAAACTCCAAAAGTGAATCCAAATCAAGAGTTGTCATCTACTGCACTTCATCATCTATGTTCCCAAGAACACACCCACGTTGCCAAAACAAAACAAACATGGGTCAACAAAATGGAATTTGCTAGTATGAGTAGACTAAAATCAAATATACAGTACTATATTCAATTATCTAATAAATAAATATAACATTACCAACCATTATATTTCAACTTGGAAGACAAAATAGTTCCGTTTTCCAAAACAACGTGCAGTTTCTTCCAAGCAAGCTCACTATACATGATTTCAAACTAGTAAACAAAAAAATTATACCTTAGCTTTAATATATCACGTCGTGTCAGGGTAAGACAACATCTCTGTATAAAAAGTTAATAAGTCATATCCTCCTGCAAAACAAAGTTAGATTTTCCAAATGTAATCCTTTAAAGTATACATCTATTTCACTCTTATTGCAACCATCATGGGTATACATAATCTGGCATAATATATCACTAATATTAATATTCATGTCACATCACTATATCCATGCATCATATCACGCTAACCACATTCACACTCCTTCATAAGAAATCATATGCATCATATCATAATACACATCCAATCATATCCAATAACTCGCTCATACATAAAGCCAATATTTTACTTAAAAACCACGCCTACTTATGAGAACGAGAAAATTTCACAACCAGCGATTACATTCATCCCTTGTAAATATCAACTCACACAAACCACGACATAAGCATTTCTTTGTAAGAAATCATGTACATCATGCATAATACATAAATATTCATATGCAATAACTCACTCATACGTAAAATCAATATTTTACTTTTCTTATTAATTATCGTTGATACATTTATTAATAGACACGACCCAACCTTTAGTTCCTACTCCACGATTTGCACTTCACACGTTTGCCAAATCACACGTACCCGTGTTCCTCTCTCACACCGAGTACCGCTACAAGACATATGTCTCAAGTGGGGATATCGCCTCCAGGAACATATTCCCATCTTGTAAACTCGTAACTTGTGACTCACAACCATCTCTGGGCTTTTAATGGGCATAAACAAAGCCTCTTTTGGGCATAAAAAAAAAATAACATGTCATTCCCATACATTAAAGGAATCCATACCTACATTTTCGTACACTCAAGGAATATAACCAGCCCACAAGGCGAATACCTTAGTTTCTCGATCTCTAGGGCGTCTTTTCACATTAATCTTAAACATTTCTTTTCCTTTTCTTTTCAACAAGAAGGCGTGGAGAGATTTAAAGATGTGGGCAACACATTAAATTATATATATAAGTGTTATTTACGCAAGATCATACTAATACAGTTTATACTCAACTTAGTACATGTATAAAAATCACATCCAATGTCAAAACTCGACAATAAACCAAATATTCTTTAAAGCATAGAAGACTGTAAATATAATAACAATGACGTCTCTCTCAAAGATATTAAATATTTGTAATTATAAATATATCCATAAAGGTAGAAGTCAAAAATGATATGACATTCTAATTCCAAAATACCACCACATTCCGAAACACGTGTAAGTCAATTCAAAATAAATAAAGACAAACAATCAGAATTCATACCTTAAGGTTGCACACTTCATTTACCTTTTATTCCTCAATAATATATATATATACTAAACTCAAACTTTAATATAACTTGTCACATGTTATAATATACCTCTATACTAACATTTAGTATATATGCAACAAACCTGTACTTGGAATATAATTCAAATGTGAAATTAGGCAATCAAGACACCCATATGTCTAAGTACAATCATTTATCTTATTACAAAAAGAAAAGTTAACTAAAGCTCACCTAAAAGAAAACATGGTAGGTTATCTAGCTAACTTGCCGAAGCGCGATAACGTTTCCTACAGTCATCCAAATGATACACCACTTGATTAGTTGAAAACTATGATAGGTATACTTACTTTTGCATGTAGAACTCGAAATCCCAATGTCATTCTATATAGGACTAAAAATAGTTCAAACTTGGTAAAAATCCTAATTTTCAGCAAACTAGAATTCTGACACGCTATATTCCGGAGAGCGCAACTATTTCCACAAGTGTCCAAAAGCTACGAGTCTTTTTATGTTGAAAAGAAGACTCTAATAACTTATTCTTTTATGTTGTACAAAAATTCTAACTCGTACTCTAACTATATGAAAATTGAGCTCAAACACAGTGCACAAAAACTGATTTCTGACGCGTTGTTTTCTGTCAACCAAACTTCTAGACATCATAACTACCTCCACAGAACTCGATCAGAATGTGATGAGGCCAATTGGATTGGAAAGAAGACTCAGAAAACTCACTTTTTCATATTTTGAATCTGACTCTAACTATGTGAAAATATGGTTCCAAAACAGACACACATCCAGATTTTTCAAAAGACAAATTTCTGACAATATCTTATCGACTGCCTAACATTTTACACTCACGATTAAAATGAAGAAAGACTTCTTGTTCTAAAAACTATACTCAAAGAACATGGTTTTTCATGTTTTAAGAAGGTCTAAAACTTCTAACATAACCAAATGCTACAAGTCAACTAGTAGGGTGTTGTTTACCAACTACTATTAAAAAATACTTATCAAGCATATATATCAAAACAAAAATTTGGCAACCTTGCTGCAGTAACAATATGCCAACCTTGCTTCAGTAACAGTACACAATATATAAATTTTTTGATCACATTAAAACCTTTTGATCCAAGTAAAAATAAAATAAAATGCATAACTACTAGATTTTGATTACTCACTTTCACCAATGTATACATAGTCTCGCCTTTCTGTGCTTGGATCTGTCTACCATTTTAATATGTTATACCTCCATGTATGAAACACTCACGGATTAAATTTGAAGGCAATCCAATAATGAATCACCTTCCATCTAAGTTGAAACTTACGATTGCGCACTGCGGTTTTCCACTGTAATTACAATTACAACCATTTTTGCTAATGAAATCCTCAACCAATATCAAACATACGGATCTTTATGAAATTCTAATATGTTAAATCATTATGTGTTCTACATCTACAAATCAAATTGGAGATCAATCCAATAATGAAGTGATCTCTATACAAACAAAACAAAAATATTGTGCAGTGTAGAATTCTAGTGTAGTTTATATACGACCAACCTCGCTTATAGCTACCTCAGCTCGACGGAAACTTAACCATTGGATGTGTCTGACATTGGGATATATTATACTACTATATTTGATACACTTAAAAATTAAATTTGAACTCCATCTAGTATTGATTCAATCTCCATCTAAGCAAACACTTACAACTGCGCACTGCAGTTTTCTACAGTGAGTTAAACTAGAAATCAGTCTTGCTAATAAAAACCTCGACAGATATCCAGCCGTTGGATCTTTCTGAAAAGTAAATATGTCATAAATCAATATGTCCGGACGCTATGGTTTAACTTTGACACAAATCCGTTTCGGGGAAGGTCTCCATCTAGGCTGAAACAAACTACTGCGTCAGAGCAGTTTTGTGGAGTAAAGTTTGTTGTACACTATTTATCTTCTTCAAATACCACTCTACAGTTTATTAATGGCTCATACTACCAATCAATATTCATATGAACACTAAAAATAGTAAGAACATATCTTGTTACTACATAAATCATAAAAACTAACTCGCCTTAGCTTGCAAAACGTTAGTAGTATCTAGAAAAGAAAGTTGGTATCGCATCAATACACCTTCTTCCTTTTTCTTCTTTGATTCTTGGTTTGACGTCTCTCTCTCCTTTTTCTTTTCTCTCTCTTTTCTTTTAGTTTCTTTTCCCTTCTTTGTATTTTTGTTTGCACGTCTCTTTTTGTTTTTTCAAAACCCACAAAAATAGCAAAAAGGGAGCAAAAGAGGGTTCGGTTGTAACCAAATCCCCCTTTTCTCTCTCCCCACATGTTCTCTATCTTCTTTTATCTTTATATATATACCATATTATTAGAAAAATAAAACAGGGGCATTATATTATGACTTGCGTGATTTTTATGAAGGAGGTGAGTGAATGGAGATGGGATGAGATTATGGATGATGGGTGTCGTTGATCAAAACTACACAAGATCAAAACCTAATATCCTTCAATAAGTAAAAGATGAGTAGGGTATCAATCCGCTTCTAATTTGCACCACTTATGAAAGACGAGAGTGGAAAGGGGTGTCAAGGGATTAAAAACTAATACTGTAGAGATTGTGGATTACTAACTAAACTAAACTAATTAAACTAATGACTAAAGAATTGGAAAAAGAGAATATGAGATAAAGATTCAAGATATTCAAATCCATCAATACCTTTGATTCATGGACTACAATCGGGAAATTAAGCAAGTGTTGATGCCTACTTTGGTGAAACATTGTTAAACAATTATTTCTACTTTAGTGTTGTTATTCCTATGAATGTGTTATTAATATCTTCTTTTCTTTTATATGAGTTTGGACAGCCACTCAATTAATCACCATCTAAGGCAAATACAAGAAATACTTCCATTTTTTCTAGAACACTACACAACTAGAAGAAAAATAGAGAATAGTAGTAAAATATTCAATTACAATAAATAAAACTCTATTCTAGCATTATATTCAATTGCAATAAATAAAAGTCTGTTACTAACAAATATTCAATTGTAATAAATAAAACCTTAAACTAGCACGATATTCAATTACAATAAATAAAAATCCTAATCTATACTCCCATGCATCCCCTGCCTAGGCAATGGAACTAATAATTAAACAATCATAAAAAACTAACATGATTAGATAAAACCATAAACCAAAAGAATCACCAAACCCTAAGCATTAGCTTTATCTCATCCCTTGAAGGAGAAGACTAGTCTTCCATGAAGAAGAAGAAGAAAAAAAAAAAAAACATATGACTAGGGAGATTAATTTATTAAGACTTGGCTAGTGAAAACCCAATCTTTTATTATTAACCTCTCTTTGCCTCAAGTTCTGGAAAGAAGAATAATGTGAATTGGCGAGTTACATCTGGCACTGAGGTGCTCTATTTATAGGGGTTACAATGAGCTCTAAAACCATCTAAAATATGGGCTTTTGGGTCCAATTTTCTATTACATCAACCTTGACCAAATCTCAACCAACTTTGACCTTTGTTTCACCCAAAATTAGAGTGTTTCTATGCATCTGGACGCACGACATACAATAATTTCATGCATCTGGGACATATTGACTTTTTCAACGCAGGATGCAAATCTTGTAAACTCCATATCTTTTGAACCGTAAGTCTGTTTGAGGCGTGTGACCTATCAAAACAATCACCACGACAAGCTCTACGCTATGGTATATGACAATGCAATGTTTGATGGAGTACTTGTGGTCAAATTCCTCATCAATGTCTTTGACATATAACAAGGCTTCTAAAAAGGTCCATATTTACGGGCTTTGATCCAATCAATGAGTCCAATGTCTTGGGTTCCCAAATAAATTTTAAAATAGGTCCAAGTCCATTCTTTGTATATATTTATAAACCTTGGGCCTTTTCTGTTGGGGTTAACACCAATACCAATCGATCCCCGCTACACAAATAACTTGTACTAGGAACAATAACAACTCCAGACAATAATATAAATATTCCCTACAACCAAAATAACATGTCCAACTCGCTAAACAATTATTAACAACAGATAATAATGTAAAGCAGTAAAAGCATACCACAACACAAAGATATACCGTGGTTCGGCCAATGGTGCATACTTCCACAAGAGCTAATCCTTTTATAAAGTAGGAAGGAAGATTACAATCACCCCTTTCAGTCTCTCACCTTACTAGATCACTCCTCTCTTTTTACAGGGTTGTTTCTCTGTAAAGGTTCTCTCTCAATCTTGATTGCTTTCAAGATTGGGTTTCCTCTCTATGTGCTATGTCTTTTTCGTGTCTTGCATGTGTTAGGTTTTGCCAAAAACCCAAACCTTATATTGCAAACTCGCAGTTTTGCAAAAATAGAAATCCTTACCAAAATAGGCATGGCACGGGCGTGCCTTGGGCAAGGCCAAAGTCAAGCGCGCGTGCCTGGAGCAAGACCAATAGGAGTGTGTGCGTGCTCAAGCTTCTCCACGCAAACTGAACTCTTTTTCTCCTCATATGAGGGATAACTCCAACAATCTCCCCCTCCCGAACAGTGAGGAACGATACCTCCATGCAATTTCCAAATCAACAAGAGGAGTCTGCTACCATTCCGACGGTAGCACAGCAAACATCAATCTTACCTTTCGATAAGACTTTGGTCATCATATCCGACCCGTTCTTGTCAGTATAGATCTTCTTGATACACAAATGCTTGTCTTCGAGTACTTCTCTAATCCAATGATAATGCACATGTATGTGCTTGGATCTAGAATGAAAACTCAGATTCTTGCTCAAATGGATGGAGCTCTAACTGTCACATAGAACTACAAACTATTTTTGCTTTAGCCCTAGTTCGTCGAAGAACCTCTTCATCCATAGCATCTCTTTGCAACACTCAGTAGCTCCAATATACTCTGCTTCTGTACTGGAGAGGGAAACACACTTTTGCAACTTAGATTGCCAATAAACTGCTCCCCCTGCAAAACTAACCAGATAACCGGAGGTGGACTTCATCGAGTCAACATCACCTGCCATGTCTACATCAGTGTAACCTTCAAGTAAGGGCTTGCTTCCACCAAACCATAAACATGATTTGGAAGTGCCCTTGAGATATCTCAATATCCACTTAACACCTTCCTAATGCTTCTTCCCCAGATTTGACAGAAATCGGCTTACAACACCAACGGCAAAACAATATCCGGTCTTGTACACACCATTGCATACATCAAGCTACCCACTACGGATGCATAAGGAATCTTTTCCATCTGACTCTGCTCATGCTCACCCTTTAGACACATCTCTTTGGTCATGCGAACTGGCCACCAAGCGGACAACTGACTGGCTTCGCTTGATCCATGTTGAATCTCTTCAATACCTTCTCAATGTAGCTTTCTTGAGAAAGTCATAAGTTCCTACTCTTTCTATCACGAGTGATCCGCATTCCAAGTATCTACTTTGCTTGACCCAAATCCTTCATCTCAAAGGACTTACTCAAGTCTTTCTTCAGCTTGGATATCTTATTGATGCTTAGGCCAACTATCAACATATCATCCACATACAGCAAGAGCATTATGAAATCCTCGTCTGAAAATTTCTGAACAAACACACAATGATCGGAAGCAGACTTTTTGTATCCTTGCTTCACCATAAAAGAATCAAACTTTATGTATCACTGTCTCGGTGCTTGCTTCAACCCATACAAGCGCTTTATCAGCTTGCATACTAGGTGCTCCTTGCCTTTGACCTCAAACCCCTCTAGCTGGTCCATGTAGACATCTTCTTCATGGTCTCCATGAAGGAAAGTTGTTTTAACATCTAGATGCTCAACCTCTAGGTTCATACTTGCGGTCATACCCAATACCACCCGGATAGAAGTCATTTTCACTACAGGAGAGAAAATCTCATTAAAGTCAATCTCTTTCCTTTGACCAAATCCCTTCACAACAAGGCGAGCTTTATGCCTTGGGTGTGGATTATTCTCCTCATGCTTGACTTTGTAGATCCACTTATTCTTGAGAATTTTTCTTCTTTTCGGTTTCTCAACTAACTCATAAGTGTGATTCTTATGCAAAGAATTCATCTCATCATGCATGACCTTCAACCACTTCTCTTTGTCTATACCTTCAAGTGCCTCTTGATAGTACATAGGTTCTCCACCATCAGATAGTAAAACATACGTATGTGGTGGATACCTCGTTGAAGCTTGTCTCTCTCTATCAGACCTCCTTGCCCCATTTGCTGGTGCCTCAAGAGGATGCACTTCTGCTTGCTCAGGTAGTGGTTCATGCACTTCATCTGCATATTCTATACCAATAGGTTCTATCCCATCATGAGCAATAGGGTTCTCATCATGAGCTTCAAACTCATGGTTCTCTGCATTCTAAATGCATTCTGCACATTCCACAGTAGGAACTTCTGGTTCTGAATTAACAAGATCATTGGTGAAAGCCTGTAGCTTCTCACCCTCCTCAAATTCTGCTATGGTTTAGTCTTCCAAGAACATAACATCTCGACTTCGGATTACCTTCTTGTTAATCGGATCATAGAGTTTATAACCAAACTTTTCATCTCCATAACTCAGAAAAATGCACTGCTTGGCTTTGTCATCAAGCTTAGATCTCTCATCCTTCGGAATATGCACAAATGCCCTGCACCCAAATACCCTCAAGTATCTATAATCAACATCTCTGCCTAACCATACTCTTTCTAGATAATCACTATTCAGAGGCTTTGACGGTGATAGGTTGATCACATGCACGGCTGTACGCATTGCTTCTACCCAGTAGCTTCTAAGTAACTTAGAGTGAGATAGCATGCATCTCATCTTCTCTACAATGGTACGGTTCATTCTCTCAGCTATTTCATTTTGTTTCGGTGTCTTAGGAACAGTCTGCTCATGACGAATCCCATGACTCTGGCAATAATCTTCAAACGGCCCAATGTACTCACCCTTATTATCTGAGTGAATACACTTCAATAACTTCCCTATCTCTCTTTCCACCATGCTATGGAATTTATCAAACACACCAAGTACTTCATCCTTGGTCTTCAGACTATATGCCCATACCTTTCTTGACGCATTATCAATGAAGGTCACAAAGTATAAAGCTCCTCCATGGGACTTCACTTTTATAAAACCACATAAGTCTGTGTGCACTAGTTCAAGGACATTGTCCTTTCTGTGAAACGGGAATCTTTGGAAAGACACCCTGTGTTGCTTTCCTACTAAACAGTGAGTACATCTATTTAAATGTATACCTTTAATGTCTGGCAAGGCCTTTTGCTTAGCAAGAATTTCCATCCCTTTTTCTCCCATATGACACAGTCTCTTGTGCCACAGTTCGGAGGAAGCTTCTCCTTCTGCCGCATTCACTTCTGCTTTACACAAACTAGCCTGTGTTTTATAAAGAGAGCAAGTTTTCTTACCTCTGGCTACTACAATGGAACCTCTGCTCAGTTTCCATATCCCGTTACCAAACGAGTTTACAAAGCCATCGTCATCTAACTTTCCAGCTGAAATTAGGCTTAGCCGAATGTCAGGGACATGTCTTACATCCTTGAGTGTCAAGGTGCAGCCGACATTGGTTTTACATGAACATCACCAATGCCTATAATCTTTGAGACTCCACTGTTATCCATCTTCACTTCACCATATTCACCACAGCTGTAGGTAGTGAAGAATCCCCTGTGCGGTGTGACGTGATAGGATGCTCCTGTATCTATCACCTACTCTGTATACTGGACTAAGGTACTAAGACATCATATACCACAATCTAACACAATTCCCACTAGATCGTCGACTAGTGCAGTAGTATCTCTGCCTGTGTTTCCGTTCGTCTGCACCATGTCTTCATGTACACAGTTATTCTTCTCATACCTCTTTAGTGTTCTGCACTCATACTTGAAGTGACCCTTGGTGACACAATAGTAACATTGCCTCTCTGCCTTAGGAGTTCTAACTTCAGCCCTAGATTTACTTCTGTCATCACCTCTAGAATGAGATGGTTTTCTGCTTCTACCTCTCCCCCGTTTCTCTGTGACAAGGATCTCTATGCGAGAGGAGCTGCTTTTTGAACTCCTTCTAGTCTCCTCATTCAACAAAGACGCGGTAGCCATCTTCATGGAAACGATTCCTTCCTTGGCTGATCTGTGTAGAGAGACTGCTAACGTCTCCCAACTTTCGGTTAGAGAGCCTAATAGAAATAAAGCCTCAACTTCGTCTCCCAAATCAATCTTCATCAAATACATCTGATTGATGGTATTCTGTACTTCGTTAAGATGCTCTGACATTGAAGAACCTTCTTGGTACTTCATGTTGGCAAACTTCTTAACAAGCAGCACTTTGTTTCCGCCCGATTTCCTCTCATAGAGGTCTTCGAGTTTCTTCCACAAGCTAAAAGTTGTAGTCTCTTGGGATACATGGTGAAAGACATTGTCGTCAATCCACTGTCGAATGTACCGAATTACTTTTCTGTCAAGCTTGCTCTACTCAGCTGCAGCAACCGATTCCGATCTTTCTCCTCCATTCTCAATGGGTTATGTCAAGTCCTTGCAATAGAGCAAGTCTTCCATCTTGGCTTTCCAAATGGTGTAGTTCTTCCTATTCAGACTCGTCATGCGAGTGTTCACAAAATGGTCCATCTCCACAAGTTATTTAAACTCAAATCTTCTCTCAAGAGTTTTGTCAAACACCTTTTGACCAAGATTTGGATAACACCCTAGGCTAATCTAACCATGGCTCTAATACCACTTGTTGGGGTTTAACACCAATACCAATTGATCCCCACTACACAGATAACTTATACTAGGATCAATAACAGCTCCAGACAACAATCTAAATATTCCCTACAACCAAACTAACATGCCCAACTCGCTAAACAACTATTAACAACAGATAATAATGTAAAGTAGTAAAAACATACCACAACACAAAGATATACCGTGGTTCGGCCAATGGTGCCTACTTCCACAAAAGCTAATCCTTTTATAAAGTGGGAAGGAAGATTATAATCACCCCTTTCAGTTTCTCACCTTACTAGATCACTCATCTCTCTTTACAGGGTTGTTTCTATGTAAAGGTTCTCTCTCAATCTTGATTGCTTTCAAGATTGTGTTTCCTCTCTGTGTGCTATGTTTTTTTCGTGTCTTGCATGTGTTAGGTTTTGCCAAAAACCCAAACCTTATATTGCAAACTCGCGGTTTCGCAAAAATAGAAATTCTTACCAAAATAGGCATGGCATGCGGGCAAGGCAAAGGCAAAGTCGGCGCGTCTCCTAAAACACTTGGAGGTTGTTCACGGCGGCGTATGCGTCTTGGCGCTCAAGCTTCTCCACGCAAACTGAACTCTTTTTCTCCTCATGTGAGGGATAACTCCAACATTTTTCATAATAGTCTATGAGCTCCATATGATCTTTTAATGCTCCAAATAGCTCATTTTTGCCCATTTAACTCTAATATTTTGCAAAACTCTCTTTTTCACCTGTAAATTCACAAAATCTAACTTACAAACAGAATTAGTCCAATAAGTTGGATTAACAAGGGGTATAATTGAGGGCTAAAATACACTTTTTGAGCACTTATCACATTACAACATTGAAGTGAGGGAGTTCATATTAACATGCTAAGAAGAATTTTTCCTATTGCATGGTTGGATTAATCAAAATGCATATGTTTGATTTTGCAGTTTCAATGGACTTTGGTGTTCTTGCTCTTATATTACACAATGGTCATTCTTTTTCTACTCGAATTGGAATTGAATCTACACTTATTGGTTTAAAGCGAGAAATTTGTGGGGAGCTGGAGGCGTTTGGTGTTTTTGCTATTAGGAATATGAATCCTGAGCACACGTGTGGCATGATATGCATGGACAAAATGAATCACTTGATGTCAAGCAATCTCATTAAGGATTTAATCATCGAGATTGTTCGAACTAGGCCTACAGTAAAGCCTCTATAACTTATGGAAATAGTCGAGTTGGATTACATGATGAAGATTACCTACTATTACGTGTATATTGCTAAAAATAGAGCACTCAAGGATATCAATGGAGAGGACGGCTTGTATAACACCCTGTTTATTTTCTTTATATTTTTTTCCCTATTTATTTGGGTTTAAAAAGTAATAATAATATTAAAAAGAAAAGAAAATGATAAAGATAAAATAAGATAAAAACGTGAGAGAGTTAGAGGGGTTTGGTTACGGTTTAGGGTTGGTTTTTCGAGTTCTCCGGTTATTTCGCTTTCACTAAAGTTTTCATTTTTTATTAATTCTGGTGAGTAGTCTAAACCTTATTTTTATATAATTGATTTATTACTGGGGTTTAGATTAGTTGTGTATTTAATTCTCTATTAGTGGAACTTTGAGATTAAACAAAAGAATATTAATTTGATCTACATAGATGGCAATGTTTGTTTATTGGGCTGTTTGAATTACAGTTTAGTTTTGATATATATATATATATATATATATATATATATATATATATATATATATATATATATATCAAAACTAAACTGTGGAAAAATATATATATATATCAAAGATTTATATATGGCCATTGGTAAACATACACGTACAAAGATTTATACATTGAAGTTTTAATTAACAGTAGTAGCTTTAAGGGCTAATGCTTGATTGCTTTGCATGTGATTTTTCTCTTTGTTCCATGAATCTATTCAATGTTATCTTAAATTTGACTTGACCTACCAGATGGTAGTATGGCACTAGTGAAGTTGTGATACTGTGTTGCCACCTAAGAGTTTATTCTTGTGAAAATCATTATCATGTGGGGTTAGAATAGATGTTACGGGTATTGTTTGGTATGGTCTCATGGGTAGCAACTAGTATGGATGTATCAACATTAGCTTCATGTTGTTTAAATTCATGTGTGTTAATATACTAGATTGATGGTGGATTCTCTTTATATAGATCAAACCTACAGATTAGGTCATACTAGTTATTTTATTTCCTTTTGTCTCAGGTTAGGTCCCTTAATTTAAGGATGTAGGAACTTGTGGTCACAAATATTTCTAAGATAAGAAGACATGAATCTATGGTTTTTGAGTACACAATAGGTACTCACATCCTTGAATTTTTGCTCACTTAATAATTATATAAGGCTAAGGCCAAGTCAGACTGTAATGGGCATGCGCCTCACTTGTATATTAGTTTAGAACTTATCTATTAATTTTTGTATACTGATCCTACTTGAGCAAGAACCCTTCCTTCTATTAATCATATTTATAAGTACTAACATGGGCGTACACTTTGTTCCAATATTGGTGTTGTTTTGTTCATGTTCAAGTCAGGAATTTTGTCTGATTTGGAGACGAATTTCAGTGTGTTTAGAGATTGATTTTGGTTTTTTTTAAAGCAAGTTAAGTAAGTGTTATCTGCCCTCTTTCAAACTCAAAAAGCCTCATAGCATTTCGGTTTATGTAGAAGGAGTTACACCCTTCGGAAGTTGGCACGTCAGAATATTCTGACTGCAGAAATCCGATATGTGCCTGGTTTGGAATCTAGTTTTCACATAGTTATGATCAGATTCAAACTCTTGCCAAAACCTGAAAAAGTGAGTTTTTTTAGTCTTCTTTCCAACCCAATTGTTCTCGTCGCATTTCGAGGTCTGTGGAGATAGATATAAGGTCTGGAAGTTTGGTTGACAGAAAATAGTGCGTCAGAAATCAATTTCTGCGCACTGTGTTCAAGTCCAGTTTTAAAATAGTTAGGGTAAGAGTTAGAATTTTATAAAACTTAAAAGAGTAATATCTGGAAGTCTGCTTTCTATTGCAATTGGCCTCATCGCATTCGAAAGCCCGTGGAATTAATTATGGCATCTGGAAGTTTGACTGGCAGAAAACAATGCATCAGAAATCAGTTTCTACGCACTATGTTCGAGCCTAGTTTTGGCACTTTTAGAATGAGATTGAGTATTTTTATAAAACATAATAAAGTAAATTCTGTGTGTTAGATTTTCAACACAAAAAACCTCGATGCATTTGGATACCTGTGGAAAGAGTTGTGCCATTTGGAAAATAGTCCGTCAGAAATCTAGTTTGCTGAAAATTAGGATTTTTACCATTTTTTACCTAAGTTTTCTTCTAGATGGGCTGAGGTTGGGACTTCGAGTTCTACATGAAGAAGTAAGTATACCTATCCTAGTTTTCAAATAATCAAGTGGTGTATCATTTGGATGACTGTAGAAAAAGTTATTGCTTTGACAAGTTGGCTAGAAAATCTACCGTGTTATCCTTTATGTGCATGAACTTGTTTTGGAAAATATGTCCAGTAATGAACTAAGAATCTCTTAAACTCTTCTTGGGTGTTTTATATAGTGTTTGTAGCCTACTTTTAGACTGTTGTTATATTTGGAATCGACATGGTTTGAACCGACATGGTTCATAAGATCGTTTTTTTTATAATCAAAAGTAGAGAAATATTCATTTGTGAGTTTTTGGATTTAAAGGTTCATAGTGTATCTCTGGGTATGAAACTTTAAGTATATGATTGTAGGAGTATTTGAAACTTATTGTATGTGATTCTATATAGTATAAATTGTTATTTTTCCTTAAAGGTACATGTAAGGATGTTGATATTTATTAGTTAATAGCTACGTAAGGCTTGATTCTAATCTTGAAAGATTGGATACGTAGGCAGCTTTATGTATAGGTGCAGCCACTATATTATATATTATATATTAGTTTTTGTGATAACTATATGTGTATAATGTTAGTATTTAATTGTGCACGTAATTGTAGCTGTTTGAATTGTATTTGATTGATGATCATTCATGTTGCGTTCAATGATATTTAAATGCGTGATTGATTTGCATTGATGCGTGAAAATAACTTTCTGCACTTGTGATCAATTGTTGTCCATGATTAATGCTAGTACAATGATAAGTGAGCCGAGAATAATATTTTCAACGAGTCGACCACACCATTAGAACTCTCCAAGCCTCAGGATTTGATAATGATATATTATGACTTGAGATGTCATGTGATAGGAAGGTATTCATTGAATGTGCCACAAATGACCTGTTAGTGTTATGATGGATATTCCTTGAATGTGACGGGAATTACCTAAGATATTCATTGAATGTGCCATGAATGACCTATTAGTGTATGATGGGTATTCTTTGAATGTGGCGGGATTGACCCAAGGTATTCATTGAATGTGCCATGAATGACCTGAGATATTGAATGCCCATAAGAGGCTGTGATTATGTGAATGGAAAGCCCAGAGATGACTGTGACTCACAAGTTACGAGTTTGCAAGATGTAAATATGCTCCTGGAGGCGATATCCCCGCTTGGGACATATGTCTTGTAGTGGTACTCGATGTGAGAGAGGCACACGGGTATGTGTGATTTGGCAAATGTGTGAAGTGCAAATCGTAGAGTAGGAACTAAAGGTGAGGTCAGTAAATAAGTTATTAATAAACAAGATACATTGTGAAATTGAATGAACTAAAAGTATGTGAATTTGTGTGATGTTATGGATGTGAAGTGTGACTTTGAATAATATTAGTGAATGATAGTGATCTTTTATGTGATTGCGAAATGACTATAACTTAATATGTTATTACGAAAATATTAATGACTTGTGATAGTCTGATATCTATGGTTATGCACACAGAAACTTTATGACGTAATGATGTCATGTGAATGACTACCCTTGATATATGTATTATGATAAGTGGTATTCCCCGAATATGCGGGACAAACCAAGTTGTATCAATTAGACTTAAATATCTTAAATGAGGTTTGATTATGAATGGAAATTTGACTAGTTGAGATAAATCATTTTATTGTGATGTCTAACTCTGTTTTGTAGGAGGGTAGGATCTAATAATCTTTTATGCAGGGACGCAAATATCCTACCCTAAGACGTCGTGTTGGCTTAAAGGTAAGGTGTATCAAACTCATATTTAATTAGGTTATTATATGTGTATTTAATAAGTGGATGTAAGTGATATTTATGTTGTGAGTTATTCTGGAAAGTGGAAATGATGAGTACTGTTATATGAGATTCTTGGAATTGTATATTGGAGGTGAAATCTACTTGGGAAGAAACTACATGCCGTTTTGAGAAAACGGAACTAACTTGTCTTCAAGTTGAAATGATTGTAATAGCATATTCCTTTATTTGAAATATTGAACATACTGTTTTTATTTTAGTCTTACTCATACCAGCAAATTCAATTTGCTTACCCATGTTGGCTTTCTTTTGCAATATGGGTGTGTTCTTGGAAACATAGATGGTGAAATGCAGTGGATGAGGACACGTGATTTAGATTTGCTCTTGGAGTCTTCTGGTTTAAGTTTCTCTGAAGTGTACGGTTTTGTTTTGAGACAGATGTAATAGAGTTGGTTAGTTTCTTTGTACCTTAGTAATGTGATTGAACGATTGTTCCTTTTGGTTTTAAATTTAATTTGATCTCAGATTTTAATATCGTGGTTGATAATATGTTATTAGGGTTTCGTTTCATCATAGGTTTTCAGATGATTGAATAGGGTGATGATTGAAATAATTATATCTTAGATAATTCCCTATTTTAAATTTTCTGAAAATTTGGGGTGTGACAACTTGCCTTATTATGAGTTAACATGGCTCACTGAAGCTATAAAGAAAGACAACCCATGCAACCACGTTCTTCTTGATGTTAATGGAAGCACTCACAAATTTGAGAGGGTTTTCATTTGTTATGAGGCTTGTAAACATGGTTTCAAGTTTTGCTGACCAATGATTTTTCTTGATGGTACGTTTTTGAAGGACAAGTTCAAAGGATGTTTGCTCTCGGTGACTGCAAAGAATGGTGATCAAGGTCTGGTATGAACTTTCACGTGCAATTATGAAATTTTGCTTGTATGTTAATATTTATCTCATCTTTGATTTTGTTCTTTTGGCGTTTTGCTTTGTTAGGTAGTCAATTTGGTAATGGAATTTTCTAAATCTGATCCAAAGTCCAAACTGATCCATTGACAACCTTACCCTTAGTATAGTAAGTACATTGGCAATATTGAACTTTTTGCGATATTCTATAAATATGTTAGGCAAAGCCCTTCATGAATAAAATTCTTCAAATTGACTACCTAACCAGTAACTAGTATACTGCAAGGCGTTGGGACGAAATGGTTGAGAGTCAGATTAAGTTAAGGGTTTTGGATTTTGAGAAGATAGAGAGGGAGAAGTTTATATTCTCGTATGGTTTTCTTTTTGTTGAAAATATTTTGTAAAGTTTTTGCAGAGAAATTGTTGTGGCGTGTTAATGGAGGGAGGGAGGGAGAAAAGAAACACGGAATAGATTTTGTAGGGAAGAAGAACACATTTTGAAGAACTTGTAGGAAAGAACAAATTTTGAAGAACTTGTAGGAAAAAAGAACAAATTTCGTCATTCCTTTTCAACTGAAAAATTCACTTCGTTTCGTGGAAAATGTGTTATACTAATGTTAGGAAAACATAGGATTTCATACAGAGTAGGATTTTTAGAACTTACACCTAGTCGGATCAATAACAGTCAGGGCTACGGACGTCCAAAAGGGTACCCAACTCGGCCAGAACATGACTTTTCAAGTTTTGAATGGGTATCGGGTTATCCACACCCAGACCGGTTCTCAGTTGGTCGAGTTCAGAGCCGGATATTTTGTTGAGAAGTGTGACCAAACCCTACTCTAACCCTATATTTTAGGTACCCATCGGGCTCAGGCTCGGGTTCAAGTTTCGGGTAGGATAAAACCCGGTATAAATGAAGAAAGAGGAAAATAAGAAACCCCATTTGAAATATATATCTACATTTTATTCCTTCTTCAACTATCCACCAATCCTTCAAACAAAATAAAACTTCTAATGAACTTGAAAATAATTATCACCTATACTCAGACATAATTCTTTAACATGCTTTAAGAATAGATAGACTCGGAAGGAACTATATACACATTAACACACATTAGATCACGTGCAATTGCCGAAAAGAATTGGAAATCTCGAAATAAGTTTTTCCATAATCTTACATATTAAATAACTCATCATTGTAAATATGAATGAGATCATAATCCAAATATTTCTCTAACTCATTCTTTTCTATGGGATTAGTAGTAGGCAATTGAAACCAGATTTGGAGTTCGGTTTTGGTCCGAATTCAGTTTCAGGCTTTTTAGCCCTTTTAACGGGTTTAGGATTTAGGGCTAAATTATCGGATCGGTCCAGGTTTAGAGAGTGTGACCAAACCCTACCCTATGTATTTCAGTTATGGGTTTGGGTTAAGGTTTTGTCAGGTTCAGTGCGGGTTTTTTGGTGGGGTTTGGGGCAAGATGGACATCCCCTAGTAGGGGTGCAAGTGGATATCCAAATATTCGAATCCGATTCGAATTCGTATTCGGATTCGGATTCAAATTTTTTTTTTATGTCCGAACTGGTTTCGGATACGGATTTGGATACTGCCATATCCGTATCCAATAATATCCGATCCGATTTAAAAAATTAATAGTTATTATATATAATTTATTTTTTTATTTTTTTATTGTACAAATATTATATAAAATCATAAACTAATAATATAAAACTATAATAACAAAATAATAATAATAAATGACAAATATATATATATATCTATACTAGTTTTTATAGTGGTAAAATGAATTATTCAAAGCAAATAAAATTTTAATTAATTTTAATTTTCGGATCAGATATTATCCGATATCCGTTTCGGATATTCGAAATTGGATTCGGATATCGGTATAAATTTTCGGATTCGGATTCGGATACAGGCATATCCGCATCCGAACCTATCCGTTTGCACCCCTATCCCCTAGTTACGACTATGTCATGTACTCTACGGGCATGGTGGGTGATACTACTAATCCTCAATTATATGAGAAGCATAGTTCCGGATTTCGGAATTATCGAAATTCCGACAAATTCAAAAACTGAAATTCATAATATTTCGACCTGTGTTATATTTGGAATTTCAACTAATTTAGGAATTATCAATATTTCAATTCTATACTATTTTTTCCAGTTTTTTGAAAAACTGAAATATTGGACGGAATTCCGATATTCCGTTCGGGATAATGAACACTGACTAGAAAGTAGACCCGAAAATAGCACTCCCGAAGTCCCAAACGTTCATGAGACCACTGACTTTTTATTGAGGCAGCCCAAGGACTACGAAAGCTCATATACAGTCCCTACATAATGCCCAGATAAGTGACCAAGTACATATATCAATTAGCTTCCAAGCAAATGTGGTCAGAAATAAAATCCGAAGAAGCCGTTGGGGTGTCAGGTGTGTTGGTTGTGTACACATGCGCCACTAGTTCATCACCATGTGACTCTTCAATAATTAGTGTTTTCATTATCAGTGCGAAAGGATTATTGAAAATCGAGCAATTTCTGTCGGGCTTATTTAGCTCAGAGTGTTCACTAACTTATTGCCCAAAAGTTTCCCCATGAAAATTGGACATCTCAATCACTCTGACATATTTTGAGCGTGAAGTATATGACCAACGCCCTTTTTTTCAGTGAACACGCAATGGGATTATAGGAAATGCAACGGATCTTTTCTTCCCATCAGAATGATTACGAAGTACCAAGTTACCTTTATGGGAAAATAAAACAAAACGGAAGAAAATACTTAGTTACTACTCGGAAAAAACCAACGTTGCATATTAGTAAGTTTACTTAGATTAATTTTTCGCCTGAAGAAAAAGGTCCAAGGATTCGAAGTTAACGCTGGCTTCGGTGTAGGTGATCCGGATTCTTTGATAGAAGTATAAAACAAATTGGAGTGCTTCGAACCATTTGGCTCCCCAAGTAGAAACAGAAGGTGCTTTCTCATGAACTTGAGTAATAAGCACCCATTCATCCACACAGACCTCTTTTGATATTATATTTGTTTTTCCCATTTTAAAATGCAGCAATCCTCGCGTAGTTTACAACATGATCAACTAATTCATCCCAATATCTACACCCGTCACTATCCTAATAACAAATAACGGAAAAGGTAAGCCCCAAACATCACAGCACGTATAGTTAAATGGAATGATGCTGTAGCTGCAACAGCCTGCAATATGCACCATCAGGACGACTGAGTAGCTCAGCATGACTTCCCTGTTCTATGATGCGTCCATCTTGCACTACACCAATGTTATCTACACCTCTAATGGTAGATAACCGATGAGCCACAAGCACTGTGGTCCTTCCTCTCATCAACCTCTCTAATGCTTCTTGTAGCACACACTCACTCTCCGCATCAAGTGCACTTGTGGCCTCATCTAGTAGCAGTATCGTGGGATCCTTGAGCACTGCCCTTGCAATTGCTATCCTTTGTTTCTGTCCCCCAGAAAGCTGCACCCCTCTTTCCCCAACAGGAGTCTTGTATCCATCAGGCAAACTACTCACAAAACCATGTACATTAGCAGCACGCGCTGCCTCAATGACTTCTGCCTCTGTAGCTCCCTCTTTCCCATAAGCAATATTCTCAAATATGCTTGTTGCAAATAGGGCTGGTTCTTGTTGCACCAATCCTATCTTAAGGCGGAGTGACTTAAGGTTCAGTCGCCGAATATCTTTTCCATCAATCAAAACTTTACCGGCCGTTGGATCATAGAACCTCTCAATCAATGCAATTACAGAGCTCTTCCCAGATCCACTGGCACCAACAAGAGCTTGGCTTTTCCCTGCCCGTATTCTGAGATTGAAGTCTTTAAACACAGTGAGATCAGGTCGAGCGGGATAAGAAAAGTCCACATGATGTAGCTCAATCTCCCCCCGGATAGACTCAACTGGTTGAGCCTCTGCATCATCTGGATCAATCTTGGTAGAGCGATCAAGGATGGAAAAAACTGAGCTAACAGCCTCACCACCCCGGATAATCTCAGGGGCAAGGCTAACAGTCTCAGCAACAGAGTTGGCAGTAATGACAAGGACAACAAAGACCTTGATGACTTTGGAAAATGTGGAAACACCTCTGCTCACAAGATGGACACCGTACCAAAGAATAAGGGCTTCAGATGCATAGAGCGCAAGCTGGGAAAGACCAAAAAGTAGGCCAGCAGATTGACTACGCCGAAGGTTACGGAGCTGTGGAATGCGAAGCTCATGGCTGAAGAGAGACAAGATCTTGTCCTGAGCATTAAAAGCTGCTACAGTGCGGATGTTACTAACACCCTCACCTGCAATCATGCTAGTTTTTGCATGTGCCTTGGCTGTGTCTCCAGCGAATCCTTTGAGGGACAGTTGCTGTATAAATTAGACATATAACTTATTCTCAATAAAATGACAATTAATATCTGTACAAATAATGCTGATTACTAAGGCATGAATGTGAATTATCAATGTACAAAACTACTATAGTATCAACAAACAAACTTTAGCTAATATTTTGAGTTTTAGGGATGATCATTATGTACACCTCGTCAATTCCTACATAAGACATCATAACCTTAAACATTCTCCAAATATTATGATTAAAACTGAACTATTTGATACTGTAAAAAAAAAGGGTCAAATGTGGGTCCACCCATTCAAAAGGACTGAGTCACTGAGATATCAGAAACTGTGGTTATGGGCTCCATGGTCAATAATACACATTCTAAAGGAGATTCTGAAGTGTCACTTTCATGAAAGAAACAGTAATGGGAACTTAGGAAGTACAGAAAGGTCAAAAGCACCCAAAAGTTTTTCAAACGACAAAAACTTAGATGTTGCAGACGTAGTCCAGCATCCCCCAGCACCCATATATTTTTACAGGCTCTTCATTAGTGTCTGGCAGAGTAACGTGGCTGAAGCCTGACAGTATTGATGATAAATTAAAAAGGTGGCGAGAACAGAGAAATATATTGCAGAAGAAAGAAGACAAAAAAGCATGGGAAAATAGAGGACGATAGCGAGGATCACGGGTGAGAATCTTTGGAAGCCTCATGCAAAAACAATACATTCAACTCTAGGTGATAAATAAAGCAGTAAAACCTTATGTACTTGCCATACAGTTTGCCTGTCCTATCATCTACTGTAAATACCATAAATAGTGAAACTTCAATTCATCATCCACCATAAAAAGAAACCGAATATCTACTGTACGCTGGGGTGTCGGTGCAAGATTAAATGAGAAAGTAAACAGTGAAACCTGTGTAATGTCAGATTGACCAAGGATGGAAGAGTTAAAGACTTGGGTATTTTGAATAGTTGTAAAATACATGAGTTTGTGTAGAATTGTCAATATGAAGCTGACTGGTAAATTTGGAATTTTTTATGTTCACTTTCTTAGTTATGGAAAAGTACAGGAATCAGGAGTAAACATCAGCGTAAGTATTAAGTACCCTTAAGCATATCAGGGGGTGCCAAGTTCCAACGATGGGATGGGAATTTTTCATCAAACAAAAATGTTACATCTAATTCTAAACCAGCTCATTCCCCATTCAAGATTATAGGGGCATCTATGGCTTAACACAAGTGATTGTGGACTTTTAAATGCATCGGCGCAAAGCTAAACTCTTGACTGTGGTATTGAACTGATTATTAAGTGCATCTACATTAATTTTCCCTGTAGAAAAAACAAACCAATGAGAAGGGAGTATGAGCTTTTTACAGTTACACTCTCTGACTCTCGAGATAATGATAACTGATAAGACTCAAAACTCTATTCTTGTTGAATATTATCTTGGGCAAGGATTATCTCATACAAACAGGAGATGAATTTCCATGAATTCTCCGAGATACATTGTTATGTGTACTCACCACATTACAAGGTACAAATATAATAGAAAATACTTGTGTTTGGGTGTGTGCTTCAGAATAAAAGAAATTTAGCCAAAATCATTGGAAATGGACAATACACGAGGCAAATGGAATACCTGTGCAAAATTAGCAAGGACGAGCAGAGGGAAGGTCCCAAGAATAAGCAGTGAGACTCTCCATTCAACTATAAAAGCGACTACGAATGATATGAGAAGGGATGTCATGTTCTGCAGTATCACAGAAATTCTTTCAGCTATGGCGGACTTCACATCGGCAGCATC
Organism: Coptis chinensis; assembly: GCF_015680905.1. Taxonomy (NCBI): domain Eukaryota; kingdom Viridiplantae; phylum Streptophyta; class Magnoliopsida; order Ranunculales; family Ranunculaceae; genus Coptis; species Coptis chinensis. The sequence continues at coordinate 18,022,144 of NC_141456.1, read as the reverse complement.
AGTGGCCAAGCGAGCTGCAATAAGGCTTGAGTTGTTCTCTTCTTCATCGAACCACCCAACTTCATTCCTTAGGATCGCTGCAGACGGAAAAATAACATCAACAACTTTCCAATTGGAAGATGCATTAATTGGTAATCACATTGGGAGTCAAAACATACAGTAGGGCACTTGACATGAGAATCTAATACAATTTTTTAACAAAAATCACAACGATGTTAAGATGATTCATCACCGGTGAAAGAAGATGATGGAACTTAGAACACAGGAACAGAACAATACAAAGTCAAAGGATAGAAGTGACAAGCATACCTGCAAGCATCATCCTTCTGACCCTTGTTGTAAGATTTTCCCCCATAATACTGAAGAAGTAATGCTGTGTAAGATATGCCACTACAGCATAAAGCCCAGCTCCGATGTATATGAACACAAACTCCTTTGTCTTCCTCTCCATTGCTGATAAGTCTCTATAATAGAACACCTCAATCATATTGCTCATCACAATTGCAAAGGTTGGACCAATAAACCCTGAAAGGATTGATCCAACAGCCCCCATAATCACATACGGCCATTCTGGTGCATTCAGATTTAGAAGCCTGAAGAAGTAACCATTTGGTGCAGGATTTTTCCGTTGAGTATCAGCTTTGGAGATCATTTCTATTCGACCATCTGCACCAGTGCTGTACTGATAGCTCAAGTTCCTCAGACTACCAGATCGAAGACTTAGGGATTTAGTTGAAAGGGAATGGCTTAGACGAGATGAACGAGACTGGTGAGCTAAAGGGACACCAAAATCTCTGTTCCTTGCCATCTCCTGGAACCGGATCAAGGAGGCATAAGCTCCAGCTTTGGCGATCAATTCTTCATGTGTACCGGTCTCAACAACTTGGCCTTGCTGAAGAACAGCAATGGTATCAACATTTCTTATTGTGCAAAGGCGATGAGCAACAACTACAGTTGTTCTTCCCACCATGAGGCGGTCAAGAGCTTCTTGTACAAAGCTCTCTGAGCCTGCATCAAGAGCACTAGTGGCCTCGTCAAGTAGAAGAATTTTTGGGTTCTTCAACATAGCTCTGGCAATGGCAATCCTCTGTTTCTGACCACCAGAAAGTTGGACTCCGCGCTCGCCCACCTGGTTCAGAATTAACTTAAGTTGTGGATTTCTTTCTTCACTCAGATAAAAAAGCAAAATTAACTATCCGACAAATTAACTAATTTCACAACCTATTAACGTAACACATGCTAACATCAATGAACTTAAGGTGGGGTTTTACAACAGCAAAATTTGATTCTTGATAAGGTAAACAGCTGAATCTGATATTTGATCCCACATGGAATGCTGCCAAGAACTAGATAAACTGAACAGCTGACTCTGATATTTGCAATGGGGTAATTCAATGTTTCCAGTCAATTAATTTAATTAGGAACACATGCATGTGACAGATCTAATTAATTAATCTTGCATTTACCTATTTCACGTTCCAAGCTAAAATCTAGAAGCAAGTATAAACTAACCTGAGTATTATACCCATTAGATAGCAATGTAACAAAGCTATGTGCATTTGCAGCAGTGGCAGCAGCTTCCACTTCAGCCATAGTTGCATCAGGCTTTCCATAAAGAATGTTACTCAGTATGGTGGTGGCGAAAAGTGCTGGTTCTTGGTTAACCAAACCAATCTGATCTCTTAGCCACTTCAGTTGCAATGTCTTTATATCCACATTGTCCAGCAAAACTTGACCTAAAAAGCCAATACAATTCAGATGACCAACTTATATTTTAGCTTATGTTTATTATCCATGAGATAAGGTCCATAATTACCCTGACTAGGATCATAGAACCTTTCTATCAGTGAAACAACAGTGCTCTTTCCAGACCCACTGCCTCCAACCACCGCCACAGTTTTCCCTGGGGGAAAGATATTGAAAAGTTGCGGAAGATGATGACATCCGGTCGCGATGGATAGCTAAATGCAACTTCTTTGAATTCAATGTTTCCATCAACCTCTTGCAAACACTTCCCTTCTAAAGGGTCTTGAACAATAGAGGGCTTTTGCTTGATAATCTCCATAAGCTTGTATCCAGCTGTTTTACCCTTGCTGAATGCCCCAAGGTTCGAAAATGATTGCCCCAAGCTCCTATAAATGAATAGCATGGACAAATAAGAAAACAATTGGAGCAATTTAACATGATCAAATACACATTAGGCCAGTTCAATTAAGAGAATAAACTTAAGAAATCTTACATTCCACCAACAATGGCAGAGAAAATTGCAGTGAAGGCCTTCCCACCATCAGTTTGCCCATTCCTAATGAAAACCCCCGCATACCAAAAGACAAGGGCCCACGACATACAGGCAATCCCATAGGTACACCCAATTCCTAGTCCTTTTGCCATTCCAGCTTTGTATCCAAGCTTCAGTGTATTTTGTATCGCATCAGAATACGAATTAAGCGCCTTGGTCTCACCCACATAAGAGTAAACCGTCCGAACTTGCGCAATGGCCTACACATGTAGTAATCAACTCAACTCCTAGTAATTCAGCATTTTATAATATAATACCATGGACTTCGGTGGGACTAAACACAATAGGCATATTATTTCATTTCATTTTGGGTATTTCAACAAAAACAAAGTTTTTACAGAGAGCATTGTTCAATCACCTGTTCCGCAATAATGCCAGCATTTGCGTAGGATTCTCTGCTCTTGGAAGTAAGACCAGTGAGAGTATAAGCGTATAAGCCACCAGCAAAAGCGATTCCTGGAATTACAGCCACACTCAGTAGTGCCAGTTTCCATGCTGATATGAAACCAACCACCAATCCCGCCAGAAAGGTTGATAAGTAATGAATGAAGTTCCCCACCTGTAAAAACAAAGAAAGCCAACAAAAACAAAACAAAGTGATGATTGATAATAACAGGATAACCACACTTTGTTCCCTACTTCCCTTAAACTAACATGATTATGTGTCCATGTTGCTCAACAGAAAAATAAAACCTTACCCAAAAGAGAAGGAAAGACTAAGTGCAAGTTAACACAAATTTGCTAACATGCGCCAGAATCAAGAATGGTGCATGGCCTCCTGGGGTCCAATCCAACAACTTTCCAGAAAAGCTCAAGTTAACACAAATATGCTAACATGCGCCGGAAAAAATCAAGAATAGTTCATGGGGTCCCCATTAATGTCAAGTCTACTTTCCTAGATAAGTAGATTAAAAAAAACTGTCAAATCCAACGGCCAAAACGTAACAATCTAACGAAACCTTGTAACCAAAATCGACTAAAAATGGTCCCCATCACACACTGATGTGATATAGTTATAAAGAAAAATGATTAGATTTTCACCGAAACAGAAAAATAGAAAGAAACAGGATCCATAAATTTCGGATAAAAGCAGGACCCGAAAGTTTTAAAGAAAATAAAAAACGAAACGAACCTTCTCACTGATTGCATCTTGAACGAGTAGAGTGTCAGTAGAGACACTAAACACTATATCTCCGGTTCTAGCGTCGGTATCAAAAAACCCAACGTCTTGCTTCAACACTGCTTCTAAATACTTCTTCCTCAATGTACTCACTTGCCTCTCTCCTGTATACATCCAACACGCTATCTCTACAAATTTTCACCAAATTTTTTGTATGAGCATACCGCCAAGATCAAATCAGTTAAAAGAACATAACGGTACACAAAATGTTACCAGCGTAGGAGGAAAGGCAAACTACTAGTCCAAGGTAGACGAAGTAGAGAGAGTACTGCATTTATAACAAAGTAAAATTTTTATGAAATGAGATGAAAACAAAACAAATGAGAGATTTGAGAAGTAGAGAATAGTGAACTCACTTTAGAAACTTCATGAACCATGGCATGAAGATCAGACTGATTTTTTCCAAACCCATTCACCATTTTACCAAATAAAAGAAAGAACACTGGCATTGCAGAACCATGAATCACTGCACCTAAACTTCCAACACCCATGTAAAAGTAATCATACTTGTCTGCAAATGAGAAGAGTTTGTAGAATTGTAAACTTTGGTCTTTTCTCTTTTCTGCTTCTGGTATAGCTTTCTTCTCTGTAGTTTCTGCCATTGTTAGAGTAAAACACTAGACACACAATGCTTTTGTAAAGCAGATCCAGTGAAGTGTTTTCTTCTTCACTGGGTTTCTGCCATTTAAGCTGAAAATTTCGATGTATCGGAATATATCGGAAATGAGGGAAGTGGAATGTGAATGTTTGAGGAGTGGAGTAGTGGAGTTAGTTATAGTGATGTGAGTTTAACTGTTAACTGTAGTTGGGTAACTGTAGTAGTTAAGTGGAATATAGTTAACTGTAGGTAAGTGTTGCCTTGGTCTTTGTAGTGAGGGAAATGGACAAAAATTTTGTAACATGTGTCGCTTATTGAATCAGTAGTTCAGAATAGTTATATGATTAATCTGGGATTTGAATGAATTATTTTGTTTGCTACTTTGCTTTTACAGAATGAATGATTCAGAACATTTGGACTAACATGCATTTGATATGTTTTGATTTTGGAATTTTAATTGGTGGTCACAGCGGCTAAATAGATAGATTTACTAATCAACAAATGACACCCAACTGGTTTGCCATTTGTTATCTTGGGGTGGCACTTCTTTTAGCTCCTTAGTTTTTTGCGAGTTGCAACCACAAGTTAGTAGAAACCCGCCCTGGTTCAAAACACTCGGGATCAAGTGAAATGAATTTACATTTTAAAACGTACCATCTCTTTAGTGCTAAACTCAATTGGAAGTTTGAATGAGTAGTTTGGTAAGTATTTGTAGCTGGTGGAGGCATCAAGTCTCATGTTTGAGGTTAAATTTGAGACAACTATCAGAAAACAGTTACCAATTTTAGGTGGATGCAAAACACAGTCGCAAATTTAGAGTAGGATCTACCACCCGCGATATTACCAAATTAGCCAAAATAAATTCGCGCGACACTCCAATTGTAGCCATTTGAGACATATTTTTTTTTAATAGATAGTTCTCTAAAAAATAGATTCCAACGATAAATATGTCTATGATAATCGAGAAGTAGGATGGAGTGGTGGCGACGATGAAAATCAAAACAGTGGTAATAGTGCATTGGTTCGGAGAAACCCAATGAGTGATCTAGATGATGAAGTAAGAACTTCTAGAGTTGGAAATAAGGGAGATGATCCTATAAATTTCAGACATCTTAGACGGATGTCCAAAATGTGTCATGATAAACATGTGTCAAGAGTTGTTATTGAACACCAGGTGTGATTTTTTTTAATTGCATTTTTATTTTATACGTGCATTTTTATTTTTATTTTTTAATTTTAGTTTCATTTTGTGTACATCAACAATGTGTTACCTATCGGATTCGGTGCACTTCACGTGTGCTTAAGTCATGGTATGGGATGATATTAAAAGAGTTGGTGCACTTGACCATGTTAGAGATGCAATTCTAGCAACTCCCTTCGGTCCCCTAGTTGACATACCTTACAATAAGACTGACATCTTGAGAGTTATCACTGGTTTAGTTGAGGGATGGTGGGGTAGCACACATGCTTTTCACTTTCTTCAAGGAAAGTTGGGTTTCACTCCACTAAACTTTTGTATGATATTTGGTTTGAGTATTGGATTAGGTGAGTCGTAGAAATATGATATTGATTTCCAGAGTTGCGCCCAAATAATGAGTTTCTTTCCACTTCTGACCGAGTAGTCATATGACAGTGTTAGTATTAGGATTTCTGGCATCAAGGTTGCATACATTATGCCCTTGACTAGTGATGAAGGGTTGCAGTTTTTAATAGACTATTTATCACTTGATTCAAATGATGGTCAAAAACACGTCGATGAGTATGTCAGAGCTTTCTATATGTATTTGATGGGTGTCTTGTTTAATCCTATTGGCCATTTCACGATTAAGTTGGGGTATCTTGCCAACTTTGTGAACTTGCATGAGTTGGGTCGTATTAATTTTGGTGGAGCCATGTATATGTAATTTGGTTAGCGTGCTTTAGATAGAGTTTCTCGGTAAATTGGTGTTTGCCGGAGTCCCCAAGTTGAAGGGGTTTGTCATTTTCTTAAAGGTATGGTTCTATAAGTATATCCGTCTGCTAGATATCCGATTAAACACGATTTTATTTTACGTTTATTGGTTTCTTGATTAATTAAGTCCGAGGTCCGAAGTCCAAAGTCCAAAGACCCAAGTTCCAAGTCCAAAGTCCGTGATAGTCGATGCGTTTTAGATCAAGTTACCTTACTCACGCGTGGGTTTGGTAGGATAGGTCGAGTAAAGGGATCGTCCCAAACCTTAGGGCTCGGAAAAGGTTCACAAATTTGGAATTACAACTTTTGGTGAGTAGGATTTTTAGGTTTTTTAAGTTGGTTTAATTAATTTTACGGTAATGCAATTAATGTAAATTACTATGGTGATTTTGATGTAGGTAAACAAAGATGGAGAAACAGGGAGAGAGTTAATCATGCTCATGCAAGAATCATTTTTCAATAGTTTACTACCACATCACTACATCTCTAATTCGCCTCCGTGGTTCTGGAGACGGCGCCGAAAAGTATTGATCCCTAGCGCGTGCCCACATCTCTAGCCGCATTGCACTAACATAAGGAGTTTAACTAATATCTCATCTCTGGTATATTATTTTAGCTCCTGGCTCAATTTCACATCAGCTGGACAAATTGGAGAGTACACTGACACTGTCTTGACGCGAGACATTTTGGATCGCGCGAGGATCTGTTTCCGGAGCATCGACAACTCAAATTGGTGCGATCCTCATTTTTGGGACCGGATGTCTAATCTATGCCTAAATCCTAAGTAGTGATTCTAGAATATTAAAGAGTCAATCCGATTTTCACACGAAGCAAAGATAACCCTTCCCCTGGGGGGAGGATTAGCTCATGGTCATAGAAGGAATAATAAAACTTGTTGTATACATTAAGTAAATAAATGCAGGACGAGAATTAAACTAGAAAAGAAATGATCACTTTATTAAGGGTAAAATAACTTACGATATTTTAAGGCTGCTTTGGAATGAAAATGACGAATGTAAGAATCGAAAAGAAAAACTAACTCCGCTAAAAGCGGAAGCTAGAGCATAAGATCTTTGAAGGGGAAAATAATGAAGGCCCCCCTCATATATATATAGGCGGAAGACCCCTTCACGTGAAATCCTAACAATTAATCGGGTTTGTTTGTTACCTAATTGAAAAGTTCAAAACTTTGAGAATCAAAGTTTTGTTTTAACTCAGATTAAATTTTGTCCTTTAGCTTATAAGGTTTTGTCTTTATATGTTTTATTTTCGTCTTTTAGCCCAATTCAATTCAAACATTGAATTGGTACGTGTCTTTCCTCTTGCAAGGTGGCACCAAATTGAACCCATCACTTGCCACCTGCCTATGCTGACTCGTCATGCCTTTGGACCCGCAGAATGGGTCCACTTAGTGTGTCCAGAGCGTCGATTTTGGCATTTTACGACTTTTCGCTTTGGCCGTTAGAAGTTCGTCGCCTGTGTCGCTATGGCAGCTTCACTAGCCAACATCAAAGATCTAGATTTATCCGATTTGAGCTTCCGAAGTTTGTTGCTTTTTATATGTGGACCCGCTTCAAGACCTTTTTTTGTTCTTTTGGAAACTTCGGCTTTAGTCAGGCTTTGTTAGGCTTCACGGGGGTTGAGTGGGAAACTTCAAATATTCCAGTATTCCCGTACTTTGATGCATGTTTTATCATTATATTCATTTTAATTGCGGAAATCTGCAAAAGTACGAAAATATAATTATTACATGATTATTAAACACATAATCGACCAAAATTCTATGTCTTTTGGGGTTTAATATTATAGTTTTTGGTGCTTATCACACCACCCCCAAACAGCACTTTGCTTGTCCTCAAGCAAAGAAGAGACATTAAAACGATAAGTGGTCAAAAATGTGTTATCCTAAGCTAAATCTCATTTCGCAGAGTGCAGTTGCATTGACCGTATACAACAAGGCCTTGAACCACTAGGAATTTCCTAGTGGACGAGTTATAGCCTCGTGAGAGTTTTCCAGAGAAGATACTCACAAACTTCATTTATACTACAACAACTTAGTAACAAAGGCTTGTTTTCTTAATTAATCTCAGGTATCTAGACATCTCACTGGCGGAAACAAGGATTTAATTCTTTCAATTTCAAGTTAATATACATACAATAATCAAAACATCTACGCATGTAGTATGCATGCGGTGATCTTATAATAAAATGTACGAAGCGGGGGTTTGGATCCTTTGGATAAGCGTCTTTAAGTAGGTTCTCACAGTGTATGTGTCGAAACACAATTTCTCTCTTTTTTTTTCCACTCAAGCTTTGCTTATCTCCAATTGTCAATGCAAGGGCACACGCGTTTCCTCACATACTCAATGACGGCTAAGAGGAGCCGAGGTCGAGAAGTCACAACTACTACTTATTATCATACTATCCTATTCCTAATTGAGCTAGAGGTCTTTATTAGGTGTTATGGGGCTTAGGTGGTAGTGTAAAAAGAAACCGAATGGAAAATTAAAAAAATGTTAAGTATGAGAGAATAAGGTCTTGAGATATTTATACTAGAGAATCCTTATTTTATTTCCTCGCTTCTAACATGGGTTTCCATATACTTGGATTTTTCAAGCTTTTGTATTCCCTTTGATTTGATTTTTGGGGAATTCTAACCTTGATATTTCTTTTGATTTTTGGAAACATATTTCTATTTTCTTTTTTTTTTTCTTTTCTTCCTCAAAGTAACCGATTTTGATTCGTTGACAAGGTTTTTCTCTTCATTTTTCTCAAGACTTCATCCTATTTCTCATACTCATCATCTAGGTAGGCTTATTTATTTGTGGTTACTAGATGGGTAATGATTTTTTTTTGTGAAGTAGAAAGGATTAATGAAAGGTTCAGTGGGGCGACTAGCAATAATTTTTTTTTTTTTTTTTGGCTATATCGATCCAAAGAAGGCCTAAATTCTTGCCTAGGATTTGGGTAATAATCAAGTAAGTAGACGTGTGAACTTCTCTATTCGAGAGAACTACTCCTCTGTGTCATTACTCATATATCACACATTTTTAGGCTTTTGGTTAGATTCTTACAAGATATGAAAACTAAGTTGTCTAACCGTGGGTCCCAGAAACTTACTGCTGTGTACATTTAATGATAGTCAGTGCATGAATGTTCATGAAAAAATGTAAAAACTATTGCATACGTATTAAATTAAGTTTCTAAGAACAAGTCCTAATTCTGGTGCTAGGGTGAGATCTCTAAATATTTTTCATCATAGAAAGGGAAACGAGAATTTGTCACTAAATACATATATTTAGACATTAAGTAAACTATATACAACTATGCATGCCTAATTTCTGCAAAAGGTTCTCACCACCCCCAAACAGTCGGACATTGTGTCCTCAAAGTGTTAAGAGGAAGAAAGAGTATACCTGAGAGGCTTTGAGCAAAAATCTAGCTGACATCTTCCACATAAATTTATTGTAACACACTATATATTATACATCATAAAAGTAAAAACACACTGTTAGAGTAGCACACTGTTAGGTTATTTATTTATTTCACATCAAAACGTAAAACAAATATGTACATGCATCAACTCACATTACCCCAACCTTGAACTGGGGATAGTCCATCCTTGCCTCGCCCCTCAGAGAAATGTCATTCCCTTGCATCCCGCCAATCTATCATAGCTTTCCGGACTTCACTCCACTTCCTCCCTCTTTTGCATTGTCTAGATGAGCTATCATTTTATCATCATTAGGGAAAGAACGAACTTTCTTAAGATACCTTGCGGCGTCGCCATGTCCGAAATCGCAAAAGAACTAATTATCTTGTTTGTTGGACACATAGAGTCGACCTTTACCCAAATTCGAAGGTGGCCGCGAACCGAGGGAAGTACGCCTCACTATCCCGCATCTTTATGGCGGCGGGTGATATATAGTGTTGCCGAAAAAGACCGAGCCTTCTTAAGATTCTCAATTACTAGGTGCAGAATGTCGGGCGGTATGTTCTTCGGGCCAATGCATGGAATGTCTTACACGCTGACTTTGATGCAGTGGAAAAATGTCAATCCCCTATGATGTTCAGAAGAATAAATAACATGGCAGTTCCAACATTCATGGTCATACTGGCTAGTGGAATAGTGAAGTCCGGCCATCGGCCAACTTCGGCACGTTCTTTGACGTGTTCAAGGCCATCGCCATACCGGGCAGCAAAATCTTCCCTAGAATAGTCATTAAAGTCATTCTCTATCATGTATTGAATGGGGAGATCCGGGTTGGAGGAAAGTCTAGAGCCATAGCCACTGTTGGCTCATAAAAAGCGTGTCGGGTGTTACCAATACGTAGTGTAAAACCATTCAAAGGGAAACCCTGGACAGCTGGTAGATCTTCCATGTGATCATAAAAATAAGTTACCAAACCTGGGGAGTATGTCTGCTCCGGGTGTAGAATAAGAGAGTTCCAACCAACTTGAGTGATGTAGTCTCTGAAAAGATGTCCATATGCCGGAGAATTCAACAACGAATGGAAATATTGTTCTGGAATCATCCTTGGAGCTTCCATTGTAGAAGATGTGTGAAAAAAATGTGACCTGTTTAGACAAGGATAAACAAATATTAGAGTATGATGAGAATAATTAAGTAAAAACAAATTACCGTACGAAAATTAAAAACTAAAAAGAAAATGCTAAATAATATAAAATTGTAAATTTTAAATGGTTTCATTGGCCCAAGTAACAGCGAGGATCCTTTTGTGGGAGGGATCCGTTTATAAGATTTTCTATGTCGTCAATCCGTGCAACAGCCTGTTGTAACATTTTGCTTTCTGTCTAGTAAATCTCGACGTGGTTCTGCATTATGAGAGTGTGATTTGCCAAGAATTGGTTGTGGCTGTGTAAGAATTGTGCTTGTTCCTCTTCGTTTATTGTCCGTAGGTCCTGAAATTCAAGAAGGCTGGTGATGATAATGTTACGGCGTTTGAATAATGTCATCGATCCTTGTTGAATTAAAAGCGGCCCTTCCATGGGATTAAATACGTTGCATAATGCATTTTCAGGTGAAGATGTTGTCGGTGGAACAATCTTTGTTGGTTTCTCGCACCGACATGGTTCTTTGCAACGCCGGGTTCCGAGAATCCGTTCCTACATACCGAAGTGAATGGTAAGAATGTTAGCCGCTCAAGAGGTGTATGAGGAGAAGTACTAGAAAAACCCCAATGTGTCATGATAAATGTCACAATGGTTGGTAAAGGAGTCGCCTTTTTTTCACACGCATCGCGATCGCATTCCGTGAGAAATTTAATAATGCAAAAATCATTGCGGTTACTCTGCAAGACCCGAGAGTAAATGGAGGAGGGTTTGGTTATTTCGAAGTCTTAGACATGCCGGGACATTATGAGCTACCCATTGGATCACAGATAATTGGTTCTTTTGCAAAGATCGGTGATAAACAATACGGTTTTTCGGTTGTATTCGCCGGAAGGATAGTTGCAAACATCGATGCCTGATATTATCGAAAGGTGAATCCCGGAAGGTGCACTCCTTGGTTTGTAATAGGAATTTGAAGTACCTCGGAGATGATTTCCATAGTCAATTCATGCTCGTGATCCGTTAGCATGGACAAAGAATTGTCCGTTTGGAAATAACCGCTTTTATAAAATAACAAGACCAATTCTCCGGAATAAAATGCTTGCTTATGGTGTAAAGAAGGTACCATCCTCGGCGTAATATTTCAGTGTCAAAAAAGCGGATGAAAAAGAGCATTTTGAAAATTTTCCATAAAATTTTGCTTTCGGACACCTAAACTTCGTGAGGGGCCATTAAAGATGGAGTGGTAAAAAAAAAGATTATTTTGAAAAAGGGAAGTTAGATTTTTGAGGTGTCCATCCTTATTATAAATAGGCACCCATCCAAAAAATGTAAAAGATACGTTTCGAGGTGTCACAGGGTAATTAGACTACGTGTATCTTCTAAGATATGCGCAAAAGTGGATGTAGTGTGGATGAGAAGAATGGGGCATGTGACAAGGAGTGTTTTTTTTTTTTTTTTTTTTTTAAGTGGAAATTTTATTGATACTGATAAGGATTTTTACAAATAATTAGGACAAGCGTGCAACAAGCTGTGCCGCAAGTCCTTTCTGAATAGCAAATCCTATTCTTCTAAAAACAAACTCGTTAGAACCAAATTGTCATAACGTTCTCGTCCATGACTTTCTCAAGTCTCTTGAGAAGCTCAACCGATTTGTTGTTCAAGAAAACCGAAAAGTGTCGAAACTAAACGGAATGAAACAATGCTGGTTAGCCGTGCAAGCTTCCTCATGCTTCTCCATCTTCCCTGTCGCTGCTCTCTTTGATGCTTCTCCCACCTCAAAGACTCCATTCCCCAGCCCTACCAACGGAGAGGCTCCAGTTACATCAACACATGCATGTCTCCCCTCGGATTTGTATATATCGCCACATCCGCGCAGTCAAGTGTAGATCTTCCCTCATTCGGATCAGTGAGAAAATTCACAGGAGCCTCCTTCTTTACTTGTACCCCAGCCCTCCAAAATGCATCACATAAAATATCTCTGACATGATCATGTCGGTATTTGAAACCTGGAAAATGCCTACAATGTGCTGCATGGTCCCCGGCGCGCCTAGTCTACTCTTTTTGCAAAACGGGGCATAGACCACCATCCGAGTACAAAGGAATCATGAGATTGCAGGAGAATAGAACGATACTCCACCGACGACATACGCGTCCCAATCCCTCCATTGTAATGGCAAGTAAAAATCCTTAGCGTGTTCGATTTATTAAGCATCCAATGATCGCTTTCGATGAGCGGATAACACAAACTCCCTCTCAAGACCGATTGATAAGAGCCCAAAACTGTAGTTTTAACCCCTTAATAATCATCTTTATTAGACCAATTATGTGAATAATAAGTAAGAGTTAACATTCACACGCGTTTTTATGCATTTCGGGTTTCAAAGTCCATTATGTGCGAGAAATGTACCACTTTAGCGAGATAAAGGAAAGAAAAGTCGGTAGTGAGAACTTCCAAAGCCGTATCTTTGGACTCAGACCTCGGAATTGGGCATACCTTATGTCAAAACGACCGGCTCCGAAAGAGCTTTGTAATGGTCCAAGCCTTGACCCAATCAGAGGAGCAGAAGTGGACGAAAAGTCTGTGGAAGTCAACTGCAGCTGAAGAGGCCTTTTTGGACTGAAAGAATTGGGTTTTGGGCCTGATTTTCTGGCCCAAACCCTGGCTCCAAGCCCATGCACGAATTTTGGATCTGAATGTATAAGAAGAAAAGCTTAAGTCTTTGTTAATGGTAGATAGATAATGGTAGATAGATAATGGTAGATAGATAATGGTAGATTAATTAGTAGAGAATTAGGGTTCATAGCTTAGAATAGAAAGTAGCCATTAAAATAGCTTCTAGATCTAGATTTAATTGTTTTTCTTTAATTAGTTTCAAATCCCTTATTAGATCAAACCTTTGAATCTTGTTCTTCATTTGATTAGATCAATAAAGTAGTATTCTTTATCCATTTCGATTTTGTCAATTCCAATTCTAGATCTAATTTCAATTCATGTCCTTAGTTCAATTTAGTCATTAAATTAGATTTCTTTATTGTTTAATTAAATAAATTTCAATGCTTTATATTATGTTTAGTTTTAATATAAATGGAAATGATTGCGGAATGATTCAAGGCTAAACCTCCATTAGAGGGGGTTGTGAAGCCTTGATGAAAGCTTGAGTCCGATTATCGTAGAAATCGCTCGTGATTTTCTATTCCACTCTAGAAATGATTAGTTCACCATGAGAATGGGTTTAATTGTTCACATGCTAGTTATAATTGGTAGAAATGCCATGTATAATTAGGGATTAGGAATAACCAATTGTTCTCAAGCGAAGCGATTCGGATTACGGATTTGATTAAATTCGTCGTTAGTGGATTAAGTTGAGTTATGGTGGAATCAATCCCCCTCTAACTCCTTATCATAGAATCAACGTAGCATTCCCTTAGTATTCTGATAACCGACTAGTTGCATCTTGTGGGTAGTTGCATCGTAGTATAATTCCCTTCGTAAAACTCTCATAGACTTAAAAACGACTAGTTAGATTAGAAAACATCCATGCTAGAGCACTAGGAGTGGAACGAACTCTATCTACTCCCTTATATCTCAATTGGTTGAGAGTAGAATAAATTCTTTGATAAACTTATAGCATCATTAAGTTTAGTTTACTTACGTTAAGAATTCATCGTTCATTTCGTAGGTAGACTATACATTTTTACGTTTATCAAATGGCGCCGCTGCCATCTTAGTTGCACTTTAGCATTGTTTTCTTTGTAGAAATAGTTATTTTTAAGTCCCATTTCACCCACCCACCCTTGTTTGATTCATACCGTGGTTGCCGTTTCAGTTTTGGAAAATTCCGCCGTAAAAAGCGATGGCAGGCCGCGCTTCAAAGAGAGCGCGACGCAGCGCTATCTTCTTGGACTTCGTTTATACACCGAAGCGCCGCGCTTCAAAGAGCGACCCTATCTTCCATTCTCGTTTACTTCGCTTATACATTGAAGCCCGCTTCAAAGAGAGCGACCAGCCGCTATCTTCTTGGAGATCGACTTTGCCTTGGCCGGCTTACCTCGAGATAAGCGCCCGCGCCTTCTCTGAAAATACGAGATTTCGCGGCTTGTTTGAACTCGAGTTGTCAAGTTTTTCAGTGTTCTAATCTCTTATATACACCGAACACGCGTAAACAAGGCGTTATTCATAAGCGAAAGCAAGGACGAATCGGGTATTCCTTTCTTCCACACCTCGCGTCTCACGTTAGAGGTTTATACTGAAGTATATCCGAATTGTTTGGAGTGTTGCATGTGTAGTTAAAAGCTTCGACTTAGTCTTGCATGAGATTAAGGTGCGGTGGTACAAAAACACCGAGCGTAAATACAAACAACATCAACAATCAAGTCTATCTAGTATACCACCACACTACACCTCTAGCTACTATTCCACACACACCCACGATATAATGGGGAAGAAAGAGACTCCTCTCTCGACTTCTACAAAGCTTGGCGATAGCCCCAAATCTTGCATCGTTCTAGCAAACCCGGCCGGGGATTTGAGAATCCCCCAAATATATTTAATTTGTTACCCGTGTTTCATGGTTTTAGACCATGAAAAACCTTACAAAGATACGTCGTAGGATTGAACAAGTCCTAACAACATTCCACCATCCCACGGTTGGTTGAACAAATTAAATTAAAATTTCCCTTTCACCTTAGCCGATAAAGGCGTCTTTGTTAACTGCCCAAGCTAATTTCATGGACTCGTGGGCTAAACTTGTTCACCAAGCATGAACATTTTACCCACCCCTAAAGACGGATGAGATGCTTTCTAAGATTCATTTCTTTTCGACAAAATCCTCATGAAACATTTTCGGAGGCTTGGAATCGTTTTTTCACGATCTTGCTTATAGAGTGTCCACATCATAACTTAGCGAAAAGACATGGTTAGTTCGTTCCTTTTCAAAGGACTTCAACATCACCATAAAGAAGTCCTTGACATAATGAACGGGGTAGTTTCTTAAACAAAGGAGCCTCGGAGGCTTATAAATTTTTTAGAGGACCAAACTAAGCGTAATAATAATTGGGGGTAGTGATTTATTACTCCCGGCTCGCTAGTTCTTCTTCCATACGCTTAAAATTTTACCAAGATGTTTGAGGTTAAATCGATCCCCGAGCTTAAAACTCTAATTGAATCCTCACAAAAGGTAGATGCCATTTCTGTACAACAAAAGCCAATCCCCGTTATGAATGTAAATTCAAATCCATGTAGTTTCTGTTGAGCCCCGAGCATCCCTAATCCCAATCGCACTATAGCCTATGAAACGGGCTTGTTCCATTAATAGTGAACCTAACGCGGAGACAAAATCCCAATTTCGTTGGAGAAATAACCAAAACGCCACACCTTTAGGGTACAATCATCAATATGTTAGGCAGAGCTTTAACCAAGCTCCACTACGACAAGGACAGGGTCGGGGTAATTTTAATAATTATAACAACCAAGTGCAACCCGAAAGGTCAAGCACAAGGTCAAGGTAATTATAATAATTATAATGCTAATAGAGGTATCGTTCCGGTAAATAATAACTATCAAAATCCACCAATAAATAATTCACGGGAAATAGTTCCAAAGAACACCACCCGGACTACTACACCACACAACGGATCGTCTTGACACCTTTATACAAGTGAGCCAAAAACTTTTTCAAACCATGGCTCAATCCAACCAAATGCCTTCTACAATCAGAATAATTTAACCCAACGGTTGGCTCAAGATAAAGCCCAAACCAAAGGTGTGTTTCCGTGTAACGCATAATACCTAATCCTAAAACAACAAACACAACCTTTGAGGTAAACGGATAATACTAGTAATGAATTTGAAAATGTAGGTGAGATAAATGTCATCACCACTCTGGATTACGGCGGTGGTTGATAACAAAATAACTATGCCCTATAGTTACCCCCACCAAGAAATTCTACACCTCGCTATATTTACTAGATAATCAAAATAGAAACCCAAGAGCCTACCAATCGTAGAAATACCGGTTACAACACAACCAAAGAAACATAAAGCTACGATGCATAACATCCAGAGATACCATTGCTAAATATCGGTGACGAAACCACCGTTTCCACAAAAATTAGCCATGTTAACTAAGGATACAAATTATGAGAGATTAGGGATGTTTTAAGAATCTAACTATAAACCTTCCCTTCCTCGAAGCTATTAAAAGCTACCACATCATGCTAAGTTCTTAAGGAATTGTGTACTACTTAGCGTAAATACCCAAAAGATACCAAAAGACGCTTTTATTAACAATTCCCAACCTTATCTCAACATAATGGAATTGTTAAGTACAAGGACCCCGGTCGTCCCTATCAGATACAATGCACCTTAGAGATTCCTATACCATCTAATCGCCAAGTATTAGACCCTCGGGGCTAGTGTTAACTTCATTCCCATTTTATTTGTATACAAATAGGTTCAGACAAGATGCAACCCACTAAAATGACGCAAAATTAGTCGACGGCCATTAAGTATCCTAAAGGTGTATCGAAATGTGTAAAAGTTCGTGATTTCTACTATCCCATTGATTTTTAGGGTCCTCGAAGGAAAGTCTTTTGTCGACTGGTCCGGATTCATTATTTTAGGCTGCCCTTTCTTGCAACCGCCTAACGCGCCATTAATTGCCGTGATGGTCCAATGTCCATGTCTTTGGCCATCTTGCCGGGAAGTCAATGCAGTTTTAAACAAGGACGCCAGCTATCCGATCTGCCTTTTTCCATAATAGTCTATGAGCTCCATATGATCTTTTAATGCTCCAAATAGCTCATTTTTGCCCATTTAACTCTAATATTTTGCAAAACTCTCTTTTTTCACTGTAAATTCACAAAATCTAACTTACAAAACGAGAATTAGTCCAATAAGTTGGATTAACAAGGGGGTATAATTGAGGGGCTAAAATACACTTTTTGAGCACTTATCACATTACAACATTGAAGTGAGGGAGTTTCATATTAACATGCTAAGAAGAATTTTTCCTATTGCATGGTTGGATTAATCAAAATGCATATGTTTGATTTTGGGGTTTCAATGGACTTTGGTGTTCTTGCTCTTATATTACACAATGGTCATTCTTTTTCTACTCGAATTGGAATTGAATCTACACTTATTGATTTAAAGCGAGAAATTTGTGGGGAGCTGGAGGCGTTTGGTGTTTTTGCTATTAGGAATATGAATCCCGAACGATGTGTGTGGCATGATATGCATGGACAAAATGAATCACTTGATGTCAAGCAATCTCATTAAGGATTTAATCATCGAGATTGTTCGAACTAGGCCTACAGTAAAGCCTCTATAACTTATGGAAATAGTCGAGTTGGATTACATGATGAAGATTACCTACTACTACGTGTATATTGCTAAAAAATAGAGCACTCAAGGATATCAATGGAGAGGCGGCTTGTATAACACCTGTTTATTTTCTTTTATTTTTTTTTCCCTATTTATTTGGGTTTAAAAAGTAATAATAATATTAAAAAAAAAGAAAATGATAAAGATAAAATAAGATAAAAGCGTGAGAGAGAGTTAGAGGGTTTGGTTCTACGGTTTAGGGTTGGTTTTTCGAGTTCTCGGTTATTTAGCTTTTCACTAAAGTTTTCATTTTTATTAATTCTGGTGAGTAGTCTAAACCTTATTTTTATATAATTGATTTATTACTGGGGTTTAGATTAGTTGTGTATTTAATTCTCTATTAGTGGAACTTTGAGATTAAACAAAAGAATATTAATTTGATCTACATAGATGGTAATAATGTTATTTATCAATACACAGTTTAGTTTTGATACATATATATATATATATATATATATATATATGTGTGTGTGTGTGTGTGTGTGTGTGTGTGTGTGTGTGTGTGTGTGTGTGTGTGTGTGTGTGTGTGTGTGTGTTTTGAGGAGTATGGCCATTGGTAAACATACACGTACAAAGATTTATACATTGAAGTTTTAATTAACAGTAGTAGCTTTAAGGGCTAATGCTTGATTGCTTTGCATGTGATTTTTCTCTTTGTTCCATGAATCTATTCAATGCTATCTTAAATTTGACTTGACCTACCAGATGGTAGTATGGCACTAGTGAAGTTGTGATACTGTGTTGCCACCTAAGAGTTTATTCTTGTGAAAATCATTATCATGTGGGGTTAGAATAGATGTTACGGGTATTGTTTGGTATGGTCTCATGGGTAGCAACTAGTATGGATGTATCAACATTAGCTTCATGTTGTTTAAATTCATGTGTGTTAATATACTAGATTAATGGTGGATTCTCTTTATATAGATCAAACCTACAGATTAGGTCATACTAGTTATTTTATTTCCTTTTTGTCTGGGTTAGGTCCCTTAATTTAAGGATGTAGGAACTTGTGGTCACAAATATTTCTAAGATAAGAAGACATGAATCTATGGTTTTGAGTACACAATAGGTACTCACATCCTTGAATTTTGCTCACTTAATATATATATATATATATATATATATATATATATATATATATATATATATATATATATATGTGTGTGTGTGTGTGTGTGTGTGTGTGTGTGTGTGTGTTTTGAGGAGTATGGCCATTGGTAAACATACATTACAAAGATTTATACATTGAAGTTTTAATTAACAGTAGAGTAGCTTTAAGGGCTAATGCTTGATTGCTTTGCATGTGATTTTTCTCTTTGTTCCATGAATCTATTCAATGCTATCTTAAATTTGACTTGACCTACCGGATGGTAGTATGGCACTAGTGAAGTTGTGATCTTGTGTTGCCACCTAAGAGTTTATTCTTGTGAAAATCATTATCATGTGGGGTTAGAATAGATGTTACGGGTATTGTTTGGTATGGTCTCATGGGTAGCAACTAGTATGGATGTATCAACATTAGCTTCATGTTGTTTAAATTCATGTGTGTTAATATACTAGATTAATGGTGGATTCTCTTTATATAGATCAAACCTCTGATTAGGTCATACTAGTTATTTTATTTCCTTTTGTCTCGAGGTTAGGTCCCTTAATTTAAGGATGTAGGAACTTGTGGTCACAAATATTTCTAAGATAAGAAGACATGAATCTATGGTTTTGAGTACCTGATAGGTACTCACATCCTTGAATTTTGCTCACTTAATAATTATATAAGGCTAAGGCCAAGTCGGTTGTAATGGGCATCGCCTCACTTGTATATTAGTTTAGAACTTATCTATTAATTTTGTATACTGATCTTACTTGAGCAAGAACCCTTCCTTCTATTAATCATATTTATAAGTACTAACATGGAATGTACACTTTGTTCCAATATTGGTGTTGTTTTGTTCATGTTTCAAGTCGGGGAATTTTGTCCTGATTTGGAGACGAATTTCAGTGTGTTTAGAGATTGATTTTGGTTTTTTTTAAAGCAAGTTAAGTAAGTGTTATCTGCCCTCTTTCAAACTCAAAAAGCCCATAGCATTTCGGTTTATGTAGAAGGAGTTACACCCTTCGGAAGTTGGCACGTCAGAATATTCTGACTGCAGAAACCCGATATGTGCCTGGTTTGGAATCTAGTTTTCACATAGTTATGATCAGATTCAAACTCTCGCCAAAACCTGAAAAAGTGAGTTTTTTGAGTCTTCTTTCCAACCCAATTGTCCTCGTCGCATTCCGAGGTCTGTGGAGATAGATATAAGGTCTGGAAGTTTGGTTGACAGAAAATAGTGCGTCAGAAATCAATTTCTGCTCACTATGTTCAAGTCCAGTTTTAAAATAGTTAGGGTAAGAGTTAGAATTTTATAAAACATAAAAGAGTAAGATCTGGAAGTCTGCTTTCTATTGCAATTGGCCTCATCGCATTCGAAGGCCCGTGGAATTAATTATGGCATCTGGAAGTTTGACTGGCAGAAAACAATGCATCAGAAATCAGTTTCTACGCACTATGTTCGAGCCTAGTTTTGGCACTTTTAGAATGAGATTGAGTATTTTTATAAAACATAATAAAGTAAGTTCTGTGTGTTAGATTTTCAACACAAAAAACCTCGATGCATTTGGATACCTGTGGAAAGAGTTGTGCCATTTGGAAAATAGTCCGTCAGAAATCTAGTTTGCTGAAAATTAGGATTTTTTACCATTTTTTACCTAAGTTTTCTTCTAGATGGGCTGAGGTTGGGACTTGAGTTCTACATGAAGAAGTAAGTATACCTATCCTAGTTTTCAAATAATCAAGTGGTGTATCATTTGGATGACTGTAGAAAAAGTTATTGCTTTGACAAGTTGGCTAGAAAATCTACCGTGTTATCCTTTATGTGCATGAACTTGTTTTGGAAAATATGTCCAGTAATGAACTAAGAATCTCTTAAACTCTTCTTGGGTGTTTTATATAGTGTTTGTAGCCTACTTTTAGACTGTTGTTATATTTGGAATCGACATGGTTCATAAGATCGTTTTTTTTATAATCAAAAGTAGAGAAATATTCATTTGTGAGTTTTTGGATTTAAAGGTTCATAGTGTATCTCTGGGTATGAAACTTTAAGTATATGATTGTAGGAGTATTTGAAACTTATTGTATGTGATTCTATATAGTATAAATTGTTATTTTTCCTTAAAGGTACATGTAAGGATGTTGATATTTATTAGTTAATAGCTACGTAAATATTTGATTCTAATCTTGAAAGATTGGATCGTGAGGGTGACTTTATGTATAGGTGCACCACTATATTATATATTATATATTAGTTTTTGTGATAACTATATGTGTATAATGTTAGTATTTAATTGTGCACGTAATTGTAGCTGTTTGAATTGTATTTGATTGATGACCATTCATGTTGCGTTCAATGATATTTAAATGCGTGATTGATTTGCATTGATGCGTGAAAATAACTTTCTGCACTTGTGATCAATTGTTGTGCATGATTAATGCTAGTACAATGATAAGTGAGCCGAGAATAATATTTTCAACGAGTCGACCACACCATTAGAACTCTCCAAGCCTCAGGATTTGATAATGATATATTATGACTTGAGATGTCATGTGATAGGAAGGTATTCATTGAATGTGCCACAAATGACCTGTTAGTGTTATGATGGATATTCCTTGAATGTGACGAGAATTACCTAAGATATTCATTGAATGTGCCATGAATGACCTATTAGTGTATGATGGGTATTCTTTGAATGTGGCGGGATTGACCCAAGGTATTCATTGAATGTGCCATGAATGACCTGAGATATTGAATGCCCATAAGAGGCTGTGATTATGTGAATGGAAAGCCCGAGAGATGGTGACGGACTCACAAGTTACGAGTTTGCAAGATGTAAATATGTTCTGGAGGCGATATCCCCGCTTGGGACATATGTCTTGTAGTGGTACTCGATGTGAGAGAGGCACATGGGTATGTGTGATTTGGCAAATGTGTGAAGTGCAAATCGTGGAGTAGGAACTAAAGGTGAGGTTAAATAAATAAGTTATTAATAAACAAGATACATTGTGAAATTGAATGAACTAAAAGTATGTGAATTTTGTGTGATGTTATGGATGTGAAGTGTGACTTTGAATAATATTAGTAAATGATAGTGATCTTTTATGTGATGATTGAAATGACTATAACTTAATATGTTATTACGAAAATATTAATGACTTGTGATAGTCCGATATCTATGGTTATGCACACGAAACTTTATGGCGTAATGATGTCATGTGAATGACTACCCTTGATATATGTATTATGATAAGTGGTATTCCCGAATATCTTGGGACAAACCAAGTTGTATCAATTAGACTTAAATATCTTAAATGAGGTTTGATTATGAATGGAAATTTGACTAGTTGAGATAAATCATTTTATTGTGATGTCTAACTCGTTTTGTAGGAGGGTAGGATCTAATAATCTTTTATCTTGAGGGGCCTAAAAAATATCCTACCCTAAGGCGTCGTGTTGGCTTAAAGGTAAGGTGTATCAAACTCATATTTAATTAGGTTATTATATGTGTATTTAATAAGTGGATGTAAGTGATATTTATGTTGTGAGTTATTCTGGAAAGTGGGAATGATGAGTACTGTTATATGAGATTCTTGGAATTGTATATTGGAGGTGAAATCTACTTGGGAAGAAACTACATGCCGTTTTGAGAAAACGGAACTAACTTGTCTTCAAAGTTGAAATGATTGTAATAGCATATTCCTTTATTTGAAATATTGAACATACTGTTTTTATTTTAGTCTTACTCATACCAGCAAATTCAATTTGCTTACCCATGTTGGCTTTCTTTTTGCAATATGGGTGTGTTCTTTGGAAACATAGATGGTGAAATCGTTGGATGAGGACCGCATTGATTTAGATTTGCTCTTGGAGTCTACGGTTTAAGTTTCTCGAAGTGTAATGCGGTTTTGTTTTGAGAGACCGGATGTAATAGAGTTGGTTAGTTTCTTTGTACCTTAGTAATGTGATTGAACGATTGTTCCTTTTGGTTTTAAATTTAATTTGATCTCAGATTTTAATATCGTGGTTGATAATATGTTATTAGGGTTTCGTTTCATCATAGGTTTTCAGATGATTGAATAGGGTGATGATTGAAATAATTATATCTTAGATAATTCCCTATTTTAAATTTTCTGAAAATTTGGGGTGTGACAACTTGCCTTATTATGAGTTAACATGGCTCCTTTGAAGCTATAAAGAAAAGACAACCCATGCAACCACGTTCTTCTTGATGTTAATGGAAGCACTCACAAATTTGAGAGGGTTTTCATTTGTTATGAGGCTTGTAAACATGGTTTCAAGTTTTGCTGACCAATGATTTTTCTTGATGGTACGTTTTTGAAGGACAAGTTCAAAGGATGTTTGCTCTCGGTGACTGCAAAGAATGGTGATCAAGGTCTGGTATGAACTTTCACGTGCAATTATGAAATTTTGCTTGTATGTTAATATTTATCTCATCTTTGATTTTGTTCTTTTGGCGTTTTGCTTTGTTAGGTAGTCAATTTGGTAATGGAATTTTCTAAATCTGATCCAAAGTCCAAACTGATCCATTGACAACCTTACCCTTAGTATAGTAAGTACATTGGCAATATTGAACTTTTTGCGATATTCTATAAATATGTTAGGCAAAGCCCTTCATGAATAAAATTCTTCAAATTGACTACCTAACCAGTAACTAGTATACTGCAAGGCGTTGGGACGAAATGGTTGAGAGTCAGATTAAGTTAAGGGTTTTGGATTTTGAGAAGATAGAGAGGGAGAAGTTTATATTCTCGTATGGTTTTCTTTTTGTTGAAAATATTTTGTAAAGTTTTTGCAGAGAAATTGTTGTGGCGTGTTAATGGAGGGAGGGAGGGAGAAAAGAAACACGGAATAGATTTTGTAGGGAAGAAGAACACATTTTGAAGAACTTGTAGGAAAGAACAAATTTTGAAGAACTTGTAGGAAAAAAGAACAAATTTCGTCATTCCTTTTCAACTGAAAAATTCACTTCGTTTCGTGGAAAATGTGTTATACTAATGTTAGGAAAACATAGGATTTCATACAGAGTAGGATTTTTAGAACTTACACCTAGTCGGATCAATAACAGTCAGGGCTACGGACGTCCAAAAGGGTACCAACTTCGGCGAACATGACTTTTCGGGTTTTGAATGGGTATCGGGTTATCCACACCCAGACCGGTTCTCAGTTGGTCGAGTTCAGAGCCGGATATTTTGTTGAGAAGTGTGACCAAACCCTACCCTAACCCTATATTTTAGGTACCCATCGGGCTCAGGCTCAGGTTTAAGTTTCGGGTAGGATAAAACCCGGTATAAATGAAGAAAGAGGAAAATAAGAAACCCCATTTGAAATATATATCTACATTTTATTCCTTCTTCAACTATCCACCAATCCTTCAAACAAAATAAAACTTCTAATGAACTTGAAAATAATTATCACCTATACTCAGACATAATTCTTTAACATGCTTTAAGAATAGATGGACTCGGAAGGAACTATATACACATTAACACACATTAGATCCGTGCAATTGCGAAAAGAATTGGAAATCTCGAAATAAGTTTTTCCATAATCTTACATATTAAATAACTCATCATTGTAAATATGAATGAGATCATAATCCAAATATTTCTCTAACTCATTCTTTTCTATGGGATTAGTAGTAGGCAATTGAAACCAGATTTGGAGTTAGGTTTTGGTCCGAATTCGGTTTAGGGCTTTTAGCCCTTTTAATCCGGGTTTAGGATTTAGGGCTAAATTATCGGATCGGTCAGGAGTTTAGAGTGTGACCAAACCCTACCCTATGTATTTCAGTTATGGTTTTGGGTTAAAGGTTTTGTCGAGGTTAAGTCTTGGGTTTTGGTGGGGTTTGGGGCAAGATGGACATCCCCTAGTAGGGGTGCAAGTGGATATCAAATATTGAATCCGATTGAATTCAGATTGGATTCGATTCAAATTTTTTATGTCCGGCTGGTTTTGGGATAATGGATTTGGATCTTGCCATATCCAGATCCAATAATATCCGATCCGATTTAAAAATTAATAGTTATTATATATAATTTATTTTTTATTTTTTATTGTACAAATATTATATAAAATCATAAACTAATAATATAAAACTATAATAACAAAATAATAATAATAAATGACAAAAATATATATATCTATACTAGTTTTATAGTGGTAAAATGAATTATTCAAAGCAAATAAAATTTTAATTAATTTTAATTTTCGGATCAGATATTATCCGATATCCGTTTCGGATATTCGAAATTGGATTCGGATATCGGTATAAATTTTCGGATTCGGATTCGGATACAGGCATATCCGCATCCGAACCTATCCGTTTGCACCCCTATCCCCTAGTTACGACTATGTCATGTACTCTACGGGCATGGTGGGTGATACTACTAATCCTCAATTATATGAGAAGCATAGTTCCGGATTTCGGAATTATCGAAATTCCGACAAATTCAAAAACTGAAATTTATAATATTTCGACCCGTGTTATATTTGGAATTTCAACTAATTTAGGAATTATCAATATTTCAACTCTATACTATTTTTTCCAGTTTTTTGAAAAACTGAAATATTGGACGGAATTCCGATATTCCGTTCGGGATAATGAACACTGACTAGAAAGTAGACCCGAAAATAGCACTCCCGAAGTCCCAAACGTTCATGAGACCACTGACTTTTTATTGAGGCAGCCCAAGGACTACGAAAGCTCATATACAGTCCCTACATAATGCCCAGATAAGTGACCAAGTACATATATCAATTAGCTTCCAAGCAAATGTGGTCAGAAATAAAATCCGAAGAAGCCGTTGGGGTGTCAGGTGTGTTGGTTGTGTACACATGCGCCACTAGTTCATCACCATGTGACTCTTCAATAATTAGTGTTTTCATTATCAGTGCGAAAGGATTATTGAAAATCGAGCAATTTCTGTCGGGCTTATTTAGCTCAGAGTGTTCACTAACTTATTGCCCAAAAGTTTCCCCATGAAAATTGGACATCTCAATCACTCTGACATATTTTGAGCGTGAAGTATATGACCAACGCCCTTTTTTTCAGTGAACACGCAATGGGATTATAGGAAATGCAACGGATCTTTTCTTCCCATCAGAATGATTACGAAGTACCAAGTTACCTTTATGGGAAAATAAAAACAAAACGGAAGAAAATACTTAGTTACTACTCGGAAAAAACCAACGTTGCATATTAGTAAGTTTACTTAGATTAATTTTTCGCCTGAAGAAAAAGGTCCAAGGATTCGAAGTTAACGCTGGCTTCGGTGTAGGTGATCCGGATTCTTTGATAGAAGTATAAAACAAATTGGAGTGCTTCGAACCATTTGGCTCCCCAAGTAGAAACAGAAGGTGCTTTCTCATGAACTTGAGTAATAAGCACCCATTCATCCACACAGACCTCTTGATATTATATTTGTTTTTCCCATTTTAAAATGCAGCAATCCTCGCGTAGTTTACAACATGATCAACTAATTCATCCCAATATCTACACCCGTCACTATCCTAATAACAAATAACGGAAAAGGTAAGCCCCAAACATCACAGCACGTATAGTTAAATGGAATGATGCTGTAGCTGCAACAGCCTGCAATATGCACCATCAGGACGACTGAGTAGCTCAGCATGACTTCCCTGTTCTATGATGCGTCCATCTTGCACTACACCAATGTTATCTACACCTCTAATGGTAGATAACCGATGAGCCACAAGCACTGTGGTCCTTCCTCTCATCAACCTCTCTAATGCTTCTTGTAGCACACACTCACTCTCCGCATCAAGTGCACTTGTGGCCTCATCTAGTAGCAGTATCGTGGGATCCTTGAGCACTGCCCTTGCAATTGCTATCCTTTGTTTCTGTCCCCAGAAAGCTGCACCCTCTTTCCCCAACAGGAGTCTTGTATCCATCAGGCAAACTACTCACAAAACCATGTACATTAGCAGCACGCGCTGCCTCAATGACTTCTGCCTCTGTAGCTCCCTCTTTCCCATAAGCAATATTCTCAAATATGCTTGTTGCAAATAGGGCTGGTTCTTGTTGCACCAATCCTATCTTAAGGCGGAGTGACTTAAGGTTCAGTCGCCGAATATCTTTTCCATCAATCAAAACTTTACCGGCCGTTGGATCATAGAACCTCTCAATCAATGCAATTACAGAGCTCTTCCCAGATCCACTGGCACCAACAAGAGCTTGGCTTTTCCCTGCCCGTATTCTGAGATTGAAGTCTTTAAACACAGTGAGATCAGGTCGAGCGGGATAAGAAAAGTCCACATGATGTAGCTCAATCTCCCCCCGGATAGACTCAACTGGTTGAGCCTCTGCATCATCTGGATCAATCTTGGTAGAGCGATCAAGGATGGAAAAGACTGAGCTAACAGCCTCACCACCCCGGATAATCTCAGGGGCAAGGCTAACAGTCTCAGCAACAGAGTTGGCAGTAATGACAAGGACAACAAAGACCTTGATGACTTTGGAAAATGTGGAAACACCTCTGCTCACAAGATGGACACCGTACCAAAGAATAAGGGCTTCAGATGCATAGAAGCAAGCTGGGAAAGACCAAAAAAGTAGGCCAGCAGATTGACTACGCCGAAGGTTACGGAGCTGTGGAATGCGAAGCTCATGGCTGAAGAGAGACAAGATCTTGTCCTGAGCATTAAAAGCTGCTACAGTGCGGATGTTACTAACACCCTCACCTGCAATCATGCTAGTTTTTGCATGTGCCTTGGCTGTGTCTCCGGCGAATCCTTTGAGGGACAGTTGCTGTATAAATTAGACATATAACTTATTCTCAATAAAATGACAATTAATATCTGTACAAATAATGCTGATTACTAAGGCATGAATGTGAATTATCAATGTACAAAACTACTATAGTATCAACAAACAAACTTTAGCTAATATTTTGAGTTTTAGGGATGATCATTATGTACACCTCGTCAATTCCTACATAAGACATCATAACCTTAAACATTCTCCAAATATTATGATTAAAACTGAACTATTTGATTCTGTAAAAAAAAAGGGTCAAATGTGGGTCCACCCATTCAAAAGGACTGAGTCACTGAGATATCAGAAACTGTGGTTATGGGCTCCATGGTCAATAATACACATTCTAAAGGAGATTCTGAAGTGTCACTTTCATGAAAGAAACAGTAATGGGAACTTAGGAAGTACAGAAAGGTCAAAAGCACCCAAAAGTTTTTCAAACGACAAAAACTTAGATGTTGCAGACGTAGTCCAGCATCCCCCAGCACCCATATATTTTTACAGGCTCTTCATTAGTGTCTGGCAGAGTAACGTGGCTGAAGCCTGACAGTATTGATGATAAATTAAAAAGGTGGCGAGAACAGAGAAATATATTGCAGAAGAAAGAAGACAAAAAGCATGGGAAAATAGAGGGACGATAGCGAGGATCACGGGTGAGAATCTTTGGAAGCCTCATGCAAAAACAATACATTCAACTCTAGGTGATAAATAAAGCAGTAAAACCTTATGTACTTGCCATACAGTTTGCCTGTCCTATCATCTACTGTAAATACCATAAATAGTGAAACTTCAATTCATCATCCACCATAAAAAGAAACCGAATATCTACTGTACGCTGGGGTGTCGGTGCAAGATTAAATGAGAAAGTAAACAGTGAAACCTGTGTAATGTCAGATTGACCAAGGATGGAAGAGTTAAAGACTTGGGTATTTTGAATAGTTGTAAAAATACATGAGTTTGTGTAGAATTGTCAATATGAAGCTGACTGGTAAATATGGAATTTTTTATGTTCACTTTCTTAGTTATGGAAAAGTACAGGAATCAGGAGTAAACATCAGCGTAAGTATTAAGTACCCTTAAGCATATCAGGGGGTGCCAAGTTCCAACGATGGGATGGGAATTTTTCATCAAACAAAAATGTTACATCTAATTCTAAACCAGCTCATTCCCCATTCAAGATTATAGGGGCATCTATGGCTTAACACAAGTGATTGTGGACTTTTAAATGCATCGGCGCAAAGCTAAACTCTTGACTGTGGTATTGAACTGATTATTAAGTGCATCTACATTAATTTTCCTGTAGAAAAAACAAACCAATGAGAAGGGAGTATGAGCTTTTTACAGTTACACTCTCTGACTCTCGAGATAATGATAACTGATAAGACTCAAAACTCTATTCTTGTTGAATATTATCTTGGGCAAGGATTATCTCATACAAACAGGAGATGAATTTCCATGAATTCTCCGAGATACATTGTTATGTGTACTCACCACATTACAAGGTACAAATATAATAGAAAAAATACTTGTGTTTGGGTGTGTGCTTCAGAATAAAAGAAATTTAGCCAAAATCATTGGAAATGGACAATACACGAGGCAAATGGAATACCTGTGCAAAATTAGCAAGGACGAGCAGAGGGAAGGTCCCAAGAATAAGCAGTGAGACTCTCCATTCAACTATAAAAGCGACTACGAATGATATGAGAAGGGATGTCATGTTCTGCAGTATCACAGAAATTCTTTCAGCTATGGCGGACTTCACATCGGCAGCATCAGTGGCCAAGCGAGCTGCAATAAGGCTTGAGTTGTTCTCTTCTTCATCGAACCACCCAACTTCATTCCTTAGGATCGCTGCAGACGGAAAAATAACATCAACAACTTTCCAATTGGAAGATGCATTAATTGGTAATCACATTGGGAGTCAAAACATACAGTAGGGCACTTGACATGAGAATCTAATACAATTTTTTTTAACAAAAGTCACAACGATGTTAAGATGATTCATCACCGGTGAAAGAAGATGATGGAACTTAGAACACAGGAACAGAACAATACAAAGTCAAAGGATAGAAGTGACAAGCATACCTGCAAGCATCATCCTTCTGACCCTTGTTGTAAGATTTTCCCCCATAATACTGAAGAAGTAATGCTGTGTAAGATATGCCACTACAGCATAAAGCCCAGCTCCGATGTATATGAACACAAACTCCTTTGTCTTCCTCTCCATTGCTGATAAGTCTCTATAATAGAACACCTCAATCATATTGCTCATCACAATTGCAAAGGTTGGACCAATAAACCCTGAAAGGATTGATCCAACAGCCCCCATAATCACATACGGCCATTCTGGTGCATTCAGATTTAGAAGCCTGAAGAAGTAACCATTTGGTGCAGGATTTTTCCGTTGAGTATCAGCTTTGGAGATCATTTCTATTCGACCATCTGCACCAGTGCTGTACTGATAGCTCAAGTTCCTCAGACTACCAGATCGAAGACTTAGGGATTTAGTTGAAAGGGAATGGCTTAGACGAGATGAACGAGACTGGTGAGCTAAAGGGACACCAAAATCTCTGTTCCTTGCCATCTCCTGGAACCGGATCAAGGAGGCATAAGCTCCAGCTTTGGCGATCAATTCTTCATGTGTACCGGTCTCAACAACTTGGCCTTGCTGAAGAACAGCAATTGTATCAACATTTCTTATTGTGCAAAGGCGATGAGCAACAACTACAGTTGTTCTTCCCACCATGAGGTCAAGAGCTTCTTGTACAAAGCTCTCTGAGCCTGCATCAAGAGCACTAGTGGCCTCGTCAAGTAGAAGAATTTTTGGGTTCTTCAACATAGCTCTGGCAATGGCAATCCTCTGTTTCTGACCACCAGAAAGTTGGACTCCGCGCTCGCCCACCTGGTTCAGAATTAACTTAAGTTGTGGATTTCTTTCTTCACTCAGATAAAAAAGCAAAATTAACTATCCGACAAATTAACTAATTTCACAACCTATTAACGTAACACATGCTAACATCAATGAACTTAAGGTGGGGTTTTACAACAGCAAAATTTGATTCTTGATAAGGTAAACAGCTGAATCTGATATTTGATCCCACATGGAATGCTGCCAAGAACTAGATAAACTGAACAGCTGACTCTGATATTTGCAATGGGGTAATTCAATGTTTCCAGTCAATTAATTTAATTAGGAACACATGCATGTGACAGATCTAATTAATTAATCTTGCATTTACCTATTTCACGTTCCAAGCTAAAATCTAGAAGCAAGTATAAACTAACCTGAGTATTATACCCATTAGATAGCAATGTAACAAAGCTATGTGCATTTGCAGCAGTGGCAGCAGCTTCCACTTCAGCCATAGTTGCATCAGGCTTTCCATAAAGAATGTTACTCAGTATGGTGGTGGCGAAAAGTGCTGGTTCTTGGTTAACCAAACCAATCTGATCTCTTAGCCACTTCAGTTGCAATGTCTTTATATCCACATTGTCCAGCAAAACTTGACCTAAAAAGCCAATACAATTCAGATGACCAACTTATATTTTAGCTTATGTTTATTATCCATGAGATAAGGTCCATAATTACCCTGACTAGGATCATAGAACCTTTCTATCAGTGAAACAACAGTGCTCTTTCCAGACCCACTGCCTCCAACCACCGCCACAGTTTTCCCTGCGGGGAAAGATATTGAAAAGTTGCGGAAGATGATGACATCCGGTCGCGATGGATAGCTAAATGCAACTTCTTTGAATTCAATGTTTCCATCAACCTCTTGCAAACACTTCCCTTCTAAAGGGTCTTGAACAATAGAGGGCTTTTGCTTGATAATCTCCATAAGCTTGTATCCAGCTGTTTTACCCTTGCTGAATGCCCCAAGGTTCGAAAATGATTGCCCCAAGCTCCTATAAATGAATAGCATGGACAAATAAGAAAACAATTGGAGCAATTTAACATGATCAAATACACATTAGGCCAGTTCAATTAAGAGAATAAACTTAAGAAATCTTACATTCCACCAACAATGGCAGAGAAAATTGCAGTGAAGGCCTTCCCACCATCAGTTTGCCCATTCCTAATGAAAACCCCGCATACCAAAAGACAAGGGCCCACGACATACAGGCAATCCCATAGGTACACCCAATTCCTAGTCCTTTTGCCATTCCAGCTTTGTATCCAAGCTTCAGTGTATTTTGTATCGCATCAGAATACGAATTAAGCGCCTTGGTCTCACCCACATAAGAGTAAACCGTCCGAACTTGCGCAATGGCCTACACATGTAGTAATCAACTCAACTCCTAGTAATTCAGCATTTTATAATATAATACCATGGACTTCGGTGGGACTAAACACAATAGGCATATTATTTCATTTCATTTTGGGTATTTCAACAAAAACAAAGTTTTTACAGAGAGCATTGTTGAATCACCTGTTCCGCAATAATGCCAGCATTTGCGTAAGATTCTCTGCTCTTGGAAGTAAGACCAGTGAGAGTATAAGCGTATAAGCCACCAGCAAAAGCGATTCCTGGAATTACAGCCACACTCAGTAGTGCCAGTTTCCATGCTGATATGAAACCAACCACCAATCCCGCCAGAAAGGTTGATAAGTAATGAATGAAGTTCCCCACCTGTAAAAACAAAGAAAGCCAACAAAAACAAAACAAAGTGATGATTGATAATAACAGGATAACCACACTTTGTTCCCTACTTCCCTTAAACTAACATGATTATGTGTCCATGTTGCTCAACAGAAAAATAAAACCTTACCCAAAAGAGAAGGAAAGACTAAGTGCAAGTTAACACAAATTTGCTAACATGCGCCAGAATCAAGAATGGTGCATGGCCTCCTGGGGTCCAATCCAACAACTTTCCAGAAAAGCTCAAGTTAACACAAATATGCTAACATGCGCCGGAAAAAATCAAGAATAGTTCATGGGGTCCCCATTAATGTCAAGTCTACTTTCCTAGATAAGTAGATTGAGACTAAAGCTAAAAAAAAACTGTCAAATCCAACGGCCAAAACGTAACAATCTAACGAAACCTTGTAACCAAAATCGACTAAAAATGGTCCCCATCACATACTGATGTGATATAGTTATAAAGAAAAATGATTAGATTTTCACCGAAACAGAAAAATAGAAAGAAACAGGATCCATAAATTTCGGATAAAAGCAGGACCCGAAAGTTTTAAAGAAAATAAAAAACGAAACGAACCTTCTCACTGATTGCATCTTGAACGAGTAGAGTGTCAGTAGAGACACTAAACACTATATCTCCGGTTCTAGCGTCGGTATCAAAAAACCCAACGTCTTGCTTCAACACTGCTTCTAAATACTTCTTCCTCAATGTACTCACTTGCCTCTCTCCTGTATACATCCAACACGCTATCTCTACAAATTTTCACCAATTTTTTTGTATGAGCATACCGCCAAGATCAAATCAGTTAAAAGAACATAACGGTACACAAAATGTTACCAGCGTAGGAGGAAAGGCAAACTACTAGTCCAAGGTAGACGAAGTAGAGAGAGTACTGCATTTATTACAAAGTAAAATTTTATGAAATGAGATGAAAACAAAACAAATGAGAGATTTGAGAAGTAGAGAATAGTGAACTCACTTTAGAAACTTCATGAACCATGGCATGAAGATCAGACTGATTTTTTCCAAACCCATTCACCATTTTACCAAATAAAAGAAAGAACACTGGCATTGCAGAACCATGAATCACTGCACCTAAACTTCCAACACCCATGTAAAAGTAATCATACTTGTCTGCAAATGAGAAGAGTTTGTAGAATTGTAAACTTTGGTCTTTTCTCTTTTTCTGCTTCTGGTATAGCTTTCTTCTCTGTAGTTTCTGCCATTGTTAGAGTAAAACACTAGACACACAATGCTTTTTGTAAAGCAGATCCAGTGAAGTGTTTTCTTCTTCACTGGGTTTCTGCCATTTAAGCTGAAAATTTCGATGTATCGGAATATATCGGAAATGAGGGAAGTGGAATGTGAATGTTTGAGGGTGGAGTAGTGGAGTTAGTTATAGTGATGTGAGTTTAACTGTTAACTGTAGTTGGGTAACTGTAGTAGTTAAGTGGAATATAGTTAACTGTAGGTAAGTGTTGCCTTGGTCTTTGTAGTGAGGGAAATGGACAAAAATTTTGTAACATGTGTCGCTTATTGAATCAGTAGTTCAGAATAGTTATATGATTAATCTGGGATTTGAATGAATTATTTTGTTTGCTACTTTGCTTTTACAGAATGAATGATTCAGAACATTTGGACTAACATGCATTTGATATGTTTTGATTTTGGAATTTTAATTGGTGGTCACAGCGGCTAAATAGATAGATTTACTAATCAACAAATGACACCCAACTGGTTTGCCATTTGTTATCTTGGGGTGGCACTTCTTTTAGCTCCTTAGTTTTTTGCGAGTTGCAACCACAAATTAGTAGAAACCCGCCCTGGTTCAAAACACTCGGGATCAAGTGAAATGAATTTACATTTTAAAACGTACCATCTCTTTAGTGCTAAACTCAATTGGAAGTTTGAATGAGTAGTTTGGTAAGTATTTGTAGGTGGTGGAGGCATCAAGTTTCATGTTTGAGGTTAAATTTGAGACAACTATCAGCAAACAGTTACCAATTTTAGGTGGATGCAAAACACAGTCGCAAATTTAGAGTAGGATCTACCACCATATTACCAAATTAGCCGAAATAAATTCGCGCGACACTCCAATTGTAGCCATTTGAGACATATTTTTTTTTAATAGATAGTTCTCTAAAAAATAGATTCCAACGATGAATATGTCTATGATAATTGAGAAGTAGGATGGAGTGGTGGCGACGATGAAAATCAAAACAGTGGTAATAGTGCATTGGTTCGGAGAAACCCAATGAGTGATCTAGATGATGAAGTAAGAACTTCTAGAGTTGGAAATAAGGGAGATGATCCTATAAATTTCAGACATCTTAGATGGATGTCTAAAATGTGTCATGATAAACATGTGTCAAGAGTTGTTATTGAACACCAGGTGTGATTTTTTTTAATTGCATTTTTATTTTATACGTATTTTATACGTGCATTTTTATTTTTATTTTTTAATTTTAGTTTCATTTTGTGTACATCAACAATGTGTTACCTATCGGATTCGGTGCACTTCACGTGTGCTTAAGTCATGGTATGGGATGATATTAAAAGAGTTGGTGCACTTGACCATGTTAGAGATGCAATTCTAGCAACTCCCTTCGGTCCCCTAGTTGACATACCTTACAATAAGACTGACATCTTGAGAGTTATCACTGGTTTAGTTGAGAGATGGTGGGATAGCACACATACTTTTCACTTTCTTCAAGGAAAGTTGGGTTTCACTCCACTAAACTTTTGTATGATATTTGGTTTGAGTATTGGATTAGGTGAGTCGTAGAAATATGATATTGATTTCCAGAGTTGCGCCCAAATAATGAGTTTCTTTCCACTTCTGTCCGAGTAGTCAAATGACAGTGTTAGTATTAGGATTTCTGGCATCAAGGTTGCATACATTATGCCCTTGACTAGTGATGAAGGGTTGCAGTTTTTAATAGACTATTTATCACTTGATTCAAATGATGGTCAAAAACACGTCGATGAGTATGTCAGAGTTTTCTATATGTATTTGATGGGTGTCTTGTTTAATCCTATTGGCCATTTCACGATTAAGTTGGGGTATCTTGCCAACTTTGTGAACTTGCATGAGTTGGGTCGTATTAATTTTGGTGGAGCCATGTACTGTAATTTGGTTCGTGCTTTAGATAGAGTTTCTCGGTAAATTGGTGCTGCCAGTAGTCCCCAAGTTGAAGGGTTTGTCATTTTCTTAAAGGTATGGTTCTATAAGTATATCCGTGCTAGATATCTGATTAAACACGCATTTTATTTTACGTTTATTGGTTTTCTTGATTAATTAAGTCCGAGGTCCGAAGTCCAAAGTCCAAAGACCCAAGTTCCAAGTCCAAAGTCCGTATAGTCGTACGTTTTCGTCAAGTTACCTTACTCACGTGGGTTTGGTAGGATAGGTCGAGTAAGGGATCGTCCAAACCTTAGGGCTCGGAAAAGGTTCACAGCTGGAATTACAACTTTTGGTGAGTAGGATTTTTAGGTTTTTTTAAGTTGGTTTAATTAATTTTACGGTAATGCAATTAATGTAAATTACTATGGTGATTTTGATGTAGGTAAACAAAGATAGAGAAACAGGGAGAGAGTTAATCATGCTCATGCAAGAATCATTTTTCAACAAGTTTACTACCACATCACTACATCTCCAATTCGCCTCGTGGTTCTGGAGACGACGCCGAAGTATTGATCCCTAAGCGATGCCCACATCTCTAGCAGCGCATTGCACTAACATAAGGAGTTTAACTAATATCTCATCTACGGTATATTATTTTAGCTCGGCTCGATTTCACATCATTTGGACAAATTGGAGCAGTATCGACACTGCAGAGTCGCGAGACATTTTGGATCGGCGCGAGGCGTTTCCGAGCATCAAGACTCAAATTGGTGGATCTCGGATCATTTTGGGACGGATGTCTAATCTATGCCTAAATCCTAAGTAGTGATTCTAGAATATTAAAGAGTCAATCCGGATTTTCACACGAAGCAAAGATAACCCTCCAAAGGGATTAGCTTCATGGTCATAGAAGGAATAATAAAACTTGTTGTATACATTAAGTAAATAAATGCGGATGATGAATTAAACTAGAAAAGAAATTACTGTTATTAAGGGTAAAATAACTTACAGTATTTAAGCTGCTGGAATGAAAATGACAGAATGTAAGAACTGAAAGAAAACTAACTACTGCTAAGCGGAAGCTAGAGCATAAGATGCTGAAGGGAAAATAATGAAGGCTACCCCCTCATATATATAGGCGGAAGACCCTTCACGTGAAATCCTAACAATTAATCAGGTTTGTTTGTTACCTAATTGAAAAGTTCAAAACTTTGAGAATCAAAGTTTTGTTTTAACTGTATTAAATTTTGTCCTTTAGCTTATAAGGTTTTGTCTTTATATGTTTTATTTTCGTCTTTTAGCCCAATTCAATTCAAACATTGAATTGGTACGTGTCTTTCCTCTTGCAAGGTGGCACCAAATTGAACCCATCACTTGCCACATGCCTATGCCTTTCGTTCATGCCTTTTGGACCGAGAGTGGGTCCACTTAGTGTCCAGTCCGATGGCCAATTTTGGCATTTTTATGACTTTCTGTCCTTGCGCAGAGTTCGTCGCCCAGGTCGTTATGGCAGCTTCACTAGCCAACATCAGCATCTAGATTTATCCGATTTGAGCTTCGGAAGTTTCTTCGCTTCTTTATATGTGGACCCGGCGACGCCTTGGTTTTGTTCTTTTGGAAACTTCGGCTTTAGTCGGGGCTTTGTTAGGCTTCACGGGGTTGAGTGGGAAACTTCAAATATTATTCGGTATTCCCCGTACTTTGATGCATGTTTTATCATTATATTCATTTTAATTGCGGAAATCTGCAAAAGTACGAAAATATAATTTTTACATGATTATTAAACACATAATCGACCAAAATTCTATGTCTTTTGGGGTTTAATATTATAGTTTTGGTGCTTATCACACCACCCCTTAACAAACACTTTGCTTGTCCTCAAGCAAAGAAGAGACATTAAAGCGATAAGTGGTCAAAATGTGTTATCCTAAGCTAAATCTCATTTCGCAGAAAGCGGTTGCATTGATTGAATCGTGATAATAACAGGCCTTGAACCACTAGGAATTTCCTAGTGGGACGAAGTTATAACCTCGTGAGAGTTTTCGAGAAGATACTCACAAACTTCATTTATACTACAACAACTTAGTAACAAAGGCTTGTTTCCTTAATTAATCTCGTGTATCTAGACATCTCACTAGCTGGGAAACAAGGATTTAATTCTTTTCAATTTCAAGTTAATATACATACAATAATCAAAACATCTACGCATTATGAGTATGCATGCGGTGATCTTATAATGAAATGTAAATGCGGGGCCGTTTCGGATCCTTTGGATAGCGTCCTTAAGTAGGTTCTCACGGGTATGTGTCGAAACACAATTTCTCTCTTATTTTTCCACTCAAGCTTTGCTATCTCCCGGTGTCGCGGTGGGCACACGTTTCCTCACATACTCAATGACAGGTTAGAGAAGCCGAGGTCGAGAAGTCACAACTACTACTTATTATCATACTATCCTATTCCTAATTGAGCTAGAGGTCTTTATTAGGTGTTATGGGGCTTAGGTGGTAGTGTGTAAAACCTGGAATGGAAAATAAAAAAAATGTTAAGTATGAGAGAATAAGGTCTTGAGATATTTATACTAGAGAATCCTTATTTTCTTTTCGCTTCTAACATGGGTTTCCATACTTGGATTTTCAAGCTTTTGTATTCCCTTTTGATTTGATTTTTGGGGAATTCTAACCTTGATATTTCTTTTGATTTTTGGAAACATATTTCTATTTTTTTTTTTCTTTTCTTTTCTTGAAACAGTAACCCGATTTTGATTAGTTGACAAGGTTTTCTCTTCATTTTTCGCACTTCATCCTATTTCTCATACTCATCATCTAGGTAGGCTTATTTATTTGTGGTTACTAGATGGGTAATGATTTTTTGGTGAAGTAGAAAGGATTAATGAAAGGTTGATTAAATGGACTAGCAATTTTTTTTTTTTTTTTGGCTATATCGATCCAAAGAAGGCCTAAATTCTTTGCCTAGGATTTGGGTAGTGATCAAGTAAGTAGGCGTGTGAACTTCTCTATTAGAGAACTACTCCTCCGTGTCATTACTCATATATCACATTTTTTAGGCTTTTGGTTAGATTCTTACAAGATATGAAAACTAAGTTGTCTAACCGGTGGGTCCCGAAACTTCTTTAGCTTTGTGTACATTTAATGATAGTCAGTGCATGAATGTTCATGAAAAGATGTAAAAACTATTGCATACGTATTAAATTAAGTTTCTAAGAACAAGTCCTAATTCTGGTGCTAGGGTGAGATCTCTAAATATTTTTCATCATAGAAAGGGAAACGAGAATTTGTCACTAAATACATATATTTAGACATTAAGTAAACTATATACAACTATGCATGCCTAATTTCTGCAAAAGGTTCTCACCACCCCCAAACAGTCGGACATTGTGTCCTCAAAGTGTTAAGAGGAAGAAAGAGTATACGAGGCTTTGAGTAAAAATCTAGTCGACATCTTCCACATAAATTTATTGTAACACACTATATATTATACATCATAAAAGTAAAAACACACTGTTAGAGTAGCACACTGTTAGGTTATTTATTTATTTCACATCAAAACGTAAAACAAATATGTACATGCATCAACTCACATTACCCCAACCTTGAACTGGGGGATAGTCCATCCTTGCCTCGTCCCTGTAGAAATGTCATTCCCTTGCATCCCGCCAATCTATCATAGCTTTCCAGACTTCACTCCACTTCCTCCTCTTTGCATTGTCTAGATGAGCTATCATTTTATCATCATTAGGGAAAGAACGAACTTTCTTAAGATACCTTGCAGGCCGTCGCCATGTCCGAAATCGCAAAGAACGAATTATCTTGTTTGTTGGACACATAGAGTCGACCTTTACCCAAATTCCGAAAAAGGTGGCGCAAACCGAGGGAAGCACGCCCTCACTATCCGCATCTGATGCAGCTGGCGAGGGTGATATAGTGTTGCCGAAAAAGACCGAGCCTTCTTAAGATTCTCAATTACTAGGTGCAGAATGTCGGAAGGGCGGTATGTTCTTTGGGCCAATGCATGGAATGTCTTACACGGCCGACTTTGATGCGGTGGAAAAATGTCAATCCCCCATGATGTTGAAGAATAAATAACATGGCGGTTCCAACATTCATGGTCATCTTGGCTAGTGGAATAGTGAAATCCGCCATCGGCCAACTTCTCGCGTTCTTTGGCGTGTTCAAGGCCATCGCCATACAAGGGCAAAATCTTCCTTAGAATAGTCATTAAAGTCATTCTCTATCATGTATTGAATGGGGAGATCCGGGTGAAGAGGAGGAAAGTCTAGAGCCATAGCCATTTGTTGGCTCATAAAAAGCGTGTCGGGTGTTACCAATACGTAGTGTAAAAACCATTCAAAGGGAAACCCGGATACGGTGGTAGATCTTCCATGTGATCATAAAAATAAGTTACCAAACCGGGGAGTATATGTCCGGGTGTAGAATAAGAGAGTTCAACCAACTTGAGTGATGTAGTCTCGAAAAGATGTCCATATGCTTGGGAGAATTCAAAGAACGAATGGAAATATTGTTCGGAATCATCCTTGGAGCTTCCATTGTAGAAGATGTGTGAAAAAATGTGACCTGTTTAGACAAGGATAAACAAATATTAGAGTATGATGAGAATAATTAAGTAAAACAAATTACCGTCACGAAAATTAAAACTAAAAAGAGAATGCTAAATAATATAAAATTGTAAATTTTAAATGGTTTCATTGGCCCAAGTAACGGCGAGGATCCTTTTGTGGGAGGGATCCGTTTATAAGATTTTCTATGTCGTCAATCCGCGGCGACTGTTGTAACATTTTGCTTCTGCCTAGTAAATCTCGACGTGGTTCTGCATTATGAGAGTGTGATTTGCCAAGAATTGGTTGTGGCTGTGCAAGAATTGTGCTTGTTCCTCTTCGTTTATTGTCCGTAGGTCCTGAAATTCAAGAAGGCTGGTGATGATAATGTTCGGCGTTTGAATAATGTCATCAGTCCTTGTTGAATTGTTTAAGCCCTTCCATGGGATTAAATACGTTGCATAATGCATTTTCGGTGAAGATGTTGTCGATTGGAACAATCTTCGTTGGTTTCTGCACCGACATGGTTCTTTGCAACGTCGGGGTTCCAGAATCCGTTCCTACATACTGAGTGAATGGTAAGAATGTTAGCTGTTCGAAGAGGTGTATGAGGAGAAGTACTAGAAAAACCCCAATGTATCATGATAAGTGTCACAATGGTTGGTAAAGGAGTTGCCTTTTTCCTGGCACGTGCGATCGCATTCCAGAGAAATTTAATAATGCAAAAATCATTGCAGTTACTCTGCAAGACCCAGAGTAAATGGAGGAGGGGTTTGGTTATTTCGGAAGTCTTAGACGTGCCGAGGACATTATGAGCTACCCATTGGATCACAGATAATTGGTTCTTTTGCAAAGATCGCTGATAAACAATACGGTTTTTCCGGTTGTATTCGCCGTGAAGGATAGTTGCAAACATCAGATGCCGGATATTATCGAAAGGTGAATCCTGAAGGTGCACTCCTTGGTTTGTAATAGGAATT
Organism: Coptis chinensis; assembly: GCF_015680905.1. Classification (NCBI taxonomy): domain Eukaryota; kingdom Viridiplantae; phylum Streptophyta; class Magnoliopsida; order Ranunculales; family Ranunculaceae; genus Coptis; species Coptis chinensis. The sequence goes on along the minus strand of NC_141456.1, from coordinate 17,980,954 downwards.
TGAAGTACCTCAGAGATGATTTCCATAGTCAATTCATGCTCGCATCCGTTAGCATGGACAAAGAATTGTCCGTTTTGGAAATAACCGCTTTTATAAAATAACAAGACCAATTCTCTGGAATAAAATGCTTGCTTATGGTGTAAAAGAGGGTACCATCCTCGACGTAATATTTCAGTGTCAAAAAACGGATGAAAAAGACCATTTTGAAAATTTTCCATAAAATTTTGCTCGGACACGAAACTTCGAGTGAGGGCCATTAAAGATGGAGTGGTAAAGAAAAAGATTATTTTGAAAAAGGGAAGTTAGATTTTTGAGGTGTCCATCCTTATTATAAATAGGCACCCATCCAAAAAATGTAAAAGATACGTTTCGAGGTGTCACAGGGTAATTAGACTACGTGTATCTTCTAAGATATGCGCAAAAGTGGATGTAGTGTGGATGAGAAGAATGGGGCATGTGACAAGGAGTTTTTTTTTTGGAAATTTTATTGATAATCGATAAGGATTTTTACAAATAATTAGGACAAGCGTGCAACAAGCCGCGGCCGCTAAGTCCTTCCTTGAATAGCAAATCCTATTCTTCTTAAAAACAAACTCGTTAGAACCAAATCGTCATAACGTTATCGTCCATGACTTTTCAAGTCTCTTGAGAAGCTCAACCGATCATTGCTCCAAGAAACCGAAAGTGTCAAAACTAAACGGAATGAAACAATCTTTGGTTAGCCGGTAAGCTTCCTCATGCTTCTCCATCTTCCCCTCGCCGCTCTTTTGTCGCTTCTCCCACCTCAAAGACTCCATGAGTGAATATCTACCAAGCGAAGAGGCTCCAGTTACATCAACACATGCATGTCTCCCCCACCAACCCAGATATCAAAGACATCCGCAGCCGGGCGAAGTGTAGATCTTCCCTCATTCGGATCGGTGAGAAAATTCACAGGAGCCTCCTTCTTTACTTGTACCCAAGCCCTCCAAAATGCATCACATAAAATATCTCTGACATGATCATGTCGGTATTTGAAACTTGAAAATGCCTACAATGTCTTTGCATGGTCCCCGGGCGTCTAGTCTACTCTTTTGCAAACGGGGCATAGACCACCATCAGAGTACAAAGGAATCATGAGACGGTACCAGAAAATAGAACGATACTCCACCGACGACATACGCTGTCCCAATCCCTCCATTGGAATGGCAAGTAAAAAATCCTTTAATTGTTGTTCATTTGCAAGCATCCAACGATCGCTCGACGAAAGCAGATAACACAAACTTCCTCTCAAGACCAAAAGAACAATCTTACTATAGAATGCTTCCGCCAAAACTTTTGTGGTTTTGAGGGGACGGTAGCATTCCCAGCCATAGAACTGAGGTCAAAATCGGGTAGACAAAGACTCAATGCACTCTTAGCAACATCAAGAATCTCATCCAAAGGCACTGGCCCACAACTCCTAAGAATGTGGTTCTGAAGCTCAGAAGTCTGACAACGGGAGGCCACAAAAGCAAAAGTAGAGACATCAGTGGCACAATAAATACCTAACCCACCAAGACGTAATGGGAGTGTCGATAAACGCCACTGCAAATCACCGAAGTTAGGACCATCAGAAACCACAATACCCTGGAGAACAAGTACGAATCACAAATACCAACTTAGAGAGCCCAGCACAAGCACGTAAGAGAGCTAACTCACACTGTGGATCATCTAATATAGCTAAATGGTCCATCAAAGTCGCAACCTTTTCAACACGCTTGTGAGCAAGGCCCATGACAAAAGATGGATCAGTGCTGACCGCACCTCCAAGCAACCGACTCCTGGCCGGGGCGGGACAAATCTGAAGGAAAGAGATCAGAGTGGGAGCGTGGATCCAATGATGGCCAAAATATCTCAGCTTTTTAGCCACATTAAGAACCGGCCCGTAAGAAGGTCCTTTCTTCCCCGAATCATACCCAAACTTTGCCACACACCGCTTCAGATCTCCAATCGAGTCCCATCATCTAGATACCAAGCATGTAGCAACAACCGACAACCGGATGGATCCCGCGAGAATCGGGGATGCAACGGTGCAAATAGAAGGGGACCAAAAGGGTCACCTTGCTGGACCGATGTAGCGAGACCATATGTAGCCATCCCCATATATAATAACCCGCGGGTTGACAATACAAGTACTCAACCCAAAGGGGCAATAGTCGGGCAACGGATCTGAACCTCTCTCGACATGGTAGTCCGATCAACCATGTTAAAAGCATTCGAAATCTACAAGCAAAGATCGAAAAGAGAGGTAATCATCATCGTTAGCATATACACTATGCGGTTGGCAAGGTGCAAAAGCCGCACCACCGAAACACCAACCCCATATTGAAAATCTCGAGGTATCCTACCACATCTTGGGAAACTCCTTTCATTGCAATCTTGGAGACTAGACGACGCCAAACCATCCCTACAGCTATATTGATCTAATACCATTATCCGGAGAAGTGGAGTAAAGCGGAGCACTCGCGATGAATTCCGCTTAACGGCTGTGGACATCGCCCCTCAGAACCAAAGATTCTTTTGTGGGTCAATGCATCTAGCAAATCGACGATATAGCTCTTTGCAAAGACCACTCATGGCATCCAACAAATGCCGAGCTCGAAGACCATCACGACCACAAGAAGTGCCTTTCGGAAATGACCCGAATACATGCTAATAGGGACTCTCTCTACCACTAAAGGGGCTCAAAGAAAAGGAACAGTCGGTCTCACAGGTGGTTGTCGCATCGGGTGCTTCTCCTCTAATGCACATATAGTTTCTACAGTATTGGATGCTACTCCTGATGATGATAACACTTTAACCGCTGCAGCAAAATGTCCATCGACAACTTTCGAAGCATCGTATTTACATTCGAAAGTGGAAGCAGATTTCCTGTTTGGCTGGATTGAAGGAGGCTCTATTACACACTCTAAGAGGTGAAACATCCCACCAGGCTCATTCCATGTCATCAAGGCATGGAGAATCTGTTTCTGCTGAAGGTTTTTCTAGTACCAGAACGACGTTCCTGACGATTCTGTGGTTGAAAAACTTGCAGAGTACTTGGCGAAGAAGAAGGAGAGCGAACCAAGGCATAATGACCCGGGATCGATCGTAATATCCCAAAGAGCAGATTTCAATGCACCAGAAAAAGCCAAACGACAAGCACGTGGTATACTTTTCACAGTATGAAAAGGTATATGGAATGCACTATCAAGTAACGTCTCATAAAGTTGCGAAACATTACCAACCTGATTAGGGGTATCACCGTCACCCCTGTGTGTCGTGAGTGTAAGATCCGTAGTGTTGGGCTTAGAGGGCGGCTGTGGTATGCCCACAATAACACATGCGGGTTCTCCACTCTCCATCAAAGCAGGCGGTTCTATGGTATCATCTGGATGACGACACGGTATCCCAAGAGCATGGATGCAAAGACAAATGCCGCAAACCCATTTGTCTAATGACCTTAAGGAGTTCTCCAGTGACAAATACAATTCACGATCATCCTTAATTTCATCTCGCACCCTATCGATAATTAACCGGCAATCCAAATGTTGTTTATCGAAATGCGTGAAAATATAGGGAACAGTAAACCCATTACCGTTTACTCCATTGGTGCATCCATGACGATCCCGGAAAGGACAATGGACACGTTTCTTAGGGGGTGGGGCATGAGACCGAAGAAGTCATCGAGGCGAGACCTTTCTTCCTCTCATAGTCAAAACCCACGGCCAGTCAACAAACCCCAAACCAAACAAATCCCAAACTATACATATCCCATACCCCAAACCCCGTATTATAACGAACAACACCACACAAAACCCAAAACAGACAAATCCACAGACAAATCCCAAAACCAGTCCAACAACCAAATGTTGTCAGCAATTCAGCTTACTGTCGAGGAATTGGGTATGAAGTCTTTGGTTGCAAAACAGACAAGAACGTAAACAAGATTATCATTAATCGTTCTAGCAAACAAAAATTCTGAAAAACAAGAAACGAGTGACCGTGCAACCATTTTCTTTCATTCCGCGGCGGTGGTGAGTGAATGATGGTGGTGCTGTGCTGTTAAGGTGGGAGGAGGAATTAGGTGGATTGGAGGCTGTTGTGGGGGTTCGGTTGTAGTGGAAATGTTGATGGTGGGAATGGTGAGCAAATCTGTTGGTGGTGATGGGGGGATGGATGGTGAGGGAGGATGATGGGATGGTGCGGTGGTGGGGTGATGGGGTTTTTCTTGTGGGGAAGAAGGGTTTCTTAAAAAAAAAAAAAAAATTGGTGGTCGAATTTGATGGTGGTAGGGGCTGGGATATTATATAATGGAGGTGGTAATTGGTGTTGGTGACGGCAGATGGAAGAGGCGCATCACGAGTTGTGCAGCAAGGGCGTGGAAAAAGGTGGTGGTGGTGGTGTAACTAGGTTGGGTGTTTAGTGGAAGAAGGTCATGGCGGTGGATGGTGAAGGGGGCTGGTGGCAGGTGATGGGGGTGGATGGTGAAGGGGCTGGTGAGAGGTGATGGTGGGTGGGGGTTTGGTTGCGACGAGAAGTGCAAATGGGGAAGAAGATTTGGGACTTACTATCTTTTTATTTTATTTTATTTATTTTATTATTATTATTATTTTTTTTTTAAGCAAGCGTAAGTAGAAGGACAAGGAAAATGTAGATATACTATCACAATAAGATATAAGAACGTACAACGGTATGGAAACACAACATAATGATACGAGGAATTAAATACAAACCTAAATATTAGATAGAACTATATGCCACATTAGCAACATGACTATAATAAAACAACCGAGCATGAAGACTTGAGTAACATATTCAATCTGCTGCTGCTCAAACTTTTCTAGTGCATCCATGAATCTTGAAACTTGGAGTGATCTAAAAACATTTTTTAGAATAAGAAGTGTAGAGGGAAGAATATGAAATGAGTGAATATGGAGGAAGAGTTGAACTTATTTATAGAAAGAAAATTGCCGTTTTCTGACCGTTTTTTATGCGTTTTCATTATCGTTTTCTAAACGTTTTATAAAACGTTAGTTTACGTTAAAATTTGTTGTTTAAGTATGACATTTAAAATATATATTTATATATATATATATGTATATAATTTATTATTACCAATATATGTTCCTACCTATATACTATAATATTAGATATAGCTAATATATCAAGATAGAAATTTTTAGTAAACAATCTACTATTAAGCTAGAAAATGCAAACACATAAATAAAATATATGATATAAATATTATACAAGACCGGAAAAAAATAAATCTAGCTACTGATGATCCTCAGGTGCTGTAGCATAATCCTCGGGGGCTGCAGAAGAAGAACCAGGAGTCTTGTGACGTCGTGCAGTATGAGCTCCCGTGGAGGCTAACTGCTCCTAGATATCACCCAGAGTATCCATCACCTGAGCCTGAAACTGATGCTGGCTCACCATGAACATTCGCTGGAACTGGTTATGGCGAGTAAGCATATTGTCCTGAAATGCAGTCATGGAAGCTCTCATTTCCTGCTGGAATTCGCCTATGTTGTCTGTCGTCGACTCGTGGCAAGTGGTCATATCTGTCCTTAACTCGCCCAAGGTATGTCTCATGGATACCTGGCAAGTGTATATGTCTCTCAGACCACTGTTCACAGCACGTAAGGCCTCTATGGGGTAGGTGATCTTACTCATGGCAGTCTTATCAAAGTAGGGTGGGTGAGAGGATCCTACGCTAGCGTGCTCGGCAGCCCTAGGTGTTGTGGGTTCCCAAGGGTCCAGTATGCATTTCTTGAAGACAAGCATATTCTCATATTGTGGTATGGGGAGTAGTGGGGTGGCGGACAGAAAACCCAGATTAATCATAACTTGCGTTACTAGAACGGCAAGAGGGGTTGACCTAAGAGTGGCATGTGTGATAATATCAAAAAGAAAGGTAACAATGCATAAGTTACCCTTTGCTCCTGCAGGATCCAGAGAAGGTGGAGGAAGGTCTTTTTGATGTCTGAGGGCTTTGAGGTGCCAATGACATTGGTCCGACCATTGAGTCACAGCCAAACCGGTTCCGTCGACCGAAATACCGTCGTCGCGCATTTCCCGTCGATGTTGTATTCTCCCTTGATTAGCGTGTCGAGCATTAGGTCGTAAGTCCGTGGGTACACGGACTGCTGCTGAGTCAGTATGTGGTCGACCAGAGGAATGCCCGTGATCCCGGGAGAGCAACACAGGTGTGACTTCGTGGTGCACACCCTCGACGGTGACCCAAAAATGGTCGCCATTAAAGCTCCCATTGTCGTAGAATTTCATCACCAAATCCTTGGAATAAAGCCCTCCATTGGCATATAACAAACTCTCCCATCCTCTAGAGTGAATTTCATGATCAAAGAATGGAGCAAACATCCCGTTTTCAAACAAATTTCCAAAAAAAAATTCCACACAAATCCGCCTGTTTCCGGTCATTACTGGTCTTAGGAAGAGGATGGCTATTGATTACTGATGAGGGGGAGAAATGGGATGTTCTGACGGAAGGAAATCTTGGTCGAAGATGTAAGGGTCTCGAGCGAGACCGGTTTTAGTGTGGGCTGTCTCGATGCGAGACTAAATCGAGAGGGGGCAAGATCCAGTTTTTTAGGGAGAAGAATGATGTAAATGTGACGCGTGTGTTCCGGTTTTTTGTGTTTAAATGGACCGAGAATTCGATATTTTTGGTTGGGCCAAAAAATTTCCCCAAGCCCAAATCAAGCCTAAAGCCCGATTTAAGCCTAAAAAATCTAAATGCTTAGCCACGATTTCGTTTGGACTCGAATTGGACAAATGAGATATTGAAATGATCGGCACGAAAAATGCTATCCAATTGTATGAGTCATCCTCAAAGGTCACAAGAGTTTTTGAAAAGAAGGAGGGTGTTTTATTTATAAACCAAGATTTTATTTATATATAAAGGAGATAAACGTGAAGAACACTGGATGTCCAAAAGAGTCACCATCTATAATCATAGACAATTGTCATGTCGGCTCTGGAGCGAACCCAATCCAGCCCAGATTTGTGGCTTTACCTTTATGTATTATGGGGTTAGGGGCGGGACGGTACCATCTGGACCGTCGCCGCTTCTGATCTAACAAAATTGCCCTTATTATATACGGCTATCCTCAAACCGCCCCAAGGGAACTCAAAGTAACCAATTCTAGGGTTGGTCTGGTGGAATCCATTGCCCGTTTATATTCCAAGTATGTGACATCCGAGGTTGGACACGAATCTCATGTGCAAAACTTAATGCAAAGGGAAAAGGCAACAATATAAACATATCTACAAGATGAGTCTTTTAACGTCAGATCCTCAAGACGAATCGAGTCTTTTAACGTTAGATCCTCAAGACGAATCGAGTCTGTTAACGTCAGATTCTCAAAAGATGAATCCCAACCTATGGGAGAAACGGCGCGGAGACGAAGATTATCCTGCGCAGCTGGTGTCAGACAAAAGTATACCTTAAATTGGCTAGTATCGGATAGGAAGTCAGGGCCTAGACAGAAGGGTGTTTGGCAATGCATACACCAGCCCATCCTACGCGCACGTCGTTTACGAGCAAAAGAACTACGACCATTCCCTATTCATGATGAGTGAGACTTACACCAAATGATTAGCTGAAGTTCGCGAGGCAAAGAGTAGAAAAGGAAAGAGAAGGAAGGAGGTGAAATTTTAGGTACCCATCATTTACCGAAAAGCACGTTTTCTCGTGTTGCAGAAGACATTTATACTCAGTTCTGAAAAAGAGTTTTCGTGGACTAAGGTTCCGGCGCTTGCAACCACACACTTCAAAGAACTTTGGAGATCATAAGATAGAAGATGGCCCGGCTACCAAAATGGCGTACCCTCTATAGAAACAAGATTGAGTACGCCAAACGAAACATCTAGTATGTGTATACTGGATCCTGCAGAAGAGTCTGTTCAACATCTGGTGAGCGTAATTCGTGGTAATGTTTTAGGCGTTGTCCATTGACTTGAAATTCGCTGTTATCTTTTGGATTAAGCAAAGAGATTGCCCCATAATGTTTCACAGCTAACACAATGAAAGGACCAGACCATCGTGTTTTCAATTTACCAAGAAAGATGTGTAATCTGGAGTTGTACAGTAAAACTTTTTGGCCAATTTTGAAATCCTTACGCAAAATGTGCTTGTTGTGCACTCTTTTCATATTAGCTTTGTAGGATTTTGAGAGATCATAAGCATCACTCCGAATCTCCTCCAGCTCATTTAATTGCAGTTTTTGCTTCTCGCCTTCCTCGATGATATTGTAATTGAGGCTTTTGATGGCCCAAAGGGCACGATGCTTAAGTTCAACTGGCAGATGACAAGGTTTTCCTAAAACAATGCGGTAAAGAGACATCCCTATAGGTGTCTTAAATGCTGTTCAGTATGCCCACAAGGCATCCGATAAAAGCGGAGAGACGATCTTTTCTTGATGGGTTGACAGTTTTCTCAGAATAGACTTTATCTCTCCGTTGGAGACTTCCACTTGGCCACTTTCGTTTGTGGGTGGTATGGAGTAGCAACCTTGTGAGTAACTCCATATTTCTTCATTAAAAACCTAAAAATTTTGTTACAAAAATGTGTACCCCCATCACTGATGATAGCTTTGGGAACACTAAAACAAGAGAAAATGTTTTCTTTTACAAATCTCCGCGGCGATCTTATGGTCATTTTGAGCGACATGCGAGTGCCTCAATCCATTTGGACACATAGTCTACAGCGACTAAAATGTATAGAAAACCTTGAGAAATAGGGAAGGGTCCCATAAAATCAATGCCCCAAATATAAAAAATTTCCACAATCAAGATAGGATTTAGGGGCATCATATTTCATTTGGTAATTCGACCTAGGTGCTGACAACGAATGCAAGCTATGCAATGTTCGTGTGCATCGCGAAAAAGGGTAGGCCAGTAAAAACCACATTGTAACACCTTGGCCGCAGTTTTCTTTCCACTGAAATGACCTCCGCAAGATTGTTCATGGCAAAAGGATAATACGTCGGTGTGTTCCCAATCGGGAATGCAACGACGAATGAGTTGGTCGGAACAATACTTAAAGAGGTAGGGTTCATCCCAGAAATAATATTTCACAGTGGATAAGAACTTTTTATGATCAGGACGTGACCAAAAGGAAGGGACTTCTTCAGTAACTAGGTAGTTAACGATATCCGCGTACCATGGAGATGAGAAAATAGAGTACAAGTATTCGTCTGGGAAGGAATCACCGATAACCGGAATCACTATTGATGTCACCAACCAGCCTTGATAAATGGTCGGCTACGACATTTTCGGTTCCTTTCTTGTCTTTGATTTCCAGGGTGAATTCTTGAGGAGAAGGATCCAGCGGAACAATCATTGTTTTGCGTCCTTTTTCGCGAGTAAGTACCGAATTGTGGCATGGTCAGTATATACGATGGTTGATGTTCCAACTAGGTAGGGCTTAAACTTATCCAAAGCATAGACAACAGCTAGGAACTCTTTTCGGTTGTGGTATAATTACGTTAAGCGTCGTTAAGAGTTTTACTAGCGTAGTAAATGACAATGGGTTTGTCGTCACGTCGTTGGCCTAGTACGGCGCCAATAGCAAAGTCGCTAGCGTCACACATCAGTTCGAATGGTTGAGACCAATCGGGGGTTGAATGATAGGAGCGGTAGTCGAGGCGGTTTTAGAGTATCAAAAGCTTGTTTGCAATTGAAATTGAAGTTGAATATCGCATCCTTAAACGGGGATTGGTTAAGGGTCGAGCAACTTTAGAAAAATCTGAATGAATCTCTGTAAAGCATAGCGTGGCCTAAAAGACACGGATATCACTTAACCTATGCGTGGGAAAGGTAAATGGGAAGCAATTTTAACAATTTTAGCTTTATCGACCTCTATCCCGTCCTTCGAAACAATATGACCTAGAACAAGTCCCTTGGTAACCATGAAATGACACTTCTCCCAATTGAGTACCAGATTTTTCTCTTCGCAACGCGTTAATACTTTAGAAAGGTTGGATAAGCAGTCGTCAAAGGAATTTCCGTAAATGGAAAAGTTGTCTATGAAGACTTCCATATAACGTTCCACCATATCACTAAAAATGTGAAGCATGCAGCATTGGAAAGTGCCTGGGGCATTACAAAGACCAAAAGGCATTTGTTTGTATGCAAAGGTTCCAAAGGGACATGTGAAAGTTGTCTTTTCTTGATCGGCTAGATCGATGATAATTTGGAAGTATCCGGAATAGCCATCAAGAAAACAGTAGTAAGCATGACCGGCTAAACGTTCTAGCATCTGGTCAATGAATGGGAGAGGGAAATGATCTTTACGGGTTCTGGCATTAAGTTTGCGATAGTCAATGCAAATTCTCCATTTCAAAAGAATGCGAGTGGAGATGCACTCACCATTTTCATTTTGTACAACTTGAATGTCGGACTTTTTGGGAACAACGTGCACAGGACTAACCCAGTCACTATCAGAGATAGGGTATATGATACCCACATCAAGTAAACGTAAAACTTTCTCTCTCACTACTTCCTTTATGGCGAGATTAAGGCGGCGTTGTGGTTCTCGCGATGTCTTTTTGCCGTCATCAAGATGTATGCGATGCGTGCATATGCTAGGGTCTATTTCCTTGATATAATCTAAGGACCATCCGATAGCGGAGCGGTGTTCACGAATGACATGAATCAAACGTGCCTCTTCGTCGGTAGTCAAGTGAGCAGAAATTATGAGAGGGTGACTACCATTAAGATCGAGATGTACGTACTTCAAATCAGAGGGTAGAGGTTTTAAATCCGGAGTTGGAGGATTGGGGATTAAGGATTCGTGAGGGATCATCTCTTCAATGGAAAATAGCGAATCCGGTTTTTCTGAATCAGTCTGCAAAGCAGCATTAGGGTCAAATAGTGGTATTGACTCTAATAATGCATGGACATCCTTTATGTACGAGTCATCGTCAAACTCCGGATTATCAAAAGAAAGAAATTGGTGTATCTCGTCTGGGGGAAAAGAGTTTGTGAAATAATCATGTTCCAGACTATCAACCAAGCTAATCTCGCCCTCCATTATAGGATCGGGAAACTGTTCCATTAATTTGAACACGTTGAGTTCAACAGAAAGGTTCCCGAAAGACAATGTCATTGAACCGTCCCGACAATATATGAGAGCGTTGGCAGTTGCAAGAAAAGGACGTTCCAAGATGATAGGGATGGAGTCACAGGCTACGTCAGTATCTAGAATGACAAAATCAACTGGGTAGTAAAAATCTTGGACCTTTATTATAACGTTCTCTACTATGCCCTTTGGGTACTTAATGGAGCGATCTGCTAGTTGCAGAGTCATATTGGTAGGTTTTAATTCATAAGGACCTAACTGCTTAAATAAGTAGTAGGGAAGTAGGTTAACACTAGCACCTAAGTCTAAAAGTGCAGTAGCGGTATACTTGTTGCCCAACGTGCATGGTACAGTTGGTCGACCTGGGTCCTTGTACTTTAGCACACCATTGGTAGTGGTAATCGAGGTAAACTGCTCAGTGAGGAACGCTTGTTGAGGTACATTCGTACGCCGTTTGGTGGTGCACATGTCCTTCAAAAACTTGGCATGCGTGGGCAAATGCTTTAGCGCATCTAGGAAAGGTAAGTTTATGGTCAAATTTTTGAACGTTTCACGGATCTCATCAAAATGTTCGTCATGTTTGTTCTTTACCAAACGGGGGGGAACGGAGCTTTTGGGCGAATCGCATATATAAGGATCAGTGGTATCTTTTCCTAGGGACGTGGGTGTAGATTTGGAAGGTACAACTTCGTCCGTTATAGGTTGCGAGGTAGGAGTTGGAAGGACGTCAGTCGTGGCTTCCGTCGATTCCTCGTCTGGCATATGTATATTATTGTCGATGGTTCGGCCAGAACGAAAAGTGGTAATGGCATTTACCTCACCCTGGCTTGGATTACTAGATCCTGGTGCATTGTTGAGTTCAAAGGCAATGTTTGTAGGCTTAGGGTTTGGAACTGCTTGCCCAGGGAACACGCCCTTTTGACTTTTATCCTGAGCTAACAGCTGAAGAGACTGTTGGATAGAAGCTAGGATTTGATTCTGTTGATTCATGTATGTCAGGAAAGTTTCAGCCGTTTTATCGGTACCGTGGATTGTACCGTAAGAGCGCGAGGAACTAGTTCACGGTTATTATTCACGGGTTAATTTTGGTAGCCATATCCTTGATTAGCGGGAACAAGGTTGCGGTTGTTTTGGTACCCTATATTTGCGTTGTTGGGAAAATTACTTTGCCCTTGCTGGAATTGAGGAGGATTTCCTTGACGATAGGAATTGTAGTTCGTGGGTGGTCGTACAGGAACGTTGTTGACACCTGGAGGAGCTTGTTGTTGGACAGGGGGTGCCCAAGCTAAATTCGGATGTTGTCGCCAAGGTGCATTAGGGATGTTGAAAGCACAAGCCTCTTCAGAAGATTGGGGAAGGCACTCGTATACCAAAGGACAATAAGAATCGGCGTGCTCAGGACTTAAGCAAAGAGGGCATGGGGAAGCGTTGGCAGCCATGACCTGTTTGAGTTTTTGTTCATTTACTTGTACCGAAAGAGCATCGACCTTTTTGTTTAGGGACTCAATTGGAGTTTTTAATTCCGGATCGGGTTTGACCTCGAACATAGACGTAACTTTGGCAGGAGTGTCTTTAGAAGATCTAGAAGAATCAGTGTTTCCCCTAATGGGTGCTTCGTGAAGCCTGTTTCTCAAGAAAAGTGTATGCTTCAGTAGCGCCCTTGTCCATAAAACAACCGCCATTCATGATATCTAATGTTTCCTTTTGATGGCCAGAGAGACCATTAAAGAATGAACGGACTAATACAGCAGTGTCGAGTTGATAATGGGAACATTCGAGAAGCAGATCAGTAAATCTGCTCCATGTTTCTGAAAAGGATTCCTGGGGGTGTTGGCGAAAGAATTGAATCTTTTGAAGTATTTATATAGTTTTCTTCTGAGTATAGAACTTTATCATGAATGCTTGTACGAGTTTGGCCCATGTCTCAATGGATTGCGGCGCTTGTCCGGGAAGCCAAACTGAAGCTTTATCAGCTAAGGTGAAGGGAAACAACCTAAGCAAGACTTGTTCGTTGGTAACTGTCGGATGGCGGAAAGTGGTGACTACTTGTTGCATCTGACGAAGATGATTGTACGGTTTTTCATGGTTTAAACCATGGTAAACAGGTAACAAACCGAAAATGTTTGGCGGAATGCGAAAATCACCTATAATCGCATCGAGTTTAATGCAGGAAGCAGGTCCTTCCTGTAAGGCAGTATAGAAATCCGAAAGGGATTTCTCGACTGTGAGATTTTCCTCAGCCATAATTAAAGGAGATAATGGCAACGGAGATGTTTGAATAAGTTGATTTACGGAGGAGGAACTATGTCTAGGAGATAACATAAACAGTTGTTTCTTGTATTTTCGACGCCGATATATAAGTTCTAATTCCTTATGTTTACCAGACCGTAGTCTCATACAAATATAAATTTTAATTTAAGGTTCATAAGGAACGAATTATGACTGGAGGTTTTAGAATTAAGGAAAGAGGGAGGTGAAACACGTCTTCCTGAGTTGTTGCTAACTCGAGCAGGTAAGCTAGGATAACGTGTGAATATTCCGGCAGACCAGTCACTTTGAGAGGATTGAGGGAGGTTGTCCGTGCTAGCACGTTCCTTAATTAGACAACCTCAATCTTTCGAGTTTCCTAGACACTGATGGAATAGGATGATGATTTATGATGGTGTATTATGCGGGGTATTATTAAGATTATTAAGATGAAATTTTTAATTACTATGATTTTTTTTTTAAGAGTTCGTTTTTTTTTTTTTTTTTTTTTTTTTTTTTTTTTTTTTTAAATTTACGTAATTAATGTATTATGGAGACGTGATTACAAAATATGCAATTAAAAACGATAGATGCCCAAATAGAAACTAACTAACATATACTAGTTTACGCAGAAAGTCTACACATGCAATCTATATTACTTATACATGCAACTATATGTAAGTTATATGTGAGCTAGGGGGATGTCGAGAACAAACTCATGCAATTGAATACCGCGTACTTGAATTGATGTAACATACACATACAAAAATATTCTAAGCAGGTGGTTTGAAGCTACGCATATATCCAAATATATTCGAATCATATTAATTGTGTTAACGTGAATATGTAATGACGAACCACCTTTATATGCAAGGAGTTCTCATGCCAACATACAAATATACGAGGTAAAACAGGTTATAGCAAATAATATCCTCGACAAAGTTTGAGGAGTTTAAGAGTTTGAAACCTGGCGTTCCACGATTCCTCGTATAGCGATCGACTAACTCCCGAGCTTATGCTTACTAGAAAAACAGGACCAGAGAGTCCAAAAGAGTACTGAAAAGGAAAGTGGCCTGTACCTGAAAACCGGAGTGTTGATACTCCAGGTTAGTCTCGCGTGCTACTAATTCAGTCTCGTCCGAGACTCTTTTGTCTGTTCAGTACTTCAAATTCCTACGGAGTACTTAGACTGTGCTAATGAAATTAAACAAAACTTGGTTCACAGATATTTGTTAGTAGAAAAAAAGTTAGGGTAAAGAGTTACGGTAAAGAGTTACGTAACTCGTTAGTATTGTAACATAAATGAAAATTAAAAAGATAAGGAGGTAGGGGAGGGGGTTTTTATGGATGTATTCCAGTTATTACGTTAAGTCCAGAGTCCTTCGGCGTGCAGCAGCGCCATTTGATTAAACACGCATTTTATTTCACGTTTATTGGTTTTCTTGATTAATTAAGACCGAGGTCCGCAGTCCGAAGTCCAAAGTCCAAAGACCCAAGTTCCAAGTCCAAAGTCCGTATAGTCGTACGTTTTCGTCAAGTTACCTTACTCACGTGGGTTTGGTAGGATAGGTCGAGTAAGGGATCGTCCAAACCTTAGGGCTCAGAAAAGGTTCCTTATTTGGAATTACAACTTTTGGTGAGTAGGATTTTTAGGTTTTTTTTAAGTTGGTTTAATTAATTTTACGGTAATGCAATTAATGTAAATTACTATGGTGATTTTAATGTAGGTAAACAAAGATGGAGAAACAGAGAGAGAGTTAATCATGCTCATGCAAGAATCGTTTTTCAACAGTTTACTACCACATCACTACATCTCTAATTCGTCTCGTGTTCGGAGACGACGTCGAGTATTGATCCCTAGCGCATGCCCACATCTCTAGGCCGCATTGCACTAACATAAGGAGTTTAACTAATATCTCATCTTTGGTATATTATTTTAGCTCCTGGCTCGATTTCACATCAGCTGGACAAATTGGAGAGCTGTCTGACACCAGAGAGTCGCGCGCGAGACATTTTGGATCGCAAGACGACTGATACGGAGCATCGGACTCAAATTGGTACATCTCGATCATTTTGGGACGGATGTCTAATCTATGCCTAAATCCTAAGTAGTGATTCTAGAATATTAAAGAGTCAATCCGATTTTCACACGAAGCAAAGATAACTCTCCCCCACAGGGGGATTAGCTTCATGGTCATAGAAGGAATAATAAAACTTGTTGTATACATTAAGTAAATAAATGCAAGACAGGAATTAAACTAGAAAAGAAATGACTGTTATTAAGGGTAAAATAACTTACAGTATTTAAGCTGCTGGAATGAAAATGACAGAATGTAAGTACTGAAAGAAAACTAACTACTGCTACGCGGAAGCTAGAGCATAAAATGCTGAAGGGAAAATAATGAAGGCTACCCCCTCATATATATAGGCGGAAGACCCTTCACGTGAAATCCTAACAATTAATCAGGTTTGTTTGTTACCTAATTGAAAAGTTCAAAACTTTGATTATCAAAGTTTTGTTTTAACTGTATTAAATTTTGTCCTTTAGCTTATAAGGTTTTGTCTTTATATGTTTTATTTTCATCTTTTAGCCCAATTCAATTCAAACATTGAATTGGTACGTGTCTTTCCTCTTGCAAGGTGGCACCAAATTGAACCCATCACTTGCCACCTGCCTATGCTGACTCGTCATGCCTTTGGGCCCGCAGCAAAGTGGGTCCACTTAGTGTGTCCAGTGGCGGCGTCGATTTTGGCATTTTTACGACTTTCTGTCCTTGCACAGAGTTCGTCGCCCGGGTCGCTATGGCAGCTTCACTAGCCAACGTCGGCATCTAGATTTATCCGATTTGAGCTTCGGAAGTTTGCTGCTTCTTTATATGTGGACCTGTTCTGCACTGGTTTTGTTCTTTTGGAAACTTCGGCTTTAGTCAGGCTTTGTTGGGCTTCACGGGGGTTGAGTGGGAAACTTCAAATATTCTAGTATTCCCGTACTTTGATGCATGTTTTATCATTATATTCATTTTAATTGCGGAAACCTGCAAAAGTACGAAAATATAATTATTACATGATTATTAAACACATAATCGACCAAAATGTTATGTCTATCGAGGTTTAATATTATAGTTTTGGGTGCTTATCGATATCCTATCCCTACGGAATACACCAACGAGAAGCCTAGGATCAGGGTTTGGTACGGACCTTGTTGAGCTCATATGACTTGTGAGATCAATCATAATTTATTATTAGATGTCCGAAACCAGATTGAGATGAGCAGACATGCTTCTATTGTTTGGTAACATTGGAGGACTTTTGTGCACATCTACGACTAATATTGCAGATATACCTTTTTCATTTCTCATAGGAGGATGGTATTCACTTGTGGGAGCGAAAATGAGTTGTATTTAGGGGATGAATGTTGCAGGCAGCTCACACCATATTTTGTTATCCTACCCGACCTGCTTGCCAATGTGTTAGAGGCTGCAGACATGACCTTACAGGACGTCATCCAAACTAGCTAACCTTGATTGGAGTTGGCAAGTAGCTTATGAACTAGTTACGTTGCAGACTTATGAGCAGTATTACCGTTATTGATCTAGGGTCTCTATTGGTCATTTTCTCCCATTTGTAGCTCGTACAGACAACATCCATACATTTAATAGAATGGGTGTTAGACGTGAATATTAGATTGGTCAGTCATCATAGCTGACGTTTCAATTGAGACTTGTATACACATTTGTCCCATGTGCCAGATCCCTCTCATTCAGAGTGGCCTTGGGCTTTCAGTTTGAGTGATTCGACCGGCCAAATAATTTACCACCCCATTCCTTCTATTAATGACACTCGCATGGTATAGTGAGAGCCCGACATTGGACAGCTACCTCTAGTAATCATTGTTATTGTTATTGGTTTTGGTTTATTTTTGTTTATTATAAAAATGTCATATTTTATTAATGGATAATTTTTTAGGATGAGCTGCAAGATATGAGACAAATATCTGTGTAAATGATGGCATGCGCTCCTCAGTATTCGCTTATATAGTGCTGAGAGAGAGACACTACTTCTCATGCTCAAGTGGAGTATAAGGATTTGCAAAGACAAGTTGATGAGTTATAGGCTCAGCTTTATCGCACTTGGGTACATCTGAGGAGTTCATTATAGGGACAATCAGAGAATTCAACACAGGGATAGTCGAGGGGTTCATGGCGGAGGCCGGAGGAGGCGTATGTAGGGAGTGAAGACTTGATGATTTATATTATTAGTTGTATAATGATTATTATTATGTTGTATGATTTAGAATTGCTCTTTGATCATTTTGACAGGTTTTAATTTACTTCATTTGATCAATTTGATTTAGCAAATGAATTGCAATTTTTATTAATATAATGACAACTATTACATATTACCTAATACATGAATAAAAAAAAAAGACCTTCTCCTTCCCCCGACCCTGATCTTCTCCTTCCCCCAACCTGGGTAGCACCACTCATGCTGCTACACCCTAGCCACCACCACCCACCACCGCTGCCAGCATCTCCTATTAACCAACAAAAACCTGGACTTGAACCTGCACTGCCGCCACCACCCCGCTAACCTCAAAAACCAGATCTACACAAAAGCCAACCTCCCCCAACTTTGTAGCACCACCACATTCACCACGTACAGCCACCATCATCTTCTATTTAAACAACCCGACTACCTTCTCTCACCCAAAACACAACCACCATTTTCCCCTCAAGAAACCCGACCACCATCTTCTTCAACCACTAACCACCATCTTTCACCAACATCATAAAAGCCGACCACCATCTCCATCCACCCCCCAAGCCAAAGCCAAAAAAATACTCCCAAAGCACAACCTAACCCCATTCGTCGCTTCCACCCACCACCTGAGACATATTGTGCAAACACACCCCCCCCCACCCCTCTAAGTCCAAAATTAAAAATTAAATACAAAAATAAAAAATGACTTAGGATTTGTTTGACGAGTTCGAGTTTTGGCTGTTTTGGATTTTGTTCATTGAGTTTTGGTTGTTCAACGATATTTGAGTTTTGGATTTTCTATGTTTTGATTTGGGATTTGTCTATAAAGGTTTTGGGTTTGTTCGACCGAATTCGGGATTTGTTGAGCTACCAACGTGATATGGCTATGAGAGGGTAGATATGGCTATGAGAGGGAAGAAAGGCCTTACCCTCTCAGTTGTTTCTTCCAGTTTCATTGCCCCACCCTCAAAGAAATGTGTTCATTGTCCTTTCCGGGGTCGTCACGAATGCACCAATGGGGGTAAACGGTAATGGGTTTGTTATTCCCTATCTTTTCTTGCATTTCGATAAACAACACATAGATTGTCAGTTGAGTATTGACAGGGTACGGGATGAACTTAAAGATGATCGTGAAATGTATTTTTCACTGGAGAAATACTTAAAGTCATTAGACAAATGGATTTGTGGCCTTTTTCTTTGCATCCATGCACTTGGTATATCGTGTCGTCATCTAGATGATATTATAGAACCACCTGCATTGATGAAGAATGGGGAACCCGCATGCATCATTATGGGCATACCACAACCACCCCCTAAGCCCAGCACTACAGATCTTGCACTCTCGACACAGAAGGGTGACGGTGTTACCCCTATTCCACTTGTTGCATCTTCTTTTGATGAGACATTACTTGACAGTGCATTCCATACAACTTTTCAAACCGTGAAAAGTATACCACATGTTTGTCGTTTGGCATTTTCTGGAGCATTGAAATCTGTTCTTTGGGACATTATGGCTGATCCTAGTTTAGTCATGCCTTGGGTTAGTCTCCTCCTTCTGTCGCGTTGCACTCTATAAATTTTTCAACCATAAAATCGTCATGAATGTCGTTCTGGTAATAGAAAAAACCTTAAGTAGAAACAGACTCTCTATTCTCTGACGCCATAGAATGAGACTGATGAGATATTTCGACTCTTAGAGTCTGTAATAGAGCCTCCTTCAATCCAGCCAATTAGGAAATCCGTTCTCACTAAGAATGTGCGGTGATGCTTATAGAAAGTTGTTGATGGGCATTTTGCTATAGCGGTAAAAGTGGTGTCATCATTGGGGGTTGCCTCTAATACTGCAAAAACTATATATGTTTTTGAGCTGAGGAGAAGCACCCAATTTGACAACCACCTGTGAAACCTACTGTTCCTTTCATTGAGCCTCCTTTATTGGTAGAGAAAGGCACTTTATTGTCATGCATAAGGTTGTTTCTGGAAGGCACTTCTTGTGGCCATGATGGTCTTCGTGCTCAGCACTTGTTGGATGCCATGAGTGGTGTTGCAACAGCTATATTGTCTGACTTGTTAGATGTCTTTACTCATGTAGTTAATCTTTGGTTACAAAGACAATGTCCACAGTCATTAGCGGATTTTGTAGCAAGTGTTCTGCTTACTCTACTTTTTAAGTCAAATAATAACATCCGTCCTATAGCTGTGGGCATGGTTTGGCGTCGTCTTGTTTCTAAGGTTTCAATGAAAGGAGTTTCCAAAGATGTTGCAGGGTACCTGCAGGATTTCCAATATGGGGTCGGTGTCCCTAGTGAAGCATAGGCGATTTTGTATGTTGTCAATCGTATGGTGTATGCTAACAGTGACAACACCTCTCTATGTATGTTGCTAATAGATTTTTAGAATGTTTTTAACATGGTTGATCGGACTACCATATTGAGAGAGGTTTGCATTCGATGCCCAACTATTGCCCCTCGGGTCGAGTATCTGTATTGTCAACCTGCGGGGTTATACTTGGGAGATGATCACACATATGGTCTGCTATTGGGTTCAACAAGGTGATCCTTTGGGTCCCTTTCTCTTTACCCTAGTGTTGCACCCTCTGATTCTACAAATCCAGCCCAGTTGTTAGCTACTGCTTCAGGCTTGGTATTTAGATGATGGAACTCTAATTGGGTATACAAAACAAGTGGCGACAGCTTTGCGTATGATTCAGGAAGAATGACCTTCTTACGGGGATAGTTTTTAATGTGGTTAAAACTGAGATATTTTGGCCATCACTGGATCCACGTCGTTCCACTCCCAATCTCTTTCTTTCATATTTATCCCATCCTCAGCAGGGGGTCAAGTTCGTTGCTTGAAGGGGCAATTAGCACTTATTCATCTTTTGTCATGGGGCTTGCTCTCAAGCGTGTTAAAAATGTTATGACTTTGATGGACTATTTAGCTATATTGAAAGATTTACAATGTGAACTAACGTTGTTACGAGTTTGTGTCGGGCTCTCTAAGTTAGTATTTGTGATTCGTACTTGTCCACCATCATTTTTTAGGGAGGCAGCTAAATCTTTTGATCGGCATCTCCGCTTTGTTCTTCAGTGTATTATAGTTTCTGATGATCCTGGCTTTGGTGATTTACAATTAATGACGTTTTGCGACGCTTCCTTTACGTCTTGGTGGGTTAGATATCTATTATGCCACTGATGTCTCTGCCTTTGCTTTTGTTGCCTCTCATTTTCAAACTTATTAGCTTCATAACCACATTCTTAAGAGTTGTGGCCCGATGTCTATGGGTGAGATTATTGATGATGCTAGTAGTGCATTGTGTCTCTATCTACCCAATTTTGACCTTAATACTCCCTGGTTGTGAATTTTACCGTCCCCTCAAAACCTTAAAAAGTTTTGGCGGAAGTTTTCTACAGTAAGATTGTTGCTGGTTTTGAGAGGGAGATTGAGTTATCTACTCATCAAATAAATAGCAGTCATTGGGTGCTTGCAGTTAGAACACGCAAAAAAAATTCTACTTGTTATTCCGATGAAGCGATTTGGATAGCGTATGTCACAGGTGGAGTATCGTGCCATTCTCCGGTATCGTCTTATGATTCCTCTATACTCTGATGGTGGTCTTTACCTTGTATGCAAAAAGAGCATACTAGATGCCTTTGGGGACCATGCAGCACATTGTAGACATTTTCCCAGTTTTAAATACACGACATGATCATGTTAGAGATATTTTATGTGATGCAATTTGGACGGATGGGGTGCAAGTGAAGAAAGAGGCTCCTGTTAACCTTCTCACTGATCCGAATATAAATGAGGGCATATCGACACTTCGGCCGGTGGATGTCTTGATTTACAGTTGGTATGAGGGAAAACATACATGTATGTGCTGATGTAACTGGAGTCTCTCCGTTGGTAGGGCTGGGGAATGATGACTTTTAGGTGGGAGAAGCAGTTAATAGAGCAACAACAAGGAAGATGGAGAAGCATGATGAGGCTTGTAGTCCGAG
Organism: Coptis chinensis; assembly: GCF_015680905.1. NCBI lineage: Eukaryota > Viridiplantae > Streptophyta > Magnoliopsida > Ranunculales > Ranunculaceae > Coptis > Coptis chinensis. The sequence continues at coordinate 17,959,339 of NC_141456.1, read as the reverse complement.
CTAACCAACATTGTTTTATTCCGTTTAGTTTCGACACTTTCGAGTTCTTGACACTTGAGCTCCTAAAAAGGTTGCAGAAAGTTATGGACAACAACTGGTTTTAACGAGTTTGTATTTAGGAGGATATGATTTGTCATTCAGAAAGGACTTGCAGCACTGCTTATTGCACGACTGTCTTAATAATTTGTAAAACTCGTCCTCATTATCAATAAATTTTCCAAATAAAAAAAAAAAAAAAAATTATTACATATCTAGTTAAGCTACTCACCATTTCTTTCTTCCTGGGCACCATCATTGGCACTACTTAATCCATTTATTTTTTTTTTTTTTATTTTTACATATTTAGCTATAATTTTTTTTTTTTGCCCAAACCTTTCATTTCATTAACATAGAGCAAAAAGTTTATACATACTGGACTGGACTGGACATCATAGAAACCAAGTTTCACTGCCATAGGAACTTGGCTATTATAGACTAGAGATGGATTAGACAACGCTGATGCTGCCATGAGATGGGCATGTTTGATCAGCTCTCTAGGACAAAAGACAACTTTAAAGAAACTAAAACTAGCTTTGAGATGATAAATCTCTTGCAAAAGACCTACAAGAGACCAAGACACAGCTGCAGATTTGCCATTCAGCTCTTGAACAATGCTCTTATTATCAAAACAAACCACCACTTTGCTAACACCTAGCTAACGGGCTTGTCCCAATCCAGTTTTTACTACAGCTTTGCCCCTTTGGTTGATCCTACTGAGACGTGCTTGCTTCCTGCATAGCATATATATATCAGAATTCCATCTATTCATGGTGTAGCCAACACCATCTTGTAAAGAAATTGGGTCAAAACTGCCATCACAAGAAATCATAAAAAGCTCTGAAACATGCACTTCTGGAATCAGATACTTCAAAACAATAGGGATGCAGTGGGAATAACACTCTTGTGTGCTTGCTCAAGCACTTGAGTATGATTAATAACCTTATAATTAGGATCAAACACAAGAAAATTTCTATCTAACCAAATCATGTATGCAATAGATGCTATGATAGATAGGTTATGATTAATGCTATCTTTTGAGTTACAATTCGAGATAACTTTACTAATCACATCAAAGACACTAAAGTTCTGAGACCAATAATGAAATCGCATGACAAGGGGGGAGGAAAACCAGATTTTATCTAGAAGAGGGCAGCTAAAAATAGCATGCTCAATACTCTCACTCACAGACTGACAACGAGGGAAGAGGGAAACCTTACATACATGCCTGTCAAACAACATTTTCTGAGTTGGCAGAATATTATTAAGCAGTTTCCACATGAATAGCTTAATACAATGAGGGGTATTAATATTCCAAACATGATTCCACACAGATTTAACAGAACCCAGAGACCTGCTAGGACTACAATCCTTAGATTGACTAAGAAACCAACTGTATGCCGACTTCACTGTGAAGACACCATTCTTCTCTAAAAGCCAAAAAAATTTATGTTCTATATCCAAAGGAAATAACTTAGTTTGTAAGATCTCATCCATAATATCTTTAGTGAATATCTTATCTAACAAACTAATGTTCCAAGAATGTGTATCCCTATCAATCACCTCAGATACGTATCTAACATGGGTCAAAGGGTTGGGTTTAGGTCCATAAGGCTTCTTAAAAGGAAGAGATGGGATCCAGTTATCATCCCAAAGATTAATATTATGACCATTAGATATTCGCCAACAATGAAGGTTTGATATATCATTTCGTACCTTGATGATGTTCTTCCACCACTGTGAAACAGATTTACTTTTCTTAGCATGCAAGAAATGAACATTGCGAAAATACTTAGCTTTAATAAGCTTGACCCAAAACAATTCAGGCTCTGTCAAGAGCTTCCAACATAACTTAGCTATAAGAGTTTTATTTTGAATTAAAGAGTGCTTAAATCCTACACCACCCATGCTTTTCTTACTACAACATGCAAACCAATTTAACATATGCAACTTGTGACTACCATGTTCATTATGCCCCGACAAGAAATTAGCATATATGCAAACTAATTTGTTTGCTACAATTGTTTCTTATTTTAGCTCTAAAGCCCTCGGCGCACGAGGATTATGTTTGTCGAGTGTCATTGCCAATAATATAATCTAGTATCATTTTCCTCCTCTCTAACACAGAGTTTTTCTTACTTTAAAAGTAACTTTTTATCTGTCTTCTTTTGCTTCAATCTCATCATCTGTAAGGGGGATTTCCTGTCATTGATTAGATGACACATGTATGGGAAATGACCTAGGAATATGGATACTTGGAATAAGATGAGAACCATCAAATTAGTTATTAGAATAAGTTATTTCGTGTTTATCATGAGTGTGTCGTAAGCATGTGCTAGTCACGTGACGACCCGCCTATGAATATGCCAGTTCTCCAAGTCGTTAGGAACTGATAAAAAGCGGTTTGAACGTAAGAAAACCGAAGAGGCGATCTTTGATGATAAGGAAGAAATCAGAATGACATATCTTTAAAAGTTACTTTTAGATCTAATCTTCCCAAAAGTGATGGGATATTATGACCAACAAGGAAACCTACCTCTAATAAGATATGGTCCAGATTCAGACTTCCATAAGGAGAGAATTCCTAATAGGAAGGCATAGTCCAAAGATGGAAGGGAACTCACAAATGGTGAGGTAAACCCTAACCCTAACCCTAACCCTAACCCTAGGACTCTCAAGGCTCTTCCTATATAAACCATAGGGATTTGCTCTTAGGAACGACGCAAAATAGGGTTTGATTCTTCTAAATCAAGGAGATACGTAGGCAGCCGCCAGGCGGTTCAACCCTGAATACTAAATCATCTCACCCCTTCTCTATCAAGAAAAAGATTCTGAATCACAAGGCACAGAGGAGGATCAGGGGATACTCAAAAAATCCCCTATAACGGAGTTTTTCTTGCTTTAAAAATAACTTTTTATCTATTTTCTTTTGCTTCAATCTCATCATAGCCTGAAACTGCCAATCTAGAATCTCTTCTTTATGTCCGCGACTTTCTTTAAACGACTCAACAAAAGCATCAAGATTTTTTGCAGTAGATGCAACATTACCATCGACAATATAAGCCACTTTCTTCTTCTCGATTTTTTTGCTTTGCTTCTTGCTAATGGATGTCTCTAAGAAACATTTAATACTACTAGGGTCGTATTCCGAATAAAGTGAAGGGCCAGACTCAGAAGTTGGGGGAAAGTGAGGCGTTCAGAGGGTTGATGGTGAAAAATCAAAGCCTTCCAGATCTCCTGATCTTGCTTCTTTTTTTGGTCTTGCTGCAAGAGTTTCGTTGCGTAATTGAGTTCTTTGCCACTTTGGCGTATATTTGACTAGGTTATAACAATCTTGCCACGCCCATAGTTTCCCAGTGGTAGTCGCATAAGTAGTTGTCGCGTCGTTAAGCTACATACATTTATAAAAAAAATCAAAATCAATATTAATATCAAATACTCTATAGTAAAAACATAAAGAAAATGAAATATAAAGTAAACAAGTTTGTCAAATCTTACAATGTCCTCACGTCCCCACCCACTTGGAGGTTGTTTTTCAAGTTTTTTTTTAGTATGGCTTGATATTTGTTCAAGAACGGTAAAAAAATGTACCCAACGTTGTTAAGACTCCCTTCCACTTACGGTTTTTGTTAAAACCTTAAATTTCACACATCCTAATCTTAATTTGTTCCTAATAAACTTGGCTTGATTGATCGTTTCCTATTATAAGATTTCCTCCCATCTCAATCTATGTTCTAGTAAGAGCAATGTTTTCTTTGTTCGTCCATCTTGGACCCCTACCTTGCTTTGGTGATATTGAGAGTGTAGTTGTATGTGAGTTGAGTTGTTTGAGTAGAGTGTTAGTGTTGAGTAGGGGTGCCATTTTTTTTTTCCCGAAAATCCAATTTTTTTGAATTCCGATCCGATATTTTCCAAATTTGGCAAGGATATCTGTGTTCTGATATCCGATTTTTTCGAAAAATAATTTGATTGGAAATTGGATGTATTTTCAAAATTTGATCCAATTTCCGATTAATTTCTGAATTTTTCAGATATATTAGCCGTATATTTCATATAGTTACTAAATTAAAACTACATATAGTTTACAAATAAAATAAAAACTCTAGAGAAGTAGACCCTTGTCTGTCTCACACTGTCAAGAAATCAAGATTGTCATTCTAGTACATGTCTTTTTTTCTCCAATCTTCCTATTTATAGAATTAATGCATTTACATGAAGAAAATTTTTGCTGAATGAACATGTTAAAAGGTTTAAATTGTTTATTGGATTAATACATTTTAAAATGATTGCTAAATGACTGTATTAACTGGATAAAAATAGTTACCCCTAAAAGAGAATCCGATTATATAATTCAAAATTTCAATCTACTTTCGAATTTTGTCGATTTCGAAATTTTTTGATTTTCCAAACTTTCCAAATTCGGAAAAAAAATTGTCATCAGAAAAATAAATCGATTGGATTTGAAAAGGATATTGTCATCCAAAAAAAATTAGAAAATTTTCCGAAAGCCCTTTATCCGTTCCGATCTGAAGTCACCCCTAGTGTTGAGTGCATGTAAAATGAATAAAGAAATGAGTGTAGATATGAAGGTAGAATTCCGGTCGTTTTTTGCCTTTTTTTTTTATCGTTGGAGCATGTGACAGTAGGAGTGTTGCATGACGTTAGAAGTGTCGCGGTTGTTCTGGTCAAAGTCAAAAATTTTTTTTTTGCGACATTGGAAGTGGCACGCGACAATAGAAGTGCCGCGCCGCATCCGCAAACAAAACAACAAATTTGCTTCTACGGATGCGGCTAGACACTTAATAACTCTATGTTAATTTGTCTCCACCTAAAAATAATTTATTATGAAATTCCGAATGATAGAGACAAATTGACACTTGATGCCTCCATAGAGATGCTATTAGGTAATATATCAGATTATTAATGTTTGTCAGCAGCACACCACTACCCAAAAATTGTCAGATTATTAGTGAGTTTAATGGAAATTTTGGACCTTCAACAATACAACACGAAAGATGTAGCACATTCCAATACTTCTTAGTTCTTACACAGAATTTTTTTGAAAGGTACCTATCCTAACTTCGTAAAATTTGAAGGTCTTTAACTTGTTGAAATTTCAAGAATTTTTGAAAAACCCGAGTATGGCTATATCATGTCAAGTTCATGTTTGGTTGTAAGATTTACAAAAAAAAAAAATAATAATGTTTGGTTGTAAGAAGTTTATCCAAAAAAAAAAAATAGTTTGGTTATAAGAAACTTTTTAAAAAATTACTTTTGCATACATAGATAGTTTCATGTGATGGTTTTTTATACGGTGACTGGTGGCGTCACATGAAAGACCAAAAAGATAAGTTGTGAGTTACATGCCAACACCTTCCTAACTCCTAAGTACGTAATGGTTCGTGGTCATCGTACACAACTTCATAACGTGGTCATCGTACACAACTTCACCCCAAAACTCAACGGCCACTAATTAAGAACTCTAATAGATATTACTCAATAACACTCATCTTGTACGCCTGTCTAATATTGGATTTCAAGAGATGCAATATACATCACACAGAAGCACCTTTCAATTTCCATTTTTCATATTTACCCAAGAAAAAACAAAAACAAAAATAAAAATCCATTTTTCATATTATAGCATATTGTAGTTATCATGTTAGTAGTAAACCTACTGTTTACACACATCAGGCCCATGATGCTGATCTTCTTTTAAATGTTTTAAGGTGGGTCTTTAATGTAGTTTATCAAAGTGAACTTCAAAGAATCAAGGACCAGTGGACGGTGGACCACTGCAACTAAAGCTTACTAGCTTAGGCACTGGTTTTCCAAATGAAGCGTTCTCTCATTATTCTCATACAACAAAGTCTACCATTTGTATAGTCATATGACACAACACTACGACTTACGGACCTACCTTGAGCTTGATATTGCAACTTCGCAATAAAATTTAGCTCATGCGCAGATTCATTAAAGACCTGGCCCTACCTAATAGTAGAGTCCTTTTCCTTTTGTTCTATATAAAATTATCAATTGATGATTGCGTAAATAGCAACTCAATGTCACCAATTGACAGCGGATTCTATCAATCTATCTATCCATGCACCACAAAATTTAATCTCTCTAAGTCTCAAATGACATGGACATGTTGGTCAATATAAGACAGATAAAAAATCAATCACCTTTTTTGTGTTGATATCGTGTACTATTGTTATTTGGAGCACAGTATAAAATATCATAATATGGATATTTATCGATATTCAATTTCTAGATATGTATCGTAGATATATTCATCTCTTTGGGAATATTTGACATTGTTTCACATGTAAATATTGTGGATATATCTAAAATATCGACAAATATCGTAGATATTGTAGATATTGTAGATATTTCTTGATATATCATGATATATTATTTATATTTATTTAAAATATAATGGTAAATATTAAATAAAATTATTATATATACAAAATATCGTCAAATATCGTCAAATATCATAAATATTGTCGAAATATTACCGATATTTGCAGTCGTATATATCTCTGAACATATCAAACATATTGTGATATTTATATATCTTTTTCTGAAATCTAGATAGATATCTCCAAATATCACGATATATCGGAATATTTTGTACTATGATTTGGAAGATTCGAGCTGAGGGAAATATATTACGAAAATACGTAAACAAATTTTTTATTGTTAGTGTATGAACTAATATTACAACCACCAATCTCACTCGTCTCTCTCTCGATCTTTTTTCCTCCCTTCTTTTCTCTCTCTATCTCTCTTTTATATCTTTTCTCTTCCATGATCTCTCCTCTTTCCCGTGTCGCTGGCGATTTACCCTGCAGATTAAGGTTCCGCCCTCCATCACTCCATGTCTCGCAGTAGATTCTGAGCGGTTGAGATCAGCGGATCGATCAGTGCGACACGGCTCCCCAATTTATACCGCATCCGGTCCCATTGTGCCCACTAACATCCTATGTCATGTATCGCCCTATCTGGATGCCTCTCTCGTCGCATTGATGGTCGCGAACTACAATAATGTGGCGAGAACTACCCGATCTCAGGCCATACCCCTTTCTTGGAATACTTCTCTTTCTGGCCCCATCTACTCTGTCCCCTTATCCTCTTTCCAGTAGCACGTGCTCCACGTGTTTCCTCTCATCTTGCCAGCTGGAAAACGGGAGATGCGCCTCGTTTCTTGTTTCTTCGAAAATCGAGACCAACCACGCGTCCCCATTTCCTTGGTCCTCTGGCTGGTTAATACCATTGTGCCCCTGCCCCTTCAAATCCCGCTCAAATCTATCTCCTCTTAAAACCCTCAACACCCTCAAAACCCTCATAACCAGCAAACCCTTATTACCTCTTCAAATTCCCTTTCTCAAACTCTTTCCTCATCGTTCCCATACTGTTTTCTTCAATAGCTCTCCAGCTCCGGGTGTTCTACGCCCTCCATAGCTTTGGTCCTCTCGTTACGTGGTTTGTCTTCCCTTTTAATCGCTTTGTTTTTCTTTTCCTCTCATTATTTGGTATTCACTATTTTTGGACGATTTGCTTCCATCAGTTTCTTCTTTTCTAAGATTGCGCTTCTATCTTTTTGTAAACTTCCTCCTTAGTACTGTTTCCATTATGTCTTCATCGAATGTGAGGCTATCTGCTCCACCCAATCCTCCGCCACCAAATCCGGCGAATCCGGACCTTCTACCCTAGATCAAGTCGACCAGCGGACCGATCGAGTCCAGCGGACCGATCCGATTCTACCGATCCCAATGTTTTCCATCTACGGAAGGAAACCTTCTCGCCACCTCCGCCTTCTTACTACCGCGGACCTAATCTAGAGCGCCGTTAAAGCCGCTTTATGGCATACCTAGTGGCGTAATTTCGAACCGGTAATGCGGTGTCACACATTTTCCTCACTTGGTACCACCGCGGTCCGGTTATCTCGTCATTCTTGTAGGGACAGATTGCGGCGGTTTCGCGTTCCCCTTGACTCTCCTTGATGTCGAAGTGCGTAACCATTTCAACATTCCTCCCGCCAAGGCATAGGTAACTTTTGGCGTGTTATGTATGCGCCAATCACTACAATTTGACTCACTCCCCCAAAATCCAACTCCGCGATATCCTTTCCCACTTCTATATAAAAAGCACTAAACGGGGAGTGTGGGATATCAATCATTCGCGACTTTCGTCCACAAAAGAAGTCTTTCCTTCTTTCACATCACCACCTCGACAAGGTGTGGCACCGATTACCGTTGTATGTGTCCGGTAGTTTTATCCGCGGACCTCCCTCCGAAGTTTCTTTGAGGCATCTCCATTTCCTAACAAGCGGTAAGTAAAAGCGGTTTTGAGTCGCGGTATGTAGATTTCACTTGTCGTTAACTTGCCCTTATTCTTGGTGATGTAGGTTGGAGACCGATTAGCGATCCTGTGTATACAGCGGTGTTTACTCGAAATTTTCCAATCCCTCCGCGAACTAGGGGAGTGCGCGTGTGAAGTCCTTGGTATCGATCGGGAAAAAGCCACTCCTCTCTACTTGACCCTTCTCTAAAAGACATTGGCAAATACTCTAGGCCCCTCATCCCTGCAAAGAAAGAAAGCCCAAACCATCCCATTTCAAAAAGAAAGCGTCCGGCTACAAGTCATTCAACTATACAACCAAAAATCTCATTCACGGGCGTTGCCCAACGTGCGTGCTGCCGCCAAAAATAAGACCACTACTGGGCGAGGGGCTTCCAACCGCCCAGACTCGTGGGCGCATTTGGGAGGACGAAATTGTTCCTACTTGCGCTCCCTCTTACGCCCCTCAAATGGGCGTGAACAAGTATAAGCTTTGGGGACGGCGACTCGATGAAGGCGCTCGGTCGAGATGTCCCACAAGAGCCCTCCCACCAAAAGGGCTAAAGTTTCTTCCACCGCTCCTCCACCTACGGCTGGCGCAATGAACCACCACGGCACCGCTATATCTTTCGCCGCAGACGCATAGAGTCTTCTTTGGTCCTTTAACGTCGGCCTGTTGAAGTGTGGCATCCCAAGTTCAAGGCTAGGGACGCGATGTTACTACGCGAGACTTCGACTTTGGACAATCCAAATATCGCCGCCTCCCTATTCTTGACTCTCATCTTCTTCCTCGGGATCAAGCTTACGGAGATTCGGTACCGTTGCTTCCCATAGGCGTCCATTTACACTGGATGGGAGAAGGTGGCGTTTTGACTCTATCGGCCACTATCTTTTGTGTTCTTACTTCATTCGCTATATTTTTGGTGTTACCCTTTAACCGTTATGTCTCCGCGATTAAGCCTAGATATCGGCTATATTGGCTTTGGCGGCCTTACCAAAGACAAATGACTGAGAACTTGGAAGGCTAAAATTTGGAGATTAATGGTCGATGGTCGGAAAGCGAAGTATGCCTATTTGGAGAAGGAAAGGATGACTTATGGAGCAAAGGCGGTCAAGATCCATAAGGAGCTTCAGCGGTGAGGACAAGCACCGCGACTTCGTGTAAGCGGGTGTCAATTCTAAAATGGACAGCCTCAAAGAGAAGGAGAAGCTCGCCATCCAATCCGGTTGTAGACAAGGCCGCCCAAGAGGCCGCAGGTCGATTCGAAACCTCGCTACCAAGAAAATTGCACGGAATTAAAACAACAACTTGATCAACTTAAGCAGCAGTCCGTCTTCTCCCCAGCCCATTCCTTGCGATCCCTCCTTGGTATTACCAACCGTTGCATCCCGGGCGGCCGAGACGCTTCACCGGCACGCAGCGACGACACCTATGACTAAGCGACCCTCACCAATGGAAATGAATGAAAACCCCGGCGTGTGGTTGTTGGTGAAAATGAACATACTACTTGTTGAAGAGCGGCGCATTTAATCCTCAACAATGATTTATGTCGGATTTCTTTCTTTGTTGATGCCTTTGGATTTGTTTATTTTGAACCCTTTCTTTATGCGTGTAAGAAACAATGTCCTTTGTGTTTGTGATGAACAATGTCTTTTGTGCTTGATCGAGATATCATTATTGTGTAGTATTTATCAATTGATTTTCCTTGTATTCCTTTTATTTGCATTTGTATCACGATAGCGTAACATTCGCAAGGGTTGCCCCGGTGTGATTAGGACCGCGAAGTCCAGCGAAGACTCTCCCCGATCCTTCAATTGTATAGCGGTGAAGCTACTTAGGGTTGCCCCAAGTTTGATTAGGACCACGAAGTCCTTGAAGGGCTCTTCCCCGCTCTCCTCAATTGTATAGGCGTGTGAAGCTAATTAGGGTTGCCCAGTTTGATTCGGACCACGAAGTCCACGGAGCTCTTTCCCCCCTCTCTTCATATAGGCTGTGAAGCTAGTTAGGGTTGCCCCGGTTTGATTCGGACACGAAGTCCACGAAGGCTCTTCCCCCGCTCTCTTCATATAGGCTGTGAAGCTAGTTAGGGTTGCCCCGGTTTGATTCGGACCACGAAGTCGCGAAGGCTCTTCCCCGCTCTTCATATAGTTTGTGAAGCTAGTTAGGGTTACCCCGGTTTGATTCGGACCACGAAGTCCGCGAAAAGCTCTTCCCCGCTCTCTTCAATTGTATAGCTGTGAAGCTAGTTAGGGTTGCCCCCAGTTTGATTCGGACACGAAGTCCGCGAAGGGCTCTTCCCCCCCGCTTTCTTCAATTGTATAGCAGTGAAGCTACTTAGGGTTGCCCCCAGTTTGATTTGGACACGAAGTCCGCGAAGGGCTTTTCCCCCCGCTCTCTTCATATAGCTGTGAAGCTAGTTAGGGTTGCCCCCAGTTTGATTCGGACACGAAGTCCGCGAAGGGCTCTTCTCCTCCGCTTTCTTCAATTGTATAGCTGTGCTGCTTGTCTGGACAGTTATATTCACCTATTATTTCATTCTACTATCTATTTCTAACTCATTTAGAAGAATGCTTGTTTATATCATAGTCAAAAAGTAAACAATACAAATAAAGTACTATCACATGCGAAAAGATTAAAGAAAGGTCCTAGACAAGGAACTCTTTCAGCATTCTGATATTCCACGGTCTCTCTATCTTTTCTCCTGCTACAGTCTGCAAACCATAAGTTCCCGATGTACCCTTTTTACTGATGACATATGGACCTTCCCAGTTTGGCCCCAACTTTCCGTCTTTCTCTATTTTGGTGGCTGGAGTAACCACGCCGCGAAGACATAGTCACCCACATTGAAATTCCGTGGCTTCACTCGTTTATCATATTGTCTCGCAGAGTCCGATGGTATTCCTCCAACCGAATCCGGGCTATGTCTCTTTTTTTCTTCAACAACATTCAAATTCGCGGCCAATATTCTCTCACGCCAGGGTCGTGCTTGTTGCCAAATCCTCGCTATCACAGCTTCATACTCGACGATTCATTGTTTGAAGCTCGCGAACCCTAGTTTCATTGACAATTCCAAAAGCCTAGTATTCTCCGGGGTCACCGGGATCACGCCTATTCCGTTCCAGGTTATCCATGAAGCGAGCCATCTGCGAAAACTCTCCATCCATTCCGTTCATCCCATGGGTCCAAGGGGTCGTGGTTAATCTCTCCTTCGTGATCCATTACCATCTCCTCACCCCACGTTGGGTCCTCGGCTGGGAACTCTGCCAATACCTCCGCCATTGCTTGTGCTTTTTCTGCAGTTCTGACTTGGTAATGAATTTCATAGCAACTCAGCATTACCGCCCATTTTAGCATTCTTCCCGCTTCTCTCGCCTCAAGGCTTGCTTGAGAGAGGCAAATTTGTTACGACAACCACTGAGTGTGCCTCAAAATAAGGCTTTAACTTTAAGGCAGAAAATACCAAAGCCAAAGCGTATTTCTCAATTCGGCTGTATCGGGTCTCTGCTTCTAACATGGTCTTGCTTTGAAAATACACTGGCTTTTCTACTTTGTCAACCACGCGCACCAAGACCGAACTCACCGCGTACTCCGAAACTCCCAAGTACAGATATAGTTTTCCCCCATCCGGTCAGCGATAATAAAGGTGCTTTCCCTAGATAACTCTTCAACTCTTGGAAGGCTTCTTCACATCAGCGGTCCAATTGAAGTCTTGTGATTTCCTTAATAATCGATATAGAGGTCGACATTTATCCAGGGACTTGAAATGAATCGATTAAGTGCAGCGACTCTCCCCGCTAAGCTTTGCACCTCTTTTCACATGCGGGGGGCGGCATTTCTATCGGTGATCCGATCTGTTAGAGATTTGCCTCTATACCAGCGGTGTGTAACTATATAACCCAAGAACTTTCCGGAAGTTACCCCAAAAGTACACTTCTCGGGGTTGAGTTCAGGTTTATGTGGTGGTAGTATATGAAAAGTTTCTGCGGACCTTCCAAGTGTTCCTCTTCCGACATACTCTTTTCCACCATATCATCAATATATATCTCCATCCCTTCCTAATCTTCCCTTGAAACATTCTTTCTCCTAATCTGGAAAGTCGCCCTGCATTTTTAAACCAAAGGGCATTCCGGTGTAAAAGATATGTGCCCCTCTACCACGAAAGTGGTCTTTTTCTGATCCGGCCGTGCATCGCTGACGATTATATCCCATGGGGCGTCCATGAAAGAGAACACTTTGAACCCCGTTACATTCGTCCACCCAATTTCGTCCACTCGCGGCATCGGGTAACAATCCTTTGGGCACTCCTTGTTCACATCCGTGAAGTCAACACACATCGACCTTACCATTCTTTTTCGTGACCTGGCGACTTCACGTTAGACAACCATTACGTGTATTCGACCTCCCTTATTATTCCGCCCCTTTCAATCGTGCCACTTCTTGGCGAATAGCCTCGGATATTTGGGACGTAAACTTCTCATTTTCTGTCTAACCGGCGGCATTTTCATTCATATGTAAATGGTGGCATGCAAACTCGGGTCTAAACCCTCGATATCCTCAATCGCCCACGCGAACACACTTGAATTTTACGTCAAGAATCGCGCACTAGTTTCTTTTTCCATTCTTGAACAAATCGGTCCCTATGGATGTAAATTTCTCTTCAACCGACTCCTAAGTTCACTACTTCAATCGCATCCAATGTCTTTGGTCCCAACGGGCGATTCACACCCTTTTGTCATCGCCGCTTCAGAATCGCTATGAAAATCCTGGTTCTGTCTGTGACCCTTTCATTTGTACCTCGAGCGAAACTCTTCACCGTGATCGTTGGATGTTCGGCGCGCCCTTGATCTCCCGATTTCATATGTTCCCCATTGGTAGGAAGCGGATCACTTGGTAATATGGCGATGGAATGGCTTTCATTTTCGTGAATCCATTTTCTTCCTAAAATTGCATTATCTTTGCGGCGGTGTCCACCACCATGAATCTAGTGAATACCGCCGACGCGGGACTGCGGTCACTGGCGGCGTAACTTCCCTATGGGCTCATCATCTTGCCGTTGAACCCATACAAGTTGGTTTGGGAACTTTCAGCGGGGGCCGTCGATGTTCATCTCCTCCATGGCCCCTTTAAATAATAAATCAACCGGCTGCCCGAGTCTATTAACACCCTTCGAACTAGATAATTCCCCATTGCTATGGTGATTACCAAGGCGTCCTCATGCGGTGTAATTATCGGCTCCAAATCTTTTGGGGTGAACATAATGATCCCCTTCGCCATCGCGGCTCCACTAACTAACGCGGTACACTCACCACCTCATTAACTTCGCGGAGGCTTCAGCGTCTTCCTTACCTTGTGGGCGTGGGCATTCCTTCCCGAGTCTCTCCACTAAAGATGACATTGATCGTACCCAAAATTCTGGCGCCGGCGGCACTCTATCGGCTTGACGCGCCTCTCGCGACAAACTCTGCGAGCATTCCTTTTTCAATCATCCTCTCTACTAACCATTTCAAGGCATAACATTCGTTCATGACATGGTTTCGGATTTGATGATACTCGCAAAATGGTTTCCCTTCTATCTCTCTTGGGATACTTCGCGGCCCCTCAAAATTTTGGTGCTCCTTAATGAGAGCCAAGATCTCCTCAATGGTCGGTTAAAGGAGTCCGCTCCATTTCGCGGTATGGCCTTCTCTCTCGCACCTCTCTTTTGCCCCGATCAAGTGTTCTCTCCTACCGCTTCTCCCCTCAGTAAGATCCTCTTTCTATGTCCTCTACTCTACCTTTACCCCTTTCGATCATCTTTCTCAACCTCCCTTGCTTTGCCTTTCCGACCTCTTACGTTTCTTAGCGGTTCTGCGCATTATATCCTCATATCGATATATGCTTCTACCGCCGGTTATAGGGCATGCAATGTAGTAATTTCAATCTTAGACCGGACTCATGAACTCACGGTCCCGATCGATCTCAAACCATCTTTGGAAGGCTATGACCGCCCCGTATGTTCATCCGGGTTTTCCACTCTCACCGATCTCCTCCTTGAATCTGCATAAAACTCCCTCAATGACTCCGGCTCTTTGCTTTATGTTAAAGAGGGCGTGATATCAACCACTCTTCTCTTACGGTGAATGAAGTGATCAACGAAGCGTTCGACTCTTGAACCCTTTTTATGCCAGCGAAGCCAACCGATAATACCGGTCAGGGAGGCTCCCCCCTTAATTTTGGCGGGAACATCATCTGGCGTAGTCCATCATACTTATTCTCTTGCCATAACGGCATCTGTTGCGAAAATGATGCAAATGATCGATTGGGGTCTCCTTTCCCATCATACCGCTTCAAACCTAGCCGAGAAAACCTCTTAGGAACCGAATTCCATATTGAATCCGCCCGGTAGATTTTTGTTGAGGCTAGCCACCTCTTTCACGTCTTTGCGCTCTGGATCACTCTTTACGCTACCGATTCACTTCCCCGATCTTTTTCGATCATAGCTTTGAACCACCCCTAAAGTAATGCCCTTTGTTGGTTCGGACGTCCGGTGAGTGGGCACTCTATATTCTCCCCTTCCGCTTCATCGCCTGGGTTCCCCTCGCTCCGTTCCACCCCGTGTAATCTCCCTCTCCTTTCTCAACTCGTCATTCTCCTCTCTTAACCTAACTATCTCCTCCTCAGTAAGAGTCCGGTGGCGTCTGCGCCGCCACATCGATCTTCTTCTTCTCCTACCACTCCCATCCCAAAGACTCTCTACTTCCTCAATGGTTTCTCGATTGGTCCTTTCTTAGGTCTTCCTACTCCTCTCTTTATTACCGTAGCCATTTTTTCTCTCCCCACGCGGGGGCCAAAATGTATGAACTAATATTACAACCACCAATCTCACTCGTCTCTCTCTCGATCTTTTTCCTCCCTTCTTTTCTCTCTATATCTCTCTTTTTATATCTTTTCTCTTCCATGATCTCTCCTCTTTTCCGTCGTGTGGCGGTTACCCTGCGATTAAGGTTCGCCCTCCATCACTCCATGTCACCATGGCGATTCTGAGCGGTTGAGATATCGCGGATCGATGCAGTGCGACACGGCTCCCCCAGCTATACCGCATCCGGTCCCATTGTGCCCACTAACATCCTATGTCATGTATACGTCCTATACAGTTAGGGTATTTCTAAGTTTTAGATTTGGCTAAATTTTTGTATATATGATTTTCTAATTATTTTAAACATTGTCACAAAAAATTATTCAAATTCGAAACTTGTAACCCTATTAAATGGCAGTTAATAAATTAAGAAATTTGACTACTGTGGACAGTTCATTTTCACAATTTTTTATACTATATTTGGTAAATTTATATTATTTCTATTGTTTGTGATAATAATGTTTAGAATAGTTATGAGATAATATCTACAAAATATTAAACTAATCTAAAACTTATAAATACACTAACAATTTTAAGTTTGTTTACATGTTTTTATAACATATATCCCTAGAACACCTTTCTTGTTCTTTTTATCAATGGGAGGGATACCACGGACATGGAAATTTGATACATAAACAAGCTAAGGACAGTAGTGGATAGTGGATACCATCTCTTCCCTATACAGAATTACAGACATTTCCACAACTCTTTCATGGTTTCTAACCATACCTAGCTAATTGCCGGTGAAATTGAACGATGGTCTCTGAACCATGGATAGACATTGTTAAACTCGTCGCCCTAACCACTACTCGGCAATATTCTCATTTGTATACAGTTCAATTTACCATTTGGAAATCCACTGGTGGTGGGATAGAAATAAGAAATGTGATGGGTGTGGTCCCCCGAATCATCTATTCCTCTTAATGCTAGATAGAAGTCTAGAAGAGATGAAAAATATAGTTTTAAATTGCCAAGGGGTGGTAGTCGGTCGCCCAGACTACCAACAAAGAATTGTACTTGTTTGTCTCTTGGTCATCTTGGTTAGGAATCTGGGTTAGGAATAACTAAATCAAGTTATAATCAAATCACAAGCCCACAACTAAAGGTAATGCATGCTGTTTTAGAGACACATGATCCGGTTTAGGTACCAACTTGAATGCTCATCCCTACTTTGCACATGCTACTCTTTTTTAGGTTCAGGGGTTAGCAACTTAGCATTTACAACATTTGGTGATAGAGATTGTGATTTGATCATTTGAGTAGTGCAGATTCGGTTACAATTATAGAGCTTCAATTCCCCGCAGACATTTTGGTGCAAGTGACTGGGTTGGGAGCTGTATTATCATTACAACAGACCAGTACATGCTAAGGTCCAAAATGTTAGTAACTGTATCACCAATCCTTGTTACGGATATTTAATAGCTCTATAATATTCAACAACCAGGATCTCAATACCTCTTCAGCAGCTCAAACTTAAAATCATGGTAATTGGGGGAAAACTTTGTTACAGACTTACAGTCAAGGTAGGGACGCGAGCTTTCATGTTAAGTGCACCAACGAGATTGAGCTGTTTGTTATTAATCGTGCAATAATATCTCATTTTATCAACTTTTCTTATAAAGTACTGCACGACTCCAAATATATTAATATGGATCAAGGAGTCTTCACTGGTGTATTGGCAGTTTGGTATATTCATATGCATGGTGGTCGAGTCTGAAGAAAATTTAGATAGAGATTTTATTGGGTTATTGCAAAAGATTGCAATGGACATTAAGAACGGTTCTAAAAAATATATTTTATCTTAATATCTTTAAAACAAACTCAAAATCGTTAGGGTATTATTATAAATTTTGGATTAGATTAATTTTTTGTAGATATAATTTACTAACTATTTAAACATTGTCACAAATAATCAAAAAATCAAACATTTCTAAACTTGACAAATATAGTATCAAAATGGTGAAAATGAACGGTCTACAATTAGCTAAATTTTGTAAATTGTTAACAACATTTGATAAGTTTGAATTTTTTTTATTTTTTCGATTATTTATGATAATATTTAGAATAATTAGGATATCATATCTACAAAAAATTAACCTAATCCAAAACTTATAAATGTCTTGAAGATTTTAAATTTGTTTATGTGTTAAGATAAAATATGTCTCTAAAACCCCTCCCTATATGTATATTTGAGTTTAGGTTTTGTATGTGCTCCATAATGTAGGCGATTTCCCTTTATTGGTTTTGTGGTTTGAATAATTTGATTGTGAAGATTAAGTCTGAATATATGTACTTCGATGATTTGATCAGGATTCAGGAGTAGAGACCCAATACAAGTAAACCTAGCTTGGCAGTTACCCAATAAAAAACAAAGTGAAGCTTGGTTTACTGTAGTGTTCAGTGTTCTACACAAGCACACGTACCATAATGTACGAACACTCTAGCGTCTAGCTAGCCTTGATCATTATCATTATTAGCCAGTAGTTCTGTAGTTGTGCTTCCAAAAGAATGTATCTAAAATGGGTGGGACTTTGTGTCCCAAATTCCATAAATTACTTAGCCCTACTACTTCTAATTAACAAATTGAGCTGAGGACCCAATTTGCCGGTTCCAACCATCTGGAATTCCTGGAAATGGTCCAGCCAGTCTGCAAAAAGACCAGCAATGGAACTTTAGAACTACCGTTTGAAGGCTTCAAGCACCCACTCACGAACTAAGCCCACAAAGAATACTCAACAAATCAATTTGACTATCAATAAATAAATTTAGCTAAGTAGCTACAATTGTTGTCCATCAAGGTATTAGGTTGATCATTGTGTTTGATAATTTGATTCATCCCTAGTGCCATACATCTATCATTTTCATTGAATACAATAGCCTCAGAGGAAGAGCTTCCTCGAATGCAACAGAGTCTTGGAGTGACAATCTTTATATTTTTTAATATATATATAGTTTTGGATAGTGGCAAACTGGCAATGTGACCATTTAATTAAGCAGAAAATTGTATTAAAAAAAGTTTTCCGTAATGCTCATGATTCTCTTATGAAAGAAAATTGCCTAGAAACCTATGAACTATGATCGACCCTCTAAAAATTGCTATTACCTGCGATTAAGATCAATGTTCAGAAACCTATGATCAACCTTTCTAGTTGAATTATTACTATAATCGTAGAAAACATAAAGCTAAGAGAGTGCAAGTCATTTAAATCACAAATATGATCTTCATAGCTTTGGCAGATACTATACGGTATCATCCCTATAGAAATATTGTGAGTTTGTGTTTCAACTTTCAACAAGGAATATTGTGATTGAACAAAACACATGGACTCCTAAACTATGCTGATCACTATAGCTAGTTGGAAGTAACAATGAAGGAATTGTTTTATACGTATTGATTTTTCATTTCTTCTTATCTTGCACTTGATTTTAGGGACATTATAGGACCACCAAAAGAAGTTAGTTTGAGTGTTCATCAGTGTAAATGTGTATAATCACATGGCTACTCTCATTAGACCTTGGTCCTAAGCTCCCATTCTGGCTGTATAAAGATTAGATTAATAAAGCAGAGACTACAGACCAAAGTTTTAAACCTGGCATGTCTTGAAGTACATAAATTACATTATTTGTAAGCTTTTGCTCAACTTTTAGGTCTAAAACATATGTTATTAACTTCTAATAAAGGAAAAGCAAAGATTCCAAGAATTATAATATACCGCTTAATTAAGCATAAAAGTGGGTGAAGTTATTTAGAAATTAGAAATATAATAAGTCCTTACATTAGACTAATCACTAGTGTGAATCACTAATGTGATCATTTTTTTTCTATAGTGTCTTCAAAGTTCACACGCGAGGTTCAGTTTCTTCGAAGTTCACACACCCCAGCTCCAGTTTCCTCAATCATTCACTCTTGCGTGTGTAAGGTCGGCCTTCATGAATTTGACAATGGATCTGACCGAGATAAAGTCCAACACAGACGATATAATTTATGGACTGGCCTCACTTCTTAGAAGAAGCCCATTCACGTTTGGATGGTCGAACACTCGAAAGTCGAACCTGAAACTTTGTTGTGCACATGTGTGCTGTGTGCAAGTACAACTGTACAACCAGGTTCTCCATTTTGCTTGCCCATACTTGGTACTTGGTAGTTGATTTTTCCCTTCCGTGTATTTGTCACTGTTGTATGCGGATAAAAGAAAACAATAGAAGACAAGGGCGAGAATATTGAGGTAATAACCAAGCCGCAGTTATTAGGTTAGATCCTTAAGGAAAGATTTAAGCCCCTTCTAATGGTGCGAGAAAGGCAGCGGTGGCGTCTTCCTCCACAAGGATTCAATGGTTAACAGCGGTATGATTTTGCACTAGAGCGGACTACCCTCTAGAAACGGCAATATAACTCTGCTAATGACAAGAAGAAGAAAAGAAGAAGAATAAAGACTTATCTGTTTCTCGATTAGGTGTAGGGTGTGATGAAGGTGAAGGGGCCGGTATCCCGCGAGTTACGTTTGTTTGATGTATAGAACTGACAACATGACTTGACTCTCTCAATCTAGAGGCGCGGCGACCACGACTTGGTATACCACGAGTTCTCTCTCTATCGTCTCTCTCGTGTTCTATGATTGATCTCTCTCTATGAACACAGCCGGTGTTTATATAGAGGTGTGATCGGTTATCATAGAGGGAGAAGGACACCTCTCAAGTCGGTTTCACAAAACCAAGTTGAAGTAGAACTCTCAAGCTTTGAGGAGAATCGGTGGAAGTGGGACTCGGTGGCTGGTAATTCACTACCCACTAGACAAACACCCAAGCCCAAGCCCAACCACTACCCGGTCTTGGAGGTGGCGATGTGTGTGGCTTTGGGTGAGTCCTCCCTCCTAACACAAAAGCCTTTGTACCCTAAGGCAGCCCTTATGCTAGAAGATCACCTCATATACCTCACTTGCTAGTGGTGATTCTTGAATGGGACTAAACAACACACAAGTATTTTTGAAATACTCATTAGAGATTCCAACAATTCCAACTATTTCAAAATCTTAATAGTCCCCCATTTATTTTGGAATAGGATATTATAAAAGAAATGGGTTAACAAAATGCGAGAGAGAATCGAAAAAACAATGCATAAGATCTTGGTGCTTTTTAGGAGTTGAACCAGGTCGTAGGGGTAACATGTCTTATAATCGCGTGAAAGTGGTGGATTAAAAATCTTTGAACCAACATTCCCTTGTAGTAAAATAGAGGACATGCACCCACATTGCTCTTTCATTATATGCATTGCTCGATTATTGGCTTTTTTGGCCCTTTTTGCTGTGTTATGTGAATGCTTTGAGAGTATTTGCACGAATACTCATAAGAACCGACCAGGTTCTACATTCCGCGTAGGTGGATATCCATCAAGTGTACATAGCGGTTAAAATACACTATCTCATAAAAATAATGGACTATGGATTCCATTAAAGAGTAAAATAACTCATCTTTTTTTTCTCATTGCTATTCAAGTTATACAAAGTATACAATAATGCTATCTAGTCGTAGAGATTGGGACGTCTCAAATAAAGACAATAGCATACGAGGCTGACGAGATGACTTGTTTTCCCTTTGAACCTTCGCCGTAGGATCTCCAATCACATAGGTGGGGTTGCCGTCGATTAATAAGCCCTCTATCTAGGCAAAGTCCCATCCCCTCGACATATCAACCACTTGTCTCCTGTTAGGTGGCCTTGGGCTTCTCACTTTGGAGTGATCTCGGACCGGGCCGGACTCTTACCACCCCATTCCTTCCCATTAATGACACTCGTGATGGTATAGTGAGAGTCCGACATCGGGATGCCTACCCTAGTAAATCATTGTTATCATATTGGTTTTGGTTTATTTTTGTTTATTATAAAAATGTCATATTTTATTAATGGATAATTTTAGATGAGCTGCAAGATATGAGACAAATATCCCAGGTATGATGGTAATACGCGGCCCTCGCAGATTCGCTATATAGTCCGAGAGAGACACTTCATGCCTGCTGGAGTATAAGGATTTGCAAAGATGCAAGTCGATGAGTTATAGGTCTTTACCTTTTATCGCGACTTAAAGTACATCCGAGGAGTTCATTATAGGGACAATCGAGAATTCAACACGTGGATAGTCGAGGGTTCATCGCTTTTATGAGGCCTAGAGGGAGGGCGATGTAGGAGGGAAGACTTGATGATTTATATTATTAGTTAGTATAATGATTATTATTATGTCAGATGATTTAGAATTGCTCTTTGATCATTTTGACAGTTTTAATTTACTTCATTTGATCAATTTGATTTAGCAAATGAATTGCAATTTTATTAATATAATGACAACTATTACATATTACCTAATACATGATTAAAAAAAAGACCTTCTCCTTCCCCGACTCCCCTCATCTTCTCCTTCCTTAACCCGGTAGCACCACCTATGCCGCTACACCCTAGCCACCACCACTCCACCACCGCTGCCAAGATTCTCCTATTAACCAACAAAAACCTGACTTGAACTCCCTTGATCACACCACCCCCCGCTAACCTCAAAACCAGATCTACACAAAAAGCCAACCTCCCCAACTTTGTAGCACTACCCACATTCACTTTCACGCATGACCACCATCATCTTCTATTTAAACAACTCGACGACACCTTTCTCACCCAAAACACAAACCACCATTTTCCCCTTTAAGAAACCCGACCACCATCTTCTTTCAACCACTAACCACCATCTTTCACCAAGATCATAAAAGCTTCTACTTCACCATCTCCATCCACCCCAAGCCAAAGCCAAAAAAATACTCCCAAAGCACAACCTAACCCCATTCATTCACCACTCCACCACTTGAGACATATTGTGTTTGCACAAACACACACTTAAGTCCAAAATTAAAAAATTAAATACAAAAATAAAAAAAATGACTTAGATTTGTTTGACGAGTCTCGAGTTTTGGTGCTTTTGGATTTTGTTCATCGGGTTTTGGTTGTTCAACGACATTTGAGTTTTGGATTTTCTCCGCGCTTTGATTTGGGATTTGTCTATAAAGGTTTTGGGTTTGTTCGACCCAGATTGGATTTGTTGAGCTACCAACGGATATGGCTATGAGAGGGTAGGATATGGCTATGAGAGGGAAGAAAGGCCTTACCCTCCTCGGCTTTTGTTTCCTTCCAGTTTCATTGCCCCACCCTCAAGAAATGTGTTCATTGTCCTTTCCGGGTCAGCTACACGAATGCACCAAATGGGGGTAAACGGTAATGGGTTTGTTATTCCCTATCTTTTCTTGCATTTTGATAAACAACACATAGATTGCCGGGGTTAAGTATTGATGTGGTACGGATGAACTTTAAAGATGATCGTGAAATGTATTTTTCTTTGGAGAAATACTTAAAGTCATTAGGACAAATGGATTAGTGGCCTTTTTCTTTGCATCCATGCACTTGGTATATCGTAATGCCATCTAGATGATATTATAGAACCAATTGCGTTGATGAAGAACGGGAACCCGCGATGCATCATTATGGGCATACCACAACCAAATCCCCTAAGCCCCAAGACTACGGATCTTGCACTCTCGACACGTAAGGGTGACGGTGTTACCCTATTCCACTTGTTGCATCTTCTCTGATGAGACATTACCATGCTCTGATTCCATACAACTTTTCAAACCGTTTGGAAAAGTATACCACATGTTTGTCGCTTTGCATTTTCTCGAGCATTGAAATCGAACTTTGGGACATTATGGGGTGATCCTAGTTTAGTCATGCCTTGGGTTAGTCTCCTCCTTCCATCGCGTTGCACTCTATAAATTTTTCAACCATAAAATCGTCATGAATGTCGTTCGGTAATAGAAAAACCTTAAGTAGAAAACAGACTCTCTATTCTCGGACGCCATTAATGAGATCGATGAGATATTTCGACTCTTAGAGTCAGTGAATAGAGCCTCCTTCAATCCAAACCAATTAGGAACTGTTCTCACTAAAAATGTGCGTGATGCTTATAGAAAGTTGTTGATGGGCATTTTGCTATAAAGCCCGGTAAAAGTGGTGTCATCATTTGGGGGTTGCCTCTCTAATACCCAAAAACTATATATGTTTTTTGAGCCGAGGAGAAGCACCCAATTTGACAA
The DNA here is from genome assembly GCF_015680905.1 of Coptis chinensis. NCBI lineage: Eukaryota > Viridiplantae > Streptophyta > Magnoliopsida > Ranunculales > Ranunculaceae > Coptis > Coptis chinensis. The sequence continues at coordinate 17,935,936 of NC_141456.1, read as the reverse complement.
CCACCCGCGAAACCTAATCGCTCCTTTCATTGAGCCTCCTTTATTGGTAGAAAAGACACTTTATTGTCATGCACCATAAGGTTGTTTCTGGAAGGCACTTCTTGTGGCCATGATGGTCTTAATGGCTCTCAAGACTTGTTGGATGCCATGAGTGGTGTTGAACAGCTATATTGTCGACTTGTTAGATGTCTTTACTCATGTAGTTAATCTTTAGTTACAAAGACAATGTCCACGGGTCCATTAATTTTTTGTAGCAAGTGTTCCGGCTTCTACTTTTTTTAAGTCAAATAATAACATCCGGCCCCTATACCGCTGGGGCATGGTTTGGCGTCGTCTTGTTTCTAAGGTTTTCAAATGAAAGGGGTTTCCAAAGATGTTGCGGGGTACCCGCAGGATTTCCAATATGGCCTTCCGGTGTCCCCGGTGGTGACATAGGCGATTTTGTATGTTGTCAATCGTATGGTGTATGCTAACAGTGACAACACCTCTCTATGTATGTTGCTAGTAGATTTTAGAATGTTTTAACATGGTTGATCGGACTACCATATTGAGAGAGGTTTGCATTCGATGCCCAACTATTGCCCCTCGAAAGAAATATCCGTATTGTCAACCCGCGGGGTTATACTTGGGAGATGATCACACATATGGTCCGCTATCGGGTTCAACAAGGTGATCCTTTGGGTCCCTTTCTCTTTACCCTAGTGTTGCACCCTCCGATTCTACGATCCAGCCGTTTGTTAGCTAACGCCAGGCTTGGTATTTAGATGATGGAACTCTAATTGGGTATACAAAACAAGCGGCGCATGACTTTCGATGATTCGGGAAGAATGACCTTCTTACGGGGATAGTTTTAATGTGGTTAAAAAATAGGATATTTTGGCCATCATCGATCCACGCCGTTCCACTCCCAATCTCTTTCTTTCATATTTATCCCATCCTGAGGGGTCAAGTTCGTTGCTTGAAGGGCAATTAGCACTTATTCATCTTTTTGTCATGGGGCTTCTCTCAAAGCAGTTAAAAATGTTATGACTTTGATGGACTATTTAGCTATATTGAAAGATTTACAATGTGAACTAACGCTATTACGAGTTTGTGTCGGGCTCTCTAAGTTAGTATTTGTGATTCGTGACTTTGTCCACCATCATTTTTTTAGGGAGGCAAATAAATCTTTTTGACGCATCTCCGCTTTGTTCTTCGCATTATAGTTTTCATGATCCCCGGCTTTGGTGATTTACAATTAATGACGTTTTGGCGACGCCTTCCTTTACGCCTTGGTGGGTTAGATATCTATTATGCCACCGATGTCTCGCCTTTGCTTTTGTTGCCTCCTCATTTTCAAACTTATTAGCTTCATAACCACATTCTTAAGAGTTGTGGCCCGATGTCTATGGGTGAGGATTATTGATGATGCTAGTAGTGCATTGTGTCTCTATCTACCCAATTTTGACCTTAATACTCCCCGGTTGTAGAATTTTACCGTCCCTCAAAACCTTAAAAAAGTTTTGGCGGAAGTTTTCTCTCCGATAAGATTGTTTCCGGTTTTGGAGAGGGAGATTGAAGTTATCTACTCATCAAATAAATAGCATCATTGGTCAGCTTTGCAGTTAGAACACGCAAAAAAAATTCTACTTGTTATTCCGATGAAGCGATTTGGATAGCGTATGTCACAGGTGGAGTATCGTGCCATTCTCCGGTATCGTCTTATGATTCCTCTATACTCTGATGGTGGTCTTTACCTTGTATGCAAAAAGAGCATACTAGATGCCTTTGGGGACCATGCAGCACATTGTAGACATTTTCCCAGTTTTAAATACACGACATGATCATGTTAGAGATATTTTATGTGATGCAATTTGGATTTGATGGGGTGCAAGTGAAGAAAGAGGCTCTGTTAACCTTCTCACCGATCCGAATATAAATGAGGGCATATCGATTACTTCCGGCGGGTGGATGTCTTGATTTACAGTTGGTATGAGGGAAAACATGCACGTATGCGTGATGTACTGGAGTCTCTCCGTTGGTAGGGTCGGGGAATGATGACTTTTAGGTGGGAGAAGCAGTTAATAGAGCAACAACAAGGAAGATGGAGTAAGCATGATGAGGCTTGTAGTCCGGAGCTAACCAACATTGTTTTATTCCGCTTTAGTTTCGACACTTTCGAAGTTCTTGACACTTGAGCTCCTAAAAGGTTGCGAGAAAGTTATGGACAACAACCGGTTTTAACGAGTTTGTATTTATGAGGATATGATTTGTCATTCGAAAGGACTTGCAAAGATCGCTTATTGTACTGAAATCGCCTTAATAATTTGTAAAACTCGGCCTCATTATCAATAAATTTTCCAAATATAAAAAAAAAAAAAAATTATTACATATCTAGTTAAGCTACTCACCATTTCTTTCTTCCCGGCACCATCATTGGCACTACTTAATCCATTTTTTTTATTTTACATATTTAGCTATAATTTTTTTTTTTTTTTTTGCCCAAACCTTTCATTTCATTAACATAGAGCAAAAAAAAGTTTATACATCTTGGACTTGGATCGACATCATAGAAACCAAGTTTCACCTTGCCATAGGAACTTGGCTATTATAGACTAGAGATGGATTAGACAACGTGATCTTTGCCATGAGATGGGCATGTTTGATCACTTCTAGGACAAAGACAACTTTAAAGAAACTAAAACTAGCTTTGAGATGATAAATCTCTTGCAAAAAAGACCACAAGAGACCAAGACACACCAAGCAGATTTGCCATTCAAATTTGAACAATGCTCTTATTATCAAAACAAACCACCACTTTGCTAACACCTAGCTAACGGGCTTGTCCCAATCCAGTTTTTACTACAGCTTTGCCCCTTTGGTTGATCCTACTGAGACGTGCTTGCTTCCTGCATAGCATATATATATCAGAATTCCATCTATTCATGGTGTAGCCAACACCATCTTGTAAAGAAATTGGGTCAAAATTGCCATCACAAGAAATCATAAAAAGCTCTGAAACATGCACTTATGGAATCAGATACTTCAAAACAATAGGGATGCAGTGGGAATAACACTCTTGTGTGCTTGCTCAAGCACCTGAGTATGATTAATAACCTTATAATTAGGATCAAACACAAGAAAATTTCTATCTAACCAAATCATGTATGCAATAGATGCTATGATAGATAGGTTATGATTAATGCTATCTTTTGAGTTACAATTCGAGATAACTTTACTAATCACATCAAAGACACTAAAGTTCTGAGACCAATAATGAAATCGCGTGACAAGGGGAGGAAAACCAGATTTTATCTAGAAGAGGGCAAAACTAAAAATAGCATGCTCAATACTCTCACCACGCAGACCGACAACGAGGGAAGAGGGAAACCTTACATACATGCCCAATCAAACAACATTTTCTCGAGTTGGCGGAATATTATTAAGCAGCTTCACATGAATAGCTTAATACAATGAGGGGTATTAATATTCCAAACATGATTCCACACAGATTTAATGGAACCCGGAGACCTCTAGGACTACAATCCTTAGATTGACTAAGAAACCAACTGTATGCCGACTTCAATTGTGAAGACACCATTCTTCTCTAAAAGCCAAAAAAATTTATGTTCTATATCCAAAGGAAATAACTTAGTTTGTAAGATCTCATCCATAATATCTTTAGTGAATATCTTATCTAACAAACTAATGTTCCAAGAATGTGTATCCCTATCAATCACCTCGAATCGTATTATCTAACATGGGTCAAAGGGTGGGTTTAGGTCCATAAGGCTTCTTAAAAGGAAGAGATGGGATCCAGTTATCATCCCAAAGATTAATATTATGACCATTAGATATTCGCCAACAATGAAGGTTTGATATATCATTTCGTACCTTGATGATGTTCTTCCACCACTGTGAAACAGATTTACTTTTCTTAGCATGCAAGAAATGAACATTGCGAAAATACTTAGCTTTAATAAGCTTGACCCAAAAACAATTCAAAGGCTCTGTCAAGAGCTTCCAACATAACTTAGCTATAAGAGTTTTATTTTGAATTAAAGAGTGCTTAAATCCTACACCACCCATGCTTTTCTTACTACAACATGCAAACCAATTTAACATATGCAACTTGTGACTACCATGTTCATTATGCCCCGACAAGAAATTAGCATATATGCAAACTAATTTGTTTGCTACAATTGTTTCTTATTTTAGCTCTAAAGCCCTCCGCGCACGAGGATTATGTTTGTCGAGTGTCATTGCCAATAATATAATCTAGTATCATTTTCCTCCTCTCTAACACAGAGTTTTTCTTGCTTTAAAAGTAACTTTTTATCTGTCTTCTTTTGCTTCAATCTCATCATCTGTAAGGGGGATTTCCTGTCATTGATTAGATGACACATGTATGGGAAATGACCTAGGACTATGGATACTTGGAATAAGATGAGAACCATCAGATTAGTTATTAGAATAAGTTATTTCGTGTTTATCATGAGTGTGTCGTAAGCATGTGCTAGTCACGTGACGACCCGCCTATGAATATGCCAGTTCTCCAAGTCGTTAGGAACTGATAAAGCCAGTTTCTGAACAGAAGAAAACTGAAGAGGGCGATCTTTGATGATAAGGAAGAAATCAGAATGACATATCTTTAAAAGTTACTTTTAGATCTAATCTTCCCAAAAGTGATGGGATATTATGACCAACAAGGAAACCTACCTCTAATAAGATATGGTCCAGATTCAGACTTCCATAAGGAGAGAATTCCTAATAGGAAGGCATAGTCCAAAGATGGAAGGGAACTCACAAATGGTGAGGTAAACCCTAACCCTAAACCTAACCCTAACCCTAACCCTAGGACTCTCAAGGCTCTTCCTATATAAACCATAGGGATTTGCTCTTAGGAACGACGCAAAATAGGGTTTGATTCTTCTAAATCAACAAGGAGATACGTAGGCAGCCGCCAGGCGGTTCAACCCTGAATACTAAATCATCTCACCCCTTCTCTATCAAGAAAAAGATTCTCAATCACAAGGCAAGGGAGGATCGGGGGATACTCAAAAAAATCCCTATAACGGAGTTTTTCTTGCTTTAAAAATAACTTTTATCTATTTTCTTTGCTTCAATCTCATCATAGCCTGAAACCGCCAATCTAGAATCTCTTCTTTATGTCCGCGACTTTCTTTAAACGACTCAACAAAAGCATCAAGATTTTTTGCAGTAGATGCAACATTACCATCGACAATATAAGCCACTTTCTTCTTCTCGATTTTTTTGCTTTGCTTCTTGCTAATGGATGTCTCTAAGAAACATTTAATACTACTAGAGGTCGTGATTCGATAAAGTGAAGGGCGGACTTCGAGAAGTTGGGGAAAGTGAGGCCTCGAGGGTTGATGGTGAAAAATCAAAGCCTTCCAGATCTCCTGATCTTGCTTCTTTTTTTGGTCTTGCTGCAAGAGTTTCGTTGCGTAATTGAGTTCTTTGCCACTTTGGCGTATATTTGACTAGGTTATAACAATCTTGCCACGCCCATAGTTTCCCAGTGGTAGTCGCATAAGTAGTTGTCGCGTCGTTAAGCTACATACATTTATAAAAAAAATCAAAATCAATATTAATATCAAATACTCTATAGTAAAAACATAAAGAAAATGAAATATAAATTAAACAAGTTTGTCAAATCTTACAATGTCCTCACGTCCCCACCCACTTGGAGGTTGTTTTTCAAGTTTTTTTTTAGTATGGCTTGATATTTGTTCAAGAACGGTAAAAAAATGTACCCAACGTTGTTAAGACTCCCTTCCACTTACGGTTTTTGTTAAAACCTTAAATTTCACACATCCTAATCTTAATTTGTTCCTAATAAACTTGGCTTGATTGATCGTTTCCTATTATAAGATTTCCTCCCATCTCAATCTATGTTCTAGTAAGAGCAATGTTTTCTTTGTTCGTCCATCTTGGACCCCTACCTTGCTTTGGTGATATTGAGAGTGTAGTTGTATGCGAGTTGAGTTGTTTGAGTAGAGTGTTAGTGTTGAGTAGGGGTGCCATTTTTTTTTTCCCGAAAATCCAATTTTTCTGAATTCCGATCCGATATTTTCCAAATTTGGCAAGGATATTTGTGTTCCGATATCCGATTTTTTCGAAAAATAATTTGATTGGAAATTGGATGTATTTTCAAAATTTGATCCAATTTCCGATTAATTTCTGAATTTTTCAGATATATTAGCCGTATATTTCATATAGTTACTAAATTAAAACTACATATAGTTTACAAATAAAATAAAAACTCTAGAGAAGTAGACCCTTGTCTGTCTCACACTGTCAAGAAATCAAGATTGTCATTCTAGTACATGTCTTTTTTTCTCCAATCTTCCTATTTATAGAATTAATGCATTAACATGAAGAAAAAATTTGCTGAATGAACATGTTAAAAGGTTTAAATTGTTTATTGGATTAATACATTTTAAAATGATTGCTAAATGACTGTATTAACTGGATAAAAATAGTTACCCCTAAAAGAGAATCCGATTATATAATTCAAAATTTCAATCTACTTTCGAATTTTGTCGATTTCAAATTTTTTTGATTTTCCAAACTTTCCAAATTCGGAAAAAAAATTGTCATCAGAAAAATAAATCGATTGGATTTGAAAAGGATATTGTCATCCAAAAAAAATTAGAAAATTTTCCGAAAGCCCTTTATCCGTTCCGATCTGAAGTCACCCCTAGTGTTGAGTGCATGTAAAATGAATAAAGAAATGAGTGTAGATATGAAGGTAGAATTCCGGTCGTTTTTTGCCCATTTTTTTTTTTTATCGTTGGAGCATGTGACAGTAGGAGTGTTGCATGACGTTAGAAGTGTCGCAGTTGTTCTGGTCAAAGTCAAAAGATTTTTTTTTATGACATTGAAGTGGCATCGACAATAGTGCCGCCACATCCGCAAAACAAAACAACAAATTTGCTTCTACGGATGCGGCTAGACACTTAATAACTCTATGTTAATTTGTCTCCACCTAAAAATGATTTATTATGAAATTCCGAATGATAGAGGCAAATTGACACTTGATGCCTCCACCTAGAGATGCTATTAGGTAATATATGAGATTATTAATGTTTGTCAGCAGCACACCACTACCCAAAAATTGTCAGATTATTAGTGAGTTTAATGGAAATTTTGGACCTTCAACAATACAACACGAAAGATGTAGCACATTCCAATACTTCTTAGTTCTTACACAGAATTTTTTTGAAAGGTACCTATCCTAACTTCGTAAAATTTGAAGGTCTTTAACTTGTTGAAATTTCAAGAATTTTTGAAAAACCCGAGTATGGCTATATCATGTCAAGTTCATGTTTGGTTGTAAGATTTACAAAAAAAAAATAATAATAATGTTTGGTTGTAAGAAGTTTATCCAAAAAAAAAAAAATAGTTTGGTTATAAGAAACTTTTTAAAAAATTACTTTTGCATACATAGATAGTTTCATGTGATGGTTTTTTATACGGTGACTGGTGGCGTCACATGAAAGACCAAAAAGATAAGTTGTGAGTTACATGCCAACACCTTCCTAACTCCTAAGTACGTAATGGTTCGTGGTCATCGTACACAACTTCATAACGTGGTCATCGTACACAACTTCACCCCAAAACTCAACGGCCACTAATTAAGAACTCTAATAGATATTACTCAATAACACTCATCTTGTACGCCTGTCTAATATTGGATTTCAAGAGATGCAATATACATCACACAGAAGCACCTTTCAATTTCCATTTTTCATATTTACCCAAGAAAAAACAAAAACAAAAATAAAAATCCATTTTTCATATTATAGCATATTGTAGTTATCATGTTAGTAGTAAACCTACTGTTTACACACATCAGGCCCATGATGCTGATCTTCTTTTAAATGTTTTAAGGTGGGTCTTTAATGTAGTTTATCAAAGTGAACTTCAAAGAATCAAGGACCAGTGGACGGTGGACCACTGCAACTAAAAGCTTACTAGCTTAGGCACTGGTTTTCCAAATGAAGCGTTCTCTCATTATTCTCATACAACAAAGTCTACCATTTGTATAGTCATATGACACAACACTACGACTTACGGACCTACCTTGAGCTTGATATTGCAACTTCGCAATAAAATTTAGCTCATGCGCAGATTCATTAAAGACCTGGCCCTACCTAATAGTAGAGTCCTTTTCCTTTTGTTCTATATAAAATTATCAATTGATGATTGCGTAAATAGCAACTCAATGTCACCAATTGACAGCGGATTCTATCAATCTATCTATCCATGCACCACAAATTTAATCGCTCTAAGTCTCAAATGACATGGACATGTTGGTCAATATAAGACAGATAAAAAATCAATCACCTTTTTTGTGTTGATATCGTATACTATTGTTATTTGGAGCACAGTACAAAATATCATAATATGGATATTTATCGATATTCAATTTCTAGATATGTATCGTAGATATATTCATCTCTTTGGGGATATTTGACATTGTTTCACATGTAAATATTGTGGATATATCTAAAATATCGACAAATATCGTAGATATTGTGGATATTGTAGATATTTCTTGATATATCATGATACATTATTTATATTTATTTAAAATATAATGGTAAATATTAAATAAAATTATTATATATACAAAATATCGTTAAATATCGTCAAATATCATAAATATCATAAATATTGTCGAAATATTACCGATATTTGCAGTCGTATATATCTCTGAACATATCGAACATATCGTGATATTTATATATCTTTTTCTGAAATCTAGATAGATATCCCCAAATATCACGATATATCGGAATATTTTGTACTATGATTTGGAAGATTCGAGCTGAGGGAAATATATTACGAAAACACGTAAACAAATTTTTTATTGTTAGGGTATTTCTAAATTTTAGATTTGGCTAAATTTTTGTATATATGATTTTCTAATTATTTTAAACATTGTCACAAAAAATTATTCAAATTCGAAACTTGTAACCCTATTAAATGGCAGTTAATAAATTAAGAAATTTGACTACTGTGGACAGTTCATTTTCACAATTTTTTATACTATATTTGGTAAATTTATAATATTTCTATTGTTTGTGATAATAATGTTTAGAATAGTTATGAGATAATATCTACAAAATATTAAACTAATCTAAAACTTATAAATACACTAACAATTTTAAGTTTGTTTACATGTTTTTATAACATATATCCCTAGAACCCCTTTCTTGTTCTTTTTATCAATGGGAGGGATACCACGGACATGGAAATTTGATACATAAACAAGCTAAGGACAGTAGTGGATAGTGGATACCATCTCTTCCCTATACAGAATTACAGACATTTCCACAACTCTTTCATGGTTTCTAACCATACCTAGCTAATTGCCGGTGAAATTGAACGATGGTCTCTGAACCATGGATAGACATTGTTAAACTCGTCGCCCTAACCACTACTCGGCACTATTCTCATTTGTATACAGTTCAATTTACCATTTGGAAATCCACTGGTGGTGGGATAGAAATAAGAAATGTGATGGGTGTGGTCCCCCGAATCATCTATTCCTCTTAATGCTAGATAGAAGTCTAGAAGAGATGAAAAATATAGTTTTAAATTGCCAAGGGGTGGTAGTCGGTCGCCCAGACTACCAACAAAGAATTGTACTTGTTTGTCTCTTGGTCATCTTGGTTAGGAATCTGGGTTAGGAATAACTAAATCAAGTTATAATCAAATCACAAGCCCACAACTAAAGGTAATGCATGCTGTTTTAGAGACACATGATCCGGTTTAGGTACCAACTTGAATGCTCATCCCTACTTTGCACATGCTACTCTTTTTTAGGTTCAGGGGTTAGCAACTTAGCATTTACAACATTTGGTGATAGAGATTGTGATTTGATCATTTGAGTAGTGCAGATTCGGTTACAATTATAGAGCTTCAATTCCCCGCAGACATTTTGGTGCAAGTGACTGGGTTGGGAGCTGTATTATCATTACAACAGACCAGTACATGCTAAGGTCCAAAATGTTAGTAACTGTATCACCAATCCTTGTTACGGATATTTAATAGCTCTATAATATTCAACAACCAGGATCTCAATACCTCTTCAGCAGCTCAAACTTAAAATCATGGTAATTGGGGGAAAACTTTGTTACAGACTTACAGTCAAGGTAGGGACGCGAGCTTTCATGTTAAGTGCACCAACGAGATTGAGCTGTTTGTTATTAATCGTGCAATAATATCTCATTTTATCAACTTTTCTTATAAAGTACTACACGACTCCAAATATATTAATATGGATCAAGGAGTCTTCACTGGTGTATTGGCAGTTTGGTATATTCACATGCATGGTGGTCGAGTCTGAAGAAAATTTAGATAGAGATTTTATTGGGTTATTGCAAAAGATTGCAATGGACATTAAGAACGGTTCTAAAAATATATTTTATCTTAATACGTAAACAAACTCAAAATCGTTAGGGTATTTATAAATTTTGGATTAGATTAATTTTTTGTAGATATAATTTACTAACTATTTAAACATTGTCACAAATAATCAAAAAAATCAAACATTTCTAAACTTGACAAATATAGTATCAAAAATGGTGAAAATGAACGGTCTACAATTAGCTAAATTTTGTAAATTGTTAACAACATTTGATAAGTTTGAAATTTTTTTATTTTTTCGATTATTTATGATAATATTTAGAATAATTAGGATATCATATCTACAAAAAATTAACCTAATCCAAAACTTATAAATGTCTTGAAGATTTTAAATTTGTTTATGTGTTAAGATAAAATATGTCTCTAAAACCCCTCCCTATATGTATATTTGAGTTTAGGTTTTGTATGTGCTCCATAATGTAGGCGATTTCCCTTTATTGGTTTTGTGGTTTGAATAATTTGATTGTGAAGATTAAGTCTGAATATATGTACTTCGATGATTTGATCAGGATTCAGGAGTAGAGACCCAATACAAGTAAACCTAGCTTGGCAGTTACCCAATAAAAAACAAAGTGAAGCTTGGTTTACTGTAGTGTTCAGTGTTCTACACAAGCACACGTACCATAATGTACGAACACTCTAGCGTCTAGCTAGCCTTGATCATTATCATTATTAGCCAGTAGTTCTGTAGTTGTGCTTCCAAAAGAATGTATCTAAAATGGGTGGGACTTTGTGTCCCAAATTCCATAAATTACTTAGCCCTACTACTTCTAATCAACAAATTGAGCTGAGGACCCAATTTGCCGGTTCCAACCATCTGGAATTCCTGGAAATGGTCCAGCCAGTCTGCAAAAAGACCAGCAATGGAACTTTAGAACTACCGTTTGAAGGCTTCAAGCACCCACTCACGAACTAAGCCCACAAAGAATACTCAACAAATCAATTTGACTATCAATAAATAAATTTAGCTAAGTAGCTACAATTGTTGTCCATCAAGGTATTAGGTTGATCATTGTGTTTGATAATTTGATTCATCCCTAGTGCCATACATCTATCATTTTCATTGAATACAATACCCTCAGAGGAAGAGAGAGCTTCCTCGAATGCAACAGAGTCTTGGAGTGACAATCTTTATATTTTTTAATATATATATAGTTTTGGATAGTGGCAAACTGGCAATGTGACCATTTAATTAAGCAGAAAATTGTATTAAAAAAAGTTTTCCGTAATGCTCATGATTCTCTTATGAAAGAAAATTGCCTAGAAACCTATGAACTATGATCGACCCTCTAAAAATTGCTATTACCTGCGATTAAGATCAATGTTCAGAAACCTATGATCAACCTTTCTAGTTGAATTATTACTATAATCGTAGAAAACATAAAGCTAAGAGAGTGCAAGTCATTTAAATCACAAATATGATCTTCATAGCTTTGGCAGATACTATACGGTATCATCCCTATAGAAATATTGTGAGTTTGTGTTTCAACTTTCAACAAGGAATATTGTGATTGAACAAAACACATGGACTCCTAAACTATGCTGATCACTATAGCTAGTTGGAAGTAACAATGAAGGAATTGTTTTATACGTATTGATTTTTCATTTCTTCTTATCTTGCACTTGATTTTAGGGACATTATAGGACCACCAAAAGAAGTTAGTTTGAGTGTTCATCAGTGTAAATGTGTATAATCACATGGCTACTCTCATTAGACCTTGGTCCTAAGCTCCCATTCTGGCTGTATAAAGATTAGATTAATAAAGCAGAGACTACAGACCAAAGTTTTAAACCTGGCATGTCTTGAAGTACATAAATTACATTATTTGTAAGCTTTTGCTCAACTTTTTAGGTCTAAAACATATGTTATTAACTTCTAATAAAGGAAAAGCAAAGATTCCAAGAATTATAATATACCGCTTAATTAAGCATAAAAGTGGGTGAAGTTATTTAGAAATTAGAAATATAATAAGTCCTTACATTAGACTAATCACTAGTGTGAATCACTAATGTGATCATTTTTTTTCTATAGTGTCTTCAAAGTTCACACGCGAGGTTCAGTTTCTTCGAAGTTCACACACCCCAGCTCCAGTTTCCTCAATCATTCACTCTTGCGTGTGTAAGGTCGGCCTTCATGAATTTGACAATGGATCTGACCGAGATAAAGTCCAACACAGACGATATAATTTATGGACTGGCCTCACTTCTTAGAAGAAGCCCATTCACGTTTGGATGGTCGAACACTCGAAAGTCGAACCTGAAACTTTGTTGTGCACATGTGCTGTGTGCAAGTACAACTGTACAACCAGGTTCTCCATTTTGCTTGCCCATAGTTGGTACTTGGTAGTTGATTTTTCCCTTCCGTGTATTTGTCACTGTTGTATGCAGATAAAAGAAAACAATAGAAGACAAGGACAGAATAACAGGTAATAACCAAGGCACGGATTAGGCTGTCCTTAAGGAAAGATTTCGCCCCTTCCAATGGTGCGAAAAGCAACGATGGCGCCTTCCTCACGGATTCAATGGTTAACAGCGGTATGATTTTGCACTAGAGCAACGTACTACCCTCTAGAACGGCAATAATATAACTCTCTCGGGGTCGACAAGAAGAAGAGAAAGAGAAGAAGAATAAAGACTTATCTGTTTCTCCGATTAGGTGTAGGTGTGATGAAGGTGAAGGGACAAGATCCACGAAGTTACTGCTTTCACGATGTATAGAGACAAAGAAACATGACTTCCGACTCTCTCAATCTAGAGGCGGCAGCAAAGACGACTCCGGTATACACGAAGTCTCTCTATGCGTCTCTCACTCTCTGTGTTCTATGATTGATCTCTCTCTATGAACACAACAGTGTTTATATAGAGGTGTGATCGGTTATCATAGATGGAGAAGGACACCTCTCCAAGTCGGTTTCACAAAACCAAGTTGAAGTAGAACTCTCAAGCTTTGAGACAGAATCCAACTGGAAGTGGGACTCCAGCCGAAACTGGTAATTCACTACCCACTAGACAAACAGCCCAAGCCCAAGCCCAACACGACGGGACTCGGTGCGGGGCGGGCGGGCGCGCGCGTGTGTGGCTTTGGGTGAGTCCTCCCTCCTAACACAAAAGCCTTTGTACCCTAAGGGCACGCCTTTATGCTAGAAGATCACCTCATATACCTCACTTGCTAGTGGTGATTCACCAATGTGGGACTAAACAACACACAAGTATTTTGAAATACTCATTAGAGATTCCAACAATTCCCCACTATTTTAAAATACTAATAGTCCCCCACTATTTTGGAATAGGATATTACAAAAGAAATGGGTTAACAAAATGCCAGAGAGAATCGAAAAAACAATGCATAAGATACTGGTGCTTTTCGGGCTTGAACCGATCATAGGGTAACATGTCTTATAATACGGAAAGTGGTGGATTAAAAAATCTTTGAACCAACATTCCCTTGTAGTAAAATAGAGGACATGCACCCACATTGCTTTTTCATTATATGCCCGCATGCGGTGTTGCTTTTTTTGGCCCTCATACGCTTTTGTTATGTGAATGCTCTAGAGTATTTGCTGAATACTCATAAGAACCGACCCAGTTCTACATTCACGTGGGTGGATATCCATCAAGTGTACATAGCGGTTAAAATACACTATCTCATAAAAAATAATGGACTATGGATTCCATTAAGAGTAAAATAACTCATCCTTTTTCTCATTGCTATTCAAGTTATACAAAGTATACAATAATGCTATCTAGTCATAAAGGGACGCCTTAAATAAAGACAATAGCATACCGTGAGAATTTAGATGACTTGTTTTTTTCTTTGAACCTACTTCATGGGATCTCCAATCACATAGGTGGGGTTGCCGCCGTCGCCCTCTATCTAAGGCAAAGTCCCATCCCCTCGACATATCAACCACTTGTCTCCCCTGTTAAGTGGTTTTGTCGAGGATCGGCCAAATTTAACTCTAACCTCACATAATCTAGAGCCACAACTCCAGATTCCAAAGAAATGCTTTATAGACCGTAGTCTCGCATCTAATATGTCCGCTTTTCCCATTATACAATTTGCTCTTTGCCTTTGCTATCATACCGACAAATACAATGCATAGGTACAAATTGGAGGCGGTTTTGTACCAATAGGAAGATCCGCCAAGAGGTTTCTAAGCCACTTTCCAAAGACTTGCTTTATTTAAAGCAATAAGCTCCTGACTCCATGGTTGAACGAGCTATCAAGGTCCGCTTAGAAGATTTCCAAGCGATCGCACCTCCACCTAGGGTGAAAATATAACCACTAGTGGACTTGATATCATGAGAATCGATATCCAAATTTGCATCACAATAACCCTCTATCACAGTGGGAGTTTGTCTAAACCTTATGCCGTAATTCATTGTTCCTCCCAAGTACTTGGCTAGTCTCTAAGGGCACTCCAATGTTCCCGGCTAGGACAATGAGTGTATCCTCAGCTTAGCCCGCTAACTATATAAGCAATGTCGTCTAGTGCAATTCATCAAGTACATGAGACTACCAATAATTTGGGCATATCTAGATCGAAGTACATCATGTTGAGCATTTTTCCAAGTTCACTATTTGCCTCATAAGGTGTCGACACGCGGGCTTACTATCATAAAAGTTAAACTTATTCAAAAACTTCTCAACATAATGCTCTTGAAAGCAGATAACCATCATCAAGCTTCTCGATGATTTTGATTCCAAGAATCACATCAGCTTCTCCCAAATCCTTCATTTCAAATTGGGAGGATAAAAACATCTTGGTGTTTCTCACAACATCAAGGCTAGGACTCATGAATAATGTCACTCTTGTCACAAAAGTCCTAGAAGGGGTTAGACTCATATTCTCCACCCCTATCAGACCGAAGTCTCTTAATCTTACAGTTAAGCTGGTTTTCAACTTCAGCTTTGTACTTGAGAAACATCTCACCTGCCTCATGCTTGTGTCTAAGTAAATATACCATGGTGTACCTAGAGAAATCATCTATGAATGTAATATAATAAAACTTCCCCCCTCTAGACATGGTACTTCTGAATTCACCCAAATCCGTATGAATAAGAGTTAGTAATCCAGTTTTATCTCTAGACACAGTTCTACAGGGTTTCTTCGTGGCTTTAGTCTCAGCACATATCTCACATTTATCATTAGAAAAATAAAAAATATTAGACAATAAACCACATGCTTTCATCCTTTTCATATACTGAACATTCACATGTCCTAGTCTACCATGCCATATATTAAAAGAGTCAAGCAAGTAAGCGTATAATTCATTCTTATTAATAATAATGTTGTCAAGTACATTCAACATGAAAAGACCAATTTGTTATTACAATAACCTTTACCAACAAAACCCTCATTCTTTGTCGGAACAAACTTGTCACTCTCAAAAGTCACCTTGGCCGACTTTTCCCAAGAGGGACACGAAAATCGATTCTAACGAATCTCGGGAACATGAAGAACATTACTAAGTGAAAGGGTTTTCCCCGGTTAACTTCTTCGAAGAACCTTGCCCTGTTCCTCAACAGAACAGACCTAGAGTCACCCATATAGACCTTTTCATCTTTCACTAGTATGTAGTCCGAGAAGGCTTCAACATCACCACAGACGGCGGGTGGCACCGTAATCTAGTACCCGGTTCCTCTTCCCAAAGGCTATGAACACTTGTGACACAACAAAGAAGAACAATATAATCTCCCTCAACTAGATTAGCATTGGGAGGATCATCGTGTCTTTCTTGTATCCGGACCGAAAAGCCCTATGTCCAGGGTTTACCACAAACATAACAATTTCCATTGCCAGTACCACTCCTTTTAAAAGAAGTGCCTTTGACCTTGAAATTCTTATTTTTGTTGGACTTCTGCTTCTTAGAGGTTTTATTAGATTTGTTGGGATTACCTTCAATGATATTGGCTTTAGAATGGAATTCCTTAGACAACACCTCATCCCGAGTCTTGTTCTTTTCTTCTATGTGAATGTGAATGATCATATCCTCAAGAGTCATCTGCTTACGCTTATGCTTCATACTATTTTTATAGTGTTTCCAAGACTTCGGGGAGTTTCTCAATCAAACATCCAAAGAACAAAGGTTTCGTAAATTAATACCCTCGGTTTTCAAATCATTAATCAAAGACATGAAAATCATGGATTTGAGGCGTTACATCTCTATCCTCTCTCATATGGAACTTTAGAAAAGTCCCAATAGCATATTTCGAAAGTACCAAAGATCCTCTATTATGTATTTCTTGTTCAAACTCTCCCATATATCATGTGCATTCTTATTTGAACAATAAATATCAAAAATTTCATTGACAAGGTACTCAAAATAGCATGACGACATACCTTATTCCCATTGAGCCAAGCGGCTTGATTTCTTTCAAATCATTAGAACCCTCCATGGGTGTTTATCGATGAGATACTTTGCATAGTTGAGTACATCTAGGGCTGTGAACACCCTTTCTCTCCATCGCCAAGTGTGAACCGCTAAAGGATTCAATCTTTGACACATTGGGTAAATTCGCGAGCATTCAGAGAGGTGCAAAGATCTCTCATAGACGAAGTTACTTCCATGACTCGCATTGGTTTCTTTGATCGGGCGTGGTGTCAACAGTGTAGACATCTTGATCTTTCCTTAAGATTGTTGTATGCGGATAAAAGAAAACAAGGACGTAAATAACGTGTAATAACCAAGGCGGATTAGGTCGCCCTTAAGGAAAGATTTCGCCTCTTCCAATGGTGCGAAAAGGCAACAAAGGCGCCTTCTTCACGATTCAATGGTTAATGGTTAACTTTTTTGCACTAGAACGGACTACCCTCGCTGGATTTATCCTTAAGGAAAGATTTCGCCTCTTCCAATGGTTAAAGGCAATGCGATGATGTCTTCCTAACAGATTCAATGGTTAACAGCCGGTCGACTTTTGCACTTAACGGACTACCCCTGAAACGAGAATATAACCGTATCCGAGACTTCTGTTTTAGCGACTTCTGGTATACATGAGTTCTCTCTCTATGCGTCTCTCACTCTCTGTGTTCGGTTATCATAGAGGGAGAAGGACACCGACTTGAAGAAAGTTTAGGCAATTGGTAATTCACTACCCACTAGACAAACAGCCCGACACGATGCGACTCGGTGCGGGGCGGGCGCGCGCGTGGGTGGCTTTGGGTGAGTCCTCCCTCCTAACACAAAGCCTTTTGTGCCCTCCTCCTAACACAAAAGATCACCTCATATACCTCACTTGTGGTGATTCACCAATGTGGGACTAAACAACACACAAGTATTTTGAAATACTCATTATAGATTCCAACAGTCACAACTCACAACTGGAGAGCATGAGAAAAGGAGACAATGGATGTACAGTGGAATGAATGGATGACAACTGAGACGAACATGAGCAATTGTATTGTGCATTTTGCTTGCATGCAGATGTGCATGCCATTTGCCAAAAACCGATAGACTTTTCTGAGAAGGTTCTAATAGGAATCACTACCTAATAGAAATCGCGTCATTGCCTAACTAGACACTGGATTTGCATACACTCTGCCAAATATTGGCGTTTCGTTCAGTGGGGTATGATACTACAAATTAGGTGTATCCAAAATTCCAAATATCAAGATATCTTTACTAAAGAAAGAAAAAAAATAATAAAAAAAAGAGTATCCAAATCTCCAATTCATTCTGGAAATACTGCGACCATCTATGTTTTTTTTTGGCAACTTGCGACCATTTATGTTGCTTCGCAATGAATTTGATTTTAAATCACGTATGAGCGTGATGTTTGTATCCTTGACTTGACACTTGTTCAACATATATAAGGAGAGCCAGAAATGTAAGGGAATTTTCATAATTTTCTGTTTTGAAAATTTCAAAATCTCCTTCCTCCAGATTTTGTGGTAATTCAAATTTGAAACTCAAAACATTGGATTACACAATGTGTAACGGCTAATTGCACGTTTCCCTCTTTTTAAGAGTTCATAGGTCTGCCACAACTGTTCCATCTCATCTTGCTTTCTTGGTTATCTAGTTTCTTGTTGCTGCTATATCTTTTTCCTCTTTAAACAGAGAAGAAGAAGAACAACAACCGACACAAAAAGAAAATGAGAGAGTGCATTTCTATTCACATTGGTCAGGCTGGAATCCAGGCCGGGAATGCCTGCTGGTAACTCTATTGCCTTGAGCATGGCATCCAGGTATGTTTCTTCCTCATCAGTCGTCACAGTTCATCGGGTCTTGATTGTCTACTTGAGTTTTACTTGATGCAATTGATTTCTCTGTTAGTCAATTTTTATCACATCTACAATATGGCAAATCACTATAGATTTAACCCTCATTTTGAACTTCACTTTTGGCAGCAAATGTTGATTCTTATTATTACAAACTGTTGATCATCTTCTGCTAGTGGTACTACTATTTACTTGTGGCCTTGTGGGTGCCTTGCTTCTTGTATAGCCTGATGGACAGATGCCGAGTGACAAGATCGTGGGTGGAGGAGATGATGCTTTCAACACATTCTTCAGTGAAACAGATGCTGGGAAACATGTGCCGCGTGCTGTCTTCTTGGATCTAGAACCTACTGTTATAGATGAAGTTCGAACTGGGACTTACCGCCAGTTATTCCATCCGGAGCAACTCATAAGTGGCAAAGAAGACGCGGCAAACAATTTTGCCAGAGGCCATTACACAAGTAAGAAACTACATCAAGCTTGTACGTGCAGTAGTTGTATCTTTTGATATCCCCTAAGATGTCCATTTGGTATTTCTTATTGATAGTTGGGAAAGAGATCGTGGATCTGTGCCTTGATCGCATCAGGAAGCTCGCTGATAACTGCACTGCCTGCAAGGTTTCTTGGTCTTCCATGCAGTTGGAGGTGGGACTGGCTCCAGTCTTGGTTCTCTTCTACTGGAAAGGCTTTCAGTTGACTATGGAAAGAAATCAAAGCTCGGGTTCACTGTTTACCCTTCCCCTCAGGTGTCAACCTCTGTTGTTGAACCCTACAACAGTGTGTTGTCCACTCACTCCCTCCTAGAGCACACTGATGTATCTGTTCTCCTTGACAATGAGGCTATCTATGACATCTGACGTAGGTCGTTGAACATAGAACGACCTACTTACACCAATCTTAACAGGCTTGTATCACAGGTATGTTGTGTTTAACCATGGAAAATATAACTTTCTTACCTGATTTGAATTGTTTGTGTGAAATGTTTTACTGAGTTTGGTTTTCTTTTTGTACAGGTGATTTCATCATTGACAGCCTCTCTCCATTTTGATGGGGCTCTAAATGTTGATGTAACAGAGTTCCAGACTAACCTAGTTCCATACCCAAGAATCCATTTCATGCTCTCCTCATACGCCCCTGTGATATCAACAGAAAAAGCATACCACGAGAACCTCTTGGTTGCAGTAACAGTGCATTTGAACCATCATCTATGATGGCCAAATGTGATCCTCGGCATGGGAAATACATGGCCTGCTGTCTCAATGTACAGAGGTGATGTGGTGCCAAAGGAAGTCAATGCAGCAGTAGCCATAATCAAGACAAAAAGGACCATTCAGTTTGTGGACTGGTGTCCTACTGGGTTCAAGTGTGGAATCAACTACCAACCTCCAACAGTTGTTCCTGGTGGAGACTTGGCCAAGGTCCAAAGGGCAGTGTGCATGATTTCAAACTCCACAAGCGTTGCAGAAGTATTCTTGAGGATTGATCACAAGTTTGATCTAATGTATGGCAAGCGTGCATTTGTTCACTGGTATGTTGGTGAAGGAATGGAGGAAGGAGAGTTTTCTGAAGCTCAGGAAGATCTAGTAGCTCTGGAGAAGGACTACGAGGAAGTTGGTGCGGAGTCTGCAGAAGGAGAGGAAGACGAAGGTGATGAATACTAGTGCAATTCTGAGATAGTTAATAGATTCTTTGGGATGTTGAGCTCCAGATTTTATTGAAAACCAATACTCATTGGTCTACAATGGGGAATGGGATTGGAAACACAGCAAAAAAAAAATGGGATTGGCAATGTAGTTTGTTGGCAACTTGTTTTCAGGTGTCTAGTTTAAGGCTACAATGGTTATTCAAAATAGTTTGTGTTATCCCAACAGATCTTGTAAATGTTCAAACACCACTTTTATACTCACCGTATTTCAGAGTAGCTTCAACATTCACCAACATGTTTGCCTAGCCTTAATAGCTTGGACAGTTGTATTGTCATTTAACAGGTGATACGCAATATAAAAGCAAATTGGGTTTATCAGTATTATGTCTTCTTGCACAAGCAAAATAACAGCATGCACTACTAGTGCACTACAAGATAGCTGAATTTAAACATAAGCTAAATCTTGAATTTGTTTAGAGATTGAACTAGTTAAATATAGAAACCTGTGTGTGGATAAGAGCATTTTTAGAATTTTGTCAATTAAAAAGACACGTACAACATTAAATGTAAGCATCGAATTCCGCCAACTGAAAAAACAGGTACTGCGATATATAATTATGTTTGAGATTGAATTACAAGAGAAGTGTATTGCATGAACTGGCCATTTTTTTGGTTTGAACTTGCACCAAAGAATCATGTCCAGCAACAGGGAAAGGCAGTTCCTTATCTAATTTGTGTGTTCAGGGTTTATGACCAACAACAGGGAATGGCAGAAAACTGTCTTACCCATTGAGTTGTGTTTCTTGTTGTAAAAGGGAGTGGTGTTTCCTGTGTTTTGCTTATATCACTGAGCTAAGGTAAGCACTTCATTCTCTGCAAGAAGATAACACAGAGTCTTAGGTTTTAGTGATTTTACCAACTGTAATTTGCGATTTAATGCAATGTGGTATACCTGTCGTTCCACTTCAATAGCTGACGCAGCAAGCCTTCTTTTCAAAATAGTTCGTTCCCTATCACAAGTCTCCAATGTGGCATCTAGCAGAGATGGAAAGATTAATGCATCAGTTCTATTCATTCTCAGATTCTCTTCATCAAATCAGTAGATTAGCACAGTTCAATAAATGCAAGATGACTGTCATAGCAAACTGGGTTCTCTCTTATCATATTCTTGTTTTCATTATCAAACACATATGTGGAAATGGTTCACTGCCCCGCTTGTGCCATTTCAGCTCAACACAAGAAGGCCTACAAGTATATTGAGGTG
Organism: Coptis chinensis; assembly: GCF_015680905.1. NCBI lineage: Eukaryota > Viridiplantae > Streptophyta > Magnoliopsida > Ranunculales > Ranunculaceae > Coptis > Coptis chinensis. The sequence goes on along the minus strand of NC_141456.1, from coordinate 17,914,365 downwards.
CTCTCGTATTTCAGGCTGATCTGGCCATATAGGATATTTGTTCAAAACTTTCAAGTGGCCATCGCCTTCAAAGCTAAATTTGTTTTTGAAGCTTTAGGACTTAACAGAGAAAACATTGCTTCTTAGATGGCTAAAATGTGATCCCTACAATTGACTGGCCAAACATATAGTTATCTCTAGTTTAGAAAGAATTACATGTTGACTAGCATCCAAGGAAATTGGGAGATCATGCAAACCACCTAAAGCAAACATAAGGTTTCCACCATTGTAATAGAAATTGTTTTGTCATATGAAAACTTTTTAAGTTTTAACTTATTTATTTATTTAATTGCAAAGTTTCATTATCTAGTGCGTACTTGGGGATGAACTGAGAGAGAGAGAGAGAGGCTCACCATAAAAGTATGTTGACAAGATGGTAATGCGCTCAGTTGGCTGCAAAATACAGGAAAAACAAGTCCTTAGAAATCATAGTAATAGCTGCAAGAGGATGAACTAACAATTTTCCTACTGAGGTCTCTCATGCTACTGATACTGAGTGTTCAGGAAATCCAACGAAAAACTTTGTGCTAGAAACAGTCAGTACCAACACGTAACCACCCTCACACAATTGCTACACATAGCATAATGAGAGTCATGCCTACATCATATTCTAACCAAGAAGCTAGTACAGTTGGATAACATGTCATCTCATCCAACAATTATGATTTTAAAGACCATAATATGATTAGAACTGTAAGATACATGACAGATGCTGTTCACACCACCTAAGTAGATTCATGTGCCGGAAGAGGAAGGTTTTACGACTCTTGTTCTTTTCAATTGGAAAGGGTAGAAAACTTATTGGTCCAGACATAGTAAAAGATACACTCTTAACATAAATTAAACCGACAGACTTACTCTTAACTCGTTAACTTTCAAGTAAATTTGTCAGGTCCACTCTAAGGGAATTAAAGTCTACTAGCCAAAACTAGTCTAGAAAACCTGGCTGAGTAAACTCCATATCTTGCTATCAGGTAGCATAATCAAATTATAATCTATGAATCAAATGGAATAACTAAAAATATGTTAAAGTAAAAAATTAAATGAAATTACCATAATAAAAATCCCTTCCGTATGAGTAGGAAGTTGCTCGAGCTTTCTCAACGTCTCATCACCTTTCGTAAGCTTACCAAATACTGCATACTGAAGTAACAATACATGTGAGCCAAAATTACAAGAAATCCCGACACACCAAAAAAAAAAAAAAAAAAAGGTTGAAACACATTATACCTGACCATCTAGATGAGGGGCATCCCCTAAAAGTATAGAAAACGATGATCCCGCACTATCTGGATCATCAAATCTCCCCATTGAGAGAATACCTCTTTTATGTTTCACATTACTAAATTCACCCACAACTGTTTTCTCAGCTTCTTCTCTTTGTTCTTCATTTAAAGGTGCTTGTCTTCCTCCTATGACATCTGCCACTTGTGCAACAAATCCCTTGTCCACCTGTCCATACATCACTTGAATTTTTTATATTAAATATCATATAGTTGTGAAAAGATTACCCTCCAATAATTACTTACCCGAAAAAAGTGGTTGGTATTGTAACATCCCATACGAACAAGTTTGTATATGTGATCGACTGTTTTTGGAGCCACAGTTGGGTAAAACCCGAACTCAATATCTCCGTAATTTGTCTGGGCATAGATTGGCTAATTAATAAGATCAAAGTTTAATTTATTGATCCAGGGTACATAGAAAGTGAAAACTGACCTGGAACAAGACACGAGCAGAACCGAGTTGGGGTTGTTGAGAGGAAACAAATGTTGCAAGGAGAGAAAAAGAGAGCAAGATTGAAATCCAGTTATTTGATCTCCGCATTTTCTTTTGGGTTTGTTAGCTTTCAGTTCAGTTAATATAGTATTGTAATATCAGAGAGTCCATTGGGTCTAAGCCCGGTCCGAGTTTCCGAAAGACGAACAAGAAAAGAGGAAGTGTCTATCCTCCTCTTGTTCTTTTGTAAAGAAGATGCTCTCATTTACTTGTCTGCAACAACCTCCGAGAACAAGAGTAATACCTTCTTCATTGTGTACCTGTTCAGTGCCCAAGATTTTTACATTCAACTACAAAAAAATGCAAACTTGTTATTTTCCAAATCTCATAGTTAGAGCTATCGATGCCGCTCAGCCTTTTGATTTGGAAGCTAAGAGCTATGAACACTTTGAAAAGAGCACCAGGCTGAAGATTGGCATTGTTGGATTCGGCAATTTTGGCCAGTTTCTTGCTAAAACCTTATTAAAACAAGGACATACTGTTTTAGCCTACTCTCGATCCGATTATTCTGATGTTGCGCGGGAGTTGGGTGTTTCCTTCTTCCCTGATCCGAATGATCTCTGTGAAGAGCATCCGGAGGTAATTCTTCTGTGCTCATCAATAGTTTCAACTAAAGCTGTTCTCCAGTCCATCCCATTTCAACGCTTGAAGAGAAGTACTCTTTTTGTTGATGTACTTTCTGTTAAGGAGTTTCCTAGAGATTTGTTTCTTAAAGTTCTGCCACCTGAGTTTGATATTCTATGTACTCATCCTATGTTTGGACCAGAAAGTGGTAGAGATGGTTGGCAGGGTCTGAATTTTGTTTATGAGAAAGTGAGAATTGGGATTGAGGAGTCCAGAATAAATCGTTGTGATAGGTTTCTCAATATTTTTGCACAAGAGGGATGTAATATGAAGGAGATGTCTTGTGGGGAGCATGACAGGCATGCTGCGGAATCTCAGTTTATAACACATGTAATGGGAAGGACTTTGGAGAAGTTTGGAGTGGAATCGACACCGATAAACACCAAAGGGTATGAGTCATTGTTGGATTTAGTAAGCAATACATCGGGGGATAGTTTTGAACTCTTCTATGGCTTGTTTATATACAACAAGAATTCTTTGGAACAGCTTGAGAGGTTAGATATGGCTTTTGAGTCGGTGAAGAAGCTACTTTTTGGGAAAACTCACAATGTTGTTCGTGAGCAACTGTTTCCAAAAGAGTAATGCTGTCGTCGAGCATATGGGATGAAGTCCTTTACAAATTACTTCTCCACATCTATGTTATAGGTACTTTTACTTTTTGGTTTTTATATTTTTGATAATTTAAGCATTTTATATTTCTTTTTCCTTTAGAATACAAATTTATTTACAAATCACCATGTATTACAAAATTAAAACTACCATGTTTTATATACTTCCATATATGTGCAAAAGAAAAATATTGAAAACCAAGCACTATAAATGTTATCGCATAGTAGCAACGTTGATGAATATTTATGAGAATATTAATAACTTAAAGACGATTCCCAATAATCTGCGTACTCCATAATTTATTTTTTCGTTGGGTAGTAGGAAAATATCTGAAATGAACTTGGATGCTACTTGAAAAAGAGTCAAGCATCAACTGTGGGAAGGTTCATCAGAATAATTTTTTACCAACCTGCTAGTATTAGAACTACTACATTGCTGCATCGAGTTGCATGAAATATTATTGTGGACTAGAACTTAGTGAAATTAGTATCGATAGTAGAATTAAAAGATCTACTGTTTAATCCGTACAATCCATGAAGGTCACATTATTGGCCCTTCGAAAAGTCCATCGGTCCTTTGGCATCATATTCATGGATCAGATTGGCTATTTGTTGCTTCCATCTCCATGTCGGAAGGGATCCATTTACACTCTGTTTCTTCTGACCTTCCTGCATAATTTGAACCTGTTCCCTCTAATAACAAACTTTGACATGGGTCTCTTACTATAAAATTGACATGCTGTTAGAGTATGTGTCACCAGTGGTGGAGCCAGGAATTTCATATAGGTAGGGTACCACGGAATGTGACTGCGTGGTTAATAGGAATAGTAAGTTAAATTGCGTGGTTAATAAGATAAGACCTCCAGTACCACCACCGTCATCTCTGTCCTGAGTCTACTTCCCCTTCAAGTGCCTATAGCCTATATCTGAATAATTCATTCTGCTTGTCGCTCTTCTTTCCGCCCATGGTCTGTACGGTTTAATGAATCAATGTTAAGGTGTAGCATAAGATAATTGCGTAATCTTTCACGTGAACGCACGTAATCTGCTCCTGCTAATAAGTCTTCCTTAGACGCATACAGGTTTAAGAATAGGTCTCGTCGACTAGAAAAGTGACTATACATCGTTTCTTTGTCGTCCTCAAAGACGTAGATACGGTCATTTGAAAGAGATTCCAATGGAATACCAGGTAAGAGTAATGGAGTTGTAGCTATAGCTGTAGAAGCTAAGGTATGCTGTAATGACTCACCTACTCGACGTATGTAGCAGGCCGATCTGGCATCTCCGGAAGTGTAAGCATGTCTTCTGCAAAGGATCTAGCTCTCCTCAAGCAGAATGTAATTCATGTAACGTAATAGTGTACTTTGTGTTCGTCCAGTTAGCATCTATAATTTAACTAGACTTTTAGTCTGTGTAAATGTACCTTTATATGTCGCATTCACTCATAAATAGGACCATCAATAGGTGTACTATACTCTACCGGGCGTAAGAGAAGAATGAAAGAAGAAAACAGAGTTTAACACCCCATTAGCTCCTTTTTACCGCTTAAGAAGGGTTGGAAATGGTTTGAAGGATTTGCTCAAATATATGTGGAACATAAATAGAACAAGCCATCGAAGGTTAGTTTCCCGCGAGAGTAATGCGTGCATAGAATTATCCCCTTGAATAGTGTGTGGTAGTTAGTCCCACCATGATTGGTGATCATTGCATATAAGTACCAACACCGCCATGGCTAATTACCTAATGATGCATAAAATGCTTAAGGCTTAAGAGTCATGGAATTAGACTGTTCCATGTTACGAGATTTCATTGTTAGCGCAGCACCAATCCCCATATGTTGTGGTAGTTATGCGAGTGAACATATAAAACCTTCATGTTGTCCACGATGAAGCGATATCCCGAGAACTTACAGGAAGTGAGTGAGAATGCACAACTTGTTGTATTAACTGCTCCTAAAGTGTGAAATGTGTAACCGGTTATGAGCCGAGAATTGATATAGGAACCGATCGACCACTTGGCGGGCAAGGCATTGATAAATGCTACCAACTTCGGAGTTTCAGAACACTCACCGGAGTTAAGAATAGATCCAGCCTGTAGTATTAGAACAAATAAGCGCCATCGATAAGCTTGTTAACGAAGTTGCCCTCCATAAGACGTGTCGGTCACGAATCTAAGATATGCTCTAATGTTCTTCAAAGATGAACCACATGTATACTAGGAAGGTGCGGCGATATGTCAAAGGAGTTTTTGAATAGCGAAGGAGGCCGGTCGAAATTTAGTTGACTTTGAAGCCGGAGTTGATCAAGTTTCATAATCAGTCGCTAGGATTGCGGCTTTGGATTCGGCTGGTTCAATCTAATTGGTTTAGCGGAACTTCATCAAGTGGAGAAGAAAGTAGTCATTATCCGCGGCCAAATTTCTAAACAATAACAAAGTGAATATTTGAAATATAAATATCTCAAACATCATTATGTTCAATTGTTTAAAACCCGCACTATGACGGGGGGATACTACACATACAAAACCCTAACGACCATGTCATAAAAGAATCAACGTGAAACGCAAAAAAATAATCTCCAAAAATTCTCTTTATTACTTTATGAAAGTCTATCTCCCATCTAAAAATCATCAATATAACATTCTAAGAATAATAGGTCCTCAACATCGTATTCTCATGTCTTATGAATAGGAAACTACGTTATTACATACTTCCAAAAAGATCAGACCTATTAAAATAAACTCCCGGACTGCTCCAGAAACAAATCCAAATCAAACGCCGCGGTTCCACTGCCTTCCACCTATGTTCCCAAGAACACACCCACGTTGCCAAAACAAAGCAAACATGGGTTAGCAAAATGGAATTTCTTTGGTATGAGTAGACTAACCACATATAAACATTATCATACTTTAATTATCCAAACAATCACGTTATATTTTCCCATAACTTAATCATTCTCAGCTTGGAAGATAGGTAGTTCCGTCATTTCAACCGGCATAGTTTCTTCCCAAGCAAAATTTCCATTATATTAACTCATTCTAATAACTCGTTTTAATATCTAAAACATTGAATTAAAACTTACCGATATCCACCGGCCATAAGGGTAGGACCCGGCCCCTCAAGAAAAATGTTATTAAGTCCTACCCTCCTGCAAAAGAAAGTTAGAACTTCTATATAACCTATGTAGATATTATATTAGGTATTCAAAAGTAAATCCAAACACTCGCATAATCAAAGAATACAACTAACCCGCAAGGCGAATACCTTAGTTCCTTTCTAGGGCAGTCCAAAGAATCTGGTCATTCATGACACATTCAATGAATACCCGGGTCATTTATGGCACATTCAATGAATACCCATAGATAATGCTAACGGGCCATTTATGGCACATTCAATAAATGCCCACCTAACATATGACATCAACAGTCATAAAACTCAATTCCAAAACTTGAGGCGTGGAGAGTTCTAAAAGAGTGCGGTAAATTTGTTTACGCATTATTGAACTTTATTGCATATATTATTTCAGAGAACGTTTCATGTATTTTTGGTTTACGCGTTATTAATTAGATTGATGTCTAAGTGTCATAACGTTGTATAACAAAAAAAACTGAAATATCACACAGTAGTTAATACACGTATATAAGTATATTTAGAAAGGTCTTAGCCTAAAGTCAAGCATGCTAATAGTCCTAGACTTATCCTAATAGACCGAATTATAATCCGAGTTAAAAGTCAACTCTGGTAAACTAGTCAAAGTCAACTATGGTCAACGGTCAAAGTCAACTCTGGTCAACGGTCAAAGTTAACCAGCCCCAAACTCCTCTAACCCCAAAAGCCCAAAGCCTAAGGCCCATAGTCTAAACTTAAGTCTAAAAATAAAATCTAAAATTTAAAAATTCAACATTCAAGCCCACCCACGAAATTCGGGACCAAGCCCAACAAAACAAAAATTTAACTTCATTGTTCATCTTCCTCACCAGCGCCTCCACCTCTAGCCACCACCAATCAGCCACTCGCCACCCCTAGTGAACCCAGCGGTTTGGTTCCTTTTTCAAACCCCTACCTATCTATACTAACAAATCACGATTCCCTTATACTGGGTAAATCGAGGTCGACACCATTTATGGCTCCTCTGGAGCTTCAACAGCCCCAACCACAACAAAATCAACTCTCCACTAACCGAAATTAACCTACAACAAAACCCCTACTACTTTAATTCATACCATAAACCCAATTCATTGATTCCCCAACTTCCTCCCTCAAACTGGATCTCTATTTTCGACCTCCATTAACGCCCTATTCCCAAGCTTCAACTTCACTCTCCAGCGCACCATCAAACACCAACAATCAAATACCAACTAACCAACAATCAAATACCAACTACCAGTATAACATCACAACCAAAACTTCTAACAAAACAACCAGTCAACCACAACAAAGAATAAGACGTCTTGGGTTCTGAGGTTGACGCCAGTAACAACCGGTGTCAAGGCATCACCAATTTAACTTCTCAGCTTGATCAGAGTTTTACATACTGTTGTATTTAAAAGTTTTGTATCTAAGCGTCGGTACCATTACAGAGTTTACAAAATCACAAATATGTAAAACAGTATTACTGATATGCTTAGCAGAAACAAATAATTAAACAAAATAAACATCGTCAGACTACTCACAATTTTTTTTAAAACTGAACAGCTTCCCGAAAGCGATACCCCGAAAAACCGACGTCGACTGTCGCACGAAAAGACGATCTTCCTTGTTCAAAAACTTTTCAGTAACTCTTTTTTTTTTTTCTAAAACTCTCGTTGTGTTTTTCCCTCAAAAACTCTACGTGAGAAAACTCACCGAAAAACAAGGACAACACTTATCTATTTCTTACGGGACTTTTATCCCTAAGCTGATAATTATCCTATATTATTTTATCTATTATTCATTATTATTATTATTAGGAAAATAAAAGAATAAAAACACGGGGTGTTATAGCAGCTTTACTTTAACGTTGCCCCGCTTGCTCCTTACGTAAGAGTAGGATCTTCAAGATCAGCTATAAAGCGAAGATGCTGCTAAGCGGCATTAGAACCGTCGATAGGGGATAGACAAGAGATTATGTTTCCCCAGCCTGGCAATCTAGGTATTCCACTCCCAGTGACCTTCGTGGAACATCTATGGCACCGGAACCGTATGCAGCGGCATCTGAACCAGGAACCAGTGATTCAGAAGCTAGCCTTTCACCCTATCCAATGACCACGGAGAAGAACCAAAGATCTCATTCTCAAGTTCCTCTGCCGGCCCAGCTCCACCTCCTTTTCTTTCTCTTCCATCCGCTCCCCCTTGTAGCTTTATAAGGCAGGAAGCATTCAAAGCTCATAAACTAATTCCTTTACCTGTATTTGTATCCTTGCCAGCTAACGGGAACTACCAAACCCAGCTCTCCTGACCTCTCTCCCAATGGAAGGAGGTGCCCCAATAGAACATCTTTCGAAGGTAAGGTACAAAGCATCCGGACTCGGGGGGTGGGGAACTGGAGGGTAAGAAGCAGGCTTGAAAGTGCTAGCTCCCCTTTTCTTTTCTACCCGGAATTCCTTTCCTTTATAATGCTGTCCTGTAACCTCTGACTGAAAGCTCCAGGCATCTTCCATGCCGCGAATCCTATCCTCTTTCAATCCCCCTTGCTTTTGACTACGCTACGGTCTTTCCTTTCTTTGAGTCAGTTCAGTCATTCCTTGATCTTAATAAGATAGTTTAGTCTCTCTTTCTTATCTGATTGCTGTTAGCTGCTGTGAGAGAGCGTCAGCTTCAATGACGTGAATGATTTCTCTTAGTTTATTAGTTTATCCGCTTCTCCCAATCTGTCTTTCCTGGGGCTAAATAGAGGAGGCGGGGTGGAGTCGGAATAAAGAAGACCATATATGGGTCGAAATCAAATAGAAGTAAAAAAAAAGGAATGTTTTGAGGACTAAGCTATCTAGTCAAAGGGTATGGTAGCCAGCGCCGACGTATATCACCAATAGGCATACAATCAGGATTCCTATCTCAAAAAGACCTAACTCGAACTAGATTCCTGTCATGTAGGAGATAAGAGCAAATAAAGGACATATAAGAAAGAAGGAGTTCCTTCTACCCCTATAAGGACTCTCTTAATTGAGGGTACTCGAAAAGACAGCTTCTTGGGCTCATAAGGTTATTGGGACCATAAGGAAAAGAAGGAGTATCGGATCATTACCCCCCTTTGTCCCCCTCGGATAAACTCTTCTTGTTTCACTATGTATGTCCAAGCTTGAATTCAATCTTCTTGTGAATAAGGTCCAACCATAATCGGTCTAATGCCCCAACATACGGTCTTTCGGAAAAGCTAGGAGCGAAGCGTAGAATGTCTTGAGCGGGGAATGTACTCTTGGTCACTTTTTTTTTTTTGATTGGCAAGCCTGTTTTAAATGAGATCAGTAACTCTTTGATGCTGCGGGGTTCGAACCCCAGACCTTTGGTATCATCACCCAAAGGTTTGACCGACTTTGCTAGTCGGCACCTGCTACTCTTGGTTACTCTGGAAAGAAGGGATTGAATACCAGGTTAGTGGGACAGATTAGACTCATGTGATTCCACTTCCGGGATTGACTCAATATCGGGACAGGACCTATGAGATGGCTTTGCTCATCCTCTTTCAAGAGAAGTTAATCCGACATTCATTAAGAAGAAAGCAAGAAACCCGAGATCCTTTCTGTCAGAAAGCCGCTTTCCTCAATCACTTTCGCCTCGCTCGTGTTCAGTGTACCGTATTGGCCCTTGTTGTAGCCGTGCAAAATGAATCCCTGAACTAGCGGCTGCTTGCTTTGTATGGAAGGAGATCAAATTCTAATTCCAAGCAATGGATACCCAGTAATCCAGTCATTCTCGTTCATTCCCCTACCCTAATTGCAATTAAATACCTCGCCCGGACAATGACGCGACGAATCTTAACACGGCGCTGCCCGACACAGACGAATGGCGATTTACTGAACGCAGGCGCTTACTGTGAACTGATATTCAGTGTCAGTGTTTTTCGGCCACTCGTTGAGTTCGTTCACTCTTTGTCGTCGAGTGCTATACGTTTGAAGCTTCAACCACAGTCACTCCTTATTAGTACTTAGTAGAGTTGCTCGTTGCTACAACTGCTCTTTGTTGGCTCGTGCTTACTCACTTCACTCCTCGCCTCGCTCAGTAGGTAGCTTTCTTCATTCTTTAGAAGGCAGCGTGAGGAGCTTTGACATATTCCATTCACCAGTTGTTGGGCGAGTGCCAGTGGAACCTATGATAAAGTCGAATCGCGTTCTCTACACTGCTAGTGAGAAGCTGCTCTACGACATAGCATCATTTCCATTAGATTGAAATTAGATAGACAATCACACTGCTCTCTCTCTTTTCCGGCCGGTATGTTTTATCGTAGGAACTAGCAGAGCAGCGGAGCTGGCGCGCTCTGTCATCGTTGGAACTTCAGACTCATATATGTAAGTAAGGAGCTTCCAGTGCTTCGTAGGGCACCTCATTCTCAATGCCACAAGCTAGCTCTTATCTGACTTGTGGTTAGTGAGGAGGCGCTACATAACAATATAGAGGTGAATATAGCCAGCACTGGTTGTGATCTATTCCTTGGGCAGTCGATCAGTGAGTGATAGAACACAGGTGATGCACAGTAGTGAGGTTGACTAGACAGGAGAGGCTATGGTAGTGAGGTGATGGAGCATTTATCATTAGGTTTGATTTCAGCCTTCCATAAAGCCAGCCATCAGAGGTGTCCAAGGGTGGTAGGGCTTCCCTTCTAAGTCAAGGGCTAATGCCTTTGAATCGAAATGTCAAGTAAGGAAGGGCTACTCTACAGGTCGTTTAGTGCAAGCGGTTGGACGGTCGTATAGGCATAACAAGTAGTTAAGGGCCCCGGCGAGCTAAGTATTTTCTGAGTGTCGTTGCTGTGGTCGGTGGGTTGAAAGGTCAGGGCGGTGGGCCTCACTCAGTCTTTTCCATATAGAAGTCTTGGATCAGGTCTCAAAGTAAAGGTCAGATTGAGTATCAGCGTTGGCATCAAAGAAGCATACGGCTTGTTATAGTTAAGTAGTTTGATCCGCGGAATGGTCAAGTTGTTGGTGTCATAGTTTAGGGAGTCTGGTCTAATAGTGCCCCAGTAGTTGGTCCAGACTAGTAATAGTAGTGAGGGCGGAAAGTGTTGTTCTACGCTGGTTATGCATAAGGCATGTAAGGTCGGAGTGAGGAGAGCAGCAAAGGTACATATAAGTAGGCGCAAAGGCCAGCCACGGGCGTATGGCTTGTTATAGTGTCTCAAAAGTAAAAGCTCAGGTAGCTTTCCGACAGCCAGCCATCTGTTAATTAACAGGTAAGGGCTTTCAATCGTATATCAAAGTGAGAATAGTTATTTGAAGCTCTTTTTACCGGGTTGTTTTCTACTCTCTGCTGCAAGCCGTTGTTCCCTTTCTTCGCTTTTGTAAACCAATATCCCCATGGTAGACTTACGCTCATCTAGGTCTCCTGCCCAGTCAGCTTCGATGGATTCGCATAAGGAGAATGCCTGTCCTGTGCCACCTTGGTAGTACAAACAAAGGTCCTGTGTACCAGCGATGTACGAATCATAGTCAATCACTTTACTTACTTTCTTAGTTGCAAGGGTACTTTGCTGTAAAGTTTCATCTTTATGTTATTACAGTATATATATAAGTTTAAGTCTTATTAGTATTAATAAAGTTTACTATTAATATTCCTACCCTTGCAGTGCTAACATTTTCATTAGGATCAGTCTTATCTTATTAAGCAAGGTTCCACCCCAACCAGTAATAAGCACTAAATTGAACTCTATAAGGATATGCGGGGCGATATTATGGTGGATCCATTCGCTCCTTGTTAAGACCCGACTAACTAAATAGAATCTAATCTCCTTCTAGGCAACTGGGTCTGAGTCCCTCTGAGTGTTAGTAGTTTCATTAGAGCAAGCTCATCAGTGTTAGGATTTTTACTTGCTTGCTTACCTTGTTCTTAGGCGGGAAAGGACAGGGTTAAATAGTCTCATTCCCAACCCAGTGATAAGATAGAGACAACCCTGCCAACCAGTAGTCCCCAGCCAGTTCAAAAGCATAGGAATAGGTAGAGTAGATTACTCACTATTAAACACAAACAAGCAAGCCAGGCAAAGAAAGCAAGAAAGGAGCAGCCTAAAAATAATAGTAGGTAGAGTATGCATAAACAAGCATAGGAACTGGTGCCCACGAGTGATAAGGAAGAAACCTCACTTAAGAAGAAGGACACGAGGCGATTAACCATTACAAACAAGCTGAAGGTTTGAGATAGATAGAAACGAGTCCAATCTAAGCAAGCTTAGTAGAGGGATAAAATATCCTACTAGTAAGCAAGTATAAGCAAGCGAGGAATGAGTCCCTGCTAGTATTGGTTGGTGTTACTTTTTCATATTGGCCTCATTTTTTGCATTTTATCAGATCGGAGGATGAGATCGATGCATCAAGCTAGATGCTTTACTTATATTGTTGGACATTGGCATCCCATAGAAGCCGGTCTCACACAGTTTGGAAAAGTAGCTTCTTCACGTAGGATCATCCTACTTCCCCCTTCTGGTCAAGCTAGTTGTGGAAGAGAATTCCTTAGTGGTCCTAGCCAGCCCAGGCCTAAGAAACGAAATGTTTGAAGCGGTTGAAAGGGGTCTTGAAAGGCCCAGGGGAATGAGAAAAAGCGGGAAGTAAAGCTGCTAGCCGGGAGTTGGATGGAGCTGCTGCGAATAACTGAACTATCATGACTGGAATCAGATGTACCTCAGAGGTAGGTTGGAATCCAAAAGCTTCAAAGGGGGATGCCTCTAACCAAGATGATATAATACTACATAAGGTGTCACCTAGGTAGGGCTATTAGGCCAAAAGAAAGGGCTGGGTACAGAGCAATGGGTGAAGTCATTTCTCACAGTGAGTTTGTGGAAGGCCGGGAAAACTAGCCTCGGGGCAGGCCGCCGCCTAGTCAGAGAAGTATCAACCAGCAGTAGCGCTGGATAGAGGACTTTCTTTTTTAGGGTACTTTATTTGATTTAGGGTCCTAGGCTTTACTTTACAGACTAGAAGAGCGGTAAAGATCAAAGAGAAAGAAAAAGAAGGGCTAAGAGAAAAGGATGGAGCCAGACGAGCAAATCAATTCCAATCTTGTTGAAATAGAGAGTACTGAAAAGTAAGATAGTGGCATCTAAAAAATAGAATAAGCAGGAATAATCAATTAGTTGCAGAAGTAGGACTGAAAGCCTGAGGTTAGGGTAGGGCGGACAGACTCAGGGTCTAGCTTTCATTTTAGGTCTTCATTCTCGTATTTGATGTTCCACTCGTGTACCAAACAAATCATAATTGAAAGATGAAGCGATCGATCAGTTGAGATAGAGGAGAGAAGACAGGGCACTCGATCGATGAGGCAACCTAATTCTACTACTGATTGATCAATCCCAGGGGCTGACTCAAGTCAAGTAAAACGAAAGCCCTCTTCTCTGTCCGCTTCTTCTTTCCGTTAGTCTGATCAACTTTCATGATCCCAGCCCAGCTTGAAGCCTTCTGGCACAAGTGGTAGCCATAAGGCCTAGAGGAAGTTTCTTTTCCAGTAATGGGAGAGGAAGACCATCAACATAGGTAAGCGCTGTAATGTCTCGTGGCGTCAGTCAAGAAGGTACCCTTCTCATCTTTGGGAAAGGGAGATCGGATTGTCATCATGTTCCCTCTTCCGAGGATCACTTCCCTTCCGTTGGTTCACCTCTTATAGATATTGAATCGTAAATAGGTATTTACACTTATGATTCCCGTGATTCCCGGTCTTAATAAATAGCCGGTGAAATTAAGAAGGAATTCATTAGAGCTAGGCGATCCGAATGAGATTTCCGAACATGGATGGTAGGTTTAGTCTAGTAGGTGAAGACAACAAAAGTTGTTTGATCGGAAATTCCATTTACGCCTTAGGAAAGGAAATTCAACAGCCTTCAAACTAACTTAAAGGAAGTAAGGCGCACAGGGGACGCTGTGAAGGAAGCGGCAAGTAAGGGATGAAAAGTCAAGTAAGGGAAGGTAAACTGTTAGGCGAAATGTAGTGTAAGTGAAAGGGATCTTCTTAATTCATATAATACAAGAGGACGAGACAACGGCCTAATTAAGTTATGTCGAGAAGAGTCCGTATAACCTTCAAAAAGATAAACTACGTGGATGAGGGAAAGCCCGATGATAATAGACAAAAGAGGAGAGTCCCATAGATGGGGAAAGAGAAGCACTAAGATGAGAAGATATAACTAGATTCTATCCTCCTGTTGAAACTAAAAGAAGATAAGAAGGGACTTGAAGCTTACAGTCCTTACTCAACTACAAGTACATAGAGAGCAGCTGCCACCTATTTTACTATGCATTGAGCAGATGTTATATTTCAGTTGGCATTAGGAGATAGAGAGCAAAAGGAATGAATCTAGTGTACTTAGTAAAGGCGATCACAAACAAGAAAACCAGAAAGAGAACGAGAGACTCGTATAAAGAGAAAGGAAAGGGGAACTTCTATCAAATCTTCCGAGCCCCTACACTCGGTAGCTAAAAGCTTGTGAATGCGCCTGCTTTGGTTCCTCCTCGTAGGATGAGGACTTGCCTGATTTGGAGGTGATGAGATATTTCCTTTTGTTGCTGTGTGCTCAGTTAGCTATTTTAGAGCATCTTTAGCAGTGATATCAACCTAGCATCAAACACCAAATTCTCAGAAAAAACACCAAACACCAAATCGACCAATATTTGGTTCCAGGTTTGGTGCTGTATCAAATCACTCATGTGGTTTTGGCAAAACCGCGTGGGCTTGGGCTGCTAAATGGGCGTGGGCTTGGGCTTCAATGGGTGCGGTTTTGCCAAAACCGCGTTGCGTTTTTTCTGAAAATTAGAACTGTGGTGCATAGAACTTGAAAAATTATGAGTTGTGCATAGAAGTTAAGAAATTAACATTTGTGCAATTGAAGAAATTAAGAATTGTAATTCAAAATCGAAAAAAATTAAAGAAATTAAAACCTATGATTATGATTATGCAGTCAAAATCTATGATTATGATATAATCATATAATATCCAAAATAATCCAAAACCTATCATATTACATCAAATTTATTTAGCTCTTTTCTTACTTTTCCACTCGATCCCTCTCCTCTCTCTATTTGGGCGTTCCGGCCGCCTCCTCTAAGTTCCTAATCCGAGGCCCGATGATCTTCTCTCGCCTGCGACGCGAGGTAACTACTTCACTGAAGTTCCTCATATCCCTCGATGTTCTTGCGTGTACACTTTTGTCGCATATCCTCATACGCTTTCGAAGTCTCGCATAACGCGACGCCGGGATTGCCGATATGTCTAAGAATATGCCTCCTCTTTCTTGGCTATAATGATACAGGCGCCCCTCATCCCATCAAACATAAGAACCTCGGTTCTCATATCTCTCCCGAATCTTAGCCCGAAAATCCAAGAAAATACAAATGAGTACATATTATATATATAATGAAGAAGATAAATAAAACAATTAAACTCACCATGATATAATCGATCAATATGCTCTAACTTCGAGAAACGAGCATGAGGCACCTCGGGAATGGAAATATAAGTAGTCTCCCCATCCCCACACACACACACGCAAACATCCAAGATTACCGCGCATTACGGAACCGGCCGGCCGATATGCATTCAAAGGTTGTGGGTTGTAAACAAGCGGTATGGCGGATGAGGAATACGTAGTTCACGCCTCATCCCTTCCAGGCCCACAAACTTCGAAGTTGCTAGCCCGACCAACGAGAGGCAACAAATGCAACCCATGGAGACACCTGCGGTTCCACCATCTATAATAATCGATCGCCAGCCTCGCTCAATAACAAAAGAAGACGATCCGCCAAAGACCACCACCGGCATGAACTTCATGAACTTGAATTCTACCCCACGACTTTGCATCACTAACATCCGCATGGGAGCACATGGAACTCCATAACGCCCAAATATCCGCCTCCAACATCATTTGCACACGATTCAAACCTCGACGATCCCGTCTTGGCAAAACAACTCGTGGACGTGACAACACACAAGCATGCTTTGTCATATTGGATCGTCAAAGGCGATGACAAACGCCAAGGTCTCCACTTAATAGATGACAATGATCTAATATCAATTTGAGCCACGAGCCATACAGATATTATTCCTAATCGCCTGTTCTACGAGTCAAGTGAGGCCCCGACCAACTAGCAAATCTAGGGGCGAGTATCGGCAATCATGTCTATGTTAGGACAAAGACATCGAAAATACTCATAAAACCAAATCTCTAAAAATCCCATGAATCCCGCACTCGAGGACTTCTACTTCCGAATGTCTTTGAAGCTTTATCTAACGCCGATATCAATGTGGCATATAATTGAGCTACCCAGTCATAATCTCTCATAGTATGCAAATCGGATACATAAGCATAATATCTCGGTCGTCAGTAGAATGACCATTGGGAAACAAAACATGCCCAATAAAAACATCAAAAAGTCCTAATATAATCGACGAGACCCTCACTACCCTAGAGCGATCAAAGCTAACTCCGCTTCGTGTATCGGGGATGCAAAAGGGTTCCATATATGCAATCTTAATATGAGATAGCTTAATCCCAGAAGAATCATAAGCATCCGCACCCAAACGAAAAAAACTCATAAGCATACTATCCATATTCTCATAATTTGTATGAAAAGGTATCGGTTGGCCTATACCGATACTCAACCCAGAAATCATAGTGAATTCTAGTGGTGTGAACCCTAACTCCGCACAAGGAAAATGAAATGTATGAGTTCTACTCCACCATCTTTCTACTAAAGCTATGACCATTGCCCAATCAGCCTATCAATCAAAATACCCAAAGGTGTATACAAAATACTATCTCTAATATGTACAAACTCATCCAAACTCCTAATAACCTTCTACTACTCTCTAACACCAAGTAAAGCCGATCTAACTCGGTAGTCAACAACATGCTGATATTATAAAAAAAAAATAATTTGTATAAGATAAATAATTAATTGGTCCAACTTAACTAATTAATATTTAAAATATTTAATCAAAACTAATTAATTACCTGAGTATTAGCCACCGCGACTCGACATGTGTTTTGTATCACGTAGTAAGACACAACTTCCATATCAAGTGTTTCTCCAGTGCAAATTGCCAATCAAAGTCGCTCATCCGATACTCCGAAAGACATAGAGATGTCTATCGGTAGGCGACATCCACGGATTCTTCTTCCCCCCAATCGCTTCTCCCCACCAGATTCTACTTCCTCATCGCCAATGTCGCCTCATTAATCGCCAATCATCACCGTCGAAAGGTTCAAAAGGATCCATATCAAATTTTAAGAGTTTAGGTAGGTTTTTGTTTTTTTTTAACTAAAGAGAGGGTTTTATAATTGTGAGAAGAGGTGAAAGTGACTGAACCGCGCGGCTTTGGAGTTGTTTATATAGAAGTAGCACGCGGTGTTCTGAACACCGCGCGGTTTTGCCAAAACCGCGTGGGCTTGGGCTTGTCAGTTGGGCTTTAGTGGCGTGGTTTTGGCAAAACCGCGTAGTTGCTTGGTGTTTTTTTTTATGTTGCTCCTAAAGTTGTTTGGTGTTTTTTTGGTTTGGTGTTTGGTTTGGTTCAAAATTTTGGTGTTTTTTTTGTTGCTCTGCTAAAGATGCTCTTAGAGGTTTAATTGATGGCGATGTGCATCTGCTGTATTGTTCTTTGCTCGTTAAGCAATCCTTTCGCTTATTTTTGAATAAACAAACCGCACTTTATTTTAGGCTTGGGTTGGTTCTCCTGTTGCTTCTGACTCTCCACCTTCAGCCGGGCGATCGGTCCTATGTTAAAAGGGTGATGCACCACGGTACCAACCCCTTTATGGTTCGAATCAAGCGAAAGCAAAGGCATTCCTTTTGGACTAAACCAGCAACCAAGACTTAGCAATGGCGCCCTCCATAAAGCGTAGCAGTTGGTGGAAGGTGGTAGAGGGGGGGCATATCTTACGTGAAGGGGGATTTCAAAGCTGAACTTAGAAAGTTCAGGAATGTTCGGGCTTCACTTCCTAAGTTAGGGGATTTTGGGGCAGGAGAGTGATTTAGGAATTCAATGAAAGAGTTCGTCCTATCATTTTTAGAATAAGATGTTTATGAAGGTCAGTCTATTAATGAAAGATTGGATTCCCGCCCATAGAATTGAACTATATCTGGCTTACTTACTTCACTTCCTAAGTGAGTAGTTGGTTTACTTGCTTGTTGGAATAGAAATTATGGGCTATTCAAAGCATCTATAGAAATGAAGCCTTGCGTTGACGGACCTCCATCTCCATCCCGATTCGATTGGGAGCCAAAGATTATCAAAATGGCTGGTTGAGCCCAAGCTCCTGTGGTCACTTCCCTTGTCTTTCTTTCTGTCCTTTACGCGGCATTAAATCGCAGCTCAGGTCACCCGTTATCGGAGAAGGAAAGAACTCATTTGAGCAAATCAGAAAGGTTATTCATGTGGAGAGGATAGCCAGCCATAGGGAAGGGTGCTGATAATATTCAATTGCCGAAAACTAGATGAGAATAAAGCTGATCCTTGAGGGTTTGTCTAAGTAATGTATAGTATACTTTCTTGGATAAGCAATCCGGTTTAATATGATTAGTTAAAAAGCGGTAGCAAAAGAAAAGGGTTAGAATTCCTTCTCGGAGGTTTATCGTTCCACCACTATCTGACTGTTGGTCTGAACCGTAGGCCAAGAGTGCTCATAGCAAGGATAGGATCAACGCTTGATGTTATATCAGCAGATATTTCCGCTGTCCTTTTCAAGAAATAGATCCCAAGGAAAAAGGTAAGCTAACCGCAAGCTTATTCTCTTTTACCTAGCCCAGAAGTGGAAGCAAGCAATGCCGGCTGCAATCAAAGAGGTGCTTTTTCTCGATCTTATCTCTTGTTTTTATTCCTTTTGACTTCTCTTCTATCTATAAAGTAAATAATGTAAAAGTATCATAGCGCAAGCAGCTGAAGCAATGGCTAAAACTTTAGCAATGTCATTATTTATTTGATTATTTTTGTTTATCTTACTTTTTAGTTGTTGTAACTCCTCATGGATTTCCCCAGGATTCTCAGTAAAAATGCTATTATCAATCATATCTTGTGGTTGACACCCTTGATGCTCTATCAAAAAGCTGATGACTTTATTTGGTAGTAAGATGAGATTGGGGTAGACATCTAATAGAAACTGGGGTACTATTTCCCATAGAATAATGACACCTAACATAGATCCCATTTGTAGCATGAGTTCGATTCTGCTATCGTTGTTTATTAAATCCATCACTTGATAGTACAGACTATCCGCTATCTCCCTGTTTGTATCCATGAGCGAGTACTTAGATTGACTACTTTTGGGTATGCTTAATGCACTTGTGAATTCCCCAGGTTTCCACCTCTTAGGTACAATATAATACCTGCATAACCATTGGTTACTCAGCACCCTATCAAGCAAAGTTTTGTGCCACATCTTTGCATACCACTCTATTCTGAAGAAATCCATTAACCATTCCATGTAAACTTTTTGACTCATACTATGCCTTCTCACATCAAAGGGTAATAGACTAGAATTGATACATCAATCCGGTAACATACTAGAATTGATACACCAATCCGGTAACATACTATGATACCTACTTTGACTATCATTACTACACTTTTGATTACTAAAACTACTCTTAATAGAATTACTACTACTCATACACCTACTAAAAATCTCATATTTAGAATCAATCCTGTTATTTACCAAATGCATATTAAAGAAACTGTTTCCACAACCATTTATTCCAGTTCCATAATAAGAGAAAGATCGTACACTCCAATTTAGACTCCTAGTTTCAATTACGTTCGCAATCATGTGTTTTGTTATTTATTCTTTCTATCTATTAGATTCTTTGTTTTATTGGCGGATATAGATTCTTCTAAATCCTTTTTTGATAATCAGCCTCCCGTTGCCATACCCTGAGATACTATCTCTTCTTTCTAACAACTGAGATAGAAACAAAATAAACTACTCAGAGTAGAAGAAACTGGCTTTGGGGATCTCATTTCCAGGGAGGATTGCGCCAGCGTACCAATAGGATGAATTCCCTTAAGTACGTAAAGATTATTACTCTTATGAGTGTCACCATAGAATAGGTCATTATAGCCCTAACAGAACTAGCTGACCCTGCTGGCTACAAAGGAAAGGGGAACATAGGCTAGTTGGTGAATCAGTCGACTAAGAGATGAAAAAACATTTATTAAATCTATATAGTCATAATCTTACGTTTAAGGCCAGGGATGCTTCTATACCCGTAAGTAGACCGTGTTTGGTAGTTCGACAGTAGCTAGATCGGAAAGAATAGAAAAGTGAAGTATTGGGTAGTTGGTACGAGATCTGGCGAAACATAAATTTATTACACGGGACTCCTTCTAACAGGTTATTTGAAAGCAGTGGGATTAAAAACACCCTTTCTTATTCCCACCCAACCCGTAAGAAGTTTGGAGTTGTTCAGTTGTCTAGGTTCTCCCTATCCATCAGTAGGTGGGACCACCACTATGAAGCAAACGTAGACTTGGAACGGGAATGCCACCCCCCTACTGAGACTGACGTTCAACCGACGACCGGGCATAGCAAACGTAGGAGCAAACTACGGATACTGACTACACGGAACTGGAATCAAGCGCAGACGAGCAAGGGTAGGAATGGAATAAGGGCACCCTTCGCAGGAACCTCTCGCTTGTGGGCTTGCCTGATACTACACCAAAATGAAACACAGACAGGTAAGGATTGAGGTTGACCGCTCCACGGCTATTGGATAAAACCACATAGCTCTCCACTGCATAGGCTACTAATTAGCTCTGATTACACTTACTTGTTCAAAACATCGCTGAAGATTTATAAGGTGTTCAGGGAAACCCCCAAAGTGCCCACATTCGAAGTCATACTGCTTACTTCTCAATACACTGATTGTCTTTGCTCACTAATGGGATAGAGACACTAACCTGATAGCCAGCAGTAAGGGCGAACATGAAAACCCATCTCCAACTAACAGTTCAGGAGTGAAAGGCGAATATATCTCTGCCCCAAATTCCTGGTCATTGAAATGCGATCTCGATAAACGATAAACAGATTCGGTAGTTGACTTGCCTTTTAGAAAGCAGCAAACAAAGAGCTCATTTGCTAGCCGCTCTCTTCCTAAAAGAAAAGTAACGTAAGTGCTCTTCTCTTGTTTGAATTCGGTTTTCTTAGCCTACGCGCGTCAGGTCTTTATGGTCTGG
This sequence comes from Coptis chinensis, assembly GCF_015680905.1. Lineage (NCBI taxonomy): Eukaryota > Viridiplantae > Streptophyta > Magnoliopsida > Ranunculales > Ranunculaceae > Coptis > Coptis chinensis. The sequence continues at coordinate 17,892,978 of NC_141456.1, read as the reverse complement.
TGATGGATGGAAAGAAGTCAATTTAAAGCACTAATTCTGTTCTTTGATCGAAGGTCTCATAGATCTTCTTCAGTGCCTTCTCACTTAATGCTAACCGAGCAATAGCGCTCATCAAGGTAGGTTGCTCGGGTTAGCCACGAAAGCCTTAGCGCGCAAAGGCATAGAGCTCAAACACAGGCTTAGTAACATAACAGATTCAAAGAGTGTAGTTAGCGGCCCTTGCTCCGGGGATTCGGCTTAGTAACCATCTCTGTCCACCTTTTCGGCTTAGGTTACTCAGTCAACAGACTCGGCTTAGGGTTCCAAACCAGTCCTATGGTTTAAGAAGAGCTTCTAAAAGGAGTTGGTGTTAAACACCGATAAGAATTCATTCTAACTAGTAGTTAATCATTACACACAAAAAAGAGTTCCGGTTTCAGTTCAGTCTACGGTCTCCCCACTGGCAGTTGGATATCAATAATCACTTACCCTGTGTTAGTAGAGTGAGGAATGAACGGACTCAAATACAGTTGTCAGGTCCAGCTTCTAAGGAATGAGAATCGGCACCGTTCCTGCTGTGAGAGCTTGACTGATGCTATTCTACCTTGCCTTTTTATTTATTGATGTAAAGTAGGAACGTCCACTTAGAGGTTTCCGAACGGTCACGCTTTACTGCGTTGTTTCATTGGTAGGGGGATATGAGCTAAGCTATACTTGTAATCAAAGGCTGACCCCGCGGAGAACCATCTAATGCTGTACTAGACTAGCTACTGTATGGCGCAAAAAAGAGCACTTAAAGGGAGTGCTTGGTGAATCCAAACGCTTGCGAGAAGCGTCTGTTCCGCTTTATCCAACTCATTTTATGTAAAAAAGAATTTATCCACTGGTATTTCTATGCCCGATCTCTACTCCCCGAAAGGTTACTCTCCTTTCTACCGGGCAAGCTTCATTCATGCCCAACCATCGCGCACAAGAGACAGCCCTTCGGACCTATGGCAAACCAGTATTGTACTCTAGGGCGGTCTAGTGAGAGCAAATGATCAAGCACGAATGTGCCTACTTCCGTACTTCGTTGACTAGTGAAGGTTGCCACTGGGGGTCGCTCATCTTACTCTAGTGTAGCACTCTATGGAAAGATGAATGGTTGTGCTTCACTAGCCAAGTCCATGCACCTACAGCTCGATCTACTAGCGCTCTCTTCAATCCTTCCAGGTCAAGACCTTCGCTTTAAGACAACTTTTCGATGAGCAGATGTTTCGCTCAATTACGATCCATACTCAACGTTTGATGACACAATGCCTCACCTGCCCTCAGCCACACGTCTCTTTCGTTCGCCCGCAACCCACCCACCAAATGGAACTCTGCCCTTTCCAACCAAGGAACGAGCAACAACTGTTTGCTCCTGGGGCCCATCTACACCACATTGACCTAGATCTTACGCTTATCTTTATGTTTCGTTTGATTGATTCGTAAACCTTTCCCCGATCTCTCTGCTGGACCTATCTGCTCTTTCTTTTTTACCCACTTCTATTCTTTCTCCTCTTCTTCTTTTTTTTTATGCCGCTTCTTCTTAGGCTTATGATTGTATAGAATAGGTTGAGGTTGCAGAACTCTTTCCTTGGATTCCGCAGTAATAGGGACTGTTTCAGGCTTATGTTCTAATTCCGATTCAGTTTCAGGCTTAGCTTCTAATCCAGATTCAGTGATCGGAACTGTTTCTGGCTTATTGGATTTCTGAACTCTTTCTTCTCGCGTAGTTGATTCCAGTTCAGTGATCGGAACTGTTTCTGGCTTATCGGATTGAATCTCTTCTTGTTCTTTCATGGCATCACTTCTTGTCCCGAAGTAAGCTTCTTACTTGTCTTAATTCTGATAATGACTCGCTTCCCTGATCGAGTAAGCCGATCTGTCCTATAGTTTAGTTAACATGAATCTCTATGCGCAGAATAGCTCGTTTAAGCATAGGTGTTTACTCAAAAACTTTCACTCGTGTTTCACGCATATTTCTCTTCTAATAAAAGAAAACCGGAAGAACTCCGGGAATCGGTACTGTTTGTTTTGCTTGAATCGCATAGTTGATTCAGTAATTGGTACTCTTTAGCATAGTTGATTCAGATTTCTCTTTCTGAACTCTTTGCTTATCCAGTTCATTTTCTTCTGTTTACATCAAGAATCCGGCTTTTCGCCTACTTCCGGGATAGGCATATTTCTGTTGATTAGCTATGTTTTCATATCCGAAACTTCCCTATTTTCTATCCTAAAGCAGGTTCGACTTACCTATTTATTCAGCTGACAACGCCTACTAGCTGACAGTCTTACTACCCTTTGGATATGGGATATCGGAATCCAAAACTCGTTACTATTTCGTTTGGCGGTCTCTATTTCTATATAGGCTTAATCGCACTTTTAACCAATCCCTGGGACCTGGGAAGTGTCCTAAACAGCAGTTTAATGCGCCTTTGTCTTAGAATACAAGAAAACCGGAATAAGACTTTCTTCTGTATATCGCGAACTGCATCGACTGACAAGTCACTGACCCAAGGATCGTCTTAGATAGAAGCTTACATGTAAGGATTTCCCTTTGGATACCGGTTGCAAGTTCGGATTCTATCCTAAAGCAGTCTTTCCCTTTGGATACTGGGGAATCTGAAACTCAAGAGTTTCGAACTGAACTCACGTCCAGCAGGATACAAAATCTCAATCTATATGCGCAGAATCAGATTTTTAAGCCGGGCCCAGTCCGAAACAGGCGTTTTAGCCTAGAACAAAGACCGATTCCGAAGAAGAAATCTCGGATAAGTGCTTAGCTCAGTCTACCCTTTGCTCATCTTTCTTTATAGTATATAAAGAAAGTAGCTGACCGAAAGCATAGCTTACAGGATTTACCTTCAGAACTATTAGGAGTTAAGACCCGACAGTCAAAAGAAAAAATTGTAAGCAAGCTTACAATTTTGACCTATGCTCTACCTATATGAAATTCATACTAGCTTCGGCTGGGGGACTAGGAAGGACCGAAGGAGACCAAGAAAGCCTTATGAATGAAATGCAATGGCTAGCTAACGAGGTTTGGAGAAAGGAAAGCGAACTTCCGCCGGTCGCTCCGACTTCATCTTCATCTCGAACTGCCGCCTCGACATTACGTTTCCGGTCGGTTGATGGAGCGACAGGTCTGGCAAAGGAGTTAGCTTCACACATTCTATAGTCTGTCTTTCAGGTTGTATGGTCTTGAATGTCTCAAGGGTCCCATGGCTCCTCAGACAGTGTTTCGACTTCAGGGTTAGTAGGAGCCATCATCCCGTCCTTCGTTCTGTCAGGAAGGTTCGGACGCATATTGCCGCGTGGTGAATTAAACCTCCCACCTTTCTTTCGTTCCATCGCTTCGTTCTTTAGCCCATTTGGAAGACTGATCTTGGCATAAGCCCTATTAGGTTACCATTCTTCCTCGCTCCGTACGGTACTTTCTGCTTCCTTTGGAGCTGCTTTTGTGCCCAGTTGATGGAGGACGCAGCATCTCCTAGGCCGATAAGAAATCATTGCTCAACTTTCTAGTGAGTGAGAAGGCTTCGTCTCCGACGTCAAGCTCATAACTGCCGGCCTTTAAAGGAAAAGCCTCTACACCCAGTACGCACAAGACTCTGATCTTTCTCTTTCATATGCTTCAATCAAGGTGAGTTGCAAATCTCTATCCTACCGCGCCTTGCTAAGAGTGGCAGTACACTGATCCTTCTTTGATCTTTCTTTTTGGAATATATATATCCTCTCATTAATGAAAGAGTAGGTCAAAACGGTAGGCTATCGCGCATATCAGCCATTGGCACGGCTACTGGTGTCTCTTCTTTTTGCTTTAAACAGACCGAATACGAGATAGGATCGTAGTGAACTTTGTGGTCTCACCTAAAGAACCAAGGCTTGCTCTGATTATAGTATAGAACCTAGGCCGAAAAAGAGACCTCTTATGGTACAAACTTTCACTCTAGGAAAATGCAACTGAAGATTGGAATTAGAGATTTCCTTTAATCATCGTCCGTCTTAAAAAATCAAAAAATCTTATTAAAAATCAATTTTTTTTTTAAGAGCGTGGGGGAATTTAGTTTTTTTTTGAGACGGGGAATTTATCTCTTTTTATAAACAGAGTTCAATAAGATTTCTTTCACTCTAGGAACCTCTTATTTATGGTACCAATCTTCGTTTTGCGTGGTTATCTATTTATAGTAAAACTAAAAATCTCTAATGGTATCTTAATATCGCCCCGTCTTATCTATTTTTTTTTTAACTAATAGGAATAGGCACTTGATTTTTTTGGGTTTGGGTTGTAGCTAGACGGTGGGCCTAAGGTAGGATAGTAAGTTAGCAACACTACTAATATTTTTTAATCCAAAGTTCAGGGGGGGGCCTAGGCCCAGGCTGGTCCATGAATAGATCCGCCTGTGTGTCATGCTAGCATAGAAATTATTTCTGATGTAGTCGTTTAGCAGGTGTTTACAAGTAGAATTGGGTGCCGCTATTTGGTTCTAATTCTAGCTTAGGCTTTTGTTCTTGGTAAGGAGAAGCTTTACAGCAGATTTGATGTGGTTTCTGTCAAACTTTGATATATACTCTGAACAGTAATTTATCCTTTTTTAGGCCACCCATTTGTGATATTCATTTTTAGGTCGATGAGATTAGAGAAACTGTTATGAAGTCAAACAAAGGGGTTAAAGGAGATTTTTTTGGTAGTTGGAGATGAATGACACAATTTTGTGGTTTGTTCAATTGTTCATATAGGTCAGAAACCATACATTGAAGCATATGAAAAAGGGGAGAGTGGATACTCTAAATTTTGGAGCATTATAATCCTGTTACCATTCCAGATGGATATGGAGGGAGGTGCCATCTTTAATTTGCCAACATCTCTGCTCATGTCTTCTAGTGCTTCAACCATGCCTAACCAAAACCAGAACATCCATCCCTTTTTCATATGTACAAGCACTTGTGCATGGAGATGTTTAGGTTTGAAATTGAGCGGATACAAATTGTTGGGATTATCCATTATTCTTAAGCAATTAGAGAGAGCTGCCACTTGTATCATACCCTAGCTCCCAGCACAATTACCAACTGATTGTTTGTTATGGATGTGTATTTTTTTTTTTTGATGAGAACAGGTAGTGGTAAATTAACTCAGTTTGAAGAGGTTTTTGGAGTTTATAACAACCCAAAAACTTCACTGTGAGTGTGACTCATAAATTAAAATTACATGTTAGTCGTCAGAGTACATGGCTGTAGGATCAGATAGAGGAACATTTTTTTATGGATACACGGTAGGAAAATAGTTTGGTCTGACTAATGTGTGTACTCAATTATTTTTCTATTATTGATACTTATAGTGAGGCAAAAACAATTTAGCTTTGGCAGAGTACTGGTATGTAACTATTACAAATATGTTCTTTTATATTGCTATATATCTTGATGAAAGTTTGTGGTTTTTCATACGTAGTATAATTGTTCTTATACATGAATATATTGGTGCAAATACAGATGCCTGTCTATCAAATGAGCTCTGTTGAGGCGGCTACTCTATCATAGATGGTGGAAGCAATTGTTGCATTATCGTGGAGTGAGTAGACTGCAGACGGGAATGTGTACCCACAGTTGTCCTTTGGGTACTATCTTCAAGAAGTATATTTCTGGATTTTGTAGTTTAATTACCTAGTGTGATATTTGAAATGTGTTCTGTAGGAAAACTCGTCCAAGAAAATAATGAGGTAACAAATGCTTCAACTAATTCTTCATATTAATATTTCTGCATTTTGTAGTTTAAATCCCTAGTATGATCATCTAGAAAGTGTTTTGTATGAATAGTATGTCGGTATGTCCATTCAAATGGATTGACATATGTTAGAACTTAGAACGAGTTTTTAATATTTATCCTTTGCAGTAAGTTGAATTCATTTAGGAAACTCTCCCAAGCCCACTAGGTTTAAGGCCGAGTTGCTTGGCAGGGTACAAGTCATGGATCCACCATTTACCAGGCATGAGTCCTAACCATAGCTCACAACGTACTTCTTTTCAACATCTAATATTAGAGCTATTTCAGGAGTGTTGAGAAACAAGTACAACTGTACGTACAAGATGATGACCAGTGATATCAATTTAGCGGCTTTAGCGCCTGCAATTATCAAGGGGGTTGAACTTTAAAAAGCCGCTTCTGATGTTAGGGGAAAAATCTTAGTGGTTCTAATTAGGGCTGTCAATGGTTTTTGATAACCCGATAATCGATCCAAACCAAACCGTTTGGTTTTGGGTTTTTCTCCATCGAACCGATATAAACTTGAACCGATAAGATGATATTTTAGTAATATTTATGATTAATTTTGTATATGTTTATCAATTGTGTAGTTGAAATTAATCGATTTAATTTTGGATTTAATCGATTTTATAGTTTTTAGTTCGGTTTGATTTCGGATTCTCAATTTTCTTATCGGTTTGGTTTTGGGTTCCTAATTTTTTTTATCGGTTCACGTTTGGATTTTCCAGAATCCGACCCAAACCGATCCATTCAGCTATCCTAGTTCTGATATAAAGTCAACTTAAGTAACTCACATTATACAATACTTAATGCATAACTGATATTTTGGGACTAATTTGAACTTTTGAAGTCTACCAAATAAGTCATTTTGCACTAATCTACATATTATAAGCGCCATTGGAAGAAGAAAAAAAAAAAAAAATCCAACATATTTGCAGGGTGATATTGGACACATTCATAAAAACATTTTAATATCCCATAACTAACTAAAGTTTTTGCCATACCCCAACAACCGTTTCAAACCAATATCTCAATTTGGGGGTATTTCCAATAGGGGCAAAAAAAAAAAAAAATAAAAAATTAAAAAAAACACACACACACACACACACACGCCTTTTTTCAGCAATTTTCTTCTTGTCAATTTGTCAAATTTTGATTTTGATTTTTTTTTCTTCATTCTCATTAGGTTGGTATTCATCCTATTACTTTGATATGATTGATTCAAATCAATTGCATGTTTATTAGTAGGATAAATGTTGTTAAAGAAGAGGTTATTGCACAGCCAATATTTTAATATTACTTCAAGTTCAACGTGGAAGAAGATAGGAGAAAGGTTCTAGATGCAGAGCCAATATTTCTCGCAGGTAAACTGTTTGTTATTGCACAATGGACCCAGGAAGTTGAAGCTCAGAAGAATGAAATAAAATCCCTTCCTATTTGGGTAAAACTAATGGATCTACCAAAAGAGTTGTGGACTGATGATGGTCTGGGGTTTGTGGCAAACCTGGTGGGTGAGCCTAAGAGAATGGATGAGCAAACTAAACGGAAACAAAGGCTTAACTATGCAAAGGTCTCATGGTAGTTCCCATAGACTTTGATTTTAGAACCGAAGTTAAAGTTAAAATCTTTGGGAAAAGAGGTAACTATAAAGCTGGAATATCCGTGGGTTCCTATTTCATGTGCTCTATGTAAAAAATATGGTCACAAAGAGAACAAATGTCCGGAGAAACCCACCCAAGTTTGGGTAAGAAAGAGTACACCGCAAGAAGTAAATAGAGGTTTGAATGTAGGTTTTACATCTAGGGAAATACCAAGTCCAGTGGAGGAAACACCGATGATCCGAGGTTGAAGAGGGACGGGGTTTTTCAGGGAACAAGATAGAGCTACGAGAAATAGTCGCTATAGTGGTATGGAATAACAATGTCAGAAAAGGAAATCTGAAGGTATCTTGTAAGTACACATTAATCGCAAGCCCGGTGAATGCAAAGAATCACGGTGCTTGAATGGACAAGAGTAAATAGCTCGACCAAAGGTACATAGAAGGTAAGGGAAGCAGAAAAAGGGAATAGGATTACTTCTCTTCCCCAACTACCCAATAGCCGAGAAAGAAATATGTACGAAGGGTTAGTTGCTGAAAATGAGGAGGTAGATGATATGGATGACCTATCGACATGAGGAAGAAATGTTTAATGACCACTTGCCTAAAACAAAGTCGAGGCATGAAACGCGTCTTGAGAGGGATTGGTCAACCAGAAAAGCCAAAAAGAAGCAAAAAAATCCAAGAACGTTCTTCGGGAGAAATTGAGCCTACTCTTGCAATGATGAAGAAGGTAAAGTCACTAACCAAAAACAAAAAGAGGTATCTTGAAGATTATACAAAAGAGTTTTGGGACGACACTATGGGACTCACATATGTGTGTTGTGCTTGTGGGTGTTTTTTCTGTGACTATGAGAAAACGCAACTTCATCTTAGGAAAGATCATCCTAAGATAGTAAAGCAATTGAAGGCTAAAAAGTAGGAGATCAAATGAGATGATTCCTATGAATACTTGCTTGTGGTATGTGTAATGTCATTTGTGTGAGGGCTTCATGCCTGTTGTAGTCTTTGTATGCTTCCTTTGTCTTTGATTGGGGCTTATGGATTGAAGGCAGATGGTCCCTCAGGCTATGGTTGATGGGGTTGCTGATTGTGGTTTTATGCCAGTGTAGGGAGAAATCCCAAGTGTTTTAGGTTTGATGCCTTAGGTTATGTGTACCTCCTAATGACCATACTCTTAGGGAGGGTATGTAATGCTTCTCTATGTGCAATAAACAGGTGGGGGTCTGCCTTAACCCCAGCAAACTCTTCAAAAAAGAAGAAGAGGTTATTGGAGAATAAATCAAGATCATTTTTTTTTATAGAAAAAAAAGAACACATAATACCATTTTTTGATAGAAGAAGAAGAATATCTATGGTTTAGTATTGGGTATTTAATAGTCTCGCGATGTATATATTCTAATAAATGAATTGTTTTGTTTTAGTATGCCTAATAAAAAAAAATGAAATTTAGAAACATAATGTGTCTAAAATTATTTTATTTATTTATTTTAAAGTTGAAATATGATAGTGTTTTTTATGGGTGTTTCCAAAATCACCCTATTTCTTAATTCTTTGTTTCTTACCAGATAGCTAGATCAAGAGCTTCCAGAATACATGGAGTGGTTGCTAAGCACTCTAGCTAGTGCTTAATTGCTTGTCATTTCAACATGTTCATGTTATATGTGACCACGTGATCATGTTATATGTGAGTTGGTCGATCGTGAGAAATTGACAACCTAGAAATGAAAGTTTGCAGTATAATGCATTAGAGCACATGTAACCTTATAATGCAGCTGTTTGTTGCATTTTGACGTCTTGTTGTATTATTACCACTATATCGTTGTAGTGAAGAATGAATAATTGCCTTTTGTCATTTTTGCATTTGATCCAAGTGTTTATGAATGAACATCAGAACCACTATCACAATCCATCACCTGTTGGTGCATCATATTTATTTTTCATTATTATTTCAAATCAGGTATATTAATCTTTAGTTGGCAGTTTCCATTTCGTTGGTGATCATGTAGTTTTATGAGTAGAATCGGCTTTCGCTGACTGGTCGAACTTCGAAATCTTGAACCGAAAATGTGGAATGGAAGTATGGAACCATTTGTGCGATTTATACACATATCTTCTTGGTGACTCCCGTTCTAAAATTGTCTCTCTCCTTCCAAAGATCATTTTATTATTTTTGGTAACTAGCAAGTAATACCATTTTTTCCCTATACTTGATTTTTTGTTTAAACCTAACTTTTTCTTAGCTTTCAAATCTGCACAAAACATGGTCTGCCAAATTAACAAATCAAAACTATATCTACGAAATGAATTATTAAGCTTGATGTTTTTATTTATTATTTTTATATTTGTCTTTTTAAATTTACAACAATATGTTAGGAATATACAATTTAATTGTACTTACTCTTTACCAATTTCCAAACTATACAAACCTTTTGTCTTGTAAGTGTCTTGTACTTCTTAATTAAATCCGAGCCTAGTGTAGATACACTATGTCCTTAAGACAGATTTCCCCCCTTACGGTGCTTAAAGGTTGATGGGAAACTGTCTCCCAAGATAAAACGGATTTCCTTCTATATAAAGTTAGCACTTCAATTCTATAGAATCAGCGAACACAACATAATATTTTACTAAGAACAGAGGGAGAAGAGAAAGATCAAAACTCTGTGTGATCTGGTGTATTTTTCTCTCCAAATTCATCTACTATTTATAGGTGAGTGGTGCCTCTTCGAAACAACACAGTGACTCTTGGAAAAAAGTAAGCAACTCTTTGAAAAGTCACATGTTTCGAAAAGACGCACCATTTCGGCATAAAACACTGTTTTGAACCAGTGCCTATTTCGAAAGGTCACACATTTTCGCGATGATGATGCTTTCGTTTTTGAACCAAAGGCACATTTCGAAAGGTCGCGACCTTTTCGGCATAATGCAATCGTTTTAGAACAAGTACATCATTTTAAAAAGGTTTTTCTCACATTACGTACTGTTTCAAGAAAAAACCCATTTTATCTTAAGTGGGATAACTTGGGAGACAAACTACTCATTCATATTTTAATGGATTTGTGCAAATTCATTTTTTTCTAACAATCCCCCACATGAATGAAAATTTGGCTTCTTCTATCATAAATATCCGATTTCTGTTCTTTTACAAATGAAAAGATACCACATCAGGTCAAGTAGCATGGGAGGCCTTGAACTTGCCTTAGTGAAAGACGATCGGATTTAATTGGACGATTAGTAGACTTCAATTAATGTCCTTGAACTGTCAGCGTTTGTATAAACCTAGACAATCATCTTCACGCAATACCTTCTCGAATACTGTTGGTTCTCACGTTTGTGTTCATTTTGGCCTTGAACACTTCTTGGTTTCAGATAGTGCTTTTGAGACATTTGCCTTTAAAATTCTCATAGAAGCGGCCCCACTTCGCACTAACATAGGTGATTTCTATAAAGAGTATCTTGCAATACTCCACTTGGATAACATAACTTTCCAAGATATAGTAAATCATTAAAAGCTTGACTTATCCTGGTTCTCACGGCAGATATGCACTGTCTTATATAGGAATGGGTTAGAGTATAATATTACTCTCCAATGCTAACTGAGTCACAAACATAATTCAGTTGGCCCATTGAACCTAGATCTTGGGATCTCCAGTCAACTAGGTTGGTTTTTCCATTATGATGACTCTTGGTTGGTTATCTCAAAGGCTTTAAGCCCATTCCCCTTGATAATCTTTCTACTTGCTCTCTTGTTAAACCTTTTGTAAGCGGATCCCCAATGTTATCTTTTGACCTTACATAGTCGATTGAGATAACTCCATTTGAGAGCAATTGTCTAAAGGTATTATGTCTACGACATATGTGTCGAGACTTCCCGTTATACATGCTACTCTGTGCTCTACTAATAGCAGATTCGGTCATCCACGGTGTATACACACTTTGCCGGCAATGAGTTGAGCCCAGTTTGGAATATCCTCTAAGAAATTTCGAAGCCACTCTGCTTCTTCTCGAGCCTTGTCCAATGCTATGAATTTTGATTCCATAATGGACCTCGCTATGCACGTTTGTTTTGAGGATTTCCAAGAAACAAATTGCACCTCAAGTGTAAAGACATATCCACTTGTGGACTTTGAGTCTTTAGTGTCGATATCCAATTAGCATCGCAGCATACCTTTCTTTCGAACAATTTGGATATCTTGTATAGTGCAAACCAAAATTCTGAGTATACTTTAAGTATCGCCAAAACTCTCAATATGGCGATCCATTGATCTCTGCCGGATTACTCGATATCGACTTAGCTTGCTCACGAGTATGCTATGTCGCCTTGTCTGATTTCATGACATACATTAAACTACCAAGTATACGAGTATTCTAGTTGAGATATGCTATCTCCAAAGATTTTTAGCTAAATGAAGATTTACGTGAACCGGCGACCTTTTTTTGTGTGATGTTATATTTCTTGAACTTGTCAAGAATCGTCTCAATGTAATGAGATTGTGATAGAACAAGTCCATCCTCCATCCTAGAGATCTTAATTCCTAGGATAACATTAGCGACACCTAAATCTTTCATGTCAAACTTACTAGACAACATTTGTTTGGTAGATTTTATGACATCCATATCACTACCCAAAATTAGCATATCGTCTACATAGAGACAAACAATGACACATCCCTTTTGAGTGCTTTTGACATAGACACACTTGTCACACTCGTTTATTTTGAAACCGTTTGACAACATTACATTGTCAAATTTCTCATGCCATTGTTTAGGTGCTTGCTTTAATCCATATAAAGATTTAACAAGCTTGTAAACTTTCCTTTCTTGTCCAGGAGCAATAACCCATGTATATTTCTTCATCTAACTTACCATTCAAGAATGCCGCCTTTACATCCATTTGATATATCTCAAATCCATGTATTGATGCTATTACTATTAGCATCCTTATGGAAGTTATTCTTGTAACTGGAGAATAAGTGTCAAAATAATCTAATCCTTCCTTTTGTCTAAAGCCTTTGACCACAAGTCTAGCTTTATACTTGTCGATTGATCCATCAGTCTTAAATTTCTTTGTGAATATCCACTTATATCCCAAAGTCTTGGAACCTGGTGGTAAATCCACCAATTCCCATGTATGATTTTGCATTATGGATTCAATCTCGCTATTTATTGCTTCTTTCCAATAAGTAGCTTCTGGAGATGACATTGCCTCCTTGAACGTTTGAGGATTATTTTCCAACAAGTATGTTAGAAAATCAGGTCCAAAAGACGTTAATGTCCTTAACCTTTTGCTACGTCTAGGTTCCTCCTCAATTTCGCTTTGTGTAGGATGGTTACTAGTTGTAGCATCTAAAGTTTTCTTTGTTGAACTTGACTCTATACACATGTTATACGGAAACTTCTTTTCAAATAATGAAGCATTCCTTGACTCTATAATTGTATTAACATGTATATCTTGAATCTCTGATTTATGAACCAGAAAACGATATGCACTACTATTGTTTGCATATCCAATGAATACACAATCAATAGTCTTGGGTCCTATCTTCACCTTCTTAGGTTTAGGGACTTCCACTTTAGTAAGACACCCCACACTTTTAAGAATTAGTAGGAAGTCCGATGACCTTTCCACAATTAGTATGGTGTTTTAAAGCGCCTTTTGTTAGGAATCTTGTTGAGAATGTAATTGGCGAAAAGCAAAGCTTCCCCCCACAAATTTTGGGGTAAACCAGCACTTAACAACATAGCGTTCATCATCTCTTTTAGAGTTCGGTTTTTCCATTCCGCAATACCGTTTGATTAAGGTGAATAAGGAGCCGTAGTTTGATGAATGGTTCCATGTTCAGAACAGAAACCTTCAAAAGGTGATTCATATTCACCTCCTCTATCACTCCTTATAGCCTTAATCTTTTTGCTTAGTTGATTTTCAACTTCATTTTTATAGTGTTTGAACACTTCAATTGCCTTATCTTTACTTCTCAACAAGTAAACATAACTATATCTAGTGCTATCGTCAATAAAAGTAATGAAATACTTTTTACCACCTCTAGTTTGCACGTACTTAAGATCACATATATCTGTGTGTATTAAGTCTAGAGGTTCAGTACTTCTTTCAATGGAATGAAAGGATGATCTGGTCAACTTGGATTCTACACAAATTTCACATTTATGGTGTGGGTCTATTTTTAATTTTGGTATATAGTCCAAATTAATTAATCTACGCAAAGTATCATAATTAACATGTCCTAATCTACCATGCCATACATGTGAAGACTCAATCAAGTAAACAGAAGATTCAACTTTATTGGCGCTCTTTGGTGCAATAGTAAAACAAGACATCCTAAAGAGCCCATCCTGAAGATAGCCCTTTCTCACGAATACATCATTCTTAGTTAGTACAAATTTATCAGAAACAAAGACTAACTTAAAGCCATTCTTGCTCAGCAGCGACCCAGAAACCAAGTTCTTGTGAATGTCAGGCACATAGAGCACCTCATTCAGAGTTAGTTCCTTCCCATAAGTCAACCTCATCACCACCTTTCCTTTGCCTTCAACCTTGGACGTAGAAGAGTTTCCCATAAATAGTTGTTCTTCCTTTTCCACAGCATGATAAGTGGTGAACATCGACTTGTTGGAGCATATGTGGCGAGTAGCACCAGTATCCACCCACCATTCCCTTTCATTTCCAATCATGAGACATTCAGAAACCATAGCAGATATGTTCATGTCATTAACACTGTCAAAAAGCGTGTCCATTGTCATATTGGCTTCAATCTTTTGCTTCTTATACTTCTTTGGCTTGCGACATTCACTTGCCATATGTCCAAATTCTTCCCACCACAATTGTAACACTTGCCCTTGAACTTAGTAGGTGTACTACTCTCTTCACCTTGAGCTTTGTCTTGGTGCTTCCTCTTTCCCTTAGCACTTGATCCTTCCACAACATTGGCCTTTGCCACCATGGGATCCTTGCCCTTCTTCTCAGATAGGCGGTTATCTTCCTCTATCCTTAAATGGACAATCGGTTCTTCAAGATTCATATCTTTGCGTTTATGCTTAAGATAGTTCTTAAAATCCTTCCAAGATTGTGGTAATTTCTCAATCATAGCATCCACTTGGAAAGATTCTCCTAGGGTCATTCCTTCAGCAATGACATCATGGAGGATTACTTGAAGTTCTTAGACTTGGCTTATGACGGTCTTACTATCCGTCATTTTGAAATCAAGAAATCTGCCAACTATGAATTTCTTCATGCCAGCATCTTCACTCTTGTATTTCTTGTCCAACGAATCCCAAAGTTCCTTAGTAGTCTTGAACACACTATACACATTGTATAATGAGTCAGCCAACCCACTAAGGACATAATTTCTACACAAGAAATCAGCATGAAACCAAGCATCCTTGGCCAAAGCCTTCTCCTTGTCAGTTTCATCAGGGCTTACATCAGGAGCCTTATCCCATAGAAACCTTGCCAAGTTCGGGGTAGTCGATAAAGAGCATCTTCTTACATTGCCGGTTGAAATCAGTTCCATTGAACTTTTCAGGCTTCTCCCCATGAGGAATAGAATGGGAAACAATAGTAGAACAATAGCTTGGCCGAGAGTAACTCGGTGGTGTTGCCATATTCGAAATATAACTACACTTTGTTATTTCCTTAAACCAAAAGAAAAGAAAAAATGAAACAAATTCGTTTCGGTAAAAGAAGAAGAAAAAAAAGGAATCATCTTAAAGTTGTTAGGAATATACAACTTAATTGTACTTACTCTTTACCAATTACCAAACTATACAAACCTTTTGTCTTGTAAGTGTCTTGTACTTCTTAATTAAATCCGAGCCTAGTGTAGATACACTATGTCCTTAAGACATATTTCCCCCCTCACGGTGCTTGAAGGTTGATGGGAAACTGTCTCCCAAGATAGAACGGATTTTCTTCTATAGGAAGCTAGCACTTCAATTCTATAGAATCAGCAAACACAACATAGTATTTGACTAAGAACAGAGGGAGAAGAGAAAGATCAGAACTCTGTGTGATCTAGTGTATTTTTCTCTCCATATTCATCCACTATTTATAGGTGAGTGGTGCCTCTTCGAAACAACACAGTGACTCTTGGGAAAAAGTAAGCAACTCTTTGAAAAGTCATATGTTTCGAAAAGACACACTATTTTGGCATAAAACACTATTTCAACCGCCCTATTTCGAAGGTCACACCTTTTCGGCATGATGCACCGTTTTCAACCAGTCATTTCGAAGGTCGCACCTTTTCGGCATAATGCACTGTTTTGAACAAGTGCATCATTTTGAAAAGGTTTTTCTCACATTACGTACTGTTTCAAGAAAAAACCCATTTCATCTCAAGTGGGGTAACTTGGGAGACAAACTACTCATTCATATTTTAATGGATTTGTACAAATTCATTTTTTTCTAACACAATACACCTACAAATTGAAGAATTAGCTTCCTTCTACAGTTTAATTTTTAATCTAAGAAGACATGGGAAATAATAAAAGAATAAAAATAACGATGAGAATTAGTGGTAACACTTTATTTAGGTTTGTTTTTTTTAGTTCATCGAATTATCGAAAGGAAATAAAAAAAATTTGTTTTTTGAAAAGTCAAACTTATTTACTTGCGTGGCACCAAGAGTCTTAACGAAAAAGTGTGTTTACCGTTAACATTTGTGTTTGCGTGCCTATTTTTCATGAGGAAAACAAGATTATCATATGTAGAGGTGTGGATTTGTATCTATGACCTAATGTTGAGGTTGATAGGGAATGGCTGCACTCTTTCTTGGGATAAGAGTTGCCTACGTACCAAGTTTCTTGAGTGAACTTGAATCAAGTTTTTCGTAGTTCATCTCTCTCTACTTATAGATGTTTGAGCTGACCTTCCTTATTTGCTCTAGGCCGTTATCAGGTATAAATCCATATTTTGTGTTATCTTGATGATTCGTCATTACTTCTGATATTACAAAGTAAATGTCTCCTTGATTTGTGCGTTGATTGAGCTTCAGGATCGCGGTGTGCTTTCATATATGGCTGTGTTTGATATTTGGGACGACCTGAGTTTAGAACGACCTGAGTCCTGGTGGCGTGGTACGACTTGGTGATGTACGAGCTGTGAAGATATGACCTGGTGTTTGGACACGTGTGTTGTAGTGATATGTTTGAGAACGGAGGGTACTTACACATCCACCTTTATTCTTTACAGGTTGTTTGACTCGTTAAGATGAGACGGTTTGAAAAGAATAAAGTTGAAATAGTGAACATGTGTGAACTTTTGAAAATTGAGAATTTTGGAAATTATACGGGAAAAAGGGATTTCTGATTCGTGGGCCCAAGTTGCGGCGGATTTGTGGGCGAGGTAAGTTGGTTATGATTGTGTTTTGTTAGGGAATGCAAAACATTTTGCCTTTTTCGAGGTTTGTGCAGTTGAAGGGTTTAGGGTCTGGCGGTCTTTCATTTCTTCATTCTATCAACACAAAGGAAGAAAAAAGCAGAGAGAAAAAAAACCAAAAACTTTCCAACTTTTCGTCTTCAGGTGCGTCTCTTTTAATCTAAAAAATATGATCTTTTTGTTTTCCTTTTTGCTTTCGTCATATCGATTACTAGTGATAGTTTGAGTGGGGAAGTTGCCTTGGATTAGTAGAGAGAGAGAACTGTGAGTGATGGAGATGGTGGTGTTAGGGCACGTAGTGGAGGTGAGGCGTCATCGTCTTCCTCATTAGAAACGAAGATTGAGGAGGCGGTATCTAGGTCGGTGTTT
Source organism: Coptis chinensis (assembly GCF_015680905.1). NCBI lineage: Eukaryota > Viridiplantae > Streptophyta > Magnoliopsida > Ranunculales > Ranunculaceae > Coptis > Coptis chinensis. The sequence goes on along the minus strand of NC_141456.1, from coordinate 17,875,857 downwards.
GATAATTTTGGGGATTTGAGAAGGGAGTTTGGGATTGAGAGTCCCGATCTGATGATAACGATCTGGGTGATGTGAAGAATGTTTTTGGTTCAGACTATGTTCCTCGAGATGGTGGGGTTGAGATTACTGTTCTCACATCTGACCTTGGACGTTCTGAACTTTTTTGGGAAGGCACCCTTGCAATTTGTGGGTAATAGTTGAAGGGTGTTTCATATTCTGGATCTATTGAGACAAAGGGGTTACAATATTTGTTTGTTTGACGTGCTTGAGCATTTTACTCTGAAAATATCTTATGCTATGAACTTTGGTTTACAAGTGATGAGAGGTAAATCATCGGTGATTGTTGGTGTGAGTAAGGAGGAATGGTGACGTAAGCCTTTGTTGATTGTGGGGAGTTATTATCCTCCTGGATGTGGTTAGAGAATCGTTATCTGTGTAGGTCATTTTCATGTGTAGGTCGTTTACTTGTATAGGTTGCTTGTTTGTGTAGGTTGTTTTCATGTGTCGGTCGTTTACTTGTGTAGGTTGTTTGTTTGTGTAGGTCGTTTGTTTTGGTTACGAGTTGATATGATTACGTTCTGACATTTGTTTGTTTTGTAGAGGTCGTAATTCGTGGTCGTACTTCTATAGGGGCTATTGAAGAGTTTGTGAGGCTGAGTTGGGAAAAAAAAGCGTCTTTGTTGGAAGAGGTTGCACATTACTTCAAAAGACGAGGTGGTGCGAAGATAAACTTGAAGAAGGCTGAGCAGAAGAAGAGGGCTTGTCGGCTGATTTGTGTTGACTCTGATTCGGACTCAACTACTGAAATGGGGAGAGATGAAGGGTCAACTGCTAGAGGGAGGAGTTCAAAAGGTGGTAGTGTTGGGGGAGTTGGTGATTCTCCCGCTCCCTTTCATAGGCCTCAGTTGAAGAGGCGAGCCTGAGGGGGCTAACAGGACCCGAACTATTATGGTGGAAGGTCGTACTTCATTAGGTCGGGCTCCTTTGAAGAGGATGAACCTAAAGGAGCTGGCAGTGGATGTTGGGGTGGCTGATGCTAGGAGCAAGAAGAAGGCTAGTGACACTGAGCCAACTACCCAAAAATGCAAAAGGTCCGGGAGTGCGGGCCAAGGTGGTAAGGTTGGTGAGTCTGACGTTCTAGATAGAATGGTCACCTACTATGACCCAGTGAGTGGGTTGACACAGCTGGTGAAGAATAGGGACTGTAGTTTCAAGTCTTCACTGGTTGCGAATGGGCTACTGGAGAGTATTGCCCTAGATAGAGATAGGCATCAGCTGGAGATTGGGAAGGATCTGGAGGCGAATCTGAAAGACATGGATCGCTCGATCTATTTTGTAAGTGTCCTTCCAATCTGAGTTTTTGTTTTGTGCTTTGAGTTATTTCTTTTTAACTTATTTTGTTGGTTTATCAGGTTCTAGCTATGTATAGGAAGCTGAGAGAGATGACAACCATCTCTTGCCTGTACAAGAAGGAGCTGGAGGTTGCCAAGGAGGCTTATGACAAGCTGTTGGCTATGCAAGAGGTTGAACAGGCTGAAATGGTGGGGCTGAGGGCTCAAGTTGGGGATTTGGCTAGGAAGGTGGCCTTATTGCAGCCATCTCTTGATGCTTCGAGGGTGGAGGTAACACATTGGATTGCTGAGTGCAAACAATCACAGGCCGTTACTGAACGAGCTCAGAATGAATATAACAACCTAGTCGATCTGGTAGAGAGTGATGATGCCTACGTTCTGGTGGATGATTACATGGAACTAGAACGTAAGTACAAAACCCTCAAAAGGTCTGTTGAAAGTGGGGCAACAGTAACTGTAGAAAGTACTGTTGTAGATGCTAGTAGACGATCTGATCTACCAACCGACCTGGGTGCTGCTCCAGCTACTCAGCCCACTGAAGATGCTGCCGCTGAAGTACTTAATGCAAGTGGTGATCCGACTAATGGCTCTGTTGGTGAAGAGGGATGTCAACTGGATCCCTTGAATGTGGAGAATCTGCCTCATGTCAACTGATTGTGCTCTTCTTGTAATTTGATTGATGATGGATCGGATGAAGTTTTTGAACTATATTTTATTTTGTTGTTGATACTGATAACTTTTATTTTTGATGGGGATGTTGAGGTCATTTTCTCAGGATAACCTGGGGGGCTCTAGTATCTAACCGAATTTATAGTAAGTAAAACTATTTTAATTACTTACTTGTTTTGAAATAAGATTGTCTGTGAATTTTGTATGAGTTTGATTGCTTCTCCTTCTTTTTGTTTTGTTATTTGACGACCTGTGATGCATAGTAGTATACTCGACGACCTGTCGTACTTTGGTAGATCGTCTAATGCTTGTAGGTCGTAAGTGTTTGTGTACGACCTGATAGATGCGCGTAGTTGGCACCTAGGTTTCTTCGTGTCCTTAGGTGTGTGTATTGATTGAGTGGTTCCTTTTGGGGGAACTATTTATTAATTGTTGACTTATAATTAGCCTTTGAGTGGTAACTATAGTTGAGTCAAACTTAACCCTTTCAAATGCCTTAAGTTAACTTGTGGTCCTTTTGGGGGTATATTGGATTGTATTTGACTGATAATTAGCTTTTGTATTGCAATTATAGTTGAATCGTTCTTAACCCCGGCGTTGGTGTTAAGTTGATTTGCTGTCCTTTTGGGGGACCGTAGATTGAATTTGATTGATAATTAACCTTTGCGTGGTAATTATAGTTGAGTCGTGCTTAACCATGGCGTTGGTGCTAGGTCAGTTACTTTGATATCCCAGATCGGGTAGTGAGTGCAAGATGTGTGGTACTCATGTGATGCAAGGAGAACACTTATACGCAAAATGCTGATGAAATTTTATTTATATTGATTGATACATATGGAGAAAAAATTATTGATAAAAGCACTTTAGTAGAGTTGTATTCCAAGGTCGGGGAAGCACATCACCGACCTAAGTTTTGATCCAGTAAGCTCCATTTCCAACAACTCTATGCACTATGTATGGTCCTTCCCACGTTGGGTCAAGCTTGACTGGTGCTAAGGTCTTTTTGGGACTAGGTCGCCAGCTTGGAAAGTTCTTGGGACGACCTTCTTGTTGTAAGCTCGTTGGATGGTTTGGTGGTACCGAGCTAGAGATATTGTAGTGGTTTCCCTTCGCTCTTCTAGGAGGTCGACTTCTTTGGAAAAGATGTTGTCGTTTTCTCCTGATTCGACGATGTCAGAATGTGTAGTTGTGATTGTAAGTTCTGATGGTATTATTACTTCTGTTCCGAAGCAAAGTGTGAAATGAGACTCATTGGTACTGGCTCGGGATGTTATTCTATATGCCCATAAGATGTTCTCGAGTTGTTCTGGCCATTGGCTTTTCTTACTCTCCAACTTATTTTGGAGATTTTCTTTGATGGATTTGTTTGTGGCCTATGCTTGGCCATTGCTTTGTGCATATCTAGGTGTAGAAAATGCTTGAGTAATGTGCCATTTTTGTAGGAATGCCTTGACTTGTGTGCTGGCAAATTGGGTTTCGTTGTCCATGATAAGGGCGTGGGGTAGACCAAATCTTGTGATGATATTGGTCCATATGAAATTGATGACATGAACTTCCTCGACTTGAACAAGTGGTATTGCCTCAACCCATTTGGTGAAGTAATCTGTGGCTGCAAGGACGTATTTGATTCCTGCTGTCTTTTGTGGGATAAATGGTCCCATGATGTCTAGCCCCCACATATAAAAAGGCCACGGACTGGCTATGTTGATCAACTCCCGTGTCGGACTTAGGTGGTTGTGACCAAATGTTTGACATTGGTGGCTTTTGAGAACATACTTCTTTGCCTCGATGTGCATGTCTGGCCAATAATACCCTTGGGTGACTGTTTTATAAGCTAGCGATCTTGCTCCTGCATGGTTGCCACATTCACCTTTGTGAATTTCATAGAAAATGAGTTGGCCTTCGTATGGAGTTATGCACCTTAGGTGCTCCTGCGGATTTACAGAACAATCATCCGTTGATCATGGTGTATCTAGGAACTCGAAATTGTATGGCACGAGCATTCCTTGCTTCTGCTGGGAGCTCGCCATGTAAGATAAATTTCAGAAATGGGCATATCCAAGATTGAGTGATGTCTTCTTCGGATGAGGATTGGAAATCAGTGAGGCTGTTGACATTTTCTTGTTGGTAGGCGGGCCTCTCTAAGACGTCAATGTAAATTGTGCTAGGACATACATCTTGGGTTTTGAGGCTAAGAAAGCCAGGCTGTTTGCATGTCTATTATTCTCTAAGGGAATATGTTCCAAGGAGAATGTTGTGAACGAGCTGATGATATCATTGACAACCTGAGCGTACTTGGCTAAGTTTGCTCCATTTTTCACATACTCTTTGGTGATCTATTTGATGATTAGTTGTGAGTCACTGTAAGCTTTGAGCTTTCGGACTTGTAATTGTTGTGTCATGCGGAGGCCTTTGATTAACCCTTCATATTCCGCTTCATTGTTAGATGTTACGAAATCGATCTTGATTGACTTTTGTAGCTGGGTTCCTTCTGGTAAAGTTAACACAGCCCCTAGACCACTACCACTATTGTTGTTGTTGCAAGCTCCATCTACGTAGAGGTGTCATGTGTCTGGGGTGGTTGGTTGATGGAGTGAAGTAATGTGCTCGGGTTCTCAGTTGATATTTTCAACGGGAAAATCAGCAAGGAAGTCGCCAGCGACCTGACCTTTGCGAGACGTTCTGGGAAAAAATTCGATGTGATGTTCTCCGAGTTCTTCAGCCCATTTAGCCATGCGGGATGTTTTGTTGGTGGAACTCAAGACCTGCTTAATGGGTACATCTGTTAAGACCTTGATGCCGTGAGCCTGGAAGTATGGTCAAAACTTGCGAGCAGAGTATAACAAAGATAACATTGTTTTCTCAATTGGAGAGTAATGTTTTTTTTAATCTGCTAATGTCTTGCTGGTGAAATAGACTGGTTTTTCGACTCCCTCGCTTTCGCGAAAGAGGACCGAGCTGATGGCAAAATCGGTAGTCGCAAGGTAAAACCCTAGTGTTTCTCCTTCATTTGGTTTGGACAGGACGGGGGGAGTTGATAGGTAAGCCTTCAGGTCGTTGAAAGCTTTGTGGCATTCGTCTATCAATGTGAATGTTGCGCCCTTCTTTAGTATTTGCAGGAACGGTCTGCATTTGTTAGATGCACGTGAGATGAATCTGTTGAGAGCTGAAACCATGCCAGATAGCTTGTGTATTTGTTGTTTGGAAGTTGGTTCTAGCATTTCAAGGAGAGCTCATATCTGTTATAGGTTTGCCTCAATGTGTCTTTGTGAAACGAGTTATCCTAAGAATTTCCCTGAGGCTACTCCAAATACACACTTTGCTGGGTTGAGCTTCATCTTGTTTTGGCGTTGTTTCGACCAAATATGATCAAAACACTAGATGGTGACGAAATAGATGAATAACGTAGAAAAGTAGTGAGAAAAGTTATGGTGATTGAGTGAATGATGAGACTGTACCTTTCGGTTGACTACGTACCCAAATTATCAATGGGATCAATTCTCAAGAACGTAGTTCTGTATGATAAATAGTTTGGTATTTATATAGGTAGAGTAGAGAATCCTTGTAGCCCAAGAATTCTTGCAGCTTAAGTAATTGTAATTGAACCTGACTCTTAATTGATAATTATCTCTTTGATATGAAACGAATCTTGACATAAATTAATGTACGTAAGTTGCAAGCCATGTGGCTAGGGTTCAGCCCTAGACACATGAGTTAATGGGCATGTACATCAATCCATGGTATTGTAAATTGGGTCTTAGCCCTGTTGATTAAACGAATAAAGATGAGACCCCTACCAATGGACATTTGCCACGTAAGTGGGGGTCGAAACACCGCCCCCTCTTTGGCATGTGAACGAAGTTCGTATGACAAAGAAGAGAAAAAAGAAAAATTGAAGTAAGAAAAACGAGAGCATAGAAAAACGAAAATTTATGCGTTTGACACATAATTTCTGTAAATGCGCGTAAATGAAAGTGAACAAAAATATTTAGGGAAACCAATATGAAATAAATTTAATATAAATTTTTGTAATTTATTTATTTTGAGTAGGATGCAAAATTTTAATTGGAGAGAGGGAAGTGAAATAATTGTTCAAATATCGAAATTGAACTTTGAATGTCAACCCATGTGAAAAAAAAACCAGGCGGAAGGAATAAGTGTTGGTGTCTGGAACTTTGGACCACAATACATGTGGCGTGAACTAATTTTAGTATATAGGAATCCCATCTCAAAAACAAGACTTGGGATGGACTCGGAATAATATTTGAACTTATCAGAATTGCCTATATCTTAACATATCTTCAAAGGAAAATAAAAAAACGAAAAACTCTCAAAGGGAAAAGAAAAAGAAAAGGAAAAAGGGTTGTCTTCTCCTTAATTTCAACGACATCATTGTGAGCCTACTCAATTTCCAATGACAGCATACCAATTGGCTCCAAACGGTAGTATTTTCAAAGATTCAGTACCTATTCCGTCGATTGTTTCGATTGTCTTCCGAACTCACTCTATTGACTATAATGGACTCACTAGGAACGAACTCTACGAAGCCTTAGAATTATCTTTGAGCAAAGGTGATACAAGAATTCCAAAGGCAATCAACACAGATGGATATGACAACAGAGATGAAGGCAGATGCCATTGATGATGCTTTAGACGATGACGAAGCTAAAAAGGATACGGACAATCGAATAAGTTGAAATCAAATCAATCAAAATTGGTTATGAATCAAAATTGGTTATGAAAAGTAGTGGGGGTTTAGTTGGCTTTGATATAGGACAGTTGGTTGATGATATTGTTGTGAGGACAAAGCAAATTGCTGATAGGAAGAGTGTACTTGGTATTAGTGGGTGGTGGTAATCTGTGATGAATGTGAGGTGGCTCGAAAAATTATTTAAGTGTGATCAAACTACTGAAAATCTTGCAGAATATGGCTGCGGTGTCAATGCTTTTCGATAGCATGAAACAATTATGTCAATATTGTTTATTCAGAAAGTCTGACGAAAAATTGTGTATTATATTTTTGTCACAGGTTGAAGCGGCGACATAATAAGTAGAATGTATTCACAAAGAGTTGACGGGAAAAAGTTTCGTGCAGAAAGGTGTCAATTAATATCGTAGAAGAAATAAAGAAGTTGATAGAAGCTTCGTTGAGAAACATCAACTCAATACCTTAGAAAAAATAATGAAGCCGTCGGAAAGTTTCAATTCGCTCGAAAAGATTCGCGTAGAAAAATCGGCTCAATGCCTTAAGAAAAAAGAATGAAGCTGATAGAAAGTTTCCCTCGAAAAAATCGGCTTAATGCCTTAGACAAAAGAATGAAGCTGATGGAAAGTTTCACTCGGAAAGTTTTGCTCAGAAAATTTCTCTTAGAAAGATCGGCACAATGCCTTAAAAAAAAATGAAGCTGATGAAAATTTTTGCTAGAAAAATTTCTCGTAGAAAGATCGGCATAATGCCTTAGAAAAAATAATGAAACTGGCGAAAATTTTCGCTCGAAAAATTTCTCCTAGAAAGATCGGCACAATGCCTTTGAAAAAATGATGAAACTGTCAAAAATTTTCGCTCGGAAATTTTTTCGTAGAAAGATCGGTAGAATGCCTTAGAAAAAATAATGAAGCTATCAAAAAATTTCGCTCGAAAAATTTATTGTAGAAAGATCGGCACAATGCCTTAGAAAAAAAAGGCTTTACGCGCGAGCGGGAAAAATAAAAGAACCGGATTGTAAAGGAAATAATGATAGAGAATGTCGGGGTGACTATTCGAAAAGCAATGGCTAAAGAAAAAGTGTCGTTCACCGTGGATGAGCTCGAAAAATACTTTAAGCGGTGTCAATGATTGTCGAACAGCATTAAACAGGTATGTTAGTATTTTTTATCAATTATCTTAAAACTTTAGTTAAGCCTGAAAGACTGATGAAAAGATTTGTATTTTTATCACAGGTTGAAATAGAGGATCTACGAGCAAAAGATATTGACGAAAAATTTCGAGTGGAAAGATCTCAATGCCTTAGAAAAAATAAAGAAGTTGAAGAAAGGTTTTGCTCAGGGTGATCGCTCCGCAATGTCGTAGAAGAAATAAAGAAGTCGGAGAAAATTTTCACTCAGAAAAATCGACGAAAAGTGTCTCTCAGAAATATCGGCCCAATGCCTTAGAAAAAATAATGAAGTTGACGGAAAGTTGCGTTGAGAAAGAGTGGCGCAATGCCTTAGAAAAAATATTGAAGGCGGAAGATAGTTAACCGAAAGTGCTAAGCGGAGCGAATGCAGATTTCAAAGAAGAAAACGAAGATTTAATCGAAGGATCGTAAGACAATTGACAGAGACAATTGATTAGGTAATTGTATGAATGTAATACCATAGAGCTAAAATTTCTTTTGATGAAAAATAAAAATAAAGTATAGGTTTGCTATTGGATATTGTTGTTGTGACAGATAACATACATGTGGAAAACTGACAATGTTGTGGATTTATATAGTTTAAATGAAATAGAACGAGACGCCCCCATGTATAGAAAAACGCCCCCAATGCTAACTTAACTTGGCAAAATTAGACTAAGCGAGCGTAAAAACATTCAAACTTCGACTGACAAAACAAAATGCGGTAATTTAGTCAGATATTGTCGTAGTGATAGTAACGGACTAAGCAAGCGTAAAAGCATTCAAACTTAGACTGACGAAGCTAAATGTGGTAACTTCATCAGATTTTGTCGTAGCGATAGTAACGGACGAAGCAAGCGTAAAAACGTTCAAATTTAGACTAACGAAGCTAAACGTGGTAACTTCGTTAGATTTTGTCGTAGTGATAGTAACGAACTAAGCGAGCGTAAAAGCGTTCAAACTTAGACTGACGAAGCTAAACGCGGTAACTTCGCCAGATTTTATCGTAGCGATAATAACGAACTAAGCGAGCGTAAAAGCATTCAAACTTAGACTGACGAAGCTAAACGTGGTAACTTCGTCAAATTTTGTTGTAGCGATAGTAACGAACTAAGCGAGCGTAAAAGCGTTCAAACTTAGACTGACGAAGCTAAACGCGGTAACTTCGTCAGATTTTGTCGTAGCAATAGTAACGAACTAAGCGAGCGTAAAAGCGTTCAAACTTAGACTGACGAAGCTAAACGCGGTAACTTCATCAAATTTTCTCGTAGCGATAGTAACAAATTAAGCGAGCGTAAAAGCGTTCAAACTTAGACTGACGAAACTAAACGTAGTAACTTTATCATATTTTGTCGTAGCGATAATAATGTTGCGATAGAAACAAAATGATACCATTATAACTGAAGTGAAAGAAATACTTTATTGAGCACCAAATCTTGAAAAGTGCAAAGATAATAACAGAAAAAAAACTATTGAACTGGAAACAGACGAACAAATGTTTGTCTAGTTTTTTGTTCAACTTGTCTATTTTGTCCGCTCCCTTAGTAAAATAATTTGTTACAATGAGCAAGAAACGAACATTGCTTAGGCTGTCGGAAATAAACTAACAATGTCAAGGACCTATTTTGCAAATGACCAAGGTTTATGGATTAGATGACGGTTCATCGCGGGAAGTTTGACCCATATCACATATCATGTTTTTGACAAGGCATACAGTTCTCGGACAAACGCTTAACATCCTTTGGCATGTATGGCCACCAATACCATTAGGTCATTGCTATGTGAGTGAGACTTCACCCCCAGGAGTGGTGTTCACATAGTCCTGAATGAATTTCTTCGAGGCCTAGTAAATCATTCGTTCTGCCCAAACAATGAAGGATAGGATTGAGACTTGTGCTACTGCGATAGAATTTTTGGTCATCAAGAATTTCGGAGCATTAACACCTGTATGATCGTTGTTGGTAGATACCGAGATATTATCAGTGCCAAGCTCATTGGAATCACCTGACAGCATAAGTGGTTAATCCAATGTTGTCGTGACAGCGATGACTTGATTTTCCACAGATAAGTGTGAGATAGAATCAGGATATTTTACATCATAACGCGGATACTGTACAATACTGATAGATGTAAAATTTCATGCAATTCATTAAACTAAGTCCAAATAAACATCCATTCTATCATCGCGAGCCGCATATTATCATTCAAAGTGGCTAGCGATTAACTTAAAATAATTAATCATAACTTAGTTGCCCCCAGCTGAAGAGTTGTGTGTATACCACAAATAACAGTTCCATATTCGGCCATATAATGTGAAACGTCAAAACCCAAATATAAAGACCTCTCAATTATGTCTTTATTCAGCTTTAAAATGACAAAACCAAGACCGGAGCCAGACTTATTATGCAAACTATCGGTATAAATCTAACAATCAGCTGATATATCTGATAAGTATTTCAAGTCATTGCCCCCGAGAGGTAATGACAATTAGGGATCGACGGGTTCCTCATCGAGTAACGCGTTCGACATAAGAATATCATCGATAAGAAAATTAGTCATTAGCGAAACCAAAGTTTGTCTCTTTTTAACTGTATGAGTGTTAGAGATAATGTTGTAAGAGCTAATGTAACTTTTCCATTCTGCGACTTGATCCGTAGACATTGCGAAAAAACTTACGCAGTGGATATTTGATAAGTATAAACTTCGACTATTTCTTCTTTGAAATAAGCTTAAGACGTCTAACATCATGAAACAAGGCCAATGCAATTTTCTCAAAACAAGAATGCCTCCATTCAGCTGATATAAGAGCCGTACTAACAAATAATATAACACGACCATCGTCACTATCAAACGACAATGGACAAATATGAATTAGATACGCTTTGCTGAGATTCATGAAAAGTAACCATTTCGAAGTCCGTCTTGAGCTCGTGGGTAAACCATTACGAACAATGAAAATCTAATCATCACCGCTTAAACGATCCCACACGCAACTATGTTATTGGCGTGTGTTACGTTGTGGTGTGACAGATACAACACTATTTTTGAGAACTCGTGGTTTACTTACGTTATGAATAAAAGGAATCTCATCCTCACCACGTAAACGATCCCACATGCTACAATGTCATTGGCGTGTGTTACATTGTGGTGTGACAGATACAACATTATCTTCGAGAGGAATGGTTTGTTTCAGACGACATTTGTAGTAGTTGTTATGTTTGTCATACACTCGTGGACTTTTAAAGAAGTGTTTCTCGAGATATATGACTGACATTATCCGCAACAGATGACGAAGAATCGTCAAAGGCAATAGCTTCATGCCGAATAATTTGACGCATCGGTAGAACGATAGCCGGGTCGCATGCAATCGGGTCTTGAAAAGGAATATGAGGGAGTAGTCCGATACCGCTAGGTTGACCTTGAACCTCACATTCGCGATAATCGTCAATAAGTGCATCGAGAACTTAGGCTCGTCGAGTATTCGTCATAACTTTTGTAGAATGTGATCGTCGGTTTTAAATAAGAACCGCAGACGACGCCAATTATGTTTCGACCAAATATGATCAAAACACTAGATGGTAACGAAATAGATGAATAACGTAGAAAAGTAGTGAGAAAAGTGAAGGTGATTGAGTGAATGATGAGACTATACCTTTCGGTTGACTACGTACCCAAATTATCGATGGGATCAATTCTCAAGAACGTAGTTTTGTATGATAAATAGTTTGATATTTATATAGGTAGAGTAGAGAATCCTTGTAACTCAAGTATTCTTGCATCTTAAGTAATTATAATTGAACCTAACTCTTAATTGATAATTATCTCTTTGATATAAAATGAATCTAGACATAAATTAATGTACGTAAGTGGCAAGCCATGTGGCTAGGGTTTAGCCCTAGACACATGAGTTAATGGGCATGTACATCAATCCATGGTATTGTAAATTGGGCCTTATCCCTGTTGATTAAACGAATAAAGATGAGACCCCTACCAATGGACGTTTGCCACGTAGGTGGGGTCGAAACAGGCGCAATCTTTCAAAGGCTTCTTGTAGGTGAGAAATGTGGTCGCCAGCCTTTGCGCTTTTGACTACCATGTCATCTATGTGGACTTCTATAGTGTCGCCCAGCAAGTCCTTGAATATTTTCGTGACAAGTCTCTGGTAGGTCGCACCGACGTTCTTCAAGCTGAACGGTAGAACATTGTAGCAGAACGTTCCTTGTTCAGTTATGAAGGACATTTTTTCCTGGTCTTCTTCTACAAGTGGTATCTGATTGTATCCGCTATATGCGTCCATGAATGATAAAAGTTCATGACCGCAAGTTTGATCTACTAGTATGTCAATCCTGGGTAGGGGGAAGCTGTCCTTTGGGCAATGCTAGTTGACGTTGGTGAAGTCTATGCAAAGTCGTACCTGCCCATTTTTCTTAGGAACGGCTACAATGTTAGCTAACCAGATCGGGTACTGTAACGCCCGTATTTAAATAAATTATTTATATAAAATTCGTTGAATTGGATTTGGGATACGTGGGCCTGATTTTTGGGCCCGAGTCTGTATTGGGCTTGGGTTTCAAACCCAAGTATATAATCACATTGTTCTAGAGAATAGTTTTTAGAGAATAAAAAAATCATAAAAATGGAGACGGCTTCTTTGCTCGAGCGTTGGAGCGCGACGACTCGGACTAGGAGGAATTCGTCAAGCTGCTAACTAAGGTGAGTAGTTAGTTTTCTACTTCACCGGTATACAGTAACAGTTTTACTGTTCATCATTCTACGTCATGTCGCGTTATTTATTAAATGGGTTAATTATTACTATACTATTTTGGTTAGTATTGAACTGTTGAATCTCTGAAATCGGTTTTTGAACTGTTTCGGCTTATTGGGCTGTTAAAGCTCGAAAGAGCGTCAATGGCGGCGCGAACCCTAAACTAGCATTTGTAGGGTATATCGGCATGAACCCCAAACTAGCAGTTGTAGTGTATATCGTCGAACTATTGAACTATTGGAACTGAGGTCGTTAATGGCGGCCAGAGAAAAATTGCCTGTGTATGTTTCGAACTGTTAATTTGTGTTATTTTTGTTGGTTGATGTTGGGGATTAAGTATTTGATGTCGGTTTGGTTGGGTGAGTGATGTTGGGGGCGGTTGGAAGCTCGGAGAAACCATTAATGGCGGCTCGACCAAACCTCCTCCAGTAAAATAGTTTGAACTGTGATTTGGTTGCTTATTGTTGGTTGTGGATGTTTTATTTAGTATTGTAGAGTGGTGGGGGGGGGGGTGTATTGAAAGCTTGAAGAACCATTAATGGAGGTCGAAATTCTAGATCTAGTTTTGAAGAAGATATGGACGGAATGATTTGAGGATTTCGCGTTTGTTAAAGTGGTGGGGTTTTTTTACCCTCTCCATTTTTGGGTATGTTTGGAGGGGTGGCGATCGGAGTTGGTGGTGGTCGATTTGGTGGCTACTGGAGGAAGGAGATGACCGGCTTGGGCCTAGGGATTGGGCCTTGGTTGGTTTCTTGGGCCGGTTTAAATTGTTGGGCTTTAGTTCTAGTTGTTGGGCCAGACCAGTTTTGTTAAGTTTGGACCAGTTCTATTTTGTTTTGTTTGGGCCGGTTTCAGTTCAAAGTTTTTAGGCCGGTTTATTTTAAGTTGTTTGGGCCAAAACTAATTAGTTTTCTTTGGGCCGGTTTCAAATTTTATGTGGGTTGGTCCTTATGTCCCCAATTGGGTCAGGTGGAATAAATAAGTTGGTTTTAGACTTTTGGGTTCTAAGGTTTGGGTTTGGCCAGTTGGGTCCGAACCACTACCTTAGTCATGAGCCCATGAGCCATGCACATTGCCCTTAGCCATGAACCATGGCTATGACCCTGAACATGTTGAACATGGACAATGACGTGTTGACTTTGACTTTGACCGTTGACTTTTTCCAGTTTTTCACATATTTAAGAATATGGACAAATGTAGTAATAAAATATTGTCGAGCATTGTATAACCTTGGTTGTCATTATCTAATTAAGATTTGACGTAAGTAGTGTGTAAAACATATAAATAGTGGCACGTAACTAGAGGGGAATTCTGATAATAAGAATTTGATAGATATGTTTTATGAGTATTAAACTGCATACGGACTTAGATTTATGGAATTTAGATTTTTGGGATTTGATTGTGGACTGTGGACTGTTTAATTGTACTACGTTTTATGTTGTAAATTGTATGGACAAATCAAATGCTAAAATGTTGTGGAAGCTTGTATAATTTGGTTGTCATTATCTAGGTAAGATTTGACGTTGATGTTGTGTATATTTTGACACGTGACGAGATAGAAACTTTAGAAGATATTATATTCCTAAAACGCTATAAAAATATTATGCGATACGTTTGAAGCAATTGTGACGTTATATAATATGTTGGGATATATATATTAAATGCAATAGTTTTGGAGAAATAAATGTATAAACACTCCATTATTTTATCTGTGAGATGCTAGTAGAGTATTTGTGGATATTTCCCACGGGATTGTGGCTTAGTGCAATAATATATTGGCACGTGAAAGAATGAAAATGGTTATGAAATATAATTGAGATATTTCTAAATATTGTGGCTTAGTGCAATAAGGTATTTGACCTGCACGTGATATAGTGGAATTATTATGAGTCATAAATGTATGACACCTGAATAAATTACGTAACGAAAATCCTAGAACCTAACTACCACAACTCATATGATTTGCCCTGTGTGGGCGTATGTGATATGATTGGCCCTTGTGTAAGGTGTATATATAAGATGTTGATTGACCCATGTGTTGGGCAATCGTAGCCGAATAGTGGCTTGATTATTCCGTTCGCAAAATAGAACGAGACGCGCGATATTTTATGCCGAATAGTGGCAGTACTTACATAATGACTTTCGTGTGAGGGTTACTTGGTGTGTGACATCCCGCTCAGGGTAGTTACGCACGGAGTGGTTCATTATGTAAGGGGAGGCATGTGGATGTACATGTTCGGTGTTGGGAAGCTATTGTGGTAGCTAGGGAAACTAGGTAAGACATAGATACGACGTGAATTTTAGGGACACACAAAGAAAGCCTTAATTAATATAATTGTGGTAATGTATTGGTTAATGATGTATCTTTAGATAGATAATTGTATATGGTTTTGCAGAAGTGTGGGTCAAAGTAATTATTTGGGCAGAGACGACCCACTCTGTAATTGAACATGAAATGCGGTAAGTATAGAATATGTTTGGCTGATTAGTAGTTTAGTTATAACCTAAGGCGCCTCGTGGATGAACTAAATGCTTTTTTATTATGCATATGGTATGTTGTATTAGTTGTTGGAAGTTAAGGCGCCTCAATGGAGGAACTACCTACCTTACCTATTGTAGTTAAGAATGTCGTATTAGTTGTTTGGAGTTAAGGCGCCTCGGGGAAGGAACTAACGGCCTTAGGGATTATGTATATATATGTATAATTATATGTTGTATTTTAGGGATACTCACACCAGCATTTTTATAATGCTGACCCGATTTGCATGCTTGCTTATCGGGTGTGTTCATTAAATGAACATAGTTGATAAGTCTTGACAAGTTTCATGTTGAAGAAGATTGGTTGCTGCTCGTGGTTTGCGTTAGCGTCGCATTTCAAGATAGGTTTTGTTTTCCCTTGAGGTGATATAGATTTTTTGTTGAGACAATGTTATTTGTATTTTCAGTTGTATTTAAATAAAGAGTTATTGAAAAGAGATTTGTAGCCTAATCTTATTTGTAAATTTTTGTAATGAAGATGACTTTTGTTTAAGTTAAAAATTTTATTGGTTTTTAATTATCCGCATATTTAAACTGTTTATGGGTTTTGGGGAGTTGAAAGTGCGTCACACCTCGAAGATCGAAGAGTCGGGAACAAATATTGTTTTTCCGAATTCTGTCGAAATTCGGGTTGTGACAGGTACTCGACCTCTCTGATGAATCTAACATTTTTAAGCTTTTCTATCTCTTCATTGATGGCTTTTTGAAATTTGAGTGCTAGTTTCCTAGGTTGTTGTTTGATAGGCTTTATAGTTGGATCTACATTTAATTTGTGGCAAGCGACCTGAGGGTCGATTCCTGACATATCGATATACGACCAAGCAAAAACATCTTTATTGAGAGATAGAAAATTGACAAATTGCTCCTTGAGCTTGGGGTCTAAATCAGCCCCTACATAAACAAATTTTGGGTCATCATTTGTTGCCCAAATTGACTTTCTCTATAGGTTCGACTTGTGCTTGTTTTTCCTTGAGCTTGTATATTACTGATGCTGGAGGGCTGGAAGCTTGAGGATCTTGCTGCTTTAGGATGTCTTTTGTCTAGACGACCTGAGTTTTGGCCTTGGTTGTTGCGCTGACTTGATTGCATCGATGAGCTTCTAGTTGGTTGCTTCTGAGCTCCATGATGCCTCGGGGTCCGGGGATCCACAGGACTTGGTGTAAGGTTGATGGAACTATTTAGATCTTGTGAATCCACCTGCGTCCTAAGATGGCAGTGTATGACGACTTGACATCAATCACACTGAAGCGTGTTGAGGTCTTAACCATGTCTTATTTTTCTCCAATGGAGACTTGTAGGATGACATCTCCAATGGCATCTGTGCGGTCTCCATTGAACCCATAGAGTGGTGCATTTGACTCTATCATCTCCGAAGTCTGGCAGGTGCATATCCTTGTATGTTTGATAGAAGAGGATGTCGCAGGAGCTACCTGGATCGATTAGGACCCGCTTGATTGTCTATCCGTTAATTTTGACGTGCACTACCAAAGCATCATTATGAGGTAGGCACACCTTGTCGAGATCTTCCTCGGTGAATGATATTAAGGTCGTAGACTAAGCGCTGGCAGGAGTGATCACTTCAACTTTGTGGGATAGGTGGTAGATTTCTTGCAATGCTCCTACGCGCCTGCGCTTTTCATGATCGGAGGTCTCGTTGCTGGAGATGTATGTAATCATGTGGATTACTTTTTCCTCATCATGATCGGAGGAGTGTTGTCTTCTGTTGTGCCTCGACCGACTTGGAGATTTAGATCGTCGGGCTGTTCTACTTCTGGTCCTTCTGGGAGTAGGTTGTTCATGACTACGGCTCCTGCTTCTGTTGAGGTTGGCATTCAATTTATGCCTGAGGTCACTTTCTGGCAGGAACTCTTTCAATTTTCCCTCTTCGACTAAGTCTTGGAGGTAGTGCTTGAGGCTCCAATATTCATCGGTGTCATGGTGGTGGAGTTTGTGGGAGTGGCAGTATGGGCACCCTGATATTGCGATCACCTTGTTGATGTTTGGTTTGAAGTAAGGTGTTGTATATATCTTCTTCAGGATATGGCTTGGCGTCCTGGAGAAGTTGGAGAATTCTCTTTTGGTATACGATGGCTTGTGGGATTTGGTGCCCTTGTTGTTGCCTGAGTACTGGTTGCTTTCTTTGGGTCCCTGATAAGCACCCAAAAGTGTATTATGAAACCCCGTTGAGACATATAAATTTGGTTAACTATGTGTTTAATAATCATGAAATAAATATGTTTTCATACTTTTGCAGGTATTCGTAGTAAACATGGAAATATGGTTTAAACTTGCAATAAAGCACGAGGAACGACATGTATATGAATTCTTCCAAATCCCCACAGAAGCATCAAACTTCCGAAGCTCCTACCTCTTGAACCAGGACTCGAATCGACAAGTGAGTGGGCTTCGGACAATCGTAGGCGATGAACTCTACGATAGGCGGAAGTTGTAAAATTGCCCAAAGACCGGACCGCCACTGGACTGCACATAGGACCCACGATACTGGCCTGCAAGATTCGATGAGTCATCAATCATGGAGCATGTCAAGACAAAAATGACAAATTATTGGTGCAAAGTTGACACCTTGCATGTAATTAATTAGATTAGGTGTTAATAATAAAAAAAAAATGCAAGGTGTCACTTTGTTTTAATGTGGTGGATAAAAATGAAGTAAATGTGGTTTGATGTTTCACATGGGAGGAAAGGAGATGTCTCTCAAATAAAGAAGAAAACAAAACAAGGGGGGGACACTCCATTTACTCCATTGACTTCTTTTCCTTACCTTGTATTATTTTAGTTCCTTAGTCATTCTTTTTATTTAGTTTTTAGTTTTTAGTAAAAAAGCTTGTAATAATTTTAATGGAGGAAACTTTGGTTTTCTTCTAGAGAATAAATAAAAAGCAAGTGAGTTTAGTTAGTTTTTCTTCTTCCTCTTCCTCTCTCTCTTTTTGTTCTTCAAGTTTGTAATCCTTTATTCCAAGGATCATGAGCTAACTTCTCTTTTGGGGAGTTAATCCAACTCATGTGAGGGAAAATAATTGTTGTTGGTTTGGTAGGTTGTTAGGAAGAACAACTAGACCTACATCCTATCCCAAAATGATAGTTGGTGTAGTGTCTAGTTAGGAATCAAGTAATGAGCTTAGAGATAAGTCATTACTTGATTCCAATTGCTAACATGTATGAGTTTAGAAATGAGTCATACATGTTAGGGATCAAGTTTTCTTCCATTAGGGCTTGTCTATGAGTCTAGGAAGAATCAAATTCACCTTTTCAAATCAACAAATAATGTTATTTTCACATGAGGAGGATTAGCTCTCCACCTTTTCTTTGTTAAATTATATTTTGTCTTAGTTTCATATTTCGAATCTTAATGTTTTTCTTTAATGTTTGTGTAGAAAATAAACCTAGTATTAATATAAACTTACTCACTAGTTCCCTAAGAGTAACAACCAAGTTGTAGATGTCCTAACCTTTAGGTTGGTTCGATCCTTCCTTCAACTTTACGAACGCGAAGATCGTGAGTAAGGAACTTTGAGTTCGCTTTTACACCAAATTAGATAATCAACCTTTAAACATAGTAAAAGCCCAATATCAAAATGGCACCGCTGCTATTTTAAAGCCATAGGACTTGTGCTACAGATTGGAAGTTGCATCAAGGGGGAACCCCCACTCTCTTCCTTTCTTTCTTTTAGTTTCGTTCTTACGTTTTTTGTTAAATTTCATATTTTTGTCTCGCAATAGACCTGTTTGCTCACGGATTTTTCGTTGCACTTCCAGGTACCAAAAGTTAGGATTGGGAAAGTATACTACAGGCAATTATAAGATGATAAGAGCCCAAAACTGTAGTTTTAACCCCTTAAGAATTGTACTTTTAGACCAATTATGTAAATAATAAGTAAGAGTTAATACTGATTACGTGTTTTTATGCATTTCAGGCTTCAAAGTCCATTATGTGCATAAATGTGTCACTTTAGCGAGATAAAGGAGCAAATGTCGGTTGCTAAGGAGTTCTGTAATTAAAGGCCAATTTTCAAAGCCTCTGTAAAGCCCGGTCAAAAGATGAAAAGTCAAAATCCACGCGGGCAGAAACAGTGCACAAAGTCAGCAGAACTTCCGAAGACCATATCTTTGGACTCAGATCTCAGAATTGGGCCTACCTTATGTCAAAACGACCGGCTCGGAAAGAGCTTTCAATGGTCTAAGCCTTGACCCAATCAGAGGAGCAGAAGTGGACGAAACGTTTGTCGAAGCCAATTGCAGCTGAAGAGCCCATTTTGGACTAAAGAAATTGGGTTTTGGGCCCGATTTTCCGGCCCAAAACATGGCTCCAAGCCCATGCACGATTTTTTGATTTGAAAGTATAAAAACAAAAGCTTGACTCTTTGTTAAGGGTAGGTAGTTAGGTTAGGAAGCTAATGTTAATGGAGTTTAGGGTTAGAAAAAGATAGATCTAGATCTAGTTTTGAGTTTTATCCCATTAATTAATTAGTTTTCATACCTTGTTTTAATATAGATTATTGAATCATTGTTACTTTTCATTAGATTAATAAAGTTAGTTGTTTTTTATAATCTAGCTTCATTTTCCATTAAACATCTATTGCAATTCATTGATTTAGTATTTGTCACTATTAGTTTAAATCAATTCTTACATGAGTAGTTTCCTTTTAAATTCGAACAAGCAAAGTTCAACCCTTTATACCATGTCTTGTTTGATTTGCTTGGGAAATGATAGTATAATGATATTAGAAATTTCACATCACACATTACTCTCACATTGTTCTTTGTGTCGAGTAGTTGAATTCTAATTAAGTCTTGAGGGTTTAAGAGTGGAACGAATCTTGACTCTCTTATATTACTTCGTTATTGAGAGTAGGAATATTGATATAAAAACGTATTTACGTAAATTGATTATTTGTGTTTACGCATAGATAGTTATAATACATAAAATCAATTTTATCAAATGGCGCCGCTGCCATCTTAATCTCGTTCAAGACAAGAATTCAATTGCTTGAATCTAAGGGGCAATCCCCTATACTCTACCCACCCACCCTTTTAATTTTTCATTCTTATTTCTTGAATTTTTGGAACTGTTCACTGTTTCAGGCATAGAGGCTGCGGATTCACAGAGAAAAACACTGCGGTGAAGGTATTTCTAAATTTTCGAAAATTCTGAAAATTTTCATACATAATATTTAATGTGTTGTTGATTTACTGGAATATTTTCAAATTTTTTAAAGTTGGTTTACCTTATGAAAAAATACAATCTTTACAATGCTGCATTTCAGTTTTCACACCGTATGTTCTTGAAAAACAGACGAGTAAGGTTACTTAGGGAGTTCTAAAAATTCTATAATTTTTACAGGAGTATCTATCCTAAGTCAGGAGTTTGTAGTAAAAATTTGATGAGTTTTTTATTTGTTTTGACCTCCTAAATAGTAGAGTGTTTCCAGTGTGTTTCTGCAGTGTTGCAAACACTTAATATCTGGAACACCAGCCAATAAGGAGAGGTTGTAGAACTCCAATTTCTCTAAAAATTTTATAGGAACAAGTAGGATCTGTCAAGAGTCTCCAGTAAATATTTGGAAATTTTTGGCTTTGTTTTGATGGGTTAACCATTCGGTTGTTTGTATTGTGTCTGAAAACTGTTTTGCAAACTTTGCAGAGCAGTAGAGGGACTTTCATAGCTCCGATTGATCTGAAATTTTACAGACTACTTGATAGACGTCTTAGCAAATTACTGTAAAAATTTCAAATTTTTTGGAGTACGATAAAAGGCCTAAAATTTGAAAACCCTGAGGTGCGACCCGCGCCCAAAACACTGGACATTCGAAAACCCTGAGCGCACCTGCGCCCAAACAGAGGGCACCCGCGCCCTCGAAGGAAAATTCAGTGTGAACAGCCCAATTTTCACAGGTTAGTTCAAATTTCTATTTCTTCAAGTTACTCAGTGTTTCTAACTTGTTAAATATACTGAGATCGCGTATACAAGGCGTTATTCAAACGCGTAGCAAGGAGGCATTCAGGTACTCCTTCTTCCATTCCTCGCCTCTTCTGTCAGAGGAGTTTTAATTCTAGTATAATCAGGCTTGTTATTCGTAGAAATAAATACAACACGCCTATCTAGAATTTCACACACTATACTTGCATCAATGGCTAAAGAACAAGAGACTCCTCTCTCTGATTTTTATAAAGCCCTAAACGATGGCCCTAAGTCGCATCGTTCTTGCCGGACCTAGTGGGGATTTTCTAATCCCCCTAATATATTTAACTTGTTACCAGTTTTTCATGGTTTAGACCACGAAGCCTTACCAAAGACATGCGTAGGATAGACCAAGTTCTCACTACATTCCATCATCCTAGCGTAAGTCCGATCAAGTTAAACTTAGGGTGTTTCCTTTCACCCTAGCCGACAAAGCGGCGTCTTGGTTAACTTGCCTAACGCCAAACTCGTGGACTCATGGGCTCAACTTGTTCAATTGTTCATGGAACAGTTTTACCCACCACTGAAGACAGATGAAATGCTTCACAGGATTCATTTCTTCCACTATAATCCTCATGAATCCTTTTCAGAGGCCTGGAATCGTTTCACTGATCTTCTCATTGAATGCCCGCATCATAATCTTGCAAAAGACACGCTTGTTCATGCTTTCTTCAAGGGGATTTCACATTATCATAAGGAGGTTCTAGATATCATGACTGGGGGTAGTTTTCTTAGTAAATGAGCCTTGGAAGCTTATAAATTCTTAGAAGATCAATCTAAGAAGAACAACAATTGGGGAGGAAACGATTCCTCCCGCTCCTCTCCTTCTTCTCTTGAGGTTAAACATGATCCCGAGCTTAAAACTCTTATCGATGCCCTCACTAAAAGGTAGATGCCATCTCGCTCAACAACAACCCACTCCAGTCATGAACATTAACTCTACTCGTTGTAATGTCTGTTTGTAGTCTTAAGCATTCCGACTTCTATTGTCCTCTTGTGTCTATGCACAAACACCACCACAACCATCATCACACTTCAACCAGTTAACTCAACATCAAGGACAAGGGAACTTAGGTGACCGAATAGAGGTTTAGTACCCATAACCCAGAACTATCAACATCAAGACATGAACGCCAACAAGCTTTAATTCCAATACAACCATCTACGACAAAGTAGTAGTGACCTTGTTGGAGAAACAAAATCAAATTATGCAACAAAACTCCAACTTGATGAAAGATCGAAATGATCAAAACTCTAATATGATGAAACAAACAATGCAAATGATGCGGTCTTTGTGCCAAAAGGTTATTGACATGTCTTCTAACCAAAATAATAACCAAACCGGGCGTGTTTTCAAGTCAAGCGATTACCTAAATCCTAAGTTAACAAACACACCGCCAAATAAAAAGTATTCAGTGTAATGGTAATATAAACCAAGGGGACCTCTGGTGAAATACTACCGCCTTCGCTCGGGGAGAGTAGTTGATAACCAAGTGACTATGCCTAAAGATCACCCGCAAACTATAAATGATACCATACCAAATACTGTCATAGAAATTGAAGACCCTACACCCTGTAGAGGTTCCAATATGGAAACCTAGTTGGAAAGTGATAAAAGATAAAGCAACGGTTAACAAATATGTTCCCCTCATATTAGGTATAGGGATAAAACACCGCATGAACAACTAGATTTTCCTGTAGAAGGTGAAGTTAAGTCTATTGAGAGTTTTGTATATCACATTAGTGCTTCCGACGATGTCGTCCCTACACTAGTACATATCCCTCTTATGGAAGAAGACAAAGATCACAATTTTGACTCTTTGAACATAACTGAACTAGAGAAAGAATTTTCAACCCTGCCTTCTGACCATAGAAGAGATGGACTAAACCTCACAATAGACGAGATAGATGAATTCCTCAAAGATGGAGATGAATACCATAATTATATGGATGCGAACAACCTAGATGAGGAATTCGACGAGTTTCTAAGAGCCTGTGATGATCCACCTTCTCAAGCACTACCTAGAGCACCACCCTACCACCATCCACCTGAGTTAATCCCTCATAAAATCCAATCATTCTTCCCACCCTTTTCTTCTAACACTTATCCACATTCCAAGTATTTTCCAAAACCATTCATTTACTCACGATCATTTACTTGGACACCTTCTTATTCAACTAAGTTGCGTCGTAGAAAGTTTTGGAGCTTGATTCTGTTTGGTGGTGCATTCCATGTTAACTATTTATGGAAAGATCCACAATTGTTTAGATTATTGATATATGGGAAACTGCATGTAAATACATATATATCACTTTTAAGTCTAGGGGAATCGACTTTAAAAGACCCACGTTTTAAAACAAATTTTTACAAACCTGTTTTCAAAAATTTGTTTGGGGAAAAGGTGTTTGGTTTTTCCATGCTTGATCACTAAACTTCCTATTCTTATCCCCACCTTGCTCCCTTTAAGAGTAGCTAGATTTCTCCTTGTTTGTTGTTTTGATGTTGTTTTTTATTATTTTTAATAGATAGGATGTTACGTTGTTAAATTCCGTAGTTAACTTTGAATTTGGTAGTTAAATGTTGTTTGAATTTCAATTTTAATATAATGTTGTTCTTTTCAAATTGTGCATGGATTTTATTGTTAATCCCACCTTCCCGAATTGTTTGGGGGTAGTATTATTTATTCTATCATGATTTGTAGAAGATCCTCCATTTTAGAGTTTGTTTTAGAGTGAAGGTTAAGAATATTGTCGTAATTGGCATACCTATAATTAGATGTGGTGGTAGGATGAAATCTAAGAGAGTTTAGAAGTTACTAGTCTAAATCCAAAGATAAAAGATATTAGGGTTGTTATAGAATCAAGAATATGAGTTGTTTCCGTTTTTTAGGTTCGAAATTTTATTGTTTCCTAAATTGCCTTAAAGCTTTTTGGCAACCTACCGATTCGTTTTTAACAATTCAAAACCTATAAAAACTTTATTCATTCTACACTCACAACCCACACTACACCTAACTTCTATCTCTCACCTTTCACTCCCACGTTTCCCGTTGTTCTTCACCATTTTCACAAATCAGCACCTCGGAGCGTACCTGCGCCCTAGCCATTTTCTGAAATTTTACACTGAGCGCACCTGCGCCCAAGTTGGCGACTCGCGCCCAAAACACTGTAAGTCAAAACTACGGGCGCGCTGCTTCAAGTGGAAGCGCCTGCTACGACTTCCGTAGACCAGGAAATTTCCTGTTTTCTGCGGGTTGTTCCCCTGTGATTTGCAGCTGTTCCAGAGCGTAGTTTTGAGATGACATCTCCTACAATAATACCGGAACAGTCTTTCAAAGATTTGTTTCAAAGCACTACTTATGGTGCATGGTTTCGCGAGGTGATCACACACTTTAGGTTCTTGCTAGCATTTGTTCTTGGACTTGCCATGCCCGCTGAAATACAAGACCCATGATGCTATTGGGTAGATAATATGCATGTCTACACTTATGACTTTTGCATGAGGCTTATGGGGCGTGGCATTTTCCGTGTCGAGGACCAAGGGGAATATAACGTCGCCCTTGGTAGCCTGTCCATGAACATAGGAACTGTTATGTTTTGGATCATGCTAAACATTTTAGGGGAATGGCGTTTTTTCTTCTGTGAATGATGCCACTTGCAGCGTCTTCCTTGCTTTAGCCACGGGACGTATGTGCCATGACCTTCCCAGAACTTTGATGTCTAGTTTAGCACGAGCCCATAGCATGAGGCATAAGTATCTTCTTATGCCTGTTTTAGTTTGCCGTATTATACTATGTTTCTTCCCTATTTTTTGTGCCCGTTTCACGGATTGAGTTAGGGTCGAAATTGTGAGACCCACCAATTGTATTATCCGATCTTTTCGTGCAATGACTTGGCAAGGGTGGAGGATACAACCTCATCAGGTTGCACCTTACACCCCATCCGACCAAGTGGCGCTTAATAGGTTAGCAATCATAGATGATAAATAGCGTGAAGCATGGCAAATTATCATGGCATGGCAGGACGCGAAGGAACCTCACTTCTTTATAGAAGAGGAGGATGACGAGTAAACGCTGGAGTGGAGGTAAGTTTTTAGTTTCAGTTAGTGTCTGCTTATGTCCCAAGCAATTTATTTCTTGTTAACCCCATAATGGATGGAACTCTTCTAGAGTTCGCGTCGGTTTTCTTTCTATATTAGTATGTTATAACCTTGTTTTGCAGGATGTTCCGAATTTCACGCCGCGTTTCCATGGTATTTTTCCTACCCTCTCTATTTAAATACTTTGAGGACAAAGCATGTTTCTTGTTTGGGGGTGGGCATAGAAACACGTGTAATTAAGGCATCCGTTAGGATATAGATATGTATAATATGCACTTGTTTTCTAGTTAAAAGTATAAAATTCAAAAATATAAATAAAAAAAAGTTTATGCTATACACTTAGGAATATTGGTATTGTTTATTTCTCTATGCTCTTAATAATCTAGAAGTCTCACGTAGCTTTTGCATTAGAATAGTTTTTAGAAACTTAGGTTAATATGTAGGTAATAATCTTTGCATCTATCTATAAATATATTACATGAGTATCTATGATTGTTTTGGCAATAAGTTTAAAAATCTAGGCTAGAGTACTTATTCTACAAATCCTCGTGGAGAATATAGCCTAAAGCCTTATATGAGTGAAACATTTGAGAAATGACACAAGGGAGAAGTATATTCCGAATAGAGAAATCACACGTCCACTTGCTTGACCACTATACCATGTCCTAAGCGAGAATTTAGGCCCTCTTTGGATCGATATAGCCAGAAATTCAAACCTATGAATTATTTTCCGCTAGTCGCCCCTCTGAGCCTTTCTTTAGCCTTCCATAAACCACAATTCCTTTACCTTGTTACAAAAACAAAACAAAATAAAAAATTCAACTTACCCAATCTAGAATAAGTCTGAGAATAGAATGAGTGAAGAAAGAAGAAAAAAGAAAACCTATAAACAAAAAAATTAGTTAGTTGCTTCCAGGAAAAAGAAAAGAAGTTTCCATCCAAGGAAAAGAAAAAAAATATAAATAAATAAAAACTCCAAAAATAGAATAAAAGGGAGTCAAAAGCCAAAGAAAAGAAAAAGAAAAATATGGCTAAGGATGGAAACAAAGTATAGAAGCAAAAGAAAATAACAAGGTTTTCTCTAAGTTACATAATATGAAGACTCTATTATCCCAGACTTGTCCTTTTGAATATCCATTTCCTTCCTTCTTAAACCATCTCCTAATCCCCGCAACACCTAATAAAGACCTCTAGCTCAATTAGGAATAGGTTAGTGTGATAGTAAGTGGCAGATGTGTTTGATCGACTCCTGCTTTCTTGTGTGTCATTGAGATTGTAAGATAAAGTGTGCCCCATCAAGGCAAGACCGAGTAGCAAAACTTGAGCGGAAAAATCAGAGTGATTTTTGTCTTGACTTTTATGTGAGGACCTACTTAAGGACGCTATTCCGAGTTTTCATAAACGGACCTGCTAAGCATTTCATAGCATTACTCATTGTATATATGTTTATTCGTAGATGATTGATTATTATGCATATATTAGCTTAGGTTTCGACATGATTATTCTCTATTCATTGCTAGTGAGATGTATAGATAATTGGGACATAAATAAGGAAACAATAATTTTATTTCTTAGTCGTTGTAGTATAGATGAAGTTTGTGAGTACCTTCACTGGAAAACTCTCACGAGGCTATAACTCGTCCACTAGGGAATTCCTAGTGGTTTAAGGCCTTGTTGCATATGGTCAATGCAATCGCACTCAGCGAAACGAGAGTAGATAGAACTCCATTTTTGGTCACTTATTCTAATTTCTCATATTTGCTTGAGGACAAGCAAAATGCTGTTTGGGGGTGGTTTGATAAGAGCCCAAAACTGTAGTTTTAACCCCTTAACAATCGTACTTTTAGACCAATTATGTGAATAATAAGTAAGAGTTAATACTGATTACGTGTTTTTATGCATTTCAGGCTTCAAAGTCCATTATGTGTAGAAATGTGCCACTTTAGCGAGATAAAGGAGCAAAGGTCGGTTGCTAAGGAGTTCTGTGATTAAAGGCCAATTTTCAAAGCCTCTGTAAAGCCCGGTCAAAAGATGAAAAGTCAAAATCCACGCGGGCAGAAATAGTGCACAAAGTCAGCAGAACTTCCGAAGACCATATCTTTAGACTCAGATCTCGAAATTGGGCCTACCTTATGTCTAAACGACCAGCTTGGAAAGAGCTTTTCAATGGTCCAAGCCTTAACCCAATCAGAGGAGCAGAAGTAGACGAAACGTTTGTCAAAGCCAATTACAGCTGAAGAGCACATTTTAGACTAAAGAAATTGGGTTTTGGGCCCGATTTTCCGGCCCAAAACATGGCTCCAATCCCATGCACGATTTTTGGATCTGAAAGTATAAAAACAAAAGCTTGACTCTTTATTAAGGGTAGGTAGTTAGGTCAGGAAGCTAATGTTAATGGAGTTTAGGGTTAGAAAAAGATAGATCTAGATCTAGTTTTGAGTTTTATCCCATTAATTAATTAGTTTTCATACCTTGTTTTAATATAGATTATTGAATCATTGTTACTTTTCATTAGATTAATGAAGTTAGTTGTTTTTTATAATCTAGCTTCATTTTCCATTAAACATCTATTGCAATTCATTGATTTAGTATTTGTCACTATTAGTTTAAATCAATTCTTACATGAGTAGTTTCCTTTTAAATTCGAACAAGCAAAGTTCAACCCTTTATACCATGTCTTGTTTGATTTGCTTGGGAAATGATAGTATAATGATATTAGAAATTTCACATCACACATTACTCTCACATTGTTCTTTGTGTCGAGTAGTTGAATTCTAATTAAGTCTTGAGGGTTTAAGAGTGGAACGAATCCTGACTCTCTTATATTACTTCGTTATTGAGAGTAGGAATATTGATATAAAAACGTATTTATGTAAATTGATTATTTGTGTTTACGCATAGATAGTTAGAATACGTAAAATCACTTTTATCATAAGACTTCTGTGAAAAGTTGAACTAATTGTGGCATATTTGACACGCGTGCGCGTGGAAAGACTCACGTCCGTAGGTGTAGCCCGCGTCCGCGGGTGTATTTCCTTGTTTGCTTCTCCTGTTCAACCTCCAGCATCCAGTGATACACCCTGATCCATATCCAAGCCTAACTCTCTGAACCAGTACCTAAAAATTTCGAATATCTATTGGGATTAATCACCTCGACGATTGAAACGTCTGTTTCACTCTTTGGCGGTTTAGCGGGAAGCTACAGGTTCTAACGTTTTACTGTTTTTTTTTTTATTGCATGAATGCCATGTACGTAGTTATTATAAATTAGTTTATGGATTATTATTTATGTCTTAGGCTAGAAATATGCATGAATCATATTAATACGCCCGTAAATATTTATATGTGATTAAGTGGGTATGAATTGCATATTAATGTATATGTACATACCAATGGTACTGTTTTGCATGGGTATCTATATTTATATGTATAAGTGTCTATTATTGCATGTTTAGTATTTCTCTACGTATACGTACACGATATTGTCTAATAAGTCGATTTTGTCAAGAAAGAGGAGAACATTCCAACGAGGGTTAAAATTTGAGTTGCGTAAGTTGTTTCTAAACCTTACGGGGTAAAGCTGCTTTCTATATGACACTCGCAATCTCAATGAGTATTGTTGAAATCGAATTATTATGCAATACAAGAGTCGTATTTTAGTTTATGTATAATATTTTGCATGTTTAGTTTTGTCGTATTTATCTGCGTATGTATACTATATTCGCATGCTAATGTATTTAGATACGTATGAGTGATTCAAATTTGCCTGTTACTGTTGATATACGTTTATGTAATATCGATTTACAAATTAGTATACATATACGTATTACTGATGTATATTTGCCTGTACGTATGGAAGTATTTATCGATGACACAAGCTTGCCTATTTGTATAGCTATACGTATGAGTAGAGTATCTTCACATGCTACCGTACATAGTATTGTATGAGTAGATCGTATTTGCATGTTTGTATTTTAACTCTTGCATAAATCTTTAAAAAAAATAATAATAAATAAATAATACTAATAATACTAATAATAATAATAATAATTAAAAACAAATTAAATTAAAATTAATACCGCCTTTGCATAAATTTTATTTCTATAAATCTTAATCATATTCCAATGGTGTCTAGGAAACTTGAAAGATTGAGGTTACTTAATTAGAACCGTGCTTGCACGGAAAGCCTCCCTCATATCTCTCTTGTGACCTGGCTGTTGGTTTATGCACACGTATTCCTAGCTTCACTGCTACGTTAGCAGCAGCTTAGGCATATGTTGTTCAACTCTAATGCTTAAAATAATAATAAAATTCGAGTCCTCCTAAATTCCTTCTGTAAGTTAGATCTAATTTTATGCTTGCATGAGATTAAGGTCTGGTTCTACTAAAGAAATTGAACATACCTATCGTCGAAAAAAATACGATAAGCAATTGCATAAGTTCTCACCTAAAAATTTTTCTTCTGCTAATTACCTTCATCACGCTCCTTCGTCGCCATCAACTTCTGTCATTATGGCCGACGATCCTCCACCAGCAGAGAAGCCCCTCTCGGACTTCTATACTGCATTACAGGAAGGACCTTCTTCTTGCATCAAACTTGAGGACATTGTCGGTGATTTTCGTATCCCACCAAACATTTTCAGTTTGTTACCTATATATCATGGTTTGGAGCCCGAAAAACCTTATAATCATCTTCGTAGGCTTCAACAAGTGGCAACAACATTTCACCATCCAGCAATCTCTAAGGAACAACTCTTGCTTCGACTGTTTCCATTCACTTTAACGGAAAAAGCGTCAATTTGGCTAGCAGGACAACAGCCACAGTCCATAGACACATGGAATAAAGTAGTTCAAGCTTTCATGCTTTAGTTTTACACTCAGAAAAAAAACCAAAATGCTTCCGTAAGATTCAATTCTTTTCACAAAAAATCTCATGAATCCTTTACAAAAGCATGAAGTTGTTTTATATCGATCTTCCATAGAATGCCCTCATCACCAACCGGACAAAGTCGTCCTTGTTCGCTCATTCTTTAATGGTCTTTTCCGATCATCAAAAAGAAACTCTTGATATAATGAACGGCGGTTGCTTCATGGACAAAGGAGCTACCGAAGCTTATACTTTTCTTGAAAAACAAGCGAAAAAAGGTACACACTGGAGTAACACTGAGTCATCTAGGTTATCAAAGGGCAATGTTACAAAGGCCACATCTATTTTTTAGGTAAAACCCGATCCCGAAATAAAAAATTTGATAGAATCCCTAACTAAAAAAGTAGATGCCCTTGCAGTTCAAGTAAACGATCAACTATCAAAACCAGTCATGAACGTTGACACCGCCCCATGTGTCCTTTGTCTTAGTCCTGACCATCCTGATGCATATTGTCCCTTGTTATATGCTTCCCCTACTCAACAATCGGAGGAGGCATGTGCATTCAACATTCCTAATGCACCGTGGAGACAACATCCGAATTTCGCCATACCAAAATAACCAACAAATGGGGGCTCCTCTAGGTTTCGCTTAATCCACTTGCTCGACCTACCAACAATTTTATTCCATACCGCCAAGGAAATAATCAACAATACCAACAAGGTCAATTTCAAAATAATTCAAATGCTAACTATCAAACCAATCGCAGCCTTGTTCCAAATTAATCCGCACTCCAACTATAATCAACAACTTCTCAAAGAATAATCGTGGAACTACTACCGCTGTAACAACCTCGCGAACCCGCTTTGATAGGTCAAAGGAGACTTTCTTAGCTTACATGAACCAACAAATTCAAATTTTAACGCCTATCCTACAATCACTTCAACAATTGGGCGCAAGAAAAGAGTCGAAAAGGCGTTTTTCGGACAAGCGGTTCCAAACCCTAAACCAAAGAAACACAACCTTTGAACTTACTAATGCACCTAGTACAAGCACCTCCAATCAAGGTGAGGTGCATGCAATCACTACTCTATGATCCGAAAAATGGTGGACAATCAAATATGTATGCGGATGATCAACCAAAGGAACTGGGGTTTCTAATGAACCTATTTCTAATAATGAACCTACGGACGATTCACCGGATCAAATAAAGTCAACATCTCGAATTTAGGAAATAAGCAAGAAGACCCTTTTCCAAATTCCCCCAAGGCACCGCTTTTGACGCTTGGCAAAGAATAAACCCGATGAGAATTTTTGGAAATTCGAGACTTTTAAAAATTTGACGATCAACTTGCCTTTTCTCGATGCCTTAAAACTATTACCAAAACATGCAAAATTTCAAAGGATATGTGCACCACAAAAAGGAGAACTAATGTTCCTCAACAAGCGCTCCGCACCTAACAGCTTCCATCCATCACGAACACAATGGTATAGTCAAATACAAAGACCCCTGTAGACCAATCCGGTTCCATGCACCTTAGGTGACAAATATACGACTACTGCCATCAAGCTACTAGACCTAGGAGCTAGTGTGAACTTACTTCCATATTACTTATTTAAATAACTAGGTCTTCATGAGCTCAAACCTACCACCATGACTCTATAGTTAGCCGATCGCTCCATAAAGTATCCAAAAGGAATTGTGGAAAACGCCCTCGTAAAAGTCTAAGACTTCTTCTATCCCCGTAGACTTTGTTATTTTGGATACGTAGTTGCATGTGATTCCATTCCTATCATCTTAGGACGTCCGTTCCTAGAAACGCTAATGCTCTTATTAACTGTAGGGATGGTTCAATGACCATGTCCTTCGAAATCTATCGGTAGAGGCAAATGTGTTCAAATTGATGAAACAAATTCCGAGCCCCGACATTGATGGTGAGGTGAACAGGGTTGACAACATTCCGCAAGAGTATTTAACAAACTCGTTTCCGTAAGATGAAGTGTACCAATTTCTTTCCTTTAGCTTAATCCGAAGTTTGAGGACGATGATTATACACAAGAAGTAAATGAGTTATTAGAGTCAATACCATTATTTGACCCTACGACCGTGATGTCCAAGAATCTTGATGAACATCAATCTGCTTTACTTGCATGGATGATGACTTTCCTCAAGAATCTTTAATACCCACTCCACCCCCCTGATTTAAAACCTCTTCCTTCGAATTAAAATACGTGATGCTTTGATCCAAATGGTCGCCACCCGCTTATCATTTCTTCACAATTAATCGACGATCGAAGCTCGTTTAATTAATGTCATTCAACAACATCGTTCTGCTATTGGATGGTCCCTCACTGACATTAAAGGCATTGCACCTACTGTGTGCACCCATCGCATACACCTTGAAGAAAATGCTAAGACGTTGCGTGAACCGCAGCGTCGACTAAACCCTACCTTGAAAGATGTGGTACGAGATGAATTTTTAAAATTACTCGATGCGGATATTATTTACCCTATCTCTGATAGTGTTTGGGTGAGTCCAATACACGTTGTTCCCAAGAAATTTGGCATTACAGTTGTGAAAAATGATAAAGATGAATGCATTTCCGCTCGTATTCCAGTGAAACGGCGAATATGCATTGACTACCGCAAATTTAATGCCATCACTCATAAGGATCACTTTCCACTCCCATTCATCAATCAGATGCTCGAACGTTTAGCTGGTCATGCATATTACTATTTTCTTGATGGTTATTCAGGTTACTTTCAGATAGTCATAGACCCTGTTGATCAAGACAAGACCACGTTCACCTGTCCTTTTGGTACATTTGCATATAAACGAATGCCTTTCGGCCTTTGCAATGCACCTGGTACTTTCCAACGCTGCATGCTTCACATTTTCAGTGATATGGTTGAACGTTTTATAGAAGTGTTCATGGACGACTTCTCCATATATGGAGATTCTTTCGATAGTTGTCTATCAAATCTTGAAAAGTCTTTACACGCCAGGAAGAGAAAACCTTGTTCTTAATTGGGAAAAATGTCATTTCATGGTTACAAAAGGAATAGTTTTAGGACATATCGCTTTCAAAGGACGGAATCAAGTCGACAAAGCTAAGATAGAAAAAATTGCTTCACTTCCTATACCAAAATCAGTTCGAGACATTCACAAGATTTTTAGGACACGCAGTTTTCTATAGGAGATTTATTCAAGATTTCTCAAAGGTTGCTCGACCTTTAACCAATCTCCTACTTAAAGATGTCGCTTTTTTATTTCAGTTTCAATTGCAAACAAGCCTTTGAAATTTTAAAACCGCATTAACTACCGGCTCCCATAATTCAACCACCGATTAGTCTAAACCTTTTGAATTAATGTGTGACGCTTAACGACTATGCTATTGAGCTGTATCTTAGGGCAACGCCGAAAGATAAGCCGTTTGTCATTTACTATGCGAGTAAAACCCTTAATGAAGCTCAACGAACTATACCACCACCGGTGAAAGAGTTTCGCGCCAGTATATGCTTTGGATAAGTTTCGGCCCTTACCTAGTGGGTTCTCCAACTATTGTCTACATCGACCATGCAAAGACTTCGTTATCTATTAGCTTAAAAAGATGCAAAACAAAGGTTGATCCGATGGATTCTCCTTTGCAAGAGTTTAATCTAGAAATTAGAGATAAAAAGGTTGCGAAAATGTGATTGCGCACCATTTATCACGACTTTGTCGTCGATGTTGATACTAATACCGAACCTATCTATGATTCTTTTCCGTGATGAACACTTGTACTCTATTTTTTCGCCTCCTTGGTACGACATAGTAAATTACTTAGTTATCAAAGAAGTCCCTTCATCTTGGTCTCAGAATGACCGAAAAAGTTCTTATCCACTGTGGAAATTTTATTTCGATGATCCCTACCTCTTCAAGTATTGTTCCGACCAACTAATCCGCCGTTGCATCCCCGATTAGGAACACAATGATGTGTTATCCTTCTGTTATGAACAATCTTGTGGTGGTCATTTTAGTGGTAAGAAAACTGCGGCCAAGGTCTTACAATGTGGATTCTATTGGCCAACACTGTTTAAAGATGCACATGAACATTGCAAAGCATGCAATCGCTGCCAGCAGCTAGGACGCATTACTCAACGCAATATGATGCCCTTAAATCCCATTTTAATTGTGGAAATCTTTGATGTATGGGGCATCGACTTCATGGGTCCATTTCCAAATTCACATGGCTTCCTATACATTCTAGTAGCAGTTGACTATGTATCAAAATGGATTGAGGCATTGGCATGTCGTGCTAACGATCATAAAACGGTTGTTTTGTTTGTAAAAGAAAATATTTTCTCTCTATTTGGTGTTCCAAAGGCTATAATTAGTGATGGGGGAAAATATTTCTGCAATAAAATTTTTGAATCATTAGTAAAGAAATATGGAGTCACGCACAAAGTGGCAACTCCGTATCATCCTCAAACCAGTGGTCAAGTAGAAGTCTCAAATAGAGAGATCAAATCCATTTTGGAAAAAACTATCAATCCATCTAGAAAAGACTGGTCTTTACGATTATCTGATGCATTTTGGGCATACAGAACAGCTTTTAAGACACCTATAGGGATGTCTCCTTATCGCCTTGTATTTGGAAAACCTTGTCATCTGCCGGTTGAACTTGAGCACCGTGCTTTATGGGCCATTAAAAGCCTCAATTATAATACTAACGCGGCAGGCGCGAAGAGAAAATTGCAGTTAAATGAGCTTGAGGAACTTCGGAGTGATGCCTATGATCTCTCGAAATCCTATAAAGCCAACATAAAAAGAGTGCATGACAAGCACATATTGAGAAAAGAATTCAAAGTGGGTCAAAAAGTTTTGTTGTACAAATCAAGATTATACATTTTTCCAGAAAAATTAAAGACTCGATGGTCCGGTCCTTTCACGCCTCTCTCTGCCACCCCTTTATGGGGCTATTTCTTTGAAAACGAAATGATGACAAATAATTTCAAGTAAATGGCCAACGCCTTTAAACATTATCATGAGTTGCGCTCTCCGGATGTCGAAGAGACTCTTCTCAATGACCCTGCCTACATAGACTAATAGATTCGATGGTGTACTTTTTCCATGTGTTTAAACAGAGAAAGTACGCCATTTGGGTAGCCGAGCCCTCTTCTATTTTTCTTTTCTTTAAATCCCTAGAGTGTGGGTTGCAAGCCGAACCATAGTCCACAAAAACTCTACTTCATAACTGAGTATAAATGTCTTCTGATAATCGAGCAAACGTGCCTCCTGGAAAACAATGGGTACCAAAAATTTCAACTCCTTCTTTCTCCTCCCTTTTCTATTCTCTTCCTCGCGAACTCCAACTCATCATTTGGTCCAAATCTCACCCATCTCGAATAGGTAATGGTCGTAGTACTTTTGCTCGAAAGCGACGGGCAAAAAGGATAGGGTGGTGTATGAACTGTCAAACTCCTTTATGTCCAGGTCTTGATCTTCTATCCGAGATGAGCCGGTATAAGGTATATTATTGTCTGACACCAGCTCAGCAGGATAAACTTCGTCGTCGTCCCGTTGTTCCCACAGGTTGGGATTCGTCTTGAGGATCTGACGTTAAAAGACTCACATTCGTCTTGAGGATCTGACGTTAAAAGACTCACATTCGTCTTGAGGATCTGACGTTAAAAGACTCACATTTGTCTTGAGGATCTTACGTTAAAAGACTCACATTCGTCTTGAGAATCTGACGATAAAAGACTCAACATGTATATAATCATTTTTCCCTTAGCACCAAGCATGGTGCCCAAAGAAAGTCGTGATATGCAACATCAGACATTTCCTAGTTCGTGCGGGCAATGGATTCCACCGTGCCAACCCTTTATCGGTTTTCTATGTGATCAGATCAAGGGGGTTTGAGGCTATACCATATGTACTAAGGGTAATATTATTACTAGACCATTGCACATTAGTCGTGGATGGTACCATCCCAACCCTACGCCCCCATAACATAAAGGTTAAGCCACAACCGGCCGGATTGATTCGCCCCAGAGCCAACATGAAAGTTGCCTGAGTTAAGCTGTTATGATGTGTTGTTTTATTTGGACTTCCGGTGTTGTTGACAAGTTCCTTTCGTCTTGTACATTTGTATATAAATGTGTAAATAAATAAAATCACAAAAAAAAAAAAAAAAAAAAAAAAAATGAGTTTGAATGTGATTATATCATATTCCAGTGGATGGAATTTTTAATGTCGGTCGTTTTGATATCTCATTGGTTCAAATTGGAGTTAAATCGAATCGAAATTCCAAATTTGAAATTTCTAACAATTCGACATAAGGGGAATTTTGGAATTCATTTGGGCTTGGGCAAAAAAATTGGACCTAACCCAAAACACCGACCCGGCTACAAAACCCACACGCGGGGCACCCACGCCATCCAAAACTCTCATTTCTTCCCCTAAAAATCCGGATCTTGGTCTCCTCACACTCCCCTCACAAGACGCTGACTCTCCATCGCTGAATTCAACCTCGCACGCCGGCCAAACTCCACCAAATCAAAAATCCTTCCTCCAAAGACTATCTCCTCCACCAATCCTAGCTATTTCAACCCTCAAAATATCATCTACACCGCCATGGCAAAGACGGCGAGAATAACAGTTGAGAGAAATTTCAAAACCTCTACAATTTCGATGTTTCACCCATTTTTCGATGAGGAAATAACTAGTAGAGAGTGGAAATATCTACCGCATCGAATTCCATCTCAAGATTCAAGAAGATTTAGTGTTGAAATTTTACAACAATGGAGGTTTCCGGGTGATGAATTTTGATTATGGCGGATGGGTTGAAACGGAACTCACGCTGAGTTAATATCGAATACAAAGATGATTCCGATAAACTCGATAGTCCGACCCCGTTATTGTCGAGTATCCGACTATGAGGGATTTGATGTTTGACACACTTCTCGAGGGAGAGTACAATGATGGCTCGAATCAAGTACCGTGATACCAAAGACTCGCCGCACGAAAACCAACTAGCCGCCACTAAATGGTCGGGTTTGCAACGCCATTGGCACTTCAAAGACGCCCGACGTGAACAAGACATTCTTGCACCTGCCGTGGATCCTCCAGAGAAGAAGCACACTTTCAGATGGTCCATTTTCGGGCCATATTCTTACGAATCGCGTCAAACAGTCAGCTCCTCTTTTGTCAGACTTGTTACTCAAATTTTATGCTTAATTTAGGGTTCCAAATTCACTCTTTCATTCCAACAAGGTCTTTCGAGAATTTCGAATTTTCGAGACTTGTGTTCGACCACTAGGACCCAAAGAGCTAGAGATGACATTGAGCGTGATAACGCACATCCTCCTCCCCTTCACCACCACCCGACTGTTTTAATGAGGCTACCATGCACCGAATCAACACTCCCATGGAAGCCTTGAGGCACATGAACACTAGTATGCGCAGGATGTTTCTTCAGAAAGAGATGATTACTTCCCAAAATGACTTCCAAAGAAGAAATGCGCATCGCCAAGGCCATTTCCAGAGAATGATGTTGGCAAATCAGCCTTCAATTCCAAGATCAACTCACATACCTATAGGCCACATTCCGCACTCAAATACCAAATTTAGAAGTTCGCCATGGCCGGTTTACGAGAAACCATAGTTCATCTTCTCGCTAACCCGAGGATTCCCAAGAGTCGCTTATTTCCTTTATGCATTGCATTTTTAGTTTTCTTGTGATAAAAATATTATATATCGGTTGATTTCTCATAATTTTGTATCTCCAGACGGTTTGAATGAGAAATTATTTAAGTTATGCACTTATTGTAATTCCTACTATATTAGTTGTCCCTTGATGCATTGGGCCTACTCTCAAAGCCCAACGGTCAGAACCAAACGGATCGATTCCAACAGTCAGAAATCAAGTTATAAATCCAACTCTCCTTTTCCACTTTCACTCATTCCCTTCTCTCGCTCCTCACAAATTCTTTTTCACAAATTCTCAAATTTTTTATCATAATAAATCAAATGGAGCGATGGGAAAAGGAGCAACGCGAATGGGCTATCACAGTATTCGTGATAACAGTGTTTATCATTATTCTCTTGTCACTCATGCATAACATGATCCAGAACATCTAGATCTATGTAACCGTCTCTTTTTTTTTTTCTGATTTTCATTTTGTATATTAGTATGGTGTGTTAAATAATTCTCACACATTTGTATGGGTTACATATTAAATGGAGAAGTTCTGTATTAAATATTTGTGTATATTAGTTGTTTTTTCCTCTCTAAAAAAATAATAAATAAATAAAAAATAATAATAATAATAAAATAAATAAGTAAATAAATAAACAAACCATAACAAAGAAAGTTCATCCAAAACTCACCAAAATAATTAATTGGTACATATGGTGTTCAGAGAAGATCGTGCACGCTACAAGGTACGCATAACACTTGTCACACATGCAGCTCGATTATTCTATCCATATTCTATTACTGAGTTATGATCATCATTTCTGAAATTACGCGTAAGTCTAACTACCCCGCGAAAACTTCCTCCGTATTTTCTAACATTGACCATCTCATTAATTGTATTTGGATATCTGACATGACAAGACTTATTGTGGATCCCCTATGATGCTGTTCATAATCACATGGGTCATTAACTACACTTGGACTCCAAATTGGTACAGACTCATAGATTGGCTATAAATCTCTTCTTTTTCAGCCATTCTTATTCAAACAATTTTCCCTATCCTTCCCTTAGTAATACTACCAATGGATCAACCAAGAAAGATAACGGCAAAGAAAGACTACCTGAAAACTTTTGAAGATGGCCGGTTTTCTCCTTATTTTGACACCGAAATCATACGTCGCGGATGGATGCCTCTTCTATATCATTCAGCAGCTGGTTATTCCCGAGAATTGGTTTTGATGTTCTACCCATTTAGCGGATCTGAAAATAGAAAATTCTACTTCAATGCCTATGGACAACGTTCGGAATTAACTAAGGAAATGATCTCCTACATACTTCAAATCCCAAAGAATACCTGGGTCCCTTTTTCAAGAGTCATCATTTGATTCCGCCAAAACTTTACTACGAAGCTACCAGATCTCATGACGAAGTCGGAAATACACATCACATTGTTCTTCAACGCTTCTTTGAAACAGAATCAACGCGTTGTGCTTCACCGGGTTGGGACACAATGTGGTAGGTACATCACACCAATCAAGTCACAAAGCCTCAACTTCACCTACTTTGGATTTTGCAGACTCAAAGAGATGACTTTTGTCTAATCCAACACCTCCGAACGTAATCACCAAGAAAATAAGAAGGTCAAAGACTTCTACCCACTTTAGTAACGCAGATTATGATGCGTGGGTTATCCAAAGAATTTCTCCGTGAGACACCCCTTCAAAGAGCACAAATAAAAGTACTCCAAACAGATTACTCCGCTGGTTTTGACTCCCCGATACTGATAGAGGAAACAGAATCCACCCAAGCTCAAATTTCACCATTTATTTGATGAAAATGTCATGTCAACATTATTAATCCCATGGAAGGCATTAAACTTCTTCATCGTGGTTTGAGGGAACTACACGCCATTCGTAATATCATCATCACAACTTTTCAGATTTCCAAGATCGCCAAGCAACGATGATGTCAACAGGAGGAGATCTTGGAAAATCATTCTCATCCCCTTTGCAAAATCACGCCTCCTAATGGAAAATCAAACAGCTTCAGCCCCAAGGGACATTCAGATGCAACTCGCCAACAAATGGAAGAACTAAAAAGTCCGGGTGCACGATATATGCATCTCCAAGATCAATATAACAATCCATAATTTTCTAATATTACTAAGTCAATAAATAAATACTGTGATATGTTATTACATTTTTCGTTGATTATGAATTTTGTCTTACTTTTGTGTCTTCTTTGTATGAAATGCTTAATAGGATTGTCATCATTTCATGTGTGACTAATATAATTTAACATGTGCTTACAGGAGGGTCTATTCTTTTACATACTCATTTATCCATCCAGTTTGCCTTTGTCGCTACCTATTTCTTTTTGCTTCATCCACTATGGCATCTTCATCAATTGCATCTTCATCAAACACCTGTACCTCCCAAACTTATTCCCGAAAGCAATCCTTTCAGTCTATGATGGATTCCAATACCTATGGCCATCTCTTCCGCGACTACATTACAAACATCTGATGGTCTTTCCTAATTCTTCAACCCCACCAAACTTATTCTCCCAATACTTTTAAGCTAATATGGAAGACACACCAAAGATTCAACCATGCGATGGTTTCTACTTTTAGACGGTTTCACAATCCAAATTGGTGACACACCTCATATTTTTCCAACAATAACTTGCACTAACTTTGATCTTCCATATCACGATCCTGTTGATCATAAAGCATTACATCTATCATAATTTTACCGCCTTTTCAAAGGGGCAAGCGCTTTCGTGAAACTTACTTCGTGATGGTCTTGAGATTAAACAAGAAGAAATGGCCATGTGGCATGGCGGATGTCACCATTCCTTTGGCAAGCATGACCATGAACATGGGATCACATGTTATTTGTAATTCTCAACATTATGGGAGATTGGCATTTTTCTACCGCCAACGAGGTCGCTTATATTGTAGATTCGGTGCCCCCTAGCTCAAGGTCATACATTATTTAACATCATAGGTCAGGTTATCTCCAACCTAAAACGAAATCGCACTTTTCGTGATCAATATATACTTTTACCGTCACCGCTTTTAATCATGAAGAAGACACATTTCCCACAGCTTTGCAAATTACTTTTCATGATCGGGTCAAGGTAGATTCTATGTGCCCAAAGAAACGTAATCATTCATTCATTGAGGTTTAGGCAATGGAAGCGGGTCCCGCCGGGTACCTGGAGGCATGTTCATTGTTACCCAAAGGATGAAAAAATATGAAGACACATTCGAGGAAAGCCGAAACGAAGAATGGGCGTAAATTTGGCGCAGACTATTATCTTTTACGCTGATGCTAAGGAAATGCATTTCCTTCCAAGAGGACGCCAGTAACTTCACATCCCAATCGATGGTAAACTTAAGTTTGTCATTGAACATATATCTAGCTAAACCTTATGTTTGGTGTGCTATTGTTTTTCATGTGCTATTGTTTTTTATTTCGCGGTGCTATGTTTAGTGTGCTATCAACATTTTCTTGTTCTTTCCGGAATATATTATGTTCTCCAACCTTCGCTCCAAAGAATCTAGCCCTAATTTTGCTCCCTGCCTCGTGCACTTTCTCTTTAATTATTGATACTTCGAGGACTAAGCATCATTCCGGGGGTGCTTTTAACCTCAGAGTAAATATTAGGCAAATTGCAACCCTCAGATATAGTTTTATTTCATGTTAAATAATTGTACTTAGTGACAAAGTCTTGTTTCCTTTTCAATGATGAAAATTGTCTAGAAATCTCACATTAGTATCCTAATTAGGATTTGTTTTTTAAGAAACTTAAGATAATATGTATGCAATAGTTTATACATCTTTTCATGAACATTCATGTAATCGTATCATTGATTGTACATAGCAAGTAGTTTCGAACCAACGGTAGTTACTTAAACTATAAATCCTCGTGAGAATCTAACCAAAAACCTTGACATGAGTGATTTGTGTGTGATGACACGAGGGAGTAGTTTTCCGATTAGAAAATCACACATCTACTTATTTGATCACCACCCAAACCCTAAAGCGAGATTTAGGGTCATATTTGGATCGACATAGCTAAAAATTCTTACTTGTTACAAATTTTACCGC
Source organism: Coptis chinensis (assembly GCF_015680905.1). Lineage (NCBI taxonomy): Eukaryota > Viridiplantae > Streptophyta > Magnoliopsida > Ranunculales > Ranunculaceae > Coptis > Coptis chinensis. Next base: position 17,833,914 of record NC_141456.1, on the reverse strand, counting down.
TTAGTCACCCATCAACCTTTCATCAAACCTTTCACTTTCACCAAAAAATTCCTTACCCATTTATAAAACCAAATAAAAGAACCTACCTAAGATGAGTGATTTGTGTATGAAAATAGGATGAAATGTGGAAAGAATAAAGAGAAAGACTTGTCCCAAATAAAAGTCGGCTTACTTGCTTCAGAAAGAAAAATAAAATCATGTTCTTAAGCCGCTTAAAAAAACCATTAGAAAGGCTTAAGAACAAGGTTGGAAAACCTCGCTTAAGAAGAAAAAAGAAAACAAAGATTTCTCTAGTGTAAATATATGAAGACCCTATTCTCTCATACTCATAAATTTTAATTATCCATTTCCATTTTCTTGTACACTATCACCTAAGCCCCACAATACCTAAGAAAGACCTCTAGCCCAATTAGAGTAGGGTGGTGTGATAATAAGTAGTAGACGGATCGACATCGGCTCTTCCGACCGGCTATTGAGATGAGAAAAACGTGTGCCCACTGCACAATCGGAGTTAACAAAACCTGAGTGGAAAAAATTTTGAGTGAAATTGTGTTTTGACATATACCGCGGAGAACCCATTTAGGTACACTCTCCAAAGGATTCAAAACAACCCCGCTAGTACATTTCAATGAAAAGTTCATCGCATGCATGATCATATGTAGATGTTTTAATTATTGAATACATATTAACTTGAGTTTCAAAGAAATCAATCCTCGCCCCCGCTAAGGAGATGTATGGATATCCGAGATTAATTTAGGGAAACGAAGTTAAATCACCGAAGTCATTGTAGAAGATAAAATGAAGTTTGTGAGTATCTTCTCTAGAAAAAACTCTCACGAGGGTTATAACTTCGCCCACTAGGGAATTCCTAGTGGTTTAAGGCCTAGTTGCATATGGTCAATACAACCGCAAGACTCGCAAACGAGAATTAGTTAGACTACACATTTTTGGCCACTTATCCTGCTTTTTTTATGTCTATTCTTTGCTTCGAGACAAGCAAAAGTGCTTTTGGGGGTAGTGTGATAAGCACCCAAAAGTGTATTATGAAACCCCGCTGGGACATATAAATTTGGTTAACTATGTGTTTAATAATTATGAAATAAATATGTTTTCATACTTTTTGGGTATTCACAAGAAACATGGAAATATGGTTTAAACCTCCGCAAAGCAAGAAAGAAACCACATGTATATGAATTCTTCCAAATCCGCATTTAAGTATCAAACTTCCGGCTCCCTCTTGAACCGGACTCGAATGTGACAAGTGAGCTGCTCGCATAAATCAGTACGATGAACTCTAGGCATAGGCGGAAGTTGTAAAATTGCCCAAAGACCGGACCGCCATCGATCGCATTATAGGACCCACTATACGGGCCCGTAAGATTCAAATGAAGTCATCAATCATGGAGCATGTCAAGACAAAAATGACAAATATTGGTGCAAAGTTGACACCTTGCATGTAATTAATTAGATTAGGTGTTAATAGTGAAAAAGGCAAGGTGTCACTTTGTTTTAATGTAGTGGATAAAAATGAAGTAAATATGGTTTGATGTTTCACATGGGAGGAAAGGAGATGTCTCAAATAAAGAAGAAAAAACAAAACAAGGGGGACACTCCATTTTATCCCTGACGACTTTTTCCTTACCTTGATTATTTTAGTTCCTTGGTCATTCTTATTATTTAGTTTTTAGTTTTTAGTAAAAAGCTTGTAATAGTTTTAATGGAGGAAACTTTGGTTTTCTTCTAGAGAATAAATAAAAAGCAAGTGAGTTTAGTTAGTTTTTCTTCTTCCTCTTCCTCTCTCTTTTTGTTCTTCAAGTTTGTAATCCTTTATTCCAAGGATCATGAGCTAACTTCCTTTTGGGGAGTTAATCCAACTCATGTGGGAAAATAATTGTTGGCTTGGTAGGTTGTTAGAAGAACAACTAACTACATCCTATCCTATCCCAAAATGATAGTCAGGTGTAGTAAACAGTTAGGAATCAAGTAAATGAGCTTAGAGATAAGTCATTATTTGATTCCAATCGCTAACATGTACGAAGTTTAGAAATGAGCCATACATCTTAGGGATCAAGTTTTCTTCCATTAAAATTTGTCTACGAAGTCTAGGAAGAATCAAATTCACTTTTTCAAATCAACAACTAAATGTTATTTTCTACATGAGGAGGATTAGCTCTCCACCTTTCTTTGTTAAATCAGATTTTGTCTTAGTTTCATATTTCAATCTTAATGTTTTTCTTTAATGTTTGTCTAGGAAATAAACCTAGTATTAATATAAACTTACTACTTAGTTCCCTAAGAGTAACAACCAAGTTGTAGATGTCCTAACCTTTAGGTTGGGTTTGATCCTTACTTTAACTTTACTTAACGCCAAGATCGCGGGAGTAAGGAACTTTGAGTTCGCTTTTACACCAAATTAGAGAATCAATCTTTAAACGTAGTAAAGCCCAATATCACCCTGTTTGTCGCCGACCGCAGAAGACTTTGCCTTTGCACTCGCCATCCATTCTTCGTGCCATGTAATTTGTCGACTTCGCGGGTACAAGTCATCTAGGCGCTCGATTTTGTCAAGATGAGACCCTTCTAGCTCGAATCGCTCTAGGAGTAGGCCAGTGAATGCAGAGGTTGCAAGCCGTCCTGAGACCTTCTGCTCCATCGATAAAGAGTTTCATTTTGAAACATCCTAGGAAAGCGAATAGTCTCGCCCGCAGTGCTTGCTTTACCGAACAAGGAGTCTAGGTCGGCTTTGTTTCTTCCTCGCTGACGGACGGCACTCCCCTATGAATGTCTCTCGCCAACTTGTCGGGTTGTGGATTAAATCAGAGTTAGCATGTAAAACCAGCCAATGTTCGACCTTCAAGCCGGCCGGAAAGAGTTTACATTTGAGGTAGTCAAAGTTTGGAGAGAGAGCCGATTTGGCTGAAACGAGCTATGTCTCGTTCGACAAGAAGAGTTACCATTGTACAACGAACTTTGATAAAGTCAGCGGGAAGTTGCTTGTCCCTAACTTCCGTGGTGAATGGTGACGCTTTGTATGACGGGAGCATCTATTGACTTCTCCAACCGCTGGGCGGTCCTCTAGTCATCGATTGGCGGTCAGAAATATGGTCAGACTTCGTTGTTTTTCAATTGCGTCCCGAGCCAGTTGTTGGTGTTGAGGTGGTTTGCTCGCTCGCGATAGCTTGGTTCTCTCCTTTCCGAGCATGGTAAATGATTCGAGAGAAACTTTACTTGGATCCATTGCTTTAGTTGTTCTTCCATGGTCATTTTTAAACCGGCCAGGGCTCGAAAAATAGTGCGTGTGTTTTTCTCAAGGAAATGAACCGCGATTTCCAATGTAGAAAGTGGATTTGTATCTACGACCGATATTGAGGTTGATAGGAATGACCGCACTTTCTTGGGGATAAAAGTTGCTTACGTTATCAAAGTTTCTTGGGTGAACTTGAATCAAGCCCACGAAGTTCACTCTCTACTTTATAGATGCTTCGAGCTGACCTTCCTTATTTGATTCAGCCATTATCGTGTCAATATTTTGTGCTATCTTGATGATTCATTACTCGATGTTACAAAGTAAATGTCTCCTTGATTGGTGTGACCGAAGTTTCACCGCGCGGGATCATTTTGCTTCCATATATGGTCGCGGTTTGATATTTGGGACAACTGAGTTTGGGGACTACGATTCTTGAGTGGCATACGACCGTGATGTACGAGCTTGAAGATACTGACTGGGTGTTGTGGACACGCCAGGTATTGCAGTTGATATGTTTCGTGAACGGAAGGTACTTTACATGCCCCCAAAAGGCTAGCTATCAACCAATCACTTTTGACACCGCTTAAGAATCAAGTTCGAACCACGACTACGATGTCAAATCGCAATCGAAGACGCCATAGGAAACAACCATAGTGAAGCCCCCAAAAGTGCTGGCTATTAACGGGCCCAAAAGGCTAGCTATCAACCATATTGATGCCCCAAAAGGTTAACTATTAACAGTTGAACTAATTGTGGCATATTGACCGTCTTGCGATGGAAAGACTCCGTCAACGTAAGGTGTAGCCAGCGTCAGCGGTGTATTTCCTTGTTTGCTTCTCTGTTCAACCTCCGCATCCAGTGATACACCTGATCCATATCAAAGCCTAACTCTCACGAACGGTACCTAAAAATTTGAATATCTATTGGGATTAATCACCTCGGCGATTGAAGCGTCTGTTTTCCTCTTTGGCGGTTTAAGCGGGGAAGCTCTGAGGTTCCTAACGTTTCTTGTTTTTTATTGCATGAATGCCGTATGCGTAGTTATTATAAATTAGTTTATGGATTATTATTTATGTCTTAGGCTAGAAATATGCATGAATCATATTAATAAAGCCCAGTAAATATTTATATGTGATTAAGTGGGTATGAATTGCATATTAATGTATATGTACATACCAATGCTACTGTTTTTCATGGGTATCTATATTTATATGTATAAGTGTCTATTATTGCATGTTTAGTATTTCTCTGCATTATCGTTACCACGATATTGTCTAATAAAGTCGATTTTGTCAAGAAGAGGAGAACATTCCAAGCGAAGGTTAAAATCTGAGTTGGGGTAAGTTGTTTCTAAACCTTACGAGGGTAAAAGTTTGCTTTCTATATGACACTTTCGCAATCTCAATGAGTATTGTTGAAATCCGAATTATTATGCAATACAAAAGTCGTATTTTAGTTTATGTATAATATTTTGCATGTTTAGTTTTTTATCATTATTTATCTGCATTATGTATACTATATTAAGCATGCTAATGTATTTAGATCACGTTATGAGTGATTCAAATTTACTTTTATTTCATGTTGATATCGTTTATGTAATATCGATTTACAAATTAGTGTACATATCATTATTCTTGATGTATATTTGCATGCATGCGTATATGGAAGTATTTATCGATGACACAAGCTTGCCTATTTGTATAGCTATCATTATGAGTAGAGTATCTTCATGCTACCGTACATAGTATTGTATGAGTAGATCATTATTTGCATGTTTGTATTTTAACCCTTGCATAAATCTTTAAAAAAATAATAAAAATAAATAATACTAATAATACTAATAATAATAATAATTATTAAAAACAAATTAAATTAAAATTAATACGCCTTTGCATAAATTTTAATTCCATAAATCTTAATCATATTCGAATGGTGTCTAGGAAACTTGAAAGATTGAGGGTTACTTAATTAGAACCGTTGCTTGCGGAAAAGCCTCCCTCATATCTCTCTTGTGACACGGCTGTTGGTTTATGCACACGCGTATTCTAAAACTTCATTGCTTCGTTAGCGGCAGGCTTAGGCATATGTTGTTCAACTCTAATGCTTAAAATAATAATAAAATTCGAGTCCTCCTAAATTCCTTCTGTAAGTTAGATCTAATTTTATGCTTGCATGAGATTAAGGTCTGGTTCTACTAAAGAAATTGAACATACCTATCGTCGAAAAAAATACGATAAGCAATTGCATAAGTTCTCACCTAAAAATTTTCTTCTTACGCTAATTACCTTCATCACGCTCCTTATTAGCCATCAACTTCTGTCATTATGGCCGGCGATCCTCCTGACGAAGCCCCTCTCGGACTTCTATCTTGCATTCTGGAAGGAAGGACTTTCTTCACGCATCAAACTTGAGGACATTGTCGGTGATTTTTTAGTATCCCACCAAACATTTTTCAGTTTATTTACCTATATATCATGGTTTGGAGCCGAAAAACCTTATAATCATCTTCGTGAAGCTTCAACAAGTGGCAACAACATTTCACCATCCAGCAATCTCTAAGGAACAACTCTTGTTTATTTGTTTCCATTCACTTTAAGCGGAAAAAGCGTCAATTTGGCTAGCGGGACAACAGCCACGATCCATAGACACATGGAATAAAGTAGTTCAAGCTTTCATGCTTTAGTTTTACACTCGAGAAAAAACAAGCGAAATCTTTGAAAATTCAATTCTTTTCGTCAAAATCCTCATGAATCCTTTTCAAAGCATGGAGTTGTTTTTGATCTTACATTAGAATGCCCTCATCACCAAACAAAGACAAAGTTTGTCCTTGTTAGTTCATTCTTTAATGGTCTTTCGATCATCAAAAAGAAACTCTTGATATAATGAGCGGCGGTTTGCTTCATGGACAAAGGAGTTCTTGAAGCTTATACTTTTCTTGAAAAACAAGCGAAAAAAGGTACACTGCTGGGGTAACAACGAGTCATCTAGGTTATCAAAGGGCAATGTTACAAAGGCCACATCTATTTTTGAGGTAAAACCCGATCGAAATAAAAATTTGATAGAATCCCTAACTAAAAAGTAGATGCCCTTGCGGTTCAAGTAAACGATCAACTATCAAAACCGGTCATGAGCGTTGACACGCCCGTGTGTCCTTTGTCTTAGTCGACCATCGATGCATATTGTCCCTTGTTATATGCTTCCCCTACTCAACAATCGGAGGAGGCATGTGCATTCAACATTCCTAATGCACCGTGGAGACAACATCCAGAATTTAAACTGGCCAAAATAACCAACAAATGGGGGCTCCTCTAGGTTTAAGCTAATCCACTGTTGACCTACCAACAATTTTATTCCATACCGCCAAGGAAATAATCAACAATACCAACAAGGTCAATTTCAAAATAATTCAAATGCTAACTATCAAACCAATGTGAGCCTTGTTCCGGCTAATCCGGATCCCAACTATAATCAACAACTTCTCAAAGGATAATGCGTGAACTACTACGTTTGCCTGACAACTGCGCAACCCGTTTGGATAGGTCAAAGGAGACTTTCTTAGCTTACATGAACCAACAAATCTCAAATTTTAGCGTCTATCCAACAATCACTTCAACAATTGGCGCAAAGAAAAGAGTCGAGAAAGGCGTGTTTCTGGACAAGCGGGTTCGAAACCCTAAACCGGCAAACCTGACCTTTGAACTTACTAATGCACCTGGTACAAGCACCTCCAATCAAGGTGAGGTGCATGCAATCACTACTCTATGATCTGGAAAATGGTGGACAATCAAATATGTATGCCAGATGATCAACCAAAGGAATCCGAAGGTTCTAATGAACCTATTTCTAATAATGAACCTACGGACGATTCACGAGATCAAATAAAGTCAACATCTCAGAATTTAGGAAATAAGCAAGAAGACCCCTTTTCCAAATTCCGTCCCAAGGCACCGTTTCTTGCACGCTTGGCAAAGAATAAACCTGATGAGAATTTTTTGGAAATTCGAGAGACTTTTAAAATTTGACGATCAACTTGCCTTTTCTCGATGCGCTTAAAACTATTACCAAAACATGCAAAATTTCACGAAGGATATGTGCACCACAAAAGGAGAACTAATGTTCCTCGACAAAGCGTTCCTCACCCGAGCAGGTTTCCATCCATCCACGAACCACAATGGTATAGTCAAATACAAAGACCACGGTAGACCCGGCGGTTCCATGTACCTTAGGTGACAAATATCACTGACTCTTTGCTTTTACTAGACCTAGGAGCTAGTGTGAACTTACTTCCATATTACTTATTTAAATAACTAGGTCTTCATGAGCTCAAACCTACCACCATGACTCTATAGTTAGCCCGTCGTTCCATAAAGTATCCAAAAGGAATTGTGGAAAAGCGTCCTCGTAAAAGTCAAAGACTTCTTCTATCCTGTAGACTTTGTTATTTTGGATCTGAAGTTGCATGTGATTCCATTCCTATCATCTTAGGGCGTCCGTTCCTAGCAAGCTGCTAATGCTCTTATTAAGCTGTAGGGATGGTTCAATGACCATGTCCTTCGAAAATCTATCGGTAGAGGTAAATGTGTTCAAATTGATGAAACAAATTCAGGCGACATTGATGGTGAGGTGAAGCGGGGTTGACAACATTCATTCCATAAGAGTATTTAACAAACTTCGTTTCGAGGAAGATGAAGTGTACCAATTTCTTTCCTTTAGCGAATCGAGTTTGAGGGCGATGATTATACACAAGAAGTAAATGAGTTATTAGAGTCAATACCATTATTTGACCCTACGACCGTGATGTCGATAACTTGGATGAACATCAATCTGTTTCTTGCATGGATGATGACTTTCCTCAAGAATCTTTAATACCCATCCATGCCCGATTTAAAACCTCTTCCTTCGAATTAAAATCGTCTGACTTGATCCAAATGGTGCGTCACCCGGTTATCATTTCTTCACAATTAAGCGGCGATCGGGGAAGCTCGTTTAATTAATGTCATTCAACAACATCGTTACGCTATTGGATGGTCCCTCGTGACATTAAAGGCATTGCACCTCTGTGTGCACCCATCGCATACACCTTGAAGAAAATGCTAAGGCGTCGCGTGAACCGCGGCGTCGACTAAACCCTACCTTGAAAAAGATGTGAGTGCGAGATGAATTTTAAAATTACTTTCGATCACGGATATTATTTACCCTATCTCGATAGTGTTTGGGTGAGTCAATACGTTGTTCCCAAGAAATTTGGCATTCTGGTTGTGAAAAATGATAAAGATGAATGCATTTCATTTCGTATTCGATTGAAATGGCGAATATGCATTGACTATCATAAAACTTAATGCCATCACTCATAAGGATCACTTTCCACTCCCATTCATCGATCGGATGCTTTCGAGCGTTTAGCGGTCATGCATATTACTATTTTCTTGATGGTTATTCGGGTTACTTTCAGATAGTCATAGACCACGTTGATCAAGACAAGACCACGTTCACCTGTCCTTTTGGTACATTTGCATATAAGCGAATGCCTTTTCGGCCTTTGCAATGCACACAGTACTTTCAATGCTGCATGCTTCACATTTTTCGATGATATGGTTGAGCGTTTTATAGAAGTGTTCATGGGCGACTTCTCCATATATGGAGATTCTTTTCGATAGTTGTCTATCAAATCTTGAAAAAAAGTCTTTACGTTGTGAAGAAAAACCTTGTTCTTAATTGGGAAAAATGTCATTTCATGGTTACAAAAGGAATAGTTTTAGGACATATCGTTTCAAAGGGCCGAATCGAAGTCGACAAAGCTAAGATAGAAAAAATTGCTTCACTTCCTATACCAAAATCAGTTCGAGACATTCGCGCATTTTTAGGACCGCGGGGTTTCTATAGGAGATTTATTCAAGATTTCTCAAAGGTTGCTTTCGACCTTTAACCAATCTCTGCTTAAAGATGTCGTTTTTATTTCAGTTTCAATTGCAAACAAGCCTTTGAAATTTTAAAACCGCATTAACTACGCTCCCATAATTCAACCACGATTAGTCTAAACCTTTTGAATTAATGTGTGACTGAGCGACTATGCTATTTGAGGTATCTAGGGCAACGCCGAGAAGATAAGCCGGTTGTCATTTACTATCGCGAGTAAAACCCTTAATGAAGCTCAAAGCGTAACTATACCACCACTGAGAAAAGAGTTTCTAGCCCGTTGTATATGCTTTGGATAAGTTTAGTCCTTACCTAGTGGGTTCTCCAACTATTGTCTACCGCGACCATCGCGACGCCGTTATCTATTAGCGAAAAAAGATGCAAAACAAAGGTTGATCCGATGGATTCTCCTTTTGCAAGAGTTTAATCTAGAAATTAGAGATAAAAAAGGGTTGCGAAAATGTGATTGCGGACCATTTATCCGCGACTTGTCGATGATGTTGATACTAATACCGAACCTATCTATGATTCTTTTCGGATGAACACTTGTACTCTATTTTTTTACGTCTCCTTGGTACGGCTGACATAGTAAATTACTTAGTTATCAAAGAAGTCCCTTCATCTTGGTCTCGTAATGACCGAAAAAAGTTCTTATCCACTGTGAAATTTTATTTCTGGGATGATCCCTACCTCTTCAAGTATTGTTCCGACCAACTAATCCGCCGTTGCATCCCGATTAGGAACCACAATGATGTGTTATCATACGTCATGAACAATCTTGTGGTGGTCATTTTAGTGGTAAGAAAACTGCGGCCAAGGTCTTACAATGTGGATTCTATTGGCCAACACTGTTTAAAGATGCACATGAACATTGCAAAGCATGTAATCGCTGCCAGCAGCTAGGACGCATTACTCAACGCAATATGATGCCCTTAAATCCCATTTTAATTGTGGAAATCTTTGATGTATGGGGCATCGACTTCATGGATCCATTTCCAAATTCACATGGCTTCCTATACATTCTAGTAGCAGTTGACTATGTATCAAAATGGATTGAGGCATTGGCATGTCGTGCTAACGATCATAAAAGCGGTTGTTTTGTTAAGTAAAAGAAAATATTTTCTCTCGATTTGGTGTTCCAAAGGCTATAATTAGTGATGGGGAAAATATTTCTGCGATAAAAATTTTGAATCATTAGTAAAGAAATATGGAGTCACGCACAAAGTGGCAACTCCATATCATCCTCAAACCGATTGGTCAAGTAGAAGTCTCAAATAGAGATCAAATCCATTTTGGAAAAAACTATCAATCCATCTAGAAAAGATTTGGTCTTTACGATTATCGATGCATTTTGGGCATCTGAGCGACTTTTAAGACACCTATAGGGATGTCTCCTTATCGCCTCGTATTTGGAAAACCTTGTCATCTGCGGTTGAACTTGAGCACCATGCTTTATGGGCCATTAAAAGCCTCGATTATAATACTTAGCGCGGAAGAGAAAAAATTCGATTAAATGAGCTTGAGGAACTTGGATTGATGCCTATGATCTCTCGAAATCCTATAAAGCCAACATGAAAAGAGTGCATGACAAGCACATATTGAGAAAAGAATTCAAAGTGGGTCAAAAGTTTTGTTGTACAAATCAAGATTATACATTTTTCGGAAAATTAAAGACTTCGATGGTGCGGTCCTTTCCACGATCTCTGCTGTCACCCCTTATGGGGCTATTTCTTTGAAAAACGTAAATGATGACCAACCGAATTTCAAGTAAATGGCCAGCGCCTTAAACATTATCATGAGTTAAGCTCTCCGGATGTCGAAGAGACTCTTCTCAATGACCATCTACATAGACTAATAGATTCGATGGTGTACTTCTTTCCATGTGTTTAAGCAGAGAAAGTCGCCATTTGGGTAACCGAGCCCTCTTCTATTTTCTTTTCTTTAAATCCCTAGAGTGTGTGGTTGCAAGCGCCCGGAACCATAGTCCACAAAAACTCTACTTCATAACCGAAAGTATAAATGTCTTACGATAATCGAACAAAGCGTGCCTCTGGAAAACAATGGGTACCAAAATTTCAACTCCTTCTTTCTCCTCCCTTTTCTATTCTCTTCCTCGCGAACTCCAACTCATCATTTGGTCCAAATCTCACCCATCTCGAATAGGTAATGGTCGTAGTACTTTTGCTTTCGGCGGCGGGCAAAAAGGATGGGGTGGTGTATGAACTATCAAACTCCTTTATGTCCGGTCTTGATCTTCTATCGAGATGAGCGGTATAAGGTATATTATTATGCGACACCAGCTCGGCGGGATAAACTTCGTCGTCGTCCCGTTGTTCCCACAGGTTGGGATTAAATCTTGAGGATCGGCGTTAAAAGACTCACATTCGTCTTGAGGATCGGCGTTAAAAGACTTGATTAAGTCTTGAGGATCGGCGTTAAAAGACTCACATTTGTCTTGAGGATCTTCGTTAAAAGACTCACATTCGTCTTGAGAATCGGCGATAAAAGACTCAACATGTATATAATCATTTTCCCTTAGCACCAAGCATGGTGCCCAAAGAAAGTCGTGATATGCAACATCGGACATTTCCTAGTTCGTCGCGGGCAATGGATTCCACCGAGGCCAACCCGATCGGTTTTCTATGTGATCTGTATCAAGGCGGTTTGAGGCTATACCATATGTACTAAGGGTAATATTATTACTAGACCATTGCACATTAGTCAGGGATGGTACCATCACGAACCACTACGCCCCCATAACATAAAGGTTAAACCCGCGATCGGCTGGATTGGGTTCGCCCCAAAGCCAACATGAAAGTTGCCTGAGTTAAGCTGTTATGATGTGTTGTTTTATTTGGACTTCCGGTGTTGTTGACACGTTCCTTTCGTCTTGTACATTTGTATATAAATGTGTAAATAAATAAAATCACAAAAAAAAAAAAAAAAAAAAAAATGAGTTTGAATGTGATTATATCATATTCCAGTGGATGGAATTTTTAATGCCGATCGTTTTGATATCTCATTGGTTCAATTTGGAGTTAAATCGAATCGAAATTCCAAATTTGAAATTTCGGAACAATTCGGGACATAAGGGGAATTTTTGGAATTCATTTGGGCTTGGGCAAAAAAATTGGACCTAACCCAAAAACACTGACCCGGCTACAAAAACCCACAAGCGGGGCACCCACGCGTCCAAACCTCTCATTTCTTCCCCCTAAAAATCCGGATCTTGGTCTCCCTCACACTCCCCTCGCGCACGCGACTCTCCATCAGTGAATTCAACCCGCGCACGCTGGCCAAACTCCACCAAATCAAAAATCCTTCCTCCAGCACTATCTCCTCCACCAATCCTAGCTATTTCAACCCTCAAAATATCATCTACACCGCGCTATGGCAGCACGAAGGAGAATAACAGTTGAGAGAAATTTCGAAAACCTCTACAATTTCGGGATGTTTCACCCATTTTTCGATGAGGAAATAACTAGTAGAGAGTGGAAATATCTACTGCATCGAATTCCAGCTCAGTACTCCGAAGATTTAGTGTTGAAATTTTACAACAATGGAGGTTTCCGGGGTGATGAATTTTGGATTATGGCGGATGGGTTGGAGCGTGAACTCTCACGCGGAGTTAATATCGAATCTGACCTGATTCCGATAAACTCGATAGTCCGACCACATTATTGTCAGAGTATCCGACTATGAGGGATTTGATGTTTGACACACTTCTCGAGGGAGAGTACAATGATGGCTCGAACTGCGTGTACCGGCACTTTCGCTTCGAGGCCGAAACCAACTAGCCCGTCACTCGATGGGTGGCTTGCAACGTCATTGGCACTTCAAAGGCGTCGGCGTGAACAAGACATTCTTGCACTGCTGTGGATCCTCCGGGAGAAGAAGCACACTTTCTGTATGGTCCATTTTAAGGGCCATATTCTTCGACCAGCGTCAAAGCGGTCGACTCCTCTTCTTTGTACTTGTTACTTTCGGCTTATGCTTAATTTAGGGTTCGATCCATTACTCTCCTTTCATTCCAACAAGGTCTTTCGAGAATTTGAATTTTTGAGACTTGTGTTACGGACCACTAGGACCCGGTAGCTAGAGATGACATTGGCGTGATAACGTACCTCCTCCTCCCCTTCACCACCCGATTTGTTTTAATGAGGCTACCATGCACCGAATCAACACTCCCATGGAAGCCTTGAGGCACATGAACACTAGTATCGCGCGGGATGTTTCTTCGTCGGGGAAGAGATGATTACTTCCCAAAATGACTTCCGGCAAAGAAATCGCGAATCGCCAAGGCCATTTCGAGGAGAATGATGTTGGCAAATCAGCTTCAATTCAAGATCAATTGCTTTCTGATCCTATAGGCCACATTCGGACCGGTCATTTCGGCTAGAAGTTAAATCATGGCCGGCGGCGTAGAAACCATAGTTCATCTTACGCTAACCCGGAGGATTCGATAGGCTGTTTATTTCCTTTATGCATTGCATTTTTAGTTTTCTTGTGATAAAAATATTATATATCGGTTGATTTCTCATAATTTTGTATCTCCGGGCGGTTTGAATGAGAAATTATTTAAGTTATGCACTTATTGTAATTCCTACTATATTAGTTGTCCCTTGATGCATTGGGCCTACTCTCAAAGCCCAACGGTCAAAACCAAGCGGATTGATTCAATGGTCGGTCCCATTGGGTCAAAATCAAGTTATAAATCCAACTCTCCTTTTCCACTTTCCTCATTCCGCTTCTCTCCCTCTTCACAAATTCTTTTTCACAAATTCTCAAATTTTTTATCATAATAAATCAAATGGGCGATGGGAAAAGGAACAACGCGAATGGGCTATCCGCGATATTAAGTTGATAACGGTGTTTATCATTATTCTCTTGTCACTCATGCATAACATGATCCGAACATCTAGATCTATGTAACCGTCTTTTTTTTTTTTTGATTTTCATTTTGTATATTAGTATGGTGTGTTAAATAATTCTCACACATTTGTATGGGTTACATATTAAATGGAGAAGTTCTATATTAAATATTTGTGTATATTAGTTGTTTTTTCCTCTCTAAAAAAATAATAATAATAATAATAAATAATAATAATAATAAAATAAATAAGTAAATAAATAAACAAACCATAACAAAGAAAGGTCATCCAAAACTCACCAAAATAATTAATTGGTACATATGGTGTTCAGAGAAGATCGTACACGCTACAAGGTACGCATAACACTTGTCACACATGCAGCTCGATTATTCTATCCATATTCTATTACTGAGTTATGATCATCATTTCTGAAATTACGTGTAAGTCTAACTACCCTGTGAAACTTTCCTCCGTATTTTCTAACATTGACCATCTCATTAATTGTATTTGGATATCTGACATGACAAGACTTATTGTGGATCCCCTATGATGCTGTTCATAATCACATGGGTCATTAACTACACTTGGACTCCAAATTGGTACAGACTCATAGATTGGCTATAAATCTCTTCTTTTTCAGCCATTCTTATTCAAACAATTTTCCCTATCCTTCCCTTAGTAATACTACCAATGGATCAACCAAGAAAGATAACGGCAAAGAAAGACTACCTGAAAACTTTTGAAGATGGCCGGTTTTCTCCTTATTTTGACACCGAAATCATACGTCGCGGATGGATGCCTCTTCTATATCATTCATTTGGTTATTCCCGAATTGGTTTTGATGTTCTACCCATTTAAGCGGATCTGAAAATAGAAAATTCTACTTCAATGCCTATGGACAACGTTCGGAATTAACTAAGGAAATGATCTCCGACATACTTCAAATCCCAGTGAATACCCAGGGGTCCCTTTTTCAAGAGTCATCATTTGATTCCGCCAAAACTTTACTACGAGCTACCGTATCTCATGGCGAAGTCGAAATACACATCACATTCTTCTTCAACGCTCTTTGAAAGCAGAATCAACGTGTTGTGCTCCACTGGTTTGGGACCATGATGTGGTAGGTACATCACACCAATCGAAGTCACAAAGCATCAACTTCACCTACTTTGGATTTTGCGGACTCAAAGAGATGACTTTTGTCTAATCCAACACCTGGAACGTAATCACCAAGAAAATAAGAAGGTCGGACCTACCCACTTTAGTAACGCGATTATGATCGTTGGGGTTATCGATAATTTCTCGAGACACCCCTTCAAAGAGCACAAATAAAAGTACTCCAAACAGATTACTCCGTTGGTTTTGGACTCGATACTCGATAGAGGAACGAAGCGACCCAAGCTCAAATTCGACCATTTATTTGATGAAAATGTCATCTTTGAACATTATTAATCCCATGGAAGGCATTAAACTTCTTCATCGGGGTTTGAGGGAACTACTGCGCTCGTCGAATATCATCATCACAACTCTTCAGGATTTCCAAGATCGTCAAGCAACGCATGATGTTGAGCGGGGAGGAGATCTTGGAAAATCATTCTCGATCCTTGCAAAATCACGCTCTCTCTAATGGAAAATCAAAGTACTACTCTCCAGCCAAGGGGACATTCAGATGCAACTTCGGCCAACAAATGGAAGAACTAAAAGTCACGGTGCCGCGATATCGTCTCCAAGATCAATATAACAATCCATAATTTTCTAATATTACTAAGTCAATAAATAAATACTTTCGTATATGTTATTACATTTTTTAGTTGTATTATGAATTTTGTCTTACTTTTGTGTCTTCTTTTGTATGAAATGCTTAATAGGATTGTCATCATTTTGCGGTGTGACTAATATAATTTAACATGTATTACTACGGAGGGTCTATTCTCTTACATACTCATTTATCCATCCAGTTTGCCTTTGTCGTTACCTATTTCTTTACTTCATCCACTATGGCATCTTCATCAATTGCATCTTCATCAAACACGGTACCTCCCAAACTTATTCCTGAGCAATCCTTTCAGTCTATGATGGATTCCAATACCTATGGCCATCTCTTCCGTGACTACATTACAAACATCGGATGGTCTTTCCTAATTCTTCAACCTGACCAAACTTATTCTCCGGCATACTTTTATGCTAATATGGAAGACACACCATCATTCAACCATGCGCATGGTTTCTACTTAGACGGGTTCACAATCCAAATTGGTGACACACCTCATATTTTTTCTGAACAATAACTTGCACTAACTTTGGATCTTCCATATCACGATCCTGTTGCATCATGGCATTACATCTATCATAATTCTTACCGTGCCTTTTCGGTGGCAAGCGTTTAAGTGAAACTTCACGGTGATGGTCTTGAGATTAAACAAAGGAAATGGCCATGTGGCATGGCGTGATGTCACCATTCCTTAGCAAAGCATGACCATGAACATGGGGAATGCGATGTTATTTGTACTCCTGAACATTATGGGAGATTGACATTTTTCTCTCCCATGAGGGCTGCTTATTGTATTTGATTGCCTAGCTCAAGGTCATACATTATTTAACATCATAGGTTGTGTTATCTCCAACCTAAAACGAGCTCGCACTTTTTAGGATCAATATATACTTTTACGGTCACCGCTTGCGAATCATGAAGACACATTTCCCACGGTTTGCGGCTACTTTTCATGGTAGGGTCAAGGTAGATTCTATGTGCCCGACAAAACGAATCATTCATTCATTGAGGTTTAGGGCAATGGAAGCGTCCTTTCGGTTACACGAGGCATGTTCATTGTTACCCAAAGGATGAAAATATGAAGACACATTTGAGGAAAGCTGGAAGCGAAGAATGGGCAGAAATTTGGCGGACTATTATCTTTTGGTAGCGATGCTAAGGAAATGCATTTCCTTCAGAGGGCCTTGAACTTCACATCCTCTTTGGATGGTAAACTTAAGTTTGTCATTGAACATATATCTAGCTAAACCTTATGTTTGGTGTGCTATTGTTTTCATGTGCTATTGTTTTTTTTTTAGGTGTGCTATGTTTAGTGTGCTATTGAACATTTTCTTGTTCTTTCGAATAATATATTATGTTCTCCAACCTTTACGTTCGGCAATCTAGCCCTAATTTTGCTCCGGTTCTCAGGTACTTTCTCTCTTTAATTATTGATACTTCGAGGACTAAGCATCATTCTGTTGGGGGTGCTTTAACCCTGTAGCAAATATTAGGCAAATTGCAACCTGTATATAGTTTTTATTTCATGTTAATAATTGTACTTAGTGACAAAGTCTTGTTTCCTTTTCAATGATGAAAATTGTCTAGAAATCTCACATTAGTATCCGAATTAGGATTTGTTTTTTAAGAAACTTAAGATAATATGTATGCAATAGTTTATACATCTTTTCATGAACATTCATGTACTGAGTATCATTGATTGTACATAGCAGTAAGTTTCTGGAACCAACGGTTAGTTACTTAAACTATAAATCCTGTGAGAATCTAACCAAAACCTTGACATGAGTGATTTGTGTGTGATGACCGCGGAGTAGTTTTCGATTAGAAAAATCACACATCTACTTATTTGATCACCACCCAAACCCTAGGCGAGAATTTAGGTCATATTTGGATCGACATAGCTAAAAATTCTTACTTGTTACAAATTTTACCGCTAGTCACTCCACTGAACCTTTCATCAAACCTTTCACTTTCACCAAAAAAATTCCTTACCCATTTATTAAACCAAATAAAAGAACCTACCTAAGTGATGAGTATGAGAAATAGGATGAAATGTGGAAAGAATAAAGAGAAAGACTTGTCCCAAATAAAAGTCAGTTACTTGCTTCAGGAAAGAAAAATAAAATCATGTTCTTAAGCCAGTTAAAAAAAAACCATTAGAGGCTTAAGAACAAGGTTGGAAAACTCAGTTAGAAGAAAGAAAGAAAACAAAGATTTCTCTAGTGTAAATATATGAAGACCCTATTCTCTCATACTCATAAATTTTAATTATCCATTTCCATTTTCTTGTACACTATCACCTAAGCCCCACAATACCTAAGAAAGACCTCTAGCTCAATTAGGAGTAGGGTGGTGTGATAATAAGTAGTAGACGTGATTGATCGACATTGGCTCTTCTGACTGTCATTGAGATGTGAGGAAACGTGTGCCCACTGCACACTGGAGTTAACAAAACCTGAGTGGAAAAATTTTGAGTGAAATTGTGTTTTGACATATACCTGTGAGAACCCATTTAGGTACACTCTCCAAAGGATTCAAAAACAACCCTGCTAGTACATTTCAATGAAAAGTTCACTGCATGCATGATCATATGTAGATGTTTTAATTATTGAATACATATTAACTTGAGTTTCAAAGAAATCAATCCTCGTTCCTGCTAAGGAGATGTATGGATATCGAGATTAATTTAGGAAACGAGTTTTACATCATTTGAGTCATTGTAGTATAAATGAAGTTTGTGAGTATCTTCTCTAGAAAACTCTCACGAGGCTATAACTCGTCCACTAGGGAATTCCTAGTGGTTTAAGGCCTAGTTGCATATGGTCAATACAACCGCACTCTGCGAAACGAGAATTAGTTAGGACTACACATTTTTTGGCCACTTATCTGTTTTAATGTCTATTCTTTGCTTGAGGACAAGCAAAGTGCTTTTTGGGGGTAGTGTGATAAGCACCCAAAAGTGTATTATGAAACCCCGTTGAGACATATAAATTTGGTTAACTATGTGTTTAATAATTATGAAATAAATATGTTTTCATACTTTTGCAGGTATTCACAGTAAACATGGAAATATGGTTTAAACTTGCAATAAAGCACGAGGAACGACATGTATATGAATTCTTCCAAATCCGCACAGAAGCATCAAACTTCCGAAGCTCCTACCTCTTGAACCGGGACTCCGAATGTGACAAGTGAGCTGCTCAGACAATCAGGACGATGAACTCTAGGCATAGGCGGGAAGTTGTAAAATTGCCCAAAGACCGGACTGCCACTGGACTGCACATAGGACCCACTATACGGGCCCGTAAGATTCAATGAGTCATCAATCATGGAGCATGTCAAGACAAAAATGACAAATTATTGGTGCAAAGTTGACACCTTGCATGTAATTAATTAGATTAGGTGTTAATAGTGAAAAAAAGGCAAGGTGTCACTTTGTTTTAATGTAGTGGATAAAAATGAAGTAAATATGGTTTGATGTTTCACATGGGAGGAAAGGAGATGTCTCTCAAATAAAGAAGAAAACAAAACAAGGGGGGGACACTCCATTTATCCCTTGACTTCTTTTCCTTACCTTGTATTATTTTAGTTCCTTGGTCATTCTTATTATTTAGTTTTTAGTTTTTAGTAAAAAAGCTTGTAATAGTTTTAATGGAGGAAACTTTGGTTTTCTTCTAGAGAATAAATAAAAAGCAAGTGAGTTTAGTTAGTTTTTCTTCTTCCTCTTCCTCTCTCTCTTTTTGTTCTTCAAGTTTGTAATCCTTTATTCCAAGGATCATGAGCTAACTTCCCTTTTGGGGAGTTAATCCAACTCATGTGAGGGAAAATAATTGTTGTTGGCTTGGTAGGTTGTTAGGAAGAACAACTAGACCTACATCCTATCCCAAAATGATAGTTGGTGTAGTGTCTAGTTAGGAATCAAGTAATGAGCTTAGAGATAAGTCATTACTTGATTCCAATTGCTAACATGTATGAGTTTAGAAATGAGCCATACATCTTAGGGATCAAGTTTTCTTCCATTAGGGCTTGTCTATGAGTCTAGGAAGAATCAAATTCACTTTTTCAAATCAACAACTAAATGTTATTTTCACATGAGGAGGATTAGCTCTCCACCTTTTCTTTGTTAAATTGTATTTTGTCTTAGTTTCATATTTCGAATCTTAATGTTTTTCTTTAATGTTTGTCTAGGAAATAAACCTAGTATTAATATAAACTTACTCACTAGTTCCCTAAGAGTAACAACCAAGTTGTAGATGTCCTAACCTTTAGGTTGGTTTGATCCTTACTTTAACTTTACGAACGCGAAGATCGTGAGTAAGGAACTTTGAGTTCGCTTTTACACCAAATTAGAGAATCAATCTTTAAACGTAGTAAAAGCCCAATATCAGTCCGTGTTTGTCGCTGACTGCAAGGACTTCTTTGCCTTTGCACTCGGCCATCCATTCTTCGTACTTCATGTACTTGTCGACTCTGTGGTACAAGTCATCTAGGCGTTCTGACTTGTTGCGCATGAGAGACCCTTCTAGCTCGAAATCGTCTAGGAGGGCGTTGGTGAATGCAGAGGTTGCAAAGCTGTCCTTGAGACCTGGCTCCATTGATAAGAGTTTCATTTTGAAACATCCTAGGAAAGCGCGAATAGTCTCGCCGTGTGCTTGCTTTAGCTGGAACAAGGAGTCTAAGTCGGCTTGTTTCTTCCTGTTGTGGACGAACTCTACTATGAATGTCTCGGCCAACTTGTCGAAGTTGTGGATTAAATCAGGAGTTAGCATGTAAAACCAGTCTAATGCTCCGACCTTCAAGCTGGCTGGAAAGAGTTTACATTTGAGGTAGTCAAAGTTTGGAGCGCTGTAGAGCGTCAGGATTTGGCTGAAACGAGCTATGTGCTGGCCTGGACAAGAGTTACCATTGTACAACGGGAACTTTGGCTGGATAAAGTCAGTGGGAAGTTGCTTGTCCCTAACTTCTGTGGTGAATGGTGACGCTTTGTATGACTGGAGCATCTATTGACTTCTCCAACCGTTGGGCGAAGTCCTCTAGTCATTGATTGGTGGTTGTAGTGAGGGTTGTGACTTCGTTGTTTTTCAATTGCGTCTGGAGCCAGGTTGTTGGTGTTGGAGGTGGTTTGCTCGCGCATAGCTTGGTTCTCTTGCTGGAGCATGGTAAATGATTCGTTGAGAAACTTTACTTGATCTACTAGAGCTTTTAGTTGTTCTTCCATGGTCATTTTCTAACCAGTTTCGTGGGCTTGAGAAAATAGTGCAGGTGTTTTTCTCAAGGAAATGAACCGGCAGACGGACGCCAATGTAGAGGTGTGGATTTGTATCTACGACCTGATATTGAGGTTGATAGGGAATGACTGCACTCTTTCTTGGGATAAAAGTTGCTTACGTATCAAGTTTCTTGGGTGAACTTGAATCAAGCCTTACGTAGTTCACTCTCTCTACTTATAGATGCTTGAGCTGACCTTCCTTATTTGATTCAGGCCATTATCAGGTGTAGATCAATATTTTGTGCTATCTTGATGATTCGTCATTACTTCTGATGTTACAAAGTAAATGTCTCCTTGATTGGTGTGTTGACTGAGTTTCAGGATCGCGGTGGATCATTTGCTTCCATATATGGCTGTGTTTGATATTTGGGACAACTTGAGTTTGGGACGCCCTGATTCTTGGTGGCATGGTACGACCTGGTGATGTACGAGTTGTGAAGATACGACCTGGTGTGTGGACACGTGTGCTGTAGTGATATGTTTCAGAACGGAAGGTACTTACATGCCCCCAAAAGGCTAGCTATCAACCAATCAGCTTGACACCCTGCTAAGAATCAAGTTCGAACCACGCACTACGATGTCAAATCGCAATCAAGGACGCTCAATGGGAAACAACCATAGTGAAGCCCCTAAAAGGCTAGCTATTAACGGGCCCAAAAGGCTAGCTATCAACCATATTGATGCCCCCAAAAGGTTAACTATTAACAAAAACTCCCCCAAAAGGCGTACAAATCAATTTAACACCAACGCCGGAGTTAAAGCTTGATTCAACTGTAATTACCACTCAAAGGCTAATTATCAGTCAAATCCAATCCACGGTACCCCCAAAAGAACCACAAATCAAGTTAAGGCCTCTGATAGGGTTAAGCTTGATTCAACTGTAATTACCACTCAAAGGCTAATTATCAGTCAAATCCAATCTATGAGCTACGACATACGATTTACGATTTACACACTACGAGATAAGATCTGCGCACTACGACGTAGGACCTACCACATCAATTCCCAATAAAGCTCTAAGCAACAAACGACATCCAGCCTACAAACACAGAAAATTTAATTCGCAGCAATCTCCATTTTTAACCAAGTAAAACACGCGGTCTCCTTTATTATCTTTCTTTACACCACTATTCTACAAACAGTGATATAAAGAAAAGGAGGCTCACATTCTCTCTATCTCCAACTCAATCACTCAAGTTGAACTACGTCTGACTTGATTCCAGTTTATCAGAGAACTGATATCGTGAGGGGCTTCGAACACCGACTGAAGTTCATCAAACATCTTATACAAACCCTATTCTCCGAGATTGTAAGGTCGTGACTAAAATGTACATCTACATTGGCGCCGTCTGCTGGTTCGTTTTCTTGAGAAAAAGCATTCACACCATTTTTCAAGCCCACGAAACTTGATAAAACCACCATGGAAGAACAATCAACATTCTTCCATTCAACTATCAATGGCAGCAAGTGAAAAGTCGGCGTTCTAAGAGATAAGTCTACATTCAACTATCTTTCATTTATACTAATATTTAATCTTTGGATTAGTTCGAATAATCTGTGCACACTTCTATGTTGCAAGATATACTTCATACTTACACATCACTTGCAGTCGATCCAGTACCAACACGAGGGCTGTAACTACCACCATGTCACACATTCCTTTATGGCGAATCGGTGACAATACATATCCAGGAATCCAGCTTACAGGTCGCTCCTTACCAGGTCAACTAAGGTGTTGGTTTAACCAATCTCAAACAGAAATTTTAGAACATGTTAATCTATAGACCTATATCAATGAGGAGAAGCACACACTAGCACAACTCATCACATAGATATATCAAAACCTCAGCCATATCTTATGCAAAGACCTCTGCCAGGTCGACTATCAGCCTTCTATTAGCCAGGTCGTCATCAGTCATGTCATCCTCAGCCAGGTCATCTTCCAGGTCGTCCTCAGCCAAGTCGTCCTCCTCTAGGTCGTCCTCTTCCAGGTCGTCCTCCTTTAGGTTGTCCTCAGCCAAGTTGTCCATCAAATCAGTGCATCATCAGCTCAGGTCGGACAAAAATAGAAAAAGGTGAATTTGCAAGAGAAAACAGTGGATGTTGACCTCTAAAATGGCCACCATGGAGCTTAGCTGGATGGTGACAGCGTGCGCACCGCCGAGATCTTTCTGAATTGTGGTCGCACACGTGATTCTGACAACTGTAGCCAAAGTTATGGCCAAAATACCAAAAAGCATCCAAACTTGCTCCAATTAGCTAAAAATCACGATTACTTGTCATCTTTGCACTGATCCGCCAACTCATGATACTTTAGTACAATCAATGTGCAATCTGACAACTTAGCATCATCTGACTCAGATCCTCCTACATCACTCATCCAGGTCATCCTCAGATCAACTCATCCTCTGATCAGGTCGTCCTCAACTCAGGTCATCTTCAAGTCAGGTCGTCCTCAAGTCAGCTCATCCTCCTATTAGCACATCCTCAAGTCAGGTCGTCCTCAAGTCAGGTCATCCTCAGATCACCTCATCCTCAGCTTAGGTCGTTCCCAAGTCAGGTCATTCTCAAGTCAGGTCATCTTCAGATCAGCTCATCCTCTGATCAGGTCGTCCTCAGCTCAGGTCTTCCTCAGATCAGGTTGTCCTCGGTCAAGTCATCCTCAAATCAGGTTAGAGTAGGTCTACAACCTAGAAGAAGCAACCAATATTCCAACTATCAATTCAACTCGAACACAATCATTGTCAGTTCAGCTTGTACACAGGTTGTCATCAGTTCACTAGAGCTTAAACGAACATCAATATTCCGAGTCATCCCAGACTGACCACACCACAAAGCTCGCGTCGATGATGTCAATCAATCTTAAAAAGTTCGCTCACCATGGAGTTATACCACACACAAAAAGTTGTCAGCATATCCATCATCAATTGAAATAACAAATCAAAGGGAAGCAATACTTTGTCGAATCAAGGAATCAACAATTCCAAACCGAGAAGCATCCAAGTGTTCCCAAATCAGATATAACAATTCAAAGCACGCAGTTCCCTCCTCGACAGTTCACATATACTACAAACTAGTGAGTCGCTCGAATTGCAAAATGGAAGCTCACTCCCTTGCAATTTATTACAAGCCAATCAAGTTGGGGGTTAGCCATAGCCATCTCCGAACTGGAACAAGTTATTGTCATCTAAACATGTCAACCAAGCTCCAACATTGGGGCTAAACAACATTAACACCCACAAAGGGCTGCTTCTACTACGAACTAGGGGCTAGCTATAAGCACGCCAGCTCAAAGCTAACTATCAATCATAGTAATGCCCCCAAATGACTTACTATTAGACAACCAAATTGGCATCTACAATCATAGTAACGTCCCCAAAAGGCTTACTAATCAGCCAACTCAAATGACATATACGACAACAATAGCGCCCGCAAAAGACTATCTATCAACCAATCAGCTTGACGCCCTGCTACGGATCAAGTTCAAACCACACACTACGATGTCAAATTGCAATCAAAGACGCTCAACGGGAAACAACCATAGTGACTCCCCCAAAAGGCTAGCTATCAACCATATTGACGCCCCCAAAAGGCTAACTATCAACAA
Source organism: Coptis chinensis (assembly GCF_015680905.1). Classification (NCBI taxonomy): domain Eukaryota; kingdom Viridiplantae; phylum Streptophyta; class Magnoliopsida; order Ranunculales; family Ranunculaceae; genus Coptis; species Coptis chinensis. Next base: position 17,809,233 of record NC_141456.1, on the reverse strand, counting down.
AAATGCCTATAAAAGGTGTACAAATCAATTTAACATATATAACTTTTCCGGTAAGTGATATGATATGAATTTGAAACAAAAAAATGGTAATGTTTTTTTTTTTTTTTATTGATAATGAGTTTTACAAATAGTTATGACAAGTGTATAATAAGCTGCGTCGCAAATTCTATCTTTCTAAAAATAAACCCGTTAGAACCAGTTGTCATAATGTAAGTCTTTTAGGTAGTTCAACATATTGTTGTTCTAAGAACCCAAAAATATTGAAACTGAACGGAATAAAACAATTCATACTGGTTAGCCCTAAAAGTTTTATCATGTTTCTCCATGTTCCATGTCGTTGCTCTCTTAGTTATTTCTCCCACCTCAAAGTCACAATTCATCAGCTCTACCAACGGAGAGACTCCAGTTACATCAACACATGCATGTGTTCTCTCAAACCAACTGTAAATTAAGACATCCGCAGACCAAAGTGTTGATCTGTCCTCATTCGGATCAGTAAGAAAATTAACCAAAGCCTATTTCTTCATTTGTGCCCTAGTCTTCTAAAAGGCATTACATAAAATGTCTAACATGGTCATGTCGATATTTAAAACTGGGAAAATGTTTACAATGTGTTGCATGGTCCCAAAAGACATCTAGTCCACTTTTTTTGCTTATAGAGCAAAGACCACTTTCAGACTACAGAAAAATCATAAGACCGTACCAAAGATTAATTACACGATACTCCACCTGTGATATACGCTGTTAAAATTTTTTCCATCGGAATAGCAAATAGAAATTTTTTTACATGTTCCGACTACAAGTATTCAATGATTGTTTTTTGACGAGCAGATAACTCAAATTTTTTCTCAACACCAGTAATAATTTGACCGTAGAAAATTTTCACTAAAATTTTTTATAATTTTGAAGGGACAGTAATATTCACAGCGAGAAAATCAATGTCAAAATCGGAAAGACAGAGACTCAATATACTAGTAGAAAATTTGTGGTTTTTTTTAAGGCTAAATCTCAATATACTAGTATAAAATTTCCAAAGGTTTATATCCTCTGCGCAACATACATCTCGCGCACTGAAGAAGTGCTCTTTTTTTAATAGCTCAAAAGAAATCTAAAGAACAGTAGAAAACAGATTTCGAGTTTCCAACGTCATAATCAGATTGCAGTATAGCACATGTATAAGGCCCACTTCTTTCTCAACAAAATCCCCTGTCATATGTGATTCGCCAAACATACATAATATCAGTTACTGTGACAGGTACAACAGTGTTTCTTTTTTATGGTGAATTTACAACAGCGTTGGCTTAATGTTAATCACACAAATTTAAATAAACAAATCCTTGTGTGTTTACAATATTTGACCAAAATAAATGATGAAGTATGCACCAAATTAAGATAGGTCCCATAAAGCAGCAGAAGCCAATAGTAAGAATTGTTATTGCATGATCATAAGTTATTTCTCTTGATGTGTGTCTTTATTTTCGAAAACAAAAAACAAAAACATAGTGCCGAGAATACAAAGCCATACACACTTAAGCAAAACAACTAAGCCATACACAAAGCCAAAGACCTCGCGTGTTTACAATATTTGGCCAAAAAATAGTGTACAAAGGCATATCAATACTTACCCAGTTACCCAAGGTCCAGATATACGCGTTGGATCAATGAGACATTAAGAATAGTAAAACTAGTCAAAAATTCAGAATATCATTCATAACAGGTCTAGTATTATGGCCTTGATCGCAACACATGTCAAAATTTGTTAAGCTCATGCCTCAAAAGGTGACCGCATGTCCGCATGTATCATAAAATGCGATTGTAGAACTTATATTCTGTTTGGAAAAACGATACTAATCGACCTCCACTAAAATAATTTGTACTTGGACAAATTACTATTCTAGATAAAAAATCTAAACTTTCACTATAACCAACAGCAAACCCAACCTTCCAAGCAATCAACAACTATCACAAACAAGTAATAATAATGCAAAAAAGTAAAGCATATCACAACACAAGATGTAACGTGGTTCGGCCAGTGATGCATACTTCCACAAGAACTAATCCTTAATTTTATAAGTATGGGAAGGAAGATTACAATCATTCCTCTCAAGTCTCTCCACCTTACTAGATCACTCATTTCTTCCTTACAAACTTTTCTCTTTATAAAGGTTTTCTCTAAATTTTGGTTTCTCTCAAAATTGGGTTTCTATTCAAGACTTGGTTTTTCAAAACCTAACTTCTGTTTTTATACTAAACTTGTAATTTCGCGGTTACTGTAGAAATAGAAACTGACAAGTTTAGGCACGAGCGCGGGTGCGCTCTCAGTAAAGCAAAATCGAGCGCATGTGTGCTCTCTTATTTTGCTCAAAGTCAAAAATCCAGTAACTTTATTTTGTGAGAGGCTGAAAAAAAAACTATCTTCTTTTTCACGGCAAAGGGCAAAGGTGGCTTTGGTCACGCGACCAATCGGCGCATGCTGGCGTTCGGACTTCTTCACCGCGAAACGATCTTTGTTTCTCTCATTCATTCTCATCCTCATGTGAGGGATAACTCCAACAATCTCCCCCTCCCGAACAGTGAGGGGGGATACCTCCATGCATTCCCAAATCAACAGGAGGAATGTGGTACCATTCCGACGGTAGCACAATAAATATCAAACTTACCTTTCGGTAAGACTTTGGTCATCATTTCCAACCCATTCTTGTCGGTATGGATCTTCTCAATGCACAAATGTTTGTCTTCGATAACTTATCTAATCCAATGATAACACACATGTATGTGCTTTGATCTAAAATGAAAACTCAGATTCTTGCTCAAATGGATGGAGCTCTGACTGTCACATAGAACTACAAACTATTTCTGCTTTAGCCCTAGTTCGTCGAAGAACATCTTCATCCATAGCATCTCTTTGCAACACTCAATGGTTGCAATATACTAGGCTTCTGTAGTGGAGAGGGCAACACACTTTTGCAACTTAGATTGTCAAGAAACTGCCCTCCCGCAAAAGTAAACAGATAACCGGAGGTGGACTACATAGAGTCAATATCACTTGCCATGTCTGCATCAGTGTAGCCTTCAAGCAAGGTTTTACTTCCACCAAAACACAAACACGCCTTGGAAGTGCCTTTGAGATATCTCAATATCCGCTTAATACTTTCCCAATGCTCTTTACCCGGACTTGACATAATACGACTTACAACACCAACGGCGTAAGCAATATCCGGTATTGTACACACCATTGCATACATCAAGCTGCCCACTGCTGATGCATAAGGAATTTTTTCCATTTGACTATACTCATGCTCACCCTTTGGACACATATCTTTGGTCATGCAGAACTGGCCACTAAGCGGACAACTGACTGGCTTCGTTTGATCTATGTTGAATATCTTCAACATCTTCTCAATGTAGCTTTCTTAAGAAAGCCACAACTTCCCACTCTTTCTATCACGAGTGATCCGCATACCAAATATCTGCTTTGCTTGACCCAAATCCTTCATTTCAAAGGACTTACTCAAGTCTTTCTTCAGCTTGGATATCTTGTTGATGTTCTAGCCAACTATCAACATATCATCCACATACAACAAGAGCACTATGAAATCCCCATCTGAAAATTTCTAAACAAACACACAATGATTGGAAGCGGATTTTATGTAGCCATGCTTCACCATAAAGAAATCAAACTTTATGTACCATTGTCTCGGTGCCTGCTTCAACCCATACAAACTCTTTATCAGCATGCATACTAGGTGCTTCTTACCTTTGACCTCAAACCCCTCTAGCTAGTCCATGTAGATATCTTCTTCAAGGTCTCTATAAAGAAAAGTTGTCTTGGCATCTAGTTGCTCAACCTCTAGGTTCATACTTACGGTTAGACCCAACACCTCCTTGATAGAAGTCATCTTAACTACAGGAGAGAAAATTTCATCAAAGTCAATACCTTTCCTTTGACCGAATCCCTTCACAACAAGGTGAGCTTTGTGCCTTGGTTGTGAATTATTCTCCTCATGCTTGACTTTGAAGATCCACTTATTTTTTAGAACTTTTTTTTCCTTTTGGTTTCTTAACTAAGTCATAAGTGTGATTCTTATGCAAATTAAAGAATCCATCTCATCATGCATGGCATTCAACCACTTCTCTTTGTCTGTACCTTCACTACCAAAAATTTGATTTTCCCCAACAGTCGAGCAAGAGCTTCCTCGATACTCATCAATCGTCGTTACCTAGTAACGGTTTAAGACTGTAAGTACTAGTAAATGACCATCACAATTTTTTCGAGTTCGTCATATTTTATAATTGCAACTCTTTGACACTCATTTTTTGTTGGGAACTATGTCGCATCATAGATGTTGGTAAGAAAAACCGTCGCATTGTTATCCTCGATAGTTTTTTGAAATTTGCTCGATATAATTTAGCCGTTGGAAGTAGTAATTGTTCCAAATTGTTGCATAAACTATCACAAAATCTTCTATTATTATTGTTGACTTCTCTTAATTTCTTTTAACTGAAATTAAAACCTTTTTCATAAATATTATTATTTTTTATTGTTTTTCAAATAGAAGAAACATAATTGTAATAATTTTGAATATGGAACGAGGTTTAAGATGACAAAAAAAAAATTGAGACTACATACAAATACAACTTTAGACTCTTTTAAATATATTCAACTAAGTTTTTGTTCAAATTCCAATAGAACACCAATATTAATTTGTTCCATTCAAGAAACATGCATGATTCACTTATATACTTATCGAATTAAACTTTAAAAATTGGTGATAATCATCTAGCTAGTTACAAACTTCGAGATAATTAAAATCAAGAAGTGATGATATTATTATTATTGTTAATTAATTATATGCAGTTAGGTACAGTTTAAAATTAAGTTTAATATTGGAATCAAAATAATCAATAAGACGAAGCAATGTGAAGAGTTCAAACATCAACTATACAAAGTTTAAACTATATATGCAATATATATTAACCTACAAGTTGTTAAAAGGCATGAGCATCACATCCCTCTTTAGTTCTGAAGTGTCGATTTGTAATTAATTAAGGTTGTCGCTCGAAGTGACGTCGAAGTTTAAAATCCTGTTTTTTTAGGGTCTCTCAATCCATTAGTGGGGAACTATAGGGTGTAGATAGTTATAATTTATACATTAGTGTGGAATTAGAGTATAATTTGAACCCCCCCCCCCCCCCCCACAGTTTAGCATGGTTTCACCCCACGGAACCCGCACTTGGTATTAAATATGCTAAATATTTAGTTTTTTTATGGGAATAATTAAAATGAGTTTATGGCAATTAATTGAAGTTTATTAAGAATGAAAATTTGTTAAAAACGAAGAGGATTGTGGATTAATAGTTGATGAAATTTTCTCATAAAAGTCAATTTCAGGTTTCGCCTCTTGCCATAAGATGTGATCGCACCGTTGAGATACGAAGCAACATACATCTCGATGTGAAACGACTGATGGTTTGTGAAGCCACACATGTGTTTTAGTGAGGGATTTCGCTTTGAATCCCAACCTCTAAAGAAAAGCAACTAAAATGGGAAGTTCTCGTAAAATAATTATGGGAACTTCCAATCTATCTTTTCTCTACCTCCTCCTTCCCCTCAACACACCTTTTTTTTCTTACTCTCTTTCCCCAAAGTTAGATTGTGTATATCTACCGTCACTACCAGTTCCATCGATCAGTATTAACCAGGGTTTTCTCTTTGATCAAGTAAGCACTTTTCTTCAATATTAAATCTTATTTTCAGTTGTCTAATTGTTTTTTATCCTCTCAAAATCTAATAAAAGTTATCTACACCGTGTAGTTAAATTCAATTTTCATTCTGGCATGTTGGTAATTGGTATGTTATGATTTAACTTCTGAGTTGAGATAATGATTGTCATCATTGCAACACTTTTCTTTGCTGGTGTAGTTCGAATTGTGTTGTGATTGAATGCATATTGCTTTTGCTATTGTTAGTAATATGCTACTGTTATTGCTTTTTTTTTTCCCTATTTTTTTTCTTTGAAACATTTTAGAGGCATATTATGAAGATAAAACTTGTATTCTTCCCAATGAATCGGTTGTAACCAGTGCTGAAGTTGGAACCAGCAATAGTGACACAGGCAATGGATGATGAGTTGATCTATAATGATCCTGACGAAAATGTAGTGGTTGTTGAGAAGACTAATATACGAAAGCGGTCGAGGAAGCGTTAGGTATTATTATTTGTAGTTGTTTATGTGGTACCCTTTTGTTGGCTAAGAAAGTCATTTAAATTGTATATTATTTGACAATTGATAGTTTGTCTTTTTGAATGTATTATGTGGTGCTAGTGAATTTTAAATTACCATCTTCTAGGTAAACCTTTTTTAACTCCGCCAATGCCAAGTTTTTGCTTAGCAATGCCGGTCTCAAGCCCGGATAAAGGAGGAGGGAAAAAGGTAGGTTTAACCTTTAATAATGGAACATGGTGGTCTTACCAAGTATCATCTCGGCTTTCTCTTATTAGGAGGTAATTATTTGATAAAATCTTCTTGAGATTTTACTATCTTCTTTATTTATTGTTGTTTTTCCAGACAAGGTCATGTAATGAAGTATGCGCACTTACCATAAGATTACATTTATTCTGGAATGGAGGAAGAAATGTCAGAATATTGTCCTATGCACACTATCTTTTCTTACAAAATATTAGACACCAAAGTAGTTGTTTCTGTTTCATTTGCTTCTAATTAAGTTCTATGTCCGAATTTGTTTTTATCAGGTTTGGTATTGTCTTGTGTGATGCACTAGAATATTGAAATTATTAGTTCCTTGGATTCATTTGATTTTACACTTGAAGGTATAATGGATAAGTGGAGAAGTTGATTGTACCCCATCAGAAATAGATAATTAGACTCTTGTTTTATGTATCTGTGGAGAGCAAAAGTGCGTTTTTATTGGATTAATATAGTGTCCTTTTGTTTTCTGTTATGATGATACCCATCTTACTATTTTTCTGACCTTAATTATATGCATGACCCATATATGAGCAAAATTTAACATCAAGATTACATTGGATCATCAAGATTGCAAAGGTTAAGGGATGCATTGCACTAGAAGGAGCAAAGAGGAAGCCGCTGGAAGTAAATAATGCAATGATGAATCTATCTACTAGGTTGAAGCATTGCTATATCTTAGGTGTCTAGTTGTAAACTTGAAGAGTGGCAAGAAGAGTTTGTTGGGAACATGAGCTCTAGAGAATCTGTGGACATAATCACAAGAGACCTATTGGGTAGTCGTGTCTTTATGTTTACACCAGAAGGAGAGGTAAGTGAGTACATATTTCTATAAGGACGACATACTTTTAGTTTTTCCTCATCTCTAATTTTCCTCTTCTTATATATACCAAAAATCTTCGAAAGTAAAGTCACGAATATATTCTTTTTAATCATATATGACATGTTATAGTTTTGAAGGCCATGTTCTCTGTATGCAGGAAACAATTCCATGAGGTTCACAATATCTGTATGTTTCTTCTTTGTACAGGATTTCAATGGCAGGGTAAAAGGTTTACAAGTGGATGTTGTAGACACTACTGGTGCTGGAGATGCTTTTGTAGTTGGAATATATTGTTGATTGTTGATGATCTTTATGGCTGCAACAAAGCAGTCCAGTTAACAAAAGTGGGAGCTCGTATGTCAAAGACACGGCTCTTCCACTCGCTTTGTATTCAAAATGGCAAAACTAATTGGTGCAGAGCATTATCACTCCATTGTAGAGGTATACTATGAGTATCATATTGAACTAGATCCCATTCAATTGAGTAGATCCCATATATATATATATATATATATATATATATATATATATATATATATATATATATATATATATATATTCTTATGTGTGAAGTAGATCTTATTCAATTGAATGTTATGCTTTCCATCATCATCTATCCTTATGTGTGCTTTCAAGTGTTTACATATATGTCAAACTATAAAACTAGGTCCCTCACATCCTCTTGGTGTTGTTTTCGAAGATTCAGGTTTTTGTTTGATGTCATTGATTCTATGACAAAGAACACTGAATCTTTTATTGGGTCATAGATTTCATTGTACTTGTTATTCATTAGGAGCAAGAGCATTCTGAAGATAAGCAGGCATACAATTACTGGTGCCATTGCTCTTCCCTAAACGTGTGTTTCTCATACGCCTTATAATGAGATGTACGTAGTTTCTCTTGATGCATTTAGCTTTTCATAACTATTTTTTACATTATAGGTAAAATGAACAGATCACTTACTCGACCCAATTAGAGAAACCTTAAGGTTGAGATTTTACTATCTTCTTTATTTATTCTGTTTTACTTAAGATGTTGTAATGTGCAGTGCCTTTGTTTCCTTTCTTAAATACCAGCTTGGATCAAAGAATGGCTTTTGCATATGACGTTTGCTTCGGGGAAATCACTTGTAGTTCGCATGAATCACTTGTAGTTTGCTTCGGGAAAATGCTAATTGATTTTGTCCCAACTATTAGTGGGATTTCATTGGCTGAATCCCTCACATTTAAAAAGGGTCCATGAGGTATACCTTCTATTTTTCCGTCTATACATTCTAATTTTCATTGTACCACTTAATATCCCTTTAAGGCTGAGGAGGTGTGACTAGAACTTGTAAGATATCTTTGTGTAAAATGAGATTAGTAAAGTCCCATCTCATTGAAACCAGTGATTTTCACTTGTGACATGCCATGCCCTTGGCTATGGTATATTTCAAAGTACCCACTGATAATGTGCGTCAATTACATTTTTTTTTCAATCTTATATACCTTGGAACTATATAACAATTATACATTTCTAATCAAATGCCCAAGTCATATAGTCTCATTTTCTTTAATTTGTGACCCACACATAGGTGTCATGAAGATGCGTTTGGATATATGCTTGTTGATATTCAAAAGGAGAATAATATGAACAACATGCAAGGGAATGTGTTTTGATCCTGGTGCTGATATTCTAGCTTTCGTCACATTTAGGTCCAATGGGGAGCGTGAATTCATGCTTTCACACTAATGGTGCTGGAGGTGCTTTTGTAGCTGGAATATGATTACTGCTGATTTTTCATTACTACAGGTATTTATTTTCATGAATTAGTGTGGTCGATTCTTTATGCATGCCTAAATAATTTTTTGCATGTAGACTTTGATCTGCATCAACTTCCCTTGAAGTCCAATTTTGTTGTTTTAGGCAATATTCCTTGCTGAGGAGTATTTCACTAGCTATATGATGTTAACTAGGATCATGATATATAAATTTTGCTTAGACAAATTAGGAGATTCCTAACTATATTACTTCTTATGTTGAAAGGTTAATGATTAATATCCTCATCTAATGTATACTAGCTATATAATATGGATGATATAGGGGCATCCAAATAAAAAGGTTGCGACAACAAGCTTTAACTCCAAGACTCCAAGAGCTCTCGGTACAATATTGTTCTCACTTGTATCTAGGGCTGGCAATGGGTCGGGTAAGAACCGATACCCGATCCAATCTGAACCAATAAAAGTGGGTCTGGGACAGGTAGTTAGCATATTGGACCGGTTCTGGGTCTTAAAAATCAGAACCATACTCTTATTGGATTGGTTCTGGATTAAGTATATACCGAACCGTTATGGGCCTAATCCAATTAAAATTTTTAGTCTTATTCTTTCTAATTTTCCTCCACCATATATTTCTATTACCTTATACAACATTGCAATATTTAAAGTTCCAAAATAAGATATGCAAAATACATATGTAATATTACGATATTTTTTTACATAATAAAAAGATGGTTTCTATTACAAATTTGGATTTCAAATCATTCATTATGCCTTTTTTATTTGTATATCTTGTTTTTGTGTTTAGCAAAAAAAATTATTTAATATTTATATAACGAAAATTAGGATCCAATTATTAAAAACTCGGTTCACCGGGTTGAAATTGAGCTTATTGGTTCGGAACGGATCGGATCCGGAATCAAAAAAAAGTTTTCGGTTCGGTTCTGGTTCTCTAACTCAAATATCCGTTCGGGTCGGGTCCGATTCTGGGTCTGTATTGTTGAAAAGCGGATCGGTTTTGGATTTGCCTATATCCGGACCGATCCAACCCATTGCCAGCCCTACTTGTATGATGTAAAAACTCGGTGCAAGGTATCCTAATAAATATCAGTATTTGCTTTATAAATTAATGCACTCTTTTGTATTCAAGTGTTTATATTTATGTATTGTGAACTCAGATTGGAAATAGTTTTAATTGACTTATTATACTGTTCAAGTTGGTTGCAACAAATGATATTAGGCTAAAAAAGGTCAAGGGATGCACTGTAACAGAAGGAGGAAAGCGGAAGTTGCTACAAGTAAATAATGCAGTGATGAATCTATCTACTAGGCTAAAGTTTTGCTATATCTCAGGTGTCTAGTTGTAAATGTATTGTTGTATTTCTTCAATTATCCATTGATTTAGGGAGCTAAACATTCTGTAGTGTAGTATAAGAGATTGTAAATGTTTTGTACTTCTATGTTATGTACATTGATTTTTAATAAAAAAGGGTATTGGTTATGGAACTTTGTTTGAGGTGGTTTTGTGGTGTACAAATTGTTTTTATATTATAATCTTTGGCAACTATACTTTAGTATTGGTTTTTGCCATTTTCAACAGCAAAAGCTCGTCATTATTGAGAATTAATGACACATTCGGCAACAATTTATAAGTGTAGGCCATTCTGAGAATTTAAAGCCGTTGGAAAAAAATTGGCTATATTGACCATTTTGAGTTGTCGAGATAGTTGTCAGTATTTGCGAAAGAAATTAGTTGTTGGCAACTCTGATGACTTTAAACCATTGAAATATCTTGTTTAAGCCAACAATTTTGGGTCATCACGCTAATTGTTGGAATTCTTGATAAGCCTTAGTTGTCGTTCTGGGTCATGGTTGCAAATAGTCGCATAGGTGTCACGGATGTGGAAGCATTGCCAACGGTTGTAGTGACAATTTTAACCCGTAAATGATGCATTTGTGACACCACCTTCGCCAACGACTTTTCTGACAGCCATAATTATCACGAAAGCCTTTTAGTGACAACTTTTAGCCATTGAATTATATCGAATTTTTGGTGGTTTCAAGAGCCTCTTGATAGTACATAGGTTCTCCACCGTCAGATATTAAAATATACATATGTGGTGGATACCTGGTTGAAGCTTGTCTCTCTCTGTCGGACCTCTTTACCCCATCTTCTTGTGGCTCAGGAGGATGCACTTCATCTTGCTCAGGTGGTGGTTCATGCACTTCATCTGCATCTTCTATATCAATAGGTTCTATCTCATCATGAGCAATAGGATCATTATCATAAGCTTCAAACCCATGGTTCTCTACATTCTCAATGCCTTCTGCACGTTCTACAGTAGGAATTTCTGGTTCTGAATCAACAAGATCATTAGTGAAAGCTTCTAGCTTCTCACCATCCTCAAAGTCTGCTATGGTTTGGTCTTCCAAGAACACAACATCTCGACTTCAGATTACCTTCTTGTTAATCGGATTATAAAATTTGTAGCCAAACTTCTCATCCCCATAACCCAGAAAAATGTACTGCTTGGCTTTGTCATCAAGCTTGGATCTCTCATCCTTGGGATTATGAATAAATGCCCTGCACCCAAATACCCTCAAGTGTCCATAATCAACATCTTTGCCTAACCATACTCTCTCTGGATAATCACTATTCAGAGGCTTCGAAAGCGATAGGTTGATCACATGTACGGCTGTGCACATTGTTTTTACCCAGTAACTTCTAGGTAACTTAGAGTGAGACAACATGCATCTCATCCTCTCTACAATGGTCTAGTTCATCCTCTCAGCTATATCATTGTGTTGCAGAGTCTTGGGAATGATTTGCTCATGTCGAATCCCAGGACTCTTGCAATACTCTTCAAATGGCCCAATGTACTCACCCCCATTATCTGAGCGAATACACTTCAAAGGCTTCCCTGTCTTTCTTTCCACCATGTTATGGAAAGTCTTGAACACGCCAAATACTTTATCCTTGGTCTTCAGACTATATGCCCATATCTTTCTTGATACATCATCAATGAAAGTCAAAAAGTACAAAGCTCCCCCGTGAGACTTTACTTTCATAGGACCACATAAGTCTGTGTGTACTAGCTCAAGGACATTGTTCTTTCTGTGAGAGGAGAATCTTTGGAAAGACACCCTATGTTGTTTTCCTACCAAACAGTGAGTACATCTATTTAGATGCGTACATTTGATGTTTGGCAAGACCTTTTGCTTGGCAAGAACTTCCATACCTTTTTCTCCCATATGACCCAGTCTCTTATGTCATAGTTCGGAGGAAGCTTCTTCTTGTGCCGCATTCAACTATGTTTTATACAAACTAGCATGTGTCTTGTAAAGCGAGCAAGTTTTCTTCCTTTTGGCTACTACAATGGAACCTCTGCTCAATTTCCATACCCCGTTACCAAACGAGTTTTGAAAGTCATCATCATCTAACTTTCCAACGGAAATTAGGCTTAGTCGAATGTCAGGGACATGTCTTACATCCTTGAGTGTCAAGGTGTAGCCGACATTGGTTTCTATATGAACATCCCCAATGCCTAGCTATAATCTTTGAGACTCCACTGTTATCCATCTTTACCTCACCAAATTCACCACAGCTGTAGGTAGTGAAGAATCTCCTGTGCGGTGTGACGTGATAGGATGCTCCTGTATCTATCACCCACTCTGTATCCTGACATGAGGTACTAACACATCACTCACCACAATCTGACACAATTCCCACTAGATCATCATCGACTAGTGCAGTAGTATCTCTGCCTGTGTTTCTGATCCTATTTACCATGTCTTCATAAACACAGTTATTTTTCTCATCCTTCTTCAGTGTTCTACACTCATACTTGAAGTGACCCTTGGTGGCACAATAGTAACATTGTCTCTCTACCTTAGGAGTTCTAGCTTCACCTCTAGATTTGTTTCTGTCATCACCTGTAGAATGAGATAGTTTTCTGCTCTTACCTCTCCCCCGCTTCTCTGTGACAAGGATCTCTGAGTGAGAGGAGCTGCTTTGTGAACCCCTTCTTGTCTCCTCATTCAACAATGCCCCGATAGCCATCTCCATGGAAATGATTCCATCATTAGCGGCTCCGTTAAGAGAAACTGCTAACGACTCCGAATTTTCGGGTAAAGAGTTTAATAGGAACAAAGCCTCAACTTCGTCACCCATATTAATCTTCATCAAGTGCAACTGATTGATGGTATTCTATAATTCATTAAGATGCTAAGACATTGAAGAACCTTCTTTGTACTTCGTGTTAGCAAACTTCTTAATGAGCAGTACCTTGTTTTCGGCCGACTTCCTCTCATAGAAGTCTTTGAGTTTCTTCCACAAACCAAAAGCAATAGTCTCTTGGGATACATGGTGGAAGAGACTGTCGTCAATCCACTGTCGAATATACCCAATTGCTTTTCTGTCAAGCTTGGTCCATTCAGCCGCCACTATTGCATCTGGTTTTACTCCTTCATTCTCAATGGGTTGTGTCAAGTCCTTACAATAAAGCAAGTCTTCCATCTTGATTTTCCAAATATTGTAGTTAGCTCTATTCAGACTAGTCATGCGAGTGTTTACAGAATGGTCCATCTCTACAAGTTATTTCAACTCAAACCTCCTCTCAGGAATTTCATCAAACACCTTCTGGGCAAGATTTGGATAACAACTTTGTTGGGCTTAATCCAACCTGGCTTCGATACCACTTGTTGGGGAAAACAATACTAATCGATCTCTACTAAAATAATTTGCACTTGGACAAACTACTATTTTAGACAAAAAATCTAAACTTTCACTACAACCAACAGCAAACCCAACCTTCCAAGCAATCAACAACTATCACAAACAAGTAATAATAATGCAAAGAAAGTAAAGCATACCACAACACAAGATGTAACGTGGTTCGGCCAATGATGTCTACTTCCATAAGAACTAATCTTTAATTTTATAAGTATGGGAATGAAGATTACAATCACTCCTCTCAAGTCTCTCCACCTTACTAGATCACTCATTTCTTCCTTACAAGTTTTTCTCTTTGCAAGAGTTTTCTCTCAAAATTGGGTTTCTATTCAAGACTTGGTTTTTCAAAACCTAACTTCTGTTTTTATACTAAACTTGCAATTTTGCGGTTACTATAGAAATAGAAACTTACAAATTTAGGCATGAGCGTGAGCGCACTCTCGGTAAGGCAAAATCGAGCTCGTGCGCACTCTCTTATTTTCCTCAAAGTCAAAAGTCAAATAACTTTGTTTCGTCAGAGGCTGAAAAAAAAAACCTATATTCTTTTTCATGGCAAGAGCACGGGCGCACCTTGATCATGACCAATCTAAGCACGTGCGCGCTCAGACTTCTTCACACGAACAATACTGTTTTTTTCCTTCATCCTAATCCTTATGTGAGAGATAACTCAACATATTCTGAATTCTACACAAACACAACGGTCATAGTACAAATAGTTACCCAAAAAACAAGTAGTACAAAGGAAAGTAGAATTCCACATTGCAGAACGAGTCCGACTAAATATCTGCCCTCGTCGTACCATGTGTCCGCAAATTCAACCTTTACAATAACGCGAGATCAACCCCGCATAATACCTAGCCAGTACTATTATCCTAGACTTGTGATCAAAACTTCAAAACAATACTACTAAGAGAGGTACTATAAGGGACTACTACTAATCTAGGTAAATAATATCACATCCCATGAGACTTTAATTTCATAGAAATAGAAATTGATTCCTTCTTATGTCAGATGTCATGATTAAGAGAGGTAGATGACTTGTGATACTAAACTTGGAATCCATCTTGTCTAAAAGTCACTGCAATAGAGAAGGACCAATTAAAGGTTTCAAATGCACTAACACAAGATAAGTTTTCATCGAAGTGTAAGCCAACTAATGAGGCATTTTCTCAAGTAATGTCCTTAAGAGGAACAAGGCATTTAAGCATCTACTTTGAATGTGAAAGCCAATGAAATAAATAACAACCATCCAGCAAAAGATGCTATGCTTTTTCTTTCATCTGATGCACTTAAATAGGGGCATGGTCGCTATCAAAGAGTTCATATAAACGACACTTTGAGTTAGTGATTAAAGTTGATTCCATTGGTTAGGCGAAATTTACGGACCCCATGTTCCTATTCTTTGTCATTTGAAGAAGACATAAAGCTATGAAATTAAATTCTCCTTATAAAGAGTAAATAGTGTAATACAGTGATTAAATCTGTGCGTGGAGATAAGACATTGATTTCTTCTTTCTCATTGTTTCGAATTGCTGGTGGTGGTGATGTTTACCTAACAGTTTTGTGGAATTATGGCATTTACTGGTCTATATTAATCATTCTCTAGTCTTACATGGCTTCCTTATGAACATGCACGTTCTCAATCTGGAGCAATAAATTGCGATTTCTAAATAATTTAATTTCTTGTCTTTGTAGTTTGTAGTCCAAAATCACTCCAAATGTCCAATATTACTTGTATTGCGCTATTTTGTCAAAGTCAATTATCAATTTATCATGCTATTTTCAAATGAAGAAAAGTTTGATCACAACTCTGAATTAGAATCAACAGCCATTTATTGGATGAACACTGAAAATAAAACCAAGGTAGTTCTGTTTCCGTTTTTCACCATATAAAAGAACAAATAAATTACCAATTTAACAATGTTTTAAAACTGAGTGTTTCTTGATATGCAATGCCAGATTTTTCCAATGGTTTATGTAATCTTAGAGTGTTGATATATAACTTTCTCTTCTCCTTTTTCGGTTGAAATGTTGGATGTGTGCATTAGTATAGAATTCACTGGGAATATTTTTTGACATTTTTCTAAAAAAAACACATAAAATGTAGCCTTTTCTCACTCTGACTAGGTAGCCATTTACATACGTGAACGTCATTATCAATAAATACTATCCAAACGATAAATCAACTTACCTTGGTCAAAAGTTCTGGCTGTTTAATTTCATTTTATGCTAAGCTCATGATCATAGTACTAAATGTCAAATATAGTTGGTAGACAATCGACATATTTGTTTACAACTCTATTTCAAGTAATTAAACACCCATTTTAAGCCTACTCCTAGACTCCAAGTGCTAATCATGACTCAGAGCAATATTTTTCCTGTCATGTAAAACATCCAAGAACTTCACGTATGGGGACACCCTTAAATCGAACAAAAGTACAAAAGATAAACTGACAATCATAGTACTAAATGAACAAAATTACAATATTTTTCATTTTAAGTTATGCTCTTATTCAAGGCAATGTAATTTCTAACGTGAACTTAAAATTGGAGTGTTGGAAACGGGCCCACGGTCCAGAGGCTGGGCAGCCACCGAGCCACGCCGCCTGGTTGAAACCAACAAAGTTCCCAATAAAGGGCCCTTGAACTCGAAAACTCGTGCGACTACAGGAGTACACTAAATCACCTGATCGAGCTCCATTTCTTCGCACTCAAATTACGAAATGTAAAACCCTGTTTTCATCATTTTCTAATGGTCAGGTGGTAGCTAGCTAGCCTTTTTTGTAGTTTCCATACCAACACGGTAAATGAATAAAGATTGAAACAGATCTCTTCAAGGTAGTTAAAAGTGAATGAATGGATTGGTTTTAGGAGTGTGAAAGATGTTGTGAGTTGTGACAATGCACCATTAGATTGCGTGCTAATTAACTCTACGTCTCTCTTTCATTTAGAACCCTACAAGTCAACATATGAGATTAGCAAGATAGGGAAGTTTTATGTGCTTTTCTTGATAAGAACGTTTCTAGTTAAGTTTAATGTTATTTTTTCAGTGTTGTGATTTTGTATTTGTGTTGAGATTAGTTATATACACCTTTCTCACCATCCAATAATACTTCACATGATGACACGTTTTTAGATAAGAAGTTGACACATGGTGGGTACTTATTGGCAGACGAAATGCCTTGGTTTTGGGGGATTATTTTAAGATGTTAGTGCACGCCAGAATCTTTTGGGGTTGGATGGTGGAGTTGCTTTGTGTTTAATTAATTAACTTTATTCCTTGAAACTATGTCGAGGTAGATGATGTGTGCACATGCATTTCTTATACACTTATTCGCCTTAAATTTGACAAAGATTAACCACCATTTCGATTGGTTATGAAAAATCTTGTCTAACAAATTATAAAGGGACATTTCATTTGTTGTGGTGATCCAATAAGGAGATCTTTTTTATAAAGAGATGAGTATATCATGTTTTTATTGATTTGGTTTTAGCTAATAATTAGATTACTTTTCTGACAGGTATAAGATGAATTTTCAAATCACAACCAAAATTCGAAATATGATTGCGAGCTCACAAAACCCTTTTCTTTTCTTTTTTGGTATGTAAAGCACAAAACACTTTTCATATGACAGTTTCTACAAAATAGTTGTAATCTATTAACAAACAACACAGTTGTTTCTCTGCTATACATAGCGCAGATTCAGCATTCTTTTTCTTCGAATAGTGAAAACCATATCTCCGGCCTTTGATTGTTAGCCCTGTTATAATAAAAACTACGCCTCTTTTCTGTGGAGACGAAAAACTTCATATTTTATTTGGTGACCTTAAAGTCTTGAACTACTTTCACATATACTTGTATGCGAAATGCAACTTGTGATCCTTGAAAGATAGTTGACTTCTTTAGGAGCAATTGGTCAACCTTGTGTCCTATTAGGAAAGGTTAACCGTTTCATGATTTAACAGTTGGTCGGAAAAATCTAAAGAAAACGTTTAACCTCACTTAGAAAAGACTCATAAGTCATATAAGATAGTCTTGGTGACAAAAGTATATGACTAAGTAGAGACCACGTGCGTTTATACTTAGTGTTTTGCTTGATATTGCATGTGAAGGAACTAGTGGATAATTACCAGCAATCAATCGCAGACACCTATTAATAACCTTCAGTCCTTCACCCAAAGGTTAACAACGCCAGTTAAATAACTCTTAAATTATTTACAGAATAAGTTGCAGTGGTAGGCTTGTAATATGTGTGAATTTTTCAAAAGTTCAAGGTTTTACTAGCAAAACTTCAAGAGTTCGTACATCGGAAAATTCAGTAACTCCATTTACAAGACAGACCTATACATGTCATTGTACTTACTACATGTTTTTTTTTAAAGATGGTTCCACCTTCCAATTGTCATTGGGAGTCATACTATATTTGAGTGTAACAGTGGATAAGATGGTTTCAAAATACAAACTATTCTAAATGGCACTAAGTTGGCCGTTTTCAATTTTTAGTATGGCTCCAAGAAATCGCCAAGATAGCAATAAGATCAAATTGGTGAAACTTAATGCCTAAGTACACATTGATTGGAACACATCCACTAAGTCATTTTGGCACAAATGAACTTTCATTTGAAAACAACTCCTCTGGCCATGTTCAACATTCTACAGAAGGAAAAAAATGCATATATCTAAAAGATAACCATCTACGAAGTCAATGATTCCAAACTCATTCACTCTTTCATTTCTCTTCTAACATTTTTTTCTTTTTCAACAAACAATTTAAAAATGTAAACATTCTGTAATGAAAACAGAAATGAGGCGGCCGTTAAAAAGTTCAGAAACTTTACGAAAACTCCAATTAAATTCTACCACGTGCGCCGACATATGACTCGCATTCCTAAGCCGATGTCTGTACTCCTCGAGATACACAAAAAAGAAAAGCCTCCACTTACTTACACACACGGCTCACATTAGAATGAGCGCTGCCCACATGCGCCGCGAAACAGAAGTTCTCTTTGGTCTTTTGGTACTTTTTAACGGCGTCAAGTCGCTGTGGACAAAAAGTGATAATACAGAAAACAAACTCCAGTTAATTAATCGTACGAAACAGTTTCATATTCTCACGATATATTTAGGTTTTAGGATTTTAGTTCTCGTGATATTTTAGTACGTCAAACAAATAACAGTCTAACAGAAGATCAGAACTTTTTTCTAAAAGAAGCAACTGACTGTGTCACAACCGTACGATGTGTGATTAACTATAAAAGAACCGAGTGCAGCTGGACCACCATTTTTATACGACAGTGTGGCTCAAATTTGTCAATTTTCTGTCGCAACCCAATGAAACTTTGCAGTGTCTGACTTCTTGTGCAAATATATAAGGTACCATAGAACAAAGTATCGCGATAGGGGAATATATCCAACCCCCAAATCTCGATATATATCTACGAAATATCACTATCTGTGTCGATATTTGATATGGTGACATCTGTAAAAATCCACGATATATCGTACAATATCGACAATAAATCCAAAATTTCGTAGATACTCCTATTAAATAATCAATAATAAAAGGGAAATATTTAAGGTCTACATCCAAAGATTCAAGAATGATTTATTTGAGAACAAAAAATCTGTTACTGTTTTTTGAGTTTTCCTTTTTTATTTTCAATAATAGATCTGTTATAAATTGAAACAAAATATTCTTGATTTGGTTATTTAATTTTCTTTAGATTAATTCATAAAATGAACTAAACAAAAAACACTTAGAAGAAGGAAACTTGGATTTACTGATTATTTTTTATAATTGGCATTCTCTATATGCATATGCAAAGATTATATTTGATTGCCACTAAATTAAAATGATTTTCAAGAAGAATGGTTGGAAAAATAAAAACAAAAAAGAGTTTAATTATATCCAAAAAAAAAGGCAACAAGAGAGATGAGATTGAGAATATGGAGTTCAAGATTAATTAAAAAACTCAAACCTCTCTTTTTAGTTCTTTCTCCCTAAAAAGCTCTAAGAGATTGGCAAATTTTGCATATTTCAACTCTTTTTTGAGCATGTTGAAGAAGGCAGCCATTGTTTTTGTATTGAAGAAAAGTCAAAATGAGAGAGAAGAATAAAAGATAGTATATATACCACGATATTTAGAAAATATTGATATATCGGTAAAATATCATGATATTTTAGGATATATCGAGAATATTTGCAATTTTCCGATAGAAAATATCAAACCCATATCATGGATATTATCATATCCTTCTCTGAAATGTCAATATATATCGCGATATTTTGTAGTACATCAAAAATATATATTGGAGAGTGTTAGATCACATGGTCATGATCGTTCGATCGAACCAATATCTGTCAATACCTCTAACGGTAAGAGGTTGAGACTTGGAAGCAGGAAAATGTGCATTAGGGGAACACATAATATTTATCGTTTTCGTGGGAGATCTAAACGCAAAAACAATTAGCGGGGAGAAAAATAATCAACTACCAAGCAAGCGCACAAACACTTCCGCGTTAAGCTGACATAT
Organism: Coptis chinensis; assembly: GCF_015680905.1. NCBI lineage: Eukaryota > Viridiplantae > Streptophyta > Magnoliopsida > Ranunculales > Ranunculaceae > Coptis > Coptis chinensis. The sequence continues at coordinate 17,788,895 of NC_141456.1, read as the reverse complement.
CCAGCAATATTGCACTTGAACTACATAAAAACAAAAATACAATTTTGCTCAAATATTATAAGACTCAAATTATTCGCAATCAATGTTGTTCAGTATTGTATAAAAAGGTGAGATGCATTATTGTTCAAACTTGAAACTCACCAAAAAAGAAAATAATTATTTTCAAGGTAGACAACTTGTTTTCTAATTTTTTTTTTTTTTTTTAATCTAATTATCCATTTGCCTATAGGGTTGATCGCAAGATACCTATGATGCTTAATTTCTAGTCGCGAGGCTTCAAAAATTGTAAAACTCCAAATGATATTAGTTAGAGAGTACGAACCATGTCAATATCGATATGAGCAATTTATTAGTCGTATCTTACCTTTTGGTAATTGACAGACACTGAAATTTTACCCATTAGAAAAGCTTAGCTTGTCAAAAGGTTAACAACCAAATATAGACAACAGTAGGTGGGAATGTGGGGATTAATTGTCGTTATGATTAGTTCTACCCTGCCCTGCTTACGCCACAGACACAAGAGAATAATACTCTGGCCCTCCAATTAAATCAGGTTTATTTATAGCTAAAGAAAAATGAAAAGCCACAATCAGATTATTAAAATGAGTACACAGTGCAATTTTAAAGCACTTGGGTACTACATCAGGATGTGTAATCTCCTCTGCCCTGCCTTTAATATAAAGAAAATTCCAAAATAGATGAGGAACTGGGCCACTTTTTCGAAAGTTGGTTTATTTTATAATAATATTATCGAGCCCGTTATATGAATTTTTTATTATATGAACTCCAAATGAATTTCACCACTAAAAATAAATTTATAAGATGAATTAAGTATTGATTTTTTGTGTAAATAGTCTTCTCATAATATATAATCTTTTTACAAAAAATCAACCCAAACGAAAATATTCAACCTTATCAAAAGTTATTTTGAAATTTGAAAAGTTTAGACTGTTGAATAATTTTATAACACTGTAAGCAAATTTTAATATGTCTAGATATCTTTAAATATGCTGATTTTTTCTAAATATGATCTATATTGTGGAAAGAACATATATACCAAAAATCAGTTTCTAATTCATTATTTTTTATAATGGAGTTTCTTTGGAGTTCATATAACATAACGGGCATATAACATTATCCATCCAACCATGGGCGGACCCAGTGTATAGGCAGGATATTCAAGTGAATATCCTCAAGTTTCTCCCAAAAAAAAAAATAGTAGGCTTAAATGTTTAATATTTAACTTAACTCATTAGTATTTAGCCAAAAAAAACTTAGCTCATTAGTTAATGATTTTTAACATTTTGGATTAAGGACTCTGTAAGATAGGCCAAGTCCACACTTTTATTTTTACTCTAATGAATAATTCATTTTGTTTTTTTTTTTTCTAGTAAATTTATCAAATGTTTTCGATTTCTCAATCACATTTTCTATTATTTGGACATTTTCTCAGATTCATTTATCAAACCATTTCGAATTCTCAATTTAATTTCTCGCGGGTATTATTTTGCTTTTTGAAATCATATATTTATACTTGTTAATTTTTATTTATTTATTTATTTTACATAACACTAAAGAAATTTTTCGTTGTTGAATTTTCGACTTAGCTTGAATACTCTCGACGAAACTCCTGGATCCGCTCATGCAGCCAACAGTTCTATATATTCATAAAATCATCATATAAGTTCAATACAATCCTATTCACAATATCAAATCATATAGGTTATTTCACAAAATGGGAGTAGCGGCCTAACTATTGTTGTTTTTATCAAGTGAATTTTGGGCTTAAGGGGTGGGGTCAGAATGTCACTTGACCACATGTTCGTCTCACCTGTATCGTTTTTTTCTTCTTCACACACTCATTTTTTCGTCCAAACTCAAAACTCCTGATACTTGGTAGTATAGGTGGATGCTGATCTCATGTGAATATGTACCGTTTATGAAAAACTTATCGAAGCTTAATTATCTCATTTGGAGTTTTCTATTGACATTCTAACAATTTTAGTCTCGAAAACCAACTTCCTAAATCCTCACCAGTGCGTGATTCCTATCAAGATACATGAGCGTACATTTCAATGGAAATCATTATCCAATCAACAGAGTCAAACTTAAAAAGCTAGAGTCGAACTGCTTTTTTAGAGTTTGGTTTCGTAGTGATGAGTGATGACTAAGTTCGATCAAAAACAAAATCATGGTCGTTAGCAAACTTAGAGATTTTTTTTCAGCGAAAGATGAGTCAAGTACGTGAACATATCCTTAATTTATAAAAATTATGGTTTTCACCATTAGTTGCGTACTACACTTGGGAACGAATAATTTTCACAATTTTTAATTTTTTTTTTTTTTTTTTGATAAGACAAAAATCTAATTTCACTAATTTCGTGTGGACTGGAGATACTTCAGTATAACAACATCCACACGAAAGAAAATAAATCAAGCATATCTATATAGGGTCTAATGGGGTCTATAACACTATACATAACTAATCATTTTGTTACCATAATTATACTTGTCTCATGAGTCATAACTCATGATAAGATCAGTCAGATCACTAACAGTACAATTCAATTTTACAAACAGTAACATCAAATAACTTTTCTTAATCAATAATCACACAGAACCCAACTTTACTATATCTCACGAGAAATTGAGATGTCAGGAAACAGTAGAGGCATACAAATACAACAAAATAACGGGAGACGTACAACGAACGGATCCGTTTTATTTTTTTCTAGTTAGAAGCCGTTTTTTCTCTCTCAATCTCTTATTACACGTGCCAAACCACTCAAAAGAACTGGGTCCCACACTCTCTCTTCTCTTTCTAATCACATCAAAACACAGAGATAAAGGCCCAGTTAATCTTCTCTTAACTTCTTAAGCCCAATAGAAAACAGAAGTCATCATTTTTAAGATTTGCAGAAAAATTTTTAACAAGAAGAAGAAGAAGAAGAAAACCAATTTTACAAATAAGTCCCCTATCTTTCTTCTTAATTCTTTCTGTAAGTTCTATTTTTTTTTTGTTGTTTTTATATATATTTAGAAGATAAGATTACTGATCTTTCTATAATTAAACAAGAAAAAAAAAAAGAACAGATCTTTTAGAAGAGAAACAAAGAAAAGAAAATTTTCATTGACTTGCAAAAACACTTGGTTTAGTTTATTAGATCTTCTTCTTCTTTTTGATATTCAACTAAAGAGTGGGGCAATGGATTTTTTCATGCATTTTGGTTGAAACTTTTGTTTTAAGACAATTTTGAGAGGTTGGTGTTTGTTTTTGGGTTAGTTTGAGGATTGGGCACTTCTTTTTTTGTTGACTTCTGTTCTCTTTGTATTGAAAAGTTACAATATTTAGTCCTCATTTTCAGCTGTGGTGTTTGAGTTTTGGTGTTAAGAGTTAATATTTTTATCTTTTTTGGGTGTATGGTATTGAATTGAAGTGTAATTTGAGTACAGTTTCATTTGAAAGAACACTTTTTTGTATCTGAAGTGGTGGTGTTTCGATCCGAATAAGTAGTTAAGGCTGTTTGGTTGCTTTCATTGTGAATTTCTGTAGAAGAAGTGGGGGAGGGTGTTTTTTTTTTGTTAGTTGGAAACAGTAGTCCCTTTTATTGGCATATAAATTTTTGAGTTCAAATTCCAGAGACATGTTAGAAGGTCAGTCTTGTTTGATTTCGAGAGCATTGCCGAGCTCGTGTGAACAAGAGAGTAAGTGGGTGTACATGACTTACCATCTCCTCGAAGTTACAAATGGTAAGAGGCGTTTAGAGGAAGAATCCGAGGAGGAAGTTGTGAGAAGAAAGACGTCGAAGCAAATGGATGTTTGTGAAAGAGAAGAGACGATTCACACTTTGCTCGATCTCTCTCTTTCACCGGCTGATCATTCTGGTCATCAGAGTAATGATGGGGATCAATCGGATTCGAGTTCTCTCATTCAACCCCTTGGACGTGACATTTCGATTAATTGTTTGATTCGCTGTTCAAGGTCTGATTATAATCTGCTTGCTTCTCTGAATCGGAGTTTTAATTCACTTATTCGGAGTGGAGAGCTCTATAGACTGAGGCGGATGATGGGTGTGGTCGAGCATTGGGTCTATTTCTCTTGTCATGTCCTTGAATGGGAAGCTTTTGATCCTATTCGCCGGCGATGGATGCATTTGCCAAGGATGCCAGCGAATGAATGCTTCATGTGCTCTGATAAGGAGTCACTAGCTGTTGGCACTGAACTTCTCGTATTTGGGAAGGAGATAACATCTCATGTGATCTGGAGATACAGTATTTTAACGAACTCGTGGTCTTCTGGCATGACAATGAATTTTCCCAGATGCTTGTTTGGGTCTGCTAGCCTTGGGGAGATTGCTATTCTTGCAGGCGGTTGTGATTCTCAGGGAAGAGTTTTGTGTTCAGCAGAGCTATATAACTCGGAGACTGGAACTTGGGTGACCTTGCCAAGCATGAATAAGCCAAGGAAAATGTGCTCTGGAGTATTCATGGATGGAAAGTTTTATGTTATTGGAGGAAGCAATTCAGAATTGCTCAGTTGTGGGGAGGAATACAATTTGGAGACTAGGACTTGGCGCGAAATCCCTAACATGTTCCCTGGGCGGAATGGACCAACTGAGGCTCCTCCTCTGGTCGCAGTTGTAAACAATCAATTGTATGCAGCTGATTATGCAGAGAAGGAGGTGAGGAAGTACAACAAAGAGCAGAACCTGTGGATAACAGTGGGAAGGTTGCCTGAGCGGGCAGTCTCAATGAATGGCTGGGGACTAGCATTCAGAGCATGTGGGGACCGTCTTATTGTAATCGGAGGACCTAGGGCTTTGGGTGGAGGGATCATAGAGCTCAATTCATGGGTCCCGAAAGAGGGTCTGCCACAGTGGGCCGTTCTGGACAGAAAGCACTCAGGGAGCTTTGTGTATAATTGTGCGGTGATGGGGTGCTGATCCGTCAGATTTTGGTGACGCCATTTGTACCCTGCAGGTTCTTCACGGCCGGAGGGATGTATAAGATTGGTTTGTTCAAGAACATAGGGTTCTACCATTGGGTATCTTTGCCTTCTTCCCTATTTCGAAATATTTCACATTTTACTTATGATTCAATTGAATGTTTTCTTGGAGGTCTTCGGCTGTTCTTTTTCTTTTCCCACATTGGATTTGCATCTCTGTTATCTATTGTCACGACAGTTTATAAGGTTGCCATCATGCAGCACAGCAGTTAGTTTAATAAATTGAAGCACCAATAATATTGTTTTTTTTTTTCGGTAAAAACAGATAAATAAGGCACCAATTGATTTCTAGGATGTTAAGAGTATTTCAAACTTCTCAAAACTGCCAAAGCAGTCTAAACAGCCTTTCATGTTGTTAATTTTTCTCCTTCTGAGGCCTTCGGGTTTCTTGTTGATCTATACGTTTCTGTATTCTTTATGGTCAATTCTTCTTGCTGTGATGGCCTTTAGTTTTTGTTTCTTGTCAATGTTATGTTATTTGCTAGTGTGTTGCTTTAGACTTGTAGCATTTGCATATATAATTGATATCAACCTGTGTTTTCCACCCGACACTGGGAAATGGTGACATAGGTGGGGTTATTGAGGTCGAGATACTTTGTGTCACTGTGTGCATCTCTCCCCACATATATAGTTCTATTTTACTTATTATCCTTGTTTTGTTATGTAAAAGGAAATTCTTAAATAGTGTTTAACAACAGATAGTACGTAATGCAAGAAATACTAGGAAAAAGAAAAGGAATTAGGAATTAGGAATTAGGCAAAAGTAATAAGCATCATACAGAGTCAAAGGACTGAAGACAAAGTCAAAGGATTGAAGACATCCAGCTCAGCATTCTGTTATTCATTATTAGGCATTAGGCATTGCTACAGAATACTCATTATTAGGTATTAGGCAGAATAATTGTACAGTGTACATAACCGGTGTGCATAGCCATTATCATTTCTTTTCTTCTGAAAATGAAAAATCATATCCCAATTTATGTAATTGTCACATTACATTGTGTCTGCGTTGTTCCTGTATCTGTGCGTGAAATCTGAAAGGCACCCCAAATTGGAAAGGCTGCATCCATATTGAGTATTGATATCCCTTTCTCTGTCATTGTTACATAGATGGCATATTATATAGCACAAGTTTCCTTTCTGAAACTCTGAGTATTTTAAAAACTTCTTTTTCACCATAAGTCGACACTGATGGTCTCTGTGTATTTGGTCAATGTCTGCGTTTTATCATCTCTCTTCCATCGCATAACATTTATCAAGAACTATTCAGAGGTCAAGTAATTCAAAACTAGAAGTCCTTGTTCCTTAATCATTTATACGAGTTATTACATATTTACATTTCCTGCTGGTCGTCTTATCCATAGTTTTATATTGGGTTGTCTTGAGTGAAATATTTTCCGATGTCAAGAATCTGTAGATTTGGATTTGCCATTTTTTTTATTACAGTAGTAGCTGTGAGATTTTTGTGTATTTAAAGATATGTCATTGCCTCTCTTAATTAGATTTGACGAATTACATCACCTTAGATGACTCCTTTTCAGTGTTTTTTCTTTGTTTCTATCCATCTGGTCTGCATATATTATTTCTTTTCTCTGATTTGTTGGTATGACTTGTGTTCTTTTTTATTTATAGCTATATAAAAAAATGGGATTGAAGTTATCTTCTTTACCTATTTTGCACGGGATTGAATACTTCCAACCATGAGTCATAGACTTCTATTTTAAAATACTATCTTATTATTATCTGGTAGTGAGGTAGAACATATATCAGAGTTTAAAGCTTAGTCTCGGATTTCAGTTTCAATCTCGGTGGTAATGTGGCATGCACCACACCTTGTGTTACTGTTTTTAGTGAGATTAACCAAGAACATTAGCTGAATTTTACCAAATTCATTGGTGAGGGACAAGATAATCGCAAAGTCAGAACCATAAATAGTATTTTATATTGATTATTTTGTCTACGCCGTTCTGTGAATTAAATATGAAGCTATAGTGATATATTGATGCTGACATGATTGCATATGATATGCTCATACTGAACTATGTGGAAAATAGTCCATCGTTTAGTTTTTCTATTTTATTAGTACAGCTAACCAATAATATCTTATTTATGATTTATTAGTCGTTTAAGCCATAATCTTCATTAGAATTTGAAGGTTTTAATGATCCGTTGATGTGGACTTTAATTGGAACGCGTAGTTGGAACTTCATAGTTTATACTATAGCTTATGGCCGGCCGACTTATTCTTGTATGAACACAAAGTAAGTAATGTTATTTATTTCTATGCCTTTTTAGGCTCTTATAATGGAGACTCCACCAATCACATTGGTCATTTCTATTGAAAACTCTTTATCATTTTTCTTCATGTAGGCCCTAGTTATTATAATTAGTGCAGGCTGCGATAGGGGTGGTCATGTTATCTGTAGATTAAATTGTTATTCAAACGAAAGAGAGGAAGACAGAGACGCAACAAGTCTTTCATACATTACTATTTTCGCCAATTTAGGGACTATAGTGACATTGCCAACACATAAACGAGGATGCGCCGAATTGTCGAACACCTTTCTATAGTTAAGTGACTTAGATAGTTAGATTTTGCAGCCTGCAATGTTGCCATTCGACTGTGATCGGTGTCATATACACCTTTTAGTTATTCAACTATTGACTACTACCTCCAGTATAGTAGCTTTGCACTTGGATTCCCTATTCAATTACGGGTTATGATTCTGAAAGTCTATTTGGCTCGATGACTGTGGGGTATCATCTTCCATAAGATCTGTTTGTACAGATAAAACATGTCAACTGATGTATGCTGAGCCTGTACCTCGAGAGTCGGGAGTATGTTAACTAAAATCATGTCTTCGTTGGTCATGTCTTCTCCAGTATTTACTCTTTGTTCTAGCAATGTTTGACAAAAGAGCCCGACCATCATTTGTATTGGGCAGTTACAAACTAATCTGTGGGCCGATGTTCTTGACGTGAAATAGTTAATCTCATCAAATATATAGCACAAGTTCCAATGATTGTAATATCTCTTGGTGTGATTTTTTCAGTACGATGATCACGATGATCATTTTGACGAGATCGGCATCCTCAAAAATCAAAATGCAACACCGTAGGACCAAACAATGTTAACGGTTTGGCGTGTTTGTTGTGATGGACTGATGGCTTTCATCCCAAAAGCGTGATCACTGACTTTTATGCATTGAGGGTGTGTGAGTCCAGTATCTTTTTCATGGTGGGCTTGAATGCTGATTTCTTTTCAGGGTGTCAGTAAGGTAATGCTTAGAATTTACTCGTTAGTTTGTTAGATACGATATGGCCCATGGCTTCAGAAAACGTACCTCAGTCCAGTTAAAAAAGATATGTGGTACTAAAAACATTATTAACTTCTGGGAACACAAGTTTCAGTGCAACTCTCTGCAATCTTTACTTATCTCATCCCCTCCGTTTGTGGGTCGCAATTTTTTTTGAACACGTTGCACCAATAAGATCCGGAGACAGTATGCATTTGTGGTCCTTCTAATGTATAGATAATAAAACCAGAAAACTGAAATTTAGTACGGTAGATGTGACGACCCAGACCGACCCACTCTACTATTCTACTCAACTAACCGCCCCGTAAGAGGTGGTAGGGTTTTCTTTTCTCGAAATGCCCCACGGAAGCAGACAGTAATTCAACGAGGATTTTGTTGAAATCACATGCACGTTTGATTATGTGAATCCATGGCTGGAACCAGACAAGACCCAGTAGATATCGGAGTGTGCCAACAGAGTTAAGGAGCCTTTTTCAAGCGCATAGTCACAAAAGCTTCGATTTTTCAATAAAACGTAAAAAAATCCCTAAATTGTTTCGTTAGCAATTTTTAAAACGAATAAACTGTAAAAACTATTAAAATCATGTTGGTGAATAGCTTTGTTGACATGTACTTTTAGCAACTTGTATTTAAAATTTCCAAATATTTTATAAACAAAATAACAATATTTTACCAAAATATTTGAGAGCTCTGAATTTAGCATATTCTCAAAGTGTCGTCCACAATCACAAATTACACAATATTTAATATTTTAATTAATCCGTGGGGTGGTAGCGAACTCCTGGGGTTTGTTTGGACAATAAATCACTTAAACACACTAATGAAATTGTAAGGAGTGTTGTTTTGGTGGAGGAGAGACTGAACTAGGGCTGTCAATGGATCGGTTTGGGTCGGGTTTTGAAAAATCCGAATCCGAATCGATAAGAAAATTGGGAACCTGAAACCGAAGCGAACCGATAATATTACGTCTAATCCAAAACCGAACCGAACATATAAGATATATTACAAACCGAACCCAAACCGATCCGAACCGAAAACTATAAAATCAATTAAATTTTAAATTAAATTTATTAATTTTAACCACACAATTGATAAACACATACAAAATTAATCATAAATATTACTAAAATGCTATCTTATCGGTTCGGGTTCATATCGGTTCGGTGGAGGATAAACCCAAAACCAAACCAATATCTTATCAGTTCGGTTCGGTTTCGAGTCGGTAGAGGGCAAACTAAATTATCAAAACTCAAACCGTTTTTTATCGGTTTGGTTCGGATCGGTTATCGGGTTATCGAAACCCATTGACAGCCCTAGACTGAACCATGTCAATGGCTGCCTACACATCCAGAGTGTTTAATGGAATCAACTCTTCATGCTTGTAATTCTTTGTAAAAGAAGAAGTGATATTTATAGATGTAGAAAATAAGAGTTCTTAGAGCACAATGATTCTCATTAGATAAGACTGGTTAACTGAACCTTTGACTGACCTAGGTGATTAACTGAACATGTGAGTTGTCCAGGTGTCAAACCAAACACGTGAACCATCCAGATAACCAACTGAACATGTGACTATGTGAGTTGTCCAGGTGGCCAATTGAACTTGTGAGCCGTTCGGTGTCCATGAGTGGCTTGGTCACATAGACTTATGATAGTTTAGGGGTGATAATTTGTCCCTCAGGCCCTCAACCTGCCCCGACCCCGCCCTCAAAATTGCATGTTTAAGCCCTCAAAAGTTGGCCCTCACAAATTTGAGGGGCGGCTTGCCTCGACCCTCATGCCTATAAGGGGCTGGCTAGGGTCTAGGTTCTGAAGCATGAGCCCGACCCTCATTAAGCCCTCACCAACCCTCACACATTTTCTTGTTATTTTACATTACATTTATGTATTTATCTAAGTTGTATAAAAAAAAAATCACTAAATTAGTTTTTAATAGGAGATAGATTAGAACATAATATATGTGTTTTTTTTTGTAATTGATTGAAGAATAGATATATAACTCATATATAAAATCAAATCCAACCTAACAACATAGTTAAGTATGAAAAATGTAGATATTTTAAGAGTATCATCTCTTCCACCATCTCTATATCTTTTTTTCTAATAAATACATAAGAATTAGTTTTGTGTACTTAGTTAAAATTGATATACATAATCAAAGTATGTTAAAAATAAATAAGAAAGCACCAAAAAAATTAAGTAAACTATTAAAATATAATTCAATCGGGCCGACCCGACCTTCATTTGACCATAAAAAATGAGGGTCGAGGGGCGGGTTAAGGGCCCGAGTTTTGATGCATGACCCTACTACCCGACCCGCCCTTAATAAAATCATATATAAGGAGAACAAATGTCTCTCAATCATGGATGTTTTATAGGTTGATATAATAATGGGCACCATGCATTGTCCAACCCATTTATCACCCCTAATCAAGACTAAGTCCCCAATGGAATCCATTAGTAAGGGTCTATATTGCACGGACATTGACACGAACACAGATGTGGCGACTCGATTATATCTCAAAAAGATAGGATGCGGAAATTAATTAATATTTATAATTTTATTTTATATAAATTGAACATTAAAAACTAAATTAAATATATCAACATTTATAAATTTAAAACTATTAAAGATAAATAGTCACAAAATTAAGTTTAATATTTCCTAATCAAACTTTAAAAATATGCCATAAGTCTTAACAAAACGAAAAATGAAAAAATTGAGTTTTTTTAATATTATTTTGATTTTTTTTTTTGGGTCAAAATCCGTATCCTAACTGCATCTTAACTTGTGTCCGGTTTAGTTGATCGCGTATTGACCGTGTCCGACGTACGTCCATGGTGCGTCTGTGTCCATGTCCGACGCGGACACAACCTATTGGTAGGTGTGTTCGTGCTTTAGAGGTAAGGGTATGCCAGATGGAATTTATTCAATTTGGCAAAGAAGAAAGTTACTGAAATAAGAGTTTGGTATGCCAAACATAAACTCTGCGATTTTGATTGCCTAGAGTTGGTAATGCAAACACAAACCAACATTTTGATGGTATTGCTAACTCAAACTCTACAACTTTGATTGTCTAGATCTGTATAACAAAGGCAAATCAGAACTTTGGTTGCACATGGTTTGGTATCGCAAATACAAACTCTGCGACTTTGATTGCGTAGAGTTGGTCTCACAAACGCAAACTAAGACTTTGATTGCACAGAGTTTGGTATCACAAATGCAAACTCTTTCACCGACTTTGATTACCCTCCTGTATTTGTTTGAAATTTGAAAAATATAGAGTTTGGTATCACAAGCACTCAAAATTTTTGGTGGCATACAAGACAAAAAAATTGATCACTTGTTTCAATTGTGAAATTTCATCAGATAAAGAGACTGCAAACAATTTCCAAGCATCATAATTAACTTTGTCGTCCCCAAATGTTGGCATTTCACTAGAGAAAAAAAAATTGTTTCTACCGAAGAACAAAACAGTGCTCATTTCATTATCCTGTAATATTAATTAATTCTTCGTCGTTGATAAAAAGTGAGATCCTGGAAAATTATCCATGAATGTCAGCCTTCAAAATGTTGAGTGTTTGAATAGATTTAGCTCTCATCATGTCGCCGCCACCCCTATTAATGATATGAGTTAGAAGATTATTGAAGTCAGCTCACTTTTTCTGTTGGTATTGAAGAAATAACTGCAGTAATAAGTCATTGTCGGTTTTTTGTCAGTTGTCTTCAGAATAAGATACTCACTAGTATCATGCATGATTCGTTGTGTTATCAGCTATAAACATAAATTACAAAACTATTATTAATGAGAGTTAATTATTGATCGGAACTAGTCGACAAGTGCTCACCCCCAATCTTTGAGTTGTATATAAAATATTGGTGCAGCTTGAACTTTATTATAATACCGACTTCTCGATATTTCATCAGTTTTAATTTATTAAAAAACAACGCTTTGACTACGTCTTTAATTTGCTGGTCGCTGTAGGCAAGTTAGGATTCGTTAACATTTTATGCTGGATTGTACAACTAACTTCTTGACGTCGGTTATTTGTAGTCGCCCCTAGTTATGCATTTTTTGTCATAGTGGTAGCTTTAAGGCTCATTATAAGACTGAGGCCATCTACTAGTCAGTAGGCTAGTTCTCGTGACTGATAGGGTTATATACTAAAAGTATTACTTTTGTATTAATTCTAATTCTTCATTTTTTGAATAAGAATCATATGGACAAATGTTATGCATATTAGTTATATACATGTGTCTAATACTTTATGTTCTAGATAATATGGTATGAACACACAGAAGATTATATCATCAGTACCTTATAAAGTATAAGTAATCGTTCACAACCTAGATGAATTTGGACAAACCATTAGTACAATTGTAGTATAATATGGTATTAGTCTATCTTGACTATAAGATTACACTAGTACACTTTGTGTGTATTGAACATGACCAAGTGAGGTTGTTTCTCCTTATACTGACTATATAAGAGAACAAATGCCTCTGTTATTATGGATGTTTGTCCTCCTAATCCGGATATAATAATGGGCACTAACATGCATTGTACAATGCTTTAAATCATCAATGAGTGAGATTCATTGGTGAATCAACAAACTCGATGGATTGAGTAATGACATTGTATGTAAGGTGTGCTGTTGGTTATAGAAGGAATCCGTGTCTCACAAGAAGTCGGGTTGATGATGTCCCCTTGAGGAGCTCAAAAAGATTGTCATGTAAACCTTGTAGGTGGATTTATTCTGACATGACAATGAGATTGAGTGGTACTACTCAAGGACATAAGAAGTTGATTAATGTAGTTGTCAGTAGCTTGATTTAATCAACGGACATTCCCATATCTTAAACACGGGAGATCAACGAGCATATAATATGGAGCCCATAAACGTTGACAAACTTTTTTATTTGGGATTAGAGGCGATAGTTTGGTGCAACAATGACCTTTAGTGGAATAAGCCATTTGTTGACTCGACTTGGGCCAACAACTCCCCAAGAACAAACATGGGAAACCCAAGCCCGTCGGGAGGCCCAACCCTAATTTCTCCTCATGGTTCCATTCACTTGTAGCCTATAAATAGAATAATCTCTCTGCGGCGAAACTCACTATTCATCTGAACAGTTAAAAAGAGGCAAGGAAAGATAGATCCAAAATTGGATCTAGCTTTGTGAGAAAGAAGGGGATTGGTAGATCGTTGTCCACACAACGTCCAATTTATTCTAAAGGAATACAACAGAAGATCAAGGGGTTGATTGTTGATTCGGATTCATAAAGCTTGGATTCCCAGAGTTATTTAAATTGGATTCAAATGTATGTTTTTTATTCAAAATCGTAGAGAACCCATTAATTCCGCTGCGCATGGTTCTCGCGGTTTGTAGAAATATTCATTCGTTCAAATAAGAGTTCCTAATATTCTTTTTTTAGGACTTAATTAAACTTTTACTTGAAACCAGAGTTTTTTATCGAAAGTAATTGAGACAATATCTGGAATACACCTTACTCGTGAGAATCGATCAACATTGTCTTGTAGTTGGTCCATGCGCTAAAGTTTATATTAAATCTGATTGTGTTGTAGAAGTGGCACTGTTGTTTTCATTGTCTAAATAATTGTAGTTTAATTGTTTCCTTTGTTACTACTATATATATTGTAGTGTCTCTTCTATAAAACTGGTATATCTTCCGGCCTCATTACTTGTTGTTATCTTTTTCATCGCTGAAGCCTAAAAAGAGAATAAATAAAAACAAAAGCAATTTGGAGATTGTAACTGTAAAAGTCTGGATATGGATTGTCGTGGCTAGGGCTGTCAATGGATCGGTTTGGATCGGGTTTTGGAAAATCCAAACCCAAATCGATAAGAAAATTGGGAACTCGAAACCGAACCGAACTGATAATATTACTTTTAATCCAAAACCAAACCGAACCAAAATAATATATTGCAAACCGAACCCGAACCGAAAACTATAAAATCAATTAAATTTTAAATTAAATTAATTAATTTTAACCACACAATTGATAAACATATACAAAATTAATCATAAATATTACTAAAATGCTATCTTATCGGTTCGGTTTGGTTTCGGGTCGGTAGAAAACAAACTAAATTATCAAAACCCAAACTATTTTTATTGATTTGGTTTGGTTTGGATCGGTTATCGGGTTATCGAAACCCATTGACAGCCCTTGTCGTGGCCATATGATCGAAGGCAATGAAAGATGCAAAAGTTCACCATTTTAATCTTCAGGAGGAGTTTAGTTTTCAAAACTTCATGATCCTGCAAGTTGTTTTTATGGGATTGATGACCTCTTGATTGCTTGTTTCCTTAAGATTGAGTAACAACCATTATTTGAACTTAAGCGTTGTAGATCTGTGGAAGATGATATATTGATGGGAACTGGATATATATGGAACCACTTTCGTTTGTGCGGTGTGCCGGGTCGTTGATAGTTAATACTTTAATGCTTGTTGAACTCCTTTTGCTTTTCGCTAGCTATTGCTGACTTTGCTGCTATTCTGGTTTGAGATCATATAACGTTCTTGAGAAATGAGCACTTGTTGAACTTCTCTTGTGCTTTTTCCATGGTTGATAGTTGAAACTTTCGTCTGACTGCTAAACGAGAAAAGAAGCAAGAAAGTTTTGTTGAAAAAATTGTAAAACAAATGACAAAACAATTTCGCAAATGATACATATTATTGTATACAATAGATATTAGGGGTGGGAATTTGGCTCTAACGATCCTAATCCGGCCTTGACTGACCTGATCCTAAACCCTATAAAGTCCTCACAACTAAAGCCCTCACAGAGTTTAGGGCAGGGCTAGCCCGACCTTAATGCTTTCTAGCCCGGAAGGGGTTAGGGCTAAGGGATTCAAACATTAGCCCCTGTCAAACTCATTAGCCCGATCCTAATTCAGTCTTCATTAGCCCGACCCTAACCAAGCCCTAGTTATAGTTTCAGACTTTCACTATAAATACACATATCATAATAGTTAACTCTTTGTTAAATATTTTCAATTAAAATAACATTGTCCTTTGTAATTTATCACTTACACCCAAAGGTACTTCCAATAACTTGTGTTGATATAACAAAACTTATCAACCTATTGAACCATGAAGAACAATGAGCATTAGCCTAAACCGATGTTGTAAAAAAAGAAAAATATATAAAGCACCTAAAGCCTTTAAAGAGGGCTTAAGGTAGGGTCAAGGCTTGAAACTAAACTTGTGACCCTAAAGATCCGGTCTCATTATTCCTTTTAGGGTCGGGCCGACCCGACCTTAATATCTGAAGGGCTTTAAATGTTTAGGGCCAGACTAGCCCGACCCGGCCCATTACCCACCCCTAATAGGTATGGTCGGAAACAATATGGAGTTAACATTGAAAATCAATCCCTAAGAACGTTGAGCCTTACATAAGTTTTGTACTTAATAGGATAATGTGAAAAAGAAATACTTATATGATCTTGGTCGAATATGATCATGTACCATTAAGATTAGCTTCAACTTGGGACTGCAGATTTAGTGCTATCCATGGTGATGTTCGGAATCTGATGCAAGGTTTTGTTGGCTAAGCCGGGTATCAAATTGCTAAAGTGCATGAAGTTTCACTGGAAAGGAGCCCGCCTTCAAATGAAAATGTGATGAATCTGATTTCTAAACAATGAAATAAATGACAACACATAAATTGTCCTTATTTTCAAGTTTTTCATCTTGGTAGAGCTTCCTGATCGACAACGAACCATGCCTGCCCATTCGAAGTCAAATAGAACGCTTCGGATCCCATTTTATTTCTTGTACTTGAAGTGTGATTGATTGAATATGTTAAATTACCTAAACACACTAATAAAGCTGTAATGGGTATTGTTTATGGTGGATAAAAAACTGAACCATGTGAATGGCTGCCTACGTACTCAAGTGTTTACTGGAATCAAGTCTTCATAGCCGTAGTTCTTTCGAGAAGTGATATTTTATAGATGTAGAAAATAAGAGTTCTAAACCCTAACTGAACCTGAGTTGTCCAAGTGTCTAACCAAACACATGAGCCATCCAAGTAGCCAACTGAACCTGTGAGTCGTCCCGGTGTCTATGAGCGGCTTGGTCACTTAGACTTATGATCAAGATTATTCCATGAGTAAGGGTACTAATATGGTGGTACACCTTCTTCTTCACCCATACCCAACTAACTTCTCCTCCTTCACTTTTGTGGCTATTATGTGTTACCCCAACCTCTTAAGTTTCTTCTTCACCCATTTCCAAAATCTTTCAAATATTCTCCTTGAAATTCGCTCAATTCGACCCCTGACTTCATCGGGTCAGATATTATTTCGGTTTTGGAGTTGTACGCATTTAACCACATCAAACGTCCTTATTGGGCTTTTAGGCCTATTGGGCCTATACAAAACATGCCCACTATATATATAATATTAACTCTTCACTCTTTCTTCTTTGTATTTTTTGGAATGGAGTGAAAATGAAAGCAATTGATACCATACCTCAAAACTTGTCAAATTCTCTCCACTCTTTTCTTGAACAAAATTTCCAAACGAAAAACGATATATTAAATTCATCAAATCTCGTACCGGAATTGCAGAAACAATGTCAAGAATTAGATCAATCTCTAAATAACTTAAACCACAAACTCGATAAATCTCTTTTCACATACGCTTCACATTCGGAACAAATCGGTGGTTTGTTTCATGTAATTCAACTCAAATTAAATCATCTTAAGTCCTCGACACGTGTCTCTGTATCGAATCCAGGTTCGTTGTGATTGTTTTTAGCTGTTGTATTGTTTTTTGTTTTGTCTTTCAATTGAGTTGTGTATGTTTTTTTCTTTGTTAGATGATGGAGTGGGAAGAGAGAAGAAGAAGAAGAAGATATTGGGAGAAGAGTTACCGGCATTGGCGAAAGAAGTTGCCAGAGTTGAGACTGTTCGGATTTATGCGGGTCAGTTTTCGACTTCCTGAATACTTAATGTTGATATGCTTGCATTTTGATTGGTTTGCATTAGTGTATGGCATTGGGATTTAGTGTGAGTGAAGAGAATTTTAGTAGTGGTTCTATCGAAAGTGAGTGCAGGGTAGAGCTTGTAGGAAGAAACTGGGTTTTAAAGTACAGAAGTTGTCTAGTGAAAGTAGTGATTACTAAGTTACACTGACATAGGTACGTGTATCTGTCTCCGACACGGAGAAATATAAAAAATTGAGGTATAACACGTACAATATGTGTGTGTCCAACACCGACACGTGAATACGTATCCGATACGGATTTAAAAAAATATATATATATGGCGTGTTCATGTAACTAAGGATTTTATGGACTTGCTTTGAGAGTTCGTTGAAGACATTCGGAGTAGGTGACGGTAGTTGTACATGAGAAAGGTGTTTTATATACATCATTTGATTCTTTGGTGTTTCAGTTGCTTAGAACCTTAGCTATATAGATGCGTGTTAAAAAAAATTGGGAGTGAGGTTGCATTCAGTGATCTGATTGATTATATTTATCATTTCCATTTGGCACAATAACATAGTCCAAGTGAAGATCGATAAACTATTAGGATATGTGGGGCATTAAGAGATTGATTATCTTTGGTTATCAGGTTTATTTGGCAAAATGACATATTCCTAGTGAAGGGGTGTTAACAGTTACTTTTTCAGTTAGGGGCGAAATGGTATTCAACATTTTGGGTGTTCATTCCGTCTTAGAAACTTTACAGACTATTGTGTCACTGAAAGCAGATGCTGGATGCATAGTTTCTAGGCGATCAGACGATGTGAAAACATAAACCTCCCCCGCTGTGTTAGTTGGAAATTTAACCGGATCTACTTTCTTTTTTTGGATGTTTGATATGGTAGCTTCTTTTGTTTCCGTCAAAGTTGTAGCTCCGATTAAAACAAGAATTCATTTTAGTATGAGGGCTTCTTAAAATTATCATTTGAACTTTTCATTGCTATTTCAAAAAGGAGGGAAATGAAGCATGGATCTAATATTATGCTTTGAAAAACTAGATAGATTTTGATGTGGACATCTAGTCGAGTCCAAGCCCATAGGTCGTGAGCCCACTAGTTTAATTACTGTTTTATTGTTATTAGTATAAATAAGGGCTTGTATTTAGGTTTGGGGATAGTTGTGTTTGTGTTTATGAACTATTGAGTGATTATGAATAAAGGTGAGACTTTTAGGGTTCTATAAAGTGTAGATTTTGATTAAGTGTTACTTCCGCCACTTCAATTTACATTATTTGGTATTGGAGTAGATTGCTTTTTGGGAGATTTGTGCAGAAACACTGTTCACAAAATATTGTTCACAGCAGTGTTTATCCCTGTTACTGTTCACCGCGAATCCAATTTTATTTTTTGCAAATCAAGATATGTCTACAATGTCATAGAGAACTCATGGATTCATATTAACCCCTAGAGTACGGGTTGCTCGATTAGAAGAGTGGAGAGAAGCCTTGATGCAAAACAGGTTTGATCGATTAGAATAAGCGACTAGTCGACTTAGGGAAGCTATGATGGAGCTTTTGTAGCCCAAACCCCCCATCGTTGGTGTAGCTTATATAGCCCAATGTAAAACACCGGTTACAAAGAGAAAGAAGGAATTTATGAAGCCATTGTGTCATGCTCAAATGTCTTGAGCGTGATAACAAACGAAATCAGCAGGTTCATCACCTTCCTTTGCAACAAAGATGTCGTGCTGACCAGATCTATGAAGGTCTTGTTCCTCCAATTCAGTAAGCACAAAGTAGTGGTTATATTGATTCTTTTCTAACCAATTTTGAGAAGATTTTAGCTCGCAATCACAAAACACTTCAACGCATACTTCGTGACTTCTAGTATCCGTTGTGTTTCAAGAAAGGAGTACTAGCAGCATTGTGGTGTCATGTTATTCGTTTGAGCCGATATTAGGGCAAGATTCGAGGTCGAATTCTTCAGAACCACGGGAGGGTGATGTATACAAGTTTGAAATTTGAAGAGTTTTTGCATATTAGTGGGTTTTCATGTCAACAAGCTTGTGGTCAAGTTTCTTCAACTTGGAGAGTGTGATGTGGACATCTAGTCGAGTCCAAGCCCATGGGTCGTGAGCCCACTAGTTTAGTTGCTACTTTATTGTTATTAGTATAAATAAGGGATTGTATTTAGGTTTGGGGGTAGTTGTGTTTGTGTTTATAAACTATGGAGTGATTATGAATAAAGGTGAGACTTTTAGGGTTCTATAAAGTATAGATTTTGATTAAGTGTTGCTTCCGCCATTTCAATCTACATTAGATTTGGTCATGTATTATTGTTAAGTATTGTCAATCGTTAATCATTCATCACAGATGGGAAGTCTCATCTAGTGTTGAGGTGTCTTTTTCCTGGAAAATTTGGTCGTCCATCTTGAATCTAAAATCTATTTGGTGTGTCCCAATTGAGTGGTGAGCTTATTTAGTTCTTGGGGCCATTTTCCTTTCAACTAATATGGTAAGTGACTTTGGAGTCATCTACTTTTTGCAATTATGTGGGTTTATGCTTGAGTGGTTGGAAGAATTCTGAAGGAGTTGCGGCAACAGTGGAAGAAGTGATTTTGTCAATCAAAGTGTGTCCCTTTGAGCAATTTGTTGTTAGATGTGACTTTTTGTTGTTCTTGAATATGTTGATTATTTTCGTAATTGATATTTGGATCTTTTAGCTGCAATATTTCTTCTCTTGTATATGTAGGCCCTACTTTACTTTTAATGTGGATCTATTTTTACTGAGCTAAATATAAATAAATAATGTAAAACGAAAAACTTGGATAGATTAATCATTAAGGAAGACTTGGATGGCTTGTTCTCCTATATATTACTTAAAAAAAACTTGGGCTGAAAATGTGAAAAGTAAGTGATTGATTAACTATTCATATTGCCATTTAATGGGTACTTAACATCGCTTCCCTACTTGTTTTATATAATTTAACATTTGCTTTTGCTTATGTATACAGAAACAGCATTGAAACTTGACACCCTTATTGGTGACATAGAAAATAGTGTCTCTTCTATTATGAAACTGCATTCAGGGGCCAATTCTGAGGTAAACAGTTTTTTCATGCATTGATGTAGCTTGTGTTGCAAAAACAAATTTCCATCTTAATTTTTTCCTCTACAGGAAATGCGGCTTGCCATTAAAAATCTCAATCTCATGGAGGATGTCTTAGTGTCAGTTACAAAATCACGACCTCAGTGGGCACGTCTTGTTTCAGCTGCTGATCACAGGGTTGATCGAGCTTTAGCCATCCTCAGACCCCAGGCAATTGCCGACCATCGTTCCCTTCTTTCTTCTCTTGGATGGCCACCATCCTTAGCCAATTTGACTTCCACAAACATAAATTCAAGGAAATCATCTAATGTGGTAAATCCTCTTTTCACAATGCGAGGAGACCTGAAAAACCATTACTGTGAAAACTTTCTTGCCTTGTGCAGTCTCCAGGAGCTACAGAGACGGAGAAAGTCCAGGCAACTTGAGGGTCGTAACCGTGAAATTGCTTTGCGCCAACCCCTTTGGGCAATTGAGGAGCTTGTCAATCCTATATCTTTGGCTACCCAACGGCATTTTTCAAAATGGATTGAGAAGCCAGAATTGATTTTTGCCCTTGTATATAAGACAACTAGGGATTTTGTGGACTCCATGGATGATTTGTTGCAGCCAATGGTTGATAAGGCAAGGCTTTCTGGTTATAGTTGTAGAGAAGAATGGATTTCAGCAATGGTGAGCTCAGTATCTACGTACTTGGCAAAAGAAATCTTCCCTATTTATGTTGGACATCTCACCGAGGACGGTGTCAATGGAATTAATGCACAGGCTAGAACCTCATGGCTGCAACTTGTTGATCTGATGATTAATTTTGATAAACGTGTTCAAGCTCTGATAGCTCAATCAGGTGTTGTGCATGCCTCAACGGAAGATGAAAATACCCATAGGATGTTTTCATTGTCTGTTTTCTGTGATCGCCCCGACTGGCTCGAGTTATGGGCCGAATTAGAACTCAGTGATATATTGGATAACCTAAAACCTGAGATGGAAGATGAGAGAAACTGGAAAATGAATGTTCAAGGAGTATTACCTGTCTCGGGGTCGGAAGATTACAAATCTTCAGCTGTTACAGGTGCTGTTCTGCAGCGTCTATCTGCCGTGATTGACCGTTGCAGGTCATTGCCAAGCATTTCGTTGAGGGCAAGGTTTACAAGATTGGCTGGTGCACCTATCATAAGGGAATTTCTTGACCGCTTACTTCACAGATGCCAAGAAGCAGAAGGATTAACTGCACTAGCAGACAGAGATGCACTTATAAAGGTGTCAAGCTCCATTAATGCAGCTCGCTACTGTGAGTCGGTTCTGAAGGAATGGTGTGAAGATTTGTTCTATCTTGAGATGGGATTAGCTCAGGAGTGTGATTTGGGATATGGACAGGGCTATACTTCAGGCAATGAGACAGTTGAATGTCTGGGTGGTTGTATATTCGACGAGGAACTTGGAAAACTGGAAGAGTTCAGAATAGAATGGGTTGAAAAGATATCAACTGTTGTTTTGAGGGGATTCGATTCTCAGTGTAGAGATTATATGAAAAACAAATGGCAGTGGCAAGAAACGGGGGAAGATGGTTGGACCGTGTCTAAGTCGTTTGTTGGAGCTCTAGATTATCTGCAAGGGAAGATTGCAAAATTGGAAGAGGATTTGAATAAGATTGATTTCGTTGTTTTTTGGAGAAGTGTGGCAACCGGGGTGGATCGTTTGCTCTACATTGGTGTTTTGATGAGCAGCACAAAGTTCACTGAACACGGCATAGAGAGATTTGAAAATGATTTGGGGGTTTTATTTGGTGTGTTTGGAGCTTGGTGCTTGAGGCCGCAAGGATTCTTTCCTAGGGTTAGTGAGGGTTTGAAGTTACTGAAGATGGGTGAGAATCAGCTCCAATGGGGTATAGACGGGGGAAGGAAAGATGGTTGAAAGAAAATGGGATAAGACATTTGGGTTTGACAGAGTCAGAGAAGATAATAAGGAATAGGGTTTTCACAGGGTGATACCTTTATTGGGACTTACTTTCATGACGTGATTCATCCTACAATATGCATCAGGAACAGAGAAATGTAGGTTAGGAGTTAGGACAATGTCAACTGACGGAATTCCAAATTTAGTTTGTATATTACAGGGGGTTCCCCAACTGTTCCAAATATTTTTTTTTCAAGATCTTAATAAATGTGGAAACAAACACATAAATGAGTAAAATAGTGTCCTATTCTGCTACAGTTGAACATCTCTGGGCAATTTTTATTCTTGACATTAGATAGTGTTACAACGCGAACCGTAGTTGGGTTCTAGGCTTCAGTTATTTTGGGTGAAACTGTGACATCGATAATCTAGCCAAAGCCTTGCTCAATTGTTTTTCGTTGTTTAGTTTCTTTTTCAATTGATTGGAAGTGTCATGCATGGCATAATGGCAAGAAGGCTGCACTTCATGTTTCCTATACATTCCAGTGTTATTCATTTTGTCATTTATAGGCTGCACTTCATGTTTCCTATACCTTCCAGTGTTAATTATTTTGTCATTTATATGCTTCATGTTTCCTATACCTTCCAGTGTTATTCATTTTGTCATTTATATGCTGCACTTCATGTTTCCTATACCCTTCCAGTGTTAATCATTTTGTCATTTATACAAGTAGTAACTATCTGAGCAGGGTCAAATTTCTCTCCTAATTTCCGTTGTTGGTTGTAAACACGATATGATTCAAATGATAATGGGAAGATAAATATAATAAAAACGTTAGAATCAAATCCTATTAAAGAGAAGGTTCGCCGTGTCCTCTAACAATTAAGCTTTTGTTTTCTTCTTCTACCAGACAACGTACATAATGTGGTTATATGGTATGTACTGTTATTTTTTGCTTGCAGATGACAAAACCAGAACGTACAGAATATAAATATGAATTAAAGGGTGATCACAGGGTTCCTTAGATCTCGAATTTCTGTTGGATCGGGCTCGACATTCGAATCAATTGCCATCTTCCCAAGTCTAAGTAGACTGCCGGTAGTTAGAATTGCTTGAGGATTGACCTCATGCAATGCTCTTGCATACAGACTCCTAGACGCCGCACTCGCTGCATCTTTTAATTCTTTCGACTTGGTTGGACCCATCAGACAATGGCTCAAAATCCTCAAAACAGGTTGTAAAACTTCCCATGGAAGAGGAATTCTTCCATCTTTCTTGTCCTCACCTTTCTTCCCCTTAGTTATCTTCCCCACGCCACCTTCACTGGTAGAAGCGTTCTGTTTGCTACCATCATGAATATCCTCACCATTGTGTTTTCTACCATCTTCATCCTCGTACATGTCGCCGTCCTGACCAGCCCAAATCACACAAAGCTCGCAGAAGTCAATCTTAGAACGTAAGGGAATAAGAGCTATCTTACTATAATACAATTCAAAACAAACACCAACTATCCGAGCCCTCTTAGTAGATCTGATTGTACCATGGGGTTCCAATGTTTGTGACAAAATAGCTAAGTTCAATTCGGTTGTGCTATTCATTACAGCTACCTCGTGATAGATGCTTGGATGTGATAAATCCGGAACATTTACTGTTATTGCTTGCCCTCTCCTAGATGTTGTTTCATAAGCATATATAGCCAAGAGTATGGCTTCGAAACCAGCAAGCGACTTCCTTAAACTTGCCCGAGAAAGGTATACTCCACCGATAATAGGCAAGAATTTTAAAACTACTAATTGAAGGGTTGGGTCTGAGGATTGAAATGTGTTGTAAAGCCAACGACAGAGTTCATTTTCTCCAGCGCCAGAATTGGGTAGCTTAAGGTGGTTTGAAATTTGCTTGGTAATCTCAGGGTGATGTAGGAGTAAAGATTCAGGGGTTTCACAAGAAGAAACAGAAAGAGGGATGGAGCCAAGAATGAACGAGAGTGCTTCGAATGCAGAATGAACTTTCGAATTGCTATCTGACATGATGTGATGATGGTGTGGAGATTGGTGGTTATAAGGTGATCAAAATGTGGAAGAGGAAAGGAATGGAGAATATATATAGGTGGTTTCCAAAGTAACTGATTTTTGAATTCAGTTTTTTTAGTGTTCCGTCCCCATTAACTTTGCCAATTAGGTATTCCGTCCCCACTTCTTCAATTATTAGTCTTCCGTCCCTAAGTTCACAGCATGACTAAGTCAGCAGTCATTGACTTGACTCCGTCCGTTTTGGTGCATGTATGTGTAAGTACACATTTACCTCTCCATAGGTAAAATGACCAAAAAACCCATTGACTCTCACAAGACCAAATTTAATCCATTTGCCATGTGGCATCATCAGATCCATTTAATCCAACGCTCACAAATATTTGGCTTAAATGATTTCTACTACTAAATCACCTAAAATTTCTCAATTATGTTTATCTCTTTTGCCCTAAATCATTACCCTAACTAACCCTCAATTATGTTTATGATGCTATGATGAGATGACCACCTTCTTCCATAGTTCCATCCAACAAATTAAAGGGCCACGAATTGAACAAAACTTCTTTACTATACCATGGACCAAAATATCGCCCGATATATCCGATATATATCGAGTGATTTTTGGTACACCACAATCGACATCGATATTTCCGTATATCCACCCAATATAGAACTATTTTTCCGATGAGATGACCATATCCTTAATCTTTTCCATAGTTCCATTTTAAAATATAAATCCAACAAATTTTCCGAAATATCCGGCCATATATCCGATATATCAAATATTTTAAATAATTTGGATACAAAAATAGATATATCCGAAATATCTATATCCTATATATCTTTTAGGTACCATCATCGTATCGATATTTTGGGCCTTGTACTATACCTAGCTTAATCCATCATATCACTCTCCCCACCACTGGTCCGCCATTGCCATCACCAAAGAACTCTCTCTCTCTCTCAAAAACTATATATTACATTAACAAACTTACAAGTCATTTCATAAGTTAAATAAGTTGGTTAGTTCTACTCATTATATCAATTGGGTGGGGTAACCCAATTGATTAGAATTACCCAAAATTAGTTATTGGTGATAGTTGGTGGCAATGGTAGTGTTTGTTGGAATAATGCAGTAGAAAGCTAAAGAACAAGTACAAAAATAGAGAGAATAGACTGCAAGTGTTACTTGAATTCTAAAAACTAAAAAACTCGATGCTTACATTGTACTGACTCTCGACTTATTTATAAGAGAAGCATAGCCTCACGTGGGCTATACTTGTACAACAACCTAAGACTCCTTAAGACTAGCACAACTCCCCAAGTATAGCTAATGCACTCCTAAACCACTCAAACACTACGCCAATTACATAGACCACTTGGACTACTAACTTGCGGACACTAACATTTAGACTACTAACTTGCAAACACTAAACCCATTTGTTTTACATCAATTCTTATCACTCCCCTTGATGCAAAAAGGAAAACATTCGATGAGGATCGAAACTTCCGAACTTAGGATATGAGAGTGCCTTGGTAAATCCATCCGCAACTTGATCATTTGTTGGACAATACTTTATCACGATTGTTCCTTCGCAACTACATCTCGAATGAAGTGATGACGAAGCTCAATGTGTTTTGTCCTCCCATGGAAAACTGGGTTCTTCGTCATTGAAATAGTAGCTTTGTTGTCGCAGCTTAATCTCTCATTGGTGTTGCTTGTACTTGGTGCAAGTCCTCCAAGACTCTTCGCATCCAAATGGTTTGATATCGCTGTCGACTTTGCCGACATGTACTCGGCTTCAGATGATGATGATTAAGCTGATCGCTTGCTTATTTGAGAGACATGATATAGTTCCCGATCCTAGGCTGAAAACAAACCCGCTTGTGCTTTTTCGGTCATCTACTTAACCCGCCAAATACTACTATCGATGAGACCCAACCAAACTGAAATGAGGAACCGGTTTATACCAAATGCCATAGTTGTTGGTTGCCCGAATATAATGAAGAATTCTCTTGGTTGCTCCAAGATGATGCAATCAAGGATTGTGCATAAATTTTTGAGACTAAACCGACCGCAAAACATTATATCCGGACGAGAGTGTGTAAGATACATCACCCACCAACCATACTTCTAAAAATCTTTCGTTGGCTCTTGGTGTTCCATCATTCATTGACAACTTCTCACTTGTGTTCATGGGAGTAGAAGATGTCTTGCAATTCAGCATGTTAAACTTCTTAAGCAGGTCCAAAGCATACTTTTCTTGGCCTATGAATATTCCATCATCTATTTGTCAACCGGAGACCTAGGAAATAGTGCGGCCAGCCCAAATCCGACATATCAAACTCCCTCATCATCATCTTTGTCTTTGAATTCCTTGATAAGAATGTTAGAGGATGCAGTGTATATAATATCATCTACATATACACATATAATAATAATATCACCAGCACTTGTTATCTTCACATATAATGTAGGCTCATTATCACTTCGATGAAAACCATCCTTACGAAGATATGAGTCGAGTCGGCTATACCATGCTCTTGGCACTTGCTTAAGCCCATAGAGTGCCTTATTCAACTTATATACTTTCTCCTCCTGTCCTTCAACAATGAACCCTTGTGGCTGCACAACATAAACATCCTCTTCCAAAGAACCATTTAGGAAAGCCGACTTTACATCAAACTAAAATACTGGCCATTTATTTTGAGCAACTAATCCCAAAATAATTCGAACAGTTTCATATCTAGCAACCGGGGAGAAGGTATCCACGTAATCGATACCATATTTTTGCACATAGCCCTTCACAACTAGTCTTGCCTTGAACTTATGAACACTTTCATCAGCATTATACTTAACCTTGTAGACCCATTTTACACCTATGGCATCTTTTCTGGGTGGCAATTCGACTAGTTCCCATGTATCATTTTTTTCAATGGCAGCAATCTCTTCCTCCATGGAGTGCTCCCACTTTTCCTTTCCTTCTGCTTCTTCATAACTAATAGGTTCTGCAACCATGAGAGCATAAGTACAAGTCTCATAAAGATCTTGCAAAGATCAAAATTTATGTGGAGGAGTGTCGGAGTCAAGAGTAGGGTCATTGATGTTGCTGCCCTCACTACTTTGACGCCTTAAAGAAGTGCTCCCTGTGCTCCTTGGAGTACTCTGTGATGGAGAAGACTGAGGTGAACTTCACAATGGAGAAGATTGTGATGGCCCAACTTGCTGCACTATCTGTGCCGGTTCAGATGCATCTTCTACAAAAGGAACATGCTGATTTTGTTCAGCTTCCCACTGCCAAAAACTATTTTCATCGAATATAACATCTTGACGAATGATTAGTTTTCTAGTTTCTAGATTATACAACCGATACCCTTTGGTTTCATCACTATAGCCAACAAAGATACATTTCTCACTTTTTTTATCGAGCTTAGAACGAGCACTAGACTCAATCAGTGAATAAGCCATGCTGCCAAAAATCTTTAAACAACTTACATTGGGCTTTCTGTTCCACCATGCTTCATATGGAGTCATGTTTCGCACCGCTTTGTTGGGGATATGTTTAAAAGATAGACTGATGTAAGCCATTTGCTTCACTCAAAATGCATTAGGAAGCTTTTTCTCATTCAAAGATGCTTCTCGCCATTTCAACAACCGTCCGGTTCTTCCTTTCAAAGAACCCCATTATGTTCGGGGTTTTCCTCACTCGTCAACTGCCTGTGAATGCCATTTCTCTTGCAAAATGATGCAAACTCATCGATAAGAACTCTCCCCTCTATCGGTTCAAGAACTTTAAGGGTACACCCGCTCTGTTTTTCTGCATAGGCTTTAAACTCTTGAAACTTTTCAAATGCTTCTGATTTGTAAGAGAGAAAAAAATACCCAGCTCATACGAGTATAGTCATCAGTAAATAGTAAAAAATATCTACTCTTACTAAAAGACATGGTTCTTGTCGGACCACATATATCGGCATGGACAACTTCCAAAAGCATCTTGGCTCTCCACGCCTTTCCAATTGGAAATGGTATGCGGTGTTGCTTTCCGTAAACACACCCTTCACACACATGATCAAGACTGGAAATAGAAGGCAAACCAAACACCATATCTTTCTGACATAACAATTTCAGCCCATTCAAGTGTAAATGCCCATCGTAAATGCCATAATTTTGAATCATCATTAGCGCAGACAACTAAGACACAATCATCAAAACAAGAAATCTCAAGAGGAAACATCTTGTTCTTGGTCATGGGAATTTTTATAAGAGGGATATTAGACCTATGTTTTCTGATTTCACACATAGCATCATCAAACATAACAGAGTACCCTCGTTGAATCAACTGTCCTACGCTTAGCAAGTTATGAGCTAGACCAGGGATATAGTAAACATCATGAATTAGTCGTTCAATACCTGATTTAGCCATAACAACTATAGTCCCCTTGCCTTCGATTTGGACTGCTTTATCATTGCCAAGCCGAACTTGTAACTTTACAGATTCATCAAGATTGCGGAACATACTTCTATCTCCTGTCATATGATTGCTACAACCGCTATCTAGGAACCATATATCACTC
This sequence comes from Coptis chinensis, assembly GCF_015680905.1. Classification (NCBI taxonomy): domain Eukaryota; kingdom Viridiplantae; phylum Streptophyta; class Magnoliopsida; order Ranunculales; family Ranunculaceae; genus Coptis; species Coptis chinensis. Next base: position 17,760,011 of record NC_141456.1, on the reverse strand, counting down.
TTACTTTCTTGAGAGTCTAGACAGGTCAGAAAAAGATTACCGTCTTCTTGGTTGTCTTCAATGAAATCGGCTTGTTGCTGAACTTTTTGTGGGCAATATACTCCAATGTTCCCATACTGATTGCACGTATAACATTGCCTCCCTTGATGGTTCTGCCTTTGGTTGCCTCTATCACCATATTGGTTTCCGCCATTATGGTTGCCTCTACCCATACCAAATCTGCCTCTTCCTTTACCACGACCATGATAGCCTCCTCTGCCTCAACCTCGTCCTCGACTACATGAACCTTCTTCTTTGTTAGAAAAATCAACTTTGGTTTGAAACGCATGCTCAACACTCTTCTCTGCAGACTGTTCATTCGATCTTCATGCGCTAAAAGAGATCCCATCAAGTCATTCAAGGAATAGTTATCTAATTCCTTAGACTCCTTAATAGCAGTAACTACATGATCCCACTTTGAAGGAAGACTTCTCAAAATCTTTTCAACAACCTTCTTATATGAGATTGTTTCTCCAAAAGTTTTCATTTGATTTACTATGACAGAAACTCTACAAATAAAATCTTGCACAGATTCATTACCTTTCATAAGGAGAGTTTCAAACTCCCTACGAAAAGTTTGAAGCTTTACCATTGTTACCTTGTTGTCCCCATGGAACTCTTGCTTTAAAATTCTCCATGCTTCCTTCGACTTGATTGCACTTGCAAGGTGAGGAAAGATCGATTCTATCACAGCTTGTTGTAACACTAGTAGAGCCTTCGCATCCTTCTTGCGATGCTCCTTTGCATCAGCTCCCGTCTCTACATAACCACTTTCAACAATCTCCCAAAGGTCTTGAGAGATGAAAAAGGTCTTCATCTTAATGCTCCAGAATTCGTACTTCTCTCCACTAAAGATCGGAACTAGAGAGTGAGAATGTGAGACATTAAGAGAATTGACACCATTTGGCGCCATGGATACTGCCATGCTTCTCTATGAAGATTTGCTACAACAACTAATCTCCAAAAAATGGCGATTCACCCAACCTAAATCGAACCTTGCTCTAATACCAAAACTGTTGGAATAATGCAATATAAAGCTAAAAAACAAGTACAAAAACAGAGAGAATAGACTGCAAGTGTTACTTGAATTTTGAAAACTAAAAGACTCGATGCTTACATTGTACTGACTCTCTGACTTATTTATAAGAGAAGCATAGCCTACGTGGACTATACTTGTACAACAACCTAAGACTCCTTAAGACTAGCACAACTCCCGAGTATAGCTAACAGACTCCTAAACCACTCAAACACTACGGCCAATTACATAGACCACTTGGACTACTAACTTGTAGACACTAACATTTAGACTACTAACTTGCAAACACTAAACCCACTTGTTTTACATTAATTCTTATCAGTGTTGAGATAGAGGAGAAGATGATTTTGAGAGAAGAAGTGAAGTGAGAGAAAGAGGAAGATAGAGATGAACAAATTACACTATATATGACTTATTACATAACTTTGGTTTTTGCTTCAACTGCTTGCAAGTAATAGCTTCAATTTCACTGTAGAGTTGGTGCTGCTTCAATTTCATGCAATGTATTTTTTCTTTTAATACCCAATCTCTTGTGATGATTAGAAGCAATTTGATTTAGAGTGACCGAAAACAATTTCTTCCATGTTGCCTTCGTGTGGTACAAATTGCTACATTCATATAGGAATTACTAATTTGTTAGGTTTATGTGATATTGATTAATAAAGGAGCATGTTAGAAAGCCCATTAAGAAATTGAATTATATAATTTGTACTTTTCGTGCGATCATCGGATTAATTATGTGGGGTTGGATTATTGTTTTTCACTGAAATGCTTGTCATGGTAATTTCACTAAAATGTTTGTCCATGCTCTTCTGGAAAACATTATTTGTTAAGCTTTGGGAGGTTTTCTTAGAAGTGAATGGTGGTTTGAAGAGTGGGGAATGCTATTAGAGAGAAAAAAAAATATGGGAAGAGGAATAAGACTGATAGTGCTATATATGAAATGGTGGGAATGAGATGATATTAGTTTGCTTGATTCTGTTAGTATTGAGCAGAAACTTAGAGCATCTCTAGGTGGTGGTAGTATACTCTTCAAATTTGAAGAATCTAGTTGCAAATTTCGACCAACTCTAAGTAGTCGCAAATTTCATTAGCAAAAAACAACTCACGCGATATTACCACTGTCGCGTGATAGTTGGAGTGTCACATGTACAATTCCAAAATAACCCATGCGACATTAGGAGTGGCGCACAACGATTCCAAAAGTAAAAAAAAAAAAAAAAACACGCGATATTAGTAGTGGTGTGCAACAAGATTAATCGGGCGTGGTCTTGCGATCAAAGTAAAAAAAAAAAAAAAATTGGGGCAACATTACCAATGTCACTCGGCATCCGCATCCAAATTGTCAAATTTGCGAACAAGAATACGAACAAGCAAGTTATGCGACCGGATTTGAGGCCTCCTAGAGATGGAATTCCGAGAAATTTCAAACTTTTTCTTCAAATTTGAAGAAAAACACAGGTTATACTACCTGCTCTTAGATTTTCTGTTGCCATTTTTTTGGAGAGATATTAGTTGCATAAGAGAATGGAGAAATGAATATGGAGAAGATGTACAGTTCCAGTTCTATTTATTGTTTTATTTTGTTTGAAAAGAAAAATTAAAAATAAAAGTTGATATGATAGAGTTGTTTGAGATGTTGGTCCACTAAGTACAACAAGATGCTTGTGTGATGATGACACGTGGCAAAAGAGATCAACATGAGTAAAGGTGATAAGGCATTGAGTGAGGTTGCTGACATGTGGCAATAGAAGGGAACATGAGTGAGGGTAGTCTGGTCATTTTAGATTGGCAGGGGTAGTGAGTGTTATTTAGAAAAAATAAGTGTGCTCATTGGATTAAGTGGATCTGATGCCACATGGCAAATGGATTGAATTTGGTCTTGGGTGGGTAAATGGGTATTTTTGTTATTTTATTTGTGGAAGGGTAGATTTGACATTACACATGCACCAAACGAATGTAACATAGTCCTAAGAGTTGACTTGGTAATGCTGTGAAATTGGGAACGGAATACTAATTAAGTAATTATAATGGAAGAAGTTGGGGGAGGAACGGAATACTAATTGGCAAATTTGACGGGGACGAAACACGAAAAAACTGTTTTGAAATTAAGAGCTTGGCAGTTATAGATTATATATTCATGTTGTACTACGCTATATTACGAATACTCATTCACTTCCTGTTAATGACAAGTGGAACTCTGACCATGGAAAATAGAGTAGGATCTCTACGTTGTCCTATTCTATCTCCACTGATGTCGCCAAGTTGTTTCAATTTTCCTTTAATCCTCCCCCACTAATACATAGACATTGAAAAAAATGAGTGTCCGCAACTTACCCAATTGCATTTCTCCCCAAGGACTCTCGATGTGTCTTTAAAAGGAAAATGGAAGCCCACACATATATGAAAGAAAAATGAAAAATTGTAAAAACCAAAAAAATAATAATGAAACAATGAGATATATATAAAAATGACCTTTACTGATGAACACACATTTCATCCATCGCCATAGACCATTGTTGACGTGGGACGTTGTGGGAGCTGATGATCTAAGATATTAACTTTGGAACTCTCCTTTTCTTTTTCTTTCTTGGTTGTATCAGGTTTCATAGTACAAAATATCAGGATATGGATATTTATCGATATTCAATTTCTGGATATGTATCGTGGATATATCCCCCTATTTGGGGATATTTGACATACAAATATCGTGGATACATCCAAAATATATATCATGATACATTATTTATATTTATTTGAAATATAATGGTAAATATTAAATAAAATTGTTATATACACAAAATATCGCAAAATATCACAAAATATCCCAAAATATCACAAATATCATTGAAATATCACCGATATTTGCAGTCGTATATATCTCTGAACATATCGTGATATTTATATATTTTTCTCTGAAATCTGGATAGATATCCCCAAATATCGCGATATATCGGGATATTGCTTTGTGCTAGCCCGATAGGGTTATGTATTTAGGTGGCCTACTATAAATTACAAGTATGCGAACCGTGCTACGCATCGGGTTTTTTAAATTTGGAAACCTATCTCTCGTGATTGATAGTTAGCATGGTTTCTTTGAATTTTAATTGTAAATAGTAATTGTAATTATATAGGAAAGACTCATATATTTATTTATTTTAAACAAAATGGGAGATAATTATGTTATTTAAGTGATATTAGGAAAGTTCTTTTAAATTATCAATAAATAAAATATGACTTGTTTTAATTTGGAAATGAGGGTAATTATTTAATTTAAGTGATATTAGAGAGGTGTTTCTAAATTATTAATAAAAAAGGGATCTTGTTCAAATTATATTAATAAAAGTAGGATTTATTCTAAATTTAGTGAGGGAGGTGTTTCTAAATTAAGTAAATAAAGAAATCTTCAAATTATATAAATAAAAGTGGGGTTTATTCTAAATTTAGTGGGGGAGGTGTTTTTAAATTAAGTAAATAAGGAGATTTTAAATTGCCTTCTCCATATTGAGAAGGGTATTCCCCAAGACCAACTATCATATAGTGCAGTGGCGGAGCCAGGGGGGCCCAGCATACACCCTGGCGTACCCTCACTTTGACCCAAGCCAAAAAAATTTTTATCAGCTATGGCAACTGCCGCAAGTGCTAAGTGGTATAAGTAAAAGACAAAAAAAATAAAGAAAAGTATGCATGTAGAAATTAGAAAGGAAACAAAAGGATATGCTGTGTCATGATGTCATGTGTACAATGTACAAATAGATTCGGTTAAAAGGATGTGCTGAAATTTGGTTACAATTTGATTCGGTTAAATTTGGTTAAAGCAAATAGTACTAAAAAAGCAAATAGAAAACCAATAGTACTTGTATTCCGTGTGTTCCTCTTTATCTCGTATTTATCCACCCATATATAAACCCAAATAGAAACCATCTTGTATCTATTAAAAAAAAATAGAAAGAAAAAAAAAAACTCCCTCACCTATTCTAATTCTCTTCTCCTCCATTCTCTATTACCATATATTAAAATTTAAGTCTTCTACTTTTCTACCCAAACAAACAACTTTACACCTACCGGTTTTGTGGAGATAACTAGGTAACTCTTATATTATTTAATTTTTTGTCGTGTTTTTGTACTGATTCCTAAACCATATTATTTAGATTTTTATATGTTTGTGATTATTATTTTATTTTGTGAACATTATTGGTGGTTTATTTTAATTTGTGCAATTTCAATTAAATTGATTGGTGGTTTATTTTAATTGTTTAAATAGCTATGCTAAAGTATTTGATCAAAGAAAAGTCGTTGCCCTTAAAACCAACTAGTAACACAGATCATGTTGTTAGTGTTGAAGTAGGATCCTCTTCAAAGCGAGGTCACCAAGAAACTGAGGATGGTGGTGTTGAACAACCTACGTCAAAGCGGGTTCAACATGGAAATCGTGAAGAACTTGACTTGTCTAGTCTTCCGGGAGACCCTGGATTGAGGAACAAGATTTCGATTATCATCCTAATGATCGCGAATCGAAAGAAGAAGATATTTGCTTAGGGGTCCTTGCCTATACTTTTCCTCCAAGGACAATAGGCAAGGGAACCGCCGCTTCGGAAAGAGTGGTATGGAGAGTTTAGTTGGTTGGAATATAGTATTCACAAAGATGCCGCGTTTTGTCACTATTGTTATCTCTTTAAATCTGATCAGGGGGCACAAGGAGGCGGAGATGTTTTCTCTTACAAGGGGTTTACTAATTGGGAAAGGAAAACCAAATTAAAAGAGCATGTTGGAGGACCAAATAGTGCTCATAATATTGCTTACAGGTTTGCTAAATCAAGAGCAAAGATATCTAAACATTTCTTGAGAGAAATCACCAAGTTCGGCGGGATTACCGAATACATCTAACCTGCAATAACATTGTATTAGGTTTCTTTTGAGACAAGGTTTAGCTTTCCGTGGCCATGATGAATCGAGGAGTCGATCGGTAAAGGTAATTTTCTTGAACTTATAATTGATTTTGAAAGATCATAACTAAAGTCATTAAGAATGTTCTTGATAATGCTTCTAAAAATCGAAAATTGACCTCACTTTGATATACAAAAAGAGATTGTGAATGCAGTGGAAACTACAAATGTTATTTTAAAGGATTATGGAAATTCATTGTTTGCTATTTTAGTCGATGAAGCACGTGATATATCAATTAAAGAGCAAATGGCGCTTGTTTTAAATATGTCGACAAGAAAGGTTGTATGATTGAGAGATTTTTGAAGTTGTGCATGTTAAGGAAACTAGTGCAATCCTACACTTAAAAAGGCAATTGATGAGTTGTTCTCTAAGCATGGGTTAAGCATATCTAGACTGGCGTGGACAAGGGTATGATGGGGCCAAAGAATATGCAAGGTGATTTGAATGGCCTAAAACACTTATAATGAAAGAGAATGAGTTCCATTTTATGTTCATTGTTTCAGCTCATCGCCTTCAGTTAGCCATTTGTATCGGTTGCAAAGAACCATGAGTCAATTGCTAACCTTTTAGTGTTCTCTCTAATGTGGTAAATTTTTGTTGAGCATCATGTAAGTTTAATTTGTAGATATGTTACGTGAAGCAATGAAGACTAGAGTTGTTGCAGCCTTACAAAGCGGAGAAATTTCAAGTGGTAAAGGGTTGAATCAAGAGACTAGTCTTAAAACGATCTGGGTGACACTTTCGATGGGGCTCACACTATTATACACTTCTTGGCATGATAAACGGTTATGGTTCAAGACTTGATGTGCTTGATAATATAGCGGAAGATGGTTCAAAATCGAACAAAGAGGTGAGGCTTACGGATTATTGAGTTCATTGCAGTCTCTTTTGAATTTATCTTAAATTTGCATTTGATGAAAGCGATACTAGGAATTAGCAATGATTTGTCAAAGGCTTTGCAGCGTGAAGACCAAGACATTGTCAATGCTATGGCTCTTGTTAAAATAACAAAGATACGCTTACAGACGATGAGAGATGATGGGTGGGATAGTCTCCTGATTGAAGTTTCTTCACTATGTGCCAAACATGATGTGGTTGTTCCAAATATGGAAGAGAGGTATGCGGCTCGAGGGAGGTCTCGACGAAGAGCGGAAGGAAGCACCAATTTACATTACTATCGTGTTGGATTATTCTATCACTGTATTGATTTGCAACTTCAAGAGTTAAACGACCGGTTTAATGAAGCAAACACAGAATTACTTCTTTGCATGGCATGTCTTGATCCTTGTGAGTCATTTGCTGCTTTCGATAAGCAAAAATTGATCCATTTTGCTCGATTTTATCCCGATGATTTTTCGAGATAGATCGATGGAATTAGCGGATCAACGAGAATTATATCATTGATGTGCGTTCCGATACTAAGTTTGGTAAAGTAAACGGAATTAGCAGCCTAGCCAAAATAATGGTTGAGACAAAGAAAGATATTGTGTACCCACTTGTGTATTTGTTGATTAAGTTGGCGCTGATTTTACCTGTTGCTACTGCTACTGTGGAGAGGGCATTTTCTGCTATGAATATCATAAAGAATCGTCTACGCAATCGGATGGCGGATGAATGGTTGAATGATTGTTTAATAACATACATTGAAAAAGAAGTTTTTGATAGCATTGATACCGAGTTGATCTTGCAACGCTTCCAAAAGATGAAGAAGGGTGACAAAAAAGAAGGGCGCCGAGGACAACTATGAATAAGTATTTGTTTAGATTGAATTATTTTTTTTATTTTTTTTAAATTTTTTTATATTACATTTATTGCAATTATTTTATATGATTTTTTTATGTTCGAAATATACTTGTTTTGTGATCGGGTTTGAATTTTTAGTTAAAAAAAAATTAGTGTGGTTATTTTTTTTATGCTTGGTTTATGAGTGGCTCACTCTCACTTACATTCCTGGCTCCGCCACTGATATAGTGTATATATCAGACTAAGCGGCCTGGGAACTTATGGGTTGTGCTAAGTTAATTGGGCAGTTACGTTGGTTGATACTGATAAACAAACTAGGTTTATTATGAATTTATGATGCCTTGAAGATTTGAAGCGAGCATGATTTTGGAGTACTTTGCACCGAGCATATTCTTGTTGCTGAATGCTGATCATGGTCTACTAAGCATATATCCATCATCAGTCTCTGTCATCATATTACATATACAATAAACTACTTTGAGAGGGTATACATCATCAGTCGAAGTGAGATTGCACTTCTTACCTTAAAATAAGATCTACATATGAATCTTATGAGGGAGGAGTCAGAAATTATTATTATTATTATTATTATTATTATTATTTTTTTTTTTTTTTTTTTTGGAGAGGGAGGAGTCCTCCGTCATTGGATACTAAGGTTTGTCCGTGCCGTACAACACTGAAAAACTCCTTGCGCCTCGGCGTCAGAAAACCCAATCAAGGCCAACCCAATTGCCCATTATCTATAAGCCCACCATGTCAAATTTGGAGGCCCAACAATTTATGGGCTAGTCCAGTGTTTATAAGTCCAACCGCAATTGTTGACTTTCTGGCTAGATCCTATAGATATTGATTTGGTTTAATAAAATTGTACAAACCCTTAAATCACTTGGATTCGCCATGTCATAATTTTTGAGAAAGATTTGTAGCCGTCGAATGGAGCCCTTCGGGCCCCACACTGTTCTGTTTTGTTAGACAGACTAGTTAATGCCCGTGTCGAAGGCACGGATTTCATAAAAAATATCATTGATAATGTGATGTGATTTATGCCTATTTATGCCTACCCGACCATATAATGTGATTTCAGCTTAAATGATAATTTTGAATACAATAGTTTTCATCTAGTTGTTCCCAATTGTTCCATCATGAAATTGTATCGCTTTCACATGCATGCATATGAAATTTGGTAAATTTTGGATTTGAAAAACCTAACCGCACTCAATTTGCACTTCATAACAAAATCATTTTAGGAACAATAACAATTGATTAAAGTTGAAGCTGAAAAAAGAGTTCATGAAATGTCATTAAAAATCAAATTGCAAACTGCAAGAACTTAATTACACAATCATAACCAACCAAGACAACCTTAAGGTGTTATACTATACACATCCAATTTTCGTACAAATATAAGATGGTCCAATGACTATTTGTTTCAAGAACCCTTCCTATATCATCAAAAGAACACAAAATTTTCCAGGACTAGAAATTGTACAGAAAATAACTCTTGTATTCTCCAATAGTCCTCAAAACCTTTGCTCTTAATTGCCCTGTAATCCTCCCCCACCAATACAAAATATACTTAGATGATGCCTCTATGCTAGAGTTAACACCACTCGTTCATTCATGCAATAGATGGGGGCATATTTTTTGTATTCAACTGTGAGGCCATGGTCATTATTCTTCTTTGACAATTGCAGTAGGAAATAGAAAAGAAAAAATGAAACCCAACAACTTCAACATTTAGCACTTGGTAATTGACATGAATTTAAAAAAAAAAAACCAACCCAAGGCAACATTCATAGTGGTCAGAGCAAATTATTTATCCTGTTATGCCAAGTAATGAGCTGAAGATAAATCAAATTAAAAGCGTAAAGTAGATAATAAATACATAGAGCAGTAAATAAAAAATAGGAAAACCTTGCAAAACATGCTCATTCAATGTAAAAAAATATCTACATAAATAGTACCTTGCATACAGAAACTTGAAGCAACTAAATAATTAGAGTGTTTTAACCTTGTGCATTAACAAAATAGAAGTTTCAAAATTAGAACTAAAAAATTTGGAATATCAAGAAATTAAACTGAAAAAGAGATAAGAAAGAAACCAGACGGAAAGCTTGAGTAAATAGCGTAAACAATTCTAGGAAGCTAACATTAAAGGCATTTAAAGGACTTTGTATGATATGAAATACAAACATGTAAGACTTTTACTTCTCAAATGACATAGATAATACTCATACATGATCATCCGCTGCAGCAAAATTTGATCTAGCCAATGCCCAATTAATTTCGAGGTCTTCATGGTTTTCCTAGTTAATAAATCGACAATCCACACAAACAGTAGCTTGCTAACAGAAGCTTGCATCAAATAAAACAAAGGAGAACTCTAACCTTGTGCATACATGATTCAAAAATAAATTAAAAAAAATCAAAGTTCAAAATTAAATATCCCGAGAACTTTGGAGAAGCATAGGATAAAATAGCCTAAATTAATGACAACTATATGCACCATAGTCGCCATTTTCAATAGCAATCACCATCTGTTTTTTTACAGACACTACTTACGATAGTATGACCTTACGAAGTACCATAATAGCCAGGAAATACACTGAAGGATAGTGATTATACATTTAAATTAAAGAATTCATAAAAACAAAAAATGAAAGATAAAATAAAATAGATAATAAAGTCAATTAAAAAACTAAATTGGCTAGACGATTGTATGAACCCATTTCATACCCTTTGATCTTACAAGTCCCCCACTCCCTCCTTTTCATCCCCCTTATCTGAAATACCCGCCATTTCTCTTAATCAGTTGAACCCATTGGGCTATCTATATACGTACCCCCTTACCGGGGGATCAAGCTGTGTCGTAGTTCTCCTTTCTCTCCCTCACTTCTTTTCTCTTTTTCCCCTCCTTTTCATAGCCGCCTCCCTCCTTTAGGTCAAAGTCTTTGGACCTTTCTCATCTTGGGTCCATCCATTATGCCCAATTTCATACAAGGTCCACCTCCTCTCCTTTCCTTTTTTCTCTAAGTATTGTACTCTTGGGCTCTTCCTACATGTGACTTCCGTGGACATGAATATGGATGACACAGATGCCCCCTCTCGGGTCCGTCAATGAAGACGACGGACCTGAGAAGACATTGACCTGCAGCGCCCCAAAACTCAAACAAATATACCTAAGATGCGGCCATTATGGAAAAATTTCGACAGTGTCTCCTTTGTATTTTCAACATTTCATAAACACAATAACCTGTCATAACCTGAAAACTTAACAAGGATACAACCAAACCACACATAAAACCTCATATCTCAGTTGTAAACCCAACTACTAAAAGATATACCGATTCGTAGAACCAGCTACTTACCCATCTCGACCAATGCCAATTAAGTCAAGTAACCAATCCTCGAATAAGAAAAAAACTATAAATATACAAACAATATTCCAGAAACCTTAATATACGACTTATACAATGCAACTAACATACATCTCCACGTTACCAGATCAACCTCAACAAAACCATCTAACCCTACATATTCCAAATACACTCATACACAAAGGATGGATAAATGCCAGATCACTTGAGTAACAAACTAATATCGACTCAACAAACTAAAGAAATAAAGATATCTCTAAGCTTGCAACCATGTGGATACAAACATGACTAGAAATAATGACACCCATAGCAATAAATATTCAAGTTCCCGCATCTGCCTATTTGTAAACAAATGACACACGTAAGGATCCAATATTAAACATATCACACAGATCAAACTAAACATGCTATATACATATATATATATATATATACAAAATAAAACCACAATCATACATCATAAACAAAGAACTCCATGGGATGGGTACCTACCTAGGGAAGCCGCCCGACATAGCCGCTTCCCTTTCAAGGATCAAGCCATAAGTAGTTCTTCCATCTCACACTAATATATAAGGATACCAAACTCAAAGAATACTAGGTCTTATACGTATTCAATTGCCAAGAATAAAATTTAGCAATAGCCATGTACACACTAAAACCTTAGCTATAAAAGCTGTGGGCAACGAGCTATACACTCCCGTACATACAATACCATTAGAACATGAAATGGGATGATTAATATAACTAAATAAACAAACGATCACCTATACCGCCGCCACTTGACTCAAACATTTGGTCGTACCAATCAAATTGATTTTAGTGGTTAGCTACATGCATTTTGAACATGTCACCCTCATATTGATAATGATAAAACAAGGCCCAAAAACTCACATTTGGGGTTTACATGACCTCTCATGTACTCATACTTGAATTCTAAACCTTCGCCATACCATGACTTGATCTCATGTTTTTTTGTGTTCCTTCGACAACCTCAAGTTGCTTCCACGAAGGGTTCATCCCCTCCGCTGCCTTAGAGACGTTGGGGGCAGCTCAATTTACCCCCTAGTTGAATTCGGACATCATCGTCTGCGAAAGACTCATCCCCCCCGCTGCCATAGAGATGTTGTGGGCAGCTCAGTTTGCCCCCAAGTTGAATATGGAGATGTTGGGGGCAGCTTAGTTTGCCCCCAAGTTGAATTCGGATCTCATCATCAGCGAAGGGCTCATCCCCCCTGCTGCCATGGAAATGTTAGGGGCAGCTCAGTTTGCCCCCAAGTTGAATATGGAGATGTTGGAGGCAGCTCAGTTTGCCCCCAAGTTGAATTCATACCTCATCATCCGCGTAAGGCTCATCCCCCCCGTTGCCATGGAGATGTTGGGGGCACTTCAGCTTGCTCCCAAGTTGAGTATGGAGATGTTAGGGGCAGTTTAGTTTAGCCCCCAAGTTGAATTCGGACATCATCGTCCGCGATAGGCTCATCCCCCCCGCTGCCATGGAGATGTTGGGGGCACCTCAACTTGCCCCCAAGTTGAGTATGGAGATGTTGGGGGCCATTCAGTTTAGCCCCAAAGTTGAATATGGAGATGTTGGGGGCACCTCAGCTTGCCCCCAAGTTGAGTATGGAGATGTTGGGGGCAATTCAGTTTAGCCCCCAAGTTGAATATGAAGATGTTGGGGGCAGTTCAGTTTAGCCCCCAAGTTGAGTATGGAAATGTTGGGGGCAACTCAGTTTAGCCCCCAAGTTGAATATGGAGATGTTGGGGGCACCTCAGCTTGCCCCCAAGTTGAGTATGGAGATGTTGGGGGCAGTTTAGTTTAGCCCCCAAGTTGAATATGGAGATGTTGAGGGCAGTTCAGTTTAGACCCAAGTTGAGTATGGAGATGTTGGGGGCACCTCAGCTTGCCCCCAAGTTGAGTATGGAGATGTTGGGGGCAGTTCAGTTTAGCCCCCAAGTTGAATTAAGACATTGTGTCCGCGGAAGGCTCATCCCCCCTCTCTCTGGCTTAGAAGCAGCTCATTTCTATCTCTTTATCTTTCTCTTTTTCTGTAACTTGAAACTTTCACATTAGCGGTTGCACAAATAATACGTGAGTTTTAACGAAGAACATTAATTCAGCACAAGCATTTGCATACAAATATAACGGTGATCATACGCTCCAAACGGTGTACATTCTGTCTTACCCTGAGGTGTACAACCACGTTTCTCATTCATGATCCACGACCTCCTAGAGCGAATAGGTTCGCGGAATACCACGAGGTCTGGGGACCATCCCAATATTTCCCCCATATATCTTTGCCAAGGATGGGGACAAGGCTTGCTTGCCCCCAGTGCAACTCTGGTCGACGGCCGAGTCACTACTCGTCCGTCTATTATATACATGACGGCAAAAAAAATGAGTTACCTACCACGGTGTATGTCTTTCCACCTTTTTTGTAATCATCTTACCATCCGCATTCGGACGCTCGAAGTCGTTGATCTCCGTCCCAACCTATTGATCTCATCCTTTCTCTACCTCGAACTTCCTCGCCGTCAATGTTGTCGAACACTCTTGCTCAAGCTCTAAAATTGATTAAAAGGTACTCCGGGTGAAGGTTGAATGTATGATAGGATGCCGGCATTGGGCTCGTAGCCGCGGATCTGCGGATGGACCTATTGACAGCGGTGGTGTTCCATTCTGTTTGATAATGCAAGACATATCCAACTGCCCCAGATTCTATATTTACATGTGGGTCTGCAGATGGCCCCTCCCATCCACCCTCATGCGTATATGCAAGCTCAAATAAACTCGAGACACACAACTTACTGCATCATTATCCTCATCTGTCGACCACCACCACCATAATGTACCGCATCCGAATTCACAGAGAACCAGTCATTCACACCCCCTCGTATCCACCATCGAAACTGACTTATGTATAATGGCAGCATATCAAGCGTTTTTGATACATGGCAACGCGTGTGGCACCCTGCGAGGAAAATCAAATCTAATTATATTCTTTAAAAGAAAGTTGAAGTGAATAAAAGAGAGAGCCCACGCCGAAAGAGACAACAAATTTCAAAGCCACCGTGACATTATTTTCCACATAATTTGTTGGAAGGTGCTACTCTGTATCAGCCGCATCCAGCTAGCCAACTCAACTTCAATGGGATGTGAACGCAGAAAGATATCTCCAAATCAAGAGATAACACCCTTTGTTTTGACAAAGATCTCTAATAGTCACCAATGAGGTATATTTTGGAAATTTTTAGTATGGGCTTTGGCTTTGGGCTTTTGGGTTTTGGAGTTAGTGGAAAAATGTAGATGTCCCGGATAAATTCACTACAAGCATCCCCCATGACGAGCAATTAACCTCATAGGCACAACAACAATTAATCTCATCTCGTCTTCATCAATCACATAATAACAGTCCACTCTTAACGCAACCTGCACTCCTATGGATCCAAAGATCAGAAAAGATGTAAATTGTCGGTGAATGTCTGGTACATCTTCTCTGTGACTGAAATAATTTTCTGAGGGTTACAATCCACTCCACAAGATGATTTTAGTGAAATTAGGCTTCCTACTAGTGGACATGCTATAATGTAATCCCCATATCCATTCTGGACCCCTTCAACTTCAAGAAATCTACAATTTCGGTTTGTGATGTTGTAAGAAACCAGATATTCAGCATCCCAAAGAAGTAAAAGATCGTCACTCTGGCAAAGTTGTATAATCTCAACATTCTCACATCCAACCCCCGATCGACACAAATGAATCATGTTCAACAGAAAATTGCTTGACCCAAGACTCCTTCACATCATACTTTTTCATAACCCATATACCAACACTGGATTCGAAGTACATTCCACCACAGATAGATTCCCTTCAAGTACCCCAAGGCTATAACATCCTTTTGCAGGTTTAACCAAATGTGAGCCAGGAGTTGGAGCAAAATCAAATTCATCTACAGCCAAGTTGAACAACACAATAACAGGCACACCATTTCCTGATATCTTATCCATTGCCACCCAATGAAGACACTTGTGAACAAATACTGAAACTGTTTCATTGGCTTGACGAAGCCCATCAAGAACAACACCATTCATTCTTCTCCAAATAGTACTACTTAGTGTATGTACTTGAACTATATTCTCATAAATCCCAGACTTAGAACTGAGCTCCACAAACATAACAATCACCAGCTTAAATTCCATTATGGAGTCATCAAAACCAAAACCCAACAAACACACATCTCTTTCCTCACCACATACAAGTTCTTCTAAACATGGGTCATCACATTGCGGAAGGTCCAAATATTCTTCAGTAATGGGGTTACTCTTAAATGCTTCTTCATTGACTTTAATATATAACAACTGTTGTGTTACAAGTCTAGCTCTTGTGAAAAGAAAAATGTCCGGACTAATTTTGGAGAGTTGGGTGAGTTGGGCTTTGAGAAAATATGTATAAGAAAGAATGTTGTACCAAATTTTGCAAACGCATCTGCCTCTACCAACTGATTTGAAGGGTAGCTTTAAAAGTATGTTGGTTGTGATGTTGTTTGGAAGCTTTTAAAATACTTCTTATTCGCATTCCTCCACCTTCTTCTTTGTTTTGTTTCTCTTTGCATCTCTGCTTGTTACTACTCTCTCACAATCTCACCAATGCATAAAACAGCTCATAGGTAGAAGGAGAATGTTAGCTTGTTTGAAGATTTGGGAGGAGAGAGGTTTGATAGAATTGGGTTTGGGGAACTGTTTAATTGGGGTTAGAATTTTGCTCCATTTCACTACCCCCACCGCATCATTATCAATATCTGCTGAGACAACCTTTTTATGGTTTTTGTTGACCCCCAAATAGAATTCACGATCTCCCTCTTCCTCACCCCATTTGCTCCTCTTATCCACTCGATCCCCACAGACGGCGCCATTGTATGAACCCATTTCATACCCTTTGATCTTACAAGTCCCCCACTCCCTCCTTTTCATCCCCCTGATCTGAAATACCCGCCATTTCTCTTAATCAGCTGAACCCACTAGGCTACCTACGTACCCCCTTACCAGGGGATCAAGTTGTGTCGTAGTTCTCCTTCCTCTCCCTCACTTCTTTTCTCTTTTTCCCCTCCTTTTCAAAGCCGCCTCCCTCCTTTAGGTCAAAGTCTTTGGACCTTTCTCATCTTGGGCCCATCCATTGGGCCCAATTCCATACAAGGCCCACCTCCTCTCATTTCCTTTTTTCTCTAAGTATTGTACTCTTGGGCTCCTCCTACATGTGACTTCCGTGGTCATGAATATGGCTGACACAACGACTAAGTTAACAGAAATCACAGTTGTATAAGAAACTAAAAATTAGTGTTTTCCATATTGATATAAAGTTGAATCGCGAATAATTATAATTCAAAGTAGTTTTACCAAATTTGGTCCAAATATGTTATTTCTATTGTTTATACGACAAAACGAAACAATTTTAAACAATTCGACCATAAAACTCAAATCAATTATATCGAAGGATAGACTTACTTGATCAAAGTCAGCGGCAATATAAGATCAGGCCTCATAGTCATAATTAAAATCCAATGATTGCCTAGGAAGAGAAATTGAGAAATGAAACCTAGATACGTGTAAGATATTTCAACAGTTAACTGTGGCCTTTTCTGGGTAGTCTTTTGGCTGGTTTCAAAATTTGACACCTAACACCTTCACTTTTGAGTTCTCCGTGTGTGATGAATTGAAGCGTGAACCTTAATACTACTTAACATTATCAGTCGTGCATAAACTAATAGCAAAAAGGTTATGTGTTACAGTGTTAAAAATATGTGTCAAGCTCCAAAGAGAATTAAAAAAAAAGCTTTGTTAGACTTCACTCTTTTATATTTAGTTCAAAAATCTAAAATAAGTGAGTCCATCTTGTTCGGAAGCCAGGATGACCTTCCCACCATTGTGCAGTTCCTTTGGCTATGATGCATAAGCCCTCTTCAAGTAAGGCTAAGGAGTGCATGAGCTAATCTAGTAGCAGCAGATGCATAATACTAAAATATAAGTCCATATTTGGCATGAGTCAATAATTCCAATTAGAGTAAACGAACCGAAAACAACATATAAAAATTTCTAATATAATAAAGAGTTCATGATAGGGTGGGCAGTAAAACTTCGAGCAATTTGAATAATAGGAATATATTAATTAATGAGTGGGTGGGGGCTACTTATCTGACAATTATTCCAAAAAGAAAGAAAAATAAAACATGAAAGCTGCCTACACGAAAATGCGAAAGGAATAATGTTAAGATCAAACTATAAAGTCATACCTAAAGCCACAAACTCATACCTGTAGAAGGCTACGAACTTTCTAGACTAACTGCTAAATCTTGATTAAAATACTATGATCTCCTTATATTGCGCAGATGCGTTTATACAATAATACCCATGTCAAGAAACTGCTCCCTAGGATTATGGATTGTAAATCAGTGCAAGATAAAAACAGGTAGTATTGAAGTTATGAACACATTTTTCTACACTCGCAAATATCAAATAATATCAACAACATCATATTGTCCCTAGAGGAAGAATATTATCACATTTCTTTTTAAAAAAACAATTCAGCGTTCTGACGTGTTCAGTTGACCAATACCATAATACTAAAATTTTCATTAAAAGGAAAAAAACAATTCAGCAGACTACCTATAGTGATGATACAAACTTTACCACCTCTCCTTCAGTAGAGTTGTCAGTCTGCCATTACCATACCATAATTCTTTCTCTCAATAAAAGCTAAAATTTTGATAATAATATAAAACATTTGATAGTAAAATATTTGACTAGTTCTCAATCTATGACCCTGTTAAAAATGTCCGATAGAAGGGACACGAAGAAAAATGACAAAAAAAATCTATGATACTAATCATACACCCTATATACCTAATTAGAATAGATAATATCGTTCAATAACTACGCAATAACATTTAACAAAAATAAGCAATGAATATGATTGCTTTCTCAACAGTGGGAGCATATTTGAACACCTTCACACAAAAAGAAGGGAGAACACGAATTACATCCACAAAAAAACATTAGACATGTCATACCTGGACGTTTTCAATTTATTCAAGAATTCTTGCAATAAAATATTTGTCATCCTGAGTTCAATGAAGAATAGCTTAATCAGTAATTCAATATATATTTGATTGTGGTGTGGACTTTCAGGTGAAAACAAAACACATAAGAGGAGATTACTTACTTGTGAGAATACCTTCCAGCGATGGATTGAGATGAATTTCAAGAGAGAGAGGTGAGGTTTGATTTAAAGAGAGACTACCTAAGAAAAATTATGACTTCAGGGTTCAGGCTTTGAGACGAATTTTAATGGGGAGATTGTAGAATACAACCCATTTCCAAAAATAAATCAATTGCAGATAGAATAGAGAATTTGATGAGAACAAAAATGAATGAAAGAGAGACACTTCCAATTTTCTACCATTCTTAGTTCAGTCTCCAATAAAACAATGAAAGTAAAAGGACAATTATAGAGCATGACAGCAAAGAAAGAAAAATTACATGCCTGAAAGACTGAAAACAATAACAATGAAGAAAAAAGAAGAAATCAATATTAAATAGAGGAGATAAGATAATAATCTTTGAGGGAGAAGAGCAGTACTTGAGTGGAATATAGAGAGAGACGTACTAATGGTGATTCGAGAAAGATAAAGGCTGAAGGAGAGGTAGAGTGGGAGACGAAGGGTTTTGAGACTTGATATAATTATGGGGGTCAATTTGAGATACCCCTCTATTTGAGAAGTTTTTTTTTACCCCCCCTTTTTGAAAATCGATAGAGATACCCCCCTAACTAATGTGTCCCGTCAGTTAACTAGTATTTACTGACCAAAACACCCCTCTAAAAACTATTTGAGATACCCCCCTGCCCTATAAAATTATTTGAGATACCCCCCTGTGTATGAACAATCATTGTTCATTGTTCATACCTATTTGGGGTATGAATAATAAATGTTCATACCTCAATATAATGTAAGATCAGTAAGAACATCTATTGGAGTATGAACAATTATTGTTCATACCTATTTGGGGTATAAATAATCATTGTTCATACCTCAACATGAGCTATGAACACTCATTGTTCACACTGTTCATACATCAACATAATGTATGATCAGTAAGAACACTTATTGGAGTATGAACAATGATTGTTCATACCTATTTGGGGTATGAACAATCACTGTTCATACCCCAATATAAGCTAGCTATGAACACTCATTGTTCATATTTATTTGGGGTATTAACAATCAATGTTCATACCACAATATAATGTATGATCAGTAAGAACACCTATTATAGTATGAACAATTATTGTTCATATCTATTTGGGGTATGAACAATCATTGTTCATATCTTAACATGAGCTATGAACACTCATTGTTCATATGAACAATCATTGTTCTTACTTATCGTACATTATGTGATGTATGAATGGTATGAACACTTATTGGAGTATGAATAATCATTGTTCATGCCTCAATATGAGCTATAAATACTCATTGTTCATATGAACAATTGATTGTTCATACCCCAAATAGATATGAACAATCATTGTTTATATCTATTTGGGGTATGAACAATCAATGTTCATACATCAATATAATGTATGATCAGTAAGAACACCTATTGGAAGTATGAACAATCATTGTTCATACTTATTTGGCGTATGAACAATACCTCAACATGAGCTATGAACACTCATTGTTCATACTGTTCATACATCAACATAATGTATGATCAATAAAAACAATTATTGTAGTATGAACAATCATTGTTCATACCTATTTGGGTTATGAACAATCACTGTTCATACCTCAACATGAGCTATGAACACTTATTGTTCATATGAACAATCATTGTTCATACCTATTTGTATTTACAAAGTAGTTTATATTTGGAGATGTATATTTGCATATGAAAATTCACTTTTTCCAATTACTAGGGGGTTATCTCAAATAATTTTATAGGGCAAGGGGGTATCTCAAATAAATTTTATAGGGGTGTTTTGGTCAGTGCAAAATACTTCATTGGCGGAAAACGTTAGTTAGGGAGGGGGGGTATCTCAAATGATTTTCAAAACAGGCGGGTATCTCAAAAAAAAAAACGTATCAAACAGGGGGGGTATCTCTAATTCACCCTATAATTATGCCTAATTAACAAGGGAACTTTTTAATTATATAATCGTTGCTAATTTCTAATCTTGCACACACTCACTATAGCGCATCCTGACCTTTGATTTGTCCACCCTTGGATGGAATCCCAGCCGTTGGGTATAAAAGCATGTCACTGAGAGTGTTTAGGATATTGTTATTGGGGGTGGTGGACATGTGAGCTGTGTATGTGTGTGTGTGCGTGCGTGTGTGTTTGCGCTTAATGAGAAGGTTCATCCTTTAACAGGTTTTCAAGGATGTTGCACTGACCATAGTACAAAATATCAGGATATGGGTATTTATCGATATTCAATTTCTGGATATGTATCGTGGATATATCCCTCTCTTTGGGGATATTTGACATTGTTTCACATGCAAATATTGTGGATATATCCAAAATATCGATAAATATTGTGGATATTGTGGATATTTCTTGATATATCATGATACATTATTTATATTTATTTAAAATATAATGGTAAATATTAAATAAAATTGTTATATACACAAAATATCGCTAAATATCTCCAAATATCACAAATATCGTTGAAATATCGTTGATATTTGCAGTCGTATATATTTCTAAACATATCGTGATATTTATATATCTTTCTCTAAAATCTGGATAGATATCCCTAAATATCGCAATATATCAGGATATTTTGTACTATGGCACTGACTATAAACCAAGCAATAGTTACCGTGGAAAAGGGTGTCACTAAGATACAGGAAAAGATCCATCACATCACAGTCGACTCGAAGGACAAAGAAGAGCATTTAGAAGTAGTGGTGGAAGAACATGTTGAGCAAAAAATTTCTGAAGGTGGATCTCGAGTGGTTGATGAAGAAAAGGTAGTTGCTCATTATGAAACTGAGAGATGACATGAATAATGATGTCGACTTTGGTGAAGAAAAATGTTCCACTACCTGACTTTTCGGGGATATAGTTTATTTTGTCATTTGTTATAGTTAGCAACTTAATAGGAGCAGCTGATTGGTTGTTTGAAACCCCTCACAACACCTAAGGTAAAGGGGCTAGTGTTTGTACCCTGTATGTAAATCTAGATAATTTTACAGAATGAAAAACTGAATATGTTATTGATTGATTGAATGAACTGTTACATTGCTAGAGTATTTATAATGTGGCGGTTACAATACACGTCACTGTAACTGATTAACTAAAGTAAAACAGAATTGTAAACTAATTGTAACTAATCATTATCTAAATCTTGACTGTTGACTTGATTAAAATCTGTTGTCTCAATTCCCCCCTTCAAGCTGAAGGGATTTGAAATAACTGAAAGCTTGCTAAGTAAGAAACCAAATCTTTGTACAGATAGACCTTTGGTAAAGAGATCAGCTATTTGATCTTTAGTGCATAGATATCGAATTTCAAGAACACTGCTGAGAACAAGCTCCCTTATGTAGTGATAATCAATTTCGACATGCTTCGTACGAGCATGAAAAACTGGATTCTTGGCTAAAGATATTGCACTGATGTTGTCACAATGAATGATTGGAGATTGAGATATTGGAATATGCATATCTCTAAACGTCATGCACAACCAATAAATTTCAGCAAATTGTTGTGCAATGATCCGTTTTTAAAAAACGAATTATGTGTTGTTTCTTAGCGCACCAAGATATTAAATTGGAACCTAAGAAAATACAAAACCTAATAGACCTTCGTCCATAGGACATCCTCCCCAATCTGCATCGATATAGGCTTGAATATTCATGATCCTTTCCTAAACCGCACACCATGAGTTATACCGCCTTTAAATACCTTAAGATCCTCTTAGCTGCTTCCAAATGATAAGTTCGTGGATTGTGCATAAATTGACACACTAAATTGACAAAAAAAGAGATGTCGTCTTGTCCAGTGAGATATTGTAAACCTCCAACAATGGACCTATAAGTAGTAGGATCTCGCTAGTAATTCTCCTGCAGAGTTGTTGTCCAATCGGCATGTAGTAGAAATAGGTGTTGATACCGGGCTTAGAATTTACCATATTAGCTCTTTGAGCAAGTCATACACATACTTGGTTTGAGATAAGAAAAGCCCATCCCGATTTCTTCGTGAATTTCCAAGCCTAAGAAATAATGAACAAAAAGTCTTTCATAGAAAATATTCACGAAATGAAGTTATGACTTGATTAAGATCAGAATTGGAATTTCTGTAATAAGTATATCATCCACGATATACTAGAAGATAAGTGATTGATCTAGACTCCTTCTTAATAAACAGTGAATGATCACTTTGTGAAGTATGAAATCCAATGCTAAGAAGTGCTTGAAACAACTCCTCATACCAAGCTCGAGGAGCTTGTTTGAGCCCATATAAAGACTTTAACAACTTGCATACATAGGTAGGCTTCTTCGGATCTATAAAACCTTTTAGGCATTGTCATATATACTTCCTCCTTCAAATGACCATGCAAAAAGCATTAGAGACATCTAACTGCTTTATGTCCCAATTGTCTTGATTTCCCGGAGAAGACAAGTCTTATTGTGGTAGCTTAGCTTAAAGGTTTCATTGTAATCAACTCCACTCTTCTCGATGAAACCCTCTTGCAACAAGCCTTGCTTTATGCTTATCAATAGAACCATCAGCCTTTTGTTTTAATCTAAAGACCCACTTGTTATCCACTAGATTATAAAATGGAGATGGTGGAACTAATATCCAAGTACTGTCTTGGAAGAGCATTGTGATTCGAAACCATAGCATCTCCCATTTAGAATCTTTCATTGCTTGAGTATGACAAGTAGGAGTAGATGGTAACCGAGATAAGGTTGCATGTAGAGCATGAGGTAATGGATGTTTGCTTGTATTAAAACTTTGGGCTTGAAAATTCCATCTTTAGCTCTTTGAACATTTAAAGGAACTGAAGGTAAAGATGAAATTTCAGAAGGTGGTGTAACTTCAGGAGATGATAGTTTAGAAGATGATGTAACTTCAGGTGAAGTAGTAACAATGTTGTCTGAATTTTGAGAAGGAGAAATGAAAGTTGAAGATGACTCAATATTATCAGAAGGAAATTTGTGAAAAGAGTTAAGCAAATCATTAGAGGAAGTAGAAAAATTGGAGTTAGTATGAGTTTGGAAAGGAAATTCTGCCTCATTAAAAATCACATGTCTTGAAATATATACCCTTCCAGTTGATAGATCAAGACATCTATAGCCTTTGTGATTAAGAGAATATCCAATGAAAACACATGACTTAGATCTAAGTTCCAACTTATGTGCTGTATAAGGCCTGAGCCAAGGAAAACATCTACAACCATAAACTTTGAGTAGAGAATAATCTGGAGTTTGTTTAAACAGTTTTTCCCAAGGAGATATATGATGCAAGGAGAATAAAGGAAGTTTGTTCAAATAAATAAATGGAAGTGGAGAAAACTTCTACCCAATATTATGAAGGTATGTAAGATTGAGCAATGAGAGTTCGAGACATATCAAGAATGTGTTCATAGCTAGTTCCACAACACCATTTTGTTGGTGTGTGTGGACATGTGAATTGATGCATAATACCACAAGAAGAAAGAAAGTCTTCAAAATCATTACTTGTGAATTCACCTCCATTGTCGATCTCACACATTTTATTTTGAATGAAAGAAAATTTTCAATGATAGACTTGAAAGATTGAAATGTGACAAAAACTCAGACTTGAATTTCATAGGATAGAACCATGTATATCTTGTAAAGTCATCAACAATTGTAGCAAAAATCTATAACCTTTACAAGAAGAAATAGGAGATGGCCCCAAAGATCAACATGTAAAAGTTGCAACGGATTTACACTTTTACAAGTAGAAAGAGAGAGGTAACTTGGTGCTTTTGCCTAAAAGCACAAGCATTACAAAAAGATATTTTGCTTAAACTTTGAACTGGAATACTCTTTCCATGAATGAGTTTGTTGAGAATGGCATATTTGGATGTCCAAGCCGCGATATGCCAAGTTGAAGCAATGACTTTATTGGAATGAAAAGCAAAAGGAAACCGACCGCCTTCGAAAGTAAAAGCGAAGAGGATAAAGACCATTTTCAGTTGGCCCTTGGAAAAGAATCTTCCCGATGCAATGTCCTTGACATAGAAAGCATTAGGAGAGAAGATTAAAACACAATTATTATCACTAACAAACTTATGAACACTCATAGATTATGAGTGATTTTAGGAACATGTAAGATATTTTTCGATGAAATGAATGATTAGAATTTGAAGTTTGAAAGAATGAAGAACCAAGATAAGAATGGGCAAACCTTGTCCATTGCCGACCATGACTTTATCTGAACCTTTATAATCAGTGTGGAGATTAAGGTTGGAAAGATCAGGTGTAAGATGTGTCGATGCTCCAGTGTCAGCATACCAATAAGAGTCATGACTGTTCTGCATAGAGTGAGTTGCATTGCTTGAAGAAGCACCTCCATTATCGTTCAGAAGTCTCATTAAAGCATCAAGCATGGCTAATTTAGTATGGAATTCTCCCCACATAGCTATGATTCATTCTGTTGTGACAATCAAGAGCCATGTGTCCAAATTTATTGCAAATTTGACACTGCAGCCTTGTATTGTTACTTGTATTGTTACTGGAAGTTGAAGGATTGTTATTGTAGTGATTTGAATTTCCTCCAGAACCTCTGCCATTAGATCCATTATATTCTCCAGTAAAATTTCTTCCACCATTGTTATAGCCTCTACCATTTCCTGAGTTGTGTCCATTATAATTTCCTCTGTTGTAACTTCTACCTCTGTTGTTACCTTGACCATTTCCTCTACCTCTTTGATACTGATTCATAGCAGCAAAAGCTTGATGAATCTGTTCAGTATTCATACAAGAACTCCTGTTACTTGTTTCGAGAGTTAATTCTTCACTTAAAAGCAAACCATGTAACTCATCTAACCGAATGGATCATTCGAGACCTTGTTCGATAGATGTGGCAAAGGGTTTATACTTTCGTCCTTAATCCACTTAAGACATGAAAGATAACATCATCATCAACTAAGTGAATCCCAAAGCAGATTAGAAGACTATCGGTGAGTATTTTGATCCGGTGAAGATACTCACTCATTGGTGTTGATCCTTTCTTTATGTTTTGTCAACTTTGTTTTGGATTGACTAACATGAGCCCTTGATATAGTAGACAATCTCTTCTCTAAAGTTAACCACAAAGACCTTGAGGTGGATAAACCAACAACATATGGAAGTAAGTCTTCTGACAATGTGGCATTAAGCCAAATCATGAGCATCTGATCTCTTTTCACCCAGGCAATATAGGATGGGTTTACAACATTCGTGAAGCTACCATTTCCATTATTATGAGTAAAAAATTTGGAGGGACAAGAATCTGTACCATCAATAAGACCATGAAGATCATATGTATTGAAAATTGGTAAAAAAAGAGACCTCCATTGAAGATAATTTTCCTTCTTGAGCTTGATTGGCACCATATTTGAAATATTCTGAAAAGAGTATGAGGCTGATTGTTGTGGTGGTGCAACCATAGGAATATTCATATTCATCATGTTAACTTACTTGCATTTATTACTAAAAGAATTAGCTTGACCATTTGCTCCAAGAAAATTGTAGAACCAAGAACACCATGTGAACCAACGCCATTAGAACCAAGAACACCATTAGAACCAAGAACGCCATTAGAACCAAGAATATTTGGATTCTCGATTAACCATAATTCTGATTAAAGAAACCATTAATTTGTTGATTTTGATTGTTAAAACCACCAAATTCTTGAAAGGAAGATGGATGAATTTGAGAGTTTGAACTCGATTTGGATTTGAAGCTAAAGCTGAGAATTGAGCATCATCATTGTGCTTGAGGATAAAGGAATTTGAGCATCGATGAATGACATTGATTGATTGTAGTTTCACCGAAATAGAAGCATCGGCAATTTGAGTTGTGGTGTTTTGTTGATTTCGAAAATGATCGATGAAGAAGGAACATTGACTTGATTTGTTGATGCCATTTGAACCTTAGAGATTGATTTTGATAATGAGGACTCACCTGAAATTTGATCGTCACCTATTGAAGGTGTTTGGCTCCAAGATAATTTTCTGAGAATGAAAACTGGAATATGTTATTGATTGATTGAATGAACTGTTACATTGCTAGAGTATTTATAATGTGGAGCAGTTACAATACACGCCATTTGAAATTAACTAAAGTAAAACAGAATTGTAAACTAATTGTAACTAATCATTATCTAAATCTTGACTGTTGACTTGATTAAAATCTGTTGTCTCAATTAATCTTTCAATAAGATGGTTGATTAGTCCACATAACGCCAGATATGTGCATCATTCCATTTTGGATGAATACCTTTATGCATGCTGTTATATTATGCATACAGTAGCATTTCTATCATAAAGAACCAATTATTTTGGGAAAATTTCTACCATGGTGGAAGATCTGGGAAAGGGAAGTGGAAATGTAGAGTTAAATAGTGAATGTGAAGACACCAAATCACGATAAATTACACAAATGCATACTTGCTCAAAGTTTTATAACTAACACAAATGCATACTTTCTCAAATCACCTATTGCCACTAATTTATGGAAAAAAAATCTTACTCGTATACAGATGTGCTAACTCAATTAGTAAACAACCTATATACCAACGAAACATTGAGCAAACCTGACAAAAAGAAACCACCCACATTCACCGTGCAAACTTTAGTAAAGTTTCCGTGGTTATATGGCAATAATTAAATGTGATTTGAAGTTCATAATAACAGTGTTTCTAGCTTTTAATAGGACATATATTTGAAATTAACTTTGCCAATCTGCAAACTAGTTTTGGTGGAGATACTTTGTCATCAAATAAATTAGTTTGTAGTGTGCTTCACGATGCTCCACACTCCCCAGGGGCGATAAACCATCTATATATGCCAAAATGCAATAGAAAACAAATGCACACATAACAATATTCTTTAGCAAGATTAAGGGTAAACCACGTATAATATGTAACTGGCCTGTTTTGAGACTTCCAATCATATATTCATCCAACTGAATGGTAAACAGTACTTGGTATAACTTACAACATCCATGCAGATACGATTGGTATAACTTACAACATCCATGCAGATACGATACTCAACAAAGCGATGTAAAAATGATACCAAGACGACTTGAACTAAAGACATGGACTGGGTTACAAAGATGGTGTATAAGCTACAGATTCAATTTTGGGTTGTCAGTAGGTATTGAGTCATTTCTTGCTCTCAATTTGAGATCCACATTTCTAGTAAAAACGAATAATGACTAATGAATAAAATTAGATCCCCATTTCATAAATGCTATTGGTAAAAACATTCTAATACATTGACGTGAAAATTTTAATTCCTGGTGAAAACATGGTAGTGGTTATTTCCAGAGGCCAAGTCGGTAACCAACATAAAATGCCTGCTAGAAGTTATGGCCGCACCTAGAAAATAGATAATCGTGATATGCATCATTTCTTGATAAGAAAGGCGAAATAATTTCACTCATGCAAGACATTACAGCTCCAATGTTCATTAAGGGTGCCTTGTATAACCTTTTTTTGTCTCAATGTCAAACATATATACTTAAACAACAGAGAAATTTGGGGGGGGCTATTACCCTCCAAAACCTGAAGCTCCAACGAGTTTAGTTAATATTCTTAAACTTTTCAAGCTAGGATTTGAAACAATCACTGGCGTCTTCCTTATTTCCGTTGTACCTAGCATTAACAACAGCCTGTCATAATAGAATATTAGCATCAACAACAACTTGTCACTTGTCATAGCAAAGCAGGAGCCATAAGTATCTATAGCAGAGTACACATATAGAATAAATTGTAGGGGGTAATTCATAAGCATTATGGGAGAAATGGGTGGGGGGGGGGTGGTGTCACACCCCAAATTTCCAGACAATATTTAAAATCAATCATATGGAAACCCGGGGTGAAACAAAACCCAATACCCTGTTATCAAACACGATATAAAAAAAACTGAAATCAATAGAAAACCAAAAGAACAACTCTTAATATACGAATTCAAGAATTACTAAACAACTCTATTACATCTGTTTCAAATCAAGACTTTATACTTCATTAAACTTATACCAGTAAGACTCCAAAAGCGAATCTAAATCAGGCATCTTCATCCACTACATTCTACCATCTATGTTTCCAAGAACACACCCACGTTGCAAAAGAAAGCAAACATGAGTCAGCAAATTGAATTTGCTGGTATGAGTAGACTAACAACATAAAAATAATTTCATACTTTAATTATCCAAACAAACACTTTATATGTACCCATAATTTAACCATTCTCAGCTTGAAAGACAGGTAGTTCCGTCATTTTAATCGGCATAGTTTCTTCCCAAGTAAGACATCCATCAATCTATTAACTCATTATAATAACTCATTTTAATAACTTAGTAATTTAATTAAATCTTACCGATATCCACTTCTGTATAAGGGTAGGACAGCGTCTCTGCATAAAAAATTAATAAGTCCTACCCTCCTGCAAAACAAAGTTAGATTTTCCAAACATAATCATTTTTAATATACATCTATTTCACTCTCACTGCAACCATCATAAGTATATATAATCTGGCATAATATATCACCAATATTAACATTCATGCCACACCACCATATTCACCATATCCATTATATCATAATATATCTATTAACTAACATTCATATCACACCACCATATCCATCATATCACAATATATCACCAATATTAACTAATATTCATATCACACCACCATATCCATCATATCACGTTAACCATATTCACATTCCTTCGTAAGAAATTATATGCATCATATCATAATATATCACCAATCATGTCCAACAACTCGCTCATACTTAAAGCCAATATTTTTCTTAAAAACCACTCGTCTACTTATGAGAACGAGGAAATATATCACAACTAGGGAGTACATTTATCCCTCGTGAGTATTAACTCACATAAACCACGTATACATTTCTCATAAGAAATCATGTACATCATAATACATAAATATTCATATGCAATAACTCAGTCACACGTAAAATCAATATTTTACTTTGTTTATTAATTATCTCGTTGACTCATTTATTAAAAGACACGGCCCAACCTTTAGTTCCTACTCCACGATTTGCACTACACACATTTGCCAAATCACACATATCCGTGTGCCTCACTCACACCGAGTACCACTACAAGACATATGTCCCAAGCAGGGATATCGCCTTCAGAAAACATATTTTCATCTTGTAAACTCGTAACTTGTGAGTCACAATCATCTCTGGGCTTTCCATACACATAATTACAAACCCTCCTTTGGGTATAACAAAATATCAGGTCATTCATGGCACATTCAATGAATACCTTGGGTCATTTCCGCCACATTCAAGGAATACCCATCATAATACTAACATGTCATTCATAGCACATTCAATGAATACCTTAGGTCATTTTTGCCACATTCAAGGAATACCGATCATAACACTAACAGGTCATTCATGACACATTCAATGAATATCTTGGGTTATTCCCGCCACATTCAAGGAATACCCATCATAATACTAATAGGTCATTCATGGCACATTCAATGAATACCTTAGGTTATTCCCGCCACATTCAAGGAATACCCACCTACATTCTCGTACATTCAAGGAATACAGTTAACCCGCAAGGCGAATGTATTAGTTCCTCTCTAAGGCGGCTTTTCACATGATATCATTAATCATAAACATTTCATTTCTTTTCTTTTCATCAAAGAGGTGTGGAGAGATCTAAAGATGTGGGTGACACATTAAATTTTCACCGGACACTTTTACACCGGATTTTAGCACTCAAGAGTTCTCATTTATTATAATATTTTCATTATAAAACAAATATTGTCTCAAACAATATAGTCATTACTAAAAATTCCAAACACTATAACTAATCAACTCACCTCATTATCAATTATATAAATCATAGATATCAAAAGGTTCAATAAGGAATAACGTATTAGTTAAATGTCCCGTGAATACATTTTAAACAACCACAATCACGTACATCATTAAGTATTAATATTATACACATATAGTTACCACAATAACTAATAACTAATATATAATATATACATATAGTATAGTGTATGTAGTAGCTGCACTTTTGTTTAAAGCTGCCTACGTATCCAAATCTTTCAAGATTGGAATCAAGCCTTCGTAGTTCTTATCAGCCACATAGTCAATGCTATAGTTTTCCTACATTCATCAAAATGACATGTAACTTAATTATTTAGAAAATAAGGTATGTAGATATACTTTTTCATGTAGAACTCGAAGTCCCAACCTCAGCCCATCTAGAAGAAAACTTAGGTAAAAAACGGTAAAAATCCTAATATTCAGCAAACTAAATTTCTGACGGACTATCTTCCGAATGACACAACCCTTTCCACAGGTATCCAAACGCATTGAAGCTTTTTGTGTTGAAAAGATGACACACAGAACTTACTTTCTTATGTTTTACAAAAATACCCAATCTCATTCTAAATGTGCCAAAACTAGGCTCGAACACAGTGTAAAGAAACTGATTTCTGATGCACTATTTTCTGCCAGTCAAACTTCCAAACATCATAATTAATTCCACAGGCCTTCGAATGTGATGAGGCCAATTGGAATATAAAGCAGACTTCCAGATTTTACTCTTTTATGTTTTATAAAAATTCTAACTCTCACCCTAACTATTTTAAAACTAGACTTGAATACAGTGCGTAGAAACTAATTTCTGACACACTGTTTTCTGTCAACCAAACTTCCAGACATCATATCTACCACTAGTGGCGGAGCCAGGAAAGTAAGTGAGGGTGAGCCAGCCAGAAAAAAACCAAGCATACAAAATAATAATAATAATAATAATAATAATAATAATAATAATAATAATATCAAGTCTAAATAATATTAGAAATAATCAAATCTAAACAAGTACTTGTTCATAGTTGTCCTCGGTGGCCTTCTTTTTCGTCAGCTTTCTTCATCTTCTGAAAGCGTTGTAAGATCAACTCGGTATCAATGCTATCAAAAACTTCTTTTTCAATGTGTGTTATTAAACAATCATTCAACCATTCATCCGCCATCCGATTGTGCAAACGATTCTTTATGATATTAATAGCAGAAAATGCCCTCTCCACAGTGGCAGTAGCAACAGGTAAAATTAGCGCCAACTTAATCAACAAATAAACAAGTGGGTACACAATGTCTTTCTTCGTCTCAACCATTTTTTTGGCTAGGCCACTAATTCCATTTACTGCACCAAACTTAGTATCAGAATGCATATCAATAATATAATTCTCAAGCTGATATGCTAATTCCATCTGGTCTATCTCTGAAAAATCATCGGGATAAAGTCGAGCAAAACTAATAAACTTTTGCTTATCGAAAGAAACAAACGATTCACTAGGATCAAGACATGCCATACAAAGAAGTAATTATATGTTTGCTTCATTAAACCGGTCGTTTAACTCTTGAAGTTGCAAATTAATACAGTGATAGAAAAATCCAACACGATAGTAATGTAAATTGGTGTTTCCTTTTACTTTTCGTTGAGACCTCCCTCGAGCCATATACTTCTCTTCCATATTTGGAACAACCACATCATGTTTGGCACATAGTGAAGAAACTTCAGTCAGGAGACTATCCCATCCATCATCTCTCATCGCCTGTAAGCGTACCTTTGTTATTTTAATAAGAGCCATGGCATTGACAATATCTTGGTCTTCACGCTACAAAGCCTTTGACAAATCATTGCTAATTCCTACTATCGCTTTCATCAAATGCAAATTGAAGATAAATTCAAAAGATTGCACCGAGATCGCATAAATTTGGAGTCCGATGTGCTCGGAAACAGTCTCGTCTTGCGATCTTGTCTTCTTGTAGCGACTTTATGGTGTCGACACTGACTCTCCAAATTTGTCCAAATTGATGTGGAATCGAGCCAGGAGCTAAAATGATATTCCAGAGATGAAATATTAGTTCAACTCCTTATGCTAGTGTGATGCGGCTTAGAGATGTGGGCATGCGCTAGGGATCAATACTCGACGTCGTCTCCGAACACGAGACGAATTAGAGATGTAGTGATGTGATAATATAAACTGTTGAAAAATAATTCTTGCATGAGTATGACTAACTCTCTCCCTATTTCTCTATCTTGTTTACCTACATATAAATCACCGTAGTAATTTACATTCTTTGCATTACCGTTAATTTAATTAAAACCAATTAAAAAACCTAAAATCCTACTCACCAAAAGTTGTAATTCCAGTTGTGAACCTTTCCGAGCCCTAAGGTTTGGACGATCCCTTACTCGACCTATCCTACCAAACCCACGTGAGTAAGATAACTTGACTAAAACGTACGACTATACGGACTTTGGACTTCGGACTTTGGTCTTTGGACTTGGGACTGTGGACCTCGGACTTAATTAATCAAGAAAACCAATAGACGTTACAAATAAATCGTTTTTATCAAATGGCGCCGCTGCACGTTGAAGGACTCTGGACTTAACGTAATAACTGGAACACATCACGTAAAACCCCCCTCCCCTACCTCTTCATTTTTTAATTTCCAATTCTTTTGCAATACTAACGTATTACGTATCTGTTTGCCCAAACTTTTTCTAATAATAGATATCTGTGAACCAGATCTTGTTTATTTATATTAGCACAGTTTAAGTATTCCATAGGAACTTGAAGTACTGAACTGACAAAAAAGTCTCGGACGAGACTAAATTAGTAACGCGCGAGACTAACCTGGAGTATCAACACTCCAGTTTTCAGGTACATGCCACTTTCCTTTTCAGTACTCTTTTGGACTCTCTTGTCCAGTTTATATAGTAAGTTCACAAGCTCGGGAGTTAGTTCAATCATGTACAAGGAATCGCGGGACGCCAGGTTTCAAATTTTTAAACTCCTCAAATTTTGTCGAGGGTATTATTTGGTTGTTACTATAACCTGTTTTACCTTGCATGTTTGTGTGTTGGCATAAGAACTCTTTGTATATAAATGTGGTTCGTCATTACATCTTCACGTTAACACGATTAATATGATTCGAATATATTTGGATTTATGTGTAGTTTCAAACCACCTGCTTAGAATATTTTTGTATGTGTATATTACATCAATTCACGTACGCAGTATTCATTTGCATGAGTTCGTTCTCGACATTCCCCTAGCTCACATATAACTCACATATAATTGCACGTATAAGTAATATAGATTTGCATGTGTAGACTTTCTGCGTAAACTAGTATATGTTATTTAGTTTCTATTTTGACATTTATCGTTTTTAATTGCATGTTTCGTAATCACGTCTCCATAATACATTAATTACGTAAACTAAAAAATAAAAAATAAAAAATAAAAAAAAAAAAAAAAAAAAATCATAGTAATTAAAAATTTAATCTAAATCATCTTAATAACACCCCGCATAATACACCATCATAAATCATCATCCTATTCCATCAGTGCCTAGGAAACTTGAAAAAAATTGAGGTTGCCTAATTAAGGAACGTGCTAGCACGAACAACCTCCCTCAATTCTCTCGGTGACTGCTCTTTGGAATATTCACACGCGTTATCCTAGCTTACTCCTTTCAAGTTAGCAATGTTTCGTGAAGTCGTGCTTCACCTCCTTCTTTCCTTAATTCTAAAACCGTCAGTCATAATTCATTCCTTATGAGCTTTAAATTAAAATTTATATTTGTATGAGACTACGGTCTGGTAAACATAAAGAATTAGAACTTACATATCGTCGCCAAAAATACAATACACAACTGCTTATGCTATCTCCTAGACATAGTTCCTCCTTCGTAAATCAACCTCGTCAAACATCTCTGTTGCCATCATCTCCCTTAATTATGGCCCAGGAAAATCCCATAGTCGAGAAACCCCTTTCGGATTTCTATACTACCTTACAAGAAGGACCTGCTTCTTGCATTAAACTCGATGATATTGTAGGTGATTTTTGAATTCCGCCAAACATTTTCGGTTTGTTACATGTTTACCATGGTCTGGACCATGAAAAACCGTACAATCACCTTCGTCGGATGCAACAAGTAGTCACCACTTTTCCACCATCCGACTGTTACCAACGAACAAGTCTTGCTTAGGTTGTTTCCCTTCACCTTAGCTGATAAAGCTTCAGTTTGGCTCACAGGCGAAGTGCCGCAATGGGCCAAACTCGTACAAGCATTCATGATAAAGTTCTATACTCAGAAGAAAACTACAGAAATGCTTCAAAAGATTCAATTCTTTTCGCCAAACCCCCGAAATCCTTTTTCGGAAGCATGGAGCGATTTATCGATCTACTTCTCGAATGTCCCCATCATCAACTCGACACACCAGTATTAGTCCGTTCATTCTTTAATGGTCTCTCTGACCATCAAAAGGAAACATTAGATATCATGAACGGCGGTTGT
Organism: Coptis chinensis; assembly: GCF_015680905.1. Taxonomy (NCBI): domain Eukaryota; kingdom Viridiplantae; phylum Streptophyta; class Magnoliopsida; order Ranunculales; family Ranunculaceae; genus Coptis; species Coptis chinensis. Next base: position 17,725,256 of record NC_141456.1, on the reverse strand, counting down.
TTCATGGACAAGGGCGCTACTGAAGCATACACTTTTCTTGAGAAACAGGCTTCACAAAGCACCCATTGGGGAAACACTGATTCTTCCAGATCTTCTAAAGACACTCCTACCAAAGGTCGATACGGAATTAAAAACTCTAATTGAGTCCCTAAACAAAAAGGTCGATGCTTTTTCGGTACAATTAAATGATTAAAAACCCAAACAGGTCATGGCTGCCAACGCTTCCCCATGTCCTCTTTGCTTAAGTCCTGAGCACGCCGATTCTTATTATCCTTTGGTATACGAGTGCCCACCCCAATCTTCTGAAGAGGCTTGTGCTTTCAACATCCCTAATGCACCTTGGCGACAACATCCGAATTTAGCTTGGACACCCCCTGCCCAACAACAAGCTCCTCCGGGTGTCAACAACGTTCCTCTACGACCACCCGCGAACTACAATTCCTATCGTCAAGGAAATCCTCCGCAATTCCAGCAAGGGCAAAGTAATTTTCCCAACAATGCAAATATAGGGTACCAAAACAACCGCAACCTTATTCCCGCTAATCAAGGATATGGCTACCAAAATCAACCCATATATAATAATCGTGAACTAGTTCCTGCTGTTCCGCTGGTACAATCCACAGCCGATAAAACAGTTGAAACTTTTCTGAGATAAATGAATCAACAGAATCAAATCCTAGCTTCTATCCAATAGTCACTTCAGCTGTTAGCTCAGGATAAAAGTCAAAAGGGCGTGTTCCCTGGCCAAGCAGTTCCAAACCCTAAGCCGACAAACACTGCCTTTGAACTCAACAATGCACTAGGATATAGTAATCCAAGCCAGGGTGAGGTAAATGTCATTACCACTCTTCGTTCTGGCCGAACCATCGACAATAAAATACGTATGCCAGACGAGGAATCGACGGAAACCATGGCTGACGTCCTTCCAACTCCTACCTCGCAACCTATAACGGACAAAGTTGTACCTTCCAAATCTACACCCACGCCCCTAGGGAAAGACGCCATCGATCCTTATGCGGCGATTCCTTAAAAAGCTCCGTTCCCTGCCTTTTTGGTAAAGAACAAACGTGGATCTAACATTTCGATGAGATCCGTGAAACCTTCAAAAATTTGACCATAAACTTACCTTTCCTAGATGCACTTAAGCATTTACCCAAGCATGCCAAGTTTTTGAAGGACATGTGCACCACCAAACGACGCATCGAATGTTCTCAACAAGCGTTCCTCATCATCGAAAGCGTTCCCTCGATTACCACTACCAATGGTGTGGTAAAGTACAGGACCTAGGTCGATTAACCGTACCATCCACGTTGAAACAAGTATACCGCTAACGACTTTTAGACCTAGGTGCGGTGTTAACCTACTTCCTATTACTTATTTTAAACGGTTAGGTCTTCATGAATTAAAACTTACCAATATGACTTTGCAACTCGCGATCACTCCATCAAGTAGCCAAAGGGAATAGTAGAGAACGCCATAGTCAAGGTCCAAGATTTTTACTACCCGTTGATTTTGTCATTCTAGATAATCGTGGCTGTGACTCCATTCCTATCATCTTGGGGACGCCCTTTTCTTAATCGCTAACGCTTATCATAAATTGTCGGACGGTTCAATGACATTGTCTTTCGAACCTTCTCATTTAACTCAACGTATTCAAATTAATGAAACAATTTCCGATCCTATAATGGAGGGCGAGATTAGTTTGGTTGATAGTTTGGAACATGATTATTTCACAAACTCTTTTCCCCCAGACGAGATACACCAATTTCTTTCTTTTGATAATCCTGAGTTTGACGATGACTCGTACATAAAGGATGTCCACGCATTATTAGAGTCGGTACCACTATTTGACTTTACTGCTGCGTTGCAAACTGATTCAGAAGAACTGGATTCACTCTTTTCTATTGAAGAGATGATCCCTCACGAATCCTTGATCCCTAATCCTCCAACTCCGGATTTAAAACCTCTACCCTCTGATTTGAAGTACGTGCATCTCGATCTCGATGGTAGTCACCCTATAATAATTTCTGCTCACTTGACTACCGACGAAGAGGCACGTTTGATTCATGTCATTCGTGAACACCGCTCCACTATCGGATGGTCCTTAGATGATATCAAGGGAATAGACCCTAGCATATGCACGCATCGCATACATCTCGATGACGGCACAAAGACATCGTGAGAACCACAACGCCGCCTTAATCCCGCCATGAAGGATGTGGTGAGAGAGAAAGTGTTACGTTTACTTGATGCGGGTATCATATACCCTATCTCTGATAGTGATTGGGTTAGTCCTGTCCACGTTGTTCCCAAAAAGTCCGGCATTCAAGTTGTACAAAATGAAAATGGTGTGCATCTCCACTCGCATTCCATTAAAATGGAGAATTTGCATTGACTATCACAAACTTAATGCTAGAACACATAAAGATCACTTCCCTCTCCCATTCATTGACTAGATGCTAGAATGTTTAGCCGGTCATGCTTAATACTGTTTTCTTGATGGCTATTCCGGATACTTCCAAATTGTCATCGATCCCGCCGATCAAGAAAAGACAACTTTCACGTGTCCCTTTGGAACCTTTGCATAGCAGACGAATGCCTTTTGGTCTTTGTAATGCCCCAGGCACCTTCCAACGCTACATGCTTCACATTTTCAGCGATATGTTGGAACGTTATATGGAAGTCTTCATGGACGATTTTTCCATTTACGGAAATTCTTTTGACGACTGCCTATCCAACCTTTCTAAAGTATTAATGCGTTGCGAAGAGAAAAATCTGGTACTCAATTGGGAGAAGTGTCATTTCATGGTTACCAAAAGACTTGTTCTAGGTCATATTGTTTCGAAAGACGGGATAGAGGTTGATAAAGCTAAAATTGTTAAAATTGCTTCGCTACCTTTTCCACGTACAATTCATGATATCCGTGCCTTTTTAGGCCACGTTGGGTTTTACAAGAGATTCATTTAGGATTTTTCTAAAGTTGCTCGACCTTTAACCAATCTCTTGCTTAAGGATGCAGTATTCGACTTCAATTTCAATTGCAAACAAGCTTTTGATACTCTAAAAACCGCTATAACTACCGCTCCTATCATTCAACCCCTTGATTGGTCCCAACCATTCAAACTAATGTGTGACGCTAGCGACTTTGCTATTGGCACCGTACTATGCCAACGACATGATGACAAACCCATTGTCATTTACTACGCTAGTAAAACTCTTAATGACGCTCAATGTAATTACACAACAACTGAGAAAGAGTTCCTAGCTGTTGTCTATGCCTTGGATAAGTTTTGCCCTTACCTAGTTGGAACATCTACTATCGTATATACTGACCATGCCACACTTCGGTACTTACTTGCGAAAAAGAACGTAAAACAACGATTGTTCCGCTGGATCCTTCTCTTGCAAGAATTCACCCTGGAAATCAAAGACAAGAAAGGAACCGAAAATGTCGTGGGTTTAACCATTTATCAAGGCTGGTTGGTGACATTGATAGTGATTCGTAAGCCATCCGTGATTCCTTCCTGCATCGAATATTTGTACTATATTTTCTCATCTCCATGGTAATGCGGATATCGTTAACTACCTAGTTACCGAGGAAGTTCCTTCCTCTTTGTCACGCCCCGATCATAAAAAAGTTCTTATCCACTGTAAAATATTATTTTTGGGATAACCCCTACCTCTTTAAGTATTATTTCGACCAACTCATTCGTCAATTTTTGCATTCCCGACCGAGCACACCGACGTATTATCCTTTGCCATGAACAATCTTGCGGAGGTCATTTTAGTGGAAAAAGAAAACTGCAGCCAAGGTATTATAATGTGGTTTTACTGGCCTACCCTTTTCACGATGCACCTAACATTGTATAGTTTGCATTCGTTGTCGCGACCTAGGTCAAATTACCAAACGAAATATGATGTCCCTAAATCCTATCTTGATTGTGGAAATTTTTATGTTTGGGGCATTGATTTTATGGGACCTTTCCCTATTTCTCAAGGTTTTCTATACATTTTAGTCATTTGTAGACTATGTGTCCAAATGGATTGAGGCACTCGCATGTCGCTCAAATGACCATAAGACTGTCGTGAAATTTGTTAAAGAAAACATTTTCTCTCATTTTTGGTGTCCCCAAAGCTATCAATGATTGATGGGGTACACATTTTGTAATAAATTTTTGGGTTTTAATGAAGAAATATGGAGTTACTCACAAGGTTACTACTCCATATCACCCACAAACGAGTGACCAAGTGGAAGTCTCCAACAGAGAGATAAAGTCTATTCTGGAGAAAACTGTCAACCCATCAAGAAAGGACTAGTCTCTCCGCTTATCGGATACCTTGTGGGGATACCGAACAACATTTAAGACACCTATAGGGATGTCTCCTTACCGCATTGTTTTTGGAAAACCTTGTCATCTGCCAGTTGAACTTGAGCATTGTGCCCTTTGGGCCATCAAAAACCTCAATTACAATATCATCGAGGGCAGGAGAGAAGTTTAAAACTACAATTAAATGAGCTTGAGGAGATTCGAGTGATGCTTATGATCTCTCGAAATCCTACAAAGCTAATATGAAAAGAGTGCACGACACAAGCACAATTTATGTAAGGATTTCAAAATTGGCCAAAAATTTTATCTTTGATAACTCCGGATTACACATCTTTCCTAGTAAATTGAAAACACGATGGTCCGGTCCTTTCATTGTGGTCGTACCGTGAAATATTATGGGGCAATCTCTTTGCTTAATCCATAAGATAACAATAATTTCAAGTCAATGGACAACGCCTAAAACATTACCACGAATTACGCTCACCAGATGTTGAACAGACTCTTCTTTAGGATCCGGTCTACACAGACTAGATGTTCCGTTTGGCGTACTCAATCTTGTTTCTATAGAGGGTATACCATTTTGGTAACCGGGCCATCTTCTATCTTATGATCTCTATAGTTCTTTGAAGTGTGTGGTTACAAGCGCCGGAACCTTAGTCCACGAAAACTCTATTTCAGAACTGAGTATAAATGTCTTCTGCAACACGAGCAAACGTGCTTTTCGGTAAACGATGGGTACCTAAAATTTCACCTCCTTCCTTCTCTTCCCTTTTCTACTCTCTACCTCGCGAACTTCAGCTAATCATTTGGTGTAAGTCTCACTCATCACGAATAGGGAATGGTTGTAGTACTTTTGCTCGTAAACGACGTGCGCGAAGGATGGGCTAGTGTATGCATTGTCAAACACCCTTCAGTCTAGGCCTTGACTTCCTATCCAATACTAGCCAGTTTAAGGTATACTTTTGTCTGACACCAGCTACGCATGATAATCTTCGTCGCCGCGCCGTTTCTCCTACAGGTTGGGATTCGTCTTGAGAATCAGACGTTAAAAGACTTGATTCGTCTTGAGGATCTGACATTAAAAGACTCACCTTGTGGATATGTTAGTTATATCTAATATTATATTATATAGGTAGGAACATATATAATAATATTAGTAATAATAATTTATATAGATATATATAAATATATATACATATATATTTTAGATGTCACACTTAACAGCAAATGTTGCCGTAAACTAACATTTTATTAAACGGTCATGAAAACGCACAAAAAATGGTCAGAAAACGGTCATGAAAACGGTTAGAAAACGGTCAGAAAATGGCAATTTTCTTTCTATAAATAAGTTCAACACTTCATCCACATTCACTCATTTCATATTCTTCCCTCTACACTTCTTATTCTAAAAAAATAGTTTTTAGTCCGCTCCAAATTTCAAGCTTCATGGATGCACTAGAAAAGTTTGAGCAGCGGCAAATTGAATATGCTACTCAAGTCTTCATACTTGTTTGTCTCATTATAGTAATGTTATTAATGTGGCATATAGTTCTATCTAATATTTAGGTTTGTATTTCATTCCCCGTATCATTATGTTGTGTTTCCATACCATTATACGTTCTTACATCTTATTGTGATAGTATATCTACATTTTCCTTGTCCTTCTACTTACGCTATTTAGTGTAAAAAAAAAAAAAAGGCACTCCTTGTCACATGCCCCATTCTTCTCATCCACACTACATCCAATTTTGCACATATCTTAGAAGATACACGTGGTCTAACTACCCTGTGACACCTCGATCCGTATCTTTTACATTTTCGGATTGGTGCCTATTTATAATAAGGATAGACACCTCAAAAATCTAACTTCCCTTTTTCCAATTTTTTTTTCTTCACCACTCCATCTTTAATGGCCTTTACTCGAAGTTTCGTGCCCGAGCAAAATTTTATAGAAAATTTCCAAAATGGTCTTTTTCATCCCTTTTTTGACATAGAAATATCACGTCGAGGATGGTACCCTCTTTTACATCATAAGCAAGCATTTTATTCCAGAGAATTAGTCTTGTTGTTCTATAAAAGCGGTTATTTTCAAAATGGGCAATTCTTTGTCCGTGCTAACGGATGCGAGCTTGAATTGACTATGGAAATCATCTCTGAGGTACTTCAAATTCCAATTACAAACCAAGGAGTACACCTTCAGGATTCACCTTTCGACAATATCAGGCATCTGATGTTTGCAACTATCCTTCACGGCGAATACAACCGGAAAAACCGTATTGTTTATCAGTGATCTTTGCAAAAGAACCAATTATTTGTGATCCAATGGGTAGCTCATAATGTGCTCGGCACGTCTAAGATTTCCAAAATAACCAAACCCCTCCTCCATCTACTCTGGGTCTTACAGAGTAACTGCAATGATTTTTGCATTATTAAATTTCTCTGGAACGCAATCGCACGTGCTAGGAAAAAGGCAGCTCCTTTACCAACCATTGTGACACTTATCATGATACATTGGGGTTTTTCTAGTACTTCTCCTCATACACCTCTTCGAACAGCTAACATTCTTACCATTCACTCAGTATGTAGGAACTGATTCTGGAATCCCAACGTTGCAAAGAACCATGTCGGTGCAGAAACCGATGAAGATTGTTCTGCTGACAACATCTTCACTGAAAATGCATTATGCAACGTATTTAATCCCATGGAAGGCCTTCGTTTAATGCAACAAGGACTGATGACATTATTCAAACGTCATAACATTATCATCACCAGTCTTCTTGAATTTCAGGACCTGCGGACAATAAACGAAGAGGAACAAGCACAATTTTGCACAAACCACAACCACCGTTCTTGGCAAATCACACTCTCATAATGGAGAACCACCGAGATTTTACCGCATGTAAAGCTTTAAATGTTGCAACGGGTCATTGTAATGGATTGATCGGCATAGAAAATCTTATAAATGGATCCCTCCCACAAAAGGATCCTCACCGTTACTTGGGCCCATAACACCATTTAAATTTTGCAATTTTATGTTATTTGTCATTTTCTTTTTAGTTTTTAATTATAATGAAATTTTCCTATGGTAATTTGTTTTTACTTAATTATTCTCATCATACTCTAATATTTGTTTATCCTTGTCTAAACAGGTCACATTTTTTTTCACACATCTTCTACAATGGAAGCTCCAAAGATGATTTCAGAACAATCTTTCCATTCGTTGCTGAATTCTCATGCATATGAACATTTTTTCAGAGACTACATCACTCAAGTTGGTTGGAACTCACTTATTTTACACCCAGAGCAGACATACTCCCCAAGTTTGGCAACTTATTTTTATGATCACATGGAAGATCTACCAGCTGTACAGGGTTTCCCTTTGAATGGATTTACACTCCGTATTGGTAACACTCGACACTCTTTTTACGAACCAACTGTTGCTATGGCTCTAGACCTTCCTCCTCTTCAGCCAAACCTCCCCATTCAATACATGATAGAAAATGACTTTAATGACTATTCTAGGGAAGATTTTGCTGCCCGGTATGGCGATGGCATCGCCCACGTCAGTGAACGTGCCGAAGCTGGCCGATGGCCAGACTTCACTATTCCACTAGCTAGTATGACCATGAATATTGGAACTGCCATGTTATTTATTTTTTTGAACATCATGGGGGATTGGCATTTTTTCACTGCTTCAAAGTCAGCTTGTAAGACATTCCATGCCTTGGCCCACCAACATACCGCCTTTGACATTACAGACCTAGTAATTGAGAATCTTAAGAAGGCTCGGTCTTTTTCGGCAAAGACTATATCACCCCCCCATTCAAAGATGCGTGATAGTGAGGGCGTTCTTCGATTCTGGCCACATTTTAGGAATAGGTAAAGGTCGACTCTATGTGTCCAACAAACAAGATAATTTGTTCTTTGCGATTTCGGATATGGCGACGCCCTGCAAGGTATCTAAAGAAAGTTCGTTCTTTTCCTAATGATGATAAAATGATAGCTCATCTAGACAATGCAAAGAAGAGGAAGTGGATCGAAGTCTGGAAAGCTATGATAGATTGGCATGATGCAAAGGAATATCATTTCTACAAGGACGAGGCAAGGATGGACTATCCCCCAGTTCAAGGTTGGGGCAATGTGAGTTGATGCATATACATATTTGTTTTACGTTTTGATGTGAAATAAATAAATAACCTAACAGTGTGTTACTTTAAATGCAAGTGCTTCTACTTTTATGATGTATAATATATAGTGTGTTACAATAAATTTACGTGGAAGATGTCGGCTATATTTTTTGCTCAAAAGCCTCTCGTATACTCTTTCTTCCTCTTAACACTTTGAGGACACAAAGGTCCATTTGTTTGGGGTGGTGAGAACCTTTCTCAAAAATTAGGCATGCATAGTTGTATATAGTTTACTTGATGTCTAAATAAATGTATTTAGTGACAAATTCTCGTTTCCCTTTCTATAATGAAAAATATTTAGAAATCTCACCCTAGCATCAGAATTAGGACTTGTTCTTAGAAACTTAATTTAATCATATGCAATAGTTTTACATCTTTTCATGAGCATTCATGCAATCGACTATCATTAAATGTACACACGGCCAGAAAGTTTATGGGACCCACGGTTAGACAACTTAGTTTTCATATCCTGTAAGAATCTAACCAAAAGCCTAAAAATGTGTGATATATAAGTAATGACACAGAGGAGTAGTTCTTCCGAATAGAGAAGTTCACACGTCTACTTACTTGATCACTACCCAAATCCTAGGCGAGAATTTAGGCCTTCTTTGGATCGATATAGCCAAAAATTCACACCTGTAAAAAAAAAAAAACCGGCTAATCGCTCCACTGAACCTTTCATTAATTCTTTCTACTTCACCAAAAAAATCTTTACCCATCTATTAACCACAAATAAATAAGCCTACCTAGATGATGAGTATGAGAAATAGGATGAAGTGCAGAAAAATGAAGAGAAAAACCTTGTCACAAATTAAAATCAGTTACCTGTTTCAGAAGAAAAGAAAAAAAAAATAAAAAATAAAAAATAGGAATATGTTTCCAAAAATCAAAAGAAATATCAAGGTTAGAATTCCCCCAAAAATCAAATCAAAAGGGAATACAAAAACTTGACAAATCCAAGTATGGAAACCCATGTTAGAAGCAGGAAAGAAAATAAGGATTCTCTAGTATAAATATCTCGAAGACCTTATTCTCTCATACTTATCATTTTTGAATTTTCCATTCCAGTTTCTTCTACACTACCTCCTAAGCCCCATAACACCTAATAAAGACCTCTAGCTCAATTAGGGGTAGGATAGTGTGATAATAAGTAGTAGTTGTGACTTATCGACCTCGGCTCCTCTGACTGTCATTGAGTATGTGAAGAAATGTGTGCCCAATCGCATTAATCGGAGATAACAAAACTTGAGTGGAAAAATAAGAGAGAAATTGTGTTTCGACACATACCTATGAGAACCTATTTAAGAATGTTATCCAAAGGATCCAGAAACGGCTCTGCTCGTACATTTCATTATAAGATCACTGCATGCATGCTCATACGTAGATGTTTTGATTATTGTATGTATATTAACTTCGAAATTGAAAGAATTAAATCCTTGTTTCCCATTAGTGAGATGTCTAGATACCGAGATTAATTAAGGAAACAAGCCTTTGTTATTGAAGTCGTTGTAGTATAAACGAAGTTTGTGAGTATCTTCTCTAGAAAACTCTCACGAGGGCTATAACTCGTCCCACTAGGGAATTCCTAGTGGTTCAAGGCCTTGTTTGCATCTGGTCAATGCAACCATACTCTGCTAAATGAGATTTAGCTTAGACAACACATTTTTACCACTTATCATTTTAATGTCTCCTATTTGCTTGAGGACAAGCAAAATGTTGTTTGGGGGTGGTGTGATAAGCACCCAAAACTGTAATATTAAACCCCGAGAGACATAACATTTTGGTCGATTATGTGTTTAATAATCATGTAATAATTATATTTTCGTACTTTTGCAGGTTTCCGCATTTAAAATGAATATAATGATAAAACATGCATCGAAGTACGAGAATACTGGAATATTTGAAGTTTCCCACTCAACCCCAGTGAAGCCCAACAAAGCCCTCGACTAGAGCCGAAGTTTCCAAAAGAACAAAACCAAAGCGAACGGGTCCACATATAAAGAAAGCGAAAACTTTCGAGCTCACATTTGATAAATCGGGTGTCGACGCGTTGGCTAGTGAATTGCCGAGGCGACCCGAGGCGACAAACTTCAACGCAAAGACAAAAGTTGTAAAAATGCCAAAATCAGTGCCGCCACTGGACATACTAAGTGGACCCACTCTGCGGGCCCAAAAGGCATGACGAGTCAGCATAGGTAGGTGGCAAGTGATGGTTTTAATTTAGTGCCACCTCACAATATATAAGACACGTACCAATTCAAACCAGGTGGTTTGAATTGAAATTGGCTAAAAAAACAAAACCTTAATAAGCAAAAAGACAAAAGCAAAAATTTAAAACAGGTAAAAACAAAACTTTGATTCTCAAAGTTTTGAACGTTTCAATTAGCAAACAAACAAAAGCCAATTAAATCCTTCACGAGACATCAGCCTCTATATATGAGGGGGTAGCCTTTGATATTCTTCCTTCAGCATTTTCATGCTCTAGCATCCGCTTAGCAACTAGTTAGTTTTATTTCAGTACTTACATTCCGTCATTTTTATTCTAGCAGCTTAAATACTGTAAGTCAATTTACCCTTAATAACACTCATTTCTTTTCTAGTGTAATTCCTTTCCTGCATTTATTTACTTAATGTATACAACAAGTTTTATTATTCCCTCAATGACCATGAGCTAATCCCCCCCCCCCCCTCAGGGGGAGGGTTATGCTGCTCGTGTGAGAATCCGGATTGACTCTTTAATATTCTAGAATCACTACTTAGGAATTAGGCATAGATTAGACATCCAGTCCCAAAATGACTGAGACTATACAAATTTGGAGTCTTGATGTTCGAGAATAGTCTCGTCTTGCGACCAAAATGTCTCGCCATGGCGCATCAGATGGTGTCGATGACTCTCAATTTGTCCGGTGATAGGGAATCGAGCCAGGAGCTAAAATGATATTCCATAGATGAAATATTAGTTCAACTCCTTATGCTAGTGTGATGCGGCTCAGAGATGTGGGCATGCGCTAGGGATCAATACTCGACGTCGTCTCCGAACACGAGACGAATTAGAGATGTAGTACGTGATGTGGTAATATAAACTGTTGAAAAATGATTCTTGCATGAGTATGACTAACTCTCTCCCTGTTTCTCTATCTTGTTTACCTACATATAAATCACCGTAGTAATTTACATTATTTGCATTACCGTTAATTTAATTAAAACCAACTAAAAAACCTAAAATCCTACTCACCAAAAGTTGTAATTCCAGTTGTGAACCTTTTCCGAGCCCTAAGGTTTGGATGATCCCTGACTCGACTTATCCTACCAAACCCACGTGAGTAAGGTAACTTGACTAAAACGTATGACTATACGGACTTTGGACTTGGGACTTTGGTCTTTGGACTTCGGACTGTGGACCTCGGACTTAATTAATCAAGAAAACCAATAGATGTTACAAATAAATCGTTTTTATCATATATCATGTGCTTCATCAACTAAAATAACAAATAATGAATTTCCATAATCTTTTAAAATAGCATTTGTAGTTTCCACAGCAGTCGAATTCACAATATCTTTTTGGATATCAGGTGAGGTCAATTTCCGATTTTTAGAAGCATTATCAAGAACTTTCTTAATGACTTCGTTATGATGTTTCAGAAACCGTATAAGTTCAAGAAAATTACCCTTATTGATTGACTCATCTGATTCATCATGGCCACGGAAAGCTAAACCTTGTCTCAAAAGAAACCTAATACAATCAGTTATTGCAATTAGGTGTATTCGATAATCCCTTCGAACTTGGTCAGATTGTCTGTGAAAAAATGTCTCGATATGCTGCTCTTGATTTAACAAAGCCTGTGCAGCCCTGTAAGCAATATTATGAGCACTATTTGGTCCTCCAATGTGCTCTTTTAATTTGGTTTTCCTTTCCCAATTAGTAAACCCCCTGTGAGAAAAAACATCCCCACCTCCTTGTGCCCCCTTATTAGGTTTAAAGAGATAACAATATAGACAAAACGTGGCATCCTCGTGAATACTATATTCCAACCACCTAAATTCCTCATACCACTCTTTCTGAAAGCGCCGGATTCTCTTGCCTCTTGTTCTTGGAGGAAAAGCATGATTACGCTGGCAAGGACCCCTAAGCAAATATGCTCTTCTCACCGAGTCTTGATCATTAGGATGATAATCTTAAATCTTTTTCCTTAGTGCAGGGTCTCCCTGAAGACTAGACAAGTCAAGTTCTTCACGTTGAACCCTTTTTGACGTGGGTTGTTCAACACCACCATCCTCAGTTTCTTGATGACTTCGCTTTGAGGAGGATCCTACTTCAACACTAGCAACATTATTTGTGTTATTAGGTGGCTGAGTAGCTTGAGCCGGCAACGACTTTTCTTTGATCAAATACTTTAACATATCTGTTTAAATAATTCAAATAAACCATTAATCAACTGAATTGAAATTGCACTAATTAAAATAAACCACCAATGTTATTATGATATTCACAAAATAAAATTAAATAAAAATATGTGGTTTAATGAATTTACAAAAAGAATACAAAAAAAATTAAAAAACATGGTTTAGGAATCAACATGAAAAGATAAAAAATAAGACAAGAAATTAATAATATTAGGCTTACCTAGAAGACTTTAGAATAAAGAGGCAAAAAGTCAAAGTCGAGTACGGTCTTGGGGTTTTTGTTTCGTTATTTGTCTTGGGGTATTGGGGGTTTTTTGTTTCGGTGTGTGTGTTGTGCTTGTTTTTTTGTGGGTTATGGGTTTTTTGTCTTTTTGTGGGTTATGGGTTTGGGTTTTTAGTTCGAGGCAATTAGGCAAATACTGTTCAGTGATGGTATTCTTAAATTTGTCCTGACTCATGAGAAAGTGAGAAGTACGATGGAATTTAGTCTTTTATACTGTTGAGTCCCTTTTTGGTTACTGCTTTTTAGTTTCTGCCAAACACTCAAATAGTAAAACTTTTTTTTTTTGTTTTCCGAAAGTTGAGGGTGAGCCGGGGCGTACCCTGGGCCCCCTAGCTCCGCCACTATCTACCACCACAGACCTCGGAATGCGACGAGGCCAATTGGGTTGGAAAGAAGACTAAAAACTCACTTTTCATGTTTTGGCGAGAGTTTGAATCTAACCCTAAGTAGGTGAAAACTCGATTCCAAACCATGCACAATTCGGCCCAAAAACAAACTCTAACCCAAGGCCTATCTAAATTAATAGAATCCGGTCCACTTAACACAAAAAGGACCCAGCCCACAAAAAATAAAAGAAATCGGACCAAACCCAACTAAAAGACATTAGATCCTGGTCCACCTCCCAAGCCCAACTAAAGAATTTAGAGCCTGGTCCACCTCCCAAACCCAACTAAAACAAAAGAGACAGAATCGTCGTCTCTTCTTCTTCCTCACTAGAACACCTCCACCACCGATCAACCACCACAAACCACGAACCTAACTCCACTATAAAATCCACGGTTTTAATCCTTATTAAAAACCCAACCTTTCTATACCATAAAATTTCAATTCCCTTACACTTCAAAAATCGTGATCGACGCCATTAATGGCTGTTCAATGCTTCACAGCGCTCATATAACAATTCCACCACTACCAATCATTCCCCCGACAACCCACAAAACCCATATAGATCATCTCATTACCACAAAACACTTCCAACCACCAACAAAATCCTTCAGACATCAGGAGCAATGAAACTAAACCCTCGTAATAGAAATTCTATTTGAGACAAATTAAACAATGATTTGGTATCTAATAATACCACATACTCATCATCATCACAGCATAACAATCAAGAAAAAAATATAATTTGGCATAGATGCAGTACTTCAAAATTTATATAACCGCACCACCATTGACTACAGAGAACATGCAAGGAATCATATCTATGCATTAATGGTAATTAAATCCTTTTTATCAAATCAACATTTTTATGACAATGTTCCAATATATCAAATAAGGAAATCACTAACATATATGATATAACACCCGGTGTTTTATTCTTTTATTTTTCCTAATAATAATAATAATGGATAATAGATAAAATAAAATAGGATAAGTGTTAGTGGAAATAGGAGTTTTCCCTATTTCGGGGGTTTTTTAAAAACAGAAAAGAAAAAAATAGGGTTGGTAAAAAACAGAGAATTTTACAGAAAAGAGAGTTTCACAGAGGGGAAAGGGAGAAGAGAAGTTTCTTGTTGGAGATCTTGCTGACAGCAGAAAAGGAAATTTTTTCTGTTAGCTAGCTGATAGTCGAAACGTGCTACGGGTGAGTAGATATTTTACGTTTTTTTATTTCTCGTTTCCTGTAGGTTGTATGATACGAGGAAAAAGGAAATATATGATTTTTACTGTTCATACTGTTCACATGCTGCTTTATTCAGTATTGTATGCCGTTTAGGGCTAATTGCGTTTACATGTTGGGTTTCGACTGAAGAACCACTCTGGTCTCCGCAAAGAAAAATTGGTCTAGATAACTTGATAAAAATCGAGTAATCAAGCGATTAAGAAGTTATGTAAATTACTTTTTATATATAGGTATTTAATATGCGTTTTTCGCGTTTTGGATTGAACTGTCGAAGCCTTGAAAACAGGTTGTTAATGGCGTCGCCACATGAACCAAATCGTCCTGATTTCTATTGGGTTTGAATGAGTTGTTTTGTTTAATTTTGTTGTGATGTTATACTCTTAGTTTGATTTTGATGTTTGGTTTGAATGGGCGATGGAGAGTGTGATGCGAAGCTCGGTAAATGCGTTAATGGAGGCGCGAACTCTAATCCATACAATTTAATTTTGTTGTGTGTTTTGGTGGGTTATACTGTGGTTCTAGTATGGAACTGTGTTGGTGAACTAAGATTTGATTTCGTAGTGGGTTGGGGGCTGTTGAAGCTCTAGAGAAGCCATTAATGGCGTCGATCGCGATTTTCGCAGTATAATGGAATTGAGATTTGAGGGTATCGGTGGATTGGGTTTTTTGTGAGGAGTCAAACCGTGGGATTTAAATTGGAGATAGGTTGGTGGGTTGTGGTGGTCAATTGGTGGAAGTGGTGAGCTGGTAAGGGAGGAGGAAGATGAACAATACGTGAGTTTTAGTTTTGGTTTGGGCTTGGGCCGAACTAAAAATGTGGGCTTGAATGTTTTAATTTTTTTTTTAATTTCTATTTTGGATTTTAGTTTTAGACTTTGGGCCTAGGGGTAGGCAATGGGCCGGGTCGGGCTAGCCCGGCCCTAAACATTTAAAGCCTTTCAGTTATTAGGACCGGGCCAGCCCGGCCCTAAAGTCCCTATAGGGCCGGGTTATAAGTCTAAATTTAATCCCTGACCCTACTCTAAGCCCTCTTTAACAGTTTAAAAATTTTTAGATTAGACGGGCCGAATCTATATATATTTTCTTCTTTTTACTGCAATCGGTTTAAAACTCATTTATATTACAAAAAATTTCAAAGATTTGCAAACTCAAAGTCCCACCACTTTGAAATTTGAATAACAACCAATCTAGTAATAATTAGCGATAAGTCCAACAATTTAAAATCATATCCACAATATAATAAACTCAAGTATATAGAGACTCATATTTATATTTCAAAATTACGAGTTAAAATGCAAAAGACACATTTTGGAATGAGCTTTCATCGACATAAATCCGTTATTTCTTGTACTTTCAAATCTCACCAAAATTATATTTAACATTGAAGAACACAAAGACAAATAAGAGTATGGAATGAGTTTTTCTTGGCCTTGACCTATTTTTCATTAGGCTAGTGCCGGTGCTCATTATTATTCTTGGCGACTAGGTTAGGCGAGGGGAGTTGTGAGGTGTCGTGCGTGAGTTGTGAGATAGAAACAATTAGGTTTACAAGTTTTTATGATATAAGACAAGTTATTAGAAGTATACCCATACGGTAAGTGATAAATTACAAAGGACAGTATTATTTTAATTGAAAATATGTAACAAGGAGTTGGATAATTTTAGTTGTGTATTTTATAGTGAAATTATAATTAGGACTTGGTTAGGGTCGGGCCTATGTTTCAGAACCTTAGCCCTGACCTTGCCTTAGAAGGCATTAAGGTCGGGTCGGCCCTGCCCTAAACTCTGTGAGGGCTTTAGTTGTGAAGGCTTTATAGGGCTTAGGGTTGGGTCGGTCAGGGCGGGTTAGGGTCGTTAGGGCCAAATTCCCACCCCTATTTGGGCCTTAGACTTTGGGCTTTTTGGTTAGAGGAGTTTGGGGCTGGTTAACTTTGACTGTTGACCAATTGACCCAGTTTGACTTTTAACTCGGATTATGATTCGGTCTATTAGGATAGGTCTAGGGCTATTAGCATGCTTGGCTTTAGGCTAAGACCTTTCTATATATATGTGTGTGCGTGTATTAACTACTATGTGATATTGCAGTATTTTATGATATGCAACGTTATGACACTTAGACATCCATATAATTAATAACGCGTAAACCAAAAATATATGAAATAAGATACTCCTACGTTCTCTAAAATAATTTATGCAATAAAGTTCAATAATGCGTAAACAAATTTACCGCACTCTTTTAGATCTCTCCACGTCTCAAGTTTTGGAAAGGAGTCTTATGACTGAAGATATCATGTGATAGGTGGGCATTTATTGAATGTGCCATAAATGGCCCATTAGCGTTGTAATTGGGTATTCATTGACTGTGCCATGAATGACCCGGGTATTCATTGAACATGTCATGAATTACTAGATTGTTTAGATTGCCCTAGAGAGGAACTAAGGTATTCGCCTTGCGGGTTAGTTGTATTGATTTGATTGTGCGAGTGTGCTTGGGTTTATATTTGAATATCTATAGGATATCTACATATGTTATATAAAATTTCTAACTTCCATTTGCAGGAGAGTAGGACTTAATAATCTTTTGTACAAGGACGTTGTCCTACCTTTATACAGTAGTGGATATCGGTAAGGTTTAATTCAATTACTAAGTTATTAAGATGAGTTATTATAATGAGTTAATAGAATGGAAGTCTTGCTTGGGAAGAAACTATGCCGGTTAAAATGACGGAACTACCTGTCTTCCAAGCTGAGAATGATTAAGTTATGGGAAAATATAAAGTGATTTGTTTGGATAATTAAAGTATGATATTGTTATATATGGTTAATCTACTCATACCAGCAAATTCCATTTTTGCTGACCCATGTTTGCTTTGTTTTGGGAACGTGGGTGTGTTCTTGGGAACATAGGTGGAAGGCAGTGGAACCACGACGTTTGATTTGGATTTGTTTTTGGAGCAGTCCGGGAGTTTATTTCATTAGGTCTGATCTATTCGGAAGTATGTAATAACGTAGTTTTATATTCATATGACATGAGAATACGATGTTGAAGACCTATTATTCTTAGAATGTTATATTGATGATTTTTGGGATGGAAGATAGTCTTTAATAAAGTTATAGTTAAGAAAGTTTGGAGATTATTGTTGTTAAGTTGATTCTTTATGATGTGGTATTTTCGGTTTTGGCCTGTGTTGTATCCACCCCGTCATAGCCTGGGTTTTAGCCAATTGAACATAGTGATGTTTGAGATATTTATATTTCAAATATTTACTTTGTAATTGTTTAGAAATTCGGGCTGTGACATATGATTAGCAGTCAACTAAAATTTTAAATAACATGTTCAGACTACTCACTGTTTGTAAACCGAACAGCTATATTTCCGAAAGCGAAAAAAACCCCGAAAGACCGAAGTCGACTGTCGCGCGAAGAAGACGGTCTTCCTCGTTCGAACCCTTTTCTTTTTACTCTTATACAACAACCACTCACTGATGTTACTCTCTTTTCTGTCTCTTTTTTTTTTTTTTTTTTTTTTTTTGTATAACTCTCTGTCTTCCCAAAAACTTTACGTGAGAACTCTTTTTTGTTTTTCAAACCCCCCGAAAAACAAGGATGAAAGTTTATCTTTTTACCTACGGGGTTTCCTATCCTTAACTAATATCTATCCTATTTTTGTATTATCTATTATTATTATTATTATTATTATTATTATTATTATTATTATTATGGTACCAACAAAAATAAAAGAAATACACGGGTATTTGAAACAAATATTGGCGTCTTCCTTATTTCCGTTGTACCTAGCATCAACAAGAGCATGTCATAACAGAATATTAGCATCAACAACAACTTGTCACTTATCATAGCAAAGTAATTAGCATCATCAACAACCATAAGTGTCTGCCATAGCAGAGTACACATATAGAATAAACTGTACTGTAGGGGATAATTCATGAGTGCGTTTGGCAACTGAGACTGGAAACTAATTAGGAATAGAATGGGATAGGAAACCATTGGAATAGAATTCACTAGAATAGAATTTGATTCCAACTTATAAAATGTGTGTTTGGCAAATTTTCATAAATCATCGGAATTCAATTCCTATTTAGATTTTTGTGTTTGGTTGCCATATGGAATCCTATAACAGACTCCAACTTTTGGTTTATTTCAATTCAATTTATCCCTTTTTTTTCAAGTATGAAACAACTCACCTATTAAATATCATGATTGCTGCTCCGTTGAGCATTGTAGCCATCAAAATATCATGACCCTAAGGAGAACAAAATTTCACATGGCAATAACCATAACTCAGCGGGAACCTTAAAGCATTCCCACGCTTGAAAATTTCAACTGGGAACCTTTTGATTTTGGTACCGGAAAGATCAACTAAGCAGATATTGAAGACAATATGAGAAACTTTATCAGTTCAACAGAAATATTACATGAAATGAACTTTACCATGAACAAATGAAATGAACTTTTACCACGAACAAATTATGTTTTCATGTCTACTTCATGGACATTTTTGTTTATTATTACATGCAACTTTGCTACTTCATGGACATTTCAATTGTAGCATAGACTTTGGTATGCTCGACCTCTAACAATACTTTGCTAATGTGAAACTAAAACTTTAGCAGAACCATGACTCTTAGCATCCAACGCAATACCAATTGGCAATGACTGATTCGGGCCAAACCCTGAAGTAGACGCAATTGAGCCATCTAACTGAATACCAACTGCCAATGAGTGGAGCAGTCCCAAGAACGTTATATATTAATCGGCTAGGGCTGAACTCCCGATTCGGGACTATTAATCTCAACAGACTCTAATGCCACCTGTTATGCCTATGTATCTCACTATCATCGATCTTGTCCCCACTTGACCACCTTTGAGCGTAGAGGGCGGATTTTACACCGAAGGCCTTGGAACTAGTTTAGGGAAGATTCACTCCCATATGGATATCTTGACTCTTTTGTCACTCATGTGATCCTTTGAATTTCAGCGGCACCGGTTTTAGATCACCGAGTTCCGAGAACTAAATCCACCAATCCCATGCAAAAACTCTAAAATATAATAACAATGAAGACTACATCGAAAAATGAATTAGCATTCACATTTTAGGAAAGGAGATGTGCTTGGTTGACTCTTTGCGTGCCTTCTTACCGGGGAAAGGTGAGGGCGTAATGAAGACCAAACAAATCTAAAAATAAAGGTGTGGAAATACTCATGAAAAATCTAAAAATAAAGGCGTAAAAGTACTCACTCTCATGAGTAGTGCCAAGCGAGATGGCTTAATGTCCCTCTCCCGAGGTCCTTGGGTAGGTTCGCGAAGCAAATATTCTTCATCAACACCTCTTGTCTCTTGCCATTTGTCTTTGCTCATAACGTCTAATTAGTTCCTTCAGGTCCTCGAGGGGAGTAAACGATGGGACATCCATCGTTCGCATCTGCGTCGTTTTACTCTCATCTCTTCTAACCTAACGGTGCTAGACTGCAAATATGTGCAAAAGAGAAACAAAGAATAATAAGCTTGTGAATCTAGAATAGCCATAGAAATCGGTAGTTTTCTCTTTTTCTTGAATCAAACAAAAAGGCAAGAAAAAAATAAGCAAGATCTTTTGGTTTATATCATATGTTAAAGCAACAGCATCCCTTTATCCTCAATCAAAATAAGCTTATAATATGAAGTCAAGCCTTACCTCTAAATGGCTCCAACGTCTTCCGTTCTGGAGATGGCAAATCATCACTGTAGAATGAGGCATCAAGAACAGAGACTAGACTTGGATGTTCAGGAGCAACTGTCATGAAATCAACCACTGACACATCTTCACTCTGCCTACCTGAAGCCCTGAACAACCTTCCAACTTTACTTCCTCCAAGCTTGGACAACCTCGGCAAATAAGCGTGACGACTCCGGTGACTTCTGAAAGGTTCAGATATTGGAGTTTTGGCATGACAGGTGTGAAACTATTCATGTCTTCTATCGAGTGACATCCTGATAAGTCGAGTTTCTCAAGCGCTTGTAGTCGCTTCAAATGAGAAACCCCTGTCTTCAAACAAGAACAACCATTTAAAAGGAGAGTCTTGAGTTTGGTGCAGTTGGAATTTTTTATGTGGACATCATAAATCTATGAACTACTTTTACAGTTGGGGCTTGGAAAACACCTCGATGTCAGAACTTTTCCCATAACAATAAAGTTTTGCCAGGAACCTGTTAATGGTTGATATTGTCCACCTACAATCAGCTCATGTC
This sequence comes from Coptis chinensis, assembly GCF_015680905.1. Lineage (NCBI taxonomy): Eukaryota > Viridiplantae > Streptophyta > Magnoliopsida > Ranunculales > Ranunculaceae > Coptis > Coptis chinensis. The sequence continues at coordinate 17,704,177 of NC_141456.1, read as the reverse complement.
TCTAAAACTTCAATAAAAATTTGTAGGAAGTACATCTGCAGTTCGGTGACTGCTTGCCTAGTAATATCTAAAACAGAAATGACAAACATATGTCCTACTTTATTCAACAAGAAGAAAAAGGTCTAATAATAGTCGTTGTGCCTAATTTTTCGCATAATCCAAGATCGGCGTTGATGTTCTTTGATTCTTAAGAACATCTTTTTCTTCTCAGAGTCTCCCATGAACCACTCTAGTGCATCCAATTTAGTATCATCATCCATATCAACTATGGCATCAATTGCACTAGAACATTGATCCCATAGTGGGTCTTCCATTCGGCTCCTCGCTTCTTCAATCTTGTTCCTTGATTCCATTGCCACTGCAAATCTGTCAACCGATCCTTTTAATCCAGTCATTTCAGTTGTTAAACCTCCAACCATTGAGCGATTACACTTTCTTAGTCCGAGGAAGTTTTTCGCACTAGAATGTGGCGTTGGAGATGTTTCAGTAAGGCCGATGCTACAGACTTCGTCAAGGGAAGGAAAATCATGCAATCTAGTATCCATTTTCTCCTAACAAAGGATCTTGTTGCTCTTGCTGAAGTGGTACACCGTTACTTGCATTAGCATCATCGGTAGCACTAGTTACGGTTGCCATCCTCCTACGGGGCTTTTGTTTCCAAGCACCTCAACCCACTCTAGTAATTTTGGCATAGGTTTCCCCATGTAGCTCTTCAACTGTGAGTGGACCTTCGGAAACAAACACATATTGTTCGACTATGTTTTTCCCAACTTAATTGATAAAAAATATAATGAATAAAATATTAAATATTAATGAATCTCTCGGGGTTTACGAAGCAACTAACAACCTACAATGTCTTTGTGGGTAATGAAAACTTCAAGTCATATCCAATATAAAACAAAATAGCTCCCCTATTTATATTTCTAACAGTCAAAAACCATAATGAACAAGGCTACTAGCTATCACGAGAACTTCGTGACAAAAGCGTAAGATACACAAAGTGGACACTAGAGGACAAAAGCACTAGCTATCGCGAAACTTCATGACAAAAACAGCATGCACAAAGTGGACACTAAAGAACAGCTAGCAACTACATAAAAGCAGTCTTTTATGTTCTTCCAATAAAAAAACGTACAATATCTTTTTGAGGGTAAACATATATAATGTACAAAATAGAACAATGTAACAATCCTACAAAGAATTTCACAGTTGAAGTTACCTTCAGAGCTTCTTCCCAAACAATGGGATTTGCATCCATAGTTTGAGATTCCGGGTTATAGCCAAAACCGCTGAAACTCATCAACTTGTAATATGCATCTTTAAATTTTGACATTGTCTTCAGCCTATTTTGCACATGCACCTTGGTAATTTCCTTATGAGCTATCTTGTTCACCTCCTCGAGATGACAAAGATTGATTGTGTAATCCTTCCACCCGTTCCTGCTTTGAGGCCACAGTGCAAATGTTCTGTAAAACACTTAACATACATGCATCCATAGAATTGGACCAAAATGTTTTCCCGGACCCACGTATGTCGCATTGCACCCAGTTATTGTGTCTCTGTGCGTGACTCCATTACTGTTAAGAAAATTATCCCAAGATATATAATTGAAATTTATGTAATGAAAATATATAAACTAGAAGAAACATAGGAAACCACAAAATAAATAATCGTTATTCCAAAGTCACAACTAAGTTTTCATGTCCTCCCAAGATAAATCAAATCATAATGTTCTACATAATTGAAACATGCAACAAAGAAAAAAAGCAGGTCCAAAACTAAAGCATTTGCTCAAGGATGGCGATAATCATAGTCATTCCACATAGTTTGAGCAAGATTTTCTCTAAACCCAGTCCACTCATCACTAGATCTCATTGCTGTAATGTCCTGTCCTTAAGTGCCAACATCATTACCGTCTTCAGGAAGATCCGGCCATTCTTGCCCAATATCACTTGGATCTTCATCTCGAATGATATTATGAAGAATAGAACAAGCTATTATCAATTTGATTTGTGTATCCACGCTATAAAAAGGGGCATGCCTCAAGTAAGCAAAACGCTTTTTTAAAAGTCCAAACGTCCTTTCGATCACATTACGCAAAGATGAGTGTCGGTAGTTATATAGTTCTTTATATGTTGCGGTATCGTGTGTGTTTCGACAAATGATATCTTGTTCCACGATAAGGAATCAAGAAGCCTTTAACATGTGGAAAACCGCATCACCTAAGTAATATTTGCCTACAAACACGAATGTATTAACACATTAGATCGTTTTTTTTTTTTTAAATCAAACTAATAATTAAAAATAAAAAACTGATTTGAACTCATTTTACCCTCTAGAACTGTTAACTTGTCACTTGAATGCGTGGCATGCTCTCAACAACCCTCTTGTCATGGCGGATCCTTCCCCACCGGCTAACACATCATACGTGATCTTCATATCGAGCGAGCAAGCCATAAGAACATTATGGCTAATGTCACCCTTTCGCATTTGCGATAAGCATCTTGCTCTTCTATTGGTACTAAAGGCGGTATGTGTGTGCCATCAATAGCACCAACACAATTCTCTACAAAGAAGAGCTCTAGATTAAATATCCAAAATAAATTGGACCATATAGAAAAAGACATTATATTTGTTTTACGCAAATCTACGAAAGTATCTCAAGGCCCAAGGTTGTGTTCTACTACCCATATTCGGAGAATAATTTGCACGAAAGCGGGGCCTCACTACTTCTTTCCCAAGTTTTAAAACAGCTCGCAAGACATTATGAAAATGTCGATGATCGTTTCGATGATCTTATAACATCAAAAGCCCCTGCTTTATTTTGGTGTCATGGCCAAGAACGAAAAGGAACATTGCCACTTGTTCTTTAACTCCAACCCACCTACTAGGACTCAACCCCTTCAAGACTAGTCGTTCACACAATCTATGAAAAGCAATTGTATTCATTAAGCATGTTGTGACACCGGCGATCACTATTAGGTGTATAACCTCTCAAGATATCGATTTCTCTCCACATCGCAATTTATAGATGGTGCTCTATCTACATCTAAATATGTGAGTGCCCTCTCGCAAAAAAAAAATACACGACAATTATGCACCGTGGTAAGCTGCAACCTCGAACTCATCATCCATATTCCTACACTATCAACTAGTTTAAACGAATTGAAAATAAATTTTTAAATTTGAAGCCTAAACAAAGTAGAAAACAACATTAACAATGGACATGTAACAATGTCTAAAACAACACCAAGATTAGAAACTATGTGTTTGGAAGTGGTGTTGTCAAAAAAACCACACAAACAACAGTAAGGGCATACAAACATAACTGAGCATAATTTGTATGAAGTGAAAATCAAATCTTTTTTTTTTTTAACAAGTGCTTACAAGATGAAAAATATGCGTGCATATGTAAACGAAGCAGTAATATTTGGCCAAAAAATGACCATCAAATATCTCAAATATACATAACTATTAAGCCAATTCAAAATTTAATTATAAAAATCTCACTACACACATACATTAGAATGAGAATGAGACAATTGAAACCCAAATAAACAAAATAGTAAAAGAAAAAAGATGAATACATACCAGAAAAAAAATATATGACTTCTGAGAATGAATAAGAATATGTGAGTTTGAGCGAGAGTTGGAGCACTGCACACATACATTAGAATGAGAATGAGACAATTGAAACCCAAATAAACAAAATAGTAAAAGAAGAAAGATGAATACATACCAGGAAAAAATATATGGTTTAGAAATGAACAAGAATATGTGAGTTTGAGCGAGAGTTGGAGAAGATATATAGTGTAGGACCCCGATCTTTTCGAGTGGTAGATTTTTGGCGAGGCGAGTGAAATATTTTTGGCGCTTGAGAGATCTAATTTTGAGTGCGAGATTTGCGAGTGGATTAGAAAGAAGAGTCCGATTCCATAGTCTATCATTCTATCGGATTAACAGGGGTCTCTCTAAGACTTGATGAAAGGAGTTGGAGTCTATTTAGAATTCAATTCTATTGGATTCCAAGCCTCCCAAACAGGCCAAAAGCGGGTGGTCCACTAAGAATCCTATTTAATTCATCAACAACCATAAGTTCGCCATCAGAGTACAATATAAATAAACTGTAGGGGATAATTCATAAGTATTATGGGATTAAAATCAAATATTAAAATTGTGTTGCCTAACTGTGTACAAAAAAAACATCACACGTACACAATAATAATCAGTTACTCATGGCTATAAGCAGCCATTGTGCGTGGTCGCTTCTAGGCAATATAACAAATTATTGATGCCGGCCTGGCATTTAGATTTAAATTTTGGGCGACAAAACTGCACTAATCTTTTTTTGGCAATTAAACAAGTTCATAAAATCAGGTTAGAGCTACTAACCAATCCAAACAAAATTGCAAGGGATGATCCTCACTCATCCCAATTAATAACCACCTTTGCATTAATACAAACCCAAAAGCCCAACGTCTAGTTTCGAAATCTGCCAAAACCCAAAACCCAATCTCCAGATCGATGAGCTTACATACCATAGTCAATGGCATCAATCTCGACATTACAGGTAAATAACAACACTCCATATCTTCTCCCTATATTTTTGTTCATTTGTTAAAATTCTTGTGGCGTTTTATGGTCTTTGTTTTGTTCTAGCCTGTAACTTATAACTCCAAGCGTCAGATATTTGCAAGTGGACTGAAATATAGAGCTGTGGTACAATTTAGTAGATTTAATTATCAGACGTGGAATTATCGAAAGAGTTATTTGTTAAGAGTGTGTTGTAGTTCAGAAAATGATGAAAATAAGAGTGTTAGAAATGAGGTGGAGAAGGATAGAGATGTTGTTTTGGATTCTGAAAAGCCGGGTGGAAGATTGCACCAGACGATCACTTCTCTTACGCCTGTTCTCGTTTTGGTATGGACTCTTTTCCCCCTGTTTTACAATAGTTTTAATATGTTTCTATTGGTGTGCTGATTTTACTGAGCATTTGCTTCTTTTGTAGATGAAAAAAAAGATTGGCACAAATTATGCTGTTGGATTGTTCATTGCGTTTGCAATTGTAGTGATATCTATTAGAGAATACTTGAAGAGGAAGTCAAGATCGAACTACCATGGTTCTGTTGCTGAACTTGTTAAACGGTGGCAGTTGAGATCAGATAGAAGAGGCAAAAAGGGACCTCCATTAGCCTCACATTAATCTCGGATCACTTCAACACCTTAAAACTATGGTTATGAAATAAATATACCAAGTACATCGGACATCCTTATATCCACCAACTATGAAGTATAACAAAATTGGATAGTATGCTCGACAAATCTAACGGCCATATATTCACGCTATCAAAATCCCAAAATTATCTACTTGTTTTGAGAGTTTAAGAACTTCTTGCTGAATGACCAATGAAATTATTGCCATCAAATTAGGCTCTGAAAATTGCTCACCTAGGATTAACTTTGCCACTTCACTTTGAAGCTTTGTCATCTTCAACAATTGAAGTCTCCACTGTCATCTATCTGATCATTGAAACCATTAAGTGTAACAATTTACTTGCTCTGAATAGGAAAATAAACAAACACACACGAAAAAATCACGATTATGGTTAACTACTATTTCACATATGTTATACCTGCACCATATGTTTCCTTTGGTGGAATTGAAGTCATTGTCCGTAGCAAAATCCCCAACTGAAATACCAGCTAAAACCAAACTAAATTGCAAGGTGTGAGGGAGTAATATTCATATCTAATGAATATTAGACACGTGTCCAGCATAAATAGAAATACCACACCGACCTCATGTCAACGTCCTCAAAGCTCGCTTCATAAGCAGCTCGCCTCATGTCACACCCCGAAATTTCGTCAGAATTCGGAAAAAACATTATTTGTTCCCGACTCTTCGATCTCCGAGGTGTGACGCACTTTCAACTCCCAAAAACCCATAAACAGTTTAAATATGCGGATAATTTAAAAACCAATAAAAATTTCAAATTAACAAAAGTCATCTTCATTACAAAAATAACAAATGAAAATGCAAATAACCTTATATCTCAACTGAAAATCTATATCACCTCAAAGGAAAACAAAACATATCCTGAGACGCAACGCTAACGCAAACCACAAGCAGCAACCAATTTTCTTCAAAACTAACCTGTCAAGACTTATCAACTATGTTCATTTAATGAACACACCCGATAAGCAAACATGCAAATCGGGTCAACATTATAAAAAATGCTTGTGTGAGTAGCTCTAAAATACAACATATTCTTATACAAATATATACACAATCCATAAGGCGCTTAGTTCCTCCACCGAGGCGCTTTAACTTTCAACGACTAATACAACATCCTTAAGTACAATAATTTAGGCGGTGTAGTTCCTCCAATCGAGTATGCCTTAACTTCCCACTAACCACACAACAAACTATACTTATAATAAATAAGGCATGTAGTTCCTCTATCGGTATTTTAGGTTCTAACTAAACAAATAACCAACATATTACCATAATTATATTATTTAAGGTTTTCTTTGTGTGTCCCTAAAATCACGTCGTATCTATGTCTTACCTAGTTTCCACGGCTACCACAATCGCTTCCCAACGCCAACATGTACATCCACATGCCTCTCCTTACATAATGAACCACTCCGCGTAAACTAACTATCTGAACGGGATGCCGCGACACCAAGTAACCCTCACACGAAAAGCCATTATGTAAGTATCGCCACTATTCGCATAAAATATCGCGATCTCGCTCTATTTTGCGAACGGAATAATCAAGCCACTATTCGGCTACGCCAGAAGGGCCATTCAGCTTTTAATGAAACGCTAGAAGGGCCAATCACATTACTTACGCCCAAATGCCATTCAGATTCATTGAAACACCAGAAGGGCCAATCAAATTTCACACGCCCACACATGGCAAATCACATGAGTTGTGGTAGCTAGGTTCTAGGATTTTCGTTACGTAATTTATTCAAATGTCATACATTTATGACTCATAAAAATTCCACTATATCACGTGCAGGTCAAATATCTTATTGCACTAAGCCACAATATTTAGAAATATCTCAATTATATCTCGTAACCATTTTCATTCTTTCACGTGCCAATGTATTATTGCACTAAGCCACAATCCCGTTGGCAAATATTCACCAATACTATACTACCTCATAGTAGCATCTCACATATATAATAATAGAGTGTTTATACATTTATTTCTCCAAAACTATTGCATTTAATATATATATATCCCAACATATTATATAATGTCATAATATCAACGTCAAATTTTAATTAGATAATAACCACCAAATTTATACAAGCTTCCACAGCATTTTAGCATTTGATTTGTCCATACAATTTACAACATAAAATGTAGCAAAATTAAACAATCCACAGTCCACAATCAAAGCCCAATATATATATGTTTTACACACTATTTACGTCAAATCTTAATTAGATAATGACAAACAAAGTTATATAATTTTTGATAATATTTTATTACTATATTTGTCCATATTCTTAAATATGAGAAAAACTGGAAAAAGTCAACATTCCACAGTCAACGGTCAATGGTCAACGGTCAAAGTCAACACATCATATCAAAGTCAACGGTCAAAGTCAACACATCATGGTCAAAAGTCAACGGTCAACACGTCATGGTCAAAGTCAAAGTCAACACATCGTGGTCGAAGTTAAACTGTCGTTTCTATGTTCAACAGGTGCGTGGTCATAGCCATGGTTCATGGCTAAAGGCAAAGGTGCATGGCTCATGGGCTCATGACCAAGGTAATGGTTCGGACCCAACTAGCCAAGCCCAAAACTTAGAACCCAAAAGTCTAAACATTTAAAGACCCAATTAGATCTATTTTAGGTTATATGGACCAGCCCAAAACCAAATTAGAAACTGGCTCCAAACACAAATGGGTTTGCCCCAAAGAATTAAACTTAAACTAAAACTAGTCCACAACTTAAACTAAACTGGTCCTAAACAAAAGATTAATCCGGTCCAACAACTAACTAGTGTTTAGGCTCAAAAACTTATATCAAAACCGGCCCAACCACAAAATTAGATTTTTGGCCCAGCAACTAATAAAATTGGCCCGTAGAAACAAATGAAATGTTGGCCCAAACAAAAATATTAGAAACTTAGTTTCGGCCCAAAAACTAAACTAACTAAGGCCCAACTGAAGGCCCAACTAAAGGAGTCATCTTCCTCACAGCTCCAGCAGCTCCACCACCAACAGCTCGCGCGCCGGCCACCACCCCTCATCTCCTCTCCATCCCATTTCAACCCAGCGGTTGGACTCTCTGCAAAAACCCCTATCTACCATTACCATCATAACCCAATTCCCCTTACATCGAAACCCAACCCCCGACCGCCATTAACGCACCTCCGGAGCTTCAGTAGCACCATAAACAACCCATACACACGCCCTACACTACCCCATCACCAACAAATCCATTCAAATCCACCACCAAAACCTACCAACCAACAATAGAGTTTTAAATAAAACTGGGCGATCCCTTGTCACCGCCATTAACACCCTCTCAAAGCTTCGACAGCACCCTTTCTCCACCACCAAATCATCCCCAATCATCAATCAATCCCATAATAACATACGACAGTTTAACATCACAAAAAACATAGTTTAAACAAAAATGAACAGGACGATTCCATTCCTTTGGGCTGGGCGACGCCATTGGCGCCCCTTCAGAGCTTGAACAGCTCCCTAACAATGTACCACCACAACCTAACATCCATCCATAAACCCCACATCAGCCAACCATCAAGACTGTACACCAGTTCAACCCATATACTGGCCGATACCTTCTTTGGGCTTTAGCCGCCATTAACGGGCCCAAACAAGGTTCGACAGTTCAAACCTCTATTTTTTCCGAATTTCAATGGAGTTTTAACAACACGGCAGACACGACATCAAATAAAACAGAATATTAAGCAGTATAAATAGGCAGAAACCTTAGACAGTATACACCGATATACGAAAAACTATAAATCCGGTGAAATAGCAAAAATAGCTACTCACCTGTATTAACAGCTCCTACGAATTCCTCCGAGTCCGAGTCGTCGCGCTCCACCCTCCAGCAATCTAGCTTTTTTCTTCTGCCTCCATTTTTATTATTTTATTCTCTCCAAAACCCTATTCTCTAGAACAATGTGATTATATACTTGGGTTTGAAACCCAAGCCCAACACAGACTCGGGCCCAAAAACCAGGCCCACATATCCAAATCCAATCCAGCGAATTTTTAAATAAATAATTTAATTAATAAATTAATAACTAAATACGTATTTTAAATATGGGCGTTACACCTCATATAGGTGGTCTACTTCAGCTCGCTCCAGGACAATGCAAGTAGAACAGACGATCTCACGCAGAACGCCTCGACTTATGACATCATCTATTATCCATATGCAATGATCATTACCGAAGGTGTACTTTCACAAACCACTGCCGCAAGCTACTTGCCCAGACTACTAATCCCCATCATCACAGCAGACCTATAAAGACAGTTCTCGCACGCCTTCTTAATCTAGACCCCACGTTTGTGGTACACTTTACACGTGGTGGGCAAGGATTCACTCTCAACATCTATAAATACCCCTCCTATGAACTACGCCAGACCTAATTCTTCTTTCCCCCCAGGATCGAGAGAAGATACGTAGGCAGTTCGCTAATCAACGAACTCGGTCTTATCAATATCCAATCTCCTTCTCCTCTTAATCTTGTATGTAAAGGAGGACCAAAACACTCCTTTACACAAGGGATGATCCACAATCAAAACATATAATTGCTAAAGGTACCAAAATTATTCCATGGTGCAGCTGAGATTGCAGTTTGATTAAATTTATATTAAAAGTGAAAGAAATACCTTGGCTTGACGAAGGTTTCATTGATGCAAACATCGAACTATAAAAATTGCAATTAAAGAAAGACAGACAGAAAAAACACAAAAGAAAATCTCATATCCAAAATGAAACTTATCATCAATGGAAACATACAGGAATAAAATGAGACAGGAGATACCTGCCTATTGATGATGGCAAAGCGAGACGGAGCAGGTACCTGGTTCCACATATGAGAAAGATAATAGAGAAAGCATTTGTTGATTACCTGTTGAACAATTGAGAAGTGAGAACGCGACTTCAATACAAAACTGAGAAAAACGAATGGTTAATTTGAGAGAGAAGGGGGAATTGGAGAGGCTTTTGATTTTGGGGGAGAGCGAAAGGTTTCTACTGCTCGAAGGTTTCACAATTAATTATGACTCCCAATTAATTTCTTTTCTAATCCCAAGCAACACTGATTTCTTTTGGTAAGTTTGGAGAAACGAAGGTGGGTTTTTTTTTTTTTTTTTTTTGCCTTAATTTCAGAATTAATAATCTAATTAATTTCTAATTCAACTCACCACGCTGTCATCGTGGCACTCGTCCCGACCCTCGATTTATACCCTTGAAAATGAATCCCAGCCGCGAGTCAGGGGACCGAGCTATTTTGTTAAGTTGATTGTATTTCACGGACTCGTCAATGATGCACTCTCACACGATTTCTTGTGAGGCTGCCAGAGTGCCCTCTTTACAGCAGAATTTCTCGATTTTACATAACATCATTGGGACTATTTCCCTTCTTTCTTTATATTTTTAGCCCTCACTAGCTTTGTTTCCAATAGGACCATAGGAGTCTGTAAAAGTTTGTAAGTACCATCCGTTCTACATTCATATCACTACAACACACGTGTCCACAACCTAGGTCGTATCTCCATCAGCTCGTACCACATGATCAGTACGTTATAACGACCCAGACTCAGGTCGTCCCAAATCTCAATTACAGTCATATATAGAAGCAAATCATCTAGCGCAATCTTGGAGCTCAGTCAAACGCACCAATCAAGGAGGCATTTACTTTGTAACATCAGGAGTAATGGTGAATCATCAAGATAGCACACATCTATAAGTAGAGAGAGATGAACTACGTAAGGTTTGATTCAAGTTTACCCCAAGAAACTTGATACGTAGGCAACTCTTGTCCCAAGTAAGAGTGCAGCCATTCCCTATCAAACAGAGCTTCAGGTCGCTGATCCCAAAACACAAACCTCTACATTGGTGCCGTCTGCCGGTTCATTTCCCTTGAGAAAACACAAACCATTTTCTCAAGCCCACGAACCTGGTCAAAAAACCACTATGGAAGCACAACTACAAGCCTTAGCAGATCAGATGAAGACTCTTCAAGATTCGTTCATAGCCCTTCAACAAGAAAACCAAATGATGCGCGAGCAAACCACTTCCAACATTAACAATAGCACTCCAAACGCAGTGGAGAACAACGCAGTCACAGCCCTTACCACCACCACCAATCAACGACTAGAAGACTTCGCACAGAGGTTGGAGAAGTCAAATGACAAAGCCAGCACAATCTAGATCGCTCAAAAGATGCTCCAATCATACAAGGCATCACCATTCACCACTAAAATCAAAGACAAGCAGCCTCCCTCGGAATTCATATCTCTAAAGTTTCCGTTGTACGACAGTAGCTCGTTTCCAAGCCAGCACGTAGCTCGTTTCAGCCAGATCCTCGCACTCTACAACGATTCAGACTATGATTACCTTAAGTGCAAACTCTTTCCAGCCAGCTTGAAGGACGGAGCATTAGACTAGTTCTACACGCTCACCCCATATTCAATCAACAACTTTGACAAGCTGGCTGAGTCATTCGTAGCAGAGTTCGTCCACAACAGAAAGAAATAAACCGATTTGGACTCCTTGTTTCAACTTAAGCAAGAACATGGCGAGACGATCTGCACTTTCCTAGGACGTTTCAAGAAGGAACTCCTATCAATTGAGTCAAGCCTCAAGGACAGCTTTGCAACTTTTGCATTCACCAACACCGTCTTGGATGACTTCGACCTAGTAGGGTCTCTAATATGCAACAAGCCAGAACGCTTAGAAGACATGTACCACATAATCGACAAGTACATAAAGTATGAAGAATGGATGGCCCAGTGCAAGGGCCAAGAAGTCCTCGCAGTAAGCGACAAGCGAGGACCCAAAGAAAACAATCATTACTCAGGCAATAACAACAACAACAACAACAACAACAAGGGCTCCAGCCCCCACAAGCCCTTCATACGCCAAAAGAGAATTCTCCAACCTCTCCAGGACGCAAAGCAATATCCTAAAGAAGATATATACAACACCATACTTCAAGCCCAACATCAACAAAGTCATAGCAATCCAAGGACGTCCATACTGCCACTTCCACAAACTCCACCACCACGACACAGATGAGTGCTGGAGCCTCAAGCACTACCTCCAAGACTTAGTCGAAGAGGGAAAACTGAAAGAGTTCCTGCCAGAAAGCGACCGCAGGCATAAGTTGAATGCCAATCGCAATAGAAGCAGGAGCCGGAGCCATGAACGACCTACTCACAGAAGGAGCAAAAGCAAAACATCCCGACGTTCTAAATCCTTAAGTCGGTCGAGGCACAACAGGAGACAACATTCCTCCGATCACGATGAGGAAAAGGTGATCCACATGATTACATATACCTCCAACAACGAGACCTTAGGTCCTGAAAAGCGCAGACATGTAGGAGCACTCCAAGAAATCTACCACCTCTCCCATAAAGCTGAGGTGATCACTCCTACCAACTCTCAATCTACGTCCTCCATATCATTTACCGAGAAAGATCTCAACAAGGTATGCCTACCCCACAATGATGCCCTGGTAGTGCACGTCAAAATCAACGGATGGACAATGAAAAGGGTCTTAATCAACCCAGGAAGCTCCTGCGACATCCTTTTCTACCAAACATACAAGGATATGCACCTGCCAAACTCGGTGATGATAAAATGAAATGCACCACTCTATGGATTCAACGGAGACCGCACAGATGCCATTGGAGACGTAATCATACCAGTCTCCATTGGAGAAAAATAGGACATGGTCAAAACTTCAACACGCTTTATTGTAATTGATGTCAAGTCGTCCTACACTGCCATCTTAGGACGCAGGTGGATCCACAAGATCCAAGCAGTTCCATCCACCTTACACCAAGTCCTGCGGTTCCCCGGACCCTAAGGCATCATGGAGCTCAGGAGCAACCAACTAGAAGCTCATAGATGCAATCAAGTCAACGCCACAACCACAGCCAAAACTTAGGTCGTCCAAGATAAAGATGTCCCAAAGCAGCAAGATCCTCAAGCTTCTAGCCCTCCAGTATCAACATCAAAAGAGCTTAAGGGGAAGCAAACGCAAATTGAACCAGGAGAAAAAGTCAATCTGGGGACAGAATATGACCTAAAATTTGTTTATGTAAGGGCTGATTTAGACCCCAAGCTCAAGGAGTAAATTGTCAAATTTCTATCTTTCAATAAAGATGTTTTTGCTTGGTCGTATATTGATATGCCAGGAATTGGGGCCACAAATTAAATGTAAATCCAAATGTCAAGTCTATCAAACAATGACCTAGGAAACTTGCACTCAAATTTCAAAAAGCCATCAACGAAGAGATAGAAAAGCTCAAAAATGTTGGATTCATAAGAGAAATCAAGTACCCGACCTGGCTAGCTAACATCGTAACCGTTCCTAAGAAAAACGACCAGGTACGACTCTGCATAAACTTCACCAACGTCAACAAACATTTCCCCAAGGACAACTTCCCCCTACCAAGGATTGACATACTGGTAGATCAAACTTACGGACATGAACTCCTATCGTTCATGGACAGATACAGTGGGTACAATCAGATACCACTTGCAGAGGAAGACCAGGAGAAGACGTCCTTCATAACCGAACAAGGAACGTTCTGCTACAACGTCCTACCATTCGGCTTGAAGAACGCCGGTGTAACCTACCAGAGACTTGTCACAAAAATGTTCAAAGACTTGCTGGGAGACACTATGAAAGTCTACATAGACGACATGGTAGTAAAAAGTGAAAATGCTGGAGATCACATTTCTCACCTACAAGAAGCCTTTGAAAGGTTGCGCCAAAACAAGATGAAGCTCAACCCAGCAAAGTGCGTATTTGGAGTAGCTTTAGGAAAATTCTTAGGATATCTCGTCTCACAAAGACGCATTGAATCTAACCCAGAACAAATATGAGCTCTCTTAGAGATGCCAGAGCCAACCTCCAAACAACAATTCCACAAGCTATTTGGCATGGTTTTAGCCATCAACTAGTTCATTTCACGCGTATCAGACAAATGCAGACCATTCCTGCAAATACTCAAGAAAGGCACCCCCGCCCGTCCTGTCCAAACCAAATGAAGGAGAAACACTGGGGCTTTACCTTGCAACTACCAACTTTGCCATCAGCTCAGTCCTCTTTTGTGAAAGTGAGGGAATCGAAAAGCCAATCTACTTCACCAACAAGATATTGGCAGATGCAGAAAAGCATTACTCAGCAATAGAGAAAATAATGTTGTCTTTGTTATACTCTACTCGGAAGTTCCGACCTTACTTTCAGGATCACATAGCATCAAGGTCATAACAGATGTACCAATAAAGCAAGTCTTGAGTTCTAACAACAAAACAACCCGCATGGCTAAATGGGCTGAAGAACTTGGAGAGCATCACATCGAATTCGTTCCCAGAACGTCTCGCAAAGGCCAAGTCATTGCTGACTTCCCGTCGAAGACGTCAACTGGGAACCTGAGCCCATCATTACATTCCATCAACCAACCACCCCAGACACATGACACCTTTATGTAGATGGAGCATGCAACAACAGCGGTAGTGGACTGGGGGATGTGTTAATTTCACTAGAATGAACACAGCTATAGAAGTCAATCAATATCGATTTTGCAACAACAAACAATGAAGCGAAATATGAATCATTGATCACAGGCCTCCGCATGACACAACAACTACAAGTCCAAAAGCTCAAGGCTTACAGTGACTCGCAACTAATCGTCAAACAGATCACCAAAGAGTATGTGACAAACGGAGCAAACCTAGCCAAGTATGCTCAGGTCATCAATGACATCATCAGTTCGTTCAAAACATTTTCCTTGGGACACATTCCCCGGGAAGATAACATACATGCCGACAGCCTGGCTTTCTTAGTCTCGAAAACCCAAGAGGCATGTCCCAACACAGTCTACATCGACATCCTGGAGAGGCCCGCTTACTAGCAAGAAAGTGTCAACAACCTCATAAACTTTCAACCCTCATCTGATAAAGAAATCACTCAATCTTGGATAGGCCCATTCCTAAAGTATATTTTACATGGTGAGTTCTCAGTAGAGGCAAAGAATGCTCGTGCAATACAATTTTGAGCTCCTAGATACACAGTAATCAAATGGATAATTTTTCCGTAAATCTGCAGGAGGACCCCACCTAAAATGCATAAATCCACGCGAAGGCCAACTTATCTTTAACGAGATTCACAAAAGTGAATGTGGCAACCATGCAGGAGCAAGATCTCTGGCTCACAAAGAAATCGCCCAAGGGTATTATTGGCCAGGCATACACATCGAGGCAAAGACATATGTTCTCAAATTCCACCAATGTCAAACATTTGGCCACAACTATCTCAGTCCAGCACGAGAGTTGATCAACATAGCCAGCCCATGGCCTTTTCATATGTAGGGTTAGACATCATGGGACCATTCATCCCACAAAAGAAAACATGACTCAAATACGTCCTAGCAGCCATAGATTAGTTCACCAAATGGGTGGAAGCCATCCCACTAGTTCAAGTCAAGGAAGTCAACGTCATCAACTTCATATGGACCAATATTATCACCAGATTTGGTCTACCCCACACCCTTGTCATGGACAATGGAACCCAATTTGATGGCACACAAGTCAAGGCATTTCTACAAAAATGGCGCATCACTCAAGCATTTTCTACACCTAGATATACGCAAAGCAATGGCCACAAATAAATCAATCAAAAAAAATCTCCAAAAGAAGTTGGAGAGCAAGAAAAGCAAATGGCCAGAGCAACTCGAGAACATTTTATGGGCATACAGAACAACAGCCAGAGCCAGTACCAACAAGTTTCCTTTCACACTTTGTTTCAGAACAGAAGCAGTCATACCATTAGAGCTCACAATCACAACCACACAATCCGATATCGTCGGATCAGGAGAAAATGATAACATCTTAGCCAAAGAAGTCGATCTCCTAGAAGAACGAAAGGAAACAACTGCTATATCCCTAGCTCGATACCACCAAACAATCCAACGATCTTACAACAAGAAGGTCGTCCCAAGATCTTTCCAAATTGGCGACCTAGTCCTCAAAAAGACGTTAGCACTAGCCAAGCTTGACCCAACATGGGAAGGCCCATACATAATTTACAAAGTCGTTGGAAATAGAGCATACTAGATCAAAACTCAGCTTGGTGATGTGCTTCCACGACCTTGGAGCACAACTCTACTCAAGCATTTTTTCTAGTAATTTATCTCCAGATGTATCAATCAAATGAATAAAATTTCATCAGCATTATGCGTATATATGTCATCCTTGCATTACGTGAATACCAAGCATCTTGCACGCGCTGCCGATCTAGGGTATCAAACTAGCCGACCTAGTAGCAACGCTAAGGTTAAGCGAAACTCAACTATAATTATCACGCAGTGGTTAATTATCAGTCAAATTCAATCTATGGTCCCCCAAAAAGACCACAATCAACTTAACACCAACGCCAGGATTAAACATGATTCAACTGTAATAGCCGCACAAAGGCCAATTATCAGTCAAATACAATCCCAGGGACCCCCAAAAGGACCCCAAAGTCAACTTAAGGCCTTCGAAAAGGTTAAGTTGGGCTAAACCATAATGGCCACTCAAAGGCTAATTATCGGTCAAAACCAAAAAGGAGTTTTTCCAAAGGCAACGTCTCAATCAATAACAAACTTAAGGACACAAAGAAACCTAGGTACCAACTACGCACATCGATTTATTAGGTCGTAAACAAACACTTACAACCTACAAACATCGTACGATCTAGCAAAACGTCACCGACCTGCAAGCATCTACTACTATGCAGCACAGATCATCAAACAACAAGTCAAAACATAGGAAAAACAATCACATTCATACAAGATTCAAACGCAATTTCAATTCAAAACAAGTAAGTAATTTAAATACTTTTTTTTACTTGAATACAAATTTGGTTAGATACTAGAGGCCCTCAGGTTATCCTAGGAAAACGACCTCAGCATCCCCATCAAAAATAGAAGTATCAGTATCAAAAACAAAAATATTTAAATATTGTTCAAAAAAATTTCATCCAAACATCAAATCAAATACAAGAAGATCAACATCAATCAACATGGGAAAGATACTCCATATTCAAGGGGTCCAGTTGACAGCCCTCTTCACTAACAAAGCCACAAGCTGGATCACCACTCCTATTCAACATGTCCGGTGGCAACATCTTCAGTTTCCTGAGCAGTTAGAGCAGCACCCTGGTCGGTTAGCAGGTCAGGTCGTCTACTATCATATGCAACAGTACTTTCCATAGCTACTGTTGCAGCCCCACTTTTAATCGACCTCTTGAGGGTTTTGTACTTACTTTCTAGCTCCATGAAATCATCTACCAGAACATAAGTATCACCGCTCTCTACCAAGTCAACCATGTCATTATATTTATTCTGAGCTCGCCCAACAACGGCCTGCGCATTCTTGCACTCAGTAATCCAGTGCTGAACCTCCACCTTTGAAGCATCAAGCGATAGTTGTAGCAAAGCCACCCTCCCAACCAAACCCCCTACCTATGACCTCAGCCCACTCCACCTCTTGAACAGCCAGCAGCTTGTCATAGGCCTCCTTGGTAGCATCCAGCTCTTTGCACAGGTTGGAGATAGTGGCCATCTTGTTCAGCTTCCTGTACATGGCTAGAACCTGACAAAACCAACAAAATAAGTCAGATCGGAAGGAAACTTGCAAAACACAAAATAGAAACTCATATCAGAAGGATACTTACGAAGCACAGGGGAGTGATCCATATCTCTCAGGTTCACCCCCAAATCCTTCCCAGTCTCCAACTAGTGCCTATCTCTATCCAGGGCAATACTCTCCAGTACCCCCCTAGCAACTAGTGATGACTTGAAACTACAGTCCATGTTCTTCACTTGCTTGGTCAATCTACTCACTGGGTCATAGTTGGTGACAAACCTGTCCAGAACTTTAGACTCACCAGCCTTGTCACCTGGAGCCGCACTCCCCGACCCCTTACACTTCTGGGTAGCTGGCTCAGTCTCACTAGCTTTCTTCTTGCCCTGGCCATCAGCCAGCCCCACATCAACAGCCAACTCCTTCATATTCATCCTCTTCAAATGAGCCCGACTTGAAAAAGAACGACCTTCCTCCACATCAAGTCGTTTCTTAGACTCAGTTCAGGTCCTCTTCGCCCCCTTAGTCTTAACCACCTCAGAGCGCCTCTTCAGCTGAAGCCTCTAGAAGGAGCAAGAGAATCACCACTTCCACCTACACTACGACCAGCTCGGTCACCATCACCCCCCTCAGAACATCTAGAAGCAGAACAGCTATCAGCAGCTCCTCGAGATGTTCTCACTCCATAAACAGGTGCCCTCTTGTGGCTCTCCCTCTCCATCTTTGTATCCGAGCTAGAATCAAAGATGTCAAGAACAAGCTTACGTGCCCTCTTCTTCTACTCAGCTTTCTTCTTATTAATTTTCGCACCACCTCGTCTCTTGAAGTAGTGCGCAACCTCCCCCAACAAGGGCGCCTTCTCTTCCAATGTCAGCCTCGCAAACTCTTTAATCGCCCCCGTAGACGAACGATCCCAAATTACGACCTCTGCAAAACAAACAAATATCAAAACGTCATCATAATAACTTATAACCAAAACAAACGACCTACAACCTACAACATAAAAACAACCCACATCAAATAAATGACCTACCATCAGTCATCACACTATGATTCTCCACCTCACATCGAGGAGGACAATAATTCCCCACAACCAACAGAGGCCTACGCCACCACTCCTCCTTACTCACACCAATAATCACCGGTGATTTATCTTTCATCACTTGAAAACCAAAGTTCATAGCAGTGGAGATTTTCATAGAGAAATGTTCCAGAATGTCAGACAAACAGATATTATAACCTCTGAGTCTCAACAAATCCAGCACGTGAAACACCCTCCAACTATTACCCACAAATTGCACGGGTGCCTTACCACAAAAATTCAGAACATCGAAAGTCAAATGTGAGAAAAGGCAACCTCAACCCCACCTTTAGTTGGTCATACGTAATTACAACCCCACCATCTCGAGGCACATAATCCCAGCCAAACATATTCTTCTCACCACTCAGATTGTATATCATCAGGTCGGGGCTATCAATCCAAAACTCCCTTCTCAAGTCCCAAAAGTTATCCCACACTAACCTAGGCACCGCCATGTCAGTCATAGTCTCCAATGAAGAAGACGATGACACCTTACCTCCACTACGTGCCCTAACACCATCATCCCCATCACTTACAGTTCTCTCTCTCCACTTCCCCACTCAAACTATCACTAGTAATTGACATTGCAAAAACAAAAGAAGCAAAGAGATCAAATTTTAAAGTTCAAAAAGACGCACCTGAAGACGAAAACTCAAAAAGTTTTTTATTTCTTTTTTTTCTCTGCTTTTTCTTGACTCGTGTTGATATAATGAGAAATGAGAAGCCACCGCAAGACCCTAAACCCTTCAGCTGCACAAACCTCGAAAAAGACAAAACGTTTGGGTTTTCCCACATAACTCAATCATAACTCACCCACAAACCGC
This sequence comes from Coptis chinensis, assembly GCF_015680905.1. Taxonomy (NCBI): domain Eukaryota; kingdom Viridiplantae; phylum Streptophyta; class Magnoliopsida; order Ranunculales; family Ranunculaceae; genus Coptis; species Coptis chinensis. The sequence continues at coordinate 17,684,400 of NC_141456.1, read as the reverse complement.
CGTGATTTTTTGGCAATGGGTCAGATCCAACTATTCTCGCACATTTTTCCAAAAACCATTCAAAAAATAAAAAACCCAGCTGACAGACACGTGTTAAAAAGCTTTGTTTTATCTTTTATTTCCATACCACAGCTGTCCAAACAATAAATAAAACAAAGGGGTTGTGTAAGTACCCTCCGTTCTACATTCATATAACTACAACATACGTGTCCACAACCCAGGCCGTATCTCCATCAGCTCATACCACATGATCCGAGTACGTCATAATGACCCAGACTCAGGTCGTTCCAAATCTCAGTTACAGCCATATATGGAAGGAAATCATTTAGCGCAATCCTGGAGCTCAGTCAAACGCACCAATCAATGAGGCATTTACTTTGTAACATCAAGAGTAATTGCGAATTATCAAGATAGCACACAATATGGATCTACACTTAATAACGGTCTGAAGCAAATAAAGAAAGTCAACTCAAACATCTATAAGTAGAGATAGATGAACTCCGTAAGGTTTGATTCAAGTTTACCCCAAGAAACTTGATATGTAGGCAACACTTGTCCCAAATATGAGTGCAACCATTCCTTATCAAACATAACATCAGGTCGTTGATCCCAAAACACAAACCTCTACAAAGTTGAAAGTAACTCAATAGAACGCAAGTATGGACCCGGCCTTGTGTTGAAACACAATCTTTCATCGCGTATCTGGCTACAAAGCTCTTTCTGCATATTTTTCTTCAAATCCAAATACTCCATCATATTGCGAGTTATCGGACACCACTGATTTAGTTATTTAGAGAGAGAGAGATACATAAACTTATATTTAAAATATCACCTGTCTTAATTAAAGAGAGAGATGTTTAACCTCAGAAAAATCTAAGGGAAAGAAAGTAGATAAGATGATCGGCATGCAACAGGCCTTTCCAGATGTGTCTATTAAAACGACCTCTATCTCCCGATAGTGGGATGTTGATACTCGAATCCATCCCTTGTGAGCCAAATAGCCAATGAGTGGGGGTGTGTACTAGCAAATATAAGACAATGCTAGTTAATTTACATACCTGTTGATATGCAATCACTTTTTCATTTTCTATTATGTTTTGTTATGAATATACAACTTAATTGTACTTACTCTTTACCAATTACCAAACTATATAAACCTTTTGTCTTGTATGTGTTTTGTACGTGTCTTGTACTTTTTAGTTAAATTCGAGCCTAGTGTAGATACACTATATCCTTAAGACAGATTTTCCCTCTCACGATACTTGAAGGTTGATGGGAAATTGTCTCCCAAGATAGAATGAATTTTCTTCTATAGAAAGCTAGCACTTTAATTCTATAGAATCAGCGAACACAACATAATATTTAACTAAGAATAGAGGGAGAAGAGAAAGATCATAACTCTGTGTGATCTAGTGTGTTTTTCTCTCCAAATTCATCCACTATTTATAGGTGAGTAGTGCCTCTTCGAAACAACACAATGACTCTTGGGAAAAAGTAAGCAACTCTTTGAAAAGTCACATGTTTTGAAAGGACACACCATTTCGACATAAAATACTATTTTGAACCAGTGCCTATTTCGAAAGGTCACACCTTTTCGGCATGATGCACTGTTTAGAACCAGTGCACATTTTGAAAGGTCACACCTTTTCGGCATAATGCACTATTTCAAACCAGTGCACCCTTTCAAAAAAGTTTTCTCACTTTACGTACTGTTTCAAGAGAAACCCATTTCATCTCAATGTGGGGTAACTTGGGAGACAAATTACTCATTCATATCTTAATGGATTTGTGCAAATCCATTTTTCTAACACTTTCATATATTTTCTTCTTGTTGGAACGATCTATATGTCTAAATACAGTGTAATGGTGGCAAGAAATGAATCCAATATGTGCACAAAACAACTATACATTTATTCTGCATGGTGGGTGACGCTTATGGCATTGCATGTATATATGTCGTGATCCAGTGTAGTAAATGTTGGGCTAATTGCTAATATGCCTATACGCGAGTCCTTTCAAACCTTATCTACTTAATAGGCCCAAATCCAGGCCTTTTCCCATCGATAAGGCATCCCTGTCAAAAGTGTCTCTCCACGTAAGGGTGAGCAGTGAGTAGTGTACCACTGGAAGAAGACATCGTTACATTTGAGCCGCACTAGAGTCCGCTTTGGCAAGAGCCTTGTGCACTGCGGCAGTGGGCTAGTCATGCTTCACCTAATCTAGTTGTGACATTTTAACATGGGTGGGGTTATAAATTTTACGCACAACACCCACTTAAAGTGTTTGTTTTATTTGGACAAGATTGCCCCTGTATATTGTTGATCACACCCACGTCTATTCACTCACCTCATCTCATGTTTTAATTTTTTATGCTAACAAAGATAACAACTAAATATGATTAGAATTTGATCTAACTTTCAATCTGAGCAAATATTCATCATAATATGAATTTTATAATTAATGAATCATGTAATTAGTTAATTTTGTTTAAATGCGTTCTTGTTTTGTTGGATAAATTGAATTCTTGGAAGTCGTTGAGCAAGCAATTGTCTTCTTGGTGATTTCCATTAAGATTAGTAGTTAATTATGTTCTATATCAACCAAACAACGTATGAGTTCTTCTTAGCTTGTTGTTGAAGAATTAAAACAAATGATGGAACACCACTCTGGCCAACTATTCTTGATAATGAAAAGTGAAACAACTATTACATACCTTAATTTAACAAAATTGGAGAAAGAATATTTTTGATTTGCCTTTCTTAGTTTACATACCTTAATTTAACAAAATTGGAGAAAGAATATAATTGTTAATTGAGAAGACTTGTGGGGGCGCTGGTTTTTGAAAAAGGTCATGTTATTAACAGACCTCATTTTGTGTTGGGCATATCCCGACCAAATTTGGGGTCTGTAATTATGTTGGGCACAACATAGAGTGGACACACCCCTATTACCAAATCCCGAACAAAAATAAATCAAAAAAACTGATTTCTCCATCTCTTTCTTTATTATAAAATAATAAATAAGTAACTGAAATCTTGTTTGTCATCGTTTAAACCATTGTCGCATTTTTATCTTGGGTCATGTTATTGATAGAGAAAGGCTAAATAGGTTGGCAACAGGTTAACTTGATGTAGTGAGGGGACATTAGACATACAGAAATAACATATGGAATTAACATACATAATCCAAAAGCGGACTTGCACATTACTCTAAGGGCTGATTTTTAGTAGATATTATCTCCCTACCATGGATAGTATCTCTACAAAAAATCAGCTCAATCGGATGTGTCTAGTCTTGTCAAAAGAGTGTTAAAATTCTGGACCATCAGATAAATTTATAATTTGAACTCAATTTTTGGTAGGGTTAGACATGTTCAAATGAGCTGTTTTTTTGTGGAGATGATCTCTATGTTGTGGAGATCACATCTCCAGAAATGAGTGTTTAGTTCATTATGTAAATAGGTCGGACTGCGTATGTCAATTCCAGATGTCGATGTCGATATATATATATATATATATATATATATATATATATATATATATATATATATATATATATATATATATCCTTATATAAGTTAACTTTAAAATAAGTACGTAAATAAAACTTCACCTACCAAATGAATTTAAACCTATTTTTTTGTGGATATGATATACTCAATATTAAGATCATCTCTACAAAATTTCAGCTCATTTGGAAATATCTAACATTGGTAAAAAACGATTACAAAAATTCAATATTTCTGGACCGTTAGATTTCTTTTTAAAGATGACAACAATTTTTATCTATATTAAAGGTTTCCAAATGAGATGAAATTTTGGGAAGATAATTATTATGGTGAGTGCTTCATAACCACAAAATATTAACTTTGAATTCATTTTTTAGGTGAAGTTTTACGTACGTATTTTTTTTAAGTTAACTTAAATAGCTACTTTTTAGAGAATTACTATTTTTTTTTGGTCCGCCCAACACAAAATGGAAGGTGCCCATAGCAAGTACCTTTTGAAAATATGGTGGGTTTATTGGTAAAGTGGGTGCAAATTCTTTGGCTGGTGGATTTAGTGCATAAATTGGTTTAGTAAGTAATAAGGTGAGTATGGATATCATCACCCTTTAACATTACTCATACTCTAGTACAATGAGACTCCTAGCTAGTTAGCTTCTTGGCTCTGCTTCTCATATGCTCCTTCACTCCAAACAAAGTAGATATGATCCCATAATGCCCATATGTAGTTGCATAATTAAGGCCTTCAACTTAACTTGATAGACCCAAGCACTCGGCATAAGTTGCATAATTGATGGGTTACATGTCAAATCATGGATCATGGTTAGCTCATCGAACCTAGCTCCTATACCAACTAGAATTATGTGGATTCAATGATCCTTATTGTAATATACATTAAGCGAAGAAATACTAGAGACTACACTATGGAAGACTTGCTTGTAGAATAAGAAGGAGAATTATCTACTTAACAAAACAGGGCGGTCTTGATAGCCTACGGCTGGGATTCAATATAAGAGGGTATAAATCTAGGGTCCCCAATGCGCCACAATATGAGAGAGAGAGCCCATTATAAATTAATTTGGATATTAATTAGAAACTTAACTGTGGTAATAAACGGCAGAAACCCTTCGTGTACTATGCTTAGCTTATCCTTTTGTTCTCTTTTCCCCTCCCAAATAGTGTGCACCTCCTTTGTCTCTCTTTCATCGTCCGCAATTGAAGAGATTCTACAATATGTTTATTTTTGGAAATGGGTTAATCTCCTAATTGAAATTGGTCTCAAAGCCTAAACCTTTAAGTCATGATTCTTCTCAGGTAATCTCTCTTTAAAAAATTAAAATTATATATTTCCGGATTGACCAAACTTTGGTTTTCTTTGCAGAGAACCAAAGAATATGGATCCCTGTATTGTTGTAATAGATGACTCGGCTATGCTTTGAGTATGGATCTAATTGTCGCAATGCTACTAAAACTGTGCAATTTTCGGAGGTATATTGAGACTTTCTTTTGGTTGGGTTATCGTATTTATCCATTTTTATCCATTAGGATCAAATCAAAGTAATCTATATTTTGGAATAACAAATTGTAAACTATTTTATTAGATATCCCACCTTTCTTATGGACAACTTGAAGGAAATATAATTTCTAACAAAATTCTCGCAGCCAAGCTACAAGTGTTATGAATTCTATCGCTTCAAACTATATTCCTCTTTTTTAATCATTTTAATTAATCTTTTCGTGTTGTCAGTTCACCATTGCATCGTTTGGAGAATAAGCACGGTTGGAGCAATATTTTAAGCCAATTGTCAAAGGTAACTTTTATTCCATGCTTTCATTTTGAGAATGCTTCATTTTTTTCGTGCAGTTAGTTCATATTAGCAATCATGTAGCATGAATCCAATATTTATACAACGTTATAGGATTGTATGTGGTAGATGCATCCATTGAACTAATTTTCACTGCCTCAAATCTTGATTATAGCTGTACAAAGTGTTTGTGCTATTGTGGGAAAAGGGTTATATGGTATTACTTTGAAGTACATGATTGATTTTAGTGCCTAAATTCTGAAGTATGAAAGACAAGATTGATTTTGGTGTTGCATATAGTCGAAGTTTCGCATATTTTGCCTTGATTGCCTATTATATTATTATATGCCTATAATGGCGGTTTTTGTCGATACCATTGTAGTTTAGAAAGATCACTATCACATTGGAAAATTGCAACGTTAGCTGCATGTGTTACTCACCTGTTTGCTATTTCAGATTTCAGTTGCTATAAATTCATTGGTTTGTCCTGGTTTATAAACAATGGTACCATGAATATCAACTCTATTATCCAATTATGCTCAAGTCTATTGGTAACGTAGTCTATTAGTAACGTTGCAAGTCTCATTGGCTTGCTCTTTTGAATTTGTCATTACTATTTGTATTTTTCACCTGTGAAGTAATTACATATCTTTGTGACTTACTTAACAATCTGTATCTGTTCGGAATATAGGGAACGTTAGAGCCAGTGCAAACACATGAAGAACAACTAACAAGCATGGTGTGGGTGCAGAGTAGACAAAGAAAAAGACCTTGCATCTTTCTGAAGAATCAAAGTCTAAAGTGCAAAATGAAAATGTAAGTTTTCTTTAATGGAAGTGACATGCTCCCTTTGTGCCTTTTGCCTAGTAAATTCATATACGAACAAAGTGAAAAACAATATATTGGACCATTCAAAACACTTCCTACTTTAAATATATATCTTTAATTTAGCTAATGCATATAACTATCAACTTAGCAAAACAAAGCTGTTTTCTGACTCGCGGCTGGGATTGAGTTTCAGGGGTATAAATCGAGGGCCACCGTTCCGCCATGCAAATTAGGAATTAATTATAGAGGTTAAAAACCCTTCGTATGCAAACCTTGGATCACTTCCTCTTAATTATGGTAACAACACGAATAGAAAACCTTTCCTTTTCCTCTTGATCGAGCTCCACAATAATTGTTCACTTCCTCTTCCCCACCCCCTACACGCACACACAGATGCACATAGTGGAAGAAACTTCTCCAAACCGGCCTCTCTCACTATCTGACTCATGCCCTAACGGCAGTGAATCAGTTGCTAATAAAAAGGCGTAGGATAATGGTAATCAGAAATTAAACCCGAGCATCAGTTACTATTTTTTTTTCTCTGATCAACTCTTTTTCTTTTTGTCTCTCTTTAGAATTGTAATGTTCAAATTTGGTTGAACGCTTTTGCAGATCGGGTCCTCCATCCATAAGGTACGTTTTCGTTCTCTTCTCCTCAAGTATTTGATCTTACATCGGAATATTTTGTTGATCAGTAATCTTACATCGGAACAATTAAAGTTTTTAGGGCGTTCTTTCTTTTGTTCTTCATCGCTACTTCATCAAAGTATTTCTTTTCTTGCAGGTCTACTGATCTCTTTTGTGTACTTACTTTAGAATTTGATAAATTTATGGGTTTGATAAATATTTGTAGTCTTTGGGAAACGCAAAAATTTTGATGTCTCCATGGAGAAGAGAACGAAAATTGATTCGACTTTCGTTCAATTAGTAACGATGTCAGGAAGGGTCTTCATAAGGTACAACTTGAGATTTTTTTTTCCCTAAATTCAGTAATTGATTTTTATGGGTTTTATTTAATTGTTCTACTTTTGTTTCATTTCATCCAAATTTTAAACTTTATTTGTTACATAGCTCCTTCGACACAGTACATCGCTAAAAATGTGAACTCTACATTTGAATGTGTTTCTATGATTGGTTCTTCATATAATTTTTGTTGGTTCAACTTTTGTTTCAATTTTGGTTGGGTGTAATGCATAACTATAAATGGTTGGATTTGGTGTTTAGTGAACTGTCAAATAGTTGTTTGCGTAAAGGTCGAAGAGAATGCATAAATGAGCTATGGGGGTTCTACGTAACTGAGCTAAGCATTCTATGTTGAGTTTGAGTTTGTCAATCCATTTTTGTGTGGTCGTTTTTGAATTTTAATTTTTTGCTCAATGGTAAATCAATGTTCAAGAGTAAAAGAGAAAAAAAACCAAGGAATGGAGTTACACAAAGGAAGTCCTTTGATTGTAAATCCGTGACTCAATTACTAAAGCAATTTGTCACCTCTGTCCATTGATTTTTGGTCTGTATATATAGTGATGTTTTGGAAGAAACTGAAAATACATTATGTTTATAATCGTTTTTTGGGAACCCGATGTGTGCATGAGATTTGGGTATTTTCACATTCGTTCAAGACTTTCATTTTTCATTTCTATATTGACTTTACTTCTCCTTTTGTGATTATCTTTTGCAAGACTTTTTCCTAGCGCGAAGGTTCCTTTTCCAAAGATATGAACTCCAGATAAGGTGAAACATCTTGCGTTCGATTCCCACCTTCATAGTAGAATCTATCATCATTGTGAGCTTTCATGCTTTTCTATATTTATCTGTTTGATTTTTTCATTTTCACTCCCACTTGCACTTAATGTGGAATTGCAGTGTTATTATAGTGTCAGGTTTTGGAATATTTTTCATATTTGACAACTTAGTTGATTACGTGGTTTGATAACTCAAAATCAAAAGGTAGCATTCTACTTTTTTGAATAGTCTAATTGCTAATTCATTTTTGCCCCGCCTAATATGCAAACCATAGGCATATAATCACCTTTTGATGTCAAGGTGTATGGACACTTATATCGATACATCATGTTACTGTTTTTTTCCTGTGTTGGCTAAAGAAAATTCACTGATGACCGAGTAGCTTAATTAGAAGATCATACTGGGGAAACTTCAAATGATCTCGACACTTGAGTGTTTACATCCATTAATAGTTAGCTTAGCATTGGACGTTGAAGGGGCTTTGGAGAAATGATATATATTGGCACTTAAGTTTCGTTTCATATAGTATTTGACTTATAAAGTTATGGATTATGTTTTTCACTAAATAATGACACATGCTTTAAGCCTTTAACACACATTTGGTCTTAATTGGTTTTTTAAGTTTTAGTTGCTTCGTCATATTTTGTGTGTAATGAATATATGCCAATTCAATTAAATATTTTTAAAATGAATTGAATGAATTATGCTTTGAAACCCATACCGCTTAAAAAGAGTCAACTCTCCAAGTCTCTTGCATAACTCCCATAAAGAAGTACTAATGTTACTATAGTGCCACCAAAGCGTGTGAGTTGGATTAGAAATTAAATGGGATATTAATCATAGAATATTAATCGTGAAAATCTTTATTATAAGCCTTTCGTTCACTCTCCCAACCCATTAGTTCTCATCGAAACGAAGTGAAGAAGAATATATTCTTCTTTCGCCTCCTACTTCTTCTTCTTCCTATTTTTTATGTTCCTATTGAAATATGCAGGGATGCGACGCTGTTTTTGTTACACCAAAAGCTCAGACAATCGATATTGCTCATGCATGGGTGATGGTGATTTCTAAGGCCCGCATCTTATTTAGTTTTTTTTTGAATTAATTAAAGGTCTTAAGTGGATTAGGAATTAATTAGGAGTTTTAATTGTGAAATTAAACAAAAAAAACCCTTTGCCTCTTACCTCTTCTCCTTCCTCACACCGTTGTACTGGGTCATTCACTCTAGAATTTTTCTTTCCAAAATCCTTCGGTCTCCCATCTCTCCAAGAAATGGAAAGCATCTCTCCTAATCAGTTCTTATTGGAAGCTTGACTCAGGTAAGTCTTCTCTCTTTCCTCTATCGGTATGTGTTGTAAAGAACTCTTCTTATCCACTCTTCTCTTTCATGAATTTGCAAATCTCATTCCCCAAAAAAATGGCAAGACTACCTAAATCTAATTTAAGGGTGGGATTCAATTTAAGGGTGGATAAATCTAATGGTGTGAGTGAGATTACGAATTAAATTCTTTGAGGCCTGTAAAAACCTTTCGTTTTCAACGCAGTTTTTTAACCCATCGTTTCCCCCATAAATGAGTGTTCTCACTCCTCAATTGTTCATTTTCATTCTCATCAAAGCACCAGGTACCTTCTTTCTCCATTCTCTTTTTTAAGCGTTATATTGCTAAATGAGGTACTCGAAATTGTCAAATTGAGTTTATCATGAGGGCAGATGAAGCCATTTTACAGCGTCTAGATGCCCCTACTAGGGCTCCGTATTAGCCTATTTCTGTTGAGGGTAGGAGGTTGGAAATAAACTATGTTCTATCAGCTCCAATATATTACCATCCCCATCAAGTCTTACTTCTGCTTTAATTTATAGATCAATTGCACTCATTCCTCACTTTTATATTCTTTCCAATTGTGACTGCAGGAGATCGTCCACCTACTAAGCTTCATGTTCCTATTCCAATCTCACATTCCACAAAGAATGATGAGGTAACTTAGGATAATTTTTTTGTTAAGAGAAGTGGCATTAACTATCTCTTGGTAAAACACATTCACATGTTAAAGTTTTCATTTTACAATCTCCTATTTTATGCAGCTGAAAGAAATTGTTGCGAACTATTTTAGTATCGTAACGATCCGATCCACCATGTACTTTTCTCATTTGTGTTAACGCTCATACAATGCCATGAATGTTCTGTGTTATATGAGAAAGCTAATATTAGAAAGACCTGTCTAGATTATAAATATAAGCACAGGTGCACAATCTTATATTTTTTTGTGATAAAATAATGATTTGGTTCATGTTCCATTTTTACCTGTAGAAAACAATTGGTTCGATTCTGTAGATCTGTAAAATGTGGTCAGTGTGACGATCAAGATTCATTTACAAGACAGGTCCAGTTATGAGGATGGTTAAGATTCACAAGGGTCTAGAATTGCCTCATCTGATTTTCAGTGAATAAGGAGTCTTAAAAATTTAACGAAGACCCTACTCGGTATCCCAAAAATGGATAACCATCAAAATTTTCTCTCATATTTACTCTTCCATTTCTCTAGCTATTCCAAGAAAAGAAGCAAATGGATTCTTGAGTCAAATATTGTCATTAATTTGTGCTGTGTATTAGGTCTCGATTCATCCACAAGAGCTGAGTGAACAAGGCCATATTCTTGAGGTTGTTATTGAAGCTGCAGTAAGTGCACTTATTAATCTGAAGGATAGTTTGAATGACTGGGATGACAAAGTCGATTTCAAGGGTATAAATCGATGGTCGGGATGAGTGCCACGATGACAGCCGTACAGCGTGGTGAGTTGGATTAGAAATTAATTAGACTCTTAATTCTAAAATTAAGGCAAAAAAAAAAACCCCCTTCGTTTCTCCAAACTTACCAACCAAAAGAAATCAATGTCGTTTGGGATTAGAAATTAAAGAAATTAATTGGGAGTCATAATTAATTGTGAAACCTTCGAGCAATAGAAACCTTTCGCTCTCCCCCATATTAAAAAGCCTCTCCAATTCCCCCTTCTCTCTCAAATTAACCATTCATTTTTCTCAGTTTTGTATTGAAGTCGCGTTCTCACTTCTCAACTGTTCAACAGGTAATCAACAAACGATTTCTCTATTATCTTTCTCATCTGTGGAACCAGGTACTTGCTCCATCTCTCTTTGCCAGCATCAATAGGCAGGTATCTCCTGTCTCATTTTATTATATCTTAAATGTTATATTGGTAAAAGAGAAATCTGAAATTCTCAAACTGAAATTTTCATTCTTTGTTCATTTTTTATTATCAGTTTTGTGCTTCATCTATGTGGGCGATTCCACATCAAATTGAAGTGTTAAAGTAGGATATTCATAGCAACATAAATTCAATGGTAATTCTTTTGGGGGTTTTAAAATATTTTAATATTTGTCTTCCCATCTCTCTTAGTAATTCCCTTTCCGTGTAAGATTTTTTAACTTGCTGCTTCATTGATTCAAGTTTCTGCAAGTCAATTGAAAGGTGTGGTTTGACAATGGAAGCAATGGAATAAATTGTAAGATCTTCATTGCCACGTACAAACATTGTTATTTATAGAGTTTTCATTGAACAACTAATTTATTGTATACACAAATTTTTTTTTCTTTCTTAATACTATCTATAGCTTCATTTTGTGAGTGTCCAAGTAATAGAGGGGCGGATTTTGAATCGCATCAAACTCTGAAAAATGTACAGAGCTTCCCAACGATTAGTATCTCCATCAGCCAACCCCTCTCTCCAAATTATCATTGCTAAATGCTCTCCTTTTGCACTTTTTCTTTCTGCGTCTTCGCAAAGATGGTCTTTTTTGAATTCACGTAAGTTCTCTTTCTGCTCCTTCTATCTCTTTTGGAAGTTTGAAGATTACTTGATTATACTGATAAAAAACCACCAAGGGTCTTTCTACTCTTTTCTCTAACTCATCTCCTTTAATTTCATTCGCACTTGTTGATTAGCGCATTGCATGGCAAAGAAACATTCTTGCGTTCATGATTATAGTTTCTCACTGTCTCCTTCGACGAAAAGAAAAAGTGTGTCTACTCTCCCTCTCTCTCTCACTTTCCTTGCATGGGTAGTCAAAACCTCACTGTTGTCTTATTTTTTCTTAGTCCAAGTTACTTAAAGAACGATTATATATTTTGCTATTTTGGAATTTGCAATTGATTAAGAAGGGTGATGTTGTGATACCTTAACACTTTAATACATGAAATTAATCCAATCTAATTTAGTGTTTTCTTGAACCTGCAATATTTTAGTGCATGTGGCAAAGGTTGTAGCCGATTGGTTGTATGCATAACTATATTTCGTTTGAGCACTTGGTGCAAGTCATTAATCTTATTCACCCGGAATGTGTTCATCTGAAATCTTAAGTTGTTTCACATGCTAATTGTATGCCACCTAATAAGAATTTTAGTCTTTCCAATTCTACGTTTAGTGTTATAGGTTGATTTTTCCTTCTTTGTGATTGAATTTGGATTTTGAATTTACTCATGCCGATTTCTTCAAAGCGTACGAGTAGAGATTAAAATTTGTGATGCTAACTTTTGTGATGCACACGCTAGATGATGATGGCCGGATTTGAATGCAAATTCTTGAGGGTTTAAAGTTGTACCCATTTCTGTAGTTGGTTGATTCTTAAAATTTGATATTGGTGCTAGGTTTGGAGTCATGGTTAATTAAGCGCTTTGGATTGAAGGGAAAATGATGTTAAGGGAGAAGGGGAGCTACCTAAACAATAATGAGTATCATAATGAAAAGAGTTATCACTGTTATTGGAATTCTCAAGCTAGATGTGGCTAAAGTTTATTAGAACATGGTTAAGGTCGAAGCTGATCACAATTGTACTTTGAAAATGGTGTTAATGATGCTGTGACACTTTGCTGTTAGCAAGCTACTTTGTGATGTTTTGGGCTTACTTGATTCTTATTTTGTTTCAATGTCGTTACCTGGTTAAGTTTTATTTAGCTTTACTTTGACTTGCTTAGGTCTTACATACCTTAACAACCAAATCTTCAGGCAAAATCCGCTTCTAAAGTCTGACCAGTTAATTGTTGAGAATCTGATTGGCAAATATCGTATGTGATGAATTGAGGGAAATCTCATGTTTCTAGCATGTGCTATTAAATTAGCGATATTCTGTGTTTTAGGTTTACAATGTGGGGAAGTAAAGAATGTAGGAAACTAATCTGTAAGGAAGTCCATGTACTCCTTTGTAATTCTAAGTGAGTTGGATTAGCAATTAATTACATTCTTAATTGTGGAATAAATGGCAAACCCTTTGGTCTTCCACTCCACCTCTCCAAGTTCTCAACAAAAGAAAAAAACTGATCACTTCCAACTTTGCAAGTACTGAAACTCTCTTGCGTTCTCTCTCATCCTCAGTTCGACTGTCATCGTCAATCTCATGTAAGTAACTCTCTACACTTTCTCCAAGAGCCTTTTGGTTTTTGACGTTTTCAGTGATTGTATTGTTCTTTTTGAATGATGAGTTATGTCCGAATTCTATTTCTCCTTTCATCAGTCTATTGTATGAATTGATTTCATTACTGGATTCATGGATTCCCTTATATTATTTCCATTCTTTATTCTTTTGCATGAATTGTGTGTTTCTCAGATCCAATGTAAATTTCTCGTATGTTTCCATTGATGATAAGTTTCATTTTGGAAATCAGATTTTCTTTTGTGTTTTTTCTGTCTGTCTTTCTTTAATTGCAATTTTTATAGTTCGATGTTTGCATCAGTGAAACCTTCGTCAAGCCAAGGTATTTCTTTCACTTTTAATATAAATTTAATCAAACTGCAATCTCAGCTGCACCATGGAATAATTTTGGTACCTTTAGCAATTATATGTTTTGACTGTGGATCATCCCTTGCAATTTTATTTGGTTTTAGCTGGTGGTATTTCAGTTGGGGATTTTGCTACGGACAATGACTTCAATTCCACCAAAGGAACATATGGTGCAGGTATAACATATGTGAAATAGTAGTTAACCATAATCGTGATTTTCGTGTGTGTTTGTTTATTTACCTATTCATAGCAAGTAAATTGTTACTCTTAATGAGGTTTTCAATGATCATATAGATGGCAGTGGAGACTTCAATTGTTGAAGACGACAAAGCTTCAAAGTGAAGTGGCAAAGTTAGTCCTAGGTGAGCAATCTTCAGAGCCTAATTAGATGGCAATAATTTCATTGGTCATTCAGCAAGAAGTTCTTAAACTCTCAAAACAAGTAGATAATTTTGGGATTCTGGTAGCGTGAATATATGGCCATTAGATTTGTCGAGCATACTATCCAATTTTGTTATACTTCATAGTTGGTGGATATAAGGATGTCCGATGTACTTGGTATATTTATTTCATAACCATAGTTGTAAGGTGTTGAAGTGATCCGAGATTAATGTGAGGCTAATGGAGGTCAAACCGGGAGCTCAGAATGTCTAAAGAAGAAATATCTTTGTTTTTTAATAAATACTAAATTTTTTTTAACATGTCTTAGTGCTAGCCATATCTTGGAAAGAACTGTGATACATGAGTTGTGTAGTTATCTTTATGGGTTAGAGTTTCTGTTGGAACTGCTGTGCTGTAATTTATTCAATGTATATGGAATTGTTTTGGGTTCTAAGACAAAAGTCGTACATCGTGTGAGATTAATTGGGATGGATTCCTCTTTTTGTTTGGGTTTGTATTAATGCAACGGTGGTTAATTGGGATGATTGAGGATCATCCCTTGCAATTTTGTTTGGATTGGTTAGTAGCTCTAACCTGATTTTATGAACTTCTTTAATTGCCAAAAAAATTTAGTGCAGTTTTGTAGCCCAAATTTTAAATCTAAATGCGAGGCCAGCATCAATAATTTATTATGTTGCCTAGAAGCGAACACGCACAATGGCTGCTTATAGCCATGAGTAACTGATCATTATTGTGTATGTGTGATTTTTTTTTGTACACGGTTAGGCAACATAATTTTAATATTTTATTTTCATCCCATAATGCTTATGAATGATCCCTACAGTTTATTCTATATGTGTATTCTACTATGGCAGACACTTATGGCTGTTGATGATGCGAAGTACTTTGCTATGATAAGTGACAAGTTGTTGTTGATGCTAATATTCTGTTATGACAGGTTGTTGTTGATGCTAGGTACAACGGAAATAAGGAAGACGCCAATGATTGTTTCAAATCCTAGCTTGAAAAGTTCAAGAATATTAACTAAACCTGTTGAAGCTTCAGGTTTTGCGGGGGTAATCCCCCATACATTTATTCTATATATGTGTACTGCTATGGCAGACACTTATGGCTGCTGTTGATGCTAATTACTTTGCTATGACAAGTGACAAGTTGTTGTTGATGCTAGGTACGACGCCAGTGATTGTTTCAAATCCTAGCTTGAAAAGTTCAAGAATATTAACTAAACCTGTTAGAGTTTCAAGTTTTGGAGGGTAATGCTCCCCTCCTCTTCTCTGTTGTTTAAGTATATGTTTGACTTTGAGACAAAAAAAAGGTTATATAAGGCACCCTTAATGAACCTTGGAGTTGTAGTGTCTTGCATGAGTGAAATTATTTCTCCTTTTTTATAAAAAAAAATGATGCATATCACAATTATCTATTTTCTAGGTGCGGCCATAACTTCTAGCAGGCATTTTATGTATTTTATGTTGGTTACCGACTCGGTCTCTGTAAATAACCACTACCATGTTTTCACCAAGAATTAAAATTTTCACGTCTATGTATTAGAATGTTTTTACCAGTACCATTTCGGAAATGGGGATCTAATTTTATTCATTAGTCATTATTCGTTTTTACTAGAAATGTGGATCTCAAATTGAGAGCAAGAAATGACTCAATACCTGACAACCAAAGTTGAACCCGTAGCTTATACACCATCTTTGTAACCCAGTCCATGTCTTTAGTTCAAGTGTTAGTATCATTTTTACATCGCTTTATTGAGTATCGTATCTGCATGGATGTTGTGATTTATACCAAGTACTGTTTACCATTCAGTTGGATGAATATATGATTGGAAGTCTCAAAACAGATCAGTTACATATTATACGTGTTTTACTCTAAATCTTGCTAAAGAATATTGTTATGTGTGCATTTGTTTTCTATTACATTTTGGCATATATAGATGTTTTATCGCCCCTGGGGAGTGTGGAGCATTGTGAATAGGGGTGTGTTTCGGTTGGATCGGATCGGAATATGGGTTTTTGGTTTCGGATTTTTTTGGAATTTGATATATTGTGCCAAATCCGATTCGATCTGATTTTTTTCGAATTTTTGGAAATCGGTAATCGGATCAAAATCGGAATTCAAAAAAAAATCGAGAAATTCAGAAATCGGATAATTCGGATGAAAAATCGGATGAAAATTGGAAATTATTGAAAATCCAAATATTTTAATATTAAATCTATTTCTTTGGAAATTAGCTTATAAACTAGAAACTAGCATCACGCAAAGTGGATATTTTAGAACATTTAAAATACCTTCAAGCAATGTTTATCATGGTTTTATATTATTGTTGTGACATTATATTGTTGGGTTGTCCATGATCAATTAATGACTATGTACTTTTTTGGTTTTTAATTTGTTCCGGTGATGTTGCAAACATATTTAAGGAACTCTGTATGCTTTTCAGGGGGAAAACTTTTCCAATGGAGATTGGACTAGAGGTGGATGGACGAGAGCTAAAAGTACTTTGCAAGCATGGAAATATGGTGTGAGGCATTTGTTGGGTGCTTCTTTGCTAGGATCTTTGGTAGAACTCTTGCCTAAAACCTTTTTTTTTTTAAAGTTTGTAGACACTATTATGAACTGCTCGAATGGTGTTAGGATGAAGTGATGGATTTTTTTTTTTTTTTTTCATAACTATACATACATTCTTATTAAGCTGATTTGTTAACAAAGCAACCCTGTTTTGTAAACCACTTTTATGACAAGAAATCTGCATAATCTAACATTTGGATCTTTGCTTTTGTATACAATTAGTCAAAGAAAAAAATCATGCCAATCCTCCACCTCATCACTATACACTAGTTGTTTTGTTAAGTTAACTAGTCAACTTAACAAAACAACTCAGTTTTCTGACTCGCGGCTAGGGATTCGATTTCAAGGGTATAAATCGAGGCCACCATGTGGCCACGTTGGATTAGGAATTAATTAAATGTCTTAATTGTGACTATTTAATTAGAAACAAACCCCTTCATTTCAACTTCCCACTTCCCACCAATTTAAGACTGAACTCTTCGTTCTCATCTCCCTCTTTTGGCCCCTCCATCTACCCCTCACTCTCCCTCTCACTTGCATTCTATTGCATCTTTAACTCATTCATCACTTTGATTCAAATCAGTGAATTCCGTTTATGTAAGCTTCTTTTTTCTAGCTATTTAATTCCTGAATTTAAATTTCCATTACGGTTGCGGTTTTGTTGAGTAGATTACAATTTTGCAGGTTGCTATAATAACTCTTGCACAACAAAGCTGGAAAATCAAGCAAGGCAACTCTTATAAAACTTTGGTTGTCTCTCTTTATAACTTCGGTGTTGTTAAACCTACCACGGGTTTCTACCCGCTGTAAATCGGTGCTTTGTTGTTTTGGGGACCGTTAAGTGATTTTTCATTGAGTTTATGTTCTGTTTCAAAAGTTTGTCATGGGAAACATGCTTATTTTTCTCTTATCAGTTTTTGGTGCCTTTAAATTCGCTTTGAGCTCAATATGCCGGAGCAAGTTGAAGCGGACATGATGATTGAGGCCAAGGTATGCGTTAAATTATTAAAGTAACCACATTCTTTATCCCTTCATGAGTTTTAAAGGTTGTCATTCCATTTAACTGTGCAGAGAAATGTTGAAATGTTTCGGGCAACAATTCGTGGCAAAGTTTGGTCTCACATGGTCAAAGAAGTTGAGGCTGCGCGCTATTCTAATCTCAAATACAGAAATGCCACATGGCCTACAAAGTTGAAATTGAAGTTATTTTTCCTGAATGTTTCAGTCTCTCAAGTGCAAGCTCCCCACTTCTCGCTTGGTTCGTTACTCTTGCCATTCTTAGGCAAGCTTGGCGTTAGCCTTCTCTATTTTCTCTTACCCATCACTTCTAAATTTATTTTATATGTTTTATTTCGTCAGGTGTTTGGAGACAGAAGCGAAAAGCAAAAGCTCAACTAAATTTTGCAAAATGGTTAGATAAGTTGACTTCTCATCTCCATGGAAAGTCCAATTGTAAGAAATTGTTTTTCTATATTTTATAGTGCGTATTGCTTAACCAAGCTTTAATATGATAGGATTCTCTTATCAAATTTGATTGGAGCGCAAGAAAATATCCCAATCTCTCTCTCTCTCTCGACACTCTTGAATCTAATTGGTTGCTCCCACTTCCATTTTATTTAATTTGACTGTGTTCGTTCTTATCTGTTATATATATTCTTGAATGCACACCTGCTTTGCTAATTATGCTTTTAATTCTAGAATGATATACATGATATCCATGTTGCTTTTAGTTACTATTTGTAAAGGGTTTATTTTTGCAACATGTTGGGAGATTTCACTAGAAAGTCATACCTCAATCTAGCTACTTTCTATCCCAAATGATTTCAACTTGGAGATCACACCAAGAAAATCACCCACCCAAGACTTTGGTAGTTATCACAACAAACTCAAACAAGCAAAGCCACTAATTTATCATCACCCATAACAAGTAAACAATAAATAAGGAAGTAAATATGCAAAGAGACACAAAGATTTAGGTGGTTCGGTAAATGTTACCTACATCCACACAAGAGCCGAGTTTCCTTTATAGCAAAGATTGGAGAGTTTACAAGAGATATCAAGAATCAAGAACAAAAGGCCTCACTCAAACCCTAGCTCAATAGAGCTCCCAATAATACCAAATGAATCTCTCAAAAGTTATCTCAACCCTAACCATAAGTTTCTTTATATAGGTGGGGAGAAAATTTCGTGAGAAAATGGGTTTGGTTATTGAAATTTCGACAAACTGTCAAAATTTCATAATATTTCGTCAAGACGAATTTTGGTCGGTTCACCTGGGCCATCCAAACTTCTTTCGGTCGGTTCACCTGGGCCATCCAAACTTCTCAAGGTTGGTCACATCAGGCCGACTTCGAAACAGGAAGGAAGAAATGTGCATGGATCTCAGTTGGTTCTCTTGGGCCGTCCAAACTTCTTTCGGTCGGTTCACCTGGGCCATCCAAACTTCTCAAGGTTGGTCACATCAGGCCGACTTCGAAACAGGAGTGAAAAAAACTACACAAAAGTGGGACAGTGCTAACGGGCCGTCCAAGAGTGAAAAACTGGCTTAATCCAGCCATCTATGTTTCACAATTGTTAGTTCCTCGCTACCATCACCGGAGCAAAGCTCGACGGTTCCACAAACCCAACAATCTCCCACTTGGAACCTGTCGAGATTCTACAAGCACATCACATCTCAATTGTAACAACTCCATCCAAATCCAATTTACTAATGAAACACTCGGCTCATCCAACATGGTCTTCAAGCAAGAAAACCCACCGAAGTTGAACACTTCAACTTCGTCTTCACAACACCCCTACCATGACATAGACATGTCTCCGTGATACTCCATGAATAATACAATATCCATTTCACCGCTTCCCAATGATGTTTGCCAAGGTTAGCCATAAACCTCCAAGCAACTCCCACTGCATGGGATATATCTGGGTGCGTGCAAACCATGTACCACCGCCTAGGGGTTTGTCGGGAACCATGCAAGCTTTTTCTCAGCTTGCACACCATATTCTCTATATCCTTCCGTAGGAAACCCAACAGTTGTCGCGTGTAAATCTCCTCAACATGGTCACAATGGAGGTGAGCAGTTTTCACATTTAACTGCTTAAGATTTAAACCTTCCGCTACAACAATACTAAACACTGACTGAAAAGTATTTGGGGAGAATATCATTGCCAAATATTTCTTGGAACCATCATGTTCCTCCTTGACTCGATACACCCATTTGCTCTGTAGAGTCATGTCCTTGGGTACTTTGGCCAACTCCCAAGTGACACTAAAGACGAGGGACTTCGTCTCATCATGCATAACAAGCTCCCACTCGCTAGCATCACCAACCTCCAATGCCGCATCATAGCAATGAGGTTCACCACCATCAGTAAATAAATAGGTGGAGAGAGGATACTTCATGCTCGGTACAGTTTGCTTGGATAACCTCCTTAGTGCACGAGGTGGAGATGGACTTGGTGGCGTAGTCTCTTCACCCGAGTCACTACTATCATCATCTGACTGTGGAACTTCCACAACACCACGACTCATATAAGAGCCTTCCAACTCAACATACTCAGTGTCACTATCTGTAACCGGCTCCACAAGCTGTGCTTCTTTTCTGTCCTTGTACAAAACCATCTCACTGAACAAGGCATTTCTACTTCGAATAATTTTCGGTTTTGGTCATCCCAAAAACGATAACCAAGATCATCATCGCCATATCCAATGAAGGTACACTTGACATCAAGCTTACTCCTAGCTTGGTCACTAGTGTGCACATAGGACTCACACCCAAACACTCTCAAATGGGAAAGGTTCACATCCTTCCCACTCCACACTTCCTCGGAATTCTGAAATCCAAAGGTACCGATGGTCCTCGGTTGATCGGGTAAGGCTGGCATTTGTGCTAACACTTTCGCCCGAATTGCTTTCAGTAAGTTTGCTAGTGTACGCATACACCTAGCCCTATATGTCAGTGTTCTAATCATCCGCTTTGCGACCCCATTCTCCTGAAGTGTCCCTCAAGTGAAAGTCTTTTCCATCTTGATGCCACTTTATTAGCACAATACTTCTCAAAACCTGAATCAACATACTCTCCATAATTATCGGATCTCCAAATTCTTCACCTTGAAGCATGTCTCATTCTCAACCATGGCCTTCCACGTCTTGAACACTTCCAATACCTCGGACTTGTGTCTCAAGAAATAGACCCACACCTTCCTAGTATGGTCATTAATGAAAGTCACAAAATATAACTTTCCGCCAAGTGAAGAGACATTAGCTGGCCCCCAGACATCTGTATGAATCAACTCAAGCTTCCTAGCTTTCAGAGTTCGACCCATCTCCTGAAAACTCACCCTTCTCTGCTTTTCAAACATGCAATTCTCACGAGGAAGTCAAAGTCCGGCGACTCTAACGGAGTTTACCGGTGGAGGAAGGACTTGCATTCCTTTCTCACTCATGTGACCAAGTCTCAGTGCTAAACATTTGGATCCTCTTTTGCCATTTGCCCGCGGCATTCGACCCAGCACCCGTGCGGTCATGTAGAGAGTACCATCCTTGTCGCCTTTAGCGACTATTAGAGAACCCTTAGAGATTTTCCAAGTATCATTCGTGAAGATTGTAACAAATCCTTCACTAGCCAATTGACCCACTGAAATCAAATTCTTCTTCAAATCCGGGACGTGTCGAACATCCCTTTAATAACCATGTCCTATCTTTCAACATGACACCGCGGACATCACCTTTGCCAACAATGGCACAAGATTGGTCATCACCAAGAAAGACCTTTCCAAGGTCACCTTTGGTGTAGTTCACAAAGAACTCTCGATTTGAGGTCACATGGAATGATGCGCCGGAATCTAAAACCCAAGACTCCTTATTCTTCTCCATCGAACATATCAAAGCATCATCTTCCACTTCAACTACATTAGCTTCTTGATTCTTCTTGTAGTTGTTATTCCTTGGTGTTTGACATCGGTTACTATAGTGGCCAGGCAAACCACAATTGTAACATATAATGATACTATCATCTCTAGGTTCATCACTAGGGGCATGAGAGTTCATTCTCCCCTTCTATTTCTTTCGCCTACCACCGACCCTTGTGCATGTGCATCCTTTCGCCTTCGGTGCTCAAAGCCGAACCCGATGTCGAGGCCCCATCCAACTCCTTCGAATTTCCTCCGCTAGTATCATACTAACCACATCGTCAAATTTCAACTTATTCATTCCCGCCGAGCCACTAATAGCCACAACCGTAGCCTTCCAACTTGGAGGCATTTGTCCTATTATCGCCAACGCTCTCACTTCATCACTAAATGTAATCTCAACCGACTCCAATTGTTCTTTCGTTTGGTTGAATTCATTTAAGTGGTCCTTGAAGGAATCATTCTCCGACATTCTCATGGAGAAGAGCTTGGTAATCAAATAGACTTTGTTCATGGCCGAAGGTTGCTCATACATGCACGTTAGTGCCTTCATGAGAGACGCCGCCGTCTTCTCATTTTTGATATTGAAGGCCACTGACTTCGAGAGACTCAATCGGATTGTCGCCAATGCTTTTCTATCTAGCAAATCCCATTCACTTTGCTCGCAACTCGCTGGCTTCTCTCCCATCAAAGGTTCATACAAATCCTTTTGATAGAGTATGTCCTTAATTTGCATCTTCCAATAGCGAAGTTTGTTCCACAAACTTCTCTATCTTCTTTAGCTTTCCTTTTCTATTCGTCATGACTTCCACTTGAACCAATACAACGGTGGAGACTCTCGAGGGAATTTCTTCAAACACCTAGCTCTCAATGCTAAAGGTGGAGTCTTTCCTCACACACCTTGTTCAAATGATTCAAAACCGTGCTCGATACCACTTGTTGGGAGATTTCACTAGAAAGTCACACCTCAATCTAGCTACTTTCTATCCCAAATGATTTCAACTTGGAGATCACACCAAGGAAATCACCTCCACCCAAGACTTTGGTAGTTATCACAACAAACTCAAACAAGCAAAGCCACTAATTTATCATCACCCATAACAAGTAAACAATAAATAAGGAAGTAAATATGCAAAGAGACACAAAGATTTAGGTGGTTCGGTAAATGTTACCTACATCCACACAAGAGCCGAAGTTTCCTTTATAGCAAAAGATTGGAGAGTTTACAAGAGATATCAAGAATCAAGAACAAAAGGCCTCACTCAAACCCTAACTCAATAGAGCTCCCCACAATACCTAAGAAATGAATCTCTCAAAAGTTATCTCAACCCTAACCATAAGTTTCTTTATATAGGTGGGAGAAAATTTCGTGAGAAAATGGGTTTGGTTATTGAAATTTCGACAAACCGTCAAAATTTCATAATATTTCGTCAAGGCAATTTTGGTCGGTTCACACGGGCCATCCAAACTTCTTTTCGGTTTGTTCACACGGGCCATCCAAACTTCTCGGTCGGTTGGTCACATCGGTAGCCGACTTCAAACGAGAAGGAAGAAATGTGCATGGATCTCGGTTGGTTCTCTTGGCCGTCCAAACTTTTCTATCGGCTTCACCAGGCCATCCAAACTTCTCAAGGTTGGTCACATCAGTTTACTTCAAAACAGAGTGAAAAAACTACACAAAAGTGGGGCCGGTCTAAGCGGGTCAGCCCAAGAGTGAAAAACCGGCTTAATCCGATGCATCTATGTTTCCACAATTGTTAGTTCCTCGCTACCATCACCGGAGCAAAGCTCGACGGTTCCACAAACCCAACATGAAGAGCAAATGTGCACAGGTGAAAGTTGCTTTACCACAGGTTGCAATGCAACTAATATTTCAAAAATAGGAGAAAGCTAGGAAACACGGTGGTGACAGAATCATCAATCATATGCGACAAAATGTTCTTCATAGAGTAGATGTTATTATGTCAAACACTGTTCGATAATGTTCTTCATAGAGTAGATGTTATTATGTCAAACACTGTTCGATCACCATAAAGGTTTGTTGTGTTAGGACCTGAGCACACTGCTCGCCCGGGCCTCCTCCGCCATTGGGATATAACTAGTCTACCGATATTGTCCCCCACTTAACCACCCATGGGCTTGGGCACTTGGCCGTGGGTGTGGGGTTTTATCTTAAAAGGCTTCGGTACTAGTTAGTGAGCTTCCCACTTTATCAACCCATGATGAACTCCTTTCTTGTTCAATGTGGGACTATTTCTTTTTTCGGTCCACACACTCTAACACTTCAAAGTTAACATCCTATATGCACATCACCACGAATGTATACTTCAAAGTTAACATCCTAGGCCCTCAACTTCCAAAAGACCCGCGGACTTCCCAGTTAAAACAAGCTGTTTCCCCAAGCTCTCATAAATGTTAATTAAACAAGGGTTCCATTTAATCTCGCCTAGAATGAGGCTTGGACGTTCCATTTACCCTATAAAAATTAGGAATAGCACATGAAAATTAAACGCGTGGAGAAATTAATTAATTCTATAAAACCAACCCTCTTCTTCAGTTCTTCTTCCTCGAACACACCCCTTCCCAACAGTTTCGGCAATATTCTTGACAGAAGAGCAAAGCCTCCTTGATCTTGGTTTGCCAATCTATTTCTTGTCTTCTCAGTTGTTATTACTTATCCACATGCAGTTTGTTCATATTTTTCTCTCTTTAAGAATCCGAGCATTTCAGCAGTGATTTTCTATATGTTGATTATTTTTAAATATGTTGATTGTGAGTTGTGACGAAGTTGTTTCAATTCCCTTTTTGTTTTAGAATTTTCATGCTTTTTGGTACTATTTTGAATTATTATATTGGTTTCGATTTTGAACTCATCTTACATTGCTAAAGCCCAGTTTCTCAATGCGTAGGTATGATTACGTTAAATAGCCTAAAGAACTCACATGAAACGCCTCTTCTAGCTCTGCACTATTAGGGTCGTTCATTTTCCAGGGCAGCACGACATTTCTACTAGGTACCTCACTCTCGCTTTCTTCAACATTTGGATCGTTTTGATCCATTTACAATGGTGCACTATCTGATTGGTTTGTTAACTCTTTATAATCTCATAAAAAGTAAATACTTGAAATCCATTTACAATTTACATGATTTCGTGTGCTCACCTGTCTCTTGCTTGAAATTGATTTTATTTTCTCTGTTTCTTTTCGCAAATACAATGTCCGAACTTCTATTCTTTGTAGTATATATTTCAGGCCCTAGACTAAGACATGTTTGTTGTCTCAATGGCCATGGTCTACAATTCGATGAATAACACGAGCATACGTACTATCTCAAAGGTTTTATAAGAGCAGAGGGGTTTACTTCGAAAGATTATGTTTGTCTACCTACAATTTATATAATTATACTTCATTTAACTGTACCCTTTGCAGATAGATATATGGTATGCTGTCTTTGATCGAGTGGGTCTAACTGTACCCTTCAGTCCAAAGCAGTTGGAGTGATAGTAAGCATTTGTATAAATTTTAGAAAATTACCAACTTTGTTTATCTCATAGAAACATGGGTAATATTTTTCTGTAAAAATAAATTCTTATGTGTTTTTAAGCTTTAAGAATTTAAGTGCTCCCCCTTTGTTTGCGAAAATGTCAATTGTTGATATAGTTGAGAGTGTTTTTAGAAACGTCAATTGAAATAAACAAAGATTCCATTGCTCTCAATATCCTCTCCCAATAACTGAGTACGATTTCAGTTAGATTTCTGTTATGACATTTATATATAATGACTAATGACCACATAGAATTTCCAGTGCCATTGGATGGCGATATGGAACCAAAAGCCTTCACTGTTATGTACCCTTGAACATAGATTTATGTGGCACTTTATCACCCTGAGCCGTCATAGATTTTTAGACATTTTATTTACCTCTCTTGTAGAACGATGACAGTAGTACAAATTCATAAGTTTATCTGAGTACCAATCAACTAATGGGAAAACGTAACAGTATGTGAAATCTTGCCGTTTGTGACACATTTTCCTTCGTAAGAAACCATTGAATTATTCATATTAGTTAATAAATAAACCCGTAAGCTATTGCAATTGTCATTTTGGAGGGCTGGGATTTTCTCATTTAGCTTGCTTTAGATGAGTTCATTATCTGAATGGATTGGAATATATATATTTTCTTATTGGTGATTAGATTGGACTATTTAGTTGGGTTTCTTTTAAAAATACTCACTGAGTGCAATTGTATATGGACTATTGAATTAGTATTGGAAATTTAAAGTAGTTGAGGTGTCAACTATCCTCTCTTTGCAACTGGATTTCCATAACATTAGAGTTTCAACTTTTACAACACGTATCAAAGTTAATCTAACGAAACTAACACTTCAAAGAATATATTATATATTATGCCATAACCTAGACTTATATTCTTTTCATAATTCCTGAAAATTTATTTAATACATACATTTTATTGATTTTATGATTTAAGGGTGATATGTGTCTTTGAAGGTTGTGTTATGCCTATGCATAAAAGGAATGATCTCCATCTTATTTGCATTTACTGAATTATGAAGGAAAGTGTATGAGGTACTCAGGTTAGTTGGAGAAGATATGCTTGGGAGTGTAAATGCACCTTAGAGATGCGGAATTAAGATGGTTGAGTGCTCACCTATTTTGGACGTTATTAAAATGCAATTGAGAAGGGCTGGTCTAATGCTTTCGAGTTATGGTTGGAAGATGATCAAGGATAGAAATACACATTTTTACTACATGGTAATAATTTTACAGATCCTTGCTCTTTCTTTAATTTCTTTAATTTCTTTATCTTTTTGTCTTATTTTTTATTTTTTCTAAAATTGAAGTTACTAGAAACTGGAATTTAAGACAATATTGCAAAAAATAAATAAATAAATAAATAAAATAGCGTGTATGTTTATCGCTACCACTGTTATTGTTGAGTTTAGTGATACTTTAGGGCTCTATGTTTTACTGTTGTTGTTTATGGCATATTTCCTTTTGTATTCATTTCTTTTTTCCAGTTGTGGTTTTTGTAGTGGGGCCAAGTATGTCATCTTCTAGTTGCACCTATGAGGTAATGCTACTATCTAATGCTTATTCGAGTTTGCTGCTTTATCTTTTTGATTCTTCATTCTTTCTAATAAATCACATAATTATGTCATGGGAAGTCAGCGGTCGCAGTGGTGTGCCTCATGGTTTAAATATGGACGATAATAAGCAATTCAGCAATAAAGTTGTATTAAACAATACAAAAAAGGCAAACAAGTTAGTGAAATAATGTCAAGTTATTTGCAGTTTGAGAAGAAAAAGGTTAAGCTGCGTTCACCAAAACATATGCGATGAACTTGGAATTGGAAATGAAGCAGAAAGTGAACATCTCCTCAATGGCCAACCTGAGGCAAGTAATGAAGAATGGAGGAAGACACCGAGTAAGATTGCGGTAAAAAAATATCTTTTCTTTTTGAATTTAGCTATTAACGATTGTCAACTTGAATTTAGCTATTAGCGATTGCTGAAGAATGAGAGAGATATGGATCTGATTATGGTTGATTGATGAGAAGCTCACGTAGTAGTTTGAAACTGTTTGCAACTTTTGCATGAAGGTAGTAATATCTTGAGAAACAAAGTATTGTTTACATATTTTCTTTACATATTTTTTTTACTTTATCTAACTTCTTAAATAGACATCTATGCTGGTATGGGATTTTGCTCTGAAAGAGAAACAAGAGGGACTTACACATAGTTACCAAAGAAATGTACATAGCATTGTAGCTTATGTTTATGGGTGCATGAATAGCGAAAGCAACCAATGTTAATGTTTCTTTATGCAGTTTGGTCCTCACTAATTCAGTTTCGTTATTGTTTTGCTCTTTCTGATTGCATGTAATTATGTAGCTCTTTAAAAAAAAATTGAATGGGGTTCATCAAAATAATAGCCTTTTGTAACAATCCTTCATTGTTGTACGTACTTTGTGGATGAAGCCTACCAAAGTTCATTTTCCAGGTGCTTAACGTTGAGACTCGATCATTAATTGCAATGTACATGTTTTAGCATTTTAATTGGTGTATTCACATGTATTTGCCCATGTTAACAATTCTAAGTGCAGTTCATGGATTGACAATTGATGATACTCATAATTTATTTTTTTTTTTTTTATTTTTTAACTAGAAGTGGTTTTGAGTTTGTGAGTTTATGTATTTGATGTATATATTCTTAAACATCTCATTTCTTTTTTGTTGATGGTGAATTCATGGTGCTGTTTTCAAAAACTGAGGATGTGAGTTCATGGTTGAGAATGTGTTATCTGCACGTTCAATGACGTTAACACTAGTTACATGGTTGAATGTTTTGGGATCTCGGTAAATATTGGAGAAGCACAAGTGTGGAGGAGAGTATTGGTGGAGTCTGTCTCAGTTGTTGTACTTCTCAGGGGAGTAGGGGACTGCTCAACTACAATAGCACTTTCGAACAAATATGGAAATAATACAATGCAAGGAGTTGCACTCTTGATTTATCTCAAATACAAATTGAAGCAAACTTTGCTGCAGACCAAGCAATTAGACTGGCAACTGCATTAACCCGCCAAATGAAGGAAGACTTTGTTGGGAAGCCTCTATGGATATTGGGATGGGAGGTCCCAGGAGCAAACTATCTTAGAGTTGAATTCATAGTGAAGTCCATGTAATTCACTTTTACCCTTTCTAAGTCACTCCTTAGATTCGTTTACAAATTATTTTTTGCTCATTAAGAAAGAAAATTTAATGACTGTCTTTCATAACAATATAGTTTAGTGACTTGCAATAACATGAGATGTTATGTTTTACAAAGCCAATTCCCAGACTTCACAGATTTTGTGTCCTTTTGAGAAAGGATCCATTAAACACCTAAATCCTTATATCCAATAAAATATGGCAAATTTAGATTATATAAAAGAACTATTTTTTTTTTTTTTTTTGTAACTATTTTCCTTCAATCCCTATATTTTAGTTTCTATCTATTCTAAACTTTACAATCATCTATTTTCGGTTGTATACATAATAATTCGAAGACTACATGCTTTCAAAGCATTTACATATTACCAAATGAATACATGGACTTCAATCTTGCATTTTTTTTCGATAAAAAATCTTGCATCATTTTGCTGAACAACTATATTCGATCAGTTGATTAAAAAAATGCCCAAATTAGTTCCAATTATCAAATTAGGCCCAAGTAGAGCGTATACATATTTTTGTTCAAAAAAACTTGGCATAAATTTGCCATGGGTGTATAATCAAAAATATTCCGTGCTGAAAGCACAGCCATTAACTAGTATAAATACATATGGCATGTATGCAAGCTTGGTGTGCTTTCACAATGGATAGGTTCTAGACGATTAGTATGCTAGAAATTGAGGTTAAGCGACTAGAGTTTTACCAATTATCTATATTTCGTTAGGTCAACTTGCAACAAACAGTTTCATTAAGTACCCCTGGATGGCGGTTTTCTATTTGTGTTATTAGTTAGTTTTTGGGTTATACTTTTTACTATGTAAAAGACGCCTACTGCATGCTAAGTTTTTATCTACTCATCAAGAGGACTCTCAATCCAGAAAGAAAACCAAATTAAAGCATTATCAAAAAGGGCAAGAAAAATTCAGGAGCAAGAAAAGCACATGCAGTTTAGATATCCACCTCAGTTGTTTTTTGGTTTCAAATTTTCAATGTTGTGAAAGGATTTTCTGCAGGTAATCGGTTTTGTGTCGTGGCTTAATGTATTCTTTATAATAGTTTTTTGTCGTTGTCTATTTCTTTGGTTTCTTATAGTGTTATGCAAAGAAATATTTTAGTAATTTGTCTTATCTCTTGGTACCCCAAGAATAGGGATATTGAAATTTTGATTTTGGCATTATTTTAAGATCTGTCTATGGTTTCAAAATTCAGGCACCTATATAATTCTTTCCGTCACTTTTTTTTTTGGCAAAATAATCGTTAGATATCTTTCTACACTTTCTTTGTTGGTCGCTCTTCTTGCTCACTATTGTACGCAACTTTTTTTCACTAATTGATTTATAACAATCATAGGGCACTTTTCTCTTCTTCAATTATATTCCCTACCACGACAGACTTCTCTCTTAAAATAAAGTTCGTTCTGCCATGCTTGAGTGTTTAAAATAAGGTAAAAAAAAAGTTGTTGGTGAGGCACTTTCTATAATTAATTGTGTTTTATCGTTGCAGGAGGGGTAGCTCAATTTTGGCTACTATAATAGGACCCTAACAACAAACACCAATTTTTAGACTTTCCTTTAGCTCTAGAAATTAAGGGTTCTTTCTTGCATGACAATGTTAATTGATCATGGATAGTTTGAATTGATCAATGTAAGCTTATGTAATGTTGAAAGAAGAAAAGGTTTTAAGCCAATGTGATTGAGACTGATAAGATAACGTGAGGGTTAAGAGTTCGCTAAAAAGGAAGAGGAGTTAAGTGAAAAATACAAGCCAATAAGCCATTAATATTACAACTATAGTTTGTATAGCCTTGAGTGGCTCCAAAGCCTTACTAATCTCATGTGGCCTCTGTACAAATGTGTGCCATTGGTACAAAGGCACACCTTTAGTACTGCAAGGATGAAAGTTAAGCGAAAGGATCTTAAAGGTAATGATATTTCTGTATTTTTATATATCAATCATGATAGATGCTATGATGATATTAATTAATACACGATATTGTTTCAGGTTCTTTAGCCAACATTGTTTTATGTTCATTTCTATTGAAATGTTAATTTTATTTCATTTCATATATTTTAATATTGTATTAGTAAACACTAAACATCAATACATGCAGAACATATGAATTCTAAAGATTGTTGTGCTATAATATATTTTCTAGCACAGTGCAATTTAAGAATCTTCGAATTCAATCCGTGCCGAAAGCATGGCATTAACTAGTCTATTACTCTACTCTATTATAACAAAACACAAGGGAAAGACAAAGGGTGGTGGAGATTTCATGGGGATCTGAGTTAGATGATTTGCGTAGATCTCTTTTGAGCATTGAAATGGTTTTTTTTTAAATGGTAATTTAAAATGGATTTAATACACATTTAAAATAACATCGATAGAGATTAAGACGTTTCCATAGAAGTTAAGTAAATAATTGGGTTATAATTATACATTGGATGCCATCTTCCATATTTAGGTTAACGAATTTATTGGTTATTATTAATTATAAAGGGTCCAAAACATAATTTTTGAGCGTTAATGTTTTTATATAAATTTTCACAGTTATGACTGCTAAAATATGTCAGTATTAGAATATGTCCAATATGGAAAGTCTTATGTTTCTATAAGTGTGGACATCCATATCTAATAGTTTCTATTATCATGTTTTAGTTTTAGTATAAGTATGTAACTCAAGGTAGAGAACACTATCTCAAATACAAGAACTCTCTAACCTTAATCAATCTCTAGTCTTCTTCATTATTATTCTTGGTTTCTCTAATATATTAATGTCACAACTCTCCTAGCATCACCACTAACATAGAATTCAACATGATATCGGAGCGAGGTTCAGTAGTATGCTAGGAGAGGAATCCCTCACCAAGAAAAAATCAAGTTTATTTAAGTTTTTCAATATAGTATTCAAATCGAGTTTCAAGAAGAAGAAGGATTTCTCACAAGAAGAAGTTCTTATATGTCGATAAACAATACCATGAACTTGTCAATCTTTCTCTAGAAGGATTTACTGTTCACCGTTATTGTTCATCGGCACTATTCACCGACATTGTTCATGGTATTGTTCATCGACATGTTTAATTAAGTATTCTAAGTTTCGAAATCTCTCATCTCATTATTCTCTATGGTTCGAAGTAAGTTTTCAAGATTTCGCTGGTGTTTAAAGTTTGTTTGAATAAAGCTAGGAGAGAGATCCGAAGTTTCTCAGTATTGTTTTGCTTCCGCAGTCTTCTTCTTCCAGAATCTCTCTGTCTTAGTATTGTAAGAGGGGCACAACCTCTCTATATCTCGCAGTCTCTGAAGTTAGTATTGGACGAGATGCGCACGCGCGAAGTCTAAGCCTTCTGCTACGCGCCCATGCCGTGAAAAAGAAGTGAAGAGGGTGCGCACGCGCTCAAGTATAGCCAGGCCCAAAGGGCGCACGCGCCAAAAAAAAAAAAAAAAAAAAAAACTTTCGCGAAACAACAATATTGAGGGCGCACGCGGGCTCAAAATTGGCCTTGCCAAGAGCGCCCCACGCCCATGCCTCCACATATCAGTTTTCGAGATTTTTGAAGTATCAAGCCTTTGGAAGGTCGTTTACACTCTCATCCAGGATTGGAGGGGTAGTATAGTTTGTATGCCATTATGGATGTTTGGGTTTCTAGCTTCCGCGCAGTTTGTATTGATGTCATCTTCTGTCTCAGTTTCTAGAACATGATCAAGTTGTTTGTTTGAACTATTATAGGGGCACATGACCTCTATCTCACGAGGAATTATCCTTTCCATCTTCCACTGTTCCAGAAGTTCGCAGTCATAAAAAGGCGTGACCCACCTTCCACCCTCTATAGTGAGTATTGTTTGATGCATGTTCTGTTAGATTTTTTTTTTTTTTTTTTTTTATGAAGCATTGTTTTTTGAAGTGGGCATTAGTTGGTTGTATAAGTTAATATTTGGTTTTCTCTGTTTTAAGTTCAAGTCGAAATAGACAAGTCTTTGTATGTTCCTACTCAGCCTTGTATATTCCAACTTGAGAAGGGGAATAGGGAGATATGAAGACATTCAATAGTATATGAGGGAAGGAGAATATGGAGACTGTAGACACATAATTCATTCACGATTTTGTTTTGAATTAAATTTGATCATATAAGGTGATTTACTTTCTAGAGTCTTCTTTTCTACATCAAACTTCTTTCTTTTCATCTTCTCTTAGCGTCTTTAGGCTCTCCTCATCATGTTCTAGCTATGACTGAAGTTTCGTTGCTTTCTGAGTTTTGAGTTGAAAATGACCAAAATGCCCATATAACCCTTTGGAGCCCAATTCTCATTTTTTTCCACTCTTTCTTTGGATGAGATTATTTCATATTTGAATTCCCCTTGAAAAATCCTTCTAAATGAGTACAAGATTTCCTAGGTTCCTTTTGGATTTCAAAATCCCTAATCTTGCCCTATCCCGTTTCAGCCCGTTGTGCGCACTGTTGAGTGTAACAATTTTTTGGAGTAAGATTTCGACCCAAGGGTATTTTTAAGAGTTCATGGGCCTTCCTAATGAATTCATGAACAACTTTTATGAATAAGGGTTTGCCTAATTTTGACCCGGTCAAAGGGGATTTGCAGCATTGAAAATATGGTCAAAATGGGTTTTTTTGTAGATTTTGGACCCGTGCTCGTGGGCTGTGGATCCAGCTCGAGTTGGACCTTTTCATTAGGGTTTCTAGCCCATTTCTCAAGCCTCCAAAACCCTATAGAACTTTCCTTTATTGTTTGATTTGATTTGATCCCTAAAATCAAGAATATTTTAGAGAATATGCCATTTTGGAGCCAAGTTTGGAAACTCTAGATTGTGGGCACATTGAGGACGTCTAGGGTTTGTTTGTTTGCCCTAATCCATCTAAAAGATCCAAAAACCAAGGGCCAATATCGCACCCCTTATCCCACCTCTGGAATCAAGGGCCAGATTTAGGAGGTGCAACCAAAAAGATATCAAGCCATTGGATTTTTCTTCATTAACACTCAGCCATTGGATCAAACTCATTACCATATTGAAATACATCCCAAAATTTATAAATATAGGTCTCATTCACCCACAAAAAATCATCTGGAGCTAGGAATTCGGAGTTAATAATCTGGACCTAGTTATTCAGAGCTAATAGCCTTCTTTTCTTCAGTGTTCTTCATTTTTTTCTTTCTAGTTCTTCATTTTAGCCTTCTTTTCTTTTCGTCGATCTTGAGTAGAAACTTCTTTTCACCAAAAGTTGTTTTTTCCTCAAATCACCTGTTTCAATCCAAAAATCACAGTTGTCATTTCAAGATCAAGTTTATTATCAATCAATCAATCTACAATCAAGTATGAGGCAACATTCCAAACAAGGTGACATCTTTCTTTTCTCTTTTATTTTAATTAGTATTGCATATTAGGATTATTTGTTTTTTTAGTTTTACTATAGCATATAGTCATTTGCTTTTAAATAATTTAGTGAAGATCATCCAATTTGGTAATAAAATTTCAAGCTTTCTTCATTCACCTATCTTAATACATTACACCTCAATAGAAGTAAGGCTAGTTTTTAGTTTTTACCAGGCGAGTGTGGGTGTCTAACACCTTCCCACATCGTACCTTGACTCCCGAACCCAATAATCATCTAGTTTTGAGGGCTAGTCCTTCACATAGGTTTTACTCAACTTTTCCTTAATAAAGTTAGTGGCGACTCTAAAATCAATTGCATAGACCTAGGTACACATCTTTGTGCGTACAGAGACATATGAGAAAGAGTACTCATGTCTCCATATTCCGACATGCCTTGACGAACTCTTTATGACAAGCCATATCCACTATTCAGTCTTTAGTATTCAGGTAGTAGTCAAGCCTAAAGTGCAAGTATGTTTCAGGTAGCAGTCAAGCCTAAACTGCAGTCTTTAGTATTCAGTGCTTGATCAAGCCTAAACCGCAAGTATGTTTCACGAAGTGCGCCAAACCGCAAAGCTAGATCTTCAAGATTCGTTGGTTGCGATCAAGCCTAAACTGCAGTCTTCAGTATTCAGATAGCAGTCAAGCCTAAACTGCAAGTATGTTTCAAGTAGTAGTCAATCCTAAACTGCACTCATCAGGATTCAGATAGCAATCAAGTTATAACTGCACCAGTATTCAGTATTCAGGAGTACCCATAATAGTATTTTGTTAACATTAACAGTGATATTGATAGTAGCATCCAAGAAGCGCACATCAAATCAGTGTTATTGAATTCAAAATACCATTATGACAGCCATAACAACGAATGGAGTGAGTAGTAGCCAAGCAGCGCTACTAAACCGGTGTTATGATTTCAGTTTGTGGCTGTAGTACACCTTCAGTATTCAGGTTAGGTCATTGCCTACACCGACAGTTTCACCTCCAGAACGTCTCAACAGTTGTTCAAATTCTTCAACTAAAGACAGTTCTATGTGAAAGGGGGAGCAGTATTCTTATCTTTTGTTTTTTGTAATCCAAGCTGTAATTTGCATAGTTTGTGTAATTATAGCTTAAAGGGGAGTGTTAGAATATGTCAATATTAGAATATGTTCAATATGGAAAGTTCCATGTTTCTATAAGTGTGGACATCCATATCTAGTAATTCTATTATCATGTTTTAGTTTTAGTATAAGTATGTAACTCTGGGTAGAGAACACTATCTCAAATACAAGAACTCTCTAACCCTAATCAATCTCTAGTCTTCTCTGTTCTTCTTCTTAGTTTCTCTAATATATCAATGTCACAACTCTCCTAGCATCACCACTAACATAGAATTTAACAATAACTTATGAGTTATGTTATTAAATGCAGTTGTTCTCAACCCCTCAACTTCTTCTTCTCAAGAGAATAAGTGTCCTCCATAAATGGGATTACGTGATGTGCTTAACACAATTAAATCTGCAATTGGTCTTCTTTCCTATTTGGCTCTTTTGAAGTTTAAATCAAATTTAATTAATCAAGAAACTCTTAGGGGGTATAAATTGAGTGTCGGATGCCGCTTATATATAGAGGTGGGTTAGAATTTAATTGGGATTTAATGGGCGAAAGCCTTTTGGTTTTCTTTCGTTCCTTCTCCCTCTCAAATCTCAAACTCTAATCTCTATGTATACTCTCTCGCACGCTATGATTCTATTAAATGACCAAGGTGTTGTCTTCTTCACAAAAGCCAACTCATGCACATCAAGGTAAAGTTTTATCAGCCTTTCTTCTTTTGTTTCGGTTGTTTTTTCCCCAAATTTTAAATGGTTTATGTTTTGATTCAATAAAACTATTGACCTTTTCATTTGGATGAAATTTGGGTATCACAAAACTACAAAGTTGTTGAGTTGAAATTCATAGTTTTCTTTTTCTTTTTTCTTTTTTCTTTTTTTCTAATTGAGTGTTTTTAAAATGCTTCAGTAATCATATTGCTTTGGACTAGATCTTTCACCTAACAAATTAGTGTTTCTCTAAATCAGTGTTTGCATATATAGTTTGATATTTGCATTCAATTGGCTACAAAATCATTTGTTCTCATGGACTTTTGTTCAAGCAATTAGAGCTTTTAAGATACAATGTTCTTATATACATGGGAAAATTGTGAAATTGGATGTAGACTGTATTAGGTAATTTCTCATTTAACATTCTCTGTTAAAGTGTGTTTAACATCCTCTATTATTTTGGATATTAGCTCAGTTCGTAATAGCTTTGTTTTTCCAGTCAAATGACATAAATAAATTCATAAGGCAAACCATGAGAAGTTGAGAAGGGACCGACTAAATTAGCAGTTTCTTGAGTTGGGGAATGCACTAAATGTCCTTATTTATCTTCTGTGTTACTTGCTTTTGATAGTCATGTGCTTATGAAACTATGAGGAGCTTACGTATGCTAGACTAACGTGCATATTGGAGACCCTGATAGGACGAAAAATGACAAAAGAACTATTCTAGGTGATACAATCCAAATGCTGATTTTGTTGAACTCAAATGTTTATTGGTTTAATTTAGCAGGGAAGTGAGCTTTTTTGCTTGGTTTATTGAAACTCCATCTTTGTAACACATCTATTTGATCGACAAAGAAGTAGAGAACAAATTGCAGAGTGGGCCATTTTTTTTAAGTATTTCGTGTCATGTAAGTAACCAATTTTAATTCTTTAATGCCACTTTTTAATTGATGTCACGACGTCACGTAGGTATCTAATTGCTTATTAGTTATTAAATATAGTAACAACCTTTTTTTTTTCTTGTCAGTTTAGCATTCTATTGTTGTTGCATTCAATCATATATTTCAAATGTGTTATGTCATCATTTGGCTTAGCTTGCTTGAGAGTTGCACTTCTTTGTTAGAGCTCCCTTCAAAGTGTTGGTATTCGCATCCAAATGTGTACGTATTAGAAAGTTAAGGAATATGCATGTAGTAAATACTAAGTGTTATTGTTTATACGGAGAACAATTTGAACATTGATAAATTAATTAGCAAGTATTTAACTCTGAAGATTTTTTTGACATTACTAATATATATGTTTTCCAGATGGTCATATTGCAGGTATTAGCAAGCAAATGAGCATTTAAAAATGAATTTTATGTAGTAGTCTATATAGATTTTCTACATTTCATACCATCAATTGCTTTTTATAGAATTTTATTTTTTGTTTATGCTTTCCATTCCTTTGTACATTGAATCATTTTAGAAATAGGTTTCGTTTAGAAATGAAGTTTTTTATACTAACCTTTGTGGATTTTTTGTTACAATGCGATTAAATTGATTATGAGTCTTAATTATTTGTGAAAAAACTTTGGATGGCAAAAACCCTTTGGTTCTCTCTCCCTTCGTTCTCTCTCAGCTTATTTTTTGAAAAACAATGAAGACTTTTTGGTTCTCCATTCGTTCTCGATCTCTCTCCCCCTCCCCTTAATTCTCAACAAAGAAGAAAAAGTTGGGCGGTTTTAGGTATTGGAATTTCTTTCACTCCGTTGGTACAAGCTCATACCTAAAATCAATTTTCTTTCATGTTCCTTTTTATACAAATGAACTTTGTTCTCTATACCTTGAAATAGATTTTGTGCTTTATTCCTTCATCAATTTCTCCTATAATTTTCTTATTTTGTGCTTTATTCCTCTCTTTATTCATTTTTTTTTTTCAAGTTTAAAAATATTATTTTGCAAGAACTTAATAGTTTTCAAATTGACAACACTTGCTGACAACAGTTGATCTGATTATCCATTCCTTGGGTTCTTTCTTGCTTTTGTTAATAGTGATGAACCACTTCCATGAAAACGTCTTTAATTAGATTTCTGAGTGTAGTTTCCCAAATTTATATTAGAATGCCACATTTTATTAAGTTGGTGGGAGCTATTTTTCTAAACACAACACTTTTGTTGCTTTAATTGTTTATAGAATTGTTTGTCAAGTTCTCAAACGCATCTAATGATTTTTAAAGGGTTGCTACTTTGAGTGCAATCTGATTTCTTATTATTGCATTTCTTTAACCAATTTATTTATGTTTCAGTACAACTTTCCATTTTCTATTGGGATTTTTAGCAGTTATTTATTTCACTCAAAGGTTTTAAGCATACTTCCTTATCGTTACCAATTTATTCCTTTGTTTTTGATAAATACACTGCAACTACTTAAATTTTTTTCACTAAAATGAACCCAATATAAATGCAAATGAAAGAGGGCATGTAAATCAAAGACAACTTAGTTCAACCAAGATGCATGATAAGATCAAGCCGTGAGGTACATTTATTCTCATTTCCTTTTTTTGTTAGTCTGGACTCAAGTTCAAATTCAAGTTTGAGAATCTAACAAGTAATTATATTTTACCTATCATCAAAGAAAAATCAACAAGGGCAATTTCCATTGACAAGTTATTTATGATGTCATGTGTGTATTATTTCCTTTATTTAATTTATTTGTTAGTCTAGACTCAAGTTCAACTTCAAGTTTGAGAATCTAAAAAGTAATTATATTTTACCTCATCAAAGAAAAATCAACAAGGGAAATTTTCATTCACTGGTTATATATGACGTCATGCGTGTATTATTACAAATTATTGTTCTCTGAAACACTTGAATTTATCTGGAATGAAGTGAGTGTCTAATCTAATAATATTTCCCAATTTCATTCTCTAGGTTTCAATTTCAATGGATGTGTACTCTGCTTGGCTTCTGTCAATGTTCATTTTGGATATGGAAATATAGGTACATTAGTTCTTCTCATCTTATCACACTTTTTTAGCATATATTCTAATGTCCTTTTACTCATATTCTTACTATTATTATTATATCTTTTTACTATGTTAATTAATCAATGACTATTATGTTATCGTACTTCGCATTTCGCAATAAGAAACCTCTTGAAATAAAATGTTGATACTTATAATGCATATGGATGCAATTTGTGGAATTATTGAAATGATTCACTGTTATGTACTCCAATTATTTATGAGAATTGGTGAATATAAGAGTCTAAAACTTACCAAACAAATGGCTAGAATAAATTTGGACGGTAGTCATTTCTACCCGTCGCTTCAATTTATTATTGTTTATCTAATATGATTGTAGTTGTAGTCAGTATGACTAATTGGTTTTGATTGACA
This sequence comes from Coptis chinensis, assembly GCF_015680905.1. Lineage (NCBI taxonomy): Eukaryota > Viridiplantae > Streptophyta > Magnoliopsida > Ranunculales > Ranunculaceae > Coptis > Coptis chinensis. The sequence continues at coordinate 17,645,537 of NC_141456.1, read as the reverse complement.
ACCCTAGCTACTATGGACTAACACTTAAAAGGTATAGGGTGCCCAACTTCACATATAAGAATGCAATCCCAATGTTGGTATGCAATCTGGAATGGACGTAGTCGAGTTGTTTCCTATTCGAATTATTGAGTTTCATTTGAGCTTTTTGTGTTTCGATATGCAAGGTGGGGTGTATCAAGGAAATTTCCATTTGTAGTTTCACGTTTTCATTTATTATTTGGAAACCTATTAAGTCTTGCTTATTAAATTTTTTTTTATAGTATTTTACATTTTAGTTTGAGACGTGAAAGAGTAAGTACTTGCATTCATTACTTGCTGACCAATTCAAGCCAGTATCATATCACCTTCAAAAACGTGAAAGGCTATGCTCTTGACATGCAAAGGTGGGTGGTAATGGATATCATCCCAAGGTGGTTGGTTGCACGAAGTTGTCCAAACCATGTGCATCAACTGATCTTGGCATGAAAATAGAGGATTTAGAATAACGTCTAAATGCTAATTAATATGGTTGCAGGAATGATGAGTCACTTGATCATTTACTATGAGAATGCAAGAATGCGCATAAGATATGGGAATGGGTTTTCTGGAGATCTTTTGGCTTCAAGAGTAACTTAATGCCACTAAAGAGGCACTCGAGTAGTGCGAGGGCCATAACACAATAAGAATGGTGCATCTTTCTGGTTCTTGAAGGGTTGTATGGTAACAACATAGTTGATGCTATGATGTTAAGGAAGTTGGGATGCTAGATAGACATGGCATCGCAGACATGCATTAAATGGGAACCAACAGAACATAGGATAATCAAAATCAATGAATGTAGATGGGCCATCAAATGCCAATCTAGGCGTGGCAGGTTTTGTATAGAGATTGTAAACATACCATACTTCAGTCTAATTAGACCAATTTAAAAAAAAAAAAAAAAAAAAAAAAAAAAAAAAAAAAAAAAAAAACCAAAAAAAAAAATCCAAAAAAAACCATCCAAAAAAAAAAAAAATTTCTCCAAAATCCAAAAACCAAGAAATTTCTCTAGAGCTTCAGCATAATGCACGCAACATATTAGGAAGCTAGGTCCCTTAGATACCAAGGTTGCATTTTTAGGTGTTATAAATCTCCCTTATATTGAGCAGTATACAATGCTCGATTATCTTATGCTATATATATTAACTCCTTTTATCTCCTATGTCATTCTTCACTTGCTTTTCCAGTGTTGTGTCAATAAAAAAATCAAACTCTTCTTATCTCTTTTAATACAATCTACGTGTCTTGTAGATGATGGAATCACCATTGTCAGTTTACACCATTTCTTTCAAAGCCTTACTGCATCATATGCTAAAGCATTTTAACACGCGAACCGGTTCGTATGTATACACCCAAACTAACGATCTATATGAGGCATGGGTAGAACTTGATATCTCCATAATAAAAAAGAATAAAATATTTTTGGGAAAATGTTCGTAAGACAAAAAGATGTCGAAACAAGATACTGCAAAGAAAGCAATTAGTTTTTTACAATAAGACTACATATGTGAAATAGTCGACTTCAACTACGAGGATAAGAAAAAAATATTGTGTGTGGTACATACCAAAGAATAGAATATGCTTTTGATAAACTACTTGAAGAACATGAAGCTATTCGGGAAAATTATCATAAACACATTGAAGAAAATAATCTTCTGAAAGAGCATCTTACAACTGAGAAGACAAATAATGCTGAAAGTGATAGTGAATATCATCACCAATACGACCCATTGGAAAATTAGGATGTCCTTGAGTTGCTTTTATCTCTTCACATAATCTAACTTACTTTTATATTCCATTTTGTTTTCTGATTTGATTTATCTTATGATTGGTTATAAATACTCACTGTGGGAGAAAAAAAAAACCCCATCTTTTTAATTTATGATTTATAAGGGGTATATATTTCAAATAAATTCACAATTTGAACCTAACTAACCATTAGTAGTAAATGTTGTCCGCCAAAAATATTATATAAATTCCTACTACCCCATTCTTATTAAGGATCTTTTGGTGTTATTTCGATCTTCTAGGGAGCCATATCATTTTGGTCTTGACTACCTAAGTACCTAGCTAGGTATGTACGACAACATAAATGAATTTTTTTTTCGTACAAGTTATGACCGATTCCTATACTTAATTGATTGAATATGATTCTAAATTGAGAGTCATGCACCTCCAAAACTTTCTTTTGGACATTGGATCACAATATTTACATTCCTTTAAAGCATAATAAGATCCTCCATTTCAATATAATAAGTACCTAATAACCAACGGTGTCGTAGCAGGTTATATCTAGTCTATCTTTATTATCTAATAAAACATAAAGGAGTGGGGGGACAAATTCCACATCATAAGGTGAGACGTGGTAGGCACACTCCTAACCATAGCCACTAAAAAATCATGAAAGGTGAGTTAAAATTTTTTTCTAGGGTGAATTAAAAAGTCTCTCTCGACTCACCCGGCGCGCCGAGACCTCACGGGCATAGGCACATGGGCTCATTTTAAACAAAAATGGTTGTGGTGGGGGAGTAGGCGCGTCCTCGAGGGTAGCTCCGCAAGCACGGGCATACCCTAGTAACTTCATAAATAATAGTATGGCTTTGTTTGGCATAAGAAAAATATGTAGTAGATAACCTCGCTTATGAAAACTAATTCATTAGATGTATAAACAACACAAAATTAGTGGGGAAGCTGTTTGGTCTCACTTCTGTTATCAATAAAATAAAATAAAAATTAAAACCAAAATTTTGAGGGAAACTTAATACAGGTTCAAAATTGTGCCCATGTTTCAACAATCAATCATCTCACAAAAGTAAACATCTCCATTCTCTTCTCAAATATTCTCTCAATACATCATAAAACTTATTTATAGAGCTTCTTCAAACCCATAAACACAAAAGCCCCAATATTACATTATCCCAAAATGATTTTGATTGATTCCAATAGATTAGAAAAGTGCTTGAAGAGGAGAGCAGACTACTTGGGGTGGAGGCATCTTCATTTTGATTTTGATTTTATTTTGTCTTTGATTGGAAAAAAAAGATGAAGTTGAGGTGTTGGGGAGGAGAGCTTACTTGGTAGTGGGATGGAGATCGAAGTGAAGCTTGATACTCATCATGGGAGATTGGGAGAAGAGGAGAGTAATTTTTGTGAACGAAAACAAATTTTTGTTTCTTTTTTCTTTTTTCGTCGATATTTGTTTTATTATTTTGTCTTTGAGTCTTCTAACTAAACAAGTAGATCGTAATCTCATGTTCCCACATGGATACCAATATCCACCTTTTTGTAGTTTTGCCACAGATGGACCAAACAGAAAAACATGGATAATGTGCCCTAACCCATGAATAGGGTCTACTATTCGTGCTACCAAACAGAGCCTAACTGTAACATGCTTTATATAGGCTACATTAGATTAGAGAAACCCTAAAGGTAAAATTCATATCCTACCCATGTGCCCTCACATCATTACAATAAGTCCCAATCTATTATATTTATATTCTCTACATCTTTGGTTGAAACTAACTTTTATACCTTTAATTTTCCGGAAGATTTGTTTCAATCCCTCCTAAGAAATCCAGTTGTCACTGAAGAAACAAACCAACTGGAGATTAACACTTGGATCCCTTTCATTTCATGTCACCTTTGAGATAAAGCTGCCCTGAAAAAACTTGAACTACCAAGGGTTAGGCTTTAGGCTAGCTTTTAGCCTTTTTGGTTTTCCTTATTAACAACTCGGAAACCAAAAGAAGAAACAAAAGAAGAAGATTTTCAAAAAGCATAATAGTAAGAGTCTGGCCCATCATGGTAAGGGAAGAGAGATGATGATGGCCCATAACAGCATAAAGTGCATTGCCCAACTGGTTGGATTGAAATCCTTGAGCCCACCTTAAAAAATAAACCAAAAACAAAAACCAATAAAAAAAAATAAGTGGCCGGATTTTATTTCTTCTCATTTGTCTCCTTGTGCACCATCACATTAAATCTTTAAAAGCTTATAGTTAGAGTACTAATGTATTGACTTCTAAGTAGCTAGGTGCACCTTTGCACTTTAATTTAGAACCCATGACTCTGGAAACCACGTAATCTGTTAGTTATGGACTTGTTGCATCCATACTCTATCTTCCTGTGATTATGTATGGTGTGGTTTAAGAATGTGGTTCGTGTGTTTAGTTTAATCACTTTCTACTCATTCCAAATCTTCAAAGATATGGAAATTAAGAATAAATATAAAAAAAAAAATTATCATGATCGTTTCATTAGTTAATTGAATTGACATGAACAGGAGGGATTCTTACATGATAAGATCTGTATTCTTTGCTTATGTGCGAGCAAGCACTGAAACATATTAAATCACTGCATGATGTAAACCCGATTAAGGGGGCATAATTATATTTGTTGACTAGGAAAACTGTCTAGAATCAATAATTAAGAATCCTTGATTTGTTTGGCATATTGTCTTTTATATTTCATATGTTTACTGACATTTTGGCAGTTACGCTTTTGATGGGTGAACAACTAATTCTACGACATCCCACGACACTTTAAGAGGTTTCGACATTATATATCTTTTGATATTTTGATAATTCGCTACGAAATGAAGAATTACCGAATTAAGTGTTAGACTGTTAGGTTTGCCTGTGTGGAAGAAGAAGATTTTTTTTTTTTTTGAATAAATAGCAAATAAGCTACGCTCCAACTAAAATAGTGGGCTCTCAACGGCTCAACTGGCACTTATGACTTTTCAGTTAAAACACCACACCTTAATGAAGCCCAACTGTGATTTGGGTGAGTGGTGTCCTAAGTCAGACACTATCCGGCTAGGATGAGAGATCTGATCAACGAGGACACCACATACAAAGTTTTTCAATGCCCAGAGCATGCATATAATGTCTTCCATCAAGATATATATTGTTCTGGAGGGTGGAGAAGACTCTTATTGTTTGCTCTTCCAGTCTTCCCTATAAACTTAACCAAAGAGTGGGAAAATTCCCTTGTACTGTCGAATCAAATACATTTTAAAGTTACACCCGTAGAAGCAAAAAATAAACGGCGAACCATATCCTAGGCAAAATACTAAAATAATAGGGCACTGAATAATATTAGCAATAATAATAGAGGTTGTCTACCCCGATGAGTTCTGTGACTGTTGGATGTGTGATCCAACAGTTTGGAAATACAACATTCTCTTATCTTCTCTCCTTTCTTTTGGGTTATTTAACTTTTGGCCCCATTTTATATATGGATATTAGCGTTTGGCTCTTCTAAGTTGCTAAATTCATTTTTGGCCCCAGTTCTGTTAGTTGAATCAGTCAACTTTAACTCCACCGTATGTACAGGGGCTGCTCAAGACAATCAGGGGCCCTAGGCAAAGTTCAAATGCCAATGGATCAGAAATTTTTGGTCGAGAACGCAAAATGTCAATGGATGCGAGGAATTTTTTGGTCGAAAACGCGAGAGAAACGTTGGAGAAGGAGAGGGAAACAAATGGTTATCTAACGTTATTTCATAGATTCCAATATCGTTATCTAACCCTTAAATAAGGGCGGAAAAACGATTGTAGCTGAAAAGAAAAGATTGGGCTGAATTATATTGGGGCCCCTTAGGGCAAGGGGCCCTAAGCAAATACCCTATTTTGCTATGGGGTTGAGCCGGCCCTACGCGTATGTATTCTTCAAAATGGCAATTTTACCCCTCTAAGCGACTCGTGACTTGCACGTGGCTATGAATCTAAATATTCATTTGTTTTATTTCGATTCGAAATTCCATTACAATTTCGAAATTATCTCTTGTACAATTTCGATCAACAACATTACAATTTGTCTTATATCACGAGAAAACAAAACAAGATCTCTCATCTCTCCCTCATCTCTCTAATCATCAAATTACAAAGGATAGGAATACTCCCCATCATCGAATACCCTAATTTCAACTCCCCATCATCATATACCCTAATTTATGCTCCCCATCATCACGTACTCTAATTTTTGGTCATGATCAGTTGGTTTGATTGTTGTTTCTTAGCTCAGGCTTTACTTCATTAGAAGGATTATTTAGCTTGCAGAAAAGTATGTATGTATGTACTTTGTTGGTTGCATGAAAAGCGATGGGTGATTAACAATATAATAAGGAATGTGGGGACCAAACCCTAGAAATTACCAAATGGTAATTTTAAAGTGGGGACCAAACCCTAGAAATTACTAAATAATTATTGCTTATTGAAATTGGGGATTTTTTAAATTAGGGTTCACGATTTATAATTAAACTGTAATTAACCCCAATTACTTATTCAAAATTGGGGATTTTGTCCAATTGGGGTTTTAATATGCAAATTGAACATAAAAACTTAACGAAATTACACCATACAAATTGGGGCTTCTGTCAAATTAGGGTTCTAAACACCAATTTGCCCCAATTACATGTTAACAATTAGGGCTTTGGTCAAATTAGGGTTCTAATATGCAAATTGAACACCAATTAGGCCCAATTACATGTAAAATAAATAGGCCTTTTGTCCAATTTTGTTTATAGTGTGCAAATTGAACCTAAATTGGGACAATTAATTGCAAAAAATTGGGGATTTTGTCAAGTTAAGAATCTAAAGTGCAAATTGAATATTGTGAAGTGTCTTTTCATTGTTAATTCTTATATATACATGTTCTGTGTGTTTGTATGCATGTTCTGTTTGTTTATGTGCATGTTCTATGTGTTTATATGCCTCTCGTGTGTATGTTTAGTGTATGTATTAAATGTATGTAATACCCTAATTGAATTATGGGAATTATTGTAAACATGTATTTTCAGTGATATGGCGTCATCTTTAAGAGGTCAGAGAGAGTTTATGATACACTATGATGGTTTTGGATGCAAATAGTGCCTGGTAGAATGAAATATCTAGATTATCATGGTGGGTCTTAGTTTCATCTTAGGTTAGATGGGGATGAATTGAGTTATATGGGGTTCATTGAAGATATTCACAGATCTGTGGGGGATGATGTTCCCATAAATGGTGTTAATTGCATTTGTAGAGGGTTCTTGACTACCATTTACAATGATGTTGGAGTGCTGAAAATGTGGGATACCATTAAGGCAGAAAAGGATCAAAAGTTTCATTTGTTTGTCACCATGGTCACTCTAGATATGATGCAACCTACTAAAGTCCTTAAACCTAAGCTCCATAGTAAGCCCAATGCCAAACCATATAAGAAGCCCAGTATTGTTTCTAAGTCCAAGTTGGTCTCAACACAAATCCCAAGCACACCTACAAAGCCCAAGTTTATTCTTAACTTTGAGGTAAGAAGGTCACCTAGATTTTCCTCACAACTGTCTCCAATAAACCTAGCTTCTCCAGTTATACAGCTGTCTCCATGTGAAGATGAAGATGCATATGAGGGGATCCAAGTTGATGAAGGGATACAACAAACTGCAGAAGATGTTGTCAATGACTTTGCTGAGTTGTTTGAAACTGGTGAGGCATTTGTTGATGCAGTAGAAGAAGCAAGTGCCCAAGAAGAAAACAATGGGGAAGTACAGAATGATGATAGTGAAGATGAAGAGGATGGAAAATACTTTGAGAAACTTCAAACTGGTGGTCCATGTGTGGACATGAGATGTGGGTATGTTAGTAATTAGTCAACTAAATATGATGATGATGATGATTTCACACCTCAAGATGTTGAAGAAGATGAAGTTGTATGTAATTTGGTGAATGAGGCAACTAATCTTGAAGAAGGAGCAGATGATGTGATTGATAGTCTTGGGTTGGGGACAAGTAACTTGTATCAGGGTGAACCAATCCCAAGTGTGGAGGATGAAGATATAAAAGAAGATAACAAACTGAAGCTAGAACCAGGCATGCAATGGAAGTCAATGCCTGAATGTAGGAGTTATTTGAAGAGTTTGGCAATACAAGACATATTCAGTTTCAAGCAAAAACAAAATGACACAAAAAGATACATAATTTATTGTATTGGTGAAGACCATGCAGATAAAGAAATAGTTAAACCATGCACCTGGAAGGTAGCATGTAGTATCACAAGGGATCACCATACTGTGAAGTTAAGGAAATTTGTGGGGACATATACTTGTGAGGCTAATGGAAAGAATCATGTGAAACAAGCCAAAGCTCCTTGGGTTGCACAAGTTCTTGAGGATTTCCTTAGAGATCACCCAAACATGAAACATTTAGATGTTCACAAGGAAGTTTGGAGGAGATTTGGAGTTGAGTTATCTTATTACACTACTTGGAAGGCTAAGGTCAAGATGTTTGAGAAAATAAATGGGAATTATGAGGCTAGTTATCTTATAGTATCTGAGTTGAAAAAACAGATAGAGATAAAGAATGTGGGAAGTCTGGTCAAATGGTACAGACATGGTGAAACAGGGGAATTTGTTGGGTTCTTGTTTGCTTACAAAGCATCATTGGATGGGTTTGTCAATGGTTGTAGACCTATTATTGAGTTAGATGGCTCATTTCTGAAAGGGAAATATGGTGGATGTTGTCTAAGTGCAATGGCCTTAAATGCATAAAATGGGCTCTTCCCAATTGCTATCTATATTTGTAGGGGTGAGAATGGAGATACATGGAAGAAGATTTTGAGTCAGCTGAGGTCTTACTTGATCATACACAAGGAGCCACTTACCTTTATCTTTGATAGACAAAAAGGTCTCATAGAAGCTGTGGATGCTGTGTTTCCATAAGCTAAGCACAGGTAATACACTGTGTTGCTAATGTATTTTAATTCTTAAGTAATTCTTTGCATAATGTATTCACTTTCTTATTTACATGTATTTTAATTCTTTTTTGGTTCTATTCTTTTTTAGGTATTGCTTTAGACACATGTACAAAAACTTTAAGGTGAATTTTAAGGGTGAGTTACTAAGGGACTTGAGCTGGAGGGCAGCAGAAGCATTTAAAGAATTCCATCATGATAGATATATGGAATAGTTACTGGATGTGGATGAGGAAGCTAAAGAGTGGTTAGAGGGGGAAGCAAAACACACTTGGGCTAGGTCACATTTTGATCTCTCAACAAAATGTGATGCTATCACCAATAATTTCAGTGAATCATTTAATTCTTGGATACTTAAAATTAGAGATAATCCCCTAGTGTAGTTTGTTGATCAATATAGTCTTGCTGTAATGAAGTTGATCCATGAAAGGAGGATTACTTCACAGGAACTAGTTGATGGTGATTTGGTGCCAGCTGTTATGGGAGTCATAAATAAGCTAGAAAACAAGTACAACAAATACAAAATACAAGGATTTGTTGAAGGAGTTGAACACAACTCATTCTGTGTCATTAATGTCAAGACTGAAAAAAAGGTTGTGGTAGATATGACAGGTTTGGAATGTACATGTGTAGTATGGCAAATGATTGGAATACCATGTGTTCATGCAATATATGTTATTAGGAAAAAGAGAACACAGGGTTCTAGCTGGGCACAGTAAGTAAAAATGGTCTACTATGCTTACATTTTAACCTTTATTGACAACAAATTTACATGTTTATTTCATTTTTTGTTTCTATTTAGGTACTGTAGTCCATTATATAATGTCCAATCATTTAAAGCCACTTATGTTGGTTTTATATATCCTTTTGATAATGAGGAAGACTGGGACAAGGTGAATGTTGCACTTATTTATGTTTGAAATTCATTTTCCTTCATTGTACTTTGCTAATAGTGATTGTCATGAATGTCATTTAATAGGTTGAAATTGGTGATGAGGTACTACCTCCACCACTTGAGAGAAAATCAGGAAGGCCTAGAAAACAAAGAATTAGGGATGCATATGAGGAGAGACCATCCAAGAAGAGGGTCTGCAAGTTATGTCATGTACCAGGCCATAACAAGAGGACATGTCCAATGAGAGAACAAGGTGGAACTAAGGGAATGTCAAAAGAAAATGTGCAATTGAACTCTCAAGAAAATGTGCACTATCAGGAAACCCATCAGGAAAATGTGCAATATCAGGAAACCCATCAGGAAAATGTGCAAGTGAACTCTCAGACAAATGTGCACTCTCAGGAAAATGTGCAAGTAAATTCTCAGACAAATGTGCAAGTGGAACATGTACCAAGGGCTGGTAGAGGGGGTAGAGCTGGTAGAAGGGGTAGGGGTACTGGTAGGGGAATGGCTTATTGGTTTGGAGAAGACACACCAGCAAGCTCAAGCCAAGCAACACCACCCCCTCCATTAAATGAAACACAGTAGTAAGTAGTCACATTGAAGGTATTAACCCTTCATTATTCAATATATATTTTGCATGTGTTTTCAGTTGTGCTATTAGCTATTAATGCATAACTGTTACTGTTTTACTTTTGACCAACTATTTAATGTCTTAAATGTCATGAATGAAGGTGTTAGTTTCCATAAAAGGTAGTTCCCATACCTTTTTCCTATAAAAACAACACACACACATCACACTTAGAATATCTCTCTCACACATCTCATATCAAATGGGGAAAGGTAAGGGAAAAAATAAGGAAAAGGGGAAGAATAAGGATAAGGGTTATGAATATCCACCTCATCTCATGAGTGTAGTTAGATTTGGATATAACAATTATCTTAGAGATGTAGTTTTGGCTGCCAGAGCATATGTAGATGAGCATGGTCATGATGTCTCATATGAAGAAGTACAGGCTTATATCATGGAGTTGTTGGACAATTAAGAAAAGCAAAGGGTGGTTGTTGGACTGCCTGTAGAAGTTCTTCAAGATTGGGAGAGGGAGTGTTTGGAGGAGTTGGAGGAGTTAGGGGGAGTTGGAGGGGTATGTGGATGAGTATTTTACCATCTCTAAACCAAAAGTTGGTAAAAATAAGAAGGGTATTGGAGAATGCAGTTTAAAACAAGCAGAACCTGCGGGGGGAGTCAAGCACAACCAAAGATGGTTGTACAAGCTCTAATGTGTCCAGCAGAGTTTGGAGCAGAGTTTAAGCTATCGACAAGGAAAAAGTGGAAGAAGTGATTTTGTCAGTGATTTTGGTTCTAAATCATTTTTTGTACATACATGCTAGGGTACCCTACATGCTACCTGTTTTCAGTGATTTGGTTCTAAATTATTTTTTGTTTTTCTTCTCTGTTTTCTGAGGGAAGCGGTGGTAGGTGTTTTTTTGGGGAAGCGGTGGTAGGTGTTTTTGCAACAAAAATCAACAAAAATATTTTGTCTTTTGGTGGGTCTTTATGGAGGCTAGCTTTTGGTTGGTTAATTAGGTTATGTAATGAATGACTAGTGTATGAGCACGACACAACTCACCCCTTCTTTTTCCCCTTTTTTTCCTCCTCCTCTCTCGCACTCACACTGTTCCTTTTATATCGACCCCCTCTTTTCTGGATCTTCCATCTGTCCATGTATCTTACGGTCCGACTCCCCTCCGTACCTGGGACACCTGCGGTCTAGGGTTCCGCGGTTACAATCCCGTGCTCTCCTTCTCTCTTCACTATTCTGCACCTTATCCCCTGCACCGCTGACCCCGTCATCTTTTCCACATCATGCTACTACAAATGCCCCTTCTCGACTCCACGGTCCTGTTAAAGGATCCGGGGTCGAGAACCTTCACCGTTTGTCCTTTCTGTTCCTCGCCCTTATCTCTTTTTCATCGATTTGTGTGCGAGGTAAACTATCATCATCACGCATGTTCCAGCCGCCCTCGTGTTTACCCCTCGTGTCCTTTTAAATTGCCACCCCTTCTCCCTCTTTCTCATTTCCTTTTACCCCTTCTTAAACTCTTTCTTGCCTCCTTTTTCTCTTTCTTTCTTCTACCTTTCTTGCTCTGCCTTTATTCTTGCTTTCCGACCCGGACTCTTCCTGGCGATTCTACCCCACTTCGGCACCCTCTTCCCCACTTTCCTATCATCTATCATCTTTGCTTTGTTCCCCGATGACGTTTTCTGGCCTTCTTCTCTTTTTGTTTGAACTGGTTGTTTGGGTTGGTTCATATCTTGCGTCTGTTCCTCTTCCTTTCTGATGTCGACCAGTGAATCCGATGAATTGGGCTCATCTCCGTCCTTTGGGGAATCGTCTCCACTCCCTACATCGTCTGTGGCGGTACCATCCACTTTAGGACGTCAAGGTCCCCCTTTACCTCCACCGTCCCGATGCCGCCGCCCTGATTTAGACTCAATTAGGGTTGCTTATGGCATCCATGCCTGTATTGGTCTAGAGCATGTGCCATCAACCACCCATTACCCCCACCTGGTTCCCCACAGACCGGGGTGTCTCGTGATCACTGTGGGTCAAATAGTTGTCGGTCTACGGCTTCCCCTCACCCGCCTGGACGTCAAAGTATGTAATCACTTTAATATCCCCCCATGTCAAGGCATTGGGAACTTCTAGCGGATAATGTTTGCCGCGAACTCGTACAACAAAGCTGGTGACCCTCAGATCACCAGTCGCGATATCATTTCCCATTACTTTCTCAAGAAGAGCACCAAGGACGTCGATGTGGGGTACAAGTCCTTCTATGTGCGCCCTCAGAAGTCCCCCCTCCTACTCCGCGTCACTACCTCCGACAAGGTGTGGCACCACTACCCTTTATACGTATCGGGGCAGTTTCTTTCCGCGGACATGCCTCCAGAACTGACACTTAACCATCTCGCCTTCATAGCCTGTGGTGAGTATCTTTACTATTCTTATCTCTTCGTACATCCGTACCGTTATCCACTAACCGACGCATTTCCCCATTTTGTAGGTTGGCGCCAGGATTCTAAATCTCAAATTTACTCTGGCATCTCCTATCCTATCTTCCAGAAACTTCGCGATCTTGGTGCTGGTCAAGCCGAATTCTTAGGTATCAACCCTACCACCTCTACTCCCCTATTGCAAGTCCCTGCTCTACAAACTTTCCACGGCTTCTCTGCTCCATTTTATCGTCCCCCTCCTCCCAAAGAAAGGAAACCGCGAGCCTCACCCCCTCCCAGAAAAAGATCTCAAAACCCAGGCCCGCACCGTCATCATTCCCGACATTCCTCACGCAAATCTTGTGAACCCCGCCCTTACAATGATCCTGAAGACATTCCCTCCTTCCGCTCCATATCCACTTGGGATGATCAATACACCTCTCCCCTTTCCCCACTGAAAATATGGATATCCGCAAATAGAAGTTGTTTGACAGCGACTCCGACGGGGATGATGATGTCATGGAGATCCCTGTCCCTGAGACCAATGTATCTGCCCAAGCTCCGCCCACCAAGAGACCACGGACTTCTTCCTCTACTGAATCCGACCAAGTTACCCAGCAGAACTCTGTCTCTGAAGATCATGAGCCCATTCCTTCCCAACCCCTCCAATCCGCAGTCCCTTCCTCGCACACTTGCCATCCTGGCAAAGAACCTTGTCCACCTAAGGCTCCTGCTTTAGATTTGCCCCTTGTGGAAGAATTCCGTCCCGTGTTCAAGGTACGCGACCGCAGGCTGACCACCGCCGACTTTGCCCTGGATAATGCGGACGTCGCCTCCTCACTTTTTTACAATGCTCATCTTCCGAAAGACATCATGTACTCTGATCGGGGTTCGTTCGATCAACATCGCATGTCATTGTATACCAATTGGGAAAAAATACGTATTTTTTTTTTTTTAATCTCTCGCCTTATGATTCTAGGTAAGCTTGGACATTTCTTATATGGTTCGCGGACTCCTCGACGCCAAGAACAAAGTAGTATCCCTTGAGAAAGAACTCTGTGGGCCTAAAGGCTTAAGAAGCGCCTGTGCAGGGCTTCAATCCGATCTGGAGGCCGCCAACCTTGCGAAGACCCGGGCCCAAGATAAGCTTGGATTCGCAGAGTTGACCCACCAGCGTGACATGGACAAAGCCGATGAACGCCTAGAACGACAGAGGGAAGAACTTCTTCAACAACACCAGCGCGACTTGGACGCTTTTGCTCGCCAACACCAAGAATCCATGGATGCCCTTAAGCAAACACATCAGGCTGACTCCACGGCCTTGCAGCAACAGCACCAGGCCGACATGGCAGCTTTGCGCGAACACTTTAAACTATTAGCCAACAAGCGAGTAGTACGTAAACTTCAAGAAGAGCACTTACGACTCACTCGAGAAGGGAGACTCCTCCCCGAAAGGCTCCACACCATAGAGTTTGACAGAACTTATGTTACACTGGAAGGCGGACAACCCACTGATGTCATCCCCGATCCCCCCAGCCAAGAGGACCCGTCCATTCTAGCAGCCGTTACTAATGACTCCGAACCCCCGGCCATGGACACAAACTCTGACATCCGGACTCAGGACAACCCCCCAAATGAATAGTTTTAGCTTCTTTCTATGCACCATGCCATATCTGAACTATTGAACTCTTACCAAGTTTACCTTTCCTTTTGTTTTGTAAACACTTGATATTCGTTTTGTTTCAAAGAATGCTTGTTTTTCTTTTCATGTGGGTTGTCTCTTTAGCTATGGATTCCGATGTTTGATTTATCTGTACTGTACATACATCCCCCATCTTCCATTGTCTATATATGTCCCTCCTGCGATCTTGGGGTATTGACATAGATAGTTAGTATTCCTCCCAGGCCGACCTCCTTCTGCTTAGCTACTTAGCCAGAAGAGGTTTGTCTCCACGATCCACGTGCATTCATACCTCTATTCCATGACCAACTAATTCACTTGGGACGTCTCCACTCACCACCGGCTCCTCTCCGGGCTTGTATCGGCGAAGGGCTCATCCCCTCCGCTGGCTTTTGCTGCTCCTGGTTTCAATGCCCCACGTGTAGTTCAACTCTCTCGTCCACGAAGGGCTCATCCCACTCTGCGGATGAGGACAACCCCCCTTGTCCTCTGCTCAATAATGTGAGTATGTCGGTAGCGGGCTCGTCCCCATCTTGCCCCACTCTCTATTCGAGACTTCAGATGTCGGTATGGGCTCCTCCCCCACTCTATCTCTCTCTATACTCTTGGGCTCAATGCCCCATGTGTGCTTTGTATCACTTCACGGTGTTATAGACACGGGAAGCCATTTGGGGCCCCTTGCTTTGCCTCCTACATGACTCTGAACTCATCTCAGTGAACAATTTCATTTCAAAAGCGTCGTTGTATTATATATTTGCACACAGCTACATATCTTTTCTCTGATTTTTCGTTACATTCAAGTGTGAAATTTTTTGAGCATTCTAACATTCCATGGTTTCTCTACCAACTTGCCTTCCTTGGTCCGCAATTTGTAGGTTCCCGCTCCTCTTACATCTACCACAGTATATGGCCCTTCCCAGTTCGGCCCTAATTTCCCTTCATTCTCTCTCTTGGTGCTAGAGGTCACTCGGCGTAGGACCTGCTCGCCTATCTGAAAGTGTCGCGGCTTGACCCTCTTGTTATATTGTCTCTGTAACCTTCTGTGGTACTCTTCCAACTTTATGCAGGCTGTATCCCTTTTCTCTTCCGCCAGATTCATATCCGCTGCTAATATTCTCCAATTTGAACCCTTCTCCACTGCCTTTGTCCGCGTTGTTGGTGCAACCATCTCTAAAGGTATCACGGCCTCCACACCGTAAGCCATGGAGTATGGGCCTGAGTGGAGGACCGAGGTGTAGTCCGATAGGCCCAGAGTGCATGATTCAGCTCCTCTGCCCAAGCTCCCTTTTTGTCTTCCAACTTCTTCTTCAAATTGTTCATAAGAGTCTTGTTGGATGACTCCGCTTGTCTGTTACCCTCCTGGTTCTAAGGGGCCGAGAAACTCTGTTTCACCCCGTACGCTTGCAAGAAGGCAGCCACTTTTGCTTCGGTGAACTGAGTCCCGTTGTCCACTATGATGGCATATGGTAATCCAAACCGGCAGATGACGTTCTCTCATAAGAACTTTATCACTTGTGTCTCCTTCACCTGTTGCAAAGGTATGGCCTCAATCCATTTTGTGAAATAGTCGGTGGCTGCGAGCATGAATCTTCACTTCCCGCTAGCCATGGGCAACGGCCCCACTATATCCATTGCCCACATAGCAAAAGGCCAGGGAGTGAAAACGTTGTGCAAAGGTTCTGCTGGGGCGAATATTAATTGCGCGAACCTCTGACACTTGTCGCATCTTTTGGCAAACTCCACTGCATCCCTCTTCATGTGGGGCCAGAAATACCCTTTGTGTCGAAATCGGTGAGCTGTAGTTCTTCTGCTGCAGAATGGCTCCCGCCAATCCCGCCGTGTAATTCGACCCGGCACCTCGGTTTGCTAGCCGCGGACTCAAACATTTTAGCAGCGGCCCGTTAAAGTTTTTCCAGTACAATTCCCCCGCGAGTAGAACATATCTTTGGGACGTCTGTTGCCACCTTCTCTTCTCCTTTGTGTCGGACAGCTCGTTTCCCGCCAAAAAGTGGATAATAGGATCCATCCAACTCCCCTGTTCCTCTGCGACCTAGCATATATCCGTCGTGCCCTCCGTGCTTGGTTTTGCCAACCTTCTCACCTGAATCGTCCTTTCTTCTGAACCTGGGATTGCTGCGGCAACATAAGCCAAGGCGTTGGCATGCCTATTTTCACCTCGGCCCAAATGAAAGAATCTCGTGAAATAGGAAGACCGTTTACGCAACACCTCCAAATATTTTGCCATTCGGGGACATCGCGCGGCAAATCCTCCATTCACTTGGCACACGACTAAATTTGAATCGGAGTACACTGTCAGCTCCCTCACACCCAAGTCCTCGGCCATTCTCAATCCTGCTATTACTGCTTCATATTCCGCCTCGTTACTAGATGCCACGAACCCCAATTTCATAGTTTGCTCTATTCTGTCATTATCGGGCATAACCAGCACAACCCCTATGCCGCTGCATGTGCTCGTCGCTGACCCATCGGCAAACACTCTCCATCCATTTCTCTTATCCCATGGGTCTAAAAAGTCTGGCTCTACCTCTCTCTCTAGTTCCATGACCATCTCTTCTCCCTAAGTAGGATCCTCCACGGGAAACTCTGCCAGAAATTCCGCTACCGCCTGTGCCTTTTCGGTGGTCCTTACCTGATACTGTATCTCATATGAACTCAACATCACTGCCCATTTCAACATTCGGCCGGACTTTTCTGTCCTCAAAGCCTGCTTTAGTGGCAGATTCGTCACCACCACCACTACGTGTGCCTCAAAGTAAGGTCTCAGCTTCAAGGTGGAGAAAATTAATGCCAAGGCATACCTCTCAATCCTACTGTATCGGGTTTCTGCATCCAACAAAGTCTTGCTCTGAAAATATACTGGCTTCTCCACCTTGTCCACTAAGCGGACTAATACGGAACTAACAGCATACTCTGTGGCCCCCAGATATAGATACAACTTTTCCCCCTGCTCTGGATACGACAACAGAGGCGCTTTGCCCAGATATACTTTCAACTCTTGGAATGCCTCCTCGCACTCCGTGGTCCATACAAAATCAGTTGTATTCCTTAACAATCTATACAACGGATGACACTTCTCGGATGACTTGGAGATGAATCTATTCAAAGTTGCGACCCTTCCGGCTAGACGTTGTACTTCCTTAACATTCCACGGTGACGGCATCTCTACCAAAGATCTTATCTGCTCGAGATTAGCTTCAATTCCCCG
Source organism: Coptis chinensis (assembly GCF_015680905.1). Lineage (NCBI taxonomy): Eukaryota > Viridiplantae > Streptophyta > Magnoliopsida > Ranunculales > Ranunculaceae > Coptis > Coptis chinensis. The sequence continues at coordinate 17,627,993 of NC_141456.1, read as the reverse complement.
CTGGGTAACGATATATCCTAGGAATTTTCCCGTTGTCACCCCGAATGTGCACTTTTCCGGGTTCAACTTCAAATTGTATCTTCTCAATATCCCAAACGTCTCTCTCAACCCTTCTATATGTTCTTTTTCCGACATACTCTTCTCTACCATGTCATCTATGTAAATCTCCATTCCCTTTCGGATCTTGCCTTCGAACATTCTCTCCCCTAGCCGTTGGAAGGTAGCTCCCGCATTCTTCAACCCAAACGGCATTCTCGTATAGTAATAGGTACCCCCCCTCCACCACAAAGGCCGTCTTCTCCTTATTCGGTTTATACATCGCTACCTGATTATATCCCATCGATGCATCCATAAAGGAAAATACTTTGAATCCTGCCATCCTATCTACCAGCTCGTCTACTCGCGGCATCAGGTAACTATCCTTCGGACATTCCAGATTTACATCCGTGAAATCGACGCACATGCGGACCTTGTCATTCTTTTTCGGTACCACCACTATGTTAGACAACCAGTCAGTGAACTCCACTTCTCGGATTATCCCAGCTCTTTTCAACCTCGCCACTTCCTCGCGAATTCCCTCCGCATATTTAGGTCTGATGCAACGCAACTTCTGTCTCACGGGTTTGGCATTTTCCTTCATGTGTAACCGGTGACACGCAAACTCAGGATCTAACCGGTGACATCCTCTATTGTCCAAGCGAAAACATTTTTATTCTCATATAAAAATTGTATCAACTTATCTTTCCATTCTTTTGGCAAACTGGATCCTACCGCTGTGAACTTCTCCTCTTTTCCTTCCCCAATATTTACCATCTCGATTTCATCAATCGTTTTCGGTCCCTCTGATGCCTCCAACTCCCCCTCCACCGAGGCGCACTGTAATTACTATGCTCACCTTTTTCTGGGGTCAAAGCTTCTCCCTCCGGTCCGCGGATCAATCGCTTCACGGTGCCCCTGCGACTATTCTTGGCCGTCACTTGGTCACCATAAACCTCATATACGCCGACAGGTGTTGGAAACCGTATCACTTGATAGTATGTGGATGGTACCACCTTTATCTCATGGATCCATCGTCTCCCTAAGATTGCATTGTACTGCGAAATCGAATCTATCACCATGAATCGCGTGAAAACGGTCACCGGACCCGTTGTTACTGGCAACAAAAGTTCTCCCATGGGTTCAGTCATACTTCCATTGAATCCATATAGATTGGTCTGTGAAGGCCGCAGCTGCTTAGGATCTACTCCCATCTCTTCCAACGCCCCTCTGAATAGAAGGTCCACCACACTTCCACAATCGATGAGCACTCTCTTTACCATGTAGTTCCCCATAGCTACTGTAATCACCAGGGCGTCTTCATGCGGCGAGTCCACTGCTCGTAGATCTGCGCTGCTGAACACTATCCTGTCCTTCTCTGGTGTCGCCCCTGAATTCTGTCGCGGTCTATCCATCCTCTCACTGATTTGTTGGATGCTCGCCGTCCGCCTTATCTTGTCTCTATGAGCATTGTGACTTAGGACTTCACCGTTGTTTATCACATTGATAGTTCCCAATATCCTTCCCGGAGGCAGCATGTGTCCCTCGTTCTGCTCTCTTCTTACAAACTCTCTCATCACCCCCTCTTTCCACCATCCTCTGAACCAACCATTTCAATGCGTAGCAGTCATTAGTCTCGTGATTCCACATCTGATGATAATCGCAAAACGGTTTCTCAGGTATCTCTATTGATGTGCTCCGCAGTCCCTCGTACCCCGGTAGATTCTTGATTAAGGGTAAGATCTCGCTCAAAGGTTTGTTCAGGGGTGTCTGCTCTATCTCTCTGTATGGTTTTCTCTCCCGATACTCTCTTCGGACACCCTCCCATGTGCGATCTCCGCGGTATCCCACTCTTTCCTTCCCGGCGGATTCCGTTCTCCTAGACTCACTCCCCTTTTCCAATGACAATACTATTTTTCCCGACTTTCTGGAATCCTTCTGCATTGTATCTTCGTACCTTATGTATTTCTCCACCCTCGGATAAAGTTCATGCAAAGTCGCGATCTCATTCTTCGCCACAGATTGATGTACCCCTGTTCCCGAGCGCAACCCTCTCTCAAATGCTATCACCGCGATCCGTTCATCCAGGTTTTCAACTTTCAATGTCTCTGCCTTGAATCGACATAAAAACTCTCTAACTGACTCCGAGGATCGTTGTCTCACATTGAATAGTGCCGCGATATCTACCACCCGCTTCTTCTAGTGTATGAAGTGATCTATGAATGCTTGCTCCAACTCCAACTCCTGGAAATTGGTTATGCTCCCCACGGGTAACCTGTAATACCAATCCGACGCTCCTCCCTTCAGACTCACCGGGAACATCATGCATCGCAGACCATCATACCGCGCCTCCTGCCACAGAGGCATCCATTGCCGAAAATGATGGATGTGGTCCGCCGGATCTCCCTTACCGTCATACCTTTTGAATCTAGGTTGAGCGAACCACTTCGGAACCTCTGATGCCCATATTTTGTCTGCCAACGGGTTGCGGTTCAACCCCGCCACCACCTGACTGGCCACTCCTCCTTGATTTTTCTCTTGTCGTCGGTTCGCTTCCCTATCGTTGTCTATCATCTCATGGACTTGCTCCATAGTCAACCCTGCTACCGGATTTTCCACCAGATCTGGTCCCGCCATATCTTCCTCAGCTCTCTCTCCGTCAGATCCCTCATTCCCTTCTTCCTCGGTCTCATCCTCTGCCCTTTCTCTCTCCCTTCTCAGTTCTTCATTCTCCTCCCTTAGCCTCGCGATCTCCTCTCTCATCAGCCCCGTTTCTTCAGTTTCCCGCTCCTCTCTTCGATCTCCTTCCCCGTCAATCACACCATCCGGCGCTAGATCCGGCGTTACATTCTCCACCGCCACCTTTTTAGGTCTACCTACTCTTTTAGCTTTGGTGCCATTACTCTCTTGTTCTTGTCGTTCCCCACAAGACGGCGCCAAATGTATGAGCACGATACAATTCACCCCTTCTTTTTCTCCTTTTTTTCCTCCCCCTCTCTCGCACTCACACTGTTCCTTTTATATCGACCCCCTCTTTTCTGGGTCGTCCATATGTCCATGTATCTTACGGTTCGACTCCCCTCCGTACCTGGGACACCTGCGGTCTAGGGTTCCGCAGTTACAATCCCGTGTTCTCCTTCTCTCTTCAGTATTCTGCACCTTATCCCCTGCACCACTGACCCCGTCATCTTTTCCACATCATGCTACTACAACTAGCTTTTGGATGGTTAGGCTCTTTAATGGATGCTAGCTTTTGGTTGGTTAATTAGGTTATGTAATGACTAGCTTTAATGGATGCTAGCTTTTGATGGTGTACCTGTTATCTATGTATTTGGGCAGTCTATGTATTCGCAGTCTACTTGGTTACTTCAGTCTTTATATTTGTGCACTTTGAATCTATGTATATTTGCTCTGGATTTGCGTACTCAGCCTATGTAATGGATGATGTTCAGTTTTATGTAATGGATGATGTTCAGTTTTATGTAACAATCCCTCACACTTACATTATATAGCAAAGCATTACATCTTCTTTACTTGATCTAATAGATAACTGACATCCCCTTGCATTCATTACTCATTACATCTTCCTTACGGCAAAAGTTGATCCCTTATTAACACAATTTTCAATAATATTATTGGCAATAAACCATTAGGTAGATGACATCCCTTGCATAACATTTAAAATTTTGATATATAAGTTCACAATTTTATTCATGAAAAAATAATACAAGATCTTCTTTGCACATATTACAAACTTTGTTCTCAACCTTTCGATATTCAAAAATAGATCCATCGCTTTTATTACAACACTACATTGCTCAAACGAGCACTTCAAATACTTGTATTCTAGAATTCCTTTGTTCTCAACCATTGTTAAAGTAGATCCACTGCACAACCTAAAAACCACTTTCATAAAATTCCACATTGTTAACACGACAACCACTTTCATAAAGCCACAACAACAAGCACGAGGGCAATGCATCCCAAAATACTTACATGTAGGAGCATAATGCCCAACTTCAAAACACAATTGACAAACCTTCAAAACAAACAAAAACAAAAATTAAATTAAATTAAATAAACCTTTGTTTTTGGCCCCTCTTTGTGGAAAACTTTCAAGCTTTTGGCCCCTCCTCCATTAATGGACAGTGGGATACTACTTGGGATAATACTCGAAGAAAGTACAAACCTTTGGTGCACCAACGATAACAACTTGACTGCCACCCATTCTATCTTTGCTTTGGAGTAAGAAATGAACAAAAAAACTCAAGATGGAAACCAGTATTTATAGATTAACAACCATTAGCCGTTGGGAGCAACATTTAAAGCCCAACGGCTCATTATTAGTAACCGTTGGATGGAAACCACACGATTTCGACACGTGTAAATTTGATTTGTTTTCAATCAAATCAGTACGTGTCACGTGTGAGGGGTATTTGTGCCATTACGAAAATGTGAGTTCGAAAACATACGGTGGAGTTAAAGTTGACTGATTCAACTAACAGAACTGGAGCCAAAAATGAATTTAGCAACTTAAGAGAGCCAAACGCTAATATCTATATATAAAGTGGGGCCAAAAGCTAAATAACCTTTTTTTTTTTTTTTTTTTGATTTTCAGACCATTAGATCAAACATCCAATGTTACGGGACCCTCATCCCTATGAGAATATCCTCGGAGTAGCTAGAGCCTAATAATAATAGGCTGAACATATGTATTGAGTATTTAGTGTAATTGTTTTTGTCCACGGAAATGCAGTATAGCGGGATTAACAAACCTTATTTGCAACCCCAGCCTACGCCTTGGATTTTCATGTTCCCTTGGTTTAAGACAAATTGATCTAATTGTTCTAGAGTCTAGACAATTTGTTACATACTAATGGTAATGAGAACTATATTTAAACTTTGCTTTCAAGACACGTTTAGATCAAGTTCATGACCCACGCTGTCCACAGTTAAATCTCAACTAAAACTCAATTATTTTCTCTAAAAACTGTCAGATATCATATATGCTCAGTCGTTAAGACACAAAATTATAGAAATGTATAATTGAACTTTGATGTGTTGATCTGTAAGTAGGCGGTGCATAAGGTGCACAAATAGGAAAACGCCTATTTGGAAAGGTCCCCCACACCGTTTTGGATTTGGGTGTTTTCAATCTAAATTGGAACATTAGCCATTACTAGGGCTGGCAATGGGTCGGGTAAAAACCGATACCCGATCCGGTCCGAATCAATAAAAACGGTCTAGAACAGATAGTTAGCATATTGAATCGGTTCTGGGTCTTAAAAATCAGAACCAGACTTAGATTGGTTCTGAATTAAGTATGTACCGAATCGTTATGAGCCTGATCCGATTAAAATTTTTATTCTTATTCTTCCTAGTTTTCCTCCACCATATATTTCTATTACCGTAACATTGCAATATTTAAAGTTCCAAAATAAGATATGTAAAATACATATGTAATATTAGGATATGTTTTTTACATAATAAAAAGATGGTTTCTATCTAAAGGAAAATCCTCCCTTACAAATTTGGATTTCAAATCATTCATTATGACTTTTGGATTTGTGTACTTTGTGTTTGTGTTTAGCAAAAAAAAATTATTTAATATTTATATAACAAAAATTAGGATCCAATTATAAAAAATTCGGTTCACCGGATTAAAATTGAGCTTAATTGGTTCGGAACGGATCGGATCTGGAATCAAAAAAAAGTTTTCGATTCGGTTCTGGTTCTCTAACTCAAATATCCGTTCAGGTCGGGTCTGGTTCTGGGTATGTATTATTGAAAAACGGATCGGTTTTGGATTTGCATATATCCAAACCCATTGCCAACCCTAGCCATTACTAATACTGTTTTGGAAATAGTTTTCTAATTCTTTTAGGAAATTCATTGTGGACTTGGAAATTGGTACGCAAGAGAGAAGAGCCAAAATAGTAGAAAATTGGTGAGAGTGAATTTGCGAGTTTCATTAGGACTATTGGGTATTAGTGAGTGTTTGTAATTTATTCTCTCCATTGGTAATTGATTCTAGCTTATTTTGTTGGTGGAACCACATAAAAATTTTGGTTTTTTCTTATCTACTTCTTGTTGATATTGCATTGGTAAGTAGTTTAATCTTATTTACTATTTTTGGTTAGAAATTTAGTTGTTTGTCAATTTCATACACCACTATTGTTGGTTACATACTTCTAATCTTCTACCCATAGTTTAGAATTATTGGAATTCTGAAAATCTAGAAAATTGAAATTCACAATATTTCGACCTAAGTCATATTTTAATTTCAGCTCATTTCGGAATCATCAATATTTCAACCATACGTTGTTTTTTCCATTTCTTTGAAAAACCGAAATATCTTGCAGAATTCCGACATTCTGTTCGGAATGATGAACACTGATTTTACCACACTCGTTGTTGATTTATTGCTTCCATTACATTGATATTGGTGGTCTCACTCGTCTTGGGGCACAACATGATGCTTGTACTTGCATTGGTCCTGATAGTACTAGTTGCATTGCCAGTTTGCCCACCTTAAAACAAAGGGGTTATGTTCCCTTGGGCATTACTTAAAATTAGGTACCATTACCATGTGCAGTGGCCCTCTAATAAGTCATCACATCTGCTTGATCTCAAAATAGTAGGTGTTTTGCCCAATTGCACATGGGGTATAGCAAAAGCACATTTGGTAACCTAATCTAGCATTTCTCATAAGAAAAGGAATCCTACAAACCAAAGGTTAGATTGTATATGTGGATCTTGCTCAGCAAAATCCTTCGTGATTTTTGTATGTGCCAGTCTTTTAGGGAGTTCGGTGCTTTTAAAAATTAGGTTAGGAAATGTCACAAATTAACAATGATATGGGGAGGGTGGCATTATAACAAATTACACACAAAAGAGTATATATTGACTTCGACAGTAGTTATTGTAACTCTTGCTTCGGTCCCTTGGGTATTTTAGGCTTAAGTTCCCATCATTCACTAAGAACAATTTTCAGCTTAAGCCCTTTTTTGCGAATTTATTAGTATGTATATATCTTATTGATGATTTGATACAATTTTCAGCTTAAGCCCTTTTTTGCGAATTTATTAGTATGTATATATCTTATTGATGATTTGATATGTCTGTCGGTTTTAACTGGTGTGTTTGACAAACATGTCGATTTATTGGATCAAAATACGTACATGCCAATATTGCCGTCTCTTTCCATTAGTTTATCAAGCTGTGTTCATCACTAATCAAACCTCATATTAACTATTTGATTATCTGTATATAATTGGAAAAATCAGCACGAACTCATTCAATAAGCAAATAAGATAAAACCTAGGGCGTGGCGCAAATCGTTTTAATTTATATGAACGGAAGATGATGAAGTGCTTCCTAAGAATATAACCCTGTAATGCCGTGGATCGATAAAGTCAAATATGCCTTTGAGGAAAAGCCATTCTCCATTGGACTGTATTATAAATTTATAAGTTTTATAGAAAATAGAAAATGATAGATTCCGAATTGGGCCCTAACATAATTTTTTTGTTTGTCTAATTTTAAAATATAACACACATTCTCATAAGCCATGGTAGTGTTGTTTCATAATCAATGACACAAATTATTTTTAATTCATAGACTCAGATGGGATCTAGACAAAATCAATAGAAGTCGTTTATCAAGTAGTCGGACCTAGACACTATCAAAAGAAAAAAAGTAGTCGGACCTAGGGGATTGGGTGGTAGATTAAAATTATAAACCGTCCCCAAAAAGTTGGTTTACTAGGTGATAAATTAAGGTGGAGATCGGAGTTAGTTGTTTTTGTGCAGGAAGTTGATGATTGCACCAATGAAGTGTCGGTGCAGGCCAAACTCTCTCTAGAAATTTAAAAAACAATAAATTAGCTAAGTGGGAGCTAGGGAAAGAAGGTCAGAAGAAGAGCCTAAATGAAGTTAAAGTTATACTAACTAGGGTGATCGTGGTTAAAAACTTAAAATGACTGTTTACTGGTTGCAATTAGCTAATTACCTTGTTTTTTGTTATTACCATTCTGTACTTGAAAGCAATGTTTTGAAAACCAAACCGGTGATCGAACCGATTTTTTGTTAAAATGGTTCAACCAAGTTCAATCATGGTTCGACTCGGTCGGACCGATTGATGTTTATATAGCAAATTTTTTAATAATTACAATAATAAAATGAATAAATACATGTTTTAATTCAATATTAATTAGTATTATATATCAAAATAAATTTATTATACAAGAAATACATAGTAGTATGTTAGTTTGGAGTTTGGATTATCTTGTTTAGGTGTTAGGTTCAACTCCCACATTATCAATTTTTCAAAAAAAAAAAAAAAAAAAAAAAAAAAAAAATATAAGGGTGATCCGGTTTAGAGCTGAACCGGTTTGCCGGTTCAACCACGGTTTAAACTTAGACCGAGAGTCCAACCATAAACTCAAATTTTAATTGAACCGAACCGAAAATTTACGGTTCTTGTCGGACCCCGGTTCAACCACCAGTCCGATCCAGTTTTCTAAACACTGCTTGAAAGTCGAAACTGCGTTTTCTAAATATAAATTGTGAAATAGCTACGATCCTAAGTTCACAGTACCCCAACAACATAGATCTTAGGTTTACTCTAAAACTTAATAATATAATCTAGAACAATAAGGGGTATGTGCATATTAGACATGCATTTCTAGCGGACCTTTTTTTTTTCGTATAAAAGATCAGATTAATAAAAATTAGTTTACTAAACCAGCTCCAAAACCTATCTGATATTCTGATCTGAACCATATATAGCCAAGAGCTAAAGAAAAACTTCATAACCATCATTCTCTAAACATTACTCCATTCATTTATTCATTTTCTAAATTATAATAATTTCTGTGGTCCAGTCTGGGTTGGGCCGTCTGGTTCAACAACGCAGTGTGTCGGTCAGCAGAATGGAACTAAATACTGGGTACGAATTGAGTTTTCAAATTAACTCCGCCATTAGGAAAAGATTAATAATGCCAATATGGTGAAGCATTCCCATCATATTCGGTCGTAGTTGTTGTTTTTGTAGAAAACAAAATTTCTTCATGAAAAAATGAGTCAGAGATGTATTAAGGGAGCTTTGTTTCTTGTAAAATTTCTCTAGAATTGAGACATTTTTCCTAAAGAATAAAATTAACAAAAACTATCTTGAACGGCATGTTCATGCATTAAAGGTTAGGTGATTTTTTAGTACAAAAAGGATAGCAAACAAGACGCATCTACCCATAGTGCACGCATCAATGACTCTATCACGTGGGAGAAATGCGCACCATCCAATAAAGCTTTTAATGAACGGGTTGTGGGTGTTTTAGACCCAAAATCGGAAAAAGACGAGGGTGGGCAAGGAACCAAGAACGTGATAGCATCGTTTCTTATGCGTTCTTACTTTCTTTAAATTTCTTTAAATCCCAAGAACCAAAAGCCTTGAACATGTCCTCCATCCACGTTTGTTAATTCAGCTTTTTTTCCTTCTTCTTTTGATTTATTCAAACTATACGAGTCAATCTCCATATAATTAGTGTATTCATTAAACGAAGAATATAAGAATGTACATCTTTGGGTGTTACATACTATTCTATGTTGTCTTTCTTTAGACCCACTCGTGTTTAACAGGAGACATTTAACCATCTAAAAAAGGAAGTCAATTATCGAAAAAAAAATAACCATCAAAATCTACTGTTCAGCATTCCAAGCTATCTTAACTTGTAGAATCCTAAAAGTAAATAGATAAAAAAAATATATCATCTATCTAGTAGGAAATATGAGATATGTGCCAATTCTCTGGAAAGAGAAAAGAAAAACATTAGGGATAGGGACTTTCTATTATTTTTTTTTTTTTTTTTGCTAAACAATATGGACTTTCTATAATGGAGAAGGATAGAGGCACATTCATTATGCGCATATTATAGCCATATTTTCAACATACAAATGACTTAAGGCTTAGTTTTTTGTGGAAATTATCTCCCCACCATAAAGATCATTCTCGCAAAAAATAATAATATTTGGATATATCTAACCATGTAAAAATTAGTGTTCATTTGTATTCATTTTTGAATTTTTCATCTAACGGTCTAAAAGTTTTGTGAGCATATTTTAATATTAGACTTCTTTGAATTAGTTGAATTTTTGTGAGCATATTTTCCATGGTGGGGAAATCATATCTACAAAAAATAAGCCCTTAATTCAACTTTTAAGTCCATGATTTTACTTGGATTAATTTACAATATGACTATAATGTGCGCATAAAAATGTGCCTCTATCCCTCCCCTTCTATAATATCATACTTCTAAAATAAAATTCAATGTGCGGGAGCATCCTTCTTACACATGAGTTCCCACTGATTAATCATTAATCATAAACGGTATGAAGGACTAAACTAATGATTAATCGGGTCTATAGTTTAGGAGTTTGAAATTACTGGAATTCCAAATTTCGAACAAAATTTGAAATTTGTATAATTTTTACCCTTACGTAATTGTTTTAAGTTCTTTAAGAACCAAAATATTCAGCAGAATTCTAAGATTCCGTTCCAAATCACAAACTATCGTCAGGTCACAGTATCATACTATATTCTCAGCGTTAGTGGTGACTTCGGATCGGATAAAGGGTTTACGGAAAAATTTCCAATTTTTTTTTCGATGGCAATATCTTTTTCAAATCCAATCTAATCATTTTTTCAAATTCAAAAAAATTTGAAAAATCAGAAAATTTTCAGAAATTTCATAATCCGCAAAATATAGAAGTAAATCGGAAATTTGAATTATATAATTGGATTCTTTTTTAGAATAACAAATTTTTATCCAATTAATACATTCATTTAGCAATCATTTTGAAATATATTAATTCAGTAAACAACTTAGACCTTTTAACACGTTCATTCAGAAAAAAAATTCTTTATGTTAATGCATTAATTCAGTAAATAGGAATGTGGGATAAATTTATACATGTACTAGAATGACAATATTAATTTCTTGAAGTTGTGAAAGAAAGAATGTTCTATTTCTCTAGAGTTTTTATTTGGTCTTTAAACTATATATAGTTTTAATTTAGTAACTATATGAAATAGACCGCTAGCTATATATTAAAAATTCGAAAATTAATCGGAAATCGGATAGGATCCGATTTTGATTTTGAAAACAAATCCAATTCCGTTTAAATTATTTTTTGGAAAAATCGGATATCAAAATTTCAAATATCGGAATACAAATATTATTGTCAAATTCGAAAAAATATCCGAACGAAATTTAGAAAAATTGAATTTTCAAAAAAAAAAAAATTTATCAAAGAAAACCACTCATCAAAAATCATTTAGAAAGTTATGAAATTATCCAAAACCCTCGATCCGGCCGTTTTTTTAATTTCTCAAGCCGACCGACCGATACAATTTTTATTTTTCTTTTTTTTACATCAGTTTAAAACTCAGACATATTCAAACCTGAGTAATAATTTTTGTATAAGTCAAAATTTAAAATCTTGCTCCACCATCATTGAATTTGTTCTTCCATCCACAAAAAAAATTAGTCCTTAGTTCATTTTATATTATCGTTTTTAAAGGAAGAAGTTCATTTTATAAAGAAGAAACATAATAGTTTTGGTTAAAAATTTGGAGTTGTTAAAAGGTTGTAATATCATAAATTATCCCCAATAGATTTAAACAAATTAATATTATATGAATATAAGTGATTGAGAACTTTGTATATGGAAATGAAAATATTGGCTTTTGAACAAGTGATGGAATTTGAGATTATAAATGGATCCGATTTTGAAAACAAATCCAATTTTAGACGTTTGTGAAAAAAATTAATTTTTTAAGTGAGAAAAGAAATTGAAAAATAAGTTATGAACTTTGGATATCAAAATTTCAAATATCGGAATATAAAATATTATTGTCAAATTAAATTCAAAAAATATTTTAATTGAAAATATTTAACAAAGAGTTGAATGATTATGAAATTTAGAAAAATTGAATTTTCAAAAAAAAAAACAAAGGCACTCTTAGTCAGCGTAGTAAAATATCAAATTCTTGTGCCAAGGCCTAATTAAATCCAATGCCATGGAGGTCTGTAGGACAGGCAGTCGTCGTTAGGGTATGGCACAAATTTTTCCTATTTAAATTTAGCACATGTCATTTGTTGTAGCTTTAGCAAGCGTGCCATACTGCCACCGAATCAATTTATTCCACAACAATAAAAGGATTCTTTCTCCATAATACCACGTCGGCAAAATCATAATTTTGTTGTGAAGTAGAATAGTAGATACAAAAACAGAAGCTGTTGAAAAATGACTAAATTTACCATCCCAAAGGCTGTTTCTTTCCAAACTCGTGTAGCACCTATACAAGATCTTAAATAGGGTTAGGTGTAGCAGGCCAGTTGAGCAGGTAGCTCCAAATCCCCGATATATCGGCCCCCTATATTCCCTCCAATCCAAGTGACCAATTTCTCATCCCAGTTTTAGACATTATCTCAAAACCCAAAAATCCCTTGTGTCGTTTTCCCAAGATATCTACCTTCACAAAAGACCCGTGACTACCCAACCATCAATGACTACGACTGCCTCAAATATCTCACGAGAAGATAAAAATGAGAGAAATGGGCAGCACCCACTGTCCATTGATTGTGAAACGCACCACCTCGGGTTTGGCTCCACATCAACTTTATTTTTAAACCTTTCTTTTTTGTGCCTAGCCTCATCCAATTTTTTAGCTTTTTCTTTAAATTTCGTTCGGCACCATTCCGGATCTCTCTCCCTCATAAATTAATAATGAATGAATAGACCTTTTCCTTCTCTCTCATTCTTTATCTCTTTGTTTTGACCGGTGCACTCCCATCCCCCCATACTTCTCCCTCTATATAATCCCTTTGTCACCCCCACTCTCTTTCCTCAAGGCACCCTTTCGTCTTTCTACTCTTTTACTAGTACTATACTTTTCTTTCTCCACGTCCATTATTATGGCAGAAACCATATCACTAAAACGCCTTAGAGAAGATGATGATGAAGAAGAAGTTGAGTCCAAGAGACATAACTCTTCTTCCTCTTCTTCTAGTTATAACCAAATTCTTTCACTTCTTGAAGAAGATGAAGAAGAGCCAACCCAAGATCTTTCTTCTCTTATAACCACTCTTCAGCAAGAAATTTCTTCTGACCATGTTACCGAACAAAATTTAGAAACTACCACCCCTACTAGCTTAAGTGTTTCACCTTCTTTCAAAGATTCTTCTTCAGAAGATGAAGGAGAGAAAGAAAGGGTTATTAGACATTTACTTGAAGCTTCTGATGATGAGCTTGGTATTCCAAATAGTGATGACGTCAGAGTAAATGAAGAAGAAGAAGAATGTTATGGGGTTGATGGTGGTAGCGGGAGTTTTGAGTTTGCTTTGTGCGATGGGTTGTGGGAATTTGAGGATGAAACTGCTAACTATTATACTTTGTTACAGTCTGAACTGTTTCTTTAGCTCAAAGTGTTAATGGGAGGGTTGGAGGGAAATATTATGAAAACTTTAGGGAGGGAAAAGGAAATTAGGAGAAAATGAAGGGAGTTTTGTAGGAATTTTGGTTTTTTCTATTTTCATTTTGTAAAAATATCAGAACTCCCTTTTGTTCCGTTAGTTAATTGACATTTTGGAAAGGAAAGTAAATCTTCAATTCTTCAAACGTTATGGTGCATTAGTGCTTGTTTAATACCCACTCAACTTACTGTGTATTTGTTCAAATTTCGCCCACCTTATTTGCAGATTTTTTAGTGTAATACAAATTAGTGAAATTACAATACACTCGGACATTGAAGTGGGGCATACTAGTGATATCACACTTTGGAGTGGAGCAAACTCTTTTGCTGTTTAACCCTTTACGCTTTATAGATTTGGCCTGGATTTTAGGATCTACATAATTACATTTACTTCTAAAAGTCAACTGTGGATTTATATTCACCTTCATTTCTTATTGAACCTTAGAAAGTCAGAAGCTCTGCTGGGTAAAGATCATAAATTGGTCCTGTGTCAAAATTCCACGGTTAGCCAAAACTACGAAACCTTTAATTTGTAAATCAGAAGTAATTGATCCGATATGATCATATATTTTGGCATTGCCAAACAACTGAACAAGTTAAAAAGGGGATATGTTGGGCAATCTTTGGGCGTTTCGACAATGGCGTTATACATTTGGTAATGGACAAACGTTTTTTACCTATTGGAGACCGTTTTATTTTATTAAAGAGGTAGAAAACAGATCTTCCTTTGGACAATCAAGCTTTTCTTGTGAAAACGACATACGAATGATTCCACACTTAAGATGTAAGAGGCCCTTCAGTCCTTCACATCTTCAACAACGATAGACGTAAACCAATAGCTAGGCTGTCTATTAACTTGGAGAAAGGGGCAGGTATTTTGGGATGTTTGAAGGGGTCAAGGGAGTCTTTTGATTTATGAAAAATAATGTTTAACTTTATCACTTATAGTTCATTCATTGAGATTATTGAGATTTAAGTAGATTTTTCCGAATTCTAATTCAATATTTTTCTAAATTTGGCCGTGATATTTGTATTCCGATATCTAATTTTATTAAAAAATAATTGGATTTGGATGTGTTTTCAAAATCCGATCCGATTCGATTTTCGATTAATTTCTGAATTTTTAATATATAGTGGTCTATTTTATATCGTTACTAAATTAAAACTATAGATAGTTTACAAGCCAAATAAAAATCTTAGAGAAATAGAATATTGTCTCTCATAATTTCAAAAAATCAATATTGTCATTCTAGTACATGTTTAATTTTTTCCATCTTTTTATTTACTGCATTAACATGAATAAAAAACTTGTTGAATAAACGTGTTAAAAAGTCTAACTTGTTTACTGAATTAATACATTTTTAAAATGATGCTAAATGAATATATTAACTGGATAAAAAATAATTATCCTAAAAGAAAATCCGATTATATAATTTAAATTTCTAATTTATTTCTGTATTTTGCAGATTTTGAAATTTTCAAAAAAATTCTAATTTTCTGAATTTTTTGAATTCGAAAAAAAAATTATCATCCAAAAAATAATTAAATTGGATTTGAAAAGAATATTACCGTCTAAAAATAATTGAAAATTTTTCTGAAAACCATCTATCCAATCCGATCCGACATCACCCTATATTTAAGATTTTGAGTGAAAAAGAATTGAACTAAACAATAGAATTTTAAGACGAGTGTAGAAATAACACCAACTCATTAAAATATTCAAGATGAGAAATTATTATAGAGATCACTTTTACCGAAAACCCCTGCATAAATACTGTATTACTATAACTGTATAACCCCAAGGTTTGTAATGGACAGAAAAATAAAGCAGTTTTCAGTCTTTCCGCAGAAAAGAAAGATACATAGTATCCAACGTCATTATGCCCTATAATACTCAGAGATACGGGTAATAAGGTCCCACCTTAGCTCGACATCCGTGCTGCCTCGTTCGGTCCCCTCTGTCTCATACTCACTGAATGCTCCAACCCTCCAAGTTACTGTCGCCCTTCGTGATACAGATTCATGTCGGCCATCAAATTTCACACATACATACATTGCATGATCTCTCATACACTCATAGTGGATACTGGATACTCTGGAGTCTGGACCATCATTAAATTAAAGATTTCAAAAGTGAACAAGAATTCAGGACATTTAAAATTAAGTTGGTATTGCTGGTTCCAATATATATAAGAATCTATGTTTCAGCGGCGGAGCCAGGAAATTGAGTCAGTAGAGCCAACCCCGACCCACCATATTTACATTCTTTGTCCAACACAAATCACACGTAGAGAACCATATCTAAAATACTTTAAAGAACGCGACTGTTAGCTACCGTCCCACAACAGTAGTTTATTAATTTTTTATGTAACTCTTGGTTACTTCGTCATTTGTTATTTGCCCCTCTATTTTTTATTTATTTACCTAATTTCAAGATCTAAAAAGAAAAAGTTGTTGGGATACATGGACATGTGGAAAAGAGAAATGATAGGATGAGAGGAGATAGAAAAACGTGCATAGCACGTGCACCATTCTAGTATATATATATATATATGACTAAGAAAAAAAAATAACAATTCGAATACAATCAATATTACCAGTCTTTTAAAAAAAATAATATTATTACTTCTCAAGACTAAAACTTGATTTGCTATACACAGATGTACAAAATCCTAATTTCAAAAGTAAAATTTTTGATATAACTCATTGTATTTAGTATTTAACATGCTTCACCTGTGTACACAAGCAACAATAATGAAATTCAGTTCTATTTCCCTTTAAATGAAAACAGCTTCAGTGTTTAAACTGTATATATAGTAAGTACTTTGGAGGAATTTTGTAGAAAGTCAGATTTTGTTTTTTTGTTTTTGTGTATAGGGATGTCCAGTGTGTATAGAATGTCCAGAGATTGATGTCCAGCCTTGACCCGACCATTCCGTATTTCTCAAGCCACCGAATTGTGTTGTTTTCTATTTTGTAAACTTTATATAAACAATTGTAATTTTTTTAGAATTCAATCAAGTAAATATACACTGAATTAAATTGAATTCTCTGGTTCTACATGGTATCCGAGCCAAACCATTGAAATCCGCTATATTGAATCCTTAAATCTTAAACCCATTATTGAATCCTTAAATCTTAAACCCCTCTCACAAAGTTTTATTTTTTATTTTCTTCAAAAACCTAAATTGTTTGTTTTTTTTCTTCAATGGCTGAATCTGACAACAATTCTTCAAGCATCATTCATCACCACTACACCCCACAAGACAACTCAGCGTTCCCAAAAACTGTTCCATTAGATGAGTCCAACTATACCATCAGGGCTCCTCTCATGCGGATGCGGATTGGAGCAATGGGAAAGCTTGGTTATTTGACTGGTGCAAAGGTTGAACCGCTTATGAATTCGTCCGAATATGAAGTTTGGGCAACAAATAATGAAAAGGTAAAAAGCTGACTTATTGATTCTATGGAAATTTCTCTTATGAACTATTATATTCGTCTTCCTACTGCAAAAGATATTTGGGAGGCTATGGAGAAGACCTTCTATGATGACTCTGATGAAACTCAAATTTTTGAATTGAATACAAAGTGTTTTGAAGCGAAGCAGAATGGGAGACTTATTCCTTCCAATTACAACGAATTGGTGGCTATGTTCCAGGAGATTGATCAGAGGGTGACCCCCCAGAATAACAGTGTTGAAGCTGTAGTCCATGAAACGTCCATGATGTCCAGAATTATGTGTTCATATGTTTTTACGTGGCCTAGATTAGGAGTATGATCAGGTGCGTGGAGAGATCCTTCGGAAAGAACCTAAATTTTCCTTGGAATAAAGCTATGCTTACATTCGTAAGGTACAATCTTAGAAACAGGCTATGGGGCGCTCTGTATCAACTGGATCATCTGTCTTGGCAGTTCATAGCAAGACAACTCCTCTAATTTTTTCTGGTCCTCCACGCCATCCTAAAGGTAAATCAAATCTATGGGCAGATAAAAAGTGTGGTGTTTGCGGAGATTTGGGTCATAGCAAAGAGAGATGTTATGAAGTGATTTGGTTATCCTGATTGGTGGGACTTCTCAAAGAGGCCACAAAAGAATTTAAGCAAGGCCGCCATTGCTAATGTTGTGAATGGAGACAATGCTTTGGCTAATGTCGCGCAATCAAATATGAATGGTAAGGTTATTTCGAATAATACATGGATAATTGATTCAGGTGCATCTGACCATATGACAAATGACCCTAACCTTGTGAAAAGTCTTAGACCTTCACCTCAGACCGCTGTTTCTACTGCTGATGGTACTCCAACTCCGGTTAGCGAAGAAGGGTCTATTGAGTTATCTAAAACCCTCACTCTTGAATATGTCTTAGTTGTTCCATCCCTTGCTTATAACCTATTGTTTGTTTGTCAAATTATCCTCGCACTTGCATGTACTGTGACATTCTATCCATCTTTCTGTGTTTTTTAGGACATTCTGACTCGACAGATTCTTGGTTATGGCATTAGAAAGGGGAAATTGTACTACTTGGACTTGACAGAAACTGGCGAGAAACAAAAGAATTTTCTGGGTCAAGCTAATCAGGTTAATAGGGTCGAGAATGCAAAAGAAGTTGTGTGGTTATGGCATCGTAGGTTAGGTCATCTATCTTTTAGTTATTTGAAGAGGTTGCAACCTCAATTATTTTCAGTTGTTAGTGAGTCTGAGTTTCATTGTGACATTTGTGAACTGGCCAAGAGCCACCGTATTTCATATTCACCAAGTATTAATAGATGTCATGTTCCTTTTATGAAAATTCATTCTGATGTTTATGGTCCTGCCAAAGTTTCTTCATTTTCTAGAACTAGATATTATGTGACTTTTATTGATGATTGCACTCGCATGACGTGGGTGTCGTTACTGAAAAACAAAAGTGATGTATATGGGATATTTACTGATTTTTACAAAATGGTGGCGACGCAGTATCAACAATCTATCAGGGTCTTTCAGTCTAATAATAGTGGAGAATTTGTGAATGGCCTAATGTCTGAATTTTGCCGATTAATTGGAATTCGTCATCAAACCTCCAATTCTGGTACCCCCCCAACAAAATAGTTTAGCCGAACGGAAGAACATGCAATTGTTGGAGGTTGTTCGTGCTTCCTTGTTTGGCATAAATGTACCTCGATCCCATTGGGGTGAAGTAGTGAAATCAATAGCCTATGTTATCAACCGTACTCCCTCACGGGTAATTGAGTTCTAGGATCTTTATCAGAAACTCCATACACTTTTGTTCATCCCATCTATGCCTAACTTGGAGCCTAGGGTGTTTGGATGTACAACTTATATTCATATCCCACAACCAGAATGAAGTAAACTTGATCCTCATGCAAAGAAGTGTATTTTTGTGGGTTATACTGAGTTTCAGAAGGGGTATAGGTGTTATGATCCGATTAATGCCAAGATGTATATATCTCTTGATGTCTCATTCTATGAATCAGACCCATATTACTCAGGGAGAGTTTCCCAGACTTCCCTTCAAGGGGAGAGTGGCGGTGAAGGGAATCATGATGTCTTTGGAGAATCGGAACACTTGGAGGAACGATTTGAAGTTCTGGCGGCGAGAAATTGATCCACATGCAAGAGAGAGACGAAAGCACATGATCCGGATGTATCTGAAACTGTAGTACACGACATTTCCCCTTCTACATCAATAACTGAATATCTCGATCAGAATGCTCCGCCTCAAGTACCTCCTATAACCTTTAATGAGTCTGTTGGGGTAGAAAGTCTTGAACCTAGACAATCACAAAGAGTTAGTAAGGGAGTTCCTAAGAAACAATATGAACCAGACATCAAAGCCAATGCTAAATACCCTATAGCTAACTCTATGTCTAACCATAGCCTTTCTGAAACCCATACACTTGTCATAAATCAATTGTCTACTGTATATATTCCTAGTAACGTGTAGGATGCTTTGAAAGATTTAAAATGGAAAAAAACAATGAATGAAGAATTGGAAGGCCTTCAAAAGAATGTAACATGGGAGGTAGTTGATATGCTTGTTGGAATAAAGACTGTTGGATGTCGTTGGGTGTTTACCGTGAAGCTTAATGCAGATAGAACTATTGATAGATATAAGGTGAGATTGGTTGCCAAGGGATACACACAGCGTTATGGAATTGATTACGAGGAGACTTTCGCACCTGTAGCGAAAAACAATACAGTCCGGATTTTAATTTCACTTGCAGCAAATAGAGATTGGCCCTTGCACCAACTTGATGTGAAGAATGCATTCCTGAATGGGAACTTGGAGGAGGAAGTATACATGGATATGCCTCCAGGTGTGAAGAACCATCCTAAAGATGTTAGAAAGGTGTATAAACTGAAGAAGGCTTTGTATGGCCTGAAACAGTCTCCAAGAGCTTGGTTTGGAAGACTTACATAGTCAATGAAAGTTTTTGGGTACAAACAGAGCAATTCTGACCATACCTTGTTTATCAAACACAAGGATGGTAAGATTACATCTCTAATTGTGTATGTTAATGATATGATCGTTACAGGAGATGATCCGAAGGAAATAAATGAATTGCAGAAGTATTTGTCGAAGGAATTTGAAATGAAGGATCTAGGACAACTGAAGTATTTTCTGGGTATTGAAGTTACAAGGTTTAAAAAGGGGATTTCACTCTCACAGAGGAAGTATGTCCTTGATTTGCTTGCTGAAACCGGGATGTTGGATTGCAAACCCGATGGGGAGACACCCATTGAGATGAATCACGAGCTTCGCCATTCATTCGACCAAGTTCCTACTTGATAAAAGCGGTATCGGCGTCTTGTAGGAAGGTTTATCTATCTATCTCATACTAGACCTGATATTGTTTATCTTTGTGAGTGTGGTTAGTCAATTTATGCATTGTCCTAGTGAAGAACATATGGATGCATCTTTTCAGATATCTTGAAGTTTTGAAAAAAGCACCGCAAAGGTTTACTATTTGGAAAGTATGATGCATTGGATATTGTTGGATACACGTCTGCAGATTAGGGTGATAAAAATGATAGACGGTCTACATCAAGATATTTCACTTTTGTCGGTGGAAATCTTGTCACTTGGCGTAGTAAAGAAGCGTAAAGTTGTTGCCGATCGAGTCGGTTTTCAATTTCGAGGTATGGCACGGGGAGTATGTGAATTGTTATGGATTAAATCTTGTCTTTATGGAATTGGGCTTCGAACTTTAAAAACCTATGGATTTACTTTGTGATAATAAAGCCGCCATTCAAATTGCACATAATCCAGTTCAGCATGATAGGACAAAACATGTGGAGGTTGATCGTCATTTTATTAAAGAAAATCTTGATAGGAAGGTTATTCATTTTCTGTTTGTAACCTCTGAGGAGCAATTATCTGATGTTCTTACCAAAGGTGTATCCCACAAGGTGTTTGACAGCTCAGTTGACAAGTTGGGCATGATTGACATCTATGCACCAACTTTAGGGAGTGAAAGTCAGTATTCTCGGCTTTATTGTATAGAATTGCGACCGATATAGTGAGTATAGAGCACGACCCGTTCTCAGACGTTCGGGATGTCCAGTAGATTGAGCGCGACCCTCGCCCCGTGTTTCTCAAGCCACTGAATTGTGTTGTTTCCTATTTTGTAAACTCTATATAAACAATTGTAATTTCTTTAGAATTCAATCAAGTAAATATACACTGAATTAAATTGAATCCTTTGGTTCTACAAATCTAAGTATCCAACTGGAAAGAATCAACTAACAGTGAGTAAGCTTGGATTAATACAAGCTGAGGTTATATACACCAAACTTGAGATCACCTGAGAATAACAATCATGCATATGGATTAAAAAAAATTACATATGAAACTCCACGACCAACACACCAAAATAAGAGAGATTCTCATTAAAACAGACTTCAAAACCTAAAACCGTTTTCACAAATATAGTATATATGCTAATAAACTGTGGCCCTAATAGTTACTACGTTTTGTAATGACCCCTTCAATAAGAATATAATTTACGCTAGGAAAATCTTTACTGAGATGAAAGAAAACTGAAAATAAAATCGTGTAATGATGTTAATTGTTTGAAAAAAAACACACGAGTAAGCTAGTGGCTTAGTAGAAATCCAGAGTGATCAACGACAAATTGTTGTGTGTGTGTGTTTATTTATTTATTTTTTTTATTGTTTGTTTGGGCCTTTTTTTTTTTGGGGTTGAGTACAATGATTAAATCTCAAGTGATAACTATTTATAATTTTTTTTATAGAATGTTGAGGGTATGCCAGGGTGTACCCTGGCTCCGCCACTGTCTATGTCTATGGTCCTCCATAATGAGATTTGAGGATCGAAAATTAAAATGATTTTATTTCATTGTGTAAAACTATTACAAAGTTCTCTTATATAATATTTTACAATTGACTGCTTTCATATTTTTGAACAAAACTAAATAACATAATCTAAACAGACTAATTAACTTAAGCTGAGCTGTCCAATTCTGTTGAGGATTCATTGACCTTCATGACTCTTTGAGTTTGTTGTTTCTCTTATACACCCCCTCAAACTGAAGGGAGAGGATTGGAATGACAGTTTTTCTTTAAGTAGTTTGAATATTGTAAAAGACAAAACTTTTGTAAAAATATCAGCTAATTGATCCAAGGTGTAGAGATATCTAACATATATCAAGTAACTTAGTAGTTACCATTTCCTGGACAAAATGATAATCCACTTCTACATGCTTAGTTCTTGCATGATAAATTGGATTTGCAGAGAGTGCTATTGCACTGATATTTCCACAAAAGACAAGTGGAGGTTTGTGTAGTGTGTAATTGAGATCCCTGAGCAAAATGCACATCCATGAAATTTCTGTAGCAGTTTGAGCAAGGGCTCGGTATTCAGCTTCTGTTGAAGATCTGGCTACAGTTTGTTGTTTCTTAGCACACCAACTAATAATATTAGACCCCATGTAAATACATAAACTTGTAGTAGACCATCTATCAACTGGGCACCCAGCCTAATCTACATCTGTGTATGCACAAATCTCTTGTGAAACTCTTCTTGAAAATAAGACCATCATGTATTGTTCCCTTCAAATACCTCAGACTTCTCTTGGCTACAGTTAAGCGTTGAACTCTAGGAGAATGCATATACTAACACACCTGATTCACACTAAAAGATATGTTTGGTCTAGTCTAAGTTAAATATTGCAAATTGCAATGCACCTACTATAGATTTGTATTCACTGGGATCAGCAAGAAGTGGAGTAGAAAGAGGATCAAGTTTTGTTGTGGAACAAGCTGAGTTGTAGGGTTTTGCATCTTTCATATTTGTTTTCTTGAGAAGATCAAAAGTATATTTTGTTTAGGATATGAACATGGACGTTTTGTCTCTATGAATTTCAAGACCTAGAAAGTAGTTTAGGTCACCAAGTTCTTTCATGGTGAATGATGATTTTAATTCAGCAATGACATGATTACAGGCAGAAATAGAATTTCCAGTAATTATTTTGTCATCAACATAAACAAGAAGAAGAATGATAGTGGATTTTTTTTTTTTTTTTTTTTTTTTTTTTTTTTTTATGAAAAGAGAGAAGTCAGCTTTAGAAAAATGAAAACCAAGACCATAGAATGCATGTGAGTTTTTCATACCAAGCACGAGGTGCTTGTTTCAGACCATAAAGAGACTTGTGAAGTTTGCAAACATAATGTGGTTTAGTGGGATCAACAAAACCAAGAGGTTGGACCATGTATTTTTAGATTTCCATGAAGAAAAACATTACTAACATCAAGTTGTTTCAGTGGCCAATCATATTGAAGAGCAATGGATAAGATGATCTTGATTGTTGCAGGTTTGGCCACAAGGCTAAAGGTTTCTTAGAAGTATATGCATTTTTGTTGATGATACCCCTTAGCTACAAGTCTAGCTTTGTGTTTATCAATGGTACTGTCAGGTTTGTATTTGATCCTAAACACCTATTTATTTCCAACAAGGTTCATGTAGGTGTAGTTGGTAGTGTTTCTAGTTCAATGATGAGAGATGTTGGTAAAGGATATTTTGAGGGTTTTGAGGGAGTAAAAATGACCTTGGGTTTAGAAATACCATTTCGAGACCTTGTTGTCATAGAATGAGTTATTGGCATAGGTGGATGTTGTGTAACTTGGAGAGATTCTATTGTTTCTCTACTCCCTGACTCTTAAGCATTGTCAGAAAAGAGATAATGGGAAGGAGAATGAATTTCATTTGAAGTAGTTTGATGGTCTGACAAAGAAATATTTAAGGGAGCTAGATTGATTTTGAGTTTGATGAATAGGTGTTGTTATTATTGTTGGAGACAGGGGTGATGGTTGATCAAAAGTAATAGGTGAAAAATTATTTGGGAATTCATGTTGTTGGTTTTCCAGAGGAGTAGAAGATGGTGGAGGTATAGAAGAATTAGTTGTAGAGGAAATAGGTGAAGAGTAGAACAAAGGAATGTTAACTGCTAATGAGGATTGAGTTGGATTTTGAGTTGTTTTTGTGAGTGATTGGGTTTTGAATAGGACTTCATCTTCATTAAAGATGACATGTCTTGAGAGAGATATTCTGTTATTAGTAAGGTCTAAGCATTTGTATCCTTTTGATGTAGTGATATACCCTAAAAAAACATAGGGTTTGGATTTGAATTCAAGTTTGTTTTTGACATATGGCTTGAGCCATGGATAACAGGTGCAACCAAAAGCTTTTAGAAAAGGATAGTTTGGTTGTTGGTTGTAAAGTTTTTGGTAGGGAGACATGTTTTGTAAGGTTTTAGAAGAAAGTATGTTTATTAAGTAAATAGTAATTTGAAAATTTTTAACCCAATACACCATGGGAACACCAGAATGAGCCATTAAGGATCTTGTTGTCTCTACAATGTGGCAGTGTTTTCTTTCAACCACCCCATTTTGTTGTGGAGTGTGTGGGCATGAAAAGAGGTGTGTTATTCCACATGATTGAAGAAAATGTTCAAATCTATGACTTATGAATTCACCACCAAAATTAGTTCTAATAGACTTTATTCTTGTGTCAAAGAAGTTTTGTACATTGTTTTTTAACACAGAGAAAACATCTGAAAATTGAGATTTATTACAAATGGGGTAAAACCAACATAACCTAAACCAGTCATCAACAAGACTAATATAAAACTTAAATCCTGAAACAAATGAAATGGGAGAAGGTCCCCACAAGTTGAGAGTTGACAAATGGAAGCTTGTGACTCTTGCCAAGTTGGCAAAAGGAGCAGAAATTTGAAAGCTGTGGAGGGCCTCCAAAAGTGAGCTTGTGTGCATTTAGAACTTGGCTGAGCAAGATGTCCCAATCTCATGTGCCACAGTGAAGAAGATGTTTTATTGCAAATGAAAGTTGTAGGAATTTGATTATTTTTTATGCATGACTTGAAAGAGATAGGATAGAGGCCACCCTTAGTGTGTCCTTCGAAAAGAATCCTTTGTGATGTAAGATCCTTCACAAAGAAAGATGTGGGAGTAAATGTGATAGAGCAATGATTATCTATGACAAATTTGTGAACAAATAATAGATTGTGTGCTATACTAGGAACATGTAATATGTCTTTTAACTAGAAACTAGATAATGGTGTGTGTATAAAAGTAAAACCAGTGTGTTTGATTTGCTTACATTCACCATTGCCAACGAGCACTTTGTCAGTTCCATTGTAATCTGAGTGCAAGGAAAGATTAGATAAGTTTGAGGTCATGTTATTTGTAGCTCTTGAATAAGCAATCCAAACTTGATCATTATACTGATATGAAGAGGTTGCCATGGCTGCAAGTCGTGGTGGAGGGATTGTTCCAAAGAAAGCATAATTCATTTCTATTATAGCAGTCAACAACTAAATGGCACACTTTACTGCAGATCTGACATATAAGTCTGTTACCATTTCCATTGAAAGAGTTGCCACTATAACTGAAATTCTCATTTGATGAAGAAGAACTTGCATTGTTATAATTTGATCCATTGTTGTAATTTGATCCATTTCCATAATATGATGAGTTGTGATTTCCATTACTGTTGCCATAATTTCCTCTATAACCAATTCTACCACAATTCCTTCCTATATTACAATTACCATTACCTCTGCCCCTTTGATAATTCTGACTTGTTAAAGCTTTGTTGTTGTTCTAATAATTCTGAGTATAGTGATTGTAAGATGGAATCTTCATTGAAAAGAAAGCATGAGTGGTTGGTTATGAACTAACAACTTTTTGACTATCATCCAAAGCTAAGTCCTCACTTAACAATAAACCATGTAGTTCATCTGGATTAATACCATCATTTCTCACCCTGATAGATGTAGTGAATGGTTTATAGTCTTCAATTAACCATTTTAAGATTTGATACACAAGCTCACCATCATTTATATGAGCTCCAGCAGCTGCAAGTCCATCTGCTTGAAGCTTTACTTGAGCCAAATAGTCAGTCATGCTCTTGTTTCCTTTTGTTGTCTTCTCAAAGTTTGATTTCAATTAATGAATTTAAGCTCTTGAAAACACTGAAAATATTTTCTCTAAACTCTTACAGTTGGCAAACCAACAATGTAAGGCAGTAAACTCTCTGAGATGGTTGCATCGAGCCAAATCAAGACTACTTGATCTTTCTTGTTCCATTCCACATATAATGGATTTATAGTCAAGGTCTCATTTCCACCATCATCAAGTGTATATTTTGATGAGCATTCATTTGTACCATCAATAAAACCAAGAAGGTTATTGTTTTTCACAACTAGTAAGAACAATTGTTTCCAGACAAGATAATTTTCATGATTCAACTTCACAGGAACAAGATTACTAATTTGAGGTAGGAGATGGTAAGTTTATAGCTTGTTGTTGAATTTGGGATTGAAGTTGAGCTTGTAATTGGGTAATTTGTGCGGTGAGTGTTTCGATTGTTACAACATCCATGATTTGAATATCAAATTGAATGAAGAGCAGATGATATGAAGTTTTGAATTGGTAGAAACTAATGAAATGATTTAATATTAAAAAAATAGTGCAACAAAATTGATAAATTTGATCAAATTGACTGAAAGAACGTGAAATTGAGTACCTCAATCAAAGAACAATGATTAAATGATGATGCTTATAAAGAATGAGAAAAGAACTTTATTGCGGAAGTGAAAGATTTGAATCGAAGCATTAATGGTGATTTGCTGTTAAACAAGAATGGCTCTGATACCATAATGAGATTTGAGAATAGAAAATTTAAATGATTTTATTTCATTATGTAAAACTGTTACAGAGTTCTCTTATATAGTATTTTCTTACAATTGACTATTGTCATATTCTTAAACAAAACTAAATAACTAAATCTTAACATAATCTAAACAGACTAACTAACTTAAGTTGAGCTGTCCAATTCTGCTGAGTCTTCATTGACTTTCTTGACTCTCTGAGTTTGTTGTTTCTCTTATACTCCATGCATGCTCAAAATATATCAATATAAAAAATGAATATATAGGCATCTAACTTTAGGCCAATTCACAAAAAGAGCATATAACTTCTTTTTTTAGTAAAACGGGCATCTCGATTTCAATTGTAACAATGTAGGCACTCTGTCTTGGACAAAAAAAAATTAGTACGAAAAGAAAAATTAAAAAAAAAAAAAAAAAAAAAAAAAAAAAAAAAAAAAAAAAAAAAAAAAACAAAAGAAAAAAAAAAAAATGAATATATAGACATCCAACTTTAGACCAATTCACAAAAAACTTTAGACCAATTAAAGAAATTGTACTGATCTGTTAGTTAATTTGAATGGTAGACAGAGTACCCATATTGTAACAATTGAAATCTATGATACCCATTTTGTTCAAAAAAATTGTATGCACTTTTTGTAAATTGGACTAAAGTTAGAAGCATACAAATTCATTTTCCCAAATATCAATCTATTAAAGTCTCGATAAAATCTGATATGAAGTAACTTGTTAGAGATGTATGGACAATAAGGGAATTGCGGGCATCAACACTCGAATGCAATTACGCAGTCAACCATAAACAAAATAGCATACTAGTTATAGTAAATGTTTTGTATGGTATTATAACGAATAAATATAAATTTGATATGTGATGAATCATGCACCATAAATATTCACTCGAAATACATTGGTATTTTTTATCCTTTGTTTACATTTGAGTCCGAATTTGTGGACAGATTTGTCCACAAACAATACATTTCTATTGGTCAAATCTATTTTCGGACAGTTTAACAGTTTTTTTGGGCAGTAAAATAGATTTTTCGGGCAGCCACTTTACCAATCAACAGCTGAGGTCTTGTGGACAGCAAACAGTTGCATGTCCACACACTTATTCTGTTTACATTTTAGCATAGCTAGTAAATTCGCGTTTAATATCCATTTTATACACGTTTTATATATTTTTACGTATAATATGAATAATAAGGCGAACGTTTCAAACCTAGGAATTAATACACGAATTCTATGATCCAAGCTTATAATTGCTGAATAATATAAGGTTCGTATTTTTCAAATGAAAAAAAACGTACTATAAAAGGTATGATGCAACTTCAAAATTGAAGGTTTTGAAAATCCACTTAAGTTAGAACCTTTCATACCTAAATAATATCGAAGAACTAAAGTATTAACAAGTAAATATAAATTAAAAATTGAGTTATGTATGTGTAGTTAATGAGCAATTCTGACAAATTATTATATTTTAAACTTGTAATGCAAGAAAGTGTATCCGATTTTTTTTCATATTATATGTGTATATAAGACGAATTGTATATTTGGCGTTTTTTTCGTTTTTTTTTTGTCGAATTTTAAACGTATTATTATTCAAAATTTCAAAATTTTGACAAATAATTTCCGTATCAAATTTTTGCCGTCCACGAATTTACTAGTTATGCATTTTAGTAGTGATTTCTAAGTAGTAGGACTGTATGAGTGTTGAGATTTCTCACAATTTCAACTTTTGAGAGAAGCGATATTCTTCTCCATATTAGAAGATCGCTTAATTTTGGTTAACCATGCTCCATGCATAGTTATGGATTTTGGAATTTTTGGAATTTCGACAAATTTAAAAATTGAAATTCATTAAATTTCGACTTCTATCATATTTAGAATTTAGATTAATTTCAAAATAATCAATATTTCAACTCTATATTTGAAATTCTGGTTTTTTAAAAAACCAAAATATTGGGCGGAATTCCGGGGTTTAGTTCGGAATCACGAACACGGGCTCGATGACATCTTATATGTTCATGGTCTCCTGGAGCAGCAACTGATCTTCACAATGATGCATGTTGTCCAGTGGCGACGGAATCGATTTATGAGCGCTCATTGATTTATGGTATCAGAAGTTCAGAACAGATTTTGCACCTAATTTTGGCGTGTTTGACCATTATGTGGTCTGTGCCTCTGTGGTAGCGTAGAGGTGTAAGAACAGCTGAGCAGTGGACATCGTTGGAGTGATAAAGTCATAAATATCGAACACTGGTGCACTTTCTTTAATTGGTTAAAGTCTAAAAGATTCCGAACTCTATGATGCACTAAAAGCTCAGTTCTTTCTCCAGAGTAGTAGGTTCTTTCTCCAGAGTAGTAAAGAAATAGGAACAGGCATAGCCACATTATCCGATGTATGTACGAAACCTGGATTAACAGTACACTGCTGCACTGTATGGCTGAATCATGACACCATACGCAGAGTAACGGCTTCAACACTGTGACGTTAATTGCGAGTTGTGAGACCACGGTTTTATCCATTCAAGCTAAATGGTAATGCATCATACATGAAAGTTTGACCAAATAGGGTTGTGCCACTGTGGGTCCGGTTTCTGGTATAGCCCATGGTTAAGTCTAACCCAAAACAGCCTTCATTCCGTATAGGTACTTCGGAACTTGAACCAAATGAACTATTTAATCATGCGATACCGACGTTGTTGGAAAGTCTGCGTCATAAAATACAAGAACCACATAAGATGGTTAAGCAAATTGTCTAATCTCGCAGTTTTGTAGTCGTCGCCCGTCGGCAATGGATCGATTGGGTCCGACGCTAAAAATTCTGAAACTGAAGCAATAAAGAAATTGGATTCGAAACCAAACAAATAATATTATATTTTATCCGAAACCAAACCCATTAAAATCAAAACTATAAAATCAATTAAATTCTAAATCAAATCAATTAATTTTTAACACACAATTGATAAAATCTATATAAAAATTAATTATAAATATTATTAAAATTACCATACATATTATTAAAATTACATCATATCAATTCAGTGAAGAATAAACTAAATTTTCAAAATCCAAACTATTTTTTATTGGTTTAGTTCGAATCGGTCATCGGATTATCAAACCCATTGACAACCTAGTCGTCGGCCAGTCGAGAGGCTACTTTGAAGTGAGGAAAAACCATCAAAATACCGTGTTAATTAAGCTAATTCTCCTTGTAGTGATCTCTATTAGTCAAATTTCGAATGAGACGTCAAATTGCTAGCCTTGGCGTACCGGTTGTTGTAATTAGACTAGTAGTAGTTCATTTGCAAATATTGATGGTCAAGTCCTTGTATTAATAATTAAATTCCCAAGTCCACAATATCACACACCTGATCTATAAGTCATCCAACACACCATTTTCAGTGAATTTCGTGGGGCGACTTAAGTCTTATTTGGTTCCGACTTTGTCCAAACTCCAAACACTTGGAAAAATTCTAACCAAACCTCAAACACCAAGTGTGGATAGTTTTGTAGGCCTGTAATTTAGATAGATACTCAAGAAACTTCATTAGTCAAATAGTTGTTGATAATGACAATAGACAACATGGCCCAATATGACTCAATTAGATACAGTGATCAACGGCAGAAATACTCAAATAATACGAACACTATGAATACTGGCCGTAGGTGTCGTTGATCGACAAAAGAATTGGGATAAGCTAAAAGAAGACGTGTACGGAAGGCAAAGGTGAGTGTAGCGTGGACAATGTGGCAGTTCATTTTTTTCATTTTTCTTTTTCTAGAAGTGAAGAACGTTGTCCTTTGGGCCCATGCCTATCACCTCATTTGCAAGTTGCAAAATTTGCCTTCAAAAAGTAAAGTGGCTCTTATTGCTCTCCATATCTGCTTTTAGTGTACCGCCTTAAAGGATCCACCATATACTGATATCGACAGAAGTGTATGAGTGTCTCAACTCTCAACTCACCTACAGACAGATACAGTAGATCTTTTTCTATATTCTAATAATATATTATATATTTATATTTATTGACTTAAAAAACGTGACAATCAAATTGGCAGATGATTTATAACTTCTGCTATTAAAATGTCTTCAAACTTCAAAGAAGAGTGTTTGAATCTTAAAACTGGATTAGGTCTGGTTGAATTTTTTTTTTGATGTCTATTCAGTATTAATATATGTGCAAACTGCAAACTGCAAACTGCAAACTGCAAACTGCAAAGTATAAAACTGCAAAGGAACTTAGATATCATCGCAATAAATAGAGGATACTATTTTTTTTTTATTTAGTCCATAAATAATCAAATCTTGTCGGTTGTTGTAAAAAACATACAATTCAGCTTATAGACCTATCAGTATTGTGACTTTTCTCCTATGTTATAATGTCACTTTACCAAAATTAAAACATACAATTAGCAAACAGAGTAGGCATTCAACCATGAAGAGTATAGCATAACATTCTGCGTCACTGATTTACTGCTAGACTCTGCAAATGTCGCTTACTTAGAGGTTTTGGACTTGGTGGTTTTGGACCAGGCGATTTTGGACTTGGCGGATTTGGGCCTGGTGGTGTTTTCCACCACCACCGAAACATTTGTGGATGCACTGAAAGTTCTCCGCGACACATTTAACAGCGCAAGCGCGGACGGATTGTCCGTTGCAGCTTTTTAGGCATGTGAATTCCTCCATTCTGCACTGTATCACGCATTGCTTAGGACCATCTGATGATTTGCCTTTAACATGCAGAAGAGAGTTCAAGAGCACGAATAAAGTAATCACCCTGATGAGAATGGGTAAAATGTGTGGCCATCTCTACTGTGGTATAGAGAACTTGAGTAGTTGACTAGTTGAATGATGAGTTGTGATTCGATTTCTTGGTAGTGTTTAATACTGTGATCTATTTAAGGTTTGTAAACTAAGTCGTCCTCACTGCGTCTCTAAACAGAAGCTCTTACATTTCGAAGCATGATTTTACATTGCAAATTCGCATGCGAGTGACTTCCAATTTACATATAGTTTTACTCAACACGAAACGATGACAAGAACAATTGTTTAAATGTCCAATTTGCCTAATCCTCATTAGTTATCTGTTCTCTTGAGTTATTGGAATTGAAACATCAAGCATAGGTTATGTATGAGCGGTAAAGCTGCGCAGTTGAGGTCAAGTTGGGGATACATCGCCCATTCTACCTTAGACTCTTAGAGTTAGTTCATTGTTCCCTTGACTATCGAAAAAAAAGTTCACTGTTCCCTTGGCGATAATAGAAAATGGACAATAAATAGATTCCCCTTTGCAAAGCCACAGACAACCATAATGGGCTAATTTCTTTACATTCTGATGCTGGATTGCTCTGAATTAATACTGGGGCTTGATCCAAGAAATATACCTGAAAACAAACATATTGCCCAGGGACACCTGCAGCTTAAAGACTTAGTCTATTTCGATTTTCGACAGTAAAACACCAAAAAGCACTGAATTTATATTTATATTTTTTAGACAAAATATGTTGTTCAGTCTTTCAGTATTTATCAAGGATCTAACCATTACAGAGATTGGACTTTGTGCAGCGCACTAAGTCACAAAGGTGTCTATGATGAAGGAGGAAGATCGTTTTGGATCCACAACACAGGTCCAGTTGGCTGCCTGCCTGCTTACCATACGTCTTTGGTTGATAGAGTTGGCCCTTTCATTGCTGTCGCTCTGTATTTTAACTCATAATTTAAGCTCGCCGTTTTTCATCTAAGGAAAGATCTTCCATTGGCAGGAATAACAAATGTTGATGTATAATAAAGTATTCACTTATCAGTCAAGTACACGTTAACCCATTTCGCGTAACCACAAGGCATAAATTCGATCAAAGTGTTCATTTGAACTTTGCAAAATTCGTTTTGTGAAGAGAAAGTCTTAGCTCTCATTGTTTCGGTAAATATTGCAAGCTTGTGGTCATCTACTAATATGCTATACATCTGCAGGATTTGAGAACCCTTTGAGAGTTTGTTGTGGACATGGTGGGAAGTATAACTACAACAGACACTGAATGTGAAAGAAGCTTACAGTGAATGGCACACAAATCTTACTTCGGAGCTCATGCAAAGATCAATCAATTTGCTTATAGGTGGGATGGAGTTCACCTCACTGACGTCCGCTAATAAGTTTGTATTTGATCAAAATATCTTAGCCTCGACAGATCATTCTCCAACCTCCTGATTATTCTCCACCTATTCCTTTAAAAACGGCCAGTTAAAGGCAAGTTCAGTGAATCCAACCCTCTTCTTTTCTCTTCAAACTTGGTTGTCTTTGTACTCTCTTTGTATTCACTGTTTTAGCTCTTGAAAAAGCTTCACGCAAAGATTAATAGCTTCTGAAAAGTGAGAAGATAGGACAAAAGGAAATAATACTTCTCTGGTTATGGGAAAACACTCTTTGATTCTTTCTCAATCATTTGGGTGTTAAATGATTGAATTTACCAGAGACAGGCAGAACAGGAGAAGACATGCAGTTCAAGCAAATCCTCTATCCAGAATTTACTGAGCAATCAGAATATGCACGGATCCATGAATAGCATCAGTAAATCATCAGAAATAGTATATAAATGTGTGCTATAATTTTATCATATGAATATATGACATTAACTACCATATTTTCGCCACCCTTGGCTCAGCCCCTAATTCTATATCGGTGTAACAAGGAGTTCACCATTATGAAGCAACAACTTCAGTCACAACAACCAAATCACTACATAAAACTAAGTTGAGCATCAACTACGTATAAGTAAACGCTTAGTAGTTGTTTCTTCAATTGAATGTAGCAGATCAGTCAGCTATGCTCAAAATTAAACTTTGTTCTTTACACTTTGGTTGATGCATCCGTCATAAGAGAAATTCCTGACAAACGAAATGCCTATCAAAACCGAATCCTACATTAATAATGAACCTTGCTGTTGATTGAGGCAAAGAGACTGAGAGTGATGGCAATGTTTTTGTCTATTCCTAAAGGAAACAACATCTTCTCTTGTAAAACTCTGCAAAATGTTTCTTATCATCCCTTAAAATGAAAAATATCAAATGCTAAAAAATAGACTATTGTACCAGAAGACAGGTAACAAAGTGCAATACAAAATACACAAT
The DNA here is from genome assembly GCF_015680905.1 of Coptis chinensis. Classification (NCBI taxonomy): domain Eukaryota; kingdom Viridiplantae; phylum Streptophyta; class Magnoliopsida; order Ranunculales; family Ranunculaceae; genus Coptis; species Coptis chinensis. The sequence continues at coordinate 17,594,087 of NC_141456.1, read as the reverse complement.
GTTGTTTAATAATGGTAATAAATATCAATATATGCTATGGAATTGAATCATCCTTCATTGTATTTTACATAGGAGATCACCATGAAGCAACAACATCACTAAAAATAATTAAAATGTGAAAATGTCAGAGCAGACCACTTAACAACTACAGAAAAATAGATGCCTTGTAGTTGTTTCTTCACTTGAATGAAGACTTCTATAGTATGATATGCACAAAGTAAAACTTGTTTATATACGCTTTCGTTGACACGTTCATCATGATTGAAATTCCACCAGAACGCAACGCCTATCAAAAGCAATAATTCCTCAATGACTAAAAAATAACTACAACATGGTCTCATTAACTCTCTTGGATCATTAGCTAATTTCCCGTTCACACATTCCTCGTACCAAATAATATCCTACGTTGATTTTTCTAATCTAATGTTAATAGATTTCTTGCATTGTTTCTAATCCTACTCAATGCATATATATATAGTTCTCTTTTTGAACGTAAACCATTTTTCGTAGGGGCGACGTGGCTTCTTAAATGTGTTTCCATCTGTCAAAAAAGAAATATAGAAATGAGATTAAACATGAAACGTTGCAAAAGTATAAAACAAAGAGAGAAAAAGAGATGTTGTTTATCGTTGTGCTTTGTTTTGAGATTTCCCAAGGAGTGAGAGAGTTGAGGAGGCCGGAGGGAGTGTGAGACAGTGAGAGGCTAGTTTGGTTTTTATAATAAGGAGAAAACCTACTTGTTATTTTTAGGGTGTGTTTGTTAAATTTTAACTAGGAAATAAAATGGGTGGTCCACTATGGAATGGAATGGAAAGGAAATAATTTTAAATGGTATGTTAAGAATGAAATACATGGACATCTTCAAACTAAAAATTAAAAATGCTTTGTATAATCATGTTTGTTTTTCAAACTTATGGAAATGAATAATTGTATTGTTGAAGTGTATTAGTAGTAAATTCCTATTTATCTATCTTCATTTCCTTTCTTTTAACCCACAAAATTTTATTAGGGGTTAGTTAAAGGCAAAACCTTTTCCATTTGTTTCCATATGGAAATGCATGGTTCCACTGGGTAAACAAACGCGATAAAAAAATGGAAAAGGTGGACCATTTTTATTTTTTCCTTTCCTTTCTATATCATATTTTTCATAATGGCCGACGGCTTGCCCTCTGTCAAAAAGTTTGGAAGATTTTTCCTTTGGAATTGGAATTGAAAATATAATTCCAAAACTTCTGGTTTTAAGTAGTTAAAATTCACGAATATATGGAAATCTCAAGTTTCTACCCCCTATAGAAACTTACAATTCTTTGATTTTGGGGATTTGAGGTTTCTATTCCAAACAAAAAAAGTTGCCAAGCAATTTGACTCTTAATTTTTGAAATATATTATGAATTCCACCCTAAAATCACGGTTGCCAAACACACCCTTAGTTTTTTGTGAGAAACGGGCTAGGTTAAGGTTTTATGGGCTCAAGGGGCGTGGTAGGGGTGTCAATAGGCTTCGATAACCGACCCGAATCTTTGGTTTGTTATTCACTGACCCGAAACCAAACCGGACCGAATTGATAAGATATTGGTTTGGTTTCAACCTTTCGGGTTTTCTCTCCACCGAACCAATAAGATGACATTTTAGTAATATTTATAATTAATTTTTTATATGTTTATCAATTGTGTGGTTGAAATTAATTGATTTAATTTAGAATTTAATTAATTTAATAGTTTTCGGTTCGGGTTGGTTTGATTCAATTTCGGATGACATATAATATTAGCATTTTAGTTTGGTTTCAGGTTCCCAAGTTTCTTATCGGTTCTGGTCGGATTTTCCATAACCCTACACAAACTGAGCATGGATAATCCTGGTTCGTTTGGTTGGTAGTGAAATTGAGGCTCGTATGTTAAAGCAAGGCCCAAAATATCGCCGATATATATCGTTTTTTTGGTACACCGATATGGATATATTTGATATATCTCAACCGAATATTGAATCTTTTTTTTCCCGATATATATCATAATTTCTGATATAACGATATATATCGACCGATATATATATGATATATCCGATATAAATTGTTGATTTTGACCGATATTATTGATTTTGACTAAATATTGTTAACTTTGACCGATATATTGACAATATTTCCAATATAATCAATGATATTTATGATATATCGACATACAAAACAAAATTTTGGCTGGTCAACAAAAAATAGATATTTCCGATATATATCGGTCTTTTGGTACATCAAAATATTCACCGAATTCGATATTTTGAGCCTTGTGTTAAAGGCCTAAATTTCGTCCTGCAATGGAATCCGTATCTCCAAATCTCCAATACATACACAATACTAGCCATTTTAGCCATCCTATGGCGGTTTTTACATAGATAGCTAAAGACTCAAAAGCCTAAAATTCACTTGAATAAATAATATATTTATATTGATAGATCGGGGTGATGTGGCTTCTTGGGAGCATTCTCACCAAACTTGAGAATTATTGGTTTTCAAAATCATCAAATGCGATAAAAATGGAAATACTAATCATCGAACAAAAAATAAAGTTGTCCATTAACACAAATACCATAAATAGTTATTAATTGACTTAAATCCTGCTAGTTAGAAATTCTTACGCCAATATCATTTGAATCTTGTTTCAAACTACTAAGTAGTGTACCACTACTCATTTACTCTCATTAGTCATTACACACGCATGCAAAACATATTAACATTGGTAAAAAGGGCGTTAAATCGGGTTGAAGCTCTCCAAAACTCCAAATCAAGACATATACAATACCATTTCAATGAAACAAAATTTACTGTTCTCTTATGTATTATGGCATCTCAATTCATGATAATGTCAACAATGGTAACAAATTATGTTTTTTTTTTTTGATAATGATAACAAATTATGTAACACATAGGAGAGCGAGGGAATATACCGAATTATATACTTCTTGATCCAATGATCCTCATCAAACTCGTAAAGTCCAATCGGGGACATACGCAAATGAGAATGTTGTGATCATATAAATGGGAAAGGCGATAAACCCTCCAAGCACTGAACATTGATAATAAGCCATTAAAGTTTTGCATTCTTACGATGAAGACTTCTTATATTTTATCTTTTTGCATCTTATATTGCTCACCATTGCCAACGATATGCAACAAAATGGAGAAATGTCCCGATTTAAGTCTTGTAGGTCTGACCTTTGTAGTGAAAGTCTCTATTAGAGCGACAATCAAGTATATACCAAAGCAATTCTCTGCAGTAAAATAACCTGAATTCTTGAGAAATTATTTGAATCGGACAATCGGCTAAGAAATTAGATAGCTCTTGTTATGATCAATTGGTAGAAAGGCCCAAGCCTAGTTACCGATCTGGATCAAATCATGCATTTAGAATCGTAGGATGGAGTAGGATTGCTAACTCAACCCAAACTTGTGTCGTTGCATGTTATGGGTCTAGTACATCCCAAGTTAAAATTTACCCTTAGTTCCATCTGGCTTTCATGTTTTGTTTTTCTAAAATATGAACAAAAAAAAAGGGTTAGCAAACTGTTTGAATGCCAGCCAATGGATTTGCTTCATGTCAATTCCATAAGAGAGGTCGTCGAGCATGAGAGTAGCCACCTTCAATCATATAGAAAGTTGTGTTAGAAAAAAGCCAAAAAAGTTAACAATAAGAAATATTTCGTGCATAACTTTTATTTCTAAATTTCTTCCATAGATTACCTTGCAAAATAATTCCCCATAAGAGAAGTTTTATCAGATCATGTATAGTCTAATCAGAAAAAGTTTTTTGGATCACTCTATTCCAATTCTAGTTCATGGTGCTTATAGCGGGATGGTTGAAAAGCAAAACTCCCGCTAATCCGGTTTCCTAAAGTTCCACATTTTACCCTTAAAATATTAGCTATTACTACTCCTGATTTTTCTAACCTATTTCCCTTGATATAGGCAATATTATGATACTAATTTGTGTGACTACAAAAACAGGTCCATGATGCTGGTCACATGGTCCAAATGGGCCAGCAAGGCTGCCTTGGAGAATCTTTGGAAAAGGTGGACTTCACAAAAACTTACTACTGATGCTTGTTGACTCAAAATATTGTGTTGGATATATATGTATAGAGATTCAAGTACATCACAACAGGAGATCATCTGTTTCAAGCAAATCACCTTGATATCTGGTTTGAAACTCCATATTTTTCCTTTTCTTGCATCAGTTTGGAAATGGTAAGTCACATTCTTCTTATAATTAAGAAAGTTAGTTTACCTTCACTAAAAAAAAGAAAAAAAAAATGACAATGAAACAAATTATCAAAAATGCTTAACTAAACAGAGTAAAATTCTTGAAGGATCTTTTTCGAATGACAACCCCATCGACATTCTCTTGTGGACATATCGTCACCATTTTGAAATCATTACACGTGAATTAAAGCATGAAGTTCAGAGATTAGTGAATAGTGAATAGTTAGGCACTAAGAGAAACAAATTTGAAGATAATCAACCTCGCGGATCCCTTTCAAACCGGAGATATCCTCCACTTTTTATGTTTCAGCAGGGCAAGTTAAAATCGAAATTGATCCCAGTTGAAAATAAATAGTTACCTAAGAATTGAGATACTTGGCAATATTACAGTAGTCCGATCTAGATGTCCCAAAGGTAATTTGTCACTCTTTTTGTCATTAATTTGTCACTCTTCTCTTGACATTAACCTATATTGTTCATCACTTTCGCATGCTTGTAGCATATCATGATAATCAAGTCAAATAAAACCAAACTGGAAAGATGAAACTTAAACATTCAAATGTTCTCTATCGACAATTCAAATGAGAATGATTTCAAACTTATTTACTCTATTTATATACTGATTTGGCGGTATTCCCTCAAGACAGGTGGTCCGATAGTGCAAAACAAATCCCATTTTTGTCAATGGTCCACATATGAAAATTAATATCATACAATCACAATTGGAAAGTCTAAAAACATAAATATGAATATGAACCATCTCCGATCATGTATTCTGGAAGCAACAATCACTAAAAATAACAACTAAACTTAACATCAAGACAGAAAACAAATAAATAAATGGCTACAATAAACACATGATTTGTAATCTGGTGAGATATCTTGAGGTTTTGGTGATCCTTAGTTCCTTACTATGATAAAACTCTTGACCAGAATACTTTCAACTCCCTTTTTCTCCTCTTAACTACAACACTTTCATTAACTCTAGTCTCTACAAGAAACCCAAATTTTCATTTTTCACGAGATTTCTGCTAAGGTTCCTCAACGAAGAAGTTTACAACCAATTTATCAGTCAAATTCCAAATTAATAATCACTTCAATCTTTTTATCTCTTCTTCTTTAACGATATGATTTGATTGTAATCTTTGCATTCTTTTTTCAACTTGGGAATTATAGCATAAAACACTGTTGTCTTAATAATCACTTCAATCTTTTTATCTCTTCTTCTTTAACGATATGATTTGATTGTAACTCCATCTGCATTGCGAATATTTCAACTTGGGAATTATAGCATAAAACATTGTTGCCTTTCTAAAACAAAGAGATCAATATGTTAACAGAGATTGACATAAAGATGAAAAGGCTTTCCGAAACCATATGCAATCAGTTGGATGAAGTGATCTACGAATATCTGATGTGAGGGAAATGGATGAATTTTCAGAATTTAAAAATCAAAATCAAAATCTCTACACCACTCTAAAATTTCGGACAGACTTTTGGTCTTTCTGCAAATATAGTTATACTTGTTGTTATCACGGCATCCAAGTTTTTCAACTATGGTAATAAAATTCGAAACTTTAAGAAATTTTGATCCATACAACAAAAACACACAACAAAAAATTCCTTTAGCTAGTATTACCACATTTAAAAACAATATCTTCACTATATTATAACAAACAAAACTGGAAGCCTGAAATTTTTTATCGATGTCCTGTCATAAGCACTTCATTTACAAAAAATCAATTGAGTTTCAACCAAACAGTAACAGAGATCAAAGAGTAATCATGTGAATGACACAACCTACTATACCGAACTAAGATTTGTCATAGTGGCTCAGATTAGAGCCAAGCCAATCCACTCAAAACTTTCACATCATGCATGCCACAAACATAAAAAGAATAAAAAATTATGCGAAGAGCAAGATGATAAAAAATACTTGTTATTATCACGGCATCCAAGTTTTTCAACTATGGTAATAAAATTCGAAACTTTAAGAAATTTTGATCCATACAACAAAAACACACAACAAAAAATTCCTTTAGCTAGTATTACCACATTTAAAAACAATATCTTCACTATATTATAACAAACAAAACTGGAAGCCTGAAATTTTTTATCGATGTCCTGTCAGAAGCACTTCATTTACAAAAAATCAATTGAGTTTCAACCAAACAGTAACAGAGATCAAAGAGTAATCATGTGAATGACACAACCTACTATACCGAACTAAGATTTGTCATAGTGGCTCAGATTAGAGCCAAGCCAATCCACTCAAAACTTTCACATCATGCATGCCACAAACATAAAAAGAATAAAAAATTATGCGAAGAGCAAGATGATAAAAAAGAAGTATCCACAAGATATAAAATCAATTGCAAGAAAACATAAGAACATGACAACGGAAATATACCTAAAGCTGAAAGACTACAGATAAAAAGAGAATAAAAAAAAATGCATGCATTTGAAAACTAAATAAAAAAATAAACCGGATCCGGTTCGTAAGAATCTAGAAGAATAAGAGAGAAGTTTGAAGAGAAGAGATAAGATTTAAGAATGGAGATAAGATTTAAGAAAGAGATTTTTATCTACTTATCTATTTTGGGTTTTTATGTATTTTGGGCTACGAACAATTAAAATCGCCAAAAAAGGGCGAATTCATTTTTAGATAAAATCTGATGTGTTCACCGAGATAAAAAGGGTCCGTGGGTCAATGGAATCCGTATTCTCAACTACTCAGTATTAATGGTCTTTGATTTTGCCTCAGGCCTCTGCAATTTAACTGTTGAATCTAGTGGGTCTCGTCTTAACGAATTTAAGCGAATTTTGTTTAGTATAACAAGTACAATTGCTTATCAAGTTACCATTAATGTTTCAATAAAAAAGAGTTACCATCAATGTTTTTTTCTTGCATTGCAATCATACAAAGTAAATAACCATGGGTTGACTACGAAGTTGAGTTTCAGAGTATTAAAAAGGCGGACTCCAAAGAAACATCCATAATCTGGATCATAGAAACACAAACTGTGGTGTAAGTGCACAGAAACTGAATTTGCAAAGAACATTGAATATCAAAGTTGTTCAGGCGACTCAATATCATTTCATTGCAAAAGAAACGGAAAATGCTAGATTATGAAGAATAACAAGATTTAAGGGAAGAAATTTCCAAGGCGACATGAAATGGTTTCACACTTTCACCCTAGTGAGGACTGAGGACTAAAAGGGGTAATTGAGTTTGACGTGAAGACCACCTATCAAGCAGGACCTTTTGTGTCTATGTTTCAGTCTCATCTTCAGTTGTACCAGCATCCTTAGCAATGGTCAAGAGTTCTTGAGCTTCCGGAAGAGCTGATTCCTTTGCATCTGCTGCATATAATATCTTCTTAAAAGCTGCCGCCACCTGCATTATGTCAAATCATCAGTTTATATCTGTAGCAAATCACATACAAGTACTGGACATGTTCCATCATCCACCAGGTAGTCTTTTCGTCAAAACTACCAATTTAGAACTATTGTTCTTTTACCGAAACAAAGGAAAGAAAGATATGTAAAATACCCCAAACTACTGAAGTCCTAAAAGAAGAGCAAACTACATTTCAGGCATAGTTGCAGTGTATTTAAAGTAATTAAAGGCTTAATTGCCACCTTTGCAATCAAAAGACTGGCACATGAATCTTTGAAAAATCTTTATTCAGAAAGGAGAATGTAACTATTTTCCCTAAATGTCTGACTTGCAAGGAACTTTGAACCACAAATAAAAGAACGTATAGTTTATATGCAAAACTTGTGGGGGTTGAATAGCCATTGTATGTTACATCAAAAGGTTGCATTTCTAGGATTGTGGTGTCACCCTGTCAGACACATAGACATGGTCAAGACAAATGTCTTCTTAGTTCAGTAGTACTCCAACTCCTAAGACATATCCCGTGTACAGTACTTATATTTGTTGAACTCAATGTAATCGTCTGATAGAATTTCTACTTTTAACTTATGGTTCTTGGACGTAATAACATATCAGTTAATCCACTGGTACAATACAACCCAAAAAGGTTAAGGATAGAACACAGCCAAGCAATACATTATCACACATTTCTGGATGTGCATATCAGAATATAATCATGCATCTGGCAATGAGGAAATCAAAAAGGAAGTAGATATGGTGCAACAAGCAAACACAGTCCTAAATATAATGCTTTTTACTGTAAAAAAACTCTTACCGGAAGATTTTCCAACTCGGGACTCTGACATAGAATTTCAATATCTCGTAACTTAGCAAAGTAAAAATCTCTTTCTTTCTCCAAGTGGTCCACTGAAAGTTTAAGATCTGCAATCTGTATGGAAGCATAATAATACCATCATTTGAGGTTTTACATCCTCAATCTCATACTTTATATTTTGATCAACAGAAAATTTAAAATTAATCACAAGTATAACCACAAGTTGTGGTCAATGGGAATTCATGTGAACTGTCAAAAGAGATTGAATCAAGACAATACTCCATATTCAATCCAAATATAAATGCTTCTTTTCCCTTATAAAATGTAGAAATGTAGATATAAAGTCACTAAATAACCAGATTTTGAAGACTTGTTGCACGATTAACCAGCTCCTAAAGTCACTATCCCAAATACTAGCTCCTAAGCTACTATCCTTAAAAACAGTTGCTTCAACAACCAGATATTGCACGACCTTTTCTTTTACGATTATTAATTTGAGAAGGGTAAAGGAGCATCTAGTGTCAAGCCTCAATACCTGATCTGTCAATGCTTGAATGCTGCTAGTAGAATAAGCCCCATCAGACATGGAACCCCCAACCTTCCCTTGTTTTGTCCCTACATCATCAGTGTTGAATGATATAGCAATTAGTACCTCAAAAGAGTCCATGCACGTGAATAGACATATTCCTTAATGAGAGAAGACCAGAGGTCCTATTAAAGCCTGTACCATTGCTCGAACCAAAATTAGCCGCATTGTTTACATGCAGTGATTTTGTGACTTTCTGAGATCCCTTAGAATTCCGCTCCTTGCCACCCTTGCATCTTCGTTCTACTGGGTTATAATTCCTAGATACAAAAGAAAGAGATTAGGAATTACGTAATTGATTCGAACACATGTAAGTTGCAGTGCCAAGACACTATACATCCATTATTGTCAACTACTTATTTTCAAAACTGCAAATTAAACACACATTGCACGAGTAAATCATACAACATAGTGCAGATATCGTCCAACTTTTGATCCCAATTTGTTAATGTTTTTACTATTGTGTCAGCTGATTGCATTTTCTTATCTTGGCTGAGTCATAAGTCTCAACATATCAATACTGAATTATGGGACTGGATATTTTTATGCTAACTCCTGAAATCTCTGCAGTATTGCAATATGCTTAGCTCTTTGTCTACGGAATGAACTACTGAAGAGTAAAGTTAACGAAGAAGATAAGTAACATACTCATTCGTGATGCCACCATTTATGGAATCGCAATAACGTTTCAGCCATTGTAAGAACTCCAAGTTATCCAAAGGTCGTCCTTTGACTAGCCTGTTGACTTCAATGTGCTGTCAAAGTGGCAGTTACATCATTGACACATGTGAAGAGATTAGTACATAACCAGGCTAACCAGTTTTACCTTCTCTAGCTTCAACTTGGTAAACACTTCTTGCAGAAGTTTGTAATTCTGGATCATGTCATATTCTGATTTTGCATCAAAGTTGACCTAATAAACAAAAAAAGCACGAATAAAGGGAAGAAACGAAGAAATGACACACGAGATTGTAGACAGGGAAGAACCTTGTGCATTGGAACAACACCTGGGTGGGTCATATCCATCATTTGACACTGAACAGCGCCAGATGCAGCCTGCCAAAAGATTAATCAATAACTCCTCTACGCAGTTATTCTAATTTTAACTCTGAAAATATAGTAAAAAATTACCTCTTCAATTCTGGATAAATTAAGTTCAAGTGTAGCATTAATCCAAGTAAGAATTTCATTTCTTCCAACGAAATAAGCTCCATCCATCATTCCAATATTCGTTGCCATTTCAAATCGGATCGGTTTTAGAATGAGAGAAGAGGAAAAGAGAGAGAGAATATCTTCAAACTTTAAAGCCTGACAAGCGTGGGAAAATCATACTTACTTATTGTTTGATTAGCTGTTAATTTTCCTATTATGGGCGGCTGTTAATGTTTTCTGCTGGTATACTTGTTGTATAACTTATCTTGCTTCGTTGTTTAGGACAAGGTTCAAAATATCACGATATATCCGATATATCGCCGATATATATCGGTTTTTGGTATTCGAGACATATATCCACCGTATAGTACCCACTTTTTTCCATATATATCGGATATAAAAGTTTATATCGGATATAATCGATATATCCGTTTTACGATATATATGTTTGACTTTTGACCATTTTTAATATAAATCCGATATTTCCAATATATTTCCGATATTATATTTCTATATCCGATATTTCGATATTTTAAATAGTTTGGACCGATCACCAAAAAAAACCTTAATATATCCGATATATATCGGTTTTTAACACCGATATATTCATCGATATCGATATTTTGAACCTTGGTTTAGGAACCAGAACCTTCATCTGGCGCCTTAGACCAACTCGGCCATATCAACAGTTTGCTTATGAATATTAAGCTATGCTTTTGCCAGTCGGCACTCAAGATACATTGTGTTTAAATAACTCTTCAAAAGACCATTTCCATGTAGCAATGGATTAATGATATAACCATTTCTAGTAGTTTTATGTTTCATAATCATTTCATGCGTCTTACTTGATACTAACTTGATATTGATATGGAGGTTCTGGAACAAACTTTCATATGATTGCACACTATTTGTAAATATTATATTTCGTCTAACTTTACTGGAGAAGGTAACTAGGAGGAGATTGATTAATTGATTGGGTTTGACCGAGTTCGTATGAATGAACTGCCTACGTATCAAGTTCTCTCTCGGGGGGAATTTGAATCAGGTCAGACGTAGTTCCTTCTCTTCTTTATATAAGCAAAGATGCCCGCACTTCCTTCTCTCCCGTGTCAGGTCAAGTTCTAAACTTGATGACATTTAATGAGCCATGAAGGCTTCCTGCGGTGGAGTACTAGTGTGCATATCTGAAGCTCCAGACTTTAAGGTGGCAACTAGGCCATACGTTACTAGTCGTTGTGGTGCTGGCTGATGTGAGCGTTCTGGACGCCTATCGTTCTGGATATTGTCGTTCTGGTGCTGATGAGGTCGCTTGACTTGTAAGCTGATCATAAGCGAGTTGGACGTATGGATGAGTGTGGTCGTCTTGTTGTGCTGGACGCGTGCTTAATATACATTGGTTGTGTATATTACTCCCTCACACAGCCCCCTCTTAGCACGTCATTTATTTATTTATTTTTTGTAGCGATCTGGTGAGAGATTTAAGTTGGCACGTGGGACGGCTGATTTGAAAGGTTGCAACTAAACTGCCTCATTTTGTGGGGATACGTGGCACGCTAGGCCTAAATAAAATGATTACACTTCTTCGGGAAACGAACCGGTAGCTTTCGATATATGCCTAGAGAACTGAGGGTTTCATCACTTTGCACCTTACTGAGAACGAGAGCGTAAGGTTAGTTTCTTTTCTGTCATATTTGTTTTGCGATTTCTTTTTGCCATTTTGCTTTTTCTGTTGGGTTGTGAGGTCGTTTGTAGTTGTCTAGTTGTTGTTGATAACTTGTTAAAGAAGAAGAAGTATGTCTGATTCAGATAATACTCGATTTGATGAGATTCGAGAGGTTTCACTGAGTAAGGAGATAAAGGAGGTTGGTTCTGAATCTGTGGTCACGGTGGCGAGCAGTTCTGGTGCATCATCCTCTAGTGGGTTGCCTCCCAGGGTAGTAGATAAGCGAGCTCTAAAAAGCTTTGGTGAATTGAGGCGTACTTATGATATTCGTGTAAGTGATCTGGATATTCACGAACTGGGTGAGGACGCTAACGTTTTTAGTAACGCGTTCGTCCCCCGTAATTATGGTGTGGTTATCTGCGAGGGGCAACTGAGAGCGAGGGTGAGATTACCGTTTTCTAGGTTGACATGTGAGTTTTTTAATTTTTGTGAGAAAGTACCCTGCCAGTTCGTTGGGAATACATGACGTTTGCTTAGGGTATTCGATCTTTTAAATGAGAGTGGAAAATACAACATTGGTGTTGTGGATATTGCTGAGCACCTTGTTGTGAAACGATCTAGAGCTAACAATTTTAGCTTACAGACTTTGACTGGAAAGTCTAGCGTTCTGGATGGGGTTAGTAACGAACCTTGGGAGATGAGGCCGTTTCTAATAGTTGGGAATTATTACATCTATGGGTTTAGTGTGGAGACTAGGGTTTGTAATTTTACTGGTACGTACTAGGTTGTTTGGTTGATACATGTCTCTATTTTGTATGTTGAATTGTATGTGTTATAACGAACTAACCTTTGACCTTCTTATGTTACAGAGGTCGCTATTGCTATAAAGAAAGGACGTGGTGTGATAGAGAAGTTTGCTCGTCTAACTGGTGTTAAAAAGCGAGAAAAGTTGCCTGAAGTGGTCAGTTACTTTGTTGAAAGATGAGGACGCGGGATCAGGGCAAAGAGGAAGCATCAGAAGAAGAGGTCTAGAGGTCAGAACATGATTCCCTCATCAAGTGGTTCAAGCATGGAGCGTGAAGATGGTGATATAATCAGCAGGGAGGCTAGGAAGAAGAGTCGGTCTGCTCAGGAGCGGCCTGACAGTGGGGATGGTGGTAATAGGTCGGTGAGGCGACCTGATGGTGATAGGTTTGAGGTCGCTGCAAGGGGGAGAGGGCATGAGGATGCCCCTTTCGACCTGGATGACATCACCGCTAGCCTTCATGAGTAGAAGAATACGCTGAAGAGGAAGGCTGAGGAGTCTGAAGGGCGAGCTAGCTCTGAAGGTTGCTAAAGGGTATGGGCACGGTGTTGGGAGCAGCTCGAGTGCCGGTAGTGTGGACCAAGCCATGGGGAAGACAGCTCGTGTCCCAAGGTCAAGGGCCCAGATCAATTTTAGTGTCCTGGGTTCTGGGGGCATTGAGGCTGGGACATTTGCCATTGTAGGGGCTCTGCTGGTGGTAAGGGGAGGGAGAAATTGGCTGCTGGTAAGGGTCATTCTGTTAAGGGGAAAGATGACCTGGAACGCAACTTGGTGTACTTAGATGAGGGCACAGGGAAGGAGCGACTTGTTAAGAGGTCGGACTATAGTTACAAGTCTGCACCCATAGCGGCCTGCCTGTTAGAAGGGATGACCTGGATGGGGACAGGAGGGACGTGGACTCAAAAGACCTAGAGGAGAATCTGAGGACGATGGACCTGGCCCACTGTTTGGTAAGTACCAAGGTTTTTTGTTGCTTGAATGATTTTTTTACTTGTACATGATGTGTGTTGGGTCTGTAACCTTGTGTGATTGGGTGCAGCTTATAGCTGGCTATCAAAAACTGAAGACTGCGGCCCAAATCGCAGAGATGGAGAAAGGCGAGCTCGCAAGAGTGAAGGATGAGCTAGAAACAGTTCGGGTGGTGCAGCAATCTGAGCAAAAGGAGTTGGCCGATCTAAAAGCTCAGCTCATTTCTGTGACCTTGGAGAGAACGCTCGCGGTTAACGAGCTGAGTGATATGAAGGGGAAGATGGCCACAGTCAATGACTTTGCTGAGAAGTGCAAAGTAGTGACCCTATAGGCCAAGGAGGCGTATGATTTGATGTGCAGCGAACTAGAGGAGTTGGAGCAGAAGTATGAGCGGCTCGAAAAGGAGCATGCTCGTCTAGTTGCCAGTGGGAGGGAGGCTCCCTCGCTTGTAGATGCCAGTGCTGCTCTTGTCATGGTGCCTGATGTTATCACTCCTTCTGTTGCTGACCCTCCTGTTGATGACGTCCTGGGAACAAATTTTGTAGTCACGCCTGCGGCGACTTCAACCGAACCTTTTTCCACTGTTGAGCTGGATCCGCTTTAGGTTGAATCTTTTCAGCATATTGTTTAAAAACTTTGTATGAGTAACCTTCCTGTGATTGGCTTTAAGCCTGAAACATTAGAGTTGGTTACCTAAGGAAACCTGGGCAGTTCGCTTCTTCAATGGGTATTGTTTAAGAATATAACGAACTGGTTTCCCGAATTGTTCTGGGCAGTTCGGTATATGGTGAATGCTTACTAACCGAGTTGGTTTTCTAGGATGTCCCAGCCGATCGATTAGTAGACGAACTGGTTTCCTGAGCCTGTTCTGGCAGTTTGTACTTTTACGTATATGAACTGCATGTTTATTCTCCTTGATCTTTTTCTTGATGTCTTGAATGCAAATTGCCTGATGTTATTGCACTTGTCTAGCGTTGTAGGTTCCAAAAAAGCGTTCAGGCTATGTAGCCTTTGAGCTCGAGTAAACGTCTTGCTCTTGTAGTGCGTTCGTCACTAAGTTGCATCTAGTGTTGTAGGCTTCAACTAGTAAGAAATGTTAAGGCTATGTAGCATGTGGGCTTGAATGAGCGTCTTGCTCGTAGAGATCGTTCTCCATGTTAGAGATGACTTTAGCACGTGTTTGGTCCGTGTTAGGGTCATCCTCAGTTCATAGGTTGACCTTTTCCTTCAGCTCGGTCTGAGCAGTCGCCTCGGTGGGCTGAGCAACTTGATCTGGGGACTTAGTATCTGGCGGTGTCTCCTTGATTGGAAGGGGAGGGGCATTTTGGATTGAGCCCCCAGTGTTCTCCTTTGTTAGTTCGCTTCGGGGGGTCTTGGGCAAGGTCTTGACCTCAGAGATGAAGTCGTCTGCCTGCTTGGTTTTGGTGATATCTCCCTTGTTTTTGAGTGAAGCCCCAGCGGGATTGCTAACTGAGAGGATTTGATTACAGTTGTGAGCATCGAGTTGGTTGCTTCAGAGCTCCATCATACCTCTGGGGTCGGGGAAACGCAACACAAGTGTTGATGGAACTGCTTGCATCTTGTGGAACTAACGACATTCTAATATAGCAGTATAGGACGAGTCGACATCCAAAATGCTGAAGCGCGTGTTGATGCTGACCTTGTCTTCATGTGACCCCACTGATATAGGTAGAATGATGTCACATATTAGGTCGGCTCGTGATCCGTTGAAGCCATAGAGGGAGGCTATTGGATCGACCATGACTGACTTGTCAATATTTTAAATATATCAACGATATTTGCATATCAAACAATGCAAAATATCCCTAAAAAGGGAGATATATCCACAATACATATAAAAAAAATTGAGTATCGATAAACACCCATATCTTGATATTTTGTAATATGATCACAACAATATTACCTTGGAAGTCGCCCTTCCAATATCCATCAAAATCCATATGAGGCAGAAAAGATAATTCTATGTTTTCCCTCATGTAAGAACGTGAAAGATTGCTTGCATATTCCCTCATAGGCACAAAATCCACCCATTTGGTTTAGATGTTATGAAGTAACATTCATCTCATATGGGCATTTCAATCCGTTAGAAAAGTAAACGAAATTAGGTTTACAATCTTAGCAAAAGAGCTTCTTCTATTTTTTAACATCAACAAAATTGAGTTTCTCATCGAGAAAAAAAATATTTAATAAAGAGTAACCTCATAGTATTGTGACACAATTTTGTTAGGTCATTGGTAGTTTATGAGCTTTAATTTTAGTATAATACCTATATGACAAGTAATTTGTTTAAGGATCAACATTATGAACAATATCCCTTGTACCTTTCAGATGGTTTGAGGTATAGATTGTGTGTTCTTCTTGTGCATCTATGAGCAACTATTCCCGCCCAAAAAATTTCCCGCCTAAACTATACACAAAGGTTTGATGAAACAAAATATTCCAATAACCATATTGCATTGTAGGAACTATCAGCAACAAATTCCATAAAAAACGCTTCACTAAAAACTATACACAAAGGTTTGATGAAACAAAATATTCCAATGGCCATATTGCATTGCACGAACTATCAACAACAAATTCCATAAACAACGAATTCCATAAAAAATTTGAAATAACAATGTTGGAACTAACATACTAAAATTAGACAACTATCAACATTTATCAGCATTTATCAGCATTTATGCCAGAAACAACACCACACAAAAAAGTTATCTGTTTCACTAAACACAAAATAGAAGAAGTAGCTAGCATCCACCATCTTCTTTAGCATTAACCAAACTATTTCATAGTGATTTCCTTGCTCACTTACCGTCTTCTTTAGCATCCACCAAACTCTTCTCCAATTGTTCTTGTCTGCTTTTTGAAACAGTATCTGGATTCAACCCACAATTAATTATATCCATTCCAATCCTCTTCCTCATTCAATGGGGTTGCATTTTTATATTGTTTACTTCCTTAGGCACACCCCTCAGAAGGCAGTCTAGATAAGCTAGGCAAAAAAGGCCATAACTATTTGTATCTGGTTGTTGAGTAACAACCACAAACTCACGAGCCCAAGGGGCTCCCAAATCATGAGGTGACGATAGATCAGCACACCTCATGACATAAGTAAGACAAGTCTCTATAGTAAGTTGCTCCTCAGAAACTTTCTTCAGACCAAGAGAATCATATGTGTAGATTTGTCTCTTTGAAAAATTATAGACTTCAAGAACCCAGTGGCTACCTTCAACTTGAAGAGGAATGATAAGACCCTTTTCCCTGGATGGGTGTGCTTGATTTATAATCCTTCCTTCATAAGGATCTAAGTACTCTTTAATAATTTCATGTGGATGATATGCACCACTATATACTATGTCATCAGGAGTTGCACCACTGAATGTTTGGTCTTCCATCTTCTTCTTAAAGTTCGTATACTCTCTGTTCATAAATTTCTACATCAACAAAATCATGAAGTAGTTTATCAGTAAGGTGAACAATACAAAACAAATTTCATAAACCAATGAGATATAACTTACAGAAAAGTATACATCCTTAATGATAGTATATACTTGTTCTTATGGAATGTCATTTTCCTTACAATGTTGGATGTACCACCTGATCAACAACTTCACATATACGGTGATCACCAAAGTCATAGAATTTTAAACATTATTATGTTACGATATTGGATAGTTTTGCTGATAGTTAATGTAGAAAAATATGTTAGTTGTGTACTGACCTCACCATCTACCCACTATCTTCCATGCAATGATTGGAAGTTGTGCACTGAAATGGACTGGTTGTATCCAAACACTCTAACTTCTAAACAGTTTTATAGATTCTGCGACCTTGTGAATATCTTCCAATAGTACTATAGTACGAGGAGGTCACCTTTGGTGGTAGTTTTCTTGATAAATGTTTTGGCCAGGGAAAACTTGATCAGTTCATCACCTTCCTGTCCAATTTTTTCTTCCCATGACTGACCTTGCGTCCCTTGCATTCTCTTCTTTCTTCTTTCATGTGTTTCTTCAGTTTTCTTTTCCATTTCACTTGCTAATTGACTTTGTATGCGCACCACATCAGGGACCACCATTTCCCCCTCCACAGCATCATCATCATCTACATCATTATCATGTACTCCCAACATCACAGCATCATCTTTAGATGCATCATCTTTATATTACACAACAATAGTTTCTTGCTGACTATCCACCTCAACAACTTCTGCAGTTGTGGGTGACAATACAGGCAACTGAGTTATGTCACTATTTGCAAAAAGTAAAGTAGAAAATGTGACCTTCTCCATTTCAGAATTAAGGACTTCTTCCCTATCAATATCTACATCATTATTGGAGGGAACATCACCATAAGGTATAGGCAAGGGACCATTACTAGCAGCAATGACCAAGAGACTACTAAGTGGTACATGCTCAACAACAGCTGTAGTATGGACTAGGACTAGGGGACTTTCACCAACCACAGTATGCTCATTGAATCCTTCCCCCACATTCTCAAAAATAGCCCTCTCTTCAACCTCCTCAACAACAAACTCTGGAGCACCCTCATCATTATCATAAGGGCCTTCATGTTCAAGCTCAGGTTCTTGGAAAAAATCATGTACATGGTCTTCCCCCATCACCTGGTCATCATGAGGAGTCTTGGGTAACTCTTCACTAATATCTCTCAAAACATCAGCTGCTGCAACAAGATCAGTTTTCACTACCCTCTCCCGGCCCTCTGTCTTTTTCATATTCTTGAACAACATTTTCATCTTCTTCTTCCTCACCTAAACCAATCAAATTTATTCTTCTTTTAGGTTTGTTAGCTTCCTTGCTCTTAGCCTCCATTTCTTTTCTTTTCTCACTGACTTGACATCTTTTCAAAATTGTTTACCTTTTGCTAGCATTTACAGCCTCTACTTTACTTGACCTTGGTGACTGGACTCTCACTTACTGCATACTCTGTTTCTCTTCACCCCTCCTCCTTACCATTTTAAACCCCGCAGGTATTGTATTATTCTCAAAAACTTTCCTGAGGGGTATAACATCCGCTCCTCCTTTTCTATTTTCTCCAACCTCATGTGAAAGATCAAATATAACTTTCTTAGAGGATGATAACTTCCTCTTAGAAGGTGGGGATGATCGATGACTTCCTCTTATAAGGTGGTGTAGACACAGCTTGTTCCACAACTGCTTCAACCTTCTTCTTAACAAACCTTGTAGTAGGTTTTTTGACAACAGCATCAACATTGGAAGAGCTTGATATCTTTCCCCTCGTTTTCTTTGTTCTAGGTCCCTTCACAACCCCCTGAGATGATGACAATTCACCCAATCCACTTTTCTTCCCACCCTGTAAAACCCCTTGTAGTATTGTCTCCATACATGTCCTAATTTCAGACTTGATGATCTCATTCCAAGCCACCCTAACCTTTATTCAAAAGTTAGTTTGAATAAGTAAACATATGTATAAACTAATGTATAATTGCTGATGTATCTTACGAGTCAGTAACTCACATAGAGTTCCCGATATATCTCCTATCTTATAGAGTTCCCAAAACTAACATATCCCCGATATATCAAGTTTAAGAACCTATCTTATGAGTTAACACAAAACTAACATAGAGTTCCTGATATATCAAGTCTAAGAACCTATCTTATGAGTCAACACAAAACTAACATAGAGTTCCTGATATATCAAGTTTAAGAACCTATCTTGTGAGTTAACACAAAACTAACATATACTTCCTGATATATTCAGTTTAAGAACATTTCTTATGAATGCAACAAATGTCAAACTATTAATAATGCAATGCTGATGTATCCAGTTGAAGAATATATAATCAACAAAGTAGAGTTTATGATACATACAACATATGTCAAATAATAAATAATGCAGAGTTTGAATGATATGCTTACAAGGCTTTTCAGTAGGTCTGCCCGTCTCTAAAGCATCTCCGCTGAAATAGATGCAGCACTTTGTGTGGCCTGTTGGTTGAAAGCCACCTTCATTACATCTTCATTCATTTATTCTTCTTCAATATCCAAAGTGTCAAAGGCAACAACCTTACCCTTAAGAGCCTCGAGTTTCTTCTTCCAGGTCTGGAGATGTAAGTTCTTGGGAGGCAACTGAACCCAATCAAGTATTCTTGGGAATTTACCATTCAATGCCCTACGAGCCACCAAGAGAGGGGATGTGAATGTATGCCCAAATATCAGAACAAATAACACAACCATAAACTGCAAAGGAGTCCTTCTCAGCTAACACATTTTTGTAAATATCATCCAAACAGTATTCCAACATCTCAAAGCAAGGTGTGCCCCATGGAAACTGATCAAAAGCAACTAGGTCCTCTGCAAGATCAACATACCTTCCATCTACAGTCCTAGAAGATCCAGGAAGCACAACTTGGAGCAACACATACAATCTATTGAGCCTAAATATATCACTTTTATCTTCACTACCACTGGATTGCACCACCACTGAAGCATCTAATATTTCTGTCTCACTAACAGTGCTTCCTTTAAAAAACCTAACACGAAATTCCGAAGTGTTGTTCTTCACATCAGTGGTGTAGAATGAGTTAGCAACAGAGTTTACATTAAGACCCATAATCAATGCAACATCACTTTTCTTGAACACCAAATCTTTGTTACCAATCCGATAACAAAGTCTGCCAACTTTGTGGCTAACTATGGCACAAACAAGTGTAGTTGCTGCGTGCATGTTTTTTTGGATTTGCAAAAACTTCGAAAATAGGACTTCTTAAAATCCTCAATTTCTTCCTTACTAAATCCACCAAATAATTTTTGCATTTTATCTAATGACATTCTACCTGTCAAGTTAAGCTTCCTCATTTCTCCACCAATAATTCAAACTGTAAATGAGGGTTAGAATATGGAAATTAAAGTGAAACTAAAAATCAGGGTCAGTTAGGGTTTCCAAATTGAGGTTCACTAGGTCTTTTTTCCCCTCTAACTCCCAATTGATTTCTTTAAGTTTCGGTTACTGTGACACGTGCCAAGGTCATTTCCCGCCACTACATGTCAAACTTCATTGGGTACCCAACTTAATTTCCCGCCAAAATAGTGATGTCCATGTTGATTCCTCTATCCAGGGAATAAACATAGTCCGACCCTAGTAATATCAGCAACTCTTCTATATATTGTCTAAATAATTAATTCAAATAAGATTAAAAAAAAAAAAAAGGAAATAACTAGGTTGTTGCTTTCCATTAAATATCATGAATGGTGAAACATGCCGAAACATGGTTGCCACTAAATACCATGAAATAAACATTTGAAAATAAATAGGGGACACATGTCAATTTTCAAATTTCCCGCCAAAATAATGATGTTCATATTCCTCTATCCAATTAATAACTATTTATGGCCTTAGGACTATCAGTAACTTTCCTGTACATTGATAATTATTTATTCATTCAATTTATTGACCAAGGGTTGCATGCTTGGATGTCCTCTAATATGCATGGCAACAAATTGTTATGAATTACATTTGACAAAGGGTTAAAATTCTACATACTTGTATGTCCTCTAATATGCATGACAGCAAATTGTTACGAATTACATTGGACAAAGGGTCAAAATTCGCTTCATTTTTCAATTGGTCTTTGGCTGACTCTTGGTTTTTCTGTGTCATGATCACCATTTACGGTATATTAAGAAAACTAACCATCCCACATAATTACGTTGTCTTGTTTCCTGCAATGGTTTTATCTTTAAAACCACTCCGAAAATAACAGTGTGTAACAGTCATCTAAAATTTTATCTCTCTCACATTGTAATCTGCTTACTGTTAGCAACAATCAAGCAATCAAAAAATTTCTCTTTAATTTTTTTTTTATCAACATGCCTCTTCATAGATTCCCTAATTTGTCAGGCGGTGAAACCACTGACTATTCAAGTGATGACGAGGAGGAAATGTGGGATACTTATTCCACTGATGACTATACAGACGAAGAAGAAGAAGACGATGATGAAGGGATGTGGGACCCTTATTATGATGGAGATGCAACTGATTATATGTGGGAGGACCAAGACATGGCTGATGGTACGTACTTCCAGTTCGAGTGATGGTAGCGATGGTGATGATGGCGATGAGGATGATGAGGAGGAAGATGAGGACGAGGATGAGGACGACGACTAGGAAGATTAATGTGTAGGTTTTGTGGTCAAGTTTCTATTATGTTATGTGTTTATGTCTTGTCCAAGTTTCTAGAGATTTTGTTCCTTTTGTTGTTGATAGTTGTGGAACCAGAACATGTTTTGTTGATGATGCGTAGATTTTGTTTATGTTTTTATCCTTTGATGATGGTTTAATATATGGGTACATTTTAATTCATGATTTTTATCTTGTTATTTTTTACCAAAACCTTGTTAGTTTTGATGATGGTTTAATACGTTTTTTTTTTATGTTTTTGTAGGTTTTAATCTTAATCTCACGTTTTTCTTATTAAAAATATTTTTTTGGTAATAAAAATATGAACAATGTTAATGTAACAAGAAAATAGTCCAGAAGACCAATTTGGGGAAAAAGTAACTCTAGAGGACACTGTTTTTTATAAGTAACTCACAAGGACAAATTTTGGGGAAAAGTAACTCACGACCCTTTTACTTTTTTTAAATGTCAGTTATACCCTTCTGTGAAAATAACTCTCAAGGACAAATGACCCGGATTTAAAATAAATATTTTCCGATTTTACCCTTTCTGTCATTTTACTATGAACAATGAGTGTTCATACCTTCTGCTGGTGTATGAACAATGATTGTTCATATCCAAATAGGTGAATGTACCTCATACAATATATTGATGTATGGACATTGAATGTTCATACCAAAAGGACTATGAACATTGAATATTCATACCCAAAGGACTATGAACATCGAATGTTCATACTCAATCAATGTTCATACCCAAAGGACTATGAACTTTGAATGTGCATACCCAATCAATGTTCATACCCAACTATGAACATTGAATGTTCATACCCAAAAAACTATGAACATCGAATGTTCATACACAATCAATGTTCATACCCAAAGACTATGAACATTCAATGTTTATACTAAATACACCGGGTCGTTTAGTCTGGGTTGGCCCGTTAATTATTTCGTGTCAGGGGTATACTTGACATTTCATCTACCCAATCCATTTTTTATTTCGCGTCAAATGTATACTTAACTTTTCATCTACCCGGTCATCTACCCGATCCTTGTGAGTTACAAAAAAAAAAGTGTCATTGAGAGTTACTTTTTCGGCAATTTTGTCCTTGAGAGTCACTCCCTGTTAATGTAAACCATCCATCATAATTTTACGAATATCAATGCTTCAAAACCGCAAATGCGTTCGTGACCGTTAATTTACATCTGCTCATCTCTAAGATAATATGTGGTATATTTCCACCCACCCATCAAATCACTTAAAATCACTAAAATCTACTATCTATATACTAAAGCAGAGACCTCTAGGTTAGATTTTTCTCTTTCCTAGGTGGCACTCTAATATCAAAGCTTTTGAGTCTACTACGCTATATGCTAAAGCAGAGACCTCTAGGTTAGATTTTTCTCTTTCCTAGGTGGCACTCTAATATCAAAGCTTTTGAGTCTGGTATGCCACGTGGCACTCTAATATCAAAGCTTTTGAGTCTACTACGCCACGTGGATCTCTAATTGAAACACTTCCCACACTAATTGAAACACTTCCTACATGTAATTAATTAAGGAATACAAGTCCGAATCTGCTAAAACATAGGTCTAAAAGATCTACTTTATATTAAATTGAATATTATAATATATGAATTTAATCAAGTTATGTGATCTGTTATTTGAGAATGAGCTCAACTGGCCGGGGTTAAGCTGCTTTCTTTACCAAGCGCAGAAGGACTAGGAGATCTATCAGCAACTATATTCTCTTATGCAACGATCACAGGGGCCGGTTGAAAGCAACAACACTCGCGGAAACAGATCGGAATGCCAGCTAGAGAAGAAACAGAGTCCCGACCTCCCATAAGGGAATTGAGTTAGAAGAAATCGACTTGAAGTGCCCTTCTCAAAGCTGTTTGTCCTAAGGTTCGAAGAGCTGAGTTGCAAGACTAAGGAACTACTAGGCCAACAGGGACAACTAATATGAGAGATAGGCTTTCCCAATGTTTGGTTCTGCCACGCGGATCACTTACAATTTGGTTGCAAGTGCAAGTGCAATTTTAGTTATCAAGCAGTTTCCTATTATCAGTCAACTCGAATGCTATGTGAAGAGTCCTGCCCTTCCTTAAATTTGTTGAACTTCCAAAACAATTAGACTTTATATAGGTGAGAACCTGGAAAATCTTTGAATGCTAACAACCAATTACCGTACACTACTATCTACTATCTATATACTAAACTAGAGATCCATGTGTGTCTGAGTGGTGTTGGTAGTGTGGTGAGTGTGTGTGTAGGTGGTGGTGGTGGTGGTGCTGGTAGTCTGTGTGTGTGGTGTGGTGGTGGCAGGTGGTGTGTGTGTGTGTGTGTGTGTGTGTGTGTGTGTGTGTGTGTGTGCATATATATGGTGATTATGATTGTCAACTTTGACTCCTTGAGGAATTAGAGGGTGATGATGTCTGCATGGTATTCAAGAGGCTTCATGTACAGGGTAGTAAGTTAAATATGTCCACCATTTGGTATTCACATGGAATCATGGCACCTATATTAAAAAGCATTCCTGTATAAGTAAAGAGCTTCTTCTTTCATGATATGTTTACATGCTTTCTGCTGAGATCCATGGAACTGATGGAACCAACGTAATTTTGAATTGATCATTTTGCAGCAAAAAGTGGAATGGGAAGAGATTCATATACGAAGCCTGAATGCTTGATGAGGATGCTAAGTAAAAGTTGTTTACAATAAACACAAAGCAAAACTATATAAGGCATTATTAAGGTCTGTATTAGACGTTATTAGTCTAGGATGTATGTCTTCAGTAGCAAAGACCATGAATTTGACGTTATTAATTAGTCTAGGATGTATACCTTAAGGTCATTTTTTTATAGTGACTTGTTTTGATTTTTTTGACTATTGTTTTTTGTGTTGAAGTAACTCCGTTGTTTGCCTGGGTGTTAAGTAATTTAAATGGAATTTCTATAGCTCTAGCTAGCTTCTCATAATTCCCCACATGATCAAGTTATTTATTTCAATATTTGCTTCTGCTTCTCATCTATATTCTGAAGAAATGACAACTTGATCCTACCTAAGCTATAGAAGATCATATCCTTGAATCTGCATTGTGCCCCCAATATTAAGTTATAAAAGGTCCTCTTACATAGTTACATAACCTCAATTATAACAGCTGCAGATGCATGATCAAACACATTGGTGCTTTCCCTGAATACCAGTTTCATAGATTAAGTTAGTGCTATGTATGTATGTTGTATTCAAGAACTAACATCAACACTAGCTTTGAATGAGATTTTTGTTAAGAGACAGTTGTGTAACAATTCATGCAGTCTTCATTATATTCATACGAATGACAAAGTAAGGTCACTGTAGAATTTTAACTTGAAGCCTAGGCCCTTGCAACCCTGCTTTTGAAATTGCTCCCTAACAAATCAGCTCAAAGCAAAGATTGCAATAGAACGAACAGTTCATACAAAACTGTTCTATGCTATTACAAATTGAACATAAACAAACCAATACCAATATGACTTTCTTAACACTTTTGTTATAAACTAATGGGTACAAATTTTGATTTTAAATATTGGAATTGAAGAAGATGAGATCATTGTTATGGCCAAGTAACCGCATTGCAAGTTAAGTAATCTTTTCATCGGAACCAAAAATTGAGCAAACGAAGTTGTGTTGCCTAGCGTATGTGGCTACCAAGCCTTTCATAATGAGTCAATTAGAAAAATTGTATAACATATCATGTGAGTCACGATATCACATAATCACAAGTAGTAATAGCGAAACACAAAACAGGAGTCAATTAAAGAAATTGTATGTTTGTCCAAAAATTCAAAAATAGTCCAGACACTATGTTCTAGCTCTATCCATGTTCCATCTCCACATACAAGGAAACTAACTTTTGGAGTCTAAACTCTAAGAGAATTTATTTTTTCAAAGAGTTGTATATTGTTTATTTAGTAGAAGTGTTTCAATACATAAACAATGTTTGAATATTGAGATTTTACTACGCAAAATACCTAAAAGATGATTCTAGGACTGCCAAGGAGC
The DNA here is from genome assembly GCF_015680905.1 of Coptis chinensis. Taxonomy (NCBI): domain Eukaryota; kingdom Viridiplantae; phylum Streptophyta; class Magnoliopsida; order Ranunculales; family Ranunculaceae; genus Coptis; species Coptis chinensis. Next base: position 17,568,228 of record NC_141456.1, on the reverse strand, counting down.
GAAAGAAACTCGAGCAAAGCCAGAGGAGAGAACCCTATGAAAAAAGAAGAGAACAGTATCTCCTGTATGAAACAAGCAAACTGAACCCAGAAGGAAGAACAACCGTTTGAACAGTATCTCCAATTTCGGCATTCTTAGTATTGTGAGAATGATTATCTGACAAATTTAGTCTGAGATGTTTAACCCATCTGCAGCTTGGGTCCAGGCCTGGAAGGAGACACTGTTGAGGGCTAGAATTTGAGTTCCCAGCTTGATCAGCATGGAGAACGTGTTCCACATCCAAACTATCGGTTTTTGACGTGCTTAACTCAATGCTGTCAATCGCTTTTTCTGCAGCTACAGAAGATGGTGATTCTCGGTTAATGTCAGGCAACTCTTCTGTCATTCTACTTCCAATCTTTTGAGCCAGAGCACAAGTCTTTCCATTCATGTGCAACTGACTTGGTGGATGATAACTCGATCGAGTACGATTCATAGATTTGGTCCATGCAGATGTAATTCCTGACCTGAAAGGCATTGCAATGAACGAATTTTGAAGCTTTTCCATTCACATAAAATGAGAACTCTATCAGCTACTAGAACCCAATTATGAAAGCTTACCTATTTTTCAGGAACTATATAAGAGTCCTGCTAAAAAATATTTTGATCTTGATCGTAAGATGGTGATCTTGATCTTACCTATTCAAGTTTGATATCTACTATCTAATAACATAACTCTACGACCAACAATCCTAATGCCTATTTTTTAGGAATTATATAAAAATTCAAATCATAGTAGATATCTACTATCTATGAGAAAAAAAAATATAAAGAGTCCAAATCATAGTAACATAACTCTACGACCAACAATCCTAATAGATTTAAGATTACTTGAATGGTCTATATAAAAGGCACTAAGCATAAACAATTTATTATAACTTATGTCACCTCCTACGTGATTAATCTCCAATATCTCACTTCTCCTAATTCCCAACAACGATCAAGTTATTTTCTTCAGACTAAACAATATGGACAACTTCGGTAAAGAAATCTCAACAAGACGAAAACGACGCCGAAAAAATTCTAACATAGCTCCAACTCCTACTCCAAGTAAGCAAAGTTCAAAAGAATCACGAAGATGGAGAATTCAATGTCTACAAAACAAAAGAATCTCTTCTACAATGATGCGAGCAAACACAGTAACACAAAAAATTGGTGAATTCTACATACCAAGTTTTATGTTATTTATATAGATAGTACATAGATGAATTAGAATCATATTTATGTCACTATATATATTTTCTACAGATACTCAGTTGCCAAACCAATCTTTTGCAACGCCTTCTCACTCCATATGTCAAAATATTGTCACACAACCATTTGGTAAGTTTACTATATAAAACAATATTCCTAATTTCAGTTTACCTGGACACTACTTGATCTAATGAGAAAAGTTAAGCTTACCTCGACACTTCTGTTTTCCGAGACAAGCTTTTCTTTTCTTTTCTTCGAGGTAGTTTTTTTTTTCTTTCAAGCCGACACCATCTGTATATAAACCTATATAGCTACAATTGTTGATCTCTTCAAACTCATGGCGTTTTCAGTTACATATGGATTTGTACATTGTAGTCGCAACTAGGAGTGAAAACAAAACAAAAAAGGTAATAAAAAAGTAAATAATTAATGTATTCTTGGAGGACTTTAAATAATCAAGCACCTGGATATGAAGGGGATGCCTCATCCCCCTCTAGCTTCAAAACTGAACAAACAGCCTGCTTCGAAATATGATTCCCAAGTTCCCTTGACACTTCTGTTAGTTTCAAATCAAAACTACTCCGATAATCCTTTTTGGACGACAATATGGTAGACGGAAACATGGTAGGAGACCCCGAAAACTGCCTTCTAGGACTTGAAAAAAATGGTGAAGATCCTTGAAACCACCCCTTTGACATTAGAGGTGATGTCCCCGACCACCGAAGCATATGCCGTGTTCTCCTCTGCATTCACCAATGGCCCACATTTGTCTCCAATGGCGGTGGCTTCAACTACCCTGCCAGTTTTTGTTTCATAAGTCTCTCTTTTCCCATCTCTGCTGCCATTAGAGTTTTCTCTCTGCTCATCTTAATTAACTTCCAAGGGTCAATCTTGCATGAAAGCCAGGCTTCTTTTTCAGGGTAGATGAATCTGGTTCTTTATCAATCCTTACGGAGAACCTGATTACTTCCTGAAATAACTAGAAGTGGTTACACATACATGATCATTGTTCGCTCATCCAGTGGATGTAGTGGCCAGTTGAGGGACCCTGGAGTGGTCTGTTATGACCTGCAGATGGTCAAGTGGGACTGCTGGAGGGCTAAGTCCAAACCGTCATGACCACATGTTTAATATAGACGAAGTCCACAGTCATGCTGATCAGGTAAGCAAGGGCCCAGCTATAGGTTGTCAGAGTGAACTGATAGTCTGTTAGGACGTATAGCACACTTCCAACCAAGATGGTGGAAAGTGAGAGCCATGTTCTAATTGAAGGCCAAGGCTGATGCAAATAGAGGGCCTCCCCAATTGCAACAAAAATCGGGACTGCTGACCTAAAGGCAGCACCAACATAACTATAAGCCTCTTCCTGGAGTTGCAAAAATAATCTACTCTAGCATTCCCACTCAAATCAGCAAGCACGCCCGTTCTAAACATATCATCTTATACAAATAATCCAAGAAAAGAAAAAGTATGAACACTAAAATACTTTCTAATTCACTTTATCATCTTCCAAAATCTATTGTTATCAAGCGAGGGTTGTAAAGGATCATCCTGTAGCACCCAAGTTATCATTGGCCCTCAGGAAATTTGGACTGAAGGTAATCCTTAGCAGGAGAGGTATTCCAAGTATTGGGGTGAAGTCTTCAGTCGAATGGACATGCAAATGTATCTTACTTATGTGTGTTGTTCTTGGCTTCAAATATATTATTAGAGAAATAAAAACATGCATAAAGAAAAAAGTATATAAAAGGTGAATTTCTATATATTATGGTTTATATATTATATTTTCTACAGGTGGGACACATACACAATGGATGAATTGGACTACTTATGGAAATTATCCGGCAAATCAATTCCCATACCAATCTTTCACAACGCCTTTGCAAACTACTACAAAAACAAATCAACATGAAACTGTTGTTGATGATATGGACATCGAAAATGAGTACGTAGACTACGATGATCAAATTTCAAGTGGTGGTAAATAAAATTATCAATTTATTATAATTTTTTTTTACTGCAGTTATATACATATTAATTAATCTTATTATGTAACAGATAAGGAAAATGTAGGTTCACAAGACGAAGAAATGAATGACGATGGAGATAACAGTGAAGATACTATCACAAGTAAGTAAGATTTCCATATAACACATTCATAAATAACACTAATTAATTACAGTGAAGCATTTTGTCTAACCTAATATATCTTTTTTCAGGAAAGTTTTTTGAACCTTAGAATTTTGGTGGACCAACTTGCGTGTGCAGACATTGTGGAGCTATAATGTGGTACAAAGAAAGAACCATAAGAAGTAAGCGGCCGCTTAATCCAAAATTTTCTCTGTGTTGTCAGGATGGAAAAGTTAAATTGGCATTGTTGAAAGAAACTCCAAGATTTTTAAAACAGTTGTTAGACTACAATGGGGGACCTAGATCAGCAAAGTTTAGAGAAAATATCAGGGCGTATAATATGATGTTTGCATTTACATCAATGGGTGGCAAAATTGACAGAAAAATCAATAATGGTGGTGGACCTTACGTTTTCAAACTCGGTGGCCAAAATCACCATAAAATTGGATCTTTGCTACCAATACCTGGAACCAAACCAAAATTTGCACAGTTGTACATCTATGACACACAAAATGAAGTGGATAACAGAATAAATGCCTTGAGCGAAGCCGAGAAAAGCAAAACTTTAGATAGAGAAGTAATTGAGGGACTGATCAAAATGCTTGACAAAGAGAATGATCTGACAAAAGTTTTCAGAATGGCAAAAGATAGATTTAAGGAATCTGAATTTGTTCCCTGTCGCGATAAGATTAATCGAACGCAATGTATGACGACGCAGACAATATAATCTACCAACGGGATCTGAAGTAGCTGCCCCTAATTGTAGACGCATTTGATTTGAGCATAATCGAGGAAGAGATGTCATTGTGGACAGAGTCGGACAAGGGTTATAGAGAATACATCAGCTACAACCAAGTTTCATGGCTTTGCAATATCCATTGCTCTTTCCACACGGCAAAGACGGATACTCAGCAGCCATTGAGCACAATCAAGTGCCAGGAACAAGAACGTCAAAAAAGAGAATCAAAGATCGCGAAATTCTATGCATTCATAATTCAACAAAGAGAAAATGAAGGTCATACTGTAATTCTATGTGACCATCTCTTCAAACAATATTTGGTTGACTTATATGCATGCACAGAAGAGGAAAGGTTTTCCTATATAAGATCAAACCAAAACAAAATAAGATCCAAGTTGTACCAAAACCTAAAAGATGTCGTTATTGCACAACAGACACAACACCAAATCTCCTAGGAAAGAGGGTAGTTTTACCGTCAACATTCACAGGAGGACCAATGATATATGGTACAAAATTATCAAGATCGCTAGCCATCCAGATTTCTGATCACCGACCCTCTTCATCACTTTTACGTGCAAACTTAAATGGCCGTGAGATTGAAGAGTTCACAAAGAAAACTGGGCAAACAACTAAAAATAGAGACGAAAATAGTAGCCCGGCTTTCAAAATCAAATTGGATGAACCCGATGGATGATTTGTGCAAAAGAAAACACTTTGGAAAAGTTTGGGTGTAATATCATTTTTAAATTTATGTTTTACTAAATCTATTTTAGCTGATTTAGGACTACTAACAACATGATTTTGTGTTTTGCTTTTCGCTACATAAAAATTGATTTATAAATTATGTTAGCATCAAAAGAATACTTAACAGTAAACTATATAGTGACTGCAAGGATATCAAGAACCATTACTGCATAAAAAAATGTTCTATAATTAGGCAATATAAATAATCAATAGCAGAAAATGGATGTACCAGTTACTTGAACAAAGGCTCTGGTGTCCCTATTTTGTGGTCCTTAGGTAGAGTATCCCAGCATCTTTCTTACCCTGTCCAATTCCCCTTTTCCATCTTGAAGTGAAATTTCAGGAGGTAAATAGAGTTGTTTCATTACCTTAGATGACACAAGGAAACATACTTAGAAAATATCAAATTGAGATACAACAATATAGCATTTAGATTCAAACATTTAGCTAAAGTTTACATAACAATGGAACACTTACCATACCGTCGTCTGAAATATTCTAAAGAAGAGAAATTGTGCATTATCATAAAATCCCCCAGTTAATAGCAAAGCAACTTCATCACGCCTCTACAGACCACATGTAAAAAAAAAAAAATTGAGCAACAATAAAGAAATGATAAGCAAAGACCAAAAAAGTACAAATTAACAAAGCATAACACTCTATGTATGTACACTATCTGAATTCATATTCCTATTCATGTAGCTCTACTACAGTCCAAGTGTTTTGGCAAATACTAACACCTCATTTCATTTATTGTTAATTTGCAGCTGTCTACACGATTGAGTTTCAAAAAAGGGGACTACCACATGCTCACATTTTGTTGTTCCTTGAAAACAAACCGAAGACTGCAGCAGATATTAATAAAATTATATCAACAGAGTTGCCCAATAAAAGTGACCACATTGCTTACGAAGCAGTTTTACAATTTATGATACATGGTCCGTGTGGACATCTAGATGAGAAATGTCCTTGCATGGTAAACAACAAGTGCAAAAGCTTCTATCCGAAGGAACTTTGCAGCCAAACCACATTTGACATCAACGGATATGCCGTGTATAGAAGAAAAGATGACAAAAGGGTGGCCATAAAGATAAAGCGTCAAAAACAGTTTAAAGTTGATAACAGTTGGGTAGTTCCTCATAATGTTGACTTGGTTGTAAAATACCAAGCTCACATCAACGTCGAGTACTGTAACCAAATGAGGTCCGTGAAGTATTTGTTCAAGTACATAAACAAGGGGAGAGACAGGGGAACATTTGTTATTGAAGAGAAAAATCAGAATGGAGAGTCAAATGGAGAACAAGCTGCTCCCGAAGTCGATGAGATAAAAAGATACTTAGACTGTCGATACATTTCAGCTCCCAAAGCATGTTGGAGAATTTACGAATTTCCAATTCAATATAGATTCCCAGCAGTAGAACCCCTTTCTTTTCATCTTGAAAATGAGCAGCCCATAATATACAATGACAAAGACAATCCTGTTGTGGTAGTCAATGCAGATGGCGTGCAAAAGACAAAATTCACTGAATGGATGAGAATTAATGCGGAGAACGAAGATGCAAGGCAACTCACATATGTTGACTTTCCAACAAAATGGGTCTGGAATAAGAAGTTTAAAACATGGACAAGGAGACAATCAGGGAAGACAATCGGAAGAATTTACTATTGCCACCCAACAGCAGGGGAAATGTTTTATCTACGTTTGCTTTTGAACATTGTAAAGGGACCACGAAACTACGATGAAATAAATACCGTAGACGGCATTGTACATCCAAGCTTCAAATCAGCATGCATGGCGCTAGGATTACTTCAGGACGACGGAGAGTGGCACGATGCAATTGTAGAGGCATCACGCTGGGCATTACCTCCCTCAATAAGAGAAACATTCGTCACAATTCTACCATTCTGTGAAGTCACCAATCCATTAGAGTTATGGACCAAACACTGGAAGTTGCTATCTGAAGACATTCTATTCCGCAAAAGACAAAGGATGAACAACAATGAACTAACGCTCACTGATGGTGAACTACGAAATGATGCTCTCTATGAGATAGAAAAGATAATGAACAAGAATAACAGATCACTCAAGGAGTTCAAGAACTCAGGCTTCCCATTTCCTGACATGTCATTAAACAAAGGCGTTGAAAATAGGTTGATACATGAGGAGTTGAGCTACGATAGGGTCGCGCTTGAGAAGGAATTCTTTGAACTTCACAAGGACATAAACAGAGAGCATAAACTCATTTTTGATGCAGTCATTGAGGCGGTAGAAAACAAGTCAGGGGAGTTATTTTTCGTATACGGCTGTGGAGGAACCGGAAAAACATTTCTTTGGAAAACAATTCTAGCAAGGTTGAGATCTCAAGGGAAAATTGTCTTAGCTGTTGCATCTTCTGGAATAGCATCTCTTTTGTTGCCTGGAGGGAGAACTGCACATTCACGGTTCAAAATTCCAATTAACACAGATGAGAACTCATGCTGCGACATCAGCCAAGGAACACATTTGGCCAAGCTAATGAAAGAAACAGATTTGGTTGTGTGGGACGAGGCACCAATGAATAATAAAAACATTTTCGCAAAGATAAGACATTAAGAGATCTCGATGCAATTCACTGTCGAATTCCAATGAGAAATTGTTTGGTGGGAAGACCATGCTCTTAGGAGCGGATTTTAGACAAACACTCCCGTCATTGAGAGATCAACAAGAGAACAGTGGTGGCTGCTTCACTAAACAAATCTTATCCGTGGGATTATTGTCGCATTTGTCGCGACAACAAATATCGCCTCAAAAAGAAAGACCTTGATCCAACAAAGGTCGAAATCAATATCACCATTCACCCAATGGGTTTTAGATGTGGGAGAAGGCAAATTGCCGGTCATAGCAATCAATGAATGGGAAGAGGCAAATTGGATAAAAATTCCGATGAGTTCCTAATACCGAAGGGGATGATCCAATAAAGCAAATTGTGACAAGCACTTATCCCGATATCTTGCAAAACTACAAAGAATGAAGTACCTAAAGGACAGTGTATTTTTGGCACCAACAAATGATTGCGTAGAAGAAGTGAATGTGTTCATTCTTTCAACTCTACCAGGAGAGTCAAAGAAATATCTAAGTGCGGACTCAATTTGCCCAATCAATGGGAAAATAAGAAACCAAGACATTTTGTTCCCCACGGAATACCTTAACACACTGCAACTGTCTGGGATGCCAAACCATGCCCTCGAGTTAAAAAAAGGCGTTCCGATTATGCTCCTACGGAACATCAATATAGTGAGCTACTCCTTCATTTTATCTGTATTGAAGTCGGTTGCTTCCCATGATATTTTATCTATCGCTTTTTACGAACAGTGAGCTACTCCTTCATGCCAATGTGGATACATTCATTGTCTTTAGGTCAGCAGTCCCGATTTTTGTTGCAATGGGGGAGGCCCTCTATTTGCATCAGCCTTGGCCTTCAATTAGAACATGGCTCTCACTTTCCACCATCTTTGCTGGAAGTGTGCTATATCGTCCCTATAGTTGGGCCCTTGCTTAGACTATTGGAAGCAACCATCTTTCTTTGGAAGTGTGCTTCAATACGATAAAAACCGACTTCAATACAAAAAAAGTTTAGACATGGTGCCGATAGATGAGCATGTAAGTACAAGTATTTTAGAAAATTGCAAATATTAGATACATGAAATTTTATGATCTGACAATTTTAAAATCTAACAGGGAGATCAGATACATGCAAAAATCCCAATTTCCTTTGTGCTCAAATATAAACCACAGCTGAAGGAGATGCAAATCTACTACATGGAAGAGTTTTCTACATTCAAAATATATGAAAAAGTGACATACCGTCCCGTCAATCATGACTACATCATTATGCTCAATTGGAATACGATCTTGAAGCCATCCAAAAAAGTAGATATACAGTTTCCAAAACAGCTATTTAACTTCACAAATTTTTCTGAAGTGTCATCAAGAAAAGACAACATACACCTAACAGGTAAATACTACATCTACATTCACTAAAACAATAAGTACTCAACTTAATTGCTATGTCATAACACAATTCTATTTCAGTGTCTACAGATGTCATCGGATTAGTCAAAACGTGGACACAACCAATAGAAAAACTGAAGAAAAATAAAAATAAAACTACCATGATGAAAATATATTTAATAGATGAATGGTAAGTCTTCCAAATTGACAGCTTATTATACAACATAATCAGCCTTTGTACTAACTAAAAATTGTTTAAGTGATTATTGCAGGAACTCTTCTATAGCGGTAACTATTTGGGGTGAGAATGCAAACAATGTCAAAGATTGGATAGTTCAAAACACTTCAAGGAGAACTGTATTAATAATAAGTTCAACATCCATTAGTTACTTTAACGGTACGTTATATCAATACATTTATTCGTTTATAACTGAAATATTATCTAAAATTAACTTTATATGATAGGAATGTATTCTCTTTCTACAACATCGACGACAAAAATATACCAGGATTCAGAAATTCCAGAATTTACCGTTCTGAAAAACAGGTACAATCAAATAGAACTATCACAAAGTAATAATTAATCAGTTTAATAGAAATAAAACTGGAAAAAAAAAAAAAAAAAAAAAATAGTCCAATGGAAGTCAAAATACAAGAAGAGCAAATGAAGACATCGAAAACTACCGAAGAAGTAATGACCCAAAACAGGAGGTGTTTGTCCGAGATAACAAATTCTGTGACAGATCTTTTTTCAGACGTAAGTTACTTCTTCTTATGAGCTACTTACAAAAAATAAAACAATACAACGTTTAATGACTTATTACTTTGCAGGAAAAGTACTTCACATGCAAGGCATCCATAACAAAAGTGATGCACGAAAACGGTTAGTATTACAACGCTTGCCCAAACCCCAACTGTGGAAAGAAGTTGAATATGAACGCAGGAGGATATGATTGCACAAAACATGGTGTCGTGGACCCAATTCAAAAGTAAGTCTCTTTGATCAAGTATCACTTACAATATATGAAGCATGGTATATCAACTAAACGTACACTAAATTTCAAGGTACATCCTAAAGTTTGATATTGAGGACAACACATCCACTGCAAGGGCAACTGCATTTGAAGAAGTGGCATCAACTTTAATGAAAAAGAGCGCAGCGGAATTAATCACAATGGATTCAAAGGTAGATTATTTATACACAAATTGCCAACTAATATAGATAACATCCAAAATTATGTTAACTGGTCGTTGATATATCTTTATAGGAGAATGGAACAGAGTTTGCTGAAAAGGAATTTAGGAAGTTGATTGGCCATACGACTATATTCCAGATAAGAGTCACAAAATTCAACAAAGAACGAAACAATAATTCACTCACTATTTCTAAAGTCTTTTCACTTCACAGTGACTACTACAACGGAGAAGAAAATCCAAAGGTACAATCCATATCTGTCATTAGAACAATTACTACAGTTTAAGTTTGCTTTATTTTGTGTAACATAATATAACAATACAACATCTTTATACTATTTTTTTTTCAACAGATTTCACATCGTTCAAAAGTGCATTTGGATGGAAGTGTCACAACCATCACTGAAAATTCAAACGAGGGAGAAGACGACCAACCACCAAACAAGAAAGTTTGCAAAACAAGTGAAGACAAACAAGATTAATAATTTACTAGCAAAATTATATTTTTAATTTATACTTGCCAATGCAACAGACATGGATATTATTAGCATACATTAGTCCGTTATTGCAATAGAATGTTTCTACCTTTTTATTTTTTACTAAAATTATTCTTCTGTATATATTATTGTTATTTCAATCAGATGCATAAGTGGAAAGTATGCAATGATAGATGAAGTGTAGTTAAAGCAAGCAAAAGTTATAACAAAGATCAAAGTAGCCAATTTGGGCTTAGTACAGTATTAATTTGGTCTTGATATACTGATGCCAGAATCAATGCGGCCTATGCTCCAGGGGTGAACCCCAAGAAGTGGAAGTGGCTGAGCAAGGACCCTGTATGCAAAGGTTTTAACCGAAAAACCTCCATCTTTTGATGCTTTCCATTGCCAAGAATCACATTGGTCGGTTAGGGAGACATGTTGGAGGAGAGATGTTAGGTTAGTGTACCTATATCTTTATGATGATTTCAGAATAAACCTTTAACTCATTCTCATTGCAAACCATGGTGATTCATTGCCAAGAACCACATTTGCAAACCATGGTTTTTGTTTGGATAGTTAGACATGGTATTCCAACTCCTCTTGCTGTCTATGTGGTGCTGCTAGGGAGAACTCCACGCACATATTCTCTTTTTATATATTCCAAATCTGTGTTCTTTGAGAGTTAAATAGATTTCGAGGGATTGGGAACTTCGGTTCTAAGCTCTAATCTTGAACGGAGAGACGTGTAAGGCCAATAACACGCAGTATCCGATGTCAATACTGAGATGCAGTTTTGGGATTCTATCAACGCCATTTCGAGCGAGAGGAATCTCATAAGATTTAGAGGCAAGAGGACAACTCCGCGATGACCCCAAGATCATCTCGAGATGAGGTTATATACTCGAGACACTATTAAAGGACCCGATTAACTGCATCGATTTCACACAACATTGGAGTGTCTACTGCTTATATATAGTAGTAAACAAGCTATTGACTGTGCATGGAAGATCAGAAAATGGAGGTTCTATAGTAAATTCCGATGGTTTCATAACTGCAACAGCTTGTGGCTATGGAGGGATGGCCAGAGATCATAGTGGTAAAGCCATTTTTCTATGCAATGGTAGAAGTGGAAACTGAAAAGTGGTCTATCCTGCATCAAGAAATGAAAACCGTTGAAGCCTGCATAGCTGGTTTTTTGTTGCATAGGTGTATAAGGGTGCAGATGTAGTCTGATTCGTATAGCGGTCTGCGAGAGCAAATGGTAATATCCCCCTCCATGGCGTTACCTTAATATCGCTGATGCAAATGAAGGGACTAGAGGATAATTGAACTGGTGCTAACATATAAACATTGCTACAGCCTACAGGGAGACAAACAGAGTCAAACAGAGTATCTAGCTAGGAGATCTGCAACTAAAAGAATTGCCATACCCTGACAATCCTAATATCTATCGGTTGCAAATTAAGAGATTATAATTGAATACATTTTTTTCAAACAAATTTTACTAGGCATATATATAAAAATTTATTACAATATATATTGCTTCAAAACCAGAGACACATATTTATCAGAAGTATTCAAAAAAGATTCTAGGACATCTTAAGATCACCAAAATGATTCCCAAGATTTCCCACAGGATCTGGAATAGCTGACATGTTAAGATCCCCAAAATGATTCCCAAGATTTCTCACTACAACATCTAGAACGACCCGACTCAGACGCTCCACGGCCGAGAGTTGTGTCATGAAGCACTTTTCTTTTGTAAAACTTTCATCCGCGCTCAACTTAGTTTTCATTTTTGCCGTATTCACGCTCAATAAGTTTTGCCCTCGCTCTAATTGTATCCTTCCTCGATTGACACACATCAAACTCCATACATAAAGCCTTACGCCTAGCGTCATTTTTGCTTTGCCATTAATCTTATAATGTTTGTCATCCCGAATTGAATACCATCTTCTCTACCAGCCAGTTTGAGTTGCTACCGGTCTTTTGAACATCCACCTATAAATCGCGCTTTCCTCATCCATGACGGATCTCATAGAAAATTGACTGGAGCCACTTATAAACCAAATCCTTAGCAAGCTTTTTATTAGCAGTAGTCTCTTCATCGATCTCAATAAACTTTTAACAACCTTTCCAAGACCAACTTTCTTCACCTCGCTCAACTATGTTCCACTAAATCGATTTCAAAATCACCAATATTTCCGATTATCTCGGTTCGAATCACGCCGCGTCGGGTAGGCTTCCATCAGGTAAAGGTTGAATCCAATTCTTTAAAACATTCAGCACTCCATGATCTATCATCTTCAGTTGAAGTTGTCTCTCTGAAAAAACCAGTGCAAGGGCAACTTTATAAACGTTATACGAAGAATGAACTCTGAAGTAAACAAAATACACCGAGGGCCAATGTAAACAGTCAATTTCGCCATCTGTTGGTTTTTGAACGTCTTTTAGCGTTAACTGTTGAAGATTGCTGCAATGGGACTGGTAACATTGTTCCTCCTCTAATGTCATCAGAATCATTCATCTTATCAAGTGTTCTTTGAGCTTCAACATAGACCGTAAGATCTCTAATCTGCACCATTAACATGAGACTCTAAAATAAAACACAGTTCTAACTAAATAAGTACGTGAAGAAGTTTGGAGGTGGTTACAAATATACTATACCTGTTCTTCCAAATCCACTATGTGCTCATCCTTCAATCTGAGTGTCGATCTTTCCCTGAAAGAAGAAACATAAGTTGAATTTTGGCGCAGTTGAAAAACAGCCATGGCCATACTCAAACTTCTATGATGGAGTCTCAACTGTCAAACATTGACACGCTCAAACAGCAAAGGTAAACCAAGTTCAATGCACAAGGTAGTTATGACCATTCATTGAGTGGCTACGATTATCAGTGAGAAATTACATTTTAGTAGAAATTGGTGGATACATATCGAAAATATCATTATCAGTTACATGAAATTCCATATATCGCACCAATATTCTCCAAATATTGGATAGTTCGGGCCATATTTCCAATACAGAAAAGTGTAGAACACATTTACATCACTAGAAATTATTTAAGTTACCAAAAATTTGTACTAAAGAATACTCCACACTTTCCGATATAGCTAGACATTCAACTATGAAGTTAGTCCCATGACCTACATGTCTGAACACAATAGCTCGGAACTCACAGTTCTTATTTCGGAAACAAGCTGAAACAAGCACCATAACCCGGGGGCTAGGGTTACCCAATAATGAATTTCAGACTATACCAAGAAGCTCCTCCTGCAAACAAAACTCCACCCATCAAGAAAACCAGAAGGATTTTTTACAGTTTCGTTTGGAACTCCAGGAGCAACAAGATGCTAAAACACCTTTAACCACACTGCAACTTAAGGCCTTATTCATGGTACGTTCTACCAATTCTAATTGCTATCAATTTTGTAAACTTCTATTGCTATGATTTTGAGCTTTCTACCTTAATGATGTAATACAGGACATTGTTGTGGGTTGTACGGACACGACATCAACAACCTTAGAGTGGGCTATAACGGAGGTGATGCAACATCCAGAAGTAATGAAAAAAGCTCAAGCAGAATTAGAAGAGGTAGTAGGAATGAACAACATGGTAGAAGACTCACCCGACACATGCCAAGGATAGTGAGTCGGCTCATGAGGTTCCTGATTTCAAATGCCCAAATCCATTGAGGCAAAGACCAAGAGTTCCAGGCCTGCAGAGGGACATTGAGGTTCTCAAAGATGAACTACTCACATTTATTTCCAAGTATGGGCAGGAATGCTTAATTATGCCTATGAGAAAGCAACTCTGTTTACATGGAAGAATAGATATCGAAAAGGCAATTACACGCATGGGCGGATTCAGAAAGATAGCATCGGAATTACACGCATGAGAACTTTCCTATTTTTTAGGAATTATAAGAGTCCAACTTAGATTAGATACATACTAATAATAAAATTACTCCCGGACATAAATCCAAGCAAATTTAGAAATAGATTACAAATCAAATTAGAAAAACTTATCTAGAGAAAAAAACACAATCGCCCCCTATATAAAAGGGATTAAGGAGAAGTAGTATCTTATAACTTTTGTGACCTCCGACTTATTTCATCTCCAATATCTAGCAGCCATATTCTTATCTATTATTGATTGTCTGATAAAAGGTATGTTTTCTCTCTACTATTCTCTAACCTATTACGATACTGATTAAAAAAATCATAAGAAAAGTCAAGGAGATACAAGTATATAGATAGTAGATTGCATCCACAATCATCTTTTATATCATTGTTAGTTCCTTATGTATAATAAAATATCAGATCTTATTTAATGTTCCTGTTTTGAATACTTGGAATTCTCTACACATGCACCAAGTGCAATTGCATGCACAGTTCTTTGGTTATTGTTCTCATACTTATTATCTATCAGATTGAACAACTACTTTCATATTATTAGGTCTGAAATTGCAAATATTAATTTTTATTAATATGTTATTGAAGTATGAACTCACAGTTATTATAAGAGAACACTAAAAATCTCAACTTCATTACTTTACCAAGATATATGTAGATATCGTGTACTATCAAACAGCAAATCAGCAGAAGGGTGCTTGTGAGTTCTCTAACCTTTCAGCCATAACAACAAGGGATCCCTCTCAAGACGCCTACGGATTTGAGATCGTGATCGATATTGGCAAGGATGAGAAGCCTCCAAGTCCAGGAAGATCGTCGACATCTGCAGCTGGGCGACTATCCTTGGTTAATTCTTTAGTACAAATCTTGCAAAATATAATGGGCTTGAAGCCCAAGTTAAGATCACTAACTATATTTGGGACCTTAGGCCCGATAGTACAAACAGAAATTTCTATACACAATTCGTGATCTAACTTACTTTCCAATTTTAGATAGTAGATGAAGTTAGAATCATACAAACACTGAACTTCTAATCACGTAGAAAAGCCTAATTAATTTACATAAATAAACCTATATATGTAGAAATTTACAATCATTCTGCCTTTCTCATTGCATAAACTAAAGTGTATTGATCAAGAGCATACACATAGTAAACAAACAGTTAAGGTAAACAATTCTTTTTATCTTCTTCAAAATTGTTTACCTATATAGCAAATAATTCAATTTAATCCAAATATCTTTTCTTATAAGTTTCATATATTTAATTATGTTTTCCTATAATACAAAATTATATTGCAGGGTCATGGAATACAAAATTTACAATTTATGTAAAAATAAGTTGCTAAAGAAAATTCTAGAAGCAGAACTTGATGTTCAACAAGATCCGGTGTACAACACAAAAATAGAAAACGGACGATTCATCAGCAGTGTAACAGTACATGTACCAAAACACATATTCTTTAACAATGAAGATGTCATAGTTAAAGAATTCTTTAGAAGCCCTGCATATTCTATAGAAAAGGCACAAGATTCGGCTGCTTTTAATGCTATCAAATTTATAAAAGATGAACGTGAAATAGAAATTGAAGACTTCAATTTCAAAGAACTCTTGAAGAAAAGAAAACAAGTTGAAGAAAAACAAATTCAGCTAGACACCATCAAAAACGTTATGCTAGATTGTATGATTGAAGAAAAAGAAAGCAAAGACAAGATCTTTGAGCTCAAGGAAATCATTAAAGAGATGAAGGAAAATGAGAAAATTAGTTGCAAAGATATTAGCAACAAAGACAAGAAGAAGGATTTGAAAATAAAGAAAATGAAAGCATCACAATGAATACTGCTTCTCATTTATGAAAGTTTGTCACTATTGAATCCGTCCTTAATTTGTGGTTTAAATTTCATATATGATTAACAACTATGTTTAGTGATAATCTTTACAACTATATATGCTTTAATTTTATTTCTAGCTTGATTTCCAAGACCATTTTGTTGTGTATGCCTGGAAAATGGGGTTGCATTGGGCCTTGCTGGAGGGTTCATTTATTTCGTTTATTTGAGTGCTGGGTAGGTATTCCACCTTCAGAGGCAAGTGGCCAAGGTAAACACCGAGAACAGCCATCAAGTCTTTATAACTGTTTTAATGATGACAAAATTACAAAAACAGCTAACTACTCATGAGTCATGATCATAAGTAGAATTATAAATTAACAAAAAGGGGACAAAACATATGTACAAACCACACCATATCTACCAAAACATGTCAATCTGCCAGAAGCACTAGGCAGCAAGTGTGACTCTGAAGAGTACTAGCCATCCCAGCGAATCCGTATATATAGTGGAACATAGACACACTCTTTATTATTTGTATTATACATTACTTTGAAAATTGACCCGAGTATCTGCAGCTAACATTCACATTTGTCAAACACGTTCGCATTGATGTGTAGTAAGTTTACTGAGTGTTGGTCACAATCACAATATTGCTGGATCAAAACAAATGCTGCAACCACTATTCGCGGTGTAGTCTCGTTCTTGAAAAAATGACCAAAATCGCTTTGACTTATTCGACTAGGAGTTATTGGTTCAATCTCTTGCAATTCTACCAACATTATCATAAAACTTACAATTCCCATTCGAAAGGGGAACTTTACATATCTTATTATTATAACCAACTTAATCCTCAACCACAAAACACATTTAAATTCGGAAATTAATAAGAAGGATTTTTGGTATAGGATTTTCTAACAACAATTTCTTAGACACCATCTATTTGGATCTGAATTTGAGTGTGCACAATTAAGTGATAAGGAACTCTAAATAACTCAATTCAAGAATAATTAATTTTAGTATGTTATAAATATTATGTAATAAATAAATAAATAATAAAATGATGATGAAATTTTAGAAGAATAATAATAATAATAATGAGCAAAAATAATTTTTAAATTTTATTTCAAAAAATATAATATTGGATCGAGGCCGGGCGTATGCCTGGGTCTAAAAACTAGTCTACTATCTATATACTAAAGCAGAGACCTTTAAAGGAGAATTTTCTCTCTCCTATGTGGCACTCTAATATGAGAGTTAGCTTTTTATCTATCCTATGTAGCACTTTAGTATGAAAGATAATATTTTCTAATAGCCTATAATCCCACGTATATTGAACCTCTTTATACAGTTTGAGTGTATTTCTAATTCTTGTATTTAGAAAGTTTGAGTGTATTTCCAATTCTTATATATTTGACCAAATAAAAAAAAATTACTAAAAAAATAGGTGATGTGTAGAAAATAATTTCCTATTACGAATCAAACACTTTTAGTATTCCAATTATTATATATTTGATCAAATAAAAAAAATTGCAAAAAAATAAGTGATTTATAAAAACTAATTCCCTATTACAAATCATACAATTTTAGTGTCTATGATAAAACACCGACTTATTTCAAATATATCCTTAACATGGCTCAAAACATAGTTAAAAACAATTATACAAAAAATAACATCACAAAATATATAATAGAAAATGAAAAAAAAAAAAAAACGGCAAAACAATAATGACAAATATTTTAAAATATATATAATATTGATTGAAACTAATGTAAAAAAAAATAATTAATGGGGAACTGAAAACTGGATGCAAATGCATCGAACTAACCTCAACGTAACTAATATTTAACGAGAAATCGAAAACTGGATGCAAATGCAAGCATTAAACTAATCTTAAAAAGTAAATAATAGAAAATCGGAATATGGATAGAACCGCATTAAACTAACCTCAAAGAATAATTAACGGAAAATTAAAACTTGGATGCAAATATATCAAACTAACATCAAAAAATAATTGTCAGAAAATCGGAAATTGGATGCAAATGCATTGAGCTAACCCTCAAAGATTAAATTAACAGAGAATCAGAAACTAGACGCAGCTGCATTGAACTAACTTCAAAAAAAAATTAATTATAAATTGGAAACATAATGCAAATGCGTGGAACTAATCTTAAAAAATAATTAACGGAAATCGAAAACCGGATGCAACTGCCACCTGAACTAATCTAAAAAAAATAAATTGGACGCAAAACCTCCAAAAATAATTAACGAAAAATCAGAAACTGAATGCAAACTCATTGAACTAACCTCAAACAATAATTAACGAAAAATCGGAAACTAGATGAAAATGCAACTTTATTAAATAATAAATGAGAAATCGAAAAATGGATGCAAATGCATTAAACTAATCTTACAAAATAATTAATGGAAATCAGAAACTAGATGCAAATGCATTGAATTGACCTCAAATAATATAACAATTAACAACAAAAAATTGGAAATTGGATGCAAATGTATTGAACTAACCGAAAAGAATAATTAACAAGAAATCAGAAACTAGATGCAACTGCATTGAACTGATCTCAAAAAATAAATAACGGGAATTGGAAATTGGATGCAACTGCATTGAACTAACCTCAAAATATAAATAACAGAAAATCAGAAACTGAATGCAAATGCATTGAACTAACCTCAAAACATAGTTGGGTTATATGTTGTGGGAATGTCTCGATAAGTATAGTTTTGCATTTAAAATGGTATTTATCTTATCTCTTTCCGTATGATTGTGAACTCCTTGCTATTCAAGTAGTTTCAATATATATGAACTTCGCCTTATTAGGCAATCTCACAAAACTTCAATCAAATTTCTATTATTAAACAACAAAATGAAGTTGAAGGATTTTATCAAAGGTGAGTTTTTTTTTTAATGGAGAGTGAGGTTTTCACGTTATAAGAAATTTGGTTGAGTAATTAATATAATATTAATATATAATAGTTATGCATATTTGCAAATATTTTTCAGAATAATTAATATAACAACACCCATTCGTAGATAATCTTTGAAGATTCCACGTAGTGAGTCATGCATAATTTAAAAAATAATTAACGAGAAATCGGGAACTGAATAATCTTCGATGATCCCATGCACATAGTAAATTAAGCATAATTTACTTTTTACATCATGTTTGTAAGGACACTACATATGGATCAATAGAACACCACATTAGATAATTATAAGGAAATCAGAAACTGGATTCAAATACATAACTGAGCTCAAAGAGTAATCAATGGGAAATTAGAAACTTTATGCAAATTGCATTAAACTAACGATAGAGAGTAACTAACGGGAATTTAGAAATTGGATGCAAATCCTTGAAAAATATCTAATGGAAAATCGGAAACGATATGCAAATACATCAAAGAAACCTCAAATAATAATTAATGGAAAACCGGAAACTGGATGCAAATGCATTGAACTTAACTCAAAAAATAATTAACAGAAAATCAAAAATCGAATGCAACTGCATTGAACTAACCTCATAGAATAATTGGTGGGAAATCGAAACTAAATGCAAAATGCATTGAAATAACCTCAAAGAATAGTTAACGGGACATCAGAAACCGGATATAATTGTATCGAACTAACCTAAAAGCATAAATAATAAAAACTAGATCACGGATGTATTGAACTAACCTTAAAGAGTTATTAATGGAAAATCGGAAACCGGATCCAAATGCAATAAACTAATCTCATAGACTAATTAACTAAACATTAAAAAATGGATGAAACTGATTGAACTAACCTAAATGAATAATTAACGGAAATTATAAATTTGATGTAAATGCATTGAACTAACCTCAAAAAAATAATTAACGGAAATCGAAACTTGATGCAAATGCATTGAACTAACCTCAAAGAACAATTAACATAAAATCGAAAATTGGATGCAAATCTGCATTGAACTAATCTCAAAAAGAATAATTAACGGAAAACTAAAAATGGATGCAACCGCATTAAACTAAAATTAGAGATTAACTAACGAGAAATTCAAAATTGGATGCAAATGCATTGAAATAACCTCAACAAATAGTTAACTAGAAATCGAAAGTTGGATGTAACTGCATTGCACTGACCTCAAAGCATAAATGTTCACTTTTTAGCCTCCTCACATGAGTAATTACGAGTAATTAGGAACCCAAAACAAGAGTGAGTTTATAAAAAAAAGACTCTTACATATATGCAAACCGTGATAGAAATTGTAAACTATCGAACTAACCTAGAAAAACAATTAACGGAAATCGAAACCTGGATGCAGATGTATTGAACCAACCTCAAAGAGTAATTAATGGGAGATTGGAACCTAGATGCAAATGCAATGAACTAATCTCAAACACTAATTAACGAAACATCGAAAACTAGATGCAACTATACTGAATTAACATTTTAATGAATAATTAACGGAAAATCATAAAGTGAATGCAATTGCACTGAACTAACCTCAAATGATAATTAATGTAAAAATCGAAACTTGATGCAAGTGCATTGAACTAACCTCAAACAATAATTTATGAGAATTTGGAAACTGGATGCAACATACTATATTAAACTAACCTCAAAAAATAATTAATAGAAAATCATAAACTTGATGCAAATGCATTGAACTAATAACCCTAAAACATATTTGTATTATATATATAGGAATAAATGTCTCGACAAATATAGTTTTGCATTTTAAGTAGTGTTTATCATAATTCTTTTCTTGTGATTGAGAATGTTTTGCTACTTAAGTAACTTCAATATTATTTTTGCCACATGGGCATTTTCATTAAAATTTCAATCAAACTTCTATTGTTAAACCTAACAAAAAAAAAGTTGATGAGTTTTATCAAAGTTTGATGCTTTTTTTTATAGAGAGTGGTGCAAGAAAATTTAAATGAGTAATTAATATAATTTTCATATCTCATAGCTATGCATAGTTCTAATATTTTTTTAGAATAATTTAATATAACGGCCCGCTCAGTAGAACACGCTCATGTGATAAATATTTTCAAGTGGGAGTAGTATATTCTTTGAGGATATAGAAACAATCAATCTGTTTTAGTGATTTGTACACATTAGTACATAAGCCGAAATGGCGGTGATGATTTACACTAAATCATCATAAATCTAATAAAACTATTATACAAACTAGATCGAGTTTAAGATAATTCCATTTGAAAATTACAGATTAATATCCTAAACCAAAAAGTGAAAAGGCTATCTCAATTTGATCCCTTAGTTTCCAAGTCTTATCCACCATAATCACGCTTTCATTAACGTATTTCAATTTATTTCTAATAAAAATATATTCGGTTCAAAAATTTCCTCGCTAAATCACTATAAATCTAAGAAAACTATTATACAAGCTAAATCGAGTTTTAAGATAATTATATTTGAAATTTATGGATTAATATCCTAAACCACAAAAGTGAAGAGGCTATCTCAATTTGATCCCTTAGTTTCCAAAGACTTATGATTATAATCACGCTTTCATTAACGTATTTCGGTTTATTTTTAATAAAAATATATTCTGATTCGAAAATTTGTGTGAGACATTTTGTAAAGCCGTTTCAGGACACAAAATATTTAATAGATCCCGGGCGTATGCCCGGGTCCAAAATCTAGTCATTACTAAAACTAGAAAGAACTAGAAAGAGTGTTGCAAGTCCACGCAGACAATCGAACAATCTCATAAGATATCAAGAAAGGCAAAAGTGTCCAAAATTAAATTGAAAAGTCAAAATTGGAGAGTGGTTAGTACTTGAAAACAAATTGCTATTATGGGTTACTATTTTGGTCCCCCTAACGCAAAATCGCTTCGCTCAGCAGTGGGGTGAACTAAGCTTAGCAAGACGAAGGTTGATAGAGATGAAGGGATGAAGGTGGTCAGAAGTCCATCTATTTAACGCTGTCACGTGTCCTTATTTTTTTTCCCCACCAAACACAAAATCGCTTCGTCCTCAGATTACAGTTAAGATAAATTATTCTCATAAATCATAGTCTAACTCTACTATCAAGACAGAATATTCTATTTATCCCAATTTTTTTTTTTCGATAGCCCCTTATTTATCCCAATCTTACTAACTTATCATATAATCTATGATAATCTTGTACAACATCATTACATATAACCATCTTCAATCCACATATTCCTATAGTTCCGAGATCAAATTGATGAATTTCGATGCATTATGTTACTGTTTGAAATTACAACGGATTGTAATTTATCCACCTCTTAAACATGGCAAAGCACTCCTTAGGCTTGTACTCTGGAACCGTGTGACCTCCTCCCTGCACAAACAAACATTATGTGAGTCATGTGTCTCCTACGAAATTCCCTATTCTTATCCTCACTAATTGGGTATGAAAACATAATGATACGTAGATTTAGAGGTAGTCTCTTGCCTTCACAGTTGCATATGTCATTCCATTGAAAAAGGTCCTTGTGTATCTACATGCAAGTAATTGAAATCTCAGTGACAATGCAAAGCACACAGAAATATGTTAATTACATATATATATACAATTAATTAGCTTTAAAGATATGGACCAACCCTAACCACGGGTGCCAATCATCGGCTATGGACAAATTTAGTGATCGTATCCATGATTCCGTAGAGATATGTGGGACTAACATATCATGATCCCCACTGTACGCACATAATTGAGCACGTATTAGTTAAAACAGTAAAAAATGTACAGGAAAGAGCAAGTGGTATTTATTGATCTACCTGTACCTGTATATTAGACTCCTGCAACCTCTGCTGCTGAGATTGCGATGATATTCAATAGTGGTTTGTACACGTATATCAGATTCATAATGCAAGAGCAAGTCAACATTGCACCTAACCCATTTTTCTATTGTTCCCTACTCATACACATAATAACACGGTTAAATTCCATTCCTCTAGTTATTGCTCCTACAGAAATGTATGTTTATTTCTTACCTCCCTGATGTGGAGAGCCTTTCTTACACGTTCGTCATTCGCCCACTCTTCGGATAGCATATAACCATACCTCTACAGACATAATAGGATATACTTATATACGATTAATGTTAAATATATACAGATTTATACAGATTTTAGTGCTTGAAAATTTATTTCAGGAGTTATTAGATATAGACCACCTCCATAAAGGCAATTGTATGATAAGGTTAACTAAAAGGATAGAATACTAAATACACAAATCTTGTCTTTTTTAAAGTGACCGACTCTCTGTAATATGTAGCTAGTTTCTAAGAAATTATTCGATCTCTTTCCAATTTTTATTTTTTTTGCATGAATGCAACCACATACCCTGCAGGTAGAGAAAATTGAGTCTTTGTATTTCCAGATGCTTGCAAGTGATCGTCTAGAGCGCCTGGAAACTTTTGGTTCTGCTGAAAAAACAGTATAACAAGACGGCTCCAAAATATATTGATGATTTATTCCTGAAAGACACTGAAAACACAAAATTTTCACATCAAACGTTGTATGGATAATATCATTATACTAAAGAAGAGGTGAAGCCTGGTAATTAAGAACAGATCTGTAAAGGGAAAGTAAAATAGATTTTCCCTACCTCGTTGAATGCTTCTTGATCCTTTAAGCACTCCATATTCGGTGAACTAAAATCGGTGTACCCCAACTTACAATTTTTCTTGATTGACTGAGAAAAGAGAATCGGGAGGGAGGGTGTGGATGACATTTCCAAGTTAGTCGAAATTGTTCCCCATCAAAATAATATCTATTGTAGAGTTTTATTCATAAACAACCTCGTATAGTTCTTCCGATATAAGCCCCATTCTATGAGCAAATGGGATTTGCGCATCGTTTTCCAAATATGGACTTGTGAGTGGATTACCAAGAAAATATCCCTTCATAGAAACACTCAGAAAACAATGAAATTAAACATTATATATATAATATAACTACTATGAAAGATTCACAAGAAAATTAACAAATATTGGTGCCTATGAAAGGGTTTTACAGAAATTCTGTTATGTATACCTTGAAGTTGAACTGTGGCTCTTTGCCAGCTTCAATCCCTGCCATGCAAAAGGTGTGTTCAATTGTACTTTTGTGTAATATAAAGGCACTAACAAAGTAACAAGAGGTGTAATTAATCACAAATGCCTGATCAAGCATGAAAATGTCGTGCTTATAAATGATTTACGGGACTTACCATTTATAAGCTCTTCAACAATGACTGGGATGACGACACCAGAATATGAATCACCACCTATGTACAGTGGGTTGGAGAGGAACTGAGGATGGTCAGTCAACCACTGCAAATAACCCGTTGGACAATTATTATACAAGGTAATTTGTCTGGTTAACGAGTGGATTGACGCGATATTGCAAAACACGTACAATGAAGTTAGGAGTCAGAGTAGTTATTTGAGAGCACATGAACATGCTAGATGTGAATATGTGATACAAATATACAATTATGACTTATCAGTTCCACATAACGGAAAGATTGGTATGTACATTTTGCAAAAATTGATTGGTATGTCGAGCTGATATTGTGTCTGAAATCAGGAAGCGTTCTGCAGTCCTCCAGTATGAAAATCCCGTGCCAACGGGTGCATCAAGGAAGATCACGTTGGCAACCTGAGTATTCCTCAACACAATCAAAACAATGCATACAACAAAACATTATTCTTTTCATGGACAGCAGAATGTTAGATATCCAAACCTGTGTCCAGGAATCTGGGTTTAAGACCAAATTGGGTAGGCTACCATTGCTATCCGCAGCTTTGAAGTATAGAGGGCCTAAAACATCCATAACACGTCCATTAAAGGATTCTAATGAAGTGTATAGATAGAGATATTAGATTGTACCGATTTCGTAAATGAATCCATTTAAAGCAGTGCACAGAGGGCCTCCCACAAGCCAGAGCACAAGGGGGTCTTCTTTGGGGTTTCTCTCCGAATGGATAAAGTAATAGAAAAGCTGCACATCACCCCTACATACCTACATACATATACAAACTTGATTTGTAAATAAAACATATTCTTTGTTAAATTTCATAAAAAAAATTATAAAAAATAAATAAAAAGAAGAGAAAACAAACAACAAACCCAGTCTCAAGATGGAAAGGAAGAGGTCCTTGAATCCAGGAAGTGATCTCACGGTGAAGCCAGATGAGACTGCTGCTCCTGACCATGCAAGCACCAATACATGAAAAATTGGAAACAGACTTTTCGACTTAAGTGACACCATTTTGGTGCACCGGTGCCACTTCCACAACCCAATCTGCCATCAGCCCGTCTCAACATAGAAGATTATATATCTTCTAATTCCAAGGTTTTATCACTTCATCATATATTCGGTCACATGGTAAGGTCGGTACGCAGGATTCTGGTCCAAGTATTTTTTTGGTGGTTTGCAGTTCGCACTCATCAAATTGCATTGGGCAACCCCCCAAAACCCCAAAAAAAAATAGAAATGTTACAAGTTTGTCATTTCCTAAAAAATGTTTTCAGCCCAAGCCCAAGCCCAAGCCCCAGCCCCCAAAGCCCAAGCCTAACTAACGGTTCAACCTCTCGTCATGTTGAAACCACCGGGTCGTTTGAGTATATATTCAAACGGTCTTGACATGTTGTTGCAGTATATACTCAAATGGTCTCGCCATGTTGTTTTAGTGTACACTCAAACGGTCTGTGTGCGTGTCGTTTAAGACAAAACTCTCGGATTTTTAGTTAGACGATATGTCTCCATGACGACATGACTGGGTCGTTTGGGGACTCTCTTGGATAACATGGCTGGGTTGTTTGGACTAAAAACGATCAATTCTAAACACAATCTCAAACAAGTCAGTGGAGAGAACAATTCAACAGCCGAAATAGATTTTAAAAAGGATGCTAGACGATAAACTAGCCCAACCAAGGTTCTTATTCTTATAACAACAAAAACATCAAGTTAAATCCTATAGGATTCTACTGCGCCTTTCAGTACATTTTGTTGCTGACTACGGGGAATCTTATAAACAAGATGCATACCACTATCCTCAAAGTGTCAAGGAATACAAGAAAGATGTTGAAACCCATTTACAAGAAAGATATTGAAATTTGAGTGAATTCCTTTAATAATGACAGTTGAAAATTCAAGGAATACAAGAAAGATGTTGAAATTCGAGTGTACACTGCAAATGGGTGAAGCTGACTTCAATTCCCATTGTTGATTCACGATAAACATTCGAAGTTTACTTTAAAAAACACGACTCGAATTGGGTGAAGTTGCCAACTTCAATTCCCATTATTGATTCACATCTCAACACTCGAAGTATGAACATGACAAAAAACTTTTTTTTTTTTTTTTTTCTTTAGTCTCATGAGAGATGATACCGCTAAAATGGTTTGAAAAAATATGTAGCCGATTTGTGTAGTTGTATTGGGCTTGGAGGAGGCTACCCAATCGAATTCGGTGGTTGCCCAATATAGGTTTAGTATTATTTTTGGTAACCGGCTATGTAAGTTTAATGACATTTAATTAAAAAGGCAAAAACATAATTTACAACTTAGATTTTAATTTATATTAGATCTTGGTTTACATTTACATTAACCATTTCAACATAACAAAAATTATTATCGGTCTTTCTCGTCCCCTAACTTCATTTAATACAACCATCGACCGTTGATCGCATTTCCTTGTTAATTGAATCAATTTCAATTCACAGTTACTGATCAAAAGTTTATCTTACATTCTTACACACTATCAACCTTTACAGTAACAATAAAGTTAGTAAACTGATTCAGATTTTTTAAACATGTTTGCAATTTGTGTTATAATGTGTTGAGTTCTTAGGGTTAATTTCTTAATTTTAGAGATTCATTCCCATCCCATGAATGAGGTATGATATATTATATGTATATGCCTTATGAGAACGAATGGTACATATAATATATTGTTTCAACCCCCGCCTACGTGGCAAACATCCATTGGTAGGACTCTCCACTTTATTCGTTTAATCAACAGGGCTAAAGCCCAATTTACAATATCATAGATCAATATACAGGTACGTCCATTAACTCATGTGTCTAGGGCTGAACCCTAGCCACATGGCTTGCCACTTACGTACATTAATTTATGTCTAGATTCGTTTCATATCAAAGAGATAATCATCAATTAAGAGTCAGGTTCAATTACAATTATTTGAGCTATAAGAAGTCTTTACTCTACCTATATAAATACCAAACTATTTTTCATACAGAACTACGTTCTTGAGACTTGATCTCATCGATAATTTGGGTACGTAGGCAACCGAAAGGTACAGTCTCATCATTTACTCGATCACCATCACTTTTTCACTACTTTTCTACGTTTTTCATCTCTTTCGTCACCACTTAGTGTTTTGATCATATTTGGTCGAAACATAATTGGCGACGTCTGCTGTTCTTATTCAAAACCCTCGATCACGTTCTACAAAAGTTCAAGATGAACTTACTAATGACCAACCCAACCATGATGTTCAAGGTCAACCTAGTGACAATGGGGAAAAAAAATCGTTCTTACTCCTCTTCAGCGCCACACAACATTACTATTTTTCCACGAAGATATTGTCTCTAAAAATTCTCCGCAATCTGATACTGATAATATAAGTCAAATGTCTTGAAAAACACTTCTTTGAAAGTTCAAGCGTGTACGGATCAGAAATAAAACAGTTACTATAAATGACGTCTAAAATGAACCATTCATCTCAAAGATGATGTAACATCTATCGCACCACAACATAACACATGCCAACGACATTGTAGCGTGTATGATAGTTTACGTGGTGAGGATGAGATTTTCGTTGTTCCCAAAGTTCGGTAATCCATGAGTTCTCAAAAATTCTGTTGTATCTGTCACACCACAACGTAACACACGCCAACAACATAGTTACGTGTGGGATCGTTTACGTGGTGATGATTAGATTCTCGCTGTTCGCAATGGATTACCCACGAGTTCAAGACGATAAATACGGACTTTGCACTGGTTACTTTTCACGAATCTCAGTAAAACATTTCCAAATCATATTTGTTCATTATCATTTGATAGTGTCAATAGTCGTCTTATATTCTTTGTTAGCAAGACTCTTATATTAGCTGAATTTTGTTTCATGCTGCCAGACATCTTAAGCTTATTTCCAGGAAGGAATAATCGAAGTTTATACTGACTATCCGTTAAGCAGAAGTTTTTCACAATGTCTACTTAATTGAGTCGCATAATGGAAAAATTACCTTAACGCTTACAACATTATCTCTCACACTCGTACAATTAAATGGAGACAAACTTTGGTTTCGCTAATGACTAATTTTCTTATTGATGATATTCCTATGTCGAACGCATTCCTCAATAAGGAAAACGTCGATCCCTAATTGTCATTACCTCCCTGGGGTGATGACTTAAAATATTTATCGAATATATCAGTTGATTAGCTCCTACATAAACGAACTTAGGGTCATCCTCAGTTCATAGGTTGACCTTTTCCTTCAGTTCAGTCTGAGCAGTCGCCTCGGTGGGCTGAGCAACCTCTGGGGTCTTAGTATCTGGTGGTGTCTCCTTGATTGGAAGGGGAGGAGTGTTTTGGATTGAGCCCCCAGTGTTCTCCTTTGTTAGTTCGCTTCGGGGGGTCTTGGGCAAGGTCTTAACCTCAGAGATGAAGTCGTCTGCCTGCTTGGTTTTGGCGATCTCTCCCTTGTTTTTGAGTGAAGCCCGAGCAGGCTTGCTAACTGAGGATTTGATTACAGTTGTGAGCATCGAGTTGGTTGCTTCAAAGCTCCATCATACCTCTGGGGTTGGGGAAATGCAACACTTGATGAAATATTAATGGAAATGCTTGCATCTTGTGGATCCAACAACGTTCTAATATAGCAGTATAGGACGAGTTAACATCCAGAACGCTGAAGCGCGTGTTGATGCTGACCTTGTCTTCATGTGACCCTACCCCACTGAGACAGGTATAATGATGTCACCTATTGGGTCGGCTCGTGATCCGTTGGAGTCACAGAAGGAGGCTATTGGATCGACCATGACTGACTTGTCGATATTTTAAATATATCAATGATATTTGCATATCAAACAATGCAAAATATCCCCAAAAAGAGAGATATATCCATGATACATATAAAAAAATTGAGTATCGATAAACACCCATATATTGATATTTTGTAATATGATCACAACAATATTACCTTGGAAGTCGCCCTTCCAATATCCATCAAAATCCATATGAGGCAGAAAAGATAATTCTATGCTTTCCCTCGTGTAGGAACGTCAAAGACTGCTTGCATATTCCCTCATAGGCACAAAATCCACCCATTTGGTTTAGATGCTATGAAGTAACATTCATCTCATATGGGCATTTCAATCCGTTAGAAAAGTAAACGAAATTAGATTTACAATCTTAGCAAAAGAGCTTCTTCAATTTTTTAACATCAACAAAATTGAGTTTCTCATCGGGAAAAAAATATTTAATAAAGAGTAACCTCATAGTATTGTGACACAATTTTGTTAGGTCATTGGTAGTTTATGAACTTTAATTTTAGTATAATACATGTATGACAAGTAATTTGTTTAAGGATCAACATTATGAACAATATCCCTTGTACCTTTCAGATGGTTTGAAGTATAGATTGTGTGTTCTTCTTGTGCATCTATGAGTTACTGAAATGTGTTGTGTTTTCGTGGTTTGTATGAGTCGTTTATTCAATTTTGAAAGTCAATTGCCTCCATCTGTATAGTTTTGTCAATGCTCTATTTAAATATTAGAGATTTGTAGAAAAAAAGAAAGATAATTAATGGATAAGTAGTTACCAAAAAAAATAGTTAAATAAACTCACCACGGTTGATTTTCATTGTACATATCAAAACTCTTCATCTCATTCATAGAGACAAAATACACATCTCGAAACACCATTATCTAAAAAAAAATCCCCTCATTGTTAAATATCTCCCTCGAAATTCGAAGTTGTCAAAAAGAAAATCTAAAACTCTTCCCCCATCAACATTAATCTTCTTTGTCTCAAATTGACTGATCTTCATTTGAATCTAGGCACCTATTTTTCTTTATCTGTATTACGATTAATTTGTTTGTATTTGTTTTATTATTTTTGTTGGTTTCCATATATCTTTTAATTTGCTATTTGTAAATTCATAGTTTGTTTATAGGATATGAATTAGAATATTTAATTTGTTGTTTTTTTAGCCCCTTTCTATTTTCTATAGCTTCCTTGGTACATGGCCCACGTATTGAGCCTATTGTTATTATTTGTATATATTTGTATGTGCCTAATACTTTTTAAGTAACCCAAGATCATTTGTTTTTTTTAGGCACTTGGGCTAATAATTTACAAATCATATGATTTTTTTCTTCTTTCTTTTAAAGAAAAAGAGTGAATCAAACGAGCATGAGAGAATTTTGATAACTATTTTAAGGTACACATTTTAGTTATTATTTCAAGTTTTTGACACACATAAAAAAAAACCTCGAGTACAACGTGAAACTCACAACCGTCGATTTTCATCGCACGTAATCCAACCCTCAAACACACATCTCGAGACACCCTAATCTGAAAAAATAAGAATCCCCTCGTTATCAAATTATATCAATCTCCCTCGAGATCTGAAACTCTTCGTCTCGAAATCAAACCGTTCGATCTTTATCAGAATCTGGGTACGTTTCTATTTATCATTCGTTTTTTAATTCATCTAAATTTATAATAATTTTGTTTCTTGGGTATGAATTAAACATTTTATTATATGTAAAAAAAAATTGTGAAAAGCAGGGCATGAGTTATTTGGATAACTGAGTTATTATTATCACAAAAAAAAAAAAAAAAATGGGCACTTTAGTTTCGGAGAATAATAAGGAGATTATTATAGTAAAGGAAGGGGAGAAAAATGTAGTTAAAGAGTCGAGTGAGGGTGAACAAAGTGGAGGTGAGAGTCTTGCAACTGTAAGCGGTATGACTATAAGTGTAGCTGATGCTGTTCCAATAAGTTGTAGTAGTGGTAGTGGTAGTGGTGTTAGGATTGCTGAAGTTCCTGTTACTAGTAGTAGTAGTAGTGGTATTGTAAGGGTGCCACCGGAGAAAAGGTCGCTGTATAAGTTTGGGCAAAGAACTTCTAACTTTCGTGGAGTTACGAGGTAATTTATTTTGTTTGTTTTTTATTTATATGGTTGGTTTTAGGAAATTTTGTGATGCGAATTATGTTATTTGATTAACAGACACAGATGGACTGGGAAATATGAAGCTCACCTTTGGGATAATACTACTATAAGTGAAGGCCGAAAGCGTAAAGGAAAACAAGGTACAGTTTAGTAGAGAGTTTAAGATGCTTTTTGTGTTGCTGTTTAAGTAAAGCCTAATCTCTATGGTCCAAGTTTGTGTTATTTCATTTAGATAACTAAGTCGAAATGCTGGCTGAGTTTGATATATACCATGATTTAGGATATTAGATTGAAGGCAATGTTTTTTGGGAAAATTTGCATTTTTTGTTACTGAAATAGGGAGTCTTTGTCATGGTAGTTTGATTACTTTGTGATTAAGATGACATATCACCAGTTGCCTATGTGGAGTTGAGGACGTGATTTTTTGTTATGACTTGATGTCATCTCTTGTGGGTAAACCTTATTAGCTAAGCCTATGATTTCCTATTTGCACAGCAAAGTAACGTTATTTTTAAGTGTCAAAGTGAGAATCGCACTGCATCTTGGAATATGGTTATCTGATTGTATTGTCACACCTTGCATTAGATGTAATGATTCTCTGCTGTATATATGTAAGAAAGTACAAGGTACATCAATCGTGGATCTTAGTCGTGGCTTCAAACTAGGATTGCTGATGTTTGCAGCCTGTAAAATATGTAGTTTATATCTAAAGTAACGGTTCTCCTTGTACTGATGGATCATGTATTTGTCTTCTTTTGTCTCATGTGGCAATGACGTTGGCGAACTTGCTACTGCAACTGTTTTCCAGTATATCTAGGTCAGTAATGTTGCCTTGGATCCGGACATACTTATATTGTGGCTTGATTTAATTCTCAACATAGTAGCCATTGTGCATGCATGCAGGTGGATATGAGACTGAGGAGAAAGCGGCGCAGATATATGATCTTGCAGCTCTGAAGTATTGGGGAGCAAATGCTAATACAAAGCTGAACTTTCCAGTGTGTTCCTTGACTGTCTGGTTTTATCCTTCATTTATTTAGCGTTTCTCGGTTGGTGTGCATACTTTATTTGCTTATAAGTAACCACTAGATTTGGCTCTGCATATAAATTGGTGCCAAGGTTGAATACAGTGTGGTTGTTCCCCCAAAAAAGAAGTTTTAGAAAATGGCTGCTACTTGTTCCACTAAATATTGTGAATATATAGTAATGCTTATTTGGAATATAGAAAATCTTGAAAAACAGATTTTAAGTCCGGAACCTGAATTATATATGGCCTCCAGGAGACAAGTTGTTTGAGTATTGGTTTATGAAGCTTTGTGTGTTGCATCTTTGGGAACCATTGAAAAACTGGTAGATAACAAATTTCCCCTCTTTCCTTTCCTGTTTATAGATTTCTAACTATGGGAAAGAGATCGAGGAAATGAGGAGCATGTCACGAGAGGAGTATGTCAATTCTCTCAGAAGGTGATGTAGAGAAGCTTGACTGATTTTGAGTTGTAGTTCTTGGTCCTTGAAATGTTGCAGAGGCTCATTTATGGGTTTCACTGTTGCAGGAATAGCGTTTGTTTTACAAGAGGCTGTTCCATTTACAGAGGAGTGACCAGGTTATTTATTTATTTTTATTCTTATTAATCCGAGTTTCTTTCCTGGTAAGTGTTGGTAATCAAAGAATCAAACGGACCAACCCAGTGCACGAGGCTCCCACGCATGTGGAGATGCCATTTCTGCTGACTGAACGTGTGACCTTTGTGGTCACATAGGTGCAATCTTAACATTACGCCAAGTCCCGCCCTCCAACCCAAAGAATCACTGCAGTTAATTTAGAAGCGTACATCTAACTAGAGATGTAGCTTTAGTTTGAGGGATCTACAACTGAATAGGTAGATTGTGAGTGGTGTATTAATTTGCTAGCGGCAAGCTATGTGTACGTTTATGTGTTTCTAGAGTCTATGATTAAGAAGCTCACTTATTAATGAAACTGCTAGCAGACAAAATGTTGGGCGGAGATGGCAAGCTCGGATTGGTCGAGTCGCAGGTGGTAAAGATATCTACCTTGGAACATATGGTGAGTGTTTTAGTTACACTATCATGCTCTTTTAACTTCTCATAGTGAATCACAGCTGCTTTTTAGAAACTGAATATTTAGAAATTGATTATTGTATTACTATTGTCATTATTATTAGTTTATTTTTATTTTTATTTTTTGTTTTGATCAGACACCGAAGAAGAAGCTGCGGAGGCATATGACATTGCTGCAGTTAAACTTCGAGGCATGAACGCGATCACAAATTTTGACATCAGTAACTACTACAAAGAAGGCACAAAAGAGTTGGATGTTATCCCAATCAAAAGTATGGAAGAAGAAAGTTCCACCATGAGAATCAGATATTTTAAACTCAAACCATAAGAAATTAGTTGTCGTGCTCTGTAGTAGTGAGAGTGAAAGCAGTAGAGACTTGGAAAAATTTGGTCATATTTGTTTCTTTTTTAGGAGAATTTGTGAACGCAGGGAGCTGTTGTAACTAAATTATACATATGCTCTTTAATTTAAACTTTATTACATTGTTGTCTCTATCCCTCTCCCTCTCAGATGATTCGGTTTCAGTGAGGGTTTTCTGTATTAGTAGAGCATGAAAAACTAATCTCTCTATTGAAAACCTACACTCAAACCTCTAAAATCATTCAGATACATGCCCATATGGTAAAAACTGGACTTAATGTTGTACATTTTCTTGTAAGCAAGCTTCTCGCATCGGTAGCCACGTTCCATATTGATTATGGAGCTAAAATCTTTAGCGAGATCGAAAACCCATGTTCAATAGCGAGATCGAAAACCCAAACTTACTCCTATTCAATACGTTGAGAGCTCAGGGAATTTTATTGGATCAGTTTACATTTATATGTACGCTCAAAGCTTGCGCGCGGGAAGTCGCTGTGGGTACTGGTGTGACCATTCATAGTGTAGTTCTTAAGTCTGGATTTGATTATTATATTGATGTAAGAAATTCTCTTTTGAGTTTTTATTCTTCTTGTCAAAGAATCGGAGATGCCCACCGATTATTTGATATGTTTACTGAAGAAAGGGATTTGGTTTTTTGGAATACTTTGATGGGTGGTTATATTAAGATTTCTCAACCGGTTGCAGTGACGAATTTGTTTACAGAAATTTGGATATGGAATAAAATATATTATTGAGTTAAAAAAAACACAGAAAAACAAATCCCATTACTTAATGATTGAGTGTGATAAAAAAAAAAAAAAAAAAACACAAATCAATTTTTCAAGTTTAAAATATCAACATTTTTTTACTATACCATTATTCTTTCACATGTGGCAGTTAAAATAAAAAACATACTTAAATTTTCTTCATGTATAGAAATTCACCCATTAGGTTTAGAGGCCATCATAACTGGGATACGAGAATAATTAATGATCTAAGCATATATGATTATGTCATATATCAACTTCCTCCAAGGTATTCTCTAAGAGGCCTCACCATCACAACCATAGTACAAAATATCATGATATATCATGAAATTTTACAATAAATATCAAGATTTCAACAAAATATATATAAATATTACAATAAGTTTAGAGATATATACAACTACAAATATTAGTGATATTTCAATGATATTTTTAATATTTTATGATATATTGTGATATTTGGCTATATTTTGTTTATATAACAATTTTATTTAATATTTACTATTATATTTTAAATAAATATAAATGATATATCGTGATATATCAAAAAATATCTACAATATTTGTCGATATTTTAAATATATCAACAATATTTGCATATCAAACAATGTAAAATATCCCTAAAAATGGAGATATATCCACAATACATATCAAAAAATTGAGTATCGATAAACACCCATATTCTGATATTTTGTAATATGATCACAACAATATTACCTTGGAAATCGCCCTTCCAATATCCATCAAAATTCATATGAGGCAGAAAAGATAATTTTATGCTTTCCCTCGTGTAGGAACGTGAAAGACTTCTTGCATATTCCCTCATAGGCACAAAATCCACCCATTTGGTTTAGATGCTATGAAGTAACATTCATCTCATATGGGCATTTCAATCTGTTAGAAAAGTAAATGAAATTAGGTTTACAATCTTAGCAAAAGAGCTTCTTCTATGTTTTAACATCAACAAAATTGGGTTTCTCATCGGGAAAAAAATATCAAAAGTATGGAAGAAGAAAGTTCCACCATTAGAATCAGATATTTTAAACTCAAACCATAACAAATTAGTTGTCGTGCTCTGTAGTAGTGAGAGTGAAAGCAGTAGAGACCTGGAAAAATTTGGTCTTATTTGTTTCTTTTTTAGGAGAATTTGTGATCGCAGAGAGCTGTTGTAACTAAATTATACTAGCATGCGAACCGAGTTTTGCGCACCGGTTTTTTTAAAGTAGCCGGTGCACATGTGGTATTTTAATTAAGGAAATTCAGCCCACGAATCATTCTAAGTTGATGCTTAATAGCTTCACGTATATATATAATGTATGTATATGCTCTGTAAGACCAGGTCACTTATCTTCAAGTGAGCAATTATTATATACGCTACCCTGTCCCATAATATATGTTTGGGCTGGAGGATTGAGATTTGATTCAGAGTAAAGCTTCTTTTCCGTGACACAACAATCGATTTTATTGTCAGATTTCTAAATGGATTCATAGATAATTGTCTGAAATAACTCTGGTTCACAATCGTTTTTAGATGAGACAGCGCTCTTTAATACCAAAAGGAATGATGCTCTACTTATATATATATTTAAATTAGATGAGCCTCCCATAAGTTGTTTAATGAAATGCACATCAAGGATGAAGTTTCTTGGACTGCATTAGTTTCGGGTTATGCCCAATTTGGAAAAGCGAACCAGACAATTGACTTATTTGAAAGAATGTTGGACAATGACTTGAAACCTGATGGTGTTACCTTCATTGGTGTTCTTTCAGCCTACAGTAGAGCTGGATTGGTCGAGAAAGGACTCAAGTATTTTCAATCTATGATAAAGGAGCACGTCATTGTACTAATTCACGATCACTTTACATGTATGATTGATCTTTTAAGTTGTGCTGGGAGGTTACAAGAAGCAAAAGAGTTCATAGGACGAATGCCTTTTTCAACCTGATGCAATTGGATGGGCAACCATGCTAAGCTCATGTAGACTTCACTGTAACGTGGAAATTGGGGAATGGGCTACTGACTCTATTAAGATCATTAAGCAGCTTCTGCAGCCTAGTTGTTGTTATATATTCCCACATTTTCGTCTTTATGCTGCCGACATATACCGATAATTTGAGATTTTAAATTTCATATTGAGATATCTCTTGATTCTTTGAGAAGTTAATAATCGAAGAATGATTGCTCATTGCTCGCATGGATGATGACTTAGGTACAGAATGTCTTGATATGCTAATTTCTATCGATGGGCTACTACTGTCTTCATCTTGGCACACTCATGAGCATTACATGTATCCTGTGTTTTACCTTACATGTATCCTGTGTTTTACCTTCTGAATTTGTTGCCATTTTAATTGGGTACTTTTGTTTGCCTTATTGGACTCCACATGGGCATGATACCTGTATTACTTCAAACTACGAGGAAAGTCGAGATACTACCTGTGGAATGTAGTAGAGGTCAGTCTTTGCATCTTGGACTTAAACAGTTGTATATCAGTTTCACCACTATAAAGTATAGGGAGGATGCTCTGAAGGACATACCTATTGACTGCATGGTTTTAGAAAAATTATTGTGGATATTGTTCATCTTCTAAATATATTTGGACGTGATTTATGTATGTCACTTGTCTTGCTCGAGGACAAAGAAAATATTTCTGCAAAGCTTGACAAAAATACTTTGATATGGAAGGTTTCAAATCAGATATCTTCCAGTTTCTACAGTTTCAAGAAGATGTTAAAGGAAGGGAGTTTTGTTCTCCCTGATGCCTCCTGTGTGAGCTTCAGAGAAGTTGCCTTTCCAGCAGTACCAATAGTTACCAGGACAGGGTTCCTTAAATACCTCCTAGCAAGTCTTTCCACAGCTGGTGGCATATATAGTTGCACTAAACATATAAGTAGTTCTGTAAATCCTCTTCTCGTCCAGCTCTTCATTCTCATTCTCAGGTTTCAAATTGCTAGAAGGCATAACATCTAACACCCAGGGCCGGCCCTGAGATTTGAGAGGCCCTAGGCGAGTTCTCAAAGTGGGGCCTTAAGCTTTAACAAAAGAAAGAAAGAAGAAAATTATATAGGCAAAAAAAAAAAAAAAAAAAAAAAAAAATTTATTTTGAAAGTAGGAGAAATGAAATCTAACCCCACCAAGTCACAAACTAATTATATCAAGTAAAATATCATCGAAAATTTCCCGTCTCCACGGTTTAGGCCAAAAATCAGTTATTACATTTGCATAGTCAAGCTCCTCTGCCAAAGCTTTTTCAATAGATAGCATAGCTAATCCATTTAATCTATCTTGGCACATGGTCGATCGAAGGTAAGACTTAATCATCTTCAACTTTGAAAAGCTCCTCTCCTTGAGAAGCAAATCAGAACGGGTATAGTTAATAATATTCTATAAGCAATCCACGCATTTGGAAAGCAACTAGCCCTTAAGTTCAAATGGTTTAGCACTTCAATTGCTTTCTTTGTGTCATCTGGTAAAACTTCTTTCAAGAGTTGCAATTCCAAAAATAACTCTATCCCACAATATCGAAAATGTTGTCATGTTTGAAACTCGCTAAGTTGTCACAAGAAGCCTTTAAACTATCTCTGTTTATAGACTTCAACTTCTCCAAATTAAACAAGAACCCAAAATGTTTCTCATATACTTGAAACTGTTCAAACCTACTCTTAAGAGAAGAAATAGCTTGGTCAACAATAAAAATGAAGTAGTTGACTCTAAATTATTCTTCAAATTTGGTGTGGCACCTCTTTATCCGCATTTTCATCAAATTGTCTCTTTCTACGAATGATACGTTTTTCACGAAAAATAGGCTCAATTTGCATAGCACTTGCAACTTCTTTAGCTTCTATCATTGCTTCTTCAAATCCGGTTTCTCTATACTTTTCAAAAAAAGAAATCAACCTTTGCAGTTCACTAATAGCGACATCAATCTGCATATCTTCAGTTTGTAAGAGTTTGCTAACAACATTAACACCATTCAATATCGTGTGCCAAACAATCATACCAATCAAGAACTCAAAATTCTCAATATCATGTGTGGCTAGAGACTCAGCTTCACTCTTAGTC
Source organism: Coptis chinensis (assembly GCF_015680905.1). Taxonomy (NCBI): domain Eukaryota; kingdom Viridiplantae; phylum Streptophyta; class Magnoliopsida; order Ranunculales; family Ranunculaceae; genus Coptis; species Coptis chinensis. Next base: position 17,529,521 of record NC_141456.1, on the reverse strand, counting down.
TTCGGATCATCACTAGTATCCATTAATTCAACTAAAGCATCTCTTATCTGTGGAGCTTGACTTCTAATTGCTTTAACACTTTCCACACGACTTTCCCAACGTGTTTGTGACAATGCCTTCAAAGTAAGATTGGGACCTCTTTTCACATGTTCTTTGAAAACTTCCCACCGTTTTGTAGAAGAAGAAAACAATGTATATACACGTTGCACCACTCCGAAAAAGGACACAGCTTTAGAGCAAGAGTTAGCCGTATCACACAATGCAAGATTTAGACTATGGCAACCACATGGCGTATAAAAAGCTCTAGGATTTATTTCGAGCAATCTTTTTTGTACGCCTTTGTGTTTGCCTTTCATATTAGATCCATTGTCATAGCCTTGTCCCCTTACATCATTAATATCAAGTTGAAGAGTGCTCAATACTGACTTTCAGCTCATTAAAGAGTCCCAAACCCGATGTATCGCCCACCTTCATAAATTCTAAAAAGAACTCTTCAATCTTAACTGGATTTGTTGAGACATCCACACATCGTATCACCAGCGACATTTGTTCTTCATGGCTTACATCTGGAGTGCAATCAAGAATAACTGAAAAGTACTTAGCCGCTTTAATTTTCTTAAGAATTGCATTTTTCACCTCACCTGCAAAAAAAATTATGATAACTCTTATAGTAATAGAATGTCACGGATTATCTACCCAAAAGAAAATGCATTAATAACGTCACCTGCTAACATCTGAATTAGTTCATTCTGAATGTTGTGGCCAAGATAATAATAGTGAATTTCATGACTTTCAATACGTCGGATGTGCTCTTGCAATATTGGATCAAATTCTGTAATCATTTCAATCATGCTAAAAAAAATGCCGTTGTTTTCTTCCTTAATCTTCTCATTGTCCCCGCGAAATGCCAAAGTATTTTTAGCAAGAGCTTTCACAAGAGCAAGTATCCTCAATAATAGTTGTCTCCAATGTTCTTTTTCTCGATTGATTTGTTGCTGCACACTCTTATCGATTGTTTCATTCTTTCCTAACCTATTTTCTAACTCACACCAACTATTCAAGTGTCTTTTGTGCTCAGCACTTTGTTCATGTTTTTGAAGCTTTTCACCAAGATTTTTCCAATTTGAACATCCTTCACTATCCAATTGAGAAAGCCTTCCTCGTTGCTTGAATAACTTACAACAAAAACAAAATACCCTGTCTACCGAATGAGAATAAACAAGCCACTTTCGATCCTGCTTCAAACCATTATCCATACGTCGCACGTAGTGAAAGGTTGAAAAATGTCTACCCTCATCATCTCTAGGAAAATCAGTAATATTGTCTCTTATTGGATCTTTTTCGACCAAGAAATCCCTATATTTCTGATCAATCTTATCCCAATTTGCTGGATCAAAATAGTTTGTCGGTCCATATTCTCCATTCTCATTCATAGCTTCATTAGGTTCTTCTTGACTTTCAATATTCATTGTCTCTTCATCTTCAGCATTTACTCTATCTTCTAATTCAACATTATTCATCTCCTCTTTAGCTTCAACATTTGATCTTTCTTCAAATTCATCATTCCCCCTCTCGTCATGTTCCATATTCACTATATTTTCAAGCTCCTCATGCGCAACATCTTCATTAGAAGTCTCTATTTGTCCACTAGTAGAAAGAAATTTAAGAATACTTCCCGTCTGAGATTGAGCAAGTTCTTCTTGTTTTTGCTTCTTTTTTCTCTTAGCACTACCGATGGATATTTTCTAGCTACTCATGATACTAACCACTCAAAGAATTTCTGAACAACAAAGACTAGCAAGTCGGACAACTAGCTTAGAATACTTTTCAAACTTTTGAGTCATTCAAAATATAGCATATATAAAAAGCGAAAAATTCAATCAAATTCATGTAAGATTATTGCTATGAAAAATTCAATCAAATTCATATAAGATTATTGCTACAAACAATTCAATCAAATTCATCCAATTTAAAAAAAAAACAATAAATAGAGAATTGAGAAGGGTTAAGAGAACATACAAAGCATGTATATTGGGAGCACCTCTGCTAAGCGTAGTAATCTTGTTTGTAACTCCTCAAAGACTAGGTTCTCTCTTCTATTTATTTTTTTTTTTTCTCTGTTTCTTTTAAACTAACCTTAAACCCTTAGTTTTTTTTTTTTTTTAGAAAATACCGAAATAGGAAACCTCCGGGAGACCGAATATAACCGTAAGTTTTGAATTAGTTTTGTTTTTTGTTGGTGACCCGAATATAACCCGTAAGGTTTGAATTAGTTTTGTTTTTTTTGTTGGTATCGGGCTTAAATCGGTTAGGTCAATTGGTTTTGGGTCAATCTAATATTTGGGCTTTTATTTCTTTAAATCAGTTGGGTCAATCTAATATTTGGATATAGGCTTTATTAGATAGTGGGTAGAGAATTAGGGGCCTTTTTTTTTGTCAACAAGTGGGGGCCCTAGGCGGTCGCCTAGTTGGCCTTGCCCCAGAGCCGGCCCTGCTAACACCCCAACAACCTGAGGCTCAAAACCCACGTCAATCATTCTATCAGCTTCATCTCGTACCACATAATTACACTGATTCAAAACCGTATACTGCCTCTCCAAACAATCAATAAGATGACCAGGAGTCGCAATAACAACTTCACAACCCTGTCTAATCTTAAACCCCTGTTCCTTAATCAACTGCCCACCAACAATAGACACAACCTTAATACCCAAATAATGTGCAAACTTAATAGCCTCATCCTCAATTTGTTGTGCAAGAACAGCATAAGGACCCTCAGCCTGCATAAAAGAATCAACAATACATACCTCCCATTTTGTCCCCAAGCCCTAAAGCAGAAGCGAGTTTAGGCAAATCCTTTCTCGAAGGATTCTCCATTACCAACTTTCTCAAAAATTCCAGATCAAACTTAGAAACAATTCCGAACCCAACCACCACCTGCAAAAGTAGCAACCTCAACATGCCCAACTCCACCATTACCTTTCTCACTCTGAATCTTCGCCTTCCACTTCTCCACAACACTCAAAGCTCTCTTCGCTATCTTCCCAGCAACAGGCATTGTCTTATCCTCATTAGGAAACAAAGCTGAAATAACCGTCCCAGGCCACACGCCCACCTTCTATCCGAAAGCCCAACTTTAATAACATCCTTCTTATCAATATACTCCTCCACAACATCCAAAACCAATCTCGGCGAATCCACCTCTTCCCCAACCGCAGATCCAATCTCACTCCTTAATACGTGGCACACCTATACAAGACATATATACAGATGCACACACTAAATCTCCTAAAACTTATATACAGACTACGAAGAAAAGTAGTCTTAATACTTATTTTCCTAAAACCCTCTGGTATAATGAAACAATGTTCTTAACATATTGGTGCACAGTAGTTAACATCCTGTATAATGAGATCGCAAAGAACTTTCAATTAAGTGGAAGACAATGAGCAAATAATGAGTTTAATGTACGTATAATATCCCTTTAAATAACAAAAATATATAAGTAAAACAACTTCAACATATAACTTGAGTGCATTTTCGTATGTCGTCCTGCACTCCTTCGTTTATGTCATGACTCTATTGATGAGAAGCCTTATGAATTCAATCAATCTTGTAGTAAGAATAATTTTAAATCTCATTATTTATTATTTCAATATTTTATTTCCAAGTATTAGGGAATGAGTATGTTACTTGAATTTCTACACATTGTTTTTTGGCATTTGGTTCTTCATCCTTTTGTTTTATTTTGATGCCTTGTTTTTAAGATAGTAATTGAATAGGTTAGTAGTAGAGCGAAACGTTAGCTATGACTATTACTAGGGTATGAAAGGAAGCTAAAGTTTCACAACTTGCTTAGGCAATAAACTGCAACAGTAAAATTTTAACAATGCATTATAACCAACAATAAAATTTGTACTTACCTTTTCAATTTTGTCTAATTTTAGGACGGTTAATGAGCTATCTTTTCCATTTTCACAGTTGTACTTTGTTATTCTGACTTCAAATTCATATTCTTTGCCAATTGGTTTTTCTAATATTTCAGAAACCAAGTCGAAGCCATTTTGCTGCATAGAATATTTTAATATCATCGTGCAAGATTTTTTGTAAATAAATGTAATTTTAAAGAGTTAAAGCTAATTAATACCTGTTTCTCAATTCCAATAGTTCATCTAAAGGACGTTGCAACAAATATTCGGCATCATCATCAAACACTGTTATCAACTTTTTGCATGTTGAATCTTCTATTTCAAATTGGACTTTGTACCTGCATAGAATGTAATTACTTTAGTCTCTATGATAATATTTGTAATCTTTTTAATAATATTTGTTACAATACCTTTTTGTTGGTTGTTTCATTGAAATGGAGCAATAATCACACCACCATTCTGGATATTTTAGTTGTAGTTTTCTTCTGCACTGGTCGCTTTCACAACAGTTGTAATGCCAATTGTATTTGTTGTAAATATCTGATATTTTGGCTTTAAATTTGTACCTTTTCCCCTATACATTGATAATTTCAAATTTTGTTAAACAGTAAAACAATAATTGAAAAGTAGAATTATACATGAACTTGGATAAAGGCAGGAACTTACCACTGATGAAGTACTCATTAGCAATGTATCAATTTCTTCTAAATTTTTCACTCGAATTGCCTCTGTTGCATAGGTAGATGACTTTTTTCTTGAAATTGGCAACACTGCTCGTGGATTGTTTGAACTGCATTTTACATGAGAGATATGTCATAAACTTTAAAGTATGTATATGATTTTTTCTTGTGAAATAAGTAATAGTTACCTATTATTTAATGTACGAGCATCATATGTTCCCAAGTTTATATACACCTTTGTCGCCGGGGTTGCTTGGAGTACATATTTACCTGAAGCCCAATAACTTTGTACACTAGCCAATATGCCGGCTAGTGGCCGGCTTATTACATTAATAGTTGATTAGCTCGAGCACAATAACAGATTATGAAGAAGTTATGAAGAACGCACATCCTTAACACTATTAGATAATATTACTAAGTAAAATTGCTTTTTCTTGGAGGAGGGGTTTTAAGCCATGCTTCTTATATTTGCGCTCCGGAATCCAACCAAAGTTTTGAAATTGTTTTGGGCATATAAGCATATTTGTGATAGGACGTGCCATTTTTTAAAGTTGACTTTGGATAACATGCCATAATTGCATAGAAACATTATTGATAGGACTGGTTTTCCTTTCCAACTCTTGAATTTGCTTTTAAGAGATGGCAAAACATGGTGCTTGCATATTAGCATTGGGCCACCATTGGTACACGGTACACATAAGTTTTAGTCTAGGAATTGATAGCTCTGTTGTCCTACCTGCCCCTTGATGTACGTGCAGTCTTGAATCATTTGGTGTTGTGAATTTCCTTGGAATATAAGACATAATACCAAGCAAAAGGGAAAGCTAGGAGTTCAGACTAATGACTTAAAAAAATTAAAATTTTCAACCGAAACAAAAGGAAATGGGTAACGTTCCAACCTTATATGAAAAATGGCTTGAGAGTAATGGGTTTCTTCACAGTAGACCTGTCATATATGGAAAATACTGGATTTTTTTTTTTTCCGATAAATGAAAATACTGGATTCCAACAAAAGTATTAACACTTTCAATTACAACATAAGTAAATATTGATTATTAAACCCTATAGGATTACAAAATGATCGTCAACCATGAATCAACTTTGACAATTAAAAAAATCATCATGAAATTATAACCATGACACCCTGCTATGTTCATTAGAAACCTCACTGGAGGCCTTACTATACAACGTTAGTATTTTAACCAAATGCTTCAGCTGTCTTCTGCGGTTTTCTCCACCAAAGCATGTTGTTTCGTGGCATCAACTATTTCCTTTTCATTATTCTTTCCCACCCTGCTACCTTCTTTCCATTGCATGTCAGTAACACTGGTTGCTTCCTTGTGAATTGGTTTGATGAATATAGTAGCGACGTCAACCAAATATAGGTATAGCTGCAAGTTAAATACACAACAAAAGAGAGCCACAAAAATTACATCCAAGAATCCTGATGTTTAGCATTGCTAAAATCCATCTACGAAAAAAAAACAATGTTATTTCTTTGCTGAATTTAACTACAATATTTTCAAAACCTAAACCAAAATGAACATCCAAAAGACAATATTGAACAATTTGAAATATGAAAATCAGTCGTCTTATAACTCAAAACTCTAACCTACGACAACAAATTAAATTCATGTTGGTGATTAGGTATATGAATGTACTAATAATAAAGTGTATCTCTCAGTGTAGTCTGTGGTAGACCTAACCTGTTGTGTATTGGGCCTGAAAACCAGATGATCGGATCAGAGAGCATATGTAGTTGTCTGAGTGCACTTTGTATACTTGAAATTCTTCAACCTTTGTGTCCAAGAAGTTCTGTAGAAGAGAAGATATGTAAAATTTTTGAAAGAAGGATTTTGGTCCCAACTTGCTTTTCGTCCCAACTGAAAGAAAAATCATCATCGTCTGCACCAAGAGTGTGGCCATTGGACTGGATGTATGCCAAGTATGAACTGTTTTGTGAAGTGTTATGAAGCCATGATGCACCGCAGAGAAGCCCATCCTGGTTAGAAATTGAAGTTAGTCATGTTATAGTAAGTTTTTGTGGGGATTAAAATGAAGGGTCTGAACTTTGATGGTAAGTGTTACATGATATCCTGAATAAGAGCAGTAAAATGGGCACGCCACCCCAAGAGAGTCACTATAAGAGCCCCTGTACCTATCCGCAAAATCAAACACCTGCATCAGTACAATTATAAATGTCATGAAACTTGAGGAGGTTAAATAAAGTTTCACTTTTCTCAATAAATCATAGTTTAGGAGATTTTACTTTCATTGCAGTCTGAACTCTGAAGTAGTTTGGAAGAGTACGAAGTTTTGGAGTCTTTGAACACAATTGACGCAGCTGCCAATGCAGCAGCAGTCTCTGTTGCAACATCCGAGCCTGGGTTCTGATTTGACATCTTGTATGCAACTAAGCCTTGCGTGGTGTGTCCATGTCTTCAGGTCTCTCCCAGCTTCGATGATCCATGTTGGGATCTCCCACCTGTGTAAGCAACAATCAAACTGTTTTAATTTGTACTTCAAAAACTTAGGAGTTTCAGAATTCAGAGTACAATCTTATCTTTCCATTTGCTATTGAGGTAGCATAAGGTGATTTTACTATAGGGCTTCGTAGTCTATGTCTCTGCTATTTTATCATTAGTTGGAGGAACGAATTGTTGAGCTCACTTGGACGTATAAAGTGTTCTCGGTAAATGCGGAGCAACATAAACTAAGCATCCAAGTAAGCTGCATTAACCAAAATATCATATTGAAAGCCATTTTCAAACTAATTAAAATCATATGTCCATTAAGGAGCCAGATTTCTATCAAGTATATGTGTAGGGGTGAGGGAATGTGGTACTTCTATCAAGTATATAGTCAGATTTCTAAAGCAGGAAGTGGAACATGCTTTGATTGCGGAAGCAAACAATCAGCTCATCAGTTAATGTTCATCACTGGAAATGGTTAACTATTTCTCAAATGAATCCAAAAAAAAAGTATCTCCTATAAATGAAAATGGTTTTCTTGTCACAAAAAGTCATGCAATTAGATATTATCCCTTTCTTGAGGGTGATTCCTACACATGCAAAATTTTGGAAAATTTTTACTCAATAGAAAGGGTCACCAAAAGAATGTATTCACAAACCCACCAGTACCCTAAATTTCATACGATATTTTACTGATAGGATTCTAATTGTAGTATGTATGTCAATATAAACCTAAGTGCACACACAAAAGTAGGTGTTTTTAGAGGTCCAAGCACATAAGAATATAAGATACACTATGATTGAAGAGTTGATATATGTAAAACTCATTATATTATATCATAGCGAGTACGTGCCAGTCTTCAAATCATTCAGAAGGCTAAAGTTATAATGTGCCTAGATTTTTTATAAGACATTTGTTTCATTTGAAAAACATATACTTAATAGTTATACATGCCTACTTGCCATATAAAAATTTTCCTTTTTATTTTTTTTTAAAAAAAAGGAAGTTCACAACTTAATTCTTTTGACATTCAAAAAGCCAATTTAAAATGTTTCATAAGCAACATTCAAACTGCAAATTTTACCTGATTCACTTGACATGGGTAAAACCAATAGGGATATACAATCAATGTACTAATAATGATCCACTTTATTATTTCAAATAATGATTCATTTTGCTACATTATAATGCACACAATAAAAAAGACGTAAACCTTCGAAAAAGAGAGACAGAGCACACACCAACACACCAACAAAGCAAGCTCGAATGGACCATCTCAAAGACTCGTTATTTATGGGAACAGAATCTCGAACCTCACATAATATTGATCCTTTATCCATGCAATTTCAAAAATGAGACGAATACATGTATTTACTGTTCAACTTTTCAGGACCCTAAATCAAAATAACAACATGATTAACAACGAATCAAAACAACATTGGGAACTTAACTGATGGACCTTGAATTTACCCCATCATTTGGGAACTTAACAAAATGAGAAATTAAATCCATCCATCTAACATAAACACAGAATTTCCCTTTGACATATTTGTGTTTTAGTACGATAATTAACTCTGAGCAACAACATCGAAGAATAAGTAAGCCACAATAAGATATCCCCTTCTCCAAAGCTTCCACGCCATTTACTATACTAATTCTCTTGATTAAGAAACTAAGTAACTCTTGACCATTGCTTTCTTCACAAACATAGTATGTGATTCATAGTCCTAGTTGTTAGTTTTACTCATAGACTTTCTGCTTAATTTGAGACTAAAAAGATAATTTGCTATCAGACACCGCATAAAACCATCATTACATTCCAATATTCCAACACCAATTAGAAATAGATCTAATTCATCTCAATATTCCAACTTCAAATGAATAATATCTAATTCAAGCAAGAAGCTGAAGTTGAAGAATGAAAAAGGACTTACCCTACTTTCAAGCTAGGCGAATATAAAGTTTTCCTTCAAGAGATGCAAACACATTGGAAGAGCGTTTACCAATGGATACCATTAGAAGAGCCGTATAATTTGCAAAAAAGGGTAACTACATGTTGATATCTTGAAATTTTGTTCAACACTATATAAACTTACTTAAGGACTTCGATCAAGAATGGTTCAAAACCCTCAGAACTTTTATGGAGTTTGTTAACACAAACGAACACTTTAGGTCCAGGAGTCATGGAAACTTTTGTTGGGAGGCCTCCATTTCTCTATAAATAGTTGAGGATCACCATTTAAGCTATCTTAGATTTACAAATGGGTAGTCTCCTTTCTTGTTTGGTCTCTAAGACTAAGTAGAATTGAGAAATCGCAACAAAATTGTAATGTTTTTACTTTTCATACAGTTAATACAAATTCCACTTACGAAAAAAAAAAGTTGCTAACACAACAAAACTATTAAATTATAGGGCAATTAAAACTCCAAATTCATTATCGTGAATTTGGACAAATGAGCAAAAACTTACAAACACCGTGCACAGTTCGGTTAAACGGAAAGTCCGGTTTACCAAGTTAGAATTGCGAGAACCCATTTGCAGATAACCTAAAAGGTTCATTAAAGTAAATTCACAGTTTCAAAGAAAGGTTTGGGTTGATAGTAACCAAAATCGAAATTCTAGCTCATCAATTGCACATACAAAGAACATTATGAACAACCAATATAATGGTAAATGAACCGAACATGACCTATATTGAAAGAATAACCCCAAATTAAGATCTAGAAATAAATAATCTATTCAAGTTTCACAGCAAATATCTTTATAAAACTATCAAATGGAAATACACACTTGGAAAAAATATCAAATAATGGAAATATTAAGAACCTGTTAAGTGAACCAAAAGCAATCTATTATAACTTAAAACAGAGCAATTTAAAGAAATGGGTAACTGAAAAGGGAAACTATGAAACAAAATGATATACTGGGAAATGCTAAGAGTTACAAAAGAGAAACTACTTGAAATGCGCAGTTTCAAGCTTTTAAGGGAGAGAATGTACAGACATTTTCTTTCCGACCGAAATGTTTAAGCCATGAGAGTATTCATAAAGCATAATCTTTGGAGATGGAGAGATTTAGGACTTTTTAAAGGGAAAAATAGAAAAAGGAATCTCCCCATAAAACCCTCGCTTCCTACAACTCGAAAACACGTCAACTTAATTCAATACTATTTCAAAATCAAACAACAATCACATTAGGATTATCTAACTCAAATATATCATGAAGCCCCAATTAAAGAAAGAGCTCAATAGGTAAAGACATTATCTCCGATTGGAACCTATATACTAACATTCAAATTTGTTCCTTAAAGTCACAAGCCAAAGCACTTTGGAAAGCATTGAACTATATTAAACAACATAATATCCAAAAGAATGTGATGCATGTGCTATCAATAACTTCTTGAATCTTTGGAGTTTTTGGAAGTTTTGGTCGCTTTTAAATGAATTGGAAATGAAGGTAATCCTCATCAAGGAAAGTTGACTTCTTAGTATAACGGATCTTAAGTGTACGTCGTCTGAAGATATTTGAAATGAAAACATGACATGGCTAAATCTATCGTAACATTTAGCTGGAAATGAATACCAGTTCCTACACTCGGCATTTAAGTATTCAAACAGGGTATTCATCTTGCGGGTGACCCTAGACATCCAAAAATCTTTAAAAAATCTGAATTTAGCTGGAAATGAATAATGGTTCCTACACTCAACATTTAAGTATTCAAACAGGGTATTCAACTTTGGTGACCCTAGACATCATATGGGAGGACAATCGTCATTACGTGGAATGATGAACTTCGAGGGAGCAGCGGAACACACGCTTGGCAAAGTACAATAAGCAAGTAGAGGAATGGCTGTGATAGGGTAAATAGTGGTGTTGATATATGCAAATCTCGAGCCGTTTCAACCTTCCACCATAACCATACCATATTGGGGCAATGTCTCTTGAGGAGAATTTCAACGAAACCCGAGCCCACGAAAGAACTTGATTCAGACGATCCGAAAGATTAATAGGAGCCAGACCCTTTAAAGGTGGGGGATGAGGCATGTAGTATATTGATCACCAACCACGGGCATGCATTTTGAATCCTGTTAGAATATCTTCATGTAATGAAACCATAGATCCATCCAATCTGCGAGAGTCCAAAAGTTATCGAAAACTTTAAAGGTAGAGCTATTTAAGTGAACATAGAGAACCAAAATGTTTTTAGTATGGATAAATGTATATTCCATATGAAGAAAGAACTAAGCAAGATCAACTACAAACGCGTGAAGCCATTGAAGCCAAGATACCTCCCTTCCCCAACCGACTTGTCCTCATAACCACAAATGATAACATGGATAGCTTCTTTAAAGAGAGTCTTAGGAGATCTTGGTGAGGGACACCACCATGTTCCATAAGAGTCGATGCAACAAAAACAGTGAGGCCCAAATCTTTTCTCCAGCTCATCTCGTGACATGAGCGATGACTTCTCATCATCAAATCTAGCACCTAATTATGATAGCAGAGAAGACTATCCATTCAGCATCTCAGTAGAAGCAATCTCTTCTTCTTCTTCTCCCAGATAGAGATTTTAGAGATGTAGCCGCTTTTGAGGGTTTTTTTTTTTTTTTTCAGAGAATTTGCATTGTTACACCGAAGACCTCCTCTTGTTCAGGAGTCAAATCAGCAGGTTTCCCATTGTAAATCATCTTCACTCCATGACCTTTTTTCTGTGTGTCAGAGAGACTTGAAACTTCAATAATGTTGGTAAGGTTATTGTAATAGTTTGATTTAATTTTGGAAGAAGAATAAGAGAGAGTTTGAAGAGATGATTTTTTTTTCTAGAGTTGCAATTGAAAAGAGATTATGGAAAGGGGTTTTGTTTTTTATCTATTTTGGTTTGTACAATTGAAATAGGCAAAAAAAGGCGTATAATTCCTTTTTTTATGCCGAATTATTGTAAAATATGATGTGTCAGTCTTAGAGAAAAAAAGGGGGCTGACGTGGGTCACTGGGAGCATTTTCCACTACTCAGTATTAATGGTCTTTGATTAGCACATATCACTCAAATTTATTGAATGTATATATTTAGATAGATGTACCTGAGAACAATCTGACTGTTGTTGAAGTTACAGTTATAATATCTCTTGGGCCATTTTTTATTAGGACTTGTGGTATTTGTTTAATCCGATCTCCTCATAAAGTAATTTCCAAGCATTCCATTCTAACAACAAATAAGGGAACAAAGTTCAAAATATACCATTGGTGATTAGTTGGTTTATTAAATAGTAGAGTATCATTAATACGAAAAAACATACCTCTCATTATCAATGTAGATTGATTTTTTATCTGATTGTCCCATTCTTGTGTGAACATTTTTTTGCAATTCACCGATGTTGTTGTAGAATCCAATGACATCTGAATAAGGTTAACTTTATTGGTAAGCCTATGAAAATTTTACCAATAAACGAACTAATGTACTTTGAAAAAAAAATGTTAGAATTACTAGTAAGAAATTTGTCTTGCTTATCTCGTGGGGCTAATTTCTTGAAATCGACAAAGCTAAATAGTTGTCATGGAATTGATGTTTCATTTGAAATATTCCTCATGGTTGTATACTTCTCAAATGTTATCTTGTTTTTATTGTTCACAGGACAGTAAGACCTAACGTTTTTAACAGTGAATTTTTCCAAATGTACCATTGAACCATCTTGAACTTTTTCCTTAAGCTATGGATAGATCTCCATAGGTATAGATGCATTGATTTGGTCACCCTGTATGAATGAAAAAAATAATAGATATAAATCTTAAAGTGATAAAAGAGATGTTGAATAAGTGTGGTGCTTACTTTTTCGTTAATAAGGATCATATTCTTAATTACTATATCCTTACTTAACAATGTCTCATTTCCAACCAGATAGTGGTCTCAGCTTCTATCAATATATTCTTACTCTGAGCTTCAAATTCATAACTGACTTGGTGACTTGCTTTATCAAATTGTAATGAGTTGTCATGTCTAAATGCTGCAACATTATATAATGTTAGATCGACCGAGAACATATAAGTAGGAGATTATCTTTTCAAAGTTAATATAATTAACTAAAAAATAAATATAAAATGAAAACAAAGGTATGTCCAATGAAGTAGTAAAACTATAGTGATTTCAAACACTTGGCATATATAGAAAATGGGTGTGTATATTCCACTCTCCTTGTAATTTTATCCTCCGTTTTAATATTCCACAGAAAACATGTCTTTCGTGCTTAAAGTCTGTTGTACAAGTAATTTGCAAGCAAACGAACTAAATGCTGAACAAAGTCTCAGTCACATGAGAGAGAAATTTTCCTCAGTACTTGAAGTTACAGCAGACAAACTTGTCCCAAGTCTCCACTGTGGTCTACTGGTTGTTGGGCTTATGCTACAGATCTTGAAACACTTTTCTTCTTTTTCTCTTCTATTTGATTATCCATTGAATCTTATTTTTATTGCTTACAATGATATTGTTCCTAGCTAGGTCGGTCATCTATCTGGAATTCCATCTCTTATTTGGTTTCTGGTACCGGTTTCAGTTCCTTTGTTCAAATCAATGTCTATGTCAGACATCCCTTTCCGGTTGTCCTGTCCTGTTCAATCCGTTCTTCTTCTGTCTGAGGCAAAGGCGAACCCCTCAAACGGAAATGCCCAGAACAGAAGAGTCGCAGCCCTCAGCTATTATTCAAATACGGTATCACAACATTAACATACTGATCACACCTAATATCAATGATTAAAGGTATACTCTTCTTTTTGAAGGAGTTTTTATGTGGTTTGACAATTTTGCTTAGTGCATTATTGAAATTTCAATAGATGGGACTCGAGAGAAAATAAGTATAGTATAATCTCATAAAGCTTAATAGTCTCTCTAAGGAACTCCAGGAAGCATACACCTATTTATGACTGTTGCAAACCTCCAAGTTTTATTTAGGCGAGACCTAAAAATAGAGGACGTAGATTTAAACAGAGAAGAAATTACGCTCAAACTCTAATCTTGACATCATTGAATTGTGTTTGATCCAAGCCAAAAATCTAGAACATCTCATATCTTGGATTGACATTTAAAAATTCCACGTTAACTTTGGGAGCCCATCTAAAACTTGTAACAACTCCAAAAAAATAGTTTCTTAACTGTGCCACTCTGGTAATCAATCCAGGCCTTAGGAGCCTGATCACAGTCCTTTTGAAAATTCAACATATTTAGAATATTTAGAATTTAGAGTAACATATTTAGAGCCCAAGTCCTGCTTCCTAGTTAATTGTCACTCTGGTAGCCAATCCAGGCCTTAGGAGCCTGATCACAGTCCTTTTGAAAATTCAACATATTTATAATATTTAGAATATCTCAGAATATTTAGATAGAATCAGTACTTTACTTGGTCACAGTTAGACGTATGCTTACAAAAAGGTATGTATGAAGAAACTTGGACAGAAGTTTATCGAAAAAAAAAAGAAACTTGCTTGGACAGAAGAAGACCTTCTCAGTTCTCATAATGCATAACTTTTGTGGTTAGGGGTGGGTATAAATTCTTTCAGGTCTACAGGCAACCCTTGCTGTTAGTCTGGTCGTACTTGCGCTGTTACATAATCCTTGTTATGCACCACTAAGTCTATACAATATAATGCTATGGATCTATGATCATGTTGACAAATTCTAATCATACTTTATCTCTCTCCTTTAAATAACGCACCCCCAGTTACAATAAAATTCATACGTTGTTTTTCGTTTTTCCTGTTTTGCCCTCGCCAAACACTATTATTACAATTCATGCCATATCCCATGTCATCCGAAATTTTATTGGAAATTCCGGACAAATTTTCATACTATTAGTACAACCTATGCTATCTGAACGTTTGACAATTTCATCGAAAATTCCGGACAAATTTTCAGATAAAATTTAACATATTTAGTCTAAATTAGTGGTTTAGTGGCATAGTTAGCAATTCGTAATACGGCAAAAATTCGATGCGGAAAATATTCGAATAAAATTCGAGCTTCGATAAAAATACGTTTTTTTAATTCGGATTAAAAAAAAGGAGACGGCAAAAGTTCGGGTTCGTAAGAAATTCAAATATAATACCAAGCTAAAAATAAAAAAATACGATAAAATTTGACAACATACTTAGCAAACTTATAGTGACAATACGAACAATTTGAGAATTGCGAACTATGGTTAGTGGGACCTCCTTACATCTAGAGCAACAAATCGGGTTGCGAATTTAAATTTTTAATGATCGATTCAAATTTGAATTTTGGAATCGGAGTTTTTTATTAACCCGATTGATTTCGGTTTCGGATAAGTTGCATAAAATAAGTGTGAAAAACAATAGGCACATTGCGCGTGCCAGAATAGATTTCACGCTCATCGAGCGTGCCTAGAATGCTAGTGTTATCCTTATTAGCAGCAACCCACTTTTGATACTGTTTCAAAAAAACCTTATACCTCTCAAGAATATATATAGAGACATTGAGGATACAAGAAAACGACATTATTTGATTTCGGAATTGGTGTTTGATTTCAATTGCAAGAGAACATCAGTGTTTGATTTGGATTGCAAGAGATAAAGGAGGAATGAATAAATAATAAGAAAAGAAAAGGAGGAATGAATAAATAATAAGAAAAGAGACCCGCCTCTCAGATGATTCGGTTTCAACGAGTGTTTTCAGTAGAGCATGAAAAACTAATCTTTCTACTGAAAACCTGCACTCAAACTTGTGAAATCATTCAGGTACATGCCCATATGGTAAAAACTGGACTTGATGTTGTACATTTTCCTGTAAGCAAGCTTCTCGCATCGGTGGCCATGTCCGATATTGACTATGGAGCTAAAATCTTTAGCGAGATCGGAAACCCAAATTTATTCATGTTCAATACTATGCTTAGAGGCTATTCAACAAGCGGAAAACCAAAACAAGCTTTGCTCCTATTCAATACGTTGAGAGCTCAGGGAATTTTATTGGATCAGTTTACATTTATATGTACGCTCAAAGCTTGCGCGCGTAAAGTGGCTGTGGGTACTGGTGTGGCCATTCATAGTGTAGTTCTTAAGTCTGGATTTGATTATTATATTGATGTAAGAAATTCTCTTTTGAGTTTTTATTCTTCTTGTCAAAGAATCGGAGATGCCCACCGATTATTTGATATGTTTCCTGAAGAAAGAGATTTGGTTTCTTGGAATACTTTGATGGGTGCTTATATTAAGATTTCTCAACCGGTTGCAGTGACGAATTTGTTTACAGAAATGCATATTAATGGTTTCGATGTTACTGCCACCACGGTCCTCACCGTCTTATCGGCATGTGGCGACTTGCGAAATCTCTGGGGTGGTGAAGCTGTCCATGCGTATTGCATTAAGAGAAGGTTTTGTTCCGAGCTGAATGTGGTAACAGCTATTGTTATGATGTACTCCAAAAACGGATGTATGGGTACTGCAAGGAAAATATTTGATGGGGTTTTAAAGAAGGATATTGTTTTGTGGAATTGCATCATAGAAGGGTATGCAGGAAATGGTCTTTTGGAGGAGTCGTTGTGTTTACTGCAACTAATGAATCTGGAAAAAGTAAAACCTAATTCAGCGACACTGGCAGGTGTTCTATCAACTTGTGCCTCATCTGGAGCCCTGGCTGTTGGCGTGAGAATTCACGAGTATATTGAAAAAGCGTCACTGGGTTTGGATGAGGTTCTTGGAACAGCTCTCTTGGATATGTACTCAAAATGTGGGTCTGTCGAGAAGGCTGCTGATATTTTTGAAAGTATGCAGAGGAAAGATGTGAGATCCTGGACAGCAATGATTACTGGTTGCGGTGTTAATGGGCTGGCTTGGGAAGCCATTCAGCTTTTTGAGAGGATGCAGGTAATGGGAGTGGTGCCTAATGAAGTCACCTTTCTGGCAGTGTTAAATGCTTGCAGTCATGGTGGTTTGGTGCGCGAGGGGAAGTTGTACTTTGAGAAGATGATTCGAGTATATGGCTTTTCACCGGGCATTGCACACTATGGCTGTATGATTGATCTCCTGGGTCGTGCTGGATTGCTAGAAGAAGCTTATGATCTCATCAAGAGCTTGCCCATTGAAAGGGATACAACAGCATGGCGTGCATTACTTGCAGCATGTCGTGTCCATGGACATGTTGAATTGGGAGAAACTGCGAGGAGAACATTGATGGAGTTGAATGATGAACACCCTACTGATTCGATTCTTCTATCCAGTTCTTATGCCATTCATGGAAGATGGGATGATATTACCAAAATAAGGGAAGAAGCGGGGATGAGGAAAGAAGTTGGATGGAGCTCAATAGAGA
This sequence comes from Coptis chinensis, assembly GCF_015680905.1. Classification (NCBI taxonomy): domain Eukaryota; kingdom Viridiplantae; phylum Streptophyta; class Magnoliopsida; order Ranunculales; family Ranunculaceae; genus Coptis; species Coptis chinensis. The sequence goes on along the minus strand of NC_141456.1, from coordinate 17,512,127 downwards.
TGGATAATTGAGATCAAGCGATGTGGTTGAAAACTCTGAAGACAATACATGCTTTGAAACTGCGTTCAGAAACATATATCAGCTCACCGAGTGATTTTCTTCACAGAATAAACTGGATGAGTTGAAGTTATTAAAGAGCATGAACAAGCAAACACAGGATTTATTTGCTAGACAAACCATAATCTGATGTATTTGTTGTTGTTTGAGTCTCTCATAATAAGGTATCAGAGAGGAACAACCAACATCATATCGACTTGTGGCATAATCCAGAGGAGCTGATAGCCTGATACAATAGCTGAATAGAGAATCTTCTCATCGGCTGACATTTAAGATGTACGCACTGAACATTTACTTAACCTGGAACTTATTCTTGCAGTAATAGAACTGTACAGTTGCATCGTTTTAGCATCCATAGGCTCCACCGAGCTATAGTTCCAAATTTGTTACCTAAACTTTAATTTCATTTTACAAATTTGTTAGCTTAAGTTCCACTTAACTTTCAAATTTTGCATGACGGTACTTTGGTAGCTGATGCAATAGAAGATACCAGTAGTCGTGGAGAACAATTTAGATAAGCTGATGATACACTGATGACCCTGGATATCATTGAAGTAGCAATAGTTTGTGTGTGTCGGGGGTTGGGAATTTTCGATACCCTCCACACAAATTATTGCAGGTAAAATTTTGACCGATTGGCTGTGCTCGTTTTCCTCTAAAACTTTCCATGTGAGTGTGAGCTAAAATGTCGGAAGATTTTGAAGTATGTAGGCACATCTCAAGGTGTTGTACTTGCTAGGTGTTTCTACCTCCAAATTCCTTCCCCAGGAGATGCATACACAGATCAAACTTTTGCAGTTTGAAAAGACAGCAAAGTTCATACTAAATTTGCACCACTTTGAGCAATTCTTTTTCGTGGTGGGACATCTATTTGAGCATTTGCCGCATGGCCTGGTAACACGGTAACACCTAAGAACAATTTGCCTCTTTTAGTAAATTTAGCCATTTAGGAATCAAACTTCCGTAGTTTGGGTGAGGTAGTAGAAATCTGACTGAATGTTATAAGACAGTGGACTGTAAATAGAAGATTGGAAAGTATTGCCGTGCTCGTGGTCGAATTGAAAATAGGGTACCCTTGCAAATATAGACAACTTTCCCTGGAGAAATATAACTAGAATCCTGTAAAGTAGGATTGAAATCCAGTCAAAACATTTCTACCATTTCAAAATTGAAAAGATTTATCAGAAAGTTTTCAGATTACTTAGCTCAACCCGTTTGGCTGTTTGAGTCATAATTCCTAATCGGAAACCTACCAAATTTTAACAGATCCAACAAGAGGTCAAGACAACCTACATTACTTAATCACTTAATAATGGATGTATACATTATCGAAAAATAAAAGTTGAGGGATGTATGTCACATAGATTTACAAAATGAATTCGATCAGAAACTTCTCATAAATTTTGCGGAGCCAACAAATATGTACAGTGAATTCAGCAACTTTTCATAAACCAAATATGTAACGTTCTTGTCTTGCAGAAATCTTTGCATTTTAAAATATGTATTCCTAAGCAGAATGACCGCGAAAGATTAACAATTATAGATGAAATGGTTTCATTAATCACCAAAAAACATCGTTTCCACATCCTAAACTTACGATTCAAAAATGTTTTTCCTGAGAGCCACCCAAATATCTTCAATATACAGCTCTTTAAGAAAGAAATGAAGTGGAAGGCCTATATGACTTCACATGTTTCACATTGTCAGACTGTAGAGATTAAGTATTGGCTGAAACAATTTGGACGGCTATATTTACATGTAAGGAGACACCACACAATTCGCCCCTCTGTTGAACTTTATTTCTTCCTTCCCTCCAGTAGACCACTGAACATACTCCCCAGTTTTCACTTTTTAGTCATTTTCTCTTTCTTCGACATACACAACATTTTGGGTAATATTGATCAGACAGATGAAGATTATTCAAGCTGTCAAATTGGGTAAAGACCAACCTGCGTGATTCCACATGGATGAGATTTCAGTATAAGTTTTCTGTACACGGTAGCACAAAAGAAGGCGGTTTCAAGTATCATATTCCCGTAAGCAAGCCTTCCAAATGAATTATGAAATTTCAACTGCACAAATCCGATAACTGAAGATAACTCCTCTCCACATTTCCTTCTCTACCGTTACTTCCTTTTCTTACTTCTAATCATGCAGCCTCCCTCTCACTGAGATCCTTGATTTAGGCAGCATCCCAATTGGACATGAGTTGACTGTGTGTGAATTTGATGTGTCAATCAGGCTGACATCTCATCGGGTGGTATCCGGGGAACCCCAGCAACAGATTTTGCAGCAGTCCTGATGTCATGTCGCTCGTATACCTTAACCCTATTTCCACCCCACCATTCTTCTGCTTGTTTTTCACTGAAACGCTTCCGACTGCAGAAAAGATGAAGCAAAGAGTTAACCAACACAGATGGTATTGATGCCACGTAACTGCCAGAAAAACATGAGTTTTGGCCAACAGCAACAATAATTGAACTCATGGTGTTCTTCATTCAAAAAATGCTGGAAAGTTTGACTTTAAGGACATTTGGACAATTGGCCTAGAAATCCAGTGTAGCCTTTACATTATTAACTTCCACAAGCATCAAACTTAAGAATTACAAACAACCAAAACTTATATTTTGCATCACCAAATAAGAAATAACTAGTCTGGTTGATATGTTATGGCAAATTTTATTTTCTTACTACATGATTATTACAAAGTTGAAGAAGGTAGTGATTACACACTGAAAATCCTATGTATGCCAGGACAATATATTTAGATACAGAATACTAGAAAAAAACGTTACTTCAAACAAAAGGGCAAAAGGATACATGTAAAATTAATGAATTCCACTCATCGATGGGGCAACAGTAATCCTAATTTTAGCCACAGAAAGCATATATGTAAAACATCTTTGTGACCTCTATACTCCCCCGGAAATCTGAAAAGATAATCAAAACCAGACTGCTTCATCTTGTTTGGAGATAGAATTGAGATCAATCTCATCAATAAGGACCTCTAATCACGGAGTCCGCCAGAAAGTCACCCCCCCCCCCCCACCCCACCCCACCCCAACACACACACTCACACAATCCATATAACATCTGACCCAACCCAATGCTCATGTTGACAGTGGACTTCAAAATGTATTTTTCTGTATAGTTAACACCTGAAAAGAGATACTTCGGTTTTCATTGCTCAATTTAGTGAAGCATCATACTTATTTAATAGCACAAACAAATAACAATAATTTCATCAACAGGGCTCTCTGCTAGCAACTACTAAAGTTGCCAACAAAATCAAGTCAACATACGCAACAAAAGAATCTTAAATAAGTTGCACTCAAAAGACTCCTCAGTATGGATGTTTACCTGAAGCGTATTCGCTTGAGATTTTTTCCACCTCCTGGCAAGGAGGTGAGAGTTATGAAAACACCTGGTTCATCTTGTATCACCCACTCCCCATGTTCAGTAGGCAATTTGGTTCCATTTGATGGCAGCGGATTTGTTGAGTGACCATTAAACTCATTTCCTGCAGTGGTAGGGCTGCTCAATTGGCTTAGAGTAGACACTGCGCTGTGATTACTGGATTTGTCTCCACCAACTGAACCTGATGTACTGCTGGAAGGAGATCCAGTTGGTACCATTTCAGCCATATCTTTCAACTGCCAAAACATTAAGAAAACGAAAAAAAACAGGGTAAGTTTATCAATATCATCAACAAAATAAACAAATCGTAGGATAGCATGTCAATCTGATATGTGAAGGCAATTAGTATATTTTTGTTCCCGTCATTTACAGTATTTCCCTTTCCAATTCAGCTTGATGCTTGAAACATGAGGAAGGCATTGCAAGCTCAACCCAGAGAAGAGACTAATAGAGAGACATTCTTCAATCTAGAGAAATCCAAGGGAATATCGGCTGAAAAGTTTGAAAGCAGCACACCTTGCAGCTCAAACCACCAATAAACCTTAAACTAGGAGTCTCAGACCTTTAATAAGTTTTATACCATAGGAGTCTTGTAATTTTCATTTTTCTTTTAACAAAAACGTGGCATCCTGGCATGGTTTGTATTCCACAGTGGTTTTAGTTATATTATAATTTTTTATTGAGAAGAAGGAAACAGGAAAATATGGAGAAGATCCATAATATGGCCTAAACCAATTCAGCCCTCTCATACACATATAAACTAGTAAACAGCAGACGGTGTGGACCGACCGCCGGTTTCAGTTGGGTGACGATGGAGAAGGTGACCCAGACAAATTTTGGTAAAAACAGTAAAACAATTGCAGAGATTTGTGTAGAGAGAATCTGGAGAGTTATGAGATTTGTGGAGAGAAAAAAAGATGCAAGAGAGATTTTTTATAGTTTTTAAGAGAAATTGGCAGAGACCGTGATTTTTTTTGTTCTTCCTTCTCTTATGGTTTTATGACTTTTATCAGACAATGTCCATTCAGACGGTCAGCAAATTTGCCTCCCCCCCATGTGAAGAGAGACCTACTAACGGTCGGTCTGGAAAAATAATAGGCGTCCAAAAAAAATTGGGTCGTGGGGGTCACCCCTGAACCCACCAGCCTAATGGAACCGTCCACAAGCAGCATGTGCCAAAGGCCAAGAGAGGAAAAATTAAAAGAAAATAAAATAAAACCTAAAGTAAACACTTGTCAGCTTTTAAACATATACCTGCGCAGTGAGAGACTTAATTACTTCTTTGGCAGCCTTGCATTTAGCAGTTTCTTCCCCTGCTTTTGTCGTGACCTCCATCAATTGCCTTGATGTTTTTTCCAACTCAGCTTCTAGAAGTTTGGATTTGCTGGTAAGGTTTTCCACCTACAGAATAGAATTTCAATCAGGGTCTACTAAGAATCATTACCCCCTTGGACAAACCCAACCAACCAAGTACATAGAAAAAGCAGTGCTACTGATCAAAGCTATTTAGTTTCTGGTCTTGATGTATATAAAAGTAAGCATAAACTGGAAATATTTTGTGACAAAAGGAAGCTGATTCCTTTATCATGGAGACAGGAGAAGACAAAAGTATTGAAAGTTCCATTGAAACGGTTGAATAGGATAAAAGTTAAAATATGCATCAAAAGAACTCATCTGCCATTAACCTATGATACATCTTTCATTAAAGGCAGTTTCAATGAATGAGGTGTTATTAACTGAGTGTCAATTTACATCATTGATATACCCAGAGCTGGAGGTTATGACATTGATAACCAAACAGCTCTCATTGGATATAGGTTAGCAGGTTCCACTTTTTACCATTCCTTATTGAACATCAAACTACTGAGAACCTGAACCATTGCTACTGCTTTGTTTCCATTTTTTTTTTATATGTTTGATTCCATCAAAGAGACAAAAGGCAAACAAGGGTTTCTGATTCCTGTTGAATCGCCACCAATTCATGAAGGAGTGCAATGATAATATTTTTACCAGTCTCACTAGTCACTACACGTTGGCCAAAACTAGATACATCTATACAAGGGAATGGGGACAATAATCAATAAGACATTCTGAAATGTATGAATATGAAGTACTGCATGCAGGTATATGATAAAAGGAAGGCTCCACATTTCTAAAGATAATAGGTAGGGGGCATCACAAAACGATTTCGGTTCTAAACGCTTTAACAGTACTTGTTTGCAAATAATTATCCACATGCCACAACTCTGGCATCGAGAAAGTGAGTGAAGGAATGATGTGAAACTATGAAGCGCGGATACGCCTGTAAGGGTGAAGTATCCGTATCCGACACGGATACGCCCCGATACGCGTCCGATACGTGTCGGATACGCAATTTGGAGTATCCGATTTTTAAATTAATTTTTTAATTTCCGACATGCGGGGGACACGCCAGAATATTAATCTCACAAATATTTTTTGGAACTTCAACAAAAAAAAAACAAGTGAAATAAAATCCAAGATAAAAAGAGATGCAAGAGAAGAAAAATGAAGTGATTAAGCGGTACCTGACTAACTAATTTTAATCTACAAAAAAAAAGAACTTCTTTTTAAAACCTCCATGGATAAATCTTCAATTATATGAAGTAGAATTGCCATTTTAATTTGAATTTGGTGAAAAATGCTCAATTATATAATATTTTTATATATATATTTTTCAAACGTATCCATGACGTATCCGTGTCCTATAAATTTGAAAAATGCCGTGTCCACGTATCCGTGTCGCGTGTCCGTATCCGTGCTTCCTAGATGTGAAATAGGATCCTCTCCAGACCCAAAACCTCAAACAGAAGATTTGATATACGAAAATTGAAGCAGATTCAGAAACTAATCACTTCAATCTAGCGCTGTCCTAATTCCAAAGGGGTCCTAATTCAGAAAATTTTCTGGTAAGGAAACTTCCATTATAGATACCACGACCCAATATCAGTGTCATACTGCCCACTGACTTTAACAGACACCAATCAGAAAGTCTAGTTTCTGCCTATCAAGAAAAGTTTCTTGCTAAAGGACAGTGAATTTAACCTATTACCATAGTATCACTGTAAAAGCATCCCTTTAGTGTATTCATTTATATTGTACTTATGGGGTATATTTATAAGAACTTACATAAGCTGACATGAGGTATATTTATAAGTACTTACATAAGTTGACATGTGCATGGCATGACTATATATATAATAAAACACAAATACAATATAAATGAATACACTAAAGGGATGCTTTTACAATCACCAACTACTCAACATCACATCAAAAAGAAGTAAACAAAGACATAGAGATTAGACCTTTCTTTCCATTAGCATTTGTGAATCACTTACCCGTGCCCTCAATTCGACGATTTCTTGGCTGAGACTGTCATTTTCTTGTTTTGAGTCAGTGCCAACTTCTGGAGAAGTAAACACAGGCGGTGTTATTGTTGTGGAATGAGGTGGACTCGACTTTCTTGACACAGGAGAAGTTGCTCGAGAAGCTGTTCGGGAGCCAGGAACAGAAGCAGAAAATAATTTCTTTGATAAGGAAGTTGACTTCGCTGAGTAAAAACTACCCCATTGGGGAGTTCCATTCTGAACAGGAGCAAAACGGCTACTATCCAATTCTGTTCTTCTTGTGCGTTTAGAATTTTTGTTTTCAGCAAGCTTGATTGATTCAGCCGAGGAGATCCTGGAGAGTTGTCCATGCATTCTTGTTTCTAGAGTATCTTTTTCTATAACCTCATTAGAGTTATATTGTACATTTCCATTTTGGTTCTTAGCAAATCGAGTAGCGAATCCATATTCCATAGACTTTTTAAGTTTGGTAAAGCAATCATCGCACACACGATAAGGCTTGTTAAAATTTGGAGCCAGAGCAGCTTTGAGAGACTTCTTACTGCTGCATGCTTTGCAAAAGACCAGCCCACAGTTATAACAGTTGTGACGTTTCCTCCTGAAATTAAATGGATTACGGCATCCAGAGCATATGGAGTTATCAGCACTAGACACCCATTTGTGAAGACAGATAACTGCAGTAAATTTCGAACCACAAACAACACTCTTGACTTGTTTGTCCTTCAGAGATTCAACAAGTGTTGGAGTATATTTGTCATCAATGTCTCCATGACCTAGTCGACCATTTGCCCCTTTTCCCCAAGTATAAACCTCAGTCTTTGAAGTCAAAACAGCAACATGATAAGAACCACATGCTATCTCGTCCACAAAACTATCACTGATTTTACCTTCAACACATGATGGAAGCTTTCCATCAGCGTCCGGATTCCCCAATTGTCCATAAGCAGTACTACCCATTGTATATACCCGTCCTGAGGTTGTTAGGGAAACAGTTATGTTATTCCCGCAGGCAACTTGAGAAAGGCTCACATCAACTAAAGAAGCCACACATGCTGGAACTAGTCTAGGTTCTTTATCACCATGCCCAAGTCGGCCTTTATCTCCATCCCCCCACGTGAATAACTTTCCAGAGGAAGAGTTACCAGAATCAGCAGACCCATCCTTAACTTCCACAACTGCAGCAGTGTGCCAAACACCACAAGCAACCCTTACAGTTCGTAATCCTTTCAAAGATTCCACTTCCCTAGGTATGCTGGTGCCGCTGCGATCACCATGGCCCAGAGCACCAAACGTCCCATCACCAAATGTAAATAATTGACCGGCAGATGTTACAACAGCAGTATGCCAAGGTCCACAAGAGACAGATGAAACATGTAAGCCTTCCATGTAACCACTTATTTTTTTAGGAATCCAGTGACTGACTTCAGTGCCATGCCCAAGAAGACCCGAGTTGTGAATACCATCACCCCAAGTGTAAAGATCCCCAGACAAAGTAACTGCACAAGTATGATACTCTCCACATGCTACTAGTTCAACGTTCATGCCAGTTAGAGTGTCGATAAGCTTCGGCTGGCAAACATCAGCTTCTACTCCATGCCCTAGCCTCCCTCCGGATTCTTCTCCCCAGCTAAAGATCTCCCCTTGTTTGGTGACTAACACAGCATGCCTAACACCACAAGCAATATTTTGGACATCAAGCACCACTGTTGATCGCAGTGCTTTGGGCAAAAGTGCATCTACCTTGGAAGCAGATGAACTTCCAACTCTATGCATACCACCACCCAGTATTCCATCACCAACTCCTTCGCCCCAGATGAAAACATCACCTAAAGCATCAAAATCTTCATGAGATCCCTGACTTGACGAGCTTACTGCACTAGACAAACTAACTCGAACAGTATCAACTGCAGAGCCGCGACTATTTGAATTATCAGCAGGCCCATACGAAAATGAACTAAGAGAAATTGCAGCCGACTCTGACTGAGTCAGAGGCTTGGTGGGCAGAGACTTGGTGGCTGATGTATATAATATTACATCAGAAAATGCCTTTGCAAAACCACTCTGTGAAGGATTTTCAATACGGTGAGCCTCTCCAGGATCCTGAAATAAACAAAACAGGTGACAGGAGATATAAAGCAGGATAGAGGAATTAAAGACTTAAGAGAGTTATAGGGAGACCTTTGGGAAAAGATCGCCACTTCCACCTGCTGCAACCAGTGAAGCATTTCTTCGAGCATTGTTTGTAGAACCATCCATTGCTAATCCATCGGTTCTCGAATCATGTCTCGACTTGCGACGTGAAATCAATGCCTTCAAACCAACAAACCAGACTTCTGCTTCATCCTTATCCTTACATATCTACAAATGGTCATCGGAATCCAACCAGAACATTCATAACATGTCCGAATAACTGATAAATCTATAAATGAGCAAACTAGTATATTGTTTCGACCCCCACCTACGTGGCGAACGTCCATTGGTAGGAATCTCCACTTTATTCGTTTAATCGACAGGGCTAAAGCCCAATTCGCAATATCATGGATCAATGTATAGGCCCATTAACTCATGTGTCTAAGGTCAACCTTAGCCACATGACTTGCCACTAATGTACATTGATTTATGTCCGTCGCTTCTTATCAAAGAGATAATTATCGGTTGAGAATTATATTTAATCACGCTTATAAGATAAAAGAATACTTGATCTACAAACACTACTACCTATATAAATACAAAACTATTTATCATAAAGAACTACGTTCTTGAGACTTGATCCCATAATAATTTGGGTGCGTGAGGCAACCGAAATCATTCTCCGATCACCATCATTTTTCTAATTATTTTTCTAATGTTCTTCGTCTTTTTCATCAACACTTGGTGTTTTGATCATATTTGGTCGAAACATATATGCACGTGAACAATAAGAAACACTCAAGTTTTTTTTTGATAGTTAGAAAGAAAAACATAAGTGTTGAAGGAGGAAAACAAAATTGAAAACCATCATATGACAAAGAGTAGAGAGAACAAAAAATAATTTGAGTTCGCGTAAAGGAATTACCAGATCCAAGGATCTATCATTGGATATAAGAGAAAATGATTGGTATTCCTTCTCCGGCCGTGGATATCGCTGAAATATTGCCTGAAAGAAAAGCCCATACATCACCATATTGACAATGCGAGTAACAAGATAAGTCTAACAATAAAGAAAATTACAATTGCTGCAAAGTTGGAGGAGACTATTAAATAATCTCATTTAACTATGTGCTAACACTGAGATGGTAACAATTTCTAGAGAACTAATCAACAAGTATCAAGAGGAGTAGGAAGTAAAATGAAATGATGTTTAATGATTATCACTCATCAGAAGAAAATAAACCACAAACTTACAGTACGCTGCCCAGGTATGATTCTTGACACATGGCTTAGTTTGAGCTGCTTCTCATCTTTACCGGAGTACCAAATTAAAGTGGACTCATCCTGAGAAGTAAACAAAACATCTGAGCATAAAAGTTGTTTGATAAAACGGGTCTTCTAAACTGGTTGAGTTTTCTCTATCTATTTTCCGTTTTTGTTTTTGTTTTTGTTTTTATTTTTAGTTTTAGTTTTTTTATTATGATTATTTTATTGAATATCCAAAGAAAAAAATCATACAAAGGTAAGTAGGGTTCAAGTGCGCCACATGCCCCTTCCGAATAGCAGAAGTAATTCGTCCAAATACAAGTTCGTTAGAACCAGAAGTCATCACGTTGCTATCCATTACCCACTGCAATCTCCTTTGGGGGGGGGGGGGGGGGGTTGACTTTTACAACAATAACACAGATGAGGCAGTTCAAGTCTCAGTAAGGTATGCGAAAAACCACATGCTAGACTCTTACTCACTGAGATTACAGATAAAAATGACGATTTCACGAACTTAAATTCTGTATTTTCCATTTTCTAATGACATTATGTTTACTTTCGTAGAGCCTACAGACAACTTTGAACCAATGCAGCACTTTACATCACTGCATGGTTCACTTCTATAAACAATGCAGATTTCTTTGTATGTTTGATTCGTGCCAACATAAGTTGGCACATCCCAGCATATCACTGCCTTATTCTTTTTTGATTGACAAAAGGCAATATACTGATATAACGAAGGGACTAACATCAACAACCCTGAGCAAAAGAATAAAAAAAAATTACATCAACACCCAAAAACTAACCAAGGCTAGTTTCCAGGACCCAGTATCCTACCCCGGAAAAAGAAGAAAAATCTCTCAAGGTAATAAAAGAATTTTCTGTGAAATAAGCATCTGACAGTGGAGAAATGTGATATGAGAATGTTTAAAAAGACTCAGAAGAGGTTGTGCAAAACTGACAGGACCAGATCAAGATATAATACTGATGACAGGTGCAAGGAAACTCACATTCGCAAGCCTGAAGGGACAGAATTTTGGCTTCCCTCTGCGTCCATACTTCAGTAAATATGCTCCTTTCTTAAGTGCTACAATGGCCTGCATTTCAAAAGAAATGTTGAATAAATAAAAGATATGAACTGATGCATCAACTAATGAGGTTTCACGGTGTTAAGCTACCAAAGCAAAAACCTTTGGAAAATGTGAGAAAATGCAATTGTAAGTAAAGAAAGAGGCTGATGTGTTGTTCTACGAGAAAGAAAAATAATGAATCTCGAAACCATAAGATAGTATATATGAAGCAACCACAAGTAAGAACCTAATGCCGATGGAAAGATATAGGATCATCGAGGAGGCGTTAAAAAAATATTAATTTTAGGAAGCCTCATCCCATTCTTTAAAGCAGTAACACATCAAAGAATGTTATAAAGTTTACGACACTCCATGGTGCTTAACATTTAGAGTATTGAAAACAAAAAAAATCAGTAGAAATCGCAACCACAATTGAAGATTCTTTTATTTATGGAAAGGCATTATATTACTCTGGAGTGACAATTTGACATTTATGTCAGGATTGACATGGTCGGAGTAATAATAACAGAATACACCTTCAGCGTATACATAATAATGTATTGTAATTACAAGTTTTACAAAAGAGAAAAGCAATAGTAACATACTAACATCTATATGTCCCTAGGAAATTCCAGCTGGCAATGATGATGATGATTGAATTCAAAGCGGATGGGACTCCCTATAAATGTGCTTTGATTTCGAACTTTGTGAGAGGGCTCACCAAGACAAAAGATAAAATATACAGGGTACAACTAACCAAAGGCAAATACTGAGAAAGTAACAGTGTAATCCCTTATAACTTGGGATCCACTGAAATATGAGTCCATCTTCTAAAAGCACTAGGGATACCATTGTTTAAAATAGTGTGATCTGCAAAGTGATTGATACCCAAAACTCTATCGTAGTTTCCTATCTGTTACATGAACAAGTGTCTTTATCATCCGAAGGGACGCCTTTAGCTCCATAATCTGAAGGAGTCATATCCCCTTGTCTTAGAAATGCCTTTCGGGGGTGTGGTGGTCGGTGGGCTGGCAGCTTTGTGGTCAGCCCAATGGCCACTTGTAGGAACACGTAATTAATTATATACGATGTTGTATACCTACTTAAAGGGAAATGGTTATTATTTGGATAATCAAATTCTGTTGTAAATAACATGCTGTCTTTTCACTTTTAACACCACACTTATAGAGCTCTCTATAAGCCATATAGCTACAAGCTTCACTATGACAGCTCGTTTTAATTGCTATTGAGCTGGAACTTGTGAACTCGCAATACCTCTTCAACGAAATGCTAAAGTTTGGAAATAAGACAATGAATATTTCAGTTATAATGTCCCATACAGTGCAATGAAACTAGTCGGAAATGGGCATTACCTGCTCGACATCCCTTTCAATCAATGCAGTCCTCTGAAGATCTGCCATTCACCTTGAAAAATTTCTCCCAAGTCAGAATAACAATATACCTCCCACCCAAACCCTAATTTACCAAAACACCCCAACCACTTGGAAAACAGTTGACAAAAGCTAGTAAACAAACCAACAAAAAATAATAATTAACCACAAGCTCATTTAAACAACTTATCTCAGCTAAATGTTACCTACATTTCGCTCCACGTGGACAAATCAATGCAGTTGTTTGTGAATAACCGGGAAGAAGGAAGAGGGGAATTTGCAGGTTTATTTGTGTTTGGTGGGTTTGAAAATAACCCTGCGCCTCTTTTTATATCTTTCTCTCTCTTCTTTCCGGCTCTGTTTTTCTTTTTTGTTTTTTCTTCTCTTCTCTGTTATTATTATTATTTTTTTTTGGCATTGATTTAGTGCCATGTCAGCAACAGAATTAGTTTGCCTTATTTTGTCGTCCTATTTTTTGTTTTCTTGTTGTTTGAAAATGATGGGAAAAAAAACATGTCTCTATTCTTTCGGACGAGAAAGACAAGCGGAAGAAAAAACATCGGCTGCTTATACTTTGTAGTTTTCTGATATTTTCCCCATATGCCGATATTCAATTTTTGACATTTGTATTTTTTGCTTATATGAGTTTCATTTGTATGATAAAATTGGCCAGATTTCGGAAATATATGTTGCGCCTCTCAATCTGATGGTTATTATTATTTTAAATTTAATTAATTTGGCAATGCGTATTTAGACTTTAGTACACAGAAAGATTGAATCAATTAATATTCGGTGTGTAAGTGTGTTCTTCTTATTGAAGTTTTATGAAAAAAGGTTTTATCACAAGGTCATAACAGCATAAAATACATGTTGAAGTGTTAAACTAGAAAATTTGGTCCTTAAATATGCCACGAGCCATTAGTTGATGAATTGGGATCTCATCTACTGGCTGAAAGGGAGGTTGAGCGCGAACAAGAAAAGCTTGTGAGACACGTTCCATGATTGGACGATTGCGAGGCATGGATTGTACACATGCAAGAGCCAGTTGTACTACCAAAGCCACATCATGTGCAACAATTTCATCGGTGGGAAATGGAAGACGCGGATCTAACAAATCCTTTAGCAAGATATTTTGAGTAGATGGCACTGATAATGAACCGATAAAATCTCGGGGATGTTTCCCTATTATCGTCTCTAGAGCTACTACGCCAAAACTATACACATCACATTTTTCAGTCACAACCATTGTGTATGCTAGCTCTGCAAAACAGATTGAAACAAATTTCCTAACTAAATATTTACAAAATATATATTTAGTGAAAATACTGAGTAAGATCAAAAGACGGAAACAATTGTGACTTACCAGGAGCAATGTATCCATAAGTGCCGACGCGAAGAGTTTGATTGGATGAATCTGGATTTAGGAGTCTAGCCGTACCAAAATCAGAGACACATGCATCTAGTTCCGAGTTCAATAGAACATTGTTGGTTGATATATCTCGATGGAGTATAGGGGGACTGCAATCATGATGCATGTAAGATAAAGCATTGGCAACACTTCTAACAACATTCACCCTTTTATTCCAATCCAATTCCAATGCTTCTGTGTCATGGTTTAAGATACAAAACAAACTTCCCTTTTCCATGTACTCATAAACCAGAAACATGCATCGTGGATTAGAACAAAAACCATAGAGCTTCACAATGTTACGGTGCCGTATTCTTGTTAAAAACGTTATCTCATTTTTGAAACTCTTCTCATATACTTGCTCTTGACTTTCCCATCCATGAAGCTTCTTCAAAGCGACTACCCTGCCAGAAGGAAGATTCGCCTTGTATACACTCCCATAACCTCCAATCCCAATGCAGTATTTCAGATCAAAGTCCTCTGTTGCTTCGATGATATCATCATAGGCAATCTTACCATCATAGTTCCATATTGAAAACAAATTTCCATTTTTTGTTACCTTTTCCTCATTTTCTCTTGACGTTTTCAGCTTCTTTCGATAAAAGTAGCATACCATGGCTATTAATAATAATAAAAGAACCATCGTGCTAGAAATGGAAATAATGAGTGGAAGATTACGTTTACGCTTCTTGGAAGTTGATTGGCAGGGTGGAAAACCGTAACACTCATTGTACAAATTTTTATTGTGTGTGAGCTTTACCCATTGCCCGTGTGAAAAGTGAGGAATAGGACCCGCTAACTCATTATAGGAGAAGTCGAGGGAAACGAGGGAAACTGTCACAACGCCAATCTGATCAAGGGAGGAGTGAATTTGGCCAGAGAGATTATTGTGTGAAAGATCCATAGTTTCTAAGATTTTCAAGTTAGCAAGTTGTCCGGGTATATTTCCCGTGAATGAGTTTCGACTAAGGTCTAGATGGCAAAGGTCTGACAGGTTACCGATTTGTGGTTCGAGGAGACATTGAGAAGGACCAAGTTAGTGATTTGGATAAGAGGGTAGTTCACATTGATAATTGGAGGTAGGTTAGTTTAGAAAGTTTACCAATGTCAGCAGGGATGGATTCCTGTAAATTGTTTCCACTAAGGTCTAGAATGCGAAGGTTTGACAGGTTACCAATTTGTGATGTAATTTTATCAATTCGGTTCGAGGAAAGGTTGAGATGGACCAAGTTAGTGAGGTTAGCAAGAAAGAGTGGCAGTTCACCTGGCAAATAATTATTAGATAATTCGAGGTAGGTTAGTTTAGAAAGTTTACCAATGTCGGCAGAATTGGATAAATAGTTTGCACTAGGCCACTATGTGATTTGAGGAGATGTCGAGATGGACTAAGTTAGTGAGGTTACCAAGTGAGAGTGGTAGTTCACCTGACAAATAATTATTAGATAATTGGAGGTAGGTTAGTTTAGAAAGTTTACCAATGTCGGCAGGGATGGCTCCGTTGAGCATTGTGCCAGCAATTCGAAGAAGGGAGAGATTTGGAAAAGATGCAAAGCTTAAATTGTTTAAGCTACGTACCAGCATTTGCTCCTGATTTAAGTGTATATTTGTTATGCCTCCCTCATTGATGCAAGTAATTCCGAGCCACGCGCAAGCAACTGTATCATTATTTTTCCATGATCCCATGAAAGGCCCATAAGATTTAAGGCTGGTTTTCCATTGGAGGAGGGCTTTGGCTTCTTCAGATAACGAAACAAATGACACAGACGAGTTAGTAGCGATTGAATTGAAAGAGTGCTGCAGCATTATAAACACCGTCGCCACCAGCATGGAGATGGAAAGAGAAGACATTAGTGGTAGCTTGGCTAGATATTCTTCTGTTATTAGGGGCTATATAATAAGCATTTGTAGTTTTGTTCAGTCTCCTGTCAATTGGTTCCCCGATGACCCGAACCAAACCGATAAAAAACAATTTTTGGTTTGGGAGTTTAGTTTCGGTTCGATAATTGGTTCAATTTTAAGTTCCAATTAGATATTGGTTTGATTCCGAATTTACCATCCACTGATATAGATTCTATCAATTGTGGATGGAAATTAATTTATACTTTTTGGTTTGAGTCGGTTTGGTCTGGTTTGGTTTCGGATTCACTATATAATAATTAGTCTGGATCGGTTTCGGTTTTGGATACACTATTACGTTTATCGGTTGACTGCCCTAGTGCTTGTAGTGTTGGATATGGCAGGCTTGAGGCTTCAACAACTTCGTTGAATCTGAAATATGAGTCATGTAGTCAAGGACATAGTATAAAGTATCGCGATATATCGCGATATATCACGATTTGTATCGAGATCTCAGCAAAGGATATGAATATATCGAGGATATGAATCTGATATTTTCTAATGGCAAAATTGCAAATATCCTCGATATTTCCTTAAATATCACGATATTTTAGCGATAATTTGATATATTGAAAATATCGTGATATATTTATCTTCACTTTCACTTTCTCTCATTTCAACTTTTCATATCAATGGCTTATCTTTTTCATAGACTTCAAGAGTCAAAAATTTTGCTAATCTTTTACAACTTTTTGAGGAGAAATAACAAAAAAGACGGATTGAAGTTTTTGTTTAGTGAATAAGGTAGATGATGTTGAACTCTCTCTTCTCATTCTCTTATCTCATTTTGTCATTTTTTTTAGATCTAGTTTTGAATTTTCGGATTTAATAAACTATTTTTTTTTCTTTTAATTTTTCAAATCAATCTTTCTATTTTGACTCCATCAAATATAATCTTTATATTTATATTTATATTTTTTTGTTCATAGAAAATATTAATTTTGTTTCCCCATAATTCTAATTATCAATTACGATTCCTTCTTCTTCTTAGTTTTCTCATTTTCTCAATTCACTATAAAGAAAATTAAATAAGGAATCAAGAATATTTTGTTTCACTTTATAACATATCCAAATAAATCATGGGTACCCATAAATCATTCCAAAGAAACTTAAGAATAATTGGGTGTTGATGTGAAATTATGAAAGTTTCTATTAATTGGTTATATTGTTTCACAGATCTCTTTTCCTTTTATTATTGTTGATTATTATGTAATAAAAGTAACTGGAATATTTTGGTTATTGTCGATATATAGACAAATATCGAGATATATCGTGGATTTTAACAAATGCCTCCATGTATAATATCGACACATAAAGCGATATTTCGACGATATATATCGAGTTTTTGGAGGTCGATTTATTCACCTATCGCCATACTTTGTTCTATGGTCAAGGACCTATCAGTTATTTTATAGAGGGATTGACTGGTTCTGCAACAACTGACATGAATATTTTTTTTTTCATAGTTTTGAATTTTGATCATTCTTTATAAAAAATTTACTTTAAAATAAAAGGACCAGCCAGGCCGGCCCTGAGAACAGACAAGCCAGGCTGCCTCCCCGGTACCACACAAAAATTACAAGAACGAAAGGAATTCATGTTACACTTTTGCTTAATCATATCTTTGTCATTTTTTTGAAGTAAGAATAATTGTTCATATTTCGTCGCCAATGAACGTCTCTCAAAAAAAAAAATCTCGGAAGCTAACTTTTGTATTAAAGAAGAGGGGGATCTTTACAACATGGTGTTAACGTATTTATATGCAAATAAATACATACACCACTAATCAAAACTCAAGTTAAACAAAGGGTTATTGCATCGTCGTAAATACAATGAACGTTTCTTAAAGTAACTTTCTTACTTTCGAGTTTCATAGCACGCAAATCTGCAAACGCAAGGTGGCTGAAAGCAAGGCCCAAAATATCACCGATATATCTGATATATCACCTATATATATCATTTTTTTTAGTACACCGACCGACATAAATATATTCGATATATATCTACCGAATATTGAATCTTTTTTTCCGATATATATTAGAATTCTTGATATAACAATATATATCAACCGATATATACAATATATCCGATATAAATGGTTGATTTTTATCGATATTATTGACTTTGACCAAATATTGTTGACTTTGACCAATATATTGAATTATGGTATATCGATTTTATATCGATATTATTGATATTTTCGAATCCCAAATATTGATATTATCCAAAAATTTGATATTTTTTATGTCTCGAATATCCGATATCCGATCCGATTTAAAAATTAATAGTTTTTATATATAATTAATTAATTAATTTTTATTGTATAAAATATTATATAAAATCATAAACTAATAATATAAAACTATAATAACAAAATAATAATAATAAATGACAAATATATATATTTATATTAGTTTTATAACAAAAAAATTTTAATTAATTTTATTTTCAGATCGGATATTATCCGATATCCGTTCGGATATCCAAAATCGGATTCGGATAAATTTTTAATATCCATCGAATTGATTATAATGTCCTATATCCCTTTGCACCCCTAGGTCCTATATCTCCGATATATATTGGTTTTTGGGTAAACCGAATTCGATATTTTAGGCTTTGGCTGAAAGCACCAATCACTGTCAAGAAAATTGAAACCTGATGGAGATTAATAGATTATATTGGCAACTTAATATATTAATATCTGTCATAATAAACAGACAAACACATAACACGTCTCATTGTCACCACAACCCCAGTGTATACCACAACTCCACAAGGTACATATTAGAAAGAAGTTTATAGAACCAGTAATCAAGTAAGAAAGAAACTCCACCAAGTAGTAAATTACCTCCACTGTAAAAACTAGTGTAAAAGTGTAAAAACTGTAACAAGCATGCTCAATACCAATAATCATCATCAGAGTTCATATAACTGCTCCTTCTTCTGGAACTTGATTTCCCATTAGCCTGCAACACATTAAAGATGTGAACTTCGTCGAAATGCAAAACATGAATTGATGATTTGGGACTTAAAAATGAAAATTTTATATTTAAAAGCATTCATAAATTGAAGTTAATTTGGGAAAAAAGGATATATTCTCTATTATTTCTAAACAGAGTATGGTACCAGAGAGTTAAAAGAAAGAATCCAAACAATGTCGTTTCAATATTTCATTGACAGATACCTTGTTAATAAGTTTTTCAAATGCATCTGGTCCATTCTCTTCAATAAATTTCTCTGCTGCCACAAGAATGTCATCTGGCCTACTGAAAATATCCTTCTTGGTGGCTTTAGCTCGTGGAATGAACCACATATCAACTGTTTGTGGTTTTATAAACGTTGGTCGAATGAAATGCTCATAAACATATGCAGCGCCATTAAAGTAAGGTAAGACCAACCAGCAGGTGGCAGTCAGCTTTGCGTAAGGCCAGAAGGGAAGGCTGTCAAGAACAAAACGCAATTTGAGTCAAATACATATTTCATGAGCATTGCAGTTGGCATCCGGTCTGTCTAACTCTACATTGAGCGAACTCCCTAGAATGGATCAAATGAATGATTCCACTCTTTGCTGAGGGTGTCAGACAACTTCCATACTGGCCAACATGACACCAATATATATACCTGAGACCAACATTGCAAGATGGTGATGCCGCATTTAACTACGGTAGTTTCGGATAAATGCAAGTCCTCTTCAATTCCCAAAATCAAATATTACCTCGGTTTACTTTCTGATTACTAGTGGTATAGAGACAATTTAACAACAAATGCAAACCGGTGAATGTTCTATAAATAAATGAACAGAAACCAAGTTAGGGATGAGAATCTACATAGCATTTTATAGGAAAACTGACCATTCAATGACTTTCACAAAGGTGAGTTCCAAGAGGGTGATCATAGAATACAGAACCCAATATGTGAGCCACTGCCGATCATCGGTGCGAGACTTGGTTTCAATGGCTTTGATTGAAGCATATCTATGAAGAAGATAGAATCACACTTTCAATATATTTTTCGATTGTACAAGACCGAACAATTAAACTCAAAACACATCAACCCGTCAGTATATATATATCACCCATCAATTCTACATTTTAAAAATAACCGGAATTCAGTAATAATTCATAATTGCAATTGAAGTAACAATCACCACTTACAGAGGGTACACCAGAGTAACAACAGGCCTGCAAATCAAACACACAAACAATTTTCAAATGTAACTTCTACAAAGTACTAAAAAGGTAAAAATATTAGAAGATTAAGATGAACAGGCATACCCAGCAAGAACATCAAAGTTCTTTGCCACCACCTTGAGAAAACTCCCAGAACCCATACTACAAACTCCCCTACTTACAATGTTTCTCTGTTCCTCACTTCTGATACTATACTCTTCCAGGGGATAAATGTCCCTCTTGAGTTGTCAATCACCGAGTGTGTAAAGCAGCAAAGATTCTTCCGTAAATTAAGGTAATCTACCAAGGCCTTTCTTTCAAAAGTTGAATAGTAGAAAAGCTAATAGCCCTTTTCAATTTTTGTTTTATCGAGTAGCTTTGTGAATGAGCATATCTTATATTCTCTTCTTTCCCAGACATGACGCGGTTTCTAATCAATAGTCTTCTATGCCATCTCCAAGCACAGAATTAGCGCGTGCACACCCGTATTCTCTCTTTACTTAATTAGCATCTCAAACGGTACTTAGGTAACTTGGTCTACCTCGTTGAGAACAAGATTTCTGTTCTTCACAGTCCCAACTTTCCCCAAACATAAGTGGGACATTTAATCCATTGAAATGCATGAATGGTGGCCAATCTTGATCGGATGGAATACCTGAATGGTGGCCGACCTTTACACGTTGATACGATCAAAGATCTTAGTTATAGCCACTGCTTTGGTTCATGTAATCAGCATGTTGCATCAGTGCATGGGTTGAATTAAAGTCCACAGTAAGAAAATAAGAATGTGATTTCTGCCCATCACCAATTTAACTTAATTCTACTGAGTTAACGATAATTTGCCTTTACACATTAGCAGGAATTCATTGCCCACGTTACCACGTACTTGAGCTCTATCATTGGTGGCCGAATCTTGTTCCTCACAGGGAAAGCATTAGAATGCATTACAACCTGTAAATTCTACTTTTTGAACCTGGTTAAAAAGATTCCTGATTTGACAACATACATTCCTATTCCGAGTTCAAGTAGTCAAGTACCACTCATTTCCCTTAAACTGGTGGGGTTCTTTAAATATGATATGATAATTCAGGAGTCACTGTTATGCGTCTGTCATACAGGAAGTCGTGAAAAACAAAATTTGGCCGCACCATCTGGGTCGAGAAGATACAGAATAAGTTTGTGGACATACCACTATTTGCTGTCCACAAGACAGCCATGTCCTGATTGGTGGAGAGGCTGCCCAGAAAACTGTTTATCTACCCAAAAAAAAACTGTTTATCTACAAAGTGTTTGGACCAATCAGAAGCTGCTGTTTGTGGACAAGTATGTCCACAAATTCGCTCTGGAGAAGATATTTCTGTTTTGGATGATTGTACCTTCTGTTATATTAGTAGAAACTGTTTTGGATGATTGTACCTTTTATTATATTAGTGAAACTCAAACTTTGTAGCTGATGCACTAACTTCTATCATATTAGCTGATGCATTAGCGGCTAGGGGAAAACCTTGCTACGGCAAGGTCGTTGATTGAATTATGTATGCACTCTCTGGGGAGCACTTCCTAGTTTGGAAGTGTTTCCCTAAGGTCCTAAGACCATCTGAGCTGTAAGTGCATTGGACAGTTAGCATATATGCTTTACGCGTGTACTTCCGAGTCTTTGACAGAGGCATCCATTATTCGCAGAATAAAATTGAAGTTCTATACACACCACAAAAATTAAAATTCGGCGCTTTGAATGATACTAACAGAAAACTCAGTATCAGCAAATTTCATTGTTGTTACTCTCCAATTATGTTACAAGTGTTTACTGATTATCTCCCACAAATATATACTTATAAAAGGAACTATATTCTGGTCGTTGAACACAATCGAGAACAACATAAATGATAAAGCAAATGGCATTATAATCTATATACCAAACAAATACAATCTTAGGCCTAACCAGAGAGTTTTTACTCTTTCCTATGGCCAGCATCGTCACTACCACTCTGGTTTGTCTTTGTTAGATTTGACTGCTCTCCAAGGAGTTGAGATGGCCACGAATCTGATGGAGTGGGATACCGAGCTTGTGGTCTTCTCACGTTTGAGGGTATCGTTGAAGGAACTGGTGCACTTCCAGGCTCCGGAAAAGCTTGAAAGTCATGGTGGAGGGGAATGACCAAGACAGGACCAACTACAGGTCGTACCTGCAGTGCAGGGTCTGCAACGGGTAACTTCAGGGGATCTTCTAATAGTGATGAAGGCAAGTTATTGTTCTGTGATTGGACAGGAACAGAATTCCAAGTAGGTTGGTTTGGAGCCCCTTCTTTTAACTGGGTATGCAATTCCTCAATCTGAGATTCTAAAGCAGCATTCTCATCTGTCAATTCATTTTTCTCTATAGTAACCTGTTAAATGCCCATTCGAACTCTTAGAAAACTAACACAAATATTTGCCCATAAAAAGTCTCAGAAAATTAATAACAAGATTTGACCGGATAGATTCAAGTGTTTCACGTTCAAGTAAATTAAACAAAAATAAAAATGAGTAAAGGGTTCAGTTGTCATCCAAATCATACAATGTGTGCCCTAGTCATGCAAAACGTTTCAAAGACTTACATAGTTAGATTCAGATACAAGAGCCACATTCTCTCTTTTAAGACAGTTAACCTGAGAAAGCAATTCCCGTAATAATCGAGTAGCATCACCCAAAATTGAGGCCTTTCCATTATTCTGTCGAGTTGGTTCTGTAAAAAGGAGTAAAACAATAAAGGTTAATGAGGGAATGTAAGCACACATCAAATGCTACCTTCAGATGGAATGCACACATACATAAGAGTGACCTTTGAGTAATATTTTCATTTACATGAAACAAAGAATAAAAGATTAGGGATATTACCAAGAGCATTGCCAAGCTCAAGAAAAAGCTCATTTAAATAGTCACGTTTCAATTTCTCCCTCTCAGACTTGTGAATTTTCTTTGGAACTTTTCCATGTTTCTTTTTTTTAGGAAAAGCCCTGCAAGATAGTAAGTTTTTTAGCAAAGTAAACCACATGATATCAAGCATATATATGAATGTAATTACATCTAAATATCCTTAATGACGACGCTTAAATATCCTTAGAATGATATTGTGTAAAATGACTTTTAAAAAATAGTATGGTGGTACCTCGGTGAAGAATCTCAAAGGCCCTAGTAAGTTCCATTCTAAACAAAACGAGACGCTTCGAATTTCAAAAAGAATCACAGTGGATGACAAACATGTGTATACCATACCCTTGACAAATTTTTCCTTTTTTAGCCAAACTTTCCTACTAAACTATCGGCTCCTTCTTTAATCTACAAGTGAGAACCATAATTCTACCGAAATGCATATTAGAATGACATAACTCCCTCAAAGTAACTTCATCTGTTGAGTGTGCAGTGCCAAGATCATTAAGAAGATACCTTATTGTTATTTATTTTTTTATCCATTGTGTAAGTGAGTTCATCATCAATCACATTCCCATGCAACCATGGATTATATTTTGCCCGTCTCTTCCCTATGAAAATGGGGCAGTATTTTCACAATTCAGCCGGCTAAGCCATTGGGACACTTATCCGAAAGCTAATCCTATAATTTGATAGAATTTAATCAAAATTCACGAATTAGCATGTAAATTTCAATTCTTTTTAACCTCTTGATTACAACAAAGCATATGATTGAATACATAAACCAAACTCAAGTCTCAAAATATTATTACTAACCTGCAAACCGGTTTATTTACGTCATTAACCATCTGTGATGACACTTCTGAAACCATCCTTCTGTGTTTTTTCGTTATCTCATTATTCCCCAACTCTCAAAGAAAATCTAGTTTTAAGTGAAGAAGTTTTCAAGAAAGTTATAGATTATTGCCCACAGGAAACTCAAGAGAGAGTAAATATTTGGAAAGTACGTTTTGTTTTTGCGTGACACGAGTTACAAAACAGTGTTGCGTGTGCTGAACACTCGTTGTTTATTAGTTTTCAGACTTTGGTCCTTCATTTAGCGCGTGCTTTTCGTATGTTTTGGATTAGAACAGTGTGACACAAGAGCTCATTAATGGGTAGGGACCACATTACTCATTTTTATTTCTGCTATCGTGTGCTGCAATGTCTTTCCCACACGAATAATCGTTTTCCCACGGCAGCACTATGTGAATTGAGTCAGTGCAACAAATTAATTTTTAACAAAATAGTGCTGCCTACTTGTATTAAGGTGGACTAGTTACATCACAAACGATTTGCAAGGAAAACGACTTGCGATGAAAAATAGGTACTTGATTAGTTGATTGACACTTCTTAGTAGTTATTACAAGTTTTCTGGCTTATAATAATATTGTTATCTTGCCTAAAGATATGAATATGGGGTCACCAAAAGTCCATAAACAAATATAGTACTAATGGTTGTGCATGTTGAATCATCAGTCAATAATAATAGTTTGGTTTAATGGACCTTTGTCTTGATGGTCTTGTAGCAGACACTCGGATGGTAGAACTAAATTATTGGGTGCCTTCGTTTGCAAGATTGCATCATCCAAGCATTTGGATTAGAAAGCAAAGTGAGAGCGTGTGTCCAAGCTTCATAGACGCGTGTCAGACACGCTTTTCCCATTCTATGACGCAAGTATGCTATTTGTTACGTGGATGATTTGGATAGTGTCTTTGTCAGCCATGCTTTCAACAATTGGGTACTAAAGCAATATGGACATAGATCCCAATAGACTCGTAGCTAATATACGATAAAACAGGTTGATCGTTCTTTTAGTACGGAAAATGCTTCTAAAAACATTTATGAAATTATTATATTACTGAACATACTGTGCAGTAGAAGAGCGGTACTTTCATCACAAATCCAACAACTAAGACACTAAGTAATTGACTAATCGACGATTTCTTGTCCAGTTCAACTCACAGTTCTTAATAGAGGCTTATATGTTTTTTCGGCTGTCTCTTCCACAACTTTCATTTTAAAACTACAGAGGTGTTATATTCCTATGGGCAGCACTATGTTCACTTGAGATCACAAAATCCATACTGCAAACTACCATCCTAATTTTGAGGCCCCTAGAACCTCCCTTGCACTCACAAACATAAAGTTCTTTAAAAAAGATTAAAAAAAAATATATATATATATAATAACCCAATTAATTACTACAACATCCAACTTTTCTATCTCTCATTAAGAAACCCTTTGTAGAAATTATAATACCAAATATATATATCCTTACACTCGATTGGAAACATTTTAGCAGCAAAAAGTACTGACGTATGCAGTGTAGGAGAAGTATCGTGGAGATGGTCAGAATGGGTCCTTGATCCCTATTCGCGACTTCGTTACATATATACCAATTAATGCTGATCAAAATTGTACTGATTGGAAGCAAGATCTTTTCTTTAGTTTACAACTTTTCGGATGCATCAAGTTTTTGAGCAGCCCAGACGATACTTTCGTGTCTTCATTCTTCCATCCAACGCAAGTGCCAACACATCAAACTCCTCTACATACCAGAGCTCAGACACCATAGCCTGAACAACATCCAGAAATGAAGATGATGTTGTTTTATAAGCATCAAAACTATAATAAATTAAAACCTTACTTCATCCGGAACCAAAAAATAAAATAAAATTACCAAAACTATAATAAATAAAAACCTTACTTCATCCGGAACCAAAAAATAAAATAAAATTACCAAAACTTTCGAAAGATAACAACTTAATAGCACCTTCAATCCATCATTCTTTGGTTACTTATCGGCTTGCATGCTGATTTGGTCAACACACACACACACACACTTTTTTTTTCTCGGTAAGCAAAAATTTGTATTGATGAAAGGTGGTTGGGGGGGGCGGAGTACATGAGGAGTTACTTAGTCTACTCACACAGTAGCACTATAAGAACTTAACAAAACCTATAATAAACATGTTCTGGAACCTCCCATTTGGTACACACACACACATCCCTTTCTAGTTAATTTTTTTCCCGGGAAAAGTCTCTAAATTTTCAGGGTAAACAAGCACAGCCATGGTTTGAAGTCTTGAATGTTTGATACTTAAGAGAGAGATCTTTCTGCCCAGTTTAACATGAGTGTCCCTCTATACGCACTTACAAATGCATCAAGTTACTTATATCATTAACGTCACAAATGCTTAAGAATAGAAACAAACCCGGTTTCCTTGAATTTGATTGTTTAAACGTTTGACCAGCTCATGGAAGACAAACAGCTGATCGAACTGCTTACCATGCTCCTACACTCATTAAGATGGCCAAGTAAATACAAATTCCAAGACATAAAAATCTAAAAAATAAAAAACTATAAAGAGGCAAAGGTGCATGATCAGTAGTAACTGACAATATAGTTGCTCCCTAGCATTTCTGACAAAAATTAAACTAGAATTCCAGGGGAAAATGATGTTGAGAGAAGAAATGGGCAATAATAGTAGAAACAACTCCAAGGAGCTATATTAGATGCAAATAATTTTAAGGATTACCTCAAAGGAAACCTTAGGGCTCCCAAAAATCCTTGCAAATGAAGTGTGAAGCATAGCTGGGTTGTACTACAAAAAGATATAATATTAAATATTAGAAAACACTACTGATAGAAGAAATTTCATGGGGTGGTCATATAAAGCCAATAAATTCATCAAGTGTGTTTGATCATATTTGTTTGATCATAATCAATGTGTAAACATCAGAGAAATAGTAAGGGTTCCTACAGGTAGACCTGAATGCAAAATATAGACCAGATACATGGGAGACCACAAGTAGGAAGAAGTCGAAAACCAAAGCAAACAATTATAAGATATAAATGTACAACTTCCATCTAAGTGAACTTCATAGTTAAATTTGGAAGTGCATATTCAAAAAAGACAAGGGACCTTACAAGTTGCTTTTCAGGTGCACGAGGAAAAACTTTTCTCAAATTTGCACGAATGGCTATGGGATCGGTCCCTGAGGTCACCTACATTTGAAACGTAAAGAAATTTAGCATAAGAAACCAGATATTGTAGAAACTATATGCATCTCCAAATGGGTAAAATTTATTCACTGAGTCCTATTAGAATGAATTTTATAAAAGGCCAACGATGAGTAATAAAAATGCCACAAAAAGTTCCAATTTCACAATGAATAAAAGTGAATAGACACCAGACAAGACTATTTGGTTATGAACCTGGGTACTGCAAATAGCCAAATATCCAACATAAGTACAAAGCAGTCTAATAATACGGCAAACAACCAGGTCAGAAGGCTAAGTTGAGCCAGCACCAAATAAACTACCACATACATTAAGATCCAAGAGAATTAGTGATGATAATAGCAAACCCATCTTTGCTATTTACAGTAATTCGCGGAATTTCTATAAATAATTCTCATCAGGAGGAAGCATAAGAAACCGCCAAAGGTAATCAATATTGCAATGGATAAGAATAATAGCTCTATAGCACATATCTTATCAATTAAAAAAAATAGTCATCATGTTTTTTGCCATTTGAGACTCCGAAGCCAGCTAAAATGTATTCCTACGAAAAATAATAATTTCTTCTATTACAAATAAGTATCACTTCCTAAAAGGGTATGTATTCATTTCCTAATGCCCTAAAAAGGAGTCAGTCGACGTTTTTCCTTCTTAATGAAAATCAGATAAAAAGAAAGATGTTGTCAACCTTTTATGGCATTAACAACCAAAGAGTTGTCTGATCAGCAAATTATAGAACACAATGATACACTTGTGTGATTTATATAAGAAGCACCTGCCAGCACCCAAGAAGAACACCAGTTGAAGTCAAAACCACTCTATCTAAGATGATGTTCAATGGGCAAAGACCCTCTGCAACAACTTTTACTGAATTGGCTTCCGCCTCAACCTAGAAAAGCGCAGTTTTAGCAATACAGAGTGTATTCTAAATTTTAAAGAGAACTATGCGTTATCTTAAAATCCAATTACCTCGCCTTCCGTTGCTGGAACACCTACAACATGGTGCGATGCGTGAAACATGCTAAAATGGTATAAACTAGAGTTCTGGAACCAGATTGCTGCCGAAAAGAGGACAAATGTCATCACATGATAAGGAAGAGACAACATCAGGTTCATGTGAATGATATACTATACTTAAATTCAATAGAAATCATATAAAACCCAATTTCAACCTATGATTTCAGTCGCCAAATCAAATTTACTATCCAAGTGTCAATCTCCAACTCCTTAGTAGAATGTTTGACCAAATGGAAGAGATGCCTTACCTCCATCAAAGAAGGGACCGAATATATCTCTCACGGCCTGCCTGCAGAAAACCAAGCACGCACATATGACCACTAGTCCAACTAAATAGATACCAGGAGACATGATAAAACTAAGAAACATATTGCAGGCTTGTGTAGTCTCTCGACCTCTTGATTTTATATGATAACACTAAGGAACAAATCATTGTTCAGCAATAGCACAAGTTGCAGACTAAACAGTATAAAGCAGTCGACTAAGAACAAGAGAGATCCTTAGATGCACCCTCCTACAAAAGACCAAGTTCCTTGGCTAGTATTTGATTCTTACTTAAGTAAATGTAGTAATCCTATATATAAAGCATACTCCTCAACTGACAACCATGATAAAATCACACTACGCATCTCCTAAAAATGACGCCCATATAAACTTTTTATCCAATAACTAATTATATATACTAAAAACAAAACTTACGAGATAGGTATTGCAAATTCTGAACTTAGATACAAAACATTAGCTCGAACAGGAGGATTCGCAGCCTACATAAAAAAAACTAACATAACAATGTTACAAGAAAAAAATGTTATGCTTCATAATATTATTAAAAATTAGTATTATTACCTTATGTACAGGTGTGACAACACCATCTTTAACCGAAAACACATCAGAAAGAGATAATGACTGAGAAGTTTCACCACCTTGAAGAAAAACAGCTCCATGCTCATCCAAATCACGTGACATTTTATCATATAGTCTCGCCCGTTGTTCCCAGCTCGAAATAGAGTTCACTGTTTAAGATTAATTAATTGGCGTTTAATAATTTAAATGAAGGGGGTAATTAGAAAGTACCTGAATTAGTGGGTTTGTGATTTAAAAGAGCCATTTGAAAAACTACAAGGAAAATAATTGCTGACAAAGACCATATTAAAATTGAGGTCTTTCCATTTCTCCAATAATTTGTAATCCCAAACATTGAGAAAATAATTGGGATGTTATGGGAAAAAACAACACATATATCGGAGCCAGGTTTCGATCCTGGGACCTGTGGGTTATGGGCCCACCACGCTTCCGCTGCGCCACTCCGATTTTTTATGTAATTCAGTATATTTTATAATTTTATTAAAAAGAGAAGAAATATAGAGGAATTGAAAACCCACCTGGTGAGTGGGTGGGTGGGTGAGTACTTACTACTTTAAAGTTTAAATGGAAGAAGCATTTGAGTTGGGCCTGGCCCAAATAAAAGATGGTGAGTATCATTAAGACCTTACTATAAATGACCCATGAATCAATTTTCATCTTTTAAGTATTGTAGGCCAGTCGTAAAGTTTTGGTGGTCCTAACATTGGAGTGAAGTGGGCCTTATGTGCACTTGTAAATATTTGCAATGTGCCGAAGAAGCTTAGGTTCCTAAAATAGGGACAAAGAAACTGCCATCAACAAAAACATGATATTCATATTTAAGATCTATAGGCCCACATTTATGCTCCCCAACTATAACAATTGCAAATATAATTCATGTTCATTATCATACTTCATATGTTCTTATACATTGACAGTGGTTGTGGAACACAAACTAAAGAGAAAAATGATGAGAACACTTGGTACTATTGTGCCTTTAATTGTACAGACTTCCCTAACATGGAGTGCACATGCGTGTCCATCCGTATAAACAACTCAATGGATCCCACTTGGAACAAAATCTTCTTGTTCAAACTTAGCACCAAGTGATTGCATCGATACGCCAATATACGGAAAATCCATCTTTCAGCTGGCCCATTGATCACCATTAGTTTAGGGAAATTATACACTCCAATTCAACTTGCATTGGATCGTGATCTCTAGCAGCAAATTGGTTGCAACGGAATACAATACCAGAAGTAGTATGTCCTAGTTTCTGGGAGAAGGCCAGTAGACTTGGAAGAAGTGTGCTGTGTTGGGATGTGGGTGCAGTGGCCATGTGGGGTATTGTAATATTCAGTGTGGCTAGCTCCACGCACAAAGACCAGATTCTTGCACAACTGATCGATAAATCACAATAATATTTTTAACTTCACAAGTATTACTTAACACACCAGAATGTCATTGTCGAAATCAATAGCTAGTATGTCTCGTATATATTGGAATTCAGATGGACAGTTCGATTAGTAATAGAGGAGATTTTGATTGGTACAAGTCACTTGGACTCCAAACCATAACTAATAGAGGAGATTGATAGTCCAGACCAGTGATAATCACGGGCTCCTAATTCATTACTTAAAAACTTGTTGTGAAGTCGATGTGGAAGCGAGTGTATTCTCAAACAAAATCATATCAACCACAAAGGTAAAGGTGTGACATTTAATCAAGAAAAATGTTCTATATCCAAACACAACTCAATAACTCTATCAACTAGCAAAACATAAATAAGGAAATAGATTAAATAAAGAACACATACCACAATACAAAGGGCTATGCCTGCGAAGAGCAATAATGCCCACAAAGGGCCATGCTTACAAAATGCATCAATCAACAATGCAAGAAGTGGAATACCTCCAACTAATGTTAGAATTTAACTCCATAGAGAACCTTCTACAACCCAAAGCGCTCTTACCCTTAAGCAAAGAAACAAATTCTCAGGTACAAAACTTGTCATGAGCATCCACCATTTTCTGCATATCCACCGACCAATCTTTACAATTTAACTAATGTTAGAATTTAACTCCATAGAGAACCTTCTACAACCCAAAGCGATTTTACCCTTAGGCAAAGAAACAAATTCTCAGGTACAAAACTTGTCATGAGCATCCACCATTTTCTGCATATCCACCGACCAATCTTTGTAATTAACATCTCTAACAACTTCTTTAAAGTCGTTTGGTTCATTACCCTTGATATTTAGTGCGTATGCGACTGAGTCTGGTCGACCATAATATTTCACTAACTTATCATGCTCATACTTCGTAATTTGTTTCACACTTCTCTTTGGCTTTGATCTAGCCAGAACATATTGCTCAGGTTGTTGTAGATATACTTCTTGTTGAATAGTTCTTTCAATAAGAATCTCGCTCTCTATAACATTCTCTGATGCTTCCATCTCAACCACTTGAGATTCTATAGAATCACCACTATCTCCAGCCTTCTCCGTCCTGCTAAAATGTAGCACCGAAATCTCATCAAAAGTAACCTCATTGTTGACCAGGAACTTATCGTTCTCAAAACACCATAATCCGTATCCCTTTCCTCCTTTTGCATAGCCCAATAATATAGTTTTTTTAGCTTTAGAATCAAGCTTACTATCATCCATGTGGTAGTAAGCACTAGATCCAAACACATACAAAGTATCATATTCAGCTGGTTTCCCTATCCACACCTCATAAGGTGTCTTGCAGTCTATCGCCAAAACCGGTGATCTATTATACAAGTAACACGCTATAGCCACTATTTCTGCCCAAAACTCTTTGCCAAGATTGGCATTGGAAAACAAACACATAGCTTTCTTAAGCAATGTATGATTCATTTTTTCTGATAACCCATTCTGCTGCGGCGCGCCCCTCACTATCCAGTGTCTAACAATACTTTGTTATGCACAAAATTCCTTGAAATGACCATAGATATACTCAGTACCATTGTCAGACCTTAAAGTCTTTACCATTCTTCATGTGTGATTCTCAACCATTGCTTTCCACTTTTTAAATATCACAAAAATTTTATCCTTAGACTTTAAAATATATACCCACACATAGTGTGTATAATCATCGATGAAAGAGATATAATACCGGTTACCTCCCTTAGAAGCCACTTTGGAAGGTCCCCACACATCTGAGTAATGCACATAATCCATGATCCCTCTCGTCTTGTGTTTGCTTGTACCGAACTTGACTTTGCACTGCTTGCCATAGACACAATGCTCACAAAATTCTATACTTGGTTTATTCAAGTCTTTCAGTAGCCTTCGCTTGCATAACTCAGACAATCCCTTTTGACTCATATGCCCAAAGCGCATATGCCACAATTTTGTGCACTCAGAATTATCACTACATGTACGCAGTACTACATCGCCTGTCACTATACTACCCAACAAAGTATACAAGTTTTTATATCTTTGACAACCCTTCATAATGACTACATAGCCACTAAAGATATTTAGGACTCCACCATTTCCCACAAACTTGTAGTCTTATGCCTCACATCGGTTAAAGTCTTCACCACACCATCATGTATTTTGACATGTATAGTTCCAATCCCTACCCTCTTACAAGCAATGTCATTACCCATCAAAATGAAACCTCCACTCAAGTTCTCATAGGTAGCAAAGCACTTTCTATTTGGACACATGTGGTAGGAACACCCGGAATCAAGAATCCACCTATCGGTCATGTGGTCGTCTTGTGTAGACATCGAAAGACTTACATCATCTCCATCGAAGTTGGAAACAAGACTTGCTTCACCAACATCCTCATTGTCCAACTTACCACTCATCTTGTTACTCTTTTTCAGGCTAAGACAATCACTTAGATAATGCCCATTTTCCTTGCAATTGTAGCACCGTACATGTTAAGTTTTAAAGGCTTCTTAGAATTACACTTCCACTTACTTGTGGAAGTCTTCTCATTCAACCTCACTCTTGCTGTCCATTCTTGTGTTTCTTTATCAAATTTCTCTTCTTCAAACTTCACACTAGACATCTTGAGAGCTATTTCTAAAAGTCACACATAGTAACTCACAAGAAAATTCACTTGAGAATTTTATCAAACACTTTGTCTTCACAAATTTGAGCACCTTCGGATTTAACCCAAAACTTTAACTCAATACTCTCTAGGTCTTAAACATATAGCTCTGATACCAATTGTTGTGAAGTCGATGAGGAAGCGAGTGTACTCTCAAACAAGATCAACTACAAATGTGTGATATTCAATCAAGACAAGTGTTCTAACAATACCCCAAACACAACCCAATAACTATATTAATTAGCAAAGAATAAACAAGTAAAAAGATAAAGTAAAGAACACACACCACAACACAAGGATTTAAGGTGGTTCGACAATATGTCTACATCCACACAGCGAGATCGATGGTTCCACTAGATGGATAAGAAGATTACAAGAGGATTTGTTTTGATTATACACAACAATCAACTCTCAATCACTCACAAAGAATGAATCACTCATAAAAAATGGTCTCTCAAATCTCTCTCTTTTCTTCTCATCATTAGCTTAGATTTGGGTCAAAACCCTAACTTCTGTTATATAGTAATTTGAAATTTCGGTGTAAAACAAAATTCTAAATTATCTCAGTTTATCTTCGAAAAATTGAAACTTACCTGTGCAAAGGTATGCATAGGGGCGTGCACCCCTTCACCAAGGTATATTATAGGGCGTGCGTCCCCTGTGAAGAATCAACTTCCAGTAATTATGTGGGCCCTTCCTGGAGAAACTGTGTTGTGAAAAACTAGGAGGCGTGTGCCCCTTCACCTAAGCAAAACCAAGGGAATGTGCCCTTTTACCCAATTGTGTAATCTTATATCGGCTTTTTAAAGGCTCCAATTCACAACAAAATTGCATATATGAAAGTTATTATTTTTTTTGATTGGTAAAGCTAAAACAGATAAAGGCTCCCCCGTCCATGTCCATTTTACCGACTTTGCTAGTCGGCCAAATTGTGGGGTTAAAACACATATTAAATATATGAGAGATTGGTGTCGAGTCGTCCATGATTTTTTTTTTGCTAGATTGGTAAGCCTCCTTTTTTTCCAATGCGAGATCCACTACCAATTTAGATTTGATCTTTTGGGTTGTTGGTTCGACCCCTAGGCCTCTAGTACCATCACCCAAAGGTTTTACCGACTTTGCTAGTCGGCACCTCCTAGTACATGAATCTGAATAACAGAGAGTTAAAACAACTCAAACTACTATAAATTTTAATAAGAGATTGGTGTCAGGTCGTCCATGAAGATGCAGAATTCATGTCTTCACATGTGCTAGAATCACTGATTGTGCATCTCCTTCCAAAATGACCTCTCTCCAATGCCGATGAATTGCAAAATCCACTACCAATTTAGCTGCTAGGGCTTCTGCTTCTCCTGGTGAAGTGGGTTTGACTCTGTTGAACTTTACTCTTAGTGATTCTCCTTGACTGTCCTTGCCAATCACAGCTATACAAGCATATATAAGAACAATTCTTATGAAAGCTTGCATCAAAATTAAGTTTTGCCCATCTTGGAGGTGGTGTAATCCAGCTAAACCATAACTAATACGGTTCATTTTTCATCAGGAGCATTTTCCTGCTGCTTGATAGCAATAGACATTGTTTCTCCATTTTGTTAAGCTTATAAAGAGCACTCTTAATTATCATGTCCATTGACCGGGTGTACGTGTAGTTAAAAATTAAATTTTAAAGAACTATATTATTTGAAGAATTTAAGGTGTATCTCATTCTGCATTATATACTTCATCAGAGTTGACCTGTTGACGACTGGATGTTTCGTGTATTTGCTTAATATATATGGACCGTACAACACTCTGCGACCATTACTTCACCAGCTTCTTAACGTTTTCACTTTTCACTATTGCATTAGAGAAAAAATCCCTCCCGTATATTTGTAGAAAAGAGCCAAAAACATCAGCAGATCAAAAAAATGGAAACAGCTAAATAGAGCGAAAGCATCAGTGACACAAACATGAGAGTTATGGCCCACCCAATAATGGCCAGGTATTTGCATTGGGTGAATTGATTGGTATCCTCCGGCCACCATAAGGCTGGCAAACAACGCAACCCTCTATATCAAAAGAAGATAAATGGTTCTGGTGTTGATCAGTCGTCGTGTACATTGGTTTACACTTTAGACAGTAACCAGTAGCTGTGACTGCCACCACCTGAAACTGATAAGGTGTTGGCCTCTGTGGTAGCCCACCACGTAGGTAGTAAATAATTGGGCCCTCGTTTCTGATATAGTTCCTAAATCACACAAGAATATGGCAGTAACTCGAGATGTGCATGAAAAAGATAGAGAATATCACAATGAGAAATAGTATGCCAATTTGCACTATCCTTCGTGCAGTAAAAACTTTGCATATAATGTCTTGTTTATTTTCTTGATATATGTGTAGGAAAGAGAGAAGAATACAAGTACAGGTCAAAACTGTTATATATTTTCCCCTAAAGGTAATACATTACAAGGTTAGAATGAATTTTAAGTTATTGTTCTTATGTGGGTCGTTTGAGACTCATGAATGTTAAAGACATACTTCTCAAATTACAAAGGGGTTTTTTGAACTAACCCCTAATGTATAGTCTCCTTTATGAAAAACCCTCCAAAGTAATAATCGTCACAAAAAACCCTCCAAAGTAATAATCGTCACAAAAAACCCCTATTCTTTCTCAAAATAAAGGTCTAAAAACTGACCTTTAAGATTTCATTCCTATTTTACCCTTACACATCCTCGACTTTCTTCATAACCAAAATCACTTTTCTTACTCTTGTGTTGTGATAATTTCAATTCAATTTAATTCTTCTCTCATTCTTCTTCCATTATTCATCTTATCTTCTTGGTTCATCTGAATTGGAAAATTGTGAGTATAATCAAAGTTTTTCAATAAATTTGGAGGGTTTTTACAAATAAAATTTAGAATTTTTCGCTGTCAAATAAACTTTTGTTATTTAAAAAAATAATAAATTTGGTATTTAAAAAAAAGTCTTCGAAACAAAATGGGGGGTCTTTTGTGATGATAGTTATTTTGGGGGGTTTCTCACAAACGTGACCATACAATGGGGGGTTAGTACAAAAAAACCCCAATAAGAGATCATTAATCGTGAATTCTGATTTGTGAACGTAGCAAAATGCCTGCAAAACAATGAAAGAATGGATCCTTATTTCCTATTGACATGTCTTCCCTATTTCTCTAATGAATCTTAAGGTTTAATGCATGTTAGCGCGTGTTCTCAAATACCAACTTATTATATCAAAATGAAAGAGGTCCTCTCTCTAATTTAGTTGTTTTTGTAGCTAGAGAGAGAGAGAAAACTGCTGAAACTGCAAATGTAAACCATCTACAGGTATAGTAAGTAAGCCCGCTTATGATTAATGCATGAAAAAGGAAGCATTTCACGTTATGATCTTATGTATGATTACGCTAATTCAAACAAAATGGTGTTGAAGTTATTAATGACGACTCTCAATGCAAGTCTAAATACATCTTAGCCTCCAAATATATGTTACTCATATATTACAGCTTAGAACTACTTCAAAGTAAGTTCAAATGTTCAACAATCGTTAATCATAATAGAAGATGCATGTTTAGAGACTGCAGCACATCAGAACTAACAAAATCATCAAAACTTATGTGTAGTCATGTTCATTCATGTTTGCAGAGGCACTGTTTTTCTTCCTATTCAAGCACACAATGACATTCGGAAAAATATTAGTAATAATATAAGAACTCAATTTTGTAACAAATCAAACTGCAGGTGTGTTTCAATTCCACATGAATATAAAAAAAAAAAAAAAAAAATCAACAAAACACAACAGCATCAAACCACACTTGTAGTTGTATGTATGATCTAGGACTGATGACTGGTAGAATCATCTTGTTCATTTCCTCTAGCCTGCGATTCAGATGGACCACTGCCCATAAGTGGCCGATATGCGTTAAGTGCAGCGAGCATGCCCAAGTGCTCAGTCGTCGCACCGCCACCACCCATAGCAGAACCTAACTGTTGGCTAGGCAGTAAAGCCAATGGTGTAGGAAGATTCATGAAATGTAAACCACTTGACCCAGACCCCCTATACACATTTGTGTTACTAACTGAAGGAAATGTCCATATTGGATCACCACTCATTACTTGGTTATTAGGACTGGGATTAGGATTAGTAACCATCCAAAAAGTAGTCGGTATCTGGCTAGGACTCACCGCTGCAGGAAGCGGACCGGAGCTTGCTGATTGAAACATGTAGTTCCCCATTTGATGTTGTAAATGTGATGTATCTTGTTCCGGCCTACTTTTTCTTCCCATACTTCCATCTGTATCTCCCATATCTAAACACTGATCTCTTAATTCTTGCTTAGCTTGTAATAGTGAATTCACATTATTTGACTGAAAATTGAGTAGGTTTGAGGAACTCTCTTGTGAGAAACCAACACTTGGATATAAAATTCGCCGTTGTGATTCATCGATATTTCTTTCCCATTCACTTCTCATCCTCAACTGTGGTGTCACAAAATTTGGATTGAAATATGTAGACCTTAGTTGTGATGGTGCAGACATACTAGACCCCGAACTACGAAGCGATATGTTTAAAGACGTAAAGTTAGCAGGAATTGTACCAGTCCCAGTCGCCGCGATCACTGCTGGTTCAGCTTGCTGGAGTAGCCATTCAATAGTTTCACCATCTGATTTGTGACCGAGTTCTCTAGTTAACTGAAACACTCTAGCAGCACAAGTAGCTGGCATACGAATACGACGACCACGACCATCAACTTTAGTATGCCGATCTTTTGTTGAAGTCCTCTTTGGTGCTGGCTTCTTGGACGCTTCAGCAATTTGAAGACTGGAAGGCGATGATTGTAACGCGTTTGTCTCTGGTGATATAGTGAGTCCAGGATAACCTGAACTTGTACATACATCTGCTTCCTCCTTCTTCTCTAACAACTGTAGTGGAAAATTAGGCCTAGTATGCATTCCATTTTCTCCATCCATCAAGGTAGGAGTAGTAGTGGACTAATAAATTTGATGAAAAAACAACTGTGTGAGTGACCCTTAGCACACAATCTCTTGTGGGTCTCTCAGAAACTCTATCTATAGGAGCCTAGAGTCTACATAGGATCAAAAAACTCATTTTCATTCACTTTGTGGGTCTATCTTTGTTTCTGTTTCTCTCTTCTTTTTTTTCTTTTTTTTTTTTAATATAAGTGGGGAATTGAATGATATTTTCTTCTTTTTCCAGCAAATAATTCACATTAGTTGAGATTGAGCTTTGAGTCGGTTTCTCTATAGTGAGGGGATAAGGGGGTGAAGGCAGCAAGCTTTAAGCAACAAATATAATGAGTGGGAATTATATGGGTTGGCATGAAAAGCAATGTGTTTTTGCTTTATTTTTTCCGTGTGTTTTCATTTTTCAAAATTTTTTTTTCCCCTTCTCCAATTTTTACTTCCTTTTATGTGGTTGGACACTGTCTTGGTTCAGACTCCACGTGCGGTGTTCTTTATCATTCAATCCATAAAGACAGTGATGGCTGAAGTGGGACCAATCCCAAGTCAAAAAAACAAAGAGCTGGAAAGTAAAATTATATCATGTGGGTCCTTCTCATTCAAGTAATCATTGCTCCCCTTGCCTTTGGCCTTCTTAATCTCAACCATTATGGCTGGTTTAGCTGATTCAGTATTAGAGTCCTTAGTTGATAACCAGGTTCAGAGTAAGAGTTAGAGGAATTAACAAGTCCTTCTTCTTGTACTGTCAAAGATGCTCTTGGCACTTAGCTCTTCCTCTGAGTCATGAGAATGACAGCAATACAACTCTTTATTATTTATTTGCTTTTTTAGGTTAATACAATTATACAGAGATAGTTAAAACTTGACTTTTTCTATTAAAGCTTCAACTATGTCCAAACTTATAGTGAAAAAATTTCAATATGTAATCTTAACTTCTTAATGACAAGTTGACATTTTTAGTATGTGAATTGATGCTTCCAGCGGATCAAAGTTCTACTCTACTAGAAACAACAGTTCATTCTACTGAATTTCATTGAATACTATGAATGTAAGAACTACGTGTCAATTAGCTAGGGTATAGAATATTCAACATGCTATTGAAATATAGGCAAACTCTTGAATATAATGTAACCAACAATTTATTCTTAGGCACACACACTTGGTCACGCAGATATGTTCTCCAAAAGGAGAAATATAGATACAAACATAAATAAAAGGAGATGATCAAGTTCCAGGAGAGAAAATTTACAGGAAATTAACTCTCACAGTTAAATGATATTTGGATTCATACAAGGAGATCTTCATTCGGAAAATGATAAAATAGTACTTCAAGACTTTAAATGAAGAAGAAAAAACCGTATTACATCGTTGCAGAAACAACGCAGTATCTTTCAGAAAAAAAATCTTGATTTCTTGGTTGCAGACTTGCAGTACATAAGTTAGGATCTTAAGGTCGCGTCATGGACCATCACCGGTCTAGCCAGCGACATAATCAGTTCGAATTAGAACTCATATGAACGGACTTACAATTATTGTGCATGAAACAACCTGCAAGTCTATAGGCGATTGTCAGTGCCATTTTCGTACTGAAGATTTGTGATGGACATCCATTGTTACAACTTATATGAGCATTGTCACGTGGTACAGCAAAACAAGCCCTTAGCACATTAGCACCACATATTTAGAACCATCCTCAAGAGGAGGATGGACGTATTGGTTAATGTTGGTTGAACTTGTAACATATACTGGTGACTATGATGGCTTACCCATCTATGATCCATAAGGGACCGTTTGGCAACCATTATAAGTAGAAATAATTATGTATTTAAAATCAATTCTAGCACAAATAGTTTTTCTTTTAACATTTATGAAAGAAATGATACCAAACAACCAAATACAAATCAATTATTGATTTAATACCCAAACCAAAAATGGAAAGGAAAATTACCAAAAACCAAAAAGAATAAAAAAATATAGCAATTCAGTTTAAAAAAAAAGTCCATAATTTTTGTTTCTCATTCTTTAAATTATTAGTTTTTGTTTATATTTTAATGGATTATCTCATTTTGGCTTCTAAATTTTTTTACCAAACTATTTTTTTTATATCCAAAATCAATTTTGGAATTCATAATACATTATTTGTTATATAATAGATTATTATAAAGAATTCAAACTTGTTTATTTGGATGTTGATTGCCCCTATATATTAAACAAGAGAACTTCCTCTTTTGGAGACTTTTCTTTCAGCTAATTAACAACAAAAGCAACTGTGATTAACTTCACATAAACCTCAATTTTTTCTACTCGTTTTCCACTTATCACTTTGTATATAATAAATTAATAATACACACAATTCCACATAAGAATAGTTATTTCGTTTGTTTTTATGCACTGTCTTCTGTTTTTGGGTTTAAAAACAATATCAAACTTTATTCCTTCTGAGGATGATCATTGCTAGATTATTTTACGACGATACTATTTACATTTTAATAATGTAATAAATAATTAGTACACACGTTATTTACGCTGTCCCATATATCCATCAGATTGATATAAAAATGGTTTTTCTTTGTAGGCAAATATTAAATTGGTTGAGATGATCGATTTAGCTCTGCTCAACAATGCCTATTTAGATAGTTGCGAAATGGAGCATTTTCAGTGGAATTGTGCAAGTTCATGGCTCCACAAAAAAACCTATGACAAAGAATATATTATTTCACCAATTTCAGCCTACCATATGAACCAGAAGTTCAAGTCGTCACATAAGATAAGGAATAGTGATTACTAGGTTGATATGAGATATAATGGCTCATAATAATATCTAGAAAATGCACACACCTACTGTTATAATGGTGACAATTGTTGCTCAACTCCAGCCAGTCTTCTTGTTTTTATCATATCTTCCAATTCCATAAAATTATGCTTAATCTGATAATGAATGGTCATAGCAAGAAGAATCTTGAGATTCAACGGTGATAACCCTCCTTGTGCTGCACGTACTCGATCTATTTGTAATTTTAAATCTTGCATATAACCATTAAGCTAAGTCATTAACCACCTCCGTCTTTATTTTTCGATAATTATTAACCACCTCCGTCACTGATTATAAATATAGATAAAATGTTAAGCCACGTCTTGGATTCGTAGGAAATTCTGTTAAGGAATTGCTTTATGATACTATAGCTT
The DNA here is from genome assembly GCF_015680905.1 of Coptis chinensis. Lineage (NCBI taxonomy): Eukaryota > Viridiplantae > Streptophyta > Magnoliopsida > Ranunculales > Ranunculaceae > Coptis > Coptis chinensis. The sequence goes on along the minus strand of NC_141456.1, from coordinate 17,470,865 downwards.
TAGATTCTTTAAGTAGTATACATAATCTGGCCTCTAACCTGGCCTACTCTGTCTCAAACCTTTACATGTCAAAGGGCAATAATATAAAGATATTTAAAGACCATTGTTTTTTGTGGGAGACTGAGGGAACATGATATAGATGAAATGTGGTGGATATAGCTGTAGAAGAAAAGAGAGATTGGACGAAAGATAGGAAAAGTTGGGATCCACGGCACAAAGGAATTGAAGCTTATTTCAAAGTGGCGTTTGACAAAAGAAGAGATATTACGATTCTGATCGAAAAGTTGCAGGGCATATTTCTTGGTAACACCTCAAGTATAATTACTTAATACTTGCGTTTTTGGATTCCTAAACGAAAAAAAGATGAACTGGACTCCGGCCTTGGTGAAAATGCAATGGGGTGGGGGTTTGAAGACATCTTTTTTTTATGGGATTGGTTTCAGGACACCATCTCTTTGACTCACTTAAGACCAGGTTTCGTCATGATTTCCAGTTTAGTGGTGCCGAAAAGAAAATAACAAATAATCAAATATGATCAGCTTTTGGTTGGTAGTTGGTGTGTATATACAGATATGGGGTGGCTCCTCGTTGCTTAATCCAAAAATTGAAATAAAAGAAGATGGTGTATATATAGTTAGGTGGCCTTGAGCATGCCAAAACAAACTTCGAAATTTAGTCTCCACTTGTAGGTTACATATGGCAACCAAGCTTCAAATGATTTTTAATCCTTCTTTAAGAGATATTTTAGAGCACTTAGCCATAACACCAAACTCCTCAGAATAGTAGAACACCTACTCTTTCATTTTCTGTTTTGACCACCGCACGTTTGCTAAATTTATAGTGTACAAGCACGTTACTAAGCTGTGCTCATTGAGTTAAGAATGTATGAAGCACTTGTTGGTAAGATACTACCATATATTGTCACCAATATACTTTAAATACCGAGTAAACTTGCAATAAGTTTAGAGATCGAGAGAGGGAGAAGAAGAAGAATATATTGAAGTAAATCAATAAATAGAACAGATGATGCCTCGTGAAATTAGAACGTATATTTCCCAAGATTTATCTTTTAGCTATGCAGCACCTAAAATCTCTCTCTCACACACAGACACAAAATCAATGACTTTGGTGGTTCAATAAAAGATTATTAAGAGGGTATAATAAATGTGACTTGACTGTCGTACTGTGCATATAAAAAAACCAACCATTATGCAGCACTGCAGCAGTAGTCTTGCTGCACAGATCAAACACTAATGGCTAGTGCTTTTCCACTAACCAGATAATCAATCAAGTTTTGCAGGTTTGCATATAACATTTTGTAATTTCAGTTGTTTGTTTCACGCGTTTCTTTTGAGTTTTGCACCTTTTGTTTTTTAAATGAGTTGTCTACCCAAATGTTTGGAGAAGTCCACATCAAAATTCCAATAGCGTAGTCATTCCAATATACTAGCCATCCATCCAACAATTACCATAAGTGGAGCAACCACCATGGGATAAAGGTCACAACTCATTAGTGGACCACGATTAACAACCATCCGATCAGCAGTGTTTAACTACTTCATTCCAACGCCAGTTACATCCAATATCCAATCAGTCAAACACCAAAACATTTCTAATCTGTTGTCTTCAAATTGTCTTTACACATTACTTCAAACAACCAAAACAGAGCCAATCTTCTCAGATAAGAAAACAATAACGTTGAGCACAAAACCTAGCTAAACATGTCTTTGTTTAATAAGTAATTCACAGTCTTCAATCTCATAATTATTTCGTTTAAGTTTAGTATCTTTTCAACAGTCATTGATATATCCCTTCGTACAATTTGCACCATCCCTATCAGACCCTTAAAAAGGATTGTGTATCTCAGACATGAAAGGAATGGACTCATAGGATAATGATGATATATGGTTTAAAACCCACGATATGGCACCAAAACCATGGTCCACAGATAGTTATGAAAGAAGGGAGATTATTGACACAAATTAGTTATTGAATTCTTGTGGCAGCTCCAGACTCAGTGTTGTGTCATAATCGCTGAGAAAGTGAATAATTTGAAGATGAAAAGGACTTAGCAATATCTATCTGATGCACAAACACTAGTATGAAAAAGCCAAGACATATGCTTGTCAAATATTGGATAAATATTAGAGCACTCCGACATTGAATAATAATGCAGAATCTCTTTCAATTAACTCTAATATGTCAAAGAATGGAACATGAAAGTCAGTCATAAGGTTGATTAATCAAATAACTACTAAGTTTTCGTTAATCGTAGATTGAACGAAATAAATTTATTTCTTCAGGCAAAGTAGGAGAAATGCTTTCTTATTTTCTATGAAAAAGAAAGCAGAACTGCATCTGTGCATCCCAATGAGAATGATAAAACCAATATCTTTAGACCTTTTTGGTGCTACGATTTGATCAAATCAGAGCTACTTTTATTGTAAATACGGTTGTGTAAAATTCTAAGTGTTGTTCGTATAAAACTAAAAAGAAGTCATTCAACTTTCTTCTAACCCTTATCTCTTTTAAAAACTACTTACTCTGCAAAAGCTCACTGTCAAAACACCAAGAATAATAACTGATGCATTCCACACTAACAAGTTAAAGTTTCTTTCAAGGACAATTCAGTTGTATCTCAGTGTGACACATGACAAACCTGAACAACAACAAAAGAGCAGTTCCTCCAAAGTTGAACCTGTCAGATAATCTTTAACATTTGATATGTCCTACTCCCCCACCCCCACCCCCCTTTTCTTCCTCCTTTCTGTTGTCTGTTCCTTTCCTCCACTTTTTTGTTTATGCTTACGCTCAACTTACCACTTCCTAAGAGCAGGAAATAATCCAAGTAGGGAACAATGGTTTTAAACCTGAGGTAACAGGCTAACAGTACTATGCTGCCCAATGTTACTTTTACTGCTCCCCATTTATAATGCAGATAGATTTGGCCTGTGGGAGACTCTACCAAACCTTCCATTGTAGCCTTTTGTTGCTCAACCTTCCCCTGCTTCCAGCAGTTACCACACCAATTTCATACTTACTGGTCCCCTATACTAAGGGAGGAATCTGGATTTGAATCTATGTCTTGCCAAATTTCATATGATAAAAATAATCCGGAGTGGTGAAAAACCATCATCTGCATGCAATCAATAACCTAACATCAAGGCCCTTCCTAGTATTTGCAACCAGAAGAGCAAAACCTAGTCACCTTGCCAATGTTTATCAAGGGTGGTAATAAAACTCTCATTGAGTCATTGCTGCATTATAACATCAAAACCTCCCATCTACTTTGTGACTTCTCAAATCAGCTTGGAATCCATATTGTCCTCAAGGGATCAACTGCCAAAAGCTGAAGACGCAAACTCACCTCGTAACCTCATTGATCTAACATGTGTATGCAATATTTTGCTCTATCCCAAGCGCAAAGAGCCAAACATTTACTAGGCCCAACTCCCCAAAAAACCAAATTCGTGACCAAATATGAAGTTTTGAACAAAAGCAGTTATTAAGTTTTACGTGTTGATAGACATCACAAAAATGATATCAGCGTCAACCACTGACAGGCATAAAAGGAGAAATCTTAGCATTTTTCATTTGGTGAATGTTCAGAATCAATAACTGATAAAAAACACAATGTGTTCAGAACAAGTTGACGACATGGCATTAAAATGGCAACTACAGCTGACTTGGGTATACAACCAAATATAAAGTTAGACATCCAAATCATGGCCTAGGCCACATGAAAACTGAAAAGGCCACGAAATGCAGTAACAAACTTGAGAACAATTAAAAAGAGGAAATTAATCAACTAGGCAAAACAAAATAGTATCCAATTTCAAGACAGCAACAAGACCATAAGGAACGGTATTGTTTAAAACAGCTTTGTGATACCTTCCTCAAATCCCAGAACCGAAAAGATTCCAGTCTTGGACCTTGAAGCTTGAGACTGCTAGTTTGAAAACATCAGCCATCTGCATGCATCCAGATTGCATGGCAGGAACAGCTAAACCAGCTCCTGCAGTCCTTGCGCTTTCACTAAAAGGGCTGAATCCATAAACATGATACAAGGATTATTAGGATATATACAAAAACAAATGATCGTCACGATAACAAACAAAGTGCAAGAACTTTATTCCAGTAAGTGTATGGCAAGAAGAAAAAGGAAGAAATGGGTCATGTAAGGCATAAGTTGGACTCCAACAGTCTTACTAAACAAGGGGGAGCTCATTTTCAACTTTTATATTATTTGTTCCTCAGTGCAATCAAAGCGACTTGCATAACTAAAGCTTGGAATGGTATGAAATTTAAAATGATATTTAAGATAATTTTCAACCCGTGCTCGAGCATGTCCTTTCGCTTAAGAATAAATCAATGTACAAATATCAGAACAACAACTCAATTCTCCATCTGACAAAGCAACCTAGCAGTTCAGAACTATTGAAACTGCAACGACACATTTGCAGCTGTGGGTGAGGAGTAACCATGTAAGGAATTAAGAATTTCAACAATACCAAAATAACATAAAGATCATTGAAAAAACAAACATACAACAACAACTTCCTCTAAGGATTTATGGTCTGATTCACTGTTCTTAGACACTTACCTTATCACAATTGGTTCATACGCAGTAATTAGCACATCAGTCCCAACTCCCTTCAGGCGCAAATTTGCCAAATAAACCTGCAGAAGCAGTCAATCATGCAGGCTATGAGTAATGACAAGATTTAAAGGTCAATCACTCTGTATAAAAACTTTTTGACACAAATTACCAATCTGATGAAAAATGGGAAAAAAGGTAAACATACTTTTACCACGTTTTGGGCTTCTCTTCCTTGCTTTCCCTTAGATACAGACTGTTCACAATATATCAAGTTAAGTTAGTGATAGTCTTACAAGGACTACGCAATGTACAACGGCAAATAAAAATAAAAGTAAAAAAATAATTAATAAAAATATCCGCACAGGCATACAAGCAAAGTCTCATGTATGTATATACATCCATCAGAAAAGGCATTAAATACCAATGAAGGGAGAAAGAATGACCATGCTAAAAACCATAGGGTTAGTTAGGGATGACCACCCATTAATAGTTGCAAACAATGTTCAATGGTCATGCTTCTTAACCTGAAAAAAAAAAACACCTTTGTAGCCGTTGGATCTTGTAACTGGGGGGGTATCCATAATATTTTTGAAAAAAGGGATCCCTACTTGCAACTAGTAATGGGGGATCATCCCTAACTAACCCAAAACCATATGTGGCACTATACATTTTTTTTCAACTCAATGGGGTTTTAACGCAAGAGCTTCAAGCCTGAACACCTCATTAAAGAAATGAATGAAGTACAGGATAAAATGGAAATGCAACTAATAAGGGAACACGAGCAAAGCGCTAAATGATGGAGGTGATATCTTATTTGATTGTGCTTGTTGATAAGATAAAAAAGACAAGGGAAAAAGTTATGAGTTTACTAAACAACAGGAGGTTAGGATATAGAAGTCTACAAAAATGTTCACTAAATGTAAATGTATCTCTGATTTAGGTTTCAGTTATGTTGAGTTAGAAATTTAATCTGTTGGTTTAACTGTTCATGTAGGAGTCAGCAACCTAAGGGTACATTTGAGATCCCATTTTGTACAAAGTGGTCAAAAGGAAATGTTTTTTTGGACTGGGGTTGGGCATTTTCCACCAGCAATGTATAAGGTGATAGGGTAGTAAATTAACAATAAAAATATTTTCCTTGAAGACATTAGTTTATTTCAAGTATAAGTATAATCTAAACAGGGATTCAAGAAAGGACACAACTTATTCAACCTATAGGCGAGTTCTGTTAAGTTCCTTAGTCCTTCAAGCCCAAGACACGTGTCGATTACCATTCACAGTAGATGTCTATATGAATGCAAGACACTGAATTAGGTAGCTCTACAGAAAAACTTGTAGAACCCAAGCTAAGAACAATGTTTTATCAAACAGTTCTTGTAAAAGTCCAATATCAGAGAAAGGATCAAACGAAATAACACAAGAACATGGAAACTAATTTCACCAGTGTGGCCATGTCATATAAAAATGTACATAAAAATTGTGTCATAAATGAGATAACAATTACCATCTGACCAACAGCTGTCGTCATAATTGCCGGCATGTTTCTGAAGCGTAATCCATCTAACTCAACGATTCCCGACTGCTCTACTACCTGGAGGAAATCGTGATACAAGTTTAAATTCAACCAAATCAACACGCTACTTAAAAGTAAAAACGCTTAAAGTATTAACCCCTAAACCAACCATCCCCTCCCCCGCGAAGGTTTAGAAGTGGGTGGGTGCAAACCTGGCCACTAAGGCAATATCAACAATATTACAGATAAGTCACTAATATAGGCATGACATAGAAAAGTCCCTATCCGAAATTTTGTGTATTAAGGAAACATAACGTCATGAGATTACAACTTACAATGCTTCCTTGAGCGTCTTGTTCCCTGGCAAGGTCTTGAAAAAACCAAGCAACACTCGCACTATCTTGAACTTCTTGTTTAAGTTCTAACAGCTCAACTATCAAACTCTCATCACGACTAGGATCCACATATACTTCCTATATATATAACAAAATTAGCACACAATTTAACTATAGAAACGCAACGAAACATCAACAACCAACCTGATGATCAGGAACTTGGCGAATATTGCTGACATCCTACAACAGCAAAATTATAATCATCTCCATACATATGAAATTATTAAAGACATTGGAATGAATAATAATAACCTGGAATCTAAGTGGGAAAGTGCTCCAAATTGCTCCACCGAATAAAGGGCGGTCTGAAGACATTCTAAATTTATATCCGTCGATTAAAAACTTACTCTACTGAAGAAACAGTAATTAGAGAAAATGCTGATTTGTATTTGGCGGGAGCGGATACTATTCTAGACTTGCGTCGAACTTAAGCCACTTTTTCCGGATAGGCCTGTCGAAATAAAGGCCCAAACTGAAAGCCCAAGATCAAGAAGATTCGACTCTTTCTAAACTTTGTGATCAAAGTCCAACCAATCCTTTGATGAATATGCACCAATTTCAATCAATTGATAAATTCACTGAAATCAAAATGTAGAGAGAGCAAGGAGAATAAGAAAGATATTGTATATGGTGAAATTATCAGATTGCGAAAGGCTTTATCTGAATTTCTTAACCCAGGAAGTGTTGTATTTGTTTCTGAGAATGAGTGGCAAAGAAAGAAGAGGATAAGTTGATCTACTATACTCACTATCTTCACATATAAGTGTTTGACTTGAACTTTGTGGGCTTTCACTTGTAAGTAAAAATAATTATTACAAAAACACTCTAAGTCGAAAATGTTTTCGAGTTGGAAAAGGAATGCACTCCAAGTGGAAATGTGGAATTGTTACACCAATTAATTATTGAGATAACTGCAAGACTAAAACAATCTACGTCTTGATTATCATCGATATAACTACACGCTAAAACAATCTATCTCTTGATTCACCCACGATTTGTCGTGTTTCTCCACAGTTTTCTTTTTACACATGTATCACACTCTTGAGGTGACCCCACCTCTAGGATTTTTTCCGGCTAGGGTTTCCAAACCGTGTTTTTTTTATTTATTTATTCAATTTTCTCCCATATCTCAATTAAAAACAAATATATATAGTAATAATTGTATTTTTATTTATTTCTTCAATTTTCTTCCCTATCTCAATTAAAAACAAATATATATATATAGTAATAATTGTATGGTAACCTATCTCTAACATCAACTTAGAATCAAAACTCCACAGTTATGCCACAACAAAACACTGGTCGAACTTATTATATAGATTACAATTTATTACAAGAATGCAATTGGGATGATCACTTCTTCACCAGAAAGATTAGTCATGCATAACAATTTGCAACACACTTACAATGGTTTTTGCTAAACAATAACTAGTGGACATCGGAGTTTCTTTCTAGAAACTATGGAAGCCCTTGGTTTCTCCGAGAAATGGAAGAATTGGATAAATCAAAGCATTGATACTATTTCTCTTTCGTTCAAGATAAATGGATCATCCGTGGGTTTTCTCAAACCCGAACGGAGTATCAGACAAGGAGATCCCCTGTCACCATTTTTGTTCATTATCTGCATGGAAGTTTTCTCTCGTCTTCTCTCCAAAGCAGAAAAAGAAAAATAAATCCATGGGGTCAAAATCAGTAGGAGTGACGATCCTATGTCTCACCTTCTCTTTGCAGACTACAACTTCGTTTTCTGCAAAACAGATATTGCAGAGATACATCATGCGGTCAAAATCAGTAGGAGTGACGATCTTATGTTTCACCTTCTCTTTGCAGACGACAGCTTCGTTTTCTGCAGAACAGATATTGCAGAAATACATCATCTCAAGGATATTTTGGAGCTCTTTAAAAATGTTTCAGGTCAAGAGATAAATTTCTAGAAATCAAGTATTTTCTTCAGTCACAATACCCACCGTCGTCATCAACGCATTGTGAAAAGAATTATGAAAATTGGGAAAACCATCACCCATGAAAAATATTTGGGAGCCCCGTTAATCCTCAGACACAAGAGTCGTATTGATTTTGATGAAGTGCTAGAAAGAGTTTCTCAGAGAATGGAAGGGTGGAGAGCCAAGCTACTCTCCCAAGCCGGAAAATTAACGCTCATTAAAGCAGTCACTTCGCCCATCCCCTCTTACATGATGTCAGTTTTCCAATTGCCAACATCTACATGCAACAAGTTGAATTCTCTAAATGCTAGTTTCTTTTGGGGAAGAAAAGAAGACAACACAAATAAGGTGCACTATATCTCCTGAAACAAAATATGTTTACCAAAATCAAGTGGGGGCTTGGGGATAAGGCGTGCATCTCATCACAATATCGCACTTCAAGCTAAACTATTTTGGAGAATCTTTAAAGAGCCAGACAAACCTTGGGTGGTAGGTAAGCCTTCTAAAGAAGTACGTTCGTAAAAATTCGATCTCGAGGGTAAAGTGCCCTAGGTGAGGGGCATCCAAGATATGGCAAGGTATACTTAAAGCAAGAGATGAGATCCTCCCTAAGCTATATTGGCATATTGGGACTGGAAATGACATCGATATCTGGCTCGATCCTTGGATACCAACTCTACCATACAACAAACCCATGGGACCCATGCCACCTTTAGGCCCATATAGGTGCTTAGCTGACCTCATTGATCCAGAAAACCGCTCATGGAAAAGAAATGTTTTGGATACCATATTTCTCCCAAAATCAAAGGAAAATTCTGAAAGTGCCTCTCAGTCGACAAGAACACAACGACTCTATCAGATGGTTAGAGGAAACAAATGGAGAATTAACAGTGAAATTTGTTTACAAATACCTCAGTGAAAGCACAAATGTAGATCAAAACCAACATCGGCAACTCTGGAAAAGCATCTGGAATCTCAACACAGTGGAGAAAGTCAAATTGTTCTTTTGGAAAGCAATCAGAAACAACTTGCCCAGAAGAGAAAATCTGGTAAATCGGAATATCATCTCCTCAGCTACTTGCCCACGCTGCAGTAATTAGGTGGAATCTACTCATCATGCACTTTTTCATTGTGTCATGCTCAGACACATATAGTATGGCTCTAAACTCTCTATCAGAACTGATCATTGGAATATCGATGATTCTATCATTTCCATCATCACAAATATCACCACTATGCTAAATTCTAAAAATGATATTAAAGACACCCTAAGTGAACTTGCCTCAATCATGTACTCCATATGGACTAGCAGGAATAATTTTATCTTCAACAACAAACAAACAATTTTTTTTGGCATCATCTCCAAAGCTTCAACTTTTATTACTAACACGGAGAAGCCATTTGCTAAAGACAAACACATAAATGTCTGGCCTCATATAACTGATAAATGTTGCTACCTCACTACAGATGCCTCGTGTGATAGTAATACTAAACAGGTAGGTTTAGGTTTTGCTATTTGGAATAATTTTGGTTATTGCATTGGCGCGGGATATGACAGAGACATAAGTGCTGATCCAGAAGAGGCAGAGGCTCGAGCCATCCGAGGAGGCCTAGAGTTTTTACAGCACATGCATATCCGGAACATCACCATTTTGACAGACTGTTAGAGACTTGCTGAGATTTTGAAGAGTAGAGGGACAAACCTATCTTGGGGAGCTATTTCGGTGGCTCACGACATTTATGCCAGTATTTCTGTTTTGGATGATTGTACTTTCTATTATATTAGTTAGAAACTCAAACGTTGTAGCTGATGCACTTGCGGGGAACCCCCCCCTACTGCAAGTTCGTTGGTTGAACTATGTATGCACTCTCTGGGAGCACTTCCTAGTTTGGAAGTGTTTCCTTTTATCTCTCTCTCTAAAAAAAAAAAAAAAAAAATAATAATAATAATAATAATAAAAATAATAATAATAATAATAATAATAATAAAAAATAAAATAGTGGACACAACATGTACATTGGTGACATAGATGTTTTGGGGTCATAACAAAAGGTCGTGGCAATGGTCATTATTGTCCTTGGGAATAATTCAATTTCACTCCTATCCTAAACACCAATTAAAATTGTTTCATTTCGGCCGCTATAAAAAAAAAATTTGATCCAGTTTTCAAAAACAAAAATTTCAAGGGTTTTTTGGCTCGCATAATTTATATCGTTAGGGAAAAATGAGTATGCAGCAGGCGAAGAAGAGGAATTTTCAAATAGAAGCGTTTAAGCACAAAGTGGTTGTCGATCCTAAATATTCAGACAAGACGTGGAAAGTATTGGAACATGCGATTAAAGAGATTTATAATCATAATGCTAGCGGTCTCAGCTTTGAAGAACTTTATAGGTCTCATTTTTATTTATTCTTCATGTTTTTGCAATGTTTCATGCTTTATCTTCAATCACCCCGTGTTATGTAGTCAATTATCATATATATCTAAATATGTAGTGAGTTTATGCAAATTTTAACAACTTGTTGCATCATGCTCTGAGATTCTTTTGTGTTCATTGCCAATTAACAACACTGTGATGCTAAAGCAATGGTGGATACAGGAATGCTTACAATATGGTTCTGCACAAATTTGGAGACAAGTTGTACTCAGGTTTAGTGACAACGATGACAACGCATCTCAAACAAGTATGTGCATTGATTGAAGCTGCTCAGGGAGGTTTATTCCTTGAAGAGCTGGACAGGAAGTGGACCGACCATAACAAGGCATTGCAGATGATCCGAGACATCTTAATGTACATGGACAGGACTTATATTCCCAATACCCAAAAGACACCGGTCCACGTCCTTGGGCTGAACCTGTGGAGAGACCACATCATTCGCTCCAGTCAAATTCAGAACAGGCTTCTCAACACACTTCTTGAACTTGTGCAGAGAGAGCGCACTGGTGAAGTTATAAACAGAGGCTTGATGCGGAACCTAGTACAGATGCTAATGGATTTAGGTTCCTCCGTTTACCAAGAATACTTTGAAAAGCATTTTCTCGGGGTCTCATCAAATTTCTACAGTGTTGAATCTCAGCGGTTCATTGAATGCTGTGATTGTGGGGAGTACTTAAAGAAAGCTGAGATACGACTTAATGAAGAGATGGAAAGAGTTTCACACTATTTGATTGCTAGGACTGAAGGTAAGATTACTAATGTGGTAGAGAAGGAGATGATTGCCAATCACATGCAACGACTTGTCCACATGGAAAACTCCGGTTTGATCAAGATGCTAGTGGATGACAAGTATGAAGACTTGGGAAGAATGTACAGCTTGTTCTGTCGGGTTGCTGATGGGCTTTCAACACTTAAGGATGTGTTAACTTCTCACCTTCGGGAAACTGGCAAAGAATTAGTTACCGATCCAGAGAGGTCAAAAGATCCTGTGGATTTTGTGCAGCGACTATTAGACGAAAAGGATAAATATGACAAAATCATCGGCTTAGCTTTTAACAATGACAAAACATTTTTGAATGCTTTGAACTCCTCTTTTGAGTATTTTATTAATTTGAATTCTAGGTCTCCGGAGTACATTTCCTTGTTTGTTGATGACAAGCTCCGTAAAGGCCTGAAAGGGGTCAGTGAGGAGGAGGTGGAAGTTGTCCTGGACAAGGTGATGATGCTATTCCGTTACCTGCAAGAGAAGGATGTGTTTGAGAAGTATTACAAGCAACACCTTGCAAAGCGGCTTCTTTCAGGAAAATCCATCTCTGAAGATGCGGAGAGAAGTTTGATAGTTAAGCTCAAGACAGAATGTGGATATCAGTTTACTTCCAAATTGGAAGGCATGTTTACTGACATGAAGACGTCTGAGGACACAGTTCAAGGGTTTTATGCAAGCCAGGCAGCTGAGATTGGAGATGGGCCCACCCTAGCTGTCCAGGTGCTCACAACTGGGTCATGGCCAACTCAGCCAAGCGCCCCTTGCAACCTGCCATCTGAGATTTTAGGGGTTTGTGAGAAGTTCAGGGCATATTACCTTGGGACCCACACTGGGAGAAGATTGACCTGGCAAACGAACATGGGCACAGCTGATCTGAAAGCTACATTTGCAAATGGCCAGAAGCACGAGCTGAATGTGTCGACGTACCAAATGTGCATCCTCATGTTGTTTAACAATGCTGACCAACTGTACTATAAAGAGATTGAGCAAGCCACTGAGATACCATCATCGGACCTGAAGAGGTGTCTACAGTCTCTAGCTTGTGTAAAGGGGAAGAATGTTCTGAGGAAGGAGCCAATGAGCAAAGACATTGGGGAGGACGATGCTTTCTTCTTCAATGACAAGTTCACGAGCAAGTTCTACAAGGTGAAGATAGGAACTGTGGCTGCCCAGAAGGAATCCGAGCCGGAGAAGCAGGAGACAAGGCAGAAAGTGGAGGAGGATAGAAAACCTCAGATAGAAGCCGCACTAGTGAGGATCATGAAGTCCAGGAGGGTTCTAGATCACAACAACTTAATTGCTGAAATCACAACGCAATTGCAGTCACGGTTCATGCCTAATCCTGCTGTGATAAAGAAACGGATTGAATCTCTCATTGAAAGGGAGTTCTTGGAGAGGGACAAGGTTGACAGGAAATTGTATCGGTATCTTGCCTGAGAAACCTACAAATGTGCAAGTTGCCTCTTCTGTTAACATGCAATTGTATCCTCCATTTTTTGAAGTGGGAGTTTATGTGGAATCTGATTCCCCTCCAAGGCAGGCAGGCAGGCAGGCAGGAAACTATAACACTATCTTGTTCTCTAATTTTCACTTTGTTTCTTCGGACCCAAAGCCCTTCACCAAATCATCAGCCCGAGAGAAACAGCTCCATATGCCCCCTTGAAAATTGACAAGCATTTGGAATTCTTTCAAATATTTCTGGACTGGTTTAGCTGCCCTGCCTCTCTGGGCTGAAGTTGATGGAAGGGGTGCAAAATTTTATGAGCAAATACTAGTACTTCCAGGTCTCATTTGTTCGATTTTTGAGTCCCAATTAGAGCAATACCCACAATCTCACATTAGTACACCAAAAAAACGACATTCTGTGAATTGTCCTTTCGGCACTAGAAAACTTCTTTACTTAAATGAGTTAAATCATACTAAGATCAGAGCTTAAAGTACTAGTGAACGTTTTTCCATAAAATTTGGGCTAAATATAACGAATGCGAAACCAGTATTTCCGATATATAGACTGAGTTGTGCTTGACAATTGAAATATCAATATGATATATTTTGATGCATGGGCAATATATCTGAGAATTTGGGGAGCATGTGAGTATTTTGGCCTTTTCGGCTTAATCTGATGCGTTGTGCGTGTATATTTTTATATCTGTATCTTTTCAGCTGTTAAAATTGGATGCCTAATTGGTGTGAAGTGTCATTTGCTGATACTTGTTGGAATCTCTTGCGTATTTCTAAATACTAGTGTGTGTGTGCAAAGTGGAGGAGATGAACAAATGGTGTTCTCGCCACTTTAGTGCATAGTAGATAGTCCCACATTGGTTATCCAAAGACATCGGGTAGGTTCGTGCCCCGGCTTGGGCTTCTTGTTGTGGGTAGTGGTTTGACCAATAGCCTAAACTTGTTTTTGCCTTTTTTCTTGAGTAGCAAGTTTTCGGTTTCTATTAGGAGTTGGTCTCTCTTTCTCCTAAACTCTATAAATAGGATTTGTGAGTCCATAGAGAGAATAGACTTGATCGAAACTCAACTCGAGAGAAACGAAAAACTCAAACCGATCTTTTTTCTTCTTCTTCTTCTTCCCGCCACCGAGAGTTATATCATTTTCTAGAGGGTAGTCCGTTTCTAGTGCAAAGTCGGTGCTAACCATTGAATCCTGTGAGGAAGAGGCCATTGTTGCCTTTCTCGCACCATTGGAAGGGGCTTAAATCTTTCCTTAAGGACGACCCTAATCCGCCTTTGGTTATTCCCGCCACTCTGTCCTTGTTTCTTTATTTACTCATTCCTTACGTTTCTTCTACTTTTAGTTCTTGCTGCTCATACAACTATTCTAACAATCTTAAGGAAAGAGTTTTGTAGTAGAACAAAGGAGAGTGCTTTAATACGACAATCAAAAGATAAGTCTTTTACTTTGAGTTATTGTTTGTGTTATTGGGTTATGACTTTAGAAATTTTCTAATAATTTCGTTTTTGGTAGGGAACCAATTAAAGATTGAATATTTATTGATCTTTTGTGGTTTATCAAACCCTATATGGTTGTAGACCTTTCTCCTACGTTTGTGGTAGTCAAATATGAGATTTCTATCAAGAAAAACGTCAAAGTTCGTCTTTTTGACAGCTGCGTCACTCGTTACGGAAACTGCTATAACTTTCAGCTCAGAGCTCGGTTTTGCAATCCGCTTCTTGTGTTGGATAGCTGATTCAAAGAGCTTTCCAGTGGTATAAGGCTTGATACCCAATTCTTCATGTGCTGGTTCAGAATTACAGTTCTTTTGAACTGTTTTTTCTAGAAGGAGAAAAATATGGTAATCCGATTTTTCAATCGGTTAGGTATCGTATTCTTTCACTCTTTGCAATTCTTTTGGTTTGATTATATGGTGATATTCTTGCCTTGAGTTGCATGCTAGTTTTCTTAGGAGGGAAATCCCTAAGCTTAAACTTTTTTAATAACCTAGTCAACAAATTATACGTGTTTATCACTGAGGAATTAATTGATGTGACTAGAAGTAGTTTGATATTAATTTTCTTTGTACATATGTAGATGTATGTAGATGGTCTAAGAGAGACCTTAAGATAGTTAATATCAACCACACTCAAATCTTGGATAGTAATTATAATGTATTCAATGCATAATTGCTTACCTTTATTGAGTGAACGTGTTGTTAGACGATGGTTATAATTGTACTGTTGTGAAAATACATGTTAGATGAAGTAACTTGTAGCTTATATCCAATAAAGCATATGTTAAAGTTGTGTAGCATGCTAGTTTTGGATATTAATCATCGTGGATTTGCTTTGAACTTGATGATAGTTTATTGGTAAATTTTTCTAGTTGAAGACATTAATGGGTTGAGCCATTAGATGTTGTGGTCGTACTTGAGGTCTTGTTGATAAGGTATTCTATCTTACTTGAGCTCATGTAAAAAGAGGAGGTGGAGTCCTCGGTTGTTTTGCATATTCAAAGGGCTAGATTTGCTTAAATATCGTATACTTTTGTTGTGAGGGTACAGTTTAAAGTTTACTTTTCCTGAACCTATGATATGATATTTACCATGTTTGGCATGAATGCATTATTTAACATTGACATGAAGTTTAACCATGTCATATATTCTTAAGTAATGAGTATCGTTGTCTCTTTGAGAGGAAACAATATGGGAAATAATCATATCCTCCTAAACCCTAATTTAGTCAAGGAGATGTAAGGTTATGGATTGTCTTCTTAGACAATATCCTCCAAATGACTATTTTAGACAAAGAGATGTAACGCTTTGTGGATTGTCTTATTAGGCATTATCCTCCTATGACTATGGATAAATAGCTAAGGTGATGTACAAGTGCGTGGATTGTCTCCCTATGATAGTTGGAATGTTGAATGATGACAAGAAGGATGATAATGATATTATCTCGGGTAAAACCCTTTTCATCTGATTCTTCTATTCTTTAAGATTCATTAGAATCTTTTGTGGATTTCCTTTCATATAGATAACATGAACATAATATGACTATGTTTATATGATCCAGAATCATAGACTTGAGTAAAGTATATTCTTGTCATAAGAGTGTATTTTATTGTTGTTGTTTCTTTTAGTGTTTGTAGCGGTATAATGTGTTTTGCATGTAAGTTTGATTAGGTTGAGTAACCATTGAATTGTGGGGGGTGGTGACCCATATGCATAATACTGTTTTACCATAGTTCATCTCACAAGATAATTGGAAAGACACTGAACTACAAAGTATGGAAAGGTCTTGGGCCTATCCAAAAATGCTTCAAAATGTGGGGGGTGTCTTGCCAAGGCTATTGTGAATGAATCTAAAAGAAGTCTTTTTGAAACCTAGAATTATCTAGTAGATGTTCATTGGTGAAACTCATAATAGTGATGTTTGTTTTCAGTTGTCATGAGTGATAACAATTTTGTAGATACCACACTATTATTGAATGTCTTATATGCTAATTTTATTTGAGGTTGTGCTTTCTGAGAAATTGGCATAGAGTGGTTGAATGTTCATAATGAACTACATAAGATAATCCCATTATTTCTGCACAAGAAATTTGGAAGACTATCAATGAGTATTTCCACCATTCACGGTGATGATGTTTATATGTTTCTTGAGGAAGATTCATTAACCTATAAGGAAGTTGTATGTCTATGAGAAGTGTCCTTTTTGAAGGATACAACTCCTCTAAACTGGACTCTTGATTTATTGGGGATCTATAGGTTGAATTGGATCTTCAAAAGAAAACTAAAACGTGATAGTTGTATTGCAAAATACAATGCTAATAATAATAGCCAAGGGGTTTCAATCAGAGACAAGATTTATACTATTTTGAAACCTTGCTCATATAACTAGAATTTCTTCTACATAATTCTAAAGACTCTAGTTGAGTAGTTGTGCGGAACTACAATACCAAGTAGTACCAGGTGATGAGCTGAAGGTATACAATTTAGTTAAATCTTTGTATGAGTTGATTCAAGCGCCTATAAATGGCATGAGCAATTCAACAACATATTAGTGTCATATGGATGTTAAAGCACCGTTGTTGATAAAAAATGTGTCATTTCTTTAGAGCAAAGCAAGACATATGTGTTAATCTCTCTTTGTTTAGATGATTTAATATCATGAGTGCTAGCATTGAGAATGTGTATGAGACAGAGAAATTCCTATTTGAAACACATCATAAACCGTCATTGAAAATGATAGTTTATTATGTTGTTAAACTCATTTCTGTAATTGCTATATTCAGTTGTCAAGATGTTGACGTTTGAATATGGTTGAAGGCCACAACGTACCTTAAACCAGACCGGCCGGATGGTATAGGGGAATTTCAGGCACTACAGAATTGAATGACTGGTGAATATAGGAATTAAAACTCATGTTGGTCTCATTGTAGAAATATTTTTCATTGAAAAGTATGGATATTATGATAGTAAGCATGTGTTAACACCTTTTGTGGCAAATATCCATCTTATGAAAAATAATCTCATTGTGTTTTCTCATACTAAATAAGTCAATATCATTGGTAGCCAATTGTACTTGATGGATAATGTATGTGAGACATGACATTGCCTACATTAATGGCATACTGAGCTGATAACCCATTGTGTCCTTATAAGGAACTTTGATGTATATTGTCAGATTATCCAAGTACTATAGCAGAGCCATTGATTATGGACTGATATTTAGTAGATTTCCATCATTGTTAGAAGGGTAATATGTTATAAACCGGATCCAAGAATGTTTATGTGTTTTACCTTTGGTGGAAATTGAGTGTCTTGGATATCATCCAAGCTAATCGCCTTTAGAAAAGGCATGTGATGATCTTGAGTGGGTTAGCAACCTCTTGGCAAATCTTCCCATTGGCTCTAAAATGTGACCTCGATGTGTATATGCTTTGCAACTGTCTCATTGCAATAACTAAGACATGTTAACTTATGTGCAATGGGAAAAGAATACATGTAAGTTGAGATATAACTTAATCAAGCAGCTGCTAGAGATTATGTTAGGTTGGACTCAGTGTGGCCACATGTCTAACCGCACCACTTCTTTGGAGGCAAGTGGTTATACGTCGAGGGGGATGAGACTTTTGCCTTAGATAGAGGGCGACACTGACGGCAACCCCACCTATGTGATTGGAGATCCCATGAAGTAGGTTCAAAGGGAAAAACAAGTCACCTCGTCCGCTCCGGTATGCTATTGTCTTTCTTTGAGACGCGTCCCACCCTATGACTAGATAGCATTATTGTATACTTTGTATAACTTGAATAGCAATGAGAAAAGGATGAGTTATTTTACTCTTAATGGAATCCATAGTCCATTATTTTTATGAGATAGTGTATTTTAACCGCTATGTACACTTGATGGATATCCACCCTACGTGAATGTAGAACTGGTCGGTTCTTATGAGTATTCGTGCAAGTACTCTAGAGCATTCACATAACACAGCGCGTATGAGGGCCAAAAAGCAACAACACCGCTGTGAAAGCATATAATGAAAGAGCAATGTGGGTGCATGTCCTCTATTTTACTACAAGGGAATGTTGGTTCAAAGATTTTTTAATCCACCACTTTCACGTATTATAAGATATGTTACCCTATGACTGGTTCAAGCCCGTAAAGCATCAGTATCTTATGCATTGTTTTTTCGATTCTCTCTGGCATTTCGTTAACCCATTTCTTTTGTAATATCCTATTCCAAAATAGTGGGGGACTATTAGTATTTTGAAATAGTGGGGGATTGTTGGAATCTCTTGCGTATTTCTAAATACTAGTGTGTGTGTGCAAAGTGGAGGAGATGAACAAATGGTGTTCTCGCCACTTTAGTGCATAGTAGATAGTCCCACATTGGTTATCCAGCACATCGGGTAGGGTTCAGGCCTGGGCTTGGGCTTACTGTTGTGGGTAGTGGTTTGACCAATAGCCTAAACTTGTTTTGCCTTTTTCTTGAGTAGCAAGTTTCAGTGTTCTATTAGGAGTTGGTCTCTCTTTCTCCTAAACTCTATAAATAGGACTGTGAGTCCATAGAGAGAATAGACTTGATCAGAAACTCAACTCAGAGAAACAGAAAACTCAAACCAGTCTTTTTTCTTCTTCTTTCTTCGTCGGCGCCGAGAGAGTTATATCGCCGTTCTAGAGGGTAGTCCGTTCTAGTGCAAAGTCGCTGCTGTTAACCATTGAATCCTGTGAGGAAGACGACACTGTTGCCTTTCTGCACCATTGGAAGGGGCGAAATCTTTCCTTAAGGACAGCCTAATCCGCGCCTTGGTTATTCCCAGTTACTCCTGTCCTTGTTTCTTTATTGCTACTGTTCCTTCTGTTCTACTTTAGTTGCTGTGCTCATACAACTATTCTAACAATACTTTACTTGTATCCGCTTCGTGTCGAAAGCCAATCACTAGATTCCAGGCCACGTCAAAAATGAGCATACAGTATACATCCAACCAACTAACCAAGGCTGAGTAGTAACTACTAATTGCTGCTAAAGCTAAGACTGGATCTCTTTATTCAGGCACCAGGAACCATAAGTGCGATCTATTTTATCCGCACTACTGAATGGAGAGATGAAGCAGTCCAACAAGTGATTATAAGAAACTTGAAACTTGCTGTTTTTTCTAGTAACTTTTAAATATACAATGAGCCCAGGGTGGCAAGGTAGTAGGGTACAAAGCATAAGAAACTGTTTTATAAACAAGTTATAGTATACAACTAGCTTTTAAACCCGTCCTACGAACGGGTGCCGTTATATTAAATTATTGTAAAAAATATTAGCAACTATGCATAGCTATGAGATATGAAAATTATATTAATCAGTCATTCAAATTTCTTGCACCACTCTCTATAAAAATGAAGCATCAAACCTTGATAAAACTCATCGACTTCTTTTTGTTGTTAGGTTTAATAATAGAAGTTTGATTGAAAATTTGTGGAAATGTCTAATGTGACGAAGACAATATTTAAGCTACTTGAATAGCATGACATTCTTAATCATAATAAAAAAATTATGATAAACACTACTTAAAATGAAAAACTATATTTGTCGAGACATTTATTCTCTCTACTTATAATACAAACATGTTTTAGGGTTATTAGTTCAATGCATTTGCATTAAGTTTATGATTTTCCATTAATTATTCTTTGAAGTTAGTTCAATGTAGTACATTGCATTACGTTTTCAATTTATCATTAATTATTCTCTGAGGTTAGTTCAATGCAGTTGCATCAAGTTTTCGATTTCCCGTTAATTATTATTTGAGGTTAGTTCAGTGCAATTGCATCAACTTTATAATTTCCCGTTAGTTATTCATTAAGGTTAATTTAATACAGTTGCATCCAATTTTTTATGTTTAATTAATTAGTCTTTGAGATTAGTTCAATGCATTTGCATTAAGGTTCCAATCTCCCGTTAATTACTCTTTGAGATTAGTTCAATACATCTGCATCCAGTTTCTGATTTTCCATTATTTATATTTTGAGGTTAGTTGAATACAGTTGCATCCAATTTTCGATTCCCATTATTTATTTTTTGAGGTTAGTTCAATGCAGTTGCATCAAGTTTTCGATTTATCATTAATAATTATTTGTGGTTAGTTCAATACATCTGGATCCAATTTTCAATTTCATATTAATTGTTTTTTGAGGTCAGTTCAATGCATTTGCATCAAGTTTCTGATTTCCGGTTAATTATTCTGTGAGATTAGTTTAATGTATTTGCATCAAGTTTTCGATTTCTCGTTTATTATTTGATAAGATTGCATTTGCATCTAGTTCCCGATTTCTAGTTAATTATTATTTGAGGTTAGTTCAATGAATTTGCATCTAATTTCTGATTTCCCGTTAATTATTTCTTGAGGTTAGTTTAATGCATTTGCATTCAATTTATTATTTATGCTTCAAGGTTAGTTCGATGCAATTACATCCGGTTTCTGATTTCTCGTTAATTATTCTTTGAGGTTATTTCAGTGCATATTTGCATTTAGTTTCTGATTTCCCACCAATTATTCTATGAAATTAGTTCAATGCATTTACATTTGGTTTTTGATTTTATGTTAATTATTTTTTGAGTTTAGTTCAATGTATTTGCATCAAATTTCTGGTTTCCTATTAATTATTATTTGAGGTTTGTTTAATGTTTAATGCATACCTTTTACGATTTCCCATTAAATATTTTTCAAGAATTTGCATCTATTTTCTAATTTTCCGTTAGTTGTTCTCTGGCGTTAGTTTAATGCAATTGCATCCAGTTTTCAATTTCTAGTTAATTACTTTTCGAGTTTAGTTTATTGCATTTGCATAAAGTTTTCGATTTCCCGTTAATTACTCTTTGAGCTTAGTTATGTATTTGAATCTAGTTTTCGATTTTCTTTTAATTATCCAATGTAGTGTGTAATACCAACTTCTACTGATCTATCTATAGTATCCTTCCAAACATGACATAAAAAATAAATTATGTTTGATTTATTATGTTGGATCATCAAAGATTATCTAGTTCCCAATTTCCCGTTAATTATTCTTTAAATTATGCATGACTCATTATGTGGAATCTACAAAGATTATCTACGAACGGGTGTTGTTATATTAATTATTCTAAAAAATATTTGCAAATATGCAGAACTATTATATATTAATATTATATATATTTGTCACTCATCTAAATTTCTTATAACGTAAAAACCTCATCCTCCATTAAAAAAAAACTCACATTTGATAAAACCCTTCAATTTCATTTTGTTGTTTAATAATAGAAGTTTAATTGAAGTTTTGTGAGATTGCCTAATAAGACGAAGTTCATATATATTGAAGCTACTTGAATAGCAAGAAGTTACCAATCATACGGAAAGAGATAAGATAAGCACAATTTTAAATGCAAAACTATACTTATCGAGACATTCTCACAACATATAATCCAACTATGTTTTGAAATTAGTTCAATGCATTTGCATCCAGTTTCTGATTTTCCGTTATTTATATTTTGAGGTTAGTTCAATGCAGTTGAATCTAATTTCTGATTTTTGTTATTTTTTTTAGGTTAGTTCAATGCGGTTGCATATAGTTTCCGATTTCTCGTTAATTATTCTTTACAGTTAATTCAATACATTTGCATCCAATTTCTAATTCCTTGTTAATTATTTTTTGAGGTCAGCTCAATGCATTTGCATCCAGTTTCTGATTTCTAGTTAATTATTCTGTGAGATTAGTTTAATGCATTTGCATACAGTTTTTGATTTCTCGTTTATTATTTGATAAGGTTGCATTTGCATCTAGTTTCCGATTTTCCGTTAATTATTGTTTGATATTAATTTAATGAATTTGCATCAAGTTTCCAATTTATTGTTAATTATTTATTGAGGTTAGTTCAATGCATTTGTATCTAGTTTATTTTTTAAGATTAGTTCAGTGCAGTTGCAGCTAGTTTCAGATTTCCCGTTAATTATTCTTTAAGATTAGTTCCACACATTTGCATCATGTTTCCAATTTATAATTAATTTTTCTTTGAGGTTAGTTCAATGCAGTTGCATCCAGTTTTTGATTTCCCATTAATTTAATCTTTGAGGGTTAGTTTAATGCATTTGCATCCAGATCCGATTTTCCGACAATTATTTTTTTATATTAGTTTGATGTATTTGCATCCAAGTTTTGATTTTTCGTTAATTATTATTTGAGGTTAGTTTAATGCGGTTGTATCCATATTCGATTTTCTATTAATTATTTTTTAAGATTAGTTTAATGCTTGCATTTGCATCCAGCCGATTTCCGTTAATTATTTTTTGAAGTTAGTTCAATGCGATTACATCAAATTTTTATATATATATATATATATATATATATATATATATATATATATATATATATATATATATATATATATATAGTGTTGAAAATTTATAAATTTATAAATTTAATTGGAATATGTCGTAATTATTGTGGCTAGAATTGTGATTTTTGGAATCCTTAACTATGAATAAATATTTAAATCCCATTATGGATGGCGCATCAAATCGAAAGTGTTTTAGGAAAATCGTTTTCGGTGGAAATTATTGGTTTTAGCAATTTAGTTTTTTGTCACCTATTTTTTTTGCGTATTGTTTAGGAAAAGTTGGAGATTTTGTGAAACTCATGTTTAGGAAAAATTAGAGAGTCTGTGAAACTCTATATGAGATTGTTTCCTTATTTATATTATACTTTTTTATATTTAGTAAAAGAATTTAGGAAAAACTGGAGTCTCTATAAGGGTAATCTAAGGATAAAGATAAATATTTGTTTTCTATTTTATCTCATACTTTTTCTTAATTAGCCATGACACGTGGACACTCTAGAAACGCTTTCTCAATTGAAGAGGGTAGAGTTATAATATATATATATATACTAGCCATTTGGCCCGGCCTATGGCCGGACTTGCTACATAGATAGCTAATTACTCAAAAACCTAAAATCCACTTGAATAAATAATATAATTGATAGCATTCACTGTTTATAAATATATATATATATATACTTTGTTTGATGGGTTTATGTTTTTCTAATTTTTTTGGAAGTATTACTGTCCTAAATAACACAATGCAATGAAGAAAATAAGGGCCACATTTTGACATATACTTTATAGGGAATTGAAGAGATGAAGAAAACCTGGGAATTTGATTCCATTATAAGAACAAATTAAACCAAATAACAGGAGCTCTACTAATTGGAAATTGACCTCGTGAGTCATGACAGAGACGTAAACCTTGGGCAACAAATCTTTAACAATTCTGATATACTTGGAAAACGTTATATAACCACCCAACAAAGTGATTATCTTTAAAGCACAGATCTTAAGAGTTGTAAAAACGTATAATAATATATCTCTGAAGCAAAGTGATTATCTTACCTTGAGGAAGAACTTACCATGGGGAAGAACTTTATTTGGTGGGTGGTGAGGTTGAAGATCGAATGACACTGATCGAATAGGCATTGAGAGAGTGTGTAAGGCTAAGTTCAAATTATACAAGTGGCACGTCCACGTGACATGAAACAATAATCATACTGTTGGAATAGTTGTATTTTCCAGAAATTATAAGCTGCTCGAAAATTTTCATGGAAATTCATTTGGAAATAGAAGATTACATTTTGTCGGACAGGAGTTGCATACATCACTAAATGAAATGAAAACACAATCTAAGGAGGAACCTTGAATCCTGCCTAACATGAAAATATCCAAGTTCAAACTTAGTCGGGGTGCCATCCACATGACCTGAAATAGTAATTTATGTTAGAATAGCTATATTTGCCTTGGAAATGAGAAGTCATCTAAAAATTTTACTTCAAATTCACTTGAAAATAGAAAATTAAATAATGTTGGACAGGGGTTCCATATATTTCTAAATGAGATGAAAAGCGCAATCTAAGGAGGAACCTTGAACCACCTTTATATCCTAAAATTATTAAAAAAAAAAAATGGAGTAACATAGAATTATGTCTCTTTTGTTCTACCAACCCACAATTAAAAAAAAAAAAAAAAAAAAAAAAAAATTGTAATTCCTCAAATTCACGCAAATTCTCCATTTATCTTCATCAAGACTATCAATATAGATAAATCTCTCCACTGATATATTTATAGCTATCATATTTTATGATCTCAAGCAATACCGTGTACTATTGATCGATATAGGGAGTTATAGTCTATCCTTTTAAGATGCTAATAAATCAGTTTCACTTAAAGGATAAAAATATCATTCTTACATCAATATGTTCATACCTTATGAGGCTGGAGAATCATATGGTAATGGGAATACTAATTAGGAACATCCAGTTGATGGCACTCTAATTTATAATTACAAAGAACCTGATTATCAGCAATGTTCAATACTCCCTCAATCCAATTAAACTAACTATCAACTGAGTATATCTTATCGTGGTTCTAGCTACACGGCTGCCATAGTTGTTTCCAGCTCTCTTTCTAAGGATTTAGGCATGGTTGAGAAGAGTAGCACTGTAGCGATCCATTATAAAAAAAAAATGAATAAAACAATCAATCTAAATGCACCGTTATATACCCCATTTGAAGCCTCATAATATATTACAACACTAATTGCTTATTATGTAATTTTTTTACTTTTTGAAAGCCATGCTAATAATGTGGCCTATGAGTGTCAAAGAAATTAAACAATCTACTAAAACTTGAGTCCAAATACCAAAGTTTAACTATAAAAAAAAAAAAAACACAATGAAAACCCCAAAAGCAGCACCCAACTTTTAAATTGCATAGAAATAAAATTCTAAAAAGCTTCTAAGCAATAAGAACAATATGCTAAAACGTACAATACCTTCTATCAAATCAACTAATTCAACCAAAAGATTAACAATTATCTTTATCTAACACCCACATAGACGAAGAACCAAATGAATTGTGGCGTCTTCCTTAATATTGTAGTCGTCCAAACTGCGCGAAGGCTCAAACTGCATCGCACCGTAGATGAGCCTTTGCGACCTTATATGTATTCCCTCCTGCTCTTCAATCATTTCTTGCACATTTTGAACGGTATAAGATCCATCCTCTCAGATTAATCAATTTACCGAAAGGCACCCTAATGAATATTTGCATCTTTGTCACTCCTCAAATTCAATGTCCGTCCTTCAAAAATGTAAGTTTGCTAAAGTCATATCATTCTCCACTCCACCTTGTCAAGCCAGAGTTTCGTTTGCCAATTGGGATCCCCACCATGCTTTCAATCGAACTTGACATTCGAACCGTAAACCATCTTTTCACTTTAAGACTAAAAGTTCTATTTTTTTTCAAGAGTAACCGATATTAGCATTGTATCTCCCAAACGAAAAGACTGCATAAATTGTTGACCCTCCCTCAATGTTATAACTTGCAATCGTTCGACCATCATCCAGTTCTTCTCCTAAGTAGAAAAGCTCTTGTTGGCCAACAGAGATACCCTCCTTGTTCTCAGATCCTACGCTTGATAGTAAGGATCCTGTGTCCCTCATATCCACATCAAGTGTTATTGGCTTCCCGACCGCAACATCTTTACATGTATTTTTGTTCGGAATCCTGAATCCAGAAAGACATTGATGATTGAGCCATTCTTTATGTCATAATCAACAACCTTTTGCTCATTCTGAAGCCAATCTCCCGAAACAAACTCTTCAGATTTACCATAGATATACCTTCCAATTTTGAAAATTCAGTTCTCACATTTTGGATTGTGTCAGACTTCTTCACCTCTCTCTATGCAGTTTTAACCACAATACCTTTAATAACCATGCCAAAAATCAAAATACAATAAAATCAGTACTTTGCTTAAAAAGTCGTCCACACAAAATTTATAGAGTTGATCAAAATTGAGGCTTGCAGTACAGAACCCCCCTGAAAGAGGAGTAGTTCCTGAGCTACTCCTGTGCAGTATCTTAAAGATTCTGGTGTATCTTGTGATTTCCACTCCCAGCCTCATTAACGCCCTCTTTTATTTAATTTTACCCTGATCAACAACATTGATACGTTTTGCTAATAAATTCAAGAAGGACAACCCATAAACCAAAGAGAGATCCTCCATTCAAAAAATAGAAAGTTGAGCCAACTCAAGGTATGGGCATATGTCAGATTTTAATCTCTTGTAGAAAGTTGATATTATTGTCATGAAAGTAGATCTTCGATATATAGCTTAAATAGTTGATAATGATGTTGTTACTTACTTGATGTCTTTGCTTTTCCCTTCTCCACCCATTGCCACCCCATCATCTTGGCTTAACACTATCTTGAGTCTACCTAAGTCTGTGTTTAAGTCAGCGATGTCTTCAACACATACCGGCAAGGGCGATTCTCGATCTCACCGGTACCATCTCCACCCGAGAGAAGTCAAGGCCTTGAGAATCTCCCTTTTCGCAATTCTTCAAAGGGGTCGATTAAGCGTGGAAGATGGTAATACTCCTCAAGTAAAAAGACATGAATAGGAATAGGAATAGGGTTTACATGAAAGGTTATTCTTTGGTTCTTGAGTTTATGAAATTGCATCAACGCAATCTGGATCTTTTAGGAGGAGGATCCGGAACATATTTGGGATAACAAACACCGATTTTCAATTTCAATGTATTGGAATATTTGTATGACTTGTCCAAGTACAGGCAAAAGACTACCGGAGGGCGCAGTCCCTTATACTTGGAGTGCTTGGAAATAACCACCGGAAGCGGCAAGGTGGAGGGGTCACCCCAACTTGTTTCTCGGCTCACATTGGCTCCACGCTTTGAGCGAAAATGGAATCCTACGATTATCATTAAGCAAACGCCACAATCTTAACAATAAGAAAAAATATGTGTCCTGCATGAGATTTTAACCATGAACTGCTATTCAGATAGCAATGCACTTGAGACATAAAATTCACCAAACACAGGAATCTTAGTATTGGGCGATTAGGTTGAGGTAGCAATCAAAGGCCGAAGTTTCCTTCTTTGTCTGTTTCATTTACATCAATGTTGGTACCGAGAAGAAGCTTTACAACTTCTTCATTGCACACCTTAAACAATAGTTCAAACTGTTACTATCTCATCCAGACATTCACATTGCTCCTCATAATTTTGCCTCCAAAATGCCATGTTTGATTTGTCTTCTCATCCTTAGTACCATTATTTTATGTTCATTTGCTTAATTATTAAAATTCAGATAATACCTTAGGCCATTTTTCACTTCAGATGAATAAGTTAGGTGTCCCTCATCTCATGTCATTTACCACTTCTAAATTCCTAGATTAATTGTTAAATGAATAGGATAATCTTTGTTTCTGACAATCTAACATTAAGGTAATTGTCAAAATGACTTTTAATAATTACAACCTTCCTATGTATATTTATATTTTACCCGAAAGCGACAAGAATAAGCGGTGAGGTGACTCGTGATCGCCTTTGCAAGAATGAAGCATCGAATAACTGCAAAGAACTCAATCTCAATGAGCAATAAATTTCTTTTACGAAGTTCTACTCATCAATCCAAGCCTCCTTCTTGACACTTTAAATGAACCCTCTTTCGACCAAGACACAACACTTCTCGTATAGCACATTCATAGATGGTTGTCATGTCTTTCGAAGCCAATCCTCCATCTGGCCTCAAAACCATAATCGAATCTGTCACCTTCTCTGGTACCACCATAAGCAGAGCTGCTAAAGAGACAACTTCTCCTTCCATTGAGCTCAGGTACGCCACTTCTGCTATATCATACGTGTTCTCAGCCAACAGTCTTACGACACTCAAATCCTACAAAAAGCAAAAAATCAACAGTTTTGTATAACTTAAAACTTATTATATGAGGGAACCAACTCTTAATAATCAACCAAACAGTGATTAAAATATGGTAGCCGTTCTTATTTCAAAAATTGCTCGCGTTGATTATCCAAGAGAATGGCCAGAGATCTTTTCAGTCTTAGCACAACAGCTTCAGTCAGCCGATGTTCTTACATCTCACAGGATTTTTATGGTTCTCTACCGAACTCTGAAGGAGCTGTCTTCAAAGCGTCTTACTCTAGATCAGAGGAATTTCGCTGAGATATCCTCCCACTTATTCCAGTAAAGAGCGAAATAACAATGCCGAAATATCTATTTTTCTACTTCGTTGTTGTCAATAACGACGCTCAGACTCTTTATCGAATTAGCTAAATAAACCATCACCGCATGATCATTCAAACATTGCCCTGAGGTCTGATCCTTAATGATAATAAACTTTCGATGATCCTAGTTCTTTTGCTTCTTCTTGCCTCCTCTTCATCCTGAATTCCTTTGCTAGTTGTAGCCCTCATAATCGAAGCAATTGAGATAATTGTTTTTACTTAAGTAGCTACTATGGAAGGATAAGAACAGTCAGGAAAAACACGATACCTTCTTTCTTTTTAAAAGGATTACTTCACAGAAGGCTTGCGCCACTATAGCCACCTTCTTCCAGTAAGAGCTCACCATTCTTCAAAGGGACAAATGACTTGAAATAATATGGATAGTCATAGTCCTCAAAAGCAATATAGTCTTGTCCAAGATCCTTTTATGCCATAATCCTTCATCAGTCATCACATATAGTTCTATAAATCCGTTTTGAAAAGGCATCCATGTAACTCTTCAAAGCTAATCCTTCTGCAAGCAGACCAAAGGATGCAATCATACCAAGGGATAAAATCAGGCCAAGGGACTTCACCAGAATGATTGGCAGGCAATACTGAGTGCTTTCTCTGCACTTACCCAGAGCTTTGCATCAAATGCTCCTGTTGAACATCAAGATGATCTCTATCTAACATGTGAGAGGTGGCTGTTTTGTTTGAAGGTAGTAAGGCAACTGATTATTTCAGGATTTCAGAGTGATGCCAAATCTATGCAGGAGGTCCGTCCGGTCAAGGAAGTCTGTCCAGTGCTCTTGAATGCCATCCAATTATTTCTTCCATACTATTCATCTTTTCTGGAGAGGCATCATAAATTTTGTGACTTCACAAAGAGGTTATGTACCAAGTTGGTGAAGGTTTTAGTTTCAGTACAGGGCAGGCATCCCTATTCTTTTGGAGATGAATGTGTTCTTCGACCTGTTATGGACTTCTGTTTGGCCCGTATCACAAATCCTGAGCAAGAAATAGAATCTTTTGAACAGTTCCAGATTCAATGCATGATCATGGTGAAAACAATTTTGGAGTGTAAAGAATATAAACCAAGCCTCATTGGTCGTGTGATCAATGAAAATGGTGTTTCAAGAGAGCAGATGAAGAAAGTTGCTGTTTGTGACGTACTTGCTTCTCTCTTGCCTGGTGACCGTGTAGTATTTTTGTGTAACATCTTAATAAAAAGGTATTTTGTTTTCACTGAAAGTGATTTGGAAGTGCTCTATCATTCTTAGTTAATTTTGGAAGAAGAGAAAAATAAGAGAAAGGGTTTGAAGAGATGATTTTTTTTTTTGGAGAGTTGGGAGTTTGTAGAATTGAAAAAAGAGTTTATCTATTTTGGGTCACGAACAATTGAAATTGGTAAAAAAGGACGTAGAATTCTTTTTTTTATGAAAAATCTGACGTGTCAGTCTTAGAGAAAAAAAAGGGGCTGACGTGGGTCACTAAGAGCATTCACCACTACTCAGTATTAATGGTCTTTGTTGAAATTGGCAAAAAAAGGCGTAGAATTCTTTTTTTTATGAAAAATCTGATGTGTCAGTCTTAGACAAAGAAGAGGGGCTGACGTGGGTCACTGAGAGCATTCTCCACTACTCAGTATTAATGGTCTTTGATAAAGACAATACCCAATAAAGCAGTCGGTTGCATTGACTAAGCTAAAATTCGAATTATCGTCTAACAGTTGATAGACTTCACCACATTGCACAAACCTATTACATATACTTCAATATAATTTACAGATCTCGTATGTGATTCTCGCCGTTCTCACTACATACCAACAAAATGCAGTAGAGCTTAAGAGAGCCAAATTTATACATGACTTGTAGCAACTAATGCTAATAATTACATTTTCATTTAAATTTGTCGGTAAATATCTACAATATTTTCCAAAGAATTTGATCTACGCTATTGAAAATCCTAGAAAAACAACCCGAGCGGAAAATTGCCGGGATTCACAACTACCTGAGTGGGAAAACGTCAAGAGAAGGAACACCAAATTTTTTGCAGTTCCAAGATGTTGCTGCACGTAAATCACAATCAATCATTAGCAAAGTGTAGAAAGTTGATATATCAAGGCAACAAAATCCTAAGTATGCAGTAGAGTGAGGACAGCATTCTTTGACAGTTCCAAATCAGAAATATAGTCCACTGACCACAAGAATATAGATTATCATGATTATGAACGTCTATCAGGTGACGTTTAGCTAATAATATTTACTGAGACCTAGCAAGGATGGCCGGTGGTCTGTGGTCACATCCTGCACTTGACTACTGCTTCTGAGATCCATGAAGTCAAACAACACATAACCTAAGTAGTAGCCACCATCCTACCCTATCACCAAGTAATGAATCAGATAAGTTAACCTATTCCTTATGAATTAAGATGTCCTACCTTTTCAGCTTTTCTTGCAGTGACCAGAACCAAGACTTCCCCAACTTAGTGAATACAGCATAAATACCTGAATCCTTCATAGCACAGTCGGGGATGGTAGCTCAGTTGCTCTATGGCGAAATAATTTTGCTAGTGCTCTGCGTTCACAATCCTGCACAGATCAATCACAGAAAAGGTAAGCCATAGCTCTACTGAGTTCTGTCAAACTGCTACGTTCTGGTTGTGATATTTAACTAGTCAAATGAGATCGAGTTGGAGTCACTATTTAAGGCTTATGAACGTAAGCTTATGTCCTGAATATTCATAATGTCTATTGGCAAAAGTAAATATAAAGCCAGACCTTAATTAATTAATGATAAACGCAACTTTAAGATCTTACTCTGAAGAACAGAATTATATGAGTTGTATAGTCCACTATGATCTCCAAAAGGAAAAAGAACGATATACTGCTATACGAATAACTACAGGTGTGAAACAAAAATCCAAGTAAAAAGGAAAAGGAAAAGAATAAGAATAAGAAGGAAAAAGGAAATACTTACCCCAGATAAACAAAAGAAAACCAACAAGATAATAATTACTATGAATAATTATAAAAATTATTTATATAGACTGATTCACTCACTAACCATAAGCAATTAAGCATATTATATGACAGATGAACCAGAGAATATTACTGAATAGCAGCAAGATATATAGAGAATTATAGAAACACACAAGTATAAAAAGATCAGAAGGTTACTCAGGCAAAAAAAAAATAGAGGGGGGGGGGGGAGAAGAAGACGATACTGTGCTTAAGTATCAATACCTTAAACATGTTCAAGAAAAAAGGTTCGCCAGGATTCATTCTCCTCAATTTCAAGTAAGTATATGCAAAGCTAAGTTGGTCACGCGATGTGAAACGATCAACTTCATTGAACCAAAGGCATGAAAATAAGTTTGACATGGGTGTATGTGCTCTCACAATGAAGGATCCTTCTGGTACATCTGTCAAGTTTGTAACTGGATCAAACCATGATGCTAAACAGAAAACAAGATAATAAAAAGTAAAAAATCAGAAAGAAAAGATGTGAAGAAACGCACAACTTGGAAGCACCATATTTGAGCTAGAAGGATCAAACTTGGTGAGACCATCAGACTGATAAAATAGAAATTGTTCATCAATGGCCGAGTGATTGTATTTATTTAGACGCTTATTCTGTAGTACCTCCTCCCAGACGCAATGGCGATCATAGTGGTTTGAAATAGCATATTCTGATCCATTTCGCCACAGAAAGTATTCAAGAATCAGCATGGGATCAGTGCGCAGTCGCATTTTGCTATCAAGCCAGATAGAATACCTGAAAACAACCATTAAACATATAAGAAAAACCAGTCTTTATCTACAGCATAACTAGTATATGGATAAAGATATTCTAATGCTACATCAGGAAAATTATTGCTCAGTATTCTAATCAAGATTATTAAACATAAGCTTATAAGAGAATCATCCATCACAAATTCACTTTTTTTTTGCTTGGTAAGACCATCACAAATTCACCAGTCTATCAAGGAGCGAAGAATGTGTTAAAAGTCTTGAACAAGTATATCAATTATCAAGGAGTGCTGGTGTCCTGTCCTTGCTTCTTTTAATCAAGCAATAA
This sequence comes from Coptis chinensis, assembly GCF_015680905.1. Lineage (NCBI taxonomy): Eukaryota > Viridiplantae > Streptophyta > Magnoliopsida > Ranunculales > Ranunculaceae > Coptis > Coptis chinensis. The sequence goes on along the minus strand of NC_141456.1, from coordinate 17,438,080 downwards.
TATTGTCCAATACCTATCATCTATATGAGGGAGATCAGATCATCTGCACCCACCCTATGTGTTTGACCAAATTATAACACTTTAGATGTCAGGTGTTAGCCATGCTGGGTAGTCCAAACTGGTGATGGAAAATAATGTCATAAAGTGGTAAAACAGAGAGGGACTATTAGCTGGGTCAAGATTTGACTAAAATATTTAGCTTAAAATGAAATAGGATACTACGAGATATTAAATGGGAAGAGGCACCTAGCAGATGGGAAGAGGCGGTGCGATAAGAATTTAGGCACCTTTCCAGTTCTCCTCATGTCCGTATATGGCAAATTCCTGACAATAACAATTCTCCATAAACCAATGTTGCCTCTATCATCAAGAACCTGTCCCTCTGAAGACAACATTGACATTGTTTCCTCATCCAGAAACATGACAAAGCAAACATTCGACTTTGAATATTCACCAATCTGCAGAGAGAGAAAGAGACATGAAAGGCAGATTTTAAATTTCAACTTAATACAAAGGGCTATAGCTTTTAACTTAGCAAAGAATAAAAACTTGTACTACCATGAAAAAAGAAAAAAAAAACAATTAGAACAGAGAAAGGCCTAAAAAAGGTAGGAGAACTACTGACCCTTCTATTAACTACCGACTGTAGATGAAGTTCATGTTTCAAAGCATGCCTTTGATGTGGATACATATTTGGATATCCATGTAAGACAATGCTGGGGATGATAAGCAGTCCCTACCAAACTTACAGTGTGTGCTTTATCAAGCCTACGCGTTTAGCCAGCAATGGCACATTCAAACATATAATGGTGATCAATGAATTGCCACATGGCTCTTTATAACATTTGCATGAACACTACAAAAGAATGTTGCCAATCACGCCATCTTTTTAACATCATAAATGCATTCACTAAACACTATCATGCCATCTCTTTAAGCTTAAACCAATATTGTGAGGGACCTATCAGAGTTTAACATACACTAAATAATCAAAAATAAAAAATCTATCAAATATTGGATGAAGAAGTTATCCAGCATAATTAGGTAAGAGCATCGTTAAAGTAATAAAGTCAGTCAAATTTGTGCAAATGAAAATGCTGTCCTTACTGTGTGTTTAATCAATGTCATTTTTCGTCTTAACAAAGCTATTTACGAAAAATGGTTTGAAATTCACTCTTATAGTCTTATCAAATATAACTTTAAAGTCATTAGCCCAATTTTGGTAATCAGGTACAGGCTTTTTAAGTCATAAACAACCACAAAAGACGATAGCTTCACACGGTAACTGGTAACAAATATTACCTTTTGCCTTGTTGGCCTCCTCAGAAAATCAGAGCTTCCAAAAATGCAGGACGATACTACAATAAGGCAAGTATTCATGTATTCCTTATCCTTCTCATCCAAATCAAACCCAGTGCTTGGGGAACCCTCTGGTGCATTTACAAAACCACAATGAAGTGTTTGATTTCTTGCAGAAAAGGATTTCTCTCTTTCATCAAGTGTCTGATGTCCACCAAATCTGGGTTCAAATGTATCATGCCCATTAGGCTTCTCCTCTCTATCTACATATCCCAGGGAAAATTGTGTGAAATTCATCGTCTCCTTGGGCTCAACAAGATCATCCACTGACTCCACGAATGCAACCTCACAAGGAGAATCTGAACGATTTGAAAAAAAAAACGGTGCGCCTAAGTTAACAATAAAAACAAAGTGCACTCATAGCCCTGATATCCATAATGAATTCTAAATGAAACATAATCTCTAACCAGACCAAGGTAAGTTCAATCATAAATGGTAGAAAGTCTCCTAAAGCAACATATCAGTATTAACTTTGATCCTAATACTGCATTCAATCTAAGGGGATAGCAAATGTGGCAACAATTAGCCAATGCAATTTATCAGTGGAACAAGGCATGTAAATTTCATAATGTTGCCTAACTTAAAAGAATGGAAAGATTCTTACGTTGTTTACGCGACGGCTTCTTTCCAGACTGAACATTTCCTCCTAATCCAAATATATCCGTCGTCGATAACGAAATTCTACTCTCCAATTTATCTGTTAACAACACAAGAAAAATGTATCATTAAAATAATCAACATTGTAATAACAAAGTTAATTTTCCAATACTCACCATATAACGGTAAATCCACGTGGAACATTGAAGAATATATTACAAAAAGCAATGCCACTAAAAAAACCCAAACCAATTTCGATACCCGACCAAACTTCCTCCCTCTACGAAATTTTAAATCATTAGAAGATCTAATGATTGACCCAGGAGTACTAGTGTCTCTATATTCAGGTAACGTCTGACGAAGTGAAGCCATCGAGTCTCATAACCTGCATTTGATTGCTTTTCAGGATGGGTTTAAAAATGGGAAATGAGGTTTTAAATTTCTGTTCGCGGGTGTAAAATGCCGGAAAAATATCGACACCGACCAAAAAACAAAATGCCGAGATATTTTATAGTGATGTCACACATTCCATGTACCATCTCTAGGTGCTAGTATGATATCACTTCCAGATTTGCTTCCAAAACTCGGAATTTTGCGGAAAACCAATTCTAAGTGGAAGCAAATCCTATAGTATCACCTATCTAGCCGCATCCGTAGATGTAAATTTGGGATTTCAGATGCAGATGCGGCACGATAGTAATAATGTTGCGTGGGGTTTTTTTTTTACTTTTTTCAATTTAGCGCGACATTCACACGACTGTGGGAATAGAAATGTCAGGTGGGTTTTTCTATTTTTACTTTTTTCAACTTGGACAACATTAGTAGTGTCACACAACAGTACTAATGACGTGAACGGGTGAAATTTGTGACTAACTAGAATTGGTCAGATTTTGAAAAAAAAATTATCAAATTGCGGAGGCAAATATGCAAGTGATAAAACCACCACCTACAGGCTACAGATGCTCTGAGAGCCTGTATTAGTAGTGTGTCAGCTTTCTATCACAAAAGAATAAAAAGGGTCGCATCTGATCTGAGGTTTTTTGGATGTATCTATATGACCAGGCTTGGAGCAGACTGCTATTTATACAGTGGCACAAAGGCTCAGAAGTCATTGTATCTTGTTAGGATGTCTGATCAAAGGCACATTTCTACAAGCATTCACATGTTGAACATTGACACTTGTACACATAGTAACATCCTAATCATTCAGTGAACAATAAAATTCACAAGTCCACAAATACCCTCACGGCCTAACTGATGCTAATAGTTAAGTAGTTAACAAACGCTTCATGTTTTTACTTTTCTCAACTACATCTGTACCTACGAACTATCAGTAGCAAGGATGTGCACATACTTCACACGAGGTATAGAAAGTTTCAATTCCATTTTGCTCATTGAAGAGAAACATATGCTTCTCAGCATTGATAAGATTCTTCAATAATATAGGCACCACATCCGCCATTAAAGAAAGAGTCCCAACATTACAACTTTACAAGACCAATCGTGTTATCAGAGTTTGAACTCTGAACTTGCATAGTTATACTTTTAATAATCATGAGATTGACCATTTGCATTACATCAGCTGTGATATAGTCACAAGGACAATATAGTCATCATGAAAACACGCAATGTATCTAAAATCTGAATCCACAATTGAACACATACAGCTTTTCCCACAACTCTCTACAAAGATTACATACATGGCTTTCTTCCTCTCCATTCACCTTCTCCTCTTTCTTCTTCTTTTCAACTCCTCCACAACCTCTCCTCTCCATCCTCTTCTAGCTCTCAATTGCACATCACCAGAACCACAATCCATCAAAATCAACAGATTCACCAAGATCATCCTTGATGATCTCTCAGCCAAAGCAACACCTACCAGGTTTGCAACGTCACCCACCATTGTTCAACTGAACCACTACAAGGGACTCATGCAATGCAGGCTCGGCCTCTCAGTGAGTGATTGTATCCTCTGTATCGGCACGGCTAGACGTGCTGTCATAAGGCATTGCCCGAATTCCGAGGCTATAACCGCCTGGTTTGATGGTTGTTGTGTCTACTATTACAATCACAAAAAAATTTCTCACCCCATTCACATAGCCAAGTTGTCAGAATCGAAACCAACCCATGCAAAGGACTTGGGTCAATTCAGTTCAGCTCTCAACACCTTGCTTTTACAGCTTAGAGCTTCAGTAAGTTTGGCGTCACACCAAGGATTTTATCAAGGCGACATTGTATATGGCAACGGTGGTGGTAAAATTTATGCAGTAGCCGAATGTGTTAAATCAGTATCAGCAAAAGAATGTGAGACTTGTGTAGCAGAGGCCATAAACAAGCTCTATGATTGTTGTGCAAAACAGGGAGGGGTTGTTGCTGCCGGATCTTGCGTGGTTCAGTTTGACAGCTACAAATTTTACTCTTTACGGGCATCCAATGCTGATGTGTCAGATTCAGCTGAAATTCGTTCAAATGTTCATGATTCTAATGATACTGGAAACCGTAACGATATCAAGAAGAAAGTGATTTGGACCTGGTGTGCTGGGGTTGCTTGTTTTGCTGGGGTGGTTGTGGCAACTTGGTTACTAAGAAGGAAGATAGTAAACACTGCCAAAGTAGCAAACGTTAGAGAGGCAAGTTTCGATGAGTAAGAGATTTGAAAAACATGATGACTGCATCGCATCAATGGCTGTGAAGTGTACATATACAAATGGTTTCAGTTTGTGGTCGAGAGTCAAAACTATGTGTAGTACTGTAGTATCGATGATGAATTGAGAAGGTAGAGATTGATATAACTCAGTAAAACTCGTAAAACCAGTCGTACTGATTCCCAACTTGAAAGCGTGGGATTCTGGAGTAACATGGAAATATCTCCATAACATGAATCACAATAAATTGTCAATTGTCACAGCAAGCTGCCAAAAGAGAATCATTGTAGCTACTAGCTAGTAATCAGCTGATCAGCAGAGGCATTTAGAGTTTAGAGCCTAAAAGCATGATTTAGTAGTAAGGAGAAACAATTCCACTAATCCAGATAACATGAACATATCAACTAATGCATCGCTCCTTCCAACACTTATAATTTGGATATCCAAGCATAAGCATTTCACGACCCCCACCAAATGAACAAAACTAGAAGTTACAGATTCAAGTAAACTATGTTCCCTTGCCTTCACAATGTTACCTACAACTTGTGGTAAAAATCAATGTGCATTAGTTACAGTAAGCTAACAAATTACAGATTTCACAGATGCTATTAGACCTCTTCCCTGCATCCCAATTCAAAACAAAATCTTGAAAATTCTCTCTTAAAGCTAGGATTTATGCATTCCCAGTAGTGGAGACTGTTTAATGGGGCGAAGCATCCATGAAAGGGCTTGCATCTTAAACTTCACAGTTCACTAGTATGATAAGGTTATCTCAATGAATATTTTCAATCCCATTACAAGAAATCGACCAGTGCTTAAAATTGAAGCCATGGGTCATATCCAGCCTGCGATTCTTTATAATACTTGGTTTACCTTTTGTCCTTTCAATACTGACCTTATTGTCAAAAAAACAAAAACAAATAGACGCTAAGTTAAAATAACTTTTCATATTGTTAGAATCAACCAAGGGAATCCATCCATGTGTCACCTAATAGTATATTTATGGGCTGGCTAATGTGGTAGAAACTGATAACAGTTTTCTCACCTATAGCATAATAGCACTAGGATGACTGAAATCCAGCGGCCAGAAATGGTGGGTGAATTCACTGCTTTATGGAAAGAGCCAAAGCATCATAAAAGTCTGTTTCGCATAGCCACTATAAATGAAAGATACTTGCGAAACAGGAAGGAATGTAGACATCCATATTTTATTCTCACAAAGAGGCAAGGATCAAACAGGTGAAACACCAGAATGGTAATATACATATTGATCAAATGACTTGGGCCAATTTAATACAAAAACACAACTTCCTGCCCAATAGAGAGAAATTTAAACTGTGTATGGCTTGCAGAAACTCACCATTACAAATTGCTCAAGAAAAGAGGCACAGTTATTACAGGGGTGACTTCTAAGATCTTCTGAATGATGTGAATTTAGAACTTGAAGCGGTGTGCTTTCCGAGCAAACCAGCTGGTTTCGTCGGGCGACGAATGCTGTAAAAGAAGCAGCAGTTATAATGAGGAAGAAGAAGGTAAAAACCTGAATAATTACCACAAAAGTCAAACCATGCAAAATCCTCTATAACTTGTACAATCAAGAAAAACTGGAGATATACCTTTGACTTTGACTCCTTTGCACGGCATTCTTCCTAATAGTTGCATGTACCTTGGCCTCATGGCTATCATATAATAAACATGTATATTACCAGTTTAGAATTCATAAAGTTAAGCTAACCAATTTCGTAAATGCAGTATGATACACAAGAACCACAAGATCAGACTAAATTCATGACATACATGCATGTAAACTGCAGAACAGTAGACAATTGAACAAAAACCACCAATCCACTTTCTACCATCAAATATTTGAGCAACTATTTAGGACACTCTGAAAAGCATGTCAAACAGGCTAAACTTTGATACAGACTAAAAGTTTCAAGTCAAAGTATATGTAAATCATCTCATTCTGATGAACAGCCTATAAACTAGATATGCATTAGCCATAGCATCCCTATCTTATCAGACAACGTACCTGTTAAGGTATTCCATTCTTGCCTTCTTCATCAAGCTGCCCTTTGCATTGGAAAAATTGGTGCCAGGTCCACTACCTACAAATGATGCACAAAAGTAATTAACTCAAGTACCAACCGTAGATCATTAGATGTATTATGTAAATCTTTGGCATGTGTGCCTCTGCATCTACTTTTGCCTATTAAAGAACTCCTGTGACTATGATTGGCAAATAGGCACCATGTAGTTACAATACAACAAAATGGGAACAATAAGAATGTTAGACTTACTCCCCCAAAAGTTCCGCTTACTGCTTGATGGCGGAAGTTTCGTACAAATCCGAGTCTGGCGACTCTGTTTTCCTACAGACAGATAGCATGGTATTAGTCGTAAAATAACCAATTAACCAAATGCTCTACAATGTTGATCTTACGTGAGGTGCATGCTTCAGTTGAATATAAAGTATAATAACTATGCTCAAGTGCAACTCACATGTACATTTTCTTCTTGAGTCATTTGCCACTCTGGTAAGCACATTGCACTATTAACCCATTCTATGTGCATCATTACCTTTCTAAGCTAAACAACAATCAGAACCGTTCCAACAGCTTAAACCAACTTGCCTTACTGATCAAAATTCAAAAGAGAAAACCTTTTCCCTTTCTCTTTTCTTCATAAATGCCTAGCTAACCATTTTCATTTTATCCTACGATCTGTGAGTTGGTAAGAATCAGAAACTCGCTTATTTCCAATATTATACAGAGGTAAGGGAGTAGAAAATGCTCACGTTAAGTTGGACCAAATTAGATACCTTAAGGAATCTGTACTCGATTTCTTTCCATCCGTTATAAAATTAGCAATACCGATACAAGTCAAAATAAATGAAATACACATAAAAAATGAAAATTGCTATTCGCAAAACACAGTACGATCATGCTTTAAAAGTAATTAGCCAAGTCGAATGCATGCAACAGAAAACAAATTCTAAGAGAATAAACAATTCCTTTCAGAGTTTATGAAAACTAATTCTTTTTAACTCTTAATTATCAGATGAAACTCTACTTGATTGGCGAAACAGAGTTTAAAGTAATGCTACTCCAAACACATGATATTTCCTTGAGAAATGTGTGAATGACACCAATGATGAAAACAAGGACCAAAGTAAATAGGAGTCAAAACAATCAACAAGTGGAACACCATAACATGAAAAAGAAAAATTATAACAGAAGATATCAGGTGAAATTAAATGGCAAATGACTTACTAGCTTGTTCTTCTTCGTATCGTTGCCTGAATCGTTCCCTTATTTCCATTGAAGCTTCTTCTACTGCCTTAGTCTTTGCCTGTAAGCAGACCACTTAAGTTATATATATATATATATACACACTCTAAAGTCTAGACATTACATATACATAATTCGAGTAGGAAGCATCACCTCAAAGAGTTCTCTCCATTTAAACGAAACCTTCCTCTTGTTCATCTTCTCAACAAGAGTATTCAAACAGTCAACACCAAACTCTTTTTTATAGAATTTCTTCCATAACTTATCCGTCACAGGACTCAAGTCTCTTCCCTACATAAAAAAAAAAAAAAAAAGTAAACACACAAAACTAATATATATATATATATATATATATATATATATATATATATATATATATATATATATATATAAAAGTTAAAAGAATATAAACTTACTTGAGTAGAGTCTTCAATGCACTTCAACTGATCAAGTGTACAATGAGACAAAATATCCTCCAACAAATCTATATCAGTATCTCCTATATTTCCAAGATACCTAACATTATCTATCGCTGTCTGAACACATAACTGAACCAATGATGGGGGCTTCTTTTTATACATCGGATCTTTAGTTGACCCCATCTAGTTTCCAACAAGAAAATTATAATTCGATCTGATTAAATATTATATATCAATATAAAAAGGACATGAGATAAAAGCTTACGATGATGTTTGGATTGAGAACGAGCGGATCCTTAAAAGACCAACAAGTTTGGATCCTTAAAAAACAAATAAATCTAGAAACTCTTGCTAAAATGCGCAGACGGTGGATATATGGTTTGGGGTTTTCACGGATTCTCACGTTTCGCTAAGTTGCGCTTTGGCGCGAGGGATAAAACGTGACGTTATATATCACCATAAATTAGCCCCAAGGCCCAATTTCGTTTCAATTTAGTTTCAAAACAATTATAGAGCACATGCTTTTTTTATAATCACTCACAAATCCAATTTCCATTTCTAATAACCTTTTTCTTTTCTTTTTTTTCGGTATATATAGTTCGTTAATATATATATATTAACGAACTCTAGACCATAACAGGCACTACATTGTTTGTCAAAATACAGTTTGGTAGCTGACACATTTGCTACTGATGGTTAGTCCATTTCGCCAACAAATGTGCCTCCCCATTAGACATCCTACTAATCCACTTAAACTTACAAAACGAGAAGGAAAAACTCAAGTTTAAAACATAGTCTCTCAAACTTTCATATGGTCATGAGCAGGTAAGGCTATTGAGTGCTTTAATTTGATAACCTCTGCATAATCTTCTTTCAAAAGAACTGCAGTCCACTTAGAAGTTATTGCTAGCAAAATTGCCACCTCAGCTGCCACCATTTCGGCTTCTTCTATTGACCTGGTTTTGAATCTTCTAGCTTCTGCTCCTACTATCTTGCCTTTATTATCCTAAGCTATGGTGCCAACTGATGCCCATCCTGTGGTGGGCCGAAAGGAGGCATCTGACTTGATGTTAATACAATCATTAGGGATGATAGGAAATAAAGAATCAAAATCAGCTTGTTCAGAGTAAAACACAGGAGAAGTAGAATATAACACCCCGTGTTTTTATTTAATATTTTTAGTACAATAAATAATAATAATAATAATAATAAATAAGAGATAAGATAAAAATAAAAATATTTGTAATACTAGTAATTTATTTCATTTTGTCTAAGGTTTGGTCCCTTAATTTAAGGATGTAGGAACTTGTAATCACAAATATTTCTAAGATAAGAAGACATGAATATATGGTTTTTGATCGAATACACAGTAGGTACTCACATCCTTGCATTTTTTATCACTTAATAATTATATAAGGCTAAGGCTAAGTCAGACTTTAATGGGCATGCGCCCCACTTGCATATTAGTTTAGAACTTATCTATTAATTTTTGTATACTGATCCTACTTAAGCAAGAACCCTTCCTTCTATTAATCATATTTATAAGTACTGACATGGGCGTGCATTTTGTTCCAATATTGGTGTTGTTTTGTTTATGTTCGAGTCAGGAATTTTGTTTGATTTGGAGACGAATTTCAGTGTGTTCAGAGATTGATTTTGGTTTTCTTTAAAGGATGTTAAGTAAGTGTTATCCGCCCTCTTTCAAACTCAAAAAAGCCATATAGCATTTCGGTTTATGTAGAAGGAGTTACACCCTTCGGAAGTTGGCACGTCAAAATTTTCTGACTACAGAAATCTGGTCTGTGCCTGGTTTGGAATCGAGTTTTCACATAGTTAGAGTCATATTCAAACTCTTGCCAAAACATGAAAAAATAAGTTTTATGTGTCTGATTTCTAACCCAATTGGCCTCGTCGCATTCCAAGGTCTGTGGTGGTAGATATGATGTCTGGAAGTTTGGTTGACAGAAAATAGTGCGTCAGAAATCAGTTTCTGCGCACTGTGTTCAAGTCCAGTTTTAATTTAGTTAGAGTTTGAAATAGATTTTTATGAAAACATGAAAAAGTAATATTTGGAAGTCTGATTTCTATTCCAATTTGCCTCATCGCATTCCGAGGCCTGTGGGATTAATTATGGTGTATGGAAGTTTGACTGGCAAAAAACAGTGCGTTAGAAATCAGTTTCTGCGGACTATGTTCGAGCCTCGTTTTGGCACATTTAGAATGATATTGAGTACTTTTGTAAAACATGAGAAAGTAAGTTCTGTGTGTCAGCTTTGCAACACAAAAAACCTCAATGCGTTTGGATACCTATGAAAAGAGTTGTGTCATTCGGAATATAGTCCGTCAGAAATCTAGTTTGCTGAAAATTAGAATTTTTACCGTTTTCGACTTAAGTTTTCTTCTAGATGGGCTGATGTTGAGACTTCGAGTTCTACATGAAAAAGTATGTCTACATACCCTAGTTTCTAAATATTTAAGTTACATGTCATTTGGATGAATGTAGAAAAAACTATAGCATTGACTATGTGGCTGATACGAACTACGAAGACTTGATTCCAATCTTAAAAGATTTGGATACGTAGGTAGCTTTGAGCAAAAGTGCAGCCACTACACTATATTATAAATTAGTTATTAGTTATTAGTTATTGTGATAATTAACTATATGTGTACAATGTTAGTACTTAATTGTGTACGTGATTGTGGAGTTTAAAATATATTCACGAGACATTTAACTAATGCGTTATTCCTGATTGAACCTTTTGATATTTATGATTTATATAATGGATAATAAGGTGAGTTGATTGGTTATTGTGTTTAGAATCTTTATTAATGATTCTATTGCTTGAGACGATGTATATTTTATAATATAATGAAAATATTATAATAAATGATAACTTTTGAGTATTAAAAATCCGTGTAAAATGTCCGTGAAAAATATAATGTGTCGCCCACATCTTTAGATCTCTCCACGCCTCTGTGATGAAAAGAAATGTTTATGACTAATGATGTCATGTGAAAAGCCGCCTTAGAGAGGAACTAAGGCATTCGCCTTGCGGGTGGGTTGTATTCATTGAATGTGTCATGAATGACCTGTTAGTGTTATGATAGGTATTATTTGAATGTGGCGGGAATGACCCAAGGTATTCATTGACTGTGCCATGAATGACCTGATATTTTGTTATGCCCAAAGAAGGCTTTGTGATTATGTGTATGAAAATCCCAGAGATGGTTGTGACTCACAAGTTACGAGTTTACAAGATGAAAGTATGTTTCCTGGAGGCGATATCCCACTTGGGACACATGTCTTGTAGTGGTACTCGGTGTGAGTGAGGCACACGGATATGTGTGATTTGGCACATGTGTGTAGTGCAAATCATGGAGTAGGAACTAAAGGTTGGGCTGTGTCTTTTAATAAATAAGTCAACGAGATAATTAATAAGTAAAGTAAAATATTAATTTTACGTATGATGGAGTTATTACATATGATATATATGATTTCTTATGAGAAATATATACGCGGTTTGTATGAGTTGATACTCACAAGGGATGAATGTACTCCTTAGTTGTGACTTTTTCTCGTTTTCATAAATAGACGAGTGATATTAAAGAAAAATATTGATTTTATGTGTGACTGAGTTATTGCATATGAATATTTATATATTATAATGTATATAATTTTTTATGAAAAATATATACGTGGTTTGTATGAGTTGATACTCACAAGGGATGAATGTACTCCTTGGGTGTGATATTTCCCCGTTCTCATAAGTAGACGAGTGGTTTTTAAGTAAAAGTATATGAATTGTGTGATGTTATGGATGTGAAGTGTGATTGTGAATAATATTAGTAAATGATTGTGATTTCTATGTGACTGCGAAATGACTATAACTTGATATGTTATTATGAAAATATTAATGACTTGTGATAGTCTGAGATCTATGGTTATGCACGCAGAAACTTTATGACGCAATGATGTCATATGAATAACTACCCTTGATATAAGTATTATGACAAGTGGTATTCCCCGAATATGCGGGACGAACCAGGTTATATCAATTAGACTTAAATGTCTTAAATGAGGTTTGGTTATGAATGGAAATTTGACTGGCTGAGATAAATCATTTTATTGTGATGTCTAACTCTGTTTTGCAGGAGGGTAGGATCTATTAATCTTTTTTGCAGGAACGTAAATATCCTACCCTAAGATGACGTGTTGGCTTAAATGTAAGATATACCAAACTCATATTTACTTAGATTATCATATGTGCATTTAATCAATGGAATGTAAGTGACATTTATGTTGTGAGTTATTTTGAAAAGTAGGAATGATGAGTACTGTTATATGAGATTCTTGGAATTTGTATATTGGGGGTGAAATCTTACTTGGGAAGAAACTACACGCCGTTTTGGAAAACGGAACTATATTGTCTTCCAAGTTGAAATGGTTAGTAATGTTATATTTGAAAGATTATTATATATATTTTGTTGTTAGTCTACTCATACCAGCAAATTCAATTTGCTGACCCATGTTTGCTTTGTTTTGCAACGTGGGTGTATTCTTGGGAACATAGATGGTGGAGTGCATTGGATAAAGACACGTGATTTGGAGTTGCTCTTGGAGTTTTCTGGTTTAAGATTTTCTGAAGGGTACAATTTTGTTTTGAGACAGATGTAATAGAGTTGGTTAGTTTCTTTGTAGTTTAATAATATGATTTAAGGATTGTTCCTCTGAGTTTTCTTTTGATTTCAGTTTTGTATATATCGTGTTTGATAACAGGGTTATGGGTTTTGTTTCACCCCGGGTTTCCAGATAATTGAATATAATTGTTTTAAATATTGTCTGGAAATTTGGTGTGTGACATAGAATTTCTATTTTCTGGGTTTCCTGTTGCAAGGCCTGTATAGCACTTGTCAGCCTCCACAACACTCCTCCTAATGGTTTTTTCTCTGTTAGGTATTCTATGTTCAAACTTAGCTTCATTCCTTGTTATCCAAATATTGTATAACAAGTAGCAAGCTTTAATCCCAGCTTGAGATATATCTTGATTCTTGCTATGACACCAACTCATGAACTTAGTAACCCAAGCTTTGACATTGTTCCTTCCTTGGCTCTCCATTCTCAGACCCAAGCCTGATGAGAACAACATGGCTCTAGACCATTCACAGTCAAAGAACAGATGGCCATCAATCTCTAAGGTCTTGAAACACAAGGGGCAAGAGAAGTCCCCCAACATGTTCCTTGTTGCTAGCCTTTCCCCCATAGGTAAGGCATACATGTAAACTTTCCATAAGAACATTTGAATATTGGCTGGCAGTTTGACTTTCCAGAGGAGCTTTGTAGTTTGGGAGTTGAAACTGGTGCTCTGCCCTACAACTTTATCTTTAGTGATATATTTGTAGGCAGATTTCACAGTGAACCTCCCAGACTTATCCTCACTCCACACCATTCTATCCTTGCCAAAGCCCAAAGGTCTAATCATAACTTCTTGGATCCTCAAAGCTAGAAAAGGAGGGAATAGGGTTGTTAGCTTAGCCTCATCCCATCCAGTCCCATATTCTTTAAACAAATCTGCCACATTGAGGTCATTCAAACTGGAATCCTCCACCCCTAGTTCCCTTAAAGTATTAGGTTTTCCATTACATAAAACCAAGGGATCATCCAGGATAGAGGTGGAGGATCCACTATGAATCCCCCAAATCAAGCCTCCACTAATGAGGTTGAAAGTTCTGTGTATGCCTTTCCAAAAGTAGGAAGCATACCCAGGAGGTTTCCAGATGTCCCCAATCCAGTTTTTCCCATAGATGCTTGCTAAAGTTTTAGTCCATATAGAGTTTATATCTGTAGCAGCTTTCCAAGGAAGCTTGGCTAGCATAGCTAAGTTCATATCCCTCATCTTTCTGAGCCCCAAGCCTCCTTTAGACTTGGGTTTACAAATGTTATCCCACCCAATGGTGTGGACACTTTTTGAGTCTTCAGTGCCATACCAAAAGAAATCTCTACATGCTTTGTCTATCTTATTACAAGTAGACACAGGGAGCATATAAGTGGTCATAACATACAAAGGGGTGGCTTGTACCACAGACTGGATCAGAGTAGCCCTACCAGCCTGAGATAGCACCTTAGCCTTCCACCCTTTGATCTTATTATGAATATTATCTACCAAGTAATCGAAGTCTTTTGCCTTTTTTTGAGATATCATAATAGGGATTCCCAGATATTTATCTTTTGGATCAAACAATCTCATATTCTAGAACTTCTTAAACTTGATTTTGTTTCTAAAGTTAATATTTCTACTGAAGAACATGCTAGATTTATCAAAGATGATAAGCTGACCAGAGGCAGCACAATAATCTTGAAGGATGTTCTTGAGATGACCCCCATCCTCAAGATTGTCTCTGGTGAACAAAATCAAATCATCTGCATAGAGGAGATGGGTGATAGGAGGAGAAGCTCTCCTAATCTTGATCTCATGGACTTTCTCATCTATCTCAGCTTTAGCAATCATCCTAGACAGGGCCTCATACATGATGATAAAAAGATAAGGGGAAAGGGAATCCCCTTGTCTAAGACCTCTTTCAGGGATAATCTTATTAATAGGGCTACCATTAAGTAAGACTTGGAAGGACATAGTAGATAAACATTGTTGAATCAGAGTTATTCATTTTTTATTAAAGCCCATCCTATCAAAGATATTATCTAGCAAAGACCACTCAACCCTATCATAGGCTTTTGCCATATCCATCTTTAAAGCTACCCACCCATGATTCTTAACTTTCATATTTTTTATGTGATGAAACAACTCACAAGCCAAGCCAGTATTATCTCCTATATTTCTCCATTTAATGAAAGCCCCTTGGAAGGGGGAGACAATTTTATTCAAGTGACACTTAAGCCTATTAGCTAATTTTTTTGAAATCACCTTATAACAGAAGTTACAAAGACTAATAGGCCTAAAATTTGCCACAGCCTCAGGATTGTTCATTTTGGGAATAAGAGCTATAAAAGTTTCATTAAAAGTTTTAATGAAACCTTTAATGAACCAGTTCTAATAACCTACGAACCCAAGATTTTAATTAAAATAACCCTCAAGGACAAAATAAGTTGGCCCAGTTTTTTTTTAAATCCCATTTTTACCCTTCAAAGCTATCAAAACACCCATTCTCTCATTCTCACAGATGTTTTTATCCTTCCCAAAAACAATCTCACTGAAAAGAGAGAAAATTGTGATGGCGATCTCAAGTGATTTATGGGTATGTGCAATAAAATAAAAAGATCTAGTTCTACCTCACCTTGAAAAATAAAGTAAGAAGATCAAGTATTTTATTTTTTCGTTTTTTTTTTTTTAAATTTTGTTGATTTGAGCTGGTTTTTTGTAGTTGTGAATCAGATCACATGATTTTTATTAAGTTTGATGATTTGCGTATTGCGTTTGTGGTTCTTTTGATGTTAGTTAATTTAGCGAGTGAAGTGTTTGATCGTTGATAATATATAGGAGCTTTCAAAAAAAAATCAAAAGGCGTTTGATAAAATGCTTGTAAGTGATTTGTATTGAGTTTTTACCGATTCGTGTTCAACTGGAAATCCTAAATCTAACAACCAATACATCTACAAGCGTGGATCTTTAGCTCAAATGGCCGAGCACTTTGGATATATCCAAAGGAGATGGCGGTTCGAATCCACCAAGATTATCTAAAATTTTAACATTAATCAAACAGGGAATCAAGTGTGTAATGTGATTAATTTTCAACTTGGACGACACTTCCAAAAGAAATTTCTAAAATTCAGTTCCAAAAGAAGTTCATAGTTTCCAAACAAAGTTCATAGTTGTTGAGGTATGAACAATGATTGTTCATAGTTCAATAAGTACGTGTTCTCATTGATCATTCCTCATGTTGTTGATGTTTGAACAATCATTGTTCATAGTCCACTAGGGGTATGAACAATAATTGTTAAGTGTGAACAATGATTGTTCAATAGGTATGAACAATGATTATTCAGTGTGAACAATGATTGTTCATAGTCCAATAAGTATGAACAATGATTAATATTGTTCATTTTTTTACTGTTGAACACGTATTGTTCATACCTAATTTAAGTATGAACACGTATTGTTCATATATGTTTTTGGTATAAACATTTATTGTTCATATCTGTTTTGGGTTCATATTTTTTTTGGGTATGAACACGTATTGTTCATAGCTAAAGTTTTGGGTATGAACACGTACTGTTGAACACGTATTGTTCATAGCTAAAGTAAGTATGAACAATCAATGTTCATATATGTTTTGGGTATGAACATTTATTGTTCATATCTGTTTTGAGTAAATATATTTTTTGACTAATTGTTATTTCTTATGTTTTTTTGAAGAGCAATCGCTTGGTCAGATGAAATTTTACAAATACAGGGTGTTCTAGTTGAAGATCTTCTATTTGATAGAGAAATTGATCATCAAGTAAATTTAGTTCATACCACAATTGGACTATGAATAATCATTGTTCATAGTCATAAGCTAAGAACATTATTTGTCCATAGCACAATTGGACTATGAACAATGATTGTTCATAGTTATGAGCTATGAATATTCTTTGTTCATATTACAATTGGACTATGACTATGAACAATGATTGTTCATAGTCCATACTGTACTATGAACAATCAATGTTCATGGTCATGAGCTATGAATATTCTTTGTTCATACTTCAATTGGACTATGAACAATGATTGTTCATAGTCATGAGCTATGAACATTCTTTGTTCATATCACAATTGAACTATGAATATTCTTTGTTCATACTAGAATTGGACTATGAACAATGATTGTTCATAGTCATGAGCTATGAACACGCTTTGTTCATACTCTAGTAGGTATGAACAATCATTGTTCATACTTTACAATAAGTCTGAACAATGAATGTTCATACTCCAATAGGTATGAACAATGAGCTCGTATGTTTTGTATATGAATAATGATTGTTCATACTATATACAATGGGTCAGGAGTATACTTGACCTTTCATCTACCCAACCCGTTTTTTATTTCGCGTCAAGGGTATACTTAAACTTTCACTCACCCGGTCCTGCTGAGTGATTAAAAAAAGGTGTCCTCTACAGTTATTTTTTCGGACGATTTGTCCTTGAGAGTCGTCGTTGATTATATTATGCTAAAAAAAGGATGGGTACCTGGTTCAAGTGTTTTACAGTTATGGGTCCGGGGCCTTAGGCCCAAAGTATCGTTCGAATGTTTAGGACTTGGTACAGACGCAAAGAATCACGAATTTGCTTGCGAGAGGCCTAGAACGCAAGTGTATCTGCTTTTAGTTGAAGCTCAATGCGACAATGCATAATCCTCTTGGGTTTAAGTTTTGTGGGTGTGTCACGTGTGTGTGTGAGATTGTTTCATGCCTATATATAGTCTACTTTCAGTACTTTGATAGTTTGATGTCACTTTGTTAGGACTTGTAGACGAATAGTTAATGTACTTTTTTGTATGAGCTTTGTAAGTATATATAATCGTACTAAAAACGATTAAAAAGGGTATCCAACTTTACAAGTTTTGACAATACGGGGACTAATTTTTTTTTTCAGTCAAATTGGAGACCAAACTTTTTAATTTTTGCAATTTGGGGACTAATTACACATGTAGTTTAAATTTCTAACACGGTGTTTCATAATTCACAAGTTTTTTTTTTTTTTAATACAACTTGAGGTTACAGAGTACAGACCCCCCTGTTCATTAGTTTAAAATCTAAAATACACATGACCTGCTTTGTCCTCACCCACAATGGCTTGAAGTCTAGCTTCAAGGGGAGGTACAAAGTAGTTACAGCCATTAAAAGATTCTAGAGCTGCCAAGTAATCAGCAACCCTATTACATTATCGAAATATATGTGTGAATTCTACATGAAGCATCCTAGAAACTACATCTTTAATGGCAGCGTGAAGATCCCAACAACACCAAGGATCCATTTCCTTGACCAATAAAATATGAATCGCATTCAAAGAGTCTGAAGCAACTAAGATATGCCTTTTTTGCAATATCTCACAACCAGGTAACCCATCATAGATGGCTTTCAGTTCTTGATATAAAATTGACCTAGTACCTCCTGAACCTGAGTAAGCAAGAAGAATATCTCCATTGCAATCTCGAATGGTGCCTCCAGTTCCAGCATGATCATCTGTCACAGAAGCATCAGAATTGAGCTTGACTGTGTCTCCATCAGGCTTGGTCCAGATACAACTGGTAGGAGTACTTTGTCTATAGGTAGCCATGATACCAAGTCTATCCATAAGGAGTTTATCATCCTAATTTAGAATCACGTTTGCAAAAAGGCCCTGGAGATAAACCTTCATAGAGTTCATGAGAGAAGAACAAACCACTTGCCATGGTTGTGACTTATGTTCAAATCTTCGCTGGTTACGCTCATTCCAAATGAAACTAACTGCAGCACAGGCAAATGCTTTGAGAATCTCTGCTGGTGATGTGTTAGATCTGCAGATTCTCATAATTTCATGCCACTCACTATTCGAGGTCGTAGTGAAAGCACTAAGACCTATATAGGATTTGACTCGACCCCAGATGGAGGAGGAGTAATGGCAATCAAAGAAACGATGATTTGAGTTCTCTTTGCCTCTATTGCACAAACAACAATTTGATGTCTGAAGAACCTACTTTTTAACCAACCTATCTTGTGTGGGCAAAATATTTGCAAATAGTTGCCAAACAGTGAAGGAATGTTTGGGCATGACATGTTTGCCCCAAACAAGGTTATACCATATCACTTTCTCTCTTGGAATTCGCAAGGCTTCATAAGCTAACTTGGATGAGAAAATGCCATTAGAACTAGGAGTCCAAATAATCTTATCAACTTGTAAGAATTTGTTCATAATTCACAAGTTACATACATTGTTATACACTTTCTTATTAAATTATATCCATACTACAACCTCATGACTATAGAAATTAATTTGAATTGTGAAACACCGTGTGAGAAATTTAGATGTCATGTTACCAGTGTTCAAGATTCCAAACGGAATGTAATGACATGGAATTTTACCTAAAGAAAATCCGGTCATTTCACGTGTTAGTTCAGTGCTACTATAGAATAATTGGTGTAGACTAATATGGGTGACGAGTGTTGGTATATGTTTTATTTAAGTATTCTAGTAATTACAATTTTTGGTATGGGTGTTGGACGCGGTAAATTCCAAAGTTAATGCAAATTTATTGTTGTTACCATTAAAATGGAACCAGTCAATTACCAGGTTTAACGTTTATCATTGGCGGAGTGGTAATGTATATTACTAGTTAATGCCCGTGCCTTCGGCACGGATTCCATAAAGAAACATCATTGATAATGTGAGTTAAAATTCCACCTATATTGATCATTTCCCTAATTGTAAGGGGAAAAAAAATGATAAGTAGGCCAACTTGATGAGTAAGTCTAATTAATGTGTGCCAAAAAAGGAAAAAATGATTCAATGGTGTAGATTAAGTCACTCT
Source organism: Coptis chinensis (assembly GCF_015680905.1). Lineage (NCBI taxonomy): Eukaryota > Viridiplantae > Streptophyta > Magnoliopsida > Ranunculales > Ranunculaceae > Coptis > Coptis chinensis. The sequence continues at coordinate 17,418,268 of NC_141456.1, read as the reverse complement.
GATAATTTTTCTGCCAAATTAATTGAAACCATTTTGAAGTAGGATAGTAATGTCTAACATTTTGAAGGGGGAAATGTACGATACAAAATGATTCAAAAACGCAATAATAACTAAATTATTCATGTAGGAATTGTGGTAAGCGACTATTGGGGTGGTGTTAACTCTGTGATGTACAACAACTTAATCTATATCGTCCCCACAGTTCGAATATCATTAAGTATCTGCCTTTTTTTTAGTGTTTTCTCCAATGGTGAGTTTTGGTTTTAGGTGCGACTTATAGATGTAGTCATAAAGATATAGAAAAGCTTTATGTTTTGAGGTGCTTGGAGTAGTATAAATTAGAAATATGTCTTCATAAGATGTTGTGGTTGTCTTGTTTGTAATTCTATCGGTGTTTGATAGACTATCCATTTCTGCAAAAAAAAATAATAAGAATAAATAAAATAAATGAATAAATAAGGAATATTAATTATAGTGGAAGCAACATAGTTACATAGGGAAATGATGTATACAATATACAAAGGAATGATTTATCAGTTTGAGGTCAAACAAAAAAAGCAAGTAAATATTGTACAACCCTGACTATTGTTATTAAGTATGGTATGGATTATAAGAATTAAGAAAAAAAATGTATATATTGAGTAATGTTCTTTAAATTGATAAGGTGTCTATAATCGTGCGCAAAATGTATGATAAGAAAGAAAAAAAGACATAAGAACATGGAAAACCATGACTTTGTTAGGATGAAGAAAGTTTATGAATTGATTGTGTTGGGATTGTGATGAAATGCATCTAATTTATGCACAACAGTACATAAAATAAAAGTTAGATTGAAGGGAAGATGTTTTACAGTAGTAGGAAAAAAAAATTAATAGAGAACCATACCTTTTAAACCAATTCACTTGATTTTTGTGGACCATGTGATTTATATAGGTGGACAAAGCGTAACGTTATAATTAAAAGTGTAACCCCATGTCAAATGAGTTACTATTACCATAAGTACAAATGAGTTTCATTATAATGAAGAATTATAACAACTTGAAGGGTTGGTTTTGGAAGGTGGAGTATTGTTTGTTGCAGGTACGCCAGTAAGCCAGTAAGCTTGGAAGTGAAAAAACCCCTATGTATTTAACTTGATGAGTCAATTTGGTAGCCGTGACAATTTGTTTTGTTTATGGTAAAAGACAGTTCAATAAATTTAAGGGCCAACAATAAAATTTTAAAGACATCTTGAATTTTTAAAGTTGTAATAACATGTTCTACTGGTGGGACAATACTGTATGTAGTGGTTCCTTGTTGGTGAGGGGATAAAGTAGCGTATGATATGAAAGCCTAGAAGAATAAATTAGCAAAACTCATATGCGCATCAAAGTAAAGTACACACAGAAAAGGTACCCTTCGCCTAGAAATATTTAAGCAATCATCATTCATTCCCGTGTTTAAGTTAAAGGAATAACGGCAACACCAGATTCAGAACAGAAAGTTTTAAACACACATAAAACTATAAATGTAGACGACTCGAGCAAATAGTAAACTAAAAAGCAGACGATGCAAGCAAAATGAGTTATAACTTCGAAGCACGAAATCCCAAACCGTGAAGTAGGAAGGAAATGACAGGATTGTGTAGTTGCCTAGCACACATGTCCTGCATCAAGGAGAAGATAGTCATGTGATTTTATGGTGATTTATTTTTAAACGATAAACCCAAAAAAACTTGACTGGATTGGACCAAAGGGTTGAATAAGTACTGACCCCACTACTGAATCCTTGATTTATTTGCATGGTGGAGTTCAAATTCCATATCTTGGCTTGAAACCTCTTTTCGAGTTACTGCATCTTCTAAATCGGTGCTTCCATTTTATTTGTCCTGTATTTAACCACAATAAGTTTAATGAAGGTGGAACAATAATTTTTTTTAAATAAAGGGAATAGAAGTATACCTCATTAAGCACTTATTTAGTAAGTGTGTCATCAACATCCACAGTAGCTGGGAAAATTTTGTAGATAACAAAAGATTGGTTTTCCTTCGTATTCTAACTGAAATAATTGATTTTCACTTGGAAGTTGTACTCTCTTCTAGCAACTTGTTGCAACGCATCCTGAACGATTTGTGGGCCATTTTTATAAATTTTGAAGCATTTTTTTTTAAATTGGTGAGAAGAAGGTTTTTTAGTGTCTAAAAGCAAAAGTTGTGATATGAAAAGTTATTGAATGAAGGTAAAACTGGATGGGTCAAGTGAGTGGAGGAACTCACTTGGATATTCGCCAACAGGTGCAGGAGACTTATCACTATTCTGGCTTTTCTTTGAATGAGAGTCGGCAACATGCCAAGAGCAATCACTTACTCAAATAAAATGAGAGGGAGAAAAAGAATAGCAAAGAAAGATGTGCATGCAAACACTTCATTTCCAAAATAAGATCGTTTCCAAAAAAGGCATGCGCGTAGAAATAAGATCATTAAAAAAAGGCATTGTGCATAATGAATGGCATGGCATTTCCAAAAAGAGACAGCTCAATGAAAATAATCTAATATCTTAGTGCATTTTGGGTGGTAAACATTGTGCGAAAATATCTTAGTGCACTTGTAAGTTGTTAGTATATTTTGATGTAGAAAGGCAAGTTATTTGTTATTGAATTTTGTTGATTGTTTAAATCAACCGGCAGTGTGTGTGCTTGTGATAGTATGAACTGTAGAACAATCTGCCTTTTTGGGAATGTTGACACATGCCTAGTGGAGCAATTTTTTTTTTTTTTTGCGCATCGAAGTTCTTATAAGTTTTTTTGATTGGTGGAGTAGGGTGGGATTCAACTGGTTATAACTTGTGTTCTATGCTAATGATGAATTTGAGCAAGTGTAATAAACCCATCATACAACTCGTGCTCACGGAAAAATGGTGAATAACAGCGCCAGCGCCAGTCCACAGGTTTCTTAGCCGTTCAATATAAGTCCGTGTGTCTAACTCACATACTCTATAACTAAATGACCTAATTGTTTGATTTCAAGGGAGAAAAAAATGCAACAATATACCAATCCAAAGGAACCTTAGAATAATATTTAAAAAAAAAAGGGAACCTAATAATCGAGTGCAACTCTCAAAGCAATCAGATGTGAAACTTTGAATACAACGAAAAAAACAGGGCAACTAAGTTAGTACATTACTGTTGTTCATAACAACTTTAAATAGAAACATGGTATACCAAATCTCAAAATCTCTGTATATTTTTCATAGAGGCAAACTCCAAAAGGTTTTCTGGTAATTGGTATTCTGCGAAGTGGTAACATCATTTGACATACCAAGCAACACAGCAAGCGAAAGATCGGCATTTGCGCTAAAGCGGCGAAGCAACAAAGAAATAGAAGAACAACAAGATCGGCATCATCGCAAAGAACGTCGGCGTTAGCGGCAGCAGAAAGATCTGCATCTAAGCGAATCGAAGATCGCGGGAGGTAGCATGCATAAGGCAGAAGCAACAGACATCAATCCACACACACCAAACACTACACCACTAAACCACCTGCCACCAACACGATTGCACCAGCAGCACTTACACCACTACGTAGTAGACACATCACCACTCACCAGCACCACCTACACCAAGTAGTAGACACCAGCACCACTACACGACCTCCCACCGCACATGACCACCACACACACAAAAACCAACCAACACACAATCACCACACCACTACCACCGGCCAGCACCACCACACTACCACCACCTGCCACCTGCAGCACACACGCAACACCACAGTTACATACCAACCAGCACAAACACACAACACCACCAGCACATTCACACACACCTAACAATAAAACATCATCTTCGCGAGACCTTTAGTTTAACTTCCATGGCATTTCAATATATTACAAACACAACCGAAATGTGTAGTTATGAAGCCAAAAGTTATCAAATTAATTAACACGATTTTACTATAAAAGGAAAAAAATTAACTTACAGTGAAAAATTAGTGCCACCACCTCAAAAGCCACTTCAATTCAAGCACATCAAAGTAGAAGAAACGTAGGGTGTTGCCTTCAATTGAATCCTACGCCAAGCACATCAAAGTAGAAGATCTCCACCACTTCAAATCCACTTCAATTCAATCAATGTGAATGTGTGTGTGTGGGGGTATGGAAACGTAGAAACATCAATGAGCAGAACCCATATGCACATCAAAGTAAAGTACACACAGGAAAAGGTACCCTTTGCTAGAAAATTTTAACCAATCATAATTCATTATCGTGTTCAAGTTAAATGAATAACGCCAACACGACATTCAAAACAGAAAGTTTGAAAACACACATAAAACTGAAAGTTCTAAACACACAAAAAACTGTAAATGTAGATGTTGCGAGCAAATAGTAAACTAAAAAGCAATGAGCAGAACCCATATGCACATCAAAGTAAAGTACACATAGGAAAAGGTACCATTTGCTAGAAAAATTTAACCAATCATAATTCATTATCGTGTTCAAGTAAAATGAATAACGCCAACACGACATTCAAAACAGAAAGTTTGAAAACACACATAAAACTGAAAGTTCTAAACACAAAGAAAACTGTAAATGTAGACGTTGCGAGCAAATAGTAAACTGAAAAGCAAACGACTAAAGCAAAATGCACTCCAACTCCGAAGCACAAAAGCCCAAACTGTGAAGCAGGAAGAAATTGACAGCATTGGGCAGTTGCCTAGCACATGTCCTGCATAAGGGAGAACACACTCATGTGATTTGATGATGATTTGTTTCTAAACGATTAACAAAAAAAAACTGTAATGGAATGGACCAAAGGGTTTAATAAGTTTTGACCCACTACTGAACCCTTGATTTTTTTGCTTGGTGGAGTTCAGATTCCATATCTTGGCTTGAAACCTCTTTTCCAGTAACCACATCTTCTAAATTGGTGCTTCCATTTTTTTTGTCCTGTATTTAACCACAATAAGTTTAATGAAGGTGAAACAGAAATGTTTTTTAAATAAAGGGAACAGAAGTATACCTTATCAAGCACTTCTTTTGTAAGTGTGGCATCAACATCCATAGCAGCTGGGAAAATTTTGTAGATAACAAAAGATTGGGTTTCCTTGGTATTCCGACTGAAATAATTGATTTTCACTTGGAAGATGTACTCTCTTCCGGCAACTTGTTGCAATGCATCTTTAACGATCTGTGGGCTATTTTTCTGAATTTTTAAGCATTAGTTTTTTTAAATTAGTGAGAATTATGTTTTTTAGTGTTAAAAAGCGAAAATGGAGATATGAAAAGTTATAGGGCGTTGCCTTCTTGTAGGAGTCCACCAATTCTTTAACGGGCTTTTCAATTAGGTATTTAGCTTCTCGATCAAATGCAACAAATTGAGTAACCCCTGACGAATCTTCCACATCCATCCTTAGCATGTACCTGGTACACCCCAAATAAAAGTTTTAAAAAGTTTTTCCGACAGAAGTTAAAATTTGATAAGGGATTAATGATTGACCTCTCATTGCGGTTTCTGGTTTCAAGGTGACATTCCGGGCAAACACGATCAACAACCTTCTTGTTGCAGTTCTTGTTGCTACATGAAGTATAATACCAGTTCGTGTCGAAGACATAGCCTATGGTTGCTTTGCAAGTGTATGTTGCTCCCTGTTTTACGATCATAATGACCTTTAATAGAATGTTGGGCAATGGAAGACAGTTGTCTTTAATGGATTGAATGTTATCTTATTGGATTCATCTAGTCCCAGCTCCTTTAAAGTGTCTAGTGAAACCCGACGGTTTCTAAGTAGTTCATCCTCAGAAAAGCCCTCTTTTGTAGATGAATCCTGCTTTGCTATTTGCACTTTGATATCCCCGAAACTATATAATTAAGAATGACAAATTTTGTAACGCATGACATGATTAGTAGGTAATATGGTAAAGACGAATAATAAGATGACCACTGACCTGTTTTTAGAGTCGATAACATCCGGGGTGTCTAAATCTATGTAGACCTTTGTGCCACTAAGCGAGGAAAGAGAAAAGTTGCCTATAACATAACATTAAGACACGAAATATGCATTATTTTCCTTAGGAAAGCCCAAAAAAATGGACTGATTACACAATGGTGGAATAAATATGTACCTTGGAAAACTTTTGGATTAAGTGAAGTGGCAATGACAATCACATTTTCTTGTGTCAAAAGATCATTTGGAAACTTTTCGGTTAAAGCACCCCATAAAGCAATTGTCAACTCTGCGGTACTGAATATAGGATCAGTTATGTTAGAAAAGAAATATATAGTGCTTATTAGAGATGAACGTCGGCAAGTTACCTTTTATCCATGAGCACAATCTCTTGAAAAACAGTTCCATTTTTGTTTGTGACTCACCGATTCGCTTAAGTAGACCAATAACATCTTCATTGTTTTTTTGACATAAATGTTAGAATACAATCCTTAAGAGTTTATTAAGAGGTGAAATCAAAACTTGTAGCAAACTATTACCTATAAGGTGAGTCTTGTCATGAACTCCACCGGAAAGGGTGTCGAATTAGGAGAAGCTGAATTTATGCCTTGCAATGTGGATACCATCTCCATCAATTGGTGTGATAACTGTTCCAGGATTAATAAAAATCTTGTGATCATTAACAACTGGCCGGTAATCTTTTGAAGCCCACACGTCGAATTTCTCCATAGTGTAGATATTGCCTTCTTTTAACACATCATCCTTAAGCAAAGCGTGAAAAGCATCAAAATATTTCTTCAATAAAACTACATGGATGTGAGCACCCTGTTTATGATGGGGGAGAAAATAGCAAAGTCAGCAATCCATTATGTTATGGCTGTGGCAAATAGATGGTACACATAGTATTGTAATTACCTTTGCATCTAAAAGAAGAAACTCCAAACTAAGTGTGTTCTTATATTTCAAATGGACTGATTCCCACAACCTTGTAATGCGGCCCCTTACTTTATATCGGTTTGATCCGTTACGAAGTTTGTCAAGGTCTTGATAGTTTTGCATCGACATCGGGAGCAGTAGTTGTAGCTGTCAAGGGTAGGAAAAGTCCCAAATTAAACAGTATAGTATAACCAAAAAAACAAAGAACGTAGGTGAAAAGAAAGATAAATTATTACCAAAACAGCAACAAAGCACAGTTTGTAAAAAAGTGTGTCGATTAAACGACAGTGAAGGGCAATGCTACAACTATTAACCCAACCCATCTAAAAATAACCATTCGCTGGGCTTACAACTGGGTTTGGATGGGTAGCATCAATTATGGAATAATATACGGGCAGCTTAAACAACATAAACAACCCAATAGGGAAAGGTATGTAACTAAATTAAGTGATGAGCAAGGCAAACATGTTAAGTACTTCTTTTATTTGGTAGACTAAGAAGGCATAACACATGAATCAGTAATAGAAAGGACAAATTAAGTAGGGAGTAGCCTTGCATGCAGTAAGGAATTAGACAAAAAAGAGAATGCATAATCCATGTATCAGAAGACCGCATTCGCATCCACATATAAAGCATGGGGCATTTGTGAGGAATATCTAAGAATAAGAACAAAACCTGATTGCTGATGTAATAACACGAATTGTATCTTGATTGATATGAAGAAGCTGAACAAATGTGGTGGATATGAAAATCCGAAACAAATTTATAGGCTTTGGGAAAAGTCGTAATGAGGGAGAAGGAGAAGAGCCCATCCGTTACAGTGCTGATGAGGATGTGGTTACTGAAGACGCAGGGGTTTAATTGAATTGTGGAGGAGGTAGAGAAAAAAGGGGAGTGCGAGAAGGTTATTATTAAGGAATGTTAAGAGGGCTGGGAACTGTTAAGGACAAAACAAATTAATCGATATGCAAGAAAAGTGACCCCAACGGCCTCACATTGAAGTTTGCTGAAATCTCTCGGAATTTCGTACTAATCGGAAAATATACCCGTGAAGGGCCTCAAAGAGCATTGTTTTTTTTTTGCGACATTGTGACTCCAAGGTTGTTTTTTCTTAAAGTTTGTTAATTAGCAATGCAGCCAATATTGTTTTTAATCCTTTGGCGAGTACGTTGGAGATATTGGTGGCAGCCCTGTATAATCCTCTGCCAAGTACATTGGAGATAATGGGTGGCAGCCCTGTATTATGATTAGATCTTGTGTTATTGTATTAGGTTAATAGTTCATGATAATTTTTTGTTTTTGCTGCATGTTTGGAATGTGTTGATCGAAGGTAAAACTAAGGGCACATCACATCTGCAACATGGCTGGTAAAAGTATATAAGGCATGCCTATTATTGCGTATGAAAATTGCAATGTATGTGTGAACCCTAACGACGACATAACTTGAAGGGATAACTGATATAGAAGGGGGTCTCCTTCCAACAGTTTCTGCGGGAGATAGTGGCATAGCACACCGTTGAAAATAAGTGGCAACCAATTATAAAAAAGCAGTTAAGTCATATATATAGTTACATGGATGATCAATTGATGTTGAAGAAAGCAAAATACAGATGGAGTCATGTAGATTAGGTTAAAACTTAAAATGTAGGCAGTATTTGATAGATAGCACTGGGAAATAGGTCAATTACATTTCATGCATTTAACGTATTGAATGGGGAAATCATCAGTAATTGTTAAACTAAACAGACAAAATATTTATTATTGAAGGGGAATGGTGGCAAGTTAGGATTGAGTTGAACTCGTTATGTATTACAACCTAATCTATGGCGTCCATGGAAGTGGGATAAAACTCGTGATCATAGGAGGTTTTGATAAGCGTCTTGTTGTTTTTCGCAGGTGTCTCTTCAACCTTAAGTTTTAGTTTAAGGTAATTTAGGTGTGACGCGGTCAGACGATCAGAAACATACATCATTGCGTCAAGACCTGCCATTCCTGGTGGGGTTTGGGGCTTATAAATTGTGAAGTTGGCTTCGTAGGATGTTGTCAGTGGCTTGCTTGTATCTGGACCTTTGTTAGGTAAGTTCGCCATTTGGCTGCAAAATATAAATGAGAAATGACCAAAGATTAGGCACATAAAATAGATGACAATATACAAATTAGATGATGGAAACTGAAGAGCAAGTGAAACCGAACCTGTGGACTGTTTTTTTGGTAAGAGAAGTCGTGCTTATATGGCGAGACAATGAGAAATAGACACCAAGTTTTGGGTCTGGAAGGGAAATGAGGGTAATTTTTTATAGGGGAAGGAAGTAAGTAAATGTAGAAGGTTGGAGAATTGATGAGTATGGGAGTTACATATACCTATAGGCTTAAGTGAGTCAAAATAAGAATCATGGAAAATGTTTTTAATGTAATAATTGCGGAAGTTTTAATACTAACTATGTATGATAGATTATGTACAAAGGAGATTTTTTTTCTTGCTTGAAAAGAATTGTAATTGAATATAATGTGAGTAATGATACCCAGTACGCCTTAACGGCCTGCTAATGATAATGATTGATTTGTCTCGACGCATGCGTTTGTGTGTATCAATGCAAACCAGCGTTTAAATTGAATCTAGCAATGGTTCCAATTTCAAGTGCCACACATTGCAGGCTCTCAAGAGCAATCGGAGAGTGGCGATAAGTTGGGATTTTTTAGTCGATAACTGATTTGCTTAGATGCTTGGTTTCATTGCTCAACCGTGTGCCACCACAATTCCAACTGAATGAAAATACCATTTGCTATTTGCTATGCTTGTTGGACTTATGAGCTAAAGGACAAATAAATTAAAAATGAATTGGCTAGATTGTAATTGCAATGGTTAGTTGTATACCTGACTTATGGCTTGGTACTGGAAAAGGCTTTGTCGATCTTGCCTAAAGTAGAGACGGTAGTTTAATAGAAACAGCAAGCAGTAATTAAGTAAGTGTAAGATATATATGAATTGGTTGATGATGCTCAGATAATAATGACAAAGTAAATGAATGGTAAAAAATGGCGTAAACAGAAACTAAATTCGAGAATGACAAAGGTTCGTTCAAACATGGGGTATATAAATGGCGCTCCATAATGTACGAAACATCAACAAAGCATGATAAGAGAAAGCAAGTTGCAAAGGTAGTTGTGAGGAAGCAAAGGGAAACAAAATAAGTGATAGGTAGGAAGAAATTAATTGACGTTTTTTTCTTCAAGAGTCCCTTGATGCCCCCATGTCCATCGATGATGGCACGTAGTCAGAGTCGTCAGCAACGCTTCCCTCATCATCACTAATGACAATAACATTGGGAATGTCATATTGTGCTTGGAGAGTTGCAATTTGTTGAAGGAGGGTCACGTTATCGTTTTGTAGTTGTTGAGTTTCGGCTTGGAGCTGTTGATTATGAAGTCGCATTTGGCGTAGTTCCCTTGCGTTGAAGTCAGTAAGATCAAAATGGTAGATAGAACGAAGGTATTCAATCGCTCTCCGGGCGGCAACCTCATCAGATCCATTTTGGCTAATAGATGGATCTCCGAAACATCTTTTCTTAGTAGTGATGAATGTAAGCGTTTGTATATCAACCCAAGACTTGTAACGGCCCAAACTGAAGACTGCATCATAGATTGGTAGTGGTAAACCCACCTGATGGGTAATGTCATTTAGCAAAAGTTGGAAAGAAATTGCAATAGTGCTGCCGTTTGCCATTGTATGTGGAAAAAGAAACGAACCTCGCGGAAGAGATGATAGAATTATGAACAACTTGCTGGTAATGAACTAACTCCTCCCATGTATTTATAGCAAGTGAGGAGACCTTGGAGTAACGATACATAGTTGGGAAGTCATGGGCCGAAAGCCATTAAAAACTGTTTAAGGAGTTGTTAACAAAATTTAATTAGAGGAAGAGGAAATGAACAGTATTTTGGAGGGGGAGGGGAGACGAAGTGTCTGGTGCAAGCGTTAAGAAGTTAAGATATGTGTATTAATATAGGAACCACTCAAAAGTCGGAACATGATATCTGACCCCGAGGGAAGCACAACCCTAACGAACATGATGCCTCGGTAAGATATCAAAAGAATGAACGTCTAAGTTTTTGAGTACACTATCTAAAACAAAGTGTTTCGCCAACTACAAACGTAGATTTCGATCAGGCTTTAAAACTAAAATCGGGTAAACATGGCAAGCTAATTAACAAATCTTGTGGTTCTGTAACATGGGAAGCCGACGTTGCAAAGGCAGAAGCAAACAAATGTGGATTGACGAACAAATGCGTGTGCATTATGTTATAAGCACAGCTGAGGTAATGGTTGTTATCGGGTGTGCATTAGTTTGAAAAGAACTTCCAGACATAGAGTAGGTCAGTAGGTACTGGAAACATGTGAAATAGTATGAAGACATGAAAAGCTTGTTGAAGGTGCGGGTCCGCATTGGCCAGCCAACAAAAAATGGGCTGTGTAAGACAGATTTTGTAAGCGAACCAAAGCTGCAGTTCAAAACCAATTAATAAGAAAGATGTTGGTGTATAGGGAATTAACCAAAGGAAGGCAGCCCAACCATGGTAAAAGCAGGTGTTTTATAAGAATGAAAATAGGATTACAATAGCCGTAGGTACAAAAGGTTTAACACATTCTCGAAGACATTCTGAGAAGTGAAGAACAAACCATGTACATGAGAATTTAGCAAGTTAAAACAGACACTGCGACATTGCTCCAAGGCAATTATTTTTTACACATAATAAAGTACATGGGAAACCGTATGCTTTATCACCGCAGTCAGGGTCCACACTGGAACACTATGAGCTAATATCCCAAAGTCAGAGGCCTTGTTGAAGGCAGCATTTCTTTCAGTATCCTTCTTCGACTTTTTTGTAATATATGTTCTCTTAAGCCAATCAGCCAAGGGATGCTGAGGCAAGGCTGAAAGTAGAACCATTCTCGCCAGACGACGGAAAAGCCGGGTACGGAAGCACTTACTGGACCGACCACCTAGGTGATTGAAGACAGCAGCAATTAGAGATGCGTAGGAGAAATATATTGTCAAGTTCCATCCATTAATAACATGACACGAATAGTTGTTAAGTTATTCGAACTATGAACAACAACAGGCGTTGTATCATGGAATATAGCCGATTTGTTAACGGCTGGTAAGTGCAAAGATACATAGCATGAATTATTTGTAACCACACATTCATGACTGAGAATGGAACTCTGGATCAATACATTTACTAACTTGTCTAAAAAGACAAAAAAAAACTTACCGAGTTCTGAAATTATTGACTTCATTGTTTGCCAAATTGATGTAGAGCTTCGCTGCACTAAGTGAGGAGAGGAAGATGGTTTCCTATAAAAACAAATTGCCACAGTTTTTGCATTGTTACCATACATAATACATACATGATCACATAGTTGTAATGAGCGAAGTTGCAATGATAACCACATTTTCTTGTTCCATGAATTTGTCTGTAATTGGTATGGGTTAAGAGCCCTATAAGGGAGGGACAACTCCATTTTAAACAAATCCCATAAAACGCCAACATGGTATAATCTAATAACACTTCCCAGAACGCAATGTACCTCTTATTGACAATGACGATCTTTCGCAAGATTTGTTCAAAGTCCTTGTCGTGCTGCCACTGAGTCAGATTTGACCAACAATCTAGTCCAACTTTGTGTGACAGCCCCCAATGAACACCTTCAATGACACTCAAGATTCAGCAAGTTCATTGGTAGTGTGGTCTAGGTCTATTCACATAGTACCAATGACTACATCTTTGTAATCTCTTAAGACATCCCCGGCACCAGCAAGTCTTTAGCTGCTTTTAGTAGAGTTCCAGCACAATTCACTTTAACAAAGTCTTGTGATGGAGGATGCCACCTGCACACTGCTTGGTAGTTTTTTGTTTTTAGCATCTGGTCCATGATGACCTAATCTAGTTTATATGCACAGTTGATACACAATCAGGTTTAAAACTTACATTTGGTGACATTGTAGGCAGCATCATCAAAATAAGGCAGGTTCGTTCACCCTTAGCGCCCAGCAACTGTCCATAATTCATTAATAGCCGGGCTTGAGTGCTTGGGCACCCTTGTTATCTGTCCTTGGAAGTCATTGAAGTATTTGGTGAAGCTGAACACCATGCTAGCCCATTGCCATAGCTTCTGTGGTATAGCACAGTCGGCCCATATGAGGTGATGAGTAAAGCATATGCATATATCTAGCCTAATCTAAATGAGCTTAAAGTGAAAACAGAAATTATGTATACTGCCATTCTCATATGAGACAATTGCTTCGACATGTGGTATACTATATTTCTTGAATGGCACCTACAATTGAACAATGTGAAGATTAGGGAGTCAGCCTTTAGTAGCGCTCCATCACAATTCACTTCAACCAAGTTTTGTGATGGAGGATGCCACCTGCACACTGCTTGATACTTTATTGTTTTGAGTAGCTGGTCCATGATGAGCTAATCTAGTTTATATGCACAGTTGATTCACAATCAGGTTTAGAACTTACATTTGCTGACATTGTAGGCATCATCATCAAAAGAAGGCAGGTTCGTTCACCCTTAGCCAAACAAATGTCCATAATTCATTAATAGCCGGCTTTGAGTGCTTGGTCAACCTTGTTATCCGTCCTTGTAACCTTAGGATCCGTAATTGTGTGAAACTGCCAAAACAACTATTTCAAGGAGGAAATGATATTTCCGCCATCGTGTTTATGAATTATATATAATTTCTATTTGTTAAGGGTTTACGGAAATTTGAAATATGCAAGAAAAATAGTGTTTCATGATAACTTCTAATGTACGCTCGAGCATAGTATCCTTTTTGCCCCTTCTGTCTTAAAACTATTGGTTCTCTACTTAACCGTCTTCTTTGTGTGTATTACAGTTTGATTGAAATTTGTGATTCATATTATTTGTTTTGTAGTTGCAACTCATCCGGCCGCCCAATTTGCTGCTATGTGCAAAAAGACAAATGATAATTGTAGCACTGTTTACTTAAGATATTGCTCGCACTATAAATGTAAGCACTTATATTTCATTTCTTTTAACTTGTCCATATGCATGATTCAACTGAGGGCTCGAGGCTTAACATTCTTCAAAAATAGACACAAATCACAAACAGTTTATGGCTCGACAGTTTTATCTGAGCTGTCACTTGACATTTGAAACCCAGAGTCGCAAGGAAATTTGAAAGAAGAAGTAAATAATGCAAAAACTGAAGAGAAATTGTGAGAGAAAAGAGAATGACAACAAAGGTCGAGGTAATTTTAAGTTTTTCACAGTGAATTGCCATTGAACTTGAAACCCAATATAGCAGCAATGAATTTGATACAATCGGGCATGCCCCTGTTCCTTTTTGTTGAAGTTTTTGGATTAATTCTACAAACTTCAGAATCCTGTGAGGGAGTTACATTGGATGATTTCTTCTGATCTCTATATTGTTCAACAGATGGTATATTGGCACAAAACCCTTAACAGGCCCAAACATTTGGGTAAGAGGTTGTTGTTAAAGCTATAATGCTGCCTCAAATGCTTCCATTTTCCACTAAAAGAAGACACTCCCCACCCACCTTCGCAGACAAAGGCCCCTTTTGCCCCTTGAATGACTTATTTCACTAATAATGTAATCAACTATGTTACGTAACGGTGGTTGGGTATGGCGTTGGTAGTTTTGGCTTCATACAGGGTAACACCCAAATTAAGAACTAAAACAACTAAAGGGCCTAATCAAAAGGCAGTGTCAAGAGAACGTACCTCTTCATTTAACAAAGTGGGCCAAACTGTAGGGAACTCTGACCAACACAACGTGTGTTGTTGATGTATAATATGAATACATCTCCACCAGCTCTAAGTCTCCCAAAAATGAATGTGACAAATGCTTGATTAAAAATAGACGACTAAGCATAAAGCGGAGTCCCTCAAAGTTTAAAATGTAATTAAGCATCAAATAAATTGAAATGGAGTGCCTAATATGGTGGCATTCCCTAATATGGCAGCTAAAATGTGTCCACATGCATATGAATAGCCATGAAAATGAACTTCTAATTAAAGCAAGAGATTCCAAAAGCTTATTTGAAACAGTTAGCATTTTATCAATGCTTTAAAAATCCCCATTTTATAGGTAGATATTGGTAAAGAAAATATCCCCAAGTCCCAATACAATGTGGAAACCCTAGAAAAATCCAAGCTTAATGAAGTAATAAAACAGGGGAAAAAGCTTACCAATTTAAAGAGATAGCAATCTTCCATACTTTAAATGGCTCCATTGAGTGTCCAATTAAATGAATGCTTGCTGATTTAACTGGTTTTAAGAATAAAAACCATCTAGAAAAGGGGAAAAAAAATCAGAGAACTTAATGTAATAGGATCAAATTTAAATCCATGCATCAAATTAAAGCCACCCACATCAAATTAAATCCATGCATCAAATTAAATAACAGTATGGTGTCGTTTTGATTAACAACATATGATGCATTTCATGTGCAGGGTACAAAGTTAAGACTGTGTGATACCATCTGCCAGTGGAAGCTACTCATGTTACGGCTAAATGTGTTTTAACATGAGCAACGTTGACCCTTCCCTTCAAACAGTGTCATTGTACGCGACCATCATAACATCATCCATAAAACGTCACAACTATAGGAGCTAAACAAAGAAGTATGATAACGATTGCAATAATCAAATGGATGCAATGTGTGATAATCAAATACGATGTTTTAAATTGTTTCTTGGATGATGAGCTGTCACAACCTCACCCATCAAAGGCTAGAATAGCCATATGAGAGTGAATGCTGACTTCAAACCGAGAGCTTAGTTTGATAAAAGCTCAGATAGATTTTAGGAACAGGTAGGCTCTTCGCTCATTAGATTGGACTCTACACAAACAACTTGCTAGAATAAAAGAGGAAGCAACGGGAAAACTATTAAAGCGAATTCCAAAAAAATTAGAATCTATGAGAATCGAACTACATACTACACATTCTATGGGATTGATACGATATGGCACTCAAGATTGCACGGAAATAGAGAAGTTAACAAAATCACATTTTGGAACAAATAAATGAAAACATACAATTTGAAGAACCACATGGGATTTTTTCAGACAAATTTAGACGACTTATTGCAATCGTTTCTTGGACGTTGTGCTGTAACAACCTAACCCATCAAAGGCTAAAATAGCCATATGAGAGTGAATGCTTCAAACCGAGAGCTTGGTTTGATGAAATTTCGGATAGATTTTAGGAGCATGTAGGCTCTTTGTACATGTGATGGGACTCTACACAAACAACTTGCTAGCAAAAAGATGAAGCAACGGGCAAACTATTAAAACAAATTCCTAATAAATCATAATCTATGAGAATCCAACTACAAACTACACATTCAATGGGATTTCAACGATTTGCTACTATAGATTGCACGGAAATACAGATGTTAACAAAAGCACATTTTGAAACAAACAAATAAAAAAAGACTATCTGAAGAACCCCATTATCTTTTTAAGAAAAATTTAGAATGCTTCAGATAGATTATTTAAGAAGCATAAAAATATATCTATAGATTACCTAGCTCGACAAACCATGTCGATGTAAGAAACAATACTTAATATAGAATAGATATGAAACAAATGATGAAATGATAATCATAATAAAAAAGAATTCTTATGGTTTTGTCTTTGAGAAAATAACTTTGGCACAAACTGTGTTTCAAGTTATGCAACTTCCACAATAATCGAAGAGAGTTCAACATAAGTTGATTATAACAGAATTTCTGGGTACACGATATTTGTGGTACAGCTAGAAGAGTTTGGTAGAAGGACTACACTGATTCTCTTTGAAGATGTGCATCTGGAGAGTGCCACGTATAACTGGCCATGGCTGAATACAGGCGTTCGCAAATCTATCCCAACATATTTCACTGATTGTCCTTGGGATTTATTGATTGTCATACCGTACGCAAGTCTAACTGGGAATTGGCGGCGTGTCATTGGAACGGCCATCTCTGTAGATGAAGGTGTCAAAGAGATTCTTGGTAAAAGGGCTGGCTCGCCTGCGTGTTCTCTGGTTATAATCACTGCTTCAATCACTTTAGGGGCACATTGAAGAACAATAAGCCGTGTTCCATTGCAAAGGCCATCTTTGGGTCTAATATTTCTGAGCAACATAATTGGGCACCCAAGTTTCAACTTGAGTCTGAATGGAGGTAAACTGGATGGGTCAAGTGTGTTAAGGAACTCACTTGGATATTCGCCAACAGGTGCAAGAGACTTATCACTGTTCTGCCTTTTCTTTGACTGAGAGTCGGCAACATTTGGAGTTGAGTTGTTTGTTTTCCTTTTTTTTGTGGGCTGGGATTTACAATCACTATCAACAGCTTTATCTGCAGCCAAATATTCGATAACTTCGCCAGGAAACAAACTCAAGGCCATATCATTAATATCCTTGACATCGTCGTTTCTTGTAGCTAGAATAGTATGTTCTCTGAGGAATTCTGCTGAGGTCGTGCCCTCCTCGTCTAATTGAGGGTATACAGAGAAAATGAGGTCTTTGAGATCTGTACAGCTTTGTATACCCGATGGCAGCTCAACTGTTTCAGCTGGATTTGTTCCTATCTACACGATCAATTAAAAATAAAATGCTTAGTTCAACGTTGAGCATTTGCGCCAAAAATATTTCAAAGGCAATGTTGTTATAAGTATTTACCTCCGTAAGATAACTTCCAAAGTCTATGTTATCTAGATCCGACATGTCCAGACGCATGTTTTGAAACAGATGCAAAACGTGCACATGCCTCCAGAGTTGAGACCTACGCAGAGATGCAGCAACAAAATCTTCACGGGACCCTTTTGGTATAACAGGCAACGTTTGCTGGAAATTCCCTCCTAGGATAACGGTTATGCCACCGAAAGTTTTCTTGTTTTCATAAATATCTTGAAGCGACCGATCAACGGCTTCAACGCAGTATCTATGTTGCATTGGGACTTCATCCCAAATTATAAGTTTTGCCTCTCTAAAAAGGCCGGCCTGCAATAAATCTTTGGAAAATCCACACATGGTGTCGTTGAAGACGTTAAGGGGCAAGCTAAATGTTGAGTGAGCAGTGCGACCCCCAGACAATAGCAAAGATGCAATTCCAAAAGAAGCCACCATTATAACGATATTACCAATACAACGACATGACGCTGCAATTTTATTGTACAAAAATGTCTTCCTTGTACCGGCGGCTCCATTCAAGAAAAATATCTTCCCTTGACCATTGTGTACGGATTCTGTCACTGCATTAAAAGCATTGCGTTGGTCTTCATTGAGACGGCTAATATTAGCATCTGTTGCTTCTTGTAGGCCATGTTGGTGAAGCTGTTGCTGCTCCCAAATGAGTCTGTTTCCAACAACACGGCTCCAATTTTCCTGTGGGAGGGGCATGTCAGGGAAATTTGATAGATCCTTCCCACTTTCTTGAAGGAGTTGTTCCAACAAAAACAAACTGTAGTCTGTAACTCGGGACTGAGATGGATTCTCTATAAGAAACTTAGTTTTCATCCTGTGTGGAAGGTCGTCACATATATTCACTGCAAATTTGTTCCACAATACTTTTGGACGTGTTGGAGAGCACTCTGTTAGGATAATGCTGAACAATCGGCGCAGTTGATACCCTGTCCGCATGCAAGATGCCTCCTGCAAACATTGGTTCCACTCTTCATCATCTTCCAATAGACCTCGTGCAATACATGCTGCCTTAAAGGTACCGAACGGAACACCGTCCACTAATTTAAGGGACTCGAATGATGTGGGGCCTTTAACAACGGTTAACAGCATGCGCAGATAAAAACGCTCCCCGGCATTAGGTTTTTCAAAAAACATTCGACCGATAGCAAAACAACTGTCTCGACACCTAGGGGTCCATTTTTTGAAGCCTTTGTTGTAAACGAAGGCTCCAGGCATTTCTGGATAAGTTAACTCGCGGGCTTTTGGATTTTCAGCACAACATTTGAAGAATGCGGTTAGAGTTGATTGTTGATGTTCAGCTCGAGCGAGGATTTCATCCATTGGTTCAGTTGGGTTGTACAAAACCCGATGCATCCCTGGAAAATGTATTGCTAAGCGAACAACGTTGGGCACCTCTTGGTGCATGTTAAACTCTAGAAGCCGCCATACAGCTTCTTGTGGGCCGATATACCCCGCGTCGATGTATTGTTGTATCTCATCATTTGCTCCAGTTAACACCATGGTTGTTTTGTCAAAACCCTTGTAAATGTATTTATGGATATATTTGACTACCCTAACTGATGCACACACCTCAACATTAATGTGGCAATCAAACAACTCAGATAGGTACGGATTATATAGAGCAACATTGCGGTTGGTAACTTTATGTTTCTTTCGCTTGTACACTCTACCGGTGTTGCGACGCATATAAAGCGGGTATCCTTCTTGATCCATTGTTGTCTTCTCTGCAAATTCCCGCGGGTATTGGAACCTGCAATGACCATCTTGCATGCAGGGCGCTTTTGGATTTTCAGAACCACACGGACCATGAATCATACATTTCATAACTGTTTGAAAGAGAGCCGACTGTGTGTCAGGATTGGGAATCTCAGCAGAAACAATTCGATCGACTTGTTCAGTGGTACGAATCTTGTCTTCGTGTTGGAGGAATATGAGAGCGTACATGTGTGGAAGACCACGCTTTTGGAATTCAATGGTGTAAACATGTGCGACCGCACGACCGAAAATGTGTTTCTTGGTGATTTCTTCCATGATTGCTCTACACTTCATCTCAAACACACGCGCAACTAACGTGGGTTTATCAGTTGATTTTTGATGGCTCATAAGCTCCATTAGAACTTCTGGCCAATTCGGATTCGCGGTTGCCGTAAGGAAAACATCCGGATGTTTATTGTACCGTGTGATGGCCATTGAATCCTGGTAAATCTCGTACATATGCCTTGGGCTGCCTATATAAGACGATGGCAGGATAACACGTTGCCCAACTTGCCCTGGATGCAACCCCTGTGCTGCAATATCTGTTAATCCCTGGTACAACTCTGCACGAATCTCAGCTTGGCGATCTCGAAAAACGACGCCGGCTCTAGTCCGCTGCGTTCCCAAGCATCGACTAAAAATTGTTGGCCTAGGGCGCCTGCGTTCAAAATAGGGGAATACTCTGATGGGCGATCAAACATACAATAAGCATAGTATTGCGCTTGTGTCAAGCGCACATTGGTGGGACAATTGTTAACAACGTTCCACTGACACAAGTCAGGGGACCAACCGAGATCCCCTCGCGGAAAGAGAGGAACATAATGGAGGGGCGAATATGCAGGGTTACACTCGCTGATCCTTTCTAACCCACCTTCTCGCAAGCGAAGAACAATATCTTGCATGCTATCAAACGCACTCCCCTCGCCTGGCAAAATCACAGCTATTTCTGTTGTGGACGGAAGGTTGTAGCGACGGCGGTCACTCCCGGAGCTATAATGAAGGCGGGCTGGGATGTTGTTATTTGCAGAATCAGTTGCATTTAAAATCTCAAAAGCATTCATATACAACCTGTAAAAGTGGTTGTTTTGGATAAGAGTGTCCTGAATGATGCTCAAAACGTCCTTTGATAGTTGAGGGTTTCTACGAAGACGGTGATTCAAAGCCTCGTTTCCATCATATAAGTAAAGTTGTGAATAGACGGGAGCCCTGCCTGGAGCTGGCAGGAGTGACCCGACGCTATGGTAGAGTTCTCCATGGATGACAAATGATTGTGGACCACGTCCACTCAATACGCGTTGGTCCGGATCCACACCAAGGCTTGTAAAAGCATTACATGCATTATATGCACGAATGTGCTCACTGAATGAGGTTGCGCGCCCATCATTTCCTTCATATAGTGAGTGGAGAGCAGGTGGTAACGGCGAGAGCGATGGTAGCCGGACTTTCCCTTGTAGACAACACATACCAAATTTAGGGTTTTTTTTGGATGACTGTTTCAATTTCTCAGCCATCCAATGAAGAGCTGAACAATGTGGACAACAAACATCCATCCGTCCTAGAAAATGACGTCCTTCTGGCAAATCAGTCAATGGTTTCGCTAGGAGATTTGTTGTAGCGCCTTCGCTAATGCAGTCTGAATCAAAATGATTCCACATTTCTTCCCCATACACATTTACAGTCGTACAATTGGCTCTTTCATAGCATCGCTTAGACTGGGTACTGTACATGAAAAAGTATTTAGTATATGAGTTTTCTCCAAAATAGTACCAAGCTTTGAGCGGGTAATCCGAACAGTAGAGAAAATACGTACTCGAAGAATTTTAAGGAGGATGGTCTTCTTTGACTAACACACAGGGGTTGATCAAAGGTGCCAACATCCTTAATTTTTTCTCGGAAAAGAACTTCATTCTCTCATGTGTAGTCCCCTGTAGATGATGACCTAACCAAATAGGTGATTGTGTAATGCCGTGGTTTCGGAGCGGAATAGAAAACTTTGTTCTTCCCGTTATTATGATTTTCATTCTGATCTGATGCGGAACCGCCAACGATTGGTGCGTAGCAAGCGTCCCGATGAGTGTCTGGTGGCACACAGGCGCACTTAATTAAAGTTAACCTAGGAAGGCGGGCCATGTTCTCCCTGTCGCTTCGGGCACGGCGCGCAAGTGTTTTTCGGTTTGGTGTCATGGTTGGGCTCAAATGGATGCGAATATCTTGAGATGATAGTTGCATGCCATGAGATGTGGATGAAGACGAAAGATGCTCTCTTTGTCTTCAAGCACGTTGTGCAATGGTGCGTCGAGAAAGCATAGGAGCAGATCTTGGAGCAAGCTGGAGTTGGAGCTGCACTCGTGCTGCTTCGTTTGAGTTTGCACGGTTCTTTGAATAGCAATTAATTATTGTCAGCATAGTTTAAACGAAACGCTATAACCGGAATAAGAGTTGGTAGCATAAAAAACAACATGATATGGTCGTAATAAGATATTGTGTTAACAACAACACAATAATCCAATATTTTTTTTTGTGTGTTTAGAAACCGAGGAAGAAGACACACGCACAATGGGTTCATTAATAGTTTAAGGCAAAAAGTGTATAGTGGGTAACAAAACAAAAAAAAACATGTGCGGGGAATAAACAATGAACAAAATATATGATGTAAAAAAATACAAACGTACGTTAACGTCGTTAATCGCTTCAGATGGAAGTTGCTCCCTCGCCCTTGATCAATGAACATGTAAGACCGACTATGGGTAAAAAAAGAAAGTAGGCAGTTTTTCGGTTGAGTTAGTAACTGGGATAAGATACGCTAGCATCGAACAACACTTTGCAAGGCGGTGATAAGAATTATACACATACCTCAACTTCTTTGACAATTTGAGTTCGGATTTTGTTACGTATTGTCGCCCGGTAGATCTCCACACTCCCCTTAACAGTGAAAATGCAATGTCAACCTCAAAAACACATTAAAAGTATTTGTAATGAGATGGATAAAATTGCAAAGCGTCACTAATAAGAAAGGCATGGGAAATTGCTCCGTATACGGGATACCTCAATTCCAGGAAACTGGTGCCCTCCAGCCGGGTCTGCCATCTTTTTATGAGAAGTCACAAAAGTAAAAGTTAATCTAACCACAACTAACCAAGAAGTAAAAAAACTTAAATAAAAATGTGAGGAGAAAGAAACCAAAGTTGCCCTAAAGTTGTAATAAGATCGAAACATAATGTAAAGGAATTCGTCAAGAAAGTTAGAAATGTGGTAAAAACAAATAGGAAAACGTGGTGCTTCTTTGCAATGCCAGTCTACGAATGAGAAAGAGGAGGTGTAGCTCTTGGTGGTTTAATTTGCCCTTTTTTGGGGTAAACACATTCAAAGGGAGAGGCAGACTCCTATGACCTTGTGCGCTTCCAACCGACCAAGCGTATATTTATGAAGAGTAACAAAAAAAGAATGAATGTCAAGGAAACAGAAAGTGATAAGAGGAAAAAATAAGAACGAAGGAAGAAAGAAATTAAATCTGGCCAAAGCCGTTAAGTAGATAAGGACTTCGATGAAAAGAACATCTAAGAAGATGCGGTTAGAAAAAGAACAGAGACAAAAATCAAACCGTATAATATTTTTCTTGTTGCCTAGTTAAAGTTAGATAATTGGTGTTTTTGCATGGTGTGGTAATGGCGTGACCTCAAACAACAGCCGATGCAAATATCAAGATTAGACTACATTTTGCAAAAAGACCCTAATTTTAATTAAAAACTCTGAGTTGATTTGTAATGTTAAAAGCACTTGAGGTTAACCATTCACAATTGGACAACGCCAGTGTGGTCCAATTAGGTTAATCATGTGGAATCTGATTTAATCATATCACCCTCATTCCTTACATTGAGCAATGGAAGAATTCCCCGGCAGCTTCCTGGCTGTTCATTTGGTTGTTAATTCAATTATTGGGTAGCTTCAGCTACATCAAGCAATGGGATAAAAAACAGCGTAATCAAACTAATAACAACAAATTTGGCAAACTGAAATGACTCGAGGAGAGGGCTCTAATGAAAAAGTGAATACAATGGGAGAATTAGGTACCATTAATCCCTAGATTCTTTTTTATCATCTACACAATAGGTTTAGTAGCCACTTTTAACATGACTAACCAAATTAAAATAAGCAACTTGAGCATGCAAAACAGCAAACCCAGGGTGAAAAAACACCCTCAAAGGGACACCAAGACTCTTATGACCGTGTGCGCTTCCAATCGATCAAGAGTACAGTTATGAAGAGCAACAAAATAAGGATGAACGCCAAGGAAACAAAAAGTGATAAGAGAAAAAAATAAGAACGAAGGAAGAAAGAAATTAAATTTGACCAAAGCCCTTAAGTAGATAAGAAATTCAATTAAAAGTATATCTAAGAAGATGCGGTTAGGAAAAACACAGTTGCTTTTTTGCATGATGTGGTATAACAGGCTAAAACAATAGCCGATGCAAATACCAAGATCAAACTACATATGCAAAAAAACCTTAATGTTAATAAAAAAATCTCTAAGTTGTGGAACAACATGAGTATGCAGAACAACTTACGTTTTTTGTTGAACCGTTCCCGAGGAATAAGATGGATTTGCACCGAGTGCACCGACAATAAATAGCACCACCAATTTGTTGCCCACCGGCGCTGCACGAACGCATTAAATGCAGTTTCAAGAGAACAACAACTTAGAATGGATAAACTATAACCAATAAGAAAAAGTAGATGTACTATCACAACAGCACCATGATATAATGATAGATGTAAATTGTTTCAGGTGCCTATGCCGCTACCCTGAATCAGATGTAAACTGAATTGAGAAATAGCAAGACAAAATTAGTGAGGTTCTTATTAATTAAGAGAGAGACACTCTCCTTGCAGTCGAGGGAGGGGTGGAAATTTTTTTTTTTATAAAACTAACTGTTAGCAAAGGGGTGTTTTTTTGCAATGCCAGTCTGCGAATGACAAAGAGGTGTAGGTCTTGGTGGTTTAATTTATCCTTTCTTTTTTTTCTTTTTGGTTGATTTGACCTTTTGGTTTGCTGCAAAAGCAGTTTGTAAAATGGAGTTATGTTATTATAACAGTAAACTTTCCTACACATTGTCCACAAATAAAACGCATCGATGCCGCTTAAATCGACCAAGCATCTAGAAGACCTTCATTTTAATTAAAAACTCTGAGCTGTGGCACAACGTGAGTATGCAAAACAGCTTACGTTTTTTGATGGACACGCTCCTGAGGAATAAGATGGATTTGCAGCGAGTGCACCGACAATAAGTAATAGCAACAATTTTGCCAACCAGCGCTGCACCTAGGCGTCACATGCAATTTCAAGAGGACAACAACTTAGAATGGATAAACTATAACCAATAAGAAAAATGAGATGTACTATCACAACAGCACCATGATATAATGATAGATGTAAACTGTTTAAGGTTCCTACGCCGCTACCCTTAAGCAAATGTAAAATGAATTGGGAAAAATAAAGACGAAACAAAATGAATTGCAGGCGAGGGAGGGGGTGGGGAAAAAGTCCTTTTTGATAAAACTAACTGTTGGCAAAGGGGTGCTTCTTTGCAATGCTAGAAGAGGAGGTGTAGCTCTTGGTGGTTTAATTTTCCGTGTTTTTTTTCCTTTTTTGTTGATTTTACCTCTTAGCTTGGTGCAAAAACAGTTTGTAAAATGGAGTTATGTTATTATCATTGTCAACTTTCCTACATATTAATCCTAAGTTCTAAATAAGTTGCAATTTTAAATTTAATATAATACAAAACCTTTTTATTATGCAGTTTTGACTGAATAATATATGACCCAACCAAATCACAGACTCAACATCAAACAAATTAAATAAAAACGATGCATTTTTTTTTAAATGGCATTTGTCTATAATAGGTATGTACCTTAAAGAAAAATGGGAGCCCAATCACTAAACTAAAGAGCTATATGGTTTATGACATTACAGGCTTTAAAGGACCTGAAAGAACAGACCCTTTTGAATTGAATAAATATCAAGAACCATTCTCTCCTTCCAGACAACTATTAAAGAATTTTTAATACACAATTGAAAAATGGAATCAACATAGAAATTAGACCAAAGTTCAAACGCCACGTTACCCCCTCCCAAAGTTCAAAGCATCCTAGGACTAATAAGGTTCCTAAGAAAAAGCAATCATAAATTAAAGTTTAAGCTATTGAGGCTTACCAATTTTGACGTAAAACGTTCGCTTTCCAGTGCTATTTTTTATTTGTGTAAACTTGCTTTTGAAATTTGTCTCGCTTCCCTTCACCATTCACGGTGTTGTGGCTTTGGTACAATATTTGATTGAAGAAAACCATCAAAGGATTTTAATCCAGCTGCAGTTATATCATTAGCAGAAAAATCCACTTCTTCTGCAATCTGAAGCAATTCAAAAAAGAAAAAGATAATAATTAGAAAAAGAGCATTGAGAAACCTCTGACATAGCAATAAGAAAATGGGGAAACTATCACGAAGAGAATCAGATGAGTAGATTCTTTGAGGACATAGAAGAAGTAACCTGGTTGTAGCCTAAGCTCTCAGCGAGAAAGAACAGTCCAGCATCCCCAAATTTTAGACCTATCAAAAGCATGTCTTTGGTGAACAGAGAGTATAATTGTACATGAAGTTAATAAAACTAGTCCATAACCCAAAAGGAGCCATCTATCATAGAAGACCCTCCTTGACTCAACTTATTAAATTTGACTCAACTTATACCTTCCCATAATAAAACAAAATCAATGAAGAAAGAAAGAATTAAAGTTAAGTCAAAATAAAATTTGGTTAGTGTTAAATTTGACTCAACTCATAGCATTGAGGTTTGTTTACTTCAACTATTTGGTCAGTGTGTACGCACTATCTTATCACTGGAATCAGGATATCTGCCTATCTGCTAGAAAGTTGAGTTACGGGTTTTAACATTACAAAGTAGCGTGTAAAGCTTCAATGCCATCACCTCTAATCTACAACCAAATTGTTCAAACCTCAATGCCTACCTCGCTCACGGGTTCTAAACCATGCAACAAAAGAGCACCCACCCCAAAGTCAAACGCCACTTAGACATATTCCAGAAGTCTCGCTGCACCAGCTGGAATGGATTGAGGAAAGTACGGTGGCCTCCTATATGCCCCGTAACATCTCTCAGAACGACCTTCGATCTCGTCTCCGAATCGTCTGCTGCGTGCAACTAAGAGCTCATCGAATCTGGCAACCTCAGTTCCTATCTAAACTGAAAGCGAATCAGAACCATGCCAAATAGCTGCTAAAATCAGTGGACATCTACAATGAGTAGCTCCCCCTGGAGCTAAACCGGGCTGTTATGCGACGAACCACGTGACCCCACTATCTGACCAACCTGGATCAAAACGCTGCGGGTACGTGGAGATCAATTTCAGTGACGTCCATATTTAATCCTTTTTAAAAGCCAATAGTTCAATTGAATCAAAAAAGAAGCAAAAGAAGAAAAGATGATAGAAACTTTACCTTGTAAATGCATCAACTCATCGCAAATTTAGCACGCATTAGTTATGTCCATGCCAATTGATTAAGCGCACAAATCTTCATGAAAAATGCTCAAGCCTACACCAATTCCCAACAGTTTGAAATACTTGAGTTCTCAAAAGTTCCACAAAAATATAGTGGAACACCAAAAATAAGAAAAGCCGATGTGTGAAAGAGGAAAACAAACATATTGAATCAAGCAGTGAGAGCGATTTATTTAACAATATGCAAGAAAGGAAATTAAAAGGTATAAATAATCGCATAATCGAACATGAGTATGTGAAATATCACAATTGAAGGAGAATTTCGTGGGAAAACTTACGCATGCGTAACAGGAATTTAGAATAATTTGATTGACAGTTAAAACGTCCTCAATATTTCAAAGATAAACAACACTACGGGCTTTTCTCAATTGGGACTAAGAAAGGAAAGTGACATAGAGAGGGAGAGTAGACACTTTTTCTTCTCGTCGAAGGAGACGATGAGAAACTATAATCATGAACGTAAGAATGTTTCTTTGCCATGCAATGCGCTAATCAGCAAGTGCGAATGAAAGGAGATGAGTTAGAGAAAAGAGTAGAAAGGCCCTCGGTGGTTTTTTATCAGTAGAATCAAGTCATCTTCAAACTTCCAAAAGAGATAGAAAGAGCAGAAAGAGAACTTATGTGAATTCAAAAAAGACCATCTTTGCTAAGACACAGAAAGAAAAAGTGCAAAAGGAGAGCAGTTAGCAATGGTAATTTGGAGAGAAGGGTTGGCTGATGGAGATACCAATCGTTGGGATCCGTCTTAAGACCCCGTCCTTTTTTGACAATGAACAACAAAAGACTAACACAAAATACTAAATTACAATGACAGATTAGGTTCCACTAACACATCTAATAGACCAATCAGTTTAGGTTGCAACATAGTAACCAAAGGTTTGTTTGCATATAGAAGCAGGAACCATCTATTGCAACCTGGTAGCCGAAACTTTTACAGTGTAATGGACCAAAGGTTTGTTTGCATATAGAAGCATCCCTATCTATTGAAACCTGGCAGGCCAAACTTTTACAGTGTAATGGCACCTAAGCCAGACTTTGATCGGAACGCATAAACAACAACAAACAAATATCGGAATCAATAATTCAATAATCAATTTTTCCAACCCCAAAAGATGGAAAAAAACAACAACAAACAAATATCGGAATCAATAATTCAATAATCAATTTTTCCAACCCCAAAAGATGGAAAAAAAATTATGTCATCGATAAATTCATGACAGAGAGAATAGCTTTTAACACTTACATTCAACGATTTCGGATTTGAGAGCTGCGTGAGAGAGAGATGAGAGGGAGAGTCCACTTGAACTTGGGTTGCGAGTTGAGAGAGCACGAATAGATGGGAAGAGAGTTTAGGTCAGTTAAGGAGATGAGGCGTTGCCTGCTTCGAGAGATAGAGCTTTCTCTTTGTTTGGTTTCTCTTAGGCGAAAGTGAGAACCAATTGGTTCGCACTCCGAAGGGTTTTCTAATTATTTCTAATCGACGTGGCAGAACGATGGCCCTCGATTTATCCACCCTTAGATTGAATCACAGTCGCGAGTCAGGAAAGCGAGCTGTTTTGTTAAGTTGATTGGCGGGGTGGTTTGATGATTATGGGATTTTCATTGATGGTTATTTTTATATTGAGCCTGGTTATTATATTGGGCTTGTTATTTTGTTGAGCCACTTGTTTATGTAATTAGTCTGTTTTATTATATTAGTTAGGCTGTTTTATTCTATTGGGCCTATTGTATTTTGGGCCTGTTCTAATATTATTGGCATGTTGTACGTTAAACCACGCTTGGTATATATGGGCTTGGGCCACAGCAAGCCTACATAAAAGTTTAGTGGCGTAGACACATCTTGGAGGGAGCTTTGGATATATTTTGGAGATGCTAGCTGTCACATGGGGGGAGTGAGAGGTACACTTCCTGTTCAAACAAAAATCGGAGGGTTAAAAAAAATAAAATAGAAGGGGCGACTAGAAGAAAAGAGGGGAGATCTCACCTGATGTCTATCATCCCTTGATATGAACATAGTAAAGAAGTTTCATGCTGGACTTGCGTAAGAGGACCATCAGGAGCTAGGTAATTGAATTTGGCTAACTAATGGTGCGAGCCTTATCATTTGATTGATATGCTTTAATAATTTATGCATAATTGTCATGTACTTGTGATTGGGGTTTTGGGGTAACTGGTTGTTTATTTTTGTATATTCATATGAATTGGTAAAGTACCAAGTATTCCCAGGACATTCAATAACACGGAAATGACTTGCTAGTGAAGCCAATTTTAGTGTATTAATGTTTGGTTTTAAAAAGCTAGGCTTGATATAAGATGGTCTTTTTTTTTTTTTTTTGGTAAGCAACAGATATATATATCTATATATTTAAGGTACTGAAAGTTCAGGGTTACAGATAGTGTATCATCATCAAGATATTGAGTTAACCAACTAGGTGGCCTTGACAACCATTCAGTACTAGAAAGTAAAACATGTCCAGCATAAGCTAATTTCTGGGCTACACAGTTGGTAGATCTATTGATCCACTTAATATTTACATTATCAAAAGTAACAAGCTCTTCTAAAACATCCTCAAGTATAGGCTTTGAGTACCAGGAAATGCTTGTTGGTTTATTTTGCAAAAAGTTGCAGACTTCTTTCGCATCCAGCTCTACTTCCACTGATGAGCTGAACTTCCGACACCATTGTAATCCTTTAAGTGCCCCTCTACATTCTGCCTCTTCTGCAGTTCTGCCCCTGCCTCTTTGTGTTCCTGCTGCAATGAAACATCCATTAGCATCTCTAATTACATAACCAATGCCAATTGGATAGTATTTGTTACTCTTAAAACTTGTAACAATGTTCAGTTTTACCCAACCTAATCTTGGTGGTTTCCATGTCTCAAAAGCTACATGCTGTGAAATAACAAGATTATGTTCTAAACCACCTACCAAAGTATTTACAAAGCCCTGTACTAGACTATAAACATGTGTCCAGTTAGGTTTAGTATTATCATGCAGAACTCTACATCTTTCTAGCCATATAATCCAGTTTATATATAAACAAAATCTTGTCCAATCATGATCCTCAATCGGCCAATCCATTGGTGGTTTGTACCACATGTCTATCCATTCTTTCACCTGCAAATTCTCAAAATCTATTAGTCTGAAATTCCAAGGAGTTAAAAACCAAAGAGATCTTGTGAAAGGACAAACCAAGAGTAAGTGATGTACAGATTCTATAGAAGAGTTACATAACAAACAAGTTTTGTCAGCTATATAGAAAAGGGTACTAAGATGGTCTCTTGTTGGGATAATAGAGTGGTAACACTTCCAAGCAAACAAAGTTTCTCTAGGTCTGAGATCCTTTCTCCAGAAGGCTAAACTAGTTTTGTGATTCACATTGGTTACATATCTTAAGCTTAACTGCTGGTAAGCTGACTTTACAGAGTGTTTTCCATTTTTGGTTAAAGTCCAATGAAGCTTATCCACGTGGTTATTCCTAGGAATGTATATATTCGGATAATGAGAGAAGTATTAATATCAAAAATGGAATTTAAGATACCTATATTCCAAGAACTAGTATTAACATCAATAAGATCAGCAACTTTACTGTACAAAGGATTATAAATAGTGGTGATTGGTACTCTACCATGTAAGACATCTGGAATCCATGAATCTTTCCAGATATCTATATCCTTACCTGAGCCAACCTGCCACATAGCATTTTCCTTTACTATAGTCTTGTGGACTGCTTGCATTCCCTGCCAAAACCAAGATGCACCAGAATTGTGTACAGTAGGCAAGTTATTAAGACTATGATGGTATTTACCATTCAGCTGTGTGGAAAGCAAGGATTCAGGTTTTGTGATGATATTCCACAGGATTTTACTAAGATGAGCCATGTTATTAGTTTCCATATCTCTAATACCTAGCCCTCCACATTTTTTTGATTGGCAAATAAAGCTCCAACTCTTCAGATATAGAGGATGCTTTTTCCCATTGTTTTTCCCCCACCAAAAGTCTCTCTGAATAGCATTCAAAGAGGATGTTACAGATTTTGGTAACAAAAAGGTACTCATATGAAAAACAGGGATAGAAGAGGATATAGATTTAATAAGAACAGTTCTAGCCGCTTGTGACAGCAGCTTGCTTTTCCACCCAGCAATTCTAATGTTGACCTTATCTATAATATGGTTAAAAATCATTTTTTTTGTTTGACCAAGAAAAAGAGTTGAACCAAGATACTTTTCACCAATAGTTATTTTCCTCATATGAAGCAAATTCATGATATTAGCAGTATCAGGAGAATTCATGTTAGGACTGAAGTGTATACCTGATTTTTCAAAATTTATTTCTTGACCTGTGATCTCACAAAACAGGTTAAGTGCATCCAAAAGTTCTGTTGCCTCAACCAAATTTGCTCGACAAAAAATGAATGCATCATCTGCAAACAACAAATGAGAAATAGGACTACTATTTCTAGATATTTTAATACCATGAAGCTTGTTGTTCTCAGTTTTATCATTAAGGATTCTGGTTAACACTTCCATACATAAGATAAAGAGAATAGGTGATAGAGGATCACCCTGTCTGAGCCCTCTGCAGGACTTAAAGAAACCATGAGGTGTACCATTGAGAATAACATAAAACTGTGGAGTTGAGATGCACTGGTTAACCAGGTTGACCGAGTTATGGTTAAGCCCAAGAGAAGTGAGGATAGCTGTGAGGGTGTTCCAATTGACCTTGTCAAATGCTTTAGACATGTCAAGCTTAATAGCCATCAGGCCTGACTTTCCTTTTTTATGTTTGATGGTGTGCATAATCTCATGAGCAAGGATGATGTTATCAGTAATCTGCCTATTAGGAACAAAGGCAGACTGATAAGGAGATATACAAGGCCCTATAATAGTCTTAAGTCTGTTAGCCAACAGTTTGGATATCACCTTGTAAGTGATGTTACACAAACTGATTGGTCTAAAATCAGAACAAGAAGCAGGATTAGGACATTTAGGAATGAGGACAATATTAGTATGATTAAGATGTTTGAGAGAGTGGCCTTGAGAGAAGAATAACTCAACCATATTAGTCACATCCTGGCCAAGCAAGTCCCAAGAAGATTGATAAAAAAACAGCAAGAAACCCATCAGGTCCTGGGGATTTGAGACCCCCAATGCTGAACATAACTTTTTTTACTTCTTCAGGATTGACAGGCCTAAGTAAGTCCAAATTATGCTCCATAGAAAGAGAAGCAGGGAAGAGGGAAGTAATATGATTAGTATTAACAGGATAATTAACATTAAGCAGATTAGAAAAGTGATTTACAAGAGTTTTTCCTATATCATTTGGATTAGAAATCCAAGAATCATTTGAAGTTTTCAACCATTCAATTTTATTGTATCTTTTATGCCTCAGAGTTTTAATGTGAAAGTACTTGGTATTCCTATCACCTTCAGGGATCTCCTTATCCCTAGATTTCTGTTTCCACAAAAGCTCTTCACAAGTTAACAGGTGATCCAGCTGATTTAGAGCTTTATTAAGAAGATCAGAGTTGTAATTATCAGGTAACAAACTATTAAGATAATCAATCCTTTGATGCATATTGTTCATCTCAACATGAATGTTACCAAAGGTAGTCTTATTCCAACACCTCAAAGTTTTTTTTACAAATGTGAGATGAAAAATTAAAACATGGGATTTTGCCAAATTAGGTGTGCACATAACTCTTGACCAAGCATTGTCTATAATATGAAAATAGGTAGGGTGTTCTAACCACATGGAAAGGAATTTGAAGGGTTTTGGTTGTGAATGAGTAACATGATTGGTATTCAGAAGGAGAGGACAATGGTCAGATTGAATGGGTTGTAGATGATAGAGGATAGAATCAGGAAAGATCATGTTCCAATCAAAATTTGTTAGAACTCTATCTAGTCTCTTTTGGATGTTGTCTGGGGCTAATCTTTTGTTATTCCAAGTGAAGGGGTACCCTTTGAAACCTAAGTCAATGAGAGCCTGATCTCTTATAATATCATGGGCAAGTTGTCCATCATTGAAAGAGTAATCTACTCCTCCAATAGCTTCATCATGCGACAAAGTAATATTGAGATCACCAATAATAAGAAGAGGAAGAGGATTATTAACAAGAGCTCTAATAGGATTCCAGCTAATGTTTCTAGTCTGAGGGTAAGGACTCTCATAAAAGAAACAACCTGTCCAAGGTTTAGAATTAGGACCCATGAAGATAGAAGTAGTGATATGGTTTTGTGAATGAGAACTTACATGGATAGTTATACCAGTTTTCCACATAATACAGACCACCAGCAGATTGGATGGCTGGAACATCAAAAAAATTAGGGTAGAGAAGGGTTTGAACAAGAGAAAGCATTTTTTTTTTTTTAGCTTTTGACTCCGAGAGAAAGACGATGTCAGGATTATCTTTATTAATCAGGTGTTTCAAGTGCCGAATGGTTGCTATGTTACCACAACCCCTACAGTTCCAGCTCAGAATCTTCATTTATCTACTACTGGTGACTGTTCTGGTTCAGTCACTAACCCAAGAGAGAGCAAACTCAAATCCATATTAACATCAATAAGCAGAGCTATACTACAGACTTCAACTCTTCTTCCCAAATTTATATACTTTTTTATAGTCAACATCAAGCAGATAGCCGTAATGAAAGTTGCAGAAAGGGGTGACCATAAGTGAAAAAAAATGTGATAAGAAAGAAGACGAGAAACTGTGAAAAGAATGGTAAGAATGTAAAGCGATAAGAGAGAATAACAACAGCAAGAGAAAAGCATTTTAGTTTTATAAACACAAGAATGGATGGATATATGCCAGACGATATAGATGGGTTTAGCTTTTTGTACCTGGGTTACTTTAAGTGAACCAGCTGTATCCATCTGAGAGGTCCAAGGAAGATTTATAGCAGATGCAGATATATTCTCAGGAGATTGATTAGGATGAATTTTAAGTGCTTCCACTGAAGATCCTTCATCCAGTCCCACAATTTGATCAAGATGATCATAGAAGTTTATTGGTGGCTGCATCTGGAGATTTAGCTCAGTCATATCAACCCTAGCTTCAGTTTGGAAAGTCTCAGTGTATCCAGTAGCGGTTTCAGTGCTTTCAGACCCCACTCCAGTCTCCCCCCAGATTGAATGGAGAACAATTCCTTGAGAGAGTAAAATCTGATTTACTCTTGGGTTAGAGATCAAATCCCAAACTGATTCGACAGTTATTTCACCACCACTATGCTCAGCAATAGAGTTTTGGATGCTTATGTCTTCCATCGGTGTATTATCATTCACAGCTAGCCTTTCTTCATTTGAGGGGGATGGATAGTATGGTGTAATAGTTGCCTGATCTGAGGTAGCAGTTTCTATTTGGAAGGATTTTTTTCGTTTCTTTAGAGGTCGATCATCTTGGTTAATTTTTTTCCCTTTCCCCTTTCCCCTCACTTTTTTACGAGGAATGTTTTCAGGTAATGGAGTATTTTGCTGGATGATTAGTGGTTTGGAAGAGTTTGGGTGGGTGTTGGTGGCGTTTTTTATGAGATCTGGAATTGAGATCTGGGATGGTGTCGGCGGGGTTGGTAAAGAAAAGATTAGGTCAGAGGGATTGTTGGTTGATGAGTTGCCAATTAACATAGGGTTTTGCAGAGAAAGGTTTGGGCTTGCAACCAACTTTGGGCTTGCAACCAGCTTTGGGTTGGAGGCTATTTCAGGAGCCCTTGGATGGACCAGATCCATATTCAAAGCACGATTTGCATTTGACTCCAGTAAATCAATAACTGGGCTCTGTTGTCTTGTTTCCATCACTCCCTCCGCATGAATAATGCTAACAATACCTCCAAATAAAGCTGAATGGTGGTTATGTTCTTCTTCAGGTTCTTTTGCATAGCCCAGTGGCAGGATAAAAGCCGCTTCTTGCTCGTTTGTGGGGTTGTTAATAACGTCATTTAGGACCAGTTGCTCTTCCCCCCCGAAAGTGTTGCACTTATATTATCATGGCCGATCATGAAGCAATTTCGCAATTGTGGTAAGGTAAACCCACATATTCAAAACCAATCCATACAGTCCTTGACTCACCGTTTGAACAGGGGAGTTCCTTGAGTGAGTGGGTGGTTAAGTGCCACCACTACCCTGGCTTTGAAACCATCCGCATCTCGTGGAGTGTTATCTGTTGGAAAGACTTCCAGTACTCTGCCTGCCGCCGCTGCTATACTCTCAATGACCACCGAGAGTTGATGTTCAAGTTGAAGCCCCGTGAAAGTTATCCAGATTGGAGAAGTGCTTAAGTCTATGTTTCTGGGTACCATGGTTGATTTCGTAAAATCTTCTGCTTGTCTTGTTCTTTTTCAAACCGAAGGATGAAGTAGTTTCCTTCAAGCACAACAATATCAAGTCTTTTTCTCAAATTCCATTTTTGTCGGATACCTCTCAGAATATCATTTGGATTCTCCTCTGTGGTAGTATGCACTTACCAATGAGAGATGCGTTCAATGATGATTGGGACCGCACAAAGTAGGTTTCTGGGTAGTTCCATGACTTTGGGTGGAGATTTGCTTTCTCTATCAGTGTTTCCAAGATATAGAGATTGTGAGAGGTTATGAATGATACTATCCATGATATATAGATATTTTACTGATGGTGAGTCGGTTGATATAAATAAGGAAATTCTGGGGGTTCTCATCCTGAGATTTGTATGAATTACTGGTGGGATTGTCTGTTTGTTAAATTTGGTGGTACGAATTAGATATGTGGGATAGCATGGTGTGATTGAGTTTCCTAAGAGAGAAATTTCATGGCGGTTTAGGGGTGCAAATTCTCTGAATTGAGGGGTTTTTGGTTGTTCTTCCTGACACAATCTGCTGAGAATATATATGATGCTCGAGTACTCCTTGTAGCCTGCAGATAGATACACCTGGTACAAAAAAGTAGGTTGTTGTTTTTGTGCAAACACAGGATTAGAAGAGGTGTACATATGATAACTGAAAACTGAATCTATGCACGAGATACTATGATATATATTAGTTATGCTAAAGTGATTAGAAGTCATAAAAGAAATCAGAAAGTTGGATATAGGCCTGAAGATGAATTTTTTCTGACACAGAAAGGATGTTTGAATGAAAAGACAAGAATTTTCATGAGTATTACGGTATGTGGACATGAGAGGGGGGATAAGTAGATCTTCCTGATTGATGCTGTCGGTGGAACTAGCATCGGTTGAAGTCACTGTATTCCGACACCTGTTTTGATGTTCACATTCTAATAACTCTATATAAACTTGGATTTCTTCATTACTCATCTTCCTGATGAAGAAAGCAACAATCTTGATGCTCAATCTCAATTCTGGTTTCCGATTAACTCCGATCACTGACACGTGATGGTTTCCTATTATGCTTCCTTTTCTTTCCACACACCAGGTTACAAGCAAAAGAAAGTTTCTTTCCAAACAGAATTTTGCTTGTTCTACCTATTCGAATTTCGATCTATATCACATAAACGTAAATGTGGCGTTCATTCTAGTCTGTGCATTTATTTTCTTGTTATGTCCTCGCTGTTAACATTCCTAGGCGTTTAAGAATATTCCATTTTCGAGATCTTATGTGAGCAAACTAAGAGAGAGATAATCAATTAAGGTGGGGTCGGTTTGAGAATAGTTACTGTGTTGTAAATAGTTAAAGCTGATTCAATTAGTGATTAGTTCCGGTGGAACTGTGGCTAGTTGTTAACAGAGAAATATAGATATACCAAGAGTGAGGAACCCATACCCCCTTCTTCATCGGAAATGGCTCAATCCATTCCTATAGAAACACCTTATCAATAGGGGAACTACGATTGGCTTGATCTCTAAATGGGTACGTAGGCAGCCACCCGGCTTAGCCGCTTCTATAGGAAAACCCCTACCCCTTGTACAAAAAAGTCGAGTGTTTAATCTGTTTTATTATTGATAAATTATGGCTAAATTATATTGTACGTGTTATGCATGGATATACGGAATTATATTAAATGCTAACGCTTTTTTTGAGAGTATGTTAATCGATGCACTTACGAGGATTTAATAAGGAAACGGTAAGTGTCTCTAAAGGTATGTGTTAACCTTGTCTTTTGTTTTCAATTTCATTTCAAGTGGATTATTATATATTGACTACGTATCCAACGTTGAGCGTTAGAGTATCTTCACAGGGACAAACAGGCTCCCAGAAAACAGGAAAAGGGCGTATGTGTTCACTAAGAAAAATTTAACGTGAAGCGTACTCTGATCGGTTAAGACGGTTCTTTTAGTTGTTCTTATTCCTAAATTTATTCATTTAAGTTGTTTTGTAATAATTTAGTATTTTTTTTATTGTCTTTAATAATGAATCCGTATTAGGATGCATCCATTAATTAGAAACTATGACATGGATTAGTGTTCACTTGTAAAAGACCGACCTAGGGTAAAAGATCGGTTTCGGGGCGCTGCAGCTACTTGATTTAACTGGCATTTGTCAAGATAGTTAGTAGCCAATGCCACGAATCAATATATCTTTAGTAGTTGGGTTACGACTGAGGTTGAATATATTAAATGGAAGTATATTAGCTTATTTTCATGGTAGGACAGGTTGTAAATTTATGAAATGTTGGAAATACAGAGGAAATTTTGTCGAAATTTCTTTGAACGCGATGTTCAAAGGGGTGTTTTATATTTTAGTTCTAGTTGGACTCATGTGAGTCAAAATCTGCTCACGTCTTGGTTTATTAGAAGGTTGAATATTTGGATCGAGCTCTTTTATCGGAATATTCAATTGTTTGGAAAATCGGGACGTTACACGAAATGTCAGAATTCCACCGGATATTTCAGTTTTTAAAAAAACCGGAAAATACAACATAAGGTCGAAATATTAAGCATTTCGAAATTTTGTCGAAATCAAAATTTTACATAGGTCGAAATATGGTCAATTTCAGTTTTTGGATTTGTCGGAATTCCAAAATTTTTAAAATCCCTAACTATGCATGTTACACATGTCCCACATTGCAAAAATTAAAAAGTTTGGTCTCCAATTTGACTGAATTTTTTTTTTAGTCCCCATATTGTCAAAACTTGTAAAGTTCAATACCTTTTTTAGTCGTTTTTCATATAATCGCATATGCTTTCAAATGAACAGTTCTGTTTTCTAAGTATGTTTTCAAAAGTGGATCAACTAATCTTATGAATTTAAAAAAAAAAATACTAGGAAAAAAAAATATGAAATGCAAACAAAGACTACTCCAAAAATCAAAGAAAATGGGTTGTTTCTTGTTTTTTTTAATTCCTAATCAAGCATTTTTGTTAGTATTCCATAAATTTAGGGTCCTGTTAAATACACGCTCCAGTTCCTAAGAGAGCACTCTCCAATCTGGAAACCGGTTTTAGTTAAGAATAACCCAGTCGGTTCACTAAAAAATTAGAGGGGAACGCTCCTGAAACTGGGTGACTTTGTATTCCGGTTTATTAGTACTATTTTCATAGGTTACTAACAGTAACAGTGTAAACCTTCGAGACTTTATCTTCTCTCCTCCTCCCAGCCACCCCCGCTGCTTCTTTTCATTTCTTTAGGGGGTGTAAAGCGATTTACGCTTCGGGTGGGGCTAGTAGTGTTTTGTTGAAAGATGGAATAACTAGAGCACCTATTGTTAGATTTGGAACTGCTAAAAGAGTTGCTGAGCTTAAATTTTTTGTAGAGAATCCAGCTAATTTCGATACCTTATCCGTTATTTTTAACAGGTTTGATTCTTACCCATCTCCAAAATGTTAGGAATATTGTGTATTTTGTTTAGTGTTTGAGGTTTGGTTACAATGGGCAGAATTGTTGAAGTTTAATTTGTCTGTATTAATGACGAAATGGGGTTATTTTGATTTTCCATTGCTGATGTTTTTTGAAGTTGATTGGTCACTTTATGTTAAAATTTTGAAGTTGATTGCAATAGCATAGGTTTAGTAGAAAATTAATAAGATCTCTAAATCATTTTATAGTATTTTGACAAACCAAAAATGGAATCCTAATTGCGATTAAGTACTTATATAGGTCTTTACCTCTTTTGTGAACAAACTTTCGATGTTAAAGTTGAGTATAGGATTAACAGTAGCAAGCTTCATTGACAGGAACTGCATTTCAAAGTGAATAAACCCAATTTAGGAAATGCTCAACTACTTCACAAGAAGAAATGCAATTATACTTGAATATGACATAACAAGTTAGTTAGAGGATCTTCTACCTCTACTTGTCTTTGAAGAGATTGAACGTAATTGATGATTTCATCCAAAGATTCCGCCCTTGCCAATAATCTTGTTGCACCACGGAACTAAGTCTTGAAGATATTTCATCCTCTTACTTATCTTTTCCCTTCTCACTCTTTCAAAGAAGACTATGGCTGTCAAGAGTGCTTTGCCCGACGCTCTCGAACATGAATGTAATCTGACTTGTCTCCGAAGCCTTTGATTTCTCCTTCACTGAATCTGCAGAAGTTTTTTTGTTGTTGGTTTTATTATTATTGTTACTAATGCTGCTGTTGCTGTTGTTTTGTTCTGTTATTTTTTACTCCTCTTCTAAATCCCCTTTCATCCTCTTGTTTCTAATCTCCTCTGCTGCAACCTACAAATATCACATTAAAACAGAAAAATTAAAGATAGATTTGATTGTGTTGGAATCTTAGTATTGAAAACATAAAAAATAGGAGAACCATATTAAAGATATGATAGAACATCACATCAGAAGATACTCACTATTTTGGATACCCCTTAGTATCATTGTTAAATATGTCAGTGAAGAAAAAGATTCAAGTTAGAATTTTTAATGTAATATGGATTATATTCATTATGGTCATGTATGTAAGTTGTTGGGGATTGTAATTAAATTAGATCTCCTGATTAAATAGGTTGTGGTCATGCTCTGGGTGTTTCTTGTTCTTATGAACAAAATTGTATGTGGGGGCTCATATGTGGATTGATGTAATTCTCTAGTTATTACTTGTACGCGAGCGGTGGTAGTATTATCGATGTAAAGATTATTTGTGGTGGTAGTGCTTATCCTAGACATTGGGATTATGCTAACTCTATATCCCATTAGCCAAAGGAACTTTTTGCATTTTCACTTGTGTTTTAGACTGACAATGACACAGCAAACTACCCGGTGGTGTTTTTTTGTATGGCAACTTACTTGTACCTATGTTTGTTTTTTTTTCAGGTAATCACCAGAGAATCTCTTATAGCAGCTCAGGTGAAGCTTTTACCATTGTATCCATTTTTGTTATGTTTTTAATAGTTTTAATGGTTATAACTCAAATATGAGAATATATGTGTGCAGAGAGAAGATTTTCAGAAGTTGTTAGCAGATCTTGTGGATAAGGAAAAAGATAGACTTTTTGCTGAAGCGGGTGTGTCTGTGCTCATCTAGAAGTCATTTTACATCCCAGTCTCGGTCAGAAGAAACATGCGATACCGTACATGCCCATTTTCAAAATGTCATCTTTACTTTTAATGGATATAAACTTAATGGTCTTGGTGTGACGAGGGTTTTACCTTTTTCTGCATAAAGTTTGGACTATCTATTGATGTTTTGGAGTAAACTATGTCCCATGGTTTATGCTTATTTGGTCTTACATGAGTTTGTAAGTTACTACGTCTTGATCTTGTGATGTATGGCTCTGGTTGAAAATGTAGATTTCAGCATTTCTATAATTTAACGTCAGTTTTCTTCTTTATAACTTTAACACTTATTTTATGCACTCTAGCCATAAAATACAAGCATTAAGTGGTGTGCGCTCGTTTCATGGATTGTTTGTCATAGGGAAAGACAAAGGCACCACCGCACTATATGGGATTCTAAATTGAAGACATTGCATTTACTGTTCAAAGCATAGTAAAGTGGTATCTAGTTGCTGACAATTGCTCAAAATGTTGGTGTTTAGTTGCCGAAAAATGTTTGTATCTAGTTGCTGAAAATTGTAATAGTAAAGCGGTAACCAGTTACCGAAATTAAAACTCAATTTCGGTATTCAGTTGCTAATTTGATAAATAGTATCTAGTTGCTCAAAATTGCTCAAAATTTTGGTATTCAGTTGCTGAAAATTGTATTTGTAAAGCGGTAACTAGTTACTAGAACTTAATTTTGGTATCCCTAATTTGAGAAAATTGCTCAAAAGTTTGGTATTCAGTTGCTGAAAATTGCAATAGTAAAGTGGTAACTAGTTACCGAAATTAAAACTCAATTTCAGTATCTAGTTGCTAATTTGATAAATGGTATCTAGTTGTTGAAAATTGCTATAATTTTTGGTATTCAGTTGCTGAAAATTGTATTTGTAAAGCAGTAACCAGTTACTATAACTCAATTTCGGTATCCCTAATTTGAGAAAATTGCTCAAAAGTTTGGTGTTCAGTTACTGAAAATTGTAATAGTAAAGCGGCAACCAGTTACCGAAATTAAAACTCAATTTCGGTATCCAGTTGCTAATTTGATAAATAGTATCTAGTTGCTGAAAATTTCTCAAAATTTCGGTGCTTAGTGGCTGAAAATTGTATTTGTAAAACTCAATTTCGGTATCCTAATTTCATAAATGGTATCTAGTTGCTGAAACTTTCTCACAATGGTGGTGTTCAGTTGCTTAAAATTGTATCTATACAGCTGTAACCAGTTACCGATATTAAAACTCAATTTCGGTATCCAGTTACTAATTTAATAAATGGTATTTAGTTGCTAAAAATTGCTCAAACTTTTGGTGTTCAGTTGCTGAAAATTGTATTTGTAAAGTAGTAACCGATTACCAAAATTAACATAAGATTGAGACGATTACAATCTTCTATATTCTACGATTCCTCTTTTTTCTCCTTCTCTTTCACAATAACTTTTGTCCCAAACCCATGACATATGTTGTCAACTTCCAATTCCAATTCCAATATAAGCTTTCAATGTGGTGAAATTAAACTTAAATTCAACAAAAAGAAAATAGTTAGACATATACCCAACTTAAAGAAAACAATTGAAGTGGAGAAGATAAGTCAAACAAATTATCTTGCAAGTGTGTGGATTGGGTGAGTTTTCATGCTTACCACCTCCCATAGTTTTGAATTTTTGTAAGTTTCTATATTAGGAATGGAGAATATATAAGTGTTTAAAGAGAAGTAGGTTTGAGGGTGGGGAAAGAAAAAGCGTATAAAAAGGGCTAAAATTTGGGTTTGAATTTCAGTTTGAATTTGAGGGGGAAACAAAAAAGTTGAAAATGACTTTTAAGTTTGATTTTGAGAGGGAAATTCAAATCAACCTAAAAAGAGAATAAATTGATTTCGAAATTTCATAAAAATAATTGGGCAAAATATTGAAATAGTATTGAATTATTGAATAATTGGTCGAAATATCAAAATTATTTTGAAATATTAAAATAATTGGTTGAAATGAAAACTCAATTTCGGATGTCGAGATATCGAAATAATTGAAATATTGAAATATCGAGATGCCTAACTCTAAATTAAGAATATCAAGGAATCTTAAATTTTGATACCATTACAAATTAAAAAAATAATATAACTTCCAAATTATAGTTTTATACTCCAAAATAATATAATAAAATAGGTGTTAGATTAGATAATAAATATTAACTTCCAAATGTACTAGATGTTATATATTAGATTCAAAATATCCGAATCCAATGGATATTAAAAAAATTATCCGAATCCGATTTTGGATATCCAAATCGGATATCGGATAATATCCGATCTGAAAATTAATATTAATTAAAATTTTATTTGCTTTGAATAATTCATTTTACCACTATAAAAACTATTATAAATAAATATATTTGTTATTTATTATTATTATTTTCTTATTACAGTTTTATATTATTAGTTTATAATTTTATATAATATTGTATATAATAATAAATAAATAAACAAATTATATATAATAACTATTAATTTTTTAAATCAGATCGAATATTTTCGGATGTGGATATGGCAGTATCTGAAACCAGTTCGGACATAAAAAATTATCCGAATCCGAATTCGATATCCGAAATTTTCATATAATATTCGATTTTTCTAATACAAATTCGAATCGGATTTGAATATTTGGATATCCACTTGCACCCCTAATTCAAAGTGTAGTTAGAACTAGGGGTGCAAACGGATAAGTCCGGATTCAGATATGTATGTATCCAAATCCGAAAATTTATACTGATATCCGAATCCGACGGATATTAAAAAAATTATCCGAATCCGATTTTGGATATCGGATATCGGATAATCTCCGATCCAAAAATTAATATTAATTAAAATTTTATTTGCTTTGAATAATTCATTTTACCACTATAAAAACAATTATAAATATATATATTTGTCATTTATTATTATTATTTTGTTATTATAGTTTTATATTATTAGTTTATGATTTTATATAGTATTTTATACAATAATTAATTATATAATTAATTAATTAATTAATTAATTAATTATATATAATAACTATTAATTTTTTAAATCGGATCGGATATTTTTGGATGCAGATATGGCGGTATTCGAATCCATATTCGAAACCAATTCGGACATAAAAAATTATCCTAATCCGATATCCGATATCCGAAATTTTCGGATAATATCTGATTTTTCAAATACGAATTCGAATCGGATTGGAATATTTGGATATCCACTTGCACACCTAATCCAAAGTGTAGTTAGAACTGGGTGGTGCAAACGGATAGGTATGAATTCGGATATGTCTGTATCTGAATCCGAATCAGAAAATTTATATTGATATCCGAATCCGAATCCGAATCCGAATCCGACGGATATTAAAAAAATTATCCGAATCCAATTTTGGATATCCGAATCGAATATCGGATAATCTCCGATCCGAAAATTAATATTAATTAAAATTTATTTGTTTTGAATAATTCATTTTACACTATAAAAACTATTATAAATATATATATATTTGTCATTTTTATTATTATTTTGTTATTATAGTTTTATATTTTTAGTTTATGATTTTATATAATATTTTATACAATAATAAATTAATTAATTAATTATATATAATAACTATTACTTTTTTAAATCGGATCGAATATTTTCGAATGCGGATATGACAGTATCCAAATCCGTATCCGAAACCAGTTCGGACATAAAAAATTATCCTAATATGAATCCGATATGCGATATCTGAAATTTTCAGATAATATCCGATTTTTCGAATACGAATTCAAATCGGATTCGAATATTTGGATATCCACTTGCACCCGTAGTTATAAATGTATTAATTCAAACCCTAAACCCTATACATAAATATAGTTACTACCAATTCTGAAATAAAAAATTATAACCTAAACGTTTTATTATAGATTGAAGAATGGGTTTAAATTATATTATATAATTCAATTTTAATTTGTTGATAAAAATTTAGATATTAGATTCAAAGTCTAGTTAGAACTGTATTTATTCAAACCCTAAACCATAGAGACATGTATAATTACTAACAATTCGAAAATAAAAAATTATAACCTAAATGTTTTCTATTTGTTGGAACTAAGTTATCACCTAAAACAACTACA
Source organism: Coptis chinensis (assembly GCF_015680905.1). Lineage (NCBI taxonomy): Eukaryota > Viridiplantae > Streptophyta > Magnoliopsida > Ranunculales > Ranunculaceae > Coptis > Coptis chinensis. Next base: position 17,373,799 of record NC_141456.1, on the reverse strand, counting down.
AATAAGTTAAAATATGCTAATTATTAATCAAATTATTATCAAATAGATGATTAAACATTTAAATATTGGAACTTGACATCACAGCAACAAGATACCAAATGGTTTAAGAATTTTCGGTGTCTATTTGTTGTATCTTTACTTGGTAAATGGTAACCTGACACTGTAATTTATGGTTATGTTTCAGCAACCCGTTACCGTGGTTTATGGTATTTTACGATAATGTGTTACCGTTCATCAAATAGCATATACATCAAGATTACACAAAATTTATTTTGAAATCTAAGATTCAAACTATCGTAATTCATTTAGTTTCAATTCCATTAGGCAATTTCAATTACATTAATCTCCAATTTATTTATTTTTATGTTCAATTGATTCTTCTAACATCATATAATATTCAATTTATTCGACATTGAGATGTGGGTATTTGTATTGCGATAAATCGTTTATTTGAGAGTTGGATAATTATACATACTCCATTTGAGAGTTAAAATATAGAGGTATTGAGAGTTGAGAAGTAGAGAAAAATTGAGAGTTAAGTTAAGGAAAATTAAATTGGATATAGATAATTGGAGAAGGAGAGTGTATTTTGATAGTGTATAGAGTTGCATAATACAAATTAGTTAGTTAAGGGTAATAAGAGGTTACCACTATTTTTTATGGGCAGTCTTAGAAAATATGGGCTTTAAATTGGGACACAAATATAATAACAAATTCCGGGTTGGAGAGTGCCCTCTTAGAAATGGAGAGTGTATTTAAGATTACCCTAAATTTAAAGCATCATCAACACAATTTCCCAGGTGTGGCATGCATGGTGCAACTCTTTGAGAAATGCTGAGGTGTTGCAATGTTGCGTAGAGAGTTATTGCACTTTGTTTCTCATTTCCTATCCAAATTTTCCTAATTATGTATATGACAGGTGGTATTGCATTGAAATACTCAGATATCTATCTCAAAGACTAGATCTTTGGTGAACAAACCAAACAACTTTAAAATTTAGTACCTGAATTTTATCACTCTAATATTTGTTTTGTGATTGGGTTTGAATTAATAGTTAAAAAGAAAATAGTGTTTTTTTTATTGTCTAGGTGGCTCACTCTAACTGAAGTTTCTGGCTCCGCCACTGGTTGGAGGCCGGATTGTCAAATAAATTGCAACGTATAACCGGTAACTTTGCGTGTTGATGATGCACTTAGAATAACATAAGGGGGTACGGTGTCGCCCATCATTCCAACATTTTTAAAATAATCTTCATTTTTTGAGATAAGTATTAAAAACTGACCAACTTAACAAAAAAACACGCCAACAAAGCGTAGGCGCCAGTAAAACAAAAAAATCTAAGGCCAGGCAACCTACGTACCTTCGTACAGTTTTCTCAAGTTTGAAGTGACTTCGAGCTCTATAAATCAAGAGCATTATAGGAATTGTTATTTCACTTCAGGGGCAAGATGACACTTGATCTTGATGTTAAGGTTATCTCTCAAGAAACTATCACACCATCCTCTCCAACACCCAATCTCCTTAGAAACTTCAACCTCTCCCTTGCAGACCAGTATGCTCCTCTAACGCCTATTACTCTCATTCTATTTTACCCTGCCAGTGCCAACAACAAGGACAGAGTAAAAAGTGATGAGCGATCTCATCGTTTAAAAAGATCCTTGTCGGAGAGCTTAACTCATTTTTACCCGTTAGGTGGAAAGATCAATAATAATGAATTTATCGACTGTAATGATGAGGGAGTCAACTTCTTTGAAGCTCGAGTTAATGGTCGTCAACTGAGCCAAGTTCTCAACCATCCTATACCAGAGGAGCTGGATCAATTACTTCACAAAATTAACTTCTATAGCTTGGGTCCAAAGGCATTGTTATCCATTCAAGCTAACATCTTTGACTGTGGAGGAATGGCACTTGGTGTTTGCATATCTCATAAAGCTGCCGATGCCTCTTCTTTCGGGTTATTCCTTAATAACTGGGCCGCCATAACAAGGGAAGACAATAATGGAATTCCTCAACCAATACTTGGCCAGACATCTCTTTTCCCTCCTAATAAAGATGTGCCCTCTTATGTACCTGCCGGTGTAAGCCCAGTACAGAATGTTGTTAGTAAAACATTTGTCTTCAACGCAGGAAATATAGCTGCCCTCAAGGCTAAAACAAATTATACACGGGTAGAGGCAGTTTCTGCACTCATATGGCGGTGTGCAATGAATGCTTTAAGAACAGGACCTGGGTCTGTAAAGTCAGCATCTGTCACGGCTCTTGTAATGAATCTGCGTGGGAAAATGGTTCCAGCGTTGTCTAATATTTCTTTCGGAAATCTCATTACTGTTAGTACAGTGACATCATCATCAACTACAGAAAGCACCCCAGAGTTGCACTGTTTGGTGGACGAGTTGCGGGAAGCGAAATTGAAAGTTGACGTTGATTATGTGAGAAAACTTCAAGTTGATGATGGGCTTTCGGTGTCATGGAATTCTAGAACGATATATCAAAGGTGAACTGGAACTTTATTCAATTTCAAGTTGGTGCGGGTTCTCTTTCTATGAAGCGGATTTTGGATGGGGGAAGCCAATATGGATAAGCTCTGTTAATTTGGTTTGGCCGAATATTTTCTTCTTAATGGATAGTAAATGCGGCAATGGAGTAGAAGCATCTGTTACCTTGGATGCAGAAGTTATGGCTAGATTCGAATGTGAGCCTGAGCTCATTACCTTCACTTCCACCGCTAATCAGCTGCCTTAAGATTGTAAAATGTAGACCATATTCAATTCATTTTGTCACAATTTTGAATTAAGAGCTATGGTTAGGACTTCGTCTCATAATTTTGACATGATGAAATGATGGGAACACCACTTTTGGCCCTTCCTCTCATAAGTTTCTTTCCTTTTATTTGTACCTAACTTTTGTGTGCATGTCCCACGTTTGTAGAATTGTAGTTACCAAAAGAAAAGGTTTTCTAGTTTTGGTAATCTTGGAAAGTTTTTTCTTTTTCTCGTTTTGTTTTCCTTTTTTGTGTAATTAGGACTTAGGATTAGGAGTCTGACCGGCCGATTCAAATATAATTAGAATTCGCAATATAATTAGAAATTGGAATCGGAATTCCAAACTTGCCTATATAAATCGCAATATACTACAACGAGCTTTTGTGTTAAATCAAGTCTTCAAGGAATTGAAAAAAAAGACGTGTGAACTTCTTCTCAACTTTCACAAAGGAAACCAAGTCTAATTTCTGGTACGTCTTGTAGGTTGATGAGCACTATTGAAAGCCAGTCCAACATGAATATCGGTGACAACGTGAAAGAAAAAGTCGTAGAAAAATGGGCTCAACTTCCAACATTCCTTATATGGATGATTATGGATCGAATGATGACTATTCTAGATAATGTTCGCTTAGCTTCTGTTTGCAAGAACTGGAGAGCTGCATCTAAAAATTACTGCGGTAAACCTCGGGGCATTGCTCCTTGGCTCATGCACCGAAGCCCGAAGAGTACTACATGCGAGTTTGTTAATATGTCAACCAAGGAGAAGCTTATCCTTGACCTCACTGATTATCATAATGGAATGCAATTCCTGTTCTCCAAACAAGGATGGTTGCTCTTACGAGACAGTTCTGATAATAGTAGATCGAGATTGGTCATCACCAGGTTCGAGTTTTCCATACCTTCATTTCACCATTGAAAATGGTCTTGTACGTCCGTTACATGATTTGGTTGTTTTACTTAACCTTCACACAAGTGAAAAAATTATAATGCCGGGACCAGGAGAATTTTTACTCGGATCCATTACATCTTTTTCCTCCTCGGATGATGGAACTCCCACTTGCGTAGTTTTTGCAACGTCTGACGACAATTTAATGACCTTCTCTATAGCCAGCGTTGGTGATAAAACTTGGAACAGCTATTCATATGGTAATGGGAGAGAGATTGAGGACCCTGCTAGTTTAATTGTTCGCGGTCATCACGTCTACTGTCTGGGAACGAATACTAGGAAGTAGGAACGTTATACATTTTTGACATGACAACTGGCCATCAATATTGGATTAGAGAATTCGAAGGAGATATAATGAAGATGGATCAAGGTGCTGATTTGCAAACATTTCGTTTCTTTAGGTTGAATGGATGCCAGACTGGTTGGGAGAACCTAAATCAAAACGATGGAATGAATTTTAGCTAGTTCGTTTCCTGGAACAATCACTTTGTTGTAAAGGGAACAACCCAAGGCAAGAAGGTGTATCATTTGACGGAGTTCCAGGAGGTGGGTGATTGCCCCAGTAAATGCATTAATAAATCTGTCATCTACATTCATGACTTGATCGATGGCTCGAAAGAAATCTTCAAGCTCGGTAAACATGGACTTTGGGTCGACCTAGGTGTGACAACTAAAATACCCCCCTCTTGTGTACGATATGATCATCCTGCACTTACCAAAAAAAAGAAAAAGATGTAATCCTCTTGGAGGTTATCGAAAATTAAAGAAGATATAACGCTTATCAACCAAGTTGCTAAGCTACATATCTACGAGGATACAAGGTGGATATATAATGAAGATAGATCAAGGTACTGATTTGGAAACATTTAGTTTCTTTAGGTTAAAAAGATGCCAACTGGTTGGGAGGTCCGGTTAGAAAAATGAATTTGCACAAATCCATTAAAATATGAATGAGTAGTTTGTCTCCCAAATTACCTCACTTGAGATGAAATGGGTTTTTCTTGAAACAGTACGTAAAGTGAGAAAAAAAACATTTTCAAAAGGATGCACTTGTTCGAAACAGTGCATTATGCCGAAAATGTGCGATATTTCGAAATGTGCACTGGTTCGAAACAGTGCATCATGCCGAAAAGGTGTGATTTTTGGAAATAGGCACTGGTTCGAAACAGTGCTTTATGCCGAAATGGTGTGTCTTTTCGAAACATGTGACTTTTCAAAGAGTTGCTTACTTTTTCCCAAGAGTCACTGTGTTGTTTCGAAGAGGCACCACTCACCTATAAATAGCGGATGAATTTGGAGAGAAAAACACACCAGATCACACAGAGTTCTAATCTTTCTTTTCTCCCTCTGTTCTTAGTCAAATACTATGTTGTGTTCGCTGATTTTATAGAATTGAAGTGCTAGCTTTCTATAGAAGAAAATCCGTTCTATCTTGGGAGACATTTCCCATCAACCTTCAAGCACTGTGAGGGGGGAAATCTGTCTTAAGGACATAGTGTATCTACATTAAGCTCGAATTTAATTAAAAAGTACAAGACACTTATATGACAAAAGATTTGTATAGTTCGGTAATTGGTAAAGAGTAAGTACAATTAAGTTGTATATTCCTAACAACTTAAGACATATTTCTTTTTCTTTTTCTTCTTTACCGAACATAATTTGTTTTTGTTTTCTTCTCTTTTTTGGTTTAAGGGAATAACAAAGTGTAGTTGTATTTCAGAATATGGCAACACCATCAGTTACTCCTGCTGCTACTGTTCCTACTGCTGTTTCCCATTCTGTTCCACATGGGGAGAAGCCTGAAAAGTTCAATGGAACTTATTTCAAGCACTGGCAAAAGAAGATGCTCTTCTATCTGACCACCCTGAACTTGGTAAGGTTTCTATGGGATAAGGCTCCTGATGTAAGCCCTGATGAAACCGACAAGGAGAAGGTTTTGGCCAAGGATGCTTGGTTTCATACTGATTTCTTGTGTAGAAATTATGTCCTTAGTAGGTTGGCTGCTCATTATACAATGTGTATAGTATGTTCAAGACTGCTAAGGAACTTTGGGATTCGTTGGACAAGAAATACAAGAGTGAAGATGCTAGCATGAAGAAATTCATAGTTGGCAGATTTCTTGATTTCAAAATGATGGATAGTTAGACCGTCATAAGCCAAGTCCAAGAACTTCAAGTAATCCTCCATGATGTCATTGCTGAAGGAATGACTCTAGGAGAATATTTCCAAGTGGCTGCTATGATTGAAAATTACCACCATCTTGGAAGGATTTTAAGAACTATCATAACCATAAACGCACAAATATGAATTTTGAAGAATTGATTGTCCGTTTAAGGACAAATGAAGATAACCACCTATCTGAGAAGAAGGGCAAGGATCCCATGGTGGCAAAGGCTAATGTTGTGGAAGGATCAAGTGCTAAGGGAAAGAGGAAGCGTCAAGACAAAGCTCAAGGCAAAGATAGTAGTACGCCTACTAAGTTCAAGGGCAAGTGCTACAATTCTGGGAAGGTTGGGCATAATGCAAGTGAATGTCACAAGCCAAAGACGTACAAGAAGCAAAAGACTGAAGCAAATGTGACACTGGACACGCTTTCTGATAATGTTAATGACATGAACCTATCTGCTGTGGTTTCTGAATGTCTCATGATTGGAAATAAAAGGGAATGGTGGGTGGATATTGGTGCTACTCGCCACATATGCTCCAACAAGTCGATGTTCACCACTTATCATGCTGTGGAAAAGGAAGAACAACTCTTTATGGGAAACTCTTCTACGTCCAAGGTTGAAGGCAAAGGAAAGGTGGTGATGAGGTTGACTTCTGGGGAAGGAACTAACTCTGAATGAGGTGCTCTATGTGCCTGACATTCGCAAGAACTTGGTTTCTGGGTCGCTGCTGAGCAAGAATGGCTTTAAGTTAGTCTTTGTTTCTGATAAATTTGTACTAACTAAGAATAATCAATAATGTATTCATGGGAAAGGGCTATCTTCAGGATGGGCTATTTAGGATATCTTGTTTTACTATTGCGCCAAAGAGCGCCAATAAAGTTGAATCTTCTGTTTACTTGATTGAGTCTTCACATATATGGCATGGTAGATTAGGACATGTTAATTATGATACCTTGCGTAGATTAATTAATTTGGATTATATACCAAAGATAAAAATAGACCCACACCATAAATGTGAAACTTGTGTAGAATCCAAGTTGACCAGATCATCCTTTCATTCCATTGAAAGAAGTACTGAACCTCTAGACTTAATACATACAGATATATGTGATCTTAAGTACGTACAAACTAGATGTGGTAAAAAGTATTTCATTACTTTTATTGACGATAGCACTAGGTATAGTTATGTTTACTTGTTGAGAAGTAAAGATGAGGCAATTGAAGTGTTCAAACACTATAAAAATGAAGTTGAAAATTAACTAAGCAAAAAGGTTAAGGCTATAAGGAATGATAGAGGAGGTGAATATGAATCACCTTTTGAAGGTTTCTGTTCTGAATATGGAATCATTCATCAAACTATGACTCCTTATTCACCTCAATCAAATGGTATTGCGGAACGCAAAAACCGAACTCTAAAAGAGATGATGAATGCTATGTTGTTAAGTTCTTGTTTACCCCAGAATTTGTGGGGCTTTCGCCAATTACATTCTCAACAAGATTCCTAACAAGAAGACGCTTAAAACACCATACAAATTGTGGAAAGGTCATCAAACTTCCTACGAATTCTTAAAAGTGTGGGGGTCTTGCTAAAGTGGAAGTCCCTAAACCTAAGAAGGTGAAGATAGGACCCAAGACTATTGATTATGTATTAATTGGATATGCAAACAATAGTAGTGCATATCGTTTTCTGGTTCATAAATCAGAAATTCAAGATATACATGTTAATACGATTATTGAGTCAATGAATGCTTCATTCTTTGAAAATATGTTTCCGTATAACATGTGTATAGAGCCAAGTTCAACAAAGCGAACTTTAGATGCTACAACTAGTAACCATCATACACAAAGCGAAATTGAGGATGAACCTAGACGTAGCAAAAGGTCAAGGACGTCAACGTCTTTTGGACCTGATTTTCTAACATACTTGTTGGAAAATAATCCTCCAACGTTCAAGGAGGCAATGTCATCTCCAGAAGCTACTTATTGGAAAGAAGCAATAAATAGCGAGATTGAATCCATAATGCAAAATCATACATGGGAATTGGTGGATTTACCACCAGGTTCCAAGACTAGGGCAGGAAATGGAGCGGGTTCGGGTCGGATTCTTATTCAAAACTCTTTACCATATCCGGATCCATCCGGATTCGGGTCGGATTTTGGATATCCATATCCACTAAAAACACACAAAAAATACACTATTTTAATTATTTTCATATATAAATGTAAGATATAAATTATTTTTAGGCATCAAATTATGAATCTTGTTAAAATAGTTCGGGTTTTCGGATATTTGGGTCGGATAATTTAGATTCGGATACGATCTATTCGGATAAAAATGAATTTGGATATGGGTTAGATTCGGGTTGATCCCGTACCATTTCCAGCCCTATCCAAGACTTTGGGATATAAGTGGATATTCACAAAGAAATTTAAGACTGATGGATCAATCGACAAGTATAAAGCTAGACTTGTGTTTAAAGGTTTTAGACAAAAGGAATGATTGGATTATTTTGACACTTATTCTCCAGTTACAAGAATAACTTCCATAAGGATGCTAATAGCAATAGCATCAATACATGGATTTGAGATACATCAAATGGATGTAAAGACGACATTCTTGAATGGTGAGTTAGATAAAGAAATATACATGGAACAACCCGAAGGGTTTATTGCTCCTGGACAAGAAAGGAAAGTTTGCAAGCTTGTTAAATCCTTACATGGATTAAAGCAAGCACCTAAGCAATGACATGAGAAATTTGACAATGCAATGTTGTCAAACGGTTTCAAAATAAACAAGTGTGACAAGTGTGTCTATGTCAAAAGCACTCAAAAGGGATGTGTCATTGTTTATCTCCATGTAGATGATATGCTAATTTTGGGTAGTAATATGGATGTCATAAAATCTACCAAACAAATGTTGTCTAGTAAGTTTGACATGAAAGATTTAGGTGTCGCTGATGTTATCCTAGGAATTAAGATCTCTAGGACGGAGGATGAACTTGTTCTATCACAATCTCATTACATTGTGACAATTCTTGAAAAGTTTAAGAAATATAACATCACACCAAAAAGGTCACTAGTTGACGTAAATCTTCATTTAGCCAAAAATACTGGAGATAGCATATCTCAACTAGAATACTCTCGTATACTTGGTAGTTTAATGTATGTCATGAATTGTACAAGGCCTGACATAGCATACTATGTGAGCAAGCTAAGTCGATATACAAGTAATCCTGGCAGAGATCATTAGACTGCCATACTGAGAGTTTTGGGATACTTAAAGTATACTCAAAATTTTGGTTTGCACTATACAAGATATCCAACCGTTCCAGAAGGGTACTACGATGCTAATTGGATATCTGACACTAAAGACTCAAAGTTCACAAGTGGATATGTCTTTACACTTGGAGGTGCAGCTGTTTCTTGGAAATCCTCAAAACAAACGTGCATAGCGAGGTCCGCTATGGAATCAGAATTCATAGCATTGGACAAGGCTGGAGAAGAAGTATAGTGAATTCAAAATTTCTTAGAGGATATTCCAAATTGGGATAAACCTGTGCCAACAGTGTGTATGCACTGTGACAGCTAATCTGTTATTGGTAGAGCACAGAGTAGCATGTATAACGGGAAGTCTCGACACATACGTAGTAAACATAACACCGTTAGACAATTGCTCTCAGATGGAGTTATCTCAATCGACTATGTAAGGTCAAAAGATAACATTGCAGATCCGCTTACAAAAGGTTTAACAAGAGAGCAAGTTGAAAGATTATCAAGGGGAATGGGCATAAAGCCTTTGAGATAATCAATCAAAAGTCATTATAATGGAAAAACCAACCTAGTTGACTGGAGATCCCAATATCTAGGTTCAAAGGGCCAACTGAATTATGTTTGTGACTCAGTTAGCACTGGAGAGTAATATTATACTCTAACTCATTCCTATATAAGACAGTGTATATTTGCCGCGAGACCCAGGATAAGTCAAGCTTGTAATGATTTACTATATCTTGGAAAGTTATGTTATCTAAGTGGAGTATTGCATGATACTCTTTATAGAAATCACCTATGTTAGTACGAAGTGGGGCCACTTCTATGAGAATTTTAAAGACAAATGTCTCAAAAGCACTATATGAAACCAAGAAGTGTTCAAGGCCAAAATGAACACAAACGTGAGAACCAACAGTATTCGAGAAGGTACTGCATGAAGATGATTGTCTAGATTTATACAAACGGCTGACAGTTCAAGGACATTAATTGAAGTCTACTGATCGTCCAATTAAATCCGATCGTCTTTCATTAAGGCAAGTTCAAGGCCTCCCATGCTACTTGACCTGATGCGGTATCTTTTCATTTGTAAAATAACAGAAATCCGATGTTTATGATAGAAGAAGCCAAATTTTCATTCATGTGGGGGATTGTTAGAAAAATGAATTTGCACAAATCCATTAAAATATGAATAAGTAGTTTGTCTCCCAAGTTACCCCACTTGAGATGAAATGGGTTTTTAATTTCTTGAAACAGTACGTAAAGTGAGAAAAACCTTTTCAAAAGGATGCACTTGTTCAAAACAGTGCATTATGCCAAAAAGGTGCGACCTTTCGAAATGTGCACTGGTTCGAAATAGTGCATCATGCGGAAAAGGTGTGACCTTTCGAAATAGGCACTGGTTCGAAACAATGTTTTATGCCGAAATGGTGTGTCTTTTTGAAACATGTGACTTTTCAAAGAGTTGCTTACTTTTTCCCAAGAGTTGCTTACTTTTTCCCAAGAGTCACTGTGTTGTTTCGAAGAGGCACCACCTATAAATAGTAGATGAATTTGGAGAGAAAAACACACCAGATCACACAGAGTTCTGATCTTTCTCTTATCCCTCTGTTCTTAGTCAAATACTATGTTGTGTTCGCTGATTTTATAGAATTAAAGTGCTAGCTTTCTATAGAAGGAAATCCGTTCTATCTTGGGAGATAATTTTCCATCAACCTTCAAGCACCGTGAGGGAGAAAATATGCCTTAAAGACATAGTGTATATACACTAGACTCGGATTTAATTAAGAAGTACAAGACACTTACAAGACAAAAGATTTTTATAGTTTGGTAATTGGTGAAGAGTAAGTACAATTAAGTTGTATATTCCTAATAGGTCCTAGATCAAAGCATTGCTATTGATTTTTAGTTTGTGTTTTCCTGGAATAATCACTTTGTTGCAAGGGAAACTGCAGGCGAGAAGAAAGTGTATCAACTGACGGACTGGGGGGTGTTTAGTGTTAAAGCAAGGTTTTTTAAGTCTTGAAATCCGTCTCTCGAAATTGATAGTTAGCATGGGTTTTGTGGATTCTAATCGTAAATCTATCTATATCTATATCTTAATATTAAAGCTCCCGCAAGGGGTATTTTTCGAGCTCTATTAAAATTCCACGTCATCTCCTATTAAAACGAGAATTTCTCTCCTATTTGAAAAACGGGAATTTCTCTTCTATTATAACGAGAATTCTTCTCATATTAAAACAAATTCTAACACTTTTAATTAAAGCGGGAATCCTTCTCCTATTAAAATGAGAATTTCTCCCCTATTGAAAATTAAGCGAAAATCTAGCGTATTTAATTAAAACGGGAATCATTCTCCTATTAAAACATAATCTCTCTCCTAATTGAAAAAACGGGTTTTTAAAACTTAATTTAAAACAATTTGTTATAAAATTAAAAATAGTTAGCGACTAAAACAGTAGTCCCAATTTTTTTTAAAAAATATAAATGTTTTCAAAAGATTCCACAAAGGGTATTTTTCGAGCTCTATTAAAATTCCACGACATCTCCTATTAAAACGAGAATTTCTCTCCTATTTGAAAAACGAGAATCTTTTTTTATAACGGGAATTATTCTCCTATTATAACGAGAATTCCTTTCCTATTAAAACAAATTCTAGCACTTCTAATTAAACCGGGAATCATTCTCCTATTAAAATGGGAATTCCTCCACCATTGAAAAGGGAAAATCTAGCATATCTAATTAAAATTTGAATTATTTTTTTATTAAAACAAAGATCTCTCTCCCAATTGAAAAAACGGTTTTTTAAAACTTAATTAAAACAATTTGTTGGAAAATTAAAACGGGTTAGCGACTAAAACCGTAGTCCCAATTTTCTAAAAAAAATCTAAATGTTTTCAAAAGAGCCAGTGCGTATGCACGGGCATACAAGCTAGTCTTAATATTAAAGCTCCCACAAGGGGTATTTTTCGGGTTCTATTAAAATTCCACGTCATCTCCTATTAAAACGGGAATTTCTCTTATATTATAACGTGAATTCCTCTCCTATTAAAACAAATTCTAACACTTCTAATTAAAGCAGGAATCATTCTTCTATTAAAATGGGAATTCCTTCTCTATTGAAAATGGAAAATCTAGCATATCTAATTAAAACGAAAATTATTCTCCTATTAAAACAAATTCTAACACTTTTAATTAAAGCGGAAATCCTTCTCATATTAAAATGAGAATTCCTCCCCTATTGAAAATTAAGCGAAAATCTAACGTATCTTATTAAAACAGGAATCATTCTCCTATTAAAACATAATCTCTCTCCCAATTGAAAAAACGGGTTTTTAAAATTAATTTAAAACAATTTGTTAGAAAATTAAAACGGTTTAGCGACTAAAACGGTAGTCCCAAGTTTCTAAAAAAAATATAAATGTTTTTAAAGAGCCGGTGCATATGCACGAGCCTACAAGACAGTCTTAATATTAAAGCTCCCACAAAGGGTATTTTTCGAGCTCTATTAAAACTCTACGTCATCAACTTAATAGTTAATTTAAAACGATAAACTCTTTTCCTTTTAGAATCCAACTTCAAACGGAATCTCCTTTCCTTTTAAAAGTAAAACTGAAATAGTAACATAAAAACTCTTTATTTCCAAATTAAAATGGTATTCCTCCCCCAATTAAAAAACACAGGTTTTTAAAACATAGTTAAAACAATTTGTTAATAAATTAAAACAGGTTTTTAAGACTTGATTAAAACAATTTGTTAGGAAATCAAAATAGGTTAGCGACGAAAACAGGAATCACAATTTGTTATGATTGTTGAGCAAATTTGTAAAAGAGCTGGTGCGTATGCACGGGTCTACTTTCTAGTCTATATCTTAATATTAAAGCTCCCACAATGGGTATTTTTCGAGCTCTATTAAAATTCCACGTCATCTCCTATTAAAACGAGAATTTATCTCCTATTTGAAAAATGGGAATTTCTCTTTTATAACGGGATTAACGTGAATTCTTTTCCTATTAAAACAAATTTTAACACTTTTAATTAAAGCGGAGATCCTTCTCCTATTAAAATGAGAATTCCTCCCCTATTGAAAATTAAGCGAAAAATCTAATGTATCTAATTAAAACGGAATCATTCTCCTATTAAAACAGAATCTCTCTCCCAATTGAAAAAATGGGTTTTTAAAACTTAATTTAAAACAATTTGTTAGAAAATTAAAACGGGTTAGCGACTAAAACGGTAGTCCCAATTTTATAAAAAAAATATAAATGTTTTCAAAAGAGTCGGTGCGTATGCACAAGCCTACAAGCTAGTTGTAATTATATAGGAGAGCCTCATCTATTTATTTTTTTAAAACAAAATGGGAGATAATTATATTATTTAAGTGACATTAGGGAGGGTTTTTTAAATTATCAATAATAAAATTGGGCTTGTTTTAATTTTAACAGGGAGTGACTCTCAAGGACACCTTTTTTTCCGTAACTCACAAGGACCGGGTAGATGAAAGGTCAAGTATACCTTTGACGCGAAATAAAAAATGGACCGGGTAGATGAAATGTCAAGTATACCCCTGACGCGAAATAATTAATGGCCCGGCCCGAACGAAACGACCCGGTGTATTTAGTATGAACATTGAATGTTCATAGTCATTGGTTATGAACATTGATTGAGTATGAAAATTCAATGTTCATAGTTTTGGGTATGAACATTGATTGGGTATGAACATTGAATGTTCATACCCAATGTTCATAGTCCTTGGTATGAACATTGATTGGGTATGAACATTCAATGTTCATAGTCCTTTGGGTATGAACATTCGATGTTCATAGTCTTTTGGGTATGAACATTGATTGGGTATGAACATTTGATGTTCATAGTCCTTGGGTATGAACATTCGATGTTCATAGTCCTTTGGGTATGAGCATTGATTGGGTATAAACATTGAATGTTCATAGTTCTTTTGATATGAACATTCAATGTTTATACATTAATATATTGTATAAGGTACATTCACCTATTTGGATATGAACAATCATTGTTCATACACCAGCAGAAGGTATGAACACTCATTGTTCATAGTAAAATGACAGAAAGGATAAAATCAGAAAATATTTATTTTAAATCCAGGCCATTTGTCCTTGAGGGTTATTTTCACAGAAGGGTATAACTAACATTTAAAAAAAGTAAAAGGGTCGGGCCAACTTATTTTGTCCTTGAGGGTTCCTAATTTTGAAATAGTGGGTTCGCGAGTTACTTTTCCTCAAAATTTGTCCTTGTGAGTTACTCACAAAAAACAATGTCTTCTAGAGTTACTTTTTCCCCAAATTAGTCCTCGGGACTATTTTCTTATAATTTTAATTTGGGAAATGGAAATAATTATTTAATTTAAGTGACATTATAGAGGTGTTTCTAAATTATTAATAAAAAAAAAAACCTTATTCTAATTATTCTAAATTTAGTGAGAAAGGTGTTTCTAAATTAAGTAATTAAGGAAATTTTAAATTGCCTATTCCATATTGGGAAAGTTATTCAGGAAAACCCGGCTATCATATAATTGTAGATATGACTTGATCAATTGCTCGAAAAGGGACTTTGGGTGACAACTAAAATACCCCTCTTGTGTACGATACAATCCTCCTAAATTTATCAAAAGAGGAAAAAATAATAATTATTATTATTATAAATAATCCTCCTGGAGGTTTCGATAAAAAAAATATATATTAGAAAAACTGCGTAGCAGTGGGAATGGTCATGTACTTATGTACGCATTAAAGCACGCGGGAATCTTCTTCGAGGAAAAAGACCAAAGAAATTTGGAATCAGCTAGCTCTGTCAATCTTTCCTCACAATCGTGGTGTTGCCGTGTTGCCATAAAGAAGAAAATAATTACTATGAAGTCACATCAAAGCAAAATCGTATAAAGAGAGATCAACACTCCCGTAGTCTTGTTATGGATAATGATAATTTAACAACGCCAATATAACATAAACCAAACCTTTAACCTGAATGTAATAAAAATATCCACATTGATAATCCAGGGACAGAAAGCGAGAGCTGCAAAACCATGGAAGATAGCCACAAGATAGATGATGACTACTTATCTACATATTAAATGGAAAATGGCATCTGCTATCTGACTTCCCTGCTGCGACCATTGAACGATTGTTTTTGGAACCTAAAAGTGAAAGCCTAAGCTCAAGTTGCAGAGCTTCTGGTTGCTTAATTATCGTCATCATCCTCACACACATCAACAACGTCCTCGTCATCCTCTTCTGACTGACAAAATACATGAATTAGGATGGAGGAGAAAGAAAATTGCTAAACAGAACTAACAAGTCAATCAGAAGTCAAAGAACAGGCCACTTCTCATGATAGACATGAGAAAAACGCAGGGTAAAATATGTCGTCAAAGGATCATAATTAATGAGAATGCCGCAATTTAGACTAATAATGCAGGCTCAGAGGTAGAATACAAACCACCACTCAGTAAAAGATAATTATGACTGAAGCAACGGGATTAGGGGTCTTGGGACCTTGTAGTATTTACACCGTCCTACTTTAAGCTTCACACATCAGCAAAGTGGTCAAGTAGGCATATTTTCCAAGAGAACAGCTACAAAAATTTGATGTGTTAAGTTTAGCAGGATCTAAATTCCTACCAGGACCAGCAGACCCCTCATACTTGAAGGTCCCAGCCTCCTCAATTAATTTCTTCCCGACCAAAACCATATCTAAAGAAAACATCTTTCCTGTACGAGCACTTCTACACCCACCTATTATTTCTACCTACGTTTTCTTCCAACTACTTAGCTAGCGTTGGTTGCATCGATGTACACGGCGGGCGAGTATCTCAATACAAATCAACAATCACTAGTTTGTAGGTAGAAAAAACAGGTAAGAATATAATTAGTGGTTCTTTTTACCAAAAGTAAGCTCTTCTTACATTTTCTTAATTATGAGGGAAGTATCATTCATAAGAAAAGTTTCACCACAGAAAGAATGGGAAAATCTGAACTTTTCCAAAGTAGCTTACCTCATCATCGTCTTCACAATCACCATCATCATCGTCTTCAACATCATCATCATCAGCCCCCTGCACCAGAGTTACCATAAACTAACACTCAACTAGAAGATATGAGAAGAACAGAAAGGTGTTTGCATCAATTATTTAAATGTATGCAGGCACTTGAGCATCTAACTATCCACGTAGGTGTGTATCTAATAAAAATCATGTTAGTCGAACTATTCACCAACGCAGACTCTCTCAGTAGAAAGAGGAAGCCATCCTGTCCTTTTATTTGCTTGTATCTATCAATCTAATATTTATCGACATAATGACACATACACAGCCTATATATATAATAGAGGAAGAACAAACATTGTGTGCCTTTATATTTGCATGTATCTATCGATCTAATGTTTATCAAAATAATGACTTACATAGTTGAAATACTTTAGAGGATTTGGCCATAACTCCTCCTTGATTATATCAGCCACCTGTAATAAAAGAATAATTAATATCAATAGTAGGCAGTTAAAAAGGAAAATGGATGAAGACGTATAACCAGCGACTCAAGCAGCCTTTACAAAATCATACATCTTGGTCAAGTAAATCATCCAGATAAAATAAGGAAGAAGTGAGTAAGCAATGCATAACCTCATCATGAAATACATCCTCAGTCGTATTTGGCTTTGTCTCACTGAACCAACAAAAGAAGCTTTGCCTAGAATGTAAAACACAAACTGATCAGAAGCATAGAAGTAAGCACATCATACGATGTTAAAGTGAATGTGATTTGAAACGTAGAATGCATAGCAATAAGATCACCCAAAAATTTGAAAGTACAAAATAATGCCTCCACAGCTAGTAATCCGCATCATTAATGTGTGTGTTTAAAACATAAAACCAATGATATGCTTAAAGGCTCGCAGTGGTTTACAAATAAGATAAATTGATTTGAAAAAAAAAACAATTTAGTGTATGCACATACAGGGTAATGCCTGCACAGCTACATAGGTGCATCATGTAGCGTGCTTTTCTCAAATATATAGAAACTTTAATATGTTTAGAAGCTCAATTAAGACAGATTTATTTGGGGGAAAAAATGCTACTATCTCTATTAATTATGTTCATATTTTCTATAAAATTGGAATTGCTCTAAATTCAGATACTCGTGTCTAGTTTTATGCGGCTAATTTTCTATTTCAACTTCTTTAATGGAGAAAAATATTCGAGCAACCTCAAATTGTCCGTGAAGTTTTTCATTGAAATAGAATCTAGTCGTTGAGAATCACTACTATCGGTAACAAATAACTAATTGACCTAGAAATTTTATGCAATTGTTAAGAGCAATTACTAATAAAATAGCATGTGGCACGAGGAAATCAACCTGTCATCAACATATGGTCTCTTTCTCCCTTTTCTCTCATGGTCAGATGCAGTGATAATATCCTTCAAATCATCGCAAAGAAGATAATATGCGTTAGTAACAGATATTGATAAACTCCAAGTGCAACCAATGAAACAAATCAAACTTACCATCCCTTCCTTCCACTTGATTGTTGTCCCAGTAACCAAAGTTAGTTCATCCTCCGGGTAAACAAATGTTTTCGAAAGCTCCGTGTCTTCAAAATAAGGGTTGGGCTTGAAGTTCTGAACAACAAAAGTGACAAATGACTCGCAGAAGTAACCTCAACTCTATGGCCTGAGTTATAGGGAATAGAAAAGACAACCCAAATACCTTGAAGATCTGTATAAGCTAAAAAATAAAATTGAGAAAAAGTAACTTACAAAGGTTATCGAGTACCCCGAATCCACATTATTGAAATCCTCCACTTCTAAAGAACTTAGGTACCTAAATACCTACACCGAGCAAGACAATACAGTAAATTTATAATCAACAATGTATTAAGAACTAATTTACAACTAACTAAAAGATGAATTAGTGTCGTCTCAATATCTAATTCCATCACATAAACGTATTAGCATTTAACAGGTACATTAATAAATCAACTGTATGCCTAGGCAGAATAGCAAACCTCCTGGTCTTCCGCACGCAAAAGATCGTAGATGTAAGGATGGTGGACAAACTGCATAAAGCAACCAATGCCCCAAATCAAATAATGGTTATAATAATTAATGAAAAATAAACTAATTTACACAAGAGAAGATCACGAACAGCGATAGACCAGAAATCTGGTATGCCTTTGATGAGTTCCTTTCGTTTAGTATAAACAGGCTTTCGTATTTCATTATACTTCTGTTCAACTTCTAGAACTTTCTCACACGCTTCCTCATTCACCTATTTGTTTTTTCACAAGTAAACACAATTATGATGTGACTTAGCTACAAGAGAAAGGAAATGAGTAAAAGAAAGAAGAACCTTGTCGAGTTGTTGTTGTAAGTCTTGTAATTTGTCGATAGAGAGAATGAGATTAGCGTCAATGATATCTAACTCTTCTGAATCTTCTTCAGAAGACGCAATTTTGGGTTTCTTTCCTTTGTCTGCTGCACCCATGTTTTTGAGATAAACCCTACAAAACTCTGTTTCTTTTCTCTGCTTTTCCTAAAACCCTACACTCAGAGTGTGAGTAAATATTTGTTATGTCACCAGCTGACATCACCAAGTGATCAAATGAAGTATTGGATAAGGATAAAAAAGGTCCGTGATACTTTGGCCCTTTTGAGACTTAAACTATATTAAAACCTTTTCATTCCCACTTGCAGGCAAATATATAGTAGGAAAATAATTTCCCACTTAAAAATTTGCCAATAATATATTTTTAGTGGGAAAATTTTATTTTGTCGCTGCTTGTTTGTACAATTTGTATTAATTGGCAAATGATATTTGTCAATTTTGCCGGTGCTTGATAATGCCAAAATTTTCATCGGCATATAATTTTTAAAATATTTTATTTTAATTTGTATTTAAAAAATAATAATTCACATATAACAACTAATGCATTTCTTCAAATTACATTAACAAGAATAATTAGTACACATGTGCGAAGGCTGCATGGCAATTTGGGTGGTTGCATAGAATCTAGTTGGAGTAGAATCCTATGCTAGCAAAGGAGCAAAGGAGGTGGCATATTAATTTTGTTTTACGTGTTGCGTCAAACTAAAACCATCTTGAATGGGATGCAAGTGTATGTTTTGCCTAGGTGACAATTCTTGGAGAAGAACAACTAGTAACGTGCCAAACATGCTAATTAAAACCCTTACACCACCAGCACACACCACACCACCACCTAATAGACAAGATACCACCTACAACACTTGCACACACCACACTTACACCACAAGCACACACCTACACCACCACACATATACCACCACCACACATATACACCACAACAACACACCTACGCTACACCACCAACACAACCACGTACGCCAGCTACATAACACACACCACACCAACACACCTCCCACCACCTACACCACACACCACATCACCAAATCAGATAAAAATTAAATTTGAGCATTCATACAATACCACGCATGTATAACAACATTAAAGCGTAAATAACTTCAATTCACTTGGCAGGACGTTCGATGTTCAAAAGGAAAGGATCTCTAAAACAGCCATTTCAAATTTATTCTAAGCTTGTAAAACCCCATCACACTTCTTGGCACCCCAAATAACACGATGACAGAGTCGATTTTGTCTTAGGGTGCCAAAAAGTGGAAATAAAATAGAATTGGATCCCGATGGATTCGAACCATCAACCTCTCAATTATTTGAGCGCTCTACCATTCTGACCTTATGGATCCATAGTATATCATTTACGCATTAAGGAATTACTAGAGGAAACAATGCAACCTGAGTTATTGTTTGACGACATTAAAAGTTTACCTTGCTTTCACTGTCACTCTTCCTCACTACTCATAGGATTCCATTCAACCAAGAAAGCTCTCGTATGTGTCCTAGTTTGCTCTTTGAATATTAACATACAACAGTGAAACAATCATACCACTAAAAATCTAGAAAAAACTTAAGAGAATGTTAACATATGGTAAGGCATTTTTTTTTCGACACAAAATAGCCTCCATCAACCGGAGCCAAATCCAAATTTTGTATCATCAGTCATACGATCCTATCCAGTAACATTGGAGTTCATAAAGCACAACATAATTCAAAGAAATTTTTATTTCTTGCACATAGGTTGTTAGGAATATACAACTTAATTGTACTTACTCTTTACCAATTACCAAACTATACAATACAAACTTTTTGTCTTGTACGTGTCTTGTACTTCTTAGTTAAATCCGAGCCTAGTGTAGATACATTATGTCCTTAAGACAGATTTTCCCTCACACGGTGCTTGAAGGTTGATGGGAAACTGTCTCCCAAGATAGAACGAATTTCCTTCTATAGAAAGCTAGCACTTTAATTCTATAAAATCAGCGAATACAACATAGTATTTGACTAAGAACAGAGGGATAAGAGAAATATCAGAACTCTGTGTGATCTGGTGTGTCTTTCTCTCCAAATTCATCCACTATTTATAGGTGAGTGTAGGAGTGTAAAAAAAAAATGTTGACCCATCATCCGGTAGGGTACCCGGTATTCACCCGCCACCCAAACCTGCACCGACCCAAAAACAGGCCCGCCTTGCCCCGCCACCGTTTTTACGCGGTCGGGCTCTGGGTGTAGGTTCTATGCTCAAACCCGACTTGTCAAGCCGCCCGACCCGTACCGTGTCAAAAATTGTTGACCCAATCCCGTTGACCCGCACAATTTCAAGACTCTAACTCTAATATTTTTGTATTTTGTTTATATTTTCTTTTAACTTTTGTAGGAATTTAGGAGATAATAATACAAACTTATGAGTTCAACATCAATTTCAAATATTCAAGTTTGAACATTTGGTAAATATCAAAAGTTCAAATTCAATTTTTGAATTTTGGAGAAGATGAATCATTCATCCTTGTATTAATTTCGAATTCTTTTTGTTTATATTTTATTGTTTTGTACCATAGATCCTTGTTCCCATCTTTATTTTATCATGCTATGGAAAATAATCAATTTACAAATGGTAAATCACAAGAAAGAAGTTTCAAATTTGCATATATGGTTTTGGGTTCAAGTTCAAGTTTTTTTATTTTTGTTTATTTTTTATTGATTGATTCCATTTTTTCTCTATATTGTGAATTGGAAATATATTACTTGCATAATTAGAAAGTTTTTTTAGGTGAAATTCGGTTAAAATGATAATTTCCACCCGACCCGAATGACCCGACTAAAACCCACCCCGTAAGCTGACCCAACAGGTTGGTTGATGGTACTAAGACATGACACTTCAACCGTCCCCGCCCCGCTCCTTCGAGGACCATTGGATTTGTATCCCCTAGACCTGCCCCGCCCCGACCTATCACTATTTGACCCGCGGTTGACCTAGCCCGCCTCGTATTACACCCCTAGGTGAGTAATGTCTCTTCGAAACAACACAGTGACTCTTGGAAAAAAGTAAGCAACTCTTTGAAAAGTCAGATGTTTCGAAAAGACACACCATTTCCGCACAAAACACTATTTCAACCCAGTGCCTATTTCGAAAAGTCACACCTTTTCTGCATAATACACTGTTTCGAACCAGTGCACATTTCGAAAGGTCGCACCTTTTCAGCATAATCCACTGTTTCGAACTAGTGCATCATTTTGAAAATGTTTTTCTCACTCTATGTACTGTTTCAAAAGAAACCCATTTTATCTCAATGTGGGATAAATTGGGAGAAAAATTACTCATTCATATCTCAATGGATTTGTGCAAATCCATTTTTCTAACAATCCCCCACATAAATGAAAATTTGGCTTCTTCTATCATAAACATCAGATTTATGTTCTTTTACAAATGAAAAGATACCGCATTAGGTCAAGTAGCATGGGAGGCCTTGAACTTGTCTTAGTGAAAGACGAACGGATTTAATTTGACGATCAGTAGACTTCAATTAATGTTCTTGAACTGTCAGCCGTTTGTATAAACCTATATAATCATCTTCACACAATACTTTTTCGAATACTATTGGTTTTCACATTTGTGTTCATTTTAGCCTTGAACACTTCTTGGTTTCAGATAGTACTTTTAAGACATTTGCCTTTAAAATTCTTATAGAAGCGGCCCCACTTTGCACTAACATAGGTGATTTCTATAAAGAGTATTCTGCAATACTCCACTTGAATAACATAACTTTCCAAGATATAGTAAATCATTAAAAGCTTGACTTATCTTGGTTCTCGCGGCAAATATGCACTGTCTTATATAGGAATGGGTTAGAGTATAATATTACTCTCTAGTGCTAACTGAGTCACAGACATAATTCAGTTGGCCTATTGAATCTAGATCTTGGGATCTTCAATCAACTAGGTTGGTTTTTCCATTGTGAGGACTCTTAGTTGATTATCTCAAAGGTTTTAAGCCCATTCCTCTTGATAATCTTTCCACTTGCTCTTTTGTTAAACCTTTTGTAAGCGGATCCGCAATGTTATCTTTTGACCTTACATAGTCGATTGAGATAACTCCATTTGAAAGCAATTGTCTAACGGTGTTATGTCTGATCTACGATGTATGTGTCAAGACTTCCCGTTATACATGCTACTCTGTGCTCTACCAATAGCAGACTGGCTGTCACAGTGTATACACATTGCTGGCACATGTTTAGCCCAGTTTGGAATATCCTCTAAGAAATTTCGAAGTCACTCAACTTCTTCTATAGCCTTGTCCAACGCTATGAATTCTGATTCCATAGTGGACCTTGCTATGCACGTTTGCTATAAAGATTTTCTTGAAATTTATGCATCTCTCCTAGAGTATAGTAAAACACCACATTTGATGTCTTTTGAGTAATGCTTCAACAAATTTCCAATTTTGAATTGATTAATTCAAGAAGATACATAATCTCCCACATTTCCCAATTTCTCATGACAAAGTCAATAAATTGGAAAATCATTTAGATATATGTTTTTCAAGTGAGGCTTCTTGTTAAAGAATGTCACATATCATTCATATAATGTCGAAAACACTTCTAAGACCTCAATTTTGTTTACAAGTATGCTTACAAAACAATATCTTAAGCAATTTTCTTTATTGGCACTCTTTGACGCAATAGTAAAACACATACATCTTACAAATAATAAAATAATTTCATAACCCTTTTAGCACCCGTCATTCCTAACATCTGGAATGAAACAATATAAGGGTTGTATAGTTTGGTAATTGGTAAAGAGTAAGTACAATTAAGTTGTATATTCGTACAACTTAAGATAGATTGTCCCCCTGACGGTGCTTGAATGTTGATAGGAAACTGTCTCCCAAGATAGAATGGATTTCCTTCTATAGAAAGCTAACATTTCAATTCTATAGAATCAGCGAACACAACATAGTATTTGACTAAGAACAGAGGGAGAAGAGAAAGATCATAACTCAGTGTGATCTGGTGTGTCTTTTCTCTAAATTCATCCACTATTTATAGGTGACTGGTGCCTATTCGAAACAACACAGTGACTCTTGGGAAAAAGTAAACAACTATTTGAAAAGTCACATGTTTCGAAAAGACATACTATTTCGGCATAAAATACTGTTTCGAACCAATGCCTATTTCGAAAGGTCACACCTTTTCGGCATGATGCACTGTTTCGAACCAGTACACATTTCGAAAGATCGCACCTTTTTGGCGTAATGCACTGTTTCAAATTAGTGCATCATTTTGAAAAGGTTTTTCTCACTCTACATACTGTTTCAAGAGAGACTCATTTCATCTCAATGTGGGATAACTTGGGAGACAAATTACTCATTCATATCTTAATGGATTTGAGCAAATCCATTTTTCTAACATAGCCAACAAAAACTAAATACATAATTTCTTAAATCACCAAACTATCTATGAAAATGATGAACTTCCTCAAAAAATTATAATATCATATGTGTCTAACATTTACTTTTTAACCTCTTCATGCTATGCCTCTGGTGGTTGGTCACTACCTTGAGATGGACCCCCTGATTCAGACTCGCCAGATATGCCTAACATGTGCTTCTCAATATTTGAAACAACCTTATTCGCAACATCAAGCTTCGCCTTGATGGTCTCTAAGTCATATGCATTGAGTGCGATCCTAAGTTATGAAACTGCAATTTCAATTTCTGTTGCAACCTCAGGAGGAATCTTGTCCCTGTACTTAGGGCTGTCAATGGGCCGGATTCGAGCCGGACCTACATAATTCTAGGTCTGGGTCGTTTGTTAAATGTATGTGTTCAGGCCCGGCCCGACTAGAGAATATTTTTTGGGAGTCCAGAACTGGCCCAGCCCGATTGGCTAATGTGCAAGTCCGGCCCGAATCCAACCAGCCCGAAAACCCTCACTTGATTCATTTCATGAAGATCCAAAAAAACACAATTATATATTAAGGACATCAAATAAAATATAATAAATGGGAATATGATTTTTTTTAACTATATAAAATTGATATTCATTCATTCATTTTGCACAAGAAAAATGGAAACAGGCTAAACGGAAATTGCATACATTCAATAAAATAACTGGACCTAACAACTGGTGTATGTCCTCCTCACAAAAAACAACAAAATATCGAGTGGATTATAAACACTTCTGAACATGAATCCTTGGTCCACAAAATACCATTACATCACTTAGCTTTCGAACTTGAAGAAAGATAGGAAAAAAAATAATAATAATAAAAAACAAGCAAAACAACAAACAAAAAACTTCCAACAGTGCAACAACAATAACCAAAAACTTCCAAACAGTGCAACAATAACAATAGCCTTCAAAAACTACATCCAGCATACTCCAACATCTTTGAGTTAAACCTGCAAAATTTTAAATGAATTACTACTTTGAATACTCCCCAAAAAGGAATATAATCAAAGTAAAGTCTCATATAACTTATAATACTCTCATCTGATTAGACGAAATAGGAGCATTTGGATTGGTTTCATTGGTGATTCTGCCACTAGAAGAACAATTGCCAACATCTAAAGAATAAGAATAAGGATGAATCAGTAACATCTACGGTAATATAAAAGAAATAAGAATTTTAGATAACAATATATTACCCATTTCTTCAGCCTGCACCCAATCTTGTCCACAAATCAAAGCCTCCACAATTTCAGGAAGCATAGAACTTCGATATTGATCAAGCACCCTGCCACTTGTGTTGAAAGTTGATTCAGATGCCACAGTTGAAATTGGAATCATCAAAATGTCGCGAGCCATCTTTGCCAGTGTGGGATACTTAGGTGCATTCGCTTTCCACCAAACTAAAATGTCAAAGTTTTCCACTCTTGGAAAGATTGGCTCTTCTAGGTACAAGTCCAAATCTGATTTTCTATTTTGTCCAGTAGAAACCCCATTGTTGTACCAACTATCAAAGGCCTTGGGCTTATCCCGACTAGTACTCCTAATATCATATGATGAGCTGCCAGAACTAGTACCAACATTGACATTCAAGGAAGAACTAGATGGAAAAGTTCTCTCATAATAAGAGTAAATATCATAAAGTCCGTCTCGAATCCTCATAAAATGAGTGTAAGAATCAATACCATAGATCAAATTGAAGTAGTACTCGACTATCTTCAACTTAAAACGAGGATCTCAAAACAACTGCAATAGCCAAAACCAGATTGCAAACAGACCAGTACTTATCAAACTTTGTCTTCATCTTTTCAGCCATGGTGCTTACAATTGAATTGTCACTTTCAGACCACCCAATCAGCTTTAAATGGATATAAGCTACCTCATGAAAATACTGATTTGCAGTCGGATATTGAGTGCCTTTAGATACATAATAGACATGAGTGTTAGTTATTCCATGTTTCTATTTAACAAAAGCTGAACATACTAAAAATGTTGTACTTGAAAATAACTTTGAAGCATCATAGAAGTTTTTCAAAATATCACAAATAACTTTTGCCATCACCCAATCTTCTTTTGATGGTGCTGCCTACAAGGTATATAAATTAAAGGCTCAATTAGTTATTTACATAAAAATAAATAATTTAAAATGCATATTACTTATTAATCTTGGAAGAAGGTTTATCACCTTATAATCTTTATCGGATTGCTCCAAACGAGAAAATGCATCCTTGTATTCAAGTGCAGATTCGAGCATAAGGTAAGTTGAGTTCCACCTTGTCGGAACATCATAGCTAACACCTTTGTTCCCTTGTAGTTTTAATTGACCAATTGTTGCCTCCCATCTTTGCTTTCTCACAGGTGAAGCTCGGATATACTTTACACTTTCTCTTATTTTCACTAAGACATGCTTGATCACACTCAATCCATCTTGCACAATTAAGTCTAGAATATGTGCACAACAACGGATATGAAAAACATCCCCATTCAAAAGGAGGTTTTCATCTTGACCAATTGAAACCTTAAGCTTAGATATCATAGAGTCACTGGTAGAACAATTGTCTACTGTTATAGTAGAAATCTTCTTGTCAATATTCCAATCTAATAAACACCTTAGAACAACCCTATAAAGTGTGTTTCAGCATTCGGAGAATCACCTACCATTACAAAATTAATAATTTTCTTTTGCAAATTCCACTCAGCATCAACATAATGCGCTGTCAAACATAGATACCCATCATTTTGCCCACTCGTCCACATATATGTGGTAAGACTAATTCGAGAAGCGAGACTATCAAACTGACGATAAAGCTTCTCTTTTTCAATCCTAAAAATTTCCATTATGTCATTTTTTATTGTGTTTCGCGAGACGACATAAAACAAAGGTTGCAAGTTTTTCAGAAATATCCTAAAAAACTTATGCTCAACCATGTTAAATGGGTATTCATGTTTCAGAATTGCACGAGCCAAGTCTAATCGACTTCTTTCTTGATTAAACTTCCAATTTTTTATAATGACAAACTTGTCTTGAGCATTTGCTACAGCAGACAACATATGTTGGCTAATATCTACATATATTTTCCTTGGGCATTTTGTCAAATGCCTTTTCAAATGCGTAATACCACTAGTACTCGCACCTGTAAATCGTTTGTTACAAAGGTTACAGAAAGCCCACTGCTCACCATTGTTACCTTTCACCTTCTTAAAGTTTTTCCAAATGCTTGACCTTAGCTTGCGTTCAATTGGAGAAGGGTCGACAACATTGACTTCAATTGGTTCTTGTTGAATTTCAGCCATGTTCTTCTGCAAGATATAAATTCAAAACAAAAAACCCCAAGTCACTAATACATACAAAGTCACAGAGAATTACAGATATGGAAGAAGTATTTTTGTAATTATTGAATGAAGTTTTAGATAAAGCTGTTGAGGTTCATTATTCGTTGTGTTCTACTCAAGACTTCAGGCTGTGAGTCTGACTTAAAAAGTACAATCAGCTCAATCTTCTTGATAGGCATGGTACAGAACATACTCAAATAGCATATTCAAATACCCAATGACTACAGCAAAGCCTAAATAAACAACTATACTCGTAATAGTACTTCTTCCCTGACAGGACCCTTGTGTCTCCAATTTGAATCTTCATAAATTATCATCCCCGTCTCTGGACTGCCATCACAGTGAATGACAATTCTCAATGTTCCATAATCACACCTTCTTAATTATCTGAACCTCGTCCTCATCTTCTAACTCGTGCTCCCTTCCCACTCTTTGGAGTCTATGTTTCACGCTTGAGCCCCAAACCAAGGCAAATTTAAATTGTTTAAGCATATCTTTGAACGAAGTTGAAGAAGAATACCTTGTAGGGATTGGAGAAAACAAATTTTTATTGGATAAGTTGATAATTGGTAGTGATGACTGATGAGCCTTTCTCACATCTCTTATGTATTTATAGGTGTAGTTTTTGACAATCAAATAGTTGGGTTTATTAGTATTTCTTTGATGAAGATTATTATCTTAGAATAGGAAAGGGTTTACATTGGAAGAAAAAGAAGAAGCCATCTCAATTCTCAATGTTGGCGGAGGATTCTAGACTTCTAGTTGGGTAATATTAATGGTGGCATCTTAATGGGCTAGGTTAATATATTATTTGCACTACATTATATCTAAGTTCGGGCCGGGCCCTTATTGGGTTTGAACATGGTGAGTCCAGAACCGGTCCAATAGCTTATCAGATTGGACCTGTTTCGGGTCGGACCCTACATTTCGAACATATTTTGAGGTCTAGGTCCTAAATTATCGGACTGGACTTGGTCGGGCTTCGAGCCTAGTCCGGCCCATTGACAGCCCTACCTATACTCATTCAAACTCTTTATGCTAGCTGGTTGTGTCAGCAGTATTCCTCGACTTTATAAGTTATTTCTTTTCCTGGTCCTTTTGAGCATGCAATTCGGCCTCTTTGACCATTTTCTACTTAACCTTGGCAAATCAAACTATCAAATACAATGGGGTGTAGAAATTCTAGAAAAAAGAAGAAAATAAATTGAAATTTGAAATGAAATTGCACATCAAAATAATGGAATTCTACATACATGTAAGAGATACAATCAAAAGTCCATTTCAATTAACTACACAAAACAACTAAATCAAAGACACCAAATCTTAAAACACAATAGTTATCAACTAAATCAACTCAATTCATTAAAACAATAAAGAAAATGAAATATGCAAAAAAATTGAAAAAAACTTAGCTTAGAATGCAAGGAAAAGAAAGAGAGTGATGAATAACGAAGAAAGAGATGAGGAAATCCCCAAATATAGACCATAAATGACCGTGAAAACTTGGTCACGCGAGTGTTTTTAAGTGGGAAAATATTGTTTTGCCAGCGTGAAAATCAGTTATTACTACCAGCCCAAAATTCGAAGTGGCGCCAAAAATTTCCCTACCAACCGTTAAATATTTTGGCGGGAGCAGGTAAAGAGCGAAATTCAAAAAGAAGACTTCCCTAATATTTGCCGCTATATATCCATTGGCTTCTCCGCTTAACCCCAAATGAAAAATAAGATATAAATCTCACCCATCATCTCAAAAGCCTCCTTTTTTTTTTTTTTTTTTATCTCCACCATTCAAACCAAACATTACAAAATCAGAACCTCTTTTTTCATTATTACTCCCAAACATATAAACACACACAATAATCTGAATGGATATTTCAGAAATAGCTAGAAAGCTACGTCTTTCAGATGTGAAGTTGGTTAGAAAAGCCGAGGAGCTTCGACGTCTTAGTGATATTCAATTTGATTCATCAGCTATTGGAGTTGTAAGCGACCACCCCCCTATTTATTAAAATTTTAATTTAAATGTTATTTTATTTTATGGATTTTATTCTTTGTTGTAGGGGGAGACATGTAAAGCAGTTGTTTGTTTGGAAATTGCAGCAAATAGGTTTGTCCATAAATTTTAATTTTATATTGGGGATCTGTTGTTTTATCATTTTCTTGTTAATTATATTAAATTGGTGCAGATTGCAAGTAATCTTTGATAGACAAAGTGGAATAAAGATGAGTGGGATGTCAGAAAAGGCGTATAATCGATCTTTTAATGCAATGCAGAATGGTCTTGGAGTCAAGTGAGTTTTTTTTTTTTTTTTTAGGGTTTATGGTTTTAATATTATATTTGTTGTGGTTGATTGGTTGATTTATGAAGTGAGGTGGTGTTTGTAGGACAAAGCTGGATGTAAGAGAATTGGGAATACAATTCGGTTGTGTTAGACTCATACCCATTGTGCAGAAAGGATTATCTCTGTAAGATCTGTTACCTTTTATGTCACAATTTAATTTTATCACGGAGTTTCCTTGGTGTGTTTATGTTGTAGAGTTTTATTAGATTCCTCTTTTGATAATTAGCTGTTGATAAGTTTTTGAAGTTAGTCCAACTGATTTCTAAATGGTTTGCTAGTGTTTGATGAAATGAACCTAAAAGAGAAGTGGTGCTAAGAAGTAGGACTGGTTTTGTATCTATCCACACAGTGTGTCTTGGTACTTACCATAATGCCATGTACACTTTTAGGATCAAATTCCTAGAAATGATTTCGATACTTTTGGTCAATCAATTCGGTTTGTTTGCTAGATGTTCTCTACACTGAAGCATGCCATGCTAGATGTTGTTGACCACCTTCTACTCTCACTAAATTGTTTAGCTAAATATTTTTTTCTTTGTTACTAATGCGTTGATAAAAATTTCAGCTACAAGAAGCGTTTTCTTGATGCATTGCCAGCTTCTCGTCGTGCAAGTGCGGACTTCACTAGACCTGTGTTTACTGCGGTTGCATTTTACTTGTGTGCGAAGAAGCACAAGGTTGGTGATTATGCTTGTATTTCTTATCACATTATTATTCTTATATTGTGGGATGTGTCACACAGATTGTTTACTTACTTTATCATTTGTGTACTCTTTTCGATTAGCTTAAAGTAGACAAGCTAAAGTTGATTGAGCTCTGTGGCACATCAGAATCAGAATTCACAAGTGTAAGACTTACAGTATTATGAATGTTGTTAGCTCTTCACCAATACCTAAAGTTGTTGTTTCATATGCACTATCAAGATGATCTATTTTCATAAATTGCAGGTTTCAACTTCAATGAAGGACCTTTGCTTTGATACTGTTGGTATCACGAAAGAAAAGAAGGATCCAAAGACTGTTAAAGGGCACCGAGGTGATAAACTATTCTCAGTTATGTTGTAGCCATGCTTTAACTTCTTGTATTTTGTTTATCAACTCCAGCCTTGGCTTGGAATTTTCTTATATGATTTTGCACAATAGATCTCTTCTTTAACACCTTTACCATTTTCTTAGAACTGCTGGATGCATTACCTGAAAAGAGGAAGAGGGATGAAAGTGGTGATGTATCTGAGGAATCGATTGATGATGAAGATGAACTAGAGGTAGTTTTTTTCCTGTTTATTCTTTTGAGCAAAAAATGGCATGCATTTCTTGTTCATTTGATTGAACTTGTCTAGCGATGCTAATCCCTACCCACTCCTTCACTTTATGTGCTCTCATATCATTGTAGTTGTAACATAACTAACTCCTTCAGTGATCCCTATCCCCTACAACTTCATTATTTCAATGATCCGTGTGGGCAGTGAATCAGGCAAAATGGAAAATGTGTTTATTACACTTGTTTTTTTTTTTCTAAGTAAGCAAATATTGTATTGATGAGAGTAAAAACAGAAGAGAGGAGAAGGTACATGTGTATCCTATAGTCCACTATAACAGTAGCACTACTAGGAGTTTTAGACAAATCTAAAGTAAACTTGTTGTGGAGCCTCCCATGTGGTAATCCATGGTGGTTTTACATCAAAAACTAGTTGTTCATTTGTCTGTAAGTCTGCTGCATATTTGGCCACTTTGTCTGTGGAGAAGTTTCACTCCCTCCATGTAGGTGTTATCTTGCAGTACTCTAGCTTCTCCTTACATTTATCCCATCTTTGCTTCATCCCCTATGGAAGTTGTGAGCTCCCAAAAGCATGGACTGTAGCCGCCGAATCCAATTCAACCCATAACTTCTTCCAATTTCTTTAAACTGCATATTCTGCACCTTCAAGTATAGCCAATCATTCAGCTATATAATTTGTGGCAAGGTCTATGTGTCTGCATACCACAGCAACAAAGTGACACCTACTATCCCTAAACACAATTCTATAGCCAGAAGGGCATGGGTTTCCTTGCGAAGCACCATCCACATTCATTTTAATAACATCCCCATCCGGGTGATACCATTTACAGTCCTTGAATATTGGCGCCCTTCCAAGCTTATCTCGTAACCCCTATTTCTTAAGAATCTAAGAATCATGAGCTCCTCTATTCATATAACCA
This sequence comes from Coptis chinensis, assembly GCF_015680905.1. Classification (NCBI taxonomy): domain Eukaryota; kingdom Viridiplantae; phylum Streptophyta; class Magnoliopsida; order Ranunculales; family Ranunculaceae; genus Coptis; species Coptis chinensis. Next base: position 17,341,914 of record NC_141456.1, on the reverse strand, counting down.
GTAGTTATCCAAAAAGAGTTCTGAATATAACTTCTCATCTGACATTTGCATTGGGTTATAGTGATCTTATTGTCCTCAAAAAGCCATTTATTTCTCTGCTTCCAGTTAATCACCATACCAACTAATACTGCTGCATCCCACAATTGCTTGATAAGAGGACTATGTCCTCTATTCACTTTAAGAGCATCTGACATGTTGTTGAAAGATGTATTAAAACCAAACTGACTTGCCGTCCATTCCCACAAGAGTTTAGAGTCTTTGCATTCCCACAATATATGTTGTAATGTCTCGGATACCTCACACCCCTTATAACACCTTGAAGCGATTCTAAATCCTCTCTTTTGCAGCCCTTCATCAGTAGCGGCACAATTTCTCACAAGTTTCTAGCCAGTACCCGCTATCTTTGGATGAATCCATTTGCACCACACTTTCTTGCTCTACCATGTAGTTGCATTTTTCCTTGTAATGGTCTCAAAAGCAAACTTGACAGAGAAAATTCCCTTCATATTTGGCTTCCAAATACCATGGTCCTCCCCTGCAATGGTAGGCAGTTGATTCATATTGTACCCTGCATATAGCATTAATTGCCTCAAATTAAAGGGGATTGCCCATTCACTGTTAATGATAATTTGACTAAATTTGGATCTACACCCCTTTAAATATTGTGGCAATAGCAGGAGCTTTTGTTTGATTGACTGCTCTCCAATCCACACATCTCTCCATAAATCAACCTTGTCCCCTATACCAAGAAGCCACCAAGAATTACTAGTCACTTAAAGGGAACACCCATTTAACACTAGGCCAGATTGTGGATTTAGTATAATAATCAATGAGCTCTCCATCTCTAGTAAAAAACTTTAGCTTCATGAATTTAGCATAGTCATCCTCTTTGTAAAGTATATTCCATGCCAGCTTCATTAAAAGAGCCATGTTTAGTTCTTTAAGTCTTCTAATTTTGAGACCTCCTTTTTGTGGCTTACAAACTTTTTCCCATGACACTGTAACAAGCTTCTTTGTGGCAGGGTTGCGGGTTGCCGGTCCACAAGAAATTTCTCATAATGCAATCTGCCTCTTTAATTATGCTATTTGGCCATTTGTAAACGCCCAGTAAACTGGGATGCTTGAGAGAACAGAATTGATGAGAACTTTTCTTCCTTGAAAGGAAAGTAACTTCCCCCTCCAACCTGTAATTCTCTTCTTAATCCTATCAAGTAATGGAGTAAAGACTGCTCTAGTTACCCTGCCCTTAATCAAAGGCATCTGGACCCCCAGATACTTTTCAGGAAAAACACCCACTTGAATGCCTAGGATTTGCTGTAAGTTCTGCCTTCCATCCATACTCATGCCTCCGACAAACATTCTGCTCTTGTTCTTGTTCACTGATTGTCCAGAAGATGCTCGGTATCTCTCCAATAAGTCTGCAATATTTCTCACACTCTTTGCATCCCCTTTGTTAAAAATGATCACATCATCAGCATAGAGAAGATGGGTGGGACTGGCCATGTCTTTGACAACAGTTAAAGGTTTAGTTAACCCTGTTACCCTCAAAGTATTAAGCCCTCTGCTGCTGAGAGTGTCTTCAGCCAGGGCAAAAAGGAGTGGTGATAAAGGATCACCCTGCCTCAAGCCTCTCTCCGGTGTAATATAGCCTATAGGGCCTCCATTAAGCAAAATTGGGAGTCTAGCTGAGCTTAGGAGTGCATGAACAAGCTTGTTCTAGTGATCTGAGAACCCAAACCTCTTCAGCACCTCAAATAAGAAATTCCAGCTCATGGTATCATAAGTCTGGGTAATATCGACTTTGATCGCGATGCTGCCTCCATATCTCTTTGTATCCAATTCATTCACCATTTCTGACGCGAAACCAATACTGGCTTGAGAATATCTGCCTTTAATGAAACCACTTTGCTCCTTTGGCACCAAATTCTCGATAATAGTATTGAGTCTTTGCTGCATGATTTTTGAGAAGATTTTAATGAGAAAATTGCTCATACAAATAGGTTTGTAATGAGATAACTCACTTGCACTTTTATCCTTTGGCACCAGTGTGATGAAGCTTGCATTATCCCCATTTGGAATTATTCCTTCCCTAAAGAAATATTTGACTGCTGAATTCACATCTCTCTTGATCAAATCCCAATACTTAATATAAAAGTGGCCATTACACCCGTCAGGTAGGGTAGGGAATCGGGTCAGGTAGACCTGAATTCGACCCGACCCGATTACCGAATGCATTGGGTTCGGGTCAATTTTTATATCCGTTTATGTAATCGGGTCGGATTTGGGTTCGGGTATGTTGGGTTTGGGTTCGGATTCGGATATAATTTTTGGGTTTTTTTTTTTTTTTTTTTAAAATTTTAAGTGTTATCCGATCGGGTTAGGTGGGTTCGGTCGGGTTTGGGTCGGATTCGGATATTAAATTGCGGATATAATTGAGTTCGGGTTTGGATTTGGATATTATGAAACTATTCGGATTCGGATTCGGACATAGCCATATCCGACCCGAACCCGACCTGATCCCTGCCCTACCGTCAGGGCCCGGTGAACTAGCAACATTCATCTCTGTTACTGCTAACAAAATTTCAGTGTCCGAGGGACCTGCACTGAGCATATTATTACCTGCATCGGTTACTTTATTTGGAATTAAATTGAGGAGTTCAGCATCCATGTCGACCTCTTTAAAACTGAGAAATATCTTCTTGTCTCTGCAGCAATACATCATTTTCTGTCTTTAACTCCATAATAAAGGACTTTGTTTGTTTGATTTGGCAAATCCTGTGAAAGTACGCAGAATTTTTCTCATTATCATTTAACCAAGATACCTTGCTTTTCATCTTCCAAAAAGAACTTTGTCTTCATAGCTTGCAACAAGCTCTCCTCTTTTTCTTCCATTTCAGTTACATGCAGTTCATTTAAGGGATCAGAATCCGCATCAGCTTGAGCTAGTTCTAAAAGTGCCTGAGCCTTAATAACACCCTGCTCAATATCACCAAAAACATTCCACATCTTAAGAGCCTCTTTCATCATTTTTAGTTTCTTACTAAATCTGAAGATGGGGGTACCCTCAACATAATGAGGCCAACTGATTCTCATGAAGTCCATGAAGTCCCGATGTTCAGTCTAGGCTTGATTGAATCTAAAAGGTACATTGTAGGGCTTAGGAATGTGTACCACAGCCCCCAGCAAGGGGGCATGATCTGAACCTTCCCTTGTACCTACTCTGTATCTCCACCCTTCAAACTTCTGAGTCCATGCTTGATTGTAGAAAGCTTTGTCCAATCTAGCAAGTATTCTATTATGTCCATGCTGATTATTACACCATGTATAATTCAAACCCACATGATCACTTTGCTGCAAATCACAGGCGTTAAACCAATTCAAAAAATATGCAGTAGCAGTTCTTCTTGGAGGAAGACAACCTTTTTTCTCATCATTCTGCAAGACCGTATTGAAATCCCCAATCACCAACCAAGGTGAATCAGGCTTGAAAGTCTCAAGTTCACTCCAAAGTATTCTTCTATTCACCATTAAGCTAGCTGCATGGACTGCGGCACCACACAATCCTCTACTAGCACCGATACTTGCTGGGGAGACGCATGTATCAGGCTTACATTGATCCCTCTTCGCTACAAAACCCATAAGTTCCCTTTTCTGAGACTTGTGTCATTATGGAAAAACTGGTAATCTAAAGCAACAAGACCTAAAGTCAAGACTGTATCACTACAGGGTCTCACCTTTGGTTCAGCTATACAAAGAACTTCAGGATTAAATTTTTGCAAAAAGCCTTTAATTCTTGAAATAGTACTATCTTTACTAATACCTCTCACATTCCAAAAGATGATCTTCATTAATTGGAGGGGTGGGATTTTTTTTGAACCTGCACTCTTGACCTAGTACCACCAGGTGGAGAGATAGGTTGTGCTTTGTACTTGGTCGTCTGTGGCTTCTGGTTAGCTGAGACAGATGCATTCTCTGCCATCCTAGTAGTCACCAACACCACCTCTCTATCCACAGGTGAATGAAGGGGGGACTCCAAGACTGCGACATCATGAATTAAACTCTGAAAAAGATTACTAACCATTAGAGGATCCTTAGTAACTGGAAGGTTTTCAGTCACCTCAATGTGGTCCACCACAGAGTCAGTTGCACCTAGTGCTAGCACTACATCTGTTAGTGATTCTCCTTCAATGCCATCTGCTTCACTCTCTAGTAGAACTGAAACTGTTTCCACTTGTGCATCACGGTAAATTTCTAGATGGTTGTCTCCTGCATCAATCACTTCCAACTGAGCAGCAGCCACCAACTCAGTATCTAGCACAGCAAAGGAGCTTTGCCAGGGTGTTTCAGCGTTCACACTAGCTGAAACAACTGCTACTACAGCCAGGTCTTGCTCATTGTTATCAACATTCATTAGTTCTTGATTTCCCTGGTCCGCATCAATTATTTCTATTACCCCTCCATCAGCAGCATAAGTTGTGTCAGATTCTGGGTTGTTATCTTGCTCCTTCCCCACTTGTTCATTATTAGGATCTTGGGCTTCATTCATCGCATTGTTCGTATCTGCAGTTCCTGCACCATCTTTGTTTTTCTTTTTCCACCTTTTCTTCTGATTTTTTGACATTGTTTCTACATTTGATGGCTTCTCTATATTCTCAGTACTCGTTTGCTCTTTGTCTTTGTTGGTAGCTAAATCATCTTTTAGAGCATAGTACTCTGCCACTAAGTGTCCAACTGATTTGCAGTGATTGCAAAACTTTGGTGTTCTTCCCAAGTCAACTGTTTGCCAAAAACCAACATTAAACTTCTTTGATTCAACCCATATTTGATCTGGGATCTTCTCTGCTAAGTCCATATCCACCAGAACGCTAGCAAAGTATCCAAGTTCCCGTTTTGCTGTTGTTTGATCCACATGAATAGGCCTACCAACTGCTTTACCCATAGCTAGAATATTACGAACTTCCCAGTACTCCATACTCAATCCAGGGAAGCGTACCCACACCAAAGCATGCGATTGCTTCTCTTTTTTCAGTAGAGAAGTTTGGAGATCATTTACTGAGTCTAAGAACATGTTTGTCGACCACCCAAGTTCCTTGATCCCATACCTTCAGGTAGTCTGTTTCAGCAGAGAATCTAAACATAATATAACCCCTTCCAAGCGGTGTCATCTGCCATTCCCCTGTTGGGTTCCAAAGCTGTGAGACTACCTCTTTCAGTCTGTCAGGTTTCACTTGCTTCAGATCTAAGCGCCCAACCAACGAAAACTTACAATATTGCAAGCCTTTTTCGATTTCATCATCAATAAGTGCAATAGTTGGGTATTCACCTTGTTTACCAGGAGTTGGCAGTGAAGATGTTTCGATATGCCGTCCATACTTTGGCTTTGCTGCATTTGCATAGGAATTCTTGCCATTACCAGCACGTTGTGGTTGTAGTGGTTCTCGCGAGATCCCTTGCTGCGTTGTATCTTGAGCAATTTGTTGAGCAGTTTCTGTTACTACTTGAATGCTAGCTCGATCATTTTCATCGAGGAATCCCCATGGACAAAAGATAAGTTTTTCTTGATTACCTGAACTAGTAGAAGCCGAATCCATAGTTGGATTTAGTCGGAGAAAAAGGATTTGGCCGGACAAACCTGCTCGTAGAGCAAGTTTTCCCACCAATATTCAAACCTTATTTATCCGAACTTTTAACTATAACGGGAAATTTAAATGTAGAAGTACTAAAATACCCTCCTAAGTGCAACATCTCCCAAAAAGTAGCTCTACTTGTTTGACTGTATTTGGTTGTTTGTCAAACCGTTTAGCATTTTAGGTGGAGCTGCCTAGTTTGTGTCACACTTTTAGATACTTGACAAAGAAGTCTCTCAATCTAAGTCAGATGCACTCTATATTTTAACTGCAACTAATATTTCTGGTTTAAGCCATCCTTAATCGTACAGTCTTACAGATACATTTTAACCCTACCAATGTTTATATCTGGATATTGAGCCTCCTGCTTCCATATGTTATCGTTTTCATATTTAACTATAATTAGTTCACTGATCCTGATCCCTAAAGCTAATAGTAACCAAATTTAAGCTTCAAAGAAATCATGATAAAACAACTTACGTGAAAAGCCTATCCTTTCCTTGACTGTATGTTACAAACTTACAACTATGTTTGGTACATGGATAAGGGTACCCAGAGTATCCTTCCAACTTCGTAGATTCTCCCTTCTTACTATTTAAGAGAATCGCTTGGTGAATGGTGAGCAATATCTTTTTCCCTGTTGATTTTCATATGTCAGTGTTTAAGTTAACATGCTTTAAATATCGCTCATACTGTTTGACTGATTTTGAGTACTAATGAGATGGGATGTCCTGCAGATACCAAGCTATAAGAGGCACAAACATAAGGAGAAACTTGCTTATGATAGCTGGAAATCTTCTGTGGTTGCCTCCAACAACCAAAGCAAGACAGGTATATTTGCAACATATGTTCTTCAATTTTTTTTTTCGGCTACAGATGCATCAAACTCAATAGTCATTTTCATTATCTTATATAAGTTATTACTAATCTTTTTCTTACCAGCTCTTGACAAGCCAAAGAAGCAAGCTCGTCTCAACTTTGTTAAGAATGGCCCTGAGACATTGTCTTTAAAAGCTTCATAAGTTGACATCTGTTCCTTCATTCACTCTCAAAACTATATGGTGGAATTCTATCCAACGACCAATCTAAATTATGCCTTTTCAAAAGACTACAGTAAATAAGTGTACTGTAACTTCTGGGAATGGATGTTCATCGAAAAAAAAAAACAAAAAAAGTGTACTGTAACTTCATTGTGTTATCATATTCTTATAGCTCATACCTCTATTTTGTGTTCACACTGATTGGACCATGAGATATAAATTGACAGTTTTTATTTCCAATCAGAATAGGCTGATTTTTTTTAGAACTTGATCAAACGGTATTATGAAGGCCTTGTGTGGCCAATACTCGAATCTGATGTGTTTCTGGGACACCACAAGATGAGTCATGAGTATACTGGAAGTTATCGATTTTAATCAGTGAATTAGCCTTCCTTGCGTCGTGTAGATTGTAAGCAAGAGCTGTCCTACTGATTCATTTTTCTCTATGGGAGAAAGTTTGGTTTTCACTGACAAAAACAAGAAGAAAGTTTTGCTATCGCAGTATCGAGAAAACATTCGCTCCTAAGCGCTTGGAGCGGAAATTCTCCTAATCACCTATCCACTGCATATATCCACTATCTATTTTAGTTAGTGATTAATTCTAATTAATTAAAATCTAAATAAATATTTATTTGATTTTCTCTCCAAATCATTATATATTTTTTTCCACAAATCTTTGATTTTTTTGTGTTTCCATAAGCAAAAAGAAAATAAATTATTAACTAAAATTTAAATTTAAAAATTTGCAAATAAACTTTAAATTTTGTGTTGTAGATTTTTAAAGGGGTTTAATTTTATTTTGTATTAGCTATTGTCGTCAATATTTTGGCTTGTAATAAAGTAGCAATTTGTAATTGCATTTACGTTTCTTTAAGAATAATTATAAATTTTACTAGAATTTAACCTGTGGCTACGCTACTCGAGTCATTATGGGTAAATTTAGCAAAATAAAATCGTGTCAATTTATTATTTTAACCTCAATTTTATTGGAAAAAAATCAAAAGTGTTTCCACTATTTTTTTACATTTAAATTGAACTTTTGTGAAACATACATACTCAATTTCACACGGCAATATGCCCATAAAAGTGATGCACCCACAGGTGCTTCAAATTCTATGAGTAAATATGTCTTACGCCAACAAAACCTGAATAGTTGTTAAGTTCTTTTATAAGAATTAGAAAAATAAATAAAAGGTCAATAGCAAACTCCTATAATCCAAGGTCTATATTGCTATCTAGAAATTGGGCTCTAGACACTTTCTTTAGTGTGTTTTTTGTCTAGAGAAAGACCAATATTATCTTTTGATTCTACTCCAATTTTAACAACACGTCACTTTTTGGTGTATTAACGGTTTTTAAAACTTCTTATTTATGTTTTTTACCCTTTTATTTGTAACTGCCAATTTCTTCCACAAATAAATAATACAAAAATTTAATGTGTGCAGGCTGTACGTGTGTGTGTCAATCGAGGCCACTCATCAGGCAAGGGTGCGTGTGTATTGCTCCAAGATGTACTGCAATCAAATAATACAATTGTCTTATAAAAAAAAATCATTTGTCTTTTCACAATTTCACAATTTGAATTACATCGCTTAAACATGCTATTCAAAATTATCAGAGATGCATTTTAAATTGTTAAAGCTGTATTGAAATTAGTTGTAATCAACATACATTTTTTCCGTTTTTAAAGTTGATGTTTTCCACATTGTTTTGGTCTCTCCAGAAATTCATCTCACTTTTAATTGGAATTTTGTAGATTTCGGATGAATTTTAGTTATTTTGATTAACCCACTACTATTTTGGTAACTAATTTAGTATGTAGTTTTTTTTTTGTTGGTAGTTAGCTTCTTTAGTTGGGACTAATAAAAGAAGTTGAAATTGTAAAAGTCAGTCTGAAATTTGAGACAGATGTCAAATTTCAGTTTTTATGGAGGAAAAACAAAAAAAAAGTTCGCTATTTCTTCTGAACTTAAAAAATTTGCGTATGTATACCTATACCCAATTTCGCTATCAATAAGAACCTAAAGCTCAAGGGTTATACAAACACTGTTGGAGCACTATTATGCTCTTAGTGAGAACTTGTCGCACATGTGTATACTTAGAGTGAACATTGAAGCATACCCCATCCGCATCGTTAAGCAATCAAATGCAATTTTCGCCAATGACAATCTTCTTGAGAGAAATTTTGTGGGTCTTTTGGCTTACTTGTTTTAATCTTGCTAAATACATACCAAAATTAGTTTATTCATGAGTACATAATTATTATCATCAATAGTTCTGCAGATAGTCCTGCGGTAGAACATGCTTTGATCAAACAACTAAGATCCCAAATTGATATCAAATGTTTCCTGTTAAAGGACATGTCTGCAAGTCTACAATCTAATGGACTGCCAAACGAAGTGTCAACAGCCAACAACAAAAGCAGTAACTAATATGAACTGCTAAAGTAACAAAAACTCAAGTTTTCTTGATTTTGTCAACATCAAAAGTTCGAAGACAGTAGCTAAATGAATTCAATACATCTAATTAATCACGTCCATTACACAATTACTACAAAAATGCATAAGAGATCATATGTAAGATGCATTACAAATTATGCCATTACATTGAACAAACAAAGATATTTCAAATGACCAATATAGAGCCCATGGAGCTTCAAATAGGCCCAATTAAAACATGGCTATTGTAAACAAATTTATAAGTCTGCTACTCAAAGATACTATTGTACTGGGAATAGTTCGATCTGCCACTCAAAGATACCACTGGGAATAGGTTTGCTACTCAAATGAACTTCCAAAATTTGCTCTTAATGCCTATAATACCCAATTTGCAAACTTTAATGGGTGGGAAATTTGTCAGTTGCCAAAATATTGTTGTCTTTATTTCCTTCGTTGGATAGTTCTTGCATAAATATAATAATAGTGAAAGTCATAGATCCATTAATAAGTAAAAACAAAATGGATCCTTGCTAAATCCAGCATATATGCTACCAACACTACTGCGTAAGAAGCTAAAGACAGCTCACAACCAATGCTCAAGACAACATGGGGCAGTTTAGTAGCTAGCTATTAAGAAGTGAGCCCAATTGACAATGAAATCTGAACTTTTGTAGCCACTTCTTGCAACTAAATCTTAATCACAAAGCCATAGCCAACCTTTCACAATGCAATGATGAAAATATAATATTTTGTCAATCCGTCTACGTTCGTTAGACAATCCAAGGATATAAACCATTAGCTTCCAAACTTCTGGCCCAAATATGCAACTCAATTGTATATGGTGAAGAGGGTGCTTTCTTTCCTACCTTTATCTACTTGTTCCGATCTTAGTGTGAGGTAGTCTTCATGTGTAACATTTTCAAAATGTTGGTTTTAATTCAACCCACAGTTCTTTATACCTGGATTTAACATAATTAATAACTGTCAAATGATAACTAAATTCATATACAGTGAGGTACGATTATGAAGTCTTAATAAGTGCACACAAAGTCACAATACAAAGAAGCCAAAAACATCCAAGAAACTACAGCCTCAATATAAAAATTTATCGAAACTAAAATATCATATTATAAATTATGAGGATTCAAAAATCTGATAAGAAGAGAGGATAATGATCCTCGATACTCGAGTGATGATATGATAAGAAGTAGAAGTTCTACTTGTGCCTTGACTTATACTCTTTTGGTTGTTGTTGCATCCTTGACCATGCACTTATGCAACACAATAAACATGGAAAATGAGTCCAACACAAACATTTGGGATTGGGAAACGATACATTCTTCTGCATTTAGTCTCCCACTCAACACGTCTTTACAACTACAAAATGCACAAAATGAAGCATACATCTACAAACAAATAAGACATAGCCTTCCAAATATAAATAGTGAAAAATAACTTTTCCACTGACTTACTTGCTTCCATTATAGCTAATTCTTCACTTTTACATTTTCTTGTAACTCAGACACGTTCTTAGTCATGTTGACTAAAAAAGTTCTCATTCAACAATACGTAAACCTTCCATTGATTAGTTCAATCTTACAAAAGAAGTGTTGAAGTCTCTGCACTTTGTACATATCGAAATGAATGTAGATTCTTTGTTGTTTTGTGCATAGAAATAAACTTGAACAATTAGAAGGAAATGATGTTAAAATGTACTTGCCTTCACAACTGTCGTTTAATCCCGAGGAATCTTATTCAATAGAAAAGATTTATTCACGTATCAATGGATTTTACCGAAATCACATCCCGCCAAAATCCAAATTGAGTGTTAAAGGCATAGTTTTCGTTACGCCCATAAAACTATGCACTGAACCACTATTGATAGGGTTATATACTAAAAACATTTCTTTTGTATTAACTCTAATTCTTTATTTTTTGAATGAGAATCATATGGGCAAATGTTATACATATTATATATGTTATTAGTTATATGCATGCGTCTAATACTTTATGTTGTAGATGATATGATGTGTGGTGACACACAGAATATCATATCATTAGTAATTTATAAAGTATAAGTAAACGTTCACAACCTAGATGGATTTGGACAAACCATTGGTACGGTTGTAGTATAATCTGGTATTAGTCTATCTTGACTACAAGATTACACTAGTACACTTTGTGTGTATTGAACAGGACCAAGTGAGGTTGTTTCTCTTTATACTTACTATATAAGAGAACAAACACCTCTGTTATTATGGATGCTTGTCCTCTTAATCCGGATATAATAACAGGCACGCACTTACGTGCATTGTGTATTGCTTTAAATCATCAATGAGTGAGATTCATTTGTGAATCAACAAACTCGATGGATTGGGTAATGACATTGTATGTAAGGTGTGCTGTTGATTATAGAAGGAATCCGTGACCCGCAGGAAGTCGGGTTGATGATGTCCCCTTGAAGAGCTCATAAGGATTGTCATGTAAACCTTGCAGGTGGATTTAATCCGACATGACAATGAGGTTGAGTGGTACTACTCAAAGACATAAGAAGTTGATTAATGTAGTTGTCAGTAATTTGACTTAATCAATGGACATTCGATATCTTAAACACGGGGAGATCAACAAGTATATAATATGGAGCCCATAAACGTAACACATAATTTGGGATTAGGGAGGTAGTGCAACAATAGTCTTTAGTGAAATAAACTATTTGTTGACGGACTTGGGCCGTGTGTAGGGGTGCAAGTGGATATCCAAATATTCGAATCCGATTCAAATTTGTATTCGAAAAATCGGATATTATCCAAAAATTTTGGATATCGGATTTGGATTCGGATAATTTTTTATGTCCGAACTGGTTTCGGATACGGATTCGGATACTGCCATATCCGCATCCAAAAATATCCGATCCGATTTAAAAAATTAATAATTATTATATATAATTAATTAATTAATTTATTATTGTATAAAATATTATATAAAATCATAAACTAATAATATAAAACTATAATAACAAAATAATAATAATAAATGACAAATAAATATATTTATAGTAGTTTTATAATGGTAAAATGAATTATTCAAAACAAATAAATTTTTAATTAATATTAATTTTCGGATCGGATATTATCCGATATCCGATTCGAATATCCGAAATTGGATTCAGATAATTTTTTTAATATTTGTCGGATTCAGATTCAGATTCGGATATCGGTATAAATTTTCTGATTCGGATATTCTGAAAGAAGTAGGGTTTTTTTATTTTATTTATTTTTTTATTATTATTTTTTTTCGGTAACTAAAAGTGATTTGTTTATTGGTAACTACTAGTTTTCAAACCTGTCCTACGAACAGGTGCCGATATATTAAATTATTATGATAAATATTAACAACTATGCTGAGCTACGAGATATAAATATTATATTGATCACCCATCCAAATTTTTTGCAGCGTAAAATTTCCACACTCCGTAAAAAGAACGAACCTATTTCGATTTTTTTTTTGTCAATTCATATAAAAATTTGATAAAACTTTTGTGAGAATGCCTAATGAGGCGAGAATTATATTGAAGCTACTTGAATAGCAAGTCATTCCCGATCATATAAAAAATGATATGATAAACACCATTTTAACTACAAAATAGTACTTGTCGAGACATTCCCACTCCTATAATATATAACTATGTTTTGAGCTTAGTTCAATGCATTTGCATCCACTTTTCAATTTTCTATTAATTATTCTTTGAGGTTAATTCAATACAGTTCCATCCAATTTTCGATTTTCTGTTAAATATTTTTTGAAGTTATTTCGATGCATTTGCAACCAGTTATCTATTTTCGGTTAATTTTTCTTTGATGTTAGTTCCACGCAGTTGCACCCAGTTTTTGACTTCCCATTAATTATTCTTTGAGGTTAGTTCTCGATGTACTTGCATATAGTTTTCGATTTCCCATTATTTATTATTTGAGGTTAGTTCAATGCATTTGCATTTAGTTTTCGATTTTCCGTTAATTATTTTTTGAGGTTAAATCTATGCAGTTGCATCCAATTTTTAATTTCACGTTAATTATTCTTTGAGATTATTTCGATGCATTTGCATTAATTTCTAATTTTTCCGTTAATTATTCTTTGAGGTTAGTTCTATGCAGTTGCATTCAGTTCCCGATTTCATGTTAATTATTATTTGCTATTAGTTCCTTGCAGTTGCATCCAATTTCTGATTTCCAGTTAATAATTCTTTGAGGTTAGTTCAATATTGTTGTATCCAATTTCCGGTTTCTCGTTAATTATACTATGAGGTTAGTTCGATATGATACAGTTGAATCCAATTATTAATTTCACGTTAATTATTCTTTGAGGCTAGTTTCATACATTTGCATGTAGTTTCTGATTTCCCATTATTTATTCTTTGAGGTATGGTTAGTTCAATAGTTTCCAAGTTCTTGTTTATTCTATGAGGTCAGCTCAACACAATTGCATCCAATTGTTTATTTCACATTAAATATTCTATGAGGTTAGTTCTATGCATTTGCATTCTGTTTCTGATTTTCCGTTAATTATTCTTTGAGGTTAGTTCGATCAATGCATGTGTGTCCAATTTATGATTTCACTCTAATTATTCTTTAAGGCTAGTTTCATGCATTTGCATCCTGTTTCTGATGTTAGTTCAATGCAATTGCATCGAATTTATGATTTTCTGTTAATTATTCTTCGAGGTTAGTTACATGTAGTTGCATCCAGTTTCCAAGTGTGTATTTTTTTAGGTTAGTTCAATGAATTTACATCCAATTCCCAATTTATTGTTAATTATTCTTTGAGGTTACTTTCTCAAAATTGTAACCAGTTTCCGATTTTCCGTTAACAATTCATTGAGGTTAGTTCAATGTTGTTGCATCCAGTGACCGATATCTCGTTAATTATACTATGAGGCTAGTTCGATACAATTGCATCCAATTGTTGATTACGCGTTAATTATTCTTTGATGCTAGTTTTATGCATTTGCATATAGTTTTTGATTTTCCGTTAATTACTTTTTGAGGTTAGTTCAATGCAATTGTTTCTAGATTTGATTGCTTTGTTTTGTGATTTCCCATTAATTATACTTTGAGGTAAGTTTAATGCATTTGCATCCAATTTACGATTTCCCGTTAATTTTTTTTGAGGTTAATTAGTTTCATGGAGTTGCATCCGTTTTCGATTTCATGTTAATTATTCGATCTCTGATGTTAGTTTCATGTAGTTGCATCTAAATTCTAGTTAACTATTCTTTGAGGTTAGCACGATTTAGTTGCATTCAGTTTCTGATTTTTCGTTAATTATTCTTTGAGGTTAGTTCAATGTATTTGCTCTCAGTTTCCGATTTTCCCTTAATTAATTTATGACGGTAGTTAAATGCAATTGCATCCAATTTTCGATTTTCCATTAATTATTCTAAGGTTTGTTCAATGCAGTTGCATCCACTTTACGATTTCCCATTAACTTTTTTTTAGGTTAGTTCAATGCATTTGCATCGAGTTTTTGATTTTCTGTTAATTATTTTTTTAGGCCAGTTCAATGCATTTGCATCCTGTTGTCTATTTCCCGCAATTTATTATTCTCTGAGGTTAGTTCAATGCAGTTGTTTTATGTTTCTGATTTCCCATTAATTATTATTTGAAGTTAGTTCAATGCATGTGTATCCAGTTGCCGATTTCGCATTAATTATTCTTTAAGGTTAGTTTGTTTCGATGAACTTGCATATAGTTTTCGATTTCCCGTTATTTATTATTTGAGGTTAGTTTAATGTATTTGCATTCAGTTTTCGATTTCCCGTTAATTATTCTTCGAGGTTAAATCTATGCAGTTGCATCCAATTTTTAATTTCATGTTAATTATTCTTTGAGGTTATTTCGATGCATTTGCATCCATTTCCAATTTTCCGTTAATTATTCTTTGAGGTTAGTTCCAAGTAGTTGCATCCAGTTTCCGATTTTATGTTAACTATTCTTTTGGGTCAGTTTATTGCAGTTGCATCTAATTTATGATTTCCCGTTAATAATTTTTTGAGGTTAGTTCAATGTTGTTGTATCCAGTTTCCGATTTCTCGTTAATTATACTATGAGGTTAGTTCGATATAATGCAGTTGCATCCAATTATTAATTTGAGGTTAATTACTCTTTGAGGCTAGTTCTATGCAATTGCATGTAGTTTCTGATTTCCCGTTATATATTCTTTGAGGTATGGTTAGTTCAATAGTTTACGAGTTCTTGTTTATTCTATAAGGTCAGCTCAACACAATTGCATCCAATTATTTATTTCCCGTTAAATAGTCTATGCGGTTAGTTCTATGCATTTGCATTCTATTTCTTATTTTTCTTTAATTATTCTTTGAGGTTAGTTCGATCAATGTATTTGTGTCCAGTTTATGATTTTACTTTAATTATTTTCTGAGGCTAGTTCAATGCAGTTGCATCATGTTTCTGATTTCCCGTTAATTATTCTCTGAGGTTAGTTCAATGCATTTGTATCCAGTTGCCGATTTCGCATTAATTATTCTTTAAGGTTAGTTTGTTTCGATGTATTTACATCGAGTTTTCGATTTCTCGTTAATTATTCGTTGAGGTTAGTTCAATGCATTTGTATCCAGTTTATGATTTCTCGTTAATTATTCTTTGTGGTTTGGTAAATGCACCAGTTTCCAATTGCGCGTTAAAAATTGTTTGAGGTTAGTTCAACATTTGTAGCAAGTTTCCGATTTCCCCTTAATTATCTAAGGTTGTGTGTAATACAGACTTCTATTGATTCTTATGTAGTGTCTTTGCAAGCATGGCATTAAAAAATAAATAATTAAAATTAAATTAAATTAAACATGATTCGCTATATGGTATATATCATCAAAGAGACAAAATTATATATGTTACGATAAAAACATAAATCCAAATTAGAAGGTTTCCGTTAGGCTTTTTTGTGGTTTACAATATTTAATCACATTGGAAATGGAAACGCATTAGTCTTGAGGCTTTTAGAGATATCTCAAATATTAACGTGCCTTGACCATACCGTGGTAGCAAAATTGAATAGTTGGTAAGAATTACATCTCGTGAACAGTTGGAGAATCAAGTTGTTAAGCAAATATATTTTATAGAATATGAAGTATAATTTTATTTTCTTAATTACATTTACATTTGAGTGTTTATAATGGAGGAAAAGAAAAAACGTGAGAAAAAGCATGTGATAGTGTTTTTCCACATTTGTCTCCTTTTTTTTGCGGTAATAATGTTTGGTTTTTTTGGGAGCATATGTAAACTTCCAATTTTCTATCCTATTTTCCCTTAATTAGGCAAAGTGTTTTTACAAAAGTTGGAGTCTCTATGAAGGCTAAAAAAAATAGAGCGGATATAGCTATAATATATATCTCGGTAATAATGTTTGGTTTTTTTTTGGAGTATAAGTAAACTTTCAATTTTCTCTCCCATTTCCCCATAATTAGGCAAAGTGTTTTATAAAAGTTGGAATCTCTATAAAGGCTCCAAAAAATAGAGCCAAGAGGGTATAACTATAATATATATCTTTTTTTTTTCAGTAATAATATTTGGTTTTTTTTGGAGTATACGTAAACTTCAAATTTTCTCTCTCCTATTTTCCCAGGGCAAAGTGTTTTACAAAAGTTGGAGTCTATATGAAGGCTCCAAAAAATAGAACCAAGAGAGTATAGATATAATATATATCTCCTTTTTTTTTGGTAATAATGTTTGGTTTTTTTCGGAGTATACGTAAACTTCCAATTTTTTCTCATATTTTTCCGTAATCAGGCAAAGTGTTTTACAAAAGTTGAAGTCTCTATGAAGACTCCAAAAATAGAGCCTAGAGAGTATAGCTATAATATATATCTAAGGAAAAGTGATTTTAAGAAAAAAGAGAGATTGACCCAGGATTCTTATTTCCTAATTTCGTGGGTATTAGTAAGTGTTATAATTATCGTAGATCATCCCAAAACTAAAAGTGATTTGTTTATTAGTAACTAAAAGTGATTTGAAGAAAAAAGAGAGATTGGCCCGATAAAAGATTCTTATTCTTATTTCCTAATTTTGTGGGTATTAGTAAGTATTATAATTACCGTTAGATCATCCCAAAACTGTTTTCTCCCTGACCGCTTGATATAAATACATAAAAACCCAAGCTGCTTTATTATATAGAGGATTCATAACACCATGAGAATACTCTCCGAAGAGTTTGTCGATAAGAAGACTATGATGATTAATATCATCAGTCCATTAGAATTTAGATAACTTTAAATAAATTTAGATAAGTTAGAATTTAAATAAGTTAGATAAGTTAGATAAATTTCATAAATTCTAGATAAGCTAGTAGTAATTTATTTGAGTACGTTTTCATAAAGATTGTTTCCTAATTAGAATCAACTTACTTTTTAATTGTGCTAGTCTACCATCAGATGTACTAACTGTATTAACTATTAGCCATCCGATGTAGGCTTCACACAAACCACTTAAAAACCAAGCTGACTTTAAATAAATTTAGATAAGTTAGAATTTAAATAAGTTAGATAAGTTAGATAAATTTCATAAATTCTAGATAAGTTAGTAGTATGTAATTTCTTTGAGTACGTTTTCATTAAGATTGTTTCCTAATTAGAATTAACTTACTCTTTAATTGTGCCAGTCTACCATCAGATGTACTAATTGCATTAACTATTAACCATCCGATGTAGGCTTCACACAAACTACTTAAAAACCAAGCTATTTTATTATATAGATTTAAGAGTTTTTTTTTTTCATAAATATTAGTGCAGCTTTCAATTTATTATATAATAATAATAATTATTTATTATATAAAAAATAGAATGATTTGGAGAGAAAATAAAATAAATACTTAATTAGATTTTAATTAACTAGAATTAATTAATAGTTAAAAGGGATGGGTTATAGGGACATATTTTATCTTAACACGAAAACAAACTCAAAATCGTTAGGGCATTTATAAGTTTTGGATTAAGTTAATTTTTTGTAGATATGATTTCCTAACTATTTTAAACATTCTCACAAATAATAATAATAATAAAAAATCTAAACTTGCCAAATATAATATAAAAAATGGTGAAAATGAACGGTCTACAATTAGCCAAATTTTGTAAATTGTTAATTACATTTGGCAAGTTTGGATTTTTTATTTTATTTTTTTTGATTATTTGTGACAATGTTTAGAATAGTTATAAGATCATATCTACAAAAAATTAGCCTAATCCAAAACTTATAAATATCCTAACGATTTTGAGTTTGTCTACGTATTAAGATAAAACTAGATTTTTGAACCCGTTCAACGAACGGGGATAGTTTTATAAGATTTTTTTTTTCTATTTTATTATTATGTATAAATTTTTTTTACTTTAAAAGTATATTAAAATTGCATGCAATCAAATTTTATCGCTTAGGCCCATAGTGCCAAATTTTACTTCAAAAGTATATTAAAATTGCATACAGTCCAATTTTATCGCTTAGGCCCATAGCGTTATAGTGCATCTTAAAAATATCCCATAATAAAGTCTGTTAACCCATTTAATTGTGGTTGAGTTTAATTTTTGAATGAAAATGTGTCCTTGGTCAGAGTATTATTTATTAAGAACTTTTTATTGATGTATAAACTTGTACTTACTGAATCGTTAAGTTGTGATGGAAGAAGATTCAAAGAATTGGAATGATAAAATTCGTATTAACCGAACTATTATTTATCAACGTATGTGGAATTTATAGTTAAAATATTACAAACAGGTCTGCAACTTTACATAATGTTGTTTGAATATGGTTTAACATTGTTTGAACAAAGTGTTAGAGTGTATTTTGTATTTATGAATAGTGTATCGAGGGAAAAAAATATACGAATGTCAAAAGATGAAAGTCTTCTAAATATGTATATATTTTACGAAAGCCCAAACTTTGGCCCATAGTCCATTAATTCGTTGGAGTTTTGTGATGGTGTAGGTATCTAAACATTGAGTTGTCCATAAAATCGTTTTGGTCTCATTGTTTATTTTAAAATAAAAACCTAATGCATTTTTTTTTAAAAGGAGTAGTGTTACACGGACTTACTTTTTAAACATACTATTACAACTGACTATTTGGATAATGTTGGTTTGCATTACAATACACGCGGATATGTGTCTCTATGTAAATCAATGATTAGGACTTTTGACACATCAATAGATATAAATAGTAGTTCAAAATGTTAAATAAGTTGGTTGGTGTAACATTACTGCTTTGAAAATAAGGCAAATTGTAAACACTTGTCTATAAGCTTTGAAATGGGCTATGTTATTTTGGTTTGGTCTCTACTTATTTTCAATTTTGTTTTTTTAGTTTATTTCGTTTATTTGACTTGTTATTAGAAGACCACGTGTACAGGATCTATTATTTATGTCCTTATAACAAAAAAGCGGAAGTTCTGACGTTTGAAGTTTGTTTGGGTGGAAGTGTAGAAGTTCTTCCCTCATCGTTCCTTACACCTCCAACCACAAACCCATTTCCCCTAAACTCATAGTCCTCGCTCTTTGCTCTTTTGGTTTCATATTCACTGTATTCATACTTATCTATTACCGTAGACGCCATGGATGGGTAAGTTGTTTTAGTCAAATTTTGTTTTAGTCTAATTGCTTAAGATACTTAAGAGACAAAGTAGGATGAGTTGTACATGTGCATGTGTTGGGGACTTAGGTGTTCCGAACTACATGAAGGTGAGTCCGGATAGCGTATAGTCTTCTATTCATGTGTATATAAATCAATTATCAAGTTTAAGTGTACTTATTTTACTTGTAAATAGTTAAGAATGTTGTCCCTTATCATTACACCAAATTACATTTAACTAATATTTTGTCTAATTTAATATGTTTACTTTGTTTTGAAGGATATGTGCTTGCAGTTTAATAAGTTTAATTGATTCTAGGTGTCTAGGTTATCGTGAAGATGATTTAGTCATTTTAAGGGAAATTGTTAGTTGTCATATGGCAACAAAAAAAGCATGTGAATGTGTTAAATATATGGAAAATTGGAAGAATCATTTTATTACCAAGAAGGGAGATATAGCGGGTTTTTCTAGGGAAGTGAAAACCAAAGTTGAGTGTATGACGGTATTATAAAAAATTTGCATTCATTTGTATTCTAGTGGGGTTTTCTTGTATGTAGTTCAATTGAAAATATTTACATCTAAATATTCCAACAGTGCGGTGTAGTCCTTTGCCTAGTAGGCCTGTTACCATTTATTTATGTATGTAGGAATTCTATTGTGTGTGAGATTCCTAGCGGTTTGTCTACCTGCAGTGTTTTCCATTCCATATTTTCACTCACTTTTCTTAGGTGTTTAGAGCATCTTCCATATTAAGCCAAGTATCATGTTATGTACACATTTTCGAAAGCATTCCAGACCAAGTTACTTCTAGCCACATCATTGGCCAAGTAACGTATTACGTACACATTTTTTAAAGCATTCCAGTCCAAGTTACTTCTAGCCACTGCATTGTCGCACAATAATTTCATATGCATGGTAGGAGAGTGGCCTCTGACCATGTTGTTTATTGTATGTGTTTTTTTTTCACAAAGGTATCTCGATCAGGGGGTGATCTCTCCCAATATACCTGAACTACTTGACCAAAAAAAATATATATAAGGTACTATACGAATCTACTTTCGAGAGTTGTAGCTAGTGTTGTTGCGTGCCAAGCATTTTTCTGAGATTACCAATTAAACGGAAACAATTAGTCAAAAGGATATCGTGTCAGAATTAAGTGGCTTCTACTGCTACGTCAAAGCCAATAATAATCACACAACTTTTGCTAGTAAGAACGTAAGATAACCCTCCACGCCCATGAATAGTTTTAGCCAGTAACTCAATTTTTGTTAATATCATTCGTTTTTCTTCAATTGATCATATAATCGACTGCAAATCAAGTAGAGTTCTTCAATTTGATGGCTAAACACTTGTGTGACTAACTTTCACATCATACTCAATAAAAAATAAAAATAAAAAAAATAATAAAAAAAAATGCCAAACCAAACCAAGTTATGTACTACTGTACTGTTAACAATCTCACATTTGCTGAAGTATCACGAAGTATCACCTGCAGTGTATGATACCAAAGAAGAGTACTAATTCTCATGGTTTTTTTTTTTTTTTTTTTTTTTTTTTTTTTTTAAACCGTTCTTTTCCTCTTTGTTGCTTTTGTCCTTGTTTTGGTTTTTCTCAATGTCTTTCATTTCTTTAATTTTTTCTTCGAGACAATATATCTTATCTTTGTTGTGTTTATCATCAACCAAACAATCTAGCATAATATTTCTGAGGACGTTGAGTTGATTCTGTTTCTCTTCAACCTCTTTTCTTTTCTTCATAAGTTCTTTGAAATTGAAGTCATCAATTTCTATATCACGTTCATCCTTTATAAACTGTATTGCGTGAAAAGCTACTGAATCCTCTGCTTTTGAAATAGAATATGCAGTGCTTCCATCAATTTCTTTAGCTACGACGTCTTCATTGTTAAAAAATAAGTCTTTTGGTACCTTTAATGTTACAGTGCTTTTGAATCGTCCGTTCTCTAATTCTGTGTTGTAGACCGGATCTTGTTGAACGTTAAGTCCTGCTTCTAGAATTTCCTTTAACAATTTTTTTTTTACATAAGCTGTAATTTTCATACGCCATTATCTGCAATATACATAATATAATTTATAAATTATTTATCCAATACCCTTTAATATAACAAAATAAAATAAAATAATAATCAATATGAAATGAACTCAGAAAAGAATTGTATATAATGGAGAAGAGGAAGAAAGTCGGCTACCTGGTTTTTGGATACGTGTACTGCAATTGTTTTTTTTTTGTACATATATATAGGAGATAAGACATGATTTGCATATATATATATATATATATATATATATATATATATATATATATATATATATATATATATTTTGTACATATATATAGGAGATAAGGCATTATTTGTATATATATCTTAAATTAGTTTTTTTTTTCAAACTTCGTAGGAGACAAGGCATGATTTCGTAGGAGGCTCAATTACTACATTATAATTTAGTTTTGTATATATATCTTAAATTAGTTTTTTTTTTCAAATTTCTACGTGTACTACTGGGCTTAGGCCCAACAAATTTGATAAGACATATTTTAAGCGGGTATTTGTATCGGCAACTTCTATTCAAATTAAGTTACAGAGCACACCCCAAATCAAATGATCAGAGACTTTAACATAAGCAAGGAGATAGGGGGAGTTGGCAAAGGAGTTCCAAGAGTCAGCCTCCAGCTTCATCCCCAAATCCACAGTCGAAGAAATTTGTTTTTTTCTTAATTTTTTTTAAATTTTTTTCCAGATGTGGTTTCACAGGCCCTTTAGAGCTGATGAGTGGTTGCTATATGTGGTAAGTATCAACAACTATGCTCGTTTTCTTGTTTCCTAGTGGTGGTTTCTCTAAAATGATCCGTCTACTGTTTTGCAGATGGACAACCCTTCTTCCAGTAATGCCCGTGGTTTCTCTTTAGGTCGCATCTTTAACAGGAAGGGTGAGGTAAATGTCTAGCTTGATACACATTTCTTAGAGAGGTTGGATATGCTTCATTTTCTTTTCTTCTCTCTAAGTCTTTCCTAATGGATGATCAAATTTTGTTTACATAATGGGCAGCTTGTTATGTCATTAAGTCAAGAGGGTCTAATGAGGACGGTGAAAACACCAAATCCTGTATACATAAGCTACTGGATCTTGCCCTATTGGTCTATAAACGCAATGTAATGCATTTCAGGTACGATTTTAACAAAATGCGATATGTTATATGTTTTTTGTTCAATTTCTACTTAAAAATTTGTCATATATCAAAATGGATGGGGAACTGTTTAATTGCAAAACATTCTTGGTAATTGGGATTTTTTTTGGACCATAAACCTCACTACATGGCTTTGACGTAGCAATAAAAATAAAGTTAATGGTGAACGTCAAAAAAATAAAGTTTTGGTGGACGGTGGACAAAGTACATTTTGCCAATTAATGAGTGGAGCTAAGGCGCTAAGCTGAAGCAAGAAATATGTTGGGTTTGGGCTTTGGCAATATATAAACAAAAGAATTGGCATAATCGATAAACATTTCTTAGAGAGGTTGGATATGCTTCATTTTCTTTTCTTCTCTCTAAGTCTTTCCTAATGGATGATCAAATTTTGTTTACATAATGGGCAGCTTGTTATGTCGTTAAGTCAAGAGGGTCTAATGAGGACGGTGAAAACACCAAATCCTGTATACATAAGCTACTGGATCTTGCCCTATTGGTCTATAAACGCAATGTAATGCATTTCAGGTACGATTTTAACAAAATGCGATATGTTATCTGTTTTTTGTTCAATTTCTACTTAAAAATTTGTCATATATCAAAATGGATGGGGAACTGTTCAATTGCAAAACATTCTTGGTAATTGGGATTTTTTTTGGACCATAAACCTCACTACATGGCTTTGACGTAGCAATAAAAATAAAGTTAATGGTGAACGTCAAAAAAATAAAGTTTTGGTGGACGGTGGACAAAGTACATTTTGCCAATTAATGAGTGGAGCTAAGGCGCTAAGCTGAAGCAAGAAATATGTTGGGTTTGGGCTTTGGCAATATATAAACAAAAGAATTGGCATAATCGATAAACATTAAACTATTGGCTAATTGATATTTAAACTAAAATTTAAAATAGCAGTTTCAATAGTGACTAATGTTCATAAATAGTAAGCTTTTATTCATAGTGCTATGCCTGTCACGCTCTGATGGTTTACGTGTTGTTGATATAGAAAACTTGTTCGTTTTCTAATTCGAATGTCCTTTAAGTTGCTTCTATTACAGTTGGGTGTGTGTCCTTATTTTCCTCGTTGTTGGCATATTCTTTCTTTTCTACGGCCTGTAAAAATAAAAAAAATTTGCTCTTGGAAATCTTCTTGGTTGAAAATTTATCCTGTAGATAGCTGTAAAAAAAAAAAAAAAAAATATCATTTTTTATCTCTAACATTGATTTGTTAATTTTTAACAATCAGTAAATATAAAACGTATTGATTTACCTTTTTCAAAATATTGGCTGTTGCGTAAATTCATCATAAATTTCTCGAGTTTGATCTTGAATACTCGGTTGACAAATCCTTCATTCCTTGAGGCAATTCCATTTTTTTCAATACATTTTGCAACTTCTTCATCAGCATTGAAATCCATTACAATTTCAGGGGTTTTTGTGACTGTGATAGCGCTGATATTTTTTCTCTAACCATTGAGTTGTTAGTAGTATCATCTAAACCTGTGTACATGTCTGCCATGATTATTGGTAGTCGGTTGTTTGCCTTCATCTGTATAATAAATGTAAAACTTTATTTTTTTGTAAAAATAAATGCAAATGTAGAGAAAAATAAATATTTCATTAAGTTATGATGAACTATAGATAATTCAAATCGAAAAAAAACAAAAACATAAATATGATGGATCTAACATTGTGCTAATCCTCATCCAATATAGAAATCAGCTCGAAAACAACTAAAAAAAAATAAATTTGATTAATCTAACACTACGTTAATCCTCATCCAATTCTAATGAATTATTTGGGATGCTTATGTTGTCAATTTCCCAATTTGGTCCTCCTATAAGCAATACTTCATTTATTGACTTCAAATAGGTATTTTCTTTTCTCAAGTTTTCAATATATTGATGAAGTTGTTTTTCTCTAGTATTTGCTTCATGTAGCTCTTCACGTTTAGTAATGACTTCTTTGTGGTTGACGTCTAAAACCTCAAATTTGTATATCTGTTGTAGAAAGTGGATAGCGTTTCCTGCAGCCGCATTTTCTGAGTCTACTTTCTTAGTTTGATACGTCCCCGGAAATGATTGGCTTATAGGATAATTTGGATTTTTGAAGATTTCTGTCATTATCGGCAAATCTATTATCATATCTGCAGCATATTGGTTGTTTTCAATCTTTAATATGTAAACTAGTTCTCCCTCAATTTTTTCCTTGATGAGAATTTCCTTCAACGCTGTCTTGAGTGAAATATTGTGTTTGGTTTCATACTCCATGAGCTACATTTTAAAAATTACATTAGTTAATGATTTGGAATGTGATAGTAACGACAATAAAATGTTTTATAGTTTGAACGGGAACAATTACAAATTGTCAACCAATTGGTGACGAAGTTTTTTGGTTTAACGAAGAAGGTAACATTAATAGCCCTAGTAATTTGTCAACAACTTAGGTTTATTTTACACTAACAATGGCAATTTGACATCTTCAAAGCTCAAGGCAATCAATTTTTATTAGTACAGAGACTTTGTTATTATCCAGAAATATCCAGTCTCACCATTTATCGACTTGCACAAAGTTGAACTTGTTCTTTCTTAATTTTCCATTTAGTAGGTTCTTCGACATTTGACTTATGTCAGGGCTAATAATAATTTACTATTTTTAGAACATGTACTATTTTAGGGTTTGTTTTATTGAAGACTCTTGGATGGTTTACTTACCTGAAGGTGAATTCTTGTCACGCATAGGTCCTATAGATTTTCTAAAGGTTGAAACACTTTTGAGCTATTTATTTTCCAGCATTCTCAATTTTCTACTAATTGAACAAATTTGTCGCTTAGTTTAAGTATAGAGTTGTGTTGTTGACACTGGACAATTTAAATTTTCAGGACCTTAAGAAGTATGTAAGTTTAGATGTTGTTCGAGAATGGCGGAAATTTCTTGTGAGTATTGGTGATTTTTGAACGGATTTATTGATTGTTTTGTTAGCATATGTTTCTTCTTGTTGTCTCCTAACAGGCAATCTTTGAACGAATTTATTGATTGTTATATTAGCATATGCTTCTTCTTGTTGTCTCCTAAGAGATGTTATTCATGTAGGACGCAGTGGTTCCAATGTCTGCTGTTGCAAATTCTCTACCGCCTTTATCGAAATAATTTATCCAAATGGGACCTCAAGGAGCTCTTAGTGCCACA
Organism: Coptis chinensis; assembly: GCF_015680905.1. Lineage (NCBI taxonomy): Eukaryota > Viridiplantae > Streptophyta > Magnoliopsida > Ranunculales > Ranunculaceae > Coptis > Coptis chinensis. The sequence continues at coordinate 17,315,805 of NC_141456.1, read as the reverse complement.
AAACTTCTCAGTCCTATCTCAGATATTTTTGACTCGTTAGAGCTAAAAAATCATTTTGTGCGTAACTGGGTGGACCTTTTATGGTTTCTACTCGCAGGGATGAAATCTAATGGTACACTCTCAGCAGAGATGGTAACTATTAATACTTGATTTTTAGACTTAAAGAGTTTTTGTTGTTGTTGTTGTCGTCTTCTTCTTCATTGGCATTTTAATTACCATGGACTATCTAGGGGTTCTTTCTGATGTTACTGTAGGTAAAATTCTATTGTTGCTGTTGGGCATGCTTGGTACTTTTTGCATTTTGGACTCTATCTTGATATGCAATTCATTCTTCCCTTAGGTGCTGAATGCCACACTTCATTCCAATTTCAGGTTTACATGTTTGCAGAATGGTATAAACCTGGTTGTTAACTCGAGTATTTTCTTCATGGAAGTGGGGGAGTTGTTGATTCTCTTGTCAGGGGAATTCAAAAATTTGGTTGAAGGCTCTCTCTAGGAACTCATCTAGAAAATATTGTTGTTGAAAAGTGTCGAGCTGTTGGAGTTAGGCTAAGAAGTGGTCAGGTAAAATTTGGTGTGTTATCCATAGTTCTTTGGATTTACTCTACTTATGTCTTTCTCGACAGTCTTTTCTTTTAATAGTTGTACAATGTAAATAGTTAGTCCCACCAAGTTTAGTGTTTCAATGAGAAATGCTCCATCTGTTATAGATATAGAATGCTCAACCCTCTCGAGCTATACCCAATTTTATAAAATGGATTACGTGTAAGTTGCCTCCTAAATCTGCTTTCGTAGTGTAGAAAATTAGATTGGAAGCTTCAAGCTGAGACAAATCCTTCATGATACTTCTTGAGGAGACTGGTTATTGTCAGACAACTTATTTGTTTTGAAAACTTATAGGTAGCTTGTATATGTCAAATACTTCTGTTAATGGCATATTTACTTCACTCTTCACTTTATTTATCCCATTTTTTAGTATATTAATTTTCATATGGTTTCTGACCTCTCCTCTTGAGATTGTGTCAAGAATGAGTGCAGACCCTCTTATGAATGAAAAAAAATCAAAATTCACTACAGTAATCCTGGCTCCACTAAATTACTTTTAGCTACTGAATAAATCCTACATTGACGTAGTTTCCCAGTTTGTGTTCAATTAAGCAGAATTTACTAAGATGATTTACGTCCTATGAGGCATCCAGCTATATATAGAAGCATCGCACCCTAAGTGTGCCTAATGCATTTACCTGACACAGCAAACACAACAATAGTCTATCGTAGCGAAATAGCTTTAAGACAAATTCTATACATCCAAAACAATGACAATAGTAGCAAAACATATAAATTTGTACCAAACATTAAGCAAGAAACAGACTCAATCATTGATAAGCGAAGTAAACTACACATCCAAGACACATTAAGCAATGCAGTATTGCAGTCTACCTAAAGTTTCATAACCAAAATTCTGTCAAATAAACAGTGACATAACGGTATGGGCACAGTTAAGAAGTGAGGTTGCATTTGGCGAAGCTGTATTTATCTGAAGGTTGTATCTCTTGTTAAAATCTTGAAGTTTCTGTTTCATACAGGTCTTTAGTCGTGAAAGGCTCAGTGGATACTATGGAGTTGGTGCATTCACCATATCCAACTTCCTTTTGTCCTTCCCTTTTCTTGTCATGATTTCGGTTGTTTCAGGGACAATAACATATTATATGGTGAAATTTCACCATGGATTCTTTCACCTTGTGTACGCCATTCTTATTATGTTTAGGCGTTTAGTTGTGTTGCTGTTGTAGAGAGCTGCATGATGGTTATTGAATCCTTGGTTCCTAACGACATGATGGGAATAGTAACTGGAGCTGGATGCAAAGTTTATATGAATCTTTTGATGAATTGGGATCCATAATCGCATCTGAGCATCTTGATCTAGTTTGGTCTTCAACACTACTAAATGATATTTTGCTCACTTTTCATGCTCGGTTTAAGGTACATAACTTTTAGCATAACAGTTTATTTGTATCAATTTGCATTGGTGTCCTAGGTTTCAGTTTATGTGCATTTTTTTTTACCTTAACTAACAACAATAACTCTAGTAATACTTGAACACAAACTAATAGAAGGCAATAACATATATTTTTGATGTTGAATTCATTGATTAAATAAAACATGTTTATTAATACTAATAAATAAAATTGAAGTAGATGTAAAAATAAAAATTTGTTTACCTTACCGTTTGTGTTATTCTTTCTGTAGCCTTAATTCAATATCTTCTATTCTATACAATGAAAAAATTTAGAGGAATTCAATTAGATATGTAATATTTGATTCAACATGTATGTCAGAAAAAATAATTGAGAACCAAAAGGTTTACATGTGTTTTTTATGGGAGTGGGGAGATATGATAATATGTTTTGTATATATATAAGAAAAGGTTTTCTTATTTCATTAGAATTCCAGTATTAGTATGACTCTAATTTTGAACATATCTATAATTTTTTTTGTTTGACAATTAGAAGTTAAAGCATGGTGGGACTCTTCCTTGTAGGTATCTATACTGATAGTAGAATTTGCAAGCGCAGATAGGGACATGAGTTGGATATCTAGAGTATAGCAACTAAGGAAAAAGTAACATGTTTATAGCGAAAAACTATTTGGCATATCAACAATCACATAAATAATCTACAAAAGCCAAATATTAGAATTGTAAAGTACCTGAGAACAAAAGGGAACTCTGTCTTATTAACAGAAAGAAATTTGATTTGCTAAGAACAAAAAGTAAAGAGAAGGCCAATCAAGTTTAAAGCAAGTACTAAAAATTAGAAAATAACAATCGACTTACATATGCCTATATCCAAAAAGCATTATTAAACAATTTCAATGGAAGTCTGACGTACTGAAGTCGGGATGGTATTTTCACAAACAAACGATGAACTGAAGTTGGGATGGTATTTTCCCAAACAAAATGTAACAGCTTCATGAAGTGTCAAGCTGTAAATAATTTAAAAATTGTATAGTGATCGAATAGTTTTTTACAGCTTGACACTTCATTGAATCCGGCTTGACAGCCTCATGAAGTGTCAAATAAAAATTGGAAGTTGATTCTATTCTCTATCTTGTATATGTGGCTTGATGTTGTGGAAGTGGTACTGTTTAATATTTAAGATGTTGGTCTATTTACTAAAATACTAATGATATCAGTATTGTTATATTTCATTGAATCCGGGACACATACCTTTCCCGTAGTTCTTAAAATGCAAGAAATCTTGATGAACTCCGTACAACACTTGATGGGATACTTGGTTTTGGACAGTCAAGTAATTCCATGATGTCACAGATGGCTGCAGCTGGATCAATGAAAAAGATGTTTGCTCATTGCTTAGATGGAACAGAGGGAGGTGGAATCTTTGCCATGGGAAATGTGGTGCAGCCTAAAGTAAATTCAACTCCAGTGACCCCTGCTACTACTGATCCACTACCTACACCTAATCCTGATTCAACAACAACGTCCCCATTTGCTCAAGTTTCATTTACCCATTTTCAGAAGTTTAATATTACCCGTGGAATTGGCAGCAACTAAGGTAGAGTACTGGCCATGGCAGCATACAAACTGTGCGGCATCATGTACTTCATGACCGGAGAATGAATCCTCACGGTTAAATTTGAAAGATATCATTTGCATAGGGAAGGCCTTATGTTAGATGAAGGGGATTATAATGGGTAGTCAAAAACTTGAAGTGCAAACTGACTCCTTACAAACTGTTAGAATTCTAAATGCCTAGCTGAGTACATTAGGAGTATATCTAACTTCTTTGAGGCTAGTATGTGTATCGGCCAAATTCATGACTATCAAGATGACATGTCTCATGGACGGAGGTAACATAAGGTACAAGGGAGAGAGAGCATAGGATCCAGTCTGCAAAACATTAAATGGACGTGGACTCCATAGAGATATAGGGGTTTAGTGACTCAAGAAGATGCAAGATAGTGAAACCGGGGTCAGGTGTACAGGATCCAGTCCGCGATAAGTAATGCGAGAGGTGGACAGTTAGAAAGAGAAGGTGGTTACGAGAGGTAGAAAAAGAGGAGATGAGAAGGGAGAAAAGGGGGGAGAAAGAGAGAAGAAAGGAGGAGAGAACTACGGCGGCACAACTTGATCCCCCGGAAAGTCGGGGGTACGTAGGCAGCCCTAAATGGGTTCAGTTGAAAGATTCAAAAGAGAGGGAGTCTCATCTTCGAGAAGAGACAGAGGAGATTGGAGGTGTGAGGTTAAAAGATACAAACTGGGCTCACACAGTATGTTTAAGCGTGCATATAGTGAAGGCAACATATGGTCTAGTGGCAATATGTGCTAACAATTACGAACTTTGGTATTTTGCGTATCTCCATGAAAGGGTGCATATATACTTGTAAAGGATGATGCTACTGACACTATGCTGATTAAGTAACTTGAAGCCATAAAACCTGTGAAGGGCAGATAGATTATAAGAACAGATTAGTTTTAGGTTTTGTGACTTGCATTGAAATAAAGCCACTGAAGTGATTATTGCTAATTTTTGTCTGTCTTGTAGATTTCCTTTGTATTTTTGTGAACCGATCTTTTGGGCTTTTGTAGATATTGCTTTCTAGGCAACTGGATGTCGTAATTGCTACGGGGGAATTGTTAGTTCCAACATCGCTCTATTTTCTCCTTAAGGTTTGCATTAAAGTCTCACTCTCTTTTTGTTGTTCCGATAGATACCTAATGAGCAATTTTTCTTTTGTGGGTTATCCTTGAAAACTGCTATAAACCAATAACTATATTTTTTTTTATGGATATAAGTCTATGACTAATAATAATGTATGATAGATTGTAACTTGTTTCCATACAAACACTGAGTCACCCAGACACCCTTTCATGGCAAAGATTAGAACATGAAGTAGCCCATATCTGATCATCTCTTATCACGCGCGTGCACGCACACACTAACTGACTTATACACAAACACACTTACACATCAAATTTGGTTGGCTCTGGAGAAAAATGGAATTTCTTATTGGAGCTCAAGTTGAGTCTAGAGGTAGAGACTATAGAACATCCATTGGTGCATGCACGCACACACTAACTGACTTATACACAAACACACTCACACATCAACTTTGGTTGGTTATGGAGAAAAATGGAATTTCTTATTGGAGCTCAAGTTGAGTCTAGAGGTAGAGACTATAGAACATCCATTGGTGGTGGAAATTGGTTTAAGATTGCATGGCATGGTGTGTAAATAAACAATATTTGAAAGGAGAAAGTCAAAAGTAGGAAGCTTAAAAAGTCAAAATGTGTTAGGCACATGACATCCTTGACGATTTTCCTCACAGAAGGACATGGGTAGTACAATACCTTTTAAAGTTTTCTTTCTTACTTTGCTTTTCTTGGTGTATCCGTTATGTCAAGGAGGCCTTAGGGAAGACTTGTGGATGTATAAGCCTTCTCCACAGGTAGCTGTGAAAGGTTTTTTTCATGAATACAATTGTTTGAGTTCGTCTGAATTCTAAAGCATAAGGGCATCTTTGGTTACGGATGATCTTGTCCCCTTTGGATGAAGGTGAATCATGAATGAAGACATCATCTCCTGTGATGAAGTACATGATGTTGTTGTTGCACTTTCAATCATAATTGCAGTTGTGGTAGTATCATAAACTTTTACAACAGCTGAAACTATGTTGAATGCTCGTACTTTAAGAGAATGGATTTCAGCTGCTTTGTGTTAGTGCAACGACTGGACTCTCTCTTCTTTTTACATTTTATTTTCTGCTCTATAAGAACATGTTTATGCTATTGAGAAACACAATTCTCAGGCCTCAGGCAGTTGCAAAGCATATGGTTGGGAGGTAACTCCACATCAATCGTATGGTTTGTTCAGAATTGAGATCCTCGGTGCATTAGTTTCAATTCAAATGATATGGCTTCTGGCTAGTATATTAGTCTATGAAGCCATTGTTAGACTTATTCATAACCAGTGGTCTTAAAATAATTTTTTATCAGTTATCTATAGATTCATTTAGCTTGGAAGCAGGACCTCGACTGAGAATGTACTTGAAGTTGTTTCCAGAGTTGAATAACCATTCTAATACATTTAATGAGAGTGAGATTCGAAGAATCAGGAGCATGTTCAAAGGGTGGACTCTACCGGATACTCGGACCCGGTGTAGTAAAAAAAGCGTTAAAAGCACCTAAGGTGCAACACCCTCATGTGCCTTAGAGGCGCTAAGGCTGGCGTGGCGCCGACCGATCGAAGTGGTAGCGTAATAATAAAAAATAGATATATCAAATAAAAAATAAAATAAATATTAAATATGACATGAATTATTACTGATTTGCTTAGCCAAACTTTAAAATTAATTTTATGTGATTGTAAACATAAAACCATTGTAGTCATTTAAAAGAAAAATCTTAAACAATAAGTAATGAGCAAAATAAAACTCGTATCTCTCAATACAATTTAGCTCAACTTCAATAAACTAAAATAATGAACCGATAGAATTGAGTTAAATGAGTTTTTCATAAAATAGAACACGTGATTCAATTTTAGAATCCTGTAAAACTTCATTTAAAATTTAATCCATCTTTGTGTTTTCTCTCAATCCATACAACTTAACAAAAACTAGTCAAAATTAAGTTTAAAGTGTACTCCACAATGAAACTTACTAAATTTGTACAATTTCTTATATCATACAACAATTGGATCGAGTGTAAATGTGTCACGTATAGCAAAAATTGTAAAAAAAAACGAAAAAACTGTAAAAGTTGATAAGGCGCTGGCCTTTGTGCTTTCGCTACCTCGACAAAAAGCAAAAAAAAAAGCGACGCCTTTATATTACCTCTCGCGCCTTTGGTCAAGGCGAGGCACTAAAAGTGCGCCTTGACTACACTGCTCCAGACAGTGATATATTTGGGCTACATGAACTTCTTAATTTCACTCTCTCGGGACCTTACACAAATGGTACGTCATGCAATACCTATTTACGTTCCAAAGGTACATAAAAGAAGTTGGATTGATGTTGCTAACAGCCAGATGCAGAGACTCCGGATTTTATAACTTTACAGTGCAAAACATTTATCTACGACAGTGTAGTGAGCACTAACTCGGATATAAATTCTGCACATATGCAACATCAAGTGGACCACCATTTGATAACCACTATAGTAGATCCCTATGCCAAAACTTGTCCTGAGCAATGTTGTTTTTTAGTGTATTAATTATTAGTTTTAATTTTAATCGTCACAAAATGATTGTCCATCCCCTATATGTCTGTTGTATATGTAGCTCTACCACTTAAACTAAATCATCCTTTTTTACTTGGTTCTTTTGTAGCTCAAGTTTGGACTTCGGTGAATGAAAGACAGTCCATGATAGTCGCAGGTGAACAATCCTAAGATTCTTTTAAAGAATGGCATTGTTGAAATTAGTATCATGTTCTTTATAATGTCAGATAATTTATCGGAAACTATAGTATTTCAGATTTGTACAGTTCAATTCCTATAATTTTTTTTTTCCAAATTTATTTATCTATTTAATTTTTTGTATTCTTGGTGGTTTGCATAATCACCCCTCATTGAGCCGATCCTTAATCCAGTGTATTACATTGTTACTGCTGATTCAATTTGTTGTCTGTTTTCTTGTCCTGTCACTCATATGTTATTTACTGTAGTGTCAGTCAAAGGTGCTTTTTCTTCAGCATGATATACTCCATTAATAGCGACTATTGCGGCTAATTTGCCAGTCATAGATAATCCCTGAAATCCCCTCCTACTTGGTTCAAACTTGTGATATTGGCTTGGGTTATGTTGAAACCTTGTTACCCACAACTTGTGAGCTTCATGAAAAGCTTACATTTCATATATGACCCACATTTCCCCAATCCCAATTAAAAGTAAATCTTCTTACTGTTGTTATAACTTTAAAAGGCTAATTAAGAGTCTTCCTTGGATTCAATAAAGCTACTATGCGCTTATCAGAAGTTCATATAGCCTTTGGCATATTTTATAGCAAATGTGAGTGGTAAACTTCGAACATTTTATTGTCACAGTCGTGACTTATTCCAAGAGGTACTCTAGCAGTACATACAGAAAGCCCGGCCGGACACCCATCCTCATTTTTCTGACTCTAGGTTTTAATTTTTATCAGTAACTGTGGATTCATTATCAAAAAAGATGATACACAGTATATAACAATCCTCATTTTTTCAGCATTGATTTATAAAATGCTTCCTGACGTCCCTTTGCTTACAGAGGATCCAGAAGTATTTCAAATCTGTGTGAGAAATAAGCTGGAAAGTGATGGTATTTAAGAATGTAAACAAAATAAATTCTATTGTTCTCGTCAGTGAATATGACTATAATTGGATCTTATATATTTAGTTAAAAGGATGGTTCCATTTGAAACGGTTGATCTCTGTCTCTAGTAATCGCATAAATGCCTTCAATGAGACCAGTGGAATTGTTTGAAAGTATGCTTATGTATAATGAAAAAGCTTATGAAATGCTTTTAGGGAAGCAACTTCAAGCTTTAAATAGCGAAGGTGGTTGAGCATTCCGAAGGTAAGAATTAATCCACAAAAGCTTTGTACTTTTAAAGGTGTAGCTCAGTGTCCATCCTTTGTTGGAGGGAGAGTACCTTGGCATGTCTCATACACTGTACATATAGCTACAGTTCTTGATCTTGCAAACTGTTTTATGGGGAGAGGATAGAGAGCTCGTATGGGGGTCAATTGGCTTAGTATCTAGTACAAACGGTTAATGGAAAAGCTCTTCGAACATTTGTCTACCATGAAATATTGGTAATGGACTATTTTTTATGTACTTATTTGATTCACTATATATCACAATCTAGTATCTTTAGAAGTTCTTAAGAGATGACTGATTTTTTTTTTGCTTGTCCTAATCAGATTGGCTACCTAGGCTACTGCAAGAAGTAGGGCCTTTCAACATGCTATATATGGACATGTCCTCCTATGAAATGAGATAAGTATGTTTTGTATCGTCATCCAGAAATTTAGAAGGCTCTGAACACGGATAAGCTGAGGAAGTGGTCTCTCTCTCTCTCCCTCAGATATGTTCTCAAATATTACATTATATTTATGTTGGGTTTGGAACATGATAAACTTCCATCTCTCTTGGGTTCAGCAGCACAAAGAGGCAAATACAACGTCCAATTTCAATCCAATTTTTGGTCTTCTATCCAAAATTATGCAAGTAAAGCTCTGAAGAAGACTTCACTTTCTCATATTTTGGTTGGAGCAAGAACGAAATGGAGGATCTAATTTATTTTATGCTTTAATAGGGAGAAATGTTAGATTTCTCCGTACATTCTTTCTAGTATGAATTATGTTGTTCTTTATCATTCCATTATCTGATTTGATTCATCCTCTTTTATTTGATTCCAACTATTAGATCTCTGAAATCGTAATAGCATTGACATAAATAAATTTGAAATCGTAATATCATTCACATAATGAAGAAAAACCAAATTAACTTGTAAAAGACATGTAAAAATATAATTTATAAGCAAATAAAAATGTCAAATTATTTTCTCCATTGTTCATTGAAGAAAATTATATCTATGAAAACACTAAAATCCTATTACCCATCTGTTCATTGTGATTCTAGAGCTTTCCGTTTCTTTTTGGTTGGTGAGACCTCATCTGTAGGATTTTTGTTCTTATTTTTCTTTTTATTTGATCCATTTTCCTGTATTTTTGACATGTAAGTTTTTCTTATATATGAAAATAAAATTGAACAACGGTTGTAAAGGAAGTTAGTTTAAAAGATTATTACCTGCTCGATGACTTGGCTGTCTGTTGGGTCAATATATTTTGTTTTTTCTTTATCAGTTTCTTCTTCCAAGACATTGTTTACACTGAATGTTGGATACATTTCATGCATACTGTACTCGTTCATCATAACTTTGAAGATGTATGTCTTTCCAGTATTTTTCTCTAGTTCTCCTTTAATTTCATTCCAATCATTGCCCTGCATTATAGAAATTGAAATGCATTAATATATATTTTCCAAAAAATTATACTTGGTATCATTAAATAATTGTATATTTACTCGCCTTTAAATTCATTTTTTTAATTTTGTCAAATGGTTGTTGCACTATGTATTCTGCTCTATTTCCAAAAACAACAAATGCTATTTGATTTGTTTCATCTTGCACACAAAGTTTAAGATAGTACCTGTGCATAAAGAGAAAACATAATTGAGAAGATTAGTAACATATAAATTTTATGTGTTTTTGAAAATTCAATTTGTTTACCACTCAGATGGTTCATTGTAAGTAGTTTTACATTCCTTGCAGTATGGTTCATCCCCGGTTTCCACATGTTTGATAGTACAGAATTTGCAAGATTTGTAGTTCCAACGATTTCCAAAAAGCTTTACGAATCTTGCTTTGCAAGTGAATGACTTTTTCTGCAATTCAATATTTAAATAATAAAATAAATAACTTTTTTGCATGTGTCCTTGCGCAATTCCAACATTACAAACTAACCTGGTTGCATCTTTCCTTGCCTAATTTAATTAGGTCAGTGATGGTGACTCTGTCCTTACTAAGTACTTCCAAAAGTGAAGTAGGTTCACCTTCTTTATGTTCCTCAAACTCTATTTGAATGTTTTCAGTCTCAAAGCTGCATTAGATTAGATTTATGTGTCAATATATATTAATTATTAAATAATAAACATATTAGATTATTTTTACCCCTTTCTCATTTCATTAGACTGAGGGATATCCAAATTGAAGTATACTTGTGTTGCTGATGTGACGGTTGCTTTAAAGACAACTATGGAGTCAAATTAGATAATAATAAAAATTAAGTTTTTTTAAAATAATAAAATTAGACATATAAACATTGAGTATTATTGAATAATTTGCATAAGTCCAATTTTTTTTCATATAGAGTGACGTTAATATGACTATGACAATTCCATTAGAATTGTTTAGTCCAGCAATTTTTTCTGAATCTTCACCCCATAGAGCAATATCAAGTTCATAGTTCCTGCAAAAAGAGATCAGAAATAAGAATTTATTTTGTAAAAAAATTTGTCGATTTTTTTTCTTCGTATGTTACCTATCATTCAGTAGTGTAACATCTCTGAAACCATATGGGCTTTGAGCTGATACTTTTTTTAGAAGCCCTATAAAATCTGTTTAGTAGAAAATGTTATTATAAAAAATACATGTACAAAACAAAATTTTAAGTAATTAATAACATACCAACTGTGTTGATCGCTTTGACATAGTAATCTTTTTTCTCCATGAATTCTTCAAATTCAACAAATGAAAATTTGTGGTGCCTGAATATTGATGTGTCTTCCTTTGAAGTAGTCACAACTGTTTCTTTTTTGAATGATATTGTGAAGTTGAATCTCACAGGTTGAAATTTAAATGGGGCTGCCTTTACCTCAAAATTTTCAAAATAATAAACTTCTCCTTGTTTCAATTTTGTGTCAAAGTCCTTTTGCAAAACTTTATCGATTTTAGCATGAATTTGGTTTTCCTATCAACAACCTTAAAAATCTCAGCAGTATAACAACTTTGTTTTTGTCAAAATAGTGCTAATTATTTATAGCAACAAAAACATTTAAAATTATCAAACAATGAAACTTGAATTTTAATTTCAATAGCCTAAACAAATAAATTTTACCTTTTCATCAATTAATATTATCTCAGTTCCAAAGAGTCTTTCCTTAAACCGTGATATCCAGAGTCTGCTGACTCGTGCTCTTATTTTGCAAAATCCTGATTATTATAATTTGAGGTTATACCTAAAGCTATCAATTTTATACTCAAATAATCACTATTTAGAGGCTTCAAAGGTGATAGATTGATCATATGCACGGTTGTACGCATTGCTTCTACCCAGTAACTTATATGTAACTTAGAGTGAGACAACATGCATGTCATCCTCTCTACAATGGTCCATTCATCCTCTCGGCTATACCATTGTGTTGCGGAGTCTTGGAAACGGTCTGCTCATGACAAATCCCATGACTCTTGCAATACTTTTCAAACGGCTCAATATACTCACCCCCATTATCTGAGCAAATACACTTCAAAGGCTTCCCTGTCTCTCTTTCCACCATGCTATGGAAAGTCTTGAACACACCAAGTACTTCATCCTTGGTCTTCAGACTATTTGCTCATATCTTCCTTGACGCATCATCAATGAAAGTCAAGAAGTACAAAGCTCTCCTATAGGACTTTACTTTCATGCATAGGACTACATAAATAAGTGTGTACAAGCTAGATAATCGTGTGGTTAGTATCTTGGCCAAAAGATTTTGATCATATTGTTGTCTGTTTGAGTACTGCTTAGTTGCCTATCGATGCTACAAAACATATATTAAGTTTGGATTTGGTCTTTATTCTACTATGTTGTTATTTTTTAAACTTTTGCATTTTTTTACTAGTGATTTGTGAGGAATAGGTGCTTCACATGTACGACATGGACTTGATTGATTATTTGGCATCACCTGTGTAACAACTTCTCTCGGCTGTTCAACAGGATGTTTGGGATCCAATTGATTGAAACAACAGTTGAGGTACTTTATCAGTTTTTTGTGGTTTACCCTATATTGGTTAAAATTAGTTGGAACTTTTTTAGTGATCAATTGGGACTTTCGTTCTTAAGATGGGTTTAGTATAAGTTAGATTCAAATTAAATGGTCTGTTTTCTAATTGATCCTTCATGATTTAATTTATATGAAACTCCTATTGATCTGTCAAATAAATCAGGATTCAAGGTAATAGCAAAATCGATCAAAGACATACTTAAAAACAAATTGTAAGAAATTATTATTGTAAGAATAATTTCTTACAATTTGGATCGTTACATATTTTTGAACTCTTTTATTAAATGGAAGTTTTGCCAAAACTAACCCATTGAAGGTGTCCACGTTCGACAAAAGCTCGCACCTTATCTCTCTCCTCATCTTATGTCTTTATTTTCCAAACCATGCATTCTCCTAGACTCCTAAAAAATAGGCAACTCTATATATTAGTTAGACCTCCCTAGATTTGTTACTTTGTCCTAAATTTATTTTTTATTTTTAATCACCTCCCCCAATAGACTTAAAAATGGAAGTTTTGCCAAAACGAATCAATTGAAGGTGTCCACGTTCGACAGGGGGATTACGAAAAATCAGGAGACTAAAGCGGAAATAAAACATCTCTTCCTACTGTTCGTCTTCTCATTCACTATGTCGCAGCAAAGCGAATACTCAGGTACATCAAAGAACAAAGGCATTCAGAATCAAGTACACAGAAGAAGAAGACAACAGTTTATTTGGCTATACAGATAGTGATTGGGCTAGATCTATCGATGACAAAAACAAGCACATCAGGCTATATCTTCTTCATGGGAACAAAAGTCATTTCGTGGTGTTCAAAGAAACTTAGCGTGGTGCTATCATCAGCTGAAGTTGAAAACATTTTAGCAACAAGTGATGCATGTGAAACAATCTGGTTAAGGCTAATCTTAGCCAATGTACAACAAGAGCAGACACCACCGACAACCTTCTACTGCAACAATATGTTAGCAATAGCCATGACGACGAATCAAGTATTTCACAGCCGATCAAAGCATATTGAAATAAATCACCACTTCATCAAAGAATTAGTTGAAGACAAGGTGATAAAGTTCTGAAAGACTGACGAACAATGTGCGGATATTTTCACCAAGGCAATCACAAATGAAAAGTTTAATAGTTTTAGAAATTATATGCGGATTACAAACTTTTTACTGCTTATCCCATCAAGTGTAGTTGAATTCTATAATTTTAGGTTACTATGGCGTAAAACTCTCGCTCCCAATTTCTGGCGTCAGGTTCCCTAAATCTTACTGTAAGAATTTCAAAAGGTAATCTTACATGATTTAATTTGTTTTCCCTTAAATTATTTGTTTCCATCTGAAATTCTTGCTAGACTGTGTTTTTACTACTTTTATGGAGGACTATGTTATGAGGTTTTAGTGCCTCTGTTTTTTATAGAGATTGACCATATCAGTGCCAGACTATGTTATGAGTTTTTAGTGTTGGACTGCGATGGTTATGCAAATCTTATTTGTTCCCCTACAAAACCCGAAGTCACCACTCTCTCTCCCAAGATTCAATTCTTGCTATGGGTGTGGCTAAAAAAACCTCTGTGTTGAATGATTTATGAAATGGGAGTGAATAGCAGATGTATTAGAGAAAGAATTAATGGGTATTCAATACTCTACATTTCTGAGCTACTGAATAGTACGCAGGTAATATGCCTTATCTTTCTCGAGTAATTTTAGTTTCTTCCATTTGAACGTCATATTCTTCTTATGAGTTTCACCAGCCACTAGGCATCGTGACCATTCTTTTAGGGAATGACCAATTGCAAATAAAACCAATCAAATCTAAGTGCTTTCAATTCCATTTTAGTCCTGAATTCAATTCCATTTAAAAAAAAAATTTTAAGTGTGTTTGATTTGAGTGTAAAACAAAAATTACAATTTTCTTATTTTCTATTTGTTGTTGGCTGATGCATACAGGGAGCAACAATGAACTTTGGGGAAGGAGATTTACATGTGAACACAATTCAGGAATTTAATTCCTTCTCATGTACATTGGTAAACCGTTACCTTCTCTCAAAGCTTTAACCCTCTAATATATGTTAATTACAAATGTCATAACTAAGGATCAAGTAATCCATTTTGTTCTTAGGATTGATGTTTGAAAGCAACTTTTTAGTTTATGTAGTTTGTATACGAAAATGTTTTAGTTCAAAATCTGTATAACAAAGTGGGGGTTGAGAGCGTTCTTGAGTTCTTTAAAATGGTGAGTTCACATATAAAATGCCAAGTGAAACTTGGATTTGCATGTGTTGTATTTTAAAGATTTTGTGGTCAGGGAGAAAACAGTTTTGGCATATGATCTAACGGTAATTATAACACTTACTAATACCCACAAAATTAGGAAATAAGAATAAGATTAATCTTTCTTTTTCCTTCAAATCACTTTTAGTTTTAGGATGATCTGACGGTAATTATAATACTTACTAATACCCACAAAATTAGGAAATTATATCTTTTTTCTTCAAATCACTTTTAGTTACCAATAAACAAATCAGTTTTAGTTACCAAAAAAAAAAAAAAAACATCGCTGCACTACTCGTGCGGCACCTCACCCCAACGCCGCCCCTAGCTTCTAGCAGCACTTACTGGTTGTTGCCACCGCCACCGCCACCCCCATTCCCTTACCACCTCTAGTATCGAAATCCAGCACCATCTCCTCCACCACTTATCGCAGCACCACCGTGCAACACCATCCCCACCATGTATTCCAGCAACTTCGAGCATCACCGAAATTCAGCACCATCTCCTCCACCACGCACCACCACTACACCACATCTTCAATCCTCTCCCCAATCCCACCACTGCCATCTTCTCCGATCACTAATAACCAAACGCCTCAGACACCGTACCACCCAATCCCCATGACTCAACTTCTATGCCGTCTGCCTCTCTCTACGTCGTTTTCCTTCACCCAACCATCGCATCACCACTAATCACCTTTAACATCCCATAAACCAGTCCTCACTCTCCATTAAAATAATCCACTCATTACATTTGCATTCAATTCCTGATTTTTCGTTAATTATTCTATGAGGTTAGTTCTATGTTGTTGCATCCAGTTTCCAATTTCATGTTAATTATTTTTTTAGGTTAGTTCAATGATTGTGCATCTAGTTTTCGATTTCATGTTAGTTATTATTTAGGTTAATTATTTAGTTTCCGATTTCCTGATAAATATTCTTTAAGGTTAGTTCAATACAGTTGCATCTAGCTTCTAACTTCCCGTTAATTAATCTTTGAGGTTATTTCCATGCAGTTGTGTCCAATATCTGCTTTCCATTAATTATTCTTTGAGGTTAGTTTCAAGCAATTGCGTCCAGTATCTGATTTCCCGTTAATTATTCTTTGAAGTTAGTTCATTCAGTTTCTGATTTCTTGTTAAATATTCTTTGAGGCTAGTTCAATGTATTTGTATCTAGTTGTCGATTTCCCGTTAATTATTCTTTGAGGTTAGTTCCATGTAATTCCATCTAGTTTTTGATTTCCCGTTAATTCTTCTTTGAGGTTAGTTAGATGTAGTTGCATCTAGTTTATGATTTCTCTTTAATTATTCATTGATGTTAGTTCAATGTAGTTGCATCCAATTTTCGATTTCCCGTTAATTATTCATTAAGCTAGGTTAGTTCAATGTAGTTGCATCCAATTTCCAATTTCCCATTAATTATTCATTAAAGTTAGTTAGTTCAATGTAGTTGCATCTAATTTCTGATTTCTCATTAATTATATTTTGATGTTAATTTGATGCTAGTTTTCAGTTTCCCGTTAATTATTATTTAAGGTTTGTTCTGCGTAGTTGCATTATGTTTTCGATATCTCATTAATTTTTCTTTGAGGTTGGTTTAATGCATTTGCATCCAATTGTCGATTTCCCGTCAATTATTCTTTGAGGTTTGAGGTTAGTTCGCTCGATGCATTTGTATCTATATGCTAGTTTCCATTTTTTTTGTTAATTATTCTTTGAGTTTAGTTCATTATATTTGAATTAAGTTTCCGATTTTCTGTTAATTATTCTATGAGAGTAGTTCAATGCAATTGCATCCAGTTTCCAATTTCTTGTTAATTATTTTTTGAGTTTAATTAGTTAAAAAATGCACTTGCATCTAGTTTCCAATTTCATGCTAATTATTCTTTGAGCTTAGTTCAATATAGTTGCATACAGTTTGCGATTTCATGTTAATTATTTTTTAGGTTAGTTGAATTCATTTGCATCCAGTTTCCAATTTCTCGTTAATTATCCAAGGTGGTGGTGTGTAATACCAACTTCTATTGATCCTTCTAAAGCCTCTTTGCAAGCATGGCATAAAATAAAATTATATATGATTCTTTATGTGGGATCATCAAAGATTATCCATTTTTCGATTTTATGTTAATTATTTTTTGAGGTTAGTTGAATGCATTTGCATCAAGTTTCCGATTTCCCATTAATTATTCTATGTGGTTAGTTCAATGCATTTGAATCCAGTTTCTGATTTCTCATTAATTATCTTTTGAGGTTAGTTTAATGCATTTGCATCTAGTTTTCGATTTCCAGTTAAATATTCTTTGAGGTTAGTTCAATACATTTGCATCCAGTTTCTGATTACCCATTAATTATTCTTTGAGGTTAGTTCGATACATTTTCATCTAATTTCCGATTCTCTTTAAGGTTAGTTTCATGCAGTTGCCTAGTTTTTGATTTCCTATTAATTATTCTTTGAGCATAGTTCGATGCATTTGCATCCAGTTTCCGATGCAAATTATTCTTTGAGTATAATTATCTTTTAATTATTTTTTGGGGTTAGTTCCATACATTTTCCAATTCCTCATTAATTATTCTTCGAGGTTAGCTCAATATATTTGATCCGGATGTCAATATTTTGATGTTAGTTCAATGCATGTGCATCTAGTTTCTGATTTCTCATCAATTATTGTTTGAGGTTATTAGTTTGATGTAGTTGCATTGCATCTAGTTTCCGTTTTTTTAAAGGAATTCAATTTCCAATTTCCCTTTAATTATACTTTGAGGTTTTGAAATTATTCATTTCACATGGTTCTCGTCTAAGTTCTAGTGTACTATTTCATGACCATGTATACATTATTAACATCGTCCTTGAACCAACGAACTTTGTATGGCTCTAAAAGAGCAAAATAGAGAGAAAATGTAGAGGTTTCTCATATTCTCCATTTCGAGATGGTGGATCAGGCTAATCAGACTTGGACTCTGTGGATTCTGTTTATTCTTTCGAATCTCGATCATTTTGTCAAATCATGTCTACACTGTCCAATGATGTAAATATTGGGCGTGGGAGAGGTGAATTCGACGAAAGAAACTCTCTAGGCGATCATCTTCAGGTATAGGGGGAGAGAATGAGCAAACAATCGAGCATTACAAAATTATACAAAGAATTACTTTGTAGAGAGTTCTCTCATCAGCACTTGGCAAAACACATGACAATAGTCAGTATTACAAAAGCAGTACTTTGTATAGAGTGGTTTCAACACTACTTGATGAAACATAGTTGGCAGCCCTACCTTATCAAAGTATTGGTTTTTAGCGATGTTTGTGTTTATGATATGGCGACATAATACTAACTATATTGTCCAAGTTTCATTAAGAATTTCCTATATGCTGATCATATTAAGAAGTTCTAGCAAAGTCTTTCAGTTGATCTCTAGAAAGAGCTATAATGAGCCGTTCTTCCTTCTGAGTCAAAGTCAATTCAATATAGCAAGGAGATGCCATGTACGATTGATTCATCCATGGGCACGGTATGTCCTATGCCTTTGCTTCTGGGCTTGGTTTACTTGGATGTGTGAAACATACAATGTATGAATCGACATCCAGTCCTTTCACATCAACACTAGTTTTCGAACCCGTTCTATGAACGGGTGCCGTTATATTAAATTATTATAAAAATTATAATACCTATGTGGATCTGTGAGGTATAAATATTATATTTTAAGTGTTAATTTTTTCAAGTTTACATCCATTATCAGTTATATTTTGTGTGTTTATGTAAATCAATTGAGAAATAATTGATTATGGACAGAGTAGAAGTGTCAATTAAAGGTGGGCGAAAACTGTAGGATTTGAGGAGAAAAGTTATTATGGGTTGTATTATCCCACAATTCTTTCGTTGTACATAGAACTTGTTGTTGATTGGAAATGATGTTATTTTTCAGTTTTTTAATGTAAATGGTGTAAATTTATAAAATTTTGTAATGGTTGAAAGTAAGAGCAATGAACAGCAGCTGCACAGAAGAAATGTTATCAATGCATCTCTGTTGCTATTTTTGATTATGTAATAGCTAGATTCCTTCGTGTATAGCAAATGATATTGGAACACGCCCCATGCATGTCCGGATTAACACCAAGACTTGTAAAAGCATTACACGCATTGTATGACCGAATGTGCTCACGAAATGATCTCGCATTGGCATTAGATCCTTCATACAGTGATTTAAAGGCAGGGGGCAGTTCAGAAAGCAAAGGGAATTTGATCTTTCCTTGTAAACAGCACATCCCAAATAGAGGTCTGTTTTTGGTTGACTTTGATACTTGTTGATAGTTCCAATGTAGGGCAGAACAAAATCCACATTGCACATCCATTCAACCAAGATAATGTTGTTCTTTCTATGGAGTAGGTACATCTACATCTATTGGAGAGGTGAATACTCATTGCATACGATTTTTTTCTTTGCGAGCGCGTTGAGCCAATTACTGCCGAGTAGGTACTACCCTTGGTGAGATAGTATGTTGAGAAAGAGTTGAAGAAACAAACATATACTTTATAATATAAGGAATAAGATGAAGAATATTTCTTTTTAGAAAAAAAAAAAAAAAAAAACAACAACATGAATGCTAATATTAATACATGCATATGAAAATTGTCAAAAACTGCTTTAAACATTATTAATAGTTTAACCAACAACTTACAAATGAGATAACTACAAAAAAAAACATAGAATATCAAATCTTTGTTTCACAATATATAGAATAAGAATTCAATGAATGCATCTTACATGACTATTAAAAAATTGATAGCATGACATGTCCAGTAGCAATTACCTCTCAATTATACCTCAATATTCTCAGCATTTTGATCGCGGAATTGCTCCCAAAGTGTTGCTTTATGAATTTCTACTTTTGTTTGCTGTACTAATCCTTATGAGATGGAATGTTGAGAAAGAGCTGAAGAAGTTGAATTCTGAGAAACATTGTAATCGTTTTTGTTGTTATTTCTTTTCCTTCTTGAATGTTAATAATAATACATTCGTCCAAAAAGTGTCAAAAATTGATTTAAACAAACAATATAAGGAATAAGATAAATAATATAAAAAATAACAACTCATAATAAGTTTGTTATTTTTTAGACTGTAGATGCTAACAAAAGTACAAAAGAACTGGAGAAGCTGTGCTATGATTAAAAAAATATACCTCAATATTCTCAGCATTACTATGTGACCAACATAATAAAGTTTTGGTATTAAAGTACTAATCCTCATTGTTTTCTTTTATTTATTATGGAACTCTACATGCCCTTCATTCCTTTAATTGTTTCTTCGAGATAATATATTTTATCTTTGTTGTGTTTATCATCAACTAAACAATCTAGCATAATATTTTTGAGGATATCGATTTGATTCTGTTTCTCTTCAACTTCTATCCTTTTCTTCATAAGTTCTTTGAAATTGAAGTCTTCAATTTCCATATCACGTTCATCCTTTATAAACTGTATTAATTGAAAAGTCGTTGAATCCTCTCGCTTTTGCAAATGTAATATGTTGGGCTTCCATCAATTTCTTTAACTATGACGCCTTCACTGTTAAAGAATAAGTCTTTTGGTAACTTTAATGTCACGTGCTTTTGAATCGTCCGCTCTCTAATTACGTGTTTGTAGACCGATCTTGTTGAATGTTAAGTCCTCCTTCTAGAATTTCCTTTAGCATTTTTTTTTTACATAAAATTTGTAATTTTCATACGGCATTATCTGCAATATACATAATAAAATGAAGTCAATAAATAATTGTAAATAATAGAGAAGAGGAAGAAAATAGGCTACCTGTTTTTTCGATATGTGTAGTTAAATTTTTTTTAGGTTAATAGATTATGTTTTACTAAGTGATTGGAAGTTCAATTTTCGTAGGTTTTTAGTTTTGTATATCTCTTAAATTTTGATATTTTGGAACAGTGGGCTTCTCCTTTTTTGCAACCTCCACTCTATCAGGAGCATGGATTATGACACGTGCCGGGTATTTTGAAATTTGGATTTTGAATTTTATAGTGTGGGCACGTGCAATAGACGGTCAAACTTGGTAAATGAATCGTTAACTAACGATAGGGTTACCTAAAGCTAAGAAACGTAAAACTTTGGGTCCAATGCAAATACCCATATTATTGGGACGACCTAAAACTAAATCACCTTATTTTAAATTAGATTTTTTTTTTTTTTTTTTTTTTTTTTTTTTTTTTTTTTAAAATTAGGTAGAAGCTATTGGGTTTAGAAACCTATAAGTATACTATTACTGTTGGGCCTGGGCCCAACAAATTATAACTTATGTTTTTGGTAATCAGTATCAATTCAAATTTGAATTGGTATCTCTTTTTCCATGCAGCTTCCTTTCAAACTAAATTGATTATGTGGATGTTACTCACACTTCAAAATCTTGGTCGTTTCTTGATTCAATGGCAGAGGAGCAAAACAATAGTGATCAATTTTCAAGGGTTTACGATATTGACAAAGATTTAACCAAGAATACTTCCACGCCAGCAGTTTTTAATCAAGAACCAAATTTGAAACTTTATGAGAAAAATATTAGTAGTTGCTCAGACCACCCCCCATTGCTCATGTTACATTAGCTCTCATCTTATTTTTCCAAAAGAAGTAAAGATGGCTGCTTCTTCAGTGGGGATTCTGTGTTTGGTGTTTTTATTCTTAGCATCAGGAGCAATGAGTGCAGCTCAAAAGAAAGTCGTTCATGTTCCATTTAACAGAACTATGTGCCCACATGGGCTTTTGATCACATTAAGTACTTCAATGGTGGTAATGAGATTCAGACTCCTCCTTGACAAATACACCGGTAAGACCTGTAAGAGCAATACTCAAGTATGTTTCCTGTTTTTGTTGTGAAAACCGAGTGTGTACCGATAGTTTTAAGTTGGATCTGTGTATCGTAGTCGGGTTTCAGTCAAAAGGGTCTTACTTGTTTGGACACTTCAAGATGCAAATTAAGATGGTGCCCGGGGGGATTCACCGAACTGAATCGCCTTCTATGTAAGTGGTTCCTGCTCACCAAAAGTTATTGTTCACTTAATCACTTGGGAAGTATTCCAAATTTCTTATGTTTCTGCAAATGTGCACAAATGATGTTCACCTATCATCTCAAAACTTCGAGCATGATGAGATAGATTTTGAGTTCTTGGGAAACAGATGGCCAGCCCGACCCTACATTTTACTGAGACGAATGTCTTCACAGGAGGAAAGGGAGATTCGGATGTAGTCTACTTAAGGAAGGTTTCACACAGAGAATGATTGCCTGTGTTAGTATCTTTTTTCACATTATTAATTTGCTTTCTTGATTATAATTTCTTAATTAGTGTTTAATTTGCATTGTATGTTCTAGAAAAGTATATAATTGAGTAATGTTGAGCATTATTTTTTTTTGGCCTCGTTATTTGGATCGGTACACTTGTTAGAATGTTTTGTTGAATTGTTGCGGTTGTGTAATATACTTGTATATTATGTTATGTCAACAAAATTCAAATGATTGGAAAAGAGAGTTGCATTATTGTTGTTAGAAACACTAAATTTGAGGGATCATAATTTTGCTTTTGGATACACCTCGCCTTAACAATAGGTTTCCTTTCAATTTGGTCTTACTCTCGATCTATACTTGAGAGAGTGAGTGTGTTTCTTTACAAATTTACCTAACCGTGTTCGAAGAGAGTGATTGCTTTCTGTTGAGAAAGGGTTGCCGTTAGGGAATGGTTTGGGTTTGAGTGTTGCGAGTGCTGCCGTTGCAGCTGTAGCAGTCAATGAGATTTTTGGTGGGAGAGTGGTTTGGGGTAGAGTGTGGCGAGTGCTGCTGCTGCAGCTTTAGCCGTTAATGAGATTTTTGGTGGAAGAGTTGTTTGGTGTCTAGGCGGGCGAAGTTTCTTTGCTTTCTGACTATAGCCGTGAATGAGATTTTGGTTGGAGAGTGGTTTGGGGGTCGAAAAGGTTTGCTGCGAGTGATGCTGCTGCAGCTGTAGCTGTGAATGAGATTATAGGTGGGAGGTTAACTGTTCCCGATCTTGTTCATGCTGGGTTGGATTGGAAGCAAAGGTTTCGTGTTATCATGCGGATAATGTTTGCATTTTAATTCCATTATCTCAGAAAAAGCATCATGCTACCAATACATACATAAAATTGGCAATTATGTATCTATGATTGCAAAGACCGACTTAGGGTGTCATACATAAGGGGTAGGCTAACACGGATGAGCAAAAGGGTTTTGTTTCAGATGACCTTAGGTGGATTCAAGCCAAAATAGGTTCTTAATGTCATCAAAAGAAAATTCTGAACGACTCATATATCCCTAAAATAAATATTTCATTAAGTTATGATGAACTATAGATAATTTAGATTGAAAAAGCAAAAATATAAATTTGATGGATCTAACACTGTCT
This sequence comes from Coptis chinensis, assembly GCF_015680905.1. Lineage (NCBI taxonomy): Eukaryota > Viridiplantae > Streptophyta > Magnoliopsida > Ranunculales > Ranunculaceae > Coptis > Coptis chinensis. Next base: position 17,292,524 of record NC_141456.1, on the reverse strand, counting down.
AATTCTCATCCAATATATAATTCAGCTTGAAAAACACGACGTTAATCCTCATCCAAATCTGATGAATTATTTGGGATGCTTAGGTAGTCCATATCCCAATTTGGTCCTCCTATAAGCAATGCTTCATTTATTGACTTCAAATAGGCATTTTCTTTTCTCAACTTTTCAATATCTTGATGAAGTTGTTTTTCTCTAGTATTTGCTTCATGCAGCTCTTGACGTTTAGTAATGACTTCTTTGTGGTTGATGTCTAAAACCTCAAATTTGTATATCTGCTGTAGAAAGCGGATAGCGTTTCCTGCAGCGGCATTTTCTGAGTCCACTTTCTTAGTTTGATACGTCCCCGGAAATAATTGGCTTATAGGATAATTCGGATTTTTGAAGATTTCTCTCATTATCGGCAAATCTATTATGACATCTGCAGCGCATCGGTTGTTTTCAATCTTTGATATGTAAACTGGTTCTCCTGAATTTTTCCTTGATTAGAATTTCTCTCAACTGCCTTGAGTGAAATTTTGTGTTTGGTTTCATACTCCATGAGTTGCATTTTAAAAATTGCATTAGTTTATATTATCCAGAAATATACAGTCTGACCATTGTCAGGGCATATAGTAATTTGGTATTTTTAGAATATAGTAATTTTAGGTATATATATACTACTAAACTTGGTTCCAGCATTACATAATTTTGATATATAAACATGCATTTTGTTATACTCTAGTTACATATATATACTATACCGTACCTTATACACACACACCTTTCCCCCTTGAAATAAATTTTTAATCATATGGATGATTTGAAAGTTGATATGTTCTCCTTTGGTCTGCTCTTATATTTCATATAATTTCATCAATAATTGTCGTGTTGGATTGATTAACTCAATAGCTTCAACTCGAGACTTGTCTCTCCCACAGTCCCACTGATTTCACAATATTGAGAAGTTTACTTTTGAATCAAAACTCTAATTAATGAGCTTCATAGTATCTCCTTCTTCTGGATTGAATCCCGGATAATAGAATCGAAGGCCCGACCAGTTATGCATCTAAATCTCTTTGGTTCTGAGACTCCTATTATAGGTCTGACTTACCCTACCGGCCGGTGCCTTTAGGTAAGGATAGCTGAAAAAGAAAGTGATTACTATTTCAGCCTGTGGCACCTATACTCTAAGCATAGTGATCGGTCCTGCCCATGGTAACATGAAATCCAGAGATGACTAAGAAGCTGTACCGATGGACGTAGAAAGAACTACAGAAATCTAGTCTAGCTAAGAGCACTAAGCCCATCAAATGCGGTCCTCCCTGGCTTATGTTCATAGGTGTTGGGAACTATACTTCCTTAAGAGGGGGGGCTCATGTGACATACCGAACATCTTTCTTTGAGTATCGGCCGTCCATGAGTGAAGGATCAATCTCGGGGAGATCCGTACCCACGACGCAGTTAATAGTGAGTGGTTACACTAATACGGTCTTAAGTTCAATATAGTTAAATATAATTTTGAATTAAAACTCTTATATTTCATATAATTTCGCCTTTTAATTGTCGTGTGGGGTAAGAGGGGTTCGAGAACAGTTAATAGTGAGTGGTTTTACACTATCACAGTCTTAAGTTCAATATAGTTCAATATAATTTTGAATTAAAAGACGCTAATATCTCATGTGTTTAAACTTTAATATTATCATCGGTTGAATCATAAAAAAGAGAAATCAACAAAATTATTAAATAAGATCTTGGAAAAGAAATTGTTTACCTTATCCATTTTTGTTAACTCTTTCTGAAGCCTTGATTGAATATGTTCTATTGCATGCAATAACAAAAAGGAAAAAAAACTCAGTTATATATGTAAAACTAATGTAAATCGGACTAAAAAGAAAAAAAACGAAAGTTTACCTTTGTTTTTGTTTTGTGTTAGGAAGATCGTGGGGTTTTTATATATATATATATATATTTGTTTAGGTTTTATTATGTCATTAGAAGTTTAGTATTAATAGGATTCTTATTAGATATGTTTGTTTAGGAAGTTAAGTATAAATAGGATTCTTTTGGTAGAAGAAGTCGTTATGTAGGCCTGGGAATTAGACCGTATACTTCCTTGCTAGTCCAGGAGATCTTCCTCAGGCAGTGAAGTTCGGATACAATAATGAATCCAAACCCAAGATGCTTCTTGAAGTAGGATCATCCCTCTCCGAACTGCCACCAATGCAGCCTCTTGGAGTAACCACCCGAACTTTATGATCCTTGTGTGTTGTGAAGAGCATGTTACCGTAAGCTAATATGGCACGAACATCGCCAGAATTCGTTTTAAGGTATCCCCTCTCTGCAAAATCCATTTGCTATTCGTGACTACTCTCTGAACCCGTAAACACACTGCCATGCAATACTGCAATGGAGAAAATATTTCCTTCATGATGGTGTAGTTATGCAATACATTGGTAGAGAAGAGTTGAAGAAGGTGAGGGATTAATAGGGGTGCATGCCCATGGCAACTCTGGACTCGGAGGGAAATATGGGTTCGTCAGTGAAGCCGTATAATATTTTGCAGGACGTCGACTATTTTGAGGATCAGGTTCATATATTTCATGCTAAGGTGATTTTTGGGAGCTCTTTTCGTCATTATTAATGAAACTTAGTAGTGTTCAATTGCCAGAGATTTCCATGAATATAGAGAGGAAACTGAGGTTGGCCTGGTGATCACTTGGTTGAATAGTTGAGGTATATGTTGGCCATACAGGATTGAAATGGTGGGTTGAATATAAAGATGTTAATTCCCATATAAGTAGAATTTGTACGTGTTAGATTGGGAATATTGAAGGCATTGAAGGCTTTGAATAAATTCTGATGGTGATGATATGGGCCATTCATTAGGCAATGGAGGAATTAGAATTAAGATGGAGGTCCAAGAGCAAGAATAATATTTGACATCTTCTGCCATAATTCTGAGTCCTTGTTCTTCCCCGACATACCGGTGGAGCGAGTCATTTGAACTGGCTGCCAAGTTTTGTTATGGGATAAACTTCGAAATAAGTACAGATAACATTGCCATGCTGCGGTGCGTGGCAGAATATCTCTAGATGACAGAAGACTATGCAGTCGGTGAATGAAGTAGCGATGAATAGCCTTTCAGGGGCAGTCTTTGTGTTGCATCTATCAGAAAGTCTCCTTCCCATGGCGGGGTAGGTGAAACTGATGTGGTCATTGAATAGACGCCATAGCGTACATAGCCTGCAAGGATAGTGAATTCTATTTGCCTAGCAGGATTGACAATAACAATGAGAAATATAAACCTATGGACAATCTATTCACCTTCACACCTTGATAAAGTACATCAATAAGGGGCCATAACCCTCTGTATTGAAAAAATATAACAGCCTTATGAAGTGGCAAGCTGTAAATAATTTAAAATTTGTATATTGAATTCACCCACTACTCTGTGTTGTACTTTTGTAACTTTGAAAAGCATTCATCTTGAAGGAGATATATACCACACTTTTCAAACTTCTCAGGATACTCTACTAAAACACAATAAAGAAACTCAGAAATCACTGTTTGTTGATGCTTAGATAAAAACCATAAAATCCTACTAAATTTTAGAAAATGTAGGGTAAAAATTAAAAAATAGTACGTCCCCTGCTTCTCCCTTACGGCGTTTACTTTGTGGGGCATATTCTTCGCCATAGTTTCCAAGCTCAACCACGGACCGCCTCTTTTTGGCCCGTTCCTTCCTGGCAACCTACGATCAGTTCTGCTTGGTTTGGCCTCAAAATACTCGTCCACCATCTCAGGTCCTTTTGTCTTTTTCTTGTTCTTGGCTTTCTAACGGTCTTCTTCATCTTTCCACATGGCTTCTTTCTCTTTTTAGTTCAGCTAATCTTTGCTGCTCTGCTTGCATCCTTTGTTCCTCGTTTAGCCTCTCTGCTTGCGTCTCTGCTTGCCTTCTAAGTTCAGCTATCCTTCTCTTGTCTTCCTCTTCCCATAATCGCCTCTCCTCATTAGCTTTTCTCTTTGCTTCTGCTTCTTCGGACAACCGCTTGCCTTCCTGTTTTTCTAGCTTCTCTCTTCTTTTTCGACAGCTCTCTCTCATCGTCTTAGTCTTCCTATAATTTTCTTGCAGACCGAGAACTACTTTCTTCTTGAACCTAGTCCACACTAATGTTCCCCTTGTCGCTTAATTATGAGTTTCTTGTGAGGTGGTCTCTATCTACCTCTGCGGTGGCTTTATAACTAACTTTGGTGGTTCAACCCGAGTATCTTCGTGTTTTAACTTGTTTGAGAAGATGATTATACTAATCCTATTAACAGATCTAGTCCCAGTTTGTCAATCAATAGCAACTTGTTTATTGGAATTATTGAATCCTCAGTGCAATTTTCTCACTAATCTTTTCTGCAGGCCCACATTTAACCTTAACCTTGGTTTTGGATCCGGCTTTCTTGGAGTTTTCAGTGCAGATGCTCCTCTCTCAGCTCCAGCAGGGTTTATGTTTATACCGATCATCCGGTCCTCTATCTCCAATGTGTGTAGACCACTCATTCAGTGGCCTTCCTCCTACAGTATGATGAGCTGAATCACCTACTTCATTACTCCCTTTCGGACCTCGTCCAGACTTATTCTAATAACCGAAACTATTCTGCCTCTTTACATCTGCAGACCTTCTTTGTAGTACGTCATTCGCAGCTTCATCATCCCAAGTCGAAACAACTGGTTTATAGATCCGTCTAGTGAACTTCCTTCTACATTACCAAGTGTGGTGACCAGGTGCTTATCAAACCCCATTTTGGACCTCCCCATGATTTATTCTCATCACCCAAATTATGGCTCTGCTGGTCTGCCGGACCTTCCTTCGGGTTTATTAAGAACTTCACCTTCATGAGAAAACTTGCAACTTATCCCCTTACGGCAATTTCCATAATCAAATTTTTTTCAAAGAGTGATGTTGTTCCTAGGTGGTCACGCCGTATGGTCATGGTCCGATCAGAGTATACATTTACATGAAGATAAGTAAATATGATTGGATATATATTCTGAATTTATAATGTCCAAGTTCTGCTGCACACTAATGACCTTACAATGAATCAGACTAAATCAAGCATTTGAATTGTAAGTTTCGATAAGAACAAACATTTGTTAGAAGTGCACACTAAAAACTTGTGGCAGGAATTACATGAGACAAACTTTATTTCTCTTATATATATTGTGGTTCTTTTATCAATTAAATGGAAAGACAGGGGAGAATGTTTCTCGTAGATACTGAGCATGAAGGGTTAGGATGTAGATCTGTTTCCGCAAACGAAGAAGAACAACAAACCCGAAAATGCAGCCACTGCAACAATTTTCTTGGGGACTTCTTGAATCCTCACAGAGGGATCCTTGGGCAACTGCAAGTTGAAATTTCATACTTGGAAGGCATGACAAATGACATCTTCCACTGCTTCACCCCTCAGTTCCTCCAGCTGATCTTTATTCATACAAAGCATCCCTTGCCCATCCGCATCAGTTAAAACCAAACTAAAGCGTCGATGTTCAAAGAATTATAGGTCTGTAGCAAATAATGTCTAGCGAAAGAATCAAAGAGCTAATAGTCCAAACAACTCGCAATTTCAAACCCCCATTTGTATAAAACGATTCAGAATACTCCCATTATTATCCGAACTATTACCAACAAAGATTGTAGATTCTGCTTTCTACAAAGTACAGATCGTATCTTTTTGTAACATATTCCGGGCTTCCAATTCTAACTACCCTTTTCTTTTCTGTTAAATCCAACTATTGTATTAGAAAAAAGAAAAAAGTATTGATCGGTAACTTGGGCAATACCTAATCTTGAATTGTTTTACATTGAACTGCTACTGGGACTTTTGTGAACACCTAAATATAATGCAATATATAAGACTCATTTTTACTCATTGTGCTCAAATCATTACAAAACTTCATTAAAAATAAAAGGTACCTACAATGTCAAGTATCTAGAGCACATTGTAAAGCGAAACTTTGTCAAATCCTAGTTAGCCGATAGTTATTATTTTTGAAATACAAAGACTGGGTGCAGATTTTGTTTTACTTTTAGATAAGTTCAGTTGGTTACAAATTGACTTTTACATTACCACTTTAGTTAGAGTATGTATTCAAGTATGTTATATTGCTTGGATTGTGGCTTCTTGTTAGTTTCTATAAATCTTGAGAATCGGCATCGAAATTTGGCTCGGAATGTTTTTGCTTGTTCAAGTTGTTCTCTTGTTGGATTTCGCTTTCCCGGATGGAACGGCGCGGTTTAAAAAAAAGATGAGCAATTTTGGTTAGTGGAGTTTCTTTATCTTTGTTGATATGTCCGTAAACCATAAAATGTTTTAATTACGCTTGATTCTTAAGTTATTATGCTTTAATATTTGCATAGTGAAATGGACAGATTCCAAGTTTTTACTTCTATTTCATGTTTGCAAACGCGATTTAAGTATTTATTCTAAATATTACATAAACGCATAACAAAGTCCGATTAGTTCGAGATATTGCTTCTCATCGGATGTCACTATATAGAGGATTTTCTCAAGTCCAAGTCGCGAATTGGAATACCGACGCTTAATGTGAACCTAATCATCTAGTCAAGGTGTAATAATAGTTAATCCTATAAATTATACTCACTTCAAGCATACACTTTGAAAGATCCTAGGCGATGGTTTGCCCGACCCGGCCCGAGTAAGGCGTCCCTATTAAAGTCTCTACTCACGATCTAAAAAGACTAAAATTATTGTAAGTAAATCTTGAATGGAGTTTTTAAGGGCTTCCGGTGCCCATTTACATCTTGGTTCATTAAAAGCCCTAATGACCTCCACGCTCCCCTCAAAAGCAAATTTTGTTCCTCCGAATCGTCCAAATTAGCTTTACTACCACTTCTAGCATACGTTTCTACTTCTTCAAAGATTTCTAACTCTAAACGTCCTAACTACTGCCCCCTACTCATTTGTTAAGGAAGCATCAAACCTGAAAAGGATGCATTCATTAGGAAATATAGGAAAAATGCTAGTTTACGATCAAAACTTTACAATGCAGTCAACGTTTCATACAAACTATAGGATTTGTCATTTGTGAAGCCATATACAGGAATGGTGCGATCTGTGGACATGGTTTGTAGTTTCCAAAATCCCAAGCATGTAAACATGTTGGAATTAGAGACTTTATTCCGCTTGATAAATAATTTATTAGGAAACTTGTATAGCGGGGCTTGATACTCAACATCTTCTTTATCTCAATGACTCGATTTTTGTGTTTGTTTTGCATTAGTTGCTCTTTCTGATCCAATTGTAAGTTGCTAGCTTTCAATTATTATCTCATTCCAGTTATTATATACATGTAAGATGGTGTCCCTTGATGTTTTTATTGTAAATGAATCTTTATTACTAATTATTCACCTAAAAATTTCCAAATGAAAAATTGTATTGCAGGTTTGTAAAGCGACAAGATGCTCTCTCGATTGGGTTAACTAAATTTTTCGCTTTTTCTTCTTGTATAAGGAGTATCTGAAAAATGTGATATGTTGTTTCAAAAGAGGGAGCAATCAAGAAGAGGATGGATGCATTTCTCAGTGGTCACTTCCATACACGGGATTGACAAACATAATGCTAATCACGGTAATTTTGTTCTCACATTATGTTTTATTACCTAACCTAATAAGACTTTTCTTGTACATGCATGTTTATAAGAGGCAACTGCATCTATGAGAGGAATGATTTTCTTATCTTTCATAGTCTACAAACTATTCGTGCCCCAATAGGGGACTCACTTATGAGTTATCCCCCATGAAGAAGCCATCCTTAGAATACTCACGACAAGTAACTTATCTCTTATATAAAAATTAAACTATATAAAAAAAAATTGTTTAAAAACATTTGACATACCTTTGTCTTCTTGTTCCAAATGTCTTAGTGGTGTATTGACCAGTATTATTTCTTGCCAATTTTAATCATAATTTATAGACTAACTTAATTATTTATTTGAAATCCTTATACCACACGTCAACTTACCTCATCTGTCAATCCCTTGTAGTCTTCATAAGAAATAGTATTCTGGTTTTCTTGTAGTAACAGAGTCTATTTTGCTCAATTGTATTCCACGACGCTTTAATGTTTCACTAATCATCATTCCAAAGATTTATTGATCCAAGAATTAGTTGCCCCACATCTATGGTATCCATGTGGTTTACCTGCAGTATTTTAAATAATCTTAGTAGCTATTGATAGAAGATTATAATCTTATAATACTATAAACTTAGTACAATAATAATTATTAATTCACAGAAAAAAAAAATAATTTCTTGGTACCTTTGCTTTGTAGCTTTGAGTTTGTATATTAGAACTTTGATATTTTACCAATTGGCAGCAATTAATACAAATGTAGAAGGTAGTAATTAACTTTAGGCAAATATTGTTTGAGCATTGTTTGGGTTATTTTTTGGATTATTTGATATTGAATATTTATATCATAATTTTCCAAGGTTTATGTGTGATAGATAACACATCTTTATTGTCAAAGATGTATGCTACTTATCATAATAGGATCCCAGTCTGAACTTCATTATCTTTATTTTATATAATGATATGGACTCTGACATTATTATCAAAAAAGTAATGAATGTATTATAATATCTTAATGATTAAGATAAAATCCTAATAAAAGAAAAAAAATTATTCAACTACTGAGAATTATTTATTCCTCTCCAATAGATTCTTCATTTGCTTGATACTCTGCTGTCCTCATCACTTTACTCTTCATTTTTTTAGCTTTCTTTGATGGTCGAATTTCTTCAGTAATTTCTTTGGAAATCTGCTGCTTCATTTTAACATAACAATATATTGGTTATTTATTTTCTTTAAAATTGTAAATAAAATATTCAGAAGAGGAATTGTAATAAAATTTGAACATACCTTTGCATTTTCTGTCATTGATTCAACATCTTTATTATCTTCAGATACCATATTTGTTATGGTAAACGATGGAAACTTTTCATGCATACTATATTTATTGAGTTTGACTTGAAATATCCAATGACTACCAAAGTATTTTTTCAAGTTCTTTTGAATGTCATCGAAATCTTGACCACAAAAATTATATAATAAATAGTTAATAATAATTTAATATTGAAATAAAATTAAACGTGTTTATGCTTTACTTGCCTTTTTCTCTAAATCAAGAACTTTTGCAATTGGTACTTTCACAATATCTTCTGCTTTGTTACCAAAAAGCTCTGGCTTGATCATTTCAGTTTCATCCTCAACCCGTAGTTTTAAAAGGTATCAGAAATTAAAACATTTAGAATATTTGTACTCAATATCCTTTTTATTAGACATTTGTTGGAAGACTTACCTTTTTTGGTCTTAAATATTTGGCTCCACAATGCATTGCATGTATGTTCAACCACTATCAACGTGTTTTACAAGACATTTAACACAAGTTTAAGAGTACCAGGTTGGTCCCCTACAACTTAACAAATTTTCCTCTTGCATGTGAAGACCTTTCCCTGTAAAAAAGTCATAGATTACAAAACTAACTATATAAATCATATGATATTGAAAATGTATGAAAAATAATGTAATAGTAAATGGCTAACCTTGATTTGTTGGTTCCATCCCATATCTTATGAGTTCTTCTATTGTTATCTCTGTCCTTGCTCATATTTTCCTCTAATGAAATTGGTTCTTCATTATCTGTTTCTTCTATTCCAATTTTTTTTATCGAGGTCTTCAAATCTTCACAATTGAAAAAAGAGAATCATTATAGAAAATATGAATAATTGTAAATTTTGTAAATAAAATTGATCATAAATTACCTTTTTCTCATTTCATGAACATATTTTAAATCCAAATTTATGTAAAGCTTTGTTGCTTTAGATGAGACACACACTTGGAATTGCACTATTAAATAGGAAATAGTTTAGTATGATAAGAATTATTTTGGAAACTAATACAAAGATGATGTTAAAGCTTAAACTTACTTCCAATCTTTTTTGAGAAATAGGGATGTCGGAATGACAATAACATTTTCTTCCTTATTGCTTATATTAGCAATTGTATCGACATTTCTCCCCATAAAGCCACGGTCTTCTCATAGCCCCCTTAATTATCCCAAATTGTCAAATACAATTTAATAATAGAAGTAAAAAGCATTACTTATGAATTAATGTTTACCTTTAGTCTACCAAAGTAATTTCTCTCGAAACCTTGTGGTTTTTATTACCAATTTTTTTTCAAAATTGTTATGATATCTCAGATACAAATATTGTTAGATCATTCAAATATGCATTATTAAAATATACAACAGATAATAAGTTTATAAAATACCTTTCAAGTCACATCTTTGAGGCATCTTACATTTGCAAAATTTTTAATCCAACAAAAGTGAACTTGTAATTTTCAATACTCTTGTCATCTTCATTGGTAGGAGTTACTATAGTTGCTTTTACTTTGGTGGTTCAGCTTTGGTATCTTGGGTTTACCCCAGCTTGTTTGAAGATGATTATGCCTCAATCAGTAACGGATCTAGTCGGTTCCGAGAATCAATAGCAACTTGTTTATTGGAGATGCAAGGGAATCCTGGAACGAATTTTCTCACTAATCTTTCTGCAGGCCCACATTTAACCTTAACCTTGGTTTGGATCCGCGATTCTTGGAGTTCGGTGCAAGTGATGCTCCTCTCAGACTCCGGCCAGGTTTATGTTTATGTTTCCATCATCCCGTCCTCTATCTCCAATGTTGTAGACCATCTCATTCAAAGGGCCTTCCTCCTACAAGATGATGAGCTGAATCACCTACTTCATTACTCCTTTTCGGACCTCGGCCCGGACTTATTCTAATAACCCAAACTATTCTCACTCTTTACATCTCCAGACCTTCTTTGTAGTACGCCATTTTCAGCCTTCATCATCCCAAGTCAAAACAACCGGGTTTATAGATCCGTCTAGTGAACTTCCTTCTACATTACTAAGTGTGGTGACGGGTGCTTCAATACCCCATTTTGACCTCCCCCATGATTTATTCTCATCACCCAAATTATGGCTCGCTGGTGCAGACCTTCCTTCGGGTTTATTAAGAACTTCACCTTCATGAGAAAAACTTGCAACTTATCCCCTTACGCAATTTCCATAATCAAATTTTTCAAAAGTGATGTTGTTCCTGGGTGGGTCACGCCATGATGGTCACGCCCCGAGTATACATTTACATGAAGATAAGTAAATATGATTGGATATATATTCTGAATTTATAATGTCCAAGTTACGCATTTGCACACTAATGACCTTACAATGAATCGGACTAAATCAAGCATTTGAATTGTAAGTTTCGATAAGAACAAACATTTGTTAGAAGTGCACACTAAAAACTTGTGGCGGGAATTACATGAGACAAACTTTATTTCTCTTATATATATTGTGGTTCTTTTATCAATTAAATGGAAAGACAGGGGAGAATGTTTCTCGTGAGATCTCGAGCATGAATGGTTAGGATGTAGATCTGTTATTTATGCAAGAAGAACAACAAACCCGAAAATGCGACCCTTCGCAACAATTTTTCTTGGGGACTTCTTGAATCCTCGCCGCAGAGGGATCCTTGGGCAACTGCAAGTTGGCGCCCATACTTGGAAGGCATGACAAATGACATCTTCCATCGCTTCACCCTCGGTTCCTCGGTGATCTTTATTCATACAAAGCATCCTTGCCCATCCGCGTCGGGTTAAAACCAAAGCATTAAGGCGTCGATGTTCAGCAATTATAGGTGTAGCAAATAATGTCCAGCGCTAAAGCGCAATCAAAGAGCTAATAGTCCAAACAACTCGCAATTTCAAACCCCCATTTGTATAAAAGCGATTCAGGAATACTCCCATTATTATCTGAACTATTACAACGACATTGTAGATTCCCTCTACAAAATCTGTTGTATCTTTTGTAACATATTCGGGGCTTCGAATTCTAACTACCCTTTTCTTTTCACAATTAAATCCAACTATTGTATTAGAAAAAAAAAAAAAGTATTGATCGGCGCTCGGTGATTACCTAATCTTGAATTGTTTTTACATTGAACTGCTCTGGGACTTTTGTGAACACCTAAATATAATGCAATATATAAGACTCATTTTTACTCATTGTGCTCAAATCATTACAAAACTTCAGTTAAAATAAAAAGGTACCTACAATCTTTGTTATCTAGAGCCTGTAAAAGTTTAAACTTTGTCAAATCCTAGTTAGCCGGATAGTTATTATTTTTGAAATCAAAGACGGGTGCAGATTTTTTGTTTTACTTTTAGATAAGTTAGGTTGGTTACAAATTGACTTTTTGTTACCACTTTAGTTAGAGTATGTATTCAAGTATGTTATATTGCTTGGATTGTGGCTTCTTGTTAGTTTCTATAAATGCAGAAATCGGCATCGAAATTTGGCTCGGGAATGTTTTACGCTTGTTCAAGTTGTTCTCTTGTTGGATTTCGTTCCACGGATGGAACGACGCATGGTTTAAAAAAGATGAGCAATTTTGGTTAGTGGAGTTTCTTTTATCTTGTTGATATGTCCGTAAACCATAAAATGTTTTAATTACGCTTGATTCTTAAGTTATTATGCTTTAATATTTGCATAGTGAAATGGACAGATTCAAGTTTTACTTCTATTTCATGTTTGCAGCGTGATTTAAGTATTTATTCTAAATATTACATAAACGCACAACAAAGTCGATTAGTTCGAGATATTATACGCATCGGATGTCACTATAGAGGATTTTCTCAAGTCCAAGTCGCGAGGAATTGGAATCTTGACTTAATGTGAACCTAATCATCTAGTCAAGGTGTAATAATAGTTAATCCTATAAATTATACTCACTTCAAGCATACACTTTGAAAGATCCTAGGCGATGGTTTTGCCCACCAAATGAGTAAGCGTCCCTATTAAAGTCTCTACTCACGCATCTAAAAAGACTAAAATTATTGAAAGTAAATACTGAATGGAGTTTTTAAGGGCTTCCAGTGCCCATTTACATCTTGGTTCATTAAAAGCGTAATGACCTCCTCCGCACTCCCTCAAAAGCAAATTTTGTTCCTCCTCAACCGGCCCATCTAGCTTTACTACCACTTACGGCCGCTTACGTTTCTACTTCTTCGGCATTTCTAACTCTAAACGTCCTAACTACTGCCCCTACTCATTTGTTAAGGAAGCATCAAACCTGAAAAGGATGCATTCATTAGGAAATATAGGAAAAATGCTAGTTTCTGATCAAAACTTACAAAACGATCAGCATGGTTTCATTTTACAAACTATAGGATTTGTCATTTGTGAAGCCATATAGCAGGAATGGTGCGATCTGTGGACATGGTTTGTAGTTTCCAAAATCCCAAGCATGTAAACATGTTGGAATTAGAGACTTTATTCCGCTTGATAAATAATTTATTAGGAAACTTGTATAGCAGGGCTTGATACTCAACATCTTCTTTATCTCAATGACTCTGATTTTTGTGTTTGTTTTTGCATTAGTTGCTCTGCATCCAATTGTAAGTTGCTAGCTTTCAATTATTATCTCATTCCAGTTATTATATACATGTAAGATGGTGTCCCTTGATGTTTTTATTGTAAATGAATCTTTATTACTAATTATTCACCTAAAAATTTCCAAATGAAAAATTGTATTGCAGTTTGTAAGCAGCAAGATGCTCTCTCAGTGGGTTAACTAAATTTTTCGTTTTTCTTACTGTATAAGGAGTATCTGAAAAATGTGATATGTTGTTTCAAAAGAGGGAGCAATCAGTGAAGAGGATGGATGCATTTCTCAGAGTGGTCACTTCCATACCTGGGATTGACAAACATAATGCTAATGCGGTAATTTTGTTCTGCCATTATGTTTTATTACTGAACTGAATAAGACTTTTACTGTACATGCATGTTTATAAGAGGCAACTGCATCTATGAGAGGAATGATTTTCTTATCTTTCATAGCTGACCAGCCTTCAACCCCAATAGGGACTCACTTATGAGTTATCCCGATGAAGAAGCCATCCTTAGAATCCTCTGACAAGTAACTTATCTCTTATATAAAAATTAAACTATATAAAAAATTGTTTAAAAACATTTGACATACCTTTGTCTTCTTGTTCCAAATGTCGTAGTGGTGTATTGACCAGTATTATTTCTTGCCAATTTTAATCATAATTTATAGACTAACTTAATTATTTATTTGAAATCCTTATACCACACGTCAACTTACCTCATGTCAATCCCTTTGTAGTCTTCATAAGAAATAGTATTCTGGTTTTCTTGTAGTAACAGAGTCTATTTTGCTCAATTGTATTCCACGCATCGGTTAATGTTTCACTAATCATCATTCCAAAGATTTATTGATCCCATAATTGGATTTAAGTCCCACATCTATGGTATCCATGTGGTTTTACTGCGGTATTTTAAATAATCTTAGTAGCTATTGATAGAAGATTATAATCTTATAATACTATAAACTTAGTACAATAATAATTATTAATTCATGGAGGAAAAAAAAAATAATTTCTTGGTACCTTTGCTTTGTAGCTTTGAGTTTGTATATTAGAACTTTGATATTTTACCAATTGGATAGACGAATTAATACAAATGTAGAAGGTAGTAATTAACTTTAGGCAAATATTGTTTGAGCATTGTTTGGGTTATTTTTTGGATTATTTGATATTGAATATTTATATCATAATTTTCCAAGGTTTATGTGTGATAGATAACACATCTTTATTGTCAAAGATGTATGCTACTTATCATAATAGGATCCCAGTCTGAACTTCATTATCTTTATTTTATATAATGATATGGACTCTGACATTATTATCAAAAAAGTAATGAATGTATTATAATATCTTAATGATTAAGATAAAATCCTAATAAAAGAAAAAAAATTATTCAACTACTGAGAATTATTTATTCCTCTCCAATAGATTCTTCATTTGCTTGATACTCTGCTGTCCTCATCACTTTACTCTTCATTTTTTTAGCTTTCTTTGATGGTCGAATTTCTTCAGTAATTTCTTTGGAAATCTGCTGCTTCATTTTAACATAACAATATATTGGTTATTTATTTTCTTTAAAATAGTAAATAAAATATTCAGAAGAGGAATTGTAATAAAATTTGAACATACCTTTGCATTTTCTGTCATTGATTCAACATCTTTATTATCTTCAGATACCATATTTGTTATGGTAAACGATGGAAACTTTTCATGCATACTATATTTATTGAGTTTGACTTGAAATATCCAATGACTACCAGTATTTTTTTCAAGTTCTTTTCGAATGTCATCGAAATCTTGACCACCGCAAATTATATAATAAATAGTTAATAATAATTTAATATTGAAATAAAATTAAACGTGTTTATGCTTTACTTGCCTTTTTCTCTAAATCAAGAACTTTTGCAATTGGTACTTTCACAATATCTTCTGCTTTGTTACCAAAAGCTCTTAAAGATCATTTCAGTTTCATCCTCAACCCGTAGTTTTAAAAGGTATCTGTAAATTAAAACATTTAGAATATTTGTACTCAATATCCTTTTTATTAGACATTTGTTGGAAGACTTACCTTTTTTTTGGTCTTAAATATTTGGCTCCACAATCATTGCATGTATGTTCGAACCACTATCAACGTGTTTTACAGTACATTTAATGCAAGTTTAAGAGTACCAGTTGGTCCCTAACAACTTAACAAATTTTCCTCTGGCTTGTGAAGACCTTTCCCTGTAAAAGTCATAGATTACAAAACTAACTATATAAATCATATGATATTGAAAATGTATGAAAAATAATGTAATAGTAAATGGCTAACCTGATTTGTTGGTTCCATCCCATATCTTATGAGTTCTTCTATTGTTATCCTGTCCTTGCTCATATTTTCCTCTAATGAAATTGGTTCTTCATTGTGCTGTTTCTTCTATTCCAATTTTTTTTTTTATCGGGGTCTTCAAATCTTCACAATTGAAAAAAAGAGAATCATTATAGAAAATATGAATAATTGTAAATTTTGTAAATAAAATTGATCATAAATTACCTTTTTCTCATTTCATGAACATATTTTAAATCCAAATTTATGTAAAGCTTTGTTCTTTGATGAGACACACACTTGGAATTGCACTATTAAATAGGAAATAGTTTAGTATGATAAGAATTATTTTGGAAACTAATACAAAGATGATGTTAAAGCTTAAACTTACTTTCAATCTTTTTGAGAAATAGGGATGTCGAATGACAATAACATTTTCTTCCTTATTGCTTATATTAGCAATTGTATCAGACATTTCTCCCCATAAAGCCACGGTCTTCTCATAACCCTGTTAATTATCCCAAATTGTCAAATACAATTTAATAATAGAAGAAAAAAAATTTGTACTTATGAATTAATGTTTACCTTTTCGTCTACCAAAGTAATTTCTCACGAAACCTTGTGGTTTTTATTACCAATTTTTTTCAAAATTGTTATGATATCTGTATTACAAATATTGTTAGATCATTCAAATATGCATTATTAAAATATACAACAGATAATAAGTTTATAAAATACCTTTCAAGTCACATGCTGAGGCATCTTCTGTTGCAAGGAATTTTTCGAATCCAACAAAAGTGAACTTGTAATTTTCAATACTCTTGTCATCTTCATTGGTAGGAGTTACTATAGTTGCTTTTGTAAACAAAATTTTGCAGTTAAATCGTACAGGACGGTAACTCTTGTCTTCTTTGTCCACTTCAAATTTCTCAAAAGTATAAATTTTTCCCTCTTCTAGTTTTTCTCTAAATTTGTCTTTTAGGCTGTCCTGTACCTTGGCATGGATTTGATCTCCCTATGATTACAAAATTAAATTATTAAGTAAAAAAAAGTGATTATTAATTAAATGTATATTTCTGACCTTTTCATCAATGAGAAGCATGTCTATTCCAAAAGTTTGTTTTCTGTTCAACGGATTAAAAGGGAACCACAATCTACTGACACGTGCTTTCACTATACACTTGTCTGTTTTTTGGTTGAGCTCAGCAAGTCCTGTGTATTTATTTTCCATAGTGTAATGCCTACGAAACAATATTATAACATTGTGAATTAGTTCCTTAACAAAAAACTATCAATATATATTGATTGAGAAATTATTGCGTAATAAATCACAAATAGACACTTGGGCACCGCCATCTTGAAGTTTGATGACTGGCATAAGATTCACGTCAAGTTCAAAAAGGTATTATTATTGTTTAGTGCTTGTGCTAAGGAGTTAAACAGCTTGACCATAGGGAAAGTAGTGAAACTGGATTGAGATGCAGGGGCGCATCACTAGAAGAGATTGAGCTAATTATAGCTGAATCATCATCAGTTGCAAATGTCAGAAATGCCAGCATAGTCTTTGAGTATTGCTCCTCCCGGATGCTTCAAAGTTTTGATCCTTCGGTCCCCTATCATATAACAGGGGGGTAAGTGTTTGGAGAAATATTTGTAAGGGAACATCAAGTTCTTACACGCTTTGCTCCTTTGAGACCTTTGACTCAACTTGGGGAACCAGATCCTTTCTTCTGATCGTTCATTAATCCTTTCTTGAAACTACTATCTGAAAAAGGGTGATTGTGAGGCATCCATTATACCTCATTGGCAGCAAGCAATGGCAGAAAAGTGATCAGCGTTAGAGTGGACACAGACCCGGGATCTGGTCCCTCTTCCTGAGGGTAAGAAAGTTATAGGGCTTAATTTGATACTATTCTCACCTATCCTTTATTGGCAGTTTGAGAGCACATTGCAGGAGCACTTTGAGTTCATTGGGGAGGTAGCAAGTGTGTCTCTCCCAAAGGATTACTTAATTGATGCTTTGAGCGGGTATGTAAAATTTATCCTTGTTATTTTCTAGTTATGAGATATTATTTTTACTACAATCTACACTTGCAATGGTGGTCATGTCGTGTGTAATTAAATCTAGGTATGATACAAAGCTCCTCTATATAACGTTCATATTGTCGTTGGCCTTACCTCTAGGTTCTTTGAGTGGATGCTACTCACTTGCTCAACATTATTCTTTTCTAGATAACTTCTTAATCTTTAATTGATGCATAATAATAATATATTAAAAATATTCAAATCTATTAGAAATTTAAAATAAGTTACATATCCTATCCTAAATAAAAAAGTTACATAGAAGTTACATAAACAAAAGTTGAAGAAACAAAAGAGGAATATGTTACTTTATAAATTTTGTAAATTAGAGGAATATGTTGTACCTGTATGATTGCTTAACTTGAATTATAGAATAGCCTGCAATATACAATAGAAGAATTTAGAAACTGTCAAAATATTTTGATTAATCGTAGGATTTATATTTATAGTTCTTGTTTTTTCTAATAATAGCTTTGTTAATTTGAGGAGAGAAGCTTTGTAGATTAGTGGAGTATGGTTTTTGGTTGTGATTTATAGTTGTTTTTTGGATAAACATCAGTAGGTAGTAATAGAGTTCTAATACTTCTAAGACTGTGAAGTGTTGTGTTAGTTTTAGAGTTTTAAT
Organism: Coptis chinensis; assembly: GCF_015680905.1. Classification (NCBI taxonomy): domain Eukaryota; kingdom Viridiplantae; phylum Streptophyta; class Magnoliopsida; order Ranunculales; family Ranunculaceae; genus Coptis; species Coptis chinensis. The sequence goes on along the minus strand of NC_141456.1, from coordinate 17,274,008 downwards.
TGTTTAAGACTTCTAATTCTCTAAGAACTGAAAGTTTGATAGATATCTGGAAAACTGATAGATAGATATCTGGAAAAACCCACGATTCAATTGTAATTTAGGACAAAGATACAATTGTAATACCTAAAGAAATCATTCCAAGGCATAGTAAAAGACCTAGAACCGATAATAATAAAGACATTATGTCTAAAATAAAAGGGCCAACATTGGAACTAAACAATTAGTATAAATTATGCTTAATTAATCGGTTATAAAGATTTCAAACATAATGTGAACATGAGAGTAAATTGTATTACAACCAAATGCACCGGATGATTGGAACCGATGCCTAAGCCCTATGTAACAAATAAGTGCCTAACAATTATGATTCGAAAGTAAAGCTCGATTAATCTTTTCTTCAGGGAATCATAACAGGCCAAGTCTCATTATTATCACTATACATTTGCTTTCGGTCTCTAAATCGCCCCTTCTCCAAAATCATCTCTCTAATGCTCGCGGTAGATGTGTTGGCAGCATCAAAAACTTGCTCAACTCCGTTAACAAATGTGACTTTGATTTCGGTGGATGGTCATCGGTTCATCTTTGCACTTGAAGTTCACAGTGGGTTGGATTCCTTGGCTTTTCTAGCATTGCATTGGGCTAAAAATTCCAAATCTTGATAAGAAATTTAAATAAAAACTCACTTACGGGGAGTGATGTGCATTGTTGACTAACTTGTTTAAGATGAACAAATTTATTATGATTAGAGAGCTAGGTTATTGGTTAGAGTAAGCGATAAAATAAACAAACATTAAAAAATCAAGTGCACTCTCAAGTCGAAACACATCGGATCCCGAAGGGCTAACCCCATGACAAAGGATTCCACATAAAACCAAGGAATTTCAAGAACTTGTTCTCCTGCAGTACTTGAGATAGTATGGGGATACTTGAGCTCACATACATAAATGAGATGAGTAAAAGAAAATGAAATAAAAAGATATGTGGTTTAGATTGCCTTTTTGCTTGAGCTTGTTATGACAAAATATAAACAGACGGGCTTCATGATTTTTCGGACGAATTAAAGACCTTGACGTGATGATCTTATTTGTTGAAAAACTTCTTAATCAATATACTTCATAATCAAGTACATATTCAAGTATATATTATAGTTTTATTAGTATCGGGGAAGCTCATTGAGATCATAGTTCAAAGACCACACGGTTTGTCTGCTTTGTTTCAATTGATGTCACAACCGAGCTAGTAGGGATTGGAGTCTTGGACACTGCTGTCTGACTCGGATCAACTACCTGTGTTGTCATCGCCCAAGTAGTAGTCATTTAACTTTCGAACACCGTTGGTGAAGCCGAATGACTTGGCACACACTTTGCCTGATAACTTACTTCCAGGACCTCTCACTTTTGTGATCATTTGAGGTGTGATTCTTATTAGTGTGCTTATTTATTATGTAGTGGGAGAAAATATATGTTGTCGGCAGTTTCGATATGCATTTGCATAAGAGTACTTCTTTGTGCAGTGCATTCGTAGAGTTGAATAAAAATATTGACACGATGTCAGCAGAGCTATGAATTAAGGAAAAATATGGTAACCTTGTATAAGATGGTAAACTTGGACTATCGCTCTAAATGTAACTAAAATTGAGCAATTGTGCAAACCCATCATTTTGACCACACGTGAAAACTCAGTAATTTGTCACCTCTGGTCGGTTTTCACGTCTGTATATCTGCCTAATGTACTTGTCAGTTGCTACTCTAATAAGAGTGTGTCACTACATGCCACACTAATATTTTGCTCATAGTGTGTGAAAAGACTCTACTTCGAGTCATTAACTCATTACTATTTAACATAGACATTGCTTAGTAATTACTTAAGGTTTACCATTAATCTAGTATACTTGAGAAATCATTGAACCGAGATTGGACAAAGATAGGAGTTTGTGTCCCAGATTCTAAATTTTTTGAGCCATTGCCCGTGGTTCGAGGAGTGCATTAGTCCTTACGGTCGTGAATGTAAGTGGTCAGCTAGTGTATGCATCCGAGATTTCAGTAAACCTTTGGGAGCACTGCATGCATGTGTGTATGATGGTGGTTTGCTACCTTTGGGACGATCTTGGACCAACTCTTGTGGTGTCGGTGCGAGGGAAATTCAAGATGCGAGACACGGAAGGTAAAACCAAGTAGATTAGTTTAGAAATTTGTCTCATTACCTAGTTAAATTTAAGTTTCTTTATTTGGATATGCATAGCACCTTGAAAACACAGTTCTTGATGTCTAAATTGGATTGGGCAAGGCTCGGTTGAATTACCGGTCAAGTTATTGAAGTACTCTTTTGAGTTCTTTGATTATCTAGAAACTATAATAACCGGCCCCGTCCTTAACTATCTTTCGGAGCTATAAAAAGTAAGTTGATTAGAATGTTTTCTTGCTCTTTGCTTTAGAACTGTGCTTTTATCCACTGCAACATGAAAGGGAGAAAATAATAAAACAAAAAGTAGTGGAACCATTTTGGTTTATTTGCCGATTGAATAAGATTTGGAGGTTGTTGAGTTCGACCTTATGTAATCATCTGCTTGTTATTAATTCAATTAGAGCAGAATTCACTATTACGTTCAGTAAAGAAGCGTAAAATTACCACTACTACTGCCTGCTGCGGCATATGCACTTTGTAGAAGTTAAATTAGTGGTGGTACATCTTTGTAGGTCAATGATGAGGAAGTTGAAGCCATCCTGCTTGCTGCGGCATATGCACTTGCAAAAATTCATATGCATCTTGTATACAGCGGTTAAGACCACCATGAGTTAGGGGGTTTCACTTACTTGCAGTAGGCAACACTTTTCTGGAAGGTCTATTTTCATTGTACATAGTGACATGACCTTATCGGAGAGAGATGATGATACGTTGTCACCGATTTTTGGTTTATTGATTTCATTTACATTCCATCTTCTTTCTTTTTCTGGTACCTATTAGATTACATTTACCACGCCAAGGGAGGGTTCTACTATTGAAGAGAATGTTTTCGAATTTGCTTGAGGTAACATCCATTTTCCATCTTTACTTATATCTTCTATGTGGTCCCATGTATCTTAGAAATTAGTTTTACCATTTCCTTAAATTGTTAAGCAAGGGGCATTGGCTTCCAACTTGAAATAACAAATCGTTACAATAATACAACAGCTACAATAAGGGTTTACAATATAATTATTTGGAAAAATTAACTATTCAAACTCGATATTCTCAACAAATAGTTAGAACTAACTTCAACTCTCCAAAAGCCATGTAGTTGACATCCTTGCAACCCTTTCTCTATAGCTTCTAGCTCCCGAAAAGAACATAATTCCTTCGAACCACCACAAAAAGCCAAGACAACTTCACCTAGATGGTCGCTTGCAGCACCACCATATCCAACGCCAGTAGACCTGTTTAGATTAAAGTAAAGACTTTTTTACAAATTGTATCCTAGACTACGTAAGAGACAATCAATCTAATTCCCGGGGAGATCTCTTTGCCATGTCATTGTATTATGCAAGAAATTAATATATATTTATTTAACTTGTTTTTATTTTAATCTTGTATGTGATTCATCTTGAATGTAAAATAGCTATATTAGGACATACCTTGAGTTGATATGTTGATTGAATTGAAAACTTCTTTGTGTTCCTTCGGGTTCATTTCGTCCTTTTTATTAGGAATTTCAATCCCTTTCTTGAGGTGGTTGGTGAGAGAAAACAACATATAATCGGCCATGTGTGAAAATTAGTCTTGGTAAATAAACACCAACCTTATCAAAAGTCTGACCTTGACTTTTGTTTATAGTCATATGAAACAAACTTTGACAGAAACTGTTTCCTCCCCGAAGGCGAAAGGCCATTTTGTGTCACTTGGAGACATAATCATTTCGGGAATAAAACTGGTTCTCCTATCTTTGTTCCAGTAATAATTGTTGCTTCTATGACTTTTGGAGCAATATTTGTCACCGTGAGTCTAGTACCATTACACAGTCCTTCACTTTGATTCATGTTTTAGATCGGCGATAATAGGGACTCCATGCTTAAGCTTCGATTGTGGTTTGGTACTCCAGGAAAATTCCAAAAGTCGTTTAAAAATTCATTTGGATACAAAACATCTTGTTCTAGCGACTTTCCGGGATTGGACAGAGAGTCCGCACTTAAGTAGCTTTTTAAATCTCCAGGAATTTTGAAACAACTGCAGAATTTATTTCGATCTACCGTGTCATTCTTGATTGCTAGAATACTCCCTCTTTTCAAGTACTTAACTTCTCGTATACTTATTGACCAAATCACGGATAAATGGTGTGCCGATGATATCTTTGAGTTGTCACTTTTGAAATGAGTAAGTCATCGGTATTTTGATCCAAGTCGGCTCTATTTCTTCGTTCATCGCCTTTGCAGGTAGGTTCCCATCTCCTAAATCTAGAACCCATTTGCTAAACTCATCTATAGAACTAATAGTGTCATAGTCCATCACGTCACTCTTGAGTCTCATGTTTTCACTCAAGTGAAAAACTTGGCAGTTTTTCCAAAGTTTTGATTTGTTAATGGAAGCTTTAACAACATCAATTCTTTTACCTCTTGGTATGGTGGCAAAATTTGTCTCTGAAATCTCCACCCATGAGAAATGTCTTTCCACCAAAATCTCTAGTATCCGGTTTCAATAAGTCTTTGAGTACGGTCAACGGCCTCAAAGCCCGTGCCTATGAGTCATTGGAGCTTCGTCCCACACAATAAGGTCAGCTTTTGAAATAAGCTTGTGTAGTTTTAAACCATGAGAAATGTCACAACTTGTGGTCTCATCTGTAGGTATCATAATTTTAAACCTTGAATGTCTTCGTCCGTCCACGGTAAAGAAGTGATGCTATTCCCGAAGAAGCAACTGCAAGAACAATTTTACTTTCAGAACGGAGTTTTGAAATGATAGTCTTGTAGAGATATGTTTTCCCAGTTCCCCCACTTCCGTAGACAAAAAAAACACCTCCAGTTAAGCGTCTCAACCTGCATCCGGTTACGCTTGTAAACATTTTTCTGTTCATTGTTGAGACCATTATAGAGTTTGATATGTTCGATTCAGGCAACTCTAAGCAGTTGTAATCCAATTCTTCAGCAATCAATTTGTTACCATAGGATGCTTGTGAAGAAATATTGAATTTAGGAAAACCTTCAATATCTGTAAGTGTTTTCCCCCTATGAACCATGATATTCTCAATCTCGCAAAGAGTATCTTCTTTATTTGGTCATCACTTAGCTGGAGACTTTGGTTGTGGTTGGTTTTTCTGTAACGAAACAAAATATCTTCACCAAGGCTTTTCTGATGATTTTCAAAAAGTATTTCTGGAGATGTAACCTCACACAGCAAGATTAAAGTGACAAAAAGTTCTCTTAAAGAAGCTGGATTTGCCCATTAAATTGCTTGCTTCATAGCATCATTCCATTTCACGTAGATCCTCTAGCAAACCGTATGCCTGTAATCCAAAAATGAAGGATTACATAATATAAAATGAAAAACTTGATATTAAGAAATAAATTAACAGGACTTAAAGCAGACTCTTAAGGAATGCCACATCTCAGGCAATGAAAGATTATGGACTAATGTCCTCATTGCAATCAATGTCTTGTGAGTATAAAATATTTTGAAATCGGATTGTTGTACTTCTCCTATGATAAAAATTGAAGTGCACTTGGCTTTAACTTGGGATGTCTTAAAAAAAAAATTGAGAATATTTCCTACCTTACTTTCGTTCAACCACACATGAATGAATAAATGGTGTATTCTCAGAAAACCTATATTATCCACAGGAATGTATTGAATCAAATAGGTCCTATGTGTTAATCCGGATAGTGTTATTGATATAAATTTTTTATTAAGTAATGATCATTTAGGTGTACCCTTTATTTTACGGGCAATAAGAACAGTACCTTGTTTGATGGTTTTCTTTGGTCAAAGCATATGTCGCACAACTTGCACGCCATGGAAAGCTGGTGCTTTGGGGAGCTAAGGTTTGAATAAGAAAATTGGTTTGCATTTATAATTTCCTTTCTATGTACTCACTAAGATTCATAAGTATATTATGTATTTATGTCTACAGATTAACAGCTTCATTGACAAAGGACAGTTATGGAGGTTGGCCACTTCATCCTTTCTTCATTCAAATGTTGGGCACCTCATGGTCTGGTATTGAACTTGCATACTAAATCTGTGATGTTACTACTGATTTGTTAAGTTAACAGCTTTTGTTGAGGTTTGCATGAGTTTAGCTGGTACGAAATCGTTCCTTAAAGGTTCTAGTAGGATTTTAGTACTCTTTAGAGGATTAGGCATAGATTGTCCATACTATATGTGAAATATAGAGAGGCCTCGATCTCAACTGTTTACAGGTGCTATCAATCTCCTAGACTTTAATATATTACAAAAAATCTGTTAGTAGTAGATGGACAATTGAAGTAGTTGAAAGATTACCTGACATGCTGCTTTAAAAGTTGGATGTGGGGTTCCATTAACTGTACGAATATCTTCATAACTCCTAGGTCCTTTAACAATATTAAGCAACATTCTTAAGTAGAACCTTTCACCTGATGTAGGATGTGCGTAGTAAACTCGTCAACCGATATTCCTCGTTTTTAAGTAGAGTCCACTTATTATACTTTTTTTCCAAACAAAACAAATTGGGAGTTGGGAAATCAACATCGTCGTGTCTGGCTAATTCATACTCTTCATTTGCCTTGAACCATTCTGTAAACTTTGTTCTGGACGCTTTTTCACGACGCACTACTACTTTTGGATCATCTTTCTCGCTGTAGTATACCATATTCTGACCTTCAAGATGGAATGGCAACCGCTTGACACTCGGATTTCTGTACTGTATATCAAAATTTAAAAGCCTCCAAACTCCTTCAGAAGAAGAAAGAAATCGACAGTCTAAGAAGTTTGATATTTCATCAACATCCCTGACAATTTGTTCCTTCTTATCTTTGCCGGTTACTACATTCTCAACAATCATTGCAGATGCTCTATCCTTTCCCTTGTTAATATACTTGAATAGGTACTTGATTGACCTTGCTTTGTTGCAGTGTTCAACATTTATGTGGGCTTGAAACTTCACAATCAAGTCCACATTGTGTGGAATGACCCATTTGTTATCAAGAGTTATTCCGTCTTTTTGTGCGATTCGACCATTGTCTCTCCTCATATAGACTTTGTGAAGTCATTTTTAGATCAATCGTTGTCTCATTCTGAGAATGGTTTGGGATAGTGCCTAGAGCATTTTTGATTCCCATCATCAGTTTTACCATGCAAGGAGAATCTGGGTTTAGATCGCCACATGGACCGTGAATCATGAATTCCACAACCGCATTATACGCTAACTTTGTCGGCCCGTGAATTGGGCAATTCGCAGGATATAACTTTGTTGACTTGCGAAGGGGTGGAAGCTTTCTTTGAGTTCTCCAAAACAGCAATATATGAGCATGGGGCAAGCCTCTTTTTGGAACTCTATTGTGTATAGAGCTGCAATTAATTGGAAGTTAGTATCAGATTTTCATACTTTAATAATATAATATTTACTAAAACTTAACAGTAAATATAAAGACTTTCCAACAAATTGTTTACAGATGCTATGTAAAGAAGTTGCAAACTAACAGAAGCAATGGAAATAAACTAAAAAGTGGACCACTTCACCACTCTTTGATTGACTGTTCCTTTTGGTATATAGGACTTTTAAGGGGATGGAAACCTAGGATGCTATTCCACATAGCCATATATGAAGTACATTAGAACAAAAACAATTTGTATACTTATTAGGATGAATTTGTGTGTATCTATATTGAAATTTATTGCTTGATTTACTTGTAAACTTTACTGGGCCTGGGCTTTTAAAATAGGTGTCAATAGTCTTTCATATGATGACTTGAAAGGTAATAACATAAAAATTCTGATTCAGTTGTAAGGAGAAAACTTATACTCTTATACTCTTATGCTTGATGATATCTTGAATGTATTTTAATGTGTTCATGACTTATTTTTTCCTCTCTTGATCTGTTTGTTTGATGTTCACTGTGATGTTTACTATTAGGTTCTCCTGGTTTATAATGAATAAAAAGAGACTTCTGCAAATATTGCTCTTTGTTGGGGACTCTAAATGGGTGACATTGTGAGACATAAGAGCACTATTGAGGCAAGGATCATGGTTAATCTTTCCTAGTCTGAAAAAGTAACTAAAATTAAACAGGCAAGAACTAATCTCTTGTATGGCTTTTCGAGTATTGTTTGTAGCTTTTCTAGTATAACATCATATCTGGGACTTCTATGTCATGTCCCTATGTTAGTGGTGCAGGTGTTTACGTGAAGACTTTCCACCCTGATTGGTCACCTTCAAAGAATCAAGTCTGCCCTTATGACTCTGAGGTACTTTTGCTTTGTAATAAAGAGTTATTTGTTTGTTATGTAGAATTCTTAATACCAATTTCATGAAGCATCTCTTAAAGCTTCTAAAAGAGTTCACTTTGAGAACGAAACTAATCCTGACTCAGTTTTGAAGTTTTTTCAACAACACGGATTCACCAATACTCAAATATCAGCCATGATCAGTTAATTACCGTTGGTTCTCTTGTCTGATCCTAACAAAACCCTTGAACCCAAACTTCAGTTTCTCAAAGAGGTTGGTTGTTCTGACACTGACATAGGTAAGCTCCTTTCGAAAAGCAATACCTATCTCTTTGCCAGTTTAGAACACAATATAATCCCGTCTTTCAATTCGCTTAAGATGTTACTTCAAATAGAAAAGAATGTCGTTTCGGCAATCAGGGCTAGCAATGGTGTGGATATTCTATGTTTGGAACCTCAGAAGTTTCTAGAAACCAAAATTCAAATCTTGCGGGATCATGCTGTACCCGACTCAAATATCTCTAGATTCATTTCAATTGAATTTCAACACTTGGGTGTAAAGAACAATGATTTTAATGACGTGGTTAAGGAAGTTATTGCAATGGGAATTGGTCCATCAAGCAAGGGGTTTGCACATGCACTTTGTATAGTGTCAGCCTGTTAGGGATGACTAAGGCTAAGCGAGAAGCGAAGATGGGAATTTATAAGAGTTTTGGATGGTCGGATGAGGAAATCCTTTTGGCCTTTAGACGTCAGCCCATTTGCTTAGCTATTTTGGAGGAAAAGCTTAGGATTGGATTGGATTTTTTCAACAGAAAGAAGTGGGAGCTTGCATGTCTTGCCAAAGCTCCAAACATACTTGGTCTTAGCTTGGAGAAGAGGATTATTCCGAAGTTAAATGTTATTGAATTTCTTATATCAAAGTGCTTACTTGAGAAAGACATGCACATTGTTAGTCCATTATTTCGTGATGCCAAGTTCATCCGTAAATATGTGGCCAAGTATGAGGGAGAGCTCCGAACTTTTGAAGTTGTACCAAGGTAAGCTTCGATCGCTGTAATTCTCGTTCCAACTTTTTTTGTGTTTTAATATTTGAGGGACATCGGACTTGAGTTTCAGAAAGTGAATGACATTGTGGATTGTAGGATGTGAATTGATCTTAAATTGTCAACAAAGTATGCTTCATTTGTCAATTCATTATAATTTCTTGTTATGAGCAATTTTGTTACATGAAGCAAATTTCTTTTATCTATTTAATTTTCTTGTAGAATTATTAGTTCTCTTAGTTGCATTTTATTGTTTGGCAAATATGAGTGTTGCTTTAAAGGGAAATCTTGGAATGCAGAATGGTTCACATTGAAAATCCTGGATTCATTAGTGCTTGTATTATTTATCGTGATGATATTTGTTATCTAATTGTACCATAAGTCCATTACATCGGCATTAAGAATTGTCTTGGAATTTGGAAATTAATTTAGCTCGGAATAATTCATACTTGTGTATTGTTTGGTAACCTTTTTTTTTTTTTTTTTTTTTTTGAGTGATGAGTGAAGTCTAGGCTTGAGTATATAGAAATAGTGTTGGAGGATTTCTGCACCTATTTGCATGTCTATCCGTGTCCAATTGGAAAGCAACTAAACCCTTTTCTTTGTGCATCTCAAAGCATTACAGATGTTAGAATTCTTTATTTATTTATCATGCGATGGTTTGTCTGTCAATTTGAAAAGATTTGATTCATGTTGAGAGATGTTGACCCATTTTGTAGTTTCTCGAAGTTTGACATTCAGATCCATCTACGGTTAATCTTGTAAGTACTTATGTTTGTTCATTCATTCAATTCATGTGGTTGTTCACTTGTTCTAACTCTTGTAAGCACTTATGTTTCTTGGTGTTTGTAGCTTTCCCCCTAAATCCAACAACTAACCTAGATGCTGAATCGGGTTATGGTGTTGGACATATTGATCCTGTAAAGGCTGTAAGTCCTGGCTTAGTCTATGATGCTATTGAAGGCGACTACCTAAAATTTCTATGCAACATAGGGTATACTATGGAGCCGACAAAACTCATATCATTCATGTATATTTCAAGAGCTCAAAGCTACGTATGTGCCTATCTATATTACAGATTTATAGCACGTTATCATAGACTGGTTTCTTGTTTGGATCATTTAGGCATATTTTTTTTTTCAATATTTAGCATCTATTTATAGATTAATTATATATTTGAAGGGGGAGATATTTTTTTCTTAGCAATATGATAGTCATAAAGTCTACAAATTAACTAAAAAGTTAAAAATTACGAAAGAATAAGTTATAAAACAACTAAATTAGTAAATTAAAAATTACGAAAAGAATAAGTTATAAAACAACTAAATTAGTAAATTACTTACCTGCCCAAGCTTTTTCAACCTTTTACGTTTTTGCAAAATCCGTCATAAGTTCATGCAAATTTTGATCTCAAAAACTCTAGAGACAATTTCGTGGAAGTCGACGCGTGTGAATATCCGGAGCAATCTTGTCAATACATTTTGAACTTCAGGCCATTTAGGATTGCAAGTAAAAGTTATGAATAGATCGGGGAGATCCAGCCCATCGACAAATCGCAATAGCGTCTTGGTAGTTTTGCAAAGATATAACGTGGACCTCCGGTGAAAGAAGATGGTAAAACTATTCGACTTCCAACAAAACCTGGTTTTGAATCTCCAGAAAGTACTGCATCAACTAATCCTTGATAAAGCTCAGCACGAATAGTCTGCTGGTTATTTCTAACCCAATCAACTCTAATCTGTTCTACAGCACAGTAAGAATCAACAATAAGTTGTTGTTTCAAGCGTCCACCAAGAACAATTGTTTTTCCTTCTTTTAGTATCATTTGCAACCTGAAAGCGTAGAACTCCCTCATGCTTATGTTTGTCCTTTTCCCAACTTTGACATTATTCCGATAAGGGATATCAATCTGCACCGCCTTCAAAGATGAAGAAACAAAAGAGGATATTGCATGGCCATGAAACTTGGGTGCAATTCATTTATTCTTTTCAGTCCATATCCTTTTTTGTCCACCACAATATCACGGTAATTACCAAATATAATTCACTCTCTTCCTCAACAATAAGTGCAGCAACTTCAGATGATGTCGGCATGTTATAAAGTCTTCCATCCTTTTGTCTTGTACTAATAAGCTTTATACTGAAATCACCTACTTCAGACTCTTTAAATCTGTCCCTTGCCATTCTATAAGTCTCATTAAGTTTGTTTGTATTGTTTAACATATCTATCAGTCCCTTCACAATATCTGGATCCAACTCTTCTTCGGACCCATTTGTCAAAATTTTCTTACTAAGAGAGTTCATTTCATTTCACAACTTCATTATCAAGATTATCATATATGTAAAGTTGGGAAAACTTAGGGGGTAAACCTTCAGGTGGAAGCAAGGTGCCAATTTTGTGGTGGTTTTGCCCTTTTATCTTGTAGACGTAAGGACCATGACCATTGTTTATTGATTCTTGAACATCACCTCCTGTTGATGTGAAAGCAAACATGTTGTTATATACTCTGATATTTTTCATAAACTTTTTGGATCTGGAGCCAGAATTGCAGTCCATAAGCTCATTTAAAAAATCAGGTGTATCTTTCAAAAAAGGTAGCTGAACTTTCCCTCCACCGCAACATATAGAGAACTTTGGATTTTTAGGATTTTTCGTTCGGTCATTCCTTTCTTCATACCAAACAATGGCATCACAATAAGGACACACTAATGTTGGTTCTCCAAAATCCAATGGTTGGAAACAAACTGAATTAAAATGAATGTTAAAAACTATAACTAATCATATAAAAAATAAAATAATATTAAAACTATAACTAATAGTATAACTAATATATTACTTACTTTCATGCAAAACTTCACTTGGTTTCTCATGGAAAACTGCAACTTCCATATGGTCATTTGTATCGTTTTCATTTTCTACTCTGAATCATTCCCATTGATTTGAGAATCGTGAGTCATCGTCACTTTCTCCAACACCGCCTGCGGTTGATATAAGTGATTTTTTCGGGAATAATGGTTGTCATCGCTTGTTTCACCATCACAATTAACATAACCATGAGTTTCAACTGGGTGGATTTTTCTATTACTCAATATACGTCTCCTTTTATATCGGCTATTTTTTGCTTTTTCATTATTTGATTGCTGTCCATCCACTGTATAAGAATAAAACATGTTAAATACAACTTAAAGCCAAGTAAAAATGAACAATGAAGAATGTCTTACCAAGTTCATTAGAAAAAGACGGTGAAGGAAAAAAACCATCAAGTTGATGTTTAGTGGATGTAGCATCTATTGGCAAAATTAAAAAACATTGTAAAGAAAAGACTTATACTTATTTGATTGCCATGAAACTTAGGTGCAATGAAGAATGTCTTACCAGGTTCATTAGGAAACGACTGGGAACTGTGTTTATCTTTTTTGTATTTGACTCGACGATTCCTGAACCAATTCTTTATATTATCTTCTGAAATTTGACCATGTATTGACAGTTCAGTTGTCAAGAGTTTGATTTCTTCCTTAGTATAATATGATTTTTTTTTATTAAATGCACTTTCAAGTATCTGAAGCTGCATCGCTGTTACGGACCAACGTTTCTCATAAGAAACTTCAACTTCAATATGGTCATCCACTGTATAAGAATAAAACATATTAAGTAAACAACTATAACTTAAGTAACAATTAACAATAAAGAATGTCTTAACGTATGTTGACAAAATTATAATGGAAGACCTTCCTTTGGTCCATTCTTTTTCGGATCTCTCCCGTTTGTTATAAAACCACTTATGCACATTTGTTTCAGAACCTCACTATGTTCTTTCAACTGATTTGTGATATCTTGGATTTGCAGTTTAGTAGGTTGATTGAAATGATTGAAGGTCTGCTCCAAAGATTTGAATCAGATCGTTGTAGGACTCCAACGTTTTTTTGGTCGTCATCTAACAAATTAAGGCATTGAAAAATTAAATTAGGAAATTGTCAAGCAAGGTAAGACGGTGAGGAAAGAATTATATTTTATAAAATCGGCATGAGACGTTGATGTATATATAACCACACACTAAGTGTTTTGTCTTAGAAGTTTAATATAATGGAAACTCTATTATATATGGACATATATACACGAAGTGTTTTTGTCTTAGAAGTCTAATACAATGCGAACTCTATTATCTTGATTTTGTCTTAAAAAGATTGCTTTTGTTTGCCCGAATGTGCTGCCTTGGGGCATATCTAATCGATAATGATCTTTTTGCGTGCTTAAGCCATTCTGTTTTTCACACTTTGCTTGCCCATCTATTCTTTTGGAAACTATGTTTGTTTGTCTCCCTTGAATCTTTTTTGTGTAGAATGTGTTGGGATATCTTGAGGTTCTTTTTTAACCATGATGAGGATGATGAGAGTTCTGGTGGTTAAATTACTCATTCCCAATCTTACTGTTGTGAATAATTAAGTGCGGAAACAACGTTACCCACAACAAACGGATCAATCCTACACAAAGATCGATCCTTCACACTAGACAAGACTTCAACACCCTCCAAGCAATATCCCAACACTTCTCAATATCAAATAACAAGCATATAAAGTAAAACAATAATGCAAAAGAGAACCAACCACAAGACAAGGATATATCGTGGTTCGGCAATTTGCCTACGTCCACACTGGCGAGATCCAAGCTTTACTAGAAGTTCAGAGTAACAGATTACAAGAGCTCTCAATTCACTCACAAAGAATGAACACTCAACTCACAAAGAATTTCTCTCTTACAATCTCTCTCTTTCTTTCTTTTTGGAAAAGTTAGGTTTTCCAAAAGACTAATTTTGTTTTTATACCAAAAACCAAAATTTTCGATTCTTAGAAGTGAAAGCCCATCGAGAAAAGCTCGAGAGCGCTGGCGCCGCCATGGGTTAAAGCCATGGCGCTGGGTAAGCTTTTCCTGAGCTGGTGGTCGCTTAAATTATTATCGGAGTAAGGAGCGCCGAAGAAGCGCTCTTCCGAGCGGGAGCCTCGAAGTGAAAAGCAGAAAAATCCCTTTTTCTCTACATTCTCCACCTCGGTGAGGTTTTAACACATAAAACCGAGCCGAACACATCCAGCAAGAACACATCCATCCAGAACTCGCAGTCAACCGCCTCGAAGGAGCCATGCTCACAAAGAGCTACCCACAAAGAGTCATGCCCACGAAGAGCACGTCATGCCCACGAAGAGCACGTCATGCCCACAAAGGGCCACCTACAAAGAGTGTCATGCCCACAAAGAGCCACCCACAAAGAGTGTCATGCTCACAAAGAGCCACCCACAAAGAGTGTCATGCTCACAAAGAGCCACCCACAAAGGGTGTCATGCTCACAAAGAGCCACCCACAAAGAGTGTCTTGCTCACAAAGAGCCACCCACAAAGAGTGTCATGCTCACAAAGAGCCACCCACAAAGAGTGTCTTGCTCACAAAGAGCCACCCACAAAGAGTGTCATGCTCACAAAGAGCCACCCACAAAGAGTGTCATGCTCACAAAGAGCCACCCACAAAGAGTGTCATGCTCACAAAGAGCCACCCACAAAGAGTGTCATGCTCACAAAGAGCCACCCACAAAGAGTGTCATGCTCACAAAGAGCACGTCATGCCCACAAAGGGCCACGCCTACGAAAGGCATTATTCAACAATGGATGAGCCTCCACCATTTGTGGAGTACCTCCAACCAATAGAGAACCTGCTACAACCCAAAACCTTTTTGCCCTTAGGCAATGAAACAAATTCCCAAGTACAAAACTTGTCACGAGCCTCCACCATTTTCTGCATATCCACCGACCAATCTCTGTAATGAGCATCTCTAACAGCTTCCTTGAAGCTATCTGGCCCATCATCTTCAATATTTAGTGCGTAGGCAACCGAGTCCAGTTGACCATAATGCTTCACTAGCTTATCATGCCCGTACTTCATAACTTGTTTCACACTTCTCTTTGGCTTTGATCTAGTCAAAGCTTGCTGCTCAGGTTGTTGTAACTCTTCTTCTTGTTGAATAGTTCTCTTAAATGTCTCGAAAACTTCATCCTTGGACTTCAAGATATATACCCACACATAGCGCCAGATAATCATCAATGAAAGAGACATAATACCGGTTACCTCCCTTAGAAGCCACTCTAGAAGGTCCCCAAACATCCGTATGCACATAATCCAGGATGCCTCTCGTCTTGTGCTTGCTTGTACCGAACTTGACTCTGCACTGCTTGCCATAGACACAATACTCGCAGAATTCCATACTTGGTTTCTCCAAGTCTTTCAGTAGCCCTCGCTTGCACAACTCAGACAATCCCTTTTGGCTCATATGCCCAAGGCGCATATGCCACAATTTTGTGCACTCAGAATCATCACTACATGTACCCACTGCTACATCACTTATCACTGTACTACCCAACAAAGTATACAAGTTTCCATGTCTTTGACCCTTCATAATGACTAAAGAGCCACTAAGGATCTTTAGGACTCCACCATTTCCCACAAAATTGTGGCCTTTGGAATCCAAGGTACCAAGAGAAATAAGGTTCTTCTTTAACTCAGGAACATGCCTCACATCGGTTAAAGTCCTCACTACACCATCATCCACCCATCGAAGCCGGAAGCAAGACTTGCTTCACTAACATCCTCATTCTCAAACTTACCACTCATATAAAGTAAAACAATAATGCAAAAGAGAACCAACCACAAGACAAGGATATATCGTGGTTCGGCAATTTGCCTACGTCCACACTGGCGAGATCCAAGCTTTACTAGAAGTTCAGAGTAACAGATTACAAGAGCTCTCAATTCACTCACAAAGAATGAACACTCAACTCACAAAGAATTTCTCTCTTACAATCTCTCTCTTTCTTTCTTTTTGGAAAAGTTAGGTTTTCCAAAAGACTAATTTTGTTTTTATACCAAAAACCAAAATTTCGCTGATTCTTCGTGAAATGGCTTCCACCGAAAAAAAAAGCTCGAGCGCTGGCGCCTCTACTCTGCGCTGGTGCGCCATGGGTTAAAGCCATGGAGCTGGTCGCCCTTTTCCTTGGCTGGTCGCTTAAATTACTGGAGTAAGGAGCGAAGTCGCGCTTCTTCCGAAGCGGGCGCCCTCGGCGTGAAAAGCAGAAAAATCCTTTTTTTCTACACTTACCATCCTCGCTTCTTTACCAAACCCACTGGCCGGCTTTGTTTGGACCCCAATGGAAAGGTTGTTTTGGTGTCGTCCGGCGGATAGTTACCATTGTAAGTTTTTTCTTTATTTTTAAAATATATAAGTTTCAGTAGTTACCGATTAATACATCGCCTACTATTGGCGTGTTGACTCTACAAACAATTTGCCATTGGAGTGTGTAATAAGGAGAGTGAGGAAGTTCTCAAGGGGATGACTGTATGTTGTTGTGCCCAGTTGATACATAAGTAGTTTTGTTTCTAGAGCAGCTATGCCTTCTTTTTATGTAAATTGTAATCGATGACTTTACTCATGCAGTCCTGTTCGGATCTTGAAGAATTACTTAACATCTTTATAGGTGAATGATGAGGAAGTTGAAGCTATCTTGCCTACTGCGGCATATGCACTTGCAAAAATTCATATGCATCTTGTATACAGCGGGTAAGACCACCATGAGTTAGGGGTTCAGTTACTTGCAGTAAGCAACATTTTTCTGGAAGGACTGTTTTCATTGTAGATTGAATGATGAGGAAGTTGAAGCTATCTTGCCTACTGCGGCATATGCACTTGCAAAAATTCATATGCATCTTGTATACAGTGGGTAAGACCACCATGAGTTACCGGTCCAAGTAGGTTGAATCTCCAACTCTTGGTCGTCAAAGATTGGAACTTCAACCTCCAAGTTGGGTTGAGATGCGTGAGCGTGATGTTACACTACTCGCCTCGCACATCCAACCGGTCCAAGTAGGTTGAATCCCCAACTCTTGGTAAGTAAACCAAAAGACTAAATTTCCAAAACTTAAACTTTCTCTGAGCTTTATACATTCTAAGAATTGAACGTCTTATTTAGAGTTCCAACCCCCAAGTTGGGTTGAGATGCGCGAGCGTGATGTTACACTAATCGCCACGCACATCCAACCAGTTCAAGTAGGTTGAATCCCTAACTCTTGGTCGTCAAAGATTGGAACTTCAACCTCCAAGTTGGGTTGAGATCTTGTGGCGTGATGTTACACTACTGCCTCAAGACATCCAACCGGTCCAAGTACGTTGACTCCCCAACTCTTGGTAAGTAAACCAAAAGACTAAACTTCCAAAACTTAAACTTTGTCTGGGCTTTAACTAATGATTAATTATACAAAATACGTTTAAGCTTTGAAAGTGTTCGTTGATTCAACCCCCAAGTTGGGTTGAGATGCACGACCAAATCTTAAACTTTGTATGGGCAATATACATTCTAAGAATCGAACTTCTTATTTAGTTTTTCTCATTCTGAACTTCTACAATTAGATTGGTGTCCTATGTTGTTTATGAGAACCGAGAATATGAGGGTAGGGGTGGGTGAGCTTAAAACTATGAAAGCGGTAAACATGAAAATTAACTACGCTTAGCTAATTAACTAATGATTAATTATACAAAATACGTATAAACTTGGAAAGTGTTTGTCAAAGAAAGATTGGAACTTCAACCCCCAAGTTGGGTTGAGATGCGCGACCGTGATATTACACTACTCGCCTCGCACATCCAACCGGTCCAAGTAGGTTGACTCCCAACTCTTGGTCGTAAAAGATTGGAACTTCAACCTCCAAGTTGGGTTGAGATGCGCGAGCGTGATGTTACACTACTCGCCTCGCACATCCAACCGGTCTAAATAGGTTGACTCCCCAGCTCTTGGTCGTCAAAGATTGGAACTTCAACCTCCAAGTTGGTCTGAGATGCGCGAGCGTGATGTTACACTACTCGCCTCGCACATCCAACCGGTCCAAGTAGATTGACTCCCAAACTCTTGGTCGCCAAAATTGGAACTTCAATCTCCAAGTTGGGTTGAGATCTTGTGGCGTGATGTTACACTACCGCCCTCGACATCCAACCGGGTCCAAGTAGGTTGAATCCCCAACTCTTGGTCGTGAAAAATTGGAACTTCAACCTCCAAGTTGGGTTGAGATCGTGGAGCTTGATGTTACACTACTACCGCACATCCAACCGGTCCAAGTAGGTTGACTCCCCAACTCTTGGTAAGTAAACCAAAAGACTAAACTTTCAAAACTTAAACTTTGTCTGGGCTTTAACTAATGATTAATTATACAAAATACGTTTAAGCTTTGAAAGTGTTCGTTGATTCAACCCCCAAGTTGGGTTGAGATGCACGACCAAATCTTAAACTTTGTCTGGGCTTTATACATTCTAAGAATCGAACTTCTTATTTAGTTTTCCTCATTTTGAACTTCTACAATTAGATTGGTGTCCTACGTTGTTTATGAGAACCGAGAATATGAGGGTAGGGGTGGGTGAGCTTAAAACTATGAAAGCGGTAAACATGAAAATTAACTACGCTTAGCTAATTAACTAATGATTAATTATGCAAAATACGTATAAGCTTGGAAAGTGTTCGTCAAAGAAAGATTGGAACTTCAACCCCCAAGTTGGGTTGAGATGCGCGACCGTGATGTTACACTACTCGCCTCGCACATCCAACCGGTCCAAGTAGGTTGACTCCCAACTCTTGGTCGTAAAAGATTGGAACTTCAACCTCCAAGTTGGGTTGAGATGCGCGAGCGTGATGTTACACTACTCGCCTCGCACATCCAACCGGTCTAAATAGGTTGACTCCCCAACTCTTGGTCGTCAAAGATTGGAACTTCAACCTCCAAGTTGGTTGAGATCTTGCGGCGTGATGTTACACTACCGCCGCCGCACATCCAACCAGTCCAAGTAGGTTGACTCCCAAACTCTTGGTCGTCAAAAATTGGAACTTCAATCTCCAAGTTGGGTTGAGATGCGCGAGCGTGATGTTACACTACTCGCCTCGCACATCCAACCGGTCCAAGTAGGTTGAATCCCCAACTCTTGGTAAGTAAACCAAAAGACTAAACTTCCAAAACTTAAACTTTGTCTGGGCTTTATACATTCTAAGAATTTTACAATTCAATTGGTGTCCTACGTTGTTTATGAGAACAGAGGATATGAGGGGAGTGGTACACTTAACTAATTAACTAATGATTAATTATACAAAATACGTATAAGCTTGGAAAGTGTTCGTCAAAGAAAGATTGGAACTTCAACCCCCAAGTTGGGTTGAGATGCGCGAGCGTGATGTTACACTACTCGCCTCGCACATCCAACCGGTCCAAGTAGGTTGACTCCCCAACTCTTGGTCGTCAAAGATTGGAACTTCAACCTCCAAGTTTGGTTGAGATCTTGTGGCGTGATGTTACACTACGGCGCCGCACATCCAACCGTCCAAGTAGGTTGACTCCCCAGCTCTTGGTCGCCAAAGATTGGAACTTCAATCTCAAGTTGGGTTGAGATCTTGTGAGCGTGATGTTACACTACCTCGCCTCGCACATCCAACCGGGTCCAAGTAGGTTGAATCCCCAACTCTTGGTCGCCAAAATTGGAACTTCAATCTCCAAGTTGGGTTGAGATCGCTTGGCGTGATGTTACACTACTCGCCTCGCACATCCAACCGGTCCAAGTAGGTTGAATCCCCAACTCTTGGTCGTAAAAAATTGGAACTTCAATCTCCAAGTTGGGTTGAGATGCGCGAGCGTGATGTTACACTACTCGCCTCGCACATCCAACCGGTCCAAGTAAACCAAAAGACTAAACTTCCAAAACTTAAACTTTGTCTGGGCTTAATCACTTATTTTTTCTAAAAAGAACCGTCAATTATCTGGTGAATTAGTGAATTAGTAGAAAGATACCATGTCAATTAGACAATTAGTAAAATGCGTCTTAGAAATAAAAGTATTAACATTTGAACTAATGAATCCCGGTGAACAAAAAGCATTTGCCATAGAAAGATACCATGTCAATTAGACAATTAGTAAAATGCGTCTTAGAAATAAAAGTATTAACACTTGAACTAATGATTTCATACTAACTCCGAGATAAAATCAAACAGTAAAACCCCAAATGACAAAACAAACAAAGAACGATTCAATAAAAGCAATACAACATTAATCTAGAGATTAGAATCATGTTTTTTTTTTAATCATTAATAGAACATTTGAAAATAAGAAGATGGCACAAACTATATAGGAATCTATATTGTCTAAAGTATTAAACCACTAAAGAAAAAAAAAATCCTTGTACCTTGATCGATATTGATTTCATCTCAATGGGTGAGGATGAAGAATCTTCTGCAATATCAAAGAACACGTGAAATTAATGTACTTGGGGATAACAGAAAAGATAAAACCAAACACACTATATTGCATTTTAAAATGGTAACTTATAATTAAAAAATAGCATCGAAATCCCGAGGAGATCAAAGGAACTTCAGCAAGAAAGGATTGAGTCCGAGGAGATTGTTTTCTAAATAATTTTCAAACAAAGAACGATTCAATAAAAGCAATACAACATTAATCTAGAGATTAGAATCATGTTTTTTTTAATCATTAATAGAACATTTGAAAATAAGAAGATGGCACAAACTATATAGGAATCTATATTGTCTAAAGTATTAAACCACTAAAAAAAAAAAATCCTTGTACCTTGATCGATATTGATTTCATCTCAATGGGTGAGGATGAAGAATCTTCTGCAATATCAAAGAACACGTGAAATTAATGTACTTGGGGATAACAGAAAAGATAAAACCAAACACACTATATTGCATTTTAAAATGGTAACTTATAATTAAAAAATAGCATCGAAATCCCGAGGAGATCAAAGGAACTTCAGCAAGAAAGGATTGAGTCCGAGGAGATTGTTTTCTAAATAATTTTCAAACAAAGAACGATTCAATAAAAGCAATACAACATTAATCTAGAGATTAGAATCATGTTTTTTAATCATTAATAGAACATTTGAAAATAAGAAGATGGCACAAACTATATAGGAATCTATATTGTCTAAAGTATTAAACCACTAAAAAAAAAAAAAAAAATCCTTGTACCTTGATCGATATTGATTTCATCTCAATGTGTGAGGATGAAGAATCTTCTCGCAATATCAAAGAACACATGGAATTAATGTACTTGGGGATAACAGAAAAGATAAAACCAAACACACTATATTGCATTTTAAAATGGTAACTTATAATTAAAAATAGCATCAAATCCCGAGGAGATCAAAGGAACTTCAAAGAAGAAAGGATTGAGTCCGAGGAGATTGTTTTCTAAATAATTTTCTCGGTGTTGTGAGAATGAGAGAAGGGAAGCTTTTGGGTTCGAGTGAAATGAAATCAACATGCAATAGAAGCTTTATTGTTTCATGGAGGTGATTGCTTTGCCAAAAAATTTTGGTGTTTTGAAAAGCTAAAATTTGGAGAAGAAAGTACGAAAATTTTACAATTGTTATCAAATGAACTAAAATGGATTAAAACAAAAAGTGAAAACTAAAAACCAAATGAAGAACCAACAAACCTCAGCTTCTAGTGATGTTCCAGAATCCCCCTTGGTGCCACATAAATCAGCAAAAAGAGTAGCCCACTTGACTGCCTTCCTCAGTCTACCAATAAGGTGCCTTGGCGTGCATTTGGCCCATCTGGCAACTGTCTTTTCTCCATGGCATGACTCCAAGCCCTCTCTGAAGATGGATATACCTATTTCAAAACTTAAAAGATTAAGTACATCAAGATCAAGCATTGTGACAAAGAAAGCACATGACCACTGAAGAACCATGACTTTAAACAGAATGACAGCTTTCCATAATACTATTGCAATTTTGTGTTGAACTATCTAGGCTTTCCACTTCAAAAAAACAAAGATGAACATGGAATAAACCAACCCATTATCTGAAGATGGATTTCACTGGGAAAAAAATGAAAAATGAAAAATAAAAATAAAAAATAACAATAAAAATTCGGCTAACCTGCCTGTGTTTGTCCAAAGAAGAGAGAGAAAGTTATGGGAAGAGAATCCCATAACTCCACTAACTCTTTCCATCACACGCTTGGCTGCAACCTCGGCTTTCGGCTTTCCAACATCTTGGAGCCTACACCACCAACACCCGTAATCAAAGAAAGCCTTCTACTAAATCGTAAGCAGTAAGTACAGAGTACACATGAAACATAAAACACAATTATCCTAGCATCATGGTCAAAAGCACGACATAAGTGTCTAACTATCTAACAGTGTACTTTAAGCCTAAGACTCTTTCAAACAGATCTCTTCCCTCTACTTATCATATTCTATTCTTCTTTGTTTCATGACAACATTCCAAGTTCCACGCCCATAGTGGTTATTACTCAACTTTTCTTACTTGACTATCATTTTCCATACTCCTTACCAGTAGACAATCACTTACTAAGGAGGCCACAATGTATAAAGACTATTTTTTTTTTTTTTTATTTTTTTCCCCTATGAAAAGTCACTTCTTGAAATTAGGAAATAAACGTATTCGAAAGATAAAATAGTAAACCCAAGAGAAACCGGACGATTGAGATTAGTAACTTCAATAGTATCCATATCAATAACATGAAGATTAGTAAAGCCAGATAAAGCCAAATCCTTTAAAAGCTCACAACCCAATCCACCAGCAACAACTACTAAAACCTTTGTGTATTCCCCACCTTAAACCCAACTCTAATTGGTACAAACCACACCGGGTGCATAAACCCTTGAACAGACTGACATATGACGATTCGGCTTCGGCGATTTGTGTGAGGAAGATCTGAACATAGGGTTCCACACGCCTCGATTAATGAGTTTGGTTCGTGCGGGTAGAGAATCTCAAGAGATGTTTTTAATTTTAGTCATTTTTTTTTTTTTTTTTTGGGAACAAATGTGGGTTTTGAGGTGGGGTTTCCATTTTAAGTGGGAGACATCTATCGCAGTTTTTTTCTCCACTTTACTTTTTAAGTGGTTCGGCCACTTTTTTCTCCACTTTTTTCTTAATCCATCCTAATTTCTCGTGAGTAAAAAGGGTACTTAAAATTAGCCTACGTGGACACCCTCATAGAGCAGGAAAATGGACTGCTATTATATATACTAGTTTTCGAACTCGTCCTACGAACGGGTGCCGTTATATTAAATTATTTAAAAAAATATTAGCAACTATGCATAGCTATGAGATATGATTTTTTTTTAATATGGAAGCAGCAGACATTGATAAAACCCATTAGTTAATCTCTGATTTTATTTATGTAATATATCTGATTAGAGCAATTTATCTCTTCAAAGATAAATGGTTACATTTATTACTAAAAATATGATTCCATATATGTAAAAATGTCTGATAAGTCTTCTCATCTCCAAGATTGAACAGATAATTACGTAGAGAGAATCATAACTCTACCATTCTCTATTTATAATTGGCTTTAGATAATCAATATATTTTTTAGAGGGTTAAGTTTTTGAAATTTGAAATTTATAGATCAATTTATTGTTAGTAAAACACTTTAAAATTACAATTAACCAAAAAAATATAAATGTTAAATTTGTTTACCTTTTTATTGAATTTGTTGAGACTCGAAAATCGTTCTTTATTTTCCTTGATCATGAGTTTGGTATTGTCTAAAATAATACTTAATAATATCATCTTTGGATATTCCTCGGCGTGTTTCAATTCTTCTAACCTAAACTTAAAAAAAGTTAGTGATATATAACATATAAAAATCATATTAAATAAAAAAACTTGACTTTGTTTGTTGTTTGATATTCCAGTCTTTTCAATGAATTTTGATGGTCATCATTTAAAACTTATGATTTCGGACGCACCTTCCACACCAACTACATCATTTCTCACCCTGACGCTTGCATTGTACATTCTGTTATGTATTGAACTTTCGTAAACAGGTTGATCCAGATTTAGCTTTTTAATTATTTATTCCAGCATAGGTTTGAATGACACTTCAATCCCTCCTAAATATTGCTCTGTTCTCATATCCATAGTGATCCTTTTATGTGTTTTTGTATAAGATAGCTAAGAAAAAAATGTTATGTTCACATTGTAGTAAGTAGAAGATTATTTTTTTAATTGAAGACAATGTGAAGGTTGTGGAAATGGATTTTGGGCAATCTAGAGGGAGTACAAAGAGCAGGAATGGCTATTTAACCAACGATCATGTTGAAAGGGCAGATCAAAGATATTCACCACATTATTATGCAGAACTAAAGCAAAATTGTCTCTGCCACATGTTATTAGCAAAGATGAGCCCTAATGCCTGCAGTAGACATTTTGCTTTGATTACTCGCTGAGTCTGAGAATGAGAGCAGGCGACTCCACAACTTAAGTGTGTCAAAACCTGATCCAAGTTTATTAAGTATTTTTCAATTTTGGTCAAAGCTATTGTAATAAGGATGCTTTCTAGCTTATCCGGAAAATAAACATTATTTTGATATTGAAATTATATATCTAAAGCTACATGATGTTCTGTACTCATGTAAAATATCAGAACAAACCTTAATTCCACAAAATATAATTTTTATTTCCTACCCTGTGTTTTCGTCCTCCATTTACATCCAAAAAATTTAATATGGATATGTTATCTTTCCTTGGCATTGTTATCAGGCACATTGCAGCTGAGTGTTCCACCAAGTCATTGTGCTGGAATTGTTGTTAGCCTGGCCACATGGACTTCCAAAATGGGGTGACGTAGTAATGGTAGATCTTCTTGGTCGTGCTGGACACTTGGAAGAAGCCTTAAACCTTGCAGCGACGATGCCTATTGAGGAGTGTGTGGAGCACTGTTTGTTGTTTGTCAGATCCATGGAAATCCTGATTACAGAAAAAGGAGTTAGAAAGAAACCTGGCTGTAGCTTGATGGAAGCAGAGGATTCGATTATACATCAGTTATTTGCTGGTGACATTACACACCCAAAGTCAAAAGAGACCAAGGAAGCACTGGAGGATCTTTTTACGACATCATTTGGACTATTTAGTACGCATTTCTTTGGAATCCCCATTAGGATTGTAAAGAAACTCATAATTGATTGTGCTCTTGTGGTAATTTGTGGTGATTTAGGAGAGTTTATATAATGGAATTGCAAAACTGCCCGATAATACTAAAAAATCTAGACATCTAAGAATGTGTTCCGACTGCCTAATTCTTTTCGAGACTACTAATGGTGTTTTTTTTTTAAAGTTCATCCGGTATTTGGCATTAGAATTGAAGGAGGACCTCACTATCTCATTGATATTTGGAAGACAACGGCCCAAGATTTACATTGTTGAATGTTCAGGGCTTCCACTTATTTACAATTACTCACTTCTTTTAGAAGGTCAGCAAATGAAACAATGCTATGATACGAATACCTACTCCAAAGGTGACAAATGACTTATATTTTTTTCGATATCGAACACAATATAACTTGAAGTAGTCGAATTTGAAAAGCGAGTGTGCTAATATTATAAATTTAAACTAAAAATTAACGGACTCAATAGTTACAAACTTTCATAAATAAAAAGCGTTAAACTTCGGCCATTAAAAAAATACTATGTGACCAACATAATAAAGTTTTGGTATTTAAGTACTAATCCTCATGGTTTTATTTTCTTTCTTATGTAACTCTACATGCCTTTCATTCCTTTAATTTTTTCTTCGAGATAATATATTTTATCTTTGTTGTGTTTATCATCAACCAAACAATCTAGCATAATATTTTTGAGGATATCGAGTTGATTCTGCTTCTCTTCAACTTCTATTCTTTTCTTCATAAGTTCTTTGAAATTGAAGTCTTCAATTTCCATATCACGTTCATCCTTTATAAACCCGTATTACGTGGAAAAGTCTGCTTTGAATCCTCTGCTTTTGCAACAGAATATGTTGGGCTTCCATCAATTTCTTTAACTATGACGTCTTCACTGTTAAAGAATAAGTCTTTTGTTTGCTCGAATGTGTTGCCTTGGGGCATATCTAACTGATAATGATCTTTGCGTGCTTAAGCCATTGTTTTTCACACTTTGCTTGCCCATCTATTCTTTTGGAAACTATCTTTGTTTGTCTCCCTTGAATCTTTGTGTAGAATGTCTTTGGGATATCTTGAGGTTCTTTTTAACCATGATGAGGATGATGAGAGTTCGGTGGTTTAATTACTCATTCCCAATCTTACCATCCTCGCTTCTTTACCAAACCCACCTTTCTTTGGCTTTGTTTTGGACCCCAATGGAAAGGTTGTTTTGGTGTCGTCGAAGCGGATAGTTACCATTGTAAGTTTTTTTTTCTTTCTTTTTAAATATACAAGTTTCAGAAGTTCTTGATTAATACATAAGCTACTATTGGCGGGTTGACTCTACAAACAATTTGCCATTGGAGTGTGTAATAAGGAGAGTGTTGAAGTTCTCAAGGGATGACAGTATGTTGTTGTGCCCAGTTGATACATAAGTAGTTTTGTTTCTAGAGCAGCTATGCCACTTTCTTTTTATGTAAATTGTAATCGATAACTTGACTCATGCAGGTCTGTTCAGATCTTGAAGAATTACATACATCTTTATAGGTGAATGATGAGGAAGTTGAAGCTATCTTGCTGCTGCGCGGCATATGCACTTGCAAAAATTCATATGCATCTTGTATACAGTGGGTAAGACCACCATGAGTTAGGGGTTTGGTTACTTTTCGATAAGCAACATTTTTGGAAGGGATGTTTTCATTGTAGATAGTGACATGACCTTATCGGGGAGAGCATGATACATCACACGATTTTTGGCTTACTTGATTTCATTTACATTCCATCTTCTTTCTTTTTTCTGGTACCTATCGGATTACATTTATACGGCAAGGGGAGGGTTCTCGCTATTGAGAAGAGGATGTTTTGAATTTGGCAAGGTAACATCCATTTTCCTTCTTTACTTATATCTTCTATGTGGTCCATGTATCTTAGAAATTAGTTTTACCATTTCCTTAAATTGTTAAGCAAGGGGCATTGGCTTACTCAGGGTTCAGCTTTTGATCCAACTTCTGAAAAAGATTCTTTCCACTTCTTGATTTGGATGCGTGTAGTGTGTTATCATCCTCATTTAATTTATGCACAACTAACCTCGAATCTGAGTGAGTTGAGCCCATAACTTTGTGATGAAAATTTAAACTCTTTTCTCCTTTTCCGAGCTTATCCACTGTGCCTCTGCCCTTTTTGGCACCTAGTGGCTTAAGGTTTTTGGGTTGAGTATAAGATCTTCGAGCATGGCAGCTGGTTCCAACTAATTCCTCTTTCCTCTTGCTAAAGAAATAACCACCTCCCTCATCCTCATGGTTGTCATCCCACTCACACTATCGTAGATTGAGAGAGAGAGAGACCTTGGCAGATACATCTTGTCTTATATGCCATACGTAAGTGTAATAAAGCAAACATGTTGAATAAGGTGTAAAAAAATTCTTTTATTCTTGACCTGATTGGGTGTCCAGTGATTCTAGTGTCTTATAAAGGAATTTTGTTTGTTTTGGTTGAATTTGTGGGAGGGGTTGATTGACACCCCGTTTGTGTTTTGGTTGACCATCGCTTTCTTGTAGACATAGCTACGTAGTAAGAAGAACTCAAAATCATGTTAGTGTGAAAGAGATAAGGCCGTTAATCGTTAATGTAAAGTTGCTAAGAGAACTCGCTGAAATAAGACTTGTAGAAATAAGTCGATAAATATTGGAAACTTGTGTATAGATTAGGAAACTAAATTAAAACTGATCAAAGAAACATAATTAATTGGGACCCTGGAGCTCTAGTAGTTAATATTGGAGACCTTCTGCAGGCAAGACCATAGCACATTGAACTTTATAGGTATACACAATTCCTAATTGTGTATATATTGCTTTTTCCTCTATTTAGGTTTTGTCTTGTAGAGGGTGTGATTTGCGGTTTCGGGTTGTCCATTGTCTCTTTTGAAGTTGTTATTGTCATTTCCCGACTTTCCTATCTATTGGTTTATGAATAATTTTTTTTTCTTTGATGTTATGAAGTTTCATTGTCTTTGGCGGGATTCTCTTGAGAGCGTATGAAGCTTGTAGAGACTTTTGGCCGTTTGAAAGAATCATTGGCAGTTTGGGGAATTAGATTACCAGTTGATGCCAGGTATTTACATTGCTGCTGTTATTTGTATTAAATATTTGAACGGTTAGAAAAGAAATGGAATCAAGCCAGATGGAAAGAAGAAGTTCATTAGTCAACTTCAGAAGGATCAGAAAATTGTAGCCATGGTCAGCGATGGAATCAATGACACAGCTGCCTTGGCAGCATTAGACATTGGAGTTGCCATGGGTGGAAGTGAAAAGTATCAAAAAGTAATCTATATGGTGCGTTTGGTAGGATAACTTGGCAAGATGGAATACACAATGTCAGTATGCCTATTGCAGTTACACAGATTAATGTTTGATGTTTGTGTTTCATATAGATAAAAAGCCTATTAGAGGTATAATTTATTATTACAGTTCGGTGGAACCATTCTACTTTGCTAAGGAATAGAGGGTGCTAATCATTCTACTAAAATTTCAATAAACATTCACGGGTAGGTCAGCCACAACTACTTGAACATTTTTTTTTTCTTTTTCTGATTTCTTTTCAGTTATATTCTTCGTATGTCAGGGGTTCCTCTTGTCTACTTCAAATACATATGAATGTTTGCACATACACATGATGAGGTCTAAGAACGGCATGAGCTAGAAGGTCAGAAATTGCAAACTATTTTCAAGCTTAGATGGTTTGTTGAAACAACAGTCCGATCCTTGCTCATTGTAAGATGAAGAAGCACCAATACTTGTTGACCCAAAAGAAGTTAAAGCAAGAAGTTGGGGCTCAGGGTGTGTAAGTTTACATGGTTGGAAGGATCAAAACAAAATCGGCCTTGCAATAGTAGATCCAAATCTAGAGGAGTCGAGTTCTTCTACCATTATCAGCGGACACTGATCTCTATAGTAAAAGATTATTAAAGAATTGTTAAGCTTTATTTTGATTATGAAAGAAGATCTGTTAAGGTTTATTTTGAAAATAATGAGACCAGTCCAATATTAAATTTGGTGGTACTCTTACTTCGCAGTTTATTCCTCCTTTTTTTTCTCCTGATTTCCAGAGAGTACGTTTTTCCTTTCCTGGCAACAGATAAAAGCTTTCTCCGATTCCAAAATGTGGGCATGTTCCCCAAATGCATCAATGCTGGCAAAATAGCACTCACGAACTTCGATTCGAGCATCCCTTCAATGTACTATACATTCTAGTTAAAGCGAGAATGCATGTACTCATCAATCTTGAGATAAGGTCTTGACTTCACCAACCATATGCCTAATAGAAAAAGCATAAAAGGGTGCGGTAACTCACATAGTTTGGTTGGAGGCCATTTTCTTTCATCTTTGAAAAGTAGCTCCCAAATTGAAGTTATATTGTGATGCTTTGCATGTAGAGAAATTAGAATGTTGTACGTTCTCGTGTCAGGAAGACATCGAAGTTCTTCCATCTTATTTATCAATGAATCAAGCTCTTTGAACTTCCCATTGTTCCCACATATGTGAATTATTGTATTGAAAGTTACGATGGTGGGGACAATTCATTCTCGTAGCATTCGTGAAAATGTATCAGATGCATCTTGGAGTTGGCCACCGACCTTCATACATATCCATTAAGGTATTATAAGTGTAAGAGCTGAAAGTTAGCAAAGGTTCAAACTTGGTATTATTAGTATCAGCAATTTTGCCTATACCGTTAGCCATGTTCTTTGATCCATTGTCATTTATACTCTATCGTACTTGTCTTTTAACAACAACAATATAAATTTATGGTAATGAGGTTTTTATATGCTAAATCTAGTAAAGAATTTCCTAAGATCCCATTGTGTACCATGTCTGGAAGAAAATAATAGAATAAATCAGCTAAGCACATGTGCAAGTACTAATATCAACATGGATAGAATGGCGTTCATTAGATCATACAAAGCTCTAAAGAGCATGTTAAAATCAAGGTCAGAGTGCAATAAATTACAGATAACTACTATTCAATTTCCTTCCTTGCTAGGTGTTTTCCTTACATGGGCATGTCGACAATTGCTCTTCAAGTTGCATGAGAATGTAAGAGTTACCAAATGGTCTGACTCTACCAAGAACTACTTTCTTCTGAAGTTGTAGATCAATAGCTCTGGCCTTGACATGAGCTGTATCAAGAACTTATACATGAAGGTATACCTGGCAACAAATTATGAAATGAATACAGACCACACAATTTTGAATCTAGAAATTTTAACAAAACAATTACTCCAAATAAGAGTTAGTACTCAAAGACCTACCATGTGCCTAGCACCTCTGAGCACAGCTTGAGGAGTCTCGAACATCGCACAGGTAAAATTTTGAGCTAAATCTTTAGGAGATTCCTTCTTCTCTGCATCATTCAATGGGACTATGTTCTACAATCAAGTGAAGATGAAGCTTAGAACAACAACATTTTAAAGATAAATAAAAAATGCGAATAGAGAAATAGAATTACAATAGAAGTCAGCATGCCATGATGCCTAAGCTGCAACAGCAGTAGCATTGACACCTTCAGGTTCATGGGCAACAAAAGTTTCAAAGACATCAGTAGCGATTTCTGAACATAATTGGGGCACTTTGAAAAGCAATCACGTGCCTCGCTATGCCTCCCAACCTTCAAAAATGCTTCAATCATACGGAGAACTACAGAAGTAGATGGATACTTCTTATTCGATCACAAGCGTTCGAGAAAGCTAATAGCATCATCCCTGGACCGGACTTGGAGATATGATCGATAAATGGATCAAGAAAAGGTGAGAAACCGCGGATCTGTTCATCAATCCAAGAAGGATCAATGCCTCATTGAACCTTCCCTCAACCAACAACTTCCAAATCAACATTTTGTATGTTGAATGTTGAGGCTTTAAGTGGTGTTCACGAACCGTCTTGAACAGAAACTTGTACGCCTCTGTAGTTTTTCTCTGGCTGGCAAAACCCGTTCACCACTTCTTCAAAAGCGGGACCGAGCATCTGTGATCCCAAAGTTTTTGACCATCGTTCGAACAGAGTTGGATGCCTTTTTCACATCACCGGCCTACGATTGCCCAAAAATCAAAGAAGTCCAAGTCTTGGAATCGGGAATGTGTCGGATGCTTTCATCTCACTCATCATCAAAACTGCTTCACCTCCGACAAGTAGCAAGATGGTAGATGATTTTATTGTCAAGTTCACTTTGGAAGGTGCGCGATCCTCCTTTTTCCATGGCCTTGAGGATTTTATCACATTCCTTCACTTTTTTTTCAACACGATCAATGACTTAACAACTTCATCAAAAATAGACGTTGTCGGGCTATATCCACCCTCGGTGAAAGTCTCCACAACTTTAGAAAACAACCGCAAATCTAACTCTCTACCCCACTCTACAACATTTGAAGAGAGACACGCCATCCGAGCGGGAGGCTTAGTTGCGTAGAACCCATCTTGTACTCATACAACTCCCAAAGCATCCTCAATAAGTTGCTTCTCTTACAAAACAGTAGCATAACAAAAGAATATGTCTCCATCTCCATTTCATGACCACATGCCTTCATTTCCACAACAATACGCCAAAAGGCATGCACCCAATGTAACGAAAAATTGTGTGAATGGGCTAAAACCTTAACCAAGCATCATATAAGAAGTAATCGGGTTTAAAAGAGAAAGTAACTTGAAACCACCGAAGAAGAGAAGAATTTTCTGTGGATTACCAACCACCTTCTCAACTACCATTTTAATTAACCGGGGAGACCAAATACGGTTGATATCAAGTATCTTACGTTGGACGTCATTTGGGGAAATCAAACCAATCTTTTTCATTAATAACATTAGAAATCCTAGAAGCCACTTGCTTCATAGAATTCTCAGCCTGACTATTACTATACATTCCCTTCAACTTGTCCAAATCATCCAGCAACCCATCCTTTTGAAAACTGTCAGCAACCTTATCATACGTTGTCTTAGAAATCCCGGAACCCTTTTTCTTTTTCATAACTTGCAATAACCGCCAAAACTATTTTAATTATTTAACCTAAAGCCTAGTCTTACTACAAATACTATAATGGGATTTTCTCTTAGGCCTCTTAAATTGTCCTTCATCCACACCAACTTCCCCTGGAGGAAAATGCAAATTAAACTTTGAGTCGACATCATCAACCTCTCTTTCTGTTTCTGCGGTCTTAAGCGAATCGATGATTGATTCGAAAAGCTTCTGGTTTAAATTGAGTCTGGTTAGATCATAAACCCGTCTTGACTATTCTCTTATAGTATGACTAAAGAGCGCTCTTCCGCTTCTGAAGCAGCAGCCACTTTTTGTCCAAATCCTTGATGGCCCAAAGTACCTACAAAGACGTACCATCAACTGCTCAACATTTAGTTTCATCGCAGATGCAAGTGATGATGAGTGAGTATCCTTCATCTTTTCTATGAAAAACAAATTACCTTATGCCACTTCAGTTTACGTGTATCCTTATTCCTATCCTCATTCTAGTCATTTCCTTGGAAAAATCTTTCAATAATGTGGGGCAACTTTCCTTACAAGACATATAGCAATGAAGGGAATCTGAAAAAGGAAAAGAAACAATTAATGAGCATATAATAATGTTTTGGAGAATGTTTTGGAGAAGGCACATAATACTTTAGTTCCATAGGGTATATATAAACAGGATAAGGGAATCTGAAAAAGGAAAAGAAACAATTAATGAGAATGATGGGTTTTGGAGAAAGCAAAGCCGAGCGAAGAAGAAAAGTAGCTGATTTCAAGCTCCGTTGCACTTCAGGTACGAATGATTTTACAGCACCGTGAAAAATAAACAAAACAAAAACTCTTTTAGAGTTTCTCTTACCAGGTTCGAAAAGCGGTTGAGGTTAGAGTTAACCTTCCATTCTGAGTGGGAGACCTCTACAGCAGTTTTTGTTGTTTTTTTTTTTTTTTTTTTTCCGATTCATTGTTTCCTTCTTTTTTTTTCCTCCTGATTTCTCGTGACTATGTAGTCATCATGAACCATCTTAGCGAATTCTTCCTAGTCATTTTCCTCTAGAAAACAGTTATATCTTACCGAAGGACCAAATGGATCTGAATTCATAAAAAATAATTATTTCAAAAACAAATAATCAAATTAGTTCGAATAAGAAAACAACATACGCGATAATCCAAAACCCATCATTCTGAACAAAGTCAATACCTTAACTCAGGCGATTTCATCGAGTCGCTATATATTTGAACATCAGATACATAAGGCACATAGTATTGAACAACATCGTCACTATCATTGAGTATTAAAGGTGCCCTAGCGCCAAAAGCACTCCATTCTTTAAAAGACTCCCATAAATCAGCTAACATAAAATAAGATTGAAGAGTGAGTTTGGAGTGAATAAAAGAAAAGCTGCCCATGGTAATCCCCGACATTCATAATTTCTGCAATTGATTCTAGAAGAGTTTCATACGAAACAAAGATTCGGTGGGTTTTGCAGACTTTTTAAGGTGTTCACCAGCTTTTTCTCCGTTTTTTTTTCTTAATCCATCCTGATTTCTCGTGAGTAAATAGGGTACTTAAAATTTGATTACGTGGACACACTCACAGACCAAGAAAAGGAACTGCTATTATATATATATAAAGATTGCTCTATGCATTTTTCAGCAAGTCAAGAATGAATTTGGCAGATTTCACTGGCTAGCGCCCTTGCCCATTTGAATGGCGATTCTTTGCTTGGGCAGTACGCCCAACACCCCTACAAAAATGCCCAACCTCTTTCTAGTTTGTCTGCTAGCATATCCTCCAAATACCTTTTTGCCTTCCCCAGTTAAATCTTTTTGATTGAATGTGTTGTCTATCTAGTGTTCTTGAAGTGAACACGTAGATCAGACCCTTTAGCCTTGCAAGACTTGGTGGGATTAACCATGGTTACTCTCCTTATTCTTCTGAAATATTGCAAGAAATATCAAATTTAGAGAAGGGAATGTAAGGGTTTTACTTGTAAAAGCTATTGGGTTTATCTTTCCTTTTTTATAGTTTGAGACTTCTACTTATTTCTCCTAACTATTAAACAATTATGAAAAATACTTGCAATTATACAGTTATGAGATATGAATATTATATTGATCACTCATCTACATTTCTTGCACCTGAAAACCCCACCCTCCATAGAAATATATAAATAACTCACCCTTGTTAAAACCTTTCGACTTCTTTTTGTTGTTTAATAATAGTAGCTTGACTGGAGTTTTGTGAGAATACCAAATGAGGAGAATATCATATTGAAGCTACTTGAATAGAAAAACATTCTCAATCATGCGAAAGAGAGATATGATAAACACCATTTTAAATGTCGAGACATTCCCACTACTAATAATACAACTATGTTTTATGGTTAGTTTAATGCATTTTCATCTAGTTTTCAATTTCTCGTTAATCACTCTTTGAGGTTTTTCAATGCATTTTCATTTCGTTTCCGATTTCCCGTTAATTATTCTCTAAGGTTAGTTTAATGCAGTTGCATCCAGTTTCCGATTTCCTGTTAATTATTCTTCTTTGATGTAAGTTTAATGCATTTGCATCTTGTTTATGATTCCTAATAATTATTCTTTGAGGTTAGTTCAACGAATTTGCATCAAATTTCCCGTAAATTATTCTTTGAGGTTAGTTTAATGCATTGACATCTATGCTAGTTTATGATTTTTCGTTAATTCTTCTTAGAGGTTAGTTCAATGTAGTTATTAATTTACATCCAGTTTCTGATTTCTCATTTCTGATTTTTTGAGTTTAGTTTATTGCATTTGCATCCAGTTTACGATTTTCTGTTAATTATTATTTGATATTAGTTCAATGCATTTGCATCCAGTTTCTGATTTCTCGTTAATTAATCTATGAGATTAGTTAAATGCTTTTGCATCTAGTTTCAGATTTCCCGTTAATTATTCTTTGAGGTTAGTTTAATGCATTTACATCAGGTTTTCGATTTTTCGTTAATTATTCTTTGAGGTTAGTTCAATGCATTTGCATCCAGCTCCCGATTCCCCTATAATTATTCAATAAAGTTAGTTCAATGCATTTGCATCCAGTTTTCGATTTTCCATTAATTATTTTTTTAGATTAGTTCAATACATTTGTATCCAATTTCTGACTTTTCGTTAATTATTTTTTAAGGTTAATTTAATGCATTTGCATATAGTTTTCGATTTCTCATTAATGATTCTTTGAGGTTAGTTTAATACAGTTCGTTGCATCAAGTTTTTGATTTCTCGTTAATTATTCTTTTTTGGGGTTAATTCAACGTAGTTGCATCAATTTTTCAATTTCTCGTTAATTATTCTTTTTTGGGTTACTTCAAAGTAGTTGTATTCAGTTTTTGATTTCTCGTTAGCTATTCTTTCGATTTCCGGTTAATTATTCTTTGAAGTTAGTCCAATACAGTTGCACCAGTTTACGATTTCCTGTAATTATTCTTTTTTGGGGTTAATTCAATGCAGTTGTATCCATTTTTTGATTTCTCATTACTTATTTTTCTTTGAGGTTAGGTCAATGCAGTTACATTAATTTTTTGATTTCCCATTACTTATTTTTTAAGTTTAAAATGCATTTGCATCCAATTTTTGATTTCCCGTTAATTATTATTTGAGGTTAGGACAATGCATTTGAATTCAGTTTCCGATTTCCTGTTAATTATTTTTTTAGGTTAGGTCAATGCATTTGCATCCAGTTTCCAATTTCCTGTTAATTATTCTTTGAGATTAGTTTAATGCAGTTGCTTCCAGTTTATGATTTCATGTTAATTATTTTTTGAGGTTATTTCAATACCATCTATTTCCCAATTTTCCGTTAATTATTCTTTTAGGTTAGTTCAATGCATTTGCATCAAGTTTCCCAATTCTCGTTAATTATTCTTTGAGGTTAGTTTAATGCAGTTTCATCCAGTTTCCGATTTCCCGTTAGTTATTCTTTCAATGTATTTGGATCGAGTTTCTGATTTCTTGTTAATTATTCTATTGATCCTTTTGTAGTGTCCTTGCAAACATGACATGCATATAAAAAAAAAATTATACTTGATTTACTTTGTGGGATCATCAAAGATTTATATCTATCTATCTATAAATATATATGCATTTTTTTTTTATAAAAATTGTAATTGAATGCTAATAATATAACTAAGAATTAACGGCATTATATTTATTTAATGGTTAAAAAGGGTAATTCTTACGATTTCCATGGTTGCATCTTTTCCTCAATGTAGATAATAAATCCATTAAATAGCAATGATAAATTTACAAAGTTCTAGGTACGTAAAATCTTGACTAATTGAAACTGAGTACATAGATCATGAGTTTGTTTACGTTAGAATGCAATTCAAAATATTAGCATGGTGTTTTAGCAATGGACATGATAAATATATATCAAAGTTGGCAGGTTACTATTGTACTTCTAATTCGTATTGACAACGTGAACCATATGTATTGTTAAGCTCATTTTAAATAAAGTAAATACGTTTGGTCGTTACGTTGTTGCTGGATGTATTTATCAGTAGATTCTAGTAGACGGTATTATTGACTCCTGCTATGAAATTTTGTCAAGCAAGCCCATTTTACTGCTAAAGCAAAGCCTTCTTCAAATGTTCTGACTCCACAATCAAAAGATAAAGATCACACTCTGGTTGTTGCACATTATTAAGTTTAGCATGCACTGCACATTGAAGGAAAATATATGCATGGGCAGATTATTGAACTATTGATCACAGAGGAGATAATGATGGATTGGCTTACAACTAATTAACTAAAGTCCCACGAATTCAAACTTTAGGTGTTATTGTTCATATACGTATAACTTTTGTGAGGACATGTGGAAAAAACGTTGTGTGTTCTTAGGTATGTGCCTACACTGCTAGAATTGTGCCCATTTGATATACAATGTTAAGTATCACTGATCGAACATCTAGGGTGGAGCAAAGTGTTTGTTAACACTTACGGTAAATAAATAGTTTCTCTATTTAAGTCCTGTATCCACAGACTGGTTCTAATTACTGTGGGTCATGGTGTATTTCTAAAATAGAAGAAATAGTGTGGCTGTGGAGCAGGTGGCCTGCTGTCAAGAAAGTGTGCAGAAATGAGGTGTCTATCCCCACTAAAATGTGTGCATATTGTCTCTTTTCCCGCACCTCACCAAAGTCCTTGATTGAATTAGTTGAATTTAGGTTAAAAAAAGAGCATGTTGTCTGTTTTTCTCCATCCTTATTAGACTATGTGGAAGGATTTTGTTTTGTTTGTCTAGAATTAGATCCATGTATTAATACAATTCATGAGCTTAAGCCTTTCCTTTCATAGAGGATGGTTTCCATCATGTCTTGAGGCTGCCCATAAAATTGATTTGTTTTTTACCTTGCTGCAGGTTGCAGGAGTATTTGGTACTGCAAAGTTGCCGACCTGCAAATGTTAGCTTAAAGAATTCTGGAAACTTTGAAGGATCAGAGTGCAAGAATACAGAGGCCAAAGTAGTTAAAGATGAGGGCACCTCAAACTTTAAAGGCGTGCTTGCTTGCATTTGTTGGAATAAATTTGCCGAAAAGATCACTCTTCTCTGTATACCTCCCTGTAGCTATGCATTCTGGCACAATAAATCCAAAAGTACCTACGACTTGTGCATCTACATGCCTTTCTCCGTAAGGAGTTGATTTAGAAAGAACAAAATCAGACAATTTTGCACCAAAATGTTGGTCCAAGAAAATGATATGTGCCTATGGATAATGGTTTTGGAGTTGGCCAAGTGTAGATAGGTGAGTGCATCGGCAATGTCCATATATGGCAATCCTCAACTGGGTTTCCAATATCAAACTTTAGGGTAGTGAACACTTCTCTTTAACCTTAGGTGCAGACATAAGCTTAAAGTGGCATTCACCAATCATCATCTGCTTGTTGCTTTGGGGTTATATATTTTTTCTTTACAAATTTGTTCGAGTGAAAAAAAGGAGAGATACTTTAGTAAGAGCTTATTTTCCCGTAATTGGCAAAGTGTTTCACTTTTTTGAGAGACTATTTTTAGCAATTTCTTCGAATAAGTTCACGTAGTAGACCAGTTGAAGGTCCTCATGTTCGATCCATGGACCCTTACGAGTTTCTTCTTTAACCATCTTTACTACTTGCAAATTTCTGTCTTCCTAAATCTTTTCTGATGTTATAGAGGCTTATTACCTTCCTCTTTGAGAGCTGTGACTCTACTTACCAAGTACAGTGAGTCTTATACACATTTATATAAGACGATGTCCATGATTAATAATCTATATGATAGCACTTATATGCTATTTTAGTATTAGTGACACAACTTTCACCGTACACTTGGCACATTTTTGCGCATTCTTGGAGATAAATTGGGACCATTGAATTAATTGTAATTTGAACCAGATGAAAAGTACAATAGGTTTTATTTTGAACATTTTAACGAAATTTGAACAATAATGAAGAAAGTCGTGACCCTGAAAGCAAGCCTTGCTACTGAGACTCTGTGAATTGTGTACATCGATTAGTCATGATACAATATATTAGAATATGTTAGTATTAGTATATGTCCAATATGGAAAATCCCATGTTTCTATAAGTGTGGACATTCATATCTAGTAGTTGCTATTATCATATTTTAGGTTAGTATAAGTATGTAACTCTGGATAGAGAACAAACTCTCTCTCAGACTCTAAACTCCAACCCTAATTAATCTCTAGTCTTTTCTATTCTTATTCTTGGTTTCTCTAATATATCTATGTCTTAACTCTCCTAGCATCACCACTAACATAGAATTCAACATGGTATCAGAGCAAGGTTCAGTGGTATGCTAGGAGAGGAATCCCTCGCCAAGAAAATCTAAGTTTGTTTTAATTTTCAGTATAATATTCAAGTTAAGTTTCACAAGAAGAAGGTCTCAATTGAAGTTTCAATTTTTTCTCTGTTTGCGGGTTTACTATTCACCGCACTGTTCACCGGTGACACTATTCACATGTACTGTTCATCGTCACTATTCACCAGTATTGTTCATCGACATGATTAAAGTAAGTTTTCAAGATTCTGCTAGTGTTTAAAGTTTGTTTGAAGAATGCTAGGAGAGAGATCCGAAGTTTAAAGAATGCTAGGAGAGAGATCTGAAATTTCTCAGTATTGGTTTCTTAGTATTGTTTCGCTTCCACAATCTACATCTTCCGCAATCTCTCTGTCTTAGTATTGATAAGAGGGGCACAACCTCTCTGTATCTTAGAGTCTTTGAAGTTAGTATTGGACGTGGCGCACATGCGCTCAGTCCGCATGCCAAAAGTTGTTTTCAATATTGTTTGTTTTTTATTCAGAGAAGAGGGCGCGGGGAGCGCTCCAGAATTGCCTGAGATGGGCGCGGGGTGCACTCTTGCTTGACTCGACTTCCAGGCAGTTGGGCACGGGGCGCGTTCCAATATGCCTTGACGAAGGCGCGCACGCACTCATGCCTCCACACATAAGTTTTCGAGATTTTTGAAGTATCAAGCCTTTGGAAGGTAGTATGACAGCTGTAGGTAGTGAAGAATCCCCTGTGCGGTGTGACGTGATAGGATGCTCCTGTATCTATCACCCACTATGTATCCTGGCATAAGGTACTATGACAACACTCACCACAATCTGACATAATTCCCACTAGACCATCATCGACTAGTGCGGTAGTATCTCTGCCTGAGTTTCCATTCCTTTTTACCATGTTTTTATGTACACAGTTATTATTCTCATCCCCCTTCAGTGTTCTGCACTCATATCTGAAGTGGCCCTTGGTGGCACAACAGTAGCACTGTCTCTCTGCCTTAGGAGTTCTAGCTTCACCCCTAGATTTGCTTCTGTCATCACCTCTAGAATGAGATGGTTTTCTGCTTCTACCTCTCCTCCATTTCTCTGTGACAAGGATCCCTGAGTGAGAGGAGCTGCTTTTTGAACTCCTTTTAGTCTCCTCATTCAACAAAGATGCGGTAACCATTTCCATATATGGAAATGATTCCATCTTTGGCTGCTCCGTGTAGAGAAACTGCTAATGTTTCCCAACTTTCGGGTAGAGAGCCTAATAGAAACAAAGCCTCAACTTCGTCTCCAAAATCAATATTCATCAAATGCATCTGATTGATAGTATTCTGTACTTCGTTAAGATGCTCAGACATTGAAGAACCTTCTTGGTACTTCGTCTTGGCAAACTTCTTAACGAGCAATACTTTGTTTCCGCTCGACTTCCTCTCATAGAGGTCTTAGAGTTTCTTCCACAAACCGAGGGTTGTAGTCTCTTGGGATACATGGTGAAAAACACTGTCGTCAATCCACTGTCGAATGCACCCAATCGCTTTTCTGTCAAGCTTTTTCCACTCAGCCTCATCAGTCTTTTCCGGTTTTACTCCCTCATTCTCAATGGGTAGTGCCAAGTCCTTGTAGTATAACAAGTCTTCCATCTTGGCTTTCTAGATGGTGTAGTTCTTCCTATTCAGACTCGTCATGCGAGTGTTCATGGAATTGTCCATCTCTACAAGTTATTTAAACTCAAATCTTCTCTCAGGAGTTTTGTCAAATACCTTCCGACCAAGATTTGGATAACTCCTTAGGCTAATCTAACCAAGGTTCTGATACCACTTGTTGGGGTTAACCACCAATACCAATCGATTCCCCACTACACAGATAACTTGTATTTGAACAATAACCACTCCAATCGACAATCTAAATATCAACTACAATCTAGCTAACATGCCCAACTCGCTAAACAACTATTAACAACAGATAATAATGTAAAGCAGTAAAAACAAACCACAACACAAAGATATACCGTGGTTCGGCCAATGGTGCCTACTTCCACAAGAGCTGAGCTGTCATTTTATAAAGTGGGAAGGAAGATTACAGTCACTCCTTTCAGTCTCTCACCTTACTAGATCACTCCTATCTCTTTATAGGGTTATTTCTTTGTAAATGTTTTCTCTTAATCTTGATTGCTTTCAAGATTGGGTTTCCTCTCTGTGTGCTGTGTATTTTCGTGTCTCAGCATGTGTTAGGTTTTGCCAAAAACCCCAACCCTTATTGCAAACTCGCGATCCACAAAAAAATAGAATTCTCCGAAAATCGACATGAGCTCGGGTCGCGCCTTGGGCAAGGCCAAGTCGAGCGCAGGTCGCACTGAAGGTACTGGAGGTCGACCAAGGCATGAGCGCGGGTCGCGCTCAGGCTTTTGCATGCAAGCAGAATTCCTTTTCTCCTCATGTGAGGGATAACTCCAACATAATACTCGTAGCTACTACAAAGATCACATCATATACAAAGTAGATTATAAAATTTTTGAACAAAATCCTACAAACCTCATTGCTTCAGAATAACTTGGTAGAGATTGGAGATGGAATTTTGAAAAACCAACATATTAAGGATTTGCTAAGCCTATACAGCAAACATGAAAACCAAGGCACAAAATAATGTATGGAGAGACATTAGCATATTATACAAACACACACAATCTCACGATATTCTAAAAATTAAATATTTGTGTTTCATTTGATTAAAGAGTGGAACAAAATCAGAAACAGATCCAAATCATTCCATTAGACCAAATTCATTCGAATAATACCGGATTCGAGCCATAAGAAGAAGTTCAAGAGTGAAACCGAACTCACCAAAAAATATAAACTGGACAAAGATAAACTTCTTTGAGGGATACACACAACGGGGAAAATAAATCCGCAGAGTGCTTCTAAATCGAATTGATTGCATCTAAATCGAATTGATTGCAAACAAATGACGAACTTAAATACTAAGCATAAAACATCGTAAAGTAAGTAAGTTCAAGACAGAGTGCTAAGTGCTTAATTTTTCAAATAAAAAGTAATTAAAAATGAATAACAATTATGGTGTACAGCAAAAAAAAAGTGCAAGGATGGCCCAATTTGTAGATCAATAATGATAAGAGAACCCTTACCCATTAGCGACATATGTTGATTATGAAGATAGATTATAGCGTTGAACATTACAATTCTAAAGAGAGACAAAAAGAAAAAGAGCTAATCAGGGAAAAAAAAACATAAATTGATGCTGGGGTTTAATTTTTGATTACCAT
Organism: Coptis chinensis; assembly: GCF_015680905.1. NCBI lineage: Eukaryota > Viridiplantae > Streptophyta > Magnoliopsida > Ranunculales > Ranunculaceae > Coptis > Coptis chinensis. The sequence goes on along the minus strand of NC_141456.1, from coordinate 17,231,492 downwards.
TTTCCTTCGCCTTTTTATTAGCAACTGATTCACTGACATTGGGGCATGAGTAAGATAGTATTCTTATGGGAGAGAGAGGCCGGTTTGGGAAAAAGATTGGAGAAGTTTCTTCCGCTGTGTGCATTTGTGCATCTGTTACCATAATTAAGACTCCTAATTAATGGGTTTGCACACGAAGGATTTTCACAATTAAGATATTTAATTAATTCCTAATCCAACGTTGCATGGTGACCCTCCATTTATACCCTGAAACCGAATCCCAGCATCAACTCAGAAGACAGCCCTGTCTTGTTAAGTTGATTGAATGATTTTATTTTCGATGAAATTTTGAAAGTCTTGTTGGTAGCAATATCTGGAGTAACGCGTGCTAATTTTACTTCGGTGTCTGTATATTCTTTTAACCCACTCATTGCCTACGTACTCCTCTCCTCACATTTCCGCTAAATGTCACCAGTACCACCTTGTTTTCTTGCCAAAATTGTGCTTCTGCTACTCACCGGAGCTGAGTCTCTTTGCTCGTTTTGTACACTACTGTAGAGCCATAACTACACCTGAACCTAATATGATCTCAAACTTTTATCCCAGGGATGGCTAGACTACAATTAGGATGAGTAATTTTATCTCATACAGTTGTTGAAACAAATAAAGATAACCAAAAGTGAAAAAATCAAATGGGACTCAATTAGAGTGAATTTTGTGCTTAAGATGAAGAGGAAAAAGACGAGAGAGAGTAGAGAGCGAGACCATCTATACTTCATTTTCTGATTTGTGCATTAGTTTTTAGTATCTTCGAATATCCAATTTTGGAGGTCTCACCTAAAAGAATTTTGTTAGCATTCATTCCTCCTGATAATTTTTTTGTGTGGTGTCCTTTGCCATGGGAAGTGAATATCAACAACATATCAAGGGAAAAGGAGAAAGGAGATCCTCAAGTTAATAGAGGCGGCATTCCTGTTGGATGCAACTCTTTTCTTTTCAGTTGAAATGACATGTTGGCAATATTCTGATTTCCCTTTCACCAAACGACCAAAGATTGTTTTCATGATTTACTACTGAAAGACTTCTATAATTGATGCGGTAGGCAGGAAGTAGCAAGGCTATATAACATCAAAATTAAAGACACGGTGTAAGATGCACGAAAAAGTGTGCACGTATATTATATGCTTTTCTTTCCAGACCAAAAGCATACGAAGATACGTTCAAACTCTCTCTTGCAGTTGCAGGCTTGAGCCCTACAGCTCCTCAAAAATTTTAAATTGAGCACGAAAACTTTAGTAAGAAAGAAAGTATCCCAAAGTGTGACTTCAGGTTTTGTTGTCCAACAGAAAATTACAACGAATAGACTGGACACTGTCATTGAACAGCTTCACAGATGGTGAAACAAATTTGTTTCTCACAGAAATTGATGTACATCTGCACAGGATATGAAGCAAGTATTAGTTGTTTGAAGCGACAAATCAAAGGACTCCCTTCCAAAACCATCTTCCTAACTCCTATTGTTCAGGAGCTCAAGAGAATCCACAATTTCCGATATTGTTAGCCTGAACTCCGGCTCAGTCTGTGCATTGCAGCGAAAAAGCAAGTATCATAATATTGATATCTGCTAACTTCTGAACAATATTATGACGTACTGCAATTAAATGCATATCTGAAATTTTTGTCAGAGGTATCTGAATCTTTGATCGGCCTTACCTGAATACAGAGCTGGAGAAGAACATTGGTCTAGTTGTTGGATCAACCATCGCTTCTAAACATTCGTAATCATGTAGACGGGTCAAAGCCCATTTCACCATAGATTGTTCCTGTCTTGGTCTTGAACTATAATAGATAGCAAAACATGATCAGTCAAATATAACAGTATGTGTTCCCATTTAACTTAGGAGGGAAGAGAAGGTTAAGACTTAAGACACCTGTCAATGGGTTGTCTTCCTGTTAGAAGCTCCAACACGCGGAAGGCATAGAGATCCCTCTTCAGTTGATCTACTCCGGGTGGCTGTTTTCTTGAGCAGTGTAGTCCGTGAAACTAACAGGTTCAGAAGCCTGTTACTTTATATGCCATCTTATATTTTACATCCAACTTGATTAGGATATGATTTCTGTTCAAATTGCTCACCTTAAGCTTAATGATATTGGTTGTGACTTGTGAGAGACCTTAAAACAGCTAGTCCGCAGTCACAGAGACGAAGCATAAGCTCATTATCAAGTATGATGTTAGCAGGCTTTAGATTGCAGTGTGAGCCACAGGTGACAAGCAAGTCGAATGCAAAAATATGTACAGCACAAATATTTCATTAAATCCAGAAAACTAAAACACACAGACAACTTTACACTCCCTCCAACATAACAGAACCATTGACGAGTAAAGGCAAACTTACGTTTGTGACGCATTGACGAGTGAAGGCAAGAAGTAACGTATTTCATCCTGTTTGGAGTTGGAGCAAACATCCCTAAGAGCAAGTCAAATGGGGTGCTATATGGGTCTGCTAAAGGCCATATAGCAATAGCACCCCAAACACTGTGACGAGCAACAGACTTCTCAACATGATCACCTCCATGATAATGCGGAGAAAGCCAACTCAACAGACCGGAACCAAATTCAGGGGGTCTACGCTTCCTCTGGCTGGATAGTTGATTAGTTGACCTGATGACCTCCACTACCTACATAAAAAACAGACACGTCTAACAATGGGATACAAGAATATGTTTCAAGGAAAAAGCAAAGCATTCTGTAACTTTGAAACTGGTGATAACTTACAGGTGGTCTTTTCGATAATAGTACAGCATCCCTTGGCTATCAAGAACAAAAGACCTTCTCTTCCAGTCACCTCTCAAGTTTGATGAGCGTGTTAAAAGAAAGCATTGTCGAATGGCTAAAAATATGTAGATATTAAAATCAGAGACTAAAAAGTAATTAATGATGATTCAAGAGTTCCCTGACATGTACCTTTCCCTTACAAGCAGATTGCATAACTGCCTCGGTCACTTTAAGGGAACTCCTACCAATGGTTTGTATATCATGTCCATTTGGATAACCACGCAAACTATTACAAGACCACCGACTTTCTAGGTCGATCTTCCTTTTCTACTCTTGCATCCTTTCAGCAAGAGCCGCTTGTTCATAGCTCGACCTTTCCCTTGACTGTTGCGCATTAAGTCAAGATCTTCAATATAACATGACAGTAGGGGATTATGTCAAAAATCAAATAACATGTAAAAATATTGCAGAGGCCATGCCTAAAAAAATTAAACGAAATTAAAGGGAAAAAACACACACAAGCAACAGGATACAGGTAAAAGGAAAACAGGATTAATATTACTTGTTAGACTTGAATTACGTACTTTCAAATGCCAAATAAGGAAGCCTCAACTTGTTAGACTGATGATGATGATGGTGATTAATTGATCGATGCACCAGCAAATAAGTAAAGATGGAATCATAGAAAGAAGATAAAGCTACAAAGATGATGGTTAAAGTGAGATCCCCATAAAAATTAGACACAGCAGTATCAAGAACAAAGGAAGGGATGAGAAACATTATGAATAATTAATGGACGTCTAAGCATCGAGCCAAACCAAAAGGTGGACGGTGGTGGTCAGATGCGACAGTAAACTTTTAAGTGTTTTGGATCAGCTATTCTGTGGAGACTTGGGCCAAACAAAACGAATGCAAAACAGAAACAAAGCAGCAACCTTCTACCCAGTCAAACCCTTGGATCATATTAATCTTACTGTCACTAAAATGAAAAATGCTCTTTAGGTTTTGCACTAATTCATGGCCACAAAACAATCACAATAAAATGTATACATATTGATATAAAAACTGGTGAACAAAAATTTCACAGTAAAATGTAAAATGTATGCATATTGATATAAAAACTGATGGCCAAAAATCAGATGGATAATAAATAAATATAAATAAAAGAGGAAAAATAGAAGAGAGAGAGAGAGTATACCTCGTTAATATGCAATTTCAAAAAATCACTTCTGTTTTGGAGGGGAGGGAAAGGGGTGAAATTGAAACGAAACGGGGAAACCAATAATCGTAATAATAATATTGGACGGAAACCAAGTCCGTACCGAACTCGGTGTCATCTGGCCATCTATATAAAATTATAAATACAATACGAGCATACAAAATTACAAATACTTGGAACTCAACTATAGTGAATAGATTGTTTTATTTTTTCTCGCAGTCCACGTAAGTCTTGTATTCTTTACTTTTGTCTCTCAGTTTGTTCTTCATCTTGATTCTTTTAGTGCGTGATCTTGTTATATGGTACGTGATCCGCAACATTCCCTCACAACTCATATAGAAAAGTTTTTTTTTTCCCTATAGTTTTTGGGGCTGTGTGAATTTGGAGTCTAAAAAATGTTCATCTCCAACAAAATATTAAGTCGGGCACTTACTTCTTGTTCTAACTTTTTTTCCACTAAAGAAGAAAATAGTTTACCGATGACATCATCTTCCCACAGATACTCACCCACCTATCAGCCCACATTCTTTCCAAACTCAAGTGTGTGTCTAAGCATTGGAACAAAACAATTTCTGGTCCATGGTTTGTAAATCTCCACTTCCATCGATGGAGATCTCTTCCACCCGGATTCATCAAGTATGACAAAACTAAATATTCACACTACTACTACAACAACATTACTGGAGAGAAGTTTGACATGAATCTATCTGACATTTTGAAAGTCAACTTGGATCCAATATGCTCTTGTGATGGCTTGCTTCTTGTTTCGGCTCCTAATTACTGCCAAGAACTTGGTGATGATTGTGATGTTGATTCTTACTACATTGTCAACCCAGTGACTCGCATTTCAACCAAGATACCTTGTCCCTCAAAGGAGATTAATGACGATTTTGATTATTTTCAACTTGTCTTTGACAATACTAAACACCAGTATAAGATTCTGGTTTGGTGTTCAAAGGATGATGATTATGATGATGAAGATGATTATGATAATGATGATGATTATGTTGATGATGATAATGGCGATGATTATGAGGATGAAGAAGAGGAAGTTGATGATTCTACGGAGGAAGTGCGAAACATAGGATCATTATTCGAGTATTATAAAAATAAAATATGGAACTATCTCTCTTATATGACATATTTCACTCCAACACGGGAAGAAGAGGATTACAAAGACTATGAAGGTCCTACTGATGGTCGTACATTTTACACTGGTGCTCATCAGGAGCTTTTAGTGTTCACTTTAGGTGGTACATGCAACGAAAAAACATCTTGGCGGGAGTTGAGACTGCCAGAGCGTTGTCCAGCTGGATTACCTGTGGTGTATAATGGAAAAGTGTATTGGGTTTCTTATCTTAAGAGTGTCGAACGACATATAATTTTCTCGATGGACATTGCAAGTGAAAAGTTGCAGCAAATTGAAATGCCAAACCTTAGCAAGTTTGATATGAATTTGTGGTTGAACTTAATGGATGTTGAGCTTAAAGTTAATGGTGTTTAGGGGATCTTTATATCTTATAATGAGTTCTCTTGATTACCATTGTTACATCATATGGATTTTAGAAGACGTTGAGAAACCAACATGGACTAAACTTCACCAAAAGAAATATGAGTTGACTCATGAGTCTTGTGCTTGCAGCTCCGACTCTGACTATACTATGGTTCATGGTTGTGAAGAATCGGCTTTAAGTGAATTAGAGTCTCAAGCACGAAGTTTTATTTGTTTAGAAAAGGCGAGCCGAGTGACTCATATCAATAGCTTCGTCTGTCTGGAGACTGCCGACCCAAAAAAAAAAGAGATGACATTATACCCATCAAGTTGCACAAAAGATGGTGTTTGCTCAGTTTTATTCTTGTTACTATTGAAAAAAGTTTTATGACGGATATTTTATTGTTTTTATTAGGCTTTTTGGTAAAGTTTCAACTGTACCAATTATTGCTGTCATAAATAAATGGGTTTGATTAGAGTTCTCAATGATATAGGCTCAGTATGAACCCTTTATCAATTGGTGATTCAGGATGAAAACGTGGTTTGGTTTCACCAAGGCGATCAAGAAATCCTGGCCGCTTCAAGTACACATCCCCAATGGATCTAGTTATCTGTATGCATTAAAAACATGTTGCATAGTATTAGACACAAATTCACATTGTTACTACTTACTACATCAGTACGCCCACAAAATCATCAGTGTGATGTCCCTATATATTTTTCATATTGATGTGTTTGGGATAAGAAACTTGAATATAAGAAGCGGTCTACGTGATACGCATATGATGGGAATAAAAAACTAAGAACTATCCAACACATACAGAAGTTAAAATGACAGACCTGAATAATGCCTTTGACACACCACGTCCTATCCTCCCTTTCAGCTACAAGGCCTGCTTCGTCTCCATGTTCTGCAACAAATTTGTTCCTAAAATCCAAGTCCTTTACATTGTGGTCCACGGTCAATTGCGTTGCAACAGCTTTTGTCTCTGACTTACTGGTGGAACGGCCTATTACTGCTTGAGAGTAGCCCAAGTTAGCAAAATACAATGCCCCTTTCCATATAATTCCAACCAGACAGCAAGTTCCAATAGCAGCGAACAACGGTGTAGTTTTGAGTTCTCTTTTCACATCTGAAATAAATCCTTCTTCTGTTTCATAAAATGCCTGCCTAATAACATTTTCAGATATACACCCTTGTGCTTGTGCAATATCTGCAATAGGATAAAAAGGAGTTGAGAATCTGGACTGACTGAAAATTTGTATTGTTAGGAATATACAACTTAATTGTACTTACTCTTTACCAATTACCAAATTATACAAACTTTTTGTCTTGTACGTGTCTTGTAATTCTTAGTTAAATCCGAGCCTATTGTAGATACATTATGTCTTTAAGACAGATTTTTCCCCTCACGGTGCTTGAAGGTTGATGGGAAACTATCTCCAAAGATAGAACGGATTTCATTCTATAGAAAGAATTCTATAAAATCAGTGAACACAACATAGTATATGACTAAGAATAGGGGGAGAAGAGAAATATCAAAACTCTGTGTGATCTGGTTTGTCTTTCTCTCCAAATTCATCCACTATTTATAGGTGAGTGGTGCCTTTTCGAAATAACACAGTGACTCTTCGGAAAAAGTAAGCAACTCTTTGAAAAATCACATGTTTCGAAAAAACACACCATTTCGGCATAAAGTACTGTTTCGAACCAGTGCCTATTTCGAAAGGTCACACCATTTCGGCATAATGCACTGTTTTGAACCAGTGCATATTTCAAAAGGTCGCACCTTTTCGGCATAATTCACTGTTTCGAATAAATGCATCCTTTTGAAAAGGTTTTTCTCACTTTACGTACTGTTTCAAGGAAAACCCATTTCATCTTAAGTGGGGTAACTTGGGAGACAAATTACTCATTCATATTTGGATTTGTGCAAATTCATTTTTCTAACAATCCCCCACATGAATGAAAATTTGGCTTTTTCTATCATAAACATCGGATTTCTGTTCTTTTACAAATGAAAAGATACCGCATCAGGTCAAGCAGCATGGGAGGCCTTGAACTTGCCTTAGTGAAAGACGATCGGATTTAATTGGACGATAAGTAGATTTCAATTAATGTCCTTGAACTGTCAGCCGTTTGTATAAACCTAGACAATCATCTTCACGCAGTACCTTCTCGAATACTGTTGGTTCTCACGTTTGTTTGTGTTCATTTTGGCCTTGAGCACTTTTTGGTTTCAGATAGTGCTTTTGAGACATTTGCCTTTAAAATTCTCATAGAAACGGCCCTACTTCACACTAACATAGGTGATTTCTATAAAGAGTATCCTGCAATACTCCACTTGGATAACATAACTTTCCAAGATATAATAAATTATTAAAAACTTGACTTATCCTGGGTTTCGCAGCAGATATACACTGTCTTATATAGGAATGAGTTAGAGTATAATATTACTTTCCAGTGCTAACTGAGTCACAAACATAATTCAGTTGGCCCATTGAACCTAGATCTTGGGATCTGCAGTCAACTAGGTTGGTTTTTCCATTATGATGACTCTTGGTTGATTACCTCAAAGGCTTTAATCCCATTCCCCTGGATAATCTTTCCACTTGCTCTCTTGTTAAATCTTTTGTAAGCGGATCCGCAATGTTATCTTTTGACCTTACATAGTTAATTGAGATAACTCAATTTGAGAGAAATTGTCTAACGGTGTTATGTTTACGACGTATGTGTCGAGACTTCCCGTTATACATGCTACTCTGTGCTCTACCAATAGCAGATTGGCTGTCACAGTATATACACACAGCTAGCACAGGTTTAACCTAGTTTGGAATATCCTCTAAGAAATTTTGAAGCCACTTTGCTTATTCTCCAGCCTTGTCCAATGCTATGAATTTTGATTCCATAGTGGACCTCGCTATGCACATTTATTTTGAGGATTTCCAAGAAACAGCTGCACCTCCAAGTGTAAAGACATATCCACTTGTGGACTTTGAGTCTTTAGTGTCAGATATCCAATTAGCATCGCAGTACCCTTCTAGAACGGCTGGATATCTTGTGTAGTGTAGACCAAAATTCTGAGTATACTTTAAGTGTCCCAAAACTCACCAAGATGGCGATCAATGATCTCTCGCGGGATTACTTTGATATATCGACTTAGCTTGTTCACAGAGTATGCTATATCAGGCTTTGTACAGTTCATGACATACATTAAACTGCCAAGTATATGAGAATATTCTAGTTGAGATATGCTATCTCCAGTATTTTTGGCTAAATGAAGATTTACGTCAACTGGTGATCTTTTTGGTGTGATGTTATATTTCTTGAACTTGTCAAGAATCGTCTCAATGTAATGAGATTGTGATAGAACAAGTCCATCCTCCGTCCTAGAGATCTTAATTCCTAGGATAACATCAACGACACCTAAATCTTTCATGTCAAACTTACTAGACAACATTTGTTTGGTTGATTTTATGACATCCATATTACTACCCAAAATTAGCATATCGTCTACATATATAGAGACAAATAATGACACATCCCTTTTGAGTGCTTTTGACATAGACACACTTGTCATACTCGTTTATTTTGAAACTGTTTGACAATATTGCATTGTCAAATTTCTCATGCCATTGCTTAGGTGCTTGCTTTAATTCATATAAGGATTTAACAAGCTTGCAAACTTTCCTTTCTTGTCCAGGAGCAATAAACCCTTCGGGTTGTTCCATGTATATTTCTTCATCTAACTCACCATTCAAGAATGTCGTATTTACATCCATTTGATGTATCTCAAATCCATGTATTGATGCTATTGCTATTAGGATCCTTATGGAAGTTATTCTTGTAACTGGAGAATAAGTGTCAAAATAATCCAATCCTTCCTTTTGTCTAAAGCCTTTAACCACAAGTCTAGCTTTATACTTGTTGATTGATCCATCAGTCTTACATTTCTTTGTGAATATCCACTTATATCCCAAAGTCTTGGAACCTGGTGGTGTAAATCCACCAATTCCCATGTATGATTTTGCATTATGGATTCAATCTCGCTATTTATTACTTCTTTCCAATAAGTAGCTTCTGGAGATGGCATTGCCTCCTTGAATGTTTGAAGATTATTTTCCAATAAGTATGTTAGAAAATCAGGTCCAAAAGACGTCGACGTCCTTGACCTTTTGCTACGTCTAGGTTCCTCCTCAATTTCGCTTTGTGTAGGATGGTTACTAGTTGTAGCGTTTAAAGTTCTCTTTGTTGAACTTGGTTCTATACACATGTTATACGAAAACGTATTTTCAAAGAATGAAGCATTCCTTGACTTAATAATCGTATTAACATGTATATATTGAATCTCTGATTTATGAACGAGAAAACGATATGCACTACTATTGTTTGCATATCCAATGAATACACAATACAATCAATAGTCTTGGGTCATATCTTCATCTTCTTAGGTTTAGGGACTTCCACTTTAGCAAGACACCCCCACACTTTTAAGAATTTGTAGAAAGTCTGATGACTTTTCCATAATTCGTATGGTGTTTTAAGCGTCTTCTTGTTAGGAATCTTGTTGAGAATGTAATTGGCAGAAAGCAAAGCTTCCCCCCACAAATTCTGGGGTAAACCAGAACTTAACAACATAGCATTCATTATCTCTTTTAGAGTTTGGTTTTTGCGTTCCGCAATACCATATGATTGAGGTGAATAAGGAGCTGTAGTTTGATGAATGATTCCATGTTTATAACAGAAACCTTCAAAAGGTGATTCATATTCACCTCCTCTATCACTCTTTATAGCCTTAATCTTTTTGCTTAGTTGATTTTCAAATTCATTTTTATAGTGTTTGAACACTTCGATTGCCTCATCTTTACTTCTCAACAAGTAAACATAACTATATCTAGTGCTATCGTCAATAAAAGTAATGAAATACTTTTTACCACCTCTAGTTTGTATGTACTTAAGATCACATATATCTGTGTGTATTAAGTCTGGAGGTTCAGTACTTCTTTCAATGGAATGAAATGATGATCTGGTCAACTTGGATTTTACACAAGTTTCATATTTATGGTGTGGGTCTATTTTTATCTTTGGTATATAGTCTAAATTAATTAATCTACGCAAAATATCATAATTAACATGTCCTAATCTACCATGCCATACATGTGAAGACTCAATCAAGTAAACAGAAGATTCAACTTTATTGGTGCTCTTTGGCGCAATAGTAAAACAAGACATCCTAAAGAGCCCATCCTGAAGATAACCCTTTCCCATAAATACATCATTCTTAGTTAGTACAAATTTATCAGAAACAAAGACTAACTTAAAGCCATTCTTGCTCAGCAGCGACCTAGAAACCAAGTTCTTGCGAATGTCAGGCACATAGAGCACCTCATTCAGAGTTAGTTCCTTCCCAGAAGTCAACCTCATCACCACCTTTCCTTTGCCTTCAACCTTGGACGTAGAAGAGTTTCCCATAAAGAGTTGTTCTTCCTTTTCCACAACATGATAAGTGGTGAACATCGACTTGTTAGGGCATATGTGGCGAGTAGCACCAGTATCCACCCACCATTTCCTTTCATTTCCAATCATGAGACATTCAGAAACCACAACAGATAGGTTCATGTCGTTAACATTATCAGAAAGCGTGTCCATTGTCACATTTGCTTCAGTCTTTTGCTTCTTGTACTTCTTTGGCTTGCGACATTCACTTGTCTTATGTCCAGCCTTCCCACAGTTGTAACACTTGCCCTTGAACTTAGTAGGCATACTACTCTCTTCACCTTGAGCTTTGTCTTGGTGCTTCCTCTTTCCCTTAGCACTTGATCCTTCCACAACATTGGCTTTTGCCACCATGGGATCCTTGCCCTTCTTCTCAGATAGGCGGTTATCTTCCTCTATCCTTAGACGGACAATCAGTTCTTCAAGATTCATATCTTTGCATTTATGGTTAAGATAGTTCTTAAAATCCTTCCAAGATGGTGGTAATTTCTCAATCATAGCAGCCACTTGGAAAGATTCTCCTAGGGTCATTCCTTTAGCAATGACATCATGGAGGATTACTTGAAGTTCTTGGACTTGGCTTATGACGGTCTTACTATCCGTCATTTTGAAATCAAGAAATCTGCCAACTATGAATTTCTTCATGCCAGCATCTTCACTCTTGTATTTCTTGTCCAACGAATCCCAAAGTTCCTTAGCACTCTTGAACACACTATACACATTATATAATGAGTCAGCCAACCCGCTAAGAACATAATTTATACACAAGAAATCAGCATGAAACCAAGCATCCTTGGCCAAAACCTTCTCCTTGTCGGTTTCATCAGGGCTTACATCAGGAGCCTTATCCCACAGAAACCTTGCCAAGTTAAGGGTGGTTAGATAGAAAAGCATCTTCTGTTGCCAGCACTTGAAATCAGTTCCATTGAACTTTTCAGGCTTCTCCCCATGAGGAACAAAATGGGAAACATCAGTAGGAACAGTAACAGCAGGAGTAACTGGTGGTGTTGCCATATTCTAAAATACAACTACACTTTGTTATTCCCTTAAACCAAAAAAGAAAAGAAAAAAGAAACAAATTCTGTTCAGTAAAAAAGAAGAAGAAAATGAAATCTGTCTTAAGTTGTTAGGAATATACAACTTAATTGTACTTACTCTTTACCAATTACCAAACTATACAAACCTTTTGTCTTGTACGTGTCTTGTACTTCTTAGTTAAATCCGAGCCTAGTGTAGATACATTATGTCCTTAAGATAGATTTTCCCCCTCACGGTGCTTGAAGGTTGATGGGAAACTGTCTCCCAAGATAGAACAGATTTCCTTCTATAGAAAGCTAGCACTTCAATTCTATAAAATCAGCGAACACAACATAGTATTTGACTAAGAACAGGGGGAGAAGAGAAAGATCAGAACTCTGTGTGATCTGGTGTGTCTTTCTCTCCAAATTCATCCACTATTTATAGGTGAGTGGTGCCTCTTTGAAGCAACACAGTGACTCTTGGGAAAAAGTAAGCAACTCTTTGAAAAGTCACATGTTTTGAAAAGACACACCATTTCGGCATAAAGCACTATTTCGAACTAGTGCCTATTTCGAAAGGTCACACCTTTTCGGCATGATGCACTGTTTCGAACCAGTGCATATTTCGAAAGGTCGCACCTTTTCGGCATAATGCACTATTTCGAACAAGTGCATCTTTTTGAAAAGGTTTTTCTCACTTTACGTACTGTTTCATTTCATCTTAAGTGGGGTAACTTGGGAGACAAACTACTCATTCATATTTTAATGGATTTGTGCAAATTCATTTTCTAACATGTATTAGACTAGTGATCAACCTAAACTCTAATCTGATAATGACCCAGGTTGGTAACTTGATATAGATCGAGAGAAATCAATAAAAAAATCTATCAGCCCAAAACAACCAATTGATAAAACCTTTGTACGTAAATTATGCAAGCTTTAAGGGGCTTCAACCACTTGGTGGATGGTTATACTTAATACTTAATAGATATATATTATAGCTATACTCTCTTGGCTCTATTTTTTAGAGCCTTCACAGAGACTCTAATATTTTCACAACACTTAAACTAATTACAAAATTTAGGAAAAACTTTGCGTTGTCTCAAACTAGAAAGGAAAGCTTCTCCCTATTGCCAAGTTCTCTTTAACCTTACCAAGAGAAGTCAATATACTTCCATCATTATTCTCCCTATTACCAAGTTCTCTTAAACCTCACCAAGAGGAGTCAATATACTTCCATCATTATTCAATACCGAAAAAGTAAAAAAAATAAATAAACAAAATTTAGCAAGTCTGGTTAAGATATCAGATCAAATCGTATACAGCTTGAGCTTCTTCATGTGTTTGTGTCTTCGGAGAACTTGATAGATGGTGAAGCTTTCCATTATCAAATTGTCTATGGGACTATGATTGTTGTTTGTAATTGCAAATTTTGGATGGTTACCTTTTTCTCCGACGTTGCGACATTTCAAATCAAACTACGCTTATGGGAGTAGTAGAGTGACTTCCGCTTCTTACATGCTTTAAAGTTACAAGTTATTAAAAGAGGTAGTGGAACCTGAAATTGTAAATGTGTTGCTAACTCTTAACATGTTTTGATGATTCTGGCTGATAATTTATACATCAATCTCAATTTTTATCCAATGTCATTTTTTGCCAGCAACTTTCAATCAACTTTCTTAGAGAGTTGACGCTTAATCACAATTTGGATCATTACATATTCTTGAACTATTTTATTAAATGGATAGTAGGATGCATTATAGACTAGTTACGTAATTATGTAGAATATGTAAAGTACTTAGCAGTAAATAATCACTAGAGAAAAAAACATTGTGGTAGTAAACACTCTCAAAACATATATGTAGGTTTATGTTTTAGGAAATTGGTCTACAAGGGACACGTAGACCACAAATGAGATGTAAGACCAAAAGAAATATAGGTTATGGATAAGTGTATAGGTAGGGTTTGTTAGAAGCTAACAGGTGACTAATTCTCAATTTATATTTTCATATGCACTACTATATCTAGAGTGTAGACTCCATATAGTTCAGTTTAATAGGAAATGGAAGGAGGCAAAAAGAAAAAGGAAATCAATTGACTTGAGGTGAGTTTTAAGTATGGGGTAAGATGTATGTTGTATACTTATATTAAACTTTTAAACATGATGTAGGTGAATGAAAAATCCAGCAAAATCAAGATAACATAAAGAAGAAGTTATTACTACTTATTTCGTTCACAGGGGATTCATTAAGAAAGATGTCACAATTACTAAGACTAGCAATAGAGTAAATCTCAATGCAAAGTTGCTTGAGAAGGAGGGACATGAAGCAATTTTTATCTACGTGCACTGTGTTACTATTGCGCATTCAAAACCCAAAATGAAATTGGGATTTCCCTTGCTTTAGAGTCGACTCCACTATTTTACCGTACCAATATTTGAGTTGCATTCTAACGTAAACTCATGATCCATGTACTTTGTCTCAATTGGTCTAGATTTTACCAAGAGCATTCAAAATTCAACATTGCTATTTGATGGATTTATTATCTACTTTGAGGAAAATATTCAACTATGTATATTGTAAGAATTATCCCTTTTAACCATTAAATAAAAAATATCTAATGCAATCAATTCTTAGTTATATTCATAGCAATCAAATACAATTTTTTTTAAAAACAAATGCAGTTAGAATTCTTTGATGATCCCACACAGTGAATCATGTATATATAGCAAACCTCAAAGAAAAATTAACTTAAAATAAAAAACTGAATGCAAATGCATCGAACTAACCTCAAAGAATAATTAGCGGGAAATCAGAAACTGGATGAAAATGCATCGAACTAACCACAATGAATAATTAACTGGAAATTGGAAATTGAAAACTTGATGCAAATGAATTGAACTAACTTCAAAGAATAATTAACGGGAGATCGAAAACTGGATGCAACTGCATTGAACTAACCACAAATAATAATTAATATAAAATTGGAAACTGGATGCAAATGAATCAAACTAACCTCAAAGAATAATTAATGGAAAATCAGAAACTCGATACAACATCATTGAACTAACCTCAAAGAATAATTAACGGGAAATCAGAAACTGGATGCAAATGTATTAAACTAGCCTAAAAAAATAATAAACGGGAAATCAGAAACTGGATGCAATTGCATGCAAATGCATTGAACTAGCCTCAATTCCCTTAAAGAATAATTAACATGAAATCGAAAATAGTTTGCAACTGCATTATTGAACTATTCCGAAATAGTAATTAATAGAAAATCAGAAGTTGTATGCAACTGCATTAAACTAACCTCAAATTATAATTAACGGGAAAAATAGTTGCTAATTAACCTCTAAAAATAATTAACTGGAAATCAGAAATTGGATGCAGATGTATTGAACTAATCTGAAAGAGTAATTAACGAGAAATTGAAACATGGATGGAAATGCAATGAACTAATCTAAAAAACTAATTAACGAAATATCGAAAACTGGATGCAACTGCACTAAATTAACCTTAATGAATAACTAACGAGAATTCATAAACTTGATGCAACTGCACTGAATTAACCTCAAAGAATAATTAACGGAAAATCAGAAACTTGATGCAATTGCATTGAACTAACCTCAAAGAATAATTAATCAGAAATCGGAAACTAGATGCAATAACTACATTGAACTAACCTCAATGAATAATTAACAAAAAATCGGAAACTTGATGTAAATGCATTGAACTAACCTCAAAACATAGCTCTATTATTTGTAGGGGGAATATAATGTCTCGACAAGTATAGTTTTGCATTTTAAATTGTGTTTATCATAATTCTTTTATTATGATTGAGAGTGTCTGGCTATTCAAGTAGTTTCAATATCATCTTCGCCACATTGAGCATTCTCATCAAACTTGTATCAAACTTCAATTATTAAACCTAACAACTAAAAGAAGTCGATAGGTTTTATCAAGGTTTGGTGTTTTCTTTTTATTGAGAGTAGTACAAGAAATTTGAATGAGTGATTAATATAATTTTCATATATATATATATATCTCATAGCTCTGCATAATTGCTAATATTTTTTTAAATAATTTAATATAACGACATCCGTTTATAGGACGAGTTCGAAAACTAGTATATTTAGGTGATTCCATCCGTCACTCATCAAATTGGATTGGGCAACCCCTAAAAAAAAGAAATTTTACAAGTTTGCCATCAAAGCCCAGGCCAGCAACCAATTCAATCGGTCTCGCCAAAATGAACTCTCCGGGCCGTTTCTGTATACACTCAAACGACATGACCATATCGTACACTCAAACGATATGGCCACGTTGTTTTGGTATGCACTCAAATGATATGACCATATCCTTTGAGTGTATTCTCAAACGATATGACCAAGTCGTGTCGTGTCCATATCATTTGCGTATACACTCAAACGACTTGGCCATATCGTTTAAGTATACAAACGATATGGTCACGTCGTTTGGGTGTTAGTTTGAGTAATACTCAAATGATATAGCCACGTTGTTTGAGTATACACTCAAACGATATAGCCACGTCGTTTTGGTATACACTCAAGCGACTTTGCTATATCGTTTGACTATACAATCAAATGACGTGGACACTCTTCTTAAACTTCTGTACAGGTTACCCAATCAAAATGCCAATGCTCTTGGTATGTCTCACTCTGCTTTTTGCCAAAGATTGCTTCTCTAGTTACCAGGTTTATCCCTCTCACCCACAACTCAGCTACTTCAACCCCACCTTCACAAACGAAGTGAAACTCTTTGTTTTTAGTTGTTATGACCCGAAACACTCCTGCCTAATAAGCATCACCTTTTCTCCGCCGGTTTCTCTCAAATGCTGAACTTGGCCCCAACTCTGTGTCCATGCAGATCACATTCCTCTTACTTGACTTTCCCCACTGCAACCCCCTTGCTGCTCCCACCATTCTCATCACCGTCCTGTGTGGAGCACCCTTGCCTTTCTTTGTGTGTTTTTTAACAGAATCTCCATTAAGCACAAACGCTAAGTACAAACACGTGAGCAACCTCATCCAGTATCACACGCTCTGTGTTATTTCGAGCACTACAGAAAGAATTACCAATATCAAGACGATAAGTAAGTTAGCTCAATCAACTTAGGAGGGAAGTTGCTTCATCCAAAGATAGTATATTATTCTCACTAGAAGGAGGATAACAATGAAAACAAATCTCCCAGTAAATATAATCCAAAGCACAGGGGGAATAAGTTAAATACCAACTTACCACACATGGCATAATGTCGCAAAGAACTGGGCTTCAAAGTTACAAACAGATGAGAGTGTGTGCTAACTTGCACGAAAACAACTACCAAAGCAAAACACACTAAATCAATACTTCTTATCCAAAAGTAAGCATACCGACATACCGTGCAAGAACCCTGGGTGACAATGATCCAGTTTAGGCAATAGGCATATTTTTTATCAGAGGCAATATGCGTATAACTTGCACAAACATTGGCCAAACCAGCCCACCATTGAATGGTTTGATTTTCCACAAAATAGAATCCTGATTCCTGAGATCAACCCTGGGCAAGAGTTAGATCTAAAGTTCCTACATTAGATCACACTGAATGATGTTGAGTGTCCAGTCAATATCAATAAAAAAAGTGAAGACAACATAAGGTTTTTTTCATAAATGTCATACGTAATAAGACAAAGAAATTAGACAAAGTTGGTATGAAATAGTAACCCATGGAATAAGAGGTTTATGAGTTCACATAATGAATTAGATCATACTTAATTCATTTCCTAGTGTTATTTTTTCACAGTACTATAGGAAATAAAAACGCAATCTTCTCCTCGGCTTCTAATGCAGTATCATCAAATCACCATTCCAGCATACACACATAGTATTTCTGCAAAAAACATGTATACGAT
Source organism: Coptis chinensis (assembly GCF_015680905.1). Classification (NCBI taxonomy): domain Eukaryota; kingdom Viridiplantae; phylum Streptophyta; class Magnoliopsida; order Ranunculales; family Ranunculaceae; genus Coptis; species Coptis chinensis. Next base: position 17,213,596 of record NC_141456.1, on the reverse strand, counting down.
TTTAGTGGTAAGTCCTTCACTACAAAAATCAGATAGTAATAGAGCCTTACAATCACTTGCAAAGGAATTTCCAACGCAAACAGAAAATATTAATAATAATATTACAAAAAACATTAAGTATTATGATGTTGATAAGTTTAATCATAAGTGATAACCCGTAAAAACTCAACTAGATTACTCTAACCTTATTCTTACGATATCAATTATTTATTTTCTACTATCACATATAGATTTATGCAATATATATAGAGTACGTAATCGTTCCACTCCTAAACTACCAAGACATAAAGAAATCAATTAATCAATACAAGGGAACAATGGTGAGAGTAATATTTATAGAGGTGAATTTATACTATGAAACTAAATATATGAATTTAACTTATACTAATTTAACTAAGTAATTGAATATGAATTGAATAAAATATAGAGAAGAATATGGAGAAGAGATTAGGGGAATTTGATTTCACTTAAATAAATTGCTAATATGCTAGTGTAGATTATTGCAATTATAACTAATTAAGATTAATTGTGATCCCTAATTATTCATGGCAATCTCTGCCAATTAATAATTAGTATGTGAGGAAGTTTAATCCATTCTCATGGCGAATCAACTAACCCACTAGAGTGAACTCTTAAATGCAATAATTCTAACTAACACATCAAGTCTTCATCCAAGCTTCATCAAACCCCTCTAATGGAGGTTTAGCTAGAATTCATTAGACTATCATTTCTAACACAAGAACAGTAAAAACAAGTTATTATTGAATAACTAATTAAACTTTCTTAATCTAAATTAACAATAGTCTAAGATTCAAACATGGATTACAATTGAAATTTAAACTAATTTAGAACTAAGATTATGAATACTAATTATCAATTTAAAACAACTAAATCTATGAATGAAATATTGAATTCAAATTTAAATATTGAAATATAACTAAGTAATTTATTCTAAAATTCAAAACTTGTTCTCACAACTAATAAAATTAACAACTAACTAGATTAATCTATATAAACTAATTTAATCAATTAAAACTAATTCTATATTACAAAACTAAATTTTATAAACTAGAACTAGGTTTTGATCTCCATCTTGGTTATAATAGAAATTGACATGGTGGTAGAAATAAGCAGTTAGCTGGGGTGAATATGAGTCGTCATCACTTACCAGTAGATGGCGCCATCCTAACTGCAAGATCCTATCGCAAAACCAATGTCCATAAGACTCGCTTCCCATAAAGTCTTCTAAAGATGGCTCGGGTATGACTGTAGGAGATGTCATCACAAACTACCCTGTAGAACAGCTGCAAACGAGTCTGGAATAATCCATGAAAAATCGGAATTTTTCAAGCCCACGGGGGTTAGGGCGCGGGTTGCGCTTAACTGAAGCCTTGTATGGGTGCGGGTCGCGCTCAACCTATGCTTGGGTAGGGCGCGGGTCGCGCTCAAGGTAAAATTTGACTGGCAGTACCTAGGGCACAGGTGGCGCTCCACTGGGGCGCAGGTGCGCTCCGAGGTGTTGAAATAGGGAAGTGAGAAGGAAAAAGAAGGAAAACGTGGGAGTGAAAGGTGAGAGATGTGAGTTTTGTGTGGAGAATGAATGAAGTTTATATAGGTTTGAGTTTCCAAAATGAATCGGGAAGTTTCCAAAAAGTTTTAAGGCCCGGAAACAAAAATTTCCAAAACCGAAAACGAAAACAACCCATATTCTTGATTCTATTACAAACCTAATATCTCTTAGACTGAATCTAGAATAGTAACTTCTAAACTCTTATAGATTTCATCCTACCACCACATCTAATCCTAGGCATGCCAATATCGACAATATTCTCAACCATCACTCCAAAATAACTTCTAAAATGGAGGATCATATAACAAATCATGCTATAGTAAATAATACCACCCCCAAACAATTCGGGAAGGTGGGATTAACAATAAAAAACGCACAATTTGAAAAGAACTGCATTATATTAAAATTGAAATTCATACAACATATAACTACCAAATTCAAATTTAACTACAGAATCCAAAATTTAACATCCGAACTAAATAAAAACAAATACAAAATAACATCAACGCATAATATCCCTAAAGAACGCGCTGCTGGTAGTGGATGGCACATGGGAATGAGATGACTCCTGAGCTCCCGATGGGCCAGAGCCATCCGTCCTTTGGCGACGACGCTCGTGCCTCACAGACGCCTCCTCAGAAGAAGAACCCCTGTGGGGTGGGTCTTTTAAAGTCAGATTCCCGAGACTTCCTAAATTACTATTTTTAAGGATTTGATATGTTTTACTTTTTATGAATAAAATTTAATATAAGAAAAACACTAAAGCAATAAATGCATAATTCACACCATAGAGGAACATGACTAAAAAATCGAGAAAACATGCAAGAGTGGAAAACGTGAATTATGTTAAATGTGGACTTAGGATCCGGTACTTACAGCCACACACTCCAAAGGGAGGGCCTGGTTACCTGAATGGTGCACTTATCAATATATGGAAATGAACGGAAGTACACCAACGAAAAGGTTAGTCTTCATAGATAGGGTCCTGTAAAAGGACTTCCTCTACATCAGGGGACAAAAGCTCGTGGAAATATTTCAACCGTTGGCCATTGACTTGAATGGTACTGTTGTCCTTGGGATTTACTAAGGTGATTGCCCCGTGAGGGGTGACTTCAGTAACCAGAAAAGGACCAGACCAACGGGTTTTTAATTTCCCTGGAAAAATATGTAGACGGGAGTTATAAAGTAAGACCTTTTGACCTACCACAAACTCTTTGCACAAGATTTGCTTATCATGAACACGTTTCATGTTAGCTTTATAATCCTTCGCGAGATCGAAAGAATCGCTACGGATTTCTTCAAGCTCATTCAATTGCAACTTGCGCTTGACACCCGCCTCATCAAAATTGAAGTTAAGGCTTTTTATAGCCACATAGCGTGGTGCTCCAATTCAACGGGCAAATGACAAGGTTTCCTAAATACAAGTCTAAAGGGAGACATACCTATAGGAGTTTTGAAAGCAGTCCTATATGCCCATAAGGCATCAGATAGACGCTTTGACCAGTCTTTTCTATCAAGATTTATAGTTGTTTCTAAGATCTTTTTGATTTCCCTATTAGAAACTTCTACTTGTCCTCTAGTTTGTGGATGATACGGAGTTGCTACCTTATGTGTAACTCCATACTTTTTCACGAGAGATGCAACAACTCTGTTGCAAAAATATATTCTACCATCACTAATGATGGCTTTGGGAATGCCAAATCGACAGAAAATATACTCTTTAACAAAAAACACAATTGTCTTATGGTCATTGCTACGGCAAGCCATGGCCTCTACCCATTTAGACACGTAATCCACGACAACTAGAATATAAATGAAACCGTGGGAAATTGTAAAAGGACCCATGAAATCAATGCCCCATATGTCAAAAATTTCTACCACTATGATTGGATTTAAGGGCATCATATTACGCTTCGTGATTCGCCCAAGTTGTTGGCAACGAACACATGTCTTGCAATGCACTTGGGCATCTTTAAAGAGAGTAGGCCAATAAAACCCACATTGAAGAATTTTAGCAGCTGTTTTCATACCACTAAAATGGCCACCATACTCTTTGTCATGGCAAAATGAGAGAACCTCATTATATTCCCATTGGGGAATACAACGACGAATAATCTTATCCGCACAATACTTGAAAAGGTAGGGCTCATCCTAGTAGTATAGCTTAACTCTGGCCAAGAACTTCTTACGTTCATTTCTTGACCAATCATAAGGAATAACATCAGATGCTAAATAATTCACAATGTCAGCATACCATGGTGCAGAAAAAATAGCATACAAATACTCATCAAGAAAAGAGTCCGGTATGGACTCAGAATCACTATCATCGTCGTTTGTAAGTCTAGATAAGTGGTCGGCAACTACACCCCTCTTTTGTCCTTTATTTCTAATGTGAACTCTTGCAGGAGAAGAATCAATCGGAGTAGTCTCTGCTTAGCATCCTTCTTTGCAGAAGGTACTTAAGGGCTGCATGGTCCGTGTAAACTAGAATCTTAGAACCAACCAAATAAGGGCAAAACTTATCTAAAGCATAAACGACAGCTAAGAATTCTTTTTCAGTAGTTGTATAATTCCTTTGAGCATCGTTTAGAGTTTTACTAGCATAATAAATAACAGTGGACTTATTATCTAGTTTCTGTCCCAAGACAGCACCAACTGCATAATCACTAGCATCACACATGAGTTCGGAAGGTCTAGACCAATCGGGAGGCTGTATAATGGGTGAAGAAGTTAAGGCCGTAGCTTTTAAAGTTTCAAAAGCCTGTTTACAGTTAAAATAAAAATAAAAAATGGCATCCTTTAAAAGCAGATTAGTTAACGGTCTAACTATTTTCGATTTTTTTTTTTGATAAAGCGCCTATAAAAACTTGCATGGCCTAGAAAGGCTCTAATATCACGGACAGTCCATGGTATAGGTAGAGTCGCTATCTTATCTAGTTTGGCCTTATCTACTTCGATGCCATCACTAGATACAATGTGACCTAGTACTATGCCTTTTTTCACCATGAAATAACATTTTTCCCAATTTAAAACCAGGCTCTTCTCTTCACATCGTGTCAAAACTTTAGACAGGTTAGACAGGCAGTCCGTGAAAGAGTTTCCATAGATAGAAAAATCATCCATGAATACTTCCATGAAACGCTCTACCATGTCACTAAATATATGAAGCATACACTGCTGGAAGGTACCAGGAGAATTACAAAGGCCAAAAGGCATTCGTTTATAGGCGTATGTTCCAAAAGAATATGTGAAGGTAGTCTTTTCTTGGTCATCAATATCAATAATAATTTGGAAATAGCCAGAGTAGCCATCCAAAAAATAATAAAAAGCAAGACCAGCTAGACGTTTAAGCATCTGATCTATAAAAGGTAAAGGAAAATGATCCTTTCGTGTCATGGCATTTAAATGTTTGTAATCAATACAGATCCTCCATTTCATAGGGCCATGTGTGGCAACATATTCACCCTTGGCATTACGTACCATGGTAATCCCTGATTTTTTAGGAACTACATGAATGAGACTGACCCATTCGCTATCAGAGATTGGGTATATGATACCTGATAAGAGCCCAAAACTGTAGTTTTAACCCTATAATAGACATACTTTTAGACCAATTAGGTGAGTAATAATTAAGAGTTAACACTGATTACGTATTTTTATGCATTTCAGGCTTCAAAGTCCATTATGTGCAGAAATGTGCCACTTTAGCGAGATAAAGGAGCAAAGGTCGGTTACTAAGGAGTTCCGTGATTAAAGGCTAACATTCAAGAAGACAAAGCCTTTCTAAAGCCCGGTCAAAAGCTGAAAAGTCGACACGGGCAGAAACAGCACACAAAGTCAGCAGAACTTCCGAAGGCCATATCTTTGGACTCAGACCTCGGAATGGGGCCTACCTTATGTCAAAACGACCGGCTCGGAAAGAGCTTTCCAATGGTCTAAGCCCTGATCCAATCAGAGGAGCAGAAGTGGACTAAAAGTCTGTTGAAGCCAACTGCAGCTGAAGAGGCCTTTTTGGACTGAAAGAATTGGGTTTTGGGCCTGATTCTCTGGCCCAAAACATGGCTCCAAGCCCATGCACGATTTTTGGATCTGAAAGTGTAAAAACAAAAGCTTAGCTCTTTGTTAATGGTAGATTTTTGAGTAGAGAATAGTAGATTTTTAGGTTAGAAAATAAAGGAGCTTAGAATAGAAAGTAGCCATTAGAATAGCTTCTAGATCTAGATTTAATTGTTTTAATTAAGTTTAATTTCAATCCAATTCTTGTTTTAGATTAAACTATTAGAATCATTACTCTTAATTAGTTTGATTAATAAAATAGCTAGTTGTTAAATTTCGATTATTGTCATTTACATTTGTGTTAGATCTGATTCATTTACTACTTGTTATTCAATTCTTAGTTATTAATTAGATTTTAATTATTGTTTAATTTAGATTAGTAAATTTCAATTCTTATATCATGTTTAGTTTAACTTTAATCGAAAATGATTGCGTAATGATTCTCGGCTAAACCTCCATTAGAGGGGGTTGAGAAGCCTTAATGAAAGCTTGATTCCGACTATCGTAGAATCGTCGTAATTTCCTTTCCACTCTAGAAACGATTAGTTCACCATGAGAATGGGTTTAATCGTTCACATGCTAGTTATGAATTTGTAGGAATGCCATGTGTAATTAGGGATTAGGAAGAACCAATTGTTCTCGCTGGGCGATTCAATTCGGATTCTGACGATTAAATGCCGTTAATAGGATTAAGTCGAGTTAAGGTGGAATCAATCCCCCTCTAACTCCTTATCATCGAATCAACATAGCATTCCCTTAGTTATTTTGATAACCGACTAGTTGCATCTTGTGGGTAGTTGCATCGTAGTCTAGTTGCCTTTTCGTAAATCTCTCATTAGACTTTTGAGTTAAGAGTACTTATACGTAGAGAACATTAACATGCGGAAGGACTAGGAGTGGAACGAACTTCCTACTCCACTATATCTCATAGGATTGAGAGTAGAATCTTTGATAAGCATATAGGATCATAAATAGTTTTAGTTTACTTACGTTTTGAGTTTCATCGTTCATTTCGTAGGTAAGCTATTCAATTTTATCATTACCAAATGGCGCCGCTGCCATCTTAGTTGCACTTTCGCATTGTTTTCGTAGTGTAAGTACTTTTCTTAAAAGTCCCATTTCACCCACCCACCCGTGTTTGATTCATACTGTGGCTTTCCGTTTCATCGTTGAAAAATTTCAGCGAGAAATTACACCTGAAGCGCGCGCTGCGGAAAGGAGCTTACACTGCACCCTATACTTTGAACAACGAGCGACCGCCCCATGTGGGAGCTGACCGACCCTAAAAAACACTATAATTTGAAAAATTACCCGAGCACGATCCCTATGCAAAGCGCACCCGCCTTTGTTGTTTTTTCCGAATTCTACAGTTTTTGACTCGAACTTTGATTTTTCAAATTTTTCGGTGTTCTAACTCGGTATATATACCGAACACGCCGTAAACAAGACGCTTATTCATAAGCGAAGCAAAGGGCCGCAATCAGGTATTCCTTTCTTCCACACCTCGCGATCTCCTCGTTAGAGTTTTATACTAGTATATCGAATTGTTTGGAGTGTTGATGTGTTTAGTTAAGTTTGGTTTTAGCCTTGTATGAGATTAAGGTCCGGCGAACAAAACACCGAGCGTAATTACACAACAACGTCAACAAATAAGTCTATCTAGTATACCACCCACTACACCTCTAGCTACTATTTCACACATCATCACCGACCAATGATGCGGCGAAGAAGAGACTCCTCTCTCGACTTCTACAAAGCCTTGAGCGATAGCCCCAAATCTTGCATCGTTCTAGCGGACCCGATTGGGGATTTCGAATCCCCAAATATTTTAATTTGTTACCCGTTTTCATGGATTAGACTATGAAAAACCTTATCGGCACATCGCGTAGGATTGAACAAGTCCTAACAACATTCCACCATCCTACGGTTGGTGCGGAACAAATTAAACTCGTGGTATTCCCTTTCACCTTAGCCGATAAAGGCGTCTTGGTTAACTTGCCCAAACGCCTAATTCTCGTGGACTCATGGGCTAAACTTGTTCATTTGTTTATGGAACATTTTTACCCACCCCTAAAGACGGACGAGATGCTTTCCAAGATTCATTTCTTTCTACAAAATCCTCATGAATCATTTGAGGAGGCTTGGAATCGTTTCAGCGATCTCCTTATAGAGTGCCCACATCATAACTTAGCGAAAGACACGTTAGTTTCGTGCCTTTTCAAAGGACTTCTACACCACCATAAAGAAGTCCTAGACATAATGAATGGGGGTAGTTTCTTAAGCAAAGGAGCCTCGGAGGCTTATAAATTTTTAGAGGATCAAACTAAGCGAAATAACAACTGGGGGGTAGTGATGATATCCACCGCTCCGCTAGTTCATCAAATCTGATTTAAGGCGCCCGGTATGTTTGAAATTAAACACGATTCGAGCTTAAAACTCTAATCGAATCACTCACTAAAAGGTAGAGGCCATTTCTGTTCAACAAAAGCCTATCCCCGTCATGAATGTAAATTCAAATCCATGTAGTTTTGTTGGAGCCCCCGAGCATCCCGGACTTAATCACGCCCTATAGCCTATGAACAGGCTTGTTCTATTAATAGTGAACCTAACGCCCTTGGAGACAAAATCCCAACTTCGGGTTGGAGAAATAACCAACACGCCACACCTCAAGGGTACAATAATCAATATGTTAGGCCTACGCGACGGCTTTAACCAAGCCCCACTACGACAAGGACGTGGTCGGGGAATTTCAATAATTATAACAACCAAGTGCAACCTCGACAAGGTCAAGCACAAAGTCAAGGTAGTTATAATAATTATAATGCTAATAGAGGTATCGTTAGGTAAATAATAACTATCAAAATCCACCCATAAATAATTCACGTGAAATAGTTCGATCCACACCACCCGTGACTACTACACCCACACAACCGGATCGTCTTGACACCTTCATACAAGTGAGCCAAAACTTTTCCAAACCATGGCTCAATCTAACCAACGGCTTCTACAACTGTTAATAATTTAACCCAACAGTTTGGCTCAAGATAAAGCCCAACCCAAAGGTGTGTTTCCGTGTCACGCAATACCTAATACTAAAACAACAAATACAGCCTTTGAGGTAACCGATAATACTAGTAATGAATATGAAAATGTAGGTGAGCTAAAGGCCATCACCACTCCATTCGGCAGAGTGGTTGATAACAAAGTAACTATGCCTATAGTTACCCTACCCGATCGCCTACACCGCTATTTTACTAGATACCGAAATAGAAACCGAAGAGCCTACCAGCGTAGAGGTACCGATTATAACACAACCTAAGAAACAGAAAGTCACGCGGTTAAACATCCAGGTGATACCATTGCTAAATATAAACAGAAACCGCCGTTTCCACAAAAATTAGCCGTGTTAACTAGGGATACAAATTATGAGGAGATTAGGGATGTTTTCAAGAATCTAACTATAAACCTTCCCTTCCTCGAAGCTATAAAAAAGCTACCACACCATGCTAAGTTTCTTAAGGAATCAGGTACTACTAGGCGTAAGACCAATATACCAAAAGGCGCCTTTTAACGAACAATTCCCAACTTTTTATCGAACATAATGGAATTGTTAAGTACAAGGACCCTGGTCGTCCTACTGTACAATGCACCTTAGGAGATTCTTATACGACGACCGCGTTATTAGACTTGGGGGCTAGCGTTAACTTACTCCCGTTTTATTTGTATAGACAAATAGGTCTAGCGAGATGCAACCCACTAAAATGACGTTGCAATTAGCTGATCGGTCTATTAAGTATCCTAAGGGTGTCGCCGAAAATGTTCGGTAAAAATTCAGGATTTTTACTATCCGCTGATTTTGTCATCCTCGATACGCGAAGTCGATTAACGACTGGTCCCGATCATCTTAGGGCATCCTTTCCCGGCAACCGCCAATGCTCTCATTAATTGCGCGATGGTTCAATGTCCATGTCTTTTGGCATCATCTTGCTGTTGAAGTCAATGTTTTAAAACAAAGACACAGTTACCCGATTCGATCTATGGATGGAGAGGTTAGCATGATCGAGCTTTGCTCGAGGTTATTTCAACAACACGCTCCCGGATAATCATATGCCCAAATTTCTTTCCTTTGGAAGTTCGGACTCAACATTTCCATCCCTACACTAGTCGATACACATATTACGGATGAGGATGAGATAGATGACTTTCTTAAAGATGTAGAGGACTATCATAGTAACGAGAATATGACCAATCTAGATGAGCAATTCAATGAGTTTCTTAGCGGTGATAATTCACCCTATCAAGAACTACTTTCCACAACATCCACCTCATCTCCCCTCCTTCCACCCTTTCAAAGGAATCTCGAGTTTGCACTTTCGATCCTGTTGTTTCTTCAGGCTTCATAATTTTTAAATTCACCTAGTAAACAAATACTTGAAGAAGACAAAAGCGTGTGACACCTTCATTTTCATACTTGAGACAAAGTCCCTACCTACACTATGAATGAGTTTTGTGCTAAACCCACATCCTCATTTTTCCATGCTTTCCTTCTACAACTTACCCATATCCACCATATTCTCCACAACCATTCACTCTTCCACACTTATTCACTAGGACACCCTCTCGTTCAAAAATAAAAAAAAAAGGTGCATGCTAGGTTAAGTAATAGGGTTATCCGACTTCGCTTTCATTTTACTAGGTTGCGTCATAGGAAATATTGGTGCTTGATTGTGTTTGGATATGTTTTCTGTGATATTTATTTATGGAATGATCCACAACTATTTCGGTTGTTGATATATGATAAACTGCATGTTCATACATATGTTTAGATAAGTCTCGAGTATCTGACTATAAACGACTCAACTTTTGTGTTTGGTGCATTTCCTTTCATTTCCATATATTGGTGAGTGCACCATTAAAGTAACTGGGCCCTCCCTACGGAGTGTGTGGCTGTAAGTACCGGATCCTAAGTCCACGTTTAAACATAATTCATGTTTTCCACTCTTGCATGTTTTCTCGGATTTTTGAGTCATGTTTCTCTATGGGGTGAATTATGTCCTTCTTGTTCATTGTTTTTTTTTTAAAATTAAAATATATATATATATATATATATATATATATATATATATATATATATATATATATATATATAAAGAATAAACATAGTAATATAGGAAGTCTCGAAATCGACTTTAAAAGACCCCATCGCTAAAACAAATTTTCTAAGCTCCGTTGTAAAAAATTTGTTTGGGGGTGGGGTGTTCATGTTTCCGTCCTAGAATGTTTATGTCCCATTACAGTTGCTTAGGCCGTTTAATTGTATTACGATTCGGGTTGACATAATCCATGATTTTAGAGTCCAATTGGTCGCATAACGTACGTCATGCACGCACTTCGAGACATTTTCCACTATCTTATATGTCATCCACGGTTGGAATAGAGTGTTTTATGGATCATTGGATTGGAAATTCTCTCCTGATCATTTCCATAACTCATTCGCAAAAATCGGACTGGTAACGAAGCGGCAATTTTGATTGGAAGTTTCGCGAAAAATCGAAAAAAATCACAAATTTCGATTTGGGCTTGGGCCCAACCCACGCCCAACCCGCACCCACCGACAGTGCACCCGCGCCCTTACCTTCACCAACAGTTGCGATCATCTTCCACAATCCGCCATTAACGCCCAAAGCTTAAAACAAAACCTAAAAAAAAAAAAAAAATAAAAGAAAACCTAAATTAACCCACGCCCACAATCAATACCCAACCCAAATCGACTCCAAACGCGCTCTACCACCACCTCCACCAAATTAAATAAGCAAAACCACCGAAATTCCAAATTTTGTTTTTGCCGCGACCACCACCACCACCACCACCACCACTGTTTGTTTCCAGTTGGTCGATTAACAACCCACCACCACATCCCATTTAAACCCCCACTACATTCCAAACACCAATGGCTCAACAACGCCGAATTTTGTCGGAGCAAGCTTTTACAGGCGACCACTTCGCGCCGTTTTACGGTGACGAAATGATCAGTCGAGACTGGAATAGCTTGTGGTACTCGACTGAAGCCTATTACCATGAGGACTTAGTTCGACGGTTCTACAATATGAGGGAGTTGGAAGGGACGAGGATTTTTGTTGTGGTGGTGAAGAGGAGGAAGGAAGTGACGACTGGGTTGTTGGCTGAGATTCTAGGCATCCCGCCTAGAATCCATTTGGATGTCACGTTGCAGGAGTCCCAACATAATGGGGTAGAGCCATTGATGAACGAGACAGTTACTGAAGGGAACTACAATGCGAGGTCGCATTGTGTTCGTCAGGCTTCCCTTAGGACCAACCAGCTGGCTGCAGCTCAGTGGATTGGTCGGAACGTCCTGGGGAAGGAGAAGGTCAGCGACTTATCGCCCGAAACTGCCTCCACATCTTATGGATACTCCTCCAGAGCAGAAGTATGAGTTCGCATCTTGGAGTTTTACTTAGCATGATTAGGGGAGTAGGGAAGTCTGTTGCCCCTCCCCCTGTGTTGATAACCAAGATCATGTTGAAGTTGAGAGCAGCTCAGGCGACCGATAGGACTTACATCACCCTACACCGTAACCCTCGCGATCTATAAAGAGTGTGTCCAACGAGTTTGGAGGTTGGCCGAGGATAGAGAAGAAGAAGAAGAGGATGGTGGAGATCGAATGCCGAGGAGGCCGGGGAAATCAGAATGCCTTGAGGATGAGGAGGATTTGACTTGTTTTGATGCGGATGCCTTGGAGAGGTGTTGGTCGACGCAGAACGCATGGCTGTGATTCATCGTGGCATCGCGCTCGCTTCAACACCATCTCGCGAAGACCTCTCGGACTCGACTCGACAGCAACGATGCATCATAACTTCGAGATCCGCATTACGAGAGAGAGGATGAGAGGTGGGAACAGATGAGGGCCGAGCTAGAAGCTCAGCGCCAGTTCCGGGAAGAGATGCTTACGCGATTCCCACCTCACGGGGACTCTCCTTCTGAGGACACACCATCGAGGCACGAGCGTCGTCGCCGAAAGACGAATGGTGCTGGCCCATCAGGAGCCCAAGAGCAGTATCCGAACTGTGTGCCCTCCGCTACCAGTACCGGAGTAGTTAGGGATAGCATCGTTTGATGTTTTTATGTTTATTTGTAGTTTCATTATTGTTATTTATTTTAATGTAAGTTTTATTTCCGTAATTTGAATTTTGTAGTGAAATGTACTCCGAATGAAAATTTTAATATAATGCGGTTATTTTTATTATGCGTGGTTGTCTCATATTGATCCCACCTTCCCAAATTGTTTGGGGGTGGTTTTATCTATTCCAGCATGATTTTTATATAACCCTCGTGTTAGAATTTATTGTGGAGTCAAGGTGAAAATATGGCCGTTTAGGCATATCCAGGAATAAGTATAAGGGTAGGATGAAATCTAGATTAAATAGGTAGATTCTATCATAAATTCAACCTAAAAGATACTAGGTTTGAATTAGAATCAAGATAATGAGTTGTTTCCGTTTTCGGGTTTGGAAATTTTAGGATTTCCGGAAACTGCCGTAATTAGTTTTGGCAACTTCCCGATCTGTTTTAGCAACTTAAAACCTATATAAACTTCATACATTCTACACTCACAACTCACACTACACCTAAACTCCATCACTCACCTTTCACTCCCACGATTCCCACGTTTTGGCTCATTTTCCTAGTTTCAGCAACTCCAAGCTTTCGCCTCTCTACAGGGACTCTTTTCGCATGATATTTTTTCTGAATTTTTGTCGAGCGCATTCAGGCGCAAGCCGAAGCGACGACTAGGCCAAACACTGGAAATTCCAACTATTCAGAGCGACTTTTCGCTTCTATCGAGTGCACTCGCCCTATCGAGTGCACTCACCGACTTCCGCGGGACGTAAAAATTTCCAGTTTTATGCGGGAAGTATCCGGATCATTCGCAGCTATTCCAGAGCGTAAGTTTGAGATGACATCTCCAACATTGATACCGAACAGCTCTTCAAGATTTGTTCCAAAACACTACTTATGGTGCTTGGTTTTGCGAGGCACATCACATACGCTGGGGGGAGCCGCTTTTATGGTAAGACCCGATGCACTTTATTCTCCAACACTAGCATCTTATTTTTACGATAACTGCATTTTCTTTGAAAGACCGGATGGAGAACACCCATCAACATTGATAATGAACCAATGGAAATTACCGTGTTCTTGCTAGCATTTGTTCTCGACTTGCTATGCATTTGAAATACAAGACCCATGGTGCTATTGGGTAGATAATATGTATGTCTACACTTACGAAGTTCTTGCATGAGTCGTGACGGCGCAGGCATTTTCCGTGATCGAGGACCAAAGGGGACTATAACGCCGCTTTTGGTAGCCCGGGTCCATGAACATAGGAACTGTTATGTTTTGGATCATGCTAAACATTTTAGGGGAATGGCGTTTTTCTTCCGCGGAATGATGCCACTTGCAGCGTTTTCCTTGCTTTTAGCCACGGGGACGATGTGTCATGACCTTCCCCGAACCTTGATGTCTAGTTTAGCTCGATCCCATAGCATGCGGCATAAGTTCCTTCTTATGCCCGCTCTAGTTTCCGTATTATGCTATGTTTCTTTCCTGCTTTTTTGTACACGCGTTTCACGGATTGGATTACACGGCATTAACGCATGCGACCCACTAATAGTATTATTCGATCCTTCCGCGTAATGATTTGGCAAGGGTGGAGGATACAACCTCATCGTTGCACCCTACACCCCATCAGCACTCAAGTGGCTCTTAATAGGTTAGCAATAATAGATGATAAATGGCGGAAGCCCGGCAAATTATCATGGCATGGCAGATCTAAAGGAACCTCACTTCTTTATGGAAGAAGAGGATGAGTAAGATGATGAGTAACGGGGAGATAAGGTAAGTTTTCATTCTAGTTAGTTTTCGCTTATGTCCCAAACAATTTCATTCTTGTTAACCCCATAATGGGTAGAACTCGTATAGAGTTACGCTTTTATTTCCTATATTAGTACGTTCTAACTTTGTTTTATAGATATCCCCTGAATTTCACGCAGCGTTTCAATGGTATTTTTCCTACCCTCTTTATTTAAATGCTTTGAGGACAACGATGCTTCTTGTTGGGGGGGCATAGAAACACGTGTAATTAAGGCATCCTGATAGGATATAGATAGAGTTAATATGCATTTGTTTTCTAGTTAAAATTCTAAAAATTCAAAAATATAAATAAATAAGTTCATGCTATACACTTAGGAATAGTGGTATTGTTTTCCTTCTCTATGCTCTTAACAATCTAGAAATCTCCGTAGCTTTTGCATCGAATAATTTTTAGAAACATAGGTTAATATGTAGATAATAATCTTTGCATCTATTTATAAATATATTACATGAGTATCGATGATTGTTAGCGGTAAGTTTTCAAATCTAGGCTAGAGTACTTATTTTACAAATCCTCGTGAGAATATAGCCTAAAAGCCTTATATGAGCTTTAAACATTTGAGAAATGACACAAGGGAGAAGTAAAATCCGGATAGAGATATCACATGTCCACTTGCTTGATCACTAAACCATATCCTAAGCGAGAATTTAGGCCCTCTTTGGATCGATATAGCTAGAAATTCAAACCTATGAATTACTTTCCGCTAGTCGCCCCTCTGAGCATTTCTTTAGCCTTTCATAAACCAGAAATCCTTTACCCTGTTACCAAAAAAAAAAAAAAAAAATAAATATATATATATATATATATATAACCTACCCAATTAAGATAAGTCTGAGAATAGAATGAGGAATATATATATATATATATATATATATATATATATATATATATATATATATATATATATATATATATATATATATATATTCAACCTACCCAATTAAGATAAGTCCGAGAATAGAATGAGGAAGAAAGAAGAAGAGAAAACCCGTGTAAACAAAAAGTTAGTTAATTGCTTCAGAAAAAAAAAAAAGAAGTTTCCATCCAAAGAAAAGAAAAATAAAAATAGAAATAAAATAAAAACTCCAAAAAAAAAAAAAGAATAAAAGGGAGTCAAAAGCCAAAGTAAATAAAAAGGAAAAAAATATGGCTAAGGATGGAAACAAAGTATAGAAGCAAAAGAAAATAACAAGGTTTTTCTAAGTTACATAATATGAAGACTCTATTATCTCGGACTTGTCTTTTTGAATATCCATTTCCTTCCTTCTTAAACCATCTCCTAATCCCCCAGAACACCTAATAAAGACCTCTAGCTCAATTAGGAATAGGTTAGTGTGATAGTAAGTGGCAGATGTGTTTGATCGACTCGCTTCCTTGTTGTCATTGAGATTGTAAGGTAAAGTGTGCCCATTTCAAGACTAGAGTATAAAACTTGAGTGAAAAATCAAAGTGTTGTATCTTGACTATTATTGTGAGAACCTACTTAAGGACGCTATTCCGAGTTTCAGAAACGGATCTGCTATTGCATTTCATAGTATTACTCATTGTATATATGTTTATTGTAGATGATTGATTATTATGCATATATTAGCTTACGTTTCGACTTGATTACTCTATATGCATTGCTAATGAGAGGTATAGATAATTTGGAGCATGAATAAGGAAACAATAGTTTTATTTCTTAGTCGTTGTAGTATAGATGAAGTTTGTGAGTACCTTCTTTCGAAAACTCTCACGAGGTTATAACTCGGCCCACTAGGGAATTCCTAGTGGTTTAAGGCCTTGTCATTCGATATGGTCAATGCAATCGCGACTCAAATAAACGAGTAGTTAGAACTCCATTTTTGGTCACTTATTCTAATTTCTCATCTTTGCTTGAGGACAAGCAAAATGCTGTTTGGGGGTGGTTTGATAAGAGCCCAAAACTGTAGTTTTAACCCTGTAACAGACATACTTTTAGACCAATTAGGTGAGTAATAATTAAGAGTTAACACTGATTACATATTTTTATGCATTTCAGGCTTCAAAGTCCATTATGTGCAGAAATGTGCCACTTTAGCGAGATAAAGGAGCAAAGGTCGGTTACTAAGGAGTTCCGTGATTAAAGGCCAAGATTCAAGAAGACAAAGCCTTTCTAAAGCCCGGTCAAAAGCTGAAAAGTCGACGCGGGCAGAAACAGCACACAAAGTCAGCAGAACTTCCGAAGGCCATATCTTTGGACTCAGACCTCGGAATGGGGCCTACCTTATGTCAAAACGACCGGCTCAGAAAGAGCTTTCCAATGGTCTAAGCCGTGATCCAATCAGAGGAGCAGAAGTGGACGAAACATCTGTTGAAGGAAACTGCATCTGAAGAGGCCTTTTTGGACTGAAAGAATTGGGTTTTGGGCCTGATTCTCTAGCCCAAAACATGGCTCCAAGCCCATGCACGATTTTTGGATCTGAAAGTATAAAAACAAAAGCTTAGCTCTTTGTTAATGGTAGATTTTTGAGTAGAGAATAGTAGATTTTTAGGCTAGAAAATAAAGGAGCTTAGAATAGAAAGTAGCCATTAGAATAGCTTCTAGATCTAGATTTAATTATTTTAATTAAGTTTAATTTCAAATCCAATTCTTGTTTTAGATTAAACTATTAGAATCATTACTCTTAATTAGTTTGATTAATAAAATAGCTAGTTGTTAAATTTCGATTCTTGTCATTTACATTTGTGTTAGATCTGATTCATTTACTACTTGTTATTCAATTCTTAGTTATTAATTAGATTTTAATTATTGTTTAATTTAGATTAGTAAATTTCAATTCTTATATCATGTTTAGTTTAACTTTAATCGGAAATGATTCTCGGCTAAACCTCCATTAGAGGGGGTTGAGAAGCCTTGATGAAAGCTTGATTCCGACTCATCGTAGAATCGTCGTAATTTCCTTTCCACTCTAGAAACGATTAGTTCACCATGAGAATGGGTTTAATCGTTCACATGCTAGTTATGAATTGGTAGGAATGCCATGTGTAATTAGGGATTAGGAAGAACCAATTGTTCTGTGAAGCAGTTCAATTCGGATTACGACGATTCGTCGTTAATAGGATTAAGTCGAGTTAAGGTGGAATCAATCCCCCTCTAACTCGTTATCATCGAATCAACGTAGCATTCCCTTAGTTATTTTGATAACCGACTAGTTGCATCTTGTGGGTAGTTGCATCGTAGTCTAGTTGCCTTTTCGTAAATCTCTCATTAGACTTTTGAGTTAAGAGTACTTATACGTAGAGAACATTAACATGCGAAAGGACTAGGAGTGGAACGAACTTCCTACTCCACTATATCTCATAGGATTGAGAGTAGAATCTTTGATAAGCATATAGGATCATAAATAGTTTTAGTTTACTTTACGTTTTTGAGTTTCATCGTTCATTTTAAGTAGGTAAGCTATTCAATTTTATCATTACCAATACCCCAGATCGAAAGTAACCATAAAACTTCTTCCCGACCACTTCTTCTTTCATGGGGGGTTCAAATGACGTTCGAGGTTCAGAAGTCTTTGCGTTATCCTCCAAATGGATACGATGAGTGCATACATTAGGGTCAATTCCTTTAATGTCATTAGGGGACCAACCAATCTTGAACGATGTTCCCTAATCACCACGATCAAAGCGTGTCTCTTCCTCCTTAGATAACAGAGAAGATATAATTACCGGATGACTACCATCCGGATCAAGTTGAATATACTTTAACTCAGGAGAAAGAGGTTTAAGCACCGGGGTGGAAGAAATATCGATAAATGCTTCTGGAGGGTCCTCATTTTAAGTAATGAATACTTGCTTAGGCAGCAGGTCTTCAAACTCTGTAGATGGAACAACATAAGGGTCTACGATTTGTGTAGACTCGAAGATTGTGTTGACTTCCTCTAAGTATGAGTCATCGACAAAATCTGAATTTCCAAAAGAAAGAAATTTATGCATATGGTTTTCTGGAAACGTGTTATTAAAGTAATCTTGAGCTAAACTCTCGATCATGCTAATCTCCCCATCTATAGACGAATCTGGTAACTATTTCATCATTTTAAAAACATTTACCTCAATAGAAAGATGACCAAAAGATAAGGATATCGAACCATCGCGGCAATTTATAAGCACATTGGCAGTCGCCAAGAAGGGACGCCCTAAGATGATCGGAATAGAGTCGTTAGCGACTTCTGTATTGAGGATAACAAAATCAGTAGGATAGTAGAAATCCTGGACCTTAACAAACACGTTTTCAACCACACCCTTAGGGTACTTAATAGATCGATCCGCTAATTGCAACATCATTTTAGTAGGTTACATCTCTTATAGACTTATTTGTTTGTATAGATAATACGGGAGTAAGTTAACACTCGCCCCCAAGTCTAGTAAAGTAGTCGTCGTGTGGGAATCTCCTAAGGTACATCAGATAAAGGGGCGACGTGGTCCTTGTACTTAATGATTCCATTATGTTCTGATAAAGTTGGAAACTGTTCAGTTAGAAAGGCGTCTTTAGGAATATTAGTCTTACGCCTAGTAGTGCACAACTCTTTAAGAAACTTAGCGTGGTGAGGTAATTTTTTAATTGCTTCGAGAAAGGGTAGGTTTATTGTTAGATTTTTGAAAACTTTCCTAATCTCGTCGAAGTTTGTATCCCTGTTTAATATAGCTAATTTCTGGGAAAACGGTGGTTTCTCTCTATATTTAGCGTATAGATCAACTGGGTGTCTAACCTTTGCTTTCTGTTTCTTAGGTTGTGGTTTAACTGGTACCTTTACAGGGTAGACTCATCAGTTTCTATTTCGGTATCTAGTTCAATCTCCGGTGTAGGGACTACTTGTGGGGTAACTATAGGCATAGTTATGTTGTTATCAACCACTCTCCCAGAATGGAGAGTGGTGATGACATTTAGCTCACCTACGTTTGCATTTTCCGTACTAGTATTACCGTTCACCTCAAAGGCTGTGTTTGTTGTTTTAGGATTAGTTATTGCTTGACCTGGAAACACACCTTTGGGTTGTACTTTCTCTTGAGCTAACTACTGTAAGAAAAGTTGGATGGCTTGTAAAATCTGTTGTTGAGATTGCATAAAGGTATCGAAACGATCGGATTGTAGAGGAGTGTTAGCTATAGGTTGTGTGACAGGAACTATGTCACGTTGATTATTAATTGGTGGATTTTGATAGTTATTATTATTAACCGGAATGATACCTCTATTAGCATTATAATTATTATTGTTATAATTATTATAATTACCCTGACCTTGTCCTTGACCTTGTCGTGGTGGGCCTTGGTTATAATTGTTTGCTGGCCTAACATTTTGATTATTAAACCCTGGAGGTGTTACTTGTTGATTATTTTGCCAACCGAAATTGGGGTTTTGTCTCCAAGGTGCGTTAGGTTCGCTATTAATGGAATAAACATTGTTCGGCTGTGCGGATGGATGTTCATAGACTAGAGGACAATAGGAGTCGGGATGCCCAGGACTTAAACAGAAATTATAGGGAATAGAGTTGACATCCATGACAGGGGTAGGCTTTTGTTGAATAGCAATAGCCTCTACCTTTTTAGTGAGAGATTCGATTAAGTTTTTAAGCTCAGGATCGGGTTTCATCTCAAACGTCCCGGTGGCCTTAACTGTTGAAGAAGAACTAGCGGAACGGGGGATATCGTCACTACCCCCCAGTTATTATTATGCTTTGTTTGATCTTCTAGAAATTTATAAGCCTCTGAGGCTCCTTTACTGAGGAAACTACCCTTGTTCATTATGTCAAGCACTGCTTTGTGGTGGTGTAACAGATCCCCTTGAAAAGCAATTTAACTAACGTGTCTTTTCGCGAGTTATGGTGTGGACACTCTATAAGAAGATCGGTGAAATGATTCCAAGCCTCTGAAAATGATTCATGAGGATTCTGTCAAAAGAAATGAATCTTGGAAAGCATTTCATCGGTCTTCAGTGGTGGGTAAAAATGTTTCATAAATTTCGGCCCACGAGTCCATAGAATTAGGCACTTGGGCAGTTAACCAAGACGCCGCCTTATCGGCTAAAGTGAAAGAAAACACCCTCAGTTTAATTTGTTCAGCACCAACCGTAGGATGGTGGAATATTATAAGGACTTGGTTAATCCTACGGATGTGCTGATAAGGTTTTTCATGAGCTAACCTATGAAAAATGGGTAACAAATTAAATATATTTGGGGGGATTCGGAAATCCCCCACTGGGTCTGATAGAACGATGCAAGATTTCGGGCTATCGTTCAAGACTTTGTAAAAGTCAGAGAGAGGAGACTCTCTTTCTTCAGCCATTATATCAGGTGTGGTGTGTGGTATGTGATAAGAGCCCAAAACTGTAGTTTTAACCCTTTAACAGTCATACTTTTGGACCAATTATGTGAGTAATAATTAAGAGTTAACACCGACATTTGTTTTATGCATTTCAGGCTTCAAAGTCCATTATGTGCAGAAATGTGCCACTTTAGTGAGATAAGGGAGCAAAGGTCGGTTACTAAGGAGTTCTGTGATTAAAGGCCAAGATTCAAGAAGATAAAGCCTTCCTAAAGCCCGGTCAAAAGCTGAAAAGTCGACACGGGCTGAAACAAAGACACAAGTCGTGAGAACTTCGAAAAAGTCGATCTTTGGACTCAGACCTCGGAATTGGGCCTACCTTATGTCAAAACGACCGGCTCGGAAAGAGCTTTCCAATGGTCTAAGCCTTGACCCAATCAGAGGAGCAGAAGTGGACGAAAAGTCTGTGGAAGCCAACTGCAGCTGAAGAGGCCTTTTTAGACTGAAAGAATGGGGTTTTGGGTCTGATTCTCTGGCCCAAAACATGGCTCCAAGCCCATGCACGATTTTTGGATCTGAAAGTATAAAAACCAAAGCTTAGCTCTTTGTTAATGGTAGCTAGTTAGACCTAAAATAATATAGATAATTCTAGATCTGTTTTCATTAATTAAATTAAGCTTTAGTTCCATTTTCAATTCTTGTTTTAGATTAAGTCTTTGAATCATTGTTCTTGATTGATTAGATAAATAAAATAGTTGTTTTAGCAATTTCGAATTGTGTTATTTCAATCTATTAGATCTAGTTTTAGTTATTGTTGGTTACCATCTCTTAGTTGTTAATTAGAATTTAATCATTGTTTAGTTTAGATTAGTAAATTTCGAATCTTGATAATATATATGTGTAGTTTAGATTCATATGGGAATGATTGCGGAATGATTCAAGGCTAAAACCTCCATTAGAGGGGTTGATGAAGCCTTGATGAAAACTTGGTGGTATAGTGTAGAAGCATTGTAGAATCTATTCCAATCTAGAAGGTCGTGATTCGCCATGAGAATGGGTGGACGACCTCACATGCTAGTTAGTCTTTTCGGTAGAAATGCCATGAACAATAGGGATTAGAACTTCGAATTTCTTGCCGAAGAAGAACGTAAGAATCGAGATACAAGAATCTATACTAGGTTATTAAGTTGGATTCGAGGTGGATTCAATTCCCCTCTAATCCTTTATCTAGATTCAAAACAATCATATTTCCATAGCATTAAGTAGTTAAATTCAAGTAATCAAATTCAGTAAGTATCGTAGTATATATATCACCTTCGTAAAGCTCTCATTGACTTAAGACTGATTAATTAGATTAGAAAACAATTCCATGCTAGAGCACTAGGAGTGGAACGAATTTGTTACTCCACTCTATTTTGATAGAATTGAGAGTAGAAACTTTGATAAATATAGACACGTAAAACAGTTTAGTTTTCTTTACGTTTTGAGTTCATCGCTCATTTCAGTAGTAGGAAACTATTCAATTTTATCGTTTATCAAATGGCGCGCTGCCATCTTAGTTGCACTTTAGCATTGTTTTCATAGTAGAATTAGTCATTTTTTAAGTCCCATTAAACCCACCCACCCTTGTTTGATTCATACCTGTGGTTATTCGTTTCGCGTTGAAAAATTAGGACAAAATTACACCGAAGCGATCGCTTATAAGGATGCTACCGCTCTATGTCTGGAACACACGGAAGCCGATCCGCCTCATCTTGGCGACGACCCTCACTTATTGGACTTCGAAAGCACGACCCGCCACTTATCGGACAAGGAGCCGATCACGCTTCTATGCGAAGACTCCTGCGCTCTAAGCAAAATTTTATGGATTTCAACAGTTTGTTTCAAACTTCGATTTTTAAGTTTTTCAGTGTTCTAACTTGTTATTTACACCGAACACGCGTAAACAAGACGCTATTCATAAGTTTAAACAAGGACGCTTATCAGGTATTCCTTTCTTCCATACCCGCGTCTCCGTTAGAGGTTCATACTAAATATCAAGATTGTTTGGATTGTTTTTTCGTGTTTAGACTTAGACTTGCATGAGATTAAGGTCCTGGTGGGAGAAAAACACCAAACGAATTAACCGTCAACAAACAAACATATCGAAAGTATACCAATCACAACACCTCTAACTACTATCCCACCAACCATACCGACATAATGGCTGAAGAAAAGAGAGACTCCTCTCCCGACTTCTACAAAGCTTTGGCGATAGCCCTAAATCTTGCATCGTTCTAGAAGACCCGGTGGGGGATTTTCAAATCCCCAAACATATTTAATTTGTTACCCGCTTTCCATGGTTTAGGCCATGAAAAACCTTACCAACACACGCGTGGGATTGAACAAGTCCTTACAACATTCCATCATCCTACGGTTGGTGCGGAACAAATTAAACCGAGGGTATTTCCCTTCACCTTAGCCGATAAGGCGTCTTGGTTAACGCCCAAGTCACTAACTCTGTGGACTCGTGGGCTAAACTTGTTCAGCCTATTTATGGAACATTTTTACCCACCCCTAAAAGACGGATAAGATGCTATCCAAGATTCATTTTTCTTCCACGTAACCCTCATGAATCATTTTCTCGAGGCTTGAATCGCTTCACCGACCGCTTATAGAGTGTCCACACCATAACCTAGCAAAAGACACGTTAGTTCGCGGTGCCTTTTTCAAAGGACTTCAACATCACCATAAAGAAGTCCTTGACATAATGAATGGGGTAGTTTCCTAAGTAAAGGAGCCTCTGAGGCTTACAAATTTTTAGAAGAACAAACTAAACTAAATAACAATGGGGGAGTGATGATATCCCCCCGCTAGTTCTTCTTTAATGCTTAAAGCCACGGTATGTTTGAGATGAAACCCGATCCGTAACTTAAAAATTTAATCGAATCTCTAACTAAAAGGTAGAGGCTATTTCTATTCAACAAAAGCCTATTCCCGCCATGAATGTCAACTCCAACCCATGTAATTTATGTTTGAGTCCCCGAAAGCACCCGACTCCTATTGTCCTCTCGCCTATGAACAACAACAAGTAGAGCAAGATAATGTTTGTTCCATTAATAACTATCCTATTCCTAATGCCCCATGGAGACAACATCCCAACTTTAGTTGGCTTAAACAATCAACAAGTTACAACTCCAGGGCTTTAATAACCAAAATGTTAGGCAAGCAAACAACTATAATCAAGCTCCACCTAGTAAAGGACAGGGACAAGGTCAAGGAACTTATAATAATTATAACAACCAAAGCTAAACCACGACAAGGTGTAAGACAAGGTCGAATAATTATAATAGTTATAATACCAATAGAGGTCTCGTTCCGTTAACAATAGTAACTATCAAAACCCACCCATAAATAATCGAGATAGTTCGGTCGCCGCACACGTGACTACTACACCTACACAAACCGGACCGTGATCGACGCTTTTTTATACAAAGTTACCTAACAACTTTTCCAATCAATGACTCAATCAAACCAACAGATATTACAATCCATAAATCAGGGCATACAACAGTTAGCCCAAGAGAAAGCCCAACCAAAAGGCGTGTTTCCAAGACAAGCTATACCAAACCCTAAAACAACAAACACAGCCTTTGAGGTAAACGGTAACACTAGTACGAAAACAACAATAGTAGGTGACCTGAATGCCATCACCACTCTCCGTTCGGGAAGAGTGGTTGATAACAAAGTAACTATGCCTATAGTTACCCCATCAGTACTCCCTACATCGGATATCGAACTAGATACCGAAGTAGAAACCCGAAGAGCCTACCACCGTAGGAGAGGTACCGCTTAAACCACAACCTAAGAAACGAGAAAGCCAAGGTTACACATCAAGTCGAGCCATACACTAAATATAGAGCTAAACCACCGCTCTCAAAAAAAATTAGCCATGCTAACTAGGGATACAAACTTTGAGGAGATTAGGAACGTTTTCAAGAATCTAACGATAAACCTTCCTTTTCTCAAGCTATTAAAAGCTACCTAATCACGCTTAAGTTTCTTAAAGAGTTGTGCACTACTAGGTGTAAAACCAACATACCTAAAGACGCTTTTTTAACCGAACAATTCCCAACTTTATCCGAAAATAATGGAATTGTTAAGTACAAGGACCCCTGGTTGTCCTATTGTAAAATGCACCTTAGGAAATTCCCACACGACGCACCGCTTTATTAGACTGGGGCGAAGTGTTAACTTACTCCCCGTGATACTTGTATAAACAAATAGGTCACGTGAAATGCAACCTACAAAAAATAACGTTGCAATTAGCGGACGTGTCAATTAAGTATCCTAAGGGTGTAGTGGAAAACGTTTGTTAAGGTTCGTGGATTTCTACTATCCCGCTGATTTTGTTATCCTCAATACGAAGTTGCTAATGACTGCATCGATCATCTTAGTATGCCCTTTTTAGCAACCGCCAACGACTTATTAATTGCCGCGATGGTAAGATGTCCTTATCTTTTGGCCATTCGGTTGAGGTAAATGTTTTCAAGATGATGAAACAATTACCGATTCGCCTATAGATGGGGAGGTTAGCATGATCGAGAGCTTAGCTCAAGATTATTTTAACAACACGTTTCCCGAAAACAATATGTACAAATTCCTTTCCTTTGAAAGTCAGATTTTGTAAATGACTCCTACTTAGAGGAAGTCAACACCATCCTTGAGTCCACACAAGTTGTAGACCCTTCGGGTTGCTCCTTATATCGAAAGTATGAAGACTTGCTACCTAAGCACGCCTTCATTATGCAAAAAATGAAGACCCGAATTTAAACATCTAGTGATTTTCCTTCCACCCCAAGCTTAAACCCCTTCCCCGTGAGTTAAAATATATACCACTTGATCCCGATGGTAATCATCCGTAATTATATCTTCTCTCTATATCTAAGGATGAAGAGACACGTTTAATCCGGGTGATTAGGGAACATCGGTTCGCATTGGTTGGTCCCTAGTCGACATTAAGGGAATTGACCCTAGTGTTTGCACTCATCGATCCATTTGAGGATAACGCAAGACTTTCGCGAACCTCGCCGCTTGAACCCCGCTATGAAAGAGGTGGTTAGGGAAGAAGTCTTACGATTACTCGACGCGGGTATCATATACCCAATCCTCGATAGCGAATGGGTCAGCCCCATTCATGTAGTTCCTAAGAAATCGGGGAGTTACCATGGTTCGTGAACGGAAAGGGTGACTATGTTGTCACACAAGGTCCTATGAAATGGAGGATCCAGATTGATTACGTGACGCTTAAATGCTATGACACTAAAGGATCACTTTCCTTTACCTTTTATAGATCAAATGCTCGAACGCCTTAGCCGGGTCATGCTTTTTATTGTTTTTCGGATGGCTACTCGTGCTATTTTCAGATTATTATTGATATTGATGACCAAGAAAAGACTACCTTCACATGTCCCTTCGAACGATGCCTATAAACTAATGCCTTTTGGCCTTTGTAATGCTCCCCGAACCTTCCAAATGTGTATGCTTCATATATTTAGTGACATGGTAGAGCACTTTATGGATGTTTTCATGGATGATTTTTCTATCTATGGAGACTCCTTCACAGATCGCTTTGTCTAACCTCGCCTAAGGTTTTGACAAGGTGTGAAGAAAAGAGCCTCGCTTTTAAACCGGGAAAAGTGTCATTTCATGGTGAAAAAGGGCATAGTACTAGGTCACATTGTATCTAGTGATGGCATCAAGTAGATAAGGCCAAACTAGATAAGATAGCGACTTTACCTAAAACCACGGACTGTCCGCGGATATTAGAGCCTTTCTAGGCCATGAGGTGTTTTATAGGCGATTTATCAAAGACTTCTAGAAAATAGCTAGGCCTTTAACTAATCTGCTTTTGAAAGATGCAATATTTGATTTTAATTTTAACGTGAAGCAGGCTTTTGAAACTTTAAAAGCCACCCTAACCCTCGCACCAATTATACACCTCCCCGATTGGTCTAAACCTTTCGAACTCATGTGTGATGCTAGTGACTATGTAGTTGGTGCGCCTTTGGGACAAAAACTAGATAATAAGTCCATCGTCATTTATTATGCTAGTAAAACATTAAACGATGCTCAACTAAAATTATTCAACTACGAAAAAGAATTCTTAGCCGCCATTTATGCTTTAGATAAGTTTCATCCTTATTTGGTTGGTTCTAAAACTTTAGTTTACACGGACCATGCAATTTTTTAAGTACCTTCTTGCAAAGAAGGATGCTAAGCAGAGATTAATCCGATGGATCCTTCTCCCGCAAGAGTTCACATTAGAAATAAAAGGACAAAAGAGGGTCGAAAACCTAGTTGCCGACCACTTATCTAGACTCACAAACGACGATCGATCGATTCGAGTCCATACTGGGACTCTTTTTTCCGATGAGCATCTCAGATGCCATTTTTTCAAAGACCATGGTATGTCGACATTGTAAATTACCTAGCGGCTGATGTTATGCCTTATAATTGGTCAAGAAATGAACGAAGAAGTTTTTGGCCGAGTTAAGTTATACCACTTGGGATGAGCCCTACCTTTTAAGTATCAGGCGGATCGATTATTCGTCGTTGTATTCCCCGGTGGGAATATAATGAAGTTCTATCGTTTCGCCATGACAAAGAGTGTGGTGGCCATTTTTAGTGGGATGAAAACAGCCGCTAAAGTTCTTCAATGTGGATTTTATTGGCCTACCCTTTTAAGGATGCCCAAGTGCATTGCAAGACGGTATTCGTTGCCAACAACTTGGGCTTAATCACGGCGTAATATGATGCCATTAAATCCAATCTTGATAGTAGAAATTTTCGACGTGCCCGGGGCAATGATTTCATGGGTCCTTTCCGGTTTCCCACGGTTTCATTTATATTCTAGTTGCCGTGGACTACGGTCTAAATGGATAGAGGCCCTAGCTTTGCCGTAGCAATGACCATAAGACCGTGGTATTTTTATCAAAGAATATATTTTCTCTCGGTTTGGCATTTCAAAGCCATCATTAGTGATGGTGGAACACATTTTGCAACAGAGTTGTTGCATCCCTAGTGAAAAAGTATGGAGTTACACACAAAGTAGCAACTCCTTATCATCCACAAACTAGCGGACAAGTAGAAGTTTCTAATAGGAAATCAAAAAGATTTTAGAAACAATCGTAAACCCCGATAGGGAAAGACTGGTCAAAGCGTTTATCGGATGCCTTATGGGCGTATTGAACCGCTTTCAAAACTCCTATAGGTATGTCTCCCCTTTAGACTTGTTTTGGGAAATCATGTCATTTGCCCGATTGAATTAGAGCACCGTGCTCGTGGGCTATCAAAAGCCTTAACTTCAATATTGATGAGGCAGGTGTCAAACGCAAGTTGCAATTGAATGAGCTTGAAGAAACCGTAGTGATTCGTGACGATCGCAAGAAAGGATTATAAAGCTAACATGAAACGTGTTCATGATAAGCATATCTTGCGAAAGAGTTAAGTAGTCGGTCAAAAGGTTTTGCTTTACAACTCCCCGTCTACATATTTTCCCAGAAAACTAAAACCCGCGTTGGTCCGCCCCTTTCGTTATCAAGTCACCCCTTTACGGGGCAATCACCTTGGTAAATCCAAACGACAACAAGATTACCTTTCAAGTTAATGGTCAACGGTTAAAACATTTTCACTTAACTTTCGCCCCCTCGATGTAGGAAGTCCTTTTACAGACCCCGTCTATGAGGATCGACCCTTGTCATTTGGTGTACTTACTTTCATTTCCATATACTGATAAGTGCACCATTCAGGTAACCGGGCCCTCCCGATGGAGTGTGTGGCTGTAAGTACCGGATCCTAAGTCCACAGTTCATATAATTCACGTTTTCCACTTTTGCATGTTTTCTCGGTTTTTGAGTCATGTTCCTCTAATGGGTTGAATTATGTATTTATTGTTTTTCGTGTTTCTTATAATAAACAAATAAAAATAAAATTAAAATTTTAAAATCATAGAAATAGCAATCCAACAAGTCTTGGGAATCGACTTTTAAACGACCACGTTGTAAAAACAAATTTTGTGTTTAAAAATTCGTTTGGGGGTGGGCGGTCGATCTTTCCATCGGGATTGCTCGAACTTTCCATTGGTTTTGTTTAGGCCCATTACTTGTAGTTCAATTGGGTTGACGTAATCTAAACTTAGATTTCCTTCGCTCGCGATAACTTACGCCACACACGCGCTTCGAGGCGTTCTTCCACCCTCTTATACGTCACCCATGGTTGGAATTGAGTGTTTTATGGATCGTTGGATTGGAAATTCTACCGATCATTTCCATAACTCATTCGCCAAAATCGGGCCAAGAACGGCGGCAAATTGAGTTTGAATTTGCACGAAAAATCGGAAATTTCGAATTCAAACCGGGCTTGGGCCCAAACCGACGCACGACGGTCGTCACCTTCCTTCAAAAACCGCGACGCGGTTGTTTCCACTTTCATCCCGCCGGTTACAAGTTAAATAAAATTTTGGAAACCAAAATAAAAAATAAATATAGAGAGGGGAAGAAAACCTAACTACACCTACACCAAGGAAATCAAATCCACCTAAATCTTCTCTAAACAATCATCACCGCCAACCCAACTTCAAAAAACAGCCAACAATTATAGTTTCCACCACCACCACCACCACCACCGCCACCAACGCCGTTTTTAGTAGTTTTCTTCAAAACTCGCCTCCCCCACAGTCTACAAACCATTAGTAGTCTAAGAAATTTCAATGGCGCTACGACGTAGAATTTTGCCGGAACACGCGTTTGCTTCCGACAGTTTCGCGCCATTTTACGACGCGGAGATGTTCAAGAGACATTGGAACGGACTGTTGTACTCAACTGAGGAGTTCTATCACTATGATTTGGTAGAACAGTTTTATAAAAAGCGAGAATTGGAAGGGGATAGGATTTTCATAAAGTTAGGAGGAACGCGGAGAGAAGTAACGAGACAGTTGTTAGCTGAACTGTTAGGAATTACGCTTGAAAGCAACCTAGTAACGACAATTCAGGAATCCCAAGATATCGGAGTTCCCGCTTTGATGAAGGATCTTGTCGTGGAGGGTGAATACAATCCGACATCCCATTCGTCCGCCATCATTTCTCGAACCAATCAACCGGGTCAGAGCTCGGTGGATTGGTAGGAACGCCCCTCGGGAAAGACAAAGTCGCTGATATCGGCCCGCAATGTCCGCGACGTTCTCGGATTTTGCAAACAAAGAAGTATAATTTCTGCATCCTTGATTTAATGTTTAATGTGATTCGAGGAGTGGGGAAGAGTTTAGCCTCTTCCCGTGATTGATCACTAAGATCATGCTCTCCTTTAGAGCTGCCGCAAGATCCGCTCCTATTAAGATCAAATTGCATTCTAATGCAAGTATCTATATGGATTGCATCCAAGAGACTTGGCCGTTTGTCCAAGAAAAAAATGGATGAGTCGGAGGATGAAAGGGAAGATATGACATGTCCGGATGAAGATGCATTAGAGAAGTGTAATTTAATGTAGAACGATGCAAGTGTTGCAAACCGCCTTCGGCGCGCGTTATGGTATCTCGTGGAGATATCCGAAATAGAGGCGGATAGTAGTCAAAAGAAGTAAAGGGAACCTTCGAGGAGATTTGAAATGCTCGAAGGGGTTCTGGACTATATCTTGTCTAACATGGAGACTATCCACTAGCAACAACAAACCCAGTATGCAGTACTCGGTACTGAGATGGAAGCCCAACGCTTGTTCCGAACAGAGATGCTACGACGCATGCCACCCGTGGAGGACTCTGTTTCAGCCGAGTCCGATTGTGCATGAGGCGCCGTCGCTGAAGCGACGATGGTTCAAGTCATTCTCCATCCCAGAGCCAATCTCCATCTCATGGTCCATCATCATCACAAAACTAGGTGTTCACCCCAGTTGGAGTTCGCTGTTATTTCATAATTTCGTTTTATTAGAAGGATTTTAATTCAGTAGTTAAATTTAAATAGTAATGTGTTTATTTAATGTTGTTTGGATTTAAATTTTATTTTTAATATAATTGGTTATTTTCGAGTACTGTTTGTTTTATCATTAATTCCACCTTCCCGACTCGTTTGGGGGTGGAAATATTTAGACCGAGCATAAGTCGTGATATGATCATATGCTGTAAGTTGTCTTGGAGGGAAGGTTGATAATTTGGCCGATATCGGCATATCTATGACTTGTGTGGTGATAGCATGAAATCTACAAGAGTTTAGAAGTTACTATTCTAAATCCAAGATGAAAGATACCGTGGATTTTTTAGAAAATCATGGAAATGGTTTGTTTCCGTTTTCGGTTTTGGAATTTTCCTATTTCCGAAATTGCCTTCAAACAAATTGGGAACTTCCCGATTCGTTTTTGGTAGCTCGAGAACCTATTTAAACTCCTTTCTTTCTACACTAACAAACCACACTACATCCCACCATCATCCCAAGACCTTCCACTCCAAGTTTTTCTTTCTTTTTGCTCTAAACTCCGGTTTCAAATTTCTTCAGGCCGCCAAGGCTTCGCCGAGCGCTTTTCGCCCTTTACATTTTCGAAAAATTTTGTCGAGCGAATTCGCCTCCTTGAGCGACCAGCGCCTAAAAAACACTGTAAAATCATTAAACACGAAGCGACGACGCTTCTACACTACAAGGCCGCGCTACCGGCTTCGTGGAACGCGAAATTTCCAATTTTCGACGGTCATTCCAGGATTTTTGTGGAGCTATTCAAAGAGTTATTGTGATGACATCTCCTATAGTCATACCTGAACAGTCTTCGAAGAAGATGTGTTGGGCACCGAGACCTATGGACATTGGTTCGAACCACGAGGATCCCGCAGATTAGGATGGCGCCATCTAACGGGTAAGTGATGACGATTCATATTCACCACAGTTTCATCGCTTATTTCTACGACCACGTTAAATTCTATTGTCGGGATGGAGAACAATTATTCTCCGTCAGAGTCGATGACACGACACATAAATTCAATAAAAATATGGTCGCTTTAGTTAATGGGTTACCAATACGATCATGTTCACACATGGGCATATATGACCGATAATGCATACGTATGATTATACATATTTCCATGAGTATTATGGGGAGGGGTATTTCGAGTAATGGACCAGGCGATATAGCATTGCCCTTGGTAGCCTTTCCCTAAACGTAGGCACCACCATGTTATTCATCCTGATGAATATTTTGGGGGAATGGCAGTTCATTTCTGCAAACAGTACTGCTGGTGACATTTTCCTCTCTTTAGCTGAGGGACGTCGCCGATATGACATCCCCCGAGTTTTAGTCGCTAGTCTTAAGAGAGCCCAAAGCATGAGGCATAAGTATCTTCTTATGCCTGTTTTGGTAACCCGCATCATGCGTAGTTGTTTACCTGAATTATGTGCACGATTCACAGATTGGGAAAGGGTTGAAGTCATGAGACCCACCAATTGGGTGGTTCCCTCATTGCGAATAATGACTTGGCCGGGATGGCAGGTGCAGCCTCATTTGGTTGCCCCGTACATCCCATCAGACATGATAACACTTAACAGGTTAGCATTAGTCGATGATAAATGGCGGCAAGCTTGGCAAATTATAATGAACTGGCAGGATGCGAAGGAACCTCGTCTCGTTAACGAGGAGGAGGATGCTTAAGCGGGAGATATGGTAAGTTTTAGTTTCAGTTAGTGTCTGCTTATGACCCTACAGATTCCACCTTACAACAAATGGAATTTGACAAGGCATCGGAAATTGAGGAAGTTACAAACGTTCTTACTACCATGGCAAAGGAGAAGTCCAGAGTCTCAGATGCTTTACACGGTGAACGAAACTCGGCCTACTTTCACGCCATCATCAAAATGCGACAGGCAAGAGCACAAATCACTGAAATAAAGAATAGAGAAGGTTCCTTCCTCACGCAACAAGACCATATAAAGGGGTTTATTGTGGAGGAATATCAGGAAAAGTACAAGCACCAACCAGTAGAGATGGATGAAACTATGATGAATTTGATTCCGAATCTAGTTACAGTGGAAGATAATGCTACACTTTCAGCCATACCAACCAAAGATGAGGTCAGAGATGTTGTGTTCGCTATGGATGCAAACAGTGCACCGGGGCCCGACGGCTTCCAAGGCATTTTCTATCACACCTTCTGGAGTATCATTGGGCAGGATGTCAGCCATGCAGTCATTTCTTTCTTTAGAGATAATGTCCTCCCCAAGGGCATGAACTCTAGCTTTCTCGTCCTAGTGCCGAAAGTTACAAATGTTGTTGAAGTTAATCATTTTCGACCTATCTGCCTTAGTAATTTCTTATTCAAGATTATTACTAAGATTCTTTCCTTGCGGATAAAATCCATTGTAAGTAAGATCATTAGCGGAGAACAGCTGGCTTTTATTCAAGGCAGAACAGGCACAGTGGGCATTACTCTTGCCTCAGAAATGGTGAATGAATTGGACAAGAAGACTAGAGGTGGCAACGTCGGCATCAAACTTGACATTACTCAAGCTTTTGACTCTATTAGTTGGGAGTTCCTGCTAGAAGTACTTAGAAGGTTTGGCTTCTGCAACCAATGGTGCTCCCGGATCTCCCTCTTCTCAAAAGTGCCAATCTCTCTGTTATTATCAATGGTGGTCCATGTGGTTTCTTTGAGACTGGTAGAGGTCTCAGGCAGGGGGATCCCCTATCCCCCATCCTCTTTGATATAGCGGAAGATGTCCTCAGTAGAGCTTTGAATGGGTTATTCCACTCTGGCAAGATAAAGCATATGGCAGCAGCGGGAAAATGCCCTAGCCCCACCCACATTTTGTTCGCGGATGACGTTTTCATATTCGCAAATGGAGGCATACGGGGCCTTAGGCTTCTTAAACACTTACTTAACAGCTATGAGCAGTCCGCAGGCCAATATTTCAACCAGTCCAAAAGCAAGTTGTTCCTTGGTGCTATGAATAAGGACAAGAAAGCCAAAGTTATAAAACTTTTTGATATCTCTGAAGGTTCTCTCCCTGAGAAATACCTGGGCACTCCGCTTTTTAAAGGTAGAATAACTCGAGCTAGTATACAACCTTTGGTGGATAAAGTGAACAGAAGAGCAAGTGGTTGGGTCGGAAGAATGCTTTCCTTTTCGAGGCAGGGTGGTTGCGGGCCCAATCAATTCTCAATAGTCTCCCCGGTGTATAACATGTCCGTGTACAAGTGGCCCTCAAAGTGTATCAAAAGACGTGAAGCGGCTATACGGAACTTTGTTTGGTCGGGGACCCCCACGGTTAGGGAAAGGTATTACTCTTAAATGGGAGAAGGTTTGTAAACCGCTCAAGGAAGGAGGGCTAGGGCTCGTGAAACTTCGCGAGCTGAATCTAGCCCTACTCATGAAACTTGCTTGGATTTTTCTCACAGGGGAAAAGTGAATGGAGCTTGTATATGCAGGGCTAAATTCACCATGGCTTCGAGGAGAATGGCTCTCTTATTTCAAAAGTTCCTCAATATGGCCCGGAATCGATGGGCCCTAGAGAGATGTCTCCGCGATCTGGGGTGGATTGTGGGTCGGGGACGGGGTATTAGGTCGCGTGGCGGGAGGATCATGGGCATTTCTCTAGTAGATCGGGTTCAAGGCATCACCGGAAGCACCTCAAAGCCAAGGTATCTGACATCATTACTGTGGGCGAGTGGTCTATCCCTGACCAAGTGAAGCAAGTCTTTGCAAGAGGCGGTATCGATCTTAATTTATTACCGCCACCTACGGGAGACAATGAATATGTTAGAATCTGGAAACCTGCGAAAGATGGTAAATTCACTGTAAAAGAGGCATTTGAGGCTGTCAGGAGCAAGGAACAAACTGTGGGGTGGCACCGTATGCTCTGGAATAAATACGTGCACCCAAAGACCGCAAGTACCGTTTGGAAGCTTATTCACAAGGCTGTTCCTACTGATGATAGGGTCAGGAAGAAAGGAATCTACATGATATCGAGATGTCATCTTTGCAAACAAGACGAGGAGACAACCAACCATATCCTATGGGAGTGCCCTATCGCCAAGGAGTTATGGGCATGGCTATTTGGTGTCCACAAGGTAAAGCCAGCCACAAGCCTTCAAGGTATCCTTGCTGCCCCCCGAACTCTTAGCCCAATCAGGAAAGAGTTATGGAATACGGCAGCTGCCCACCTGATGACTCAGATTTGGAAGACGAGGAACCGCGCGCATTTTCTTTGAGGACAAGAAGCTAAGCAAGTCGCACATCAAAAATGAAGTCACAAAGGGAGTTTCGGCCTCGGGTAAGGTAGCATCAGGCTACATGTTCAACACCCCAGACGACTTAGCCGTGCTGCATACCTTCAAAATTAAGGGGGAGGAGGCCCAAAACCATGGGGAGGTAAGTTGGATTCCTCCAGAATCGGGTACTATGAAAGTTAATACCGATGGCTCCTCCATCGGGAATCCAGGGATTGGGGGCGTGGGCATAGTCTTTCGGAACCATGAGGCCCAAGTTCTAGGCGTTCAAGCCTACGGTCTGGGGGTAACCACCAATTTTGACGCGGAGTGTTTTGCAATTGTCTTAGCAGTGGAAGTAGCAATTGGAAAGGGATGGCTACACTTATGGATTGAAAGTGATTCAACCGCAGCGATTAAGGCGTTCAGTGGAGGCAACATGCCATGGACCCTTAAAGCTTGTTGGGTTAGAGCAACAAAACAGCTTGTGCACTGGCGCCTATCCCATACATTCCGTGAGGCCAATTTTGGCACTGATGCTGTAGCAAAGAGAGGATCCTCTCTGATCCAGGGTGAGACTCTTTGGAGCGCGACCAGACCGAGTTACATCAAGGCCATTGAAAGCCCATATATGCCTTATTACCGGTTTAGCTAGGCTGGTAGCATTAACTTAGACTCTCTATATATCTGTACTCATCTCTTGATGTAATATTCTTTCTATAAGTAATAAAATATCCCTACTTGCATGCAAAAAAAAATGTCCCAAGCAATTTAATTCTGTTAACCCCATAATGGGTGGAACTCTTATAGAGTTGCGTCAGTTTTTTATTTTCTATATTAGTATGCTCTAACCTTGTTTTTAGATAGATGTTCCAATTTCACGCAGCGTTTCCATGGTATTTTTCCTACCCTCTTTATTTACAATACTTTGAGGACAAAGCATGATTCTTGTTTTGGGGGCATAGAAACACGTGTAATTAAGGCATCTGTTAGGATATAGATATGTATAATATGCATTTGTTTTCTAGTTAAAATTTTTAAAATTCAAAAATATAAATAAATAAGTTATGCTATACACTTACTTAATATTGGTATTGTTTTCTTTCTCTATGCTCTTAACAATCTAGAAGTGTCGCCAGTAGCTTTTGCATCGAGAATAATTGTTAGAAACTTAGGTTAATATGTAGGTAATAATCTCTACATCTATCTATAAATATATTACATGAGTATCTATGATTAGCAAGAAGTTTATGAAATCTAGGCTAGAGTACTTATTCTACAAATCCCTGTGGAGAATATAGCCTAAAGCCTATATATGAGCTTAAACATTTGAGAAATGACACAAGGGAGAAGTAAAATCCGGGTAGAGAAATCACACGCCCACTTGCTTGATCACTATGCCATATCCTAAGCGAGAATTTAGGCCCTCTTGGATCGATATAGCCAAAAAATTCAAACCTATGAATTATTTTCCGCTAGTAAGCCCCTCGAGCCTTTCTTTAGCCTTCCATAAACCACAATTTCTTTACCCCAGTTACAAAAACAAAACAAAATAAAAAAATTCAACTTACCCAATCTAGAATAAGTCCGAGAATAGAATGAGTGAAGAAAGAAGAAGAGAAAAACATGTGTAAACAAAAATTAGTTAGTTGCTTTTAAAAGAAAAGAAGTTTCCATCCAAGGAAAAAAAAAAAAAAAATAGAAATAAATAAAAAACTCCAAAAATCGAATAAAAGGGAGTTAAAAGCCAAAGAAAAAAAAAAAGAAAAATATGGCTAAGGATGGAAACAAAGTATAGAAGCAAAAGAAAATAACAAGGTTTTCTCTAAGTTACATAATATGAAGACTCTATTATCTCATACTTGTCCTTTTGAATATCCATTTCCATCCTTCTTAAACCATCTCCTCCCCCCAGAACACCTAATAAAGACCTCTAGCTCAATTAGGAATAGGTTAGTGTAATAGTAAGTGGCAGATGTGTTTGATCGACTCCGCTTCCTTGTTGTCATTGAGATTGTAAGGTAAAGTGTGCCCACCGCATTAACCGGAGTAAATAAACTTGAGCCGAAAAATCGAGAGTGGTTTTGTCTTGACATTTATGTGAGGACCTACTTAAGGACGCTTATTCGAAGTTTTCATAAACTAACCGCTAGGCATTTCATAGTATTACTCATAGTATATATATTTGTATCATAGATGATTGATTATTATGCATATATTAGTTTAGGTTTTTGACTTGGTTATTCTTATTCAATTGCTAGTGAGATGTATAGATAGTTGAGACATGAATGAGGAAACAATAGTTTTATTTCTTAGTCGTTGTAGTATAGTTGAAGTTTGTGAGTACCTTCACTGGAAAACTCTCACGATGCTATAACTCGTCCACTAGGGAATTCCTAGTGGTTTAAGGCCTTGTTGCATAGAGTCAATGCAATCGCAGACTCTCAAATAAACAGAGTAGATAGAACTCCATTTTTTGGTCACTTATTCTAATTTCTCATCTTTGCTTGAGGACAAGCAAAATGCTGTTTGGGGGTGGTTTGATAAGAGCCCAAAACTGTAGTTCTAACCCTTTAACAGTCATACTTTTGGACCAATTATGTGAGTAATAATTAAGAGTTAACACTGATCACGTGTTTTTATGCATTTCAGGCTTCAAAGTCCATTATGTGCAGAAATGTGCCACTTTAGTGAGATAAGGGAGCAAAGGTCGGTTACTAAGGAGTTCCGTGATTAAAGGCCAAGATTCAAGAAGACAAAGCCTTCCTAAAGCCCGGTCAAAAGCTGAAAAGTCGACACGGGCTGAAACAGCACACAAGTCAACAGAACTTCCGAAAGTCGTATCTTTGGACTCAGACCTCGGAATGGGGCCTACCTTATGTCAAAACGACCGGCTCGGAAAGAGCTTTCCAATGATATAAGCCTTGACCCAATCAGAGGAGCAGAAGTGGACGAAAAGTCTGTGGAAGCCAACTGCAGCTGAAGAGGCCTTTTTGGACTGAAAGAATTGGGTTTTGGGCCTGATTCTCTGGCCCAAAACATGGCTCGAAGCCCATGCACGATTTTTGGATCTGAAAGTATAAAAACCAAAGCTTAGCTCTTTGTTAATGGTAGCTAGTTAGACCTAAAATAATATAGATAATTCTAGATCTGTTTTCATTAATTAAATTAAGCTTTAGTTCCATTTTCAATTCTTGTTTTAGATTAAGTCTTTGAATCATTGTTCTTGATTGGTTAGATAAATAAAATAGTTGTTTTAGCAATTTCGAATTGTGTTATTTCAATCTATTAGATCTAGTTTTAATTATTGTTGGTTACCATCTCTTAGTTGTTAATTAGAATTTAATCATTGTTTAGTTTAGATTAGTAAATTTCGAATCTTGATAATATGTGTAGTTTAGATTCATATGGGAATGATTGCGAAATGATTCAAGGCTAAAACCTCCATTAGAGGGGTTGATGAAGCCTTGATGAAAACTTGGTGGTATATTGTAGAAACATTGTAGAATCTATTCCAATCTAGAAGGTCGTGATTCGCCATGAGAATGAGTGGACGACCTCACATGCTAGTTAGTACTCGGTAGAAATGCCATGAACACTAGGGATTAGAACTCGAATTTCTTGCCGTAAGAACGTAAGAATCGAGATACAAGAATCTATACTAGGTTATTAAGTTGGATTCGAGGTGGATTCAATTCCCCTCTAATCCTTTATCTAGATTCAAAACAATCATATTTCCATAGCATTCGTAGTTAAATTCAAGTAATCAAATTCAGTAAGTATAAGAGTATATCACCTTCAGAAAGCTCTCATTGACTTAAGACTGATTAATTAGATTAGAAAACAATTCCATGCTAGAGCACTAGGAGGGGAACGAATTTGTTACTCCACTCTATTTTGATAGAATTGAGAGTAGAAACTTTGATAAATATAGACACGTAAACAGTTTAGTTTTCTTACGTTTTGAGTTCATCGTTCATTTCGTAGGGAAACTATTCAATTTTATCGTTTATCAGTATGCTAGCTAGAGGTGTAGTGAGTTGTATACTAGAAATGCGTGTTTGTTGACGTTGCCGGTTGATTACGTTAGGTGTTTTTCTTCGACTTGACCTTAATCTCATGCAAGGCTAAGACCAATCTTAACTAAACATGACAACACTACAAACAATCCTGATATACTAGTATAAACCTCTAACTGGAGATGCGAGGTGTTGAAGAAAGGAGTACTTGAATGCCTCCTTGCTTCTCTTATGAATAGCGTCTTGTATACGTGTGTTCAGTGTATATAACAAGCTAGAACACTGAAAACCTTGAAGAAATGGAAGTTTGAAACAAACCTGTGGAAATCGGGTAGTTTTAGCAGAGGGCGTAGGTCACGCTCAAAATAGGCCTAGGTAGGGTGCGGGTCGCGCTCAGGTAAAAATTGGAGCTCTAGGCGCTTCAGCGTGGGGGGCGCTTGAACTTTGCCTTGGTAGGGCGCGGGTTGCACTCAAGTAAAAACTCAAGTTCCAGCGCTTCAAGACGGGGAAATTTCGAAGTTTTGCCTTGGCAAGGTCTTGGTCGCTTCGACTAAAACTGGAGTTCCAGGCATTTGGGCGCGGGTGGCGCTCCAATTTAGCCTACCTAGGGCGCGGGTCGCGCTCCGTGTAATTCTGCAAGAAAAATTTCAGTGCTGAAATGGACAACCACAGTTAGAATCAAACAAGGGTGGGTGGGTTATGGGACTTTGGAAGACTAACAATTTTAAAGGAAACAATACTAATTTGATAAAATGTAAAAATGAATAGTTCTACTCACAAATAAGTGATGAAACTCAACGCAAGTAAAACTAGAACTTTACGAAGACTAATTTATCAAAGATTTCTACTCTCGAATCTATCGAATAGAGTGAAGTAAAAGATTCGTTCCACTCCTAGTTCTTTAGTATTTACTGTTTTCTATTATTATCAGTCCTAGCCAAAGTTAATGAGAGTAATAGTGGGAATTTATACTACGATGTGAATTCAATACTAAACAAGATACGAATAACGAAATGACGGAAAATACTAAGGTTTGAATCTAGATAAAGAATTAGGGGATTGAATCCACCTTGAATCCAACTTAATAAACTAGCATAAATTGTTGTAATCAAATTCTTACGTTCTTACGATAAGAATTGGGTGTTCTAATCCCTAATCATTCATGACAATCTCTACCAACTAATGACTAGCATGTGAGGAAGTTTTACCCATTCTCATGGCGAATCAACTACCTTCTAGAGTGGAATAGACTCTTACAACGATTCTACACTACACAATCAAGTTTTCATCAAACCCCTCTAATGGAGGTTTAACCTTGATTCATAAAACTATCATTTCTCATGGAATTCAAACAAGACATCATATAAAGGTTCTAACTTTACTAAATTGAACTAAACAATAATTCAAATCTAAATTAACAACTAAGAATTGAAATCAGATCTAAGTACTTAAATAAATCAAAACCGAAATTATGAAGAACTAACTATTTTATTGATCTAATGAATAATAAAACAATGATTCAAAATACTAAATTAAAACAAGGTATGAAACTAATTATTTTATTACTCTAACAAAGGAATAACAATGATTCAATAACCTAGATTAAAATAAGGTATGAAAACTAATTAATGAAAATCAAAACTCAAAACTAGATCTAGAATCCTATCTCTAATGGCTACTTGCTACCTAACCTAATTCCTTCTTAAGAGCTAAGTCTTGTGCGTGGAAATGGAGGAGACTAGATCCACATTTTCGTGCATGGGCTGAGGAGCCATGTTTTGGGCCGGAAAATTTAGCCCAAAACCCAATCTCTTCAGTCCACAGGGCCTTTTTCAGATGGATCTTATTTCAGTAGGCTTTTCATCAACTTTGCTCCTCTGATTGGGTCAAGTCTTGGACCATTGGAAATCTCTTTCTGAGCCGGTCGTTTTGACATAAGGTAGGCCCAATTATGAGGTCTGAGCCCAAAGATACGGTCTTCGGAAGTTTTGTTGACTTTGTGTGCTGTTTCTGCCCGCGTTGACTTTGACTTTTTAGCTTTGATCAGGATTTTTAAAGGCTTTTTCTCCTTGAATCTTGGCTTTTAATCACAGAACTTCTTAGCAACCAACCCTTGCTCCTTTATCTCGCCAAAGTGGCGCATTTCTGCACATAATTGACTTTAAAGCCTAAAATACATAAAAACACGTAATCAGCATTAATTCTTATTTATTACTCGCATAATTGGTCTAAAAGTATTATTGTTAAGGGGTTAAAACTACAGTTTTGGGCTTTTATAAATAAGAACAGTACCTTAATCAAATTGCTTGAAAAACCTCTTTATACACAATGTTCTGTGTATATCCTTTTGGCTCATCGTCTTCCCTTTTTATTAGAAATTTTAGTCCCTGTCTAGATGTTGTTCTTGAAACAACCACATATAATTGGCCATGTGTGAAAATTGGCCGTGGTAAATAAACACCAACATGGTTGAAAGTTTGTCCCTGGCTCTTGTTTATAGTCATTGCATAGCACACTCTGATAGGAAATTGTTTTCTCTTGAAGACAAATGGCCACTTGGTGTCACTCAGAGACAGGATGATTCTTGGAATGTAGACTGGATCTCCTATATTACTACCTGTTATAATTTTTGCTTCAATAACTTTGGATCCCAACCTGGTCACAATCAACCTAGTTCCATTGCAAAGCCCTACACTCTGGTTCAAATTCCGCATTAACATTATGGGAACACCAACTTTCAGCTCAATGTTATGGTTTTGCACTCCATAAAATTGAAGAGTATTCAAAAATTCTGTAGGATAGAGAACGTCTTGTTCAGCAGACTTTCCTGCAAAATAATTTAATAATCTTATAAGAAATGTAAAAAATGTCTAAAGGAAAACATTTTTTTTATTTATTTATTTGATGTGCTAACCTTCTATAGGACAAAGTGAGTCTGCACTCAAGTAACTTTGTAAATCTCCTGGCAGTGATGAAATAATGTATGAGTTAATTTCATCAACTGTTTCATTCTTAGGGGCCAAGATGCTTCTTTCCTTGAGGTACTTAACCGAGTTGTGATTTCTGGCAAAATCTGGATAAATAGTTGACACAATATCTTGGATAGAGTCATCGGATTCTGGAATAAGGAGATCTTCTGGAATTTGTATCCATGTTCGTTCAATATCATTCTCCATAGCAATTGTTGGCAAGTTTCCATCTCCAAGATCTCACTACAACATAAATGACATTTCCCATCACTTAAAAAGTGATGTCAAAAGTGTAAGACATCACTTTTGAGAGTGATGTGAATGGTGGCGACGTGAAAAGTAGGGTTTTCCACATCACTTTTTAAACGATGTCCACAAGTGATGTTACTTCACATCACTTTTTAATTGATGTCCACAAGTGATGTTATAACTTTGCATCACTTTTTAATCGATGTCCACAAGTGATGTTATAACGTTTAACATCACTTTTTAAGTGAAATCAATAAGGCCGATTAACATCACTTAGGAAGTGACGTTTCATTACGATTCCAAATTACTTGTAAAGTGATGTAAAATAACTTTATAAATCACTTTAAAAGTGATGTCCCATTTATCAAAGTAATAAAAAAAATAAAAAAACAAAATTGCCAATATCATCCCAATTTAATACCATTTTCCAGGTCATTTATCATCAAATAAAGATGAAATGTATCTTAAAATCACATTCATCACACAAATATCATCTCCAATTATAAATATTACACTATATACAAAAAATTATAACATGCCAACATATACCAACAAAATCTAATCTGCAGTACTGAAATGAGCCAAAGAGAACCACAATCACACAACCAAGAACCTATCACAGCCTGGCTTGATGCAATTAATTTAATCCAAGAACCTATCACAACCTAACAAATCACTCTGTTTTCTTTTTTTTACAGTATGAAACATTGTACTAGAAAATCAATGCACATTTTATAAAAGGAAAATAAACAAACATAACATCCATATAATATAGTACTTGAATGACAAAGGAAGTTCTACAGAAGACAATTAGTTGTGTTCAAGATCAGTTCCAGCCCTGTGCCAAAATGTATTGGAAATAACTTGTATATTAGAACTTAAAATGAAGGAGACGAAACTCTAAGGACAATATAAACAAGAAACCATGTGTGTTCAACGTTCATTCACTTAATAGAATATATACCCATTCAGTACGACACTGCTGATCCTTGGGCCTGCTAATATCCACAACTTTCCGTCCTATAACGAGTTCCACCAATACCACCCCAAAGGAATAGACATTAGCTTTTTTTGTAATTTGACCACTTTGAGTGTATTCTGGCGCCAAGTACCTAAGTAGATGGAGA
Organism: Coptis chinensis; assembly: GCF_015680905.1. Taxonomy (NCBI): domain Eukaryota; kingdom Viridiplantae; phylum Streptophyta; class Magnoliopsida; order Ranunculales; family Ranunculaceae; genus Coptis; species Coptis chinensis. The sequence goes on along the minus strand of NC_141456.1, from coordinate 17,170,157 downwards.
AGAGATTAATCAGTTTTTCAACACTTACTGAAGAGCCAAAGTATACATTATAACATAATTTCGAAATGAAAAACAATCTAGCTTTCCCAAATGTTCCAATGACTCTCGTCTCCACCCCCATTTCTCCATCAGGCTGCCATCTAGCCAGGCCAAAGTCTCCAACCAGTGAAAATGGGAATGCCGTATGAGATCCAATTCAATTTCAATATTATAAAATTACAATTCTTTAAGAAGAAGAAAAAAAATGAATTCATACATTTCTTCTTACATAGTTTGAATTTTATTCCCTATCCCCATAAATAAACCCAAGACCTTGGGCCCAACTTCCCAAGGCTTGACCCGTAGGGCATTAGACTTCATGCATGTAGATACATAAGTGAGTAGGCATGTGAAAACAAGAGTGACTCAATGTCTGTTGGACTAAATGAGTTGGTACTTGAGTAACAAACGAAGTAAAGAATAAAGGATTTGGGCTCTTTACAACAATTGACCAGATGACTCAAACTGAAATATACCCCTCACACTTTTAACTTAAACCTAAAAGTCATAAAATTACTAACAAGATGACTCATATAAACTGTGTTCAACAGAAGTAGGCAATGTGACAGCATAGCACTGACGAACTTTCGACTAGGCGTAAAACATTAACAGATTAACTAGCTAGTTTTATAATGAACATCATTATATGCTTGGTCTGAGTTAAATGTCATCAAGATGGCTCATGGAATTCAAATATTGCATGCAAATTACCCGAATCACAACCAAAACTAAACTCACATACATGGTCTGATTCTAAGAATATATAAAAACAAGAGCAAGAATAGGAGTAAAAACAATGACCCATTTATCCCTACATTAAAGTATATTAAAGACCATGTGATCTTGATCATTGTGGATGATCAAGTTTGTTTGTTGGGCACATATTATAATTTGTGAACTCAATGATAAGACATCCAAGTATAATATTTTTCATAATGGCCTCTATATATTCATATACAGTCAAGAATTCATTCAAAAGTACATACAAGATATAAGATTCTATAACTTGATTATACCTTTGCAAGATTTCTCACCTCCACCTATTTTGGATCACTATATTAACTGGAATCACATCACATGCATGCATACTAAACTAACTTACATCGACACATGCATTAACTTCGAACATACAAGTCTAGCTAAATATCCAAATCCTAAAGCCTAAACTATATAATTTTGGGACCATATAATTTTAAGATATAAAGGTAGATCAGTTACTTTCCAATTAAGTACAGAATCAAAATTTATGCCTTGATCTGTTATGGTGTAGTGCAATCTCATTCTATTATCCAAAGATATGTATAAACCGGTACCAATATTGCTTGAAGAGTATAATAAGCAGTGTTCATCAGTTCAATAGTTATATTCATATCAAGTCATCAGAAATCTTGTGATAGTTTTCAGTAGACTCATTAGAGACGTTGATTCTTACTCACTCATCAGACTCAATCACTATCCATCTTGTAAGGACAACATAGATTGGGCATCAAACAAAGAACTGAAACCAATCAAATGGGTATTCTTAAGCAATGAATGCAACAAAAGATGATAATTTTACAGTTATAGTTACATTCAAAATATAGATATAAACAAAATTATATATTTACTTTTATTCTATTTTCAATTAGACAAAAGGACTGTTAATTTCAAATAAAATGAAGCAGTACCATGTAAATTCAAGCAAGTAAGCAATAAAAAATTCACCTTTGAAGCAAGAAAAATCGAATTATATTGGTATTGACCCTAGTTTCGCAATGGATTCCCTACCGAAAATAGACAATTCAAAAGTGAGAGATGAGTGATAGTTGAAGAACGAAAACCCTAGAAAACGAAGAGGATGGTGAATGGATACTTACTAAATTGAGCGACAGTGAGAAAGAATTAGAGGAGATTGAACAGTGGCATCAAGAGAGAAGATTGAGTAGCGACAGACAAGAAGTGTTTTCCGGTTTGAGAAGATTGAGTAGGCGACAGAAGTAAAGGAAACCCAAGTTTAGAGGAAGAGAGTGTTATGTTTTATGGTTTGAGGAAATAATAGATGTGCGCGTTTTTTTGTTCTTTTCCCTCTCACGAAATTTCGAAGTGTTTTGGTTTTTTAAATTTGCAACTTTTTTCACACGGTTTGGTCCAATTATAAAGTGTTGCGAACTAATTTTAGAAATCCTTTTGAATTAATGTAACACTTAACGACATTCTTAATGGTTATAAAGCGTAGGTGGCTTACCAACGGCAAAAAAGTGTTACAAAGCCAAAAAGGTGTGTGTTACAAATATTCTATTATGGTGTAGTGGTAGCAAGTTCAAGCTCAGCATAACTGAACTACCTTGGAGGTTTCCCAAATACAGGAGCCTTGTGCTGACATATTGAATACAATGGGGGCGGTCCAGGAGGTGCACTTCTGGATAATGACACCGCTTCTCTGACATTACCACCAAACTCAACATCCTGCCTATAGTTGAGTCTTCCAAGTCCTTCACTGTCAAGTTTTGAGAATTTCTCCACCAAAGCTTTGGCTGTGGAAGAATGAATGTTCTTAAGCCTTTGCGAGCTTTCATCAGAACTTTTTAACGATGAGTGGCTTGAACTAAGAATTTCGTCCATCCATGGTTGAAAACTTAGACCAGTTGAAGGTGGACTTAGATCTTCACTATCCGTGTTTGAGCAACTATCATCCAGATTCCTGCATTCTTTTGAAGCTAATGAATCTTCTTTTTTTACGTCTCTACTTATTTCCGGGATGAAAAATGAAAAAATGTCTTGTCTCCGATTTCAGAAACAAAAATCAATGTGAATGCGGCAGTGAAACCTGACTTTGCATTTGCTTCTAAGATTGCTGAAGGACTCCCTTTTCCAAAAGCAATCAGCGAAAATGCTAGAGCACATCCAAGTAATACAATAACTATGGAAACAAAATATGGAACTTGTATGAGAGGTTTCTCCGGTTTAGATATATCTTTAGCAGGAAGAGTGCCCTTCTGGTTGTCGCGACAATCAATCTCCGATTTTAGTTCAATGAAAGACTGTTAGGATTTTGGAAAATAAAATACTGAAGATCATCCCTAAAATCTCCGAAATTTAGAAGTGAGGGCGAGTTCCATTCTTAATTTTCATATGTATTAGGTCTTATAAATATATGGGCCGAACCTTGCTTATGGGGTTTAAGCCATTTGGGTATTGGTCGCAGTTTTTTATTTTCTATTTTTTCATTTAAGGGTGGCTAGTCTACAAACCACTGCGCACCCTATTTCATTTCTATTTAATCTAATCTTTTAGATGGTCTTTTTCTAACTAATTAACTTAATTAAGAGGTATATTAATAATAACACTTCTAGAAGTCACATTATAAGTGATTTTGAAAACTTGGCAAAGTCACTTTTAAAGTGATGTTGAATACATAGATATTACATCACTTTATAAGTGACACGGTGAGTGACAACACCTTTAGAGAGTGATGTTGAATACATATATATTACATCACTTTATAAGTGACACAGTGAGTGATGTAAAAAAGTGTTACTACATCACTATCACGACATCACTAATTAAAATGATGTTGTACAACTCTACTACATCAGCTTCTGAAATAAGTGATGTTAAAAAAAATTGTGATAATTATTACATCACATGCTGAGAAAAGTGATGTCATAGTTTTCTTATGATATCACTTCACTGAAAGTGATGTAAAGTTAGCGATGTTATATGTCATATTTGTTGTAGTGTCTAAAACCCACTTGCTAAAGTCTTCTATAGAGCTAACTGTTTTAGGGTCTACTATGTCATTTTGTAATCTCATGTTTTAAGTCAGATGAAAGACTTTACATTCTTCCCAGATTTTGGACCTGTCAAATATAGATAAAGATGGTAAAAAAAATAAATTGTTCAAGGTTACTAAGCAAATTATTTGATAAAATTGTGTTTTTTGATATATCCAAAATCGTACCTATTTATTGAAGCGTCAACAATGTCACCTCTTTTACCCCTTGGAATAACTGGCAAAATTTGTCTAAAGTCACCACCCATTAGAAATGTTTTGCCACCAAAACGTTTGGTTTCTTCATCCATTATGTCTTTTAAAGTTCTATTAACAGCTTCAAAACCGTGCCTATGAGTTATTGGTGCTTCATCCCATAAAATAAGATCGGCTTTCTGTATGAGCTTGGCCAGTGCTTCATGTTTTGAGATGTTGCAAGTTGAATCTTCATTGGTAGGAATTTGAATATTAAACCTCGAATGTGCTGTTCGGCCTTCTGGTAAAAGGAGTGATGCTATTCCTGAAGAAGCAACTGCAAGTACAATTTTACCTTCTGATCTCAACTTTGAAATGATAGTCTAGTACAAATACGTTTTTCCAGTTCCACCGCTGCCATAAACGAAAAATACACCTCCATTCTGTGAATATACTGCTTCTGTAACTGATTGGAAAACTTCCCGCTTCTCAGTATTAAAGGCTTCATGCAATTTAACGTATTCATCACGTAATGCACAACAGTTATAGTCAAGTTCTTCTACAATTATTTTATTCCCAGTTGGTATTTGGTCCTTCATATCTGGAAATGGAAAGTCCTTCACAGTTGCCAAAGTTTTTCCTCTTTTGAGCATGATATTTTCAATCTCACACAGTGTAATTTTTTATTTTCTCTTCTAATAAATTCAATGTCTGATTCCCATTGTTTCTTCTATATCGATATAAGATGTCTTCTCCAAGAGCATGATGATGTTTTTCCCATAATTTTTTAGGAAATGATATCTCGCACTTCAACATTAATGTCACAAACAGTTCACGTAACGCTTTAGGGCTTTGAAATCCGCTGGCCTCTTTCAGAGCATCATCCCACTTGATGTCATCATCAAGCAAACCTAGTGCCTGACAGGTAAATTTAATTTAATAATATATATATACTTATTTATATACATATGCATAAAAAAGATGTGCTAAATGAAATCAAATAATATACATGCATAATAGATGTGTCTCTGATTATGAAAAGCTTTTAAATTTTTTGGAGCATTCATTTTATAAGTTACCTGACATGCCGCTTTGAAAGTAGGATAAGTAGTTCCATTTAATGTTCTGATCTCTTCAAAGCTTCTAGGCCCTTTCACAATATTAAGCAATATACACAAGTAAAATCTTTCTCCTGATGTAGGGTGAGCATAGTAGACACGACCGATTTTTTTTTACCACCACCTTTTCTTGGAGTCCACTCTTTACTTTTGGTTTGCCAACCCCATTTAGTGGGAAAATCCATATAAGTAAGTTCTCTAGCAGACGGGTACATGGCATTTGCTTTAAGCCACTCTGTAAACTTTGTCTTTGATACATTCTCGCGCTCTATGACTTCTTTTAGTAGATCTTTATCACTGTAATAGACCATTTGCTCTCCTTCAAGATGGAATGGCAACCTTTCTACGCTTGGGTTTCTGTATTGAATTTCAAAATTCAATAACCTCCAGCATGCTTCAGAAGCAGAAAGATAACGACAATCAAGAAAATGTTCAACTTCGTCTACATCTCTAATGGTTTGTTTCCCTGTGCCTACATCTGTTGCGACATTTTCGACAATAATAGCAGTGGCTCTGTCTTTGCCCTTGTTAATATACTTGAAAAAATATTTGATCGACCTCGCCTTATTACAGTGCTCAACATTTATGTGTGCTTGAAATTTCACACACAAATCGACATTATGTGGTATCACCCACCTATTGTCCAGTTCTTCAGTTTTATCAAAAACTTTAACCATGACTTTACGACCATTGTTTCTTCTCCTATAAACGGTGAAGTCATTATGATCAATAGAAGTCTCACTGCAAAAGGCCTTAGGATAGTGTCTAGAGCACTTATTTTCCAACATACATGGCGAGTTTGAATTTAAATCTCCACAGGGCCCATGTATCATAAACTGTGTGATTGCTTCATATGCAACTTTATCTTCTGGGTCTGGAAGCTCTGCCGATATTAACTTATTGATCTGAGCAGGGGTCTTTGGCTTGGCACCATTATCCAAGAAAAGCAATATATGAGCATGTGGTAAACCCCTCTTCAGAAACTCTATTGTGTATATTGTTGCATAACAAAAGTTGGAAAGTATTATTTCTCTGGCATAGTCAAAACTTGGAAAAACAAATTGAGTGGAAACTTTGGTGTACAAAAGAATATTATTATTGCTTCGGAATAGATTATATGCGCGTCTGTGTTATTTTTTCAACTTTGAATTCTCTTGTAGAATTTAGAGAGATGAACGTATCAAAGCAAAATATGGAATTACTCCTGATCTTGAAGTACTTGGCATCCTTCATACAGTTCATAGGAACAAAGGGGTACTCAAATTTAAATTTCTTTCTATAGTATGTTTGTAACCATATATAGAATACAAAGTGATTTGTGTATACCGTCCATATTACTGGCATGGCTTAGTGATTATTATGATGGTCATGTTAGTTTTGAATTCATTGTACCTTTAGGATTTACTTGTGAATTAGAGATCGGTGCGAGTCCGGGTTTTCTCATTACAAACAAAATTAGTTAGCAAATTTGTCTAACAAATATTTGAAAGTCGCACATTAGGAAACTTAGGAAATACCATTCTTTGGGGTTATTTGAAATCCGGTCTTTTTCTTAAAACTACATTATTGGTAAGGTTATTGCTTGCTAGTGTGTCGGCTGTCTTCTTTGAACTTTGGTGCTTGTTGTATCTCTAGTGAAAGTCATGGCAATTGAGGCTGACTCTGTGTTAATTTAGGATGGAAATGAAGTTTTCTTTAGGATCAAAAAGAAGTACTCAGAGGAAACCGATGATCGCATAATTGTGATCGCCAATCTGTCGAAGTTCAATTCAATTGCCTTCTGTTTGATGGTCGTCGTCTTAGAGGAGAGCAAACTCCAGATGAGGTATCTATTTTTCTATCACGTGTACTTCATTTTAATCCAATTCATCAGCTTCATTTCTGTGTGTTTAACCTTTGAGCTTGATTGTTGATATTACAGCTTGAAATGGAGGATGGTGATGAGATTGATGCAATGCTGTACCAAATAGGTGGATTCACAGCCAACTTTGTAGGCTAATCGACTACATCTGTAATAGGGTTGGGAGAGGTGAAAAGGTGGGGGGCTATATATTATGTAAGGTTTCAATCAATGCTAAAACGTGTTGAAGTAATGTTCCAGTGTCTCTCATACTTCAACATGTGTTTGTAGTTTTCTTTAGGCTTTAGTTATCGGTTTTACTCTGATTCTCTAATGGTGTTTTTAGATAAGTTGTTAAATGTACTGTGTGAACTCTTAATTCTGTTTGTTATGGATTAGACAATGTTCAATGTTTAGAAGGAGTGATTATTGACTGACGCAGCAACAAATAATATGGCTGTCAGTTGGGATGGCTCAACTGTTTTAAGTTTCTAGTATGTCCCAACCTTTCTCCTTCCTCTTTTCTCATCTCCTAACTTCTCTTTTTACCAGAAACTCCTAATCGTTGTCCCCAATTCTTTGATAACCAACCAACCTCCTTCACTGCCGATACTTCATTCCATTTTCAGCTCATTTGGTTTACTGATCTCTAGTTCAGGACGGACTAAAAATCTGGGAGGTAAAGTTTCTAGGACCTGGGTAGAGGTGTTTAAAAATTTCAGTACAATAGAAAAAACTAAACTTTTCTAATAATGGTATTAATGCGAGGAACTATGTTGCTTTCTGAACTCTCCTTCAGTAGTCTCGTCTTGAGATTACTATCTGTAACATGCAGGAATATTTTTACCTAGTTTTTCATATTTATTTGTTGTTTAGATCAGTTGTTTTAATTGCTCTTCCTCTAAAAGTAATTGTTAACAGTGAGCTGAATTGTCAATTCCCCACACATAAGAACCTAATGTAGTTGTGTAGTTCAGCTAAATATTATCGCTTTACACTTTTACTTCTTAATGGTCTTTTCTTTGTGTCCAATTTCCACAAACACAAAAGCGACAGTTTGTGTGCTGTTTGTGTCATGAGACGCCGCAGAAGGGAACGTGAGATGAATGCTAAAGTTGTTGAAAATAGAATTGAAATAAGTAATGGAAACGTGTCTAAGGAGTTCAAACAAGAGGTATGCAGTAAGTTTCTTTTATTTATGCCACCAACTGATGTCTTACTAAACTGGTAGATTTGAAAATCTATAGTAGGTGCAAACTGACTCTTTGAACTATAAAACTCTTTCTTCATTCTAAGTTTCCCATTATTCAAAATATTTTTGGGTTAATTATGTATGAACCACTATTATTGAAATGTATATATACATGTTCGTTAATCCCAAATGGAACTACGCTTATGCATTTTATAAATTATAGGCAAAATAATTAAACAAAAAGTCTGACCTACCCAAGCTTTACCGAAATGTTTACGCCGTTGCAAATCAGTCATTAACTCGTGCAGTTTTATTTCGAATACCCGAGCAACAATTTCAGGGGCATCTTCAGGTTTTAGTCCCTTAGAAACCTTGTCCAATGCCATTTGAATTTCAGGCCATTTGGGGTTGTAAGTAAATGTGGTGAAAATATCAGGAATTCCAGCCCATCTGGAAATGGCTATGGCATCCTGATAATTTTGAACCATATATCTTGGACCACCTATAAAAGACAATGGTAAAACTAATCATTTGTCATTATATATTCATTTTCAAAGGTTGCAAGTGAGCATTTGGGATTTGATTGAACTTACCTGTAAAAGACGATGGTAAAACTAATCGCCTACCAACAGTTGCAGGTTTAGTGTCCCCAGAAACAACAGCATCAACCAAACCTTGGTATAGTTCAGCACGAATCGTATGTTGGTTATTTCTAACCCACGAAAGCCTCATTTCCTCAGAAGCAGTGTATGCATCAACCCAAAATTGTTGCTTCAATCGACCACCTCTAAATATTGTTAGTCCTTCATTTGTTGTCATTTGCATTCTAAAAGCATAATACTCTCTCATGGTAACATGTTGTCTCTTACCAACTTTACTACCATTTTTGTATTTGATTTTAGGTCTATACCCATCAGCTCCATCAAGAAATAAGAGAGGGTATTGCATTGACATAAAACTTGGAAAAGTCTCATCGATCCTCTTCAAGTCGTATCCTTTCTTGTCAACAACAACGTCACGGTGACCTTGAGATTCATCTCCATTACCAACAATGAGACCAGCTACCTCATTAGAAGTTGGCATGTTGTATACTCTTCCGTCAGTCTGTCTTGTACTAATGAGTCTTATACTAACATCAACGATTTCAGATTCTGTAAATCTATCTCTGGCCATTCTGTAACTCTCAGCTATTATGTTGTTTTCATTTAACATTTCAATGAGTCCTGCTATAATGTTTGGATCCAACGACTTTTTCTTTTCAATCTTTTTACTAAAAGAGTTCAATCTGTTTTGCACTTCATTAGTTGTATCATATACCAAATTTAGGAATCTGACCTGGCGTAAAGAACAAAAACGAAATTAACAGGTAAAGGACATGTAATCACAAAATTATTAAGAAAAATCAAATGTCAAATTATTTTTTGCATTGTTCATTAAAGAAAATTATACATACCAAAACAATCTAATATTTTGCACTTCATTTGCTGTATATATGTATAACTGACCAAATTTAAAAGCTAACCTGGAATTGGTAGCAAGGTTCCAATTTTGTGATGATTTCGCTTAATCGATCTTATAAACATATGGCCCCTTTCCGTTGTTTATTTTTTTTATCAACCACTCCTCCAGTTGATGTGAAAGCAAACATCGAGTTATACGCCCGTATATTTTCTCTATAATTTGTTGACCTTGTACCACTTTCATAATCTAGTAGTTGGTTTAGGAAGGGAGGTGCATCAGCCAGAACAAGAAGTTGAACTTTTCCATGTAGGCAACATATTCCAAACTGTGGTTTTTTGGTTTGTCTTGTTCCCCCAACCCTTTCTTCATACAATAATATTGCTCCACAAAAAGAACACACACAGGTTGGTTCTCCAAAATTCCATGCTTCTTGAAAATTTCCTGTGTAAAAAAATAACAAAATAACACACAGTTAAAATTTTTACATTCTAAATATCAAAATAACATATATTTAGATTCTTACTTGTATGTTCACTTTCTCCAAGCATCATGTCTTCATATGAATTGCTTTCTTCATCACCATTTGATTCACATCCACTGATTTGTGAATATTAATCATCATCTCTGAGCGAATCAAAACAATTTCTTTTTCTCTTGAGGTCTGTTTTTTTTATGGGAATTTCTTTCATTAAATCCTTCTTTAACTGATTTTGCAAATCACCAACACCTAGAGGTCTATTCCTCTTTTTTTTCTAAAGAAGACATCCGATTAGATCGATTAAATTTACATTCTTCTTTACTTAGTACTGGAGTACTAAGAATTGATTTTTTTGCCGAACAATCTTCAGGGTCAGATACGTTTGTTCTTGATCTTCTTGTAGCTCTAGGTTTAGTTATACCATGTGCTGCTCTGGCACTATTTGTAGTACGCTTTGTTGTCCCTCTTGCAACCATATTAGAACTGTAAGTTGCATAAGACATAAAATTATTATAAGAACTACTAAAATTTACTAAAACAAATATAATAGCTATCAATAAAAGCAAGAGGCATTGTAAAGACTTTGTGTATGTAATGCGTCAAAGCGGGCTATGTTATATCTGACCCAAAGCAACAAAATAATGTCAAAGAGGCTTTAGTCCTACTTTCTACCCTTGATGCCTAGGCATCCCTGAACAGTATCGTGGCATTTCTAAGTCCCCATCTCCAAGCAAAAAAAAAATCGAATCAAACATAACATAAACAGTAAGAAGAGTACCTGATTTGGTGAACAATGTACAGGTTTTGGTTGAGTATGGTAATAGGTTTTTGGTTGAATATGTATAAGTGAATAGTAGATTATGGAGAATTAAGCAAATCTAGGGAGGTATTTATAATTATTTAGCATTTCTTTTTTTTTAGGAGTTGCTTCAATTACTACGTGATTTGTATAGATATAGGAGATAAGGCATGATTTCGCAGGAGGCTCAATTACTACGTAATTTGTATATATCTTAAATTAGATTTTTTTTTTCCAATTATCTAGAAGTTATTGTATTGTGTGTGTACATATACAACTCTTAGTCCAGAGGACAAAAGATAATTCCTAAGGAGCATTATCAAACTAGTTTTTTAGTTAGGCAATCGGCCTTGGTTTACTTGCTAGGTCTGCTGAAAATCTCCATCACCACAGCAGTTGTGAGTGAACCTTATTTGTAATATTCGTCCTTTTTCTAAAACAAACAAACAACGTGAATTAATTGTGAACTCTTATACTGGAGTCCTACCAAAGCATGAAAGCTTAGGAAAAGGAAGAATGAAAATTATACGTTCACCTAGGAGTCGAGGACATTCAATCATTATTTGCATTTTTGGGATGTACTATCAGTATCGCTAATAAGGTGAATCTCTTATAAACGCTTACATGCTGCTTCGAGTTGGACCATAAGATTACTCTTTTCCCTCTCCCAACATGGGAGATCTTCATCATAATTTGTTTTCTCTTGCTTCACTATTTTATTAGCCTCAGGTACACTATTATCCGTCTTTGACTCCCGCACTGGATGTTCACGTTGACTCTGTACTTAGTTCTAATTTTGCTTACATCTTTGTTCATCATGGTGAGCCTGTTCAATGTGAAAGAGTCTTAACAACTAATCTCATTTCATCATGGTTTGGACTATCTGAAGAAATAATTATAGAGGGAATGCTATATTACAATCCTTTTCTCCCTTCTAGCCAATCCATGGAAACATAAATACATATAGAAAGTATCATTGTACAATTTGTTTTTCAAAATTGAAACTTCAAAGCTCAAGTAGAAGAAAATTATAAAACTACAATGGAAAACTAAAACTTCGGCCTCTATATGGACAAAACAGAACAATTACTGCTTACATATTTTCAACTTGATTTGCTCAACTCAATTACCACTACACTAATGTTGTCCTTACTACCCCGAGCCATTGCCAACTCAGCCAGGACTGCTGCTGCTTCAGCAGCATCACTTTCCTTAGTGGAATTTGCAAATGTTCTCCCAATTTGACCATTTCGACAATGCCTTACAACCTGGCAAGCCATCTCATTTGACATAACATCCTATAAACCGTCGCTTGCTAATATGACAAACTCGTCTGTCTCCATTCGCTCTGTTATGCTGACCTCCGGTACATAAATCACATACGGTTTAAAGTACTAATCGCCTACATTCATAATATTTAGATCTTAATTACGTTCAGAAGATAGCATAAACAGCAGGAAGTAAGACTAATTCCATTTCTTAAAGGATAAATCATTGGACATACCTATGGATCGAGAAGTAGCAAGCACTCCTAGTACTATATAGACATTCCAATTTATGACTCTTCCACCAGCGGCTTCTACTCTTTCCATTTCATCTGGTCTATCAGGCTGCAGAAAGATGTTTCCCATGATTGGAGTTAAAAACTGGTAAATAGTTCACAAAATAAACACACATTTTATTTTCAAAGTGAAAAGTTTTACATGATGCATCAAAATCTAATAGTCCACAATGGAATCACGATGCCTTATCAGAAGCTAGCATCGGATGCATCGATCGTGAAGGAGATAGAATCTGATTTACAGGGGTGGTTGTAATTAGAGCATCAGATGCATCAATCGTGAGAAGCTAGCATGCATTTATTCCTTCTAATAGTATGATTGCCATAATGTGACAAAACGTTGAACAGGTTGCAGAGAAATCTGAATTTCCTTATCAGTGCGACGGAGTCCAAGTAAGTGACAGATGTTGTTCCAAAATTTGTTGTTTTAATCTTTTGTCCCTGGCTCAAGACCTTAAGATCTCCCTTTTAGCCCTGGTTTAAATAAATTTCCATTATTAAGAATGCTACAAACAATTAGTCTTGAATCAAAGAGTATATTTTGAATCAAAAAGCTGAAGGAGCTATAATCACTTTACTGCAACACCTTATGCTAGTTTCCATTAGATGGTTTTTTAGTTTTACTTTTTCTTTCAAATGTCACTGATTGCAGAGTTCTTCCTACTTGAGGCTGATTATCCTAGTGTCTGGAAAGAGGTGCTGAGAGGCTCTAGAGCTTATTTCTTTGTTTTTAAGGACGGATAGGTCAAAAGAATCTGCAACTGGAGATGCAACTAATAAGAACACATCACAGAGAGACCACAATTATGGAAGAGGACGCGGTAGACCGCCTAGACCGCCCACAACATATTCTCAAAGGGTTGGTGGACCTTTACGTACTCAAAATACCAGTTCACACCATAATGAACCCAAAGGCTCCAGGAGTCATCCTTACAGTTCTGTAGTTCGTAATGAACCCGGAGACTCCAAGAGTCATCCTTACAGTTCTGTAGTTCGTACTGAACCTGGAGGCTCTAGGAGTGATCCTTACAGTTCTGTAGTTTGTACTATTGCCCACATCCTAGAAAGTGGTGGTTTCACTGCAGGTAAAGGACGTCCATTACTCTATGCTACTACTGTTGAAACGGGTAATGCAGAAGGATCTACCACGTTACCTCAAATTGGAACACAGAATGCTCCTCACAAAGGAGGGGTTAATTAAGAAGGATATACCAATTCATCACGTTCTGGTGGAATAGGCAATGCTTCAATCCAATATATGAGCTCAAATACTAAGATTCTGTTAAACGAAGATAAAGGACAAACCTTAGCACCCCGGTTTGGTGCTCTTAGAGATGGTCACGGAATTCCACCACTCAATGCTACTACTCTTGCAACTGACTACCAAACTGAGGTGCTAATAAGGTTTGACCTTGTGCAGATGCAAGTATCCCGCGTATTAAAGCTATTTTACCCATAAGAGAGTGAGAGTTCACACTTTTCTTGTTTCAGGATAACTTTCATATGGTTGGATGAATATGTTAAAATATGAACTGTTTAGGGCTTTACGCTTACTATTTGTCCATAATTCATGATGCTTAAAATCATACCTGCAAGTATGTGTAACTGTTGCAAATGTTGATAATGAGGAATATGACATCCTGGTGAATGCTCTACGACAGATTGACCAGAATAGTGTATTTGCATCCGAAATAACCACTCCACAGGTTGGTGCTCAAAGCAACGAAACACTGGTCCTGACACTGACGCACTTTCACGTCAGTTCGTTGCTGAACATAGGAACAACAATGTGGTAATACTTTAATGAAAAATCATATAAAAACAATTGAATTCGAGCACGTAAAAAATAGAATCTCTAACACTTAAATCGAACAAAAAAACACCAATTTCAACCAAACAAATAGAAACGAAACCTAAACATAAAGTTGTTCACTAAGGGGATTTCTCAGGAACCATGTTTGGCACATTGTGGGTGAGTAAGGGTCATCTTGTGGGGTCTTTTCTCGACGGAGGGACCAAAGAGGAGTATGAGGCAATAGCACATTAATTTGGAATAGAATCAAAATACTGATACATTAAACCACTGGGAAAACAAAAATTGAAAATACAAAGAATATAAAAACCTATGAAAATTGAAGAATGGAAATCGAAACCCAAATCCATTGATTAAAGACTATCTAATACCTAAGTTGTAACTTTTCGCTCCAAGATATTCTACGTTGTGGCAACCCATAATGTATTCTTCTGAAATTTCAAAACAGAAAACACAATTGGAACAATCAATACTATGGACGGTTCTGTTTGGCTCAAACTGGCCATTAACAAAACTAAATGTCAAATGGGAGAAATTGCAAAAAAAGAAAAGCAAATTATAGCTAGATGCCTTAAGCCCGCACAGTTAGTTCAGGCACAAACCATGATTTGAGTAAAATAGCCCAAACACATCTAATATATATAACGTGTTAAGATGACGAACCTTTATGCCGTTATAATTTCTATGCTCAGAAACATAAATAACTTCCAACGCTCCGTGCAATCTTGCAGCTAGCATGTCCGAAGGCCTGTAAGATTTCACCCATTGTCGGTCAATTCTTTCTCTCATCAGCAAGACATTTCTCTACTATTTCTCCAAAAATTTTCAACGAATCAAGTGAGTACCCTTCAAGATGTCGATCCACAATAGTTTCTAGTTCTCCCTGTCGTTGCCATCGGACTACCCATTATGTAAGGTTTATCTGATCTTTCGGTAGGCTTGGATTGATAGTAGGTCGAGCACACATAACTTCAAACAACACCACACCAAATGAATATACATCAGACTTCTTGGTCAATTGTTGCCTACGGAAGTATTCTGGATCAAGATATCCGAAGCTTCCCTTTACTGCAGCACTCACATGAGTATGATCAAGTGCAGGACCATCCTTTGACAACCCGAGATCTGCCATCTTTGCAACACAACTCTCATCTAATAGAATATTTGTCGTCTTAACATCATATCCCTGTGAATTATACCCGCCTCTACCCCTCGTATGAAGGTAATAGAGACCCCGAGCAACAGTTATACATGCATCTAATCTTTGCCTCCACGTCAAAGGAGGAAGATCACTGCCAAACAGGTAAATATTTTAGCTACTCATTATTTTATAATAATAAGGACATCATTCTTATACCTTCACACATAAAATCTAGGATGCTACGCAAATAAACACAATTACACAAATAAGATGATGACATTTAAAAAACAAAATCAACAGTATCTTTTGCAGGGAACTCCGAGGATTTAATTTCAGTTAAATCTCAAGTAATTAAACTCTTGTGTGCGAATTTGTTTTATCAAACTCTGACCAAACAATCAGCTACTCTACCTCAATAATCCAACCATGTGTAGGAAAATTTGATGCAACTTTCAAGTCCAGTGCACTCTAGACTTGGATATTTCATTGGGGGGCAGTGTTTTGTGAGTAGTCCATCGACACCTAAACCTGTTGGGCTCCCACGACGACCCAAACTTATTATGAGAACTTCATTTTAGGGTCTAAGACCAGGGTTAGGTCAGGTTATAGATTTCAACTCAACCTCACTGCTGCAAAATCAGGTACACGTTAAAGCTTTTAGTCCCATATCAAGCAAATGAAACTATGAAAGGTTTGAGCCAAGAACCACTTATGTAAAGTTGCAGCCAAGAAAGGTCTAAACACAGGCAGTTGCCCGATGAGCATAGAGTGAACTATTCTTTCACCTTTTACTAAAGAATACCATGTACTTGTCGTATAAAGCAGAATACTCCTATTTTTGAAGGGATTTCCTTTCAGAATCCCACCAACTCAAGCTAAAATGTTGCTAATGGAGAAGTGTTTATATGCAACTTTAAGTGCTTTGATGTTGCTAGTGTGTGAGATCAATGGAATTATTTTGCAATTGTTTTATGAAAACTCATAAACTGCAGATAATGTGATAAACATGTGTGGGTACACAAACATTGTCTCACTGATAGTCGATCACCCCTCTTTGGGGTCATGGACATTTCAGTTGTAATCAACTAAGTCGAATTAACCTCTCCTTAGTCCTTTTCTCACTTCATGAATTAGTCGTGATCAACTAAGAGACATGATCAATTGTATTGAGCAAAAAGAAAAAATTACAATTCACTTCTTGCAGCATCCCCATGGATACGACATACAAAAAAGAAGTCCGTTGATAATAATGATTCTAGCCATGGAGGAACCAACATTGAGTACGCCTAGATGAACCAAATAAACACACAAAAATGCATGAATTGAGACAATGTGGACTAACAGTACAAACTAAGAAAAAAATTGTATAAGTAGGCCAACAACACTTACCATTATCAAAGACCAAGTGTGTGGTTAAGCTAAGTTCTTGAAGCAATGCTAATGATCAATTGACACTAGTTGAAGACATGAGAGAAAGAGAGAGATTTGTAGACCCTTCTAAGTCTACAAACCCATAAATCCATAATACACAGTCAGAAACAACAACAGAGTGCTTAAGAAGGTACGGCTTATGAGAATTCCATGAGATACGATAGACTTTATCTAGTATGTTCAATATTTACCTGAGTAAACCACTTATGAAATCTTGCAGCATTATCTGTCGGCTCACCATTGCCATATCTAAAAATTTAGGCAAAATCGTGTATGTGCACCTCAATTAGTAAATTAAAAATGACATTTGGAATGGAAAAAAAAAAGAATGCAATTTCATCAAAAAATTAGCACAATAAGGATTTAAGCTTACGTGGCCACCATGAAAAATGCCAACGTCTCTTTCTTTAATTTCTCCTCATATATATCATCATTAATTAGCTGCATAATCATCCTAACGAAAATACACATAATTAAAGAATGACATGCCAAACTTTTAACAGATTTGACATCCCATAAAGATAGAAAAAATACATGTAAGACATACTAGGTCAACTACTTTGACAACTGTTTTTTCATACCTAGCCTTAATCTCTTCTACCAATGCCTGTCACAAAAAGTGATTCAACAACATATACATAGTATTATTCTTATTTTTTATGAACAAACTTGGAAGTGATTGGTAATAGAGAATGAAGATGGTTGTGAACTTAAATCAAATATATCATTCTACTAACAATCATAACCTATACTAACATTCTCCATTTTTGGATTGGATAAATCGAACAAAAAAACACCAATTTCAACCAAACAAACAGAACCAAACCTAAACAGAAAGTTGTTCACTATGGGGATTTCTCAAGAAGCACGTTTGGCGCATTGTGGGTGAGTAAGGGTCATCTTGTGGGGTCTTTTCTCGACGGAGGGACCAAAGGGGAGTATGAGGCAATAGCACATTAATTTGGAATAGAATCAAAACACTGATACGTTAAACCACTGGGAAAACAAAAAAATGAAAATACAAAGAATATAAAAACCTATGAAAATTGAAGAATGGAAATCGAAACCCAAATCCATTGATTAAAGACTATCTAATACCTAAGTTGTAACTTTTGATAGTGAGACAAAAGAAAAATTGTCCTTACCTATGATGACTGTGATATCAGTGCTTCGTCTCGTATGTCTCTGATCGATTTTGTTATTACCTTGAATCCTGATTTATTTGACAGATCAATAGGAGTTTCATATAAATTAAATCCTGGAGGATCAATTAGAAAACAGACCATTTAATTTGAATCTAACTTATACTAAACCCATCCTAAGAACGGAAGTCCCAATTGATCACTAAAAAAGTTCCAACTAATCTTAACCAATATAGGGTAAACCACAAAAAACTGATAAAGTACCTCAACTGTTGTTTCAATCAATTGGATCCCAAACGTCCTGTTGAATAGCCGAGAGAAGTTGTTACACAGGTGATGCCAAATAATCAATCAAGTCCATGTCGTACATGTGAAGCACCTATTCCTCACAAATCACTGGTAAAAAAAATGCAAAAGTTTAAAAAATAACAACATAGTAGAATAAAGACCAAATCCAAACTTAATATATGTTTTGTAGTATCGATGGGCAACTAATCAATACTCAAACAGACAACAGTATGATCAAAATCTTTTGGCCAAGATACTAACCACACGATTATCTATGAGTTTTTGCATTTATGGTATGACTACACAAAATTTAAAGCTTCGGCGCAACTATTAACCGTCAAACTAATTTATTAGTAGAACTAATTAGATTTTAGAACTTCAAATTTTCAGACACAAAGTCAAATAAAGAATCAAACATGTAGGAAATCAATTAGGTGCAACAAAATAATTCGGAACTCTAAAGTTAAGTGAAGGAATACAAAACCAAGAAATTCTAATAAAAAAAAGACCCAATTAAGATTGAGGGTTTAAATACCCGTATATGGGGAAGAGCTTATAACAGAAGGCTTCAAGCTGGGCTGGGATCATGAAAGTTGATCATACTAACGGAAAGAAGCACAACTGAAGGTAGAGTATGATCGAGGTTCTTTCCGCTGCTAGAATGCAAGTAATGAGAAACCATGTCCTTCTCTTGTCTCAAACACATTTGAATCTTCAACATGTACTCTGCACAGGAATCTTCTTCAATCTATTTAGTGTCCTTCCCATCATAATCAGCAGAAGTGCCACCAAGAAAGGCCGCTTCAAAGTCGTTTGCATAGCAATATATCCATTACGCCCATCCTAATTTCAATGAAGATATCCAAAACGTTCTTCCACAATGCAACATGTGTTCACTGTGTGTTTCTGGGATAGATGGCAAAACCTTCGCAGTGATATATTCAACAAAGGCCTTTCTGTATTGGTCGTAGTGATCTTCAAATTAAACTGATCATTAGGAGCTTTCTCGCCTCCGAAATTGTAGAGAGTTTGGAGTAGCTGTGACTTGAGCTTTTCCATAATCTAAAACTTGAAGCAAAGAGTGCAAATACTTGAGGATGAACGCCGAATTCTCTTCTGTACCAATTCCTTTTCTTTTTTATATTACTTTTCTACCAATTCCTAAAGCATTGCGAACTCTCCAAGGGTTCACCTTGTTCAAGGGTGTCGAGCGATTGAAAAGAAAGGGCTTCGTGGGGGGGTTTTTTTTTTCCAAAGGTTTCTGTATTTGGCGTTGGATTCATTGGTTTAGGGTTTTTTGGTTATTTTGTTTTGCTTTTTTTCATTATAATTTGTTTATAAAATTAGAATTTGGGGAGGACATAATAATATAAGAATAGATTAGGGAGATTTAAACAAATCTGGGGAGGTTTCACTAATTATTATTTCATCCCATTTTGTAGGAGCCAATCATATTGTTCGGGGTGCAAAATGGAGCGATATGGTGAGGAGAGAGAATGTGCGCGCACGAGCTTATATATATATATATATATATATATATATATATATACTAGCTTGTAGGCTCGTGCATACGCACCGACTCTTTTGAAAATATTTAGATTTTTTTTAGAAAATTGGTACTACCGTTTTAATTTTCTAACAAGTTGTTTTAAATGAAGTTTTAATTAAATTTTAAAAAACCATTTTTTCAATTGGGAGAGAGATCCTATTTTAATAGGTGAATAATTCATGTTTTAATTAGATATGCTAGATTTTTCCTTTTCAATAGGGGAGGAATTCCTATTTTAATAGGAGAATAATTCCCGCTTTAATTAGAAGTGTTAGAATTTGTTTTAATATGAGATGAATTCCCATTGTAAAAAAAAATATTCTCGTTTTTCAAATATGAGAGAAATTCTCGATTTAATAGGAGATGACATGGAATTTTAATAGTGCTCGAAAAATACCCATTGTGGGAGTTTTAATATTAAGTTATAAATTCGAAATAAGTCGGTGCTTTATCATAGACACTAAAATTGTATGATTTGTAATATGAAATTAGTTTATACAAATCACCTATCTTGTAGCAATTTTTTTTTTATTTGATCAAATATATAATAATTGGACCACTAAAAGTGTTTGATTCGTAATAGGAAATTAGTTTATACAAATCACCTATCTTGTAGCAATTTTTTTTTTATTTGATCAAATATATAAGAATTGGACCACTAAAAGTGTTTGATTCGTAATAGGAAATTACTTTATACAAATCACCTATTTTTTAGCAATTATTTTTTATTTGATTAAATATATAAGAATTGGAAATACACTCAAACTCTCCAAATATAAGAATTAGAAATACACTCAAACTCTCCACAAATGTTTCATGCACATGAGATTAGACTATTAGAAAATACTATCTTTCATATTAAAGTGCTACATAAGATAGATAAAAGACTAACTCTCATATTAAAGTGTCACTAGGAGAGAGAAAATTCTCCTTTAAATGTCTATGCTTTAGTATATAGATAGTAGATGTCTTTAAAACCCCTTCTTACTTTTTAAAAAGTAGTAGATGGGACTTACGAGACTTTTCGCTCCTAACCGTTTAGGAAAAAAAAAATTTCGTTGTGGATGGATACTCCCAAACTCACAACCTAAAAACAGAAGCCCAAAACCTGCACGTATATGGCCGACAAAAATAATGGAATATATAGAATCTTCTAAGCTGGCCGTGAGCCACTAATTAATAACTCGGTCACATGTTTATTTGTGAACCAACGAGAAAACATATATTTTCTCTTCTAAATCTAAATCATAAAACATATTCTTACGTTAAAAAAACAAACTCTTCCTCATTGCCCTCATCGTCGCTGTATTCAAAAGCGAGGGGACAATGGGTTGTATATCAGATGAATTGTTAGGGACATTTTTGCCAATTGTAGTATATTGGTTATATTCCGGTTTTTATATAATGTTGGGATCGTTTGATAATTATCGCTTACATTCAAGGAAAGAAGAAGATGTTAAGAATTTGGTTTCTAAGAAAACGGTTGTTAAAGGTGTTCTTCTTCAACAGACTATTCAAGCTGCTGTTGCAATTGTTTTATTCACGGTATGATTTGTTTTTTGAATGAAATTTAAAGCATATTGATATATTGCATTGTGGCATTGTGTCTTTCTGACGTTGTAAGGGAATTATGAGGAATGATACTATAACACAATGTATTTTTAAGTCTCTATGTTAGTATATAGTATATACTCTATTTATTTGCTAATGTGAAACAATATAGGATTGTATGAAAAATAATTACTAGTGTACCACGACGCGGTGGGAAAAAACGAGCTAGAGGAAACATTATGTTTTGTGTGGTGGGTGTGGATTGGATTGTAGACTAGATAATGCGAGGAATAAAAGGGTAGACATCACAGTTTTTTCCTTTGGTAGTACTCGCTACTTTGGTACCATGGTAAGAAATGAATCACATTAATAGTTTAGGGTTGCAGTATTTTTAAGCCACGAAACTGTATTGTATAAAATTTTGACTCGGTAATCACATTGAGCCAAATACTGGTAAGAGCACATGAACTCAACTATATGGTATTTAATTAACAGGCCTGGTAGTGACCATATGGGTTAAAATGAATTTTCTTTTAATCATGATCAGGTAACAGGAGATGCTGCAGGGGACGCTGCTGCTTTGCAAAATTCTTCCCTTGTGTTGGTGAGGCAGTTCTTAATTGCAATGATTGTATTGGATACATGGCAATATTTCATGCACAGATACATGCATCACAACAAGTTCTTGTACCGGCATATACATTCCCAGCACCACAGGCTTGTTGTCCCGTATGCTTTTGGAGCTCTATACAATCACCCGTTGGAGGGGCTTCTCCTTGACACGATCGGTGGAGCCTTGTCTTTCCTCTTGTCTGGTATGTCGCCTCGAGCTTCCATCTTCTTCTTCTCCTTTGCTACCATCAAAACAGTCGATGACCACTGCGGATTATGGCTTCCTGGAAATTTCTTCCATGTGTTATTTAGAAACAACTCTGCCTATCATGATGTCCATCATCAGCTTTACGGAAGCAAATACAATTTCTCGCAGCCATTCTTTGTTATGTGGGACAAAATTCTTGGAACCTATATGCCTTACTCACTCGAGAAGAGAGTTGGTGGGGGTTTGGAAGTACGGACTGCAAAAGAGCACAAGGGTGATTAACTATTTCGATGGGCATCCAGTTTTTTTTCTAGTTTGTACTATGTTTTTTTTTTTTCAGATTAGTTCATCGTGTAATGTTTGATTCTAATTGTCTGTGCATATGCAAGTCTCTTTGTGTTGTGAATAAAAGACCGCGGAAACAACGTTACCCACAACAAACGGATCAATCCAACACAAAGATTGATCATTCTCAATAGACAAGACTTCAACACCCTCCAAGCAATCTCCCAACACTTCTCAATTTCAAATAACAAGTATATAAAGTAAAACAATTAATGTAAAAGAAGAACAAACCACAAGACGAGATATATCGTGGTTCTAACGAATTTGCCTACGCCCACATCGCGAGTTCCAATCTTTACTAGATGTCCGAGTGCAGATTACAAGTCTCTCAATTCACTCACAAATAATGAACACTCAACTCATAAAGAATTGCTTCTCTTGTAATCTCTCTTTTTTTGGTTTTGGAAAAAGTTAGGTTTTCCAAAACCTTGATTTTGTTTTTATACCAAAAACAAATTTCAAGGACATCGTAGCGAGGCCCACGAAAAAAAATCTGCCTTGGCGCGGTGTGCTCTCTCGGCGCAGTGGCTCTTGTCTCCGTGCTCTTTGAAGCAGTGCGCTCTCTCTAAGCGCCAGGTGGTGCTCTTTGTCTCCGAACTCTCTTGCGCAGCGCTCTCTAAGCGTAGGGGGGCTCTTGACTCAGAGCTCTTGAAGCAGGCGCTCTGAACGTGACATAGAAAAAAAAAACATCCATTTTTCTCTACATTCTCCACTTCGGTGAGGTTTTAACACATAAAACCAAGCCCGAACACATCCAAAGAAGAACACATCCGGTAGGGAACACATCAAAGCAAAGGAAGACTTCGAAATCGGCGCCTGGCGGCTATGCCCACACTGGGGCTCTTTCAAACATGTAGGATTTGGAGCAAGTCCAAACGGTGTTGGAACTTAACTCCGGTGACAACTTTTCACAAGATATCGGCCGGGATTGTCATGGGTGTCCACTTTCTCAAGTGCTACATCACCATCCTCAATGACATCCCAGGTATAAAGTGATAACGGACATCAATATGCTTGGTCCGAAAGCATGATGAACTTGGTTCTTCGCCAAATGAATAGCACTCGACTATCACAATACAAAGCAACACCGTTTCCGCTTCAATGCCCATATCATCTAGAAGACCTCGAAGCCATAGTGCCTCTTTTCATTTGTCTCTCAAGCGCCGCCATATACTCGCCTAGTAGTAGATAGAGAAATCGTAGCAGCATAAACCTCCAACTAACCGGTGCACCATGCATCATAAACACATAACCAGTAGTCGATCGTCATCTATCTAGATCACCTGGATAATCATAATCCACAAACCCACTGACATAACAAGTGCATCCACCATAAGCTAATCCCACATCCAAGGTATCCTTCAAGTACCTTAGTACCCATTTCACTGCCTCCCAATGCTGCTTCCCAGGATTTGCCATATACCTGCTTACAACACTAACTGCCTGTGAAATGTCTGGGCGTGTGCACACCATAACATACATCAAACTACCCACGGCACTTGCATAAGGAACATTAGCCATATGCTTTTGTTCCTCCACCGAACTAGGAGAGAACTTAGCTGAAAGCCTAAAATGCCCAGCTAAAGGTGTAGAAACCGACTTTGCATTCTCCATACCAAATCGTGAAATTACTTTCTGAAGGTATTTCTTCTGAGATACAACTATCCGTCGCTTCTTCCTATCTCTGTCAATCTCCATGCCCAGTATCTTCTTGGCTCCACCTAAGTCTTTCATCTCAAACTCAAAGCTAATTTGAGATTTCAACTTGTCTATCTCCACCATGCTTTTAGAAGCAATAAGCATGTCATCCACATAAAGCAGGAGATAGATGAAGTCATTACCACGAAGCCTTCTAAAGTAGACACAGCAGTCATACTTACCCGGGTGTACTCATGTTGCATCATGAATGTGTCAAAGCGCTTTTGTACCATTGCAGGCGATTGCTTTAACCCATACAAATTGACCGATTCAATTTGCATACATGATCTTCTTTTTCAAGAACAACAAACCCTTCAGGGTTGTCTCATATAGACCTCTTCCTCCGGTCCCCATGCAAGAAAGCGGTTTTCACATCAAGTTGCTCTAACTCCAAGTCGAGTGAGCAACTAAACTCAATAACACACTAATGGAAGTATGTTTGACCACCGGGGAAAAAATACCTCATCAGAGTCGACTCCTTCCTTTACGTGGAGAAACCCTTTGCTACTACTCTTGCCTTGTACCCAGTACTGTCGGACTCAGGAAGGACCTCTTTCTTTCTGAACACCCATTTACTGCCGATAGTCTTTTTACCCTTTGGCAATAAAACTAGGTCCCATGTGTGATTTTTATCAAGAGACTCCATCTCTTGTTGCATAGCAACCAACCAATCTCTGTAATGAGCATCTCTAACAGCTTTCTTGAAACTATCAGGCTCATCATCTTCCATATTCAGTGCATATGCCACTAAATCCACCTGACCATAGTGTTTCATCGGCTTCTCGTGCCCATACTTGTGCACTTCTTTAACTTGTCTCTTTGGCCTGGGGTCACCAATACAAGTTCGCGGATGCTCTTGCTCTTCTTCCTCGTTCTTTGTGTGGTTCCATGATTTGGTACCTCATCATGAACCAACCAGTCATCTGCTGCATCAGACAACTCAAGCTCAGTGGCTTGAACTTCTATAGACTCACCATTCTGCCAAGCTCTTTCTGGCTTACTGAAAGATAACACGGAAGTCTCATCAAACGTAACATCTCTCGACCGGGGAACTTGTGGTCTTCTAGACACCACAATCTGTATCCCTTTACCCCATTTGTGAAGCCTAAGAATATGGCTTTCTTAGCTCTAGGATCTAGCTTGCTCTCCCTCACATGGTAGTAAGCAGTCGATCCAAACACTTCATGAAAAATACTATATCACTGGGTTACATGACCACACCTCATAAGGTGTCTTGCAATCTATAGCCGAACCGGTGACCTATTTATCACGGGTAACACGCCATGGACACCGCATCGCCCAATACTCTTTTGCCTGGGGGCGGCATTAGACAACAAACATCTCGCTCTTTCAAGCAAGGTTCTATTCATCCTCTCTACCATTCCATTCTGCTGAGGCGTGCCCCTGACTGTCCAGTGTCTGATAATTCCATGTTGCGCACAAACTCTTGGAAGGGCCCATAGGTATATTCTGTACCATTGTCAGACCGTAGTGTCTTTATCTTCCTATCTGTGCGATTCTCAACCCTTGCCTTCCACTTCTTAAATGTCTCAAACACTTCATCTTTCGTTTTCATCATATACACCCACACATAGTGGGTATGATCATCAATGAATGAGACATAATAGCGGTTACCTCCTTTTGAAGCCACTCTAGAGGGTCCCCAAACATCCGTATGCACATAGTCAAGGATGCCTGTGGTCGTGTGCTTGCTTGACTTGAACTTGACTCTACACTGCTTCCCATAGACGCAATGCTCACAAAAACCCATACTTGGCTTCTTCAAGTCTTTCAAGAACCCTCGCTTGCACAACTCAGACAAACCCTTTTCACTCATATGCCTTAGTCGCATATGCCACATCTTAGTGCATTCAGAATCATCACTACATGCACCCACTGCTACATCGTCTATCACTGTACTACCCATCAAAGTATACAAGGTTTCGTGTCTTTGACCCTTCATAACTGTTAAAGAGCCACTGACAATCTTTAGGACTCCACCTTCGCCCACAAACTTGTGGCCTTTGGAATCTAAGGTACCAAGAGAAATAAGATTTTTCTTTAGCTCAGGGACATGCCTCACATCAGTTAAAGTCCTCACTATACCATCATGCATCTTAACCCGTATAGTTCCAACTCCTACCGTCTTATAAGCAATGTCATTACCCATCAAAATGGAACCACCATTAATGCTCTCATAAGAAGTAAACCACTTTCTATTCGGGCACATATGGTAGGAACATCCGGAATCAAGAATCCACCTTTCGGCCATATAGTCTTGTGTGGACACACAGAGACTCAACTCGTCCCCTTCAGAGCCTGAAGCATAACTTGCCTCAATTTTTGCCTTACCTTTCTTCTTACCATCTCTCTTGTTCTCTTTCTTCGGGTGAGGACAATTACTTGCGTAATGTCCCCTTTCATCGCAATTGTAGCACTCCACATGTGTTAAAGGCTTCTTTGACTTGGACCTAGACTTCTCATTGCTTGTAGAAGCCTTTTCATACGACCTTCCTCTTGCCACTAGCCCCTGACTTGCATCAATGTTATTCTCTACACGTGTCTTCTTCATCAACTTATAAGAAAGAAGTACACTCTGAACTTCGTCAAGATTGACGTCTTCTCTGTTCATAAATGTAGTCATTAGATGCTCATAGCTTTCTGGCAAGGAGAATATTAAACATGCCGCTTGATTCTCATCATCCATCTTCATACCAACATTCAAATAATCCGCTAGACATCGATGGAATTCACTGACGTGCTCTTGCATTGTTGAACCATCGACCATCATGTACCGATAAAGATGCTTCTTAAGGTACATCTTGTTTGTCATGCTCTTGGTCATATACATAGACTCTAGTTTGAGCCAAATACCGGCAACGATATTTTCTCCCATCACACTATACATGACCTCATTGGCAAGACATAATCGGATTGATGAACAAGCCTGAAGATCGAACTCTTCCCAATCATCATTACTCATACTCGCCGCCTTAGATTTAATCCCCTTTAAAGCCTTGTGTAAACCTTGTTGGATGAGGATGTCCTTTACTTGGACTTGCCAAATCCCAAAGTTATTCTTCCCATTAAACTTCTCTACTTCAAACCTTGCGTTTGACATCTTGGGAGCCATCTTTCAAGTTACACACAATAACCCAAAAAAAAAAATAGTTTCACCTCGGAATTTAATCGAACACCTTGTCTACACAAATTTCGAGCACTAAACTCAAAATCCTAGGTCGTATACCTACGCTCTGATACTAATTGTTGTGAATAAAAAACTGCGAAAACAACGTTACCCACAACAAACGGATCAATCCAACATAAAGATCGATCCTTCTCAATAGACAAGACTTCAACACCCTCCAAGCAATCTCCCAACACTTCTCAATATCAAATAACAAGCATATAAAGTAAAATAATTAATGTAAAAGAAGAACAAACCACAAGGCGAGATATATCGTGGTTTGACGAATTTGCCTACGCCCCACATCGCGAGTTCCAAGCTTTACTAGATGCGGAGTAGCAGATTACAAGTCTCTCAATTCACTCACAAAGAATGAACACTCAACTCACAAAGAATTGCTCTCTTGTAATCTCTTTTTTTTGGTTTTGAAAAAGTTAGGTTTTCCAAAACCTTGATTTTGTTTTTATACCAAAACAAAGTTAGCGATTCTTTGTAAAGCAAAGGCACGAAAAAAAAATCTTTGGCGCGGTGGCTCTTGTCTCTCGGGCTCTCATGCCAGATCGCTCTCTCTAAGCACAGTGGCTTGACTTGACTCGGGCTCTTGGGCGGGTCGCTTCGCTCTGAAGGCGAAGGTGCTCTGAACGTGAAATAGAAAAAAAAGCATCCCTTTTTCTCTACACTTTGTTTACATAGATTTGAAACTTAATTGGAAACCAAAGGTCATTAATAATTACCCTATCTCACCTCATGGAATTGCTTTCAGTTAGCTTCCGCTCTAGTTATGGTGTTTCACAACTTTAGTCTGCTACTAGGAGATTTCTTTATCCACTCGGATATTGTCGACCTTACATTGTTACCTGTTAGGGGATTTGTAGCTAATTTTATTTACAAATCAATATATATTGCTTTTGCCTGGTAAAGTTTGGCGGCAGGGATTCAGCATTTTAAGTCTGTGTTTTACCCTTAAGCCTATCAACTTGTTTGTGGATTTCTTGCTTCATAAAAGTTTATATGTCAATAAAAAGAATTAGAACAAAATCTTCCAGTATTAAATATATTTAAGACACCCAAGAGTCAAAGACCCGCAATTAGTGTAAATCTGATAACTTCTTGGCCTCGGTGAACAATATTACGTTCACCCAGTTGTTACAGTTTCTGCTGTTTAAGGTGGCAAAATATGAAATGGTAAAAGACTTTCACAGCCCGTACCAATAGAGGCAAAACTTCCTGACAGTCTTAGTACAGGATAGTACTTAACGTCCTATGATCAGTGAATGTGGATTTACTGCTCCTGCGTTTAAACATAACTTTCGTAGCTGACGCTCTTCACATGCAAAGAGTAATTTGTAATTTGGTGGCTTATCAATCTAGATTGTAGATAGCCCTGCCTTCCAACTTTTTGTTGCATTCACGTCTTATGTGTACCTTTTCTTTATAGTTTTATCGTGACCCCATCATGCACATGGCTGCTGTCTTCTCCATTGTCCCTTAAATATGCCCTCCATCGTCCCTTCATGTTCTTTGTCTGGGTATTCTGCAATCTTTTGAGAGTGATCACATCTTTTGGGTACGATGATGACATTTTAGCTTTTGGTAAACAGTGCTTAAACACTGTCTTAGTCGTTGGTGACAGTTTTCTATGACAAGCGCCATTGGTTCATAGCATTTTGGATATGTTTACTGCTGGCTTAGTTTCAATTAGTTCTTTAGCATTTTGGAATTGGATCTACCGATATTCATGCTAGACCGAATCTGTGGACTTTTGCTTAACACGCACGATGATAAGGGGAAGTTTGAAATGCCAAAAAAACAACATTGGTCTATAACAAGGTCCTCAGTGATACGTTCAGTACTATCAAACCCCATAGACAGTAGACACCAAGAAACAGTAATAGTGCCCCATGATATGAATCTTTACTAGAAGAGGAGAAGTCCTTATAATCTATAGATAAGGATAGGGGTTGGACAATGGTAGCCACATACAAGAGTTTTTGTCTTAAGTTAGGAGAAGGCCTGGTTTGCTTTGAAAGTTAACTTCAATCATGTTTGGCTGCTCTTCGGATGCTTCTAGTCTGGTACATTTTCAGATGATTTGGTAGATATAAGTTAAAGTTCAGCTTTCTAGGACATCTCATGGTGAGGAACCGAGGATACTTTGGTTCCTTTGGACATAAATTGGGTCCTTTGTCCCTTGTAATTTGGTTTTCTATGTTAAGTGGTAGTGCTTGTGTCCTTGGGTTGTTTCACTTTTAAATGGCAGGATAGATAGGATCGAACTTATGCTACTGCACAACTAGTTGGGTTGCTTTGTGCGATTGATGGCTTTTGCTAGCCCCACATAACCAACAAAGTCTTACATCATGACAAAACCATGCTATCATATGATTCTTATTTTGCCAGTCATACACTGTCCTTAATTAAGGAAAGATTTCACCCCTTCCAAACTCTCTCTGGATAAGGAAGAAGAGAAGAAGAAACTAGGTTTCCTTCCAAACTCTCTCTGGATAAGGAAGAAGAGAAGAAGAAACTAGGTTTGTATTTGGGTGAGTAATTAGATCTAGACGTGAGTCCTGTTCTTATAGAGATCCAGACGGTTCAATTTCGGTCCTGAGCTCGACCCAACACGTCGTGCACGGCTTCGGTCCTGAGCTCGACCCGAACACGTCGTGCACGGCTTAGCTCGGTTCGGTGCGAATGAGCACGAGCGTGTGTGGCTTTGTGTGCGTCCTCCCTCCTAATACAAAAGCATTTGTACCCTAAGGGCACACCCTTATGCTAGAGAAAGTCTTGATATACATACAAGGTAAGTGGTGGCTTACCAATGTGGGACTATCAAAAAAGCACAAAAGTGGAGAGAACACTCAATGTTCTTCTCCTCCACTTTGCACACACATAAGTAGATTGAAATAACTAAAGAGATTCCAACAATCCCTCATTATTTCAAAATACTTATAGTCCCCCACTATTTTGGAATTGAATATAATAGGATATTACAAAAGAAAAGGGTTACAAAGTACCAGAGAGAAACGAAATTGCAATACCTAAGATACTGGTACCTTACGGGCTTAAACCAGTCATAGGGTAACATGTCTTATCTCACGTGAAAGTGGTAGATTTAAAATCTTTGAACCAACATTCCCTTGTAGTATAATAGATGATATGCACCAAAACTGCTTTTTCATTATATGCCAGTTCTGCGATGTTGCGCTTTTTGGCCATGCGCTACTTGTGATTTATGAATGCTCTAGAATACATGCCCAAATATCCATAAGAACCAACCTAGTTCTACACTCATATAGGTGGAATACCATAAAGTATACATTGCAGTTTAAATACACTATCTCATAGTAAAATGGATTATGAAATCCAATAAGAGTAAAATAACTCATCTTTACTCACTCCAATTCTAATTATACAATGTATACAAAATTACTATCTCGCCATAGGGTGGGACGTCTCAAAATGTATCAAGACAACGAGGTGACTTGTTTTTCCCTTTGAACCTACTTCATGAGATTACCAATCACATATAGGTAGGGTTGCCATCAGTGTCACCCTATATCTTAAGCAAAAGTTTCATCCCTTTTAACGTATCAACCACTTGCCTCCTGCGAAGTGGTTTTGTCAAAGGATCAGCCAAATTTAACTCTTACCTCACATAATCTAGAGCCACTACTCCAGATTTCAGCAGCTGTTTTATAGACTTGTGTCTCAGACGTATATGTCTACTTTTCCCATTATATAATTTGTTATTTGCCTTTGCTATTGCGGTCTGACAGTCATAATGCATGGGTATAACTGGAGGTGGTTTTGAGCCAATAGGAAGATCTGCCAAGAGGTTTCTAAGCCACTCAACCTCATCCCATATATGTTTTATCTAAAGCAATAAGCTCGAACTCCATGGTTGAACGACCTATCAAGGTCTGCTTAGAAGATTTCTAAGCGACTGCACCTCCACCAAGAGTAAAAATATAACCACTAGTGAACTTGATATCATGAGAATCAGATATCCAGTTTGCATCACAATAACCTTCTATCACAAGTGGAGTTTGTCTAAAACGTATGCCATAATTCATTGTTCCTCTTAAGTACTTGGCTAGTCTCTCTAAAGCACTCTAATGTTCCTTACTAGGACAACGAGTGTATCTGCTTAACCTGTTAACTACATAAGCAATGTCAGGTCTAGTGCAATTCATCAAGTACATGAGACTACCAAGAATTTGGGCATATTTAGACTGAGAGATACTATGTTGATTATTCTTCTTAAGTTCACTATTTGCCTCATAAGGTGTCAACACAGGCTTATTATCATAATAGTTAAATTTTTTCAAAAATTTCTCAACATAATGCTCTTGTAAAAGCGTATAGCTAGCCATCATTGTTTTTGATAATTTTGACTCCAAGAATCACATCAGCTCCTCTCAAATCCTTCATTTCAAATTGGAGGATAAAAACATCTTGGTGTTTCTCACAACATCAAGGCTAGGACTCATGATTAGTATGTCATCCACATATAGACATATAATCACATATGTATTCACATCAAAAGATTTAAAGTAAATACATTTATCAACATCATTAATTTGATATCCATTAGATATCATTACACTATCAAATTTTTTATGCTATTGTTTAGGCGCTTGTTTCAACCCATATAAGGACTTAACCAATTTGTATACCTTATGCTCATTCCATGGTACTATAGTACCTTCAGGCTTAATCATATATATTTCTTCATCAAGATCACTATTCAAAAATGCAGTTTTTACATCCATTTGATGAATAAATAAATTATGAATAGCAGTTAGAGCCATTAGAACTCTTATAGAAGAAATTTTAGTTATAGGAGCATAAATATCAAAATAGTCAATGCCCTTTTTTTAGAGAATCCCTTGACTACTAATCTAGCCTTATATTTATCAATGGAACCATCCGTTTTCAGTTTCTTTATGAAGATCCAATTGTAAAGTATAGGTTTCGCCCCAAAAGGTAGATCAACTATCTCCCATGTATGATTAGGTATAATCCTATCTCCCATGTATGATTAGGTATAATCGAATCTAGTTCTGAGTTAATTGTATCTTTCCATAAAGGCCCATCTCTAGAACTGATTGCCTCATTATACGTTACAGGATCATCATCAATGAGAAACATGTAAAAGTCATCACCAAAAATTGGGGGATTTTCTATCTCTTTTACTCTTCCGAATTCTTGTTTAGAAATTTCAGGATTTCTTGATTGTTGTTTATTAGAAGCAACCGACCTCTTAATGCCAATTTTCAAAGGAAACATATTCTCAAAAGAAATCAGCATTTTTACTCTCTATAATAGCGTTAGCATCCACAAGGTTATTATCAGATTTTACTACTAAAAATCTATATGCACCACTATTATAAACATAACCAATGAACACACAATTAACAGTTCTAGGTCTCAATTTTCTCTTTTTAGGTTCGTTCACTAGAACCTTTGCAAAACACCCCCACATTTTGAAGTATTTCAGGTTAGGTGCATGACCCTTCCATATTTCATTTGGTGCCTTATCCCCTATTTTCTTGTTGGTATTCTATTATATATATGGCAAACAGATAGAATTGCTTCCCCCCACAAGTTCAAGGGAGCTCCAAAACTAACAAACATAACATTCATCATCTTTTTTAGTGTTATGTTTTTCATTTCTACTACTCCATTAGATTCAGGAGAGTATGGTGGATTAGTATCATGAATTATGCCATTCTTGTCACAAAAGTCCTAGAATGAGTTGGACTCATTCTCCACCCTTGTCATACCGAAGTCTTTTAATTTTACAATTAAGTTGGGTTTCAACTTCAGCTTTGTATTTAAGAAACATCTCACCTGCCCCATGCTTGTTTCTAAGTAAATATACTATGGTGTACTTAGAGAAGTCATCTATGAATGTAATATAATAAAACTTCCCTCTTCTAGACATAGTACTTCTAAATTCACCCAAATCAGTATGAATAAGGGTAAGAAATTCAGTTTTATCTCTAGAAACAAGTCTGCAAGGTTTCTTTGTGGCTTTAGTCTCAGCACATATTTCACATTTATCAGTAGAAAAATAAGAAATATCAAACAATAAACCACATGCTTTCATCCTTTTCATATATTGAACATTCACATGTCCTAATTTATCATGTCATATATTAAAAAAGTCTAGCAAATAAATAGAAACAAATTTATTCTCATTTATAATAATGTTGTCAAGTACATTCGACATGAATATACCACTATTATTACAATAACATTTCCCAACAAAACTCTCATTCTTACTCAGAACAAACTTATCACTTTCAAAAGACACCTTGACACCAGCTTTTCCCAGTAGTGACACAGAACTCAAATTCTAATGAATCTCAGGAATATGGAGAGCGTACATTACTAAGTGAAAGAGGTTTCCCTGAAGTTAACTTCAGAAGAATCTTGCATGTTCCCTCAACAGGAACAGACCTTGAGTCACCTATATAGACTTTTTCATCTTTCACTAGCATATAATATGAGAAGGCTTCAATATCACTACAGATATGGCGGGTAGCACCAAATTCTTCTTCTCAGTGGCCATAAAAACTTGTGACACTACAACAACGATTATGTAATCTCCCTCAACTAAATTAGCGTTGGGGGGATCATCTATCTGTGTCATTTTTGTGTCTGCACTGAAAAACTATGTCATGGTTTACCATAAACATAACAATTTTCATTAACATTACCACTCCTTATAAAAGAAGGGCCTTTGACTTTTAAATTTTTATTTCTTTTGAAGTTTTGCTTCTTAGAGTATTTGTTGGTCTTGGTAGGATTACCCTAAACTATATATTTTAGCTTTTGAATTTCTTAGCCAATACGTCATCCCGAGTCATGTTCTTCTCCTCTATGTAAATGTGAATGATCACATCCTCAAGAGTTATTTGTTTATTTGTGTTTATCCTTCATACTATTTTTATAGTGCTTTCAAGACTCACGGAGTTTTTCAATTAAACATCCAACAATAAAGGGTTTAGGTAAATTAATACCTTCAGTTTTCAGACACTAACTAGCACATGAAAGTCATGGATTTAATTTGAGACGTTACATCTCTATCCTCTCTCATCTGGAACTTAAGAAAATTCCCTACTACATATTTTTGAGTAACAACATCTTTAATTATATATTTCTTGTTCAAACTATCCCATATTTTATGTTCGTTTTTAGATGAACAATAAATATGAAAAATCTTATTAGACAAGGTACTCATAATTGTATGATGACATACCTTGTTACCTTTCATCCAAGCAGCATGATTTCCTTCAAAATCAATAGAACCATGGGTGCAAATTCAGTAAGATACCTCGCATAGTTAAGGACATCTAGTGCTGAGAACACCCTTTCCTTTCTTGAAGTGAGAACCGTTGAAGGATTCAATCTTGGACACATCATGTAAGTTGTGAGCAGTCAGAATAGGAGCAAACATTATACAAATTAGAAGTGACTCCCTTAAAATTGTTAGAACCGGTGTGTGGAAACAATAACAAGTTGAGAATAGAAGGAACAATAGCAACTAAGGCGTGTATGACATGATTAGTGATAAGTATTAAATTGGACTTATTCCAACTCACACTTATATCAATTACCTTACTCTCGATTCATGTTAAAATATAGTTCGAGTAAAGGAATCATCCCATGCCTAACATTGAAGCATTTTTGGTTCACAACTTAGCTAGACTACTCAAGAGAAACCTTAAATGAGAGAAGGCTATAGGTGGAAGTTTTTACACTACACTTTACTTCTTTTAATTATCAGTCACAAAAGTTACTAATAACAAATTTATTCTAAAATGAGTAAAGAAGATAGAAGAGAGAGAAGTGTGGATGATTGATTTACCATGTGATTCAAACTACTATTAATGAAAGACATATTTCAATTGTTGGTTTTTATATTCACTTTGATTCATAGACAAATCAAAGTGAATAATTAAACTTTGATCCCTAGTAGAATTTCTAAATCTCTAAAGAGATTCTACTAACATGAGAGATTAAATTAGCACCTTATCTCTAGAGCACTTCTTCAACCTCTAGTTTGCTTTCCACTTCTAATTATTTTGTAATTGAAGTAAAAATCAAACTTGTTAAATTTTTAGCAATTGAGTTATATCTTCATTAGTAGAGTTATCCTCACATGGGTTTATCTAACCCTCCACAAGGGATGAGTTAGCTCATGGTGAGATAACTACAACTAATGAAAATGAAGAAGAAGAAGAAAAAGAAGAGAGTGAAGGGCTACAAGGCCACAAATCACAAGTAAATTGGCAAGTTTATTTAGAGCACCACCCCTCCTATTTATAGTTTCAAAGGAGTTAAATGGGTGGCCAAGATTACATCTTACATTTTCAATCCAAAGGTTACAAATTAATCTACTTTTATAATAGAATTTATTTAATATAAGTGGAGAAAATGGGTGAATAGTCATTCCCATTACAAAATAAATAATTAGGAGTGGTTTGTGCATGTATTTAAGTAGAGAAAGTGGGTGATTACATAAGCTTCCACTTAATGACATCATGATGAATAGTAATTAGATTTTTACTTTGTCTTGGTTCGGACCTGTTTTAATTTTGAGTCTAGTAAATTGATAGAACCTATATACCATTGTGTAGAGCTTGTTGCGCTGATCGTTTTGACTAGTCACACACCCAAAACGGAGTTCAAAGTCAAAAGATATGATTTTCTGAAGTTTCGCTGACTTTTCTGCAAGATTTGACTAGGGTTGACCCGGAATTGACTATTTTGACCAGGCTTCATGGGGTTGATTTAAGCTTCCAATGGGCTTCTTTTGGACTTGATAAAAAGGCTTTGTTTCCAATTAGCATATTCACCTTGTTTCCATGCCAAAATGCCGGTTTTGTTGAAATTTCATCGTTTACGTGTCGAAACCTGCAAAAGCGTGGAAATACAATTAATTTTCATTTATTACACACATAATTAACCAATATATAATGTCTCTATGAGGTTTATATTATAGTTTTGGGTGCTTATCAATCAGCTCCCAAATGTGCGTTTTATTACCCCTATATTACTGCATTACAGCCTGTATTACGCTTAACGAAAAGACAACTAATAGCTTTTATTGCCTTTTTTAGGTTATGGAGTATTTCAGACCACTTATCATAAAAACTGCGTCTAAGCACCAAAAAGAGCCTTAATCACGCTTATTATGAAGACCAGAAGCTGCTATGGAAAAATGCTAAAAAAGTCAAAGTCAAAGGTCAAGGTCAAAGGTTAAAGTCCTCAACTTAGAAGACCAGAGATGGAGTCCCTTATCTCAAAATATAACATTCTCCCAAAATCTACCTTGGTCAAGAAGAAATAAAAAAAGCAAAAGCAAAAGTGAAGGGTGAGGTGTCTCATTTGCAATGGATAAGGGCAAATATGTAAAATGCAAAAGTAGGGGTATATAATCCAAAAGTTAGGGAGAGAGAAAGTATCCATTATCTTAGAATCCAAACCATTTGGTTTGTTTAATTTCTTGTCTAGTTTTTCAATTCAAGTTTTTACTTTATTGTTCTTCATTTCCTTTTAATTAAAACTTGTTATTTTCCTTTGTTCTTATTTCAATCTTCAATCTTATCTTGTTGTTCTTATTTCAATCTTCAATCAATCTTTCTTTCAATGTTTTTATGTCATTTCAATACCAACAATTAAAGCTTTCATGTTTTCATTAGTGATAGAGATTTAACCAACCTAAATTAACAGACTAATTAAATCCTATTTTACTTATAATAATACTCACAAGCGCACGAGGTCTATTGTAGTAGGTGTGCAAATACGAGGTCGATCCCACAGACAATGCGTGTTGGGTACAATTAAATATTAAAATATTACTTAACCTAATCCGAACTATAATGGTTTGTAGGAATAGTAATTATTAACTAAAACTAGTTAAACTATGCAAATAATAATACTTATATGAAATACTATTAATGGAGAGAATACTAAGGCATTCGAATCCACCCTAGACCGTTGTAGGTTATCTTAGTTCAACTAATTTAATGTTCTCTTTTAATTACAAGTAGCACGAGGGAAAGGTAACCCTAGCTTGCTCGAAGATGTGAACGTTGAGCTCTTATATAAATCTATATATTGGTTTGATTGAATTTCAACAAACGAGAATATAAACTCCTAGCGAAAATCATCTTCTTACAGCACGACTTCTCACAAGTTTACGTAAACGATAAACACGATGCTTTGATAAGAATAGAATATTAATCCAACTATTAACTAGTCAAGTCATGGCATAACATGCAAGATATAATCAATGAAGGTAAGCCACTAATATCAATATGAAACCAATCAATGAATCTTTAAGTTCCGAGAACAATGAATCAATTAAACATTATAAACCTACGCAAGTCTAGGGCTTCCTCTAAGCCCTAGCTTGGAATTTAGCTACACATAATATTAATTAGACACAAACTATAATAAGGGATAGATAAACTCATGTAGAAAGTGAATTCTTTTATTCCTTGCTTCAAGCTTCTGCCTTTTTCTTCGACTCCTGTGTTGCTCCAAACCTCAACCTCACTCAAGATATCACCTGTTTATACCGTGGGTTGAGTCTCTCTCTAGTTCTCTCTACTCTACTTTCGAGCTTTCTCTCTTCTTCTTCTCTTTCTCTCTTCCTGTTCTCTAGTTCGATGTTCTAGAGAGGCTGTTGTGTTCTCTTTCGTATATATAGAGATGGATTAGGGCATACAAGCTTTGGAACTACTTAAGAAAGCTTCATTTCCGTGTTTTAATCCCTTTTGGAACTATCCAAATCGAGTTGAAGCTGTGTAGGAAAGCTGCGAAGGGTGCTATGAAAACACTGTAATTCTGACAAATTTCGAAGAGGGCGCGGGTCGCGCTCTAACATAGGCTTCTTAGGGCGCTTCTAACCTCTTGACAACAGTACCTCAACTTTTCATAGTAGCTTTATTTTATCTCCTTCATGTTATTCCCCACCTTGTTTCATGAATTCTCTATAGATTCAAGTCGTGAGGATCTTATAACCCCGTAAAGTCCTCAGTCTTAACCCTTTTCGTCGTATTCACGTCAATTCCTGCAAAACCAGTGAAACAGACTAATCAAAGGAACTTATACTAATTAACTAGACAATATAATATAAATATGGGCATAAATGCGTTGCAATTATGCGCTTATCAATTAGCTTAAAACCAATATAATCTATACCAAGAGTCTACCTTTCTTCTTCACAACTCCCACACTCAAACTCTAAACAATTTAGGATGGACCTCACTTCTAAACAAACTCTTTTGAAGTTGCACACCACATACGCAAAGTCAAATGGCACTGCCGTCATGGATTGAAGGAGCAAGAGTGCTTGGTTGAGAATCTAAGAAGGAAGCATCATATTCATCTTTCCATTTATATATTTTTTTTCAATTTTTTGTCATTTTATTTTGTTGTTTTTCAGTACTGATCTACTTTCTTGCAAATCAAGGTGCGGGACCAACAAGCTAGAGAGGAGCTGAGGATACAGCCAAAGGACGACCCAACTTCACCGGTGCCGGCAAGCGACCGCGAGCTTGCTAGGGGGTGATCGTAGGGGTGATAAAAGGGTCGGGCCGGGCTAGCCCGACCCTCAAACCATAAAAGCCCTCATGATTGAGGGCCGGGTCAGCCCGCCCCTATTTGATATTGAGGGCCGGGTCGAGTAGGGTCAAGCATGAAAACTCAAGCCCTTAACCCGCCCCTCGGCCCTCATTTTTTAGGGCCAAATGAGGGCCGGGTCGGGCCCGGTCTAATTATACTTCACTAGTTTACTATTTTTTTTTTTTTTTTTTTTTTTTTTTTTTGTAATTGATTTAATGATATGTATATAAGTATACAAAACTAATTCTTATATCTTTAGAAAAACAATAGATAGAGATGGTGGAAGAGATGATATTCTTAAAATATCTACATTTTTAATACTTAACTATGTTGTTAGGTTGGATTTGCTTTATGTATGACTTATATACATATCATTAAATCAATTACAAAAATGCATATATTATATTATGTTATAATTTATCCCCTATTGAAAACTAATTTAATAATTTTTTTTATACAATTTAGATAATTATAGTATAATACATAAATATAATGTAAAATAACAAGAAAATATGGTTTTCTTTTGGGGTTTACACAAATATATAGTATAATACATAAATTATCACATTTATTTTGGGTTTACACAAAATAATCATAATTCACTTTTCTTTTTATATTTGAACTCTTTTACTCAAATTACAAAATACCTCATATGATATGTGGTAAACTACTATTATTAAACATCATTTGTAGTGAAAATATTTAGTTCAAATAGGGATAATTGTGGTACCTTACATATATAATGTAAAAAAATAAAATATATCTTATCGAAAAAAAAAATACTGAGGGCCAAGTGAGGGCTTGGAAGGGCCAAATGCGGGCCGGGCCTATGCTCCAGAACCTAGACCCTAGCCCGCCCCTAACAAGCATGAGGGCCGGGCCAGCCCGCCCCTCAAATCTGTGAGGGCCAACTTTTGAGGGTTTTGACGCGCATTTTTGAGGGCCGGGTTGAGGGCCTGAGGGCCAAATTATCACCCCTAAGTGATCGCCTAGTCACCTCCAGACATGTGGGTCTAGTTTTTTGGCATCTCAGTTGGTTTTTGATGAATAGTTGCACTCCGATCCCAGATTTTGTAATAGAGTAGGATAAATTAGTGGAACTTGTTTATAATAGTTAGAGATAAAAAAAAACGAAAAAAATTAGGAAAAATTAGTTTTTGATTGATTCCTTATGATGAGCATGAGTCAAACTTGGTTTAAGTTATATACTTACCAACTTATTAGAGTTTTAATTGCCTTGGGAAGTTCAAGTGTGTGAGGCAAGTTGTGAATCATAGCTCACACACTTTGAATCAACTTGGTAATCAACACTTTAAGTCCATTTGACTCTAGTTAATTAATTAGATTAGTAAAATATTAGTTTAGTTTTAAGTTTGGGCCCTTGAAGACAAAGTTGTATAAATAAAAATCCAACTTGTGGGCTTTTTAAGTGGGCCTTTATTGTAACTTAAAATAGGGTAAAACTCGAAAGGTTGGGCCTGATTCTCAGATCACGCGTCAACCGTCATCGCCTTTTCCTCAAGCACTATGTAAGCACGGCTTGAGAGGTAAATCCTAAACCTCTTCGAAGCCCAAGTAAGAGGATATTTTGTGTGTTCAAGCATCCTTACGTGATTGTTTGAAATTTAATTTCTACACTGCAATTTATATTCGCGTATAAGGCTAAACCCGAGCCACATAACAACCATTAGAAAGTCATTCCTCAATGTAGGTAAGGACGTTGCTTGATTCTTGAAGTCCTAGACCAAAAAAATGAATTAAAATCAATCAACTAGAACCCAAAGTAGTCACGCTCCTCCAGAAATGACAAAAATATAGCCACGAGAATTTAGAGTAATCAGTTACCAGATTCCGGTGGACCAACTACCTTCCTCACTCCCCTCCTCCATATTCATCGTGAGTGAGATTCTTGGTAGCGCACCACTTGGTGAAGTGACTGCCTACTCTTCTGAGACGTGTAGTAGAGCCATCCTAGTCTCGCACCCAATTGTTCCTCTGAACAGGGCATAGTAAAATATAGACCAAAAACAAAGTTTTCAAAACTCCATACTTGCAAAAATGAATTTCAAATTCTTGAGCATACATTGCACCGTTTGCGCATGTTAGGATAGTTTTGGGGTCTTGCTAAAAGTGTATGATACTGCGTTCAGGCACTTCTAGTATTAGCAAGAATAAAACTTACTCATGTAGGAGAGCTCGTTGCCTTAGACAATCTCCTGTTTCTAGTCCTCCATCTTATAAGATGGCTGATGAAGTAGTGCAAGCTGAAGAGCCTTGATCTCTCAAACTTCTACACACCGTTGCAAGATGGGCCTCCATCTTGTATACGACTAATCACGAGCGATTTTTGCATTCCACCGAACGTGTTCAATCTTCTACCCATCTTCCACGGGTTAGAACACAATTTACCGTACGAGCATCTACACCGTATACATGAAGTATGTAATACTTTTCATCATCCAGGCGTCACCGACGATCAGGTTAAGCTACGAGTGTTTCCTTTCACTCTAGCTGGTAAGAGTAACACTTGGCTTCTTTCACAGAAGGTCGACTCTTTCGATACATGGGAAAATGTTGGGTTCACCTTCATGAAGAAATACTTTTCGCCGAATAAAACAAAAGAGATAAGAAGCAAGATACAGTTCTTCAGACAGAGTCTGAATGAGACATTTTTCAAAGCATGGGATAGATTCTCTGACCTACTCCATTCATGTCCTCACCATAAACTAGAAAAATCCACTTTTGTCCAATGTTTCTTCAAAGGCCTTCTCTCATAACAACCCTCGACATCATGAGTAATGGTAATTTTTTGGATAGAGGTGCAACTAAAGCCTTAACCTTTCTTGAAAACCAAGCTGAAAAGAGTACCCATTGGGGCGACATAAATAATTCCAAAGCAGCCCAACCCAGTACATCTAAGGTGGGGTATTTTTGAGGTGAAATCAGATCCAGAAATCAAAACCTTAATTGAAACCCTCACAAGAAAGATAGATGCCCTCACAACCAAACAAAAAGACGAAACCCCTCATCCTGTCATGAACGTAAATACCTCACCATGCAATTTCTGTCTAAGCTTAAATCATATAGATGCCACATGTCCCTTGATCACAAACCTATTATCACTTCAGCCAGAAGAAGTATGTGCTTTCAATGTACCAAATGCACCATGGAGATAACATCCAAACTTCATATGGACCAACATTCCACAAAACCAAACACCACCAGGTTTCAACAAACCAACAAATACATTCAGGCAAGGACAAGGACAAAGTACCTATAACAATCAGAACAGAGCATTGGTTCCATCTCAGTTTAACCAAAAAAGCCCACCTATCAACAACCAAAGAGACCTAGTTCCCATTACACTATCAACTAGTGTCCAAACATATAAGCCCACCGAAATAATGATATATGTCATGCAACAGCAAACCCAAATTCTAGCATCCATGCAACAATCTTTGAACTTGTTAGCCCAAGATAAAATCTAGAAAGGTGTGCTCCCAGGTTAAGCTATTCCTAATCCTAAACCAACAAACACAGCCTTTGAAGCAACAAGTGACGTGAACGAAGCTGGAGTGCTAAAAACTCTTTCTTAAAGATCCCATATACGAGGATTGACTCCTTTTTTTCGATGTATTCCTTTCCTATTCCATTCCATCTTTTACTTTAAAAGGATACATCAATAAGGTAACGGGCCTCTCCACTTGGAGGGTGTGGTTGTAAGTGCCGGAGCCTTAGTCCACAGTATATCTCGCATATTCTTTGTAAAACATTTTTTACTTGTCGTTGGAGTAAGTGTGAACCTGTGGAGTGAGTATACAATTTTTCTTTTCTTTATTTTACATTTCTTTTTCAAAAATGTTTGTTTTCTTTGTGTTGTTAATGATAGATTCTCGATACATCAATAGTTAAGTGAATTTTCAAAATGGGTGATGGATTTTACACAGACCAACTCCTAGAACAACACAATCTAGGGGTGGTTTGAGATCAGCTTTGCTTACTAAGGGTCGCCTATATCACCGAGCTATTCGCCAGGGTCAGGACATTCCATGTCTTGCACAGTAAATTCTTCAACTCGTGTAGCTGAAGCTCTGTCTGTCTTGATTGGGTTCGCCACAGAGCCGACACGAAAGTTGCCTAAAATTATCTGTTATGATTTGTTTTCAAGTAGTAGTATCTAGAATCACAGTTTTTGAATACAAATTTCTTAAAACATCTCTCCATAGTTTTCAAAATTAGAGGATATAAAAATAAAAATTATATGCCCAGAGTAAACAAAATGATACCGGATTAACGTATAATTTTATCTTCTTGACAAAACCTCTATATAAATAGAGATATATTTTGAATGAGAAAAAAAAAAAAAAAAAAAAAAAAAAAATGAGGCGTCTCTAAACGAGAATTAAACAAATAGAATAACCCCAATTGATACTATTCTCTGTTTAATTCTATCTGTTACCTCCATCTCTCTATTTTGTCTCGAGAATCTAACGTTAAAAGGCTCAAAAAATTTCAAATTTTCAAAATTTTACTTTCTTAAAAATCTTTCCCTTCTCGTTTAAATATTTTCCCCTTCTAAATCTCTCTTGTTTCTGAATTTTTTTTCAAAAATGTCTTTTGTAGCAAACAAAAACCCTCCACCTAGCAAGACTAGATGGATCAGTTTCAATAATCGTGTACAAACACTTTCTAGAGAATTGTAACTTAAGATATTGACATATATACCGAAAATCATTTTTGGTTTAGGTAAGAGTTCATACGCACGTAAGAGACGAGCTATGAGAGAAGGCTGGTGCTTGAACTGTCAAACACCAACTTGCCCCGGTCTTCAACCTCATAATAATTCTATTTATAAAGTTTACATGTGTTACCCTCCAGTGCATTACGCTCGATCTAAGGGAGTAATCCAGCCATCTGGTTGGGATTGACTCAAGTTTTCAAAAACTTCTAAGTCTTGGGGATCTGACTTAAAACGACCCACATTTTTAAAATTTTAGTCAAACTTATTCAAAATCCAAAAAAATTAATTAATTTTTCCTTCTGTTATATGTACATATTTTCCTACAGTTCCTTTACAGTTCTTTCCATCATCTATTTTTCATCCACTGTTGGATTTGAGTGTACCTTATACCATTATGTTGCATTTTCAATGCTAATCGGTTTGGTATCTCACTGATCAAAATCGGACGAGTAACGAAGTGCGGATTGAATCTTGAAGTTGGCAAGGCACTGAGGACAAGATCGGAATTTCTTAATTTTATTTGGGTTTGGGCCAAAATTTCAATTTCATTAAAGAGGCACATGCCATCAACCCATTTAACCCACACGACCGTCTAACTTCCCTTTTTCTTCCTCACAAAATCCCCAACCCTAGCCGTCCACACCAGCTCGCGACCGCACCTTCTTAACTCGCGACCTCACCACAACACACCACCACTCCAAATTTTTACAGTCTGGCCCATTTTCAACCCCCATTCCAACTCAAAACCCAATTTTATCAATCCCTACTCTAAATGGCTCGAGTTATTAAAATCGTGCCGAAGCAAATTTTTCAAAACCT
This sequence comes from Coptis chinensis, assembly GCF_015680905.1. Taxonomy (NCBI): domain Eukaryota; kingdom Viridiplantae; phylum Streptophyta; class Magnoliopsida; order Ranunculales; family Ranunculaceae; genus Coptis; species Coptis chinensis. Next base: position 17,125,552 of record NC_141456.1, on the reverse strand, counting down.
CTTCAATTCCGATCTATTTGAAGCGCACTTCAAGGCTGAGATTAGAAGAAAATGATGGGAACCCTTGGCTTTGTTGGAAGGTGCGGCTTATTCTCCCTCTCTTACTCTTTCGTTTTATAACTGCATGCTTAGAGGAGAGGATGACCGCATCATGGTTGTCAAGGATGGCCGCTCGCTGGAGCTCACCAAGGAGGTGGTGAGTGGAGTTCTGGGGATTCCTCTGAAGGCTTATGTTTAGACGGAACAGTCCCTAGATAGTAAGACCATCGATGTGATGATGGTAGAGACACTTCTCGAGGGGGTTAAAAACCCCAAGTCTTACTGCGCGTTTTAGAGTTCACTATGAAGGAACTAGTTGGCAATATCTCAGTGGACAGCCTACAGCCTACTAGGCTCAGCCAAGCCTTCGGATATAGGTAAGGCGATGCTTCATCTTTTATGGATTCTTCAAGAGCAGAAGAACAGCTTCTGCATTGTCATTTTTCTCTTTGAGCAACTCTGCAAACCGAAGAAGTCAACCGCCCCTCTACCAGTGCTGGTCACCAGGATCATGCAGCACTGGGGTTTCAAGCCCACAGACGCCCTAGTGGAGGTCAAGGACGCTACCACAGGTCCTATCTATGCCCACTGCATCCAGAAGTTATGTCTTCCACCTGAAGCCAGAGCCGCTGAGCAAGCACGCCCGACTGAGAAGGTGGATTACTTCGCTGAAGATGTCACTCGACAGTTCACTTAGCCCATGGACGGAATTCATTTCCTCCATGGAGGCCAAAGGATTCTGCATGCGTATCTCCACCAGCTCAGGGAAACTCAAGGGAACATTATAGCGGAATAACGGACCATCAAAGAGGAGCAACGGTCCTTCTAGCAGGAGCAGCGACATTTTCAGCACAATGTCACTAGAACACTGCAGAGCATCAAAGACACGCTTCCATGTAGTGATAGACATGCTAGGTCCCGATGTCAACAAGGAGAAGGATCTTCTAGACGTCGGGACGAGTCACGCACGGATTCTGACTAGGATTCTCCCTAATGTCCGTATAGTTGGATTTATTTATTTTTCTATTTCTTTTTTTAACGTATATGACGTAGTATAAGTTTAATTATATACTTAATATTATCTGCTTGTTTTATTTTGCTTTTCTTGTGGAAATTGGTATATGAGTAGAAGATAAAACAGATACATTATGTCAAAATTTTCCATTTTTCTTTCATGCATGTTTTCAAAAATATAAAAACCCAAAAAGATTTTATAGTAGAATAAATATCCCTAATATAATAAACCATATATTTCTCGTTCTATATCAAACAACTCATGCCCCAAACTTATTTGTGAGTGGCGTATTTTCATCATGAAGAACAAAATACAGGTGTCTCGCCGTTTTTGCTCATGTTTCTATGGTAATCTCTTTCCTTCATCTCTTCATACTTTGAGGACAAAACATAGTTCTATTTGGGGGTGATATAGTAACATTTTGCAAAAACTAGACATTTTCTATATAGTAGATATAATAGTATATTTCTTTCTTTCTAAATTTTTTTTGAAAAAGACCAAAAATACTTTTCCGTTTAGTATTAAAAAGTCTTATTTCCTTTTTCTATGATGAATAAAAAGTTTAGAAGTCTTATTATAGTAATAGAGTAAGGACTTGTTCTCCGTACTTAGACTAATATACGTATAATAGTTTCTGTATCTTTTCATGAATGACATGCATCAGTATTTGTTTGTATATATTAGTGAGTTTATGAAGCCAAGGTTATAGCAATTAAGTTCCATATCCTGTGAGATCGAATCTAGCCAAAAGCCTCATCTGAATGATTATTGAGTGATGACACAAAAGATGTCCGGATAGAAAGACCATACGTCCACTTGCTTGATCACCATACCATATCCTAAGAGAGAATTTAGACCATTTTTGGATCGATATAGCCAAATAAATGTTAAAAATCTAAAAAGATAGTTTTCCTATAGTTACCCCTCTTGAGCCTTCACCCTTTCTAAAAACCTTTTTATTCTTCATAAAAAATTCCTAACCCATTACAACACACAATAAAAAGCTTACCTAGCTGGCAAGTTAAGAACTGGATGGATATCAGAAAAAGAGAAGAGAAGACCTCATACAAAAACAGAACAGTTATTTTCTTCAAAAAGAAAGATAAGAAATGAAAGACCCATAAAAAACCAAAACTCCAAAAAAATCAAAGGAGTCGAAAAAAATCGAATCTCCCAAAAGTTCAAAATCAAAAGGAGACGATATCAGAAATAAAAGCAAAGTTAGAACTTCGAACAAAATCATATGGAGTCACAAAGCCAAAGGGCTAAAAGAATGTATCACAATTCAGAAGCAAAATAACAAAACGAGGTTCTTCTCTGGTTACAAGTATCTTGAAGACCAAAATTTTCAACTTATCAAATTTTGTTTTTCCCTTCATTTTTCTTTCTAAACCATCACCCTACCCCCGTAACTCCTAATAAAAGACCTCTAGCTCGATTAGGAATAGGATGGTGTGATAGTAAGTTGCAAGTGTGATCAATCGACCCCGATTTCTTTGGACGTCATTTGAGTATGCGAGGAATATAAGTGCCCACTGCACTTGAGAGAATGAACCTTGAGTGAATCTATCAGAGAGTTGTGATTGTAACACCCCCCCTGTGAGAACCCACCTTAAGGACGCTCTCCAAAAGCCTCGGAAACAACTCTGCTTTTGCATTTCATTGCTCATGTTTTGCACATTTATCTTTAGATGATTAAATTACTGTATATATGTTATTCTAAATTCAAAGGAGCTTGTCCTTAATCACCGCTAATGAGATGTATGAACTTCTGCGAATAAATAAGGAAACAATACCCTTTGTACTAAATAGAAGAAGTTTGTGAGTACCTTTACTGAAAAACTCTCACGAGGCTTAAAGCTGGTCCACTATGGAATTCCTAATGGTTTAAGGTTTTGTTACATATAGTCAATGCAATCACACTCTGCGAAACGAGATTAGTATAATTTATAATAAATCACTCATTTGTGATCTTAGTTTTTTTTCTCATCCTTACTTGAGGACAAGCAAGATGTTATTTGGGGGTTGTGATCAGCTCCCAAATGTGCATTTTATTACCCTTATATTACTGCATTACAGCCCGTACTACGCTTAATGAAAAGACAACTTATAGCTTTTATTGTCTTTTTCAGGTTATGGAGTATTTCAGACCACTTATCATAAAAGTTGGGTCTTAGTACAAAAAAGAGCCTTAATCACGCTTATTATGAAGTCCAGAAGCTGCTATGGAAAAGTGCTAAAAAAGTCAAAGTCAACGGTCAAAGGTCAAAGCCCTCAACTTAGATGACCAGAGGTGGAGGCCCTTATCTCAAAATATGACATTATCTCAAAACCTACCTTGGTTAAGAAGAAATCAAAAAGCAAAAGAAAAAGCAAAAGCAAAAGTAAAGTGTAAGGTGTCTCATTTGTAATGGAGAAGGACAAATCTGTGAAATGCAAAAGTAGGGGTATATAATCTAAAAGTTAGGGAGAGAGAAAGCATCCATTGTCTTAGGATCCAAACCATTTGGTTTGTTTAATTTCTTGTCTAGTTTTTTAATTCAAGTTTTTTACTTTATTGTTCTTCATTTCCTTATAATTAAAACTTATTATTTTCCTTTGTTCTTATTTCAATCTTCAATCTTATCTTGTTGTTCTTATTTCAATATTCAATCAATCTTTCTTTCAATGTTTTTATGTCATTTCAATACCAACAACTAAAGCTTTCATATTTTCATTAGGCTTAAAACCAATCTAATATATACCAAGAGTCTACCTTTTTTCTTCATAACTCCCACACTCAAACTCTAAATAATTTAGGATGGACCTCACTTCTAAACAAACTCTTTTGAAGTTGCACACCACATACTCAAAGTCATGACACTGTCTTTAAGGAAAGATTTTGCCCCTTCCAATAGTGCAGAAAGGCTACAGTGGCGACCTGTTTTTGGGGGAATTGGCCAAGCCCAAGCCCAAGCCTGAACCCGATGCGACTCGGTGTGGATGGGTGTGTGTGGTTTTGTGTGCATCCTCCCTCCTAACACAAAAGCCTCTGTACCCTAAGGGCACACCCTTATGCTAGAGAAAGTCTTGATATACATACAAGGTTAGTGGTGGCTTACCAATGTGGGATTATCAAGAGAGCACAAAAGTGGAGAGAACACTCAATGTTCTTCTCCTCCACTTTGCACGCACATAAGTAGATTGAAATAACTAAAGAGATTCCAACACACACATGTTCCTAGTTCTCACTGCTCTTATCAATGTTCCCTAGCCTTCTTGAAAATCCAAATTCAGTTTGAAGGATTCTTAATTGGTGTCAGCAGGTAGCATTAGCCTTCTTGTTGCGTGTGCATTTCATGGCAGTCCGCTTCATCTTTCTTTTACCACTTCTATATATCAGGAGTTCAGGACCTTCATCTGCCCCCAAGTATTTTGTCTATCTTTTAATTTACAACTTTGTTCTGCTGAAAAGGTTTAATTCTTTTGGTCTAAGGTGCACGACGAGATGAGGTGTAGGGGTAATATTCAGCCAGTATCCTAAAGACACGTGATAGAGTGAGATTACACCGAAGGATCATTATTAGAAAGAGAATATAGCATAAGATAATGGCTCTAGAACTAATTTGGTAAGTTCTGGTCAATTCCTATGAGTTCAGGACAATTCCTTTAGTTTGACTAGTCAGTTCTGCGAAGTAGTTCGGGAACTAGGCAGGTCAGTTTCGGAATTGGTCCAGAACTGGATGATGACCTTGTACAGCTGTATTTCAGTATTAGAAGGACTCTTGGACGTGTTTAGAATATGTGTTCCATTTATAGCAGACTTCTAGGTCTAAAGGCTTATTATGGAAACCTAGTCCAACTATGTCTCCTTCTATGTGATAACTTCTTTTCTGATGTTGATTCTATCTGGACAAGAAAAGAGGAAACACTAGCGAGAGGATGGTTTCTTGGTAGTCAAGGAAACCTTATTCTAGAGCCTTCCATAAGTCACTATATATAGGAGACAGCAGTATGGGAATAGAGGATGGATCCCTAATGGCCAAGATATAGAGGCGCTTTCTGGAGGCCGATTTCTGGTCATTTCTTCTTCCCCACTCAGAATGCTATTCAGCCGCATAAAGAACTACGGCAGACTTGATTCCTGAAAAAAGATACGTAGGCAGCCACTTCGTGGTTCAGTCCATATTATCAAATACTCTTATTGGTTTCGGTAGATACGCTTTGAACTAGAACACGGTGTGAAGACATCAGCATAGGATTGTGGGAACCTAGAAAAACCCCCACATGAGGGATACACCTTTCGGGCATTTATGTATAGATGGGAGAACATTTTGTTATGTTTTGAGGAACTGTTGCTTTGTAGTTTCATTTACCCTTTTTTTCTTTTTCTTTTACCTTTTCCTTTTGCTTTCATCTTTAGACTAGCAGGACACCTAATCCTCCTGTCTTTTGATTGGTCTCTAATTCTCTATGGTAATAACTTCTATTTACTTGATTTAAAATAGGATCTTTACTGTGCTTAAAGAAATTTGTATATTCTGTTTGGTAAGTATCGATCATATTGCTTCATTTTCTCCACCGAGATGGATTTCAATTTCGATATTTTAATTTAGTACCAGAGGAGTAGATATAATAGGTTTAGAACGGTATTTTGTAGATTGTCTTAAATTCTTAATCCTACTTGTCCCGAATCATACTCTGACATAACTCTAGTCTCTAGTTGTAGAGTTGGTCTTTCAGTTTTAGCGCCTAAAACTGAACTGCGGTGTGCATACATAAATCATGTAAGCAACTGATATTTCATGAATAATGCAAGAAGAAAATTTTGATCTGGGTAATTTAGTTAAGTCTATATATAAAAACATAAATCTAGTAAAAAGAACACAACGCTCAAAAGATTATTAAAAAGGTTTTCCACTTTGCCACCCTTCAGTAAGTAGCCAGGAACATCGAGGCATCTCCAGATACCAGAAAGGCATTTCTGTCGATGTTGGGGTTGGCCTTTCAGTACCTACGGTACCTATCTCTCCTTCACTGCTGGGAGACATTCCCCGCAATTGTTGATGCTTTATTTAATCATAAAATAAACATGTAACCATAGATATCTTGCATTGATCGTGAAGAAGACCAATCTGTAGTGTGCATAAAGAGATTTAGAAGCTTGAGCAGGATCTGTCAGGTGATTGAGCATGTATGGGAAGCATGTAGCCTAATTGCAGAATTGATATCTCTGGTCGCAGTCTCAGTTTAGAATTTTGTTATGCTTATCAAGATGTCGGTCTAATGACACTATACGCTTCCCCTGCCACTTTCACTGCCTTTTGACTCCTACAACCCAAAAATGCATTAGGATGGCTTCTTTGCACCTTTCCTGAAGTTTTAGCTGCTGCGGTTTCACCAGTAGTTTTGGTAGGAGGAGCGCTCTCTGCCTCCGGTGTTCGTTCATAATTTGGTGTTGTGGGAAAATTCACAGCACTAGCCGTGACTACACTCCAGTCAACACTTGCTTCGCTTGGTTCATAAAATGTGTTTGTTGCACAGGCTGACATGAAATCAGAATCCTGGCGCCTGAAAAATGGATGGACATCTTCTGAGATATTATTTATCTCGAATAAGTCTGAACTGGTGTCGCTTTCGTCATCTTGCATCAGGCTGCTTGCAGATGTTGCTGGAATGTCCTTAGCTTCCCATTCACACATTGGCAACCTCCTATCAAGGCTCATTGTCTTGCTAACCTTGTCTACGATAGGGGACCCAAACACTTCCAATGACTTCCGTGCATCTCCTTTCTCCAAATCTCCACACTGTCTTTCAAGGATTAGATTTGCCGTTTTAGAATTTGAAACTGTGAAAACAAAGTTCTCATTATTTTGTAAACCAAGTTCGGGGATATCATCCCTTAGGCAGAGAGTACTCCCTTCCATCTCAGACTGTATAGTTCCATTTGTAGTAACCGCGTAGCTTTTCATCTGGACAGATGCTTCCATGAACTTCTTCTCAAGAGTTTCTCCATAATCCACATTTTTCCTGCCATTCATACGCTTTTTGTTGTCTCCAACAAGTTCATCAATATCAACTGACTTCTTGTTAGAACAAGAACATTTCCAACTGAACGTCGAGAGGAAATGCCTAGTAATCCCTCTGTTTCGCCAACTTGGAGACTGCCCCTTTTTACGTCCTTGCAATAATGCACTTCGGCTATTCTGACTTGATTGAGAATTAACACTCTGAAACCCTGGTTTGAATTTCATTCTCATGTTTTGAAGATCAACTTTGCCGTCTTCCTTAGGCTGGTGTTTCCTTTCACCGCTCTCTGTAGTTTTCCTATTTGCTTCATCCATTCCTCCATTGAAATACTTTTCAGCTCCAAATATGTTGATTTCTCCGTCTTTTGCTGTTTTCCACTCAGAGTGCAATTGATAGGCTTGGTGGTCGTTAATGGTGGTGGAAAGGTACTCCTGTGGTCTTGCAATTCGTAGTATGCTGTCTTTTGCATTGCTGATATAAGAAGAGAATGAGGCATCATGAAAATCCGTACTTTGCTTTGCATTGCAGAGGGTATGTGAAGGGTTTGTACTGGTAATGCAGGCTGATGCTAGTCTGTTTGTAGCCATGAAACTTGAAAAATTAGAAAGATAAGGATTCGAGAGATGGAAAAAGACCCAACAGTAGGAATTCAGCTATTGGAAGAAAATGTTCACAAGTAGATGTTGTTGGATTGTGAATAGTTCTAGAGACTTGAGAGAACCAGTTTCTGTCAGAAACAAACTGCGCCAGGAATGAAGAAAATTTCTTTGGAAAGAGCTTTACTGGGGTAGATATTGTTGAAAAAAGAGCATTCTGTCCGCAATGATCCAAGAGAAAGGAATTTTAGTTCCAAGTTTCCTTCAATTCAATAAAGAGAGATAGATTAGAAAGGGACCAACAAGTGAGAAAATACGAAATTAGGTACGTAAGACACCATTTTAGAAGAGGATGTTTGGATTGAAGTTTGGGGTTTGAGGCACTTCTCCTCGTGACAACATGATCTATTAAGTAGGCTAAGGATTTACCTAAAAAAAGTAGGCTTAGGATTGGATTCAAGATATTTTGATCTTTTCACAGGGGTGGGACCAAATGGCTTGTATCTAAAGTGACATGTTGAAAACTTGAAGACAACTGTGAATCTCATCGAATATAATTGTCGCCAAAAGTTTATAACTTGATATGGAAGTGTTTTTGGGGTTGAAATATCTTCCCCTCTTCTCTTTGAATTGATGTTCTTAGCAAAAGGTCTTCTATGAGGCCAAGTTCTTGTTTGGAGTATATGAAGACATGCAGGGTTCTCAATTGTTTGGTAAAAAGCCTAAACACATACTTTTGTCGATCATAATTATGTTTCAGCATTATCTTTAGGAATTTGGAATTTACATATACGAGTGAACTAGTGATCTCTCCAGGGTTAAGATACGCTGTGATTTGCTGCCTAGGTATATATATAGTTATATACTGCTTGCTTTGCTTATGGCGTATATATATGGATCATCAGTGATTTCTCAGCTGGGTCATAAGTTCTTAGCCCAATAAGGCATCAGTTGTGAGCAAGGCCCAAAATTTCGATATCGGTTAATATATCGGTGTACCCAAAAACCGAGATATATCGGATATATCGGATATCTCGGTTCTTTTGGTGACCAGTCCAAAGTTTCTAAAATATCGGATATCTCACCGATATATCTCGGATCTCTCGCCGATATATCTCGGATATATAGGATATTTCGGAAATTTCAATATTAAATTATTAACAATTGGTCAAAAAGTCAACCGATATATATCGATTATCTCGGAAATATCGATTATCTCGGCGATATAAACTTTCATATCGGAAATTCCGATATATCTCGGAAAAAAAGGGGTTCAATATTCGGTGGATATATCTCGGAAAAATCGATATCGGTGTACCAATTTACCGAGATATATCGGCGAGATATCGGATATCTCGGCGATATTTTGGGCCCTGGTTGTGAGAAAGAGCTGACTCTCCTTATGTCCTTTGCAATCGTCTCAAATCTCAATCTCCCATTGTCCCTGGCATTTTTTTGCAACTTGTTAGTTGTTACTGTTACAGCCCATAAAAATTTCTAAGTATTGAGTTCGATCCCAAAGTTTAAAAACAATGAGCCAATTATGGGCCAGTGCGTCTGGGCCATTAAGCAGCGGCCCTTAAAGTGACGGTAGCTAAGAGTTCATACAAACTTGTCGTTAACTTTACTGCTTTTGTATGTTTGTTGGGCTTTTTGGCTTGTACAAATTACCGACAGATATTGTGCACCTCAGATTCTCAGTATGTGCGTGACAAGATCTTTTCCAGAGTCCAATGAGGATTCGACCTAAAAAAAAGAGTCCAGTGAGGAAAGCATTCAAGTATTCAACGAAAGCTTATGTCAAATAAACAGCATGCGTTGGTGAGCATGATCTCAAGGCCTTGGAACATGGGCGGCCAAACACACTGAAACAGTCTGAAAGTGACGGTCTGACGGACAATATAAGAAGATCTTAAAGGAGATCCGTATTTCGCTGCCTCTGAATTTCTGAAATCTCAAACTTTCAGTATAGTGAAAACCAGAACACGTTTTTCACAATGTCATCAGTCTAAAAGTGCCAAAGTGTCAAGTTGCAAAACAATAAAACATACTAGCTAATTGGCACGTGTCTATGCCACGGTCAGTTAGTTTGGGGCCGAGCATCACAAAAATACAATTTTCCGGTCAGTAACAATTTCATAATTGTTTGTAAAATTGAAGTCAGTGTGATAAATCAATAGAGAAGCGTATAAACTTTATTATATAAGGTTTTATTCTTCTCTCACATATGTTACTAATATATTACTATGCAGTGGAGGCGTGAGCCAAAAGAGAAGAGTGACAAAACTCAATTCTAATATAACTATAATAATCGAAATCGATACGATAGGAGTATAAATGGAAAATTCTACTGTTAAATATTTCAATGGAATCATTTTTTTTTTAAATAGTTAGATAGATATAGTCTAAAAAACTTAGGCATTATCTAACCCTCGAAACAAATCCAACGGACGAACAAATGTACACAAACAAAGAGCGGAACATTTTGGAACAGTAGAGAAACTAGAAAGTGGTGTTTGACCCGAAAAGACAGTTTGACTTTTCAGGGGTGGTGGGGTCAAACTTCTCTTCCTCTTTGTCTTTGAAATTCTCTTTCACGGAGATTTCAAAGCAAAACTTGTTTAATTTCATCTACCTTAAAAAATCTCGTTATATTTCTCAGCTTCATTCCTTGTCTGCTGATCAAACTTGCTTCTTTGATCTCAGGTATACAAAAGTATTTTTATTTGACACTTGGCAAATGAAATATGCATTGACTTTGTAATTAAAACATTAGTTGACCTAGTTTAGAATTCATGATCATTTACTTTTTTCCTGTTAATTTTTAGACTAGTGATGAAATTAGTGAAATGCCAACTGAAACTACTTGTTTTTTAAGTGATAAAATTTTGTATGCAGGTAATTTTGGTTGGCCATTAACAAATGGCCTCGGTTTCATCAATTAACGGCGTTGGGCTCGTTAATCCAGAGCAGCAGGCTTTGCATCCGAAAGGATTCGGATGCAATTCTTCCTCTCAGTTCAGCTGTCTAAGAATACCTGACTCCAAAAAATACACAAAGAATAGTAGATGTTCCTCCACAGTTATTAGAGCTGTTAATGCAAATTCAGATATTGATTTTAGTGATCCCAACTGGAAACAACATTATGAAGAGGATTTTGAAAAGCGGTTTGATTTGCCCCATTTAACGGATCTTTTGGATTTAACACCGATCCCAACAACATTTACACATAAGTCCAGGTGATTCTTTTTTTTTTATTTTATTTATGCTTCTATTATTTTTGTTTATCAGCACCTGGACTTCATTTGATACTAAATGATATAACGTACTCGTGCAGAGCGGCTGATGAAACTAAACCAGGGGAAAGGAAAAATGGCTATGTCAATGATGATGATAGGGCACTTCTAAAGGTGTGTTGACTACTATGTCAAAGTATTTTTGTATGTCCTTTTCATGAAAATTTATTAGATGCTTATATACTGAAGATTTGATCATGTCTTACGGGTAATATTTTTTCAGCGACTGCTTGAGCAAAATGTTGGCTCACTTGAAAACTGATTGGCTAATTGATCAAGCAAAATGAATAATCCGATCTCAATCTAGAGTTCAAAACTATAGACCAATTATCATGTAGCAAAGTGCTAGGTATATGCATATATGTATCATAACTGACAGTAACTTAACCAAAGATTGATGGTAATTTCTGGACTCAATCAGTTACGTTGAGTGTATTATTGAGTTTGAATCTTGTTATTATCAATGTATTTACTTTATGAAGTAACAATGGTGAAACATGTTAAGACTGAAGACTCACCATAAATTTTGTGGTAACTGAGGCTCATTACGGCCTCAAACTTGCGTAAAGACCTTCTTCAAATTTAGTAATTAACTTTATCGTATAGATTACTCTTTTTAATATTATCAGCTTGTGATTCTTATCAGGTCATCAAATTTGCTTCGCCATCGTCAGCTGGAGCAGAGTGCATTGATCCTGAGTGCAGCTGGGTGGAGCAATGGTTTGGTCTCATGTTCCTTTTTCCTTTATACCATATTCTTAATGATCTTTTGTGGCGGATTAGGATACTTAGTCATGCACCAAGTAATGCATTTGCATTGGCATGTACAGGCTATGAGCTACTAGGATGTATTGTATTTTCTGAGGACGTGGTTTTCATGTTTCTATAAGCATATAGTTCATGACACCACATATTTTGCCAATTTTTGTTGAACCCTGCAGCACTGTACTGTATAGTCGCCCACATGGTTTAGTTTGTTCTGCTAATAATGTTGTGATTGACTGTCATGCATCTTACTAGGGTGCATCGTGCTGGCCCACGCAAAAACATTTACTATGAACCTGTGGGAGTGAAAGCTGCAATTGTTACTTGCGGAGGGTTATGTCCTGGTCTCAATGATGTCATTAGACAGGTGAATAAGTTCCTGATGCATATAAATCTCTGGAATTATCTTGGTAGGGTGTATACTGCTGCATTGTTATCAATATACCACATACCTTCAGGCAGAGGATGCTGGACTGCTTTCTATGGAATATCTTTTCATGCCTTAATCTTGAAGTTTTATAAACGCAATTGAAGAGATCCTCTGCATGTAATTTATACGAATTTGTTTCCACCCACCCTGTAGGAAGATGATTTCCATCTAGTCAGTTGTTGAACTGGCTAGATGTATTCTTGAAATGACCCATATACTTGAGATGCAGTTCTGGCAAAAAATGCATCCGCTAACTTAATTTTCGAAAATGTTATGCATAAAAAAAGAAACTCTAAACCATCATATGTCCCTTCTGTTCTTGAAACTTCAAAAGCAGTCTTTAGTTTCTTTGTTCTACCTTGAGTGGGAGAATTATACTCTCATGGGTGGTCTACGATATATCTTTTGCTTTCAAACTGTTTTTTTCTCCACTGAAAGACATTCTTATACGCTTCATGGTTATGCAGATAGTTATTACTCTCGATATATATGGGGTGAAGAACATTGTTGGAATCCCATTTGGTTACCGTGGATTCTATGACAAGAGTTTATCTGAAATACCGGTGAGAGCTGCCAGCTTCCCTAACTTATATGTTCGTTAGTTTCGTTATTTTAAGTCCTACCCTTGAAATTTTATGCAAATTTCAGCTCTCTCGGCGAGTGGTCCAAAACATTAATCTTGCTGGTGGAAGTTTCCTTGGTGTTTCTCGTGGAAGTACTAGCGTCAGTAATATTGTAGATAGCATACAGGTAATTCCTATGTAGCAGAAATAATTTGTCCACCAAAGTGCCATTGTTCTCTTTATTATGTTTTCTTCAGATGTTAAGAGGTTGTATATAAAATGGGTGTTTTAGGCCAGAAGAATTGATATGCTTTTTGTACTTGGTGGCAACGGTACTCATGCAGGAGCAAATGCAATACACGAAGAGGTATTTACTTCATTTTGTTTTGGTGGTTTCTGAAGGGATGAGGGAACACAATTTTATAGATTATAGTTTGTAGAAATTTGTTTTAAATATGATATCTGTGTACTCTCTGTTACTCTGTACATGTGAAAGGCACTTTTGTTTTTGCTCTAAAACAATATTGTGGTGTGAGGCTTTTAAGCCTGGATGGAATTACAATATGATATTTCTGTAACATTGATTTACATATATATAGTATAGAAATTTGAGACTTGCTTACTGTCTTAGCAATTGGGCAAGTGTCTGACTCCTAGATGTGCAAAATCTAAAACAGAAGTAATTTACTCATTGTGTATTTTGCACATGTCGACTGGATTCTTTCACTTTAAATGTCAGATGCACATCTTGACATTTCTCTAACAGCCTTCAGTATGCAATTCGCAGCATTTACATGTGCTTGTGTCTAATAACTTCAATGGAATTTAGCCTGCAGCCATGCATGATTACCATCATTTCCTTAATAACTAACTCAGTGGTCTAACAATCAATTGTGCTTCTAAATGCACACTCTGTTTCTTTTTGACTGACATAGTAATTTTTTTTTGTACAACGTCTCTTGTGAGAAGAAATAACTATTAGATTCTCATTGACATCCAGTGAGATATTAAATATTAGAAAGGGTAAAGATTTGGTTGGAACTTTTTGATTGATTTTCTTGTTCCACTCTGTGCTGGCACTTATATTCTTGTAATCGTTTTAGCTTCCATTACTAAGTCGAATTTTAGTCACTCTCGACATAAGAGAACTTCCAACACGTCATCTGCTGTCATATTGTTTTTGAGTCATGATGGTATGAACTCTTACTTCCAAATAATGGAAATTGAAGACCATACTCATGAAGTTGTGGTTAGTTTATTCTACCGCATATCTTTCATATTGCTCAAACTGGTTCTTTTGTTCGTTTGTTTCTTCGCCTGCAGTGCCGGAAGAGAAAACTGAAAATATCTGTTGTCGGCGTCCCAAAAACAATCGACAATGACATACTTTTAATGGATAAGACGTTTGGTTTTGATACGGCTGTTGAAGAAGCCCAACGAGCAATCAATTCTGCGTACATTGAAGTAAGCAAGTGTGTTTCATTGGTATTTAGTATTTGTATTTTATACTTTATGGAAGTTCTGGAAAATGAACTTCTAATGAAATTAAGAAGGCTGCAATCGTTCCTACTTTCCTTATGGAACCAAGCATTATGGTAGCAATATAAACAATTTACATTTTATGATTCATTCAGGCACACAGTGCATATCATGGCATTGGTTTGGTGAAATTGATGGGAAGAAGCAGTGGTTTTATAGCGATGCATGCTACACTTTCTAGTGGACAGATTGATGTTTGTTTAATTCCTGAGGTATGAGTTAGCCAGTTAGGTGTACTCTCTCTCTCTGACATTTAATCATTATGAGTGGGTTTCTTCTTGATGATCCAAATGCAGGTACCTTTTAGTTTAGAGGGAGATTATGGTGTGCTACAACATTTAGAACAGTTGATACAAACAAAAGGTTCTGCTGTTGTTTGTGTGGCTGAAGGAGCTGGACAAGTAAGGGGATTCTGTCTATGCTTAGTTTACTTGGTTACCAACTTGCCATTGCTGTAAGATTTATTGTAGAAATTCGTTGATTTGTATATAACTGAAAGAAAGAAAAAAAAGAAAAAAAGAAATTTGGGAATAAGTACACTATCACTCGTTTAAAAAAAAGTACTAGGTTACTGGTGCTTAGTCTATCACATCTTCCAACTTACAAAATAACCTCAAATGATATTAGTAAGTCATGGAGAAAAGGTTAATAGAAAAAGGAAATTACAGTTCTGTAAGCAGGACTGAAGATGCCAGATGAGAAGTATCAACTCATTGCTCCCAGTTCTTATTTCGAATATCCTAGATTTGCTCACTATCGTACTATGATATCCAGACACTTGTGTATAAATTATCATCAGTTTGGCAGTTTCTATATTCGGTTCGGATACTTGTAGAAATGGTTGATAACACCAAGAAAAAAAGAATAACAAAAAACAGATAAAACAAATAGGATATAAATTGGAAACTTCAGCAGCTATTATATTTCTTTATTTGTTTTTTACCATAATACGGAAGGAAAAAAATAAAATAAAGCAATGTAACAAAGAATTTTCGGCAGTTTTATTTCGTAGTGTATCAAGTGGCAAAATAAGAAGTTCTAATCTTACAATGGCAAAGTCTCCAGTGTTAAGCTAAAGGTTTTTTACTTTTATTTTTTATTTATAATTTTGTAATGGCATTCTGTTGGAAATAACCAAATGAAAGAGAGGCTTCATGGTTTTCTGCTGGATCTGTTAATCATTTTTGTTTCTTAAATATTATTAAAGCAGAAGTCTAAGCTATTGTATTGGTGTTAGTATTAATGTTGTTATTGAATTTTGGTTTCATTTTAAGTATATGTTTGATCTCTTAGAAAGCATGTTTAGTTCTCAAACGTAATTTCAGGTTAACTAATTTTATCCTACATCAACCTTTGAATCCAGAATTTGCTAGAGACGTCAAATGCAACAGATGCTTCTGGGAACATAATACTTGGAGACATCGGAGTTCATATCCAACAAAAGGTTAGGTCTTGATGCTGCTTTACCCTGAAATATCCTCTTCTGTCAGATATCATTATACTATTTTATTTTAAAGAAAAAGGCATTTAGTAATTAGTACTACTAAGATCAGTACAACAGCTTTAAGTCTGAAGTGTTCCAAGTTCTTAGTTCATAGCAATGGCCCTTCTTTTTTCAGATTAAATCACATTTCAAGGGGATCGGTGTTCATGCTGACGTTAAATACATTGATCCAACTTATATGATCCGGGCAATTCGTGCAAATGCCTCTGATGCTATTCTCTGCACTGTTCTTGGCCAGAATGCCGTATGCATCTACAACCCTATAGCTTTCAGTTTTATTATGGATGTTCTTCTAGTATCAAATTTAGTGCAGACATGTATAATAATGACATAATATATGCTTGACACTTGCAGGTCCATGGTGCATTTGCGGGTTACAGTGGCATAACTGTTGGAATATGTAACACTCACTATGTGTACCTTCCCATTCCTGAAGTCATAACATCTCCGAGATGTGTGGATCCCAACAGTCGAATGTGGCATCGATGTTTGACGGCCACTGGTCAACCTGACTTCCTTTAAACAACTATGCTTTTTCAGATTCGCATAGGAACGATTGCCGATTCGAAGTCATTTATAATTCTTGGTTCACTTTTGCAAATCACAAGATAAAGTTTGACCCTTTTCAAAGTGCGGGTTAATTATTACTATGATACTGTTTTTGGTAGTTGTGGATGTTAGAAACCAAATAAGGGACAAAGCTAGCTATTCTGTATAAAGTAGCTAGATGACACCTGGGGAAAAAAAATACCCAAGGAGATTACACAAAAGTCTTGCCGATTCCTTTCATGTTCTATAAATATGGTGTAGAATTTCTCTCTTTCGGAGCTTGTTCTGAGTTTATAGTTGTTAGATTATCAATAACGGGAGTGTTAGTCTCTCTTTGTACTCTTATACTTCGACAGTGAATTCATGGTCGTTATTTTTTATGAAATCAACAACAATTCCACTTTGAGGAAAGTATTCCAAATTTCTTCTTGGTCTTTTTCCTGAGGTTCAGGCTTCCTTTAATGCGTACATAACCATTTATCCGTTAACACTCGTCACTCGACAGGTTAAACACGAAATAATATTGGGAATATTTAATAGTTCCGACTATAAATTTCAAACTTGTATTCCGAAATGTGCCGAAACTTTCAGAAGTTTCAGTCCAATTTCAGCAAACCGATATTATAAAGGGTATTTACGTCCAATCAAGTGATGTCTGAACTCTGAAAGGCAAAAGGGAGGGAAAAACGAGAGCTCAACTCCTTTTCAGTTCTCATCACACCGCCTATAAATACCCAATCAGAAACAAGGAACCACCTCATTTCTCATTTCTCATTTCTCACTCTCAACTTCACTTTCTCTCTCCTCATTTCTCTCCGAAACCCTAATCCAACTCACTTCACACTTTCCACCGTTAAATCTCACTAACAAACCTTCAAACATGGAAACGGTAATCAACTTCGCTTTCTCTCGTTTTAATCACTTCGAAACGTAGTTTTACTTCGATTTCTATGTTTGATTTGTGTTTTTTTGAACAAATTTACGCAGGAAACGATGATGTTTGAATCTAATCACTGCGGAAGAAGTTTATATCCTAGATTCATGTCAGTTTCGAGTAAAGATCTGATTACTTCATCAACTGATCACGATATTGACGCGATTAAAGCAGAGAAGCGTTTAATTGATCTGATTGTTAAAGATGAGAAAGATAAGTTTGTTAATCAGTCTAAAAACTTGTTTCAAGTAATTTCTAATGAACAAAACCTAGAAAACACTGAAACTGAAGTGATTGATCGTAGATTTGCTTTGAGACTACTGTTTCTCGCATGTCATATTGATTCAGTTGAGTGTGCTGAAGCTTTATTGGTTGGAAAGATTGGTCTGGGTGTTCAAGTGAATGAGTATGATGAGTTTGGTAAAACAGCTTTACACTGTGCTGCTGAAATGCATTCGAAACGATGCATTGATCTTTTGCTTCGATATAGTGCTCGAACTGATCTTAGATCGACTGATGATAGTGAGGAACTACCTATTGAGATGGCTTTGTCTAGCAAAAGGTATATTGATTGCATGAACTGAAACTTTACTTTGCTTTACATGTTAGAAGTTTGTATGAATATGTAATGTGGAGTTTCATTGTGACATTTTGAATGTTTTTCTTCGTTTCAGAATGATTACTTGGAGTTCAGATGAAACGATTGACGATTTATTAGTGAAATTCAGCAAAATGGTTAGATTAATCACTGTTTGATTGATTATTAAGAGTTGGTTCCCTCATATAATAAGTTTTAAGTTATACAAAACTGTTGATTTTTTGCTTTTTTAGGATTTGAGTGCTGTAAGACTGTTGGCTGAGAACACGGATGATATAGCAGAAGTGGCGTACCTGAGCTCAATGGAAGGAGAAGTTGTCTCTTTAGCAGCTCTGCTTATGGTGGTACCAGAGAAGGTGACAGCTACGATTATGGTTTTGAGGCCAGATGGAGGATTGGCTTCGAAAGACATGACAACCATCTATGAATGTGCTATACGAGAAGCGTTGTGTCTTGGTCAGAAAGAGGGTTCATTTAAAGTGTCAAGAAGGAGGCTTGGATTGATGAGTAGAACTCAGAAAAGAAATTTACTGCTCATTGAGATTGAGTTGCTGCAGTTATTTGATGCTTCATTCTTGCAAAGGCCTGACCGCCGAGTCACCTCACCGCTTGTTCTTGCTGCTCAGGTAAAATATAAATATACATAGGAAGGTTGTAATTATTAAAAGTCATTTTGACAATTACCTTAGTGTTAGGTTGTCAGAAACAAAGATTATCCTATTCATTTAACAATTAATCTGGGAATTTAGAAGTGGTAAATGACATGAGATGAGGGACACCTAACTTATTCATCTGAAGTGAAAAATGGCCTAAGGTATTATCTGAATTTTAATAATTAAGCAAAGGAGCATAAAATAATGTTACTAAGGATGAGAAGACAAATCAAACGTGGCATTTTGGAGGCAAAATTATGAGGAGCAATGTGGATGTCTGGATGAGATGGTAACAGTTTGAACTGTTGTTTAAGGCGTGCGATGAAGAAGTTGTAAAGCTTCTTCTCAGTACCAACATTGATGTAAATGAAACAGACAGAGAAGGAAACTCGGCACTGCATTGCTACCTCAAGCACTGCTCCAATACTAAGATTCCCAGGTTTGGTGAATTTTATGTCTCAAGTGCATTGCAATCTGAATAGCAGTTCATGGTTAAAATCTCTGTACAGGACACATATTTTTTCTTATGCTGTTAAGTTTGTGGCGTTTGCTTAATGGTAATCGTAGGATTCCATTGCTGCTTCTGAAACATGGAGCCAATGTGAGCCAGAAAAACAAGTTGGGGCTGACCCCCCTCCACCTTGCTGCTTCCAGCGGTTATTTCCAAGCACTCCAGGTATAAGGGACTGCTCCCTCCAGTAGTCTTTTGCCCCGTACTTGGACAAAGCATACAAATATTCCAATGCATTAAAATTGAAAATCAGTGTTCTGTTATCCCAAATATGTTCCAGATCCTCCTCCTAAAAGATCCAGATTGCATTGACGCTGTTTCAGAAATGAACGAAACATCCTTGTTCTTTGCGGTCAAAAATGACTTCCTGAACTGTGCTCAGCTTCTTTTGCGCAGTGGAGCCAATAAGCAGATTCTTAATCTCCGGTCTTTACTTGTTTTATTTCCTCGTTATTTGCGTACTTGCCTATTAGTTACTTATACTCTAGGCTTTGTACGAATTCATGCTAACGGTGTCTCATTCTCACCTGACTTATTAACAGTAAACAAAGATCGGTAGACTTGGCTAAATCTCAGGACATGCAATTCCTGCTGAACCAAGACGTCAGCTTATGTACGTTCTAACTTAATCTGATGTTTATGTATGATCTCTCTGCTGTCGAATAAGATATTACTTATATAACATTGAGTGACTTCTTAGCTTTATCATAGCAGGGAGTCAACCAACACAACTGAAGGAGAGTCGCTCTTGGCTAAAAGATTACCAATCTGACTCCGATGGCGAGATGTTTCAACCCTTTCTCGATGCCAAAGTGGAAAATGTTTCTGCTGCAAAGTACTTGATTCTAGCTCAAAAGTTAGATTTGCGTTTACTTAGAGAAGTAATGGATCAGTTCTATTTAGTCTTTAACTACTGTATGTTGTGAACTTTCTTGCAGATTGTCTCCTAAGGCGAAGACTGAGATCTGCAAATACTTTGAGTCTCCAAGGGGGTGTGCTAGAGGAGCTAATTGTTTGTATGCGCATGGGGAAGCTGAACTAAAGCAGGGAATGCAGATATCTTGCTTTCCGACCACGGAAGAGTTGAAGCGGAAGATTTTCATCGGTGGTCTTCCCGTATCTTTTGATTCAGGTAAAATGTGCTCCAAACCCAAATATCAGAATTCTGCCTAAAATGATCTCTACCTAATCTACACAATATTGCCACGTCGACTAGATTCCCGCACCTTAAATTAGGGGCTATAAAGGGGATATATAGTGGATTAGCACACAATTAATTTAAATTAAAATAGAAATGCTTCACTTAAGTGGATGTCATATGTGTAGGACTATAGGAAAATATGTGAAGTGCAGACTGTAAACTTTAGATTATCAACAATCATTGCAAACATTTAAGAATAACCGGTTCAGAAGACTAGTAGTAAACTTTGAGGTTGTATATTGAATTTTACCAATGTGCGCTTATAGGATCTCATATTATGTTCCTTTTTTCTGTAATGTTTTGGATTCTGAACTTGTAAATACCTGGTCTGTTGTGGTGCTATTTTCATACTCCAGAAATGTTGGGAGAATTCTTTGAAGAGAATTTTGGAAGCGTTGTGGATGCTGTAGTCATGAGAAGTCAAGTGGGTGAACAAGAACAGTCCAGAGGTTTTGGCTTTGTCACCTTCAAAAATGAAAAATCTGTTGCTGCTGCAGTACAACAACATTATGTCAAAATTTGGGGCAAGAAGGTTGAGATCAAGGAGGCTGTCCAACAGCCCATTTTAACTACCAAGAGTCCAGCAAGTTCACCAAGACAGCAACATCACTCCCACGGTGAACTGCAGATAGCAGACCTCAGTGAGAGTTATGGAGCTGAAAGAAGACATGAACCATTGTCTTTGGTGGAAAGCTTACTCCATGGTAAACCAAGAAGCGCTCCTCATGTTAAGATTGATATCACCCTTCAGGATCAGAAATTGCCTTCATGGCTCACCACTTTCAAGAAATGGTTTCCTGGTTTCTTAAACAATGCTTCCTGTATAGAGAAAGGAATGTGGTACCCTCTCTCATCTCTCAAAGGTGATTTCAGGACCACTTGTGGCTTGGAACTAGACCATGCTTCTATAGGCTATGTGAGGCTCAGTGATTTTATCCGGTCCATTCCTGATATATGTCGGATGAAGGTTGTCCCTGTTAACCAACATAACCCAGCCTCACACATGGTTCTCTTTCCAAACTGTCGAACATCACCAAAACATTATGAATGCCTTCAATTAACTGAGTCTCTTGAGTGCGCGGGATCCCCTTCAGGTGAGCAGAATGAGGATGATGACGATGATTTCAGATGTATCTCCGACCTCATAGCATCAACAGTCTTTGGGAATTTCAAGCAAGCTGGTTCTGGAGAAGGCACCTCATCCAGCTCTGCTCAAGATAACAAGCGCACTGAAAAAGGAAAGAGCATTGTACCTCAGCCAAATCCATGGTCTCTGATATCTGGGAACCGTGGTTCAAGCTCCGACAAGCAACCACAGTTGCAGGATGAAGGTGGTGGAGGAGGAAAAGGGGACGACAACGAAATCACCAATCAAGAATTACTAAAAGTCCTATTAGGGGGTGGTTTTTCACTTTTCGACCGTTCACATTTTTTTTACCATGTAAGTGCGGGATAAGTGGAGGTGTAATGACCTTGCATTTCACTTACTGAGAAGTAAACAATAAATAGATTGATCTCCAACATCAAAGTTTAAAATTTGCATTGGTTGTATTCTGCTGCAGGATTACAGGAAATGTTTGGAGAAGAGCCTGTGCTTTAGGTGCAAGAAAAATAGAATTTTATGGGCCAGCCATCCATGCGGGCACTTACTCTGGTGCACGCCTTGCAAGACTTCGATCTGCAGACAGGAACCAAAGATTGAGTTCTGTATGTACTGTGCTGGCGAGCTTGAGAAATACACTGTTAAGTGGTCAACCGATGGAGAACATAGTCCTGCAGATGACTTTCCAACTTGGGATCTTGAAGTTGCAAGTACAATACCAAAGTAATTGCCAAACTTTTTCAAATGATTTAATTTCTTAACTTGTTTACTTAAATGGTATCTATGTGTATTTGTTTAAAACCAATAAAATGCACTGACATATTTTTATTCGCAGAAAATCCCTGAAAAACTGGCGGTGGTGAATTGTAACACTCGTTTCGATGAGAGGGAGGACACATGGGTAGTGATGTGCTGAGAGACTATATATTACAGCTCACAAATAGTCTGCATAGCTGCTTTTCTGGAAAGAATTTCTTCCTACGTCTGGCAGATTCCTTGGGGAATTGTAGCATTATTGCTATGAGAGGAAACACACAGTGGTAGTGATGTGCTGAGAAACTATATACTGCAGCTCCCAAGAAATTTGCATAGCTACTTTTCTGGAAATACTTTCTTCTTAGTTCTGGCAAACTCCTCAGTGAATTGTAACACTGACTGCGATGAGAGTGAGACTGCAGTGTTAGTAATGTGCTAATACTGCAGCTCGCAAGAACACTGCATAGCTATTTTTCTGGATAATTCTCTTTGTAGTTCTGAACATTCTCTCTTCTTAGTTCCCACTTTTATAGATGTATTTGGAGGACAGATTGTGGGGCCCATGTTTTGGTAAATAGATTTAGAAGTAAACATTCAACGAACAGCATATAGGCTTGACTTTCAGTAGACAATCAGCCAATATGGCATATGTAAAATATAGATCTTCTAGTTTTAACTCATTGACTCGTCTACTCTTTTAAAATCTATGCATTTAAGTAGTTCTGAAGAATGAGCAGTTCTTGTTTAAACAAAACACACACACTGACACGTATAAAGACGATTTCCCTTGCCAGTACTGGTTGTATGTAAAACATTCAATGCACTGCAACACTGATTCTGTGGTAAAATTTGTATAGCATTTCCTACTCTCGGATCTTTCTCTTCCTACAGATGGTTCAGATATATACACACTACTACACAAGTGACACAACACAATTTTGTACGCCTATATATTATCAAGATGATCGGAAATGTAAACGACCAAATGTGTCTAAATTTTGAACTCACATAGAACCCCTTCATGCATGATATGCCTCTGCAACATTGGGTTCTAGAATTTGAAAAACAGTGTGGATAAAAGTAACACAACCACTCCGACATAAGATAGTAAACTAGCCATATCTCAGTAGTCATTTTTGAAGGCTGTAGCTTATGTCAGTATCCAACCAACGATGAAGAACATTAGTTACCACTATAAGAAGCTGATGTACCCACAATAAATAACCCCTACAACATTCAATATCAGAAGCTGAATAAGAGGCATTATCAACATGATAATAGCAGAAAGTTTCTTAGATGGTACACATGAAATTACAATCCGCTTAGTTTAGAACCAGTACAACGGGTAATGACTGGCGTGTGGTAACTTCAAACCGGTATTCTGAACCAGTTTTGCTTTTCTCCCCACTTGCAAGGTGGGATATAAGTACAACCTGGTAGTTGGTTAACTGCTTTCCTTGGTCCTAGTCGGATCGATAAGGCCACATATGTGAATTGAAGGCGGCTCAACCTACACCCTCCACCACATATCAATTAGATTCCTTCTCTATTTCAGCTGCTCTTTTTGGTTACAACGCATAAAGACAAGGGCAAGTATCAGAGATATACGTTAACCTTTCATAGACTTCAGTCCATATTGGGTCTCTTACTCCACTTTCTGATGCTCAATCAGAACTTTTAACTCTGACATTGCTGCAGCACAACTTCAGCTTTCTCAATCACTTCACTTTGACCTCTTATTCTCTACACAGAAATCAGTGAACAAGACAGTAGCTCTGACTTTCACTACATCTCCATCATCAGTTCCCCCTCCATGACTAGTATGGCATAACATCTCAAGCAAAAAGCACCTGAAATCCATAATATAGCATGATATTCCTTTAACAAGTACTTGCTATATTTGATGTTGCACCTGCTATACACGTATAATAGGGATTGTTAGGCCTTAGCCAAAGATTAAAGTATTGATAACAATAAGTTGATAAGCAACAAATAACAGCAATCTGAAATGGAGATCTTCTAGTTTAAAGAAAAAAAAATGAAAGATGTAATAAGGATAAATAACCTAGTATGGGTGTTATGCTGGAAGCTATGGTGTTATCTGAGGAATTGTTGAGTGAATACTTTTCATTTCTTTTCCTGCAAAACAAAGTTCAAGTGTCAGATCACAAGGGAATATACTATAGTGCATCAGCAAATATGTTCAAAAGCAGGATTAAATAAGCAACAAAGAAGCCCACCATTTACAGTAACTACATATACGATTATATGTATGCACTTCAATCAAATGACACAAATTGCTAAATCTTAGTGAGAAACTCAGTAAAATGCAGAGTCCGCACAAATTAAACGTAAAATACAACAAGGAAACTAAGAAAACCCAACAGATGAAAAAAAAAACGGTATATCTTAAAATAAAGCAGAGGGATGCGAAAAATAGATTGCTTTGGGACAAAATGCTATGCTTAACATAAACAGCATCTTGCGAAGTGGTCTTCCTCTCCAACGGATGTTTTTTATATATGCCCTGGATAAAAGTAGAGGTCTTTTCTCCGCTTAAGTTTGATTGAAACTCTAAACCAAACAACATGAGCTGAAAAAAGAAGAGATAAACACAAGCATACTTTCATGTAATAAAAGCATGTGTGCTGTAATAAACATTTTCTGAAGACACCATTTTACTTTACTAATGTACTTATTCAGGAGATTTAATAAACTAATTTTCGAATTAGAGAAACTTACCGAACTAATGTTTTCACAAGTGACACTGGCCTCTGGTAACCATCATCCTTCTGAGGGGGGTTTGGTGTTTTTGCCTGCTTTGGTTTGGGCTTCCAGCAAACATTCACAAGAGACTTACCCAACAGGTCTGCAATGTTCGTCGCCATCGTCTCAGCCCTCTTTGCATATGGGAACGTCTCTTCATTGAAGTGGAGTGACAGCCATAAATACATCGATAACACTTGATGTTTAGTCTCCATATCTACAAGCTCTGCATCATTACGAGCAGAGTCCTTGGGCATGCCCATCTGTATACTAGCTGGAATATTTTGGCTGTATGATGAAGCAAACCTCAAAAGGTAGAACATTGCCTTTGGGTCTCTAATATTAACTGGCGCAAAGCAAAAGTTAAAACGGTCATGCAAAGATAATGCTGGGACCTTCTCCAACATATTTGCAACCTTCTTTATATGGTCATGCCGACTCAAGAAGTAAGACCCATCAAGATGGCAGCTCTGACCAAATTTATCCAGCATTTTGCCAAGAGAAAGATCTGGAAGCTGCCCTGCAAATAATTCGATCTGCTCAAAGAAAGGAAAGAGGCCCACTTTCTTAACTTCGTCAAATGGCTGTTTCAAGCACTGAATTAAGTAGTCCAAATCATCCAGATGCAAAGTTGTCGTGAGTCCATCAGGGTAGCGACTTCCCCTACGACCAGCTCTTCCTGCAATCTGCTTCACCTGTGAGGCTGGAACAGGGACTATCTTGTCTCCATTGTACTTTGAAAGAGTATAGAAAACAACCCTTCTAATATTAAGATTTAATCCCATCCCTACGGCATCACTTGCAATCAGAACATCATACTCGTTATCTTGATCATTAAACAAGTTTGCTTGTTGTCGCCGAGTCTCTGGAGGCAAAGCACCATAAATAACACAACAGCGATGTTTGGTAAACTTCTCAATTGCCAACTTTACCTCAAATATCTCTCTCCTTGAAAATGCAACCACACAATCCCCTGCTCGAACATTACGAAGATCTCCCATAAGGGTCTTGGCTTCAACAACTAGGGGCTTAAACCTTTCATAATGATTTTCAACCAATTCATCCCCAGTTTCAGAGCAAATCTTTCGAACAAGTTTTAAAACACTAGGGTCTCCACAAAGATGTATCTCATCGGCCTTCAATCCAAGAAGAGCTCGAGTCCAAGCATAACCTCTAAAGCTGTCGGCCATCATCTGGATTTCATCAATGACAGCAACATCATACAATTTGTCTATTGACCCCATTTCCACAGTACACGCAACATGGTTGGCGAAAGGGACAGTTTTTTGCTCTTGGCCGGTAAGAAGACTACAATAAACTCCACGAGCATTAACCTTGTCAAATACTTCCATTGCTAATAGCCTAAGAGGACTGCAGTACACACCCCTTTCTGCTTCCATAAAGCGCTGCAAGGCATTATAGGTCTTACCACTATTGGTCGGACCACAATGGTAGATTATCTTCCGTTTCATTGCCCTTGCAAAAGGAAACCAGGTATGAGGTTTCGTTAAGTCCGCAGACTTCACAATACCTCTAAATCGTCTAATCTCATCAGGAAACTCTTCCAAACAAAATTCAACAAAAATTGGAAACAAAAAACTCTCCGACTCCTCTGACCAACCAATTGACAATAAATACTTAGCAACATCTTCACTACATTTCCCCAAAAAGAAAGACTGAAACTTACGTACAGCAGTCGGGTAAAACGATAAACCAATATAAATCCCAAGAGCCTGACTAGACCCCCAACCTGATTTAGCAAGCCCTCGAAAAATCTCAACTAAACTCTCCCAATCCTTCCTCGACAAATCTGTAACTTCTTCACTACTTCTAAGCTCCCTATACAACTCAACCGGGTCACGCGACACAACATGCTTAAAATCATTAACATTATTCTCCACAACCTCGTCTTTAACTTCACTAACCGATGTCGAAAATGACTTTCTACCAATGACTTTAAAATCCTTAACTATATAAGAAGTATCATTACTTAATTCTAATAACTTGGGGTTTAAGAAACAAGTAAATATTTTACGAAACTGGGGATTTAAAGTAACATGGTGATAAGTTTTATGGTAGTTTGAAGATTCCCATTGTTTCAATGAAGAGAAAGAAGGAGTTGGTGTAAAGTTTCTTAGCTTGAAAATGTTTTTGTGTGATGAGTAGATTTGAAAGAGAGCTGTTGATGGACTTCGTGCCATTTTAGAATGAATTCATTTCATGTGTTTGAGGTGAATGGAAAAAGAGTGTAGAAAGGTTAAGTCTTAAACCCTAAACCCTGAGGAAAGAGAAATAAATCGGAGAGTTGACTCGTTTAGTAATAACTAGATTTTGGACCCGATCATACGCCCGGGATCTATTAAATATTTTGTGTGCTTAAAAGGCTTTACAAAATATCACATACAAATTTTCGAATCAGAATATATTTTTATTCAAAATAAACCAAAATATGTTAATGAGCATCGATTATAGTGCATAAGTACTTGGGAACTAAGGGATCAAATTGAGATAGCCTCTTTACTTTGTGGTTTAGGATATTAATCCATAATTTTTAAATATAATTATCTCAAACTTGATCTAGCTTGTATAATAGTTTTTTTAGATTTATGGTAATTTAGTGGCAAATTTTCGAATCAGAATAGATTTTTATTAAAAATAAATCGAAATACGTTAATGAGCAGCGATTATGGTGCATAAGTACTTGGAAACTAAGGGATTGAATTGAGATAGCCTCTTCACTTTGTGGTTTATGATATTAATCCGTAATTTTCAAATAGAATTATCTTAAACTCGATATAACTTGTATAATAGTTTTCTTAGATTTATGGTGAGTTAGCGGCAAATTTTCTAATCAGGATATATTTTTATTGAAAATAAGCCGAAATACGTAAATGAGCAGCGATTATGGTGTATAAGTACTTGGAAACTAAGGGATCAAATTGAGATAGCCTCTTCACTTTGTGGTTTATAATATTAATCCGTAATTTTCAGATGGAATTATCTTAAACTCGATCTAGCTTGTATAATAGTTTTATTAGATTTATGGTGATTTAGCGGTAAATCTTTACCGCTCGGCTTACATACTAATGTGTACAAATCTCTAAAACAGATTGATTGTTTCTATATCCTCAAAGAATACACTACTCCCACTTTAAAAGATTCATCACATGAACGTGTCCTACGAACGGGTGTCGTTATATTAAATTATTCTAAAAAATATTAGCAGCTATGCATAGCTATGAGATATGAAAATTATATTAATTACTCATTTAAATTTCTTACACCACTTTCTATAAAAATGAAGCATCAAACCTTGATAAAATTCATCGACTTCTTTTTATTGTTAGGTTTAACAATTGAAGTTTGATTGAAGTTTTATGAGAATATCCATTGTAGCGAAGATAATATTGAAGCTACTTGAATAGCAAGACATTTCCAATCACAATAAAAGAATTAAGATAAACACTACTTAAAATACAAAACTATATTTGTCGAGATATTTTTTTCCCCTACATATAATATAAATATGTTTTAGAGTTATTAGTTCAATGCATTTGCATCAAGTTTTTTTTTTTCCATTAATTATTCTTTGAGGTTAGTTTAATGTAATACGTTGCATCTAGTTTTCAATTTCTCATTAATTATTCTTTGGGGTTAATTCAATGCAGTTACATCAAGTTTCCGATTTCCCGTTAATTATTATTTGAGGTTAGTTCAGTGCAATTGCATCCACTTTATGATTTTCCGTTAGTTATTCATTAAAGTTAATTCAGTACATTTGCATCCAGTTTTCAATGTTTCGTTAATTAGTATTTGAGATTAGTTCATTGCATTTGCATCCAAGTTCCAATCTCCCGTTAATTATTCTTTAAGGTTAGTTCAATACATCTGCATCCAGTTTCTGATTTCCCGTCAATTATTTTTCTAGGTTAGTTCGAAAGTTTACAATTTCTATACAGTTTGCATACATGTAAGAGTCTGTTTTTATAAACTCACTTTCATTTTGGGTTCCTAATTACTCGTATTTATGCTTTGAGGTCAGTGCGATGCAGTTACATCCAACTTCTGATTTCCAGTTAACTATTTTTTGAGGTTATTTCAATGCATTTGCATCCAATTTCTGATTTCCCATTAGTTAATCTCTGATTTTAATTTAATGCAGTTGCACCCAGTTGTTGGTTTTCCGTTAATTATTTTTTGAGGTTAGTTCAATGCAATTTCCGATTTTATGTTAATTATTCTTTGAAGTTAGTTCAATGCATTTGCATCAAGTTTTCGATTTTCCGTTAATTATTTTTTGAGGTTAGTTCAATGCAGTTACATCAAATTTATAATTTCCCGTTAATTATTCATTTAGGTTAGTTCAATGCAGTTTCATCCATTTTTCAATGTTTCGTTAATTAGTCTTTGAGATTAATTAGTTCATTGCATTTGGGTCCATTTTCCGATTTTCCATTAATAATTCTTTAAGGTTAGTTTAATACATCTGCATCTAGTTTTTAATTATTTATGTTTTGAGGTTAGTTTGATGTCCGCTAATTATTCTTTGAGATTATTTCAATGCATTTGCATTTAGTTTCCGATTTTCCACCAATTATTCTATGAGGTTAGTTCAATGCAATTGCATTCGGTTTTTGATTTTATGTTAATTATTTTTTAAGTTTAGTTCAATGCATTTGTATCCAGTTTCCGATTTCCCATTAATTATTATCTGAGGTTTGTTTGATGTATTTGCATACTGTTTCCGATTTCTCGTTAGTTATCTGACGTTAGTTTAATCTGATTGCATCCGGTTTCGATTTTTAGTTAATTACTTTTTGAGTTTAGTTTATTGCATTTGCATAAAGTTTCTGATTTTCCGTTAATTACTCTTTGAGCTCAGTTATGTATTTGAATCTAGATTCCGATTTTCTTTTAATTATCCAATGTGGTTTGTAATACCAACTTCTACTGATCTATCTGTAGTGTCTTTACAAACATGACATAAAAAGTAAATTATGCTTGATTTACTATGTGAGATCATCGAATATTATCCAGTTTCCGATTTCCCATTAATTATTCTTTAAATTATGCATGACTCACTATGTGGAATCTTCAAAGATTATCTACGAACAGATGTTGTTATATTAATTATTCTGAAAAAATATTTGCAAATATGCATAACTATTATATATTAATATTATATTGATCACTTAACCAAATTTCTTATAACGTGAAAACCTCACTCTCCATTAAAAAAAAACACACACTTTTGATAAACCTTTCAACTTCATTTTGTTGTTTATAATTAATAAAATAAGTTTGATTGAAGTTTTGTGAGATTGCTTAATAAGGTGAAATTCATATATATTGAAGCTACTTGAATAGCAAGGAGTTCTCAATCATACAGAAAGAGATAAGATAAACACCATTTTAAATGCAAAACTATACTTATTTAAACATTCCCACAACATATAACCCAACTATGTTTTGAGATTAGTTCAATGCATTTGCATCCAGTTTATTTCTTGAGATTAGTTCAGTGCAGTTGCATCCGGTTTCCGATTTCCCATTAATTATTTTTTAAGATTAGTTCCACGCATTTGTATCATGTTTCCAATTTATAATTAATTTTTCTTTGAGGTTAGTTCAATGCAGTTGCATCTAGTTTCTGATTTTTCCGTTAATTTAATCTTTGAGGGTTAGCTCAATGTATTTGCATCCAGTTTCCGATTTTTCGACAATTATTTTTTTATGTTAGTTTGATATATTTGCATCCAAGTTTTGATTTTCCTTTTATTATTATTTGAGGTTAGTTTAATGTAGTTGTATCCATATTCCAATTTTCTATTAATTACTTTTTAAGATTAGTTTAATACTTGCATTTGCATCTAATTTCTAATTTCCCGTTAAATATTATTTGAGGTTAGTTCGATGCATTTACATCCAGTTTTCGGTTCCCCATTAATTGTTTTTTGACGTTAGTTTCATTCAGTATTATATATTTTTAAAATATTTGTCATTATTATTTTTGTTTTTTTTTTTTTTTTTTTTTTTTTTTTTTTTTTTTTTTTTTTTTTTTCTATTATATATTTTGTGATGTTATTTTTTGCATAATTGTTTTTAACTATGTTTTGAGGCTGTATTAAGGATATATTCGAAATAAGTCGTTGCTTTATCATAGACACTAAAATTGTATGATTTGTAATAGGGAATTAGTTTCTACAAATCACATATTTTTTAGCAATTTTTTTATTTGATTAAATATATAAGAATTTGAGCACTAAAAGTGTTTGATTTGTAATAAGAAATTACCGTTTACAAATCACCTATTTTTTAGCAATTTTTTTTATTTTATCAATTATATAAAAATTGGAAATACACTCTCCAAACTCCAAAGAGGTTCTATGTATGTGGAATTGTACACTATTAGAAAAGATTATCTTTCATATTATAGTGTCACATAGGAGAGAGCAAAAAACTAACTCTCATATTAGAGTGCCACATAGGAGAAAGAAAATCCTCCATTAGAGGTCTCTGCTTTAGTATATAGATAGTAGATTATAATAAAAACCATTCTATGCCAATTGATATTCCAACATTTACCGACATTTGATATTCCAAACATCAAATTTTCCAGTTTCTTTTGTATTTTTCCAGTCTACAGTCTACACTACTACTCCATATTGCCTGTTACTGGAAAATGAAAGTTACATGGAATGCTGTTTGAAGCTTAAAAATGAATGGTGAAAACACAGTATTCAGAATAATTTGCAGTCTTATAATCCTGACAGATATTCGAGCGCCTAAAAGATAGAAGGTGAAGGTGAAGGTGAAGGTTTGGTTCATTTGGTCCAAGAAATCATTTTATTACCTTTTCATTTGTGTTGGTACAAGTCATGCACTGCACACGAAGACAGAAAGCTAACAAATTTTACATAAATTATGAAACTAGGAATACATCATAAATATGATACGAATTCTAAACATACTACATCAGAAAATCAGCCTGATAAATAATTAACTTGACATCAGAAAACGGTTGGCCCCCTTTTCATCGAGTCACCCTCGTGCACCAGGAAAAAATGCTGAGGGTAAAATTACAAAAGAAAATAAAAAAATCACGTGTGCTTCACATTGACTTGCTCCGAAAGCGTAGCTTCTGCTGATAGCCCTGTGGGAGTTCCCTTATCTCACTGCGAGGATGTGGAATTGTTTTCACCAACGACCCAATATTGTTTGACACCAACCAATATCTTTTCAGGGACAAGAGGACCATCCTCGTGATCAACCATCTTCGTGCTCCATCTCATTCCACTTACAATCTTTTTCACCTTGATTAACACATCAACTTCATCACGGAATATGACTGCACCTTCTGGTCGTAAGATACGGTCCATCTCTAAAAGAATATCTTCCGCACTACACCTGGTTAAATATTTAAGATTTGTGTCAGTTACATTGGAAAAATGAAAAGATAAATACAAACCAATCAAGCTTATATATCATGCAAAATAGAATAAGGGGTTCTGAAGATTAGCAACCATTTTGTCTGCATTCTCCATACTTATAATTTGAAAAAAGATGCTATTATAGTCTCCAGCTGGGGATCTCAATATCTAAAATCTGGAGAGTAGTCCGAGGAGAAAACAATTCAAGAAACTTTATTGACTAAGGTAGCCCATCTACTTAACAGTTTTATATCTAGGATCACCCTGGTTAGCAATATTCTAATTTCCTGCCTTAGAACACTGATTAGCTGAAACTAACACATGGGGTACCCAACCTAATCCCGAACAATAAATATTCAACCCGCTCACCATCAAATGTGTACAGCGTGTTTTACTATAATTTAGTTTCATTATAATAGAAGTTCTATAAGAGTTCTATGTTAATTACACAACATATGATCAATATATAGATATACTTCTGGGGTAACATACTTGTTCTTGTACAAGCTGAAAACACCATTAGCATGGATAAGGTCATAGGTCCTTGGATAAGTTGAGAAGGCTTCACACCTGCAATGAAAAAGAGAAACAGTGATAAAAGGATACTCTGGTTTAGATCAAAACCTATACCTGTTTAAGATGTAAAAGCAATTTACCACAAACGAGAAAAGCAAATAACGAAATAGTGAAACTTAAGCTCATTTTGTCTACAACATAAATAGCAAAAGTAACATGCTGAAAGATTCATTAGCTGAGTTCACCAAAACAAAGCCCATTTAAAACACTAAGAGGACATGCAAGTTGGATCAGGGTTCCATATCCAAAACCAAAAAAGAGAAAAAATCTAAAAATTTAAAAATCTAAACGAAAAAAGTATCCACTGTTTGTTAATTTGGTCTTAGTTGGAAGTGCAATGTGCTTAAGCAAGTGATTACAGTGAAACAGGAACAGTTCAGAATGGCATACCAGTCATGATATATCCCAATTAGCCCTCGCTCATAAACAACCCCCAAAGTGTTCTTCTCAGCAATAGTAGGCATGACATTCATAACCCATAATTTGGGAGACTCAATTGCTGCTGCGAAACTCCCCAAACCAGCATTCATATCCATAATGTTGCGATACCTCCCTGAGTCAATGATAGAATTGATCTTTTTATAAGCTTTTACATGCTTCTTCCACACTTTGTTATCCTCGAGGTATGCTTCAACAGACACTCCAGGGACAGATCCACTACTTATTCTGGGAGGTACAGCATTGAGTCTTTCAGGGAAAACCTTCAGCTCCCCTCCAGCAACTTCATCAGCACCGTTGACATCAGGATAAGGAGTTACACATGCTTCCATCTTATTGTACCTATAAGGACATGAAAGAGTTATCGGTGCAAAGCAGATTATAACAATGCAAACCAGAACAGTAACATGACAAGGCAATGATGGTATTAGTAGAGCATGTTAATAGCGCTAAACAAACTAGTTTTACATGTCTAGATTTTTTCTGATCCTCCCTAGTTCCGGATACATGACATACTTGCAGAACGGAGAAACAACCTAACTCCAGGATCAAAGGAAAGCAACTTACCAGACGTTATCAGCATTTGTGGCTTCACATGTGTTAGTGTCAGAGTCACTTCTACCAGGACATGAATCTGGATTTACTCGCTTTCTCCAGATTGCTATTTCACCCTTCTCACTCTTCTTTTCCCAACAAAGACGTTTAGCAACCTCCTCAATCTTCCTTTGTTCTTCCTTAAGTTCCTCCATGGGACGCTGCCATGCTTTGTAGTTAGTCTTCCAATTGATTGGAGGACCAGAAAGTACCCAATACCCACCAGGTCTGAGTACTCGATCAACTTCCATCATGTACATACCATCTACAAACAAGGAAGAGGACTCAATGAATATTTTAGATATAATTGGTACCATAAAATCCAACTGCTCAAGCACTACTCACCATTTGCTCCCCATGGGATTAAGCATCGGGAACAATGGGCCATGTCAAATGCTCTTGATGGGTAAGGGAGCTTTATAGTTCCAAGCACACCAATAACTGCAGGAACACCTCGTTCCAAAGCAAATTGCACTTGTGCTTCATGTGAATCCCTTGGAGCAAATGACATAGCTAGTACATTTCTTTTGAGAAGGTACGCTCCCCAGCTGGCAACCTGAGAATACATTTTAAACATAGTGAGTTTTAAGAAAGAAAAAGAAAACGTAGGGATGATGGGAAATGAAACTATAGATTGTGCCCAGCGTCCTAGATTAAATATATAAATGTAAACATAAACTTTGAACAGGTAAAAGATATTTGAAAAATATCAACATACCCCACAACCAGTGTCTAAAGCAGTTCTAACAGTCCCATTTTTAATAGGGATCACAGAAGCGAGTTGATCAATGTATTTGTCTGCGCCTTGAGGAAACTGTGTTCCTCCACCTGGGAAACGGAACACGTTGCCCTCGTATTGTATCCAATTCTGGACAGCCTTCTCAACAGTCAAACTCTTATAAGGAGCATTGGCAAATGGTACAAAATCACGACTTTTTGGCCACGGGAATGGGGTCACATACCCCTTGGGAGCAGGTATAAGGCAGTGCAGTTTATCTTTTTGTGGTGGACAGTGTCTTTCTCTGTAATTCATGTTCTCTCTAGGGAAAGTCATTGCCCGTCTCTGATCTTGGCAAGGTGTGTAATCGGTGTAATCAGCATCACATGGCTCAAAAACTTTAGCATTTGAATCAGATTCATCAATTGCTGCCCCAGCCTCACCATTATGGTGGGTCTCAAAACTTAAATTGGGGACAATAGTGCAGTCTGTTTGCTTGGTGATCTCTAGAGCTATACTGTCCCCCTTTCCGGACCCACTCTTTTGCCATGCTCCCAAAATGTAAAAGAAACAGCACAAACCAACTACAATAAATATAGAAACCGAACTCCGAGTTCTGTTGTCCCCAGTATTCATCTTGTTAGCCATTATAGACCTGAAACAAATCAGAGCACTCTCTTAGCTAATCACATATGAACATTCTTATGCAATCATTCAGGGGATAATATACCATTATTTCAACACTAGACAAGTTTGACAAATTCAACGTTTAAGTGATCCAAAAACCTCTAAACAAATGGATGATGTATCCAATCCTTTGCTTTAACAATGGTGTCAGCTGAAGTATGCCCATTAAATTACCATCTACTACGAAACAGAGTAGTAGTGTGTGTTTTTTTGTCTAGATCAGATCCTTAAAAGTAAAATTAACGCAAAGATCTACTATCATTTTTTACAGCTCAATATTAATAGTAAAAAAAAAAAACACGCATAAAGCATAAATCTTAAGAAATTTAATGCTTCATAGTAACAAAACTCAAGTTAACAATGCATAAAATCTCTAATAACTCATAAAAATGAAAACTTTAACTAAACATAAGCATTCCAAAGCAACTAAACAACAAGCATATCATGAAAAGTTAAAAGAAGCATAAAAAAACAGATGACGTGGATCTGTTTATAGAAGAAGCTCAGATCTCTTACCAAACGAGACTGAACCAGTTTCCAAATCTCTTTTTAAAGGTCAA
The DNA here is from genome assembly GCF_015680905.1 of Coptis chinensis. Lineage (NCBI taxonomy): Eukaryota > Viridiplantae > Streptophyta > Magnoliopsida > Ranunculales > Ranunculaceae > Coptis > Coptis chinensis. The sequence continues at coordinate 17,089,723 of NC_141456.1, read as the reverse complement.
TGAATTATATCTTGTTCATTATTTCATGCTGCACAAAGAATCCCTATATGAACAGGTGCAGAAAAAAGGTACAACACTGAAACCTCCTCACAAGAGAGAAGAAGAGATTCAGTCTCTTTTTTTTTGGTTTTTTTTTTTTTAATGGACGTTGAGATGGAAGAGACGCGTCTCTTTAACGAGAATGTCTGACTCTATGCTTCCGTATGATGTTTAACTTATGTAAGTCCGTGTCTAATGTCTTTACACGTTTGTTGTTTTTGGTTCGAGTAAAGTGTAGGGTAACATAGCTAGTTATGTTAAGCTTTAGATATTAATGGTTAGATTGAGCTTCGCTTTCAGCCGTGATCATAAATGTATTAAATAAATAGAAAGTAAATTGGTACCGTTAAATTACCATCTCATTTCTTTGTTGTGGAAATAGAGAAGACAGTGCTACTTGTCTGTATTATTGTGAGTTTGACTTGCAAGTTTGTGATTAAAAGTTTAAAACAATCTCTCACTTTCGACCAGCTGGCCCAACTCCTTGCACTTGCATGTATTTTCCCAGCTGTGAAAAATGCGTTCAAACTTCAAACCTCTGCAGTCTGTACATAGATTTTACTGCCAAGAAGAAAACCTCCATCGGGTTTCTATAGCTACAATGCGCTGTATGTAGTGGTTTCCAAATCATACATAACGTGGACAATTACTTTTTGCTATCTAGTTCATTAATTCGTTTTTATATTAGCTTGCCTGATCACGAATACACAACTTACTCCTATACTTTTATTGCGTGCCCTTTTTCCTCTCTTTTTTCAAGGAACACAAGTCTTGCAACTTGTCACGGGAATGTGATTCCGCTAAAGTTGTTTTGGCCATGTTTTTTTGCTAACTATTGCTAACTCCCCAAACACATAATTAGGAAAAATGAAGTATCTAGCCTTAGTATTTAAGATATGCAGCCTAAATCTAGAAAAACTTGACTGCAACAGTGCCACCCCAAAACTTAGACTCCTGGTTCTATCCGTAAATTTTCAGTATACCATATCTCTCAACTGTAGTTGAACTGCACCCAAACCGACCAGCTGAATGCCTGAATAGCTGATCCCATACCTTAAACAACAATAAATGATGCTTGAAGTTGAAAATCTCTTCCTTATTGAATTCGACGATGGAGGGGGGCTTCTAGAATCTAGAGTAGGTAGCATGTCGGTGTGACACAGTTAATAATATCCATTGTATTTCCGTACATCAATTTATTGAATAATTCCCAACAAAAAGATTCTCAGAGTACCGTTTGAGGCCCATTGATTGGCCCCATAGGCCACGAAGAAGAGTGATATATAACATTGATGAACGACCCTGAAAATCTGGGATAGCAACCATGGGGCATGGGCCACGGGCCACAAAGAGTGATACATGGACTGTGTGGATTCCTCATTCTACAGATCCTTGATGAACCTTGAGATAGCAACCATGTTCCTTGGTTTTAAAATAGAGAGCAACGATCTAGCATGTCAACAACTATACATTATTTAGGTACTAGAATATGCCCCGTGTCTTAAAGACACTCACCGGCATGCCTTCGGCACGTTTCACCTATGCATTAAAGGCCTTCGGCACTGGTTGCAATCATGCTTGGACATGCATACAATACCTCCATGAGTAAATTCTAAGACAACGAATAGGATGACTTTACTCCAAGATGGTTGCATTAGTGAGTATTTAACACACTGGTTTGACTGGTAGCCTTTGGGAACTGGTTCCGAGTTCGATTCACCCCAAATTTTATGTTGTTGCAATAAACAAAACAAAGCAGAAAATGATGTTAGAGCGACTCGAACTGTTGACCTGTTGGCATTACAGCCGTTTCGGCTCATGGATCAATTTTGCAACACATTTAGTTAATAGCTGCCAATACGTATCTCGGGGAAAATAAGATCACAGTAGACGTTTGATGGTTCTAGATTCGATCTGGACCGTCCTTTATTATAGTTTTGTCCTGTAGCAAAAAAAAAAACCCTATCTTATTAGATAGATAAGAATGTGACAGAATCTCTAAGACTGGGTCATTTTCCATTATAGAAATGCAATATGATAATAAAAAGTGAGATTTGCAAAAAAAAAAAAAAAAAGTGGTACCATTTCTCATTAACTTCGTCAATGTTCCCATCATTGTCTCTGAACTATTCTTCTGTCCTCCATTATCAGGGACTATTAAAACTTGTTAATTGAAGTATTTATTTTCTATCAATATTAAAAAGAGGTTAATTGAACATCATCTAATTAATAATGAAAGAATATGTGCATATGGTTTCTTTGACTCTGTAAAATATTGTGGCTTTTTAAGTTTGAAACTAACAAAAAGTACCACTGACTTTGCACGGCAGTATTCTTATAATCTTATGCACGGGACAATCTAATCCTGCTACGGCGCTACCACCATTGCGAGGATTGCTCCTTCTCAAACAACAAAAAAATGAACACCATCATTCTCAGAGAGCAGTGCCAATGTGTCATTCCATAGGTTACAGGAGCAGAGGTGGTACATCTCGTATATATATTAACAATGATTGACCTCTTTTATTGAAGTGTTATCGAACTCAGTACATTGTTTTGTATTATATTGGAATTCCCTTGATGTTCCTCCCTCGCAATCATGTCACAACTATGAACTATCTGCATTATCTTAACATTTATTGTGGTTTCCATTTTTCTTCTCGGTCACTTGTGAAAGCGATTCAACAACAAACAGGAATATGAAAGGAATAGTGCGTTCATCGTCGGTATGAGCCTTATTCAAAATCCCAAGTAATTTCTATCAATAAAAAAAATGTCAAACTAGCCACAAACCTCTCAACGTCTGATGCTCGCGATCTTGATCAATGTCTTTTATTTCGTTTTAAGAAAGGTAGATGAGCAAGAGTGCCATTTTCGGTACTGGTTCTACAGCTGTCACACCCTCTAAATTCAAACTTCTTATGGTTTGAATATATAACAAGTCTCTCATGGTTCCAATAAGAATAAGATAGCACTGGTTTGGAAAGCATAATCACGGTTTATCACAACAAAACCCAGTAAATGACGACATTGTATGGCAAATTATGAAGGATTTTTTTTTGCCTAGGGGTCTTAATTCTGTCCTGGAAAAAGGCTCTGGTGCGTAACTTTCTATCATTCAATGTAACTTTCTATCATTCAATTGACTGAAACAGTTTAGCAATCAGTGTTTAAAAAATATGATATTATGCAAAAATCTTTCTAGTATGCTTATTCAACTAATTTTGTGCTTTGCCTGCACTCAGTGATTTTGACACCAAGCCAACCAAATTGCATAAAATTTGAGTTGACACAAGCAGACTAGATACACTTATCTACATTAAATAAGTATATATGCTCGCTCTGACATTTCCAGGCACCAACTATTGTAACTTCCTTTTAGAACTGAGTGGTGTACTTCAATTGTAATCTAGGGAGCATTCATAATCGTCTTTTACATGCAAACCATCTTTTACAGTTGGTCGCTGCCAAGGATGCCCATCAGAATCAGTACTCTGCAAACCTACTGCCATTGACTGTTGTAGTTCACTGCCATCACGCTGCACCCTTCCAGTGATCTCCAAGCACAAACCATTCGTTGGTCTCTTGCTTTGTGATCTCTCCCTACCACGGCCAACATCCACATAAACTGGTTGTACATTGAGTGTTGGATTTGGCTTAATCCGGTTCACTTCTTTTACATCCAGAGGCCTCAGTATTCTACTTTCTGACCCTATTTCAGAAGCTTCATCCTCATTCAGCATCACCTGTAAAAATATCCGCGACCCCCGTGAATTTGTTAACAATTTTACACTGAAGACTTTTAGTAGTTCAATAGAGCAGAAGAGAGGTAATGTTATCATGGCAAGAGAAAATGGGAAATTAAAAACCAAACTGCTATCAAATTTTGTAACTGAATAATTTCTCCATGTCAGTCTTACTGAAAACAAAAGCCACAATATCAGAAATCAAAATTAAGGTGGAACAAACACATGGGGTTCTCTTAACAGTTCATCTTGTTGTAAATGTCTAAAATCCTAGTTTTGTTGCTCTCTTGTATATGATCAACCTACTGGAAAGCAAAATTTCCATTCGACCATCCACCCCACCAAAAAAGAAAAGAGCAAGAGAGATTAACTTTCAGAAGCATCGGGTAACGAAACAAAGAGCGCCTATAAGAACTTTAATGGGGATTACTTGGTTATAGGAATATACATCCTGGATGCATCATGTAATGCATATAGAGAAATAGTACACATTTGCAAATAAAGAAATAAAGGGTTATGTAATACAACCTTACGGCCAAGCAAATCAAACGTCACAACCACTTTACTGCGCCGAGCTTGGTCAGCTTCTTCAATCTCCTTTTGTTTCTTCTTCAAAAGATCTTTTTCCTGAGGAAGAGACAAATATGGCAAATTAAATAAGAGTTGCATCCCTACTAAAAAAAGGGCTCATGTCATGATTTAACATTATCTGCACAAATGGATTTGGTGAAAAAGGTTGAGCTATTCAGCAAATTCATAAATTCTCCATTGATACAATGACATCTTTCATAAAAGGTAATGATGGAGAATGGTTTGGCATTACAGCAAAAGAAATTCCTGCTATCTCCATTATCATTTTGATATTTAACTGTTGAAAGGCAAAAACATGGTGTAAGCATACTAGGTGGCAATGAGACGCTAGCCAACAAAATAACTCCACAACAGAAAGGTGAAGTCTGATGATCCATTGAAAATATCATCAGTACTAAATAATAAATTAAGAGTGACAGCTGAAAATAACTAGCACTTGTAGTCAGGTTTCCCAAGGGCGATAAACCTTCAGAAGATGATTTCAACATATTGTAATGAAAAATGTTAAATAACAAACTATATAAGTGGGGGTTTAAAAATCAGAAGCTCCTCATATATTCTCTTGTTATTAGGTAACCAGCTTCAAGTTTAACATGTTTCATAGTTGCATGATGCGGAGAAAACATGTTTCTAGAAGCTGGCAGCTTGAACACGATACTAATACATCTCATTAGCTTTTAGACTTTTAGTAAAACATGATAGTTCATATTGTTGTAATTACAAGCATAAATTTCTAAAATGCAATTATATGGATGCAATATATGAGATACCCCTGCTGAAAGCCACTTATTCCCGTCCAGTTCATAGTAGTCACTTTGATCATCAATGACTGTAGTACGGGCTGCTGAGTTGCGGTCATACTCCACGAGCCTCTTGGCAAATGCTTCAGCTGCTACCTCAGTTTGAGATAGGGGGAGAGCAGTTTCATCTAGACCAGCATATGTGCTTCCTTCCCTTAGCACTAGGGCCCCACAAAAACTGCATGGTCCCTCACCTTCTTGTTCACAGACTATCTTACCGCAAGATAAACAATTGCTGACCAATCTGTGCCGACGGGCTTGGCATGAACAGGGTTCGCCCTGCTTGTACACAACTGTTCCTTTAGCAGCCTCTGCAAGTGAAACAACTTTCCCACTTTTCTTCTTCTTGGAACTAGCTGTGTTTCCTCTTTGGCTGTTTCTAGACTCTGCAGCCTCTGATGGAATTTTGTTGGCCTGGCTATTGGAACCACTCGGCTCTCTTGGTATTTTAGGCTGTTTTTTCGGAGCAGTAGTGAATCCATAATCCTGGTGTGGCTTAATGTAGGCTTGCATATTGGAAGTTGGCGCATTTGCATTGTTGCTAATAGCTGTGACACCCCTCCTTCGCATATATTCTTCAATTACACTTTGACCTGCTTCCTGGCCAACGATATTCTGCAGAAAAATGGAAAAATTGAAACACTTGATTACCACCAAATAACAGGGGTGCCAACTACAACAAATTGTTTCCAAAAGATTATGGAATGGATGATGGTTCATCACAAAGAAATATACTTTCAAAAGATTTGGGATGATACATTCGACTACAATAAATAACTTATCACGACAGGAGTCTCCAACTTTTTTTTTTTTTTTTTTTTTGTGGGGGGGTGGGGTCCTTATGTATTTCCTATCTATCTAACAAGGATTCTACATTTCAAAATCAGCCCCTGCATGGGAGTTCATTACGGGGTTACAAAGAGTCAATGTGTCTTGAAAAGCGCCCTATTATGACGAGGAAGAGAAATTTCATTGATGTTTCAATCACAAAATAAGCTCCAAATATTGAAAAGGGGGTGGTGGGGGGCAACTGCATATGTTAAGCTTTTCTGTACAGCAGCTTGAACATACAAAACTTTTTCATTCATTTTTCCTTCATGAGCTACAGTAGTTTTAATGTAATCCACATCCAACTTACTCTTGTTTAATCTTAACCATTCACCTGAGGGTTCTCCTTCTTTCTTTCGTATTTCCACCCTACCTTTATGCAATCTAAATTTCTAAGATATCAGTCTATTACAAATCGTAACTTCTACTTATTAGAAGTCTCAAAATCCGCTATCACCACATCTGTCACTTCCTCTCCAAGACACCTCAACTTACATATTCCCTTTAACTAGACTTGTAAATAATCAAAATGCACATCGAAAAACCATCTTAGTTGGCCTTTTATAAATTCGCAAAAATCAAACCACTTTCCATAAATTCTATTATAAGCATCTAACTTTCATCATCCTTTCGCTAATATTACCAAATATACATCTCCATATTTTCATCTTTAAAAGCAGTTGAATGGTGCAATAATTACCAAACACTAGTTTCAACAAATTGCACAGTACATCGTTGCTCTCCTTAATATAATTTGCAAGCAAGTACATCTGAGTGTCACTTAGTTCATCAGTAACTTGCAGACAAAAATATGGAAGAGAATGTAATATGAACCAATAACAGAACCAACAAAATTGAAAACTGCACTGACTCAATCACTTTCTTAGTGTTATGAGACAATGGCATTACAAACTAGGAACACTCTTATGGAGTATAAAGAAACATTCTTTTTTCTTCTTCAATGTTTTTTAAATTATGAAAAAGCCCATCATAGAAATCATGAACAAACACCAATATTCCATAATCTTATCAATAAAGTATTCTTTTTTATACCTTAAACTAGAAACTAAACAACACCCAGTTATCAAAACAGTTAGAAAGCTATATGAACAGATTGAATATGTAAAGAGAGTGATTGATTACATTGAGATATTCTTGGGCATCTTCAGGTGGAGCAAGTTCACAGTAAGAAACGAGACCAGAGATAATATCTGCATCTAATTGAATACCCGTTTGTTTATTTTTGCAGAGATTTAACAATGCTTTTTCTAGCCATTGTCCTGACTTTTCGGGATTCATTCTCTATTTTGCTATGAAAAAATTACAGAAGAAAAAACTCGGGAAGTATTTCAAGGAACTGGCAATAGGTTCTAATAATTTGTATGGCTTTGGTTGGTTGATTTATGGTTCGTCACTTCGCAATCAAGAGTTCTATGTCTAAATTGAGGAGCGATTTTTCTCCTAGTGCTCCAATAAGAAGCAACACATGTAAACCAAGAGGCCCAAAATTCGGTGAATATTTCGGTGTATCCAAAAACCGATATATATCGGATATATCAGAAATATTGGAGATATCTCTTTTTTTAGTTGACCAGTCAAAATTCCATTTTGTATGTCGATATATTAGAAATATCGTCGATTATATCAGAAATATCGTCAATATATTGGTCAAAGTCAACAATAGTTAGTCAAAGTCAACAATTTATATCGTATATATCGGTCGATATATATTATTATATCGGAAATTCCGATATATATCGGGAAAAAAATGGTTAAATATTCGGTGGATATATATCGGATATATCGGTGTCGGTGTACCAAAAAAAGATATATATCGGATATATCGGCGATATTTTGGGCCTTGATGTAAACTATGGGAGATCCAGCTAGCAACATATTTCTTTAGATTTGCACTTCGGATTTTACTCTTAGAATATTGGTCAACAATTTCTTCTCTAGATTCTCTTTTTTATTTAATCAAAAAATTCAATAATTATCATTTTTGAACCCCAATAAAAAAGATATTTTTGGGGATGGGAATCACTCTATTCATGAATCGACATATAAAATGAAAAAAAAGCACATTTTAAAGATCATTTCCTGTTTTTTTTAACAAATATTTAAAAAATTTCTCTTTAAATTTTGACGAGGGCAAATTGGTAAGTCTAATAAAAGGACAGTTATTGGCAGTTGGATTTCAAAATATTATGCACCTGTTAGCTTATTGATTGGGCTTGGGGCCCTTGGAGGAAATATCGCTGGGAGCAAAAAATCACTCTAAATTGAAAGCCTGTTTGTTAAAATTTTAACTAATGGAAAGGAAAGGACAGGAAAAAAATAGAATGGTCCACTACGGAAAAAAAATGGAATGGAAACAGTTTCAAAATTGTGGAAAAGAAAGTCTGTTTGGTAACCTGTGGAAAGGAAACTAAAACTGCGGAAAGGAATAATCCTGTTTGTTATAAAAAAAAAATTGTGGAAAGGAAAAGAAAATTGGAAACAGACATCATATTACCTAACAATTTTCTTTAAACTCATAGTTCCTGGGAATTTTTTTTTGGCATAACCTATCCTATTTTGCCGATATATGACATACATGACACCTGTAAAAAGAAATTCAGCATATAGAATAATAATAAAAAAAAAAACATGAACTACTTTGTTTTATCAACACTCGTAGAGTATAAACAATTGTATACACATGCAAACAACACACATGCATAATATTATCCATAGAAATACCACAAACATGTACCCCATAGTGCATTTACAAAACAACAACAAAAAACTAGGTTTAAATCCTCAAAACACCGCAACACTTAAAATATACATCAAAAAGTGCATCTAAAACCCCAAGAGAAGACTTAAGAACCCATAAAATCAATTTTCAGCAAGCTTCTTCAATAACCAAGTAGCACGCATGTCGGTATCCATCTTGAGAAAAAACATCTCCAGGTTTTCAGCACCATCCGTTGAAAACAACTCCATAGCCGCAATCTTTTGGGGAACATCCAACCCATCAATTTCATAAATGGCAGAACAAATCTGGTCCCAAATGAGGGTTAGAGCATTGTTCTTGCTAACCTCAACTGCAGTCCTCTCATGCAAAGAATCTGCCACATTCTACATAACAAGCTTCATGCCTTCAATAACATCATTCTCCCCATCTTCTGTGCTCTTATGCTTCTTCTTATGATGTAATTTGGCTGGACGGGATGGCTGATTTGATGTTTGGGAAGTAGTAATGTGAGAGCCTCCTCCCTCGTCATTAGTTGTCGGAAAGCTATATATCCACATCGATATGCATGCCTTCATTGAGCAAAGTATCAGTATAAAACTGTGATGACATATCCATTTCATTTGTTGTTGTAGCGTCCTCATCCACTGTAAGACCAGTTTTTTGTATGTTACCGCAAGTAATATTGTCTCCAAGCATTTCGACCCACTCCAACAACCTAGGTACTTACCTTTATAGGTCTTCCTTTTCGAGTTTGCCTGCCGACATAAAAAAAAATATACATAACATATTAGTCATATTCACAAAAGCAAAAGATACTTTGTAATACATTTTGATAACTACAATAACTAATAAAACTTGTTCGTATAAATATATATACCTTGATTATATCTGCCCAAACTGAAGCAACACTTTCTATTATCATTGTATCTGGATTCCAACTGAAACCACTAGCAGAGAATGATCTCAAATATTTGAATGATTTAACTGCAGTCCTCTTTGTCTTGATTTTGTTTACAACGTTATCAATATTGATAATAAAACCTAGTTTATCTTTCATTGCCTCCGTAACAGAGAAGAATGTGATTTCTTTCTTCCAACCACCAGTTCCTCTTAAACCTTTAGCAAGATGTTCCAAGAAAACATCTAACATGACATCATCCATAGCTTGAGTCTAAACTGCTCTCCCTTTCTGATCGCGTACTGGTGCTTGAGGTGTTTCTTGTGTTGCCATCCCTATTACCATTATTATATGATCATAACACATCCATTTCTACAATACAAGTTATTAAAAATATATATATATACTGCATAGAAATTGAATTGAAAAGATTCATAAATCAAACCATAGCAATTCACAGTTGCATAAATGTCAGATACATAAAATACTAAAATAATATAATAGACAAATACATGTCGATCACTCTCTTTGCCTACGAAACATATGACGCTCGGTCCACATCCTCTCTGTAAGGTTGGTCTTGAGCAACTTCCATTCATCAGTTGCCCTTAGTGCACTATAATCATGACCTTGGTTGTCCATATCTCTAGGTTCATCCACATCATCTGGTTTATCCCATCCACCAACATCACCAGGATCAGCCATTCATATGAAATTATGTAGTATACAACAAGCTATGATCAAATCAACTTGTATATCCACATTGTAAAAAGGGGTTATCCTCAAATAAGCAAACCACTGCTTCAAAAGTCCAAAAGTGTGCTCTACTACATTACGCAGTGAAGAATGTCTAAAGTTAAATAACTCTTTCTCGTTCTGTGCCACCATTTCTCCAATTTTAGATAAATGATACCTTGTTGCCTGGTACGAAACTAAGAAACCTGGGGCAAGTGATTAGCTCCCAAATGTGTGTTTTATTACCTTTACATTATTGCATTACAACCTTTCTTACGCATAATGAAAAGACAACTCATAGCTTTTATTGTATTTTTCATGTTACAGAGTAATTCAGACCACTTATCATAAAAACTGCGTCTTAGCACTAAAAGGAGCCTTATTTATGCTTATTATGAAGACTCGAAGCTGCTATGAAAAAGTGCTGAAAAAGTCAAAGTCAAAGGTCAAAGGTCAAGGACTAAGAACCAAAGAACTAAAATTAAGTCACGTCCTTAACTCAGAATACTAAAGATGGGTGTCCTTGATACAAAAGAAGGTTTTATCTAAACCTAGCTTGATCAAGAAGAAATGAAAAAGCAAAAGGAAAAACATAAAGCAACCTTGGTAAGGTGTCTTGATTGTAGAGGGAGAAGACAAATCAGTCTTTTGTAAAAGTAGGGGTATAAGAACTCAAAAGTAGGATGAGAGAATACGCCGTACCTAGACTTATTCTAGTGTCATGTAGGAGTAGTGTAGGATTTATTTTTCAAGTTATTTACATTCAAGTTGTTTTACTTTTTGTTCTTTAATTCAATCATTTTATTTCAAGTTTAATTTATGTTTCAATCAAAGTTATTTATTTCAAGTTTATGTTTCTATCTTTCAAACAACAAGTTCATTTTAGGTTTTCTTTCATCAATCAATTAGTTTCCTTTGAGTTTTCTTTCAATACAAACTTTGTTAACAAAAACAAGTTCTAAAAGCTAAGAAACCTACCTTTCCTCCCTCAAAACTCCCATTCATTCTAGCTCTAAACAATCTATAGTGAACCTCACTCAAATATCTTTTGAAACTCCCACTACTAGAACTTCAAATGGTGCCACCGTCATGGATTGAAGGAGCATGGATGCTTGGTTGAGCACCTAAGGAGGGAAGCATCACTCTCACTATTTCATTTATTGTTTTTATAATTTGTATTGATATATTTTGTTATTTTTCAATACTGATCTGTTTTATTTCAAATCCAAGTTCGGCATTCAACTGCTAGAGAGGAGCTGAAGCTGCTGCCAAAAGATGGAGAAACTTGGCCGAAATTGACCGGGCAACCACTTTACTGGTGGCGCGCGACCGCCCAGCCACCTCAGCACAGTGGTGTCTCATTTGTTTTATAGTTTGTTCAGCTTTGATTTGTGGTTGTAACTAAGGACTCGGATTTTGTAATAGAGTAGTATAAATCAGTGGACTTTGTTGTAATAGATAGAGAGAAAAAGAGAGAGAGAAAAAAAAGAGAAAAACGAAAAACAAAGAAAAAATGAGTTTTTGATTGATTATGTGGATGAATATGAGTTGAGCACTTGGTTGAAGTTGTGAAACTTACCAAGAGTTAGAGTTTTTATTGCCTTGGGAAGTTCAAGTGTGCGAGGCGAGTCATGAATCATACACTCGTGCACTTTGAATCAACTTGGTAATCAACACTTTAATTGCAATTAACTCTAGTTAATCTAGATAATCTATCTAAACTAGTTAATCTATTAGTCTTTGTAGTAGTGTTAGTTTACTTCTATATTTTGGGCCCTTGAAGGAAAAGTTGTTTAATTATTAAAAACCCGGATTGTGGGCTTTTCAAGTGGACCTTTTTTGTAACCTAAAACAGGGAAACACTCGAACGATTGGGCCTGATTCTCAAATCACGCGCCAACCAACGTCGCCTTCTCCTAAAGCAGCGTGTAAGCACAGCTTGAGAGGTAAATTCTAAACCTCCTCGAAGCCCATATAAGAGGATACCTTGTGTGTTCAACCATGCTTACGTGATTGTTTAAATTTTAATTTCCACACTGCAATTTAAATTCATGCATAAGGTTGAACCCGAGCCACATAACAACCATTGGGAAGTCATTCCCTAATGTAGATAAATCGGATGTTACTTGATTCTTGAAGCACTGGACTAAACAAACAAATTAAAATCAATCAACTAGAGCCTAAAGTAGTCACACTCCTCCAGAAAAGAACAAAAATATAGCCATGAGGATTTAGAGTAATTAGTTACCAGATTTCGGTGGACCAACTATCTTCCTCACTCTCTTCCCCCAGATTCATCGTGAGTGAGATTATTGGTAGCAGACCACTTGGTGAAGTGATTGCTTACTCTTCTGAGACATGTAGTAGATCCATCCTAGTTTTGAGCCTGATAACTATAAAATGAGTAGTCTACCTACGAAATGAACTATGAATTCACAACGTAAGTAAACTAGAACTATTCTTTTACTCTCAATTATCAAAGCTTCTACTCTCAATGCGAATTGCACTAAATGGAGTACGAAGTTCGTTCCACTCCTAGTTCCCTAGCATGGATTGTTTTCTAAGTCTAACTAGTCGCTCTTAAGTCAATGAGAGCTTTCTGAAGGGGTGTTATACTACGATGAAACTAAAATGAGTCTACGTTGAATTTAACTACGAATACTATGGAAATATGCTTGTTTTTGAATCTAGATAAAGGATTAGAGGGGAATTGAATCCACCTCGAATCCAACTTAATAACCTAGTATAGATTCTTGTATCTCGATTCTCACGTTCTTACGGCAAGAAATTCGAAGTTCTAATCCCTAGTGTTCATGGCATTTCTACCGAAAGTACTAACTAGCATGTGAAGTCGCCCACCCATTCTCATGGCTAAACACGACCTTCTAGAGTGGAATAGAATCTACAAACAATTCTACACTAACAACTAAGTTTTCATCAAGGCTTCATCAACCCTCTAATGGAGGTTTTAGCCTTGATTCATTAAACTAACATTTCCCATTGAATCTAAACTAAACATAATATAAAGATTCTAACTTTATGAAATTTAACTAATCTAAATTAAACAATAACAAAAATCTAATTAACAACTAAGCATTGAATAACAAGTAGTAAATGAAATTAGATCTAACAATTGTAATTGACAAATCGAAATTGAATCAAGAACAACTATTTTATTATCTAATTCAAGGGAGAACAATCATTCAATACTAAATTTAAAACAAGAATAAAACTAATTACTTTAATATAAAAACTAGATCTGGAACTAAGGTTTAATGGAGGCTAACTAATCTAATTATTTTCTAACTTAACTATCTACCATTAACAAAGAATTAAGCTTTTGTTTTTATACATTCAGATCCAAAAATCGTGCATGGTCTTGGAGCCATGTTTTGGGCCAGAGAATCAGGCCCAAAACCCAATTCTTTCAGTCCAAAAAGGCCTCTTCAGCTGCAGTTGACTTCAGCAGACTTTTCGTCCACTTTTACTCCTCTGATTGGGTCAAGGCTTGGACCATTGCAAAGCTCTTTCCGAGCCGGTCGTTTTGACATAAGGTAGGCCCAATTCCGAGGTCTGAGTCCAAAGATATGGCATTCGAAGTTCTCACGACTTTTGCTCCTTTATCTCGCTAAAAGTGGCACATTTTTCGCACATAATGGACTTTGAAGCCTGAAATGCATAAAAACACGTAATCAGTATTAACTCTTACTTATTATTCACATAATTGGTCTAACAGTATGATTATTAAGGGGTTAAAACTACAGTTTTGGGCTCTTATCAGAGCCCAATTGTTTGTTTGAACAGGGCATAGTAATCTATAGACCAAACAAATATTTTCAAAAATCTAAAAAAATGAATTTCTACTGTTTGTGCATCATTATTAATTGAGCATTCATGTCTTATCAATATGCATAGCAATCGTTATGGAATTACAATGCAAACCCAGAACCTTGTTCTTTTTGCGGTAGTCCTTATCACTTGTTATCTCATTGTCCATCATATACCGAATTCGAGTATATTACGGGAATTCCTTACGATTACGAACCTCAATTTTTAAACTTCCCGAGTACCCAATACACTCAAGAGTTTTCTAGTCATGCCGACAATTCATGGAGTTCCACCACAAATAGTCAACCACCATTCATGTATCCATATGGTCAGTCAGAGTGCGGTTTCACCCAAAGCCCATTACCATTCACATCACCATCCATTTCAAATTCATATTCCACTCCACCATCCATTACAGACCAACTCTACCAGGAAATGGCCAAGCAATTCAAACAATACTAACTCAGCAAATAGCAACTACCTTATGTTTTCTCCAATCCAATTCAAAAGATGCCACATTTGAGACTAATATCCTTCTCACCAGTCCAGAACCCAACCGAAAAGAGAAACAAGGTGTTACTATAACAAAGCCAATTGCTAATGCCCATCCTGATACTTCTGACCAATTAAATCCCCATCAACATATCCCTGACTATCGTGAGAATTCCAAATCTTATGATGATGACTATATGCTCGAAGTCACATTTTCTTTCACATGCCTTAATGCATCATCACCCATAAATGAGAAAACTCCGGCAGAAGAAGCTCAAGAACCTGTATTGGAGATTAACTCGACATACTTGGAAGGTATTGAGAAAATTTATGAAGATCTAGGTAGAGAGGACAAAGAAAATGAAGTGCTTGGAAAAGAGGGAATAAAATCTATGGTGGAAAATGGATTTCAATTTAATTTGGTCGTTAAAGACTTATCGATGGAACAAATTTGTAACATCCTTACTACTGCAGATATGAACCACAATCTTGTGAAAATGTAAAAACTAGATGAAAAATTCTCTGAGTCCTCGAGATCATGTGAAGAACCACCACCCAACCATCACCATCCCAAATTAACACCTCTTGAAATCCAACCTCCATTCATAAAAAATCCAACAATTTTTTAGGATTGCACCACGAAACCATTTCAAAGAAACCTCAAATTCGCACTTAAGCCAATTGCCTTTGAGATCATTCATAATTTTCTAAATCTTCCTAGTAAAGAGACTTTGCCCAATATACAAACTCAAGAGTCCATCAATTCAGTAGTTGAGAACCCTGGTATGTCCTATTCTCCATCATTTGAGCCTCATGAAGGACATCTACCACCAACCTCTCACTCTTTTGGACAATTCAAATATGATGGGTTATTGCATAAGTTCCATGATGAGTTATACAAACATCTTCTTATTATTCTACATCTTACATTCCAAATACATCATTTCATTCTGTTTGGAGGTGTATGCTTTCATATGTTTTTCTATAAAGATCCCCAACTATTTAGACTATTAGTATATAGTTAACAACATATCATCCATATTATGCATAGTCTTGGGGAATCTGACTTAAAATGACCCCATATATAGTCTTGAATATCTTACTATAAAAAATTCATGTTATGTTTTCTTGATGTATTCCATGGGAGTGCATCATTAAGGTAACCGTGCCCTCCATTTGGAGTGTGTGGTTGTAAGTGCCGAAACCTTAGTCCACGTATATCTCGCATATTCTTTATAAAATACTTTTTACTTATCGTTTGAGTAAGTGTAATCATATAGAGTGCATATACAATTTTTTTTTTTTTTTTTTTTTTACATTTCTTTTTCAAAATAGTTGTTTTTCTCCGTTCTCATTATGAAAGATTCTCGATACATCAATAGTTATGCGATTTTTCCAAAAACAAAACGGGCAATAGATTCTACATAGACCAACCCTTTGAAGTACACAATCTCTATTCTTTTAAAGGCGGTTTGAGGATTAGTTATGTGTTACTAAGGGTCGCTCATATCACCATGCACTTTCTATCTCAGCTTAAACCACATAGATACCAATTGTCCCTTACTCATCAATATATCATGACTTAAACCAGAAGAAGTTTGTGCTTTCAATGCACCATGGATCGGAAGCAACACCCAAATTTTACATGGAGTACTAATCCACAAACCCAACCACCTCCAGGGTTCGTTCACCAATCACGTCAAACCACCAAATACATTCAGACAAGGACAATGTATCTACAAAAATCAGAACAAAGCATTAGATCCATCCTATTTTAACTAGAACTACCAAAATCGACCAATCAACAACCAAAGAGACCTAATTCCGATTCCACCACCCACTAGTGTCCAATCATTTAAACTCTTCCATTATGTCTTGCGCAGTAAATCCTCTAATACATATAACTGAAGCCACAATCTGACTGGATTGGGTTCAATAAAGAGCCGACACGAAAGTTGCCTAAGATCACCTGTTATGGTTTGTTTTAAAAAAATTAGCATTTAGAATCACGATTTTTGAGTACAAGTATCTTTATAACATCTCTACATATTTTTCAAAACCTGGGGATAAAAAAATAAAAATTATACACCCCGGAGTAACCAAAATGATACTGGATCAACGTATAATTTTATCTTCTTGTCAAACCATCTATATGGTTAGAGATACATTTTGATTGAGAAAAACAATTACTTTGAAACACACACACACACACACACACACACACACACACACATTTCATATGTGTCCGTTTAGATAGTTATTTACGTACTTTACATTTCGCACTTTTTATTTCTTCACTTGTTAGTGTAATCATAGTCATGTATGCATGTTAGATCTTCTGCATTACATATGTTTTCAAAAATACAAAAACCCAAAAAGTTCATAGTAGAATAATTATCTCTTGTATAATAAACATGTATTTCTCATTCTACATCAAATAACCCACGCCCCAAACTTATTTGGGGGTGGCGTATTTTCATTATGAAGAACATAATAGAGGTGTATCGCCGTTTTAGCTCATATTTATATGGTAATCTCTTTCCTTATATATATCTTCATACTTTAAGGACAAAACATATTTCTATTTAGGGGTGGTATAATAACATTTTGTAAAAACTAGATAATTTTCTATAGTAGTATATTTCTTCCTTTCTCATAATTTTTTTTTGAAAAAAACCAAAAATATTTTTCTATTTAGCATTAAAAGTCTTGTTTTCTTTTTCTATGATGAATAAAAAGTTTAGAAGTATCATTATAGCAATAAAGTAAGGATTCGTTCTTCGAACTTAGACTAATATATATACAATAGTTTCTACATCTTTTCATGAATGACATGTATCAGCATTTGATTGTATATAGCAGTGAGTTTCCGAGACCATAGTTAGAACAATTAATAAGTTCTATATCTTGTGAGAATATAGCCAAAACCTCATCTGAATGATTATTAAGTGTTGACACAAAGTATGTCCGAATAGAAAAACCACACGTCCACTTGCTTGATCACCAAGCCATATCCTAGGAGAGAATTTAGGCCATTTTTAGATCGATATAGCCAAATAAACGTTAAAACCCCAAAAAGATATAATTTTCCTCTAGTTACCCTTTTTGAGCCTTCACCAATTTCTAAAAGCCTTTTTATTCTTCACCATAAATCCCTAACCAGTTACAACACACAATAAAAAGCTTACCCAGCTGACGAGTTGAGAATTTGATGGATATCAGAAAAAAGAGAAGAGAAGACCTTATACAAGAACAGATCAGTTGCTTCAAAAACAAAAGAAAGAAAAGAAAAGAAAGACCCATTAAAAACCAAAACTACAAAAAAATTGAAGGAGTTAAAAATCGAATCTCCAAAAAGTTCAAAATCAAAAGGAGACGATATCAGAAACAAAAGCAAAAAGAAACAAAAACAAAGTTAGAACTCCTAAAATTTCAAAATCATATGGAGTCACAAAGCCAAAGGGCTAAAGAATCATAATTCGGAAGCAAATAACAAAACGAGGTTCTTCTCTAGTTACAAGTATCTTGAAGACCCAATTTCTCAACTTATCAGATTTTTGTTTTTCCTTTTCTTTTTCTTTCTAAACCATCACCCTTGCCCCGTAACTCCTAATAAAAGACATCTAGCTCAAATAGGAATAAGATAGTGTAATATTAAGTGGCAAGTGTGATAAATTGACCCCAATTTCATTTAGACGTCATTCGTGTATGTGAGGAATATAAATGCTTGCTGCATTTGAGATAACGAAACTTGAGTGAATCTATCAGAGAGTTTGTATTTTAACACATCCCTATGAGAACCCACCTTAAGGACGCTCTCCAAAAGTTTTAGAAACGACTCTGCTTTTGCATTTCATTGATCATGTTTGTTCATTTATCTTTAGATGATTAAATTGTTGTATATATGTTATTCTAAGTTCAAAGGAACTTCTCCTTATTCCCCACTAATGAGATGTATAAACTTTTGAGAATAAATAAGGAGACGAGACCCTTTGTACTAGATGGAAGAAGTTTGTGAGTACCTTCTCTGGAAAACTCTCATGAGGTTTAAAGTTCGTCCACTAGGGAATTCCTAGTGGTTTAAGGGATTGTTGCATATGGTCAATGTAATCGCACTCCGCGAAACGAGATTAGTATAATAAATAATAAATCACTCATTTGTGATCTTAGTTTTTCTCTCATATTTGCTTGAGGACAAGCAAAATGCTATTTGGGGGTATTGATAAGTTCCCAAATGTATGTTTTATTACCCTTACATTACTACATTACAACTCTTCTTATGCATAATGAAAAGACAACTCATAGCTTTTATTGCCTTTTTTTAGGTTACAGAGCAATTTAAACCACTTATCATAAAAGTTGCATCATAGCACCAAAAGGAGTCTTATTTACGCTTATTATGAAGACTCGAAGCTACTATGAAAAAATGCTAAAAAAGTCAAAGTCAAAGTCAAATTCAAAGTCAAAGTCAAATGTCAAAGGCTCAGAACTAGAGAACTGAAAGTCACGTCCTTAACTCAGACGACTAAAGATGGTTGTCCTTGATACAAAATAAAGTTTTCTCTAAACCTAGCTTGATCAAGAAGAAATGAAAAAGCAAAATGCAAAATGCAAAAAGCAAAAGCAAAAGCAAAAGTAAAAAGCAACCTTGGTGAGGTGTCTTGATTGTAGAGGGGGAGAGCAAATCAGTCTTTTGTAAAAGTAGGGGTATAAGAACTCAAAAGTAGGATGAGAGAATACACCTAGACTTATTCTAATGTATTGTGTAGGATTTATTTTTCAAGTCATTTACATTCAAGTTGTTTTACTTTTTGTTCTTCAATTCAATCCTTTTATTTCAAGTTTATGTTTCTATCTTTCAAACAACAAGTTCATTTCAAGTTTTCTTTCATCAATCAATTAGTTTCCTTTGAGTTTTCTTTCAAAACAAGTTTTCTCAACAAAAACAAGTTCTAAAAGCTAAGAAACCTACATTTCATCCCTCAAAACTCCCATTCATTCAAGTTCTAAACAATCTATGGTGATCCTCACTCAAATATCTTTTGAAACTCCCACTACTAGAACTTTAACAAGTGGGAAACCTGCATCACCTAAGTAATATTTATCAGGTGGAACAAACAACCTCTCCATTGGATGGTTTAGAGCAGCTATCAATATCCGACTATCATGAGCATAACCCTCCCATCCGGTCAATACATATGATATTTTCATATAAAATGTACAAGCCATTAGAACATTATGCGTTAAATTCCCCTTCCGGTTACGATAGCGTGGTTGGTTTTCTATAGGTACCATTGCAGGGATAAAAGTACCATCAATTGCACCAACACAATCCTATATAATAAAACGAGAGGGGGGAAAACTAATTAAAAACTAACAATGTTGTACAACTCGATGTACCATAAATTATCTCATGGCCCAAGGCTTCAGATGATCACCTCCTGTTGCTGGGGAGTTTGTTTGACATGCCTGTCTTATGAATTCCCTCCCAAGCCTCAATACGACTCGCAAAACTTTATGAAAATGTCTGTGGATTGTTTCTTGTGGTATCAAAGTCCAAGTAAGCAGCAGGCGCCCACGTGTATCGTGGCCTAAAATATAAAAAAACATTGCCACTTGTTCTTTCACAAGAACCCACCTACTAGCAGTCAAACATCTTTCTTGAAGTCGTTCACATAGGCTATTAAATCACGCTATATTCAATCGGAGCATTTTATATATGACAATTATTATCATTCTCTGAATACAACCTCTCAAGGGCTAGGTGTCTCTCGCTCGTAGTCCCAATTTCTACGTGGCGCCCTATCAATAGGCATATTCTCAAGAATGTGTAACACTACAAAATATGTAGCAATTTCACAATCATCCATGTTCCTACAACATAATCAAAGCATACAATTTCATACAATCCATATCAGAAGGTTCATGAATTAGTATCAGAAGAGAAAGAATTATTTCCCAGGAGGCATATTAAATCATAAGTAGATAAATTGCATTTTTCTTATGATGTTCATGCGGAGAAAATAAATAAATAACATCTTTAGATATGAAAACAAAGATAGTGCCTAAAAGAGGACAGCAACAACAAAGAAACAGAGTCTATTTCTTCATAACCAACTAATCACATGCTTAGCAGCACACCTATTCATTCCCACTACCAATGTCATAGTCTACCCATATTCAAAATATTTTATTAAGACACAAAACTGAGCTTCTGTTGTTCACCCAATTCAGAATAAGAAAAACATTATTGATCAACATCTTATAATCTAACTATTTGCATAATTGTCTTAAGAAAATCTCACCATCCTAAAACAAACAAATTAATAACTTTACTAATTACCCACAACTCCATTTCCAAATAAAGAATCAAGGTAATAACTTTTAAAACCAAACAAAACAAGAGATGAAATAGTTTTTGTCTCCATAAAGGTAAGATTACTTGTCTCATTAACATCTAATCTAAAAAGAAACAATATATTGAAATGAAATATCAAAAAAATATCACAAACTCCTTAATCTTCTTGTAATAAGACTCCGGAAATCAACCAACCACTAGTGACACAATCAATTACTTTCAACCAAACACACTAAAAACCAAAAAAATTTTGAAGAAAAAATTTCGATCATAATAATAAAACAAAACAAAAAAGCAACGGAAAATAGACAGAGAGAGAGAGAGACGTCCTTACCTTATAAAAATTGGAGATGAGGATTGGAGAAATGATGAAGACATATGAGGAAGATGAAGAAGGGGGATGCTCCTTTCTCCCTGGTTCTTTCTTTCGGTTATCTGTTTTTGTTTTTTTTTGTTTCCTTTCCCTAAAATTTTTAGGTCTGGAGCACGTATGGACTCAAAATTTTTTTCCATTTCCCCAGTTTTGTTTCTGCACGGACAACAAGCTTTCCTTTCCATGGGTAAACAAACGACTAAAAAACTATGGAAAAGGTGGACCACACTTCTTTTCTTTTCCTTTCCCTAGCATTTCCTTCAGAACAAACAGGCCCTTAATTGAATTTATAAAACTCAATACCATACCGCGACTACTTGGTCAAAATCAATAAGGCAATTTTAACTTTTGCTTAAGGGGGCGTTTGGCAACACAATTTTTTTTTTTTGGTAACTGGCAACACAAATTTTTCTCATAGCAACTTCAAGCAAAAGTATTAACACCTGTATATATGATAGCCGAGTTTCTAGGAACCCATTCCCCAATATCAAGGAGGCTATTTTAGATCTCTATTCTTTTATTATTTAGATATTCATCCTTTATAATTTTGAAATTATAAAACCTCTATACAATATTTGTAGATGATAACTAACTATTACATTATTATATATACCCATATCAAATAATAGGAAAAGTACACAACTACCCTTAACCATTCTCTAACACCTCCACTCAAACTCACGATGGTAAGGGCATCTCCAATGGGAGGTGTAAAGCGTATAATGTTGAAAATTAACACTTTTGTTTTAAAAAACACCCATCCAATGGAGGGTGTAAACCGTAGAGAATAGCTATCAATGTGTATTATTTGGTGGAAATTTCTCTCTCCATATATCAACTAATAAGAAGAACGGACGTCACTTGTAGTGATATTGATGAGCTTAAAACATATGAACATTGCTTGAACAGAAGTGTGAAGTTGTAATTTTGATTTTGCAACGGTTTGTGTTCGTGTCACAATACGGTTTTTTTAGATTTTGAAAATATAGACGTGACTTTAACTAACGTGCGTTGTGTATTAATTATCAATTATAAAATGTGGGATGGTTCATGTCCATCGTTAACTCTTTCTTTTCCATATCTTATACACACCACCAATGGAATAGCCACGATGTGTATCTTTAGAAGCTATAAGAAGATGGTATAAAATCCTAGTGGCACCTACGTGTAGCCTATGTGTAGGTGTAGATTTAGATACCCCATTGGAGATACTCTAAGCATCGAGAGTTTGCTAACAACAAAATACACTATATATTTGCAAATACTAGTACTGCCATTGCGACTACTATTTCCATGTCGCGACATTGTCGTTAACTACCATGTCATTGCCACTACTGTCAATGCAATTACCAATCAATACTACCGGCTGCAATCCAAGTGTCATACACTGGGTATTGACTGCTACTTAAATGTTGTACATAAGTACGACTGTTATCCAAATATTGATCAACATAAGCACTTTCCCCACTCAAATTGAGCATCTAAATACTCAACTTGAAGTACAGACAACCACAAATTAATATCCATCAAGACCACACTTTGTGTACACCATTCGACACTACTGCCACTGCCACTACTATGGGTCACGGTATTTGCACCCCACTTTATGGGATTGGCACCCCTTTGGCAAAAGGGTACATGAATAATGGTTATTCCCTATATATGGTCCTTTTACATGCACCCCACATGCCCGATAGTTTCATAGTAGTGAGTTGCCGCAAGATCTCACATTCCACATCATCGAGTTGCCGCGAGATCCCACAATCCACGACATTGGGTTGTAACGAGATCCCACATTCCACGCCAGTGAGTTGTCGTGGAGAATTTTTTTGTTATTTTTTTTTCACTTCAAACTTTGAACACACACGACATACGAATATCTCATCTTCTTCTTTAGAACTTCTTCATACGCTTCAAGAACAACACCAAACCCATGAAAAAAATATGTACAATTGAGGCATAGTTTAGCTATCTCGCGGCAATTTTTTTCATACGCTCTAAGAAAAACTTGTGATCAAGTTGGTGATCAAGTTGATGAAGAAGAGTTTTGGTAATTAATATAAGCAAATACTCCATTTTGGTGACCACAACCATTTCCTGGCAACTGACTTTTTTTGCGGTGGCTATCAAAAAAAATTTAAAACAAAAAAGGACTCACGGCAACAACCTTCCATATATGGATTTTCCATCTTGTGGCAACTCCTTGTTGTGGGCATTACCTTTTTGCGGTAACTTCTTGTCGTGAGTGATTTTTATATGATTAATGGAGGGGTGTCAATACCTTGGAATTGGCCTGGTCAAAGGGGTGTTAATCCCATAAACTGGAGTGTAAATACTGCGACCCCACTACTATACCCATATTCAATACTTACTACTATAATCAAGCCAACACAATTTCTACTGCAAAAACTACTTGAACAAGCCACCATCCAAACACATTTATGCACAAAGGACTGTCAACCAAACATTTTATCAAACAATTTAAAACTCTAAATATTCACCGCGAGTGACACCTTTGAACCAAATTTGAACTTCAACTAAATTCAAGGCAATGCACAACACAAGTTCAAAACGCCATCACTCCCATGCTGCTAGTGCAAACAATCGACCATTGACAATCTTACTAAACCAAAAACCAACGAAAAGTTTAATACAACACCATGCTCCATAACCTACCACTTCCCTCCAAAGGCCCTAATTCACCATACAACAAATGCAATCCATACCCACAAACCACCGTGCAAACAATCCCCTACAATCATCACCAAACAATAATCCCACGCGCAAGTTCGTAGTTCTTCAAACCCACCCAACCAAGACACAAGACAAACCATCACCCACTTTGAGTTGAATTGCTCCAATTCACACTGCCAACACCCCAAGTTCCACAAACGTAAATAACTGAAATCAAAACCCATGTATTGCAATTACCCAAATCCATCAGTAAAATAATCCAATTACATCACCGAAAATAAAATGTGAAACAATACCCAAAAGTACTTTCTATATCTCGGCGGCAGTGCCAACCGGTGGCTACCACCACAGAAAAAAATTAATTCAATTTTGGGGTAATGAGTATTAACCACCCCCCACTAGATGAGCCAATTAGGATTCCCCCCACTAGATGGGAAATTAGGGTCTCTCCTCTAAATACACACATAAAAAAAGTCAAATTAGGCTGACCGTATTTTTTTTTTGTGTATTGGTGATACAACGCTTTTTAGGCACGTTTATTGGTTTCAGTTACTTATTTTCTTAAGTCCGAGGTCCAAAGTCCAAAGTCCAACGTCCGTATTGTCGTACGTTTTAGTCAAGTTACCTTACTCACGTGGGATTGGTAGGATAGGTCGAGTAAGGGATCGTCCAAACCTTAGGGCACGGATAGGTTCACAACTGGAGTTACAACTTTAGGTGAGTAGGATTTTTAGGTTTCTTTTAGTTGGTTTTAATTAAAATAACGGTAATGCAAATAATATAAATTACTACAGCGATTATATGTAGGTAAATAAAAGTAGAGAAACAGGGAGAGAATTAATCATGCTCATGCAAGAATCATTTTTCAATAGTTTTTATTACTAAATCACTACATCTCTAGTTCGTCTCGTTTCGGAGACGACGTCGAGTATTGATCCCTAGTGCATGCCCACATCTCTAGGTCGCATTTCACTAGCATAAGGAGTTTCGATAATACCTCATCTCTGGTATATTATTTCGCTCTCTCGCACAGTTCACATCAATGGACGAATGGAGAGTCAGTTCGACACCAGAGAGAGTTTGAGATTTGACATTTTCTGTCTGGAGCATCGAGCATCAGACTCAACTTTTGCGGTCACCGGTCATTTTGGGATGGGATGTTAATTCTATGTCTAATTCCTAAGTAGTGATTCTAGAATATTAACGAGTCAATCCGATTTTTACAAGCAAAGATAACCCCTCCCCCGAGGGGATTAGCTCATCATCATAGGAGGAATAATAAAACTTCTTTGTATACATTAAGTAAATAATTGCGGGGACGAAATTAAACAAGGAAAGAAATAACTGTTATTAAGGTAAAATAACTTACTGTATTAAGCTGCTGAAACAAAATAGCAGAAGGTAAGTACTGAAGAAAGAAATTTAACGTAGCTAAAGCATTAATATGCTGAAGACCTTCTAATGAAGGCGAAGCCTTCATATATATAGGCAATACAAAAGTGACCCGTGAATATTTAAGATTTTGTTCTTTTGCTAATTGAATGGTTCGAAACCAAACTTTGTTTTCAACGGTTTTAAGTTTTTGTCCTTTTGCCATTTTAATGTTTTGTTTTTAGCTTATGTTAATTCAAACCACCAGGTTTGAATTGATACGTGTCTTCTTTCTTGACAGATGGTATCAATTTGAAACCATCAATTGCCACCTGCCTATGCTGACTCATCATGCCTTCTGGGCCCGCAGAGTGTGTCCACTTAGTGTGTCCAGTGGCGGCGCCGAAATTGGCGTTTTTACTACTTTTGTCCTTGCGCAGAGTACGTCGCCCGGGTCGCCATAGCAGCTTCACTAGCCAACGTCGGCACCTAGATTTACCCGATTTGAGCTTCGGAAATTTCCTGCCTCTTTATATGTGGGCCCTTCCTGCACTGGTTCTGTTCTTTTGGAAACTTCGGCTCTAGTCAGGCTTTTGTTGGGCTTTACGGAGATTGAGCGGGAATTCCAAATATTCCCGTATTCTTGTACTTGGCAGCTTCACTAGCCGACGTCGGCACCTAGATTTATCCGATTTGAGCTTCGGAAGTTCCGTGCTTCTTCATATGTGGGCCCGCCCCAAGACCGGGTTCTATTCTTTTGGAAACTTCTTGACTTCACGGGGTCGAGTGGGAAACTCCAAATATTCCAAGATTCCTCGTACTTTGATGCACGTTTTGTCACTATATTCATTTAAATTGCGGAAACCTGCAAAAGTACGAAAATATAATTATTACATGATTATTAAATACATAATCGACCAAAATGCTATGTCTCTCGGGGTTTAATATTACAGTTTTGGGTGCTTATCAGGGGGGGAGGGAAGACCCTAATTTCCCATCTAGTGGGGGTAATACTCGTTAACCCTTCAATTTTACTCAACAGCAGGATCGATCGAAATGCTCTTGATACCTTGTCAATAAACCCATGGGTAGAACTCACTTGGAAAATCGGTTTACCAAGTGAGGGTGCCTAAGTGCTTATATCCTAGCTCGTGCCCAAGTATCCACACAATGAGGGACTATTATTCCTAACACCTCCTCTCAAACTTTCTATGTCTCTCGACTCACATGGAGAGCCAATGCCAATAATGCTAATGCCAATTTTTGGTACTCCCCCTCCACGCCGGGCTAGAGCTATGAATTCAATTTTATTTATTTATTTATTTTATCCCAACTCATTGCTTGAATTGATCCATACCATATCAACTATATCGGCATTCAATGATAAAAACCCTAGCTATCTACTATCTATATACTAAAGTAGAGACCTCTAAAAGAGATTTTTCTCTCTCCTAGGTGGCACTCTAATATGAGAGATATCATTTTCTTTAAGCCTACAATACCACGTGGAACCTCTTTGGAGAGTTTGAGTGTTTGGTAGTTTTAGTACAAGTGCAATTTTGAGAACGGAAGTTTAAGTTGTTTCCAATTAGTAGTAGAACTCTCTCTTGTATATACTATTTTATTGCAAGTGCAATAATTTTGAGAACTGAAGTTTAAGCTGTTTTCTATTAGTGGTAGAACTAGCTCTCTCATAAACAAACGTAGTGAAAATCTTTATGTAAGTTCAAAATATGTATGCAAATATTGGTATTGCTTGATCCAAGATCTAGATTTTGACCGCTTTCGTTTGAAGAAGAAAATCGGGAACAAGTTTATTAAGATATTTGATTGTGATTACGAATGTTATCGTTACTATTCAATTGATAGAGCAGGTTTAGCTATTGCAATTTACACAATATATAGCTGAATATGGTCGTGCATACCATGTTAGATTATCTTGCAACGGTTTGATGTGTTATCTTAGTTACGATCCATTGGTTTTGTATGACCCTATTATTCAGCAAACCAAAACCTTACTCAAACTCGATTGCTTTCAGAATAACGTTGGAAAGTGCTTAGTAGAAGGGACATGCTTTGGGTTGGATACATGTACCATGAAATATAAAGTTGTATGTTGGACTATTGAGCTCTATCGTACACCCTCTCGTGGGGAAGAGTTCATTGAGGTACTAACTTTGGGTACCATGTGCGAATCATGGAGAAAAGTAACATTTTACAAGAGCCATGAATGCAACCCAGCCCCTTCTTGGTGGAACCCTATTCCAGTTCATGTCAATGGAGTCTTACATTGGAGATCTGATGATTATACCATAATCATCTCATTTGAATTTGGCTAAGAAAAAATGGTATTCAACCCGGCTCCTAAGCTATATTAAAACCGTTATATACTGAGTTCTTGATTTCACTACAACAAATATGACATATGACATCGCTAATTTTATATCACTTTCAGCGAAGTGGTATCATAAGAAAACTATGACATCACTTTTCTCAGCATGTGATGTAATAATTATCACAATTTTTTTTTAACATCATTTATTTCATAAGCTGATGTAGTAGAGTTGTATAACATCATTTTAATTAGTGATGTCGTGATAGTGATGTAGTAACAATTGTTTACGTCACTTATTATGTCAAAACTATGGCATCACTTCGCTGAAAGTGATGTAATAATTATCACAATTTTTTTTTAACATCACTTATTTCATAAGCTGATGTAGTAGAGTTGTACAACATCATTTTAATTAGTGATGTCGTGATAGTGATGTAGTAACAGTTTTTTACGTCACTCATTGTGTCACTTATAAAGTGGTGTAATATCTATGTATTCAACATCACTTTAAAGGTATTGCCACTCACCGTGTCATTAATAAAGTTATGTAATATCTATGTATTCAACATCACTTTAAAAGTGACTTTGTCAAGTTTTCGAAATCACTTATAATGTGACTTCTAGAAATGTTATTATTAATATACCTCATAATTAAGTTAATTAGTTAGAAAAGGCTAGACTATCTAAAAATTTAGGTTAAATAGAAATGAAACAAGGTGCGCACTGGTTTGCTAGACTAGCCACCCTTAAACGAAAAATAGAAAATAAAAAACAGCGACCAATACCCAAAAGGCTTAAACCCCATAAGCAAGGTCCGACCCATAAATTTATAAGACCTAATACATACGAATACGAAGAAAAAAAATTAAGAATGGAACTCGCCCTCACTTCTAAATTTTGGGGATTTTAGGGATGATCTTCAGTATTTTATTTTCCAAAACCCTAACAGTCTTTCATTGAACTGAAATCGGAGATTGATTGCTGCGTGCAAACGAGTTTGATATTAATCGATTACAACATTGAAAGGTTTTTGAGTGGTCGGAGTTATCATTTATGTCGATCTCTTATGATGTACTACTTGTAACTGTTGTAATTCAGTTCCTCCGGGCCAACCTTGCTAATCTCCGCAATAGGTAGAGTTGTTTCGATCTCTCTGTCTTTCATTTTCATTTTCAACAAACACAAGCCCAACTCTCCATTTGACTCAGTGAGTGAGTGAGTTAAGGGTGATGGGGAATTCGTTTGGATGCTCAGAATCAGGAAAGAGATTGGTATCAGTGGCTAGAGATGGAGATTTGGTGGAAGCGAAGATGCTACTGGAATTTAATCCATGTCTTGCCAAGTACTCTACATTTGGTGGTCTTAATTCCCCTCTTCATTTCGCCGCTACAAGAGGGCACACTGAGGTATTATTTATTTATTATCATTGCCTTGGTAGTTAGATTGTAGTTTTTGAACTCCCATTGATTTGTTATTTTTTTTTGTGATTAGATTGTAGCATTGTTACTTGAGAATGGGGCAGATGTGAATTCGAGGAATTACTGTGGGCAGGTAGGATTTAGGCTATTTTTAATTGTAGTATTCTTGAGTTAAATTAGACGCATTGTTATTGAAATAGTGTATTTGTTTTTCATAGACTGCGTTGATGCATGCGTGCTGGCATGGACACTGGGAAGTTGTGCAGACTCTTCTACTGTTCAAAAGCAATGTAAATGCAGTCTTTAGTTTATGTAGAACTTTGATATTTGTGATATCCTATGCATTGAGGCATTTCCATTTTTGGTAAATCTAATGATTTTTAATATATGTCAAGTTACTCGAGCAGATTATCTCAGTGGAAGAACTGCTCTTCATTTTGCAGCTGTAAATGGCCACGTTAGATGCATAAGACTTGTCGTGGTAGACTTCGTGCCAAGTGAACATTATGAGGTTACGAGTGCTCATACCAACAATGGTGATAGAGGCAATGGGTCTGTTTTAAAGAACAAATTTGGTTAATGGTATTGTACTTTGCTTTTCATTTTGTGGCCTTATTTTCTGATAGATGATTCATATACTACAATGAATTTGAGTGGGCTTTTCATTTTATAGATATAGATATATATTATGATTGTTGTTTAGCACTGGTTGTAGGATTTCTTTTCAGTGGTATTAGTTTATTTTCTTGTAGTAGTTTTCCTTACCCCTAAAAAATTTTGTTTAATATATTTGTTGCAGTGCACTGTTTAAGTTTGTAAATAAAGCACCGGATGGTGGTATCACCACCAACTCTTCACATGGCCACATTGAATGGTTACTTCGACTGTGTACAATTACTACTCGACATTCAGGCAAACGTCTCGGCAGTGACATTTCACTATGGCACGTCTACCGATTTGATAGGTAGAGTTCTGTTCAGGATATGTTGCTGTCCTTTTACTTATGACGTTTTTTTAATATATATATCTGAGAAGACAACTTAAACTATTACCGGAATTGGAACTTTCCGAGGAAATGGTAAACAGTGCTGCAGCCTCATTTCGTGTTAAAATCAATTACATGCTCCGTATGGCACATGATATCACCATTGGAAAAGACTTCAGGCTATTCTTTAAGGTATGTGATTAAACTTACTTTAGAGCATGTACTGTTAAACTCTGATGGTGTTAAAAAAGCATCACTTGCTGATATTGGATATTTGGATCAAATGATATATATATATCCAATTATATTCTCTGATTTTTGGTGGTTCAAAATGGCACGATAGATTTATTAAAGCAGACCATGTAATATTTTTTCAATTTCACTTGAAAAAAAATGTATATGTATATTACTCTTAACCAACTTCATGCGGCTAAAAGGTCACATTTTTCTGTCATAGGAAAGAGGTGCAGCTAAAGTATGAGCTTGTGCAAAGGAGAGCACTTATGTTAAACGGAACTCTTTTGGGAGGGAGAAACATTAGACTTTCCTGTGGGTGTAGCCCTCCAAACAAACAGGTTCACTATTGCTTTGCTTGTTTATAATCATTCTTCCCGTTTATCAATGTATGTGAATGTATATTAATCTGACCAATTTACATGATACGTCAGATGGGTGGACACAACCACAACCATACCCAAACCAGTGGAATGGTGCTGGGTATTATGGATACAACCAAGCTAGGTTACAAATCCTATGGATATACCCCTCCCGCTCAAGATCCTAACATGTATGCTTATGGTGGAGCCTATCCTGGATATGGAAATTATCCACAACAACAGGTGTATTTTCATGTGTCTCTCTTGTAGAGTAGTTTCATTAATAATTGAACTTAGAAAGATACTTCTATAGATCCCAAGTAAATTGTTAATTAAAGCGTATTATAACTTGAGATATACATTACTGAGCATATTCTATATTGATTTGGTATCAGGGATACATGAGATGACATTCAACATTCAAGTTTGATACCAAGTGTGGCTATTGGGATTCTTTGAAGAGGTTTCTTTTGTAATAATTATGATGTTGGGATGGATTATTTGAAGTGGATTCTTTTGTAATAATTGTTATGTTGGGATGGATTATTTGAAGAGGCTTCTTTTGTAATAATCGTCTGTCAGGTAAAGTCGTTCCTTTTGTAGTGGGTTAATGCTGCCATTGGAAAAGAGTTTGGTTCACCTGAAGCACTAGTGCAATTTACATGCTATTGGAGTTTGGTGCATCTGAAGCACTGGTGCAGTTTACATGCTATTGGTGTTACTACCCAAATCATTAACAACTATTTAAATGTTTTTTTTTGGGCAGACACAAGTTTTAGATTACTCTGCTAGTGATGCAGGGAAATGGACGACAACGTTTTTATTTTAACTCAACCTCCAACCAGCTTTTGGCACAGGGCTGGACCTGATCTTGAACATAAGTAATTGTCTTCTGTAGACCTTCCTTTGTCATCAAGGCACTATATTATGTGGATGTTCCGTCTGTTTATTTTCCTTTTATAAAATTTGCATTGATTTTCTAGTACAATGTTTCATACTGCATAAAAAAGAAAACAGAGTGATTTGTTAGGTTGTGATATGTTCTTGGATTAAATTGATTGCATCAAGCCAGGCTGTGATAAGTCCTTGGATGGGTGATTGTGGTTCTCTTTGGCTCATTTCGATACTGCAGATTAGATTTTGTTGGTATATGTTGGCTCGTTACAATTTTTTGTATATAGTGTAATATTTGTAATTGGAGATGATATTTGTGTGATGAATGTGATTTTAAGATACATTTCATCTTTATTTGATGATAAATTACCAGGAAAATGGTATTATATTGGGATGATATTGGCAATTTTTTTTTTATTATTATTTATTTATTTTTGATAAATGGGACATCACTTTTAAAGTGATTTATAGAGTTATTTCACATCACTTTACAAGTAAATTGGAATCTGAATGAAACGTCACTTTCTAAGTGATGTTAAACGTTATAACATCACTTGTGGACATCGATTAAAAAGTGATGCAAAGTTATAACATCACTTGTGGACATCAATTAAAAAGTGATGTGGAAAACCCTGACTTTTCACGTCGCCACCATTCACATCATTCTCAAAAGTGATGTCTTATACTTTTGACATCACTTTTTAAGTGATGGGAAATGCCATTTATGTTGTAGTGTTTGCTCATCTCATCAGCCGCTACATTACTGATTCCTTGATTTAATTTTCTCATCTTATCAGCAAATACAAGCTTTTGATATGTTGTATACCAATACGTTATTTTGTATAACCTCTCGAGAATTTCTCGAATCAATATATAAAACTCTCGGGAGAACTTCATACAAAACTACCTATCGAACTTTGTGAACCAACTTTTCTTTCTAGCTTTAATCGGGTTGTGTGTCGTATCCTCTTCACAGGTAAATAATCTTATTCTCTTCTCTGTTGTACATGCACTATTCTCTTCTATTCTCTGTTGTAGATCATGTTCGAGTAAGTTATTGGTAACAGCTCAAGCTGTAACACCCTTTCCGTTCGTATATGTAATTCCTTAGTTTTTCCTGGATGTAGAGGATGGCTATAGTTTCATAGTTATACAAATTCACTCTTCCATGTCCCTACTCTATACATGTCATCACAAGGTTATACTTTTATATATAGTTGCCACTAGGGATCTACTGCAAGACTGCTAACTTTTAAGAGGTAATGTTCTTGAAATCAATTTGATAGAAGAAATGGTTTGTTGTGAAGATCCAAGATTTTGAGAAAAGTGACTTGGGACAACGGTGCTCAAGAGGTTAAGATGATGAAACTGATTGACCGCCCAAACATTGTGAACAATCATGATTTGTGGGTAGTCATGCAATATATGGAAGCAGGTTCAGTTCATCATATATTTAAGACTGCTTATCCAGACGGGTTTTGAGATGAGGCGGTTATTTCTGAGATTTTGTATGAAGCACTAAAGGGTTTTGTAAGTACCCTCCGTTCTACATTCATATCACTACAACACACGTGTCCACACACCAGGTCGTAGTTTACCAGCTCGTACCAAGCCATCAGGATGTAACAACGACCCAGACTCAGGTCGTCCTAAATATCAGATACAACAATATATGGAAGCAAATGATCTACCGCGTTCTTGAAGCTCAGTCAACGCACCAATCAAGGAGACATTTACTTTGTAACATCAGGAGTAATGACGAATCATCAAGATAGCACAAAATATGGATCTACACTTAACAATGGCCTGGAGGAAATAAGGAAGGTCAACTCAAACATCTATAAGTAGAGAGAGATGAACTATGTAAGGCTTGATTCAAGTTTGACCCAAGGAACTTGATACATAGGCAACTCTTATCCCAAGAAAGAGTGCAACCATTCCCTATCAACTACAACATCAGGTCGTAGACCCAAAATATAACACCTCTACATTGGCGCCGTCTGCTGGTTCATTTTCTTGAGAAAAACACACACACTATTTTCTCAAGCCCACGAAGCTGGTCAAAAAACCACCATGGAAGCATAGCTTCAAGCTCTAGTAGATCAAGTCAAGTTCCTCCACGAGTCATTCACCACGTTCCAGCAAGAGAACCAAGCTATACGCGAGCAAACCACTTCCAACACCAACAACGTGACTCCATATGCCATCGACAACAATGCGGTCACAGCCCTCACAACAACCACTAATCAACGCCTCGATGACCTTACCCAACGACTGGACAAAATAGGCGAAAAAGCAAGTGCAGCCCAGATCGTTCAGAAGATGCTCCAGTCATATAAGGCGTCACCATTCACCACAGAAGTCAGGGACAAGCAGCCTCCCACTGACTTCATCCAACCAAAATTCCCATTGTATGACGGTAGCTAATGTCCAAGCCAGCACATAGCTCGCTTCAGCCAGATCCTTGCTCTTTACAGCGCTCCAGGCTATGACTACCTAAAGTGCAAACTTTTTCCAGCCAGCTTGAAGGACAGAGCATTAGACTGGTTCTACATGCTCACTCCTGATTCAATCAACAATTTTGACAAGCTAGTTGAGACGTTTGCAGCAGAGTTCATCCACAACAGCCTGAAACAAGCCGACCTAGACTCGCTGTTCCAACTGGATCAAGCACACGGCGAGACTATCTGTGCTTTCCTAGGACGTTTCAAGAAGGAACTCCTATCAATGGAGCCAGGCCTCAAGGACAGCTTCGCAACTTCTGCATTCACCAACGCACTCCTAGACGACTCCGATCTAGCAGGGTCTCTCATGCGCAACAAGCCAGAATGTCTAGACGACCTGTACCACAAAGTCGACAAGTACATGAAGTACGAAGAGTGGATAGCCCAGCGCAAAGGCAAAGAAGTCCTCGCAGTAAACGACAAGCAGGGACCCAAAGAAAGCAATCAGTACTCAGGCAACAACAACAAGGGCAACAACTCCCACAAGCCTTCATACACTAAAAGAGAATTCTCCAACTTTTCCAGGACGCCAAGCAATATCTTGAGGAAGATATATACATCACCTTACTTCAAGCCAAACATCAACAAGGTGATAGCAATACCAGGACGTCCATACTGCCATTTCCACAAACTTCACCACCATGACACCGATGAATGTTGGAGTCTCAAACACTACTAAGACTTAGTCGAAGAGGAAAAGCTGAAAGAGTTCCTGCCAGAAAGCAACCTCAGGCATAAGCTGAATGCCAACCGCAATAGAAGCAAAAGCCGGAGCCATGAACGACCTGCTCGTAGAAGAAGTAGAAACAGAACAGCCCGACGATCTAAATCTCCAGGTCGGTCGAGGCACAATAGGAGACAGCACTCTTCCGATCACAATAAGGAAAAGGTAATCCACATGATTACAGACACCTACAACAACAAAACCTCATGTCACGAAAAGTGCAGGCGTGTAGGAACGCTGCAAGAAATCTACCACCTCTCCCACAAAGCTGAAGTAATCACTCCTACCAGCTCCCAATAAACGACCTCCATATTATTTACTGAGGAAGATCTTGACAAGGTGTGCCTACCCCACAATGATGCCCTGGTAGTGCACGTCAAGATCAATGAATGGATAGTTAAACGGGTCCTAATCGATCCAGGCAACTCCTACAATACACTCTTCTACCACACTTACAAGGATATGCACCTACCAGACTTGGTGATGATAGAATAAAATGCACCACTCCACGGGTTCAATGGAGACCGCACAGATTTCATTGGAGACGTCATCCACCAGTGTGATTGATGTCAAGTCATCCTACACTGCCATCTTAGGATGCAGGTGGATTTACAAGATCCAAGCAGTTCCATCAACCTTACACCAAGTCCTGTGGTTCCCCAAACCTCGAGGCATCATGGAGCTTAGAAGCAACTAACTAGAAGCTCACCAATGCAATCAAGTCAACACAACAACCACAGCCAAAACTCAGGTCGTCCAAACAAAAGAAATCCCAAAGCCGCAAGATCCTCAAGCTTCCAGCCCTCCAACATCAGCAACAGACAAGCTCAAGGAGAAACAAGCACAAATCGAACCATGAGAAAAAGTCAATTTGGGCACAAATGAAGACCTAAAATTTGTTCATGTAGGGGCTAATTTAGACCCCAAGCTTAAGGAGCAACTTGTCAAATTTCTATCTCTCAATAAAGATGTTTTTGCTTGGTCGTATATCGATATGCCAGGAATTGGCCATCAGGTCGCTTGCCACAAATTAAATGTAGATCTAACTGTAAAGCCTATCAAACAACGACCTAGGAAACTAGCACCCAAATTTCAAAAAGCCATCAACGAAGAGATAGAAAAGCTCAAAAATGTTGGATTCATCAGAGAAGTCAAGTACCCGACCTGGCTAGCTAACCCTGTAGCCATTCCTAAGAAAAATGGCCAGGTACGACTCTGCATAGACTTCACCAACGTCAACAAGCATTGCCCAAAGGACAGCTTCCCCCTACCAAGGATTGAGATACTGGTACGATATATCAAACTTGTCGACATGAACTTCTATCATTTATGGACGCATATAGTGGATACAATCAAATACCACTTGCAAAAGAAGACCAAGAGAAGACGTCCTTCATAACCGAACAAGGAACGTTCTGCTACAACGTCCTACCATTCGGCTTAAAGAACGCCGGTGCGACCTACTAAAGACTTGTCACGAAGATGTTCAAAGACTTACTAGGCGACACCATGGAAGTCTACATAAACGACATGGTAGTCAAAAGTGAAAAGGCTGGCGATCACATTTCTCACCATCAAGAAGCCTTTGAAATATTAAGCCAAAATAGGATGAAGCTCAACCCAGCAAAGTGTGTATTTGGGGTAGCCTCAGGAAAATTCCTAGGATACCTCGTCTCACAAAGACGCATTGAAGCAAACCCAGAGCAAATATGAGCTCTCCTTGAAATGCCAGAACCAATTTCCAAGCAACAAATTCACAAGCTATCTGGCATGGTTTTAGCCCTCAACAGATTCATCTCATATGCATCTAACAAATGCAGACTGTTCCTGCAAATACTCAAGAAAGACGCAACATTCACATAGATAGACGAATCCCACAAAGCTTTCAACAACCTGAAGGCTTACCTATCAACTCCGCCCGTCCTGTCCAAACCAAATGAAGGAGAAACACTGGGGCTTTACCTTGCAACCACCAACTTTGCCATCAGGTCGGTCCTCTTTCGTGAAAGCGAGGGAATCGAAAAACCAGTCTATTTCACCAGCAAGACATTGGCAGATTCAGAAAAGCATTACTCTCCAATTGAGAAAACAATGCTATCTTTGTTATACTCTGCTCGCAAGTTTCGACCTTACTTCCAGGCTCATAGCATCAATGTCATAACAGACGTACCCATCAAGCAGGTTTTGAGTTCTAACAACAAAACAGCCCGCATAACCAAATGGGCTGAAGAACTCGGAGAGCATCACATCGACTTTGTTCTCAGAACATCTCACAAATGTCAGGTCCTTCCTGACTTCCCCATAGAAGATGTCAACTGGGAACCCGAGCCCATTACTTCACTCCATCAACCAACCACCCCAGACACATGGCACCTCTACGTAGATGGAGTGTGCAACAACAGTAGTAGTGGACTGGGGCATGTGTTAACTTCACCAGAAGGAACCTGATTTACACAAATTCTTGTCGTTTAGAACCTGCAAATCAATAAATATAATTTTCAAACATGCAACAATGAAAAAGAATATTGGCAAGTTAGAGTCGAACCACACCTTGAAATGGAGAAATTAGAGCGAAAAGAGTTAATAAACCAATTACTAACTAGGTACGTGAAATTTAAAACAATTTTTGAATTTTGATTTTATCAACCTAATTTAATCTAAGAATGAAAATTTGCTTCTATTTTATCAACTAATTAAACTAAATTTGTCCGGTTTTCAAGAATTCAATTAATGAGAAATCCTAATGGTGAATGACTTCACCCCTATTTTTAAAGAATGGAGTATTTCATATATTTCCAAACATTTATTCTCCTTTCTACTTTATAAATTTCATCAAATAAACTCCAACGCTAATTGCTAGTTTAATGGATGATTTTTAATAAATGCATTTTATGGACGCTAGTCACATTTTTTTAAAAGAATAAATCCTCAAATTCTTCAAGCATTATAAGAAGCTATCTAAGCATGACAAATCAACTCAAACAAATTAAAGTAGTATAAGTCATCAAGGATAGGCAACTAAAACATTATTGAACAAGCTTTAATCTTATATATAAAGCGGATACCAGATTTTCCAATTAGTTCCCGTATTCCCGGTTTTATGCCAAAGTTTTAAATAGAAAGGGTACCGGAAAGTTAGACAGCCACTTTTTTTTTTCTCTTCACACAAAGGGTAAATTGGTCATTAGATATTCTCATACTCGAAAAAAAAGAAAAAACTCATCGCAAACAACGCACCGTTTCGAACTCTCTCTGCTTTCGCAATTAAAAGGTAAAAAAAATGAGAAAAATATATGTTATTCTTCTCTATTCCTGCGATTCTCCTCAACCATCTCTAAATTTCCTTGCCATTTACTGATTATTTTTGTTTATCTTCTACTCTCTCACAGTCTCCAATTTCATATTCCTCTTGCAGTTTGGACGCATTGCCTAGCCATGGAAGAGGTTAGATTACTTTTGTATATGATTGTTTTCCCGTGTGATATTATCATGATTCAAAAAAATATAAACTTCATTGTGCACAGGCTTAATCCAAAAACGTGGTGGGCAACCAATGGTGTATTGAATATCATAAATCATAATCACTTCTTCCAAGTAACAAATTATCATGTTACTCTCTGCTTCTCCTTTACCTTTATCTTGGTAAACACTTATGTCTGTATATCTCTTCTTTCTTAATTTTCTTTCTTTCGCTCATTTGACTGAATCATTACGTATTCACAAATTAAAAAAAAAAGTTACTTTTCTGTAATAAACGAAAACCTGCGTTCTATTTCGTCTCTCATCCTCCAAAACTCGATTGTCATTTCGCAGGCAATGGCAGAAAAAGTTTTCTTCTTCTGTTTTTTTTCCCAAACATCTTCTTGCATCTGAACCGGAAGCGGCGAGTTTTTTTTTTCCGGTAGGTAGTGGCAATGTCCAGTTGTTTATTACCACAAGCGTGATCGTGATTCCGTTCCGGATGTCCCAGATGCAGTGCCTGTTCATAGGGATTCAGTTTCGGAGTTCAAGTGTTGATGTGTAGCGAAATCGGAATAGACTCAAATTCGGGATTCTTGGGGTGGGATGGCAATATATCCGATCGATAGGTGGGATAAGAATAGGATGGATAGATTCGTCCCTTTTCACTTCCATTCTGTATTTCACTGCTCTGATTTTTTTTCTTTCTTTTCGGTTTTATTTTTTACTTCTTTTCCCACCTTAAGTATTCGCTAATATCGCTACTCAGTATATGTTACTGAGGCTTACTTTGTGGTTGCACGCTTCATTTTCAGTATCATACTCAAAGGTTAGTTTAGTTTTTAAGGGATTGTTTCAATTTAAATAATGCTACAATTTCTTTGAAAGACATTCAATGAGCACAATGTCCATACGATATCTTTGCAATTTGTTGGGACTAGATTATGAAGCTAAGAAGAATTAAATCAAGTCTTATATATAAAACCGATACTTGCTTCTTAACTTGATTGCAATCAAGTGTTATATATCAAGTCTTACTGTTCTATTCTAATATATTGGTTGCAATTAGTTTTTTGGTATTAGTTTTGTCGTGCTTGGAATTCGTTCTCATAAAGGTTTGGCTTTCTTATTAACAGAGTACCAGAGAACGAGAAATAAGCAAAAATAGACGTCGATAATGAATGATGCATGATGCTCAACAAGAACAGAATCGTAGGGGATAATCACTATTAAAGAAGAACCTATCAATACATTGCCGATGATCAAGTACAAAGTACAAATTTTCTCACCTTATCAATACTTAGTTTAACTTATTGGTTTTTTTCATTTCCTAAACAAATTCAAGGGTATACTGCCCATGCGAAGACTGAATCAGTAGATGATTAAGAAAGAAAAATGAGTAAAGTAGTGACTACTTAAATTCAATTCAATATTGAATTTGATCGATTCCACCTACCATATGCTGATATGCTAATGTATAGGTGTAATAGGTACTAAAACTTTTGTGTAGCAGTTTTGGTCAGCTTTAGAGAATATGCTTAAAAGTTAAGAGCGTTGTGGTACATATTCTTCAGCATGCCTTTCCTTTTTTCCTATATTTCCACACGCCCTCTTGACAAAGTTTGGGGCAATGTATTCGATGCATATTGGGCATGTATGTTTTTCTTCTTTTGGTTGTCTAAACGAAGCTAACATTGGTCCTTGAGCATTGCCTTATACTGACTTTTTTCAAAAGGTTTGCAGACAGTGAAAGAAAAGTTCATTAGTTGTCTGAAGCGATCAATCATTGGCGACTACTTCAGCTTCAGTTTTCAATCCAGCATTAACTTCAAATAACCACCCGAAAGAAGCATCGCATGTCGCAAGCTTGGATCTCATGCCCTCATTGGTCTTCCCTTTACTTATGAAACTCGATTCATTGAAACAGGTGAAGTCAAATCTAAACCAGAGATAATTTTGGTTGTGGGTCATCGAGCAAACATGCCCCTGTTGCGCTTGGTGCTGCAGGGGTCAAGGCGGTTGTGGAGGAGTCTTATGCAAGGATATTCTTTAGGAATTCAGTTGCGATGAGTGTTCTACTACTGGAATCAGAGGGGAGGTTGTGTGATGAGTGTTCTATTGGTGATGTTGTTACTGTTGAGCTTGCGGAGAACCTTCTGATTAATCATACTACTGGAAAGGAATATAAGTTGAAGCCCATCGGAGATCACGTGGTCTATTATTGATGCTGGTGGGATTTTCGCTTATGCTAGGAAGACTGGGATGATTTCTTCTGCAGCACCTTCTTAAGGTTTTACTAAAGCCTACTGTCTTTGGTTTCTATGGATGTTTACTAATGAGCATGAAAAATATTGGGTTCTATTAGTTGCTCATTTTGGTGATGTTCTTTGTTGCTCTTTTTAAGCTTTTGTTTATAGACTCCAAGGGTCATGCTTTTTGTAATACTAAGTGTCTTTCATTTTAAAATACAATTTGTTTGTGTTTTTGTATTTTTGGAGTAGATGCATAATAAATGCATTGGTTTGTATTTGTTCTGCCTATGCATTTTTTGGATTATAATTTCTTTATCTATGTATGTTCTGCATGTGCATGTATTGTTTCTTCACATTCTTGCCTCTTCTTCTAGATACTTAGGCTACATATATAAATTATTTCAAGTTTGGGGGATGCACTTCTTAGTCTGTTACTGTTCTGTTGAATATATCAAATATATTGCCTTAAGTTTATCAACATTCTTTAATGGTGGAGCAACAAATATACAGATTTTCATTCGATAATATAGAGTAGTTGGAGGTAAAAATAACTCAACTAAGGAGTTCACGTTGGAAATGGAAAACTCAGTTAGGTGAAGTAGTGAATATGTCAATCATTAGGTGAAGTGTCATCCTGTTTCTTTTGTGATTCTCTTTGTAATCTTTAACCTGAGTGAAGTTGCTTAACTATGCTTTTTGGAATAGAAGTCAAAGGGAGCTTAGGATCTCTCCCCATGATGAGTGCAATTCCCTTTCCCTACCGGCCTACTGCCTTACCATACAAAAATCAGATTATGTCCGAGTTGGTGGAGTTTTGGAAGCCTTTGTCAAAGAACTCGTCAAATTGATCCCCGCAAGAATCAGATGTCTGCTTTAGACAATATTATTTATGAAAAAACCATGCATAATCTTTAGAAAACAAAAACATTCTTATTTGTGCTCAACTTCTGCACTTCTTTGCTGAATGCAACTTTGTTCGTGCTCTATGGTTTGGGCTAAACATGTTACTCAGGTTTATCCGTGTCTTGCATTCTCTAAGGACAAAGTACTGATACCCCATTTCTAGATATTTTATTTGCTTCTACATGTGGTATATATGGCTATAACGAAATAAATATAGGTTCCAGGAAACCTCCTAATTCTATATCTTATCAACTTGAGTCAGAAAGTTACACATTAGTTAATTCATCGTAAAACTACATCGCTTCCAAACTTTATACTCTTGTTGTATCCTCGGATTTCACCACCGCTAGCCGCTTAATTCAACTGGATTGCTCTTCTATTGGCAATTCGGGACTTGTGGCGTGGAGCTCTCGGATATGCTTTTGGACGATTATAGCGGGTTTTAATTAACTTTGGCATAGAGGATCGATCTTGATTCTTTGCTTTGGTTCTTCGTGACAAGATCTCAACAAATTAAATCGCAGGATGTTACTCTTGAACAAGAGTCACAAAGATATGATTCATCGTGTTAGTAGTCGTTGTTCATGGGAGACCCAATCGATATATTTTAAGATAAAAGAGCTTATTCAAATCCAACTTCTCGCATGCACTGGATATAGCTTGATAGTAAATTGTGTCATTTACGTATTAGCAAAACTTCCGTAATCCAACAGGCAAATGATTCAAAATGGTGGAGGAATCCAAGTTTAGATCGTATAAGTTCACATGAATCTGTTCTTAATGGAAATGGCCCATGCTTCCTCGTTTAAGCTTTGTATGAAAGTGCTTAATGTACATTAACGACAAACTTCGTCATTCTGCAACATAATATTACAATGCAAGCACGTCCACACTTTTATTACACCCGTTTAGTTGCTATCAATGGGAACTATAACTCCAAGAACTTTGCCTGCACGCCCATCACTTTGGGTGAGCTTATCCAAGAAATAGAAACTGTAATACTTTACCATGGCTAGGTAAAGGCCATCAATTCAGCCAATTTAAGGCCCAATTAAGAGGGAAGTTTCTTGGAAACTAACGAATGAACCATCTAAAGCGATATCATTTTCAGTTGAGAATAGATTGTCTCACTGGCTCACTGCTATCAAAAATATTTGCTTTGTAAACTGGTCTAATCCATCAATTCCCATTAACTTGACTGAAAAATAAGTCTACAAGTAGCCGAAAAAAGAAGAAACAAAGAAGACATCATAGAAATCGGGTATAACTGTTTTCGGCTTCTTCGACTAATCAAACATCCGCGAAAAGAGGTCCGACCGCCATGAATGCATCCACAACCTAGAAGGAAGAACAAAAATAAGATAATAAGATGCATGACAAACGTTGTTTCACATGATTAAGGAAATTAGTACTACAACAAATAATTAGACGGCTACAACACTAAACTTCCTTCCTACTTTAACTACCCATCTCTACTTGCACGAAATGAGGGCCTAATCATTTTGATAATCCAATAGAATGTAACGGTGGTCGTCTATGTCTATATGAAAGAATTCGTAATTCCGCGGGTTACATAACCTAACGAAAAAAACAAAACAAAACATACTCATTGTGCATTTATCTATAGGAACCGAGTTATCGATCGTATTACTACACGTTGATTGACCGAAGTTATGGACTTTTGAATGAATACCGTAAACGGGTCCGTGCGTTGCACATTCAATTCCAGGTTTTAGGCCAAAGTTTTAAATCCAAAGGGTACCGGAAAATCGGACAGCCATTTTTTTTTCTCTTCGCGGAAAGGGTAAATCGGTAATTTATAGCATTTTAGGGCTATAAAACTCAATAACGTCTTCAGAAAACAAACAGAGACACAATTTCGCGGTTCGTTCGTCTTCTCCGTTCATGATATTCCCAATTAAAACCCGTTCCGCGAAGAGCGACCAACGAATCATGCTATTGAGAGTGGCTACTTTTTCCCTCTCCATTTTTCTTTTTCTCTCCATTTTTCTTTTTCTGTAGATCTATTCTTCTGCACAGGAGACTTCCAACCGGTAAGATCACGATTCTGAATGTTTTCAGGCCTTTTTGTAGAAAACACGTTCAATTCTCTGATTTTCATTTGCAGGTAATCACATAACAACTTTTGCTTCTTCTTCAAAACATTATTAGCGATCAGAAAAATTCTGAAACCAGTCGATTATTCAGGTGGCATTCTTTGCTTCGTTATAAATGCAAGTAAGTAAATAAAACTCTTTGATACAATTCTCTGTTTCCAATTTGTAGGAAACAACACAAAATTCTTTGCACCGTTTCAACACCGTTTCCAGATTTTACAAAGAAAAGTAAATCATCCTCTAATCCCTAACTACTTCTCCCTCTAATTAGTCTCAGCCCCTGATACTCTCCATTACCTCTACAACCGCGAATGGAAGAGGTAAGGTTCCTATTTCCTAATTTCACTTTTACTTTCGGTTTGAATTTAATCTTAATTAAACAGGTTTATTGTGCGTTGCCTTCCTCTATTTTATTTTCATGCGTGATTTGAACCATTAATGCCGAAAGAACTTCATCTGTATCCATTGCAAAAAATGAGTTACAATTTCATGTGTTCTAATTCTTCATGCATCCTGTTTCGGCAATAAACTGCTTCAACACAACGAGAGCAATGGTGACGAACGCACTAAGAAACAGAGGATTTTGATGTTGGGGGAGATGAAACTGAACCAAATAATGGCTGCCTACGTACCCAAGATATGTTCTCTAGGGATCAAGTTTCCACGTAGTTCCTTATGAAAAATAATGTGGTATTTATATAGGTAGAGTAGAGAGTCCTTGTAGCTCAAGTAATCTTGTGTCTTGAGTAATTGTGATAGAGTATATCTGTCAGCTGATAACTATCTCTTTGATAAGGAATGAATCTGGACATAAATCAACGTATATTAGTGGCAAGCCA
Organism: Coptis chinensis; assembly: GCF_015680905.1. Taxonomy (NCBI): domain Eukaryota; kingdom Viridiplantae; phylum Streptophyta; class Magnoliopsida; order Ranunculales; family Ranunculaceae; genus Coptis; species Coptis chinensis. Next base: position 17,045,204 of record NC_141456.1, on the reverse strand, counting down.
TGTGGCTAAGGTTGACTTTAGACACATGAGTTAACGGGCCTGTACATTGACCCATGATAACGCGAATTGGGCTTTAGCCCTGTTGATTAAACGAATAAAGTAGAGACCCCTACTAATGGACGTTTGCCACGTAGGTGGGGGTCGAAACACCGCCCCCTCTTTGTCAAGCGAACAAAGTTCACATGGCAAAGAAGAGAAGATAAAACACGGAAAATGCGAAATAATAAAAATGTCGTGTGAACGTAAACGATAAGAAAATGGACAATCGGAAAAAATTCGGGAATTAGCGGAAACGAAATAATGTCAAATAAATGTAGACGGGACGCAATGACGTAGTTAAAGAAAAGATGGCCGAAAATGTACAGAAAAAATAAAAGATGCACATAAATAAAATAGCAAAAGAAATTGAGTGGCGAAAATGTACCGAACGCGTTACGTGATAACGCGAAATTTGAATTCGATGAAGCGTGCTAACGGAATAGCGATACTCGGATTATACCGTTGAAAATTAAACTCAGGGGCAGTTTAGTAAGAATATGAAGAAAAAAGAAAAAATACGAGTTGGAATCGAAAGTGAATACTTGGGCGACTAAAACTGTATTTCACCCCGAACTAGATAAGAATCCATGTGAGATAAGAATCGACCCCGTAAAACTTATCGACGAAATATTATAAAAAATGTATCCGTAGATCAAACTAGATCTAATAGTAAAAACGTACTAGCAGCCGAGACAAAGCTTGCTGTTTTCACAAGAGCAAATCAGTAAAGAAACAAGGTTGGGTTACGAAGTCTTGAGAGGGCTTCAAGTTCGCAAGTAAAAAAGTCAGGTGCGTTATCTTTCCGGAATATATGCTGTATCTTCTTCTTTCATGATGTCTGCTGTCTTGAGTACCCAGTTGTCGAAACAGAAACGATTCGGCACCAAAGCGTAATACATAACCCTCAGAAACCGGTAAAACGATTTCGCCATAGCCAAACAAACATACAACAGTAATCTTCATTACGGCATGTAGTGATTCAACACGTCCATCGTCCATCCCTTTTTCGGTGGAAGACCATGTCATCTTTGCCCATGGAAGACCTATGCTGGGCTTGTAAGGCGCCCGCAGAATAGTCATCCGTCAGCGCAGCTTGGATTCCGAGGAGATCGTGGTAAGCACCCTTTGCGCGTTATGCTTTTTTTTTTTTTTTTGCATGGGCGCTGAACTGTGTAACTCCTTCCTTAGGATGTCTGCTATATGGAACATGTGGTGGCGACACAAAAAGGAAGATGGTTTGGTGTTGTGCGCGAGTGCGCGACTTTGGCATGAGCTGCTGAAGAAGAGAGACGATGATGGCGCTGTAAACAAACTAATATGAAAAAACATGCTATGGTGCAACGCCTCCTAAGGACGTGCATGGTACCCGCACTTAATAACCTGGTCCGGTGTATTATGAAAAAACATGCTATGGTGCAACGCCTCCTAAGGACGGGCATGGTACCCGCACTTAATAACCTGGTCCGGTGTATTATGAGGAGTGAATACCAAACAAGATACGGTGAAACGCCCTCCAAGGAAGGGCACCGTACCTGTGTCCCAATGAGCTGGCCTAGATCGTCCTCGTGGACTCAGTGAACCCGGTTTTTGAGCTTTCTGACCCGTTTTTTGACCTATCTGACACGGTTTTATCTGCTTTTTTCCAGGTAGAAACTACCGCACTATACGGGCGAAAAAAAACACTCGAGGTAAAAAAAACGGCGGTATTATGAGTAAATTATATTCATAAAGAGTCGATGGAGAAAAGTTTAGCACAGAAAGACGTCAATTAATGTCGTAGAAGAATTAAAGAAGCTGACAGAAGTTTCGTTGAGAAAGAGCGGCACAATGCCTTAGAAAAAGAATGACTGCGGAAAATAGTTAACCGAAAGCGCTAAGCGAAGCGAATGTATATTTCGATAGCGGAAAATAGTTAACCGAAAACGGAAAATAAAAGAACTGGATTGTAAAGGAAAGAATGATAGAGAATGTCGGGTGACTATTCAAAACCAATGGCTAAAGAAAAAGTGTCGATTCACCGTGGATGAACTCGAAAAATACTTTAAGCGGTGCCAATGATTATTGACAGCATGAAACAGGTATGTTAGTATTTTTTTATAAGTTGTCGTAAAATTTTGGTTAAGTCTGAAAGACTGACGAAAAAATTTGTATTTTTGTCGCAGGTTGAAATGGCGGAATTACGAGCAAAATATAGTTACAAAGAGTCGATGGAGAAAAGTTTCGCGTAGAAAGATGTCAAGTAATGTCGTAGAAGAAATTAAATAATGAAGCTGTCGGAAAGTTTAACTCGGAAAGGTGTACTCAGAAAGATCGGCACAAGGCCTTAGAAAAAATAAGGAAGATGAAGAAAGGTTTTGCTCAGGGTGATCGCGCCGCAATGCCGTAGAAGAAATAAAGAAGTCGGAGAAAATTTTCGCTCATAAAAATTGATGAAAAATGTCTCTCAGAAATATCGGCCCAATGCCTTAGAAGCCGACGGAAAGTTTCGTTGAGAAAAAGCGGCGCAATGCCTTAGAAAAAATAATGAATGCGGAAGATAATTAACCAAAAGTGCTAAGCGAAGCGAATGCAGATTTCGAAGAAGAAAATAAAGATTTAATTGAGCGACCGTAAGATAATTGACAGAGACAATTGATTAGGTAATTGTGTGAATGTAATACTATAGAGCTAAAACTTCTTTTGATGAAAAATAAATAAAAATAAAGTATGCATTTGATATTTGAATGTTGTTGTTGTTGTGATAGATAACATACCTGTGGAAAACTGACAATGTTGTTGATTTATATAGTTGAAATGAAATAGAACGAGATGCCCCCACGTAGAGAAAAACGCCCCCAATGCATACTTAACTTTGCAAAATTAGGCTAAGCGAGCATAAAAGCGTTCAAACTTAGGCTGACAAAGCTAAACGTGGTAACCTCGTCAGATTTTGTCGGAACAATAGTAACGAACTAAGCGAGCGTAAAAGCGTTCAAACTTAGACTGGGGAAGTTAAAAGTAGTAACTTCGTCAGATTTTGTCGTAGCGATAGTAATGATTAAGCGAGCGTAAAAAACGTTCAAACGTAAATTGACGAAGCTAAATGTGGTAACTTCGTCAGATTTTTTCGTAATGATAGTAATGAACTAAGCGAGCGTAAAAAACGTTCAAACGTAAACTGACGAAGCTAAATGTGGTAACTTCGTCAGATTTTTTCGTAATGATAGTAATGAACTAAGCGAGCGTAAAAAACGTTCAAACGTAAACTGACGAAGCTAAATGTGGTAACTTCGTCAGATTTTTTCGTAATGATAGTAATGAACTAAGCGAGCGTAAAACGTTTAAACTTCAACTGACGAAAAGATGAGTGTAAAAGTGATGTGTCTTGACCCTTCGCTTCTAACGGCGGCGGAGAGATAAGCTAATGAATCTGCATGACGTAAGTCATTTCGGGGTCTTAGAGTAATAGAGATGCTATCAAATTGTCGAGCAAGACTACATATCAAACTAAGATAAGCCGCCATACGCTCATCTCTTGCTTCAAAAGACCCACCAAACTGATTGGCAACAAGGCGAGAAGAACTGTATAACCTGGAGCTTTTCGCCCCAAGTGTCAAAGCCGTTCTCAAGGCACAAATGGCGACCTCATACTTCGGCCGTTATTTGAAGGGCGGCCAAGTCGCCTGATTTTCCAATCTTTTCTCCGCCGGGTTTAACAAAAACACATCCAATTCTGGACCAGATTTACTATGCGAGCCATCCGAGTAAACAATCCATATGTCAATGAGATTAGAAATGCGTTTTCATGTCGGTCTTCGTCGCCCCCAATTAGCGGCGGCAGAATGTCTTCCATAGATTTTTCCATCAATGTAGCTGCCAGCTATATGCCACTAGGTTGACCCGTTGACGGACTTGTTAATATAGGAGGACTAACCAAGTATTTCTTCGGTTGTTACAATGCCATCTCACAATCAATGTTCCAAGTTGCCGCCCCCTTTAAAGTCTGGAAGAAGGGATGACAACGATCGGAATATTTAGAAATAAATCTATGAAGAATGCCACCGACCAAGATTAAGCCGTTGAATTTCCTTCTTATTTTTTGGTGATGGCATATCAATAACGGCACGTATCTGATCAGGATTAGCCTCGATACCTCTACGAGTCATGAGGTATCCCAAAAAATTTCCAGAAGAGAGGCCAAAAGAACATTTGGTGGGATTGAGTCTCATGTTATACTTGTTAAGCCTATCAAAAACAAGTTGAAGATCGGAAAGATGATCACCAGTAAGCTTTGATTTCACGACTATATCATCGATATAAGCCTCCATTATTATTCCCAACAGATCGGAAAAAATTGTATTGATAAGCTTTTGGTAGGTTGCACCGGCATTTTTCAAACCAAAAGGCATAACAGTGTAGCAGAAAATGCCTTGGTCGGTAATGAAAGCGGTGAACTCTTGGTCATCAACATTCAAAGAGATCTGGTAGTACCCTAAAGAAGCATCCATGAAAGATAAGCGTTGGAATCCCGAAGTGGCATCTACTAGTTCGGAAATTCATGGCAATGGATACGGATGAATCGGACAAGCTGCGTTAAGGTTTGTAAAGTCAATACAAATTTTGATTTGTCCATTCTTTTTTGGCACTGCGACGACATTAGCAAGCCATTTTGGGTAAGTAACTCGCCGGATAAAGTTAACCGCAAGTAGCTTATCAATCTCCTCTTTAACTTTGAGCTTCCGATCAGGTGCCATTCTCCTAGGTTTTTGGCGAACTGGCCTGAAACTTGGATCAATGTCAAGTTTATGACAGGCAACAGAAGGGTCGATTCCCGGCATTTCCTCAATTTTCCAAGCGAAGATACGCTTATTTTGCTGTAAAAGGGAAACCAACTCTTGTTGTTCTATGCTCGAAAGTTCAGCGGAAATAAAAGTGGTTTCTTCTGCTGAATCTCCTACTTGTACTTCCAAAAGTCGATCCACTGTCGGCGGCCCTTGCACATGAGTCTCAATATTATAGATGGAGGGCACGCCGCTTGGTAAATCAGAACTCAAGGGGCACTTGCAAGGATCGTATTACCTCGAACTTCAGATTTTTATAGTCATCCATTGCTTTGTCATGACAGAATGGGCGATACCGTCACTACTTAACCTTGCAAATATGCCCAGAGAATGGGAACTTGACACACTGATGAAATGTGGAGACTACAGCCCCCATGGAATGTATCCAATCTCTGCCCAAAATTGCGTTATAGTGGGATCGACAGTCCATCAATAAGAAATCGAGCTCAACTTCTTTGTTCATTAATTTGATTGGTAAGGTAATTCTTCCAACCGCTGAAGATGTTGTCCCATCAAAACCGATGATAGGATTGTCTTCGGCGATGATCATACCTTCGCGAAGTTGCATCTGAGAATAACATCCACTGAAAATGACGCTAGAAGTGGCCCCTGTGTCGATCATTACCCGTTGAACACGAGAAGCACCTATAGACACAGAAATTATAACTGCGTCATAGTGAGGGTGATATACACCACGGAGATCATCATCGAAGAAATTGGAGGGGCTCTTCTTGAAGTCTCTTGGCCCGATTCCTTTGACAAAATCGACTTTGTTGATACGGTTAAATTCACCAACATAACTAACTTTCAAACGCTTTTGATTCTTTACTCTGACTTTTGGAAAGAGACTCAACATGAGAATGGGAGACATTAATGACATGCTCATAAGTTGCAGCAACTGCCTGTTGAGAGTTTTTCGTAAGATATTCGTTCAAAAGTCCTTTCTCCACTAATTTCTGAATCCGACCCCGGAGAGAGCGACAAAGTTCTGTCTCATGGCCATAGTCATTATGAAATTTACACCACAAGGCTTTGTCCCTTGTCGCTTTGGTATCTTCTGGAAGTGGATACGGCGGGGAAAGAAGATTCCCACTTTTCAACTTCTCATATATAACAGAGTACTTGGCATTGAGCGGGGTCAGTTTTAGCTCAGGTAGAGTTTTTCCATCACGATTGAAATTGACTTGCTTCTGATTGTCATTCTTTCCATCGTTATGTTGTTGATCTGACTGTCCTTGTTTCCGGCTTTAAAATTTTTGCTTTCGGAAAAATCTTTACTCGAATATCTTTGTCCCTTTGTCGCTTTCGCCGATAGGTTCTCCTCGATCTGAATGTGTTGTTCAGCCCTAACATACGATCGATCGAAGTTTTTAGGACATCTTTAATCGAGAGTGGTAAAGATCCCTTACAATGAAGTTCGAACTTCGTCTCTTTCATAATATAATGCTTCTTTAAAGGCTTAAAAGAAGCATCCCATCGTAAACTTCGAACATCTGCGGCCGCCGCCTTTCCGGAACCTAGTAACAAAAGTACGTAACTTCGCCACGTTGTTGCTTGATGTTCGAAGTGAGTCGACATCCTTTGGCGCCTTGCAATTGTGGCGAAACGATTAACAAACTGATTTTCTAGTTCATTGAATTGGTGAATCGATCTTGAAGGCAACTCACTAAACCAAGCAGAATCGTCTCCCTTTAGAGTCGATGGAAAGAGCTTACATATGAGCGGATCATCCCCACCCCACAACACCAACTTATTTTTGAACGATAGAACATGCAAGCCGGGATCTCCTTCCGACTCATCATAAAGTTCAAAATCGGGTTGTTTTGAAGCGGGATGGTGGTAAGCTTCTTGAATGTCGGTTTAAAACTTGTCAAGTACTCCATCATTGACCGTCAAGTTTTTCATTCTTACATCCCTTGACTCTCTATCGTTAAGTTCTTTTTGCAATCAACTCTTTCATTTGTTGTTCGTTAGAGTTAAAGTATTGGCTCGAACAACTGGGCGCCCCGTGCCGCCCATGTGGAGAAGGATACCTTCCATTATCTCTTATTGGAGTTAGAGATCTTTGGCGGTATTCCACGATCGGGCTCCGACCGGTGATTGTCTTTGTCTATCCTCAGAAACCAGCCGTTTCTAGGCGGTAGTCACCCTTGGCCGGGTGGTCGGAATAATTATACCACTCCATGTTTTGTTGCTCTTGTCTGGGATGCTCGCCTTCCCAGTCATGTTGGACATGTCTCGGATGGCGGTCTTCCCTGAAATTGCTTCTCAGAGGTAAATCTTCCCTTTGAGATCGGACATGTCTAGGGTAGTAGTTATCCCTGCCAATCCGATTCTCCCCATAAGTACGGGTAATAGGGTCATTACTCCTAGAGCGTGCACTGGTTGATTGTGCTTGAGAAATAGCACGTCGCTGAGGACGACGAAGTGGATCGTCAAGACGGTCCCATACACTGGAATGGCCTGCGTCCCTTCGTGGTCGCCCTTGATGTTGTTGAATTTGCAACGCCGCCCACCGCCTTGCCTCTTTGCCGGCTTCCTTCTCAAATTCTGTTTAAATTTTTGACTCGTCGTAACTCCCGCCAACCGTATTAGGGGTGAATTGGGCTGTTACTATCACCTTTTCCGCTTAGTTGGCGCGGAGAGTAATGTCCACGTCCATATCCATGTCAACTGAAGGATCGACATGGACAGACGGCGGACCGCATGGAGGACTACTGACTTGTCGATTTTCTTGTTGCAAGGCCGTTAAGGGTGGTGGCACTTGTACTGCCTTTTACGGAGGCGGAGGCGGTGGCGGATGCGCTGCTACAGTCGGATGTTGAGAATTGATCCTACTACTAGGAGCAACTTGATTGTTTAACGGTTCATGCATCGGCCGATTTGAATTTCGAGGGTTGCGATTCTTGTTAGTAGGAGGAATATGTTGACTATTTGGTCTGCTTCTTGTGCTTACCATCTTGATTGTTTCACGTGATAATGGATTCAAAATCCCCACAGACGGCGCCAATTATGTTTCGGCAATAAACTGCTTCAACACAACGAGAGCAATGGTGACGAACGCACTAAGAAACAGAGGATTTTGATGTTGGGGGAGATGAAACTGAACCAAATAATGGCTGCCTACGTACCCAAGATCTGTTCTCTAGGGATCAAGTTTCCACGTAGTTCCTTATGAAAAATAATGTGGTATTTATATAGGTAGAGTAGAGAGTCCTTGTAGCTCAAGTAATCTTGTGTCTTGAGTAATTGTGATAGAGTATATCTGTCAACTGATAACTATCTCTTTGATAAGGAATGAATCTGGACATAAATCAACGTATATTAGTGGCAAGCCATGTGGCTAAGGTTCAGCCTTAGACACATGAGTTAACGGGCCTGTACATTGACCCATGATAACGCGAATTGGGCTTTAGCCCTGTTGATTAAACGAATAAAGTAGAGACCCCTACTAATGGACGTTTGCCACGTAGGTGGGGGTCGAAACACATCCCTATTGCTCCATCTTAATGTTTGATTTCCATAGGATGTGATGAATGACAGTATATGACTGCGTTTCTCATAATGCTTATGTGGTTTAGATATAACATTTCATTTTAATTTACCTGTGTCTAAGTATCCCTATTTTTCTTTCTTTCTTTCTAGATAACAATGGAACTTGGATTTTGAAAGTTAAATCACCGGTGTGAAGTTACTTGCTTATACTTTTCTCAACTCAAAGAGATGACCAAAGACTATACAGTTTACACACACTCTTTTCCATTATGCCCTTCAATCTATTTAAATGTGTTTTCAATGTTTTATGGGTTTTCCGCAATTGTAGTTTTGGGGATTTCAGAATTCCAGCCTTATTGTAATAGACGTATGTATCTAAACAAGATTTATTGCTATTTAAATGTTATTTTTCTATTACAATCTACAGTTCGAATATTTGATTTGCTCTTTGTACCCCATTTTCTTAATTCAGTTTTCTATTTTTTCAACTTAATTTTGTGTCTTCCAAGTATACTTTTGAGTATTTCACAGTGATAACAAATATACTTATTTTTATTTCTCTTTGTTTTCTTTTCTTCATATTTTGAGAATAATCGGTCTTATGGTTCCTTATCAACCAAATTATAAGAGTGTTTACTATCATAAAAAAAATTGCTTTTGTTAGCTAGCTACAATTTCTTTCTTTGTCCAACCTACCTACTTATTTAAACCGACCAAAATATTTAAACGCAAAAAAAAAAAAAAAAACTGATGAATTCGCTAGATCATTTTGAAGACAATGATAAAAAAAAGGTTATTCGTATTGCATTTTTTTTAGATATTTTATTCTCCAGTGTAGAATAATAATTATGTTTTGTTTTGTTTTTTCGTTAGGTTATGTAACCACGGATACCAGATTTCCCAAATAGTTCCCGTATTCCCGGTTTTATGCCAAAGTTTTAAATGGAAAGGGTACCGAGAAAGTTAGCTGACCACTTTTTTTTTTTTTGCTTTTTAACACAAAGGATAAATTGGTAATTAGATACTCAAGTTGATAAGATATAGAATTAGGAGGTTTCCTGGAACCTATATTTATTTCGTTATAGCCATATATACCACATGTAGAAGCAAATAAAATATCTAGAAATGGGGTATCATTACTTTGTCCTTAGAGAATGCAAGACACGGATCAACCTGAGTAACATGTTTAGCCCAAACCATAACATGCTTACTGGAGCTATACCTGCATGGGTCTTGGGAAGAAACAGAAATGTGTTAGTATATGTCCTTAATATTCATGTCTTTATTTTATTTGTTATTTTGCATGCCACTTGAAATGATTTCAGGATTATTTGGATTAATTGTTGAATGGTACAGAGGTCGGTCGACTTAGGCAAACTAATTATCACTCTTTAAGAGCTACTCTAAATTGTAGACTTGGTTAGGTTCCCCAGCTTAGTTTACCTCTGTAGTTATTTGACTTAAAGTGCCTATCTGAGTTTCTATACTCAGGGTACTTTTGGTTTCCATCAGCTCTTCCAACCACTTGAGCAATCCCCTTTAATCTATTATTATTTTTTTTTGCATTTTCTATCCTTGGATGTTATGGTGTCCAGCAAAAGGTAGAAGGTGCATGCCTGAACAAGTACACTTTCTTCTTATGTTTTTAGGAGCTTCTTATGTTGATTTAGAACAAAATGACCTTACATGGTGACTGTCTTACAGGAATGTTTCTTATAACAATTTCACATGGGAAGGCACTGATCCAAGAGAATGTTCTAATGGGAATGTGTAAGTCTTATGTGTTTTCTTTCTTCATTTTTATGGATTTAAAGCAATTATTTGCTCTCTAACTTTGATCTTTCCCGTTCCATCAGTAACTTGCTGGAGAGCTATTTCACAACAAAAAATAAGTTGTAAGATACTATTTCCCTTACTGTGATTTTGTGTTGCTGTTAGATAAAATGCATAACTGTGGATTGGTTTACTGGTCTCTTGCATCAAGCTTTTCTGTAATATACTGACGATGCTTAAACTCTAATTTTTCCTGTTATAGATTTAAAGTTGGTTTTCCTTTAGACTACATATATATTCACTTTCATAATTTGTTTTAACATGAAAATTGGGTGTATTTGTTTTGACCTAGGGTGTATTTGTTATGATTATGAATGCTGGTTAGTGTCTCTTCACTTGAATAAGGAAAAAACACTACATTTTTGGCAAAACTTACTCGCTTAGTTAACCAGTGGTAGCATCCAACTCAACTTGCAGGGGTGCACTGATTGGATTGCTTATTGCCCCCTAAATAGATTATAAATGCTCTCCTTCTCCAGTACCCACATGCTCCTAGAACTTCACCGACCTAATTTATAGAGAGACTCTAATCAATATACACAAATATGCTCTGACCTACGACCAAACAGTTCACACACTTAAGCAGGTGAAATGGAAGTCCTTAGAATGCGTTGTTTTGACCAACACTAGAAGGCTCTAGCGATGATCACTAACACTAGAGGGATTCCTATTTCGAAGTATAACAACAAAAGTTCCCTTTTTCTTGAAGCAGTACTTATTCTGGTAAATGAATCTGGTTAAGGTGGAGTTCCATCCAGTATGCTCATGTTGAGGCTCACAGTACTGCAACTTACCCTACTTTTTCCAGGTACCAGATTTTCATATTCATCATTCATATCTCTGGCATCGACATCACTGCTGCCTACATTCGGACCATTTCTCTCATGATAACTGCCCGACAAGTTCACACTTAAATTATTTTTTTCCAAAATTACTTCCTATGCGCCAGCTACACACATTGGAGGATTCATGCTGCAGAGAGGCACCTGACACATATTTAAATGAGGAATCATCTTGGTATGGAGGTGGAAGATGTTGTTGCATATGCTGGACAAGGTGTTGGTGGGGTTGGACTAGCTTGCTTCCCTCTTGGGAGTTTTTTCCCATATTGGCAACAGTTACATCAATAGTATTGCTAAGTAAGACTTGCTGAGGTGGACAAGTCTGGTCATTCTTCACAGATTGGAAAAGGAAGGACGCCGGACTACCGGTCCGGGTTAAAACCTTTTGTGCTGTGGAGCTCATGCTAATGTTGTTGCAATGAGTAGACTGTTTATTGGGAGCGCAATAGGAATCATAATCAAAATTGTAAACGGGCTTTTTTTTTCACAGCTTCAGTTCTATTATCAAGTGGTAAACATCTTACTAAATTCTCTCTGATCCTGATTAGCGGTAGAGGCAGTAGTACACTTGGTTGGTAATTATACAGCACAAGTTTACAAAGTACCAAAATTGTCTCCAAATATTTTTCAGTAAAAAATACACACTGGAGGTCAACTTTAGAAATACCTTGAGAACTGAAGTGTTTTTTTTCTTATTTAACTTTTTAATTTACTATTCTAATTTACATGCGTTCATTCTTTTCCCCAATTTTTATTACCTAGCACGTGCAACACACGTGCCCGTTTACTAGTAAAAAATAATAATGGTAAAAGAAACTAACAATGAGAAATACCCCAATTATTATGGTGATAGAACTCGTGCACATTTCGTTTCAATATTATTAAATCATATGAAGAAAATCATTGGATACGTTAAAGATTATACTGGAGAATCAAAATTGGAAATACAAGAAAATAAGCCTACATCTTCATGATAGGGGATTCATCTTCCACCATTAGGGTAGAGATTTTACCCCATCATGAGTTTAGAGCAAATAAAAAGATAAGAAGTAGATACCACCATTTCACTTGAAACTTGAATTATTGTATTGATTGTTGATTGAGAACAAGAGAAACTAATACACGCTCAAAACTCTCTCCCTTAAAACAAAAATGAACTAACTAAAGAACTAGCTTGCTGTATTTTCTCTCAAGTCTAGATCTCTTCAATGCCAATTCTCTTCTCTATTTATAGCTTCTACAAAGAATATCTTAATGCATAATATCTTCACATGAAATGGAAAGAGAATATAAGTTAAAGAAAATTTGGAAATGGAATATAGAAGAGATATTCTCAAGGCATGATGAGGGAAGGAAATATAAATTGGTAATCAAATAAAGGATAAAATGGTATTATATTGTTTTGAATTAGGAATGGAGTGATTGGCAAGAATATGGGGGATATGGGGGAATATATATGGTGCCAAAAATATAAGGTATTAAGGAATGATTTGATATGATAAAATCAAGGGAATAAATGATTAATAGAAATGAGGATATTTGATGGGGTGAAAATGGTAAGGATATATAGTGGTAGTTGTGATTATCCTTTCTTGATTTTCATCCATAATTAATTGGGTGAAAATGGTAAGGATATATAGTGGTAGTTGTGATTATTCTTTATTGATTTCCATCCATAATTATCAATTCTCTAACATTTCCTTCCATTCTTGATAGAAGAATTTATTCCATGAGCTCTCACTCATTGATTCTTTAAATGATCTTTTTTGGCTCATGGGCTCGGGCTTTGATTGGGCTTTGACCAACATCTTTATTTCCTAAAAAAATATTAAACCAAATTAATATAAATATTTTTTGCATGGGACTTTTCCAAAGACATACACATATATGCAAATAAACCTTTATGACAAAAAAAATGTGCATAATGCCATGGAATAAAGCAAATGTATGGTTTTATGTTAAAAATACGCCATTAAGCATAAATGATATTATAAAGTGCCTATAAAACTATATATAAAATATACAATTTTAGGCACTTATCAAACACCCCCAAACCTACATTTTGCTAGTCCTCGAGCAAAATAAAACAAAAGAAAATCCTAACTCACTTTCGCAGGAATCGCGGCTACACTTAGCTTGTGCAACAAGTCGTTAAACCTCAAGGTTACCCCTAGAGGACGAGTGTTATCTCGTGAGGGTTTGCAGAGAATATACCCACAAAATTCTGGTGTTCGGAATTAGACTATAAAGACTCGATTATCAAGGTTATCACCCTAAGTTATCTCAGCAAAGTCCTTTCATCTCTTTTGGCAACAAACTTCAATTCTCGTGACACCAGAGTTAATAAAAATGCAATAAACACAAGCATTAAGAAATATAAGCACTCTGCTATGAAAAGATGCAATGCTATGCACGAGTAACTTCACTTCTGGTATCTTTAGAAAGAATCATTAACCTGGGTTCTCACCGGCTATGTCATAGACACATATCACTCATATTATTACACTCCAAGTCAAGGTCTTTCTAGTGTGCGCGGGCACACTCAATCCTTACACTCTCAATGACTAACCAAAGAAGCTGAGGTCGATCATCACATCATCTTCTTACTTTCACACCACACTTAGCCTAGGAAGCTAGAGGTCTTAAATTGGTTGTAATAGGGTTTGGGTAGGGGTTCACAAGAAAAGGAATGGGTATTTCAAATAACTATTACTTGAGAGAATAGGATCTTCACAACTACTTTGAGAAACTTCAAACTTTAGTACTTCTTCAAATTGTAACTTTCAAGGAGGCCCAAGATTTTGATTTTTTTTTTTTTTTGTTTAGATTTTTTTTGGAGGTGGCCGGGCACATCTTCTTGCCATTTTGATTTTTAATTGACTTGCGGCAAGGTCTTGAAACTCTGACTTTTCTGTTAAGGAAGCAACTAACTTTGAGTACACTTTCTTTATTTTCTTCACAGTCATCCTAACTCTCAAGTAACAACTTAGGTAGGCTATATTATGGGTTAAAAGATATGGGTTAAAGAGTTTGGTTCACAAGAAAAAGGCTTAAAGAGCAAGGATTCAAAAGGGCTTCAAAGGAAATGATATATATAGGTGGGATATATCAAGCTCAAACGGTCAAAGAAGGCCTAAATTCTACCTAGGTGTCCGTGTGGTGATCTAGCAAGAAGACGTGTGCATCTCTCTACTTGGAAAAGCTTCATCCATGGTGTCATCACTCAAGAAAATTCACACATAATGCAGGCTTTTGGCTCAAACTCATAGGTTTTGTCTAGTTAATTCATCTGACTCTTAGATTCCAGAAGTTCATTACTCATAAAATGCAATGCAAGATTCATGCAAAGATACTCAAGAACTAATGCAAGGTCTATTACACTCTAATTAACTCAGATTTCTAAGACTCAAGTCAAAGTATGTAGCCAAATTAAGACTTCTAGACCTATTTCATCATTGAAAGGGTATCAAACCTTTATTATCATAAGAATCCCATAGTTGACCATAGTTGAAATCTAGAACACCACTTTTTAAAAAAAAACAAAAATCATAAACATCAAAGAGAAAATTGTAAATTTCAACACCCCCAAACCTAAATGAAACATTGTCCCCAATGTTGAAAACTAAGCCACCAAAATGACAATAATAATGTTAAGTACAAAATGAACGTAAGCTTGGAAAGAGAGAAATTAAAACATTTTACCTTGTTTGATACTTATTTACTAATCACATTTCCTGCCAATAAAATAAGAATGAAAGCACAAGGAAATGCAACTATACTACAACGACTATATATACAAGTGCACCCCCAAACCTAGAGTTTGGAATAGGTACAATACTTTGGGTTGCCTCCCAAAAAGCGCTAAGGTTTACGTCGTCAGCCCGATGCAGCAGTGATCGAAAAGATGATCAATCCTGATAGACAGGATCTTCCAGAAGTACTTCCTCTACTTATGGGGAACGTAACTCCAAAAATGGCTTCAAACGTTGACCATTGACTAAAAGTACCACCATCTTTTGGGTTCTCAACTGTGATTGCTCCATAAGGAGTGACATGCGTGACTATAAAAGGACCAGACCAACGAGTTTTTAATTTCCCAGGGAACAAATGAAGACGGGAATTATACAGTAAAACTTTTTGACCAACGAAAAATTCCTTTCTCATGATTTGGTTATCGTGCACCCTCTTCATATTGGCTTTGTACTTTTTAGAGAGGTCATATGCATCATTCCTAAGCTCATTCAATTGCAACTTCCTATGATCACTAGCCTTGACAAGGTCAAAATTAAGGCTTTTTACGGCCCAATAGGCTTTATACTCTAACTCTATAGGCAAATGACAAGGCTTACCAAAGACTAGACGATAAGGTGACATACCAATAGGTGTTTTGAAAGTAGTTCTGTAGGCCTAAAGTGAATCAGGGAGTCTTAAACTCCAATCTTTCCTATCTGGTCAGACCGTATTTTCAAGGATTTGCTTAATTTCCCTATTGGAGACCTCGGCTTGGCCATTGGTCTGGGGGTGGTAAGGTAAGGCAACCTTGTAAGTAACCCCATATTTCTTCATTAAACTTTCAAAAGCATTGTTGCAAAAGTGTTTTCCCTCGTCACTAATGATAGCACGGGGAGTACCAAATCTAGCAAAAATGTGTTCCGTTAGAAAATTGACAAGAACTCTATGGTCATTGGTCCTACATGCAATAGCCTTAATCCACTTTGAGACGTAGTCAACCGCTACTAAAATGTACTCAAAGCCATGGGAGTTAGAAAAAAGTCCCATAAAGTCAATACCCCACGCATCAAAAACTTCCACAATCAGAATAGGGGTAAGAGGCATCATGTGTCTACGAGACATACGCCTTAGGTGTTGACATTTACTACAAGCTTGACAGTAAGTATGGGCATCATGAAACAATGTAGGCCAATAAAATCCGCATTGTAACACTTTGCAGCGGTCTTTTTGGAGCCAAAATGGCCACCACATGCATGATCATGACAAAATGAGAGAATAGCTCTATGTTCCCACTCAGGAATGCACCTACGCACTATCTGGTCTGGACAACACTTAAAGAGGTAGGGGTCATCCCAAACAAAACATTTAGCAGTGGCCAAAAACTTAGATCTATCGTGCTTATTCCAATGATTGGGTAATTGAGTGGTGACAAGGAAGTTCACTATGTCAGCATACCATGGGGTCTGAGCAACAGCCATCAAGTGCTCATCAGGAAAACTCTCAGAAATAGGCCAGTTTTCAATGGCCTCAGTCACTAGCCTAAACAGATGATCGGCAACTACATTTTCAGTTCCTTTTTTATCACGAATCTCAATATCAAACTCCTGCAGCAATAAGATCCATCGGATCAATCGTGGTTTGGCATCCTTCTTAGAAAGAAGATGCCTTAAAGCCGCATGATCAGAGTAAACAATCACTTTGGAACCAATCAAATAGTGTCGAAACTTATCAAAAGCAAAAACAATTGCCAACAACTCTTTCTCGGTAGTTCAGTAGTTAAGTTGGGCATCATTGAGAGTTCTATTAGCATAATAGATGACGTGAGGGAGTTTATCAACCTTTTGACCTAAGACAGCACCAACCGCGTAATCAGAAGCGTCACACATCAACTCAAAAGGGAGTGACCAGTTAGGTGGTCGGATAATGGGTGCAGTGGTCAAAGCATTTTTCAGATAGTCAAAAGCTTTAATACAGGCCTCAGTGAAATAAAAAGGAGCATCCTTAGCAAGTAAGTTACTTAGAGGCCTAGCGATTTGACTAAAGTCCTTTATGAACCGACGATAAAAACCTGCATGCCCTAAAAAAGATCTAACATCTTTCATAGACTTGGGAATTGGTAGAGTAGAAATCACATCAATTTTAGACTTGTCAATTTGGATACCCTCACTAGAAACAACATGACCCAAGATGATGCCTTTCTTCACCATGAAGTGGCATTTCTCCCAATTTAGGACTAAGTTTTTCTCCTCACATCTTTCTAAGACAAGACTCAGATGGTTCAAGAAATCATTAAAAGAAGAACCAAAGATAGAGAAGTCATCCATGAAAACTTCTAAAAACCTCTCTACCATGTCAGAAAAGATACTAACCATACACCTTTGAAAAGTCGTAGGTGCATTACGAAGCCCGAAAGGCATGCGTTGATAAGCAAATGTACCAAAAGGACAGGTAAAGGTAGTCTTTTCTTGGTCTTCTGGGGCTATAACAATCTGAAAGTAACCAAAGAAACCATCTAAGAAACAATAGAAAGCATGGCCTGCTAATCTATCCAACATCTGATCAATAAACGGGAGAGGGAAATGATCTTTTCTTGTTTGTGCATTAAGCTTCCTAAAATCTATGCACATTCTCCATCCGGTTTGAACTTTGGTTGGGACTAACTTATTTTCATCATTTGGGACAACAGTTATCCCGGATTTCTTGGGTACAACTTGTACAGGGATAACCCACTGGCTATCTGAGATAGGGTAGATGATACCTACATCTAGGAGCTTCAAAACTTCAGCTCGGACCATTTCTTTCATGTGTGGGTTCAATCTCCTCTGGGGTTCTCTAGAAGTTTTAGCATTATCTTCCAAGTGAATTTTATGTTGAACCAATAAAGGATTAATACCTTTGATATCACTAAGGGACCAACCAATGGCAGACTTATGCTTTTTCAAAACTTCAACTAATAAGATCTCTTGTTCATCTGATAGATCAAAGGCAACAATAACAGGGTATGTCTCATTGGGTCCTAAGAAAACATATTTTAGTTCAGCTGGCAAAGGTTTAAGTTCTGGGCTTGCTGGTGAAGGAGTAGAATCAAACTTGGGCTCACTACTAGGCTCAAACTTAGAATCAACACTGGAAATTGTTTCGGGAATAGGAAGGTGGAGTGGTTCTACCTTAGCTTTCCAGTTTTTGGTCTCTAGGATAGGTACAAAATCTAATAACTCATTCACAATACTAATGGATCCATCTATGTCAAAGTCACAAGCAAAATGGGTTAAACAGGCTTCTAATGGGTCTTCCACTTGTGGAGTAGGGATCAAACTATTGAGGAGAAAAACTTCACCAGTATCCTCATCATCACTATGTTTCTTCATAAGGTGGAAAACATTCACATCTGCGGACATATTCCCAAAGGACATCTTCATCTCACCATTTCTACAGTTTATCAAGGCATTGGCTGTGGCTAGAAATGGTTGGCCTAAAATGATTGGAATTCTATTATGTACTGATTCATGAGTGTCGAAAACTATGAAGTCTATAGGGTAGTAGAAGTTAGCTACTTTGACTAAGACGTCCTTAACTATACCATGCGGAATCTTAACAGATCGGTCTGCTAATTGCAAGGTGACTCTTGTGAGCTTTGAATCTTGTAGGCCCAACTCCTGATAAACAGAATAAGGTAACAAGTTAACACTAGCACCAAGATCTAATAGAGCATTGCCCTTGAACTTGTCTCCAATGTAGCAAGAAATTGTAGGGCTCCCAGGATCCTTAAGCTTAACTGTGGTTTTCTGGTGGATTAAGGATGTGGCTTGAGCAGCAAGAAAAGCTTGCTTAGGGACATGGGTGTTCCTCTTAATAGTGCACAAGTCTTTCACAAATTTTGTGTAGGATGGGATCTGCTGAATTACGCTGAGAAAGGGAATATTAATGCTCACATTTTTAAAACCTCCATAATCTCAGAAAACTGTTTATCCTTCTTATTTTGAGCGAGACACTCTGGGAAAGGGGCTTTTGGCATGAGAGTTATAATCTGGGAATCTGGATTAGTCTGGGAGTCATCTGGCTTTTGTTGTGGAGTCTTGGAACTCGGGGTTACAGTTGACTCAGTTTCTTGACTAGGTGGGGCTGGAGTAGTAGACTCCTTGGCATCCTAACCTGATTGTCAATTTGTCTTCCTAATCTTAGTGTAGTGACTACTTTCATCTCCCTAGGAATAGTATTGTCTTGGGAACTTGAAACTTCAAAGACATTTTCCTTGGTGTTCCCTTTTGGGTTAGCCAATGGTTGAGTTGGGAACGTTCCTTTCTCTCTAGCGGCTACAAGGTTAATGAGTTGACTAATCTGGTTAGACTGTTGGCTCACTTGTTGTTCAAGCTTATGGAAGGGTTCTTCCCATGGTTGTCTTTGTGGTTGTTGGGATGGAACATACTGGGAACTAGAAGATGGGTTGTACTGGTTGACTGGGTTGGATTCATCTGCTGGTTCATGGGGAGCTGGTTCTGTTGCCTACCCTGGTTATTACTAGAAAAGCATGGTGGACCTAACTGTTGGTTTTAAGGCAAATTCTGTCTCCAAGAGAAGTTAGGGTAGTTTCTCCAATCCTTGTTGTATGTTGGACTAAAAGCTCCTAGGGGTGTTCTCCTAAAATCATTAAAGGCACACACTTGTTCCATGGTGGACTCAGGTTGTTGAACAAAGATGGGACATAAATGGGCAGTATGGTTTGGACCTGAACAAATTGTGCACGGAAAAGTGTTTGGTTCATTGTGCACACTCATCACGGAACTAAAAGCAGACGACACTTGTTGACTTTAGGCCTTATTAGATGTTAAGGCAAAAGCAGCAAACTGCTTAGTCAAATTGTTCAGACTATCCAACACAGTTTTGAGTTCGTCGGGATCTCTCTTCACTTCGTACATACCTCCTTTCCTAGGTTTACTAGTCTGTCTCTCATAGATTGGGGTGGTACTAGTACTAATACCCCACTATTGTGAATCCTCAGCTAAGTCTTGGAGGAATGTGAATGCCTCTGATCCGGTCAAGTAAATGAACTTGCCTTTGTGCATGGATTGGATCATTTGGCGTTGATCTTGCAAAATTCCTTTAGTGAAAAATTGGACTAATTGCCACTTTTCATAACCATGGTGGAGACACTTCAAAAGAAGAGTGTAAAAATGGTCCCAACACTCATAGTAATGCTCGTTTTCAGCTTGCTTAAAATCCATTACCGCCGCTCTCATCGCATTAGTTTTCGAAATGGGATAAAATTGTCCCATGAACTTTTTCAACAATTCATCCCAGGTGCTAATGGGCTTGTCCGGGAAAGAATTTAGCCACAAAAGGGCTTTGTCCGAAAGGGAGAATGGAAAAAGTCTCAACTTCACATTGTTCTCATCCAAATTTTGTTTTGAAAGTGCCACAAATGTTGAGAAAGTTGATTATATTGGCATATGGATCTTCATTACCCAAGCCATGAAACTGGCGCTGAGCAAGCATATTAATGATGGGCGGTCTAATCTCAAATTGAGCCGCCTCCACGGGTGGGTAATTGATGCTTGAGGGTGGGTTTGAAGCAATAGGGGCAAAGTAGTCCCTTAGTTGCTTTTTAGCTGGTTGATTATTTAATTTGCAGACATGGTGAATGGTCTTAGGCTGACTGGTGGAGAGAAACTTATGATTGTGGGAGAAAAAGGTGGATTTCGCTCAGACTTACAATATGGAGTCCAAGATCGAGTTAGCCGTTTGTTAACTCGTTTCCAACGGGGCATAAACGAATGCAAATTCTAACCTAGATGCACACACACTTCCTAAACATTCATCTAGCAAACATTTTTTTTTTTTTTTTTTTTTTTTTTAAGATGCACAATACAAATGCCAAGCAAAATGCAATAAATCGTAAAGTCTAACTTAAAGGGTCTACACTTGAATCTCCGTCAAGGGAGTTTGTGTTCCTACCAAGAGCAGGGGTGTCACCTAGGCTTTATCACTGTGAATAACCGCTCACATCCACAAGGTGATCAATGGTAACTCCAGTGGGGCTATGCATACACTAAGTTCATTGAACTTTCCGCATTCCACTGAAATTCTCTAGCGGTTGCACCAGTAGTCACCGAAGTGAAACCATGTGTTCCAAGAACTTGAAAAATGTTTCTGGTCAGTGGACTTTGGACAAAGACTCTACCCTTTAGTTGGGGTCCTATGAACACCAATCTAATTAATTGGCTCTAATATTGGTCAAATTTTAAGTCCAGGTCCAAAACTCAAACAAATCAGAATTAGGTGATCACTTATAGGCTGCGTCTGCCTTTAGTCAAATTGGAAATTTAAATTAACTCACGAAATTTAAAACACCCAAAATACAATATGCATTTGAACACACAAAGAACTCCTCTGACAGGGGATTCGAGGAGGGCTTAAAAATTGTATCTCCTTTGCTTACTTCCTTAAGCTTTCCTTCCTTGTTTGTTTTTTTTTGTTTTTATTTATTTATTTATTTATTTATTTATTTATTTATTTATTATTATTATTATTAAATACCTAATTTGCAACTGGAAAATCAACTCTTTCACCTCTTTTTCTTCACACTTCAAGACGGCAGCAGCGCCATTTGAATTCCACAAATTTTTGTCGTTTAGAACCTGCAACTCAATGAATATAATTTTCAAACCAGCAACAATTAAAAAAAGTAGTGGCAAGTTAGAGTCAAACCACACCGTGAAATGGAGAAATTAGAGCGAAGAGATTTAATAAACCAATAACTAACTAGGTACGTGAGATTTAAAACAATTTTTAGATTTTGATTTTATCAACCTAATTTAATCTAAGAATGAAAATTTGCTTCTATTTTATCAACTAATTAAACTAAATTTTTCTGGTTTTCAAGAATTCAATTAATGAGAAATCCTAATGATGAATGACTCCACCCCTATTTTTAAAGAATAGATTATTTCATATATTTCCAAACATTTATTCTCCTTTATATTTTATAAGTGCCTAAAATTGTATATTTTATATATAGTTTTATAGGCAATTTATAATATCATTTATGCTTAATGGCGTATTTTTAACATAAAACCATACATTTGCTTTATTCCATTGCATTATGCACATTTTTTGGTCATAAATGTTTATTTGCATATATGTGCATGTCTTTGGAAAAG
The DNA here is from genome assembly GCF_015680905.1 of Coptis chinensis. Taxonomy (NCBI): domain Eukaryota; kingdom Viridiplantae; phylum Streptophyta; class Magnoliopsida; order Ranunculales; family Ranunculaceae; genus Coptis; species Coptis chinensis. Next base: position 17,023,286 of record NC_141456.1, on the reverse strand, counting down.
TCCCATGCAAAATATGTTTTATTAATTTGGTTTAATATTTTTTTTAGGAAATAAAGATGTTGGTCAAAGCATACTCAAAGCCCGAACCCATGAGCCAAAAAAGATCATATCATTTAAAGAATCAATAAGTGAGAGCTTATGGAATAAATTATTCTATCAAGAATAGAAGGAAATGTTAGAGAATTGATAATTATGGAAAGAAATCAAGAAAAGATAATCATAACTGCCACTATATATCCTTACCATTTTCACCCCATTAAATATCCTCATTTCCATTAATCATTTATTCCCTTGATTTTATCATATCAAATCATTCCTTAATACCTTATATCTTTGCCACCATATATATTCCCCCATATCCTCCATATTCTTGCCAATCACTCCATTCCTAATTCAAAACAATATAATACCATTTTATCCTTTATTTGATTACTAATTTATATTTCCTTCCCTCATCATGCCTTGAGAATATCTCTTCTATATTCCATTTCCAAAATTTCTTTACCTTATATTCTCTTTCCATGTCACAAAGATTGTTTCCATTTCATGTGAAGATATTATGTGTCAAGATATTCTTTATAGAAGCTATAAATAGAGAAGAGAATTGGCATTGAAGACATCTAGACTTGAGAGAAAAATATAGCAAGCTAGTTCTTTAGTTAGTTCAGTTTTGTTTTAAGGGAGAGAGTTTTGAGCGTGTATTAGTTTCTCTTGTTCTCGATCAACAATCAATACAATAATTCAAGTTTCAAGTGAAATGGTGGTATCTACTTCTTATCTTTTTATGTGTTCTAAACTCATGATGGGGTAAAATCTCTACCCTAATGGTGGAAGATGAATCCACTATCATGAAGATGTAAGCTTATTTTCTTGTATTTTCAATTTTTATTCTCCAGTATAATCTTTAACGTATCCAATGATTTTCTTCATATGATTTAATAATATTGAAACGAAATATGCACGAGTTCTATCACCATAATAATTGGGGTATTTCTCATTGTTAGTTTCTTTCACCATTATTATTTTTTATTAAAGCTTGTTCAATAACGTTTTAGTTGCATATCCTTGATGACTTATACTACTTTAATTTGTTTGAGTTGATTTGTCATGCTTAGCTAGCTTCCTATAATTCTTGAAGAATTTGAGGATTTATTCTTTTTAAAAAGGTTTAAATACATAAATATGCAACGTACTTAGGTCCTATTAACACTTGTATCAACATAGAATTTTTTTCCACAAACGTATCAATGTACTATGCCCGATTTCACAAAAATAGCAATCTGTTAGTATCCATCAGTTAAGTGATGATGTGTCCATTTTTTTTCAATTTTGTTTTATTTGTATTTTCCACTCGGCATACCACCTCAGCATTTCTACCACCTCAGCCGAAACTGACCCATATAACCCGTTTTCATCATCTCTTTCACCCATTTTCGAACCCGTTTTAACTGAATTACAAGATCGAAAAGGGGGAAATAAGTGAGAAATGGATACAGATAATAACTATTGAAAATGAAGAGTTGATGGGGAAAAAAATGAAGTAGGCATACATACATGATAACATCTTTTGAATAGTACTACGAGCCTCATTCCATGCAGGTCGTCCCATTCCAACAAACTTGTTGAGAGAAGTCTACAACAAAATATAATATATAAGCTTACTTTCTTACATAAACTTCACCAACGTGCTGACAAGCCAAAGTTAAAACATATCCTACATAAAAATAGAATTCGTAAACAGACTCAAATTTACATAACCAAACTTACAATATAACTAGAACTAATATGAAACATTTGATTGCTTCCTATTAAAAATTTCATTAATTAATTCAACAACATACACTCAAATAAATAACTACAAAGAACACTAAACCTGGTGAAAGCAATCGGAGTTTTTAAGTAAAGGTCCATTAAACAAACCAGCTGAAGAAACAGCGGAAAGATTGAAAACAAAATCACCAATTGCGATACAAGGACGAGGAGGGTCAGCTTCATTTCCTGATTAAAAGATTCCTTAAGGAAGATTCTCTAGTGGGAAATAAGATTCTAGATTGACTTCCACAAATGATTTTAGAACCATCTTGTGTTTTTTTTTAGAGAGAAAGAAGAAGATCGAGTGGAAAAAAAAACACAGAGTGAGTTTATAATAAAGTTTGACTTTACGTAAAACAAGATAAGTTGGTAGTGTTGGGGAGGTAGTTGGAATCAACGGTTTTTAAAGAGAGATAGATGAGAATAATTTGTTGTCATCATCAAAATCTTGTTGCTACAAAATTGAAGGTAAAATGGGTTGGAAAATGGGTGAAAGAGATGATCAAAACGGGTTATATGGGTCAGTTTCGGCTGAGGTGGTAGAAATGCTGAGGTTGTATGCTGAGTGGAAAATACAAATAAAACAAAATTGAAAAAAAATGGACACATCATCAGTTAACTGACAGATGCTAACAGATTGCTATTTTTGTGAAATCGGGCATAATACAATTATACGTTTGTGAAAAAAAATTCTATGTTGATACAAGTGTTAATAGGACCTAAGTATGTTGCATATTTCTGTATTTAAACCTTTAAAAAAATGTGACTAGCGTCTATAAAATGCATTTATTGAAAATCATCCATTAAACTAGTAATTAGCATTGGAGTTTATTTGATGAAATTTATAAAATAGAAAGGAGAATAAATGTTTGGAAATATATGAAATTAAGCCTACATCTTTATGATAGGGGATTCATCTTCCGCCATTAGGGTAGAGATTTACCCTATCATGAGTTTAGAACACATAAAAAGATAAGAAGTAGATACCACAATTTCACTTGAAACTTGAATTATTGTATTGATTGTTGATCGAGAACAAGAGAAACTAATACACGCTCAAAACTCTCTCTCTTAAAACAAAAATGAACTAACTAAAGAACTAGCTTGCTGTATTTTTCTCTCAAGTCTGGATGTCTTCAATGCCAATTCTCTTCTCTATTTATAGCTTCTACAAAGAATATCTTGGCGCATAATATCTTCACATGAAATGGAAACAATCTTTGTGACATGGAAAGAGAATATAAGATAAAGAAATTTTGGAAATGGAATATAGAAGAGATAATCTCAAGGCATGATGAGGGAAGGAAATATAAATTGGTAATCAAATAAAGGATAAAATGGAATTATATGGTTTTGAATTAGGAATTGCGTGATTGGCAAAAATATGGAGGATATGGGGGAATATATATGGTGCCAAAAATATAAGGTATTAAGGAATGATTTGATATGATAAAATCAAGGGAATAAATGATTAATGGAAATGGGGATATTTAATGGGGTGAAAATGGTAAGGATATATAGTGGTAGTTGTGATTATCTTTTCTTGATTTCCTTCCATAATTATCAATTCTCTAACATTTCTTTCCATTCTTGATAGAAGAATTCATTTCATGAGCTCTCACTTATTGATTCTTTAAATAATCTTTTTTGGCTCATGGGCTTGAGCTTTGATTGGGCTTTGACCAACATCTTTATTTCATAAAAAAAATATTAAACCAAATTAATAAAACATATTTTGCATGGGACTTTTCCAAAGACATGCACATATATGCAAATAAACCTTTATGACAAAAAAATGTGCATAATGCCATGGAATAAAACAAATGTATGGTTTTATGTTAAAAATACGCCATTAAGCATAAATGATATTATAAAGTGCCTATAAAACTATATATAAAATATACAATTTTAGGCACTTATCAGAACCCAGTTACAAAAGTCAATCAAGATCGATTTCGCAACATCCAACAACGAAACGGAATATGAAGCATTAATCACAGGCCTCTGAATGGCGTAACAAATGCAAGTCCGAAAGCTCAAAGCTTATAGTGACTTACAACTAATCGTCAAACAGATCACCAAAGAATATGTGACAAACGAAGCAAACTTAGCCAAGTACGCCCAGGTTGTCAATGATATCATCAGCTCGTTCACAATATTCTCCTTGGAACACATTTCCCGAGAGGATAACAGGCATGTAGACAGCCTGGCTTTCTTAGCCTCGAAAACCCAAGATGCATGTCCCAACACAGTCTACATTGACATCCTAGAGAGGCCTGCCTACTAATAAGAAAACATCAACAGCCTCACGGACTTCCAGCCCTCAAATCACTCAATCTTGGATAGGCCCATTCCTGAAATTTATCTTACATGGAGAGCTCCCAGCAGAGACACGGAATGCTCGTGCCATACAATTTCGTGCCCCCCCCCGATATACCGTGATCAACGGACGATTGTTCTGTAAATCTGCAGGAGGATTCCACTTAAGGTGCATAACTCTATGTGAGGGCCAACTTATCTTTGACAAAATTCACAAAGGCGAATGTGGCAACCATGCAAGAGCAAGATCTCTGGCTCATAAAGCAATCGCCCAAAGGTATTATTGGCCAGGCATGCACATCGAGGAAAAGAAGTATGTTCTCAGATGCCACACATGTCAAACATTTGGCCACAACCATCTAAGTCCAGCACGGAAGTTGATCAACATAGCCAGCCCCTGGGCTTTCCATATGTGGGGACTAGACATCATGGGACCATTTATCCCACAAAAGAAAACAGGACTCAAATACGTCCTTGCAGCCACAGATTACTTCACCAAATGGGTTGAAGCAATACCACTCGTTCAAATCAAGAAAGTCCACGACATCAACTTTATATGGACCAATATCATCACAAGATTTGGTCTACCACACACCATCGTCAAGGACAACGGAACCCAATTTGCTGGTACACAAGTCAAGGCTTTCCTACAAAAATGGCGCATCACTCAAGCATTTTCTACACCTAGATATGCACAAAGCAATGGCCAAGCAAAGGCCACAAACAAATCCATCAAAGAAAATCTCCAAAAGAAGTTGGAGAGCAAGAAAAGCCAATGGCCAGAACAACTCGAGAACATCTTATGGGCATACAGAACAACAGCCTGAGCCAGTACCAAAGAGTCCCCTTTCACACTTTACTTCAAAACATAAGTAGTCATACCATTAGAACTTACAAACATAACCACATGTTCTGACATCGTCGAATCAGGAGAAAACGACAACGTCTTAGCCAAAGAAGTCGACCTCCTAGAGGAGCGAAGGGAAACAGTTGTAATATCCCTAGCTAGGTACCACCAAACAATCCAACGATCTTACAACAAGAAGGTCGTCCCAAGATCTTTCCAAGCTGGCGACCTAGTCCTAAAAAAGACCTTAGCACCAGCCAAGCTTGACCCAACTTGGGAAGGCCCATACATAGTTCACAAAGTCGTTGGAAATGGAGTGTACTGGATCAAAACTCAGCTCGGTAATGTGCTTCCCCGACCTTGGAATACAACTCTACTCAAGCGTTTTTTCCAATAATCTATATCCAGATGCGTCAATCAATTGAATAAATTTTCATCAGCAATTCGTATATATATGTTATCCTTACATTACATGAGTACCACGCATCTTGCACTCGCTGCCCGATCTGGGGTATCAAAATAGGCGACCTACCACCAGCGCTAGGGTTGAGCACAACTCAACTATAATTACCACACAGTGGTTAATTATCAGTTAAATTTAATTCACAATCCCCCAAAAGGACCGCAAATCAACTTAACACCAACGCCAGAGTTAAAAATGATTCAACTGTAATTACCACGCAAAGCCTAAATATCAGTCAAATACAATCCAAGGTACCCCCAAAAGGACCACAAGTCAACTTAAGGCCTTTGAGAGGGTTAAGTTTGACTCAACTATAATTACCACTCAAAGGCTAATTATAAGTCCAGAATCAATAGGAAGTTCTCCCAAAAGGAACCACTCAATCAATGCACACACCTAAGGACACAAGGAAACCGAGGTGCCAACCTACGTGCATCTATCAGGTTGTACACAGACACTTACGACCTACGCGCATCTATCAGGTCGACAAGCCTACTACTATGCAGCACAGGTTGTCAAATAACAAATCACATACATGCAAAATTCATAGACAATCCCAATTCAAAACAAGTAAGTAATTTAAATATTTTCTACTCCTTACAAATTTGGTTAGATGCTAGAGGCCCCCAGGTTATCCTGAGAAAACGGCCTCAGCATCCCCGTCAAAAATAAAAATATCAGTATCAACAGCAAAAAGAAAATATTGTTCAAACACTTCATCCATCATCACAATTACAAGAGGAGCACAATCAGTTGACGCAAGGAAGATTCTCTACATTTAAGGTGTCTAATTGACAGCCTTCTTCACCAACAAAGCTACCAGTAGGATCACCACTTGCATTCAGTACTTCCGTGGCAAAGATCTTCAATGGGTCGAGCGGCACCTGTGTAAATTTGGTAGATTAGATCGTCTACTAGCATCTCGCAAAAGATTTCTCCACGATTCTTTATTTGCAACCACACTTTCAGCCGATCTCTTAAGGGTTTTGTACTTACATTCTAGCTCCATGTAATCATCCACCAGAACGTAGACATCACCACTCTCTACAAAGTCAACCAGGTCATTGTATTCATTCTGAGCTCGCTCAGCAACGGCGTGCGCATTTTTGCACTCGGCAACCCAATGCCCTACCTCCACCCTTGAAGCGTCAAGAGACAGTTGCAACAAGGCCACCCTCCTAGCCAACTCCCTGACCTGAGCTCTCAGCCCCCCCCCTCACTTCATCCTGTTCCACCTCTTGTATAGCCAGCAGCTTGTCATAGGCCTCCTTGGCAACTTCCAGCTCCTTCTTATATAGGTTAGAGATAGTTGGCATCTCCCTCAGCTTCCTGTACATGGCCAAGACCTGACAACCAACACAATAAATCAAAAAGCAATAAGTTATAGCACAAAATAAAAGCTCAAATTGGAAGGACACTTACAAAGCAGATGAAGTGATCCATATTTTTCAGGTTTGCCTCCAAATCCTTCCCAGTCTCCAGCTGGTGCCTATCACCATCTAGGGCAATACTCTCTAGCAACCCATTTGCAACTAGTGAAAACTTGAAACTGCAGTCCCTATTCTTCACTAGCTTCGTCAACCCACTCAAGGGGTCGTAGTAGGTGACCGTTTTGTCCAGAATGTCAGAATCACCACTCTTGTCACCTAGGGTTGTACTCCCCGATGACCCTTGCACTTCTGGGCAGCTTGCTCAGTCTCACTAGCCTTCTTCTTGCCCCGGGCATCAGCCACCCCAACATCCATAGCCAACTCCTTCAAGTTCATCCTCTTCAAAGGAGCCTGACCTGATGAGGAACGACCTTCCACCGAAACAGGTCGTTCCTCAGACTCAGTGCGAGTCCTCTTCGCCCCCTCAGACTCAACCACCTCAGAACGCATCTTCAACTGAGGCATACGAAAAGGAGTGGGAGCATCACCAACTCCCCTAGCACTCCCATGACCTCCCCTGTCACTTTCACCACCCTCAGGTCGTCGGGACACAGGACGGCTACCAGAGCCTCCTCCAACCGTTCTCACTCCAAAAATAGGTTATCTCCTTTTGCTCTCTCTCTCTATCTCAGTGTCCGAGCTAGAATTAGATATATCAAACACTAGCTTTCGGGCCCTCTTCTTTTGCTCAACCTTCTTCCGGTTGATTTTCTCTCCTCAAGCTTCTTGAAGTAATACACAACCTCCCCCAAGACAGCTTGTTTCTCCTCCCAACTCAAACAAGCAAAACCTTCGATAACCCCGGTCTTTGTCCGCCCACGAATAGCAACCTATGTAAAAACAAAATAAACATTTATCAGAACGTTCAAATTATCAACTACTCTACATACACTACGACCTATAAAATAACGACCTACCATCCCACTTTATAGTATGATTATCCAACTCCCAGTCAGAAGGACTATAATTACCCATAACCAATAACGGCCTACGCCCCCAATCCTCCTTACTCACCCCCACAATCACAGAAGATTTCCCCTTCACCACCTGCAAACTAAAGTTCATTGCAGACGACCTCTTCATAGATAAATGCTATAGCACATCTGATAAATAGATGTTATAACCCCTCTCATTCAACAAGGGGCTTTCCATAAAAATTCAAAACCTCCACAGTAAGCCGGGAGAACGACAACCTCAGCCCAGCCTTCAACTGACCATAACAAACCACAACACCCCCATCCCGAAGAACGTAATCCAAGCCAAACACATTCCTCACTCTACCCAGGTCGTATACAGTCAAGTCGGAGTCCTCCCAGCCAAACTCCTCCCTCAAAGTAGCAGTACAATCTACCGACCTAGGCATTGTCTCCTCAACCATCGTCTCCAACGAGGAAGACGATGATGCTTCACCTCTACTACAATCCCTGCCACCATTATCTCCATCACTTACAGTTCTATCTCTCCACTGATCCAACTAAACTTCTCCACTCAAACTATCACTGGTAATAGACATTACGAAAGCAAAAAGGTAACAAAAGATCAAATTTTTTAGATTGAAAGAACGCACCTGAAGACGAGAAGTTTTTGGTTTTATTTTTCTTTACTTTTTTCACTTGTGTTGATAGAATGAGAAATGAGAAGACTTCACACGCCAAAACTTTTCAGTTGCACAGATTTCCAAAACAGACAAGACGTTTCTCCTTCCAACAAAAAGCAATCATAACCTCGCCCACAAACCGCTGCGATTTGGGCCGATGGACCAAATCCAAACAGTTCCCACACATTTTCCAAAATCATTCAAATGAACAAGCTATAGGACACATGTTTGAAAGCTTTACTTTATCTTTTCTTTTCACACCACAGCTATCCAAAGAATAAATAAAATAAAGGGGGCTGTGTAATTATCCTCCGTTCTACATTCATATCACTACAGCACACATGTCCACACACCAGATCGTAATTTACCAGCTCGTACCAAGCCATCAAGACGTAACAACGACCCAGACTCAGGTCGTCCCAAATATCAAATACAAGCATATATGGAAGCAAATGATCTACCGTGATCCTGAAGCTCATTCAACACACCAATCAAGGAGACATTTACTTTATAACATCAGGAGTAATGACGAATCATCAAGATAGTATAAAATATGGATCTACACTTAATAACGGCCTGGAGTAAATAAGGAAGGTCAGCTCAAACATCTATAAGTAGAGAGAGATGAACTACGTAAGGCTTGATTCAAATTTGACCCAAGGAACTTGATACGTAGGCAACTCTTATCCCAAGAAAGAGTGCAACCATTTCCTATCAACTACAACATCAGGTCGTAGACCCAAAATATAACACCTCTACAGGTTTGTAGTATTTTCATGAGCGTGGTGACCATATATCACGATACTAGAAAAGTTCAAAATTCAAACTGATTCTAAGAATGCTTCTAATTCTATTCAAACACTAATTAATAGTATTGATAAAACACATTTAAACGAAGACTTTCGCACTAGAGCAACACAGATGATATCACGGGGCGGTATAAATCGATCAATTATTTCCCATTACGAGAAAGGTTTTTGAAAGACGCCCGAGTCCAAAATCTACTTACATTACTATATATATACCCATACCAAATAATGAGGACATGAAGACTTACTGCAACACATGTGAGGACATGAGCAACTCAGGTTCTCCTCCCCAAATATGAGCTTGTCTCATCTGCATAACATATGTATCAAATTCACATTCAAGGATGGAAATAATTTGCATCTCTCTTTCTGTTATCTATTTAGTCTTTTCTACAACTTTCTCCTCTTTTGTTTTGAATCTGGCCTGGAGAAAAAAAAAAAAAAAAAAAAAAAAAAAAAAAAAAAAAAAAAAAAATCCTGAATCTGGCCTGAACCTTAGGACATTCAGAGGATACTCCTGTGTGGCAGAAGGCGATTTCATCTGGAATGTTCATAGGAGAATTGGAAAACACAACATAAGAGACAAAGGGGATAAAGTAGTTTCATCTAAGATCAGCAACCGTAAAGATCTCAGTCAGAGCAACTGCACCACCTCTTACTTAGTTGTGTCTCAACTTTCTCTCTCTCCTCAACAAACTTTTCTAGAACTGCATGTCATCCCTTTTCACTATATTAGTCTGCTAGTTCCAATTGTTTTTGTCTAGTTCCACTACCCCCCATATAATGATCAGTACATAATATATCAAATCTTCTCATTTGCTTTTTTCTCTATTATTTATTATATTATTCTCATATCCCCCAAAAGGGAAAACTCTATCTTATGTCTGCAGATACCTCTTCGTTAAGTACATAAACTCCTCAAAGGCATACCAATTTATCATTTCAGAGCGACACAGGAAGCTAGGCCCATCCTTCAACGAGACTCACATACTCTGTACCTGTACCTGACTAAACTATCAAATCCAGCCCCCAAATACTCAGTTCTAATCCAACCTGAACAAGCACTTGTCCTCTCCAACAATAATCTGACCATCATTACATTCCCTGATACCCCCAAAATCACCCTACTACTCATCACCAGTTCACCACCATGCATATCCCTATATCTATACTCACCCACAGCAGCTTATGTTTATATAAAATAGAAACTATTATACATAATCTGTCACAAACTCTCCATTTAGGGATACCAAAAACTAAAAGAAGAGAAACACCTACGGAGATGAACATATCCAGAGAATTGCTAATCCAATCTCAAGCTAAGTGAAGTAATGCTTTGGTAGGAAAACTATGAACAGATCTTACACAAAATCCAAATGAAGTACTCCATGCTATCAGGAGCAAGTGGAAGCTCAAAAACACTTTAGATATTGTGGTTGATGGTGACTGCTACATCTTACATTTTGAAAAAGAGGCAGACAAAAACAAGATTATACGCACACAACCATGGCAAATGTTGGGGTATCTTCTTGTTTTTTGGCCTTTCTCCCCAGATCTAACACCAAATGAATTGGACTTCTCCAAGCAAGCATTCTGGGTGGTCTTTGAAGGTTTGCACTTGGAACATCAAAATCCAACACTCATCAAACTTATAGCTAGGGCTGCTGGAAAAGTGGAAGAAATATATCCCACAGACAGCTCTCCAAGGGATGTTGATGGCTACAAAGCAAAAGTTGAAGTGGACCTAACATCACCTCTTTGCCAAGGACGACTAGTAGATATTGTGAATCGCGGAGAGGTATGGGTCACATTCACTTATGTGGGTACTCCCTTCCATACTTGTCGGAAATGTTTCAAACTTGGTCATAGCTCTTATGATTGTCACATGATTCCGGATCCAATCCAAGTTCCTCTAGCTTTGCCACCAATCACACAAGAGATCATGAATGAAATGAATATCCTTGACCCAGCTCCAGCTATTGTGCACAACCATCAGCTTATTCCAGATCGAGATCTAGATGCAGAAGCCGAGTGAAACCACCAAATTGCCCTTTTTGGTGGATCCAGTGTACTAATCACCGCTAACTCTCAGGTGACAATACCCAACCAACGTGTCCTTGTTGGATCTTCATCCAATAACACCGTCCCACCATATCCAATGGTAGAATACAAAACCCGACCAGTTCAAAGGTCCATCTCAGTTGGACCTAATCCTCTGTCTAATACTACTACCAAAATCCGTAAACACACCATCACACCAACTATCTTAGCCCAAAGCCTAATACCTTTAACCACCAACATCCCAATTAACTTCGAGACACCATCAATCATCAGCCAACTAAAATCCCAATCTTGCTGGAAAATCAAAAGCAAGGGAGATTGGGGCGACTGCAAGGATAAGCCACTGAAAAAAAGGAAAACTTTGGCTACTACAATTGAAATCCAAACAACACAAACCACAAACAACCCAAATGAAGAATCCCTAAATTCAATCCCTTACATCCCCATCACACCAAACTCTCCCACAATCGAGATTCGACCTGATGCGCCCAGCTATAATGCTATCTCAACACCCGCACATCAAATCCGCATGGCGGATGTCTCAGTCGAATTTATGTGGGACATGATAACAAACCCAACAGTTCAACAAATTTTACTCTCTCAAGGGATGGTACTGCATTCAATCATGGGAGACAACATTTGGGGCAATGAGCAAACACTCTGAAATACATAATTACCCACAGAAAATCCAATGGAAGATACTAAATTTCTCAATACTCAAATGCAAATACCAAACTTTTCAATTGCATAAATTACCACTGAACCTTTGGTTGATTCGATCTTCAATCCATCACCTACACCACCTGAGTAGCTCGAAAATGATACTGCTATGATTGGATCTTACGTACTTCACGAAGATGCAACTGCTTCTTCCACCACTCAGGTATCCCATGAATTATATATTCAATTTTTTACTCCTCCAATCAAGCATGCTCATAGTATATATCAAGCATGGTTACTATTTTCCACAACCTTTAGTACTATATGATAACCCGTAAAAACTCAATTAGATTACTCTAACCTTATTCTTACGGTATCAATAATTTATTTCCTACTCTCACATGTATATTCATGCAATATATAGAGTACGGAATCGTTCCACTCTTAACTCTCAAGACTTAAACAAATTCATTTGAACAAACACAAAGAACAATGGTGAGAGTAATGTGTTATATGAAATATCTATTCTATGATTATACTACGGATTCAATTTATACTAACAAGATACGATAATTCAACTACAGAAATACTAACTGGACTCTATGATAAGAAATTAGGGGGATTGATTCCGCCTTAACTCTACTTAATCTACTAACAAAGAACTGTCGCACTCCAAATTGAAATGCTATCGCATAACAATTGGTAAATCTAATCCCTAACTATTCATGGCAATCTCTACCAAGTAATAAGTAGCATGTGAAGCATTAAACTCATTCTCATGGTGAATTAATTACTTCTAGAATTGAATAGATTATCAGGACGAATTCTAAGCTAACAAAATCAAGTTTTCATCAAGGCTTCCTCAACCCCTCTAATGGAGGGTTAGCCTAGAGTCATTAAACTATCATTTCTCATGGAATCTAAACAAGACATAATATAAAGATTTGAACTTTACTTGTTTAAACTCAATTCGAAACTACTCATTCAATAATTGAATTAAACTAATAATGACAAATAAGTAAATCTAAGGATTTAAGCTAATAAATAAATGAAAATGAAACTAGATTATGGAGAACTAATTAACTTTATTTATCTAATGAATAGCAATAACAATAATTTAATACTGAATTTAAGGCAAGAATAAAAACTAATTAATTAATCTAAAACTAGATCTAGAACTAAGGTTTAATGGCTACTTTTCTTATCCTAACCTAATTTATTTTCTAACCTAACTATCTACCATTACCAAATAGTCAAGCTTTTGTTTTTATACTTTCAGATCCAAAAATCGTGCATGGGATTGGAGCCATGTTTTGGGCCGGAAAATCGGGCCCAAAACCCAATTTCTTTAGTCCAAAATGGGCTCTTCAGCTGCAATTGGCTTCGACAAACATTTCATCCACTTCTGATCCTCTGATTGGGTCAAGGCTTGGACCATTGAAAATCTCTTTCCGAGCCGGTCGTTTTGACGTAAGGTAGGCCCAATTCCGAGGTCTGAGTCCAAAGATATGGTCTTGAAGTTCTCACGACTTTTTGTGCTTATTTGTTTATGCCCGCGTGGACTTTGACTTTTCATCTTTTGACCGGGCTTTACAGAGGCTTTGTCTTCTTGAAAATTGGCCTTTAATCACAGAACTCCTTAGCAACCGACCTTTGCTCCTTTATCTCACTAAAGTGGCACATTTCTGCACATAATGTACTTTGAAGCCTAAAATGCATAAAAACACGTAATCAATATTAACTCTTACTTATTATTCACATAATTGGTCTAAAAGTACGATTGTTAAGGGGTTAAAACTACAATTTTGGGCTCTTATCAAACCACCCCCAAACAGCATTTTGCTTGTCCTCAAGCAAATATGAGAAATTAGAATAAGTGACCAAAAATGGAGTTCTAACTACTTTCGTTTCGCTGAGTGCGATTGCATTTACCATATGCAATAAAGCCTTAAACCACTAGGAATTCCCTAGTGGATGAGTTATAGTCTCATGAGAGTTTTCCAGTGAAGGTACTCACAAACTTCATCTACACTACAACGACTAAGAAATAAAACTATTGTTTCCTCATTCATGTCTCAACTATCTATACATCTCACTAACAAATGAATAAGAATAACCAAGTCAAAAACCTAAGCTAATATATGCATAATAATCAATCATCTATGATACAAATATAATATATATATATATATATATATATATATATATATATATATATATATATATATATATATATATATATATATATATATATATATTATGAGTAATACTATGAAATGCCTAGTAGGTTCGTTTTCAAAACTCGAATAACGCGTCCTTAAGTAGGTCCTCACATAAATGTCAAGACAAAAACCACTCTTTTTTTTCCGCTCAAGTTTAAGCTACTCAAAATGCGGTGGGTAGAAATTTGGCAATGGGTTGGATCGGTTCGGATATAGGCAAATCCAAAACCGATCCGCTTTTCAACAATACAGACCCAGAACCGGACCCGACCCGAACGGATATTTGAGTTAAAGAACCAGAACCGAACCAAAAACTTTTTTTTGATTCCGGATCCGATCAGTTCTGAACCAATAAGTTCAATTTTAACCCGGTGAACCGAGTTTTTAATAATTGGATCCTAATTTTCGTTATATAAATATTAAATAATTTTTTTTTGCTAAACACAAAAATAAGGTACACAAATAAAAAATGCATAATGAATTATTTGAAATCCAAATCTGTAAAAGAGGATTTTCCTCTAGATAGAAACCATCTTTTTATTATGTAACAAAATATCGTAATATTACATATGTATTTTGCATATCTTATTTTGGAACTTTAAATATTGCAATGTTGTATAAGGTAATAGAAATATATGGTGGAAGAAAATTAGGAAGAATAAGACTAAAAATTTTAATTGGATTAGGCCCATAACGGTTTGGTACATACTTAATCCAGAACCAATCCAATAAGAGTTCGGTTCTGATTTTCAAGACCCAGAACCGGTCCAATATGATAACTATCTGTCCCAGACCCGCTTTTATTGGTTCGGACTGGATCGGGTATCGGTTCTTACCCGACCCATTGCCAGCCCTAGCGGTGGGCACACTTTACCTCACAATCTTAATGACAACAAGGAAGTCGGAGTCGATCAAACACATCTGCCACTTACTATCACACTAACCTATTCCTAATTGAGCTAGAGGTCTTTATTAGGTGTTGCGGGGATTAGGAGATGGTTTAAGAAGGAAGGAAATGGATATTCAAAAGGACAAGTCTGAGATAATAGAGTCTTCATATTATGTAACTTAGAGAAAACCTTGTTATTTTCTTTTGCTTCTATACTTTGTTCCCATCCTTAGCCATATTTTTTTCTTTTTCTTTCCTTTGGCTTTTGACTCCCTTTTATTCTATTTTTGGAGTTTTTATTTATTTCTATTTTTTTTTTCTTTTCCTTGGATGGAAACTTCTTTACTTTTTCTGAAGCAACTAACTAATTTTTGTTTTCACAGGTTTTTCTCTTCTTCTTTCTTCACTCATTCTATTCTCAGACTTATTCTAGATTGGGTAAGTTGAATTTTTTATTTTGTTTTGTTTTTGTATAGGGTAAAGGAATTGTGGTTTATGGAAGGCTAAAGAAAGGCTCAGAGGGGCGACTAGCGGAAAATAATTCATAGGTTTGAATTTCTGGCTATATCGATCCAAAGAGGGCCTAAATTCTCGCTTAGGATATGGCATAGTGATCAAGCAAGTGGACGTGTGATTTCTCTATCCGGATTTTACTTCTCCCTTGTGTCATTTCTCAAATATTTCGCTCATATAAGGCTTTAGGCTATATTCTCACAGGATTTGTAGAATAAGTACTCTAGCCTAGATTTCAGAAACTTACTGCTAACAATCATAGATACCCATATAATATATTTATAGATAGATGCAAAGCTTATTACCTACATATTAACCTAAGTTTCTAACAATTATTCTGATGCAAAAGCTACGTGAGACTTCTAGATTGTTAAGAGCATAGAGAAAGAAAACAATACCAATATTCCTAAGTGTATAGCATAAACTTATTTATTTATATTTTTGAAATTTTTAACTTGAAAACAAATGCATATTATACATATCTATATCCTAATAGATGCCTTAATTACACGTGTTTCTATGCCCCCCCCCAAACAAGAAGCATGTTTTGTCCTCAAAGCAGTTAAATAAAGAGGATAGAAAAATACCATGGAAACGCGTGAAATTCTGGAACATCTGCAAAACAAGGTTAGAACATACTAATATAGGAAATAAAAAACTGACGCAACTCTATAAGAGTTCCACCTATTATGGGGTTAACAGAATTAAATTGCTTGGGACATAAGCAGACAATAACAAAACTAAAAACTTACCTTATCTCCCGCTTAAGCATCCTCCTCCTCATTAAAGAGATGAGGTTCCTTCGCATCCTGTCAGGCCATTATAACTTGCCAAGCTTGCCGCCATTTATCATCTACTAATGCTAGCCTGTTAAGTGTTATTATGTCTGATGGGATGTACGGGCGACAAATGAGGTCGCGACCGCCATCCCGGCCAAGTCATAATTCGCAATGAGCGAACCACCCAATTGGTGGGTCTCATGACTTCAACCCTTTTCCAATCAGTAGATGGCGCCATCCTAACTGCAGGATCTTGTGTCGGAACCAATGTCCATAGGTCTCGGTTCCCAACACGTCTTCGAAAGACTGCTCAGGTATGACTATAGGAGATGTCATCTCAACTACTCTTTTGAACAGTTCCAAAAATCCTGAAATGGCCCTCAGAAAATTGGAAATTTCCGTGTTCACAGAGGGAGGAGGCGGCAGGTGCGCTTCCACTTAGGCGAAGATGCTTTCGGGGTTTGGAGTTACATGTTGTTTTGAAGTCGCGCCAAGTAGGGCGTGGTGCGCTTCGGGGTTTTAGAGTTACACGGTGTTTGGCGCCGAAGTCGCGCCAACTTAAGCCGCAAAGGCTCGGGGTAGAATTTCGACAATGATTAGAAGCGAGTGCGCTCCATCGAGCGCAGCGCCGGGTCTTCGAAAGTGCCGGTGCGAAGGAAAAGGAAAATTAAGCGAAAATTGGGAGTGAAAAATGAGGGATGGATGTGAGAGATGTGTGTGTGTGGAGAATGAATGAAGTTTATATAGGGTTAGGTTTCCAAAAACGAATCGGGAAATTTTCAAAACGTTTTAAGGCAATTGCCGGAAACAGAAATTTCCAAAACCGGAAACAGAAACAACCCATATTCATGATTCTATAACAACCCTAATATCTTTTATACTAGATTTAGACTAGTAACTTTAAAACTCTCTTAGATTTCATCCTACCACCACATCTAATCATAGGTATGCCAATTACGGCAATATTCTCAACCTTCACTCCAAAACAAACTCTAAAATGGAGGATCTTCTACAAATCATGATAGAATAAATAATACCACCCCCAAACAATTCGGGAAGGTGGGATTAACAATAAAATCCATGCACAATTTGAAAAGAACCACATTATATTAAAATTCAAATTCAAACAACATTTAACTACCAAATTCAAAGTTAACTACGGAATTTAACAACGTAACATCCTATCTACTAAAAATAATAAAAAACAACATCAAAACAACAAACAAGAAGAAATCTAGCTACTCTTCAAGGGAGCGAGGTGGGGGTAAGAATAAGAATTTGAGTGATCAAGAATGGAAAAACCAAACACCCCACCCCCAAGCAAATTTTTGAAAACAGGTTTGTAAAAATTTGTTTTAAAACGTGGGTCTTTTAAAGTCAGATTCTCGAGACTTAATGTGGGGTCATTTTTACGCCGATTTCTAGATCGGCACACCCCCAAACAAGCATGAAACTGGGGTGGCACAAAGTGGATGATGCGTGGTCAACTATAAACAAATAGTAGGAAGAGTTGGGGGTCTAGCCATAAAAACATGATACTAAATGCACCCCCAAACAGAATAATGTTGTATAATTGGAAGCAAACATGTAAGTGAATGAATGAAAACTTATGCATCCTATCAAAGAACATATGCAAACCATCATATTGTAATTGTTTTAAATAGTTGGAATGACCAAAAAGATGAATTAGCGATACTTTAGGTGAGAAGGGAATGAAGTGTGGATCCTGATGTCTTTCATGAAGCTCAGATGAGGAAAAATAAGACAAACTAGGTTTCTCACTACACTTGGTCAGAGCTTGTCTCTTAATTACCAGAATGGTGTACTCATGGGATTGTGTGCTAGGCAAACACTCTTCACTGTGAGGGTTGAAAAAATTATAGATGGTATCTGAGGCAATTGGCTCAAGGGCAAAATCGAGGTTCCTTTTAAATGGTGGGTGAATGGATGGCTTAGTTGTGGTAGATGGTTGGATTATATGAGGTGGTAACTCAGGTGGATGGTGGTTGGTTGGTGGTTCATCGGGTGGTGGATCCTCACATGCTCTTAAGAACTCTACATCCGGGCTTAAATTTGAATCCACAAGGTTATGGTTCGTGGCTTTATCTTTAAGATTTTCCTCTATTTCTTTCCTTGTTATTTCCTCAGCTGCCAAACTAAATTGAGATTCACATTGCTCTAAAGATGTAACTTCCTCGTTTTCTTGCACATTAACTTGTTCATGCCTTAGATTTGAATTGTTAATCTCCATGTCATCACCCTTTTCCTCTAAAACACTACAAGTATCCTCAATGGACTCATTCGAATGTGTCGAGACATCATCCAGCCGAGTGCGGTTAGCAAACTCAAAGGCCTGGACATGCTCAACAGGAGGGTCCATATTACGAGAATGCCAATAGTTATCAAATTCTTCCTTCGTCACACCTTTATAAATATCTTCTAAAGTGTCATCATTATATTCATCGTCAAGTGGATCAGTGGGAAGTTCCTCGGAGACATCGCTCAAGTTTGAGTGGTCATCCGAAACTAGTCCTAAAGAGTCGTCTACAAGAATTTCCTCATCCGGTGGGGTGTGGAGTTAATATCATGGTTAATGGGAGGGTCTTGGAAGGTAATGGTTCATGAAATGTAGGGTAGGTGTGAACTAGGTTATTTGGGTTAGTTATGGGAATAGTGTCGATCTCCGCATGGTAGAAATGTTCATGTAGGTGAACCTAGTATCTTTAGGTTCCGGTTTATTTCTGAAGTATTATTTTGTTTTGGGCCATTATTTCATCGAATGTTGTTGTTAGGTGAGGGAAGCTTGGTGGTGTGGGTCTGGTTGGTATGGTGTTTGATAGTTATAGTTATTGGCGTTTGAGTGACTCTGGTTGATGTCGCATCTTGTGATGGGTTAGGTTTGAATTTGAATGGTGGTTGATTGTTATTGGTGGAATTACATGAATAGTTTGGATGACTAGAAAACTCTTGATTGTATGAGTCACTATAAAAATTTGAAAATTGAGGCTCATAATTATTATTATATCCTATAGTAGGCTCAGACTCTTGATATGATGGGCATTGAGAAGCCCAATGGTCAGGACTACCACAACATGAACATGGTGAAGGGTTCCCATAATAATTACAAGATTGCTCTTGATATGATGGGCATTGAGAAGCCCAATGATCAGGACTACCACAACATGAACATGGTGAAGGGTTTTCATAATAATTACATGATTGCTCTTGATATGATGGGCATTGAGAAGCCCAATGGTCAGGACTACCACAGCATGAACATGGTGAAGGGTTTTCATAATAATTACATGATTGTTAGTCTACATATTGATATGCCATATTGGTTTTTCAAATATACTATAGGGAAATTAATATGCAACTACAACTCTAAGCATATATTTCTAGATAGGCGTGTGGTATTTCGTTTTAAGAAAACAAGCCTGATTATACTAGAATTAAAACTCCTCTGACAGAAGAAACAAGGAGTGAAAGAAGGAGTACCTGAATGCCTCCTTGCTTCGCTTACGAATATCGTCTTGTATACGCGATCTCAGTGTTTATATGATGTTAGAAACACTGAATGACTTGAAGAAATGAAAATTTGGAACAAACCTTTACTGCAGTGTTTTCCTCTGTGAATCCGCAACCCCTATGCCTAAACAGTTCCAAAAATTCAAGAAATAAGAATAAAAAATTAAAAGGGTGGGTGGGTAGAGAATGGGGGATTGCCCCTTGGATTCAATCAATTGAATTCTTGTCTTGAACGAGATTAAGATGGCAGTATTTATTTGATAACCCGTAAAAACTCAATTAGATTACTCTAACCTTATTCTTACGGTATCAATAATTTATTTCCTACTCTCACATATATATTCATGCAATATATAGAGTACGTAATCATTCCACTCTTAACTCTCAAGACTTAAACAAATTCATTTGAACAAACACAAAGAACAATGGTGAGAGTAATGTGTTATATGAAATATCTATTCTATGATTATACTACGGATTCAATTTATACTAACAAGATATGATAATTCAACTACAGAAATACTAACTGGACTCTATGATAAGGAATTAGGGGGATTGATTCCGCCTTAACTCTACTTAATCTACTAACAAAGAACTGTCGCACTCCAAATTGAAATGCTATCGCATAACAATTGGTAAATCTAATCCCTAACTATTCATGGCAATCTCTACCAAGTAATAACTAGCATGTGAAGCATTAAACCCATTCTCATGGTGAACTAATTACTTCTAGAATTGAATAGATTATCAGGACGAATTCTAAGCTAACAAAATCAAGCTTTCATCAAGGCTTCCTCAACCCCTCTAATGGAGGGTTAGCCTAGAGTCATTAAACTATCATTTCTCATGGAATCTAAACAAGACATAATATAAAGATTTGAACTTTACTTATTTAAACTCAATTCGAAACTACTCATTCAATAATTGAATTAAACTAATAATGACAAATAAGTAAATCTAAGGATTTAAGATAATAAATAAATGAAAATGAAACTAGATTATGGAGAACTAATTAACTTTATTTATCTAATGAATAGCAATAACAATAATTTAATACTAAATTTAAGGCAAGAATAAAAACTAATTAATTAATCTAAAACTAGATCTAGAACTAAGGTTTAATGGCTACTTTTCTTATCCTAACCTAATTTATTTTCTAACCTAACTATCTACCATTAACAAAGAGTCAAGCTTTTGTTTTTATACTTTCAGATCCAAAAATCGTGCATGGGCTTGGAGCCATGTTTTGGGCCAGAAAATCGGGCCCAAAACCAAATTTCTTTAGTCCAAAATGGGCTCTTCAGCTGCAATTGGCTTCAACAAACGTTTCATCCACTTCTGCTCCTCTGATTGGGTCAAGGCTTGGACCATTGAAAATCTCTTTCCGAGCCAGTCGTTTTGATGCAAGGTAGGCCCAATTCCGAGGTCTGAGTCCAAAGATATGGTCTTCGGAAGTTTTGCTGACTTTGTGCACTGTTTCTGCCCGCGTGAACTTTGACTTTTCATCTTTTGACCAGGCTTTACAGAGGCTTTGTCTCCTTGAAAATTGGCCTTTAATCACAGAACTCCTTAGCAACCGACCTTTGCTCATTTATCTCACTAAAGTGGCACATTTCTGCACATAATGGACTTTGAAGCCTGAAATGCATAAAAACACGTAATCAGTATTAACTCTTACTTATTATTCACATAATTGGTCTAAAAGTACGATTGTTAAGGGGTTAAAACTACAGTTTTGGGCTCTTATCACTATACCTTTCTACCCTTGCAAATATCATCCCTTTACATTCTCTACTTATTATAAAACATATTTCTCTCTGTTCTTTAGTCTTTACTATTTACTGCCATCAGTACTTAGTAAATTATACCCATAAAACATAAGCTACATTTGTAATTATACTAGTAGCATGTACTCTTTTGTCTTCCCTTTTTACTGGCCAGTCACTGGAAATTGTCATATATGTTGTTATGATATATATATCCCTCTACTTCTTATAGTCTACTCCTTTTTCTCTCTGTCTGTGTTCCAAGTTGAGTTTGGTGATGAATACTACTTTATCTCTTTGTTGTCTGTTGGGTTTGTGACTGTACCAGAACAGTTACTAATAGTGGTTATATGAAGATCATCAGTTGGAACTGCAGGGGATGGGGTAACCCTTCAACCCATAGACACCTTATAAGTATTATTAACACTTATAATCCAGATATAGTTTTCCTTCTGAAACTAAAACTTCTTGTAATTATATGAAATACCTCTTGACCTCTCTCAACTATCCTCAAAATCTTTCTGTTCCCCCGATACATACTGCGGGAGGGCTTTGTCTCATGTGGAAGGCAGGCTTACTGATCACGCATAACTCATCCTCTTTTCACCACATAACCACCACCATAAGTCTTGGTACTCATATGACAATTTGGATTGCTTGCTTCTTCTATGGTAGTCCATATAAATCTAATAGAGATAGAAGTTGGGACCCTATTAGACAACTCAATTCACAAGACCATCCAACTCTTATCATTGGAGATTTGAATATTATTTTACATGCTGGGGGAAAAACAGGGGGTAAAGCATATGAGTTTAATGATGGCCAACCAGCACATGACATCATAAGAGTTCAAGCTCTCATTGATTTAGGTTTCAAAGGATACCCCTTCACATGGTCTAACAAGAGACTGGAGAAAGACAATATCCAAAAAAGACTCGACAGAGCTCTCGGTACAATTGATTGGAGCCTGTTATTTCCTGAATACACTCTTCACCACCTCCCTGCTATATCATTAGATCATTGCCCAATTCTTCTTAACACCCAACCAATTCTACCCTCATTTCACAAACCCTTCAAGTTCCATCATATGTGGATAAATCACCAAGAGTACCATGATATCATATCACAAGCATGGCAAAAAGTGCACGTAACAAATTTCTCAAATCCTCATCTCCTTATTCCAAATCACCTAAACTCAACTAAAAAAGCTCTCAAGGCCTGGAATAAAACTACTTTTGGAAATATCTTCCAAAAAATTGCTCACCTCAAAATCCTTATTTAAAATATCCAGACTAGATCGCCCACCATTGTAAATGTCAACCTAGAAAATAATGCTCTCTCTGAACTTGATTTTTTGCTTGAAAGTGAAGAAAGATATTGGAAGCAACAGTCAAGAGACAAAAACATCTTAGAAGGGGATATGAATACTAAATATTTCCATATCAAAACTCTTAGGAAGTTCAATAAGATTTAATTAATGCCTTAAAAATTCTCACGATGTTTGGGTGACTAATCACAAAGATATTGGTCAAATAATGGTGTCTCATTTTGAAAATCTTCTTACTAATTACAATAATTAATGTGCATACTAATCATCTCCCCCACCTTTTCCCACCATGCATTTCCCAAGAAGATAATGATTATATCCTCAGACCTGTTGCTCTAGATGAAGTAAAAAAAGTGGTGTTTAGTATTGGTGGTTTAAAATCCCCAAGGCCTGATAGATTCCCAGCTATTTTCTATCACAAATCTTGGGATCTTATAGGTAAAAATGTACATACCATGGTCTCAAATTTTTTTAGGGAAGGTCACTCTATTGAACATATTAATCATACTAACATAGCCTTGATTCCAAAATGTCCTAACCCTGTCACATGTAATGATTTTAGGCCTATAAGTCTTTGTAATATATCATACAAAATCATTTCAAAAATCTTATCTGTTAGGTTAAAAGCAACTATTTCTACTTCTATTTCTCCTTTCCAAAGTTCTTTTGTGCCTAATAGACAGATTAGTGACAATATTATCCTTGCTCATGAGATTATGCATACCCTTAAACTCAAAAAAGGTAAATCTGGGTTAATGGCTATAAAGATCGACATGTCTAAAGCCTTTGACAAAGTCTTTTGGAAATCTATACTCACCATCCTCTCATCTCTTAGGTTTGATAATAAAGTGGTCAACCTTATTAACCAATGTATCAGCTCCCACCATTTCTCACCCCTTGTCAATGGTACTCCCTTTGGTCACTTTAAATCTTCTAGGGGGTTAAGACAAGGTGACCCCCTCTCACTAATCCTCTTCATTCTCTGCATGGAAATTCTTTCTAGGCTTCTTAACAAAAAGATAACTAAAAATAAGTTACATGGTGTGAAGATTTCCAGGAATAGTAATCATATATCACACCTCCTATTTGCTGATGATGCTTTCATTTTTTGTAGAGCAAATTTGGATAAGGCAAAGGAACTCATTGACACTCTTAACCTTTTTTGCCTATGTACAGGATCGGATAAGAGATCAATTTTGTAAAATCAGGAGTTCATTTTAGCAAGAATATGACTTATTCTGACACCTCTAGCATTAGACACCTCCTCAACATGAGATCTATACATATAGGTGAAATGTACCTAGGTTCCCCTTTGTTTCTCGGACAGACTAAATCTGATATTTTTGGAGATCTTATCCTTAAAGTAAACAATAAAATAGCTGGTTGGAAAAGTAAGTTGCTCTCTCAGGCTGCCAGAAGTGTGCTTATAAAATCTATTGCATCTGCCACCCCCATTTTCCACATCACCTCCACTATCAATGCTATCCAGAGAGACTTTTGGTGGGGCACCAAACCTGGGAAAAAGCATCCTCTATACTTAAAACACTGGGGGTTCATCTGTCAATCCAAATGTGATGGAGGTTTAGGCATTAGAGATGCTGGACTAGATAACATTGCTCATCTTAGTAGGATTGTATGGGATATCATTACTAAGCCTAATTCTTTCCTTAGCTTACAACTCAAAGGTAAATATTTCAAGGACTCTCATGCTCTCAATTCATCCTCAAAGGCTGGTTCATCCTAGTTCTGGCATGGCATGCAAAAAGCACTCTTAAAGATCAAAGAGAATATCATATGGCAGACAGGTTCAGGTAGTAATATCAATATATGGAAAGACCCTTGGATTTCAGGGATTCCATCAGGTAAGGTACCCTCTGATATCATCCCCAACAATAATTACAACTTGGTATCTGAACTTCTCATTCCCAATACTAGAACATGGGACACAAGTCTTCTGAACATATTATTTGATACTGTCACATCCCATTCCGCAACCATTCTTTCTACTAGTATTAGTGCTCTATTTCTGATTGGCTGCACCACAATTTAGGCTGCCTACGTACCCATTCGGGATCAAGCCACCGTAGTTCACTCCTTTCTCCTCTCCCCTCCTCTTTTATCAGCTGCCTCTCCTTTTTCTCCTCTCCTCTTCTTCCTCTCTCTTCCCTTTTATAGCCCTCTCTTAGGTTTACTTCATGGGGGCATTGGTCTTGGGCCTGTTCTCTAGGCTCAATACATACTATGGGGTTGGCCCTATCTCTTAGCCCAATACACATATGCTCCTTCCATGAATATGGCTACAATAATGCCCCCTCTCGGGTGCGTGGACTTCTATAAATCCGCGGATCCGAGAAGTCCTCGAGC
Organism: Coptis chinensis; assembly: GCF_015680905.1. Classification (NCBI taxonomy): domain Eukaryota; kingdom Viridiplantae; phylum Streptophyta; class Magnoliopsida; order Ranunculales; family Ranunculaceae; genus Coptis; species Coptis chinensis. The sequence continues at coordinate 16,997,900 of NC_141456.1, read as the reverse complement.
TTCCTTATTAGCCAAATCCTCAGTCTATCAAATGTATCTATCTTGAATTCCACGACCTCTGCTCTTATTCCACTTGTACTCGGCGCTCTACATCTTATATCCGAATCCCACTAACTCAATCTCCTTCTACATAGTTAATTTGCCTCCATGTTATTCTCCAGTGTGCTCATCTGCTTCGTGATTTGGAATATGCGCCCTATGGTTGCCCCTTGTACCTTTGTGGACGAATCTCGATCGGCATATCTTTATTTGCCTCAATCATTTTACTTACATATCAGCGAATGGTTTCTTCCCTTCGCTCTCACTCTTTAAACTTAATCCTCATGCCCGTGAAGTGTCTCAACCCTGCTAGCATACTCACACAGAACTCACTACCATGTCTGCGGAGTGTCTCAACTCAGCCATAAGCTCTCTTTTATAGAACTCACTACTATGTCCGCGGAGTGTCTGAGCCCAGTCATAAGCTTTCCTTCATAGAACTCACTACTATGTCCGCGGAGTGTCTCAGCCAAGTCATAAGCTCTCCTTCACATAACTCACTACCATGTCCGCAGAATGTCTCAGCCCAGCCATAAGCTCTCCTTCATAGAACTCACTACTATATCCGCAAAGTGTCTCAGCCCAGTTATAAGCTCTCCTTCATAGAACTCGCTACCATGTCCGTGGAGTGTCTCAGCCCCGCCATAAGCTCTCCTTCATAGAACTCACTACTATGTTCGCAGAGTGTCTTAGCCAAGTCATAAGCTCTCCTTCACATAACTCACTACTATGTTCGCGGAGTGTCTCAGCCCAGCCATAAACTCTCCTTCATAGAACTCACTACTATGTCTGTGGAGTGTCTTAGCCCAGTTATAAGCTTTCCTTCACAGAACTCACTACTATGTCCGCAGAGTGTCTCAGCTCAGCCATAAGCTCTCCTTCATAGAACTCGCTACCATGTCCGCGAAGTGTCTCAGCCCAGTCATAAGCTCTCCTTCATAGAACTCAATAGCATTTCCCCGAAAGGTCTCATCCCCTTCACTCTCACTCTTCAAACTCAACATCTTGTCCGTGAAAGGTCTCATCCCCTCCATTTCTCTTTCATAGAACTCATCATTGTATCCGTGAAGGGTCTCATCCCCTCCACTCTCATTCAGAAAGCGAAAAGCATATCCAGGGACAGCTCAGCTTGCCCCCATGTCCGCAGAGTGTCTAACCTGAGCCACCCTCTCTCTTTCATAGAACTCTCTACCATGCCCGCGATGTGTCTCAACCCAACCAGTATCTCTCTTTCATAGGACTTACTACCATGTTCACGATATGTCTCAACCCAGACACCATCTCTCTTTCATAAAACTCACTACCATGTCCACGAAGTGGCTCGTCCCCTTCGTTTCTCTTTCATAGAACTCAGCATTGTATCCACAAAGAGTCTCATCCGCTCCGCTCATTCGTAAATCGCAAACCATATCTAGGGACAGCTCAGCTTGCCCTCATGTCCGTGGAGTGTCTAACCTTAGCCACCATCTCTCTTTCATAGAACTTAGTACCATCTCCATGAAGGGTCTCATCCCTTTCATTCTCCCTCTTTTTACTCCGCACCCTGCCAGCAAAGTGTCTCAACCCATCGGCTCTCGTTCACAAAACTCATCAGCGTATCCGCGAAGGATCTCATCCCCTTCGCTTTCACTTTTCCAACTCAACATCTTGTCCGCGAATGGTCTCATCCCCTTCACACTTACTCTTAGAACTCAACATCATGTCCACGAAATGTCTCAACCCCCTCGCTTTTCTTCATAAAACTCACCATCATGTCCGCCAAGGATCTCATCCCCTCCGCTCTCAATTGTAGACCTCAACAGTATATCCGCGAAGGGTCTCAACCCCTTCTCTTTGGCGCTCTGTAAAACTCCACATCATGTTCGCGATGGGTCTCATCCCACCCGCTCTTTGGCTTAGAGTCAACTCATTTTGCCCTAAGCTTGATTCAGACACTGCTGCCACAAAGGGCTCATCCCCCCCGCTTTCTGGCTCAGAGGCAACTCATTTTGCCTCAAGCTTGATTCGGACACGGCGGTCCCCGAAAGGCTCATCCCCCCCACTCTTTGGATCAAGAGCAACTCAACTTTAACTCTACCCACACAAGAGTAGACCAAGTATCCTCTACTAAATATGTGCGGACAAATTCTCAAGGCCTTAAGAGATAATAGTGTACATGTATGTAACTCAACTCTCCTTCGAAATGCACATCTAGGAAAAGCTCAGCCTGTCCCATGTTTGATTCGGACACGAGGGTCCGCGGAGGGCTCATTCCCCGCACTCATTCGGATAGCCCCACGACATATCCGCTAAGGGTCTTCTCGAACCCCTCCGCTTTCCTTCAGAATGCACATCCGGGAACAGCTCAGCCTGCCTCATGTTTGATTCAGACACGAGGGTCCGCAGAGGGCTCATCCCCCCCGCACTCATTTGGATAGTCCCACAGCATATTCGCGAAGATTCTTCTCGAACCCCTCTGCTCCCCTTCGAAATGCACATCCGAGAATAGCTCAGCCTGCCCTATGTTTGATTCGGACACAAGGGTCCGCGGAGGGCTCATCCCCCGCACTCATTCGGATAGCCCCACCGCATATCCGCGAAGGGTCTTTTCAAACCCCTCCTCTCTCCTTCGAAATGCACATTCAGAAACAGCTCAGCCTGCCCCATGTTTGATTCCCGCGGAGGGCTCATCCCTCCCGCAGTCATTCAGATAGCCCCCCGTCATATCCGCGAAGGGTATTCTTGAACCCCTCCACTCGTAACAGCATATCCAATTGCATTTGTTGTAGTTTTGTTGTGGTACCGCATGTCTTTCTCTTTCTCTGTAACTTCAACCTTTCATGTTTGAGTGTTGTACAAATAACGTGTGAGTTATAATGCAGAACATTAATTCAGCATAAGTATTTGTATACAAATATAACGGCGGTCATATGCTTAAGACAATTTACAATTCGTCTTACCCCGAGGTCTGGGGACAATCCCAATATGTCCCCATATACATCTCTGCCAAGGACGGGGACAAGGCTTGCTTGCCCCCAGTGTAACTCTGGTTGACGGCCGAGTCACTACTCGTCCATCTATTATGTCCATGACGGTAAAAGAAATGAGTTACCTGCCGCAGTGTATGTCTTTCCACCTTTTTTGTAATCATCTTACCATCCATATTCGGACGCTCCAAGCCGTTGATCCCAGTCCCAACCTCCGTGACCTTCATGATTTTAAGCAGTAAAAGCATTGAAGAACTATTCTGAGAAGTATGCCCAACTTATGCATTTTTTATGACCTATCCATCCACCATGCTCCAGAGACAATAAAGTTAATCAAATGGCAAGATTTGGCTCTTGTATACTAAAGCATCTTCATTGGAAATAAATTTTTTGGTGCTTAAAGAAAATGGATAACAAAAGACTTATCTGTCCATAGCTCTTCATGCGCATTTTGTTGAACACTCTTTGTGCACTGACTTTCGTTGTGAAGCAAGCTTGGATCTCTCTATCTTATACCTATCCACGTCGCGGTATGCCCTCAGTGTCATACACTATTAAGGATGTTACTTTTTCTATTCTGTCATTTCCGTTTCTCCGTCATCGACGACCTACAGTGTTCGCTACCGCTTCGATCTTTGCTCCATTTCGCTACCCTTTGGCAAACACCTCCTGTTCCTATCTTGATAAACGTAGGAAAACACCTTTGAATATTCTACAAAAACTCAAGCAGTCAAGTCAAATTCCCCAAACAGTGGACATCAGTTTAACGAGTGATCAAAATAGATATCATGTTCCCTAAGCACGGAATTAAGTTCCTCATTGAAGCCCATAAAGAAAAAGTTCATGGTGACTTATATTCAAGGGAAAAGTGAGACTTATCTTGCTGAATAGAAGTGACGCCTCCATTTTCACCAGTCGACCACTAGCCACACAAAGGCAACTCTCTACTCACTCACTGCTTCACCTCAAGCACACACGACACATCACTTTTACCGCACACTTTGGGAGATGTAGAAGCAAGCACACTTCACCATTCTAGCACCTTTACACACGCGCATTAACACCGCTCAAAACAACTTCAACAGATGACAATACCACCACACTTCTAAGCCCCACCATCGTCTACAGACAATAAAGATAGCACCACCTCCATCAGTCACCACATACACCAAACCAACAGTCAACACACCATTTCTTCCTCTACCACCAACAAACAACATCACTCGTCGACCACCACCACAACAATGGATCGCATCCGAATTCACAGAGAACCAGTCAAGAGCACTATCCTTCTTCAGTCAGCACTACCAGTCAGTCACACCACTCATATCCACCATCGAAACTGACCTCTTGTATCGACGAAGCAAACATTAGATTATAAAGTTCTTCTTATGCTGGCACTAGAAGGCCAGTTGGTGGGTCGTATTCGCGGATGGAGCTCTTGACAAATAGCTTTTATTCCTGACCCCTAGATGATCTCTCTCTCTGTTATACACAATTCATCAAACACCTTCTATTTAATTACTCAAACAATGGTGGCCGACACCCAATGGTATTTATGATATGAACACTATCACCATCACACCTAACAACTTATTTGGCCTAATAACACAAATGTCCACCCTTCCGCTGACATCTGATCTCGAACTCCACGCCTCCTCCGTTCCGATTCTGCGAACAGCTTCTACAGTCAGCCTTTTCCCTTCTAAGATATAGATATCTTTCATAAAGAGAATAGGCATGAACCTTCGTCTTCCTCGAGCACCTAGTTCTCAATATTAAACTTTCTGCTGGAACAGTCCCTGTCCATGTCTATTATTCATTTAACTGACATTCTGCTCCATAGACTTAACATGTCTAAATTCAGTAATGTTAAACTCTCACTTATATCTGTATACCGCTAAAGATGTTTGAGTCCATGATAATCCCACCCGTGGATGGAATCATCTGATACAGAATGAGGTATTGCTTCGATTAAAAACTTAGGGAATGCACGAAACACCACTGTAGTTTCTGTGCTCCACGGCTGTAACCATTTGAATGTGGAAACAGATACAAGGCTATCTTTAAACAAATTTGCAGCAACAACTCCACTATCCACCCCTTCACCTGATACTCTATTTGTCTTATTATCCAAGTTTGAGGTATCAAGACATACGACACAGCAAGCAAGCAAATCTAGCTTCATACTTTTAAGTGCAAGAGGATCAAATACAGTAGGGTAAAAACTCGAAACCATACTAATAATAGAACTCTTCTTCACAACATTCCCTTTCAACGAACCCACACCAACAAAACCAAACAAACAATGAAGTGCAAGAAGGCGAAAAACCAAATGCTGTTGAACCCCGTTTGATATCAAAACTAATCTCCTCACAATCTCCCCTTCTTGACCATCACACAAATCCGAGAACTCTGATGATACTTCCATCTTGCCTGCTATCAAGAACACGTTATCTGATCAAGTAACAAATTGATTTTTCTTTTGCTCTACTGGAGCACTATCCACTATCCAGCATCATCATAGTGGGTAGCCAAAATATATATTTTCAGCTTGTTAACTAACTAAAGGTGATGCCTTTTTCTTGTATTTCTTGTGGAACTCCTGGGTATTAGTGGTAATTGCCTCGCATCTTCGCCCCATCCACTGCACCGATATACCATTCTCTCTTTACCACTAGGTTGTGGGTAAACTCGTCCCCACAGACAGCATCATTTGTCGCATCCCATTCCGCGACCATTCTTTCTACTAGTATTAGTGCTCTATTTTTTATCGGCTACACCATAATTTAGGTTACCTACGTATCCATTTGGGATCAAGCCGTCGTACTTCACTCCTTTCTCCTCTCCCCTCCTCTTTTATCAGCTGCCTCTCCTTTTTCTCCTCTCCTCTTCTTCCACTCTCTTACCTTTTATAGCCCTCTCTTAGGTTTACTTCATGGGGGTATTGGTTTTGGGCCTATTCTCTGGGCCCAATACATACTATGGGGTTGGCCCTATCTCTTAGCCCAATACACATATGCTCCTTCCATGAATATGGCTACTACAGACACTACAACCAATCTAGCTATCCAAAGTATATACCTTCCAAGGACACAAATTGAGGACAAAATTCAGTGGGTACTGAACAAATCTGGTAACCATTCAGTAAAGTCTATGTATAGGAAACTAAGTACAAATAATACTACCCTTACAAAATCCAAAACTAACCTAAAATTCTGGAAGAAATGTCACTTACCAAGAGCCACACTTTTTGCCTGGAAGTGTTACTACAACATTGTCCCAACAAGAGAACACCTGTCACACCTTTTTCACATTCCAGATAAATCTTGTTTGTTATCTGGGAGGGAAATCAAATCTATTCACCATCTGCTCTTAAGTTGTCATTTCACACAATCTTTGTGGTATTATACACCCTAGAATATAAGACTAAATCACTTTGAGTACTTGCAGGTACAAGAATGGATTGACTTATGGTATACTCCTCCACCAAACTGACCAATTGAAACAACAACTTGGACAAAATTCTACTGAGAAATTTGGCTAGAAAGATGAGATGTCTATCATACAAATAAGAAGCCTAGCCTTTATAAGATTTCTCTTATTGTCACAAGTTTTTTTGCTGACCCCATGAACTATGATAATGAAGATAACTATGTACAAAATATTACTCCTGCTACTCTACAGTGGACACCTCCTAAATAGGCCTATGTCAAACTTAATATATATGCCTATTTTTCAGAAAACAATAACTCTTCTTATGGATTTATTCTTAGAGATAATAATGGAAAATTTATTGCTGCAGGAAATGAACATAGGACAGACCTCACAGCAGAGGAAGCTCAAAGCAAAGGGGTACTCTAAGGAATCATATGGAGCAGAACGTTCAACCACCAAAGACTAGAAGTGGAAGTGGACTCAAGGATAGTCAGCAACTTTTTGAACAAGAAGGAGGAAATGAGTATATCTTGGACCTCAAAACTACTACTTAATGATGCATTAGCTATTTTGTATTCCTTAGAAGATGTAAATATTATCTGGGTTAGCAAGCAGAAAAATAAAGCTGCTAGCTCTATTGCCACACATGACAAGTCTTTACCTATGCATACAGAATGGATATAGAACCCACCTCTATGGCTTGGGGACATTCTGGATAGGGAAAGAAGCTTTGTACTTTTGGATCCTTATATATATATATATATATATATATATATATATATATATATATATATATGATGATGATGATGATGATTAACAAAAAATAATAATAATAGGACAGTACACAACTACCCTTAACCTATTCTTTAACAGTAGATCCCCCCTACTCTTTCTAATTCTCCTACTCCAGTCTCCTAATTCCTCACGTCCCTACTCTTTCTAATTCAACTGCCCTCCAAACATCTTAGGATATGAAACAGATAGACTTGCCTTTAAATCCAAATAACCCATAATCTCAAGGTCATGCATTCATGGAATGATTCTCTCCAGTGTTTTGAGTGGGAAGGACTGAAGGAGTAAGCCAAAAGCAAAATTGCCTTTTGGTGAGAGCCAATAACTATTTTCAGTGGATGAAGTAGAAAGAGATGAACCTATGGTAATGTTTGCAATAATTGGAGACAATGAAACCAAGGAAAACAGAAGAAGAGGGAGAAAAGTAGTTGAATAGTTATTCATTATCGTAAGCACAGCCATTGCCATGATCTATGTGGAGATCGGAGATCAACGGGAAGCTAGAACATGCCAAATGCGTATGGAAATGCAATCCATTGTTATCACAAGTTCACAACTTAGTCGGATTTAAGATATGGTGTTTGAGTTGAAGAATGAATCCAATTCTTAACACATAAACCTATGTTTCTTATGTGTGTGGACGGGCTACTTTGGGAAAACCGGTGCGAAGAAGTACGGTTTGTATACTAGTTAAATGGGAAATCTTCTTTCTATCTTCTATCTAACAAAACAAAACGGTGTGGGGTGAAAGGCCCCATCCAACGGCTACAAATCTTTCTAAAAAATTATGACATGGCAGATCCAATGTATTCCAGGCCTTGAGTTGTTTACTCTTCATTGTGTGTGATCCACTCTTCATTGTACTGGACTATGCATATGTTGGGCTTTTAACTATTTAGGACCTTAAGTCACAACAAACAATGGACCAAGTGTAGCACCTACTAGGTATAGGCTCTTAGTGTTATGTCTCGTTTACGGTAGCACCTAAGGCGCTGAAGAGTTGATCAGTGTTGTACGTTAAAATATCGAGTGTCGGGGTAGCACCGCAAGCACGTTGACGCCTCGAGGGCCGTAGGCACGGGCATACCCTAGTATCTAATAAAATAAGGAAGTGTGGGGTCCAAAAGACCCATAAATAAGTAGGTAATAATTCTTACCAAAATATGACTTGGCAGATCCAAGTGCTTGAAAAGTTTGTGCAATCAATACCATATGATCTATCCAAAAATCAGCCAAAAGTCAATAATTGCGGTTGGGCTAGCCCATAAACTATTGGGCCTCCAAATTTGACATGGTATTGCACAATTGGTTGGCCTAATTGATGCTATTGGGCTTATGAATAATGGGCAATTGGGCTGGCCTTGCGCCGTAGGGGCAATGTGTTGTTTCGCACCGAAGGCGTGAGTTGTGGCTCGGCTGGCCTTGCGCCGAAGGGGTAATGTGTTGTTTCGCGCCGAAGGCGCAATGAGTTGTCGGGATAGCGCCCCAGTCACGTCGAGGTCTCGCGCCGTAGGCACGGGTATATCCTAGTATAGTGATAATTAAGAACGTAGGGTCAGGGCGGATGCAGAATTCTCCGACAGGGGCTGCCTACCAGCAATAATTCTCAGTAGTATCCTTTATTATTTATTTATTTATTTGAACTTTTTTGGGGGGAATAGTTACCACTGTAAAGGAGCGTTTTTCCCTTACATATACAGGTGGAAGAAGAAGGGGATTGGATTCGGGTTAGACCGAGTTCGCTAAGTAGCGAGCTACCTACATATCTTCTCTTGATTCTTGGGGAGAGAAGAATCAGGTCTGACGTAGTTCATGTAGGTGGTATTTATAGGCACCAGAGAGTGTTGATCTTTGAGACACGTGTACTCCCTTGTACATATGTAGGGTGGAGATTACAAATGAGTGTTAGGTTGGTTCTGGTAGAAAGGCGGTGATCATTGGGAGTGGGTGCAGTAGTTCATAATTCCCGGTAATTGGAAGTACAGATATGACTTTGGTAATGATTACCCTTGGATTAAGGAAAATGTCTTTATCCGAAGCGTTCCACTCTAGGTCGTTCAGTCTTCTTAGAACGTTCTTGAGCGAGCTGGAGTGTACCACCTACATAAAGCGAGCTGCTCGCGATTCGATCTTGGAGGACGACGTCCTGATTGCGCAGCGATCTCTACTTATGCTTAACGCGTGCTTAATATTCTTTAATGAGGATATTACTCCCTTACAACCACTATATTATATTTTTGAGCAAAGTTAAGGTGGGTGGGGGTGGGTGGGTGGGTGGGTTGTAGAGAAAGTGATAAACCTTGAAAGTAGAAGATTATATCTTCTACGTTGAGACGGGCTGATGGCAGAATGGTGTCACTTAAGTCGAAAAAATCTGCTTCCAATTTTTCATGTGTTGTTGATTGTTGTATTGGTGCTAACATGGTCAGGAGCAGCAGTCTCATCTGGCTTCACCGTGAGATCACTTCCTGGATTTAAAGGACCTCTTCCTTTCCATCTTGAGACTGGGTTTGTTGTTTGTTTTCTCTTTTTTTTATTTTTTATTTTTTATAATTTTTTTTATGAAATTTAACAAAGAATATGTTTTATTTACAAATCTAGTTTGTATATGTATATACGATCGATAATGTAGGTATGTAGGGGTGGGTGAGAGGGGTGATGTGCAGCTTTTCTATTACTTTATCCATTCGGAGAGAAACCCCAAAGAAGACCCCCTTGTGCTCTGGCTTGTGGGAGGCCCTGGGTGCACTGCTTTATATGGAATCACTTACGAAATCGGTACAATCTAATATCTCTATCTATACACTTCATTAGAATCCTTAAATGGTACGTGTTATGGATGTTTTAGGCCCTCTATACTTCAAAGCTGCGGATAGCAATGGTAGCCTACCCAATTTGGTCTTAAACCCAGATTCCTGGACACAGGTTTGGATATCTAACATTCTGCTGTCCATGAAAAGAATGATGTTTTGTTGTATGCATTGTTTTGATTGTGTTGAGGAATACTCAGGTTGCCAACGTGATCTTCCTTGATGCACCCGTTGGCACGGGATTTTCATACTGGAGGACTGCAGAACGCTTCCTGATTTCAGACACAATATCAGCTCGACATACCAATCAATTTTTGCAAAATGTACATACCAATCTTTCCGTTATGTGGAACTGATAAGTCATAATTGTATATTTGTATCACATATTCACATCTAGCATGTTCATGTGCTCTCAAATAACTACTCTGGCTCCTAACTTCATTGTACGTGTTTTGCAATATCGCGTCAATCCACTCGTTAACCAGACAAATTACCTTGTATAATAATTGTCCAACGGGTTATTTGCAGTGGTTGACTGACCATCCTCAGTTCCTCTCCAACCCACTGTACATAGGTGGTGATTCATATTCTGGTGTCGTCAACCCGGTCATTGTTGAAGAGCTAGTAAATGGTAAGTCCCGTAAATCATATATAAGCATGACATTTTCATGCTTGATCAGGCATTTGTGATTAATTACACCTCTTGTTACTTTGTTAGTGCCTTTATATTACACAAAAGTACAATTGAACACACCTTTTGCATGGCAGGGATTGAAGCTGGCAAAGAGCCACAGTTCAACTTCAAGGTATACATAACAGAATTTCTGTAAAACCCTTTCATAGGCACCAATATTTGTTAATTTTCTTGTGAATCTTTCATAGTAGTTATATATATAATGTTTAATTTCATTGTTTTCGGAGTGTTTCTATGAAGGGATATTTTCTTGGTAATCCACTCACAAGTCCATATTTGGAAAACGATGCGCAAATCCCATTTGCTCATAGAATGGGGCTTATATCGGAAGAACTATACGAGGTTGTTTATGAACAAAACTCTACAATAGATATTATTTTGATGGGGAACAATTTCGACTAACTTGGAAATGTCATCCACACACCCCTCCACCCGATTCTCTTTTCTCAGTCAATGAAGAAAAATTGTAAGTTGGGGTACACCGATTTTAGTTCACCGAATATGGAGTGCTTAAAGGATCAAGAAGCATTCAACGAGGTAGGGAAAATCTATTTTACTTTCCCTTTACAGATCTGTTCTTAATTACCAGGCTTCACCTCTTCTTTAGTATAATGATATTATCCATACAACGTTTGATGTGAAAATTTTGTGTTTTCAGTGTCTTTCAGGAATAAATCATTCATATATTTTGGAGCCGTCTTGTTATACTGTTTTTTCAGCAGAACCAAAAGTTTCCAGGCGCTCTAGACGATCACTTGCAAGCATCTGGAAGTACAAAGACTCAATTTTCTCTACCTGCAGGGTATGTGGTTGCATTCATGCAAAAAAAAAAAATTTTGAAAAGAGATCGAATAATTTCTTAGAAACTAGCTATATATTACAGAGAGTCGGTCACTTTAAAAAAGACAAGATTTGTGTATTTAGTATTCTATCCTTTTAGTTAACCTTATCATACTATTGCCTTTATGGAGGTGCTCTATATCTAATAACTCCTGAAATAAATTTTCAAGCACTAAAATCTGTATATATTTAACATCAATCGTATATAAGTATATCCTATTGTGTCTGTAGAGGTATGGTTATATGCTATCCGAAGAGTGGGCGAATGACGAACGTGTAAGAAAGGCTCTCCACATCAGGGAGGTAAGAAATAAACATACATTTCTGTAGGAGCAATAACTAGAGGAATGGAATTTAACCGTGTTATTATGTGTATGAGTAGGGAACAATAGAAAAATGGGTTAGGTGCAATGATGACTTGCTCTTGCATTATGAATCTGATATACGTGTACAAACCACTATTGAATATCATCGCAATCTCAGCAGCAGAGGTTACAGGAGTCTAATATACAGGTACAGGTAGATCAATAAATACCACTTGCTCTTTCCTGTACATTTTTTACTGTTTTAACTAATACGTGCTCAATTATGTGCGTACAGTGGGGATCATGATCTGTTAGTCCCACATATCTCTACTGAATCATGGATACGATTGCTAAATTTGTCCATAGCCGATGATTGGCGCCCGTGGTTTGTGAATCGCGAAATCGCAGGGTTGGTCCATATCTTTAAAGCTAATTAATTGTATATTAGCACATTTTTGTGTGCTTTGCATTGTCACTGAGATTTCAATTACTTGCATGTAGATACACAAGGACCTTTGTCAATGGAATGACCTATGCAACTGTGAAGGCAAGAGACTCCCTCTAAATCTACGTGTCGATATGTTTTCATACCCAATTAGTGAGGATAAGAATTAAGAATAGGGAAGTTCGTAGGAGACACATGACTCACATAATGTCTGTTTGTGCAGGGAGCAGGTCACACGGCTGCAGAGTACAAGCCTAAGGAGAGCTTTGCCATGTTTAAGAGGTGGATAGATTGCAATCCGTTGTAATTTCAAACAGTAACATAATGCATTGAAATTCATCAATTTGATCTCGTAACTATAGGAATATGTGGATTGAAGATGGTTATATGTAATAGTGTTGTACAAGATTATCACAGATTATATGATATCAAAGACCATTAATACTCAGTAGTTGAGAATGCTCCCAGTGAAACACGTCAGCCCCCCTTTTTTCTCTCAGAATGACATATCAGATTTTATCTAAAAAAATGAATTCTACGCCTTTTTTTGGGGATTTCAATTGTTCGTAGTCCAAAATACATAAAAACCCAAAATAGATAAGTAGATAAAAACCTCTTTCTTAAATCTTATCTCCATTCTTAAATCTTATCTCCTCTCTTCAAACTTCTCTCTTATTCTTCTCCCGGCAGTAATTAGATGTGTATCAGAAAAGAGTTTAGATACATCACAATTCATTTTTCGACATAAATATTGCTATTGATCGAAGACTTACAAAGAGGCAGGAAGGAATACCAAGGAAATTGTGTTGCTTAATAAGTTTCACTGTGTGAGGGAATGAGAAAGTGGGAGTTTCTACTGATGTTGACTGTTGAAGGTTTTAGAGTGAGGGTTTTTGAGTTTTGAGTTTTTGGATATCTGGAGGTAATAGTGGAAACAGATTTGCGTGAAAGTTTAAGATATTGATTTCAACACTATCATTTTTGCTTTAGACAAATTAAAAAATGTGATGCAGGGATTCTACCGAAACCACATGGAAGAAGTCATAAGGTTCTTTGAGACTAACTACTAAGGAAATTCAATACCTCAACCCAAGAAGAAGCAACAGCGTAGTGTGTCAACTTCACCTTCTGCTAAAGTAAATTATAATAAGTTTACCCACCTAGGCTTTACTTCACCACATCCTATTCCACTCGATGGAGTTGAAGAAGGTAAATCAGCTGAGAGCTCTGGGAATATGGACAGGGAACTGAGTTATGGCAATGTGGGTCCAAACAATGCTGGCCATGTGGGTAAGGAATTGTGCTACAGCAATAGGGGTCCAAATTATGCCGGCGATGTGGACAAAGAAATGGATTATGCTCATGCGGGTACAACTGACCACCTGGCTGAGAATGGGGATACACACATTTGTCTAGAAAAGAGTCAAAGTGAAGAAGTAAATGTAGCTGACCCTCATTCCGGTGAGCTTAATGGAGTGCTCACACATAGGTTAGATGACGGAAATTTTTCCATACAAGTTCCTGATACCAGATCTTCGGGTAAAGATGGTGATGCAGGTGAGCAATCAAAATCCGGATTTCCTGGAAATGTTCAGAGTAGTCGTTCCATTGGGGCGAAAAGGAGGAAGTCTGGGTCCGTTAAAAGGTTTAAAATGGACTCAGCCTCTAATAAATTGAATGGGGATCAAAATCAAAACTCAGGGAGTGCATTTGGGTCTGGTCATCAATCCCAAGCACCAGTGGGTGAAGACGCTGATTCCTCTGGAGATAATGCACGTGATGGGGACCGGTTGGAAGATGCAGTAGATCCGTCTACTATTGTGAAGATCATCAGGCCTCTTAGCTATTTGACTTCTATATCTAACAATGTGCAAGACGTATCAGTAACATTCCAGGCATTGAGGTAATGTTAATTATTTCTTTATGTTTATTGAATGCTTTTGTAAACAATACATATGTGTTTTTTAGCTAATTGGGTTAATATCATTGAGACGTAACACCTTTTGCGACTACAATATCCATGTCCTGCAGGAAGGTTATGGATCTGCAGCCGTCTTTCCTGAGCAAGGAATATATCTAGCAGCATCTATATATCGACCTGTGCTCCATGTTTTTTTAGTAGCATGTATATTTCTTTGGAATGGATACATGGGCATCTTTGTGTATAGGCTGTAATCATCTGATAACAGGCTGCGAACCTACACAAGGAATTAATGCTGATTTTTTGTGATGTTAATCCTCACAATAATTTAGTTCATTTGAGGGTTGGCGCCTTTTTAACAACTTAATAAATATCTGATCATTTGTGAGGATTATCTTTATGGTGTAGAGATCATATTTACGAAAAATCAGCCTTTTGTTCCCTTTTTAGGTTCGTCAGTCAGTTTTGAGATGTACACTGAGATATAAAACGAGATGGTCATATAAATATAACATATATATTCCCATCTCCCACAAAAAAATTAATAGTGAACAAAATATTCACGAGTTTGTATTGTTGAATTGATACATCCTATGGTTATGCCGTTTGAAGGTCCAGTGACTTAATGGTTTATTTGCATCATGGATTTAAAAATATCTTTCACTTTACTTGGTTGTATACGATCGGTTTTGCCTTGCAAAGCTTTTTTAGGCTGAAAATGTTAGGGTGAGCCATACATAAACCCAATTGAACCGTGACTAAAGGGACTAACTTTTTATATTTTTGGGTTTGCTTTTCTGATCTCTGATCTGGTGAAACTTTTGCAGTTTACTGATAAGGTTGCATCTTGGGTAAACTCTATGCCCTTTGCAATCTATTGTTTGTTATGTGCATCAATGTGCAATGTAGCATGTCTCTTTGTGTGGATCACCAGACATCTGAAACTCAAGTTGTTTTTTGCTTACCACTTTTGATGATTTTAACAAACTATATCTGATGTGTTGATTTTAGTTTAAATTTTAAAACCATTTGCATTATGAATTCTAATGTTTTTGCAGGAACCAATGGACGCTTTTACAGAACAACATTGGGATAGTAGCACTACACATACAACTGCTAAACAACAACCGCGTGGTTATCTTTGATCGAACTGATTTTGGCCTGTCAAATATTTCGTTGCCCAATGGCAAGTGTCGAAATGATTCTAATGAAAAGGCAGTTATCATATATCTACTTTAATTTATAACCAACGCCAAATGCATTCATGGGATTGATACTACAATATAATCGCCAAGTTAGCTGTCCAAATGCTTCGTTAAGCAGCTGAGAAAGCTAAGGTAGGACTCTCATCTAGATTTGAAATTGACATCGATTTGTCTTTTCGCTCATCTGGCGATGTATCGGCCCGAGGAAAAAAGATATATGTACGTTTTACACTTACTAGATCAAGTTTTGAGAGTTTGCAATCCCCTTCAAAAAATATTAGAAAAACATAAACCCTTCAAACAAAATATGCAATGAATCATTAGATATCAATATACATATATTATTTATTCAAGTTGATTTTAGGTTTTTGAGTAATTAGCTATCTATGTAGTAAGTCCGGCCATAGGCCGGGCCAAATGGCTAGT
Organism: Coptis chinensis; assembly: GCF_015680905.1. Classification (NCBI taxonomy): domain Eukaryota; kingdom Viridiplantae; phylum Streptophyta; class Magnoliopsida; order Ranunculales; family Ranunculaceae; genus Coptis; species Coptis chinensis. The sequence goes on along the minus strand of NC_141456.1, from coordinate 16,982,019 downwards.
AAGTTAGTAAGATTGGGATAAATAAGAATATTCTGTCTTGATAATAAAGTTAGGCTATGATTTATGAGAATAATTTATCAAACTGTAATCTGAGGACGAAGCAATTTTGTGTAAGGTGGGGGAAAAAAAATAAGAACACGTGGCAGTGCTAAAATAGATGGACGTCTGACCACCTTCATCTTCTCCATCTCCTTCCCCTCATGATTTCTCTCTCCCTCTATCAACCATGAATATTGCTAATAGCATCTCTAGGTCTAGGTGGTAGTAGTATTTCCTTCAAATTTGAAGGCGAAATTTGGAGAAATTAGACGCAAATTTTAACCAATTCTAAGTGGTCACAAATATCATTCGCAAATTTGGAAGAGGGGTACTTTGCGCGACATTACCACTATCACCCCTAAGTTGAAAAAAAAAAACTCACGTGACATTCCCACTGTCACACCAAATTGAAAAAGTAAAAAAAAAAATAACTCGCGCGACATTACCACTGGTCAAAGTAAAAAAAAAAAATTGTGGTGACATTTGCAATGGCGCGTGACATTACCACTGTCGCTCCGCATCCGTATCCGAAATGTCAAATTTTCGAACAAGAATGCGGCTGGATAGGTGATGCGACCAAATTTGCTTTCACCTAGAGTTAAAATTCCAAGAAATTCCGAGTTTTGGAAGCAAATTTGAAAAATTTGGGAGGTGATACTACCACCTAGAGATGCTTTAAGCTTAGTTCACCCCACTGCTGAACGAAGTGATTTTGCGCTAGGGGGACAAAAGAAAATGACATGAAGCGGCATATGAATAAAAGTTTGTCTGACCCCTTTCAATACATAGACCGACCCCTTTTTCTTATTCTTCTCCAATCTTTTTCCTGACCCCCTTCTCTCTCACTCCGATTTCTCTCTTCTTCACGCTTTCTCCGTCTCGTCAGTATACTAGTATATCTTATTTTTCATTTGTTAATATGGGTTTCAAAGCCTATATTCCAACCTGGACGTATATATAGGGTAACTTCCTGAATCGGACGTTGACTTAAAGATTAGGACAGAGTAGCCCGTTGAATGTGGGCAGAGAAGATTTATTCCACTTCTAGACATGGCCCGCACTTGATGATAGTATGAAATACTCCTAATACCCTTCCACAACATTTATATATGAAGATATTGTATCTCATATGTACGACATTATGTAGTGCTGTAACATGCCCGTTGAATGTCTCAGAGAAGATTTATTCCACTGCCAGACGTGGCCCCCACTTGATAATAGCATGAAATACTCCTAATACCCTTCCACAACATTTATATATGAAGACATTGTATCTCATATGTACGACATTATGTAGTGTTGTAATATGCCCGTTGAATGTGTCAGAGAAGATTTATTCCACTGCCAGACGTGGCCCCCACTTAATGATAGTATGAAATACTCCTAATACCCTTCCATAACATTTATATATGAAGACATTGTATCTTATATGTACGACATTATATGTAGTGCTGTAACATGCCCGTTGAATGTGTCAGAGAAGATTTATTCCACTGCCAGACGTGGCCCATACTTGATGATAGTATGAAGTACTCCTAATATCGTTCCACAACATTTATATATGAAGACATTGTACCTCATATGCACGACATTATGTAGTGTTGTAACATTCGTATTTGGATAACCTGAAAATACACGTTTAACTGAACTAAATATGATCATAGGCAGGTGTCGACTAGCAAAGTCGGTAAAATCTTTGGGTGATGATACCAGAGGCCTGGGGCTCGAACCCCGCCAGCATCAAAGAGTTACTGATCTCATTTAAAACAGGCTTACCAATAAAAAAAAATAATCATAGTAAGACATTGTATCTCACATGTATGACATTATGTGTATCTCACTTGTACGATATTATCTCATCTGTACGACATTATGTTACATTCATATTTGGATAACCTGGAAATACACATTTAACTGAACTAAATATGATCATATTAAGATATCGTATCTCACATGTACGACATTATGTGTATCTCACTTGTACGACATTATGTGGTGCTGTTAAATTCGTATTTGGATAACCTGAAAATACACGCTTAATACGATTTTCATCTTTAATTGTCACTACTGCTTCAGGTCTCTTTCCAATAATTCAGTACTCATCAAATGTTCTCATCTCTATATGATTTTTCCACCAAAAGTTGGCTTTTATTCTCGAATAATTCGTATTTGGATAACCTGAAAATATACGGTTAACTAAACTAAATATGATCAATCATAGTAAAACATTGTATCTCCGACATTATGTGGTGTTGTTAAATGACACGTTTAACTGGACTAAATATGATCAATCATAGTAAAATATTGTATCTCCGACATTATGTGGTGTTGTTAAATGACACGTTTAACTGAACTAAATATGATCATAGTAAGAAATTGTATCTCACTTGTATGACAAGAAATGGTAGTGTAAGTCAACAGTGGGAGAGAGGGTTGTAATAGAAAACAAGGAGAGAAAAGACGAATGGTATAAACATAAATGTAAAGTCATGAATTATTATTAAGGGTAAATTAGTAAAAGACACTTGAACCTTAGGGGCGATTACGTACTTGGCCAGTCGGATAGACGGTTAGCCTGACGTAACGTAAATTTATTTAACACCGACCGAGAAAACCAAGTTAGTTCAGGAAAACCTCTCGAAAAATTCTAAGGTTTCATATAACTGGCTACTTAGAATATTCGAAAATCGAAAAGAAGATAAATAATACGTGATAAAATAATTCGATACCGGGTAAATTCGTGTGCGCATAGTTAAATACTTGCATAGTCAATAAGAGTCTGTCGCCTATAAATCGGAAACTTTAAAACTGGACAAGTCATTTGACGATAGCGTCGTAATTTCGGTATCACATGCGCAAACTTAGGCGTTGCACGCGAGAGCGGGGGATTCAAAACCTTGTTGGAGGCTAAATTACAAGGTAAGGGGTAAGACGGTAATTTAGCAAAGAAATTAGAAATCGCACATAACCAAATCGCACCCAAAATTTTCCCCCAATTCGCCAATTTCAAAACCTAGGAGAGAGAAACCCCAAATTCACCCAAAATTCAGTGATTAAAACCTCAATTCGCACCTCCCCATCCTTAGTAACACTAAACTCTAGTGTGGGAGTTCGAATTTCCAGCGTACCGAAGTGAAATTGCAGCAACAGGTGAGTTAAATTCTTCTCAAATCGATAGTTTAAACTTGATTTCGATGGAGTGGGTTGTATTGAGGAAAAATAATTGAAATGGGGTGGTTTTCATGTCGACAGTAGCTCATTGGAGGGATATGGCGAGAGTTTAATTGGTGGAGAAGAAAGCTAAAGGAGCGATTTTTGCTGACTTGGTAAGAATTTTTGGCTATTCACTCCAATTTCGAGCAATTCATGTCGGTTTATAATTGTTTAAGATTTGATTGAGTAATGATCGAGGGATAAGGAACACCCACCGATTTTATTAATAGAATTAATGTGAATTGAGAGGTGTAGAATTCGTCGTAGTTGGAATTTGGAATGGATAGGAGTGGTGTGGGCATAAGGTCCTACAGTGGCTGTAAACGGACTACCGAGCCCTGTCAGAGTATCAGTGCCAGAAATGGCTTGTAGCACGGTTGACCGTAGTTATAGGAAAAGATACCTGAAACCAAATTCATAGCGTCAAGATTTCTTCTCGACTTACGTTAGATAAGAAGTCCTCGTTCGTTCGATAAATTCTAATAACCTACGTGTATATGATGTTATAGGAGTCAAATAAGAGTGGATTTTGTTAAGCGGGCTCGATTCGGTTAAGTGGGCTTGAGGAGAATGGAGCTTGCTAAGGTAGAAACCTACATACCAATATATAGCATGCTTATTTTCATGCATGATTTGATTTGATTTGATTTGTTTAAATTGGTAATAGATTGTTTGCGTATCAACCATGCATGTATATATATCATATTCATGTTTTGCATTATAGTTTTCCTCGATATAAACTAAGTATATGGATAGCTTTTGTGTGAAAAGAAATGAGTTTGTGAAATCGGGGTAGTTGGGATTGTTTTCTTTGTTAAAAGAGTAAAACTGGTTTTGGGAAGGGTTCTCGTCTCTTGTCTCAGTAAGGAGACAGAGAGATGGATTTTGTAATGCGGGTAAGGATTACCCGGTTGTTTGTAACTATGTGTGAGGTTCTGGATTGTTACACGGATGGTTCGTTGTTATTTACGATGATTCGCCGTTTGGGAATCATCGGTTGTCATTTACTATGACTGGCCCGGCCCGTTTGGGAGTCATAGGTTGCATTACTCGATTGTTAGAAATCCAGGAACTCACACATACAGAACCAACAATTTTAAAAGAAAAACTAAATATGTAACTATAGTATTTGGAAATGACCGGTAATACGAGTATATATATATATATATTACTATGCTTATCACGAGGGGATTTAGAAAAGGAATTGTGAATTCCTATAAAGAAGGAACTGTTGTCGCATTTCCGGAGACGGCAGTTCGCTCTAGGATTCCAACTGTGGTGTATACCTTTCGAGTGGTGGGCCACCTTTAAAGGGATGAATCACTGGATGTAGTCTAGGAATTCCTTTTCTACTTTTCTAGATAACCATGTTTGTACGTGTCACGCTGTATGGTGCTTAGCTTATGTGAGGTTACATGTTATCTGGATGAGGTTTAGACACGAGGAGTGAGAGTTTAGTCCACTCCTGGATGTGTGTCAGGATCCTGAGCAGTCTGCAGTCGTCGAACAGTTGACCACCGTAAGTTAAGTGACAGCCCGTATGGGGGTCGTGGTCACAGGGCCCACCTGAGCCCTACAAGCTTTGGGGATTTTGTATATACGAACACAACAACGGCATTTCAGCTCCCTGCCGGTAAAATCAGGAAAACAACGGTGCATGGTTCACACTGGAAAGTACTGAACCGAGATTTGCCTCGCGGATCGGGCCGAAAAGTCATACCCTCACCATTCTAATAAGATGCAGCAGCCACAATAGTTGTATGATGATTGTGAAAACTATATTTTGAATATTAACGAAGTATGTCAAAATGATTTATACTAGTTAGTGTTGTATTGTATAGTCACGATATTTGGATAATATTATGGAAACCCTGCATGTTTTAAATATTTTCTATAAGTAGACTATTTATTGGTTATGTGCGTTTCTACTGGGCATAGTTGTTTTGCTCATCCTACATTAATATTTCAGCCGAACCAGTTGCGGAGGAGGCATTCCCTAACCCTAGTGATGATGGTTATGGGGATTTGGGTGGATTTCCTTATGTTTGACGAGGGACAGGGTCAAGTATTTTGTAGTATAGGGTGAAATTAGTTCCTTTTGTTGTTTATAGAGAGTATTAGCTCCTTTTGGTTGTATAGAGAGAGCTTCGCTCATTTTGATGTAATATTTGTTGTATTTGAGTAGCAGTTACACTTAAACATTTGGTAGATGTATATACTGTTATGTATAAGGTTGGTTTTATATAGATATGGTTGTTGGAAGGTTGTAGTATATGATTTCCAGGTTATGACAGGTTTTTTTTTGTATACGAACGTCGATAAAACAAAGGAAACTCTGCCGAAATTTCGTTAGAATTGGGATGGTGTCGGCCTCGAGATTCACTCCTCGTCCTCGGGATGTGTGTTAGGTCTCGGGGCGTGACAATAAAAATAAGGAGAAAAAACACGAAGGGTATAAACGTAACTATGTTTTTATCAAAACTGCTTTTTGTGTGGGGACCACGTCCAAAATGGGATTAAAACATCTCTACCACTTTTAACGGGCTGGTTGGGAATAATTTTTTTTTCAACGTCCGATCAAGGAATTCACCATATATCTCAATTAGTAAAGTACACCATAACTAACATGGACATTTAAATTGAACTAGCCTTTTTCCTACTACTACCCTTGATCAAATATTCAAACAAATTATTCAATGCTCTTTAAAAATGACTACTTCGTCATTTCAATTTTTACTACTGTTTATACTCTTAAGTTTAAAGAAGGGCAGACAGGGTGTAAATTCAAGTCAAAAACCAAATATACGCCAATATTTGAATTGTACGCCCAGAATTTATTAGCTCATAAATAATGGCTTTAATTAAGATAAATACAAATCCTTTCTCTTTCTGTCTCCCTCTTCATCTCTACTCTACGTCTCCCACTCTTTTGCAAACTGAAAAGGAATGAAAAACCAAAAAAGAAACAAAATATCATATTTTCTCCGCTTGAAAACTCAGGTTCTAATTTTCCCTACTCATCTCTTCTCTCTATTTTTTTTTCTTTCTTTGAGTAGTCTATTTTTTTCATGGTTACTTTTTATGTTGTAATTGTATGAAAAGCTAGCATTTTTGTTTCTTCATCTAGATTATAGATATTGATTTCATCCCATGGGTTGGAGTTCATTTTATGACAATTCATAGGTAATGGATTCACCATAAAATTACTATTCTCAATATCTCCCCCTATAATTTCTTAAAGTCCTTAGTATCAAATCGATACTTCTCAATTTGTTTGGAGTTCGTCTTCATTCCAGGCGTATGATTTTTGTATTTATGTTGAAACAATTTAAGATGTAATGAAGCGTTTTTTCTTGGATATTTTCACTATAATTATTAATTGAAATCTTTGTTTGTTTTTATTTTATTTTTTTGAATCTTGGTAGTGTTGTTCTAGTACACGTTTTGCTGAAGGAACGATTGTAGAAAATGTAATCAAAATAATTTTTCATTTTTTGTAGAGATGTATATTTTAAAGTTGATTCAATTCAAGACTCGGAATTAACAGATTGAACTCTTATCTTCCTTTTGTTTGCTACCGTGTTGCCGGAGAGACTCATATTATAAATTTTGTTTAGACGACTATGGGAGGTTGTGCAATGGATGTTAAGATTTGTCTGGTGAGATTTGATATTGAATTGTACGGTGCATTAGATAGTCCTTTTGCTTCTTAGATATGTAACCACTTTTGAGTTGTACGGTTCAAACTTAAACACCTCCACTTGCTTTTGTGTGTTAGAGTGGTTTAGTACTTCAGTTAGCCTAAAGCAACAATACATATGTAAGAGAACCTCCTGAATGATAAGATTGGAAGTTGATTGCTATAAACTTATTCAAAAATCAAAACTAGTGTTATTTGGTTTCATGTGAATGATTTATACTTAGAACCTTGGCTCATTGTACGTCTTGGAGACCCTTGATGGCTTTAGCCTTAGTAGCATGGAGAAGTAGACCTGAGGTTAACTGTTGAGGTTGGTCTATGAGAGTACGAGGAAATAATTCAAGCACATGCGAAAAAGTCCATATACAAAACCATGATCCGATCCAAGAACCGTTAACATGCAATTTGAAATTCTAAGCTCACTTTTTTTCTTTGATCTTGCTACTCACCCGAGCAAGTATGCATTGTGTTAACTGTAGGAAGGCACATACATACTGTTTTGATTTGTTTTTTCTTTTAATTTGTATATGCTGTTTGAATAGTGTACAATATAATGCCAATATTTTTGGAACTATTTTGGTGTCTAACATACATTGTACCTACATAATGTTCTGTTGTTATCAATATATGAAATAAATTATGACTGTATTGCCTTTCTGCTTGGGTGTTCGGCTCATCAAGTTTTAATTGGTGAAGGCAATTGCTCCAAGCCATCTCTACGGTCAGTTTCCCAACCGTCTTCGTTACTATCTTCTCTCTCTCAGAAGCATGTTTAAAGCAGGCACATCCAATCTCGATCTATAAGGTATGCATGCTGATGTCATTCAAATTTTATTTTATATTAGTAGGCTTAATTAGAAATGGTGTTAATCTTACATTAAACTTTGATATCCTTTTTTGTTTAAGGAAAAAGATGTGCAGTGAATTACTTTAACATGATCTCAAGTGCTCATACATTCAAGCATACTTTTAGTTAAGGATAGGTGTTGGAGGTCAGGAACTTTTTCTTTGAAGAAAAAGAACATTTTTCCTCTCTCTAACTATAAATTTTAGGAATTTTTCTAAAACATTTGGTGTAAATTAGTAAATATAAACATGCATTTATTTCACGAAATTTACCTAGAATGGCTTGAGTGTATAAATTTCCGTGATAAATTAAGAGAAGATATAGTTTGTGAACCACTACTGAGTTTTGAAGAAGAAAAGACACGCAAGGATACAATCTATATTATGTTCATTGATCATGTTTACAATTTAATTAATGAATCTATAATTGTTAGGATTGGTATTCTGATACGCCTCTATATATGGTTCATCTGATTCTTTATATACAATGAGATCTTAAAACTATTAGAAACATGAGGTCTACAACCTAAGCTAATTAAAGATTTCCATATTTTTATTAAGAAAGGATAGATGTAGTGTTTACTGTTAATCATTTTTCATGTGCCTCAGATTCAGGTATTTACCAAACTTTAGGATTACTTTGTTCGAATTGATTTAATTTGTTAGCCCCATCACTTCATGTACCACTTCATGACCCTACAGTTTTATAGGTTAAAGGCAGTGATATAATGATGGTGATTGTACCACCTTTACGCTGGAAAAATAAAGTTTTTTTTATGGCTATGGTTCACTTTTGGAGAAAAAGGAAATTGATCTACAACTTCTTTATCGTTGTGGTACTCTGAATTGATTGATGTATAATAGCATGTAGTGGAAAGTTAAACACCTTGGTTATAGGTTTTAGTGTTACCCCTTGGTCCTAAGTTGACAATGGTGTTTTGATGAAACCGAAATAGAGAAATCTTTATGTGGACCTTTATGACAATTGTTAAGCTTATGAGTAACAAACAGTGTTCAATGTTAAGGTTTATGCATGGTTATTAAGCTTTATTAGTGTTGTGATGATACGAGAATGATTTGTTCCTTAGTATTGTGCATTCATTGTCTATAGTTCCTAAAGGATGGTGCGCATAGTTAAGGCCTTTATGTTTTGTCTGGTGACTGCTCCTTTTTAATGTCCCCGTCAAGGCATCAATATGATATGGCAATATACATCCAAAGGTGTTAGAGCTGTTAAATTTTGTAGTTGGAATTTGTATTTGGCTTTTCTACCCTTGGAGATTCATAAAGAGATTTGGAGATTATAGCAGTTGTTGAAATTGGATTTCAATAATCTTATGTTGATGGGCTCGGTTCCTCGGGAGATTGATTAGACAATGTAATCTACTTAGAGATCTTAGTATAAATGCGCATACATATCATATGATGAGGATATTAAATTACTTTTACTTATCAAAGGAAACATCTTGATGGTAGTATTCCAAGGAACACCAATTAATATTAAATTAGAATTGTAACATAAAGTGTGGACATTGCAAATAGAAGCTACCACATTTTCTGCACTAGCATTGCTTTAGGTGATATATATATATATATATATATATATATATATATATATATATATATATATATATATATATATATTCTTTTCTAATGGAACACCTTTGAAGAGACTAATGGGTAAGAGAAGCAATAGCGCCACACTTACACATTGCTTTCCAGCACATAAACTTGATCAAAGCATATTATATAAGTTTGAAGTTTTGCTGGTCAATATGTCAAATTGGGCCTTAGGGGGTTCGTATTTTAACAATTCTTATAAGATACTTCCAAATAGTGGAGGTCATGTAAACATCAAAGCAAATTGTCTTTTCTGTATTTACTTGGTAATTAGAGGATCTTAGTTCAATATAGGGGTGATAAATGGGCCGGGCCGGGCTAACCCGGCCCTCAAACTATAAAGCCCTTATGGTCTGAGGGCCGGGTCAGCCCGGCCCTTAATTGTGTTGAGGGCCGGGCCATACCGGGTCAGACCATATAATATAACACCCTAACCCGCCCCTCAGCCCTCCTTTTGCAGGCCAAGTTAGAGGGCCGGGCCGGGCCCAATCAAACTTTGACTTCATTTTGGTAGTAGTAAGTTTCTTGTCAAATTTTAATTTTCATATACAATACAGTACTGGTTCATATATTTCTACAATCATTCTGATAATCTAATCAACATAAAATATTCACAGTGTCATACTACAAGTTAAATAACTCGATGATCTCATAAAATTAAATACAAAAGGCATACAATTTGGGATCCTCACAATTCACAATATAACTATATATTGAACTATTGAAGTACAGGAGTCAAGAGCATTTGTTTTTTCATCTCTTTTGGAAATGAGAACGGTATTGCAGAGAACTTCCTTTGACAAGTCAGCCAATGACATCCATTTTCCCAGTGATCAAAGCTCCTCAATCATATGCATAACCTGTGAAACACAAATACAATTCCTTGCCTTTACAATTACAACATATTTATAAAAGGCTTTCCATTCTTACCATGCATGTGTAGGGAAAAAAAAGCTATTGAAAAATGAAGTACTTGCCTTACCAATCAACATGTACATACTCGACCAGGACACAAGATGAGAGGATGTTGATCTGTCCATGAACTGAAATTCAAACCACACCCTATTACACTTTAAGCAACAAAAATTCAGACTAGTTAAGCATGCAGTCTTTGTCATGGAAAAAAAATGATAACAAAGACTATCAGTACAAACCGGAGCAACATGTAACACAGGCAAGACTGTCCAAAAGTGACTAGCAAAAATATCCAAAAGATGATCTGTTACACATCACCACAAGTGAAAAAATAATAGCACTAGCATCACAATGTCAATAAACATATATAACATGTATACTAAGCAAATTTTGACATACGCTTACCAATTAGATCGCGTTTAATCAACAAGATGTCGATCTCAAAATATAGCAAGGAAGCCAGATCTTCTAAGTTAGCAATATATATCAAGTCACGTCCCTTACGCTAATATATACCTAATAATATATACCAAAAGTCAGCATCAAGATGCTAGGTTCTCCCCCAAAAAAAGTACCAAGATTATAGTTCCATTTCTCCCATAATTTCCTCTAGCTCCGTCAGATCTTCATCTTGAAGCCCTTCCTCAGCTTGGAACCAGTCTTTCAAGCACATTAAAGCCTCCACAGTCTCCGGAAGCAAACAACTTTGGCATTTGCTAACTACTCTTTCACTTCCGCTGAAGGCAGATTCAGAAGGAACTGTGGAAACCGGTATAGTCAGCAAATCACGTGCCATTGTAGAGAGAACAGGATATGTATTTGCTTGGGTCCTCCACCAGTCCAAAACATCAAATGTCTCGCTGGAAGTAATGATTGTTGGCTGATCCAGGTAACGTTGCAACTCAGATTTGCATTTCTTAATTGCTGCTTCTCTACGCTTTGATAGCATTGCAAGCACCATATCCTCTTCTTGAGGAGCATTTGAACTTGTCCCATTCATACCAATAACACCACTACTCATCTTTTGCAAGTACACCTCAAAAAGTTCATTTAATTTGGTTTTATAGGGTAACAACCATGGGTTCTCATTAGAAACAGATGGAGACGGAGATTCAGGTTGGGATTGGGAGTCATAATCATAATTGAAGTCCAAACACAACTCTAAGGCAGTGAACTTGAAACGAGGATCCATGCAAGAAGCTAATCCAAGAAGCATTGGAACATCTTTCCAATATTTATCATACTTCCATTTGATGCTATCATACAAAGGCTTAAAACTAGGCACATTTTCAACCCTTTTCAAGATCAATACAATCTTGCTTAACTGAAAGCAAAATGTACTGGATGTGACAGAGTTAGAACAAGAAAATGACTTTGTAGACACATAAAATATTTCAAAGAAATCTTTAATAACAATAGCATTCTGCCAATCAACAAGATCAGGCTTATATGCAAAATCAGAATCATAAAAGAACAGATCAAACACTTTTTGGTATGGAATAGCGACTTCTAACATGAGATAATAAGTCGAATTCCACCTAGTCTGAATATCCATTGGTAACCTCTTCTCTTTCATGTTCAAACTTTGACAAGTTTCAAAAAACTTTTGAAGCTTTGACGGAGAATATTTGACGTGTCTAACACTTTCTCTTATATTCTCGAGTGAGCTTTCAACATGTTTCAACCCATCTTTTACCAACAGATTAGTTATATGAGCATTGCAACGAAGATGGAATAGTTCCCTGCTCAACATATCATGGCCAAAGAGTTGATCTTTCAAATGTGACGCACATACATCATTATTGGATGCGTTATCCAATGTTAATGTCCCTATCTTGTCACTAATGTTCCAGCCTAATAGGTTTGCATAGATAGCATCACTAATTGTTTTACCCGTGTGAGGACATGGAAGCATAGGAAAGCTAATCACTCTTTTATGCAATTTCCAATCAGTGCAAATGAAATGGGCAGTAATGCACATGTATCCCAATTTCTGATTTGAAGTCCACAAATCAGACGTAAGGCATATCTTACCAGGAACACTTCTAAGAAGGTCTTTCAAAACAGCTTTTTCTTCTTCCAAAATCAGAAATATGTCGGCTCTTAATGTAAGACGACCAGGAGGTTTGAATTGAGGTCCAAAAGACTTTTGGATCCACCTACGAAAAGCTGGTTTTTCTACTTTGTTAAATGGTAATTCTTCGCGAATAAAGTACCTAACCGTTTCTCGACGAGCTCTTGCTTGACTAAAAGTAAAACTGTAAATCCCACCAGTTGGAGTTCTACCTATGATCGTTTGCCCTACATCAGATGTGGTTCTCTTCAAACAACTTGTTGCCTGCCTACTACGGTGACTGGTCCCACTTCTACCCCCAAAAACAAGCTTTTCACTACAAATTTTACAAACAGCCTTCATAACATCCTTCCCATTAGGTTGTTTCATAATTGTTCCATCATCATTTTTTTCGGTAACTTTGTCAAATTGTTTCCATACATGAGATGTTTTCCTTGGAATTCTAGGGGTTACAACCGGTGGATTGCCTACAACCATATCCACATCACTATCTGGATCAGAACCCATCAAAGGTATACCTTCCATCACAGTTAATAACGGTAGACAAAGACGGAATACGCAAACCTTAACGTAGCAGCAGAAAATATCAGGAACAGAGGAATGGTTGAAAACTTGAAATGCTACTTCAAACTGTTCAAAGTCTTAAACCCTGTCCATAGAAGTGAAAGAACATTTAGTATTTAATACCAATATCAGATCTATCACAAGTAAAATATAAAATAAAACAAATAACAACAACAACAAAATAAACTAATAAAATACAGTTAAAGCTTGAAAGAAACCACATAATAGAGATTTATGGTTTCTTGTTTATCAAACAAATGGAATAATATTCCTTTATATGATCGATGTTCTCTTGATTCATCACAAGTCTTATTATTAGCTTCTTCTGGTGGTCTTTTATGTTTTCGTAATTGAAATTCTGATTATCCTACATTAATTGTTAATACCAAGTTTCTATACTGGCATTAATACTCGTAAGGAAAAGAAAAGAGGCATGTGGCATGCTGACTAGGACCCAGGCAATGGCACTAAATAATATCAGCTCACTTTGATAGACATAGTCATAAATACCTTTGGCAAGTCAGTGGAATAGTACATATATGAGACACGTTGAAAAAAAGGAGATTGCGCACTGTTCCATACTGGGTAGAGTAACATTTACACCGTGGAGATTGGGCACAGGGAACATTAAATTAGACTTTGATGAATGTATATTTTATTTGTGTTCAAATAAGTGTAATACATTCTAACACTTGTATAAACTCTACAAACACTAAAACAGCATAAATTCCCATGACAACTTCACATTACAATAACAGTAACAATTGAAGTTGAATTATACTGTTAGCACTGAAAACATCTTACAAAGATATAATCTTTACATGAACATGCACTAAACAATTGAGTTAAACTAAGTTAAACATAGATCTATAGATCACAATAAACATAAAAAGAAGTAAATAGTTAAACAAAAGAATCTTAAAAGCTGACCTGAAACAAACAGAATCTTCATTTATCAACAGTGAAGAAAAAGAAAGACAAGAAGAAGAAGAAGAAGAAGTTTTCTTTCTTCTCTTTATTTCAAAATCCAATCAATCAATTCTGTGTTTCTCTCTCTTCACTTATTTGTTTACTAATAAAAAAAGTGAAATAATATATGAAACTTCTTTAGATCTGGATGACTGTATCTGATCAAACATTCATTGAAATACGTAATTCATTAGACACGGACCAATCATTCATTGAAATAAATCTCACTCCTTGTACGTACCTCTGAACGAAGTCTCACTTTTTCCTGCAGGTGCTTTTTGTGATCAGCTTCAAAGGTGGAAACTCCCCCAATCTTTAATATTCTGTCTTCAAGCGATTCTATCTCATGTGTAAGCTCACCTTTGAGAAAGAGCGTGGGATGGTGGAGCTATGGAAGTCAGATTCTTATCCATGGCGGCACTCATTTAGGGATTTAGGGATTTAGGGTTCACTTTTCTTTTTATATATGAGTGAGGGCCAAATTACAAAATACCCCATATGAGTGAGGGCCAAATTACAAAATACCCCATATATGAGTGAGGGCCAAGTGAGGGCCAAATGAGGGTCGGGCCTATGCTCCAGAACCTCGACCCTAGCCCGCCCCTAACAAGCATGAGGGTCGGGCCAGCCCGCCCCTCAAATCTGTGAGGGCCAACTTTTGAGGGTTTTGACGCGCATTTTTGAGGGCCGGGTTGAGGGCCTGAGGGCCAAATTATCACCCCTAGTTCAATATACTTGGCAATGATTGTGTGTAGTTAGTGTATGCACAACTTGAACTTTTAACATCGGGATGTTAGATGGCAATAGAGAAGTACTTGCTTGGGTTCTTCTTCACATTAGGTGGAGCAGTTTTGTTGGCATTATCTTGGCCTTTGATTGAGAAGGCTTTTAGCAAGAGCAGTAGACCGTACATGACATTATAGAGGAAGCAAATAGGATTGCCTACTAGCCATAGTATAGTACTTCACTTGCATACAATGCTAGAAGCATCTGCCATATCATCCAGCAATGGTGCAAAGCTAATATGAAAAATCTATTTAACATGTTATTTTATTTTTTAAAGTTGCCATGGGACTTCAGAACATATAAAATATATGTACTTGGCCTGCAACTTCATTGTGTCGTGTCTCACATGTAGTGTATGGTCACGTGGTTCAGTTAGTTTTTGACTTTCAGAGAGGTAATCGATTGGAATTCAAACTATGTCCAACAACTTCAATTAGTTTCCAATCTACTCAAGCTGCTGATCAGGTATGATACTCTTCAAGTTGTGCATTGTGGTACCCGTTAAATATTTAATTTGTCTTATATGTAGGACTCAAGTATATGCATCTTTTATTTGTGTGTTCTTTTCAAATGTAAACTTTTTGTACTTCTTACATTTTTTTTTGTTGGTTTGGTCTTCTTGATCTTAAAGTTGGTTTATTAGTTGCATAAAAATGGGTTCATGTGTATTTGGGTTTTGCTGTTGGGTTGGGGATAAATCATATCTTCTCTTTCTTGTCTTCCATTATATTTGCAAATTCATTCTCAAGTAGTGTATCACACCGGTTTGTTTCTTTTCAGATGTGTTATCGAAATTTGGTTTAGTGCTTTGAAACATAAAGACTATTGCACTGTCACATTGGACGTAGAAATCCATTGGACAGGTCACAATACCAAATTTGAGCTCGAATTGTGAATGAAACTGAGCGAGCATACGTTTACATGTTCTCATGTATGCTTACAAAGAAGCAACCCATCCTTATTATCACTAAATGCTGTTTCTTAGAACACCTTGGTAAGTAATATGCGAAAGTTCATTTCTTATAAGTAGTAATGCAAATAGTCCATGGACTTCAAGTAACCAATGTTAGTCACTGGGTGGGTTTTTTTTTTTCTTTTTTGGTTAAATGATGTGGTGCACTCTGTCGAATTATTGCTAACATTGTTAATGTACGATTATGAAAAAATAATTATTGCTAAAGTCAAACACACCTTAATGAAAAAAAAAATCATATCTCTCGGGAAAAACATCATTCTCTCTAAAATTAAAAAAATCCTCTAATCACTTAACCTCCGGTCTCTTAACTTCAACAAACAATTCAGAAACGTATCAAACTATCACTTTCAAGACATTTTAAACCAATTCGATTGCCGCTTTTCTCCATCCTCTCCCACCAAAAGGTGTCCCCTATTGGATTGTTGATAGTGTGGTTTGATGGCATTATTTCCAGCTTTTTGTTTAAGTTAAAATTTGATAACTCTGGTCATTGAAACATTGAATTAATTTCTTCAATTCATAGGAGAAAAAAAATAGCTTTGGGCTACATGGAAAGTTGAAAAATGCTTCAATTGCACCGCCGGTCAGTTCTATTATCATATTTATTACTTTGTTGTTTCAGGTTTCTAATGTCAAGAGAATCCTTACAGTTCTCTGATTTTTAGGCGATGTGTAATCTTCTCTTCTTAAGGTATGTGATTTTAATTAGTGTTTGGTTTGTTTTTTAGTCACATATTGTTTGATAAAATGTCTTTGAAGATTATCACTCATTCTCAGTTTTTCTAACGATGTTTATAGAGCTTTTTTATCATTAGGTTTTTCCTTCAATCCAGTCCAATGTTAATGTTGTTTTATTTCCTTTACGAGACTATAATTAGCACTATTACATTTTTCTTTAGCATTATGGAAATTAAATACTCAATATTTTTTCCATAAGTACATATTTCCATTGCAAAATATGGACCTGGTCGTCTATGCAATTTATCAAGTTTTGCTAACAAAGGTGTTGCACTTAGAGTTAACATCATATAAAGAGGGCCACTGACCATTAGTGTTTTTGAAGTTCATGCGGAGATTTGTTGTTACGTATGAATTTGACAATCCCCAGTAGCACCAATTCTTACAGTGTATATTTACACTCTTCTGCGTTCAGTCACTGTTATCATAAGATATTTGGTGAAATAGGCATGGAGTCAGTTTTGTGAACAGGGAGAAAAAACAGACACTGCATGCCTAGAAAAGAAGATTCTTAAAGTAAACCATGGGGATTATTAACTGTTTTAGTTCTTCATAACCACACTTGCATTTTTTCATGTACTTAGAGAAGTTCATATGGATATTTGGCACACTAAATTTGATGCTTATTAGGTTCAATTAGTATTAAAATACTTAAAAATTCATATTGACATTTATGGGTTTTAGTTAATAAACCATTGCTCATTCTTTTACTTTATGCTTTCTATTTTTTGGTTTTTTTCCTACTCAAGCATTTTTTCCTACTTTTTAGTTGCTTCGTTTGAATGTGTACTAGCTTTCAATATATAGGATTTCTTGGTATAAGTTTACATTTAAATGTGAGTATTCGACATTTAATATATTGACTTAGGGTAGTTTGTTCTTGATCTGTGTAGGATAAATAAGCACATGCGACTTATTTTTAGTGTGTCTCTTTTTGTTAGATCTATCATAATAAGTTAACAATATATGAATGCATGTTATTTTCCAAGTCATAAAACTATGGGTTGGACTACATCTATGGTCAACATGTGCCAAATCTATGGTAATATGCTAAACTTGCTTTCGACTTATTGTATCTGAATTACTACTCACCCAATTGCACTGACTACATTTTACTTTTTGTTAAGATTGGGGATAATGCATTCCAAATAGGAGGGAGTTATCCTCCTTGGGAATTTCCTCGAGACACATGCATAGAAGGAACCTTGCAAAAATAGCTTTTGCAGTTGTTGGAGTAGCTTTAGTGGCGACCTGTGCAGGTTATGATACCTTAAGAATGGGTTTAGGATTTCATGTAATACCTTTTTGTTTGTACTTTCGTAGAGCATGTAACTTGGTTTCTTTTAGATTTCTAAGAATTATTTATATTTGCTTTAACTTACGTTTATGAAAAAGTGAAACTTACTAAAAGCAAATAAAAAAAGTGATACATGCTATCAATTCCTTCCTTGTGGGTATAGTCGGGCACAAGCTCTGCTTCCTGTCAACATAGTTCATGAGTGTAGCGACCCACTAAATGTTGTCAAGCTATGGTAGTAATTTAGAACCCCCCAACTGAAAGCCAATTATGTTTCATTTTTGTTCAACTTATTATTTTTTTTATTGTTGTTATGTTTAGGGTATTGGATGATCTAGCATGTGTAGTTTAGATTCATATTGATTTGTGTTTTGAGCCAAAGGGTTGATGCTAATCAAGCCAGTTCCGAATGGCCATTATATAAGCCTAACTGTCAATTTATTGCATATGTTTATAATAACCTCCTGTTTTTCATGTATTTTCTTTTTTTTTTCAGAAGAAATTTGAAAATTTCACTTGTAGTAATGCTCTTACGCGCAAGTAGCAAAATGTTTATAGATAGGTTCAATAACCAACTTACTATTTTGAAGTTGTTGTGTGATGAGAAGCTCGCTAAGGTGGCTACATATTTTTAAAGTGCGTAATCAAGGTGATGCCTCTTCTAAATCGATTGCATATTCATCGATTAATTTTCGACTCTTGACGACAAGCAGAAGGACACAATAGTTCAATTACCATAACTTTCATTAATCTTCTAAAGCCTCTTTGGGACATTGATTTCCATGCATCAATATTGCTTCCCATAAGTCAAAAGTTACTTGGTAAGTTCTTTCGATTCGTTCCTCTAAATTTATCTTTGTAGTCATGTTGAGGATTCCAATTAGTACCATTAATTAGCTTGCTCAAATCTCTTAACTGATCCATAGAATTGGTTTAATATTTGGATAGATAGATTCATTTTCAACGTTTTTAGATTTAAGCCACTAGGCCGAGTTTCATTGTCGTTTCTTTATACTATTTAATCATCTATTTTTTTTATTCCGACAACGTTTCCGTTGAGTATTTTGAGGCTGGAAGGTATGACTTCAAAAGAAAGTTTTAATATAAAGGAGCTTCCTCGCACCTTATCGAGATTGCTACCTTCTTGAAGTTGATATACCCTTTGATGCTTTATGCTCTTTTTGATTTTTTAAGCTTTCACAAATGTTTAATCTCCAATCATTATTGTTTAAGATAATTTTTTTATACCACATTACTACAACTATCAAATTCTTTTGGACATCACATTGCTTTTGTCGTGAATAGTTGGTTGTCATGTGAAATGTACTGGATTAAATCCAACTTTTCTCTCCGTCAACTACTCAACATTCTACACAACCCTTTACTTATACCCCCTTTACTTATACAACTATGTTGGGGAACTGGTGGTGGTTGGTCAATTAATGTGCATGCTTACGCCTTTTGAACCCTCATGCTTATGCCTTCAGCACAACTTTTAATTCATTTAGTGTTAAAACTAATTAGAATTTAACATGTTCTAGATATCTCGGTTATCAGGATCAAACAACTTTCTGAGAACCAAAACAGTTGTCGTATGTGTCGGCTTATTTGTCCACCTTAAATAGTGAAGAATCAATCACTTATTAATTGAGTTTCATGGTTTCCTGATCTAGAGATTGTGTGAAATATACTACAGACATTGAGTGTAGGCTACATGGATTCCTTCCTTTAATAATCACTGGTCTAACTATTGTACCACCTAGAATTTGTTATGAGTTTTACGAGAGTGTTGTTTTAGTGTTGTGCATGCCCTTTTTTTTTTAAGTTCATTTGTTCCAATAATCTGTTATTTATAATGTTCAGTTGAATAGCGTGACCAATATTGTTATGTATAATGAGTGGGTTGAATATAACTTAATTCAAACTTCAAATCACTTAAATGGATGGTTTAAAGGTGGGTTTTAACGAAGGGCTTTAGGTGTCTAATGGGTGTTTCTTTTGCTTCTTTGTGGGGCCAGGTTAGATGAGGTGTTTTCTAGGAACACAATTTTGAAACTCAAAGACAATCTCTGGTGTTAAGGCTTGCTGCCTATCAACTATTCATTTCAAACCAATTGAGAGTAATCGCCTTGGCTCAAACAACACAATTTACAGGTTCGCTAATATATTTATAATTTACAGCATTATTGTTTTTGGAAAATATTTTGATTTAATTGCTTTTGTAATAATCTGTTTAACCAATTTTTTGTCTTTGATAATTGCATTACATATTTTTTGTAGGACTTCGATAATGTATGTTGTTGATCAACACTTCACAGTTGAGATTCTGCAACTATCAATCCATGTACTTTCAAGGTGATATCTTCTTTATGCCCAGGTGTTCAGGTATGCATATTCTCTTTTACATTCTTCAACAATACATTTAAAGTGTTCACATACAAGAGGTATAACTATTGCATTAGATGGATGATTCTACTATATATATATATATATATATTTATATTGTTCATGTACAAGAGGTATAACTCTATTAACAATGATTGTTGACACCGATGCCATAAAACCTATCTGATGGACTTCTGACACTCTATCATGCATGCAGGATAAAATATAGCTGAAAAAGCGTATTCCATTCATACCAAGTGATTTCGCAGTCTACGTCTGTAAAGAGTGTGTTGGCACTCCATGCAGGTGATACCGTGATAGCAAGCTTAAAGCCTGCTCAAGAACAAACACCTCGGTTTGATTAGGGAAGCTCACTTAGTTTAATTGACCAGGGGCGAATCAAATAATTGAAATAAATCCCAAGAGGTTTTTAATATTTTGCTATTTATTTGTCAGTTTGCTATTATACATTTGAGTACTTAGTAGGTGGCATTTGAGTAATCAAGTCTCATTGTTTATATTTATAAATAAAATAGCTTTTGTTGGTCTTTGTTAGAAAAATGTAGATTACTAATATTAGTTTGCATTCCATGTAGATATTGAGAGGGAGCTAAGTATGCTATGTACATTGTAACATCATAATAACTTCAATTTTGTCTTTTTCATGGCAGCACCACCTATTTTGTTTTGACATTTACTTTGACATATTTACATAGGTGAAATGAAAGGAGTGCATGGTAAAGATCGAGGACACATCCATGTCCACCATGAGACCAAGAACTAAAATATGTTTAAATCTGTTGGGTATTGTGAACCTGAAATCTAATGGTCCCACATGGGAGAAGAAATTAGTTCATCGTGGGTTGATAAAGTGGGAAGATCACTAACTAGTACCGAGGCCTTTTCGGATAAAACCCCACACCCATGGCCAAGATGTGGCCCAAGCCCAATGGGTGGTTAAATGGGGGACAATATCGGTACTAGTTATCCCATTAACAGCATAGAGGCCCAGGCCTGGTAAGTGTGCCTAGGTCCTATCAAATGGTATCAGAGCTGAGTTCGGCTGGGACAAACGACACAGATTTTGTAGAATTTGAAGACGAAGTCATTCAAGGTGGAGCTGCCAACGATGGCGCAACTCAGGTAGAGTTGCTTAACAAAGCGTCCCTGTACACTATGGCACTTTTGGAGGTCGTGGATGCTCGAGAAAGTGTACCTCGAGTGGAATCCAACGACATCGAGTGATCTTTGAGGTGGAGCTTGTCCTCTCGACACCTACAAAGTCTGGCATGATATCGTGCAATGCTGATGAACAAATGAAGATCCTTGGATTTCGATTCAAGGTGGAGATTGTTAGGTATTGTGATCCTTAGATTTCGGTTCAAGGTGGAGATTGTTGGGTATTGTGATCCTTAGATTTTGGTTCAAGGTGGAGATTGTTCGGTATTGTGAACCTGAAATCTAATAGTCCCACATGGGAGAATAAATTAGTTCATCATGGGTTGATAAAGTGGGAAGATCATTAACTAGTACCGAGGCATTTGATACCATTTGATAGGACCTGGGCACACTTGCCAGGCCTGGGCCTCCATTCCCATGGGATAACTAGTACCGATATTGTCCTCCACTTAAGCACCCATTGGACTTGGGCCACATCTTGGCCATGGGTGTGGGGTTTTATCCGTAAAGGCCTCGGTACTAGTTAGTGATCTTCCCACTTTATCAACCCATGATGAACTAATTTCTTCTCCCATGTGGGACTATTAGATTTCAGGTTCACAATACCCAACAATCTAAACCTTGAACCGAAATCCAAAGATCTTCATTTGTTCATCAGCATTGCACAATATCATGCCAGACTTTATAGGTGTTAAGAGGACAAGCTCCACCTCGAAGATCACTCGATGTCGTTGGATTCCACTCGGGGTACACTCTCTCGAGTTTCCACGACCTCTAAGAGTGCCATAGTGTATGGGGACGCTTCGTTAAGCAACTCCACCTGAGTTGCGCCATCGTTGGCGGCTCTACCTTGAATGACTTCATCTTCAAATTCTACATGATCTGTGCCACTTGTCCCAGCCGAACTCGGCTCTGATACCATTTGATAGGACCTGGGCACACTTGCCAGGCCTGGGCCTCCATGCCCATGGGATAACTAGTACCAATATTGTCCCCCACTTAACCCCCCATTGGGCTTGGGCCACATCTTGGCCATGGGTGTGGGGTTTTATCCGAAAAGGTCTCGGTACTAGTCAGTAATCTTCCCACTTTATCAACCCACAATGAACCAATTTCTTCTCCCATGTGGGACCATTAGATTTCAGGTTCACAATACCCAACAAAATCCTTATGGTAGAAAACAAATATATGGTGTATGTTAATTAAGATTGATCTTCAAACTGAGTGGGATTCTTTGAAAATATTATTCACTGAACTATAAATTGTACTAAAGAATGCTCAATCAAAGCGTATGCAACCCACATTCAGTCGCTCACCGAGTGTGCACTTAAGCTACCTAATGAAATTCTCTTACAGCAATAATTATCTATATGAAATCATTTGCAGGCCTTCTATACTCCTGCCTTAATTAAAGAACTACATGTTCTTTTGCAAAATTTCAATTTTTTTTTTTTTTTTTTTTTTGAGCAAAAGGGAGTTATCCCCTAAAAAGGGGCCAACTCCTTAAGATTACAAAATTACAGACTCGATGATAACTTAACTAAGGACCATGCTAAAATAGGGTCCAGACAAAAGTACGGAGGGGTCCGTCTACCTCTAAAAGCTAAACTATGGGCGACAAAATTTAGGGTCCTACTAACATAGTAAAGTTTACACTTAACTAATTTAGATAAGAAGAAATATATATCATGAGCTATAGACGTTGCTCTCCAGGAAAGCATCATTCCTCTACGCTCCAAGACAACAGCAACAAGGGTTTGACAATCTGACAATATTGCTACTTTATTGATTTGCAACCGTTGTGCTAATTGCAGTCCTTCAAAGATAGCTCTGGCTTCAGCCTCTTCTACATCCCCAGCTCTAACATTGTCATCTCCTGCACCAATGCATATACCAGCAGAGTTCCATAAAGCAAAACCAAGGCCTGCTTCGGTGTAATTGTCCACCCAAGATGCATATGTAGATATGTAACACCAATCTGAGCCTATGCTGGGCCAATTGGTACTCCTGATAAGTGGTTGGTTGTTCTTGGTGATGTAAGTGCTTGCCCTAAAGAGGATAGCAGTGGTGATAGGAGTTTGCTTGTTGTTGAAGGTGAGGTCATTTCAATCGATCCATATGGAGTACATGGTTGTAGCTACAGAGCTAAGCATGTAAATAATATCGTGCTTATTATTGTGTCGATTGATAAGACTACTCAAGACGAAGCTGAGATTATCACTCAGGTTCCAATTTTCAGTTCTTAAGCCTAGACCAGAATCATACAAAATACGCTTGAGCATAGTACAATGGAAGAGAGCATGGGAGGTTGACTCCACCTAGTTATTACATCTCGGACAAGTAGATGACTGGACTATATTCCGGTAACTCAAATTTTTCTTTGTCGATAAGGCATTTTTTACTGCTTTCCATAAGAAGAGCTTTACCCGTTGAGCAGTGTCGAGGTGCCAGATGTAATTCCAATAAAAATGTGAATTTTCTTGGTAATCACTACTAAGATACTTGTACATTGATTTAAATGTGAGCTCACCATTCTTCTCTCCCAACCATTTGATAGTATCATCATGAACAGTCTGACTAAGTGGGATCTTAAGAATTTCGTCTGCCACTGCGTAGATGAATAACTCGTTTATAATATCCAAGTTCCATACCCTGGTTATGGGATCAATAAGATCGGATACAAACTTAAACTGGTTTGGCTTGGGTGGTGGCCCAAAAGGTTTATGGTCACGTATGGTAGGGATCCACGGATCCAACCAAATGTCAATGTTTGCACCATTACCAATATGCAAACACAAGTCTAATAGGATTTCATTGCGAGCTTTTATAATGCCTTTCCAAATTTTGGAGGAATGAGACGAGCTTTTTGCTCTGAGAATGGGTGTTATAGGAGAATACTTTTTGATAAGGCTAGATGCTCAATTCTCGATCTTTTCAGGTTCTATGTTCAATCTCCCAAAAAGCTTAGCCAGTAAAGCTGTGTTGTGGTTTGAGGCAAGTCTGATGCCTTGCCCACCCTGTGATTTGGGTTGACAAACTTTGTTCCAGCAGATGAAATGAGTTTTGTTTGCATTGTTCTCTTTCTGTCCCCAAAAGAAGTTTGCATTCATTAAGTCTAGTTTGGAACATGTGGTAGCCAGTACATCAAATATTGACATAAGATAGGACGGTATGGCTGAAGTGACTGATTTGATGAGAGTGACTTTTCCTACCTGGGAGAGAATCTTAGCTCTCCAGTTGACCATCTTTTGAAAAACTCGAGTAGTGAGCTCATTGAAGTCTTCTGTATTTCGTCTTCTTAATACCAAGGGTGCTCCCAGGTACTTGTCCGAAGTAATGCTTTTGCTAATATTAAGAATCCGTTTCACCAATCTCTGGTGTTTGTGGTGAGTGTTCTTGCTGAAGAAAATGCCATATTTTTGAAAGTTTATTTCCTGGCCAGAGACATTCTTAAAAACATCGAGGGTATCTCTGAGCTTGTGAGACTCATCAATATTAGCCCTGCAAAAAATAAAACTGACATCAGCAAATAGCAAGTGAGATATGGGAGTATCTGATCGGCTAATTTTGATCCCATGGAGTTGCTTGTTGATTTCAGCCTTGTCAAGGAGTCTAGATAGAAATTCCGCGCATATGATGAAGAGGAAAGGCAAAAGAGGATCTCCTTGCCTAATTCCTCGCTCTAGCTTAAGGAGATCAGTAGGAGAACCATTCAGCTTAAAAGATAGAGAAGTAGTTGAGATGCACTGTTTAATCCAATTCCTCCATTTCTTACAGAAGCCAAAGAAAACTCCATTCAACTCTGTCGAAAGCTTTACTCATATCTAGTTTTATGACCATACAACCAGCTGCGCCTTTCTTTCGCTTGAGAGTCCTGATAATCTCATGGGCTAGAACCATATTGTCAAAGATTTGTCTTCTCTTGACAAAAGCACTCTGGGATGGAGATATAATCTTCTCGAGTAGTGGTTTGAGGCGGTTTGCAAGAATCTTAGTGATGATTCTAAGACTAACATTGCAAAGGCTGATATGTTAGAATTGGCTTAGATTTTTTGGGCCCTGGACTTTGGGTATAAGGGTGATGTTTGTGTGGTTTAACTCAGCCAGAAGATGGTCAGAAGTCAAAAAACTTTGCACAGTATGCAAGAGATCAAGGTGGATGATGTCCCAATATTTTTGGTATAATAAGGGAGTAAAAGCGTCTGGTCCCGGTGCTTTAATTATGAGGGTCCATAGAGAATAAGGCGTCTCGAATCTCACCCATAGTAACAGCCCAAGTGAGATCAAGATTTTCTACATCTGTGATGGTAGGCTCAATTATGTTCAAGTCGGCGACATGGATGTTAGGGTTTGAAGATGTGAAGAGGTTTTGGAAATGCTCAACAATGGCATTTCTAATATGATATCTTCCTTCTACCCAGTTTCCAATAGTGTCTCTGATCTTATTTATTGCTATACGATTTCTACTCACCACCATGGACATGTGGAAAAATCGAGAGTTGGTGCCATCATAATGAAGCATGGTATCTTGTGATTTATCCCTCCAAAGTTTTTCTTCAAGTTTCAAAGCTTGACTCAATTCTTCTTGTAGCTTGTTCTCTTCTTCGAGGTCACAGTTGGGATCCTGCTGGCAGATTCTCTTAGTTTTCTTATCCGAAAGTGAATGTTGTGGAACACATTACAATTCCAAACTTTGAGGTCCTTTTTCACCCGTTTAAGCTTTTGAGAAAAACAGTATGCATGTGAACCTTTAAAGCGTGTGTTTCAAGATTTATCAATGACAACTTTACACTCGGGAGAAGATGTACACATAGACTGGAAATGAAACTGCTTCGGGGTTGAAACTAGAGGTGGCTTGAGGTGGACAATAATGGGACCATGATCCGATCTAATGATAGGAAGGTTGATAGTGCGAACATCAGGGAACAAAGTTCGCCAATCAGAGTTCACAATAGCTCTATCAAGTTTCTGTTTTGTAAGGGCTTCACCATTATTTTTAAATTTCTTGTTGCTCCATGTGAAAGACATCCCTTCATAGCCCATATCTAAGAAGTCGGCTGAAAACATGAAATCTAAAAAATGGCTAGCATGAGCGGGGTCAAAAGGTGGATTTCTAGATTTCTCTTCCTGACAAGTAATCTCATTGAGGTCTTCGTTTATAAGCCAAGGAATAGAGTGAGTAGCAGCCAAATCCGTGAAACTCTTCCATAGTGGGCCCCTCTGAGATTGGTCCGGGTGACCATAAACAAAAGTGTAAAGCCAATGCTTATCATCTCGGTAGTTTTTCACGAGCGCCACTATGTAGCGACTGGATGAAAAAAGGATTTCAAGATCGAGAGTTGACTTTCACCTTAGCCAAAGACCACCACTGCGCCCACTAGTAGGGACACAGATAAAATGAGAGGACTCCAGGAGTAGAATCTCTTCGTACCAGTGGACAAATCTGCCTTTGTTTCGAGACGAAACAAATCCCTTTTTTCTCTTAATATCCACAGAATACCAATTCTTCTATTGTCGTGCCCTTTTGCTGATATATATCTAGCGTATAAAAAATGAAAGAAATATGCACCCTGAGCGGCTGAGCCCATTAGCCCATGTACATGTACTTTAAATCGGCCCACTTGAGTAACTAATAATTAGTGATCATTACCCCGGTGTGACGACAGAAACGCGACAAAGAAAGTAGTTAGTTCTTTCCTTAATAACCAACGAGCAAAGGTTTTCTCGTCATTTCTTGAAAAATGTTCACACCACAGAAAAAGTTCTTTCCAAATTTACCCCTAACACCAAACATAAACAGTGGAGAAAAATTGGTTTTTTCACCAAATTTGGATTCTTTTGATGGTGGGGGTGGTGTTGAATTGATGGAGCAGTCTTTGTTTGATCGTGATGGACTTGTTCAGAAAATATCAAAACTTGAAAATGAGGTTGGTGGTGAACCATTTTTTGTTTTTTCTCTTCTTCAACTTGTTTGATTGTACATTGTATATTAGAACTTGTCAAATTTAATTTACAGAACCAAGGTCAATTATTCGGTAGTTAGTATTGATATGAAAAGTTTACAAGAGAGGGAGAAGGTAGTCAATGGACAGTGCTTATTTGGAATAAATTATGAGAGTGGGATTGGCGGGGGAAATAATGAGTGGAGGTAATTTGGACAGATAAATGATACTTTTAATTTTACCCTTGCCCTAGGTAAGAAATTGGGCTTATGCTTATGTTTGTACATTTTTTTGTAAGTACACATAGAATCAAGGTCTACTATATTTATAGGTTAAAATTTTATTAAATAAAGAGTTACATGATTATAAGCATGAATTATGTGAACATTTCTCATATGGCGGGAAGTATGGGTTATTAGTATTTTGCATTGTCAGTAATGGGATTTGTGAGAAATTTTTGTGAAAACATCTCATATGCTGGGACGTAGGGTATGATTTTTTTAGGTTTTAACACTGTAGTGAAATACAAGTAGTGAGATGTATGATTACTTTTTGTGATTCTGTAGTCTTTTTGTTTCAGTTAATTATTGATGTCTTTAAAACAAGTAGCTGTTGTTATTTTCAGCTTTATGATTACCAGCATACCATGGGGCTCCTTCTGATTGAGAAGAAAGAGTGGACTTCTACTTACGAAGAATATAGGGAGGCATTGGCTGAAGTGCAGGAGACCCTCAAACGAGAACAAGGATCATATTCAATTTCGTTATCTGACATAGAGAAGCAGGAGGAGAATTTGAGAAAGGCTTGGGAGGTTGAGAAACAGTGTGTGGCCAATGTACGATATCCTTCTTTCATTTTTCTCTTTTATAATCTTAGAAAATAATGGATATGATATCTTACGTATTTTTATTTCTTTTTTCATGCTTAGTGTTCCTTCTAATTGGTCAATGCTTTTTATTGTATGGATGTGAGGACCAATGAAAACAATGTATGCAAAGAATTTGTGATTTGATCCTAACATTTTGGATTTGTACAACGAATTAGAAATGTGTTAAATATCATGTTGTCATGTATTGTCCTCATCTTCTGATTTGTGCTTTCTGCAGATTGAGATGGCTATCCATGACATATCTGCAGAATCTGAAGAAATGATGTTGATATCTGACAAGAAGATGGCTGAAGCACATGGTCGCGTTACTAGTACTAATCAGAAATCTTTGACTGTTGAAGGAAAGCTGCTTGCTGCTGACGCTCAGCTTGCTGAAGTGAGTCGGAAGAGTTCAGAGATGGAGAGAAAACTAAAAGAAGTGGAGGCCAATGAAAGTATACTTCAAAGTGAATGGAAGTTATTCGATACAGAGTACGTTCATTACTTCCATCAACTTATAACTTTTATGTGCTGACTGTATATTCTCTCTCACTTCTTGTACTTTTTCCTAAGCATTTCTCGTTATTGTGTTAAAATTTGTTCACTTTCGCAGGAAAGAAAGGAATGAAGCTGCTTTGTTTAAACAGAGAGAAGAACTGCGAGATTGGGAAAACTCTCTGCAGGAAAGAGAAGGGAGACAGGCAGAGGGTTGTCGATCCCTCAACCAGAGAGAGGAAAGATCTCGTGAGAGTTGCAATAGTCTTCAGCAGAAAGAGAAAGATCTTGAAGAGCCACAGAGGAAGAATAAGGTCATTACGTTACAATTGAAAAGTAAAGAAGATGATGTGAACATAAGGTTTGCAAAATTAGCCAAGGAAGAGGAGGTAATATATTTGATCATTTTAGCTGTATGCCTGTATATGCCTCTATATTTTTCTCTTCTGTGGTTAGAGTTTTACCTTTTTTCCTTTGCCATTTTTTTGCAGGAAGCTCATGCTTTGGAAAAGAATCTTGAGATGAAAAAAAAAGATTTACTTTCACTAAAGGAAAAGCTTGTTAGGAGAGAAAGAGTATGTGTCTAATGTGTTCATTAAACTTCCAGAGTTCCAGCATATCTATTCATAGATAGGAAATTTGCAGGCAGCTATCATTCTTGGTAAATGTTGTCTGTAGTGGTTTTACTTTAAAATTTTGGGGGTGTGCTTTTGATGTCTCCACCAGTGTCTCCAGTGAGTTATTGCAAGTTGATAACTCTGGACAGCATTGACCATGGAGCTGATTATTGTGAGACTGTTTAAATTGACATGTTTTGGATTTGACAAATGTGTTCGATAGATGCATTTAGTTTACTAGTAGCAGATATTGAAGTTGTTTGAGATGTGTTGGCCAAGGATACTGTTGGTAATTTGGTAATAAAGTTAAAATTGCTAGAGTGGTTGTTAAAGCACCGTTGCTACAATTGGCAGTTTGTTTGTAATCGGGGGAGGTTTATGTTGTCAGTTGTTGAAGTTCCACTCTCTTATTATTAGAGACTGGAGAAGTGTTTATATACCCTCTTGTCTAAGTTTCATTAGCATGTCCAAAGATTACGTGCTGAAGTGTGAGTTTTTTTGTTTCCAGGCCCGGATTTTTTCTTTTTTGAAATATGTTACTTATGTTGCCAAGAGACCAAGTATCCTTCTTTCTATTACATTTTTCTTCCCCTTGTCCTGATACTCCTTCAAACCGAGGCTTTGTTGTGCAAATTTATAGTCGTGATGTACTAATTTCCTATGTAGCAGTGTCTGATACTAGTCTTTTGCAATGATTTCTGTGTAGGTTGAAATTCAGAAGCTGGATGACGAACATAATGCTACCCTGGACTTCAAGTGGCACAGGTGTGAGCTGGAAATGGAGCAAAAAAGTAATTTTTTTGATGAGGAGTTGAAAAAAAAAGCAGTTGCGGTGGAACTAAAGGAAGTACAATTGATCCAGGAGGAGGAGAAAATTAGCAACACAGAGCAGGCTTTAGAAAAAAGTGTGAATAGATATGAGGAGAAAGAGAGAGGCCTTGAATTAGAATGGAAAATTTTGAGGGAGAGAAAGAAGTCTCTCCAAATTGCGGCGAAAAAACTGGAGCTGGAGAAGAAAAATATTTTTTCTGACAAAGAGGAGTTGTCTCTTTATATTGATGAACTTGATAAGAAAAGGGGGGACATTGATGAGAAACAACGGCAGTTACGTAAAGAGTTAGAAAAACTTGAAGTAACTAAAGTTGAGAGTGAGATTCAGTGCCTGGAGTCAGAACTGACACAGGAGCAAGGGAAATGCAAGCTTCAGGAAGAACTGCTCTTGAAGGAACTAGAGACTTTGAAACAGGAGAAGGAGAGATTTGAGAGAGAATGGGAAGTGTTAGATGAGAAGAAGGTAGATATTACATGTATGCTAAAGCAGGTCAATGAGGAGAAGAACAAGATTGAAAAACTGAAACTCCACAATGAGGAAAGCTTGAAGAACCAGAATCTTGTTGCACAGAATCATATTCGACAGAAGATGGAAGATCTCAGGTTAAAAAAGGAAGCTTTTGAAGCCAGCATGGAGCATGAGAGATTGGTACTGTCTGAAAAAACACAAAATGAGCAACACGACATGCTACACGATTTTGAGCTTCAGAAAAGGAATCTTGAGCTTGACATACAAAATAAGTTTGGAAAAATGGAGAAGAGCATTTTGGATAGAGAGAAAGCATTGACGGAGGAGAGAGAACAAGAATTGCATTCTATCAAACATTCAAGGGAAGAAACCAGTAGAGCAATGAAAGAAATGAGCCTGGAAAGGCTTATTGTTGAAAAGGAATCAGAGGAAGTAGCTACCAGGAAGAAGTATCTTCAAGGGCAGCAACTTGAACTGCGGAAAGACATCGATAAACTTAATGTTCTTTCCAAGAAGCTCACGGATCAAAGCGAAGGATATAAAGAATTTTTCGAGAAGCAGAATAACTGTAAAAAGTGCGAGGTAGATATACATGATTTTGCTTCTGATCTCGAATATGTACAAGAAATGATGAATTCCAAGGCCTCTCCAAAGCCAAGTTTGTCGGAAGGTTACTCAATTGGGAGTATGAAGGAAAACATAGTAGGTTCTGAGAGGCTGGCCAAAACACTTTCTCCAGGAGGTGCAGGTTCCTCCGCTTCAGGGGGACGTGATTTTTCGCTCCACAAATGCACCCCAAAGATACTTAGCAGTTCACCTTTGAGGAGGATTGAAGACTCTGTTGCTCAAGGTGAGGCAAAGGAATTACCACTTTTCAATGTGCAGCATAACTTGGAAAACGTGAAAGGGTATTGTGAAAATGAGGCGGGGCCATCTTCTAGGATACCAAGGATTTCACTTGATGTCCAGAAGGTTCGATGGGCGGACAACAATAGAGTGATTGAAGGCCAATGTAGTCCATTTGGTAATGAGCACAGTAAGATGGATCTGAAGGTGCCAGAAGTTCCAGAAGTTTCTATGAATTCACAGTCGAGCGCTCAGGGGAAACATGGCACATATCAGAGGTGCAGAATTAGGGGAAGAAATTCTGTCAAGGCAGTTGTGGAAGATGCAAAAAAAGTTATGCGAGGTGAGAACCCAGAGCTAACCGAGGGCAAGCAGCCAAGTGGCCCCACAGTAGTTTCTGCTGGTATTAGTGGAGCTAGCCGGGGAGACTCTTTTCTTGTAGATGAAGGACCTGCATCTGTTAGTTTGAAGCCACATTCCTATGCTTCTGAAATCACCACAAGTGAACAAGATCTTGATGGCAGCGAAGCTCATTCAAAAAGTGTCAGGGGGGCAATTGGGAGCAGAAAGAGGCGGCAAACTGCTAATCAAGGATCCCAAGTTCCTGTAGAAAATCGATACAATCTCAGGCGACGGAAAACATAAGTTACCACGTCTCTGTTTTGCGCTTGAAGACGGAAGCAAGTCAAGCAACATGCTGTGTTGTACAAAGTTTGATCAAGAATACTTTTCAGTAGTCATTCAACCACACTCGGTATTCTAGTATAATATTTTAGAAGTACTTGTTTGCAATTTTGTGAGATAGTTAGCCTAGAGTTTTATTGTTGTATGGCATACAGAATGGAGGCAAATACAACAAGAATGATAGGTATGAGAGTGAAGCTGGAGGGTGCTGTGGATATAACGATTTTGAGTAGTAGGCATGTTTTGACTGCGAAGAAGCTGTGGAGTTCCTTCAGAATATAGTTTTATTACTGTATAGTCTTTCTATTGTAATTGGCCAGTGGTGGATATCTTCTGATTCTAGTGTGTTACTACTTATACTATTTTGACAGAGTTTGAAGGAAATCTCCAGCCATTGTAAATTTGTAGTACATTTGTTTTAGCAGTGCGACTTTCAGAAGTCTGAAGTGTTCTTTTAGCTAGAATTAAATCAAAGGAAGGAAATCATATTGTCATTGGTACGCACAATCAAAGACTATAAATACTTGTGCGGCACAAAAACTGCCAGAGAAGTCGTCTTGTTGATTCATGAACCGGGAGGTCTTACCATGCTGTGTAAAAGCTGGAAGAAAACATCCTCAATTGCTTAATTTCCTACCATTTCATATTCTGACGTTACGAAACGAACACACACGAATTTATCATCACCAGAAACTTTAATCCTAGTGTCGCTTGTGACCTTGTGTACATGCAATGATACAACCAACTGAAGGCACAAAAAAAACTGACCCAGCTACTACTTACAAGTTACAAGTCACAGCACATATGCTACTTTCGTCTCCTTTTTTCTTCACTCTACGTCTCTACAGTGCGGCGTCCCCATTTCTCCAAGTTACTTATTATAACATACTATCACCCGCCTTCCCTTGAGGTATCTCTTTTCCTCCAATCTATTCAATATATGGACTTCTACTCTATTTTACAATTGAGTTTGTTTTAGTGTTTCACTCTTGTGCAATTTGTCACTTCTTTCTGCCTACAATACGAAAGTTTACACTTTAGGAGTCTAGAAGACATGACCATTTCTTTTGTTTTTTTGGATTAGGAAATAATATTTGCTTGGAAGTGTAGTTTGTCGAAGCTGAAATGTGAAAAAGATTAGTATTTTACGCAACAAATGGTTTAACGGAATACAGTATGGTGAAGCTTGAATCGCGTTTTTAAATTGATGAGCGTGGACGGAATATAAGTTGGTGTATTGGAATGAGACCAAATTTGCTTCCCCATCATGTAGCTGCAGTGGTCAAATGTCAGAAAGATCCTTTAAGGGCTTTAGAAATGTTTAATTCAGCTGCTAAGGAAGATGGTTTCAAGCATACTGTGTATACTTACAAGTGCATGGTCGAAAAGCTTGGTTTACATGGGAAGTTTGAGGCTATGGAGGGTGTTATGTCAGAGATGAGGAGGAATGTGGATAATGGTTTAATGGAAGGAGTGTATATTGGGGCTATGAGGAATTACGGGAGAAATGGGAAAGTTCAAGCTGCTGTAGATGTATTTGAGAGGATGGATTTTTTCAGTTGCGAGCCATCTGTTTTGTCGTATAATGCGATTATGAACATATTGGTTGAGAGCAAATATTTTGTTCAAGCTCATAAAGTGTATCTTAGAATGGTGGCCAAAGGTATTTCCCCTGATGTGTATACTTTTACGATAAGAATAAAGTCTTTTTGCAGAACAAGTAGGCCACATGTTGCTTTGAGACTTCTTAGGAACATGCCTTCCCAAGGGTGCATGCTCAATGCAGTTGCATATTGTACTGTTATCGGTGGATTTTATGAAGAGGATCACCAGATCCCGGCAAGCGATCTATTTAATGAGATGCTTGGGGAAGGTATATGTCCTGATATAACCACATTTAATAAGCTTATACACACACTTTGCAAGAAGGGTCATGTTCGAGAAAGCGATAAGCTTCTTAACAAGATTCTAAAGAGAGGTGTTTCTCCAAATTTGTTTACATTCAATATATTTATTCAAGGTCTTTGTAAAGAGAACAAGAATAAAGAAGCTTTCCGTTTGTTGGATTGTATGACTAGGGGGGGACTCAGTCCTGATGTTGTTACGTATAATACACTTATCTCTGGCCTGTGTAGGATCTCTAAGGTTGTGGAAGCTGAAAGCTATCTGCATAAGATGGTGAATCGAGGGTATCAGCCTGATGATTTTACCTATAACACTATTATTGATGGGTATTGTCGGGTGGGTTCGGTACAAAACGCGTGTGAGATTTTAAAAGATGCAGTGTTTAAAGGGTTTGTGCCTGATCAAATCACTTATGTCTCCCTTATTAATGGGCTATGCCAGGAAGGGGACATAGATAGGGCAATGGAGGTGTTTAATGAGGCTACAGTGAATGGAACGAAGCCCAATATTGTTGTCTACAACTCAGTGATCAAAGGGTTGTGTCAGCAGGGCCTCATCTTACAAGCACTGAATCTGCTTGATGAAATGTTTGAAAATGGTTGCAGCCCCAATATGTGGACTTACAACATTGTCATTAATGGCTTGTGTAAGATGGGTTGCTTATCAGATGCTAATATCCTTATGAATGATGCCATGGTCAAAGGGTACCTTCCTGACATTTTTACCTTTAATACACTGATTGATGGCTACTGCAAGCAACTGAAGTTGGATGATGCAATCAAAATCATAGATAGGATGTGGGATTATAATGTTATCCCTGATGTTATCACTTATAATTCATTATTGGATGGTCTTTGCAAGGCAAGGAAAGCTGAAGACGTAATGGAGACATTTAAAGAAATGGTGGGAAAGGGGTGTGTTCCAAATGTTATTACTTATAACATACTATTAGATAGTCTATGCAAAGTTAGGAAAGTGAGAGAAGCTCAAGATATGCTTGAAAAAATGGAAAACGATGGACTGCCTCCAGATGCTGTTAGTTTTGGCACAGTGATTCACGGGTTCTGTGAGAGTGGTGATGTTGAGGGGGCTTACAAACTATTTATGAAAATGGAGCAACAGGTTCACATTCTGCATACGGCTGCAACATACAACATCATGATCAATGCATTTTCTGAGAAGCTCAATGTTCATATGGCAGAGAAACTCTTCCATGAGATGGGTCATAAAGGCTGCATACCAGATGGGTTCACTTATCGTGCTTTAATCGATGGTTTCAGCCAAAAGGGAAATATTGATACAGGATATAAGTTCCTGGTGGAGATGATCGATAAGGGGTACACTCCATCTTTGACGACGTTCGGACGGATACTCAACTGCTTTTGCGCGAACCATAGAGTTTCTGATGCAGTTGGTATTATTCACCTTATGGTGGCCAAGGGTATAGTCCCTGAAATTGTGAACACAATCTTTGAGTCAGATAAAAAGAATGTGGCAGCACCTAAGATTATTGTGGAGGACTTGTTAAAGAAAGGTCATATAAATTATTACGCCTATGAACTCTTGTATGATGGTATTAGGGATAAAAAGCTGTTGAAGAAAAAACATCACGGAAGGGTTTCGTAAGATTTTCGTGTCAAAGACTTTTAATTTGATAATTGATCTATTGATTACAGAAGCATCCCATAGGAGCTGATGTACCACAACTTCAAGTTTGGTAAGTATTCTTGTTTATTTTTATGTTTTTTTAGTGCATCAGTTTTCCACCTAGCACGTGTCTTATTTAATGCATTAAAAATATTACTCGACTATATTTCATTTGTACCTGTTAGGTTATTATGTTACTGGTTATGTGCATCAGTTTGGCTTGCAGCTCCTGCTACACCACCGTGTGGACTGGATTTTCCGTTGTGATAAGCTCACCAACCTGTCTTGACATTTGGGCCATGGGTTGGCATGACCATATATCTGTTTCCCTCCTTTGAGACTTATCGAATACATCCTGATATATGATGTTCATTGAGTGTAATCAAGACTTTTTTGCCATTTCAGGTTCAAGCAGATTGATTGAAGAACTTAACCTAACAAGTAGCAAGTTATTGGCCATGTACAGGTTTGAACATTTGTTCATTTTTTAAAAATGTTTATAAAACAAGATTTTTCCATTTTTTTTAACTGCGGCTTTTGAGGAGGTTATCTGTGTGTATGTGGACACTGTTAGGGCTTATTGTAGATCCATTAAGCCCAATAGGTGGGATTACCATAAGGGTTGCGGTTTGGTTTGGGCTTCATGGATCTTACTGGTTCAGAGAAGTCCGTGGACTAATGGGCCATTATGAAGTCCACGGACTTAGAGTATGCAAAGAGCGTGAAGCAGATAGGTGTAACATAAGGGTTAAGGTGGTGAACAGGTGTGCATGGTAGGGGGGAACACGTGGGTTTAGCAGAACAGTTAGATGAGAGAAATATCAAGGGGATGGGCGCATACCGCGGGAGGCCCCATATAAATAGGGTAGAGTACCCTAAGAGAAGGGGATAGAGAAAAAGAGACTAGAGCAAAACACTAGTAAAAAAAGGTCACAACAGACGCTTATAGAAAACCCAATTTTAAAGAGTATGAAATAGCGTAAAGGGTGGATAAGGGCTTTGGAGTAGCTGTAGTGTTGGTTACCCTTGTAGGAGTAGGACACATTTCATTTTTCACATGTTAAAATGTCATTATAGCTGAATTAAAAGTCGAGTTCTCTTATTTTGGTGCCTTGTTTCGTATTTTGATTGAACTACTTTTGTTTCTCCTTTCTGCCTCATCTGTGCAAGAATAGCTGGTGGCAATGTGGTAGAAAGAGTGCACTGCCTAAGGGCAGTAAGTAAACAGTCTGAAACCTAGCAGAGTTTCTGGAGCAGGGTTTCTGGAGACCACCAGAACTGTTCCACGCTATCATCCGTACATGTCTGTTGTTTTCTAGAGAGGCAGAGCAGCCAAGGGGATCAAAACTGATTGGGCAAGCATATGTTTAGGCTGACTTCAGTGACCGGCTTGACTCCACCCAAGAAGCACATAGGCAAAAGCTTCCCTGCCAATGTAAGACTTATATTGGACTGGTATGTTGTTCTTCTATTTCAATTACACACATGGAATAAACAGGATTCACTTGCTATCTATTTTCAGAACACTAAAAAATGTAGCAAACTCCATGGCACAGAGAGCTCTCACTCTTGGGCATCCCCATTTCCGGAAATGGCTGCTTCTGACATTGCACTCCACTGAGTTCCGAGAACTCATCCCCAAACTGAAGCCGGATTAGTTTTCCAGTTATGCTGAAATAATGATTTACAACAGTCCTCTATAAAGTTGTGGTTTACATACCCACCAAGGAAAACAGGATATATAGCTTTTGGGAGTTCACTTTTTCTGCAGTAATAGTGACTCATCACTACAGAAGTTAATAGTGTGTAAAGTTCAATTACTGTTATTTGAATTCTGAATCAGTGAATCCATTCTTTACTGACTATTCTAAGATCGTTCAATAAATTTAAATATATTTTTTTTCTCGGTAGAGAAGTGAACTCTTTTTTCCCTCGTCCACAGCATACAGTATACCAGTGGGAATTCGGGATGCTCTTAAATTACGAATTGTTTCTGTTGTGATCTCCATTGAGACACTTAATAATTACCTCCTTCACTATTCTCCTGTGGATAATTGGATATTGGTAACCACAGTAACACTGAAGTACTGAACCACGTAAAGTTTGGCAATGCATTTCATTAAATTATGTTTGTTTTCTTTTTGTTTTTCTTTTCCATTTCCATTAGTCCGTTGTAACACTCTGCCCAATTTGGTGTTTAATTTAAAGTAAATATTTGGATATCACTGAAAAAATAACCAAGGGTTGGACTTGGTAGTTCTTGGATCAGTTAAACTCTTACACGTAAAATATTGTGAGTTTCTTAGTCGTACAACTCTTACATGTCAAATATCGTGAGTTTCTAAGTGTACGTGATGCATCAAACCACGCATTGTGTGAGCAAAATCTGGATAGTTTTGCAAATTGCAATGAGTTGTTTGATATACTTAATTAGAGATGGACTATTCTTTTGTAATTCAAAGAAAAAATAATAGATACACATAATGATGTTGGAGAAAATTGTAATCACCAATTAGTAGGGGCGCAACTGGTATGGCTTTAAATGAGATTAATTCTCAAGCAGAAGAGATAGAGATTAATTCTCAAGCCAAGATGTAATGAGTTGTTTGTTCATGAAGTATTTTCAAATTAAAATGAGCTGTTGTCAATGATTAATTAGATAAGAACTACATTGTGTATGATGTTCATATTCCTTAGTCTAAATTTGCTAACACATATTTATTGTGTACGAAATGTGGATGCCTTAAACAATTTGTTTTCGTTGACGTAAAACTCAATATTACAGTTTTAAGTTTTAACGACCTTATCTTTCCACACGCACACCACGGCAACTCAATTAAATTCGAGCTCAATACATTTTTCTTTCTTCAACACATCTTCGCGCCAAACAACAATGGTGTCTCTGATATCTACATCTTCCATTCAATCTTCTCTTCTTTCTCTCTCTTCATTCCCAAAACTCAAAACTTCAAAACCAACTCACAACACTCTCCTTCTTAGAAAACCCACTTCAAGCCCCCCTCTTCGTTTCCAGTTTCACCAACCCAACAGCTTGTTTGGGTTTCCAAGTGGTGGGAAACAACCCCTTTGTGTTTGTTTCTGTAGTCCTAAAGATAATCTTGAAGGGAAGGTATGTTTTCATTACTGATTGAAAATTCATTGTACTTTGAGTTTGTCTTTGTGTGTGCAATATGGAATCTTTATACTTAAGTTTGCATGTGAGTTTCTGTATATGGTGTGCTTTATAAGTTCTTTTGTTAATTGAGTTATTTTAGTTTAGTTCCTATAAGGATTCAATTCCAAATGTGATTAAATTAGAGTTCTAAGATGAATGAAAGGGTGGGTTTTCTGTAGCAACATTGCAAAGAAGAAACGTAGGCTGAGAAGGCCTACATTACACAATCCTAAAAAACCAAAGATTATAATTGATCACCTTTATATCGAGGAACATAACACAGTTACAGAAAATACTTCGTAGACTCCTTATAGGCAACCATTATGTTAGGATGAAATATATAACCAGCCGGTGTATATAATGGATCAGATTAGGTCATAATTTAATCTATTTTCTGCACTCTTTTAGGAAACTGGACTGGACTGGCCAATCCTCAAGCGATGGGATGTGCCTTGGAATTGGCAAACATTGAGCCTCACCTTTTTTGCATGTGGAATAAGGTGCCTTTCTTATTTTTGCAAAATTTCCTTTCAAAGCACACCAGTATAGTTGATCTCTGATAGATTACTTACCTTGTTCATGGTTATCTGTTGTTCTGTTATTGAAAAAAGATATTACTGTAGCAAGTAAATCCGGGTGAAATTTTATAAAAATGACAGTAAGTTATTGTTGGGGCATTATCATGTTGCCGAAGTTTTCAGGCATAGCATCGATTTTACTATATTTCATCTTCTTGTCCACATTTCTGTTTAGAAAATCAGGTTATCCCTCATATTTTTCATTTCTGTCCGTCCTCTTTTTCATTTGTTTGAAATAACCTTAATTGAAATTGGAGCATCCAACTCAGAACCACTTAGCAGTGAGTGGAGCAGCTCCAAGGTCTTGTATATTATCATGCAAGGCTTTAGAGGCTCGATATGGGGCAATATATCTCGATAAACTCCTTGCATACAGGCGTAACATGACCTTGTCCAATTGCCAATTTCTCCATAAGCTCGAACTTATGTATAGTGGAAAATTCTATGAATATGAGAGGAGGCTCGGAGAGAGAACATAGGTGGGGCACAACTAAATTGGGGTGGAATAATATCAACAAACCTAAACAGATTCACGTGGAGCACATGGGCCATTGGACAAACACAATAGCCTGCTTTGATACTGTCTTATTTTTTCTTCAAATCAAAACCAACTGGCAGTGAGTACAGTGGCCCCAGGATCTTATATATTATTACGCATGGCTCTAAATGCCCGTTTTTGGACTAAACATATCACAACGAAATTTACTGTCAATCTTAAAGTGAAGCTAATATGTGCCCAGGCAGTTTTGTTTTGACAGGACTGGTAGAAACAGCTGCTGTATCATATTTTGGGTTGCAGATTGGTGACTTGAGTCTAGATGAGAAGGCTGAACTACTCTTTTTGAACCAGACGTATGAATCTCTTTCCTTTGTGCATTCTTAAGTTTTCAAACAAAATTGTTAATCTCTATATGAGGAAGTTTGAGGCACCTTCATAGACTGTGACGCAATCTAACCTAGAGCACGTGATAGACATGGCACCGCAAGTAAGAGATGATGGCCTATCTTAATCATCAGATTGATATATCACTAGACCATATTTCATTTTTTAATATCCTAGATGCAAAGTTGAGTTAGTGTATGTGTAGGATGAAAATCATAAAAATTACCCATCTTTGAGGCCTTGAGAGAACAAGCATTTTCTATGCCATTGATCTGTCTTTTCGGTCTCAAGACTGTTACACCAGATATTCTCTGTACTTCTTCGTTCTATTTTTTTGGTATCTGCAACCAAACAGAGCTGTAACATCTTTTTGTACTGGCTCCATTTGTTTTTTTCTGCAGCATTGCCACTGCGGCTGTGCTTGGAGTTATATTTGGTATCACCAACAAGTTTCAGCCTCGTCCAGATGACATCTTTCGTTATGGTACGTAAGTGAATCTGTTATTTTATATTATTTGATTTGTTAAGTGCATACTGACTAACAATTAGCCATTACCCTTTTCCATGAAATCATGTATTAAAATGGGTAGTTATGGTTATTCATATCAACGGAATAACTTCTGGTCGAGTAGGTATTGAAAAAAAAAATGAGAGAAAAAAATAACTTCCATAATTTCCACAATTGTAACTGGACTCTGAGGTATACTCTTATGTCTCGGCCCTTGCTGGTGTTGGTGTCAAAAATCCAAAATTTGAGTTTAGTATATTTTAACAAAAGCTTTTCTTCTTTCAATAGAGAGATTTATTCATTTCACGTGGTGGAAATTGTTTCAGACGTCAAGGAACCTTTCAATCTACAGGACGGGTGGTTTTTATGGTCAGGAGTTGGACTTGTTGGTGCACTAGCTGCGATTGCTTTGCTAGGAGCTTCATTGGCCCTGTTTAGTGGAGAGACCCCGCAAAGAGAGGTCATATTACCTACCATCATCTTAGGAGCTTTTGAGATCGTCATATAAAATATAATGCATTACTTAGGCAGTTGCTGGAGATTCCATTTCTTATCTGACTCTGCAATGTTATCTTCTATGGTGTGATGATTTGTATCTCTTTGTGAGGTATAGAGCAGATGGGCACCACAAAGTGATGAGACTATGAGAGGCTCCTCATCACTATTGTTCTCTAGCTGGACTTTTTGTTCATTTCATAACTAACAAAGAATTTCGAATAAAGCAGAGAAGAATACTTTCAGAATTAGATAAATTATAGAATTCCTATGTATTGTTCTTGTTTCCACCTGGACTTCTGTTGTATGTTTTCCCATTATATTGATTTATTGATAGAATTGCTAGTACACAGATCATCAGATTATTTATCTTAAAAAGACCAGTAATTCCTTTTCTTTTTAAACAATATGATTAGGACCAAGCCCCTAACTTCATCAGCTAAAGAAAACAATAACAATGCTTGTACATATTGATGTGCCGTCAAGCTTTGCTTTGATCACAAAAAAATAGCAATCAAAAGTGAATGATTAGGTTAAAAGCTACAACAACTATACAGTGATGCTGGGAAGAGCACATGGTCATCTAGTTGGCCAATTGCTTGGCTCCACACTTAGTGAAGAAGTGAAGTACCATCTGTGCGCAGTATCTTACTTATGGAGGACTGTCATGTCAGCTTGAAATGCATGAAAAGGAGTGGTTATGTTGCTATCTTTCTCTTCTATTATTATTCAAATGTTATCTACTGCTTAGCGCTAATGGTGTAGTCATCTTGTGACCGACAATTTGATATTAATTTGTCTGAAACTACTATTTTTAGATATGAGTATTTGATATGTTTCAGTGTATTTTTTCCCCCCAGACTGATGCTCTGGTTCGCTTGCTTCCTCTGATTGGTTCGTCAGGTATCAGGTAATGCATCGGAAAGCATAGTGATTCGTCCTTGTCACCTTGGCAAATTGCTAACAATCTTGACAAATGTTTTAATGTACTTACTGCTTTTATTATGATGCCTATAGAATAGGAAGGTCTAATGGTCTTTTCAATTCCTTTCTTATTTTGGGCACAGCACTGCCTGTCTAGTATGCATCACAGGTGTGTTGGCACCACTGCTCGAGGAGACCGTCTTTCGAGGGTTTCTGATGGTGTCCCTTACTAAATGGTAAAACTCCTTTTCACCACTGCCAGTGTGTAACTTATGTTGTGTTGCAGATTTGTTCTCAGTAGCCTTTGTTGGTGCGTGTTCTCTACATGTTTTTCCTTATTGTACTTCCGTATTGTAGATAACTCATCCTACTACTCCTATCATATTGAATTTTTGTACAACATTCCACCTTTGTGGATAAAAAATGAAAGAAAAATGTAAGATGCGGAAACTGTTTTCTTTTCCTTCACATAATGCACAGGAATGATGGACACTGCTAGTAATTTATGTCAATTCTAATTGACAAGCTACAACTTAGCGGCAGATTTGACCGGTATTTTCTGCAAAAAACTTATTCTAGACATGTATTCATGCTTTCTTCGTTCTTTGCAGGGTTCCTACTCCAGTGTCTGTTCTTATTAGTGCTGCTGTATTTGCTCTTGCTCATTTCACACCTGGAGAATTTCCCCAACTCTTTGTGCTAGGTAATACTTATTTTCTATTTTATAGTTTGTGGCCATCGGATACAACACATAAACCATGGAACATGTCTGTTGTTGTATGATAAATTGTTAAGTATGAACATATGACATGTATGTACTCCAAAAAAGTGTCTGATTTTTTTCTTTTTTTTTTGCTCGGTAAAAAGTGATATTTCATTAATAAAGGAAAAGTAGGATGAGAAGGCCTACATTACAAGAGAAAACCCGAAAAATAAATATTTACAAGCAATGAAAGAAAACATAAGAAGCAAAAAACAAAAAACCCCAAACCTGCACCGTCACCCTATGTCTAAAAACATAAGACAATCACAATTCTCATCTAGCAACAAAAGACTCAAAGAAACAAACCTCTAAACTCTTTGAAGACTTTAGACCACCGAAATAACAAAGCTTTTATCAAGAGAATTGTCTTCTTAAGCGAAATAGAGATACCATCAAAGTGACGACGGTTTCGCTCTAGCCAGATACCCCACATGATCGCAAAAGGTAATAAGCTCCACATGCGATTTCCAGAAGAAGAAAAAAGACTATGACTCCAACTTTTAAGCAAATCCAATACCCGGCCCGGGCATACCCAAACCATTCCAGACTCTAAAAGAAAAGCAGACTATATTTTCCAAGAAAAAGGACACCAAAGAAGTACATAATTCACATACTCACCATCTTTTCCACACAACTGACAATAATTGACCATACACATTTTACGACACCTGAGGTTATCAATGGTAAGGATGCGTTCCAAGGAAGCACACCATGCAAAGAAAACAATCTTGGAGGGAATTTTGGATTTTCAAATTACAGTTCCAGGGAATTCAAGAATGGGGCTAGGACTATTAGAATTAGACAACCAAGAAATGATAGAAAAATAAAAAGACTTAACCGAGAAGATACCTTTATTGTTGGGACACCACGCTCTCTTCTCACCATTTTGTGCATTCGGGATAGTCACATCAAGCCTTGCCATCAATGAAGCTAGGTCTCCAATTTCCCAATCATTCAAAGCCCTGTGCAGTCCAAAATTTCAAGATATGCCTCCTTTGGATCTAACCATACAATAAAAAATGGGTTTCCCTTTGAAACTGGATATACC
Source organism: Coptis chinensis (assembly GCF_015680905.1). NCBI lineage: Eukaryota > Viridiplantae > Streptophyta > Magnoliopsida > Ranunculales > Ranunculaceae > Coptis > Coptis chinensis. The sequence continues at coordinate 16,938,040 of NC_141456.1, read as the reverse complement.
AAACCACAAAGGAAAAGCAGAGGCTAAAGCCCCACCACCTGTCCAATGATCCTCCGAAAAATGAATCCCATCTCCTCCTGTTGCAAAACTATATCGAATACCTCTTAAGAACAAAGGGGACACCTTAAGAATTGTCCTCCACACTCCACACCCATAAGGTATGGAAACCGGACTACTCTCCCACCCAAAATGCTCCTCCCCAAACCGAGACACAACCACCTTCCTCCAAAGACTATTTCTCTCTTCTCCAAAACGCTATAACCACTCACCCAAAAATGCTTGGTTGAACGCTACCATATTACGCAAACCCAAACCCAAACCACCAACGTTTTTACCCAAAAATCTCTCACCTCACCAAATGATTATCTATGTTACTCGGAATCATCCCATAAAAAATTCATAATAATGCTCTCAATCCTATTAGCAACACTCTTGGGAATGACAAAAAAAGACAAAGTATACTGGAAGAGAGGACAAAATACTCTTAATCAAAGACCAAACGACCCCCTTTCGAGAGTATCATCCAAATTGTGTATGTAAGCTATTATCTAGTCACGTCTCAAACTAAATCCTTAAGAAGCTAGAGTAGAATGAATGATAGAAAATCTTTCTGCTTAAGATTTGTCATCTCTTGGAGGTCGAAGAGGTGAACCTCGGTCTCTCTGCCACTCAGAGCACACTGACCTACTGACCTTATTAACTTTCTTTTGTAATAATGCTCAAAGTTTCATTACTGATGCAGGGACGGCATTAGGATTTTCTTATTCTCAAACTAGGAATCTTCTTACACCTATCACAATACATGCACTCTGGAATTCCGGGGTTATCTTGTTTCTCACGTTTCTTCAGGTAAAACAATCATATCTATTTCACAATATTAACTTTGTTCATGTGCTCTTGTTGGTGTCACCACAGAATTGGCATGCTGGTATGAGATCTCCGAGAAACATATTATTGCAAACAGTTTCTTTTCAGTTCCATTTCCGTTCTTTTCCCTAGGGAAAGGACAAGGAAACACACGCTTTTAACTTGTTTTCCACAGTGTTGTCTGCCCATGAATCCGACCATTACTTGAATGGCTCCATTAGCCGTGCAAGTGTTTGACTGTATATTTATACTTGGGTAGCAACAATTGTAGAAGTCACCTTGTAGAATCTAATTTGAATCTAGTAGTTCAGTAGAGTTCCTAAATCTACTTTTAGTATCAAGAGACCATGATTAACATCTGCACTTCAACTGCAGCTTCAAGGATATGATATCAGGGAACTGTTACAAGCATCTTGAAGCAGGTTTCAGTTTTTGGTAGCACTTTGTGTAAAATGTTGAATTAGGTAATATGTATTATTTAGATCATTGACTATAGGGTGCATGCTACATCTTTTAATTTCCACGGTGATGTAGCTACGGGATTTTTGTTGTTATTTTGCCATTACGAAATTTATAAATAATGCAGCTGCTGTTTATCAATAATTATAGGGAAAAAAGATGTGACACAATAATACAATATAGATGAGTTATTTCACATTGAAATTCTAGTTTCACGTCTTCCTGTTCCGAAAGACATTATTGAAAGATCCTAGCAAATTAAATAATTGTAATCCGATGACATTACTAGAAAATTTTCATCTTTTAATCAGAATCAATACTATCATATAACCCAAACTGAAATGATCTTGCAAACTGCTGTTAACCCTCTAGGCGTGTTTTCATTCTGTTGTTCCGGAATTATAATTCAATGGGTATTTTGGGACTTCAGAGCTAAAACATATATAGAAAAAAATGTGACAGGATTATCTACTCAGAAGAACAGTCCCCCCGATCCTGCATTTTATATGGGTGACAATTGATTTGTAAGATATTTTTTTATACTAGACTAGTTGACCACCAAGGAGCTAAGTAACTAGTTTGGGTTATTTTTCAGTAAATGGTGCGTGTATTTCTAGATTCAGGACAGCTTGACGCCTAACGACACTGTTGTCTTATACTCTGTTTGATATGCTAGCCACCCCTTACATGCCTAAGTAAATAAACTATTCAAATTATTTTTGTTGTTGCCAATTTCCTTTTCAAGATTCATTTAAATGTTATTACACCATCTGAGAAATTTAAAAATAGTTCATAAGTTTGTTTTTGTGTTGTCCTTTGCACTTTGCTTCTGGACTAAAAAAATAATAGGAATCTTAAGTTTCAAAATCATAATTGATACAAGGCCTGTCTTTATCATGAATTTGTATTCCTTCATTAATCTCCTCCAATGAAAAAGAGAAAGTGAAACTGAAGAGGAAAATCAAGAAAACCTAATAATTTAAGTTAAGAACAAAAAACCAGTCATTATTGAACTAATTTTTTTTTTTTATAATAGCTCAAGATTGCTACTCGGTGATGGAGTGCTCTTGTGTCATTACATGCTCACGAAGATAGGTTTTAAACAGTAACTTATCATGGACGTAATGAAACCAAACTTTGGTTATAAAAATCACAAGATAGTGAATGAAAGTAGCTGTCGGTAGATTGCTCTGATATATTTAACAGTTGAGTGAATTGAAAGCATGATGTTGTACTATTTTGGGAGAGCTTCAGGGCCCCAAGTCCCTAACTAGAATTCAAAAATCCAATGACACTTAAGTTTTATGTTTAACTAATACATGCTGTTAATGTAGACTCCTACATTGGTAGCACGACTTTTCTCAATTGTAAGTGTTCACATAATGGTAACAACCAAGTATGGAGGTAAACAGGGGCGGATCCAAGATTGCCACTCAAAGGGGCTGCTACAACTAACATACACCACAAATATTCAGGATTGCCACTCAATGGGGGCTGCTACAACTAATATACACTACAAATATTTTTTTGAGAGAATTATATACACTATTATAACCATAGCTAGTAATTCACCGAATTATTCACGAATTATTTGCGAATTATAAGGTTTGGCGAATAAAACGAATAATTCGGCGAATTTTTGAATAATACGGTTTAATTCGCGAATTGGTTGGGTCGGGCTTATAATTGCCGAATTATTCGCAAATTATTCACGAATTATAAGGTTTGGTGAATAAAATGACATTTGTATTATTTTTTCATGAATAAAATTGTAAAAATAAAATTAAAAACGTTATATACTTATATATCAAAATTTTAAATGTAAAATATATAGCCGAATTTTAAAAAAATATATTAAGTATTATACCCGTTTTAAAACACGTTATATCGTATTTTTACCGTTAGCGTTTTATTGGACTGAATATTTAAAAGTATTATTGTTGAAAATTTCGAATCTTAGGCGAATAATTGAAGTACCGAACTTTTGCCGTCCACAAATTTACTAGCTATGATTATAACTAGTATTTTTTTTTTCGACGGAAAAATTGGGTGTGTTGCAGCACACCCCCGCCCCTGGAGGTAAAAATAATGATTCTTAAATCAATTACATAATAAGTTTATAGACAGGCGACTGTTTGCTGTCCACAAGACCTCAACTTAGTGGCTGCCCAAAAAAACTGTGTTACTGCCCAAAAATTGATTTAACCAATACAAATGTGTTGTTTGTGGACAAATTTGTCCACAGACTCAATCAACTATGGTGCTTACGTCAATATGACACTACGAATGATTTATGGTTAACGTACCATTAATGTCTAAGAATGGGGACCTAACTTCCTAATGAGTCTCACGTATGGCCACAATTCCAGAGTCAAAAATATCGGCCAATATATCAATATATTGGTGATATATTTCAGTTTTTGAGGTACATGATATGGAGATATTAAGATATTTTGGATAGATATATTGATATAATTTCAAACTAATATATATCGGGTTTTCTAATATATCGATATATATCGACCAATATATATATGATAGATTCAATATATATTGTTGACTTTGTTGATTTTGACCGATATTTGACCGTCTTTGACCGATTTTTTAATTAAAATCTATGAATTTTCCAATATATATTGATATATCCGATATATTTCGGTATATATATTGAATCTATTGGATATATCGACTTATCCAAAAAAAATTGACTAATCAACAAAAAGATATATATCAACCGATATATCGATATATTTTGGTTTTTGACCCCTCCCATTTGATATATCGACTGAAATGGAAATATTGTCACAATCCAACCATGCTTCTGCTATCCCTAAAACCTGCTGTAGAATAAAATACTAAAAATAATGCCTATTCAAATTAAGAGTTGTTCACTTAGGCTCAGTCTTTTGTCCTCGGCTTTGATCTTCAAATTCATCAGGACCTAAACTGTCCTGTAGTAGGGTTGTCTAAACTCTAAACTGTTAAACAACTAAAGAGTTGCATACTTGCATTGAGTGAGATTTCAAGCTAAAATATTGGCTTGGGGTACTTGACTAAATATTGGTGTTGGGTAAAGTGGTAAACTAGTTGACCAGAAAAGGCTAAATGATACTCAATATAAGATGATTATATAATTAGAAGATTCAGTTAAAACCTACTATACCGCGTTATACTGAAAACAAGAATTATCCGAACCATGTATAGTGGGATCATTATGGATATGTTACTGTAGAAACATGATTATGAAGTGTTTAATGTTCACATAGAAAGAGGCAGGAAACTTAGTTTAGAAGTCCGATCAAAAATTTTAACTTAAAATGTACTCATGGATCTCAAGCTCTAGGTCAGAAAACAGACAATAAAGTTTTAAAACTAGAGTTTGATTTGGGGAATTTCACTAGATTTGGAGTTCCAACTTAGGGTTTTGACAGAGGATCTCCACCATTTACTAACTACTACTTCACTTGTTGTTGATCTGGTAGACATGGTTAGCAAACTCAAGTAATGGAAATTAGTTAAATATGATAAAGGGCATTAGAGGAATGTAGACTTTACAATTTTACCAATAAGAAGAAAATGAGGAAACCCATACTAGTGTTATTGCATATATTTCAATGCCTAAAGTTCTAGGATAATTAACCTATGCAATCTTTTCTCTGCCCAAAACACCACTAGAACTTTTCAGTCTATCTTTCAGGAGCACACATGAGGTTATAGGTGTTGGGAGATTTCACTAGAAAGTCACACCTCAATCTAGCTACTTTCTATCCCAAATGATTTCAACTTGGAGATCACACCAAGAAAATCACCCACCCAAGACTTTGGTAGTTATCACAACAAACTCAAACAAGCAAAGCCACTAATTTATCATTACCCATAACAAGCAAACAATAAATAAGGAAGTAAATATGCAAAGAGACACAAAGATTTAGGTGGTTCGGTAAATGTTACCTACATCCACACAAGAGCCGAGTTTCCTTTATAGCAAAGATTGGAGAGTTTACAAGAGATATCAAGAATCAAGAACAAAAGGCCTCACTCAAACCCTAGCTCAATAGAGCTCCCACAATACCTAAGAAATGAATCTCTCAAAAGTTATCTCAACCCTAACCATAAGTTTCTTTTATATAGGTGGGGAGAAAATTTCGCGGAGAAAATGGGTTTGGTTATTGAAATTTCGACAAACCTGTCAAAATTTCATAATATTTCGATCAAGGCAATTTTGGTCGGTTCACTGGGCCATCCAAACTTCTTTTCGGTCGGTTCAATTTGGGCCATCCAAACTTCTCAAGGTTGGTCACATCGGCCGACCGAAAACAGGAAGGAAGAAATGTGCATGGATCTCGGTTGGTTCTCTGGGTCGTCCAAACTTCTTTCGGTCGGTTCACTGGGCCATCCAAACTTCTCAAGGTTGGTCACATCAGCCGACTTGAAGCGAGTGAAAAAACTACACAAAAGTGGGGACGATCTCGCCGGGGCGTCAAGAGTGAAAAAAGCGGCTTAATCCGGCCCATCTATGTTTCACAATTGTTAGTTCCTCGCTACCATCACCGGAGCAAAGCTCGACGGTTCCACAAACCCAACAATCTCCCACTTGGAACCTGTCGAGATTCTACAAGCACATCACATCTCAATTGTAACAACTCCATCCAAATCCAATTTACTAATGAAACACTCGGCTCATCCAACATGGTCTTCAAGCAAGAAAACCCACCGAAGTTGAACACTTCAACTTCGTCTTCACAACACCCCTACCATGACATAGACATGTCTCCGTGATACTCCATGAATAATACAATATCCATTTCACCGCTTCCCAATGATGTTTGCCAAGGTTAGCCATAAACCTCCAAGCAACTCCCACTGCATGGGATATATCTAGGTGCGTGCAAACCATGTACCACCGCCTAGGGGTTTGTCGGGAACCATGCAAGCTTGCACACCATATTCTCTATATCCTTCCGTAGGAAACCCAACAGTTGTCGCGTGTAAATCTCCTCAACATGGTCACAATGGAGGTGAGCAGTTTTCACATTTAACTGCTTAAGATTTAAACCTTCCGCTACAACAATACTAAACACTGACTGAAAAGTATTTGGGGAGAATATCATTGCCAAATATTTCTTGGAACCATCATGTTCCTCCTTGACTCGATACACCCATTTGCTCTGTAGAGTCATGTCCTTGGGTACTTTGGCCAACTCCCAAGTGACACTAAAGACGAGGGACTTCGTCTCATCATGCATAACAAGCTCCCACTCGCTAGCATCACCAACCTCCAATGCCGCATCATAGCAATGAGGTTCACCATCATCAGTAAATAAATAGGTGGAGAGAGGATACTTCATGCTCGGTACAGTTTGCCTGGATAACCTCCTTAGTGCACGAGGTGGAGATGGACTTGGTGGCGTAGTCTCTTCACCCGAGTCACTACTATCATCATCTGACTGTGGAACTTCCACAACACCACGACTCATATAAGAGCCTTCCAACTCAACATACTCAGTGTCACTATCTCAGAATCGGCTCCACGGCCGCTTCTTTTTACGTCCTTGTACAAAACCATCTCATTTGAACAAGGCATTTCTACTTCGAATAATTTTCCGGTTTTGGTCATCCCAAAAATGATAACCAAGATCATCATCGCCATATCCAATGAAGGTACACTTGACATCAAGCTTACTCCTAGCTTGGTCACTAGTGTGCACATAGGACTCACACCCAAACACTCTCAAATGGGAAAGGTTCACATCCTTCCCACTCCACACTTCCTCACGGAATCCACGAAATCCAAAGGTACCGACGGTCCTCGGTTGATCGGGTAAGGCTGGCGTGCTAACTCTCTCGCCCCGAAGGCGGGCAAGCTCGCTAGTGTCGATACACCTAGCCCTATATGTCATGTTCTAATCATCCGCTTTGCGACCCCATTCTCTGAAGTGTCCCTCGCAAAGTCTTTTCCATCTTGATGCCCTTTGTTAGCACAATACTTCTCAAAACCTGAATCAACATACTCTCCATAATTATCGGATCTGGAAACTTCTTCACCTTGAAGCATGTCTCATTCTCAACCATGGCCTTCCACGTCTTGAACACTTCCAATACCTCGGACTTGTGTCTCAAGAAATAGACCCACACCTTCCTAGTATGGTCATCAATGAAAAGTCACAAAATATAACTTTCCGCCAAGTGAAGAGACATTAGTCGCCCCCGGACATCTGTATGAATCAACTCAAGCTTCCTAGCTTTCGGAGTTCGACCCATCTCCACGAAAACTCACCCTTCTCTGCTTTTCAAACATGCAATTCTCACATAAGTCAAAGTCCGTTGACTCTAACGGGAGTTTACCAGTGGAGTGAAGGACTTGCATTCCTTTCTCACTCATGTGACCAAGTCTGCGGTGCCAAACATTTGGATCCTCTTTGCCATTTGCCACGGCATTCGACCCACACCCGTGTGCGGTCATGTAGAGAGTACCATCCTTGTCGCCTTTAGCGACTATTAGAGAACCCTTAGAGATTTTCCAAGTATCCTTCGTGAAGATTGTAACAAATCCTTCACTAGCCAATTGACCCACTGAAATCAAATTCTTCCTCAAATCCGGAACGTGTCGAACATCCCTTAATAACCATGTCCTATCTTTCAACATGACACGGACATCACCTTTGCCAACAATGGCACAAGATTGGTCATCACCAAGAAAGACCTTTCCAAGGTCACCTTTGGTGTAGTTCACAAAGAACTCTCGATTTGAGGTCACATGGAATGATGCGCCGGAATCTAAAACCCAAGACTCCTTATTGTTCTCCATCGAACATATCAAAGCATCATCTTCCACTTCAACTACATTAGCTTCTTGATTCTTCTTGTAGTTGTTATTCCTTGGTGTTTGGCATCGGTTACTATAGTGGCCAGGCAAACCACAATTGTAACATATAATGATACTATCATCTCTAGGCTCATCACTAGGGGCATGAGAGTTCATTCTCCCCCTTCTATTTCTCGGTCTACCACGACCCTTGTGCATGTGCATCCCTTCGCTCTCGGTACTCAAAGCCGAACCCGATGTCGAGGCCCCATCCGAACTCCTTGAATTTCCTCCGCTAGTATCATACTAACCACATCGTCAAATTTCAACTTATTCATTCCCGCTGAGCCACTAATAGCCGCAACCGTAGCCTTCCAACTTGGAGGCATTTGTCCTATTATCGCCAACGCTCTCACTTCATCACTAAATGTAATCTCAACCGACTCCAATTGGTCTTTCGTTTGGTTGAATTCATTTAAGTGGTCCTGAAGGAATCATTCTCCGACATTCTCATGGAGAAGAGCTTGGTAATCAAATAGACTTTGTTCGCGGCCGAAGGTTGCTCATACATGCACGTTAGTGCCTTCATGAGAGACGCCGCCGTCTTCTCATTTTTTATATTGAAGGCCACTGACTTCGAGAGACTCAATCGGATTGTCGCCAATGCTTTTCTATCTAGCAAATCCCATTCACTTTGCTCGCAACTCGCTGGCTTCTCTCCCATCAAAGGTTCATACAGATCCTTTTGATAGAGTATGTCCTCAATTTGCATCCTCCAATAGCCGAAGTTTGTACCATCAAACTTCTCTATTTTGTAGCTTCCTTTGTCGGTCGTCATGACTTCCACTTGAACCAATACAACGGTGGAGACTCTCTCAGAGGAATTTCTTCAAACACCTAGCTCTCAATGCTAAAGGTGGAGTCTTTCCTCACACACCTTGTTCCAATGATTCAAAACCGTGCTCTGATACCACTTGTTGGGAGATTTCACTAGAAAGTCACACCTCAATCTAGCTACTTTCTATCCCAAATGATTTCAACTTGGAGATCACACCAAGAAAATCACCCACCCAAGACTTTGGTAGTTATCACAACAAACTCAAACAAGCAAAGCCACTAATTTATCATTACCCATAACAAGCAAACAATAAATAAGGAAGTAAATATGCAAAGAGACACAAAGATTTAGGTGGTTCGGTAAATGTTACCTACATCCACACAAGAGCCGAGTTTCCTTTATAGCAAAGATTGGAGAGTTTACAAGAGATATCAAGAATCAAGAACAAAAGGCCTCACTCAAACCCTAGCTCAATAGAGCTCCCACAATACCCAAGAAATGAATCTCTCAAAAGTTATCTCAACCCTAACCATAAGTTTCTTTATATAGGTGGGGAGAAAATTTCGTAAGAAAATGGGTTTGGTTATTGAAATTTCGACAAACCTGTCAAAATTTCATAATATTTCGTCAAGGCAATTTTGGTCGGTTCACTGGGCCATCCAAACTTCTTTTCGGTCGGTTCACGGGCCATCCAAACTTCTCAAGGTTGGTCACATCAGCCGACGAAACAGGAAGGAAGAAATGTGCATGGATCTCGGTTGGTTCTCTTGGGCGTCCAAACTTCTTTTCGGTGGAGTTCACGGGCCATCCAAACTTCTCAAGGTTGGTCACATCAGGCCGACTTCGAAACAGGAGTGAAAAAAACTACACAAAAGTGGGACAGTGCTGACGGGCCGTCCAAGAGTGAAAAAACTGGCTTAATCCAGCCATCTATGTTTCACAATTGTTAGTTCCTCGCTACCATCACCGGAGCAAAGCTCGACGGTTCCACAAACCCAACAATAGGATCCACTGTCGCATGTCGGATAATATGAGTTGCCCTCAAGTCAAAGTTGATCACTTGATCCCTGTGGTCTCAAAAAGGGATATATGATCAGTTCAATTATTCTAAATGACATATTCTTGAACATATGCACCAATTCATTTGGTTCCTACTTTATCCGGCCTATTGATCATTGTTGGTAATGAATTTTAGGCCTTTATATTTTTTTGGACATTAATAACTCATCCTGTTGTTAACACAAAGTCATAAAGAGACACTTGCTTTAAGTTAATTTCAATAATATTTTAAGAGTGCTTTTTCATTTTCTTCATTGTTAATCTTTTTTTTTCAAGGTATCTAGTGAGTGTTAAATTGCCAATTTCTCTATAAGTTTAAACTTATGTGAAATGTCAATTCTATTAATATATTAGAATAGACTCGGGAAAACTCATATATATCAACAGTGAGAACTGCGAGGTTCAACAATTTCTGGTTCAACAAGATATACTATTCAAAATATTATTCAGTCTAATCCAATAGTAGTACTAATAATAATATTAATAACAATAACAAAACACTGATGAGTGATGATGTTATAGGGTGGTGGTTATCAAAAAAAAAAGTGATGACGCTCATGAAGTCAATATGCCAACGCAATCAGTGAATAAGTGTATGTATAGTTGTGGAAAAAGCTCAGTATCTTTCGTTTAATCAGAGAGGACATAGTGCACTGCACACAGAAAGAAAACAAGAAATAAGTTGAAAGTTTGAAACCCAGGAGGCAAAGAGCTAGTTTCTAAGCAGCAAGGACATAATAGTCATTAAGCTCTGGCGGTGTATTTGCTTCCAAAAGAGGTTGAGAGTTGAGAGGCCTCGTTCATGCCTTCAGGGGGTCATGTGGTTGTTTACACCTTTACTGTCTACTTATTTAAGGTAAGTGGGTCACTCTAGGAATCTGCAAAAGATCTAAAATATTATATTCTGACAGGTCAGATATAGTAATTTGATTGGGAAGAATGAAGAATAGAAGCTTTGAGGAAGAATAGAAATTTTGGATCCTGAGTAACTAATACAATATCTAAAAAAAGAATAGAAGGGTCTATGCGGAATTTACAGAGAATCTTATGTATTGAATATAGATTTCAGCTCTTGCATTGGAGTTTGGCTCACCCCACGTTTACATAAAACAATTCAACAAAAGATGATTAAAATAGTGTTACATTGGAAGCTTGCTTTGTCTTGATATGCCAAAGATAGAGGTGAAGTTCAATGATAAGTGTGAAAACAATTTGATTTGAATATCCCAATAACTGCCCAGTTTGTAGTCTCTTGAGATCCTACACTTTGGATTTAAACAACACCTCAAATGGCTTCAAGAAGGCAAGTGAAGAAGTAAGAACTTCTATTTCAAACCTTTTGACTTGGGTTTCTTGGTAGTTGTTCTGAAGAGCTTAGCTTGAGTTTCTACCCGAGTCACCGCGATACTCGCAGAAACACGCTCTTCATTGTTACAGTCACCCCAAAAAGACGGCCGAAGCTTCGGAACCAGACCCTTTTATAGGAAGCATATAATGGCTTTGAACCAAGTGAATTGAAGTACTGTGAACTGAACTGAACTGAGTTTCTTGAGTTCACGTTATAGGCTATAGTCACAACTTTGAGATTTTATACTAATAGACGGACAGTTTTCGAGACCTCCACTTGTGTGTCTTTGTCTAATTTCTCAGAAGCTCTTCTTTAATAGTAGTCTACTTCAGGAATTTCTCATCCCTAGTAGTTGAGGTTCAGTTTCAGTTTCTGTTTCATTTCTCTTTCTCTTCTCAGTTTCGAGGAACTAGTTCTAAGGGAGGAGAGTAAAAAGAGTCATGGATGAGAAAAATGACTTTGAGAAGGTAGATGAAGTTATGCTTCCTGGTTTCCGATTTCATCCAACCGACGAGGAACTTGTTGGTTTCTATTTAAAGAGGAAGATTCAGCATCGGTCTCTACCTATCGAGCTAATTAAGCAACTGGATATATACAAACACGATCCATGGGATCTTCCAAGTAAGCAAGTTCACCTTCACTGCATCATTTCATTTTATTTGCTCCTTTTGTAAGACTAAACAGTTAGAAACATGTCTTATCAACGTAAAAACAGTTTTACTATCTATTCTGGTAAAAGCATATATGATAAGGGAAGAAAGACAACTAACTAACTGTTTCTTTCGTTGGAGTGAAGTGGCAAACTTAGTAACAAGTTCCTCCTTGTCTGAGATGTTTAGAGAATCTTGCTGCTTATAGACAAACAAAAATCTTAAGCGCAAATGCATAATACTATTCATCATGACGCAATTCAAAAATATAAGTATTATTTGAAGTAAACTTTTTTTCAACTTCATTTTCTATGTTTTGTTTTCTAGTTTTTGATAATTTAATATGGATTTTGAAACAAGTTGACTTCATTGGCTACCTGTTTCCCATCTTCGTTGTGAACTTAACTAATCATATTCTACCTCATCTGTGCAAGAAGAGCTGGCAACTACCGGGGAGAAAGAGTGGTATTTCTACTGCCCAAGGGACCGCAAGTATCGAAACAGTGCGAGACCTAACAGAGTAACTGGAGCTGGATTTTGGAAAGCCACTGGAACTGACAGACCCATCTATTCCTCCGAAGGTAACAAGTGCATTGGCTTGAAGAAGTCTCTTGTGTTCTATAGAGGCAGAGCAGCCAAAGGGATCAAAACTGATTGGATGATGCATGAGTTTCGGCTGCCTTCAGTTACTGAGTCAACCCCACCCAAGAGGCCCATAGACAAAAGCTACCCTGCCAATGTAAGACTTGTCTCAGATATATATTATGGTATGGTATATTGATGACGAACATGAAATAACCATTTTCTTACTTTTCCCCACAGGATTCATGGGCTATATGTAGGATCTTCAAAAAAACAAACTCCATGGCACAGAGAGCTCTCTCTCACTCATGGGTCTCCTCATTCCCTGAAACAGCTGGGGCCAATGTACTTCCTCAAGGAACAGCCTGCACTCAATTTAGTTCTGGGAATATATCTTGCAATACTGAAGCCAGATCATCATTCCAGTTGTGCTGTAATAATGATTTACAACAGTCCTCTACTACTAGTACTACTTATCCTCCTATAGATGTACAATCCTACAAACCCTTTAATCCTATGTTCTCTAAGCAAAACTTAACTCCAAGTCTAAATGGAGAAATTCCTTCTGGCTTCATGTTCTCGCCGTATGATATGCAAGGACCCAGCAAATGCACAGTCGATGTCGCGTCTTTGCTTGCAAACCTATCCCCTGCCTTCGTTGGAGACAGCAGTAAATCTTCAGAGAATATAGATTTCGCAGGGACTCAACAACCGTATAACGGTTTCTCCCTGACTTCGCCACAGGAGATGCAGGGTAACGTGGGAATGGGAGAAGAAGATACATGCTTGAGGAAAAACCCAAACACATCCGACATTAACAGCAATTGGGGTGCTGTTCGATCAGTTGGGTTTCCCTTCAATCTACCTCTCGACATGCCTGATGCATGGAAACCCAATCTGCCTTGGGACTCTCCCCCATGTCCAAGCGAGTTGTCTACTAGTTATTCCACGAACAAGTGCTACACTTGATTTGATTAATGTATACTAGAATTCCTTGGTTGTTAGCCTTGAGTAAACAGGATGGAGATCATTGTGAAGCATACTGTTTACAGTAGTACTGTACAGTTCTTCTGCTATACATGTATGGTAATCAAGTAGTTCTGTCAACCCTCAGTTGTCTTTCCAATTGACGTAGTATAGTCTAAGTTTTGAAACATTAAAATTTGGAAGGTCCGTGAGCAAATACAAGAATTAAAACTGAGATGCCAGCAGACATGTGACCTAAACATGATCAGAATGCAATTTAATTCATTTTCTTTTTCGGTTGAGAAGGAGAACAATGACTGTAAGATACCAGATGGACGAAACCAACTGAATAAATATGCACTTTGGTTGGCTCCAAAAACACTATAATGTACAGCTTGAGCCATTGAAGCGTGCCGTAGTATACAAAACTAACCAAGCCTTATAGTTTCCTTAACTAAGGACATTTCATCCTTCATAGTCCTGATCTGTATTCCTTGGTATTTTTTAATCCCTTCTACCTTTCAATTTTTTAATTATTCACTTTGACTCTATTTCACTTAAATAGCTGGTTCACTTGAAGAAAGTCTCTACCAGTCTGATATTCCACGAACCTCCTTTTCTGGGTGACAGTTTATAAGAGGCAAACATTGAATCAGTCTGAAATCATTAAGCTGCTCTGATTTATGATCTAGCTCTTACATAGACTCCAACCTGGTTCTTTCTGCACCCCTACACCCTTCATCAGACTTCTGATGTTGATGACTTCGTCCCACTGACCCACATCAGCTAATATGTTTGACAAAGATATATATGCTCCAGCACCAGTAGATTCCAATTCAAAAACCCTTTTGGCTGCCAGCCTCCCTAGCTCAACATCACCATGAACTTTGCAAGAAGCGAGCAGGGCTCCCCAGACCAAAGCATCAGGTTCAATAGGCATATGAGCAATAAAATTTGCAGCCTCTTCCAGTCTGCCTGACCGACCAAGAATATCGACCATGCAGGCATAGTGCCGCGAGCCTGGCTTAATTCCATGGTATTTGGTCATTGAGTTCAAATGGGAATAGCCTTCTTCCACCAAACCGCTGTGGCTACAGGCAGATAACACCCCAACGAAAGTCACTGAATCAGGTTCTACCTCTTTTTTTCTCATAAGATCAAAGAGTCTTAGAGCCTCCATACCCTTTCCATGTTGAGCATAGCCAATGATCATTGATGTCCAGGTGAACAAGTCTGGATTCTCGATCTGATCAAACACTTTGTAAGAATCTTCAATGCTCCCGCACTTTGAGTACATTGTAATAAGTGAACTTCCTACGGAGAGGTCTGAACTTAGTCCTATTTTCACAACCGGGGTATGTAATTTCTTACCTAGGTCTGCTTTTGTCAGAGTAGCAGCTATCCCAAGAAGTGACGAAACTGTGAAGGAGTCTACATCCATTCCAGCAACCAGCATCTCATGATATAGCAAGATCGAATCTTCAACATACCCATTTTGGGCATACCCTGAAACCAATGAGGACCATGACACCTGATCTTTTCGAGGCATCAACTCAAACACTTTTCTCGCAGAAACAAGAGCCCCACACTTGGAGTACATAGCCACAAGTCCGCCACCAACAAGTGAATCACTGCCTATTCCTACATTAAGAGCATATGCATGAACTTCCTTACCTTTTTGCAAGGACTGAACAGCAGAACAAGCCATGAGAATTGCAGATAAGGTTGTCCGGTCAGGTTTCATTCCTTCAGACACCATTTCTTGGAATAAATGAAAAGCTTGATCTGCACAGCCATGCTCGGCAAAACCGGCAATCATTGAAGTCCATGAAACTTTGTCTTTGCCATGTATTTGTTCAAAAACTTCGTAAGCTTCTTCCAAACTGCCATATTTGGAATACATGGTAAAAAGAGCACTCCCAGCGGAAACATCTGAGACCAACCCAACTTTCAAGATGTAGCAGTGGATCTGTCTTCCCAGATTTATACACTCTATGATGCTTAGAACACTAGAGCTACAAAACTTATCAGGTCTTATTCCTTCCAGAATCATCCTCCGAAACGTTTCAAATGCTCTTCCAGAACTCTGGTTCTGTGCAAAACCAGATATCATAACTGCCCAGCTCTCGACATCAGTTGCAGTTCCACTCTCTCTAAAAACAACCTCAGACGAAAAAACATCTCCCATTTTTGAGTACATATTGATCAAAGAATTTATGACGGTGGAATCAGAATCAAACCCACATTTTAAAATCAAAGAATGGATTTGGATAGCTTCTTTCATCATTTGAGGTTTGGCACAAGCTGTGAGTACACTAGTTAAAGTATAATTGTTAACTTCTACACCTACTTTTCTCATTTCTTTGAAGAACTGGAGAGCAGATACAGGATCCTCCCTCTGAAGAAAAGCTGCTATGATTGCAGTCCAAGAAACAACATTATGAATCACCATAAGTGAAAATCCCTTAACAGCATCATTGATATCACCAACTTTGGCGTACATATCTACAATAGAAGTTCCGACAAAGACATCTCCTTGCAAGCCGCATTTGAGCACCCATCCATGAACTTGTTTACCCAGCTCCAATTCCCCAAGAGCAGTACAAGCAGATAAAACACTCGGATACGTATGATTATTGGGCATCAAATTTCCACACAACATTTGGCTAAAAACCTCTAGTGCAACAAAATTCTCCCTATTTATAACTGCTCCAGAAATTATAGCATTCCAACAAACAACATTCTCACACAAAACATCAGAAAACAATCTCAACCCTTCCTCAAAACAAAAACTCTTCATAAACAAATGTATCATTCCAGTCCTAACATACCCATTTGAGTAAAACCCATTCTTAATAACAAGACAATAAATCAGATTACCATACCAAATACCTCTCAAAGCTGCACAAGCAGAAAGAACACTCCCATAAGTATACTGATTAGGATCAAATCCTAAAACCCTCATTTTACAAAAAACCCTCCAAGTATCATCATACTGTGAACTCCTATTATAACCCGATATCATCACATTCCACGATATAACATTCGGTTCAGAAATTTCTTCAAACAAACGAAACGCGTAGTCCATTTTCGCCAACTTACAATACCAGTCAACAACACAGTTAGCAACAAATACATCATTTTGTAGGACACCTGCTTTTAAAGTATGTGAATGAATAATTTGGGTTTCATTGATAGTGGGCTTCTGAGGTTTAGTCTCTTCAGTGAAGAAATGATATGGATTGAAAGAATATTGATTAGTTTCATTTTGGCTTTGGAAATTTATCAGGTTTTCGAGTCGCGCGAGAGACGATAAGAATCTAAGAGATGGAAGTGAAGTTTTGGGTAGGGAGATTTGTTGGAACTTTAAAGTCTTCATTTGTTTTTAGAAGTAGAGTGAAATCATAGTGTGTTTTGAATAAATTTATGGCGCTTGTTTTGTAAACGCGCGGGAGTTCTTAACAGATACTGATATGGGCCTTTTTAGACTAAATATTGGTAAGTGGTTGGGCTGGATTGGTCAGGTGTTCAGAATAATTGAAATACTTTAGACAAATTAAAAAACATTTCGCAATTCAAACGTTGAATTCAAGATGGCCGAGTTGGTCTAAGGCGCCAGTTTCAGGTACCGGTTCGAATCCCATTCTTGACACATTCGTAATGTTATTTGCTACTATTTCTAATATTCTTTGCAATTGATTTCATTTTGGAATTTGTATGTATATTCAGTGTGCATACTTATTGCACTATACGTCACAACAATCACAACTATCAGTTTGCATACCTAAAAATAGAAATGCAAAATCGTGTGCATACACTTTTTTTTTTTTGCTAAAGACAATCAGTGGGCACTAATGGGGTATGCACATTCAGAGTGCGTATCTATTGAGGTCACATTCACTGTGGTATGACACATTAAATGTGCACAACACATTGATGGACTTTACCTAATGGTGTATGTACATTCAGTGTGCATACCTTTTGCACATTGTGACAATGTGCATGCAGTGTAAGATGTAACCATTATTTTCTTACCAAAACGACATAAAGGTAAAATCGGAAAAAAAAATCAAATCAAAGCTATTTGTATTTACTGGTTATTTTCACCCGAAATATGATTTTTTAAGTTATTTATTTGCATTTCAAATGTGTCTTTTTGAGCAAGGCCTAATATTTTGAAAGCGGGCGATATTTCAGACCCTTTAAAAAATGAAATATATCAAAAATATCGATATATAAGATGATATATCTCTTTTTGTTAACGGGTCAAAAAAAAATTGTGTCAATATATCGGAAAATATCATCGATATATAGTAATATATATCAAAAATATCAAAAAAAATAATAAAAAAGCAATCAAACATCGATCAAAGTCAACAAAATTGATGGTCAAAATCAGATATATCGGTCAGAAATATCAATTATATCGTTGAAATAAAGATATAGTTCAGTTTTGCCAATATATATCGGGCTAAAAAGGCTTAAATATTTGGCTGCAAAATATCAAATCATTCGATTTCGGATTGCTTAAAAAATGAAATATTTCGGCGACATATCGATTTGTCGTCCAAAATTTTCGGTCTTGTTTTTGAGTGATTTCGAAACCGGTCGTCATAGATAGTGATGATAACCATCCCGAGTACAGGATATACATATTTTTCCTTTCTTTTGTTGGTGGTTCTTGGTGGTGTGATGTGTACATATTAAGGGGTTGTTTGTTTTTTTTGAATTCAGCAGTCAGAACCTCTTAAACTTAAGTTTTAAGCATTCAGAGGCTCAAAACTTGTTTGTTTTTTTTAAGTAGTTTAAGAATTCAGTGGTACTTTTAGCATTCAAAGATTCAACACCAAAATTTCTTCCTCGAATCTTTGAATTTAATATTTGAAACAAGAAGTCCCTTCTTGCCCTTTCTTAAGAACCCATCTACTTTCCTAACCGACTTTTTTATGGCTTCAAAATAAGTTCTTCAAAATTTGATGTTGGCGCCACGGTTTTTTCATTTTTTGGGTGAATGATATCCACTTTGTTAAAAATAGAATTACATATATATATTCTGAAAATAAACAAAATATGAAAATAAACCGTTAAAAATATATTTGTGAAAACATAATTTTAAATAAATTTATTTATCATTTATTTTTTTTCGATAATCCATCTCTTCTCTTCAAATATAATATATATTTTGTTTAACAAGAAATCAAGTTAGTGTTTAAAATAGATAGCATGAGTAAAATTGTCGAATGATTTTTATATTCAAATTTTCTTGAGCCGAGGTTATTCTAACAAAAACAAACATGTTTTTAGAATTCAAAGAATCGACATTTAGCATTCGAAGAGAATGAGCCATTCAAAGATTCAAAGATTCAAAGATTCATAGGCTCAGAAAAACAAACGACCTCTAAATATTTGGCACAAAAATATATACTTAGTAAGTTAGTAGTATTATATCGGCTATATACAATGGAACATGTAGTGCACATTGACTAATACAAAAATCAAGTCCACTGTCCAAGTTCTCACTCAATAAAGTTGTATGGTGTGTGATAGAGAACGTTGGGAGATTTGAGTGTAGTGAAGTTGTATGGTGTGTGGTCTGGATCTCCAACTCCAACCAAGAGAGTAGAGATTGCCCTTAAACTCAAGGGCATACCTTATGAGTTCATACTAGTGGATCTGAGAAACAAGAGTGAGTTGCTCCTTCAATACAATCCAGTTCATAGGAAGGTTCCTGTAATAATACACAATGGCAAACCGATCGCTGAATCACTTATCATTCTGGAATATATCGATGAACATTGGAAAAATGCTCCCAAATTACTTCCTGATGATCCTTATGAACGAGCTAATTAAGGTCCGATTCTGGGCCAACTTTTTTGATGAAAAGGTAACTACACTTACTCAGTTTACTTACTCTCATTGTTTACCAGATCTTAACATCAAGATGTAATTGCTTGGCACATTACTGGGAAGATAAAACCAGCATAACTGTTTTCTTTTGGTGTAATGTAAACTAAAAAGTGAAAGAGTTGGTTGTTTGGAAGTTCTCCCAAGTCCCAATAGTATGTTCTCTCGATCATTTGTAACAGTACCCTGCTATGCGCGGTATAAACTTATCGGAGAGATAAAATTTGATAAAATGTTTAATCAATCATAAGAACATGAATTACTGAATTAGGATAACATAGTTTGTTAAGCTACTTGTATCGTTTATGTTTGCTCCGGCCTTAAACTTGTCCGGCCTATGAATTCATCGATATTGAACTGATTCAAAGAACTTCTAACAATTAATTTCTAAAGTGTTATTATTCTTATCATAGTTACGTTCGACGCCTCTTGTAATGTCTGAAGGTGAAGAGAAAGCGAAAGCCATTAAAGACTACATAGAGAACATAAGCGTGCTTGAGGAAGGGCTTAAGAGGGATTTCTCAGGAAAGAGTCCTTTCATACATGGTGGAAGTCCAGGGTATATGGACCTCCTCATGGGTTCTACTGCCTGCTCCTACAGAGCCATTGAAGAAATTATTGGAGCGAGGTTGATTATACCAGAAATACACCCTTTGTACTTTGCTTGGGTGGCTGCAATGGAAAATCATCCTGTGGTGAAGGAGGCAATACCACCTCATGAGGGGTTGGTCAATCACCTTCTCAAGTATAAACAAAGGGTCCTTGAGCTACCTAATAGCAAAGCTTGATCACTACTATCAATAATTGACTAGTGTACTTCAGCTGCTTAATTTGTTGTATGCAAAACTATGGACATGGAGTACGTTTCTCTAGTAATTAAATAAACCATGAAATTATTTCCTCATTTCGTTACGTAAATCTTAAAACTTGATCTCGCAAGGAAAAAAATAAGAAGTCCAATTCACAAAGGTCTTTTGACTTTGTGCTTGTACACCAAGGAACATGGGTCATACTGTTTTTTTTTCGCTAGGTAAGTAGAATTTGCATTTAAAAGTAGAAAGGTAAAACATGGTATGAGGAGGTGGCATATGCCGTCCCTCCTCAATTCCAAGGTAAAAGATGTTGACTAAGAGAGACAGTTACATGGGTTTCCATACGAAATCAGCAAAATCCCTCAAATCTCTCATAAGGCAGCTCCCATTTATATGACGCTTGGGGCAAGCGAAACAGTCTCATCTTGTTGCAGATTAGCTCTAGCGGCTTTGGCAAGGATGTCTGCGGACACATTGGCCTCTCTCCAAATATGAGTAATCAATAGATGCGTCATTTCCTGCTTACACACTCTCTAGTCTCCATCTTGCCTGTAAGTGCCATGGGATATATATTACGTGAAACAAAATTGGCTACAGCTGCAGCCGAATCATTTTCCACCAAAACCTTAATCCATCCTCTTTTAAAGGCAAGAACAAGTCAAATTACTTTTTTTTTTGAGCTAATTGAGCAAATTAAATTGTATTGATATGTTAGGAAAAATTACAATGAAGTTTAGTACACATCATAAGTTTAGTAGATCATCGTAAGGTCCTCTATATGCTTCTAATTAGAACGAGTCAAAGTTAAATTACACTTCTTCCTTGAGTAGACAATAAGTTCAGACCACAGTCATTAAGTGGAAAGGTGCAGTGGGACTAAACATCAATTATAACGAATAGATAGAAGTGCTTTTGATTCATAAACACTTATACTTCATGCAAGGGCTGTCGATGGAAATTAACTCTACAATTTCGACAGTTCTTATACTTCATGCAAGGGCTGTCGATGGCCAGAGTCTACCATTGGTCCTATGTTATTATTTTCTATTACGTTAGCATTGGAAATCCAGGGTATAACACCCCGGCTTTTATTTGCTTTTCCTATAATAATATTAATATTAATAATAATAATAATGTAAATAAATAACAGAGATAAGATATCCAGTAGTTTTTGGATAAAAGCCCGTAAGTAAGTAGATAGGTTTAAAACCCTTGTTTTCGGAGAGGTTTTAAAAACCAGAAAATAGGGATTTCTCATGTAGAGTTTTTAGGGAAAAACAAAACGGGAGTTTTAGAAAAAAAAAAAAAAAAGTTTTACTGAGAGAAAAAAAAAGGGGGTTTGAACAAGAAAGATTGTCCGGTTTTTTGCCGATGAAGGCGTTGGGTTTTCGGGGTTTCGCTCTCGGGAAGCTGTTCGGTTTTAAATACTGAGTAGTCTGACGATCTTTTTAAATATTTGTTTTCGCTACTGATAATGTTGGTTTTTTTTTATCCGTAAACTCGTTAAAGGGTGCCGATTACGTTAATGGTGTCGACTATGTTAGATACTATTTGGAAACACCGCGAAGAAATAACTAAGACAATTTTTGGCATTTAAACCGTCCGGAAGTCCGGACATCGGTGGGTAATGGCGTTATCAACACCAAAGCACCAAACCGTCCTTCCTGTTTTGTGGTTGAAGTATATTTCATTTTTTTTATTTGTGGAAATGTTGAAGTCTTAAATTTGAATGTTATTGATGATGTTTAGTTGTGGTAATGAAGAGTTGGGTATTGAATTGGTGTTTGGGTTGATTGGGTGAGGGGAAGCCTTGAAACAGCCATTAATGGCGTTCGACCAAGACCCCAAACCGTCCGGATTTGTAATGTGTTGTTTGAATGTTGTTGTTGTTTGGATTTTTGTTGGGACATGGTTGTTGGGTTGAGGTGAATATGTTAGGTGGATTGGGTCCGGGGGGAGGAGTCATCCGAAGCTCCAAAGGTTGTTAATGGCGTGGGATGTGATTTTTACAGTATAACAGAATCATGAATTGTTAGGATAGGTGTGTAGGGGTTTTTGCGAGGATGAAAACCGCTGGGTTCTTTTTTGTCATGGATGGCCGGTGGTGGCTGTTGTGGTGGTCGGTGGTGGCTGGAAGTTGAATGAGGGAAGGAGATGAACAGTAGCAAAAACGAATTTGGGCTTGGGCCAAAATCGTGTGGGCTAATATCTTTTTACTTTTGGATTTTTATTTTTGGGCCTTTGGGTTAGAAGAGTTTGTGGACTCTGACTTTGACCAGTTGACCCGAAAATTTGACTTTTTCCTAAAATTATGATTCGGTCTAATAGGATAAGTCTAGGACTATTAACGTGTTTGACCTTAGGCTACGACCTTTATAAATATACTTGTGTACGTGTATTTACTGCTTTGTGATTTTTCAGTCTTTTGCGATACACAACGTTATGACACTTATACATTCATGAAATTAATAACGCGTAAACCAAAAATAATTGAATCAAGATATTCCTACATTCCCTGAAATAATCTATGCAATAAAGTACAATAATGCGTAAACAAAACTTACCGCACCCTTTTAGAACTCTCCACGCCTCAAGTTTTGAAATTGAATTTATGACTGATGAAGTCATATGTTAGGTGGGCATTTATTGAATGTGTCATAAATGGTCCGTTAGTGTTATATAAGGGTATTCATTGAATGTGCCATGAATTACCAGATTGTAGTGGACTGCCCTAAAGAGGAACTAAGGTATTCGCCTTGCGGGTTAGTTGAATTCCTTGAGTGTACGGGAATGTAGGATTGGGTATTCCTTGAATGTGGCAGGAATGACCCAGGGCATTCATTGAATGTGCCATGAATGGCCCGTTAGTGATATGATAGGTATTCCTTGAATGTGGCAGGAATGACCTAAGGTATTCATTGAATGTGCCATGAATGACCTGAGTTTTTGTGCCCAAAGAGACTGTGAAATATGTGTATGAAAGCCCAGAGATGGCTATGACATTGTGGTATTCGGTGGGAGAGAGGCACACAGGAATGTGTGATTTGGCAAATGTGTGGAGTGAAAATCGTGGAGTACATACTAAAGGGTGGGTGTATAAGAAAAGTAATTGGTTAATTGATAAGAGAAATTGATTTGTTTATACGAGCGTGCTTGGGTTTACCTTTGAATACATATAGAATATCTACATATGTTATATATACAAGTTCTAACTTTCTTTGCGGGAGGGGTAGGACTTAATAATATTTTGTGCATGGATGGACGCGGTCCTAGCCTTTATACAAATGGCGGATATCGGTAAGTGTAATTCAATTATTTAGATATTAAAAGGAGTTATTAGAATGAGTTAATAAAATGGAAGTTAATAAAAAGGAAGTTTTGCTTAGGAAGAAACTATGCCGGTTGAGATGACGAAACTAACTGTCTTCCAAGCTGAGAAAGATTAGGTTATGATAGATTTAAAGTGTTAGTTGGATAAGTAGAGTTTGAAATGTTTATATGTAGTTAGTCTACTCATACCAGCAAATTCCATTTTGCTGACCCATGTTTGCTTTGTTTTGGCAACGTGGGTGTGTTATTGGGAACATAGGTGGAAGGCAGTGGAACCGCGGCGTGTGATTGGGATTCGTGCCTGGAGCAATCCATTAGTTTTCTTTTAGGTCTGATTCTTTATTGGAAGAATGTAATAATGTAGTTTACCTTTTTCATGGCATGAGAACATGGTAGTGAGGAATTTTATATTGAGAGTTTGTTTGATGTTTTATTTGGACGGATGATATCTTAATAAAGCAATGGCGGATAATTATTAGGATTATTTTAATTTAAGTTGTTTCTTTTATGACATGGCTATTAGGGTTTGTATGTGTAGTATCCTCCGTCATAGTCTGGGTTTTTAAACAAGTGAACCTAGTGATGTTTGAGATATTTATATTTCAAATATTCACTTTGTTATTGTTTAGAAATTCGGGCTGTGACATTTTGGTATCAGAGCCTAGGTTAGCTTAGTGTTGGAAAGTCTAAGTGATCCTCGGATGTGGAATATGGGTTATAGTATTGAGAGTTTTGGATATATGTGAATATTAATGGGAGTTTTGTTTGAACTGTAGATCATGGTTGAGACACGTAATGGTAATACTACTGGACCTGCAGTGAACACTCCAGTACAGATGTCAGGAGGACAGTTGAATCAGTTGTTGCAGGCTATGCAGAATAACCATCCTGTTCAGGGAGATCCTTTTGATAAGCGCAATAAGGAGTTTGGTACTCTTGGTGGGCAGCGATTTACTGGTGTTGGGAATGCGATTGCAGCAGAGTCTTGGATTCAAAGTTGTGAAAATGTATTTGAGCGTATGCAGCTTATTGAGATTCAGAAGCAGGAGTTGGCAGCTCACCAACTTGATGATGCTGCTAGGTTTTGGTGGCGAGCTCTCACCCCTAGTCTCGACACTAGAACTTTGACTTGGGAAGACTTCAAGATTAGATTTGAGAGTAAGTTCATTCCCCGAGGCAAGAAAAGCGGTTGGCTCAACAGTTCTTCTCGAGTTGACTCAAGACGGGAAGTCTGTGGATCGGGTATGTGACCAAGTTTAATGAGTTATCGAGGTTTGCTCCCTATCTTGTGGATACTAACAAGAAGAAAACAAAAAGTTCATCGTGGGTTAGAGAGTCACTTGTCCGCAAGTTGATTCCTTTGATGGGGACACTTTTGATCGCGTGTGTTAGACTTGGCCTTGAGATATGAGGAGAGAATGCAGCCCCAAGAGAGTCGAGGGGAAGAGGAAGTTTGGTGAGATACCGGTTGTTGGTCCTAGGCCTTTGAGAGAGAAAAAGTGACGAATAGGTTTAGGCCTTATGATATACCTCCAGGGGTCCGCTTCGAGAGACCACCATCCCCGGGGTTTCGGGGAGGATTTCATCGCCAGGTGCATACCGACCCCGGGGAGGATTTCATCGCCAGGGTGGTTATAGGCCACCGGGCGATCGAGGCTATAGACCTCGGGGGAATCGATGCCGAGGAGGGGGTCCCCGCCTTGTGGTCGAGCCCCGCTCTTCCCGTGATCGACCAAAGAAGATTACTTTACCCGCACCAAAGACCAATGCTCGAGCCATAGTTCATGTTGAAAGGGCTTTGGGAGTGTAGCGAGGTGGGGCATTTATCTCGTTATTGCCCTACCAAGCGTGGTAATCAATGAGAACAGAGCACCGACTACCACTCGTGCGTAGAGCCTATGCGGCTATGCGGGACACAGGAATGTTGAAGGTACCTTTAGTTCATCTCAGTTTACATTCAGAGTTTTGTTTGATTCGGGTGCTTCACATTCCTTTATATCTCGTCAGTATGTTGAGAAAGGAAGTTTTAAAACTACCCTTTTACCTAAGCCCTTGTGTGTTGAGACACCGTTAGGAGGTTCTGTTACCTTGTATGACGAGTGCAAAGGTTTTAAGTTATGTTTATTAGAACGTGTCTTTATGGTAGACTTGATCGTTTTGGGGTTTAAGGGTTTCCATTTCATACTTGGTATGGATTGGTTGACGCGTTATCATGTTACCTTGGATTGTGCAAGGAGGGAGGTTATAGTGAATACACCTGGCATGCCGAGGTTGATTCACACCTGTGTTAGTAAGGAGGACTTAGTGATGTCTAGCTTCCTGTGCTCTATAGAGATACCCACGAGGGATATCAGCGATGTGGAAGTAGTGAGAGACTTCGAGGATGTTTTTCAGGAGATTCCAGGGTTGCCACCCAAGAGGGAGGTGGAGTTTTGTATAGACTTGTTACCAGGGACTGCACCAGTTTCAAAGTCGGCTTACAGGTTGGCACCTAAGCTATTGGACGAAATGAAAGTGCAAGTCGAGGAATTACTCAAGAAGGGGTAAGAGTTTAATGTTTAATGATTTTGTTTTTGGCTTAACCATATTTTTTTGAGTATATGGGTTTGAATCTTTTAAGGTGTGTATGACCAGGTTCATACGACCGAGCAACTCACCATGGGGTGCGCCTGCTATTTTTGTTTCAAAGAAGGATGGTACTTTGAGGATATGTATTGACTTCAGGGATTTGAACCAGGTGACTATAAAAAATAAGTATCCGCTTCCTAGGATTGATGACCTGTTGGATCAGTTGAAAGGGGCTAAGATTTTTTCAAAGTTTGATTTAAGGACTGGTTATTATTAGATGGGAGTTGAAGAGAAGAGTATTCCTTTGACTGCATTTAGAACTCGATATGGGTTGTATGAGTTTTCTGTGATGCCTTTTGGGTTGTTAATGCACCGCATTCTTTATGGATCCGATGAATCGTATTTTCATGCCCTTTTTGGATAAATTTGTGATTGTTTTCATTGATGACATTTTAGTGTATTCACAAAACACAGAAGAACATAAGATGCATTTGAAGATAGTGATGCAAACGCCCGAACGAAGTTGTATGCTAAGTTTAGCAAGTGCCATTTTGGGAAGAAGAAATTTGTTTCTTGGGACACGTGGTATCTAGTGAAGCGGATTGTTGTAGACCCGAGAAGGTTCTGCGAAGTGAAAGAATGGAAACAACCAACCACATTCTGAGAGATTAGAAGTTTCTTGGGGTTAATTTGGATATTATCGGAGATTTATTGAGAAGTTCTCACTTATTGCAGCTCCGGCTCACCAAGTTAACTAGGAAAGATGTGAAGTTTATGTGGACTAATGATTGTGAGAAAGCTTTCCTAGAATTGAAACAGAGGTTGACTCTGACTCCAATTCTAGTAATCCCGACTAGAGGCGGAAAGCTAGTGGTTTTTACAGATGCTAGTGGAACTGGTTTGGGTTGTGTGTTAATGCAAGACCAGAAGGTGGTGTCGTATGCTTCACGACAGTTGAAGATACACGAGAGACATTATCCTACTCATGATCTGGAGTTAGCGGCAGTGGTTTTTGCTTTGAAAGTGTGGAGACATTATTTATATGGTGAGAAGTTCGAGCTTTACACAGATCACAAGAGTTTGAAGTATCTTTATTCACAGAAGGAGTTGAATATGAGACAGCAGAGATGGATGGAGTTCATAAGTAGTTATGACTTCGAGATTCAGTATCACCCAGGCAAGAGCAATGTAGTGGCGGATGCACTTATTCGATTGCCTGGTGTTTTGACCACACTTATGGTGCAAGAGTGGAAGAGTTTAGAGACTATAGCAGCTTATGACGTCCGGACTACACCAGATACAGATGAGGGGTATATATGCAGTTTGGAGGTTAGGCCGGTGATATTCAGTAGAGTGATTGCCATGCAGCACAGAGACCGATTTCTTTTGAGTCGGTTAGATGATCTGGTCATTGATATTTTAGATGATTGTCCGTCTGATTGGGCAGTAGATTCTGATGGAGGATTGAGATTTCATGAGAGATTATGTGTACCAGATGATACAGAGTTAAAGAAGGAAATATTATATGAAGCTCATCGTTCTCGGTTTACAATTCATCCTGGAGGAACGAAGATGTACCAAGACTTGAAGAGGACCTTTTGGTGGGAAGGAATGAAAAGAGATGTCGGAGAATATATTTCTCAGTGTTTAACTTGTCAGCAGGTTAAGGCAGAGCATCAGAGGCCTTCTGGATTATTGCAGCCATTAGAGATACCGATGTGGAAATGGGAGCACATTTCAATGGATTTCATTGATGGCTTGCCTAAGTCTCGGAGAGGTAATGAATCTATTTGGGTTATTGTTGATCATCTAACGAAATTTGCTCATTTCATTCCTATTGACGTGCGTAGAAATACAGATAAGTTGGTTTCCTTGTACATTCGGGAAGTGGTCAGGTTACATGGGATTCCAGTGAGTATTGTTTCAGATCGAGATCCTTTGTTCACTTCCGAGTTTTGGAAGAGTTTTCAGCGTGCTATGGGCACTAGTTTGGCGATGAGGCATCGCTTATCATCCTCGCACGGATGGACGCATTGCAGAGGTGAATCAAATATTAGAAGATATGTTACGGTCTTGTGTAATGGATTTTGGTGGAAGATGGGAGGAGCATTTACCTTTGGTGGAGTTTGCATATAATAACAGTTTCCAGTCGAGCATCGGTATGGCACCCTTTGAGGCTTTGTATGGGCGTCCATGTCGATCACCTGCTTGTTGGGCAGATGTGGGAGACCAAGTATTGCTTGGGCCTGAGATAGTGAGAGAGACATCTGAACAGATTAAAGTCATTAGAGAAAGGATTAAGACAGCACAAAGTAGGCAGAAAAGTTATGCAGATTTGAAGAGGAAACGGGTAGAGTTTTCTGTAGGCGATTTTGTGTTTTTGAAGCTTTCCCCTATGAGAGGAGTTATGAGGTTTGGCATGAAAGGAAAGCTGAGTCCACGATATATTGGACCATATGAGATAGTAGCCTCTGTTGGTAGTTTGGCGTACCGTCTTACTTTGCCGCCTAACTTAGCAATGATTCATGATGTCTTCCACGTGTCTATGCTACGGAAATGTGTGAAAGATCCTACTGAGGTTGTTCAGCCAACAGAGCTAGAGTTGAACGATGATGTTACTTTTACAGTGCGGCCTATCACGATAGTAGATAGGGATGTGAAACACCTTAGGAGGAGGATTGTAAACTTGGTAAAAGTGCAGTGAAGTGAAAGGGAAAATGACGTGACTTGGGAACTTGAAGATAAGATAAGGCAGATGCACCCTGAGCTCTTCTCTGACACTCTACCTTGAATCTCGGGACGAGATCCTTTTAAGGTGTGTATATTATAACACCCCGGCTTTTATTTGCTTTTCCTATAATAATATTAATAATAATAATAATAATAATGTAAATAAATAACAGAGATAAGATATCCAGTAGTTTTTGGATAAAAGCTCGTAAGTAAGTAGATAGGTTTAAAACCCTTGTTTTCGGGGAGGTTTTAAAAACCAGAAAATAGGGGTTTCTCACGTAGAGTTTTTAGGGAAAAACAAAATGGGAGTTTTAGAAAAAAAAAAAAAAAAAGTTTTACTAAGAGAAAAAAAAAAAGGGGGTTTGAACAAGAAAGATCGCCCGGTTTATTGACGAGAGCGTTGGGTTTTCGGGGTTTCGCTCTCGGGAAGCTGTTCGGTTTTAAACGGTGAGTAGTCTGACGATCTTTTTAAATATTTGTTTCTGCTACAGTAATGTTGGTTTTTTTTTATCTGGTAAACTCTGTTAAAGGGTGCCGATTCTGTTAATGGTGTCGACTATGTTAGATACCATTTGGAAACACTGCAGTAAATAACTAGGACGAATTTTTGGCATTTAAACCGTCGGTCCGGACATCGATTGGGTAATGGCGTCGCCATCAGCACCAAAGCACCAAACCGTCCTTCCTGTTTTGTGGTTGAAGTATATTTCATTTTTTTGATTTGTGGAAATGTTGAAGTGTTAAATTTGAATGTTATTGATGATGTTTGGTTGTGGTAATGAAGAGTTGGGTATCGAATTGGTGTTTGGGTTGATTGGGTGAGGGGAAGCCTTGAAACAGCCATTAATGGCGTTCGACCAAGACCCCAAACCGTTCGGATTTGTAATGTGTTGTTTGAATGTTGTTGTTGTTTGGATTTTTGTTGGGACATGGTTGTTGGGTTGAGGTGAATATGTTAGGTGGATTGGGTGCTGGGGAGGAGCTGTCGAAGCTCCAAAGGTTGTTAATGGCGTGGGATGTGATTTTTACAGTATAACAGAATCATGAATTGTTAGGATAGGTGTGTAGGGGTTTTTGCGAGGATGAAAACCGCTGGGTTCTTTTTTGTCATGGATGGCCGGTGGTGGCTGTTGTGGTGGTCGGTCGTGGCTGGAAGTTGAATGAGGGAAGGAGATGAACAGTAGCAAAAACGAATTTGGGCTTGGGCCAAAATCGTGTGGGCTAATATCTTTTTACTTTTGGATTTTTATTTTTGGGCCTTTGGGTTAGAAGAGTTTGTGGACTCTGACTTTGACCAGTTGACCCGAAAATTTGACTTTTTCCTAAAATTATGATTCGGTCTAATAGGATAAGTCTAGGACTATTAACGTGTTTGACCTTAGGCTAGGACCTTTATAAATATACTTGTGTACGTGTATTTACTGCTTTGTGATTTTTCAGTCTTTTGCGATACACAACGTTATGACACTTATACATTCATGAAATTAATAACGCGTAAACCAAAAATAATTGAATCAAGATATTCCTACGTTCCCTCGAAATAATCTATGCAATAAAAGTACAATAATGCGTAAACAAAACTTACCGCACCCTTTTAGAACTCTCCACGCCTCAAGTTTTGGAATTGAATTTATGACTGATGAAGTCATATGTTAGGTGGGCATTTATTAAATGTGCCATAAATGGCCCATTAGTGTTATATATGGGTATTAATTGAATGTGCCATGAATGACCCGGGTATTCATTGAATGTGCTATGAATGACCAGATTGCAGTGGACTGCCCTAAAGAGGAACTAAGGTATTCGCCTTGCGGGTTAGTTGAATTTCTTGAGTGTACAGGAATGTAGGATTGGGTATTCATTGAATGTGCCATGAATGGCCCGTTAGTGATATGATAGGTATTCCTTGAATGTGGCAGGAATGACCTAAGGTATTCATTGAATGTACCATGAATGACCTGAGTTTTTGTGCCCAAAGAGGCTGTGAAATATGTGTATGAAAGCCCAGAGATGGCTATGACATTGTGGTATTCGGTGGGAGAGAGGCACACAGGAATGTGTGATTTGGCAAATGTGTGGAGTGAAAATCGTGGAGTATGTACTAAAGGGTGGGTGTATAAAAAAAGTAATTGGTTAATTGATAAGAGAAATTGATTTGTTTATACGAGCGTGCTTGGGTTTACCTTTGAATACATATAGAATATCTACATATGTTATATATACAAGTTCTAACTTTCTTTTGCAGGAGGGTAGGACTTAATAATATTTTGTGCAGAGACGCGGTCCTACCCTTATACAGCGGCGGATATCGGTAAGTGTAATTCAATTATTTAGATATTAAAAGGAGTTATTAGAATGAGTTGATAAAATGGAAGTTAATAAAAAGGAAGTTTTGCTTAGGAAGAAACTATGCCGGTTGAGATGACGAAACTAACTGTCTTCCAAGCTGAGAAAGATTAGGTTATGATAGATTTAAAGTGTTAGTTGGATAAGTAGAGTTTGAAATGTTTATATGTAGTTAGTCTACTCATACCAGCAAATTCCATTTTGCTGACCCATGTTTGCTTTGTTTTTGCAACGTGAGTGTGTTCTTGGGAACATAGGTGGAAGGCAGTGGAATCGCGGCGTGTGATTGGGATTCGTGCCTGGAGCAATCCATTAGTTTTCTTTTAGGTCTGATTCTTTATTGGAAGAATGTAATAATGTAGTTTACCTTTTTCATGGCATGAGAACATGGTAGTGAGGAATTTTATATTGAGAGTTTGTTTGATGTTTTATTTGGACGGATGATATCTTAATAAAGCAATGACGGATAATTATTGGGATTATTTTAATTTAAGTTGTTTCTTTTATGACATGGCTATTAGGGTTTGTATGTGTAGTATATCCTCCATCATACCGAAGTTTTAAACAAAGTGAACCCAAAGTGATGTTTAAGATATTTATATTTCAAATATTCACTTTGTTATTGTTTAGAAATTCGGGCTGTGACACAGGACATCTGGACATCGTCATGGGTATACTTGCTCTGAAAATCCAAGTGCATTGCATTGGGAGGATACTGTCACGTAGCAATATAAGTTACTAATCCTGTCAAAGGCAGTACATCATTTTATTTATTTAGTTTTTTTGCTAGCGTAAAACGTAAGTTTAGCCTTAGGACCTGGGATAGTTGCATCTGAGCTATGAGAATCTTGGATTGCTTGAATGGCTTGTATCACTTGTTTGGATGTGAACCTAGCTTGTTCTTTGAAGGATCATCGACCTTCTTCATCATGTCCGTTATGTATTTGCCTTATTCCTATGACACCACATTTCAAGCAGCAAGAGACAAACAAATAAGCTTCTCCCGGCTCCACTTGGAAGTTGGAATCATCGCGAGTTCAGGATGTATCTATTTATAATACTTTGTCCTATTCTTTAACGACATATTTTTCCTTTCTTGGTGGTGTGATGTGTAGAAGAAAAGGAAAATTTTAACACAAAAATATTTACTTAGTCCTATAAGTACAATGGAACATGTGCACATTCACTAACATATGTATTTGACTTCACTAATACCATAAGACTTCACTAATACCATAATCATCACTCAACAAATAGAAGCTAGTTCACTAGCTTTATACATTTGATCTTTGTTGTTTCAATTTGAGAAAGAGAACATGGGAGACACAAGTGAAGTGAAGTTGTTTGGTGCGTCGTCTACTCGTCTAGATCTCCAAGTCCAACGAAGAGAGTAGAAATTGCCCTTAAACTAAAGGGCATACCTTACGAGTTCATGCTAGAGGATCTGGGCAACAAAAGTGAGTCGCTCCTTCAATACAATCCAGTTCATAAGAAGGTTCCTGTACTCGTACATAATGGTAAACCGATCGCTGAATCAGCTATTATCCTCGAATATATTGACGATCATTGGAATTATGCTCCCAAGTTACTCCCGGAGGATCCTTATGAACGAGCCATGGTCCGATTCTGGGCCAACTTTATTGATGAAAAGGTAACTACACTTAGTTTAACTACTTTTGTTATTGAACAATAGGGAACACCATTATACTTTATGAATGACATGAATATATCTTAATATCAAGATGTAATAAATTGAAAAGTTATACTGTTTATTTGTTTGGAAGTTCGCCGTATAGTGAGTCCTTTTGCAACGTACAATAGCCTGCTATGCGTGGTACAAACTTGTCAAAGCCATAAAAATTGATCAAATGTTGAATCAATATAAGAACATGAATTTTAACGCTATGGTCAGTTAAGCCTCTTGTATCGTTTATGTTTGCTCCCGCCTTAAACTTGGCTAGCGAATTCCTTGATATTGATTTAACATCTAACAATTTATTCTGAATGATCATTTCTTTTTGAACTTTTGTTTTTTATCGTAGATACTTTCCAGGCCCCTTGTAATGTCTGAAGGTGAAGAGAAAGCTGAAGTCATTAAAGAATACATAGAGAACGTAAGCGTGCTTGAAGAAGGAATTAAGAGGGATTTCTCAGGAAAGAGTCCTTTCTTCAATTGTGAAACTCCAGGGTATCTGGACCTCGTCTTGGGTTCGAGTGCCTGCTCTTACAGAGCCATTGAAGAGATTACTGGGGCCAAGCTAATTATCCCGGAAATACACCCATTGTTCTTTGACTGGGTGACTGCAATGAAAACTCATCCTGTGGTGAAGGAGACCATACCACTTCATGAAGGGTTGGTCAATCGTGTTCTCCAGTATAAGCAGCAAAGGGCTCTTGAGTTATCAAATACCAAAGCTTGATCACTATTCACTACTTACAAATATCATTAACTGCCTGGTGTACTTCAGCACAGTTCAATTTAATGTAGGGTGAACTAGTGTTACCTCCCACGACTAGATGAGCCAATTAGGATTTCCCCCCTATTAGATGGGAAATTAGGGTCTCACACACAAAAAAAAATTGATCAATTCAATTTGATTTTTTTTTTTTGTGTATTAGGAGAGAGACCCTAATTTCCCATCTAGTAGGGGGGAATCTTAATTGCCTCATCTAGTAGGGCGGTAATATTGGTTAACCCTTTAATGTATACAAAACCATATATCGACATGGAATATGTTTCTCTAGTAATTAATAAACCATCCATTTCTCAAGAGCAGTAGCTGTAGTGCATAAGGAATGCACCATCTAAGGGCATCAAAACCATGAATTTACTTCCAAAACTTAAGACTAGAACAAGCGAGGGAAAAAAATGAAACTATTGTCATGCAGTTGAAAGCAGGGGACCAATTTGAATTGCTACATGGTCTTTGTGCTTGTACACTAATTAAACTCTTAAGAAGACACATTGGCTTAACCATACGTCATTCTTGAACCACCTTCGTCAAAGACTCAAAGTGATTAGCACTGAACTTCTATTGTCGACTCTCTTTTATAACATTATTTTTAGGGTTAACCAATATTACCCCTCACTAGATGAGCCAATTAGGATTTCCTTCTTATTAGATGGAAAATTAGGGTCTTTTCCTAAATACAAAAAAAAAAAAAAAAAAAATGAAATTGGATTGACCAAATTTTTTTTGTATATATTTAAGAGGGAGATCCTAATTTCCCATGAGGAAAATCCTAATTGGCTCATCTAATAGGGGGCAACACTAGTTCACCCTTATTTTTATTTTTTTGTAATTAAGCAACTTTCTTTGGTGTAACTTCTTTGCTATTTGCCAAATCATAGACGTACTTCATTATTGATTATTCAGCATATTTTCTTTTTCTTAGTGGGATACTGTAGTGGGAGAGCGGCAGAAATTAACTTCATACTAGAGTGTCATTAGTTTGAAGAGTGCAGTGGTGGGACGAAACATCAATTCTAGCACCTTATAATGGATTCTAACGAAAAGATTGAAGTGCTTGTGAACAATAAACACTTGATGGCGAAGTTTTTGAAGTCAGTAGATATTCAAGAAAATTAACTCTATAATTTCAACAGTTCTTATACTTCAGGTAAGGGTTGTAGATGATCAGAGAGTCACAGACTACCATTGGTCCTATGTATTATTTCTTCTACTACATGAACGAAAAAATTGGCATGGGAAATCCATGCCATTTAGACATCGTCATGGGTTCAAGTGGCCAGCAAATGCTGAAATGCATATACTTGAGGGAGTATTACCCACTACATGAGCCAATTAGGATCCCCCCATACACACATATAAAAAGTCAAATTGGGTTGACCGTGTTTTTTTGTGTGTGTATTGGGGGGAGATCCTAATTTTCCATCTAGTGGGGGAATCCTAATTGGCTCATCTAGTGGGGGGTAACTCGTTAACCCTATACTTGCTCTGAAAATCCGTGTGCAACATGAATGTGCATTGAGTGTGACATTTTATACTGTGATTGGGAGTGGGGCTGCCAATGGATTGGTTTGGGTCGGATTTTGAAAAATCTGAAACTGAACTGATAAGATAATTGGGTACCCAAAATCAAACCAAACCAATAATATTATATTTCATCCGAAACCGAACCAAACTGATAAGATATATTACAAACTAAAACCGAACCGACCTGAACTGAAAACTATAAAATCAATTAAATCCTAAACCAAATCAATTAATTGTAGATACAATTGATAAAATCTATACAAACTTAATTATAAATATTACTAAAATACTATCTTATCGGTTCAAGTTCATATTGGTTTGGTTTTAGGTCAACCAAATCAATATCTTATCGGTTCGGTTTGGTAGAGGGCAAACCAAATTTCCAAAACACAAATCGTTTTTTATCGGTTTGGTTCGGATCGGTTATCGGGTTATCAAAACCCATTGACAGTCCTAATTGGGAGGATACCGTGGCAATATAAGTTAATTTTGTCAAAGGTTGCATTCAACATAATTTGTTTTTGGGGTTTTTAGGACCTATTCACCATTACAATTGAATAATCTCCATTAATGTCTCCGAAACTTATGAAACACTAATACTGTAATACACATTGTAATTAGTCATTATGCATGCTTATTACTTGTAATATTTTTAAATTCTTGAATACCCACTATTATTTTACCAATATTAAAGTGTTACTTTTGATGATTTCAAACAAAATTGGTACTTAATTAGTTGGGGAAGATGAACTCAAGGTTTAGGACTTAATTACCAATGAATTGTGTGGGCTGTTAGATGTGAGTAATTAGATATTGACATGTGTCATGTATATTTTCTAGTTTAAATTGGGTATTGCAAAACCAATATGTAATTTTGGTAATTTTTCAACGAAAATAATATTCAAGACATTTCAACTGCATTGACCACGAGACGGTTAAAGACAATTGACTATGATGAGATGATGGTCAAAGACAGTTGAGTTATGAGAATCTTGGATATATTGGATGGGTTGTATCACTTGTTTGGATGTGAATCTTGTTCTTTGAAGTATAATCTCTTTCGTCATCTCCGTTATAAATTTGACTTATTCGGTTATTCCTATCAAAGTAATTACATCTCCGTTATGGGGATCGATGAATAGTATAAGTTTTTAAATTTTGCAGTTTTTAAATTTTCTAATATATTTTTTGTTTTTTAAAAGGGTAAAATAGTAATTTAGTTATTTTAAAATTAATTTTTTTATAAATGTGTGGACTTCGGTAGGTCCCTAGGAGAAAGTTTCCCTCTAACAGTATAGTAGTAATTTTAAATGTATAAATTAATAAAAAAAAATATAAAAAACTCCAATGTAACCCCACCCCACGTGGGTACCACATGCACATGTCCACATTGACTAACATATTTATTTGACTTGACCAATACAATAATTATGTCAAGTTCTCACTCAAGAAATAAAATCTCATCAGATTTATAGATTTGATCTTTGTTAATTCAATTCGAGGAAGAGGACATGGGAGACGTAAGTGAAGTGAAGTTGTTCGGTAAGTGGTCTGGATCGCCAAGTCCAACGAAGAGAGTAGAAATTGCCCTTAAACTAAAGGGCATACCTTATGAGTTCATACAAGAGGATCTGGGCAACAAGAGCGAGTCGCTCCTTCAATACAATCCAGTTCATAAGAAGGTTCCTGTACTCGTACACAACGGTAAACCGATTGCTGAATCAGCTATTATCCTCGAATATATCGACGAACATTGGAAATATGCTCCCAAGTTACTCCCGGAGGATCCTTATGAACGAGCCATGGTCCGATTCTGGGCCAATTTTATCGATGAAAAGGTAACTACACTTGGTTCCAACTACTTTTGTTATTGAACAGTAGCAAACATCATTGAATGACATGAATATATCTTAATATCAGGATGTAGTAACTTGGTGCAAAGTAATAAATTGAAAAGTTCTACGGTATGTTTGGAAGAATAGTATAGTCCTTTTGCAATGCTATGCGCGGTACAAACTTGTCAAAGCAATAAAAATTTGATCAAATGTTGAATCGATATAAGAACGTGAATTATAACGCTATGGTTAGTTAAGCTTCTTGTATCGCTTAAGTTTGCTCCCGCCTTAAACTTGTCTTGTGAATTCCTTAATATTGAATTAACGCCTAACAATTAATTCTAAATGGTCCTTTCTTTTTGGACCTTTTTTTTTTTTTTTTGTCTTAGTTACGTTCCAGGGCCCTTTTAATGTCTGAAGGTGAAGAGAAAGCTAAACTTACTAAAGAATACATAGAGAACATAAGCGTACTTGAAGAAGGAATTAAGAGGGATTTCTCAGGAAAGAGTCCTTTCTTAAATGGTGAAAGTCCAGGGTATCTGGACCTCGTCTTGGGTTCTTCGAGTGCCAGCTCTCACAGAGCCATTGAAGAGATTGTTGGGGCCAAGCTAATTATCCCGGAAATACACCCATTGTTCTTTGCCTGGGTGACTGCAATGAAAAATCATCCTGTGGTGAAGGAGACCATACCACTTCATGAAGGGTTGGTCAATCGTGTTCTCCAGTATAAGCAGCAAAGGGCTCTTGAGTTACCAAATACCAAAGCTTGATCACTACTTTCAAATATCATTAACTGACTAGTGTACTTCAGCAGTTCAATTTGTTGTATATAAAACTATATATGGACATGGAATAAAAGAAAATGAACGAAATAAAACAATGCTGGTTAGCCACACAAGCATCTTCGTGTTTCTCTATCTTTATTGCCGTTGCTCTATTTGTTGTTTCTTTCACCTCAAAGACTCTATTCCCAAGCCATACTAACGGAGAGGCTCCAGTTACATCAACACATGCATGCTTTCTCTCAGACCAACTGTAGATCAAGACATCTGCAGGCTGAAGTGTCGATCTACCCTCATTCATATCAGTGAGAAAATTGGCGGGAGCCTTCTTCTTCACTTGTACCACAGCCTTTCAAAATGCATCACATAAGATGTCTCTGACATGATCATGTCGGTATTTGAAACCTGTAAAATATTTACAATGTGTTGCATGGTCTCCAAAAGCATCAAGTCTACTCTTTTTGCATACAGGGCAAAAATCGTCATCAAAGTACAAAGGGATCATGACACGGTATCGAAGAATAGTACGATACTCGACTTGCTATATGTGTTGTCGAAGTCCTTCCATCAAAATAGCAAGTAGAAAATATTTTGCATGTTCCGACTGCAAGCATCCAATGACTGTCTTTTGTCGAGCAGATAACTCAAACTCCCTGTCAAGACCAGCAATAATCTTACTGTAGAACACTTCTATCAAAACCTTTTGTGGTTTCAAGGGGACACGGTAGCATTCATAGCCGGAGAATTAATGTCAGAATCGGGTAGACAGAGACTCAATGCCCTGGTAGCATCATCAAAGATCTCATCCATAAGCATTGGCCCACAACTCCTAAGAATATGGTTTTGAAGCCTAAAAGTCTGAAAACGGGACACCACAAAAGTAAATGTAGAGACATCAGTGGCACGATAAATACCTGACCTACCAAGACGTAATGGGAGTATCGTTAAACGCCACTACAAATCACCGAAGCCAGGACCATCAGAAACTACAATACCTTGAAGAACATTACGGAGATGTCGATCAAAAGTCTTAGCTGCCTCTCTAAAAAACGATGGTGGACAAGTACGAATCACAAATGCCAACTTAGAGAGCCCAACACTAGCTCGTAAGAGCGTTAACTAACACTGTGGATCCTCCAAAATAGCTAAACGGTCCATTAAAGTCATAGCCTTTTCAATACGCTTGCGAGCAAAGCCCATGACAAAAGATGAATTAGTGTTGACTGCCCCTCCAAGCAACCTAACCCTTTGCTGAGGACGGGACAAATATGAAGGGAAGAAACTAGGAGTGGAGCGACGTGGATCCAAAGATGGCCAAAATATTTCAGTTTTAGCTACATTAAGAACCAACCCGTAAAAAGGTATTTATTCCGATCTTGAATCATACGCAAAGTTGTCTCCACCTGTTATGTATCCCCGATCAGAGTCTCATCGACTAAGTACCAAGCCTGTAGCGATAATTGACAACTAAACTGGATCTGTAAAATCAAAGGATGCAACACCAACGCAAAGAGAAGAGGACCCAAGCTTTAGCAGACAATATGTAATCACCCCCCAAGTATAACCTCGCAAGTTGACAATACAAGTACTCGACCCAAGGGGCAAAAGTTGGGCATCGGATACAAACCTCTCTCAATATGGTGGTCCGATCAACCATTTTAAAAACATTTTGAAATTTTACATGTAGCATAAAAAGAGAGATATTGTCACTATTAGCATGCATCATATGATTGACACATGCAAAATCGTCTCTGATCCACCAGAAATACCAACCCCATATTGAAATTTGGAATCCATACTGTCTACCACCTATATAGTTCTTGTTTAATTTGGAATCCATCAATCCTATGCTATTGCTTTATGAGAGATTCCCTGCCGAAGAATTTCAAAGTTCGTAAGTACTGATTTTCTTTTCTTTTTTGTTGTACATTTACTATAATCATGTACCACAAGTCCACAAGAGAGTAGATATATATATATACCATGAAAATCACTGTCTTGAAAAAGTGTATATT
The DNA here is from genome assembly GCF_015680905.1 of Coptis chinensis. Lineage (NCBI taxonomy): Eukaryota > Viridiplantae > Streptophyta > Magnoliopsida > Ranunculales > Ranunculaceae > Coptis > Coptis chinensis. The sequence continues at coordinate 16,898,143 of NC_141456.1, read as the reverse complement.
CTCCAAGTAATATCCTTAAAACATGAAGTTACTTAAAAATATAGAACTACCAGCTTTTATTAATCAATGCCTCAAACAAAACTCATGATCGATAAGATAAATAAAGCTAAACTAGTTGATAAAAGTTAACAATGACAATGATTAAAAACACATTTTGCAGGACCCGGACCGAAACAATGGTGCTTGCAATCAACAACAGTGTGACAAGGAGGCCCTGGGAGGTTAACACGCACCCTTCGTGTCTGAGAAGTTGGACTAGGAGGTTAAAGATTCAAATGCACCCTTTGTGTATGAGAAGTTGGGCTAGGAGGTTGAGGGTTTGAAGTTGGACTGGGAGGTTAAATACTTTGTGACTGAGAATTTGGCCTAGGAGGTTGAACACTTTGTGACTGAGAAGTTGGGCTAAGAGGTTGAAGATTAACATGCGCCTTTTGTGATTGAGAATTCGGCCTAGGAGATTGAACACTTTGTGACTAAGAAGTTGGGCTAGGAGGTTGAAGATTAACATGCGCCTTTTGTGACTAAGAATTTGGCCTAGGAGCTTGAACACTTTGTGATTGAGTATCTGGCCTAGGAGGTTGAACACTTTGTGACTGAGAAGTTGGGCCAGGTGGTTGAAGATTAACATGCGCCTTTTGTGATTGAGAATTCGTCCTAGGAAGTTGAACACTTTGTGATTTAGAAGTTGGGCTCGAAGGCTGAAGATTCATCTTTCCAACCCTTACAGAGACCACCATAGATGGCAAACCTACATACAAAAGTTTAGAAAATAACATTAGTTTTGTCTATTACAATAGCAACAGTAGCAACAACAACTATATAATCATGATCAATAATTATAACAATAACAATATTATTAATGACAGTAATAAAAATAAAAATAACACCACAATTTGATTATGATTATGTTAAAAATAAAAGTAAAACAAAAATGGTTAGAGGTGTTTTTTTGTTTATCAAATTAGCATTCAAACTATCATTTCACAGAGGAACTCAAATGTTATATATATATATTTGCTTAGAAACAAGATTTTCATTTAGAGCATCTTTAGGAGAGACACTATCCTAGCATCAAACACCAAATTTTCAATAATTTGGTGTTTTTTCATCTTTAGAAGAGACACATGTTGATGAAAACACTAAAACAAACACCAAAAACAAACACTAAATCGGCGAAAATTTGGTGTTTGCTTTGGTGCTGTATCAAATCTCTCTCGCAGCTTTGGATAAACTGCGCGGTTTTGCGAACACCGCGTGGGCTTTGGTGTTAGTTTGGGCCTCTGTCTCGTAGTGTTCCGAATAACAAATTTTGATGTGTTGCGGTTTACCGAAAACCGCGTGGGCTTGGGCTTGGTTTCTTTTGCGGTTTTGCAAAAGCCGTGCGTGGTTTGGTGTCAAATATAATTTAATGTTTCTCGTGAAGTTGGTTGGTGTTTTTTTAGTTTGGTGTTTGGTTTGGTTCAAATATTTGGTGTTTTCTTGGTTTCTCTCCTAAAAATGCTCTTAGTTGTTGTAGATATCTAATTCATTATGCTTTAGTAAACACAAAATATAAATGAAAACTAGAGTACATAAATCCCCGTCTCTTTGCTTTGAACCAACAAAATTCAACAAAACAATACAACTTTCATCACAAGTAAGAAGGGAAAAAAAAACAATGATAATAAAATAGAATGAAAACTGGTGCAACAAGTAAAATAACAATTAAGAGATTCAACTTGATAGAAGCCTCTTCCATAGAATTTTTATATGTAGATATTATATTTGATTTATGATATTCATAGCAATGAGGAACAACCTTATTTATAAAATAGTAGTTCTACTCAAACTTCCTAAGTGGCATCAAATCATATTCTCTCCTTCCAAAATTCAAAAGTCAAATATAGAAACAAATTAGTTATAAATAACTTACCTAATTATATAGCTAATAAAAAAAATAGTACCACATAAATAAATAAATAAAACTTACCTATATTTCCACAAACAAATAAAGAAAGAATAAACTTTAACACCCAAAAAAAAAATGGAATCAGGCGCCCAATTAGTGCGAAACAAATCATCATATTTTTTTTATATTTATATACACCATACATGTGAACCATTTGTTCAAGTCAATAGATAGAAAACCATTCTAAATTAATATAAACTAAAGTAAAGTGATAAAAAAAATAAATTTTGTGAAAATAAAAAAAGATAGAGCATTGAGAATGCGGAAAGTGAGTTTTTTAGAGGCGCCTAACTTTTTTGGGCCGTGTTTTTTTTTTTCTTTCTTTTTTGTTTAATTTGTTTGTGGAAATATAATTAAGTTTTTTGTTATTTATTTATTACTATTTTGGGTTTTAGTTATTTAATTGAGTAAGTTATTAGTTATTTATTTGTTTCTATTTTTGTTTTTTGATTTTTGGAAAGAGAAATATAATTTGGATGCCACGAGAGATATGGAGCAGTTATTAAGATTTTTTTTTCCATAGGGAGTTATTAAGATTTTTTGTATTACATTCAAAGTTTGTGATTCCGAACGAAACTTCGGAATTCTGCCCAGAATTTCAGTTTTTCAAAAAAATAGAATTCCGAATATAGAGTCAAAATATCCGAAATTCTAAATGTGATAGGAGTCGAAATTTAATAAATTTCGAATTCTGAATTTGTCGGAATTCCGAAAATTCCGAAATTCCGAACTATGATTACATTAATGAAATTAATTAATTAAGAAAGAACTTGGGATAGTTGACTCTTTATCTATACAAAGTAAAAAACTTGTATTGGACATTCAATTAATTAAGAAAGAATTGCAATATTACATTAATGAAATGAACTAAGAAAGAATCTCATGAGAAGATTTTCTTAACAAGATTTAAATTTGTAATTATGAAAAAAAAAAAAAAAAATAGTAAAACTCTTAGACCATGCAAAGCTCTGTTTCAACTGTTAAGCTTCAAAATATTCGACATCCGACTCCAATCCTCAACCAAAGCTCCTAAAGGGTAAAACTCTTAAATTTAAATTTAAATTTATCTTTTCAAAAAACAAAGTTTAAATTTCAGTTTTTCTTCTTCTTTTTATTTTTTTAGGATAACTTTGTTTACATTTAAGTTTGATTCGTGTCTTTGTGAATTATTCCTTTTAAGGTTGGCGTGACACTGTGATGGAGGCATAGTACAAAATTTTGTGCCAGGCCATTCGGCTTGGCCATTTTCCAATGTTTTCGGTTGATACCACACTATTAGAAACAGTAAAATGAGATTTGAAACATTTGAAATATTGGCAAATTAACATAAACATCACAAGCTTTTGAAAATATCTTTGGTAAAAGAAGAGGATCCAATAAATTTTAGACATTGTGTCCTTTATTTTTTTTCCTAATTTCAGAGAAAAAGTAGTTACAATTCGAACAAATTGAAATCACAATATGCTACCATTACCATTTGAAGAAAATCCTACCATGTATGTTTCATATAATTCTACTTTAAATGCTAAACCCAAAATAAAAACTTAGAAACAATTCCAAGAAAAAATAATAAAAGGAAACAAATGCATTATATCAAAACTATGTGATTGTGCAATATTTAAAGTTAAAATTAAAAATATTCCAAAAGAAAACGATTTTAAAAAAAAAACATTTCAAAAATTAAATAAAAATATTGGAAACTAAATAGTACAATAACGAAATTAAATAAATTTCACGCCTATTTTGCAAATTAATCAACCAACTCATAGGATAATCCAATAATCCTACCATATAAGATTTCCAATATCTTATACAAACAATATTAACATTTCAAATAAATCCGAAATTTCTGAGCAATTCAAGAATCCTACCATATAATATCTGCCTTATATGTAAATGCCCCCAATACAAAAATTTAGAAATATTTCAAAAGAAAAAGAGTTTAGGAAATAGAATTAAAAACAATCTTTTTTTTTAAATTGATATTTCAATATGCGGAAACTAATATTGGATTTTATTTAATATTTCGTAAGTATTTGAAATGTCGCAATTTATCGTGATTATATCTCAATAAGATGAGTTCCTCCTACCAGGCATTAATTTGGCATATATCGATGTCGTTTAATCCAAAAACCAAAATAGATCGCGATATATCACGGCATTATTTTGTACTATGGAACGAGGATACGAACATTTTGTCTGTTGTAAGAAGTTTGGCAGACACGTAGCAACCTGTTTAGGGACTTCATTTGGGAAATTTGCACATGTTATATAGTGTTTTGCAATCGGACAGCATATGGTACACTCCTACCATGTGGACACGTTATCTGCCTCAGCGCCTTTGCAAAGGCTCTGTTTGGTACGAGAAGAATCTGTAGTAGCTAACATGGCTTATGTAAACTATACATTAGATGTATAAACTAAACATATGGAAGGATTTGGTCTGCCTTTGCAAAGGCTCTGTTTGGTATAATGGTTTATGTAAACCATACATTAGATGTATAAACAACACACAAACAGTATGGAAGGTTATTTGGTCTGACTTTCCTTGTCATCTATTTATCTTCTCATGCTATCGTACAATCATCATAAAAAAAGGAAAATAAAAACCCAAGGTTTGAAGGAAACTTAACACATAACCAAAATTTATGCCCATCTTTCAAGTAGATTCGTTACAATCACAATCAATCATCAATCACAAAGTAAACAACATATCCAAATTCATTCCCATCTCTTCTCAAACTTTCTTTCACAAAACTTGATTCTTCTTCAAACCCATTAACACCAAAACCCAATATTATTTTAATACAAAGATTTTGATTTGTCTTTGACTATGAGAAGTAAAGATAGAGTGGAGGTACTGGAGTGAGAGTTTACTTGATAGTGGAGAGAAGGTTGAAACTCATGAAAGAATCGAGCCTCTCTTTTTTGGTGAATGAAGAAGACGAAGCCACGTCCTTTTTTTTTTTCTCTCTTTTTCCGTCTTTTTATTTTTTGTTTCTTGTAACTCAACCAGTAGGTTGTAGATGGAAATCCATTCCTTCTACATGGATACCATTATACCCATTATACACACTTTTGTGGGTGGGCCAACCAACTAGTAGCATCGGGGACTACAGAATTGGGCCCAAAATAATAGAACCAAACAGAAAATTCGGGACAGTGCACCCTAACCCACGCTGTCAAACAGGGCCAAAAGAGAACGCACATTCCACTTCATGGTTTAAAAATTCAATGAACAGTGTAAGTTGTACTGAGTTATTTCTTTGTTTTCTCTTAGAATGGCTCCGACCTCCGAGTATATATAACTATTAACTACTCCATATAATTGAGTGGGAATTTGTTGCACACGGCTATATCTAGTGGTGTCAATGGGTACTTGCTTACTCGGAACCGAACTGGAATCAAAACCGAATGTTTCGGTTCTGGGTCTTAAAAAGATAGACCCATTTAAAATGGGTCATTTAGAACCGAACCAATAAAAAATCGAAATCGTAGAACCGAATAGTAAGAAACCCGTAGGTACCTGAACCGAAATCGGAACCAATTATTATGATTTCGATATATAAAATTTTGTATTATATTACATTTAAGATAATCGAACTCATATATTATAATATAAAATATGTTTTTACGTGTAAAATTTTATTTTAAATTATATATATAAATAAATATATATATATATATATATATATATATATATATATATATATATATATATAGGGAGGGATATAGCCAGTCTTGTAGCCACACATTGTGGACACATGACCGATCCACACCTTTCATCTCGTGCATCAATGTAACCTGATCCTACTGGACAATGAAATCAAAAACAAAAACGAAATTCCAGAAAAACCAAAATTTCAGGAATTTTGAAAACAAAAAACACGAAATAGTCCATAAAAACAAAAAACACGAAATGTTTACCTTCTTCTCCAAAAAAAAATCAGTGTTTACGAATCAATCTCCTCCAATTTCACCGATCTCTCTCCAAAATCTATAAAGGAGAAAGCGAAAACAAATTTTTTTGTGTTCAATCCATAAAAGAGATTCATTTGAAGAAGAAATTAGGTATAACTATTCTCTCAACTTAATCTTATTTGGTATTAATGGTTCTTTTTGATTATGTATTTATGTGTAGTGATGATTAACCTTTATGTATTCTCCACAAATTCAGTATTAATGGTTCTTGGTGACGACGGAGTTTACAAATTCATTATTAATCTTATTTGGTATTAATGGTTCTCGATCGACAGAGTTCACAAATTTCTTCTTCACGAATTTATGTGTGTGTGATTATGATTATGTATTCTTTTCCTTGCAATGAGATAAGCTAGTGTGTAGTGATGATTAACCTTTATGTTTCTTATGTCATCTCATGGAACATTCTTCATGACTTTAAACGACCTACCCTAACTACACAAGCAAAGCCGCTCCACCTACCTCTGCACCAGATCTAGCAGCCCGTGAATGTTCCTCTTCCGTGAGTTGCCATGTGGTTCTAACTTATTATTGTACACTTAGTTTGTTGATCTCAAGTACTATACTCTTACGGTTTCAGTAATTGAATTTTGTTCTGCTGGGCCCCAGTAAGTTAATGGATCCGATTCCGCCATACGAGAAGCGAGCAAGTAAGAATTTTTTTCTTTTAATAATTTGTTTCTAATTTTGATAATTTTTTTTTTGTGTACTTTCATGTTAAACACAATCTTTCATGTGATACATGAAGTTTTTGGTTCACTGATGAATCAGACTTTATGATGTCAACTGACATTGAAATTACTACCGAGACAGTAAAATGTTGGTTGTTAAAACTTATATGTGATGGTCATTGGCTCTGACTATGCAAGTAAATGTTATGATACTGATATGAAAAATGCATCTGCTTTGACTTGACCGTATATTGAGCAAGTATTGCACTGAATTATTATGGAAGTCTTCCTTTTGTAGGACAAGCTTTAGTTAGTCTGCTGATGTTGTGTAAAAATTTAGAAACCACAACCTCTACTTACTCATTAGTGAGTATTATCTAGATCTCTAAATTGTTGAATGAAAGGGAACTATTAATTGAGCTGACAACCCAGCTTGTACTCATACAATCCAATAAATATGTCACCAATTGGATTAATATTATTTAAAGCCGGTAAAGTTACATCAGATATGATTAGAAACCACAACCTCTACTTACTCATTAGTAATACATCAGATATGATTAAACTTTACCGGCTTTAAATAATATTAATCCAATTGGTTTTGAACTCTATCAGAGTTTTGAGCTCTGTCAGAGTTCAGAGTTTTGAACTCTTTCAGAGTTCGGTGAACTCTGTCAGAGTTTTGAACTCTGTCAGAGTTCGGTGAACTCTATCAGAGTTTTGAACTCTTTCAGAGTTTTGAACTCTGTCAGAGTTCAGAGTTTTGAACTCTGTCAGAGTTCGGTGAACTCTTTCAGAGTTCAGAGTTTTGAACTCTTTCAGAGTTCGGTGAACTCTTTCAGAGTTCAGAGTTTTGAACTCTGTCAGAGTTTTGAACTCTGTCAGAGTTTTGAACTCTGTTAGAGTTCGGTGAACTCTTTCAGAGTTTTGAACTCTGTCAGAGTTCGGTGAACTCTTTCAGAGTTCAGAGTTTTGAACTCTTTCAGAGTTTTGAAATCTGTAAGAGTTCGGTGAACTATGTAAGAGTTTTGAACTCTGTCAGAGTTCGGTGAACTCTGTCAGAGTTTTGAACTTAGATATAGATTGGCATGCACACCGCCTTATTTCGTTCTTTGTTTTTTCACGTTGGTATTGCAACAATTTGAATTAGTTGAATGTCTTATTTTTAACTCCTATTTATTTTGTAGCAATGCCTCGAACAAAGAATCTGAATGTGAAGAATGCAAACAAAAGTGTTTTTCACGGGTGCTAAGAAGTTGTTAGGTGGGGAGTAGTAGTTGGTCGCGATGAGGAGCCCGAAAAAAGAGAAGGAGAACAACCCTTCGGCATCGGTTAAGTAGAGGGATCGGAAAGCGGATGATCCCAGTAATGTTGTAAGTGGTGTAGAGTTAGGAAATCAAAAGAGAAGAAAGGGGACAGTTCTTAGTGATGTAGATGTAGATGTAGATGTAGATGTAGATTTAGATTTAGATTTAGATTTAAATGTAGATGTAGATGTAGATGACGATGACGATGACGATGACGATGACGATGACGATGGCGATGACATAAATATGGATCGTGGGAAGAGTGTAGTTCTAAGTCATGCTGATAGTGAAGAAGAGGGTGTTGATGATGCAGAAGAAGAGACTGACGAGGAGGAAGAGGACGCGGAGGAGGAGGAGGAGGATGACGAGGAAGTCCATGTACCTGTACCTCCAGTGAATATTGTGAGAAAGTCTAACAATGACTTGGAGTTCAAGAGAGGTGTTTATGGAGGTGGCCCTTTGTGTGTCACATCTGTTGTATGACTATCACGATTGCACGTGGCTCGCGATGTTTGGGAGGGCAGGTAATATTATCATTTAGTGTCTATTAGTATTTAAATTTTGTATTACGAAACTTGTGCATACATTAATACTAAGTTTTTGTTGTTTTAGGCGGGCGAGGGTGTTGAAGTGCCATGGGCACCTAAACAAGTTGGTACAATGGGATATCCTCGGAGAGTGTTCAAACCGCTGTTCTACTTTTCACGTGGAGCTTCAAAGAACCGGCTTATGTGCTCACGGTCTTAGGTGTATCTGGGCATCGGGATCCCGTGTTGGTCTCGCGTTTGTGGAGAGGTGGCATCCAGGAGGACCAACACGTTTCATATGCCGTGGGCGAGATGACAATCACGTTGGGCGATGTTTCCCAACTCTTAGGAGTTCGATCGAGGCAAAGCGGTGGTCGGGGACATTGATTTGACCTTGAAGCGGACACAAAAGACTCCTCCACAAAGATCTTGGCATACCCATGGATAAGATAGATCACGGAGATGAAATCCAATAAGTTCACTTCCAAAGTTAGGATGGATTTCTTGATGAAGCAGTTTCTTTGGGAAGGTAATGAGATGAAGATTTTTACGTGATGAAAATGGGGTTGTTGTGAAGAAGGCGTCAACCCAAAAGAGAGGTGCAGTTTTTGTGAGAGCTTATCTGTTATTTTTCTTTGGATGTACGCGCTTCACCGACATCGCCCGGAACTCTGAGTTCCGTTTGTTATCCGAGGCCGCTTTCGAAATTTGCGAGATCGAGACTACTGGCGTGGGGTGCGACCTTTACCGGGCTTACTTATGCGGGGTCTTGGGACCGCCACAAGTGCCAAGGTGAAGGGTGTTTCAGGCTATTTCACTCTCCTACAGGTATTAGTTTTTTTTGTTTTTCTTTTCAATGTCAATTTTATCTATCTATTACAATATTAACGGGGTGTCTATATTAATGTAGGCATGGATTTATGAGTACTTCCGGTGTTCAGGCCATACCCAAATGAGGACTACCGGTTGAGCATGTGCCGTGCTTCGTAGGTACTTTCGATTATTTCGGTCTTTTTATGCTAGCACAATTTGCATTGAAGCATACCCGAGCCACCATTGATAATATGACTTGTACCGATGTAAGCATTTTTGTATGTAAATAGTTTTATTTATTAATTGATATTATTAGTATGTGGTTAATGATTAATTTCCTCGATCATATGCTATTTGACAGGTTGAATGGTATCCCTATGTGCAAGTCCGAGCTACACGGTGGTGGATGAAATAGCATTTTTCGAGGGATTTATATGCTTTCTTGATAATGTCGAAAGCGATTACAATGTTTGAGGGTTGTCGTCGGTTGGGTCATATGCAGTTTGTACCCTCAGATCCCCCAAGACCAAAGACCTCGACGCGAACTACTTCCGGACGCGGGTATGATGTGAAATTTAATATTGCATCTTCCTACTGGAGTAAATGGCAGAATCACTTGATTCAACTTGAACAACGAGGACCCATTCCGTCTTATCCATGGGAGTGTGTTAGTAGATACATGAGTTGGTACGAAAACAATAGTCATATGAGAATGATAAACCCTGATCATCTTAGTCACTACTCCCTACAGAGTCTTCCATATCATAATCTGGTGAGTTAATATCTTACAACGTTAATTTTTGTTTTGTTTTGTTTTGGTATTTTATAAATGTAAATGTATATACTAATGTAGTTTTTCGTTTTAATTTTGACAGCACCCCGTCGTCGATGAAATTTCTCGCTTGCTCAATCAAGGCCTGCAATTGGGTGGGACTGCGATTCCAGACGATGCACAGAACGAGTTCATGGAGGCATACAATTTTACCCGGTGCAAGTTCATTGGCGGACGATATCGTGAATGAGCATCTTATACTAGGTATGTTGAGTTTGGTTAGTTTAGGGTTTAGTGGTTAGCATAGGATTTAGGTATGTTGAGTTTGGTTAGTTTACCTCCTTTTATCTTGTGTTGGGACGAGTGTTGGAAATGGAAATGGTGAACATGAGGAAGCAAGTGGAGAGGTTAGTTTTGCAGGAATAAAGCACACACACATGTTGACTTTGAAACTGGAAAGCTTTAAGGATTGTGCTAGTGTATAACAGATTAGGAGTAAAACAAACTCGCGATTTGTAGCTGCTATGTTGTTTGTAGAGTTTTTGAACCTTGAGGATTTGGACTGTTGTGTTAGAGTACATTGAATGAGGAATTAGTGCACATGGACTTGTAGTTGATAGGTATTTACTATAGTTCCTGAAGCTTGAGTAACTTAATTGCTGCTCTAGGGTACACTCTATTTGGACTATTCCTTTAGCTGATTAATGTCTGCTAGATATATGAAGACAATGATGTTTCTGCAAATTTAGAATCCGTATAACTATTCCTTTACGAGTTTCATGATTGTGAGATCAAAATTTGGTTTGGAAATTTGGATTTAGAAAGCCATTCTTATGAATACCAAAATCTTTTTGTTGTGTTTAGATACATTCTCATAACAGAATGTATTATCTTCACAAGGGCTATCATCACCACTCACCAGGGACATTTGTCTAATTTGCCTTGATCATTACGAACTTATCTTATAGGCTGTTAATAGAAGCTTGTTTGCTCTTCTTGATTCTGTAAACTGAATCTTGGGTGGAGACCTTAATAGAATAGATATTACGCTTTAATGATTGCAAAAGGTCTATTGCATAGTTAATTATATTTGGCTTTATCTGAAACATTTGTAATACGTTGTTGCTTACAATGTTCATCCTTATAAGACTTGTAGTGTTCCTCTTGGTGCGAGGTTGCGATAATGGTTACGCAAAGAATGTTGAAGAAGTTGAAGTTAAGAAAGTGAGGAAGCGGGTTCGGACTTGAGTGCCCCTCTCTTTAGGCAAGAAAGCAGTGGTCTATTATATATCCGCTTATTTGCTGAAAGTTATGTCCACTTCTTGGGAGATGCAGACTTTTAAGTCTTGGAGAACTGTAGTGTCATTTGTTGGGATGTCAAAGTATTTGAGCATGCGTAACAAACATGTTAACCCTGAAATTCTGTTCACGAAACATGTTACTACAGTTCACGAAGCTTGAGTAACTTATCCGTTCACATTTTAGATTTTGATAACATAGATTTTGAAAACTTATTAGTACTTTTCGAGAGGGTGTCCGGTTATTATTGGTGGTCGGGATTGATTACACAAACAAACACTATTCTTTTGCGACCGATTGATTACACTTTTATTTTTTGTTTGTGTTCGTGCAAAATGTTGTGTTGTGTATTATTGCCTCTATGAGTCTATGGATTCATCATAGCACGAAAGTATATGGACTTGCAAAGGGGCACGAAACTTGACCCGAGCCCGATCTAATAATTTTTTCATTTCATTTTGTTGGTCTCCTCGGATAAGCGTGCATTGCTTCATTTGAATTTATTGCTTAGCCCACGACAATATCCCGCTTCATTGCGTTTGCTAGAAAAGTGGCGGACTATAACCCCATGGTTTTCACAAAATGTCTACCATTATCTAATCAATAACAATTTACACACAAATCTAATGCAGAACGCAATGTTTTTTGCCAAAACACAAAACATGTTTTTGCCTCTTGAGCGGTGTGGCCATGCCGTTTGGGACTAAGGCCAAGCGGTGTGGCCACACCGTCAAGAGTCAAAAAGACAACACCATTTTTAACCCAGTTCAAATCCCAAACGGTGTGGCCCCACACGTTTTGGGACTAGGACAAACGGTGTGGCCACACCGCTTTTTGTATTAAGGACAAACGGTGTGGCCACACCGTTTTGTACTAAGGACAAACAGACAACACCATTTTAACCCCAGTTCAAATCCCAAACGGTGTGGCCACACCGTTTTGGGATTAAGGACAAACGGTGTGGCCACACCGTTTGGGACTAAGGACAAACGAACAACACCATTTTTAACCCGGTTCAAATCCCCAAACGGTGTGGCCACACCGTTTTTGTACTATTAAGGCCAAGCGGTGTGGCCACACCGTTTGGGACTATGGACAAACGGTGTGGCCATGCCGTTGGGACTAAGTCCAAACGGTGTGGTCACACCGTTCAAGAGGCAAAAACAGACACCACCATTTTATCCAGTTCAAATCCCAAGCGGCATGGCCACACCGTTTGGGACCTAGTCAAATGGTGTGGCCACACCGTTTGGTGTGCAATACAGACTACCTAGCCAGGTCGTTTTAGCCTCGAATTTTGTCTCTCAGTCCAGTCCAATCACTGTACACATCAATAATTACTACATGCATAATTACGTTTAAATCAACTGTTATACTAAAACTCAAGTTCATATAATTTACACAAACTTCTGACATGTAAAACTTCTGAAAGGTAATCAAGTTCTGACATATAATCAAGTTCATATAATTTACTAAACTTCTGATTGGTTCCAAAATGAATAAATAGTTTACTAAAACTATGATAACTAAAACTCTGACAATTCACCCAAATAACTAAAACTCTGACAATTCACCCAAATAACTAAAACTCTGACAATTCACCCAAATAACTAAAACCCAAATAAAACTCAAATCACTAAAACTTCTTCACAATTCCAGAACTCTGACAGCCCCACCAAATAAAGTTGGTGACATGAATGGCGTAGATATTCGTGTCCTCAAACAGCCCCACCACTGCTCCTTGCTAGGTTCCATACGAGCAGGATAAAACTGGATAAAGGGAAATGTTATCATTTGTGCCCTCGTCTTCGTTCTCCTCCCCATCCTCGTCTTCGTTCTCCTCATCGTCGTCGTCTCTGTCCTCTAACTCTACATCCAATACTGTAAATCAAAAAGAATGGAAAACGTTAAGTTTTAAAGGCAATTGTGTAAGATAGGATACTACGAATTAAGCTTAAGGAAACAATATTATACTTACTTGGGCCCTTCTTTTTGTTTGGATTTTCAGGACAATTTCGTCTGTCATGGTTAACACCAACTTTGTTACAACATGTACATCTCCTCTCTGTCTTTGCTTTGGCTTTTGCGCATGCTTGTTCAAGACCCCCTTTTATTCTACCACTGTCCTTAGTTTTCTTATAAATCTTCACGACTTTTTTCTTCTTCTTTTGTTTTTGAGATGTTAGGATTCAAAAGTAAAACTTGGGATAGGTCAATGGTGATCTTGAACTATCGCAATAGTGCATGAATTAACAACCTGAAACACCGTGGTCAACTTCCTTACGTTTCTTGAGCTCCAATGGCGACAGTTCTTGCAGTCTTTGTAGCATTAATTGGTAAGAATCGGTTTCAGCGGCTTCATAAACCAACCGATTAGCAACCATTTGAAGTCGAGTAATTTCGATTACCTCTCGAGTTCTCATGGCCACTTACCGGTCCACGGTCATACTCGACTCTATACTTATTTGCCCCTTTCATCCACCTCTTAAGAATAAAGAGCTCGGGAATCTCAATATCACTCACGAAATACCTTTATGAGGTGTCCACAAGGTATCCCCGAAATTCAAAAGTTTTGCATTCACAATTACCTTCTTTTGTCATTTGGGTTGAACTTCACCTTCCATTCATTTCGTCACACTGTAACTTCGCGACTTATAAGTGTAGGTTACATTGCCGTCATTACCTTTTTTCATCATCATGCGGGACATACTCGGTTTCAGCTAACTTCGAATTCTTGCTTGAATCTATCATAAGCATTCCTTGTGTATACACTTGTCGCACTCTTCAAGAGAAATGAATTACACGCCTATAATCCGATTCGAAAGTGTTCAAGTAATATAATCCTTTTTTTTTTCTCTTTCAACAATCCTCATCAAACACTTATCATTCTTCACTACAAACTCTCTAAGAGTTGTCGTAGATGTGAAAAAGTTCTTGTAAACGAAATTCATGCTTCGGAAGCCGGTAGTCGAAGTGCCGGCATAAAAAGTATCCAAGTGATAAACTGGAGCCCATTTGTGTCGAATCTTGTACATCTCTTGAAGCCATTCATTCTCCTCCAACTTAAAACTAGACATCAATTCTGCCCACCTCCTTTCAAACACATCAGGAATAAATATTTGCCGAATACAGTGTTTGAATTCTTTTTTGAATTTTGACTTCCGATAATAATAATTTGGAAGTTTTTCAGGGAACTTCTTCATAATATGCCATAGGCAGAATCTGTGTCGAGTATTAGGGAATACCGTACCAATAGCTAGAGTCATAGCTCTATCTTGATCTGTGATAATTGCAGATGGGGCACGTCCGCCCATAGCTCCAAGCCAAGTCTCAAAACCCACCTGAAAAGAATCTTACGTTTCATCCAAAAGTAGTGCACAACCAAATTGGATTGATTGCATATGGTGGTTAACTCCGATAAATGGGGCTTAATGGCATTTCATATACATTCTTACGATATGTGGTATCAAAGAAAACCACGTCACCAAAATATTGAAAGCGGTAATGCAGCGACCGACCATCTACCCGGAAAAATTAATGGCCCTTGCTTCATGATCCATCGTATTGCATAAAAGAAATTAGGATCCTCTATACTTTTTTTCTTGAAAAATGAAGCACCGCTGTAGCATCACCTCTCACGGTTTCTTGTATTCTTTTCGAGGGGCCCAAATGGTTCCAACAATCCCTATCATCAAAACCAATTTGTACTCCGTCAAGTATATCAACAACTTTATTCCACAGTACACCACCATCACGAAATGAGTCAATCAACACCTTAGCTGCAGCAGGCATATTTCTATTAACAGGCATACGATTCTTTTTGCCGGACTAACCGGGTTGTGATTGTGCTCGCTACTAAATTTCATCACTTTCCAGATTCCACTATTTTGCTTTGTCACCCTCATTGAAGCAAGGCACCCACATTTAACTGTATTTGTGTTTCTTTTTCTCACTTCTTTCTCGGTTCCATCCACATTCTTATTTTTGCCTCCTCGATCTCTATAAACCCCAAATCGAGTAAGTCATTTGACAACTACTAACTTCATCCGAACGAGAAACTGATTTTTCAGAGCTTCGAATTACTGGACTAAATCCAAACGATTTTCCGTAATCTATATAGAATTGTTTTGCAGCCTCAAGAGTTTCAAAACACATTCCCAAACATGGTGGCTTCACAATTTCCACTTCCACTTCAAACTCGGAGGTTGAGCAGAGGAAGAAAATGCCACGAAAGGTGCATAAAAGACTTCGATGCTGCGCAAATAAATGTGTCCACGTCAAAAAAAAATAAACTAACACGGTACAATAATACAGTATTGAATTCGTTGGTAGAAATCGAAAATAAAATTGAAACATTAGCTCACCTGAACCGTATTCTTCCTTCTCTCCGACTTCATCAATCAATATTGAGTCGTCCATCTACAGTAACAAAAAATGTCAAAATTGTGGAAACAAGGGCATTGTGAACAAAGTATAGTAGCAACTACAACTCAAACAAATTGTTGTCCATTTAAGCAAGTCACAAGTGTAAATGTATAATAAGGCTAGTCGAGAAAATGCATAAGGAAATTCAAAATAGAGAAATTAATGAGAAATAGAGAAATTACCTTTTGTGAAAGAAGCACACAGCCCAAAGAGAGAACCCACTCGTGAATTATGGAGAGAAGAGGGTAGAAATTTTTTGGAGAAGAATTCTCGATGTAATGTTTTGTTTATTTCGTGTTTTTTGCTTTGCAAAATTTTGTTTTTCTGAAATTTCGTTTGGGATTTGAGCGTGGATCTGTTTTTCTCTCTTGAGCGGTGCGGCCACACCGTTTTTCACTAGGTCCCAAGCGGTGTGGCCATGCCGTTTGGGATTTGAGCTTGATAAAAATGGTGGTCTGTTTTTTTCCCTCTTGAACGGTGTGATCATACCGTTTGGATTTAGTCCCAAGCGGTGTGGCCACACCGTTTGGACTAGGTCCCAAACGGTGTGGCCATGTCGCTTTGGGATTTGAGCTTGGATAAAAATGGTGTTGTCTGTTTTTGCCTCTTGAGCGGTGTGGCCACACACCGTTCAAAAGGTGTTTAGGGTTTAGGCCACACCGTTCAAGATGCAAAAACAGTTGTTTAAATGTTTTGGCAAAAAACATTACGTTCTGCAATGACAAACTAAAATCATAAGTTGTCGAGTGTAAAACTAGTACGGACTTGTGTTATGTTATGTTAGCTTGTGCTTTTTCAGTCGGTGTTCTCATTGTCTTTTTCTATTCTACTTGCGGTTTTTTGTATGTTTTACGTGAAATACCAATACTCGGACGGCTTGTACTTGTTCTCGACGACGGCTTGTAGGAACTTGTTTATCTTTATGTTTATGACACAAAACTATTTAAGTTGTAGGAACTGTGACAACTTTTATTTAGCTTTTATTTTTCGACGTAAAACTATTAGAACAAACTACCAATCAAACTTATTCATTATTATTAGAACAAACTACCAATCAAATTTATTCATTGTTACATCAACACAAGATTCTCAGTAGCAAATAAATCGAGTCATAGTTACAAGTAGATAAAGCACAAGTTCACCACAAGTTCATAACCGAGTCATAGTTACATCGAGTCATAACCACAAGTTCACCACAAGTTGTTACCAAGATAAGCAAAATGGATTAACCAAACAAGTTCACAAAATGAATTAACCAAACATAATTACATTCACCACAAGTTCACAAAAACGCAATACAAAGAACTTGAAATCAACCACGACTCATCATAATTTTACAATGAAACTTCGAATTCTTTTCGACAAACCATCGTCGTCAATTTCAAGTGTAATTTTGACTTTTTTATCTTTTTTTGAAGACGAGGAAGAGGTGACTGTGGAAGAGCTTGAACTCGCTGCCAACTCAATGTTGCTCCTTAACAAAGCTAACAAAGTATCCAACCATTCAAAATCCTTCCCACACTCGGTGCAATTCAAGAATTTTCTGCCTTCATTTTCCGTTTTCTTCATTGTTGTGTTAACCTTTCTGAACCCCGCGCAATTCAACTGTCTGCATCTTAGATTCTCTAGAGGTACTAATGACGATGCTCTCGCGTCTTCCAACCATTGGAAGTCTCCGCAAGCGCGACAGGTCAAAATTTTTTTCCCAAGAGATTGGATTTGGCTCGACTGTTTCAGGATCCTACTTCCACGACATTTTCGAATGCAACAAGGCGTAGACAGCCAACAACATTTCTCTGATGAATGAGTGTTATCACCACACCTATTGCACAGAGTTCTTTCCATCTACAGTAACAAAAATCCAAACAAACAAACATCCATTTAGCTACACTTGTCTAACAAACCAATAAAAAGAAAACTACGACCTATTTGAACTAGGACACAAGGACACGACTAATTAAAAAGAAAACTATTTCTATTCTTTAGTTACACAACTAACTCTTGGGTTCAAGACCTTAAAAGTGTCTCTTTTACAGATAAATAACTATGGAAGTGGCCATATGTCATATACAAAGTGTCCATGTTACTTAGCAAAAATCCAAAATTTGATTTTTGTCATCATCTCAATTTGAAGATATCTCTTCTTGGACACCTCGATTGTATAACTATCCAAATCACCTTTTCCTTTGCAACTTCATCTCTAAAACGTATTTAAGAATTAGCCTCGCGCCTTCACATTAGATATTCTAACTTCAACTTCCCAATTTTGTATCAATGGCTCCTTTTTCATATAGACTTTAAAGAAGTAAAGTCACGAGGTACTAAGTAAAACTTCACATAAAAGGCTTCCATTAGCCTATAGTAAAAGTACATAGTCAAAAGAAGGGAAAACCAACCACATAAAGTATCTTCCCTGCAGTAACCTTTACAAGCAGGGGGTCAAGTCTATTACCCTAGTCCAATCTGGGTCAAGACTCATGAAAGTATTTTTGACGAGTTTGGTGAACATTTGGGCTTTAAACCTAGTGTTAGAGGAGGCCTCTGCGGAAATATGGCTTAGAAGACTTAAGATAAAATCAATGCAATCGATGTCATATGTCGTACTTTTGTACAAATTCGATCTCTTACAATGATTGTTAAGGTGAACTAAAGAGAAGAGGGTATTCCACACTCTCTTCATGGCAATGTAAACGAAAAGAGATAAAGAGAGGCCTCTACGGTTTCTGCAAGAGAACCAAATGTCTTTCAAAACCAAAACATCGCAAGCTTCAAACACATTTCCACGTAAGTCCCACGATCCGACTAAATACAAAAGAAAGCCCATGCACAACCATAAAAGTGAGTTCTTCCCTACTTCACTTGTCCAACAAACCAATAAAAAGTTGAGTTTTCTAATTTTATATAGAAAGTCAGGCTAAACTGAGAGATCCAAGAACAACTTAAAACCTAAGCGCACAATGCGGATGCATCTAAAAGCTTGTTGTAGCTCAAAAAGCGCATTACTGGAGACAAAGAGGAAAAAGTATACATATTTCGAGGGTGGCTCCTAACTCACTTCATTTCAAATGAGCCAATTCTGTTAACTCTGAACTCTGACAGAGTTCAAAACTCTGACAGAGTAGTTCAAAACTCTGAAAGAGTTCACCGAACTCGACAGAAGTTCAAAACTTTGAACTCGAAGAGTTCACCGAACTCTAACGAGTTCAAAACTCGATAGAGTTCACCGTTCATAACTTCATTGCTTGATTTAATGATTTATTTATTTTGAATCATTCATCTCTTATAACGAGTTCAAAACTTTGAACTCTTTTCAGAGTTCACCGAACTCTGAAAGAGTTCAAAACTCTGAACTCTGAAAGAGTTCAAAACTCTAACAGAGTTCACCGAACTCTGACAGAGTTCAAAACTCTGAACTCTGAAAGAGTTCACCGAACTCTGACAGAGTTCAAAACTCTGAAAGAGTTCAAAACTCTAAACTCTGAAAGAGTTCAAAACTCTGACAGAGTTCAAAACTCTGAACTCTGAAAGAGTTCAAAACTCTGATAGAGTTCACCGTTCATAACTTCATTGCTTGATTTAATGATTTATTTATTTTGAATCATTCATCTCTTATAAATCCAATCAAGTAAACAAACAAAATATCTTCAATTAATAATTCAATCCCACTTAAATGTTTATAAAGCAAACAAATATCAAACAAACCCATAGCAACGCCAATTAGTTCCATAAAAAAGAAGCAAAATCCCAATTTATGAACAACAAAATCTTGTTTGAATGGAAGAAACAAAACTGTGAAAATAAAGGTTGCTCGACTTAAACCAAGCTTGAAACGAAGATTGATTAGGTCAATGAACACCTTAATTCAACACAACAATGGTTAATTAGCACATTGTTTTCGAAAGTGAAACACTGATTTTTGGAGATAAGATTAAAAGAGAGAATGTAAACACAAACCTTAATTGTTTCGGAGGAGAGTGTAGTCGTGTCCACGATTTTTTTGGAGATTGATTCGTAAACACTGATTTTTTTGGAGAAGAAGGTAAACATTCGATTTTTTATTTGAATCCTATTTCGTGTTTTTTGTTTTTCACACTGATTTTTTTTTGGAGAAGAAGGTAAACATTTCGTGTTTTTTGTTTTCAAAATTCCTAAAATTTTGGTTTTTCTGGAATTTCGTTTTTTGTTTTTCTGATTTCTGTTGTCCGTAGGATCAGTTCTATTGATGCACGAGATGAAAGGTGTGGATCGGGCTGTGTCCACAATGTGGCTCTGAGTACTGTGTGGTGGTATCTCCCCATATATATATATATATATATAACATAATAGTGAATGTGTATTGTTAAATGTATATTTTATAACAATACGTTAAACAAGTGTATCATAGATGTTAATAATAATGTCAACGTGTATATTATGAATTAACTAATTAATATATTTTATATTTATTAACTTATGCACGTGTATATTTAAATAAGATACACATGCTTGATATGCTTGATATATTGTGGTACACGCACTTATTATAAACCAATATATAGTGTTCATGTTAAAAATTAGTGATGAGATGTAATTGTAAGACGCATGTACTCACATGTTTGATTTAAAATGTGAGTTAATACACGTTTACAAATATATGTGTATGCAGGTAAAATATATCAAGGTAACAAATATATGTGATTGCACATGTACACGATGGAGTTAATACAAGGAAACAAATATATGTGTATGCACGTAAAAAAAATCAAATTTTTGGGGTTAGATATTTGATTATTTTAATTTCTATATCAAAGCTTGAAATTATTACATGAATGGTAAATGTTTTAACATGTATGATTGATATATGTTCATAAATTGATGTAAATATGATTGTTGATACATCACTAATTATATATAAAATATTATCATTTAGGACAAGAAAAAAATAAAAATAAAAACAAATTTTAGTGTTTAAATGATTGAAATTGTTTAATAATCATAATAAATAATAAAGGCCCGAATTAGAACCGAAACTGATAAAAATCCGTGGATTTTGATGGTTTTAGATTGGGTTCTATAATTCTCATATTAAAACCGTTAAGAACCGAAACCAATAGAACCGTAAATAGTAAAACCCAAACCCAAACCCAAACCGCTAAAACCCAATCCAAAACCGACCCGTTGGCACCCCTAGCTATATCCGTGTGTTTGTTAACACTCGAGCTTATCCTTCCACGTGTCCTGTGTCCAGCTTCAAAAAAGTGAAAGTTAACAAAATCAAATGAAAAAATAAAATAAATAAATTATTCTTCTCCTTCTCTCTCTTCTGTCTTCTGTCTTCTTCTTTTTCTTTTTTCTCATAACACTTTCTTCTTTCTTCTCTCATACTCAACCACTATGCCACACGCCCACCAACGCCGAGACACAATTAATTGATATTATTAGAAAATTAACTTATTTAATTTTAAAAATTTAAGCAAGAATCTAAGTTCTCATTAAAAGCTTTTGAGTTATTCTCATTTTATTTCTTATTTCGATCTTAAAGACCGCATTTTCTGGGCAAAAATCCATTGAAGTCCTATGAAATTCCGGTGAACTAGACCGGAATATGTTTTCCACCTAGAAACTCCATGAAAAATTCACAAACTACAACACTAACAAAAGATGATGTGTCGTTCCAAAGACCAAATTCATTCTTGATGGATCTTAAACTAATGGTTTTAGAAAATCTGTTGAGGTTGAGGTGGGTAGTGATAATGTGTTATTAATTTGGTGATTTTATGAAAGAAGCAGGAAAAGTGTTTAGAGAGAATAAAATGGAGAAGAGAGAGAAAGGAAATAGAAGATTATTTACTTTATTTTTTATTTGACAAGTGGAGGAATAAGCTAGAGTGTTAACAAGCACATGGATTGATTGTGTGTGCAACAAATTCGCACTCCATATATAACTATACAAGTTGGGTGAATAAACAAACTCATGAACTTTAGGGTCTGTTTGGAATTTTTCTTAAGGAATTGGAATTAAAAATATAATTTCAAGACTTATAATTCCTAAATGTATGTAAATCTAAAGTTTCTACCCCCTATAGAAACTTACAATTCATTGATTTTGGAGATTTGAGGTTTCCATTCTAGTATAGAAAAAGTTGCCAAGAGTAATTCTTAATTTTCGGAAATATATTATGAATTCCACCCTAAAATCCTAGTTGCCAAACACACCCTTAGCATAGTTAGAACTTTTATGTTAAGCTAAGTGGGTGTTTGGGTCTCATTTTTTCATATGAAAAAAATATTTATTCTAAAAACAGTTTTTGAATAAACATGTTTGATTGTGATTTTTCTTAAAAACTATTTTATCAAATCAGAATTCACACTATATTTCTTGACATATTTCGGCATATTGCGACATAAAGTATTAAAGTCTAAAGCATCCGGGCAGTTCATTTGCCTTGAGCGCCCAAAGTGTTTCCCTCAAAGAAAAACAGTTTTTTAACTTGAAAAACAAGTTTTACCTAATTATCATAAAACGAGTTTTTGGAACCAAAAAATGTTTTTGGATGAAAAACTATTTTTTTTTAAATAGAAACCAAACGCATTTATTTTTTCAAAAAATATTTTTTCACTAATAAACACTTTTTAACAATAAATAAATAGGATCCAAACACTCCCTAATGCAAGACATTTTAACAATAGCAGATAAAATGCAGTCTGACTTCATTTTCTTTGGACGTACAATGCTAAGTAATCTTTGGGCATTGAGGTTTTTCTCTATTACAAACATTTTAAAAAAATACACCGTAACTCTCACTTTCTGACTTTACCTATTTCATTATTCCAATCAAAATTGTTATGGGTGGCTGGAATAAAATTTCCGTTGATGTTCATCCTCCTAAAATATTTCTGTAGACAAGTATTGTGGAAAATTTTCCAACCAATATCAAAGAAGACCCTTATTAGCATTCGTGTGCAATATCAAAAGTGAAGTGCACATTGTGTAACACTCAAATGAGCCCACATCCACAGTATAGTAACAAGCCATATTTGGAGAACTCGGTCAGTCCATATAACCACAATCCTAAATTCATAACAATTTAACTCATTAAAATAAGATACTACTAACAGAACACCAGCAATGCATTGTCGTCGAAGTGAAGATCTAAGAAACCAAAGTAATCTTGCAAGTCTTAAAAAACAAATTAAAGACAACATTTTAATACTAAAACACACTTGACAATACTGCCACAAGTTTTTCCATAAATCACTATCCGTCTATCCTCTTGACGTCAAAACTTCTTGGCATAACAAAACTCAAGCTTCTTTCTCATTCAAACTTTTCTTTGGCCTTCTCGATCTTCAAAACCTTCTTCACAATCTTTTGCTCTTCCACCAAGAAAGTTCTAATGATCCTACAACACCATTTTACAAAGTGAATTCACTATTAGCTATCACCCACAACATACAACAGGAAATAAGAAAGCTAAATGAACTATGGTATAAGATGCACCCACCTCTCCCGGACTGCACTCCCAGACAATACCCCGCCATAAGCACGGTTCACAGTCCTCCTATTCCTAGATAATCTAGACCTCTTATATTCAGCAGGTCTCAAGTGAGGAATCTGACATAAAAATAAAGATTTGAATCAGAATTAACACTGCAAACACAAAGGAACCAATTAATAAGAGCAGTAAACTGGTTAGTGCATCTTTTAAACAAGAAGTTACCTAATAATAAACACAGTGATTACAAGACATTGAAACCTATTTAATAATTTGCATACTCCCCAGAAAAAAAATAAAATAAAATAAAATAAAAGAAGTGGCACTTGTAACAACAGTATTACGAGGCAGTAACAGACCTGTGGCACCTTGCCAAAGTTTTGAAATGGATTAGAAAGGGATAGTATGAGATGGACAAAGGGAACTCTGTCCACATAAGATTGACAAAAGTCATTACCATACATCTAAGTATCTAATTGTGTGCACAAGAACATCTTTTGAGCTTCTTTGTTTCTAAAAGAAGAAAAAACCAAGCAATCCGGTGCTGCTACTTTTGACCTTGAACATATTGACAATAGAAATTCAGTTCATAACACAAACAGCACTGTTTCGGTCTAAAAAGAAAATATCGTTTGCGCATAAAACACTAGTATCTTTTTGGCTTTATATAAGACCACGCTATTTACCTGCATAAATCTTTAAGATCCAATTTGAACTTTGAATGCTGTGTTTATATTCCGGAATCTTAATCTAAGGAAAGTGGACATCCTACCTATATTAATATCCGTTTCTCCCAAGATGCTCATAGTGAGCTACATCAGCAAAGTTTTTAAAACAGTCCCTATTTGAAAAATAATTACTTGCCTTCTTACCAAACTAACTCTGAATTTGGCATGCTCTCTAATTTAATATAAACTAGCCATTTGGCCCGGCCTATGGCCGGACTTACTACATAAATAGCTAATGACTCAAAAGCCTAAAATCTACTTGAATAAATAATATATGTATATTTATAGCTAATGATTCATTGTATACTTTATTTGAAGGGTTTATGTTTTTCTAATTTTTTTAGAATGGTTTTGACAAAAGATTTTATTTCTATTTTTGGGTTATTATTATCCTAAATAACAATTCTTATCATCCACCTATATAAACTATATCAAAATATAGCGCAACAATCAAGAAATATAACACGTACTCAAAACATACCATATGTTTAAGCGATAACCGAATTATATTCATTACGCACAATGTTTTATTCTGCATTTGAAGTTCTTCTACTTGAATATTTGCTTTGTAGAGCTCTTCACGTCTAGTCATGAGTTCGTTGTAATTCACATCTAGTACTTCAAACTTGTATATCTGTTGTATGACATTTCCTGCAGCAACATTTTTTGAGTCAACTTTCTTGGTTTGGTATGTTCCAAATGATGTTTCTATGCTAGGATAATTTGGATCTTGATGGTATTCTCTTAGTATAGGCACATTGATTGCGACATCCGCTACGTACTGATAGTTCTCAAATATTGAACTGTAAACTGGTTCTTCATAAATATTTTCTTTTTTGAAAATTTCTCTAAGTGCACTCTTCAGTGAAACATTGTGTTTTGTTTTGTACTCCACGATCTTCTTGTTGTATGTTTGATTCTTGTTGTATGTTTGATTATCTTATTTTTTTATTATAGTAGTTTAATAAAAAAAACATATATTGTCATGGAATAAATTGTGTTTAGCACGTATGTGGTTGGTATATATATATTTCATAGGGTGAAGAGTCCATTTTGTTTTGTAATTTGACTGTAATTAGAAGTTTTTTTAATTACATCTGGAAAAGGACGACTATGAGATAATGATACTATCCTAAAATATATAGTTATATGAATCTTATACGATTTTATTGCAACATTACTTTTTCCACGCTGATTAATAACTATTTTAAGCATAAAAGAGTCATATCTGGCGAGCTTCTCCATTTGAACTTGCAAATGGCACTATTGTAACCGGCTTTACAAAGACCGTCGTTCCAGCTAATTTTGTTGTAAGAATTATCACCAAGTATAATAGGAGTCAGTCATGTCGCCTTATTAAATTCCTGGTCTGTATAGAAGACATGAAACTTATATGGAGAACTTACATGAAAATAGTAGTCAACAAATAAACGTTTTCAAAACAGTAAGATCTTGGGGAAGAAATGAAAGAGCATTTTTGAAGTGTTGTGTGAGCACCTGGACTTGTTTTAACAGCTAAACAGTTGAAACCGACAATCAATTTGAATACTGAGAAAACACAACTTAAAAAGTAGACGGGTTTGCAATATCATATCAAGATATTAATGGAGTCACATCAACCGCCCGATTATAGATTACACTTGATGAATTAGAAATGGCAAACCTGCAAAACTGCCAAACCCCTAATTTAGAAATCCCAAATTATCCGGGTTATATAATCCCCACAATCATTTCTTGATTTGCCTAATGGTTTTGTACAAACACGGTGCATCTTGCAACAAATGCAGATGCACCCACAACAACAATGACATCGGCTTTGTCCTCGACCATAAGCCATGGCGGGGAGCCTTTATCGTCCCACTCGGGGGAATTCGTTAGTTATATCATGTTCCAATTCGGGCAAGTGAAGATTCTTCGTGTCATCGAAGATTTCGGACTAAAACCTGTCGTTACCACCAAACATGGGGTTGATATTAGCCAAGGTCTTAAAGTTTGTTGTTCCTATTCTGCATCTCATTGATAATACCGCCCGGAGCATTACATTGTTCCTATTCTGCATCCCAACCATGCACGTAGCACACCCGCCTCATTGGCGGACCTCCATTTGTGGCCCCATTTAATACATTAAAGGTTGCCTCACCCTGAGTCCATTTGCATTATGCCCACTGGTGATTGTTGTTGCACCCTTCCTCCATCTGTTATTCATCATCTCATGAAGCAAGCGGCTGGATCATGTCTTTGCTGCAAATTCGCTGCCTTGAGAAGAGGGCGTGAACGGTTATCTTTGTAGTGCACCATTTATTGGGTGCTTCTTTGAGGTGGCGTGGGGTTGACAATCCATTAACTGGAATGTTTTGCATTGATCCCTGAATCGAAGATTCATGACCTTGAAATGGAGAAGTTTGTGTCCGAATTGGAGTATTGAAGGGAGAAGCCTCTTGTTGAAGTGCATTAGGATGAATTCATGGAGTTACGCCTCACGCAAGTTTCGATAATTGCTAAGAGCCAATGCGGTTTGTCTTTGAAGTATTCAAGACTCCACTTCCAACCATGTGGTTGTTATTGTTCATATGACTACTAAGACCGGGATGAATTGACATAACATTACTTTCGGTGTGTTCGCGATCATTTGGTAGACCATGAGCACCACCAACCGCGCCCAATTTCCTGCAATTTTTGCATTTGGAACTTAATTGCTGCGGCTGATTCTTCGAGGATAATTCTTCAAGCTCTCTGCATAATGCAAGTACAAAGTATTAAATTGTAAATCAAATGCCGGCTTTGTCTTCGAAATTTCGCCCTGTCAAGTCCTCGAATTGCATCCTCGGCATCTCGCTCATCATCCATATAGACAAAAGCAAATCCTATAACAGAAAATCATTCAGAGAGGGAAACTTAAATCATTTGTTTTACCAGTTTTCTGCCTTTTCGTTCCATTTGTATCAAAAAAGTCTATTGGCAGCGTAGATGATGGCCGTTTTTTAGGTAGTAACTCTACAGAGGCTCGGATTTCGATATTCTGCGCTTGTCCTGCTTTAACTTTGTACTCTGAAATCGCCTGTGCAAATTCAACCATTAATAGTTGTTGTTGCATCGATATCCATGCCATCAAAGAAGCCTTCAGGAAGAGATATACAGTCGACACGCAGCCAAATACTATACATTCCATGCAAGGACATTTGTTGGATTTCATCTCATTTTCTGCAAAAAAGGAAGACACGCATATCATTAGGGAGCATAGAAAAAGTAAGGCACATTTAAGTGCTTTCATAAAAGAACAATAAAAAAATACAGATGCAAAAATGTTGAATATTCACATCGTCGCGTCGTAAGGAGGAAAGTTTAGGAAATTATTGTTTACCCTCCTCTTATATGCAAATATTATGCATATATCTTTGGAATTAAATCAAAACATTAGCCGTAATGCCCCTATTTCTTTAATCATCAATACACTAATTCACAATGAACACGCAAATCAAAATGCTTAAATGACAAATACACCCAGATTTTGTGGGACCAAAGAGTCTTGAGAACTAACTTTTAATATAAACATACGATTTTCACTATCTTTGTCGATGGATCTAAAGTCAATATTCATTAGACGTTTGGACCCTTTTTCTTATTAGTATAACTACAACCTAGAACATCAACCGCAACTTAATATAAGTATGTATTAGAAACGAAATAAAGGCATACCAGAAAACTAAATAAATAAATGGAAGACAAAATACCCACAACACAAAGACGTGCACACTTACTTTTCTGTAAAGTGGGCGTGTTTTTGCCTCTGTCAAAGAAGAAATATCACCCTAATCACATGAGTCCACCTCCCCTGGTTCACCTAATGACATTAGTCCAATCTAACACCAAATCTCCGAAGTTTGTTTGTTTGTTTTTTTTTTTTTTTTTTTTTTTTTTTTTTTTTTCGACATCAAATCAAATCTCTCAAGTGAAAGTTTCTCCTATCCTCCGAATTGGACAGCCCAATACCATAATAAGCCCTTAACTTTCAACACAAGTGTTTGAACTAAGCCACGCCCGTGTTTCGAAAACATCTTGTGGTTCTTAGTATTCCATACTACCCATATTGCCGCGATATTGTAAAAGACTTGATAGCATTGAACCAAATGTCTTCCCTCTCCCACTTGGCCTATACCCATCATCCTTTGATCATTGGGCTAGTAGTATACTCTTAGGATAGACTACTACTAACAATTGAATTGTGTAATGCGATACAATACAAACTTGTAAATTCATATGAAGCACAAACCAATCATTTAAATTCTACTATAGATTAAAATTTTACCTTGAGAAAGCCAACTCCAAAGTAATTTGGAATCGCCAGTAATGCTAGATTTCAGCCTAGCGAATAACAATAGCAATGCAGTGGCATCAAAGACTCCACACATCCCAACGCCATGGCAATCCTAAAAAAAGACAAAATAATAATTGAATTACAGAAATGATTTTAAAGGGGTTTAGGGTAATTTTACCTGGAAGTGCAAAAAGGATTGGATCGTTTAGATCCTTAATCTCTTCCTCTAGAGCCCTACCCTTCCTTCCAAACGTGTGATCCAGTAGAGCCAGCTTATCTTCAAGGTTCTTATCAATGGCACTAAGCTTCTCAAGCAGCTCCGCATCCTTATCATCTTCAAAGTCACCCTCATCGTCGTCGTCATCAACTCTTCGCATACATTAGCAGGTTGAAGTAGAAATTGTTGATAGAACTGGAACCTACTTGGGATCCATGTGGGATCCAAAGACTAACGTGGCTGTAACTCTTCTTGAAGCTGGATTAGCAAAGCTTCAAACCGTCTTTGGTGCCGACAGAATAGCTGATGCTCACCTTCTTGCTCAAGCAGAGCAATCTGCAAAACGAAAAAAAAATTAAAGGTACTTAAACTGTTTACATTAGAATCTGGCCTTGAATCCTCCTTGCAGTAGTATGCTCTATCCATGTGCTTTTAGCTTATTATAGACTCTATCCTCCAATATCCATTTGAAAGTTGTTCCTCCCCCAAAGGACGCATAATAGGAGCTACTTTCTCATCAATGCATGCCTGTAAAACGACTTTGTGAACCAAATCTTTGAGGGAATCCTCCTTGTTCCATTGATCTAACTCTAACAAATAATGTGGTCGAATAAAGAGTAATTGGTTAGATAAAATCAGTTGACTCATTGACCTCATCAAAATGACATTTTAATACTTGATTTCATATTTGCCTGAACTGTGCACAGAATTGTCATGAAGAACTTGATGTCCTGAAAGATTGTCACTGTTACATCTTTTAATAATTCCGCAGAACATGTTGAGTTCCAACTTCAGCTCCAAACAGAGAATAAAGTGAACCTAAAGTTTCTTTCAATAACAGTGAATCAACTGCAGGAATAAATTATTCAAACACCTCCGAAGAAGACTCTGCAGAGTCGCAGACTCATCTGCCCAAGTTTCAACAGTTACAAATGTTCCTGGAAGGTGAAACTTAGTACATTGCACTTTATTTTTTTTTACCTTAAGAGACCATAGAAATATTCACATTTTCTACAAAACCAAGGTCGTCCAGGGAAAGACGTTGGTTCCTTACGCATAGATCATGCGTGGGATGAAGTTGGGAACACTGACTGGCAGATAAATAAGGCACGTACCAAACACTTGGAACACACAAACATAAGAAAAAAATGGTTCTATGAGTTATTTAAGAGATACCTCTACAACTTTCATCTTGGGAAGCTGAAGTAGTTTTTGAGACACGGTGGATGAAACTACTGTCTTGCTCTCAATTTTCGACAATTGAGGAATGATTGTCACGGGGAGATGGAGCAACACCCTATACATTCCCCGACTCTCCAATACCTAGAACCAAATGTGTTTTCCCACTGCATAGTAGTTCCAGAAAATCCAAGATATCGGCTTGATCCTTTTGTTCTGTCGAGAATCTGTGTCATCATGCTCCAATATCTCTCCCAAGACCTCAACCAGGTCCTTGCAAGAAGAAATGTGGTGAAGCTGGTGAGAGTGCGGATAACATCGATATCGTAAGTCGGAACACAAAAGCGTTTAATGGACCTTTCCTTATTTATTTCTTCATATGATCCTTTGTATCTGGCCACAGCCTCTTCAAGAAATACATCCTCGTTCATGATGGGTTTGGACACCTGCAAATAAATAATAATAGCTGATGTTGTTGAGGGTTAAATTGATCAAATATGAGACCAACAACTAAATTTTCAATTTCAAGACAGTAGATGAATAGTAAATGGTCTCCTTGCCTGGTAAAAGAAAAGGCTCTGACTCTTAACAGCCAAAAGAAAATCATAACTGGTACATTCCGAAAGATTTTCCAAGATAGTGTCTGACAAATGGCTGCTCAAGTCAAGCTCATATGGTTCTGCAGGGTATAGCCTGTTCCAAATTTCTTCAGTCTCCTTCTTAGAACCCCCTTGAACAGTGGATACAACATGCTTGTTGTCAAGAATCTTTCCATAAAATTCCTCGCAATCGGCCTTGTACCGTAACTACATAAAAAAAAAAATCCAATCAACATTAAAGTTTAGTGACAACCTTGAAACAAAATGACAAAAAAAAAATTGTACCGGGTTGAGCCTGTGGCAGTGCCAAATCCATTCACAATCAAGTGGAACAACCAGTAGTCAGGATCATACTTTTCCTTCCACTGCACTACTTTCAAGGCTCTATGTAACTTCTGTTGAAGCATAAACTTTTCCTTAAAACCATGATTTAAATTGGTCATTTGCTTCTCTGGAGGGAAATCCAAACCTAACAGATTGCTCTCTTCTTGAACATTAGCTGTGTCTATAAAAAAATGACATTCCCAATTGACAAACATGAAAGAATCAATCAAATAAGAATAAATAATTAAAAAAGCAGTCTTCTTACCTCTTATTAACTGCTTTCTTCTTCTTCTTAGTGATTCAAAAAGGAGAAATTGGTAGGATGAAAAAAAGACGGTAAGCAATTGATTGGGGGGTTTATTTTTTTCTGTTGAGAAGACAAAAACTACTGATTTAATTGATTTGATTTGATAAGAACAAATTTGTTTGAGAAAGAGAACGTGGGTAACGAAGATCTTCTCTCTGACTCTTGTTTTGATTGGGAAAAGAGAGTATGAAAAGAGGTTTTTATCTATTTTGAGTTAGGAACAACTGAGTTCGGCAAAAAAGGGCGTAGAATTCCCTTTTTTCTGCCGAATTATCGCAAAATCTGATGTGTCAGTCTGAGAGAAAAAAGGGGGGCTGACGTGGGTGCCTGGGAGCATTCTCAACTACTCAGTATTAATGGTCTTTGATTAAAATTGTCCTTTCATGTGTTACGCTAAACCAAAAAACAAAGCTACGGCATTATTTCATTATTTCAAATGTACGCATGGGATAAAAAAAAACAAATTCTAAAAAACAATGGATTAGTTAATTGATATGTATTAGTTATTGGATATGGATATGGATATGTATTAGTTATTATATATGGATATGTATTAGTTAATAGATATGGATATGGATATGTTAAACTTCCAAGTGCTTTCCTTAAATATAGGCCCAGACATGATGGTTTTAAGAATAACAGGCCCGGCCACAGGTCGGGCTGCATGGCTAGTAACTCATGAAAATGGAAACAAATTAGAAGATAGAATGAGGGCCGGAGGGGATGGGAGAGGGTATAAAGATGTAAAAAAATTATATTGCCTCCCATTTTATCTCCAATTTCATCCCCACTTTCCCTGAAGCAAGAATCCATGACTCAAACACAGACCAAATTATATTTTTACGTATTCAACCATTTCTTTCTCCCGCTTTCACATCAAACTAAAAATTAAAGATTTCTAGTCAGTCTAAGGCTACTATTGAAAACCCTAAAGAATGCAAAATACAATGAAATCAGTGATGATGAATCTCTAATGCGTGTCTAATCAATTAGTTTTATATGAACATCTAATAGACCTTCCTTTTTTACTCGAGTAATAGTTTAAGTCCACAGAAGCAAAATACACATTCCTTTGCCTTGACCGCTAATCACCCATTCAGTATCTCGTAAAGTTATTAAATCCAAAGAGATAAATTTCACATTTAAAAGTATGTATGAATAGACTTTTGTCTCAAAAAGTAAGCTGACTTGGACCGACCTCGAAGTTGAAGGAATATTTTGTCTCCGGATTTTCTCGGTTAGTACTATACTAACAACGTGTTCAAACTTCAACTTGGTCATTCTCGCAGAGCCACTAATAGCCGCTATAGTCGCCTTCCAATTTGGAGGCAATTGTCCAAGTATCGCAAAGGCTAGTACCTCATCACTAAATGTAATCTCAACCAACTCCAATTGGCCTTTAGTTTAGTTGAATTTATTTAGGTGATTTTTGAAAGAGGTCTCTTCCGACATTTTTATGCAAAAGAGCTTAGTGATCAAATAGACTTTGTTCACGGCCGAGAGTTGTTCATACATAGTAGTAAGTGCCTCCATGAAAGACTTCGCCGTCTTCTCAGTTTTAATATTGAAGCCTACCGACTTCGAGAGCGTCAATCGGATTATGGCCAATGCCTTTCTATCTTGCAAATCTCATATGCCTTGCAAAATCTCATCGGGCTTCTTACTTATCAAAGTTTCCATCAAATTCTTTTGATAGAGTACGTCCTCAATTTGCATCTTCCAATAGCCGAAGTTTGTACCATCAAACTTCTCTATCTTGTAGTTTTCTTTATCGGTCGTCATAACTTTCAATGAACCAAAACAACGGTGGAGAACCTCTCAAAGAAATTTCTACAAACACCTAGCTTTCAATGCTAAAGGTGTAGTCTTTTCCTCACACACCTTGTATACAATGATTCAAAAACTAAGCTCTAATACCACTTGTTGGGAGATTTCACTAGGAAGTCACACCTCAACCTAGTTACTTTCAATCCCAAATGACTTCAACTTGGAGATCACACCAAGAAAGTCACCCACCCAAGACTTTGGTAGTTATTACAACAAACTCAACAAAGCAAAACCACTAATTTATCATCACAATTCATAACAAACAATAAATATGGAAGTAAATACAACGAGACACAAAGATTTAAGGTGGTTCGGTAAATGTTACCTACGTCCACACAAGAGCCGAGTTTCCTTTATAGTAAAGATTGGAGAGTTTACAAGAGGTAACTAGAATCAAGAACAAGAGGCCTCACTCAAACCCTAGCTCAATAAAGCTCCCACAATTCGCATGAAATGAATCTCTCAAAAGTTGTCTCAAAACACTAATTTATTTCCTTTATATAGGTACACATAGAAAAGGGTGAGAAAATGGGTTTTGGGCTGAAATATCGATAAACTGTCAAAATTCCGAAAAGGTGGAGTGTGGGCACGCCTTGCGCAAGGCAAAGAAAAGCGCGTGCGCGCCTTCTTCGTTTCCAACTTCCAGTAACATGAGCGCGTGCGCCCCTTGGGTCTGGCTGTAGAGAAGCACGGGCGCGCCCTCTTCTCATAATGAAAACATGTTGAAGATTGACAACATGGTCGGACACCAGAGTAAAGCTCAACGGTCCATAACGTAGCATAAACTTGGCTAGTGAATTCCTTGATATTTATTTAACATCAAACAATTTATTCTGAATGGTCATTTCTTTTTGAACTTTTTTTTTTTATCGTAGATACTTTCCAGGCCCCTTGTATCTGAAGGTGAAGAGAAAGCTAAAGTCATTAAAGAATACATAGAGAACGTAAGCGTGCTTGAAGAAGGAATTAAGAGGGATTTCTCAGGAAAGAGTCCTTTCTTCAATGGTGAAACTCCAGGGTATCTGGACCTCGTCTTCGGTTCGAGTGCCTGCTCTTACAGAGCCATTGAAGAGATTACTGGGGCCAAGCTAATTATCCCGGAAATACACCCATTGTTCTTTGCCTGGGTGACTGCAATGAAAACTCATCCTGTGGTGAAGGAGACCATACCATTTCATGAAGGGTTGGTCAATCGTGTTCTCCAGTATAAGCAGCAAAGGGCTCTTGAGTTATCAAATACCAAAGCTTGATCACTACTTTCAAATATCATTAACTGACTAGTGTACTTCAGCAGTTCAATTTGTTGTATATAAAACTATATATGGACCATGGATTATGTTTCTCTAGTAATTAATAAACCATCCATTTCTCAAGAGCAGTAGCTGTAGTGCATAAGGAATTGAATGCACCATTAAAGGGCATCAAAACCATGAATTTATTTCCAAAACTTAAGACTAGTACAAGCGAGGGAAAAAAAATGGAACTATGGTCATGCAGTAGAAAGCAGGGGACCAATTTGAATTGCTACATTAGTGGAGTTCAATTTACATGATCTTTGTGCTTTTACACTAATTAAACTCTTAAGAAGACACATTGGCTTAACCTTCCAAAAATATACTTATTGTTAAGTAAACAAGAAAATCAAATTGATATAACAAATATGTTATGAGCAAACATTTAGTTCAACAAACAAACAAACTTTTTAGTTCAACTAATGAACTTAATTTACCAATTATTAAATCCGAGCCTAGTGAAGATTCACTATGTCCTTAAGACATATTTCCCCTCACGGTGCTTGAAGGTTGATGGGAAACTGTCTCCCAAGATAGAACGAATTTCCTTCTATAGAAAGCTAGCACTTCAATTCTATAGAATCAGCGAACACAACATAGTATTTGACTAAGAACAGAGGGAGAAAAGAAAGATCAGAACTTTGTGTGATCTGGTGTGTCTTTCTCTCCAAATTCATCCACTATTTATAGGTGAGTGGTGCTTCTTCGAAACAACACAGTGACTCTTGGGAAAAAGTAAGCAACTCTTTGAAAAGTCATATGTTTCGAAAGGACAACCATTTCGGCATAAAGCATTGTTTCGAACCAGTGCCTATTTCGAAAGGTCACACCTTTTCGGCATGATGCACTGTTTCGAACCAATGCACATTTCGAAAGGTCGCACCTTTTCGGCATAATGCACTGTTTCGAACTAGTGCATCCTTTTGAAAAGATTTTTCTCACTTTACGTACTGTTTCAAGAGAAACCCATTATCTAACGGTGTTATGTCTACGACGTATGTGTCGAGACTTCCCGTTATACATGCTACTCTGTGCTCTACCAATAGCAGATCGGCTTCGAAATTTCTTAGAGGATATTCCAAACTGGGCTAAACCTGTGTCAGCAGTGTGTATACACTATGACAGCGAATCTGTCTTAAGTTTGTAGAAAATTTATTTCAAAAATATACTTATTGTTAAGTTATTGTTAAGTAAACAAGAAAATCAAATTGATATAACAAATATATTATGAACAAACCTTTAGTTCAACAAGCAAACAAACCTTTTAGTTCAACTAATGAGCTTAATTTACCAATGATTATATCCGAGCCTAGTGAAGATTCACTATGTCCTTAAGACAGATTTTCCCCCTCACGGTGCTTGAAGGTTAATTGTCTAGGTTTATACAAACGGCTGACAATTCAAGGACATTAATTGAAGTCTACTGATCGTCCAATTAAATCCGATCGTCTTTTACTATAGCAAGTTCAAGGCCTCCCATGCTACTTGACCTGATGCGGTATCTTTTCATTTGTAAAAGAACAGAAATCTGATATTTATGATAGAAGAAGCCAAATTTTCATTCATGTGGGGGATTGTTAGAAAAATAGATTTGTACAAATCCATTGAAATATGAATGAGTAATTTGTCTCCCAAGTTATCCCACATTGAGATGAAATGAGTTTATCTTGAAACAGTACATAAAGTGAGAAAAACCTTTTCAAAAGGATGCACTAGTTCGAAACAGTACATTGACATTAATTGAAGTCTACTGATCGTCTAATTAAATCCGATCGTCTTTTACTATGGCAAGTTCAAGGCCTCCCATGCTACTTGACCTGATGCGGTATCTTTTCATTTGTAAAAGAACAGAAATCCGATATTTATGATAGAAGAAGCCAAATTTTCATTCATGTGGGGGATTGTTAGAAAAATAGATTTGTACAAATCCATTGAAATATGAATGAGTAATTTGTCTCCCAAGTTATCCCACATTGAGATGAAATGAGTTTATCTTGAAACAGTACATAAAGTGAGAAAAACCTTTTCAAAATGATGCATTAGTTCGAAACAGTACATTATGCCGAAAAGGTGCGACCTTTCGAAATGTGCATTGGTTTGAAATAGTGCATTATGCTGAAAATGTGTGACCTTTCGAAATAGGCACTGGTTCGAAACAGTGCTTTATACTGAAATAGTGTGTCATTTCGAAAATGTTTTTCTCACTTTACGTATTGTTTCAAGAGAAACCCATTTCATCTCAATGTGGGATAACTTGGGAGACAAATTACTCATTCATATCTCAATGGATTTGTACAAATCTATTTTTCTAACACATTCTTGAACCACCTGTTATGTTATTAGAGTCTGATTGCAACCGCCAGCACATAGTTCATAGAGTTGGTTATGTACTAGGACTCTATAAGTGGAGTTGGTTATCATAACCAATTACTATACATGATCCTTATCTCACTCAGTTTTAGTTTCCCTTTTGCTTTAGGACTTGTATTCGATGAGAGTCTATAAATAGGACCCCATCTTTAGAGTTTTATTATCACACATTAGAGAGAAACTTGAGAGCATAAATTACAAATTAGGTGAGCTATTTTGTGAGTGCATTGTGTGAG
Organism: Coptis chinensis; assembly: GCF_015680905.1. Classification (NCBI taxonomy): domain Eukaryota; kingdom Viridiplantae; phylum Streptophyta; class Magnoliopsida; order Ranunculales; family Ranunculaceae; genus Coptis; species Coptis chinensis. The sequence continues at coordinate 16,861,531 of NC_141456.1, read as the reverse complement.
ATTGATTGAGACAAATATATTAGTGTTTGTAACTACTTCTTGATAATAGTGAATTGTGGTGCGTTTGTGGATTAAGGCAATTGCCTAACCATGTATATTTGTGTGTTCTTCTTATTTGTTTTTTTCTTCTGAGTTTTCTAGATTCTAAATTCGTCGTGTCTGTTGGGGTAGATCCCTAACATCACCTTGGTCAAAAACTCAAAGTGATTAGCACTGAACTTCTACTCAGAGATTTGGGACTACTGTCCACTCTCTTTTATAACATTATTTTTAATTTTTCATAATTAAGTAATTTTCTTTGCTGTAACTTCTTCGCTATTTGCCAAATCATAGACTTCATTATTGATTGTTCAGCATATTTTCTATTTCTTGGTGGGATACTGGGGTGGGAGAACGGCGGAAATTAACTTCATACCAGAGTCATTAATTTGAAGAGTGCAGTGGGACTAAACATCAATTCTAGCACCTTATAGTGGATTCTAACGAAAATATTGAAGTGCTTGTGATCCATAAACACTTGATGGCGAAGTTTTTGAAGTCAGTAGATATTCAAGAAAATTAACTCTATAATTTCAACAGTTCTTATACTTAAGGTAAGGGATGTAAATGATCAGAGAGTCACAGACTACCATTGGTCCTATGTATTATTTCTTCTACTACATGAACGAACAAATTGGCATGGGAAATCCAGGGCATTTAGATATCGTCATGGGTTCAAGTGGCCAGCAAATGCTGAAATGCATATACTTGCTCTGAAAATCCGTGTGCAACATGAATGTGCATTGAGTCATTTGAGTGCGACATTTTACAATACCGTTGGGAGGATACCGTCACGTTGCAATATAAGTTAATTTTGTCAAATACTGAATTCAACATAATTTGTTTTTGGGTTCAACATAATTTTTAGGCTGCCCACCATTACCAATTGGTGGTGTGGGCGGTTGAATGTGAGTAATTAGATATTGACATGTGTCCTATACATTCTTTAGTTTAAATTGGGTATTACAAAACCAATATATTCTTTTGTAATTTTGCAACGAAAATGGTATTCAAGACATTTCAAGTGTCTGGACCACAAGATGACGGTCAATGACAGTTAACTATGACGAGATGAGGGTGAGTTAGTCTGGGCAAGTCTAATTTCCTAGTGGGAGGTCTAAGAGCATCTTTAGGAGAGATATTTTACTAGCATCGAATACCAAAAAAACGTCAAACCAAATACCAAATCGGTCAAAATTTGGTTTCAGCTTTGGTGTTGTATCAAATCTCTCTCACTGTTTTGGAAAAACCGTTTTGTGCTATATCAAATCTCTCTCGCGGTTTTGAAAAAACTGCACGGTTTTTCTAACACAGCGTAGGCTTGGACTACACAGTGGCTTCAATCAGGCGGTCTTGCAAAAAGTGCGCGAGAAATTGGGAAAGAAAATAAAGAATAAAATTAATGTGCGAGACATCTTGCGGTTTTTGGAAAACCGCATGGGCTTGGGCCTGTCAGATGGGCTTCAGTGGCGCGGTTTTGGAAAAAAACTGCCTCATTTGATATTGAAAATTTGATGTTTCCCTTAAAGATAGTTGGTGTTTTTTTGGTTTAGTGTTTAGTTTGGTTAAAAAATTTGATGTTTTTTTTGTTTCTCTCCTAAAAATGCTCTAAAAAACCATTTGTTTTTCGCTAGCATCAAAGGTAAGCATTGCCGTGGGACTAGGAATAGTTGTAAGTTGCTTCGATCTTATTAGTGGCTTTTGAGTTATGAGAATCTTGGATATCTTGAATGGGTTGCATCACTTAGCTTGTTTGGATGTGAATCTTGTTCTTTGAAGTATAATCTCCTTCGTCATCTCCGTTATAAATTTGCCTTATTCCTATCACGGTAATTACACCACATTTCAAGCAGCAACAGACAGCAGGCAAATCAGCGCCTCCCGGCTCCACTTGGACCTTCGTGAGCTGGGATATATATCCATTTATACTTAGTCAGTTAGTCCTATAGGCAATGTTCAATGGAACATGTGCACATTGACTAACATATGTATTTGACTTGACCAATACAATAATTATGTCTCTCACTCAATAAATAGAATCTCATCAGATTTATAGATCTGATCTTTGTTAATTCAATTCGAGAAAGAGAACATGGGAGATGTAAGTGAAGTGAAGTTGTTCGGTACGTGGTCTGGGTCGCCAAGTCCAACGAAGAGAGTAGAAATTGCCCTTAAACTAAAGGGCATACCTTATGAGTTCATACAAGAGGATCTGGGCAACAAGAGTGAGTCGCTCCTTCAATACAATCCAGTTCATAAGAAGGTTCCTGTACTCGTACACAACGGTAAACCGATTGCTGAATCAGCTATTATCCTCGAATATATCGACGAACATTGGAAATATGCTCCCAAGTTACTCCCGGAGGATCCTTATGAACGAGCCATGGTCCGATTCTGGGCCAATTTTATCGATGAAAAGGTTACTACACTTGGTTCCAACTACTTTTGTTATTGAACAGTAGCAAACATCATTGAATGACATGAATATATATCTTAATATCAGGATGTAGTAACTTGGTGCAAAGTAATAAATTGAAAAGTTTTACGGTATGTTTGGAAATTCGCCGTATAGTATAGTCCTTTCGCAACGCTATGCGTGGTACAAACTTGCCAAAGCAATAAAAATTTGATCAAATGTTGAATCGATATACGAACGTGAATTATAACGCTATGGTTAGTTAAGCTTCTTGTATCGCTTAAGTTTGCTCCCGCCTTAAACTTGTCTTGTGAATTCCTTGATATTGAATTAACGCCTAACAGTTAATTCTAAATGGTCATTTCTTTTTGGACCTTTTTTTTTGTCTTAGTTACGTTCCAGGGCCCTTGTAATGTCTGAAGGTGAAGAGAAAGCTAAACTTATTAAAGAATACATAGAGAACATATGCGTACTTGAAGAAGGAATTAAGAGGGATTTTTCAGGAAAGAGTCCTTTCTTAAATGGTGAAAGTCCAGGGTATCTGGACCTCGTCTTGGGTTCGAGTGCCTGCTCTCACAGAGCCATTGAAGAGATTGTTGGGGCCAAGCTAATTATGCCGGAAATACACCCATTGTTCTTTGCCTGGGTGACTGCAATGAAAAACCATCCTGTTGTGAAGGAGACCTTACCACCTCATGAAGGGTTGCTCAATCATGTTCTCAAGTATAAACAAAGGACCCTTGAGTTATTAAATACCAAAGCTTGATCACTACTATCAAATATCATAAGTAGACTGGTGTCCTTCAGCAGTCATATTTTTTTGTATGCAAAAGCATGGACATGGAATATGTTTCTCTAGTAATCAATGAACCATCCATTTCTCAAAAGTGCTGTAGTTGCATATGGAAATGCACCATTTTTACCTTTTTAGTGCATAAAAACCATGAAATTATTTCCTAAACTTAAAACTAGAACAAGCAAGCGTGGAAACAACAAAAAAGAAAGAAAAAGATGTATCATACAGTAGAAAGTAGGTCTTTGTTCTACATTAGTGAAGTTCAATTTTCACGGTCTGCTTTGTGCTTGTACACTAGAATTTTAATTAAAGAAGAAACATTGGGTTAAATTGAGTAGCACTGAACTCCTATTCAGAGATTTGGGATTACTGTCCACTCTCTTTTACAACATCCTTACTCGGGTAAATTTTGTTAATAGTAAATAAGCAACTTTCTTTGCTATAATTTTCTTTTATTGGTTGGATGGCGAGTCACTGAGTACACAAAAAATAAAAAAATAAAAAAATAAAAAAATAAAAAAAATAATGCATAGTATTTACTTCCCACTTTATAGGTTTGGTATTCTTTTGGCAAAATGGTAGAAAAATAATGGTTACTCTCTCTGTCTTTTTACACCCCACATGCCCAATAGTTCCACACTTCCACGACAATGAGTTGTCCTGAGATTTCAACATTCTATGGCATCGAGATCCCACAATCCACGACATCGGGTTAACGTGAGATCCCACATTCCATGATAGTGAGTTGCCGTGAAGGATTTCTTCATTTTTTTTTTTTTTTTTTTTTTTTTTTTTTCCACTTCAAATTTTGAACACCCATGGCATACAAATACCCTATCTTCTTCTTTAGAACTTCTTCATACGCTCTAAGAACAACACCAAAACTATGAAAAAAATGTACAATCGAGGCATAGTACTCTTGCTATCTCGTGACAACTTTTTTCATACACTCTAAGAAAAATTTGTGATCAAGTTGATGAAGAAGAAATTTTGGTAATTAATACAAGTAAAAACTCTAGTTTGGTGAACACAACCATCTCGCAGCAATTGACGTTTTTTGCAATAGCTACTAAAATAATTTCAAAACAAAAAAAGACCTACGATAACAACCTTCCATGGGTTTGCCATCTCGCAGCAACTCCTTGTTGTGGGCATTACTTTTTCACAACAACTCCCTGCCGTGGATGACTTTTTTTTTTAACAAGTGGAAATTTTATTGATAAACGAGATTTACATTAATTATGACAAACGTGCAACAAGCTGCGTCGCAAATCCTTTCTGAATAGCAAATCTTATTATTCTAAAAACAAACTCATTACAACCAGTCATCATTACATTATTGTTCATAACTTTTTGTAATCTCTTAAGGAGCTGCAACAGACTGTTGTGCCAAGAAACCGAAAGTGTCGAAAATGAACGAAATAAAACAATGCTGGTTAGCCACACAAGCATCCTCGTGTTTCTCTATCTTTCTTGTCGTTGCTCTATTTGTTGTTTCTCCTACCTCAAAGACTCCATTCCCAAGCCCTACCAACGGAGAGGCTCCAGTTGCATCAACACATGCATGTTTCCCCTTAGACCAACTGTAGATCAAGACATCTACAGGCTGAAGTGTCGATCTGCCCTCATTCGGATCAGTGAGAAAATTGGCAGGAGCCTCCTTCTCACTTGTACCCCAGCCCTCCAAAATGCATCACATAAGATGCCTCTAACTTGATCATGTCGGTATTTGAAACCTGAAAAATATCTACAATGTTTTGCATGGTCCTCAAAAGTATCGAGTCTACTTTTTTTACATACAGGGCAAAGATCGCCATCAAAGTACAAAGGGATCATGAGACGGTACCGAAGAATAGTATAATACTCTACCAGCTATATATGTTGTCCAAGTCCCTCCATCGGAATAGCAAGTAGAAAATCTTTTGCATGTTCCGACTGCAAGCATCCGATGACTGCCTTTTGTCGAGCAAATAACTCAAACTCCCTCTCAACACCAACAACAATCTTACTGTAGAACGCTTCTACCAAAACATTTTTGTGGTTTCGAGGGGACACGGTAGCATTCACAGGTGGAGAATTAATGTCAAAATCGGGTAGACAAAGACTCAATGCCCTGGTAGCTAGCATCATCAAGGATCTCATTCACAAGCATTGGATCACAACTCCTAAGAATGTGGTTTTGAAGCTCAGAAGTCTGAAAATGGGAGGCCACAAAAGCAAATGTAGAGGCATCAGTGGCGCGATAAATACGTAACCCAGCAAGACGTAATGGGAGTATCGTTAAATGCCACTGTAAATCACCGAAGCCAGGACCATCAGAAACTACAATACCCTGAAAAACATTGCAAAGATGCTGATCAAAAGTCTTAGCTGCCTCTTTAAAAAATGATGGTAGACAAATACGAATCGAAAATACCAACTCAGAGAGCCCAACACAAGCTCGTAAGAGCATTAACTCACACTGTGGATCCTCCAAAATAGCTAAACGGTCCATTAAAGTCATAGCATTTTCAATACGCTTGCGAGCAAGGCCCATGACAAAAGATTAATCAGTGTTGACTACCCCTCCAAGTAACCTGACCCTTTGCTGAGGATGGGACAAATCTGAAGGGAAGAAATCCATAGTGGAGCGACGTGGATCCAAATATGGCCAAAATAGTTCAGTTTTAGCTACATTAAGAACCAACCCATAAAAATGTCCTTCTTCCGATCCTGAATCATACGCAAAGTTGTTGCCACCTGTTATGTATCCCCAATCAGAGTCCCATCGTCTAAGTACCAAGCCTATAACGATAATTGACAACTAAATTGGATTTGTAGAATCAAAGGATGCAACACCAACGCAAAGAGAAGGGGGACCCAAGCTGGACCCTAGTAGCAGACCATATATAATCACCCCCCAAGTATAACCTCGCAAGTTAACAATACAAGTACTCGACCCAAGGGGCAATAGTTGGGCATCGGATAGGAACCTTTCTCAACATGGTGGTTCGATCAACCATTTTAAAAGTATTTTGAAAATCTACAAGCACCATAAAAAGAGAGTTATTGTCACTATTAGCATACATAAATAATTGACAACATGCAAAATCGCCTCTGCTCCACCAGAAATACCAACCCCATATTGAAATTTGGAATCCATACTGTCTACCACCTATATAGTTCTTGTTTAATTTGGAATCCATCAATCCTATGCTATTGCTTTATGAGAGATTCCCTGCCGAAGAATTTCAAAGTTCGTAAGTACTGATTTTCTTTTCTTTTTTGTTGTACATTTACTATAATCATGTACCACAAGTCCACAAGAGAGTAGATAAATATATATACCATGAAAATCACTATCATGAAAAAGTTTATATTCTCCAAGTAATATCCTTAAAATATGAAGTTACTTAAAAAGATGAAACTACCAGCTTTTATTAATCAATGCCTCAAACAAAACTCATGATAAGATAAATAAAGTTGGACTAGTTGATAAAAGTTAACAATAACAATGATCAAAAGCACATTTTGCAGGACCCGGACCGAAACAATGGTGCTTGCAATCAACAGCAGTGTGACAAGGAGGCCCTGGGAGGTTAACACGCACCCTTTGTGTCTGAGAAGTTGGACTAGGAGGTTGAAGATTCAAATGCACCCTTTGTGTATGAGAAGTTGGGCTAGGAGGTTGAAGGTTTGAAGTTGGACTGGGAGGTTGAATACTTTGTGACTGAGAATCTGGCCTAGGAGGTTGAACACTTTGTGACTGAGAAGTTGGGCTAAGAGGTTGAAGATTAACATGCACCTTTTGTGACTGAGAATTCGGCCTAGGAGCTTGAACACTTTGTGACTGAGAATCTGGCCTAAGAGGTTGAACACTTTGTGACTGAGAAGTTGGGCTAGGAGGTTGAAGATTAACATGCGCCTTTTGTGACTGAGAATCTGACCTAGGAGGTTGAACACTTTGTGATTGAGTATCTGGCCTAGGAGGTTGAACACTTTGTGACTGAGAAGTTGGACTAGGTGGTTGAAGATTAACATGCGCCTTTTCTGATTGAGAATTTGGCCTAGGAAGTTGAACACTTTGTGGTTGAGAAGTTGGGCTCGAAGGCTGAAGATTCATCTTTCCAACCCTTACGGAGACCACCATAGATGGCAAACCTACATACAAAAGTTTAGAAAATAACATTAGTTTTGTCTATTACAATAGCAACAATAGCAACAACAACTATACAATCATGATCGATAATTATATATAACAATATTATTAATGACAATAATAAAAATAAAAATAACACCACAATTTGATTATGATTATGTTAAAAATAATAGTAAAACAAAAATTGTTAGAGGTGTTTTTACGTTTATCAAATTAGCATTCAAACTATCTTTTCACAGATGAACTCAAATGTTATATATATATTTTTTGGTTAGAAACACGATTTTCATTTAGTTGATGTAGATATCTAATTCATTATGCTTTAGCAAACACAAAATATAAATGAAAACTGAAGTACATAAATCCCCATCTCGATCTTTGCTTTGAACTACAAAAATTCAACAAAGCAATACAACTTTCATCACAAGTAAGAGGGGAAAAAAACAACGATAATAAAATAGAATGAAAACCTAGTGCAACAAGTAAAATAACAATTAAGAGATTCAACTTTATAGAAGCCTCTTCCATAGTATCTTTATACGTGGATATTATATTTGATTTCTGATATTCATAGCAATGAGGAACAACCTTATTTATAAAATAGTAGTTCTACTCAAACTCCCTCTATAAGTCCTTTGGGACTCCATTTCCTAAGTGGCATCAAATCATTCTCTCTTTCCAAAATTCAAAATGCAAATATAGAAACAAATTAGTTATAAATAACTTACCTAATTATATATCTAATACCAAAAATAGTACCACATAAATAAATAAATAAAAACTTACCTATATTTCCACAAACAAATAAAAAAAGAATAAACTTTAACATCCAAAAAAAATTGAATCGGTGCCCAAGTGCGAAACAAATCATCATCTTTTTTTACATTTATATACACCATACATGTGAACCATTTGTTCAAGTCAATAGATAGAAAACCATTCTAAATTAATATAAACTAAAGTAAAGTGATAAAAAGTGAAATTTTGTGAAAATAAAAAAAAGATAGAGGATTGAGAATGCGGAAAGTGAATTTTTTGGGACGCCCAACTTTTTTTTTTTTTTTTTTTTTTTTTTTTTTTTTTGTGGAAATATAATTAAGTTTTTTGTTATTTATTTCTATTTTTGTTTTTTTATTTTTGGAAAGAGAAATATAATTTGGATGCCACATGAGATATGGAGCCATTATTAAGATTTTTTGTATTACATTAATGAAATGAATTAATTAAGAAAGAACTTGGGATAGTTGACTCTTTATCTGTATAAGGTAAAAATCAGGGCCGTCCCTGAGTTTTTAATGGCCCTGTGGAAACGGCGAAATGTGGCCCTCTTTCCGTCTTCCATCAACACAAATTGGATCATCGAAATATTTCTCTTCTCGCATTTTTGGCTGCAAAATTATCAATGAAGCTTTCAAAGTTAATTTTATTTAAAAATTCATTTTCAATAGATATTAACGCTAGCCCATTTAGACTTTCTTATGACATAGTCGATCTAAGGTATGATTTCAATAATTTTAATTTTAAAAAACTTCTTTCTGCATACGCGTCAGTAATGGGAACAATCAACAAAATTCTATAAGCTATGAATGCATTAGGAAAACAATCATGTTGTTTCAAGAAATCAAGTTAGGTGAATAATATTAGACTAGATTACTTTTGAATTAAATTGAGTTATTGAAATAATATTTAAGAAAAGAAAAAATTGATTTTAATCTCTAACTTACTTGAAAAATAATCAAAATTTAGGTGAATAAGTAATTGAGATTGATCGAAATGAAAATTAATACAAATCCACAATTGTAAATAAATAAATTATTGAGAATGAGAGGATACTAAATGGTCATAAGGTGAATGAGGGGTTTTTTTTTACTACTTCTTTTTGTATTTGAGTAATTGAGGACAACTCAAGCAATTAATTAGAATGATTTTCCAAAAGAAAACATTATTAATTAGGAAGAGAGAGATCTAGTCATTGAGAAGGTCTCCTCATCTATTATATTTATTGTTATTTTCTTTTTTTATGAATATAATTAATGAAAAAAGAGAATATGAGAGAATTGACTGTTTATGGTAAAATTTTTGGTTTTTTGGGTTTTTCATCGGTTTGGGCTTTTGATTTGTGAAATAAGTCTTTTCCACTAAAACTACTTTTTTGGGCCTTATATATTGGGGGACTGTGCGGTCGCCCACATGGCACCTGCTCAGGGCTGGGCCTGGGTAAAATACTTGTATTGGACATTCAATTAATTAAGAAAGAATTGCAATATTACATTAATGAAATGAATTAAGAAAGAATCGCATGAGAAGATTTTCTTAACAAGATTTAATTTTGTAATTATGAAAAAAAAAATAGTAAAACTCTTAGACCAGGCAAAGCTCTGTTTCAACTGTTAAGCTTCAAAATACTCGACATCCGACTCCAATCCTCAACCAAAACTCCGAAAGGGTGAAACTGTTAAACTTAAGTTTAAATTTATCTTTTCAAAAAAAAAAAAAAAGTTTAAATTTTTTTTTTTTTTTTTTTTTTTGGAATAACTTTGTTCACATTTAAGTTTGATTTATGTCTTTGTGGTGTATTTCCTTTTAAGGTTGGCATGACATTGTGACGGAGGCATAGTACAAAATTTTGTGCCAGGCCATTCCGGCTTGGCCATTTTCCGATGTTTTTGGTAGGTACCACACTATTAGAAACAGTAAGATGAGATAGGAAACATTCGAAATATTGGCAAATTAACATAAACATTGCAAGATTTTGAAAATATCTTTGATAAAAGAAGAAGATCCAATAAATTAGACAATGTGTCCTTTATTTTTTTTCCTAATTTCAGAGAAACAGTAGTTACAATTCGAACAAATTGAAATCACAATATATATGCTACCATTACCATTTGAAGAAATTTCTACCATGTATGTTTCATATAATTCTACTTTAAATGCTAAACCCAAAATAAAAACTTAGAAACAATTCCAAGAAAAAATATTAAAAGGAAACAAATGCATTATATCAAAACTATGCGATTGTGCAATATTTAAAGTTAAAATTAAAAATATTCCAAAAGAAAACGATTTAAAAAAAAACATTTCAAAAATTAAATAAAAATATTGGAAACTAAATAGTACAATAAGGAAATTAAATAAAATTCATGCCTATTTTGCAAATTAATCAACCAACTCATAGGATAATCCAAGAATCCTACCATATAAGATTTCCAATACCTGATACAAACAATATTAACATTTCAAATGAACCCGAAATTTTAGAGCAATTCAAGAATCCTACCATATAATATCTACCTTATATCTTAATATTAAAGCTCTCACAAGGGATATTTTTCGAGCTCCCACAAAATTCCACATCATCTCCTATTAAAACCGGAATTTATCTCCTATTTGAAAAACGGGAATTCCTCTACTATTATAACGAGAATTCTTATCCTATTAAAACAAATTATAACACTTTTAATTAAAGCGGGAGTTCTTCTCCTATTAAAACAAAATCTATTTTCCAATTGAAAAAACGGGTTTTTAAAATTTAATTAAAACTTCATTTAAAACAATTTGTTAAAAAATTAAAACGGGTTAGCGACTAAAACGGTAGTCAACGGATTAGAAAAAAAATCTAAATGTTTTCAAAAGAGCCGGTGCGTATGCAAGGGCCTACAAGCTAGTCTTAATATTAAAGCTCCCACAATAGGTATTTTTTGAGCTCTATTAAAATTCCACGTCATCTCCTATTAAAACGGGAATTTTTCTCATATTTGAAAAACGAGAATATTTTTTTTTTTTACAACGAAAATTCATCTCCTATTATAACGGGAATTACTCTCTTATTAAAACAAATTCTAACACTTCTAATTAAAGCGGGAATTATTCTCCTATTAAAATGGGAATTCCTCCCCTATTGAAAAGAGAAAATCTAGCATATCTAATTAAAACAGGATCTCTCTTCCAATTGAAAAAATGGGGTTTTAAATTTTAATTTAAAACAATTTGTTAGAAAATTAAAACGGGTTAGCGACTAAAACGGTAGTCCCAATTTTCTAAAAAAAATCTAAATGTTTTCAAAAGAATCGGTGCGTATACACGGGCGTACAAGCAAGTGTAAATTAAAAGCCAGCCAATACAAAAATTTAGAAATATTTCAAAAGGGAAAGAGTTTAGGAAATAGAATTAAAAAGAATCTTTTTAATTCGAATACCTTATATGTAAACAATCTTTTTAATTAAAAACAATATCCTACCATATAAGATTTCCAATATCTGATACAAACAATATTAACATTTCAAATGAATTCGAAATTTCAGAGCAATTCAAGAATCCTACCATATAATATCTACGTTATATGTAAATTAAAAGCCAGCCAATACAAAAATTTAGAAATATTTCAAAAGGGAAAGAGTTTAGGAAATAGAATTAAAAACAATCTTTTTCTTAAATTGATATTTCAATATGCGTAAACTAATAGTGGATTTTATTTAATATTTCGTAAGTATTTGAAATGTCACAATTTATCGTGATTATTGTAAAGGAGCGTTTTAGTTTCCTTCACATACAAGGGAGGAAGGAGAATGGAGTTGGAATTGGATTTGGGAAAGGGTTTAGACCGAGTTCGTTGTTGAGCGAACTGCCTACGTATCTTCTCTTGATTATGGGGAAGGAGAAGAATCAGGTCTGACGTAGTTCCAGCGGGGGGTATTTATAGCTGTTAAGCGTGGAGATCTGCGCTACACGTGTACTGACGAGTACAGATATGTGGTCGAGATCAGGGATGTGCGTAGGATTGGTGGTGGTAGGAAGTCCGCAATGAGGGGAGTGGTTAGGTTGTGTCAGTACGGCTCTGGTAATGATTGCATCTGGATAATGGATGATGTCTCTAGGTGGAACGTTCTGCATGAGGGTGTGCAAGTTGAGCTACTCTGGAGCGAGCTCGGAGGACGAATACCTTAGATCGGGTATGCGAGCTGATGATGTAAGTCGCTATGAAGCGAGCTGCGGACATAAGGTCGGTGCGATATTTATAATTGTGTTGGACACGTGTGTGGTATTCATTGGATGTGAATACTACTACCTCACACAACCCCTTCTCAGTAGGTCGTTTTGTATAGCGGAGCGATCTGCTGAGAGAGAATGATAGCACATGTTTAACACATGTGAGGAAGCGAGTAATTGTGAACGGAAATAGTAACTGTCTCGTTTTACAGAGTTTGTGATGGATTTCGACTGAGTTCGTTTCGGACAAACTGCCTACCTATCAAGCTCTCTCTGGGGGAACCTAAATCAAGTCAAACCTAGTTCATGTAGGGATGATTTGGTGTGGTTGGGGAGAGTGGAGAAGATAGCGTGCGAGACGTAGAGCCTAAGGCAGATAGAGTGGTCTCTTCTGTAGAGCTTGGAGGAAGATAGAGTAGATCTGGGAATCTCGCGGAGGGAGTCAATCCAGCCCCAGCAGATGGAGAATAGAGTCTGCTTTTCTAGTCTTCTTGGTTATCGTTTGCCTTCTCTGATGGTGGCAATTCGTGAATAAGTATTCGGGCGACCTGCTCAGAACGGCTAGGTGATCTCACGGAGAGACTGTTGGGTCACTATGAAGTGAGCTGTCTTGAGCTCGTCGGGGAGATGTTCTCTGAGGGACCGTTTGGTAGGTCGGGTGACGTTTCAGTAGATTGAGTGGTCGCTCCAACGTTGAGTTGCTCCTTGGTTTAGATAGAGTGACCGTTTGGTAGGTCGGGTGGCGTTTCTGTAAGCCGAATGATCGTGTGGTAGGTCGGGTGGTGCTTCAGTAGACTGAGTGGTCGCTCCAACATTGAGTTGCTCCTTGGTTTAGATAGAGTGACCGTTTGGTAGGTTGGGTGGCGTTTCTGTAAACCGAATGATCGTGTGGTAGGCCCCAAGAGAGGGTAGGTCAAAGGACTTGTTAGTGTAAGAAAGTATGCTGCTCGCAGAGAGCGTTCTCGCTGAGTTGATCCTAGAGGTGTAGGTCATTAACTAGCAAGAACTGGAGAGGCTATGGAGTCTGGTAGCTCAAGAGAGCGTAGGTCAAGGGACCTGTTAGCTAAAGAAAGCGTATTGCTCACGGAGAGTGTGTTAGCTTAAGAAAGTGTATGGCTCACGGAGAGCGTTCTCACTGAGTTGATCCTAGAAGTATAGGTCCTCAACTAGTGAGAATTGGAGAGGCTATGGAGCCTATGAGCTCAAGAGAGCGTGCTGCTCGCGGAGAGCGTATTAGCTTAAGAAAGTGTATGGCTCATGAAGAGCGTTCTCACTGAGTTGATCCTAGAAGTATAGGTCCTCAACTAGTGAGAATTTGAGAGGCTCTGGAGCCTGTTAGCTCAAGAGAGCGTGCTGCTTAGGTGGGCGTCAGGACCCAAGTGAGTCTGTCTGCGCTAGTGAGCGTCCTGATTTGGATATCGCAGTTGATAGTTAGCTTGGACAACAGGAGCTGAGGCGACCTCTGGGGTCTTGACAATAGGAGTGGAGGCGACCTCTAGGGTCTTGTCAACAGGAGCGGAGCAACCTCTGGGGCCTTGATAACAGGAGCGGAGGTGACCTCTGGGGTCTTGACAATAGGAGCGGAGGTGACCTCTGGGGTCTTGTCAACAAGAGCGGAGGCGACCTTTGGGGTCTTGACAATAGGAGAAAAGTGGTGACGCTATGTAGCGTTTGAGCTCGAGTGAGTGTTATACTCAGCTAGGTGCCATGACCCGAGTGAGTATGTGGGCATCCTGATTTGGAGATCGTCGTCAATAGCTAGCCCCAGATTTACTTTTGAAGTCTTAATTGACATGTACCAAATGTGAGCTAACACCAAAAAGTTAGTACGAACTAACAGTAGTAATTCTGGAGATGCATAGAGCATAATAACTGAATTGAGCCTATTGAGATGGCAATGACTAGCCCCAGTTCGGAGATGGCTGTGGCTAGCCCCTAGTTTGGAGTTTGAAGAACATGTACAAAATGCGAGAGTAGTAATTCTGGAGCTTGATTGACTGCACTCTGATCAATTCTTTGCGATAGCTTGTTGATCTGCTGGTTGACTTCATGGATACCGTCCTTTGCTATTGCGCCAGTAGGATTTTGCACGTCTACTTGTGCTCGTAATACAACATTCTCCTGCCTTAGCAGGGTGATGTGCTCGTTCATGGTACCTAGCTGACTTGCTAAGCTCTGGCTTTGAGCTTCTAGGCTTGCCATGCTTCGTGGGCTTGAGGATTTTTCTTTTAGTTTTAGGATTTGCGAAGTGGTTTCTCAAGAAATCGAGACCACAGACGGCGCCAATGTAAAGGAGCGTTTTAGTTTCATTCACATACAAGTGAGGAAGGAGAATGGAGTTGGAATTGGATTTGGGAAAGGGTTTAGACTGAGTTCGTTGTTGAGCAAACTGCCTACGTATCTTCTCTTGATTCTGGGGGGAAAGAAGAATCAGTCCGGCGTAGTTCAGTAGGGGTATTTATAGTCGTTGGCGTGGAGATCTGCGCTACGCGATGTCTTGACGAAATACGTGGATATGTGGTCAAGATCAGGGATGCGTGTAGGATTGGTGGTGGTAGGAAGTCCGCAATGATAGGGAGTGGTTAGGTTGTGTAAGTACGGTTCTGGTAATGATTACATCTGGATAATGGATGATGTCTCTAGGTGGAACGTTCAGCGTGAGGGTGTGCGAGTTGAGCTACTCTGGAGCGAGCTCGGAACGAATACCTTAGATCGGGTGTGCGAGCTGATGATGTGAGTCGCTATGAAGCGAGCTGCGGACATAAGGTCGGTGCGATATTTATAATTGTGCTGGACACGTGTGTGGTATTCATTGGATGTGAATACTACTCCCTCACAATTATATCTCAACAAGATGAGTTCCTCCTACCAGGTATTAATTTGGCATAAATCTATGTCGTTTCATCCAAAAACCAAAATAGATCGCGATATATCACAGCATTATTTTGTACTATGGAACGAGGATACAGACATTTTGTCTATTGTAAGAAGTTTGGCAGATGCTGACACGTAGCAACCTGTTTAGGGACTTCACTTGGGAAATTTGCACATTTTAGATAGTGTTTTGCAATCGGACAACATATGGTACACTCCTACTATGTGGACACGTTATCTGCCTCAGCGCCTTTACAAAAGAGAACGCACATTCCACTTCATCGTTTAAAAATTCAATGAACAGTGTAAGTTGTACTGAGTTATTTCTTTGTTTGCAAAATGCTCCAGTATCTGGGCCCTCCAATAACCAAGGGGCGCGCGTGTACTGCTCTACAAAGTCTATAACTAAGGTATGAGATGGCAGCGCACTCATACATAGCGCGTACTCTAGCATTGCTATTCTTTGTTTTCTCTTATTAGAATGGCTCCGAGTATATATAGTTGACTCCATATGAGTGCGAATTTGTTGCACACGGCTATATCCTTGTGTTTGTTAACACTCGAGCATATCTCTCCACGTGTCCTGTGTCCAGCTTCAAAGAAGTGAGAGTTAACAAACTCAAATGAAAAACAATAAATTTAAATTATTATTTCCCTTCTCTCTTCTTTATTTTCTTTTTTCTCATAACACTTTCTTCTTTCTTCTCTCATGCTCAACCACTATGCCACACGCCCACCAGCGCTAGGGACACAATTAATTGATATTATTAGAAAATTAACTTATTTAATTTTAAAATTTTAAGCAACAATCCAAGTTCTCATTAAAATCTTTTGAGTTATTCTCATTTTATTTCTTATTTTGATCTTAAAGACCATTTTCCAGCCAAAAATCCATTGAAATCCAATGAAATTCCGCTGAACTAGACCGGAATATGTTTTCCACCTAGAAACTCCATGAAAAATTCACAAACTACAACACTAACACAAGATGATGTGTTCCAAAGACCAAATTCATTCTTGATGGATCTTAAACTAATGGTTTTAGAAAATCTGCTGAGGTTGAGGTGGGTAGTGATAATGCGTTATTAACTTGGTGATTTTATGAAAGAAGTAGGAAAAGTGTTTAGAGAGAATAAAATAGAGAAGAGAAAGAAAGGAAAGAGAAGATTATTTACTTTATTTTTTATTTGACAGGTGGAGGAATAAGCTAGAGTGTTAACAAGCACACGGATTGACCGTGTGCAACAAATTCGCATGAACCTTAGGGTCTGTTTGGAATTTTTCTTAAGAAATTGGAATTAAAAATATAATTTTAAGACTTACAATTTCAAGTAGTTAAAATTCCTAAATGTATAGAAATCTAAAGTTTATGCCCCCTACAGAAATTTATAATTTTTTTATTTTGGAGATTTGAAATTTCCATTCTAGTACATAAAAAGTTGCCAAACAGAATAATTCTTAATTTTCAGAAATATATTCTGAATTCCACCCTAAAATCCTAATTGCCAAACACACCCTTAGCGTAGATAGAAGTTTTATGTTAAGCTAATATTTTGTAGATATAATCTTCTCCTAATGCAAGACATTTTAACAATGGCAGATAAAATGCAGTCTGACTTGCATTTTCTTTGGACGTACAATGCAAAGTAATCTTTGGGCATTGAGGTTTTTTCTCTATTACAAACATTTTTTTAAAAAAAATACACCGTAACTCTCACTTTCTGACTTTACCTATTTCAGTATTCCAATCAAAATTGTTATGGGAGGCTGGAATAAAATTTCCATTGATGCTCATCCTCTTAAAATACATCTGTAGACAAGTATTGTAGAAAATTTTCCAAGCAATACCAATCTGCTCTTTCTTGTGGTTCATACAGTATTACACCTTTAGTTATCTTTTTATTCGTAGCAATAATCACATGAAAATCATAAGCTGGAATTGTAGAGGTTGTGGTAATCCATCCACCACTAGACATCTAAAAGAATTTATCAAATTAGAAAATCCTGATATTCTCTTCCTGTCTGAAACAAAAATCCAGTTCTAATCCATAAACTCCACCTTCCACCAGTTCAACTACCCCCACCAATTCCTTGTGCCTTCCATTTGTACTTCAGGAGGACTTGCTCTTCTTTGGAAAGCAGGCATACATCTCACAGTGCTTTCCAATACAATATATTCCATCACTACTGAAATAAATGAAGGATCCCAACACCCTTGGATTGCTTGTTTTTTCTATGAAAGTCCTTATAAACCTCTTAGATATAGAAGCTGGGATTCGATTAGAGCTCTCTCTCTTTTTTCGTTATCTCTGTTAATTATAGGAGATCTAAATGTAGCACTCTCCTCTGATGATACAAAAGGTGGTAAATCTTATGAATACAATGATGGAGAACCAGCACACACAATCATAAATGAACAGGGTCTTATTGACATTGGTTTTAAAGGATATCCTTTCACCTGGTCAAATAAAATATCTAACATTGATAACATCCAAAAAAGGCTAGATAGAGCCCTTGTTAATACAACATGGTACACTCTCTTCCTTAAAATAACCCTCGTACATAAAGCTGCTATAGGGTCTGACCACTTCCCCATCCTTCTAGATACCAATCCCCATCCAAGCTCATCTCCCAAACCTTTCAAATTTTAGTCTATGTGGATAAAACATGTGGATTACAAAAATGTGGTTGCCTCTTCTTGGAACAACATATATAAAGATTTCCATCACCAAAATCATCTTTTCTTCTCAAAACAGCTTAATTCTAAAAAAAAAAAAAAAAAAAAAAAAAAAAAAGTCTTTGGGAATGGAATAAAACATCTTTTGAAAATATTTTTTAAGAAATAAAAGACTTGCGTCTAAAAATTGTTTTTACCAAAATTTGCCTCCTACTGCTGAAAATATCTCTCATGAAAAAATTTCTTTAAATCATCTTGAAACCACCCTTCTTGAATATGAGGAAAATCTTTGGAAACAAAAATCAAGGGATGTTGATATAAAAGAAGGTGATAGGAATACACACTACTTCCACATAAAGACCTTAAGACACAGGAAATACAATAGGATTGAGTGGTTATGTTGTGATGATGGTCCTTGGATTTCCTCTCCTAAACTCATTGGAAATAATCTGGTTTCTCATTTCAAAAATTTCCTAAATGATGACACTGCTGTAAATTCTACCTCTATCACCTCCTTGTTCCCAGAGATAGTCAAACAAATAGAAAATGAAGTTCTTCTCCAACCTGTTACAAAATATGAGATCAAATCTGTCCTTTTTGGGATGGGAACCCTAAAGGCCCCCGGGCCTGATGGATTTCCAGCCTTGTTCTACCAAAACTCTTGGGAACTCTTACAAAATGATATTTTTGATATGGTTTCAAACTTTTTCAGCTCTGCTCACAGCCTTGAAAACTTCAACCACACAAACATTGCCTTAATACCAAAAATTCAAAATCCAACAAAGAGTAAAGACTTTAGGCCTATTAGCTTATGTAACATCTCTTACAAAATCATTTATAAAACTTTAGCTAATAGGCTCAAGCCTGTCCTCTTTCCTTGCATTTCACCTTACCAGAGTGCTTTTGCCACTGGCAGACAGATCTCGGATAACATTATTCTTGCTCATGAAATCTTTCATACTATGAAAAAGAAAAAAAGACATTTTTGGCCTTATGGCGATCAAAGCTGACATGTCAAAAGCTTTTGATAGAGTCAACTGAAACATTTTGATTGATATTTTGAACTCTTTGGGTATTGATCCACATTTGAGTTCTCTTGTATATAAGTGTATATCCTCACCTCAATTTTCTATTCTTCAAATCTAAGAGAGGACTAAGACAGGGGAATCCCTTGTCTCCTTTCCTTTTTATCTTATGTATGGAAGTTCTTTCTAGACTCATAAACAAACATATTGCTGAAAACAACATTCATGGAATAAAGATTGCTAAGACTAGTGAACCCATTGCACATCTGCTCTTTACAGATGATGCTTTCATCTTTTATAGAGCTAATATTGGAGAAGCAAAGTCAGTTCTTGCTCTTCTTAATGAATTCTGTAATATAACTGGACAAGAAATATATTTTGACAAATCTGGTATTCATTTTAGCAAGAATATATACAGCTCTCTTGTGGTGGACATTCAAAAGATCTTGAACATGAAAAAAATTGAGATAGGGGGAAAATACTTGGGATCCAAACTCATCTTAGGGCAACCTAAGTCTGAAATTTTCAATGATCTTATCAATAAAGTGAATAGGAGAATTGCTGGTTGGAAGAGCAAGTTACTCTCTCAAGCAGCTAGGACTGTCCTCATTAAGTCCATAGCCATAGCCATTCCTGTTTATAACATGAGTACTTTCCTCTTACCTATGGCTATTTCTGAAAAGATGAATTCTATCCAGAGAGATTTCTGGTGGGGAAAACAACATGATAAAAAGCGCTCCTGCTATCTCAAAACTTGGTCTTCCATATGTCAATCTAAGAGAGTTGGTGCTCTTGGTATAAGAGACTCTAAACTAAATAATTTAGCTCATCTCACTAGAATTTTTTGGCAAATCTTGACTAACCCAAATTCTTTGCTGGCTTCGCAGCTCAAAAGTAAGCATTTCCCTTATAATAATGTGCTACAGGTCAATAAAAGACAAGGCACTTCATGATTCTGGCAAGGTATGCTGCACATTCTACCCCTCATTAAGGATAATTCTACATGGCATGTTGGTACAGGTGACAATATAAATATTTGGAATGACTCTTGGGTACCTGGGTTACCACATGGTAAAATCTCTTACACACACCCAGTAGATATAAATTTTACTTCTGTGTCACAATTGATAAATCCTGTTCTTAGAACATGGAACTTAAATGTTGTTCATTCTATCTTTGATATAAACACTGCCATGCATGTAAATAATGTGTATCTTTCCCGTAGAAATTTAGTGGATTCTGTTCACCGGAATCTCACAAAAAAAGGTATCTATAGTGTAAAATCCATGTATCATAAACTTAGCATGCAAATAGGTCATACTGGTAACCCAACTACCAACCTATCTTTCTGGAAAAATTCAAATTTACCAAGACAAGCTCTTCTAGCATGGAAGTTTTATAATGACATTACACCAACTAGGGACCATTTGGCATCCATCATGTATATAAAGGATAAGTCATGTTTACTGTGTGGAAATGTAAAAGAAAGTGTTCATCATCTTCTTCTTATATGCTCTTTCACAAGAGCTTTATGGTTTCATACACCATGGTTATTTAAATTGGAAGCCTATCAGCACTACACCACCAAGAGTTGGATTAATCTTTGGTTTAAAACTCCAAAAGATTGGCCTATAGAGATTGAAATGTGGACTAAGTTATGTTTATTGCTTTATTCCAATATATGGTTGGAGAGGTGCAACATCCTGCATCATAAGAATAAACCATCTCTTACTAGAATCTGTAAGCTCATCTCCTTGTTCTTTGACAGTCAGAACAACCAACATCAGGAAATGACTTGTCAGATCAACTTAACTCTTCCTGCCCAATGGAAACTGCCCCCACTTGAGTTCCTTTAATTAAATGTGGATGCCAGTTTTAATGATAAACAAAATTCAGCAAGCTATGGTTATATATTGAGAGATCACCAAGGGAAAATTGTGGCTGCAGGTACAGCCACCAGCTGGTCAACAAGTGCAGAGGAATCATAATGTCGTGGACTACTCAGAGCCCTCAGATGGTGCTCAAACTATCACTCCGACAGTCTACTAGTGGAAATGGATGCAAAGGCTGCAATAGATTACTTGGAAAACAAGCCCTGCAATATAGCATGGCCAACACAACTAATGCTCTCGGATGCAGCTAGTCTTTTTGTACTTTTTAACTCTGTTAAAATAATTTATGTTCAAAGAAGTGGTAATATTGTGGCACATAAGCTAGTAGCTTATGCTTCATGTAACCCACAGTCCGATAAGTGGACAAATGACTCTCCACCTTGGCTTATAAAGGCGCTGGAGGGGGATTATCAGTACTAGCATTAGTGCACGTGCCCTGCACGTGGATGTTAAAAAAGACTTTCTAAAGGAAATGTGATAACAAATGCAATGGATTCCCTGATAGCAGTAATTATTACATACATGTGTCCCATTAATGCATTTAATATGGAAATTGTAAAAAGGGGTCTTATGAAAGAAACAGTTATTTCAATAACAAAACATATTGACTAAAAAATATAATAACATGGTTAAATGTTTTTATTGAATTTAAAACATTTATACGTTAAACAATTAACATATATTTGTTTAGGGCTAGACCCCTAAAGCCGCTTTCCATAGTAGTAGTAAACCACAAATAATTACTGTTAACATTAAAACTTTGACTGCATCTCCAAGCTCGCTTTTATCAATATCAAATGTGTTGCTCATGGTTGTAACTGTTGTTGAAGATAAAAATAATTTACCAACAGTTAAATAAATTAATCATATATTAGTCTGATGACAATACGAACAATTATGAAGTATAACAAATAAAAGAATCAGCAAATAACATTATATAATAAGTAGTTAATTTGAATTGTAAGAAAATGAATTATATTAAGTGGTTGGAACAAATTCAACATATTTCCCATTGGCACGTAAATTTGAGTCCCGCGAGTGATAATAACTTGGTAGATATATTGAAGGTTTTGGTTTTTTTTTTAAAAACTTTAAAATTGTTTTTTTAATCAAAGATTGACTATTTTTTTTCTTAACCAGTACAAATATATATAACTTTGTCATGATATATATTAGAAGACGTTGTACATATTTCAACTATATATGGTTATCTTTTAAAAAAACGAAATAGTATTGGAAAGAATGTATAGAAAATCAAATTTATTTAAATATATATTAAAAAATAATATATGTTGTGTTGTTAAAATGGCTCAACATGGCAAAGATATACCACAGATATCTATATTGGTTACATCGTGTTTCAATATATTAATTACGATGATTTCAGAATGTCATAAAAGATATTACATTAAACGACTGGAACAAATAAGTCATTTGATTTGTTATTGTTATAATAATTAGTATTATTATGGTTATTATGAAAATTATTATTTTCTAAATTACAATGTTTTTTTTTTTTTTTTTTTTTTTGTAGCTTTATCCTTTAAATCAGGTCACTATTAAGTAAAAAAAAAATCAAAGGTCATGATGACCTGAAATGGAAAATGTGTGAAGAAGACAACGGAACAGAAGGATAATACATTTAAGGAAAAAAATGATTAAAATAAGAGTAAAAGTTTTAAGAGAAGAATTACCTTAGGGGGGTTGGTGGTTGGAATCCAGGAGATGCGAGAGAGATGAATATTGTTGTTGAGTCGCTTTCTTAAGAAATCAGAAAAGAAAGAGATAAGGTTAATATGAAAAAGTTAGTCCGTCAGTTGGAGACAAAGGGACCCGTTCTTTTTTGTCTAAGTGCGTGTGGACTGTTTAATATATCGTGCGAAAACTTAATATAAAATTTTTGAAGGAAACGCTTTAGATTAAATCTACTTACGTAAAGCTGACCTAATGTATGTTATATTTCCACATAGTATAATAATATAATTGGACGGTTTAGATTCAACTATATTTCATGAGACGTGTCAAATAGCTACATATTCATCCAAGGAGCAAAAATAAATAACTTTTCATTTCTTTTAAATGCATTATAAAAGGGTAACCACAACTTTTCTTAGCAGTTATTTCTTTATATTTTTTTTGTGTGGCAGACGCTTTCTCTTAGGTTGATAAGTTTAACAGAAATTGGTGGAGCTTCTATTCAAATATTTGTAGCACCGAAGGTATTTTAGACACTTCATTTAAAACTTCATTTTTATAACTCTTTTGTTATTAAATTAGGTACAAATCTTAATTGACCTAACAACTGAATGGAGTCAATCATTAAAGACGACATCATGATATGGATTAAATTCTGATCTTTGTTTTTTTGGTTATTTTTTATCTAGATTTGCCAACTGTGTGAGCAAGAAGGTCATGTTTCGGCAGTAAACTGCTTCAACACAACGAGAGCAATGGTAAAGAACGCACTAAGAAACTGAACCAAATAATGGCTGCCTACGTACCCAAGATCTATTCTCTAGGGATCAAGTTTCAACGTAGTTCCTTATGAAAAATAGTTTGATATTTATAGAGGTAGAGTAGAGAGTCCTTGTAGCTCAAGTAGTCTTGTTGCTTGAGCTATTGTGATAGAATATAAGCTGTCGGTGATAATTATCTTTTTGATAAGAAATGAATCGGACATAAATCAATGTATATTAGTGGCAAGCCATGTGGCTAAGGTTGACCTTAGACACATGAGTTAACCATACATTGATCCATGATATTGCGAATTGGGCTTTAGCCCTGTTGATTAAATGAATAAAATAGAGACCCTACTAATGGGCGTTTGCCGCGTAGGTGGGGGTGAAACACCCCCCTCTTTGTCGAGGCGAACAAAGTTCACATGGCAAAGAAGAGTAAGCGGAGTGTATAACAAAGTGTCGTGTGAACGTAAACGATAAGAAAATGGACAATCGGAAAAAAATTCGGGAATTAGCGGAAATGAAAAAATGTTAAATTAACGTGTATTGGACGCAATGACGTAGTGAAATAAAAAACGGCCGAAAACGCATAGATAGAATAAAATATGCACATAAATAAAATTGCAAAAGAAATTGAGCTTTGGCGAAAACTGTACGAACGCGTGACGTGATAACGCGAAATCGAATTCGATGAAGCGTGCCAGCGGAATAGCGATATTTGGATTATACCGTTGAAAATTAAACGTAGGAAAAAAATCCGGCGAATTATCCGGCCAGAACGGACATAAAGCGGCGAATAATATATGTCCGAAATAAGTGGAACGAAATAAGTGGAATTCGATATATGTCCGAAATACCGAGAAGAGGTGCACGTGAAAATACCACCGAAACTAGGACTCATTGTTTCTATCCGTATTGGATAAGGCTTATCAGCGAGCCTCCCATCTGAAGTCAGTTTGGATGGAAGACTTATACACAGACAGAAAGACCGGACCAGCGCAAGGAAAGTATAAATAACCAGATAACGGAGAGACTCATCCAAACCAGTAGGTTCAACTAAGAAAAGCTGCGGGAAGACGAAGAAAAGCGGCGGTCTTATATCCGATACTCACCCTCGTCTGCTGTCGCCTCTACGTCCAGGTAACCCCTCGCCGCACCGTCTTCTTCTCCAGGTACGTCTCTCTTGATCTTCTTCTCTGTTCACGAATCGAGAACGCCCTGCTTTCTCCGTGAGTGGTGATTCCATGTACTATGTAAAGGATCGTTTTCTGCGTTTGTATGAGTTCTCAACCCAGAAGGAAACTCAAGTGATCCCAATTCGACGGCCTGGTTCCACAAGCTTAAACCAAGGTCCTAGAACTCTGTCTTACAGCCCTACGGCAAATGCCATCTCGGTTTGTTCGGACGTCGATGGTGGGTCTCATGAACTTTATATTGTACCAAAAGATAGCGCTGGTAGGGGTGATAGCATGCTAGAAGCAAAAAGAGGAGTTGGGGGTTCTGCCAAAAGATAGCATGCTGTTGGTTTTTTTTTTTTTTTTTTTTTTCTTTGTTTGCATAGCGTTGAACTGTTGAACTATGTCCTTAGGAACTCTCTGTTCCGAACATGTCGAGACGAGCCAAAAAAGCAAACTTGTTGGTGTTGTGCGCGAACTTCATGCTGTTGAAAAAATGGTGAAGAACGAAGAAGATGAAGGCGCCAGTACAAAAGTTGCAAAACTGTTTTATGTTTTGAACTAAAACATGATACGGTGCATCTCCCACAAAGGAAGGGCACCGTACCACTTTTGCTTTAACATGGGCGGAACTTAAAAGAATACTCGTGATATGGTGCAGCACCCGTAAAGGAAGGGCACTGTACCTGTGTTGAACCGATTTGGCCTGGTGAACCCGATTTTTGAGCATTCTGACCCGATTTTATTTTCTTTTTGTTTTTCAGGTAGAAACTACCGTACTATACGGGCGAAAAAACACTCGAGAAGAAAACTCGATGACGATCGCAGACTTGGTGAGGTGGAAAGAAGGTGTGATCTGGCGACTACACGGAACCGCTATGGCCGATGGTCATTTGAAGGAAATACAGAAAATACTAGGACTCGAGAAATTTGAGATGGAGGAAGTGTACGAATTTGAAACGAAAGTCGAAGAAGATGAAGTAGTAATGGCTTACACACAATTAAATTGCGGGAGAACAATTCCGTTGAGCAAAAGAAATAAGCGCAATTATTTGGAGTGGTGGCAAATTGCACCGGGACAACTGCCAATATCGTTCTGGTTAATCTTTACAAGAGCACACCGTTTACAAAATGAATTTAACAGAAGGTTCGGGGCTCAAGAAATCTTCGCGTTGATACGACCGAAAGCCATACTGACGAAAGAGTACATAAAATTTGAAGTTGAATTCAAGGATTCAAACAGAAGTTTTAAAGGGTTTCCAAAAGTATACACCGGATGGGATAGATTTCTGTACCGCTTGCGAGGGAAGTGGAATCCGACAGAGTTTAAAGTGCCGAACAAATTTCGAGGTAAGCCAAAACGTAAGTATTGAAAATAGTACTATGAGTAAACTGTTGACTAACACGAGTTATTTTTGTGTCTAACAGAAAACGCGAGTACACTACCAGATATTGAATTGGACAAAGAAGTAGAGAACAACCTTCGTTTCTTCTTTCATGAATGCTCTGACGAAAGATTGGTAGATCTGAGCTACTTTGATGATATCGTTGATTTCCGACATTATGGGGGTATCGAACAACGGCCCGATAGGTCCAAGGAGACACATAGTGAAATGGCGAAGAAGAGTAAGAGTCTCAAAAATGCAATATTCGGCAGCGACAACGATAGTGAAAAAGAAGATGGAACGGAGTTAAACAATGAGAACTAGTCTTTGAGTTTGCCAAGCAAAAAAGTGAATTGTACAAAAGAAGATCGCCTACAAGAAAGCGGGTAACGGAAACCAAGAGAGACAACCAGCGTTACAATGTATGATGCCTCGAGGGACGAGACTACAATGCACCAAACATCCGGACGAAAATATAATACATCACGCGCAACATCAAGAGGAAAAGGTATGTACCGTAGAAAACATAGATATGTAAAAGTGTGGTGAAATGTAATATCTAGTTCTGGTTTGGTATATACAGGAAAAGAATGAAACAGTGATACGTACAAAAGATAGTGCAATGAACACAAAGTCGGTGAAAGAAAATAAACGGCAAAGCAAAATGCAGGAGCAAGGAATCCAACAACCACTGGCAAGTGGCGTCAGGGGTAATACTACTCATGGAGGAAAACCACAGAATCTGTTAATGGTAAGTTGATCGTTGATTTTTACTATTGCGTTAGGACGGTAAAGAAATTTGTGTACAACACTAATTCGATGAAATTGGTAGATGAAGCAGAGATGTTCAAGTTTGGAAGACGAAGTGAAGGGATCGCCCGGGATTACGCCAATGGAAGGGCTCGAAAAATATCAAAAATGTAACCAGAATACGGAGAACATCGGAGAATATGATGAGCAAAGTGTCAATGATTTTCGATAGTATAAAACAGGTAGGATAGTATTTTTTTATCAATTATTGCAAACTTGTGTTTAAGTCGAAAAATGATGACATCGATATTTTTGCCTTGAGTTAAAACGGGCGTAGTAATGCAGACCAAAAGAAATTCATGAAAAAGTCGCGAAAAAAAATATCGTTCGAATGAAGTCAATGCCTTAGAAGAGATAGAGAAAGTGAAGATACTCAATCAAAAATTGGAAGAGGCAAACAAAGCGTTGAAGCGGAACCATCAAAAGAGTTAGGAGGCGAAAACAAAACTTAACCGGGCGGACGGAAGAAGCAGAGGAGAGATCGTACGAAGAATTTGGGAAAGCCTGTGAGATAATGGAGGAACACAAACACTTAAAAGAAGACGTGATAGAATTGAAGTCACTCATGGCGACCAAAGATCAGGAACTTAAACGTGCGCAAAAAGAGGTAGAGAAAAATAACAAGCGAATGACAGATTTAAACGAGCGGCTTGGCCAAGATCACGTGCAAATGGCACACTGTGAATCGTCCGTAAGAGAATTGACAGAGACTTTAATAGAAACGGGAGATGAACTAGAACGTGAGAAGATGAATTACAAGGATTTGTACGAGTTGTATATGCGAAAAGTTGGGAAGAAACCATTAGATTTTCCCAAACCAACGATCATGTGATTGCGAGTATGTAATATCATTAGAACTAAAAATTCTTTTTATGAAAATAAAAATAAAGTATGTGTTGTCAATTGAATATCATTGTGATGTCAGATAACATACCTGTATAAAACTTAGTGTTGCTGATTTATGAATGTGAAAGAACGAGGCGCCCCGTAGAGAGAAAAACCTCCCAATATAGAACCATTGGAGAAAGTTATCGAAGGTAAAGGGGACATGATCGTCCCTCCACGAACCTAGCTATTCAGGTGTTAAAATATTTGTACCGAAGCGTGAAGCACGGCGACAACTGTTGGAGTTGTCCACGGGTTCAAAGTCGTCACACCGTTAACTGGACCAAACTAAAACACAGCGTCATTGCCTTAGTAGTGGAATTAGCGGATATTGTATTGTGGGAGTATCGCAATAATTGTTCGAGCAAGAATAACCATCTTATTGATTTCGGATTTCCGTCAAGTAGGCATGAATCGACTTACTTTGACCGAAAAAGGCATAATATGAATGACCTCCGTAGAATGAGCGTTAATGAATGACATTGTTTAAAGTAAAAGTACAGACGACGAAGAAATGTAAAATGACAACCAAACTAAGAGAATGGAAGTTGAATGCCTTTATTGATGGATAACATAGAGCGAACTACATAGATGGATAGATTTGTTATTGATGGAGTAATGTAAAATTGCAAAAATTTCCTAACGTAAAAAAACTTGCGAAGGTGGTAAGCATTCCATGGCTTCTCTATTATTCTTCCAGAAATAGTCACGGAGGAAATATGACCCCTTAGATCCTGGGCGATCTATGATGTAGGGTCCTTGCCAATTTTCCCCAAACTTTCACGATTCTACAAGCTTTGGGTTTCTACAAAGAACCCGGTCTTGAGAGCAAAAGACTTAGGACGGATCTTCTTGTCGTAGTTCCGTTTCATGTCGACTTGATACTTAATAAAGCTGTTGTAGTCCCTCGAAGCGAACCTCATCAATAAGAGCTTTTGGTGAGCCAAAGCAAAGCGTCATTAGAACTGTTTCAACAAAGAATCGACCGAGATGTCTTGGAAATCAGTTCGTAGGTAAGATCGCCCGGACACCATATGCAAGGTTAAAAGGTGATAATGCGGTTGAATACTTTGGCGTTGTCCTATAAGCCCACAAGGCGGTGGTAACTCCTTGACCCAATTTCCTTTGGCGCCCGATCAAATGCCTCTTCGAGGTTGGCCAAAATCACCTTATTGGTGGGCCCGGCTGCCCGTTAACTTCGCGGATGATAAGGTGCGGAGAAGTTATGCGTATCTTCAAATTAGCCGCGAAGCGGCGGTAATTTCTTCAACATCAAATTGTTTACCATTATCGATACAAGTGCCGCGAGGGATGCCAAAGCGACAAACAATATTTCTCCATAAAATCATTTTGGCGTTGGAAGCATGGATTTGGACCAAAGGCTTTGCTTCTACCCATTTGGTAAAAATGTCGGTTGCCACAAGAAGGAATCTTATACTACCTGGAGCTTTAGGTAAAGGACCAACAATGTCTAAGCCCCATTTGGCAAATGGCCACGGGCTTAGCATGGGATGCAACTTCGGTAACGGTAGTTTACTCATATTATCGTGCTTTTGGCATGGCTCACACCTCTCAGATAGGTGTTTTGCATCCTTTTGCATCTCTGGCCACCAATAGCCCTGTGTCATAGCCTTATGAGCTAAACTTCGCCCCTTGGAGTGGCTTCCGCATAAGCCGGAGTGAATCTCTTCCAAAACTTGAAGTCCTTCCTGTTTTGAGAGGCATCGCAACATAGGGTTTAAGTCCGAGCCTTTGCGATATAAGTGCAAACTTCCGTCAGTAACAGATATCACCAAAAACTTCCATGCATCGCGTTTGATTCTTTCAGCGAGTTTTGGTTCTGGCGGAAGCGAAAAAACTTGCAAGTAGTCTATATAAGGTAGACGCCAATCTTGCGCATCGGAGATTATCACTATCTCTGATAGTATCATATCGGGAACCGGGACTATCATCGCTTCATGTACCAACTCACTATCTGTTTGGGAGGCGAATTCGGGGAGGAACAAATGGATCTACAGATTCTAATGGAAGATCCAAAGTATGGTCATGTTGTGGATTTTCCATCTCCCTTTTCCGCTTCGAAGTCATGATTGGTGCGATTATCGTGGAGGTCGTATTTATTTGTTGCATTAAAAGCAAAACAAGTAATTGCTTTTCGTGTACATACAAGTCATGCAATTCTTTTTTCGGTAAAGTCAATGCTTGGCTCTTTTCACGGAACTCCACGGTGATGTGTCTTGACTCTTCGCTTCTAACGGCGGATAGATAAGCCAGTGAATCAGCATGACGTATGTCATTTCGGGGTCTTTGAGTGATAGAGATGTTATCAAATTGTCGAGCAAGGCTATGTATCAAACCAAGATAAGCCGCCATACGGTCATCTTTTGCTTCAAAAGACCCGCCAAACTGATTGGCTACAAGGCGAGAATCCGTGTATAACTGGAGCTTTCGCACCCCCAGTTTCAAAGCTGTTCTCAAGGCACAAACGGCAGCCTCATACTCAGCTTCGTTATTTGAAGCGGCGAAGCCAAGTCGCCGCCTGATTTCTCAATCTTCTCTCCCCGGGTTTAACAAAACGCATCAATTCGGACCAGATTTATTATGGGAGCCATCCGAATAAACAATCCATAAGTCAATTGGATTAGGAATTGCGTTTGCAAGTTGGTTTCTTAAGCCCCAATTATTGGTGGCGAGAATGTCTTCCATAGATTCTTCTTGGCGAAAGAAATCGTCAATAGGAGAATCATCAATCGGAAAATCAGCTATCAAAGAAGCTAGAGCATGTCCTTTTCAGTGATGCGACTTTCAAAGACAATGCTATAGGCACTAAGATAACTTTCCCATTCGGCTAATCTGCTTGATTCTTGTGCATTTACTTAAAGATCTTGCGTAAAGGGATACTCGGTATAAACTCGACCAACCTCCACGGAAGTACGGTTTTAACCGACGGCGGCATGAACCAATGCAAGTGCCATTTTTTCCATCTTTGAATAACGAGACTTCAGCTCCGGTTAACGTCTTATTGATAAAAAGACGGGTCTACCGTCATCGACGAAAAGAACAGCACTAACAAATTGAGTTGTAGCTGCTAGGTACATGCCAATCGGTTGACCGTTGAAGGACTTGTCAATATAGGAGGATGACCAAGTATTTCTTCATTTATTTGCAATGCCATCTCACAATCAATGTTCCAAGCTGCGCCCCCTTTAAAGTCACGGAAGAAGGGATGACAACGATCGGAATATTTAGAAATAAATCTATGAAGAAGCGGCAAGCCGACCGATAAGCCGTTGAATTTCCTTCTTATTTTTGGTGATGGCATATCAATAGCGGCGTATCGATCGGGGATTAGCCTCAATACCTCTACGAGTCATGAGGTATCCCAGAAATTTTCGGAAGAGAGGCCAAAAGAATATTTGGCGGGATTGAGTCTCATGTTATACTTGTTAAGCCTATCAAAACAAGTTGAAGATCGGAAAGATGATCACCCGTAAGCTTCGATTTAACGACTATATCATCAATATAAGCCTCCATTATTATTCCCAACGGATCGGAAAAATTGTATTGATAAGCTTTTGGTAGGTTGCACCGGCATTTTTCAAACCAAAAGGCATAGCGATTAGTAGAAGAAAATGCCTTGGTCGGTAATGAAAGCGGTGAACTCTTGGTCATCAACATTCAAAGAGATCCGGTAGTACCACGAAGAAGCATCCATGAAAGATAGGCGTTGGAATCGAAGTGGCATCCACTAGTTCGAAATTCGTGGCAATGGATACGGATGAATCGGACAAAGCTGCGTTAAGGTTTGTAAAGTCAATACAAATTCTGATTTGTCCGTTCTTTTTGGCAACGCGCGGCGACATTAGCAAGCCATTTTGGGTAAGTAACTTCGCCGGATAAAGTTAACCGCAAGTAGCTTATCAATCTCCTCTTTAACTTTGAGCTTCGATCAGGTGCCATTCTCCTAGGTTTTTTTAACTGGCTGAAACTTGGATCAATGTCAAGTTTATGACAGGCAACAGAAGGGTCGATTCCCGGCATTTCCTCAATTTTCCAAGCGAAGATACGCTTATTTTGCTGTAAAAGGGAAACCAACTCTTGTTGTTCTATGCTCGAAAGTTCAGCGGAAATAAAAGTGGTTTCTTCTGCTGAATCTCCTACTTGTACTTCCAAAAGTCGATCCTTCGTCGTGCCCTTGCACATGAGCCTCAATATTATAGATGGAGGGCACGCCGCTTGGTAACTGTAACTTAGGCGGGGGGCACTTGCAAGGATCGTATTACCTCGAACTTCAGATTTTTATAGTCATCCATTGCTTTGTCATGACGGGGAATGGGCAGATACCAGTCACTACTGAACCTTGCAAATATGCCCGGAGAATGGGAACTTGACACACTGATGAAATGTGGAGACTACAGCCCCCATGGAATGTATCCAATCTCTGCCCAAAATTGCGTTATAGTGGGATCGACAGTCCATCAATAAGAAATTGAGCTCAACTTCTTTGTTCATTAATTTGATTGGTAAGGTAATTCTTCCAACCGCTGAAGATGTTGTCCCATCAAAACCGATGATAAGATTGTCTTCGGCGATGATCATACCCTCGCGAAGTTGCATCTGAGAATAACATCCACTGAAAATGACGCTAGAAGTGGCCCCTGTGTCGATCATTACCCATTGAACACGAGAAGCACCTATAGACACAGAAATTATAACTGCGTCATAGTGAGGGTGATATACACCACGGAGAGCATCATCAGTGAATTGGAGGGCTCTTCTTGAAGTCTCGTGCGGATTCCTTTGACAAAATCGACTTTGTTGATACGGTTAAATTCACCAACATAACTAACTTTCAAGCGCTTTTGATTCTTACTCGACTTTTGGAAAGAGACTCAACATGAGAATGGGAGACATTAATGACATGCTCATAAGTTAAAAGCAAGCTTTGTTGAGAGTTTTAAGTAAGATATTCGTTCAAAAGTCCTTTCTCCACTAATTTCTAAATCCGACCGGGAGAAGGCGACAAAGTTAAATCTCATGGCCATAGTCATTATGAAATTTACACCACAAGGCTTTGTCCCTTGTCGCTTTGGTACCTTTACGAAGTGGATAAAGGCGGGGAAAGAAGATTCCCACTTTTCAACTTCTCATATATAGTGAGTACTTGGCATTGGCGGGGTCGTTTTTAGCTCGGGTAAAGTTTTTCCATCCACGATTGAAATTGACTTGCTTCCGATTGTCATTCTTTCCATCGTTATGTTGTTGATCCGATACATCTTTGCCGGCTTAAAATTTTTGCTTTCAGAAAAATCTTTACTCCGAATATCTTTGTCCCTTGCTGCTTTCGCCGATAGGTTCTCCTCGATACGGATGTGTTGTTCAGCCCTAACATACAAATCGTATCGAGTTTTAGGGACATCTTTAATTAGAGAGTGGTAAAGATCCCTTACAATGAAGTTCGAACTTCTGTCTCTTTCATAATATAATGCTTCTTTAAAGGCGAAAAGAAGCATCCCATCAGAAACTTCTGGAACATCTGCTGCTGCCTTTCGGAACCTAGTAACAAAAGTACGTAACTTCTCGTCACGTTGTTGCTTGATGTTCAGAAGTGAGTCGACATCCTTTGGCGTCTTGCAATTGTGGCGGAAACGATTAACAAACTGATTTTCTAGTTCATTGAATTGGTGAATTGATCTTGAAGGCAACTCACTAAACCAGCGTAATGCTTCTCCCTTTAGAGTCGATGGAAAGAGCTTACATATAAGCGGATCATCTCCACCCCATAACACCAACTTATTTTTGAATGATAGAACATGCAAGCCAGGATCTCCTTCCGACTCATCATAAAGTTCAAAATCGGGTTGTTTGAAGTCGGGATGGTGGTAAGCTTCTTGAATGTCGACCGAAAACTTATCAAGTACACCATCATTGACTGTCAAGTTTTTCATTCTTACATCCCTTGACTCTCTATCATTAAGTTCTTTTGCAATCAACTCTTTCAGCTGTTGTTCTGTTAGAGTTAAAGTATTGGCTCGAACAACTGGACGCCCCCGGTCGTGCCCATGTGGAGACGGATACCTTCCATTATCTCTTATTGGAGTTAGAGATCTTTGGCGGTACCCACGATTAGCTCCGACCGGTGATTGCCTTTGTCTATCCCTGTAACCAGCCTGTATAGGCCGG
Organism: Coptis chinensis; assembly: GCF_015680905.1. Taxonomy (NCBI): domain Eukaryota; kingdom Viridiplantae; phylum Streptophyta; class Magnoliopsida; order Ranunculales; family Ranunculaceae; genus Coptis; species Coptis chinensis. The sequence continues at coordinate 16,827,788 of NC_141456.1, read as the reverse complement.
TAGTCACCCTTGGCCGGGTGGTCGGAATAATTATATCCCTTCTCCATGTTTTGTAGCTCTTGTCTGGGATGCCCGCCTTCCCAGTCATGTCGGACATATCTCGGAGGACGGCGGTCTTCCCTGAAATTGCTTCTCGGAGGTAAATCTTCCCTTTGAGATCGGACATGTCTAGGATAGTAGTTATCCCTGCCAATCCGATTCTCCCCATAAGCACGGGTAATAGGGTCATTACTCCTAGAGCGTGCGCTGGTTGATTGTGCTTGAGAAATAGCACGTTGCTGAGGACGACGAAGTGGATCGTCAAAGACGGTCCCATACACTGGAATGGGCTGCGCCCCGCCATTGGTCGCCTTGATGTTGTTGAATTTGCAACATCGTCCAATCGGCCTTTGCCTCTTTGCGGCTTCCTTCTCAAATTCCTATTCAAATTTTTTGACTCGTCGTAACTTCGCTCAACCGTATTAGGGGTGAATTGGTACATTACTATCACCTTTTCCGCTAGTTGGCGTGAGAGTAATGTCCACGTCCATATCCATGTCAACTGAAGGATCGACATGGACCGGGCGGCCGGACCGCATGGAGGATTACCGACTTGTCGATTTTCTTGTTGCAAAGGCTGTTAAGGGTGGCGGCACTTATCGCCTTTTTGGGCGGAGGCGGTGGCGGTTCTGCGCTTCTGATCGGATGTTGAGAATTGATCCTACTACTAGGAGCAACTTGATTGTTCAACGGTTCATGCATCGGCCGATTTGAATTTCGAGGGTTGCGATTCTTGCTAGTAGGAGGAATATGTTGACTATTTGGTCTACTTCTTCGTGCTTACCATCTTGATTGTTTCGTGATAATGAATTCTAAAATCCCCACAGAGGGCGCCAATTATGTTTTGATAAACCGCTTCAACAACACAACAATGAGCAATGGTAAAGAACGCACTAAGAAACTGAACCAAATAATGGCTGCCTACGTACCCAAGATCTATTCTCTAGGGATCAAGTTTCAACGTAGTTCCTTATAAAAAATAGTTTGATATTTATAGAGGTAGAGTAGAGAGTCCTTGTAGCTCAAGTAGTCTTGTTGCTTGAGCTATTGTGATAGAATATAACTGTCAACTGATAATTATCTTTTTGATAAGAAATGAATCTGGACATAAATCAATGTATATTAGTGGCAAGCCATGTGGCTAAGGTTCAGCCTTAGACACATGAGTTAATGGGCCTGTACATTGATCCATGATATTGCGAATTGGGCTTTAGCCCTGTTGATTAAATGAATAAAATAGAGACCCCTACTAATGGACGTTTGCCACGTAGGTGGGGGTCGAAACAGGTCACACAACTCAAATTTGCCCTTACCTTAATCGAAGATGTAGGGAGGAAAACGCCAGAGGTGTTATGTATTTGGTTAAATGTTGGGATCAGTCAGGAAAAGTTGTTGAAAGGTGGCTTAAATGTGATTGGATTGGATGTTTTAGTAAAGAGATGCAATTTACTGCTTGTAACCAACCAATGTTGCCAAATGAAAAGAGCATCACCCATGTTGTCAGTTGTGATGTTTGTGGTAATGAGTGTTGTTGTCATATTGATTATCCTATGTGAGGTTTTTTTCATGTAAGATGTAATGTCAGTGCTATATGTATTTTTTGAAGGACTATGTAAGTGTTAAATAAAAGTTTTTATTTGGTTCTGACATATTTATATATATTACAGACAATATTCAAAAACATAAATGCACACTATGAAAATGTGGCATAACTTCAATATTACACATACAATAAGAATCTTAGAGAAAACAACTGGGAACTTTTACTCTGAGGTATGATTAGATTATGAAGGGCGGTAGGGACGATTATAACGGGGAGGATGTGGAAGAAAAGTTGTAACAATAGTGTGAAGTTATTCTATATGTTGGAGAATTTGTTGCTGAAGGGCTCCTTGGTGCTCAAAAATTTGTCTTTGGCTCTCCAAAATTTGTGAGTGGTTCTCTAAGAACTGCGAGTAGTTCTCCAAAAAGTGTTCTTGTTCTTCATCAAACACTATGATACGTTGTTGTAAATCTATTAACTGTTCATGCATAAATCCTTGCCGGGCATACATTGCTTTGATACACTTGTGAAAAATATGGATCCCTTCCATGGGATCAAGCGTATTCTTGCGGGACATCTTATTGAAGTAATCTATTTGGACCAGGGGTGAGATAGGGCTTATCTGCCTGTTTGGAGCCATTGAGAACTAAGGTTTGCTACTGAGGAAGACTAATGAGACTTGGATGATGAATATAATTATTGTATGTAGAAAAATAAAAGGGTCGTTTTTTTTTATAGTGGCAAAGAAATATTAAAATATGAAAACATAATTAAAATGGTGGGGGCTCTGTAATTTTTTTTAATTGATATTTAGAAGCATAGGTGGGTCTAAAGGAAAATTTGGTTTGTCAAGTAGATAGAGGAGGTTACTTCCATAATCTAGTTTTAAACCACGTGATATGGGTGTAACAGACGCTAATTTATTCAGTAGCTGTAAGTTATCTCAATCAAGCAATTTGCAAATTCTTTATTATTTCATTCTAATGTACGTTTTTGTATGTACCAGATCGAGGGAATAATATATACATTTCTGCATAGAAAGAAAAAAAATTTATAGAAAACTTTAAAAACCTCAGACAATGAGCTCAACTATTTTTCTTAAATTACAAAACAAATCTACAAATGGCCAGAACAGTTTGACCACTATCGATTTGAGTAATTAGCTGTCAATGGCATAAATTCGAATAGTAGATAGAACTGACTCTTCAAACGATACATTAAGGTAATGATAATCTATGCTGTGGAAGACATCAACGACCATCACAGTTATAAAGACAGAAAGGAAATCTCACTAAGCATTTGTCATCAGTAACGTAGGAATTATATATTGTGGAGCAGTTCTTGGCAGCAAGTTAATAACAAAAAGTAAAACAAAAGACAGTTCAACAAATTCATAACTAACTGTAAGTGTATTCTTCGTGCTATAAAAATATCATGAATCTAATATGTAGCAATCAATTTGAGAGCACAATGAGTTACATGTCCGAAGCGGTAAAAAAACACAGGAAAGGGTCTATCGACTAACCTTTTCAGTAAAGCAAGGTATTGTTGTAGAAGAAACGCTTGCAATAGTCTCATTGAGGTTGATTTCTTTGTTATCACTTCTGCATTAAAACAAACATAACGCATTATAAGTTATTGGCACGTTATACAAAGATTAAATTAGTATTAAGTAGTATACAATACATCATCAGAGTAAACTAACTTTAACTATAGTCTATGACATGATATAAAATTTTAAAAATTGTTAAAAATAAAACAAAAAAAAAAACCCCCAAAATAAAAGTGAAGTTGTTAACTGTGATTGAATAAGCAAGAAAATGGATTTAAAAAATTATAACAATAAAACATAGAAAAAAGGAATTAAATCATGATAAGTTTGACAATACTAAGAAAACAATTAAGTATTAAGTGCTTACATCAAGATAATTAAAATTAATAAGGCTGTTAAAATCCAATCATATATGATTATCCAATAACTTAATCATAAATGTTTTCTTAATTGGTAAACTTAAGAAAATAGAAACTTGTGGAGTCAACGGTTATGGTGGGGATTTTTCTCTGGTGTGAAATTAGATATTAAATAACTTTTAGTTGGAGTTGCAATATTTAATATGAAAAAGTTTACAAAAAAAATATAAAACAAATTGGAAAAATCAAACAGTTTTAGTTTTTTTTTTTTTTTTTTTTTTAAGTAGAAGAGATCAACATAGTAGGTTTAATATTGATGCTGCAACTGCAATAAGGGGTGTAGGGTTAGTCGTTGGTTATGCTTCACCTTTTGCTTTTGTTATTATATATCCACACTTTAAAAACATTTATCTCAACTGCATTCTTCAAACAAAACTGCCTAATGGCAACAACATCACTTTTCTTTGTTTTCCAACCTAATCTGTTAGCAAACTCTGTCATCTGCTTCTGCTGAGCTTCTGTAAATTTGCTTCTAAATCTCTTACTCTTGACACTCTTAGAACCACCACTGATACAAATTTCTTTTCCCATATGATTACCAGGTACATCTGACAATCGATTTTGATTAACTTTACTCGGACCAAAAAACTTCTGCTGATGAAAATTCAGATGACACCCACAGGCTGCACATTTAACTGATAAATGTTTATTCACAACAGTTGCACTAAGTGAAGTCATATGCATATATTGGCAACAACCATCATTAGCATATCCACCAATTGAAGCAGCATGATTTTTCATGCACTCTCTATAACTCACACCAGTTTGCTTTGGATTTATGTACGATTTATTTTTGTTTGAATAAATGAAAGAACTCTTATGTTTTCAAATGCTTCCTGCATCTTTTCTAAAGAAAAAAAACTTTTTTTTAGGACAATGAAAAGCTCTTATGATGATGCAATGATATTTACAAATTCTATAGTGGAGCTTGTATAGTATTTTCAAAGTAAAGACATGTACATACTTGTATGTTTCAATATAGGTTTTATGTTTTAAAAAATAATACACTGTAGTATATGCATAAAAAGTAATTGTCATTAAGTGGACCCATGCATAATGTTTTTATTTAATGATAAATGTAGTGATTTTTTAAACTATTTTGCCAATGGGGTTAACTTTAACAATGATGTAATCCTCGAGCCCATTGCAACGACTTCTGTATGTTTTTTTTTTTTTTTAATGTGGCAGACAACATTGGAACTCGGGTTTGAAAAAGTGTCAGAAGATATTATGGGTAACAAAAGTGGGCCTTATCTCATCAATGTTTTGGAAGTTGGGCCTTACAAAGTGGTCATAGTAACTGTAATGCCATTATTGAACCCATTTAATTGGGCCAATTAGTTTGCAAAGGTGAACTGCTCAACCTAATCATATGTGATGGAGTATATATAGTTGTTTTCTAGAGTTTCATTTTATTTATTTAAAAAATTGTGTTTTTTTTTCTTTTCTTTTACTTTAAAAACCACAAAGATTCTTTAAGAACCTTGCAAGTTTCTTTAAACATATAAATATTCCCTTCTTTGTCTTTAACAGTTGGTGATATATATAAACAAATTAGTACCTTTTCATTTAGAACAGTTGTACTAAGTGAAATCATATGTATATATAGGCAACAAACATCATTAGCATATTTACGAATTGAAGTAGCATTAATTTTCATACACTCTTTATAACTCACAGCAGTTTGCTTTTGATTTATAGACAATTTATTTTTGTTTGCATAAATAGAAGGACTCTAAAGTTATCAAATACTTCATGCATCTTTTATAAAGAAAAAAAATACTTTTTTGAGTACAATGAATAGCTCTTATGATGATGAAATGATGTTTGGTAAATTTTATAGTGGAGCTTGTATTGTCTTTTAAAAGTAATCACATGTCCATACTTGTATGTCTTAATACATGTTTTATATTTTTTAAAATTACAGTATAGTAGGATGTATGTTAAAAGGAATTGTAATTGATGGGACCTATGCGTAATTTTTTTATTAATAATTAATGTAGGATCATTTTTGACTATTTTGCGAATAGGGTTCACTCTGACAATGATGTAATCCTCAAGCCCATCGCAATGATTTCTATATGTTTTTTTTTTTTTTTTTTAATGTGGCAGACAACATTGGAACTCGAGTTTGAAAATGTGTCAGCAGATATTATATGTAACAGAGGTGGGCCTTATCTCATTAAATGTTTTGGGAGTTGGGTGTTATTCAATATTCTAAGTAATTGTAGTTCCTTTGTTGTACCCATTCTATTGGGTCAATTGGTTTGTAAAAGAGAACTGCTCAACTTAATGATATGTGATGGAGTATATATAGTGGTTTTGTAGATTTTTCATTTAATTTATTTTAAAAATTATGTTTTTCTCTGCCTTTTGCTTTTATTTTAAAAACACACAGATTCTTTAAGAAACTTGCAAGTTTCCTTAGACATACATATATTCTCTTCTTGGTCTTTAACAGCTGGTGATTGTTTTTTTTTTTTTTTTTTTTTTTTTTTTTTTTTTTTTTTTTTTTTTTTTATATATATATATATATATATATATATATATATATATATATATATATATATATATATATATATATATATATATTTTGTTTAGACATTTCTTATTGCTATATATGATGAAATACTGTTTCAAAAAAGATGACTAAGAAGGAGCCAAATAAGAAGGGCAAAAGAAAAACATATAATGGGGCCGATGGTTACGTTAAGGTAATGGAAGGGTATATACGAAAAATAAACTGTTAAAGAGTTCTTTAAGCGATTATAATATGAGAAAGAAATAAAGGGCCTGAGTTGAAGGATATGTAAGAGGTTAGGAGCAGGAGATATGGAAAAAAACTATAGTTCAAAGTGTTTTTTTTTTTATTGCTTCTTCTTTAAATAGGCTATGTTGGGCTATTTTATGTTAGGCATGTTAATTGTCAAGTTTAAGAGTTATGCCAGGACTTTTATACATAAGATTTTTAAAATATGTTTAAAATAACCCCAAGAGGTAGGAAAAACGTTTAAAAAAAAAAAAGTCGGAAGAGACAAAGGGAGAAAGAGACATTAAATTGCTATATAATTGTTTTGATGACTTTTTTTTTTTTGTTATGGGAGAAGGCAAGGGGTGAAGCTGCTGAGGAGCATATGAAGCGCAAGGCTATGGAAGAGTCTTTAACACACGTTAGGCGTGTCCATGCTACCGGCGGGATTGTCTAAGCAATACAAGTGTCTCAGAACCAAGCGAAGTCGGGAATGGCCGTCCACTTAGTTCTAGAGATGGGCGTGTTCGGGAAGGAAACAATGATTATGTCATTTTCGACTTACAAATGTTCAAAATGGATTAACTTCTGTGCTTTTTTTTTTTTTTTTTTATTTTATTTAGTTTTTTTGTTAGATTTATAAAGTCAAATGTTTTATATAGGTTCAATTACTTCTTGATAATGTAGCACGTCGATTATCAAGAATATTTAGGACGTCTGAGAGTGGTCGGATTGTTAGTTTAGTAGTCGACAACCGAAAGGTGGATATTGGAACCCATGTTGTCGTGAGTGTTAAGAAAGAAACCGAGGGAGCAAAGAACACGAAGGGTGCAATCACCGGTTTGGAAGAGACAAAGCAACATATAGTTCGGATAGAAAGAGCTTTGCTCAATTATCATTTGGCGTGTTGAGGAGCTAGAGGAAGATCGAGATGACTCACGAAGGATCCGATAGAGGCCCAAGAGTTTGATCTTCGATGGTCCGATGGAAATCGCCAGCGAAATGAAGAACAGATTGACATGTTGGAGAGAACGATATGTAGTTTAGAAGAGAAAATAGTACGATTGCAGTTGAACAGGGAGGATATGTGGGAGGCTCCTTAAGGCTTGGCCCCACTGATTGCAAATGGAAAATATTGTTTAAAATTATGTTCGTAGTTGGTATACATATATTGATATATATGTTTTTTTTGCTTGATATATATATATTGTGTTATTTTATAATATTGAAGTATGGTAGGCATAATTCGAGTTGTTTCTGACTTTTTTTTTATATGCTTAATCGATAAGTTACCAATTCTGTTTTTTTCAACTTGTTGATAAATGGACATTTTTTTTTCAATTGATATTTTCTATATTATGAATTACACTTGTTAAATAATCAAAATTACTTTTTTTAATGCGTGGTTTTTTCTCACCAACAAATGGACCTCATTGTATGCTAAGTCAAGACTAAACTATAAATTTTTTTTTTTTTATTGGTTAAAATTTTGCATCCTTTTAAATTTAAAAAAAAATTAAAGTTTGCAATAATAAGATAGGAATTACCATCCAAGTAGTTTTCTTTAACTTAATCAAGCGGGAAAGTCAACTTTTAAAGTCGAAGGGATGATTGCGAGAAAGTCGAAGGGATGCTTGGGAGGAATTTAAAAACATCTCTATTAAAAAATATTGAAAAAAAAAAAAATACATGTTAATTCTCAAAACATGATTTGTCATAAGCCAACTTTTAAACAGGTGTATCAGTACAGAATAACTATATATATGTTTTTGTTGAGAAAATAAAATAGTATATAGTGTTATAATCAGGAGAAGCAAGCAGACATGAAGATGATATTGCATAATATGTACACCCACAAAGTGTAATACTATTACAGTATAGTTACCATTCATTTTGGTCGGCGTAAGCGTAGTTGGTTATTTTGAGAAACTGTTTGAAATGCCACCTAATATTTCGAGCTTTGTGAAATTCGTAATTACAGATAGTGTGTCGAATAAATCTAAATTTCAGAATGTTCTTGTAATATAATGGAATAAGTTTCGTAATTTTGTTTTTTAAAATCCGTAGAATCACGAAGATTTTGAAATATTGGAATATGGTTGCAAGTAAGAATTTGAAATGGAACAAAAAAAGGATCAGATGGAGGCATAATATAGATAATTTATATTTTTTATAATATTTAGATAAGAATATTTTATTGATAGAAAGCTCAAGTGGAAAGGTTGCTAGATTTGCTTAAAGTAGCAAATTATTTAAAAATAAACATATGTACATAAATATTATTATAACACTCCGAGCCACATGACTTGAACAGAGTCAAATCAACAACATTTATTATATGGACCTAATGTTGGATGGAGTAGGCGTAGTAGCATCTCGTTTTCCATTTTGCAGTTGACTTTTGAAAAATTAAAAATAGAGATATAACACAGTTAACTCTTCATACATGGATGTCTTCTGCATTGTAGAACAAAAACAATTAACGTTGTTATATTTCCTAGGTAGCAAATAAAGGAAATGAATATTTAAATAATGCCACACAAATGTGTGCGTTGTTCATTTACCTAGTATTATGTTCTTTTGATTTTTTTTTTTTTTTGGATGGTTGTATTTCAACGTTGTTTTCCTTGGATGAAACATCTTTGCGAACCATTTCACCAGTTGCGAGCTCATTACCCTATGTTAGTTAAAATGTATAATTGTTAAAGCATTTACATAAATTTTTTGGAATGGAAAAATAAAAATAAATAAATAAAAGCATAAGTTCACCTTGCCAACCACTTGACTATCTAAGTCTGTTTTCTTCAGGTAAACTTTGTCGATGGTAAATGATTCAAAAGTTTCCTTGGCACTAAAGCCGTTGATTTGAACTTGGAAGATGAAAGATCTTCCTTCAATTTTTTGGAGTTCTTTGGAAACTGCATCCGGACCATTTTTCTGTATTTTGTATAAGAAATATTTCAACTTATATTCAAAAGATGTATTAATGAATTGTGAAGTAACTTACCTTTTGGATTATGTCTAATTCTTCGACCGACTTCATAAGCAAGGCTTCGGCATGCTTGTTGAAAGCGACAAAAGTGGTGATATCGGAGAAATCATTCACACACATTCGAAGTTTATACCTACTTTGAAATTAGAATGTGGTAAATGAGGGAGTTGAATACTTTAAGGAAAAACATGTTAAATACGTTAGTTTAATTTTACCAACCTTTTTTCTGTGTCCATCTTACACTTGGTACAGGGTTTCTCAGAGTCAATTTGTGGGATAGTTATCTTACAATGTCTGCAGCAATTGTAGAACCAATTAACACTGTATACCTTGTCTACTATGGCAGAGCAAGTATAGCTTGATCCGTGTTGTCCTTTATCTGTTCCAAGCTCCTTTAATTTAGCTATGGTAATTCTTCTATTTCTAAGTAGTTCTTCTTCAGATAAATTTTCAGGAGAACCCTCAATCTCTACGGAAATGTATGTATCTCGGAAGCTAGTATGTACCCAAGAAATAAAAACGTGGATCATAATGAGAATAGGAAAAATGTTAATGAATTGCAGTTACATAAATACGCATAGCAATTTAGTAAAAGAAAATTGAACCCAATGTAACAAATATATTTATAGTGTTAACGAATATAGTCGATGTTAATTTTTTTTTACTAAAAAAAAAATTATATATATATAATTCACCTGTGCTTGTATTCAGCAACAACATCAATTTTCAGGTTGACATAGATTTTTGTCCCGCTAAGAGATGAAAGTGTAATTTTGCCTACAATAAAAACTATATTAAAACCTTTTTTTAATGGATAGAATTTCAGGTGGAATATAAATTTGATATTAATTGATATTTGATACCAACATAAATTGTCAATGATATAAATGTATATGTACCTTGATAATCTTTTGCATTCAGCGAAGTGGCTATAATGATAACATTATGTTTTGTTATAATGTCTTCTAGAATTGATTTGTCGATATCACCCCACAAAGCAATTGTCATTTCCGCGCCGCTAAAAGTTGGGTAGACTTCATTGAGTTACAACAATATGTTTGATTTGTTAACTAAAGATATCAATGTTTAACTCACTTCTTATCCATGATTACGATCTCTTGTAAATTTAATCCTAATTTTTCTTTACGGTTGCCAACTCTTTTCAAGACACCAATAACATCTACGTGTTGACATAAACAAAACATTAGAACTTCTGTCATTTAGCTTTTCAAGTGAAAAGACTGATTAATCTAATGTGAAATTATAAATTAGAAGAAATATTTAAGTCGAAAGTTTTAATATATAACCTGATAAAAGAGTTTTCCGTTTAGATCTTTCTTGAAGGTTTTTGAAGTCAGTGACAAATAAACATTGTATAGCATCATTCTTTTTTTTTTTTTTTGTCTGCATAAAGCAGGTTAAAACCTTTCCTATTAAACTCTAGCTACGCATGCTAAACTGAAGTGCGCCCGAGGCAAATATTTGAAGAGGTAAGAAAATAATGTTGGAGATATTTAAAAAAAAATTAAAATGTAAAGCAGGTTTGTTTTTTAGTTATGGTGGGGTTAAACACATTGTAATGACTCACGGGCGTCAACTTTGGGGAGATAATGGGCAGTATGCTGGCTCTATATGCATAGAAAGGGCCAAATAATGTGATGAGAAAATCTGGCTAGTAGTAAAACTCTCTCTTCTCTCTACAGAAGCGTTGGCAACACCGATGCGTTCTAACGGGGTCCCACACAGTTGTTTTTAAAAGTTAGCAGATACTTATGGGAACAAAAAAATAAACTGAAAAGGTAGAGTAGGTAGGATGCATAGTCATGCTTATTGTGGACATTGCAAATGCGTTCAACATTGTGTGCCGACTGCACTGAAGTGCGCCCGAGGCAAGTATTTGAAGAGGAAAGAAAATAATGTTGGGGATATTTTAAAAAAAAATAAAATGTAAAGCAGGTTTGTTTTTTAGTTATGGAGGGGTTAAACATATTGTAATGACTCACGGGCATCAAATCTGGGGAGATAATGGGCAATATGATGTACTACTGGCTCTATATGTATAGAAAGGACCAAATAATGTGATGAGAAAATATGGCTGATAGTAAAACTCTTTCTTTCCTCTACAAAAGCGTTGGTAACACCAATGCGTTCTAACGGGGTACCACACAACTGTTTTGAAAATTTAGCAGATACTTATGGGAACAAAAAAATAGAATGAAAAGTTAGAGTAGTTAGGGTGCATAGGAATGCTTAATGTTGACATTGCAGATGCGTTAAACACTGTGGGTCGACTAAAAAAGTAAAGTAGATGGGATACATAATCATGTTTAATGTGGATTGTGCATATGCGTTAAACACTGTATGGCGGCGACATAAAGAAAAGGTACGTATATTTAATAACATCTTCAAAAAGACAAAAAAAAACCTCTGTATATGCACTTTACTCTTATTAAACTACAGGCTATAAATGGAAAGGAAAAAAGCAAATTACTATGTTGTCTATTTGTTCGCCCACTCATCTATTTTTTTCTCAACACTTAGTAAGGGCATCATGTTTAATGTGGATTGTGCATATGCGTTAAACACTGTATGGCGGCGACATAAAGAAAATGTGCGTACATTTAATAACATCTTCAAAAGGACAAAAAAAAAACCTCTGTATATGCACTTTACTCTTATTAAACTACAGGCTATAAATGGAAAGGAAAAAAGCAAATTACTATGTTGTCCATTTGTTCGCCCACTCATCTATTTTTTTCTCAACACTTGGTAAGGGCATTATGCGGTACTGAAAAGGCTGATTACTTTTAAGATGGCAGGCTATTTATAGTAATAGTGATATACTCATAGTTCGGGATTTCGGAATTCGAATTCCGGTAAATCCAATAAATTTCGACCTTATAGCATTCGGAATTTTGAATCCCTTTGGAATTTCGATGATTTCGACACTATATTTAAAATTTCGATTTTTTGAAAAACCGAAATTCCGAGCGGAATTCCGGAGTTTCGTTCGGAATCACGAACTATGGATATACTACCAACTGATATAACTCCAATATGGATGCAACAAATCCTGGAGCAATGACATGATAATGTAACCTCTTGTTCATATTAATAATATTGCAAATTATTACCAAAAAAAAAAAAATCATGTTATTGACGGACCCTATTTTGTGTTGGGCAGACCCAGTTCAATTTGGAGTCTGCAATTGTGTTGGGAAAGTTAAACTGGAAAAGGTAGTTAAACTGGAAAACCACCCATCTTCTTCTCCTTCAACGAGTACAGTGATAACTGGAAAATATGTTTTTTAGGTTAATAGTAATTTTGTGATAAATTTTTTTTTTTTTGGAGTCTGCCTAGGAGTGCAAGTGGATATCCAAATATTCGAATCCGATTCGAATTCGAATTCGTATTCGAAAAATCGGATATTATCTGAAAATTTCGAATTCGGATATTTTTTTTATGTCTGAACTAATTTCGGATACGGATTCAGATACTATATCTATATCTGATAATATCCGATCTGATTTAAAAAATTAATAGTTATTATATATAATTAATTTATTCATTTTTTATTATATAAAATATTATATAAAATCATAAACTAATAATATAAAACTATAATAACAAAATAATAATAATAAATGACAAATATATATATTTATATTAGTTTTTATAGTAGTAAAATGAATTATTCAAAACAAATAAAATTTTATTTAATTTTAATTTTCGGATCGAATATTATCCAATATCTGTTTCGAATATCCGAAATCAGATTCAGATAAATTTTTTAATATCCGTTTGATTCGGATCTGGATAAATTTTTTTATATCCATTAGATTCAGACCTACCCGTTTGCACCCCTAAGTCCGCCTAACACAAAATGGATAAAAAAAATCAAACTGGAAGGTGCACCCCTAAGTCCGCCTAACCCAAAATGGAAAAAAAAAAAATCAAAATGAAAGGTGCCCGTAGCAAGTACCGAAAAAAAAGAACCTTATTAGCATTCGTGTGCAATATCAAAAGTGAAGTGCACATTGTGTAACACTCAACTGAGCCCACATCCACAGTATAGTAACAAGCCATATTTGGAGAACTCGGTCAGTCCATATACCCACAATCCTAAATTCATAACAATTTAACTCATTAAAATAAGATACTACTAACAGAACACCAGCAATGCATTGTCGTCGAAGTGAAGATCTAAGAAACCAAAGTAATCTTGCAAGTCTTAAAAAACAAATTAAAGACAACATTTTAATACTAAAACACACTTGACAATACTGCCACAAGTTTTTCCATAAATCACTATCCTCCTGACGTCAAAACTTCTGGGCAGAACAAAACTCAAGCTTCTTTCTCCTTCTAGCTCTTTGATGCTGTCTTTTCTTTGGCTTTCTGGATCTTCAAAACCTTCTTCACAATCTTTTGCTCTTCCACCAAGAAAGCTCTAATGATTCTACAACACCATTTTACAAAGTGAATTCACTATTAGCTATCACCCACAACATACAACAGGAAATAAGAAAGCTAAATGAACTATGGTATAAGATGCACCCACCTCTCCCGGACTGCACTCCCAGACAATACCCCGCCATAAGCACGGTTCACAGTCCTCCGATTCCTAGATAATCTAGACCTCTTATATTCAGCAGGTCTCAAGTGAGGAATCTGACATAAAAATAAAGATTTGAATCAGAATTAACACTGCAAACACAAAGGAACCAATTAATAAGAGCAGTAAACTGGTTAGTGCATCTTTTAAAAAAGAAGTTACCTAATAATTAACACAGTGATTACAAGACATTGGAACCTATTTAATAATTTGCATACTCCCCAGAAAAAAAATAAAATAAAATAAAATAAAAGTGGCACTTGTAACAACAGTATTACGAGGCAGTAACAGACCTGTGGCACCTTGCCAAAGCTTTGAAATGGATTAGAAAGGGATACTATGAGATGGACAAAAGGAACTCTGTCCATTACTAATTAGTAATCACATAAGATTGACAAAAGTCATTACCATACATCTAAGTATCTAATTGTGTGCACAAGAACATCTTTTGAGCTTCTTTGTTTCTAAAAGAAGAGAAAACCAAGCAATCCAGTGTTGCTACTTTTGACCTTGAACATATTGACAATAGAAATTCATTGACAATAGAAACAGCACTGTTTCGGTCAAAAAAGAAAATATCATTTGCGCATAAAACACTAGTATCTTTTTGGCTTTATATAAGACCACACTATTTACCTGCATAAATCTTTAAGATCCAATTTGAACTTTGAATGCTGTGTTTATATTCAGGAATCTTAATCTAAGGAAAGTGGATATAACTCATGAAAACGGAAACAAATTAGAAGATAGAATGAGGGCTACTATTATATTTTTACGTATTCAACCATTTCTTTCTCCCGCTTTCTCATCAAACTAAAAATTAAAGATTTCTAGTCAGTCTGAGGCTACTATTGAAAACCCGAAAGAATGCAAAATACAATGAAATCAGTGATGATGAATCTCTAATGCGTGTCTAATCAATTAGTTTTATATGAACATCAACATCTAATAGACCTTCCTTTTTTACTCGAGTAATAGTTTAAGTCCACAGAAGCAAAATACACATTTCTTTGCCTTGACCGCTAATCACCCATTCAGTATCTCTTAAAGTTATTAAATCCAAAGAGATAAACTTCACATTTAAAAGTATGTATGAATAGACCTTTGTCTCAAAAAGTAACCTGACTTGGACAACTGTTGACTGTCTAAACTAGTGTACAGAAATCCTTACTGAAGCCGGGGAAATAAATAATCAAATATTTGGCCCCAAATACTCCTGTACTCTAATGATTTAAACAATAAAATATCTCAGTGATCAATTTGTAAAGAATCCAAACGAAAATCGGACTAGATGCTTCAGTAGCCTATTTATAACCTATACACAATCTAAAGTTGCTACATTTTCATACAAGATATTTGATAAGACAAGCTGTTCAATGTAATTGACAACATTGAGTCAAAAAAATATTTGAGCAGAAAAGATTTAGTTTTATAAACAGAAAGGTTTTTATCAGTTTAAGGAAACTACTAACCAAGCAATCCAGGACTTCATTAGAAACACCTAGAGACTAACTCCACAAGAGAAAAACTCTCACATCTCTCCCTAGGTGTGGTGTCAAATTTTGAAGCCGCAATTGTGCACAAAGGGGAAAAAAGAGAATATACCAGAAGACAGGTAACAAGGTGCAACATATATACACAATGCTGTTTAGTACTGGTAATAAGTATATCAATCTATGCCCCGGAAACTTGAATCATCCTTCATTGTAAATTATTAGGAGATCACCATTATGAAGCAACAATTCCACTCAAAACTAAAATAAACAACTGAAAATGTCGCATAGCGGACCGCTTAACAACTACAGAATCATAGATTGAGTGTAGTTGTTTCGTATTTCATAGTATGCTAATGCTCAAAGTAAAAACTTTGTTTATTTACGCTTTCGTTGACACGTCCATCATGATTGAAATTCCAGAAGAACGCAACGCCTATCAAAAGCGATTCCTAAATTTATAAACTAGAAATCATTCAAGAGAAATGCAACAAACATACATACCCCTTGGATTCTCTTTCCAGTAACAGGGCATTTTGGACCACTAGCTCTCTTCTTTGTTGTCTGATAAACCAACTTTCCACCTATACAAATCAAAACATTTCAATCATTAATACCCAAATATGTAGATCTAGTTTTAAGCAGATAATATAAATACCGGGGGTTTTGACGACCCGGTTCTGGTTCGATTTCGTGGCATAGCTATGCCGCTTTCGGTAAGTGAGACGTTGCACCATTTCTTCTTCCTCCTCCTCTTCACTTTGAGGTTTCTACTCTTTTTTTTTGGCTTTGTGGAAAGAGGGTTTTATGATAGAGATGTGTTAGCTTTTGTAGTGTGTCTACTTTTGTGCCCTAGATCCTACGCTCAAGATAAATATCTACGGACGGTTCAGATTATCCCGCGTTTTTAGTAACCTACTTTTTCGTAATTACTCAATGGTCCCTTGTAAAATGACTTGACTGGTAGGCGTGGACTTGAAGTTAGCTAGACGGTAGAAAATGTGTTACCTCACAAGTTACAATTAGTTGGGCGCAGAGTAGCGTGAATTTTTAGTCTAGTTAGTGCGCTACACTGCTACCTGTAAAGAGCAATCCGATTAAGATTAGCAATGGGTAAAGGAGCGTTTTTTCCTTACATATACAGGAGGAAGAAGAAGAGGTTTGGATTTGGGAAAGACCGAGTTTGCCAAGGAGCGAGCTACCTACGTATCTTCTCTTGATTCTGGGGGGAGAGAAGAATCAGGTCCACATAGTTCATATAGGTGGTATTTATAGGCATAAGAGAGTATTGATTTTTCAGACACGTGTATTCTCTTGTACAAATGTAGGGTGGAGATTACGAATGAGTGTTAGATTGGTTCTGATAGGAAAGCGGTGATCATTGAGAGTGGGTGCAATAGTTCATAATTCCCAGTGATTGGAGTTACAGGTAAGGCTTTGGTAATGATTACCCTTGGATTAAAGGAAACATCTTTATTCGAATCGTTCTGCTCTAGGTCGTTCGGTCTTCTTTGGAACGTTCTTGAGCGAGCTAAAGTGTACCACCTACATGAAGCGAGCTGCTCGCGAGTCGATCTTGGAGGACGATGTCTTGAGTACGCTGCAATCTTTACTCATGTTTAACGTGTGCTTAATATTCTTTAATGAGAATATTACTCCCTTATTACCCCTCTCGGTGGATTGTCGGTCGTCCATTAAGCGATCTGGCGAGAAAACGACAACACGCGTGTTGAGCATGAGTGGAAGAGTGGCCGGGTAATGCGTGGAGCGGCCGCCCATCATAAAGTCGCGAAATGTGTTGTATGACGATTTGGTGAAAAACAAAAGTTGTCACGTGGTTAGCACGCGATGAATCATCTTGATTGGTAGAGAAACGTGTCGCCTCATTTTTCGGAATCGAGAAAAGACAGGTCCTCGAGCCACGTGTGTGGGCTAAGGCGTAGGTTGTAATCATAACTCCTTGGTAACTGAACAAGCGATTGGACAAAATCAAATTTGGGACAACTGAAAAACTATTTTCTGTTTTCTTCTTCAGCAAAATCGCAAACTAGGGTTTCTCAAGTGAGTGTTTCTGTTACTGCTGCCTTTCCGTTTTCCATTTTCTTTCATCTTAGTCAAGTGTTGTGTGTTTAGTATATAGGTCGCTGTTAGGTTTTATTGTTTAAGCACTGGGTATTTGGTAAGGAGAAAACATAAAAATGTCTGACTCTGACGATACTAGTTCTGAAGAGGTTCGAGAGGTCTCTTTAAGTTGTGGTGAGTATGAGGACGATAAGGAAGAGTCCATGAGTCTTGGGAATCAATGCAATCTGATCATGGTGAGGAAGTTAGGGGAAATGAGGGTAGTGTATGATCTGGCTCTGTTGGTGTTGTGGCTAGCACGTCAGGTCGTAGTGAGGGGTCATCTTCAAGTGGGTTGCCCCCTAGGACGGTGGATCGACTTGCAGCGAGTGCATTCCCCGAACTGGGGGCAGCTTATGGGATAAACATACCAGACCTAGAGATATACGAACCAAGGTCGAGTGAAAATGTGCGTAGTGAAGAATACAACCCGCCGGACGTTGGGGTAATAATCTGTGAGGGCCAGCTAAGAGCGCATATGCAAATACCGTTCTCGAAGCTGGTTTGCGACTTTCTAGCTCATTGTTGGAAGTTCCCTTGTCAATTTGTTGGTAACACCTGGCGGCTGTTCAAGGTGTTCGACCTGCTAAATGCAAGTGGCGAATACCACATAGGGGTATCTGATATTCTTGAACACTTGTTAAAGGCTTATCCGGTAATTTCAACTTTAGCTTGCAAACTATGACGACGCGTTCTGGTGTGATTGACGGTGTAAGCAACGAGGCTTGGACAAAGAGGTCGTTGCTGCTAGTTGGCAACTACTGTGCTAGCGGATGTAGGTTGCAAACTAGAATTTGCAATATCTCCTGTGGGTAGGAATGTCTTGTGCATGTCGTTTTAATAGGTGAGTTACTATTACCTTAACTTACTTGTGTCTTTGCTCTGTTTGTAGATTTTTCTGTCAAAACACGAACTGATCGGGGGGAGATAGAGAGGTTCGCGCGGTTGACTCGAGCGCAGAAACAAGCGAAGCTGCCAGAAGTAGCTAACTTCTTTGTAGAAAAGGGCAGTCCGGCGATCCGGGAGAAAAGAAGGGTTCAGAAGGATCGAGCTCGAGGTCAAGCGAGGAAGGAAGTGATGGAGAAGCGCGCAAGTGACTTGGTAACCAGGGAGGATAGAAACCGGGGTCGTGGTAGTTCCGGGCGACCCTACGAGGAGGTCTTTGGTGCCTCGTGGGCAAAGGGTGGGTCAAGCTGGCGACCTGAGGGTGGGTCGATTGATGCTCCTATAGAGTTGGAGACGGTGGTCTTCAACCCTCATGTAAGGAGTAGGTCGTCGAAGAGGAAGGCCGACACGTCGGAGCAAGACACTATAAGGGTTGCCAAAGCTGTGAGGCATGCTCTGGGGGAGAGTTCCAGCATGGGGGGTGGTTCGGGTGGTGGTCGAATTGGTGGTACTGCCACTCGCAAGACTCGGGCGAGACCCGAGCAAGTTTTGGATCTGGCTACTTTTGGAGCTAGGCCGAGCTCGTCTCCTGTGGTGCTAGAGCCTAGTCCGCTGGCGAAGGGTTCCCACAAGGCGAGTGGGAAGTCAACTATGCCTCCTGATGACGTGGAGGCCTAACTTGTGTACCAGGACGACAATGGGGTGCAGCGCACTGTGAAGCGGACTGATTGCAGCTTCAGGTCGAGTAAGGTATCGGCTTGTTTGCTTGAACATATAGCTCTGGATGGCAACCGTAAGGAGCTGGATGAGAGGGGGTTGGCGGATAACCTAAAGCGGATGGAAATCGCTCTGGTACGTGGGATTGTCTTGCTTGAACTTATTTGTTCGTTTATGAAACTTGTTGTGAAGTGATTATCAGTATATGTGTGCGACTGCAGCTTGTGAGTGGATTTCAGAAGCTGAAGGAGATTGCTCAGTTCGCTGAGACCGATAGGAAAACGGTGGTGAAGCTGACCGAGGAGCTAAAGAATGTTCAGGACGCTGCTAAGATGGAACGTGAGGAGCTTGAGGACCTGAATAAAACACACCAAGCTCTTAGCTTGGCGAAGATGTCAAGGATCTTGGCGGAAGATCCGGAAATGAAAAACAAGGTCTTTGAAGAAAATGTTAATCTTGTGGTATGGGAAATTGGTAGGTTTGAATGAGTACGCGACCGCAAAGGGAGTTGCTCAAGACGCTACTAAAGCTTATGACGAGCTGGACGCTGACTTTGTTGAGCTAGAGGCTGATTATAAAGCTTTGAAAGAGGCGCATGAATGCGGGACTCCTCGCACCTCAGTGGTACAGGTTCAGGGAGATACTAGTGGTGTACCTATTTTTTCCATCGTTGCTCCGGAGGTCGCTGTGCCTCGCACTAAAACTGCTGTGGCTGATGTACTTATGAGCTTAGATTTGGATGGTGTATCAATAGTGGTCGAGGGGAAAGAAGCTAAAGTTGAAGACTCGCTGGTGGCCGAAAGTTTGGTTGCCATGCCTGGAACTAGCAAGTTGTGATATAGGGCTGTTGATTTGAATGGTTGTCAACTGTGATACAATAGAACTGGTGTCACAGTTCGCTTTTCTTTTTTCTATTTGTTAAAACTGGATGAACATATGATGATGAATGTTGGTTAGCCGAGCTGGATTTCTTGAGTAGACTCAGCAGCTCGGCTGAAATGTGAACTGTGTTTGGGCCGGCCTTAGTAGCTCGCTTTTTGTTTATATGCTATGCTTAGTACTTATTTCTTTGCTTTGTATGACTCTTGTATGGTTGAATGTATGAATGTAGATAGTCCTATATCTGTGTAGCTGCGTAGACAACTTCTTGTGATAGTAGTTGCCTTGAATTAACCTGCGATCTTTGAATGAGTGTCCTGTCCGTAATAGGTCTTTTAGCGTTGTAAGTCGCATGTAACGCGTGTTGGCGACTCAAGAGGAGTTGCGAAGATAGTAGGTCGTAGGTCGAGTTCTTCATTCTGGAGAGTTGAAACAGTTTTGCACGTGCGTGATACGTGTAGGCAAGTGAGCGGTTAGATATGTGCAATGATGGCTACCAGGTGGCCTGACGTTTGGCGTCTCAATGTAATTATGATGTACCTAGGGAAGATACGCTATTACACAATAAGTAACACCATTCGTAGAAAAGCAAAGGCATTTGTTCCCATTTGCTCTTCATGTTGCTGCATTTCCTCTTCTTCAAATTGTGCTGCTTCATCTTCTTCGCTACATATTCAGGTACGTATGTCTTCCTTTTTTAGCTACACCTTTTGAACAAAAATTGGTGTTTTGGTTGTTAACTCGCGTAATGTCATTCTCATTCGTAGATTACGCTATGGCCAGGTGCCGCAAATATACGAGGGGAGAAGGAAGTTTGAGGGAGACCTCTCCTCTGATAATGGAAGAAATGGAATTTCATCCCCATGTGCATGGTGACCGTGGTAAAAGAAAGGTTGTTGCTGTAGAGACCAAAGGCAACAAGCGACCTAGGAAATCAAGTCGTTCGACTGGTGGTGTCGTATTCAGGTCGGCCCGATGAGTGGATGATACCGATCAGCATGTTGAGGAACGTAGCGACCTGGGGCAAGGTCATCACGTCACTGGTGAGAGTTCGTCTCCGCGTCTCGGAGACGTGGGGAGCGAATTCTACTACATGGGGAAGACGGGGAAGAAACGTGCGGTGAAAAGCTCTGACTGCAGCTTCCACTCGGCACCCATAGCGACCAGTCTTCTGAAGGAGATCGTGTTGGATGGTGATAAGGCTGAGGTGGAGGATGAAGATATGGAGATGCTGTTGGGGACCATGGACATGGCTGCTTGTTTGGTGAGCTCTTCATGCGCTATGTTTTTGTTTTTGTTACTTGGGCAATTGTAACTTTAGTATTGGACCTGTAGTTTTTTGCAGGGTATGACAAATTGAAGAACGTTGTGCAGCACTCCGATACTGACGCTAACCCGCACGTCGAGTTGGGATATATGCGAGCTGCGTGGGGAGTTGACAAGAAGAAACTGGAGGTGATGACCAAGAAATGTTGTGATGCTGCTGATGAGAACGCTGTGTTAGTTACCGCTATGACTGACCTGCAAGGGGAGCTGGCTAAAGTGACTGAGTATGCCAAACAATGCCAGAGGGTGGCGCGCAAGGCGCAAGATGCGTATACCATGGCTTGTGTCCAATATGCTGAGCTGGACGAGAAATATCACCAGCTGAAAAAGGTGAGTGACAGCCGGGTCTGAGGGTCGTGTATCGTGTGGTCTTTGAGATCCGCCAGCACACCCTTCTAACTATATTTGCCGAAAGATAAGCATGTTGTGACTGATTCTTGATTGTGAAGTCTCCTCTTGTCATTGTCAGTTGTTGAAAATTTATGAATATTTTGTAAGTTCTCCTCTCTTATATGAGAGTTAACAATAGAGTTGTGTCTTCAGGCTTGCCTGAGCAGTTTGCCATTTTGAAACTGAGAACTGGTTTCCACGAAAGTGGCAGTTTGATGTTTTGTTAAATTGTAAGACATACCGATCTGGATTTCCTGGGTAGACCCAGCAGATCGGTGGAAGTGACTTCTTGGCGTTGGCCGAGTATTTCTATTTGGACGTGTATGGAATGCCTGTTTCTACTTGAATGTTTATAGTTAGTACCCTGTTTATAATGCTTATGGTATGAGATGGCGAAAGAGCCTGAGGTTTAGCATAAAGAAGTGTTGCGCTCATAGTTATTGCTTTCCTTTGTGGTTATTACGTTAGGATGTAAGGCTCGTTGAGAGCATTCTCGTCAATCTGAGCTTATCATTAATAGTTTGCCATTAGGTTGGTTGGGAAGGCGCTGGAGCCTGTAAGCTCAAGAGAGCATTCTGCTCACGGAGAGCGTGTTGGCTTATGAAGGCGTATTGCTTACTGAGAGCGTTCTCGCTGAGTCGATCCTAGAAGTGTAGGTCTTCGACTAGCGAGACTCGGAGAGGCTGTAGAGCATGTAAGCTCAAGAGAGCATTCTGCTCACGGAGAGCGTGTTAGCTTATGAAAGTATATTGCTCACTGAGAGCAATCTCGCTAAGTCGATCTTAGAAGTATAGGTCCTCGATTAGCGAGACTCGGAGAGGCTGTAGAGCCTGTAAGCTCAAGAGAACGTTTTGCTCAAAGAGAGCGTGTTAGCTTATGAAAGCGTATTGCTTACTGAGAGCGTTCTCACTAAGTCGATCCTAGAAGTATAGGTCCTTGATTAGCGAGACTCGGAGAGGCTGTAGAGCCTATAAGCTCAAGAGAGCGTTCTGCTCACAGAGAGCGTGTTAGCTTATGAAAGCGTATTGCTCACTGAGAGAGTTCTCACTAAGTCGATCCTAGAAGTATAGGTCCTCGATTAGCGAGACTCGGAGAGGCTGTAGAGCCTGTAAACTCAAGAGAGCGTTCTGCTCACGGAGAGCGTGTTAGCTTATGAAAGCGTATTGCTCACTGAGAGCGTTCTCACTAAGTCGATCCTAGAAGTATAGGTCCTCGATTAGCGAGACTCGGAGAGACTGTAGAGCCAATAAGCTCAAGAGAGCGTTCTGCTCACGGAGAGCATCGATAGTGCAAGTGGACTGGTTGTGCTTGTGGTGCGAATTGCATGACTTGCCATTGCGAGTAAATGGAGTAAATTGTAATAACAAACATAAGTAAAGTAACTTTGCATTGACAGCAAAAGAAAACATGGGATATACAACAATGTAATTTTATTGATAGCACTTCTTCAACAAGTAAGTGTTCCAAGGTCGTGGTAATAATTTCCCTTCTTGGGTCTTTATCCAGTACGCTCCATTGCCTACAACTCGTTCCACTATGTATGGGCCTTCCCATGTTGGTGCCAGTTTGGAGTCATCTTGAGTCTTTTTCAGAACTAGATCACCGTGTTGAAAGGCTCGAGGATGCACTCGCTTGTTGTAGGACTTCTTCAGAATTTGCTAATAGGACGCTATTCTGATGGCAGCTAGGTCGCGCCGTTCTTCCAGCAGATCAACCTCTCGTGCTAAGATGGAGTCGTTGCCTCCTGACTCTACAAGTTCTGACCGAGTAGTAGTGACAGTCAGTTCGGTAGGGATAACGGCTTCTGTGCCATAACACAAGGAGAATGGAGATTCGCTTGTACTTGAGCGAGCTGTGGTGCGATGAGCCCACAAAATGTTCTCTAACTGATTTGGCCATTGGCTTTTGTTCTTCTCAATCTTTTTCTTTAAATTTTCTAAGATTGCTTTGTTGCTGGCTTCAGCTTGACCATTACTCTGGGTGTACTGGGGGTGGAAAATGCATGAACGATCTTCCACTTTGCCAGAAATTCTTTGACCGTTTTGCCTTTGAACTGGGAGCCATTGTCCATCACTAGTGTGTGCGGCAATCCAAATCTGGTGATGATATGAGTCTAGATGAAGTTTCTGACATGTGACTCTTTGACATTTGCTAGTGGAATAGCTTCGACCCATTTAGTGAAATAATCGGTTGCAACTAAGACGAAGCGGAAGCCGGTGCTTTTTTGTGGGATGAATGGTCCCATGATGTCCATGCCCCACATGTGAAATGGCCAAGGGCTCGCAATGCTAATCAACTCACGAGCTGGTTGTATGATGTTATGGCCAAAGGTCTGGTATTTGACACACTTGAATACATATGCTTTGGCGTCGATCTGCATGCGAGGCCAAAAGTATCCCTGGGAGATCGCTTTATGAGCCGAGGAGCGATTTCCCGCATGGTTTCCACACTCTCCTTCATGAATCTCAGCAAAAATCAGGTGGCCTTGTTCTAGGCTTATGCACCTCAAGTGAGGGCCGCCAGTGGACTTCCTGAACAACTTGTTATTGAGTATGCGATGTCGGCGCTACCGATATGGGATTTTGCTCGGCTTTAATCGTTCGATGCGGGAGTCGCGTCGCGTGTTGGATGTATTCAATGATGGGCTGCATCCATGTTTGGCTCATCTGATTGGCAGAGAGCGGGTATAGGTCGCTGATTTCTAATAAATTGTCTACTTGATAAGCAGGTCGGTCAACTATTTCAATAAGTAATTGTCTATAGGCGCAGTTCGGTGTTTGAGTGGCCAAATAAGTTAAACTATCTGCGTGACGGTTTTCATCACGCAAGAAGTGGTGTATTGTGACTTTTTTTAAAGAAGGAAGTAACTGATTAACGACCCAAAGGTACTTAGAGAGGTTACCTTCGTGGGTAGTGTACTCTTTTGCAATCTGGCGAACAACCAGTTGCGAGTCACTAAAGACCTGAAGCTCATTTACACCGAGTTGCAGCGCAGCGCCATGCGAAGCCCCATAATTAACGCTTCATACCCCCGCTTCATTGTTAGAAGTCGCGAAGTCGATGCGAACTGATTTCTCGACTATGGCTCCATCTGGGGAAGCTAAGACAACTCCGACCCCACTTTCTCCAGGGTTACTAGAATCATCAACAAAGAGAGACCATATTGACTTGGTAGCTTCCTTTGTGGTTCCCAATTTGGGTCATCGACAGGAAAATCTGCTAGGAAATCTACCACGACCTGCCCTTTCTGTAAAGTGCGAGGGACGAACTCCATGTGGTGCTCCCCGAGCTCTTCAGCCCACACTACTATGCGAGTTGTCTTGTTTTCTTTGTGAAGAATTTTCTTCAAAGGAAGGTCGGTGAGAATCTTGATTGGATGCGCTTGAAAGTAGGGCCTAAATTTTCTTGTCGAGTATAACAATGCGAGTACTGCTTTTTCAATGTATGAATAATTCTTTTCGGCTGGAGTGAGCGTCTTACTTGTAAAATATATCGGTTTCTCTAAGTTGTTTTCCTCTTTGAAAATAACCGAGCTAATGGCAAAGTCTGATATCGCTAAATATAGCCCCAGCGTTTCGCCATCCTTAGGCTTTGCCAAGACGGGTGGTGTAGTCAGATACTCTTTGAGGGTGAAGAACGCTTGGTGGCATTGATCGTTCCACAAAAATTGCTCACCCTTTTTGAGAAGTTGCAAGAAAGGTCGGCATTTGTCTGATGCCCTCGATATGAATCGGTTGAGTGCCGCGACCATTCCTGACAACTTCTGAATTTGCTTTTTTGTCTGGAGATCGGGCATGTCCAAGAACGCTCGGATTTGGTCTGGATTGGCTTCGATCCCTCTTTGTGATACTTGATACCCAAGGAACTTCTCGGAGGACGCTCCGAAGAGACACTTCTCAGGATTAAGCTTCATTCGAGTTCGGCGCAACCTGGAGAACGCTTTCTCGAGATGAGTGAGGTGGTCTTCCGCTTTTTTGCTTTTAACAACCATGTCGTCAATGTAGACCTCCATGGTGTCACCTAACATGTCAGTGACGAGACGCTGATACGTTGCGCCCGCGTTCTTAAGTCCGAAGGGGAGAACGTTGTAACAATAGATTCCTTGTTCTGTGATGAATGATGTTTTCTCTTGATCTTCTTCAGCGAGTGGAATTTGGTTGTATCTGCTATACGGATCCATGAAAGAGAGGAGCTCATGACCACATGTCTAATCTACGAGTCGGTCTATGCGGGGTAGAGGGAAACTATCCTTTGGCGTTTCCTGATTAACGTTCGTGAAGTCGACGCAAAGACAAACTGTGTCGTTCTTTTTTGGAACTACGACGATGTTAGCGATCCAGTCTAGATAATCTACTTTTCTAATGAAACTGATCTGCTTAAGTTTGTCGACTTCATCGTTGATGGCTTTCTGGAATCGCAGGGATAGTCGGCGAGGTCATTGACGAACTAGTCTAGCATTAGGGTTCACATTCAGTCTATGACACGCAACATTAGGATCTATTCCGGGCACATCGACATACGACCAAACGAAAACATCTTTATTCATGGCCAAAAAATTTACAAGTTAGGCCTTGAGTGTAGGGACAAGATTAGCCCCTACATATATGAACTTGGGATCGTCTTCAGTTCCTAGGTTCACTCGCTCTCTGTCTGCATGTTGAGATGTTGTCTTTGACGCTACTGTTTCCTCAGTTGGTGATACTTTGTCGTTCTGAGGGAGAGTGGAACTGGCAGCATGAGCTGGAGCGATATCTGTGGCGACAACAACAGGGGCTGGAGTAGCCTCTGTGGTCATGACAACAGAGTTTAGAGTGACCTTTGGAATTGGTACTGGTTGCGCAAAACATGATGGTGCGACTTCTAGGGCGCTAATTGGTGGAATAACAACGGAAACGACCGCTGGGGTCCTAATTGCTGGACTGACAACAACTGGTGCGACCTTTGGGGTCTTGCTTGGTGGAGCAACAATAGCTAAATTGACTTATGGGGTTGAAACAGACGACTGGACTTTCTTGCTGGATCCCCCAGCGTGTTGTTTTGATACTTTGGCACTAACTTCGGCGACTAGGTCTTTGGCCATTGTATAACTGGTGGGCTCGTTTCTTGGATGGGTATGCAGGTCAATGGTCTTGTTTGCTGAGAGGATTTGATTACAATGATAAGCCTCGAGTTGATTGCTTCGAAGTTCCATCATTCCTCTTGGGCCTGGGAAGTGAAGAACTTGATGCAATGTGGATGGTATAGCTTGCATTTGATGAATCCAATGCCATCCTAGAATAGCATTATAGGATGACTTGATGTCTAGAACGCTGAAGCGTGTGTTGAAGCTGACTTTGTCTTCTCTAGATCCCACTGAAACTGGGAGTATGATATCGCCGATTGGGTCGGCCCTGGAGCCATTAAACCCGTAAAGAGGAGCAGTCGGATCTGTAAAGACTAACTTAGGTAAGTTCATTTCTTGAATTGTATGATAGAACAGGATGTCGCACAAACTGTCAGGGTCTATCAAGACGCGTTTGACTGTCCAGTCGTTGATCTTGACATGGACAACAAGTGCATCATTGTGAGGGAGGCAAACCTTGTTGAGGTCGGCCTCTGTGAAAGTAATATCCCCTGCGTTGCGTCCTGAACTTCGCGGAGCGTGTGCCGCTTGTGAAGAAAAATGATAAACTTCTTGAAGGGCGCCGACACGCCTTCGTTTCTCTCTGGAAGATGTCACGGAATCGTCTGGAAAAATGATCATATGAATAGTTCTGGCGTTGTCACGATCTGATGAGTGTTGTCGACGTTCATGGCGAGAACGGTCACGGTCTCTGGGGCGTCCTCTGCTACGGGAGTGAGCTTGAATCTTGTGATGGTCATGGCGAGGTGGGGATCTACTGCGCACTCAGCGAGCCATAAGCTTATGGAGTAAGTCGCCGTCGGCAATGTTGGTATACTGTTTGATATGCCCTGCTTCGATGAGATCTTGGAGGTAGTGCTTTATCCCCCAGCATGCATCGGTCTCATGACACTTGGCTCGGTGAAATGCGCAGTACGGTTTGTCAGGTCGGTCCACTGGTTGCCGCACATCAGGTCGGAAATATGAAGCTCGCTTGATCTTTTCTAAAATGTAACTGGGAGAAGCGTGTCAAGAGGCTTAACTCTCGGTCATTGTTCATTCTATTTCCCAGCTTCCGCTCTTGCTGTCGGGGGCGCTTTTTGGAGGCTGGGGGGTCATCTAATATTGCTACGACCTCTTCTTCTTCTGGTAGGTCTTGACGTTTTAGGCCTTCCTGTATCTTTATATACTTGTTGACTCGCTCGGATAAAGTCTCAGGGCGTTCTTTCATCAGCGATCTGACGAGTGCCGTGTTGCGCACACGGCAAGCATTATAGAATGCCAAGGTGGCGAAAGACTCTTTCAGCCCTACTTCCATACACAATAGTTCAGCTTTGAACCGACCTAGAAATTCACGAATTGTTTCATCTTCGCCAAGTGAGAGCTGGAACAGCGAATCCAGATCAGCTTTCTTACGTCTATTATGCACATACTGGCTAGGAAATGAATTGGTAAGTTGCTCGAAAGTCTTTATCGAGTCTGGCTCGAGTGAGAAAAACCAATCGAGTGCGCCATCTTTGAGACTGGCAAGGAACAAGCGACAGTGGAGATGATCGAACTCTGGTGCACTATATAATGCCAAGCTTTGAATATAACGAGCCACATGTTGCCCAGGGCATGTGCTTCCGTCATACATCGAAAAACGTGGCTGAACGAAATCCTGAGGAGAAGGTTTATTTAGTACATCCGTAGTGAATGGCGATGCGTGGTACGTCTTGAGCATTTTCTAGACGATCTGGATTGCGTCTTTTCTCACTGCACTTTGATCGATTCTTTGCGATAGTTCGTTAATCTGCTGATTAACTTCATTGATGTCGTTCTCAGCGACGTTCCCAGCTGGTTGTTGTTGTGTGTCTACTTATGCACAAAGAGCAGTATTTTCCTGCCGGAGCAAGGAAATGCTCTCATTGGTTAAATCTAGCTGGTTTGCGAGGCTTTGAACTTGAGCTTCGAGGTTTGCCATGCTTCGTGGGCTTGAGAATTTTGGTTTTTTGGTTTTTGATTTGTGTGAAAGTGGTTTCTCAAATAATCGAGACCACAGACGGCGCCAATGTAAAGGAGTGTTTTTTCGTTGTATATACAGGAGGAAGAAGAAGGGGTTTGGATTTGGGAAAGACCGAGTTCGCTAAGGAGCGAGCTGCCTACGTATCTTCTATTGATTCTGGGGGGAGAGAAGAATTAGGTCTCACGTAGTTCATATAGGTGGTATTTATAGGCATAAGAGAGTATTGATCTTTCAGACACGTGTATTCTTTTGTACAAATGTAGGGTGGAGATTACGAATGAGTGTTAGGTTGGTTCTGATAGGAAAGCGGTGATCATTGGGAGTGGGTGCAGTAGTTCATAACTCCCGGTGATTGGAGGTACAGGTAAGGCTTTGGTAATGATTACCCTTAGATTAGGAAAAACATCTTTATTCGAATCGTTCTGCTCTAGGTCGTTCGGTCTTCTTTGGAACGTTCTTGAGCGAACTAAAGTGTACCACCTACATGAAGCGAGCTGCTCGCAAGTCGATCTTGGAGGACGATGTCTTGAGTACGTTGCAATCTCTACTCATACTCAACGCATGCTTAATATTCTTTAATGAGAATATTACTCCCTTACACAATGTAAAGTTTTCCGAGTAGTTTTTTGGGTCGTGCACTGGAATTTGAGTTGCGACTTGGGGTCAATGGTATTAGATTCCAAGCCAAAGTATTGAAAGTCAAAAGTCATGACAGGAACAAAATTTCATAGTCTGGTCGTTAGCCCGGGCATAGAAGGCAAAATTCATGACGGACAAAATTTGTTAGTCTGGTTGTTAGCCACTTAGCCACTATAGTGAGTAGTGTGAGACCATATAATAAGTCTCAAAGACTCAACAAGGCTCCAGAACAATATTTAATCTCACGTCTTGCCATATAGAGAAGTTTTAGAAAACAAGTATGCAAACCATGGTGTCCATCCGGGGTTTTTTTTTTCTCAAGTCTTAAACTCTTGAAACACGTCCCTCGAGTTCGATCATTAACATGATTTTTTTAGATTCTAATTCTAATTGATAATTGTAATTATGTAAGAAAGGCTCATCTATTTTTTTAATAGAGAATAATTATGTTATTTAAGTAACATTAAAAAGGTTTTTCTAAATTATTAATAAAAGAGAATTTATTCTAATATTAGCGAGAGAAATTGGAGATGATTATATAATTCAAATGATATTAGAGAGGTTTTTCTAAATTATTAATAAATAGGAGATTTGTTCTAATTTTTGTGAGGGAGATGTTTCGAAATTGAGCAAGTATGGAGATTACAAATTGCCTACTCAACCCTGGAGAGAGTTGCTAAATACCTGACTATCATATAGTGTAGAGATTGAACTCTAACAATCTGTGTATGCTTATATATTCCACTCGGATTGTTTCACTAGGAGGAAATGAACTTTCACAGCAGTTCCACAGCTCCTATGAAATGTTTAGGAGTTTGAGGGGCAGTACATGTTCTTGTGTGCATGAATTGCTCATCCACCGGAACTGGCTACATGAATAGTGTGTGGTCGAAAGGCTGTAAAGAGAAGAGTACATCCACCATACATGACACATCCATCTATAAATTCTCTGAGCTCCTTAATGTTTATGTTGCATACGGCCTCAATTCTCATGGTTTTGCAAATTGCAATTCAGAAGTCCTAGACTATTTTTCGCACGATGACAACATAGACTAACTTTCTCTCTTATTTCGGTTATTTACATATAAACTACCTTTGAACAGAAAAACTGGTCAAAATAGAAGCTAACAACTTCAACATGGAAAGAGCAAAAATGAGGGCTCTACATGGATCTTCCTCTGTACAATAGAGATCCTGCCTAGTTTTGTACGACACCACACTAGCTGATCCGTTGTTATTCTTGACATTTTCAGCACCCTCGATACTAGTTTCAGGTCGACCTGTGAGAAGAAAATGAGTTGATCTGATTGTTCTTTCTGATGCTTTTGGAACCTCTTTACAATGCAGTTTCCACTCCTCAACATGTCCTTAAGCTTCTTTTCCTTCTGCATTTTAATAGAGAGAAAGTGACAATGATAAATTACTTGAACATCGTACCATATTTACCACACGAACACATACTTACTGTATGGATGATTTATAATGTTTAGATTGAAAAAAAAAAAGATTGTTTAGATTGAAACCTTTTGAAGATTTGTTTGGACATCCATCAAAAGCTCTGTATCAGCAGGGTCGAGGAGTTTGAGCTGAGACGCGGAAAGGCCCTTTAAAATGATGTTACCATCATGCTTATCCGCTCGAACAAAATCCCAAAATATGTGCAAGGATTCTTCAACAATTCCTAACAGCATTGAGCATGTAATGGCATCCTTTCTTAATCTTCGTCCTTCTTTATCCTTTGGATCCTCTGCACAAATTAACTTCATTAACTTCAAGAAATCCACATCTTTCAACCAAAAAAAAGTAATAAGTGGCTGTAGAATGGATTGGCATACAGATGGAAAATGTCACATGACTAAGGGATGTAGACCCCTTTTTGCGTGCAACTTTGAAAATCTACACCACTTCACCAAGGATTCAGCAGTAAGGATATATTTGGGTGACAATTTTATGGTCTGAGCCTTTTATTTTTATTTTTATTTTTCTTGCCCTACCACAGATGAATACTTAACTTCGAGTTCTGGTCGGGTAAAATTATAGAAAAAGTTTAGATAGGACAATGAATGGTATATTCATCCCTATATGTTAGACTGATTTTTTCCATCAATTTGAAAGGCATCGCGAATAGATGTACCTTTTATGACTGGAACTTGAAGCAGATTGCGAAGCACACATCGATTTTTAATGTAGTTTTGAACGCGAGGTCCTTGAAAAGGCTCATTTTCCAGGAATCTTTGCATGAGCACTTGAAATTGTTGAAACTCTCCAGCAACTTGGTTGTATGGACGAATCTCATAGGGGTCGGACTCTAAAAGCTCCCTGGCCTTTCCATATTGCCAATGGAGGAACTCCCAAGATAGACACAACTGGCCAACGTACACAGTCTCTAAATGGCTCTCCAATTCTCTGACAAACATTATGGATGAATCTGCTTCAGGTCTTCGGCGTTTAGGCAATAAAAAGTTCTGAGATAACATTGACGTAAGAGTTGGAGTAGAAGATTTACGGGTTGTAGTAGACTGAAGCGGGTGGTCCTTTAACTGAAGAAAACCTGCCAAAAAACAAATGGTGATTAGGTTTGCTACAGAACGAAAAGTAAATATCCCAAGAAAGAGGCAGAAGTAAAGGATTTTATTCATACAGCAAGGAAGATATTTGTTATTCATGCCCACTCTGTTGAGGCAAAATAGTTTCAGACAAATAAGAGGGTCCAATATGCTAGAGT
This sequence comes from Coptis chinensis, assembly GCF_015680905.1. Lineage (NCBI taxonomy): Eukaryota > Viridiplantae > Streptophyta > Magnoliopsida > Ranunculales > Ranunculaceae > Coptis > Coptis chinensis. Next base: position 16,795,597 of record NC_141456.1, on the reverse strand, counting down.
GCTAGACATGAGCTTATGAGGGACCTGGTTATGGTTTGCTAAGAATCCCCGTGAAGAACATGGAATGATGGAGGCAACTCCCCTTAAACAGTGAGACAGCAACCACTTTTTAAAGTATTCTACCTTCACTGTTCCATTGTTTTTTAGGGACACCTCATAGCTAAAGAATCTTGTACATAGAAAAAGACTCCTACATTTGCTTAGCAATCTGCGTCTTTAAAGAACTCAGGATCTAAGAGGAAATAAAGAGGTGGAGTGGGTGGGAAAAGGAATGAGAATAAGAAGTAATACTTACCTCCTACTGCTTTTATGGGGTGTTTGGTAGTGTGTCAAGCATCATATGCTTATCCATGCATAATCGAGCTCTAATTTGTATGCTGGTATGTGGTATCCCTACAAATCAACGTTATGAACACATAAAAGTTCTTTTCCTTTTGGCACTTGTCTAATCTACACATAACGTCAAAGGTGTATAAACAGTTCTTCTAACAAAAACTATTTTCTGTGAAATTCAAACTCCAAAACCTTGTAACTGGTCACTATGAAGTATGAACTGCTTGTGGTCTTACAACACACTCAAATAGGGCACTTCTTTGAACATAACAGTGATGCCATTTGATGTTAAATTGCTGTCGTGATAAAAAACTTTAGTTTCCTCTTCTAAAAATTTTAGTGTCACAAGATAATGACAACGTCAAGGTATTAAAATACATCTATTTTAGAAGTAGATAGTATAACTATGCATATAATAGTTTTCTCAATGTTACGTAAACTACACAGCAAAATCTATTTGATGATCTATTCTATTATATAGCATTGAGACTCCATTAAGCTAATTCTAATCTGTCAATCAAAAAGCAAGAAATTGATTGCCTTACTGAGAAAAGCCAATGTGTTAACAATATAAAGCGGATTGGTAGTAGTTGATAAATTATGCCGTAAAAGATATATCCTGAAACAAAATGTTCAACTGAAATAAAGAATGAAGAGTGGGACTTACCTATTGCATACATCTTCTGGTAGTTCAAGATATCAAATTTTCTCATCCTTTCTCTGTAGCTCTTGTAGAATTTGTGCAACTCATCCATTCTATCTTCGTGTTCAAACTTCTCGTCAATCTTCCAAGGCTTTAGATCTTCAGACATCCTTGGAGACTCAGATTCTTCTAAGATGGTAGGAAGTCCTGTATCTCTGACCTTTCTTAATTCCATTTTCAGCTGTTCTATCAGGTCCTGGTGCTCCCAAAGAGTTTCTAAGCCATTAGATTCCTCAAAATCCGACAGAGATTGCTCCTGTAAATTAGACTCCTTACAATCTGACAACGATTGTTCCTGCAAATTAGACTCCTCCTGGTTTTCATTATCACCAACTACATCAGCCCCTTTTCTTTCGGAATCTTCTTGCTCACATTCATCTTGAATTTCGCGAAATTCTCTCTCAATATGAGCATCTGTTTCCAAAATACTTGAGTGTTGCAGATGAAGTTCTTCAAGTTTTTCAATATCATTAATCATTTCTAAAACCTCATCAATATCAGTCGATTCATGTCCTGTTGGGTTTTCAAAAGGTAAAGTCCGATCACTTAGTTCAAAACCCTCTTGGTCCAAAATTCCCTGAGTTTCCAAATGAATTTCTTCAGAATTCTGAGTATCTTCCATTATCTCTACCTTCTTTTCACCCAATTCGACCGCAGATTCTGGTTCATCTTCACTATCGAAATCTGCATCAGACAAAAACTCGTCGCTGTTTGAGTCCATCATATGGTTCATAACAGAGAACTTATCCCATAACTTAACAGATTCGGGTTCCGAATCAAAACCACATAATTCATTTCCATCTATAAAGTCAATTTCATCATTGAATTCTTCTTTCCCCAGAGAACTGCTAAGCGAACTGACTGACTCTTCCTTCTCAGATAAAACAGCTTCACTCAAAACTACACACTCTAGGTTCTCAGACTCCTCGACACTATATAAATTGTTCATTATTTCTTCACTAACAACTTCTCTTTCTGAGTTATGTTTCATAAAATCTTTCTCAGACAAAAACCCATCCTCTAAAATCTCTTTATTATCAACAGAAACTTCATTTGCATTTAGATACATTTCTTTAACAGTAAAGCTCATAACATTTGGTTCTTCTATAAAACCACTTAAAGCCTTCTTTGGTATAAACTCACGCTTATTACTAGTACTAGCTATAGTATCTCCAATACTACTTACACTATCATTATAAGGCTGAAATTGAAACTTAAAACTAAACTTCGGCGACGTTTCTTTTTCCCCCAAGGTATCATTGTCAGAATCCTCATAATCAAGAACTTCAATTTCATTACCTTCATTAGTAACAACATCATTGGCCTTAAAACATTCCTTTTCAGTACTCACATCAATTCCATATCTGCAAAATCAAATTTAAAAACATAAAAAACAAAACAAAACCCAATTAAAAAATAGTACAAAAGAATAAAACTTTACCTGAAAAAACTATTGGTTATGGACCTGAACAGAGTAACCATGAAAGTGGAAACAGAGAACCAAAAAGAACTAGCAATGAACACCATTTTTTCCCAGAAGAATTCATTAACAGTTCCTTCATTAACCAACTAAAAATGGGTATCAACCATATATCATTATTCACTTCCTCAAAATTCAACTTAGTAATCCATGTTTATTTCATTTTGAAGCAAAACACTTCAGTTGTGTGTCATAGAATTATTCTTTCACATCAAATAGACTTGTCACCTGTTAAAAGGGAGTTTAAGGTGAATAATTCAATAGTTCTGTTAAAAGAAGTTGATACCTGACCAAATAAAACGAGTTTAAAGGCTATGAAAAAGGAAAAGATAATAACAGTTGAACGACTTGGTTCTGTTTCTTCACACTTCTTCACTGTGTATCGTGGGAAAAAAATGTAATGTGTACAGTGTACTTGTATGAGAAATGAGGAGGGAGACAATATTTTGAGGTAACTAGTCTTATTCTAAAATTGTGGTGTTTGATGCAGCAAGTTATATGTGTTTCATTTTTCAGGTAAAGGAGTTAAAACCGTGTTGAACTTTACGCCAGCCATGATTCCTTCTACGACCAAATATATGTATATATATGTACACCTGGCACCTGCCAAAAAGAATAAATGAATGAAATATCTCAGATATCTGCGATATTAATTGTGGATATTCTCATACAGACATACAGTCATGTTCCATTAAAAGAAATAAAATTATATGTACCAAAATTATTTCAAAATATCACGATATTTACTGAGATTTTAAAAAACGAAAAAGCTCTGGACGGTAGAGTCCAATCGCACTGTCAATTTCAAGAGAATAAATTGAACCGAATTTTCTCTTGAGAGAAAGATATAAGAAGTTGCATTTCTTAAATTCTTATGAGCAGAAATATTACTTTTCAAAATTCGCCTCCCTAACATTGGAAAAATATGGATAGCGTGGATTGAAGTCTAGGGAACCATGAACAATCAAACATGCATGGCACGTCGTTGCACCTAAGTAGGGTCATAGGCTCCACAAGATACAAACTCGTTCACAATGGTCCAGCTAAAAAAAACTATATTGCCATCTACGAGGTCCGAATGGTTAACATCCATTCATCCCTAGTGAAGTTATTTTGGGCCGTATGTGACTTTGTCGAATAATTTTGATTACTTTACTAAATTTACTGGCATTATTAGGCTATAACTTGACAATTTGATATCGATTTGTTATTATATTTTAAAGTAGTGATAGTTGATTTTGAAGGATTTGGGTTTTAGCTAGTCAGGGTTTTAGATGTTCATGTTCTAAAAGATAATAATATTTGTGAAAAACAATATATTGACACAATTGGTGGTGAGGAATAATTTCGCGTGAGCCTGCAAGAATTAGTGGCTACACGTAATCTAATTTGACTAAATGTCTAAAGCATGAACGGCAATATCAGGCATCTATTGTTTGCCTTGTCTCATAGCACATAATTATTTACTGATTTTGACTGTAATACAAAATAGATTGTCTATTTGCTGACCTGTTTCGTTGTTGATATGAAAATATGAAATGGAGGTGAATTATGAATTGTCACCTTTAGCAAAGCCAATACCACTATAACAGAGTACCAGACTATCATGTCGACACATTTTCGTCAGTGATCAGTCTATATTTCGGTTACTCTAAAACCACTAAGTTACATAATTTCTTTGGTTAAAATCTTCATCCTTTCTTTTACTTTTTCAAGGATTCGATTTTAATAGAGCTAAACATGCATGTGCACAGCCAGTGGATTGAGAAGGAAAGAAGGAATGCGATGTTTTATTTCTCACTGGGCATTGGTTGGTGGAAACATTCAATAAATTTTTTTCCTAGATGTAAATCCGCTAGGCATCCTTTTTATGAAACAAAATTCAGGAAATACTTTGTTGGGTAGTATAAATGTGGTTTCAGTGCTTGGGTTGGGTAATGCCACCATCTAATTGTATATATATTAATAAAGGGAAAGTGATGCAACCTAATGTGGCTGCTGAATTTGATTAACAAATGTGATCACATTCCTGATACTAACCAATGCACGAAAACGTCGTGGATTTAAGTGGAAAGAGGAAACAGTCTAGTGCGTAAACCAAAGGACCAATAAATCAAAGAGTGCAACCACCTTTAATACATAGCCTGATTTATTTTTGTAAAGATATTCTAATATATAGCCTGAATACTCACTTTATTTTATCGAAAAAAAAAAAAAAAAAAAAGAAGAATACTCACTTTATATTTTCATGTGCTTATGTATTAGTACCCCGAAGGCATGAATCAGTGTGAGGGAAGGCATTTCTCTCCCCCGCTCTCTTAAAGTTGCGTGATTTCTCTTGATCATGACAGTGCCACTTTTAGGAAAAATAGATAAAGAAATAATTTCACATCATCATTGCTTACTTTGTGAGCGCTTAGCCGCTTATGATATCAATGAAAAAGTGGTAATGACGAATCAGTGCTTACTTTATGTTCTAGTGTGTATCGAATAGAAGATTGCGAATAAGTGTGCGGGTGCTAGAATATAATATCAAAAATAAAGATTGCACGCCCACCCAATATTAATTTTAATTCTTTCTCTGTTACTTCTTGTTATATTATTCTAATATTTTGTCATATTAAAATTGTTTATCCTAATATATTCATATAATCCTGCTAAGTTTCTTAGGTTTCTTATATTATTCTAATAGATTCAAATAATTCTGCTAAGTTTCTTAGGTTACATATTATTATTATTTTCAATAAACCATACTTTTTAGTCATGAATTAAGAGAATTACAGTAAGCAAACAAACCAATCAAAGCAGATTACATGGAACAAATAAATAACAAGTACGTACATTAAAAGTAAACCCATGTAAAGTTCTCCTAACAGCATCACCTCGGCTCCAATCCGCCACAACAAGCATAGGATGTTTTACCTGTATCCACCTTACTACAACACCACTCTCGCTCCTTCAATGTGCAAATCTCCAACCCACATCTTGCGAAACAACAAAGACTCCAAAGGTCAAAAACCAATACATGAAGGTCCTAATTGCCAGATTAACGTCTCACCAAGTGCACTGCGACGGGCAATGGGTGCCTGATATTAATTCTTGCATTGTCAAGGTATCGATACATCGGGGCGTTGAACAAAAACATTAGATTTGAACAATAAAGGATGAAGGGGATAACTCAGCAAACACATCCAAGATACAACATGATTCCATATATACCATAATTTTTTGAAGATTCAAACTCTTGAGAATCGACTTCAAACCGCTGCAAACAACTCTAGATCTGAAACACTAAAAATCAAAATCCATTACAACCATATAAGAGATCCAAAATGAGAAGGGTTGTGTGAGCAATTCCCTTCACTAAATCTCTCATTAAACTGTAAGAATCATAGATCTTGGACATTAAACTAAAGAACATCAAAGAAAGGGAGAAAAAGAGGATTTTTTTCCTTTTCTTCTTCGTCTTCATTGCTCACCTAGCTATCTACCTTCAACCCTCTATTTGAGCAACCGATGATTTATTAATTACATACTTACATATGTGACTTCAACTTCTTTTTGTGGGTTCATATAGTTTAAATGGACATGTGAAGTTTTAATCGCTAATTGAGTTCTTGACATTTAGTGAGATTTTCTAATTTTGTTTTCTTCTTTGACTAAATCGAAAATGACAAAGAGAGACGAGCCCATAAATTCTCAAAGTTAATTGGTTTTTGACTGTATGATCATTGAAACTTAGCTTTTGAATAATGACGCGGTTACTTCATTCCGGTTCCATATAGTTGTGTGCTTCTTCATCTAAGGCATTCAATGGTGGGGTGGGATATTAAATCCTTGGTATCAATTGGTGATTTGGGATGCGGTCTCGTTTGATTCTTTGCTAGCTGTATGTGGCTGTGATTATATGAGGACCTCCCTCATTGCTTTTCCCTCTCACAAGAGGAGTGTGGCGATCCTAATATCATGTTTTTAGCCTTGGTCAAGGGCTCTCACAGGTAAATTTTCTTCTGCAAGTGTACATGGTTACATAGTACAAAATATCAGGATATGGGTATTTATTGATATTCAATTTCTGGATATGTATCGTGGATATATCCCCCTTTTTGGAGATATTTGATATTGTTTCACATGCAAATATCGTAGATATATCTAAAATATCGATAAATATCGTGGATATTGTGGATATTTCTTGATATATCATAATACATTATTTATATTTATTTGAAATATAATGGTAAATATTAAATAAAATTGTTATATACACAAAATATCATCAAATATCTCTAAATATCTCTAAATATCGCAAATATCATCGAAATATCACCGATATTTGCAGTCGTATATATCTCTTAACATATCGTGATATTTATATATCTTTCTCTGAAATCTGGATAGATATTCCCAAATATCGTGATATATCGGGATATTTTGTACTATGCATGGCTAGTCTTTCTGTCATGATAGTAAGGAGTCAATGTTTATATTGTATTTTCAAAACATTAATAAAATCCCAATTTTACTGATAAAACAAATAAAAAATAAAAAATAACCCCTCCAAACTAGCCTTGAAACCAGCCCCACCTCTCGGGAGGGTTGAGGGGTCGGGCGAACCAGTATTGGCCCAGCCTAACCCACACTTCAAGGAATAGGAGGGCCACCCAGTCGTTACAGCTCGAGGGTTTCTTTCTTTGACAATTGGCCTGGCCTGGCCATTTTACACCCCTATATAGTATATCTTTTACTTATATATTCAAAATTTCAAATATTGCCTTACAAATTGCAATCTCATAATAAATTAAATGTCACTTTAATGTAACACAAGCAAGAAACCCAAGCTAACAACCTTGTTTTGCTATATTTTTACACAAGCAACCAAAGTGAACAACCTATATATTTTCTTTGTGAATATTTTAGTATTGCCTGATCAAACCAAAGTAAATGTTACTCTTATTGGATGATGATCAGTAAAAAGCTGCTTTTAGCAATGATCCAAAAGATCCTAACAATATTATCATCTCCACGACCAACCCTAAATTTCACTGGCCCTATGCAAGTTCTCTAAAACCAAGCCTATTTGTTAGTGGAATGGGATTTTGCAATAGAAGTTTGTTGAATTTTTTAGCATATTTTGGGTTTAATCTCCCTGGTTCATACATATCCTACATAAAAATCATTTCACTACGTACTAACCCATAAAAATCTCCTATTTTTATAAAACACCCGAACTGACTAAAATACCCTCCACACACAAAAACCTAGATCTCAAATTTCTCTTTTCTCTTTCTTCTCGCCGCATCCTCTTTTCTCTTTGCAAAGCAACAACCGATAAAAAGACGAAATCTAAGATAAAAATCATATATATATATTTTTAATTTTGTTTGTAAATAAACAAAATCTAAGGTGAAAATGCTTAATTTATTATATAAATATGCATTTTCATATATAAAAATGGTCGATGGAACGACTAGCGGATGAAGTACCAAAAACTTTCAAGATAGAAAATGTTCACAATTGCCACATCAAAGTAAGATTGGAACTGACTAAGAAAGAGAAAGAGACATTATACTCTGAATACCACCAAAATGAAGTTGAAAACTTGAGGAGGGAAAATGCTGAGTTGAAGAGGGAGAATGAAGAGTTGAGGAAACTTAATAAAGATTTAAGGGGTAAACTTGGTAGACTAACGAGAATAGTTTGTGAAGAGAGTCTAGAAGATATGTTTGAAAATCATGAATATAACGAGTTCTATGGGGAGAAAAATAGGAGAAATGTAGATTCTGTTGAAGGGGAGGAGATGTCGGTTTGGTTGAAGGGGGAGGAGATGTAGATATGGTTGAAGGAGGAGGAAATGTAGATATGGTTGAAGGGGTAGAGAACAGAGGAGATGTGGATTTGGTTGAGGAGGAGGGCAAAAGATCCAAGTTGTCCGAGAAAGAGTTGGCTGAAAAAGAGGACATTGGAGAGACTGAGTTGTCTGAGAAAGAGTTGGCTGAGAAAGAGACATGTGAGGAGGAGGAGAAAGGAAAGGCAGATGAAGAGGAAGAATCCGAGTTGGATGGAGAGGAGGAAAGCAGATAGACAAAGTCAGATGAAGAGGATGAGGGAAAACCTAACTCGATGTTTAAGAAAGTGAAGGAAAGGGAGTGGATGAAGAAAACATCAGCGATATATGAGTTCAGAAATATTAAGAAGCAAACAAGGAATACTAAAGTTGTTGAAATTGAATTGGATGATGAACCAGTGATTGATGCAAATGATTTCGAGATTCCACCACCACGCGTAGGAAAGCCTATGTCAAGACCACATTCAACCAAGATGTGGAAAGTTTTTTCAAAAAAACAAACCAGAAGTAAAATTTACTTTTCATTAATATATGTAAGTTTTTCTTATCGTCTGTGTAGTTGTACAAATTGTTTTGATCGTGCATGCATATTACAGTACAATTGCGTGGATGGACATCCAAATGCATTTGAAAATACAGGGGGTACACTTGAACCACCTGATGTTGAACTTCTTCGGCAGTGATAAGGTAAATCTTTTGATTACTCAAATCTTTTGAAATGAAAAAAACTTGCAATTTAGTAATTTTTCATACTATTTATGGTAGATCATTGATTGGTACGTGCACTTCTAACTCCCTAAGGAAGTGGAAAAGCTAATTGGATGTTCTCCACCAAAGTGTCTCCATTTCTCATCATTTGCATGGGTAAGTGTCACACCCCAAATTTCCATACAATATTTAAAACAATTATATTCAATTATCTGGAAATCTGGGGTGAAACAAAACCCATAACCCTGTTATCAAACACGATATATACAAAACTGAAATCAAAAGAAAACTAAAAGGAAAAATCCTTAAATCACATTATTAAACTACAAAGAAACTAACCAACTCTATTACATCTGTCTCAAAACAAAACCGTACCCTTCAGAAAATCTTAAACTAGAAGACTCCAAGAGCAACTCCAAATCACGTGTTCTTATCTACTGCACTCCACCATCTATGTTCCCAAGAACACACACATGTTGCTGATAGGGTTATATACTAAAAGCATTACTTTTGTATTAACTCTAATTTTTTATATTTTGAATGAGAATCATATGGGCAAATGTTATGCATATTATATATGTTATTAGTTATATGCATGTGTCTAATACTTTATGTTATAGATGATATGGTGTGAACACACAGAAGATCATATCATCAGTACCTTATAAAGTATAAGTAATCGTTCACAACCTAGATGGATTTGGACAAACCATTAGTACGGTTGTAGTATAATCTGGTATTAGTCTATCTTGACTATAGGATTACACTAGTACACTTTGTGTGTATTGAACAGGACCAAGTGAGGTTGTTTCTCCTTATACTGACTATATAAGAGAACAAACACCTCTGTTATTATGGATGCTTGTCCTCCTAATCCGGATATAATAACGGGCACTTACATGCATTGTACATTGTTTTAAATCATCAATGAGTGAGATTCATTTGTGAATCAACAAACTCGATGAATTGGGTAATGACATTGTATGTAAGGTGTCTTTGTTGATTATAGAAGGAATCGTGTCCCCAAGAAGTCGGGTTGATGATGTCCCCTTGAGGAGCTCAAAAAGATTGTCTTGTAAACCCTGCAGGTGGATTTATTCTGACATGGCAATGAGGTTGAGTGGTACTACTCAAGGACATAAGAAGTTGATTAATGTAGTTGTCAGTAACTTGACTTAATCAACGGACATTCAATATCTTATACACGGGGAGATCAACGAGCATATAATATGGAGCCCATAAACGCTGACACATAATTTTAGATTAGGGCGGTAGTGCAACAATGGCCTTTAGTGGAATAAGTCATTTGTTGACGGACTTGGGCTGTGTGTTCGGGGCGAACATGGGAAGCCCAAGCCCGTCAAGAGGCCCAACCCTAATTTCTTCTCATGGTCCCTGTTGTAGCCTATAAATAGAATACTCTCTCTCTGGCCGAAATTCACTATTCACTGGTTCTGAAAAAGAGGCAAGAAAAGTATATCTGAATTCGTTTTTGATCTTGAGAGAAAGAAGAGGATTGGTAGATCGTTGTCCACACAACGTCCAATCTATTCTAAAGGAATACAACAGAAGATCAAGGGGTTGATTTTGGATTTGATAAAGTTTTGATTCTCAGAGATTATATCTAAGCCAATTCCTAAAAGGTATGTTCTCTATCCAAATCGTGAGAACCTATTAATTCCGCTGCGCGTGGTTCTCGCGGTTTGTAGAAACATTTGCATTCTGAATAACGATTCCTACAGTTGCAAAACAAAACAAACATGGGTTAACAAATTGAATTTGCTGGTATGAGTAGACTAACAACAAAATATATATAATAATCTTTCAAATATAACATTACCAACCATTTCAACTTGGAAGACAATATAGTTCCGTTTTTCAAAACGGCGTGTAGTTTCTTCCCAAGTAAAATTTCACCCCCAATATACAAATTCCAAGAATCTCATATAACAGTACTCATCATTCCCACTTTCCAAAATAACTCACAACATAAATACCACTTACATTCTATTTATTAAATGCACATATGATAACTTAATTAAATATGAGTTTGGTATTCCTTACCTTTAAGCCAACACATCGTCTTAGGGTAGGATATTTACGTCCCTGCAGAAAAGATTAATAGATCATACCCTCCTACAAAACAGAGTTAGACATCACAATAAAATGATTTATCTCAACCAGTCAAATTTCCATTCATAACCAAACCTCATTTAAGGCATTTAAGTCTAATTGATATAATCTGGTTCGTCCCGCATATTCGGGGAATACCACTTATCATAATACCTATATCAAGGTTAGTCATTCATATGACATCATTACGTCATAAAGTTTCTGCGTGCATAACCATAGATCTCAGACTATCACAAATCATTAATATTTTCGTAATAACATATCAAGTTATAGTCATTTCACAGTCACATAGAAATCACAATCATTTACTAATATTATTCACAATCACACTTCACATCCATAACATCACACAATTCATATACTTTTACTTAAAAACCACTCGTCTACTTATGAGAACGGGGAAATATCACACTCAAGGAGTACATTCATCCCTTGTGAGTATCAACTCATACAAACCACATATATATTTCTCTTAAAAAATCATATACATCATAATATATAAATATTCATATGCAATAACTGAGTCACACATAAAAATTAATATTTTTACTTTGTTTATTAATTATCTCGTTGACTCATTTATTAAAAGACACAGCCCAACCTTTAGTTCCTACTCCACGATTTGTACTACACACATTTGCCAAATCACACATATCCGTGTGCCTCACTCACACCGAGTACCACTACAAGACATATGTCCCAAGCGGGATATCGCCTCCAGGAAACATACTTTCATCTTGTAAACTCGTAACTTGTGAGTCACAGCCATCTCTGGGCTTTCCATACACATAATCACAAAGCCTCCTTTGGGCATTACAAAATATCAGGTCATTCATGGCACATTCAATGAATACCTCGGGTCATTCCCGCCACATTCAAGAAATACCCAACATAATACTAACAGGTCATTCATGGCACATTCAATGAATACCTTAGGTCATTCCCGCCACATTCAAGGAATACCTATCATAATACTAACAGGTCATTCATGGCACATTCAATGAATACCTTAGGTCATTCCCGCCACATTCAAGGAATACCTATCATAACACTAACAGGTCATTCATAACACATTCAATGAATACCTTAGGTCATTCCCGCCACATTCAAGGAATACCCACATACATTCTCGTACATTCAAGGAATACAGCCCCACCCGCAAGGCGAATGCCTTAGTTCCTCTCTAAGGCGGCTTTTCACATGACAGCATTAGTCATAAACATTTCTTTTCATCACAGAGGCGTGGAGAGATCTAAAGATGTGGGCGACACATTAAATTTTCACTGGACATTTTTACACCGGATTTTAACACTCAAAAGTTATCATTTATTATAAAATTTTCATTATATTATAAAATAAACATCGTCTCAAGCAATAGAATCATTAATAAATATTCTAAACACGATAACCAATCAACTCACCTCATTATCCATTATATAAATCATAAATATCAAAAAGTTCAATCAGGAATAACGCATTAGTTAAATGTCTTGTGAATACATTTTAAACTACCACAATCACGTATACAATTAAGTACTAACATTGTACACATATAGCTAATTATCACAATAATTAATAACTAATATATAATATATAATATAGTATAGTGGCTGCACTTTTGCTCAAAGCTGCCTACGTATCCAAATCTTTTAAGATTGGAATCAAGCCTTCGAAGTTCTTATCAGTCACATAGTCAAAATCAAAGTCCATCAAAGCCAAATATATATTATTCCATAATACCATGCCAAATCTTTATATTCTTTACACTCTACTCACGTCAAATCTTAATTAGATAATGACAAGCAAGATTATACCATTTTCGACAATATTTTATTATTACAATTGTCCACAAAATTAAATATGTGAAAATCTGGAAAAAGTCAACCTTCCACAATCAAGGGTCAACGGTCAAGGTTAAAGTCAACATGTCATGGCTAAGGTAAAGGTGCATGGCTCATGGGCTCATGGCTAAGGTCATGGTTCAAAACTTAGGCCCAAAAACAAAAATGAAACTGAAACTGGCCCAACAACAAAACTAAACAAAAGAAACTGGCCCAAACAAAACCAACCCACTTAGTTCCGACCCAAGCCCAAGCCCAACCAAGTCGTCTCCCTCACCCGGCTACCACCACGCGCACCATTCAAGGCCTTGCCACCACTCCTCACCTCCTCATTCCAGCGGTTTTGCTCCTAAACAAAAACCCTATAACTTTAATAAAAGCTCCAACTCGATTCCTCACCTCACATCCCCTCCTCCAAACTGGATCTGAAATTTTTTGACCTCCATTAATGGTTTCTACAAGCTTCAACAGCCCACACCCAAACCAACATTCAATCATACATCAACAACCAACAATTCAACATCACAATATATATATATATATATAATATATAAGAGTTCAAACCAATCCATCAGGACGATTTGTTCCTTTGGCTTGGCGACGCCATTAACGCCATTCCAAAGCTTCGCCAGCACCCATTCCACTACACAATCCAATCTTCATTCCCCAAACCCAATTCAACAACAACACCCCTTTCCCATACACCCCGACAGTTCAACCACCAATCCGAAATCAACCCACACAACAACACCGTATAACAATTTCAAACAATATACATGACAAAATGTTTGTTTGGGCTCGCGCCACCATTAACGGGCCCAATCAAGCTTCGACAGTTCAATGTCGATATACGAGTTTCAACAGAGTTTAACAAGTTTTAACAATGACAGAAGAATGAGCAGAAAACATGAGCGGAAATCTTGAACAGTAAAGTTAAACGTGAAATAGAAAAACTAATCTACTCACTCATGATACACTCCTGTTGCCAGCAAATCCCCAGCAAGAAACCTTCATTTTCTTCTTTCAGTAAAACTCTCTCCCTCTCCACTGTTTAAAACTCTCCGTGTAAACTCCTATGTAAACACCTTTTTTTTTTTTTTCAAAAACCCCTTAAAAATAGGGAATGGGGTTTATCCTCTTTACCCTATCTCTTTCTAATCTTTATCCTTTTTATTTTTATCTATTATTATTATTATTATTTAACTTTATATATATTTAATTAAAAAAGAGAATAAAAATAGGGATGTTATAGTAAGCATCTTCCATAAAATTTAATTACTGAAGTTGAATATGTAAATTCACAAAATCTATGAAGATGTTGTTGTTCTCATTTGTTGTAGCTGGCTTTAAGAGGTAACCATAAACAAGGCATAAAAGTCTATGTCACAGATGTCCTAAAACAATTGGACAACAAGGTCGCCCATTTGTTTTTCATCATAAATAGTCTCAAGTTAAGAAAGTACAAAAATGGTTATAACTAGACTTTGCTTCATGTTGATACTTTGAATCGGGAATGGACGCACTATGACTCTTTAAGGCCAAGGAACTACAAGAAGAAGAAATACATTTCGTTAGAAGATGCTGAAATGTTGGTAAGTGAAATTTTATGATTTGGGCTTGTTTAGCAAAGCTTTAGTGACTATATATATATATATATATATATATATATATATATATATATATATATATATATATAATGACTATGTAAAAATACATTTACATATATTCTGTCAGGTGTCAGGCCAATTTCATTCCCAAAAGGTATTACGTAAATTTAAGTTTTCATAGCTTTAGTGACTGCAAATATAATTTTACATATATATGACTATGTAAAAATACATTTACATATATTTGGTCAGGTGTCCGAAACTTTTCAATCCCAAAAGTTACTTTGTTTTGTTTTTAGTAGTCAGGTATTGGGCAGTCTTTTGGTAATTTAAATATATATTGTTCATTTTTTGTTGATTCTAATTCAATTTAATACAGCAAGAGAGGGTGGTGGAAGCTATTATATGTAGGCGTCGAGAGCTAAGGTTTCCAAATGTGGATTTGATGAAAGATATCAAAGTTGGAGTATGCACACAACAAGGAGCATCATAAGAACTTAACTTTCTGAACATAAATGTCTTTTTGATCTCTTATCTCTTACCTTAAATTTCTTTTTTTGCATTTTCAATTCAGATTGTGGATTCTTTGTCATTTTGTTTGTGAATGCTATAATATGTGGAAAAGCTATCCAAGATATAAAGCTAGAAGCCGCGAAACAATTGAGGGTTAACCTGACATATGAGATTGTATCAAGCCAACAAAAAAAATGGGATCCAAAAGAAGAATGCAAGAAATGAAGACCTGATTTTCTGTATTTCTAGTTGATTACGTTGTGTTTATTTGTGGTAAAACATTGGAACCATTCTAACTCGGGAGTGTTCGATTATGATGTACTATTACTGTTAATATGTTGGAGTTGTTTAGTATTGTTCTGCATATTCAGCCTTTGCTGGATTATACTATTTTTTGTATGGTTACTTTGCCAAAACATTTTATTATGATGGATGAAATGTTTATAGCTTTTCTAGAAATATTATATGTGCAGAGTCCCTTTCTCTGTCAGGTTAAGTACTAATATAATTATCTATATTTGTGAATCCATGGTTACTTGAAAATCACTCTTTGTGCTAATAACATACTTCATTATGGTAGTTATTAAGAAGCTATTTATTGTCATCACAAACACATAATTTCCAAACACCTGATCACCATTTCATCCTCGATCTATCTCTAAATTGGATAGCAAAGCTAGCTCAAACATCAACTAAATTGGATAGCAAAGCTTTAATGACTATGTAAAAATACATTTACATATATTCTGTCAGGTGTCAGGCTAATTTCATTCCCAAAAGATATTATGTAAATTTAAGTTTTCATAGCTTTAGTGACTATGAAAATATAGTTTTACATATATATGACTATGTAAAAATGCATTTACTATGCAAGTCTTTTCTGAATTTGTTTTTTGTTTTTTGTTTTTTGTTTTTTTTGGGTTAAGGTCTGACACTTGAGAGTGAAAGAAATGAGAGAGAGCTTACGTGTTTGTTATGGGTAATTAAAATTATACAAACTAACCGGTTGGGATTTGGGCCTTTGGCTATTTGTTTTAGTTTCATTAACCCATCAAACATTCAAAGACACATTTGTCCCTCTTTAATGTTTTTGGACTCAAAATAAATGATAAATAATAATTTTGTAAAGGCAAAAAGAGAAGTAAAAAAAACGTTGGTTTATTGGAATGTTTTTTATTAGTTTTTTTTTCATACTATTTTTTTTGTTGATTATATTCTCACTGTAGTTGTGAATTTTTTAGGGTGCGGTAGTAGAAGTTTGCTAAAATAATTGGGGGGTACGAGTCCTTATAGTTTGAAGATTTTTCTAGGCATTTAGTTATGTGGTAATGGAGTTTTTCTAATCTCAGGGGGTGCGACCGCCCTCACACGCACCCCCCTATATCCATCTATGCGAGTGATTTGCCTTTTGCTTTAACCGCAGAAAATGGTTGTTGGAATATAGTGGCTTCGTATGTGGGCAGTACGATAGCAATCTTGGCAAGTTTTGATTTTCATAACAGAAGAGAGTTGAGGGTTCTTCTACTCCGCGATATAACTCGAGAATGGGAGGTGTTCAGTCTGGAGGACAAAAATAGAAGAGTGGTTCAATCTTGTTTACTGTATAACGAAGCCTAGTCTGGGTTTCAGATGGAAGGACGATTGAGTTTTACAATGAACATGGGCAGCACAATGTGGTCGTGATTGACTCTTTTGACACAACCCCAGCGTCCTTGGTAGCAACTAACATTCAATTCTGTCTATGTGGTTAAACATGATTTTGAGCAAGAATCTTTTGTTGCACAAATTGAGTTTGTGGAGAACCCTATGATAGCTGATAAGTGGACCTTTTCAAGGTCACAAGGGTTTAATATTTTCATTGTGCCACGTACACAAGCGTTTGCGGGCTCTATAGGTGGAAGAGATGCTGTTGTTACCTTCTTCAGTAAGAGCCATGGCCGCCACTTATCTAGGAGATGTATAACTGCAGACGACTTCCACACCAACCATAGCTTTGTGTGCATTGCTTGCAAGTGTCAAGCTGCTTTCTTCCAAGATAGGGGATTGCATGATGAATAATAGAAGTGATTGGGTGTCATTTTTGTTTTTTTTTTGTTTTTTTTTTGTTATTGCTTTTTTTTCTTTTCCTGTTTGGCCCATGCAGTGTAAACTTTTGTTACATTTAATCGAAATAAAACAATCTTTCTCATTCTGCTATTCTTCTTTTCTTGGTAGCAA
The DNA here is from genome assembly GCF_015680905.1 of Coptis chinensis. Lineage (NCBI taxonomy): Eukaryota > Viridiplantae > Streptophyta > Magnoliopsida > Ranunculales > Ranunculaceae > Coptis > Coptis chinensis. The sequence continues at coordinate 16,778,217 of NC_141456.1, read as the reverse complement.
TCATTTCTACTGTTCGTTTATAAACCAAACATATCCGTTATATCTTTTTTTTTAATAGATTTTGGGGTTAAGGTAGACCCCTACCTGTATCATTAAAACATAAGAATTTACATGCCTTATCTAAGAGTATAGTCATTTCAGCATACACCACTTTCAAAGGCTTCGAGCTTGACACAATTGAATCTTCAAAGCATAACATTACAATATAATACATCACAACTACTTCATTTTGCAAATTGTTTAACCAAGGCTAGGTGATCTTTCAAAATGTGCCTCTGGGTTTTCTCAAAGTCTTGGAAGAAGCTACAACAATGGATGCAAGCAAATGTCAATCCCATTGAGTCATCCCAAACATCCTTAATGTAGCCATTAAGATGCTTAACCTTTTTTCTTACCATAGATGAAGTTTTTTTCATCATAGTGATGGTAGGATCATCAATACCACTAGGAGAACGTTGTTTCTCCTTCCTAGCTTTCTTTGGTTTCACAGCAGTCCTCCATTCATCGCCATGAATTGAGGGTGTTGTTGCTATATTTTCATAGCCAACCTCAGCAGATTGAGAACTAATGCTTTCAACTCTGTTAGTTGTATCTGGAATAATGTGGTCTTTGAAGACACTCTCAATCCCTTTCTCATTACTATCTTCCTCATCAATGGCATATGGGTATTCATCTTCATTTGTATCCACAAGAGCTTTATACATATGATGGTGCTTGTTAACAAGAACAGGTGGACTTTCAAGGAGATTAGCTTCGGTTTCTACAGCAATTACACAGTCTCCAAGTATAGTAGCAGATGGTTGGACATCAACATCAGTTGTATCATTAGCAAGAGCAACAAATCTGTTATCTTGGTTACTTGCAATTGTAGTTGATGGCCTACCCTGAGATCCATTTGCAGGCAACGAGTTGCTTCCACTATCAATCATGCCTTGACTAAGGACTTGTTGGGGTATACTAGAACTAATCACGATGTTAGATAGTTCAGCACTGCTAGTGTCTTCTACACTCTTAGTTTCCTTCCTCTTCCACTATTGGACATACCTCTTCTCACCATTTTCTACATTTTCTTTTGTAATAGTATTGTTCTTTGGTTTCAATTTTGGTAATTGACTTTCACAACCAGCCTTGTTATGCCCAAACATTTGACAATCTATGCAAATTAAAAGCTTCAAAGTAAACTCTAGATGAATAAAAATAACTTTGTTAGTATTCGCTTTTATCTTCAAAGATGACGGGAGATCCTTTTCTGCTGAAATCTCAATGCCAACTCTTGCAAAAGAGAGCATTTGTTTCCCTTATGTTGCTTTATCCATAAAAAGAGGTTTACTCATAGTACTAGCAAGCAACAAGCAACCTCACACCTTTATTGTTCTACAATTGCTTTGGTACATTTAAAAATTTTACCCATATATAGGGACATTTCGGATTGTGCCCCGACTGTCTTCCACTTCTATTGTCCATGGCATTAGGGCATCTCCAATGGGGAGTATAAACTATATAGAGTGGAAATTTTACATTCTAAATGTCAAAAAACTCTTTTCAATGGGGGTGTTATATCGTAGATAATAGAGTATTAGTTGATAGAGAGGGTGGGGAATTTCCCCTCTCGCTATCAACTAATAAAAAACCTAGGCAACACTCAAACAGATGTCTGAGTTAAAAAAATTCGGACATCACTTGGAGTGTCGTCCCTATTTATTTCTAAAGTCACAATTTGAAAATTTTAAAATCGGGACGAGGGGGGTGTTTTGTAAAATTGCACTTCCACATAGGCACCACCTAGGTGCCATTAGGATTTTACAACTCCAATTGTAACTTATTTGGAGAAGTGTAAAAAAGTACCATTTTAAACTTGGATGACACTTCAAGTGACGTCCCTCTTTAAATGAAGTGACGTCCCACTTTAATTTAAAGATGGACGTTACTTGAAATGTCATCCAAGTTTAAAATGGTACTTTTTTACACTTCTCCAAATAAGTTACAATTGGAGTTGTAAAATCCTAATGGCACCTAGGTGAGTAGGTGGTGCCTATAAAAAAAAAAAAAAAAAAAAAAAAAAAAAATTAAGAACCGACATCAATATCAATTACATCTTCTTTATCTTCCATCTTTTCTTCACATTCTATTTGACTAGAGAGTGTAGGGCAGTTTCTTATCAAGAAAAAGCCCCACAACTCTATCTTCCCACTCTTTCGCTGCTTCTTCTAGTATAGATTCTTCAATAACCAATACATCATCAGAGAAGGTGGTACATTCTTCAATATCCGTTATACCTTAATACCCAGAGTAATCGAAAATTTTCATGGTGGGGGTATCGATGCAGCGGAAAGGTGAGATTTGAGGGATGGATGGGTGATGGATCAGTCATTCCTCAAAACTATCCAAATGTGAATTGAGGTTGGTGGTGTTTAATTTAAGCTATCTCTTGTTTTTGTCAATTCTTGAGCCTGTTTGTTGGTAATGAACTGGGTTTCTCTGTCGAATTACTGTATTCCTCAAAGCAAAATTATAGTCGTGATGTAGCATCTTCTTCTATAGAATTGTCTGATACTGGTCTTTGAAATGATTTACTGTAGGTTGAAAATCAGAAGCCGGATGACGGACATGACGCTACGTCGCTACCCTGGGATCAAAGAAGCAAGTATGAGCTGGAAATGGAGCAAAAAAATAAGTTTTCGAGGTTGAGCTGAAAAATAAAGCAGTTGTGGTGCCGTGGTGGAACTAAAGGAAGTACAACTGAACCAGGACGAGGAAATTTTTTGGCAGTAGAGCAGGTTTTGGAAAGTGAGGATAGATATGAGGAAAAGAGGGAGAAATGGAAAGTTTTGAGGAGGAGAAAGAAGTGTCAAAGTAGAGGCGAAAGCACTAGAGCTGGAGTAGAAAAATGTTATCACTGACAAGGAGTGTTGCATCTTTTAATTGATAACTTGATGAAAAAAGGGGGTACATTGATGAGAAACAACTGAGTCACATAAAGAGTTAGAAAAAATCAAATTTACTAAAGATGAGAGTAGCGAGATTCAGTGCCTGGAGTCAGAAATGACACAGGAGCAAGGAAAATGCGAGCTTCAGGAAGAATTGCTCTTGAAGGAAAGAGAGACTTTGAAACAGGACAACGAGAGATTTGAGAGGAAATGGGAAGTGTTAGATGAGAAGAAGGTAGATATTACATGTATGCTAAAACAGGTCAATGAGGAGAAGGAAAAGATTAAAAAACTGAAACTCCTCAATGAGGAAAGCTCAAGAACGAAAGCCTTATTGCACAGAATCATATTTGACAGAAGACGTGGGATGTCAGATTAAGAAAGGGATCATTAGAAGCCGGCATGGAGCATGAGAGATTGGTACTGTCTGAAAAATGCAAAACGAGCAACACCACATGTTACACTGAAATTCGACAATGACGAAATCATGAAGAATAAGAAAATTATTGCGCAGATTCATATTCGACAGTAGACACGAAAGATCTTGGGTTAAAGGAAGCATTTGAAGCCGGCCTGGAGCGTGAACCATTGGTACTGTCTGAAAACAAGCAAAATGAGCAATACCACGATGCGCTTGTTCCAAAAATTTTACAACTTGAAATGAGGTAAATTTTGTTCAATTCTTGAATTTGTGATTAATATATGGGGTAGGGTATGTGTTCGCGTGGCCCCTTTGAAAATTTTAAAAACAAAATAGTAGGTTTATGTGTGAGTACATATTTTTGGACTATATTTTCATTGATGTAACAATCAAACCTGTTATACGCAGAACCAAAAGGAAAAATATTCCGTAGTTAAGTATACCTTGGTAGTTTGATACGAATGACTAGAAAAGAGGGAGAGGGAAATAAAGCCGAGAAGTTATTTAAGAGACATTGCCTAGTTTTTTAGCATAGTTGAAGTAATCGGAAATTGATAAAGAGGCTAAGACAGAGGAGGAAAAGGAAGGAAAAAATGAGTGGATCGGAGATAAGCTGGGCAGACAAAATGTACTTTTAATTGCACTCTTTCCCAAAAGAAGAATTTAAGGTTATAGTTCCGATTGTACTATTTTGAGGTTATAGTTCCAATTGTACTATTTTCGTACGTTTCAATAGTATCTGATTCTGCTATAAGTGTTATTTATTGGTATATATTAATAGGTTAGAAGTTTTACTAGAAGGGTTACATGAATTGCAAATATTTATTTCTGCTTCATATAGGGAAGTAGGGATGGAACTTTATAGATTTTTACACAGTAGTGGAATGTTGATGTCTCTAGAAAAGTAGCTGTTGTTACCTTCAGCTTCATGTTTACCGGAATAACACTGTATATTCTCTCTCACTTGTACTTTTTCCTGAGCATTTCTCGTTTTTGTACTAATATTTGCTCTACGTCTCAGGAACGAAATGAATGAAGCTGCTTGGTGTAAACAAATTAGCGCTGTGAGACTGGGAAAACTCTCTGCAAGAAAGAGAAGGGAGGCTGGCAGATGGTTTTAGATTCCTTCACCAGAGAGAGGAGCGATCACGTGTGAGTTATAGTAGGCTTCAGAAGAAAGAGAAGGATCTTCAAGAGCCACAGAGGAAGCATGAGATCATTACATTCTAAATGAAGAGTAGAGAAGATGATATGAACATAAATTTGCAAAGTTAGCCTAGGAAGGGTAGGTAATTTTGTTGATCGTTTTAGCTGATATTCCGTGGTTATAGTTCTACTTTTTCCTTTGCCATTGTTGTGCAGGAAGCGCATGCTATGGAAAAGAATCTTGAGATGAAAGAAAAAGGAAAAGCTCATTTGGAGAGAAAGAGTAAGTCTCCAATGTTTTATTATACTTCCAGCATACATATCCATGGATAGGAAGTTTGCAGGCATCCATCATTCTCGGTAGTTTTTTTTTTTCTGTAATGGTTTTACTTTTAATTTTGAAGGGGGTGCTTTTGGAGTCTCTACCAGTGAGTTGTTGCAAGTTGATAACTCGGGACAGCATTGGCCATGGAATTTATTTTTGTGAGAGACTGTTTTAATTTACATGTTTTGGATTTGACCAAGGTGTTAGGATCATTCATGTACTAGTTGATGTACTAAGATTACATTCATGCTGATGAGTAAATATTTTATTCTCCACACCAGATTGTCTTTTTTTATACTTTTTTTTTTACATTCCTTAAATGTCCTGCTTTGTTGTGCAAATTTCTAGTCGTGCTGTAGTATTTTCCTCTTTATCATATCTGATACTCGTCCTTTACTCTTTTGCAATGATTCTTCTGTAGGTTGAAATTCAGAAGCTGGATGACGAACATAGTGCTACCCTGGACTCCAAGAGCACGAGTATGAGCTGGAAATGAAGCAAAAGAGTATAGGTTTTTGACAAGGAGTTGAAAAAGAAAGCAGTTGCAATGGAGCTAAAGGAAGTACAATTGATCGAGGAGGAGGAGAAAATTCGCAAGATAGAGCAGGCTTTAGAAAAAGTTTGTAGAGATATTAGGAGAAAGAGAGAGACCTTCAATTAGAATGGAGAATTTTGAAGGTGAGAGAAGTCACCCAAAATTGAGGTGAGAAAACTGGAGCTGGAGAAGAAAATTGTTTTTCTGACAGAGGAGTTGCATTTTTTAACTGATGAACTTGATAAGAAAAGGGGGGACATTGATGAGAAACAACTGCAGTTACATAAAGAGTTGAAAAACTCAAAGTAACTAAAGATGAGAGGAATGGGTTTCAGCACCTAGAGTTAGAACTGGCACAGGAGCAAGGCAACTGCAAGATTCAGGAAGAATTGCTCTGGAACAAGCGAGACACTTTAAAACAGAACAAGAAGAGATTTGAGAGGGGATGGGAAATGTTAGATGAGAAAAAGGTAGACTTTACACCTATGCTAAAACTGGTTAATGAGAAGGAAAAGTTTGTAAAACTGAAACTCCACAATGAGGAAAGCTCAAGAACGAAAATCTTATTGCACAGAATCATATTCAACAGAAGACGTAAGATCTCAGGTAGAAAAAGGGAATCATTAGAGGCCCGCATGGAGCATGAGAGATTGGTACTGCCTGAAAAATGCAAAATGAGCATCACCACATGTTACACAGTATTGAACTTCAGGTAAGGGATCCTGAGCTTGGCATACAAAATAAGCTGGAAAAAGTGGAGATCAACGTTTTGGATAAAGGGAAAGTATTGAACGAGGTGAGAGAACAAAAATTGAATAGTATGAATCGTTCAAGGGAATAAACCAGTAGTGCAACGAAATAAATGGGGCCTTTCGCTATTGTGGGAAAGGAATCAGAGGAAGTATCTTCCTGGAAGAAATTCTTCAATGACAGCAACTTGAACTAACATCGACAAACTTAATGTTCTATCTAAGAAGCTCACTGATCAAAACGAAGGATTTAGAGAATTTCTTGAGAAGCAGAATAACTACAAAAAAGTGCGGGCAAGATAACCATGATTTTGCCCCTGATCTACAATTTTCACTAGAAATGGTGACTACCGAGGTCTCTCCATCCCAAGGTTGTTTGGAAGGTTATTCAAGTGGGACTATGAAGGAAAAATCAGTAGGTTCTGAGAGGCTGACTGAAACACTTTTCCTAAGAGGGGCAGGTTCCTGCACTTCAGGTGGACTTAGTTCTTTGCTCCACAAATGCACATCAAAGATACTTAACATTTTATCTTACAGGAGGAGTGAGGACTCTGTTGCCCAGGGCCAGTCACAGGAAATAACGCTTTTTGATGTGCAGTATAGAAAGGATATTGTATAAATAAGGCGGTGCCATCATCCACTTTACTATGTATATGACTTGATATCCAGAAGGTCCAATGAGCCGAAAACAATAGAGTGATTGAAGGTCAATGTAGTCCATCTTTTAACTAGTATACTGCTAAGCAGTGGGGGTGAGCGGAGTGGGAGAGAAAGATGGAGGAGTGGAGATGGAGAAGGAGAGGGAGAGGAAAAGGGAGAGTGAGAGAGACAAAAAGAGAAAAAACAGAAGGAAGAGATGAGGACAGACAGACAGAAACCAACCAAGTTGGTTTTTGTCTGCATAACCCCCCCCCTTCTCCCAAAATGTTCGCTCCGCTCACGGATGATCACAGTAAGATGGTATGAACTCTGAAGGTGCTAGAAGTTCCAGGTGTTTCCATGAACTCACAGTCAAAGAGCGGCCAGGGAAAAGAGGCGGAGATTTAGGTGAACAAGTTATGTCAAGGCAGTTTTTGACAATGCATAATTATGGGTGGTGAAAACCAGAGCTAATCGAGGGTAAGTAGCCAAGTGGGGTCACTGAAGCTTCTGCTGGTTTCGTGGACTAGCTTGAGGAGCTTCTTGTGGATGAATGACCTTAGTCTGGTAGTTGGAGGTAGCTACATTACTATGCTTCTTAGACCACCACAAGTGAACAAGATCTTGACGGCAGTGAAGCTCATTCAAAAAGTGTCAAAAACTGCTAATCGAGGATCACAAGTTCCTGGAGAAAATCAATACAGTTTTAGCCGATGGAAAACATTAGTTACTGCATCTCTATTTTGTGCCTAAAGACCGAAACAAGTCAAGCAGCATGCTGTATTGTATATTGGTTGATCAAGAATACTTTCAGTAGTTACATTCAACAAGACAAGTAGTTCGAAATAGCACTCGGAAATCCATGTTGGCAATTCCATGATTAAAGTTAGCCCTAGCTAGAGTGTGATTGTTGCAGAATGGGGTGAAGGCAACAATGATGACAGGTGTGGCAGTGAAGTTGGAGGGTAACGTGCATACGGTGATTTTGAGACGTTGTGGAGCTTCTTCAGTGCGTGTTTTACCGCCTAGTCGTCCTAGTGTCATTGACCAGCGGTGGATTACTTCTGATTCTATTTTGTGTTGCAACCTACTGTATTTATAGAGTATAGTATTGTTTGACATGGTTATGAAATTTGAGGCAGGAGATTTGCTCATGCCTCATTCTTTTCTTTTCACGTAGATTTTTTGGTTGTCCCGTTGGTGTAGCATCTTTTCCCCTAATCCTGCCTACTTGTGATCGTAAAGTGGGATGAAAGAAGCGAATCTTTAATCGTCATTGGTTGCATCATATCAAAACCATGTATTGCTTGTCCAAATAGATTCAATGGAATTTCTTTATTATAAGACGAGGGTATTGTTGTTTTTCGTTTTCTTTTTGTTCTTGTAATTAAAGGATATTATGAATTCAAGACGTAGGATTCTCACCGTAGTCTATGATACATTTGCTAAGCTTGTGTTTGTGAGCTAATTTCTACGCTATTCCTTTCCCCCATTCATCTTGAAGAAGTCTGCGTTCATAATGGAAAAAGTCGATCCTTAGCGAATAAGCAAATATTCTTGAATCAGGTATACCCTTCTCTCTTTCCGCTGTTCATAGGAGTATTCAATTTTATAGCTTGTATTGCTCTCATTGAATCTGACTCCACATTTACTCTTGAGTACTGCAACAAGATGCAAGCATTCAGTCCTTCTTTAATGGCCAGTAACTCTTGGTATATAACTGACGTATTAGAGTTAACCCCAGTAAAAGCCATAACAACTTCACCAAGCTCATCCCTTATAGCACCACCAATACCAGCTTGACCCTGTCCTACGGATCCATCAGTATTGAATTCCATCAGTATCTTTGAAGTTAGCATGTAACCTCAATCTATTAAGCAAAACTCTGTTCTCAATCGAGTCAGGTACCTGTTCTATGTTGGCTTGAATGTAAAACCTTGTATCAGCAATGATCCTTTGAACCAGAACTTGAGCTGATTGTCGAGCTGATTGTCCAGACTGCGTTGACGCAATTTCAGAATTGAACGAAACACCCTTGTTCTTTGCGGTCAAAAATGACTTCCTAAACTGTGCTCAGCTTCTTTTGCGCAGTGGAGCCAATAAGCAGATTCTTAATCTCTGGTCTTTACTAGTTTTATTTCCTCGTTATTTGCGTACTTGCCTATTAGTTACTTATATTATAGGTTTTGTACAAATTCATGCTAACGGTGTCTCATTCTCACCTGACTTATTAACAGTAAACAAAGATCAGTAGACTTGGCTAAATCTCAGGACATGCAATTCCTGCTGAACCAAGACGTCAGCTTATGTACGTTATAACTTAATCTGATGTTTATGTATGATCTCTCTGCTGCCGAATAAGATGTTACTTATATAACATCGAGTGACTTCTTAGCTTTATCATAGCAGGGAGTCAACCAACACAGCTGAAGGAGAGTCGCTCTTGGCTAAAAGATTACCAATCTGACTCCGATGGCGAGATGTTTCAACCCTTTCTCGATGCCAAAGTGAAAAATGTTTCTGCTGCAAAGTACTTGATTCTAGTTCAAAAGTTGGATTTGCGTTTACTTATTCTAAAATTGTGGTGTTTGATGCAGCAAGTTATATGTGTTTCATTTTTCAGGTAAAGGAGTTAAAACCGTGTTTAACTTTACGCCTGCCAAAAAGAATAAATGAATGAAATATCTCAGATATCTGCGATATTAATTGTGGATATTCTCATACAGACATACAGTCATGTTCCATTAAAAGAAAATTATATGTACCAAAATTATTTCAAAATATCACGATATTTACTGAGATTTAAAAAAACGAAAAAGCTCTGGACGGTAGAGTCCAATCGCACTGTCAATTTCAAGAGAATAAATTGAACTGAATTTTCTCTTGAGAGAAAGATATAAGAAGTTGCATTTCTTAAACTCTTATGAGCAGAAATTTTACTTTTCAAAATTCGTCTCCCTAAAATTGGAAAAATATGGATAGCGTGGATTGAAGTTTAGGGAGCCAAACACAGTCTTTGGTGTTGAACAATCAAACATGCATGGCACGTCGTTGCACCTAAGTAGGGTCATAGGCTCCACAAGATAAAAACTCGTTCACAATGGTCCTGCTAAAAAACCCATATTGCCATCTACGAGGTCCGAATGGTTACCATCCATTCATCCCTAGTGTAGTTATTTTGGGCCGTATGTGACTTTGTCGAATAATTTTGATTACTTTACTAAATTTATTGGCATTATTAGGCTATGACTTGACAATTTAATATCGATTTGTTATTATTATATTTTAAAGTAGTTGTAAAGGAGCGTTTTGGGCCTTACCTTTACATACAATGAGGGAGAGGGAGAATGGAATAGAATATGGTTAAAATCGAGTTCGTTGATGAGCGAACTGCCTACGTATCTTCTCTTAATTCTAGGGGGAGAGAATAATCAGGTCTGGCGTAGTTCATACGAGTGGTATTTATAGGTAATGAAAGTGAATCCTCACCCAACACGTGTAAAGAACAGCACAAATGTAGGGTGGAGATTGTAGAGGCGTGTGAGAACTGTGCTCATAGGTCTGCTGTAATGATGGGGATTAGTAGCATGGGTTAGTAGCTTGCGGTGGTGGTCAGTAGCTGGCGGTAGTGATTTGTGTACGTGTAGTTTCGTTCATGATTGCTTCTAGAAGGTAAGGTGAGTCACGATATAGCACGATGTATGTAATGATACGAACTGTTCTGGAGCAATCTAGTGACATAGGTCGGCGAAGTACGTCAGAGGTCGGTGCGGTATTTCCACCATGCTGAGCACGTGCTTGATATTCCTAAAGAAGAATATCACTCCCTCACATAGCCCCCTCTCAGTAGGTCGCTTTGTACAACGGAGTGATCTGCTGAGAGAGAATGATAGCACGTGTTTAGCACATGTGAGGATGTGAGTAATTGTGAACGGAAATAGTAACTGCCTCGTTTTATAGAATTTGTGATGGGTTTCGACTGAGTTCGTTCCGAACGAACTGCCTACCTATCAAACTCTCTCTAGGGGAACCTGAATCAAGTCAAACGTAGTTCATGTAGGGATGATTTGGTGTGGTTGGGGAGAGTGGAGAAGATAGCGTCTTGAAGGTGAGAGCCTAGAGGCAGATAGAGTGGTCTCTTCTGGAGAGTGTGGAGGAAGATGGAGTAGATCTGGGCGTCTCACAGAGGGAGTCGATCCAGCCCCAGCGGATGGAGAATAGAGTCTGCTTTTCTAGTCTTCTTGGTTATCGTTTGCCTTCTCTGATGGTGGCAGTTCGTGAATAAGTATTCGGGCGACCTGCTCGGAACGGCTAGGTGATCTCACGGAGAGACTGTTGGTTCACTATGAAGTGAGCTGTCTTGAGCTCGTCGGGGAGATGTTCTCTGAGTGATCGTTTGGTAGGTCGGGTGACGTTTCAGTAGATTGAGTGGTCGCTCCAACGTTGAGTTGCTCCTTATTTTAGATCGAGTGACCGTTTGGTAGGCCCCAAGAGAGCATATGTCAAGGGACCTGTTAGCGTAAGAAAATGTGCTGCTCGCAGAGAGCGTTCTCGCTGAGTTGATCTTAGAGGTGTAGGTCATCAACTATCAAGAACTGGAGAGGCTATGGAGCCTGGTAGCTCAAGATCGTGTTGCCCGCTGAGAGCATGTTAGCTTAAGAAAGCGTGTTGCTCCTGGAGATCGTGTTGCCCGCTGAGAGTGTGTTGCTCACTGAGAGCGTTCCCACTGAGTTGATCCTAGAAATATAGGTCCTCAACTAGTGAGACTCGGAGAGGCTATAGAGACTGTAAGCTCAATGCTGCTCACTGAGAGAGTTCCCACTGAGTTGATCCTAGAAATATAGGTCCTCAACTAGTGAGACTTAGAGAGGCTATGAAGCCTGTAAGCTCAAGAGAGCGTGCTGCTCACTGAGAGCGTTCCCACTGAGTTGATCCTAGAAATATAGGTCCTCAACTAGTGAGACTTGGAGAGGCTATGGAGCCTGTAAGCTCAAGAGAGCGTGCTGCTCACTGAGAGCGTTCCCACTGAATTGATCCTAGAAATATAGGCCCTCAACTAGTGAGACTCGGAGAGGCTATGGAGCCTGTAAGCTCAAGATAGCGTGCTGCTCACTGAGAGCGTTCCCACTGTGTTGATCCTAGAAATATAGGTCCTCAACTAGTGAGACTCGGAGAGGCTATGGAGCCTGTAAGCTCAAGAGAGCGTGCTGCTCACTGAGAGCGTTCTCACTGAGTTGATCCAACAATTGTAGGTCCTCAACTAGTGGGAATTGGAGAGGCTATGGAGCCTATGAGCTCAAGAGAGCGTGTTGCTCAGGTAGGCGTCAGGATCCAAGTGAGTCTGCCTGCACTAGTGAGTTGGCGGCTCTAGTGAGCGTCCTGATTTGGAGATCGCAGTTGATAGCTAGCCTTGACAACAGGAGCTGAGGCGACCTCTGGGGTCTTGACAACAAGAGCTGGGGCGACCTCTGGGGTCTTGACAATAGGAGCGGAGGTGATCTCTGGGGTATTAAGAACAGGAGCGGGGGCGACCTCTGGGGGTCTTGACAATAGGAGCGGAGGCGACCTCTGGGGTCTTGACAACAGGAGCGGAGGCGACCTCTGGGGTCTTGACAACAGGAGCTGGGGCGATCTCTAGGATCTTGACAATAGGAGTTGGGGCGACCTCTGGGGTCTTGATGACAGGAGCTGGGGTGACCTCTGGGGTCTTGACAATAGGAGCGGAGGCGACCTCTGGGGTCTTGAGAACAGGAGAGAAGTGGTGACGCTATGTAGCGTTTGAGCTTGAGTGAGCATTATACTCAGTTGGGTGTTGTGACCCGAGTGATTCTGTGGGCATCCTGATTTGGAGATCGTCGTCAATAGCTAGCTCCAATTTATTTTTGAAGTTTTAATTGCCCTGTAAAAATGTGAGTAGCCCCAGTTCGGAGATTGTTATGGTAGACTAGCCCCCAGCTTGGAGCGTGATATGATGAACATGGGGCTACACAATGATAATGCTAATATGAAGCGACGTCCATGCCAAAACGAGACGAATAAATTCACTAATGAAACGGTTGAAATAAATTTAAGTTCACCAGGTCGAGTCTTGTTGTATTGAATTCAAATAGACTTGAAATAGATAAAAGTATATCGAATTCACCGTATGTAACCGTAAAGTGCTTCACACAATAGTAAACGCAAATAGACTTATCTGATTGGTCGGCAGCGACGGATCGGTGGATTTCTCATAGCTGGTGGATCGTGACCCGAGTGATTCTGTGGGCATCCTGATTTGGAGATCGTCGTCAATAGCTAGCTCCAGTTTATTTTTGAAGTTTTAATTGCCCTGTAAAAATGTGAGTAGCCCCAGTTCGGAGATTGTTATGGTAGACTAGCCCCCAGCTTGGAGCGTGATATGATGAACATGGGGCTACACAATGATAATGCTAATATGAAGCGACGTCCATGCCAAAACGAGACGAATAAATTCACTAATGAAACGGTTGAAATAAATTTAAGTTCACCAGGTCGAGTCTTGTTGTATTGAATTCAAATAGACTTGAAATAGATAAAAGTATATCGAATTCACCGTATGTAACCGTAAAGTGCTTCACACAATAGTAAACGCAAATAGACTTATCTGATTGGTCGGCAGCGACGGATCGGTGGATTTCTCATAGCTGGTGGATCCAAGATTTAGAGAAGGACATAGGTGAGATCGCTTTCATTTTCTTCAGGATCCAAATCGAGCAACTCTTGATGGGTACAATTTCTTACCAAGCAACGAATTGAGGATTCTCCACTTGAATAGAAGGAGACACTTTCGTATAACAAGCATGAAGAAATGGGAGAAAGGGTTTTAGGATCAGCAGGCGACTCTTGACCAAAAGAATGGTCCCCATTAAGATCCTGAAGCTTCAATTTGACTTTTTCTTCGTTACCCCAAAGTTTGGTTTTTCAAGTAATTTGCTATTGAATCCACAACAAAAACCATGAACGACTTGTCGTTTTTTAGAGATGTGGGTTTTTGACAAAATGATGAATTAGCACATTGCAACGCCCCGAGACCCAACACCCTTCCCGAGGACGTTGAATGAATCTCGAGGCGGTCCCTATCCCGATTCTACCAAAATTTCGACAGAGTTTCCTTTGTTTAATCGACATTCGTAAACCCTAAAACCTGTCATAAACCTGGACATTTCATAATACCCTTCCAGCAACCATATATATACAAAATATTCACCCTATACACAACTGTGATGCCCATATATATATCCAAAATGTTTAAGATTAACTACACTCCAATACATCGGGTATTACATCCAAAATGAGCTAGCTCTCAATATATACAACAAAAGAATGAACTAAACTATCTCTATACAACCCAAAATATAAACTTGACTCTGTCCTCGTCAAGCATAAGGGAATCCTCCCAAATCCCCACAACCATCATCGCTAGGGTTAGGAAAAGCCTCCTCTGCAACTGCTCGTCTGAAATGTTAAGTAGGATGAGCAAACAACTATGCCCAGTAGAAACGCACATAATCAATAATAGACTACTTATAAGAAAACAGTTAAAACATGCAGGTTTTTATAATAATATCAAAATATCGTGACTATACAATAAATCACTAGCTAGCATAAATCAGATCGGCATGCTTCTTTAATATTCAAAATATATCTTTCACAACCATCATACAACTATTGTGGCTGCTGCATCCTATTAGAATGGTGAGGGTACGACTGGTACTCAATGATCCACACAGCAATCTCGCCCAAGATTACTTTCCAGTGTGAACCATGCACCGTTGTTTTCCTGATTTTACCGGCAAGGAGCTGAAATGCCGTTGTTGTGTTCGTACACACAAAATCCCCAAAGCTTTTAGGGCTCAGGTGGGCCCCTGTGACCCACGACCCCATACGGGCTGTCACCTAACTTACGGTGGTCAACCGTTCGACGATCGCAGACCGCTTTCGGGATCGACACACATCCAGGGAGTGGACTAAACTCTCACTCCTAAAGCGTCTAAACCTCATCGAGATAACATGTAACCCCACACAAGCTAATCACCATACAAGTGACGCGGATACAAGCATGGTTATCTAGAAAAGTAGAAAAGGAATTCCTGGACTACATCCAGTGATGCATCCCTTTAAAGGTGACCCACCACCTCGAAAGGTGTACACCACCGTTGGAATCCTAGAGCGAACTGCCGTCTCCGGAAATGCGACAACAGTTCCTTCTTTATAGGAATTCACAATTCCTTTTCTAAATCCCCTCGTGATAAGCATAGTAATATATATATACTCGTATTACCAGTTATTTCCAAATACTATAGATACATATTTAGTTTTTCTTTTAAAATTGTTGGTCCTGTATATGTGAGTTCTGGATTCCCCATCGATCACATACAACCTAGGACTCCCAAATGGGCCAGTCATAGTAAATGACAACCGATGATTCCCAAACAGTGAATCATCGTAAATAACAACGAAACTCTATTCCGGGAACAATCCAGAACCTCACACATATTTACAAACAACCGGGTAATCCTTACCCGCATTACAAAATCCATCTCTCTGTCTCATTACAAAGACAAGAGACGAGAACCCTTCCCAAAACCAGTTTTTGCTCTTTTAACCAAGAAACCAAATCCCGCTACCCCGATTTTTTTCAAAAACCATTTCACACGAAAGCTATCTATATATATATAGTTTATAGCAAGAAAATACAGTGCAAAACATGACTATCATATATACATGCATGGTTGATATGCAAACTATCTATTTACAATTTAAACGATTCAAATCATGCATGAAAATAAGCAGACTATATATTGGTATGTAGGTTCCTACCTTAGCAAGCTCCGTTCTCCTTAAGCCCACCTAACCGAATCAAGCTCACTTAACCAAATCCACTCGAGATCACTCCTATAACATCAGATGTATACGTCGGTCCTTAGAGTTTATCAAACTAACGAGGAAATTATTATCTAGTGTAAGCCGAGAAGAAATCTCGACGTTAAGAATTTGGTTTCGGATAAATTTTCATCTAACTACGGATTATCAGAGCTCTGAGGCCATTTACGCATTTGTTACTCGACGGGTCTCTACGGCTATTTCGGGCCATGGCAGGCCCTCATATCGACGCCAATCCTATCACATCCCAATTCCAAGTCCAAATTTCAACTACAACCAATCCCACGCCCTTCGATTCATATTAAATCTAACAATAATATCGGGGGTGTTCCTTATCCCTCACTCATTACTCAATCAAATCTTAAACAGTTATAAACCGACATGAATTGCTCAAAATTGGAGTGAATAACCAAAATTCTTACCAAGTCAGCAAACAAAATCGCTCCTAGCTTTCTGCTCCACCAAAATCGCTCCACTCTATCTCCACCAACAGCTACTGTCGACATTACAAACCACCCCATTCAATTATCTCTCATCAAATATAATCAATTAAATCGAAATCGAGTTTACACTAGCGATTTGAGAAGAATTTACTCACTGTCAGCGGTGATACGCATCGAACTTCAATAAATTTTGAAGCTCCACACTTGACTCTAGTGTTTACAATAGGTGGGTGGCGAGAATTTTTGGTTTAGATCGATTGAATTTGGGCGAAATGAGTTTCTCTATCCTAGGGTTTCAATAGTAGCGAAATTGGGGAAGAAATTGGGTTTGTGCGATTTTGTGTTTGTTTGGTGTGATTTGTTTGGTTGGGCCGATTTTTTGTTTAAGTTATTAAGGCCCAAGCCCAATATATCCCAATTAGGCTTAAAGCATAATTAGACTTCGCGTCGTGATTATTTTTCCGGCCCCTCCCGCTTAAATTTAATTTCCTACATTCTATCCCACCGCATGCTATAACGATGACCCACTCATGCGTATAAGCTGTTAACTCGTACCCGCTTCAAACGCAGGAAAGCCGCTAACCGACATTTTTGTCAAATTTTCGTATATGGGTTGCTTACCTAACGTGACTTATGAGTCGGAGTTAAGTTTCATTAAGTTACGTACGTTTGAAATATAAACCCGACGACCAATTTACATAAATGACCCTAGATTTGATATGAAATTTACAAAAATACCCTTAACGAGAATTTAAGTCTTTACACACATGTTGATGTAAATGTGTTGGCCTGTGAGAAGAGAAGAAAGGAAAGATGGTTCGCTCAGCTCTGGATTTGAGCTCCGAAGCTTGCCATGTTTCGTGGGCTTGAAAATTTTGGTTTTTGGTTTTAAGATTTGTGAGGTGGTTTCTCAAGAAATCGAGACCACAGACGACGCCAATGTAAAGGAACGTTTTGGGCCTTACCTTTACATACAATGAGGGAGAGGGAGAATGGAATAGAATATGGTTAAGACCGAGTTCGTTGATGAGCGAACTGCCTACGTATCTTCTCTTGATTCTGGGGGGAGAGAATAATCAGGTCTGGCGTAGTTCATACGAGTGGTATTTATAGGTGATGAAAGTGAATCCTCACCCAACACGTGTAAAGAACAGTATAAATGTAGGGTGGAGATTGTAGAGGCGTGTGAGAACTGTGCTCATAAGTCTACTGTAATGATGGGGATTTGTAGCATGGGTTAGTAGCTTGCGGCGGTGGTCAGTAGTTGGCGGCAGTGATTTGTGTATGTGTAGTTTCGTTCATGATTGCTTCTAGAAGGTAAGGTGAGTCACGATATAACACGATCTGTGTAATGATACGAACTGTTCTGGAGCAATCTAGTGACATAGGTCGGTGAAGTACGTCAGAGGTCGGTGTGGTATTTCCACCATGCTGAGCACGTGCTTGATATTCCTGAAGGAGAATATCACTCCCTTACAGTAGTGATAGTTGATTTTGAAGGATTTGGGTTTTAGCTAGTCAGGGTTTTAGATGTTCATGTTCTAAAAGATAATAATATTTGTGAAAAACAATATATTGACAGAATTGGTGGTGAGGAATAATTTCGCGTGAGCCTGCAAGAATTAGTGGCTACACGTAATCTAATTTGACTAAGTGTCTAAGCATGAACGGCAATATCAGGCATCTATTGTTTACTGATTTTGACTGTAATACAAAATAGATTGTCTATTTGCTGACCTGTTTCATTGTTGATATGAAAATATGAAATGGAGGTGAATTATGAATTGTCACCTTTAGCAAAGCCAATACCACCATACAGTACCGGACTATCATCGCGGTCGACACATTTTTCGTCGCTGATCGGTCTATATTTGGTTACTCTAAAACCACTAAGTTACATAATTTCTTTGGTTAAAATCTTCATCCTTTCTTTTACCTTTTCAAGGATTCGATTTTAATAAAGCTAAACATGCATGTGCACAGACCGATGGATTGAGAAGGAAAGAAGGAATGCGATGTTTTATTTCTCCTTTGGGCATTGGTTGGTGGAAACATTCAATAAATTTTTTTCCTAGATGTAAATCCGCTAGGCATGCTTTTTATGAAACAAAATTCAGGAAATACTTTGTTGGATAGTATAAATGTGGTTTCAGTGCTTGGGTTGGGTAATGCCACCATCTAATTGTATATATATTAAGAAAGGAAAAGTTATGCAACCTAATGTGGCGGCTGAATTTGATTAACAAATGTGATCAAATTCCTGATACTAACCAATGCACGAAAACGTCGTGGATTTAAGTGGAAAGAGGAAGCAGTCTAGTGCGTAAACCAAAGAACCAATAAATTAAAGAGTGCAACCTGTTAGGTTTGTGAAACCATCGAGCTTTGCTCCGGTGTCCGTATGCCGCGTTCACGAGTTTTCAGCTTGGAGAAGTGGGCGCGACCTGTGCTCGGATTAGCCTTGGTCGAGGCGCGACCCGCGCTCATGCTGTGAGAAAGTTATTGGGAGTTGGGTGTGACCCGCGCTCGGATTAGCCTTGGCCGAGGCGCGACCCGCGCTCATGCCTTCCGAAATTTTCACTGATTTCCATTATTTCGGCCCAAAGTCCATTTTCTCACCATTTTCTATGTGTACCTATATAAAGAAAATAGAATAGGGTTTTGAGACAACTTTT
The DNA here is from genome assembly GCF_015680905.1 of Coptis chinensis. NCBI lineage: Eukaryota > Viridiplantae > Streptophyta > Magnoliopsida > Ranunculales > Ranunculaceae > Coptis > Coptis chinensis. The sequence continues at coordinate 16,759,456 of NC_141456.1, read as the reverse complement.
GAGAGATTCATTTCTTGGGTATTGTGGGACCTCTATTGAGCTAGGGTTTGAGTGAGGCCTCTTGTTCTTGATTCTTGTTACCTCTTGTAAACTCTCCAATCTTTACTATAAAGGAAACTCGGCTCTTGTGTGGATGTAGGTAACATTTACCAAACCACCTTAAATCTTTGTGTCTCTTTGCATTATTTACTTCCATATTTATTGTTGCTATAAATTGTGATGATAAACTAGTGGTTTTGCTTTGTTGAGTTTGTTGTGATAACTACCAAAGTCTTGGGTGGGTGACTTTCTTGGTGTGATCTCCAAGTTGAAGTCATTTGGGATAGAAAGTTGCTAGATTGAGGTATGACTTTCTAGTGAAATCTCCCAACAAGTGGTATCGGAGCTTCAGGTTGAATCATTATATACAAGGTGTGTGAGGAAAGACTCCACCTTTAGCATTGAGAGCTAGGTGTTTGAAGAAATTCCTCTGAGAGGTTCTCCACCGTTGTTTTGGTTCAATGGAAGTCATGACGACCGACAAAGAAAGCTACAAGATAGAGAAGTTTGACGGAACAAATTTCGGCTATTGGAAGATGTAAATTGAGGACGTACTCTATCAAAAGGATTTGATGGAAACGTTGATAAGTGAGAAGCCCGAGGAGATTCTGCAAGGCATATGAGATTTGCAAGATAGAAAGGCATTGGCCACAATCCGATTGAGTCTCTCAAAGTCGGTAGCCTTCAATATTAAAACTGAGAAGACGGCGAAGTCTCTCATGGAGGCACTTACTACGATGTATGAACAACCCTCGGCCGCGAACAAAGTCTATTTGATCACCAAGCTATTTAGTATAAGAATGTCGGAGGGGACCTCCTTCAAGGATCACCTAAATGAATTCAAGCAAACTAAAGACCAATTGGATTCGGTTGAGATTACATTTAGTGATGAGGTGCTAGCTTTGGCGATACTTGGACAATTGCCTCTAAGTTGGAAGGCGACCATGGCGGCTATTAGTGGCTTTGCGGGAATGACCAAGTTGAAGTTTGAGCACGTTGTTAGTATGGTACTAACCGAGGAAATTCGGAGACAGGATTGTCCTTCATCTTCGGGGTCAACTTCGGGGTCAGCATTGAACACTGAAAGTAGGGGAAGAAATTCAAACAGGAGTCGTGATAAGAAAAAGTGGAGGGGGAGATCGAAATCTCAAGCCCCCCGATTGTAAAGCGTTGAACACAAACCTCGAGACATAAGTGAAGTTGTATGCTACAACTGTGGTAGACCTGGCCACTATAGTCCCAATTGCCCGGCACCAAGAAACAACAACAACATTAATAAGAACAAGAAAAAGAATCAAGAAGCTAATGTTGTTGAGATGGTAGATGATGCCTTAATATGCTCGATGGAGCAAAAGAAGGAGTCTTGGATACTTGATTCCGACGCATCTTTCCATGCTACCTCACATCGAGAGTTCTTTGAGAACTACATCGAAGGTGACCTTGGAACGGTCTTTCTCGGTGATGAGCAACCTTGTGACATTGTCGGCAAGGGTGACGTGCATGTCAAGATGAATGGCTCGTCATGGTTATTGAGGGACGTCAAACACGTTCTGGATTTGAGGAAGAATTTGATTTCTGTATGGCAATTGGCAAGTGAAGGATTTGTTACAGTCTTCACCGGTAACACTTGGAAGGTCTCGAAGGGTTCAATGGTTGTTGCAAATGGCTAGAAAGATGGTACTCTCTACATGACTACACATGGTTGTGAGTCGATTGCCGTGGCGCATGGCAAAGAGGATCCGAATGTTTGGCACCACAGACTTGGTCACATGAGTGAGAAAGGAATTAAAATCCTTCACTCTTCTGGTAAACTCCCAAAGTTACAGTCGACTGAAATTGACTTCTGTGAGAACTGTGTATTTGGAAAGCAGAAGCGGGTGAGTTTTCAGAGAATGGGTAAGACTCCGAAAGCTAGAAGGCTCACGAGTTGATTCATACAGATGTCTGGGGGCCAGCTAATGTCTCTTCACTTGGCGGATAGTCATATTTTGTGACTTTCATTGATGACCATACTAGGAATGTGTGAGTCTATTTCTTGAGACACAAGTCAGAAGTATTTGAAGTGTTCAAGACTTGGAAGGCCATGGTTGAGAATGAGACAAGCTTGAAAGTAAAGAAGCTGAGATCTGACAACGGTGGAGAGTATGAGGATTCAGGTTTTAAGAAGTATTGTGCTGACAATGGCATCAAGATGGAAAAGACTTTGTCAGGGACACCTCAGCAGAATGGGGTTGCAGAGCGGATGAATAGAACATTGACAGTGAGAGCTAAGTGTATGCGTACACTAGCAGGCTTGCCCAAGCAGTTCTGGGCAGAAAGTGTTAACACAGCAGCTTACCTAATCTATAGAGGATTGTCAGTACCTTTGGATTTTAAGATTCCAGAGAAAGTGTGGAGCGAGAAGGATGTGAACCTTTCCCATTTGAAGGTGTTTGGTTGTGTGTCCTATGTCCACATTAGTGACCAAGCTAGAAGCAAGCTTGTTGCAGCGGAAGATTTGTATCTTGAGCAGTTGGATGTTAAAACTGTCTTCCTCCATGGTGACCTAGTTGAGGAAATTTACATGCAGCAACCGGAGGGTTTCATCAAGAAGAGTAAAGAGAATATGGTATGCAGGCTCAGAAAGAGCTTGTATGTTTTGAAACAAGCCCCTAGGCAGTGGTACAGGAAGTTTGATAACTTCATGCAAGAAAATAGCTACTATAAGTGCAACGCTGACCATTATTGCTACTTCAAGAGGTTCGACTCCAGCTACGTCATCCTATTGCTATATGTTGATGATATGTTAGTAGCGAGTTCTGATATGTCAGAAATTGGGAGATTGAAAGAGAAGTTGGCAAGTGAGTTCTCTATGAAGGACTTGGGTGCAGCGAAACAGATTCTAGGGATGAGGATCAGAAGAGATAGGCAGAAAGGTATTCTGGAGTTGTCTCAGGCTGAATATGTTGAGAAGGTATTGAAGAGGTTCAACATCGGTGGTGCGAAACCAGTTTGCACACCTTTGGCAGTCCACTTCAAGTTGTCCAAGGAACACTCTCCCCAAGACTGTTGAGGAAAGAAACTTCATGGCTAAGGTACCATACGCCTCTGCCATTGGAAGTCTTATGTATGCCATGGTTTGCACACGTCCGGATATAGCCCAAGCAGTGGGAGTTGTCAGTAGATTTATATCTAATCCTGGCAAGCAACATTGGGAAGCCGTGAAGTGGATATTGAGATATCTGAGAGGTACCACAGAGAAATGCCTATATTATGGAAGGGGTGTTGTGAACTTGCAAGGGTATGTGGATGCCGACTTTGCAAGTGAGGTAGATCGCAGAAGAAGCACTACTGGTTATATCTTTACAGTAGGTGCTACTGCAGTGAGTTGGATTTCTCAGTTACAAAAGATTGTTGCTTTGTCTACCACAGAAGCAGAGTATGTGGCCGTTACAGAGACAAGCAAAGAGATGATTTGGTTATAGGGATTAATGGAAGAGCTTGGGATGAAGCAAGAGAGAAGTGTGTTACACAGTGACAGTTAAAGTGCTATACATCTTGCTAAGAATTTCTCTTTTTCATTCTAGGACCAAGCACATTGGTCTCTGGTATCATTTTATCCGATCTTTGTTGGAGGATGAGGTTTTGGCACTTGAGAAGATCCAAGGGAGTGAGAATCCGGCGGATATGTTGACCAAGACCGTGCCTACTGAGAAGTTGAAGTTGTGTTCAACTTAGTGGGTCTTCTTGCTTGAAGACCATGATGGATGAGCCCGAGTGTTTCATTAGTAAATTGGATTTGGATTGAGTTGTTACAATTGAGATGTGATGTGCATGTAGAATCTCAAAGGTTCAAAGTGGGAGATTGTTAGGTTTGTGCAACCGTCGAGCTTTGCTCTGGTGTACGTATGCCGCGTTCACGAGTTTTCAGCTTGGAGAAGGGGGCGCGACTTGCGCTCGGATTTGCCTTGGCCGAGGCGCGACCCGCGCTCATGCTGTGAGAAAGTTACTGGAAGTTGGGCGCGACCGCACTCATACCTTCCAAAATTTTCACTGATTTCCGATATTTCGGCCCAAAGCCCATTTTCTCACCTTTTTCTATGTGTACCTATATAAAGGAAATAGAATAGGGTTTTTAGACAACTTTTGAGAGATTCATTTCTTGGGTATTGTGGGAGCTCTATTGAGCTAGGGTTTGAGTGAGGCCTCTTGTTCTTGATTCTTGTTACTTCCTGTAAACTCTCCAATCTTTACTATAAAGGAAACTCAGCGCTTGTGTGGATGTAGGTAGCATTTACCGAACCAATATTTGTGTCTCTTTGCATTATTTACTTCTATATTTATTGTTGCTATGAATTGTGATGATAAACTAGTGGTTTTGCTTTGTTGAGTTTGTTGTGATAACTACCAAAGTCTTGGATGGGTGAGTTCTTTGGTGTGATCTCCAAGTTGAAGTCATTTGAGATAGAAAGTAGCTAGATTGAAGTGTGACTTTCTAGTGAAATCTCCCAACACAACCACCTTTAATACATAGCCTGATTTATTTTTGTAAAGATATTCTAATACATAGCCTGAATACTCACTTTATATTTTCATGTGCTTATGTATTAGTACACCTGATATTTGCCTTTTTGCTATGTTAGAGATTTGAATCTCTTCTTTAGCGAAGGTGCGAATTCAAAGATTGTCCTTACTCATGATCTTCGTGTTCATATAGTTGGAGTAAGAATTCGAACCAACCTAAATTCTAGGACCACTTACAACTTGGTTTTTACTCTTTAGGGAACTAGTGAGTAAGTTTAGCTAAGAGATTTCTTTAATACTAAATACATACTTGGTTTCTTTTAAATGCACAAAATAAACAAACTTAAGTTACGTAACATGCAACTAAGACACAATAAAATTTTACTGAAACAAAAGTGGAGAGTTAATTCTCCTCATGTGAAGATAACTTTTGTTATTTGATTTTAGTAAGTTCAATTTTATCTTTCTAGACTCATAGACAACTCCTAATAATAAAAAACTCGATTCCTAACATATATGACTCATCTCTAAGCTCATACATACTAACATGTGGAACCAAGGCAATGACTTATCTCTAAGCTCATCACTTGATCCCTAACTAGACTCTACACCAACTATCATTTTGGGATAGGATGTAGGTCTAGTTGTTCTTCCTAAACAACTTACCAAACCAAATAACAAGAATTTTCCCTCACATGAGTATTATTAACTCCCCACAAAGGGGATGTTTAGCTCATGGTCCTTGGGCTAAAAAATGACTAATGTAGAATGTAAAATAGAGGGAGAGAGAACAAAGAGAAGAAAAACTATCTATAAAACTCACTTGCATTTAGATTTTTTTCCAAGAGGAACACAAGGTTTCCTCCATTAAAACTATTACAAGCTTTTGTTTCAAAACTAAAAACTAAATAAAATCCAATGCTAAGGAACTAAAATAATACATGGTAAAGGAAAGGAAGTCAAGGGAGTAAATGGAGTGTCCCCCCCTTGTTTTGTTTTCTTCTCCATTTGAGAGAAATCTCATTTCCTCCCACGTGAAACACCAAACCACATTTACTTCATTTTTATCCACCACATTAAAACAAAGTGACACCTTGCCTTTTTTTTCACTATTAACACCTAATCTAATTTATTACATACAAGGTGTCAACTTTGCACCAATAATTTGGCATTTTTGTCTTGACATGCTCCATGATTGATGACTCATCAAATCTTGTGGGCTCACATAGTGGGTCCACGTGCAGTCCAGTGGCGGTCCGGTCTTTTGGCAATTTTACAACTTCCCGCCTATGCGTAAAGTTCATCATACGATTATGCGAAGCAGCTCACTTGTCGCATTCGGAGTCCTGGTTCAAGAGGTAGGAGCTTCGGAAGTTTGATGCTTCAATGCGGATTTGGAAGAATTCATATATACGTCGTTCCCCGTGTTTTAATGCAGGTTTAACCAACATTTTCATGTTTACTGCGAATACCTGCAAAAGTACGAAGATATACTTATTTCATGATTATTAAACACATAATTAACCAAATTTATATGTCTCAATGGGGTTTCATATTACAGTTTTGGGTGCTTATCACACTACCCCCAAACAGTACTTTGTTTGTCCTCAAGCAAAGAAGAGACATTAAAACAGATAAGTGGCCAAAAATGTTTAGTCCTAACAAATTCTCGTTTCGCAGAGTGCGGTTGCATTGACCATATGCAACAAGGCCTTAAACCACTAGGAATTCCCTAGTGGACGAGTTATAGCCTCGTGAGAGTTTTACAGAGAAGATACTCATAAACTTGATTTATACTACAACGACTCAGTGACAAAAACTCGTTTCCTAAATTAATCTTAGATATCCATACATCTCCTTAGCAGGGAACGAGGATTGATTTCTTTGAAACTCAAGTTAATATGCATTCAATAATTAAAACATCTACATATGATCATGTATACAGTGATTTTACATTGAAATGTACTAGCAGGGCCGTTTCTGGATCCTTTGGAGAGCGTACCTAAATGGGTTCTCACAGGGTATGTGTCGAAACAAAAATTCACTCAAAATTTTACCACTTGGGTTTTGTTAACTCCAGTGTGCAGTGGGCACACGTTTTCTCACATCTCAATGACAGTCAGAGGAGTCGAGGTCGATCAATCACGTCTACTACTTATTATCACACCTTCCTACTCCTAATTGAGCTAGAGGTCTTTATTAGGTATTGTGGGGCTTAGGTGATGGTGTAGAAGAAAATGGAAATAGATAATCAAAATTTACGAGTATGAGAGAATAGGGTCTTCAAGATATTTACACTAGAGAAATCCTTGTTTTCTTTCATGCTTCTAACTGAGTTTCCTGACCCTGCTCTTAAGCCTCTGGATACTGATGATGATGATTTTTTTTTTTTTACATGGCTTAAGAACATGATTCTATTTTTCTTTCCTGAAGCAAGTAACTGACTTTTCTTTGGGGCAAGTCTTTCTCTTTATTTTTCTATGTTTCATCCTATTTCTCATACTCATCATTCAGGTAGGTTTATTTTATTTTGGGTTAATAGATGGGTAAGGAATTTTTGGTGAAAATGAAAAGTTTGATGAAAGGTTCAGTCAATTGACTAGCGGTAAAAATTTTAACAGGTATAAATTTTTGGCTATGTCGATCCAAAGATGGCCTAAATTCTCGCCTAGGGTTCGAATGGTGATCAAGTAAGTAGACGCATGATTTTCTCTATTCGGAAAAACTACTCCTCTGTGTCATCACACACATATCACTCATGTCGAGGCTTTTGGTTAGATTCTCACAGGTATTTATAGTTTAAGTAACTAACCGTTGGTTCCAGAAACTTACTGCTATGTACAATCAATGATACTCAGTGCATGAATGTTTATGAAAAGATGTATAAACTATTGCATACGTATTATCTTAAGTTTCTTAAAAACAAATCCTAATTCGGATACTAATGTGAGATTTCTAGACAATTTTCATCATTGAAAAGGAAACAAGACTTGTCACTAAGTACAATTATTAACAAGAAAATAAAAACTATATACATGCTACAATTTGCCTAATTTTTGCTACATGTTAAAAGCACCTCCAAACAGAATGATGCTTAGTCCTCGAAGCATCAACAGATAAAGAAAGAAAGTACCTGAGAAGCCTGAGCAAAAGTAGAGATGGATTGCTAGAACACAAATGTTGGATAACATAATATATTATACAGAAATAAACAAAGGGAAACAGTAGCACACGAAACAGAACTAGTTACAGGTAGATATATGTACAATGGCCTACTCAAAGTTACCACCCAGTAGGACTTGTTGGTCTTGCGTCCTCTTTAAGGAAATGCATTTCCTTAGCATCGCGCCAAAAAATAATAGTCTGCCAAATTTCGGCCCATTCTTTTTCTCCAGAGTTGTTCAAATGCTTCATCATTTTGTCATCATCTGGGTAACAACGAATACGCCTCAGGTACCGAGCGGGACGTCGCCATTGCCGAAACCTCAATGAGCGGATGATCTTGTTGGCCGGGCACATAGAATCAACCTTAACCCAGTCATGAAATGTAGCTGAAAACTGCGGGAAATGTGTCCTCATAATTCGGCAAGCGGTTACTGGTAACAGAATATACTGATCCCGAACAGTGCGAGCTCGTTTCAGATTAGAGATAACACAACCTAAGATATCAAAAAGTATATGACCTTGAGCCAGTGCATTGAATACTACGCAGGCAGCCTAATTGGCAGTAGAAAAGTGTCAATCGCCCATGATGTTCAAGAGTACAAACAACATCGCAGTCCCCATGTTCATGGTCATGCTTGCTAAAGGAATGGTGATGTCGCGCCATGGGACAGGTCCAGCTCCTACTTGTTGAATCTCAAGACCAGCACCGTAAGTTTCACGAAAAATAGGCCAATGAAAGGTACGACCCGAATTCTGAGAGAAGTAACGCCATGATGCTTGGGGTTCATGATGTGGAAGATCCAAAGTTAGGGCAAGTTGTGGTTCAGAAAAAATATGTCGTGTGCCACCAACTAGGATTGTGAAACCGTCTAAGTAGAAACCATGCACATGGTTGAATGCTGGTGTGTCTTCCATATTAGCATAAAAGTATGCAGCCAAACTTGGAGAATAAGTTTGGTCAGGTTGAAGAATGAGGGAAGACCACCCGATGTTAGTGATGTAGTCACGAAAAAGATGGCCATAAGTACTGGAATCCAGCATGGCCTGAAAGGATTGCTCATGGATGAGTTTCGGAGGTGTTGTGTTTGATGAAGATGTTACGTTCGATAAAGATGCCATGATGGACGAATTGGAATGATTGGGAAGGATATGAGAAGAAATATGTCCAAGAAAATTTGACTGGATGGATGAATGAGTATGCAAGAAGATAAAACCGCCTGTAAGCAAGTTTAACAGAACACGTTAACATTGGTAATATCACAACTATAAATACGACAATCATAGTAGGCAGTTCTTACAAAAGAAGACAACAAATTTAGATTAATGATAGTATACGACGAAAAACGAAATAATATGCGAGATTATTTATTTATTGGTTTTTTTTTAGAAGAAAATCACAGATCAAGAGGATAACTATGGAGGCGGAGATCGTGCACAAGACTGTTTAGTTCATCAATTTGTTGGCTTAGCTGCAGTTGAATGTCGCCTTGGTTGACAGAGAGTGTAGATTGATTTTCCATTAGGAGATCGTGATTTTGTAAGGACTGAGAATGAGTTTCCAAGATGTCCTCCTATTCAACATTGTAAATTGCTTGACGTTCTTGGAAATCCAAAAGAGAGTTGATGAGGATTTCCTGACGTGCGTGTAGTTCCCTCATTCCTTGATGAAGAAAATGGATGCCTTCCATGGGATTAAAAATGTTCTGCATGGCATTTTCATCGAAGAAATGATCCGAGTTTGAGCTTGGGTCATTTTGTTCATCGGACAGAATATCTGGAGTCCAATAACCACCGACACAGTCTTTGTGAAGTACAGTAACAACCACTCTTCGAAGAGGGATTTCTGGAGAGCCTGCTGGATAATCCCAACGCAACATAATTTGCGTGACTAAAGTAGGCAGAGGTGATAACCATTTTGTGGGCCTAGTGATCGCGTTCCAGAGGTGGTGGATTATGCAAAAATCATCTCTTTGATTCTGCATAATCCAAAGTAGGTGGAGTTGCTGCTTGGTAACTTCAGATTGATGTGCCGTACCCACCATATTGTGTCCCAACCAGTGGAGCACAGTTTGTTGATTCTGTTTCAAAGAGCGTTGAAGAACAACGTGATTTTTATTGCCGACTTCGCCATAAGATATGGTGGCCCGTAGTAAATGTTTGACGGAAGGAAATGTGGATTCTGAAAGATGGAACTCCAAGTTATTCATTGGAATTTGAAGGATGTCGGAGATAATTTCCCTAGTCAATTCAAATCGCTGTCCATAGGCATGGAAATAGAATTTTCCATTTTCAGGTCCGCTAAATTGGTAGAACATCAAGACCAAATCTCTTGAATAAGCTGCTTCTGCATGATATAGAAAAGGCAGCCATCCTCGACGTACAATTTCGGTGTCATAAAAAGGAGAAAATCGACCCCCATCAAAAAGTTTTAGGTAGTTTTTCTCGGGTGCTATCTTTCTTGGTTGAGCCATTTGGAAGGATAAGTGATGGAAGGATAGTGAAGAATGTGTGGGAAGAACTGGCTGAAAAGAAGAGATTTATAGCCAATATATGAGTCTGTACGAATCAATATGCCATGCACAGTTAGGTCCAGAATTAAAATCAGAAAGCACAAGTGAACCATTTAATGTTGCGGTACATAAGTATGTACATCAACAATGGGTATCCATAGTACGTCTTGTCATGTCAGATTTCCAAAAACAATTAAAGAGGTGGTCAAATGTGTGAAAACACGGAGGAAGGTTTCACATGCTAGTTAGACCTACAGTTATTTCCTGAATTGATGATCATACCTCAATAATGGAAATGGATAGATAAACCGAACGGCTTGCGCGACAAGTGTTAGGCGTTCCGTGTAGCGTGCGCACGTTCTGAAGAACCCAATGAGTTAAGATTAAATAATCTTTGTGAGTTATGAATTTTTCTTCTTCTTTTTTTTTTTTTTTTTTTTTTTTTTTTTTTTTTTGGTTTGTATAATTTTTCTATGGTATGAAAACCTAAAAAATACAACTAATACACACGAAGATTAAATAGTGAACTTCTCCATTTAATTCGTTAACCGTACAAATGTTTGAGACTTATTTAACACACCACACTAATGTACAAAACGACAAAGGGAAATAGATAAAGAGATTACATAGATTTAGACATTCTGGATGATGTTATGGATGATTTATAGTATCACCACAATAAAAACTGTGATCAGGATTACTGTGAAAGCGCCATCACGTTGCTCCTTGTTGAATTTTTCGATCGGATCCATTATGTTGGAGAAGATGAAAAGTAGTGAAGGGGAATTTGTGGAGAGTGAGAGAATGGAATGAGTGAATGTTGAAGAGGAGTGTCGGAATTTATAGGCGAAAATCTGACCGTTTTTAGATATCTGACCGTTGGTGGATATCTGACCGTTTTTAGATATCTGACCGTTGGAGCCTATTAATAATTCCGATGATGATAATATGTACATCAGTCCATTGGGCCGAAAGAATAGGCCCAGTGCATAAAGGAACAACTAATATATTAGGAAATAAATTCTCATTTAAACCGTTTGGAGATACAAAATTATAAGAAATCAAATGATATATCGTTTTACATCATTAGGAAAATAAAAATGCAGTACATAAGGGAAATAAATGACATAGTCATTTCTAAACCAAAGAAATTAAACAGCTACTGGGAATCCTCGGGGTTAGCAGAAGATGAACCAGGATGTCGACGACGACGAGTACTGCGAACTCCTGGTTGAGATAACTGTTCCTGAATGGTTGCCAAAGACCGAATCACCTAGTCCTGAAACTGTTGCTGATTAGCCATCATCATGCGCTGGAAACGGCCTTGACGATCACGTAATTCCTGCTGAAATTGATCCTGGCGGACAAACATGCTACGCATGCCCGAGTTCAAGTGCCTCAAGGCTTCCATGGGAGTGCTAATTCGGCGCATGGTTTGCTCATTAAAACAGTTTGGCGGTGAAAGGGGAGGAGGAGGCACGTTATCACGCTCAAGATCATCTCTCGCTATAGTTTCCCAGTGATCCATGACACAAGTCTCGAAAATCGCAATTTTTTTGAAATACCTTGTTTGAATTAATGGACTAGCTGACTGGAACCCTAAATTAAGCATAAGCTGAGTAACAAGTACAACAAGAGGAGCTGACCTGTTTGACGCAGTCGTAAGAAAATGGCCCAGGAAATGGACCATACAGAAAGTGCTCTTCCTCTCCTGGAGGATCCACAGCAGGTGCAAGAATGTCTTGTTCACGTCAGACGTCTTTGAAGTTCCAATGACGTTGTAAGCCAGCCACTGAGTGATGACTAGTTGGTTTTGTCTGAGCGAGTACTGGTACACGCAGTTCGAGCCATTATTGTACTCTCCCTCGAGAAGCGTGTCAAACATTAAGTCCATCATAGTCGGATACTCTGATAACAACAGGGTCGGACTATCTGAGTTTATCGGAATCTGTGTTGTATTCTATATTAACTCCAGCGTGAGTTCACGTTCCATCCCATCCGTCGTAATCCAAAATTCATCACCCCGGAAACCGCCATTGTTGTAAAACTTTAAAACTAAATCTTCCGAGTAATTAGCCGGCACTTTGTGCAACAGATGCTCCCACTCTCTACTTGCAATTTCTTCATCGAAAAAGGGATGAAACATGCCCAAATCGAATAGATTTTTAAAATTCCTCTCAACTGTGATTCGTCGACGTGCTGCCATAGAGAGGTCTAGCTGTTTTTCTGAGGGTGGAAATTGGTTGGAGTGATGGAGGAGATGGTTCTGGAGCAAGGGGGTTTGAATTAGTGGAGTTGTGCCCGCGTGCGCTGGTGAAATGTAGGCCTGGAGTGCCGCGTGCGCGAGGGAGTTTTATGGGGGACCAAGATCCGGATTTTGGGGGGGACGAAATGTGAGGGGCTGACGCGTGGGATGCCCCGCGTGTGGGTTTTTGTGACCGGACACGTGATTTTGGGTCAGGTCCAATTTTTGGCCCAAGCCCATATGATTTCCATAAATTCCCTTTACGTCCCGAAATGTCCCGAATTTTCAAACATGGAATTTCGATTCGTTTTAACTCCAAAATGAACGGATGAGATATCAAAACGATCGGTATTAAAAATGTCATCCACTAGAATATGACAAAATCACATTCAAACCTATTTATTTTTATTTGGGGGGGATGAATCTTGTAAAAACATAACGCATAACCCCCATATATATATATATATATATATATATATATATATATATATATATATATATATATATATATATATATATATATATTATATATATATTTAATTTATTTATTTATTTACAAATGTACAAGTCAAGAGGAACGTGTCAACAACACCGGGTCAAAAAAAACAAAACACCACAAACGCCTTTAACTCAAGCAACTTTCATGTCGCAAGGGGCTTAACCCAATCCAGCCAGACTGTGGCTTAACCTTTATGTTTTGGGGGACTAGGGTTCAGGACGGTACCATCCCTGACCAATGTGCAATGGTCTAGTAATAATATTACCCTTAGTACACATGGTATAGCCTCAAACCGCCCCGAAATACGGTCACATTGAAAACTGCTCGGGGTTGGCCTGGTGGAATCCATTGCCTGTACGAACGAGGTACTGTCCGATGTTGCATATCACGACTCTCTTTGGGCACCATGCGAAGTGCTAAGGGAAAGAAAAAAAAAATGAGTATATACATGGTGAGTTGTTTAACGTCAGATCCTCAAGACGAATGTGAGTCTTTTAACGTCAGATCCTCAAGACGAATGTGAGTCTTTTAATGTCAGATCCTCAAGACGAATGTGAGTCTTTTAACGTCAGATCCTCAAGACGAATCCCAACCTGTGGGAGCAACGGGGCGATGACGAAGTTTATCCTGTTGAGCTGGTGTCAGACAATAATATACTTATACCGGCTCGTATCGGATAGTAATTCAAGACCTGGACAGAAAGGTATTTGACAATTCATACACCACCCCCATCCTTTTCACACGTCGCTTTCGAGCAAAAGTACTACGACCATTACCTATTCGAGATGGGTGAGATTTACACCAAATGATGAGCTGAAGTTCGCGAGGAAGAGAATAGAAAAGGGAAGAGAAGGAAGGAGTAGAAATTTTTGGTACCCATTGTTTACCAGAAGGCACGTTTGCTCGATTAACAGAAGACATTTATACTCAGTTCTGAAGTAGAGTTTTTTTGTGGACTAAGGTTCCGGCGCTTGCAACCACACACTCTAGGGATTTTTAGAAAAGAAAATAGAAGAGGGCCCAACTACCCCAAATGGCGTACTTTCCCTGTTTATATCACATGGAAGGAAGTACACCAGTGAATCTATTAGTCTGTGTAGACTGGATCTTTGAGAAGAGTCTCTTCGACATCTGGAGAGCGCAACTCATGATAATGTTTAACTCATTGGCCATTTACTTGAAATTCGGTATCATCGTTTAAATTTTTAAAAGATATAGCCCCATAAGGGGTGAGAGCACTAACAATGAAAGGACCAGACCATCGAGTTTTTAATTTTCCTGGAAAAATGTGTAATCTTGAATTATACAACAAAACTTTTTGACCAACTTTGAAATCTTTTCTCAATATGTGCTTGTCATGCACTTTTTTCATGTTAGCTTTATAGGACTTCAAGAGATCATAGGCATCACTCCAAATTTCCTCAAGCTCATTTAACTGCAATTTTCTCTTTGCGCCTGCCGCATTAGTATTATAATTGAGGCTTTTGATGGCCCATAGAACACGGTGCTCAAGTTCAATAGGCAGATGACAAGGTTTTCCAAAAACGAGGCGATAAGGAGACATCCCTATAGGTATCTTAAAAGATGTTCTGTATGCCCACAAGACATCAGGTAATCGTAGAGACCAGTCTTTTCTAGATGGATGAACAGTTTTCTCCAAAATGGATTTAATCTCTCTATTAGAGACTTCTACTTGGCCACTGGTTTGAGGATGATACGGGGTTGCCACTTTGTGCGTGACTCCATATTTCTTTACTAATGATTTAAAAATTTTATTACAGAAATGTTTTCCCCCGTCACTAATTATAGCTTTTGGAACGCCAAATTGAGAGAAAATATTTTCCTTTACGAACAAAACGACCGTTTTATGATCATTAGTACGACATGCCAATGCCTCAATCCATTTTGACACGTAGTCAACTGCTACCAGTATGTATAGGAAGCCATAAGAATTTGGAAAGGGACCCATGAAGTCGATGCCCCATACATCAAAGATTTCCACAATTAAAATGGGATTTAAGGACATCATATTGCGTTGAGTAATGCGTCCTAACTGCTAGCAGCGGTGGCATGCTTTGCAATGCTCATATGCATCTCTAAACAATGTTGGCCAATAAAATCCACATTGTAGAAACTTGGCTGCAGTTTTCTTACCACTAAAATGACTACCACAAGATTGTTCATGGAAGAAGGATAACACGTCATTGTGTTCCCAGTCGGGAATGCAAAGGCGGATTAGTTGGTCGGAACAATACTTGAAGAGGTAGGGATCATCCCAGAAATAAAATTTCACAATGGATAAGAACTTTTTTCGGTCATTACGAGACCAAGATGAAGGGACTTCCTCGGTAACTAAGTAATTTACTATGTCAGCGTACCAAGGGGACGAAAAAATGGAGTACAAGTGTTCATCCAGAAAGGAATCACAGATAGGTTCAGTATCAATATCAACATCACTGACAAGCCTTGATAAATGGTCTGCAACCACATTTTTGCAACCTTTTTTATCTCTAATTTCTAGAGTAAATTCTTGCAGAAGGAGGATCCATCGGATCAACCTCTGTTTTGCATCTTTTTTCGCTAATAGGTAACGAAGCGCCGCATGGTCAGTGTAGACAATTGTAGAAGAACCCACAAGATAAGGTCGAAACTTATCCAAGGCATAAACAACGGCGAGAAATTCTTTTTCAGTGGTGGTATAGTTACGTTGAGCTTCATTAAGGGTTTTACTCGCGTAGTAAATGACAATTGGCTTATCGTCACGGCGTTGCCCTAGTACAGCTCCAATAGCATAGTCACTCGCGTCACACATTAATTCAAAAGGTTTAGACCAATCTGGTGGTTGAATTATGGGAGCGGTAGTTAAGGCAGATTTTAAAGTCTCAAAAGCTTGTTTGCAATTGAAAGTGAAGTTAAAAGCGGCATCTTTAAGCAGGAGATTGGTTAAAGGTCGAGCAACCTTTGAGAAATCTTGAATAAACCTCCTATAGAAACCTACGAGTCCTAAAAATGCGCGAATGTCGCGAACTGTTTTTGGTGTAGGAAGTGAAGCAATTTTTTCAATCTTAGCTGTATCGACTTCGATTCCATTATTTGAAACGATATGTCCTAAAACTATTTCTTTTGTAACCATAAAATGACATTTTTCCCAATTAAGAACAAGGTTTTTCTCTTCACAACGTGTAAAGACCTTTTCAAGATTGGACAGACAGCTATCGAAAGAATCTCCATATAGTGAGAAGTCGTTCATGAATACTTCCATAAAACGTTCAACCATATCACTGAAAATATGAAGCATGTAGCGTTGAAAAGTATCAGGTGCATTGCAAAGGCCGAAAGGCATTCGTTTATATGCAAATATACCAAATGGACAGATGAACGTGGTCTTTTCTTGATCAGCAGGGTCTATGACTATCTGAAAATAACCTGAATAACCATCAAGAAAACAGTAATATGCATGACCGGCTAAGCGTTCGAGCATCTGATCGATGAATGGAAGTGGAAAGTGATCCTTACGAGTGACTGCATTAAGTTTGCGATAATCAATGCATATTCGCCATTTCACTGGAATACGAGCGGAAATGCATTCATCTTTATCATTTTGCACAACTGTAATGCCAGATTTCTTGGGAACCACGTGTACTGGACTTACCCAAACACTATCAGAGATAGGGTAAATAATACCCGCATCAAGTAATTTTAAAACTTCCTCTCGTACCACATCTTTCATGGTAGGTTTTAGACGACGCTGCGGTTCACGCAACGTCTTAGCATTTTCTTCAAGGTGTATGCGATGGGTGCACACCGTAGGGTTAATACCTTTAATGTCATCGAGGGACCATCCTATAGCAGAATGATATTGTTGAAGGACATTAATTAAACGAGATTCCTGATCGTCAGTCAATTGTGAAGAAATGATAACTAGGTGACGACCATCTGGATCAAGATGAACGTATTTTAATTCCGAAGGAAGAGATTTTAAGTCAGGGGTGGGTGGAGTGGGTATTAAAGATTCTTGAGGAAAGTCGTCTTCCATGGAGTAAACAAATTGATATTCATTCAAGGCACTGGACAGCACGGTCGTAGGGTCAATTAGTGGTATTGACTCTAAAAACTCGTTCACTTCTTGTGTATAATCATCGTCCTCAAATTCAGAATCGTTAAAGGAAAGAAATTGGTATACTTCATCTTCAGGAAAAGAGTTTGTTAAATACTCATGTGCAAAGCTGTCAACCCTGTTCACCTCGCCATCAACTTCAGGCTCTGGAATTTATTTCATCAGCTTTAACACATTTACCTCGACCGAAAGATTTCAGAAGGACATGGTCATGGAACCATCCCTACAGTTAATAAGAGCATTTGCAGTTGCTAGGAACGGACGTCCTAAGATGATAGGTATGGAATCACATGCAACTTCTGTATCCAAATAACAAAGTCCACAGGATAGTAAAAGTCTTGGACTTTTACAAGGACGTTTTCCATAATTCCTTTTGGATACTTAATGGAACGATTGGCTAACTGTAGAGTCATGGTGGTAGGTTTCAGCTCATGAAGACCTAGTTGTTTAAATAAGTAATATGGAAGTAAGTTCACACTAGCTCCTAGGTCTAGTAGTGCAAAGAGTCAGATATTTGTCACCTAAGGTGCACTGCGGGCTGCTGGGTCTACCAGGGTTCTTGTATTTGACTATACCATTGTGTTCGGTGATGGATGTAAACTGTTCGGTGAGGAATGCTTGTTAAGGAACATTAGTTCTCTTTTTTGTGGTGCACATATCTTTCAGAAATTTTGCATGTTTTGGCAATAGCTTTAAGGCATCGAGAAAAGGTAAGTTGATTGTCAAATTCTGAAAAGTTTATCGAATTTCATCAAAATTCTCATCAGGTTTATTCTTTGCCAAACGAGCAGGAAACGGTGCCTTAGGTCGGAATTTGGCAAAGGGGTCCACTTGCTTGTTTCCTAAATTCTGAGATGTTGACTTTGTTGGATCTGGTGAATCCCCCATAGGTTCACTATTGGAAATAGATTCATTGGACCCTTCAGATTCCTTTGGTTGATCATCTGGCATTCGTATTTGATTGTCCACAGTTTTTCCAGATCGAGGAGTAGTGATTGCATGCACCTCACCTTGGTTGGGAGTACTTGTACCAGGTGCATTGGTGAGTTCAAAGGCAGTGTTTGCTGGCTTAGGGTTTGGAACTGCTTGTCCAAGAAACACGCCTTTCTGACTCTTTTCTTGCACCAATTGTTGAAGTGATTGTTGGATAGACGTTAAAATTTGAGATTGTTGGTTCATGTAAGCTAAGAACGTCTCGCTTGTCCTATCCGTAACGAGTGGCGCAGGTTGTGCAACAGGTACCAATTCACGATTATTGCTGAGAAGTTGTTGATTATAGGTGGGATTTGGATTGGCTTGAACCAGGCTGCGGTTGGTTTGATAGGTAGCATCGGAATTATTTTGAAATTGATTTTGACTTTGTTGGTATTGCTGATTATTGCCTTGGCGGTATGGAATAAAGTTGTTGGGTGGTCGCCCCTATCTGTTGGTTATTTTGGCGTCAAGCGAAATTCGGATGCTGTCTCCAAGGTGCATTAGGAATGTTGAATGCACATGCCTCCTCCGATTGTTGAGTAGGGGAAGCATATAACAAGGGACAATACACATCAGGATGGTCAGGACTAAGACAAAGAACACATGGGGTTGTGTCAATGTTCATGACCTGTTTTGGTAGTTGATCGTTTACTTGAATGGCAAGGGCATCTACTTTTTTAGTTAGGGATTCTATCAAATTTTTTAATTCGGGATCTGGTTTTACCTCAAAAATAGATGTAGCTTTTGGAACAGTATCCTTTGATGACCTAGACGACTCAGTGTTACCCCAGTGTGTACCTTTTTTCACTTATTTTTCAAGAAAAGTATATGCTTCAGTAGCTCCTTTGTCCATGAAGCAACCGCCGTTCATTAAATCAAGAGTTTCTTTTTTATGATCAGAAAGTCCATTAAAAAAAACGAACAAGGATAGCTTTGTCTAGTTGGTGATGAAGACATTCTAAAAGAAGATCAGTAAAACGACTCCATGCTTCCGTAAAAGATTCATGAGGATTTTGACAAAAGAATTGAATGTTCTGAAGCATTTCAGTTGTTTTCTTCTGAGTGTAAAATTGAAGCATGAAAGCTTGAACAAGTTTATTCCATGTGTCGATGGATTGTGGTTGTTGTCCTGCTAGCCAAATTGACGCTTTCTCCGCTAAAGTGAATGGAAACAGCCGAAGCAAGAGTTGTTCCTTAGAGACGGCTGGATGGTGAAATGTCGTGGCCACTTGTTGAATCCTACGGAGGTGATTGTATGGTTTCTCATGATCTAAACCATGATAAACAGGTAACAATCCAAAAACATTAGGCGGGATCCTAAAATCGCCGTTAATATCCTCGAGTTTGATACAGGAAGATGGTCCTTCCTGTAATGCATAGAAGTCCAAAAGGGGCTTCTCAGCTGGTGGATTTTCGTCAGCCATAAAGAATGAAGTGAAAGGGGACAAGGGATCTTGATTAATAGATGAAGAACTTTGTGGAGGTGAGAATGTACGTAAATGCTTATCGTATTTTCTCCTACGATAAGTATGTTCAAATTCTTTAGTAGAACCAGACCTTAATCTCATGCAAGCATAAAATTAGATCTAATTGAGAGAAGGAATTTATTATTACTTGAATTTATGATAATCTTGAAGTATTAAAGTTGAATAACGTAGGCCTGAGCCGCTGCTAACGTAGCAGTAAAGCTAGGAATACGTGTACATAAACCAACAGCTAGGCACAAGAAAGATATATGAGGGAGGATTTCCGTGCAAGCACGGTTCTAATTAAGTAACCTCAATCTTTCAAGTTTCTAGACACCGTTGGCATATGATTAAGATTTATAGAATTAAAGGTTATGCAAGGTCTTAATTAAGAAATTGTTGTTGTTGTTGTTGTTTTTTTTTTTTTTTTTATGATTTATGCAAGGGTGAAAGTACAAACATGCAAATACGATCTACTTATACAATACTAGATGCAGGAGCCTGTGAAGATACTCTACTCATGCGTATAGCAATACGAATTGGCAGGGATGTATCATCGATAAATACTTCTATATGTACAGGCAAATATACATCCGTAATACGTATATGTACGCTAATTTGTAAATATATATTACGTAGACAGATATCTACAGTTACTGGCAAATTTGAATCACTCATACGTATCTAGATACAGTAGCATGCGAAGATACTATACGTACACAAATATATACGAGTAGGCAAAGACGTAAACTAAACATGCAACGTATTATACAGTAACTAAAATACGACTCGTATATTGCATAATAATTCGATTTCGTCCATACTCATTGAGATTGCAGGTGTCATATAAAGAGCAGCTTCACCCCGTAGGGTTTAGTAACAACTTACCCAACTCAGATTTTAACCCTTGTTGGAATGTTCTCCTCTTTCATGACAAAATCGACTTATTAAACAACATAGAGTGCTTGTACGTAGATAAATACTAAACATGCAACAACAACTACTTATACGTATAGATAGAGATAACCATGCAAAACAGTACCATTTGTATGTATATATACATTAATATGCAATTCATACCCACTTAATCGCATATATATATTCACAGACGTGTTTACATGGTTCATACATATTGCTAGCTTAATACGTACATAATAATCCATAAACTAGTACATAATAACTACATACATGGCATTCATGCAAAAAAATAAAAAATAACCAAAATTTGGAACTTGTAGCGTCCCGCTAGTCCGCCAAAGAAATGAAACAGACGTTTCAATCCGTCGACGTAATTAATCCCAGAAGATATTCGAATTTTATGTCACAGTTCCAGAGAGTTAGGCCTGGATATGGATCGGGATTTATCAAGATGCCGGAGGTAGAACAGAGCGACAAAGAGAAAATACACTCGCTGGACGCTGGTTACACTCCGCGGACGCGAAGTCCAAGATCACAGCGACGCAGCGTGTCGATTATGCCACAATGAGTTCAAATTTTCACAGAAACCTTAGAATCTTGTGTAGTTTATTTTCCCGGTACTAACGTTTTGTTCCTGGAAGTACCACAAAAATTCTGTTAGCGAACAGGTCTTTTGCGAGACAAAATACGACAAAAACGTAAGAAGAGAACGAAAAATGAAAGAAGGATGAGAGTGGGGGTTCCCCTTGTAGCAACTTCCAATCTGTAGCACAAGTCTTTGGTCTTTAGAATGGTAGCGGCGCCATTTTAATATTTGCCTTTTTGCTATGTTAGAGATTTGAATCTCTTCTTTAGCGAAGGTGCGAATTCAAAGATTGTCCTTACTCACGATCTTCGTGTTCATATAGTTGGAGTAAGGATTCGAACCAACCTAAATTCTATGACCACTTACAACTTGTTTTTTTACTCTTTAGGGAACTAATGAGTAATAAGTTTAGCTAAGAGATTTCTTTAATACTAAATACATATACTTGGTTTCTTTTAAATGCACAAAATAAACAAACTTAAGTTACGTAACATGCAACTAAGACACAATAAAATTTTACTAAAACAAAAGTGGAGAGTTAATTTTTCTCATGTGAAGATAACTTTTGTTATTTGATTTTAGTAAGTTCAATTTTATCTTTCTAGACTCATAGACAACTCCTAATAATAAAAAACTCGATTCCTAACATATATGACTCATCTCTAAGCTCATACGTACTAGCATGTGGAACCAAGGCAATGACTTATCTCTAAGCTCATCACTTGATCCCTAACTAGACTCTACACCAACTATCATTTTGGGATAGGATGTAGGTCTAGTTGTTCTTCCTAAACAACTTACCAAACCAAATAACAAGAATTTTCCCTCACATGAGTATTATTAACTCCCCACAAATGGGAGGTTTAGCTCATGGTCCTTGGGCTAAAAATGACTAATATAGAATGTAAAATAGAGGGAGAGAGAACAAAGAGAAGAAAAACTATCTATAAAACTCACTTGCATTTAGATTTTTTTCCAAGAGGAACACAAGGTTTCCTCCATTAAAACTATTACAAGCTTTTGTTTCAAAACTAAAAACTAAAAAAAATCCAATGCTAAGGAACTAAAATAATACATGGTAAAGGAAAGGAAGTCAAGGGAGTAAATGGAGTGTCCCCTTGTTTTTTTGTTTTCTTCTCCATTTTGAGAGAAATCTCATTTCCTCCCAATGAAAAACACCAAACCACATTTACTTCATTTTTATCCACCACATTAAAACAAAGTGACACTTTGCATTTTTTTTCACTATTAACACCTAATCTAATTTATTACATACAAGGTGTCAACTTTGCACCAATAATTTGGCATTTTTGTCTTGACATGCTCCATAATTGATGACTCATCAAATCTTGTGGGCTCGCATAGTGGGTCCACGTGCAGTCTAGTGGCGGTCCGGTCTTTTGGCAATTTTACAACTTTCCGCCTATGCGTAGAGTCCATCGCCGATTTGTTAAAGCGACTCATTTGTTGCATTCGGAGTCCTGGTTCAAGAGGTAGGAGCTTCGGAAGTTTGATGCTTCAGTGCGAATTTGGAAGAATTCATATATACGTCGTTCCCCGTGTTTTAATTAGGGCTGGAAATGGAGCGGGTTCGGGTCGGATCAGACTATATCCATGCCCAGATCCATTTTTTCAATACAAAACCAGATCCGGATCCATGACCCGAATGGATCCAAAATGGCATACCATATCCGAACCATTTCGTAAATGGGATAATCGGATCCGACCCCGAGTGTAACCACAAGTTTTCAATCACCCAATCACCCACGGTCTACAAACAAGAGAGATCTATTATTATTTGGAAGATATATTAACAAAATTTTATATTTTGGATTCGGATCTAGGAGGATCCGAACCGTTTAGAGTAAAACCATATTTGAATCCGAATTAAAAATGGATAATCCATATCCGACCCATTTTCTTATTCGGACTCATTATTAAGATCCAAACCCGTTGAAATGGATTTGGATCGGGTCGGATTCGGGTCAAAACCCGCACCATTTCCAGCCCTAGTTTTAATGCAGGTTTAACCAATATTTTCATATTTACTGCGAATACCTGCAAAAGTACGAAGATATACTTATTTCATGATTATTAAATACATAATTAACCAAATTTATATGTCTCAACGGAATTTCATATTATAGTTTTGAGTGTTTATCAACCATAAGTCAATCATTTAATTGCATGAATCAGTGCGAGGAAGGCATTTCTCTCCCCCGCTCTCTTAAAGTTGCGTGATTTCTCTTGATCATGACAGTGCCACTTTTAGGAAAAATAGATAAAGAAATAATTTCACATCATCATTGCTTACTTTGTGAGCGCTGAGCTGCTTATGATATCAATGAAAAAGTGGTAACGACGGATTAGTGCTTACTTTATGTTCTAGTGTGTATCGAATAGAAGATTGCGAATAAGTGTGCGGGTGCTAGAATATAATATCAAAAATAAAGATTGCACGCCCACCCAATATTAATTTTAATTCTTTCTCTATTACTTCTTGTTATATTATTCTAATATTTTGTCATATTAAAATTGTTTATCCTAATAGATTCATATAATCCTGCTAAGTTTTTAGGTTACATATTATTATTATTTCCGATAAACCGTACTTTATAGTCATGAATTACGAGAATTACAGTAAGCAAACAAGCCAATCAAAGCAAATTCAGAATAAGTTTGTGGACATACCACTATTTGCTGTCCACAAGACTTCGTGTCCTGATTGGTGGAGAGACTGCCCAGGAAAACTGTTTTGCTGCCCAAAAAACCTGTTTATCTGGCCCACAAAGTGGTTGGACCAATGAGAAGCTGTTGTTTGTGGACAAGTCTGTCCACAAATTCGCTCTCAAGCAGATTACATAGAACAAATAATATAACAAGTACGTACATTAAAAGTAAACCCATGTAAAGTTCTCCTAACAACATCACCTCAGCTCCAATCCGCCACAACAAGCATAGGATGTTTTACCTGTATCCACCTTACTACAACCACCACTCTCACTCTTTCAATGTGCAAATCTCCAACCCACATCTTGCGAAACAAAGACTCCAAAAGTCAAAAACCAACACATGAAGGTTTGCCAGATTAACGCCTCACCCAAGCCAGGCCCTGAGCAGGTGTCATGTGGGCGACCGCACAGGGCCCCCAATATATAAGGCCCAAAAAAATAGTTTTAGTGGAAAGGCTTATTTCACAAATCAAAAACCCAAACTCATGAAAAATCCAAAAAACTGAAAATTTCACAGTAAACAGTCGATTCTCTCTTTCCTCATTAATTATGTTTATAAAAAAAAAATAACAATAGATATAATAGATGGGGAGATCTTCTCAATGACTAAATCTCTCTCTTCCTAATTAATAACGTTTTCTTTTGAAAAATCACTCCAATTAATTGCTTGAGTTGTCCTCAATTACTCAAATACAAAAAGAATTAGTAAAAAAAAAAACCCCTCAGTCACCTTATGACCATCTAGTATCCTCTCATTTTCAATAATTTCTTTTTTGATAATTGTGGATTTGTATTAATTTTCACTTCGATCAATCTCAATTACTTATCACCTAAATTTTGATTATTTTTCAAGTAAGTTAGAAATTAAAATCAATTTTTCCTTTTCTTAAATATTATTTTAATAACTCAATTTAATTCCAAAGTAATCTAGTCTAATATTATTCACCTAACTTGATTTCTTGAATCGACATAATTGTTTTCCTAATGCATTCATAGCTTATAGAATTTTGTTGATTGTTCCCATTACTGTCGCATATGCAAAAAGAAGTTTTTTAAAATTAAAATTATTGAAATCATACCTTAGATCGACTATGTCGCAAGAAAGTCTAAATGGGCTAGCGTTAATATCTATTGAAAATGAATTTTTAAATAAAATTAACTTTGAAAGCTTCATTGATGATTTTGCAGCCAAAAATGCGAGAAGGGAAATATTTCGATGGTCCAATTTATGTTTATAGAAGACTGGAAGAGGCCGTTTGCACAGGGCCATTGAAAACTCAGGGACGGCCCTGGCCTCACCAAGTGCATTGCCACGGGAAATGGTGGCCTGATATTAATTCTTGCATTGTCAAGGTATCGATACACCGGGCGATACACCGGGCGTTAGGAGAGGAGGAAACAAAAACATTAGATTTGAACAATAAAGGATGAAGGGGATAACTCAGCAAACACATCCAAGACACAACATGATTCCATATATACCATAATTTTTTGAGGATTCAAACTCTTGAGAATCAACTTCAAACCACTGTAAACAACTCTAGATCTGAAACACCAAAAATCAAAATCCATTACAACCATATAAGAGATCCAAAATAAGAAGAGTTGTGTGAGCAATACCCTTAACTAATCTCTCATTAAACTGTAAGAATCATGGATCTTGGACATTAAACTAAAGAACATCAAAGAAAAGGAGAAAATGAGAAAATGAGGATTTTTTTTCCTTTTCTTCTTCGTCTTCATTGCTCACCTTCGACCCTCTATTTGAGCAACCGATCGATGATTTCTTAATTACATACTTACATATGTGACTTTAACTTCTTTTTGTGGGTTCATATAGTTTAAATGGACATGTGAAGTTTTAATCGCTAGTTGAGTTCCTCACATTTAGTGAGATTTTTTAATTTTGTTTTCTTCTTTGACTAAATCGAAAATGACGGAGAGAAACTTAGGCTGTGTTTGTTTACACAGTTGAAGATGGAAAAGAAAGAAAAAGTCTAATGTGGTTCACCTTTTCCATGAGTTTAGTATGTTTGTTTGCTATGGAAAAGAAATTTGGTTTTTTCTTGAAAAAACTAAACTATGGAAAATAAAGGGTTTTCGAAATAAAGTTTAATAAAAAAATATGTAGTTTTCTATTCATTTTCTTTCTTAAGTTTTGGTCTCACAAACAATAGATTCCATTCCTAAGTTTTCCTTTCCTTTTCCGAAGTAAACAAATAGATGCATCAAAAAGAAAAACCCATTACGTTCCTCTTTTTTTTTTCCTATTCCATAGTGGACGCTCACGGGTTTTCCTTTCCCTTTCCTCAAGCTTAAGCTTTTGAGTAATGGCGTGGTTACTTCATTCCTGTTCCCTATAGTTGCATTTGCTTCTTCATCTAAGGCATTCAATGGCTGGGTGGGAGATTAAAGCCTTGGTATCAATTGGTGATTTGGGATGCGGCCTGTAGTTTGATGCTTTGCTAGCCGTATGTGGCTGTGATTATATGAGGACCTCCCTCATTGCTTTTCCCTCTCACAGGAGGAGTGTGGCGATCCTAATATCATGTTTTCCGCGCTTAAAATTTTCAAGTAAATATATATATTCGTGAAGCCCCAAATGGCAAGTAACTACAAGGTTGTGTGAGGGAGGCCTTCACACCTACGCTCCAATACCAAACCTAAACAACACAAGCAACCGAAGCTAACAACCATTCTTTGCAAATTTACTATAAATACTTCTTTCTTAACAGGAGCAAGTTCCTGTCAACAAACAGTATCCAGTCACTCAGTAGTGAGTCCCAAACTCCTAATGCACCATTTGAGTGCCAAGCTCCCAATGCACCATTATGTCTTTAGATAAAAGCATATATTTAGTAGTAAGGGACTACTGAACCGTACTAAATATACATCTAGGAAAAATAACTGAGCGGTCCTGGTAATTTTCCACAGTGATGCCCTCTGTTGCGTCCACCCTATCAAAGAAATTAAAAGTTAAAACCATTTGAATAAGTGAGCTTTAAAGGATGCATAAACTGATAAACCGGTTAAATGTAGCAAATAGTAATTTATAAATCAATCCCTAGCATTTCCATGGGTGTGTGAATGAGCAATTCCATTAATAATTTGATGAGGGATACGATTATTCATTCATAATACCGCTGCAAAGAGTGGGTCTGCAACGTATCTTATTAGTTCAAAGACCAACAGAAATCAGGATTACGGACAAGGTAAGAATTAAGTGAGTGATCATAACCTGATAACTTCAGAGA
The DNA here is from genome assembly GCF_015680905.1 of Coptis chinensis. Taxonomy (NCBI): domain Eukaryota; kingdom Viridiplantae; phylum Streptophyta; class Magnoliopsida; order Ranunculales; family Ranunculaceae; genus Coptis; species Coptis chinensis. The sequence goes on along the minus strand of NC_141456.1, from coordinate 16,732,447 downwards.
CCATGTCTCTAGATATTAATTATTGAATGGTTAGCAAACACATTAACAAGATATAAGACTCGCTATGCAGACGCATTTAACATGAACATACACTATCTACTTTCTTATCCAACTCCAGACCTAGAGACAGTGAACACAAGTCCTTTGCAAAATATTGTATGGTAATCAATTTGGAATACTATGACTGCTTAATTGTTTTTGATTACCTAAGATGAAAGGTATGAGCTCAAATCGTCTCTTGTAATGCACAGCCAATCCCAAATTAGAGTGGAAATGAGATCAAGAATTCCATGAACTCATAATATGAAAGAATGAAAGATACATATCTGAAATACAATGTGGCATATTAGTACTTTATTAAACCACATATTGATTTAAAAAAAAGAAATAATCTATGTAGTTCCATAATCCTATTGTTTGCAACTTTGCAATTAACTATGACTTCTTCAACTTGTTAGACCACAGCACTGCACAAGCACATCCACTACTTAGGTCCAACTTCTATGGACAAAATTATGACTGGTAGTGCTCAGTATCAAGCATCTTCCAGACTAATTAAGCTATCCTACAACCGTTATTGCTACTAAAGTTGCCTTTACTTGAATAGTTGAATTGATGGCATAATTAGGTCTAATATACATAAAAATATATAAGTACATAATTGATAAGTTTTAAAGAAGTTCGCAGTCAAATGTTATTGCTCTCACAATTGTTTATGCCACCAATTGCTATTTGGCGAAGTACTAAGTTAAAGCCAGAGCCTAAAAGTGCTAGGACTTACAGTAAACTATTTTTTCTTCATAAAATTGGCTTTATGTTCTCTAATTCTTATAAGTACTAAGGACTTCTCAATATTGATTTAACTAATGATAAAAAACTTTGAGAAAATAAATTGATAAATATTTAAAAGAGTGGAACACATAAGACTGGATCTACGTACTCTGGAGGGACAATGACTGCTAATTGCAATGTTGGCCCTGATGTCAGCAGCAGTTTCGTTAAGTCGAACTGGGAGAAAGCCATGCTCATTTTTTTGACAGACTTGGCCACAGACTTCGCACACATTTTCAAGCTCACTGCATGTATGACATAACTCTGTCTCTCCAATACAACCGCATACAGCTAACCACTTAACAACACAAAACGGCTGTTTACAGATCATACAATCCCTGTCCCAATTTCCTTTTTTCTGCATAATAAAAACATAAGCAAAGAGAGAAACGATTACACTTTGAAGGACTAACATTAAGAAGATCATATGAAGAACCAAAATAAAAAACGTGGACATATTGAGACATAGGTTGCTATGGGGTCTTAGGCAGTAGTCATGTATATCTCATCCTTGAAGTCTGAAATCATGACATGGAGGGAATAATTTTCAATTATTATTAATCATGAAAGAATCTTTGATTCGCTTGTTCCTTGTGTTTGATGGGTGAAAACGCACAATAAGAAGAGGAATTTATGGTTGTTTTAAGTTTACAGAAAGATGAAAAACACGAGAGTTAGAGAAGTAATAAACGTTCTTCCAGAAAACAGACGGAAACAGAGCCAAAGAGAAATAATGTAACTACTTACCAACCGAGCCCTGTTGGGGCCGAAGCACGACCGGCAAATATTTGATCTGAAATTGAAATCGAAATTGGCAGGTATTGTGCTCATCCTCCAAATTTAACTTTTTTAGCTTGCTCTCGTTCTTCCAATTAGATTTTAGCCTTTAGACTGCCAAGAAAAAAAATAGTTAGAGCCACCATCAGTGACAATTCGGGCCCCCAACGCACTGGGCTTAGCTATAAGCCTCATTTCTATCCCAGCAATTGTTAAAATCAAAACAATTTTTTGAAATTATAGAAAAGTTTACCCGTCCCAATTTTTTGAATAAAACAAAATAAATAAATTACTTTATATATGTAAGAAAATTGGTAAGAAAATCCGGACGTGCTAATTTTTTTTATACCCATACCAATTTAGAACTACTAAACTATATCCGTACCAAGTTATTGGACGGGCTAAATCTTTTTATACCCATACCAATTTATAACTACTAAACTATACCCGTACCAAGTTAAAATTAGAAATTTGGTGAATCCGCGTTGAAACATTTCAACTCACTTTTTGGCAATTTTGTATTGCTTAATTTGATGATGTGTCACATCCAATTTGACAATTGCGTTGATGATGCTCTATAATAGCATTTCTAGGTGGAGGCATCAAGTGTCAATCTGCCTCTACCATTAATTTCGACAAAAACCATTTCTAGGTGGAGGCAAATATGGAGGCATCAAGTGTCTAATCACATCTGTGGAGGCAAATTTGGTATTTCAAATGCGAATGTGACACGGTACTCTCACTGTCGCGCGACACGACAAAGTGTCGTGTGTATGTGTGTGTGTTTATTTTTTACTTTTTCAACATTATGGGTGACATTTCAAGTGTCGCATGACATTGGGAGTGTTGTGTAGAGTTTTATTTTTGGGCAACTCTCGCCACTTTTTTAGACGAAACAAAATTTTAATAATTTCAAAAATAATTTGGGACCCACTGTTAACAAAAAAAAATATTTAAAATAAAAATGGATCTCATTATTAACTAGATTTGTTTCTACCATCTAGAGTTGGTCATTGTTTACGGATGGTTGCCTCAAATTTTGCCTCAAACATGACACTTGATGCCTCAACCACCTAAAGATGCTCTAAGAGCAAGTCCAATGGAGGGCTACTAAACCCTTGCCGCATGGGATTTTTAGGATTTTTACCTTGTCGGCCAAATATGGCAGGGCAAAACCTTGAATTTCATTCCAATCGCCCTTTTATGTTTTGAAGTGCTAAATAATACAAACGGCACAGTTTCTGTCGTCCATCGAAATTTAACACACGGACGATAGAAACTATGTCGTCCCTCCCGAAACTTATTATGGCAACTGCTAGACAAGGGCACAAATTTGGCTGGGTTTATCACACTAGCCAAATTTAGGACCCTTTTAGCAGTCCCATTGGAATGACATTTTGGTATTTGAGATGTTATATGACCCTTTAGCAGCCCATATATCACTCAATTAGACTTGCTCTAAGAGAGTACTAAGATTTTATATGTTTAGTAACAACCTAGGTTCAACACCTTGTGGGAGTTAGTTCAACTCCTGCTAGAAAGTTGGGCGCAGGGGTGGGACCCAACCTGGCCACACAAGGAATTAGCGGGTTGGATTGGGTTGATCATAAACGGGTTCAAGTCATACACTTGTTAACCCACTACACTTCGTCTTCTATTAACTACTAGAACTAGAATAATTGTTGTCTATGCTCATGCTTGTATATATATGCAATATAACCATGCTATTATTTTAACTACCAGACACATGATAAAAACATTTTTCGATATATAAGTAGAAGAATTTAATTAAACGAATTTGTGGGGAGTGGTGTAGCTTTTTCAATAATGGAAAGAATTTAATATGTAGAAGAATTTAATATAACAAATTTGAGTTTATTTTTCGAATTTGTGGGGGAGTGTTGGTTGCAAAATTACATCCAGCATAGAGCAAATCTAGTATTAAATTAAATCAAGAAATGGGCCTCATTTTTGGTTCTAGTATGGTTATGTGTAAACACCCTCCCATCGTCCCATGCCACAAAACCTTCGTGTTTTATACATCTTATCAAATAACTTCCCGTTTTTTTTTTAAGTTGGAGAGAAAATCACGATCTATTTTATTTTCCCGATTTTTTTTGCTTTCTTTTGTACCCTTTTGGATAAAGTGCTAGATTCATCGCCATTTCAACCAAAAATAATATTGATTCAGCTTCGATAGCACAATTCAACATGGAAATTGAAGGAATAAGGTTCGACAATGAGGAAATAAGGTTCGACGATAAAAAAATCATGTTCCTCAATGAAGAAACAAAGTTTCATGATGAATAAATAAGATTGTACAACAAAAAATTTATTACTCCCTCAATTGTTGTTAATCATAAGTGGCTTTGTATTTTTTATCCTCTTCTTCTATTTTATGTTCCCGTTACTACGTAAATTTGTTTTTGCATAACAATTTTCCACTATGCAAATTTAACTTTACATAATGATTTTTCTATGCGAATTTATTTTTACATAGTTAATTTTAAAACAGAAAACAGTGATCGATTTCTCTATGAAAGTTATTTTTACGCATAGTGATTTTTTATTTTTTCTATTCATCTGCTTCTTATTCTATTATGAAAAAATAAGTTCCCGTCATTATGTAAATTTGTTTTTGCATAAAAGTTTACTATGCAGATTTATTTTTTCATAGTGATTTTTTCTACAAATCCAATCACTATATAATAAATTTGTTTTTTTCATATAAATTTCACTATGCAAAGTTATTTTTACATACTGTTTTTATATGAAAATTTATTTCACACATGATTTTTCTGCAAAAGAATTTCGCTATGCATAATTGTTTTTTCACACAAATTTGGAATTCTGTTTTATTTTTTTGAGATAAGAAATTTTGCATCTCGAAATCACTATCGGAACATTTTTTCCGAATGATATTATCTTCAAATTGTTAAAAAACCGGATCTACAAACTTTCCCGTCAGATCTACCACTTCTGTCCTTTTTTTTGGGCATGAAATGAATCATGTTGAAGTTATTTCTATGCAAACAGAAAAACCAGAGTTCTCACGTTGAAAAGGAAGGAAGATAGTAATGGGGGTATTTCTGTCTTTATGATGCTTTTTGTGAAAACCTGATTTGGAGGATGTTTTATGGAACGGGCAGGGAGATTTATCCTAAAAGCTGTAAATTAAATATAAGATTTAAGTCACAGTTAGACATCCTTTGACACCCTCACACCCATACCAAAGGGCCCCATACCAAAACGTGGACTTGCACAAGTGTATGTTATTTTGTACAAATTGAGACAACCGGTCCTTCGGTTCATAGCTAAAAGCTCCTAACACCTTATAAAAATCGATCTGCAATCTCGCAGCACTGGTGCCACATCTATAGTGACTTTTAATAGTGTTCTCAGAGATATAAGCATAGACATGGCTGCTCCTAGATCTCAAACAATTTCATTACAAAACCATATCAATGAAATAACATATAAACGAAAGAAAAACAAAACAAAAGTACGTGAACGTACCTCAACCAAAAGACTAGGATGTTCCTTGATTACTTGATTTAACACAGGTAGTCAAGACTCACAGTACTTATATATATAGGCAAGTCGGGAAATTTGGAACTATATTGGAACTGGAATTGTAATTATATTTGGAATGGAATTAGAAAGCATGTCTGGAAGTATAGTAATGACTTGGAAGTATAGTAACTCCTAAAATTTCTAAGAGCACCTTTAAGAGTGATATCAACCTAACATCAAACACCAAATTTTCAAGAATTTGGTGTTTTTTCAATTTTAGGAGAGTGACATGTTGATGAAAACACCAAAAAATAACCAAAGCTAGCACCAAATCGCCCAATATTTGGTGTTAGCTTTGGTGCTGTATCAAATCTCTCACGCGGTTTTTCTAACACCGCATGGGATTGGGCTTCTAAGTGGGCTTCTATGGCGCGGTTTTGCCAAAACTGCGTGAGAGATTGGGAAAGAAAATAAAGAATAAAGTTGATGTGCGAGACATTGCACGGTTTTCTCAAAACCGCGTGGGCTTGGGCTTTTAAGATGGGTTTCATTGGCGCGGTTTTGGGAAAACCGCGTGGGCTATATGGTGCGGTTTATTCAAAACCGCGTCATTTGATTATAAAGTTGCTTGGTGTTTTTTTGGTTCAAAATTTTAGTGTTTTTTTGGTAGCTCTCCTAAAGATGCTCTAATACCTGTTACTCTGTTAGTGGCAAATGGGCACCTAGGCCCAATAGAGTAATATATATATATATATATATATATATATATATATATATATATATATATATATATATATATATATATATAAAATTCATTCTCTCTCCTCACCATATCACTCCATTTTGCACCCCGAGCAATATGATTGGCTGCTACAAAATTGGATAGAATAATAATTAGTGACACCTCCCCAGATTTGTTTAAATCTCTCTAATCTATTCTTATATTATTATGACCTCCCTAAATTCTAATTTTATAAACAAATAATAATGAAAAAAAGCAAAACAAAATAACCAAAAAAAACCTAAACCAACAAATCCAACGCCAAATATAGAAACCTTTGAAAAAAAAACAAAAAAAAAAACTCACGAAGCCCTTTCTTTTTACAACGATCACCATTAAACATCTAGTCTGATTCAGTTTCGGATGATAACAGTGAGTCATTGGTGGAATCTGAGGAAGACAAGGAAGAGAGTGAAGAAGCAGGCTCAGAAGAAGAAGAGGGAATGACATGGGATGGATTCTTTGGATAAGGCTAGCAGAGAAGACAAGGAGAAAGGTGATGAGTCGACGGTGAGGAGGAGAGACAAATGAAGAAAGTTGAAAGCTTATGGAAAGTCACGATCCCGATAAGAGGGATCCCAAGAGGGCTTAAGAGGTAAAATGTCATTAGTCTGCTTCATCCTTATATAATCTGTCATATTCTAGGCCGGCGTAATGGTGGTAATCTATCCGGTACATTGTTTTAACCCTACTTGCGGTTGTACCTAATTCTTAAGATAGAAGACAAAGCAATCTTCACTTTTAAACCAAACAAGCAGAGATTTGTGGACCAACTATCTCACCATAAAACCCTGTTTGAGCAAGCACAACCAAAGCCTTTGGCTTACTATAGGAAATTAGGAACTAGCGAGGGGAGAAATAGAACGGTGAGGAGCTCCAAGTGGCATTTGAGTAGTTTAATATACAATAGTTCTTGATCTTTCAAATAACACCTAATCTTTGGTTTGATTTGAGAGAATAAACTTTTGGAGGTCTTTCTATTCATTTTCGGTGGTTTTGAGTTGAGGGAATAACTTTCTGAAATCTTTATGGTCGTTGGATGGACGAATATTTTGTTGTGGAAGAATTCTTTCTCCTAATCATAAGTTATCTCAATTAATCTAATTCATAGTTTTCTTCAGTTCAAGTATCTAGATATTATTTATCTTTTACCCAAAATGAAACAAGACAGAGATGTCCACCTTTAAGAAGCATATCTAAAGTCTAAACAATTCCATAAAACGAAAAACTGGACAAGGCGTTTCAACTTTCACATGAAAAAAATGAATAAAGCAAGGACCGAATAACACAAACAGGACAATTAGAAAAATAATATTAATATATCCCAAAAAGCAGGAGCTAACATGAACTATAATGCTATACAAGACATTACATGCTGCAAAATACAATAAGCTTACTTCATTGCCCCAAACACAGGGTGAAGCATATTGCTGGTATTTGTTTGAGTGACAATCAAAGCTCTTCATTTGAGTAAGATTGGGCTCGGTATTGGCAAAACCTGGAAAGCCATATGAACGCTTCATCTTAAGGGTGGATGGGTGATCCCCATGTCAGATCTCAAGTTAAGTGCACCTCCATTTTGATGAGGAACTCTGGCTAAACAATACACAGTCAGATGTGAGCATTTTCTGGAGCTTGCAATGGACACGGACAAAGAAAGACCTAGCATCCAATCAATCCAACTATTCTACACAATCAATGTCCACAGAGGTTTTAATTGGTGAAGTACTGAAATTAACGATGGGTTAATTTCTGTTCTTCACTTCTTCCCCACAAACCTTTATTTCTATCCCTTGAACGCCGACTTCTTCTGGAAAACCTGAATAACTAAAAGGAAGTTCTTTGCTCATTAAAAAAAATGATTCAATCGTTTCTCTCGCATTTTTCATGTCATCGACTTGCCAAAGATCTTGCACTCGGCAAAGCCAAAGAGGAAAATTTTGTATACTCTCCATATTGTATGCAACTTGCATTGAGTTTGTTAGCAAATGGTGCTAAGGATTCGACCTTAACAAAATTGCTCAGTTGTTTAGAAGTTAAAAGTTTGCAAGATCTGAATTCAGTTGCTAAAGAACAGGTTGACATGTTCACCGGATCGATGAAGGAGGACCGCTTTTATCCTTTGTTAGTGGTGTTTGGGTTGATCAGTCTCTTGGTTTGAATCCAACCTTCAAAACCCCCATAGCAGAAAATATTTACCAAGGGAAGGCTGAAGCTGTGGATTTCCAAGCATCCAATCAATCCAACCTTTGGAGATCACTTTTTGACTTTACTTCTTCAATACTTCAATTCCATACTCTAGCGGTAAACTTTGGAAGTTAGTGTTATTCAACTACTTACCGTTGTTGTTGTTCATCATGATTGGGCAATACAGTAAAAGGGGTTTGTAAGAATATTTATGTGTATCAACTACTTTACTATGTTCAATCTTTAAGGTTTTACAGATTCATCGTCTCTTTAATCTTGGACTAATTGTATAACCATCTGTTAGTGCGCAATTTAATTACTTTGATATTCGATTCTTCATGCATAGTTTTTCATTGGTGGCTCTTTTGTGGTAGGTTCTTCTTTTTTAGATGATATCAATTGGACATGGCAAGGGGATGACATGATTTAGTGAACAAAAGTAGATTTGATAGAGGATATTCTTTGGTTTGTCAATTATAATTTGATGAACCCACCGCAAAATTTTTGTGCAGACTTCTTTTCTAGCGTGGATCGTACATATTCCAAACTAAGGTAATTATTTAAGGTTGGTATATTTGCATTTGATATCGACATAATTTTGCGATATGATTTTTTTTCCCCACTTGCTTTGATAAACAAGAATGGTTACTGTATCATGGTCATTCCAATCTAGAACTTCTAATTAGCAGGTATGTACTGATCATTGTAGAATTTTATGATCATTGAGATCATTTTTAGCTTTAATATTTGTATAGTTTTTTTTCTTTGATTTTTTCCCATTAGCACTACTTACTGTGATTATGCCAAGTCTTAATAGATTTTTCATGTTTGACAACTTTCGTTGATCAAGAGGGTTACATTCTAACAAGGATAATCGTTATACAAGTTGTGGAGTTCCTGGTGGCCTTTGTAGGGATTCAAGACACGGTGCATAAGTATGCTGCTTGCCAAAAGCGACAGAATGGTCCTGTCTCTGTGACCATAAAGCCCTTTGCAACGTTTCAGGTGGCACTTTAGGCATTGACAAGCACAAAGAGATGCTAAGAAGTTAATAGAGCTACTGAAATGAATGAACTACACAGTCCAACATACGACATTGGTACATAGAGACATGCATAATAGTAGTAGTTTGCATAGGTTTCAGAAGATGTATGTACATATCAACAAGACTCAATTGCCTTCAAAAGTTTCAATCTGTAATCTGTATCAATAGTCAATATTTCATATGCATAATACTGAATGAGGCTAAGAAGTTACTTCTATTCTTAATTGGTCAGAAGCACCCATAACTTGACAAATTGTCCTCTACATGTTACTATTTTATATTGCAGTCTCAACACCTTCTGCTTTTAGTTTAGTATATACACAAGGCACAGGCAATACGTAAAATTTAAAGGACCAAAATGAAAACTTTTAAAATAGCAGGCCTGGCCATAAATCTTTTGGAATGATGACCTCCAAAGTGCTGTTGAAATGGGTTTTTTTTTTTTTTTTTTTTAATATTTTTTTATACAAATTTAGTAGTAGCATACAACAATCGAGTAGGTGGTATAATGAAGTTATTAAAATGTCTCTGCAATCGCATAAGGTTGAATTTGTTGCAGTGGTGGTAACTAAAGCCAGACTATAAGAGTCATGCGATAGATATTACACCAAATGTACTAGCAACCTGTTAGATATATCTATTTTATTTTATTTTTGTTGATGTAGCTTTTTAATTGGAAGTCTGAAACGGACAGGCATGCTTAAAAATACAACAGACATCTAAACCTAATATATTAGAGCTTATCATGCATATGGTTTATTTTAATATTTGGAATTTTTTATTTCTTATGTGTAACCGCTAGAACTTAAAACAATTTATGTTGAATTTTAGTATTTTACCAAAAAGTGGAGCAAGGTTGTCAATACGGCTTCAACTGAGGTAAATATATTTGTTTTTCAGTTTTTTTTCGTACTAATAAAATGTTTGAATTGATTTATGTTTTAACCACAGTTATATTGCCTTCTTATTCTTTGATTGAAACCACTCTCATTGTTTTTATTAAATAGCATTCAGCCAAATATGCTCTGAACACAACCACTTCATGAAAAGGATATGATTCGTATGCAAACAATATTATTAGTGATTTATAATTCTGACAAGTGTTTGATTTTATGAACGATATGTTTGGTTGCATGAGATAGTTTTCATTGGTTAGAAAATTCCTTTTGAATTATTAACTTCTTTGTAAGAATACTCCCCTAAATTCTCCCTGCAATTCACTTTCGGTGAATTTATCAATACAATCATTACCATGTTCAACTAATAATTTAGCGGCTATATAATCCTTCCGTGAAGGCATCAATACATCATATTCAACTTTTCGAAAGCATCAAATTACCTTTTAGGCTTGCATTGAATGATTATTATAGAAGAAACCGAGTATAGATTGAAATTGAATTGGGATGGAAAAAATTTACTTTCTAATTACTCTGACATATGCATTACTTATGGATAATTCAAATTGATTTGCAGTTTAGTTTTTCATTTGGCAACCGAAATTCATTTGTTTCTTCCCAAGCACTTAATTGTTAGCTTTTATGTTTCAGATTGTAGCAATAATTCAGAACACAATCTCAACTATCCAACATCATTTACAGCTATCTAAGATATAATCAAATACGTACTAAAGACCATCGACACGTCAAAAGAGTTATATATATATATATATATATATATATAGTATTCATCATGAGCTTGACTTGAATAGGGCATAATATTCATAGGAAATATATATATTTTTTTCTTCATTCTTTCTTTTTTGCCATTATGGTACATTAGTAGGTATTAAACTTTTTATATGGTAGTCTTTGCTTGAACTTTGGCTAGCTTTAACAGGGATTTACTCTAAGGGTGTCCATGTCAATTTTTACTCACGAAAATTCAGGAGGAAAATAATAAATATTACAATAAATCAGGGGAAGTCGCCTTCTCAATTCCCTATTTTTCTTTAGCTTTGAATATATTTCTTTTGCTTTTCATTACATGCAACACTTACATGACTATATCACTGTAACACTGTTAATGGTTAGATCTTTCTCAATCTTCATTTTTAGTTAAAATCTTATTACTTCAGTTTATATTTGGTAAGTTCAGCAATTGCTCTTACATAACCTATGTCCTCTATGTAATTTTCATAATTGGGTTGAGATTGAAATTTTGATCACGTGAATTTTATTGGTGAGATAAACTGAATCTTGGAGACATCTCATTCAATAGGATTGCTTAACAAATGGCTGCATTTTCTTATTCTTAGTTGTTTTAGTTTACACGTGTGTTTGAATTCACTATATTTCTCCACATGCCACAACTGAAGCTAGCATCAATGTCTGAAAAATTAAGATAAAAAAACAAATAATGTTTTTCCTTTCTTTATTTCCTCTTAAAACAAAGTAAATAAGTGCAATGTTGTGTTTATATAGTTTTGTTTTGTTGAGGTTCTTAGTCTATATATTGTTGTCGTGAATTAGCCGAGTAATACTTTTCTTAACTTTGTTATATTAAAGTAGAACTTTAGCTCAATATATGGAAGAACACTTGAGTATGGAAACACATCTCAAAGGATGGTGGTTCGAATCCATGAAGGTACTGTGCATGGTAGTCAACTTTTTTTGGGGGCTAATAGCTATCCAACTTGATTTTTTTTTTGAGGTAATAAGATAGTCAAGCCTTGGAGAACAAGATCAATTCGACACAACTTTAAACCATTTATTACATGTTCTCCTTTCTCATGAGTCGTTACAAAGATTTGTTTGATTTAAGTTTTGAGCTTATTTTATTTCCTGCCTCTTATGAACACTACAGAAGGATCAATAGAAGTTGGTATTACACACCACCTTAGATAATTAAAGAGAAATTATAAATTAGATGCAAATGCATTGAACTAATCTCAAAGAACAATTAACAGGAAATCGGACACTGGATGCAATTGCAATGAACTAACTTCAAAGAATAATTAACGTGAAATCGGAAATTGGATGCAACTGCTTTGAATTAACCTCAAAGAGTAATTATTAAAAAAAAAAAAAAAAAACTCAAAGAGTAATTAACGGAAAATAAAAAACTGAATGTAAATGCATTGAACTAATCTCAAAGAATAATTAACAGAAAATAAAAAATTGAATGCAAATGAACTAACCTCAAAGAATAATTAACATAAAATAAAAAATTGAATGCAAATAGATCGAACTAACTTTAAAGAATAATTAACGGGAAATTGGAAAATGGATGCAACCGCTTTGAATTAACCTCAAAAAGTAATTAACGGAAAATAAAAAACTGAATGTAAATGCATTGAACTAATCTCAAAGAATAATTAACAGAAAATCAAAAACTGAATGCAAATGAACTAACCTCAAAGAACAATTAACGGAAAATTGAAAATTGAATGCAAATGCATCAAACTAACCTCAAAGAATAATTAACGGGAAATTGGAAACTGGATGCAACGCTTTGAATTAACCTCAAAGAGTAATTAACGGAAATTGAAAACTGAATGCAAATGCATCGAACTAACCTCAAAGAACAATTAACAAGAAATCAAAAATTGAATGCAAACGCATCGAACTAACCTCAAAGAACAATTAACGGGAACATCGAACTAACCTCAAAAAACAATTAACGAGAAAAAAAAAACTAGATGAAAATGTATGGAACTAACCTCAAAAAATAATTAATGGAAAAGCGGAAATTGGATGCAACAACATTTAACTAATCTCAAAGAATAATTTAGCTTAAATCGAAACCGAGAATAATGATAACCCGGAATTGTGGGTTTTAACAAAACAAGCCCGACCACATTGAATGAGTTTAAAAAAATCAATTCAACTTTGGAAAATATATTATTTTCTTAACTAAAATTTGGAAATTTAAATCATTCGCTATCAAGGACAACGAAAAATATGGGACACATTGAATATTTCAAAAACAAATTCATTTTGATTAAAATTTGAATCATTAAAATATTTTGATCAAAAATGCTACTACGGTGGGCACTGAGGTGCCTTTAATGCTTAAACCGAAGGTAAAAATTTTGATTTTGATTTCACCTTATCAATATAGCTTAGGTGATCATTATGTGTTTTAATTTCCTTTCTTATATGAGTCTATGCTATTTGTTATGGAATTACTTGACTTCATTGTCTCTTACAATATTCAAAATTTAAAAATTACTAAATGTTGCTAATTACTAATTGACTATGCTCTTACAAGTTTAAAAAAAAAAAAAAAAAAAAAAATTTAGAATTTATACACAACCTTTAAAAAAAATCGATGGTATCACATGTTGCACAAGTTTTACAGATTCTACTTCTAAATTCTAGGATTTGTTAGTGGTTCGGTCATAAATCAAATTAATTATGTTTGTTGAACTATTTTTTCATTTATTAATACTATGTTGTAGTATTTTTATTTTCATCAAAATTTGAATTATTACAATATTCTATAGTTAAAACTTTTTGGTACATAATAATTCAAAAATTATTAAAAAAAATCAAATCAATTATATCAAAAATTAATTATGTTTGTTGAGCTATTGTTTCTTTTATTAATACTATAACCCATGTAGGGTTGTAGTATTTGTCTTTTCATCTAAATTTGAATCATTACAATATTCTATAGCTAAAACTTTTTGGTACAGAATAATTCAAAAGGAATTAAAAAAAAAATCAATTTTATGAAAACGGTACCCGTTCTGAAAACGGTACCCGTTCTGTGAAGGGTGCTGATTTATGTAATTTAAATAAATAATTTAAAAATATAAATAATTCTTTTTTCATGAGTGTAAATTAGGGACAACAAATTATTGGATGTCAAAATATAATCAATTAAAAAGTGTCAATAGTTAAATTTTGCGTTCAATGACTTTTCCAATTTTGATTTGTGCATGAAAGAAAGATAGATTCTACTTTTAAATTTTAGAATTTATCAGTGGTTTGGTCATAAATCAAATTAATTATGTTTGTTGAGCTATTTTTTTTATTTTATTAATACTATATTATTATGCCTCAATGCCCTTTCTACAAATAGTTAAAACTTTTTTTATACAGAATAATTCAAAAAATATTAAAAAAAAATCAAATCAATTGTATAAAAACAATCCCCGTTTGTTGAACGGGCTCAAAAACTAGTATTAACCAATAACCGCGGTTACCAAAAGAAAAAAAAGACAAGAAAACTCTTCATCTTGGGCCGCTTCCGTTCAATTAGCATACTTTCATCCTAGGGCTTGTTTTGGGCTCGGGCTGCTTGGGTGTCCACAGTCCCCTCAAGATACTTTGGGTTCGGACTAGCAACGGCATCGGATCGGGTAAAGCCCAAACCTTTCAGGCTTTATGGGGTCCGTGCTCCACTGCTCCGTGTGACAAAGTAATTAACAGAAATCATAAAGGATACTTACGTCCAGTCAAGTGATGTCTGAAAGGCAAAAGAGAGGGAAAGAGCAAATAGCATTCACTTCCTCTTCATTCGAAAAACGAGAGCTCAACTCCTTTTCAGTTCTCATCACACCGCCTATAAATACCCAATCAGAAACAAGGAACCACCTCATTTCTCATTTCTCATTTCTCACTCTCAACTTCACTTTCTCTCTCCTCATTTCTCTCCGAAACCCTAATCCAACTCACTTCACACTTTCCACCGTTAAATCTCACTAACAAACCTTCAAACATGGAAACGGTAATCAACTTCACTTTCTCTCGTTTTAATCACTTCGAAACGTAGTTTTACTTCGATTTCTCTGTTTGATTTGTGTTTTTTTGAACAAATTTACGCAGGAAACGATGATGTTTGAATCTAATCACTGCGGAAGAAGTTTATATCCTAGATTCATGTCAGTTTCGAGTAAAGATCTGATTACTTCATCAACTGATCACGATATTGATGCGATTAAAGCAGAGAAGCGTTTAATTGATCTGATTGTTAAAGATGAGAAAGATAAGTTTGTTAATCAGTCTAAAAACTTGTTTCAAGTAATTTCTAATGAGCAAAACCTAGAAAACACTGAAACTGAAGTGATTGATCGTAGATTTGCTTTGAGACTACTGTTTCTCGCATGTCATATTGATTCAGTTGAGTGTGCTGAAGCTTTATTGGTTGGAAAGATTGGTCCGGGTGTTCAAGTGAATGAGTATGATGAGTTTGGTAAAACAGCTTTACACTGTGCTGCTGAAATGCATTCGAAACGATGCATTGATCTTTTGCTTCGATATAGTGCTCGAACTGATCTTAGATCGACTGATGATAGTGAGGAACTACCTATTGAGATGGCTTTGTCTAGCAAAAGGTATATTGATTGAATGAACTGAAACTTTAGTTTGCTTTACATGTTAGAAGTTTGTATGAATATGTAATGTGGAGTTTCATTGTGACATTTTGAATGTATTTCTTCGTTTCAGAATGATTACTTGGAGTTCAGATGAAACGATTGACGATTTATTAGTGAAATTCAGCAAAATGGTTAGATTAATCACTGTTTGGTTGATTATTAAGAGTTGGTTCCCTCATATAATAAGTTTTAAATTATACAAAACTGTTGATTTTTTGCTTTTTGTAGGATTTGAGTGCCGTAAGACTGTTGGCTGAGAACACGTATGATATAGCAGAAGTGGCGTACCTGAGCTCAATGGAAGGAGAAGTTGTCTCTTTAGCAGCTCTGCTTATGGTGGTACCAGAGAAGGTGACAGCTTCGATTATGGTTTTGAGGCCAGAGGGAGGATTGGCTTCGAAAGACATGACAACCATCTATGAATGTGCTATACGAGAAGTGTTGTGTCTTGGTCAGAAAGAGGGTTCATTTAAAGTGTCAAGAAGGAGGCTTGGATTGATGAGTAGAACTCAGAAAAGAAATTTACTGCTCATTGAGATTGAGTTGCTGCAGTTATTCGATGCTTCATTCTTGCAAAGGCCTGACCGCCGAGTCACCTCACCGCTTATTCTTGCTGCTCAGGTAAAATATAAATATACATAGGAAGGTTGTAATTATTAAAAGTCATTTTGACAATTATCTTAATGTTAGATTGTCAGAAACAAAGATTATTCTATTCATTTAACAATTAATCTGGGAATTTAGAAGTGGTAAATGACATGAGATGAGGGACACCTAACTTATTCATCTGAAGTGAAAAATGGCCTAAGGTATTATCTGAATTTTAATAATTAAGCAAAGGAGCATAAAATAATGGTACTAAGGATGAGAAGACAAATCAAACATGGCATTTTGGAGGCAAAATTATGAGGAGCAATGTGAATGTCTGGATGAGATAGTAACAGTTTGAACTATTGTTTAAGGTGTGCGATGAAGAAGTTGTAAAGCTTCTTCTCGGTACCAACATTGATGTAAATGAAACAGACAGAGAAGGAAACTCGGCACTGCATTGCTACCTCAAGCACTGCTCCAATACTAAGATTCCCAGGTTTGGTGAATTTTATGTCTCAAGTGCATTGCTATCTGAATAGCAGTTCATGGTTAAAATCTCTGTACAGGACATATTTTTTCTTATACTGTTAAGATTGTGGCGTTTGCTTAATGATAATCGTAGGATTCCATTGCTGCTTCTGAAACGTGGAGCCAATGTGAGCCAGAGAAACAAGTTGGGGCTGACCCCCCTCCACCTTGCTGCTTCCAGTGGTTATTTCCAAGCACTCCAGGTATAAGGGACTGCTCCCTCCAGTAGTCTTTTGCCCTGTACTTGGACAAGTCATACAAATATTCCAATACATTGAAATTGAAAATCAGTGTTCTGTTATCCCAAATATGTTCCAGATCCTCCTCCTAAAAGATCCAGACTGCGTTGATGCAATTTCAGAAATGAACGAAACACCCTTGTTCTTTGCGGTCAAAAACGACTTCCTAAACTGTGCTCAGCTTCTTTTGTGCAGTGGAGCAAATAAGCAGATTCTTAATCTCTGGTCTTTACTAGTTTTATTTCCTCGTTGTTTGCGTACTTGCCTATTAGTTACTTATATTCTAGGTTTTGTACAAATTCATGCTAACGGTGTCTCATTCTCACCTGCCTTATTAACAGTAAACAAAGATCGGTAGACTTGGCTAAATCTCAGGACATGCAATTCCTGCTGAACCAAGACGTCAGCTTATGTACGTTATAACTTAATCTGATGTCTATGTATGATCTCTCTGCTGCGGAATAAGATATTACTTATATAACATCGAGTAACTTCTTAGCTTTATCATAGCAGGGAGTCAACCAACACAACTGAAGCAGAGTCGCTCTTGGCTAAAAGATTACCAATCTGACTCCGATGGCGAGATGTTTCAACCCTTTCTCGATGCCAAAGTGGAAAATGTTTCTGCTGCAAAGTACTTGATTCTAACTCAAAAGTTGGATTCGCGTTTACTTGGAGAAGTAATGGATCAGTTCTATTTAGTCTTTAACTACTGTATGTTGTGATCTTTCTTGCAGATTGTCTCCTAAGGCGAAGACTGAGATCTGCAAATACTTTGAGTCTCCAAGGGGGTGTGCTAGAGGAGCTAATTGTTCGCATGGGGAAGCTGAACTAAAGCAGGGAATGCAGGGAATGCAGATATCTTGCTTTCCGACCACGGAAGAGTTGAAGCGGAAGATTTTCATCGGTGGTCTTCCCGCATCTTTTGATTCAGGTAAAATGTGCTCCAAACCTGAATACCAAAATTCTGCGTAAAATTATCTTTTCCTAATCCGCACCATATTACCATGTCGACTAGATTCCCGCACCTTAAGTTAGGGGCTATAAAGTGGATATATAGCCGATTAGCAAACAATTAATTTAAATTGAAATTGAAATGCAGCAGATGTTGTATGTGTAGGACACTAGGAAAATGTATGAAGTGCAAACTGTAAACGTCAAATTATCAACAATCATTTCTAAAACCGATTGATGGAAGATTTGCTTTGAGACTTCTGTTTCTCGCGTGTCATATTGATTCAGTTGAGTGTGCTGAAGCTTTAATGGTTGGAAAAATGGGTCCAGGTGTTCAAGTTAACGAGTTCGATGAGTTTGGGAAAACAACTTTACACTGTGCTGCTGACATGCGTTCAAATCGATGTATTGAGCTTTTGCTTCGAAATCGAGCTCGAACTGATCTTAGATCAACTGATGATAGTGAGGAACTACCTATTGAGATGGCTTTGTCTAGCAAAAGGTATGTTGATTCAATAAACTGAAACTTAACTTCGCTTTACATATTAGGAAATTGTATATATATAATGTGGAGTTTGATTGTGACATTTTAATTGTTTTTCTTCGTTTCAGAATGATTACTTGGAGTTCTGAAGAAACAATTGACGATTTGTTAGTTAAATTCAGCGAAATGGTTAGAATAATAACTGTCTGGTTGATTATTAACAGTTATTTAGTTAGGTTTTATGTTAATAAAACTTGTTTTTTGTTTTATTAGGATTTTTGGCTGAGAACACAGATGATATAGCAGAAGTAGCATATCTAAGAGCAATGGAAGGAGAACTTGTGTCCTTAGCAGCTCTGCTTATGGTTGTACCAGAGAAGGTGACAACTTCAGTTATGGGTTTGAGACCAGATGGATGTGCTATACGAGAAGCGTTTTGTCTTGGTCAGAAAGAGGGTTCCTTTAAAGCATCAAAAAGGAGGCTTGCATTGTCAAGTAGATGTCAGAAACTGCTCATTCAGATTGAGTTACTCAAGGCTTCATTCTTGCAAAGGGCAGATCGGCGGGTCATTTCACCGCTTATTCGATCTTCTCAGGTAAAATGTTAGGAACAAGTTAAGTCCTTAAAATCTTGCTATTTTCTTTAACTGAATCATTTATTTAACAATGAACTTTGTTTGGAACTATTGAGGCAGTATACCAAAAAGACATTCTTATAGAAAAATTTCAGTTCTGAATTATCTGGTCCCAATCAGGAGACCACAAAAGGGATTATATAGTTAGTTCATCACATTCTTTTAACTTAAGGTGAATAAAGTTCAACTGAACCCCATCTAGTTCGCGACAATCTAGATCTAAATTTATATATATATATAGCCTAGCAACAAAAACGAGTGCATGATAGTATAAACATTTGCTGTTTTAAATTTGACTCTTGACTGTGCTGCAGGTATTAAAGTTAAAACTGAAGGGGTTAAAGTCAAAGAAGAAATTCAAAAGAATAAGAAGCATTGAGTTGCCCGAGGTAAAAACAACAGATTAATTTAGTAGTATATTTATTTAAAGTATCAAAGTCAATTTCTGTTCAATTTGTTTAATGTAGTAGACTAGTGAATATTGTGATTGTGCTTAGCTCATGCTCATATTTTTGTTCAGGTTTTACCGTATGGGTTTGGTTTTGGAACCCATGTACAGATTGAAACAGTTAACCGAAGACATGGGGTGTCTAGATTATCTGATTGCTTGTTCAGTAAGCCTATCAAGAGCCAGACTGCTGAGCTCTACTTCTGGGAGCAGGATATAACCCTGTACATGACACATAGCCTATGGAAGAACTGTGACCTAATAGGTTGGAACCCCAATGGTTGGCTCTTATGGATGAGACAAGATACGAGCTTATTCTATTTGGACATGATGAGGTGGGAAGTGGAAGAGGTATCACCTTTGCCTCCAGAGTTGGAGGACTGTGTTCTTATTGATGACGAGTGGCGTGCCGCCTTCACGAAAGATCCGAAGGACCCCACCAACCTGACTATACTAATGGGTAGTATATTGTCAGGTGGAGAGCACAGGTTTGCTATACTCTGGCTAAAAGGGGTTGAATGGAACATTCACTACCTGTCTAACTCCTATAGGAGGGAAATCAGTGGGCCCACTTTTGACTCTGATCATGACCTAATTATTTGGGTCTCAAATGGGAACACTGTTGAAACTTTTGCTCTGGATGATAAGCATTGGACAGAATGGACAGTGGAGGAGTTTG
The DNA here is from genome assembly GCF_015680905.1 of Coptis chinensis. NCBI lineage: Eukaryota > Viridiplantae > Streptophyta > Magnoliopsida > Ranunculales > Ranunculaceae > Coptis > Coptis chinensis. The sequence continues at coordinate 16,712,433 of NC_141456.1, read as the reverse complement.
TTCAGGGTGGAGGACCAGTAAGTGTAATATATTGGAATGGGCATCTGTATTTGTACCAGGACGATGATGATCGCTTTGCGAGACCCAGAATATATGTGAAGGAAGTATTTGGTTTTAGAGTTGGGATAATCAGAAAACCTCCTGTGAACTTTTACATGGTAGAGCGCTCTCGAGGCTGGGTTAGGAGGAACGCTCAGGTTCTTGAGGAAGCCCAAGAGGAAGGGGAAGAAGAGGAGGAAGAGGAAGCCCAAGAGGAAGGGGAAGAAGACGATGAGGAACCTCTTGATGCTCTAATGTCGTTCTTGGGAGCCCTCTATTTAGATCGTGTGACGCAAATGCTGGAAGAAGAGGAAGGAATGCAAGGGGAAGCTCTTGAGAATATGGCTTTGTTCATGGGAGCCCAATTTATAGACCGGGTTTCGCAGCTGGTAGCCCCTGCCCCTGCCTCTGCCTCTCCAACGAAGATGTTATTTGCGAGTAATTCACTTCAACGACATCTGAAACTGTGCTCAATAACAGAGTGGGTTACTGAGTGGGAGAGCTTGAAGGCATGCGCAGATTGTCACTGCAAATTTGCCTTTATTCATGATGTAATACTGTATCTGCCATTAGGCATTGAGCCAGGGTATCTTTAGACCGATTTTTTATCTGTCTTCGCTTGACTATACTACAACCTGATAGTTTTTCATTTGCTTTTGTTCTTAAAGCAGTAGCTAATTATAAGTGTTTAAGTGATGGGATTCAGTTGCATTGTGATTTAGTAAGACGTGGGTTTGATACCCATCCCTTTGTTGGGACTACTATTGCTAGTATGTATGCTGAATGTGGGTGTATTGGTTTTTTGAGGAAAGCATTTGATGAATTGCCTGAACCAAATGTTGTGGCTTGGAATGCGATCGTTACGGCTTGTTTTAGGTGTGGGGATGTTAAGGGTGCTGAGGTTTTGTTTAGTGAAATGCCATTAAGGAATTTGACTTCGTGGAATGTGATGATTGCTGGGTATGAAAGGTGGGGAACTCGAGAGTGCGAAAAGAGTTTTTGGAGAGATGACTGCGAAGGATGAAGTTTCTTGGAGTACTATGATTGTTGGGTTTGCTCATAATGGGAGTTTTGATGAGGCTTTTGGGTTTTTTCGAGAATTGACTTCGGTTGGTATGAGAGCGAACGAGGTGAGCTTGACAGGGGTTCTCTCGGCATGTGCACAGCCTGGTGCGTTTGAGTTTGGGAAAGTCTTACATGGGTACATAGAGAAAGCAGGGTTGGGTCTGATTGTGTCTGTGAGTAATGCACTTTTGGATACGTATTCTAGATGCGGCAATGTTGACATGGCTCGTTCGGTCTTTAATTGGATGATGAATGATAAGAACGTTATTTCCTGGACTTCTATGATTGCGGCGTATGCAATGCATGGTTTGGGGGAGGAAGCAGTGCAACTTTTTTATGAGATGGAGTTATTGGGAATATGTCCAGATGGCATTACGTTCATTTCAGTATTGTATGCTTGTAGTCATGCAGGATTGATTGAAGAAGGAATCATTTTATTCCACAAAATGCAGGTGACATATGGGATAGAGCCGTCCATAGAGCATTATGGCTGCATGGTCGACTTATATGGTCGTGCTGGCCTATTGAGCAAAGCCTATGATTTTGTGACTGAAATGCCAATTAAACCCAACGATATAATTTGGTGAACCCTTCTCGGGGCATGTAGTATTCATGGGGATATAAAATTAGCAGAGCAGGTTAAGGAACAGCTTTCTGAGTTAGATCCTAACAATTCTGGCGATCATGTTCTGTTGTCAAACGTTTATGCTGTCGCTGGTAAATGGAGGGATGTTGCTTATGTTAGGAAGTCAATGAATGACCGCAGGATCAAGAAGTCCCCTGGATGGAGCATTATTGAAGTTGACAAGGTCATGTATAGTTTTGTCATGGGTGAAGGGTTGAATGGAGTTACACATGAGGCTAATGAAAAATTAGTGGAGATTATGTCTAGAATCAGGATTGAAGGAGGTTACATTCCTGAGGTTGGGAGTGTTCTGCATGACATAGAGGAGGAAGAAAAGGAAAATGCAGTCTCTATGCATAGCGAAAAGCTTGCAGTTGCATTTGGCATATCGAGGTTGTGCCGGGGAAGCATCATAAGAGTTGTGAAGAATTTGAGGGTTTGTAGGGATTGCCATACTGCTATGAAGCTAATCTCAGAGGTGTATAATTGGCAAATTGTCCTGAGGGATCGTAATAGGTTTCATTCTTTCCAAGACGGACATTGTTCATGCAGAGATTACTGGTGACTGATGCCTAGCCTGAATCGTCATTTGACCTCTATGGGGATGATCTCCTCTATGAGATCCCTGGAGCAGTTGGTCTCGGGAACTACAAGTAGACAAAAGGAGAGTCTATTCTACGTCTACGCAATGTCGATGTCATTTTTATCTGCCAAAAGGTCATACTTGGTAGTTAGCGAGTACAGACCAACTTGACATCTAATTGGAAGAAATAGTAAAGGAAGTGCTTGAGACCCTTTGCATGTCTGTTGTGTGCAAGTGGTAAGGCCCATAGTTGGAATACTACATGCTTACTGATCCTTGCTGCTGTTAGTATTTAAGGAGAAGTATTTAAGTAGGTCAAGGATTCCAGTTGGAACGTCAGATTCGATAACACTATTGGCAGTGCTGTCCGTTTAGTTACCTTAGCCTCTTCTCTGTTCTCAACCGTGTGCCGCTCTCTGTTGGTAAGTTGGCAAGCATAGTACCTCAATGCAAATGGTCTTGTGACATTCCTGTAGATTGTTTTAGATTTTTCTGTGTCTTTTCGTTTATTTTAATTGCATATCTGATCCATTTTTCCTCACTGTCCATAGGAATATACAGGTATGGAATGTTGTGGACAAGTCTAAGATTCATTTTGTGTATTATGTATAGTGTTCTCACGGGCGCTGAACGGCACTCCAATCTCATATGTTCTTACTTCTTAAGTATTGATGGAGCTGTGGGTTGATCGTCTTTGTCTTTCATTCCTAACAACGTGAAGGTAACTACTTCCTAATCGCTGTCTATATATATTTTGTTCATACCAATTTATGACAGCAATACATATTGAACAATGTGTCTCATGGAAAAATTGAAATACACTTTGTGTGCCCCCTTTAACTAGCTAATACTTCTGCACTATAGTAAGTGTTATATAGTTTTGAATGGACTTGGTCATCTGTGTATACCCGATTGATTTCTTCTTTATTATGTCAGGTCTGACTTGAGATAGGCTAGGATTAACTCCATTTTTGCAATTCTAGCATTTCTCTTTACAGTTTTGGCAGTGTGTAATTCAGATTGATGTTCTTAAACTTTTCTTCTTGAGCACTCAACACGAACTGTTTTGAATCGTAGTCATCACTATGTTCAAATGAGTATTCATGCATCCCAGTTCGGAAAAGATGGAATGTTCCTGGTAAGCAGGGCTTTAGGATTGTGTTGGATTATTATTATTATTATTTTTTACTTCAGAGGTTGCGGCTTTCAGTCTTCTATTTACCTAGTCACGATTTGGTATTCCAAAATATAACTCAGTGGTAGCGCGCGAAAACTATAGATAGAGAGCTTTAGGATGAGCTGCGTGGAAATGGTGAACTGAGAAGTGAATCTATTTTGAATGATCACTATCCCTCAACGAGTCAAGCTGCGCATACCCTCCATTATTAACATTATATTTTTAGTAAAACTATCCAAATTCATCGTCAACGTCACAATCACTTATCTGAACTATTTGAAGTAAGTTAATACCTTTTAGATTGATTTGATTTACTTTTAACTTTTAAAAAGTAATGTTCTGAGAAGTATTGAAAAATAGTTTTATCCATTGAGGAAAAATCAGTGTTGTGTCCACTGACTCACAGCATGAACGTTTCCATGGATGAAATAGCAACATGCTAACTTAGACAGGCTTAGAAATTTGGAGACCATGGACTATGGAGTACATCAGTCTAAAGCCTGAGAAGACCATCGTCTGATGGTTATAATGCTGCTACAGGGGCCTGGAGTGCGATCTCAGGTTTTCAAACTTGTTGTAATCAGTTTTCTTCAAAAATGGCGTACAAGAGGAAGTGGTACTAAAATATGAAGAGGGTTCTAAAAGGTGCTGTATGCATGAAAAAATATGTTCAAATAATCATGTTCTGTGTTGGAGACTTGGAGTTGGAGTGGAATGTTGGACTAGGCACGAGCCAGATCGTGTGGCAAAACATGGCCCTGACCTGGCCCATGGAACTGATTCAGGTTGATGAGTAACTTCTTTTCATCTTCTTCTGATTAAATGTAGTTGGTTGTCAAGGTTTAAGCATGAGGTGTAGTTGATTAAAATCTTCAGATTGCTTTTAATTCTTTTTAATTGTTAGTTTTGTTTCACAAAGACAGAAACTTAGAGGGTACAGAACTACAGACAGAACTATTGGGCCACGAGTCCCGACCCAAGCCCAGTAGTCGAACTTTGGCACTGTGCAAGCTAGGCAGCTAGCTTCAGGTTTTCGATTCTGTCAACCTTACCTTCTTATATGATTTGAAATTTTTTCTCTTTACGACTGATTTATGCAGTAGTTTTTGAATCTTTTCCTTCATTACAGATAAAAATTTCAGAATCATTATTTTTCTAATGTTAGGAGAAGCAACTTAGTTTTATAAGCATTTTTTTTGTGGTGTGTTTTTTTCTTTTCATAGTATGTGAATATTAATTCATTGTGAGATATTGAACTTTTCCCAACTAAGAGTAATCGGCTTTGAAAAAGTTTCGAAAAGATAGTGCTAGGCAACACCCCATTCAGAAATCAGAAGTAAGCCCTGTAGGAAATAGAAGAATGAAAATGGAGGATTAGATCAATGGTTTATTCTGTTAGAAAATATACGTAAGTTCTGGACTCTGTTGACTATAATTTTATATGATTGAAGAGGAGATTCTGACTCGCATAGTCGCATAGATGAGATTATGGCAAGAATGACGATGAGGATCGGATGATAATGGAAAAAAAAAAGCATTCTGTGCACCGAAACACTAAAGCAGTTATCATGTAAAATTGGAATGTGGTCTAGAAAAGTTAACATATCGTTCTCACCACTTTGAAGGATTTCATTTTCGTTATTAAGTTCAGGGCGAAATCTAAATAACTCAAAATCTAAATATCTGTAGAGGATGTTATGGAAATAAATTGAGTTGCTTCAGCGATAAATCATATATCTTTTGTGTAATTCCATTATTGGTTAAGTGTTCACTTGCCTGAATTACTTTTGCATCTAGAAGGCGACATATCACGAGGACAAACATCACTTTCTTTCACCTATAATAACCTTTTGCTATTAATTAAAAGTGTGTCATGATCATGCCCAGGTGTCACATTATTATTTTTGCTAAAGTGAGATGGGAATATACTGCCTTATTTCAATGGAGTTGATGTTGAGCTTTCAATTAGCTAAATAGGGTAGAACATGAGGTGGGAAAGCTAGTAACCTTTTGGAACATGCCTCCCAACCTTTTTGCAGTGTCGAGTTGTAAACTTCTCTTGTGTGCCGAACGCCCTAATAAGCATAACTCGAGTATGAATTCAAATAGGAAATAGGAGAACAAAAGTTCATAAAGTGGAGTGTAGAGTAAATAGATTGTGAAGGTACTATTGAAAATTAGACCTCTTTTTCTTTTTTGTTTCCTCGTAACCAAAAACTAAACCTATACTAAGATTCTATGTAATTTGTCCTGATTTTTTATCAATCGATGATTACATAATAGTTGAATTGGTCTAGGAATGAAAAATCCATTGAGAAATTGAAAAATCTACTAATGTTCCTAGATTTTGTTGCTTTATATATCTCGTGACAGAAAAAAAAAATAGTGTATCAAGCAAGAATACCGACCGAATTTCATAATCTGTTTGTTCATGTCCCTCAACTTATTGGTGATTATATTAAGTTTCAGTAAGCGAAATATTAATTTGTTATTTTGAATATGTGATTTTGATTGTGCTATGGAAGTCTACATAATAATTTCAGGTAAGATGTAAAGATTATAGAGTTTATAGCCCTCAAGACTCAAGACAATGACATCCATTATATTTGCATTTTTTTTCCGCATATATAATTTTCTGTTGCTAAGTTCCTACTATAAGTGTGAATTCTCCATTTTTACTCTTCCCAAAAGCATGGGATTTGCTATCAAACCTACCTAATATTGACCTATGAGTCTGTGACCACTGAAGACTCCGTGACTCACAGTCTCATATACATCTTATCTTATTCTTAAAAAGAGATATCAAAAAATATTTTGTACATGCTTCAAGTGAGAGTGAATTGGTTCGGAGGCATTTTGACTTTTGAAGCCGCACTTCACAGTGTGTATTACCATACATTCAGGTCAACTCGTAGGGTCACTAGCAACATTACAGGTGGTGATTGTGACTCCCTTCAACTTCCCATTGGAAATTCCTGTTCTCCAATTGATGGGTGCGCTTTATATGGGAAACAAACCCCTTCTTAAAGTTGATAGCAAGGTTTGTTGCTAGAAACTAATTATGTGATAATTGTTCATTATTGCCGAAAGGAAAATCAACATATTGTTGGTGTGAACTAACAAATATGTCATACTAGATAGATATTCCTTGAATATATATAGGGGAGGGATAGAGCCACTCCCAAGCCACTCCATCGATTTACAAATTGAATTAAGACCTCTGATTTTTTGTGGATATGATCTTCTCGTAATGTATAATATGCCCACAAAATTTCATCCTATTTGGATATGTCTAACCTTGCGAAAACTAGTGTTCAATTTTGAATGTTTATCTAACGGTCCAGAATTTCATAATAACATTTTGTTAGGTTAGACATATTTGAATGAGCCGAAATTTGGGGGGCATGTTACTCATGGTGGGGAGATCATATCTACAAAATATCAGCCCTTAATTCAATTGGTAGGATGAGATATAGCTTTGTACGTTTTGAGAGTGGCTCTATCCCTCCCCATATATATATATATATATATATTCTTTTCCCGCTAAAATATTCTTTGTATGATTTTAGTTGTAAGGAAAGCTGACAGATCTTCATTTTGTTTTATTTTATTATTTGTTTATTTATACAACCGTTACCATATAGGTAGTTACATGTACTTCTTAGGGTACATGAACAGATCCCTAAAAATAAATATCAGTTGGTGGCAATCTCACTATGCATTACTCTTATATTAGGTATTGTCTAAAGTAGCAACATTCTTATAAAAAGAAAGTACCACTGTCAAAATTTTCAAAATCCAATCATTTTTTTTTTCAAATTCTCAATGTATCCAACATTTTCAAAATTTTATATGTATATGCTTCCTTGTTCATATGTCACTCACCATCGGTTTGAGAATTGTGGCGGATCCTTTGCAGATCATTTCATTGGTTGTGGAGTCAGAGAGTGATGATTGTTGTTCTGGTCCAGTGTCGTATTTAGAGTTTTTGTTGACAAATGTGAATTATATATTTATCTGCTATATTACTTATTGCATTAGTGTGTTGTAGGTAAGTGTTGTAATGGATCAAATGCTTCGATTGCTGCACCATTGTGGATTGCCGATGGAAGATGTTGACTTCATTAATTCTGATGGAAAGACTATGAACAAATTACTGTTGGAGGTTGCTTTTCTCAGAAGCACTTTTGTCTAGTGATCTTGTTTTTGCGGTTATAATTATTATTGCATAAAGTAACAATGTTGTTTTTGTAAGATCTCATAGTATCATTTTGCTACTTGTGTATTTATGGTATGCTGGTATATTTTACTTGCACATTGGTTGCAAGTAATTAGGAAGCATAGAATACAGAATTTATATTTGAGGCATCTGTTAGATGGTTTTACTTTCATTGGTAGTTTGATAAATGGGGTTTTTTACCACAACTTGCATAATGCTTGCTATGTGCAGTGATTTTCCATTAAATATTGTGTTTCCTTGTCTATTGGTTGAACAGGCAAAGCCACGAATGACGCTTTTTACTGGTAGCTCACGAGTAGCTGAAAAGTTGGCTTTTGACCTGAAAGGACGTATTAAATTGGAAGACGCTGGTTTTGACTGGAAGATCCTGGGTCCTGATGTTCATGAGGTTTCTCTCTCAATGATGCTTCTAAATATAACTACCGATTCTATATCATTTTTTTTTTAATAATTTGTGATTTTTATATGACAGGCCGATTACGTTGCATGGGTTTGTGATCAAGATGCATATGCATGCAGTGGCCAGAAGTGCTCTGCACAATCAATTTTGTTCATGCATGAGGTTCGCTTGTTCATCTATTTCATACGGCCTGTTTAAGTTATTGAACTCCCAAAAGTATTACCAATTATATACTGGTTGGGTCAGTTGCTCTGCTCCATATTCTCTTCTTGAAGGCATCAATTTTTGGCGATTCTTTTAGGGTACCCTTTCTTTTATACAAGTAACTTTTGAGATAAATTGTAAAAAGACTGGTTTGTGTTTTTTTTATCTGTAACCTATATTGATATTATTAACATGCTAATACAGAATTGGGCTTCAACAGATCTTATTTCTAGAATGAAATCTCTTGCTGAGAGAAGAAAGTTGGAAGACTTAACAATTGGTCCAGTACTTACAGTAAGTGGAGGACTTAGTTTTTGTTTTTACCTCATTGACATGTTCTATAGCTGTAGACGTGATATCGGAGATCACTTACTTTAACAATCAAAAGAGCATACTACTAGTTCGGAAAAGAATACCTATATGACATCATTGTATTATAATATAATAGTAAAACAAAAATTATAGGGAGGATATTTTTTAAGATGTCAATTGATATGGTGGCTCTTCCATATAGATAGCATGGCTATGCTAAGCTACTAGAATTTTAAAAGCGTGCACATAGGATGAGACGTATATCTTCATTTCCGTTTGACACACAATTTTAAATTGTTTTCTGCTACTCTGGGTAAGCACAAGCATTTCTTTTACTTTTATCGTTCGGCTAGCTGTCATTCAGATTTTGGTTTCATTTCTTACATGCAGGTTACAACTGAGGCCATGCTAGAGCACATGAATGCCTTGCTCAAAATACCTGGATCAAAATTGCTTTTTGGGGGTGAAGCTTTAGAAAACCATTCCATTCCAAATATCTATGGTGCCATAAAACCGACAGCTGTTTATGTTCCACTTGATGAAATTCTGAAGGACAATAATTTTGAGCTTGTCACCAAAGAAATTTTTGGGCCACTTCAGGTGGAAAATTGCAGTTATTGTATTTTACTCTCGTTTCCATAAGGCCAATTGTTTGTTGGAAGTATAAAACACAATCACCCAAACGGTTATTTTTTAAAGGATCGTATATACCCTATGATGGATACTCTCTAGACATGCGGATTTGGATGTGAATACATTTGAAACACACCCTTATAGATAGATTTAATCATTTAAGTTAAATTTTCAAATTTTTAGTTGTGATAGCGAGTAGTGTTGATTATTCTGGAGTCTAAATAATAAATTTTCTAATTACGTAATGATCTTTTGTATCAGAAGCCAGAATTGTCCATTACTAACGGTAGTTTGGTGTTCCTTTCCAGGTTGTTACTGACTATAAGCAAGACCAACTAGCAAATGTTTTGGATGCACTTGAGAGGAGGCATGCACATTTGACTGCTGCTGTGGTTTCAAATGATCTTCTTTTTCTGCAGGTAAGAACAAAAACTAATATATTACATGCTATTAAAGCATATATTTTCTATTAAGCAAAACAAGAAATAAACGAAGTTTCCACCAGATGCCCTTGAGTTTATTTTTGTTGTCGTAAGTAGAACAGAGGATATTAGGTGATTAGGATTCCATCTTTACATGTCTATGAAATCTGGGCCGCAGCAAACTTGAGGAGCCACCTCTTCTTCTTCTTTTTCACAAATCTTTCAACGAGGCCATTATGCGACTCCTTTCAATAGAATGGTTCTGGCATCTTATTATATGATGATAACCTTAGTACTTTGTGTAAGGCATGGTTGCCAACTTGCGTCTTGAATTGTACTGGGATTGATCTTGGATGTGTTGCAAGTCTTATACCATGGGAATGCTTCAAGCCAGAGATAATTTGTAGTTCCATAAGAGACTGGGCTGACGTTTCATGTCCAAAGTTCCTCTAGATACGTCACAACAATGAAATTCCTTGTGCAGGAAGTTATTGGACGATCTGTAAATGGGGCCACTTATGCCGGATTGCGAGCTCGAACAACAGGAGCTCCACAAAATCATTGGTAAGTAAGTTGTCGATATTCCTTACATATTTGTGGGCACTATTGTAAGAACTTAAACCATTAATAATGAATTTACTTATCACAGGTTTGGACCAGCTGGAGACCCTAGGGGTGCTGGAATTGGGACTCCAGAAGCAATTAAGCTTGTTTGGTCGTGCCATAGAGAAATCATATATGACGTCGGCCCTGTGCCACATCACTGGGAGATCCCACCATCCACCTGAGTCTGTCATTGTAGAGAAAAGATGCTTCGTCATATTTTACAATATGTTTGAGCAGCGGCTTATACTGTTGGTCTGGAATGAATTAATTGAGCAAGTGGTTATTTCTTAACAACAGACTTTTTTTTGGTCAAGTCTCAGCCATAGAATAAAGTTGAGGAAGCAGAACATTTTGCAATTCTGAAATTTAGATATATATGATTTGTTCAATGTATAATTTTATCTAATCAGTATTTAGTGAAAAATAATGCAAAGTTGCATTTCTCTGTTTGTTGTTACTTGCTACAAAATGTGCTCTTTCCATGCTCTCAGGCCGGAGAGCCGGGTGAATAAACATAGCAACAGTCAAAGCAAATATATTTTTTTGATTGGCAAGCTATTTTAAATGAGATCAGGAACTATTTGATGCTGGCGGGATTCGAGTCCTAAACCTCTTGTATCATCACCCAAAGGTTTTGCTAGTCAAAGCAAATATTAGCAGACCGTGTTAACTGAAAGTTTACGTAGCACATCTTAACAATTGGCAACAAAAGAAGTTTGAGAAAATGTGATTTTGAGGTTTATCTTTTCACTGAAGACGACAATTACAAATCCAGCAAATAAAGAGTACGGGTATGCAATTTCTATACATTTCCAACCAACTAGGAATCTTTTCTTTGGTGAAGTACAAATACTGTAGTATTCCCAAATCCCAACTATGAATGAAGGAAAATTACACAATACATGATCATTGAAATTTAGATAGTCTTACAGAAAGGAACACTGACGAACCAATCGCATTACAAAATAACTACGTCAGAGGGACAAGATTATTGACATGAGCGCGCTAGCAATATTGATAATCTCCATGTTTTGAATTCAGTAGTCACTTTCCACTGTCTTTCTTTTGTGTCATACATATATATCTTATTGTCTCCTGCAAACACAAATACTTCTCTATTGTTTAAAACCCCTACAACACAACCCCAGTGAAAATCTAATTTAGAATTTTCAACATCTTTGTGAACGTGCTCAGGGAAACAACTAATTCTGAATTTTCTTTCCCATTCCCCACTGTTTATACTCTTCAGAATCCATACATTAATTGGAAACTTAATAGTATAATCACTTCCATCGGTATTTATAATGGCTAGAAATCCACTTAGTTCTGTGAGTCGAACGGTTCCTTCACTTGGGTGTTTTAGTACTTGCGCCTTTCCATTGCATACATCGAAGGACACTATTTTTGTACTCTACCTCAGAGTTTTCCGGTCTTACTCTCCCATTCTCAATAGGTAGTGTCAAGTCCTTGCAGTAAAGCAAGTCTTTTATCTTGGCTTTCCAGATGGTATAGTTTTTCCTATTCAGACTTATTATGGGAGTGTTCACGGAATGGTCTATCTCTACAAGTTATTTAATCTCAAATCTTCTCTCATGAATTTCGTGAAACACTTTCTGACCAAGATTCGGATAACACCCTAGGCTATTCTAACTTGGCTCGGATACTATTTGTTGGGGATTATACCAATACCAATCGATTCCCCACTACACAGATAACTTGTATTTGAACACAATTCAACTCCAGACAAATTCTAAATATCAACTACAACCTATACTAACATGCCCAACTCGCTAAACAACTATTAACAACAGATAATAATGTAAAGCAGTAAAAGCAAACCACAAAACAAAGATTTTGATAATAATGTAAAGCAGTAAAAGCAAACCACAAAACAAAGATTTACCGTGGTTCGGCCAATGATGCCTACTTCCACAAGAGCCAGTTCTTTATAAAGTGGGAAGAAAGATTACAATCTCTCCTTACAGTCTCTCACCTTAGTAGATCACTCTTATCTCTTTACAGGGTTGTATCTCTGTAAATGTTATCTTTCAATCTTGATAACTTTCAAACTTTCAAGATTGGGTTTCTTTCTTTTGTTTTTGTTTGGTTTTTAGTCTTAGGTTTTCCAAACCTTGATTTTGGTTTTATATCCAAAATCCAAATTTCGCGGTTACTGTAGCGAAGCCCACAAAATTAGACCTGGGCACAGGTGCGCCCCTTTTGAGCGCGGGTCGCGTCCAAACACTGGAACCCTGAGCGCAGGTGCGCCTCATATGAGCGTGGGTTGCGCTTTGACATTTTCGATGCCGAATTCGCACCGTTTCTCTCCAGCTCTGTTTCTCTCCTCATGTGAAGGATAACTCCAGCATCAACACAGACCTTTTGGAATCATTCTTCTTCTTCTTCTTCTTCACGGTAGCATCGTTCCGTCTTTTCCTTTTACAGCCTCTCAACACAGATTTTCAAAACCATTGTTCTTTTTCACGGTAGGCATTGTTGCAATCTGAAACGACGTAATGCCTCTAAATTGGTGATAACAGAAACGGTCGGTTTTAGGTGGAACCAAACTTGGAATGCGTCTCCAGTTCGGGATCGGCACAACAATTACCAAATCGCAACTACGTACATTATTTCTGATTTGTCGTCACTTTAGAAAGAAAGAGACGAAAACAGAATTAGAAACCCCAAACAAGTTTGTTTGGCACGACCAGGAAGAGGAGACATCTTCCACATTCCACTGTAGTCCTGAAAACCTGAAAAATTGTCAATTTCACTAATTCCTCAATAGTGGACAGGACCACGACTACTTATATTTTAACTTTTTTCTTCCATCACAATCTCTTTGACTGCCCGTCTCTACTTCACTTAAATGCCAGGATAAAGCATTTATATAGACCATATTTCCGAAATCATAATCTTGTCATTTTTATCGTCTAAAATCCACCTCAGTGTTTTTATAATAGCATTCTAAAATTATGGCAGGGTTCTGCTATATATCATTTAAGTTGAACGAGTCATTTAGCAAATGAAAAGCATGGTTTTTAAACTCCAAACTCTCTTATTCATGTTGTGTTCTAGATATATGTACACTAAACTCAAACAGAAAGCCTCATTTTACCCCAGTACTGCTCTTTTACTATGCTAAACGAGAATGGAGGTAATTCACTAAAGATCTAAAGTGAGTATCAGTTGTCTGCAACTTTTGGGCCCCTGTATAACTCTCCAACCACTGAGAAATTTTCAGGTTTCTCCTGCTCTTCAAGCCATGCATACTTCTCCCCTTCATTCGAATCCACTGGCATAGGTGCTGGGTCACCTGTACATACAAGGGGATTAGTCAAACGTAAGGATGTTAATTGATTTATCTAGGTTTTGGTAATTAGCCGTTCATCATCAAGCGATGACATGATCGACTTCACAAAAATGGAGTACTGGCCTCATTGCGAAACATCAATGAATCAGAGATATGGCATGTACAACATATGCGATGTTACATACATTATTGTACTAGAACAAGTGTATGCATTATTGGTCTAGGTATGCATTATCCTTGTAACGGGGTGGGGGTAAGGCTCATTACCCCCCACCCCTATTTTTTTCTATTGTTGCTTTTGATAATTTAATAAACTGGTAGGGGTCTGCCTAACCCCCCCTCCCCACTGGAGGCTTTTGCAAAAAAAAAAAAAGTACTAGAACAAGCGTGAACCAGGTAAAATGTTAGGAACAAGTTAAGTCCTTAAAATCTTGCTATTTTCTTTAACTGAATCATTTATTTAACAATGAACTTTGTTTGGAACTATTGAGGCAGTATACCAAAAAGACATTCTTATAGAAAAATTTCAGTTCTGAATTATCTGGTCCCAATCAGGAGACCACAAAAGGGATTATATAGTTAGTTCATCACATTCTTTGAACTTAAGGTGAATAAAGTTCAACTGAACCCCATCTAGTTGCGACAATCTAGATCTAAATTATATGATATATAGCGCGCCTAGCAACAAAAACGAGTGCATGATAGTATAAACATTCGCTGTTTTAAATTTGACTCTTGACTGTGCTGCAGGTATTAAAGTTAAAACTGAAGGGGTTAAAGTCAAAGAAGAAATTCAAAAGAATAAGAAGCATTGAGTTGCCCGAGGTAAAAACAACAGATTAATTTAGTAGTATATTTATTTAAAGTATCAAAGTCAATTTCTGTTCAATTTGTTTAATGTAGTAGACTAGTGAATATTGTGATTGTGCTTAGCTCATGCTCATATTTTTGTTCAGGTTTTACCGTATGGGTTTGGTTTTGGAACCCATGTACTGATTGAAACAGTTAACCGAAGACATGGGGTGTCTAGATTAAAGCCTATCAAGAGCCAGACTGCTGAGCTCTACTTCTGGGAGCAGGATATAACCCTGTACATGACACATAGCCTATGGAAGAACTGTGACCTAATAGGTTGGAACCCCAATGGTTGGCTCTTATGGATGAGACAAGATACGAGCTTATTCTATTTGGACATGATGAGGTGGGAAGTGGAAGAGGTATCACCTTTGCCTCCAGAGTTGGAGGACTGTGTTCTTATTGATGACGAGTGGAGAGCACAGGTTTGCTATACTCTGGCTAAAAGGGGTTGAATGGAACATTCACTACCTGTCTAACTCCTATAGGAGGGAAATCAGTGTGCCCACTTTTGACTCTGATCATGACCTAATTATTTGGGTCTCAAATGGGAACACTGTTGAAACTTTTGTTCTGGATGATAAGCATTGGACAAAATGGACAGTGGAGGAGTTTGTTCAGGGTGGAGGACCAGTAAGTGTAATATATTGGAATGGGCATCTGTATTTGTACCAGGACGATGATGATGGCTTTGCGAGACCCAGAATATATATGAAGGAAGTATTTGGTTTTAGAGTTGGGATAATCAGAAAACCTCCTGTGAACTTTTACATGGTAGAGCGCTCTCGAGGCTGGGTTAGGAGGAACGCTCAGGTTCTTGAAGAAGCCCAAGAGGAAGGGGAAGAAGAGGAGGAAGAGGAAGCCCAAGAGGAAGGGGAAGATGATGAGGAAGAGGAAGGGGAAGAAGACGATGAGGAACCTCTTGATGCTCTGATTTCGTTCTTGGGAGCCCTCTATGTAGACCGTGTGACGCAAATGCTGGAAGAAGAGGAAGGAATGCAAGGGGAAGCTCTTGAGAATATGGCTTTATTATAGACCAGGTTTCGCAGCAAATGCTGGAAGCCACTGCCCCTGCCCCTGCCTCTGCCTCTCCAACCGAAGATGTTATTTGCGAGTAATTCACTTCAACGCCACCTGAAACTGTGCTCAATAACAGAGTGGGTTACTGAGTGGGAGAGCTTGAAGGCATGCGCAGATTGTCACTGCAAATTTGCCTCATGATGTAATACTGTATCTGCCATTAGGCATTGAGCCAGGGTATCTTTAGACCGATTTTTTTTATCTGTACTGCTTGGCACACAAGTGACAACCCACACTGCACATGCATGATGCACCAAAATATTTTAGTTTTTGGCGTCAAACTTTACTATTTCGAAATTCTAAATTATGCAGTTTCGCTCTTCTAGATTTAGCAGAAAAGAAATGAGCAACGTAGAACAACGATGTATCACTATATTAAAAAGTTGCAAAACCTTAAAAACTCTAAAACAAATCCATGCATTTGCAACTAAAACTAGTCTTCTAAGCAACCCCTATATAGCTGGACAACTAATTCTCCTTTCTTCTATAACTATCTCAAATGCTACCCATTATTCCCGCCAACTCCTCATTCAAATTCCCTCACCTGATATCTTCATGTACAACACTCTTATTCGTGGACTTTCTCAATCCAATGCACCTCAACATTCCATTCTCACTTACATCGAAATGCGACGTAAAACTATACTACAACCTGATAGTTTTTCATTTGCTTTTGTTCTTAAAGCAGTAGCTAATTATAAGTGTTTAAATGATGGGATTCAGTTGCATTGTGATTTAGTAAGACGTGGGTTTGATACCCATCTCTTTGTTGGGACTACTATTGTTAGTATGTATGCTGAATGTGGGTGTATTGGTTTTTCGAGGAAAGCTTTTGATGAATTGCCTGAACCAAATGTTGTGGCTTGGAATGCGATCGTTACGGCTTGTTTTAGGTGTGGGGATGTTAAGGGTGCTGAGGTTTTGTTTAGTGAAATGCCATTAAGGAATTTGACTTCGTGGAATGTGATGATTGCTGGGTACATGAAAGGTGGGGAACTCGAGAGTGCGAAAAGAGTTTTTGGAGAGATGACTGCGAAGGATGAAGTTTCTTGGAGTACTATGATTGTTGGGTTTGCTCATAATGGGAGTTTTGATGAGGCTTTTGGGTTTTTTCGAGAATTGACTTCGGTTGGTATGAGAGCGAACGAGGTGAGCTTGACAGGGGTTCTCTCAGCATGTGCACAGTCTGGTGCATTTGAGTTTGGGAAAGTCTTACATGGGTACATAGAAAAAGCAGGGTTGGGTCTGATTGTGTCTGTGAGTAATGCACTTTTGGATACGTATTCTAGATGCGGCAATGTTGACATGGCTCGTTCGGTCTTTAATTGGATGATGAATGATAAGAACGTTATTTCCTGGACTTCTATGATTGCAGCGTATGCAATGCATGGTTTGGGGGAGGAAGCAGTGCAACTTTTTTATGAGATGGAGTTATTGGGAATATGTCCAGATGGCATTACGTTCATTTCAGTATTGTATGCTTGTAGTCATGCAGGATTGATTGAAGAAGGAATCATTTTATTCCACAAAATGCAGGTGACATATGGGATAGAGCCGTCCATAGAGCATTATGGCTGCATGGTCGATTTATATGGTCGCGGCTGGCCTATTGAGCAAAGCCTATATTTTTGTGACTGAAATGCCAATTAAACCCAACGATATAATTTGGCTTAACTCTTCTCGGGCATGTAGTATTCATGGGGATATAAAATTAGCGGAGCAGGTTAAGGAACAGACTTTCGAAAGTTAGATCCTAACAATTCTGGCGATCATGTTCTGTTGTCAAACGTTTATGCTGTCGCTGGTAAATGGAGGGATGTTGCTTATGTTAGGAAGTCAATGAATGACCGCAGAATCAAGAAGTCCCCTGGTTGGAGCATTATTGAAGTTGACAAGGTCATGTATAGTTTTATCATGGGTGAAGGGTTGAATGGAGTTACAGAGGAGGCTAATGAAAAATTAGTGGAGATTATGTCTAGAATCAGGATTGAAGGAGGTTACATTCCTGAGGTTGGGAGTGTTCTGCATGACATAGAGGAGGAAGAAAAGGAAAATGCAGTCTCGATGCATAGCGAAAAGCTTGCAGTTGCATTTGGCATATCGAGGTTGTGCCGGGGAAGCATCATAAGAGTTGTGAAGAATTTGAGGGTTTGTAGGGATTGCCATACTGCTATGAAGCTAATCTCAGAGGTGTATAATTGGCAAATTGTCCTGAGGGATCGTAATAGGTTTCATTCTTTCCAAGACGGACATTGTTCATGCAGAGATTACTGGTGACTGATGCTTAGCCTGAGTCGTCATTTGACCTCTATGGGGATGATCTCCTCTATGAGATCCCTGGAGCAGTTGGTCTCGGTAACTACAAGCAGACAAAAGGAGAATCTATTCTACGTCTACGCAATGTCAATGTCATTTTTTTCTGCCAAAAGGTCATACTTGGTAGTTAGCGAGTACAGACCAACTTGACATCTAATTGGAATAAATAGTAAAGGGAGTGCTTGAGATCCTTTGCATGTCTGTTGTGTGCAAGTGGTAAGGCCCATAGTCGGAATACTACATGCTTACTGATCCTTGCTGCTGTTAGTATTTAAGGAGAAGTATTTAAGTAGGTCAAGGATTCCAGTTGGAACATCAGATTCGATAACACTATTGGCAGTGCCATCTGTTTAGTTACCTTAGCCTCTTCTCTGTTCTCAACAGTGTGCCGCTCTCTGTTGGTAAGTTGGCAAACATAGTACCTCAATACAAATGGTCTTGTGACAAACCTGTAGATTGTTTTAGATTTTTCTGCATCTTTGGTTTATTTTAATTGCATATCTGATCCATTTTTCCTCACTGCCCATAGGAATATACAGGTATGGAATGTTGTGGACAAGTCTAAGATTCATTTTGTGTATTATGTATAGTGTTCTCACGGGCGCTGAACGGCACTCCAATCTCATATGTTCTTACTTCTTAAGTATTGATGGAGCGGTGGGTTGATCGTCTTTGTCTTTCATTTCTTTCATTCCTAACAACGTGAAGGTAACTACTTCCTAATCGCTGTCTATATATATTTTGTTCATACTAATTTATGACAGCAATACATATTGATTATTGAACAATGTGTCTCATGGAAAAATTGAAATACACTTTGTGTGCCCCCTTTAACTAGCTAATACTTCTGCGCTATAGTAAGTGTTATATAGTTTTGAATGGACTTGGTCATCTGTGTATACCCGATTGATTTCTTCTTTATTATGTCAGGTCTGACTTGGGATAGGCTAGGATTAACTCCATTTTTGCAATTCTAGCATTTCTCTTTACAGTTTTGGCAGTGTGTAATTCAGATTGATGTTCTTAAACTTTTCTTCTTGAGCACTCAAAACGAACTGTTTTGAATTGTAGTCATCACTATGTTCAAATGAGTATTCATGCATCCCAGTTTGGAAAAGATGGAATGTTCCTGGTAAGCAGGGCTTTAGGATTGTGTTGGATTCTTTTTCTTTTTTTTTTACTTCAGAGGTTGCTGCTTTCAGTCTTCTATTTACCTAGTCACGATTCGGTATTCCAAAATATAACTCATTGGTAGCGCGCGAAAACTATAGATAGAGAGCTTTAGGATGAGCTGCGTGGAAATGGTGAACTGAGAAGTGAATCTATTTTGAATGATCACTATCCCTCAACGAGTCAAGCTGCGCATACCCTCCATTATTAACATTATATTTTTAGTAAAACTATCCGAATTCATCTTCAACGTCACAATCACTTATCAGAACTATTTGAAGTAAGGTAATACCTTTTAGATTGATTTGATTTACTTTTAACTTTTAAAAAGTAATGTCTGAGAAGTATTGAAAAATAGTTTTTATCCATTGAGGAAAAATCAGTGTTGTGTCCACTGACTCACAGCATGGACGTTTCCATGGATGAAATAGCAACATGCTAACTTAGGCTTAGAAATTTGGAGACCATGGACTATGGAGTACATCAGTCTAAAGCCTGAGAAGACCATCGTCTGATGGTTATAATGCTGCTACAGGGGCCTGGAGTGCGATCTCAGGTTTTCAAACTTGTTGTAATCAGTTTTCTTCAAAAATGGCGTACAAGAGGAAGTGGTACTAAAATATGAAGAGGGTTCTAAAAGGTGCTGTATGCATGAAAAAATATGTTCAAATAATCATGTTCTGTGTTGGAGACTTGGAGTTGGAGTGGAATGTTGGACTAGGCACGAGCCAGATCGTGTGGCAAAACATGGCCCTGACCTGGCCCATGAAACTGATTCATGTTGATGAGTAACTTTTTTTCATCTTCTTCTGATTAAATGTAGTTGGTTGTCAAGGTTTAAGCATGAGGTGTAGTTGATTAAAATCTTCAAGTTGCTTTTAATTCTTTTTTAATTGTTAGTTTTGTTTCACAAAGACAGAAACTTAGTGGGTACAGAACTACATACAGAACTATTGGGCCACGACCCAAGCCCAGTAGTCGAACTTTGGCACTGTGCAAGCTAGGCAGCTAGCTTCAGGTTTTTGATTCTATCAACCTTACCTTCTTATATGATTTGAAATTTTTTCTCTTTACGACTGATTTATGCAGTAGTTTTTGAATCTTTTCCTTCATTATAGATAAAAATTTCAAAATCATTATTTTTCTAATGTTAGGAGAAGCAACTTAGTTTTTATAAGCATTTTTTTGAGTTTGTGGTGTGTTTTTTTCTTTTCATAGTATGTGAATATTAATTCATTGTGAGATATTGAACTTTTCCCAACTAAGAGGAATCGGCTTTGAAAAAGTTTTGAAAAGATAGTTCTAGGCAACACCCCATTCAGAAATCAGAAGTCGCTCTGTAGGAAATAGAAGAATGAAAATGGAGGATTAGATCAATGGTTTATTCCGTTAGAAAATATACGTGAGTTCTGGACTCGGTTGACTATAATTTTATATGATTGAAGAGGAGATTCTGACTCGCATAGTCGCATAGATGAGAAATTATGGCAAGAATGACGATGAGGATCGGATGATAATGGAAAAAAAAAAGCATTCTGTAGACCGAAACACTGAAGCAATTATCATGTAAAATTGGAATGTGGTCTAGAAAAGTTAACATCTCGTTCTCACCACTTTGAAGGATTTCATTTTCGTTATTAAGTTCAGGGCGAAATCTAAATAACTCAAAATCTAAATATCTGTAGAGGATGTTATGGAAATAAATTGAGTTGCTTCAGCGATAAATCATATATCTTTTGTGTAATTCCATTATTGGTTAAGTGTTCACTTGCCTGAATTACTTTTGCATCTAGAAGGCGACATATCACGAGGACAAACATCACTTTCTCTCACCTATAATAACCTTTTGTTATTAATTAAAAGTGTGTCATGATCATGCCCAGGTGTCACATTATTATTGTTGTTAAAGTGAGATGGGAATATACTGCCTTATTTCAATGGGGTTGATGTTGAGCTTTCAATTAGCTAAATAGGGTAGAACATGAGGTGGGAAAGCTAGTAGCCTTTTGGAACATGCCTCCCAACCTTTTTGCAGTGTCGAGTTGTAAACTTCTCTTCTGTGCCAAACGCCCTAAGCCCCTAACCAGCATCTCAAGATAACCAAAAGCATAACTCGATTAGTGTTCATAACTCGATTAGTCTTTTTTTTTTTTCGATTAGTGTTCATAACTCGAGTATGAATTCAAATAGGAAATAGGAGAACAAAAGTTCATAAAGTGGAGTGTCAGAGAGTAAATAGATTGTGAAGGTACTATTTGAAAATTAGACCTCTTTTTCTTTTTTGTTTCCTCATAACCAAAAACTAAACCTATACTAAGATTCTATGTAATTTGTCCTGATTTTTTTATCAATCGATGATTACATAATAGTTGAATTGGTCTAGGAATGAAAAATCCATTGAGAAATTGAGAAATCTACTAACGCTCCTAGATTTTGTTGCTTTATATATCTCGTGACAAAAAAAAAAAAAATGGTGTATCAAGCAAGAATACCGACCGAATTTCATAATCTGTTTGTTCATATCCCTCAACTTATTGGTGATTCAAATTAAGTTTCAGTAAGCGAAATATTAATTTGTTATTTTGAATATGTGATTTTGATTGTGCTATGGAAGTCCACATAATAATTTCAGGTAGGATGTAAAGATTATAGAGTTTATACTTTATAGCCCTCGAGACAATGACATCCATTATATTTCGCATTTTTTTTCCGCATATATAATTTTCTGTTGCTAAGTTCCTACTATCAGTGTGAATTCTCCATTTTTACCCCTCCCAAAGCATGGGCTTTGCCATCAAACCTACTTAATATTGACCTATGAGTCTGTGACCACTGAAGACTCCGTGACTCACAGTCTCAAATACATCTTATCTTATTCTTAAAAAGAGATATCAAAAAATATTTCGTACATGCTTCAAGTGAGAGTGAATTGGTTCGGAGGCATTTTGACTTTTGAAGCCGCACTTCACAGTGTGTATCACCCATACATTTAGGTCAACTCGTAGGGTCACTAACAACATTAAATCCTGTGTCGGGAATAGGTTCACGTAACGACACGTGTCTACTTCTTTCTAAATTTGTAATGTGAACCCATTCTCCTTTTTTTTATCTCTAACGAAACCGTCAAGATCATGACGTGTGTCGTTTCGCGCCTAATACAAACAAGCTGTTACTAATTCTCCTTCGTCAATATTTTGACACATAAGCATCTGAATCAAGACGTGCGTTCTTAATTGGGCCAACTGGTCCCACTCAAAGTACAAAATCAATGATTTTGTTATCTTCTGGGCTAAATGGCTCATCACTATACCTACCAAGCCCAATCATGGAGAATGACCTAAGTTGCTAATTCCACGTGGCATCTGTATGATTTCTTGAACACATATGCCACTTGGGAACTCTTTCACCACACACGTACACAGTCCACGTGGATGACCACATCAGTATTGGTGGGCCCAATTGGTTTAATGCTGTCACATGCTGTTTGATAGCAGAAATTTGATTAAGTAATAATGTTCTGTAAGATTTTCTAGATCATGATTTAATGATGAAATAAGTCAATGTAATCCACGGACGTGATTTCATGACGCAAGGGTTGACGTATGTGGACATGTGTCGAGAAGACCACGTCAAATTCTACCGGCTAATAAATTGAATGTAATAAACGTCAAGATTTGTATTAAAGAGTCCAAATAGTGGAGTCTTCTGTTTCTTTATCATATTTTGTCCTTTGACAGAATGACAGCACAAATTTGTGAACGATTTAATGGAGTAAGATCTTCTAATTGATTAAAGAATCTTTGGTTGATTTGTACCATAAAATGTTTTTGGGATTTTAATAATTTTTGGTGATATAGTTTTTTTTTTTATATATATAAAGATATTGGTGATATAGTTATGTGCTGGTGTTGTCTGTTAAAATGTTAAATTACTGAGATTAGTCCAGAATAGTTGTGCTGCAAGTTACTAACGTGTTTCCACTCCTAAAGGCAGCTCCAATGCAGCTACAATGGGGTGTAAAATTACACATTTACATAGGCTCTATTTCGATGTCATAAGGATTTTACAACTCCAATTATACACTATTATTGTATGGACCAATCGACATGTATTTGTAAAAAAAAAAAATGGATTTTAAATTCGGATGTCACTTGGAGAGAATAACGTCTCTCCAAGTGATATACGAGTTTTCCAAATCAACACTTTAGAACTAAAAATGGACATCCGAACTTATTTTAAGTTCGTGCGACGCTCTAAGTGATGCCTTAGTTTTTTCACAATTTGTATCCAAGTGGAAAGTTCTCTATTAGCTTACGAGTTTTTTGAAATTGAGGTTGCAAACTTTACACCTTGTTTAGTTTACAGCCCCTACCCAAAAAACTAACCAAATGATACAATTGAGTGAAGACTTTGTTGCCATTTTGAAACTATGAAATTCTTGCATTGTATTTGCATTTTTCATGATGGGATTTGGAATTAGCAACATTTATAAGATTTTTTATTTATTTATTGGCAAGTCTGTTTTAAAAGAGATCAGTAACTCTTCGATGCTAGCTGTAGCGGGGTTCGAGTCCCAGACCTCTGGTATCATCACCCAAAGATTTTACCAACTTTGTTAGTCGGCACCTACCATTTATAAGAACTTTGAAACGTCACAACTCACAACTATTGATGTCTATTTTTATAGGCGAAGAAGCACAATTTACCATGGTGTGAATCTTCTTAATTTCTTCCATGAGTCTCCCCTAACTCTGGAACCATTTTTCTCATTGATTTTCAATACACTTGCGCCTAAGATATAGGCTATACCCCCCAGGGGATAAAAAAGAATTGAAGGAATCATATTTGCAAACTTGAATTCAGGGAGGCTCAACCATATAGCAAAATAAGCTGCACTCCTAGGGCCCTGCACCCCAAGGAGCCCCCAATATAATCCAATCTATTAGCCACTATTGCTTTTCCTTTTTTTTTCAGTTAACTGTTAGATACAATGCAAAGCTAGAAAATAATTTTTTTGTAACAGATTGTTTCCCTCGCCTTCTCCAACAAACTACAAAATACTCCTCGGTTCCAGTGTTGGCTCGTCCATAAGGCGAGTTAGGCGATTGCCTAAGGCCTCAAGTGAAAAAATGCCTCAAATTTCCACAAAAATCGTACTATGCAACATAAAAATCCTACTAAATAGCCAATAAATCTTACTAAAAGATTTTTGGATACTACAAAACATAATACATATCCCATAAAAGTCTCCTAATAAAAAGTAATAACTCTCCTTCTCTTATGTTAAAAAGAATTTCTGAAAATATCTCAAATTCAAATGGTTAAATTTTCAATTTTCCATCTCTATACTATATCTCCACAAATAATAAGTCTAACCAGACTTATGAGAAACAAATTAATCAAAATAAGTATAAATTTCAATCCTATTAGGCAAAGAAAATTTACTATGTAGTGTAGAATTGCAAACAAAAAAATGGAGTAACTGACTTAAAATTTGGTTTGGAAAAAGGCCTCAAGTTCTGAGTTTCGCTTAAGACCTCACCGAAGCTAGGGCCGGCCCTGCTCGGTTCCATAACTCTCTTCACCTCTCAGCAAATGTGAAACCCATCTCTATAACTATTTAGTTTTTCTCTATAATAATTTTTTTTCTATTTTGGTGTAGAATTATTCGTCTTCTCTCTTTATAAAAATTAATAAATTTTTTGGTATTAACCGTAGAAGACCTCCTATTTTAATTTTGCTCAGGGTCCCAATTGTATTGAGCCGCACATGCTTGAATGGTTCTGTTTACTGAAAATGAAAAGAGGAATATTAAACCTACAAGCCTACAACTCGACAACAGTACAAGTTTTCTGTTAGTAGTCGTCCAACACTGTTATGTTCAGCGTCATTTTCACTCTGTACTATGCGTCCCTGAAAAAAGATGTCAATAAACTTTATTGTTGCCCCTGTCTTCTCTATTATTCGTACATTAGATGTCCTTATGTCCAATCAGCGAGATAGTAGAGTTTTTTTTATTTGACAAAGGACATTTTTTTTTCCGATAATACTTTGATAAAGGACATAGTACATACTACATAGTTGAATCTGTTTACCTTGATTTATTCATTTATCTAATCTTTTTTCTTATGTTTGGTTTTAATTTTATCGACCTGTTGGCTGTTCATATTTTATTGCTGTTCATATATTGTTATAAAAAAGACGACAAAAATTTGGGCTTCCCTTAAGAGTGTGCATCTCAACTCTCATTTTGGACTAGATAGTTCTTCAGGAAAAAAGAGTTTTAACCATAGTTTATGGAGTTGCAACGCTTGATTGAAAGTTAGACTCGTAACAAGTTTCCTACAAGTGGAACTTAATATATTTTGAACACAAAAAGAAGACAACTCTCATAAGTTGCAACTCCTCCATCATTACAAACGCATGATAAATCTTAACAAACCAAATTATCATGAGCGTCCTACTGATTATCCTAACCCAAATACCTAATCAAGTAAAAAATCCTAGTTCAATCACTCAATTTTGAACAAATGAAAATTAGTTCTTTTCAAAACCATAGGGGACTAGTTGACTTCGTATGTTGTACTCAGTCTATGTGATCCAAAATTCTAGTGAAATTTATGTTGTGTTATTTTCATTGGGTCCAACTTTAAAGTGATCTATAAAATGTTTGCATACAACTCTAGATTAGTAGATATACTTGTACTTGGATAACAAACAGACCAAATGGGGTCACTAGATTAATAGATAGGTCAATTAAGTAGCTGTTTATAGATCTACCGCAGAAAGCCTCTACTTTCCACAGATAATAATAAGGTATTAAGGTCATAAGGATAAGCTTATTATCAAATGGCCGCAGTAACGGGTCCTTTAGATGATTTTGTTCCACTATTTAGTCTATTACACTACTCCGGTACTCCCCCAGTCCCTCCCCCCTCCCATTTCTTTCTTTCACAAGTGAAAATGGGCCATTCTTTACACAACCATCAGTCAACATAGACCGTCCAATTCACAATCAGTCGCCACGTCAAGCCCATACTTGAAACTCAAAAGTTTTTTGCCGACTGGTTTCATAGTACTTTAATTTTGTCTTATTGTCCTTCCAAATCCCAATCTTCCACAGTTCACATGGACTCTCCAGCGAAGAGTCCCATAATCCTCCAGCAAAATGGTACGAAAGTACATGTATCATGTATGTGTAAAAGTGTCTAACATAGCGAATTCTCGTCGGTGGAAATGAAGCTTTGCAAAAACCACCCTTCTTCACTCAATAGTCAATAATATTAGGTGAAGGAAACTTCCAAAAATTATCTTTTAATCTTGGCTCGGTATGGGTTCAGGGTTCACACTCATGGTCTAAAAGAAGGCATTTAGTGAGTCACAATGGTCCGGCCGTCTGGGGCATTTCACCATACAAAACAATATAAAATCTATTATACAAATTGTGAGAACAGAAAATTTCAGAACTCCTCAATTGGTGGACAATTACTAGTGAGCTAATTTCTTTACGAAAATAGAAACTATAAATAAATACTGCAGTAATTGCTAGAGCAAGGACATTTCCCAGTAGGTGCCAAAGGTTAGGACACAATTAAGATTTCAAGATAGATTGGGGTCATTGAATTTACAATTAATTAAGAAAAATGATGTTTTAACATAAGTACAGTCATACAAATTTTCAATGACTCGTCAAGGATTTATGATTGTAATAAAAGTTTAATCGCTACCTTACTTACTAGGTTGTAGCCCCTGTATACGCACCGGCTTTTTTGAAAACATTTAGATTTTTTTTAGAAAATTGGGACTACTGTTTTAGTCGCTAACCCGTTTTAATTTTCTAACAAATTATTTTAATTAAGTTTTAAAAACCTTTTTTTGTTCAATTGGGAGAGAGATCATGTTTTAATAGGAGAATAATTTCCGTTTTAATTAGATACAAGTATGCAAACCATACTGCGCATTGGTTTTTTTTTTTTTTTTTTTCCTTAAGTCTTAAAGTCTTAAAACCCGTCCCTCGAGTTCGATAGTTAACATGATTTTTTTGGATTCTAATTGTAATTATATAGGAAAGACTCATTTTTTTTTAATAGGGAATAATTATGTTATTTAAGTGACATTAGAAAGGTTTTTCTAAATTATTAATAAAAGAGAGCTTGTTCTAATATTAGCTAGGAAAATTGGGGATAATTATATAATTTAAGTGATATTATGGAGGTTTTTCTAAATTATTAATAAATAGGGAGTTTATTCTAATTTTTGTGAGGGAGGTGTTTCGAAATTAAGCAACTATGGAGATTACAAATTGCCTACTCGACAGTGCAGAAGGGTTCTTAACTACCCGGCTATCACATAGTATAGAGATGCTAGATTTTCCTTTTTCAATAGGAGAGGAATTCTCATTTCAATAGGAGAATGATTCCCTCTTTAATTAGAAGTGCTATAATTTGTTTTGATAGGAGAATAATTCCCATTATAATAGGAGAGGAATTCCCGTTGTAAAAAAGGATTCTTGTCTTTCAAATAGGAGAGAAATTCCCGTTTTAATAAAAAATGACGTGAAATTTTAATATAGCTCTAAAAATACCCCTTGTGGGAGCTTTAATATTAAGATATAGATATGATAGGGCCCAGGTACGCCACGTAATCACGAGTTCACTTTCGACACCAGTGTGACTAGGGGGTACTAATTTTTTCCAAAATTTCAATTTTTCCAAAAAAAGATCTCATAATTGGATTGGAATTGGATGAGTTTTCAAAATCCAATCCGATCTGATTCTCAATTTTTATGAAGTCTTGTTACTTATAAGTTGCAATATATACACGTCCTAACATTCCATTTCACAAACTAACACTAAATGATAACCCACATATAGTTTGCAAACATATCAAAAGCCTTGATATTAACTAAGTTTAGTTTTCCCGGCATTTTGTAATATGTTTTAGTTATTACTCCATTAACATGTTATGAATGTTACTTGGAATAAGTTGTTTTGGACAAAATAATTATGAATGTATTAACATGTTGAAAATGCTTACTGAATAACTAAATCAATGTATTAGCAAGTTAAAAATGATTGTTGAATGAATGTATTGACATGTTTAAAAATGGTTGATGAATACTGAATTGCATTAACGTATACAAAATGGTTGCGAAAAAAAGGATCTTCCCGATTTTTTTATTTTTTTTGCCGAATCATTTTTTATTATGAAATTTTCAAATTTGGAAAAATATTTACAGATCTGAAAGTAATTGGAACAAATATGGTGTTTAGATTTTTTTTTTTTTTTTTGAAAATTCTAAAAGCCTTGATCCAATACGAAACCAGCCCTAAGTGTATGCGACTAACAAATACATGAGTGGTATATTTGTATAAAAAATATGTTGTATTCTCATTGAATTGTTAAACAATATATTTTCCTTTTTAGTTTTTTGCCCTAAAAAACCATGCCCTAAAATCTTGTTTAAAAATTTATAACTTTTTTTTTCAGAAAGCAAAATCCCCTTCAGTTCTATTCCAATTTATTTATGATATGCAATTTTTATTTTTATTTTGAATTTGAATTTGAAAATTTCGGGAAAAAAATCAAATAATTTACAAAATCAAATAATTTTTATTTTTATTTATGATAATTTACAAAATCAAATAATTCAGAAAAAATAAATAAAATAAAAAATCATAAGTTGATAATCAAATGCCCGTTTTTGGGCAACCATTTAATACATTTATTTAGCAAACAACTTGGTCCTTTTAATACATTCACTAACTAAGCAGGTATTTTTAACAAAATAATGCATAATTTAATAATTTGAAATATGAGAGAGAGAGAGAGAGAGAGTTTTGATTGTTTGAAGGTGTGAGAGAGACATGGTTGGACTTCTATAAGGATTTTATTTGGTTTTGTAATATATATGTGGTTCTAATTTAGTAACATTATATGAAATAGACTTCTATGATATATAAAAAAAATCATAATAAAATCGGATTATCGGATTGGATTGATTTTTAAAAGCCTATTAAATTCCGTTCCGATTGTTTTTTGAAAAATTCAGATGTTAGAATTTTGGATACTGGAACACAAACACTATTTGCAAAACATCAAATCGAATTTCGGAAAAAAAATGGATTTTCAAAAAAAATGACACCCTTAATGCAACATAGAAAAAAAAATATGCATTTTCAATAACCTATATGGAAGTCACAGACTCACAATTCACTTAATTAAAATTTTTTTTTAACACAATGATTGCAATCAAATATGATAATGAAATTTTTTTCAATTCTTACACAAGAGTTTCTAGCTCAATTGGTTATATACCCCTCTCCTTATGGAAGATCGAGGTTACTATTATATATATGATAGGTGGACTAAGGAGCGAAAGAAAGTCTTCATAGACAATGTGGAGGCGGTTATATCTACTCAAAATGGCGTATCCAGGAGACCCTTCAAACTAGGTTCTTTTCAGGGTTGATGAGCCTTGGGTTTGTGGTCTTCAATGTAACCGGTGTGAGTCTACCTTAACCCTCTAAATATTTTAAATAAATAAAATAAAATAAAATTTAACAAATAATCCGATAAAAGAAACCGGTGTGAGTCTACCTTAACCCTCTAAATATTTCAAAAAAATAAAATAGATAAAATAAAATAAAATTTAACAAATAATCTGATAAAAGAAATTGATGCATATGGTTACTGACTTGAGTCCATGGATCAAAACACTACGTTACAAAATTTTGTGGTAGCACATGCCAATGATATTTTAAGATTTTTTATATTTATAAATCCAACACTACTTTGCTTAATATGAAGTCGACACTTCGTATTATTTTTGTTGTTTTTGTACTTATTTAATAAAAATGAAAACCACTTTGCTTTCTTTATAATATCATGGCAGTGATTGGAAATTCGATTTGAGATGCTAAATAAAAGATAAATCATACAACCAATGCAATGACTCTAGGTAGTGGAGAAAAATAAAATAGATGTTGGACATAAAGGATAAGAGTCTTCAAGGGAGATAAGTATAAGAAAGGGGGGAACTTAATTAAAGAGAGAAATATTGTGAATAAATTAATGGTAATGAGATAATGATCGTCTGAAAAAAAAAATATTATTAATTTCAAGTTTATAAGAAAATATAACTTCATAATTTCTTAGTTATTTTTGTTGGAACTTTAGTTTTCGTATTCAAAAGCTCAAATATCACCTAATTTATTCCACTCACTTTACTTATAATTAAACACTTTCCCACACATTTACATATATTTTTAGGGGTCAAAAGTTCCCACGAATTAGGAGTTTGATCATAAGCTAATATTTAGACTTGAATCTTCCCACTATCAAACTCATCATGTATATAAACTATACATGTAGAAAATTTCTAACAAATCACTTTCGTCGCTAACACGTCTTAATTTAACAACAAATTGTTTTAATTAAGTTTCAGAAATTCGTTTAAAATTTTTAACAAATTATTTTAATTAAGTTTTAAAAACCTGTTTTTTAATTAGGAGAGGGATCTCGTTTTAATAGTTGACTTAATTTAGAAGTGTGATTCCCGTTTTATTTAGATGTGTTAGATTTTTCGTTTCCAATAGTCAATAGGGGAGGAATTTCTGTTCTAATAGGGAAACGATTCTCGTTTTAATTAGAAGTGTTAGATTTTTATTTATTTTATTTATTATTATTTTTTTCTAATAGGAGAGAAATTTTCGTTTTAGTAGAAGATGGCGTGGAATTTTAATAGAGCTACAAAAAGTATCCTTTATGGGGGGATTTAATATTAAGACTAGTAGACCCATGTATACACATCAGCTCTTTTAAAAACTTGTTCAACAATTATAATTATACATATAGAAATTTTATAACAAACTGTGATTATTGTTTTCGTCGTTAATCCGTTTTAATTTATTAATAAATTATTTTAATTAAAATTTAAAAACCTATTTTTTTAATTTGATGAGGGACCCTATTTTAATTTAGAAGTGTGATTCTCATTTTTAGTAAGAGAAAGATTATCGTTTTAATTAGAAGTGTTAATTTTGTTTTTCAATAGAGAAAGAATTCTCATTATAATAGGAGAATGATTATTGTTTTAATTAGAAATGTTAGAATTGCTCTTTTCAATAAGAAAAGAATTTCCGTTTTAATAAGAGTTGATGACGTGGAATTTTAAGAGAGCTAGAAAAATATCCATTGTAAGAACTTTAATATTAACTAGCTTGTAGGCCCGTGCATACACACCAGTTCTTTTGAGAACATTTAGATTTTTTTTAGAAAATTGGGACTACCATTTTAGTCGCTAGTCCGTTTTAATTTTCTAACAAATTGTTTTAAATAAAATTTTAATTAAGTTTTAAAACCCCATTTTTTCAATTGGGAGAGAGATCATGTTTTAATGTTTTAACAGGAGAATAATTTCCATTTTAATTAGATATGCTAGATTTTCCCTTTTCAATATAGGGGAAATTCCCATCTTAATAGGAGAATGATTCCCACTTTAATTAGAAGTGTTAGAATTTGTTTTAATAAGAAAAGAATTTCCATTATAATAGGAGAGGAATTCCCGTTGTAAAAAAAGATTCCTATTTTTCAAATAGAAGAGAAATTTCCGTTTTAATAGAAAATGACGTGAAATTTTAATAGAATTAGAAAAATACCTCTTGTGGGAGTTTTAATATTAAGATGTAGATATATTAATTGATTGATTGATATATCGATATATATTAATAAAAAGCCATAAGATAAGAATTACAAATAGTAGTAGTAGACTAGTAGTACTTATGACAAAATCAGAACCCTAACACTATTAATCTATTATTTAATTATTTATAGACTTATATAGTCTTTTCTATTGTAGACTTTACAGTCATATATATAGTGTCGTTCTAAAAAAAAAATAAAAAAATACGGTATCTTTAAATTAATCTAAGGTCACTACCTTGATGATAAAATGATAAATTGACTTCTCTTAATTGTTAGATAGAGTCAGACATAATAGTCAATTTGTCAAGTTACTTGTTGACACTTGTCGTGACGATTGGATAAATAAAATTCAATTTAAAAAATTTAATTGATTCTTGCCTAAGTGGAAGTATTAAAAACTAATGAGAGAATCTAGCGAGTAAGCCTCCAGAATCCAAGAACATCATCTTACACATATTACTAAGAAGATGGAATTAAAGCGCTTTAATACTACTTATTACACACTTATAGTAAAGAGTACGTATAAAGAGATGACTAATATAATGAGTGGAGAATGGTGCAAATTAAATTGGCTTATACCTTAACAAAAACTCTAACAAACATCACTTAGTTCAAGAGGCTTAGAGAATTAAGCAGAATTAGGATTTTCCCAATGCAAACTACATTGAATGCAACGCGGTTTTGTGAGGCAGAAGAGCTTAAAGCAAAGCTGACTTTTGCAAGGCCATGCAGTAAATGCATTTGCTGTCCTCTTTTGACTCTTGGCAATACTTATGTGCCTCTCTCATGGGTCAGCGATACACATCTCATCAAGTCTCTTCTATATATATCACCCAAGAAACCATTTCCTTAACACTGACCCTTGTCTCAGCTTTCTAAGAAGAAAAGTGAACGCTTGTTGATCACTACTCAAAAACAAGATTCAACGAGTTACAAAGGGAAAACAGAAAAAAAAGATAAACAACAAGACATGGGTAGACCTCCTTGCTGTGATAAAGTTGGTGTCAAGAAAGGTCCTTGGACTCCTGAAGAAGATATCATCTTAGTTTCTTATATTCAAGAACATGGTCCTGGAAATTGGAGGGCTGTTCCTACTAATACAGGTACTTACAGAATTTATTTTGTTTTTTTTTGGATAAGTTTCAAAGGTTTTGGAGAGTTTTTTTTTTGTTCTTTATTGGATAAGATCCAAAATGCTGATTCGGGAATGTAGAAATGAAAAAATTAAGTTAAAATAAGTTGTACACTTTTGTTAATCATATATAGATTTGCTAATTATGTGTCACCTTTGATCTTTGTGTTCTCAGGGTTGCTTAGATGCAGTAAGAGCTGCAGACTTAGATGGACTAATTACCTTAGACCAGGGATCAAACGTGGTAACTTCACTGATCATGAAGAAAAGATGATAATCCACCTTCAAGCATTGTTGGGCAACAGGTAACACAGCACCACTTTTTCTCTCTACATTAGTTTATGTTTGGTTTTTTGGATTTAACTTTGGATCTGTTCCTAAACTTAAATCGATTAAAAGAATGACATTATATGAATTATTAAATACTATATATATATTATTAAATAGTGCTCATGTGAATAGATTATTACTTTTTGGTATTTTGAGAGGTTTGGTATCTTTATATTAATGGATATTTATTGTGGATCAGATGGGCTGCCATAGCTTCATACCTCCCTCAAAGAACAGACAATGATATCAAGAATTACTGGAATACCCATTTGAAAAAGAAGCTCAGAAAGCTTCAGACAGGCCTAGATGGTCAGAACAGAGATGGGTTTTCAACCTTTCAAACAATCACCAAGGGCCAATGGGAGAGAAGGCTTCAAACTGATATTCACACAGCTAAAAAGGCTCTATGTGAAGCTTTATCTCTTGATAACAAACCAAATAGTAGCTGTTTATCTGACTTGAAGGCTTCAAATGGCTATTATTCGTTAACTAGACCAATCCAGCCAGTCCAGTCTGGTACTTATGCTTCCAGTACTGAAAACATTTCAAGGTTGCTTGAAGGATGGATGGCCAATGCACCAAAACAAGCTGAAACAAACTCAGAAACTACTCAATATTCCTTCAACAATGTGAATGGTACAACAGATTCTTCTTCAAGGGAAGGTACACCAAGTGCAGAAAACAACAATGAGATTGTGTCACAAGGGGCATTTGATTCACTTTTAGCTTTGAACTCATCAACTCCAGATGTTTCTCCATCCATGTCACTTGATGACAGTACTGAAAATAGTTTCTTCCAAGATGAAAGCAAGCCTAACTTTGAGACTCCAGTTCCACTATCCTTACTTGAGAAGTGGTTGTTTGAGGAAAATATTCTTGGTCAAAGCCATGAAGACCTTATGCATGAAATTTCATCACTAGATGACAGTCTCAATTTGTTTTGAAATGGAGAGATCTATCTTTTGGACTTTTAGAGGGGTTGTGGATGTCTATCTTTTGGACTTTTAGGGGGGTTGTGGATGTCTTTTGTTTTTTTAAGGCTTTGATCAAACTGATTGATTCCCCAATGTAAACTGTAAATTCATCAAAACCATCTCTTGTTTACATGCTACATATATGCAGTGAAATAATATAGTTGAGAAAATCTACTGTGTGCAGGAGAGAGAGTGGTGTAGTCAATCGAGACCACTCATCACACCAAAAGATGCCTGTGTATTTCATCACAAAGTACTGTGTAAGAGCTGAGATTTATGCGGTGGTGCAGCAGGCGTACTCTAGAGCTGCTAATAATAGTTCCTACTTAATATTCTCAGAAAGTTGGAATTATATTTCATTATCTTGTGGATGTGGATCTTTTTTTTTTTTTTTTTATTATTAATATTGGTTGTTAATTTACAGTTTATTGGTTGCTGGTATATCAAATCATAAGAATTAATGCTTCATATGTTCACTTCTAATTGTGGATTTGAAATTATGAGAGTGCTTCAAGTCGCTATTACTATATATATATATATATATATATATATATATATATATATATTAGCCACTACAAGGGGCTGCGCCTTTTCTCTTATTCCCGATTAATTTAAGAAGTTGTGTTCCACTATTTTTTTCAGTGTATATTCTTCGGATTACAAATCTGATTGATGGACTTCATGTTTTGGCCATCCAGATAATTGTAATCAGCTTCAATATCTAATTTTGTTTTGCTGAAAACTTCAGTATCTAATTGCCTAGAACCATAATTGCAATCAGCCTCAGTATCTAATTGTAAAAACTTTAAACTAGACCTTTATGTTTATGTGAATTATGAAGTCAATTTTAAGGGGAAGAAAAAAGTATCGGTGACACTCTGGATTGGGTTTAATTCCACTTGGGGTTTAATCCCACATCGGGCTAGGAAATTATATTGGATTGACTACTATTTACTAATGTCAATGGGTGATGTAAGTAGGAACAATATCGGCAACATCTGCCCTTCATCAACATTGTCCCCTCATGTTGCTCACAAATGTGGATCCATAGAGTGAAAACATTATATTAGGGTATCTATAACCATTTTTTTTTGGGTGGAAGGGTATCTAATCTATAACCATTTGCCTCATGCCCTTCTAGGGTTCTAGCACCATACGCTCAAAAAAAATAAAAGCAAAATTTTGATGGAGTGGGAGAGAAATCCAATGGCTCGTAGTAATTGTCTCTCCACATCTTGTGATGTGTGCAATCCAAAGCCCAGACCTAGACCTAGACCTGTGTACACAGCCAATAAACAGCTGATGACTCGGGCCTTAGGCAGATAAAAAATGATGGAAAAACAGGGGTTGACTATGTTTTTCACCTTGATATCAGGTATTCAGGTGGACACAAAGTCAACACAAGTAGAGCTGTTTCATTGGAGGTTAAGTTCATCTAATTATTGAAGCACAGGCTGTGGGACTGAAAATTTCAGCAAGAACTGTGACAACGTAAAATTCCATTTAGAAGTGATAAACCTTGAAATTTAACATCCATGGCCCATGTCTTAGTTTGCTTGGACCGTTTGGAAAGAAAGATTGGTATCACTTCATAGATACTGCTTCCTAATCTTAGGTACCGACTCATACGAAAGGGGCCCATTGGTTATGTGCAACTACTGCAAGAGTGCAAGATCACTAGATGCTGTTCCTGCTCTTTAAAACTTCTGCTTCCAAATGGTCATTCGTCTCTAAAGACTAAAGATATAACATTAAGACTGATTATACCCTGATCGACCACCCGTTCGGTAGCATAGTGCCTCATCTCGCTTCTGACAGCATAATCATGTAGTTACTTTTAGGGTAAAAAAATGAAGGCATTAACAAGAAAGAAAGAAGGGTGGGGAAGGGTGCTATTTTTCTTAAAAAATGATTAATAGATCTTATAGTTAGGTCTACAAAATTGTCTACCCACAGTAAGAAACTAGGAATTGCTTTGGAAACATGCAAACGGATCTTAAATGCATAACATGTGAAATGTTTTGACTTTACTCCTTTTCACAAGTTGGACTAGCTTGGTCCAGACCAAGTGTGTAATTCATACTGTAAAGCATAAGAGCACCCATAAGTCCCTCATGAATACTATATCCAAATAGCAAGGAATAAATAGTTTCTTTACCCCTTTTGATTCGGTAAACAACAGTAAAGTGAGGTAAATGCATGACTTCTTCCCACCCTCGCATGTGAATGGCTTCAAGGTTAGGAACCTATATGATGAATTTCCTTTCTGAAATAGAAGAAAGATGGACAGACTTTTCAAGAGAATAAAAGCCATGCATCCCCACATACAAGGAACCTTCCTATCATACATCATTCAAAGAAATGTATGGTGATGTGATGGGTGTGAAGCTGGCATAGTGCAGAGAAGCATGAGTACCCATTCTATCTTAGCATAAAAAACCAGCTATTCTATAGCTATTAATTCACTATTTTCTTCCTTTGGTCACTCTTCTAGTGTAAATTATTTCTCTCGAGTCTTCTTGCCTAACATTACTAACTTTCTGGACAGGATCATGTGCACCTTAGACAGGACCCTAGTGTCCCAACTCATGTTGTATTAAGTGAAGCATGTGAAGTATAGAATGCACACATGTAGGGACAGCTTCGTTTAGCATATGTCAAGAATTATATTGTCCATTGGTTCTGCACTGGATGATTGAATATGGCCGCGCCCAAGCATAGGGTCCATGCTCTTAAAATCCTATAGACTTTTTCCTTTAAAAATTATTAGGGAATTAACTGTTGATGTGGCTATAATCGTTAGTAAGAGACAAATAATCGTTGTCACGAAAAATCAGCGCTTAATTCATTTTGATGTTAATTGATTGAAGGATCTCAAATGTATGCGAATATATATAAAAGCTTACACATGACATCTCTCCTCACCATATTGTTTTATTTTCCAAACCGAATAATATTAGAGACTCCTAAAAAAAAAGAGGTGCTAATAATTAGTTAGACCTCCCTTCATTTGTTTAAATCTCCTTTTTCTATCAAGTAATTATATTTATCTCCCTGCCAAAAAAGAAGGTATTTGTTACTGCTGGACCCCAATTTGTGTTGGGCGGACTCTAAAAAAAAACGATTATTATAAGTGTGTCATTGGTTTCAAAAAATAAAAAAAAAACAATTATTACAAGTATGCCATTGATTCCCAAAAAATTGAATTCGAAACTCCAAACTTAAACGACCCGGCCACACCGTAATATTACTGCCGGACCCCAATTTGTGTTGAGCAGACTCTCACAAAAAAAACAATTATTACAAGTATGCCATTGGTTTCAAAAAATAAATAAAAAACAATTATTACAAATATGCCATTGATTCCCAAAAAATTGAATTTGAAACCCCAAACTTAAATGACCCAGCTAGGTCGTTTGGACTAAGTCCCAAACGACTTGGCCACACCGTTTGGACTTAGAAAAATCCCCAACAATATGGCCACACCGTTTGGACTAAGTCTCCAACGATATGGTCACACTGTTTGGACTTAGTTCAAAATGATGTGGCCATGTCGTTTGGGATTTGAACTTTGAAAAAAAATTCAAAGTTCTATTTTTTGGGCTCTTGACCGGTGTGGCCGGGTCGTTTAGATTAAGTCCCAAACGGTGTGGCCAAGTCGTTTGGGACTTAGTCCAAATGACCTAGCCGGGTCGTTTAAGTTTGGGGTTTCGAATTCAATTTTTTGGGAATCAATGGCATACTTGTAATAATTTTTTTAAAATTTTTTTTTGAAACCAATGGCATACTTGTAATAATTGTTTTTTTTGGGAGTCAGCCCAACACAAATTGGGGTCCGGCAGTAATAGGACCCAAAAACATTAAACCCCAAACTACTCGAGAAAAATGGAAACCCAAAAGTTAGAAACTCCGGAAAATGATCAAAGCTAAAACCTCAAAAACCCTGCGATTTAAAAAAAAAAAAAAAAAAAAAAAACTTTGATACAGAAAAATCCTTCGTACGCTCCGGCCTCCTAACTTCTCTCTCTCATCGGATTCTGAATGTTATGTATTGAAATGACCAGTTTTATGCTCTAGACAACGTGGGAGTAGTTTTTGCATTTGATCTAAATCATTATCTTTTCCCCAAGGTATCAATAGTCTCACCAACACCAAATAGAAATAGTTACTCTCTAGGGATCGAGAACCACACAAGCGCACATCTGAAGGCATGTCAACATACCTTAAACTACTTGAAAGACATAAGAAAAGTCGACGAGCTTTCAAGGAGGACGACATGGGCTTTGATAATCCTATCTGGGACAACGGAACAAACATGCGTCTGAGTTATGTTTCTGATTGTAATATCTCAAGTGACGACGAGACTTCTCTTTTCCCTGAAATAATGTTTCCAACAGACTACGTACCTCACAGTGCACTCCCTTCTTCAAATAGAGTGCAAGATGATCGTAAGATAGAGTGCTATGGTGTTCTTGATAGCCTGCCACATGTAATGACTCGAAGTCTTGCACTGCTTGAGAGATTCGGAATAAGGCCATAATACTTGAGAATTGGACTTGGAAAAAGTAAATATAGAGGGAAGAATGGACTTGAAGGGAATGGGAGATATCTTGGCCAAGAGCAGGCGTTCCAGATGTCTCAGCAAGCGATTGTTCATTTGGTCGCAAAGGTGGGGTTTGAAGGTACGACAGAACTTCCAGTTGAAGTTCTTCGAAGTTTCTCGCCAGTCATGTCTGTAAACTGGGTAGTATCTTGAAAGTTCTAACTGATAACTACAAAAAGCAATGTTCAGCTATAGAAATACTGAAAATGTTCCTTCAAACAGTGGGATACGGGTTAGTGAATACTTTGAATTTCAACTTTTAATCTTTTTTAATCATATTCTTTTCAAATTGCTTTTTTTGAAATATTTTAGATGTCTCTTCTCTATATTATTATTTTCCCCTTGAGTAAATCTCGATGAGTAGAATTCTTTGGTTGAAATGATTTTGCAAAATGATGTCCATGATGTAGTTCTGTACTGGTTTTGCACATCGTGACTACAACTACTTTGAGCATGTTAATATCTTATAGCGCTATCTATGGTACATGACTTTAGTAGCAGTAATAGCTTGAGGGAGTAATGTAGGACAAGAAGGACACTAAACATCACTGGTAGGATTTGGTGTAGGATGAAAGAAGGGGATACTAACATTACTTGATTCGAGCTTGTTGTGATACCAATTAATTACCTTATTAATTATGAATTGGTTACTTAATTTATCAATGGTACAGTATTGCTTAATTCTCCCTAATCTATTCTTAATTTTCTATAACCTCCCCAAATCCCAATTTAATCACTGAATCCAAAATTACCAAAAAGAAAATTAAGAAAAGAAAAGGCACATGGCGTCTCTTCTTTAACTCCTCTCTCGCTTCCTCCTTCATCCAATCAAAACAAGAGGAAGAAAGAAGATGTTCGTTACCCACGTTTTCTCTGTCAAGCAAATTCGGCCTGGTAACAACAAGCTACAGAGAAACCACCAGTAAACACCGATCAACAAACACCCACTCTTCTCCACCGATCTAAAAACCAAATCCCCAACGAAGCAACAAAGTTCCATATTGTAAACAATTATTCGTCCTTACTTACAATTGTCTTCTCAAAAACTCCAAAAAAATTAATTGAAAGAAGCAAAAATAAATTACCAACAGCTACAGGTAAGAAAATTGGTTTTTTAATTTCTTCTTTTGGTGTTGATGTTGATGTTGCTGTTAAATTAGTTGTTGTTGATTATTCTTTTGTTCCACAAAAAAATCGTTCTTACTTGGTTTTTGTTCTTACCACATTGATAAACCAAAATCGAAAGAAGGTAATTTTTTAAACGATAAGTGTATAGTATCAATATTCCAATATTATATTGAATTTTTTTTCTGAAAAATTATTTCAACATATGCTAAACAAATTATAATGATTTAGGTTCTATGAAATAAGAAATGGGTAACATGATTCTTAATGCTGAGAAGAGGAGTTGTGTTGGTAATTTTAACAGCCTCGCAGTTGCACTCATATTCTCCTGTGTTGGTTTGTTCCTTTGTTTTTGTATTAGTTACTCCTGACAACTTTCACACTTCGGTGTAAGTAGTTACTATAAATTCCCATTTTGGTTACTTTTATGTTTATAATCATGTATGGTTTATAGCGTTTTGCAACAGCTTTGATCAAGTTTAGTTACAATGCTTTGTAGGAAAGGAAAACTCGTAGCCCAACTTCTTAGACACTCGCGAAATATTTATTTTTTAGTGGACCCTTATATAAATAGTTAGCTCAATCCAAATGCACTTCATAAAGTTTTCCTACCCTACGAAACTGCTAACATCAGCATCGGCACTAGAGATTAACTTTTTCAAGCCTATCTTGCAAAACTCTGGGAAAAGTGGAGAAACCGCGAGTCGTGCTCTTAGAGAATTTGTTTTGCTTTCCCATTTTAGCACTTCTAGGTCAAGTGCTTACACCCTATAATAGAGCAAGTAAGAAATAATATTTGAATTTTTGTGTGAAAGTTTCACGGAATCAATTTTGTCTATGATCTTTACTAATTAACATTTTCCTATTTGCTGCTTTATTCAAAGAACACTATAGCGGTTTCTTAAGTCGTACACTACCTCTAGCAGCTTTCATAGAATTAGTGGCAATTTTGATTCTACTAATGCATTGATTCAAGACACTTCTTAATCCATTTTCTTCAGGCTTTAGTTCTTGGCACATAAGTCATAGCCTTCTTTTAAATCTTTCCTTTACTAAGAATTGTTAGAATTCAACTAAGAGTGGTTGTTAAATCAATTTTCTTCCGTTTTGTGTTTTACTAATTATGTTTCCCTTATTTCACTTATTGTTTGATGTTAGGATTGCCTACTAAAGTCGTCTATTCTCGGAGATCTTTATTCTAAGAAATATGCCTAATACTTGGTATGCATGTTCCATTCTCTTTTGTAGGTAAATATGTTATTTTTATTCTTATCAAAATCGTTTAAAATTTTCAAGACATTCGATAGTTGTTTTTAAAGTTTCAGAATTATAGATTTCACCTTATAGGAATGCTTGGTCATTAAATGGCTTTTTGTTATTTCTTTCATTATTGGTATCTTACCATGAAATATATTGTTTGTTTTAGGGTTTTAATTTGGTACCATGGTGCTACAATGGTATTTAGGCGCGGTTACTGCTAGAGATTAGATGTCGTTTTTAAAGTTAAGCCCCTGTTTCATTTTTTTTTTTCCATTTTTTCTTTTTTAAATTATTGTTTCATTTTTTCCCTAGGAATAGAACCATTGAGCTCAATTTCAATGGGATTCGTCAAAGGGGCCACAGTTGAAGTCTTTTATAGGGAGCATAGTTTAAGCCTTTGGTTTCTCCACTCTCTAGAACCACCTAGCATAAATTCGTATTTTTTTTCCCCAACAAAAATAAACAAATTCATGATTTGGGTGTCATGAGTGGCTATGGATACCCTATCAGTACCAATGGAAAGAAGTGTAATTTAATTGAAGGTAAGTATACGCAGGGGAGTCATTATTATATGAGCCACTACCTAGACACATTAGAAACATGCCTCGAAAGACCTTCATTACATGCTTTCACTACTACTTTCTTTATCACATATTTTTTAAATGTTTGTTGTCAAATTTGCCCTTTAAACTCTAATTGTTTAGTTGCAAATTGATTCATTTCATGCTATGGTTGCATAACTTTATTGAGTACCACACCAACACACCAGTTGATGAGTTATATTCATCCCCTTTCAACGTGTTTCTTGCCTAAACCAGTCCTTCCGAAGATAAGAGTGTAAGGTTATAGAGATGATGGTGGTGATTGCTGAGGGTGGATTTACGACTGATGCAATAGAAAAAACTATAGAGTGGTTAGATATTGTGAATAAGACTCAAACATGAGGTACCATTCTATGTGGAAACATCCATATAAAGAAAAAAGACAACTAATATTATTTGTATCTCTAA
Organism: Coptis chinensis; assembly: GCF_015680905.1. Classification (NCBI taxonomy): domain Eukaryota; kingdom Viridiplantae; phylum Streptophyta; class Magnoliopsida; order Ranunculales; family Ranunculaceae; genus Coptis; species Coptis chinensis. The sequence goes on along the minus strand of NC_141456.1, from coordinate 16,670,254 downwards.
AACAAGCAGTCTTACTTACACTGAGAAACAAACTGGAGGTGAAAAGCCGGAACATTTTTGCTGATTTTTGCTGATTCTTCTATAATACTTGAATTTGTTGGTGGGTAAGGGTTCTTGATTATTGCTTTATATCTATCTTTGTTCCTTCCACAAATATTATCTACTATGGATATGGAACTTATGGCTTATGGATCAAAGAGAACCTCTAATTCCGAACGAGTTAAATCAAAATAGAATTGCCTCACTCCTTTCAAATTGCCAAGCATGCCTTCCAAAATCTGCAAATCCATTTCAATGCATATTCCAGATACTCCTAATATTATTCTGTCCTGCTCACTGCTTTGTACAAAAGAACCTTCAAAACCAACATCTTCAATTGCAACAACAATCTCTTCCTTACTAATTGAAGTATGTTCATATTCGACTTCCCCCAATGACGTAGATAAGGCAACAACTGGTCTTTTGACACTGGCAAGTTTTCTCAAAAATACCTTCGACAGAGTTTACACATCTTTGCAGTGTCGTACCCCTATCGACTTTGTCCCTGTTAATGTACCCTGATTTCGGTTGAATAGAATCGGATTCTGAAAGCACCGGCCCTCTGCATCAAACCCTGCATTCTCAATTGCAAGTTTGATATCCTCTCCCTGCATAAAAAATAGTTAGCAAATAGGCAATACAAAACTTTTAGCTTGAGGAAAGAAACCTATGAATCATCGAAGGCCATTTACCACTTTAATATTGCATGTTAGCTATTTGTACTAATTAAAATATAATAAAATAGATACCGTGGTTGACAAAAATGTACAATATAGAACTTAAGCATCATATCCCTTTAGTTTGATGTTAAACCTAAGTTGCATTGACATGGACACATGTGTCCACACAATAAACCCATTACCGTTTACTCCATTGGTGCATCCATGACGATCCCGGAAAGGACAATGGACACATTTCTTAGGGGGTGGGGCACAGACCCCCGAAGAAGTCACTAAGAGGGCGAGACCTTTTTTCCCTCTCATAGCCAAAACCCGCAGCCAGGTCAACAAACCCCAAACCAAACAAATCCCAAACTATACATATCCCATACCCCAAAACCCGTTGAACAACACCACACAAAACCCAATACAGACAAATCCACAGATAAATCCCAAAACCAGTCCAACAACCAAATCCAAAACCAAATGCTGTCAGCAATTCAGTTTACTGTCGAGGAATTGGTTATGAAGTCTTTGGTTGCAAAAATAGACAAGAACAGAAACAGTATACGACACTGTTCTAGCAAACAAAAATTCTAAAAAACAAAAACCAGTGAGTGCATTGTTGTACTGTTGCTGACGGTGGTGAGTGAGTGATGGTGGTGCTGTGCTGTTAAGGTGGGAGGAGGAATCAGATGGATTGGAGACTATTGTGGGGGTTCGGTTGTGGTGGAAGTGTTGATGGTGGGAATGTGAGCAAATCTATTGGTGGTGGATGGGGGATGGATGGTGAGGGCGGTACTGGGGAGGTGCGGTGGCAGGTGATGGGGTTTCTTGCTCGGGAAGAAGGGCGCTGTTTTTTTTTTTAATTGGTGGTCGATGACAGATGGTGATGGTGGCGGGATATTATATAATGGAGGTGGTAATTGGTGTTGGTGACGGCAGATGGAAGAGGCGCATCACGAGTTGTGTAGCAAGGGCGTGGAAGAAGGTGGTGGTGGTGGTGCAACAAGGTCGGGTTTTTAGTGGATGGTCATGGCGGTGGATGGTGAAGGGGGTTGGTGGTAGGTGAAGGGGGCTGTTGCGTGTTGCATGAAGTGCAAATTATTTGGGTTTCTCATTTGGGAAAGAAGAGCATTTACCGGAGAAGAAGTTTTTTTGCTTTTTTTTTTTTTTTTTGTGAAAATTTTATTGATAAAGAGAACGAGTTTTACAAATAATTAGGACAAGCGTGCAACAAGCTACGCCGCAAGTCCTTTCTGAATGGCAAATCCTATCCTCGTGTTTCTCAATTTCCTCTATTAGCTGCTTCTCCCACCTCAAAGACTCCATTCCTAAACCCTACCAACGGAGAGGCTCCAGTTACATCAACACACGCATGCCTCCCCTCATGAATTTTTTTTTTGAAGTGGAAATTTTATTAATAATGATAACGAGTTTTACAAATAATTAGGACAAGCATGCAACAAGCTGCGCCGCAAGTCCTTTCTGAATGGCAAATCCTATTCTCCTAAAAACAAACTCGTTAGAACCAACTGTCATTATGTTGTAGTCCATAACTTTCTGCAATCTCTTAAGGAGCTCAACAGACTGTTGTGCCAAGAAACCAAAAGTGTCAAAACTGAAAGGAATGAAATAATGCTGGTTAGCTCTACAAGCCTCCTCGTGTTTTTCAATTTTCCCTACCGCTGCTCTATTAGCTGCTTCTCCCACCTCAAAGACTCTATTCCCAAACCCTACCAATGAAGAGGCTCCAATTACATCAACACACGCATGCCTCCCCTCAGACCAATTGTAGATCAATACATCCGCAAGCCGAAGTGTCGATCTCCCCTCATTCGGATCAGTGAGAAAATTCACAGGAGCCTCCTTCTTCACTTGTACCACAGCCCTCCAAAATGCATCACATAAAATATCTCTGACATGATCATGTCGGTATTTGAAACCTGGAAAATATCCACAATGTGCTGCATGGTCCCCGAAAGCATCTAGTCCACTCTTTTTGCAAATAAGGCATAGATCACCATCAGAGTACAAAGGAATCATGAGACGGTATCGGAGAATAGAACGATACTCTACCAGCGACATATGCTGTCTAAGTCCCTCCATCGAAATAACAAGTAGGAAATCCTTTGCATGTTCTGACTGCAAGCATCCAATGATTGCTTTCCGACGAGCAGATAACACAAACTCCCTTTCAAGACCATCAACAATCTTACCATAGAACGCTTCCGCCAAAACTTTTTGTGATTTTGAGGGGACGGTAGCATTCACAGCCATAGAACCGAGGTCAAAATCAGGTAGACAGAGACTCAATGCACTGCTAGCAACATTAAGAATCTCATCCAAAGATACTGGGCCACAACTCCTAAGAATGTGGTTCTGAAGCTCAAAAGTTTGACAGCGGGAGGCCACAAAAGCAAAAGTAGAGACATCAGTGGCACAATAAACACCTAACCCACCAAGACGTAACGAGAGTGTCAATAAATGCCACTGCAAATCACCGAAGTCAAGCCCATCAGAAACCACAATACCCTGGAGAATACTGTGGAGATGCCGATCAAAAGTCTTAGTTGCCTCTCTAAACAGGGCTGGTAGACAAGTACGAATCGTAAATACCAACTTAGAGAGTCCTGCACAAGCACGTAAGAGCGCTAACTCACACTATGGATCATCCAATGCAGCTAAATGGTCCATCAAAGTCATAACCTTTTCAACACGCTTGCGAGCAAGGCCCATGACAAAAGATAAATTATTATTTTTTTTTTAATTTTTTTTTAAGTGAAAATTTTATTGATACTGATAACAAATTTTATAAATAATTAGGACAAGCGTGTAACAAGCTGTGCCGCAAGTCCTTTCTGAATAGCAAATCCTATTCTTCTAAAAACAAACTCGTTAGAACTAGCTGTCATAACGTTATTGTCCATAACTTTCTGAAGTCTCTTGAGAAGCTCAATAGACTGTTGTTCCAAGAAACCGAAAGTGTCGAAACTAAACGGAATGAAGCATGCAGGTGATAGCTCCACCACCTAGAGATGCTCTTAGATCACAAATAAAAAATTTCCATACCATGGCGTATAACCTTACTATGATGGCTAAGGAACCTAAAATGATATTGTGTATAAATATCATCAACGCACCTATCATGATTGAGCTTCTCAACAGTCTATTGAGCTTCTCAAGAGACTTCAGAAAGTTATGGACAATAACGTTATGACATTTAGTTCTAATGAGTTTGTTTTTAGAAGGATAGGATTTGCTATTCAGAAAGGACTTGCGGCACAACTTGTTACATGTTTGTCCTAATTATTTGTAAAATTCGTTATCAGTATAAATAAAATTTCCACTTAAAAAAAAAACAAAAAAAAAATAATTTATCTTTTGTCATGGGCCTTGCTCGCAAGCGTGTTGAAAAGGTTGTGACTTTGATGAACCATTAGCTATATTGGAAGATCCACAGTGTGAGTTAGCTCTCTTATGTGCTTGTGCTGGGCTCTCTAAGTTGGTATTTGCGATTTGTACTTGTCCACCATCCCTATTTAGAGAGGCAACTAAGACTTTTGATCGACATCTCCGCAGTGTTCTCCAGGGTATTGTGGTTTCTGATGGTCCTAACTTCGGTGATTTGCAATGGCGTTTATTGATATTCCCATTACGTCTTGGCGGGTTAGGTATTTATTATGCCACTGATGTCTATACTTTTGCTTTTGTGGCCTCTCGTTGTCAGACTTTTGAGCTTTAGAACCACATTCTTAGGAGTTGTGGGCCAGTGCCTTTAGATGAGATTCTTGATGTTGCATGATAAGTGCTTAAAAAGTGTTATTTAACCCTCAATTATGTCTCTTGTTTAGCCATCTTAGTGGACTAATAGTGTTTATAAGTTATGTTTTATGATTCTACAGGTTAAAGAGAGAGTTTTGTGGAATATTAGAGAAAAAGGGGTAAAACGGAGCAATTCGGAGCATTAAGGATCACATGGGAAGCCCGTGGACAATCATGGAGAAGGCCAAGGAATTGGAGCTATTAAAGATGCGACTAGGACCTATTTTAAAGCCTATTTGGAAGCCCAAGACCAAATGATTCGTTGCTTGGACCAAAGCCCGCAAAAGAGGATAGAAGGATAGAGCAGAAGAGACAAAATCGGCTAATGCGTCTGGGACGCATAGATCGAGCGTCCAGATGCATTGATTACGTCTGAGACGCATGAATAGTGCGTCCAGATGCATGGATAGACACTGTAGCCAATTTCTTCTCAGTTTTGGAGACGAAGTTGGACTTTGAAAGAAGTCTATTTGTATTAGGAAACAAATGACGGTTTGGAATGCTTCTAGAGCTCATTGTAACCTCTATAAATAGAGGACCTAAATGCCTCATGTAATTGGCCAATTCACTTATACTCTTGTCTCCAGAACTTGAGGTAGAGAGAGATTAATAATAAAAGATCGGTTTTAACTAGCTAAGCTAGTCTTAATAAATTAGTCTTTCTAGTCTTATGTTCTTCGACTCTTCTTCTTCTCATTCTTCGTGTTCTTCATTCTTTATGGAAGGCTAATCTTCTCCTTTAAGGGAGGAGATGAAGCCAGTGCTTAAGGTTTAATGATTCTTCTGGTTCATGGTGTTCTTCAATCAGGTTAGTTCTTTATGTTTTTAGTTATTAGTTCCATTGCCCACACCAAGGGATGGAAGTATAGAATAGGGTTTATGTTTTGCAATATTAATATCACGCTAGTGTTCTTTACTTTTCTTCTAGTAGTATAGTTCTTTAGAGTTAGGGAAGTATTCTTTGTGTTGCCTTAGAAGGGGTAGCTCAGGGAGTGGTTGCCTAGGGGAAGTATTCTTTTGTTTTTGCCTTAGTTGGTGATTCATTGAATGGCCGCCCTATTAGGAAGTACTCCTTGATGTTGCTCTTGGTAATACATTGAATGGCTGCCCGAGCTTACATAAAAGGAAAGAAGATATTAATAGCATAAACATAGGAACAACCTTAAGTAGAGTTAATTGTTAACGATGTTTCGCCTAAGAGGGCATCGGGACTCGCTCGATTGCCTAATTGTAGTCTACTTGTAAGAACAACTATGAAGCAGAAAGTCATAGATTAAAAGTATTGGATTCTAATCTCTTGAATTCCCTCTCTTATAAATTCTCAATAGTTTAGTTAATTTAGTTTAGTTTAGCATTAGAATCTAAAGTCTCTACAATCATAGTTTTTAATCCCTTAAACCCCCTTTCCAGTCCTGTCCTTCACATAACATACACTTAAAAGTGGAACGATATCCTACTCATCCTTTACTTATTGAGGGATAATTAGGTTTTGATACGCTTCTGTTTTGTTCAACGACCATACACCATCTACATACACAAAAAAGAGTCTTGTCATTGCTAGCAGTGCATTGAGTCTTTGTCTACCTGATTTTGACCTCAGTTCTATGGCCGTGAATACTACCGTCCTCTCAAAACCACAAAAAGTTTCGGCGGAAGCGTTATATGGTAAGATTGTTACTGGTTTTGAGAGGGAGTTTGTGTTATCTGATCGTCAGAAAGCAGTCATTAGATGCTCGCAGTCAGAACACGCAAAGGATTTTCTACTTGCTATTCTGATAGAGGGATTGGGACAGTGCATGTCATCGGTGGAGTATCGTTCTATTCTCCGGTACCGTCTCATGATTCCTTTGTACTCTGATGGTGGTCTATGCCCTGTTTACAAAAAGAGTAGACTAGATGCTTTCGGGGACCATGCAGCACATTGTAGACATTTTTCAGGTTTCAAATACCGACATGATCATGTCAGAGATATTTTATGTGATGTATTTTGGAGGGCTGGGGTACAAGTGAAAAAGTAGGCTCCCGTGAATTTTCTCACTTATCCAAATGAGGGAAGATCTACACTTCGGCTTGCAGATGTATTGATATACAGTTAGTCTGAGGGGAGACATGCATGTGTTTATGTAACTGGAGCCTCTCCATTGGTAGGGCTTGGGAATGGAGTCTGTTTCGACCCCCACATACGTGGCAAACGTCCATTATTAGGGGTCTATTTTATTCATTTAATTGACAGGGCTAAAGCCCAATTTACAATACCATGGATCAATGTACAGGCCCATTAACTCATGTGTCTAAGGCTGAACCTTAGCCACATGGCTTGCCACTGATGTATATTGATTTATGTCCAGATTCATTTATTATCAAAGAGATAATTATCAGTTGACAGTTATATTCTATCACAATTACTCAAGCTACAAGATTACTTGAGCTACAAGGACTCTCTACTCTACCTATATAAATACCAAACTATTTTTCATAAGGAACTACGTTGAAACTTGATCCCTAGAGAATATATCTTGGGTATGTAGGCAGCCATTATTTGGTTCAATTTCATCTCCCCCAACATCAAATTCCTCTGTTTCTTAGTGCGTTCTTTACCATTGCTCTCGTTGTGTTGAACGGGTTCTTTGCCGAAACATAATTGAAGCCGCCTCGTGGGTTTTTGAATCCATTATCACGTGAAACAATCAAGATGGTAAGCACAAGAAGCGGGGCCGAGCGCACAACATATTCCTCCCCGCCAATAGGAATCACAACCCTCGAAATTCAAGTCGGGCAATGCAAGAACCGTTGAACAATCAAGTTGCTCCTAGTGGTAGGATCAATTCTCAACATCCAACTGCAGCAGCACCGCCGCCGCCGCTACCACAAACGGCGGTACAAACACCTCCGAAAGAAGGCGTCACGGAAGAAAGTATAAGGAAAACCTTCATCCCAGATTGGACCGACCTGACAGGGAAGGCCGACCTCGCAGATTTGAGGAAAATCGCCATCCTAGACAGGTCCGACCAGGCAGGGAAAGAAGGCGTCACGGAAGAAAGTATAAGGAAAACCTTCATCTTAGACTGGACTGACCTGACAAGGAAGGCCAACCTCGCAGATTTGAGAAAAATCGTCATCCTAGACAAGTCCGACCAGACAGGGAAAGAAGGTGTCATGGAAGAAAGTATAAGGGAAACCTTCATCCTAGACTGGACTGACCTGACAGGGAAGGCCGACCTCGCAGATTTGAGAAAAATTGCCATCCCAGACAGGTTCGACCAGGCAGGGAAAGAAGGTGTCACAGAAGCAACTAGAGGGAAGACCACAATCCCAGACAAACTACCGACCTAAATAGGCTGGTTACATGCAAAAAAAGAGACAATCTCCAGTCGGACTTGAATGTGTGTACCGCCTAAAATCTCTAACTCTTGTAAGAGGTAATGGCAGGTGTCATCTTCCACATAGGCTCGACCGGGGGCGTCTGTCTGTTTAAATCTTCTGGATAAAATAGATTTCACCCCACTTAACATGAAGTAGATTAGCCGAATGGGAAAGTTATCTTAGTGCATATAGCATTGTCTTTGAAAGTTGTACTACTGAAAAAGGACATGCTCTGGCTTCTTTGATAGCTAATTTTCCGATTGATGATTCTCCTATTGACGATTTCTTGCGCCAGGAAGAATCTATTCTGCTGCCAATAACTGGGGGCGACGAAGACCAACATGCAAACGCAATTCCTAATCCCATTGACCTATGGATTGTTTACTCAGATGGCTCCCATAGTAAATCTGGGTCTGGAATTGGATGCATTTTTTGTTAAACCCACCGGAGAAAAGATTGGGAAATCTGTGCGACTTGGCTTCGCCGCTTCAAATAACGAAGTCGAGTATGAGGCTGCTATTTGTGCCTTGAGAACAGCTTTGACACTGGGGGCGCGAAAACTCTAGTTATACACGGATTCTCGCCTTGTTGCCAATCAGTTTGGTGGGTCTTTTGAAGTAAGAGATGAGCGTATGACGACTTATCTTAGTTTGATACATAGTCTTGCTCGACATTTTGATAGCATCTCTATCACTCAAAGACCTCGAAATGACTTACGTCATGAAGATTCATTGGCTTATCTCTCCGCCGCCGTTAGAAGCGAAGGGCCTGACACATCACTTTTGCAGTCATCTTTTCGTCAGTCTAAGTTTGAACGTTTTTACGCTCACTTAGTTCATTACTATCATTACGAAAAAATCTGACGAAGTTACCACATTTAGCTTCGTCAGCTTAAGTTTGAACGCTTTTACGCTCGCTTAGTTCATTACTATCATTACGAAAAAATCTGACGAAGTTACCATATTTAGCTTCGTCAGCTTAAGTTTGAATGCTTTTACGCTCGCTTAGTTCATTACTTTCATTACGAAAAAATCTGACGAAGTTACCACATTTAGCTTCGTCAGCTTAAATTTGAACACTTTTACGCTCGCTTAGTTCATTACTATCATTACGAAGAAATCTGACGAAGTTACCACATTTAGCTTTGTCATTCTAAGTTTGAACACTTTTTACGCTCGCTTAGTCATCACTATTGCTACAACAAAATCTGACGAAGTTACTACGTTTAACTTCGCCAGTCTAAGTTTGAACGTTTTTATGCTCGCTTAGTTCGTTACTATCACTATAACAAAATCTGACAAAGTTACCACGTTTAGCTTTATCAGTCTAAGTTTGAATACTTTTACGCTCGCTTAGTCCGTTACTATCACTACGACAATATCCGACTAAGTCACCGCGTTTCGTTTTGTCAGTCGAAGTTCGAACGTTTTTACACTCGCTTAGTCTAATTTTGCCGAGTTAAGTTAGCATTGGGGGCATTTTTCTCTACATGGGGGCGTCTCGTTCTATTTCATTTCAATTGCATAAATCTACAACATTGTCAGTTTTCTGCAGGTATGTTATCTGACACAACAACAATATTCAATAACAAACCCATCTTTATTTTTATTTTTCATCAAAAGAAGTTTTAGCTCTATGGTATTACATTTACATGATTACCTAATCAATTGTCTCTGTCAATTGTCTTACGGTTGTTCGATTAAATCTTAATTTTTATCTTCGAAATCTGCATTCGCTTCGCTTAACGCTTTCGGTTAACTATTTTCCGCAGTCATTCCTTTTTCTAAGGCATTGTCTTTGCTCTTTTCAACGACATTCGCAAACTTCTTTAATTCATCTACGATATTAATTGACGCCTTTCTGTGCTAAACTTTTCTCCGTCAACTCTTTATGAATATAATTTGCTCGTAATTCCGCCGTTTCTCCGTGCGGCGAGAATTCGCATTACGTTAACTTTCTAAGCGAAAAATTTATTCAGCTTTTTTATTTATTTTTCTACGGCATTGTGATCTTTCCACTCGAATTTTTTTGTCAATATCTTTTGCTCGTAATTCCTCCATTTCAACCTGCAACAAATATACAAATATTTTCATCAGTCTTTCTGACTTAACCAAAATTTTAAGATAATTGATAAAAAATACTAACATACCTGTTTCATGCTGTCAAAAATCTTTGACACCGCTTTGTCATATTTTCCGCACTTTTCTCCGTCTTCTTCGGCAACACAAATTCAATTTTGATCGAAACCCTGTCATCCTATGACAGTTTCCTGAGCAATGATACCAGCCGCGGCGACGAGGATGCGATCGAATTTCTTCAGCATCTCTTCCAACCGGTCACAATCTTCCAAGTCAAGATGATTTGTAGGTTCATCAAGGAGAAGTATGGTCGGATTCATGAACAAGGCACGTGCCAATGCAATTCTCATTCGCCTTCCACCAGAGAAATCCCGAGTTTTTTTTAGCTTGCATCTTCTTGTTGAACCCAAGTCCAAACAAAATCTCAGCCGCCCGCTTCTCAGCAGTCGCTGCCTGCAACTTCTTTACTGCTAGTATGGTAACTTGAATTCCTTCAGTTCGGGATCTTCCACTTGTAAATTGATGAAGAGGTAACACTGATTTTTGGCAGATCGTCCGTGGACCGTGGTTCAGATGAAGGATAACACATTCTTCTTGTGAATTATTCCAACGCTTGAGATATGCATGCGTAAAGAAAGGATAAGATATCAAGTTGGACCAGAGTTTGCATACGTACTTCAGTTTGATAATGGCCTTTGGGGGAACTCTTTGTAATATGGTTGAGACGATCTCTTCTGGTATGCCTTGTATATCATCTGCCATTAGATTAACTTCCTCCAAGGTTTTAGGATAAACAAACATGGTTGATGGTAAACTTCAAGGATTGTAAAGATTTTAGGAAACTGCTACTAATAAACAAGGTTCCGGTAATTAAGCAGTCTAACTGACTTAGGAAACTAAAATTTAATTTAAAAGAAATAAAGTTGCATGTCGAACCCAACTCAAAAGCCTTGAGCCCTCGATAGCTAGACTATGTATGCAGACGAGTATTGGACTTGTTGACTTCATCAACATGTTTGTGAGCCAGCACAACGTTTGGCTTATAGTCACGTACGTTCTTGCTACCATGTGCGCTCCACGCCTCCAAGTCAATTTGCTTATATAACACTCCTCCTGCATGTGCGCTCCAAGTCAATTTTTTATTAAGTATTTTGTTCCCTTATTTACTTATGAGGACTCTTTACTTATTTATTTGTCACTTCATCCTTCATAATTCATTGCTACCATGGTAGATACATCAATTTAGTTATTTCTTTTTTATTCTTTTCTCATTATTTTTTCTTGTTGATTTTCTTTTCTCTTCTTTGCTATATGAGCTTCGTTCATATGGCATAGTCCCGATAATTCACGAATTTTTTCTGATTGTCCATTTTCTTATCGTTTACGTTTACACGATACTTTGTTATACATTCCGCTTACTCTTTTCGTATTCCATTTTTTCCTTGCTTTTTCTTCTCTTCTTTGCCATGTGAACTTTGTTCGCATGACAAAGAGGGGGCGGTGTTTCGACCCCCACATACGTGGCAAACATCCATTATTAGGGGTCTATTTTATTCATTTAATAGACAGGGCTAAAGCCCAATTTACAATACCATGGATCAATGTACATGCCCATTAACTCATGTGTCTAAGGCTGAACCTTAGCCACATGGCTTGCCACTGATGTATATTGATTTATGTCCAGATTCATTTATTATCAAAGAGATAATTATCAGTTGATAGTTATATTCTATCACAATTACTCAAGCTACAAGATTACTTGAGCTACAAGGACTTTCTACTCTACCTATATAAATACCAAACTATTTTTCATAAGGAACTACGTTGAAACTTGATCCCTAGAGAATAGATCTTGGGTACGTAGGCAGCCATTATTTGGTTCAGTTTCATCTCCCCCAACATCAAATTCCTTTGTTTCTTAGTGCGTTCTTTACCATTGCTCTCGTTGTGTTGAAGCAGTTTACTGCCGAAACAGAGTCTTTGAGGTGGGAGAAGCAGCTAAGAGAGCAACGACAGGGAAGATGGAGAAGCATAAGGAAGCTTGCACGACATTGTTTCATTCCGTTTAGTTTCGACACTTTCGGTTTCTTGGAATAACAGCTTGTTGAGCTTCTCAAGAGACTTCAGAAAGTTATGGACAGTAACGTTATGACAGCTAGTTCTAACGAGTTTGTTTTTAGAAGAATAGGATTTGCTATTCATAAAGGACTTGCGGTGCAGCTTGTTGCATGCTTGTCCTAATTATTTGTAAAATTCCTTTTCAGTATCAATAAAATTTCCACTTAAAAAAATAAAAAAAAAAAAAAAAACCCACATGACATTACCACTGGCGCGCCAAATTGAAAAAGTAATAAAAAAAAACCCATGCGACATTGACAATGGAACGCGACATTGTCACTGTCACGCCGCATCTACATCCAAAACCGCAAATTTGCATCCACAGATACGACTAGACAGGTGATACCTACACATTTGTCTCCACCTAGAAATGGTTTTTTGCAAAATTTCGAATGGTTGAGGCAAATATGCAGGTGATACCTCCACCTAGAGATGCTCTAACAGTCCAATAATGTTGAATTTGATATAGTCACTTATTATTGCATTTATCATTGAAACATAAAATTCTGACTAATTTAAAGATGAAATGGGCAGTTTGAAGTTGTGCCTTTGTAAGGATGTCAAAAGCTAAATGTGAGAACTACGAAGCTTCCTACTTCGATTTATAAGAAGAAGTCACAGGCCAGTACACGAGTTCCATGAGTATTTATATATCCTCCTAACAACAAGAAGAATAACCCATGTATTAGGTATGTTCTTTTTTTGGTTGACAAGCTTGTTTTAAATGAGATCAGTAACTCTTTGATGCTGGCGGGGTTCGAGCCCCAGACCTCTAGTATCATCACCCAAAGGTTTTACCAACTTTGCTAGTCGGCACCTGCCAAAATGTGTGGGCAAGCCTGTTTTTAAAGAGATCAGTAACTCAATAGTGTGTAGCGGGGTTCGAATCCAGACCTCTGGTATCATCACCCAAAGGTTTTACCAACTAAGCTAGAAGGCACTTACATGTATTAGGTATGTTCACTGCTGAATATATATAATATGTGCATGCTGCTCAACCTGATTATTTTGCATGTTCAACAATGCGGGGTCATTTTATAATTATTTTCTATCCATGGTTCACAACCCTATCTGTTTTGAGCTCTTAACTATTTTCTCCTTAATTGATTGATGGAATAAGTTAACAACTAATGGACTTGAGCAAGGTTGAGAAGTAGATTGCACGTGAGTTGCAAAGGATGCTCATGCATGTATTCTTCTTGCAATTGTAAATGTAAGTTTATTGTTTTATGCCAAATTATAAAGTGTATTTCATGATTTATTGGGTTGAAATTGTGCACATCCTTACCCTCAAAAGTATGCATAGGTAATCATTCAAATTAATTCACGGTCAAGTATGTTTTCCATTTTGAAGTATATTATTTGATTGGATAAATACAGTTGATTCGTAATGCATGTAACAAGTGTCTAATGGTGATATATTTGCTACTACCACAATAAAATAAATAAAAAACTGCTATATATTATTTTCTCTTATAATATTTATTTTTCCAAATGGTGCTATATTTGTTCTGCCGGGAATTTTTTCCATGCACTTGAATGATTTCTTTATATCAATTAGTGTAGGTTAGTCTTTGCTTGAATGTTGGTGTCGGGGCAGATTGTCCCAGCATTGAGAGGTTAAACAAACTATTTGGGTTAAATACCACCTTTAGCTGGAAAATGGGACTTTGTAACTATCAAAAAAGGTATTAGGATATGGTTTTTACATATGTGATTATTGTTTTAGAACGCTTTATTGTGAGCATTAGGCTATCGTTTATAGATGTGTCAATTGTTCTAAAAGGCCTTCCATTTAATAATAGTAAACAAAAAAAAAAAACTTCATGGTCACCATGGACCAACAGAGGACACTGGAAATGCATTGGGTAAGTGGTAGGGGCATATTTGAACACAAATGCTACACACTATATGCTCAGGTGTCAAATAGTTTGATCATTGATAGAATTTGATCACCATTGAATTGGTTGTGAAGTAGGTTATTCGTTATTTATAACATTTATTTGATATGCTCGTATGGTTTTATGTAGTGGTGTCTGTGGATATTATTGGATGTTCTGTATGCATTTAAATGAGCGTCGTTTTTTCTTAGAAATTGACATCTAATATAATATTGTACATGATATTGTACAAGTAATATACTACTGTGACATCTTACAACATCATGAATTATTTTTCTTCAATGTCAATGCAGCATATATAAGTTAATCCGTTTGCAGTCCTTCACTTTAGGTGAGATGGATTGGGGGCATTTACTTGCCATCACTATTCTGACTCAACCTAAACCAGTAATAGCTTAACATATTATTACATTGTTCAAAAATTTTGATACAGGTCTTGTAGGTTTGCTCAGTAAGTGAGCAAAGACTTTTAATAGAGAATTCGTTTGTACATCCTTGATAGGACTTGACTTTCAGTAGTTTAGACAACAAACAATGTGTTCTCCTGGTGGTATTTGAGATAAGGTTTTCTTTTGTTTCTTCTTTTTGTAGATTAGTTATATTCGTGCTATTATGGTATGCAGTAATAAAAAAAAAAATTTAAATTGGTTTTTGGTCTTGGTACTTAGTCTTAACAAGTTCCTTTAAGCTGTCCAAAAATTACCCTTTTCAAATTCATTGGATTATTCTATCCAAAAATTACCTATTGTCAAATTCATTGGATTATTCTATTTGTTTTTCCTAGAAGTAGGTCGGGATGCATATGTGTTTGGTTTATGGATATATCCTTAATGGCATCCTGCAGTCTAGCTTACAAGGTAACCCACTACCACATTTGCTATCGATTTTCCATAATTTTGTACTTCACTAGGTACAATAGTTGTTGAACTTATTAAGCAAGCCTTGCTTAACCAAGTACTTTTAGTACAATGATGATTAGATAGTGCTACATTACCACTTGATTGTGCCAATCAAAAGTATAATAGTTTCAAATATATGGGTATTTTGTCACAATTGTATACCATTGTTTTTCTTAGTTTCATGTGTATATATTGTTTTAATTTCTTTGTTCCACACATATTCTTCTTTGTACTTTCAAACTTCTAAATGGGTAGAGTCTTACCATGTTGTATGCTGGAAGTTAGATAAAACTTTGAATGGTTCTCAGGTACTTTTTAAAGAGCACTTTCATTGTCAGATTATCACCTCCTGTAAGTGTAAGGTATGCTCACTCGAAACATATAGTTACAAGAATTATACTTAGTGTTCATATCAATCTTTCATCTTGAGAATAATATATGCTCCTCATCTTGGATGGCTAACGGAATAACCTCTAGGAACCATGGATTGGACCAGCTCACTGCTTAGTTAGTTACTTGCTTGCTTGTAACCCATGCCTACATAATGTATATCATAGATATCAAACCCATCAGGCATAGCCATCTACTCCACCATATAAGTTCATAACTACTATCATTGTAAGCGTTTCTCAACATGCTTACAAT
The DNA here is from genome assembly GCF_015680905.1 of Coptis chinensis. Taxonomy (NCBI): domain Eukaryota; kingdom Viridiplantae; phylum Streptophyta; class Magnoliopsida; order Ranunculales; family Ranunculaceae; genus Coptis; species Coptis chinensis. The sequence continues at coordinate 16,654,727 of NC_141456.1, read as the reverse complement.
ACTATTCTCAACATCACTCATAATGAGGCAACAATGCTTAGTTGCTTACAACATGCTTAATTGGTTTTGCTTTGTTCCATGGAAATTATTCTGAACTTCCGATTTATGTATCATCCGTTTTGCTCCTTATTGCAAAAAAATGTTGTTGTGTCTAATCAATTTCTTAAAAGTGATTCAATTTCTAAAATCTTATTAAGAGCAAGTCCAAAGGAGGACTACTAAATAGAGCTGCTAAAGTACTGCCACATAGGATTTTTGGCATGTTTTAGTTTGCCAGTGAGTTTTTTGTCAACAATTTCTGTCCTTCACAAGAAGTACTTTATGACTAATAGGATCAGATAGTTATATGTTTTTTTTTTGGACAATTTCTTAAGACCGCTAACCTGGATGTTGTTTATTCGATAAAGTAATACCTCAAATCTCTTGCATTTTGCAGATCTTCTTCTGCACAATGGGTTAGAGAACGTGGAATGGGTTCCAATGCGCAGTTTATCTATAGTATGCTGTTTATTCAATCCACACCATTTTATCTGATGGATTATCTTTTTAGGTCCTTAGCCATTAGTATGTATGTTAAACTGCGCCTGTGAAGAGTGGCAGTTGCACTGCATTTTGCTACTTATAATTTGAGTTACAGTGATGTTGGTTTTGAAATTGGGGTATTCTAAATTTGTTGTTTTGGTCAAAGTTCTTTGACCTCATTTCGGAGCAAATTGTTGTAAATAAAAAAAAAACATAACTTGAGGAATGATTGAAATAGTTGAAAGCCAACTATAATATTTTGGCAATCGTGAGGCATCAACGACACCAAGAAAATATATAACTGAAAAAAAAAATTGGGCGAATTTTGTAGATGCATGGTTGCATGAACGTTGTAAGGGGGATTTTCCGTCACTGAACAGATGACACGTGTATGAGAAATAACCTAAGACTATAGATGTCCAGAATGAGACGAGGACCATCAGATCAGTTTTGAGAATAAGTAATCTTGTGCGCATCACGAGTGTTTAGTGGACATGTGCCAGCCACGTGACGGACTGCGCGCCTCCAAGCACAACAGTTCTCCAAGTCGTTAGGAACTGACATGGACAGTTCCTGAACAGAGGGAACCTGATGAGGGCGATCTTTAATGATAAGGAAGGGAATCACAATGGCATATCTTGGATAGTTACCTTTTAGATATAATCTTCCCATAAATAATGGGACATTATGATCAGCAAAGAAACTTACCTCTCATAAGATATGGTCTAGATTCAAACTTCCATAAAGAGGGAATTCCTAATAGGAAGATAGAGTCTAAAGATAGAAGGGAACTCACAAGCGGTGAAGACAGCCCTAACCCTAGGACTCTCAAAGCTCTTCTTATATAAACCATAAAGATTTTGCTCTTAGGAACTATGTAAGATAGGGTTTGATTCTCCATAATAAACAAGGAGATACATAGGCAGCCATGAGACGTTTCAACCCTGAACTCACAATCATCTCATTCCTTCTCCATTCATTTAAAGGTTCCAAGATCACAAGGCACAGAGGAAGATTAGGGAAAACTCGAAAAATCCCCTACATCTAGTGGCACCGTCTGTGGGGACGAAAGCAGATAAATATTTGTTTCAGATGATTGATTTAGCCTAAAAACTCTTACTGTTGTGATGGCAGGAACAAAGAAAACAAAAGGTGGCGCTACCACACGCAGCATCGCTGTGAGAGAATAAGAGCATGAGACACGGGGGGGGGACAACGTTTGTCACCACAACGCGAACAACCCCCTCCAAAGACCCATGACCAGCACCGACGCACCAATAATTCCCGATGCAGGCCCTAGGAATAACGCTCAAGAAGAGCGTCAAGATGGTGAGAATGCTGTCCTCACCAACCCAGAGTCTATTCAGGCAAGCCAGGCAATACAGGCTCTGGAACAGCAAAAGAGCAATCTTGAATGAGAAGTACAGCTGCTGAGGCATTTGTATCAATCTGACACAGGGAAGGAGCCACTCATCGATCTCGATGATGATGACCTTCCAGAAAGTGGTCGAGCAAAGAGCCAAGGCGTGGGGGTCCAGCTCAACGCGAAACATCTGAGTAAGAATACAACAACTCAGATGAAGACTCAGATACAACATCCGAACCAGAATCAACCGACCAGGATCGTTATGTCGACCCTCGACAAAAAAAAAAGCTCAGACCAAGAAGCATTCTACCAAAGAAGCTGCATGAGAAACTGAGAAGAATGAACTAATCCGTCAGATGCATCGGATGACAGGCAAGGGGAGAAAATGCAAGACTCCCTTGTTCAATCTGCCATAATGGGGGTAGGCAGATCTCCTTTCGCATCACGGGTGATGAGGAAACCATATCCCCGTGGTTACAAACAACTAAAGTTCAGTGTCTTTAATGCAAGTCAGATCTGGTGGATCACATATTCAGGTATCGTGGCACTATAGGACAATATGAGAGATATGACCATGTCATGTGTCAGAAATTCAAAGCCTCCTTGTCTGGATCTATGCTCCAGTGGTACCACAGATTACCTGAACATCAGATCAGGTCCTAAGAAGAACTATTTAGGACCTTCATAGACAGGTACTCATGTAACAAGCATCAACCTAAACGGATCGATGCACTGTTCAACATCAAGAAAAAAGATTGAGAGGCATTGAGATCCTACATGCAACGGTTCATGGAAATTTCAATTCAAATAGAGTCTTGTGATGAACAGACTGCTATAATAGCTTTTAAACAAGGGTTGGATGAAAACAATGCCTTATTCGGATCTCTCTCCAGGAAACCATCCCGTGATTTAGAGGAACTCCTTGACAGGGTTGAAACTCATGCGAGGTGGGAAGAAGATGTCCTAAACAGACGTCAAGAAGCGAAGAAAACTAGTCGGACAGTTCCTGGAGTTCCTCAAGAAGGGAATGGAAATTCTACCCCTCAAAAATCAAAGAGAGACCGTAATCGTGGTCACCAAAGGGCCGAATCCCCATCAAAGGGACGAATGCCCAGAGGGCAATACCAAAATGTAGCCTGTAATGTAAATGGAAAGCAATAGAAGAAGCTTCGTGTGGAAGGAGCTGAAGAAGCTCTTCCCTCAATGGACAGAAACTTTGCCCCTTTGAACAAAATGCGAGATGAGGTTCTAGACTCGATAAAAAATCAGAGTTACCTCAAATGGCTAGCTCTGCTTAAGCCAGGTTCCCTGGGTGCCAGAGACCAAAGAACCTACTGCAAGTTCAATAAGAGTAAGGGTCACAACACCAGAGCCTGCAGGACCATAAAAAATGAACTACAAGATCTGATTGAAAGGGGGTATTTAAAGCAATTTGTGGCACACGAATAGGCCAATGCAGTACAGCCTAAGGAGATCAGCACCTCAGTTCAGGACCCCCAAGTACTGGACCGCTCAACAGCCGATTCAAGATAAATATGATTTATGATAAAGCAAGTAAACGAAGTGGACAGGTCACTGACAAGGGTGCGTGATATCAAATGCGCATCGCCAAGCAGATAAGGATCATAGACAGCGAGCTGACTATAAAAGCTCAGGTCAATGCGGTACCCCAGAAAGATCCACTCATTCTTTTCACTGAAGCTGACTAGCTTAACATCCAAAGTCCACATGAGGATGCACTGGTTCTCACACTCCCTTTTAGAGATTATGATTTGCATCGCATATTGGTGGACCCAGGCAATTTAGCAGATGTACTCTACTATGATGCATTCAAAAAGTTGCAGATCCCAGATATGGAGATGGTTGCCACCAGCTCTAACCTGTATGGATTCAGTGGGGACAAAGCTCTCACAGTTTAAGAGATCCAGTTACCTGTAGCCACTGGTCCGGTAACTCTTATCATAAATTTTATTGTGGTAAAAGCTAACACATCATATCACATGATTTTAGGCAGGACCTGGCTACACAGACTCCGTGCCGTTCCCAGCACCTATCACCAATGTCTAAAATTCCCACATCATGGGAAAATTGAGGCAATCAGAGGAGATCAGGTGGCTGCTAAGACGTGCTATGCTTTGTGTTTCGGCAATAAACTGCTTCAACACAACGAGAGCAATGGTAAAGAACGCACTAAGAAACAGAGGAATTTGATGTTGGGGGAGATGAAACTGAACCAAGATAATGGCTGCCTACGTACCCAAGATATATTCTCTAGGGATCAAGTTTCCACATAGTTCCTTATGAAAAATAGTTTGGTATTTATAGAGGTAGAGTAGAGAGTCCTTGTAGCTCAAGTAATCTTGTAGCTTGAGCAATTGTGATAGAATACAACTCTCAACTGATAATTATCTCTTTGATAAGAAATGAATCTGGACATAAATCAATGTACATTAGTGGCAAGCCATGTGGCTAAGGTTCAGCCTTAGACACATGAGTTAATGGGCATGTACATTGATCCATAATATTGCGAATTGGGCTTTAGCCCTGTTGATTAAATGAATAAAATAGAGACCCATACTAATGGACGTTTGCCACGTAGGTGGGGGTCGAAACACCGCCCCCTCTTTGTCATGCGAACAAAGTTCACATGGCAAAGAAGAGAAGAAAAATCAAGGAAAACTTGAAATAATAAAAGAGTAAGCGGAGTGTATAACAAATTGTCGTGTGAACTTAAACGATAAGAAAATGGACAAGCGGAAAAAATTTGTGAATTAGCGGAAATAAAAAAATGTCAAATTAACGTATACGGGACGCAATGACGTAGTAAAATAAAAAATGGCCAAAAATGCACAGATAAAATAAAAGATGCACATAAATAAAATTTCAAAAGAAATTGAGTGCCGAACACTGTACCGAACGCATTACATAACAATGCGAAAGTGATGTCGACGACGCGTACCAGCGGAATAGCGATACGAGGATTAGACCGTTGAAAGCTGTTGAAAAATATTGCGAATTATTGTGAACGAAATAATTGGAATTCAAAAAATGTTCAAAAGTCAAAAATTTGTTCCGAAATTACGAGAAGATGTGCACGTGAATATACCACAGAAACAAAAAACTAGAACTCCAAAATTAAATCCGGATTGGATAATGCTTATCATCAAGTCTCGCACCTTAAGTTGGTTTGGCTAATAGAATTATACATGGACTGAAATTGGACCAAAAAGAAGATCGAAAAGAGAAAGAATATAAACAGAAGGAACGTGAGAAAAACCTTAACCAAAACCAGTAAACACCACCGTTTTACTAGTACACCATTGTGACAGGGATCATCGAGTTTCCGTACGGTTTCGCCGCTGGTTTCGAAGATGAAAAAAGGTTAGTACTGTGTTTGATTATTATACGGTCCTCTGGTTTCAGGCAACTCTTCTTCTCATCTTCTGCATCCCATCTTAACTATCGTACCAGTAAAACTGATCGGAAAGATCACGAAATAAATTGCTTATCCACAAAGCTCACCCTGTTACTTGGACGCCTTCAAAATATTGTGTTGCATCTTGCCTGATACAGCAAGATTTGAGAGCATCACTGTTATTCCAACAACGGTTGAGGTCATCTCACAAACGCGTTAAGGCGCGAGCAGGATTCCAATATGTAGCACTGAGGAAATCTAAAACCAGTCCACCAACTCGAGATTTAAATAGCTTGCTTGGGCTTGAGTTGAACTCATCAAGAAGGGACATGGCTACGGAATACTCACCTTTCAGCGCATCTTGGATTCCGATGATATTGCGGTAAGTAACCTTTGCGCGTTATGCTATTTTGTTTGTTTGTTTTTTTTTTTTGTGCATGGCGTTGAATTGTTGAACTCTTTCCCCAAGAATTTCTCTGCACGGATCATGTGGAGATGACATAAAAGTGTTTGGTGTATGTAAGGAACGAATTCCTACATGAGTTGATGAGAAGAAAAATGGTGAAGGCGATACTGATGGCGCCCTTATTTAAAAAACTTGATATTAACCAACAGGATATGGTGCATCGCCAGTAAAGGAGGGGCACCATACTTGCGTTTCTAATATGGCCCATTGAACCTGATTTTTGCGCTAGCTGACCTAATTTTTGACCTATCCGACCCGATTTTTTTTTCAGGGAGAAACGACCGTACTATACGAGTGAAAAATACTCGAGAAGAAAACTCGATGACGATCGCAGACTTGGTGAGGTGGAAAGAAGGTGACAGATACATCGACTACCTGAAACCGCGTCGATGGTCGCTTAAGGAAATACAGAAAATACTAGGACTCGAGAAATTTGAGATGGAAGAAGTGTACGAATTTGAAACGAAAGTCGAAGAAGATGAAGTAGTAACGGCTTACTCACAATTAAGTTGCGGGAGTGCAATTCCGTTAAACAAAGAAATTGCGCAATTATTGAGTTATTTTGGGCTGCCGAAGAAGACGGAGAAAAGTTCAGAGAATATGACAAAGCGGTGGCAAAAAAATTCGACAGCATGAAACAGGTATGTCAGTATTTTTTTCCATTTAGCTTCAAATTTTGGTTAAGTCTGAAAGACTAACGAAAAGATTTGTATTTTCTTCGCAGGTTGAAACGGCGGAATTACGAGCAAAAGATATTGACAAAAAATTTCGAACGGAAAGATCACAATGCCGTAGAGAAATAAATAAATAAGCTGAATAAAGTTTTCACTTACAAAGTTGATAAGAGCCCAAAACTGTAGTTTTAACCCCTTAGCAGTCATACTTTTAGACCAATTATGTGAGTAATAAGTAAGAGTTAAGACTGATTACGTGTTTTTATGTATTTCAGGCTTCAAAGTCAATTATAATGCGTGAATGTGCCACTTTGATGAGATAAAGGAGCAATGGTTGGTTACTAAGGAGTTCGGTGATTAAAGGCCAAGATTCAAGAAGACCAAGCCTTTGTAAAGCCTGGTCAAAAGATGAAAAGTCAAAGTCCACGCAGGCAGAAATAGTGCACAAAGTCAACAGAACTTCCGAAGACCATATCTTTAGACTCAGACCTCGGAATTGGGCCTACCTTATGTCAAAACGACCGGCTCGGAAAGAGCTTTCCAATGGTCCAAGCCTTGATCCAATCAGAGGAGCAGAAGTGGACGAAAAGTCTGTGGAAGCCAACTGCAGCTGAAGAGGCCTTTTGAAAGAATTGGGTTTTGGGCCCGATTCCTCGCCCAAAACATGGCTCCAAGCCCATGCACGAATTTTAGATCTGGATGTATAAAAAACAAAAGCTTAGCTCTTTGTTAATGGTAGCTAGTTAGACCTAAATTAATATATAGAATTCTAGATCTAGTTTTAATTAGTTAATTAAGTTTTAGTTCCATTACAATTCTTGTTTTAGATTAAATTCTTGAATGATTGTTCTTGATTGATTAGATAAATAAAATAGTCATTATTCAATTTCGTTCTTGTCATTTCCATTCTAGATCTAATTTAAATTTTTGTTCTTATTCCATTCCAAACCATTAAATTAGATTCATCATTGTTAATTAAGTAAATCTCAATTTCTTACATTATGTTTAGTTTAGATTCAATGGGAAATGTTAGTTTGATGACTCAAGGCTAAACCTCCATTAGAGGGGTTGATGAAGCCTTGATGAAAACTTAGTGGTTAGTATAGAATTGGTAGTAGAATCTATTCCACTCTAGAAGGTCGTGTTTCGCCATGAGAATGGGTGGACGACCTCACATGCTAGTTAGTATCCGGTAGGAATGCCATGAACACTAGGGATTAGACTCGAAATTCTTGCGGAAAACGTAAGAATCGAGATACGACAATCTATACTAGGTTATTAAGTTGGATTCGAGGTGGATTTAATTCCCTCTATTTCTTTATCTAGAGTCAACAATCGATTCCGTAGCTTGAGATTATCTTTAGTTTATATTTTATCTTGTTATTTATTATATCTAGTTATTTAAAATAACGCGTCTTGTTAGCATAACATTTCGTAAAGCTCTCATTAGATTTAAGACTGATTTCTTAGACTTAGGAAACAATCCATGCTAGGGTACTAGGAGTGGAACGAACTTCCTACTCCACTTAGTGCAATTCGATCGAGAGTAGAAGATTTGATAATAGACACCAAAAATAGTTTTAGTTTACTTACGTTGTGAATTCATCGCTCATTTTCGTAGGTAGACTATTCATTTTACTTTTATCAAATGGCGCATTGCCGCCGTCTTAGTTACACTTTAGCATTGTTTTCATAGTAGAAGTAGTCAATTTTAAGTCCCATTAAACCCACCCACCCTTGTTTGTTTCATACCGTGGTCGGTTGCCCATTTCAAGATGACAAATTCGGCGAAAAAATATAACGGAGCGCCGCCAAGGCTTCAAGGAGAGCGACCCCGCTTTAGTTACCGGAATTTTGTTTACCATCGATACCACGCTACCATATTAAAGCGACCAGCGGCCAAACATCGGAACTCGACTTCCTTAATCGAGCGACCCGCCCTAAAAACATTGTGAATCTGAAAATTACTCGAGCGAGCGAGCGAATGCCGCTGTTAAAATTCCCGGATTTCCACAGTTTTGATTCAAACTTTGATCTTTCATATTTTTCAGTGTTCTAATCTCTTATATATACACCGAACACGCTGCATACAAGACGCTATTCATAAGCGAAGCAAGGACGCTTATCGTATTCCTTTCTTCCATACCCTCGATTTCCGTTAGAGGTTTTTACTAGTATATTAGAATTGTTTGGAGTGTTGCATGTGTTTAGTTAAGCTCAACTTAGTCTTGCATGAGATTAAGGTCCGGTCGAACAAAACAACAAACGTAATTACACGGCAACAAACAAGTCTATCTAGTATACCACACACCGACACCTCTAACTACTATCACACACACCATACCCGACATAATGGTGAAGAAAAGAGACTCTCTCTCTCCGACTTTTACAAAGCCTTGAGCGATAGCCCTAAATCGCATCGTTTCTAGCAGACCCAAAGTGGGGATTTTGAATCCCCAAACATATTTAATTTGTTACCCGCTTTTTCATGGGTTAGACCATGAAAACCTTATCAAAGACATTACGCGTAGGGATTGAACAAGTCCTTACAACATTCCATCATCCTACGGTAGGTGCGGAACAAATTAAACCGAGGGTATTCCCTTTCACATTAGCCGATAAGGCGGCGCCTTGGTTAACCGCCCAAACGCCTAATTTCGTGGACTCGTGGGCTAAACTTGTTGTTTTTGTTTATGGAACATTTTTACCCACCCCTAAAGACGGATGAGATGCTTTCCAAGATTCATTTTTTCCGTAATCCTCATGAATCATTTTTCGAGGCATGGAATCGTTTCACCGATCTCCTTATAGAGTGTCTACATCATAACTTAGCTAAAGACACGTTAGTTCGCGGCCTTTTCAAAGGTCTTCTACACCACCATAAAGAAGTCCTTGACATAATGAATGGGGTAGTTTCCTAAGTAAAGGAGCCTCGGAGGCTTATAAATTTTTAGAAGACCAAACTAAACGGAATAATAATTGGGGGTAGCGATGATATCCCATTTCGCCTAGTTCTTCTTCAACAAGAAAGGCCGGTATGTTTGAGAAGAAAACCGATCCGTAACTTAAAAATCTAATCGAATCTCTAACTAAAAAGTAGAGGCTATTTTCGCTCAACAAAAGCCTATCCCCCCGTCATGAATGTAAACTCCAACCCATGTAATTTCTGTTTGAGTCCAGAGCACCCTGACGATTATTGTCCTCTAGCTTATGAACAACAACCACCAGAACAAGATAATGTTTACTCTATTAATAGCTATCCTATTCCTAACGCCCCTTGGAGACAACATCCCAACTTCAGTTGGAGAAATAATCAACAAGTAACACCTCCAGGGTACAATAATCAAAACGTTAGGCAAGCAAACAATTATAACCAAGCTCCACCTAGGCAAGGACAAGGACAAGGTCAAGGGAATTATAATAATTATAACAACCAAGCGTAACCACGACAAGGTCAAGCACAAGGTCAGAATAATTATAATAATTATAATACCAATAGAGGTATCGTTCGGTTAATAATAATAACTATCACAACCCACCCATAAATAATCAACGAGAGATAGTTCCCCACACCACCCGTGACTACTACACCTACACAACCGGATCAGATCGATGCCTTTATACAAGTTACCCAACAACTTTTCCGCATTAATGACTCAATCAAACCAACAGATTTTACAATCCATAAATCGGGGCATACAACAGTTAGCCCAAGCGAAAAGCCCAACCAAAAGGCGTGTTTCCGTGACAAGCAATACCAAACCCTAAAACAAAGAACACAAACTTTTGAGGTAAACGGTAATTCTAGTACGAAACTACAATCAGATGTGACCTAAATGCCATCACCACTCTCCGCCTGGAAGAGTGGTTGATAACAAAGTAACTATGCCTATAGTTACCCCATCAAGATTCCTACACCGGATATCGAACTAGATAACCGAAATAGAAACCGAAGAACCTACCATCGTAGAGGTCCCAGTTAAACCACAACCTAAGAAACAGAAAGCCAAGGTTACACTTCAAGTCGAGCCATACACTAAATATAGAGTTTAAACCACCGTTCCTCAAAAAATTAGCCATGCTAACCGGGGATACAAACTTTGAGGAAATTAGGAACGTTTTCAAGAATCTAACGATAAACCTTCCTTTTCTCGGCTATTAAAAAGCTACCTAACCACGCTTAAGTTTCTTAAAGAGTTGTGCACTACTAGGCGAAGACCAATATACCTAAAGACGCCTTTTAACCTGGAGCAGTTCCCAAACCTTTATCCTAAAAAAATAATGGAATTGTTAAGTACAAGGACCCCGGTCGATCCCCATGTAAAATGCACCTTAGGAGATTCCCACACCATCACCGCCTTTTATTAGACCCGGGGCGAAGTGTTAACTTACTCCCGTGATTACTTGTATAAACAAATAGGTCTACGTGAAATGCAACCTACAAAAAAATAACATTGCAATTAGCGGATGTGTCAATTAAGTATCCTAAAGGTGTAGTGGAAAACGTGTTTGTTAAGGTTCAGGATTTCTACTATCCTATCGATTTTGTTATCCTCGATACGTAAGTCGCTAATGACTCTGCACCGATCATTTTAGGGCGCCCCTTCTTGGCAACCGCCAACGCGCTTTATAAATTGTCGCGATGGAAAGATGTCCTTATCTTTTGGCCATCCGTTCCGCCGAGGTAAATGTTTTAAAATGATGAAACAGTTACCACGATCGATGCCTCGTAGATGGGGAGGTTAGCATGATCGAGAGTTTAGCTCAAGATTATTTTAACAACACGCTTTCGAAAACAATATGTACAAATTCCTTTCTTTTTGGAACTTCGATTTTGTAAATGACTCCTACTTAGAGGAAGTCAACACCATCCCGGAGTCCACACCAATTGTAGACCCGCCGGTTGCTCCATATATCGATTACTTAAGACTTGCTACCTAAGCAAGTCTTCATTACGCAAGATAAGGACACTTATGAAACATCAACGGACATTCCGGCCCACACCGGTGCTTAAACCTCTTCCCGAGTTAAAATATATTCAACTTGATCCGGATGGTAGTCACCCGATAATTATATCTTCTCTCGTTAACTAAGGATGAAGAGACATGTTTAATAAGGGTGATTAGGGAACATCGGTCTGCGATTGGTTGGTCCCTAGCCGACATTAAGGAATTGACCCTAATGTTTGCACTCATCGATCCATTTGGAGGATAACGCCAAGACTTCTTGAACCTCGGCCGCCTTGAACCCCGCCATGAAAGAGGTGGTTAGGGAAGAAGTCTTGCGATTACTCGATCGCGGGTATTATATACCCAATCTCCGATAGCGAATGGGTAAGTCCCATTCATGTAGTTCCTAAGAAATCGGGAGTTACCATGGTACGAACGGGAAGGGTGACTATATTGTCACTCATGGTCCTATGAAATGGAGAATCTGTATTGATTACGACGCGTTTAAATGCTATGACACGAAAGGATCACTTTCCCCTTACCATTTATAGATCGATGCTAGAACGCCTATTTGGTCATGCCTTTTATTGTTTTCGGATGGCTACTCGGCTATTTTCAGATTATTATTGATATTGATGACCAAGAAAAGACAACCTTCACATGTCCCCCGGAACATATGCCTATAAACGAATGCCTTTTGGCCTTTGTAATGCCCTTGGTACCTTCGGTGATGTATGCTTCATATATTTAGTGACATGGTAGAGGCTTTATGGAAGTGTTCATGGATGATTTTTCTATCTATGGAGACTCCTTTACAGAATGTTTGTCTAACCCGTCTAAGGTCTTGACACGGTGTGAAGAAAAGAGCCTCGTTTTTAAATTGGGAAAAGTGTCATTTCATGGTCAAAAGGGCATAAGTACTAGGTCATATTGTATATAGTGATGGCATCAAGTAGATAAAGCCAAACTAGATAAGATAGCTTAACCCTACCTAAACCACGGATCGTCCGGCGGAGATTAGAGCCTTTCTAGGCCATGCAGGGGTTTTATAGGCGTTTCATTAAAGATTTTTGAAAATAGCTAGGCCTTTAACTAACCTCGCTTTTGAAGGATGCAATCTTTGATTTTAATTTTAAGCGTAAACAGGCTTTTGAAACCTTAAAAGCAGCCTCTAACCATCGCACCTATTATACAGACCTCCGATTGGTCTAAACCTTTCGAACTCATGTGTGATGCTAGTGACTATGCAGGTTGGTGCCGCTTTGGGACGTAAACTAGATAATAAGTCCATCGTTATTTATTATGCTAGTAAAACATTAAACGACGCTCAACGGAATTATACAACTACTGAAAAAGAATTCTTAGCTGTCATTTATGCTTTAGATAAATTTCGTCCTTATTTGGTTGGTTCTAAAACTTTAGTTTACACGGACCATGCAACCCTTAGGTACCTTCTTGCAAAGAAGGATGCTAAGCAGAGATTAATCCGATGGATTCTTCTCCTGCAAGAGTTCACATTAGAAATAAAGGACAAAAAGAGGGTCGAAAAACGAAGTTGCCGCACCACTTATCTAGACTTACAAATGACGATAGTAGTGATTCCGAGTCCATACCGGATTCTTTTTTCACGATGAGCATCAGATGCTATTTTTCATCACCATGGTATCGCGGACATCGTAAACTATTTAGCGGCTGATGTTATGCCTTATAATTGGACAAGAAATGAACGTAAGAAGTTCTTGGCCAGAGTCAAGTTATACTACTGGGATGAGCCCTACCTTTTTAAGTATTGTGCGGATCAGATTATTCGTCGTTGCATTCCCCCGGTGGGAATATAATGAAGTTCTATCGTTCTGCCATGACAAAGAGTGTGGTGGCCACTTTTAGCGGAATGAAAACAGCCGCTAAAGTTCTTCATAATGGATTTTATTGGCCTACCCTTTTAAGGATGCCCAAGTGCATTGCAAGGCGCGGTATTCGATTTGCCAACAACTTGGGGCGAATCATGGCGATAATATGATGCCATTAAATCCAATCTTGATAGTAGAAATTTTTGATGTTTGGGGTATTGATTTCATGGGCCCTTTCCTATTTCCCACGGTTATATTTATATTCTAGTTGCCGTGCGTGGATTACGGTCTAAATGGATAGAGGCCCTAGCTTGCCGTAGTAAATGACCATAAGACCGTGGTATTTTTATTAAAGAATATATTTTTGTCGGGTTTGGCATTCCTAAAGCCATCATTAGTGATGGTGGAACACATTTTTGCAACAGAGTTGTTGCATCCCTAGTGAAAAAGTATGGAGTTACACACAAAGTAGCAACTCCTTATCATCCACAAACTAGCGGACAAGTAGAAGTTTCTAATAGGGAAATCAAAAAGATTTTAGAAACAACAGTAAACCCTGATAGGAAAGACTGGTCGAAGCGTCTATCGGATGCCTTATGGGCATATAGAACTGCTTTCAAAACTCCTATAGGTATGTCTCCCTTTAGACTTGTATTTGGGAAACCATGTCATTTGCCCGTTGAATTAGAGCACCGTGCTCTGTGGGCTATAAAAAGCCTTAACTACAATATTGATGAGGCGGGTGTTAAACGCAAGTTACAATTAAATGAGCTTGAAGAAATCCGTAGCGATTCTTACGATCTCGCGAAGGATTATAAAGCTAACATGAAACATGTTCATGATAAGCATATCTTGCGCAAAGAGTTTGTGGTCGGACAAAAGGTTTTGCTTTACAACTCCCGTCTACATATTTTCCCAGGGAAACTAAAAACCCGTTGGTCTGGTCCTTTTCTGGTTACTGAAGTCACCCCTTACGGGGCAATTACCTTGGTAAATCCCAAGGACAACAGTACCTTTCAAGTTAACGGTCAACGGTTAAAACATTTTCACGAACTTCTGCCCCCTGATATAGAGGAAGTCCTTTTACAGGACCCTATATATGAGGAATGACCCTTGTCATTGGTGTACTTCCTTTCACTTCCATTTAATGGTAAGTGCACCATTAAGGTAACCGGGCCCTCCCTATGGAGTGTGTGGCTGTAAGTACCGGATCCTAAGTCCACGATTCACATATTTCACGTTTTCCACTCTTGCATGTTTTCTCGGATTTTGAGTCATGTTTCTCTATGGTGTGAATTATGTCTTTATTTGCTTAATGTTTTTGCTCATTATTCAAAAAAAAAAAAAAAAATAAAAAAAAAAAAAATAATAATAATAATAATAATAATAATAATAATAATAATAATAATAATAATAATTGTTTTCATTTTTAGATATAGATATATATCTAAACCCATAAAACTAGCAATCCAGCAAGTCTTGGGAATCTGACTTTAAACGACCCATGTTAAAACAAATTTTGTGTTTAAAAATTTGTTTGGGGTGGGCAAATCGATCCTTGCATCCGGATTGCTCGAACCTTCCTTTTAGCGTTGCTTAGGTCCATTAGTATAGTTCATTGGGGTTGACGCGTCATCTAATTTAGTGTTCATTTGTTCGCGATAACTTACGTCATGCACGCACTTCGAGGCATTTTCCACTATCTTATATGTCACCCACGGTCGGAATAGAGTAGTTTATGGATCAATGGATTGGAAATTCTCTCCTGATCATTTCCATATCTCATTCGAGAAAATCGGACCGATAACGGCGGGAAATTTAGTTTGAAGTTATACTGAAAATCGAATTTAAAGTCGAAAAATCGAATTGGGCTTGGGCCCAACTCAAGGCCTCACCTACAGGCCAAGGCGCTCCCTTTCCAAAATCCAAATCGCGAAGTTCATCTTCTCCAACCGCTTGTCATAAATTTAAATTCAAACCCTAGCAACCAAAAAAAAAAAATAGAATAAAAAAATAAAAATAGAATACATCAAAATAGAAAGACATCCCGCCCTTTGTGAAACACCAACACAATCTCCAACCGTTTCCACCAAGAAACCACCCACCAATTCAAGTTTTCAACCTTGCCACCGTGAACCACCACCGCCACCACCATTGTTTCTCCTTGTTTTTCATCAAACTTGCATCCACCTCCATCTACAAAACCCCAAATCGGTTCAAAACTCCAATGGCTACGACGAAGAATGTCACGGAGCACGCTTTTGAGGCCGACCATTTTGCACCATTTTACGACGCCAATATGATTAAGAGGGATTGGAACAGATCGTGGTATTCGACCGGGGATTTCTATCACTATGATTTGGTAGAACAGTTTTATAAGAAACGAATTGAGGGAAATAGGATTTTCATTAGGATAGCAGGAACGAGGAGGAAGTAACGAGACGGTTGTTGGTCGAAGCTATTAGGAATCACCAGAACCAACCTAGATACGACCATTCGGGAATCCCAAGATATCTGCAGTTCCTGTTTTGATGAAAGATACGGTCATAGAGGGTGAATACAATACGATATATCTCATCGCGTTAGCATTTGACGACCTCGAGAACCAATCAACCGGGTCAGAGCTTCGGTGGATTGGTAGGAACGCCCCGGGAAAGACAAAGTCACGACATAGGACTTGGTGTCGTGACGTTCTCTGGATTTTGCAAACGAATGAGTGTAATTTCTGCATCCTCGATTTAATTTTGAATGTGATTAGAGGAGTGGGAAAGAGCATGGCCTCTTCCCGTGATTGATCACTAAGATTATGCTCTCATTTAGAGTCCGCCGCTAAATCTGCTCCTATTAAGATCAAATTGCATTCTAATGCAAGTATTTATAAGGAATGCATCCAAGAGACTTGGCCGTTGTCTGCAGAGAATAAAATTGAGTCGAATAATGAAGGCTAAGATATGACATGGTTGGTTGAGGATAATTTCGATAGTCATACTTCTAATTTAGAACGAATGATAATGTCGCAAAACGGGTTCGCGATGCAGTTATCGTGATCCGTGAAGATATCCGACATAGACAAATTGTAATTGAAATAAGCAAACGAACTTTTCGACGAGAGTTGAAATGCTCGAAAGGGGTCGGGAAGATATCTTGTCTAACTTGGAGATTATCCACCGTAATCACCAAGCCCAAGATGCGATACTCAAGATCGAGATGGAAGCGGTAGCTTTGTTCGGGATAGAGATGCTACGACGTATGCCACTCGTGGATGAGTCCGTCTCACCGAAGTCCGAGAGGCATGAGCGTCGTCCGCCGCAGCCGGATGGCTCAAGCCATTCTTCACCACGTAACCGATCTCCATCTCAGGGACCATCTTCTTCACACGCCTAGGTGTTCACCATCAGTTGTGTCCTGTTATTTCATTGTTTTTATTGTTTTGTTAGTGGAATTTTATTTCAGTAGTTAGATTTAAATATTAAGTTGTTTGTTTTAGATTGCTTGGATTTCATATTATTTTAATATAATTTATTTTGATCATTTTTCGTAAGGTTGTCTTGGAGTCAAAGTTGAAAATTAGGCCGATATCGGCATATCTATGATTTTTTGTAGTGGTACCATGATATGTAGGAGAGTTTAGAAGCACCTATTCTAAACCAAGTTTAAAAGATACCAGGGTTGTTAGGAAATCAAAACTATGGTTAGTTTCCGTTTTCGGGTTTGGCAGATTTCTATTTCCGGAAATTGCCTTAGAACAATTTGGCAACTTGCCGATTCGTTTTGGAAACCCAGAACCTATTTAAACTTCCATCATTCTACACTCACAACCCACAATACACCCCACAATCATCTCTCACCTTTCACTCCAAGCTTTTTCAGCTTGTTTTCTTGTAAACTCTGTTTACGACTTTACGGCCGCCAGCGTCGCAGAAGGCGCTTCTACACTTTTGTCGAATTTTGTTCAGAGGCACGCTTCAAGTAGAGCGACTTCGCCCTAAAACACTGTAGAATCGAAAAATCTCAGAGCGCCGCTTTCCAGCGCTAGAGCAGGCAACGACCAGCGCCAAACACCGTAATTCCAAAAACCGAGCGCGACTCGCCTCTATCTGGCGCCAGCCCTCCTCCCCGTAAGCCGTGAAATTCCAATTTTTTTTCCGAGGTTTCTTCCGTGTTTTCGCAGTGTTCTACACAGTAGTTTTGAGATGACACCTCCTATAGTGATTCCCGAACAATCATTTGAAGACTTGATGGGAACCGATACCTATGGAGCATCGTTCATGAGCGGATCGCGGCGATTAGGATGGCGGCATCTTATGGTGAGTGATGACGACTCTTTTCACCTAAGCTAACTGAATTCTTCTATAATAATATTACTTTTTTTTGTACCCAAGAAGGGGAACAAAAATTTTCCCTTGCTATTGATGGCACGACTATGAAATTCAAGTAAGCAATTGATAGCTTTGGTTTGGGGTTGCCATTACCCCGACCCTATGCACACGTGGGGATATATGACGGATAACTCATACCTATATGAATATGCCTATTTCCATGAGTATTATGGGGGAGGGGTGTTTCGTATCATGGACAAAGACCAATATAACATCGCCCTGAGTAGCCTATCGCTGAATGTAGGCACAACCATGTTGTTCATCATGATGAACATTCTAGGGGAACGGCAGTTTACTACTGCCAATAATATCACTGGTGACGTTTTCCTTGCTTTAGCTGAGGGACGTCGTCGGTATGACATTCCCCGAGTTTTAGTTGCTACTCTGAAGCGGGGCCATACCTTGAGGCATAAGTACCTTCTTATGCCTGTCTTGATTTGCCGCATTATGCGCGCTTGCCTACCCATATTCTGTACACAGTACACAGATTGGGAAAGGGTCGAAATCATGAGACCCACCAATCGTGTGGTAAGATCATTCGAGCCATGACTTTGGCGGGATGGCAGGTGCAACCACATTTGGTTTCCCTTACACCCCATCGGACCAAATAACACTAGAGAGGTTAGCACTAGTTGATGATACACGCACGGCGGCGTGGCAAGTTGTTATGGCATGGCAGATGCGAAAAGAACCTCATATAGAAGAGGAGGATGACGAGTAGATCTTTGGGGTGCGAGGTAAGTTTTAGTTAAGTTAGTGTTTGCTTAAGTCCCAAGCAATTTCATTACGTTAACCCCATAATGGGTGGAACTCTTAAAGAGTTCGCGTCGGTTTTATATTACTATATTTGTATGTTTTAACCTTGGTTTGCAGATGTTCCCGAATTTTCACGCCTTCAATGGTATTTTTCCTACCCTCTTTATTTAAATGCTTTGAGGACAAAGCATGCTTCTTGTTTGGGGGGGCATAGAAACACGTGTAATTAAGGCATCCGTTAGGATATAGATATGTATAATATGCACTTGTTTTCTAGTTAAAAATTAAAATTTCAAAAATATAAATAAATAAGTTTATGTTATACACTTAGGAATATTGGTATTGTTTCTTTCTCTATGCTCTTAACAATCTAGAAGTCTCACATAGCTTTTGCATCAGAATAATTGTTAGAAACTTAGGTTAATATGTAGGTAATAATCTTTGCATCTATCTATAAATTTATTACATGAGTATCTATGATTGTTAGCAAGTAAGTTTTCAAAAATCTAGGCTAGAGTACTTATTCTACAAATCCTGTGAGAATATAGCCTAAAGCCTTATATGAAAGTGAAACATTTGAGAAATGACACAAGGGAGAAGTAAAATCGGATAGAGAAATCACACGCCCACTTGCTTGATCACTATGCCATATCCTAAGCGAGAATTTAGGCCCTATTTGGATCGATATAGCCAGAAATTCAAACCTATGAATTATTTTCCGCTAGTAAGCCCTCGAGCCTTCCTTTAGCCTTCCATAAACCACAATTCCTTTACCCCGTTACAAAAAAAAAAAAAAAAAAAAGAGAATAAATCAACCTACCCATTTTAGAATAAGTCCGAGAATAGAATGAGGAAGAAAGAAAAGAGAAAAACCTGTGTAAATAAAAAATTAGTTAGTTGCTTCAGGAAATAAAGAAAAGAAGTTTCCATCCAAAAAAAAAAAAAAAAAAAAAAAAAGAAATAAATCAAAACTCCAAAAATAGAATAAAAGGGAGTCAAAAGCAAAAGAAAAGAAAAAAAAAAAATATGGCTAAGGATGGAAACAAAGTGTAGAAGCAAAAGTAAATAACAAGGTTTCTCTAGTTACATAATATGAAGACTCTATTATCTCGGACTTGTCCTTTTTTGAATACCCATTTCCTTCCTTCTTAAACCATCTCCTAATCCATGAACACCTAATAAAGACCTCTAGCTCAATTAGGAATAGGTTAGTGTGATAGTAAGTGGCAGATGTGTTTGATCGACTCCGGCTTCCTTGTTGTCATTGAGATTGTAAGGTAAAGTGTGACCACTATTAATCGGAGTAGAAATAAACTTGAGTGGAAAAATCGAGTGGTTTTGTCTTGACATTTATGTGAGGACCTACTTGGGGGACGCTTATTCGAAGTTTTCAGAACGGACCTGCTATTACATTTCATAGTATTACTCATTGTTATATGTTTATTTTAGATGATTGATTATTATGCATATATTAGCTTAGGGTTTATTTGGGTTATTCTTATGTATTTGCTAGTGAGATGTATAGATAGTTGAGACATGAATGAGAAAACAATAGTTTTATTTCTTAGTCGTTGTAGTATAGATGAAGTTTGTGAGTACCTTCATTGGAAAACTCTCACGAGGCTATAACTTCGTCCACTAGGGAATTCCTAGTGGTTTAAGGCCTTGTTGCGTATATGGTCAATGCAATCGCACTCAGCGAAACGAGAGTAGTTAGAACTCCATTTTTGGTCACTTATTCTAATTTCTCATCTTTGCTTGAGGACAAGCAAAATGCTGTTTGGGGGTGGTTTGATAAGAGCCCAAAACTGTAGTTTTAACCCCTTAGCAGTCATACTTTTAGACCAATTATGTGAGTAATAAGTAAGAGTTAAAGGCCCGATTACGTGTTTTATGTATTTCGGGCTTCAAAGTCAATTATAATGCGAGGAATGTGCCACTTTGATGAGATAAAGGAGCAATGGTTGGTTACTAAGGAGTTCGGTGATTAAAGGCCAAGATTCAAGAAGACCAAGCCTTTGTAAAGCCTGGTCAAAAGATGAAAAGTCAAAGTCCACGCAGGCAGAAACAGTGCACAAAGTCAACAGAACTTCCGAAGACCATATCTTTAGACTCAGACCTCGGAATTGGGCCTACCTTATGTCAAAACGACCGGCTCGGAAAGAGCTTTCCAATGGTCCAAGCCTTGACCCAATCAGAGAAGCAGAAGTGGACGAAAAGTCTGTGGAAGCCAACTGCAGCTGAAGAGGCCTTTTTGGACTGAAAGAATTGGGTTTTGGGCCTGATTCTCTGGCCCAAAACATGGCTCCAAGCCCATGCACGAATTTTAGATCTGGATGTATAAAAAACAAAAGCTTAGCTCTTTGTTAATGGTAGCTAGTTAGACCTAAATTAATATATAGAATTCTAGATCTAGTTTTAATTAGTTAATTAAGTTTTAGTTCCATTACAATTCTTGTTTTAGATTAAATTCTTGAATGATTGTTCTTGATTGATTAGATAAATAAAATAGTCATTATTCAATTTCGTTCTTGTCATTTCCATTCTAGATCTAATTTAAATTCTTGTTCTTATTCCATTCCAGCCATTAAATTAGATTCATCATTGTTAATTAAGTAAATCTCAATTTCTTACATTATGTTTAGTTTAGATTCAATGGGAAATGTTAGTTTGATGACTCAAGGCTAAACCTCCATTAGAGGGGTTGATGAAGCCTTGATGAAAACTTAGTGGTTAGTATAGAATTGGTAGTAGAATCTATTCCACTCTAGAAGGTTGTGTTTCGCCATGAGAATGGGTGGACGACCTCACATGCTAGTTAGTATCCCGGTAGGAATGCCATGAACACTAGGGATTAGACTCGAAATTCTTGCCGTGAAAACGTAAGAATCGAGATCGACAATCTATACTAGGTTATTAAGTTGGATTCGAGGTGGATTTAATTCCCTCTATTTCTTTATCTAGAGTCAACAATCGTATTTCGTAGCTTCGTAGATTATCTTTAGTTTATATTTTATCTTGTTATTTATTATATCTAGTTATTTAAAATAACGCGTCTTGTTAGCATAACATTTCGTAAAGCTCTCATTAGATTTAAGACTGATTTCTTAGACTTAGGAAACAATCCATGCTAGGGTATTAGGAGTGGAACGAACTTCCTACTCCACTTAGTGCAATTCGCATCGAGAGTAGAAGATTTGATAATAGACACGAAAATAGTTTTAGTTTACTTACGTTGTGAATTCATCGTTCATTTCGTAGGTAGACTATTCATTTTACTTTTATCAAAAGTTAACATAAAGCAAATTTTTGCCGCACAGAGAAACGACAGTTGTACGAGCCTCGGAAAGTTTTGCTCATAAAGTTCGGCTTAATGCCTTAGAAAAAATAATGAAGCTGTCAAAAAATTTCACTTGGTAAATTTCTCATAGAATGATTGGCAGAATGCCTTAGAAAAAAGAATGACTGCGGAAAATAGTTAACCGAAAGCGCTAAGCGAAGCGAATGCAGATTTCGAAGAAGAAAATGAAGTTTTAATCGAACAACCGTAAGATAATTGACAGAGACAATTGATTAGGTAATTGTGTGAATGTAATACCATAGAACTAAAACTTCTTTTGATGAAAAATAAAAATAAAGTATGTTTTGGCAATTGAATATAGTTGCGATGTCTGGTAACATACCTGTGTAAAACTGACAATGTTGTTGATTTATATAGATGACACGAAATAGAATGAAACGCCCCCAATACTAACTTTAAGCTTGCAAAATTAGATTGAGCGAAAAAATGCTCCGACGCGAACCCATTTAAAGCTTAAGCGGGGGTAACTTCATCAGATGTTGACATAGTGCGAGTAACCGACTAAGCGAGCGTAAAATTGTTCAATTTAGACTGACGAAATTAAATATGGTAAGTTCGTCAGATTTTGTGGTAACGATAATAATGACTAAAAGCGAAGCGTAACGATTGTTCAACTTAGGATCGAAATTAAGCGTGGTAATTTAGCGGATTTTGTTGTAGTAATAGTAGCGACTAAGTGGCGTAAAAGCGTTCAACTTAGGACGACGAAATTAAATGTGGTAATTTCGCCAAATTTTGTTGTAGCGATAGTAACAACTAAGCGTAAAAGCGTTCAACTTAGGTATTGAAATTAAAGCGTGGTAATTTAAGCGGATTTTGTTATAGCGATAGTAACTAACTAATGGCGAAAAAGCGTTCAACTAGGACCCATGAAATTAAACGTGGTAATTTTGTCAGATTGTGTCGGAGGGATAGTAACGACTAAGCGAGGGTAAAAGCGTTCAACTTAGATTGACGAAATTAAACGTGGTAATTTTGTCAGATTTTGTCGGAGTGATAGTAACGACTAAGCGAGCGTAAAAGCGTTCAACTTAGACTGACAAAATTAAACGTGGTAATTTCGCCAAATTTTGTTGTAGTGATAGTAATGACTAAGCGAGTGTAAAAAACGTTCAAACTTAGACTGACAAAGCTAAATGTGGTAACTTCGTCAGATTTTTTCGTAATGATAGTAATGAACTAAGCGAGCGTACAAAGCGTTCAAACTTAGACTGACGAAGCTAAATGTGGTAATTTCATCAGATTTTTTCGTAATGAGAATAACGAACTAAGCGAGCGTAAAAACGTTCAAACTTAAACTAACGAAAAGATGACTGCAAAAGTGATGTGTCTTGACCCTTCGCTTTTAATGGCAGCGGAGAGATAAGCCAATGAATCTGCATGACATAAGTCATTTCGGGGTCTTTGAGTGACAGAGATGCTATCAAATTGTCGAGCAAGACTATGTATCAAACTAAGATAAGCCGCCATACGCTCATTTCTTGCTTCAAAAGACCCACCAAACTGATTGGCAACAAGGCGAGAATCCGTGTATAGCTGGAGCTTTCGCGCCCCCAGTGTCAAAGTTGTTCTCAAGGCACAGATGGCAGCCTCATACTCGGCTTCGTTATTTGAAGCGGCGAAGCTACGTCGCACAGATTTCCCAATCTTTTCTCCGCCGGGTTTAACAAAAAATGCATCAAATTCCAGACCCAGATTTACTATGGGCGCCATCTGAGTAAACAATCCATAGGTCAATGAGATTAGGAATTGCGTTTTCATGTTGGTCTTCGTCGCCCCCAGTTATTGGTGGTAGAATGTCTTCCATAGATTCTTCCAAGTACTTCTCCAGTTGTTGCAATGCCATCTCACAATCAACATTCCAAGTTGCCGCCCCCTTTAAAGTCTGGAAGAAGGGATGACAATGATCGGAATATTTAGAAATAAATCTATGAAGAGCGGCAAGCCAACCAGTAAGTCGTTGAATTTCCTTCTTATTTTTTTGGTAATGGTATATCAATAACATCGCGTATCTGATCAGGATTAGCCTCAATACCTCTACGAGTCATGAGGTATCCCAGAAATTTTTCAGAAGAGAGACCAAAAGAACATTTGGTGGGATTGAGTCTCATGTTATACTTGTTAAGCCTATCAAAAACAAGTTGAAGATCGAAAAGATGATCACCAGTATGCTTCGATTTAACGACTATATCATCGATATAAGCCTCCATTATTTTTCCTAACAGATCGGAAAAAATTGTATTGACAAGCTTTTGGTAGGTTGCACCGGCATTTTTCAGACCAAAAAGGTATAATTAAGTTGTAGCAAAAATGCCTTGGTCGGTGATGATGGCGGTGAACTCTTGGTCATCCACAATAAAAATATCTGGTAGTACCACGAAGAAGCATCCATGAAAGATAGGCGTTGGAAGCCCGAAGTGGCGTTCACCAGTTCGGAAATTCGTGGCAACGGATACGGATGAATCGGACAAGCTTCGTTAAGGTTCAGATGAACTTTATGTTGAGTGGGAAGTTACATCAAAGGGACCTCGTGCTAAGTGGGGTGAAATCCATTTTATCCAGAAGATTTAAACAGACAGACGCCCCCAGTCGAGCCTATGTGGAAAATGACACCTGCCATTACCTCTTACAAGAGTTAGAGATTTTAGGCGTTCGGGTCCGACTAGAGATTGTCTTTTTCTTTACGTGTAACCAGTTTATCTAGGTCGGTAGTTTGTCTGGGATTGTGGTCTTCCATCTAGTTGCTTCTGTGACACCTTCCATCCCTGCCTGGTCGGACCTGTCTGGGATGACAGTTTTTCTTAAATCTGCGAGGTCGACCTTCCCTGTCAGGTCGGTCCAGTCTAGGATGAAGGTTTTTCTTATACTTTCTTCCGTGACGCATTTTTTCCCTGTCTGGTCAGACCTGTCTAGGATGGCGATTTTCCACAAATCTGCAAGGTCGGCCTTCCCTGTCAGGTTGGTCCAGTAGTTTTTCTTATACTTTCTTCCATGATGCCTTCTTTCCCTGTCTGGTCGGACCTGTCTAGGATGGCAATTTTCCTCAAATCTGCAAGGTCGGCTTTCCCTGTCAGGTCGGTCCAGTCTGGGATTAAGGTTTTCCTTATACTTTCTTTCGCGACGCTTTCTTTCGGAGGCATTTGTATCGCCGTTTGCGGTAGCGGCGGCGGCGGTGCTGCTGCCTTCCGAAACCTAGTAACAAATGTACGTAACTTTTCGTCACGTTGTTGCTTGATGTTCAGAAGTGAGTCGACATCCTTTGGCGTCTTGCAATTGTGGCGAAAACGATTAACAAACTGATTTTTTAGTTCATTGAATTGGTGAATTGATCTTGAAGGCAACTCATTAAACCAGCATAATGCTTCTCCCTTTAGAGTTGATGGAAGGAGCTTACATATGAGCGGATCATCTCTACCCCATAACACCAACTTATTTTTGAACGATAGAACATGCAAGCCAGGATCTCCTTTGGGCTTCGTCATAAAGTTCAAAATCGGGTTGTTTGAAGTCGGGATGGTGGTAAGCTTCTTGAATGTCGGTTTAAAACTTATCAAGCACGCCATCATTGGATCGTTAAGTTTTTCATTCTTACCCCTTGACTCTCTATCGTTAAGTTCTTTTGCAATCAACTCTTTCAACTGTTGTTCTGTTAGAGTTAAAGTATTGGCTCGAATAACTGGACGCCCCCGGTCGTGCCCATGTGGAGAAGGATACCTTCCATTATCTCTTATTGGAGTTAGAGATCTTTTAGACGCATACGATCATCCGACCGGTGATTGTCTTTGTCTATCCCTGTAACCAGCCTGTCTAGGCCGGTAGTCACCCTTGGCCGGGTGGTCGGTATAATTATACCACTTCTCCATGTTTTGTTGCTCTTGTCTGGGATGCCCGCCTTCCCAGTCATGTCGGACATATCTCGGATGGCGGTCTTTCCTGAAATTGCTTCTCAGAGGTAAATCTTCCATTTGAGATCGGACATGTCTAGGGTAGTAGTTATCCCTAGCAATCCGATTCTCCCCATAAATCTGGGGTAATAGGGTCATTACTCTTAGAGTGTACCTTTGGTTGATTGTGTTTGAGAAATAACACGTTGTTGAGGACGATGAAGTGGATCTTCAAGATGGTCCCATACACTGGAATGGCCTGCGTCCCTTCGTGGTTGCCTTGATGTTGTTGAATTTACAGCATCGTCCACCGGCCTTTGCCTCTTTGCCAGCTTCCTTCTCAAGTTCCTATTTAAATTTTTGACTCGTCGTAACTCACGCTCAACCGTATTAGGAGTGAATTGGCTGTTACTATCACCTTTTCTGTTAGTTGGTGTGAGAGTAATGTCCACGTCCATATCCATGTCAACCGAAGGATCGACATGGGACATGACGCGTAACCGCATGGAGGATTACCGACTTGTCGGTTTTCTTGTTGCAAAGACTGTTAGGGTTGGTGCCGGGCGGTTGTCTTGCCTTTGCGATTGGGATGTATGGAGGCGGTGGCGATAACCGCTACTGATCGGATGTTGAGAATTGATCCTACCACTAGGAGCAACTTGATTGTTCAGCGGTTCTTGCATTGGCCAATTTGAATTTCGAGGGTTGCGAGTATTATTAGCAGGAGGAATATGTCGATTATGTGGTCTGCTTCTTGGCTTACCATCTTGATTGTTTCACGTGATAATGAATTCTAAATTCCCCACAGGGTATTTCACCAATTATGTTTCGCAATAAAAGCGCTTCAACACAACGAGAGCAATGGTAAAGAACGCACTAAGAAACAGAGGAATTTGATGTTGGGGGAGATGAAACTGAACCAAGATAATGGCTGCCTATGTACCCAAGATCTATTCTCTAGGGATCAAGTTTCCACATAGTTCCTTATGAAAAATAGTTTGGTATTTATAGAGGTAGAGTAGAGAGTCCTTGTAGCTCAAGTAATCTTGTAGCTTGAGCAATTGTGATAGAATACAACTCTCAACTAATAATTATCTCTTTGATAAGAAATGAATCTGGACATAAATCAATGTACATTAGTGGCAAGCCATGTGGCTAAGGTTCAACCTTAAAAACATGAGTTAATGGGCATGTACATTGATCCATAATATTGCGAATTGGGCTTTAGCCCTGTTGATTAAATGAATAAATTAGAGACCCCTACTAATGGACGTTTGCCACGTAGGTGGGGGTCGAAACACTTTGGTAACAAAGCAATCCCCACTCCCTTTTGAACCAATGGAGGTGGGGCAACCCGCCAAATAGCAATTACAGTTGGATCCCCCTCTCCCAGACCTGGTCCCAAGAGAGAGGGAGGATCCCCCCTCACTGGAGCCATTGGAGGAAGTGGATATTAGGGGAGGCAGCTTGCCAAAAACCACTTTCATTGGCACCATGTTGAGTTCTGAAGAGCGCATGGCTCTGATACAGTTCCTCCGAGAGCACAAGGACGTGTTTGCTTGGTCGTTTGAAGAAATGTCAGGAATTGATTCCCATGTGGCATGCCACCAACTCAATATCCGTAGTGACGCAGTAGTAGTCAAGCAGAAACCAAGGAAAATAGGCGCTGGCAGATCTAAAGCTATAAAAGCCAAAGTTGAAAAGCTGAAGGCAGCTAAATTTGTCAGAGAAATTAATTTTTCCACTTGGATTTCTAATATTGTCCCAGTAAGAAAGAAGAATGGGTCATGGAGAACCTGTATCAACTTCACAGATTTGAACCATGCATGTCCAAAGGACAGCTACCCTCTGCCACGAATTGATAAATTGGTGGGTGTAACGGCTGGACATGAACTATTGTCTTTCACAGATGGGTCATCTGGTTACAACCAGATCCCCTTGCATGAAGAAGACCACAAGCATGCCAGTTTCACAACTGAGGATGACATGTACTGCTATCAGGTCATGCCGTTCAGTGTGAAAAATACAGAGGCTACATACCAGCGATTGGTAAACAAGATGTTCAAAGGATTGATAGGTGACATTGTGGAGGTGTATGTAGACGATCTTTTGATCAAAAGCCTAAGACGAGGAGATCATCTCTCCCACCTGAAGCATGCATTCGACATTCTCATGGAGTATCACATGAAGCTCAACCCTGCAAAGTGTGCTTTCGCTGTCTCATCAGGGAAGTTCTTGGGGTATCTAGTTACTAAAAGAGGAATCTAGGCAAACCCAGATCAAATCCGGGCACTCCTAGATATGCCCTCACCTAAAAATATGAAAGAGGTTCAAAAAGTTACAGGCAGGTTAGCAGCTCTGAACAAGTTCATCTCCAGGATTTTAGATAAGTGCAAACCTCTTTTTCAGTTATTGCGAAAAAATACCTCATTTGCATGGACGGAAGAATGCCAGAAAGCATTTAATCAACTCAAAACATACCTGGGGGAACTACCAATCATTTCCAAGCCAGTAGAGGGAGAAGTCTTGGGTATTTATCTCTGTTCGTCTGACTACGGTATCATTTCTGTACTAATACGCGTGGATGAAAAGAAGGTTGAAAAGCCTGTCTATTTCTTAAGCTGCACGCTTCTTCCAGCATAAACAAGGTACCTAAAACTCGAAAGAGTCGCTCTAGCACTTGTTTTTGCAGCAGAGAAGTTGCGACCATACTTCCAGTCCCACATTATCAGAGTAATCACAGAGTACCAATTGCGGTCAGTTCTAGAAAAACTGAACAGGTCAGGTAGGCTAGCAAAATGGTCTGTGCAACTATCAGAATATGATATTATTTACGTCCCCAGAATCTCAGAGAAGGGTCAGGCACTAGCAGAATTCTTGAGAGATTTCTCAATGACCTACACAGGGTACGACTCAACTACCCCCAATTCAGATGATCGCATCCAGCCTGAATCTCTAGAAAACCATCTAAATCCCTAGGAGCCAAGCTCCGGGTGGCGGTTGTTTGTGGATAGATTTTCGAATGACAAAGGCACAGGAATTGGAGCTGTGTTAGTCACTCCTGACAATATGTGATTGGAGAAATCAATCCGGTTAGGTTGGAATGCTTCCAACAACGAGGCAGAATATGAAGCCACTCTTGCTGGCCTCACAATGGCTCTCGATCTGGGCCTGACACACCTCACAGTTTTTAGTGACTCACAGCTGGTTGTTTTTTAAGTTGATGGTGGATACGAGGCCAGGGATGAACGAATGGCAAAATACCTAGAACTGGTAAGGGGCCTTCAGAGCAAGTTTAAGAATATTCAGTTCTATCAGCTATCTCGGTCAGCCAATAGACATGCAGATGCTTTGGCATATGTTGCGTCAATGTTGGGCAACAGCGATTCTCGTTCAATCCCTATCGAGTTCCAGGAGAAATCTAGCATTCAGGTCCCAGTAATAATAGTTTGTGTTGTTCCAGCCATTACTCCAACTTGGATGGATCCATATAAGTCTTACCTTAAAGAAGGGACACTCCTTGAAGATAAGAATATAGCAAGGTGTCTACTTGCAAAGATACAAAGGTTTACCCTCATAGGAGACGATTTGTATAAGGAGTCCTTTCTGGGACCTCATCTTAGATGTCTTTCCCCAGATCTCGCTGAACACGTTATGCGAGAAGTTCATGAAGGAATTTGTGGCAACCATGCTAAGGGTAGAACTCTAGCTCTCAAGATCCTAAGGCAAGGATACTTTTGGCCTTATATGCAAAAGGATGCACAAGTTTTTGCCCACAAGTGTGAAAAATGTCAACGATTCGCTCCACTTATCCATGCTCCAACAACAGAACTGCACCCATTGGCCAACCCATGACCATTTGCACAGTGGGGAACTGACATTGTAGGACCCCTACCACTCACTCTTGGCAATGTTAGATTCTTGCTGGTCACAACGGATTACTTTACCAAGTGGATAGAAGCAGTTCCCCCTATCTTTATTCAAGAACAGGACGTCAGAAAGTTCATTTGGAACAATATTGTCTGCAGGTTTGACATACCCAAAGTTATGATAATGGGCAATAGGTCACTGGAAGACTGGTTGCTGAACTGTGTGAGGAGTTTCACATCACTCATCTGTTCTCAACTCTAAGGTATCCACAAGGCAATGGCCAGACTGAAGCCTCTAACAGGGTCATCTTGGATAACATGAAGCGTAAATTAGATGATGTGAAAGGTTTATGGGTCGAAGAACTGCCTAAGGTCCTATGAGCATACCGAACTACACCCAGGCGATCAACTGGTAAGTCTCAATTTTCACTGACCTACGGAACTGAAGCTGTCATACCTCCAGAACTGGTAGCTCCCACTCAGAAGTCAGATGTTGTGCACACTCTGGACGATGAGGAGCTGTTATGTAGAGAAATGGATCTTCTAGATGAAAAGCAAGAAGGTGCCGCACTTTGCTTAGCTACTAACCAACATACTTTGAAGAGATCATACGACAAGAGAGTCCGGATTCGATCTTTCAAAACTGGCGATCTGGTTCTCCGTGAGATCCCAGAGCCCAACGGCAAACTTGGAACTAACTGGGAAGGACCATACATCATCGACAAGGTTGGTCAAACTGGTTTTTACTACCTACACACTGTTGAAGGTGACGTTCTTGTCAAACCATGGAACGGACAGTACCTTCGGAAGTACTATTAATAAATTGTCATTTAATGCTTTATTATGCATATTTAATCATCAATAAAGTTTTTCACCTTGTAATCGAATATATTCCTTGCACGTTATTTATTATCCTCAATGGACTAAGTCTTTAGGGAATTATTTGCTCACTATCTGTTCAAGAATATTATATGCCAATTTGCTTTAGAACCAGTGATATTGAGTAAGGAAAAGTCGAACTGTAAGTTCCTTTCTCAGCACCATGCAGCTAGAACTGTATGCCAGTTCTTTTAAACTGCAAATATCCTCGATGGGTTAACCTTTTAGGGAATATAACCACACTAACTGTTCAGTAAATCGTATGCCGGTTTGACTTGGACCAAGGGATAGTGTTCTTGCGAGCCTGAACTGTATGCCAATTTTGGGCGCTCTCAAAATATCAAATGCAGGGGTTGCTAGGAAGATCTGGGTGGGATCCAGATCCTAGCACACCATCATTGGTCTGGAACTATATCGGCATGATGGTACTGAGGAAGACTCCTCCATTGCTGTTCAGGCAATACCCTTTTTATTTTTTAAAAATAAATTGGACCTATCGTTATTAAACACAATGTTATGCTCATGGCACCAAGTTGCTTTTGCAAAGGCATATGCCTCTATGCGATCGAACTCTCTGTTACAGTTAAGTTGAAATGGCTCCTATGACATCTTGATCAGATTTTAGTTATGCCTCATCTTAATCTGTTTAGCCTACTAGGGTCACCTATTGTTGTTCCAAATGAACTTTGGGGGCAACAGGAGTAGAGTATGCACAGTAATATATGTAATATAACATAAAATACTTCGAAGGCATACATAAAATAGAAGAGCTGCAGAGCTCAATAAGTAAATAACATGCATAAAATAGAAAAGCTACAGAGCTTAGTAAAGTAAATTGTATGTGAGCTACATAACTCAATATTACAAACCCATAGAATAATTATTTAAAAATAATTGTTTATGTGAATTATCAACTGAAAGGCTTATGAAGCAGGGGTAGAATCAAACTTTGGTTCACCATCAGTGCTTGTTGCTGCACCATCAGACTATGTGGTTGGATTAGCTGGAATGGTTGGCTGAACAGAACATTCACCTGAAAACTAGAACTGGCAGAAAAGGAAGTTGAACTGGAGGCAGGTCATCATCGGTGTCTTCTTCAGAAGATGAGGAGGCATCAGGCATAAGTTTAGCTTGAATAACAGAGATGTTGGTGTCCAGATCAGGGAACAAGACAAAAGGATTGGTTACCCGCCCTTGATCATCCAGCTAAGAAACGTACCCAGTAGCCTCAATTGTCTCCTCGAACTTAACTTGTTTGGCCGCATTGAAGGACTCTTGAGAAACATCCAGTACCCTAAAAGCAAAACGAATGACATTTTCGGTTGATCTCTTTTTCACCTCCTGCACCACCTCCGAATAGAACTTGGAGGTCTCAGCCAGGAGGTCATCAACCTTCTTATCAGAACGAAGACGTTTTTCTTTTAGAGCTCTCTCATAGCCTGACATGACCACATTTGCATGGGCAATGGCTTGACCAAGGGTCTTCATCTCGGTGTTCTTATGGTGAAGCTCCCTTTGGACCTGGTCATATTTTGCTTGCAGGGTAGTAAAGTGGGCGCGCAGTTCCAAGAACTTCACTTTCCAAGTGTCAGCATCAGTAGCTCCTTTTTGGGCTTTCTCCAGAGAGCTCCGAAGGTTGGAGATAGTATCTCTCATATTCTTGAAGCTAGTATCAAATTTCTTCTCTTTCGCCAAGAGCTGGTTAACACGGATCCAGCTCCATGACTCTCTTCTCGCCTGACTTCTTTTGCCCGATCATCACCCACCGGTAGCCATGACATCAGTGGATGTATCGGCGGTGGCCGCAAAGATGGGTTCTTTTTTATAGGGTTATATACTAAAAGTATTACTTTTCTAATAATTCTAATTCTTTATATTTTGAATGAGAATCATATGGGCAAATATTATGCATATTATATATGTTATTAGTTATATGCATGCGTCTAATACTTTATGTTGTAGATGATATGATGTGTGGTGACACACAGAAGATCATATCATTAGAACCTTATAAAGTATAAGTAAAAGTTCACAACCTAGATGGATTTGGACAGACCATTGGTATGGTTGTAGTATAATTTGTTATTAGTCTATCTTGACTATAGGATTACACTAGTACACTTTGTGTGTATTGAATAGGACCAAGTGAGGTTGTTTCTCTTTATACTGACTATATAAGAGAATAAACACCTCTGTTATTATGGATGCTTGTCCTCTTAATCCGGATATAATAATGGACACTTCATTATACGTTGTTTTAAATCATCAATGAGTGAGATTCATTTGTGAATCAACAAACTTGATGGATTGGGTAATGACATTATATGTAAGGTGTGCTGTTAATTATAGAAGGAATTCGTGACTCGCAGAAAGTCGGGTTGATGATGTCCCCTTGAGGAGCTCATAAAGATTGTCATGTAAACCCTGTAGGTGGATTTAATCCGACATGACAATGAGGTTGAGTGGTACTACTCAAGGACATAAGAAGTTGATTAATGTAGTTGTTAGTAACTTGACTTAATCAACGGGCATTCGATATCTTAAACACGGAGAGATTAACGAGCATATAATATGGAGCTCATAAACATAATTTGGGATTAGGGCGGTAGTGCAATAATGGCCTTTAGTGGAATAAGCCATTTGTTGATGGACTTGGGCTATGTGTTCTGGGCTAACATGGGAAGCCCAAGCCCGTCAGGAGACCTAACCCTGATTTCTCCTCATGGTCCCTGTTGTAGCCTATACATAGAAATCCTCTTTCTCTAGCCAAAATACGACGGTTTTGCTCAAGAAAAGTGACATCCAAATTCGGTTCCAACTTTGTGAGTGAGAAAGGCCAAGAGAGAAAGAAGAGGTTGGAAGATCGTTGTCCACACAACGTCCATTCTAAGGATAGGAATAAAATAGAAGATCAAGAGGTTGCTGATTTTGTAAATCTTGGATTCTCAGAGATATCACAACTGATCTAAAGGTATAATTCTAAACAAAATCGTGAGAACCTTTATTCCGCTGCGTATGGTTTTCACGGTTTGTAAACTGCGACCATAACGGTTCCTACACTTTCATGGCCAAAAAGTTATTCACTAACTGGAAAAGAATATAGGATGTGTAAGTAACACAATGAGAGAAACCGACCATTGAACAGAGAAGAAAGTCTTACCTCGGCAAGGTGAACAATAGATCGCCAATAGGACAGGTCCAAGGTCCCAGCTATATTGGCTTCAACCTTGTCAACAGGAAGTCGCGCAACTTCCAAAACTCCAAGCGCAATATCAACATCTTTAACAGAATGTTTTTTGGTAACAGGTTGTTCATCAGTTCGTCCCTAAGGCTAAGTCTAATGGTTTGGTGCGCCATCCCGCCAAACCACAATAGCATAGTGTATACAGTTAGCGGCTTAGCGTTTCCCAATCCAATGGTTTTTTTTTTTGGGACTCTTCAACCGCCATTCCCACGGGCGTGTGGAAAAAAAAAATAAAAAAAAAAGATTTTTTTTTTAGGACTTTCAACCGCCAGTGCCTATGGCGGGTAGGATTTTTTTTTTTTTTTTTGAGACTCTCCAACCGCCATTCCCACAGGCGTGTGGGGAAAAAAAATTAAAAAAAGATTTTTTTTTTTTTGACTCTCTAGCCGCCATTCCCAAAGGCGTGTGGTTTAGATTTCTTTTACCCGCCACTTTGAGTGGCGTGTAGACTTGACGCTATCCCGTTAAAACTGACGCTATATATAAGTAAATTTATACCGATAGCGTTGGCGGGTTAGCGTTTTGACGCACCATTGGATCAAAATTTCCGTGATATTTGGTGTTTTGCCGCACCATTGGACTTAGCCTAATGCCTCATCTCCACTATCATCTCCCTTTCAGGGGAATCTAGAGATCGAGGCAAGAAAGAGATGTCATCACTCTCCCTCCTCCTATCACCAAATCGAGGAGGGGGGAGAGTGATAGTCATAGCAGTTGTTTCAGCAATATCTTTTCCCTTGCGATTATCAGGGAGGGAAGGGTCAATAGTTATAGGGACATTATCACCAGTTTGACCAAAACCTGTAGGAGAATCCAGAACTTGAAAGGGTACAACTATGTTCTTACAAGACTTAGCAAGTGGGGAAATAGTAGCAGGAACCTTAAAAGGTGTTTCTTCATTCACAATAAGAGGACGAAATCTCATTTTCTTACCAGATGGGGCAACATTAGAAGTAGAATCAGCTCTATTCAACTTATGACGATTAGACACATGCACTTCCCTTTTAAAATTACTAGCGGCTAGTAGTTCATGAGGCAGTTAAGGGCCTATCCCACTAGTGATCACACAATCATCACTGATAGCAGGCTCCTGAACTGGGTCCAATGCCGCAGTATCACCAGAGGCGGCCACAGAACTCTTCTCCTTGTGGTTTCCTCCTCTTCTAGTAACTAAGGAGGAATCATCCTGAATTGGAGGAGGAAGAAGTCCAGCATCCTGATCCACAGGAGGGGGAAGTATTGTGCGCCCATAATTCACAGTATTTATCCCAAAAAGGGAAAAACCAGGGACAAGTTGCAGCAATTCTTCAGTAGACATGTTAAAGTATTCAAAAAGACGGGTGGGATCAGGAACTATCACCCAAGGCATCCTTTGTTCCTTGGGGATCTTCTTGATAAACTCCACCGTAGCAGCGTCAGTTGCAGTTAATTGGTTATAGGGAGAAGAGTCATCTAAGGAATAATAGCAAAAAAGTTCAGGCAAAAGACTCTTATATCAAGTTATAAAGTACCTGAGTAAGAAAACTTATTGGTTGGAGCATGGGTGTGTTTTCTGGGAACAGGAATTTCCACAGGCTCACTATTATCATTAGAAGAACGAACGTCCCACGCATCACCCAGCACACTGAGATGGTGGTCAACCCAGTCTTCATCACTCTGCTTTCCCTAAAAAAAGACGATCGGAGAGTTCTTGTCTGTTGTCATAAGGTAGTAGAAAGACTGGTCTCGAATATGCCAGACCTCATAAAAATAACCAAACACCCAACGGTTCAGAGCAAATCCGTGTCTCTTGGCAAGAAGGGCAGAATACATGACAGTTCTATAGAATAGGGGCGCTGCCTGTCCAAGAGCAAGATTGAAGTGGATCAGACACTCTCTTAGCAATGGGTGGAGGGGAAGAGTGAGTCTGGCCCTAAGTTGACCAATGGTGATGAGCGCCACCTCCTTGTAAGCCAAATCATTAGATAACCTCCCCCACTCCAGTTCGATATCTTCAGGGATGTGGAACTTCTTGCGGATCTGTTCTAGAGAGAAAAGATCTCCGAAGTTTACAAGTTACCAGTTGGGATTCATGATCGGAAAAAAGGAAAAGTTTCAAGTTTTGGTTAAACTCTAGCAGGAGATCAAAAGGTTCAGTATGAAAAAGGTAGCAGAAGAGATAATGAGAATTCTCTCACCAGATCCTTTATATACAGATAAGATGGACGGTTAGGATGAGCCCAAGCGGTGCGTTTTTTCGGATGGAACTGCCATCATTTCCTTTTTCGGGAAACGGCATGTCTGTTCGAGCTGTCTTTTCAGAGCCTTAATTAGTTGATTACGTAAGCAGTTTCCGCAACTGTTTAGGAAAAAGATTCTCGCACCAAAAGCAGTATCGCTTCAAGTGCCCACGTGCTAGATGGCACGAGAGGGGGTATCTATAAGGGGGATTTCCCGTCATTAAACAGATGACACGTGTATGTGAAATAACCTAAGACTATAGATGTCCAGAATGAGACGAGGACCATCGGATCAGTTCTGTGAATAAGTAATCTCGTGTGCAGCACAAATGTTTAGTGGACATGTACTGTGCCAACCACGTGACTGACCGCCTCCAAGCACAATAGTTCTCCAAGTCGTTAGGAACTGACATGGACAGTTCTTGAACAGAGAGAAACTGATGAGGGCGATCTTTGATGATAAAGAAGGAATCACAATGGCATATCTTGGATAGTTACCTTTTAGATATAATCTTCCCATAAATAATGGGACATTATGATCAGCAAGGAAACTTACTTCTCATAAGATATGGTCTAGATTTAGACTTCCATAAAGAGGGAATTCCTAATAGGAAGATAGAGTCCAAAGATGGAAGGGAACTCCCCAAACGGTGAAGACAGCCCTAACCCTAGGACTCTCAAAGCTCTTCCTATATAAACTATAGGGATTTTGCTCTTAGGAACTATGCAAGATAGGGTTTGACTCTCCATAATAAACAAGGAGATACGTAAGCATCCATCAGACAATTCAACCCTGAACTCACAATCATCTCATCCTTTCTCCATTTATTTAAAGGTTCCAAGATCACAAGGCACAGAGGAAGATCAAGGAAAACTCGAAAAATCCCCTACAAATGTGCATGCCGGTAATGTATCAAATAGATTGATGTGATCAAAATAATGCATTTTTTCAAAACCATAAAGTTGTAATAATATATTTCGTGCTTGGAAGGTACATGCCTCCATGAATTTAATTAAGTCATTACAAGTCTCCTTGATTTTTATTTATCAATTTGGCGAACTAGGTGTGTAAGGTGTGTATGGTGCTAATGTTTTCTCAAGTTTTAATGGAACCGGGCAGATATATTCCATATATAAAGTCATTCTTATTTATCACCATATATTTGTTTATTTTGTCAACTTCTCTCTCTCGCTCTCTCTCTAGTTTCTTTGTTCTAAAGAAGATAATAGAATGTTCCATTCATATAACTTTTGTTGAATTTGTAGCTCCTTTTGGTTTCCCTACTATATTGATTAGACATGACTACTAATGAAATGGATATATCATTTGCTCTTCGGTTTGGAAAATTGTGAGGGTGCAACTTCAACCTCAAATTGTGAATGAAACCAAGGTACTTTGTGAGGGTGGAACTTCAACCTCAAATTGTGAATGAAACCAAGGTACGCATATATTTTTCTATTGAATAAGTCAGGTGTGTTTGGGTGATAACATGACTTATTTAGATGATAGCATGTCTTATATATTTCAATACTAATTATAATCAATTGTATTAAACCACTTTTCCAACCTTCTATCACTCCTTCACTTTAGTGAAACACTTAATAGAAAATCGGGTATAGGAGTGATGTTGAATAGGTTTTATTCAAGGGTTCCTGATTGAGCTATTCACATCCCTCATTACCTATGCCTATGATCCCCATTTCATTTGAACACTTGCAAAGAAGGTTGCTTTTTTCATTTGAGCATGGTTAACTCTGTAAACACCAAATGTTTGTGGACGTTGTTTAAAGCAAGATACTAACATTTGATTGTTAACATCTCGATAAAATCTACATGGTCAATGGCACTACCCTTTTTTTAACACATGCCATGGGTCTTATTGTCTTAGTGAGCATCAGAATCTGCCAATAGATCTCTCTTTTGCCATATTGAACCACTTCTAAGCTTTTCCATGACATCAAGTTAAAGATGTAGAACCAGAGGATTTAATTCAATTCAGTGTATATTTACTTGATTGAATTCTAAAGAGATTACAATTGTTTATATAGAGTTTACAAAATAGGAAACAACAAAATTTGGTGGCTTGAGAAACACGGGGCGCGGGTCGCGCTCAATTCACTGGACATCTTGAACGTCGGAGTGTGGGTTGCGCTCTATCCACACTATATCTGGGCACAGGTTGCGCCCTATACACAGAAAGCAGAATACAGCTTTCTACACTCCCCCTCAAGTTGGTGCATAGATGTCAATCATGCCCAACTTGTCAACTGAGCTGTCAAACACCTTGTGGGATACACCTTTGGTAAGAACATCAGCTAATTGCTCCTCAGAGGTTACAAACGGAAAACGAATAACCTTCCTGTCAAGAATTTCTTTAATAAAATGACGATCAACCTCTACATGCTTTGTCCTATCATGCTGAACTGGATTATGTGCAATTTGAATGGCGGCTTTATTATCACAATGTAAATCCATAGGCTTTTTAAGTTCGAAGCCCAATTCCATCAAGACAGTACGAATCCATAACAATTCACATACTCCCTATGCCATACCTTGAAATTCAACTTCTGCACTCGATCTGGCAACAACTTTCTGCTTCTTACTACGCCCAGTGACAAGATTTCCACCGACAAAAGTGAAATATCCTGATGTAGACCATCTATTAGTTTTATCACCAGCCCAATTTGCATCTGTGTATCCAACAATATCCAATGCCTCATACTTTCCAAATAGTAAACCTTTGCCAGGTGTTTTTTTCAAATACTTCAGTATATGAAAAACTGCATCCATATGTTCTTCACTAAGACAATGCATAAATTGACTAACCACACTCACATCATAAGCAATATCAGGTCTAGTATGAGATAGATAGATTAACCTTCCTACAAGATGCTGATACCTGCTTTTATCAGTAGGAACTTGGTCAGAATGAATGGCGAGTCCGTGATTCATCTCAATGGGTGTCTCCATCGGTTTGCAATCCAACATCCCGGTTTCAGCATGCAAATCAAGGACATACTTCCTCTATGAGAGTGAAATCCCCTTTTTAGACCTTGCAACTTCAATACCCAGAAAATACTTCTGTTGTCTTAGATCCTTCATTTCAAATTCCTTCGACAAATACTTCTGCAATTCATTTATTTCCTTCGAATCATCTCCTGTAATGATCATATCATCAACATACACAATTAGAGCTGTAATCTTACCATCCTTGTGTTTGATAAACAAGGTATGGTAAGAATTGCTCTGTTTGTACCCAAAAACTTTCATTGACTGTGTAAGTTTTCCAAACCAAGCTCTTGGAGACTGTTTCAGGCCATACAAAGCCTTCTTCAGTTTACACACCTTCCCAACATCTTTGGGATGGTTTTTCACACCTGGAGGCATATCCATGTATACTTTCTCCTCCAAGTTCCCATTCAGGAATGCATTCTTCACATCAAGCTGGTGCAATGGCCAATCTCTATTTGCTGCAAGTGAAATTAAAATCCGGACTGTATTAATTTTCGCTACAAGTGTGAAAGTCTCCTCGTAATCAATTCCATAACGATGTGTGTATCCTGAAAGGAAGACTGGGAAACTCCCCCTGAGTAATACGGGTCTGATTCATGGAATGAGACATCAAAAGATATATACATCTTGACATTAATCGGATCATAACACCTATACCCCTTCTGAAACTCAGCATAACCCACAAAAATACACTTCTTCACACAAGGATCAAGTTTACTTCATTCTGGTTGTGGGATATGAACATAAGTTGTACATCCAAACACCCGAGGCTCCAAGTTAGGCATAGATGGGATGGACAAAAGTGTATGGAGTTTCTGATAAGAATTTTGGAACTCAATTACCCGTGAGGGAGTACGGTTGATAACATAGGCTGCTGATTTCACTACTTCACCGCAATAGGATCGAGGTACATTAATGCCAAACAAGGAAGCACGAACAACCTCCAACAACTGCCTGTTCTTCCGTTCGGCTAAACCATTTTGTTGGGGGGGTACCAGAATTGGAGGTTTGATGACGAATTCCAATTCTTTTGCAAAATTCAAACATGAGGCCATTCACAAATTCTCCACCATTATCAGACTGAAAGACCATGATAGATTATTGATACTGCATCGCCACCATTTTGTAAAAATCAGTAAACATCCCATATACATCACTTTTGTTTTTTAGTAACGACACCCACGTCATGCGAGTGCAATCATCAATAAAAGTCACATAATATCTAGCTCCAGAAAATGAAGAAACTTTGACAGGACCCCAAACATCAGAATGAATTTTCATAAAAGGAACAAGACATCTATTAGTACTTGGTGAATATGAAATACGGTGGCTCTTGGCCAGTTCACAAATGTCACAATGAAACTCAGACTCACTAACAACTGAAAATAACTGAGGTTGCAACCTCTTCAAATAACTAAAAGATAGATGACCTAACCTATATATGATGCCATAACTACACAACTTCTTTTGCATTCTCGACCCTATTAACCTGATTAGCTTGCCCCAGAAAATTCTTTTGTTTCTCGCCAGTTTCTGTCAAGTCCAGGTAGTACAGTTTCCCCTTTCTAACACCATAACCAAGAATCTGTCGAGTCAGAATGTCCTGAAAAACACAGAAAGATGGATAGAATGTCACAGTACATGCAAGTGCGAGGATAATTTGACAAACAGACAAGAGGTTATAAGTAAGGGATGGAACAACTAAGACATATTCAAGAATGAGGGTGTTAGATAACTCAATAGACCCTTCTTCGCTAACCGGAGTTAGAGTACTATCAGCAGTAGAAACAACGGTCTGAGGTGAAGGTCTAAGACTTTTCACAAGGTTAGGGTCATTTGTCATATGGTTAAATTCACCTGAATCAATTATCCATGTATTATTCGAAATAACCTTACCATTCATACCTAATTGCGCGACACTAGCCGAAGCATTCTCTCCATTCACAACATTAGCAATGGCGGCCTTGCTTAAATTCTTTCGTGGCCTCTTCGAGAAGTCCCACCAATTAGGATAACCAATCACTTCATATCATCTCTCCTTGCTATGACCCAAGTCTCCGCAAACACCGCATTTTTTATCTGCCTAAGGATTTGATTTACCTTTAGGATGGCGTGGAGGACCAGAAAAAATTGGAGGAGTTGTCTTGCTATGAACATCCAAGACAGAGAATTCAATTGATACAGAGTGCCCCATAGCATGTTTCTCAGATTGTACCTTATGAATGTAAGCATAACTTTGTTCCAAGGAAAATTTAGGTTCTTTCCGAAGGATCTCTCCACGCACCAGATCATACTCCTGATCTAGGCCACGTAAAAACATATGAACACGCATTCTAGACATCGTGGATGTTTCATGGACTACAGCCTCAACACTGTTATTCTAGGAGGTCACTCTTTGATCAATTTCCTAGAACATAGCCACTAATTCGTTGTAATAGGAAGAAATAAGTCTCCCATTCTGCTTCGTTTCAAAACACTTCATATTTAATTCAAAAATTTGAGTTTCATTAGAGTCATCATAGAAGGTCTTCTCCACAGCCTCCCAAATATCTTTTGTAGTAGGAAGACGAATATAACGGTTCATAAGAGAAATTTCCATAGAATCAATAAGCCAGCTTTTTACCTTTTCATTATCTGTTGCCCAAACTTCATATTCTGACGAATTCATAAGCGGTTCAACCTTTGTGCCAGTCAAATAACCAACCTTTCCCCTTGCTCCAATCCGCATCCGCATGAGAGGAGCCCAGATGGTATAGTTGGACTCATCTAATGGAACAGTTTTTGGGAACGCTGAGTTGT
Organism: Coptis chinensis; assembly: GCF_015680905.1. Classification (NCBI taxonomy): domain Eukaryota; kingdom Viridiplantae; phylum Streptophyta; class Magnoliopsida; order Ranunculales; family Ranunculaceae; genus Coptis; species Coptis chinensis. The sequence continues at coordinate 16,613,082 of NC_141456.1, read as the reverse complement.
CTTGTGGGGTGTAGTGGTGATGAATGATGCTTGAAGAATTGTTGTTAGAGTCAGCCATTGTAGTGGTGATATTGTTGCAGAAAAAAACAAACAATTTAGGTTTTTGAAGAAAATAAAAAATAAAACTTTGTGAGAGGGGTTTAATATTCAAGGATTCAATGCAGCGGATTTCAATGGTTTGGCTCTGATACCATGTAGAACCAGATGATTCAATTCAATTCAGTGTATATTTACTTGATTGAATTCTAAAGAGATTACAATTGATTATATAGAGTTTACAAAATAGGAAACAACAAAATTCAGTGGCTTGAGAAACACGGGGCACGGGTCGCGCCCTGTTTAGGCTAGAGAAGGGCGCGGGTCGCGCTCAATTCACTGGACATCCTGAACGTCGGAGCGCGGGTCACGCTCTATCCACACTATATCTGGGCACAGGTCGTGCCCTATACACAGAAAGTAGAATACAGCTTTCTACAAAAGAAAGATGGGAACACATTAGGTTAATGTTGCAACAAGCGTTATAACTAATGTATAATGAAGAATAACAACACACATCATTTTGTTTGGAGGAACACTTGATACAAGGTCTCTTTTTGGAAAAAGAAGATAAAGAAACTGTAACATACTATGTAACATATTGTTCATCCTAGAGAAGGTGATTTAATCCCTTGGGAACTATTAAAAGGCGTATGTATTTTAGTTATGTGTATTCTTATTTGAGAATGAAGCACTAAAATATTAGCTATACATGAAATTCTGATTAGTGATTACCACCAATATTTGCCCTTCCATGTATGAGGATGCATGGGTGTACGTAATTCACAATGCTCTTCCTTTCTTGCAGGTTACATGATAAATCCTTTAGGTTGTATATAATAATATTTTTGGAAGATAATCTCTTCCCAAATATATATGCGGTATGCTACCATATATGTCTCCAGATCAGGGAGGGGTTAATGAAAGACATTCATAATTGGCAGAAATATAGATGCTTGACGCTTGAGGGTTTGCATAACAGGCCATGGATCCATGATCATAGAATGGGGTAGAAACTATGCCATCTAAGTCGACTATGATTTAAATTGGTCGATGTGGCTTGGCAGGTTTCATTAGTTATACGCCTCCCCATCATAAGCTCATGTAGAAGTACTATCATTTGGAAAAACAAACAAATGTATGAATGTATTGGAAATGATTTTATAAGTAACAATTTTCAATCCCTTTTGTTATTATTATTTAAATCTCATATATTTCCTGCTTGGTATGCTATTTTATTGTTTCATCTTACTTTATTATCTTAATTCATTTTTCTCTTGCATAATTAGCTAATGCCTCATGATAATCCCGAACGTTAACAATAATACTTAGATGCATTTGCGCTTATTCTATTGAAGCAGTAACCAATATTTTACTTTGAGCTTATTCTTTCCAAACAATAACAAACTTTGTACTCGGGTTTAGCTAACAAATTTTAGTGGTAACTATGATTATAGTGTCAGTAGAGCCTTTGTTTTGGCGCGAGTAAGGTTTATTGAATAAATATAAATGTTATGAATCAACGGGCATTATAACTCACCAGGATTTTTTTTAGGTCACCACGACTTGATCCCATGATCGACATGATCGACAGGTCAATAGTACGTTACCCACACGACCAACATATCATTGGGTTACTCCATATAAAAGAAAAAAAACTCACCATGATTACTTAATATAAGGGTTACTGAATAATTATAATATGCATATTGTGAATCAACGGGCATCATAACTCACTAGGATTACTTCATATTTTGACAAGATCTTACTCTATATTTTTGTGTGCCCCCATTTCCTTGGGTCGAAAGCGAAGACCTAAATTTTGTTAGTATGCATTATGGGCTAATTTTGTAAATCAAAGGTCTTTGAGCTGAGACATTATTTGAACTAATTTTGTAAGTATGCAGTATGGGCTTAATTTGAAGTGGACTTACTTCTAATTTCAAATTCAATTGGCTTTATTTGAAGTTGAAAATTCAAATATGCAAATCCAAAAGGTAGGGCATTTTATCAAATTGGGTCTTTAAATTAACTATGGGCTTTCGTTAGTTGTATAAATAGACATTGGGATTCACAAAAATAAACTACAAAGAAAAGAAAATGAAATATGTAAAATGAAAAATTATAATAAAAAATAAATATAAAAAATTAAACTTCAACAAAATATGAACAGGTAAATTTCGAAAAAGTTGTAAAGTAAATATAAATTAATATTCACTTTATTTTAGAGTATCTTCATGCAAAAAATTGTTGCTTAAAAATTATTTCAGTGCACTTATTATTTGAAAGGTTCACTTAAATTGAAAAAAAAAAAAGTGAATATTACAACTTCACGTAAAGTCCACAAAAAACCAACTTTATATAATTATTTCTCCATTTTAAGCCCAATAATTTCAAAATACAATACAAGTTTATCAAATATGTTTTCTCTTATCCATCTTCTACATCACAATATTCTCTTTCTTCTGATGCATGAAATGTCTATTGTGTAAAGTTTCTAATAAAAATTATATTGATCCTTCTAAAGTTCAAATTCATATACTATAGGATCAAACCTAACAAAAAAAAACAAATGGTGGCCTTTGAAATAAACTGTGTTTTCGTATAAGATTTCTATCATTTGTGATTATATTATGTGCTCTCTAATGATTTTTAACAGATTATATTTTACATGGAGTTAGATATATTGTTTTTTATATTTGAATTTGTTATCTATAATGATAGGTTAAGATATCTCCTCTTTTACAGCTTTCCAAAAGGGCGATATAATTTGTGGCATATATATTTCATTAAATTTTTGAATCATTACAATATTTTAGAGTAAATATTTTTGGTACATAATAATTCATAAACTTAAATTATAAAATATTAACAAAAATAAAAACAATTACATAAAAACGGTCCCATTGGTTGAACGGATACGAAAACTAGTGATAATCTCTACACTATATGATAGTCGGGTCTTTAGGAGGCACACTTTTCAACCGAACAGTGTATTTCTAATTTCTCTATTTTAAGATTTTAGAACCACCTCCCTTAATTATTCTAATCAGCTCCCTCTTTTTAAACAATTTACAAAAAACTTCTTCATTTTACTGAAATTAGAATTAGTTTCATATTATTTAAAATAATTTAGAAAACCTCTTTTACGACACTGAAATTATATTCAACACCTCCTAATATTTTTATATTGTTTTTTAGATTAGAACTAGAATTCATAAAATCATACTACCCAAGAGATGTTAGAGCGAGCGACAGGTTTAAAGACTTAAAACAACACCGATACGTAGCATAGTTCACATACTTATTACAATAGGATGTATTAGGCCATAATAATAAGTTTGGACTAAACACATCTAGATGTGCGTATTTGGTCCATGTAATTAGATTCTACAAAACTATGGCAACGGGCTCAAGAGAGCAGATATTTAGGAGATGGGCTTACGCTTGATATTAAGCCATACATTTTAGTAAGAATGCCCATTACGATATATGGACTAGCTGGGCCATTAGAGGGGGGGGAGTCGGATTGTTGGACTGACCTGGGTTTTTTTGTCTTTCTTGAGAATATTTTATCCGAAAGTCATATCCAAGGGGCTTATCCAAAACGCAGGAATCCCATTTCCAAAATACCTTCTACCAAAGGAATTTGGGAGGAGCTCAAACTCTCAATAGGGATATTTGAACTCGCACACTATTTTCTCCTTGAGGTTTTTCAGCTTATTACCCAAAGTCCCAAACACCTTTGATTCGTGAAAGGGTCAGTAAAAATGAAACGATCCAGTTTAGTTGTTTACTATCGTAATAACTTGCTTTTGCTGCAAGTTTTCCACGCCATTAAGGAAAATCGGACCCTCTCATTTCTTTCTTTTCCTTTTTGTGTCTGATCGCCCACAGAGATCATTTAATTCAATAACATGTCAGGATAGTTGCTTGGCCCATTCAGATTGTCCAAAATTAAATGACGATGCATTAAAATGGGCCTCAATACCTGGCCCAAAGAAAGTGCATCACTTCAAATTCCATTGATCCACCTCTGAGTCCCCTTCAAAAATAGCAGTTTGCCTGCTGTGTTTGCTAACTTGGCCAGTCTATTCAGTAACTAAATTAGCTACTCCATTTTATTTTTTGATTGCCATATCTGTTTTAAATGAGATTAGTAATTTTTTGATGCTGGCGGTATTCGAACCCAAGACCTACCACCCAAAAATTTGACCAATTTTATTAGTGGGCACCTGCAATTAGTTACCCTCTCACTCTCTTACCTACCACATAAGCTTGTTAAATTAAATGAAGCTCTTATTTTTTTTATGTAGTCCAAAAGATAAGTCTAAATACTCTTTTAGCACTTACCACAAGTTGGTAAAATTTGTCATTACTTGATTCAATCTAATTGAAGTTTGCTGATTCTAAGATATCATTATCAACTTCAATTTGGATTTTCTTGGAGGTCAAACGATCGAGACTGAACCTTTTTTGCGAAGAAAGCTTGAAGAGAATTTGGATTATGGTCCCTAACTCAGTAACTCCCTATCAATCTCCAACTTGCTTCATTTATGACTACTTTTCGTAATTGATTAAGGGCTGCCCTATCAATCTATCATTCTCCAAGTTTTCCCTTTGTTGGATCCGAGTATCAGACTATTATCCGTGACATGGGTTCAAGCTCGGCCTGTTATTGACAATCTCAATTGCTTTTTTACCACCCATTAATGCATTGGGTCGGGAAGTCGGTAAATGGTAACAAGATTAGTTGATATTTTACTCAGTAAGTCAGTATAGAATAAGCATGGGTACATTTAGAACCTAAATGCTCTAGTAGGCTATATTAATTTAGTATTTTTTTTTTTATCATTAGGAGTGTCAACGGTCCGGTTTTTAGTGTTGTAAGAACCAAAAACCATTTAATTTTGCATTCGATTCTGGTTCTAGTTTTTTACGATTCTTAACGTTGTAGAACCTTACCCATAACTACCGGTTTCTAGTAGGTATTCTTGGTTCTAATTTTTCATTTCGATTCTTAAGAGATTCACTATTTACACACAATTTTTATTGGTCTTATTAAAAAATATGTACTAAAAACACAAAAAAATACCGGACGAACAAGTCATTTTTTAAATATTGATATAAGTAATTGTGTTATTCAATAATAAGTTAAATAAAACCATATATTTAAGGTTGTAAACTATAATATATTTTTATATTATTTATAACACTAAATACCATATTACACTAATAAATTAATATAATTTAGTAATATATAAATGAACATTTTGAGTTTTTATATACTTATTTCAATATTTTTTATGTTAAAAGTACAATAATATTCCGTTCTAGTTCTATATGGTCTGTTTTTTTTTAAGTATCCAGTCTTAAATGGTTCTTAAAAATAGGAACCGTAACCATGATTTTTTTAGGGCTCGGTTAAAAGGTACCCAATGACACCCTTAAGTGGATGTGGTGAAGTGAAGTAATGGGTAATTGCCTTAATCGGCCATAATAAATATACATTGGTCTCCAACTGGCCATGTCTTTCAATTTTGACCAATTCAATGGGTTTTTGATCATTTTGCCCTTCCGTACAACATTTTCTCTCCTCCTGCCACACTCTCTCTCTCCTGCAACACACTCTCTCTTCTTGTACTTCTGATGTTGATATGCACAGTCATATCTATCCGTTAGATTCTCTTAGCGATACGTACTAGCGATTAATGACCGTTGGATTTCAACCCAGCAAAAATGAAAATGGACTTTAGCTATTGTGGGATCACGAACCAGCAACTTATGGATCTACTATCAGCAACTTTTACGTTGTTTTTGTAATTTAAAGACGAGACAATATTTACCTCGCTTTTTGTGCCAACCTTAATTTTTTTTACAAAGCTCCAAAGCTACACTTTTTTCTCTGGGTTCTTCATTTTTGATCTTCTACTCTGTCTTCTCATTTTCGATTTTTCTAAGGATTGTGATGGATGAAAATAACTCAAATCTCGATAATGGTCAGTTTTGATGTTTGTTTAGTTATCTTTAGTGTTGGTTTGTTTCTATGTAGGTTTATGTTTCGGTTTGCTTCTTTGTAGTTTTACGTAGAAGTGTGAGTGTTTTTTTATAAGGTTTCCATGGTGGTTTACCATTTCCAAGTTGATTTTGTTGTCATAGTTATGGTATTTATACAAGGGTTATACAATGTCATAAATGTAGAACAATAAATGAAAGAACTTTACTGTCGTTTTATTAAAAGCTCTTACTATTTATTGTGCTAACTTTGTATTTTTTCAGGTTCATTTGATATGCTTATTTATTATGATGGTGAGATGAAATCTGACAAGCATGGTGTGATGAAGTATCTAGGGGGGTGAGGTGAAATTGAGAGTGTTTGATGTGGATACTCCCTTTGAAATATTCATGTGTCTTGTTGAAGCTGTGTCATCGCGTATAAGATTGGGTTTTTCTGTTAGGTATTTGATGAACAAGTCCCCATGTAGAATTGATGAAGAAACCGACTACTTGAACATGATTAAGAAGCAGAAGAAGACTCCAACGAAAGCAATGAAAGTTTGGGTTATCAATGAAGCAATCGTCATCACACCATGTGGTATGGGAGCAGGACAAATTAGAAGATCAAGTCCTGGACAACCTACTGTGAAGAACAAAAAAGTTCGTACTGAGCTGTTTAAAACAGATAGTGTTACTCTTGGAAAAGGTTGTGGACAACCTAGAATGGAGAATAAACCGGTTAGTAATGAGCTATTTAAATAAGAAATGGTTAGAAATGCAAGTCCTGGATCAAGTTATGGAATTTCTAGTACGAAGAAGAAACAAGTTTGTAGTGAGCCATTTAAACCTTCTCTGCTGCCAAAGAGTGCTTGTCCTGGATCAAGTGGTGGAGAACATTGTATTAAGAAGAAACTCAATGAAGAAATTCCAATTACTGATTCTCCAAGGAAACAATCTTTTTGAAAGAAAAAGTGCTAGCTCAACAGAAATATTCTTTCAATCAATTTAAACTTGTGGACAAACCAATAGGTAAATCACTAATTTTATTTTAGTTATTCTTAGTTCCAGTAAATGGTTTGGTTGTTGACGGTTATAAACACTGTGTTCCCCAGACAATCTGCTAGAACAACCTTCAACTGCAACTCATCAATTGCAAGATGTGGAAAATGAAAATGTCGTTGAAAATGTCCCACACAGCTTGGAAACGTTCGAAAAGGTCATGCCACACTGATATAATAAGAACAAGCGAGCACAGGTTTGAGTGTTTGTTTGTGAGCTATGGCGTAACTGTTTGTGCCTACAGAAGGTGCCTTCGTCCGTTGATTATGATCGATGGAACTTTCATGAAAGGTAGATACAAGTCTGTGATCCTAACTGCTCTTTTTGTTGATGGAGATAGTCATTGCTTTCCAATTGCAGTTGGTGTAGTCCCAAAAGAGAATAATGAACATTGGGATTGGTTTCTTCAAAAATGCAAAGATGTTGTAGTTGGTCCTACAGATAAGTTTGTTCTATTATCATATAGGCATACTGACATTGCCTCTTTTTGTGTATGTAGATGAGATGTGGGATATGGATATAGATGATGGTCGTTGAACAAAATAGAAGCGTATCAAAACCTAATTATCCCTCAATAAGTCAAGGATGAGTAGGGTATCGTTCCATTTTTAAGTGTATGTTTATATGAAGGACAGGACTGGAAAGGGGTTTAAGGGATTAAAAACTATTATTATAGATATTGTAGATTCTAATGCTAAACTAAACTAAACTAAACTATTAAGAATTTATAAGAGAGGGAATTCAAGAGATTAGAATCCACCAATACTTTCAATGACCTTTTGCTTCATGGTTGTTCTCACAAGTAGACTACAATTAGGCAATCGAGCGAGTGCCGATGCCCTCTTGGACGAAACATCGTTAACGAATTACTTTACTTAAGGTTGTTTCTATGTTCATGCTACTAGTATCTTCTTTCCTTTTATGTGAGCTTGGGTAACTATTCAATGAATCACCATCTAAGGCAAACACACGGAATACTTCCCTTACTCTAAAACAATACACAACTAGAAGAAAAGTAGAGAATAATAGTATAATATTCAATTACAATAAATAAACCCCTATTCTAGCATTATATTCAATTGCAATAAATAAAAGCATGTTACTAGCAAATATTCAATTGCAATAAATAAAACCCTAAACTAACATGATATTCGATTGCAATAAATAAAAACCTTAATCTATACTTCCATCCCCTGGTCTGGGCAATGGAACTAGTAACTAGAAACATAAAGAGCTAACCTGATGGAAGAACACCATGAACCAGAAGAATCATTAAACCTTAAGTACTGGCTTCATCTCCTCCCTTGAAGGAGAAGATTAGCCTTCCATAAAGAAGGAAGAACACGAAGAACGAGAAGAAGAAGAGTCGAAGAACATAAGACTAGAAAGACTAATTTATTAAGACTCAGCTAGTTAAAATCGATCTTTTATTATTAATCTCTCTCTGCCTCAAGTTCTGGAGACAAGAATATAAGTGAATTGACAAATTACATGAGGCACTTAGGTCCTCTATTTATAGAGGTTACAATGAGCTCTAGAAGCATTCCAAACCGTCATTTGTTTCCTAATACAAATAGACTTCCTTCATAGTCCAATTTCGTCTCCAAAACTGAGAAGGAATTGGCTACAGTGTCAATTCATGCATCTGGACGCACTATTCATGCGTCTCAGACGCAATCAATGCGTCTAGATGCTCGATCCATGCGTCCCAGACGCATTAGCCGATTTTGTCTCTTCTGCTCTATTATTCTATCCTCTTTTGCGGGCTTTGGTCCAAGCAACGAATCTTTTGGCCTTGGGCTTCCAAATATGCTTTAAAATAGGTCCAAGTTGCATCTTTAATAGCTCCAATTCCTTGGCCTTCTCCATGATTGTCCACGGGCTTCCCATGTGATCTTTAATGCTCCGAATTACTCCGTTTTACCCCATGTTCTCTAATATTCCACAAAACTCTCTCTTTGACCTGTAGAATCATAAAACATAACTTACAAACACTATTAGTCCACTAAGATGGCTAAACAAGAGGCATAATCGAGGAAAATATCACTTTTTGAGCACTTATCACAACTCCCAACTAGCCTTTTGCTAGTCTCTTAGCAAATAAGATAAAAAAATAGATAAGTGATCAAAATCACATCCTAATAACAAAAATAAAATCCTAACTCATTTCCGTAGGCATCGCGATTGCATTTACCATATGCAACAAGGCTTTAAACCTTTAAGTTTCCAAAAAAGGACGAGTTATAGTCTCGTGAGGGTTTTCAGGTGATATACCCACAAAATCAATCAATAGCATGTTCAAGAATGATAATATTTTTCAGAGAGAGAAATTCCTTACCCACTTAGTGCTTACTCCAAATGCAGTCTCCATTGCTAACTACATTGCTGGAAAGACTCATAAATTATGATGGGAGATAGTAAAAATTGACAAAATTCTTAATCAAGGCTTATGTGTGTACTTAGTCAATCTCCTATACTCTCCTATTCAAGAAACGGAATCCCTAGTTTACCATAGGTAGATAATCTCAACTTTCAATCCTCACCGGTCATACTCTCAGAAGATGGTCTACTATTTTACCTCATGTATGTGGGGAAAAGAATAATGCATACGAACATCCCACATACTACCTTGAAAAACGGACTTCTGGATGAAATTAGTCTCATGGAAAAAATGATGAAGTGTCGGGTGCTTCACTTTAGCATCCTCTCACCTATTCTAGACTTCGTACCATACTGTAATGATAAGTCATGGGTTGTAACTTGGCTTGGGTATTGGTTTATGAAGGAAAGGTAAAAAGGATTCAAATGTTGTTTCTGAAAAACACTAAGGGTTTTGCTTCATTATTTGGAAGATTTCTTCAAATTCTGTATTGCAGATAAAATTCTTTCTTTGTCTTAGCTTTTTCATCCATTCTGTTCAATTTTTTATTTATTATTATTATTATTATTATTATTATTATTATTTTATTATTTTTTTTTTATTATTATTTTTTTTTAACTCGGTGGTATATCCTTGATTAGTACTGGATATGCTTGTTTTCCACTAGCTTCTTTCACTTAGAACAGAATGATGGTCTTCATTGTATCTCTCTGGTATTTTTCTTGTAATCTTCCTTTTGTGCTCTTTGTTCCTCTTTATGCCCCTCGTATTCTCAGAAACATATGGGTATGGCTAATAAATATTTTGGCTATACTCCTTGTCTGGAGTTGGGTAAAGGGTAAAGGGTTTTATGAAAGAAAATGGCTTATTGTAAGGCTCAAAATGGTTTAACATGATGGTCCTACTAGGTGGGATAAAGGCTGAATGGGTTCACTACTTGACTTATCAGTATGATACTCTGTTTCAAATAGACTACAAGACCTAATGGCTATCTCCCCAGTTGATGTCACTTCGTGATTAACCAAATCAACAAATAATGAGACTATATGTCACACCCCGAATTTCGACAGAATTCGGAAAAAACATTATTTGTTCCCGACTCTTCGATCTCCGAGGTGTGATGCACTCTCCACTTCCAAAAAACCCATAAACAGTTTAAATATGCGGATACTTTAAAACCAATAAAAATTTCAAATTAACAAAAGTCATCTTCATTACAAAAATTAACAAATGAAAATGCAAATAACCTTATCTCAACTGAAAATCTATATCACCTCAAAGGAAAACAAAACATATCCTGAGATGCAACGCTAACGCAAACCACAAACAGCAACCAATCTTCTTCAACATTAAACCTGTCAAGACTTATCAACTATGTTCATTTAATGAACACACCCGATAAGCATACATGCAAATCGGGTCAGCATTATAAAAATGCTGGTGTGAGTAGCTCTAAAATACAACATATACTTATACCAATATATACACAAACCATACGGCAGTTAGTTCCTCCACCGAGGCGCCTTAACTTTCAACGACTAATATAACATCCTTAAGTACAATAATTAAGGCAGGTAGTTCCTCCACTGAGGCGCCTTAACTTCCCACTAACCACACAACAAACTATACACATAATAAATAAGGCAGGTAGTTCCTCCATCGAGGCGCCTTAGGTTCAACTAAACAAATAACCAACCAAACGTATTATATACGTACCGCATTCCATGCTCAAATACAGAGTGGGTCGTCTCTGCCCAAGTAATTAGTTTGACCCACCCTTCTGCAAAACTCTATTTAATCATATATTTCAAGATATATTATTAACCAACACATTACCATAATTATATTAATTAAGGCTTTCTTTGTGTGTTCCTAAAATCACGTCGTATCTATGTCTTACCTAGTTTCCCTGGCTACCACAATCGCTTCCCAACGCCGAACATGTACATCCACATGCCTTCCCTTACATAATAAACCACTCCGTGCGTAACTACCCTGAGCGGGATGCCGCACACCAGGTAACCCTCACACGAAAGTCATTATGCAAGTACTGCCACTATTCGGCATAAAATATCGTGCGTCTCGTTCTATTTTGCGAACGGAATAATCAAGCCACTATTCGGCTACGCCAGAAGGGTCATTCAGATTCACTGAAACGCCAGAAGGGCCAATCACATTACTTACGCCCGAAGGCCATTCAGATTCACTGAAACGCCAGAAGGGCCAATAATATCACCTACGCCCAAAACAAGCATATCCAGTAAAAAGGGCCAATAATATCCAGAAGGGCCAATAATATCACCCACTTTAAAACATATGGACCAAGCCCAAAACAAAAACAGAAAAAACCGGTCCAAAGAAAGCTAATTGGGTTCGACCCAAGCTAACAGAAAATGAAACTTAAACTGGCCCAAAACCTTAATTGGTTCGGCCCACAAACCACTAAAATGAAACTGGTCCCATAACAAACTAAACTAATCTTGGGCCCAAAGACTAAACTGAAAATGGCCCAACACTTAATCAAAAGTGGCCCAACACACTAATGAATATCAAAACCGGTCTGGCCCAACAATTTAAATCGGCCCAAGTAACTGATTGGTCCGGCCCAAGGCCCAAACCGATCATCTTCTCCATCAGCTCCTGCATCCTCCTCCACCACCAGCCACCAAATCGGCCACCGTCAAACCTCCACACAAACCCACCGAAAATGATCAGGGGAAAAACCCCAACCACTTTAACAAAAGCGACAACTTCCATTATTAAATTCCCAATCTTGACCAAAACTAGATCTGGGAAATATTACCGCCGCCATTAACGACTTCTCTAAGCTCCAGCAGCACCATTAACATCCCCCCCACACACACTACACTACCCCATCAACCCATTATCAATCCACCAACCAAAATCAACCAAAAATAGTTAGAATTAATTTACTGGAGGACGTCTGGGCGTGCCGCCATTAATGGAGCTTCGAGCTTCAACAGCCCTTTCCAGCACCTATGACAACCTCCAACCACCACCAATCGTAATCCCAATAACCAACAACCTAACCCACAAAAACAAACCAACAAATTTAAAGGGCAGTACTATTCCTGGGGCTGGCGCCTCCATTTTTTTATTCTCTAAAAACCCTATTATCTAGAACAATGTGATTATATACTTGGGTTAGAAACCCAAACCCAATACAGACTCGGGCCCAGAAACCAGGCCCACATATCCCAAATCCAATCCAGCGAATTTTAAATAAATAAATAAATTAATTAATTAATAAACTAAATACGTATTTTAAATACGGGCGTTACACTATATTACAACGACGTAAAGAACTGAAAGATGTTGAGTCACTAAGACTCGGATTTTTCGTAAGAACTTTCCAAAGAATGGGTATAAAGCTCAAGTCTCAGGAGCTAAGTCTAAAAATTCTACTTCCAATTTACTAGGGGTTTAAATCTCTCTTCTAGCAAAAGTACACAAAACTAACCAAGTATTATGGTGGTGGTGCCTTGATAAAGAATTCTATCAACAAGAACTATGTCCGAGCATAATAAATAGTCTAAGCGGTAATGAAATCAATAATATCAACTATCTATCAAACTCAACACTAAGCAGTATAGAATCTATATCCCAGACTCATCATTAAAATTCATTTTTCTCATGCTACTGATATAGAAATAAAAATATTTTTGTTTTTGAAAACTAATTTTCGAAATTCATTTCTCAAGTACATGACCTTGCCTCTTTTTGTATGTAGATGGATGTGGTATATGGATGATGTAGATAGATGATGGTTGTTGAACAAAAAGAAGCGTATCAAAACCTAATTATCCCTCAATAAGTAAAGGATGAGTAGGGTATCGTTCCACTTTTAAGTGTATGTTTATATGAAGGACAGGACTGGAAAGGGGGTTTGAGGGATTAAAAACTATAATTGTAGAGATTTTAGATTCTAATGCTAAACTAAACTAAACTAACTAAACTTATACTAAAGCTAATAATTGGAAATAAAGAGAGAAAATGAGAGAGATAGATTCAAGAGATTCAAATCCACCAATGCTTTTGATTCAATGACCTTTTGCTTCATGTTGTTCTCCAAGTAGACTACAATCGGCAATCGAAATGAGTGCCGATGCCTTTGGGTGAAACATCGTTAAACAATTAACTCTACTTAAGGTTGTTCCTATGTTCATGTTACTAGTATCTTCTTTCCTTTTATGTGAGCTTGGGCAGCTATTCAATGAATCACCATCTAAGGCAAACACAAGGAATACTTCCCTTACTCTAAAACACTACACAATTAGAAGAAAAGTAGAGAATAATAGTATAATATTCAATTACAATAAATAAAACTCTATTCTAGCATTATATTCAATTGCAATAAATAAAAGCATGTTACTAGCAAATATTCAATTGCAATAAATAAAACCCTAAACTAGCATGATATTCAATTGTAATAAATAAAAACCTTAATCTATACTTCCATCCCTTGGTGTGGGCAATGGAACTAATAACTAAAAATATAAAGAACTAACCTGATTGAAGAACACCATAAACTAGAAGAATCATTAAACCTTAAGCACCGGCTTCATCTCCTCCCTTGAAGGAGAAGATTAGCCTTCCATAAAGAAGGAATAACACGAAGAACGAGAAGAAGAAGAGTTGAAGAACATAAGACTAGAAAGACTAATTTATTAAGACTCAGCTAGTTAAAACCGATCTTTTATTATTAATCTCTCTCTGCCTCAAGTTCTGGAGACAAGAATATAAGTGAATTGGCCCCTTACATGAGGCACTTAGGTCCTCTATTTATAGGGGTTACAATGAGCTCTAGAAGCATTCCAAACCGTCATTTATTTCCTAATACAAATAGACTTCTTCCAGAGTCCGACTTCGTCTTCAAAACTGAGAAAGAATTGGCTACAGTGTCGATTCATGCGTTCCATACTTAATCAGTGCATCTGGACACTCGATCTATGCATCCCAGACGCAATCAATGCGTCTGGACGCTCGATACATCCGCCCCAGACGCATAAGCCGATTTTCTCTCTTCTGCTCTATCTTTTTATCCTCTTTTGTGGGCTTTGGTCCAAGCAACGAATCCTTTAGCCTTGGGCCTCCAAATAGACTTTAAAATAGGTCCAAGTCGCATCTTTAACAGCTCCAATTCCTTGGCCTTCTCCATGATTGTCCACGAGCTTCCCATGTGATCTTTAATGCTCCGAATTACTCCGTTTTACCCCATGTTCTCTAATATTCCACAAAACTCTCTCTTTGACCTGTAGAATCATAAAACATAACTTACAAACACTATTAGTCCACAAAGATGGCTAAACAAGAGGCATAATCGAGGGTTAAATAGCACTTTTTGAGCACTTATCACAACTCCCAACTAGCCATTTGCTAGTCTCTTAGCAAATAAGATAAAAAATAGATAAGTGATCAAAATCTCATCCTAATAACAAAAATAAAATCCTAACTCATTTTTGCAGGCATCGCGATTGCATTTACCATATGGAACAAGGCTTTAAACCTTTAAGTTCCCCAAAAAGGACGAGTTATAGTCTCGTGAGGGTTTTCAGGTGATATACCCACAAAATCAATCAATAGCATGTTCAGGAATGATAGTATTTTTCAGAGAGATAAATTCCTTACCCACTTAGTGCTTACTCCAATGGGGCGGTATCCATTGCTAACTACATTGCTGCAAAGACTCATAGATTATGATGGGAGATAGTAAAAATTGACAAAATTCTCAATCAAGGCTTATGTGTGTACTTAGTCAATCTCCTATACTCTCCTATCCAAGAAACGTAATCCCTAGTTTACCATAGGTAGATAATCTCGACTTTCAATCCTCACCGGTCATACTCTCAGAAAAGAATCTCTTATAAGATGGTCTACTATTTTACCTCATGTATGTGGGGAAAAGAATAATGCATATGAACATCCCACATACTACTTTGAAAAACAAACTTCTGAATAAAAGTAGTCTCATGGAAAGAATGTCAATCACATATGAAGTGTCGGGTCCTTCACTTTAGCATCCTCTCACCTATTCTAGACTTCGTACCATACTGTAGTGATAAGCCATGGGTTGTAACTTGGCTTGGGTATTGGTTTATGAAGGAAAGGTAAAAAGGATTCTAAGGTTGTTTCTGAAAAACACTAAGGGTTTTGCTTCTTTCTTTGGAAGATTTCTTCAAATTCTGTATTGTAGAGAAAATTCTTCCTTTCTCTTAGCTTTTCCATCCATTCTGTTTTTTTTTTTTTTTTTTTTTTTTTTGTTTAAAGCTCAGTGGTATATCCTTGATTAGTACTGGATATGCTTGTTTTCCACTAGCATATGGGTATGGCTGATAAAGATTTTAGCTATACTCCTTGTCTGGAGTTGGGTAAAGAATAAAGGGTTTTGGAAGAAAATGGCTTAGTGTAAGGCTCAAAAGGGTTTAACATGATGGTCTTACTAGGTGGGATAAAGGCTGAATGGGTTCACTACTTGGCTTATCAGTATGATACTCTGTTTCGAATAGACTACAAGACCTAATGGCTATCTCCCCAGTTGATGTCACTTCGTGATTAACCAAATCAACAAATAATGAGACTATATTACAACGATATAAAGAACTGAAAGATGTTAAGTCACTAAGACTCGGATTTTTCATAAGAACTCTCCAAAGAATGGGTATAAAGCTCAAGTCTTACGGGTTAAGTCTAAAAATTCTACTTCCAGTTTACTAGGGGTTTAAATCTCTCTTCTAGCAAAAGTATACAAAACTGATCAAGTATTATGGTGGTGCCTTGATAAAGAATTCTATCAACAAGAACTATGTCCGAGCATAATAAATAGTCGAAGCGGTAATGAAATCAATAATATCAACTATCTATCAAACTCAACACTAAGCAGTATAGAATATATATCCCAGACTCATCATTAAAATTCATTTTTCTCATGCTACTAATATAGAAACAAAAATATTTTTGTTTTTGAAAACTAATTTTCGAAATTCATTTCTCAAGTACACCCTCCCCCTACTTATGCATGCATTGACCTCAATGTATAAAGAAGTAAATGAAATGGATGAGAAAAAGGTAGGATATTACCATTGATGCAGAATATCAGAATTAGTTCAAGAAACAAATTTTTAGGTCTTTTTACGTCAGATCCCCAAGACGTAATGTGAGTCTTTTAAAGTCAGATTCTCAAGACTTGTATATCATGCATTATCAATTTGGAGTGAGGAGATCAGATTTTCTTACCCAAATTTGATGAATGTTTGGAGGACGAGGAGGTCTCACCTTGTGGGTCGTCAAAAATACCCCTTGATATGCTGGAAAGATTGTTGGTGAAGTTGTTTCTCTACCTTAAATTATTTCAGGTCTGATGATTGTGTGATAGGCCTTGTGGTTCCCCTGTGTAGAAGGTTGACGAAAATCTCTCTTTCTAACAGGACAATAGTATCTGATGTACCCTTTACCACCACAGTGATGATAATGGATGTCCCGGCCGACTCACGCCGGGGTGGCAAAGTAGATCGGTTCACATACTTCTCTCGTTCAGACAATAATGGTGTAGAAGAGGCTTCAACAGTGCAATTCTTCTTATCAATATGGTCCACTTTCTGCTTCAGAAGACTCATTTCAGTTTCTAGATTATGTTGTTTTTCCAAAACTTCTTTAAGCTGATTCTCTAGTAACTGATTTTTAAAGGCGTAAGTCCATTTGTTCATCCTGAAATGTAGAGTTCATCTTCTCAAGATATGATACTCTCTCTGTCAATTTTCCATTATGCTCACTTAAATCCTGAATTTTCTGCATAGATTCTAAGAACATGGCTAGCAACGCCTCTGTGGTGGGGTTCTCAGGTTCATCACAGTTTTCTGTAGATTGAGCACTCTCAATTGTATCTTCGAATGGGAAGGATTCTTGTATCATGCTATCAAGGAAGTACACCTCTCCACCTTCGGTGTTATCATAATCCTTATGCAACAGGTGAAAGATATTTATGTTCATGGACATCTTACCAAACTTGATCTTCATTTCACCGTTGTGACAATTTATCAAAGCTTTTGCGGTAGCGAGGAAAGGTCGGCCTAGAATAATTGGAATTTTATCAAAGGCTTCCTTGGTATCTATTACAATGAAATCCACTAGATAGTAGAAATCAGCTACTTGAACAAGAACATCCTCAACTATGCCTCTGGGAATCTTGGTAGAGCGGTCAGCTAACTTCAATTTGACTTGTGTAGGCTTTAGATTTTCCAGGCCCAACCCTTGGTACACATGATATGGCAAGAGATTAACACTAGTACCAAGGTCTAAGAGAGCATTACCCGTGAATTTTTCTCCTATCCTGCATGATATTGTAGGACTTCCTGGATCTTTGAGCTTATTTGGAGCTTGTCGATGGATAATAGATGTTGTTTGTCCGCCTAGAAATGCTCGCTTTGGAACATGAGTACATCTCTTTATGTTGCATGCATCCTTCAAGAATTTGGCATATGATGGCAACCGCTTGATCGCTTTGAAAAGGGATATTGATGTTATCTTTCTCAAATGCCTCCTTCATCTCTAAAATTGCTTGTCCTTTTGCTTTGAGCAAAAACATAGGAAAAGGTGCCTTTGGTACAAACACATCAGCATGTGTTTGCTCTTCTTTCTCTTTGGCATTCTTGCATATCTTGTCTTGGTCATCTTGACAAATGGGAGTGGAAAGGATTTCCCCCACTTCCTTTTGAACTTCACTTGAAATCTTGACCGATTGCTCTGTAGCAATGTCATCATGAGAAGGTAAGTCAACCTTGTTGTCTATCTTTAATCCTGATCTGAGAGTAGTAACTGAGCTAACATGATCATGGAGGTGATCAATACTAGAAGTTGTCTCAATGTGGCATACATCTTCACTCTTCAATATTGGTTCCAATAAGCTAGGTTGAGTGGCTTGTGTCTTTACAGACAAAGCAGTGGTGAGTTGGTCGACCTTAGCCTCTAGAGACTCCATTCTAGAACATTGACTTGCCCGAGATCTTTGGAGATTGAGTGAGATCGTGCAAGAAGCTCTAGAACACTTTCAAACTTCTGATTTTTTTGTGATAGCAAAGTAATTGCATTCTCCGGTTGGCAGGTGCGGCATAATTTCCTAGGATCGGCACTAACTCTCCACTTGTATTGGAATTTTGTTGAGAGTATAATTGTTGTTGAGGGACCAACTGTGAAGCTTGACTTGTCGTGGAATATAACTTTGATCTTGAGAACTTGGGGGTCAGTTTTCTCTCCAATAATTACCTTGAAAGTTATTACCACCTTGGTTGGGCCTCTCGAAATGAGTTCACATTGTACTCTCCTCCAACCGATGCATGTTGACAGTACCAGGACATTCTAGAGTTGCATGGGAAGTGTCCGAACAGACTTCACAGTATCGGCTAGCTTGCATGATTGGGAGAGATTTAGCTTGAGACTTGTTGATCTTGGAGGGATTCATGGAGAACTGGTTGAATTTCTTACTCAAAGTTTCAATGCTGGTGGCCAGGCTGGCCAATGTAGACTTCAGTTCTTGATCTGATTGTTCATGTGCTTGGTAACCAAATTGCTTTGGCTCCCCCTCCATGCTAGCGACATCCTCGTTACTAGTAGTCCATTGTTGTGTTTCTTCAGCTAAATTCTCGAGAAAGTTGTAAGCTTCCTCTCCATCCATTGATGTAAACTTGCCTTTGTGCATTGATCAGATATCCGCTTGTTCATCATCGAGAGTCCTCGATAGAAAAAATGAGCAAGTGTGCTCTTATCATAACCATGATGTGGACATGAGACTAACAAATTATTGAATTTTTCCCAGCTTTGATGATATTCTTCAATCACTTTTCCTTTGAAATTGCTGATAGCTTGCTGCATGGCATCTGTCTTCTGGGGTGGGTAGAACTTGTTCATAAACTTTGTTCTCAACTTCTCCCAGTTGTCTATTGAATTGATCGGCTGTGCAGTTAACCATTCAGATGCTTTACCTTCTAATGAGAGCGGAAAAAGAATCAACTTGATACTCTCATCTTTGATATTCTGGTTCTTGAAAGTTCTGAGGACTAATAGAAATTTGTTCATGTGAACATATGGCTGAACATTGTCTGAACCATTGAACTTTGGAAGCATAGAGATTATTGATGCTCTAAGTTCAAACTGGTTAGCTTCTGTATCTGGAAAAACAATACTGCTTGGTGGGTCTCCAATGATTGGCGAATAGAAATCGCTTAACTTCTTCCTCTGTTGTGCTTGCATGGGTGGGATAGCTTCAGGATTATTGGTGTCTACAACACCTCCATCATTGCGTGCGGCCATTGTATCAATCCTGTCTAGTATTCTTGCTATGCAAAGATGATGAAAACTATCCTATTATGCTTGAATGCAATTAAACTAATATGCAACTATTCTAAATTATACTAATATGCAAAACTACTTTCCTTCAACTTGGTTGGGCTTTGCAGCTAGTATCTCGCCCGTTGTCTAAAGCTGTCTCTTCTAGGGTTATGGTGAATCACTTGGATTGCTTAAGTACCACGCCCCACGGGGCGATAGTCCGTTTGTCAAGATTCAGACAAGAAACACTAGAGTTTGATATTTCGCTGTGTTGGCTTACAACTTCAATTGTTGAAAAGATCCTAAATGCAATTATACTAGAAAGTAATAAAACTAAACTATGATGCAACTATGCTAATAATGAAATAAAAAGAATGAAGATTCGACTAACCTGGATGGTAGATCTTGTCTTCGAGATGTCCTTTAAGCTTCTCTCTTTCTCAAAAGGTTGGATGATGCAACTAAAATTGCCTCAAGATCCAAAGTTCTAATCTTGAAAGAAAACGTTAAACATAAACAACTTAAAACAGCAGCGGCGCCATTGACACTGCCTCTTTTTGTGTGTGAGATGTATGTGGTATATGGATGATGTAGATAGATGATGGTCGTTGAACAAAAAGAAGCGTATCAAAACCTAATTATCCCTCAATAAGTAAAGGATGAGTAGGGTATCGTTCCACTTTTAAGTGTATGTTTATATGAAGGACAGGACTAGAAAGGGGGTTTGAGGGATTAAAAACTATAATTGTAGAGATTTTAGATTCTAATGCTAAACTAAACTAAACTAACTAAACTTATATTAAAGTTAAGAATTGGAAATAAGGAGAGAATATGAGAGAGATAGATTCAAGAGATTCAAATCCACAATGCTTTTGATTCAATGACCTTTTGCTTCATGTTGTTCTCCAAGTAGACTACAATCGGGCAATCGAGCGAGTGCCGATGCCTTTTTGGGTGAAACATCGTTAAACAATTAACTCTACTTAAGGTTGTTCCTATGTTCATGTTACTAGTATCTTCTTTCCTTTTATATGAGCTTGGGCAGCTATTCAATGAATCACCATCTAAGGCAAACACAAGGAATACTTCCCTTACTCTAAAACACTACACAATTAGAAGAAAAGTAGAGAATAATAGTATAATATTCAATTACAATAAATAAAACTCTATTCTAGCATTATATTCAATTGCAATAAATAAAAGCATGTTACTAGCAAATATTCAATTGCAATAAATAAAACCCTAAACTAGCATGATATTCAATTGTAATAAATAAAAACCTTAATCTATACTTCCATCCCCCGGTGTGGGCAATGGAACTAATAACTAAAAACATAAAGAACTAACCCGATTGAAGAACACCATAAACCGGAAGAATCATTAAACCTTAAGCTGACTTCATCTCCTCCCTTGAAGGAGAAGATTAGCCTTCCATAAAGAAGGAAGAACACTAAGAGCGAGAAGAAGAAGAGTTGAAGAACATAAGACTAGAAAGACTAATTTATTAAGACTCACTAGTTAAAACCGATCTTTTATTTAATCTCTCTCGCCTCAAGTTTCGGAGACAAGAATATAAGTGAATTGGCCCCTTTACATGAGGCACTTAGGTCCTCTATTTATAGGGGTTACAATGAGCTCTAGAAGCATTCCAAACCGTCATTTGTTTCCTAATACAAATAGACTTCTTTCCAGAGTCCGACTTCCGTCTTCAAAACCGAGAAGGAATTGGCTCGATTAATGTCGATTCATGCGTCTGGACGCATTATTCATGCGTTCCAGACTTAATCAATGCGTCTGGACACTCGATCTATGCGTCCCAGATGCAATCAATGCGTCTGGATGCTCAATACATGCGTCCCAGTCGCATAAGCCGATTTTCTCTCTTCTGCTCTATCTTTTTATCCTCTTTTGCGGGCTTTGGTCCAAGCAACGAATCCTTTGGCCTTAGGCTTCCAAATAGACTTTAAAATAGGTCCAAGTCACATCTTTAACAGCTCCAATTCCTTAGCCTTCTCCATGATTGTCCACGGGCTTCCTATGTGATTCTTAATGCTCCGAATTGCTCCATTTTACCTTTTTTTCTCTAATATTCTACAAAACTCTCTTTTTCACCTGTATAATCTTAAAACACAACTTATAAACACTATTAGTCCACTAAGATGGCTAAACAAGAGGCATAATCGTGGGTTAAATAGTACTTTTTGAGCACTTATCAGTACACCCTCCCCCAACTTAACATATGCATTGTCCTCAATGTATAGAAATTAAGTAAATGAAATGAATGAGAAAAAGGGAAGATGTTACCATTGATGCCGAATATCAAAATTAATCCAAAAAATAAGAACATTTCCTTTTACCAAGATTTTTTTTTTGTTAGGTCGTCTTTTTAAGTCAAATCCCTAAGACTATATATCATGCATTATCAATTTGGAGTGAGGAGATAAGATTTTCTTACCCAAATTTGATGAATGTTTGGAGGACGAGGAGGTCTCACCTTGTGGGTTGTCAAAAATACTCCTTGATATGCCAGAAAGATTACTGGTGAAGTTGCTTCTCTACCTTGAACTATTTCAGGTATGATGATTGTGTGATAGGCCTTGTGGTTCCTCTGTGTAGAAGATTGACAAAAATCTTTCTTTCTAACAGGACAATAGTATCTGATGTGCCCTTTACCACCACAATAATGATAATGGATGTCTTGCTGGCTGTGCTCAAGGTGGGCAGTAGACTAGTTCACATAATTCTCTCGTTCAGATAATGATGGTGTAGAAAAAGCTTAAGCAGTGCAATTCTTCTTATCAATATGGTCCACTTTCTTCTTCAGAAGACTCATTTCAGTATCTAGATTCTGTTGTTTTTCCAAAACTTCTTTAAGCTGATTCTCTAGTAACTGATTTTTTTGGGCAGAAGTCTGTTGTTCATCCTGAAATGTAGAGTTCATCTTCTCAAGATATGATACTCTCTCTGTTAATTTTCCATTCTGCTCACTTAAATCCTGAATTTTCTCCAGAGATTCCCAGAACATGTCTAGCAACGCCTCTGTGGTTGGGTTTTTAGGTTCATCACAGTTTTCTATAGATTGAGCACTCTCAATTGTATCTTCGAATGGGAAGGATTCTTATATCATGCTATCAAGGAAGTACACCTCTCCACGTTCGGTGTCATCACAATCCTTATGCAACAGGTGAAAGATATTTATGTCCATGGACATCTTACCAAAGTTGATCTTCATTTCACCGTTGTGACAATTTATCAAAGCTTTTGCGGTAGCGAGGAAAGGTCGGCCTAGAATAATTGGAATTTTATCAGAGGCCTCCTAGGTGTCTATCATAATGAAATCCACTGGATAGTAGAAATCGACTACTTGAACAAGAACATCCTCAACTATGCCTCTGGAAATCTTGGTAGAACGGTCAGCTAACTTCAATTTGACTTTTGTAGGCTTTAGGTTCTCCAGGCCCAACGCTAGGTACACATGATATGGCAAGAGATTAACACTAGCACCAAGGTCTAAAAGAGCATTACCCATGAATTTTTCTCCTATTTTGCATGATATTGTAGGACTTCTTGGATCTTTGAGCTTGACTGGAGCTTGCTGATGGATAATAGATGTTGTTTGTCTAGCTAGAAACACTCGTTCTGGAACATGAGTACTTCTCTTTATGTTGCATGCATCATTTAAGAATTTGGTATATGATGGCAACTGCTTGATCACTTTGAGAAAGGGGATATTGATGTTATCTTTCTCAAATGCCTCCTTCATCTCTAAAAATTGCTTGTCCTTTTTGCTTTGAGCAAAAAACATAGGAAAAGGTGCCTTTGATGTACAAACACATCAGCATGTGTTTGCTCTTCTTTCTCTTTGGCATTCTTGCATATCTTGTCTTGGTCATCTTGACAAATAGGAGTGGAAACGATTTCCCCCACTTCCTTTTAAACTTCATTTGAAATCTTGACCGATTGCTCTGTAGCAATGTCATCATGAGAAGGTAAGTCAACCTTGTTGTCTATCTTCAATCCTGATCTGAGAGTAGTAACTGAGCTTACATGATCATGGAGTTGATCAGTACTAGAAGTTGTCCCAATGCGGCATACATCTTCACTCTTCGATATTGGTTCCAATAAGCTAGGTTGAGTGGCTTGTGTCTTTACAGACAAAGCAGTAGTGAGTTGGTTGACCTTAGCCTCTAGAGGCTGCATTCTAGAACATTGACTTGCTTGAGATTGCTGGAGATTGAGCTGAGACTATGCAAGAAGCTCTAGAACACTTTCAAACTTCTGATTTTTCTGTGATAGCAAAGTAATTGCATTCTCCAGGATGGCAGGTGCGGCATCATTTCTCCTAGGATCTGGCACATACTCTTCACTTGTATTGGAATTCTGCTGAGAGTAAAATTGTTGTTGAGGAACCAACTGTGAAGCTTAACTTGTCTGTGGAATATAACTTTGATCTTGAGAACCTGGGGGTCCAGCGTTCTGTCTCCAATAATTACCTTGAAAGTTATTACCACCTTGGTTGGGCCTCTGAAATGAGTTCACATTGTACTCTCCAACTGATGCATGTTGATAGTAACCAGGACATTCTAGAGTTGCATGAGAAGTGTCCGAACAGACTTCACAGTATCGGCTAGCTTGCATGACTGGGAGAGATTTAGCTTGAGACTTGTTGATCTTTGAGGGATTCATAGAGAACTGGTTGAATTTCTTACTTAGAGTTTCAATGCTGGTGGCTAGGCTTGCCAATGTAGACTTCAGTTCTTGATCTGATTGTTCATGTGCTTGGTAACCAAATTGCTTTGGCTCCCCTTCCATGCTAGTGACATTCTCGTTGCTAGTAGTCCATTGTTGTGTTTCTTCAGCTAAATTCTCGAGAAAGTTGTAAGCTTCCTCTCCATCCATCGATGTAAACTTGCCTTTGTGCATTGACTGTATCATCTTCTTGTTCATCATCGAGAGTCCTCAATATAAAAAATGAGCAAGTGTGCTCTTGTCGTATCCATGATGTGGACATGAGACTAGTAGATTATTGAATTTCTCCCAACTTTGATGATATTCTTCAGTCACCTTCCCTTTGAAATTGCTGATGTCTTGCTGCATGGCATCTGTCTTTTGGGGTGGGTAGAACTTGTTCATAAACTTTGTTCTCAACTTCTCCTAGTTATCTATTGAATTGATCGGCTGTGCAGTTAGCCATTCAGAGGCTTTACCTTCGAGTGAGAGCGGAAAAAGAATCAACTTGATACTCTCATATTTGATATTCTGGTTCTTGAAAGTTCTAAGGACTGATAGAAATTTGTTCATGTGAACATATGGCTGAACATTGTCTGAACCATTGAACTTTGGAAGCATAGAGATTATTGATGCTCTAAGTTCAAACTGGTTAGATTCTCGTCTCCGAAAAACAATCTTCTTTGGGTGGGTCTCCAATGATTGGTGAATAGAAATCGCTCAGCTTCTTCCTCTGCTGTGCTTGCATGGGTGGGATAGCTTTAGGATTATTGGTGTTTATAACACCTCCATCATTGCGTGTGGCCATTGTATCAATCCTGTATAGTATTCTTGCTATGCGAAGATGATTAAAACTATCCTACTACGCTTGAATGCAATTAAACTAATATGTAACTATTCTAAATTATACTAATATGCAAAACTACTTTCCTTCAACTGGGTTGGGCTTTGCAGCTAGTATCTCGCCCGTTGTCTAAAGATGTCTCTTCTAGGGTTATGGTGAATCACTTGGATTGCTTAAGTACCACGGCACACAGACGATAGTCCGTTTGTCAAGATTCAGACAAGAAACACTAGAGTTTGATGTTTTGCTGTGTTGGTTGACAACTTCAATTGTTGAAAAGGCCCTAAATTCAATTATACTAGAAAGCAATAAAACTAAACTATGATGCAACTATACTAAGAAAGCAATAAAACTAAACTACGATGCAACTATACTAAGAATGAAATAAGAAGAATGAAGATTCAACTAACCTGGATGGTAAATTTTTTCTTCGAGATGTCCTTCAAGCTTCTTTCTTTCTTAAAAGGATGGATGATGCGGCTAAAATTACCTCAAGATCCAAAATTCTAATCTTTAAAGAAAACGTTAAACATAAACAACTTAAAATGGCAGCGGCACCATTTGACAATCGCTCCTAGGGCTATAATTAATTATATTCCCGGCAGCGGCGCCATTTGACCTTGCATCTTTTTGTGTATGTAGATGAGATGTGGGATATGGATATAGATGATGGTCGTTGAACAAAATAGAAGCGTATCAAAACCTAATTATCCATCAATAAGTAAAGGATGAGTAGGGTATCGTTCCACTTTTAAGTGTATGAAGGACAGGACTGGAAAGGGGATTTGAGGGATTAAAAACTATTATTATAGATATTGTAGATTCTAATACTAAACTAAACTAAACTAAACTAAACTAAACTATTAAGAATTTATAAGATAGAGAATTCAAGAGATTAGAATCCACCAATACTTTTGATTCAATGACCTTTTGCTTCATGGTTGTTCTCACAAGTAGACTACAATTAGGCAACCGAAAGCGAAGCTGCCGATGCCCTTCGATCTAAAACATCGTTAACGAATTACTTTACTTAAGGTTGTTCCTATGTTCATGTTACTAGTATCTTCTTTCCTTTTATGTGAGCTTGGGTAGTTATTCAATGAATCACCATCTAAGGCAAACACAAGAAATACTTTCCTTACTCTAAAACAATACACAACTAGAAGAAAAGTATAGAATAATAATATAATATTCAATTACAATAAATAAAACCCTATTCTAGCATTATATTCAATTGCAATAAATAAAAGCATGTTACTAGCAAATATTCAATTGTAATAAATAAAATCCTAAACTAGCATGATATTCGATTGCAATAAATAAAAACCTTAATCTATACTTCCATCCCCTGGTCTAGGCAATGGAACTAATAACTAGAAACATAAAGAACTAACCTGATGGAAAAACACCATGAACCAGAAGAATCATTAAACCTTAAGCATTGGCTTCATCTCCTCCCTTGAAGAAGAAGATTAGCCTTCCATAAAGAAGGAAGAACACGAAGAACGAGAAGAAGAAGAATCGAAGAACATAAGACTAGAAAGACTAATTTATTAAGACTCCGCTAGTTAAAACCAATCTTTTATTATTAATCTCTCTCTGCCTCAAGTTCTGGAGAAAAGAATATAAGTTGTGTGTACCCTACGTCATATTTCCGGTCCAAAGTATACTCGGACTATGAACCGGGTGTAAGACCAGCGACGGACCAGTTTGGGGGCAAACACTTTGGATAATCCGGTCCCCTAATCCGTTAGAGTTCACAAACGGGTTTAGGGCCCATCCGGGTGGCCCGAGTTCGTGGACCCAATCCGTCCGGATCATTCCGATCCAGTCACCCGATAAGATCCTAATGCAATCCGATAAGATCCTAATGCAATCCGATAAGATCTTGCACAAGGATAGAATGGAATCTTAGAGAATGATCCTATTTTAAATAGAGTCATGATAGGATTCAGGATAGAATGCAATCTCCGAGAATCACTTTCTTGGCCGCCAAGGCAGGAGATTGCTATATATATGGAGGCTTTTGCATCCTCTAGAACTACGTTTTAAGAGACTTGATCCCGGATTCTTCATCGGCACGAGGGCAAGCGTTAACGTGCGATCTCTCTTCCTCAAAAATCCCAATCCCCCATATCTTTCGATCCCTCGGAAGCACCATCACATCGGAAGTGTCGGGTTAACGTTTTGCCCCGACATTCTTTGGCGCCGTTTGTGGGGACCGAACCCACGACTACGTGGTTTTCCGAGCGTGATATCCTCGACCTTATTCTTTCGGTCGTCCTTGTTACCATGGCTGAACAAACTGCGATGAATGATGCAGAAGTTGCCAATCGGCATGTTACAACTTTGCAAAACATGGAGACTATTCCAGGCACCACTACGGAGGTGGGGCAGTCGAGCCGTCATAGATCTTTCTCTCAGAACGGAGGAAACAGATCGTCAAGTAGTTCCACACACTCTGGAGCCATTAGGGACTCGGGGAATCTAATCCCGTGTCCCTCGCCGCAATCTTTGTCGCGGAGCACGCAGAGCGAGAATCCACGCCGGGGATGGTCTGCTTGAACCCACCCGTGATGCTACTGCGCGACGTCCAATAAGGGGCCGGGGAGGCCGACATGCTAACCCATGCGCCTCCATCCGGAACTTGCAATACCAATCGGATCCAGCTCTAATCTCTCTTTTGACAAGAGTAGTTGCGGAAAACGAAAATTTGAGAAATCAACTAGGCAAACGGCCGAGAGACCCTGCAGAGCACCAATCGGTCGAGTCCCCTTTGTCTGCACGTAGGCAAAGGCAACGGGCCGAACCGGGACAGCGCGAAGATCCTAATAATGGCCAAAACCTTATTCACAATAATGGTCAAGCTAGAGATCCAAGCCAAAGCCGGACTATCCACCCTATCGTGTCTGTCCCCACTCATTCACAGTCAAACAATGTCTGGGATCGGTTGGGCACAAATCCTCGATACACGATCCACAAATAACTGAACGCCAAAGAAATGCATTGAGTTCCAGTTCGGAAACGCCAGCATCCGTGGATGTGTTCGGATCAAGATATGAATCCCAACACACAAATCGAATGAGAGTGCGCTGCACCGCTAACAGAGTGTCAGGCGTATAGCGGGTAGAATTGAACGCGTCGGCAACTAACCGAATCCCCATCGAATCTTAGCCCGTGATGAGCGGATCCGGAGAGAAGAGAATCAAGATGAGGACAAAGTGAGAATATGAATGAACAAAGGGTTAAGGAATTGATTAACCAAGCCGTGACCAGGCAAACCATCCGAGACGATCCACTCTTGGAAAGGGTTGTGCGAGGTCCGAAATTTTCACCCTTTGTCAATGATATTCGGATCAGGTTTCATCCCGAGGCATTCAAACACCCCCTCTTCCGACTTACAATGACGTGGATGGCTGTCCGAACGAGCACGTCATGAGCTACCAAGCGGCTATGACCTTATGGGAATTTCATGAGTCGTTAATGTGTCGTATTTTTCAGAGAGTAGGTATTCTAAAATTGAGGGAATCGCGCTTGCCCTTGTGGATGCAGCACACAGACTTAAGCCTTATTTTCAGGGACGTGTGGTGAAAGTGTATACAGAATATCCCCTTCGCAAGGCACTCGGACGAGCCGAAGAGTCTGGCCGCCTTGCTGATTGGTCTAGCTACCTAAGTGCTTACCACATCTTGTATGAGCCTCACACTGCAGAAAAGGTCATGCATTAGCTTCTTTGATGGCAGATTTCCCGGTAGAAGATATCATGGTTTCACCCGAGTTATTTGAGGAGGAACAACTGCCAGATTTTCCCAACCACCAACCTGACTCCATTGAAGAGAATTTCACCGGAGGCGAGGCGTGGGTTGTGTATACAGATGGTTCAAGTAATAGGAAGGGGTCCGGGATCGGTTGTGTGATAGTCGACCCAAACGGTAGCCGAATCGAGCGGTCCGTCCGACTTTGTTTTCCTGCTTCCAACAATGAAGCCGAATATGAGGCAGCAATATTTGGAATGAGAGCGGCGCTCGAAATGGGGTCAAAGGAAATCAATATGGTAACGGATTCTAAGCTAGTTGCTTGTCAGTTTGGAGGGTCATATCAAGCACGAGATGAGCGAATGGCGGCTTATTTAGATGTGTTACGCGATCTCGCTGCAAAATTTGAGCGCATCTCAATTTCGCAAAGACCAAGGAATGATGTTCGGCACGCTGATGCATTGGCCTACCTTTCAGCAGCAGTTGATTCAATTGAACCTCGCAATATCAGGGTAGAGGTCCAGTTACTGCCTAGCATTAACCTCCCATTGCCCGATATGGTCGACGTCTTTTATTTGCCGAATCGCGCGGCATTCACGCAGATTTATCACGATCCACTACGCGCAAAGAAAGCGCGGGACAAGCACCAAGAGCATCCCACTCAGGATTCTCCTCGCAGCCATGAGGAGGATGCTGACATCTCCCCCACGGTGGATACTGATTCTGCAGTGGCGGAAAACGAGGTTGTACAGGAGGAGGAACTCGCGAATCGATTTCGACACGGATCTTGGCGACAATGCTCCCGAAATACCCGGATGATCGGTTTTCCAACATTGAGTCAATGGAACTTCTACTTCCCGATTGGCGGCCGAATATGGTTGAATTCTTACTTAACCGGAGAACTCCCCTTAGAGCCGGGACTTTATCCGACAAAGTCAAACGGGATGCATGGCGTTTGTGTTGTTACCTACCTCGGAGGGGGTCCCGCCTTCTGAGAAAACCCATGGGTTCGGGCCCACTCCTCCCGGTGCCTTACTCCCGAACAGGGGACAACAGATTTTAAAAGAAATTCATGAAGGCATTTGTGGTAATCATTTCGGTGGTCGGAGCCTCGCCACAAAGCTCTCACCCAAGGATATTGGTGGCCATATATGCAAAAGATGCCAAACGGTTTGTCCAAATATGTGTACCATGCCAGAAACATGCTCGGATCGTTAAGCTTCCTGCGAATGAGCTTCATCCCATACTTAGCCCTTGGCCATTTGCTGAGTGGGGACTCGACATTGTGGGTCCTTTACCTAAGGCCCCGTGTAATGTGAGAGTTTCTCTGGTCGCGAATCGATTACTTCACTAAGTGGGTTGAAGCTGTATCCTTGAGTCAGATTCAGTCTTCAGACGTCAAACGATTCATCTGGCGCGATATTGTGTGCCGATTCGGTGTCCTAGCTGAAATGGTGTCGGACAACGGCCGCCAGTTTGATTCTCCTGAGATCCACATCTTCTGCAAATCCCTGAAGATACGGCATAACTTCTCTGCACCCTATTATCCCAAGGGAAATGGATAGGCGGAAGCAACGAACCGGGTTATTCTGGACACGTTGAAGAAAAGGCTTGAATCAGCTAAAGCAAACTGGGTTAAACAGTTACCAGGGGTGCTTTGGGCTTATAGGACAACCCCTCGTCGTTCAAACAGGAATGTCTCCCTTTTCATTAGCATATGGAATGGAAGCAGTACTCCCAACTGAAATAATCGCCCCAACAGTGCGCTCACAAGCCATCTCCACAGAGGTCAATGCCGACATCTTGGCTCGCAACAGAGCCATGGTGGCGGACCTTAGAGATGAAGCCCTGCAGAATCTCATGACTTACCAGGATTCTATGAAGCGCAGTTATGACAAGAAGTTACGCGCACGAGCATTCAAACCAGGCGATTGGGTTTTACGTACAAGGCAAAGGAGCAACGAAGAACCCAATAGCGGGAAACTCGGTGAGAACTGGGAGGGGCCTTTTATCATTGAAAGGCTCGCATCCAAAGGTTCTTATTTTCTCAAGAACTTGGCTGGCGATGTCCTAACCAAACCATGGAACGCGTACCATTTGCGTTTATTTCACAAGTAATTTACTTATCATTAGTTCCACCAATAAATTTCACATACATTGTACTTTCCTTCCATTTTTCATCAATAAAATTCTTTTCCATTTATGTGGTGTTTTAATTTCAAACGGGTCATTTAGTTTGAAATTTATTAAACCCGGGTGGCGAAGGCAATCCTACACTTCAGTTTCGGCTTGCGTGGTGTAGTGTGCCTACGCCTGGCATCATGGTTCGACAATGAAAATCCAAGAACGATAATGTATCGCTTTTTGGTCCAAAGATGCGATTGTTTAGAGTACATCGCGTTTATACCCTTGGTGGCGGAGTCTAAGCTACACTCTGATTTAAACCCAACTACTGAAGCACTTTTGGGTTGTCTGTTGGTCTCCTCAAGGATCGTCTATGGGAGAATCTTTGCAGTGTAACTACGCTTGTTCGTCAAGTGCCTTAGTGGCATTGTTATCGTCGCGGCAACGGTAGACCACCATATAATATTTTATAAAGATGGTTAGATATTACACATATTCTATCCACGTTACGTCCACTTTTGCAGGTTCTATGAAAAGAATCTTACGGATTAGTGTCGATTCGGTTGGAGATGTTGTCCCAATTCCAAAGATTCAGATTCTATTTCTCCTGATTTGGCTTCCATATTTCTATACCAGGCCGTGTAACACAAGTGGGGGCATCTTAGTTGACGCATTTACGAAGTCAGCCATGTCGGCTAGATTTGCCACATTTAGCATATATAGTTTAAGGCTTGACTATCAAATACTAGATCAGCTACAAGCCCAGTCGTTTAAGACATCCGAAATTCATTTTTCGAATAGCCTCCCGTGTATTCAACAAAGGCCCATTCAAAAAAAAAAAAAAAAAAAAAAACCCTAAACACCCTAAACCCTAAAACTCTTGATTCAGTGCACTTCAACTCTTGACCCTCTACCACCGGCACCGGCACCGGCACCGGCCGGTTCAGGCATTTTTCCAACCGGTTCAGGTGGTTTACGTCCGGTTTTAACATTTTTCCAGCCGGTTCAGGCATTTTTCCAACCGGTTCAGGTGGTTTCCATCCGGTTTTGACATTTTTCCAGCTGGTTCAGGCGTTTTCCAGCTTGTCTAGGCGGTTTTCCTCTTGGGTCCAAAGACTTCCCAGCCGATTCGATCGGTATACGGGCCGATTCAACAGGTTGCGGCCGGTTCAGGCCTACTTAGATCTGGGTCTGATGAATTTCCTACATTTTCAAGCCGGGTCATCATTTTTTCTTCCTGGTTCATCAGTGTGCTTGCTGGATCAACCGGTTTTCTAGCCAATTTTAGTCTTTTTTCGACCAGGTTAGCCTCTTCCATGGTCATATCATTTAATTGGCCACTCGTTTTACCCACTCAAGTGTTTAAGCTTTTCAAACTTTCTGGCCTATCTCCATTACACGTTCCTTCTTACTTCATTTTGGTTTTTTCGGTACTTTAATTATTCAACACATCATCTTCATCTTCGTTTTGATCATTTGTTGAAGAGGGGGCAATGTGTGTACCCTACGTCATATTTCCGGTCCAAAGTATACTCGGATTATGAACCGGGTGTAAGACCAGCGGCGGACCAGTTTAGGGGCAAACACTTTAGATAATCCGGTCCTCTAATCCGTTAGAGTTCACAACGGGTTTAGGGCCCATCCGGGTGGCCCGAGTTTGTGGACCCAATCCGTCCGGATCATTCCGATCTAGTCACCTGATAAGATCCTAATGCAATCCGATAAGATCTTGCACAAGGATAGAATGGAATCTTAGAGAATGATCCTATTTTAGATAGAGTCATGATAGGATTCAGGAAAGAATGCAATCTCCGAGAATCACTTTCTTGGCCGCCAAGGCAGGAGATTGCTATATATATGGAGGCTTACGATCCTCCGAACTACGCTTTTTAAGAGACTTGATCCCGGATTCTTCACTGGGTACGTAGGCAACCAGAACGTTGGTGCAGTCTCTCTTCCTCAAAAATCCCAATCCCCCATATCTTTCGAGCCCTCGGAAGCACCATCACATCGGAAGTGTCGGGTTAACGTTTTGCCCGACATAAGTGAATTGGCAAATTACATGAGGCACTTAGGTCATCTATTTATAGAGGTTACAATGAGCTCTAGAAGCATTCCAAACCGTCATTTGTTTCCTAATACAAATAGACTTCTTTCAGAGTCCAACTCCGTCTCCAAAACTGAGAAGAAATTGGCTACAGTGTCGATTCATGCGTCTGGACGCACTATTCATGCATCTCAGACACAATCAATGCGTTTGGATGCTCGATCCATGCGTCCTAGATGCGTTAGCCGATTTTGTCTCTTCTGCTCTATCTTTCAATCCTCTTTTGCGGGCTTTGGTCCAAGCAACGAATCCTTTGGCCTTGGGCTTCCAAATAGGCTTTAAAATAGGTCCAAGTCGTATCTTTAATAGCTCTAATTCCTTGGCCTTCTCCATGATTGTCCACGGGCTTCCCATGTGATCTTTAATGCTCCGAATTGCTCCGTTTTACCCCATTTTCTCTAATATTCCACAAAACTCTCTCTTTGACCTTTAGAATCATAAAACATAACTTACAAACATTATTAGTCCACTAAGATGGCTAAACAAGAGGCATAATCGAGGGTTAAATAGCACTTTTTGAGCACTTATCACATACAAGCATTCTCCAGGCAGTGTCAAAAATTCTTCCAAATGCATACCATTACTTTTGTGCACAACATATCTCCAACAATGTTAGCAAATAAGACACCAAAGGGAGAGTTAAGGCCACTGCATAAACTTATGATAAAGCTGACTTTGTGAGAATCAAGTGTCGCATTTGGTGTAGTGATAGTAAAGGTTACACAAAAATAATAAAAATTCTGAAAGAACAGTGGTCATTTGCCTATGCTGAAATGAGAAGGTATGGAATTTGTTATACAAATCATATCGAGAGTTGGAATAAGAAGATTATGCCTGAGTGAGCTATGCCAATTATATCTCTGCTAAATGGTATTCGAATGAACATTATGAGACACTTTTATGACTATCGGGTCATGACTTCGAAGCTGAAGACAAAGCTGACAAAATCAGTTGAGGATGTAATCATTTCCTCTCGTTATGTTAGTCGGTCATTCACTACAATAAGGGCTAGTGAGTGCATTATACTTTCGATTACCGATTAGGGTATACGGATCTGATTGACTGCTAAAAAATATTGTACATGTGGTTTTTTTCGACAAGTTTGTATTCCTTGCACCCATGCAATGAAGGCCATTGATGATGGTCGGTTTTGTGTATATGACTTCTGCCTGCCATGCTACTTAAAGGAAACGATGATGGATACCTATCAAGAGAATTGGACACCGATGAAGGGCAAAGAACAGTGGCATTGGGGAAGTTACAACATCATGGTTCGTCCTCCCACAGATGAGGTAATGCCTAGCAGGCCCCAAAAAAAGAGGAAACGTTCTAAAGGAGAGGGTGTGCCAGTGCAAAGGAGAAGGTGCAGCCGTTGTGGTGCCCTTGGACACAACATAGCAACCTGCCCTAATACGACAGATGATGCTGCTTGGATTAACTTTTCAGCTGGGGTTCCTGCTGATTTTACCAACGAAGACAACATTTGAGTTAACCATCAACGACGAATATAAGTACTATCAGCAACTAATATTGTAATGTTACTTGGATTTTCTTGGGCCTTTCAATGACTATGTAAGTTATTTGGGAATCAATGTAATGGTATTTTGTTGTTGGGTATACTTGCAGGTGTTCTGTCTATTGAAGTTATCAATATATAGGAAAAAAAAACAAATACTATAATAAATATTATAAAATTAAGGGTTAAAATTAACGCTACAATTGAAACACTTAGGATTGTAACATGAAAAGTAAAGACGTTATCTAAACAAACCCCTTCAAAATAATGTTATTTGGATTTTCTTTTGCCTTTCAATGACTATGTAAGTTATTTAGGAATCAATGTAATGGTATTTTGTTGTTTATACTTGCAGGTATTTTGTCTATTGAAGTTATGAATATGTAAGGTAGCAAAAAAACAAATACTATAAAAAATACTATAAAATTAACGCCTCAATTGAAACACTTAGGATTGTAACTTGAAAATTATCTAAACAAATACTAATTTCAGGTGTTTTGTCTATTGTTTAGATACGTTATCTTAACAAATCACTGACTTCAAAATATTATGTTTATCAGAACGGAGCACTGCGAAATTAGACACATAAGTTCCAAAATAATAACGGAATAATAACAAACATCTGAAAATGAGAGCATTTCGATGTCCCCTAGTTCTTATATTCAGCTATGTTTTCCTGATGGTCAGCAAACCCATCTTCAGCATCTTTACCTTTGTTGTTTTTTGCATCCTGCAGCTGTACATGTCTTCCAGCTATTTCATCATGATTCACTTCATCTGGTTCAATGTTGAGTTGGTCCTCAATAGTAGCTTTTGCATCCTCCTTCACTTGCTCAATTCCAGCTGTTGCATCTGCTTCACTCTGTTGGAATTGGTTAGCCTCCACTTGGACCAACTTAGTAGCAGGTTCAACATCCTCCTTAGTAGCAGGTTCAACATCCTCAGCAGCAGGTTCAACATCCTCCTAAGCAACAGGTTCAACATCCTCCTTCTCACATATAGTTGCATCTGCTTTACTTTGTGGGCATTGCTCCATCCCCACTTGGACCCACTCAGTAGCAGGTTCAACATCATCCTGCACTTCCTCACTTGTAGCTGCATCTGCTTCACTTTGTTGGCATTGCTCCGTCTCCACTTGGTTCAGAGTACCAGGTTCAACATCTTTGTCTACTTGCTCACTTCCAGCTTCATCATCCTTTATCTCAGTAGCTGCTTCAACATCCTTGAGCTCTTTGTCAATTCCAGCTGAATCTGCTTCTCTCTAGCTCTATGCCAATGTCAACTTGCTTCAGTACCTCTGTCCCGATGCTTTGCTACATCCTTGGACACATGCTTCCGATACCCGTCGTCGAAGAGGCTGCTAGGTGCCACCTCTTTTCAAATTATGTTATCTTCTTAGCAACTTCATCTGGATTTAATCCACAGGATATAATGTCCATTCCAATCCTCAGCCGCATTCTAAATGGTTGCATGCTCAATATTGTTTACCCTCTCAGGAACACCTCTAAGAAGACTATCAATAAAGGCAAGGCAATATAACCCACAGCTGTTGGAATCTGGTTGTTGTGTGACACTAACAAATTCACAAGCCCGTGGTGTGTTCAAATCAACAGTGGAGCTTGGATCAACACACCTGAGCACATAAGGAATCATTCTCTCCAAAGCTAGTTGTTCATCAGAAATTTGCTTTCCACCAAGAGAATCATAGGTGCACACTTTCATCTCTTTAAAGTTAAAGAAATCAACAATCCAATGACTACCATGAACTTGAAAAGGTACAATTACTCCCTTACCCTGTATTGGGTGCGGTTGATTTCTAATCCTTCCGTCAACGGGGTCCAAATAGTCTTTCACAATTTCATATATATGGTACAAACCATTAACCACTCTTTCCTCTGGGCTTGCAGCTCGAAAACTTTGGTCTTGTAGCTTATTCTTGAATATCCCATACTTTCTTATCATGAATTTCTACATCCACAAAGTGATGATTAAGATTATCAAACTTAAGTAAGATTAGTGAGTAAGCTTCAACAGAAACTTAGTATTAAAGTATAGAGAACTCACAGCAAAGTAAACATCTTCCACAGCAGTATACACTTCATCTTCCAGAATGGCATGTTCCTTACAATGCTGCTTATACCATCTTATCAATAGCTTGACATATAAGCTGAGAACCTATAAAGTAATCAAATAGGAATTATTAACAATTAACTTTCTGTAGTAGTTTACTTTGCACATTAATACCAAGTTGCTGATAGTTTTAGAGCAACTAATGGTAGATTCATTACCTCACCATCTACCCATTGTCTTCCATGTAACGAATGAAAATTATGCACTGAAATAACTTGATCATACCCAAAAAATCTCATATCTGGAGAGTTACGTTGATTCTTCTTGCTACTGCACTTTCTCCAGTAATAATTGACAACATTTACCTCACCTGTGGTAGTTGTTTTTTTGTAAAAGGTTGATGATAGAGCAACCTTGATTAATGAGTCACAGTCCTTTCCCATCTTCTCTTCCCATAAACTAGTACTTTCTTTTCCCAGTTTTTTCTCCCTCCTCCTTCTTCTACGGCCACTCTCTGCACTTTTTTTTATCCATTTCCTTCTCCATCTGAGTGTGAATGAGTACCACATTAGGGTCCTCCACATCACCAAAGATCATCATGTCGACCATCGATTGTTCGATCATCATCTTTTGCCACATCATGTTGATTGCTTACTCTTCCGATGGTGATAGGTCGGGTAATTCGCTTATGTCGAGAGCTCTCAGACTTCCAGCCAATAGAGAAACAAAATTGAATTTTTCCATTTCTCTATTCAAGACTGCTTCCCCATCAAGATCACCAGGAGGAAGGACTAAAACAGATGCCAAAGAAGAGTAAAAGGGAACATGATCAGGCATTAAAGATTCAGCATAAGGTACTATAGCAGTCTGTACCCCCACCAGGTCCTCCTCCAGCTCCACACTATGTTCTTGGTATGTCCCTCTGGGTATGACCTCACTAATCTTCTGCAAAGTACTTGCAGCAACTGATTCCAAATCATTTTTCCCTCTTTGTTGTTGTGCAACATTTTCATCTTCGTCTGACTCAGTCTAGATCAACTTCCTTCTTTGTTTGGATGTCTCAGCTTCTTTAAGCTTCAACTCCCTTTCCCTTGTTCTCTCACTGATTTGATATTTTTTCTTCAAATTTTGCCTCTCACTAGCCTTTATAGCCTCATTTTTACTTGCCTTAGATGGCTGAACTCGAGTACGACAAACTTTGACCACTTTCCTTTTCTTTCTTTCATACTGAGCAGGTATTGAAGTATTTCCCACAACTTCAAGGCTTTGATCCTTGTCCAATGCTCTTTTTCTTTTATTTGAGGAACTAGGAGAAACCTCAAAGGTAACTTTCTTAGAAACAGATGAACTCCCTTTCTTAGGTTATGAGTGAACCTTCTTCTGGGAAGACTTCTTCGGGGTAGACTTCTTCTGGGAAGACCTTGTTGGTGTTTTCAGTTTAGCATCAGAGCCTACATTGCTTGGCTTCTTTGGGCTTGGGCTTCTAGTTCTACTTCTTGTTCTAGCATCAACACCTTTCATAACCTTAACCTCTAAACTTCTGCTCCTTGTTCTACTCCTACTCCTTGTTCTACCCCTTGTTCTAGGCCCTTTCACAACCTCAACCTCTGAACTTTGCATACCACCTTTCAACCCACCATGACCAATCTCTTGAATTATTGTTTCTATGCCAGTCTTTATTTCACTCTAGAGTATATCCCCAACAACCCTAACCTCCTTACTGACCTGTTTTAGATTAATCAGAGCACATAACAAAGAATATAAGTAAGATCCCACTTCAATATTTGTAAACCACTACAGATACATTACAGTGGCTGACATATCATGTTTAGCAATAGCTTACTCATGGTACATTAATATATTACTGCCTCATATATGAAACAATGTTGCAACATGTAGTTCCATAACAACACATTATTAGTGCTTCATATAACAACATGGGTCCTAACAACATTTGCAATTTCAATTCAAGACTATATAATAGGGTACCCATATCATATTACAACTTTCTATAACATTTTAAATAAGATTATATGAGTACTTCAAATGTCAAAAACTGGTTACCCATATCATGGGTACCCTATTATCATTCTGGGATCAACATGCAAGATCCCACTTCACTATTTGTAAACCACTACAAATACATTGTAGTGGCTGACATATCATATTTCCCAATAGCTCACTCATATATGAAACAATGCTGCAACATGCAGTTCCAGAACAACACATTCTCAGTGCTTCATATAAGAACATGGGTCCTAACAACATTTGCAATTCCAATTCAAGACTATATAATAGGGTACTCATATCATATTACAACTTTCTATAACTTTTAAATAAGATTATATGAGTACTTCAAATGTCAAAATGGTAGCCATGTCAAACTGGTTACCTATATATTACCATGGGTACCCTATTATCATTCTAGGTTTAACATGCAAGATCCCACTTCACTATTTATACATTGTAGTTGCTGACATATATGGTTTAACAATAGCTCACTCATGGTACCATAACATATTACTACCTCATATATGAAACAATGCTGCAACATGCAGTTCAATAACAACACATTATCAGTGCTTC
Source organism: Coptis chinensis (assembly GCF_015680905.1). Classification (NCBI taxonomy): domain Eukaryota; kingdom Viridiplantae; phylum Streptophyta; class Magnoliopsida; order Ranunculales; family Ranunculaceae; genus Coptis; species Coptis chinensis. Next base: position 16,573,539 of record NC_141456.1, on the reverse strand, counting down.
ATTAACAACATGGGTCCTAACAACATTTGTAATTCCATTATCATATTACAACTTCTATATATAACCTTATAAGATTATGTGAGTACTTCAAATGTCAAAAGAAAACAAGTTACTTACAAGGCCTTTAATTACTTTTGCCGGTCTTTGAAAAAATTCATCATTATTGTATGTCCCTGAAACTGCTGCACCACTTTGCATGGGATGTTGCTCCAAAGCATCCTTTAGCACTTCTTCATTCAGTTCTCCTTCAGAAAGATCTAGACTTTCTAACACCACTGCCTTCCCCTTAAGAGGCTGAAGCTTTTTTTGATAAGTATGTATAGATGTATATTTCTGGAAGGCAAGTCTATCCAATCTAGTATTCTGGGGAACCTACCATCAACTTGTCTCCAAGCCCCAAGAGATGGGATGTGAAGATATACCCAAATAACAAAACAAATTAAACAACTAAAAACTGCGAAAGAATCCTTTCTAACACTCACCAAGTTAGACATGTCTTCCAAATACTCTTCCAACATTTCAAACAGAGGTGTGCCCCAAGGAAAGCTGTCAAATGCATTTAAATTCTCGGCCAGATCAATATACCTCCCATCAACTGTCTTAACAGATCCTGGAAGCACAACTTGCAACAGTATATACAACCTATTCAGCCTAAACACATCATTCTGACTTTCTTCACCAACACTTGATTTTGCCAAGTTTCTAGCTTCCAATATTTATGTTTTAGAAACCGTGGTTCCTTTAAAAAACCTTGCACGAAATTGGGATGGGATCTTGATGTCTGCCGTGTAAAATGAATTAGAAACCGGCTTCACACTAAGACCTATTATAAGAGCAACATCACTTTTCTTAAACACCAAATCCTTCTTACCGATTCGGTAGCAAAGTTTACCTATTTGGTGTCCCATAACAGCATACACTAGCGTAGTAGTGGTGTGCATTCTCTCATTAATGCTTAAAAACTTACCGAAGCAAGACTTCTTAAAATCTTCCCTCTCTTTAGTAGTGAATGTCTTGAACAATTTATGCATTTTATCGAGTGACATACGAACAGTCAAATTAAGCTTTCTCATTTTTGAAAGATTGGAAATGGTCGAAAAATTAGGGATTCAAGGTATTCAATTTGGGTGGTTTTTTTGGTCTGAAAATGAACACTAAACAGTCTTTATAGCTCAAACATATTACTACCGACACGTGCCAGTTAAAGGTTAAAAAACCATCATTTCTGCAACTGTTCGGCGAATAATTAATGATATTGTATCGTTCCTAACACGTGTCAAAGATTTTTTCCGCCCAAACTAGATTCTTCATATCACCAATTTATCTAGACATATTCGTACGTTCTAACTATCAGCAACTTTTGAGTCTGGTCATTTTACAAAGGGTGGGACTAGCTTCCTAACATTTTGACTATTTGTATAAGAAATTTTTTTAAAGATTGAACTACAGACAAGCTTGTAACTGAGTTGGGTGCGAACAATGGTGAAATATGGCACTGAGATGCTACTTCTCAACTTCAGTATGTGTTATTAAATGCTACACTCTTGCTTTACTTGATATTGAATAAAGGGTTGAATAAACTTATCCAAGTTAACTTTTGTTTAACTTGTTATTATATAATAATATTTTGTACGTAAGATATATGTGTATATTAAAGTCAACCTGATAGTCTCAATTGTGTTTTTGTTTATGACTTCAGTTGCTGATATATCATACATAAAACGATGCCAATTACCTCCGTTTCGAATAACACGTCCAGCCCAGTTTTGTGAATGCTAAATGCATTTTTTCTTTTTTTCTTCTTATTGAGTTTCCATACAGATTTCTTTCTATGAGGGTCTCATTATCTCCATATAAACAACAACAGTGATATAAGGGTACACCTGATATAATCACAAACAAAACATATGAACATTAACAATTACTGTGCTGACACTCAAACACAATGAATCGGCCGTTTCACAAACCACAAAATACCATTACATCGATTCAAGCCCAAACCTATATAGTGAAATATTTCCAAAACTCCATAAGGTGATCTGTGAAGGGAACTGGAAGTGGGATTTTGAAAGAATCCCAAGTTGCCGAAACCTGGCGGTATATGTAAGTGTCGCTTATGGTTACATCCACAAAGTCTTTATTGCTAAAACCTGGCGGAACCACGACTGATAAGGCAAAAACTCAATTTCATGCGCTTGGACAAACCTTCCACAAGACACATGAAACCTTCTAAGAAAATATACACATCAAACACTCTCAATTTCACCTCACCTGTTACATACTTTTTCACTCCATGCAAAAAGAACGAAATCAACATGGAAATAGTAAACACAACTATAGAAACCTTAAACAAACTCTATACACTACTACGTAAAAACAAATCCAAGTTGCTGACGGTACATGTAAGTTTCGCTTATGGTGGCATCCTTAGAATCTTCATTGCTAAAACCTAGCGGAACCGCAACAGCAAAGGCAATCCAAGTCCACCACAATGACTGCTCAGTTGTTTTCTTCTGCTTTTGAATCATGCCTTGAATCATATTCAAGTAGTCAATCTATTTTTTCATCGATTTAGAAAGGGACTTGTTCATCAAGTACATCAACAAACCTTTCACAAGACACATGAATCCTTCTAAGAAAATATACACATCAAACACTCTCAATTTCACCTCACCTGTTACATACTTCTTCGCTCCATGCACAAAGAAAATCAACTTGGAAATAGTAAACACAACTATGGAAACCTTAAAAAAAACTCTATACACAACTATGTAAAAACAAACCCAAGTTGCTGACGGTACATGTAAGTGTCGCTTATGGTGGCATCCAGAGAGTCTTCATTGCTAAAACCTGGCGGAACCCCGACTGAAAAGGCAATCCAAGCTCACCACAATGACTGCTCAGTTGTTTTCTTCTGCTTTTGAATCATGCCTTGAATCATATTCAAGTATTCAGTCCATTTTTTCATCGATCTAGAAAGGGACTTGTTCATCAAGTACATCAACAAACTTTCCACTAGACACATGAATCCTTCTAAGAAAATATACACATCAAACACTCTCAATTTCACCTCACCTGTTACATACTTCTTCACTCCATACAACAAGAACAAGAGTAGAACAAAATCAACATGAAAATAGTAAACACAACTATGGAAACCTTAAAAAACTCTATACACTACTACGTAAAGACAAACCCAAGACGACCTAGAAAGAAACCAACACTGAAGACAACAAACTAAAGCTCAAAATATTTCAATAAACAATGAGAACCGTAAAGGGAGAGGATAATCAAGAAGATGAACCTTAGAAAAATCCATTATCAAGATTTGTGTTCCTGTCCTCCATGAAAAACCTTACCAAAATCACGAAGGACAGGATAATCAAGAAGATGAAGTAAAAAAGCTGGAAGCTTTAGAGGTTTGAAAACACTTTTATAGTTTGGCACAAAAATCGAAGTGAATGTTGTCTCATGTTCGTACAACAAAAACAAGCCAGAAATTGATGATAGTAGATCCATAAATTGCTGGTTCGTGATCCCACAATAGCTAAAGTCCGTTTTCATTTTTGCTCGGTTGAAATCCAACGGTCATTAATTGCTGGTAAGTATCGCTAAGAGAATCTAACGGATAGATATAAATGTGTATGTCAACATCAGAAGTACAAGAGGAGAGAGAGTGTGTTGCAGAGGAGAGAGAGTGTGGCAGGAGAAAAGAGAATATTGTACGGAAGGGCAAAAGAGTCAAAAGCCAATTGAATTGGTCAAAATTAAAAGGCATTGCCGGTTGGAGAACAATGTTGATTTATCATGGCCGAATCAGGCAATTACCCTGAAGTAATTGTGGACTACGCTAGTGGCTGTGGCTGTGGCCTAAAGAGGACAATGGGTTTCACAGTTTCACCATGGTTCAAGTGAAGCGCCAAAAGAAAAGAGAGGAAAGATCAGGACGAATAAATAGTAGAGGTAAGAATGATTAGGGGTAAGCGTGCTTATAGATCAGAATCACCAAGCTGAGATTTGCTTAGGCAGTCAATGGGGATTGGGGACCAAAAAATCCATACTGAACCAGTCCAATCAAGTAGCCTAGGCTGACAAAAGAAATTCCTAGAGTCTCCACATATGATTTTCTTTCTTCTGTCTCGCACCCTTGTCTAATTGTGCGGAGTGCATAGATTAGGGCGTGAAAATAACCCACTGAATGCAAAGATAATATTCCAAAAGCGCTGCCTGGCGCTGTCATCCTTTAAGCCTTCATTTCCACTTGCCCAGAAAGAATATATATATGGGAGTATGGGACAACCAACTTGATTCCAGATGACACCAAAAATTGTCGTTAAGGAAATAAGGAATGCGCGCAACTCTGCAATAGAAATTCTATGCAATTTTCCCTTTCTAACAGCATAGCTCCTGTACGGTGGACCAAATTTGATGTATAAATAATCTATTTTACCATTTATGTAAAAAACCATGAATATGTCGACGAGGTTATAAATTGTGCTAAACCCCGTGATTTGGTTTCTGAACTCCAATTATGGGCAAAAAATTGATTAGACAAGATATCTATGTATATGAATCTAATTAAATCACAGCCACGTCCATCACATGAAATCATAAATATTAGGAATCAATGTCAAGATTCATGAATTTAAGGACAAACAATTGTACGCCAGATTTAGTGTGCATGAAATCAAACCGCGTTAAGACATTTATTACTCTCATCAGGAGGCAAATCAAATGCAGTGGTCAACTGGTCAAGTACCTTAAGCACGTTTTTTTTTCCTGGAATACCTTAAGCACGTTGGTCATGGAAGAAAATTGGCACCATTCAATATTAACGGGTCCTGTATTCCTGATTTCCTGTATTGGGGCACTCATCAAATTAGATTGGACAACCCCCAAATAAAAAAAAAATATATTACAAATATATTATATTACAAGTTTGCCATCAAAGTCCAGGCCCAACAATCAATTCAACTGGTCTCGCTATAACGAAACTCTCGGGTCGTTTGAGTATACACTCAAACGGTCTCATCATGTTGTTTGAATATATATTCAAACAGTTTATCCATATCGTTTGAGTGTACACTCAAACGGTCTCTTCATGTCATTTGAATGTACACTCAAACGGTCTCTTCATGTCATTTGAATGTACACTTCTTCATGTCATTTCAAACGGTCTCTTCATGTCATTTGAATGTACACTCAAACGGTCTTGTCATGTTGTTTCAGTATACACTGAAACTCAAGCAGTTTTTCGCTAGACGATATGGCAGGATCGTTTAGACAGTCTCTAAAACAACATAGCGAGGTCGTTTAGACTTAAAAAATTCAATTTGTTTGTCACAATGTTCATTTTAAAAATCAACTTCCACTTAATCAATCCAAACTCGAACTCAAATTCAAACTCGGAACAACTTCATCAAGCTTGGACTAAACTCAAGTTTAATCAGCCATAACCATTACAAACCTCTCCAACCCACCAAGGCACCAACTATACGAACAAATGAAACAAACTCATGTGCAATTACACATGCCCTATCTCTCTCGTTTCATCAAAAACCACAACAAGCCCATACAAACGCCTTTTTTTTAGTGGACTATAGCCCAAAATAGATGTACTTATAAGTGGGCCAGTTCATGCACTACAAGTCTACAACTAAATTGTCAGGACCATATGGTACAAAATAATGGGCCACCGCCCACCGCTAATTGGATAAATTACACCGTTAACTGCCACGTGTACCCATCTATACTTCGTAAAAAAACGGTTTAGATTTTAAGACTTTAAAAAAAAAAACCAATGCGCAGCAAAGACAAAACAATGCATAAGAACGTATCCACGTGTACCCATCATGTAAAAAAACGGTTTAGGTAAAACATTGAACGTATAAGTTAAGGTAAACATTGCTAAGTTAAGCTAAAAGACTGAATTTAGGCAGTACGGTTCTTAAATCTTACTTAATGCAATCACCTAAATATTAAACAAAGATGACTTTCACCAACCAACCAAACTGGTAACGTAGACAATGTGCTTTCGTCACACAGGGTTATCTGTTTACTTCCCTTAAAAGGAAAGAGTGATCAGAAGGTAAACAAAAAATATTATTATCTCAGTCAATACAGTTTTGGTAATATTTAAGTACCACTTATCAGGATTCTGGTTGTACTTTTTTTATTAGTATAACTATCATTGGGCTTCTAATCCAATTCTAACAAAACAACATTATCTCTAACAATATACCTCACCAAATGCATTCAAGAACAAATTATCCACAATATTTTTAAAGCTATATAGCACCAATATTCCTTCAGCTCAATGTCTGATAATGTGAGAGAAAGGCAAAGCAAAACAAAATAAGAAGGTTTATCTGAAACTAAACTCTAGCTCTTACATGATTAATTAGGTATAAATTTACATTCTATCATGATCTACACAGAACAGATACGGCAGGATTCTCCAAATGTAGAAAAAGAGTAAATATGCAGTAAATAGCTAGGATATGGATTAATTAGATTTCAAAATAATCAACTATTAGCGTGTAACAAAGTTAATAACATTCAACAAACAATGCTTTAAAACTTTCAAAAAGAAATAGAATCCCAAATGAAGAAAAAGACATGACAATGTATGTACTCTAATTATCGCATATTAGAACAAGTTCTTCCTACTTTTACAGCTTGCTAAATAATCAAAATGATAACACAAGCATTCAGCATGCATCACAAGATACAACTTACAGGTTCAAAACTATTCCTTTGGAATCTGTCTCTCTTTCTTATGCTGAAAAAGGCGAAAGGAGATATGCTACTTCAAGAGTCCAAAGGGGAAAAAATGGAAAATGTGAACAAACTCACAAAGCAGTATCATGAATTCATGATACCCACATGCCAGACAGCAATAGTTGAGCTAAAAAGATTAAAACTTATAAAAACACAAAAAAAATCAAAATACTCAAACAATGCCAACAAAATGAATTCCCTTCCTTTTCTTTTCTCCACTTCTCATCTTCTAAAATAAAAGTTAATCAAACATAAGTAAGATCAGAAGATAAGAAACAACTAATTAATACTACTACAATAAGCCTACATCAACAACCAGCTGAAGCTAGATCACCCTCTACGTTAATTAAGAAGAAGATGAACAATTAGTACCAACAACATGAACACTATTACCATTATGATTGTTAATCATGCTGTTGTTGCTACTAATAGTGTTGTTATTATGAAGAAGCAGATTAGCATCACTAGCACTAATACCATTATTACCATCTCTTTTCCCAACAGTGTGCTTGTTGTTGTGCATCCATACTTTCAACACACCTTTACCAACACCAATCTCATTACAAAATTCTTCAACAATTCCTTCATCTCTTTTCTGCATTTTCCAACCCAATTTCTCAGAAAACGAATGCATTTTCTCCTTCTGTTCAGTAGAAAACTTTGTTCTAAATCTTTTTCTCCCACTACCAGTACCATTACTACCACCACCTCCAATTGGGCTAATCACAGTGTTCTCGGGCTTGGCCGAAAGCCCAGCAGTACTTAAAGCTAGTAACATATGCGGAGCAGATGATGGGTAATAAGATGATGAAATGGGAGGTGGAGAAACTGATGAAGTTGGGCTTCGGGCCCGATGAGTTGGAATTTGAGTTGGTTGTTGCTGTTGTTGTATAGGGTGATATTCAATCATATGGGTAGTACCAGCTTGTTCTTCTGGATCTCGACGATGAAAATTTCGGTGACATCCACACGCGGCACATTTTAGTGAAGTTGGGTCAGTTGGTATTGAAGTTGGTGATGGCATAAACTCACCACATCCATCTAATGCATGCCCACCTAGAGTAGCTGCATGATTCTTTAAACATTCTTTGTAAAGCACCACTATAGGTGGTGGTGGAAAATGAGGTTGGTGTGGTTTAAAAGCACCATTTGTGAAAGACAAAATTTTTGAAAGATGTTTAGTTGCAGGTGGTGTTTCTGTTTCTGTTTCTGGAGTGGTGGTTGTGGTGGTGGTGGTGGTTGTGTTGTTGGATGTTTTTAGGTCCATGTTAGAAACATTTGTGGGGCATGTAAAAGATGGTTTAATAAGCTACTATGTAAAGGTGTTATATGAGGTTTAATAAGCCAAAACACAAGGTATGGTATGTTTGGTGGTAATGGATTTTGATGAGTAGTTTTGTTTCATGTAAAGTGGTTGGAAGGTTGAACAGCAAACAAAGCTAGAAGAAGAGAAGGGTGTGATGATTAAAAGAAGAAAAGATTGATCTGATAATTAAAATAAGAAGGAAAGAAGGATTAAAAATCTGAGTTAAATGGATGAGGAGTGTAGAGAATAGAACCAAAACAAGTATCCTTTTTAACCACTCATTTTTCAACTCTGGGTCTAATCTATGGTTAAGTTTATTTAACTATCCACTTGGGTTAAGTTGTTGCAGTTGGTGTAATAAATAGTATCTGAATAAGTAAATTAAATTCTCCTCATCTATCACCTCTGATCATCTGACTCATTTTATCTTGCTAACTCGTTTTTACATTGTGTTTTTTGACCTGTTCTTTACTGTTGATGAGTGAGTTTAATAGGTTTGGTAAACAGACTTGTGTGAAATAATGGTGTTTTGGTGGAAGACCAAATTAGAGTCCAAAACGGATGTTTGAGGGAATTGAGGCTTTGAAAATGTTGACTGATCTTGATTGTCAAGTGGGGCTGGGCAACTGGGCTCTAAAAATAGAGATATTATTGTCGTTTGTGGAAAATGGAGCTTTGGATTTGAATCGTTTGATTGATTGCGTTGTAAGTGTGGTCTGAAACATTGAATTATTCTGTTTATGGAATAGCCGAATAGATATGAATTGATTTTTTGTTTTTGGATAGTGTACAAAAGAAGGGTTCATATTTCAGTCAAATGAAGCTTAAATGATACACCAGATCTAGTAAGCAGGCCGATGGATCTACATTAATGATTATTAAGATACGATCGGGTGATCTACAGTTCTAAACTGTTTGAATTTGGATTAGTCTAGCTAGCTGCCTGGGATTGCCTTCAGCTCAACTTGGGTTGGGTATATAATTTTGTCGTTCAAAGCTCACTCGTAAATATATTAATTTAGTTGAGCTGAAGAAATTTTAGGGCTCGTTCAAATGACTGCCAGAGCATACTCAGCAGTCAGTACTCATTAGTCAGCTTGATGACCATTCTTTCCAAGTAATGTAATAGAGAGTTGATCTAGAAAAACGACCCAAACTTGATACGAACTACTGCGTGTCTCTGTGAGGCTACCTTACCCGGTAGAGCTGGAAATGGTATGGGTTTAGGCTGGATTTTCACTCAAAACTCTTGACTATATTTAGATTTGGTCGATTTATATCTACCAAAAAATATATTATTTTAATATTGTTTATATAAATATAATATATAAATCAATTTTTAAATTTCAAATTATAAATCTGTAAATGGTTTAGATTTTCAAATATTTAGGTGGAATTCTAATCACAAACATATAAACTATATCCGATAAAATTGATTCGGGTTGAAACCAGTACCATTCTCAGGATTCTAGCCCTATTACCAAGTATCAGTCCAAAAAATCAAAATTTTGAGTCGGAGCTAGTGTTCATTATTCCGAACAAAATATCAGAATTTTATTCAATATTTAAATTTTTCAAAAAATTAAAAAAAACAATATAAAATTGAAATATTAATAATTTTAAAATTAATTGAAATTTCAAATATAACATAAATTGAAATATTATAAATTTCGATTTTTAGATTTGTTAGAATTCCAATAATTCTGAAATCCCGAAGTATGGCCAGGGCAAATGTACATTGTCAAAATAATCATTTGGGTTACAAGATTGCTTAATTTCATTGACTTTATGGTAAATTAATTTTGTCAAGGCTTAAGACTAATACACAGGTATTCTGACAAAAGAGTCTGCAATATTTGCTTTTTGTAACATGACATGACAGACATGTTGCCTTGAATTATACAAACTTATTATTAATAAAAATCTAAATGGGCAATCCGCTGATTAAAGACCATGTGTCTTCCCAGGGTCTGACACGTGGCACATCTTTCTCCGAATCAAGCAAACACGTGTATGTCTAAAATAGGTTTTCATTTAAAAATGAGATATGATATGGTGGTTCACTTACTTTTCTGGGTTCAGAAACTGCACAGACAACAATGGTAATGAATGAGGAGATTCTAAATGAAACATCCAATAGGAGTAAAACACGAGGCAGTGATGCTGTCAAGAAACCAATCATTCTTCTGGTTCAAACATTGTTGGGTGTGTAACAGCCATTATTATGGAGTGTTGGAACTCGCAATGCAAATACTAATATCAGGATGTAGTGAGCACTGATCTCATATTTGAAGTAAATATGAACCTAAAAAAAAGGGGGATGGTTTATATATACTTTATATGAACTCGACTTAAGTTACTCTAAAATTACTCCACTACTACATACTTGTTAGAAAGAATAGAAACTAATCTTTTGTGGAAATGCTCTCAACGCAATAGAGATCATCTTCACTCATTTGAAAATGTACAATTTAATTAAAAATAGTTTAGAATGTTATTAAATTATCTAATGGTTTAGATTCTTTTAAATTCATAATAATTTTAATAAAATTAAATATATTCAATTAAACTGATTTTTTATAGGAGTGTTCTTCATCATATAATATATTTCTCTACAAAAAATTAGCCATCAATTCATCTCGTAAGCCCATTTTTAAGAATGGAATAACTTTAGAGTCATTATAAAATAGAGTTCATAAAACCATTATTCCTTCCTAAAAAAAAAAAAAAAAAAAAACTTTACTAATTACATAATATCTTGTTTAGTAAAAAAACACAATTTCCAGTTAGATTTCTAATCCACCCTTCAAATGTAATTTATGTTATTTAACTCATAAGATAAGTCCTTTAGAGATTTTATGTTTCTATATGGATTGTCATAAGATAACTCATTTGATACATCTAAAGTTCACTAGATATATGACAATTATCTCATAAGATAACTCATTTGAATGTCATATAGTTTTCCATTAGACAGTCGACAATTTTACCATTTGTTAGCATAATTATATTAGTTGAAAAGAAAAACACTGTTTCCGAGCAGTCACAAATACGTTTAGTGTACTTTAATTTTGATCACACTCTTATTATGGGATAAACAAATCTTGCCCATTTGAAGACCCTACTGAATAGACATATCTATTCTTTAGTTGCCAATGAATTGAAAACCTTTCTTCAACATAAAACATGGAATTGATGTATCGGGAAAATTATTGGTCGCTGACTTCTCAAAAACACAAAGCAAAATCATAATAAAAGATCAATCTGTTTTATTGTTAATAGCGATGTTATCAATATGGGACGAGATGATTGATTGTGAAGCGACTAATTTTTTTACCGATTTAATCACTTAATAGACCGATTAATCACTCGAGAGACAATCGATTTCTCACCAAACTAAGATAAAAAAAATTACTTAAATTATTGGTTTTCCATTCAAAAAAATATGTAAAATTAGACTCTTAAACTATATTAATAATAAAATAACGTAATCAACACACAAAACTTAAAACATACTTATTTTCTTATATTTTAAAAAAAGTTAGTTGTATAAATTCTTATATTATCTCTCTAATATATATTCTATGGTCTTTTTTCCTTTTATTCTTTGAAAATGTAATATAGTTGTTGTGTTTGACATCTCCGTAGTACTCCAAAATTGAGTTGGTTGGATGTGATTACGAGAATTTGATATTTTTTTGTTACATCTCGGATAATTATTTTGAATTTTTTTTTAAATGATTATCTATTCTATGTATAAAGTGGCGTAGAAAAGCCACGCGATTAGCTGTCTCCAATACGTTCACACTTTTTTTTTTTTTTTGCAATTTTCTCTCATGTGGCCCCAATGAAATGAAAAGTAAACATTTACTACTTCTCCCTATTTTCTATCTCCTTACCGAAAAAATGGTACCATTAATAAGTTTTTTTTTTTTTTTTTGAGATATATAAGAAAAATCTCAAAGAAAAAACTTGGGAATGGTGCGATTTTTGTTAAGGGATGCACTTAAAATTGGTTTTGTTTGAAGATCATCAAACCAAACAAATTAGTGTGAACTATAGTTCGGGATTTCAGAATTCTGATAAATTCAAAAATCGAAATTCATCAAATTTTGACTCCTATCATATTCGGAATTTCAATTTATTTCAAAATAATCAATATTTCGACTCTATATTTGGAATTCTGATTTTTTTAAAAAACTGAAATATTGGGCGGAATTCCGAGGTTTCGTTCGGAATCACGAACACTGGTGTGAACGCACGTGCTTAAAGCTAATAATAAAGAGGCCGGATCTTCTCCACCCGGGTGGAAAACATTAGCCATTACACCTTACAAAATATTATTGACACGTGTCATTTATTTAACACCTAAAGTAACGGTGTTACTTCAAAACCAAAAAAAAAAAAAATTATTACAAAAATTAATTGTAATAAACATCAAAATATAACTTAATTATAATCAAGTCATCAAAACACTAATTGTAATAAACATCAATAACTTTTGATTGATATTGATTTTCAATATTAGGTTGAAAATTAATTAAATTCCTTTCTACGGGATCAATTCGATTTTTACAAATTAGTAATTTGATGATTTGGTTTTGAGCTTTAATCATAATTTCATCTTTTTTACTTCAAGTTGAGTTTTAATTAATTTTTTGGATTATTTCTTGAGTATTAATCAAATGTTGTGAAGTTATGTGATAATTTATGATTGTATTTTCGACTTTCATTCAAATCCAAATGTGGTTTTCTATTTCAATGGAAAATTTGACAATTTCATTGAAGTAATAATAAAAATATTGTTGAAGAAGAGAGAACATTTTTTAAAACAAAATGGTGGAGATTTTTTTTTTTTTTTTTTTTTTTTCCATCAAATCTGTCCTTTTTATAGTGATTTTTTATTGATTTTGTTTTTTGGTTTTAAGTAACACCGTTACTTTAGGTGTTAAATAAGGGACACATGTCAAAAATATTTTGTAAGGTGTAAAATCTAAAATTTTCCACCCGGGTGGAGACGATCCGACCTCAATATTAAATATATACAATTGATATATCTGATTAATCACATATCGCCCCTCGACCGATTAGTTATGAAAACCGATTTTAACTATTTAGGTTACTAATTGGCTGTCGTTTAACTCTAATAAATAAGGTTAATTTAGTCGAGTGCTTAACATGACAATGGCCGCCATTAGGTTTTCCAAGTAAGTAGAAGGTTGTATCACAAGTTGTTAAGTTGAAGTATATTGGAAGCAAACGTTTTCCTTGAATTTGTACCTAGGAATGGTGCTGGAACCGCTCTGTAGTCCGCTAGGATAGAGTATTAGGCTCTTGTCAGGGTCTCGCCAAGGGAGCATCCTGCATCCTCAAAGACTTGAACTCAAGACTCCCCGACGATGTGGCGCACTTTCACAGTTTTACTAACTCAGCTGAGAGTTGCTGTTTATTACTAAGAGAGTTCATCTGAAATGGCATACAGAACAAAAGTGTTTGTTCCATTGCAAGAATGTTGTATCACTTGTATGTCATTCATATTGCTCACAAAGCGTCGCGCACTCCCAAGTCCCAATGCGTCTAAAAATTATTGGGTAATTTCCCAATTAGTAACCCATAATGTCAATCTGTTCCCAAGTAGTAACCACTCTTCAATTTTGACTTTTCAACCTCACTTTTGACACTTTTGCCCTTCTCTTTATTTTCAAACAATGCCCACGTGGACCTGCAACACTCTCTCTCCCCTCTTTACCATACTGCTGCGATAACTCTGTCATATTGTACGATGAGTTTGACTTTGCAGTGATGGACAACCGTTGGATCTTGATCAAGAAAACACGTTAATCAAAACATGTTGTAGTATCTGTGGTTGCTATAATGAAGAAGCAACTGACTAATAAACTATCAGCAACTCTCAGTGATTTTGGTTGTCAGTACCTTTACAACTTTTATCTCGTATTTTGAGCCAACCTAAAAAATAAGGACAAAAGCTCAAAGTTTCTATTTTTTTTCTTGGTTGTTTCTTCTTCTTCCTCGTCATTGTCCCTCTGCTTTTTGTATTTTTTAAGGTTTGACATGGAAAACATGACACATTCACATGATAAAGGTATAGTTTGTTGTTTTTTAAGCTATCTAGGGCTTTGGGTCTACGGTTTTGTTCCACGTAGTTTAGTGTTTTGTTTGTTTGATGTTTCATTTTTCAAGGAAGAGGGTTTTGAAGACAGCTATGACGTCTCCATGCATAAATGTATGTTGATTATATAGTTGTGGTAGAATGTTGGTGGTTTCCATGTTGATTCTATATTTAATGTTGGGTTTAATATTAAGGCATTTAAGATAGATTCTGTCATAAATGTCCTAAAAGTGTTAGTTTAACTAGTTTGTGCTTAAATGTTTGAATTTACTTTTCAGTTTTTATGGTTTATGGTTAGGTACTTCTTTGTAACCATCGCTTTTTGGTTGTTTTTTTTTTATACTTACTGGTTAGGTACTTCTTTGGATGTTCTTATTCACTACAATGGGGAGATGAAAGCGGACAAGTATGGCCGGATGAAGTATGTTGGTGGCGAGGTGAAATTGAGAGTTTGTGATGGGGGTATTTCATTTGAAGGATTCATAAGTACCGTGGAAGGTATGTTGTCGAGAAAGAGATCTACTTTTTCTATAAGATACTTGACGAAGAAGTCCCCGTGTCGAATTGATGAAGAAACAGATTATTTGAACATGATTATGAAACAAAGAAAGTCTCCAAGAAAAACAATGATGGTTTGGGTTATCAACGAAGTAGAAATGGTAAGCAATGGACAGCCTAATGTTAAGAAGAAAGAAGTTGCTACTGAGTTGTTTAAGAAAGACGCGACTCCAAGCATTGTTTCTCTTTCTCCTGTGAAACACTCTTTTCTGAAACATAAGGAGCTAGCTCGTCAGAAGCGTCCTATTAACCAATTTAAACTTGTCGATGAAGCAATTGGTAAGTAATGCAGTTCCATTTGGTTAGGTCATTATTAGTGAGGGTGGGTACATGCTTTATTTCCTGATAGTTATGAATCTTTGATTTTCCAGAAAGTCCCCTTGACCAACCCTGGAGTGGGAGAGTGGGGACTCATCAATGGGAAGATGTGGAGATTCACGACGTCGAAGAACACATTCAACCTCACGGCTTTCAACGTTCGAAAAGGTGATGGTAAGTCTTCGATATCAATGGGATATGTTGATAGATGATAGCTTACATGTCGTCCGATAGTGGTGTGGAACTTCATCGAAAGTGTTCATTGAAATATAGATATTTGGCCGAGGGTGTTTCCTCCGGTTACACTGAACCTTCAAGATTTAAAAGAGAAACGGTCACACCGCCTTCTCTGTTTTGTGGAAGGTACACTCTATAGCCTTGCAAGGTAACATATAGTTCCAAATTGCCGATAGTGGGGAGCTAATTCATCGATATACTACTACTGAGGGGACGGTCAATGATGGTGATGAGCAAGATGGTGTACGGATCTTGATCAACCTGATTATGATGACTTTGATTCCCAAAATCCATATGGTGATACAGAGGACGTCCCTGAGGAATATAGAATTTCCATGAATCAAAATATTGACAATAATGAGGGTGATGATGATGAAGTTGAAATACTACATGAAGTTAATTTTGAAGAAGAAGAAGTAGTACAAGTAAAGGATGGAGCTGATGATGATGAAGTTATAGTAGTAAATGGTGGTAATCAAGATGATGATGATGAAGTTCAATTATTGGATGATGATTGTGATGTATGGTCTACTCCTAACCGTAGTCAAGAGTTTTTTTGGGGAGGCACGCCTATGACTGTTAATGATGAGGAAGGCCAAAGTGAACCTGATATTGAAATAAATGGAATGGTTGATGCTATGCTATTCGGTGCAGAAGATCTCAATTCAGAAGACTTACATCAAGGATATGATCCTCTTCGCTCTCCCCATAGTCCAGAAACACCAGCTAAAGTGGATGTAACTCCTCCTCATGTGAACCTGAAGTTTGTTCCTCCTAAAGTAGGACAACACTATCCTACTCGGGATGATCTTATAAAAGACATGAAGTCATACGCAATAGCAAACATGTTTGATTTGCGTCGTGCGAGCACTTCTCCTAAGAGGATTTATATGAAGTGTAAGTCTCCTGGTTGCACATTTCATTTGTTTGCAAAGCCGACCACTGGTTCTGATATATGAGTTATTATAACCTTCAGAGAAGCACATACATGTTCACAAGATAAAGCAATTGCAACTAATAAACAAGCTGATGCAAAATGGGTTTTAGAAGTTGTGAAATCGAAACTTAGGGACAATATTGATATGGCTCCGAAACAGTTGCAGTTGGAGGTTAAGGGCGCACACCAGACAAATGTGTCGTATAAAGTTGCTTGGAAAGCAAAAGAAATTGCAATGCAAAAGGTAACTGCCTTGGTTATATCAGCAACTAATGAACGCAATAGTAGCAACAACTAACTTATGTTTGTTTGGCTTTTTTTCTTGCAGATAAGGGGAAACTTTAGTCAGTCGTACCAAATGTTGCCAAATTATTGTAAAGAACTTAAAAGAGTGGATTCAGATTGTTTCACCGAGCTGCAAACGTCATCGACCCCTGAGCACAAGTTTGAACGTTTGTTTGTGAGCTACGGCGTCACTGTCCGAGCTTACAAAAGATGTCTTCGTCCATTGATTATGATTGATGGCACTTTTCATGAGGTAGGTACAAGTCAATCATACTAACGCTATCGCGGCTGATGGCGATAGCGTGTTTCCAATTGCATTTGCCATAGTCCTAAAGGAAAATAATGACCACTGGGATTGGTTTCTGGAAAAGTTAAGAGACCTTGTTGTTGGGACGGAGCAAAACTTTGTTCTTCTCTCTGATAGGCATGTAAGCATTCTTCAAGCCGTGCCTAAAATACTTCCTAATGCGGTCCATTGCTTTTGTGCACAACACATTTCAAATTGTATGACTAAGCAAGAGACAAAAGGGAAGGTGAAGAGAGCTGCTGAAACTTATGAACAGGCAGAATTTGTAAGACTTATGAGCTAAATTTATTGTGCCAACAGCAAAGGTTATGCAAAGATTGTAAAGATTCCGAAAGAGTCGTGGTGTTGTGCTTTTGCTCCAATGAGAAGGTATGGCATTTGCTACACAAATCACATAGAGAGCTGGAACAAGATGATACTTCCAGAGAGAGCTATGCCAGTGACATCTCTTGTCAATGGTATCAGGTTGAACATAATGAAACATTTCTATGACTACCGGGTGATGGCGTCAAAGCTGAAGACAAAACTGACCAAATCAGTTGAGGAAGTGCTCATCTCGTTGAGATATTTGAGTAGACGTTTCACAGCAACAAAGGCAAGTGAGCACGTTTACTCTATGCAATCACTAGACCGTACTAACACCGTAGACCTTTTGGAGAGGACTTGCACATGCGGTTTCTTTCAACAGGTTGGTCTTCCTTGTAGCCATGCTATGAAGGCAATCGATCACTGTAAGCTATGTGCATATGACTTTTGCTTGCATTGGTACACAAAAGAAACGATGATGGATACATATAGAGAGAACTGGACACCATTAAGAGGAAAAGAACAGTGGGTTTGGGTTTATGATGGCATCATCATCCGTCCACCCATTGATGAGGTGATGCCCGGAAGACCACAGAAAAAGAGAAAGCGCTCTAAAGGAGAGGGAGTCCCAGTGCAAAGAAGAAGGTGTACGCGTTGTGGTGGTCTTGGACACAATAATGCAACTTGCACGGTTGCCAGTGATGATGCTGAGTGGATTGATTTTTCAGCTGGGATTCCACCAGATTTTGCATATGAAGAGTACATATGATCTTTCTTTTAACCAATCACCAATAGTGGTAGCTTTGGTTTGTTTGTTTGAAATTGGCACTTGCAGTTGCATATATGTTAGTGGTAAATTGTTACCTTGTGGCTTTATTTCGGGGTTGATATTTTGGATAGTTTTGGTTGGCAATTTTGGTTTCATAATTAATTTGGTTTGAACGGACATCTTCTTGCACTATTAATATCAGTAACTATAACAATGACATGGTCAGTCTCTAATGGATAGTTTCTTTACAAGTAGGCTAACATCATCAACACTGCCCTCTATTTTCATTTTAATAGGACCATCAATGGTGATTTGCAACTGGTTTTCCTTTGTCACCTTTGCTTCACTAGCAGGTGTTTTAGCCTTATGTGTCCCTTCATCTTCTAGATCTATCCATTTAAAACCCTTGCATGGATCGGCCTTGCATGAGAGAAACCTTCTTCCCAGACTATGTGGCTTTGTACTTACACCATACCTCATATTCAGATTCTTGAGCATAGCGGATGCGTGCGTCGTAGTTGCCCATGGACAGTTGATCTTCCAGTGCCCAGTTTCCCCACACTCAAAACATTTGCTATAGTTGGTTGATGATGAACCAACATTTGTATTATTCTTGGTAGAATCCTCACCCCCACCCATTTTGAACGAGAAAAAAAAAGAGAAAGAGAAATGAGATGGACCAAGAAAGGCAACCCAGTTTATACTTATAAAGGAAACACACTATTTTCCCGCCCAAGTGGTGTTGGCACCAAACTATTCCTGCCCAAAACATTTCCCGCCTAAACTATACACAAATGTTTGATGAAACAAAATATTCCAATAACCATATTGCATTGCAGGACCTATCAGCAACTAATTCCATAAAAAATGCTTCACTAAAAACTTAACTCATCACTCCATGAAAGCATGAAGCAATGAATGACAAATTCCATCATCACAAATTCGTAGCTGATGATATTAACGGCACCACAAAATGATATTACCATACTAAAATTAGACAACTAAACACAAAATAGAAGAAGTTATTTGTTTCACTAAACACAAAAAGAAGAAGTAGCATCCACCAAGTTTGTTTCATAGTGATTCCCCTACTCACGCACCGACTTCTTTAGCATCCTCCAAACTCTTCTCCAATGCTCTTCTTATGCGCTTTTTGAAACAATTATCCGGATTCAACCCACAATTAATTATATCCATTCCAATCCTCTTCCTCATTCGATGGGGTTGCATATCTATTTTGTTTACTTCCTCGTACACCCCCTCGGAAGCAGTCCTAGATAGGCTACATAAAATAGGCCACAACTATTTGTATCACGGTTGTTGAGTAACTTGAGGCACAAACTCACGAGCCCAAGGGGCTCCCAAATCATGAGGTGACGATGGATCAGCACACCTCATGACATAAGTAAGACAAGTCTCTATAGCAAGTTGCTCATCAGAAACTTTCTTCAGACCAAGAGAATCATAGTTGTAGATTTTTCTCTTTCCAAAATTGTAGTTGAAGAGGAATGATAAGACCCATTGCCCTGGATGGGTGTGCTTGCTCTCTAATTCTTCCTTCATAAGGGTCTAAGTACTCTTTAACAACTTCATGTGGATGATACGCACCACTATCTACTCTGTCATAAGGAGTTGCACCACTGAAGGTTTGGTCTTCCATCTTCTTCTTAAAGTTTGTATACTCTCTGTTCATGAATTTCTACATCAACAAAATCATAAAATACTTCATCAGTAAGGTGAACTATACAAAACAAATTCCATCAACCAATGAGATACAACTTACAGAAAAGTATACATCCTCAATGATAGTATATGTTTCTTCTTCTGGAATATCATTTTCCTTACAATGTTGGAGTACCACGATCAACACCTTTTCACATATATGGTGATCACCGAGTCATAGAATTTTAAACATTATTATGCAGAAGTTCGATGGTTAATATGTTAGTTTGCGATGGTTAATATGTTAGTTCTTTCTTTGGTTAATATGTAAGATAATATGTTAGTTGTGTAATCGACCTCTCCATCTACCCACTCTCTTCCATGCAATGAATGGAACTCGTACCTTTGAAATAGATTGGTTGTATCCAAACACTCTAGCATCTAAACAGTTTTGTAGACTGCACAACCTTGTGAACATCTTCCAATAAAAGTAGAAGATACGAGGAGGTCACCTTTTCTTGATAAATGTTTTGGCGGAGCGGACTTGATCATTTCATCACATTCCTCGTCCAATGTTTTCTTCCCATGAGTGACCTTGCATCCCTTCCCTTCTCTTCTTTTTCTTCTTTGGTGTGTTTCTTCAGTTTTCTTTTCCATTTCACTTGCCATTTGACTCTGTATGCGCACCACATCAGGGACCACCATTTCCCCCCTCCACAGCATCATCATCATCTACATCATTATCACGTTCTCCCAACATCACATTATCATTTTTAGATTTCATAACAACAACAGATTTGAGCTGACTATCTACCTCAAAGGTTTGAGCGGTTGTGGGTGACAATATAGGCAAGTCAGTTATGTCAGTACTGCAAGAAAGTAAAGCAGAAAATGTGACCTTCTCCATTTTCGAAGTTCGGGACTTCTTCCCCATCAATATCAACATCATCATTGGAGGGAACATCAACATTAGGTGTAGGCAAGGGACCATCACCAGGAGCAATGTCCAAGGGACTAATAAATGGCACATGCTCAACAACATCCATATTATAGACTTCCACTAGGGGACTTTGGCCAACCACATTCTCATCAACAGGCTCTTTCACACCCTCTTCTTGCACTTCATTGCTCAAAGACTCCTGAACCACATTCTCTTGACATTTGTAGGTATTTACAACCCTCTCTTCAACCTCCTCAACAAAAAACTTTGGAGCACCCTCATCATTATCATAAGGGCCTTCAGGTTCATGTTCATGTTCTTGGAAAAAACCATGTACATGGTCTTCCCTCATCACCTGGTCATCATGAGGAGTCTTGGGTAACTCTTCACTAATATCTCTCAAAACATCATTTCTGCTGAACAAGATCGGTTTCACTACCCTCTCCCTCTCCATCTTCTTCTTCCTCACCTAAACCAATCAAATTTCTTCTTCTTTTTGGTTTGTTAGCTTCCTTGCTCTTAGCCTCCATGTCTTTTCTTTTCTCACTGACTTGACTTCTTTTCAAAATTGTTTGCCTTTTGCTAGCCTTTACAGCCTCTACTTTACTTAACCTTGGTGGCTGGACTCTCACTTGTTGCATACTATGTTTCTCTTCACCCCTCCTCCTTACCATTTTAAACCCCGCATTCACTCCTCTTTTTCTATTTTCTTCAACCTCATGTGAAAGATCAAATGTAACTTTCTTAGAGGATGATGACTTCCTCTTAAAAGGTGGGGATGATGACTTCCTCTTAGGAGACTTCCCCTTAGAAGGTGGGGATGACGACTTCCTCTTAGGAGGTGGGGATGATGACTTCCTCTTAGAAGGTGAGGTAGACACAGCTTCTTCCACAACAGCTTTAACCTTATTCTTAACAAACCGTGTAGTAGGTTTTTGACAACAAAGATCGGATTGGTGTGGACACGACTTCTTCCCCTTGTTTTCTTTGTTCTTGGTCCCTTCACAACCCCGGGATGATGATGGTTCACCCAATCCACTTTTTTCTTCCCACCCTATAAAACCCCTTTGCGATTATTCTCTCCATACTGTCCCTAATTTGGACTTGATGTCATTCGAGCCACCCTAACCTCAGTATTCAAAAGTTAGTTGAAGTAAGCATTGCGGTGTATCATAGAGTCCTATCTTATGAGTCCTATCTACCTTATGAGCACTAACATAAAGTTCCCGATATATCCGGTTCATTTAACCTATCTTATCGGTTAACATAAAACTACCATAGAGTTTCTAATATATCAAGTTTAAGAACCTATCCTGTGAGTCAACACAAATGTAATATATACTTCCTGATATTTTCAGTTTAAGAACCTTTCTTATAAATGCAACAGATGTCAAATAATTAAAAATGCAATGCTGATGTATCCAGTTGCAGAATATAATTAACAATGCAGAGTTTATAATCAACAATGCAATGCAGAGTTTATAATCAACAATGTAGAGTTTATAATCAACAATGCAGAGTTTCAATAATATGCTTACAAGGCCTTTCAGTAGGTGTGCCTGCCTCTCAAGCATCTCCTCAAACCGGCGGCTTTGTGTGGCTTTGTTGGTTGAAAGCCACCTTCATTACATCTTCATTCATTTCTTCTTCTTCAATATCCAAAGTGTCAAAGGCAACAACCTTACCCTTAAGAGGCTCGAGCTTCTTCTTCCAGTGTCGGAGATGTAAGTTCTTGGGAGGCAATCGAACCCAATCTAGTATTCTTGGGAATTTACCATTCAATGCCCCTACGAGCCCCAAAGAGAGGGATGTGAAGGTATGCCCAAAATATCAAAACAAATAACACAACCATAAACCGTAAAGGAGTCCTTCTTAGCTAACACATTTTTGTAAATATCATCCAAACAGTATTCCAACATCTCAAAGCAAGGTGTGCCCAATGGAAACTGATCAAAAGCAGCTAGGTCCTCTGCAAGATCAACATACCTTCCATCTATAGTCCTAGAAGATCCAGGAAGCACAACTTGGAGCAGCACATACAACCTATTGAGCCTAAATATATCACTTTTATCTTCACTACCAATCGGATTTTGCCATCACTAAAGCATCTAAATTTTCGTCTCACCAATGATTGCTTCCTTTAAAAAACCTAGCACGAAAGTCTGATGTGTTATTCTTCACGTCAATGGTGTAGAATGAGTTAGCAACAGAGTTTACACTAAGACCCATAATCAATGCAACATCACTCTTCTTGAATACCAAATCTTTGTTACCAATCCGATAGCAAAGTCTACCAACTTTATGGCTAACTATGGCACAAACTAGTGTAGTTGTTGCATGCATATTTTTTTGGATTTGCAAAAAGCTTCGAAAACAGGAATTCTCAAAATCCTCCCTTTCTTTCTTACTAAATCCACCAAATAATTTCTTCATTTTATCTAATGACATTCTACATGTCAGGTTAAGCTTCCTCATTTCTCCACCAATAATTCGAACCGTAAAGATAAAATGAGGGTTATAATATGGAGATTGAAGTGAAACTAAAAATTAGGGTTTCCAAATTTAATTGAGGTTCACTAGGACAGCTTTTTCCCCTAATTCCCAATTGATTTCTTTTTTAAGTTTGAGTTCATTTGGACACGACGTTCCAAGGTCATTTCCTCCACGTGTCGGACTTCATTGGGTACCCAACTTCATTTCCGCCAAAATATCGATGTCCATGTTGATTCCTCTATCAAATGAATAAACATATTCCTACCCTAGAACTATCAAAGAACTTTACTATACATTGTCTAAATAATTAATTCTAATAAAGTTAAAAAAATTCAAGAAATTGAAGATAAAGATTAACATTCTACATGAAGCTTTTTAACATGCCAAAGCATGCTTGCCACTAGATATCATGAAATAAACATGGGTATTTGAAAAAAGAAAAAAAGGGTTTGATTGCCTTTAAATAAATAAAAGGTCTTCTACAAATTGGGGACACATGTCAATCCTCAAATTTCCTGCCAAAATAATGATATTCATATTCGTCTATCCAATTAATAACTATATTGTGGCCTTAAGACTATCAGTAACTTTCTTGTACATTGATAATTATTTATGGGTACCCAAATTATTCATTCAATCCATTTAGGGTCCATTTATGGGTTAATTTCAGGGTAATTTAGTCGAGTTGCATACTTGCATGTCCTCTAATATGGCAACAAACGAATTACATTGGGTTTGACAAAGGGTCAAAATTCACTTCATTTTCTAAATTAATTTGGTCTTGCATGTCCCTTCATTGTTTGTGTGTCATGATGACCATTTACGGTACATTAAGAAGGGTGAAAAGAAAACTAACCACCCCACATAATTACAACGCCTCGTTTCCCGCAAACATTTATCTTTGAAATAGTCATCTAAAATTTGATCTCTCTCACATTCTAATATTCTTTCTATTAGCAACAATCTACCAAAGTTAAAACTTTTCTCTCCATCGTTTTTTATCAACATGCCTCTTCCTGGATGTTCAAGCGGTGAAACCACTGATTACTCAAGTGACGAGTACGAGAAAATGTGGGATAGTTATTCTACTGATGACTACACTGATGAAGAAGAAGACGATGAAGAAGAAGAGATGTATGATCCTTATTTTGTTGAAGACCCCATCGATTACATGTGGGAAGACCAACATGATGATGATAGTTCCAGTTCTGGGGATATGGCGATGATGAAGGCGAGGAGGAAGATGAAGACGATGAAGATTAAGGGTTGTTATTGTTCTGTATTTATGTTGGGGTTTATGTTTTGTCTTAGTTTCTAGTGCTTTGCAATTTTTGTTGATGATAGTTGTAGAAGAACCGTAACATGTCCCGTGAATCTTTGTGTAGATTTTGCTTAGTTTTAATCCTTTGTTGATGGTTTAAGGGTTTAATATTAAGGGTTTAATACATGGGTTGGTTTAATTCATGATTTTTATCTTGTTATTTTTACAAAAATCTTATTATTTTTTTACCATTATTCATGTTTTTGTTGGTTCTTGTAATATTTCTACATTTTTCTTATTAAAAATAATTTTTTTATAATAAAAATAGTATATGAACAGTGTTAATGTAAATAACCGTCCATCTTAATGTTTATGAATCTCGAGGCTTTAAAACCACAGATGCGTTCGTGACCGTTCATTTGCATCTCTTCATCTCTAAGATAATCTGTGGTATTTATCCACACACCAATCAAATCACTTCAAATAAAGAGAGAGAGTGTTGCAGTAGAGAGAGAGTGTTGCAGGTCCGCGTGGACATTGTTTGAAAATAAGGAGAATGGCAAAAGTGTCAAAAGTGAGGTTGAAAAATCAAAATTGAAGAGTGGTTACTACTTGGGAACAGATTGACATTATGGGTTACTAATTGGGAAATTACCCAAAATTATTTAGAGAAACAAAAGGAAATTGCTATTGGAGTCTTGGTCCTCTAGAATATGTGGATACAGCTGGTATTTCTAGTTTTGGATCTGGTAATTAATTACTTGGTGGTAGTTCTAAAAGATGCAAGAAGTTGTTAGCGTCTGTGGTCCGCAATTCTGCATTACCTTTTACGGCTTTAGCATATGTTGGCAGAATGGTATTATTGTAGGTCATACATATGTTGGTTAGTTGCCCATCACACAAGTGCGCTGCTCTTCACTCATCAAACAAGGGTTATCTCAACTTATCTCTTATCTTTTTGCCTACATAATCAGCTTGACTTCCTCGTCATTGCCACAATCCCACAACTAACATACCCTTTCCTTCAATAATTGAGGTTTCTTATGTCGTATACAGTCGTATGGCATGCCCTACGAGCCACGGGATTGCTTTGGGATTCTAAATAACTCAAATTCGGATGGTTGAGATTTGAGAAGGTTGTTTTAGTGGTTTTCATTGCTCTATTATGTGCAAGACGATTGTGACTTTATGAGTAGATCGAGAACCAGATTCCGTGGACCCCGTTCGATCATATCCTTTTTTGATGTGCAATGGGTCTAGAGAAGCAGCTAAATATGTGTTTTTAGTTCAGTGTATTATTGGTAGAAAAGAAAATCTATTACAAAAACCAAATTAACACTCAGATGATAATTTTTTTTTTTTTTTTTTTTTTTTTGGTAAAGGAAAATCAGAAAATGGACGTAAAAATGTATAAGTATAAAATTTGAATGGACGAGCATCTAACTAATCTAGTTATCTTTTCAGGGCAAATATGTGATATGGTCGGTGAATTGAGTATGCCAAAGAAGATGAGGATAATAGGATGTTGACACCTGACAGTACAGCACTAACATCAATTGAAAAAACATAATTATCTAATTGCCCCGTCCTACTTATTTAGCTAGTTCTAAATCTTCTAATGCATTGAGCTTATAAAATTTTATAGACGGAAGCAACTATTTTGGAGATTTGTGCAATGCAACTCAACAATTCGATTGCATGTACTAAAAATACAAGCGATGCTATTGTGCGATTATTATACACCATAAACTGAACATGTTTTTGCTAACTTTAAGTTATTCGATCCATGTACGGTACAATGATGTACCTGAAAATCTACTGGCTTGGATTGAAGATTCATTTGGAAAAAAATCACAAGGTATTGCCATTTAACATGAATTAAAGTTTGATATTCATTTCATTGTCCCAGGGAGCATTGCTTTGTACAGCATGAAAAGAGAAGCAATTCTTCATAGTGGCATTCCAGGATTCAGATAAGTAGAAGAAGAGGCTGAAGCTCAGTCCAGGAACAAAGAGAACGCAAAAAAAATTTAACGCTAAAAGAGGTGTAAGAGAGGGGGAGGGATTTGCATGCTCATACTGCAAAATGTGCTGGTGCTATTTTTCCCAAGCAATGGTCGAGGGCTTTCAGTGGCATGAGCCGGACCCGAGTCTTCAGACTTCTAAGATATAGCCCATAGATTTAATAAGGATCCAAAATGACATTTTTTTTGGTTAGATTTTTGGGTTATTTTGTAGTAAATGTGAATGAATAGTTAAATTTGATTTAACCATTTTAACCGGAAAATTGTGTAGACTTCAAGGCTTTGTAGGCGTGGGTAGATACCACAACACTTTTGCAAATCACTGTGCTGTGAACTTACAGGCCCGGATTGAGTCTAGGACAAATGGACTGCCCAGATTTCATTGTTCACAAAACTCACATGGGTATTCAGAGAGGGTAATACCTCTTCCAAGCATCCAAGACAAGAGTTGTGCGCTACCCCTAGCCAAGTCCAGTAACAGAAACATTATATTGCCTAGCAATTGATCTTAATGAAGACTTAAAATGAAGGATTAGCTCGTGGGATTTAGACCGCACTGTTTTGACGAAGTTTATGAGACGTCTTCAACGCCAGGTGCTCTGAATTCCCTGTTATGTCATTCTGATTTCACGAAGTTGAGTCTCTCCTCAAGTCTTGAATAGATCAAGAATACTGGGTCAAGTAGCCTTAGATTTTCAATTTAAGCCCATATGATTTGAAAGCTGTACTTGGAAGCTTATATTGGGCCACAAACCCTTAAGAAACCCATCCTACTTTCAAATCTATTTTGCTCTGTATAGGACCCGTAGGAATGTGTATCAGCGGGCTTATTTATACCCATGCCTGTCGGATTCATTTATTAACTCTTCCAGATTGGGGCATTGGGCTAACTTGAGATAGAAGTTTCGGATCCATACAGTGGAATTACAATTTACAAGAGCTTGAAAAATTAAAACAAAAAACATATAAAAATTTAATTAATTTACAATTTAAAATAAAAATACCAAGTAATTGGGATGAGAGCCCAATTTTCGTCCTAAATCCACTTCAATTTTAATTTCGCTATAAATTCTATGTAAATTTAAATTTACATATGAAAAAAAAAATTACATATGCAAATTTAAATTTACATAGGACTTATGGCGAAATTAAAATTGAAAATATAGTCTTAAGCTGAAATTATAAATAAAAAATAATGACATCAATCCGGTGTGGGACTTATTGTGGCGAAATGAAAAATCAAGGTGGACTTATGACGAAATTATTATTGGGCTTTGTCTTTGGACCATAATCTCTGTAAAAACAAATATAGTCTGTTACTCTTAGCGTGAACGAATAGAGGGGTTTGTTCGCAATGTTAACGTGAACATAACCACATTTTTTATTTGTAACTTTCTCTTCATTTATTTTTCGATAAAATATATCATTGGTTAACATAACCTTTCACAAGCATTGCAAAAATACTCTCAATTACATCTCAATGTTGTGAGATTAATTAAATTAAAATCTACAAGAACTGAAAGAAAAACCCACACTGATTGTGGTTGCCTTAATTTTAGCTACAACTTTTTCAATACACTCGATTTTTTTCTTAAGATTCATTTGATAACTCCAAAAGACCCTAGGCAAAACAAAACTTCATTGTCAAAAGAGGAATGCCTTTAAGCTATATATCACCAAGAACCATAATTTGTGCGTGAATATGAAAGTGGTCCAAACTCCAAACATGCCTCAATCATTTACCAGCACTATAAGTCCTGCATGGAAACTGGTATTTGCTATTCATACTTATCCACCAACATACTTAATGGAAGTAGCTAAGCTCTTTGATCAAGGTCTCCGCTCGACTCTTCAAAGAATCATCGTGTCAGATGATACTATTTTTGGGAATCTCCAATAACGTTTGTCTGCACGACCGTTTCGACATGATGGTATTAGCATTTAATGTGCAGCAAATCTCATCCATTTAATGTGCAGCAAACCCATATTCTCTCTCTTCCTTTTTGTTTTTGATTTTCGGACCGTTAGATCTCGGATCCAACGGTCTCGAAATACTCATCCCTATACGGATATCCTCAGTAGAAATTTCGAGATCTTTGAGTTAAACCACGAAGATATCCCTATAGGAACGCCAGTCGAGACCGTTGGATCTGAGATCTAACGGTCCGAAAATAAAAAACAAACCCATATTCTCTCTCTTCCTTTTTGTTTTTGATTTTCGGACCGTTAGATTTCGGATCCAACGGTCTCGAAACACTCATCCCTATAGGGATATCCTTGTGGTAGCCCAGATCTTTTTCTTTTGTAGTTTCTTGAGTCCAAACACCAAACTAAAAGATTTAGAACATTATTCTTTGAATCCGCTATGATAATCATATATACGGATGATATTTTCAACACCCCACTACAAAACTATAGCTTTGTCTTTTTTTAATTTGACCTAAATACTCGAGTCTATAATATGTGTTATCAGAAGCTTACTATGGCAAGGTTATCAAAAGCATTGTTGTCAACTCGTCAGAAAACTATTGTTAATTGTTTGAGGTCTGAGCACGCGAGCAACTTTCTCCTTGTCATTTTTGTTGCAAACAAAGCAGGTCACTAATTTAGCATCTTGCCATCCTCAGTTATCGCCTCATGATCTAATTGTATAAAAATGTTGACATTTGTTTTGTGTGTAAAAAGAGTTGTCTTTAGGCAGTTAGGCCTATGGGGTAATGGGGACCATGCATGCGGTACAATGCAGGGACTTTCCTAGGTTCAAGTATAGGCATGGTGTCACAGCCCAAATTTCTAAACAATTATACAATAAATATTTGAAATATAAATATCTCAAACATTGTTATGTTATTGTCTAAAAACCCAGACTATGACGGGTAGATACAACACATGCCAAAACCTAAAACCCAAATCATAAAAGCATAAACCCAAGAATTTTTCACTATCACTTTATTAAGCTATCATCCGTTCAAACAAAACATGTAACAAACTCTAAGAATAAAAGTCTTCAATATCTTATTCTCATGTCCTACTAAAAATGTAAACTATATTATTACATCCCTCTAAAAAGATCAGACCTATTAAAAATAAACTCCCGGACTGCTCTAGAAACAAATCCAAATCAAACGCCGTGGTTCCACTGCCTTCCACCTATATTCCTAAGAACACACCCACGTTGCCAAAACAAAGCAAACATGGGTCAGCAAAATGGAATTTGCTGGTATGAGTAGACTAACCACATAAAACAATATCCTACTTTAATTATCCAAACAATCACTTTATATTTTTCCATAACTTAATCATTTTCAGCTTGGAAGATAGGTAGTTTCGTCATTTCAACCGGCATAGTTTCTTTCCAAGTAAGACTTCCATTCTATTAACTCATTATCATAACTCGTTTTAATAACTAGGTAACTGAATTAAAACTTACCGATATCCACTTCTGGATAAGGGTAGGACCGCGTCCCTGCACAAAATATTATTAAGTCCTACCCTCTTGCAAAAGAAAGTTAGAAATTTTATATAACACATGTAGATATCCTATAGATATTCAAATGTAAGCCCAAACACACTCGCATAATCACATCAACAGTTCTCTTATTCATTAATCAATTTCTTTTCTTATACACCCACCTTTTAGTACCTACGTACCTTAGGTCATTCCCGCCACATTCAATGAATACATGGGTCTTTCATGGCACAGTCAATGAATATCCAGTTATAACGCTAACGGGTCATTTATGACACATTCAATAAATGCCCACCTATATATGACATCATCAGTCATAAAACTCATTTCCAAAACTTGAGGCGTGGAGAGTTCAAAAATGGTGCGGTAAATTTGTTTACGCATTATTGAACTTTATTGCATATATTATTTCAGAGAACGGACGAGTAATTTGTTTCACATATTATTATTTATGCGTTATTAATTAGATTGATGTCTAAGTGTCATAGCGTTGTATATCATCAAAGACTGAAATATCACATAGTAGTTAATACACGTACACATGTATATATAGAAATGTCTTAGCCTAAAGACAAGCATGCTAATAGCCCTAGACCTATCCTAATAGACCTAATCTTAGTCAAGTCAAAGGTCAAATTGGGTCAACTGGTCAAAGTCAACCAACCAGGTCAACAGCAGTCAACCAGCTAGGTCAACAGTAATCAACCAGACCTAAATTCCTTTAACCCAAAAGCGCAAAGACTAGGGTCCAAAGGCTAACACTTAAGCCCAAAATGAAATGTCAAAATTCAAAACACTCAAGCCCACCCATTGATATCGGCCCAAGCCCAACTAAAAAGAAGAGAACAGTGCATTTTCTTCCCTTCTTCTTCCTCCCTTCACCAGTGCATCCCTTAGTCACACAAACCGTGTGAAGTGCCTACCGCTCCCGCTCTAAAACCTCGCTCTCGTGGTTTAAGTGCCAATCCCTCATAAAACCCCGCTCTGAGATTTTTAAAACCGCGCTCTCAATTTTTGCAACCGCGCTCTCTGAAATCTTAACGAAAATCGCCTCTTTCCTTCAACAAAAAAAATTGAGAACTACCTTAGAACTTATTTTAGGTCTATCTACAAGAAGTTTCAGTTGAAAGGAGTAGTATTTGGGTCGAGATGATAAAAAAATCAAGCTTGACGTGTGTGTTCACTGGTTTACATGACTTTTGGCACTGTGTTCTTGGCAAACAAAGAGAGGAAGGAGTGAAGAGAGTGGAGTTGGATATTCTATATTAAAAAAAATAATAAAGAACTAAAGATAATGAGTTGGTAGTAATCTGGACTAAGAAATTTCATATGTTTATTTTCTTTTTCTATTTTTGTAACTATATTTCTTTTATTTTTGAATATCTAAGCTTTACTCTGTTTGAATAATTTTTTTTACTACTTTGTTTTACAAATATGTGTATTATTTATATATTATATACGCCGCTCTCAAGGCGCTCTGAAACACAGAGCTTCTCAAGTTAGGCGCTCTTACGCTCCCGCTTCCGCTCTCACTCTCGCTCCCGCTTCCGCTCTCGCTCCCGCTTCCGCTCTCGCTCCCGCTCCCGCTCAGCGTTCGGTGACTAAGGTGCATCCACCACCGGCCATCTATCTCCACTATGAACCCAGCGGTTTGGTTCCTTGAGAAAACCCCCATATACCTATACCAACCAACCGCGATTCCCTTATACTGTGAAAATCGCGATCGACGCCATTAACACTCTGTAAAAGCTTCAATCGTCCCCTCTCCAGCACCCAATCAACCACCAACAATCCACCTCAACCTAACAACAATCTCACAACAAAATCCATACCAAACAATCATTCAAACACAAAAAAAACATGACGGTTTGGTTCTAGTTTGAACGCCATTAATGGTTGTTCAAATCTTCACAGCACTCCTATTATAATCCCAGCACTACCAATCATCTTGACGTTCACCACACACAGTTCAACCATAATCCAAGAACAAAACAACGACAGTCCGAGCAAGACAAAAATTGTTAACACGCCCACACTCAAACAGAGAATCAACAATTCTACTGATACTAAGGACCTTGACGATATATATTAATAACTACCTTGGTTAGTTTAATAATCAGATCCGAAATCACTAAAGTTTTTGCGTATCGTTGTTTCGACAGTATAACAATATCCAGCATGGTTCGAGAATAACAAAACAAGACAGTATAAAACTTGTATTCTCAACAGAAATCTAGTATAATGTAGTATAGGTTGGAAGCCACTAGAAAATCCAATAGTTTAGTAAAAGGTAAAATATCTACTCACCCGTGATTAGCTCCGACTGTCAGCTAGCTATTCGTAGATTTTTAGAAAAACTTCTCTCCTCCCTTTTCTCTCTGTGAAACTCTCTTTTCTGTAAAACTCTCTGTTTTTGACCAACCCTATTTTGTTTCTTTTCTGTTTTTAAAAAACCCTGAAATAGGGAAGAAGGTTTATCCCATAAACCCACGTCTCTTATTTCCACTAACACTTATCTTATTTTATTTTATCTATTATCTATTATTATTATTATTAGGAAAAATAAAAGAATAAAACACGGGGTGTTATACATGGTTACGGTTCTCAATGGGTTTCGATAACCCGATAACTGACTCGAGCCAAACCGATAAAAAAACTCTTTAGGTTTTGGAAATTTAGTTTGCCCTTCACTAAACCGATAAGATATTGGTTTGGTTTCAGGTTTACCCTCCACCGAACCGATATGAACCCGAACCGATAAGATGACATTTTAGCAATATTTATGATTAATTTTGTATAGGTTTTATCAATTGTGTATCTAAAATTAATTGATTTGATTTAGGATTTAATTGATTTTATAGTTTTCGGTTCAGGTCGGTTCGGATTCAGTTTGTAATATATCTTATCGGTTTGGTTTCGGGTACCCACTTATTTTATCAGTTCGGTTTCGGATTTTCCAGAATCCAACCCAAACCGATCCATTGACAGCCTTAGCCATGGTCATGGGTGAGATATTTTGTATAACGTGGTTTGGTGGCTTGGTATACATATATATAAAAAAAGAAACTCATGTCAGCTTCCTCAGATACCCTAGAGACGAAGGAAAACATGTATGTGTCGACGTTATAGAAGTATCACCAATAGTAGGATTAGGTAATGAAGTTTTAAGGGGTAAGAAAAGCAGCCAATAACGTAGCATGAGCGAAGGTGGGGAAAACACGAAGCATATATCTAAATTAAACCACATTGTTTCGTCTCATTTTCTTTTGATACATTTGACTTTTTGGAGTCGGAAGCGGTTGAGTTGCTTAACAGGTTGCATAAAGTATTTGACAACAATGTGATGACAGCTGGTTCCAATGAATATATGTTTAGGAGTAAGGATTGATTATTTTTCTATTAAAAAAAGACTTGTTGGACAATTTGTAGCACCCTTTGTAAGAATTTTATGTCCCACATTATAGCATGTGACATGGACCAAGTAATTAACAATACTTGGGATTTACCTTTTACTAAAATATAGCCTTATTAATGTGCATCTCATACCTTCTATAATATTGGCAATTAGAAGCGTTCCTATTTTACATAATAATCTAATTATTATGGGTAATTAGAATCATAGTTGAAATAGAAACTGTCCTCTCTCTCACTAGTATATAAAGAGTAACTTTTTGAATCGGATGTTGACTTAAAGATTAGGACAAAGCAGCCCATTGAATGTGGCAGAGAAGATTTATTCCACTGCTAGACGTGGCCCCCACTTGATAATAGTATGAAATACCCATAATACCTTTCCACAACAACATTTGTATATGAAGACATTGTATCTCAATTGTACGACATTATGTGGTGTTGTTAAATTTGTATTTGGATAACCTGAAAATACACGCTTAATACGGTTTTCATCCCTATTGCCACTACTGCTTCGGGTCGCTTTCCAATAATCCAGTATTCATCAAATGTTCCCATCTCTACATGACTTTTCCACAAAAAGTTGGCTTTCATTTTCTAATAACTCTTCCCTTTAGTCTCTTCATAATCACCATCCTGGTATAATTCAGACATACTTTGATATGTTTTACTGACCATGGTTGAAACAAAAATTCAAAAGAAATCTATATAAGTCCACTTTATAAATCTACATTTTAACTGAACTGAATATGGTTATATGAAAACATTGTATCTCATATGTACGACATTATGTATTGTTGTAACATTCGTATTTGGATAACATGAAAATACACATTTAACTAAACTAAATATGATCATAGTAAGACATTGCATCTCGTACATGTACGACATTATGTGGTGCTGTTAAATGATCCCTCATATGTACGACGCTATGTAGTGCTGTAACATTCGTATTTGGATAACCTGAAAATACACATTTAACTGAACTAAATATGATCATAATAAGACATTGTATCTCACATCACTACTATAGAAATGCTCATTAACCACTGTTATATACAGTGGTAAAGCCCTTTAACCACTGTTTCTAAACTGTGGTATCAGCTAGGGTGGCAAATACTTCTAGCAAAACCATGGTATTAAGTACCCCTTATTTACCACGGTTTTAGAAGAAACCATGGTATTATATTTTCGAAAACCGTGGTTAATAGTCTGTATGATTTGCTATTTCTGATGCAAACCGTGGCTTATATAGTCTCCTTATACCACTGTTCTTACAAAACCGTGGTCTATAGATCATTTTTTAAAAAGAAATACACCCTGATCAGTTAATTTTCATCATATTCAACCGGCAAAATGACTCACAAACTACAACCTACCCATTTTCACCATATCCACACTGAATTTAAAAATGCATTGCTCAATATAAAAAATATATAGTGCAACAAACAAAATAAACAAATTTATCCAACATGAGACAATGAATTGCTAAAATAATTTGATAGCATTTTTGAGTCAATAAAGAAAGAACTATCCATATCTACTTGTTCTATCCAAAACATCAAAATAGTGAGCAACTTGTTCCTTCCACTATATCAAAAGAAAGAGTAATATACTTGTTCTACCTATACATTAAAAGAGTTTGACAACACCAATATACAAATGGTGAGATCAATTGCCACACCATAATTGGAAACACCACGGTCAGCTCGGACATTCCATTATGTTGGATGAACTTCATAATTTCAAGTCAAGCAACATCAAGTTCATCTTGTGTCTAGGTATCTCTGAGTGTTAAGTTTGCCATCTGTGCGATCAATGATCAAGAGGTAATTATAACTTAATATAAGTAAGATATAGATATATATATAACCTTCTTATAAGCATTCAACACCATCTTGATATAATCCCCCTGAGATGAACACATACCTTAGTCAAAAGAAGATGGTAACTAGTTTGAAGGCTCCTCCTTGCAAAATAAGCCTTAGCAACCACAATCCTTGCTTCACTTTTCCCAGTAAAATAAGCCTAAGAAAACACAATTCTTGCTTCACTTTCCTAGAAAACAAAGCCTAAGCAACCAGAACTCTTGTTGCACTTCTTGATTATATCCAATGAGAAAATCTGGCCATAGCCAACATGGAAACAATGGGTCAAAAACATACAAGAAATTGCACTTCAACTCATGAAACAAGTCCATAAGTTGTAAGCAAAAGTAACAACACTTCAACTCGTTAAATCACACTTCAACTAAATGAAATGAAACTTTAACCCTTTCAAACCCCAATCATTAGATTCACTAAGTCTTAGTCTCATTAATGTAACTACATGAGCATATCAATGTCGGATATATTAAACAACCCCTGCCATGTTCTAACTTGTTTAATTTGTCCACAAGGTAATTGGAGAGGCTAAGATGAGAAACCCAATTGAATGTTAGTGGAAATCCAATATGATTTTGTCTTATATATGCAAACTAGTTTACATGAACACTTCCACTAGTTACGTACCCCATTGAATAATACATATCTTTAACAAAAAAAATAAATAACAGTAACAAATTAAATAACATCCTCATCAAAGCTAGTTTGCTTTAACCTTAAAACTTATGCAAAAAAAAAAGTCATGGAAGATTATTCTCAAATGAGTAATCACGAACACACCTTCAAGAGGGAGTTTATTATACCTTGCAGCTCTTGGTGTTGCACCAATGACATAAAACTAAAGAATCACCTATTGAAAAAAATATAGTGGTTACCTAGGCAGCCTCAAGCAAGAGCTTTCAAAGAAAGAGAAAAGAGGCAAATTGCCAAAGGAATCCAAGCAAAAGATACTCAATTGGTGGGAACTACACTATAAATGGCCATATCCATCAGA
This sequence comes from Coptis chinensis, assembly GCF_015680905.1. Lineage (NCBI taxonomy): Eukaryota > Viridiplantae > Streptophyta > Magnoliopsida > Ranunculales > Ranunculaceae > Coptis > Coptis chinensis. The sequence goes on along the minus strand of NC_141456.1, from coordinate 16,537,469 downwards.
GACACAAAAGGTTGCTTCAGCAGAATCAACTGGTTTGGATCAGAAACAGATAAATAACTGGTTCATAAACGCAAAGGAAACAACATTGGAAACCGACAGAGGATATGCACTTTGTAGTGATGGATGAGTTTCATGCCCAAAATGAAGCTCTATATATGGATGCTCACTTTAAGGCAGATGGTAATTATAGGTTGGGAACATGATGTCACACGCAGTGGGACATGGAAGACCTGATGTATCTTTTGGATGTGCGTTGGAAAATGGATTGTTGTTTGAAGCAGGTCAAAACATGAAATTTGTGTCAGCACCCTTTAAAATTTTTAGTGAAATGTTGATCCTTTATATCGTACCATACCTAGTTTCTTATATTTATGGTAATTACTGCAATTTATGTTGCTAATTAGTTTATATTTTAAGTACTGAAGACATGATATATCTCCTTCATATCAAGTTTGTCTAAGAGAGGCAGGAGAGGCGGGACATGTAAAGCCTGTTTTATGTTAATGATGACTTTCTTATTGTCTTCAAAGAACTGGTTATATAATTGGTTACCCTGGCATTCCTTGTAAAACTCATGCCAAGGTTAAAACATATCAACAAGCAATAAAACTGAGGTACCATCATATCATTCAAATGAACACCATTATAATTAAAAATCAATCATGCATCACAAGAAAATCAATTTTGAATATCAAGAAAACATACTTACTAATAATTTTTCAGCAACATGTACAGGTTGGTTAACTGGTAAATCCCAGTCTGTTGATTGATCCTCGAATATGCCACCTAACAATTAGAAACTAATAATTGAAGTTAAGAAACTAGAAAAACATATGCCAATTAGAAACTGCAAGAAAATGATCCCAGTAGATGACCTTGTAGCTGCCACAAGGTGCCTGAAAGAAAGTTCATTCATGGGAGGAATGTAGCCCAAAAGCTGGCACAAAATAGTTCACTAGAGAATCAATTCTCAATCATAAAGATAACTATACCTCAGTCTACTAAATCATAGTATTTCACCACCAAGATGAATGAGAAATTAGTGCATTTTTGTCCAAGACCAGTCCCTACTTTGTCAATTCAAATATACTTAGTGATGTTAAAAACTGAACAATAAAACCTTACTATTTTATTGGACGCCCCATGTTGTAAGACACACATCTAGCGATTAAACAAACTTAAGTCCACCCAATAATAAGGCAACCACCCTCAATTAGAACTAGTCTAGACTAATACACATAGGTACAAGCTTTTGAATTTTCAGAAGAAGGAAAAATATTTTATTATAATGACTTGTTTTCTGTTCTTACAATCATTGAGTATTTATTGAGAAAATTAAAATACACGGAAAATAAAACAGGTTCAGTTGTAACTAATTGTGCTGATGTGTACTGTGCTGAGCTGGATCTTCAGAACCTTCTATTGACTTATTGACCGAGAATCACTTCTCCCTTATACCTTCAAGTGAAGGAGAACATTGAACTGAAAGCTTGTGAGAGAGTAACTTGAACCTTGTAGTAGATAAAGCTTTTGTAAAAATATCTGCTATTTGATCTTTGGTGCTAAGATATTGAACGTCAAGGAGTTTTCTGGTGACAAGTTTCACGAATGTAATGATAGTCAATCTCCACATGTTTGGTATGAGCATGGAAGACAAGATTGTTGGCTAAGGAGATTGCACTAATGTTGTCACAAAATATTAAAGGAGGAACAGATAGAGGAATTCTGAGATCCTGAAGAAGAAGGCATATCCAATAAAGTTTAGTAGCTGTATGTGCCAAAGCTCGATATTCTGCCTCCGTTGATGATCTAGCTAGCAATAATGTGTTGCCTCTTAGCAGACCATGACAAAAGATTAGAACCAAGATAAATGCAAAATCCTGTGATGGATCTTCTATCCATTGGGCAACTTGCCCAATCAGCGTAAGTATATGCTTAAATTGTCAGAGGACTCTTGCTGATCCAAATGCCATGATCTATTGTACCTTTAATATATCTCAAAATCCTCTTCACTGCCATCATATGTGGATTTCTAGGATTATGCATGAATTGGCAGACCACATTCACTACAAATGCAATATCAGGTCTAATCCATACTAAATATTGCAGACCACCCACAAGTGATCTAAATTCAGTAGGATCAATTAAAACTTCACCAATATGATTATCAAGCTTACAACTTGAAGACATAGGAGTCGAAAAAGGTTTAGCATCCTGCATCTTGGCTTTAGTCAACAGATCATAGGCATATTTTGTTTGAGATAGGAACAATCCATTTGATGATTTTCTTTGAACTTCCTATCCCAAAAAATAATGCAAAGTACCCAAATCTTTCATGGCAAATATAGAGCTTAACTGCTTGATAATATTCATGTACACAACAGGTGAACTTCCAGTGATCAAAATATCATCCACATATACTAAAACATATGTAATGGAAATGGAATCATTTTTAATGAATAGAGAATGATCAGCCTTAATGTCTATTGAATCCAATAGACATTAAGGCTTGAAATAACTCTTCATACCAAGCTCGAGGAGTCCGATTGTGACAATCTATTACCACATGACCATATTTACTGCAGATTTGATATTGTGATCTAGAGCTGTTACCACTTGAGCCATTAGCATTGCTAGAAGAGCCAGCATGATAAGAACTATTGTTGTTCTTATATTCAGTAGATCCATTTCCATTATAACCAAATCCAGTATTGGTATTGTATCCTCTGCCTCGACCATTTGAGTTATTACCATTATAAGAGCCATTGTAACCTCTTCCATTGTTGTTATGACCTCTGCCTGAGCCATTGTTATTGCGACCATTTCCTTGACCAATTCCATAATAACCTCGTCCTAAACTATTGAACTGATGTTGTCCAAAGTTAAGATTAGAATCTCGAAAAGCAGCAAAAGCTTGAACATGATCAGTTGACAGTGAGTTTCTATTTTGATCTTCAATATTTAACTCTTCACTTAGAATTAAACTATGCAACTCATCAAGAGTACGTAACTGGATCATTGACTAAATGAGTTCTAATAGCAGTACTAAAAGAATGAAATTCAGTAGGTAAGCGTCTTAGTATATGATAAATGACATCAGGTTCATCAACAGGTACACCAGCAGTAGCTAATTTATCAACAATACTCTTAATCTTTTGTAAGTATTCAGCTATGGTAGAATTCCCTTTGACAACAGCTTGAAGTTGTGATTTGAGTTGAATTACATGAGACCTGGATATAGAAGAAAACCTTTTCTCCAGAATGTTCCACAATTGTCTTGAAGTTGAGATTCCAACTACATACGGTAGAACTTCATCTGATAGGGTAGCATTCATCCATATAAGCAACATTTGATCTCGTTTTGTCCATGAAATAAACTCAGGATTGAGTCGAGATGATAATGAACCATTTGAATTAATAATAAACTTTGAAGGACATATATCAGTACCATCAATAGTACCTTCTAGAACAAAGGTGATAAGAATAGGTTGAAATACTTGTTTCCACATCAAATAATTTTCTCGATTGAGTTTAAGAGGAACCATGTTAGAAATGTTTTGTATATAATAAGAAGTATTGGATGGAGGTACTACCATTGGCAGATTTGGGATATTTCCCTAATTCATTGAATTGAAATTGGGATTCACAGGTGGAGGAGTATTGAGAGCAGCTGCAGAAGTAATATTTGGATTTGATACTTGATTCGTTTGATTTGTACAAGCCATGAATTGATATGAAGAGTTTGAAGATTGAAACCCTAAAAGAGATTGAAAGAATTAATTGGAGTAGATCTGATTTTGAGAATAAAGATGAAAGATTGAAAATAAATTTAAAATTGATACTTGAATAAAGTTGAATGATCTTTAAAAAAAAAATCAGATCTAAAATTTTAGATCGATAGCTCTAATACCATTTTGAATTTTCAGAAGAAGGAAAAACATTTTATTATAATGACTTGTTTTCTGTTCTTACAATCATTGAGTATTTATTGAGAAAATTAAAATACACGGAAAATAGAACAAGTTCAGTTGTAACTAATTGTGCTGATGTGTACTGTACTGAGTTGGATCTTCAGAACCTTCTATTGACTTATTGACCGATAATCACTTCTCCCTTATGCAAGCATTGTTATTATATGAAAATGACTAATACATGCAAGATCTATAACATGCAATGATTTTATGTCTATGCCAATTCAATGAGCTGTAATATATCATAGAAAAAAACACAATAATAAAATTCCATTATTCTACTCTAGCTACATAGGGGTTTATAAAGAACGAGATGAGATCACCTCTGCAGAAAGTAAAAGAACAATTTGCTTGAACATTTCACTGAAAAATAAAGTAAAAACCTGAAATTTCAAATCATTGAAGCACAAACCTGAAAAATAAAACCTGAAAAATAAACCTGAAAGTAAAACCTGAAAGTAAGGAGATGAGATCACCTCTGCAGAAAGTAAAACTCCAAATCATTGAAGCACAAACCTGAAAAATAAAACCTCTAAGTCAATGAATCGCACTGTAAATGATTTCTTGTCTCCTCTTTGTAAGTATTAGTGTCGAAACACAATCAAAGCAAAATAACTACAACTAATAGGAATTTTGACTAGATGGACGGTGAGCATTAGAAACAGATAAGAGCCAGAGAAGCAAATCTTAATGGAAGTAATGAGATGCACTTACAGTGAAATTTCTCTTTGAATGCGTTAAATATTTACATATATTCCAAGTTCCAAATAATCTCAAAACTATATACTAATTCTTCACTGCAGAACCAAAGCCAACCAAAAAAAAATAATAATAAATAAATCTTAATCAGCTCCTTAAACCTAACAAGTTCTCGCCTCTCTTCAATTCAGAAATTAAACAAACCTAGAAGTCAGTTTCACCATTAATGATAACTAAGCGAAAATTAACCTTGAACAAAATCATTTGAAGGAACAAGAATTATTTTACCTTCACAGAAATCAAATGATGCAAAGCAAGCAGTGACCAAACATATCTCAAAATGAAGACGTCGCTGCTTTGATTTTGAAGTAAAAATGAATACAGTGACACCATCGTTATAAATTGGGGAGGTAGAGAAGGAGAAGTGGGGTTTTGCTACAGACATACAATTTTTCCCTTTTCCTGACTTCTTTTATTTTATATTTTTGAGAACGGGCTTTATCCACGGTGGGTGTAATTTTGTCCAAAATATAAACCACCGTTTTCGAGGAATAGTGGGGTATATGAATACCACAAAATAAATTAGGCTATATTTGATAGCCCCGTGGTATATGTTGAAATATATACCACTGTTTTACAAAAATAGTGGTATTTGCTTGTTCCAAAACTTGAAAATTGTTTTGTACAGTGGTAAATGACTATAAACCACTGTTATGAGTGAAACAGTGGTATAAACCAGTTTACCAACCGTGGCTAATGTGCATTTCTGTAGTAGTGCATGTACGACATTATGTGTGGTGTTGTATTAGTTTGATTATTCGCTAAGTGTTTTAGTAAATCTTTGACTTGGTATTGTTCAACGCATATGTTAGTAGTTCAACCAGCTATACAAGAAAAACTATTTTGTTGTAGGGTAATTGCCTGATTCGGCCATGATAAATCAACATTGTTCTCCAACCGGCCATGCCTTTCAATTTTGACCAATTCAATGGGTTTTTGACTCTTTTTCCCTTTCGTACAATATTCTCTTTTCTCCTGCCACACTCTCTCTCCTCTGTAACACACTCTCTCTCCTCTTGTACTTCTGATGTTGACATGCACATTCATATCTATCCGTTAGATTCTCTTAGCGATACGTACCAGCGATTAATGACCGTTGGATTTCAACCCAGCAAAAATGAAAACGGACTTTAGCTATTGTGGGATCACGAACCAGCAACTTATGGATCTACTATCATCAATTTCTGGCTTGTTTTTGTTGTACGGACATGAGACAACGTTCACTTCAATTTTTGTGCCAAACTATAAAAGTGTTTTCAAACCTCCAAAGCTTCCAGTTTTTTTACTTCATCTTCTTGGTTATCTTGTCCTTCGTGATTTTGGTAAGGTTTTTCATGGAGGACAATAACACAAATCTTGATAATGGATTTTTCTAAGGTTTATCTTCTTGATTATCCTCTCCCTCTACGGTTCTCATTGTTTATTGAAATATTTTGAGCTTTGGTTTTTGTTGTCTTCAGTGTTGGTTTCTTTCTAGGTCGTCTTGGGTTTGTTTTTACGTAGTAGTGTATAGAGTTTTTTAAGGTTTCCATAGTTGTGTTTACTATTTCCATGTTGATTTTGTTCTACCCTTGTTCTTGTTGCAAGGAGTGAAGAAGTATGTAACAGGTGGGGTGAAATTGAGAGTGTTTGATGTGTATATTTTCTTAGAAGGATTCATGTGTCTAGTGGAAAGTTTGTTGATGTGCTTGATGAACAAGTCCCTTTCTAGATCGATGAAAAAATGGACTGAATACTTGAATATGATTCAAGGCATGATTCAAAAGCAGAAGAAAACAATTGAGCAGTCATTGTGGTGAGCTTGGATTGCCTTTTCAGTTGGGGTTCTGCCAGGTTTTAGCAATGAAGACTCTCTAGATGTCACCATAAGTGACACTTACATGTACCGTCAGCAACTTAGGTTTGTTTTTACGTAGTTGTGTATAAAGTTTTTTTTTAAGGTTTCCATAGTTGTGTTTACTATTTCCATGTTGATTTTCTTTTTACATGGAGTGAAGAAGTATGTAACAGGTGAGGTGAAATTGAGAGTGTTTGATGTGTATATTTTCTTAGAAGGATTCATGTGTCTTGTGGAAGGTTTGTTGATGTACTTGATGAACAAGTCCCTTTCTAGATCGATGAAAAAATGGATTGACTACTTGAATATGATTCAAGGCATGATTCAAAAAATAGAAGAAAACAACTGAGCAGTCATTGTGGTGGGCTTGGATTGCCTTCGCAGTCGCGGTTCCGCTAGATTTTAGCAATGAAGACTCTGTGGATGCCACCATAAGCGAAACTTACATGTACCGTAAGCAACTTGGGTTTGTTTTTACATAGTAGTGTATAGAGTTTGTTTAAGGTTTCCATAGTTGTGTTTACTATTTCCATGTTGATTTCGTTCTTTTTGCATGGAGTGAAAAAGTATGTAACAGATGAGGTGAAATTGAGAGTGTTTGATGTGTATATTTTCTTAGAAGGTTTCATGTGTCTTGTGGAAGGTTTGTCCAAGCGCATGAAATTAAGTTTTTGCCTTATCAGTCGCGGTTATACCAGGTTTTAGCAATGAAGACTCTGTGGATGTAACTATAAGTGACACTTACATATACTGCCAGGTTTCAGCAACTTGAGTTTCTTTTGAAATCCCACTTATAGTTCACTTCACAGGTCACCTTATGGAGTTTTGTAAGTGTTTCACTATATAGGTTTGGGCTTGAATCGATGTAATGGTATTTTGTGGTTGTGAAACGGCCTGTTCATTGTGCTTGAGTGTCAGCACAGTAACTGTTAATGTTCATATGTTTTGTTTGTGATTATATCAGGTGTACCCTTATATCACTGTTGTTGTTGTTTATAAGGAGATAATGAGACCCTAATAGAACCCTAGAAAGAAATCTGTATGGAAACTCAATAAGAAGAAAAAAGAAAAAAATGCATTTAGCATTCACAAAACTGGGCTGGACGTGTTATTCGAAATGGAGGTAATTGGTAGTGTTTTATGTATGATATATCAACAACTGAAGCCATAAACAAGAACACAATTGAGACTATCAGGTTGACTTTAATATACACCTATATCTTACATACAAAATATTATTATCCAATAACAAGTTAAACAAAAGTTATCTTTGATAAGTTTATTCAACCCTTTATTCAATATCAAGTAAAGCAAAAGTGTAGCATTTAATAACACATACTGAAGTCGAGAAGTAGCATCTCAGTGCCATATTTCACCATTGTTCGCACCCAACTCAGTTACAAGCTTGTTCGTAGTTCAATCTTTAAAAAAAATTCTTATACAAATAGCCAAAATGTTAGGAAGCTAGTCCCACCCTTTGTAAAATGACCAGACTCAAAAGTTGTTGATAGTTAGAATGTCCGAATATGTCTGTACTAAGATAAACTGGTGATATGAAAAATCTAGTTTGGGTGGGAAAAATCTTTGACACATGTTAGGAACGATACGATAGCATTAATTATTCACCGAACTGTTGAAGAAATGATGGTTTTTTAACCTTTAATTGGCATGTGTCGGTAGTAATATGTTTGAGCTATAAGGACTGTTTAGTTTTCATTTTCAGACCAAAAAAACCGCCCAAATTGAATGCCTCGAATCCCTAATTTTCCGACCATTTCCAATCTTTCAAAAATGAGAAAGCTTAATTTGACTGTTCGTATGTCACTCGATAAAATGCATAAATTGTTCAAGACATTCACTACTGAAGAGAGGGAAGATTTTGAGAAGTCTTGCTTCGGTAAGTTTTTAAGCATTAATGAGAGAATGCACACCACTACTACGCTAGTGTATGCTATTTTGGGACACCAAATAGGTAAACTTTGCTACCGAATCGGTAAGAAGGATTTGGTGTTTAAGAAAAGTGATGTTGCTTTTATAATGGGTCTTAGTGTGAAGCTGGTTTCTAATTCATTCTACACGGCAGACATTAAGATCCCATCTTAATTTCGTCCAAGGTTTTTTAAAGGAACCACGGTTTTTGAAACAGAAATATTGGAAGCTAGAAACTTGGCAAAATCAAGTGTTGGTGAAGAAAGTCAGAATGATGTGTTTAGGCTGAATAGGTTGTATATACTGTTGCAAGTTGTGCTTCCAGGATCTGCTAGGACAGTTGATGGGAGGTATATTGATCTAGCCAAGAATTTAAATGCATTTGACAGCTTTCCTTGGGGCACACCTCTGTTTGAAATGTTGGAAGAGTCTTTGGAAGACATGTCTAACCTGGTGAGTGTTAGAAAGGATTCTTTCACAGTTTATGGTTGTTTAATTTGTTTTGTTATTTGGGTATATCTTCACATCTCATCTTTTGGGGCTCGGAGACAAGTTGATGGTAGGTTCCCCAGAATACTAGATTGGGTAGACTTGCCTTCCAGAAACATACATCTACATACTTATCAGAAAAAGCTTCCGCTTCTTAAGGGGAAGGCAATGGTGTTGGAAAGTCTAGATCTTTCAGAAGGAGAACTGAATGAAGAAGTGCTAAAGGATGCTTTGGGGCAACAACCCATGCAAAGTGGTGCAGCAGTTTCAGGGACATATAATAATGAGGAACTTTTTCAAAGACATGCAAAAGTAATTAAAGGCCTTGTAAGTAACTTGTTTTCTTTTGACATTTGAAGTACTCACATAATCTTATAATTTTATAGAAGTTATAATATGATAATGGAATTGCAAATATTGTTAGGACCCATGTTGTTAATGAAGCACTGATAATGTGTTGTTATTGAACTGCATGTTGCAGCATTGTTTCATATATGAGGTAGTAATATGTTATTGTGCCATGAGTGAGCTATTGGGAAACTATATATGTCAGTAACTACAATATATAAATAGTGAAGTGGGATCTTGCATGTTAAACCCATAATGATAATAGGGTACCCATGATAATATATGGGTAACCAGTTTGACATGGCTACCCTTTTGACATTTGAAGTACTCATATAATCTTATTTAAAAGTTATAGAAAGTTGTAATATGATATGGGTACCCTATTATATAGTCTTGAATTGGAATTGCAAATGTTGTTAGGACCCATGTTCTTATATGAAGCACTGAGAATGTGTTGTTCTAGAACTGCATGTTGCAGTATTGTTTCATATATGAGTGAGCTATTGGAAAACACGATATGTCAGCCACTACAATGTATCTGTAGTGGTTTATAAATAGTGAAGTGGGATCTTGCATGTTGATCCCAGAATGATAATAGGGTACCCATGATATGGGTAACCAATTTTTGACATTTGAAGTACTCATATAATCTTATTTAAAATGTTATAGAAAGTTGTAATATGATATGGGTACCCTATTATATAGTCTTGAATTGAAATTGCAAATGCTGTTAGGACCCATGTTGTTATATGAAGCACTGATAATGTGTTGTTATGGAACTGCATGTTGCAGCATTGTTTCATATATGAGGCAGTAATATGTTAATGTACCATGACTGAGCTATTAGGAAACATGATATGTCAGCCACTACAACGTATTTGTAGTGGTTTACAAATATTGAAGTGGGATCTTACTTATATTCTTTGTTATGTGCTTTGATTAATCTAAAACAGGTCAGTAAGGAGGTTAGGGTTCTTGGGGATATACTCCAGAGTGAAATAAGGACTGGCATGGAAACAATAATTCAAGAGATTGCTCATGGTGGGTTGAAAGATGGTATGGAAAGTTCAGAGGTTGAGGTTGTGAAAAGGCCTTGAACAAGGAGTAGGAGTAGAACAAGGAGCAGAAGTTTAAAGGTTAAGGTTATGAAAGGTGTTGATGCTAGAACAAGGAGTAGAACTAGAAGCCCATGCCCAAAGAAGCCAAGCAATGTAGGCTCTGATGTTAAACTGAAAACACCAACAAGGTCTTCCCAGAAGAAGTCTACCCCAAAGAAGTCTTCCCAGAAGAAGGTTAACTCAAAACCTAAGAAAGGGAGTTCATCTGTTTCTAAGAAAGTTACCTTTGAGGTTTCTCCTAGTTCCTCAAATAAAAGAAAAAGAGCATTGGACAAGGATCAAAGCCTTGAAGTTGTGGGAGATACTTCAATACACCGCCAAGATGAAAGAAAGAAAAGGAAAGTGGTCAAAGTTTGTGGTACTCGAGTTCAGCCATCTAGGGCAAGCAAAAATGAGGCTATAAAGGCTAGTGAGAGGCAAAATTTGAAGAAAAAAATATCAAATCAGTGAGAGAACAAGGGAAAGGGAGCTAAAGCTTAAGGAAGTTGAGACACCCAAACAAAGAAGGAAGTTGATCTAGGCTGAGTCAGACGAAGATGAAGATGTTGCACAACAACAAAGAGGGCAAAATGATTTGGAGTCAGTTGCTACAAGTGCTTTGCAGCAGATTAGTGAGGTCATACCCAGAGGGACATACCAAGAACATAGTGTGGAGCTGGAGGAGGACCTGGTGGGGGTACAGACTGCTATAGTACCTTATGTTGAATCTTCAATGCTTGATCATGTTCCCTTTTACTCTTCTTTGTCATCTAGGGATCTTGATGGGGTATTATATCCTTTGGCATCTATTTTAGTCATTCATCCTGGTGATCTTGATGGGGAAGCAGTCCTGAATAGAGAAATGGAAAAATTCAGTTTTGTTTCTCTATTTGCTGGAAGTGCAGAGCTCTCTGACATAACTGAATTTCCATCCCTATCACCATCAGAAGGAGTAAGCACTGAACATGATGTGGCAGCTGTAGATGATGATCAGAACACTGATGGTCAACATGATGCTGGTAATGTGGAGGACCCTGATGTGGTACTCATTCACACTCAGATGGAGAAGGAAATGGATAAGAAAAGTGCAGAGAGTGGTCGTAGAAGAAGGAGGAGGGAGAAAAAACTGGGAAAAGAAAGTACTAGTTTATGGGAAGAGAAGATGGGAAAGGACTATGACTTATTAATCAAGGTTGCTCTGTCATCAACCTTTTACAAGAAAACAACTACCACAGGTGAGGTAAATGTTGTCAATTATTATTGGAGAAAGTGCAGTAGGAAGAAGAATCAACAGAACTCTCAAGATATGAGAGTTTTTGGGTATGATCAAGTTATTTCAGTGCATAATTTTCATTCGTTACATGGAAGACAATGGGTGGATGGTGAGGTAATGAATCTACCATTAGTAATTTTTTCTAAAACTATCAGCAACTTGGTATTAATGTGCAAAGTAAACTACTATAGAAAGTTAATTGTTACTAATTCCTATTTGATTATTTTATAGGTTCTCAGCTTATATGTCAAGCTATTGATAAGGTGGTATAAGTAGCACTGTAAGGAACATGCCATTCCGGAAGATGAAGTGTATACTGTTGTGGAGGATGTTTACTTTGCTTTGAGTTCTCTATACTCTGTTGAAGCTTACTCACTAATCTTACTTAAGTTTGATAAGCTTAATCATCACTTTGTGGATGTAGAAATTCATGATAAGAGAGTATGGGATATTCAAGAATAATCTACAAGACCCAAGTTTTCGACCTGCAATCCCAGAGGAAAGAGTGGTTAATGGTTTGTACTGTACAGATGAAATTATGAAAAAGTATTTGGACCCCATTGACGTAAGGATTAGAAATCAACCGCACCCAGTACAGGGTAAGGGAGTAATTGTACCTCTTCAAGTTCATGGTAGTCACTAGATTGTTGATGTCTTTAACTTTAAAGAGATGAAAGTTTGCACCTATGATTCTCTTGGTGGAAAGCAAATTTCTGATGAACAACTAGCTTTGGAGATAATGATTCCTTATGTGCTTAGGTGTGTTTATCCAAGCTCCACTATTGATTTGAACACACCATGGGCTCGTGAATTTGTTAGTGTCACACAACAACCAGATTCCAACAGCTGTGGGTTATATTGCCTTGCCTTTATTGATAGTCTTCTTAGAGGTGTTCTTGAGAGGGTAAACAATATTGACATGTAACCATTTAGAATGCGGCTGAGGATTGGAATGGACATTATATCCTGTGGATTAAATCTAGATGAAGTGGCTAAGGAGAGAACAAAATTTGAAAAGAGGTTGACATAAGAAAGTCAATACCTAGCAACTACTGGGACAGAGGTACTGAAGCATGTGTCCAAGGATGTAGCAACTACTGGGACAGAGGTACTGAAGCAAGTTGACATTGGCATAAAGCTAGAGAGTGAAGCAGATTCAACTGGAATTGACAAAGAGCTCAAGGATGCTGAAGCAGCTACTGAGATAAAGGATGATGAAGCTGGAAGTGAGCAAGTGGACAAAGATGTTGAACCTGCTATTCTGAACCAACTGGAGACGGAGTAATGCCAACAAAGTGAAGCAGATGCAGCTACAACTGAGGAAGTGCAGGAGGATGTTGAACCTACTACTGAGTGGGTCCAAGTGGGGACGGAGCAATGCCCACAAAGTGAAGCAGATGCAGCTGTATGTGAGAAGGAGGATGTTGAACCTGCTGCTGAAAAGGATGTTGAACCTGCTGCTGAGGAGGATGTTGAACCTGCTACTAAGGAGGCTGTTGAACCTACTGCTGAGTTGGTCCAAGTGGAGGCTAACCAATGCCAATAGAGTGAAGCAGATGCAACAACTGGAATTGAGCAAGTGAAGGAGGATGCAGAAGCTGCTATTGAGGATCAACTCAACATTGAACCAGATGAAGTGAATCATGATGAAACAACTGGAAGACATGTACAGCTGCAGGATGCAGAAAACAACAAAGGTAAAGATGTTGAAGATGGGTCTGCTGACCAACAGGAGAACATAGCTGATGATAAGAACTAGGGGATATCGAAATGCTCTCATTTTCAGATGTTTGTTATTATTCCGTTATTATTTTGGAACTTATGTGTCTAATTTCGCAGTGCTCTGTAATATTTTGAAGTCAGTGGTTTGTTAAGATAACGTATCTAAACAATAGACAAAACACCTGAAATTAGTATTTGTTTAGATAATTTTCAAGTTACAATCCTAAGTGTTTCAATTGAGGCGTTAATTTTATAGTATTTTTTATAGTATTTGTTTTTTTGCTACCTTACATATTGATAACTTCAAAAGACAAAACACCTGCAAGTATAAACAACAAAATACCATTACATTGATTCCTAAATAACTTATATAGTCAAAAAAAAAAAAAAAAATCCAAATAACATTATTTTGAAGGGTTTGAACTAAGTGGTTTGTTTAGATAACGGCCCTAGATAACGTCTCTAATTTTCATGTTACAATCCTAAGTGTTTCAATTGTAGCGTTAATTTTAACCCTTAATTTTATAGTATTTTTTATCGTATTTGTTTTTCTGCCTACATATTGATAACTTCAATAGACATAACACCTGCAAGTATACCCAACAACAAAATACCATTACATTGATTCCCAAATAACTTACATAGTCATTGAAAGGCCCAAGAAAATCCAAATAATATTACAAGATTAGTTGCTGATAGTACTTATATTCGTCACTGTTGGTTAACTCAAATGTTGTCTTCGTTGGTAAAATTAGCCGGAACCCCAACTGAAAAGTCAATCCAAGCAACATCATCTGTCGCATTAGGGTAGGTTGCTCTATTGTGTCCAAGGGCACCACAACGGCTGCACCTTCTCCTTTGCACTGGCACACCCTCTCTTTTAGAACGTTTCCTCTTTTTTTGGGACCTGCCAGGCATTACCTCATCTGTGGGAGGACCAACCATAATGTTGTAACTTCCCCAATGCCACTGTTCTTTGACCTTCATCAGTGTCCAATTCTCTTGATAGGTATCCATCATCGTTTCCTTTGAGTAGCACGGCAGGCAGAAGTCATATACACAAAACCGACCATCGTCAATCGCCTTCATTGCATGGCTGCAAAGAATACCAACTTGTTGAAAAAAACCACATGTACAATATTTTTTTAGTAGGTCAATCAGTATCCATGCCCTACTACTGGTAACCGAAAGTATCGCACTCACTAGCCCTTATTGTAGTGAACGATCGACTAACATAACGAGAGGAAATGATTACATCCTCACTGATTTTTCGCCTTTGTCTTCAAACCAAGCCATGACCCGATAGTCATAAAAGTTCCTCATAATGTTCATTCGAATACCATTTAGCAGAGATGTAATTGGCATAGCTCGCTCAGGCATAATCATCTTATTCCAACTCTCGATATGATTTGTATAACAAATTCCATACCTTCTCATTTCAGCATAGGCAAATGACCATTGTTCCTTCGGAATATTTATTATATTTGCGTAACCTTTACTATCATTACACCAAATGCGACACATGATTCTCACAAAGTCAACTTTATCATAAGTTTCTGCAGCGGCCTTAACTCTCCCTTTGGTGTCTTCTTTGCTAACATTGTTGGAGATATGTTGTGCACAAAAGCAATGGTATGCATTTGGAAGAATTTTTGGCACTTCTTGGAGAATGCTTGTATGCCTATCTGATAATAGAACAAACTTATCTATAGGACCAACTACAACATTTCTGAGTTTTTGAATAAACCAATCCCAATGTTCATTATTCTCTTTTGGGACTACACCAACTGCAATTGGACAACAATGACTATCTCCATAAACAGAAAGAGCAGTTAAGATGACAAACTTGTATCTGTCCTTCATGAAAGTTCCATCGATCATAATCAACGTACGAAGGCACCTTCTGTAGGCACGAACAGTTACGCCATAGCTCACAAACAAATGCTCAAACCTGTGCTCGCTTATTGTTATTATATCAGTGTGGCAATCTGGATCAATTTTCTTCAGTTCTTTAAAATAAACTGGCATCATTTGGTATGATTGGCTGAAGCTGCCCCTTATCTACATCGAAACAAAATATACCAGCTCAGGTTACATATGCCTAATAGTTACACGCCATGACAGATACAAGTTAATCGAAAAGATGATATATGTTATTCATAGCATACTATAAAGAATAATTCGGTGTACATAGTATACCCTAAACATAGAATTGTACTAAGATTTTATATATTGCTACTAATTATCCTCATAGTTGCTGACAGTTACAATAGTACTCTGACCTTTTCTAACACAATTTCTCTGGCCCTCCACGCAACTTTATATGTCACATCAGTTAGTTGTGACTATTTCACCTCCAACTGAAAGTTCTTTGCAGTCAGTTCTTCATTGTCTTTAAGCTTGGACATAACAATTTCTGAAACCCACTTTGCGTCTGCTTGTGAATTTTTAGAAACATCCTTATCTTGTGCACAAGTGTGTGCATCTCTAAAAGTTATAACCACCCACATATCAAACTCAGTTGCAGGTTTTGCATACAAATGAAATAGACAGTTAGTTGCCTTACACTTGATTACCAACTTTTGGGAGGTAGTATTGTAATGACGTAAATCAAACATGTGTGCAATTGCATAATATTTCATGTCTTTCACAAGATCATCTTAAGTGGCGTAATGCTGACCTACTTTAGGGGGTACAAACTTCAACCCCTCATTACAAGGATTTACAATCTCACTTTGGTTCGTAGTGGTTTTTGGACTATGAGAACCACACAAAAGATCATATCCTTGACGTAGGTCTTCAGAATTCAGATCTTTAGCACCAATAACCCTAGCATCAACCATTCCCTCCAATTTGAAATCAATCTCACCTTCCTCATCACCATCATTCACAACTGTCATAGGTGTGTCCCCCCACAAATACTCTTGACTTCGATTCGGAGTCGACCATATAACGCCATCATCACGATCGTATTCTTCAACTCGATCATCTTCAACTACCACAACTTCACCCGCAGCAGCATCTTCATGTTCATTTTGAAATTCAATATTCTCATTACTTCGAGAACTGCCGATTATGTTTTCTTGAGGAATGTCATGTATCAACTAAATTATTTAGTATTTGAACTTCATTTTCATATTCATTTTGAAATTCAACCTCCTCATTACTTCGAGAACTGTCGATTATGTTTTCTTTAGGAATGTCAGCCGTATCAATTAAATCATTTAGTATTTGAACTTCATCTTCATCTTCATTTTGAAATCAACCTCCTCATTACTTCGAGGACTGGCAATTATGTATTCTTCAGGAATGTCAGCTGTATCTCCATATGGATTTTGAGAATCAAACTCTTCATAGTCTGGTTGATCAACATCTTCAATACCAGTGGGATCATCATCTGCATTATAATAGGTCAACCATTAGTGCACGGACTATCAGCGACTCAAACTATAATTATCCCCTGTAATGTTTATACTGCTCACCTTCAATGACAGTTGGAAGAGGTATCCTTTCTTTTATTGATTTGCAACTACCAACTGCACTTGAGCTTCCCTTTGGGAACAAATCTAAAATGGTTACTAAATGTGAGTAATTGAACAGACATTTATGCGTAACTAACATATTTACAGGTGTACTACTTGTTCCCCATCCCTCACCTGCCATGACCTTTTCGAACGTCTCCAAGCTGTGTGGGACATTTTCAATGACATTTTCATTTTCCACATCTTGCAATTGACAAGTTGCAGTTGAAGGTTATTTTAGCGGACTGTTTGGGGAACATAGCGTTTATAACCGTCAGCAACCAAACCATTTACTGGAACTAAGAATAACTAAAATAAAATTAGTGATTTACCTATTGGTTCATCCACAAGTTTAAATTGATTGAAAGAATATTTCTGTCGAGCTAGCACTTTTTCTTTCAAAAAAGATTGTTTCCTTGGAGAATCAGTAATTGGAATTTCTTCATTGAGTTTCTTCTTAATACAATGTTCTCCACCACTTGATTCAGGGCAAGCACTCTTTGGCAGCAGAGAAGGTTTAAATGGCTTACTACAAACTTGTTTCTTCTTCGTACTAGGAATTCCATAACTTAATCCAGGACTTGCACTTCTAACCATTTCTTGTTTAAATAGCTCACTACTAACCAATTTATTCTGCACTCTAGGTTGTCCACCACATTTTCCAGGAGTAACACTATCTATTTTAAACAGCTCAGTACGAACTTTTTTGTTCTGCACAGTAGCTTGTCCAAGACTTGATCTTCTAATTTGTCCTGCTCCCATACCACATGGTGTGATAACGATTGCTTCATTGATAACTCAAACTTTCATTGCTTTTGTTGGAGTCTTCTTCTGCTTCTCAATCATATTCAAGTAGTCGGTTTCTTCATCGATTCTACAAGGGGACTTGTTCATCAAATACATAACAGAAAAACCCAATCTTATGCGCGATGACACAACTTCAACAAGACACATGAATCCTTCAAAGGGAGTATCCATATCAAACACTCTCAATTTCACCTTACCACCTAGATACTTCATCACACCATGCTTGTCAGATTTCATCTCGCCATCATAATAAATAAGCATATTGAATGAACCTGAAAAAATACAAAGTTAGCACAATAAAAAGTAGGAGCTTTTAATAAAACGACAGTAAAGTTCTTTCATTTATTATTCTACATTTATGACATTGTATAACCCTTGTATAAATACCATAACTATGACAACAAAATCAACTTGGAAATAGTAAACCACCATGGAAACCTTATAAAAAAAACACTCACACTTCTACGTAAAACTACAAAGAAGCAAACCGAAACATAAACCTATATAGAAACAAACCAACACTAAAGACAACTAAACAAACATCAAAACTGACCATTATCGAGGTTTGAGTTCTTTTCATCCATGACAATTATAACACCCCGTGTTTTTATTCTTTGTTTTCCTAATAATAATAATAATAAAGATAATAATGAAAATAGATAATAGATAAAACAGATATAGAATATCCAGCAGTTACGGACGGATAAAAGCCCGTAGGTAAATGGATAAGTGTTGTCCTTGTTTTTCAGGGAGTTTTCTCACGTAGAGTTTTTGGGAAAAAAAAACACAGCGAGGGTTTTAGAAAAAATGGGAGTTTTACCGTAGGAAGGAAAGGAAGGTTTTTCCTGGTAGCTGGTTGATAATCGGAGAGCGCTACAGGTGAGTAGTTATTTTTACTATTTCACTAAATCTACAGTTTTCTGTGTACGTATACAGACATTTTCTCTGTCTAAGGTTTCTATCCGTTATTACTATTCAAATTCTTGTTTTTATTTGGCGTTTTGTTGTATTTGGTAAAAATCGGCTGGAGTGTTAAACTGTTGGAAACGGTTAGATATTAAACCTTGTTAGTTGATTGAGTGAACCTGTCGAACTATACTACCTTGGGGGTGGACTGTTAAAGCTCTTAACAGGGATTAATGGAGGCGCGAGCTCATACTGTTTTCTGTAATTTATCTTGGTTGTTATTTTTGTTGGGTTTGGTGTTGATGGAATGGTGATTAGGGAAGGGGCTGTAATGCCATCAAGATTAATTGGTGTGAAGATTGGTTGGAGAGGAGTGGGGCAGTTCCTGCTCTGCTGAAGCTCTGTAAAACTCATTAATGGCGGTCAGAGAAAATCGCCCTTTAGATTTGATTTAGTTGAACTGTTTGGTTGTGTTTTTGAATGTTGTGTTGGTTGTCGATTGAAGGGGGTGTGGTTGATGTGTGGGGGCTGTCGACTTGAGCTTGAAACAAGCCATTAATGGCGGTCCGAAATTGAACTAGATCTAGTTTTGGGTAAATCTAGATTTAAGCATTTGAGGTTTTGGTGTTAATTAAAGTAGTGGGGTTTGTGTATAGGAGTCGAACCGACTTGATGAAATGGGAGATGGTGGTGGCCGGAAATTTGGGCTGCTGGTGGTGGAGGAGAACTGTTGGAGAAGATGACGATTTGGGCTTGGGCCTGGGTCGGTTTTCTTTGGGCCAAACCCTTATTGTTAGCTGGGCCGAAATGTTTAAGTTATTTGGGCCAAGTTCTATTTCTTGTTGGGCCCGATTTTATGTTATTTGTGGACTAGTTTAAATTAAAGTTTTTGGGCCGGTTTCAGTTAAATTTTTGGACCGAACCACTTAACTGTTTTGGGCCAGTTTCTAATATTGCTTGGGGCCAGTCCATAGGACTTAAAATAGATCTAATTGGGTCTTTAAATGTTTAGACTTTCGGGTTCTAAGGCTTGGGGTTTGGGCTCGACCAGTTGGGTCCGAATCATTACTTTAGTCATGAGCCTATGAGTCATGCACTTTGACCTTAGCCATGAACCACGGCTATGACCCTGAATCTGTTGAACTTGGAAACAACAGTTTGACTTCGACTATGATGGTTGACTTTGACTTTGACTAGGGTTGACTTTGACTAGAGTTGACTGTTGACCAGGGTTGACTTTGACCAGTTGACAAATTTGACCTTTTAACTCGGATTATGATTTGTGTTATTAGGATAGGTCTAGTGCTATAAGCGTGTTTGGCTTTAGGCTAAGACCTCTATATATACGTGTGTATGTGTATTAACTATATGTGATTTTGCAGTATTTTATGATATGCAACGTTATGACACTAAGACATCCATATAATTAATAACGCGTAAACCAAAAATACTTTTATCAAGATACTCATTCGTTTCTCTGAAATGATATATACAATAAAGTTCAATAATGCGTAAATAAATTTACCGCACTCTTTTAGAACTCTCCACGTCTCAAGTTTTAGAATTAAGTTTTATGACTGTTGATGTCATATGTTAGGTGGGCATTTATTGAATGTGCCATAAATGGCCCGTTAGCGTTATCTATGGGTATTCATTGAATGTGCCATGAATGACCAGATTGTAGTGAACTGCCCTAAAGAGGAACTAAGGTATTCGCCTTGCGGGTTAGTTGTATTCCTTGAGTGTACGGGAATGTAGGATTGGGTATTCCTTGAATGTGGCAGAAATGACCCAGGGCATTCATTGAATGTGCCATGAATGGCCCGTTAGTGATATGATAGTTGTATTCCATTGAATGTGGCAGGAATGACCTAAGGTATATAGACACTAAATGGTGAGTGTATAAGAAAAGAAATTGATTAATTGATAAGTTGTATTGATTTGATTATGCGAGTGTATTTGGGCTTGCATTGGAATACCTATAGGATATCTACACATGTTATATAAAATTGCTAACTTTCTTTTGCAGGAGGGTAGGACTTAATAATATTTTTGTGCAGGGACGCGGTCCTACCTTTATACAGCGGCGGACATCGGTAAGTGTAATTCAATTATTTAGATATTAAAAGGAGTTATTAGAATGAGTTAATAAAATGGAAGTTAATAAAATGGAAGTTTTGCTTGGGAAGAAACTATGCCGGTTGAGATGACGGAACTACCTGTCTTCCAAGCTGAGAATGATTAGGTTATGATAGATTTAAAGTGTTAGTTGGCTAAGTAAAGTTTGAAATGTTTATATGTATTTAGTCTACTCATACCAGCAAATTCAATTTGCTGACCCATGTTTGCTTTGTTTTGGCAGTAACGTGTGTGTTCTTGGGAACATAGGTGGAAGGCAGTGGAACCGCTGGGCGCGTTTGATTTGGGATTCTTGCCTGGAGCAGTCCGTTAGTTTTCTTTTAGGTCTGATTCTTATTGGAATGATGTAATAACGTAGTTTACATTTTAGTATAACATGAGAATACGATGTTGAGGACCTGTTATTCTTAGAATGTTATATTGATGATTTTTGATGGAAGATAGACTTGTATAAAGTAATAAAGAGAATTTTGGAGATTGAATTTGTGGTTAAGATTGTTTATGATGTGGGTTTTAGGTTTTGACATGTGTTGTATCCACCCCGTCATAGCCTGGGTTTTTAGATAATTGAACCAAGTGATGTTTGAGATATTTATATTTCAAATATTCATTTTATTTTAATTGTTTAGAAATTCGGGCTGTGATATTTTGGTATCAGAGCTTAGGTTAGCCTAGATAGTGAAGGTCTAGGTGATCCTCGGATTGTGGTGAATGGGTAGTAGGAGTGTTTCTTTGTGGTATTTGGTTTGGCTTGTTGTTTTGTGTGTACTTTTATAGTAGAATGTTGGGATATGATTAGGAAAAATAAAGTGCTAGTTGTTTTAACGGTTAGTTTCTTATGAAATTTATAATCAAAATTGTTCAGCATGTTATAGTGTTGTTTTCCTAACAGAGTTTTCGATTTTAAGTAAGTATTGGCTAAAGAAGAAATGGTTATTTTAAAATTTCATATTTGAGTAAATTGGAATTATCCAAGGAATAAAGAAACCCTTTTGATAAAGGTTGGATTTGAAATATTTGATATTGTCCAAGTTATGTATATCGTTGGTGTGTGATCCAATATACATAACATCTCTCTGTATGCATCGTTGGAGTTTGATCCAGTGTGTACATGTACATCGTTGGAGTGTGATCCAGTGTGCATACCACACATCGTTGGTGTTTGATCCTATGTGATGGTAGAGAGTTAGTATGCACCGTTGGTGTGTGAACCAGTGTATACTTGCATATCGTTGGTGTGTGAGCCAGTATGCATTCCTCACATTGCAGGTGTTTGATCCTATATGATGGTGGACATAGTGTAGGCCGTTGATAATATGAATCAGTCTATACGTTTTATATTTTTATTTTCGAACATGTGGTGTTTGTGAGACACTGAGAGAAATGTTGATATATGTGTAAACACTAAGGTGGTGGATGAAACATATGAGTTTTTAAACAAATAGTTTTGATAGGGAAGATCGTTAAAAAGGAAATTATAATATGTTTTTTTTTTAAACGCCTTGGATTAGTTGGGAAATACTAAGAGTGGAACTAACTGCCTCGGTGTGAGAGGAACTACATTGCCTTCTTAGTATGATTTAACTTGAATAATATGGGTTTTGCTAAATTGTGAAATAATGGGTTTATAAGTGTTAGCAATTGAAGAAATTAATTACGTTTATTCGTTTGAGTTGTGTATGCTAGCGTATATACGTATTTCTTGGGTTCAATACGTATATAGACACACTTTCAAAATATGTGTTATGCATATTAGTATGTCTATCTATATGATATTGTATATGTGTATTCCTTTTAAGGTGTGTATACTTGCGTATACACGTATGTCTCATTTTAATTGTTTGACGTACTGTTGTTTGGTTAATCTACACTCTACCTTGAATCTCGGGACGAGATCCTTTTAAGGTGTGTATATTATAACACCCCGTGTTTTTATTCTTTGTTTTCCTAATAATAATAATAATAAAGATAATAATGAAAATAGATAATAGATAAAACAGATATAGAATATCCAGCAGTTACGGACGGATAAAAGCCCGTAGGTAAATGGATAAGTGTTGTCCTTGTTTTTCGGGGAGTTTTCTCACGTAGAGTTTTTGGGAAAAAAAAACACAGCGAGGGTTTTAGAAAAAATGGGAGTTTTACCGAAGGAAGGAAAGGAAGGTTTTTCCTGGTAGCTGGTTGATAATCGGAGAGCGCTACAGGTGAGTAGTTATTTTTACTATTTCACTAAATCTACAGTTTTCCGTGTACGTATACAGACATTTTCTCTGTCTAAGGTTTCTGTCCGTTATTACTATTCAAATTCTTGTTTTTATTTGGCGTTTTGTTGTATTTGGTAAAAATCAGCTGGAGTGTTAAACTGTTGGAAACGGTTAGATATTAAACCTTGTTAGTTGATTGAATGAACCTGTCGAACTATACTACCTTGGGGGTGGACTGTTAAAGCTCTTAACAGGGATTAATGGAGGCGCGAGCTCATACTGTTTTCTGTAATTTATCTTGGTTGTTGTTTTTGTTGGGTTTGGTGTTGATGGAATGGTGATTAGGGAAGGGGCTGTAATGCCATCAAGATTAATTGGTGTGAAGATTGGTTGGAGAGGAGTGGGGCAGTTCCTGCTCTGCTGAAGCTCTGTAAAACTCATTAATGGCGGTCAGAGAAAATCGCCCTTTAGATTTGATTTAGTTGAACTGTTTGGTTGTGTTTTTGAATGTTGTGTTGGTTGTCGATTGAAGGGGTGTGGTTGATGTGGGGGCATCGACTTGAGCTTGAAACAAGCCATTAATGGCGGTCCGAATTGAACTAGATCTAGTTTTTGGGTAAATCTAGATTTAAGCATTTGGTTTTTAGGTGTTAATTAAAGTAGTGGGGTTTGTGTATAGGAGTCGAACCGACTTGATGAAATGGGAGATGGTGGTGGCCGGAAATTTGGAATTGGTGGGTGGTGGTGGAGGAGAACTGTTGAGAAGATGACGATTTGGGCTTGGGCACTGGTCAGAGTTTTCTTTGGGCCAAAACCCTTATTGTTTGGGCGAAATGTTTAAGTTATTTGGGCCAAGTTCTATTTCTTGTTGGGCCCGATTTTATGTTATTTGTGGACTAGTTTAAATTAAAGTTTTTGGGCCGGTTTTAGTTAAATTTTTGGACCGAACCACTTAACTATTTTGGGCCAGTTTCTAATATTGCTTGGGGCCAGTCCATAGGACTTAAAATAGATCTAATTGGGTCTTTAAATGTTTAGACTTTCGGGTTCTAAGGCTTGGGGTTTGGGCTCGACCAGTTGGGTCCGAATCATTACTTTAGTTATGTGCCTATGAGTCATGCACTTTGACCTTAGCCATGAACCACGGCTATGACCCTGAATCTGTTGAACTTGGAAACGACAGTTTGACTTCGACTATGATGGTCGACTTTGACTTTGACTAGGG
The DNA here is from genome assembly GCF_015680905.1 of Coptis chinensis. Taxonomy (NCBI): domain Eukaryota; kingdom Viridiplantae; phylum Streptophyta; class Magnoliopsida; order Ranunculales; family Ranunculaceae; genus Coptis; species Coptis chinensis. The sequence continues at coordinate 16,513,242 of NC_141456.1, read as the reverse complement.
TTGACTTTGAATACAGTTGACTGTTGACCAGGGTTGACATTGACCAGTTGACAAATTTGACCTTTTAACTCGGATTATGATTTGTGTTATTAGGATAGGTCTAGTGCTATAAGCGTGTTTGGCTTTGGGCTAAGACCTCTATATATACGTGTGTATGTGTATTAACTATATGTGATTTTGCAGTATTTTATGATATGCAACGTTATGACACTAAGACATCCATATAATTAATAACGCGTAAATCAAAAATACTTTTATCAAGATACTCATTCGTTTCTCTGAAATGATATATACAATAAAGTTCAATAATGCGTAAATAAATTTACCGCACTCTTTTAGAACTCTCCACGTCTCAAGTTTTAGAATTAAGTTTTATGACTGTTGATGTCATATGTTAGGTGGGCATTTATTGAATGTGCCATAAATGGCCCGTTAGCGTTATCTATGGGTATTCATTGAATGTGTCATGAATGACCAGATTGTAGTGGACTGCCCTAAAGAGGAACTAAGGTATTAAGCCTTTATGGGTTAGTTGTATTCCTTGAGTGTACGGGAATGTAGGATTGGGTATTCCTTGAATGTGGCAGAAATGACCCAGGGCATTCATTGAATGTGCCATGAATGGCCCGTTAGTGATATGATAGTTGTATTCCATTGAATGTGGCAGGAATGACCTAAGGTATATAGACACTAAATGGTGAGTGTATAAGAAAAGAAATTGATTAATTGATAAGTTGTATTGATTTGATTATGCGAGTGTATTTGGGCTTGCATTGGAATACCTATAGGATATCTACACATGTTATATAAAATTGCTAACTTTCTTTTTGGGAGGGTAGGACTTAATAATATTTTTTGTCTTGAGGGACGCCGGTCCTACCTTTTTATACAAATGGCGGACATCGGTAAGTGTAATTCAATTATTTAGATATTAAAAGGAGTTATTAGAATGAGTTAATAAAATGGAAGTTAATAAAATGGAAGTTTTGCTTGGGAAGAAACTATGCCGGTTGAGATGACGGAACTACCTGTCTTCCAAGCTGAGAATGATTAGGTTATGATAGATTTAAAGTGTTAGTTGGCTAAGTAAAGTTTGAAATGTTTATATGTATTTAGTCTACTCATACCAGCAAATTCAATTTGCTGACCCATGTTTGCTTTGTTTTGGCAACGTGGGTGTGTTCTTGGGAACATAGGTGGAAGGCAGTGGAACCGCGACGTTTGATTTGGGATTCTTGCCTGGAGCAGTCCGTTAGTTTTCTTTTAGGTCTGATTCTTATTGGAATGATGTAATAACGTAGTTTACATTTTAGTATAACATGAGAATACGATGTTGAGGACCTGTTATTCTTAGAATGTTATATTGATGATTTTTGATGGAAGATAGACTTGTATAAAGTAATAAAGAGAATTTTGGAGATTGAATTTGTGGTTAAGATTGTTTATGATGTGGGTTTTAGGTTTTGACATGTGTTGTATCCACCCCGTCATAGCCTGGGTTTTTAGACAATTGAACCAAGTGATGTTTGAGATATTTATATTTCAAATATTCATTTTATTTTAATTGTTTAGAAATTCGGGCTGTGACAACAATCCTTAGAAAAAGTTGAAAAGGAGAAGACAGAGTAGAAGATCAAAAAAGAAGAACCCAGAGAAAAAAGTATAGCTTTGGAGCTTTGTAAAAACTTTTTGAGGTTGGCACAAAAAATGAGGTAAATATTGTCTCGTCTTTGAATCACAAAAACAACGTAAAAGTTGTTGATAGTAGATCCATAAGTTGCTGGTTCATGATCCCACAATAGCTAAAGTCCGTTTTTATTTTTGCTGGGTTGAAATCCAACGGTCATTAATCGCTGGTACGTATCGCTAAGAGAATCTAACGGATAGATATGATTGTGCATGCCAAAATCAGAAGTACAAAAGGAGAGAGAGTGTGTTGCAGAGGAGAGAGAATGTTGTACAGAAGGGCAATTGGGTAAAAAAACCCGTTGAATTGGTCAAAATTGAAAGACATGGCCGGTTGGAGAACAATGTGTATTTATTATGGCTGATTCAGGAAATTACCCTTTGTTGTATTAGTTCTCGTGTTTGTACTTTCTGGATGTGCATGTTGAAATATATGTTGGTAAGAGTCATTGTTCTTTATGGATTATTACAATGGCTTTTTAGTTTTAACTACTGCGACAATATATGAAACAATATATGAAGACTGATATCAAGAGGTTGGGTTGCAGAGTACAATTAATTAAAAGAGATATTTTTGGAGACCCACATATTCTTCTTATTGTTTGAAGCTCAAGTACGTTGTTCAAATCAATGTAGTATAATTTCAGTTTATTACTAAAACAAATTGGGTTATTCAACAATCTTTTTTTTTATTGTTTTATTTTATTTTTCCTTTTTGTAGTTTAGTTAGTACAAGGAACGATGTATAAACTGAAGAGTCCGACCATGCGCTACTGCCTATGTTCCAACTTGTATCCCATCCAGGTCTTGCATACACATCTTATACTCTTCTAGCATGTTCAATTTTGTATTGGGGAGAATCTACTAAGTGAAGAAAATCTTAAGGGCTTGAAGTAGTCAGCCAATGAGCATGTCCTTGTCGTTGCAAAAAACCCGAGTTGCTTTTAGTTTCACGGCTCTGTTGACATTTTCAAATGTGCAGGCCAGACTATATATGATATGATTCTAACCTCTTTTTTCTATATATGCTCTACTCTATTGTTGTTCTTTAGAAAGAAGAGGAGCAAGCGAGCTTGGCCAAGGTCCAAGGAGCAACAACAAATTATCACTCTCTCAATCTATCATGCATCAGGTACTAATTAAACACGTATACAATTTTATTATATCAAATGTGTTTATGAAAGTGAGTATGGACTGTTTAATTAAATTTCATATATAGAAATTGATCTTTCAAAGGCTTGGACTTCTTGTGTGTGCTTGTGAGATGTGAAAGACAGAATTATACATACTGATTTAACTATTATCTAGGAAAACTAGTAGGAAAACATTATGATAATTAGGTGTATGATGTTGCTCATAGACTTCTTATGGGGAGTAGGGAAAATGCATGTATAGATTCAAGCTCAAAATTTGTTTGATGAAGTGAAACGCATGGACGCTTCAACAATATCTGCATTTCACAATGCGCTAATTGACGTGCTATGTCATTTTGGTCAGGTAAGCTACCTCTCTTGCATGTTCAAGCAATTGACTTAAAAGTGCACATAATACCATATGAGTTGATCTCCAACTCGGTTACAAAGTGTCCAACATTAAGGTCACTGTCTTATGACCAATAGCTAGGGTTTATACATTTAAGTGGATTGATTAGTTAGTTGCATACTGCATGCTGCCCATAAGTTGATCTTGGTAATGGTTGGAAACACTCTTTAGCACCTAGTTTTGCTACTGTAAGTGTTTAGCAATTCCATTTAGTGTTATCACTTTCGTCGAAGTAACGTTTTTTTCCTTGCAATTTTTTTAGTAGTGATTTGTATTTGTGGGTCTTTTTTGTTTTCAGCTCTCTGACAACCATGTGCTATATATAAATGTGGTAGTGTATATCTTGAACTACAATCCATTTGCATTGTAGGTATTTTCATTTATTTTTCCTTCCGTTGTGAGAACTAGGTCCCATTGCATTGTTTCTTTCATCCCATATATAAAATAACCTGCTTTTGGTCAGTAGCTTGAACTTTTGGTTACAAATTTACTAATAATGTATCTTTACTTAATTTGTTTCTTAGGTTTGACAACGATCAATCGATGGATAATACTTAATGTGTTGATGATGGAGTTGATTAGAATGATTTTTAGTTTAGTTGAATTGAATGTGCTATCAAATAAATGTATCTAGTATTTTTCAATGATGTTGGATAAAGAATAATAACTTGCTATTTTTTCTTGTTGAATAAATTGATGTAAGGAATAAGTATTTTCGAATGGTTTGAAAATATATGGGGTTGAAATTAGTGGATGTTCTAATTTTATTTTTGAGAATTTTATAGTTGTTTTATTGGTAAAATAAGTTTACAGGTTAGGAATTGAATTATAGGTTATTATGTAGTATTTTTGGCAGGAAAAATATAATATAAATAATATAATTTTTTTTATTTTTTTTAAGATGATGGTTTTAGAAGAACTGTCATAGTGTAAACTATTTGTTGACATATTTTTCTTCCGTAAAATGACGGTTCTATAGTAGTCAATGAGCATTTCTTGACGATTTTGACGTGAAGTGTTAGAAAATAGGGTTGAGCCAATTAGGATTTCCCGCAACTAGATGGGGAAATTAGGGTCTCCCCCTTGAGTACACACAAAAAAAAACACGGTCAACTTGGGTTAACCATGGTTGACCATGTTTTTTTTTGTGTGTACTCAGGGAGGAGACCCTAATTTCCCCATCTAGTTGCGGGAAATCCTAATTGGCTCATCTAGTAGGGGGGTAATACTAAAAAAACCTAGAAAATATTATGAATTTCTTGACGGTTCTAACAATAATATATGATGGTTACATAAGTATTATAATAAATTTATCTACTATAACGTTTTAAAGACTAATATATGTCATAATGGGAGGAACTTTTAAGACGCCCTTCTACGAACTGTCATAACTTTAATGACGATTTTGGTTGACTTTTTATGACACTCCAGTAATGACGGCTAGTTTTTCAATCAGAAAGTGTCATGATATGTATTTCATGACAGCTAAAAGTTGTCATAAAAAGCCCTGTTTTTTAGTAGTGTGTTAAATGATTTCTCATATGTACGACATTATGTAGTATTGTAACATTCATATTTGAATAACCTGAAAATACATATTTAACTAAACTAAATATGATTATGTGTATTAGGCTGTTTGTAATAAAAAAAAGAATTGACTGTGAAGATATGTCACGTGGTACGTGCACTTTCTCTCTCACACACACGTACAGGCACAAATATCCTTCACAAATATGAAATCCAATTCCAAGCATACAAAAGAAAAATGGTACAAAGAGAAACATCAACGAGAAGGAAAATACAAGCACATCAAATACATATATATCCAGTACAGTTGTGCGGCACTCTTAGCAAACACATATATGCTATACTTGATAACACTAGAACGGGCAAATTGCAACACCAAGTAATATATGCTCATTCCATGCCCCTCTCTCTAAGCATCTTAGTGCCTTGATACCTACCAAGCATTAGCAAAGTCCCCATTGGACTTGTACTCATTAGGTCAGATAATGCAGAGGCGTCCACTACTCTTACTCCTTCAACTCCAAATACCTTATGATCCTTATCGACTACAGATCCAACACGTACTGCATCCTCCGTGGATATGTAGATAAGACCTTTTATTCATCTTACAAAATTCTTTCAATCTCTCTTCACTAAAGATGCTGTTCGAGTCAACATCATTCCGTTGTTTTTTATCACCTGAAATGACGATATCAATCTTTTCACTGTAATTAGTCCCTAGAACGGAGTCCATAGACCGAGCAATCTTCTTCATCTCATGAACCATCTCAACACATCCATCCAAATCTTTTTCCTCTAAAAGATAGTTGAACTTCACTGATGGATTTTTTCTGGGATCAATACTGTTTAACTTTACGATTCCTTTAGACCTTGGATAAGCTAGTTTTCCCAGTATGGATCTTAGTTGTTTGTTCTTTTTTAAACGTCCACCACCATATTGAAATAAGAACTTGGAATTATTTGTAATTCCTATAACTTGAGATGGATCTCCATATGCCTGAGGTACATCTATTACATCTAACATAAATATTATACCAGGATGGTCTTTTACATCTTGACCCACTTGTGGTGCATTGACCATTGGTGTGATGTTGAACTGAACAAGGTGTTCACTGGGGCCAATTCCGCTTAACATGAGGATTTGTGGACTCCCCATTGTTCCTGCACACAACACTACATCACCCCATGATTCTCCATCGAACGAACAATTCAAATAGACCTCGTAGGAGATTTCTAAATCTTCATGACTCTTGATGAACCTGATGCCACAAGCCCTGGGCTTAGTTCCTTCACCTGCAAGTTTTATGTGTTAAGTAACAATTTAAGTTAAGCATGAATTGAGTGAACACAATCTAAAAGGATCTCTCCCAAATCCCAAAGGCAAAAACCACCTCATATAGATTAGGATCATGCTCAAAAGCATCATTAGAATAAAAAAATTTATATGAACAAACAACTTTGAACAAACTAACATGGCAATGCAACATTCATGTTACAATGAGAGTTGACAATGCAACATTCATGTTGCAGTAATATTTGATAGGGCAACATGGCTATTATTCTTAACAAACTGCTATGGCAGTGCAACATTCATGTTGCAGTGAGATTTGATAGTGCAACACCCATGTTTCAGAGGTAAATAGTGCAATTTGACAGTGCAACATTCATGTTGCAGTGAGATTTGATAGTGCAACATCTATGTTGCAGAGATAAACAGTGCAACATAGTAATGAGAGTTGACACTACAACATCCATGTGGCAATGGTAATTGACACTGCAACATGAATATTGCACTGCCACGTCAATTTGTTCACATAGTTTGTTCAAAATTGTTTGTTCATATAGAACAACTCTCATCAGAATACCCCTAAACTGTTATGCATGACGCCCGTGAGTTTTCTCTTTGATGCACTAAATTTTAATGTGTGCTAAGAACCACATCCCAAGAGCCGAAAGAAATTCTGCATACTTGCTAACTAAAAAAATCAATATGAACTGCAATACACATATTATGGTTATATTTCTTAAAATTTCAGCATAATAATGCTCAAAAGATGAGACACTGATACGGTTATATTCCATAGAAAGTCAAGAGAAGATTATAGTTAATCATAAAATCTCTTACTACTGAAAATTTCTATGCGGACCATCAGTTCTAGACGTTTGTGAGGACTGATGAATATCCTCACTTGGTTTTTTTCATTTACCTTGGGAGAAGATAATGTTTTTAACGGTCGCGTTCAAAAGAACTGTAAGACCCCTATTTTATATTTACATTATTTGCGTAACTATAATTAATATTTTCTGTATTTGACTGTATTTTCTTGTCAACGTGCGAGCATATGGAATACCAAATAGTTAAGGAAGGAATACTAAATAGAAATTTCGAATAATGTTAATATAGGAAACTAGCATTTGAATTTTTGAATATGGATAGTGTATCTTTCATTTTTGGAAAAGCTTTAAATAAAAAGGAAACAAGGTATTAACCTAAGTAACATATATATAATTCTTTTAATAGAAATAATATTTCCATAGTTAGGATATAAGATTATGTAGTAATTTGGAAGTTAAGGAGAATATAGGGTGTCTTAAGTAGGAACTTGTTTTTTTGGAAAAACCTCACACAACACACACAAGCCAACAATTGGAGAAGAACACGGATTTCGCGAGCTAATTTGGGATTGGATCTTTCATTATTTTCGTCGATATTTTTCACATTCTTTGTTAACACATAAAGTGAGTAGTTTATCTTTTTCGGTTTTCATTATATATAGACACAAGAATCGGACTTTAAAACCATGTTTTGTTCATCCTTCATTGTCCGCTCTTTTTTCTGCAAAGATTATTCTTATTGTGAGTGGTTATTCTTGATTGTTTCTCGTGATCTAGACACGCATTAATGCACCACATTTTGATTCTTGAAGAACCACCGTTCTATTACTTTTCATGCCGTTTTTGTTCTGAACAACCATGGATTTTTCCTGTACATGTTAGATACTATGAAGAGTTGTTAGTACTGCCTACACCATTAGGTGGTGGGGAAGGGAGGCGCGAGCCCCTAACCTCCTCTGTCAAAAAACGCCATTTCGGCCATTACTGCGTTACTGAGACAGTTTTGTTTGTGAATTTATTGGTGCGGGTTTGAGCTGTTTTTGGTAGGGAGGGTTGTTGGTTTGAGGTATGGTGGTGGTAGAGAGTTTGTGGGGGTTCGAAAACTCCCAAGAACAGTGATGGTGGTCGGATCTAACAAATTTTTGAAGTGTTTTCTAACTGAAAATCGGGGGTGCTTGGTGAAGCAAAGTGGTGGGGTTTTTCACCCACACCATTTTCGCTTAGATAGATTTGGGTGGTGTGTGAAGGTTTTTTTGGGGGTGGCTGGAAGGAGCGGCTGTTGCTGTGGAAGGGATGACCGAGTGAGCAATCCAGTGCTCCAGGTCGCTGTGTAGTTTTTGGACTTAGGACTAATTAGTTGGGCCGGACCCTATTAGTTCTGGTTGGGCCGGTTTGCAAGGTTTATGTGGGCTGGTCCTAAAATTTGAATTGGGTCGCATGGAATCTACTTAATTTTGAGATTTCCAATTGGGCCAGATCAGTTATGGACCTGGTTAACCCGGGTCAGTTTAGCCCAGTCGCCTAGGACCAGGGTTTGAACTTTTTAAATATGGATTTGGGTGAGGACCGGGTGGAATGACCACCGGTTAGGACCGTTGACTGTTGGGTTGACTGTTGACCTGTTGACTTTTTCCAAAAATGTTATAGATGGAATTTATGGACCCATCCGATGATAGGATGTGGGTGACTCTTGTATAAACTTGTTTGTCAGTATCTAATATAGATTTGACATTGATCTTGTGTAAATATTGGCACGTGAAGATAGAGAGATGTTACGGTGTATATATATACCCTTGAATAAACTACGTAACGAAAATCCTAGAACCTAGCTACCACAACTCATGTGATTTGGCCCTTCTGGCGTTTCAGTTAATCTGAATGGCCTTCGGGCGGCCCTTCTGGCGTAGCCGAATAGTGGCTTGATATATTCCGTTCGCAAAATAGAACGATGATGCGTAATATTTTATGCCGAATAGTGGCATTACTTACATAATTGCTTCCGTGTGAGGATTTACGGTGTCGCGGCATCATTTCGTGGTGGTTACGCACGGAGTGGTTCATTATGTAAGGGGAGGCATGTGGATGTACATGTTCGGCGTTGGGTAGCGATTGTGGTAGCCGGGGAAACTAGGTAAAACATAGAGACGACGTATTATTAGGGACACTTGATAAATGTTACTGATATGTTACTTTTCCCTTTGGTGTGGTTAGCAAGTTAAGTTTCAATTTATAATATGATTATCACAAATTGCTTTGCAGGAGAGTGGGTTAAACTAATTATTCTTGCAGAGAGGACCCACTCTGCGATAGAGCATGCATAAAGGTAAGTACTAGGATGCCATAAGTTATTTATTCATAGTTAGAAGCTAAGGTGCCTTTATGAAGGAACTAACTACCTTAAGCTAAGGCGCCTCGGTGAGGAACTACCTGCCATGTAAAGAATGAAATTTTATGTATGTCTAAATGGTTTTTCTAAGGCTACTCATACCAACATTATTTATAATGTTGACCCGATTTGCATGTTTGCTAATCGGGTGTGTTCTTATATGAACATAGTCGATCACTGGACGACAGGGGTTAGCCGATGTTCGAGAAGGTGGTGGGGCACTTTCGTGATTGATGTTAGCATTTATTTTCAATAAGATGTTGTTTCATTTTTCCTCAGAGATATAGTGGAATTTGTTGGGGACATATGTTTAATTTATTTTTTCCGAATTATTTAGTGAAGAAGTTTGTAACTTTTTCTGACCACCAGTATTCATAATGATGAGTGGATTGTTTTGAGTATTTTATTGTATTTGTTTTCCGCATGTATTATTATTCATTAAGGGTTATGATATAGATTGGGTTTTGAGGTTGGTGTCACATCTCGGATATCGAGGAGTCGGATATCATTTATATTATCTGATTTATCGAAATTCGGGGTGTGACAAGAACAGTAAGCCTCTTTGGATCTCCAGCCTCTAGCAGATGAGCAGAGCAATGTCTTATTTCATTCTCAGCAAATAAGGTACCTGTTATTTTTGTTCCTTCTACATGCTCTAAGCTGTAACCATTAAATGGTAAAATTCCAGCCCCAACAAATATATCTTTCGCATAACTTTGCTCTTTAGTCAGTTCTTTTGGTTCAAATATAACTTTAGATTCCACCCATTCATAAGCCTCCTTCACTAGTTTCCCATCCCATCCAGCTCTCTCTATGTACTCCTTATTACTCCTAGTGTAAACGCCGCCATTAATCGCGGTTGTTCCTCCCAACACTCTTCCTCTATAGTTAGCTACTCCCTCCTCTGATTCAAATTTTTGTATTATCGAAGTGAATTCATTGAGCTGTGGACGCAAAGACGAAAAGAAGTTCTTCTTTTCCATTATGAAGGGGTCCTCAAATGGTGATCCACCTCTTTCGACTAAAAGCTTGCGGTATCTTTTCGGACAATGTTGCGTGAGGGGGCAACCACTAGTGCCTCCACCCACAACAATATAGTCAAAATATTTAGACTGCACTTGTTGGACGTCAGAAATAATGTTGAGGACTCCATGACCTACAATGAAAATCGAATATTATGAACATTATACGAATCTAAACGAGCTTAAAAGGTTTCGAGATGAAACAAAAAGTCATTCAAACCTTGAGTCATTGTAGGGGATGACGAATATGAAGAGAAGACTCCGAGAAATTAGACAGTAATTTATTAATGTTTTTGACATATATATATATATATATATATATATGAAGAGTGAAGAATATGAGAAACGAGCTTGTTGTAATACTAGTCACAAACTCACAATGCCGTGCCTGATTATACAAAATAAAATTAGATATTAGTCCAAGTGAAGTTTATGTTGCTTTCATTAATTTACTAAAACGACATATCCATTTGGTAAACTGTCACACATAAAGAAATCATCTTAATCAAAATTGGTGGGTTTGTGTTTGGTTGCAAATAAGTTATTAGGACAGAGGTAGCCTTTTGAATGTGGCAGAGAAGGGTATTAGAGGTATTTCATACTATCATTAAGTGGGGGCCACGTTCTGCAGTGGAATAAATCTTCTATGCTACATTCAACCAGCTGTCTCTGTCCTAATTTTTAAGTAACATCCGATTCAGGCATTCTCCGTTATATAAATACACACTATCGCATAAGTGTGTATTATGGTTTCAAGTGTTACAACACATTAAGAATAGAGAATGGGTTAGAGAGAGAAATATGTTTCATTCGTTTGTGAGCATAAAGCTATGGATCAAGGTATATATTTTGATTTATATTATATTGTGATAATATTTGTGATTTTAAATCCTAAATAATAGTTATAAATGGTATCAGAGTATGGTTATGAATCACGTTTATTTTCCATTAAAATTATATTTAATCTACAGTAAACAAGTTGGTTATGTTTGTTGTAATTAGAGCATCATCAACACACTGCTAAAAACCATTTCTAATGTGACAAATAGAAATTTTTTTGGTAATTTCGTTCACCAATGCATTGCCAAACACCTGTTTCTATCTCAGCAATTGTCAAATTCTCGACCAAAATACTCAATAATTTTGCAGCCACTCGCACAGGACAACTTTAGTCGTCTACATGTTGGACGGGTTAAGTTTTGCCGTCCAAATTTTTTTTTATTTTTTTAATTAAAAAATTAAAACGACTTGATTTTGTACCATGGGGCCCAATATGTTGGTCGGGTCAAGTTTTGTCATCCAAAACTTTTTCAAATTTCTTTTAATAAAAAATTAAAATAACAAATTAAAACGACTAGATTTTCTTGGGCCCAACGGATATATTTAGATCCGTTGGACTTGTAGACTATATATATGCATTGGTGCCTCACTCAATTTTCACCAATTCACTCATCTTTCTTCTTTCATTCTTCAGCAAAATGTCTTCACAAAAGTCTAGAGGTAGAGGAAATAGGGGAGGTAGAAATAGCCAAAACCAAAGCCAATAAAATAGCCAACATACCCATGTTTAAGGCCGTTTAAAAATTTTCACAGTTGTAGAAGATGAAAATTTATATCATAGTTGGATTTTTATTTCAGAAGATGCAATTGTTGGAATGAGGCAAAATAGATTTGTTTTTTTTTTTTTTTGAGAAAATTGCTCAAGAACTGAACAAGCGTATGAGCCAGCTTGGTTATGTAGGCCAACCACGAACTGGTGGATCAGTTCAAGCTCATTTTCACCAAATCCAACATGCGGTAAGTTTATTTTAAAGTTATTATAATCAACAATCGAGAGTGAATGCTAGTGGTACTAATGCGGATGATACAATATCACGAGCTTGTACTATTTATTTAACTGTTGTAAATTAACCATTTAAATTTGAGCGTTATTATTGGGTTTTAATTTTAAGTCTAAAATGGAATCACTGCTATCAAGCTAGAAGTGATATTGGTTCAAAAAAATAGAAAACCACTTCTAGTAATGATGTTAGTGGTGGTGTCAGTTGTGGATCAACCGCTAAAAATATTGGAATAGCCAATATTTCATTAGATGAAGAAAGTCAACTATTAAGTGAAGTGCCCGCATAAGAAAAATGCTCAAAAGAAAGGAAGTTTAAGAAAAGAGATGTTGATGAAGTTGCACACCAAATGACACAAATTCTAGAGGAAATCAAAGACAATCAACTTTCAATTGCAAAATATCTGCAAGAACAAACAGACCTAAAACAACAAATGTTCCTCTCAATGAAAAAGGATAAAGAAGATGAAAGATTGAGACTTGAAGCACAGAAAGAACAAGATATCATGATGTTTGATCTAAGCAAGTTTAGTGGTATTCAACTTACATTTTGGGAAGCTAAACAACAATCTATCTATCGCAAGTGGGTTGAACAAGAACAATGTATTCATGCTGCTCCTCCTGTTCCTCATATATTATCCAAAATTCCAACCTCTCCTAGCCCATACATTCCAACCCCGCCTAGTCCATACACTCCAATCCCTCATACTTCATACATTCCAACTCCTCCTAGTCCATACATTCCAACTCATACTTCTTAACAGTTTGGGTTGTTTTTTTCTTCTTATGGGTCAACAAACAATGTTAGTCAGTCTCATGGTAGGTGAACACGCTATCCCAATCCATTTATGAGGGATGAAATGAAGAATATGAAGCTGATGATTTTTAGTTGTAACGTTTTTAATTTGAAGTAAGTTGTAACATTTTTAATTTGAAGTTGTAACGTTTTTAATTTGAAATTGTATTGATTTTAATTTAATTTAATTTAAATAATGCGCAAATTTCTACCAAATTAACAACAATCGTATTCAACTTAACAAATCACAATCTTATTTAAACAAAACAAACTTAATAAAAATACAATTAAAAAACACACTTAATAGAAAATACAGTTAAGACAAATCAAACTTAAACAAACTTATTAGTTGTTCATTTAGTTGTGGCGTGCATTATAACGTGCCCAATAATGTTCAACCAGATCATTCTTCAATTGTTCATTAATAGCTCCACAATGAATACTTAATTTCCTGGTTACCATGTTTTGCACAAGCTCATGTTCATTACTCTGCATCTCAACTTCATGTCGCAATCATTCATCTGAAGGTGGTTCCCACGTTGGAAGTTGTTCATAACGTTCATTCTTAACAATCATGTTGTGAAGTATAATACATGTCTTTATTATACGAGATAGACGAGCATGCTTGCTAACAATTGCAAATCTAGCCTGTAAAACACCAAAACTGCATTCCACATCTTTATGAGCTGATTCTTGCGCTTTTGCAAAGTTAATATCCATGGGACTAGCAGGAGATGAGATTGTTTGAATCAGTGTAGCCCATGGTCGATATGTAAGGATTGTTATTAACTTGATAAACACAAGTTGGAGTTGTTCCTCTGACTAAATTATCAAATGAATAAGAATTATCTAACACATTAAGATCATATCATTACGCCATTTCAAAGTATGCGTGCCAAAACCATAGCTCCTGGGTCTACAACTGCTTCCAAAATCACAGTTGTTTTTTTTAATATGGCTCAAATGAGTTTCATGCCACGCAGTTGGACAATTTTTCCATACCCAATGCATACAATCTAAACTACCCAACATACCTGGCCAACCATGTTCTTCACCTACTGCAAGCAAGCGTGTTACATCTTCTTTCATTAGACTTCTCAGGTACTGTTCTTCAAAACAGTTGACAACTGTATTGTAGAAATGATGAAGTGATTCTCGAGTCGTACTCTCATCAAGTTTTATCTAGTGATCTATTGAATCAGCTGGACAACCATAGACAAGCATCTGTATTGCAGTTGTCATCTTCACCAAACCCGAAACCCCAGGCAAACCAAGAGCATCATAAGAAGGCTTAAAATATGGATCAAAATTAGTTACAACTTCCAATATATGGTTAAAAAGTGGTCTTCTTATACAAAACTTACGACGAAACTTACCTGCTTAATAATTTGTTCTAGCAACAAAATAATCAGCCACCAACCGTTCATGCACACCAACACGATCGTAGTTAGTGTATTCTCTACCATCACCAGATCCACCCCATTTTGGTTTAGATAAAGCGTTGAAAGCCGGAATTATTGACGTAACTACAACAACATCACTTTGTATTTGGTGAACGATTGCGACAGTTTCATCATAATCGTTGAAAATCAGTTCACTTGCTCTTTCACACCAATTGTGACTATTACTACTATAACCTATGACAAAATATAAAAAAAATATATATATAACTACAAACTTAAACTGATGAGAGGAGATGAAGAAAGCATATGGATGTTTCCTGTAATATAAAGTACAAAATGGAGGGAAATGATGGGCACCAAAATGAATTGGCGTCAAGGAAATATAGGGAATAATGGATGGGACAAGTTTTGCCGTCCGAGATAGAAACCAACAATTTTGCAAAAATGCGTTGGTACATAACACGTTTATAACAATTGTGACTGATGAAAAAAACTTATGTGTCACAATTTTTTTTAGCAGCGCGTTAATGATGTTATTATGTTATGTTGTTATTATTTCTCTTTCATGAAATCACATACTGTCACCCAGTGTAGTAAAGGCGTTAAAGCGCACCTAAGGCGCAACACCCTCTTGTGCCCTAAAAGCTGAAAGTGTATGGCCCTTTGATTAAAGTGAGGCGCGTAGTAATAAAAAAATAGATATATCAAATAAAAAATAAAATAAATATTAAATATGACATGAATTATCACTGATTTGCTTAGCCAAATTTTAAAATTAATTTTATGTGATTGTAAACATAAAACCATTGTAGTTATTTAAAAGAAAAATCTTAAGCAATAAGTAAAGAGCAAAATAAAACTCGTATCTCTCAATACAATCTAGCTCAACTTCAATAAACTAAAATAATAAACTGATCGAATTGAGCCAAATGAGTTTTTCATAAAATAGAACACATGATTCAATTTTAGAATCCCGTAAAACTTCATTTAAAATTTAATCCATCTTTATGTCTTCTCTCAATCCATACAACTTAACAAAAACTAGTCAAAATTAAGTTTAAAGTGTACTTCACAATGAAACTTACTAAATTTGTACAATTTCTTATATCATACAACAATTGGATCGAGTGTAAATGTGTCACATATAGCAAAAATTGTAAAAAAACCGAAAAAACTGTAAAAGTTGATAAGGTCTGCGCCTTGTGCGCCTCGACAAAAAGCGCAAAAAACGCACGCCTTATATTACCTCTCGCGCCTTGGTCAAGGCGAGGCACTAAAAGCGCTTAGCTTTTAAAGCGTACGCTTAAAGCTAGCGCTTTGACTACACTGTTGTCACCGGGATTTAAGAAGACCTTACTTTAGTTTGGTTATTATTGATGTCTATTACGTATTTTTTGAACCAATAAGAGAAACCCATGTTTAATGTGTGGTTACTGAAAGTAGACTTTTTGTCCGTAATTAAACATGCTTGAGTCAATTAGCGCAAGTTTTACTCTTTAAAACCTTGTACATATATTGTATAACTACGTTTCTTTTAAAGTTAGTTAATCCTCTTAACTTCATCAAGTTGATTGGCTTTATATTATGATGATTAAATGTTAAGAAAACTAGTGTATACCTGTATTGAAACTTGATATTCAATCTGTCATTTTGCCGGATTCCGACGAGTTAGTGGTGGATGGTGCTATATGGGTTCTGATTAATGTATTGGGGTTTAATCTATTTGGTGATGATGGAGTTTTTAATCACTGTTTAAGGGTATTTTAATCACGCCAAGCATAAATAGTATTCTTGTGTATCCTGTTGTCACATCCCGATTTTCTAAACAATTAAAAAAAATGAATATTTGAAATATAAATATCTCAAACATCACTTGGTTCAATTGTCTAGAAACTCAGGCTATGACGGGGTGGATACTACACATGTCAAAACCCGAAAACCCACATTACAACTGGATCAACTTAACAACAATAGTCTCCAAATTCCTCAACTATCAATTTATTAAAAACTTTCTTCCATCCCAATACAAACATAAACAACTTTAAGAATAACAATTTCCAACATCGTATTCTCACGTCATATAAAAATGTAACCTACGTTATTACATCCTCCCAAAAGATCAGACCTAATAAACTAAACTCCCAGACTGCTCCAGGCACGAATCCCAATCACACGCCGCGGTTCCACTGCCTTCCACCTATGTTCCCAAGAACACACCCACGTTGCCAAAATAAAGCAAACATGGGTCAGCAAAATGGAATTTGCTGGTATGAGTAGACTAACCACATATAAACATTTCAAACTTTACTTATCCAACTAACACTTTAAATCTATCATAACCTAATCATTCTCAGCTTGAAAGACAAGTAGTTCCGTCATCTCAAACGGCATAGTTTCTTCCCAAGCAAAACTTCCATTTTTATTAACCTCCATTTTATTAACTCATTCTAGTAACTCCCTTTTAATATCTAAATAATTGAATTACACTTACCGATATCTGCCGCTGTATAAGGGTAGGACCGCGTCCCTGCACAAAATATTATTAAGTCCTACCCTCCTGCAAAAGAAAGTTAGAACTTGTATATATAACATATGTAAATATCCTATATGCATTCAAAAGTAAGCCCAACACACTTGCATCATCAAATAAATTTCTCTTATCACTTAATCAATTACTTTTCTTATGCACCCACCCTTTAGTACCTACTCCACGATTTGCACTCCACACATTTGCCAAATCACACATTCCTGTGTGCCTCTCTCCCACCGAATACCACAATATCATAGCCATCTTTGGGCTTTCATACACATATTTCACAGCCTCTTTGGGCACAAAAACTCAAGTCATTCATGGCACATTCAATGAATACCTTAGGTCATTCCCGCCACATTCAAGGAATACCTATCATATCACTAACGGGCCATTCATGGCACATTCAATGAATGCCCTGGGTCATTCCTGCCACATTCAAGGAATACCCAATCCTACATTCCCGTACACTCAAGGAATACAACTAACCCGCAAGGCGAATACCTTAGTTCCTCTTTAGGGCAGTCCAAACCATCTGGTCATTCATGGCACATTCAATGAATACCCGGGTCATTCATGGCACATTCAATGAATACCCTTATATAACACTAACGGGCCATTTATGGCACATTCAATAAATGCCCACCTAACATATGACATCATCAGTCATAAAACTCAGTTCCAAAACTTGAGGCGTGGAGAGTTCTAAAAGGGTGCGGTAAGTTTTGTTTACGCATTATTGTATTTTATTGAATAGATTATTTCAGAGAACGTAGGAATATCTTGATTCAATAAATTTTGGTTTACGCGTTATTAATTTCATGAATGTATAAGTGTCATAACGTTGTGTAGCGTAAAAGACTGAAAAATCACAAAGCAGTAAATACACGTACACAAGTATATTTATAAAAGTCTTAGCCTAAAATCAAACACGTTAATAGTCCTAGACTTATCCTATTAGACCGAATTGTAATTTTAGGAAAAAGTCAAATTTTCGGGTCAACTGGTCAAAGTCAACCCTGGTCAAAGTCAACAGTCAACTCTGGTCAAAGTCAACAGTCAACTCTGGTCAACCCGGCCTAAACTCCAAAAACCCAAAAGCCCAAATCCTAAGGCCCATAGTCTAACTTAAGCCCAAAAACTAAAAATCCAACAGTTAAAACATAAGCCCATCACGATTTGGCCCAAGCCCAAATCGTGAAACACTGTTCATCTCCTTCCCTCATTCAACTTCTACAGCCACCACCGACCACCACACAGCCACCACCGGCCACCCCTAATTAAAACAAACCCAGCGGTTTGGTTCAGGGAGAAAAACCCTAGCTATCCATATCAACAAATCATGATTCTGTTATACTGCCAAAATTCGACCGACGCCATTAAAGCTCTCTTTTCAAGCTTCAATTGTCAAATTTCCAACACCCAATCCACCACCAACAATCCCCCTCAACCCAACAACCTAACCTCACAACAAAATCTAAACAAAACGCATCCAAACAAAACCAACCCAAAAACAATCAGCGGGGCTAGGTTTGGTCACCATTGAAGCTCTTCCGGAGCTTCAACAGCACACCCAATCCTCATCCCAACAGCACCCTATTCATCCTCAACAATCCCTCTCAACCCAACAACAGTTTAACAGTTCCACACATATACAAAGACAACTTAAAAGAGTTCAGAAAACATGGATACAGGACCGACTTCAATGAAAACAAGAAAAGGGCGTTTTGGGTGGGTTCAAGGTTTTGACAACCTCCGAACCCACAACTCTCCATCCAGCCAATTCCTGAATACGTAAATCGTCCAATCTGTTCATAGCCAAGAAAAACTAACTAGCAAGATGTAGAAAAAAAAAAAATTATGTAGAATAACATGTTTATCAATTCGACAGAAAAACTACAATCGAAGAATATGCAGAACAAAAATACTGAGGGGAAACCTAGGTTTTTCCTCGTACCCATAAAACTGTAAATCTCAAGGTGAGGTGAAATAGAAATAAAAATATGACTACTCACCTTAACTAACAGCTCGACGAATTTTCCTAGCCCGAATCGTCGTGCTCCACCTCTCCAGCAAACCAGCTTCTTTCTCTGCCTCCATTTTTTTATATTTTATTATCTTCCAAACCCTATTCTCTAGAACAATGTGTTTATATACTTGGGTCCGAAACCCAAGCCCAACACCGACTCGGGCCCAAAACCAAGCCCACGTATCCCAAGTCCAATCCGACGAATTTTTAAAATAAACAATTAAATTAATTAATTAAATAGAAAAAATACGTATAAAAAAAACACGGGGTGTTATACCTGTAGTAACAGAGTCTGTTTTGCTCAATTATAATCCACGGATCACTTAATTTTTGAGTAATCATCATTCCATTGCAGTTGAAACTATTTTCGTCAACATCTATGCTATCCATGTGGTTTACCTACATTATTTGATCGAATTTTAGTCACAATTAATATAAAATTTGATTCCTATATAACAGAAAATATGAATATGATATTGAACTATCTTTTTCTTATTATTCAAATTAGGTTTTTAACCTTATTAGCTTGTAAAACATGCACTATTATTTCTATTGCTAAGAACAAATACAGCGAATAAATACCATGGTAGATTATGAAATTACCTCGTAGATGATCTTATCTCTTATTAATAATCTGCAAAAGAAAATAAAAATTGTGTAAGTTTTAAAAAAAATAAATCACTACGATACTTATGATAAGCCTGTATAAATGCATAACAATAGTAAATAGGAAAACAGAAAGCCTCACCCCTGATAAGCATCTGGCTATGTGGGTGTAAAGCTGTGATGCATCCCTGTATTGGGCGAAGTACTCAATGTCAAAGCAACCCATCGTCATCGTCATGTTGCCTCATGCATGTACTGAAGTACGCTATAGTGACACCACCCCATGTGCCCATGAAGCCTCCCATGGTGAACCCACAATATATGTGCCAAAACATCCTTTATTGAAGTTTTGTCCACTACCTCTAGTATTTTTACATCACTTTAAATAGTGAAGCCGTCGAACGTGGGCAAGCTTTAGGTGTATCCTCTAGTGTACCCAATCTTCTGACAATACTCATCCTATTGCATCTGACATTCATTTATGAAATTTTCATCCTTGCTTCTTAGTTCGCTAACCTTATCAACCTACAACATATGTTGTGTATGTTTAGGCTTATTAGAGAACCAATATAGATAGTTCTAAAAAGAGATGGCTAGTCTACCTATTCATAATTTCTAGAGATGCCTAGGACCAAGTTACATACTTCACATGTTGTGTTGTCTTCTGGAATAATCTAAAATCTTGGACCGGACTATGTTAGTTTAAGGGATCCCTAGAGTAATCATAGTGCAACACTGACTCTATTATCTAAGACACCTCCAATAGTTAAGCCGTTGAACGTGGGCAAAAGTTCCTATTTTAGGCCACCACCTACACCGACTGTGGCGACTAAGTCTCCTTTATTAGTAAAGCTACCTTAGAAGTATCTTAGTTTATTAGGTCTTAGCTTTCGTAGATATGGTAGTTAATAACTAAAAAGTTGTTGCATTAATCATTTTTCTGGTTTCAACTTTAAAATTTGCTCGTATGTTAGTTTGGGTTTTTAGGTTTCTAATTAGTGTACACGTTAATGTCTTATGTTTAATAGGGTAGTATTCCCTTATTGATATCCAATCATAGTGCAACACTGCCACTTTTCCACTCTTCCGGAGGTTATGGTCAATAGTCAGTATAGAGTAGTAGAAGACCTTAACTCTCCTTCATGCCCTGTGTAGAAGGAAATAATGATTTAATTAACAATTTTGTTGCAAGATCTTATTTTATCTGTTAACTTAAAGACTTTGTAACACTATTTTGTTGATCCAAGTTTGTAGTTTCGTAAACTAATGATTTGGTTGACTTGAAAACAGAGTATAATATAGGATATAAAGAGTTGTACAGCAAGTAGGGGTAATCTTATTTTGTTTCAAGTTCAATCATATGCATTTGAGGTTTCATAATTTTTAAGCATTTTTTTATTGCTCTAATTAAAAGTTACTGCTGATTTCAGTAGCAGGGACATTGTTTCGTGTCATAGAAAGCACTAAATATGTTAGCAGTGTTATAGAAAATCAAGTTCGGAGATTTTATATCAGCTCCCATCTAATCTGATGATATGAGCCTTAAGGAAGTTGAGCTACAGACTACATATTAAGGAAGTTAATCTGATGATGATGATGAAAGTGTAGCAGCTTATCAGGCAGCACGTATAAGGACAGTGGTTTACCAATTTGTCTCGTGTGTCAAGAGTATTCAGAGCCTGACAGAAAGGAGAGGCTGCATTAGGATATCTAGATATATTCCCTCCACTGCAGGAACTACCAAAAACTGATGTAGATAGGAGATATAATTCAAAGGATACCCCGAAGTTTGCCAAAAGGGACACAATTCATGCAAGGACTTCTTTGCATAAAGCTGGGGTAATTGAGTTTGTTAACACTGAAGGGGAGGCATTTAGGTTCATTTGAATTTTCCAATACTATCTTCATTCTAGTCCAATGTGGAATAGTCATATATGCAAACCATCAACTCATATCTCCATCAAGAGTTTATTTATTTGTTTATTTATATTTATTTAAGATAATATTTCCCATGTGAAACCACCCTCGTTTCAGGTACCTGAGAGTTTAGATAGGAATGCTCGAAGATACCATGAATGCTAAATCACATGATTAGGAATTGTATGTAAAGTGTGATAATCTATACTCTAGACACTACAAAAATACAAAGTGAGTTTAGGTCATCAACACTCTGTGGTCAAAATACTCGCTGCTCAAGATACTCTGGTATCAGTTTTATCATGTGACTTACTTAATTGGTGACATCGTGATACCTGGCGTTGATTTTTATTTGTTCAATTGGCAAGCTATCTTCAAGTATGTGTATCTTAGGCACAGTACATCAGCGGCGTCACACACACACACTCGCGACCGCATGTACAAACTCAGAATTGGGAGCATGGTTAACTTTCTCACTGGCGTCATGTTCTAGGCATGTGGCCTCTTATATGGACACTTAAGTTTCGTTTTCTTTCTTTCCTTATCGTCGTCATTATTGTCATCATAAGTGTTATTTATATTATTGTTGCATATGTTGTTTTATTACACTTTGGTTTCCCAACACTTTTTATATTATATTCTGTGACTGTACTTAAACAGGATAACAGTTTTAGTCGTATGCATCCAAGTGAACTTGCAGCTTCAGCCATGGGGCATAGCTTTGTGGGGTATATGGATTATCAGGGAAAAGGCTTGAGACCTCACTTCCCGGTTGAGCGAAAATGGGCTCTTGGACTTCAGGTTAATTTTTATGTTATATTTCTTATCCTTGCATGAAAAACATATATTGTTTCTTGGGTCTGTTTCGTCGATATTAACGGAGTAGGTGCGGAATTCTGAATTCTTTGCTAAGTGAAATCTACTTTACCACCGCTGTCATTGAAATATTGTAACGCAATAACACAAAGCACCAGATGATACTTGCAGATGTATTTCACTGGAGAAAAATCTGGACTTATTACTGATCCAAGTAATCATGTTGGTCACCTCAATTTATTTGCATGTCACTATATGTCTTATTATACATACTCTAACAAACTTAAGAGCACTGATAGAAATCAGGACATAGAAACAAAAAAATTGGGTGTTTGGAAGCATCAAGTGTTTAGAATCATCACATTCAGTTCCAAAATGGTCTTCTCACTACATTGTTTAATGAGTACACAATCCAAACATTAATGTACTTAATAAAGTTTGCATGTTAAAAAGAATTTCAAACATTAAGAAGAATAATTAAGAATAGATAAGATTCCATACAATAATTTTTAGAATAGTTTACTGTTCCCTACTGTCCCTAGTACTACATGGCTTATAAAAAGGGATTATTAGCAAAGCACTTAGGAGATAATCAATTACACTGAAGTAAGGAGGATTTGAATCTCGTGGTCGTTTTATGGCCATATCTTGTCTCTATTTGTTTTCCCTATATTCCATTGAAAGGAGATTTTCCTATTAAACAATGTAAAAAAAATAAAATCAGTGTCTAAAATATAAAAAATATAATAATCATTTGTTTTAATAAAATACCTTTGAGTGTAATAATCTTCAGATTGAATTGAAAACTTCTTTATAGACAATGTTCTGTGTATGTCCTTCAGGCTCATCCCCATTCCTTCTGATTAAAAACTTCAGTCCCTCTCGTGAGCTTATTCTTGAAACTGCAACATATAACTGGCCATGAGTGAAAACTGGCGTTGGCAAATATATTCCAACTTTTTCGAATGTTTGTCCCTGAATTTTGTTTATGGTCATAGCGAAACAAACTTTAACAGGGAATTGCTTCCTTCTGAATTCAAATGGCCATTTCGTATCGCTTGGGGACAAAACTGTTCTTGGAATAAAAACTAGATCTCCTACTCTGTTCCCTGTAATAATATCCGCATATATCACTTTGGAAGCCAATTTTGTGACAATCATCCTAGTCCCATTGCACAGTCCTCGACTCTGATTAATGTTTCTCATTAACATGATCGGAATACCAACTTTTAAATCCAGTTTGTGGTTCGGTATGCCTGAAAATTCTAGAGTGTTTAAGAATTTTGTCGGGTATAAAACATCTTGTTTAGCACTTTTACCTTGAATTGGACTTAGTGAGTCTGCACTTAAGTATCTCTTTAGTTCTGTTGGGAGTTCTGAAATTATTGTGGAGTTAATTTCATCAACTGTTTCTTTCCTTAGGGCTAGAATGCTTCTTTCTTTAAGATACTGAATATCTGTATATTTGTTGACCAAATCCGGATATATGCATGACACAATATCTTCTACTGGATTATCACTATCTGGAATAAGCAGGTCTTCGGGAATTTTGATCCAAGTTGATTCCACCTCGTCACTCATTCTAGAAGTAGGAAGATTTCCGTCTCCAAGGTCTAAAACCCATTTGCTAAACTCTTCAATAGACTTTGTTGTAGCTGATTCTATATTTCCATTCTTGATCGAGATGTTCTCGGTTAAGTGAAAGACTTTGCAGTTTTTCCATAATTTTGACTTGTTGATAGAAGCATCAACAACATTAGTTCTTGTGCCTCTTGGAATGACCGGTAATATATCGGTGCTCAAATCTCCTCCCATTAGGAATGTTTTACCACCAAATTCTTTGCCTTGTGATTTAAAAAGTCCTCCGATTAATGCGGTTTATTGCCTCAAATCCATAATGCGTGAGTCATTGGTGCTTCGTCCCACACTATTAGATCAGCCCGTTTGATAAGGTTGTGTAATAATGTCCCCTTGAGAGATGTCACAATTGGTGTTTTCATCGGTCGGAATAACAATTTTAAACCTAGAGTGAGCAGTCCTTCCACGGAAGTAGGGCTGCCAGACTATCCTGCATTTTACGAACTGCAAAAAACAATCTTTCCTTCGGACCGAAGTTTAGATATAATTGTTTTGAAAGATATGTTTTGCCAGTTCCTCCGCATCCGTACACGAAAAAAACACCTCCTGATTGAGATTGAACTGCATCATTAACAGAGTTGAATACCTCACGTTGATTAGCGTTCATTCCATTGTTAAGAATCTCATATTCTTTTCGCGAACTCATTGCAGTTGTAGTCTAATTCTTCAACAATCAATCTGTTATCTGTGGAGATCCTTGAAGACATATTAAATTTCGGGAAATCAGGAATGTTTGTGAGAGATAATCCTTTTTCAGCCATAATCTGTTCAATCTCACAGAGAGTCTCATTTCTAATCTGTTCTTCAGTGAGTTGGAGATTCTCATTATTGTTCTTCTTTCTATATCGAAACAAAATATCTTCTCCGAGGTGCTTTTGATGTTTCTCCCAAAGTTTTTCAGGATATGTCACCCCACAAAACAAAATCAATGTGACGAACAATTGTCTTAAAGATTTTGGAACTTGCCAATGACTTGCTTCCTCCATAGCGTCATCCCATTCGCTGTCGTCCTCAAGTAATCCATGTGCCTTGATATAAAAATGAAAAATTAGAATAATAATGTAACAATATGAATTGCATTTTAATAGTAAACCATTTTTTTGTTTCAATATCTTTTTCTGATGAAATTTTTTTACATCTAAATGAATTCTCGATAAGGAGGATACATATATATATTACTTCACAACCAACCATGTACTTTGACTATGTAGGTGTACATTACCAAGTAACGTGTAAACTCTCCCCTTATCTTAATTTCAGTAATACATTCAGCAGAGTCCTTGATTTTCAGCATATATTTCAGTAAGGGCCATCAGACCAGAAATGATGTAGAATTGAAGCGACTTGAGAAAACCCACTAAAAGACAGTTGCGAGGATTGGGGCATCAGCAGGGAAGATGTAAACAGCTCTGGTTTAGCTGACTATTCAGGGCAGTTTGAACTTCTAAATATTTTAGGCAAGAAAACAATATAAAAAAAAAGTTAATATGGAATATGTAATAAAATATACTTGACATGCTGCTCTGAAAGTTGGATAAACTTTTCCATTAACAGTTTTAATATCTTCATAAGACAAAGGACCTTTGACGATATTCAAAGAACACCGAGATAAAATCTCTCTCCTGAAGTAGGATGTGCGTAGTAGACACGTCCAATTTTCTTCCCATTTTTTCTTGGCTTCCACTTCCTTTCCTTCTTATCCCATACGAATTTAATAGGAAAATTGACATACGTAAGACCCCTAGCTAATTCTGGATACTCAACATTTGCTTTAAACCACTCTGTGAACTTGGTTTTTGATGAAGATTTCCTATTTACTACATCTCTTGCATCATCTCTCTCACTATAATAAACCAAATGCTCACCATCAAGATGGAATGGTAATCTTTCAACGCCTGGTCTTCTGTACAGAATATCAAATTTCAATAGTCTCCAAACCGCTTCAGAAGCAGATAAGAATCGGTAGTCTAAGAAATTTGCAACTTCGTCAACGTCCTTTACTATTTGATGAGTACTATCTTTTATGCAGAACCATGTTTTCAACAATAATTGCAGTAGCCCTGTCCCTTCCCTTGTTAATGTATTTGAAAAGGTATTTGATTGATCTTCCCTTGTTGCAGTGTTCCACATTAATATGAGCTTGGTACTTAACTATCAAATCAACATTGTGTGGAACAACCCATCTGTTATCAACTTCTATATTCTTTTCCATTCCCTTTCGATTGTTATTTCGCCTCCTATAAACTGTGAAGTCATTGTCGTCAATAGTTGTTTCTTCACTAAACGGTCTTGGATAGAACTTAGTACACTTTTTCTCATTCATGCAAGGGGAATCTAAGTTTTCTATTCCACATGGCCCATGTATCATGAATTCTAGCACTGAATCATAGGCAATTTTGTCTCCAATTGGGTCAGGTAACTCTGCTGATATGAGCTTGTTGATTAGTGAAGGAGTAGTAGGCTTCGAAGCGTTGTCCAGAAAAAGTAAAATGTGAGCGTGTGGTAAACCTCTCTTTTGGAATTCAATAGTGTATAATGCTGCAAAACATTAACAAAACCTGTATTTATTAATATTTTCATAAAATATTATGAATTTTTAAATTATTTAAAACAGTATAGTATATAGGTTACCTGCCCAAGCCTTCCTAAATTTCTTGCGCTTTTGTAAATCAGTCATCAGTTCGTGCAATTACATCTCAAAACTCTTGCAACACAATCGAGAAAGTCTTACGGTTTATAACCGGGGAGCTATCATGTCAATACATCTCTGGATTTTTGGCCATTTAGGGTTACATGTAAAAGTAATGAAGAGATCTGGGGAACCTGTGTGCCTGCATATTGCAATGACATCTTGATAGTTCGTACCATGTAATGCAGACCACCTCGTGAAAGATGAAGGAAGAACTAACCGTTTGCCTACTGATGCCGGGCCTCGTGTCACCAAAGAACAACCGTGATCATCTACTAATTCTTGATACAATTCTGCCCGAATCGTTTGTTGATTATTTCGAACCCAATCCATTCTATTTTGTTCAACAGCTGTATAAGCATCTACACAAAGTTGTTGTCTCAATTTTTTCCCACGAACTATAGTCTGGCCTTCATTGCGTAAATTGTAATCTAAAAGCATAGTATTCTCTCATGCTAATATTTTTTCTTTTTCCAACTATTACATTGTTTCTATATGGAATGTCAAGTCTATATCCATCTTCAGCATGGGGGAACAAAAGTGGATACTTGATAAAACATAAAATGAATAGTTTACCTACGAAATGAACAATGAAACTCAAAACGTAAGTAAACTAAAACTATTTACGTGTCTATTTTATCAAAGTTTCAACTCTCGAATCTATCGAAATAGAGTGGAGTAACAAATTCGTTCCACTCCTAGTGCTCTAGCATGGATTGTTTTCTAATCTAATTAGTCGGTCTTAAGTCAATGAGAGCTTTACGAAGGTGATATACTACGATACTTACTAAAAAGAGTCTACGTTAAATTTAACTATGAATATTATGGAAATACGATTGTTTGAATCTAGGTAAAGAAATTAGAGGGGAATTGAATCCACCTCGAATCCAACTTAACAACCTAGCGTAGAATGTTGTATCTCAATTCTCACGTTCTTATGGCGAGAATTTCGAGTTCTAATCCCTAGCGTTCGTGGTATTTCTACCGAATACTAACTAGCATGTGAGGTCGTCCACCCATTCTCATGGCGAAACACGACCTTCTAGAGTGAAATAGATTCTACAACCAATTCTATACTAACCACTAAGTTTTCATCAAAGCTTCATCAACCCCTCTAATGGAGGTTTTAGCCTTGAGTCATCAAACTAACATTTCCCATTGAATCTAAACTAAACATAATTTAAGAAATTGAAATTTACTTACTTAAACAATAATGATTAAAATCTACTTAACAACTAAGAAATGGTAACCAACAATAATTAAAATAGATCTAATAGATTGAAATACACAATTCGAAATTGATAAAATAACTATTTTATTTATCTAAATCAATCAAGAACAATGATTCAAAGATTTAATCTAAACAAGAATTGAAAATGGAACTAAACTTAATTTAATTAATAAAACTAGATCTAGAATTCTATATATTAATTTAGGTCTAACTAGCTACCATTAACAAAGAGCTAAGCTTTTGTTTTTATACATTCAGATCAAAAATCGTGCATGGGCTTTGGAGCCATGTTTTGGGCCAGAGAATCAGGCCCAAAACCCAATTCTTCAAATCAAAAAGGCCTCTTCAGCTGCAGTTGGCTTCCACAGACTTTTTGTCCACTTCTGCTCCTCTGATTGGGTCAAGGCTTGGACCATTGGAAAGCTCTTTCCGAGCCGGTCGTTTTGACATAAAGTAGGCCCCATTCTGAGGTCTGAGTGCAAAGATACGGCCTTCGGAAGTTCTGCTGACTTTGAGTGCTGTTTCTGCCCGCGTTGACTTTGACTTTTCAGCTTTGATCGGGCTTTAGAAAGGCTTTGTCTTCTTGAATCTTGGCCTTTAATCATAGAACTCCTTAGCAACCAACCATTACTCCTTTATCTCGCTAAAGTGGCATATTTCTGCACATAATAGACTTTGCAACCTGAAATGCATAAAAACACGTAATCAGTGCTAACTCTTAATTATTACTCACATAATTGGTCTAAAAGTATGTCTCATTCTGAGGGTTAAAACTACAGTTTTGGGCTTTTATCAAACCACCCCAAACAGCATTTTGCTTGTCCTCAAGCAAAGATGAGAATTAGAATAAGTGACCAAAAATGGAGTTCTAACTACTCGTTTATTTGAGCTACTGCGATTTGCATTGACCATATACGCAACAAGGCCTTAAACCGCTAGGAATTCCCTAGTGGGACGAAGTTATAGCCTCGTGAGAGTTTTCCAGTGAAGGTACTCACAAACTTCATCTATACTACAATGACTAAGAAATAAAACTATTGTTTCCTTATTCATGCTCCAAACTATCTATACATCTCACTAGCTATGAACAAGAATAACCAAGTCACAAACCTAAGCTAATAGATGCATAATACTCAATCATCTATAATAAACATATATACAATGAGTAATACTATGAAATGTCTAGCAGATCCGTTTCTGAACCTCGGAATAGCGTCCTTAAGTAGGTTCTCACAATAATAGTCAAGATACAACACTCGATTTTTCCACTCAAGTTTTCGCTACTTTAGTCACAAGTGCGATGGGCACACTTTACCTTACAATCTCAATGACACACAAGGAAGTCGGAGTCGATCAAACACATCTGCCACTTACTATCACACTAACATATTCCTAATTGAGCTAGAGGTCTTTATTAGGTGTTTCGGGGATTAGGAGATGGTTTAAGAAGGAAGGAAATGGATATTCAAAAAGGACAAGTCCGAGATAATAGAGTCTTCATATTATGTAACTAGAGAAAACCTTGTTATTTATACCTTCTACACTTTGTTTACATCCTTAGCCATATTTTCCTTTTTCTTTTCTCTTTTTTTTTTTTTTTTTTTTTTTTTTTTTTTTTTTTTTTTTTTTTCTTTGGCTTTTGACTCCTTTTTATTCTATTTTTTGGAGTTTTATTTTATTTCTATTTTATTTTTCTTTTCCTTGGATGGAAACTTTTTTCCTTTATTTTCTGAAGCAATTAACTAACTTTTGTTTACACAGGTTTTTCTCTTCTTCTTTCTTCATCATTCTATTCTCAGACTTATTCTAAATTGGGTAGGTTGATTTATTTATTATTATTATTTTTTTATTATTTTGTTTTGTTTTTGTAACAGGGTAAAGGAATTGTGGTTCATGGAAGGCTAAAGAAAGGCTCAGATGGGCGACTAGCGGAAAATAATTCATAGGTTTGAATTTCTGGCTATATCGATCTAAAGAGGGCCTAAATTCTCGCTTAGGATATGGCATAGTGATCAAGCAAGTGGACGTGTGATTTCTCTATCCGGATTGTACTTCTCCCTTGTGTCATTTCTCAAATGTTTAGCTTCATATAAGGCTTTTAGGCTATATTCTCACAGGATTTGTAGAATAAGTACTCTAGCCTAGATTTGAAAACTTGCTCGCTAACAATCATAGATACTCATGTAATATATTTATAGATAGATGCAAAGATTATTACCTATATATTAACCTAAGTTTCTAACAATTATTACGATGCAAAAGCTCATTGAGACTTCTAGATTGTTAAGAGCATAGAGAAAGAAAACAATACCAATATTCCTAAGTGTATAGCATAACTTATTTATTTATATTTTTGAATTTTTAAAATTTTAACTAGAAAACAAATGCATATTATATCTATCTATATCCTATCGGATGCCTTAATTACACGTGTTTCTATGCCCCCAAACAAAAGCATGCTTTGTCCTCAAAGCATTTAAATAAAGAGGGTAGGAAAAATACCATTGAAGCGCGTGAAATTCAGGAACATCTGTAAAACAAGGTTAGAACTTACTAATATAGGAAATAAAACTGACGCAACTCTATAAGAGTTCCACCCATTATGGGGTTAACCGAATTAAATTGATTGGGACATAAGCAGACACTAACAAAACTAAAAACTTATTTTATCTCCCTTTTAAGCATCCTCCTCCTCATTAAAGATATGAGGTTCCTTCGCATCCTGCCAGTCCATTATAACTTGCCAAGCTTGGCCATTTATCATCCACTAATGCTAACTTTGTTAAGTGTTATTGTGTGCGATGGGATGTAACGGGCGACCAAATGAGGCTGCACCTGCCGCCATCCCCCAAGTCATTGTTCGCGAATGAGCGAACCACCCTATTGGTGGGTCTCATGACTTCAACCCTTTTCCAATCTGTGAATTGTGCACAGAATACAGGTAAACAACTACGCATGATGCGGCTTACCAACACAGGCATAAGAAGATACTTACGCCTCATGGTTTGGGCTCTCTTAAGATTAGTGACCAAAACTCGAGGAATGTCATAGCGGCGACGTCCCTCAGCTAAAGCGAGGAAAATGTCACCAGCAGTACTGTTTGCAGAAGTGAACAGGATATGCATTATCAGTCATATGTATAATCATAAAGATATGCATTATCAGGATATGTATAATCATAAAGATATGCATTATCAGTCATATATGCCCATGTGTGAACAGGATCAGGTATTGGTATTCCTAAAACTAAGGCGACCAAATTTTTATTGAATTCATGTGTCGTGGTCATCGATTCTGACGGAGAATTCTTGATCTCCATCGATTACAATAGAATTTGACATGGTCATAGAAATAAGCGAAGAAGCTGTGGTGAATATGAATCGTCATCACTTACCGATAGATGACGCCATCCTAATCGGCAGGATTCTTTAGCCGGAACCAATGTCCATAGGTCACCGATGCCCAACACATCTTTGAAAGACTGTTCAGGTATGACTATAGGAGATGTCATCACAATAACTCTTTGAACAGTTTCACAAAAATCCCGGAATGACCGTCGAAAATTGGAAATTTCTGCGTTCACGAAACCGAGCGTGTATGCTAGGTGTAGAAGCGTGATGCGGCTCTTGTGTAAATGCGATTCTGATGTTATGCTGGTCGCTTTGGTATGAGGGCGGGTCACACTCTAGGTCCAGATGAGGGCGGGTTAAGCTCCAAGATGAGGGCGGTCGGCGCTCGACAAAATTTTCGAAAAAATGTGAAGGCGCAGCGCCTCGAAAGGTGAAACCGGAGTTTAGATGAAAAAGAAAGTAAAACTTGGAGTGGATGGTGCGGGATGATGGTGGAATGTATTGTGGTTTGTTAGTGTAGAAAAAAGGGAGTTTAAATAGGTTATGAGCTTCCAAAACGAATCGGGAAGTTCCCTATTTGTTTGACGGAAATAGGAAAATTCCCAAAACCGAAAACGGAAACAAGCCATTTTCATGATTTCCTAAAAATCCTGATATCTTTCATACTGGATTTAGGATAGTAACTTCTAAATTCTCCTAGATTTCATGCTACCACCACACAAGACATAGATATGCCGATATCGGCCAAATTATCAACCTTTCCTCCAAGACAACTTAACATATATATGATCATATAACGACTTATGCTTGGTCTAAATATTTCCCCCCCAAACAAGTCGGGAAGGTGGGATAAATGATAAAACAAGCAAGATGCTTTCGAAAATAACCAATTATATTAAAAATAAAATAAAATATAAATCCAAACAACATTAAATAAACACATTAGTATTTAAATTTAACTCTTGAATTAAAATCCTTCTAATAAAACGAAATTATGAAATAACAAATAACTCCAACCGGGGTGAGCACCTAGTTTTGTGATGATGATGGACCCCGAGATGGAGATTGGCTCGGGATGGAGAATGAACCATGAACCATCGTCGCCGACGACGGCCATGCCCTGTCGGACTCGGCTGAAACAGAGTCCTCCACGGGTGGCATCGTCGTAGCATCTCTATTGAACAACGTTACTGGCTTCTATCTCGATCGAAGTAATGCATCTTGGGTTTGTTGTTGTGGGTGGATAGTCTCCATGTTAGACAAGATATCGTCGAACCGCTTCGAGCATTTCAAATCTCCTCACGAAGGTTCCTTGCTTCTTTTGAACTACTATCCGTCTATGTCGGATATCTCCACAAATACCATAAACGCGCACCGCAAAGGCAGTTTGCAACACTTGCATCGTTCTACATTAGAATTACACTTCTCTAATGCATCTTCATCCATCCATGTCATATCTTCCCTTTCATCCTCCAACTCATCCATTTTTTCTTCGCACAACGGCCAAGTCTCTTGGATGCAATCCATTATAGATATACTTGCATTAGAATGCAATTTGATCTTAATAGGAGCAGATCTTGCGGACAGCTCTAAAGGAGAGCATGATCTTAGTGATCAAACACGGGGAAGAGGGCTTAAACTTTTTCCCCACTCCTCGAATCACATTAAACATTAAATCGAGGATACAGAAATTATACTTCTTTGTTTGCAATATCCAGAGAACGTCGCGGACATTGCGGGAGGCCGATATCATCGACTTTGTCTTTTCCGAGGACATTCCTACCAATCCACCGAGCTACGGCCCGGTTGATTGGTTCTCGTGGTGGTCCGCGCAGACGAATGGGATGTCGGATTGTATTCACCCTCCACGACGGTATCCTTCATCAAAGCGGGAACTCCCGATATCTTTGGGGTTCCCGAATTGTCGTTACTAGGTTGCTTTCAAAGCGTAATTCCTAACAGATTCGACTAACAACTGGCGCTACTTCTCTCTCCGCGTTCCTCCTAACTTTATGAAAATCCTATCCCCTTCCAATTCTCGCTTTTTATAAAACTGTTCTACCAAATCATAGTGATAGAACTCCTCGGTTGAAGTACCACCACAGGCGTTCAATGTCTCTTGAACATCTCCGCGTTATAAAATGGCGAAACCGCCGGGAGCAAAAAGCGTTTTCGGCAAAATTCTACGTCGTAAGCGCCATGAAGTTTCATTTTTTAGGTTTGTATAAGGTGGAGGAGACGAGTTTGATGAAAACTTCCTAAAAACGATGGTGGTGGGTATGGTGGAGGTTGGAGACTTGAATTGTTGGGTGTTTGCTTGATGTAAACAGTTGGAGATTGTGTGGGAGATTGGTGTTGGTGTTACAAACGGGCGTGGGTGGTGTTTCTATTTTGATATATTCTATTTATTTTTTATTTTTATTTTGGTTGCTAGGGTTTAATTTAAATTTGTGAAAAGCGGTTTGAGAAGATGAAGTTGCGATTGTGTTTTGTGGAAAGGAGGCGCTGGCGCCGCTTATAGGTCTTGTATGAAGTTGGGCTTAAAGCCCAATTCGATTTTTTCGACTTTTGTCGATTTTTAGCGACTTCAAACTAAATTTCCCGCCGTTACGGTCCGATTTTTTTGCGAATGAGTTATGGAAATGATCAGTAGAGAATTTCCAAACCAATGATCCATAAAACACTCAATTCCAACCATGGGTGACGTATAAGAGGGTGGAAGGACGCCTCGAAGTGTGTGTGTGACGTAAGTTATGCGAACGAAGGAAATCCAAGTTTAGATTACGTCAACCCAATTGAACTAATGGGCCTAAACAAAACTAATGGGAAGTTCGAGCAATCCCGATGGAAAGATCGACTGCCCACCCCCAAACAAATTTTTAAACACAAAATTTGTTTACAACGTCGGGTCGTTCTGATCGATTCCCAAGACTTGTTGGATTGCTATTTCTATGATTTTAAGAATTTTAATTTTATTTTAATTTGTTTATTATAAAAAACATGAAAATAATAAATACATAATTCACTCCATAGAGGAACATGACTCAAAAACCGAGAAAACATGCAAAAGTGGAAAACGTGAATTATGTGAACTGTGGACTTAGGATCCGTACTTTTACCACACACTCCATAGGGAGGGCCGGTTACTGAATGGTGTACTTATCAAGTATATGGAAATGAAAGTAAGTACACTAATTGACAAGGGTCAGTCCTCATAGATAGGGTCCTGTAAAAGGACTTCCTCTACATCAGGGGACAGAAGTTCGTGAAAATGTTTTAACCGTTGACCATTAACTTGAAAGGTACTGTTGTCATTTGGATTTACCAAGGTGATTGCCCCGTAAGGGGTGACTTCAGTAACCAGAAAAGGGCCAGACCAACGGGTTTTTAGTTTGCACGGGAAAACATGTAGGCGGAGTTGTAAAGCAAAACCTTTTGTCCGACCACAAACTCTTTGCTAAGAAGATATGCTTATCATGAACACGTTTCATGTTAGCTTTATAATCCTTCAGCGAGATCGTCACAATTGCTACGGATTTCTTCAAGCTCATTCAATTGAACTTGCGTTTGACACCGCCTCATCAATATTGAAGTTAAGGCTTTTTATAGCCCACAGAGCACGGTGCTCTAATTCAACGGGCAAATGACATGGTTTCCCAAATACAAGTCTAAAGGGAGACATACCGATAGGAGTTTTGAAAGCAGTTCGATACGCCCATAAGGCATCCGATAGACGCTTTGACCAGTCTTTCCTATCAGGGTTTACAGTTGTTTCTAAAATCTTTTTGATTTCCCTATTAGAAACTTCTACTTGTCCGCTAGTTTGTGGATGATAAGGAGTTGTTACTTTGTGTGTAACTCCATACTTTTTCACTAGGGATGCAACCACTCATTTTGCAAAATGTGTTCCACCATCACTAATGATGGCTTTAGGAATGCCAAACCGACAGATAATATATTCTTTAATAAAAAATACAACGGTCTTATGGTCATTGCTACGGCAAGCTAGGGCCTCGATCCATTTTGACACGTAGTCTACGGCAACTAGAATATAAATGAAACCGTGGGAAACTGGGAAAGGACCCATGAAATCAATGCCCCAAACATAAAAAATTTCTACTATTAAGATTGGATTTAATGGCATCATATTACGTTTCGTGATTCTCCCAAGTTGTTGGCAACGAATACACGTCTTGCAATGCACTTGGGCATCCTTAAAAAGGGTAGGCCAATAAAATCCATATTGAAGAACTTTAGCGGCTGTTTTCATCCCACTAAAATGGCCACCACACTCTTTGTCATGGCGAGCGATAGAACTTCATTGTATTCCCCATGGGGAATACAACGACTAATAATCTGATCCGCACAATACTAAAAAAAGATAGGGCTCATCCCAAGAGTATAACTTAACTTTCGCCAAGAACTTCTTTACGTTCATTTCTTGACCAATTATAAGGCATAACATCGGCCGCTAAATAATTGACAATGTCAAGATACCATGTCTTTGAAAAAATGGCATACAGATGCTCATCGGAAAAGAGTCCGTATAGACTTAATCGACCGATCGTTGTTTGTGAGTCTAGATAAGTGGTCGGCAACACGTTTTCGACCCCTCTTTTTTGTCCTTTATTTCTAATGTGAACTCTTGCGGAGGAGAAGGATCCATCGGATTAATCTGCTTAGCATCCTTCTTTGCAAGAAGGTACTTAAGGGTGCATGGTCGTGTAAACTAAAGTTTTAGAACCAACCAAATAAGGACGAAACTTATCTAAAGCATAAATGACAGCTAAGAATTCTTTTTCGGTAGTTGAATAATTCCATTGAGCATCGTTTAAGGTTTTGCTAGCATAATAAATAACGGTGGACTTATTATCTAGTTTTTGTCCCAAGATCGCACTAACCTGCATAGTCACTAGCATCACACATGAGTTCGAAAGGTTTAGACCAATCGGGAGGTCAGATAATGGGTGCGAAGTGGTTTAGCGGCTTTTAAAGTTTCAAAAGCCCGCGTCTGATTAAAATTAAAATCAAAGATTGCATCTTTCAAAAGCAGATTAGTTAAAGGCCTAGCTATTTTCGAGAAGTCTTTGATAAATCGCCTATAAAAACTGCATGGCCTAGAAAGGCTCTAATATCACCGGACGGTCGTGGTTTAGGTAGAGTCGCTATCTTATCTAGTTTGGCCTTATCTACTTCGATGCCATCACTAGATACAATGTGACCTAGTACTATGCCCCTTTTCACCATGAAATGACACTTTTCCCGCTTTAAAATGAGGCTCTTTTCTTTCACACCGTGTCAAAACCTTAGACAAGGTTAGACAAACAAATGCGTGAAGGAGTCTCCATAGATAGAAAAATCATCCATGAAAACTTCCATAAAGCTTCTACCATGTCACTAAATATATGAAGCATACACCATTTGGAAGGTACCAGGAGCATTACAAAGGCCAAAAGGCATTCGTTTATAGGCATACGTTCCAAAGGGACATGTGAAGGTGGTCTTTTCTTGGTCATCAATATCAATGATAATCTGAAAATAGCCTGAGTAGCCATCCAGAAAACAATAAAAAGCATGACCAGCTAGGCGTTCGAGCATTTGATCTATAAAGGGTAAAGGGAAGTGATCCTTTCGTGTCATAGCATTTAACCGTCTGTAATCAATACAGATCCTCCATTTCATGGGACCTTGTGTGACAACATAGTCACCATTCACGTTACGTACCATGGTAACTCCCGATTTCTTAGGAACTACATGAATGGGGCCGACCCATTCGCTATCAGAGATTGGGTATATGATACCCGCATCGAGTAATCGTAAGACTTCTGTCACACCCCGAATTTCAACAGAATTCGGAAAAACATTATTTGTCCCCGACTCTTCGATATCCGAGGTGTGACGCACTCTCCACTTCCAAAAACTCATAAACAGTTTAAAAATATGCGGACAATTAAAAACCAATAAAATTTTTAACTTAAACAACAGTCATCTTCGTTACCAAAAACAATTTACAAATGAAAATGCAAATAGTATTATCTCAACTGAAAATCTATATCACCTCAAGGGAAAACAAAACACAACCTGAGATGCAATGCTAATGCAAACCACAAGCAGCAACCAATCTTCTTCATCACTAAACCTGTCAAGACTTATCAACTATGTTCATTTAATGAACACACCCGATAAGCAAACATGCAAATCGGGTCAGCATTATAAACAATGCTGGTGTGAGTAGCCCTAAAAATACAAATATACTTATACATATATAAACACCATCCATAAGGCAGTTAGTTCCTCTACCGAGGCGCCTTAACTTTCAACGACAAATACAACATCCTAAAGAATAATAATTAAGGCAGGTAGTTCCTCCACTGAGGCGCCTTAACTTCCCACTAACTACACAACAAACTATACACATAATAAATAAGGCATGTAGTTCCTCCATCGAGGAGCCTTAGGTTCAACTAAACAAATAACCAAACAAACATATTATATACGTACCTCATTTCATGCTCAATCACAGAGTGGGTCGTCTCTGCCCAAGTAATTAGTTTGACCCACCCTTCTGCAAAACCATATATAATCATCTATCTACATATACATCATTAAAAACATATTACCATAATTATATTAATTAAGGTTTTCTTTTATGTCCCTAAAATATATCACGTCAGATCTATGTCTTACCTAGTTTCCCTGGCTACCCAATCGCGTTACCCAACGCCGAACATGTACATCCACATGCCTCCCCTTACATAATGAACCACTCGGCGTGAACCACCCCGAGCGGGATGCCGCGACACCGTAAATCCCTCACACGGAAGCAATTATGTAAGTAATGCCACTATTCGGCATAAAATATTAGCGATCATCGTTCTATTTTGCGAACGGAATAATCAAACCACTATTCGGCTCGCCCAGGAGGGCCATTCAAACTTTTATGAACGCCAAAGGGCCGCCCGAAGGCCATTCAGATTAACTGAAACGCCAGGAGGGCCGCCCGAAGGCCATTCAGATTTAACTGAAACGCCAGAAGGGCCAATCACATGAGTTGTGGTAGTCAGGTTCTAGGATTTTCGTTACGTAATTTATTCAGGTGTCATACATTAATGACTCATAAACATTTCTACTATATCACGTGCAGGTCAATTACCTTATTGCACTAAGCCATAATATCTAGAAACATCTCAATTATATCTCATAGTCACTTTCATTCTTTCACGTGCCAATATATTATTGCACTACACCACACTCCCGTGGGCAAATATTCACCAATACTATATTAGCATCTCACATATAAAATAATGGAGTGCATATACATTTCTCCAAGATATTGCATTAATATAAATATCCCAGCATATTATCTCATGTCACAATGCTTCAACGTATCACATACATTTTTATTATAACGTATTAGGAATATAATATCTCCTAATATCTCAATATCGTCACGTGTCAAAAATACACAACATCAAGGTCAAATCTTTCTTAGATAATGACCACCAAATTATACAAGCTTCCACAACATTTTATTACTATATGTGTCCATATAATATACACATAAAACGTAGCACAAATAAACAGTCTACAGTCCACAATCAAAGCCCAATATATATATGTTTTACACATTACTCACGTCAAATCTAAATTAGATAATGACCAACCAAGTTATATAATATCGATAATATTTTATATAATCAAATATGTGAAAAACTAGAAAAGTCAACATTCCACAGTCAAAGTCAACGGTCAAAGGTCAACGGTCAAAGTCAACAGTCAAGGGTCAAAGGTCAACACATCATGGTCAAGGTCAAACTCAACATGTCATGGTCAAAGTCAACATGTCCTGGTCAAAGTCAAAGTCAACATATCATGGTCAAAGTCAAATGTCGTTTAGGATTCGACAGTCAGGTCATAGCCATGGTTCATGGCTAAGGTCAAAGGTGCATGGCTCATGGGCTCATGACCAAGGTAATGGTTCGGACCCAACTGACCAAGCCCAAACCTTAGAACCCGAAAGTCTAAAAATCCACTTATTTATTC
Organism: Coptis chinensis; assembly: GCF_015680905.1. NCBI lineage: Eukaryota > Viridiplantae > Streptophyta > Magnoliopsida > Ranunculales > Ranunculaceae > Coptis > Coptis chinensis. The sequence continues at coordinate 16,474,076 of NC_141456.1, read as the reverse complement.
TACCTGACCCAATTGGATCTATTTTAAGTCCTATGGACTGGCCCCGAACAATATTAGAAACGGGCCCAAAAACTCTAGACTGAACTGGCCCAAAACACAACTGAGTTCGGCTCGAAAACTAAACTTAATTAAACTGGTCCAAAGATAACTTAAACTCGGGCCCAACCAAATAAATAGAATCGGCCCACATAAAATTAGAGCTTTTGGCCCAACCAAACAGCTAAGGCCCAAGCCCAAGAGAAAGTATTGTTCATCATCTCCCTCCACCCACAGCCACCTAACCTCATTCAATCAACCAATCCACAACAAGCCTCAACAGTTTATTACAATCGACACCAAGTGTATAACCGAAAATAAATAAAATACAAACAGTTACAAAACAGGTACAAAACCATCGTTTATATACATGACCATTGTTTGGTGTGGGCGCGAGGGTTCACGCTCCATTAACAGGCCCAAATCAACCTTCGACAGTTCAATCTCAAATATTCGGAGTTCAACAGATTTTAAACAGTTTTAATAACCATAGTTTTACCACTGACAGGACGAATATTAATACCAGAATACTTAACATATCTCGTGAGATAGAAACTAATCTACTCACCTGTATGAACAGCTCCTACGAATTTCTCCGAGTCCGAGCCGTCGCGCTCCACCCTCCAGAAATCCAGCTTTCATCTCTGCCTCCATTTTCATTATTTTATTATTCTCTGAACCCTATTTTCTAGAACAATGTGTTTATATACTTGGGTCCGAAACCCAAGCCCAACACAGACTCGGGCCCAAAACCAGGCCCACGTATCCCGAGTCCAATCCGACGAATTTTGAAAATAAATAATTTAATTAATTAATTAATCATTAAATATGTCTTTTAAAAATACGGGCGTTACAACTTCTTCCCTAACCACCTCTTTCATGGCGGGGTTCAAGCGACGCTGAGGTTCGCGCGAAGTCTTCGCGTTATCCTCCAAATGGATACGATGAGTGCAAACATTAGGGTCAATTCCCTTAATGTCAGCTAGGGACCAACCAATCGCAGACCGATGTTCCCTAATCACCCGGATTAAACTTGTCTCTTCATTCTTAGATAACGAGAAGATATAATTACCGGATGATTACCATCGGATCAAGTTGTATATATTTTAATTCGGGGAAGGGGTTTGCTAATTGGGGTGGAAGGAAAATCAATAGATGTTTAATTCGGGGTCCTCATTTTGCATAATGAATACTTGCTTGGGTAGCAAGTCTTCATACTCAATATATGGAGCAACGAAGTGTCTACAATTGGTGTGGACTCAAGGATGGTGTTGACTTCCTCTAAGTAGGAGTCATTTACAAAATCTGACTTTCCAAAAGAAAGGAATTTGTACATATTGTTTTCGAGGAAACGTGTTGTTAAAATAATCTTGAGCTAAGCTCTCGATCATGCTAACCTCCCCATCTATAGGCAAATCGGTAACTGTTTCATCATTTTAAAACATTTACCTCAACCGTGAGATGGCCAAAAGATAAGGACATCTTACCATCGCGGCAATTAATAAGTCGTTGGCGGTTGCTAAAAGGGGCGCCCTAAGATGATCGGTCTGAGAGTCATTAGCGACTTACGTATCGAGGATAACAAAATCAGCCAGGATAGTAGAACTCCCGAACCTTAACAAGCACGTTTTCCACTACACCCTTAGGATACTTAATAGACTGGTCCGCTAATTGCAACGTTATTTTTGTAGGTTGCATTTTCCGTAGAACCTATTTGTTTATACAAGTAATCACGAGAGTAAGTTAACACTCGCCCCGTGTCTAATAAAGCGATTCGTCGTGTGGGAATCTCCTAAGGTGCATTTTCTGATAGGGCGACCGTGGTCCTTGTCTTAACAATTCCATTATTTTGGATAAAGTTGGGAATTGTTAGGTTAAAAGCGTCTTTAGAAATGTTGGTCTTCGCCTAGTAGTGCCACAACTCTTTAAGAAACTTAGCGTGATTAGGTAGCTTTTTAATAGCTTCGAGAAAAGGAAGGTTTATCGTTAGATTTTTGAAAACGTTCCTAATCTCCTCGAAGTTGGTATCCCTGATTAGCATGGCTAATTTTTTAGGGAATGGTGGTTTCGCTCTCTATATTTAGCGTATGGCTCGACTAGATGTGTAACCTTGGTTTTCTGTTTCTTAGGTTGTGGTTTAACTGGTACCTCTACAGTGGTAGGTTCTTCGGGTTTCTATTTCGGTATCTAGTTCGATATCCGGTGTAGGAGTATGATGGGGTAACTATAGGCATAGTTACTTTGTTATCAACCACCTTTCCGAGGCGGAGAGTGGTGATGGCATTCAGTCACCTACTATAGTCGTTTCCGTACTAGTATTACCGTTTACCTCAAAGGTCGCGGCTTGTTGTTTTAGGGTTTGGTATCGCTTGTTCCGAAACACGCCTTTTGGTTGGGCTTTCTCTTGGGCTAACTTGTTGTATGCCCCGATTTATGGATTGTAATATCTGTTGGTTTGATTGAGTCATTGATTGGAAAAGTTGTTGGGTAACTTTGTGTATAAAGCGTCGATCACGGTCCGGTTTGTGTAGGTGTAGTAGTCATAGGTGGTGCGATTCGAACTATCTCACGTTGATTATTTATGGGTGGGTTTTGATAGTTACTATTGTTAACCTAACGATACGATATCATTGGTATTATAACTATTATAATTATTCTCGACCTTGTGCTACACCTTGTCGTGGTCAAGGCTTTGGTTGTTATAATTATTATAATTTCCCCGACCTTGTCCCCGCCCCTTGCCTAGGTGGAGCTTGATTATAGTTGTTAGCTTGCCTAACATTTTGGTTATTAAACACTGGAGGTGTAACTTGTTGATTGTTTCGCCAACTAAAGTTGGGATGTTGTCTCCATGGGGCATTAGGAATAGGATAATTATTAATGGAGTAAATATTATCTTGCTCTGATTGTTGTTGTTAGTTCATAGGCGAGAGGACAATAGGAGTCAGGGTGCTCAGGACTCAAACAGAAATTACATGGGTTGGAGTTGACATTCATGACGGGAATAGGCTTTTGTTGAATAGAAATAGCCTCTACTTTTTTAGTTAGAGATTGATTAAATTTTTAAGTTTCGGGTCGGGTTTCATCTCAAACATACCGGCTGGCCTTAACCGTTGAAGAAGAACTAGCGCGAGCGGGGATATCATCACCCCCCAATTGTTATTGAGTTTAGTTTGTTCTTCTAAAAATTTATAAGCCTCGAGGCTCCTTTACTTAGGAAACTACCCCATTCATTATGTCAAGGACTTCTTTATGGTGATGTTGAAGTCCTTTGAAAAAGGCACGAACTAACGTGTCTTTTGCTAGGTTATGGTGTGGACACTCTATTAGCGGATCGATTGAACGATTCCAAGCCTCGAAAATGATTCATGAGGGTTAAATGGGAAGAAATGAATCTTGGAAAGCATTTCATCCGTCTTTAGGGGTGGGTAAAAATATTCCATAAATAGTTGAACAAGTTTAGCCCACGAGTCCCACAGAGTTAGGCTTTGGGCGATTAACCAAGACGCCTTTATCGGGCTAAGGTGAAAGGAAATACCCTCGGTTTAATTTGTTCCGCACCAACCGTAGGATGATGGAATGTTGTAAGGACTTGTTCAATCCTACGCGTGTGTTGGTAAGGTTTTTCATGGCCTAAACCATGGAAAACGGGTAACAAATTAAATATGTTTGGGGATTCAAAATCCCAATCGGTCCGCTAGAACGATGCAAGATTTAGGCTATCGCTCAAAGCTTTGTAGAAGTGAGGAGAGGAGTCTCTCTTTCTTCACCCATTATGTCGTATGGTTGGTGGAATAGTAGTTAGAGGTGTTATGATTGGTATACTCGATATGTTTGTTTGTTGACGGTTAATTACGTTCGGTGTTTTTCTCCGACCAGACCTTAATCTCATGCAAGTCTAAGTCTAAACACGAAAACAACCCAAACAATCTTGATATATTAGTATGAACCTCTAACTGGAGATGCGAGGTATAGAAGAAAGGAATACCTGAAAGCGTCCTTGCTTCGCTTATGAATAGCGTCTTGTTTACGCGTGTTCAGTGTAAATAACAAGTTAGAACACTGAAAAACTTAAAAATCGGTTCAAAACAAACTCGTAGAAATCCAAAAATTTTGCGGCAGCGCAAAGCTTTCGGATAGCGGCGGTCGCTCCCCTAGTCCAAGTAGTGAAGCTGGTCGCGCTTGGTAAAAGGGCGGGTCGCGCTCGATGTCCAATAAGTGAGGGCGGTCGCGCCACCGAAAGAGGGAATGGTCGCTCGAAGTCCAGATCGGGAAGCAGCGCTCCTTATAAGCGCCGATCGCTCCGTGTAATTTTTCCCGAATTTTTTTCGATCTTTGAAACGGATAACCACAGTATGAATCAAACAAGGGTGGGTGGGTTTAATGGGACTTAAAAATGACTAATTCTACTATGAAAACAATGCTAAAGTGCAACTAAGATGGCAGCGGCGCCATTTGATAAAACATAAAATGAATAGTTTACCTACGAAATGTACAATGAAACTCAAAACGTAAGTAAACTAAAACTATTTACGTGTCTATTTTATCAAAGTTTCAACTCTCGAATCTATCGAAATAGAGTGGAGTAACAAATTCGTTCCACTCCTAGTGCTCTAGCATGGATTGTTTTCTAATCTAATTAGTCGGTCTTAAGTCAATGAGAGCTTTACGAAGGTGATATACTACGATACTTACTAAAAAGAGTCTACGTTGAATTTAACTACGAATACTATGGAAATACGATTGTTTGAATCTAGGTAAAGAAATTAGAGGGGAATTGAATCCACCTCGAATCCAACTTAACAACCTAGCGTAGAATGTTGTATCTCAATTCTCACGCTTCGGGCGAGAATTTCGAAGTTCTAATCCCTAGCGTTCGTGGTATTTTCTACGAATACTAACTAGCATGTGAGGTAGATCCACCCATTCTCATGGCGAAACACGACCTTCTAGAGTGGAATAGATTCTACAACCAATTCTATACTAACCACTAAGTTTTCATCAAGGCTTCATCAACCCTCTAATGGAGGTTTTAGCCTTGAGTCATCAAACTAACATTTCCTATTGAATCTAAACTAAACATAATTTAAGAAATTGAAATTTACTTACTTAAACAATAATGATTAAAATCTACTTAACAACTAAGAAATGGTAACCAACAATAATTAAAATAGATCTAATAGATTGAAATACACAATTCGAAATTGATAAAATAACTATTTTATTTATCTAAATCAATCAAGAACAATGATTCAAAGATTTAATCTAAACAAGAATTGAAAATGGAACTAAACTTAATTTAATTAATAAAACTAGATCTAGAATTCTATATATTAATTTAGGTCTAACTAGCTACCATTAACAAAGAGCTAAGCTTTTGTTTTTATACATTCAGATCCAAAAATCGTGCATGGGCTTGGAGCCATGTTTTGGGCCAGAGAATCAGGCCCAAAACCCAATTCTTTCAGTCCAAAAAGGCCTCTTCAGCTGCAGTTGGCTTCCACAGACTTTTCATCCACTTTTGCTCCTCTGATTGGGTCAAGGCTTGGACCATTGGAAAGCTCTTTCCGAGCCGGTCGTTTTGACATAAAGTAGGCCCTATTCTGAGGTCTGAGTCCAAAGATACGGCGCCGGAAGTTCTGGCGACTTTGAGTCTTTGTTTACGCCCGCGTTGACTTTGACTTTTCAGCTTTGACTGGGCTTTAGAAAGGCTTTGTCTTCTTGAATCTTGGCCTTTAATCATAGAACTCCTTAGCAACCAACCATTGTTTCTTTATCTCGCTAAAGTGGCACATTTCTGCACATAATGGACTTTGCAACCTGAAATGCATAAAAACACGTAATCAGTGCTAACTCTTAATTATTACTCACATAATTGGTCTAAAAGTTTGTCTGTTACAGGGTTAAAACTACAGTTTTGGGCTCTTATCAATACTGCATTGCCATGAAACTTGGAAGCAATTCGTTGATTCTCTTCAAGCCAAATCCTTTCTTGTCTACAATAACATCTCTGTGCTCGTTAAATTCATCACCATTGCCAACGATTAGACCAGCTATCTCTTTTGATGATGGCAAATTATAAAGTCTTCCATCTTTTTGTCTTCTATTAATCAATTGTATGCTGACGTCGGCCACATGACATTCTTTAAATCTATCCCTTGCCATTCTATAAGTCTTGGTGAGTTCGTTGGTAACATTCAACATATTTATCAATCCTTGAACAATGCTAGAATCTAAAGCATATTTTGGATCCTCTTAACAATTTGTTTACTAAGAGAGTTCAACCTGTGGGTGACTTCATTTTCAGTATCATGTATGTACAACTGTGCAAACCTTGGACGTATTCTTCTTTTTTGGAAGCAATGTTCCAATTTTGTGGTGATTTTGCCCTTTTATTTTATAAACAAAGGGTGCCTTTCCATCATTAATCGAGCTCGAACTTGTCCACCATAGATGTGAACGCGAACATTGAGTTGTAAATGCTGATGTTTTCCATGTAATTTAATGATTTTGACCCTCCATTGCAATCCAAAAGATTCTTCAAAAATTCTGGAGTATCTTTTAGAAGAGGCAATTGAACCTTTCCATTCTGACAACATATGGAGAATTTAGGATTAATAGGTTTTTTGCTCCTATCATTCCTTTCTTCGTACCAGACAATAGCTCCACAGTGAGAACATATGGATGTTGGACATCCAAAATCCAAAGGCTCAAAACAACTTCCTGCAAGGCAAAAAGTTAGTAAAAATTAACGATTTTAATTATAATAAGAATATAAAACATTGCTGTAAGAAAATTACTTTTATGTGAGACATCTATTCCACGTGAAATGGAAACTTCACTTTCATTGTCCACTTCAATGTCGGAATCTGATCCACTCATTTGTGATAGGTAATCATCATCACTTTCATCGTCAATATAATTATCGTTTCCAATGCTCTTCAAATCAAGCATCTCTTTTCGTTTAGCTCTATTTATTTTAGCTTCTTCTTCACTTGTTCCGGGCATAGATACTGTTTAAAAAATAATAATATGTCATTTAATAAAGTATTTGATGCTATAAGAACAATAAATTGAATACATAAGAAGAAAATATTTACCAAAACGTTTCATTCTACTAAGACGATTAGATTTATAACTTCTATTCTGTGTTTTCCTCCTCTGTTTTCTTTTGACTGAGGTAGACTTTGTAGTTGTTGTTTTTCTAACTGATACTTGATGCTGACCTGCAATTTAAGAGTAATATTAGTATGATGAATATATAAAGTACTTGTCAGAATCGTTGTAAGTTAAGACATACTTTCTTGTGAAGGAACAATGTATCCAGAAGTTTCTTCCATATTGTTAGGCTTGGTCTTCTTTGGAGAAACTTGAATTTCATCCGAATCTTTCTCTTTCTCTGCATTAATGAGTGTTTTTCTTTTCAACTTAGCACGCATGTTGCGAAACCAAGTAACTATGTTTTTTTCTGAAACATTACCGTGTTGATTTAGTTCAGCTTTCAAATTGTTAATTATCTCTTTATTTGGACTTCCATTGAATTGATCAAATACTTGATGCAGTTTTTCAAGTTGGATTGTTGTTGGTGTCCATCGCTTTCTGCTGGATAAATTCTCGTCAACCGAAATCATGTAGAACAGAATACTGCTGGAAGCCTGGAAAGAAAAGGAGTCGGTTAAAGTAGAGAATCAAACAAATATGTGAATTTAGTGATATTTCTTGTGCACGTGGTAGTGTTACTTACTAATTTATCTATTATTAGGTGTTGGACTTCTAATCTCTCAAACTTTTCTATATCCAAGACTTGAAAGAATTCTTGGTCCTATCATGGTTGCTCGCATTGCAGCAGTATGTTATCAAGATCTTTTTCTTTTTTGTTTTGGAGTTTGTCTTTATTTTTAACATGGATAACTGATTTCAGCTGCTTGTTTCACGTTCTTATTGCATGAAGGTTTTGACTATACCGGTGCTAGCAAGTTACCCTTTCATAGCTAAGCTTTATGGGTTCAATATGGACACTTCAGGTGGATGAGAAATGTTGTAGTTTTACAGCTATATAGCATCAATAAGGGTTTGATGCATGCTATTCACCAGATGGTTGGAAAAATATGTCAGACTGGATGGCCTCCACAGAGTCGGCCCAGTCACTTTTGGATCAATAGGCATCTGAGCTATTGGTTACAGAAGTGCATCATCGCATACATTTACTTTTTATCACTAAAGCTAATAACCCCGTTCAATGCTTATACATGGTTCTTAAACCAATTCTTTGTGAAGGTTAAAGCTGAAGATGTAACACCCAAGATTGAAAGCCTTTTGGAGGAGTTGCGGATGGCAAGAAATGAAGTTTCTGCTCTACGTGCTCAAGTAGCGGTGTACAAAGTAATTGATAGTGAAATTATTAATCTTGATCTGAAAGAGAAGAATTGGATTCTAACACCTATTTTCTTCTCAGGTGAAATTGTCTCAAGTGTTTGTTGGAGAGGGAAGTCAAACACGGTTGTGACTGCCAACTCCACCGGGAGTATAAAGTTATTGCAGTTGGTGTCTAATTTGTTTAGAAGAAGAGATTTTAGTGTTTCCTCCTTGTATTAGAGTATGAGTGTTTAGAGTGGAGAGATTGTTCTAATAAAAAAAGTTGTGTTGTTCTCTTGCCTTTGCAATAGTGACTTGGTTTTGAGTGAGTGAGAAAAGAGTTAGTCGTGCGTCAAAGAGTGAGAGAGTGAGAGGTGAGCTCAAGGCCGAAGTCCTGTGAGAGGCGGAGGCGTCTGCAAGTCGGAAAGGAAGACGGGTGCAAGCTAGGAGAAGAAGGTTTTCAATGTGTCCATTCGAATACACGACCAAGTAATAAATAGACACGTTTACGAACTGAAGTATTTGATTGATCCATTGCAGCTTAAGCCAAAGACTTCGAACAAGAGCATTGGCTGCTATGATTGGAGCTGTGATATTAGCTATGGCGTTAGGTGAATCAGTCACAATAGAGGGAATTATGCAAAAATTGATGCTGTTACTTAGGCTACTACTATTCATAGTTTATTGTCAACTTCTACAAAAGAGGAAAGATAAGAAAGGAGGATTGAACCAAGATGCATCTTTAATAGGATACAAAGACTTTCTCAATATTAAGGTTCTTTTTTACGATAAAAAGGGAAGCAAAGGAACCCACCCCACAGGGGTGAATCAGAGCTGTAGGAAGGCAATTAAGAAGAGAAAGTTTTATCGGTGAATGGTCTTGGGGAAGAGGTTAGATCTGCTGTTCAAGAGCGTCTCAGCTAGTAATGCGATGCCCAAAGGTCTCTGATGTCGTCTTGGAATTGAGGCTTCTCAGCCTTTGAATTTTGTAGAGGTTGAAGAGGTTGAAGAAGTTGAGAACTGAGATGCCAGGAAGGTGTTCTTTCAATTTGAATTGCTACATGAATATTCTACTTTACCCTTGCAAAAGTAACTTTGATTAAGTGTGTTTGTATTTCTTATGTACCAAAAAATATATACTAATAGTAAAAAAATACTAACCTTCAGTGGAAAGAATTTGGAGTCCTTTCAAAGATGGTGTACCAAGGAAAAACCTTCAGTCTAGGAAAAACAAACGAACCTGCAGTAGAAGAATGATGGTGTGTGCTTCGTGAATATTGATGTGTTTTCTTAGGATTTCTTTCTGTATATTGGCGTATGGTTTCAATAGGTTTTTGTTGAATGCTTCATGAATATTGATGTCTTTATATAGATTTTAATATGACAGCAGTTGTATAGCATAAGAATTCTGTTGTTGATCTATTAACTAATTCGTATCCATATCTATTAACTAATCCATATCCATATCCAATAACTAATACATATCAATTAACTAATCCATTCATATCCAATAACTAATACATATCAATTAACTAATTCATTATAGCACGGAATAAGTTGTGCATTTTTATGGATCACAACAAAGCAAAATTATGCATTTTTTATCAGGATACTCTAATGGCAACTATAGACGATTGTATTACACGTATATTTTCTGAATTGCTGCTTGCATTTTGGATGTTGCTTCGGTGTTTCGTTTTTGTGCTAGGACATTATACATTCGTTGTGTTATTGTTATACCTAACTTTTCACTCATTAAGACACTACATAATAGTAGAAAAGTAGGACATTAATACACTCAAGTTTAAGGCATTTATATCTAACCGCGATCAACCGCTTATTTGCAATAGTTATATTAACAAAAGTTTGTAATATTGTGTGATCTTGTTAGGCATACCGCAAAGACATGAAAAAATGACACTTGCCTTCATTTCCATGTGATTATACTCATACAATTCAACCAAAAAAGATACAATTTCCGGTGAGTGAGTGGTGAAATCCACCCTTGCACTAAATCCTTCCAAAAACAATTTGGAGCAATTGTGATAAGTTATTGCGAAGGCTTCTTGGAAGCTTCATTTTGTTATGGTTTTGATCCACGAATCGCCGTAGATTGCCGCAGTGATCATAGCAGCCATTCTTTGTACCCACCTTAACACTACCGGCAAAGACTTTCATTGCACTGACCCCACTTTGGCAAATACAGCTAATCCACGCAAATATAGCCTTCAGAGCAAACTGTTGGTTTTACCTCCATTTTTCTTCTAATACCTGCGACCACAAATCTTCAACAAGGTTAGGATGGCATATGACATGGACCCAGTTCGAGAACATAATAGACTTGAAAGCATGAATGTAAATCAATATCAATATCGATCTCTAAACTTTTTTACCCATTATTTTCTGAAAAAAGAAGATCACATGTTCATTATTTTTGAATGCATGAATGTAAATCAATATCAATATCAATATCGATCCTAAACTTTTTACCCATTATTTTTGAAAAAAAGAAGATTACATGTTCATTACAAAACCAACAATGTTTCAAAAATAAGTTTACAAAGTGAGAATTCTTTGTCACAATTCATAACACACCAAGACTGGAATTTGGGAGTCCCAAGCATGAGGTTGAGGGACTTTGAAAAAAAAAAATTATTTCCTATATTGAGTTAGATATATAGACATAGTACGGCATTTCCACCAAAGACAATAAGCTGCAGCTGATCAATGGATGCATTGCATTGCCTGCGTTCCCCTAGAAAAAGTTGAACTTCCTTTGTCGATTCTTTCCCAACAGAAACCATCCACCACATCCTTCAACAACAGCTCATTATTAGCATCGCTCTACTTCCAATTTGTAGTCCGAGAGTCTTCAAAGCACCAAGCATATAATGAATATCTTCACTGTTTCTCGTATTTATCTTCATAGCATATATGCATACTGATCTAGGCATACAAATGCATACTGACAATCTTGTTTGTTAACAGTGAATAACCTTTCCTACTTGAAATTAGGTCGACTTGTAAGGCTTAAGACTTACATTCATAACAACTCATTTAAAATAAATGAGTTATTGAGGTGAAATGCAAAATTCTAATAAATGACACATATTTGTAAGACCTTACTAAGTAAAGTAAAATTTATCAAACTTGCTACTTCACATAGAAGGCTTGGGCTGACCTGAGCATTAAGATACATGGGGTTTATCGGCAATGCATTACCAACCCCTGTAACCACACAAACCAAGCATATAATGCACTGGCTCAAGATGCCTACAAAGGTTCAAACCCCCTGTAACCATACAAACCAAGTATATGAAGCACTCGCTTAAGATGACTACAATGGTTAAATTCTAACTAATGACATTTGGAAGGGAAAATTGTTTTCATTAGGAGCCACAATCTATGCAAACTAGGAAGCTGACCTGATCAGAAGTGGCATAAGACCCATAATGAACCTCTTTGTGTGACAATGCTTTTAGCGCAGTGAAAAAGGATTGGACCTGCCATGACAAATCAAACCTACTAAATTAGTATTTGCCTTTACCACAAAGTCCTACATGGGTCTTCATTAGGACATTTGCGGATTGGGAGAACAAACAATAACTCTCTAAAACAAAATAAATAATTGTACCTTTTGAACAACTGACGTAAGTTTGAAAGTAAGGTACAACCCTGTGGTTAGTGAGGAAAAAAGGCTTCCGTATTCTTTGTTTAAGAAGAACCGATACTGGCGGGGAGTTGAAAAAATGCACGATCGTGAAAGATATATTCAACTAATGTTAGCATTTGACCTTGCAAAATTCGAAAGGAAGAACCGTGAGATCCATGAAACTTTACATGTCATTTTAATTTCACCAAGCATTACAAAAATATTTCTAGTGGGTAAATCGAGAAACACTCGTTTCAATTGGAGGTTTTCACTCTCATAAAACAATAGGATTGGAACTCGGCAGACAACAGGACACATAACAGGAATCATTCAGGTAAAGGAATAATACGGATATTACTGTACTTTTGATAGGATAAGTTTGAATCAAATGATGCCAAAACAAAGTTAGGGGTCTCTTCCCTCCACCTTGGTGACAGGACTTGACTTGAGACCCAAAACCGTAGCAGTTCATCGGCTTAAGAGGTGGGATCAATAGCTAAATGTGCTGTCTTTCTTCAATATGACCAAATCTCTTGAGACTTCAACCTTCCCTCACATTTGAAAGAATCTTCAAGCTTTTTTTTTGCTTGTAACGTGTAATTTAACAGGCTAACATCATGAAGGTTTGCTTGTAACGTGTTATTTAACAGGCTAACATCATGAAGGTTAGAGTGCAACTGTGCAAGTTCTCAATGTAGAAATTCATAATCAGCAACATACAGATAATAAATACAATGCGTGCAGACAATGAAACATCAACTCCAATTAAATTTTCTTTTGTTGTTTTTTCAACCATATACCACAATATAACCAAAATCATTATACCTTATAACCAATCAGTACATTAGTATACCCTTGACCCTTCCCTAAATGAAAGAGATACAATCGCAGTGGAAGTTCAAATGGTAACCCGTATCCTCACCTGGTCCATTGAAAATTGCTCTATTTGGTAAGTTCGCAAATATTGACGCAACCATCAATCTTGTATAAAGTAAATTTTAACTTGGTCTACGGATAAGAGAAATTATAGTTAGTGAAAAAACACAATATAAATTGTGATTTATAAAACCGATAGCTATCTATGACATGTCGAACAACCTACGAACGGGTTGCGTTTCATAATTGTATTAAAATATATTTCCACTCCAACTTTTATAAGTCAGACCTATATTACATGGAATATAGTGCATAATTTACATGTTCTAGTTTTATTGTGTAGGTTTATCTGAAGGATTTTGTGACAATGAAAGCAGCCAAATGGGTATAAATATTAAAGTACCTGTAGACGGAAAGAGTGTATGTCCATGATAAGCACTTGCCCCATTCATCCACTTGTTGGGAAAAAGTAACGAAAAACCTATTAAGGCTTTCAAATCTTCTACAACATCCCATATCACGTAAAGTCCGAACCCATTGTAGACATCAGCAATAAAAAGTTTGGACATGGATACATGATATTATGAAAAACATATAACAAACCATAACCAATGTGCAAGAGGTAAAAATGTGTGAAAGAGCATAAGTCAATGTGAGACAAATGAAGGAACACACAAACTTAAAGATAGAGAAATAGTTACCTCTTTCTAAGTTTACCACAATTAGCAAAGACTCCCAACTTTCCTCACAAAGCTAAAGATGGATATTATTAATGAAGAGAATTATTATTGCTTAGTTGCTTACAAATCGTTAATCTTGTTAGTACCTTCCCACAATGGCCTAATCCAATTTCAAATCATAATTGAAAAAACCTATAAACGATTGATGTAACTCAGAAAAACCATACCTGACGAAGGGATTACTAGAGCGTGTTGGATTTTAAAGAGAATATAGAGAAAGATATCTTTAACAGATATTTTTGAGTTTTGAGGGTACCACAAACTGAATACCATTGTTATAACAATGTAACAATGATCAGATGGTACAAAACCTATCCAAGTTCCAATTGACAATTGATCTTCATCTCTCTTCCCATTCAACCTACGCTAATAGGAACCAACTATAACCTCAACTTATTTACTGTTTGAAATCTAATCCTGCTTCTTAATGCTATTGGAAGCTTTATCACATACTCTGATTGTTGATCACCTTCTTCATGAACGATGGCAAACAGAATGCAGCTGAATGTATCTAGACGGGATTAAGAACATAGCAGATGAGAAAAGATAAACTCATATACTAATCCAAAGAACCAAATAAGGGAAAACTACCTCTGGGTTGTAGAACTTCAAGGGTCCCTTTGCTTTCTTTGTGGTCCTCATTCTCATCTAATGGGTTCTTTGGATGCTTGAAATCAACTGCTGGCGCTTCTGTAGAGCAAAGCATGAAACTAATTACTCCACTGTGACAAAATTGAGCGATAGCATTAACACATCAATCCATTATCCAATCATAACATAATTACAATGGAGGGACACAAACAATTTAGGATCATCGACACAGTTTGAAATTTTGGTTTTGGTTGATTGTTTATGAGAATGATCTGCAATGTCTACACCCACCGGAGGTTAAGTACCAATTGGAAAATTCAGGGTCACTCATTTTCAGCTTAAATTGGAATTGGAGTATCCTTGGTTATGCTATATATTTTGGATGAATCTGATCTTGTGTGGAGATAATCCATATAGTGAGGAGAACATATCCACACCAAATCATGTCCGGATAATGAGAGGCTGCATCAAGCTAGTCATATACTGCTCATGAAGTGGCCCAAGAATAATCTCATTCGACTCGCAGCATTTTACACAGAATGTTTGTGGACTGGATGAATAATGTTGCTGATACTCTAGTAGTGTTACTATTGTTTTGTTGTCCTTGTTTCTGAGAATCCCCATCCCAACCATTGAAAGGAGGAAATGGTGGGTCTTTTCAGGATCCTGCACCATGAACGCATATGTCTTTTTTGGGGTTGGAGTTTTAGCTTCTCTAGATGGGGGCTCGTCTTCATCAGGTATTACAAAGTTGTCTTGCTGCGGCCAACCATTTGGATGTCTCTGCTGCTTTCGATACTGGTGTTGGAATTGATGACTTCGTGATTTCCTTTTAAAGGCAAACAACCCTGCAACAATTTCCACCAAAGCTGCCCCAGTGACACAAAGAAGGCTTCTTGTTGCACTGACAACAAAGCTTCAGTAATGCCAGATTATTAGAGAAGACATTTGAAGATTTATGAGGATAATGAAAAGGGGAAGAAAGAACTAACCTCAAATATGTCAAGCAAAAAATCAAAGGGAAGAGATCAGTTTGTCTGCTGCCTCAAGATCAAATGAGAGATTTAGGGATTTAGTCAGAGTTAGGGTTTTGCGATTTAGGTTGGGTGGTAGAGAAGAGAGAGTGGGAGAGAGATTATTTCTTGCGAGAGTTTTTTCTTCCTGATTTATCGTAATTAGTAGGACACGTGGACACCCTAGCGACGCTTTCTCAATTAAGGAGGGGGAGAGCTATAATATTTATTTTCTTAGAAGTACATACTTATTTTAAGTTAAAATAAGTATGTAAATAAAAATTTACTTAGAAAATGAATTCAAACCTAATTTTTTATGGATATCATCTACTCACCATAAACATCATCTCTACAAAATTTCAACTCATTTGGAAATCTCTAACTTAGACAAACGATGATTGCAAAAATACTATATTATAGACTGTTAGATTTCTTTTTAAAGATAACAACAATTTTTAGCTAGGTTAGAGGTTTCCAAATGAGCTCAAATTTTGTGGAGATGATCTTTATGGTATGTAGGTAATACCCACAAAAACTTAGAGTTGAATTCATTTTCTAGGTGATATTTTACTTACGTACTTATTTTAACTTTAAAATAAGTATATACTTCTAAGATATATATATATATATATATATATATATATATATATATATATATATATATATATATATATATATATATATATATCGGTTTGTGTTCAAATTCCAATTGTGCTTGATTATAAATAAGGTTGATGAGCTGAAGTTTTTCATGTATTTGTCTTGTGGCTGTACTTATTTATACTCAGGAGTGAGAAATAGAAATTTCATATATTATGAATTTCATGTATCAACTGTGCCTTTCAGTATAAAACTATAAGTGGCTTATTTAGTTATTTTCACTCTTTTGGCTTGTCTTTAGGTATTTGTGAGGCAACTCGATTTTCTGGGCAAAGTTGTGAGGCAAAAGGAATCAAAGAGTGCATAAATTGGTTCTAGCTATTGCTATCCCACCTTGAATCCTACCCTCGCTATTAATTACACTCCCTTCCACAAGACTTGGCATCCCCTGGGAATAAATCATTCAACATGATCAGAAAACAAAGTTCTCTTAACTATTTTAACTAACAAAATGCAAATAACAATCACAACTAAGTCAAATATTTTGCAAAATGGAAGAAACCGAAAAACTAATCGACCTTAGGGGTAGCTTATATTCTCCTGATAAAGAAGTAGCTGAAAGGGAAGTGTAATGAAATTTGCATTTTCTTATGTTGGCAAAAACAAAAAATCGAGATTTGCTACAAAGTCACCTGGGATTGCTACAAAAACAGAAAATCTCTACAAACTTTGTAGCAAGAAGACCTTAGTACACATCTCTTGAGCAAATTCCCTCCAAGATTGATGTTGAAACAGTTTCGAAGAACAATATATTCAATTTGGGGACATCCATCGAGGACAGCTTGTAAGCCAGCATGCAATCCGGTGTGCATTCAACAAGGCTAAGAAAACGCGAATCGAGGCGTGAATTCTGCAATAGCAAATGCCTCTTCGTCACAATTTCGGCAAGAACGACCCAACTCTTCAAAAAGTGGAAGTCTTCTGTCAGAACATTGCTCCTGCAACAAACAATCAAGCAACTTAAAACGATTTTGCAGAAATGTGGCAACTTAAAACGATTTCGCAGAAAACATTAATCTTCTTCTTAATAAGCATTGCTCCTGTCAGAACATGTCATGAGGTAATCAAAAAACATTAACTAACCTTCCAACATTTGGCAGAAATGTGGCAACTTAAAATATCACTAGCCAAAAAAGAAGATATGCCCCTATTCAAAGTGTACTGGTAAACCAGTGATTAGCAAAGCACTCATGTCACAGATCAAACAAGTGACAGACCAACAGTGATTGGGTTTAAGCTCCCTAGAGTGAGAACTAGCTATGCTTCTGGGTAAGCCATCTAAATACAAAGTAAATCAATCACATCCAATGACTAAAAGAATGCATAACAGCTTTTAGGCTCAATGTCCAAAAGAGTGCACTTAAAGAAGACTTATAGAATAATTAAATTAGGAGATGGAACGTGTCATATGTATAAAAAAAAATTAAAACAAACTTAGAATTCATAATATGAGATGATATGAATAAAAAGATGAAAATATACTCAAAAACACTTAAGCAAGGAAGAACCTGATCTGAAATATAAGAAACTGGACATCACTAACAGAAGTCCTTGCTTCCTATCTAGAGCCTAGAAGGCAACATTAGATACTATCCAATGGACATAATGATGCAATAGAACACAACCCTTGACACAGATAAAATATTCGACGTGCAGATATAGAATCAAATATTCGACGCGCAGATAAAATATCATTAGAACTAGTTTTGAATAAAGCTATACTTACATTTCACAAATTACGTATTATTTTTCTCCGGACAATTTCTCGAGTCATGGTTAGCAATCTATCCACATCTGTGACACTTTCTTCCTGAAGTGTTTACGGCTATCTCATTGTTTAGGGCTATCTCTCTGGAGAATTTTCATCTATCCGCTTTCTTCTTCCCCCTCCCTTTTGTTTGAGAAATATTGGGATTCAAAATCAATAGCTGAAATAAAGACCGAATTAAAATAAATATTTATATCAAATTAAACACCGAATTAAACACTAAATTTATATCAAATTAAACATTCAAATAAAAAAAAACTTGTGATGTATTAACTGAAGGTATCGAAGGTTCTGCAACTGGAGGCTCTTCATCATTTGCTTCTCCTTCGTAGGAAGTTTCATTAAACTTTGAAATTCCAATAGCCATTTCACCAATCTTTTCAATAAAATATGAATAACCCTCAAAAGTATGCGACGCATCGTAAGCCACTTGAGAAGCAACCTTGATAGAATGAGCCACTCTCAAAGGTTCATTTGAGACATTCCCGACCACAAATCCAGTACCAAACTCCGCTCTATAAGTGTTAGCCTTTTGCATCCACTGCGTCAATCTAAAATGGCTTGGAATCTCTTCAATCTCGTAACGCATAAAAACCTTTAAGATATGACCACAAAGCAACCCCATAAACTGAAAGTACTTGCATTCGCAGTCTCCCTCTAAGGTTCCTCTATCGAAACTCACTCTCCAAACAGACTTCCTCAGCGGGTCTCTCCATTTCACCATGTAGCTTCCGGTTCCATACCTGTCAATCTGTTCTCCATCAATTTTGTACTCCATCTTTGCCTTTTCTAGTTGCTCTTTAAATTTATTGAATATTGAGATCGTATAGACCTTCGCGGCATGCATAAGGAGGAAAGCATCGTTAGGCACAATCCGTGAACTATGCTTTCGGTCGCGGTAATCGAATCTTTTTCTTTCCTAGCAAGCAAAGCCAAAGACTTCTCATTACCATGTACAAACTGCATAAGCGTAGTCGCCGAATTGACAAACGGGTCATAATGAGCATTCATCGATTCACTTCGACCCGGTGGTGCATACCAACAAAAAGGTATCAGCTGAGATAATAAGGAACCTGTCACACCCCGAATTTCGACAGAATTCGGAAAAACAATATTTGTTCCCGACTCTTCGATCTTCGAGGTGTGACGCACTTTCAACTCCCAAAAACCCATAACAGTTTAAATATGCGGATAATTAAAAACCAAGAAAAATTTCAACTTAAACAAAAGTCCTCTTCATTACAAAAATTTACAAATAAGATTAGGTTACAAATCTATTTTCAATAACTTTTTATTTAGAATTACAAATGAAAATACAAATAACATTGTCTCAACTAAAAATCTATTACACCTTAAGGAAAAACAAAACATGTCCTGAATGCGACGCTAAAGCAAACCACAATTAGCAACCAACCTTCTTCAACATGAAACCTATCAAGACTTATCAACTATGTTCATTTAATGAACACACCCGATAAGCAAACATGCAAATCGGGTCAACATTATAAAAATGCTGGTGTGAGTAGCTCGAAAATACAACATATATTTATACATATACATACACAATCCATGAGGCAGTTAGTTCCTCCACCGAGGCGCCTTAACTCCCAACAACTAATACGACATCCTTGAGTACAATAAGTAAGGCAGGTAGTTCCTCCACTGAGGCGCCTTAACTTCCCACTAACCACACAACAAACCATACGCATAATAAATAAAGCATGTAGTTCCTCCCTCGAGGCACCTTAGATTCTAACTAAACAAATAGCCAACCAAGCATATTATATCCGTACCGCATTTCATGCTCAATTACAGAGTGGGTCGTCCCTGCACCAGTAATTAGTTTGACCTACCCTTCTCCAAAACCATATACAATCATCTATCTAAAGATATATCATTAACCAACATATTACCATAATTATATTAATTATGGCTTTCTTTATGTGTCCCTAAAATCACGTCGTATCTATGTCTTACTTAGTTTCCCTAGCTACCATAATCGCTTCTCAACGCCGAACATGTACATCCACATGCCTCCCCTTACATAATGAACCACTCCGTGCGTAACTACCCTAAGTGGGATGCCGCACACCAGGTAACCCTCACACGAAAGCCATTATGTAAGTACTGCCACTATTCGGCATAAAATATCGCGCATCTCGTTCTATTTTGCGAACGGAATAATCAAGCCACTATTCGGCTACGATTGCCCAACACATGGGTCAATTAACATCTCATATATATACACCCTATACCGGGGCCAATCATATCACATACGCCCACACAGGGCAAATCACATGAGTTGTGATAGCTAGGTTCTAGGATTTTCGTTACGTAATTTATTCAGGTGTCATACATTTATATCTCAGAATCATTCCACTATATCACGTGCAGGTCAATTATCTTATTGCACTAAGCCACAATATTTAGAAATATCTCAATTATATCTCATAACCACTTTCATTCTTTCACGTGCCAATATATTATTGCACTACGCCACACTCCCGTGGGAAATATCCACAAATACTCTACTAGCATCTCACAGATAAAATAATGGAGTGTCTATACATTTATTTCTCCAAAACTATTGCATTTAATATATATATATCCCAAGATATTATATAATGTCACAACTGCTTCAAACATATCGCATAACATTTTTGTAGCGTTTTAGGAATATTATATCTCCTAAAGTTTCTATCTCGTCACGTGTCAAAATATACACAATATCAACGTCAAATCTTACCTAGATAATAACAACCAAATTTATACAAGCTTCCACAACATTTTAGCATTTGATTTGTCCATACAATTTACAACATAAAACGTAGCACAATTAAACAGTTCACAGTCCACAATCAAAGGTCAAAGTCAACGGTCAAAGGTCAGCGGTCAAAGGTCAAAGTCAACACATCATGGTCGAAGTCAACACGTCATTTCCAGGTCCAACAGGTGCATGGTCATAGCCATGGTTCATGGCTAAGGTCAAGGTGCATGGCTCATGGGCTCATGACCAAGGTAATGGTTCGGACCCAACTGGCCAAGCCCAAACCTTAGAACCCGAAAGTCTAAAAGTTGAAAGACCCATTTGGATCTCTATTAAGTCCTATGGACTGGCACCAAGCAATATTAGAAACTGGCCCCAAAAACTTAAACTGAACTGGCCCAAAACACAAATGGGTTCGGCCCAAAAATTGAACTGAAACCGGCCCAATCAAAACAAATGAAACTGGCCCATAGAACTAAATCTAGAACTGGCCCAACTACTAATCTGGAACTGGCCCAACACAAAACAAATAGAAAAATGGCCCAACCCACTAACTAATATCAAAACCGGGCCCAAACAAAACAACCAAGGCCCAAAAACTGAAACCCATTGGCTTTGGCCCAAGCCCAAGCCCAAACCGACCAACAGTTCTTCTTCTCCCTCCACCAGCAGCCACCAATTTGGCCACCGCCAGTTCCGATCGCCACTCCTCCCAATCTACTCGAAAATGCTCAGGGGAAAAACCCCCACAACATTAACAAAGACAAAAACCTCACCTCCTTAATCCCTCATCTTCATCAAACCTAGATCTAGAAATTTCTTGCCGCCATTAATGGCTTCTACAAGCTTCGACAGCCCTCCTCCCAATGTCAAAACACATACCCGACACTTCCCAACAATAACCAAAACAATAACACTTCACCTACTCTAATCGACTGTGCGATTTCCTCTAACCGCCATTAACACTTTTTACAGAGCTTCAGCAGAGCATGAACTGCCCCACTCCTCTCCAACTGATCTCCACACCAATTAATCTCGACGGCATTAAAGCCCCTTCCCTAATCACAATTTAATCAACACCAAACCCAACAAAACAACAACAAAGATAAATTAAAAAAAAATAATATGAGGTCGCGCCTCCATTAACCCCTGTTCAGAGCTTCAACAGTCCACCCCCAATTTTCAATCCCGACGCCCAACCAACACACCACATACAAAACATAATAAAAGTTCAAACAGCATATCGAGACGACTTCTTTGTCTCGCGCCGCCATTGGCGACTTCTTCCGAGTTCCAACAGTTCGGACAGTTTCAAAGATAACCAAAACAATATATTAATATTTAGCCAGTTTAATAATATGATACATGACGAAGAAGAATGGACAGTAAAATTGAATGAAAACATGGGACCATAAATCTGTTTCTGTATACCGGTGAGGTAGAAAACTAACTACTTACTTGTATAAAAAGCTCGACGAATTCCTCCTAGTCTGAATCGTCGCGCTCCACGCTCTAGCAATCCAGCTTCTATCTCTGCCTCCATTATTATTATTATTTTTTCTCTAAAAACCCTATTCTCTATAACAATGTGATTATATACTTGGGTTTGAAACCCAAGCCCAACACAGACTCGGGCCCATAAACCAGTCCCACATATCTCAAATCCAATCCAATCAAATTTTATATAAATAATTAAATTAATTAATTAATAAATAATTACATATTTTAAATACGAGCGTTACAGAACCCATTTCTCCCGCATTGAATATATCTCTGTCAACCAAGGATTTTTAGACAACTCATACTTCTCAATGATTGTACACCATCTGCTCTCAAAATCAACAATCATATACGAAAAAGAAATAGTGTTCTTCAACTCAGTTACCAATGTCTCAAATTTGGTAAATGACATCTTCTCTTGGAATTTATGCATAATATGCCAAAGACAGTAACGATGACGAGTATTAGGGAACACTTTGGCAATGGCTGCAGTCATCGCTCTATCCTGGTCAGTGATGATTGCAGTTGGCGCACGACCACCCATGGCTGCAAGCCAGGCCTTAAATAGCCATATGAATGTATCTTCTGTCTCATCAAGCAACAATGCGCAACCAAACTGAATCGACTAATAATGATGGTTGATTGACTCCAGTAAAAGGGGCAAAAGGCATGGAATATGCATTGGTACGATATGTGGTATCAAAAGACACAACATCCCCGAAATAGTCATACTAGCATCGAGACCTCCCATGAACCCAGAAAAAGTTCACCGCAGTCCCATTTTCATCTAAATCAATATTGTAGTAGAACCGGGGATCCTCGACACTCTTTTGCATAAAATATTTCAGCGCGGCAGTTGCATCACCTTCTGTAGGCATCTTTCTGGTCAAACCATAATGATGGTTCCAACAATCTTTCTGTGTAAACCCAACTTCCTCTCCATGGAAAACAGATGCCACTTTCCCAACAGGTAAACTGTTATCACTGAACATCTCGGTCAAGTACTCCGCTGCTTCAGGCATATGTTTGTTAGTTTTCATGCAAATTCTCTTCGATGGGGTCACCAAACCGTGACTATGGTCATTCTGAGCAACGCTGACCTCATATATATCTTCATGCATTCTTTTCTTAATACGAATTCTAGCTTGGCAACCACACCGGATAGTTGATGTATTTCCTTATCAGACTTCATCTCTCTTGGTAACCCCTTCACGTGAGCAAACCAGTAAACAACCACTAACCAAATCCACCTGATTTTATTGCTTGGAAGTCGTCCAAACACGAGTATCAAATCCCTCTTGTTGACCATACTCTTTGTAGTAAGTCTTTGCTTCGTCAACACTTGTAAAAGTCATTCCTATATAAGGAGCAGCTAATGTTTGCGTGCCTTGAACAGGGGATTTAGTAGACGAAGACCCAACTACATCTTCTTTGATATTGATTGATGTCTCTGTCACCATTTCTATAAATCGAAAACATTAAAAATATAAATAACTTAAACAGACAAAAATCCCAATGTACATAAACAATGTAGATAACTTAAACATCAAAATTCTGACAGAGTTCACCGAATATGCTACTTCACCGAACTCTGACAGAGTTCACCAAATATGCTAGTTCACCGAACTCTGACAGAGTTCACCGAATATGCTAATTCACCGAACTCTGATAGAGTTCAAAACTCTGACAGAATACGGCATGAATAATACGACAGAGTTCAAGCTATACCATTCAAACTTCAACGAAAATACCATTAAAGCATGAAGAATACGGCAACAAAAATACCATTAAAGCTAATTAAATACCATTCAAACCTTTCAAGGAAATTTGCAAAATTATTACATGTACCCAATTTGAATAAAGGTTACCCAATTTGAATAAATTCACTACACAGAAGGTTACCCAATTTGAATAAATTTCATACACGTGGTTGTATAATGTTTTCTTCAAATACAGAAACTTGTAGTTATCAAGGCAAATCAAACCCAAGAGACGTTACAATATAAACAAACTATAAGAGAGAGAGAGAGAGAGAAACCAATTTTGCGTTTTAAACAACAATATAAACAACATGCAAGAATAAAGTTTACTAGGTTTATTTCAAACGAATCCAAGCTAATTAAATAACAAATCAAACGAATTAAAAGTGAAAAAATACCTTAATCCAGAAGCTTGGTATGGTTTGGAGAAGAAGAAAGAGAGAGAGAGAGAGAGAGAGAGAGAGAGAGAGAGAACAAAATTTCGCGTTTTTGGTGATTTTTGTTTTTTTTATTTTGAAATAACGTAAAATTTTGAAATATCGGTTTTATCAGTGAATTAGATCATTAGATATTGAGGTGAGATCGGACGACTGAGGAGAAGTGTGAGATTAGAGTGGCAGTATAGCCAAACCGTATATATATATATATATATACAAAAATGCTCTAGTCAGGACTTTCCGTACAAAATAAAATCCGGACCTCACAAATTCACGTGACCTACTCTTTCTCTATTCTCTCTCTCCACTTTTATCTTCCAACCAACCCCACACTCACTCTCCATTTTTTACTACTACTTTTCTCACTCTCTCTCCTCTCTGATCACTTTCTTCTCTCTCCGCTCTGATCTCTTTCTTGAAACCTATAAGATTTCTTTTTCTTGAAACTGCCAGCTCAGATAACAACATTGGTAGTACTAGTGAAGGTAGTGATGGAGGTGAGAGAAGTATTGGTAAGTGGATTGAAATGGTGGGGGAAGTTTTGTCGACAGCGTTTCCGGTATGGGTAGCATTGGGTTGTTTTTTTGGACCAGTTAGACCAAATTCTTTTAATTGGGTACAGCCCCAAATGATCATTTTTGGGATTACTATTACTATGCTTGGTATGGGTATGACACTTACTTTTGATGATTTAAGAGGTGCTTTTGTTATGCCTAAGAAGTTGCTTGCTGGTTTCGTTCTTCAGTATTCATTGTGCACTAAACCTTTTTCCTAGAAATACATTATGATTTCTTTTTTTTTAGTTATTTTATGTTGAGAATTATATTTGTATTTGATAAGTTTTTGATGCAATATCTTGTTGAATGATCGATCTTGTTGATATTGGATTGGCTGCTACCCTGGGGGTTTGTTTTTGTTTTTTGTGTTATCCTTGTTTGATAGTCGATCTATCCTTTTACTAATTCTCATTTTATGTGCAGGAACGGCAAGTAATATTGTAACTTACCTAGCTCGGTATATGATTACTAGAAAGTCGCAGTATGTATTTTTACTTGTAAGTGACAAATGAGTTCCTCATTTTTCAGTGGAAACGTGGCCCTTTCAGTCTTGATGATGGCTGCAAGTACCTTTAGCGGGCCGTGGGTAATGACACTACTCCTTTTACATCTCACGCATCGCTTCTTAAGTTGTTAATTGTTTCGTGGGATTGAGGCATCACTTCCCGACTCTTCAAGTTCGTCTCGTGATGACCCCATTTTTAATCGCTAAACTATTTGGGCAATTTGTTGCGATTGATGCAAATTTGGACTTCTTATATCAACTTTGCAGCTAAGGGTGGTACTTCTTACTTTTCTCTGATACTGTATCTTTTCTTCCATTTTTTTATTTGTGCCATGCAACAGGTTGTGCTTTCCCTGTTTTGTTTGGTTCTCTTCTGAACAAATATTGCCAAAGTTTGGTTAAGGTGGTATCTCCCGTGATGCCGCCTATTGCTGTCCTTATGTCTGGTTGGCAATAGCCTGAAATGCTTCAGCTGTCCTTATGTCTGGTCGGCAAGTGATGCTTGTTGTATGTCTCCTTCATGCTTCTGGATTTTTCTTTGGCTATGTGCTATCGAGGTTACTCAGGATTGATGTTTCCTCCTCAAGGACCATTTCATTAGAAAGAGATTTTTTCTAATTGATTATGCATCACATCTCCCTTTACATAGACATTCTTACTATGGCTACTATATCTTGCTCCTTCCAGAACTCGGTCCTTGGGTTAGTTTCTAGTCGCCAAAGATTTTGGAGATCCTCCGACAAAGTTAGCATTACCATGTGCATTTTCCATTAATGCGCCATTCGATCTTTGGTAGTTTACTTGCGTGAATCACGGAGATGCAATCTACCAAAAGAAAAACAAGATTAACTCAGAGAAGTTCAGTTGAGCTTCTGCCAAGGATATGATTCACTCTTGTAGAATATGCAACAATATGAATGTGGTATTTTTTCTATAATGTCAGCAAAAGAAAGAGATCAAGAAAGTTTATTTTCCTTCCTATACGTATCGCACCTCTGTTGATTTGTTGCTGGGTTACTTCGAGATTTTTGTGGGAAAAGTGAAATACTTGTTGAATCTTCTATGTTCTTTAAATGTGAGAAGTACAATACTATTTCTATATATATAAAAAAAAAAGTAAATAGTCCTCACATAGTCATACACACTAGGCTTGTAGTGACGTGAAATAAAGTGGAGAGAGAGGAGAGAGAGAGAAGAGAGAGAGCGTGAATTTGTGGAGAGAGAAGAGAGAGAAAAGGTGGGGAGAGAGAAAAAGTGGGGGTGGAAAAAAAAGTTGAGATAAATGAGAGAAAAAAAAATCACGTGAATTTGTTTTGGTGCTCAGACTTTTTTTTTTTATCGGGAAGTCCCGACTAGAGCAAAACATATATATATATATATATATATATATATATATATATATATATATATATATATATATATATATATATATTGAACTCAATTTTTGATAAGATTAGACATGTTCAAAAGAGTTGGATTTTTTTTAAAGAGGATCTACATATTGTGGAGATCACATCCATAGAAAATCAGCTCTTAGTTCAATGTGAAAATAGATAGGATTGTATATGTTATTTATGTATGTCGAATAAGGTCTTATATATTTTTAAAAATATAATAAAAATAAAAGTAAAATTTAGCATAGGGGTGGCTTACAACTTTTGTTCCATACTTTTCGCAGTAAGAAATCAATATGGCCGGCCGTGCCCATCAATCAAGAGTCCCGACTCCATCCAGTCCCATTGAAACCTTATGTCCCCCTGTAACCTGGTCGAATATGCGGCCACTTCTCGAATTCGAAACAACATGGAGATAGCAACGACGATCAGAGTTAAGACAATGACAAAACGTTCAGATTTAGATAATATATGTATATATGAAATAATTTAGACAAAGAATACATCTGTCAATCCACGATCTGTTTCTCATCTCTAGCAGACCAACGCTTTCAGCGAAGCTAAGAGTCTAGACGGAGTTAATAAAACCCCACCATGATCCTGAACTACCAAACTATATACTCACTCGCTTCTATCCACAGACTTTTGGCATGCAATGTTGTAAAGGTACATAATATATATATTTGAACTCAACTTTTGATAGGATTAGACATGTTCAAAAGAGTTGGATTTTTTTTAAAGAGGATCTACATATTGTAGAGATCACATCCATAGAAAATTAGCTCTTAGTTCAATGTGAAGATAGATAGGATTGCATATGTTATTTATGTATGTCGAATAAGGTCTTATATATTTTTTAAAATATAATAAAAATAAAAGTAAAATTTAGCATAGAGGTGGCTTACAACTTTTGTTCCATACTTTTCGCAGTAAGAAATCAATATGGCCGGCTGTGCCTATCAATCAACAGTCCCGACTCCATCCAGTCCCATTGAAACCTTATGTCCCCCTGTAATCTGGTCGAATATGCGACCACTTCTCGAATTCGAAACAACATGGAGATAGCAACGACGATCAGAGTTCAGACAATGACAAAACGTTTAGATTTAGATAATATATGTATATATGAAATAATTTAGACAAAGAATACATCTGTCAATCCACGATCTGTTTCTCATCTATAGCAGACCAACGCTTTCAACGGAGCTAAGAGTCTAGACGGAGTTAGTAAAACCCCACCATGATCCTGAACTACCAAACTATATACTCACTTGCTTCTATCCACAGACTTTTGGCATGCGATGTTGTAAAGCTACATAAAATGGTCACATGAGACCGAGAGTATGAGACATTAGCGAAAGTTGCTCCTTTTTCCCTTCATTCCGTGCTGATGCCGTGCAATTGTGCCTCAATTACAGGCTTATAGCCCCTCACTAGTTAAATTGATATCATAAAGACATAAACTGATAAACTTAACTGATATTATTCATTTCTTACTATTTTTTTTTTGTTACTAATGCCGCACAAATTAAAATGTTTTCTTAGAGTTGAGATTATAACCAACACAAAGAATTATATATATACTTAAGAATTATATATATACTCTTAAAAGTAACTACTTAAGTTAACTTTAAAATAAATACGTAAGTAAATCTTCACCTATAAAATGAATTTAAACTTATTTTTTTGTAGATATGATATACTCAATATTAAGATCGTCTCTACAAAATTTCAGCTCATTTAGAAACTTCTAACATTGGCAAAAAAACAATTATAAAAATTCAACATTTCTAGACCGTTAGATTTCTTTTTAAAGATAATAATAATTTTTATCTATATTAGAAGTTATATATACAATAATTTTCTAAAAAGTAGCTACTTAAGTTAATTTAAAATAAGTATGTACGTAAAACTTTACCTACAAAATGAATTCAAACCTAATTTTTGTGTGGTTATGAAGCACTCACCATAATGATTATCTTCCCAAAATTTCAGCTCATTTGAAAACTTCTAACATAAATAAAAATTGTTATTATCTTTAAAAAGAAATCTAACGGTCTAGAAATATCAAGTTTTTGCAATAATTTTTTGCTAATATTGGAGGTTTACAAATGAGCTGAAATTTTATGGAGATGATCTCTATAGTAGGTATATCATATTCACAAAACATTGGGGTTGAATTTATTTTCTAGGTGAAATTTTACCTACGTACTTATTTTAAGTTAACTTACGTAGCTACTTTTTAGATAATGACTAATATATATATATTAGCTTGTAGGCCCGTGCATACACACCGACTCTTTTAAAAATATCTAGATTTTTTTTAGAAAATTAGGACTACCGTTTTAGTCTCTAACTCGTTTTAATTTTCTAACAAATTGTTTTAAATGAAGTTTTAAAAACCCATTTTTTCAATTGGGAGAGATCATATTTTAATAGGAGAATAATTCCTATTTTAATTAGATATGTTAGATTTTTCGGGGAGAAATACCCATTTTAATAGGAGAATGATTCCTGTTTTTAATTAGAAGTGCTAGAATTTGTTTTAATAAGATAGGAATTCCCATTATAATAGGAGAGGAATTCCCGTTGTAAAAAAGGATTTTCGTTTTTCAAATTGAGAGAAATTTCTGTTTTAATAGGAGATGACGTGAAATTTTAATAAAACTCGAAAAATACTCTCTGTGGGAGTTTTAATATTAAGACTAGAAAGTAGACCCGTGCATACGCACCGGCTCTTTTAAAAACTTGCATAACAATCGTAACTATATATATTTATGTTTTCGTTCCTAACTCGTTTTAATTTCTCAACAAATTATTTTAATTAAGTTTTAAAAACCCATTTTTTAATTGGGGAAAAGATACCGTTTTAATAAGAGAATGATTCATGTTTTAATAACAGAATGATTCATGTTTTAATCAGAAGTGCTAGAATTTCTTTTTGCTAATATATGAAGAATTTCCGTTTTAATAAGAGAATGATTCCTGTTTTAATTAGAAGTGCCTAAAAAAATCAATAGGAGAGGAATTCCCATTTTAATTTAAAAGTGTGATTTTCTTTTTTAATATGAGAATGATTTTCGTTTTAACTAGAAATGTTAGATTTTTCTTTTTTTTATAGGGGAGAAATTTCAATTATAATAGAAGAAAGATTTTCGTTTTAATTAAAAGTGCTAATATATATATATATATATATATATATATATAGAATTAAAGAAATATACCGAAAATCTGTGCAATATTTTGGTAGAGTAGTCATGTCAGACGAGCTTATAAGCCCATTTAGCTAGATTATGAATCTCACCTAAACCCTAAACACAAAAAATATCTAAACAATAAAACAAAGAACAATGTTTTTTTTTTCACGTGAGAGAATGAATTAGGAAAGAATACAATATAAATTCATTCAATTCTCCTGGAGAGCAAGTTGTTGATGGCATGTGATGTTCACATGCCTCTTCCAGTGAAAGTCTTTTAATTTGTCTTGACGGTGTACGTCAATTACATCATATCTACCTGCCTCACATGGTAGATCGAGAATAATTTGCTTCTCATATATTGAATAATAAACACATTTGTATATGGTCCTTTCACATTTACTTAAATTTTGAAAACGGAAAAAAAAGTAGATTTTAAAAGGGACTATAGTAATACTGAATACCATTGTTACCTTCGAGAAATATCGAAAATTAA
This sequence comes from Coptis chinensis, assembly GCF_015680905.1. Taxonomy (NCBI): domain Eukaryota; kingdom Viridiplantae; phylum Streptophyta; class Magnoliopsida; order Ranunculales; family Ranunculaceae; genus Coptis; species Coptis chinensis. The sequence goes on along the minus strand of NC_141456.1, from coordinate 16,443,772 downwards.
ACTTTATCAGCAACTAGACGTCTAGACTGCTTATAAGTTATAACACATTGATTGTTTAGTTTGTTACCTGTTTATAACGCATTGATTGTTTAGTTTTTTAGATTAACATGAAGGGAGCTCGAGAGTTAAGGAACACTTGTACTCCAAGCACTCATTTGGACAGTTGCTCTTCCAGCGACAGTGTCATGAATAAAACCGTACATCCGTAATTGCTCCCACTTGCTCTTTTTTTCTACGTGATTGATGATTTGTCGCCAGAGTGTGGCCTTTTAAATTAGGATAACGACAGATTTTATTCGTTTACGGAGAGTAAAAAGGCAAGAAAGGTTAGATGAAATGAACAGCCCCGCGCGCGTTGCGGATTCATGTTTTCTCCAGTCTCTGCTTTGAGTCACATGATTTTCTTGTGCTTTATCCAGACCCTCCACATGCTCTGCTATTATTATTTATCCTACTGCCTTTCCATCAGATTTTCCATTTGGTTTGATTTCATTTTCTTTCTCTTGTTTATTCAACTTACTTTCCCACCTCCACCGTTTACTGGTCCCACTTCTATGTAGTTAAACTAAAACTGAAAAACACTGGCTCCATTAAATTACCTGAAAACCCCTATTGTGTTTTAAAAGACTTATTTTGTAATATAAAGATAATAAACCATGGTTTAAAAAGATAAACCAATAAAACTTATATTTTCTCATGGGCGTGTCAAGTTTTAGTACCCTCAAACTTCTTAAAACACTGTTAGGATCAACTAATTGCAATAAGAGCCAACTTTATCAAGTGAGTTATTTCATTCTGGGTGCTAGTTGCTAGTCTAACATTATAGGACGGTATTCGAGTGGAGCCTATTCTACTTTCAATAAATTTAATCCACACTCAACTTCTCAAGTGAACCTACGAGTGTGTTCAGACTCAGACTCAACTCGTGTATTATATCATGAATTGAGACGAGCCAAGCTAAACTCTGGTACTACCAACCTATCTACACAGTCATTACTCATTAGTGCGTGTCTCAAAGCTTATATGATTATCACAAAACAACTTAGGTGAATAGATCCGAACTCCCAAGTAGTGTTTTCCTAAATAAAGCTAAATCAAATTTTTATTATGTAAGAAGTAGGGACTTTCAACGTGTACCAAAAATAAAGTTTCAAATATAAAAAAGAATGGGTATTTTGGGTAACTCGATTGAAAACAGGTCAACAAGATATTTTTTCAACCACGTCCCAACTAACTGCAACCGCATCTATTTATAGCACTCATCACCCAGGTACTGTAATCAAAGCAGTCCCCTCGATTCTTCTTTCCCCACTCTTTCAAGTTCTAAATCTTGCGAGTGTTCTTGAGGGGCTCTGCTTTGCTTGTTTTAGTAGCAATGGCCATGGCTAAGTTTGTTGCCTTCATGCTTGTGGCAATGTTTGCCGTCTCAATGCTCCAATCAACCTTGGTGAGTCATTTTTTCTCTCTTTGTTCAAACATGCGGTCTTAACTCAAAAATGTAAGTTTAGGATTGTAAGTACATGTTAGCTGGTTTCATTTGTCCCTCGATCATGCCTACCAACCACCTACATTGCCATTAAAAAGCTTGCCTGGTTTATCTCGGTTGTCAATAATTCACACTTCAAATCCTGGATCCACTGATTTGTAATGTGGATCCTGAATCACTTACAAAAAATGGTACATTTCTGCTGAGAATGTGACATATCTTTAGGATCAGATGTTATAGATGGCCAATGCGAATTTTTAAACACTAGTACATGTAGCAATTTGACTCTTTGCAACTGTTGCTTGTTCTCACTTAACTTAATTTGTATTTTCTCATTTTATTGTTGTCTACAGGTATTGGCAAGCGAAACTCAAGCCAACTTAGACGGAGTAAATATATAACTTCACTTCGTTGTCTACTTTTTTCTTTCTTATGTTTCCTCGGAATTAATTTAACATTTTTTTTCCGATTATTGAAGGGACGATCATATGGTCAGGGAGCTCTAAGGAGCTATCGTAAGTTTTTTTGCCCCATTATTTCTTTTATCTAATTATTCTATGATAATGGTAAGACCGTAAGGGATGACTTAGGGGGAAACGCAACCAATAATGTATGTGCACAAGTAATTTATTAGCTTAAGAACTCCTGTCTATCATCCATGCCAGTTCAAGATTGTTGTACTTTGTCAAGCAATGAAGTAAAAATGTAGAACAGCTAGAGTACTGCGTGGAGTAGGTGATCATGAGTATCATCTGGGTCTTCCGTTCATTACGGTGCGACACAGCGATTAGGCGCACCATTTAAGGCCCCCACACTGGCTGGTCAAAAAAGTTGAAATTGGAATTTGAAACTCTACTCCCCACGTTCCATGCCTTTGACAGTTTGACTGCTGTCACTGTTTCCATAAAAATATCTCACGAGATTTTAACTGATATAGTGATATATAGGTTGTTTTGGAATTACCCAAATACCTTTATATGATATGATGTATGCGTTTTTTGAAATTACCAGAATGCCCCAACCAATGCTCAAGAAGGTGCAGGAAAGTTGGTCATCACCATCAAACATGCATGTTCCTTTGTCAGAAGTGCTGCACAAAGTGTCTGTGTGTGCCCCCAGGCACTTATGGAAACAAAGCTGTGTGTCCTTGCTACAATAACTGGAAGACCAAGAGGGGTGGACCAAAATGCCCTTGAACAGTCTCATTACCTTTCTTGGTTTTCTGTTTATCTACTTCCTTTCTACTAAGAATTAATTTTCTAATCAATTTCGCTAATTATGTCTTTTTTTTGGGTCTTTTTGTGGTTTAATTTATCCACCACTACAGTAATATTTTGAGTCAACTTAGGTTGACAAGTCAAGTCACTCCTGAAGGGTTTAAATGTTGTGTGACTCAGATGAGAGTGGCATCAAGGACCGTACTTATATGTTGTTGTGTTTTTGAATTATCTATAAATAAATTCGCATTACTATTCTGATACTCTTTTCTTTTGCAAGTAGATTCATGGATGTGTGTAGATGTGATTGTTTTCATTTATGAATTTTTCCTATATTATGATCATGATGTAGGATTTTTTTTTTTTTGTTTTTTGATAAATAAATTTTATTCAATTGGTTGCACAATGTGGTACAAGTGTTAGAGAAGCTCACTTACAACTTACAAGAAGCAACCAGTGCACAAGGGGACTAGATACTAGCATAGCAACCAAAAAAACACCAAACCAAAAAAACACCAAGCAACTTTAGGAGCAACATCAAAAAAACATTAAGTAACTACGCGGTTTTGCCAAAACCGCACTACTAAAGCCCAACTGACAGGCCCAAGCCTATGTGGTTTTGGCAAAACTGCGCGGTGTTCAGAACACCGCGTGCTACTTTTATATAAACAGCTCTAAAGCCGCACGGTTCAGTCACTTTCACCTTTTCTCACAATTATAAAACCCTTTCTTTAGTTAAAAAAAAACAAAAATCTATCTAAACTCTTAAAATTTGATATGGATCCTTTTGAACCTTTCGACGGTGATGATTGGCAGTACACAAACGACATTGGCGATGAGGGAGAAAAACCTGAGGAAGTAGAATACGGTGGGGGAGAAGACAGTGGGGGAGAAGAACCCGAAGATGTCGCGTGCCGAATCGATAGACATCCCTATGTAATTTGGAGTATCGGATGAAGCGACTTCGATTGGCAATTTGCACTGGAGAAGCACTTGATATGGAAGTTGTGTCTTCTACACATGATACAAAACACGTGTCGAAAAGTCGCGATTGGCTAATACTCAGGTAATTAATTAGTTTTGATTAAATATTTTGAATATTAATTAGTTGAGTTGGACCAATTAATTATTTATCTTATACACATTATTTTTTTTATAATATCGATGTTGTTGACTCACCGAAGTTAGATCGACTTTACTTGGTGTTAGAGAGTGGTGGAAGGTTATTAGGAGTTTGGATGAGTTTGTACATATTAGAGATAGTATTTTGTATACACCTTTGGGTATTTTGATTGATCGCGGATTATGAGAAGCGCCGGATTGGGCGTGGTCATAGCTTTAGTAGAAAGATGGTGGAGTAGAACTCATACATTTTATTTTTCCTTGTCGGAGTTAGGGTTCACACCACTAGACTTCACTATGATTTCTGGATTGAGTATCGGTATAGGCCAACCTATACCTTTTCATACAAATTATGAGAATATGGATAGTATGCTTATGAGTTTTCCTCGTTTGGGTGCGGATGCTTATGATTCTTCCGAGATTAAGCTATCTCATATTAAGATCAAGATATATGGAACCCCTCTTGCATCCTGATACATGAGCGGAGTTAGCTTTGACTGTTCTACCGGGTAGTGAGGGTGCTGATCAGTATGTTAGGGCTTTTTTGATGTTTTTTTATTGGGCATGTTTTGTTTCCCAATGGTCATTCTACGGTACGACTATGATATTATGCTTATGTATCTGATTTGCATACTATGAGAGATTATGACCTGGGTAGCTCAGTATATGCCACATTGATATCGACGTTAGATAAAACTTCACAGACATTCGGAAGTAGAAGTCCTCAGATTGCAGGATTCACGGGACTTTTAGAGATTTGGTTTTATGAGTACTTTCGATGTCTTTATCCTAACATAGACATGATTGCTGATACTCGCCCAGATTTAGTGATGCAAAGTCGTGGGGTAGAATTCAAGTTCATGAAGTTCATGCCAGTGGTGGTCCTTGGCCAGATGCGTCTTCTTTTGTTGTTGAGCAGACTGCTGATCAGTATTATAGATGGTGGAACCGTGTCTCTATGGGTCCGTTGTTGCCTTCGTTGGTCGGCTAGCAACTTCGAAGTTTGTGGGCTGGAAGGGATGAGGCGTGAGCTACGATTCCTCATCCGCCATACGGCTGTTTACAACCCACAACCTCTCGAATGCATATCATCCGGCTCCCGTGGTAATCCGCGGTAATCCTCGGATGTTTGTCGTGTGTGGACTCGATGGGGAGCCTACTTATATTTCCATTCCCGAGGTGCCTCTATGCTCGTTTCGAAAGTTAGAGCCGCGATATTGATCAATATACCATGGTGAGTTTAATTGTTTTATTTATCTTCTTCATTATATATATAATATGTACTCACACTGTATTTTCTTGGATTTTTAGGCTGAGGTTCTAGAAAGATATGAGAACCAGGTTCTTATGTTTGATGGGATGAGGACTATCCTGTATCATTATAGTCAAGAAAGAGAGGAGGCATATTCTCAGACATATCAGCAATCCCAGCGTGCGTATAACGAGACTCGAAAAGCGTATGAGGATATGCAGCAAGTGTACACGCAGCAACATCAAGGATATGAGGAACTTCAGGCTGAAGTAGTTAACCTCCGTGTAGACAGAGAAGATCATAATTCTCAGATTAGGAACTTAGAGGAGCAGCTTCGGAACGTCCAAATAGAGAGAGGAGAGGGATCGAGTGGTAAGGGGCGTAAGAAGAGAGCTAAATAAATTTGATGTAATATGATAGGTTTTGGATTATTTTGGATATTATATGATTATATCATAATCATAGATTTTGGACTGCTCTCTTCTTACGCAGTCATAATCATAATCATAGGTTTTTAATCATTATATCATTATATCAATATAGATTTTGGACTGCATAATCATAATCATAAGTTTTTAATTTCTTTAATTTTTTCGATTTTGAATTACAATTCTTAATTTCTTCAATTGCACAATTGTTAATTTCTTAACTTCTATGCACAACTCATAATTTTTCAAGTTCTATGCACCACAGTTCTAATTTTCAGAAAAAACGCACGCGGTTTTGGCAAAACCGCGCCCATTGAAGCCCAAGCCCACGCGGTTTTGCCAAAACCGCGCCAAAGCCCATTTAGCAGCCAAGCCCACGCGGTGTTGGAAAAACGCGCGGTTTTGGCAAAACCGCGTGAGTGATTTGATACAGCACCAAACCTGGAACCAAATATTGGTCAATTTGGTGTTTGGTTTGGTGTTTTTTTGGTGTTTTCATCAACATGTAGTTCTCCTGAAGTTGAAAAAACACCAAATTCTTGATGCTAGATTGATATCACTGCTAGATTGAGAATTTGGTGTTTGATGCTAGATTGATATCAATGCTAAAAATGCTCTAAGACCTTAGCACTACCCAATACCTCCTAAGACCTCTTAGCACTACCCAATACCGTAAAGCTCTTCAAAAAGAGAAATTACGCCCCAAACGATAACCTGTAGTCCCCAAGAGAAATTATTCCCAAGTTGGTTGCCCATGGCATGACCATGTATTTAATCCAGCGAGAGTCGTTAGTGTTTTGGCATTTGTACATTCTTTTTGCAATATCACCAACATTCATTTCATTAAGACTTTCGTTGTGCAAACTCCGATTGCAATCTTCTGATACAGTATTGTCAATAGAGGCACTCCCAAAAACACTTGTTTCTTGGAGTCGCGGTGAATGCAGTTGATATAACGAAAGGGATTAAGGCCCCGGATCTAATGTAGCCTTCTTAATTTTGCTCTGGTTATCTTTTGAGCTATGCCTCGCCTTACCATTACTTAACTCGAAAAGCACTCCCCAATATATACGCCAAGTTTTTTTTTCCTATATCTATCATAGACTTTTCTTCTTTTCTTTTGGGTTTCAATGTTTATACCCGAACTGACGGCCCTATCCTAAAAGACACCTGAATTTGTGTTATGGGCCTCCAAAGTTGGAGTACGCACCACTTCTGGAACAGGAGCATGTGACACTGCCCCCTCACAAAATGTGTTATAAACCTCGATCCCATTGTTGGCAGGTTCTTGATTAGAGGATTCAAAATTTGAATTTTGAATTTCTTCCGCAACGTCTCCAAAACAAGGTGGCCTACTCAACTCTGTTTTGACGTCAGCAAAGCTTGCTACACAATTTTGGGGACAACTCTCGGAATGAAACTGAGCCACGGGAAAAAGATGCTACCTTGATTCGCTATGTCTTCCGCTACACACGCCGACCACTCTAAGATTTCTTCTTCCTCCAAAGCATCAATCTCGATATCAATCTCCACCCACACAGGAAATACATATCCCCTTTCTTCCAAGCTAATGATTCTTGGAATGGCACCCAAGTCAGTAACTTGGACTTTAACCCATTCTTTCTTACCACAAGAGTTCAAAGAATACTCATCAAGCTCTATTAAGATACCAAAATCTTTTATGAGGGAAAGAACTATTTCTTTGGTTCTGAGATGTAAAAGAATGCCCGAAAAAGCTAATGAGACTTCTCTGGTTTTAAAAATGGAGTTAGAGATACTGCCCAATTTTAGATTCCAGCGCTTAAAGATGACTTCCCTTTCCCCAAATGGAAGAGTTGGCATCTTCATCAATCTCTCCACCTCTCTCTCCCCAAATGATGTAGGATGAGAATGTCTATTTTTAGATATTTTTATTAGTAGTATTATTAAATTGATTTAGTTGTTTCAGGTATCTAATTATTCAATCAAATCAATTATCAAAGTTATCTCAAACCTAATATTTTTCTTCTCCAAAATATTTTTTAATCTATTCGTTTAATTTCTTAATCTCTCTAGTTCTATTCTTTCATCAAAGATTTCCATATATATTTTTTCATCAAATCAACTCTCTTATTTGAGTTGTTTCCCACCAGATCATCACACTGTCCCATTAGATATCAAAAAGTCCGTAACTAGATACGAGTAGCCAATGAATGAGTACTCTAAATAAGCAAATGAAAGCATAAAATTTCTCAAAACACCAAACAGATGTTGCTTATGTTTCATTTTATTGTAGTATGAAAAAATTCACAAATGGTTAAAATTTTGTGGCAGACTATCATGTCCTCACTTTTATTGTACTTTTGTTAGGAGTTCTCACTTTTCACTAGGCCAACTTCCTTCTGCTGGATTAAGCTATCGAGTTGGACCTTTATCAATATGGTGTACCATTTAGCCCAAAACTGATTAGTCGAGTTATTAGAAAGCCCAATTATTTGGGAGGTAGGGCCGTGGGGGTGTATAATCCCACACATATGCCTGCCGAGCCTATAGATTTTTACAATCTCCATTTGAGATGTCTTTAAAATTGTATATGCATAAATATTGAATGTCGAGTAGGAAGATCCTCTCCAACTTTCAGAGTGATGTTTTTGGGCATTTTGCAAAACTAATTATCTACACATAACGGCATTCCACACAGCTTAAAAGACTTGGATTTTATGCCATCAAAGACCATTAATACTGAGTAGTTGAGAATGCTCCCAGTGACCCACGTCAGCCCCCTTTTTTTCTCTCAGACTGACACATCAGATTTTACATAAAAAAAAAGAATTCTATGCCTGATTTCAATTGTTCGTAGCCCAAAATAGTTAAAAACTTCTTTCTCTACTATTTTTTTAATTCTACAAAACACTCCCAACTTTCAAAAAAAAAATTCATCTCTTCAAACCCTCTTCTCTTCTTCCAACAGGAGATGACATTCTAGGTCATCGACTCATCACTCTTTCCAGATTGCAAAACTCGGGTTTAAGTCTATTGCTCATTATCTCATTCAAACCCGACGTGCGCGCTGAGACAAATTTAGATTAAACTAAGAAATTGTTCAGACAAATTCTGGTTTTCTTTTTCACTTTCTGTAATTTCCCTTCCCTTTTTCCTATACTTAATACAATTCTCAGCTCACTTAGCAAAAAAAAAAAAAAAAAAAATCAGATGATAGAGTGATATCAAAAGTACAAAAGAAGATGTTGTTCTCTGGCAACACCTCTCAAATCCCTTTGTACCGAATTTCATTTTTGTTGAAGGTATGATTCAGCAGACTTGCACAAAGAAAAGAAAACCCCACATTCTAATCTAATTCTAATCTAATGAAAGATTATGGTTTAAACACCGAACAAGCTTCTCCTTTTGGTCGCCTCTATCTCTCGCCCTTATTCTAAATGATTTCTCCTTGAAGCCCTGCATATCAAAAGGTATATTTTCCAACTAAATTACTTTTATTTGTTTTAAGTTCATCAAAACCTTACTTTGTGACTTTTATCATTTTCAATTCTTTTCATGTAAACAAAACTATGTTGTGCTGATGTGAAATTTTTTATGTGGGTGTTATTGAATTGGAATTGGTTTCTGTCTGATGTATGTGTGACAGAAATTCGTTATGTATGTGTTTCCCAATTCACAAAGTTATCCTTAAAAAAAAATGAGGATTAGTTTGAAATGAGTTTCTATTATGTATGTGTGACCTGAGTTTCAGCATTGGCAATTCCATGTTGGAAGAAAATTGGCGCAGCATGAGCGAAAACGCGACGGAAGCCGTTGAGTTTCGCCATTCGGAAGTTGATGAGTTCGGGAAATGTTTAGTTGCCCAAATGGCATTGTCTACTTCCATAGAACTTAATCTGAATCTGTTACTTACGCTCACTTCTTTTTTCACCTTAAAATCTCAAGTAGCAAAAAGTAATTGGTACGAGTTACTGAAGGTTTTTTTATTCTTCGTTTTTTTCCTTTATATTTAACCTTAGCTTACCAAAAAAAAATTTGCAGGTGATGATATTTTTAAGTGCTCATGGAGTGCCACTTGCTTATGTGGAAGAAGCATGTGACCCTTACAAAGCAGAGATGGAAGAATGTGTGGATTTGATAATGGAAGAATTAGAGAAGAGAGGAAAAACTAATCCTTTTACTCTTGCTTATCAGGTACCCGCTCAATTTTATTTTATTTAGAAATATGGATGGATTCTCAGTTTGGTGACTCTTTATTGGAAGTCTCTGGTGATGCTATATAGTTACTCGAGGATGAAAAAGAAGTCTATTTGTAATTCTATGAAAAAAAGTAGTCTCAACTCTCAACTCTCAACGTCCATACTATTCCATACTTCACAGTTTATTCTTTTCAGATTATGAAGAATACGGAAGTTTTTCTATCCTTAATTGAACATTGCTTTTGATAGCTCTACTTGAACATTTATTTTTTCTTTTCCTTCTTTGTATCTGCTTGAGTGCTTGATATAAGAAACATCTTTTTTTTTTGAAACAGCGTGAGGAATATGTCGATAGCACCATATCTGAAATTCACAATACGTAAGATCTATATATGATCACACAGTGTTTTCTGATCCCTTCGTTGACCTAGACACAAAAATAAAGTAGGGGAATGCAACCATGAGAATTCTAATAAACCAAACCAAATATACTGAGAGTTTTTTACATTATGTATGTGTGACCTGAGTTTCAGCATTGGCAATTCCACGTTGGAAGAAAATTATAAAGATGAGCTTAAAACGCCGACGGAAGCCGTTGAGTTTAAGCCATTCGAAGTTGATGAGTTCGGGAAATGTACTCCTCGCGCTTTTTTCTGAATTTGGAAGTAAGATAATGGATTGAGACGTGCGATTAGTGGATTATAGAAATGTGTATGTTAAGACTTAAGAAAGTGTACCTGATAAAAGAGAACCGAAGCCACAGATGAAAATATAGCCGTCGGATGAAAGTAGAGATGCGAAATCAGATTCGTTGTTGAGTTGGGTCCAAGTTTTGGTAATTGAAATTGATTGTGGATTGTCGGATGATCCATGCTGATGGTGGGGTGTGCTGATTTTTTGAATTTCAGTGAAGAAAATTGCTGGGTGGTTGGAGTAGAGGGAAAGAAAGGGAGTTTGGAAGGAATTGGTGGTTTGTGGCACATGTGTTGAGCACGTGATATATTTGAAGGAAGTGGTCAGAGAGAATTGGCATGGACCATTCTTTTCTCTATTGGTTGCAGCTTCAGGGAGTGAATTTTAGTAGTTACCATTTCAAAGCTGCTGCTCATATAGTCATATTCTCATATGTAGCGAGTAGCTAGGTGGCAAAGAAGTGAGAATTACGTTCTTGGAATTTTGTAGAACCCAGGTCCTCTAAAACTTCCGATAAAATTAGGCACTTTTCAAGGATGGTAGATATTTCAAACAATTTTCAAGTGAATCTGTCCAATGTGTATATTTGATGCTCTTTTCTTCGTAGAAAAGGTAATCGCCCATTTCTTTATTTGCAAAATCAAATGCTTTTAATGAATTGCTTCCTTTAAAATCGATGTATGAGGATTAGGTTCAAATGGCTTATGCATCAAGGTATAATAACTCTCTTTCTTTCTCTTGGTGTTCAAATATTTGAATATTTGGATAAAAATGATTGCTTTTTGTTGTGGGTTTGAGTTGTTAGCTACATTTGGATAGAAATGAGGAGACCCGTATTAAATCTAGATGTATTATGAGCTTTGGAACTGTTTTTAGATTTTAAAGTTGATTGGGCATGTGATATTGTTACTTTGATTTTGAAGTTGTTATTATAGGAAAGCTTAAATTGGACTTTTGTATGATTTGTTGTAGATAATGGTATTAAGTTCTAGGGTGTTTATTAGTTATTGGTACTGGAGTAGATATGTTACTCCTTGAAAAATGTTTATCCTTTGTGACTTTTTAAATTATATATCAAAGCTGTTATTATAGGAAGTTAGAACTTCGAAAAATATTGATATTTTTGGTATGAGATTGAGTTGTACAGTAAAAAAAAATTTGATTGAATGGAATGTTGTCTTTTTTACTGGAGTACGTGTTTTGTGTAGAATTGGGCAGTCTTTTAATTAACTGTATATAAGTGTATTGGTATGAAGTACATAATAATCTATGTAATGTCAGCGATAGGATTTGATCATAGTAAGCATTACTTTGAATTCAAGCATTTGAAGTTTTAATGGATTAAAAAGAAAGGATGACCAAGGTTCCTAGCCGTATCAAAATGAATAGTGGTTTAAGTAGCTCCATTCTTTAAGCAAAACTAATGAATATGCTACCTGGCTCTTATTGTTAAGTAAAACTGGTGAATGTGCTGAGTAACTAGCTCTATCACTAAGCAAAACAGATAAGTGTGCTAACTGGCTCTATCGTTAAGCAAAACTGATGAATGTGCAGCTGGCCTTTTCGTAATTACCATAATGTTTGGCACTATATTGATTTCGAATCATTTGTGCGAGAATGCAACCGGAAATTTTTCTTGGTGCCATTGCAAATCTAATTGATGAGGTTGGAGGTGCCTGTAGTTCATATTGAGGGTCTTCCAGGTTAATGTTTCAAATGGACATGTCAATTTTCCTTCATCAACTGCCAAGATCTATATAAGATAGACATTCCTTGACTCTTTCAATGTTCTTTCTTTTTCTTCAAGAAGTTAATGACGTAATATATAAAGTTGGAAATCAAGAGCACCACCGGACATAGATCATGTGTTCCTTCTAGCAATCTCATCTGAACTACGTTGTATGAAATGAATTATGACCAAGCTTTTTTCCTATTTCTATGGAAAATTTCGTAAGTAGGGCATGTAACGTACACGTGGTTATACTAACATTGCTCTTGAAATGGCAGGATGAGTTGGAGATAATAACAGCCCACCAAAACTTTTGTTTTAACAGAAAAAATGGATGAATTCATTTATGTGCTTTCCAAGACGAACTACAGAGAAGTACACAGCTCCTTTCTAAGATGGACCACAGAAAAGTACACATCCCTATTGCGCTCCAAATGCTGAAGGACTTGCATAGGATTTTGGGTTGGTGTATTTCTTCACTACCTTTGTATCTGTTTAGAGTTAAGTGTGAAGACTTAGCCCTTGCAATGTACTAACGCTTAATCCAACACTTCTAAAATATTACAAGGCATGCATTACTTATGCTATTTTATACTTTTTTTTTCCAGAAATTATTGTTAGTTGTTAACTCAAACTATGATATGTCCCAAACTCCCAATGATGTTGTCTTAACATACATGCAGGCAAGCTATTCATACTAAGATCATGCAATGAGGCTACACTGAGTTTGGTAGCCTCCCTCATCTTCATTCGCTTGAAATTTGCGGAAATTCATTAGATGCTTTTCTAATGCAATTGCTGCGAAACCTTACTTCTGTACATACTTTGGTGATCAAGGACTGCGAAGAACTGATAAGTCTACCTGTGGGAATAAAATGTCTCACAAAGACTAACGCGGGATGTACATCAAGCTGTTGTGGATAGTTGGATTCTTTTCCGGAGGGATTAGAAAAGCTCGAGCGGTAACATAGCTAATGATTGAGGGATTACCGATGCTAACATCTCGCCCCTTGATCCCCGCCACATTTAACAGCCCTCCGAGTCGAGACATTAGAACTCAAAGACTGTCCAGAATTGGAAATATCAGCCGCGCAATTTCAGCATCTCATTTCTTTATACAAAAGTTTTCTTTTTCAGATGATTTTTTTTCAATAGATATACAAAAGTCTTCTGATTTATACAAAATCACAAAGCTAGCTATTGATCAATCATATGATTGTTATAACGTGGATTTGTGATGATATTTTCATGGAGTGTTTTCTGCCAATTTGATTTTCGCACTGCAATTTGTCAATTCTTTTTGGTATTCTAAGAGTATTCTCGAAAGAAAAAAAGAAAGTATATGTATGTAAACTGTTGAACTATTTTATGCCGGTATGGCGATCGATATCTCAGATGACCTTTACCTTTCCTCTGTTCTAACCGACCTAAAGTTAGACTATAGGGGGTGACTTCTTTCAAATAATTAACTTAAAGGGGTTCAAGGCGATAATGGGATCTAAAGACAACAACAATGCGATAGTGGCAATCCAGTTGACCTATATACCAGTCTTAACAGTGTGATAGTATAGTGTTGACTTTAATTCCTACTTCTCTCTATTTGTGTAGGGGAAGCTGTACGAATTAAAAGGTGTAGAGGAAGGCTTTTTGCCCTGCAAAATGAACTAGAAGTGCCTCGGGTTTGGTTGCCATTTGATTATGCCCCTAGATTAGCAACCAGAAGGGCCTCGGAGATTTTTGTTTGAAAGATTACAAGGTGATCTCTATACTTGAATTTTCTTATAGGCTACTAACAGAGAGGGATCAATTCATTGTTCTTGCATTTGATGGGGTAAGTATTACTTACCAAAAAAATATTTACATATTTACATTTTTTTTTGGGTGTTGTATTCATAGACGATTCCAAAAGTAACCCTAAAACAAGAAGTGCAACAACACATTCGACAAGTGGTGTAATTTGGCAATACATGTCTTTTTTCTAAAAGCATTTGTGTTTGCCCAAAAATAATTATGTCTCAGACGTCTAATTCTTTCCCCAAGCAATTATAAAGACCAACATTCCCAACTAATTTTAAAGCCCAACACACTAGAATAATAGGCTTGAACTTTTTCTTTTAAAACATTGAATAGTTAATTAGTTCATCATCAAAACAATAGCACAATATACAATTATAATAGCCCAGAGTAAATCAACTATTAATATAGTAAGCCGGCCACAGGCCGGCATATTGGCTAGTGATTGCCTAATAATTCAGACTAGCCTGTATCGATCCCCAAAATATATTTGGAATGCTCTGGAATAAAGCTCAAGTTGGAACAAGGCTAGACCGAATATTCTGTCCATCAAATGAGTAGTACTTGTTCTTGTGCATATATACACCAAATTGGTATTCAAGATTTCAGGTCTTCAACAAATATCTTTGCGATTTTCTTTGCCATTGATGAAAATTTCTGTGTTTATGCAGAGTGTTGATATTGTCCAACATTTTACCTTGGAGATAATTTTATTCACAACTCTAATTTTTTTTCCGTTTAAAGCCATAGCTCTACTAAGAGCATCTTTAATGGTAATACCAAATGAATACCAAACACTAAATTCTTAAAAATTTGGTAAAAACCATTTTCAATGGTGAGACCAAACCATTCCCATTTAGGGGTGTCAAAATGGCTTTTAAACCCTCAGCCCGCCCGCCCCGACCATGCTCATAGGCCGAAAAAGCCCTCAAAATGAGGCCTTCACACATTCGTGGGCTGGGCCTACCCAACCCTCAAGCTTTTGAGGGGAGAGTAAGGGCCTAGACTTTGAAACTTAAGCCCAGCCCTCATTAGGCCCTCAATATTTATTACATATATTTTAATAAATTTTTTTATAATATATTTCATTTTAGCATTAATATGCTAAAAATCACTTAAAAGAACGCTTATCTATTAAGTTTGTCAACCTTATAATTTCATTATAATATTTATATCATTTATATTTTATGAAATGAATTTAACTGATTTTAATTGACTAATACAACTTTAACAAGTTTTTTTAGTAGTTTGAAGTTTTAATTGTGAAGTGCATTCGATTTTATTATTTTTAACTAATGTTTCTCAATTTATTTTGTAAATCAAATGTATAACATAGTAACCGGCCCTCATGTTTGGCCCTCAAGCCCGGCCCTTCAAGTCCTCTCGAGAGGGTTGAGGGGCGGGTAAAGGCTTCGAGATTTAAGCATTGGCCCGACCCGACTCGGCCCTCGAGGTAAATGAGGGTAGGGCTAGCCTGGCCTCAAAACATGAGGGCTTCACTGTTTGAGGGCCGGGCTCCCATTTGGTGTTTGGTTTGATGTTGTATCAAATGTACGACGCGGTGTTCAATAAACTGCGTGGTTTTTCAAACACTGCATGGGTTTGTGGGCTATTGTGGGTTTTTTTGGCGTAGTTTTCAGAAAAAAAACGTGGGCTTTGAAATAACATGGGTTTTAGGCTAAACTGTACGACGCGGTGTTTCAAAAGGTGTGCGATGATTGAAACACCGCGTGGGCTTTGGGCTTTATGGCGCGGTGTTTCGAAAGGTGCGTTGGCTATTCTGGCGCGGTTTATCCAAAGCAGCGTAGTTTGGTGTCGAATTTTTGATGTCTGGGCTGAAGTTGTTTGGTGTTTATTTGGTCAAAAAATTTAGTGTTTTTCAAGTCTTACCATTAAAGATGCTATAACATAGTATCATTTAAAGAATGTTTATTGTTGAATAAATACTACTTTTGTCTATGATTTTAATTTGTAATCACGTTCGAATATTTATGGTTTAGCAATTGTCTCGCTTGATTTGAATGGTAAACAAAACTACCAGCCTTTTTTAAATTAGTAGAAATAATGCAGATCGAACGTTATGAACTTAACCAATTAGAGGGAATCTTCTATATAACAAAGAAGGGCGGAGTGGGTTGACAAATTCCAACTCACAAGGTGATACACAAGGTGATACGTGGTCGTGCCACCCCCTAACCATAGCCACTAAAATGTTTTCTGGGGTGAGTTAAGAAGTTTTTTTGGGGTGAGTTTAAAAGTTTATCTCACCTCACTCACCCCACACAAAAAAGGCCTGGACTGTTTTTGGGCTGAATTTTTATGGGCTGTTGAGCTCTGGAAACATGAGTAGGGGCGGATGCCGAAAAGCATGCGCGACCGTGGTCGCATCAGCGATGCATGTATCTATGTCGTACTCTGAAAATATGAATAGGGAGGGCAGATATGTTTTGGGGGCACCGAAGGCACGCGTATCTATGTTGTACCAGGAGGGATGCGATCCGGCACCGAAAAGCTACAGATCGGTCTTGCATCGCACGGATAAATACTAGTTTGATATAAAGAAGGTTTGGCAATTGAACCTCATAAACTCTGAGTCTAATAAATATCACATCGAAAGGGTTTGTTCATTCACAATTATTTAGATTACTTTCGTAGTTACATGTCTCATGCACTTGCATATATTCAACACTCATTCCATTTTCCAAATTCCAAAAGGTCCTGTATTGGGCACTCATCAAATTGGATTGGTTGCCCAAAAAAAAAGAAATATTACAAGTTTGCCATCAAAGCTCAGGCCCAAAAACCAATCCAACCGATCTCGCCATAACGAAACCCTTGGGTCGTTTGAATGTACACTCAAACGGTCTCGCCATGTCGTTTGAGTATATACTCAAACGATTTATCAATATCGTTACGATCTCACCATGTAGTTTGAATGTACACTCAAACAACTTCACCATGTAGTTTGAGTGTACACTCAAGTGGTCTACGCGTGTCGTTTGAGACAAAACTCTTAATATTTAGCTAGACGATATGGCGAGGTCGTTTGGACAGACTCCAGGACAATATGGCGAGGTCGTTTGGGGACTTTCTTAGGCGACATAGTTCGGTCATTTGGACTTAAAAAATTCGGTTTGTTTGTCACGATGTTCATTTTAAAATCAACTTCCACTTAATCAACCCAAACTCGAAACGACTTCTCAAGCTTGGGCAAACTCGAACTCAAGTTTAATCAACCAAATATTTCACCCAAACTCCAAAAAAACATCAAGTTTGAAATCATTAAATTTAATCAACCCAATCTTCCACCCCAATTAAGTTTAATCAACCCAATCTTCCACCCAATCAAATTTAATTAACCTAATCAAGTTTAATCAACCCAACCAAATTTGAATATATACTCAAACGGGACACTATTCGAATTGGGTGAAGTCGCCAACTTCAATTCCCATTGTTAATTTACAACTCAACACTCTAAGTATGAACACGCCAGAAAACTCGAAGTTGTTTTTTATTTATTTTTTGTTTTTTTTTTTTTTTTGAGTTTAGTCTCGCGAGAGAGATGATACCGGCGGTATGCGTTGAAGGGAGGGGAGGGGAGAGGGGAGGTATTGGGCTATTGTTGTTGGATTTAGTTGTCGGGCTTGAACCGGAAGCTGCACAATACAATTTGATGAGTGCCGCATTAAATCACCATTCCAAATACCAATTTGTTGTGTAGCAACCGAATATTTTGTTTTCATGCATGCTTTGTTATCGTGGCGTATGTAATTTTTTGTGAAACACTACAAAATTAAATAGCATGTGGTCAAGAAGGCTAGCTTAAGAATCCGTCAAGAACGCGATTTGCTTGTTGTCCTTTTCTCATTTAGACAAAAAAATAAAGAATTAAAAGAAACAGAATTATATAAAACTTTTCTATTTTGAATATTATGATTAGGATTTAGGAATAAGTTGAGAAGGGACAAATGCTAACATATATAGTTTGACAATCCTAAAAAATAAAACGACCATCATGCTCTCTTTATATTTTTAACATTCTTATTTTGATGCCCATTTTAATTATTTTTGGCATAATTTACGAGATCAGTGGAAATAACTAGGAAATGTTTAGAGATTTTGTTATTTGATTTCAAAGGAGACGTAGACACAGACGCGGCATGGACGCGGTCAACATGGTTAACTACACTAGACGCGGGTCAAGACACAGTCAGGACGCAGATTTTGACCAAAAAAATAAAAATAAATCAAATTAATATTAAAAAACTCAATTTTTTCATTTTTTATTTTATTAAAACTTATGACATGTTTTTAAAGTCTGATTAGGAAATATTAAACTAAATTTTATGGCTATTTATCTTAATAGTTTTGAATTTATGAATATTGATACATTTAATTTAGTTTTTAATGTTCAATTTATATAAAATAAAATTATAAATATTAATTAATTTTTGCATTCTTTGCCGCATTAGCATACTACCTTTTTTAGATATAGAGTCACCGCGTCTGTACAACACAGGCCATCACTTATTGTTCTACAGACTTTAAGTCCTTGACAATCAATGGCTTCAAACTTCTTGTTATCAAAATTAGTTGAAGATTTTTGGATTAATGAGATGGCTGAAACGTAGTCTTCATTACACAAATCGAAACGATTCTTGAATTGAACACACTAACCTTATTTTTCAGAAGCTTGTAGATAAACGTTTGTGTGTCAGTGATGTTCGTAAGTGCGTTTTGAATCGATATCTTTGCAATGAAGTGGTGATTTTGTTTTGAGATGTTAGGATGTGATTTAAGAGAGCTGACACAAAAACCATAGTATTTTGTATGGGACTTGTGCAAAGACTGCAAACAACCTCAACGTTAGTATCATTGCGGTTGTGATGGTGTTGTTGCTTTTTCGCGTAGAGAAAAAAATGAGAGTGACAAACAAAATAATGTAAGAGGAATTGAAAGAAACCATTATTTTCACCTTTGGACACAGGCTGCCACAAATGTTGACTTCAAATGTGAGAAGTTTGCAGGAATAAACAAAAGAAAGATCAATTTATAATAACAAAAAATAAAATACATGAGTTCACTAATCACATAATTAAGTAATGTATGTTACATTCTTGTCTAATACATGTTTTAGAAGAAACACCTCTTATTAGAATTTAAGTTTAGAGAAAATAAGATTTAATTAGTGTGTTATTATAAGGTGTTGTGTTATTTTCAATAAAACAAGTGGTAATGTTTGGAGTGACTTTGTGGTGGTTTGATCTCTTGATCTCTTTGTGGGATAATTGTTTAAGTAGAGAACGTTAGTCTCACATTGGAGAAGAAACACTAGTGAGTAGTGTTTATAAGTGAAAGTCTCATACTAAGGGTGTGCCCTTAGGGTACAAAGGATTTTGGGTTAGGAGGGAAGACTTACACAAAGCCACACACGCGCATGCACTGAACAAGGCCGGGCATGGGCTTGGGCACTTTGATCTCTTATTTTCTTTTTGGTAAACTGTTTCCAGATAAGTTTGGAAACAGAATTGGATATGGATTAGGAAACAGAAACGTGAATCCAATCCTTATCGGGAAACTGAAGCAGTTCCTTACAATTTACGTTTTTTCCTCTATAAATACTCTTATACCAGCAACCTATAGTATCTCCAAAACTACTTTCTAAATTACAATTTTGGTAATCAAAAGATCAGTATCATGGTTCTTCATTTTTCCTCTTTGGTTTATCTGCAGTAAACATAGGAGAGTAATAACTGACTGTTGTATCTTGGAGGTTGACGTGGTCTGTCTACATAAAGAGGAACAGACGCGAAACAACTTTAAAGAGAGCGTACCGATCCGTGCCTCAACCTTCTTTATATTCACTGTTTGTTCTTGTTGTAGAAATTATATTCCAAAAAATTTAAGGTTGTTTGACAATGGAACATGAATAAGGTAACCCATCCAAGTCCCACAATGACAATAGCCATAATCGACCGTTCAAGTTTGCTGGTGAGCATTTCAAGCAGTGGAAGGCGAAGATGATGTTCTATCTGACCCTAGTGAAAGTGGAAACCGTTCTAAGTGAACCGATTCCTGATGAAGATGTCCTGCTGGAATCTGCTCTATCTGTTGCTGTTGATAAGTGGATTACTGTGGATTTCAAGTGTAATAATTACATCTTGAACTCGCTTACTGATGATCTATACGACTTATACTCTGAACTTCTATCTGCTTCTTATGTTTGGGAAGCCCTGCAAAAGAAGTATGATACTGAGGAAGCTGGCTCTAAAAAATACATTATAAGTTGTTATCTTAAGTTTCAGATGGTAGATGACAAATCTGTTGTGTCTCAATGCCATGATCTATAGATTATTGTTCATGAGATACTTTCAAAATGGATGAAAATTGATGGGCAATTTTAGGTTGTTATCGTCATTGATAAGCTTCCTCCCTCTTGGAAGGATTTCAGGAACATACTTAGGCATAAGTCTAAGGAGTTTTCGATGGAGAGTTTTATTATGAGACTCCGTATAAAAGAGAAATCACGAAAACAAGACCATAATGAGGAAGTTGCCATGTCATCTGCCAAGGCTAAGGTTAATGTGGTAAACCAACAAACCAGTAAGACCAAATCCAGTTTGAAACCTAATAAGAAAGCCATGAAGAACAAACTTGTTAACAAGAAAGCTCTACATAATTAGAACCAAAATCAGGTGCATATGAATCAGAAACCACCCGTTGACATGTCAGAAGTTGTCTATTATACTTGCAAGAAGAAGGGGCATTATACTAGGAACTGTAAGTTTCGTAAAGTCAATGAGGCTAATGTTACTGTTGAACTTTTTGTTGCTATGAGAACTGAGGTCAATTCTGTTAATGTCTGTGAGGGGTAGTGGGCTGATACTGGTGCTTCTAAGCACGTTTGCTTTGATAGGAACTGGTTCAAAAGTTATACCACAACTACGAATCAGGAAGTTCTATTTGGTAAAAATCATATGACCAAGGTTCTGGGTACTGGTGATATTGAGTTGCAGCTCACTTATGGGAAGAAACTGCTGTTAAAGGATGTGCTTCATGCATACTCCTGAGATTATGAAGAATTTGGTTTCTGGTTTTATTTTGAACAAGGCTGGTTTTCAGTAAGTCATAGGTAGTGATCAGTATGTGATTACTAAGTGTGGGGTTTTTATTGGTAAGGGCTATGCATATAATGGGATGTTTAAGTTGAATGTTACTGATCTGAATAAAACTTCTACTTCTGCTTACATGATCTCTTGTTCTATTAATGTTTGGCATGATAGATTATGTCATATTAATAGGAAGTATGTTAAAAACATGAGCATACTTGGTTTAATTCCTAACTTGAATGATGATTTTGCACACTGTGAATCTTACACTAATGCGAAAATCACTTAAAAAAAAAAAAAAAAAAAAAAAAAAAAAAAAAAAAATCACAAATCAGTGGAGAGAAGTACAAATCTTCTAGACTTGGTACATACTAATATCTGTGAGCTTGAAGGAGTTCTGACTAAAGGTGGTAAAAGATATTTTATTACTTTAATTGATGATTGCTCGAAGTTTGCATATGTTTATTTGCTGAAGAATAAAAGTGATGCGTTTGATGCTTTTAAAGCTTATATACTTGAGATTCAAAATCAGCATGACAGGAACATTAAAGTAATTCGAAGTGATAGAGGTACTGAATATGGTTTTGCTGATTTTAATCTTTTCTTGCAATCACATGGTATAATTCATGAGACGACAACTCCTTATTCACTTTAAATGAATGAAATAGCTGAATGTAAGAACATAACTCTTAAGGAATTAATTGTTGCTATGTTATTTAGTTCTGGAGCACCCTCAAATTTATGAGGTGAAGTTGTTTTGACTATATGCTATATGCTGAATAAAATTGCTAATTCTAAGATAAAAGTTACACCTTATGAGCTATGGAAGAACAGGAATCCTAATTTGAGTTACTTTAGAACATGGGGATGTCTGGCTTTTGTAAGGAAGCATGATCCCAAGATCTCAAAGCTTGAGAGTAAAGCTTATGAGTGTCTTTCTAGGCTATGCTATGAACAGTAAGGCCTACAAGTTTCTAGATATGAAGACTAATGTCTTGTTTGAATAATCTGATGCTGAATTTCTTGAAGACAGGTTTCTATACCTATCTAGAAATAGTGGGGGTGCGTCTTCCTCCAAGGCACCTACTTCTGATGTTTCTGATACTTATATACCTAGATTACATGACAAAGATACTGTTACAGAATCTGAACCAAGAATAGGTAAGAAATCAAGGGTTGTTAAGGAACTGGGACCCAATTTTGTCACTTTTGCTTTGGAAGGAGATCCCTCTTCCATTGAAGAAGCTCTCGCATCTTCTGACTCTGAGTTTTGGAGAGAAGCCATACAGAGTGAGCTTGATTCTCTCATAGATAACAAAACTTGGGAACTTGTTGATTTGCCTCATGGTTGCAAAACTATAGGAAACAAATGGGTTTTAAGAAGGAAGTTTAAAACCGATGGTTCAGTGGACAAGTTTAAAGCAAGGCTTGTTATCAAGGGTTTTCGACAGAGAGAGAACTTTGATTTCTTTGACACATATTCACCTGTTACGAGGATAACATCCATTAGAGTATAATTTTATGTTGCTGCTGTTCATAATCTTGTTATTCATCAGATGGATTCTAAACAGGGATTTAGAAGAGGAGATTTATATGGATCAGCCAACAGGTTTCATGGAACCAGGTAAGGGTAAAAAGGTATGCAGATTACTTAAGTCACTTTATGGGTTGAAATAGGCACCTAAACAGTGGCATAAGAAATTTGATAACTTTATCATTACCAGTGGGTTCAAGATAAATGAAAGTGACAAGTGCATTTATTATAAGTACTCTGATGGGATATGTGTTATTATATGTTTATATGTTGATGATCTACTAATCTTTGGTTCCAATTTACATGTTGTGAAATAGACCAAGAACTTGTTGTCTTCTAACTTTGATATGAAGGACTTAGGTGAGGCTGATGTAATGTTGGGAATCAAAATTACAAGATTGTCTAATGGCATATGGCTGGATGGATCAGTCACACTACATTGAGAAAATGTTGAAGAAGTATAACTACTTCGATTGCATGGCTGTTAGTACTCATTTTGATTCATGTGTTAAATTATTTGCGAATAATGGTGAGCCTGTGAATCAAAAAGAATATGCAAGTATTACTGGTAGTTTGAGATATGCTACAGATTGTACTAGACTTGACATTGCCTATGTAGTAGGTGTTCTTTGCAGGTATACTAGTAATCTTGGCGCTGAGCATTGGCAGGTTAATGAGATACCTAAAGAGAACCATTGATTTGGGTATTCATTATTAGAGATATCATGTTGTTCTTGAGGGGTATACAGATGCTGACTGGAACACTCTCTCAGAAGACTCTAAGGCCACCAATGGCTATGTGTTTAGCATTGGTGGAGGTGCTGTATCTTGGAAGTTCAGGAAGCAGACCATTATAACACAGTCTACCATGGAGTCTGAATTGATTACTTTGGCTAGTGCAAGTGAGGAGGCTAGATGGTTACGAGATCTTCTCACTCATATTCCGGTTTGGCATAAACCGGTACCAGCCACTTTGATACATTGTGATAACACTGCTGCTATTAGGCGAGTCCACAATAAGTTTTATAATGGTAAATCACGACAGATTCGTCGTAAACATAGTACTGTCAGGGATTTTATATCTAAAGGTGCAGTGACTATTGATTTTGTGAGATCTGATGATAATTTGGCAAATTCATTTACCAAAGCTTTGGCCAAAGAAAAACTGTGGACTACTACCAGAATCATGGGACTGAAGCAATTGAAAGATGAACATCTATGATAGTAACCCAACCTAAGGACTGGAGATCCCAAGAACTAAGTTCAAAGGGAAGAACAAGTCATAGAATGTTGGTTGTGAGACATGCATTGTTACTTATCTGTCCCATAGTTGGATAGTAAAATGTATGAAATCCTGAAGCGATAAATAAAAGTTGAGGTTTTCTGGGAAAAACTCTTAATAAAGTTCTATGGTCCTTATGGGCGGAGTGCATAACTACAGGAGCACTCTTGATAGACTTACCTAGTGAATATGAAAGTACATGCCACTTTCTATGAGAATGAGGGCTGATTCTCTAGATCATTCACTAATCCAGGAAGATAGCACATGACATTTAATGTGTAGAACATGAAAGGAGAACACTGGATGTATTATGCGTGATTATAACTTATTGTATACTTAAGACCTAAGTTTAAGACTTAGTCACTTATGACTCTTATACTTTGAGTAATTTTCATTACGTAAAGGTTTAAGTCTTAGACACCTTCATCTATGCATAACATGTTAAAACTGATATTGATTGCCCTTAAGTTTATTTTTTATTTTGTTTTTATAAAAAATAAGTGGGGGATTGTTGTGTTATTTTCAATAAAACAAGCGGTAATGTTTGGAGTGACTTTGTGGTGGTTTGATCCCTTGACCTCTTTGTGGGATGATAGTTGTTTAAGTAGAGAACTTTAGTCCCACATTAGAGAGAAAACACTAGTGAGTAGTGTTTATAAGTGAAAGTCCTATACTAAGAGCGTGCCCTTAGTGTACAAAGGCTTTTGGGTTAGGAGGGAAGACTCACACAAAGCCACACACGAGCGTGCGCTGAATCCAACCGGGACGGGCCGGGCTTGTGGCTTGGGCTCTTTGATCTCTTTTATCTTCTTTTTGGTAAACCATTTTCCTTAAATTGTTTCTGGATAAGTTTGGAAACATAATTGGATATGGATTGGGAAACAAAAACGTAGTGGACTTGTATAATCCAATCCTTATCGGGAAACTGAAGTAGTTCCCTACAATTTTGGATCTACTAAGTGCTCCACGTTTTTTTCTCTATAAATACTCCTATACCAACAGCCTATAATATCTGCAAAACTACTTTCTAAACTACGTTTTGGGCAATCATAAGATCAGTATCATAGTTCTTTATTTTCTTCTTTGGTTTATCTGCAGTAAACAGAGGAGAGTAATAACTAATTGTTGTATCCTGGAGGTTGACGTGGTCTGTCTTCATAAAGAGAAACAAACGCGAAATAACCTTAAAGAGAGTGTACCGATCCATGCCTCAACCTTCTTTATATTCACTTTTTGTTTTTGTTGCAGAAATTATATTCCAATATAAGGTAACCACAACTTGAACACAAGTGTGATGAAGTGTCATTGTCTACAAGAACAAACAAAAGACTTTGTCTACAAGAACAAACAAAAGACTTTGTCTACAAGAACAAACAAAAGACTTTTGAGAAAGGAAGAAATGATAGGTTTGCAAATTCGAGAAGCCACCCACAAGCACGAGGGGAACCCGAATTTTATGTTCCTCAGGCTGAGATAAGATAATGAAAACATTGTAGTACTAATCATAAACAAAATGCTTTTGAGATTTTATTATTATTATTATTATTATTTTTTTGGGTTATACATACAGTTACTATTTTGATTTATTAATTTTTAAGTTCTTATGGCTAAATTGCCTACAACACAAACCCATGCATTGCATTGATTCATAATAATTAAGAAATTTGTTTTCAGAAAACTTTAATCCATCCCATATTTACCGACGCTTACTAGAATATATTGATTCATTTTCCAGATTGATTTCTGAATAGGATAATTTAGTCCATAATCAAATACTATTAGCCTGTTTAATTTTATCTGGGCTTAACCAAATATTTGTCATTTGAGCTTAATGATATGTTTGACCGACGTTAGGAGGTCTGTTGGGATCATTGGTTAAAAAAATTTATGTTTGTCCATCATCAAACAATGAGTGTCACACTTCCTTTCGGAAAAGACTTCGGTCCTCAGTGCTTAGGACCGAAGTGTGTCCAAAGCGACTTAGGACCACACATTTAGTATTTTTTGTTTTTTTGTTTTTAATTTTTTGAAGACTTTTTGTGTGAAAATGCTAATGTGGATACCAAATGTGTGGTCCTCAACCGCTTTGAACGCACTTCGGTCCTAAGTGCTGAAGACAAAAGCTTTTCTCCTTTCTTTATCATTTTCTTTCTCCCCAAAATCCTTCAATCTTTCCCTCAATTTAGGCCAATGTGAATTCTCTCTCACCCTTTACCTCCCACCACCACCACCACCTTCTTCTTCTTCTTTTCCCACACCATCATCATTATCTTCTTCTCCTCCTCTAATAATTTGTTAACTCAAATATAACGTTGGTGTAACACTCTATATTGTGGTTTTCTAATTTGTTAACTCAAATCTAACATCGGTGTAACACTCTATATTATATTGTGGTTTTCTAACCTATTCTCTATATTTCCTTTAGACTGATTTGGGCTTACTAGTAATTTATTTTCTCAAGATCTACCCCGGGCATAATTAGCCAAATGTTGAATCAAGAGCCCTGTCCATGCTTTAAATTCCTAATCACACTCGAATATTTATGGTTTAACAACCTGTCTCGCTTGATTTGCATGGTGAGCAACATCAGCAGTTTGTAAATTAGTACAAGTGTTGCATAACGTTAGGAGCTCAATAAATTAATGGGATTTAGATGTACAGGGAACTAGAGAAGGTGTGGCAGTTGAACCTTGAACCTAATAAACTTTGAATCAGATAATTGTCACACCTAAAGGTGTTGACCTTGGCAGATGACATCGCAATTTTGGTTGTGCAACTCATTTTAAATTATTCTGAGCATGTAATGTACCATGCCTATTTAAATTGCCATGACTTCTTTCAATTGTTTATATTTTTTTTGCATATAACTTTGGATGACCGTGGTGGTGTGCTATTTATATTCTAAATAAAATAGTATTATGTGTTCAAAGTGATTTTTGAAGTTTTAACTTAATTTAATCGATATAATCTTTATATAAATATTAATTCGAATCTTTAGTTTCATCTTAATCTATTACGTATCGTATCTAGCTCAGCATAGACCACTCGTTTTAATACATCCAAATTTTTTATTGTCTCTTAATCATGACTTGACTTGTGCGTTAGAGTTAAATCACTAATGTGACCGAAGGAACTAATTGAATTTTGAGTTTTGTCGTTTTCTAAGGTTCTTGATTTTATTTCTTTGATATATGTCACATTCAATTAGGTGAGTGATGAAGTGTCATTTTGCAACAAAAACAAACAGAAAACAGTTGAGATTTGAGAAAGGAAGAAATTGTGTGTTGTGTGATTGTAAATTGGAGACACGAGAAACGTCTCCCAAAACTAGTCTAATTTGTCCTCACACGTTTCAACAAACTCACCACTAATAAATATACTAAATTAAATTAAATACCGATATTTTATTACATAAAAACTTTGCTGACTTTTCACTTGTCATAAAAGAAAAAACAATCATCATATATCAGGTATGTTATTCTCCATTTAATATTTTCACTATTGCATGCTGAATGATTTTTCTTGAATGCGAGCTGTTTTTATGGGTTTGATGTGTTGTTTTATTTTCTGTGTAGATTGATGTGAGAAGAAGGTATGATGTGATAGAATCTAGCTCAAATGTGTAGTAAGTTTGGAAGGTAACAAGAAAGAGGAAAGTATTTTTTGATGTTTCTGGGTTCCCATGAATTCATCCATGTCAGAAAAGAGTATGAAATCTTCGAGGTACCTTCTGTGCTTAGTCACAATCTCCATGTCTCTTTTGATCCTCTCCTCTATCTTCCTGCTTCGGTCCAGTAGTGTTGCATTGATTAATGGATCAGTTTTTAGGCAAATACTTGTTAATAATTCATCAGCATACATCAGACCCAATACCAACAATAACAGTGATAGGTCTCTTGATACAACTAGTCGAATTAGTGGGAAAGTTCCCAATCAAAATAGTCAAATTTCCATTGCGAGCAAGGAGGTAATAGAGGAAACAATAGGGAGAAGGAATGTATGTGACACGAATCAGGCTCTCCTTAAGATCTTTATGTATGACTTACCACCTGAATTTCACTTCGGGTTGTTGGGTTGGAAGGGTAATGGAAATCAAATATGGCCAGATGTCAGTAAACTCAATCGTATCCCCTCGTACCCTGGAGGGTTGAATTTGCAACACAGTATTGAGTACTGGCTCACTTTGGATCTTCTCGCGTCAAACACACCTAGTATTATGAGGCCTTGCAGTGCAATTAGAGTGTTAAATTCAACCCAAGCAGATGCAATATTTGTGCCATTTTTCTCATCGTTGAGCTACAACAGACATTCAAAGACACACGGAAAAGGGAAAAAGAGTTTGAACAGGTTGCTGCAGGAAAGATTAGTTGATTTTTTGGTGCGTAGGGATGAGTGGAAGAGGTGGGGTGGAAAGGATCATATAATCTTGGCCCATCATCCAAACAGCATGTTAAATGTAAGGAAACAGTTGGGTTCTGCCATGCTCGTGCTTGCAGATTTTGGAAGGTACCCAGTTGAGATAGCGAACATTGACAAAGACATAATTGTTCCTTACCGTCATGTTGTGCGAAGCGTCAATGGCGATTCGGCAGACTTCAATAGGCGTCCGATACTGGTATACTTCCAGGGTGCAATCTATAGGAAGGATGTAAGTTGGTGTTGTTCATTTCCCTTAATTTCAGTTATTTGTGTCCTTGTTTTGTAATTCTTTATTCATCTGCCAAATTATATGTCATTGTTTCACAGATAATTGTTAACTATAATTGCAAAGAGAGCCTATGACTGAGTTTGGAATTCTCCTCTAGATTTTGCAACTTTTCATTATTATAGAATATAGTATCAGTGCTTCAAAAGTGAAAAAGTTGCTTTCCTTGCCTCATGCATGTTGTACTTTAAGGTGTCAGTATCCTGCTGCGTGCTTGCATTAAGCTAGAATAACTTGGGTGTAATTTGTGAGTTAGAGACAGCTGCTGTGTTTCCGGGATCCTTAATTTGCCTAGAAAGATTTTTTTTTACATTTGATCTATCGAGAGTAGACTGTATGTCAGAAGATGTACTCCTCTTCTTGCAATAGCAGTAGACATGATTACATAAATTTCTTGTTAACTTGGTGCTAGACATCGTGAAGTGGGATGAAAGCCCTTTTGTTGTGTTTCTGCCCTATAGTGGAATGGAAAACAGGATTGGTATTGGATAAACCTACAGGAATTCAACAACACTATATATAAGCTTAGCTATTTTTAGAAAATGGGCCTTTTAGACATGGTCAAGGTCATTTAAACCATATCAAACATGTGTTTTTCCATGTGTTTTGGCCATGCTGCGGCACCATATCAACTCACAAAAAGTGTTTCCAAGTCGTTCGTACGTCCATTTAAAATTTAAATACGTGGGTCCTCCATAGTTTCTGTGCTGTTAAAACAATCATATTCTGTTCTCTACTTCCCTTAATAAGAGTTTCCTTTCCAGACTGCTCTTTAATTTTATTTTAGTGAGTTTTTGTTCCACCTGAAGTGTTATAGACTATAGTACTGTCATGTCATCGGCATTGGGACTTGGAGATAACCTTTATTGGCACCTCCATAATGTGAATCGGACGACATTGATTCCCGTGAGACATTCCAGTATGCACTGGAGTTGGGACTTGGGAGTGACTGATCTTTATGACTGTGTGTCATATGCAAACCGTTTAACTGAATAACTTGTTTTATTTTTTCCCTATTCTTATAGCTGTGCTTTCTGTTTATGGATCCTCTTCTCTTCTGTGGACAATTTCGTATTCACATTGCACTGAAAAACAGTTTACACATTCTAGTCTACTTGCTAAGATATCTTCATGAGTTCTACTCGTCCTTTTTTATTTTCTCACCATGTTTTACCATTTTTTTGAAAAAAAATTCACTTCAAGTTCTAAAAGCCTTCTGATTGCACTGATAAACATTTATATTGCAGTGAGAATTTTAGGGTAAAATTGTAACATGCTACTAGATAAAATATTTGTTCTGAACTCTACTTCACCCTTTTGATTTTCTTTGTTCCACACCATTTTACTATTTTACCATTATCGTGAGCAAAAATTTCACTTTGCTTCTAAAAATATATTTTAATTTAATTTATTATTCAGGGAGGATTCATTCGTCAGGAACTGTATTATCTTCTCAAAGATGAGAAGGACGTGCACTTTACATTTGGAAGTGTTCATGGGAGTGGTATTAATAAGGCAGCCCAAGGGATGTCGTCATCCAAGTTCTGCCTAAACATTGCTGGAGACACCCCCTCTTCTAACCGATTATTTGATGCAATTTCTAGCCACTGTGTTCCAGTGATCATCAGTGACGAGATTGAACTCCCTTATGAAGACATTTTGGATTACTCAGAATTCTGTATATTTGTCCCTGCGTCTGATGCTATGAAGAAAGGATTTCTATTGAATTTACTCAAGCGTATCAAGCGGGACAAATGGACCAAGATGTGGGAAAAACTAAAGGATGTCGCAAAGCATTTTGAGTATCAGTATCCATCACAGCCAGGAGATGCTGTGGATATGATCTGGGAAGCCATTTCCCGCAAGATATCTTCTACGTCTTCTGTTCAACTCAGACTTCACAGAAGGAATAGATTCCGCCAAACTCAACTGATGGGAAATATCAAGTAGCTTCATAAATTTACACCTTAGAGATCTTTCTTTTTTGGAATCTGCAAGGGAATCTTGTGGAACCTCATCTGTTTCAGATGCTCTCAGAGGTGCAATGTTTTGGGATCCTTCCAAATTTATGCTGGGTGAGCTGGGCTTGAGCTTGCAACCATCGTTGAGGTACAATATGGACTCTGAATTTTAGTCCCAGACATAGGTGCTTGGTATTCTTCTTCCTTTTTCCCCAAAAGAATTTTGGAATAGATTCTTCTGTTTATTGTTAATATCACTTACAATTTTGAAGTTCTTCACTAAGGGGTTATGTTTTCAGAAAAAAGAAAAAAAATGAGTTTCAGTTATAAAGGCTGATATTGCTTCACTTATATAGTTATATCTGCTCATTATAAATGGCCTAAAACCCTATTGATCATAAAAACAACATACTTAGAAATAAATAATTAAAAAAACTCTACCTAACAGAACAATTTAGATGTTTTCATGCTCATTATATCAGGTTGCCATAATAAAAGGGGATAAGAAAGAAGAAATAACAGAGAGCAAAAGAAATTCTATAAGCGGAATCGTATGAAAAACTATATCCATAAAGTTGAAACGATGATAAAGAATTTTTAACCGTGTTGTGCAAGTGGAATTGCTTTAAAGACAGAGATCATTATCTCCTAAGTAAAAATGAGAACAATTGATGCTTAGTTATTGGGAAGCATGCATCATCTTCCATACAGTACCGCCTTTTCTGGGCCATTGGTTAGGCCTCGTGCTACTTGATGTGTCTATGCGCAAGGCAGTTTGTAAGGTTCATCGTCTCAACATCTCTGTCTATGCACATTTCTACAACAATACCTTTTTAACTATCGAATAATAAGAGGAAACCAAGCAATCCACATGGAAGAACATGTAAAGAAAGCAAAGCCTGTTCACCATCCTTCTTTAGTTTCTTTCCGCATAATGAATATCAATGTGTCTTGCTTTCTTTATCCATTTCCTTGCCAGATTCTTTGTAGAGAATATATAAATGTTATATCAACTTCTGTTGTGGATTGGGTCCGATCCTCGCCGAACTCTTCTTTTGCTTGACTCATAGGCATCAGAGAGTGATGGTGCAGGTGCCAATTCATTCTTGTTGTGTAGGTCTTCAGTGCTAACAGTGCTTAGAATACGTGACTTCTTCTCAATTCTTTGTTCTTGGTTCCCTTTGAGGACCATGTCTATGCTTCTCAGGCCTGAAACTCTGTATGGTTGAGCTATTAAGAACCCAATGCAGACAAGAAGGATAAGCGCCTTAGAAGAACAGAAAACCATGATTTCTGCACTGACCAGACAAGAGGAATTGAAGTATCTCTTTATTTAGAAAAATAAGGGAATAAGAAGATCTCAAGCTCTAATCCTTCTACTTGTTATTGCTCATTCCTGTAGATATAAGCCTGTGGTTTATCTCTTATGAGATTTGTGGGGTTTAAAAGCACAAAGCATAGAGGGCCCAGAACACCTAAAGAATTTTCTGATGCATCCCAATCATAAGCCTGCAGTTGAAGCAATTTAAGGGTGTTTTAGAATACTCTGACAGGTATAACTAAAGATGCTTCAACACCACCCTTGAGAAGCTAAGTATCTTTTCATTGGTTCCTTAC
Organism: Coptis chinensis; assembly: GCF_015680905.1. Taxonomy (NCBI): domain Eukaryota; kingdom Viridiplantae; phylum Streptophyta; class Magnoliopsida; order Ranunculales; family Ranunculaceae; genus Coptis; species Coptis chinensis. The sequence continues at coordinate 16,411,662 of NC_141456.1, read as the reverse complement.
ATCTCTATCATTTGGCTGCCTTTTGTCTACTTAAACTACTCTGCCAATCGCCACATCATCTGCTTATGTTTATGTCATCTGAGTATCTGACAAATGATTACGTGGGACCCGCAAAATATGTTTAATCACATTCCCTTATGAGTACACCAAGTCACCAATAGTTATGTTAGTTATTCTGTGCCCATACACCAGTAGTTCACCTTTGATTATTTAAAATAAAGTTGCTTATTTTGTGGTTTAATTCTATTATTAAACAGCATACTAGAATTAGTATTCAGAGGAAAGAATTCACTGAAATGCTGTCAGGGAAGAAAAGAAAGAAATGGTTGAGATAGAAAATGGGTTGGGGGATCTTGACTAGAGAATGACCAACCTGTCCTTCGTTATAATCAATTTAATGCCCTTCTTGTTCATGAATTTCCAAGTATTTAGTGCAAATTGCTTATGCATATTTTATCCTGAAGATGTAAGTTATTCACCCAACTACTGTATTTTGGTAATATTATTTCAACTTTTCTCCAAGTTAAATATTATCACAGAGTGAATGGGCATCCAAAAGTAAGACGAGCCAAGATTTTGATTTTTGAATGCAACAGTTGCAAGCAAGCCATAAAGTGGAGATATGGGGAAGGATGGGGAATAGAACCCTCTCCGCCAAAAAACCAAACACTTGCTTTATGCCATTCTAAGATCTTCCTTAACTTTAGAATTCCAAGCTCTTATATCCATGCAACTAAACAACAGTTCTTGGTTTCTTGTGCTAAATAGGTTCTTTATGCTTTTCTTTTCTCTTTATTTCAGTTGCTAGAGCCCAAAGCCCACCATTCAAAGTTCAAAGAAGACTCACTACAAGCTTCTCCTGTTCTGCATGGGGATGTGTCATCCCACCTCATCTATCTCCCTCTCTTTTCTTTCTTTCTTTCTTGTTTTAGGTTTTCTCGTTTATCCATGTGGACCATCTTTTCTTTTAACTTCTCTTTCTTATATACTGGAAAAAGAATGCCAGTTGAGAAAAGAATTAGAAAAAAAAAAGCACAAAACAAAATGCTTCCATCAAAGAAACTTGGGGTGAGGGATTTGTGGTGTTTAAGTTAATGCATGAAAGACTAGTCGTAGTCCAAGCCATCTAACCAAACTTTGAACCATTACTAGTTGGAAGTTTGCTTTAAGCTTTCAATTAAAGTTAAAGAGTTGTATGATTGTTGCTTTGTAGTCTTATATTCCTACACAACAAGGTTATATAGATTTTATTTTGTATCACGCACACAGGATAACCGAGTACTGCATAGTGTTTTTTAAGCATCTAAATTAAAAACATGGCATTGAAGGTAACATTTTAAAGCTTGACAGAGACAGCAAAGGTCGATTGAATTCTTTTGCCTTCCATGCACAAGTGCACAACACAGTGATTAGCCCCCTTCACAACCTATGAAACAAGAAAACAATCTGGCTAATTCTAAGGATCTTTGAATTCAATCTTCGATTAGAACACTTCTTGCCGAAGTAATGGAGATGGAATTCCTTTAAACCCAGGTGGGGCCATTGCTAGATTGAGTACGGGAATGTACTTTAAAGGCTATGTACTTGATGTGGATTCTCTCCAATCTCGTTTTTATCGTTATTAATTTGAGTTAGAACCCCACTACTTCTTGGGAATTTTGCTTACGAAAAGAACAAACCCAAAGTGAAGCTTCATTAGATATTTAATCATGTTTGTGTTTAAAGCTTAAGTCTTTAGAATTTCTTTAAACAGTGACAGTTCCAAATCGAGCTTCCCCAGCTCACTATAAATGTCTGGGTCCAATGACCCCCTCCCCAAAGTAGAGATCGAAAACGAAAGAAATATGCGGATTGATACATTATGTTTGTTGGTCGATAACATTTACCCTGTTTCCCTGTTAAGGGTGAGATTGGACTCAGACAAGTACGAGTTGCATCCCTACAAAGCACAGATAGATTGGAACCTGGATATACCATTCGCTTCCACCTGTTCCCTTCATAATCGAGAAAATTTCTATAAGCTTCAAACGCCAATCTGATAATACTAACCGTCCTTAGCCACTTCATCCCAACAAACACATTCTTGTTCCACTAGTACGTTGCAACATGTTATTTGTGATTGTGGTTTTAATCATTAAAGCTTTAACAATTTGAATTATGCTGTTAACACGACTTTAAACAAAGTGATACTGAATCATACTAATGAAGTACCAAAAAGAAGAGTCATATTCAATTACAACATTTTCCAGGAACCATGCCCCAATGAGACCTGAACTATTGATTGCAGGAACAAAAACGCAAAGAAGCACACACTTGTAACAAAAAATAGAAGATATATTACACAACCGCACAATGGCGGGTTGCAGGTATATATATGCAACCCTTCCAGTTTCTTCGAGTACTGAAAAATTATATTGAGTGACACATCTTCCAAGAATATAATCTACCCTCTTCGAGGGAACATTATCACTATAGTATCCCATCATTACTGGTGTGGTTCTGGATGAGTCACCACAGGTCCAGGCACGATTGTGAAATGCAGACCTTGCTCTTGCCCAGATTGCAGCACAAATGCAACTTCAGACGCTGCACGTCTTGCTTCCTCCTAATGTGCCAAAATAGTAGACAATCCCACACACAAGTCAAACACTAAATCCCTAAAACTTAATGGCAAAAAGCAATGGTCTGACTGCCTAAGACAAGTTTCTATATGCAGTTTGACCATAATGACGTACCTAAACATTTATGAAATGGTCTGACTTTGACATAATCCACTCTTCAAGTTAACATTTATGAAATGGTCTGACTTTGACATAATCCACTCTTCAAGTTAACGCTGATTTTTTTTACTTTTCAACTTGTACAATGACTTTATAGGGATAGTACTTTCGGAACTCCGAATGAGTTACTGCTAACACATGATTCTCAAACGTCTGTATGCAATGGATAGACAGTGAAGATGACCATACACCATCACAGACACGAGCAAATTTCACCTCTGGTTAATTTATGAATGCTTGGTGTGCATACATATAAAGGTATATGACCACAAACCAACCTTACTTAAAACTGAAATAGAAAACAGAGAGTAGAAGTTCTAAATTTCCAATTAATATTGACTACCTCTATTTCCCTTCTGCGCTGCAAGACACTGATAGCACAGGCCATTATGTAGAAAGGCAAAAGAAATCCAAAAGCACGCAGCATAAATATCTGTTAAGTGTCAAAGAATTGGTCAAATACTGCAGCAGGATCTGAAACCCTAAATATATGAAAAATTATCCAAAGCTCACGTACAGAGAAAAATGTGGAAACATCTTCATCATCCTCATTGTTAGAACTGGTCGTCTCAAGTGCATGTCTCAAGAGGAAGAGTGCCAGTAACTTCATTAAAACAAATAAAATATACATAAATTACACTCGAGAGATTTACAAATACATGTAAAATGACAACCACATGAGAGCAATATTATGGAAGATATAACTATGCCAAATAAGCTTGAAGGGAAGACCATAAAAAGTTGACAGTAGTTTTAACAACATAGGAAACTAAGGTTACAGATGAAGCAGCCTCCAAAACTTACTTAAGATCGCTTAACAAACTCTTGGAGAAAAGATGAGAATAGCAAAGTCAACATCAATATTTTCATTTCTGTTGTTTCATTTTTCATTTTTCTTATAAACACTTATATGATTATTTCTTTTTCTGATGACTATATTTCTTTCCTGGAAGAATTATCAAAATGACAGAATAGAACCTAAATAGGAGAATTACAAACCTACATGCACTACATGCATCTCCAAGCAAGTCAAACAAGTGAGGATATTTTCTTTTTTATTTTCAAAACTAGACTACTTAAAATATCTTCTAATCGCTTATTCGAGCACATCATTTTTACCCCCCACACAAAAAAAAAAAAAAAAAAGTCCTTTTTAATGGTTGTGCAATTAATCACAGGGCTTACAGTAAGAGCGGCAAAGCGGCAAAAAGCAGATCCACTGGCATTAGTACCAGCGTACTCATCATATTGGGCCTCCAGTAAACGACGTTCTGCTGCTGCCATTGTCACAAACCGAGGATCATGCAAACCAACAGGAGTTCCAGATATCAGCCACCCTCCACTGAAATAAACAAAAAAAGGGGAATGTGAACGGTGTTGCTTGGATCTTCATTCAACATGTTAAAGACTAAATAAGTGTCTTTCAATCTCCAAAAAATAAAATGAAATAAAATAAAAAATCAGAGATAAAACTTGCCTAATATCAATGGTGGTATCATCAGGGCGGGGTTGAGATGGAACAGGCGCAGTATATCCAGGCTGGTAAGTCTAAACTTAAGAAAAAATCTGAGTCAGCAACTGGTCCAAACTCCATCATATTGCAGCAGAAAACAAATATGGACAAGTTTGGTTGATTGATATACATATCAAGTTCGAAACTCAATGAACATAAAAAGCAATGAGAGGGGAGCATATGGATGTAGATAGGGTTGTAGGGAAAAAAATAAAGAAAACACACACACACACACACAGAAAAGAAAAGAAAAGAAAAGAAGAAGGCCTGAAGAATAATAGCCCTGAGCAAAATGAATCATATTCCTAAAAATCTTTTTGTCAGAAACAGAACAGTAGCGACCAACCCAGTTGTGCAAAGAGCTAATGACCTTTAATTACAGACAGCTGCATCTGGTAATCTTTGGGAATCAGGTAGTCATGAGTTGCGACCCCAAAGTTTTGGGAATGACCATCATCATGCTAAGGTCCTCAAAAAGATTGAATGGTAATCTTTCCTCCATCTTGAATTAGGAAAATTGCGGAATAGTGCTGCGACAGGCTATTGAGGTCCAGCCAGATTTCCTAATTATGTGTAGCTATTTCATTTCATAGTGAATTACTGGGTAATTGGCAGCAGCATATATCACATTAAACCAACATAGGACTCCACCATAATTGTTTTTTTTTTTGCTCGGTAAAAGTTAAGTTGTATTAATCAAAGAAAACGTAGGTCGAGATACCTACCATTACAACAGAAATATAAAAACAACTCAAAAATAAACCAACCACCCTCCTCAAGACTCTCTATAAATAATATCTTCCCATCTAGCTACAAATTGTTCAAAATGAATGTTTCTTAGGTCCACAAAATTTTTACTCCAATAACAAAGGAGCCCTTTGATATCTAGTACGACTTTCTGGATTACCATAGCTTTGCCCTAAAAAATACATCTATTCCGTTCCAACCAAATACCCCACATAATTGCAAAAGGTAGCATGTTCCATATTCTTTGCCCTCTCGATGAAAAAGGCCATGTGTACCACTAAGTAAGGAGATCCACCACTCGACTAGGACTGACCCAAACCATACTAGACTCCCAATGAAACCAAGACCAAATTGTCCAAGAAAAAGGACAATGCAAAAGCACATGATTAACCGATTCCTCAACCATCGAGCATAAGGGACAAAAATCTAGAGTTTGAACCCTAAAATTTCTATTCCTGAGATTGTCAACAGTAAGAATATGCTCTGAAGCTGCAGACCAAACAAAGAAAGCAATTCTCGTAAGGACTTTGGAACCCCAAATTCTTGAACCTGGAAAATGGGGAATGGAAACAACCCCATTATTTTGGGGATACCAAGAACGAGGGGACTCCACCATAATTGTAATCGTATTGTGAAGGAATGTCTTAACTTTCAATACCATAGAAGCATCTTGATTCGGTTGCATGTATAGGGAGACAGAGAGTACATTGCAGCAAAAAAACAGCAATCAGTTTGCTTATGTGGGTTACACATGAAGTATTTTTTCCTCGAACTTCTAGGTTCAATAATAAGATGTTAAAACTAGAGCAGCACTCCTGATAACGTTTCATATACATTTCAATATCAGTTTAACTTATTCCAATATTCCATTTGGGCCACGATTCATGAAAAGTGAATGAGATTTGAAGGTATATGGACATACCTGGTGGCAGATTTCACAAGTGATGTCCTTCTTTTCGTCACACCATCGCTGTACACAGCTCCTGTGAGCATACTGAATAAAACAATATTAGAATCCACATTATTAAGCTGTCAACCAGGCACTGAAAAAGATAAAGATACCTTCAAACTGCCACTACAAGAACAAGGGGCTTCCAAATTTTTAACATGGTCTTCCTCTTGACAAATTCTACATTCTACCGTCTGTATCAACGGCGATTCTTCCTCCACTACCATTCTCTCCACATTAATCACCACATGATCACTCATTTTTTTTTTAATCAAAAATGCAACTGTCTCTTCTCACCACCTAATTATAAAACTGTACGTACAATAAAATTGAAAAAAATGAAAAAAAAGATGTTAAGAATGAACCCTCTAGAAATCCATTCTGAGGGCCCACACAGAAACAATTTACAAGAAAAATAATAATAATAATAATAAATAAGAGATGCAAAAGTAGTACCCTTTTCGCGCGATTGGCCGTGTATCTCGGTACACGAAAATCTCGTTCCGAGCTGTGTCTAGCTTTCCGTAATGTTCGTCAAACGTTATGTTTTATTTTTCTTGGGATTTTGCCGAGTTTTCGCTCATTAATAAGTTCCTATTCCACCGATATACGGAGGAGGATCCATATCCAACATTCCAACACTTTTTATACGACACCCAACCAACAAATAAATCGGTAGAGAGAACCAATTCCGGTCCAAAATGGAAAATAATCCTTAAATACAAATAGCACATATTTTAAATTAATATCTTTTTATTTTAGTCTTTATGTTGTTTTGGTATGAACAATGATCTCCTCATGGATAAATAATGATTTTTCATATCCTAAATAAATAAGAACAATGATTATTCATACTCTAATAAGTGTTTCTTACTGATTATACATTGTGTTGAGGTATGAATAGTGATTGTTCATACCCCAATATGTATTTTCTTACCGATCATACATTATGTTGAAGTATGAATAATGATCATCCATTCATTCATACCCCAAATAGATATGAACAATTATTGTTCACTAATGATACATCTTGTTCATACCTCATGTTGAAGTATAAACAATGATTGTTCATTCTGCAGATGCCGTGTCGTTTTGGTTGGGTCGAGCTGTTTTTTTTTATTTAACATCGAGGGAAAACTTGACTTTTTACCACCCAAGCTGTTTTTAATTTCACATCTGGATATATTTGTCCTATAATCTGCCCAGCCCTTGTTAGTGATTAAAAAAAAAAAAAAAAACGGATTTGAGAGTGATTTTTTCTTCCTTTTTGTCTTTGAGAGTTACTCTCTGTTTTATGTTGAACTAAAAGCTAATACTTTGCGGATAATCCACAAAATTTGAGGTCATTTTGAAATTTCTACCCTTTTCAAAAGTTGATTTGAAAATGTTATTTTTTACAACTTTTTTTTACCATCTTTAGACATTTCCAAATGAGCTCATTTTTGTAGAGTTGTTATCCATAGTAGAAAGATGACATCCACAAAAAATCAAGTCGTAAGTAACTATCCATGTCCAACTTATTGGCTTAGAGACGTAAACGCTTTTGAATTAGAGATTCTACTTTCAAAGTATAGTAGCTTGAAAGTATTTTACTACAAAGTACAAACAATTTCAAGATGCCAACTTTTGGTGAAAGGCACGGGATAGAGGGAGGAATCTGAATTTTAGTCTAGTATGATGCTAAGGGATCCATAACGGACCTACCACACAAGTTGCCATTTTTCTTCAAGCTGTTTTTCGCATTTGAGATTTTTCTTCTTGATGCTGCAAAAGCCATGAGAATTGTTTCTTTGAGTTTTGATGTATGTATATACATCTGCCTAAATTGTTTTTCTTTGTACCAGGGTCTCAAAGTCAGAATGAGTAATTACTACTGAGGCATTAACAGAAAATACGAGGACAACCCTTCATAATAAAATTTTATATACACTTGGAGATGTTCAACGATTAGGCCGATTGCATTTTTCTTTATACACCAGTCCAAACCGTCAAATAGCTAAAGATTTATATATCCAGATGATCTTTATCAGCTATGTTTCCCTCACCACTTTGTAAACGATGAATCTTAAAAGAAAATGATTGCGGGGAAATTGCATGAACTGGCCCGTCTGAAACCCTTATCAGGTTGTATGACCATGCCCCCATTAATGTTCCAACTACAGGTCCAAGCGCGTATACCCAAATGCCTTCGTAATATTTGCTCGCGATTGCTGGACCTATACTTCTTGCTGGGTTCATCGAGCCACCTGATATCGGCCTGAAATGATTCGATAAAGCATGGGTGAGAAACTAAGATCATCAATATTTAGGGCCTAACTTATAAATGAATCAATTGGTATCTCATATATGATATATCAATGAATGCTTGGTTAAATGGAGATAATTTGCTTACCCAGCTAAGATGGATGTGATGCAAACTGCAGAACCAACTGCTATTCCAGCTAACTCTCCAATCTAAAAGTTAAGTATTAGAAATACGTAAAACACACGAACTGCCCATCATAATATAAACATACTGATCTTGGTAAGAAATAAAAAACAATAATCATATTGCAATATATGATTGAATGAAATGTTTTACAGCTTTAGTATCGGTTGACACGGCTGAAGTGATGAACATCATGGAAAATGTGACAACTATCTCCATGACCAAGGCTTGAATATCTGATCCATAAGGAGATGTAGTGCCCACTCTTTCTATTGGTTGCAATAGCTGCTGAAGTGTAAAAGATGCAACTGTAGCTCCTGTTACTTGAGCCGCAGCATAAAACGGAACCTGCAAAAAGAACTTTCTACGTGAAATTTAGATCGAGAAGAACTGTATGTAAAGGATAATGGAATAGACTAAAGACCAAAGCAACCATCATTCTCACTAGTACATGGAGAGAAGTGAATTTCGGAGAAGATAAATGTGCCAAAAGAGAAGCAACTTTAGCGAATGGGCAGCAACAATGGTGGCCTCACAGACCAGACTTCCTACATAATATGGAGAACCAACACTTCACTTACTATGGATTTATTGCTTAAATCGTTGTAATGTTGGAGGGGCTACAAGAGTCTCTCACCTGATATAACTGTAACTTTTTCTTTTTGCTATATACACTATTAGCACCCTACGCTCTCAACCAATCACTATGGTCCACGTGTCCAGTGTCCAAAGTCTAATCACAGGTCTAACATATGACCTATAATCTAAGTCTACTCCAAAAGCAATAGGTTGCACACGACCTAACACATTAAGGCACACATACAATCTCTATAAACATAAATCAATTCGAGCACAATTAAAGCATTCATTAATAGCACAAGGAGTTAAACAGATTGTATCGAGCATCCATCTCAAGAGCCAAACATAATAGACGTGCATCATAAAAGGAAAGGAGAGCAAGAGCTCAAATCATTATTACATAATGTCTCCACGAGGAAAACGGGGAGACAAACCAAATCAATAAAAGGAGGATGAATCTAAACATCTGAGGACATTCCAGATCTCTCCCAGGATGAAAACCGCCCCAATCAAGTTTAATTTCTATGGAACTACATATGACTTGATTCTAGTTCGACAAAAGAACTAGATACGTAGGCAACTTCACATAAGAAGTTTAGTCAATACTATCAATCAATCATTTTTGGTTATGTAAAGGATAAACGAATTTTACCCTTTTATATACACAATTACCTTTTAGCAAAAAAAAACATGAGACACTTGACTGTGTACTGATGAGTACAAGACCCTGAAGTCCTGAACTAGCTCTTTCAAGTGTTTTTGTGAGGTGTAACAATGTATATGATAACTTTACTTGTATATGTATATGATAATTTTATACATAGTATCCAATCGTCTAAAGTATTGACTCATTCTATTCAAAATTTGAAATTAATTAGTATAATCAATTTAGTTTTAATTTTGAGAGCCCATTTTTACTTCTTAGAAATATATCATATCTCATGACAATTTCAATACAAATTGGGACAGGATAAAATCCCTCCGTTCTGGTTTTAATAAGGTGCAGGGAATGGACCAACGCAATGAGGCGGAATGTGTCCTTAAGTTATCTTGAACCGCAAACACAAAGAAACACTGCATTCCAAAGTTGCAAAGCAAAATTGACCATTTGCTGCAAACAAATTTCTTATTTTTCATGAAGAAAAAGAGTTCCAAAGCAAAGTAGAATGTTCATTGAACTTGCAATCCGCATTCGGGCGATGCAAAGCAGTCCATTATTAAACCAATTACCATAAGCACCAACTACTATTTGAACAAACAGCCACTAAGAACGAGTGTTCACTAGCCTCTAAGGAAATTTTAAAAGGAAAAGATTGCAAAGTAGTAGTATTGTTTTGTTTGCTTAATGTATAGGGCATATATGACATGAGAGTTTGGTGGGTCAAGTGGGCGATGCAATATAGGAGATACAAGACCAGTAGCAGGGAATCGGATCCACGGTAACCTAACTGCATGGAAATTGCCGCGACATGTGGAAAGACAGGGGACGCTAGATTGAAAGAAGATCAACGGACCATAAGAGGCGGTTAGAGAAAGAGAAAGAGATATAAAGAAAGTGGGGAGAAAGAAAAAAGAGAAGAGGAGAGTAATTAAAAGAGAGAAAAGTAAGAGAAGACAAGTAACGTCATAGGGTGCAATAAGAGTATATACATTTTGGCGCCGTCTGGGGGACAGAAGAGAGAAAATGGCCACCGTAGCAAAAAGAGGAGTAGAGGAGTGGGAAGACCAAAGAAAACAGCAGTTAGAGAGCTTGCAGAGGAAACAGAGAGTGTCGAGGTTGAAGGGGTGGGGGAGGAAGAGGTGTCAGATGTGGCAGCAGACGCCACCAGACTTTTTCAAGAGGAGATTGTTAGGTTGAGAAACGAGAATGACAAACTAAGAAAGGAAAGGGAAACCATACATGGGAAAAACGGACGGAAAAGCATCACCAAGGCAAATGAAAGCGGAAGGCGAGATCGAGGAACATCCACCACCGGACGGAACAAATGCCGGTCTCCTCACACTGGAGGTGGTATAGGTAATGATTGAGAAGGATAGAGAGATGAACCGCGTGCGCATAAGACAAAGGCGAGCCGAGGCTGCTAAGAAGAAGGTAGCAAGCCTGTTTGGTTATGTAAAAGAACCATTTTGGCAGATTTGATATGGAACTCGGAAGTGCCGAAGAAGTTCTCTCAGCCTAGGTTTGAGAGGTATGATGGGAAGGGAGACCCAACTGATCACTTGCACCATTTTCAGCAACAGATGCTGTTATGGCAGGAAAATAAGTATGATAGCTTCATTTGCATGATGTTCTCCGCCAGTCTTAAGGGGGGAGCCTCAAATTGGTATTACAGATTGGCTTCGCGGAGCATCAAAAGGTTCGAAGAGTTGGAGCTAGCACACATTTGTTTCATACATCAGAAAAGAATGGTGGTTGATATCGCGGCCCTGTTTAACATAAAACAAATGTCCGCGGAGTCATTGTGAGAGTTTTTGTGTAGGTTCAAAGAAGAGACATTGCGAGTGGAAAACTTGGATGAACACACAGCGGTCATAGCTTTCCAGCACGGCTTGAGATCGGGAACCAGAGTTCACGAGTCAGTGTCTAAGATCGAAATAACTTCTTTGCATGCTCTGTATCCAAAGGTAGAGAAATACATACGATACGAGGACATAATGCAGAGGAATGCGAAGGAACATAAGAGATCAGGGAAGGCAGTGCAGACTGTGGACAGAGATGAACGCAAGGGAAAAAGTAAGGTAGAAGGAAGAGAGAGAGGAGTGTATAGAGGGGAAAGCTGTGGTCCAGAGAGGACGGGGGACCGAGGCAGAAAGGATATCCGAGAAAGGAAACCATATCGCGAAATGGAGCAGACTCCGCTCAATAGGCCTCTAGAGGAAATCTTGCCTCTAATTAAGGGGAAACAGTATTTTGAGGGTCCACGGAATACACCAGTAGAAGTGGAAGCGGAAACCGCTCTGCGCATATCATCAAATCGGGAATCATGCAACTAATGAATGCCTTGAAGTGGTTGGTGGAGAGAATGATTGAAAAGGGGATGCTTAGGGAGTTTGTAGCAAAGGTTCGTCAAGAGGAGAGGGTGCCAGCTCCAGCTAGAATTCTAGGTACCATCAATGTAATCTTCAGCGGAGAAACCCTGTGAAGAAATGCACAGAGAAAAATGAGAAAGACAAATGAGCCTACAACGGTGAATGAGGTGGTGAGCATACCGCGGTTAGTTCGAGGAACGCGAGGGATGAGGAAAGCATAATGTTCACCTAAAAGACTTGAGTCGATGAATTTCCCCGACGAGAGGATGCATTGGTGATTACTATAGCGATGGGCAATTATCCGGGTAAAAAGCGGTGTTGATAGACCGCGGAAGTTCAGTGGACTTGTTGTTGAAGGGGGCCATGGAAGAGATGAACATCGTTAAAGATCAGTTGAAAGCTCCTCAAACCAATCTGTATGGGTTCAATGGCAGTATGACAGAGCCCATGGGAGAATTGATGTTACCGCCACAAAGAGCCCGACAATGGTATTCACTAGATTTATGGTGGTGGATTCTAGTTCTCAATACAATGCCATTCTAGGGAGAAGATGGATCCACGAAATGAAGGCTATCCCATCAACCTTTTATCAAGTGATCCGCTTCCCTACAAATGGGGGTATGTATGAGATACGGGGGGATCAAGTGGCAGCGCAGAACATCCATCAGGTTACAGTAAAGAGTATGGTCTGCGGCATAATGAGGGAGGGGCCACCTAACCGGGATCGGCCAGAAGCAATTATAGGAGGCAAAGGGTGGCTGGTTGAAGTGTCTGAGCCCTTGCCGGGACCTAAAACATTGGATGAACTGGAGGTAGTGAACATTAGGGTAGGAGATGAGGAAAAGTTTACCTCAGTGGGAGCTGAATTGTCAGAGGAATGGAAGTGCAAGCTGGTGCAATTTTTATCAGAAAATGCAGATATATTTGCATGGGTAATCGAGGATATCACGGGTTTAGACCCAGAATATGCATGTCATCATTTGCATATGAAGGAAGATGCTAAGCCGGTAAGACAAAGAATGAGAAGCATAAGGCCCAAATACGCGGAAGGGATTCGCGAAGAGTACAACTGAAGGGGGCAGGAATAATCAGGGAAATTGAGTTTACAGAATGGTTGTCAAATGTGGTCGCGGTATCGAAAAAGAATGACAAGGTAAGAATGTGTGTCGACTTCACAGATGTAAACAAGGAATGCCTGAAAGATTGTTACCCTATGCCCCGGGTGGATGAGTTATTAGATAGAACAGTAGGTTTCAAGGTGTTTTCCTTCATGGATGCCTCGATGGGATACAATCAGGTCGCAATGGTCGGGGCAGATCAGGAGAAAACTACCTTTGTAGTGGAGGGTGGTACTTATTGTTACATCAAGATGCCCTTTGGGTTAAAAAATGCAGGGGCAACCTTTCAGCGGTTGGGAGAAAATATGTTTGAAGGAAAGATTCGAAAGGGGATTGAAATATACATTGACGACATGGTGAAAAAAAGTATGATGGAGAAAGAGCACTTAGAAGGCCTTCATGAGACTTTTGCCATACTGCGCAAGCATAAGCTGAAACTCAACCCCGAGAAGTGCACATTTGGGGTTACGTCAGGGAAGTTTATGGGCTACATAGTCACCCATCGCGGCATAGAGGCGAATCCAGAGCAAATTCAATCTTTGGTTGAAATGTCGTCCCCGCATAATGTGAAGGAAGTACAAAGGCTGGCGGGCAGAGTCGCGGCACTTAATAGATTCATTTCCAAATCTTCGGATAAATGTCGGCCTCTATACCACTTGCTAAGAAAAACACCTGATTTCCATTGGACCGCGGAATATGAAGGGGCCTTCCAAGAATTGAAAGAATATCTAGGGAAAGCACCCTTGCTATCGCGGCCGGAGCAGGGAGAGAAGTTGCACTTGTATCTTGGTGTTAGTGAGTATGCGATAAGTTTAGTTCTGATGAGGGTGATCGACAAAATAGAAAAGCCTGTGTACTTTCAAAGAAAAACTCTACTAGATGCAGAGTCCCGGTACAGTAGGATTGAAAAGTACGCTTTGGCCTTGATATTTTTAGCTCTTAAGTTGAAACCTTACTTCGAAGCTCACTCTGTGGTGGTAGTAACAAATTTGCCTCTCAAGCAAGCGTTGAAGGCCGAGAAGTCAAGTAGAATGCTGAAATGGGCGGTATTACTCAGTTCTTATGAGATTACATATCAAATAAGGACGGCAAAAAAGGCGCAAACCATGGCGGAGTTTCTGGCCGAATTTCCGGCTAAGGACCCCACTTGGGGAGAGGAAATGGTAATGGAATCTGAAGGGGAGGTTATTCGCGACCCTTTAAATCCTTAGGATATCCGCAATAGGCGGAGAGTATTCGCGGACGGTTCAGCAACTGATATAGGAAATGGAATTGGGGTTGTACTAGTGACTCCGGAGAACACTCGAATTGAGCTATCTATGAAACTGGGGTTCGCAGCTTCAAATAATGAGTCTGAGTATGAAGCAGTGATAGTTGGACTAGACTTGGCCAAAGATCTCGGGGTAAACGAATTGTCTGTTTTCTCATATTCCAATTTGGTAATTTGTTAGGTCAATGGAGGGTTTGCGGCTCGCTGCTCAAGGATGGCGAGGTACCTGGAGGTCATGCAGCGTAAAGCAAGCAAGTTTGACAAAATAACTTTTGCCCACTTAGGCCGCGGAGAGAATATACACGCCGATGCATTGGCTTATGTTGCGGCGATTCTTCCTAGTTCTGAGGGTCGGACTATTAAAGTTAGGGTTTTGAGCAAACCCAGTACATCAGAGGAGGGTGGGGTTTAGCTCACCACGGAGAGGGATCCGGGTTGGATGGAACCAATAAAAGCTTTCTTGAAAGGAGTAGAGACAGAAAATAAGCAAGAGAGGCGCATAATAGAACAGTTGAGTCAGAGGTACACAGTGCTGGGGGATGACCTTTACAGAAAAAAATTTAGCGGACCATTGTTAAAATGTATTGGTCTGCAGCAGGCTCAAGAAGTTCTGGCTGAGGTACATGAAGGTGATTGCGGGAGTCATTCCATGGGGCGAACAACTGCTCACAGGTTGATATCACATGGATATTTCTGGCCCCATATGAAGAGAGATGCCACGGAGTACACCAAGAAATGTGAGAAATGCCAAAGGTTTGCACCTTTCATACATGCACCAGCTGAGCCCTTACATAATGTGTTCAAATTTCGCCGCGTTTGCCATGTGGGGACCGGATATTGTAGGGCCTCTACCCATGGCGAGTGGAAAAAGGAGGTTTATGTTGGCCGCGACTGATTATTTTACCAAATGGGTGGAGGGTGTGGCCTTGCAACAGGTTAAGGAAGAGAACGTGAAGAAGTTCTTATAGGAGAACATCATTTGTAGGTTTGGGCTGTTGCATACAGTCATCGCAAATAACGGAACGCAATTTACAGGGAGAAAGGTGCGAGAGTTTCTTCAGGCGTTTAAGGTGAAGCAGGGGTTCTCAGCCCCTTACAATCCAGAGGGAAATGGACAAGCTGAGGCATCGAACAAAATCATAATGGATAATTTAAAGAGAAAATTGGAGGAGCGAAAAGGCACATGGGCGGATGAGTTAAATCACGTGTTATGGGCGTATCGTACTACACCGCGAACATCCACTAAGGAATCACCATTCGCAATGGCATATAGAGTAGAGGCAGTCATACCAGTTGAGATGATAGTGTCCACGACTAGGACACAGGCTATGGAAACAGGGATGAATGAGAGGATATTAGCAGCGGACTTGCATTTGGTTGAGGAAAGAAGAGAAGTCGCCCATATTCGGTTGGAAGAGTACCATAGAACTTTATAGAGACAGTATAATAAACGGGTAAAGCCGCGATCTTTCAAGGTGGGAGACTATGTGCTGAGGAGAGTGACCCCGGCCACCAAGAAGGAAAACGAAGGAAAGTTAGGTCCAAACTGGGAGGGACCTTACATCATCAGAGAGAAGGTGAATTCGCGTATGGGGCTGCGGGCGATGGCGGGAACAAGATAGAAAAGCCATGGAACATTAGGCTGTTGAAAAAATTCCATGAGTAGGGTATGTTAACAATTCTGTTAAACACAGAGTATCGTGGTGGCAGTTATGAAGACCGACAAATGATGTTCATGTCAAAGTTTATTTTGTCGATAAATAAAGAATACAAGGCTTTCATGTGTATCGGTATAGAAAGTCAAACTTAGGGGCAAATTGTGTTGCCCCATCGCTTCACTCACACCCAAAGAGAGGGGGACGAGCCCATCGCGGACCACATGTCCGAATCAAACATGGGGGCAAATTGAGTTACCCCATCAGGCTTCACAGCCGCCCAAAGACAGCGGGGGGAACGAGCCCTTCGCGGATCACATGTCCGGATCAAACATGGGGGCAAATTGAGTTGCCCCATCAGGCTTCACAGCCGCCCAAAGGGGGGACGAGTCCTTCGCGGACCACAGGTCCGAATCAAACATGGGGGCAATCGAGTGCCCCATCAGGCTTTGCATCCGCCCAAAGATAGCGGGGTTGCTGCAAACTTCGCGGAAGGAGAATTCAATTTGGGAAACAAAGCTGCACTAAACCTACTTCACAACTCAACATAAACCTCAAAGTACGATTTGAAATTACACTTCTTAAAGAGTTTTTAATAGCCCAATATGAGATGAGGGAACCAAGCAAACACATTCGATTGAGGACCTGCTGGGCATACCCAGAAAAACAGGCAAAAAACATATACACTAATTCAAATTTCATCAAACACAGGATGTGGATTGCAAAAGTACAAAAATACAAAGGCCAAATACATTCAAACAATGTAATAAGGCCACCGTTGTTCTTCTACCACGCCTTTCTTCGAGGAGGAAACTTCATCCACATCCACAGCGGAAGCAAGATCATCATCCACAGATATAGGTGAGGTAGCTGCATTGGGAGTGGGTAAGGGTAGCACTGGTGTAGCAGCTTCTATTGGGGAAGTGACCGGTGTGGGAGCTGATATTTGAGGTTCAAGTACTGGAGCTAGAGCTGGAAGAAGACGCCCGGCCGCATTGAGCTCTTCAAGTTGTTGTTTAAGTTCGCGGGCAATCATCTTCTCCGCTAGACTTCGGAAGCGATCCGCGGCATCCTTCACGGCTTGGTCCACAGCGGCCTGGATGGCAAGCTTATTCGCCTCCTTCTGGCTTTCCATTTTGGAAGTAACACCCGCTACATAATCGCGGTGCTTGTCTTCAGCCTGCTGGAGAGCTCTTTGGGCCTTCACAGCTACGATTCGAAGATCGTTCAGGTCCTTCTCCAGTGTGGCATACCGGGATTTCCAGCTGTCGGGCCCCTGAATTTCCTGTTTCGCGAGCTCCAGAGATTCTAGGGTGCTGGTGAGGCCGCACAACACATAGTCGACATCTAGACTCAGCTGAAAATAAAACTGGTTACAAAGGTGTGTAATAAAAAGGATAGAGAAGAAGTTAAGAAATAAACCTTTTCCCAGCCATGGTAGATAGATGCTCTATGAGAGGCCAGTGAGCCAGAGTCACCATAGGCTTGGTGGTCCTTGGGAAGATAAGAGCTAAAGAAGAAGGATGTCGCGACGGCAGGGTTCTCCAAGGCCAAGTCCCGAATAGTAATAGCACGATCTCTAGCCTTGAACTGAGTTGCCACACGTCAGCCACTGTGGAAGATGGGGTCCCCGATGGGCGGGGGTCTTTCCCGTGACGGTGCGCAGGACCCATGGGCCGCGCCTGTGCAGCAGGTGGTTCAGGGGTTTGATGGCGCGGTCCGAGCCTTCTTGGCTGGGGGGCTTTTAGTCACAACTTAGGTCGGCTCATCACTCTCAGAGTCGTTGTCCCATAGTTTTAGCTTGTTGGGGGCCATGGCAGGGGTAGGAGTAGTAGAAGCCTGATGAGCAAAATCGTCTTCCCAGTCTGCTAAAGCGGAATACGAAGAGGGGGCGGCGGTATCTGGGACAGCTGGATGGGATTAAGCGGCGGATCGTCTAGCAACGGCTTGGGAGTGGTATATTTTGGTGTGTACTTGAAGGACTTATGGGCCTTTCTCTTAGGGAGCGGGGAGGATTTGGGATGTCTTTCTTTGGGAGATGGCGGGCGATATAGGGGTCCTTGGTATTTACCAATGTTTTTCAACGAGAGATCGAGAATAATAGGGTTACCTTTCTCTGGATCGATGCCGAGAACTTCACACTGGGCAATTCCCAGATCGCGGAGTCCTTGAAAGATTTCGGAGGATATGTCGGTGTAAATTTGGGATCGCGAGTCGGGTCTCCAACCTGAGTCGGAAAAGAGAGACAAATTAAAATCAAGGTTAGAAAGCAACATCGCGGATCAAAAGATTTTACGTACCACGTTTAAGGAAACTGAGATTCCTCAGAGAAACTTCAGAGGGAAGGTCAGCGGAGATAAAACTACCCGACACATACAAAGGATAATAGTGCCAGACCTTATCAGAAGTAGTGATGTGGAGGACAAAAGACTTTTTCTGCGGACACGTACAGATTGACTGGTACCCTATACTACCAAGTTTGGTGCTCTTTTTTATATAATAGTAAGCTATCATATCACGGAGTTGGATTTTTGGAGAGTGGGTTTCATTATAATGATTCACGACATAAAGGATACGCCAGAAGTTACCTATGCCTTGGCACGGTGGAATATTGAAGTGGTTGCATACCTCGACATCAAGAAGGGTTAGTGGAAAGCGCAATCCAGCCGCTATCTGGCCATGGTAGCGATAAGGCAACCGGGTCGCGGCTTTACCAAATGAGGGAATTGGGTGATGCCAGGCACGTGTTCAAGTACCACGTCAGCCGGGATACCATAAGCAGCTTTAACTGCATCTAAGTTAGGTCTATAGTGGTTCGACGGTGGGGGAGGAAGAGTGGTTTTCCTTCCCGAAGTAGACGGTTCAGCAGTAGGGCTAGTAGAGCCCGAGTTCGGGGATTCAGATCTAGCCACAGTCTAACCGCTAGATCTGGGAGTAGAGGACTCCGACCCAGTGGATCTAGTAGCTGAGGTGCTCCTTGATTCAGACTCCGACATGACGGAATAAATAAAGAGAGGAACGCAATTGAAGCGAAAATGGAAAGAACAAAATAAGAAGGGAAAAAGATGGAAAGTAGCGCAAATAACTATAACCAGATAACAATTGATGGGATAGAAAAGAGGGAGACAAACCTGAGATGCAAGGCAGCAATGGGTAACAAAGCGAAGAAGAAGAAAGACTTGAACGAAGCTGGAGAGCCCACGAAAATGGAGAACATTAAAGGGAAGGGGAAGAAGCTAGAAGATGAAGTGAGAATAAAATATTGGAGTGGGGGTTTTGAGGGAAGAGAGATGTTTGAGCGGGATTCTAAGAGACAGGGGCAAAGAGATAGTCTCCAGAGAAAAAGGACCAGGAGGAAGGTGACGCGTGGGGCCTCGAAAATCGGAAAGACAGGGTCGATACGCGTGCGTTTCGAACACGTGTGAATGCTGACAGAGCACGTGCCAAGAGGGGAAATGAGAGAGGAGAGTGGTTCTCGGTTCCGTTGGTTGTCCGCAGACCATATAAAGACCACCGAATGCCAACCAAACCGAGAGGGGCATCTGTATAGGGCATATCCATGACATGAGAGTTTGGTGGGTCAAGTGGGCCGATGCAATATAGGAGATACAAGACCGGCAGTAGGGGATCGGATCCGCAGTAACCTAACTGCATGGAAACCGCCGCGACATGCGGAAAGACAAGAGACACTAGATTGAAAGAAGATCAACGGACCACAAGAGGTGGTTAGAGAAAGAGAAAGAGATATAAAGAAAGTGGGGAGAAAGAAAAAAGAGGAGAGGAGAGTAATTAAAAGAGAGAAAAGTAAGAGAAGACAAGTAAAGTCATAGGGTGCAATAAGAGTATATACACTTAATACCTAGCTCTTTTATTTGGTGCATTAAAAAAAAAAAAAATTACAAGGAACAGGACAACCTGAGTTGATGATGAAAAGTTGTAAGGGACGTGACACAACGTTCAAGTGATCTTCATCACTGACCACAAAATAACAACTCCTGCATAATGCTGGAAACTGTAGGAATGATCACATTTGAAGCAGTTGATTGGACAGATTGGTCAGTCGTTTTACACTCATATTCCGCTAATTGAAAAGTTGACACTAGTGCTTTCAGAGCGGAGTTGCACAAATCGTTCCCTTCAGTTATCATCGTTGAGGATTGACACATTGGAGCGGTAGATGATGACATCCTTCCTAATGTCTCATTTGAATTAGGAAACTTCTCTGAAACACTTCGTTTTTCACTGCATATTGAGGTGGCATTACCCCCGACTAGAGGCAGCGATTCGCCATTTGGTTGCTTCCTAATGTCACTAAATTGCACATTCCCAAAGTTAAGAAAGTTGATTCCTATAGGTGCTTGTGCAATGTTCGGCACGGGTTGTTTAGTAATAGTTTCCAAAGAGACTGGTGTTTTGGGACTCATAATTTTGGACATGTTGAGAGTTTGTTGAGAAGTGCTTCCATGCTTGTTCAGTTGCGTCGCTGAATTTGCACTACTCCGCAAAGTTAAATTCTTCACAGTTTTTAGCTTAACAGCTGATGCTGGGTAGGAACCATTCGCAGGTGGCACATTATGTGAAAACAGGCACGCAGCTCCATTATGGGTAGGAACCATTCAGATTGGTACTTGTGACAAGGATACTTGAAGGGATCATGATCATATGGACAGTCAGCCCCTTTCAAGCAATTGCTCAGGAAATACTTGCAAAACTCTGGTTTCTTAATATCATGTGAATATTTGCATGAATCGCCCTGATGACAGTTTCCTTGAAGATAGTACTTGCAGTATTTTACTTCTGTTGGTTTTGATATTGGCTGTAATTTCGTTTAACCCATGATTTTTTATCTTTCTCTGCTCTTTTTCTTCTCTTGTTTCTCTTTTTGGATTCTCTCCTTTTCTCTGTCATCACTCCAGCTTTCTTAACTTCATTCCTTTTACTTGGTCCAGCATCACAAATTCGATAAATGTCACTGTAATCCAACCAACTTCTCCTTTCTTTCGATTCCGTAATTGGTATATTGGATAACACTACTTTTTCATCTATTTCCTTTTCTCCTTGTTTAGTAGTGCAGTCTATAGAAACCTGTCCTTTCTCTACATTAGGCTCGTCAACTTTTATTGTATCTACCGGACTCAAACTAGTTAACTGGTCATTATCGAAGCCGAATATTTCCCCTTCCTCAACCTCCAAAAAATCCCTCACAAATCTATCTACATTAGTATTGTTACCTTCTTTTGAAGCTTGTTGTGACTGAATGGGAAGATAAAGAGATTTTTGACGAAATTGGTTGCAACGAGAGAAAACTGGAACGAGAGCTTGATAAGTTTTGCTTTGTAGATGACATCTTTTGTATGGTGGAATACCTAGAGCAGCATCTTCTTCTTCTACACACATGATTGAATACTATAACCCACGTACTGGTATTAACTGGGTTTTGTTAATTATTTGTATTCGTGTTTCTTCTCTCAGGTATGGATAGCCGTGTCTAGTGTCCAGATTGCCAAATTCAACTTCTAATTTAGCAATTAATTGGTTTTCGTTTTGTAATTGGACAGACCCACTCTCCTTTTTCGTAATCTTAGGATTCTAATTCGGGCACATGGAATTTTAAGGTGGCACCAGGCAATTCAACTCTTAAAGTTGGATGCTTATTGAAGATCATAGTTCCTACTTCCTAGTTCGGAATATATCTATGATGTATCGACACTACCCAGTCTAAAATATAGACATGCAAAGTAATTCACACGGTAAAACAGTAAAAGTATCATAATGATTCTTTATATCATGATTAGCATTAGATTCTTTATAAAAGTAATTCACACGGTTGCCTTGATTCGTTGGGTTCATAGATTAACTGCTGAGTTGTTAGAAGTGTATTCTAAGAAGTCGAGATCAGTGGCTCCAATACAGTTATCATCGGTTCCTATATGTTGGCAATCACCAATTCCTAATTACTTTAAATTCAATGGCTCTTCACTTGGAAACCTGGGACCTGCAGGCGCTGGAGGTGTTCTTAGAGATGTATTTGGACAATTTGCTCTGGATTTTGCTACTCCACTTAGGCAAGCTTCAACTTTAAAAGCTGAAGTTCTAGCATTGCGGACTACAATCTGGCTAAGCAGATGGAATTGTGCAATGTTGAATTTGAAACTGATTCTCAGGTTATCTACAATCGTGAAGAATAAATCACAACAAATTCCTATAGACATCAAAGCCATTGTTTTGGATATACAAGATTTGTTTGTTGAAAATTCCACTTCTAAACTCTACTGGACATATCGGGAAGGAAATTTTGAGGCGGATTATTTTGCAAAATTGGGATCTAATCAGGCATCACATCAAGCTTGGTAGTTGAATCCCATGGTTATTCGAGAAAACTTGCCAAATACGCTTTCACATATGCAATTGGGTGTTACCTCTATTTGTGTGATAGGCCACCTAAGAGCATCTCTAGGTGGTAGTATCACCTCCCAAATTCTTCAAATTTGCTTCTAAAACTCGGAATTTCGCAGAAATCCAATTCTAAGTGGAAGCATATTCGGTCGCATCACCTGTCTAACCGCATCCTTGTTCACAAATTTGGAATTTCGGATGCGGATGCGGGGCGACAGTGGTAATGTCGCGCGCCATTGCAAATGTCAGCCTAATTTTTTTTTTTACTTTTGACACACACCGCCGCGGGTAATGCCGCTACATGAAGTTATTTTTTTTTTACTTTTTCAATTTGGTGTGACAGTAGAAATGTCGCATTGAGTTTTTTTTTTTCAACTTGGGGGGCGACAATGGTAATGTCGTGCAAGGTAGCCCTTATTCCAAATTTGCGAATGATATTTGCGACTACTTAGAGTTGGTCAAAATTTGCGTCTAATTTCTCCAAATTTCGCTTTCAAATTTGAAGAAAATACTACCACCACCTAGAGATGGTCTAAGTCTGTAACTAGTCTTTTGTTAAATGACTCGGCTGCTACTTGAACATTTCGTACCTTTCGGTAAATGAATAAATAGAATGCATTTTACCAAAAAATATATATATCATGATTAGCATTAGGGGAAATTTGTCCAAACCCCCCACTTTTGTCACCACTTTCCTATATTTGTAAACATCACGATTTCCCCCCGCTCCGTTTGACTTCTATCCAAATTCCGATGGTATTTCACCTAATACCAAAAGTACCCCCTCAATAATGTACATTGACTATATTCTTTTCCAAAAAATCAACATTAAACTCAGAACCCATGGATCTAAAACACGAAAATCTCAAAGGAAAAAATAAAATAAATGAATCAACCCAAACTAATAAACATTCAAACCAGAATATCCTTGAAACCAAACAATCAAAATTGAGAAATCTCAACCCATGAAATCAAATGAGAAAATCAAAATGAGATCGCAATGGTGTTTCTATGAGTTTATCTCCGACCCATTCTTTTAATCATCTCACATTTAAACTTTGGGCTTTTTTGGGGAGATTGATTTTGGCAATGGGTGGAGAGTTTGAGTTGAAGTGTTGTTTGTTTCCATTTTAAACTTCAAAACATTGTTTGTATAAAGTATAAAGTATAAACTAATTTTGGGAATCAAATACTAGTTTATGCAATTGGATTAAATCCTCAATATATCTTCTTCAATTGCTTGAGGTTTGGTTTGGGGAATTTGAAGGATGGTGGAGAGTTGGGGTGGTGGCGTTAATTCCAATGAGGAGAATTGGTAATTGACGATGGTAGATGGTTTCACTAAATTGGATTCAAAGGGAAGTAATAGATAAGAAGTAATAAACAATTTATACGAGACAACAACACAACCCGATACCGACCGATACACTTTTCTCAAATTCAATACCCAAGAAGAAGGTGCCGATATTAGATTAGAGACGAAGCTGCGGGTGATGATAATATTAATGGTGATTTACTGAGTTTGGTGGAAAATTGGATTCTAGTTTAGTAATAATGGCCATGCCGGTGGTGGTGGCGCTAGGTGATGAAGATTGCCCTGTTTGGGGCATCAGTTCGCTTTGTTCATTTTTTGTTTTGTTTCAGTTATGATGTTCACCATTAATATAAAAACGATAAAAGAAATCTTCAAAGGTAATTTAGTCATGTACATCATTGAAGGGTACTTTTGGTATTAGGTGAAATACTTACGGAATTGGGATGGAAGTGAAATGGCACGGGAGAAATCACATTTTTTGAAAAGGTGGAGGGTTTATTATAAAGTGATGACAAAAGTGGGGGGTTTGGACAAATTAACTCTTGGCTTCTTATTCAAAATACGAAAACGCTCTGCTGCGGCTGAAAGCAGTCTTCCCCTTTTTTGTCTAAACTTCAAAATTTAAACTTTCTTCTATAAAAGCTTGCTGACTTTATCTTGTATAACTGTTCTTACTCCTCCCTTCCCCTTTCTGAGTTTTTCTCTACTCTGATACACTCTGTGTCTAATAGTTTCTTTTTAGTCAGTTTGTAAGGTTTGTCTCACACCCCCAAATCAGTTCTCCCTTGGGATGGTTTAAATGGAGCTCACGATAGGGGGTGTCAACAAGTAGGTTGGAGCCAGGAGAATCATCAAAATCCAAAATTGAAGAATTACAAGATGAAATGCAGACCCTCTTTTGCTCTAAGGAAAAGAGAGTGGTAGAGATTGGTTGTAAAAATGAAGAATCTAGTACTGAGGGGCAGACCACCTTGTTGGGTAAGTTGTTTGGGGAAAATCTATACCCATACAAGTCCTGGCAGATGAACTGCACAGGGGCTGGCAAACGCGAGGTAGTACAAAGGTAGAAGCTATATCAAAAGGGGTTTATAAACTGATTTTTGAGAGCTCTGTGGAATATGAACATATAAGAAAAAACGGTCCTTGGATGGTACAAGGGTTTATCATCTCTGTTAAAAAATAGAAATCTACTGAGTTAGTGGATGAAGAATGGAAATTTGACATGGTAGATTTTTGGGTCCAGATCTATGGAATCCCAAGTAATCGGATAAACGAAGAGAATGTTAAAAAGGTGGGTCTCAGTCTGGGCAAAGTCAAGAATATAGACCTTTTGTGCTTGTCAGAGTTCAAAAAACCGGTGGCAAGGGTCAGAGTTAAGATGGATATATATCAAGGAAAGGCTTCTCAAAGGAGTAGATCTCCGAACGGAAGTGGGAGAAATTTTCCAAGTAACTTTTAAATATGAAAAGCTTTTATTTCTGTGGATGCATTGGGCATGATATTCACTTCTGCTACCAAAGAGAAAAATATAGTATGGATATGAGGAAGTATGGTGGATCTCCAAAAGATGTCAAGAACAATTTTTCCTTCATGATGCGAGCAAATGTGTTCTACAATGGTGTGGCTAGCTCATGTCATGTGTTAGTGACTTTCTCTGGTACACCACAAAAACCGAGATACGACCAGATTCCATCGAGGAACAGAGGCTGACCGGCGAAGAGGAACTGGAATGGGGCTGGTCTTCTGGAAACACCACCAAAAAAATCACACGTGGCATCTAGCTCTGTTGACAGGCAAAGGGCTTCTAAGGAGAGAGAATCATGTAGGACCGATTGGACGTAACGACTATTTCGAAAGCAGGAAGTCGAAGCCGAGACCGTGAATCTTGGGATGGGATGGGGGCCCAAATTCCTCTGAAAAGGCTAAAGGGCCAGAGTTGAATGCCCAAGCCCATGAGGAACAAAACGGAAAAATAACTAGACTGACAACACATGGCCCATCTCATGGGGCCTTGGTAGTTTGGAACCCGGATGAGAACTGGATGAGTATGGAAGTGGATGTGGATATGGGTAAGGGAAGTGGACTAAAGAAAACAGGTCTAATCCATGATAGGCCCACAATTTCTGGAAGGCCTGAGGCTTGGCACGATATGGGTCGGGATATTGTCGAAAGATGAGACCTAGAGTTGGAGATTGCTATCTTGGGAACTGGAAAAGTTGTAGGGAATAATGATGCCTCGCCGAAAAACAGTTGTTCTCATTTTTCCGAGGCAATTATTCCTCTATTGGAACACAGTGAAATGGATGGGACTAAGCGTGCTTCGATCAAGGCTAGGGCAAAGAAACCAAGCTTTCGTTTTATTGGATTACCTACACGTAGAAGAGGATACAAATCGTTAGCTTATCAAGGAGGGAAAAGGTGTGGTTTATCTGAATGTGTTAGGAAGCTTTCTACAGAGGGTGGTGTGGGGAAAAAAAGAAAGGCGATTAGTATCTTTGGTCAAGAAAGGGAGACATTTTCGATGGGAGACCATGGGTGGGGAAGGATTAGCTTAAGACTGGTTGCGCAAAGATCAAAGAGGGCAAAGCTTGAAGCTGATGATTTGAGGGCAAGAGGGATGGAGAATTTACTGATACCGGAGAATGCTCCAACCATCTCTATTTCTAGTGATACGATGGAATCAAATGAACCATCCCACTCCGATCACTCTATGGAGTCTAGTGTTCCATCCCATTTTTTGGAGCAAGCATTCCTGAAGAATAGATCCCCTCAGATGCTTTCACTGATGAGGATGAAGAGGACCCATCAGAAGAGGAAGAAGATGACACATCAGAGGAGAAAGAAGAGGACATATCAGTGGGAGGTGGCCAGGACATGGTGGTGTACAATGAAGACTACTATGATGAGGTCCCATTGGGAAATGCACCAAAGGAGTTGGTACAAGGTAGTCAAGAGGGGGTGGGATATGAGACTGAAGAAAGTATTTCCCCAGCCTCTTGCTATTGATGATTCAACGGTGGTAAGACGTCCAAAGTTCATTCTCAGTAAACAGAAGAAAGGAAAATGATATTCTGGAAAAAAAGGAGAGTCTAGTGGTTATGGTGGAAATAAAAGGTTTGATGGTATTAGTGGTGAGTCCAGTAGCAGTGGAGGTCTGTGTGGTGCTCCTCCAGGGTTCGCGGTGGCTGTCCCCAAACAGCTGCCTCACCAGAAATGATACACGCCTGAAACTGTCGGGGAATGGGTTCCTTCACGACAGTTCAAAATCTAAAGGATCTGGTGAGATAGCATCAACCAGATATATTATGCTTATCAGAAATTAAAGTAAGTTACAGTAGGGTTGGTATGTTAAGAAAAGTAATCAAGTATGATCATGTTTTTTGTGTACCGGCTTCTGGGACTAGAGGTGGCCTTGCTCTTTTGTGGAAGGAGGGAGTGAACCTGGAAGTGATGGGAGCTACAGCAAACCAAATATCAGGTAAACTTATTAATTATCATAGTAATGAGCCTTGGTTTTTCACCTTTGTGTATGGGGAACCTAATGCAAGTCTGAGACACCGGTTCTAGATAGAATTAAGGGAAGTGGCTCCCTACATTCCTGATCTATGGCTGGTGTTTGGAGACTTCAATGCGATTTTATCTCTTGATGAAAAAATAAGAGGTAGATCAGTCTTTACAAAAAGCATGCTTGATTTTAACTTTGTTATGAATGATCTGGGTCTAATGGATTTAGGATATAAAGGTCCTAAGTTTACTTGGAATAATAATATAAGGTATGCAAATAATATCATTGAACGGTTAGATAGAGCTCTTGCTTCTTCTGACTGGTTAAATAAGTTTCCCCATATACTAGTTACTAATGTGGTTAATGCTACTTCTGATCACTTATCTCTGAAGATCTCTCTGAAGGCAAATGAGGAACAAGCTGACCTTTTAGGTTATATAGTATGTGGCTGCAAGATGAGTCTTGTAGACCTACTATAGACAAAGCTTGGAACTCAGTCTCTCATGACTTACCTGACTGGAGTTTTATTCATAATTAAGTTGAAGAGTACTGTTGAGAGTCTTAAAAGCTGGAATAAAAAGGTTTTTGGTAATATTTTTTATAACATTAAAAAGACTCAGAAAGAGTTGGACAGAGTTTTACAAAGCCCTTTTAACTCTTCTAATTTAGAAAAAGCAAAAGTTTTAAAAAATCAGCTGTTTGACTGGTATGAAAAAGAATAAGCTTTCTGGAAACAAAAGTCTAGTCAACACTGGATTAAAGAGGGAGCAGGCAGGAACACTAAGTTTTTTCATCTATCTACTATTTATAGGAAAAGAAAAAATAATATAGATAAGATTAAAGATGATGAGGGGGTTTGGAAAGAAGGTAGGAAAGAGGTGGGTAATACTATAAATGAGTATTTTGAAAATGTTTTTGAATTTGGTAACCCTCCGGAGAATGAGGAGATCAGTAATCTTTTTACTCCTTGTATCACTGAAAGAGAAAATCAAATTCTTATTGCATGCCCCTCCAGAGATGATATTTGAATTGGCATGTGGTTAAGAAGTTGGGGGCTCTTGAGTCCCTTAGACCAGATGGGTTCAAGGTATTTTCTATCAACAATGCTGGGATGTGGTTGGGGATAGTATTATTGATTGTGTACAAGATTTTTTTATGCATGGTAAGTTGAATGCTAGTTTTAATGAGACCTTTATTGCCCCGATTCCTAAAATATCTAATCCTAATCATACCTCTAAGTTTAGACCTATTAGCCTTTGTAATTTTTGTTATAAAATCATATTTAAGTTGTTAGCTAATAGATTAAAGGCTCACATTAATAAGATTGTCTCTCCTTTTCAAGGAGCTTTCATAAAAGGTAGAAACATAGGAGATAATATAGGTTTGGCTAGTGAGATCTTTCATAATATGAAACATATGAAATCAGAAAAGGGTTTTGTAGCTCTTAAAATGGATGTGTCTAAAGCCCATGATAAAGTAGAATGGTCTTTTATTGATAAGATTTTCCAGAATTTGAGATTTAATGCAAAGTGGAGACTTCTCATCTCCCAATGTCTTTCTACTGTTTCTTTTAAAGTGTTGTTGAATGGAGCTCCTCTGGATACTGTTATTCCTAGCAGAAAGCTGAGACAGAGAGATCCTCTCTCCCCTTACTTGTTCATTTTGGTCTCAGAAGCTCTGTCTAGGATGATAGCTGCAGCTGAGTATAAAGGGGAGCTACATGGGATTAAGATAAAAAAAAAAAAAAAAAGCTCCACCTATCACTCATCTCTTGTATGCTGATGATCTTATTTTGTTTACTAAGGCAAATCTTACAGAAAACGGGAATTTGAAAAAGATTTTGGAAGATTATTGTGAGGTGTCTGGACAAAAAATAAACTATGATAAGTCTAGTTTTTATAGTAGTAGGAATGTGAATACTAAACATAAGAAGATTTTGAAAAAGTTTTGGAAAATGAGGTTTTTTTAAAAGAAAGATAAGTATCTAGGGGTTCCTATTGTCCTTTCCAGAAAGAAAAGAGAGGATTTTGATTACTTGGTTGATAAAGTTCATAGGAAGATCAAGGGATGGAGGGCTAAAGTTCTTTCCTTGGCTGGAAAAACTACCCTCATTCAGGTTGTTGTTCAAGCCACACCTATTTTTGCTATGGCAACCTATCTTCTCCCAGTTTCCACTTGTGAAAAGATAGATAAGGCCTGCTGAAATTTTTGGTGGCATGAAACAGAGGAAAGTAAAAGTATCCACACCATGGGGTGGGATAGCATTTGCAGACCTAAAACCCAAGGGGGGGCTTAGGGTTCAGAAAAACTATAGATATGAACAAAGCTATGCTTGCTAAGTTGGCTTGGAAAGCTTTCACAGATAAGACTTCCTTATGGGCAAAAACTTTTATAGCAGTGTATGGAAGGTATTGGTTTGATGTCAAAGAAAATCCACCCCCTCATGCATCCTGGTTCTGGAAAGGGATACATAGGGTAACAATTACACTCACTGATGGGTGTGTCTGGAGTATAGGGAAAGGGAAGGAGGTTTCCCTGATGAATCAACCTTAGCTGAGTATCAACAAAAAGCCTATTAACATAAGTGATCTGATGCCTATGAGGCAAGAGCTTTAGAATCTCAAAGTGAAAGATATTATGATGGAGGATGGGAATGGCTGGGATATAAATAGGATTGATCACCTATTTCCACCAGCTGTTACCAAACTCATCAAGCAAGTGATCATCAGACCTAATTATGGTGATCAGGATAAACTTAGGTGGATGAGTACTAGAAGTGGTACTTTCACAGTTAAGTCATCTAATCAGAAACTGATGGGAAATCAAGAGATATCACAGTCTTCCTCTATGAACATGAGGACTATTAAAGCTATCTGGAAAATTTCTATCACTGCCAGCATACAGATTTTTCTTTGGAAGTTGTAAATGGGTAGTCTCCCTACTGAGAATTTGCTCAATAGAAGAGGTTTGAAGGGTGACTTTTCTTGCCCCTACTGTGGAGAGGTCCAAGAGGACCCAGAACATCTTTTCTTTCAATGTGAATGGGTTCAATCCATTTGGTTTGGCTCTAACATTGGGGGTAGAATGGAAGAAACAACAGGAAATAATGTAAGAGAGTGGATGGACTTGTTTGTTGAGTAGACCAAGGATCATGATGATGGAATAGCAGAAAAAAGGATTTTAGCTATGATAATCATGCATGAGCTTTGGGAAACAAGAAACAAAATGAAGTTTGAAGGCAGAAGTAAGAACAGAGAAAGTCTAATTAGAAGGACTTTTGCAATGTGGACTAGGGTCCTCAAGGTTTTCGAAAGAGATTAGGGAGTTGGGAAGCAACAGCCCCAGAATGGAGTTTCTATAACTTTAAATAAGTGCCTTAGTGAAAATTTATTTCCAGTTATTGAAATAGATACAATACTAATAAGATTTGATGATGCTTTCTTCAGGAACACTGGAGATGTAGCAGTTGGGGCTATGGTATGGGACAATGAAGGAAGTCTAATAGGAGCAGCTTCAAAGAGGTTTAAAGCAACGGATGTGGAAGAAGCAGAAATAGTGGCAATAGAGGTAGCAGTAAAGTTGTCTAGGAGTACAGTAGCTAACTCCTTCTTGTTTGAGGAGGACAACAAGCTAGCAATTCAGAATGTTGTAAACTCTGTGGAATCAAATTTGTGTAATTGGAAACTTGAACCTATAAAACTGATGGTAGATGAGGTTTGTAGGTCTTTTGGGTTCTGTAAGTTTCATTGAATTAGTAGGGAGTGTAATAGGGATGCCCATGAGTTTCATTGAATTAGTATGGAGTGTAATAGGGATGTGTCACACCCCAAATTTCCAGACAATATTTATAATTGTTTTAAATATTGTCTGGAAATTTGGGGTGTGACATTTTGGTATCGGAGCCTAGGTTAGCCTAGAATGAGAAGGTCTAGGTGATCCTCGGATTGTGGTAATGGGTAGTAGGAGTGTTTTTATGGTGTTAAGTTTTCTTGTTGTTTTCAAGTTTGTTTGTTCCCGTTTTAGATTTTGGTCTTTCGCATTTTCGTATAAAGGAGTGTTTCTCAATCACGTGGTTTTTAATTCATTATGTCCACATGTAAGGTTATACATTATTGTATATGTGTATTCCTTTTAAGGTGTGTATACTTGGGTATACACTTATATCTAATTTCTAATATTTGTTTATCATGACCTTTTGGTGCAAGTTGTAAATGAAGTGTAATTAACCTTGCTGACATGTTTTAGATTATCACATAAAATTCAGTCATTGAGATATGATCAGTTAACTTAGAAGAATTATTGCTTGGCATATGTTTGTTTGGTTAATCTACATTCTTTTCTAGAATCTCGGGACGAGATTCATTTAAGGTGTATATATTATAACAACCCCAATTTTTAAACAACATAAATTAAATTATTTGATTGAAAATAACTATTATATTATGAAGTCTAGCTTATTCTAGAATTTGTTTAGCTATTGTTGATTTTCAAAAAAATAAGTTAATGTTTTTACTTGAATTGTTTGTTAGAACTTATGTGGGTATTTTATAATCATTTTGGGCTTGAAAACATTGTTAAAATGTACCCATTCATATAGGTATGGACCTTGGGTGTTTTTAGACCCATTGGAGGCTCATAGGTTACCTTAAACAGACTTAAAACATGGAATAAATAAAAGCCGCGAATTTTTCTCAGAAAAATATGATTATTCAAAATCAAAACCCTAGCCTCCAATAAAAAAGGGGAAGAGGAAGAAAAGAGAAAAAGGGGACTTAAAAGTATTGGGCTCACCGTGACTATTGATATTCATAGTTGTTTACATCTTGTAGACTTAATAAGGTGAGTTATATTTATTTCTTTTATTGTTTCCATAGAAATAGGATATGTTGTTTGTTATGTGTGATCATATGGATTGTATATTGGGAGGATAAAGCCATTAATAAATTGTATAGAGTTTTGTGAAGAAGATGAACAGTTAACAGTAAACACCATTCTAGAAAAGTTGTCTGCGCAGTCTTTTAATTCTGTTCAGATGGAGATCTTTCCACACACGGATGTCTCTCAAATTTAATCCATAGTTTCCTAACACATTGTAGTCTGACATATTAAAATTTTAGACAGATCCAACGGTTGGATTTCTGTCGAGGTGCGCATAAGCGTGACACGTCGTAGTGTTTCTACACCAGAAAAACTGCAGTGTGCAGTCTTTTGTTTCTGCTTAGATGGTGTCGTTTCCATACTCGGATTTGTATGAAATTTAATCCATAGTTTCCTGACACATTGTAGTCTGACATATTAAAATTTTAGACAGATCCAACGGTTGGATTTCTGTCGATGTGCGCATAAGCATGACAGGTCCTAGTGTTTCTACACCAGAAAAACTGCAGTGTGCAGTCTTTTGTTTCTTCTTAGATGGTGACCTTTCCGTACTCGGATTTGTATGAAATTTAATCTATAGTTTCCTGACACATTTTAGTCTTCCATATTAGATTTTTAGATTTATCCAATGGCTTGATATCTGTCAAGGCTTCCATTAGTGGGACTAGTCGTAGTAGAAACTACACCAGAAAACTGATGGGTGTAGTCCTTTGTTTCTGTTTAGATGGAGGTCAACCTATTATCGGATTGACCTCAAATTTAATCCATAGATTCTTGATATCCAGTTAAATGACATATACAAATTTTAGGCAGATCCAATGGTGGGTTGTCTGTCAAGGCACGGATTAACAAGGTTGTTAGAATTAGCTCAAGTTTAAAATAGATATAGTTGGGTGGTTACATGATGGCATTAGATGATGGTCGGTGGTTATTATACTTTCGATATATTCTTACTATCATTGAAAATATTGGTGTGGAATGAAAATATATCTATATGTTTTATTTTATCGTGATTATTAAAATATTTGGAGAATTGGTTAAGAGCTACGTAAGGCTTGATTCTAATCTTAAAAGATTGGATCGTGAAATGACCTTTATGTGCAGTGCGATCACTATATCTATAATATATATATATATATTAGTTTGTGTGATAACTATCGATTGTGTTAGAAAGAAATCGTTGTTTTGATACTACATAAATATATATGTGTGAGATAGAAGTTGTATATGAATATAGACTTTAGTATATGTAGATCTGTTTTGGACATTAGTGTGTGTGGACTTGAATTTGGGTTAATGAACTATTTGTTTACAATATTGTATATATGAGTGTGGTTATGTAAATTGTATTTGTTTGATTATAAGTCCGTTTACATTAAATTATGCTTAAGTGCTTGATTTGCCTTGACTTGAAATGACTCTCTACATGTGTGGTCTGTTTTGACATGAGTAATGCTAGTATAATTATAAGTGATAATAATGTTTTTAAAGTGTCGCCCACATCTTTAGAACTCTCCATGCCTCGAGGATTTGGTAATGAGATATTATGACTTGTGATGTCATGTGATAGATGGGTATTCATTGAATGTGCCATGAATGACACAGGTATTTATTGAATGTGCCATGAATGACCCAATAGTTTGGGCTGCCCTAGAGAGGAACTAAGGTATTAAGCCTTGGGTTGGTCGTATTCCTTGAATGTATGAGAATGTAGGTTTGGGTATTCCTTGAATGTGGCGGGGAATGACTTAGGGCATTCATTGAATGTGCCATGAATGGCCCGTTAGTGTTATGATGGGTATTCCTTGAATGTGGCGGGAATGACCCAAGGTATTCATTGAATGTGCCATGAATAACCCGATATTTTGTTATGCCCAAAAAGAGGCTTTGTGATTATGTGTATGGAAAGCCCGAGAGATATTTTGTGACTCACAAGTTACGAGTTTACAAGATAAAAAAAATATGTTTCACGGAGGCGATATCCCGCTTGGGACATATGTCTTATAGTGGTTTTCGGTGTGAGTGAGGCACACGGATATGTGTGATTTGGCAAATGTGTGTAGTGCAAATCGTGGAGTAGGAACTAAAAAGGTTGGGTGTGTCTTTGAATAAATGAGTCAACGAGATAATTAATAAGCAAAGTAAAATATTGATTTTCGTGTGATGGAGTTATTGCATATGATGTATATGATTTCTTATGATAAATGCTTACGTGGTTTGTATGAGTTGATACTCACAAAGGGATGAATGTACTCCTTGGTTGTGACTTTTCCTCGTTCTCATAAGTAGGCAAGTGATACTAAAGTAAAAGTATATGAATTGTGTAATGTTATGGATATGAAGTGTAGCGGTAAATAATATTAGTAAATGATTGTGATTTCTATGTATTTGTGAAATGACTATAACTTGATATGTTATTCTGAAACTATTAATGACTTGTGATAGTCCGAGATCTATGGTTATGCTTGAGAAACTTTATGACGTAATGATGTCATATGAATGACTACCCTTGATGAAGGTATTATGATAAGTGGTATTCCCCAAATATGCGGGACGAACCAGATAATATCAATTAGACTTAATTGTCTTAAATGAGGTTTGGTTATGAATGGAATTTTGACCTTTTGAGATAAATCATTTTATTGTGATGTCTAACTCGTTTTTTTGGGAGGGTAGGATCTATTAATCTTTTTGCGAGGGGCGTAAATATCCTACCCTAAGGCGACGTGTTGGCTTAAAGGTAAGGTATACCAAACACATATTTAATTAGGTTGTCATATGTGCATTTAATAAATGGAATGTAAGTGGTATTGTATTGTGAGTTATTTTGGAAAGTTGGAATGACGAAAATCTTGTTATATGAGATTCTTGGAATTTGTATGTTGGGGTGAAATCTTACTTGGGAAGAAACTACACGCCGTTTTGGAAAACGGAACTATATTGTCTTCCAAGTTGAAATTGTTTGAAATGTTACATTTATTCATTTAAAAGATTATTATATATTTTGTTGTTAGTCTACTCATACCAAAGAAATTCAATTTCTTTGACCCATGTTTGCTTTGTTTTGCAAGCGTGGGTGTGTTCTTGGAAACATAGATGGTGGAGTCACGATGGATAATGAGGCGTGATTTGGAGTTGCTCTTGGAGTCTTAGTTTAAGATTTTCTAAAGAGTGGGTTAGTTTCTTTATAGTTTAATAATGTAATTTAAGGATTTTTTTCCTTTTCGTTTCTTTTGATTTCAGTTTTTGTATATATCGTGTTTGATAACAGGGTTTTGGGTTTTGTTTCACCCCGGATTTCCAGATAATTAAATATAATTGTTTTAAATATTGTCTGGAAACAATATTTTTAGACTAATATTTAAAACAATTCTCCAAATATTTAAAATAATCACGGGTATTGGGCTCTTAACCAATTCTCCAAATATTTTAATAATCGCGATAAAATAAAACATATAGATATATTTTCATTCCACACCAATATTTTCACGATAGTAAGAATATATCGAAAGTATAATAAACCACTCGACCATCTAATGCCATCATGTAACCACCCAACTATATCTATTTTAAACTTGAGCTAATTCTAACAACCTTGTTAATCCGTGCCTTGACAGACAACCCACCATTGGATCTGCATAAAATTTGTATATGTCATTTAACTGGATATCAAGAATCTATGGATTAAATTTGAGGTCAATCCGATAATAGGTTGACCTCCATCTAAACAGAAACAAAGGACTGCACCCATCAGTTTTCTGGTGTAGTTTCTACTACGACTAGTCCCACTAATGGAAGCCTTGACAGATATCAAGCCATTGGATAAATCTAAAAATCTAATATGGAAGACTAAAATGTGTCAGGAAACTATAGATTAAATTTCATACAAATCCGAGTACGGAAAGGTCACCATCTAAGAAGAAACAAAAGACTGCACACTGCAGTTTTTCTGGTGTAGAAACACTAGGACCTGTCATGCTTATGCGCACCTCGACAGAAATCCAACCGTTGGATCTGTCTAAAATTTTAATATGTCAGACTACAATGTGTCAGGAAACTATGGATTAAATTTCATACAAATCCGAGTATGGAAACGACACCATCTAAGCAGAAACAAAAGACTGCACACTGCAGTTTTTCTGGTGTAGAAACACTACGACGTGTCACGCTTATGCGCGCCTCGACAGAAATCCAACCGTTGGATCTGTCTAAAATTTTAATATGTCAGACTACAATGTGTCAGGAAACTATGGATTAAATTTGAGAGACATCCGTGTGTGGAAAGATCTCCATCTGAACAGAATTAAAAGACTGCGCAGACAACTTTTCTAGAATGGTGTTTACTGTTAACTGTTCATCTTCTTCACAAAACTCTATACAATTTATTAATGGCTTTATCCTCCCAATATACAATCCATATGATCACACATAACAAACAACATATCCTATTTCTATGGAAACAATAAAAGAAATAAATATAACTCACCTTATTAAGTCTACAAGATGTAAACAACTATGAATATTAATAGTGCGGTGAGCCCAATACTTTGCGTCCCCTTTTTCTCTTTTCTTCCTCTTCCCCTTCTTTTTATTGGAGGCTAGGGTTTTGATTTTGAATAATCATATTTTTACAGAGAAAATTCGCAGCTCTTATTTATTCCATGTTTTAAGTCTGTTTAAGGTAACCTACGGGCCTCCAATGGGTCTAAAAACACCCAAGGTCCATACCTATATGAATGTGTACATTTTAACAATGTTTTCAAGTCCAAAATGATTATAAAATACCCACATAAGTTCTAACAAACAATTCAAGTAAAAACATTAACTTTTTTTTTTGAAAATCAACAATAGCTAAACAAATTCTAGAATAAGCTAGACTTCATAATATAATAGTTATTTTCAATCAAATAATTTAATTTATGTTGTTTAAAAATTGGGATTGTTATAGGATGCCCATGAGTTGGCTAAATGGGCAGTACAGGGTCAGGATGTAAACCATGGTAGATCAGTAGTGTGGTTCTGCTTTTTTTAAAATGTTGTTAGCTTAAAAAAAAAAAAAAATGGTAGACTCAACTCAACTCTTAGCATTAGTGCATTTTGTCATAAATTAGTCCTCTGCTTTTTAATATATAGATATGTTGTTAGCGAAAAAAAAAAAAAACAACAACTCAACTCAACTCGATTAACTCTTAGCGGATATTAAAAATTCAAAAAGCCCAAAAATTTTACTCATAAATATTGAAGAGTCCAATGTCGATAGGGTGTTAATAATAGACCCGAACCCCTATTCGGGTTGTAGGTTCCTCCCTGTAGTCGATGACTTAATGAACTTCGCCCATTGAGGTTCCATCGACATGAGTGAAAAGACATCGAGTCAAAATGAGACGTGGGCTCGACCCCACTCTACATGACTACATGGATGCCATGATTGTCATCACACATTTGCCACCACCATGTGGGTGCGTTGTACGTATCGCAATGCTTATTCACAGATATCGGTAGGGAACGTACAAAGGAGTGAAGGACTGATTAATTTCATATTAGGCGGATTTTTTGAACAATAATGGAGTGAGGTACCTGATTCCAAGGAAAATGCCTCACGGCTGCGAAAGCTAAAGTGACTGCTGGATTCATGTGCGCACCCGAAATATGTCCAACAGCGTAAATCATAACTGTTACAATGAGACCACCTGCAATAGAAGCTCCCAACTTTGACACCTTATGTTCGTCACTTGCACTCAATGCCGCCGATCCACATGTCACAAAAACTAGTAGAAATGTTGCTATTAGCTCTGCTACTACCTATTCATTTACTTGATCAAAACAAAAACAATTAATTGGACATATAGACTGTTTATACATATAAAGAAAAGGATCGAATAGGTTTTAGCATATATGAAGTAAAGAAGTGATGGTTGAGTTATTTAGAGAACCTTTTTGTGAAAGCCTGGAGGATATTGTTCTTTGTAGAAGCTCCAAAAGAAACTGCGTTTTGAAACTTCGAGTTGTGCGTTTTCCAGTGAAACCTTGTCGTCTGCAGTAAATATAATGGGCTTGCGGTCTGTTGCCATATTCCACCTTAGAAAACAAGTGTGGTTATGGAAGAAATGAGTTGAAGTACCCAATATGCAGGAAGTTCGCAATAAACCTTTAGTTAAGGATTCTCTCCGAGTCTTTATCATCTGCGCGCCTAGCTATAAGCTATATGACAAGAACAAAATGTAAGGTCCTTAGGTCCTATTGATTTGTGAGGCTCACTGGTATAAGTAATTAGAAATGCACTTCTAAATTTGAGAGAACTTTAGATTACCTCCCTGATTATTTGACGTTGAAAAAAATTGTATCCAGATTCCAGAATATATCAAATTTGCACCATAAAAAATTGATGATCCAAAAGAAGAAAGTCAAGTGAGGTACGTATATCATACTATCATGTACATAGCTCCAACTAATGACATATAAACTACAACGTCGACAAGAATTAACTTCAATAGCATCCCCACCTAAAGTCCCCCAAACATGAGAATAACCAGTCAAAGGAACACTAAAGAGATGTCATTACTTCCAAACCTCCTTTCAAAGTTGGGTCATCAAAGTTTCAAGTGGCGTGCTTTTACAGTAGACGAAACATTAGGGGTTAGGCTTAGCTCTATTTTCTTTTATTTTATTGGTCCATTGAGTAGATTTTAAGATTTCTCCATCTAGTGGGGGAATCCTAATTGGCTTCTTTAGTGGGGTAATACTAGTTAACCCAAAGAAAATAATATGATTTATTTAAGACTAGAAAATAATTTGAGAAGCCGAGGTATGTAGCTTTCTGTCTGAATCACGCCCAAATCTAGAATTCTATCATACAAAAGTGTGGACGACTATTATACACATATGATTCAACCCTAATAAGAACAAGTCCCTATTATCAATTAGGAAATTCTTATTGAAAAGATGTCTTGCCAAAGCACAACCAGTGCTCCACATTCGTTTTCAGTATGTAGTATTTAAGTGCTCAAGTCTGGATCTAATTTTGACTTTTTTTTAGTGAAAGCACAGGCTTACGGATAAGCATGATCATGGTATCAACCACCCTACCGGTTATGCTGTTAGTGTTAGTGAACATGAGTAATTATGTGTAAAGCTCAGAACAATTATATTTATATGTGAAGAGATGAGATATTGTGATTCAATACAATACAATGGGGATTCTGCAGTATCCCCATGATGTAGTTTTCTATTCTGGGAAACATCTTACAAGATTGGCAACTGAACAGCCTTTGAATACATGATCACGTAGAGGGATTTTCTGGGCACAAAATGGGGAAAATTCAATAAAATGGTCAAAGTACAAGCATCCCCACCTCCCTTTACAAAGCCCAAGCTTATGGGTGGCATTCCCTTTTCTCTCAATTATCATCTGGTGACGTGTGTAACAATGTACCGACCTTTTTCAAGATCATAGATTGTCTTGAACTGTGGTTTCCGCCACTTTCTTAATAACCACACTGTGAAAATCAATACAGCGGCGATAATAAAAAGAGAGAACCTCCCAGTTGAGTCACCACTGAGTACAGCAGAAATCCAGTCAGAATGTTCTCTGTCCCAGTCGGACATATTTTGCATGATAAAAGCTCCTAATGCCCAGTCTAATGGGATGTCTCCCACCTGATTCGTGAAACCAATCCTGCAAAACAGTTATTCCAATTAAAAGGCCATTAAATGCAATGAATATTTGAATACATTAGAAGAAAAATAATAATAATAAGAAAAGGTACACGGTTGGTTGTGAACTAATATATCTGTATCCTCATTATCGAGAATTCATTTAGATGTAAACTGTGCAAAAAAAAAGTTTCTAATAGATCTCTCCAACATGCGAAAGTATTTCATGGTATTTAACAATGCAAGTCAGAACTCAGTACCTTCCATCGTCCAAAGCTATTCCAAGACTGTCATGCAAAAAGGCCACAATATATGCCGAAGAGAAGCAATATCTGAGCAAATCTTCCTTCTCCAGAGTGTGGTACTTCTTTTGTAGTTTTGACCAATCCTCTCCGCAAAACTTTTCCCCAGCCAACATCAAGTCAGATATAAATGCCTTGGAAGACAATCCAAAGAACTGATCCAAAATGTCGAACCAATAAAATGCATAAGATATTGTTCATAAGACTAATATTCCAAAAATTACAAATGTTTCCATATTAAAAACCATAGTCCCTAAAGGAAGTAATCCTTGAACCTTTGATGTGTAGAAGAAATTCTCTGTGGCCAACAATCTTCCCCGAAATTCAGGTACAAAAGTATTTCCAATGTGGCAACGTTGATAGGAGCACTCTTCTGCATCAGACATGAGAGTGTCAATATGTACTTTTTACAATTTAGAAACAGAAACTCTATACTCAAAATATGTTCATTAGATAAAATTAATTAAAAAAAGAAATAGAAAAACATAAAAATGTAAATTAGAGTGAATTACAATGGTAAGCTAATGAAAAACTTGCAACCTTTTCCTTTCTGTAACAGCTTCAGTGCGGCAGTTCTACACTCAGAGAAATTACCCTTGGCATGAAGGGATGGAAGATATCTACCAGGCGAGAGACTCAAAGACCCCATGTCATGGGCATATCCTGAAGGAGTACAAGGGTCTACAACTACTCCATCTCCACCAGATATTGCAGCTGCATAATTGAAATAGGTTCAGAATATTGGGATTAACCAGCCTGGTATAAAAAAATTCTGGAAGCATAATTTTTTTTTTGGTCGATAAAACAATATTGTATTAGAATATCAGTGTGAGAGGTTCACACTACCCTTATAATAGTTACATCAAAGTTGCACTATAGATTCCCAATCAATTACAATTGAATCAAAATTCAAATTCCTAACAGTAGGAAGATGAG
Source organism: Coptis chinensis (assembly GCF_015680905.1). Classification (NCBI taxonomy): domain Eukaryota; kingdom Viridiplantae; phylum Streptophyta; class Magnoliopsida; order Ranunculales; family Ranunculaceae; genus Coptis; species Coptis chinensis. The sequence goes on along the minus strand of NC_141456.1, from coordinate 16,370,608 downwards.
ATACCCAACCCCAAATGATGTATTTGCAATTACAAATAATACTATTTAAATCACAAAACTTATCATCAAATGGCAAGTGATATGTTAACGATGCAGTTTAAGGGACAGTTCGGAAAATTACGAAATTCTGTTAAACAAATAAGAATAAAGAAAGAACAAAGTAAACGAACTCTAAAAAGGCATAACTACTTACAATTCCAGTCTCTTGAAACAAGTAATTCGTGTAATGACTCATAAGCAACATTCTGCAAAAGATATAATAGTTAACGTCTATACATATACTTAAGTGCCACCATGATACACCCATAGCATAAATAAAAAAAATAGATAAAACTAAGAAATCTAAGATTTTTTTCCAGCTGAAAAAGTTTCACCAAATGTCCTATAAAAACACTACATATAGACGAGCTACGAAATGAACTTCAAAAGAACAGTAATCCCGTAGAACTCTTAAAAGACACCCAGAGTACCACAGCAAAAAATAAAAAACAACTTCCAAAAAAGTAGTAAAATGGACAAAGGATGAGCAGAAAACATGCTACATCCACCACAAGTGTATATCAGGACAAGACAGAAGATGACAATCTAAAAGCCCGGAGTTGATGGTTTGCATATATGACTATTCCACATTGTACTAGAATGACTAAATTGTGAAAGCCTAAACACGTACTGTTCAGTATTTTTCCTATAAGGTTTCTAATTCTGTGATGTCAGATTCCTGAAGGCCGACAAGTGTTTGATACAGAGGCACAGATACAACTAACAAATAGTTCTTTGTCTGAAATATATCACAGCTGAGTTGAGAAAAACACTAATTTAAAAGGGTAAGTCAGGGCGAGACTTGCAAGTTCAATTTACTAGAGAAGATGGAAACAAGTATTAAATTATATTACATGGCACGCCATATTTCAGAAATAATCCATGGATGTGTCCATGTATCGGTGTCCGACACAACACATGTGCATATTGTATGTGATATACCTCAAGATTTTGTATTCCACCAAGTCGGACACTCAGTAATCGTGTCTGATACAGACACACGTATCCATGTCAATGTAACTTTGGTATTAATCTACTCTTCAAGGCAATCCAAAATCTTAGATGCATATCCCTACTAGTTCAAAATTGTTTTATGGAAAAACATGTTTAGTATAGTTGATTCTAAACTAGCATTTGAGCAGATATTATATTATTTACATCCTAGAGATACAGTGAGAAGTGTCTACGTGGAAACTTTGATCACTAAAACCAATTTTTATGTGCGAGTTCTCATATTGACGACTAGTAATGAAATTTCAATAGCCAAATAAATGAATAAGAAGTGGATGTGGGAAAGCACATCTTTGCCCGAGACTTGAATAAGATCATCTTTGAAATGACATATTGGCATCTACGTCTAGCGAACCTGGGTATAAGGAACGATACTTTGATAATGACTATAATATTCAGTATTGATATGATCATGGTAAGGATATCAGTATATGCTACCACGGTTAAAAAACCTGAATTTTTCAAACGATATTATTATCTATGTGAGCTTGCAACAAAAAGCAGACCAAATCAACCAAAACTTCAGGCAGAAAAATTGAAGAAGGGTGAGGGAACCACCAACAACTAGAGAAAGAGATACTCTTTCAAATCAGTGCAGTAAATGAACTCGTTTAGTAACGACAATAAATAAAATAGTAGTAGTAGTAGTAGTAATAATAATAATAATAATAATATAAATAAATAAATTGGAAAAAAAAATAATAAAAGTATTTTGATATGATAATTACCTGACCAAAATGAAGCAAGCTGTGGCTGTAGAGATTGTAAGTAAACTTCCCATACTTGAGGGAATGAGCAAACTCAGGGGGAAGCGGCTCACTTGAAACAAATGTAACCTGGATAATCAAAACAGTACTCATGATAAATTCACATCTCATGCCTCCTCACTTAATATTGATAAGGAAACTCATAAACAAATAGATCCTAATCATATGATACATTTGACAAAGTTCTTGACTTCTTGATATGTAATATTAAAGGGAACCAAATCATGGCAACTTAACAAAGTTCTGCATATTTCCTGCACAGATTGCTCTGGATTTGCATTACTTATGTTTGTATTCAAATAGTATTGCACATTTTGATGGGTCTAATCAGTAAGCCTGTGTTACTAGTTTCACAATAAGAAGAAAACAAAACAAAATGGTTTTCTTCGGGGAGAGTTTTCCATTTTCAGCACATTTCTACAAAATGTGATGGAGCACATATAATACAACGAAAACATCTTATCTACATATATACAAAAACTAGAACACAAGAACTTAGATTAAAACTCAACCTGAGCAGATGCCCCGCCTAGTTCAACTATCCCAACTGTTTTCTGAGGATCACCTCCAAGAGTTCCAAGAGCATAATTTGCTGCAACCCAAGCATATATTCCTTCATCGGAGCCTACACCAATGATACCACCTACTATTATGCTTCGATAAAATTAACTGAACATACAAACCAGTATGATGGTTGAAAACATTCCAAGTTGTTACTAAAGTAGCCAATGTTCAGGAACTAACGAGGCACAAGTCCCATTACTAGATAATTTGTAGTACACCATGGATAAAAAAATGAACTAAACTATTAACAAATTTTATGCAACAAGAGAACCAACAAAGTAGATATACATGCTCGTCAATATATTAACCAAGACAGTTGCATGGTCAGATACAATAACAGAATCTACACTTCAGTACTTCACGAAGCCAACATTCTAAGGCAGCCTAGCTTATTAAGTCACAAGACAAAATCACAAAACGCAATAAAAACCTGAAGCTTGAAAAGTTGAAGAAATCAAGACATTTGAAAAAGGATCTTTATGCAAATACTATGATATTAACATCACTAAACTGATCATACACAAAACAATATGCTAAAAACCTCCAAGTTCTGCATAGCTTTTACAAGTAACATTTAAATAATTTCTCATTCTTCTAAACACCATTCAAAAGCAATATTACACCTAGTGTTAAAAAAAAACAAAATGCAGCATACATGGCAATTGTATAAAAAACACGGAACAAAGTCTCATACCAGTAATAACAGAAGCCCAATCATCTCGAAACATAAACCCCGACGATCTCAAAACCTTCCTACACGACTCCAATATCTTCTCCTGCACACCAACATCCAATCTCCTCAACCCGGCAGTAGCCATAAGTCTAATTTCAGTCTCCCCCCAGTAAGTCTCCGGTACATTCTCCTTCCCAAAGTCCAAAAGCTGAACCAAAGAGTCCCCAGCATTAAATGTATCTCGAGCAAACGAGGATAAACCCGGATTAACTCTCATCGACGCCAACCCCTCTTTCCCAAAATCAAATTTCCTTGACCCCACTTTAAACACATGTATTCTAGTACCAGTACTTCCTCCATCAATAAAAATACCATAATGTGTTTCAAAACCGGAAGAATTTGGATGACTTGTCGTAATAATAATAAACATAAATAAAAGACTAATTATTACGACAGTAAGTAACATTAATACATTGCATTTGGAGTGTTTGGAGTTGGGCTTTGAATGGGGTCGAAATTGGTACTTCATTGTGTCCATTTTGTGATTTTTGTTGACTAATGTTCGGGCATTCGATCTTCGCATCAAAATGGTTGATATCAAAAGAGGGAAATGGGTGTTGGATGAGAATTTGCTCAGAGGAGATTAGAGAGGAAGAGGGTCTCTCTTTTTCTCCTCTGTTTTTTGCACCATGGAGAGATTTTGAGATTAAGGATTAAATATTTAATTAATTAGTAATAATAATAATTTTGTTTTACTTCCGGGTCGATCGGGTTCATGTTGCTTTCAATTTGGGTAAGTTCGTCGCCACTTCGTTAAAACCGTGTTGTATATATCGATATCTTGTGACCCACTCACGAAACACCAAAACTTTATAATTGTGTACTGTAAAAATACTTAATCTAATTTTTTTTTTTTCGATGTGGTTTACCATTGCATTAATTTGAATTTGGTATATAAAACTCTTTGGTTAAAGTTTGTCGGAGAAGAAGAAAATTTTTACACTAACTGGAAATCTTATGAAAATAGGATTTAATTTAATAGTAAAAAAATTAGAAACTTTGAAATGAAAATCATTAATCATGAATTTTCAACCTATCTAAATCCATGCTAAATTCGGTTGAAGATAGAGGTTGTTGATTGTGAAACGAATATTGTAAAGGTTCAAGATAAACTTTTACTTTCAAAATCCCATAAAGTCCGAGAACGAGTAACCAACTTCATTGTGTTTGGATCTTGACAAAGGACTCTAATCAAATACTTGGACGCAAAATATCAAAATTCAATGCATTCTCGAATAATTCCAAAAAAACATAGTTTTCTTAACCACTAATCAAAATCTCTCCCATCCCTTAAGTATTTCACCCTACAACACAGAACTTTTCTTAATTTTACATAGATGCCTAAGGGCATCACCAATGGAACCTTGATATGGTCCTCTATCTTCAAATTTAAGAGAACAGTATATAAATGAGATTCCACAGTCTCTATATTTACCATCTTTTAAAACTTTCTCTATTTCTATCACATTTATTGAGAGCCAAGTCCGTTTCACGAGATAACACCAAAATGGATCATAATAATTTCAGTTGAGCAAAGTTGGTCAAAGTTGTTAATGTCTTGGAAATATCTCAGGTTCGAATTCTAAACAAGTTGTGTATTTTTTAAACTTTTTGTACTAAATTTAAAAAGAAAAATAAAGGGTTCTGTTATTGACAAACCCCATTTTTGTGTTAGGTGGACCCCGGCCCAATTTGGAGTCTGTATTTATGTTGGGCGCAACAGAGAGTTTTGGGACAGACCCCGTGACCAAACTCGAACAAAAAAAACCCTAAGATAACCAGTTACCACCCTTCGTCTCCGCGAATTCACCTGACTAATATTGAGACACAACATCATTGCACCAACTCTCTCCCGAACTAGTCTACCACTCAGAACGCTTCCAAGAACATCAATCTATTAATAGAACAAAGCCCAAAATATGAATTGGATGTCAGGAAAAAGATTAGGAGACAACAATTTTCTTTAAATGTAGACACTTAATCCCCCCTAACTCGGTCAACCAAAGTTGGGAATGAATTGCTTCCAGCGATGTGGTGAAGTCGGTGGAATTGCTTCCAGTGATGTGGTGAAGTCGTTGGTGGGAATTGCTTCCAGCGATGTGGTGAAGTCGGTGGGAATTGCTTCCACCAATGTGGTGAAGTCGTTCGAGCCTAGCTTCTACGACCCAGCTGGGTCGTTTGGGAATTGGATTCAATACACGATGTCCCCCAACGGAAATGGAATGATTTGTAATTTGTGTTGGTTGGAGTGATTTGTTATAGAAAGATGGGAAGATTGGATTGGGTACTACGTCATTGAATTGAGTCCAGCGAGATAAACTAGTTCATACAAAGTTGTTGAAAGTGTCACTTATCTTCAGTCTAATTTTGATGATTATAGAATATTAAGTCAAAGAAACTTTGGAATCCATGCAGAGAGCAAAAAAATTCACCGCTTACGATGATGACGACATGAATAACCCATTTTCTAGAAGCTCGGCTCGAAAGAAGTATAAGAATAATATTGATGAGAAGGAAGATAAATTACATCAAAGTTAGAGAAATTGAATACATTCGAAAAGGCAAAAAAAATCGTTGATAAAACATAAAAAGATAGTCTTACTCAAAAATAAAGCGATGAAACTCTAAACTCAAGTAAAACTATAAACTAAGGCTTATACTAGACTTATCAAAGATATTTGTTTTCTACTCTCGAATCTATTAACGTAGAGTTGGAATAGAAGATTCGTTCCACTCCTAGTCCTTTAGCATTCAAGTTTTCTATAATTTATGGTCTATCCAAGGTCAATAAGAGATTTACGAAGGGAATTTATACTACTGGTAATTCAAATAACAAGATACAAATAACGGAATGACAGAATGCTAAGAGTTGAATCTAGATAAAGAATTAAGGGAATTTGATTCCACCTTGAATCAAACTTAATAAACTAGCATAGATTTGTTATAAACCAATTCTTACGTTCTTACGGTAAGAATTGGTCGTTCTAATCCCTAATTATACATAACATTTCTACCAATTCATAACTAGCATGTGAGGTCGTCCACCCATTCTCATGGCGAATCAACGACCTTCTAGAGTGGAATAGATTCTTACAACGATTCTATACTACATAATCAAGTTTTCATCAAGGCTTCATCAAACCCCTCTAATGGAAGTTTAGCCTTGATTCATCAAACTATCATTTCCAATTGAATTAAAACTAGATATAATATAAAGATTTGAACTTTACTAATTAACTACTCAAGAATTGAAATCCAATTTAATAACTAGGAAATGAATAACAAACACTAATTGAAATTAGATCTACACAAATTTAATTGACAAAATCGAAATTAACAAGGACTACTATTTTATTTATTTAATGAAATGAAGAATAATGATTCAAATAATTAATCTAAAACAAGGAATGAAACTAATTAATTACTCATTGAAATTCAAAAACTAGATCTACAAGCTATTCTAATGGCTACTTTCTATTCTAAGCTATCTAACTATATCCTTCTTAAGAGCTAAGTCTTGTTTTTTTTTTAAAAAGGAGACCAGATCCACAATTTCGTGCATGAGCTGAGGAGCCATGTTTTGGGCCGGAAATCGATCCCAAAGCCCAATTTTTTCAGTCCACAGAGCTCGTTTCAGCTGGCTTTGACTTTATCAGACTTTTCGTCCAGTTATGCTCCTCTGATTAGGTCAAAGCTTGGACCATTGGAAATATCTTTCCGAGCCGGTCGTTTTGACGTAAGGTAGGCCCAAATCCGAGGCCTGAGTCCAAAGATATGGTCTTCGGAAGTTTTGCTGACTTGTGCACTATTTCTGCCCGTGTTGACTTTTCAGCTTTTGACCGGGCTTTATAAAGGCTTTGTCTCCTTGAATCTAGGCTTTATCACAGAACTTCTTAGCAACCAACCATTTGCTCCTTTATATTGCTAAAGTGGCATATTTCTGCACATAATTGAGTTCCATGCCTGAAATACATAAAAGCACGTAATTAGCATTAACTCTTATTTATTACTCGCATAATTGGTCTAAAAGTAGTATTATTAAGGGATTAAAACTACAGTTTTGGGCTCTTATCAAACCACCCCCAAACAGCATTTTGCTTATCCTCAAGCAAATATGAGAAATTAGCATAAGTGACCAAAAATGGAGTTCTAACTAATCTCGTTTCGCCGAGTGCGATTGCATTGACCATATGCAACAAGGCCTTAACCCACTAGGAATTCCCTAGTGGACGAGTTATAGCCTCGTGAGAGTTTTCTAGTGAAGGTACTCACAAACTTCATCTATACTACAACGACTCAGAAGTAACTATTGTTTCCTTATCTATGTCTCAATTATCTATACATCTCACTAGCAATTAATACATAATAATCAAGTCGAAACCTAAGCTAATATATGCATAATAATATATCATCTATGAATAAACATATATACAATTAGTAATACTATGAGATGAACTAGCAGGTCCGTTTCTAAAAACTCGGAATAGCGTCCTTAAGTAGGTCCTCACATAAATGTCAAGACAAAAACCACTCTGATTTTTCCGCTCAAGTTTCGCTACTCCAGTGTGCAGTGAGCACACTTTACCTTACAATCTCTATGACACACAAGGAAGCCGGAGTCGATCAAACATATCTGCCACTTACTATCACACTAACCTATTTTTAATTGAGCTAGAGGTCTTTATTAGGTGTTGCGGGGATTAGGAGATGGTTTTAAGAAGGAAGAAAATGGATATTCAAAAAGGACAAGTCTGAGATAATAGAGGCTTCATATTATGTAACTAGAGAAACTCTTGTTCTTTACTTTTGCTTCTACACTTTGTTTCCATCCTTAGCCATATTTTTCTTTTTTTTCTTTGGCTTTTGACTCTTTTGATTATATTTTTTTTTGGAGTTCTAACTCTTTATTTTCTTTTATTTATTTTTTTTTTTTTATATGGATGGAAACTTCATTTTCTTATCTAAAGAGACTAACGAATTCTTGATTTCAAAGGTTCTTCTCTTTTCTATTCTTCATCTCTATTCTCAGACTTATTCAAAGAATTGGGTAGGTTGATTTTTTTTTTATTTTGTTTTGTTTTGTAAAAGGGTAAAGGATTTGTGGTTTATGAACGGCTAAAGAAAGGCTCAAAGGGGCAACTAGTGGAAAATAATTCATAGGTTTGAATTTCTAGCTAAATCAATCCAAAAGGGCCTAAATTCTCGCTTAGGATATGATATAGTAATCAAGCAAGTGGACGTGGGATTTCTCTATCGGATTTTACTTCTCCCTTGTGTCATTTCTCAAATGTTCACTCATATAAGGCTTTAGGCTATATATTCTCACAGGATTTGTAGAATAAGTACTCTAGCCTAGATTTTAGAAACTTACTGCCAACAATCATAGATACTCATGTAACATATTTATAGATAGATGCAAGGATTATTACCTACATATTAACCTAAGTTTCTAAAAACTATTCTAATGCAAAAGCTATGTGAGACTTCTAGATTATTGAGAGCATAGAGAAAGAAAACAATACCAATATTCCTAAGTGTATAGCATACTTTTTATTTATATTTTTAAAATTTTTGAATTTTTTAGCTAGAAAACAAGTGCATATTATACATATCTATATCCTAACAGATGCCTTAATTACACGTGTTTCTATGCCCCCAAACAAGAAGCATGCTTTGTGCTCAAAGTATTTTAAATAAAGATGGTAAAAAATACCATTGAAACTCGTGAAATTCCAAAATATCTGCAAAATAAGGTTATAACATACTAATATAGAAAAGAAAACTGACGCAACTCTATAAGAGTTCCACCCGTAATGGGGTTTATGAGAAATAGATTGCTTGGGACATAAGCAGACACTAACTGAAATAAAAACTAACATTAACTCCCGTTTAAACATTTTCCTCCTCATTTCCCTATTCAAAGAGATAAGGTTCCTTCGCATCCTGCCATGCCATGATAACTTGCTAAGCCTGCCGCCGTGTGTCGCCAACTTGTGATAACCTGTCTAGTGTTACTATGTCTGATGGGGTGTAAGGAGCAACCAAATGAGGTTGCACCTGCCATCCCGGCCAAGTCATTACTCGAAATGAGCGAACCACCCAATTGGTGGGTCTCATGACTTCAACCCTTTTCCAATCCGTGAACTGGGTACATAATTCAGGTAGACAACTGAGCATGATGCGGCAAACCAAAATAGACATAAGAAAATACTTATGTCACATGTTTTGGGCTCTCTTAAGACTAGCCACTAATACTCGGGGAATGTCATATCAATGACGTCCCTCAGCTAAAGCAAGGAAGACGTCACCAGCGGTACTATTCGCAGAAGTAAACTACCACTCCCCTAGAATATTCATCAGGATGAATAACATGGTGGTGCCTACATTTAGGGACAGGCTACCAAGGGCTATGTTGTAACGCCCTTGGTCCATTATACGAAATACCCCTCCCCCATAGTACTCATGGAAATATGTATAGTCATAGAGGTATGAATTATCGGTCATATATCCCCACGTGTGAATAGGATCAAGTATTGGTATTCCCAAAACTAATGTTACCACATACTTATTGAATTCTAGGGGTGTGTCATCAACCGTGACGGAGAATTCTTGTTCTCCATCCTGGTTACAATAGAACTTAACATTATTGTAAAAAAATTCAGTAAGCTTAGGTGAATACGAGTCGTCTTCACTTACCAGAAGATGCCTCCATCCGAACTGCATGATCTTCTCGCGGAACCAATGTCTATAAGACTCGCTCCCCAACAAGTGTTCGAAAAAATGCTCCGGTATTACTATAGGAGAAGTCATCACAAAACTACTCTCTAGAGCAACTGCAACTATCCTAGAACAATCTTCGGAAAACTGGAAATTTTTTGTGCCCACAGTGGTCAGGGCGCAGGGTGCGCTCAAGGTATGCCTGGGATGGGCGTGGGTGTGCTCTGTTGAATTTCCAGTTCCAGGCACTTGGGCACAGGGTGCGCTTAGGTTTGGGCTGGAGAGGGCACAGTCGCTTCGGGGGTAGAATTTTCTCGACAGCGAGGGCGAGGGCGCCGGAGTCTTCTCGGAGAGGAGGCTGTTAGGCCGGAATCTGAAGGAAAAATAAGATAAAGTGGGAATGAAACGTGAGAGATGAATGTGAGATGTAGTTGGGGTTGTGAGTGTAGAATGAATGCAGTTTTTATAGGGTTTAAATTGCTAAACCGAATAGGGAATTTGCCAAAAAGCTTTAACGTAATTTCCGGAAATAATAAAATTTTCAAAACCGAAAATGGAAAACAACTCATATTCTTGATTCTAAAACAACCCTAATATCTTTTAGGTTGAATTTAGGATAGAAACTACCTAACTCATCGAGATTTCATCCTACCACAATATCTATTGATAGCGATGCCCATATCGGCAATATTCTCAACCCTCACTCCAAAACAACTTCTTAAAATAGATGATCCTATAACGAATTATGCTAGGCTAAATAATATCACCCCCAAACAATTCGGGAAGGTGGGATTAATGATAAAAACAACACATAATTCGAAATTAACCAACTTATATTAAAATTGAATTCAAATAACATACAACAACCAAATTCAAATTTAATTACTGGACTAATCTTTTTTACATCCGTACTAAATAAAAACAAATACAATAAAACAAATCAACTCATTAGATCTCTAAACCACTCGCTGCTAGTAGTGGAATGCACTCAAGAAGGAGATGGCTCTTGGGCTTTTGATGGGCCAGAACCATCCGTCTTGCAGCGACGATGCTCGTGCCGCACAGACTGCTCCTTTGAAGAAGAACCCCCCTGGGGTGGGAAGCGTGCAATCATGTCGTCTCGGAATTGGCGCTGAGCTTCTATTTCGGCCCTCGTCTATTCTCACCGCTCATCCTCGCGTCGGGCACGAGTCTCGAAGTTATGATGCAACCGCCTGCAGAGTTCGAAGGTCTTCACAAATAGTATTGAGAGAACGCATGCCACGGTAAATCACAGCCATGCGTTATGCATCCGACCTACACCTCTCCAAGGCATCGGCATCAAAACATGTCATGTCATCCTCATCCTCCGAGTCAGTCTCCTCGACTACCCTCTCTTCAGGCAACCTCCAAACTCTCTAGATACGTACACTTCGTATAAATATGATGATTTCGGTGCTCCTTCAGGCAAATCCTGTAATGTGGCATCGAGATGGTGTCTAGGCGGAATGCCTAAAATCTCAGCCAACAACCCAGTAGTAACCTCTCTCCTCCTCCCAGCCACCTTAACAAAAATTCGATTCTCATTCAACTCCCTCGTCCTATAAAACTCTCGGACCAAATCTTCGTGGTAAAAATCGTCTGTCGAGTACCATAAGCCACTCCAGTCTCTCCTAACCATCTCGTCACCGTAAAAATAAAATTTAATATAAGAAAAACAAAAGCGAAGTGGTCGGCAAGATAAAAGCGTGCTCCGGCAATATCCGACGTCTTTGAGCCATTGGAGTTTTTATAAGATTTGTGGGTTTGAATAAGGTAGGGAGACTTGTTTTGAAACACCTTAACTAAAAATAATGGTAGGAGGCACGGTGGTGGTGGTGGCAGTTCGAAATTCTTGAATTTTTGGTGGGTTTTGGTTGTTTAAATTGGTGGAGGTGGTGGTGGGTGTAGTTAGGAGAAGATTTGGGGTGAGTTTTAACTTTGGGCGTGGGTGTATTTAGGTTTCTTTTTTTTTTTCTTTTTCTTTTTATTTAGGTTAGGTTTTTAAGCTTTGTTGTTTGTTAATGGCAGTTTGGAGAATGAAACGCGACTGTTGGTGGAAGAAGGAGACGCACGTGAGCACGAGGTTGGGGCCAAGCCCACTTGATTTTCCGATTTTGTTTTTGTTTTGTTTTGTTTTTTGATATTTCGCGCAACTTCAAACTTAAATTGCCGCTTCGTTACCGGGCCGATTTTTACGAATGAGGTATGGAAATGACCAGGAGAAAATTTCCAATCCAATGATCCATAAAACGCTCTAGTCCGACCATTGGTGACATGTAAGAAGATGGAAAACGCCTCGAAGTGCATGCATGACGTAAGTTATGCGAACGAATGAAATCTAATTTCATAGATAATGTCAACCCGGATCGGAATACGATTAAACGGCCTAAACAACACAAATGGATAGTTGAACAATCCAGGATGGAAACCGGACACCCCACCCCCAAACAAAATTTTGACAACAGAGTTTAGAAAATTTGTTTTTAAAAAGTGGTCTTTTAAAGTCAGATTCCTGAGACTTCCTAACTTACTATTTTTATGATTTTAACAATTTTTTATTTTTTTTATGAATAAAATTTAATATAAGAAAAACAAGAAGGCAATAAATGCATAATTCACACTATAGAAGAACATGACTCAAAAACCGAGAAAACATGCAAGAGTGGAAAAGGTGAATTATGTTAACCGTGGACTTAGGATCCGGTACTTACAGCCACACACTCCATAGGGAGGGCCTAGTTACCTGAGTGGTGCACTTACCAATATATGGAAATGAAAGGAAGTACACCAATGAAAAAGGTCAATCCTCATAGACAGGGTCCGATAAAAGGACTTCCTCTACATCAGGGGACAATAGCTCGTGAAAATGTTTCAACCGTTGGCCATTAACTTGAAAGGTACTGTTATCCTTGGGATTTACCAAGGTGATTGCCCCGTAAGGGGTGACTTCAGTAACCAAAAAAGGACCAGACCAACGGGTTTTTAATTTCCCTGGAAAAATATGTAGACAGGAATTGTACAGTAAGACCTTTTGACCTACCACAAACTCTTTGCGTAAGATTTGCTTATCATGAACACATTTCATGTTAGCTTTATAATCCTTTGCGAGATCATAAGAGTCGCTACGGATTTTTTCAAGCTCATTCAATTGCAACCCTTCATGCTTTGACACCCTTCATCAAAATTGAAGTTAAGGCTTTTATAGCCCACATAGCACTCATGTACTCTAATTCAACGGGCAAATGAAAAGGTTTCCCAAATACAAGTCTAAAGGGAGACATACCTATAGGAGTTTTGAAAGCAGTCCTATATGCCCATAAGGCATCAGATAGACGCTTCGTTTGAATCTCTTTCCTATCATCAGGATTTATAGTTGTTTCTAAGATCTTTTTGATTTCCCTATTAAAAACTTCTACTTGTCCGCTAGTTTGTGGATGATACGGAGTTGCTACCTTATGTGTAACTCTATACTTCTTTACTAGTGATGCAACAACTCTATTGCAAAAATATGTTCCTCCATCACTAATGATGGCCTTGGGAATGCCAAATCGACAAAAAATATACTCTTTTACGAAAAAACACAACTGTCTTATGGTCATTGCTACGGAAAGTCATGACCTCTATCCATTTAGACACGTAGTCCACGACAACTAGAATATAAATAAAACCGTGGGAAACTGGAAAGGGACCCATGAAATCAATGCTCCATACGTCAAAAATTTCTACCACCATGATTGGATTCAATGACATCATATTACGCTTCGTGATTCGCCCAAGTTGTTGGCAACGAATGCACGCCTTGCAATACACTTGGGCATCTTTAAAGAGAGTAGGCCAATAAAACCCACATTGTAGAATTTTAGCAGCTATTTTCATACCACTAAAATGGCCACCACGTACACTTTTTTTCATGGCAGAATGAGAGTACCTCATTATATTCCCACTGGGGAATACAACGACGAATAATATTATCCGCACAATACTTAAAAAGGTAGGGTTCATCCCAGTAGTACGTATAGCTTAACTTTGGCCAAAAACTTCTTACATTCATTTCTTAACCAGTCATAAGGAATAACATCAGACACTAAATAATTCACGATGTCAGCATACCATGGTGCAAAAATATAGCATACAGATGCTCATCCAGAAAAGAGTCCGGTATGGAGTCAGAATCACTATCCTCGTCGTTTGTAAGTCTAGATAAGTGATCGGCAACTACATTTTCGACCCCTCGTTTGTCCTTTATTTCTAATGTGAATTCTTGCAGGAGAAGAATCCATCGGATCAATCTCTGCTTAGCATCCTTCTTTGAGAGAAGGTACCTAAGGGCTGCATGGTACGTGTAAACTAGAGTCTTAGAACCAACCAAATAAGGACGAAACTTATCTAAAGCATAAACGACAATTAAGAATTTTTTTTCAGTAGTTGTATAATTCCTTTGAGCATTATTTAGAGTTTTACTAGCATAATAAATAATGGTGGATTTATTATCTAATTTCTATCCCAAGACAGCACCAACTACATAATCACTAGCATCACACATAAGTTCAAAAGGTTTAGACCAATCGGGAGGCTGTATAATGGGTGCGGAAGTTAAGGCAGCTTTCAAAGTTTCAAAAGCCTATTTACAGTTAAAATTAAAATCAAAGATGGCCTCCTTTAAAAGCAAATTAGTTAAGGGTCTAGCTATTTTTGAAAAATCTTTGATAAAACGCCTATAGAAACCTGCATGGCCTAGAAAGGCTCTAATATCACGGACAGTCCGTGGTATAGGTAGAGTCGCTATTTTATCTAGTTTGGCCTAATCTACTTCGATTCCATCACTAGATACGATGTGACCTAGTACTATGCCTTTTTTCACTATGAAGTAACATTTTTCCCAATTTAAAACGAGACTCTTCTCTTCACCTCGTGTTAAAACTTTAGACAGGTTAGTCAGGCGTTTAGTGAAAGAGTCTCCATAGATAGAAAAATCATCCATGAACACTTTCATGAAACGCTATACCATGTCACTAAATATATGAAGCATACACCACTGGAATGTACCAGGAGCATTACAAAGGCCAAAAGGCATTCGTTTATAGGCGTATGTTCCAAAAGGACATGTGAAGGTAGTCTTTTCTTGGTCATTAATATCAATAATAATTTGGAAATAGCCAGAGTAGCCATCCAAAAAACAATAAAAAACATGACTAACTAAACGTTTAAGCATCTGATCTATAAAGGGTAAAGAAAAATGATCCTTTCGTGTCATGGCATTTAAACGTCTATAATCAATACAGATCCTCCATTTCATAGGACCATGCGTGGAAACATATTCACCCTTGGCGTTACGTACCATGGTAATCCCTGATTTCTTTGGAACTACATGAATGGGACTTACCCATTCGCTATCAGAGATTGGGTATATGATACCCGCATCGAGTAACTGTAAGACCTTTTCCCTGACCACTTCTTTCATGGCAGGGTTTAAACGACGCTGAGGTTCGCGGGAAGTCTTTGCGTTATTCTCTAAATGGATACGATGAGTGCACACATTAGGGTCAATTCCCTTAATGTCGGCTAGGGACCAACCAATCGTAGAACGATATTCCCTAATCACCCTGATCAACCTTGTCTCTTCCTCCTTAGATAACTGAGAAGATATAATTACCGGATGACTACCATCCGGATCAAGTTGAAATATCGTTAACTTCGGGGAGGAAGAGGTTTAAGCACCGGGATGGGAGGAATATCGATAAATGCTTCTGGAGGGTCCTCATCTTGAGTAATAAATACTTGCTTAGGCAGCAGGTCTTCAAACTCTGTATATGGAGCAACCGAAGGGTCTATGATTTGTGTAGACTCGAAGATGGTCTTGACTTCCTCTATGTAGGAGTCATCGACAAAATCTGAACTTCCAAAAGAAATGAATTTATACATATGGTTTTTTAGAAATGTGTTATTAAAGTAATCTTGAGCTAAGCTCTCTATCATGCTAACCTTTCCATCTATAGATGAATCTGGTAATTGTTTCATCAGTTTAAAAATATTTACCTCACCGAAAGATGGCCAAAAGACAAGGACATCGACCCATCGCGGAAGTTTATAAGCGCGTTGGCAGTCGCCAAGAAGGGACGCCCTAAAATAATCAGAACAGAGTCGTTAGCGACTTCTGTATCGAGGATAACAAAATCAGCAGGATAGTAGAAATCCTGGACCTTAACAAGCATATTTTCAACCACACCCTTAGGGTACTTAATTGATCGATCCGCTAATTGCAACGTCATTTTAGTAGGTTGCATCTCTTGTAGACCTATTTGTTGTATAGATAATACGAGAGTAAGTTAACACTCGCCCCCAGGTCTAGTAAAGCGGTCGTCGTGTGAGAATCTCCTAAGGTGCATTGTACAATAGGACGACCAGGGTCCTTGTACTTAACGATTCCATTGTGTTCCGTTAAAGTTGGAAATTGTTCAGTTAAAAAGGCGTATTTAGGAATATGTGTCTTACGCCTTTTAGTGCACAACTCTTTGAGAAACTTAGCATGGTGAGGTAATTTTTTAATTGCGTCCAAAAAAGGTAAGTTTATCGTTAGATTTTTAAAAACTTCCCTAATCTCGTCGAAGTTTGTATCCCTATTTAACATAGCTAATTTCTGGAGAAACGGTGGTTTCTCTCTATATTTAGCGTATGGATCAACTGGATGCCTAACCTTTGCTTTCTGTTTCTTAGGTTGTGGTTTAACTGGTACCTCTACAGTGGTATGCTTTTCAGTTTCTATTACGGTATCTAGTACAATCTCCGGTGTAGGGACAACTGGTGGGGTAACTATAGGCATAGTTACTTTGTTATCAACCACTCTCCCAGAACGGAGAGTGGAGATGGCATTTAGTTCACCTACATTTTCATTTTCCGTACTAGTATTACCATTTATCTCAAAGGCTGTGTTTGTTGTTTTAGGATTAGCTATCACTTGTCCTGGAAACACACCTTTGGGTTGCACTTTCTCTTGAGCTAATTGTTGTAAGGAAAGTTAGATGACTTGTAAAATCTATTGTTGAGATTGCATAAAGGTATCAAAATGATCCGGTTGTGGAAGAGTGTTAGCTTTAGGGTGTGTGACAGGAACTATGTCACATTGATTATTAATGGGTGGATTTTGATAGTTATTATTTACCGGAACGATACCTCTATTAGCATTATAATTATTATTGTTATAATTATTATAATTACCCTGACCTTGTGCTTGACATTGCTGTGGTTGCGCTTGGTTGTTATAATTATTATAATTACTCTGACCTTGTCTTTGTCGTGGTGGAGCTTGGTTATAATTGTTTGCTTGCCTAACATTTTGATTATTAAACCCTGGAGGTGTTACTTGTTGATTATTTCTCCAACTGAAGTTGGGATGTTTCTCTCAAGGGTTAGGAATAGGAAAACTATTAATCGAGCAAACATTATCTTGTTGTTTGTTGTTGTTGTTCATGTTTGAGAGGACAATAGGAGTCGGGATGCTCTGGGCTCAAACATAAATTACATGGATTGGAGTTGACATTCATGACGGGGATCGGCATTTGTTGAACAGAAATAGCCTCTACCTTTTTAGTTAGAGATTCGATTAAATTTTTCAGTTCCGGATCGGGTTTCATCTCAAACATACTGGCGGCTTTAACTGTTGTAGAAGAACTAGCGGAACGGGAGATATCATCACTACCCCCCCCCTAGTTATTATTACGCTTAGTTTGATCTTCTAAAAATTTATAAGCCTCTGAGGCTCCCTTACTTAGGAAACTACCCTCATTCATTATGTCAAGCACCTCTTTGTGGTGGTGTAACAATCCCTTGAAAAAGGCACGAACTAGCGTGTCTTTCGTGAGGTTATGGTGTGGACACTCTATAAGTAGATCGGTGAAATGATTCAAAGCCTCTGAAAATGATTCATGAGGATTCCGCCGAAAAGAAATGAATCTTGGAAAGCATTTCATCGGTCTTCGATGGTGGGTAAAAATGTTCCATAAATAGTTGAACAAGTTTAGCCCATGAGTCCCAGAATTAGCGCTTGGCAAGTTAACAAAGACGCCTTTATCGGCTAAAGTGAAGGGAAATACCCCTTAGTTTAATTTGTTCAACACCAACCGTAGGATGGTGGAATGTAGTAAGGACTTGGTCAATCCCACGATGCAGCGATAGGGCTTTTCATGGTCTAACCCATGAAAAGCGGGTAACAAATTAAATATATTCGGGGAATTCGAAATCCCCAATCGGGTCCGACGATAGAACGATGCAAGATTTAGGGCTATCATTCAAGGCTTTGTAAAAGTTAGAGAGAGGAGACTCTCTTTCTTCAGCCATTGCTTCAGGTGGTGTGCGTGGTATATTAGTTAGAGGTGTAGTCGATGGTATACTAGAAAGGCGTGTTTGTTGCCGTTGTCGGTTAATTATGTTAGGCGTTTTTCATGACCTTAATCTCATGAAAGGTTAAGCCAATCTTAATGAAACACAACAACACTCCAAACAACCCTGATATGCTAGTATGAACCTCTAACAGAAGATGCAATGTGTGGAAAAAAAGAGTACCTGAAAGCCTCCTTGCTTCGCTTATGAATAGCGTCTTGTTTACGCGTGCTCAGTGTATATAACAAGTTAGAACATTGAAAATCTTGAAGAAATGGCAGTTTGAATCAAACCTGTGGAAATCGGGCAGTTTCAGCAGAGGGCGCGGTCGCGCTCAGAATAGGCCTAGGCTCGGTGCAGGTCGCGCTCAGGTCAAGCTGGAGTTCCAGGCGTGTGGGTGCAGGTCGCGCTCCAAGTTAGCCTTGGGAAGGCGCAGGTCGCTTCAGCAAAAGTTGAATTCAGACGTGTGGGGCTGGGTGTTTCGTGTTTTGCCTTGGCGGTAGCAGTCGCGACTCGGCCAAAAGATGGAATTCGGTGTGGTGGAAGTCGTCGTCTAAGTCTAAGTTGGCTTACCGGTAGGCGGGTCGAGCTCGAAAGTAATTTTTTCGAGGAAATTTCAATCTCTGGAAACAGACAACCACAGTGAGAATCAAACAAGGGTGGGTGGGTGGGTTATGGGACTTTGAAAAACTATCAATTCTAAAGAAAACAATACTAAAGATTACTAAGATGGCAGCGGCGCCATTTGATAAACGTAAAAAGATAGTCTTACTCACAAATAAAGCGTTGAAACTCTAAATGCAAGTAAAACTATAAACTAAGGCTTTTACTAGACTTATCAAAGATATTTGTTTTCTACTCTCGAATCTATTGACGTAGAGTTGGAATAGAAGATTCGTTCCACTCTTAGTCCTTTAGCATTCAAGTTTTCTATAATTGATGGTCTATCCAAGTTCAATGAGAGATTTACGAAGGGAATTTATACTACTGGTGAATTCAAATAACAAGATACAAATAACGGAATGACAGAATGCTAAGAGTTGAATCTAGATAAATAATTAGGGGAATTTGATTCCACCTTGAATCCAACTTAATAAACTAGCATAGATTTGTTGTAAACCAATTCTTACGTTCTAATTGGTCGTTCTAATCCCTAATTATACATGGCATTTCTACCAATTCATAACTAGCATGTGAGGTCGTCCACCCATTCTCATGGCGAATCAACGACATTCTAGAGTGGAATAGATTCTTACAATGATTCTATACTACACAATCAAGTTTTCATCAGGGCTTCATCAAACCCCTCTAATGGAGGTTTAGCCTTGATTCATCAAACTATCATTTCCAATTGAATTAAAACTAGACATAATATAAAGATTTGAACTTTACTAATTTAACTACTCAAGAATTGAAATCCAATTTAATAACTAGGAAATGAATAACAAACACTAATTGAAATTAGATCTAAACAAATTTAATTGACAAAATCAAAATTAACAAGAACTACTATTTTATTTATCTAATGAAATGAAAAACAATGATTCAAATAATTAATCTAAAACAAGGAATGAAACTAATTAATTACTCATTGAAATTCAAAAACTAGATCTACAAGCTATTCTAATGGTTACTTTCTATTCTAAGCTATCTAACTATATCCTTCTTAAGAGCTAAGTCTTGTTTTTTGTTGGAGGAGACCAGATCCACAATTTTGTGCATGGGCTGAGGAGCCATGTTTTGGGCCGGAAAATCAAGCTCAAAGCCCAATTTCTTAAGTCCACAGAGCCCATTTCAGCTGGCTTTGACTTTAGCAAACTTTTTGTCCACTTATGCTCCTTTGATTGGGTCAAGACTTGGACCATTGGAAAGATCTTTCCGAGCCGGTCGTTTTGACGTAAGGTAGGCCCAAATCTGAGGCCTGAGTCCAAAGATATGGTCTTCGGAAGTTCTGCTGACTTGTGTACTGTTTCTGCCCGTGTTGACTTTTCAGCTTTTGACCGGGATTTATAAAGGCTTTGTCTCCTTGAATCTTGGCCTTTATCACAGAACTTCTTAGCAACCAACCCTTTGCTCCTTTATATCACCAAAGTAGCACATTTCTGCACATAATTGAGTTTCATGCCTGAAATACATAAAAGCACGTAATTAGCATTAACTCTTATTTATTACTCGCATAATTGGTCTAAAAGTAGTATTATTAAGGGGTTAAAACTATAATTTTTGGCTCTTATCAATCGCAAGTTTAATTATCACTAGTTAGAGTTTAGTGGGTGTATGGTGAAGGGCGAGAGGAGGCTGTAATAGGTTACTTTGATGTAGTTATGGGGGTGCCCAACTCAAAACATGATTTTTAGGATAATGGCAAACTTGTATTTTTTTTTTTGTTTTTTTTTAGGTTTGCCGAACACAAAATGGGTTGTGCCCCTAGTGAGTACCAAAATAAATCACAATGAAATGATATAATGGGACTCGAACCCAAAACCTACTAGTCTTGGGCTATCTACACTTGCACCATGCCAATTTTATAAGAATTGAAAGTTAATACAACATTTAAAATTAATTTTAAAAATCAACATTGTATGACACAAAATATAAAGGTCATCTATGTCCCTTCTCTCCTCTATACATGTCTTCAAAACGCTAATGTGGCCCTCTATTATGAGGGCCTGCATTGGTGATGCCCTAAGTCATATATTTATAGAGTATCGTTTACACCCTCTAGGAAAGTTGAATCCAACAAAAACTACAACTTTACCAATGACTTTATTTGGTACTTAGGAGGGAATGTGCTAAATGGATTACAAAATTACGATTTATTACCCTCACACAAAAATGACAAAACACTCCAAAGTCAAATATTTCTATTAAATGCTTACTAGTTAACTGGCACGTGTCTACGCCATGTGTGCGGTTAGTTGGTTTGGGTTGGGCAGTACAAAAAATCAACTTTCAATCTGTGGCAAGCTCGTAATTGTTTGGAAAATTGAGGGCAGTGTGATAAATGAAGGGAGAAGCGTATGAATTTCATTATACAAATAGACGGTTTTACCCCTCGCTCACATATGTTATTACAAATCTCATTTCTAACATGACCATAGTAATGAAACCAAATAGGGGTATAATTGGAAATAGCTAATGTTCTTTTTTTTTTCTTTTTTTTTTTGCTAAGTAAGTTAAGAATTCTATTAAAGAAAAGGATTATACAAGTACATTAACAGGACATCACTCCCCCTAATCTACTTGGTTCAAGCAAATCGCGTAAAGGTTTGGTAAGGCACCTCCCATTTATGAGTCCATGGGGGTTTCTCATTACAAACAATTAACTGATCTTTCTCTAGGTTTGAGGCTTTTTTGGCTATGACATCCGCCATGGTATTCCCTTCCCTCCATATGTGAGAGAGGTAAAAGAAATGTAGTCTCTTCATGCAATTCTGCCATCTGTACTTCATCTGCCACGGCATTGAATTGGAAGTGTAAAGCGAAACCGCGATAGCCGCATATCGATTCCACCCACACATTCAGCCATCCTTTTCAATAGCGATTTCCACACTTTCCAAGATACCAATGCTCTCGCCCAAAACTTGTAGCTTCACTGACCCTTTTCCCATTTAATTAGCAGAAAATTCCCATCGATCCCCTAAAGGCTGACCCATACCCCTCGACTGGATTACCTTTAGCGGCACCATCGGTATTAATTTTGATGATCGACCATAAGCGGCGGCAGCCAAATGCCCTATTTGGACCCACCGGTCTTTGTGGGTCTCATGCTCAATCCCCAAGTTGAGTAATCTCGGTTCTTGTAAAGAGTTATGGGTGTGAGCTGTCGAGAGAGTAGCCGCAATATGAATCTCTTTTTGAATCTGATTGAAACAATCTTGAAGTGTGGGAGTTCTTCCTTCAAAGTCGCCCTCTTTCGACTTTCCAAATAGCAACCATGCCACCACTAACTAAGCGCCACCATCCACAACTGTTTGAAAGGGACTCACTTGTTGGGACCGACTCATCATCATCTCTTTGTTTCTAAAGCCTGCTCTGAATTTGAACTTTCCGCCAGCCTAATTCCAAGTCTTATCGGCAAAATCACACCGCCACAAGAGATGGTTCAGTCCTCTTCTTCTTCGTCCACATAGCTTACATTTACATTTTGATTTGGATGCCCTTTTTTAGCTGCTAAATCTGTCAGCTGCTCTTCCACTATAAAGTTTCCAAGCGTTAGCCGCTAGCTTGGGATGAGTAAAGCGATTCCAAATAGCTCCATGCCAATGAACCCTTACTCCCTTATTTCTAATAGCTTCAAAAAGCGAGGTAGAGAAATCACCCTTTAACTTCAGGGTAGCCATATTAGTGTATCCTCCTCAGCCCTCTTCATATCGCGTTAATGCTTAGACCAGCTTTTTGTATCGGCTCCGGGATAGCGGTGGGCAATATATGTGACCGTTACCAATGATAAGCGCTTACTCAGAGGAGCGACCTCGAGTTCCTGTCGGTAAGTTGGAGTGCTTCTGGATCGGCGTGCTGCTGCCCATCTGTCCCTCCAAAATCAATCCTCTTTGCGACCCCACTACCCATTAGCTTCTTGAATCGATATCATTCGGCTCTCTCGATACAGGCCAAATGGAAGAATACTTGTGGTAACCAATTTGGGCTCCATCCGTCGTTAGGTACTTGAGTCGCATGAACTTTGCAAAATCATCAAACCACATTTAAAGTTCGGGCAAGTTTCATCAACATGGCAAGGTTAATTTATTTAAGCTTTTTTTATCCCCAAGCCTCCTTCCTCAAATTTTGGTTTACAAACTGTTCCCATTTCTTGTGATTGCCATCTTTTTACTCGAATCCCCCGACCACAAGAAGTTTCTCATAGCCCGCTCCGCTTCTTTAATGATACTTTCGCTGGCCATTTGTACAAAGCCATGTTATGTATAGGTATACTAGAAAGCACCGCCTTGATCATGATGCTTCTCCCTTGAAAGGACGATAGCCTTCCCCTCCAATTGGCCATTTTCGATCTGATTTTGTCAAGCGGTATGTGAACCCTGCTCTAGTGACTCTTCCTTTCGACAACGGTACACCCAAATATTTCTGGAAGAGCCCCCTTCCGCTATACCAAACTCCTCGATATGGCCCTTCTCGGCGCAAGTGTGATGCCACCCAAGATAAGTTTGCATTTAGCCTTGTTGAAACCGCCTGTTGTGTATGTTGGTATCTAAAAGCAAATCTGAAATATGTCTCAGACCCTCGGATCTTACCATTCGCAAAGATGATTATGTCGTCCCATAAAGAGTAGGTGTGAAGGCCCCATTTGCCCCTGTTAATCACCATCGATCCTACCAGTCTCTTGTTTCTCAATTCTAGGATATTTCTACTCAGAACCTCTTCAGCTAATGCAAAGAGGAGCGGTGATAAGGGATCTCCTTGCCTTAGACCCCTTTCCACTGAAAAGAAGCCGCAAGGCCCACCATTGATAAGGACCGACATTTTAGCTGACTTTAGAATACAGTGAATCCAGTTGATGAATCTAATTGGGAAACCAAATCTGGCGAGAACTTGAAATAAGAATTCCCAACTTAGAGTATCGAAGGCTTGAGAGATATCAATCTTCATCACCACATTCCCTCCAAATCTGTTTATATCCAGCTCATTCACCATTTCTGATGCAAGCCCTATATTGGAGTGCACATTTCTCCCTGGAATAAAACCTGCTTGCTGTGGAGATATGATCCCCCCAATGAACTTATTTAGTCTAACTTGGAGGATCTTAGAAATAATCTTCATGTTGAAGTTACTCAAACATATTGGCTCGAAATGGATCGGTTTGACCGCGTTTCTCTCGCCGGGATGAGTGACAAGAAATTAGAGTTGAAACCTTGTGGGATTCTTGGATCAACAAAAAAGGACTGTATAGCAAAACACACATCGATCCTAATAATAGACCAACAAGCATGATAGAAGCCCCCTGAGAATCCATCCGCCCTGGAGAGTGTCCGGGTTCATCATAAACACCACTTGTTGAATTTCTTCGTAAGTGGGGGTTTGGGACAAGAGCATTGCATCCATAGCCGAAGAGAAGGTGGATGGGTTCGAGAGAGCATCATCCTGAATCACCGGATTTTTCAAGAATTTTTGTGTATCACGATTTCAACCGCATATTCTTGAATTTGAGTTTGTGTAGACATTAGCACCCCCTTCCTCGTTTTGCACTCGTGAATCATAGCTTTACTCTGTCGAGATTTATACAGGGCGTGAAAGTAGGCCGAATTTCTTTCGCCTTCTCCCACCCATTTGTCTTTGCTTTTAGTTCTCCACAGTTGCTGGTGGTCAGACATAGCTTGACAGAGTTGGGCTTCTTTAAGTATAACTTGGTTCACTGCTTGGCTATCCTCCAAATTCATATCCACTTCTTGTTGAGCCTGACTCAGTTCCTCCTGGGCTTTGGCGAGATTTATTTCAACATTCCCGAACACTTCAAGGTTCCAAATTTTAAGATCTTTTTTGAGTCTTTGAAGCTTTTTCATGAGCACTACCATCGGGGTTCCATGCAAAGGCGATTCGGTGGTGAAGCGATCTGCTGCAGGAAGGTTGGGTGAGAAATCCAAAATTTATTGAATCTAAAGGGCGTTACAGTGCGGGAATCTGTACAAAATCACCGCAAAGGGGAGTGGATCGGGCGCCACTCTTTGAGCACTTTGTACCTCCAGCCCGTGAACTTACAGTTCCAAGCATTGTTAACCAGAATGCGGTCAAGCATAGACACTATTCTACCAGCTCCCGCTTGATTATTACACCAAGTGAAAGTTTGGCCCTGGGAATTGGCTTGCATAAGGCAACAATCATTGATCATATTGTGGAATTCTTCCATTGCCAGTCTTATCGGAAGTCTCCCTCCCCTTTCTCTGAGTAGCTTAGGACACAGTTGAAGTCGCCTACAACCAACCATGGCAAATCCGTCTTCATAGCCACCAATTCAGCCCGAGTTGTCTTCGTCGGGAGCATTAGGCTGTGGGCATGAACAAAAGACATGACAACTCCTTCTACCTCAATCGTTATTTCTTTGCCTTGAGGCGTGTACAAGGTTTATTTGCAGTCCTCTCTTATACAATATCAAAGGTTGCCTGTTGCACGTCGACTTCATCATTGTGGAAGAAGCACTCATCATAGTCAGGCAACCCCATTTTCAAAACTGAATCTGTCTTCGGCTTTACCAAAGGTTCCGCCAGACAAATAACATCAAACTGAATTTTTTTCACCATGCTACGGATCCTCTCCATGGCTTGATCCTTTATAACTCCCCTAATGTTCCAATAGAGTGGCGTCATTAATGGGCTGGTTTAGATTTTTGCACCTGTACTTTCGGTAAAGAACAAGCTTGTGAACTCGTACCTTCCCCTTTTTTTGGTCTTCCCCTACCTCTTTTCACTGGTAGCTGGACTGGGTCAGTTTCAACTTGATCACCCAACCTCCCTGACACGAGGCCAGCTTCTCTAACCAACTCATCCTGCATCTTGGGAACGTTGTCCTCAGTATCAAGAGTACTGAAGTTGTTACTAATGTTCACTTCACACCTTAGCGGTACCTCTGCGACAAAAGGTACAATGGCAGTTACTAACTCTTCGTTAACTCTCGATTCCTGGTGATCTAGATCCTCTGAAGCTTCCCCGTCAAACTGATGTTGTGGCTCTGGCTGTGCATCTTCAAAGAGTTTAGTAGAATCCTCATCGTGTTCCGGAGTCGTCTCTTGCTATTCGTTATCCCTCTCAGAGTCAGGCACCTGATGAACTTCTTGTACCTCCTCATGCTCTCCTGACGTCTCACCATGTTCCTTTGTTCCTTGTTGCCTCTGTTTTCTCTTTAGTTTTTTCCTCTGGCTTTTTGAGATATGCTGGGTAAACTCAGCCCCCTCACCCCGAGTTGACGCCTCCTTAGCTGATTTTCCTTTGTCGGGAACCTGAGCTTGGACAGGTGGATTGGTATTGTTGGTTTTCTCTTTACCCAGTGCAACTTTAAGATGTCTGCACTCCGAGACGAGATGCCCAATACCCTTACAATGAGAACAAAATTTGGGCATCTTTTTGACTTCCACTTTTTGCCAGAACTGGATGTCAGAGTCCTCTACTTCCACCCAGATTCTCTCAGGTACCGGCTTTGATAGATCCATGTCACAAAGGACCATGGCGTAGAACCCATTAGTTCTATTTGCAGTGGTATCATCGATATGCAATGGTCTACCCACCGTTTTGCCCAGAGCCATCAGAGTTTTGACCTCCCAATACTCCATGCTTAGCCGGGGAATTTAACCCATACTAAGGCATTAGACTGGGTTTGCTTTTGTCTCAGAGAAAAATTTGGGCTCCATTTGTTGAGTATGCAACACCTGTTTGTCAAAAAGCCAAGAGCCTTGTCCCCAAATGAGCTTGAAATCTTCCTCCTCTGAAAATTTAAACATTAGGTAGCCTCTTCCTAAGGGTGTGATTTTTACCTCCCCTTTAGTTGGCCATTTTTGCGAAACCAGCTCACATACTCTGTCAAACTTTAGAAGTTGAAGATCGATTCTGCCCACTAATGCTAACTTGCAGTAGTCCAAGCCTTTCTGAACTTCTGCTTTAGGTAGCTTGATAGTGGGAAACTCACCATGCCAACCTGGTGCAGGTAGAGTTGCGCTATCAATATCTCTACCCACCTTGGTCTGAGCTGCCATGGCATAAGACCGTGTAGCCTGCGCTGGTTGTTGATTAGTTTCCACTCTTAAAGACGTCTCACTAGAGTAGCAGCACTGATGCCTGCCTTTCTCGAATCCAAATGGTGTAGTCGCCATCTAATAGATCTCAAGACACACTAGAGTTTTACTTGTTTGCTTCCACTTATGAACTCACACTGTTGACAATGGAGGATTTTACCAAAAGTAGAAGGAAACATGTAAGGGTTATGGATAAGGAGATTCTACCTAATATTTTTTGCTGTTTAGGGAAAGAGAATAGAGCACTGGATCAGAAATGCAACCTAAGTTATCTCGCTGCAAGTCTCCTCTAAACTGGTCCCCATTGTTAAACACTCCAATTAACACTCCTCTAAACTGGATCAGAAATAGCTACTGTTCACCGAACCATTCTCTTCAAAGTAGTTTTTTTTTTCTCAGATATTTTGCATATTATTTAAACTAAACGGGACGTTGAAACACCCATACAGTCGAAATAGAGATCTTTATAGATGATATTTGGAGGTCGTTTGCAAGTGCCGACTAGCAAAGTCGGTAAAACCTTTGGGTGATGATACCAGAGGTCTAGGGCTCGAACTCCGCCAGCATCAAAGAGTTACTGATCTAATTTAAAACAGGCTTGCCAATCCAATATATATATATATGGGGAGGGATATAGCCACAAGCACTGTAGCCACATTATAGGCACAGTGAATCCCGGCCTTTCATCTCGTGCAATCCAACGGATGTGACAAAAACTTGACCGAAGCAATCGCGAGTTCTAAATGACGAAATATGGGAGGATATTTTCGAAAATAAAATTTGACCGAAGCGAAAAATAGAATTTGCTCTCCAATTTCACCGATATCTTTCCTCTCTCTTTCTCTCTGGTTATTCTAACTCTCTCCAAAATCTATCAATACCTCCACTCCAAAACTTTATAATGGGGAGGGATAGAGCCACAGGCACTGTAGCCACATTATAGGCATAGTGAATCCCGCTCTTTCATCTGATGCAATCCAACGGATGTGACAAAAACTTGACCAAAGCAATCGCGAGTTCTAAATGACAAAATATGGGAGGGTATTTTCAGAAATAAAATTTGACCGAAGCGAAAAATATAATTTGCTCTCCAATTTCACCGATCTCTCTCCTCTCTCTTTCTCTCTGGTTATTCTGACTCTCTCCAAAATCTATCAACACCTCCACTCCAAAATTTTATAATGGGGAGGGATAAAGCCACAGGCACTGTAGCCACATTATTGGCACAGTGAATCCCAGCCTTTCATCTGGTGCAATCCAACAGATGTGACAAAAACTTGACCGAAGCAATCACGGGTTCTAAATGATGAAATATGGGAGGGTATTTTCAAAAACAAAATTTGACCGAAGCGAAAAATAGAATTTGCTCTCCAATTTCACCGATCTCTCTCCTCTCTCTTTCTCTCTTGTTATTCTGACTCTCTCTAAAATCTATCAACACCTCCACTCCAAAACTTTATAACCGATTGGACGAAACATTGCGGACAGAAACATGAATATTTGTTTAACTTTTCTGTAATTTTTGTGCTATAAAGCTGATGTGTTGTAACCCACTGGCATGAACACCTAGCAAGACAACTGAAACTCTTGAAACATTTTGAAGTATAGACGACTCTATATTGATTGATGAAGTTGGAGAGCAAGAAGAATATGGTTCAGGCAAGCAACTAATGTTTCAATTTTATTTTTGATTTCTACCAACAAATTCAATCCTCTATTATTGTACTGTGTTAGTTTTTTTTTTGTAATTAACATAGACACATTTATTTGCAGTACCCGAGCCTTATACGACATGTTCTTCTCTGTTCAACCTCCGGAGTTTGAAGTGGGAGTGGAAATTGTGAAGCCACCATGTTTGGGAATGTGTTTTGAAACTCTTGAGGCTGCAAAACAATTCTATATAGATTACAGAAAATCGTTTGGATTTAGTCTCGTAATTCGAAGCTCGGAAAAATCATATTCTCGTTCGGATGAAGTTAGTAGTATTCAAATGACTTGCTCGCGTTTTGGGGTTTATAGAGATCGAGGAGGCAAAAATAAGAATGTGCATGGAACTGAGAAGGAAGTGAGAAAAAGAAACACAAATACTGCTAAATGTGGGTGTCTTGCTTCAATGAGGGTGACAAAGCAAAATAGTGGAATGTGGAAAGTGGTGAAATTTAGTTACGAGCACAATCACAATCTGGTTAGGCCGGCAAAAAAGATGTGTATGCCAGTTAATAGAAATATGTCTGTTGCAGCTAAGATGTTGATTGACTCATTTCGTGATGGTAGTGTACTTGTGAATAAAGTTGTTGATATACTTGACGGAATACAAAATGGTTTTGATGATAGAGATTGTTGGAACCATTTGGGCCCCTCGAAAGAATACAAGAAACCGGTGAGAGGTGATGTCACCGCGGTGCTTAATTTTTTCAAGAAGAAAAGTATAGAGGATCCTAATTTCTTTTATGTAGTACAGATAGATCATGAAGCAAGGGCCATTAATTTTTTCTGGGTAGATGGTCGGTCACATACACAGTATCAATATTTTGGTGACGAGGTTTTCTTTGACATCACATATCGTAAGAATGTATATGAAATGTCATTCACCCCATTTACTGGAGTTAACCACCATATGCAATCAATTCAATTTGGTTGTGCACTGCTTTTGGATGAAACAGAAGATTCTTTTTAGTGGGTTTTTGAGACTTGGCTTGGAGCTATGGGCGGACGTGCCCCATTTGCAATTATCACAGATCAAGATAGAGCTATGACTCTAGCTATTGGTATGGTATTCCCTAATACTCGACATAGATTCTGTTTATGGCACATTATGAAGAAGTTCCCTAAAAAGCTTCCGAATTATTATTACAGGATGTCAAAATTCAAAAAAGAATTCAAACAATATATTCGAAAAATATTTATTCCTGATGTGTTTGAAATGAGGTGGGTAGAATTGATGTCTAGTTTTAAGTTAGAGGAGAATGAATGGCTTCAAGAGATGTACAAGATTCGACACAAATGGGCTCCAGTTTATCACTTGGATACTTTTTTATGGCACTTCCGACTACCGGGCGTTCTGAAAGCATGAATTCTTTTTACAAGAATTTTTTCACATCTACGACAACTCTTAGAGAGTTTGTAGTGAAGAATGATAAGTGTTTGATAAGGATTGTTGAAAGAGAAAAAAAAAACGGATTATATTACTGAACACTTGAATCAGATTGTAGGAGGTAATTCCTTTCTCTTGAAGAGTGCAGCAAGTGTGTATACAAGGAATGCGTATGATAGGTTAAAGGAAGAATTCGAGGTAGCTGAAACCGAGTATGTCCTACATTGTCACGCCCGAGACCCAACACACACATCCCGAGGACGTGGAATGAATCTCGAGGCCGACACCACCCCGATTCTACCGAAATTTCGGCAGAGTTTCCTTTGTTTAATCGACATTCGTAAACCCTAAAACCTGTCATAAACCTGTCATAACCTGGAAATCCTAATCTACAACCTTCCAACAACCATATATATACAAACCAACCTTCTAAACAACATCACATCCCATCCACCAACTATGTAAGTGTAACTGCTACTTAAATACATCAAATATTACCTCAAAATGAGCGGAGCTCTATATATATACAACCAAAATGGCTAAACTATCTCTATACATCAAAAGTACGCGCTTTGACTCGTCCTCGTCAAGCATAAGGAAATCCTCCCAAATCACCATAACCGTCATCACTAGGGTTAGGGAAAACCTCATCCATAGAATCGCTCGTCGAAATGTTAAGTAGGATGAGCAAACAACTATGCCCATGAAAGAAGCACATAACCAATACTAGACTACTTATACAAAACATTTAAAAACATGCGGTTTTATAATAATATCAAATATCGTGACTATACAATAAATCACTAGCTAGCCTAAATCATATCGGCATGCTTCTTTAATATTCAAAATATAGTTTTCACAGTCATCATACAACTATTGTGGCATTTGCATCCTATTAGAATGGTGAGGGTGCGGACCGGGTTTCGGCATTGATCCACAGGCAATCTCGGTTAAGTACTTCCCAGTGTGAACCATGCACCGTTGTTTTCCGATTTTACGGCGGGGAGCTGAAATCTTTGTTGTTGTGTTCGTACACACAAAATCCCCAAAGCTTTTAGGGCTCGAGGTGGGCCTGTGACCACCGACCCCCATACGGGTCGTCACCTAACTTACGGTGGTCAACCGTTCGACGACGCGCAGATCGCTGCTTTCGGGATCGACACACATCCGAGTGGACTAAACTCTCACTCCTCGGCGTCTAAACCTCATCGAGGTAGCATGTAACCCCACACAAGCTAATCACCATACGGTGTGACACGTTACAAAGCATGGTTATCTAGAAAAGTAGAAAATGAATTCGGACTCGATTAGGGAGCCGAGGGGCCTGTGGTACACCTTGGCGTGCCACCAACTTCCAAAACAAAAAAAAAAATTTATCATGTATTTGGTGAACCGAAAGTGACCTTTCAGTACCGATTTTCTCCTTTCGATATTGAAAAGGGGAAAAGGAAGAACTTCAAGCGAAGGCATAAGTAAGTGCCTCTTTGGATGGATTGTAAGCAAGCGGAGTCTAGCTCTCACTAATAGTTAGGCGGCGTCGGCAACTACCACGAGAACCATGGCTAAGAATGCGACTATATATAGTTAATTTAATTATCCGTTTATTACAATTCACCATTTGGAGTCTTTTCACTTTATGGGAGAACCAGCCATGTTAATCAAACGACATGGCGCGGCATTCGAAAGTCGACCTTTTTAAAAATGAGCGAGAAAAGAAATAAGCTTTTTTGAACCTATCGCGAAAATGGATCGAGCATGCATAGCTAATCAATCTAATGAACCCTTTTTTTTGGGGGGCGAGATTCATCCATGCTACCAAGAGCACGGGGCAAGGATGCCCGTTATCCCCATAAGGAGTTAGTGGCGAAATGTTGAGCGAGAGCCCTCAAGAAAGAACAACGATAGGATAGGGGAAACTTATGGGACTAAAAAACCGGGGATTCGGCTCCCCGATTTACCAAT
This sequence comes from Coptis chinensis, assembly GCF_015680905.1. Classification (NCBI taxonomy): domain Eukaryota; kingdom Viridiplantae; phylum Streptophyta; class Magnoliopsida; order Ranunculales; family Ranunculaceae; genus Coptis; species Coptis chinensis. Next base: position 16,338,587 of record NC_141456.1, on the reverse strand, counting down.
TTTCGATAATAACTTGTCATCATCATGCGGGTATAAATCAAGCCACAATTACCCGATGATTTTTCATAGATAGATCGGATGGAATTAGCGGATCAGCTTAAGAATTATATCATTGATGTGCGTTTTGATACTAAGATTGGTAAAGTAAATGGAATTAGTGCCTAGCAAAAAAAAATGGTTGAGACGAAGAAAGACTACCCACTTGTATATTGGTTAATTAAGTTGGTGCTGATTTTACTGTTGCTCTCTACAGTAGAAAATGTATTTTATGCTATGAATATCATAAAAAAATCGTGCGTGCAATCGGATGGCGGATGAATGGTTGAATGATTGTTTAATAACATACATGAAAAAAGAAGTTTTGATAACATTGATACCGAGTTAATCTTGCAACGCTTTCAAAGCGATGAGGAAGAATGACAAAAAGAAAGCCGCCAAGGACAACTATGAATAAGTACTTGTTTAGATTGAATTATTTTTATTTTTTTTATTTTTTATATTACATTTATTGCAATCATTTTATATAATTTTTTTATGTTCGAAATATATTTGTTTTGTGATCAGATTTGAATTTTTAGTTAAAAAAAATTAGTGTATTTTTTTTTATGCTTGGTTTCTGGGTGGCTCACCCTCACTTAAATTCCTGGCTCCGCCACTGCCCGGACTACATCCAGTGATGCATCCCTTTAAAGGTGGCCCACCACCTCGAAAGGTGTACACCACAGTTGGAATCCTAGAGCGAACTGCCGTCTCCGGAAATGCGACAACAGTTCCTTCTTTATAGGAATTCACAATTCCTTTTCTAAATCCCCTCGTGATAAACATAGTAATATCTATATATATACTCGTATTACCGATTGTTTTCAAATACTCTAGTTACATATTTAGTTTTTCTTTTAAAACTGTTGATTATGTAGGTGTGAGTTCTTGGATTTCTGTGTCGAGTAGAACAACCTATGACTCCCAAAGCGGGCGGTCATAGTAAATAACAACCGATGATTCCCAAACGGCGAATCATCGTAAATAACAACAACCATTCCGGGAAAAATCCAGAACCTCGCACCTAATTACAAACAACCGGGAAATCCTTCCCCGCATTACAAAATCCATCTCTCTGTCTCCTTACTGAAACAAGAGACGCGAACCTTTCCCCAAAACCAGTTTTTCACTTTTAACAAAGAAAACAATCCCTCGCTACCCGATTTTTACAGAAAACCCATTTCATAATTTAAAGCTATATATATATATAGTTTATAGCGAGGAAATACAATGCAAAACATGAATATCATATATACATGCATGGTTGATACGCAACTATCTATTTCCTATTTAAAAAATTCAATCATGCATGAAAATAAGCAGGCTATATATTGGTATGTAGGTTCCTACCTTAGCAAGCTCCTTCTCCTCAAGCCCACTTAACCAAATCGAGCCCGCTTACCCGAATCAACTCGAATTCAATCCTATACAGCATATACATATACGTCGGTTGTTAGAATTGATCGAACAACGAGGAATTCTTAACTAGTGTAAGCCAAGAAGAAATCTCGACGTTAAGAATTTGGTTTCGGATAAATTTTCATCTAACTACCGGATTAAGCAGCTCTGAGGCCATTTTCGGCATTGTTCCTCGACGAGGGGCTCTGTAGTCATTTACACCACCTTTGTAGGACCCGCGTCAATGCCAATCATATCTATCAATCCCCCTAACTATTATGATTTTTCCCAACTCTAACTACCACAAATTCCACTCTTCAATTCACATTTAATCCAATACTACTAAGTGGGTGTTCTTTCTCACTTATTCGATACTCAACGTGATCTTAAACAAGTGTGAACTAGCATCAATGCTCTAAAATAGATTGAATATTTAAAATTCTTACAGAGTCAGCCGATCCCTCCTCAGTTTTCGGCTCCACCACTATTTCACTCCACTCTAGCTCCTCCAAACTGCCACTGCCGACCTTCAACACCCCCAATACAATCAGTTACAACCGATATATCCAATTTCATCGAAATTTAAAGCTAATTATCTAATAGAGACGGAATCGCACTCACCTTTCTCTGCGATTTCACTTGGTACGCTCGAAATTCACTAGCTTCTCCAACTGCTACTGCCGAAATACCGCACTCCCGTTCAATATTTCCATCAATACATCACAAGCTATCAACATCGAGTTTAAACTTGTTGATTGAGGCAGATTAAACTCACCCGGCAGCGGCGGTACGACGAAATTCACTAACCTTTTGCGAATCCCGACGCAAATTCCAAAAAAATTTTGAATTCCCGCACTTGCTTTGAGTGTTGTTAGGGATTGGTTGTTCGAATTCTTGGGTTTAATCGGTCGGAGAGAATTCACTCACTGTCGCCAGCTTGATTTGGGCTGCGGTATGCTTTCGAATTTCAAGAGATTTTGAATTCTCTCGCCGGTTTAGTGTTCCTAGGTTTGGGTGTGAAGAATTTATGGTTGGATCGATGGGAATTGAGAGAATTTCGGTTTCTCTCTCCTAGGGTTTTAAAAGGTGCGAAAATTGGGGAAGAAGAAGTTAGGTGCGATTTTATTTTATTTTTTTTATTTATTTATTTTATTTTTTTTTATTTCGCGATTTCGTTTTTCCTATTTGGGCCGATATATTTAGGCCCAAGCCCAATATATTACAATTGGGCTTAAGGTCCTCACACTCCTAACCGCCAACTCGTTTGACGTCGCGTCATAATTATTTTTCCGGCCCATCCCGTTAAATTTAATCTTCTATATTCTATCTCACCGCAGGCTATAATGATGACCCAATCATGCGTGTAAGTTTGTTAACTTCGTGCGGCTTTCGCGTAGAAAACCGCTAACCGCCATTTTGGTCAAATTTTCGTATAAGATTTGCTCATCTAACGGGGCTTAGGAGTCGGAGTTAAGTTTCAGTAAGTTACGCACGTTTGAAATATAAACCCGACGACCAATTTACATAAATGACCCTAGATTTATTATGAAATTTACAAAAATACCCTTAATAATAATTAGGGCTTTACATACATGATGATGAAAAAGGCAATGACGGCAACATAACCTACACTTATAAGTCGCGAGTTATAGGTGACTTCCCTTCATTACTACATCTCATCTAATTTTACAATGAAACTTAACCTTCATTACTACAATGTAACTTTCCTTCGTTATAGGTGACGAGCATGAATGGAAGGTGAAGGTCAACCTAGCGACAAAAGAAGGTAATTGTGAATGCAAAACTTTTGAGTTTATGGGATACCTTGTGGACACCTCATAAAGGTATTTCAGAGTCGTGATATTGAGATTCCCGAGCACTTTATTCTTAAGAGGTGGATGAAAGGGGCAAATAAGTATAAAGCTGAGTATGACCGTGGACTAGTAAGTGGTCATGAGAACTTTGAGATACAGAGAACTACTCAACTTCAAATGGTTACTAATCAGTTGGTTTATGAAGCTGTGGAAACTGATAAGACTTACCAATTAATGCTGCAAAGACTACAAGAACTATCAGTGAAGCTCAAGAAAAAGAAGGAAGTTGACCCTGGTGTTTCTGTTGTTAATTCATGCATCGTTGGTGATATTTCAGCACCGCCACTTGACGACCCATCCCAAGTTTTACTTCAGAATCCTAACATCTCTCAAACAAAATGAAGAAAAAAAGTTGTGAAGATTTATAAGAAAACTAAGGCCAGTGGTAGAATAAAAGGGGGTCTTGAACAAGCATGCGCAAAAGCCAAATCAATGACAGAGAGGAGATGTACATGTTGTAACAAAGTTGGTGTTAACCATGACAGACGAAATTGTCATGAAAATCCAAACAGAAAGAAGGGCCTAAGTAAGTATAATATTGCCTCCTTAAGCTTAATTTGTAGTCTCCTATCTTATCGCAATTGCCTTTAAAACTTGACATTTTCCATTCGTTTTGCATTACAGTAGTAGATGTAGAGTTAGAGGATGAGGACGAAGACGAGGACGAGGATGAGGAGGAGAACGAAGACGAGGACGAAGCGAAGATGATTGAAATTGTTTGAAGCTTGTATGTTTTTGTATTAGAGTGTTGAGTGTTGGAGCTTGTGTTTGTAGTTCACTTGTTTTTTATGGCAATGAAATCTTGTGTTTGAGCTTGTGGCTATTATAGTGTTATGGGGAAGTTTGTATTTGTTAGAGCATTGGTTTTAACTTTGTCGAGCTTGTATATACTTTGCAGCTCAAAACAATCTTGTGTTTGAGCTTGTGGATATTCTGATGTGATAAGTTTATATTTGTTAGAGCATTAATTTTAACCTGTTAGAGCTTGCATTTTGAAGCTGAATGTTGTGGAACAGGTTTGTTATTGGTTTATGTGGAACAGGTTGACTTGAGCTATAATGGGTTTTATGGCGAGCTTTTGATTGATTTGGAGAATATCTTGGGATTGGCGAATACAGTTCAGTATCTGAATTTGAGTCATAATAAAATTGATGGGGATTTCTTTTCTGAAGATTTTATCAAGTTGTTTAGGAACTTGGAGGTCTTAGACTTGGGGAATAATGGGATTAGAGGACAACTACCTTCATTTGGTTCATTATCGGCGTTTAGAGTTTTAAGGGTTGGAAGTAATCAGTTGTATGGAGCTATGCCTGAAGAGTTTTTTGCTGGTTCCATTCTGGTGGAAGAAGTGGATCTCAGTCACAATGGATTTTCAGGTAATAGGTTTTTTACATCCTTCTTATTATCGCTTGAACATTAGACATGCCTTTCAATTGTTTTTTTTCCCTTGTTTCTTACTTAGATGTTCCAATTTCTCATGTTTTTGTTTGTCATTCCATGTTTTGTTTGTAATATTTGCTAAGACTTGATTGTGAGAAGTTATAGATCTTGAAACTGCAAACTATGAGTCAACTGTATAATGTGAGATGCCCATAGTGTGTGTGTGTGTGTGTGTGTGTTTCCTTTTGCCTGCTATGATTGTTCTGATATGCACATTTACTTTTGACCTTGGAAAAGGATTGTTGTTGGTAGCATGGTAAGTCACTAAGTCTATCCAATGATTATGATATACTTCTTTTATGCACACAAGTTCAATTGACAGTATCAACTCCACATCTCTTAAGGTTTTGAATCTTTCATCGAATGTGTTATTAGGGAATCTGCCATTTACTTTGGGAGTGTGTGCGGTTATTGATATGAGTAGGAATCTGATCTCTTAACCTGTCAGAGCTTGTATATATTTTGCAGCTCAAAACACAGCCGAGCACTTATAAGTAAAACTGTCGAGCAATATTGGTTTATTTGGTAATCTTGTGATATTCTCTTCATAGCAAACTTAACAACCGTGATTGCAAGAGAAAAACTGCTTGATCACCAACAATTTTACCTTCCAATCAATAGAACATTGCCAATAAGTTTAAGACATGACTCATTCTTAAACCTGTCATAGCATTGCCATTCTTAAAGCATATCATTGCCATTCTTAAACCTATCAGAGCATTGGTATTTCACAGAAACATACAAAAAAAAACCGCAAGTAGTATAGAAAAAAGACAACGAGAACGCCGATTGAAAAAAGCGTAAGTTAACATAACAGAACGCAAGTCTCTATTGCATGCAAGTTCACAAAAAATGCAACGAAATACAAAGATACAAAGAACTTTCCATTACAATAAAACTGGAAACCACCCCCTTCATTACTACCACTCATCTAATTTTACAATGAAACTCAAACTCTTTCGACAAACCATCATCGTCAATTTCAACTGTAATTTTCACTTTTTTATCTCTTTTGGAAAATGAGGAAGAGGCGACTGGGGAAGAGCTTGAACTCGCTGTCGACTCAATGTTGTTCCTGAACATAGCTAACAACTCTTCCAACCATTGGAAATCCTTCCCACACTCGGTGCAATTCAAAAAAAATTTACCTTCATTTTCATTCTTCTTCATTGTCATGTTGACCTTTCTAAACCCTGCGCAATTCACTTGTCTGCATCTTAGATACTCTAGAGGTATTACTGACGATGCTCTAGCATCTTCCAACCATTGGAAGTCTCTGCAAACGTGGCAGGTCAAAAAAAATTTCCCAAGAGATTGAGTTTGGCCCGATTGTTTCAGGGTCCTACTTCCACAACAGTTTCAAAAGCAACAAGGTGTGGACAACCAACCACATTTATCTGATGAATGAGTGTTATCACCACACCTATTGCACATAGTTATTTCCATCTATAGTAACACAAATTCAACGAACCAAACATCCAGTTAGCTAAAAAAATAGTTCATTGAGAGCTAAAAAATAGTTATATCCATCTACAGTAAAACATGAACTGTTACCTAAAGCTAATAGAGCTCTATCGTCAGTCGGGGAAGTGCTTGTCAGTTGTCATTTAAGTGTAGTAGGCAATCAAAATGTTTTAAAAGTTTCAGTTGTCTTGCTAGGTGTTCAGGCCAGTGGGTTACTTATAAAATGATAAAGTTTCAATCAAAATTTTGCAGCATTTACAACCATCATAACCTATATTCTACAATGTACTAAAATTATTGAAAATTTCATAACTAGAAACTACGTTACTTTGATACCCAAGATAATATTTATAGTAATGCATGACTTAAACTAACAGTGTAATGCCTTGAACAAACAAAAATATTAAAATCCCACAGATAACATAACATAGATCGAAAGAACCTGAATTTGAATTAAAATCCTAAAACTAACAATATCTACACGAAAACTCAAATGAAAGAATCTGAATTTTTAAGTTGAGTCTTCATAACTTATAAAATCACTGAGCTCATAAACAGGGATGATGAAGCTGAAAAAAATTGAAAACTGAACTATTCTGATAAGACAAAACAACTAACATCACTCTCTTTAAGCATTTACCTTTAAGACCCAAAATGCCAAATGAATCTCCTTTATGGATTGCACACAAAAAATTTTGTCTTGGCTTTCTCAAAAAATTACAAAGACATCGGCTTTATAGCACGGAAATTACTGAAAAAGTTAAACAAATATTCATGTTTTACGTCGCAATGTTTTAGATCAATCGGTTATAAAGTTTTGGAGTGGAGGTGTTGATAGATTTTGGAGAGAGTCAGAATAACTAGAGAGAAAGAGAGAGGAGAGAGATCGGTGAAATTGGAGAGCAAATTCTATTTTCGCTTCGGTCAAATTTTGTTTCCGAAAATACCCTCCCATATTTCGTCATTTAGAACTCGCGATTGCTTCGGTCAAGTTTTAGTCACATCCATTGGATTGCACCAGATGAAAGGCCGGGATTCACTGTGCCTATAATGTGGCTCTGCAGACCTACAGTGCTTGTGGCTCTATCCCTATATATATAGGGGAGGGATAGAGGCATATTCTTATGCACACATTATAGCCACATTGTAAATGAATCCATGCAAAATTATGGACTTAAAAGTGAATTAAGGGCTAATTTTTTGTATATATATAGCGTTTCTTCTCTGTATATGTGGATGAGGGATATGTTTTCGAAAAAAGAGAAAAGTTGACGAATATCCTCTATGATCCCAGCTGCCTCCCATGAACTATCCTTGTCTTCTCTCTTAATGCAATTGATCAAAGCCTGCGAGTCACTTTGGATATGTATGTGGATGATGATATAGGAGATAGCTAAATAGAGGCCTAGTTTCATGGACAAAGCTTCGGCAAGGAAGGATGTTCCGGTAGGGACATAATCTACTGATGCAACAATGAAACCCCCGTCATAATTCCTTAATACACATCCCAAACCCGCAGGACCTGGATTTATGTGACACTCACCATCTGTGTTTAAAGTAATGTATGGAGCTGAATGAGGCTTCCAGCAAAGATGGATGAGTTGTATTGGTCTCTTGGATTTAAGAAGTAGTGTCTAGGCATCCTTTGTGCTTCTCCAGAAAATAAAACGAGCTCTGAGTGTGCCTTGAGGTGTCACTCTTTTTTGTTCAAAAAGCATTTCATTTCTACTCTTCCAGTTGTTCCAGCAGATGATTGCGAAGAGTTCCATAACAAAGGGTATATCGCTCTATTGATTTCTCAATAATATTTGAGTCTTTGTTATCCATCTCTGTGGTGTATCATTGAAGGGTGCGTGTGCAATTTGGGGGATTGGGCTGATTCTCCATATATGTCTGAGTGAAAGGGCATTCAAGAAATAGGTGTTGTGAGGTATCTGGGTGGCTTTTACAGAAAATGCAGTCTGGGTTAAAGTTTAAACCTATATTGAATAGGTTAGAGGATGAGTTTAGAGCATCAAGCGAAAGTTTCCACATGAATACTTTCACTCACGGAGAACATCGGAGTTTCCAAATGATTCTCCACTCAAAGAGAGGGGTGTTGTGGTCGAAGTGTATTGCTTGATACCCCGATTTAATCGTGTATTTCCCATTGATTGATAGAGTCCAAATTATTCTGTCAGGTTTTTCACTATGGGAAAATGGAATGGAGATAATTTGTTTTGCAATTTCTTCCGGCCAGCAGTGGTAGATGATATTTGAGCGTCATTTCCTTGTGGTACTATCAATGAGGTCCAAGACGAAGAGCAGTTTGATGGAGGGATTGGAGTATATTGGAACAGTGATACCTTCATTGCTTAGGATCCATCTCTCGGTGAAAAGGTTGATTGCTGAATCATTTCCTATTTCTCATCCCAATCCTTTAGTGAGGACTGTACGAGACTTTAAGATGTCTCTCTAGAATCTAGAGTCAAGTGGTTTGGGACACACAATCAAGAAATCTTGATTTCGCAAGTATTTTTCCTTGACAATATTGACCCATAGAGACCTGTCGCTTGCAATGACTTCCCAACCTTTTTTGGCTAGGAGGGCTAGATTTGTATGTTGAAGATTTCGGACTCCTAAACCGCCATATAGCTTTGGTTTTTCGATCGTTTCCCAGTTAACCGAGTGAACTTTTTTAGTGTTTACTTCATGTCCCTAGAGAAATGCACGCTGATGTATATCAATGGGGGTGAGTAATCATTTCTGGTAGTTTAAAAACCCCCATCTGATGATTAGGAATTGCGGAGCAAACCGCATTTATGAGTGTCAGTCTACCCACTTGAGAGAGGGTAGATGCCTTCCATAACCTGAGTATGTTTTGCAGTCTCAGAAGTAGCGGGATGAAGGACTTGCTTATTACTTTCTGCTGAGGCAAGTTGGGCTAGATTGAAATTGGCTACTGTCTTTTGATGTCAAAAACTGTGCGAGAGTTTTGCTTGAAGTCTACCGCCGCATGAGGACTGAAGAGCAAATTAGATTTTTCAAAATTGATTTGATGACCTGATGCTTGACAAAGCAACTTCAAACCCCCGACCATTTCATTAACTTCTTTGAGCTCATTATTACCAAAGAGTACAAGATCATCTGCATATAGTAGGTGGTGTATCGAGGGGGCACCACGACCAATAGAGATTCCCTTTATGAGCTTAGACTGTTGGATATGTAGGAGATGGGTGGATAGGACCTCCATGCTTAGAATGAAGAGGTATGGTGAAAGCGGATCACCTTGACGTATACCTCTTTTTGGATTGAAGTAGCCACACGATTTTCCACTGACGATAATAGAGTAGGAGACAGACTGCACACAAAATATCAGCATGTTGCACCAGTGTTCATTGAAACCAAATGAAGAAAGTGCTTTCCTCAGGAAATTCTAGCCAATACAATCATATGCTTTAGATAGATCTATTTTTGCTCCCCATTTTTGTTTGGCTTTTTTGTTCTTGGTGTTGATGTGGTGAAAAAGTTCGTTGGCTATAAGAATGTTGTCATGGATGCACCGAGATGGGATGAAAGCACTTTGGAAAGGTCCTATTATCTTATTCAGTAGTGGACGTAAACGATTCACTATAACTTTTGACAGGATTTTATAGGCCACATTACAAAGGCTAATTCGGCAAAAATGAGTAGGATCTTCAGGATTTTCTGTTTTTGGGATTAGGACGATGTTTGTGTGGTTAGGAGGTTTTGTGAAATGGGCATTGATGTAGAATTGTTGAATGAAGTTTGTGATTTCCCTTCCAATGATATCCCAGTAGGTATGAAAGAACTTTCGTGTAAATCTATCTAGCCATGCGGATTTGTTCACTCCAATCTGAAAAGCTGCTCTTCTGATTTCTTTCTCCTTTGGGATTTTGTTCATGTCGATGTTGTCCAGAGCAGTGATTCTTGGTGTATAGGAGTTGAAAATTTGGCTTGTCGAATCATCATCTGAACTTTCAAAGTTTCTTTGGAAATGTTCCACAAAGACCTTTGAGATGGCTTCTTGATCCTTTTGCCATATGTCATCCTTGTCTTTGACTGTAGTGATACCTTTGGCTTGTCTGTTGATGATGATAGACATGTGGAAAAATTTGGTATTGTCATCCCCTTCTTGGTGCCAGTTGGTATTTGCTCTTTGTGCCCGATGACTTTCTTAACATAATATCAAGTTTGCAAGGAGCTTTGACAATGCTTTTTTCTCTTTGATCAATTGCTCTAGTTCTGGTTGAAGGTGGGAGTTGGTGGATGTCCGCAAGTATCTCTTCAATTTCCTGTATTTTTTTTTTCTGAATTTCCAAAAACAATGTTTTTCCACCTAATGAAATTTTGCTGGCAGTAGTTAGATGTTAGGTGGTAGTTAGATGTTAGGTGGAACCTGTGCAGGTTAAACGTTAATCGGGAGCAAGTCGCTCTAAGAGCTTATAGCGATTAATTGGGGATTAATCGGAATTAATCGCCTTAGTTAATCTATAATACATATGTCCCATATAGCAAACTAGAACAAAAGAAAGTAAAAAAAAAAAAAAAACCTACAAACAATCAAGTATAGCTTTTAACCAAAAAAATAAGTATAGCCTCATTTGAATATTGTCTTATGTCTGCATAAGTTAAAGTGTTAACAAAAAATACCAAAATCTAAATTTTGTATAGAAGAATAAGAAAAAAGAAAAGAAGAAGTAGAAAGACTCGCTTGAGCAATGGAGTGCTGGAGTGGTGGAGGGTTTTTTTTGTGGTTTTTCACTTCTTTTTACGGTTTTGATTGTGTTTTCCAATTTTCCTCAGTGAGCGAAACGTTTTCAATATTGATTCGTGGGTTTTTTCTGTTTTGGGCTTTTTTGCGGGAGAAATAGGCTCTGCTCAGGCCTCTAATTTTTTTTTTATCGGATCGGTCCAATGGTGCATAACACTTATGCCGTTATGCGGCGATTAATAGGCGCCTAAACTGGCCAGGGTGGAACAATGCTTTTTCCACCTAATGAAATTTCAAAATAGTTAGATGTTGTGGTAGATAAAAAACTTTGCCAGAAAAGATGCCAATAGAATTTCAACCGAGAAAATGCCAATGAAATTAGAAGACTTTCCTGTTTAAACTTTAAACTAATTATTATTATTATTAACCCATGTTTTTAAACACTATAAAACCAATATAAACTTATTAGGGTTTTACTGTCTCTCCGCCTTCACTTGTTCACACACTCTAGTAGTAAACATGGCAGAAGAAATCACAGAGGAAATTACACTAGTAGAGGAAGAAACATCAGAAGCCCAGAAAAGGGCAAGAGAAGAAGTGGAAGAAGAAGAAGTGAATGGAAAAGAAGGAGAGAATGATGCAAAGAAACAAAAGGTTGAAGAAGAAGGAGAGAAGGAAGTAAGTTTGGGGCCAAAGAAGTTTGCGTCATCAGTTGAGATGTTTAATTACTTTTTCAAGTTTGTTCATTATTGGCCAATGAACTTTGACATCAACAAGGTACCATCTTTTTCATTTTATTTGGAAATGGTTTTATTAGTATGAAATTCTTATATGTTAAGTTTATATGAATTAGAAAGTTTAAAAATGTAGGCATACCATGATTGTCAGTAATCTGATGGACTTTGTATCGATAATTTAGAATTTGGGTTTGTTTCTGGAATTTTACTTCCAAATACTTTCACTGCAAATAACTCTTGGCTAAAATGCTTGACGTTGACATAAAAAAAAAAAAAATGATTAACTTTTGATGCTTTGCATTGGAAATATCTTTGTAGTTGAAACTGGGCGTTTCGATTGTAACTTGCATGCTACATCATTGTTTTTAGTTTCCTTTCTGAGAGGAACTCAGTGTCCTCCATTAGTTGCGACCTTTGTTACATGTTTGGCATTGGAGCTTCCTTATAGAGCAAAGCGGCATTGAAAATATATTATAGTCATTGATTTTCATATAGCATTTAGAATGCTGTACTTATGGCTACTTTTTGAAGAAAATAAAAAATTTGACGTCACTGGATTATAAATAGAGATAGATATCATGACAAGATTTCTATAATTAGGAGTCCTTTATCCAGTCATGCTAGTTTGTTGTTACCATTCTGAATTAAGATATTGTTATATATCTTTGGTATGTCTCAATTTTACTGTTATTTTCTGCAGTATGAGCACATGATTTTACTGGACTTGCTGAGGAAAGGGCACCCAGAGCCAGACAAGAAGATTGGTGCAGGAATCAGCGCCTTCCAAATTCGTGTCCATCCAATGTGGAAAAGTAGGTGCTTCTTCGTCATCAGGGAAGATGAAACTGTGGATGACTTCAGCTTCAGGAAGTGTATTGATTGCATACTGCCATTACCTGAAGAAATGAGAGTAAATTCAGATGCCAATAAGGCTCTGGGAGGCCCTGGGGGAAGAGGAGGCGGCCATGGAGGAAGAGGTGGCGGTGGAAGAAGAGGTGGACGTGGACGTGGACGAGGAAGAGGCTCTAGAAACTAATTAGAATCTCAGTGGAGCGTGAGTCATTGATTTACTCTGAACTTGAAAGGAAGCTAGACGTTAGATCATTTTGAGTGGAATTTTTGTTTTTGTCAAATGTCTTCCAAAGTTAAAGTTATATATTATTCGTACGTTTAGACATTTTAATTGTGGTTGTTCTTTTCAGTTTTGTTCCAAGTATCCAACCTCTGCGAATGGAAGTTTTTATTTTTAAATTTTTTACTGTTTCAGAATTTTGCAATTTGTATTTTTGAGTGTTGATAAACTCCAGGATGTGGGAGCAGTGATAGTGCTATGAAACAGCACACAGTGCCTCTCATTGTTTATTTAATTTTCTTTCTGTGGATGCCGTGATTCGTTTGGGTATTTGTATCACCTTTACACTTGCCTTGCTTGAGAATCTCACCAATGTCGAGTTCATCCCCCTCTGATCGATCAATATTGTGGAAATTTTGGAAAGTAAGCTTTAGTAGGTTTAACTTTTGTTTTTGATGATATACATTTCTTATACTTTCGTCATTGTCGTAGCTACTTATTATTCATATATGTATTTCCATAATTTTTAAAAGGTAATTTAGATAGGAAGAGGATAAAGATGCTATGAAACAAGATTGTTTTCAACATGGACAATAGTCAAAGCATTTTATGAATATTCAGCTGTAGAGTGAGATTCATATTCCAGAAGGAAAAGCAACATAAATTATGTGGGAGACAGTAGGTTCTCTTTTGAAGTTCCTTTTCTTTCTGCTTTCTAGAGCACAAGATGGGTATCCAGTCACCTACCTCACTATCAAGTATCTACCTCCACGAACCACTGAAGCCACGCAGAAAGCATTACTGAATATGGAATTTCATATTTAAGAAAGGCCTCCTCAAACATGGTTGGCATAAAAATATGGAGACCCAAAAGGTTGAAAAAATAGAGAGCCAACAACACCAGCAACTAGAGGTACACAAGGGTACCACTTTTCTCAGGACTTGTGTAAATGGTCTAAATGCTTTGTCAGGTAATTGTCTCTGAACACTTGCCAGTTTTGGTGAGGTGGTGCCTTGAGGATACAATAGATAGGAGAGCAGGAAATAAATGTTATTTTATGGTTCAAATTAACTATAAGAGGGAAGCATTTTCATTTTTTGTAACTAACAGCTTACTTGTTCGTATGAAATGGATCGTTATTTTTGAACTGAACAGGACATGGTCTTGGTCTGGTGTTACACTTACCTTGGTCGTTATGGTTGTACTCCATGCTTCTTGCGATCATCTGCACGTCCTTCCGTCCCGAGTATAATATCCATGGTCTTACCACTTAAGCCAAATGAAAAACTCTCTCAGAATAATTAATGACAGAATCAAATTGTTCATTTAATTCCAATTCATGTTACTACCTTCATTTTGAAACATTAAAATAGTGTGTGTTATTATTTCCTTAAAACCTTCATTTTGAATACTACCTTCATTTTATTCCCTCTTAAATATGTGTTAACACAATATGATCATAAGTTCCTAACCGAGTGTTCTCGAGGAATAAATAATAATATTAAAACATTAAACTAATTGTTCAGTTAAGCATAGGATAGTCTTAGTAACAGAGCTAGGTACTAAAAGCTCAGATCATTTTCCTTCTTTTGTCCTCAGGAGTTGGAATATTATCTATTCCATATGCGCTTTCTGAAGGAGGGTGGTTAAGCTTGATATTTCTATTAGTCACCGCGATCGTCCTCTGCTACACAGGACTACTTTTACGACGATGTATGGATGCTCACTCACAAATCAGAACCTATCCTGACATAGGCGAGCTCGCTTTTGGCTACAAAGGAAGAGTTTTAGTAGCCCTTTTCATGTACCTCGAGTTGTACCTGGTTGCAGTTGAGTTTTTGATATTGGAAGGCGATAACTTAAATAAACTATTTCCGAACATGGGTTTTAAGGTAGGAGGGATGAAGATTGGGGGAAAACAAGGATTTACTGTACTTGCCAGTGTTATAATACTGCCTACTACATGGTTGAGGAATTTGGGCCTGTTTGCCTATGTTTCTGCTGGTGGTGTCTTGGCTTCTGCTATTGTTGTGGCATCAGTGTTTTGGGCTGGTGCAGTGGATGGTGTTGGATTTCATGAAAGAGGAAGACTTGTAAATTGGAGTGGAATGCCCACTGCTATTAGCTTGTATGCCTTTTGTTACTGTGGCCATGCAGTATTCCCCACATTATGCACTTCCATGAAAGAGAGAAGTAAGTTCTCTAAGGTAAGATTATAAAACCTCTTCACGAATTTGTCATTAAAATTTTGGGTATCTCATATTTCATTTGTTTGACGAAAAAACAACTAAAAAGGTATCAACTTTACACTTTTTGACAATATGGAAACCAAACTTTTTTTCATGACAGTTTGGTTCAATTTGGGGACCAACTGTTTGATTTTTGTAATGTTGGAACTTTCTTTAAATTTCTCACACGCCGTTTTTTGCCATGTCAGCATGTCTTTTATTTTTCGAAAAAAAAAAAAAAATAATAATACAAATTAGAAACGGTATATGAGAATTTTGACGGAAGTTCTTACATTGCAAAAATCAAACAGTTTGGCTCCCAAATTGTTAGGAAAAAAAATTTGGTCCCCATATTGTCAAAACGTGCAAAGTTTGATACTCTTAATTTTTAGTCGTTTTTTGTTTGTTTGATATAGAAGTACTTGCTCGTTTAATTACAGGTATTGCTGGTCTGCTTCGTTCTTTGCACGTTTAACTACGGATCAATGGCAGTTCTAGGCTACTTAATGTATGGAGAAGGTTTGAAGTCTCAAGTGACATTGAATCTTCCAGTGGGGAAATTTAGCTCAAATATTGCAATTTACACCACATTAATCAATCCCTTCACGAAGTATGCGATAATGATCACTCCAATTGCTGCGGCATTAGAGGATTGGTTTCCCTTCCGTAACAATAGATCAATTAGCATCCTCATTAGAACTGTACTAGTCATCAGCACAGTTGTCATGGCACTAGTTGTACCATTTTTTGGCTACCTAATGGCCTTAATAGGTGCATTCTTGAGTATCACAGTTTCAGTGTTGCTACCATGTGTATGCTACCTCAAAATTTCAAAGGACCTTTGTAGCCTAGGGTTCGAATTAGCAGTTATTGTGAGCATATTGGTGACTGGGTCACTGGTTGCAATCTCGGGCACTTACTCTTCTGTGAGACAGATTATAAATCACTTATGACTAAGGGTATCTGTCTACTACCTCCATGTGTAAATGAAAGTAAATAAATTTCAAATGTACATTGCCTATTTGATTGGTTCACAGCAAAAGATGCAAGTGCTACATAAAGGATCTCGCTATAATATTACTTTGGCGCAGGGATTCACTAAGAAGATGTAGGCGTCTAGGTGAAGTAGCAGCAACATATTAATTGCCACTATGCTAGAATCAAATACCAAGGAATTCGTTCTGTTGGGCATCACTTTATCTTCTTAGTTCTTCAATTTTAAAGTTTTTGTTATGACTAGAACTCGTCAAAGGCTGTACTCTACTAAAAAAGATATTTCAATTGGAAACCTGCAGTATTATTTCTGGTGAATGAAACAAGGTCTATTTATTCAAAATCTGAAAGGTAAAAAGATCTTTCTATACTGCTGCAAGTATTCATATTTACAAAGTATGTCAAGTCTGTATACCATCCTGCTATTTACACTGATGGCTTATAAACGAAATGAAGATATAGTGAAGACTCCACATTGAAGATCAGCTTATAGATATTGGAGACAATGCAAGCATGAGCAAATTACAATACGGAACATATTAATTGTTTCCCAGTGATCCATAACGACAAATGACAAATTACAGCTGTAAGAGAGAGAGATTGCATGCCTGGTATTGCTGCTACTTTTTTTGTTTTGCTGCAGTGCTGCTACTCGAACAATAGAGCAAATAACGTCCTAGTGAAGTATCTGTGTGCAATCTCAGTTAACATTAAAATTCAATTTAACATTTCCAGTCCCAGTATATTCTGAATAAAGACCACCTTCATCACTATGGGTTCCCTCTTTCAATATAAGTATTTGAATCTAAATAGTTTTAGTTGAGTTCTATTTCGATCTGCAGCGGTCGTCAGTCTCATGCAGCCCAAAAAGATTATACAAATAAAAAGGACAATTTAAAAAAGGATCACTATTACCACTCTCCTGACCTGTGCAAGATCAAGAATTTCACAAGGTACAAATGAAACAAATCAGATCACAGTGAATAGTCTTCATGTGCAAGTTCAATCCATCTAGCGACTCATAGATCATTCCTTCACAATCAACTTGGTTATCAACCCCGGAAAAGAACTTATGGACTAAACCACCCACCTCAACACAACTCTCTCCCGCCATCTTCTTCAACCCTCTATCTTTCATCTCCCTCCGCACAATTGCTGCTTCCTCCCAGGAGCCAACCTCAGCGTACATGTTAGCAACCATCACAAGATTTCCACCCCTTTTAGGTTCCAACTCAAGCAACCTTTTCCTCACCTTCAACAGAACCCCAGTATTGTTATTAACATCATGGATGTTGCATGCACTTAGCAGTGTTCTCCATACAACTGGATCTGGCTCAATAGGCATGTCTACAATAAAACTATAAGCTTCTTCCAATCTGCCCGAACGACTTAGGATATCCACCATGGCACCATAATGCATCATTATAGGCTTGA
Source organism: Coptis chinensis (assembly GCF_015680905.1). NCBI lineage: Eukaryota > Viridiplantae > Streptophyta > Magnoliopsida > Ranunculales > Ranunculaceae > Coptis > Coptis chinensis. The sequence continues at coordinate 16,321,193 of NC_141456.1, read as the reverse complement.
TACCGTGAATATGTATCATGTCATGAAACACCCTATACCCCTCGTCCACTATTTGGGCATGACTACATGCACACAGAACTCCAAGAAAAGTGACATGGTTTGGCTTAATCCCAAAAAAATTCATATCCGCGAAAAGTTTTAGCGCTTCCTTAGCCGACCCATGTTGGGCTAATCCCAAAATCATTGCACTCCAAGTCCATACATTCCTCTCAACCATTCTGTTAAAAACCAACCTAGCATAATGTAATTCCCCACTCTTAGCATACATGTCGACAAGAGCAGTACCTAATTTACAATTCATGACCAACCCTTTTTCTATAACTTGAGAATGAATCCATCTTCCCAAACTTAGATTCCCAAGTTCAGCACAAGCCGAAAGCACAATCACCAACGTCGTCTCATCCGGCTCAAGCCTACATTTTCTCATTTCCGCAAAAACCTCAACACACTCATCTAAAACCGAATTCTCCACACAAGCAGTCATAACCCCATTCCACGACACAACAGTTCTCCAAGACATGGAAACAAACACTCTCCTCGCATCGCGCAACTCTCCACAAGAAGCATAAAAACTTATCATGGTATTACCAACATAAACATTTGAATCAACTCCATTTTTCATAACCACAACTTGTATTTGTTTCCCTATTTTCAACGCCGAAAGTGTAGCACACGCCTTGAATAAAAACGGGTAAGTATGTTCATTACCTATAACTCCTCTTCTTTTCATTTCAAGAAAAACTAGTATAGCTTCTTTTGGTGTTGGGGTTCCAGAATACCCTCTAATAACATGATTCCATGATGGGGTTATAGGATCAAGTGAATAAAAAAGAAGCGATCGCGCGTAAGTTAAACTCTTAAAAGGCGATAATGAGCAAATACGGAGAACTTCGCTGACGAGAAATGCGTCTGCGTAAAGTCCGTAAGTGAGGATTTGAGCGTGTATTTGGTTTAAATGTTTTATGGAAGAACAAGTGTTGAGAAGAGAGAGACATTTTTTTTTTGTGGAGAAGAGATTTGAATTGCAGTTTTTTGGAGGGAATGGAAAAATAGCCGTTGGCTTGGTGAGTCTTCGAGCCATGTGCCATCCAGTTTGATTAAAAAGAAGATTTAATTATAAACTAATTCGGATTTGCGGGTTTTGGTCGAGATTTATTTGATTTCTTCCCTTTCTCTTGAACCTATAATAATAATTGAGATTGTTTTGTTTACACTCTCACAATGCATGGGACAAAATTCATTTCCCTCATGGATTTTCTCCAATTGACTACGTCAATATTTATTTTGCAGTATGAAATTCAGAAATCAAACAGTGAAGAATATTAGAGGGTCTAGGCACTCTAAATAATTAAAATATATATTTTAAAAGTTACTCCACATCAAACTCTCAAGTATACGGTTAAGGAAAAACAAAGTATAATAAGTTGCATTTTTACAGGGCTCAAGAATTCACAGTAATGCCCCACCATCATTTACCTTTATTCCTTGCTCTACGTAACTTCTTCTCGTTTTCCCTCTCTAGTCTATAAATTTTTTTCAATCTAGCTTCACGTTTTAACTGAGTTAACCGCATGCGTCCTTCTACAATTCTACTTTTCTCTTCTTCCACATTGATTGTCACTTGTCTATCATGTTGTAGTTCCACATTTTGGTCTGAAACTAATAATAAGCAAACATCATAATGGAGAAGCAGCCAAAGAGCAACACAAATACTAACAAACAATGGAAAAGTTGGGAAGAAGAAACGAAACCACGGAAAGAGTTGGACAAAATATTGGTAAAACAAAGCTATGCTGCTTCTTTATTTTGCATGTTACTTGACCATATGCCAATGTTTGCGGAGCTCACCTTCACAAACTTCATTCATGGCTGAATGCCGGGAGATTTGAATGATTTCAGTCTGTACCAGGTCTTCTGCTGCTCCTGTGCTCACATCTCGACCATGAGGCTTTTCCTCAAATCTGCTTTGTTCCATGGGCTCGATACTGGTGAACTGTGGATGCACTTTCTTTGAAGCCCTTTCCTCAAATTTTTGTGCTCTTCTTTGTTGTGAATCACCCCGACTTTGCTCCTTCTCCAGATAAGACATATACAATGACCATTGCTGCTCGGTGATATTCTGGGCATTCATGACATGCCACAGCCACCACTGATGAGCCTCATGCATCTGCCTCATTTGTACATTAGCCATCCATCGGAACTTTGGCAAAGATAACGTTCCCGTTCACAAGTCTCAAAGATTCGCCGTTGGCGTGCAATAGAATGACGATCTTCGGTGCCTCGGGCAACCGAATGATGATGGTGATTGTCTTTGTCGCCGATTATTAAATGGTGCATGCACATGTACGTATTGTGAACTACACTTACGTTCTCTTGATTTGGAAATTCCATTTGCCCTTTCGAACTTGTCTCCTTTTGTGCGCTTTTAACTTGTCTCTGTTGATCGCATTATACTATTTCACCATATTACCTGTAAGGTTTTTAAGTTCTTGGGTCATATGCACTGGCTGGTGAACAATTACATTGCTTTCCACAGAATGTTGGTTTAACTCTTCATTATTTACTTTCAGGGACTCAGCCAAGCATGCTTGTATACTTGCTTTTTCTGTTCCTTTGGACCTTTTTGCAACAAAAAATGGATTTGCAACGTTGGATGAAGTACGCCACAATTTAGCAATATAAATTTGGGGGAATTTATAGAACTCTGTTTGAAAAAAATTCATAACTTTTACCCATAATAAGTATAATGTAAACTACCTAAACAATTAATATTTTCTTCGATTACAATCACAAAGAGAACTGATATTTCAAACGAAAGCTATAATTTTATAAAATGAGAGAATCACACTGGACAAAGATTATCTAAGAGCCCACACACATTGATAACAGTTGGCACAGCCCAATATAATACAAGCACATAATTCATGTTACTATAGTACAGAAAATAAGCTGCTGATATATGCATGAGAAATAATCTCAATTTCAACAGAGCAGGGGAAGACAAAGCTGAATGGTGAACAATGGCAGTTTTAAACTCAACACTCCACTGACACTTTACACCAAAAAGATTTATGCAGTGTTTGCCCAACTCGACAATTGCATATTCCCCAAAACAACAAAAAATTTCTAAGATTAACATTCTTATCTAGTTTTTGAAATTTTCTTTCAACGGTGTATTATTGACTAATGGTTTGTTGTTTGTGTTTGTGTTTGTGTGTGTGTGTGTTTTTTGTTTGGGGGGAGGTGTCCTGTGCTATGCGAAAAAGGTCTTTATGAAATCTTGGGATGATGAATGGGAACTCCACCAGCAGTAAGCTGGCGCATAAATTTGATGGAATGTCATTCCAACATTCAATAATGATTTTGTAGTGGGAATTTCCAGCGGGAGAAAGGCAGATACTCCCAGAATGCATGTATATAACTTAGTCACAATGCACTCTGCAGTCCATTAATTCATGCCGAGCAGGGCCTAATTCTGCATAAATATAAAGGGTAGATGTCCAACAGTATGAAAGACACATACATGTCATATGTGAATATAGTACCTTCAGTATCTCGGTGGCCCGAAACTCCTTGAAGTTGTTCAGCGTACACATTTTTACTGTTATCGCTATCTGGTAGCAAAGGTAGATTAGACAGAAAGCTGATTACTGTTAGTAGTAAAGCAAGGTTTGATCCACTTGACAGTCAACAGTGGCACACAATTACTTATTAATTACACGTTATCTGTAATTAGTTAATTACCATCAAGGCTTTAACAAACCTTCAATGCTTATAAGATTTTTGTGCTGATGTGCATGGCTGACATGTGTCTCTTCTACTCTTTGATGATTTTCTAACCGAGCTTGGTGCCGGATCTGGGTCAAACGGGTTCTCCCTAGCACACAGAAGTCCTTTTCTATTTTCACATTGTCATTCTCTTCTTTTTCTCCTAGTGATTCCTCCCTAAGACTCTGACCTGGGAAAAGTATAACAAAGAATGAGCTCAGGCGTCATTGGTAAATGGTAATAGATGATATTCATAGTCTAGACTGTGAGATAGTGTTAGATATTGAGATTGAAGGTGAAACTAACCAGCAAAACAGAGTTGGTCAACTAAAACTAACTACGAAATTTGGGGTTACAAGTTGACCTAGGGCGTTCCTTTATAAGCGATTGTAGTTACCTTCAGATTGCAACAATTCAGCTGAGTTTGCAAGTATCAAAAGATGCCCGAATTCACTCCCATCTTTTATGAGTTCCTTACCTACCAGCTTTGGGTGATTTACACGTGCGTTTTCTTCTAAATTTCTATTCTTATGTCTACATCTGATCTGAGGCTGGTCAAGCGCTTCAATGCCTTTGTTACGCTGTGGCCAAATAGAAGCACGCAGTTTTCGTGAAGCAGCTTGTTGAATTTTCTTATGTAGATCTTCCTGCACATCAGACATATGAAAAAACTGCCTCTGCGCAGCTTCATGCATCTTTGCTGTCTGTTTATCGGACATTATGAAGATTTTTAGCACGGTGACACTTCCCTTATGTTTCCGCTTTCCAATAGTCATCTTCCAGTCCCAATTTGATCACTCACATCTGAAGATGAAAAGAAATATTCTGGTATTTGCCTCACTTTGTGTTCATTATGGTAAAACAGAGAAGACAAATGACTAACTTTTTTCCTATATTATAGATTCATTTGTATGATATTATAAATATCTTCAAAAGTATATAGCCTCATGCATTTTGGACAGATGCAAATGTAGATACGATAATCACCAATAAAAATGACCCACCCCAAGGAAAGCTCATTTAACACTTGCTAAATTTTCTACTTATTCAAATCATATCAAATTCTCATAGTTGGCTTATTTCTTCCAAACTACCCTAGAACAATATTGACACAAATTCAAAGACTAATACTCTCCATGATCAATAGAAATTAATTATGAGGCAACATAAATTTTTAGCTCACAACAGGTACGAGATATGGGGGCATGAACTAGCCCTAGGTGCTGGAACCGGCCCATAGTCCGTAGGTCAGACACCCATGCCCGTTTCGCCTGAAACAACCCACTTCACAATCTAAAGAACTCGGTAATTACTAAGTACCCAACTTCCCATAGGCATACTACGCTAAATACTCTAACGCTAGTGTCATCCTTCTCTCATTTAAATATTAAGCCTGTCTATGATGAAACAATAAATAAATAAAAGAACACAACTAAAGAAAATAAAATGTAGTGAGCTTATTCGAAGAAGATGATGATAATGATGTGGCGTACACAAGAAAAGAATGCGTCGTAAAGATACAATCGACAAAAAAACACACCAAGTATATACACATTGTCATTATAACATTTTAATCTTATCCTTGACAACATAGAAAAACAACAGATTCTAAAATGAAAACTAAGACAGCATACAAGAGTCAGCAATGCAAAGTATATAAAAAGAAAGAAAAAAAGTGGAGCAAAAGTTTTTATAGAATGAAGAGAAAAATAAGAATAATAAATTGAATGCTGATAAAAAGATCACCACCAATGAGGGAAAGAGGATACATACAGCAGAGGTGATGTGATGCTTTCACGTAAAACCTGAAAGCAGAGAAAGAGTGTAGACTGTAAAGCCCTCAAAACTCAAAACAACTCTTTCTTTTTTATTAGGAAGCCAAGTGCTACGCCGTTGTACACGTGTCTTTTTTTCTGAGTTCAGATTATTTTTTTGGATTATCTAATCTAAAGTCTATTTTTACAGGGTGATGTTAGACACACCCATAAAAATAATCTAAAGTCTATTTTTACAGGGGTGATCTTGGACACACCCATAAAAATATTCCCATACCCCATTACTAATTAAGTTTTTGCCATACCCCAATAACTACTTCAATCCATTTAATATCTCCCAAATTAATTTGGCGTATTTACAATAGGGGTAAATAAAGAAAAAAAACAAAAAAATTTATTCTAAAAGGAAACAATAAATAAAAAAATGTGAAAGTAATACTCTAGAAAGATGACCTTAAAACATCTTGTGCTGCACTATAATAGAACTTCTAATAAAGGTAAAAGAATGCCCAAAAAACAAATTGTCTTTTTCCCTTTCAATAAATTGCTTCAATTTTGATTTTTTTTTTTTATTGCAATTACTTCTTCTTTATAATTGTAGAAGGTTTAAAAGAGTTTAGTAGAAATATATCCAATTGAAAATTTCTCAAGCAAAAAATGAGAAAGGAAAAAAATGGATTAATGGCTGATAAGTGAAGGAGGAGGAAGACTTATTTGTTTTCCCAAATTCTACAATTTTACCCTTTCTAATTCCTTTTGGCAAGGGCCAAAAAAGTGAAAAAAAAAAAAAAAAAAGTGTGCAAAGGGTTTGTGTTTGCTAGAAGGATAAACACTTGATTATATATACTTAATAAAAAAAAAGATAATTTAGGAACGGTGTCTTAAATAATTTTATTTATTTATTTTAAAATTGGAGTACATAAGTGTTTTTATGAGTGTGTCCAAAATCACCTTTTTTATATGTATTTTTCCTAGATATCGAGAATTCTTTTTGTCCTTTTGGATTTATAGGGTCCCATTTTTTTATGGGCTCAACATATTAACCCAACCAAAGGTGGTAAGGGACTGGGCTTGGACTATATTTTTTTACTTTCCATTTTAATTGCTTTTCTTATTTTGCAAACTACAATTTGTAATCACCTTAAAAATTAGTCTACCAATCAGAAATACGCCACAAAACACTACTAAACTGCTTAATGCATTTAATAAAATGAAATCTCCAACATATAGGTTGCGTAAAAGTGAATTTCAGTATATACATTTTAACACAACTTTGTAAATTTGAGTTTTCCTTCACGGAAAAGAACTATATGTATACAATGGATGGTGAAAATCACTATAAATAGTTAGTTTGTGTAAAATCCTAAATGACTACCTTAAATGTGTAGTTTGATCTAAAAGAAAGAAAAATGAAACTTTAAGAAATGATAATATCGATCATGAGATAAACAGGAACAGATCAAATTGATTGAGTACTGCGAATCGTAAAATTCACAAAAGTTTTGAACTTCTGGACACATTCAAAATCCATAAAAGAATTTCAGTCTTTAGGCTAGTGAACTTTTGAGAATTTTGAAGTTCCAGTTCTAAACCAGGGGACCAGCCAATTACTTCATACAGCGTGAAGTGTAGACCAACTACAACCAGTAGTGTGGTTCACTAGGACTAGTAACAATTTCCAAGATCTCCGATCCCTTTCTAGAGGAAATGATGATGATCGGATAGGGGCAACTAGGTGGTTATGTAAATTGTGGCTAGCATGCATATTATGCTGCTATACTTTGGCAACAGAGCATAATTCAATTGGATCCATTATCCACTTCAAACAAATTTAAATTCATCTGATTGGATCAATTATATATATCCACTTAAACCAGATGCATTTCATATATCTTTGTAGATTTTCAGAAGAAACAAAATCCCTGTTGGTAGAACGTACACTTTCTATTTTAACTCACCACTCAGGCACTCACCAATTAATTGATGAACCTGAATTTGGTAATGGTCGCAAGTACATAAAATACCAATAATTTCATGTATCATGCACAAAATATCTACATCATAAGTATTCTAAATTAAAAATGATCATGGACACTTCACTTGAGATTAAACGGTAGGTGATAGTATTAATTGAAATTAATCACAATAAATAGTGTAAAATCATGATGAAATTAGCTGTTTCAAGTAAACACTAATCAATTTTACAAGAAAAAGAGTAAATACAATCAATTCATTCTCTCACCATCGTTAAAAACACACAATTAGTACTCCCTCTAATCATCTTGTAACTCTCACACACATATCAACTAATGCATGGCCGGTTATATCCATGCGACGGCGCACTATCTTCAAGTACATAATGGATTCATTTCTTTGCATTTAATGCACTTAGCTTCTTCCTCCTCTAAATTTGGATTCTCTCCAACTTCCCCTTTTTGCACAGCTTGCAGAAAACTTACTCCAAAATATCACAAGTATTTACTCTATCTGATCTTCAACCTACAACACAAAACATGGACAACCATCATTCACTTCAAAACATTTCTCAAATCGAAACTTTGAAGTTTGAAGAAGAACCTTTTTTCTTATCTAACAAAATTCATCCACTTGATTTCAGGTAAATATATGAGTTATTTTTTTTTATCTTATGATCACTTGCGTAATGCGTATGTGTGTGTGTGTGTGTTTTTCAGTGAAGAACCTTATGTGGTACTACATACAAAATGTATTAACATTCTTTTTCTTCATTGAATTATTTGAAGTACTGGGCACTCTGGTTTCGATTGGTGCCCATTGGATTTTCCCATACCTGAGAGTGTGCTTGATGCTATACCTTTGATGGAGAACTTGCCATATGACCCTTTTTGTCAATCTTTGGATATCATAACTACATGCCAAGGTAATTATCTATGAAACTATATTTCCATATTGTTCTTTTTTCTGCTTAGAAGTAGTGGTTAAAAGTGTCCAGCTCCTTAAATTGAGTTATCACATTTCTAGTAGGGGGTTTTTGCAATGGTTGGGGAGAAGGTTTTGAAGGTTTTGAAGAAGTGGGTGTTGATAACGAGTTTGAGACAGATAAGCAAATCGTGTTGTATAATAATGGAGAGATGAGTTTCAGTGTTGAAGAAGATATGAAAGAGAAGAAAGTGTATAGGTGCAAAGAAGGGAAGAGTACTACTACAACTGGTAGTTCCAGTGAGCTCACGCGATCGACTATATCGCGCTACTTCTACATGCCAATAACACAAGCAGCTAAGGAATTGAATGTGGGATTGACACTTCTAAAGAAGAGATGTAGGGAGCTTGGCATATCTAGATGGCCGCATAGGAAGTTGATGAGTTTACAAACGCTAATCAAGAATGTCCAAGTAAGCACTTCTCAGTTCTCACACCTCATTTTCAATTTTATCCTTTTCATAATTTTTCTACAAGGAACACAGTCCTAGTTCTACTCCTGGTACGTGCAGTTAGATATCTTCATATTTTAATATTGCTAACTTCAAATTAAAATTAAAACAATTTTTTAAAGTGTTTTAATCGGGTAGTTTTTCGATTTTCTTATTTACTAACTTCAAATTAAAACAATAATATCATTGGCAAAGGATGTGATGCAAATAAACTGATCAATCAATAATGCTAGAATAGTATTTTTGAAGATAAAATGTGAAAGGTAAAAAAAAATTATTTACATTATTGGTTTGACTGAGTCTACAAGTGTCTAAAGTATGTTGAACTTGTGTGAATCTTAAAAAATCGAAATTATGTTTCTACTATATAGGCAAACAACACCTAAACTTTTCTAACTTGAAGTTGATATTGCCTATTTCCTTTTACTTGATTTAGAAGCATATTGATATTTCAATATGAGGAAATATTTTTGGACGTTCTTATTACTCATTAGCAATATGTATGTTGGTCAGATCACGTCCTCGGTTTATATAAAAAAAATGTTCTCTTTTTCGCATAATTGCTTTAGTCTCACTAATAATAGAATGTTTGAACTGAATGTAAATATCGAATTGGTTTAATTTTGTAGGAAATGGTAGTAGACGGAGAAGAAGATAGCGATATGAAGTTAAGAGACGCCATCGAGTTATTAGAGCAGCAAAAGAAATTAATTGAGGAGATGCCAGAAGTTGAACTAGAGGAGAAAACAAAGAAGCTTAGACAAGCTTGTTTCAAAGCAAATTACAAAAAAAGAAGACTTGTGGGGATGTTGGAGTGGCCAGAGTCTTCATCACCATGCAGCAATGGAAGTTTTGAAAGTATGGAAGCTTCAGCATCTGCAAGTACCCAAAGGGCTAAGAATGGAGATAGCACAGTTTTAAAGTTTTCTAGTGCTACTACAAATTCGAGTTCAACTCTATTGCTTCTTTCTAAGGTGTGTTCAATTTGAGTTTGGTGATGTGATTGAACATCTTGTTGATCAATGAGGATATAAGTAGGTAATTATATTAGTCATTGGTCTCATGCGTGAACGGTGAATCCTAATCCAGTATTTCGATTTTCTGCAAACCTGCATTCTTCCTGTACACAGTAATAATTTCGCCTAGAAACTTGGTTTGATTAGGAACAGCCGAACATGTATAGTATCTCTCAAAAGAATCCCTACTCGAGGAAAAGACAAAATAACAACAAATTTACCATTGGCGAACATACAGCGGCAGCTGCCAAAGTGTCGCCTCCCAAACCCCCTGCCAATTATAGCCCACTACCTGGTAGAACTGTTTTATGGAGAAAAGGGAGGCGTGTAAGCGTGTTCATTGCAGATTTGCAGTTAGCCGGTAACGTTTCTCCATCTGTCTCTCTCTACATATTCTATCAAACAACAACATAATGATTGGAAAAAAAATAAAAAATTGACTTGGTGCCCAAGCCCAAATGCCAAACTACATGAGAATATGTACTAGCCACCTGATGAAATTAGCCCAGGTCACCTGTGCAGAACTTTATCTTAGGTGATCCTGTGTGCCTTGAGTGGAGCTCAAATTTTCTCGAATATTGTTTAAGTTGGCTCGTGGATTTGAATTGTTCATAATGTTATAATCAAGTGAACGTATGAACGTTTAGAGTTGGCTTTTTTTGTTTGAGATGGCATAAAATGTGTCTTGGCTGTTATCTGTGTGCCCCATTAATAGTCTTTTTCTCTTCTCCCTATTTCATCTTCTTTCTCTCATCTCATCCCTTGCTACGCTCACGCCCCACTGCTATGCAAACTTGATTTTACTTATTATATTGTGTATAAACTCGACCTAGAACAGAATCTAGAGATAAGGGAGCATAAAATAGATATACGAATGCAAAGACAATCTAACGAAATAGAATAGTTTAATGGGTTTGAAACGCTTGGAAACAATAACAGCGCTAATAAAATCATGTTCAGCCAAGAAACATTTCCTTCAAATCCACGCCCAACTAATCAGCACAACACTTTCACAAAACCCCTTCATCTCAAACGCATTCCTAACTTCCATTTCCTTCTCCCCCTTACGCGACTTAAACTATTCGCGTAATTTTTTCGCGCAAATAAAAACACCCACTTGTTCACATTACAATACAATGATAAGATCCTATTCATTAAGTGATTCACCTATACAAGGGTTTAATTTATATAACCAAATGCGCGAACGAGGTATTAGGCCAAACCCGTTGTCTTCGTCTTTTGTTTTGAAGTCGTGTACTAGGATTAGTTCATTAGTTTGTGGTATACAGATACATGGTAGGATTTTGAGAGATGGGCATTGTTCAGATTGCATGTTACTTACTACTTTGATGGGTTTTTATGCTAATTGTGAGTGTGGGACCGAGGCGAGGAAAGTGTTTGATGAGATGTCTGTGAAAGATACTGTTTCTTGGAATGTCTTGATTTCTTGTTATGCACGTAATGGGAGGAGTAGGGATGCGTTGAGTTTATTCGATTTTATGCAGAGTTATGGGTATGGGTGTAAACCGGATGATGTTACTTGTTTGTTGGTTCTACAGGCTTGTGCTCATTTGGGGGCATTGGAGTTTGGGGAGCGGATTCATTGTTATGTTGATGAACATGGTTATGGTGGTGAGTTTAAGCTTCAAAATTCACTTATTGCTATGTATTCGAGATGTGGGTGTGTGGATAAGGCATTTGAGGTGTTTCAAGGGATGTTTGAGAGGAATGTGGTTACTTGGACTGCGATGATTTCTGGGTTGGCGATGAATGGGCATGGTAGAGATGCTATTGAAGCTTTTAGAGAAATGCGGAGAATGGGTGTCTTGCCTGATGAGCAAACTTTCACTGGGGTTCTTTCGGCATGTAGCCATAGTGGATTGGTTGATCAAGGTTTAATGTTCTTTGAAAGTATGACGACGGAATATGGATTATTTCCGAATGTTCATCATTATGGATGTATGGTTGATCTTTTGGGTCGTGCGGGTATGCTTAGTAAGGCTTACCAGCTTATAACTTCGATGAGGGTCAAACCAGATGCAACAATATGGCGGACTTTACTTGGAGCTTGCAGAATTCATAAGAACATTGAACTAGGAGAAAGTGTTGTTGAGCATTTGATTGAGCTAAAGGCCCAAGAAGCTGGGGATTATGTTTTGCTTTTGAACATTTATGCTTCGGTTGGTAACTGGGAGAAGGTGGCAGATGTAAGGAGGTTGATGAAAGAAAAAGGAATCCAAACCAAACCGGGTTGCAGTACAGTTGAATTGCATGGTGAAGTTCATGAATTTGTTGTGGACGATGATTCACATCCACGGATGAAGGAAATTTATGTGATGTTGGATGAGATTGAGAGGCAACTGAAGATTGCAGGTTATGTTGCTGAAATATCATCTGAACTGCATAATTTAGGCACAGAAGAAAAGGGGAATGTTCTCTCTTATCACAGTGAGAAGTTGGCCATTGCTTTTGGAGTTCTTGCAACTCCTCCTGGCACAACAATAAGGGTGGCCAAGAACCTTCGCATCTGTATTGACTGTCACAATTTTGCGAAGATTCTGTCCTCAGTTTACAATAGGGAGCTAGTCATTAGAGATCGTAGCCGCTTCCACCATTTCCGGGAAGGTTATTGCTCTTGTAATGATTATTGGTAAGCATAAGCAGGAAGCCCAACCCAATTTCGGGAGAAAACACAGAGCAGAGCATCTGGGTGGTGAGCAGCTTCGCCATGGGGCAAGTAGAACCATTGAGTGGAAGACAATGGTTGACATCATGTGCTATAAGGTGGTCTGGGCTCCTGTTGGTTGTTGAATCAAGCCCTTCTTGAATGGGGTATAGAAGATCCATGGATGGAAAAATCACATTTTAAGATGGATTGGAGGAATCTTCATTTACAACAAAGGCAGTGGCTCTCAGTTATGTTAAGAGCTCCCGATTCCAGGACTAGATGGATGTAATGTCTGATCCTGAGAAAAACATTAAGAAAGTCTAGAGTTCCAAAAATGAGTGCTTTCACGTATGTCTAGCTAACATTCATGCTCTGTACTTGTGTACGATTGTAATATGTATCTATCAAATTCAGGACTACATTTATCAGTAAAATCAATTATCAGTTGATGAGTGAGACTTACAATTGAGTTCATTTGAAGTTACTGAGCAACTGTCAGTAAACTCCTACCTGTCGTGTGTCTCGGGTAGGACTGAGCAACACCACAGGCTTATCTTCTAGAAATATGAGTTTTTTCTTGTGCTGTCTTGCCCTGTAGTCATTTTCTTGTCTCTTGTTCCAGCTTTCGGTGTTTTATCACATTGTAATTTATATTTTTAAGCCTTGCCGCATGATTACTTTACTGCATTATGTTACTTGTAGTTCCAGTGGGTTTGGTCCCGTAATTTAGAATTATGTAATTAATTTTTGTTGGTCAAATCTTTTCTGCTTAAATATTTCAAGTAAAACATCATTTTTCAGTGAAATAATAGCTGAGGATCCTATGTTCTTGGATGAAATTTAAGCAACTTCATATAACCAATTTGATGGTGCAGATAAATTACTTGTCTCAAAGGTAGAGTGGTCGAGTGGGAGGTGATTTGTGCTGTGAACCTGACATTTTGGGATTAGGCGTATAAGATGATGGCGGGATCTTCTGGATTTGTTTCTCTGATTATACACAACAAACACCTTTATTTACTTACTCATAAGACTGAATACAGGAGTTCAAGAAGCTGATGTGATTTTAGGCAATGTAATCGCTGAGCAAAGTGCGAAATGGCATGTTCCAATTGCTTGCTATGTCTCCGAGATTGGTTATGGTGGATGTTCCTTCAACATGGTATTGTACATTTGTTCCTTCAGTTTACGTTATTTTCATTTCGCACCTCCTCTTATGTGTTAAGAACTTAAGATCCAAGAATTAATAGAACATTTTTATATCAGAATTTTAGGTCTCGCCACTGAACCAGCGTTCAGATGGTGTTAAAATGGGACAGTACTTCTGCCGCCCAAACCAGGATCTGATAACTCCTAACATAAGAAAATTTTGTCTGTTTAACTGATGGTACTTAAGCAGTTACACAGTTATATTTGTGGTATTTCCAACATTAAGCTTCGATATAGTAATCCTTTTTAGGGTTGAGGATAAAGAAAATGGAGACACTAAAAGTGTTAAAGAGCATCTCTAGGTGGTGGTAGTATCACCTCCAAATTTGAAGAAATTGGACGCAAATATCAGTCGCAAATTTAGAATAGGGTCTACCATGCGATATTGATACTGTTGCGCGACAATGAAAATAACAACCTTTGATTCTCCATCGCTTTATTTATTATTTTGTCTTGCAAACTTTTTGGGTATCCCTTCATCCCTTGCATATCTCCCACTTCTGAGTAGAATTCTTCTCCCGGGTGCGTGGATTTGAGTACAATAATCGATGCAATAATATTGCATTATCAAGTCAGTTATTAAAAACACTACAATCAATAATGGATTTGAAAAATGGGGTGTAAATGGAAAAGAAGTTGGAGTAAAGAAGCGTTTCAAATGTGATTCTCTCTATCTTTTCCATTCACAATAATTTGTAACCTTAATAAACAAAAACTTTCAAAGTTAGAACAAGTGAACTGCTAATGTAGGCTGGAAGGTTAAAGAATTTATCCGTTGTACAAGTTTAATACTTTTCTAATGAAAGGCCAAATCATTAGTGGCCTAGCTTTCTGCCTTTCTTGCAGGTAAGTTGGATTATTTACTGAATTAATACTTACAGCTAAGCTCTATTAATTTCCAAAGATCAATCAATGCCCGATATCTAACTCTTGTTAATTGTTATGAATGAATTGTGTGTTCAGTTAACTCCTTGAACGCTTGATATGAAGCCGGTCGAGGAGTAAATACATGATAGTGACTGAGATATAACTGAAGGTGTGAAAGTACAAGCCTGATTTTGATTTGAAAGACCATATGTGATGAACCATTGAATCAGCGTGTTCTCTACATGCTTCAGCAAAAAAAAATCGTGTTCTTTACATGCATCCAATTATTGAGTTCACATTTCACGTACCTAAATGGGACAAAAATTCGCAAGTTTGGGACCATGGCGAGTGGCGACATATCCCTTGTCGGTATGAGTCCAATCTTGATGAATTTGAAATTTTGACAGCACAGTGTGGACTGTGGAATTGAATTCAATTTTGCTTGGAAATGAGCCTGCAGGCCATATACCATACGATAGCGATGCTAGTCAGTATTGGAAAATTCTAACCGACATTTTTCTTAACAATTTATTTTCGTCTATAATAATTGGCTTGTAACTGCGTACAATTTTCTCTAGGCCATAATTGGGCAATGGCACTAGGAACAGTCTTTGAGTCTAGAACATTCAAAAATGCTCAAATTAAGTAAATTTGATCAGTAGGTTGAATTCACCATTAATGACAAGATTCGGAATATGATTAGCCTAAAATATGGCATTTATAGTTTGAGGGAAATATCAAAAATATGATTTGCAACAATTGCAAGGAAGGAAAGACCGAAATATTTAGATGATTCAATAATATAATCAGAATCAAATGAAAACCATTTCCTAAATTTTGTGTACATGCGATTTTAATCATAAGAAATTCCATATAAGCCAACCATCAGGTATGAACTATATAAGTTGTAGATCCTTAAAGTTTCATTTTTGGAATCCTCTGTTCGATCTTTAAGGAAAGGACAAGCAAAAACGTGAAGATAACTTATAAAATTTGATGAGTCTAATGGAATTATGGAGATATGGAAGTATGGAACAAATGTCAACCAACCAAGCAACCTTGTATGGTTTAATATCGTACGTTATGGTATTACCATATCGAATATGCCTATCAAGATATCCGTTATTTCTTCCTATAAATATAGGTGTTAGAACTCAAAACTTTGGAACTTAAAAATCACAGTGCAATACATCACCGAACTCCAACCCTTCATAGGAAACCTTAGAAACGACTAGTTTAACCATGAAGTCAAGTGTTTTAGTTCTTCTACACATATTTCTAACACAGCTTCTTGTGTCCGTCTGTGTTTCCCAAGATTTTGATTTCTTCTACTTTGTTCAACAGGTAAGTTGAGAGTAGAACTCATGGATTCTTTAAACTTCAAAGTCTTCATTTATTTTTTAACAAATTAAAAGGTTTATTTGTTCTTGTAGTGGCCTGGAGCTTATTGTGATACAAAGAGAAGTTGTTGCTATCCAAGTACAGGAAAACCTGATGCAGATTTTAGTATTCATGGACTCTGGCCAAATTACAAGGGCGGTTCTTATCCATCAAACTGCGATCCTGATAGTCCATTTGATGAATCTGAGGTAATTGATTAAGCTCATTGTTTCCAATCACTATATATGAATTATATCGATATATTGCAGGAACTGGAATTTGGTTTTATTTCTTTAGTTAGTTAAAGTACATACAAGACGGGGAATAACGTATACCAGTGGAAACAAAATAATGGTCCCTTCACTCCCTTCAGTTTCTTCCCTACCCGTTGGACTCTGATATCTGCCCAATGCTTTTCCGTTTCTTCTTTAAGATGTTCTTGTTTTGAAATCTTTGAAATGTAATTAGCATTAGACTGAAGATTGGTTTTACTATGCTAGATAGAAGATTAACGAAGTGGACAAAAAATGCCACATTGTAGAGTCGTTATAAAATAAAGTATGGCACGCAATGATACCCGTTATGGGATGAAATCTATACATCATTCATTTACTGGTTTATGACCTTGATTTTTGGGATTGACAAGGCGACAAGCCATATATCAATACATACCTAAAACGGTCTTTTGCCTTCCATGAGAATACGTCGAGACTTTTAAGCACCTAATATCTTTCACGCCAAAATGCATCCCTATCTTGTTGAGTGTACAACAAAACCACTCAACTTAATTCCTTTTCTGCCTTTCATCTGCACATTTTATAGCACCTTTCGTACACCTTTTCAACTCGTTTTTGTTATGTTAAAGTTGTTGCACATTCAGATTAGTGTATAACAAGAAGTCTAATGGGTCATACATGCACAGTAGCACCCTATAAAATGGTGCAAATTTCTTTTTAAATTTTCAAACAAGAAATTGATATAATTTGTATGCAATTAAATAATTAATGGTGTTCATGCAGATTTCTGACTTGAAAAGTGAAATGCAATCGGAATGGCCTACTCTTGCATGCCCCAGCGGTGATGGTATGAAATTTTGGGCACATGAGTGGGAAAAACATGGGACCTGCTCGGAATCTGTTCTTAACCAACACGGTTACTTTGAAACTGCTCTTCAGTTAAAGGAAAAAGTAAACCTCCTCAACGCTCTTAAGAGTGCAGGTAAATAATATGGTTATATGGATTAATATCCAGCAGTTACATTAATATCCAAACCAGTGAACCATAAAATCCATAACCCAGAAGCACCCAGCAGACAATGGTATAGAGGTATGCACCTAGATTTGTAACTGTTTATTTGTGGTGCTTTTGTAGGAATTCAACCGGATGGGCAGTTCTACAGCTTAAGCAGCATATCAAATGCAATAAGTAAGGCAACTGGATTTACACCTGGTATAGAGTGCAACATAGATGAGTCAGGCAATAGCCAACTGTACCAGATTTACATTTGCGTTGATACTTCTGGCGCCAACCTTATCAAGTGTCCAGTACTTCCCAGGGGAAGATGCTCTTCGCGGATCGAATTCCCTGAGTTTTAGGAAAATCAAGAAAGTTTACATTTGAATTTTTAGTCTATCAATTGGATTGTTCCGAGTGTTGTTATGTTCCTATACCTAGTTAACATTTCTGCTGGTGAAGTGCTAATAAAATTGGATCTGACCTTCAGTTAAATTCTCCAGTCTTTGATATCTATTCATCAAAAACTGATTATCCACATCAAACAAAACCAAGGCTCTGCTTATTTTGCCCGAGATAAAATAAAATTTTGCAGTTTTACATACAATTGATACGTTATTCTAGAGCTCTGGGCATTTTGGCGGAGCTCTAGATGGCACTAACCAAATCTGATACAAAGAAAGTAAGAGACTGTATATATGACGCGAGGAATTGTGATAAACCTAATTATGTGTACCCTTCATTTATGCAGTTTTAAATAGCAAATAGGCCCCAAGCTTTTTATATAAAATAGGCGCCGCCCCAATTTTGTTTTGAATTGGCCGCAAAGTTTGGATCGTCTTTTAATCTTATTTCATAGATTTCTTGATGGTACGAAGAAACACCACATCTCAAATTGGTAAACTCTTGCCTAGTTACCAAGGCACCAAGCACAACCGTCGTTCAAAAAATTTATTCCCTGAGCCGTTATTTTAAGGATACTATTCCATAAAAAAAACAATGGCTACTGTTTTCGTTGAATTAAAATGGTGAAACATTTTAAGCATGCATCCACAATGGAAAATAAAATCTCTTATGCTTACAAGCAAACTAGCAACCTGTGGTATCAGAATCACTACTGTCTACTGCCCATCCAAGATTCTCAGTCGATGCAGAGCTGCACATGAGAACCAAGCAAACTTCCTATGCTACAAAACTGAGACAATCAATCGATGGCGGATGCAAGATTTTTTTGAACTTCTTCTTATTCTTTCACTAAAACCCATTAGGTCATTACTGCTAGTCTATTATTTGACTCTTCACTGCTCAAACCGATGCTGGGGCAGCCTGCTTCTGCGCAAATGCCACACCCTTCTCAATGCTTGACTTAAGCTCTGGCTTGAGAGCTTCCAGAGCCTTTGCCTCATATTCAGTCAACCCTTGGACATCTGAAGATATCACTGCTTCCACCCCATTTTTACCGAGCTTAATCCTAGATGCAAAGAATGGCAGCTCAGTAAGCTCTGACTGGACGAATGAGCACTCATAGACATCCGTATCTCCATCCAGAGCACGGAGAGATGATTCGACAAATCTAGCAGCTGCATATGCCATAGAAAGTGTCGCAGAACCCTCACCTGCCTTTGCTTCTACAACTTCTGTCCCAGCGTTTTGGATCCTCACTGTTAGCTCTTCAATTTCTTGACCTGTAAAGTTTGCAGCTGGTCTTGTCTTCGACAACAAAGGTAGAATAGTAATTCCAGCATGTCCTCCCACAACTGGGACATCTACATCAATGAGCCGCAGGTTCTTTTTCTGTGCAACAAAAGTGTTTGCCCTAACAACATCTAGAGTTGTAACACCAAATAGCTTCTTTGGATTGTAGACACCCTTTTGCTTGAGTATTTCCGCAGCAATTGGTACTGTGGAGTTGACTGGGTTGCTGATGATGTGGATAAAAGCATCCGGACAGTTGTCCGCAACAGCCTCAACCAGGGTCTTCACAATGTTGGCATTGATGTTGAAAAGGTCATCACGGGTCATGCCTGGTTTTCTTGGAACACCTGCTGGTATGACAACCACGTCTACACCTTTCAAACAGTTGCTCAATTCAGACGGGCCTGTAAATTCCAGGACTTCAGAGGGAGTGTTGCAGTGGCTAAGATCAGTGGCAACTCCCTTTACGTTCGCAACATCATAAAGATGCAGGGCTGAAACAAGTGGGGACATTTTGATCAAAAGGGCAAGAGGTTGTCCAATCCCACCAGCAGCTCCGAGAACAGCAACTTTGAAAGTTGAAGCCCGAGGTTGGAGACGGTTCTCAAAATTCTGGGCTTGCTTTTCAGCTCTTGGGGCAAATGAGGCTCGAAGTGCAGCGGTGCTTTCCTTGCCAAAGAAAGAAGTTTCAGATTCACATCTTACCGATGATTCTGCCTTGAGACCACTGAAACTCTTAAGAGAGTTTCCAGAGTTGAATCTCACACCAAAGGACTTTGCTTTTGATCCTTGAGTGCCACTATAAGCAACAGAAGCAATTGAAAAAGTAGCTGCTGCTGCTGCCATCTTTCTATCTTATAATTTGAACGTAAAAGACTGCAGGAAACAAAACTTAAATTACTGCCACGCTTACACACTTAGAATACATCAACCAGACAATGAAATTTACAACATCCAATTGAGTATAATATATAAACTTAATCTATCTTCTAGCTCCTTAGTTTTGGTCCACACTCCTTAGCCTTGTAAGGAAATGGATCGGATCTCTAATAACAGATTTTTTTTTAAAAAAAATGAGTTGAAACAAATAATAGTTTCATTATTATTATATAGATAGATAGAGTTATAAACAGCTTACAACTCTAAATCACAATCTGAATGTAATAAGTGAGTAGAGGAAATTTACCTTAAAATTGGAAAAAGTGAGGCGGGTCTGTTTGGCGGAAGGTTTTAAGAGAGAGAGAAATGTGTTCGTTTTCTCCGTCCTTTTTTTTTATATTTTGGTTGGGTTCGGGGTTGGTGAGAAAGTCGTTTAGAATATGCTTCTTTAGTCTTTAAAGAATCTCGTTTAGATCTAACGGTTTGGGTTTTTTTATTATCAAGTTGACGGCTTTGATGTAATCGACCGTATGTGTAATAACTTTACAGTTCAGGGTGTATACGTATTTGTTTTGGTTCGTTTTAATTGTGGGTGAGATTTTAATCTTGTCGGTTTGAGAAAGAAAATTAAGTTCCAATCTAAAAATATTTCCTAATTTGTAAAAATGAGGATTGCGGAATCAGATTTCATTGCTCAGAAAGAACTCAATATACAGTCTGTTAAGTCTGAATCAAGCTAGGAATACAGATTCGGGTGCTTTCTGGTTTAAATTCGTACGCGATCTAACTACATGTGTGTTTTTCCAATTGGTGGCTGTAACTTTACTCATTTTCCTATGAGAGAGGCTTATAGTTGCTAATGCAACCCTGCTTAGTGCAAGTTTTGCATGCCTTGAGAGTCTGCAACAATCAAATTATGTTGATGAAACCGTGAAAATGCAGCACCTCCTCCTGCTCCTGATGTAATGTTACTTAGTTACTCTCATGTTTGAGTGTTTTTATGCACTTCTTTGATGTGGAAATATATAGAAAGTTCAATAATGATCAATAAAATCATCAAAATCATCAAAAACTTTGAAAATATATCATCTTCTTTTTTCTTATTTATGATCCATTTGCATAGACGGGTAGATATATTAATTTTATTAATGTTAACCACTTGCGCAGTGTTGGGCCCATATACATACCGTTTTATAAACGTGAGGAACTGGAGAACAATGAGGATGCTGTATTGCTGCTTGACATAATTCTTGTGGTAAGTTAGAAGAATCCCATTGAAGTTGACCGCGCCAAGATATTTTATGACATACATTTACGACATCCTCCTCAAACTCAGACTGATAATCACTTGGGGTTAACACACCATTGTCGAGGAAAATCGGATGCTTCTCAAATAATGCGGAAAATATTGACGAACACAGTGACCTTGAATCATGGCATCGGCCTAAAAAATTGGCATATATGTATAGTACTCCTATACAGATCACTCACTACTCCCTCCCACACTCCTATATGATACAAAATTACAGATCGCTCATTTGGTATAATACCTATATCAAGTATCTAACTGTCGAAACCTAACCAAGCCTATCTACCAGTACAAAACCCTGCATCTATCACTATTGAACTCCCCAACTACTCAACCCTATGTCTTCTTACAACTTGTTAGCTGCAACAACATTACTTTAATATCTTCTTTACCGAAAAATCCTCGTAAGATCCTCCATATGGCTCTCAAGCGGTCATCATTCACCACAGCATACAGCTCTCTTTTGTTCTTGAAGCTTTTGCCACAGGCAGAGCATCTCTCTAGGGCCTTGGTAGTGAGCAATGATGTAACCATCTTTGCAACCCTCATTGTGGATCTTCTCCTCTTTTTCGTATCTTACATCCAATCCACTTTTCTTCATTTCTGCAATCCAGATGCCCATTGCCACATCCTCCAGCTTAAACATCTGTAGATGTCAAGCGTTTCATTTTCATATCCACATATTTGCATTTCAAGTACTTAATGGGGGAAGTGGGGAACCACATGTAATTCAAAACATTAAGAAAAGGAGGCAAATGTTAACCTTACCTTCAAAATCCCATGTTTGTACTTTTCATAAACCATCTTTGCTATGTCACGTGACACAACGTAGCCAGGACCATGTGCCCAAGGGGGGTAAGTTTCTTCGGGATATTCCTTCAGGAACAAATATAAAGACAGAGATGTTAAGACCAGGAGACCAGCTAATATAGAACACAAGTACATAACATAAAGACACAAAAACATAATTAGGACACAGGTGACACAGGTGATTACTCCATATGTTGAATAACCATGTATATCCAATAATCTTCCATGTTAATCAAAGTAGGATCCACCTGATATTTTCAAAATCAGATTCTATTTTCAGATGTTTCACCAGTTTGTAATACCTTCTTTAAGTTGCAATTTTGTAGAAAAAATTTATAGTCAATCAGTTATTATTTGCAATGCTGTGGTCCAGTAAATGAGAGTATGATCTACGAAACTTGAGCTCTAAATAGGATCTTAAATTTCTGCTAAAGTCCGCCAGGTTGGGATTCTAAATCCAAAATATTGAAATGGACATGCAACTCAATTTCGGTCTGATGAAACAAAACAGATCTTAAAAGGATTGAGTCAAACATCATGATGGAAAGAGTTACCTCTGAGCTGATATACCATTTGCTATCAGGATTTCGATGAGGTCGGGAGTCTGAATTGATGAGACCATACAGTAACCCACGGGCCACATTGATCCTATTTAAAGAAAGAAGCACCTCGTCGACACGCACAAATGCATCATCATCAGTCTTCATGACATACTTTGCTGAAACAACCTGTGTCTGTTGATGCAAATAGAAAACCTAATTAATTTGGGAAATGATGAAAGAAGTCAACCACCTATTAGAATTCTCCCTTACAATTTGCAAATCCTTGAAAAAAGACATTTTAAGATCTAATATAATGCGTCACATAAGATCTATTTTTCTGATGCTTATCCATATCAAAATACTTTGGATTGCTTATTGAAGTAGATTTTCATATCCAGTTCATCTTTCATAAATTAATATAAGCAGCAGATCAACATCACTTGATTTAGTGCACACTACTTGTGCTCAAATTCGCTGCTTTGCACTTGGACGTTAATGATGTATGACAATCAAAAGCTCATTGTGTTCCATTACTTCTTCAATAGTTCAATTTATTTAAATGGTTCCTATCTTAGATAAACTTTGGTAAGCGGTAAGCTATGGTGAAGCTTTAATACACCACTAGGTGCCTAAATTGAGGGAGTAATATTTTCCATGGGACGCTCCAGGCTATGCATACGAAACACTCAAGCACGATAAGTATAAGATACCATCACATGGTGAAAACATTACTCGTAAGTCTAACAACAATCTGGTTTTTGGAATAGTTTGTGACCATATCTACTCCAGCATACAAAGAAAGATGGACAAGAATGTACCCCAAAGATGCAGATGGCTACAGTCTTCCAAGTGATGAGGCCATAATAATCAACAAAAGGCATCAACTGAGTATCTCCATATGTCTGAGCCTCATTCCATAGTTCCTTATTTACCACCTGGTTTTTATGCTGCCATGAAAAACATAAATCAGAGACTGTCTTAATACAAGTATTAAAAGATGGTGTCTAATTTATTGCAAAAAGGATGATTTTGGGCATTACGCCCAAACTTTAATGATTTTAGATAATGGCCCACACACAACTCATTTTATTAAGACAATCACACAAGAGATTGTACTTTCCCTCTCCTTTCTCAAAAGTAAGTTCAATCATTTTTCTTCACCACTCGGGAATAGTTCTAATCAAATTAAGAAGAATACAAATTTGGAAAAGTTCCAATCCATCCCTTATGTAGGATACTAGAAGGTTTAGAAAGAGCAGAGCTATGTGAAAATAATCCTCATAGGATGTTCATAATGACCTGACAACCCACAGTAACATATTCGATCGATCACAGACAACTTCTCAATATAAGATATAATCAAATACATCGGGAGATCAAAACCCATTAGTTGTCATCGTCATTGGTAAGAGTTTTTAAGAAACAATCTAGAAAGTAATTAGAAAAAACAATGACATGGATGTGAGTGGAGATGTTTAAGACAAGATGCTTCATTTCCCCAGAGTGTCATAAATGGCTATAACTTGACAGGTGAAGTAAGATAAGTAAAGAGTAAACAGGAAACAATCTAGAAAGTAAATATATAAAATAATGACATGGATGTGAGTGGAGATGTTTAAGACAAGATGCTTCCTTGACATGGTAATTTTTTTTTTCTCAGCATATAATACAGAAAAACATATACTCTCAATTCTCCAGAGTGTCGTAAACAGCTATAACTTGGCAGCTGAAGTAAGATAAGTAAAGAGTAAATAGGTGGACACCTTTAGTCCCAGGACACTAGCAGCCACAACAAAATTTTGACTAGTAGCATGATGGTTCATGCAATGCTAATAAGGAATATCTAAGTTACCATATGTACAAGCCCTGCATTATCCAGTAATAAAGTACGCTTACATAATCTCTCTCTCTGCGAAATACTAAAAGTTGAGATATACTAACTTCAAAGTCTATTATCGTTCCCAGCAAAGATATGTATCCGTGTATCAGACATGGATTTTTGTGAAAATCTAGAGTTTCGATGTTAAATAAGTGCTTACCAAACCAACAAAGAAACGCACTGCAACAGCTCCTGATCGCACAGAAGAATACTGCATCCATGTTCTTCGAAGAGCCATACGACGCTTGAAATTGTTAGCTGTAGAGAAGACACCAATGAAGAGATCCAATGGTTTGTGTAAGAGTAGAGGGGCTGCTCTGAGTGATTCTAGATCAACAATATGCTCTAGATCCTCCGATGTGGGTAAGCCACCAGCAAGGACAGATATTAACTTCAGATCTCCAGAAATCCTCACTTCACTAACAAGCCATGGCTCCAAAGTCTAGAGACAAAAACAGCCAGAACATACTATTAAGTTCAAACGAATCAAAGTAGTTTACTAAGATTCCACGGTCACTGAGATGAAAAGAAATAGTGATTACTTCACGGTAAGAGAAGGATGTTGTGTGTTTTCCATCGACTGTCACTTGGATACCTTCTGCCCCCACTCTAAGTGTGGTAACAGCCAAGTACCCTTGCTTGAAAGGAAAGTATCTAGTTGGTTTAGATCCTTCATGTGCTGCTAAAGAGCCTCCAGAACCACTGTATATTCTTGCCAGAAATCTACTGTCATTTCTACCCACCATCGGATTACATTGATCCAACTCATCCACTGAAACAGAGAGATTACCTTGTGATATCAGATTTCAATGGTATAAAAAAAGCATTGATATATTAACAATTAAATAACCTAAAAATAATAAATAAATAAGGGGACTCTCAATAGATTTAAGAAAAAAACATGGAGCAATGAATATGTATACGTAAAATAACGATCATTTGTAACTGATTAAAGTGGTGTTTCTGCAAAAGTTTATACCTTTCTTATTGGTCTGGGGAGCTGGCATGGGGCAACGCTCCTCGTCACCCCAATCATGAGCTGCAGTCCATGTATTTTGAACTACTACAGGATCCTCAGTTATCTTATCACCTTGAAGACGAACATTATAATGCAAAATAATGGGAGGATCAGGCTCCCCTGGAATAGGTGCACCTGTCAAGTCAATACGAAAATTTCCGAGAAGCCCATTTGGAATTCCTATGATAGTAACAGAAGAACCTTGGATCAGGCCACAAGGAATTTGTAAGTTGTAGCCACCATCACCAAATTCTGTAGCATTCATTTTATTAAGAAAATATGGACACTGTTTCTGACGTGAACTTCCATTTACAGGAGCATGTCTTTGCTCTTCAACTGAGGTCACTAGGCTGTTCCAGGCGACTCCAGCTTCTTTGATAGCCTCTATTGCATTGGGCAAAACCTTAGCATGACCAATTAAGTGTTCTAAATGATTCCATGTCTGCAAAGTTCGATTCTCTTCACTGGAGAAATTCTTTCGAGTAAAGAGGCTGGAAACTAAGATATCCGACGAAAATACTAGAGAGGAGTTATCAGAAATTTGAGTTTCAGGAGTACCGTCATGCACCCATTCAAGAGGATTAGTTGTATTTAGAAATGGAGTTGTTAGTGTAGCTTCCCCAATAGGATCATTCATCAAGCCATACCTAAGAACCAGCAATGCAAACAAGGATGCAACTACTACACCTCCATACCATCTCTTCATTTTCACTTATGTACCTTTTGTACAATTCAGATCCTATATTACCTGGCAAATGATCTAATATCTATTTGATACGATCAATGTTACTCCCAGCACGCAGAACATTCAAAATCGCCGCTTGTAGTTGGATGGATTAACACTAAGCAACTTGAGACGTGGACAATGACTATGAAATTCTGTCTCTGTGAGCATTACTGATCCACTTCCCACAGGTACCCCCAGATGGAGCATTTTGAGTTGGTTCACAGCCTGTGCAAGACTCTCCACCATAGACCGGAAACTTTTGACAAACTCAAGCACAACTCAAAGACATAGATCGCGATGAGAATGGTGATTCTGCTACGGACACTCCTGTTAACAGAAGGCACAACATTTTACCAGTCATTGTCTAAGAAATACATGCATAGAGTTACTAGCTCAAAAAAAAAATTGCTATAACAAGACTTTCTTCCAAGTTAATAAATTTTTTTCTTTCTGGTTATTGCATTTCCATCTCAAAGTCTTACTTTTATTGTTTTTGTTGGTGGACTTATCAAATCCTCACTAGCTCATTAAATATCCAGATAAACAAGAGAAAAGAAAACAGAGTTTAGCCAAATCCATTCATAATCAAAAATAATCATTAGTCAACCAAGTCAAACTTCATTAACTCAAAAACTCAGTTTGCATAATTAAACACTAATCAACTTTTAACTAATCTAATAAACACTAGTACACTAGTAATCACCTCCATAACCAAACACAATTTTCAAGCAGATCACAACACTTGACACACTCAACTCATAAACCAAATGCTGCACTCACAAAGAGAGCTGATGTAAGTAGTGAAACAGATCAAGTAAGTAACAGGTAGCCACAAAAAACATACCTCGCGAGATCTCATAAACAAACAAGAGAAAATGAAGAGAGAGAGAGGGAGAGAGAATGTTTTTTGGGGTTGTGGAATTTTTATTATTATTTTTTAAAAAAACAGATTGTGGTATGTTTGAACTTGAAGTCTACGCCAGATACAAAGGCGGTTGGAATTTCTTCTTCCTTCCTTCCTTCCTTCCTTCCCCACTTTATACTCTTTTTTCTAGTCATCCAACATCAGTCAATATTACTGTGCTCGATTACTATTTTGCCACTACAATTTCTTCTTTTGCCGGCTGAGGACAAACTTGTCACTTTTGCTTTCGATAAATAAAACGAAAAGTATAGAGGACTGCTGTTAGTGGGAAAGTTACTGTTTTAGGCTCCTTTTATTCTGACTTGTAGAGTGGGGCGTCATCCAGTTTATTAGTTTATCCAAAATCGAATTCAAGAAATTTCTATAGAGTTTTACTTTTCCTATAATTATTACACAGTTTTACCGGAAATTATCAAAATTTTCAATTTCAAGCTTTGGCTAATTAGTTAAATGGTGTCTACGCTGGTTTGGACCGGGGCATCACAAAAATCCAACTTTAAATTAGTAGTAATTTCACAATTATTTTTAAAATAGAGGACATTGTGATAAGTAAGAAAAGAAACGTCTAAATTTCACTATACAGATGGACGGTTTTACCCTCTTTCAATTAATGCCCTTTTAACTATGGTCATAATAATTAAAAACTATATAGAAATATAATTGGAAAATGCCACTGTTTACCAAACATTTCTCTTTAAGGTAGTTAGATTTTGGAAAACTCTCAGCGTTGTTCATAAAAATGGTAACAGTTTTGGATATTCTGAACTTTGCTATTTTGCCCCAACAAACTTTACTTTTATTCTTTTTTGTATATCCAGGTTTTTACCATTATTGCTGGCCAATGCCGGTAAAGGAGAAATTTGTCAATTTGTTTTCTTTGAACAATTATCAGTTTAGACCCAAAAATGTAACATGCTGCTGGCTGCTAGTGAGTAGTAGGTGAAAATTACTATTTGGGACATTGTATTTTGACTTAACGACGATGAACAACGCGTGGTTCGTCAATGTCAATGAAGAAACATTTAATTATTGGTGTTGTTAAAGAAAGAAGTGGATCCACGTAATGGAAATTGTTTCATGTTAATGGACTGTTTATGGGAACGGTTGAGATTTGTTTTTGCTAAAGACGCTAAATACTCGCCACGTTTTATGGTTTCTAGTGGTCCATTTACCTACCTTGTTACTTTTTTCAGACCTTATCAACTTTTGATCCCATATATGTTTCTATCATGAGGATGCTTCCTCATGAAACAAATGTGAGGCCGTGAGGGTGTGTAATGTTCATTGCATGATGGTTCATTCCAAGGCCCAAAATATCGATATCGATGAATATATCGGTGTACTAAAAACCGATATATATCGGATATATCGGATATTTCGGATATATCCATTTTTTTGGTAACCAGTCCAAACTATTTAAAATATCAGAAATATCGGATATATCGGAAATATAATATCGGAAATATCAAATATATATCGGAAATATATTGGAAATATCGGATTTATATTTTAAAATGGTCAAAAAGTCAACCGATATATATCGATTATATCGGAAATATCGATTATATCGGCGATATAAAGTTTCATATCGGAAATTCCGATATATATCGAAAAAAAAGAGTTCTATATTCGGTGGATATATGTCGAAAATATCGATGTCGGTGTACCAAAATACCGATATATATATCGGATATATCGGCGATATTTTGGTCCATGGTTCATTCATCTTTTTTTTTTTTTTTAAAAGTTAAAGAAGTTAGATTTTGAACTGCCACATGCCATACTGTTGTACCGGAGTGTATTCAATTTGTTAATAAAAAGTTTACAGAAGTTGATTGATTTAATTTCTGAGATTTATGTTTGTTGTGAATGCAGTTAACTATGTGTGCTCAGCGATTTCGGAAAAGGTCGCATCGATATGCGGTAAAGCATGGATCAAAATATCACCGATATATCTGATATATCAGTATTTTGGTACATCGATATCGATATTTTTATATATATCTACCGAATATAGAACTTTTTTTTCCGATATATAACGAATTTTTAATATAAAACTTTATATCGCCGATATAATCGATATATTTGATATTTACGATATATATCGGTTGATTTTTTGACAATTTTTAATATAAATCTGATATTTACAATATATTTCTGATATATTTCCAATATTTCCGATATTATATTTCTGATATATCCGATATTTTAAATATTTTAAATATTTTAAATAGTTTGGACTGGTCACCAAAAAAATATATATATCCGATATATATCAGTTTTTGGGTACATCAATATATTCATCGCTATCAATATTTTGGACCTTGTTGTAAAGGAACTCAAAACTTAAATGGAATGGTAGAGCCCGTAGAGGTAGAGATTCTTTAATAAAAATTTAAAACTATACCGAGCCTGACTATTTATGATTCATACAAGTTCAGAATTTCAAAAATTTCGGAATTCCGATGAATTCAAAAACCGAAATTTATTAAATTTCAACCCCTATTATATTCAGAATTTCAGATGATTTCCGAAATTTAGATATTTTAACTCTATATTTGAAATTTTGGTTTTTTGAAAAACCGGAATATCAAGTGGAATTCCGAAGTTTCGTTCGGAATCACGAACTATGGTCTCAACTGCCATCACTCATTCTGAACGAAAAATATTTAGATCGTTATGAAGTTTTGTGTGTGGATAATAAGATCGATATATCATATATGCCACACATTTGTAATTATGGTCTAATGGTTAGATACTTAAATGCGAGCATGAGATGACTGGGAGTCTGGGACTAGTAAGTTCAGCTTTTCTTGTGAGTTTAGATAGAATCCCCATAAAAATACCACTAGATCGAGCATCAGTAATTCGTTCCACTCCTTTTATTTAAATACTCAAAGCGCGATTGCTCTAGTGAGTAAGCGTATACGGTATACCTTAGGTAAGTAAGCGGCGTAAAGCCGTATGATCAAGAGTTGGAACTTGGAACTAGTAGGAATTTTAGTTTGCGTGATGCAAGTATTTTTGACCTGTTTATCATAATTCCTAACTCAACATCTATATTTTCTTCTTCTTCTTTTTCTTATCTAACAAAATAGGGAGGAGTGGGAGGACAGATTCCACGTCATAAGGTGAGACGTAGTTGACACACCCCCTAACCATAGCCACTCAAAACTCATGGAGGGTGAATTAAAAAGTTTTTATGGGATGAGTTAAACAATTTTTCTCACCTCACCCACCCCCGGACAAAAAAGTCAATATTGGACAAAGGTTTTTTATGGTCAATATTTTATTTTATGAACTACGGAACCATGAGCTGAATGGGCTCAATTAAAAAAAATTGTAAATAGTTTGGGGTAGGCATCCAAAAATCATGTTTCAAAAATGTAGGGCTTATAAACTATTGGGCCTCCAAAATTTAACATGATGTGCTGACAATTTAATTATATACCTAAATGAATTGATGTTATTGGGCTTATGGATAATAGGCAATATGGGCGGCCTTACGTAATAGAGGACGAGTTGTTTCTATGCCGAAGATGCACATACATACACCTTGGCCGTGAGGTTGAAAATTTTTGATAAGTTGTTTGAATGAACTCAATGAAGCATGCGGCGATGAACTATGTTAATGTTAAAGTGTTGCAACTTGTTGTTTCGCGCCGCAAGACACGTTTGTTTTTAAGACGATACCGCCTTGAAAGCCCGTCGAAGGCACAACGAGTTAATGCGGGTAAGAATAGATATTGGCGGATTAAAAGCGTTGAGGTCTCATGGGTTGTAGGCACGGGTTGTAGGCATATCGGGCAATTGGGCTTTTTTGGTTTTGAAAAGCGACAAGTTGTTTCGTCGAAGATGCACATACACCTTGCGCCAAAGGCGTTTTAACGAAGTTGTTTCGCGTCGGGCGACCGATAAGATCGCGTTGTTTCGCATGCGAAGACACTGGGACTAGTAAGCGCTTTTCTTGTGAGTTTAGATAGCATCGCATACCACTGCACATCGTAAGGCACAACGAGTTGTGAGGGATATACCTTAGGTAAGTAAGCGGCACGCGTTGAGGTCTTGGAACTAGTAGGGTCGTAGGTGACCCGCATACCCTAGTTCTCAAACAAATATAGTATATCAAAATCTGTTACTTCACACCCAAATTAGGTTTGGACTATAAGTCAAACTCAAAATCTGTTTTTTGGGAAGATGCACATACACTTTTAGGACAAAAAGCGGATTTAATTGTTTCGAATATTTTCGCGGCGCTGGCCGGGTAAAAAAAAATTGGCCCAAACCAAAGGCTATAACGGCGATGTTGTTCGTCGTCCAAATTTAACAGACGCGCAGATTTGGGACCCAATTGATGTTATTGAAGGCACAATGAATTGTCGGGATAGTGCGGCAGGCGCGTTGAGGTCTCACGAGTCGTAGGCACAGACATACCCTAGTTCTATACAATCATCAACGTACTGAACAAAAGCTGGCTGCGGCTGCATTTACGTTTCGATCATCGGATAATGTTGCTTTGAATCTGATTCTTTAATTCGTGGATCTCAATTTGTTTTACAACATAACACCTTAACACATCAGCTTGATAAAAAAAGGTGAACATATATTTTTTGTAACTTTTACTTTTCTCCAAATTGACGTCTGCTGTGAGTGTCTACGTCCCAAGACGACGTAGACCCATCGCTTACACGTGAAAAGAAAAAGTCTGCCTGCTATTACTAATGGACCAACTCTCTATCATGACTAAATCATCTTCGATACAATTGATTTGTAGACCAATCTCGGTGATTTGAATCTCTTTGAACCTGGTTGATTGATTAAAAATGCCTTATTGAGTGAAAATGGTTCTCTATCCCTTTAAAATCATCAGTGTTAAAAGTGGCTGATATTTACGAAAATCGGATAATGTTGATAAAAAATTAAAAAAAACACCTTAAATTTAAAAAGGTCAACATATTTTTGTAACTTCTATCTCTATTTTGACGTCTTATTTCGACTTTTTTTAGACCCATTTATCGAAAAGAAATTTTACTTTTAAATTTTATTTTAAAACTTTATCGATCATCTTTAAATTTATTTTTATCGACTTTTAACACTACTTTTAAAGGGATAGGTTGATTGGATTAAAATTTCTTATTAGTAAAAACTCAAAATAAATACCATACATATTTTTTTATAATACACCTTGGATTTTTCTTCTTAGTCTTTTTCCAATTTGAAACTATCAATAATGGCTTTCAGGTAACTAGCGCATAAATGTGCAATATTTCAGTTCGCTATTCGCAGTACTTTGATAGACGGATACTTACACCATAGAAGTTCACAAGCCATAGGGTCATTACTCATATGGTTAGTGGACTGTGGAGCATGTTCGGATGAATGTTGCAATAGCAGACTTTCACTTTCCCATTAGTCAGGGGAACACTCACTTTTTAAAATAAAGTCCGGCCGAAACAAAAAAAATATGCCACTTGCTTTATTTGCTAAACGTGCCAATAATTCATTATGGCCAAATGTTTCTCTATTCCTAAAATTCACAATCCCTTCTATTTGCGTGTTGTCCATTTTGTTGTTTTGGTTCAATGAAAATTTTCAACTCATTTCAATTGCTTACAAGTTACAAGTCATGGACGACAGATTAAGGGTCTATACTTCGAGTTATCTGACAAATTCAAGCTATTGGAAGGTTTTCTAGGCGGACCACCATGCATACACGATGCTGATCTCACGATAAGATGTATGGACAATTCATGGTTTCTCCGCAGTGACATTTACTCAATTGTGAAGAGTGGGATACAACGAAATTAGATCCTAATATTGTCTAGGGGAAGAAATTGAAAAAAGATACTGAAAATGTTTTTACAATAATGAACAGATAGCGTGTTTATAGCAATTTAAGATATTATAGACCTTAATTTGAAAAGCCAGGCAATCAAATACTGTGTGCAACAGTGGAAATAATCTATGTCATAAAGTTTAAAGCAAACTACAATGGTTCACAGTGAAAACTTTATACTTAAAATGAAAGACTAGTTCTTACAGTCTTAAATAAATGATTATGAAAATCAATAGGAACTATGATACAACAGTGAATTATCTAACGGGAAGGAGGCCTCATTCGACTGAAAACAGATCAAAACGAGGTTCTTTCAAGCTTTTACGCTTGTCAGACTGCTGGATGCAGGTTCCTGAATGGTCTTTACTCGTACTCGTGACATCAAAATTTCAAGTTTCAAATCCTTCTGCCAAGATGTCCCAGAAGAGATAATACGGTTTCAGCTCAAAACAACAGGACTTTGGGAATCAACAGACTTCATCACTTCTTCACCGATTTCCTTGCACCCTACCAATTTCTGCCAAAGAAAAATAGTTCCATCACTGATCTATAACACTTTAAAAGTTTGAGTTACTGATCTCTTTAAAAACAGGCTTGCCCACACATTTTACCGACCAAAAAAAATAATACTTTAAAAGTTACGACATTTTAATAACTCTGCGTTGTACACTTGTACATATACAAAATTCATCTGCAGTAACATGTTTTATAGTGCAATAGCTATGAATTCTGATAGATACAAATAAATGACGTACTAGAAGTTGGAACCTTATGCAATATCCTGTGCTGACTATTAAATCTGTGTAAAACAGCAAAAAATTGGATTTTAAATTTCCACAGCATATCAGGTTACTGAGTATCGTTTTGGAATATTTGTAAGGATCTTAATCAATACTAAACTTGCTCCACTATCAAGTGTTTTTTTTTCTTTATTTTGTCCATCCAAATGTACCCTTATTCATCTCACAACCCGTACTTCCAATTTCAAGGTGTCTGGCTGCAGGGACATACAGATTTACTTGCTGATGTGCTTAGGAGAGGGCAGGTTGCAGTCATTGTAGAATGAGATCCAAGGAGCAAGAGAAATTTCATTACATAATAGAGACACTTAACATGACACATAAGAAATGACATTTGGTCAGTTCGTGGCTCAAAATATTGTTCAAACCATTCTTTGTAGTACTTCGATTATGAGATTAAATCTTGGATGCTTAACCTAAATCTACAGTTAATTGAGTACTAATGTCATGTAGAGAGAAAAAGTGTTCTTTCCTGTCATGTTTTTTTTATTCTGTTCTCTCTTTCGATAACAGTAGAAAAATTGGTGCAAAAAAGTTCAATTTTTGTTTGTACCTTTCCTGCTGAAAAAATATCACCAGTTCGGAACCCTTTGTTCAGAGTCTCCAGCACTGCACTCTCAATTATCCTTGCCGCATTTTCTTCATGCAGTCCATACCTCAGAAGCATTGCAACACTGAGCACTGTCGCTAACGGATTTGCTTTATCCTGCATACGCAACCCAAGTTTACAAATGATTATAATTTTTCATCTGAGTGAAAAAACAATGTTTAATGAAACTACTTTTCACGGAACAAAATCCCTTCATTCAAGTGAAAAGAACATTGATTTTTTTAAGAACCAACCTGTCCAGCAATATCAGGAGCAGAGCCATGGATAGGTTCAAACAGTCCAGGCCCCTACAAAAGAATCTTTTAATAATCATTAAAGAACAAGAACATTTGAGGAATTGTTATAGGGTTACTAAACTGGCATTATGAATATGCTTGAAGCTCAAAATGTAATCAATTAACTTCAATATCGTTAAGAGCTTATGATTTGACGTTACCGATTCGCCAAGAGAAGCGGATGGAAGCATTCCGATACTTCCAGTAAGCATTGAAGCCTCATCGGACAGAATGTCCCCAAAGATGTTGTTGGTAACAATTGTATCAAACTGCAAAAAAAAAGGGCTAAATAAGATGAAGTCCTCAATACCATTGAGTTGTTAACCCATGGGATTAAAATTTTAATTCAAAATCGCTAAATAACTTATGTTTCATCCCCAATACATTTAAGCTCCTTCAGAAATTCCCAACCTTGTCAGAAATTGTGTTCAGATCTAGGATACATAAACAATCCAAAATTTCTGAAAGTGGTATCAGCTATTGACAAGGTTCAAGATGATGGAATGTGCTGATGTTTGGTGGGGATGATCTTCATGGTACACACACAGACATGAGAAAAACAATATATTACCCTCTACGCCTCCTAGTCTCAATTCTAGTGTAAGGAGAGAAAAGAGAAAACCTGCTTTGGATCACGTATAAGCTGCATCGCTGCATTGTCAACATACATGTGCGTGAGCTCAACATCAGGATAATCTGAAGCCATCATCGTCACTCTTTTCCTCCACAACATTGATGCCTGGTAAATTTTAAAAATCAATAAACCAATAAAGTTGCTCAATTTATTAAAATCCTTCGGTCTTCTATTTCTATGTCAGATTAGAGCTTTTTATTTCATCCAGTGATACTTGAATAAATTGGAGTTAGTAATTGTCTACCATAAGTCGAAATCAAGGTACCTCCAAAACATTTGCTTTGTCGACAGAACAAAGTTTTCCACGCCGCTTCCGAGCAGTCTCAAAGGCTATACGAGCGATGCGATCAATCTGAATAAAATTTTAGATAAGAAGAAATTACTATCTAAATAGCTACCAGGACCAATGAAGAAGATAGACTTGAGTGAACTGGCAAACTAAATAGGAAAAACAGTAAGATAGATATCGAATAAGGTGTCAAAAGACGGCATCTAACGTAGGGATGTCCAAATGGGTACCCAACCTGGCCCAAACCCGACTTTTTGGGTTTTGAACGGATATCGGGTTACCCGGACCCAGACCAGTTCTCCGCAGGTTGGGTATTTTGTTGAGAAGTGTGACCAAACCCTACTCTAACCCTATATTTCGGGTACCCATCGGGCTCGGGTTCGGATTTCGGGTAAAACCCGGTATAAATGAAGAAAGAGAACAATATGAAACCCCATTTGAAATATATATTTACATTTTATTCTTTCTTCGGCTATCCACCAATCCTTCAAACAAAATAAAACTTCTAAGGGCATCTCTAATGGAGGGTGTAAATTGTTTAAAGTTTAAAATTTACACTCTAAATGTCAAAAACATGTTTCCAATGGGGGATATAAATCCCATGTGATAAGCTAATAGCTAATAAAGGGGGTGGGGAATTCCCCATCCGGCTATTAGTTAATAAACATCTCGGGCGTCACTTGAAGTAATGTCCCAATTAAAAAGAAATTCGGACGTCACTTAAACTCACGTCTGTTTTATTTTATTTTAGAATTATAACGTTTGCGACGGGTAAAGACCGTCATTTATTGGTTGGCCCAGTTTTAATAAACTATGGACGTTACTCAAAGTGACGTGCGTTTTTTTTTTTTTTTTTATTAAACCCCTTGCGACAGACTTTGGCCTTTTTCTCAGTTTTTTAATTTTACAAACTCTTAAACTTTGTTGCATTGGATACTATTTTGGATGTGGAAACTATTAATGTGTAAGAGGGGCCATAAAATCCTAGTGGCACCTATGTGGCACTTATGTGGAAGTGTATATATACACTCTCCATTGGAGATACCCTAATGAACTTAGAAGTAATTATCACTTATACTTGGACATAATTCTTTCATGTGCTTTAAAAATGGATGGACTCGGAAGGTACTATAGACACTTGAATACACATTAGATCACGTGCAATTGCCAAAAAAATTGGAAATTTCAACATAGTCTTTCCATAATCCAATATATTAAATAACTCATCATTGTAAACAATGAATGAGATCATAATCTATATATTTCTCTAACTCATTCTTTTCTATGAGATTAGTAGTAGGCAATTGAAATCGGATTTGGGTTCGGTTTCGGTCCGGGTTTTAGCCTTTTTAACGGGTTTAGAGCTAAATTATCGGGTCGGTCTGGGTTTAGAGAGTGACCAAACTCCAAAGTCACCAAACCCTACCCTCTATATTTCGGTCTGGATTCATGTTCGGGTTTTGTAGGGTTCAAGCAGGGTTTTTTGTTCGGGTTTCGGGCAAAATGGACATCCCTAATCTAACGTCACTTGTTTCTTAGTTTTGACCTATTCAGTCATTTGTACTGAGTTTCCTATCAAATTTAAAAACATATCCGGTGATTATTGTAGGAACCTGAAACTGATCTTGTTGGATTGTGGCCACATTTCAAATATCAACAGGCCTAGTTAGTACTCAATAGACCCTGAAGCATCTCTTCTCCTGTTGCCATTGCTAATGCCACAATGTCTAATTGGGAATATGGGAAGGGAAACTGTATATGAACTGACAAACAACCACCCCATGTGGTAAAGGTGCACCTATGCTAACGTCAAAACACTAAGCTCACTCCTGCCTTGCGCTTAAGGTTGTACACACTCACGTCTAAGGGGGCCTACTGTTCGCAAGGCCCATCAAGGCCCAGATCAGTACTTTAACTGCTTACAGACAACCTTAGAGGGGCAAATCCTAGTTGTGTGTCTCCCATGTATTTACTTAAGAAAAGACAAATAACCTCCTACCTCTTGTTAGAGCTTGACAAACCTCAACGAAACCTATCAGAAGTTCCATCCAAATTCTTTATAAGTCTTTCATATAAAAGTATAACAGAATTGTCTAACCCTCAAAAACATACATTGTTTTTACCAAATTATTTAGAAAACATTGCCTAAACATTAAGCTTACAGAGAACTCGTGGCAGAAGTTTGCATTACCTCATAAGTAGCATACACCTCAGTATTGAAACCAATCTCCTCTCCGTTTTCATTTGTGCTAAAACCTCTTGGATGTCCAAAATAGATTCCTAACATCAAAAAAGAAAAAGAAAAACAGCACACCGATCAACAAACTAAGATTTCAACAAAAGACAACTAATTGCTTCTAGATAATCATTTAGAATAAGTTGAGATGCACTGTGATAACCTCCAGTAAGCTCTCTAACAACCATGAGATCAACCCCCTCGGCAACTTCTTTCTTCAATGTTGAGGAGTCCACTAACTGAGAAAAGTGAATATAAGAATATAAAATAAGTAATGAAACCACAATACGAGCATATAGTACACTTCAAATAAGAGTATAAAGGAAGTGATTTTTCAGCTGGCTCCAAATATTCTTAATAAGTCTACCATGGACATAGTCTCACAATCTCATTCCCTCTTTCCAGGGAGGACTATTGTCAGATTTCTAAAAATAATAATAACTCTTGCACATATAAAAAAGTACAACAACTTACTTGTGGCAAAACTGTTGCTGGACGCAGATTCGCAAATACACCAAGACCCGCTCGAAGCTGAAGTAGCCCAGTTTCCGGCTTCAAATGCTTCTCATTGTTGTCCCACTTATACCTACTCATATAATTAACATCAAAAGAATGAAAAATAATAATGTTCTAGTTCATTGATTTAGTTTCTGTATAAATAAATAAATAAATAAAAACAGTATTACCCTCCAATGGCACCAAGAAGAACAGCATGAGAATGCTTAGCAACAGAAAGGGTTTCATCTGGCAAAGGAACACCAACTAAATCCAATGCAGCTCCACCAACTGGCATCTCTTTAAACTGAAACTCAATACCTACATATAACATATTCAAAAAAGTTAAAGAACACCCAACTGCTAAGTGGTAAAATTTAGGAAGGAACTTATTATTACCTTGTTGAGAACCAGCAAGAGTGAGAACTTTTTTAGCAACAGAAATAACTTCTGGGCCAATTCCATCACCCGGTAGCAAAGTAATATTATACTCCCTACGTTTTGATGAAGCGGAGCACCGGATTCTACACCACTTGGTAGTAAGTGTTCTGACTGATTTTGTATGAATTGCAATATTGGTGTTCAATTTCAGTGGATTATTATTAATCGTGTTTAGAGTCGACATCATTTTTTTTCTTTTAACAACACTCAATTTCGAGTGAAGACGACAAAACAGATGGAGAAGATGATATGATGGGCTTTTTTGTGTTTTGGACCGGATCAAATACAGGCCCATTACTTCATTAGTCCTGATATTTCAAAGAGTGTCACTTTCGATTGAATGTGCGACAGTTGTTTGGTAAATTGATTCAACTGACAAAAGTTTGGTCTTGAGCCCTGTGTAGTTAAAAAAAAACGGAGATTTCTACGTGTAGACATGGGAAACTAAGAAATCAATGCATTCTCTTGGTAATAAATTGGTATGAAGATGAACACACGCAAAGGCCATATGATGGAAACAGTGACAGGAAGTTTCATGGGATTGTATAGTATGAGCATTTAACATGGTTAACTTGTCCTGCACTCCTGCTGGGTTGGGTTGTACGGGACTACGGGGAGTACCAATACCAATAGTTCGGTAGATTCCATTCTTTACTTCCAAAAGCTATGAGGTTGGAATTACGCAGCTCTTGCTGTAGACTTGTAGTTATGCTTATAATCATTCTTGCATGAAACTGGTTCAGTGAGAGAATAATTCAAGTACGTAGCTGTTACCATTTATCAAAGGCTTCAAACACAATACAATATCTCTAAGATGATATATTTAATTATATAATATATATACAGGGCTTATTGATTTCGTATGATATGTAAATATGTAACGGCAGCTAGAATTTTCTATGCAAATTTTCTTATTCGTCACAGTCAACACCTTTATTATAAAATTGAATTATGTACAGCTAATCATTCAGGTTAAAGAAAAGAACACATATGTACATGATAACATTAGAGACAAAATCGGTTGACCAAGTCCAAATGTCCATCCACCACAAACAAGCCTCCAGCCAAAAAAAACACACACACGAATATCTGTAAGTGTGGTCCATATCTATGCTTTGGCTTTACATAAACCAAACACGTACACCATGTTCTTTCTAATTAACAATACACTTACCAGAACCTGCTGCATGTGTGCTGACCAAAAAATATTTACCCTGCATGTGCTATGAAAAAACCATAACACAAATTCTTCTTAGAGACCTCCAGAAGGCCTGGAACAGGTAGTGCAATGACAAAATAACTTGAAACTTGAAACTTGTTGTGTATAGGCGTATAGCATAATTCACATGACAAAGAAATGGAATCCTTATACCATATACATACGCTATAATAAAGAATGAGATCTTAACAAATAGCTACAAATGAGAAAAAAAAAACCAAGAAAAACGAGTCTTTCGCAACTTATGCATTCTTCTGGGTTTCGGGCTCAGTCTTCATTTATTCTCTCATCAAACTCACCTCTAATCTCTATATGTTTCTCAGCAATAACATTTAAGAGATCAGTCACTTTCATATCTGGAGTCTCTACTTACGTACAGTTCTGACGCTTGATTGGGCAATGACACGGAAAGACAACTACGATCGAAACTGAATCGAATTTTACAGATAAATTTCAAGTTTCTCCTCCAATATTACCAACCACCTCAAGAGCACCCCAAACGCATTTTCAGAGAACAAATGAACATGGAACATCCACAATAAAAGCTAAATAACCCTTTTTCCAAATGAAAATAAAGTGTCGACTTCCTTGAGGTTAATTATAAACACAACGCAAATTATTTAAACCTTGGTAATTTGCAATCGACTGAATGGACAAAGCTCAATGTTTAACTCTACTAAGCACACTAAGAACCTCTCTATCCCCTAATATGATCAAATATTTCCATATCAATCAAAAACATAAATGAAAATTGCTGCTACCCATTATAGTGCCCATTCTGTTTCTCTAACACTTGGTTGAGATCACTATTGCTTCTTTGACCTCCGCAAATCGTTCTGATTTTACAAGAACTTCTCGCACACACCAGCGGATACAAGTTCTGATTTTACTAGTCAAGTTACTTGCGATGTAGGTTGTCCGCGCAATCGTTCAAACATCTCTCCACCTGTGATATATAAGTCGAATTCAACTCCCCCTATTTGATGATTAAATTCGTGGGAAATTAGGATCAACAGATAAAACTTTCAAAAACAAACATAGCTATGAGAAAC
Organism: Coptis chinensis; assembly: GCF_015680905.1. Classification (NCBI taxonomy): domain Eukaryota; kingdom Viridiplantae; phylum Streptophyta; class Magnoliopsida; order Ranunculales; family Ranunculaceae; genus Coptis; species Coptis chinensis. Next base: position 16,280,196 of record NC_141456.1, on the reverse strand, counting down.
TGAATATGTGATCCAAATAGAAATCAATTAAGTCAAGAATGGCCATTAGCAACTCCATCAAAAGCTAATCAAACCTTATTTTAATGCACAAAAAAGACAATGTAGTCATGGAGTTGATTAAAATTAGTCATTAAGTGATATCACACAGCAATGTTGGTTGGCAGCTTATTGTTTTTCTGAAGTATAACAGTCAGGCTTCAGGTTTGAAACAACTAGCAGGAGCCAGGAGAGAAAGATATGCAATGTTCCTCCCAGCTCCATACTTGAATAGGCAATATAAGAAAATAGACACTACTCCTTTTTTGTATATTATTTGAGGCGTTATGCACTATGTCCTTAACTCCTCTTTACATGAACAAATAACACTTCAGAGTCCAATATTGCATCACCTATCCGACTGCTCAGTAACTTTTCCTCTTCACTGTTGCAAATTTAACCCGAAGCCCTTTACACACAGTGAGGGGAAAAATATCTGAGACATAATTCGTATCTAAAACTCATTCACAACCCCGAAAACGTTGAAATACCTTCACAATTCTACTTGATTGAGGCATTTAGACTTTTGATTCCTACCTTTTAGTGAATGACGACCAAAGTTAAAGTGGGTAATTTGCTTTTGTGTGGTCCTATACTATGTAGTCACAGTTTGAAAAAGGAAGACAAATAGATTGACATGTTTGAAAAGATATTCCAATCAATATTAATCATGACAAATGAAATACAAATCACTATATCAAGCAAGGACAAAAGATAAACATACCTAGTCGCTGCATTGAGCTAAAGAACAGTCAGCAAGGAAGGAATTGCAGATAAATTGGGAGTAGTGGCATTGGCATTATGAGTGGCAGCCGAATTTTTATCCTCAGGCTTCATCGTAGACCTGAATGCTCTCATGGGACTTGCAAAAGCCCATCCCCAGCTTTTACTTCGGCTATGTGGTGGAAGTGAAGTTATATGATTCCCAATCCCTAATCCCCTTCGATTATCGTTGTTAACCTCTTCAGATGACGATGCCCAATATGAAGAAGACGATGAGGAAGACGAGAATCCCCCAAAAATGCCACCACATTTGACCCTCTCTTTGATTATGTGATGGTGTTCTCCCATTCCCATTCCCATTCCCATTCCGCGACCACGCATACCCATTCCCTTTGATGCCTGCTTAGCTTCTCTCTGTGACTCCACTCTCCTCAATGTGCAATCACCAAACCCAGTAGATATCCTCTCCAATAAATCCCCAGAAAAACTCCTACTCCCACACCCAACAGATCTAGATCTAGCCACTTTTCGTCCAAACGACGATGAAGAAGCATGGCTACTATTAGGACTTTCATTCTCATCTCCATATTCTCCTCTCCTCATTGAAGACGAAGACTCACCCACACACTTATCCTTAGCTATTGCATGGTTATTGGTAGTAGTGGGATGAACTGAAGGTCTAGATTCCCCCTTCATTTTGTCTCTACTACTTCTCCTTGATGAAAAATGAAGAAATGACCAAAACCCATTCTTTCTGGGACTATATTCCTCACCATCAAAGAGGTGGGGATGATGTATTATAGCAACTGCACCTGAAGAAGAAGACTTACTCCTCTTCAAAGCCAAGTTACTACTATTACTATGAACATCAGTAGAAGAACCTACCACCTTCTTCATCTTCTTCTTGGAAGATGGAATCATTGAACTAGTAGCACCACCAGTGGTAGTGAAACCCAAACTTCCATAAGTTTTAACACTACCAACCTTATTATTACTATCAGACCTGAAAGAAGGTGAAGAAGAAGAAGGAAAAAAAGAACAAGGACTAGATTGATGAGAAGAAGAAGAAGAAGAAGAAGAAAGAAGCTTACCCAACTTTTCTTGAAGACAAAAAGCACAGATCCCACCTGGGTTATTCTTATAAGGATGATTACTACACTGCATACCTTCTCCTATGTCATCTACTACTAGCCCTTTATCCATTTTTTTTTTTTAACTTGGCTAATGATAGCTAACTTTCCTCTTCTTTTTGTTTATATAATGATTGCTTTTTAGTTAGTTAGTGTTTTAAGCTTCACCATTGCTGCTCACTGTTCATTTGCTTTGCAGTTTGCACACACAAGAGTGAGAAGTGAGAAGTGAGAAGTGAGGAGAGAGAGAGAATGTGGGAGAGTGTAGTGTAGATCTGTAGATGTATACAAAAGAATACTGATAGTATAGTAGTATATTTCAGTATGTTTGACTCTTGCAACCGTATGTAATAATACCTATTATTTGCATCCAGATATTTTATTCAAACTACACATGGTCACATGGGTGTGGGAGTTTTAGTTGTTTGAATATTGTAATGAAAAACATTTCTAATAGCATTCAATGGATTTATGTCAATTAATTAGTTATTAGTTAATACCCAATTAATATACACCAAGCAAAATATGTTTTAAAAATAAAATAAATATCTTATATTGGGCTATTGGCTGCTTGCTTATTTTTGGTTTAAACATAATGGAGTTTCATAGTTTTTAGTAATAAATTTGTGGAAATTATTCATAACCACTTCTCTCTGTAGCAAAATATCAAGATATCCACATTTTTCTGGTACCTGAGCATGTGTTTTCTACTGATAACTACTGATTTTCAGTCTTTTCCAAGAAACTTTGGAAAAAAGTGAAAAAAGATACAGAAAGAATGAGCTTTATTATTAGGTAGGGCAATATGGTGCCATGTCTCAATTCTTTGCTAATAGAACATGACCACTCGGAAGCCAAAATGTGGTTCTTATTACTTCTTTTAAATGTTTGCGCATTTTTTTTTCTTCCGACATCAGATAGAAACAAAATGTGAACATATTTTGAGTAGAAAATTGTAAAGCCAGGCAACCAGCAAAGATGGAAAACTATCCCACACAAGAGAGTACAGACTACAGAGTACCGTGAATTCGTGACAACAACTTCTCTTTGGTGTTTTTCTACTTTCACAATGAATATGGCTATGTGAAGTTCGTGTTGTTGTTATCACAAATCTAGCATCATTGAAGCATGGGGCCTAATTAGCCATTATGTGGTCTGTTTGTGGGGTAGTAATCACTTATCATCGTGCAAAGTTTCGCTCGAATTGGATCAATGCCATAAGAGTGATAAGACTACATATGAATGCATAGTGTTTCAAGATATCGAGCAGTGTAGTACTCTAGTGTAAACTGTAAAGTACTACATTTTACTGCGCAGGCGAGCACCCTGGGAATTCAGTACAAAATCAAAACATAAGGATGTGTCTAAGATGTATTATCTACTTCACGACTTAAAATAGTATGAAAATTGTCTTCTAATATAAGCCTAAAAAGATAAAAATCCCAAACTCAATTAACCAAATAATAATTCAAATGATCAGGCAACTGCCTGATATTAATTTATTGTGTAATAATACATCAAAGAGACACATTGCTTCAATTCAATGAACCGAGAAGACAATGAGTAACTATATATAATCCTAGACCCAAACACCAACACAAAACCTACATACACTATTCCCCTGGTACATGCAATAACAATCCTATAAAGAATGACACACTGAGTTCATCACGTAGCCATGCACCCTATTCCATAACGAGTTGTGGGGAAGACGAGAAACAAACCACTACATATAATTCCCACCATTAAAGGAAAACTCTCCATAACTTGATCCATATCCTCAACATGGCCCGGGAACAAACAGTTTGTTATACGATGATCTGAGAGTGCAATTGCCATAAACACCATGACAGACATCAAAGCATGAACCAGATCATGAAACCCAAGTTTATAACGCTCATCTTTTGGAATTTCTACGCCAAGACCTGGCTTGAAGACTGCTAATCCCCTCGGCGTAACAAATCCGTAGTAAACCTTCCCTTCTAGATCCTTAAAACTATCAGTGAAATGGAAGAAGAAACACGATAGAGAGCACAGCCCTATCAGAACATAAATCATCATAGTATTCACTGGAGAGCACTTTCCATCACCAGAAACCGAAGGAAGGACCATCGAGAAAGTGAGAAGGGTTCCGGTAGGAAGAAAGTTTGCGAGCATTGATGTTTTAGACAAAGTTTTTTGTACTCCCTTAGCAACTGCTCGCCTTTTACGGCCGCCAGGTTTACCATCTTCAATGGGAGGCAATTGTTGTGATGGAGAAGAGGGGTATGGAGACGGTTGTTCTGGAGGAGCAGTATTGTAGATTTTGATTCCAACTCCGTCACTTTGCTCCATTTTCTTTGTGATTTTCAGACAAAAGAAATGAAAATGTGAGAAACGGATTGGAGAAGGATGGGTTGCAAGAGAAATCATGAGTTTGTGCTCAGAGCGGGTTTTATAGAGTTGGTTACCATGTTTCGAATCGGCGGTTAAGTAACTAACTTTGGGAACGAGAGACTCTCCAAATCTCCAATAACATCCGAACTTTTTCTGTTGACAAACGGACTACGACCCATGGACTTTACCACTTAATAACTTAAACCTGGCCCAAGGTGTACTTCAAACCATAGTCACAAAAATCTCCGATTTAAAAAATAAAATAAAATCCGAATTTACTAGTTATCGAATTTCAAAATAAATAAACAATAAAAACAGTAAAAGTCTCCGAATTCTCGATGTTTACCAATTTTTAGCATTTTTTTTATTATGATGGATAACTTTATATTAATTTTTTTTTTAATATTTAACTTTTTAAATTGCAATTATTTTGAGGATATTGTAAGATATAACAAGACTTTACATATATATATTTGTAAATTTTGAATTTGATATATGCTCGAAGTAACCCTCACATGATGCATAATCACACTGCATACTATTTTATGTTTTAACTAGATTTTGGACCCGGGCATACGCCCAAAATCTTTAAGATATTTTGCTTGAAGTTAAAAAGCTTCTTTTTTGGTGTGCAATTTTTTGAATATATTGGAAATCAATTGGTAAATATTAAACCAATCAATTATGATAAAACGTGAGAACATTGCTGACTTAATCTTGATTACTTGCCATCCATTGCAAAATAACTCTTCTGAGCGAGCAGCTCTTAAGTACACCACTATTATCCGACCTATCATTTCACAATCAATTTTTCATATTCATTTATTCATTTGCTCCATTCCCCCTTCATCGTTTCTTCGTCCTTCATGTAAGCCTCAATACTAAAAATGCTTATATTGCACCTTCTGAAGATGGGGATGCATTATAAGATTTTCATAGTAATTATGATAGAACTACTTAATCTCTTTATTAATACTATGCTTACTCAAAGTATAGAACAATATCTTCACGGATCCTCCTTATTAGATCCTTTGAAATGATTATGATTGTTCTATATGTAGAAATCTAGAGTTGACGATAACATTTATATAATTGTTGTATATAGCTAGAAAGGCAAAGTCAATTCAAATAAGTTTTCTAATAGTTTAGATATCTCTTAATTAATTAAAGTTAGAACATGCAATGTAACTTTTCGATATTAGGTATTCTGGATACCAATGCTCATAAGTCACATTGTGCTAAAAAAATTTAGATCCTTACAGAAATGACGAAAAAAGTAAAGAAGTTCATTAAAGATCAAAGCCCAAGCATAGAATATAAAACAAACTAAGCAGAATTGCTACTAGAATTAAACAAAATGGCAGCCAACATTCTATGATTTCTAAGCTTTGATTTGGCTATAGAACTTGGACTTCTCCATCATGGTCAAACTTTAAGTGTATAAATTTGAGCTTGATTTCCTCCAAGGCCGGTCTTGAGGTCTGCTTCAACATTTATTGTCTCAGAGTAACAACATGCATGTTTATTTGGTCCCGCACAATTCAACATCCCTTTATTATTAAGTTTGGGGGAAATTAAACCTCCCATCGGAGTAATGTCCTTCTTAGTCCTATCATACTCACTATCAGTAGTATGCATGTGACCCATGATAAGCCTTTTCAAGCTTGTATATTTTCTTGTTCATCTACGTATAATAATGATACCCATTCTTCTCTGCCCTAGCTAGCTATAGAGAATGAAACTCTAGTTGGATGCCAAGCACCAATACAGGCTACCTTCAACAAATACCAGCCTATGAGTCTTGTCAAGAAGGGGACTAACACCCCATTGAGTCACCACACCCTCATAGCCTATGAAACACAAACAAACCTTTTGGCAGGTTGTAAATCTGCAGGAGAGGTGGAGAAAGGGGAGCGAACCGAACGAACCTAGTTTCAAAACTTATCGATATTTACAGATCAAGACAAAGAAACTCGAGAATGAGTAGTACGATCGATATTCTTATATATACTCCAGTAGTTTTCTCCATAATTCAGTGCCGAAAGGTGTTATCCTTCTAAATGTTGCCTGCATGAGGTCAAACTAGATTAGATACCTAATTGCATCATATGAATGTAACCGTAATTAAATAAAACCCCAAAGATTTGCAAAATTGACTTGTGAAGCATTAGTAGTAGGTGCGTATGACAACTCTTTTCCACGTCATTCTTTCTCGGCGTGAAGTTTAAAAGACTGCTAATAGTTCCCATTGGGCTGTGATATATGAACTTTTCATAATAATTAACACATCCTAAACTCGTGAGTTGTTTGGGTAAAAATTAACATAACCAAATCAACATAACCACACCAATTCAATCAGTTCCCAGTCTTAAATTTTAATCAGCTTATAAAACTCTTGATACTATACTAAGCTGCATGTATAACAATGACCCAATGATTATAATCTTTTTAATCATTTTAGAGAATACTTATTGCCTAAACATTACGCAAAATGGCACACCTCATTTTTTTTTTTTTTTTTTTTCCATTTAGCATTAAACTTTTAACCTTATTATGGTATATTATTAGTGGATGTATCTTGACGGAATTTCACCTTTTTTTTATATAGCTGTTAGGCATTGGTACATAATGCTAATGTTGGTGTTCGTTATTTTGTTTTTCCAGCATGATGTGGATGCCGATGTACTGAAGGAAGTGATCGTAGCTGATGGTGTAGTGGTGACTGTTAAGGATGCAAGATCGGTTAGCTTGCATCATCGACTAGACCTTCCACTTCCCTTAAATGGCTCCAGAAATAGTCCAGCTTCTGGGCTTTTCACTCTTGTTGAACATCTCCGTCTAGTTTCTCATTACGTACCAAGGTGTTTGAAAGAGTACCAAGGGCGGGTGCTTGCTCAGTACCATTTAATAGGTTAATAATTCTAGGAAAGTCTGCCATATTACTCTTGTTCTTTGGTATCCAATGCCAACTGCTATAGCTTAGCATCATCTGATTATTCCCAGCCAAAAGAAATAATCAATCAACAGTGGACAAAAATCCCACGACAATGCAGTTTAGTTTAATAATATGAAGTCACCACTCAAGTCATAATACATGAGAACGTCAAAGGATTATTTAGACGTGAGAAGACGTAGATCTTCTATATTTTGGTGAATACTTTATCAAAGTAGACTCATCTATAATGTTTTCATCTTCAATTAAGTCTCGAGTTGCATGTTGTCCATACCATGTACACTCTTGAGGCAATTATAGATAGTTTTCTAATATTAAAGAAATTTTGTTGTGAATTCTCAAAAGTTCCTAATCAAGGTCGAAGTGGCACAAAGGAATCTAGAAGTTTTTGGGTCTGATTGTGTAAACAGGTATAGAAAATGATCTGTCATAAATAGGTATAGGTAGTTAAATCAAATTAAACTATAGTGTAAGTAAATTGAGCTTATGTCCTTTCATGGGAGTGAATATAAAGGTCATAAGAAATAATATAATTTGTTTATACTTTGATCGATCAACTAAGGTAAGTTCTACTGGCCATGCCATGCCTTCAATATAACCAAGAGAAGAGAAAAAGATATGTATCATCACTGCATATTATTGCGGCATAGGGTTTTCCCAATGCTTTGTATTAGGACAAATCAATGTAAATCGATCAGGTAATGGTTATTACCTGACCAATTAGTATGATCGCAAATTAGATTCAATGCAAAGACTTTAGATTCTTTAATTTTTATATTTACTTTCTCGCAGCTAATGAAAAACTTACATGCTTATGATGATCTTAATTTAATTCCAACATTAAAGGGAAATCTATACGTACAGAATTTGTGGGGGTAATTATAAGATTATGTTTCCTATTTTTTAGGAAATAATTTATATAAATTCCAAATTGAAAGAGAATTCTTATTTTTGAAGTTCTTTCCTATTTTTAAAGAATTAGGAATTGGAATGCTTTAAACAATTCACAATTTTATAAGATTATGTTTCCTATTTTTTAGGAAATAATCCAAATTGAAAGAGGATTACTATTTTTGAGAAATTAGGAATTGGAATGCTTTAAGCAATTCACAATTGATGGACTCTTATGAGAGAGTGCCAAGTAGATATTGTTGATGTATTTTAATATGTGAGTTGATCATATGGGCCTAGGTTCCTTATGGTTCGGCTATTATTTCCTGTTGGTTATTTTTTGACTTGATCTTTCTTATCCAGTAACATTGAGTCCATTATCCACGGGTCATTATGATAGGGTTATATACTAAAAACATTACTTTTGTATTAATTCTAATTCTTTATTTTTTGAATGAGAATCATATGGGCAAATGTTATGCATATTAGTTATATGCATGTGTCTAATACTTTATGTTGTAGATGATATGGTGTGGACACACATAATATTATATCATCAGTACCTTATAAAGTATAAGTAATCGTTCACAACCTAGATGGATTTGGACAAACCATTGGTACGGTTGTAGTATAATCTGATATTAGTCTATCTTGACTATATAATTACACTAGTACATTTTGTGTGTATTGAACAGGACCAAGTGAGGTTGTTTCTCATTATTCTGACTATATAAGAGAACAAACGCCTATGTTATTATGGATGTTTGTCCTCCTAAACCGGATATAATAACGGGCACTTACATGCATTGTACATTGCTTTAAATCATCATTGAGTGAGATTCATTTGTGAATCAACAAACTCGATGGATTGGATAATGACATTGTATATAAGGTATGCTGTTGATTATAGAAGGAATGGTCCCGTTGTCTACACTAATCATTTTGATGATTTCCCCTTTCTTTTAATACAATTTAAACTTATTGCAAAAAAAAAAAAAAAAAAACCCCGTCCCAAGAAGAAGTCGGATTTGATGTCCCCATGAGGAGCTCATGAAAATGAGTCATGTAAACCCCAGGTGGATTTATTCACATGACAATAAGGAAGTTGATTAGGACATAAGAAGTTGATTAATGTAAGTGTTGTCAAGAACTTGACTTAATCAACGGACATTCGATATCTTAAACACGAGGAGATCAACGAGCATATAATATAGAGCCCATAAACGCTGACACGTAATTTGGGATTAGGGTGGTAATGCAACAATGACCTTTAGTGGAATAAGCCATTTGTTGACGGACTTGGGCCGTGTGTTCTGGGCGAACATGGGAAGCCTAAGCCCGTCAAGAGGCCAAACCCTAATTTCTCCTCATGGTCCCTGTTGTAGCCTATAAATAGAATCCTTCTTCTCTCTGGCCGAAATTAACCTATTCACTATTCACTGTATTAGAAAAAGAGGCAAGGAAAGATAGATCCAAAATTGGATCTAGCTTTAGCTTTGTGAGAAAGAAGGTGGTTGATAGATCGTTGTCCATACAACGTCCAATTTATTCTAAAGGAATACAACAGAAGATCAAGGGGTTGATTGTTGATTCGGATTCATAAAGCTTGGATTCTCAGAGTTATCAAAACCGGATCTAAAAGGTATGTTCTCTATCCAAAATCGTGAGAACCCCATTGATTTCGCTACGCGTGGGTTCTCGCAGTTTGTAGAAATATTCGTTCTGAAATAACGGTTCCTACACATTAGCCTATAACGTACCCATTATTGAAGGATCAACAGTTACAAAAGAAAAACCAATTTCTATCTTCTTTCTCACTGAAAAAAACCGAACTAGCAATGCATTTTTCTCTGATGTAGTTCATTGTTTTCATATTTTTTTTACTTGGGCAATTAGTTCAGTTTATTGTGAGTGTGTGTAGTGTTCTTCCTCTATTGTTATCTAGTGCAGGGGTTCAATGGAGATTAGTTGATTGGCTGTTGTATCCTGGAGGTTGCGCACTATTTGCTGCAATTTGTTTGAGAGAAGAGTTGGAGGTGTGAAACAACCTTAAAAAAAGCGACATTGTCCGCGCCTCAGCCTATTGTGTTGCGTGTTGGTTATGTGATTTAGAATTTATCTGTATATCTAACAATTTTAAGGTTAACTCGTGTCTTGCTGAAACCATGGATGTGATGATTCAAATTCCAAATGACAATAATCACAGTAGGCCGTTTAAGTTTGAAGGACTAAACTTTAAGCGATGGAAGGCAAAGATGCATTTTTATCTCAAACTTATGAAAGTTGCACATGTTCTTGATAACCCAAAGCCTACTGATACTGAGTTACATGAACCTGCAAGGTCTCATGCTATTGGGAAATGGGAGCAGGCTGATGATTTGTGTAAGAATTATATTTTGAATGGCTTAACTGACGATCTTTACGACTTCGATTATGAGTTGCCTATTGCTTTGGAGGTCTGGAACGCACTGCAAAAGAAATATGATACAAAAGAGGCTGGATCGAAAAAATACGACGTACGTAGGTATCTTAAATTTCACATGGAAGATATTAAGCCCATTATTACACAGTGCCATGAACTCCAAAAGATAGTTCATGAAGTACTTTCAAAAGGGATGAAAATCAATGAGCAATTTCAAGTTGTCGTCATGATTGATAAGTTGCCTCCCTCCTGGAAGGATTTCAGGAACATTCTAAGGCATAAGTGCAAGGAATTCTCTATGGAGAATTTAATTACGAGACTTCGTATTGAGGAGTCTCATATTGAAGACCAAAAAGATGAGGTTGCTGGACCTTCTGCCAAGGTTGTTGTAGTAGCAACTAAGAGTAACCCCTCCCTCAAACCGCCAAGAAAACCATAAAGGTACCTTATAACAGTTATAAGGGCCAAAATATGAATAAGAGTAACTCACATAACCAAAACCATGTTCATAGATACCAAAAACCTTATGTTAAGATAGACTTCTCTGAAGTGCAGTGTTATACCTGCAAGGACTATGGGCATTATGCCAGAAACTGCCGGAAAAATCGTCCTGAAAACCAGGCGAATGTAACCGAAGAGCCATATGTGGCTATGATTACGTACAAAGGTTAATTCCATTAAGGTTTCTAATGGGTGGTGGATAGATACGGGTGTTTCTAGGCACGTTTGTAATGAGAAGAACTTTTTTACAAGTTATACTCCAACTAGTAATCATAAAGTTCTTCTTGGGGATTCTCACACCACCGGGGTTTTGGGTACTGGTAATGTAGAGTTGGAGTTCACTTCTGGGAAGAAACTGGTTTTGAAAGATGTTGTTTTACATACTCCTAGTATAAGGAAGAATTTAATTTTTGGGTTTTTGCTTAATAAGGCTGCTTTTCAACAAACTATAGGTGGTGATCAATATGTGATTACCAAGTCTGGAGTGTTTGTAGGGAAGGGGTATGCATGTGATGGAATGTTTAAACTCAATATTTCTGATTTTAATAAAGCTTCTAGTTCTGTTTACATGCTTTCTACTTCTATTAATATTTGGCATGCTAGACTTTGTCATGTTAATCGCAAGTATGTTAACAATATGAGTAGCTTAGGTCTTTTGCCTAGTCTTAGCAATGAGGAGTTTAGCCAGTGCATCTCTTGTAGCCAAGCCAAGACTACAAAGACTCCTCATAAAAGTGTTGAAAGAAACACAAAACTTTTAGACCTTATTCATACCGACTTATGTGAATATGAAGGCATTTAACTAGAGGTGGTAAAAGATATTTTATCACCTTCATAGATGATTGTTCTAAGTATACATATGCTTATTTGTTAAAGAATAAGAATGATGCTTTTGATGCTTTTAAAGTTTACATGATGAGGTTCAAAATCAGCATAGTAGAAATATTAAGAGACTAAGGAGTGATATGGGGACTGAATATGGTAATTTTGAATTTTCTAGAGTCCATTGGTATTATATATGAAACAACAGCTCCTTACTCCCCTGAATGAATGGAGTTGTGGAACGTAAAAATAGAACTTACACCGAGCTTATTAATGCTATATTGATAAGTTCTGGAGCTCCAAACAATTTATGGGGAGAAGCTCTTTTTACTGTTTGCTATGTTCTTAATCGAGTTCCATCTGTTAAATCCAAAGTTACACCATTCAAACTTTGGAAAAACCGAAAACCTAACCTTAATTATTTTCGAGTTTGGGGTTGTTTGGCATTTGTTAGACTGCCTGACCTCAAAGAGACATAAGCTTGGTCCAAGGACACTAAAATGTGCCTTTTTGGGTTATGCAATCTTACTATATTAGAAAAATATGGGGGTTGAGGAATAGTGATTTGGTGTCACAATTGTGTCCATCACAGGGGCAAAACCGTCAATTCTCTTTTTGTTGTGGGGGGTATTTTGGTCTTTTTGGTATTATCTCTACATTCTCGAATATTCTTCTCTCCGTGTGTGGTTCTCCTTCTTCGTCTTCCGTTTTTGCTTTGTCTTCAATCTTCGGTATAATTTTAACGTTTTCCAGCATAGGTTGATGGATTGATGGCAAAACAATTCTTTGTGGTGGTTATAATAAAGTGGCTATAGCAACACAAGTATGCTCGGGTGTTTGAGCTCAAAGCAAGCTTTAGCTGACTACGCTACTTTGATTATTGGTTTGACACAAGATTGATTGCAACAGATTCAACACTCATTGTTCTTGGTTGTCTTTTTTTATGAGGGGGCTTTACATATTGCTAAGGTTGTATTAACTCATTCATATATTATTCTCCTTTTACCACATTCGACGCTCCCGCGTTAGCTAATAGTGACAAGTTTATTGGAATTTGTTGTAGAGTTGGTTGGTTAAAAAATGTGGTGTTACAATTTAGTATTATTAGAAGCCGATTTATTAAGTGAACTCAATCTTCGTTTTGTCTCTGCAGTTGATGAAGCATTGTAGCACCCATACTTGAAGTCTCTACATGATGTCAGTGATGAGCCTGTTTGTCCAAGACCATTCAGTTTTGATTTTGAGCAGCCATCATTCACTGAAGAGAACATCAATGAGCTAATCTGGTGGGAAACAGTGGAGTTCAATCCAGATTCCAGAGTAATTCCAGACCCGTCTCACTAGAGAAAACATTTGGTAATATGCTATGTGTGCTGTAGAAAATGCTGGGAGTTCCTGTTTTCAGAACCAATGCCCATCTTAATCCCCGTAAAAGCCATGGAGATATTGGAAGTTATGTACATTTTGTTATGAGCTCCTGAAGTACGTTTGCTATCAGTCTATGATAGGAAGTTAAAGAGCTATTCAAGAGTCAAAGGTGCAAGTTTTAATACAGTTGCAAACTTCTATATAGGTACCTAACTGACAAGTGTAAACCATGTGTACTAGTAGCTGTTAAATCATTGGATCAGAGACTGCATATTGTAGTACCTTCTGATATAAAATGAGCAAGTTTTTGAAGTTTCTTTATGTTTTTACCTTCTGTTGGTATTGAACCTGTGGCTCTGTATAATCTTTTTAAGTACATGAAAAGTTCCTAATGTGCATATCTACATACAAAATAAAGTTGTTAATCGTCACGGACATGTATAAGTGTATAACTGCTATGACAGTATATTTGTTAACTTCTCAATATGTTTTATTTCTGTCTGGTACACGTGCTCTAGCACGTGCATAATGCTAGTTAATAGTAAGGCATATAGGTTCCTTTGACATAAAAAAATAATGTTATCATTGATTCTATGGATGTTGATTTTTATGAGCATGTTTTTCCTTTTGTTATTACAAATAATGGGGGTTTATTATCTACCAATGAAACTTTGAAGACCCCTGAAAATGGAGTGACACGTTTACACTCTAGAGATAATGAAACTGACTTGGAACCTAGGAGAAGTAAAAGAGCAAGGGTTGCTAAAAATTTAGGACCCAATTTTTATACCTTTACTTTAGAAGGAGTTCCTTCATCTTTAGAGGAAGCTCTTAACTCCTCAGAATCTGAATTTTGTAGAGAGGCCATTCAGGATGAAATGGACTCACTTATAAGTAATAATAAAACTTGGGAGTTAGTTGACCTACCTCCGGGGTTTAAAACCATACGCTATAAGTGGGTTTTAAAAAGGAAACTGAAACCCAACGGATCTGTGGAAAAGTATAAAGCCAGACTTGTAGCTAAGGGGACAAAAAGAGAACATAGACTTTTTTGACACATATTCTCCTGTTACTCGCATTACTTCTATTACATTGCTCTTTGCTGTAGCTGTTGTCCATAATTTAGTTGTGCATCAAATGGACGTTAAAACGGTCTTCTTAAATGGTACCTTAGAATAAGAAATCTATATGGACCAGCCCACCGATTTTGTAGAACCAAGAAATTCCAACAAAGTGTGCAAACTTGTCAAGTCACTGTATGGCTTAAAACAAGCTCCAAAATGGCATAAAAAGTTTGACAAAGTTGTTATTTCTAATGGGTTTAGAATTAACGATAGTGACAAATGTATTTATTTTAAATACCTTGATGGAGTTTGTGTCATGATATGCTTATATGTGGATGTGCTGATTTTTGGTTCTAACTTAGAAATAGTTAATGAGACCAAATTTTTTTTGTCACATAATTTTGATATGAAATATCTATGTGAAGCTAATGTTATATTAGGTATCAAAGTTACTAGATCTTCTTCTGGCATATATTTGGATCAATCACATTATATTGAAAAAGTTTTGAAAATGTATGGTTATTTTGATTGTAAGCCTGTATGTACACCTTTTGATCCAAGTATTAAATTACTTGTTAATATGGGTGACCCAGTTAATCAAATGGATATGCTAGTATTATTGGTAGCCTTAGATATGTCACAAACTGCTCTAGCAATGAACATTAGTATGCAGTTGGTAGACTTATGAGATATCTTAAAAGGACTATCAACTTAGGTATACATTATCAAAAGTTTCCCACTGTACTTGAAGGATATAGTGATACTGATTGGAATACTTTATTGGAAGACTCTAAAGCTACTAGTGGATATGTATTTAGTATTGGTGGTGGTGCTGTTTCATGGAAGTCCAAAAAACAGACCATCATAGCACAATCCACGTACTATGGAGTCTGAACTCATTCATTAGCCACTGCTAGTGAGGAAACTAGTTGGTTGAGAAACCTTCTATGTGATGTTCCTGTTTGGCATATACCTGTTCCGGCTACGTTGATTCATTGTGATAGTACTGCTGCCATCGGTAGAGTGCGTAGTAAGTAATATAACGGGAAATCACAACAAATACGTCATAAGCACAATACTGTGAGAGATTATATTTCTAATTAATGGTTCGGTAACCATAGATTTTGTAAGGTCTGGAGATAACCTTGCAGATCCTTTAACCAAAGCTTTGTCTAGAGAAAAGGTATGGGATACCTCGAAAGGTATGGCACTTAAGCATGTTTAGTGATGAGTCATATGTGATGGAAACCCAACCTAGGGACTGGAGATCCCAAGAACTAGGTTTAAAAGGAAGAACAAGTCACATGATGATTGTTGATCATGCACACTATTTATTATAGTCCCATATGAGTATATGATGCATGCCATCCTATAGCAATATTGAAGGTTGAGTTTTATGGGAAAACTCTTAATGAGATCTATGGCTCTTGTTGGACGAAGTGTAGAGCTACAGGAGCACTCTTGATAGATTCACCTTAGTGAGCGTGGAAGTGTGTCCACTTCCTATGAGAATGTGGGCTAATTCTCTAGAGCACTCATGAAACAGGATAAAGTACATGGTCGTAATGTGATGGCTTGCGAGACTACACCTATATGGTATCATGTGTGTATAGTGTTTGTTGTATATGCAAGAATCTAAGTTCAAGCTTAGTCACTTAGTATTCTTATACCTAGATTACTTTACACTACGCAAAGGTTTAAGTCGAAAGACACCTTTATTTATGCATGATGCTTATAAACTGATCTGTTTTGCCCAATTTGATTTTATGTATTTATTAAAATAAGTGGGGGATTGTTGATGTATTTTAATATGTGAGTTGATCATATGGGCTTGGGTTCCTTATGGTACGACTATTATTTCCTGTTGGTTATTTTTTGACATGGTCTTTCTTATCCAGTAACGTTGAGTCCAATATCCACAGGTCATTAGCCTATAATGCACCCACTATTGAAGGATCAACAGTTACAAAAGAAGAACCAATTTCTATCTTCTTTCTCACTGAAAAAAACTGAACTGGCATTGCATTTTTCTCTACTCCAGTTCATTGTTTTTATATTTTTTTTCACTTGGGCTATCTGTTCAGTTTATTGTGAGTGTGTGTAGTGCTCTTCCTCTATTGTTATCTAGTGCAGGGGTTCAATGGAGATTAGTTGATTGGCTGTTGTATCCTGGAGGTTGCGCACTCTTTGCTACAATTTATTTGAGAAAAGAGTTGGAGGCGCGAAACAACCTTAAAGAAAGCGACATTGTCCGCCTCAGCCTATTGTGTTGTGTGTTGGTTCTGTGATTTGGAATTTATCTGTATATCTAACAGATATCCACGTCACCACAACTCCATTAGGAGAGGCCACCTATGAGAGAGAAAAGTCTATCTCTTATATTAGAGTGCCACCTAGAAGAAAAAAAAATCTCTCTTAGAAGTCTCTATTTTAGTATATAAATAGTAGATTATTTATGGCTTTCCCCATTTTTTCCGATTTTTTTAATGAATTTGTACGAATTAACGATTTTTTCTTTGCAGAATTGATGCTGAATTCCGAATTTGTGAATATGCTTCAAAGATCCAACTTTATAAGCGGCCTTACTTCACTTGAAAGTTGAAGCCGAAACAAAAGTACATGGATGGAAGTATGGAACCATTAAAGATATATATATATCATTATAGTCATGGTTAGTTGCATATGTTTGCAGGCTGCAGAGACAGTTAGACATGGAACCACTTCAAAGATATATAATTATAGCCATTCAATAGCAAAATCAAGCAAATACTCCGGTTTACTAGCACAGTTAAAGTGTGGTCTCATGTAATCAGCAAGGAAAAAGAGATAACCTCATTATGAAGAGAAAGCTAGAAAATACCCATTTATTGTTGATGACAAGGTTACGAACAAGAACGTTTTAGCAAAGTGCAACACTGCACTTACTCAGTTACTCTAATGTATTTGCAAAAATGATCGAAACAGATCAATTACCTACAACGATAAAGCTACAAAGAAGAGCATTTTAGAAAAGTACAATTGTAGGGTTAATCTCAATCTATGCTGCACAAAGATGGAAGAGATAACTTACTATGATGGCAAAACTAACTGCAAAACATGATTCGTATGTCTATGATATCTTGCTTGCCTTAAATACATCACAGACTTCTCTTGTCCCTATTCCCAGAAGCAGAATAGCCATCTCAAAATGTCTTCTTCCGACTTCATCTAAACTATAAACTACATCTCTGCAGCCTAATCACAAACCCTGGGACTAAAGTAAGTATCATTTGGTCAAGTCCTCAGCGTTAGTAATCAAAGATATGAATCACAATTTCCAGCCACAGCTCCTACTTTAAGAACCCATGTCTTGATATTGCAACCTCAAAAGCTTGCATTTTTTCCCCTCGAGAAAATCCATTTCGATCATATGATGATATTTCATTAATCTTGAGGTCAATACATGCCTTAACAAGCTCTTCCCCAACTCTCTGAGCAGCTTCCTGATTTCAAACTAAGTAACGAAATTAGCAGTTGCATGATAGAAGAATCAAGGTAAGAAAAGGAAAAGGGGAAATATTGATCTCAGCTTAGAACTTAACAAAGGTTTCAAAGAGGATAATGGTGGACAAATACAGTAGTATTCATACATCCAAGATTCAACAACTAAAAATGAGGTTCCATGACTGTATGCTGAAAGAAAATGTCCCCTATAGGATAAATCAGAACCAATGTGAATTATAATCTGAGAGTTTTGACTATTATGCAGTCTCCAAGTGCCTTTTCGTTGCTAATTACAGCAAGGATTAATCAACAACAAGATATACAATTTTGCTTAAAAATAAAAGTATAAAGTTGTTCTCTCAGGTACATATGCTGAAATACACTAAAGCCAATTTAAAAGGAAGCATTCTAGGGTATCATTATTGATTCCCATATATGATCCTGATATTTAGAAAAAATCCTCACACTGAGGAAAAAAGACAGAAATAGGATCCTGACAATTTTAAAAGCAGAGATATACAAGTCAAAACTTGTGGATCCTCATTTTGTGAACAATAGTTCTGATGTCAGGATGCAATTTGAATAAAGGATGTGAAAATGAAAGGATATGCTTACAATGGTGCTGCAGGAAGGATTATCACGAATAGACTTCTGAAGGGTGCTTCCATAAAACAGACACTTCTTATTCTGATCATCAACTAAAGTAGCATACAACTGCTTGTCTGAACAGAAAACAGAGAGCCGGGGTCTAACTGATGAACCATTGAACTGGTGAAAGCAATGTAAATAATCAAGTATTAGAAGACGAAGATTTCAAATAGCGCAGGTCAAACTAGCAGTCTGGAAGAATGTAAAGGCTGTACTAAGTTACTAACATTATATCAGCGCACCGGTAAGCGGGCAAGGGGTCCTAAAACGGCCTGCAAAAACATAATATTGATTCCAAACAAGGGACATTGGACCGAAAGCAGAAAGCCTAGTATTTTCCTAATCACGTTCAACGCAAAAATACCATTTTGAATGGTTCAAACCTAACTTTACACGATGCTTCTTTCCTATATGAAAGATGTTTACCTCAGAAGCATTTTAATAGTACACAAGTTTGCTATAAATCAACACGCAAATTTGGTAGTTCAGTTGAAGTGTGAGGCCTTAAGTTAAAGGAAAAGCTATTCAAATCAATGAAACTCGTGTTGGTTCAGAGTTCTTTCTGGTCAGTTCCAGAGAAGTGGAGAACTATCATGATCTATTACATTTCATTATGTGATGAAAATGCACACTCATACAGAATTAGTTGACTATGACATGCACAACTGTTTACCAGTTTGATTACTGACTTTAGTCAAATGCCCCGTCCCAAAAGTTGGTAATTGACTGCTCAACCATCGGCAACAAGCAGATTTATACACCTCACTGGCTCAATCCTATATTCTATTGAGCAGATTTGACTTACTCATTAAACTTAAGTAAATATATGAGTGTGCATGCAACAAAAAAGAGTATGTACCTTCTTATGGAGTCTTCGGTTTCTAACTTTGGCGCTTTCTTTTCGAGTATTTGCTCTAGCTTGTACCACTACTAGGGGCTTATAAGACAAACCTAGAAACACAACAAGAGTAATAAATAACATTTCTCAGTCTGGGTACTAAAATTTTCAGGTTTTACTTACTTGTGTAGCTCAGGGGAAGGGGAATGAATGGAAATGGATTAGAATGGGTTTGGAAGAGAAGTGAGGTTTTCAGGTGTAGTAGTGAGGGAACAGTGGTAAGCGCCATACACTATTTGGAAGATGTTTCAGTAGTCACTTTTTGTGAGCACGAAATATGTGCAGCGAAGGCAATCTGTCATACAATTGATGGACAAAGGCCGAACAAACGTTAATGCTCTCATCCAATCCAATAATTCTAGACCGCTTGACGGACCTACTACTAATTCATCAATGCTAACCAACGTTACCCCCAATCCAAGTAGGGAGTCCGAATAGAGTAGAGTAGTAGTCATGGTTTTACGACTCGGCCGGTTCAAATTTGAACCGGAGTCGGAGCTCTCCGGGTCGAATTTTGCATGTTAAACTGTTTCAACATAGAACCGGTTTTAACACCGATTTGAACTGTCCGATTCAAAACATAACTCGGTTCAAAAACCAGTTCAATTTGGTGGTTTTCAGTCAACCAGGCCGAGTTGACTCAACCCATACATTAAATATTTTTTTTATACTAGTATACTATATGGCAGTGGAGAGTGAGCGAGCTGTGGAGAGAGAGAGAGTAGTTATTGAGGGGTGAAGGAGAGAGAGTTGGGCGGCGAAGGAGAAAGAGTGTTGTGGGTGAAAAAAAAAGAGAGAGACACACCAATATACACCAAACAATTGACATTCTCAAACTTGTTAATCAAATCATTTAACATAAACATTCACAAAACCTCAATTCCAACATTAAAACATCATCGAAACTTGAAAACCTCACCAACTTCTGGCAATTTCTCACCAACAAAGTTATTTTGAGAGAAAATAGTCCTATGTGGAGTTTATGTGGAGATAACTGTTAAGATTTCTCCATAACCCAGAATCGCATGTCAATCAATAAAGAAAAGTACCTAATTGTAATAGGACATACCTGAAGTCATAGCGTTGATCAAGCAAGTCCTATAAGCAGCAGAACGTTGTTGTCTTCCACTCCAAAACCCTTCTTTGTGTTTTCTCACAATAGATGGAAAACTATGAGACTCATAGTAGGGTTTGGGGTGGGGACCTCAACTTATATATATTGTGGGTGTATTTCTATTATAGTTCATCATGATAATAGAAATACGCTTAAGCCCAAAAAGTATCTGCACATATAGTTAAGCCCATACTCACTTTATACACGTGTCATGACCTGACATGTGTGATTTGAGACATGTAAATGACTCGGTCATGTTACTTTAAGATCACGGTTTAGTGAGTCTTTCCAATGTCACACGTACGTAGTTCGACAATTAAATCTGTTTAATGTGTATGATCTATGTAGGTACACCTGAAGAGGAAAAGTTCTAACAATCTCTCACTTGTACCACATATGTCATAACCTGATATTAGACAATGGTAAACCTTAAGAGTTCTAAATTCTATTGTCGAAATTATGAGTGACGTCTCAAAACAATCTGGTCCATATATTGAGAAATAAAAATATAGGATCACAACAGCCTTTGCCATATTTAGCATGACTAGACTCATCTGTTGTCACAATACTAATATCTCTAACGACATAGATTAAGTATAGATGTGTAGCATGAAAATAACATGTAATGTGATCTCTGAACATGTTCACTTTCAACTGGTCCAACTTTATGATATACTAGCAATAATGCACGTGCTCTACACATGGTGAAAAAAAAAAAAAAAAAAAATCTTATAGAGGTGTATGTTACGATTGTCTTTTACCTTGGAAAAGTATACTACTAAGAAAGGTAAACTAAGGTTAGACAATTAAGCAAAAGCTGAAGGGGCAATACATTGTACTTGGCACACAAAGTGCAATGCGTTAACTGTTTATATCAAGTTAATGAAATGAATAATCTACTACTGGCATAAAATTGCATACTTTTGTACATGTGTGGATAGTTGGCCCACATATTGTAGAAAACTGTCCTTTGAATGATCAAACTGTAAACATGCTCCCACATAAATATTTCCTTGCTTGGTACTTTGAAGCAATAGTGTCATCGCATAAGTTTCAAACAACCTGTATAATGGCTGCTGCAAGGAAAGTGTATATTTGTTAAGCAACAAAAACAACTAAAAAAGAATATCCATAGGTGGCAACAAAAACAACTAAAAAAGAATATCAATAGGTGGCAACAAAAACAACTAAAAAAGAATATCCATAGGTGGAACCATTATTTAGTTATCTTCTTTTACTTTGTAATGATGAACAAAAAAAGTTATGTATAAAAATTCTATGATGAACCACATTGACTCCTACGCGCAAATGAGTTACATGGTCTGATCAATGAAACCTGAAAATGGTATGAAGAATTGGACGACGCTTACCAACAAAAAAAATCTTAACGTGAAACATAGTAACACACCCTAATTGTCTTGGGTTGTAGTTAGAGATGGAGGATGCCGCCTGCACTACCTGATAGTTTCATGTTTGTAGTCTTTGGTTTTGAGCCCCAGCATTGTGAGAGTTGTTGAGTCCCCATTGTTCATGATGCCCTTAGCTACTTTGTTTGCACAGTGAGTGATCCAATATGTAACCTTCCCTTACTATGTACCATTAGCTAGAGTGACACCCATAGCAAGTCCAAAATTCCCTAATAATAAGGCTCGAGTGCTTGACATTGGTATCTGCTCCTTGGAAGTTATTGAAATATTTGTCGAAATGGAACACCATGCAAAACCATTGCCAAAGCTCCCGTGTTATAGAATTGTCCCAAAAGTGGTGATGTACAGGTGGAACCACCAAAACCATTTAGTGTCGGAAAAATAAAGTGGAGTTAACAAAAACTAAATAGAAAAGGTTTCTGACATAGTAAACACCCTGTGCCATAGTAAACTGCAAATTTAATGGAACGAAAGTAATATTTATTAAACAACAGCAAAAATGATATAAAATAAGCCATAAGGATTAAAGCAATTGAAAAGTTGAATGCCTAGAGATAGAGCAAACAAAGCAGCAATACATTGGCTGCAAAATGAAGTGGTTCTAAAAGCCGAAATAAGAAATAACAACATTTAACACCTCAAACATTGTAAGCTACAAGTAGCTACAACTCTAAATTGAAGGCACCTAAAAACTTTTCACCCAATTATGAGCAAATGAGCAAATATTACGTTGAGAAATCAACTTTTATGGCTCAATAATATTTTACGTTCAACAATATTTTTGAATATGCATGACTACAGTGTTTACTTATAGACTCATTGCTAAAAAAAAATATGTACAATGACAAAAAAAAATATCTACTTCATTTAATTGAAAAAAGAAAAAGCGAACCCGGCCCTAGAGTCGTTGACATTGCTTACTTGAAGTCCATGGACTACTTGCATTACTACCTAAAAGAGACAAACTTTCACATATATTAGTTAACCAAGGGGTTCCAAGAAACTCCATTTAGTGATAATAAGGATGGGTTACTTCTTTGTGAGCATACATGAGAACATGTCAATGTTAGCTCGCCCAGGTTCATTCACAGTATGAGCTAAAATTTGCTATTGTGACCTGTCCAATAGATTTCAACAAATGCGACAATGCAATAGTCTCTATGTTTCAAAGCACTGAACCAAATATTGAGAACACAGCTAAAAGGATTCAAGGTCTCAAAGAGAAAGCCTAAAGAGAGCCTGAACTTTAGTGGCAAACTTTCTTGGTTTAAAATGGAGCTCCAAAGTGTATTCAAAAGATCAGTAAAAAGAGTTGTATATTTGTCAGAGTTCAAATTGAAGAAATAGTAGCCTAAAACCTAATTGACACCCTACGGTCAAATAATCTTAAAGCCACTAAAAGGAGGGGAATCAAAATCAAGGCCAAGAACTAAAAATAAAACCAACACTCGTTTAGAATGAAAAACGTTGATCAATCATTCTCCCATTCAAAGTATGCCCAAAAAATATACTAACGATAAAAGTATGACTAAGCATGCCAACGAAATCTACCTATCAATGCAATCAAATTAAATATGATCTTCAAAAAACAGAACTATAACAACACCATTGCATTGTTTTTGAATGTCCACTACTACAGAAAGACCCATATACCACGGTAGGTATGAATGTATATACCACTGTTTTTGTAATTATAGTGGCTAATATTTGTATACCACGGTCGAAATTCATCTAATTTTTTGGATGTTAGTTTATACCACTAATTTACACAAACCGTGACATCTTGTTAGTTTATACCACGGCCCATTCGTTTTCCATTTTTTAGTTAGGGAGTATCCCACGGTTTCCTGGCAAACAGTGGTTTATATTTCGGCAAATTAAAATCCCGTGGGGATAGAAGAATTTATATCAAAAACAAAAAAAAAAAAAAAAATGAGGTTTCGCTCTAAACCGTTAGTACAATTTTCTTCTCGCAACTTCCATTAAAACTTTATGGCCAATTTCGAACCCGAACTTTAAGAGAGGGTGCAACGCTTTTTTTAATTTTCTTCATTCTCATATGGTAAGAATTTCTCGTTTATACTTTGAAATTCAAAGTTTTTTAAAAATTACATATAGAAAGTCTACGGTTAGAATTTCTCATTTTCATGAAATTTCTGGTGTTTCATCTATGTTTGTCATCTGAAAAAATCTAATTACTAGACTTCTTGCCAATCAAATTTGAGAGAGTTGGATACCTAATTGACGATTTAGGATTTAGGTTTTGTTTCTTTGTGATGATTCACTATAGTGGGTTGGTTGTTCTCTAAATAGCTTGTCTTGCTCTTAATGTGTTTGATTGAATGTATGTGTGGGTTGGCTGGTGTGGTCTTAATGTGTTTGTTTTGACTTTTGATGCTTTTCTGGATTAAGGTTTTGCATTTTAATTCTAGTAATTGTTTGTTTAAGGTGAGATATGTAGAGATGGACAATCATAAGGAAGCGTCAGGCTAGCTTGAATTCAGGTGGGGCTGGTAATCTAGCAAATCCATAGCTTATTGAAGCACAGCTTGCAACTCGTCAGGCAGTTTCACATGCACTTAATATGCCAATGGTGGATAAATTTTCGGCTGCATGTCCTGTAGGTATGTTACAAATGTTTTCTATTGTTCCATAGACTCATAGCCAAATTCCACTAACTACCCCCCACCACACACACACAACAACACACACACACACAAAAGAAAAGAGAAAGACAATTTGTATGGCATGTACATACGACTAACATACTTGATACATTCGGTTTAATGCCCAATGAATTATATGTACAAGATTCTACCCATTAATCTATATCGATGCATTCTAAATTTCATATATTTATGACAAAATAAGGGAAACAAACTGTTTTTCACTTTTTCCTGCCACACACAGCCAATACCCCGTTGTTGAATGTAGAAAAAGCTGATAATGGTGTTTGCTAAACCAAAGGGTCTTTTGATTTCTAGTTCATCCAACATGCAAATGATGCAGGGTCGCCGGTGCGTGAATTCCATCAAGTTCGCCTTCGGTTCACGAAGATATTTCACTGGATCTCGGATACAACAAGCTCCTCATAATAAAGTAACATCAAACAAAACCTAAAATAAATGTCGAAAGGACCACCGGTTCAACCGAAGTCCTCTTTGGCTCCAAATCCTATGATCTGCTTAACCGCGACTTGCATCCGGTGCTCGATTGCCCTCCTTCCCTTCACCGGCTTCTTTGTTTAAAAGCCGCACAATCAAAAAGTGCTCTCCATATAAGACACGGATCAGGTTCCCCGATCAAAACGTCATTGCCAGCGCTTACTAGCCTTGCGGGTTCTCGCCCTAATGTACACTACATTCGAAAAAAAGACTATATTGTAGCCCGAGGCCAAGTATCCAAACAACACGAAGCGGTCAACAAGAGCATAGGATTCCCACAAGACCTCGGTTGGTGGCAAGTTCAGTCCTCTTAGCACCTCATCATCTAATTGTATGTCTCAACAAGTGATGGATTGTCGCCTTCTTTCATCGCTTTTCCGGGGGTGGACGAAGGTAAAAGCCCAAATGCTATCGTAGCATCCAAGGAAGGTGCTAAATCTGATGTAGAGATGAAAGATGTTGGTGCTGCAAATGTTCCTAAATTCAAAAATCGGACAACTCAATGGAGAGTCCGAATCATTCACAAAAGGTGGGTCTTTGGTGAAAATAAACAATTACCTTGAAATGAATTTTCTATACTCCTTTGACTTTTATGGTTTCATATTAGTTGTTATCATGTTGATGGTAAAGTATGCATTGTATACTCACTTTCTTTGTTGACGTTTAATGGCTTTCATAGGACATTAAATCCCAAAGCATCCCAACCGCTCTATCAACACCCAAGTTAAAATTAACAATGCAAAATAAGAAAACAGGAGATCAAGCAAACGTGTATGTAAGTATTTTATTTACACGTGATATATAACTCAAATGTTATATTGTCCTAAGATTTACACTTTAGATTGTGGAAACAAAAAAATAAGAAAACAAATGTCAAGCGTCATTTAGGGGGCAACAATTGATTCAGGGCCGGTAAATTGTAGTTTACACATTATATATTATTAAAATGTCTGCTTGTGCTTATATTTCTTTAGCATTAATTCTATTATTTTATGGTATTCTTCATTATTAAGTTATTATTTTATGGTATTGATCGTGCAGATGACACTTAACACTCAAAGATACATATGCACAATTGGTATAGAAAGATCAGAGATGCTCAATCGTGTGCTCTACCGGGATGCAAATGGTGCAGTTAAGTACACTGGAGATGAACCTTTTAGGTAAGGTGTCAATTTTATTTGCAATATATTGTTTATGTTTCTGTGAATTCAATATCAGAAGCCACATTTCTACTGTGAATCTGCATTCTCAACTTAGACAAGGTTATTTCACTTGTATCATTGCAAAGCCGAGTTCACAAACGACGATTCTAATGGATTGAAAGTGATAACAAAGGAAGGTAGTGAAAGAAAACTCAATTGTTTAAATGTAAAGTTGAATTATTCAGTACTATGTAATGAATCATTCTTTTTTCCTAGAGTAGTGGGACAAACCGTTTGATTCATTTTTAATCGAAGGTAGTTCTGTTATGAAATTTCTAATGAAAATCAAACTTTGAACTACTGCAATTTGAATTTGGCTATGTCATTGGCCATTTTATTCGAAGAATCCATCCAAATACGAGTCATTAAATATTTTGCAGGAGGTTGATCATAGGGTTGCAGACCGAGGGAAGCGGATTCAACTTTTCTTTTAAGAGGGGGCATTTAAGCATTGTTGCTTAAGATGAGAGATTACTTTGTTATGGATTCCTTTTAATTTTTGTGGTCTAATATAGAATTCCAATATGTTATATTATGAAACTCAATATATACCGCACTCTGCTAGAATTGTTACTATTTTTTCTCTTTTCTAATGGACACCTCACGCTTAGCACATGCATGTTTTGGAGTGAGGGAGAAAATCAACCTAGTTTTGGTTTCTTTTAATTGGTGAAAAGGGAACATGTATGGCTCGGGCTTCTGAGCCTTCAGTGCACATCATTACTCGTGTGATTATATGGTATTAGAGTTGGTATCCTATAGTGGTAGAGTTGGTATCCAGGAAAATGGGGTGTTTCAGCCGGAAGCGAATGAGGATGAGTTTTAGCTATGTTCAGACCCCTCCAGTTTAATTTATGAGTCTTATCTTTTTAATTTATGAAAAGAAATTTGAAGTTTGTTTTCTTAGTGCACTCAAAAAATTAATGGAATTTTTTTATTATTATTATTATCTTTTTTTGCAATGTTTGATAGTTTATTGTACATTTTGGAATTTGTTGGGAAGATGGAAATGTTGTATGTAGGCAGGCTGTGTAAATTTTGTTATGCAGGTTCGGTTTTTAAGTGGAAGACTGTTACTAGCATTATTATTATTATTATTATTATATATATATATATATATATATATATATATATATACCACGGTTTGGCATAAACCGTAGTGTTTAGTATAACTATATATCACGGTATTATAACACATACACTAATATAAACTACGGTTTCAATAGCTTATATGCCACAGTTCTATTGACAACCGTGGTATATCATGGGCATACAAACCACGGTTCTTTGAACAACCATGGTATCCGTTAAACATATATACCACAGTTTTGCTATTATTATATACCACACCACCTATTGTCACGGTTGCATAACAGTGGTAAATATATTTATACCACACTTAAAAACAGTGGTATAAGTGTCATTCTGTAGTAGTGGTCGCCAAAGATGAGATATGCCAAACAGGGAAATCTACATTCTACAACACTCAAATAATGGTATTGCACCTAAATAAGAAACCAACAATTATAGAATTCACATACAACTCAAGAAGGCTTAACTAATATGTTTATCTAAGATATGTGCATTTTTGGGTTGCCATCTCCAAAAAGGGAAATGATTAGGACAAAGTCACCTATATGCTTTTAATATCAAACATTTTTTTTTATCAAAAAATCTAATCAAATTAATACATCAGGAAATCAATTTTTTGTGCAACGACATTTGCCAGTCAATGTACAAACAATATAATTCTAAAATTGATATAGTGATATTATAGTAACAATGCATAAACCCCTCTTACCTATTGCCTGTTCAACTCCTATGATCGTGGATGCGTAGAAGAATTGCTTCATGCCTGTAGAGATTAGATTTTCTTCACTGTAAAGTTAAAATGGTAAATGCAATACTAAGAAAAAAAAATTATTATTTCACTTATAAATTTAAATTTCATGAGACAATGTATATTTAAAGTATGACTGTAGGAAATACCAGAAGGTGCTTATCACAAAAAATAACTAAACGGAAAAATGATAGGAATCAATTCGTTCATAGATGAAGGGGAAGACATTAATATGAAAAGAAATTCAAAAGTTCAAAAACGTTAATTCATTAAAAACTCTGTGAATAGTAGAGTGGAGGTGTGTCTTCAATCTCTGTGAAATTTAAAGAGATTTCATGTTCAATTGGTGCTTAACGTACTGTTTCCACTTCTGACCCAAATTTAACACACAGCCTATTGGCATTATGATGTTCACCACATTTTTTCTTACTAACAAATTCAACCCACGATTCATATATCTAGGAAAGTGGAATTCATAACACAATCACTTCCGAACAATTAAGACTAATTCCAATTCACTGAAACGAAGGTTAAGCGCTAATCAAATTAATTATACATTCAAATCATATAGCTAAGCCGCTTCCCACAACTGCGTTTAACGCCTCTCAAATATATAGCCAGATTTTATAACTTGAAAGCTTGCTCAATCAACGGCTTCCTCAATTATGTAAGTAATTTCGACCAGTTTATTCCCATGCTCATCTAAAACATCACCTCCTTTGAAACTCAAAGTAATATTTTATTTGATGTGTATACGCTTATTGGATTTAATTATACACTGCAAGAAAGAGAGAATACCTGCGAAGGAGTCTTTGACTCTTTGTCAAGTTTTGGTGGAAGCCTAATGTTTGCTATGCATGGCTTGTAGTCTGCTGCTTATGGCTTTCGCTGTTAAGTGGAGCCAATAAGAATTGAATCAGGTCTTTAGGTACCTTAGGAAAAACAAACTCCAAAAGAACTACTATTATTTTATAAAAGTATAAAACCCTACCTGTAAATGCTATTATTGCTATGGCAGTTGATTTAGTTAATGGATATGGTGATGTTTGCCTGAGCACAAAAAGTTATTGGAATTGCTATTGTATTGCTAAACAATGACCATGGCAGACCACCTAAATCAAAATGACACATTAAATGCATAAATGTTCTGAGGGTGCACGACAAAGTTACCTCTATAAGTTAATTTGTTCCTCAGTTGTTAAGCAATTTCACACTACTCCATATTCAAAGAACACTGCCATTTGTAAAATACGTTAGACATTAATTTTCTAGAAAAAAAAAGGTATGCCATAAATCAAACTAATTAATCTTTTACAAAATTAATCAAACCACCATTTCCTTGATTAAAAATTAGACAAAACAATCAATAGAAACACAATCAGATAAAAGTGAATAAATACATACTTGCAAATCATCATAAAGATACTCGTGCTTCATGGAAAGATCCATGGCATGCTTGAGTCGCTCGTTCCTAGCATCAACAATTTCACGAAGAAGCCTTGCAAGCGCTTCTTTAATGTCCATATCCTCTTTAGGGTCACACAGATCTTTAAATCGAAGCCCGGTAAACATACCATAAACAAACCAACCTTATATACCCAAAAAATGATGAGGTAACGATGCCAAATCAGAACTTGGTTTGGTTTATCTTTTGGAATCTTTGCAAGTTAAATGCACACTTCATCACTACTTCCAAAATTGGTTGAGATTAAAAAAAATAAAAGAACAAATGATATCTTAGAATTCAACACACAAGAGTGCATGGCTATGATTTATATATAATTTAAGAAAATGTAAGATTGGGGAGAAGAATCAACAATGGACTCTTAACTTATTTTGATTAAACAATTGTTGTTCCTACAGACTTGAATATGTGGTTAAACCTCCCAAAATTTATAAGATAGATAGTTTGGTGAATGTTCCATCTATAGACCTAAAAGGATATGAACTGAAGTATCTTACCTTCTCTATAAAACATGGGAATTCTTCAGATAATAGGTGCAAGAAAAAAATGGAAATAGAACCATAAACACATACCAATAACTTACATCAGTTCATCTGAAAATACATAATAACATAGAAAAGTTGTTAAATCACATCAGTCCATCTAAAAATACATAATAATATAGAAAAGTTGAATGGTCTACCTCTAGAACTCCAGTGTATTCATCCGTCCACGACCTTGTCACGCATAACCGCCATGAGCCTTTCTTCGTCTACATGACCAAAAGACATTAGTTTTGATGCAATTCCCGATTCTGATTTTGTTTACACAAATCTCATTAGCTTTTAAACCACACCTAATCAATAACTCGATCCTCCATCAAGAATTACTTGACCATAGAATATAATGAATTGTTCTCCCCACTCTTAAGCTTGTTCTCATGGTGATAATTGTCATTTCTTGGTTCTCTTTGCTTTGTATGTTGTCTAAGAAACTATGCTAACAAATTTTGTTTGAATCTTAAAAAGAAAAAATAAAATAAAATGAATGAACTACTTCCTTTTTTCAAGTAAACTATATATGTCTAAAATGTTACATGATCATGCTCTTTGTGTAAACAAAAAAAAACCAAGAGAGTGAAACTTTGATTACCCAAAATCACGAAAAACAATAAGTTAGCAGTGAGCAGTAATCTCATACACTAAACATTCGGTTGAACTGTCATATACCATTACTACCATAAAAAAAACAAAAGGGGAACAATAGCACACTTTTGGATGAGTAACTGAGAACCCCATGACCATTTAATTTATGGATAACCCAAATAAAAATTGTTAGAGCCATAGAAAATCATGGATAATCAATGTAAGTCATTTCAGCATTCAAAACCAAAATAAAAAATTTCAAAATTGACCCATTTCAACATTATAGTTCGCATTTGAAATAACAAATAACTCAAAACTAACATTCATACCACCCATTATAGAT
Organism: Coptis chinensis; assembly: GCF_015680905.1. Lineage (NCBI taxonomy): Eukaryota > Viridiplantae > Streptophyta > Magnoliopsida > Ranunculales > Ranunculaceae > Coptis > Coptis chinensis. Next base: position 16,249,199 of record NC_141456.1, on the reverse strand, counting down.
CCAATCAACACCGCACATCAGCTTTATCTAACTCAATCATTACTTCATTTGTGATCCCACCATCCGCCAAGGCTTTCTTGCCAGCAATAAGCATATAAAGCATGAATCTGTCGGCTTTCTTAGAGAGTTTTGGTGCTACCCATCCATCTGTTGAGAATAGGAGAGTTTGTGTCAGTACATCAACCAAATTACTTGCTATGATCTAAGGCCACTTAACACCAAATGCCCAGCTAAAGGAAAGATCAAGTTGCACAATTTGTTGTTTCAAAAAAAAAAAAAAAACCCATTTTAATAAGCCCCAAACTGGAAGTATATGCGAACAAAGACCTAAAAGGGAAGTAAGAGAAAGGCACGCACACACACAGGCATAACATTGATCTTAAAAATAAGGGAACACATATTTACCTCCCCAAATTACATATCCAAAGAAGAGCTTGATAGAGATTCCCTGTCAAGAACCACATAGATGACTTGAGGATACTCAAAGAGGTGATAGAAAATTTTCAAACCTCTAATCTATTTAAATGTACCTAGAGTCGACACCTTTAATAAAAGTAGAGAAGATTATGCATTTCCCATCATTAGATGTTGTTGTAAGAAGTATCTGAAATATAATGCATACATTTGAACATCAGAAAGAAATTGTTAATTCTCACGCACTTAGCTGAAATAGTTGCAAACTAAGCTGCTTCACCACTCAAAAAAAAAAAAAAAAAAAAAAAAAAACATTGGGATGCAAATGCAATGGACATTGACTACTATACTCAACGTCTTGACGAAATAATTCAATTTGCAACCAGGCCAAAAATTAAATAGAAACGTGAAGCAAACATCAAGGCTTACTTATCAAAAGGATTGAAGCGACAGTTTGAGGAGGTGAAAGCTATAATTAACCAAAAACTACCTAAACATTGCATAGTTGAATTAAAAAGACACACGACTAAGAACTTCATCACTCCCTTGTTTGTCTTTTAATCCAATAAACAAAAAAGATACATGGGTGCAAGTGCACGCTGAACAATATAACCAATCTGTTGAGCCATTTTCTTTTCACCATCTGTATGTCTCTCAGTCCAACGCCCAAGGTCGTCTATTCCTCAAAGTCACCAATAGCATAGAGCTTTGTGACAACTTTTCTGAACTTGTGAACTTGTGCTTTATATCTGGTCCACAAGTATGAATTAACACGATCTATAACATTATCAATGTGCTATACTCAGGAGAGCTGACTCATGGAGATTTAGAATCTGTCTCTATTGATGCTTCAGAAGTTCTTGCCTCTGATTTCTCATTTGAATAAGCGGCACTAAAAAGAGCGGTTGTCGGTGTTAAGAATTAACAATTACTCCCAGGTGGGGAAGTGTGCGGACAACTTGCCCTTTTCATGATTCTTGGTTCAATATGTGTAAATTATGCTAGATACTTACGTTGATAGAAAGGTAACCCAGATGAGCTCCACACAGTCAACCCATAGAAGCCTCTGTTCTAATGGGATTACACCATAGGTAATCAGGTGAGCAACCGCCATAGCTTCCAACCTAGCTACCTATTAGTCAAATGTCCACAAACTTATTACTATAAATATATAACTCTATACATATAAGCTATTTTAGCAGACCTTCATCTAACCAAACAAAATTGCAAAGTAGGTAAATAGAGAAGCAAAACTTTCATGTTTCCTGATATAACGTATGTGACTAAGAATTTGATAGGTCGACCTGCAAACAAATAGTATATAGTTTTCTCGAGTTTTTTTACCTCCATTGAATTGCTCTTTGATTGAATGGCTGGACCGAATTTGTTGTAATGAGAGAACTCAATATGAAAAGAGAGAGAGAATGAGGGAGAAATTTTTTATTTTTTTTTATTTTTTTGAGAAGTGGGAGATGCAGAGTAGGAGTGGGGATTGAGAGGGAGACGGAGACGGAGGGGAAAAGGGAGAAAGACCGTTTAGTTACCTAGCCCATTGAAATTCGGTATAAATGGTAATAAATTCGACAATTAATGTGAGGCCTTAGTCGCGAACAATTGATTAGTGGCGTGTAGTTGATTTCTGACTTGAATTTACACATACGTCCTTAAGAGTACTATATCATCTTAAGGGTATAAATGGTAGTAAATTTTGAAATGACAAAATAGTCATTCTTAAAGACATTGAATAATTTGTTTGAATATTTTATCAAGGGTATTTAGTGGAAGAAAAAAGGCTGGTACAATTTAAATGTCCATGTTAATTATGGTGTACTCTACTAATTGAGATAATGATTTTCTTTATTCTTCTTAATCAAACTTTATATGCACAACCATAAATGAATAAGTAGATAACTTTATTTCAAAATCATCAATTACTGAAGTGACAGCCAAAGTTTAGTAAACAAAAAATTAATACAAACTCTCACTAAAAGGAAACATCACAAGGACTAACCACCCCCATACGAGCTATATGCTCCTTAAATGCCTTAGGTGGTAAGCCCTTAGTTAGCGGATCAGCTATCTGGAGATTTGTATTAACGTACTCAATTGTCATATGATGATCTTTAACCCTCTCTTTCACGACAAGAAACTTTATGTCAATGTGCCTAGACTTTGACAAACTCTTGTTGTTCTTGGAATAAAGTTCAGCGGCTTTATTATCACAATAAATCGTTAATGGTTTCTCAATGAAACCCATAGCATGAAGCCCAAAAGTGAAATTTCTATACCACTTTACTTGATTTGATGCTTCAAAACAAGTAATAAATCCTGCTTCCATAGTGGAGGAGGCTACTAGTGTTTGTTTGACACTTTTCCATGATACATCACCTCCAACTAACATGAAAACATAACCAGGCATGGATTTTCTACTATCCAGGAAACCAGCAAAATCTGAATCCGAATACCCAATCAACTCAAAATGATTGGTTTTTCAGTATGTGAGCATAAAATCTTTTGTTCTTTGCAAATACTACATCACCTTTTTAGCCGTTTTCCAATGATCCATGCCTGGATTACTTAAGTATTTGCCTAGCATTCCAACTACATACGCAATATCTGGACGCATACAAACTTGAGCATACATAAGACTCCCTACTATTGATGCATAAGGAATATCTTTCATTTGTTCTTTCTCTAAATCGTTCTTTGGATATTGAAGCAAACTCAATTTATCACCCTTAGCAATGGATGCATCACCTGGTGCACAATTTTGCATGCCAAACCTACTTAGCACCCTTTCAACATAAGCCTTTTGTGATAAGCCCAGAATGTCATGTGATCTATCACGATGAATTTCAATGCCAAGCACAAAAGATGCTTCACCAAGATCTTTCATCTCAAAATTCCTCGAAAGAAATCTCTTGGTTTCATGCAAAAGGCCTATGCCACTGCTCGCTAGTAGGATGTCATCAACATATAGCACTAGAAAAATAAATTTACTCCCACTGATCTTGTGATAAACACATTGATCCACATCATTTTCCTTAAAACCAAAAGAGGAAATGGTGTGATCAAACTTTAAATACCACTGACGAGATGCTTGCTTTAAGCCATAGATGGATTTCTTTAATTTGTAAACCAAATGTTCAAAGCCTTTGGACTCAAAACCATGAGGTTGCCTCATATAGATAGTCTCCTGAATGTCACCATTCAGAAAAGTTGTCTTAACATCCATCTGGTGTAACTCTAAATCATAATGAGCTACAAGTGCCATAATAAGTCTAAAAGAGTCTTCCGATGAAACTGGAGGTAAAGTCTCTTTATAGTCAATGCCTGCCTTTTGAGTAAAGCTTTTTGCAACAAGACGTGCTTTATATCTGTCAATGCTGCCTTTTGAGTCTCTTTTGGTTATGAAAATCCATTTGTTATCAATGGGTTTGAGTCCATTAGGCAACTCGACAAGATCCCAAACATCATTGTCTTTCATAGACTTTAACTCCTCTATCATGGCATTCATCCAATCTAAGGAGTAAGCACTTTGTTTGGCTTAAATGAAAGTAGTAGGATCATTTTCCATTCCTATATCAAACTCATGCTCTTGGAGATAGACTATATATATATTCATCTGAATTTATAGCTGCTCTCCTCTCCCTAATTGATCTCCTTATTGGCACTTCTAATTGAATTTGTTGAGGTTCTTCTATAATAGTAGGGGCCAACTTAGGAATATTTGGTTGATCTACAACCGCATCCTGCCTAATGACAGGTGTGATCAACTCATCTCTATGGATATCCACTAAAGGAATATCAACATACTCTTCTTCAAAAGCAATATTCCTTTGTTGTGTGCTCCCACTATCCTCAACATCCTTAATATATTTGGCATTATCCGTCTCAATTAGGGTATTGGAAAAGGGGCAATAAAACTTGAAACCCCTTGACCTTTCCGAATAACCAATAAAGTAGCAACTAACTATTCTTGAGTCCAGTTTTCTTTCATTAGGCCTATATGGCCTAGCCTCAGCTGGACAACCCCAAATACGTAAATGTCTTATACTGGGTTTCTTTCCAGTCCATAATTCATATGGGGTTTTAATTACTGCTTTACTAGTTACTCGGTTAAGGATATATACTGCAGTCTTTAAGGCTTCGCCCCAAAGAGACTTTGGTAAGGTATAATGACAAATCATACTCCTAACCATGTCTTTTAGAGTCCGATTTCGTCTCTCAGATACACCATTTTGACTTGGAGTCCCTGGCATGGTGTACTGAGGAACGATGCCACATTCCTCCAAGTATCTTGCAAATGGTCCTGGATGTTGGCCTTTTCCATCATACCTACCATACTATTCACAACCACGGTTAGATATGATAGCTTTAATTTTCTTAGAATGTTGATTTTCAACTTCAGCTTTACAGGCCTTAAATACATCCAGTGACTGTGATTTTTCATGAATTAAGTATAGATACCCATAACAAGAATAGTCGTCTGTAAACGTGATGAAATACCTGCATTGACCATTCCAAGAAGCCGTAGGAAATGGGCCACAAATACCAGTATATATCATGTCTAAGACACTTGAACTCCTGCTGGCACCAAACTTCCTTATATTTGTTTGTTTACCCTTTATACATTCAATACAAACTTTAAAGTCTGAAAAATCAAGGGCACCAAGAACTCCATTTGACACAAGCCTTTCAATTCTTTGTTTAGAGATATGACCCAAACGCTTGTGCCACAATGTAGAGGAGTTCTCATTAATTAATCTATGCTTAGTACTATAGTTATTAACATGCAAAGTTTCATTTAACCTTAAGTGAGAGGCATCCTAGTCTAACTTGTATAGATTATCAATCAAAGAGCCTGTACCAATAAGATTTGAATTTTGAAAGAGACTAAATATTCCTTTTAATTTCCAACTGAACAAGTATAATCGGATTTGTCCAAACAGGAAATAGAAATTAAATTCCGTTTGAAAGACAGTACATAAACAGTCTCATCTAAATCCAAATAAAAACCAGACTTTAATTTTAATCTAAAGACTCCAATGGCCTCAACACATGCCTTATTGCCATCACCCATGTAAATGAACCTTTCGGTATCACTTGGCTTGCGACTCCTTAGACAACCCTGCATAGAAAAACTAATGTGAATAGTTGCTCCCGTATCTATCCACCATGAATTTGAAGGTACTTCGGCAAGATTTAATTCAGAACAAACAAAACTAAATCCATTACCTGCTTGCTTTGCTATCCACTTTATATACTTTGGACATTCTTTCTTAATGTGACCTACATGTTTCTTGCAAAAGTAATAGAAAGTAGTCTGAACCTGTTTATCTTGTCCATTCACCTGTGGTGTCGCATTATCTGCAGTTCCTTTACCCTTATTATTCCATTTCCTTTTCTTAGTGCCTGAATTGCCATTAGAGGAAGTTGCTAAGTGAGCACTTTTAGTCTTCTCTTGTTTTAGCCTTTCCTCTTCTTGCACACACTGAGCAATGAGCTCATTAAGAGTCCATTTCTCCCTTTGAGTATTATAATTGATCTTAAAGGGACCAAATTGTGCAGGAAGAGAATAAGAATGAGGTGCACAAGGAGATCATCAGAGAACTCCAACTTTAGTGCCCTCATTTTGGCAACAAGATTAGATATTTCCATAATGTACTCTCTAACATTTCCTTTGCCAAGATACCTAACGATGGTGACAAGTTTGCTAAGGAGCGTACTTGCCTCGACCTTTTCCGATGCAACAAATTGGTCTGCAACTTGGCTTAGGAATTTCTTGGCATTTTCTTCCTTAGGCATTGCACCACGAAAAGTTTCAAAAATAGAGTGCTTCATTATACTAAGACTAAGGCGATTGGAGCGCTCCCACTTTTCGTAGTTAGCCTTTTCCTCAGCTCCACTATCATCCTTAAGTTTAGCAGGCTCATCAACACGTAATGCATAATCCAAATCCATACATCCAAGAACGATTAGAACATGCTCTTCCCATTTTGTAAAGTTGGAACCAGTAAGAACTAGAATACTAGTTAAATTGGCAGATATAGAAGATGTATTCACTGAACATAATACAAAAGATAACTCACATTAATACATATGTCATTTACTTTGATGCATAGACAATAATAAACTGTAATATTATCATGCATGCATTAGTCTAAATGAAAAATAATAATCAAATAGACAAATGACAAGAAATAAAACATTATAAAACTCTAGTAGTGGGCCTTAATGAGAAACCTAACACCGTTATAATTCAAGTATTTGGACAAGCAGTGGTTTTCTCTAAACACATAAGCCTAATCAACATATGTAAAACAAAGTTAGGCTTGGCCAAACAATAAGTCTTCCTTAGGGCCGACTATTGAATGCATAAGTAACTATTTTAGGCTCTGATACCAATTGTTAACATTTCTTCATAACCCAGAATCGCATGCCAATCAATAAAGAAAACCTAATTGTAATAGGACATACCTGAAGCAATATCGTTGATTAAGCAAGTCCTATAAGCAGTGGAACATTGTTGTCTTCCACTCTAAAACCCTTTTTTGTGTTTTCTTACAATAGATGGAAAACTATGAGACTCAAAATAGGATTTGGAGTGTGAACCTCAACTTATATATTATGGGTGTATTTCTATTATAGCCCATCATGATAATAGAAATACGCTTAATCCCAAAAAGTATCTGCACATACAGTTAAGCCCATACTCATTTTATATATGTGTCATGACCTGACACATGTGATTTGAGACATGTAAATGACTCAGTCATGTTACTTTAAGATCACGGTTTAGTGAGTCTTCTCAATGTCACACTACGTAGTTTGATAATTAACATTGTGTAATGTGTATGATCTATGTAGGTACACCTGAAGAGGAAAAAGTTCTAACAGTAACAACTTGTTGCTTGCATTGGGAATGTTCTTACTTGCAGAAGAAGCTTCCTACACCCACCCTCCCCTCCTTAAGCGTTGCCACTCATGAGGGCCTCATCCGCTGGGCTATTCCCTTTATTGTTAAAAACTCCTTAACAACAAATGGAATCAGTCGACCCAAGGGAAATGCGGTTTGCTATAAGTCTATATATATCTGAAAAAGGTGTTTGAGCAATTAGGCAATTAGACCATCGCTGCTGTTGTTTTGCTCGGATCAACAAAACAAGTTAACAAAACCTAAGTAGGTATAATGATTAAGGGTCCTGTTACTGACGAACCCCATATTGTGTTGGGCATACCAAAAAAAAACACAATTATTACAAGTGTGTCATTGGTCCCAAAAAGTCCAAAAAATAATAATTATTACAAGTATGTCATTGGTCCCAAAAAATTGTTTTGTGTTGGGCACCTCCCAAACCAACGTGAATTTCCCTTTTCAGCCCTTCTCTTCTATTCTCTTCCACCATCCTAAATCTTAAACCATGAAAATTATATCCTAACACTAACATTAAACACTAGGGCTAAATATGCACGTGACTAGGGTTGAATATGCATGTGTACAGTAGCTGAATGAGAAAATTCGAAAACCCCAAGCTTAAACGACTGGCTGGGTGGATTCGTTCACACCAAACGGTGCGGGTCACACCGTCTGAGTCAAGTCCAAAACGATGTGGCCATGTCGTTTGGGATTTGGACTTAGAAAATTTCAACGATAGAAAAAATTCCCAACGATATGGCCATTTGTTTTGGACTAAGTCTCCAACGATATATGGCCACATCGTTTGGACTAAGTCACTAACGAAAATGGTCACACCGTTTGGGATTTGAACTTTGAAAAATATAAAGTTACATTTTTGGCCTCTTGACCGTAACACCGCCGGGTTAAGTCTTAAACGCGGTGTGGCCAAGTCGTTTGGGACTTAGTCCAAATGATGTGACCACACCGGTAAGTTTTTTTCTAAGTCCAAATCCCAAACGACATGACCACATTGTTTTGGACTTAGTCTAGACGGTGTGATCAGACCGTTTGGTTTGCACAATGAACGACCTAGTCGGGTCGTTTAAGTTTGGGGTTTTCAAATTCAATTTTTTAGGACCAATGTCACACTTGTAATAATTGTTTTTTTTTTAGACTTTTTGAGACCAATGACACACTTGTAATAATTGTTTTTTTTTTTAGTCTGCCCAACACAAAATAGTCCGTCTGTAACAAATACCATGATTAATAGGGTGAGTGCGTCTCTTTCCAGTTTCCACCCTTATCAATGAATCAAAGCAAACCTTCAAGAAGGGAATGAAATAGATTCACCATTGAATGCCTTTTTTAGTTTCTTTACATCTTGTAGAGAGAGGTATAGGTGAATATCGATCAAATGACTATAACAAATCAAATTCAAAACGAATTGATTCAAAATAGACAAATTTCATCAAGTACAATACCTTCTTCTCTTAATCAATTCACAAGAAAAAAAGGAAGTGAACTAAGCTTACACATGTAGCAATTACCGCTTCATCATCAATTCATCATACATTAATCTTGTCCATCTCTTTCCTAAGTGCATTAGCTCTCACCAAACTCCCAATAGTATTAACAGCCAACTTCAAATCCTCCAAAGGATTCCCAGGTGTAACAGTCTTATACAAATAACTATCAAAAGTCATTTTCTGCACATATTCATCTGCACACATCTCTACAAAAGCTTCTCTTGCTGGATTTGATCTATAAAACACCTTTTGCAACACATCCAACACCTTATATGTTGGCCAATAAGTTTTGTCCCATTTTTCCAAATACTTCCTCAAATCAGACTCATCAATTAATCTAGTACCATTTGCTGATCCTTCAACAATTGCTTCACCACACATTCTCCCACTCTTTGCTGCAAAGTAGATTCCCTCTCCAGAACACTTTGTCACATATCCTGCTGCATCACCTACAAGGGCTACTCTCCCTGCCAACCTGCATAACACAAACATGTTCCACTTCTAAGCAATTCTTGAACTTCAACCATCAATGCATTAAATAAACTCGAGCCAATATTAATACATTTACGTATCTACTTATTGACAATGATAATTGCGAATTATGTACTGCACGTTTGTATTTTTTACAGTGCACCATACAATCCATGGTCCCATAAACTTGTACTGGATGCTATAATACCATCAATGCGGTTCTAATTTTCTAAATATTATGTCAAATTGTTTAACTTTATAGCAATTATATTCACTTCATTCATTTAATCTAAATTCTTATCTAAATTATTACTGAATCTGAACTTTGTTACTATACTAACCTTTTCGGCCTAGGGTGCTCAGGGATAGGATGTGCCTCGACGCGAATAATCTTCCCACCCAAAATCTTATCCTTGGCGCGGTTTCGTGTTGCCAACTGGAATTTCTTAATATCACCCTTATGCGTCACAGTGCCTGTCCCAACCGCGACGTGGTCGCATTTTGGAAAAACCCACCCATAGAAATCAGGCGACACATCATCACCAACATACATCTCAGCAAGATTTTCATAATAAACCATTTTATCATCTGGAATTTTAATCCTCTCTTGAAATGCAATAGCATAATCATAATCTCCAGCACCAATCGCCTTAGCCACACGCGAATTCGCCCCATCCGCCCCAATCACAGCGTCCACCTCTAAAGTACGCTTTTCGCCAACTGATCCAGCTTTACCATCAAATAAACTGTAGTGAAGAACATAAGGTGCATTTTGTTCTTGTGGCATGTCCATTTTTAGAAAAAGACCATTGAGAATATTTGCACCAGCTTTAGCTGCACGTTCGCGTAAGTAGGCGTCTAGTACTTCGCGACGAACCATACCAATGTACTCATGTGGTTTTAGTGTTTGGCCAATGTCAACAGCTACATTTGATGGTGAAATCATCTTCATTTTCGTTACACGTCTATCGATAATATCTAATGGTAAATCGAATTCTCCTACCATGCAAAGCGGTATTGCACCGCCGCATGGTTTACAGTTATCGAGCTTACGTTCAATTACGTAAGTCTCGATACCACCTTTAGCTAGAGTTTCAGCAGCAGCACCTCCAGCTGGGCCTCCACCAATTATCGCAACACGAAGATTTCGGCCCGTTAGTTTTGGACTTGTTTTGCTAGCTACAATGTTAAGTTTTCTATTGGTTAAGTGAATTGGGAGTGATTTGGTTAGTGAGATGGATTGGTTATTTTCGATAGTCCTTTTACGGAGACCAACAAAGGATTTAAGTGATTCGCGACTGATTTCTGATGTTTTACGGTCACATGTGGTGGTGGTGAAATGGGCATTGATGGCAATGGACGCCATTTTTTTGGTGATTGTTTGGAATTGGGATAGGGAGTGAGGAGTGTATTAGTTTTTGGGCTTGTTTTGTTAGAAGTTAGATGGATATGGTGTGTGATTTTTTTGTGAATTCGGCCGTTGGATAGTGAGAATTGACGGTTGTAGTTTGAATTGGATAAAGAGATAGAATTTTTCGTTCTGAGTAAAGGTTAGTGAACTGAGTCTGAACTGAGTCTGATTTTTCGTTCAATAGACTTTGTTTGGGTTGTTTTTAGTGATTGCTGTTGAGCCACGTCACTGTAAGTACCAATAGCCACTTAGATTTGGCCACGTGTCAATCATAGGAGCATTGGAAGTGGACCAAAGCTGCCTATGGTGTTAAGACTTAAGAGCATTTCCAGTGACCAGTGCGAGGTGACTTTGCTGAGTGAGCAACTCTAATCACTTCGTTGCTCAAAGAAACGTCCCAGTGCAAGAATAGCTTTGAAAGTAGGCAAGTAGTGGCTTTGAGAGCACCACCTCTTACAGTCGTACCTGAGTCGGAAAACTCTCGAAGTGCCCTCAAAGTTTGTTATCTGTTGGCATACGATTTTGAAACGAAAAAAAAAAATTAGATGCCGTTGTAATTTGACATTTGCTAGACTAAACTTCAATGCCAATTCCTCATACAATGTTATCAAAATATGCGCTGACGTTTTGGAGCTAGTGATCTGTCGAAATTATTGCAAGCAATCACTCGGATCCCACTTCCATTTGAGATTGTGATTTGGGATTGCAAATTTGCAACATAGAATTTGATCGGAGTACATCCAATTTTGCTATGTCAAAATCATTTGTATTCTGGATTCTGCTAAGAGCATTTGCAATGCAGGTGATAGTTTTTCCCCCTCTATCACCGCCACCTCCTCACTTTTCACCCCCCTTTTCACCAACCCGGTGATAAACAAGGTGAAGCTGTGCAATGCAAAGGTGATAAAAAATATCTCGGACGGGATGTTAGATTCCGTCCGGAGTTTTGATCTGAGACGGAATGTAACATCCCGTCGATATTTTATAACGAGGCGGGATGTAACATCCCGTCGATGGCTCAATACCAAAGGATAAGCGGGCTCCATTTTCACTTCCTTTCCAAACCCAAAATTCGATTTTGAAGCCTCCATTAACAACCTTTTCATACAAAATTCCATTCATAATGACTTCTCAACCCCCCAATCCATCCCCACCAACCTCACCACATGAAGAGCATTCCCGATGGTTTGAAAATGTTAAAATTTCCAAAAAAAAGGGGCAAAAAGGATCGTCGTCGAGAACGCGTAATGTGGGCGAGGAGGATGAAATTGAACTTGGGTTCAATTTTCTACCGCGTTGTGAAATCGAGGAACACCCATCATTAGCAAGTACATCGGTCCGACACGTAGCAAATCGAGTGGCGGAGTCTCAAGTAAGTTTTTGATTTTTTTTTTTATGTTAATTATTATTATTTATGTTAGTTTATATCAAGTTTGTTGTTGTGTAATTAGTTTGAATTTGTCGCATTGTTTTAAAAAAAATATTTGTAATTATATCGTATTGCGTGCGTGTTTGTTGAATGTAGGAAGTACACTTATGGAAAGTGCGTTGTGCACTTTCAAATGTTGTGTCGTGGTGGCGTTGTATGAAATCAAAACGGATCCTAATTTTGTCACGATTCCGACATTATATCCGCCACACCATTTGGGAGCTTTTTGAATTCTAATTTGGGACAAAATGAGCGTTGTTGTTTTGGGATAGTTGAGCGGTGGTGGCAAACTACCCACACATTCCATTTCCCATGGGGTGAGCTTGGGATTACCCTCTTGATTTCACAATGCTCACGAGTATCCCAATTGGTTATGGAGATGCCGTTCCTTTTGATGAAACTTTAGAGGTTTTACTACTGGCGATGAAGTTTCTTTGAAGGTTTTGATTTGGTTGAAGATGATGAGCAAGACGAAGTTTTGAGATTATCGGCCGAAAGCGGTTTAAGGGAGGAGCTATAAATATGAGTTGGTTTACTTGAGATATTTGAATAGACTCGAGGAAAAGCCGAAAGACTATCATATTGGTGAGGAGTCGATCCACGAAAGTATGTGCGTGCCTTCCTCTTCTACTTTGTTGGTGCGGTATTATTTAGATATGCCGATAGTTATTTACGTATCGGTGGATGGATGCATTTGTCTTAGGCGTAGAGGATGTGGGATTATGACCGGGGTCAATCCATCTTGGCATACCTTTACCGGGCTAGACCTCATGAGTTGAGACGAAAAGCCGCTAAAGGCAATTCCAGCGGCTTTGTTTGGATTATACCGGTAAGTCTTATTTATTAAGTTATTGTTTCATTTCATTTATTTATCTAATTATTAATGTTGACATGTTTATATATATATTGATATTGTATTTTATCTATTGATGGCAGTATTGGTGGTATGAACATTTTCGTGTGATGCATCCTGTGTTGAAGAGGTTGGAAGAGGATGAGACTCATGACCTGATTCCACGTATTCAAGCATGGGGGCTTCATCGTGGCGCGAGGGGTATGGGGACTTATCGCATAATATTCATAACACTCGTCAGCAGATTGAGCTTTTAGGAGCTACCCGAATTGAGTGGCAACCCTGGGCCGAGTCCTTCATCTTTCAGACCCCTTATGCGGATATTCCAGATGTTCCAGAGAACACTGAGTACCGTAGACTATCATATATGTGTCATAGAGCAAGGTTTCTTTCTCGGCCGAATGATACTTATAGGTCGTCACCAATCGTGATGGTACCTTAAGGGGACGGATGTTGGCGCAAGTATCCGAAGAGATTGTTATACCTTACCCACCACCTATAGATATGATGACCTCGATATTCTTCCTGTTGTTCTTTCACACTATAGAGCAAACCCAAATGAGTGGCGGGACGATCGACTTTTCAGTTTTACTGGCGACTATGACTTATATTGGAAGAGGGTTGGTCGAGGTCTCTTGCTAGGTGCATTATACGGGGCACCAATTTTGAAGGGGTTATACGGAGCATTGAGGCCGACATTCATTTCCAGGGAGGAGTGGAGTTGCCACGATCCCACCAGGGGTGTTTCATGATATTCGGATGCCGCAAAGAACTCCACAGATATTTGATGATGATGACCTTTGGCACTGGAGCATGATTACTTCTCAGGGACAAGATATGAGAATACCTATTCCCGTCTGGTTGTTAATCCCTCCTCACTGCACATTTTACTATCCCAAACAATGGAATAATGGATGGGGATGGTGGCCCATTTGGAATTATTGAGGGTACATTTGGATAGACATTTGGATACAATGTGTTGTCACTTGGAGAGTGAACAAAAATCTAATAAAATGTGTTGTCAATTGGTAAGTGGACCAAAATCGAAGTATCACATGTGACCTTATCATATGTGACCTTACCTTTCATATTTCGTTTTACTCTTCTTTCTTTTAGATCAAACAAACAACACAACCATCTTCTTCCCCACAACCAAGCTAAAAATAGGAAAAATGTCTAGAGAAGAAAGAATTGCATATAACCAAAGGTTATGGGGAGGATCTAGTAGTAATAGTTAGATTCCTACGGTTTCACCGTCGATTTCCGGTACTTCACGAAGATGACTACATGGAAAGAGTAAGAGATGAGCATAATGATATGATGAGGGAAGGAGGAGGAGGAGGTTACGGTTATTATCCATCTTTGGGGCATTAATGACTCAAGCAGCCATTGAAATTGAAGATGTGGATCTGCACAAACGGTGTGGATCTGTGAAGGGCGAGAGTACACGTTTAGAGATGGTGGTGATTTCAAGAAACAAAAGATAATGAGGGATTACTTCACAACACCTTGTAGGTGGTCGCCTCATAAGTTTAGGCGAAGGTACTGGGGATGACAAGAGAGCTTTTTATGTATATGTTGCATCTTGTTGCATCATTCGACGATTACTTTAAAGACAAGGTGGATGGATTGATTCGGCAAGCAATTTACGGGTTACAAAAGGGACTAGGCAGTTGCACAATTAGCAACCTGGTTGTTCTTCCTCGATTCAACGGATGAGTATTTACAAATTGGAGATTCCACAGCAAATGTATCTATGAAGCGTTGGTGCAAGGCAATTATCCGCGTTTGAGGAAGAGTACTTGAGACGACCAACCGAGGCGGATTAATCGCTAGGATATTAGCTGAAAAATGCGACAAGGGGTTTTCAGAATGCTTGGATCAATCGACCGTATGCACTTGGGTGTGGAAGAATTGCCCAAGTGGATGAATCGGAACACATGTAGGGTACAAGAAGGAACCAACTTTGATACTTGAAGCCGTTCGCGGACAAACATTGTTGGATCCGGCATTGCTTCTTCGCCTACCGAGGTTCGCAGATAATGACATTAACGTGCTTCATCGTTCTCATGTTTTGAATCATTAGAGCAAGGTGAGGCTCCTGGCTGTTGCATTTAATGTGAATGGTAATGACTATGATATGGGATATTATCTTGGCGATGGTATTTACCCAAAATGGGGCACATTTGTTCAAGCCATTCGTTATCCAAGAAATAAGCATGAAAAGATCTTTACTCAACGTCAAGAAGCGCAAGAAAGGATGTTGAAAGGGCGTTTGGAGTTTTGCGCAACGATGGCATATTGTTAAGGCTTCTGGCGTTGTCATAGTGTTGTTGTTCTTGGAGATATAATGAAGGCATGCATTATAATGCATAATATGATTGTTGAGAATGAGCGTGAAAGTGGAGTTTGGAATTGGAAAGGTCGAGGAAAGAAACAATACCGCTCTTTCGGGGAAGATGATGGTTTTCATTTTGTCTATCGGATGATTGAAGCAAGAAATAAGATCGTAAATGAAGTTACACATACTAATATTCAAAAGGACTTAGTTGAACATGTTTTTAATTTGGTGGCATTGAAGAAACAAGCAGATCCGGTACCAATTTATGATCCAAATTGGTCGGATCGGATGAGGGAGAAGGAGGCTAAAATTAAAATGGAAATGAAAGTGTATTTCCTATGTATTTCCTAACGTGAACTATTAAGTTTCAACGTATTTCCTATGTATTTCCTAATGTATTTCCTATGTAGTTCCAACGTATTTAATGAGTTGTGTTTTAATGAACTATATTACAATGTATTTTAATTTTATTAGTAATTGTATTTCTATGAAAATAATTATATTGAATGAGAACATACATAGTGCATTAATTAAAAAAACAGTTAGATAAAAATACATAGTTCATTAATTAAAAATACAATGAAATTAAAATACATAGTGCATTAATTAAAAGACAGTGAAATTAAAATACATAGTGCATTAATTAAAATACATAGTGCTTTAATTAAAATAAAATACTAGATAATTAAAATACATAAGCTTAGTTAGAGCTAGAACCACCTCTAGCCCTTCCCCATTCAGCACGTATTTCAGCTTGTTGTTGCTCGATTATAAAAGCGGTATCGGGATGGAGGACACTTGTATCGGTCGCTAAAATCTTAGCTTCATATTGCATCTTTTGAAGCCGATTTTTTTCCAATTGAACCTGATTTTTTTCTGCTTGAATCCGATTTTTTTCTTCTCTTGCCATCACAGTTCTTTGACCATATGCAAGTTCCCTTTCCCTAAGTTCTAAGCATTTTTGTGTTTCATTTGCATCCTGTGAAAATGTATCCTCTAAACGTGTAAAGTAACCCTCCAACATACCAATTGATTTTTCTTGGTTCCTTTTGGACTTGGCTTTCTTCGATCCAAGAGGACGCTCCATTTCTTTTGGACGCTCTATTTCTTGAGAACCCTCCAATTCAACTCCACCAACACTTGGTGAATTAGAAGTTGAATCTTCACCATCATTTTTGCGACCTTTTTCCCTTTGTGCTTGGCTTGACCTTGCCTCAAAAACGTTACTCCACTTTGGATTATCCTTGAGTATAACGTAACAATGATCAAGTGAAAAAGCCGATTTTTCTTGTAGTTGGTACGCCATCCTTGCCTCGGACAACTAAAAAAAAAATAGTGGTAATTAGACTAAAATAATCACTAGGACTAAGATAATTAAACTGCAATAATAATTAGACTAAGATAATAATTAGACTAAGACTAAAATGGAAATAATAAATACACTAAGATAATTAGACGAAGACGGAAATAATTAGACTAAGACTAAGATAATCAATAAATTCCAAATTGACAACGTTGTAATTACCCGGCTTTGTATTGTTGTACCACTTGCATGTCGAGCCTCCATCGCGATTCACAATTGCAACAAATTTGTTCATCATTTTTGAAATATATTTCCACCTACCGCTAATTGAATCGGGAGACCTATCCGATCCACGTGCTTGATTGAACTTCGTTTGTTACCGCGATTCCAAAATCCTTTTGCATTTTGGAAAGCACCAACAATGGAGTCTTCACTAATTTTTATCCAAGCAAAACATAGAGCTTGATCATCGGACATGCTAAAGTGAGCTCTCGCTTTTGCTTGAGTGCTACCACTTGCTTGAGATGCTTGAGTTGATGCCATTTGATATTTGGTTTTTTAAGAACTGATTTTAAAGAAGAAGAAATATGATATATGATTGTTGGAAGTGTGAGTTGAAATGAAACAAATGTTGTATATATACCAAAGTTTTTTATTTTGACCGCTTTTTTGACCGTTTCGACTTTTTGACCGTTGGTACAAGATGGCGTTAGGACTCGGACGGGATGTTGGATTCCGCCCGGTGAGTTTTTGTAATCCGACGGAATCCAACATCCCGTCCGGTTAACAAGTCGTTGATAAACTTCGGTGGAAGGTTTCACCTTGTTTTGAACTTCGGGGAAAACTATCACCGAAGTTTATCACCCAAAGATTGCCAAAGACTTTTGGAGGAAAGTAGGTGATAGTTATCACTTCCCCCCCCTCTATCACCTGCATTGCAAATGCTCTAAAGGAAGCCACCCAACCTTTTTTGGCAGTTTAACATGTCCAAATTAAATTTGCCTTGCCGAAACTTCAAAACCGTTCCAATAGGTTTTAAATGTTGACATTCTAAAATCGATATGAACCACACAATTTCTACTATCCGTTTATAGTTTGCAAACTAAATTGGTAAATTTAAGACACGATACAATTTCTAACGTCTTCGAAGACGGTAGAAATTGTGTCGTTCGTCTCCCGAAACTTAATTATAGCATCTGCTAGACAAGACTACAAATTTAAACTTGGTTTAACACGCCAAATTTAAGACTCTTCTAGCATCCATATAGTATCCCATTAGACTTGTTATTATGAGCGCCCAAGTTTCAAGTTTCTTGTGGTAATATATGGAGGCCTATAAGTTACCAAATGGGTATGTAAGCAATGTGATAGTGGGCCTCCACCAAAATTTTACTTTGGACTCTAATGAGCCTTTTGATTACTCTGTAAGTCTGGGCAAGTGGAACTCTGGAAGCTCAAATTTTTTTTTGTGAAAGGCTGTGGTTCTAAAATTGTTTAATACTTCCATGGTACAAAATATCAATGTATATACGTAGGACACGAAAACTCACAGGAAATCGGACAGATGTGGTATTTAATCCCCTTTGCCATTCATCATTGACATTTTTCTACAATAAAATGCTGCGGCTGAAAACTTTTTGAAAAGATGAATATGGTACCACACTTCCACCGTATTTTAATGTCAATTTTAATTTAGCACATCAATATTTCGTGTTTAGATCATCCGTTTTCGTTCCAATTTCCAACAGTTCAGAAAACAAATTATATAAAACTAGCATTTTGGGCATGCTCGTGAAATTGGGAGCTGTCCAACTAATCAAGCCACAAAAGTAAGCCCAACAAAAACCCAGTCCATATAGTGAGGTTGATTTTTAAAAAATTTGCAACCGAAGCCCATTCAAAATATGCCCATCGAATTCCAGCAAAAGCCCAGTAGCAAAAAGCCCATCAAATTCCATCAGAAACCCAACTGCAATTGTTGACCAATCCAATTAGAGGTGAATATTATATTTACATATTTACCCTCATCAAATATAACAAATTACAAATAAAATCAGATTATAGTATTGTAAATAGAAAATATGAGTGAGGACAAATTTGGAAAACAAAAAAATCTAGTCTATCCAAAAAATACTGTTGCTTGGGGAGTTTTATTTATAAAGTAAAAATGTTCTTTTATCTGTATTGCTGTATATCTACTAGCCATTTGGCCCGGCCTATGGCCGGACTTGTTACATAATTAGCTAATGACTCAAAAGCCTAAAGTCTACTTGAATAGATAATATATGTATATTGATAGCTAATGATTCATTGCATATTTTGTTTGAAGAGTTGATGTTTTTCTATTTTTTTTAAAGAGATTGCAAGCTCTCAAATTTTGATCTAGTACGTGTAATGCGTATACTTTTTATGGCTGATGCATAGATAACATTATTGTCAGAGTTTTACCTCTGAATTACTATAAGCACGAAGAGTAGTGATAGGTTGTGGTTTCCCTCGAACATCATAGAATACCACTCGGCCATTATTAGTTCCAGTAGCGAGTATCCAACCATCATCTCTAAATACCAAAGAAGAAAAAGGTGCCTCGTAAGGTATACAAAATGTGGGCCTTCTACTTCCTAAATCAAAAGTGTATAACTTTTTATCCAGACCAACCGTAGCAATAATCTCCAATATGGCCACTGCCTCACCCAACTAATGCTCTAGTGTGATTCAACTACAAATCACGTCGAACATAATCAATTTGATATTGGATAAATGAAAGGATTTGCTTGAAGAAGATGACTTAGTCATTGTTCTTGACTCAAAGGATCGTCCACGCTGCATCATATAATTTATTTCACAGAGCCTTCAAATGCTACCTTTGGAGGATTCAAAGCGAGACCTCTTGGTATATCCATCTTGGCCTAGCAAAGCACTTCATTATAGTCATACGATTTGATTATGTTTTGGCTTATGGTAGGCTCAATGCACTGTAGGAATCCAAATTTACTTGTTTTCATGAAGGAATTGCTATTGCTATCTATGAACAGCTCATTGGTATCCTAATTCCTCTCTCTTACACTCGCTTGACCTCAAGGTTTTTAGTGTTTTCGCATCTCACCCTTCCCGTCATACTCTGGGATTACGACTGCAGGTGGATCGTTGTCCCTGCTACTTTTATCAGTGCGGCCTCCTTGTTCTGCATTGAGGAAGTATGTCTCTTTAACAATTTTGCATTACGTTTTACTTAATTACGTTCAGAGTGCATCCTGTGCTTTCTTATGCTATTTATTCATTTCTGACCTGTGAATCCTGTGAGGCAATCTTTATCTCCTTCTCACTACATTTTGTTTGCTGGTTATATTGATTCACGTATACATGCATCACAGTATCCATATGCATTTATCTATACAGACGATTCCTATAAAAAAAATCTATACAGACGTATAGATAACTGTATATATTTGTTAAGTTTATTTACTTCTTGCTTGGTAACTCCTTTGAGTAAACCTAGGTCAACAATCTGCATGACTGCCTGGGTAACGTGTTTGGGTTTGGTTATATATGAACCAAAACTTTGGAGGGCACAATTTATGCTGGGGAATTATTTTGAGGGCTTTGTCTACTTTCTTATTGCCGAATGAAATACGTAACTATGATGCAAAACTTAAATAAAACTTTGTTGTTGCTGCTAACAAAGCTGCAAAGGTTTGATGAAGTTCTGCTCACCGGTGGTCATGGCTTTGAAGTGAGACTATATACCAAGACTCTATATGCATTCATTTAAAGTCGCTGGCTAGACTCTGGGGGTGTGCCTAGGCGCCTCTAGTCTTGAGGCACAATAGTTAAACCTTGAGAATAGGCAATGGGCTTAGGGGCAGGCGTATCTAGAGCGTTGGTGTTGTTATCTAGAGTGCTGGTGTTACGCCTATCATACAAAAAAGAAAGTGTTACTGATTGCACACGGACACAAACTTAAGTATGGTCATTACAGAAACAATGACCATCATCAACTACAAACGCCATTTAGTGGTAAAATGGATCAATTCAAACACATCAGAGCACCCACCCAAAAGCAGAATAAGGTATGGTGGGGGGTGGCGGGAGATAACAATGTGCTGCAATCATTATGCACAAAAAGAAAACCAACATTTATACTTCTTAATGAAGGACAAAAAAATCATAATTTATAAAATAATATATAATAATATATCACCTTATTTCCCTGATGTAAGAGCAATTTAATGTATTCGGCAATTTAAAGTTTGATCTCTAGTTATTCCTAATATAAGTGTAAATCTCCAGGAAAATTCAAATTTGATATGATCGGGACAGGTCTATAATGTATTATACTCTGTCGTATCCTGTAAACTTACAGATTGCAGAGAAATGATGGAGATAAAGCAATCTCCAAGTTCATCAGTCTAGTAAAAGTACAAAATCTGCAGACTGGCAAGATGTGATGGATTTTCTCTTTTCTGTGGTCTTCCATCACGGCAAAACCTTTTAGTTCTCTTATCCGAACTTTCTTGAGAATCCAAAATATCCAAAGATGTTGAACTATATCACCAAGATAGCTTGTTTGGGGAACAACTCAGAATTGGGTGACACATCATCCTCCACCTAGTCTGCATCCATTGACTTTGAGAACTTCTGCGCAAAGATGAAGAAGCAAACAAAGAATCACCGACACCCTACTCCAAAATAATGGAAAGCGGTAACCTCCTTCCCTAACCTAAGGAGTTTAGTCGGATCTGCACACTTAATTTCTTCTGACCAAGGAATTTAGATTTCAGATTTGTTTATCAATTTTCAGCACTTTCCCCTTTCGACCGGTCAATATCCAATAAATCAACGTCACTATCACTATTGCAGCCTCTTCTAAGTGAAATGGCAAAACATAGGGGAGTCCAAGTCTGCTTTCTTCTGGATCGACTGACCCCATGTTCGGTCTCCAACTTTAGAGGGAAATGGGAAGTCTCAAACTTTTAAAACTTCGTGATCCGAGAGAGTTCCAAAGCATATTCTATTGGATCAATACAAAGGAAAGTGAATCGATCGGAAATGAGTATCACGGACACCATGGTTGAATTTATTTGTTTTGATTGCCACATTCAAGCAACATAGTCGAAGCACAACTCCCATAGAGATTATCTAGACCGCTGCCACTAAGCACCGTGGGCCGGACCACGGTAACGATGTCTAGGACATCACCATCACTGAACTTTGTCACCCAAACGCTTTCGAGGCCAAGGAGGTGTAAAAAACTCGATTTCTTTGTCATCTTTGTCTTTCCTCCTATGGCGGTCAAAAGTATAATAAGAGGAAAGAAAAACTATTAGGTCCACCACGAACTTCGGGGAGCCCAAGCAATCAAATTCATATTACCACTTCATATTCATCTCCTAAACATTGCTCAGTAAGCCCTGGCACCGCCTTTGAAAACACCCTTGCTTGCTTTTTTTTCACTAAAATCTTCCACCTAGGTCGCTTTCATGCAAAGATTGACCACATAAAACATCAGTCCTACGATAATTATATTTAAACTTGAGGACTACTTGTTCTAAACATCTTGAAGATAGAAATGTCATCCAACACAGAAACTTGTGCCATGACCACATGAATGATTTCCCCCACTTCCCAAAGCAGTTTCTTCCAACTTGGTAAAACGATCTAATGTTTTATTATGATCCAGCAATCCTTCTATCTGGAAAGGAACAGTAAAAGTGCATTCTCGGAAATACAATTTGCATGGGCTCACGGGAAAATTTATTCAAGATGCTCTACTACTTGAGTATCCCCTATATTCTCGATGAAGATTACTCCTTCAGAGAGCAAAGAAGGATGATTATCTTTACCTAACTCATAATAGAAATACTTAAAGAAACTCCTTGTATGTTTGGTACGCGAAATACTTATGGAATAATTTAAACAAAAAAAAATATAAGATCAAATATGTTGAAACCAAGAAATCTGTCAGAGGATGGTTTCTTGATTTCAAAAAGAGGATAACACTTTAACTCTACCAAATTTCCAATATCTCTATATTTCATAGCTCGTATGATAAAAACATATTGCAGACCAAAGAGACAAACCAATTATTTTAGAATTCTTATCTTTGTGGCAAACTGGAACAGACCCAAGGCTAAAGTCAGCAGAGGACTGAAAAATTTACCCTCTATCTAAAATCTTAACATGTTCATGAGGTTAGCAAAAGTTAAATGTCTCTCCATACTTAGAAATAAGGATTTTGGAGCCTCTTTACACCTGCCGCCTGACATTGGAATAAAAGACAAAAAAGGTCATCTTCAAGATGTTAAAATATATCCCACATTATTGAATTGTCACAATAACAGTGTGAACAGAAAACCGTAGAAAATAAAGTGCAACCACTAATCACTCATTACCAATATTCTTTACATCATAGAATGACTCTCCATGAATATATATATATATATATATTGAAGTTCCAGTCACATATTCCTCTTATGTACTCCTTTTGCGAGATCCGATTTAAATTTCTTATCATTTCTTCGATCTTCGGAAACAACTTTAAGTATATAAAGTAAACCCCATTTGTTCTTAACACTACCAATACCATTTTGGATGAAAATTTGATGTATAAATCATGGTCCGTAAAAAAAAAACATAAAGCGGTTTGTGCGGAAATAAGAATCTTGATACAAAGACAATAAACACTTACAGCCTTTTCAATAGACTCCGGCCGTTCCTCAACTTTTGTTTGATGAAGATACGTAGTGAGTGAGTAGCCTGCAACACAATTTCAAGTTCTAAAGGTGAAAAAGGCACCATGGTTATGTCAATGATACAGGTACACTAATATATGGTATCCCCCATATATTTTTTTCCTTTTTCTTGTAGTTCAAAATTACTCAGGTTTCATATGGTTATATCCTTGGACCACTAAAGAACAATGCTCTCGAACAGTACACATCCCATACTTGTTAAAAAAAACTTATGACCCCCAATTCCAGAAAAGAAGAAAAACTGACCTGCCCAAGCAGTTAAAACAGAGCCAATAGAAGTTGCAATAGTAAACACCACCTTATGTCTCTCAAAAACATCCTTCATTATAATAATCAAACAAAACCCAAAAATTAATAAAACTCAACAAAGCAATACCCATCTAGAAAATAACAGTATAAAGAAGGTAGTTTTTTTGGAACCGAAAAAAGAAGATGTGAGTATGTAACATACTGGTTCATGCTGAGCATCTATATGTAAAGATTGAATTAAAAAGAAAGAGGGTTTGAAGAGATGAATTTTACTTTCGAAAAGAGGCTATTGGGCTATTAGTGTCATATTTTACCATTTGTAAGCATTGTATTGTGATCCAAAATCGTCGTCCATTTCGGAAGAATCTCGGCCGAAACAGTTTCCTCTCTAACTTCTTCAATTAGTGCCTTTTGTAACTTAATACCTTCAATATTGAAGTTCCAGTCACATATTCCTCTTATTTACTCCCTCGAGAAAGCTTATCGTAATGCGAGCATATCTTCAACTTTTCACCTTCAATAATACTTTCATACTTTCCGAAAAGAGTAGTAGAAGGAAGCTTCTTCAAAAGTGCTCATTTGTTGGACTTGCGGTTTCTAAAAGCATGCTTCAAAGTCATTAACAACACTTGAGGAAGAGGATATTATGAGAAAGGCGTCATCTTGAAAGAGTTTGAAGAGACGATTTTTTTTATTTTTTTAGAGTTCAATTATTTTGGAAGAAGAATAAGAGAGAGTTTGAACGATACAATTTTTTTTTTTTTTTTTTGAGAGTTGGGAGTGTTTTGTATAATTGAAAAAGAGTAAAGAGATAGGTTTTTAACTATTTTGGGCTACGAACAATTGAAATAGGGCGTATAATTCATTTTTTTAGTTAAAATCTGATGTGTCAGTCTGAGAGAAAAAAGAGGGGCTGACGTGGGTCACTGGGAGCATTCTCAACTACTCAGTATTAATGGTCTTTGATATGCAATGCTTTAAAGTTTAAACTCTGTGTGTACGATTGTACAATATCAACAATACATGGATATGTGATTTTGTGTTCAGGGTAAACTCTTTTTTTGATATAGTGTTCAGTGTAAACTAAATCATGTAGCTAGACGGCTAGAGTGCTAAACCCCGATGTATAGGCCGGGCTCGCCCTTAACAGAAGGCATTGGCTATTTGGCTAGAATAATTTGAGAAGTGAGAACCAGAGCCTCTTAATTATGTACTAATTGTAATATCTAGTAATCAAAAACAGTAATAAGAATGCAGTAAAGACTTATCACTGAGGATTGCTGCCAAATATGTACTAATTATGTACTAATTATGTACTAATTGTACTAATTCCTTAAGACGAAAAACGCAGCCGGTGTGGTTGCTGCCAGCCTCAAGCGTAAGTCTCCCAGGATACAACAGTGGATGAGCGTGTCACCAGCCAATGACCAGCTCTGCAGGAACCCTCAAAGATACTCGGACAAGTTTTTAATCAGAGGAAAATAATGTTGTATTTTTCGTGTTTTTTAAAACAGGAGAGACCTTAGTTTTATAGATCTAAAAAAACGCAACTCAAGGCTAGAGTCAATAAAGCATAAAAGCGCGCAAAAACAAGCCCGATTACTGCATCAAGGAAAGATTTTGTTGCTAATTACGGTTTTGGAAAGAAGACCAAAAGCGAAAAAAACAAGCCCAAGTATTTCCACGCCACAAGCGCGCGTGTGTGGGCACACGCACACTAAGGTTTTCTGGAGCTCCCACCTCCCGAGAGCCCCCAAACCAAGGAGGCCTTGTGTGCGCGCGAGCACCTCCTTATATCTCTCTACACTATCCCTCCATAGGGACACAACCAATATAAACTTAAGAGTCTTAAGTTTAGTAACCAATGTGGGACTAAAGCCCCCCACATTAGAGTGTAGTAGATACAAAAGGTCATGGGTTCAAACCCATGAGGACACAAATTCATTCACATTTCCAACACTAATTACTTAATTTAGTTAATTAGTATCACCAGTCATGTTGTTGAAACTGTTCATCAAACATGCGGACGATGTGCACCAAATTATGGTGCTGTTTAAAATATTAATTAAGCTTAACAAATGTCATCATGGTAATCATAGTCTGCATCCAGCATACAATATGTCCATTAAAACATTTCATTTCCAGTGTCCCTAAGCCGATAAACTAAAGAAATTTGGTCTCAACCCATGTAAATGTGAATTTTGACAGTTTTATAAGCAATTTGAGGACTATAACCCAAGAAACACTTCATGGAATAAGTTCAACTTCCAGACGTATTTTCACTTTGCTTATAGCATATATTGGTTGGTGAAGTAGGTTTACATTTGTAAAGGTTGTTGTATCCAACCCTCTCTACTATTTTCCTCCATCTTGAAGACCTTAGTTTACCATGCAAACCTACTAGTTCAAAGTTTACAAAATCTTCCATGACTCTGCCTTCTTTTGCACTACAAAAGCTATACCTCCTTACAAGGACTCCAGGTAATTTCAGTTAAACTCAAGCTTGTACTTAGCTGCTAAAGTGCCAAAGATGGAGTCCATCAATACAAATATGTTAGTTGCAATTATGATTATATCGGTCTTAGCAATTTTTATGGAGCTAGGCTCTTGCAAGGTGCAATTCATATTTGGGGACTCCCTTTCAGACGTCGGTAACAATAAATACCTTACCAGGAGTTTAGCTACAGCGAATCTTCCATGGTATGGAATCGATTTTGGGAATGGTATGCCTAATGGGAGGTTTACCAATGGTCGAACAGTTGCCGATATAATAGGTAAATATAAGATCAATCTGCTGTTCTAATATTGTAATTTTCGTATATTTGTCACGGTTTTTGTAGGATCGTTCTAAGCAATTAAGCTTGTGTTTTATTTTTTTAGGTGACAGAATGGGTCTTCCTAGACCACCTGCATTCCTAGAACCAACTCTAACTGAGGACATAATACTAGCAAATGGAGTGAATTATGCGTCTGGTGGTGGTGGTATCTTAAATGATACTGGAAACTTGTTTGTAAGCTGGCCTTGAACAGTCTTCATCACATTGGTTCTAAATTAAAATGTTTTGAAGTATATCACTGATGAGTTAGTTTGATTTTCTTTCTTCAGATCCAAAGATTTTCACTCTATAAGCAAATTGAGCTATTTCAAGGAACACAAACTTTAATCCAAAATAAAATCGGCCACAACGCATCACAGAAGTTCTTCGCCGAATCAAATTATGTAGTTGCTTTAGGGAGCAATGATTTCATTAACAACTACTTGCTACCTGTTTACCGCGATTCTTGGACGTACAATGACAACACTTTTGTCGCATATTTAATGGAAACACTAGGCAAACAACTCAAGGTAAACTAATCCAACGTAATACATTGACATTCAAGGGAGATCTACTCATCTACAGGTTTAAATGGTAGTCCACATGCAAACTAGGTTTGCGTTTGATAATCCTGGATGATTGATCTGATCTAATTGTTATTTGGCTGTGTTATTTTGTAGCTGTTATATGGCCTAGGCGCCCGACAAATGACTATATTTGGGCTAGGCCCTATGGGTTGTATACCTCTCCAGCGTGTCTTAAGTACGTCAGGAGATTGCCAGGACAGAACTAATAAACTTGCACTCAGTTTCAACAAAGCTGGGAACAATCTCGTAGCTGACTTAACAAAGACCCTTCCTAATTCAAATTTTAAGTTCGGAGATGCTTATGAGGTTGTGGCAGATGTAATCAGCCATCCAGTAAGATATGGTATGTATGCACAAAATGTTAGTCCATTTTCCTGTGATGCTTTTCATGACATTATTTCCATTCACATTCATTTGTATGTTTTCAGGATTTAACAACTCAGACTCCCCATGTTGTTCATTTGGACGAATTCGACCAGCTCTTACTTGCATTCCTGCTTCAAGTTTGTGCGAAGATAGAAGCAAGTATGTTTTTTGGGATGAGTACCACCCTTCAGATAGAGCTAATGAGATGATTGCAACTGAAATCATCAGAAAACTTGGGTTTTTGTATAATGGAACTAATCTTGCTCCTTCACCAGCACCAGCTGCCGCTCCCTCCTCAGGAGATTAGTCCACTGAACGGTACCTTATATGCGTACGACCATATTACATCGCTGCTGCGTACTTTATAGAGAATGTAAACTGTGGATACTCTGCATTGAGACAGAGGCTGTACTAAGCAATATTGGTTATGACAATAGTTTTCAAGAATCAGTGTGTGGCCATAAGTAAATAACTATACCATCTTGTAAGTTGCTACGATATAAATTTGAGCTTATATTCTGATCGAATTGCAAACATCTGTTTTTTTTTTGGGTGCAAACTTCTGCTTGCAGTCACCAGTGTGGGCATTGCCTCAGATTGATCAAGCTTCGTAATCAATAAGTCAACTTTGATTCACGATCATAAGTTGCTAATGCGGCTTCCATGGTTGACAGGAATGTAACAGGATAATGGCTTACTTCATTACAACGAGAGAGGGATGTAAAGTATGTAACCAATACGAAAATATATAGTAGTTAACTGAAGTAGTTGTTTATGGTGAGCTAATACTGCACCAAGACTCAACCAACTAGTAAATAAATATTGCAAGACCAATATTTCCTTGAATCACTCTGTCACATCGATTTAAGTCGTCCTAGGATCCTATCCCCTTGAGCCACAGGTCCACAAGGTAGTACTGGCAAAATAGATACCACAAAGGTACTACTAACAGAATTTTTCCTTGTGCAATTGCGTTCAGGCAATGTATTCTGGCTGCACCTGTTTTAGTAAGTACTAACTTTCTAGTAAGTACTAACTTTTCCTCCTTATGTTTGTGCTTTTTGCTATGTATGTATAAAGCACCTCCAAAATTCTTTTCTGTGGGGGACTTGCCACTTGTCATGAAATGATTAGACTAGCTTAATTATCTGTTCTAAGGCTGACCTTATATATTACATTAATATCGCCCATTCTTTCATGATCGTTCAATTAAGCATGCATTGAGTTCCGTTGTTTACACGCACAAAACAAAACAAATGTGTCTCCAACATAGGTTCTTTCCACGTGTTTATTATTAGTCCAAATACAAATGTTGTCAGCCTCTCATTCCATCATCATCGAAATCATGGGCCCATTTAACAGACAGCACACAACTTGAAGAAATTTGTTCAGTTTAATCACTGTTTCATAAACTGGGCCATCCTTAAAACATCATTTTGGTATGTATTAATTTCTCATTTCTTTTAGACAATTTAACAAACATATGTGTGGCATCTATTGGATCACTTTCTTTCGTCGCCGAGACCGGAATGGACACTTCATTGCTTCATTTTCATCGTCCTAGATTCATGTTTGTAGCTTCTAATGGAAGAACTAGTCTTGATTTAGTATCAAATTTTGGGGTTTGGAAGAATGTAGATAGAGAGAAGACGATAGGGTGTATAGGGGTGTCGTTAAAATGCGAGAAAATGGTTAGAAGACATTGGAGAAGTAATAAGAGAGCAATGAGAATGAATGCTGGAAAAGGGGAGGATCAAAATGAATCAGAAGATGCATTTGAAGCTACTATTGAGAAGAGCAAGAAAGTGTTAGCTGTGCAGAAACAACTACTTGAGCAGGTACTTGTTATCCTTCTTTGTACTTGAGCGTATATCAATTTGTTCCATAATTTCATCTTCCTCTATGAAAACTAATTATACTCGCATCTTAGTATGTAGCCCTCCATAGAAATAGAGTGGTCATGTCTGCATTGGTGCTTTGCATGGATGTAAACTCCAGGCACCAGCTAGCTTCGTTTGGCAAGTTTTTCGAACGTTTCAACATAAAACCCATCAGCACCCATAAAAAGGAATAGGTATAAAGTACCAAATATGCAGACTCCTGTATAGACAAAGCCTTACTGAAGTGTTTTGGCGTGAATTTGACATGCTTGACCAGGACATTATTTTGATCAAGGCAAATGTTTAGAAAGTCCTTCTGAATTGATTTCACCATAATCCTCTGGGCCTGGTCAATGCTCCTCTCTCTTTTTTTTCATCATAATGACAAATTGTTCATACAGATTTGGACATTTTCCGCTATTATTTCTGGTTCTGATCGCGTGCAATAATGAAACCTGTTTTACCTCGAGCATTTAGTACTCTGGGTCTTCTTTTGCCAAATATTATACTATTGTTTCTGCAGTTTGTCAGCCTTCACCTTCTGTGTAAAATCTAATAGTTTTCTTCAAATCCCTTGTCCTTTTGCAGATTGCAGAGAGAAGGAAAATAGTTTCGTCCATAAAAAATAGTATTATCAGCACAGAAGAGGATGTGGCTTCTTATAATGCTTCTGATGATGTTAATGTAAAACGTTTTGGTGAATCAGATGAGGAACCTGAACGAAGTTTACCTCTGGAGTTGTATTCCTCAGATGTAAACTTCCCGATTGTAGGGAAAATTGTTTCCGACTCAGTTCAGTCAGATGTATTGCCATCTTTTCTTTCCAAAACCTCTGAAAGCCATGTATTAGACAATAATGACAAAGAGAAGTTAGAAGAAACATGTTTTGAGGATGTGAATGTTGAAACTAATATAGCTCCTGGAGAAGAAGAAGCCAAACCACCTCCCTTGGCTGGGGCTAATGTCATGAATATCATATTGGTAGCCGCAGAATGTGCTCCTTGGTCCAAAACAGGTATATTGCTACCAGAAGTACGTGGCTGGATTTCATGTCTAACTAATCATTAGTGCTATTTGGTCACTAAGCTAATATTCGTTGTTCTTTCACTAGAATGGTTCATGTACCTATATCTTTTCATTTGTCTATTCACTAGATATGATTCATTGTATCTCCTTTCCTTTTTATTTAACTGCTTTAAACATTTGCACGTCACGAATATGTCTGTTTCTGTGCCTCCATTTGCTAGTTGTATGGATATCAAGTCTATTAGGTAGATAGTGAGAACAGGTTGTTGTGGGAAGTGGCACATACTTGTACATTGCAATTTCCCAACATTGAATGGGGATGTCTTATATGATCTTGGCCTAACATTGACCCAAATTGGCTATCCGAGCTGCTCCATCACAATTTTTTGTTTCTGAGGAAAGAAGTGGCAAATAGACCAGAAGGAAATCAGTAGATCTGTGGTTTTATTCTTTATGATGTCTATTCCCAATTGAATCCAACATAGAGGATTTTCTACTAGTGATCCACTACATCGTTGATCAGACCCCATAAGATTTTGTTAATATTTATATACTTAATACATTTGATTACTTTTGAGGTCATCATGTTGATACCTTGTAAGTCAGATCCGTATTGGAACATATATGCATGCGTATTCAAGTCATATCCATATTGGAAATGACGTGCATGCATATTCATTTTTCATTCTATGTTTGTTCTATACTTTCTTGGCATGCATATAAACTTTGTTTGTTTAGCATCTTATTGGTGCATTCCACATTGTTGTCTACAGCTTCATTTTTAAATGTGGGAATCTGATTGTTGGTGAGTTGTCTTAGGTGGGCTTGGAGATGTAGCTGGGGCTTTACCAAAGGCTTTGGCTCGCCGTGGACATAGAGTCATGGTAAAGTGTTACTTATATAGTTATATAAATATTATCTCCTAATGAAAAGAGCTTCACATGGTCTTCTGGCAGTAAATAATTTTAAACCTATCCTTCATCAAGTTGCCTTTTCTCAAAAAGTGATCTCTCGAGTCATTAAATAGGATACTAGTCATGCATAAATACATTGGGTATAAATTTATTTTCTTCCGAGCATGGCTAGTGGGCCTACCGGAAAGACCTTGGAGGTTATCCCAAGAGCGTCTTGAGTTCGAGTTCAAGTATGGGGTTGGGAGGGGTTATGGGTAGAGATTTAGTTTATTCTATACTTCACTCAAGAGAAAATCATAAAGTTGGTTTAGCATAGTCTGGAGAAGGGGCATCATGGATAGGAATTTAGCATAGAATCAAATATAACGAGTGCAAAGGGTAATGAATGCAAGAGGTGTACAGACAAACCCTTCCATTCATTATGCAGACTTGGTCTTTACTTTTCTCAAAAACAAATCATAGGGTTGTTTCTATGCATTTGATATCCATGTTGACATATGTTTCTAGACTTAAATTGGTAGATTGATGTTTAAAGAACCTGGACACGTGGATAGTAAAATCAGTCCTCGGTTTATGACTATACAGCATAAGATGTCTTGACTTTCTCCCTATAGTCAAATTGACAAAAACTGTTCTCCCTGTTTTAGGTTGTCGTACCACGATACAGTAATTATGCTGAACTTTCGGATACAGGAGTGCGCAGGAGGTATAATATCACTGGCCAGGTATGCAGGAAAAGCATTTATCTTCTATTGCCTTGCTTCTAGATTAGTTGCTGTGATTACATAATTTTCAACGAATTTTGCAGGATGTTGAAGTTACTTACCATCGGACCTATATTGATGGTGTGGATTTTGTTTTCATAGACAACCATATGTTTCACCATATTGAGCATAATATTTATGGAGGGGAGCGAGTGGTAAGATCTTCCTCTTCCCTGCAAGGATGCTCTTTATCATATATCTTTTATTATTTCCTTGTAAACTCATGTTTAGAAAAGCAGTAATCAGACTTGGGCTATATAACTCGATTCTTACTGTAACATCTATAATCCATATCATGCTGTGGCTTGTGTACAGAAGGCTAGAAGCCTAGAACACCTCTTAATAGGTTTCACTAAAAATACACTAGAGGCTGTACAGTGGCCCTCTGGTCATGGCTTTAGTAGGTGTTCCCAAGGTCTAGGGGATCAATTCTCACTCTCACCTGGGGGTTGGGGAGAATAAATTAGGATAATTAAGTTCTACCTATTAAAAAACACTTAAATTCTAAGTTACATTGACACGGACACGTGTGTCCATATCCGACACAGATACGGAGTGTCTTACACAGTGAAATATCAAAAACTAAGGTATATCACACACAATATGTGTCCGTGTGTCCGATACGGACACGTGGATACGTGTCCGACACAGATTATTTTTGAAATATGGTGTGTCCATGTAACATAGCTTAAATTATTGTTTGTTAACATTCTTCGTATATATTTTCTTACATGACCTATGCGCTTTCGATTTGCTACCTTGATGACCCAAACAACATAACGTAGTCAGTGTAGATTTTATTAAATTGACCCAAGGGGTTGTCTTGGGGTCCTATCCGAACAGAGATACTCAATTTATTTGGTTGTCAGTTTCAACATTTTTTACCTCATTATTTGCAGGAAATACTAAGGCGCATGATTTTGTTCTGCAAAGCAGCGGTGGAGGTATAATCCTGGACCAACTTGTAGATAAGAAATACTTTAAAAGCTTTATATATGCCGTGTTCATGATTAAATCTTAGCATATGTATTTTTACATTATCGTTCTACCAATTTTTTCAGTATAGACATTAATATATTAGTAGATACAGTTTATTTATTCAATAGGAAGAGATTAAAGGCATAAGTTAGTTGAGCATTTGGATTTTGGATTTCCTTTAGGTTGAGTTCATTTACTAAATACAACAAATTACACAGAGCGTAAGAAATTTCTAGTTGCGAATTCTTATGATCTGCCCGTTGCTCAAATTTCTGGCGTTGTAAATCCTGTATGTGCTTCCGCTTTACTTTCATGTGTACCATTTACTCTGTCGTTAATTCATACCCAACTTGGCATGTCCAGTCAGTTTCCTGTAAACGAGCCATGCTAATTGTTAAAAGAATAGTAGTAACAAGATTACAAGATTTGTTAATGCTTGCCACTCCATGAATTATGTTATCATGAATCACTTGCAAACTTCAGTTGGCATTCCTGGTCATTAATAATAATTATAGTAACTGTTTCTTCTTAACTGTGATGTATTTGAAGTGAGGCTACTGTGTATAACTTCATGAATTTTGCTCTCTGTTTTGAAGTAGCATCTAAAGTAAAGACGTTAACCTCTTCAGGTGCCTTGGTATGTTCCATGTGGTGGTGTGTGCTATGGCGATGGAAATTTGGTTTTCATTGCTAATGATTGGCACACTGCATTGTTGCCGGTTTATCTTAAGGCGTACTATCGTGACAATGGTTTAATGAGTTACACCCGATCAGTTCTTGTGATTCACAACATAGCACACCAGGTCAGTTTCACAAGCTTCAGTACTTTATCAATTACTAATTTACTAGCATATATCGATTCCTTTTTGTTTTTGGTTAGTATAGATCAATATTGAGAGGTTTTATCAAAATTTTGTAATTTTTACTTTTGCTTTGGATTTGATACGTGTATTTATTGCACTGCGACTAACACCAAATCAAGAATTACTCATTTTCCCTGCTAAATCTAAGTCCATTTGCTGTAAATTTTATAAATAATTCAGGAGTTGGTTTTTTTTCGGTTGTATGACATAAAATGACCAGTGTTTGAGTGGAATGCTCCTTACTATTTCAGATTTCTAGCAGGGCCAAGCTGCTTTCACTTATTTTTGCTATTAACCTACAGAGCCCAATCACGAGCATTTTTCAGCTATATATTTATCCATATTTCTGTTCCAGGGACGTGGTCCAGTCACTGATTTCTCAAGCATGGATCTGCCTGGACATTACATAGACCTTTTCAAATTATATGATCCGATTGGTGGAGAGCACTGCAATATCTTTGCAGCTGGCCTAAAAGCAGCAGATCGGATAGTTACTGTAAGCCATGGATATGCATGGGAACTCAAAACCTTAGACGGTGGTTGGGGCCTTCATGGGATCATAAATGAAAACCATTGGAAACTCAGTGGAATTGTGAATGGGATTGATGTGAAAGAGTGGAACCCACAAGTCGATTCTCACCTGCAGTCTGATGGTTACTCCAACTACTCACTGGAAAACCTGCAGACGGGAAAACCCAAGTGCAAGAAAGCCTTACAGAAGGAGCTTGGCCTTCCCATTCGGCACAATGTCCCATTAATTGGTTTTATTGGGAGGCTGGACGACCAGAAAGGTGTTGATCTCATAGCTGAGGCGATACCTTGGATGGTGGGTCAGGATGTGCAGCTGGTCATGTTAGGTACTGGGAGACCTGACCTGGAGAACATGCTCAGGAACTTTGAGAATCAATACCACGACAGGATTAGAGGATGGGTTGGTTTCTCAGTGGAGATGGCTCACCGGATTACAGCTGGTGCAGATATCCTACTCATGCCCTCCAGATTTGAACCTTGTGGCCTGAACCAGCTTTATGCAATGGGTTATGGGACCATCCCTGTTGTTCATGCTGTTGGTGGACTGAGAGATACTGTGCAGCCATTTGATCCGTTCAACGAATCAGGGGTTGGGTGGACATTTGACAGTGCTGAGACGAATAAGCTAATACATGCATTAGGGAATTGCTTATACACGTACCGAGAGTACAAGACCAGTTGGGAAGGAATCCAAAAACGTGGAATGATGCAAGACCTTAGTTGGGATAATGCTGCTCAGAATTACGAGGATGTCCTTGTTGCTGCTAAGTTCCATTGGTGAATGAATGATTCTGAAAATTTTGGGATGGGCAGTTTCTGCTTTTCTGGATCTGTACATTAAGTTGGCATGTCTCTTCACGGGCGTTTACATATTTTAAAAGAATCAAATGCGTTTACATATTTTAAAAGAATCAAATGTCCTAGAGTAGTTCTGTAAAGGAAATGCCATTGTTATCATTCTGATGAATATTGTAGAGCCCTTATTTTTCTTGCGTGCTTAAGGTTGCATGAACAGAAGCCTGCATTGCTAGACTCCTGAAACCACCAAACCTTTTATTGTATGATGATATGACGGTCGTTTCATTACTGAATACACCCACGTTGGGTCATCCATTGTTGTTATCTCTGCGTATGATGGAATTACCTAACCAAGTTGTCGAATTGGAAGAAACATACAGCTAATGTGCTACAGCTACTTTCAGTTGAAAATTGAACGGTCCTAACCTTTTGATGAATCTGGAACTTGAACATGGGTTTTGGCAAGTTAAAAATGCTAGGTTGAACAGATTTTTACAATGCATGTTAAGGAGATGGATGAATATTTGTTTTCTGTTTTGGTTGGATCGTGCCAGTATTTAATCATTGTATTCCCTGGATATTTTCTACTGGCTTGTTCTACTCTGTCTACTTTAACTATTTTCCCTTGTAAAAAGAACTTAGAGCATTTTTAGGTGAGATACTATCCTAGCATCAAACACCAAATAATCAATAATTTAGTGTTTTTTCATTTTCAAAAGAGACACATGTTGATGAAAACACCAAACCAAATACCAAATCGGCCAAAATTTGGTTCCAGCTTTGGTTATCAAATCTCTTTCGTGGTTTTTTGAACACCACATGGGCTTGGGCTAGAGTGTGGGTTTCAATCAGGCGGTTTTGCGAAAACCGCGTGAAAGATTTAGAAAAAAAAAAAAAAAAAAAAATTGATGTGCGACACATTGCACGGTTTCTGAAAAATCGCGTGGGCTTGGGCTTTTAAGATATGCTTCAGTGGCGCAGTTTTAAGAAAGTCGTGTGGACTATATGGCGCGGTTTATCCAAAACCGTGTCATTTGATGTCGAACATTTGATGTTTCTCCTGAAGGTGGTTGGTGTTTCTCCTGAAGTTGGTTGGTGATTTTTTGTTTGGTTAAAAAATTTGGTGTTTTTTTTATTTCTCTTCTAAAAATGCTCTTAATACAATAATTTTTTGGGTTTCTTAGGTTTTGGTCATAATGGGTATTTGGGGTTTGGTCTGTACTAATCGACCTATAATTATGTTTTGGTCCTCCTAAATCATCTTGATTAAAACCTAATAAGTTGATTAGTGCATACCAAACCCCAAATACTTATTATTTAGAAAAACCAAAATCTAATATATTATCTACGGTTCCACATTAATGCTTTACAATTTTTCTTGTTAACTTCAATGATATACGAAGATTCTCAAACTGTTGGACACGATATGTTATTATAACCAAATACGTATATAACTGATGAAACAAATTATTGTAGTTTAGAAGATGATCTCATACTGGTCCAAGTCGATCTCTATTCAAAAGCGCATTTAGATTGATCGATGGATTTACTTCCATAACAACTCGATAATGGCCTTTAATTTAAATATGATACTTTTAAATTGACTTTATATTAGCATCTCATTTGCGCTGCAAACTCTTTTGCTGTTATAAGCCCTGCTTACAACGTGGTATGTGCTAGCTAGTGGTACTTGTGTCATTGTGTGGCTGCTGCGAGTTGAACCCTGCATAGTCCTTGTTTTGATCCCAAAGCAGAAAACTTTGTTGCTATAATGGTATGCGTTTGGAATAATCCATATAAGTTAGCTATATAAGTTAGCTATGTGAGATCACGGGAAGGACTACTCAATTTCCTCCACTGGGATGTGTGGAACTCAGAATTAACTCCTAGTCTCTGTTTCTGTTTTAAAGGTGAGTAAATAAAATATTCCATGCATTGCAACTCTCTCCAGCTGCTCCAACCTTTGAAAGTAATTCATGGATATTTGGTCGAACGGAATACATCCTACAATCGTTCATAATTGTCATTATTAAGTGATAGAATAATATAGCAGAGACAAACATGTATCCGTTTCGTCCATATAATATGGGTTTTCACTAATTCCATCTTGAAGGGTGATTTTTAACCCAGATAACTCTTGTGATAGTGAAAAACTTGAGCAGAGCATGTAATAGTGTTGAGGGTTTTTTAGGTTTTGGTCCTCTTAAATAATAGGTATTTGGGGTTTGGTATGCACTAATCGACTTGTTAGGTTTTGGACCTCCTAATCATTTTGACTAACAGCCAGTACAAACAATCAATTTGGTGCAGTTAGTCAAGATAATTTAATAGGACCAAATCCTAATAAGTCAATTAGTACGGACCAAACTCCAAATATCCATTATTTAAGAAGACCATAACCTAAAAAACCATATATTATTTTTCAGTGTACAACATAATACATTTTCAAACTTAACGAGTTCTTAAAATGATAAGTAATTCCCAAAACAACAATGCAAGGCAATGATCTGTTGAGTTTTGCCATTTTCTTTCGCCTGAATACTTCTGCCATTTTGTAGTTCTCATTTTTTTTTTGGATGAACAAATTGATTGCATTACTTAAAAGATGGAACCCTACAAATCAAACAAAAAACACGAAAACAGAAAATACATGGTAGAAACATCATTAAAACAACCACAAGGGAAACACATAGAAGCCAAGTATGCTTGAGATAAAATCCCCTTGAATAAAGCTCCCAATAACAGTACAAATCTAAAATCTTCAAACCGTACGTCTTCCCCACTAGAGTTAGTTCAGCATCGATCACCCAAGAGTTTTGATTCTCCCAAAAAGAAGAACACCAAAGATCTCTACATTTAAGACTTAAAAAGGTTAATATGTGAGTTAAACACATCAAGGTAGGCTTCAAGCCATCAAATTTAGGGTCGCGATAATTTATTTGACTAGAAACGATAACACGACACTTTATTTATAGGGTCCCTTATTTATATTTATTCATCAACATCTGAGATTACAACTCCCAACTTTCAGCTTAGTATCCTGTGATGGATTACGGGACTCCAAAATTTTGGAAAAACAATTATTATATAGTAGAATTAGTTAAAATGGTGCGAATTCCGCGGCATTTTGGAGGAAACCCGATCTCACAATCACAGTGTTTGCATGAAAAGTCACAATAAGTCGTCTTTATGTCCACACAGTAACATATTCGAGGATAGGACCTCGTGCATATACATGCGTCACAACAGCTTGTATTTCCATCAGCACAGCTACTTCTATATAGAAACAACAATGAACTTATGTTAATCACTTATACATAAATTTGGAAATACGCTTAAAACATAAGCAATATAATCGTACTAGAGTTTATGACCTGGTCAGCCATAATAGACTCTCAAGGACATAAAAAACGAAAAAATCAATCTCTGACCTACATTTTTTTTAGAATCACTCATAAGGACCGGTAGATTTTAAGACAAGTATACCCTTAATACGAAATTAAAAACTGTTCGAGTGGTAAAAAGTCAAATTTACCCCTAACGCGAAATAAAAAAATGGCCTGACCCAACCAAAACGACTCGGCATATGTAGTATGAACAATCGTTGTTCATACCTTAACATGAGCTATGAACAAGGATGTATGATTAATGAGAACACCTATTGGAGTATGAACAATTGTTCATACCTAAACATGAGCTATATGAGGGAGTAATATTCATATCCAGTAAATATCAAGCACGTGTCCAGTACAAACGGAGCTACCAAACTGACCTCCACCACATACTCCTTCAGGTCGCTTCATAGCAACTTGACCCAAAAGCACGATCTCTTTAGAAAGATCATCCTACCAGTTCGACTGACACACAGCGATCTCCAGAAGATCCACCCTTGCTCACATCATAATGGATAGTAACGTACACCACAACTGTCACCATCAAGACCGGAGCCGCATATGCGCAATCCATTACTCCACCACCACTCGCCATCATGGCTCATTAAATGACATAAAGTCCAGAACTTGACTTGACGCGGGAGAGGAGGAAGTGCGGGCAACTTGCCTATATAAAGAGAAGATGAACTACGTCTGACTTGATTCAAGTTGCACCTAAGAACTTGATACGTAGACAGCTCGCATCTATCGCGAACTCAATCAAAACCAAATACAATTCACATTCCCATCTCCAATCAAGACTTGTAAAGCCTACACCAAATCGAGCATTTACATTGGTGCCATCTGTGGCTCGATTTCTTGAGAAAACCAAAAACCTTCAGATCTAAATACCTCAAGCCCACGAAGCATGAAAAGCCTACGTACAAGAGCAAATGCAGACTATGGTCAGCCAGATGGGATCGATGAATGATAGTATCAACCTCTTGCGACAGGAGAACCTGATTATGAAAAACCAGGTCGTAGCCCAAAGCCCAAACGGTACCACTGCTGAGGACGGTATCAACGAAGTCAACCAGCAAATCAACAAACTATCTCAGTGACTTGATCAGAATGCTGTTAAGCGCGATGCCACGCAGATCGTCCAGAAGATGCTAAAAACGTATCGGACTTCCCCATTCACATTTGAGGTACTCAGTAAACCCTCCCCTCAATACTTCATCCAACCAATGTTTGCGATGTATGACGACAACACATGTCCTGGTCAACACGTAGCTCGCTACATCCAAAGTCTCGCACTCGATAGTGTGCAGGAATGAGACCATCTACAATGTCGCATGTCCCCTGCCAGTCTCAAAGATGGCGCTCTGGATTGGTTCTACATACTAGAACCAAACTCAATAGAAAGTTTCGAAAAGCTCATTGACTAGTATGTCCACAACCAACGTAAAAAGGCTGACCTCGATTCACTCTTCCAACTATCTCAGAAGAGTGACAAATCAATCCGCTCCTTCTTAGGACGGTTCAAGACATAGCTACTGTCCATGGAGAGTAGCCTCAAGGAGTCCTTCGCCACCTTGGCCTTCACTAATGCTATCCAGCAACACACCTGGCTATCCAGGTCGCTAGTGAAAGAGCATCCTGAAAAATTGGAAAACTTGTACACTCGTGTGGACAAGTACATCAAGCTGCAGGAGGGACTAGCATGTGAAGGCGAAAAAGAAGAAGTTAGGGCAATCTCAGATGCCGCCCCATCCTCCAATAAGCGGCCCAGATAGCAAGGATAGATTTCTGGAACCAAAACGCACACCAAGCGAGAGTTCGCTGTCCTTACCCAATCTCCCAGTTACATACTGTAAAAGATCAAGAAGGCGTCCTACTACAAACCTGAGGTGAATCAACTAAACGACACCCCAGGCAAACCATATTGTGCTATTCATAAAGCGAAATGTCATGAGACCAACGAGTGCTGAAGGCTGAAACATTATCTCCAGGACCTCGTTGAAGCAGGCCATATCAAACACTACACTGATATTGCAGATAACGACCTAC
This sequence comes from Coptis chinensis, assembly GCF_015680905.1. Classification (NCBI taxonomy): domain Eukaryota; kingdom Viridiplantae; phylum Streptophyta; class Magnoliopsida; order Ranunculales; family Ranunculaceae; genus Coptis; species Coptis chinensis. Next base: position 16,208,585 of record NC_141456.1, on the reverse strand, counting down.
GCCACAAGTTGATGGCTCACAGAGAAAGGAGTCGAAGCCCAGCTCGCATCGACAACCGTCGAGGTCGCTCTCAGGCTCGCGGCCGCTCTATGGAGCGATCCCGACATGAACGCCGCCAACACTCTTCCGACAGAGATAACAATCGAACTATTAACATGATCACCTTCGAGAATGACTCTGTCATGTCCTCAGGGAGTACCAGTTCTCCTCACAAACAACCACCATCCCACACACAAGCAGCCGCAGCTCAGGAGACATAACCTTCACTAAGGCCGACCTCAACAAGGTATGCCTCCCACATAACGATGTTATGGTTGTCCATGTCAAAATTAGTGATTGGACAGTTAAACGCGTCCTGATAGACCCAGGCAGCTCGTGTGATATCTTGTTCTACCAAACCCTCAGGGAGATGAACCTACCCAAGTCGGTTCTGATAGATCCAAAAGCCCCTTCTATGGCTTTAATGGATCTCGAGTTGACCTGATCAGGGACATCATTCTACCTGTATCAGTCGGGTCACACGAAGACAAAGTCAGTATCAACACGCGTTTCAGCGTCCTGGATGTCAACTCGTCTTACACTGCCATCTTAGAACGACGTTGAATCCACAAGATGCAAGCAATGTCATCAACACTCCATCAAGTATTACGTTTCCCTGGCCCCAGAGACATGATGGAGCTTCGAAGCAACCAGCTCGATGCTCACAACTGTAATAAGATTCTCTCAGTAGACAAATCCACTGGGGCTTCACTCAAAAACAAGGGAGAGATCGCAAAAACCAAGCTAGTAGAAGATTTCATTACCAAAGTCAAAACCCTTACCAAGGTCCAACCCGCCGAACTGGTGAAAGAGAACGTTGGGGGCTCCACCAAGACCCCAGAGGTCGCCCAACATATTCATGACAAGGAGGCAACACAAGAGACCAAGACCCCCGGGGTCGCCGTCGCTCAGTGCACCAGTACGGCTACTCAGCCCTAACTTAAGGAGAAGGTCAACCTGGGAACCGAGGATGACCCTAATTAAGTTTGTTTATGTAGAAGCTAACCTTGATCCTGCTCTCAAGGCACAACTTGTAAGCTTTTTATCTCTGAATAAAGATGTTTTTGCTTGGTCGTATATCGATGTCCTTGGGACTGATCCTACTATGGCATGGCACAAATTGAATATCAACCCAACTGCCAAACTAGTTCGCCAACAACCTAGGAAACTATCTCTTAGGTTCCAAATAGCAGTAAATGACAAGATCGAGAATCTCAAAAAAGTTGGCTTTATTAGGAAGGTGGAATACCCAGACTGGATTGCTAACATTGTAGCAGTCCCAAAAAAAAACGACACAGTTCGCGTATGCGTAGACTTTACCAATCTAAACCAAGAAACTCCCAAAGATAGTTTCCCCTTGCCAAGAATTGACCGACTTGTCGACCAGACTTGTGGCCACAAACTCTTGTTGTTCATGGATGCCTACAGTGGCTACAACCAAATCCCATTGGCTGAGGAAGATCCTACCCCAGTAGAGGTACCAGTTAAACTTCAACTTAAGAAACAAAAAGCCAAGGTTAGACATCATGTTGATCCATATACTAAATATAGAGAGAAACCACCATTTCCTTAGAGATTAGCCATGTTAACTAAGGATACGAATTTCGATGAGATTAGGGAGGTTTTCAAAAATCTGACAATAAACCTACCCTTTCTGGAAGCGATTAAAAAATTACCTCACCATGCTAAGTTTCTTAAAGAGTTTTGCACTACTAGGCGTAAGACAAATATTTCTAAAGACGCCTTTCTAACTAAACGGTTTCCAACTTTAACCGAACATAATGGAATCGGTAAATACAAGAACCCTGGTCGTCCTACTGTACAATGCACCTTAGGAGATTCCCACACGATGACCGCGCTATTAGACCTGGGGGCAAGTGTTAACTTACTCCCTTATTATTTATATAAATAAATAGGTCTACAGGAGATGCAACCTACTAAAATGATATTGCAATTAGAGGATCGGTCTATTAAGTATCCTAAGGGTGTGGTTGAAAACGTGCTTGTTAAGGTTCAGGATTTCTACTATCCTGCTGATTTTGTTATCCTCGATACAGAAGTCGCTAACGACTCTGTTCCGATCATCTTAGGGCGTCCCTTCTTGGCAACTGCTAACGTGCTTATAAATTGTCGCGATGGTTCGATGTCCACGTCTTTTGGCCATCTTTCTATTGAGATAAATATTTTTAAAATAATGAAAAAGTTACCAGATTCGTCTATAGATGGGGAGGTTAGCATGATCGAGAGCTTAGCTCAAGACTATTTTAATAACACGTTTCTAGAAAACCAGATGCATAAATTCCTTTCCTTTGGAAGTTCAGTTTTCGCCGATGACTCCTACTTAGAGGAAGTCAACGCCATTTTCGAGTCTACTCCTATAGTAGACCCTTTTGTTGCTCCATCTACTGAGTTTGAAGACCTGCTACCTAAACAAGTTTTCATTACTCAAGATGAGGAACCACCAGAAGCCTTTATCGACATTCCCACCACCCCGGTGCTTAAACCTCTTCCTTCTTAGTTGAACTATATTCAACTTGATCCGGATGGTAGTCATCCGGTAATTATATCTTCTCTGTTGTCTATAGATGAAGAGGCACAGTTGATTAGGGTAATTAGGGAATATCGTTCAACGATTGATTGGTCCCTAGACGACATTAAGGGGATTGACCCTAATGTTTACACTCATCGTATCCATTTGGAGGATAATGTAAAGACTTCTCGCGAATCGCAGGGTCACTTGAACCCTGCCATGAAAGAGGTGGTCAGGGAAGAAGTCTTACGTTTACTCGATACGGGTATCATATACCCAATCTCCGATAGCGAATGGGTAAGTCCCATTCATGTAGTTCCTAAGAAATTGGGGGTTACCATGGTACGTAATACTAAGGGTGAATATGTTTCCACACGAGTCCCGTTAAAATGGAGAATCTGTATTGATTATAGACATTTAAATGTCATGACACGAAATGATCATTTTCTTTTACCATTTATAGATCAGATGCTCGAACGTCTAGCTGGTCACGCTTATTATTGTTTTTTAGATGGCTACTCTAGCTATTTTCAAATCATTATCGATATTGATGACCAAGAAAAGACTACCTTCACATGTCCTTTTGGAATATATGCCTATAAACGAATACCTTTTGGCCTTTGTAATGCTCTTGGTACCTTCCAGCGGTGTATGTTTCATATATTTAGTGACATGGTAGAGCGCTTCATGGAAATTTTTATGGATGATTTTTCTATCTATGGAGACTCTTTCACTGACTGTCTGTCTAACCTGTCTAAGGTTTTGACACGGTATGAAGAGAAGAGTCTGGTTTTAAATTGGGAAAAATGTCATTTCATGGTGAAAAAGGAAATAGTGCTAGGTCACATTGTGTCTAGTGATGGCATCGAAGTATATAATGCCAAACTAGATAAGATAGCGTCTTTACCTATACCACGGACTGTCTATGATATTAGAGCCTTTCTAGGCCATGTAGGGTTTTATAGGCGCTTTATCAAAGTTTTTTCAAAAATAGCTAAGCCTTTAACTAATTTGCTTTTAAAGGATGTCATTTTTTATTTTAATTATAATTGTAAACAGACTTTTGAAACTTTAAAAGCCGCTTTAACATCTGCACCCATTATATAACCTCCCGATTGGTCTAAACCTTTCGAACTCATGTGCGATGCTAGTGATTATGCGTTGGTGTTGTGTTAGGTCAGAAACTAGATAATAAGTCCGTTGTCATTTATTATGCTAGTAAAACTTTAAACGATGCTCAAAGGAATTATACAACTACAGAAAAAGAATTCTTAGATGTCGTTTATGTTTTAGATAAGTTTCGTCCTTATTTGGTTGGTACCAAGACTTTAGTTTATACGGACCATGAAGCCCTTAGGTACCTTCTCGCAAAGAAGGATGCTAAGCAGAGATTAATCCGATGGATTCTTCTCCTACAAGAGTTCACCTTAGAAATTAAGAACAAAAGAGGGGTCGAAAATGTTGTTGCCGACCACTTATCTAGACTAACAAATGACGATGATAGTGATTCTGAGTCCACACTTGACTTTTTTTCCTGATGAGAATCTGTATGCTATTTTTTCTACACCATGGTATGCTGACATTGTCAATTATTTAACTTCTGATATTATTCCTGATGTTTGGTCAAGAAATGAATGTAAGAAGTTTGGCCAGAGTTAAGTTATACTACTGGGATAAGCCCTACCTTTTTAAGTATTATGCAGATAAGATTATTCGTCGTTGTATTCCCCAGTGAGAATATAATGAGGTTCTATTATTCTGTCATGACAAAGAGTGTGGAGGCCATTTTAGTGGTATGAAAACAACTGCTAAAATTCTTCAATGTGGGTTTTATTGGCCTACCATTTTTAAAGATGCCTAAGTGCATTGCAAGACGTGTGTTCGTTGCCAACAACTTGGGCGAATCACTAAGCATAATATGATGCCATTAAATCTAATCATGGTGGTAGAAATTTTTGACGTATGGGGCATTGATTTCATGGGTCCTTTTCCTGTTTCCCATGGTTTTATATATATTCTAGTTGTCGTGGAACTACGTGTCTAAATGGATAGAGGCCATGGCTTGCCGTAGCAATGACCATAAGACAGTTGTGTTTTTTGTTAAGGAATACATTTTCTGTCAGTTTGGCATTCCTAAAGTCATCATTAGTAATGGTGGAACACATTTTTGCAACAGAGTTGTTGCGTCTCTAGTTAAAAAGTATAGAGTTACACATTAGGTGGTAACTCCTTATCATCCACAAACTAGCGGCCAAGTAGAAGTTTCTAATGGGAAATCAAAAAAATCTTAGAAACAATTGTAAATCATGATAGGAAAGATTGGTCTAAGCGTCTAACTGATGCCTTATGGGCGTATAAGACTGCTTTTAAAACTCCTATAGGTATGTCTCCCTTCAGACTTGTATTTGGGAAACTTTGTCATTTGCCCGTTGAATTGGAGCACCGTGCTATGTGGGCTATAAAAATCCTTCACTTCAATTTTGATGAGGTGGCTATCAAGCGCAAGTTGCAATTAAATGAGCTTGAAGAAATCCGTAGCGATTCTTATGATCTCGCGAAGGATTATAAAGCTAACATGAAACGTGTTCATGATAAGCAAATCTTGCGCAAAGAGTTTGTGGTTGGTCAAAAAGTCTTGCTTTATAACTCCTGTCTACATATTTTTCCCGGGAAATTAAAAACCCGTTGGTCTGGTCCTTTTCTGGTTACTGAAGTCACCCCCTACGGGGCAATCACCTTGGTAAATCCCAAGGACAACAGTACCTTTCAAGTCAATGGCCAACGGTTAAAATATTTTCACGAGTTAATGTCCGCTGATGTGGAGGAAGTCCTTTTAAAGGACCCTGTCTATGAGGACTGACCTTTGTTGTTTAGTGTACTTCTTTTCACTTCCATACATTGGTAAGTGCACCATTCAGGTAACCAGGCCCTCCTTATGGAGTGTGTGGCTGTAAGTACCGGATCCTAACTCCACGTTTAACGTAATTTATGTTTTCCACTTTCGCATGTTTTCTCGATTTTTGAGTCATGTTTATCTATGGAGTGATTTACGTTTTTATTGCTTATTGTTTTCCTTTATATTAAATCTTATTCATAAAAATATTTTTTTAAAACCATAAAAATAGTAATCTAGAAGTCTCGAGAATCTGACTTTAAAAGACCCACGTTTAAAACAAATTTTCTAAATTCTGTTATATAAAATTTGTTTAGGGGTGGAGTGTTGGTCTTTCCATCCTTGATTGCTCAATTTTCCCTTTTTGTTGCTTATGCCGTTAAATCATATTTTGATTCAGGTTGACATTATCTATAAATTTAGACTTCATTTGTTCGCATAACCTACGTCATTCACGTACTTTGAGGCGTTTTTCACCTTTTTATATGTCAACCACGGTTAGAATAGAGTGTTTTATGGATAATTGGATTGGAAATTTCTCCTGATTGTTTTCATATATCATTCGCAAAATTGGACCGGTAATGAGTCGAGAAATTAAATTTTAATTTTGCGCTCATAGGGACAAAATGGGTATTTCCAAATTTGTTTGGGCTTGGGCCCAAGTAAATAGTAAAACCCAAGAACGCATCACGTTCTTCTTCTTCCTCATCCTTCCACCTCCATTAACGAACCAAAACCTAAAAAAAAAAAAAAAAAAACCACCACCACCGATTTTCACCACCACCGATCTTAACCACCTCAAATCAACCCACCCACACCAAATTTCCACCCCTCCAGTTCCCTTCTCTCTCCAACAGTTCGAAAAAAAAAAAAATCAAAATTTTTTGCCCAAATCAAAAGACCAATCAAACTAAGGTTTGATTTCTTGTTCCATTTATCCTCCCCCACCTTATTCAAACCCACATTTCGAATTCCATTACTCAATGGCCCAAAAACGCAAAATCTTCCCGGAACAAGTTTTCAAATCGGACCATTTTAATTTGCACCGTTTTACGATGACAAGATGAAACATAGGGATTGGCAATGGTTGTGGTATACGGAGGATGATTTTTACCATGAAGATTTGGTTTTAAATTTTTATAAGAAGTGGGAAATCGAGGGGAGGAAGATTTTTGTGAAGTCGAATGGTGCGAGGAGAGAAGTGCATGCTTCGATTATGACTGAGGTTCTAGGCATTATGCCAAAATGCCAGCTAGTAGCCACCGTGCAGGAATCCCAGTATGGCAGGGTAGAGGCAATGATGAAAGACACTGTTGTGGAGGGAGAGTACAATGCGAAATCGCATTGCGTCCAACAGTCGTCACTAAGAACCAACCAGCTGGCTGTAGCTCAGTGGCTTGGTAAGAATGTCATTGGGAAAGAGAAGTTCAGTGACATCGGTCTGAACTGTCTGCACGTACTATTGATACAATAGAAATAGAGGTATGATTTTTGCGTCATTGACTTCTTGTTCACTATGATTAGAGGAGTTGGAGTAAGTACCGCACTTTTTCCTGCCTTAATTACGAAGATTATGTTGTCTTTTGGTGAGAAACCCAAAACTGAGCGGACGATGTTGAAGTTGCATGCAAATGCAATTGCTTATATGGGATATGTTCAGAAAGTTTGGAGATTGCTGGGAGAAAAGGTTGTGGAAGAGGGTGATTCGGATGATGAGGAGGACACAACATGTTTTGATGCCAATGCCTTGGAGAACTGTAATTCGGATATGGAATGCATGTCAGTGTTGTATCGTGGTTTGCGTTCCATGAACCATATATGTGAAGACTTGCGGAATAGGCAGGTTGCCATCATGATGAACATGTGAACCTGCAGAAGACTGTGGAGACGAACTTCCAACGCCAGGATGAGCGTTGGGAAGAGATGAGGGCATTTATGGAGGCACAACACCGGTTCTTAGTAGAAATCCTAGAACGCATGCCACCCATCGGGGGTTCTTCCTCAAAGGAGTATGTGAGGCATGAGCGTCGTTACTGAAGGAAGGATGACTCGGGCCCATCTTTATCTCGTGGCTAGTGGTTTAGGAAATTTGTTGTTTTAATGTTGTTTTTATTATTTTTAGTAGATTGGATATTGAGTTGTTAAATTTAGTAGTTAAATTTGAATTATGTAGTTAATTGCTATTTGAATTTCTATTTGAATTTAATTTGGTTCTTGTCTAAGCATGCGATGATTTTTGAATGAATCCCACCTTCCCGAAGTGTTTGGGGGTGGTATTATTGTTTTTTGCATTGTTTTTATCTTGTCCACTGTTTTAGAAGTTAAATCTTGCAAATCGTGGAAATATGAGTTGTTGGGAATGTTGCCGATATGGGTGTGGCTAAGATTAGATATTGTTGTAGAATGGAATTTCAATGATAGAATTAGAAAGTTGCTATTTTGAAATTAACCAAAAAGCTATTGGTTTATATTCGGAATATGCACCTAACTTGTTTCCGTTTTGGTTTTAGAATATTTTGTTTCCGACAATTGCCTTAAATTTTTTTGGCAACTTGTTGATATTCATTTTAGAAACTAAAACCCTATATATACTTGATTCACTCTACACTCACAACCCACACCCCTCACTTGCATCTCTCACCTTGAACCTCTAAATTTTTCCTTTTGTTTTTCACTTCATTCTGCTCAAAGTACACGGAGCGCGCCTTGCGCCCTACACACACCATTCCAGAGCATGCCCTGCGCTGAAGCATCTGGAACTCGAGCAAGACCAGAGCGCTCCCTGCACCTTACCAAGGCCAATTCAGAGCGCACCCTGCGCTCTCTTCTTTGGACCTTGCCCAAGATAGGAGCGCACCCCGCGCCCTAACCTTCGCATCCAATTTAATTTCCTGATTTTTTGTGAGTTTTTCCAAGGTTGTTTGAGGCACTTCTAGAGAGTATTTATTGTGATGACATCTCCTACAGTCATACCTGAGCAGTCTTTCGAAGACTTGTTGGGAAGCAAGACCTATGGAGAATTGTTCCGCGAGAGGATCGTGCAGTTAGGATGGCGGCATCTACTGGTAAGTCCTAACGACTCGTATTCACCTCAACTTACTACATATTTCTATAATAATGCTAAATTCTTTTGTCAACTTGATGGAGAACAAAAATTATTCTTCGTAGTTAATGACACGATAATGGAATTCAGTAAGTCTTTGGTAGCGTTGGTTGTGGGAATGCCTTGGCCTGATCCTACAAACATGTGGGGATATATGACTAATAATGCATACCTCTATAACTATGTGTATTTTCACGAGCATTATGGGGGAGGGGTGTTTCGTGTAATGGACCAAGGGCAATATAACATAGCCCTTGGTAGCCTGTCCCTGAATGTAGGCACCACCATGTTATTTATCCTGATGAATATTTTAGGGGAGTGGCGGTTTACTTCTACAAATAATGTAGCTGGTGACGTTTTCTTTGCTTTAGCCGAGGGACATTTCTTATATGACATTCCCAGAGTTTTAGTGGCGAGTCTTGCGAGAGCCCATAGCATAAGGCATAAGTATCTTCTTATGCCTGTTTTGGTTTGCCGCATCATGCGCAGTTGTTTACATGAATTCTATACCCAGTTCACGGATTGGGTTGGGGTTGAAATCGATCATGAGACCCACCAATTGCGTTGTTCGTTCATTTTGAGTTATGACTTGGCCGGGATGGCAGGTGCAACCTCATTTGGTTGCTCCATACACCCCATCAGACCGAGTAACACTTGATAGGTTAGCACGGGTTGATGATACATGGCGAAGGGCTTGACAAGTTATCATAGTGTGGCAGGACACAAAAGAACCTCGCTCCTATGAAGAGGAGGATGATGACGTTTAAACGCTGGAGATAAGGTAAGTTTTATTTTTGTTTGTGTCTGCTTATGTCCCAAGCAATTTACTTCTTGTAACCCCATGACGGGTGGAACTCATATAGAGTTGCATCTATTTTTATTTATCTATATTAGTATGTTTTAACTTTGTTTTGCAGATGTTCCAAAATTTCACGTGTTTCCATGGTATTTTTCTACCATTTTTTATTTCAATACTTTGAGGACAAAGCATATTTTTTGTTTGGGGGTGGCATAGAAACATGCGTAATTCAAGGCATTTGTTAGGATATAGATATGTACAATATGCACTTATTTTCTAGTAAAAAATCAAAAAATCAAAAATATAAATACAAAGTTATGTTATACACTTAGGAATATTGGTATTGTTTCTTTCTCTATGCTCTTAATAATCTAGAAGTTCCACGTTAGCTTTTGCTTTAAAATAGTTTTTAGAAACTTAGGATAATATGTAGATAATAATCTTTGCATCTTTCTATAAATATATTGCATGAGTATCTATGATTGTTTGACAGTAAGTTTATGAAATCTAGGCTAGAGTACTTATTCTACAAATTCTGTGAGAATATAGCCAAAGGCCTTATATGAGTGAAATAATTTGAGAAATGACACAAGAGAGAAGTAAATTCCGAATAGAGAAATCACACGTCTACGTGTTTGATCACTATACCATATCCTAAACGAGAATTTAGGCCCTCTTTGGATCGATATAGCTAGAGATTCAAACCTTATGAAATTATTTTCCACTAGTCTCCCCTCTGAGCCTTTCTTTAGCCTTTCATAAACCACAAATCCTTTACCCTTTTATAAAACAAAATAAAAATAAAAATCAGCCTACCCATTCGTTGAATGAGTCTGAGAATAGAGATGAAGAATATAAAAGAGAAAGACCTTTGAAATCAAGAATTTGTTAGTTGCTTCAAATAAGAAAAGAAAGTTCCATCCAAATAAATAAATAAAAATAAAATAAAGAGTTAGAACTCCAAAAACATAATCAAAGGAGTCAAAAGCCAAAGAAAAAGAAAAAGAAATGGCTAAGGATGAAAACAAAGTTTAGAAGCAAAGTAAGAACAAGGCTTTCTCTAGTCACATAATATGAAGATTCTATTATCTCAGACTTGTCCTTTTTGAATATCCATTTCCTTCATTCTTAAACCATCACCTAATCCCCGCAATACCTAATAAAGACCTCTAGCTCAATTAGGAATAGGTTAGTGTGATAGTAAGTGGCAGATGTGTTTGATCGACTTCGACTTTCTTGTGTGTCATTGAGATTGTAAGGTAAAGTGTACCCACCGCATTAACTTGGAGTAAATAAACTTCGAGCGGAAAAAATCAGAGTGTTTTTGTCTTGACTTTTATGTGAGGACCTACTTAAGGACGTTATTCCAAAGTTTCAGAAACGGACCTGTTAGTGCATTTCATAGTATTGCTCATTGTATATATGTTTATTCGTAGATGATTGATTATTATGTATATATTAGCTTAGGTTTCGACTTGATTATTCGGTATTAATTGCTAGTGAGATGTATAGATATTTGAGAATAAATAAGAAAACAATAGTTTTATTTCTTAGTCGTTGTAGTATAGATGAAGTTTGTGAGTACCTTCACTGGAAAACTCTCACGAGGCTATAACTCGTTCACTAGGGTATTCCTAGTGATCGCACTCGGTGAAACGAGATTAGTTAGAACTCCATTTTTGGTCACTTATTATAATTTCTCATATTTGCTTGAGGACAAGACAAAATATTGTTTGGGAGTGGTTTGCTAAGAGCCTAAAATTATAGTTTTAACCCCTTAACAATATTACTTTTAGACCAATTATATGATTAATAAGCAAGAGTTAGTACTGTTATCGTGTTTTTATGTATTTCAGATATTGGAATCGAATATGTGCAGAAATGCGTCCCTTTTGCGAGATAAAGGAGTAAATGTTGGTTGCTAAGAAGTTTTATGATTATAGGCCAAGATTCAAGGAGAAAATGCCTTTTTAAAGCCCGGTCAAAGCAAAAAAGTCAAAAGTCACGCGGGAAGAAATAGCATACAAAAGTCAGCTAAACTTCCGAAGAGCTTTAAAACGACTAGCTCGGACCTCAGAATTGGGCCTACCTTACTTCAAAATGACCAGCTCGGAAAGAGCTTTCTAATGGTCCAAACCTTGACCCAATCAGAAGAGCATAAGTGGACGAAAAGGCTGTTGAAGTCAAATGTAACTGAAAATCCCTTTGTGGACTGAAGTAATAAGGTTTTGGGCTCGATTTTTTAGCCCAAAACATGGCTCCTCAGTACATGCACGAATTTGTGGATCTGGTCTCTTCTATATCAAGAGACAAAAGCTTAGCTCTAAAAATACTTAGTTTTTAGTTTGTTTTTACTTGGTAAAAGATAAAAATACTTAGTTTTATTGCATTAAATTAGTTTATATATATTAATCTAATTAGTTGTTAGAACAAGATTTGAGTTTTAGAATAAAATACTTAGTTATATTTCAATATTTAATTTCTAATTCAATATTTGATTCATAGATTTAGTTTGTCTTAAATTGATAATTAGTTATTCATAATCTCAGTTCTAAATTAGTTTTAAATTCAGTTTTAATTCATTTTGAATCTTAGACTATTGTTTAATTAGAATTATAAAGTTTAAATTACTTATATCAAATGACTTGTTTTTATTGTTCTTGTGCTAGAAATGATAGTGCAATGATTCAAGGCTAAAACCTCCATTAGAGGAGTCTGAGGAAGCCTTGATGAAACTTGATTTTATTAGCGTAGAAATCATCGTAGTAATCTATTCCATTCTAGAAAGTAATTAGTTCTCCATGAGAATGGGTTTGATTGCTTCACATGCTGATTGTTAGTTGGTAGAGATTACCATGAATGATTAGGGATTAGATAGACCCAATTGTTATGTGAAAACATTTCAATTCGAATTACGACAAATTCTTCGTTAGTTAATTGAGTCGAATCAAGGTGGAATCAAATTTCCCTAATTCCTCCTCATATTGTCAATTTAGTATTAAATTGTTGTCATTTCATTTATCGCATCTTGATTAGTTGAATTACCATCGTAGTTAATTTCAATTCCATTACTCTCACGATTTTTGTTCTCCATCAGGTTGACAAAAGAATTTAGCATTATTATAGAAATATGCAGTAAGTTGAGGTGAATACGAGTCGTCGGGGACTTACCGGTGAGATCTTTGCCATCCTAATCGCACGATCTTAGCAGTAAGCGATCCTCCATAGGTCTCGCTTCCCAACAAGTCTTTGAAAGACTGCTCAGGTATGACTGTAAGAGATGTCATCACAATAAATACTCTCTAGAAGTGCTGCAAACAACCTTGGAAAAACTCACAAAAAATCAGGAAATTAAAGTGGCTGCGAAGGTCAGGGCGCGGGGTGCGCTCCTGTCTTGGGCGAGGTCCAGAGAAGAGAGCACAGGGTGCGCTTTGAATTGGCCTTAGTAGGGCACAGGGCGCTCTGGTCTTGCTTGAGTTCCAGAGGCTTTAGCATAAGGCGTGCTCCGTGTACTATGAGCAGGATGAAGTGAAAAACAAAAGGAAAAATTTAGAGGTTCAAGGTGAGAGATGCAAGTGAGGGGTGTGGGTTGTGAGTGTACAGTGAATCAAGTATATATAGGGTTTTAGTTTCTAAAACAAATATCAACAAGTTGCCAAAAAAATTTAAGGCAATTGCCGGAAACAAAATATTCTAAAACCAAAACGGAAACAAGTTAGGTGCATATTCCAAATATAAACCAATAACTTTTTGGTTAATTTCAAAATAGCAACTTTCTAATTCTATTCATTGAAATTCCTTTCTACAACAATATCTAATCTTAGCCACACCCATATCGGCAACATTCCCAACAACTCATATTTCCACGATTTGCAAGATTTAACTTCTAAAACGGTGGACAAGATAAAAACAATGCGAAAAATAATAATACCACCACCCCAAACACTTCGGGAATGTGGGATTTATTCAAAAATCATCGCATGCTTAGACAAGAATTAAATTAAATTAAAATAGAAATTCAAATAACAATTAACTACAGAATTCAAATTTAACTACTAAATTTAACAACTCAATATCCAATCTACTAAAAACAATAAAAACAACATCAAAACAACAAATTTCTTAAACCACTAGCCACGAGATGAAGATGGGCCCTGAGACGAAGATGGGCCCATGTCATTCGTCCTTCGGCGACGACGCTCATGCCTCACAGACTCTTCTGAGGAAGACCCCCCCATGGGTGACATGCGTTCTAGAATTTCCACTCGGAACCGGTGTTGTGCCTCCATAAACACCCTCATCTCTTCCCAACGCTCATCCTGGCGCTGGACATTCGTCTCCGCAGTCTTCTAGCAGGTTCACATTTTCATCATGAATGGCAACCTGCCTATTCCGCAGGTCTTCACAAATATGGTTCAAGGAACGCAAACCACAATGCAACACTGACATGCGTTCCATATCCGAATTACACCTCTCCAAGGCATTAACATCAAAACATGTCGTGTCCTCATCCTCATCATCCGAATTAACCTCTTCCACAACCCTATCTCCAGGCAACCTCCAAACCTTCTGAATACAGTCCGTATAAGCAATTACATTTGCATGCAACTTCAACATAGTCCGCTCGGTTCTTGGTTTCTCACCCAAAGACAACATTATTTTCGTAATTAATGCAGGAAAGGGTGTGGAACTTACTCCAACTGCTCTAATCATATTTAACACAAAGTCGACGATACAAAAATCATACCTCTGTTTCTGTAATATCGAGAGTACGTGCAGATAGTTCAGACCGATGTCACTGAACTTCTCTTTCTCAATCACATTCTTACCAACCCACTGTGCTACAAACAGCTGGTTGGTCCTCAGAGACGACTGTCAGACGCAATGCGATTTCACATTGTACTGTCCCTCCAAAACAGTGTCTTTCATCAACGGCTCTACCATATCTTGGGATTCCTGCACGGTGGCTACAAGCTGGCATTTTGGCATAATGCCCAGAATATGAGTCATCTCCGAAGCATGCACTTCTCTCCTCGCACCATTCGATTTCACAAAAATCTTCCTCCCCTCAATTTCCCGCTTCTTATAAAAATTTAAAACCAAATCCTCATGGTAAAAATCATCCTCTGTATACCGCAACCATTGTCAATCCCTACATTTTATCTCGTCATCATAAAACGGCGCAAACTTTTTCCGTTTTGAAAACTTGTTCCGGAAGGATTTTGCGTTTTTGGGCCATTGAGTATTGGAATTCGAAATGTGGGTTTGAATAAAGTGGGGGAGAGGTGTTGAAACTAGATATCAAACTTTGGTGTTGAATGGTCATTTGATTTAGGTGAAATGTTTGAAAAAAAAAATTTTTTTTTCGAACTGTTGGAGAGAGAATGAACTGGAGGGGGCGAAATTCGGTGTGGGTGGGTTGTTTTGAGGTGGTTAAAATCGGTGGTGGTTTTTTTTTAAGGTTTTGGTCGTTAATGGAGTTTGGAGGCGTGAGGAGGAAGAAGAACGCGATGCGTTCTTGGGTTTTACTGTTGACTTGGGGCCAAGCCCAAACAAATTTGGAAATATCCATTTTGTCCTTATGCGCGCAAAATTAAAAATGAAATTCTCGACTCGTTATCGGTCCAATTTTTGTGAATGAGATATGAAAATGATCAGAAGAGAATTTCTAATCCAATAATCAATAAAATACTCTATTCTAACCGTGGTTGGTATATAAAAAGGTGGAAAACGCCTCGAAGTGTGTGAATGACGTAAGTTATGCGAACAAATGAGATCTAAATTCATAGATAATGTCAACCCGAATCAAAATACGATTAAATGGCATAAGCAACAAAAATGGAAAGTTGAACAATCAAAGACGGAAAGACCAACACCCCACCCCCAAACAGATTTTATAGAACAGAGTTTAGAAAATTTGTTTTAAACGTGGGTCTTTTAAAGTCAGATTCCCGAGACTTCCTAGATTACTATTTTATGGTTTTTTTTTTCTTTTTATGAATACAGATTAATATAAGAAAAACAATAAGCAGTAAAGACGTAATTCACTCCATAGATAAACATGACTCGAAAACTGAGAAAACATGTGAGAGAGGAAAGCGTGAATTAAGTTAAACGTGGACTTAGGATCCGGTACTTACAACCACACACTCCAATAGGAGGGCCCGGTTATCTAAATGGTGCACTTACCAAAATATAAGAATGGAATGGAGTACACCGAAGAATAAAATGAGCCGTTTATAGTCAGATACTCGATACTTTAACAAATACCTAGATATATATATATATACATACCCTGCAGTTTGCCATATATCAACAACCGAAATAGTTGTGGGTCCTGCCATAAATAATTATCACAGAAAACACATCCAAACACCATCAAACACCATGATTTCCCATGACGTGGCATAACAAAATGAGAGAGAATACTGATGAATCTAGAATCTAACCTAGTATGCAAAGTCTTCTTGTTTTTCTAACGGAAGGGTGGGCAAGTGAATGATTTTGAGTAAATGGATGGTTGTGGAAGGTATAGCGGATATGAATGAATTGTAGAAGTAAGAAATGGAAGAAATGAGAGAGTGGGTTTATCACAAAATTCATTAGTGGAGTGGGTTGGTATAATCATACAACTGAAATTGAAAGTATCATGTGGCTCTGTAGGTAGTAATTTCGTACTAGGAGAATTTAAAAAATCATGAAGCATAGGAGAAACAAGAGGGTCAAGTGCAAACTCAAGGTTCCTTTGAAAAGGTGGAGGGCAGGGAACATTGATGGAAGGTGAATGAGTGACAGGATAATGTGCGGTGGGTGAATGGTGTTTAGCTAGAGCTCTCAGGTCTATATCATCAGAAGTTTTTAGATATGCAAGACATTCTTCGATAGGTGAATTAGAAGACTCACTGGGATAGTGGGTAAAAAATTCTTCTTCACTACACCATAATAGGACATTAGTAACGGATGCACATCCGTTACAAAAAATATTAGTAACGGTTATCTTGCGTTTACACAAATGCGTGACAAATGAACAGTAACAGATATTAGTAACGGATAGTATCCGTTAGGAAATTTACTAACGATTCATAAGTGTTACTAAAATTAATTTCAACAACACATATCAACCGTTACAATTAATTAGTAACAGTTATTAATTTAGATAAGGATTCGTTCCCAACACATAGAAGGGTTGGTAATTACCCCTTTCCAACGTTTGCTTTTCCGTTACTAGAACTGTTTGGTTAAAATATTTCTAACGGTTTTTTATCCGTTACTAATACTTTTTCGTTTTTTTTTTAAAAAGAAAATTGAATTTCCTAGCCCTTTTTTTGTCAGCCCACCTAGAATGCTACAACACAATCTTTTACAAGCACCACATGCAACCTTTTCACTCTACAATATATTAAAAAAATTCTTCTATTCATCCATAAAACTAACAATCTTTACCATACATATATACGATTTCCAATTAACATAGCCCAATCACAAATACAACATATGCAAAAGAAGACTATAAAATAGAGCTCCCATATATATACCACCATCTGCTACATCATCACAAGACATTTCTGTACACAGTAAGAGTGTCGATGTGTTGAATGCCATTATGGTAAGCTGCAACATGAATAATAAAAAAAATCAGTAAGAGATCAACAGGTATTGAGCAAGATTTTCTATCTGGAAACATGAAACTCACTTATGTCAATTTGAAGATGTACACAAAACTGTTCCTCTTCATCCTCAAATATTCTCTTGCGATGCAAGCTTTTAAGAGTTCCTTCCTTCTTGTTAAACCCCAAACTTCTTCATTGTCAAAGTTGCATGATGGCTCTTGCTCTTGTCATCTTTACGTACCCAATACTGTTTCTGATCTTTCTTTGAGGTCACCTAGCTATCATACAAACGAAAGTTCAATCTCAACCCCAGTCTTTCTAAAAGACTCACATGGGATAATAGCAAATGGAAAATAAAGAAAAAGTAGGGTAGTTTTCTGAATGAAACTTACTTTTGCAAAAAAGTCAGCAACTCCTTTTCTGTCAGGACATTGGAAGCCCATCAATCCAAAGAATTCAAGTACATTCTCACGTGGACCCTGGTACACAATCTGACCATCTGAGATTAGAATAATCTCATTAAAAAGGTCACAAATCTCTAGAGCTGGTTGAAGGAGCGAGATGACGGCAGTCCCTTGGAGAATATGGATGGTTTGCCTCAAAGCATTCACTATCTGGAAAGTTGTTGAACTGTCCAAACCTGTAGATATTTCATCCATGAACAATGCCTTTGCTGTCCAAACCTATAGATATTTCATCCATGAACAATGCCTTTGCTGCTCCAGCAAGCATTTCCCCTATAAAACATTAGGCAATAGGGCTTAGAATAAATGGTTCAAAGGTAAGTCATATGAATGGAATTCTGACTACACATCAGACTATGTTCTACCTATCGTGACTCGCTTCATTTGTCCACCAGAGATACCTCTCAACATATCATTTCCAACCAAGGTATCAGCACATACATCCAATCCCAAAATCTGAAGTTTTCAATCATTTCATAAAACAAAACGCTACATCTTAATCTAGTACTTCTCAACATATTATTTATATTGTCAAGAATATAATTATTTATATTGTCAACATTTTAATCTAGGCTCATACGTACCAAATTAAATTCCTTACACAAGGCAGGCGGCGAAAATGCCAAGTACAAATCCATGCAATATTTTGTTTTATTTGTGGAAGGTAGTAGTTAGGTCTTACCCGAGTACCATTTGAAATGGGGACGCAGAAATCCCTCAGCACCAGCAACTTTTTACCTAGCACTAGCAATGGAGGGAAGGCGAGAACCCAAAATTGATGCATAACGATAGACAGTGCTTAGGATTCTTGTGTGCTCAATCTGGCTATGCAAATCATTTAGCCAAGCATATGTTGTTACCTACAGAAGGAAAGAGAAACAAACATAAGACAATGACGAGTAATATCTCGGATTTGACAATTCAGCTAGTCGGCCCAAATTCTATGCTTACTCAGAAGTATAATGCTTCTGCTCATATATGAGGAAATAAGAAATAATAGTAATACATAAAGTCTAGAAGAATGGAAGTCCCAGTACAGAAAGCGCAAGTCATCTACTGAAGCAGCTGAAATGGTAGGCACCAAATCTGCTCCATTTACAACAGAAGTAATAAAGTGTTTGCCCGACTCTGCCAGATCCCATGTCATACAAATGCAAGCAGCTGCTAAGTTAAAATCTAATCAGTTATGAAGATGGTGAGAAAGTTGTTTCCAACAAACAACTTTATAGAGAGTGAGCTTCGATCTAAATTAAATCTAGAACAGAGCAAACTTTTTTCTTGGTTTTGTTTTGTTTGAAAGCTGTTGCAACTGGGACATGAAAAAAAAGCAAAAAAAGAAACAATAAAATAGTGTCTGGAACAATTATTACAAGTCAAACATATATTGCACAACGTACACATACCTGGAGAAAATGCAACACACGTAGCCACTGAGAAATCCCGTTGCTCCCTTAATGCATATGTTAGAAGTGCTGCAGTGCCTCCACCTAGCTAATGAGTGTCCAACGATCTAAAAGAATCCATCAAAGAAATTGTCTGTCAAAGTATACCTTTTCGAACAACTGAAAAATTGAAAAGAACCTACAGCAGAACTTTAAATTTAAAACCTTAAACTACGGGCGGGATAAAGTTTCTTTAGGGTGGGAAATCCAGAACAAGTTATATCCCAGCTGCCACCATCTGTACATCCAGGCTTGGTACCGGAAGCCTAGGGCAGTTAACAAACCAAGGAAAAAGATTATATCTTGGACTTGGTATATTTGGGATACAGAAAAATTAAAAAGAGTTGGACATAAATATTGAGCATTTGCTGCATTTATTTATTCAGTTTGAACAACATGCTATCATGGGGTAACTAACAAGTAACAAGAGTCTTCCGGCAATCGTTATCTATATTTTAATAGATGGGAATTGAATTTCATTATGAAACTTTCGATTTTAATAACAATATAAAAATCCCACCAACCCATGTTCTCCAATAACAGACCAACATAAAAGAGACACATGCACATCGTTTTACCCACAAATACCTATGTGACATGTTTATATATATTCCAAAGTCACCATGATAGTTCTGCATTCATCCGCAATCTTTGTATATTGCTAGAAGTACCATCAAGAATACAATGTATAGATTGAATACTATATATATTGGATGATAGCCCTCTCCATGTATGCACTCTGTCTGATCCTACACATTGAATAGTCAGACCTTGAAATATATACAAAGGAGTGATTTGCAAGAGTGCATGCAAAAAGTGTACAATAACAGTCCACACCACAGTTCAATTGAAAGATGACTGACATTCATGTATAGTAATGTGTATTGAGGGTTGACAACCCAGAGTGATTTTTTGCTCCCAGCGTTGGTTCCTCCAAGCGCTCCAAGGGATTTATCAGCCATACACGTTTCATTTTTTACATTCAGAAAAAGATGTTACAGCTGTATAAAATCTTCAAAATTTTGGATTTTACTTGTTTGTCCCTCATAAGTAGAAAGGAAATAAAAAGAAAAAGTATAAAGAAAAAAGGAAAGTGGAATAAACCAACGCGTGTTCCTTCTTATACGGCAGTATCTTCAACCTCATAGTACCACAGTTACAACTATTTCTCCTGGACTTCAGTCTCCATGTAACCAACTTCCTTGGCTAAATTAAATATGAATATGCAAAATCATGCTAAATGAGAATTCGTCTAATCCAAGAAGTCGCACCTTTTATGAGCGTAAGTGTCATTGTGATGTTATCAATTTCCATAACTGTTGGGTGTTTAATTGATTTCATACTCAATCAGTCCCAAAATCAAAGATCCGTAAGCCTCTCCATTTTGTCCTCACATTGCTAATGTAGTAGGTCCCCAATTTAATCGAACAATGTAAGAAGATGGTTAGAAGAAGAATTGAAAAGAGTAACTGGTTTTTGCTGTAAGAAGTTGAAGATACTGCCGTATAAGAAGGAACACACGTTGGTTTATTCCACTTTCCTTTTTTCTTTATATTTTTCCTTTTTATTTCCTTTCTAATTATGAGGGACAAATAAGTAAAATCCAAAATTTTGAAGATTTTATACAGCTGTAACATCCTTTTTTGGATGGAAAAAATGAAACGTGTATGGCTGATAAATCCCTTTGGAGCTTGGAGGAACCAACGGCTGAGGAGCAAAAATCACTTTCGACAACCCATACCAAGCATCCCAATGCAGACATAAATACCGGGCCGATGGATGTGCAATATCTGTTGCATTCCAACTTCCCACCAAAAGAACTCATCAAACATATACCACCATCAATGTCGAAGTCACCAAATAGAGAGTCAAGAACCTGCCTATTCTCAAGGGTCGACACTTGTTAATGTGGAGGACTAAACTATTTCACCAATTTAAGACTTTTAGAGAGCATACTTTCCATAAGCAATCCCATTTCTATGTTAATCGGTGCTACCACATACCAAACAAATGACACAAATAGAGGACTGAATTGTATTACCATAAATAGTACTTCAAAAATTTAACGAATCGGGTAAAAGACATCGGACCTCACCACAATAAAAATTGATGAGTTAACCACACACCCGAAAAACATAATTTGGCTACAGAAAAAAAAAAATAAATAAATAAAATAAAATACCAACATCAAATACCAACATGAGATTTGGATACTTACACGGTATTTGAATATAAAAGAACCCTATCGACAAGGCAACAACATCAACTACCAAAACTAATCAACACGGAGACAAGGCAAGTTTGAACACTATCAACTACCCAAACTTGTAACAATATGAATAGCTTCTAACACATGTTTACAAGAGCATCACATGTTAATAAGATTGTGCCAATTTTAATAGTTACCTCACCCTTCCTTGATATCACACAATGATAGTCACCAGCATTTGCGACAACAACATGGTTGTTTGGAACAATTGCAATACAAGTTGTGCTTCTAGAAGTTGGCCCAGAGAAATCTGAGTGGGAACCTACAAAGTTTATTAAAAAGCCTAGTAATTAAAGAACAAAGGTGTGGCAACCAAGGAATAAAAACCTCGCAGATCTCACTTCAACAAGTTTAATAGTTACCTCACCTTTCACTACCCCACATACAATCCCCCCCTTGGAACTGCCATTGCCAATGCATGTGACAGACTCCACCAATTCATCAAAATATAGACGCTAAATTACCATATGGAACATCTACACATTAGCAAAAAAAAAAAAACTAGCATAACATTGATTCTACATTCAAAAAAAAATGACAAGCATCACAAACCCGAGAATACCACCATTACCTTGATATATTAACCACCAGCCCAACATGTTGTATACACATATATACTTTGTTTAGAAAGAGACGTCCAAGAGACCCCCTCCTTCCTCCTTTGTTTGGGCTTGGAACCGGGCAATGCAAAAACTTTCTTACGTTTGCATTGGCAGAGTAAGATAGGGGTAAATATACTCACAACCCTTGTCAATGAAAATAACATTTTCTCAAGCACATGGATATTCATTCAATAATTTTATATTTCCTAGATAAACAGTATAAGAAATTAGGTATGCGAGGCGTAACAAATTAAGTTTTAAATCATAAAAGAAGACGAGATAGAATTGGAAATTAACAACATGTAGAAGCCAATTTGAAGTAACTAAGTGGTAAACATGCCAATGAAACAATAAGCCTTGAACCATCTGATCCAGCTGGTAAGTGATAGGCAACAAGGCAAATAAAACAACAAAGATGAGACTAAAAGCTAAAATCGGAAGCTACAAGATGCATATGTCTGCAATCATGCTATACTATATATATTACTACTATATATCCACTTTCAAGATGCAGACCAACTATTTAGTAAAGACCATAAACTGACCAAACAGTGCATACTAATACTACAAACAAAAATCATTTCAAACAAAGCAATCAGCAAGTTCTAACATAAAAGACTAATCTAACACAAATCGTATAACCATGAATGGCATAGCTTCTATTAATGATGACTAAGAAATAAAAATGCTGCTTATAGGGCGTCGACTATGTTCCAAACTTATTTAGTTACCAATTCCCAACCCATAGTTGCACACAGAAAATGGGAACTAATAGTAAGCCCCTCCATAGAAAGAAACAAATTTGTGAATCACTCCTCACATGGCCCATTCTCCTTTGCATAGTTGAATATAAAAAAGTTGAGTATATGAAATGACCAGTTAGCATAAACCATTTTACTATTAGCATAAACCAATTTTTTGTTGAATCAGTTTGTATATGTGAGCGGGCACCCAAGTTTTCTTTTTTGCAATGGTCTAATGGATCACTTCAAACCATAGTTGAAAAGAAAAGGCATTCTCAATTTTTACACAACAAGAATCAGCAGGAAAGATGAAGTAAATCATGATTTTCTGACTTCAAGCAACCATAAGTTTGAAATGCCCATCCTGAAGGGAGAAATATCAAAGCAACCATTTGTTTGCAGCACCAAAATAAAAGTAAGGCAACTACCTTTTATACAAATGCATCGAGGTTCACTATGAGCACCTCCTAGCTTACTTACCGTTAACAGAGCCTCCTCATTTGTTTCCCCTTCTTAATTTAGCAAGAGTTAAATAAATAAACTATCTTGACAATGACACTTATAACTCTACCCATTACCCCTATAACTACCCTCTATAATATGCTCAGCGTTGCTTTCGAAAACATTATTATTCTGTACAAACAGAATGAACACTTCACTCTCTAAAATACAATTGAGAAATACAAAAACATCATGAAAAGATATGAGAAAAGAGGATAGGATTCTAATAAAAACATTTACATATAAAAGAGTACCTTTGCAATTTCCATCCATCTCAGAGGCATTCAAGTTCATCTCAGAATCAACTTGACTATCTGCTACATCAGATGGGTATGCAACTTTCGATTTGGGAGAGATATTAACGTTTTCCACAAAAGCAGGACCACCCAAATGCAACTTTAGTACAAAAGCTGTATATCAAAAAAAAAATAACAGCTTATCAAAGTGAATTAACTAATGTCTTAAATTTTTCACTGCAATTCTACCACACTCCTTCACTTCTAACTTTACCAACAGTTTGACATTGCAAAATTTAGAAATCAGTACAAAAAGGGCATTCATTTAGTCATGGCTAATTGGGACAAGAAAACTTTAGGTTTGAAACCTCTATCATTGGGGCTTCAAGGTAGGCCATGAATTAACAAGTAAAGAAAAATCAAACCCTACAATTCCCACACATTAATATACCTCAACAAATTGCTATAAACCAACAAGAGATAAAATAGAGTTCAAACACTTTACATATTTCCATAAACAAAAAAGATAAATCAAGAAAGTTATTTTCCTTGCCCTATATAATCCTAAAGTTTGGAGTGACATAAAAATGGAAATTTGCATGAAAGGGGTAAAATCAAACTAACCTAAAAAAATAACCCAAACCTAAAAAACAAAACAAAAAAAATTTTAAAAAAAAAAGGTCCTCATTTTAACTTTTACAAACAATATTATCAAAAACCAAAATCCCTAATTTATCAAAATCAAGCAATAAAACAATGTCAATCCGTAAATAGAACTCCGTGAAGGGGATAATTTGGAGATGTATAGAACCATGACTCGCAAATATATCTTATTAATCACTTAATTGAAAAGGGAGAAATCGAGGAAGACAACGAGGAAGAAATCGAGAGGAAGATGATTACTTTCGCAGTGGCGGTCAGCTTGGCGGCAACCCTTTGCTTCTTTTTGCTTATGTTTTCTCTTAGATAAGGACTTAAGGGCAGTTGACCTAACGAGCGAGCTGAAAATAATCCGGCTTAAATTTTAAATTTTTTTTTTATTTAGTCCGATATTGCTATTTGTTTTGTTTTTTAACAGTGGTAACACTTACGTATCCGTTAGTTAATAACTGATAAAGGTCACAAAATTATTCAACTAATTTACTAACGGTTACATGACTTAGTAACGGAATACTAACTGTCATTAAATTACTAACGGCTGAGTAAGTGTTACAAATGAAAAAATGCAGTTGTTAGAAATTCCTTCATATGGTGTAGTGCTTCCGTCATGGCGTCAATGTTGGAACTTCCGAAAGTTAGAAATTGGTGCATCTGATTATCAGGAAATGTATTGTCGAAATAATCTTGAGCTAAACTCTCAATCATGCTAACCTCTCCATCAAAAGTCGTATCTGGGAACTGTTTCATCGTTTTAAAAACGTTTACCTCAATAGAAAGGTAGCCAAAAGACATGGACATCGAACCATCGCGACAATTTATAAGCGCGTTGGCAGTTGCCAAGAAGGGACGCCCTAAGATGATTGGAACAGAGTCGTTAGCGACTTCTGTATTGAGGATAACAAAATTAGCTAGGATAGTAGAAATCCTAAACCTTAACAAGCACGTTTTCAACCACACCCTTATGATACTTAATAGACCGATTAGCTAATTGCAACGTCATTTTAGTAGGTTGCATATCTTGTAAACCTATTTGTTTATATAAATAATAAGGGAGTAAGTTAACACTCGCCCCCAAGTCTAATAACGCGGTCGTCGTGTGGGAATCTCCTAAGGTGCATTATACAGTAGGATGACCAGGGTCTTTGTACTTAACGATTCTATTATGTTCAGTTAAAGTTGGAAACTGCTCAATTAAAAAGGCGTCTTTAGAAATATTTGTTTTACGCCCAGTAGTGCACAACTCTTTAAGAAACTTAGCATGGTGAGGTAACTTTTTAGTCGCTTCAATAAAGGGTAGGCTTATCGTTAGATTTTTGAAAACTTCCCTAATCTCATCGAAATTCGTATCCTTGGTTAACATGGCTAATCTCTAGGGAAACGGTGGTTTCTCTCTATATTTAGCATATGGATCAACAGGATGTTTAACCTTGGCTTTTTGTTTCTTAGGTTGTGGTTTAACTAGTACCTCTACAGGGGTAGGATCCTCAGTTACTACTTCGGTATCTAGTACAATATCCAGTGTAGGGACTACTGGTGGGGTAACTACAGGCATAGTTACGGCGTTATCAACCACTCTGTCAGAACGGAGAGTGGTGATGGCATTTAGCTCACCTACATTTCCATTTTCATTACTAGTATTACCGTTTACCTCAAAGGTTGTGTTTGTTGTCTTTGGATTAGTTATCACTTGACCTGGAAACACACCTTTTGGTTGTACTTTCTCTTGCTTTAACTGCTATAAGGAAAGTTGGATGGACTGTAAAATCTGTTGTTGGGTTTACATAAAGGCCTCGAAACGGTCCGGTTGTGGATGTGTAGTTGTTACAGGTGGTGTGACAGGAACTATCTCACGTTGATTATTAACAGGTGGGTTGTGATGGTTATGATTAACCGGAACGATACCTCTATTAGCGTTATAATTATTATTGTTGTAATTATTATATTTACCTTGTCCTTGTCCTTGTCTCGGTGGAGCTTGATTGTAATTGTTCGCTGGCCTAACATGTTGATTATTTCTCCAACTGAAGTTGGGATTTTATCTCCAAGGTGCGTTAGGTTCGCTATTAATGGAACAAACATTGTCTGGCTAAGTGGATGGATTTTCATAGACTAAAGGACAATAGGAGTCGGGATGCACAGGACTTAAACAGAAATTACAGGGAATAGAGTTGACATTCATGACAGAGGTAGGCCTTTGGTGAACAGAAATAGCTTCTACCTTTTTAGTGAGGGATTTAATTAGAGTTTTAAGCTTAGGATCGGATTTAACCTCAAATATACTGGTAGCCTTAACTGTTGAAGAAGAACTAGCGGAGCAGGGGATATCGTCGCTACCCCCTTTATTATTATTACTCTTTGTTTGATCTTCTAAAAACCTATAAGCCTCTGAGGCTCCTTTACTGAGGAAACTACCCCCATTCATTATATCAAGGACCTCTTTATGGTGGTGTAAAAGTCCCTTGAAAAAGGCACGAACTAACGTGTCTTTTGCAAGGTTATGATGTGGACCCTCTATAAGAATATCAGTGAAACGATTCCAAGCCTCTAAAAATGATTCATGAGGATTCTGGCGGAAAAAATGAATCTTGGAAAGTATTTCATCTGTCTTCAATGGTGGGCAAAAATATTCCATAAATAATTGAACAAGTTTGGCCTAAGAGTCCACAGAATTAGGCGCTTGGGCAGTTAACCAAGACGTCGCCTTATCGGTTAGGGTGAAAGGAAACACTCTCAGTTTAATTTGTTCCGCACCTATCGTAGGATGATGGAATGTGGTAAGAACTTGTTCAATCCTATGAATATGCTGATAAGGTTTTTCATGGTATAACCCATGAAAAACTGGTAACAAATTAAATATATTCGGGGGGATTTGGAAATCCCCCACTGGGTCTGCAAGAATGATGCAAGATTTTGGGCTATCGTTCAGGACTTTATAAAAGTCAGAGAGAGGAAACTCTTTTCTTCAGCCATTATTTCAGGTGTAGGATGTGGTATACTAGATAGGTTTGTGTGTTGACGTTCACGATAGATTATGTTAGTCATTTTTTCTCTACCTGACCTTAATCCCATGCAAGGCTAAGTCCAATATTAAAGAAACACGACAACAGTCAAGACAACCCTGATATACTAGTATAAATCCTCTAACAAGAGATGCGAGGAGTGGAAGAAATAAGTACCTGAATGCCTCCTTGCTTCGCTTATGAATAGCGTCTTGTATACGCTAGCTCAGTGTATTTAACAAGTTAGAAACACTGAATAACTTGAAGAAATGGAAGTTTGTACTAACCTATGGAAATCAGGCTATTCAAAAGAGGGCGTGGGGTGCGCTCGGGTTTTGCCTTTCAAAGAGCATGGATGCGCTTCGTGTCTTAGGCTGATGTCGGACAAGTCGGCCGCGAGGTGTGCTCTGAATTGGCTTCGGAAGGCAAAGATGCTTCGTGCCTTGGTTGATGTCCAGACAATGCAGCGCGGGGTGCACTCTGAATTTGCCTTGGACGGCGCGGGGTGCGCTCAGTGTATCCATGCGAAAAAAAAAATCAGTTCTAAAGCAAACAACCACAGTTATAACCAAACAAGGGTGGGGGTTTAATGGGACTTTGGTAGGATTATCACTACTAAAGAAAATGAAACTAAACACAATTAAGATGGCAGCGGCGCCATTTGATAATAGGGAAAACAATAGTTTTACCTACGAATAAGCGATGAAACTCAAATGTAAGTAAAACTAGAACTATTTTCGTGCCTATATATATCAAAGATTTTACTCTCGTTATCAATGCAATATGTTTAGAGTAGAGAATTCGTTCCACTCCTAGCTCATTTAGGTGTAACGCTTCCTAGTTCGTGTAAGCTAACAAAGTCGTGAGAATAATGGAATTGAAATTAACTACGATGGTAAATCAACTAATCAAGATGCGATAAATGAAATGACGGCAATTCAATACTAAATTGACAATATGAGACTGAATTAGGGGAATTTGATTCCACCTTAATTCGACTTGATTAACTAACGAAGAATTGTCGTAATCCGAATTGAAATGTTTTCACATAACAATTGGGTCTATCTAATCCCTAATCATTCATGGTAATCTCTACCAACTAACAATCAGCATGTGAAGCAATCAAACCCATTCTCATGGAGAACTAATTACTTTCTAGAATGGAATAGATTACTATGACCATTTCTACGCTAATCGAAATCAAGTTTCATCAAGGTTTCCTCAAACCCCTCTAATGGAGGTTTTAGCCTTAAATCATTACACTATCATTTCTAACACAAGACCCATAAGAACGAGTCATTATTGAATAAGTATTAAACTCTATTAATCTAATTGAACAATAATAATAATGATTCAAAATGAATTAAAAATAAATTTAAAACTAAGATTATGAATAACTAATTATCAATTTAAGACAAACTAAATGAAATGAACTAAGTAATGGATTCCAACAACTAAATTTGTTATTCTAACTAATTTATTGATAATTCACTAAATAAAAACTAAGTTATTAATTCTACAAACTAAATCTTGTTCTAAAAACTAATTTGATGCTAATTAACTAGATAAAAACTAACTATTGGATAATTGACTAAGTAAAAACTAAGTTTTTCAGAGCTAAGTCTTTGTCTCTTCATATGGAGGAGACCAGATCCACAATTTCGTGCATGGGCTAAGGAGCCATGTTTTGGGCCGGAAAATGGAGCCCAAAACCTCATTACTTCAGTCCACAAAGGGGTTTTCAGCTGGAAATGATTTCAACAGCCTTTTCATCCACTTCTGCTCCTCTGATTGGGTCAAGGCTTGGACTATTAGAAAGCTCGTTCTGAGACGGTCATTTTGACATAAGGTAAGCCCAATTCCGAGGTTTGAGTCCAAAGATACGGCCTTCGGAAGTTCTGCTGACTTTTGTGCGTTATTTTTGCACGCGTTGACTTTGACTTTTCAGCTTTGACCAGGCTTTTAAAAAGGCTTTTTCTCCTTGAATCTTGGCCTTTAATCATATAACTTCTTAGTAACCAACCTTTGCTCCATTATCTCGCAAAAGGGGCACATTTCTGCACATATTCGACTCCAATGCCTGAAATACATGAGAACATGATAACAATACTAACTCTTACTTATTAATCACATAATTGGTCAAAAAGCAATATTGTTAAGGGGTTAAAACTATAGTTTTGGGCTCTTATCATTCATAGATGCGTACAGTGGCTACAACCAAATCCCATTGACTGAGGAAGACAAGGAAAAAACCTCATTCGTAACGGAATAAGGCATTTACTGTTACAACGTCCTCCCGTTCGGTCTGAAGAACGCTGGAGCGACCTACCAATGGTTAGTCACATATATGTTCCAAGACATGTTAGGAGACACCATGGAAGTCTACATAGATAACATGGTTGTCAAAAGTAAGAAAGCAGCAGATCATCTAGCTTACCTCGACCAGGTGTTCTCCCGACTACGTCGAACTCTAATGAGGTTGAACCCCAAAAAATGCCTCTTTAAAGCATCATCTGGGAAGTTCCTGGGGTATCAGGTCTCTCAACGAGGGATCAAAGCCAACCCAGATTAGATTCAAGAATTCTTGGGCATGCCCGACCACAACACAAATAAACAAATATAGAAGCTATCAGGAATGGTGGCAGGTCTAAACCGATTCATATCAAGAGCGTCAGACAAATGTCGTCATTTCCTCCATATTCTCAAGAAGGGTGAACAGTTCTCATGGAGCGAACAATGCCACCAAACGTTCTCCACTCTAAAGGACTACCTATTAACCCCACCCGTCCTGGCAAAACCAACAAATGGTGAAACACTAGGGCTATACCTAGCTGTAGCTAACTTCACTATCATCTCAATTCTCTTCAAGGAGGAAAAGGGCATAGAAAAGCCAAGCTATTTCACAAGCAAAACATTGCTACCCGTGGAGAAAAACTACACCCACCTCAAAAAAGCCGTTCTAGCATTACTATACTCAGCATGAAAATTCATACCATACTTCTAGGCACACCTAATCAAGTGCTCACCGAACTCCCATTGCAAAAGCTTCTCCTCAAAATTAGCAACACAACTCACATGACCATGTGTGCAGAAGAACTCGGTGAACATCACATTGAGTTCACACCGAAAACCTCTAAAAAAGGATAGGTCGTCGTTGATTTTCTTACCGACTTCCCAGTTGACGACCTGAACTGGGAACCAGAAGTCGACATCCCTTCCACCAAACCACTCGACAACTCAGTCCGGTCACTCTTCATGAATGGAGCTACCAATCCAGGATGAAGTGGGATCGGGGTAGTTTTAGTGTCACCGGATGGCACTATGGTTGAAAAGTCAGTTCACATCGACTTTGCGCAACCTCCAACAACAAGGCTGAGTACAAAGCCCTAATTATGGGGCTCCGAATGGCGCTGCAACTCAATGTCTAGGAGATCAAGGTATTTAGCGACCAAGGAGTACTCCACCAATGAAGGTAACCTCTCTAAATATCTTCAAATTGTGCATCAAATTCTTCCTTCTTTCAAGAAAGCCTTCATCCACCATTTCCTACGGGAAGAGAATCGCCATGCTGACAGTTTAGCTTACCTCGTTACCCAAACCTCGAACTGTGACCCGAGGCAATTACTCATCAAAGTAATTGACCGTCTTGCTTACCAAGCAGAGCACGTCCTCGAAATCAGCGACCTATGCCCATTCTCAGAAAGCCAGATTAGTCAAACTTGGATGCAACCCATCATAGAATACATCTAACAAGGAAAAACACCGATAGATTGCAACAAGGCCAGACAAGTTCAATACCAAGCAAGACGTTATTACATGATCAACGACAAGCTCTTCAGGAAATTTGCTGGAGGACCTCATCTGATATGCATAAGCCAAGAACAAGGTCAGCTGATCTTCTCATAGATTCATGAGGGCAAATGTGGAAATCACGCTGGAGGTCGCTCTCTGGCACACAAAGCTATCTCATAATGATACTTTTGGCCACGAATGCAGATTGATGCCAAGAAGTACATACTGAGATGCATCAAATGCCAAATATTTTGCCATAACATCATTCAGCCAACTCGCGAACTAATCAACATTTCTAACCCATGGCCATTTCATATGTGGGGCTTGGATATTATGGGCCCATTCATCCCTCAGAAGAGCACATGCTTTTGATTCATCTGGCCTGGCTGCAACTAGGGTAGGGAATCAGGTCGGGTTTGACCCAAAACCGACCCGACTCAAATTCGAATAGTTCGAGTTCGGGTCGATTTTCATATCCGTTTATTTATTCGGGTTGGGTTCGGGTCGGATTCGGATATAAGATTTCAGTTTTATTCGGGTTCAAGTTCAAATATTGTCAAACTATTCGGATTCAGATTCGGATATAGCCATATCCGACCTGAACCCGACCCGTTCCCTGCCATAGCTGCAACTAACTACTTCACCAAATGGGTGGAAGCAATCCCTTTGGCTCATGTCAAAGAATCTAATGTCAGAAACTTCATCTGGACTAACATAATCACTAGATTCGGTCTACCACACACACTGGTAATGGATAACGGCTCCCAGTTCAAGGGTAAAACAGTTAAGGAGTTCTTGACAAAATGGAAGATCGTTCAAGCGTTCTCCACTCTCAAGTACACCCAAAACAATGGGCAAGCAAAAGCCAGCAACAAAGTAATCTTGAAAAACCTCAAGAAGAAGATTGAAAAGAATAAAAGCCAATGGCCCATGCAATTGGAGAACATTCTATAGGCACACAGAACAACAGCTCGCTCTAGTACGAGTGAGTCACCGTTTTTACTATGTTACGGTACTGAGGTCATCATCCCCTCCGAGCTGACAATTACAATGAATCGCTCAGAGGTCACCGAATCATGACATAACGACTCTATCCTCGCTCGTGAAATCGACTTGCTCGAGGGACGCCGCGACCTAGCTGCCATTCGAGTGGCCTCCTACCAGCAGACTTTGAAGAAGTCATACAATAAACGAGTGAACCCTCGAAGTTTCCAACCTTG
Organism: Coptis chinensis; assembly: GCF_015680905.1. NCBI lineage: Eukaryota > Viridiplantae > Streptophyta > Magnoliopsida > Ranunculales > Ranunculaceae > Coptis > Coptis chinensis. The sequence goes on along the minus strand of NC_141456.1, from coordinate 16,176,683 downwards.
CGACCTAGTCTTAAAAAAGACTAATGAGGACTCAAAATTGTCACCAACATGGGAAGGCCCTTACATAGTAGAGCGAGTAGTCGGAAATGGAGCATATTGGATCAAGACTCAGGACGGTCAACCATTGCCGCGTCCTTGGAACACTTATTTGTTAAAAACGTTTTATCAATAGATGATTTTACTTAAGTTCTTATTCATATCACTATTATTATGCATACACCCCTTATTTGTATCAATACAAAGCAGTTTTTCAAGTTCAAAACAAGACTGACAACTTGCTCAATAGAGCAGAACGCTTGCCGAAGTAGAATGCTCACTAGAGCATCAGACTCACTCGAGTCCTAGCGCTTACTAGAGCATCCGACTCACTCGAGTCCCAATGCTCACTTGAGCAGCACACTCACTCGAGCTCTAAAGCTACATAGCGCTACTACTTCTCACTAGTTAGGGACCTATATTTCTAGGGTCAACTCAATGCAGAACGCTCACTTGAGTAGCCCGCTCACTAGAGCAGAACATTCACTCCAGCTCCAAAGCTGCTTAGCACCAACACCTCTCACTAGTTGGAGACCTACATTTCTAGGGTCAACTCAGTGCAGAACACTCACTAGAGCATCCGACTCACTTGGGTCATAACGCTCACCGGGGCATCACGCTCTCTCGAGCCACATAGCGACCTTGAGCTACAAACGCTCACCAAGTTCAGGTCCTAAGACTCCAACTAGGCCTAAACACTTGCACTAGCTACAAAGCACCGTAAGGCTATAATCTGTCTATACAGCTAAGACGTGTACCTTAAAGCTCATTGTCAAATTCACATAGAGCGCACAATTTTATGTCAAATTCAAATTTGGATATCTAAAAGCAACAATATCCACACAAGAAGGAAAGGAGAACATCAATTTCGCCCAAGCAAGCATTTTATAAAAGCAAAATGTGAACTACCTTAACAAACTCAGGAACCTAGTTCATAAACTAACCGAGCTATCGGGATATCCCAGAAAAACCAACTCGGTTATAAAGCAAGCATAACCATCCCGAACTGCCTAGAACATTACAGGAAACCAGTTCGCCCAAGTATCAAAACTCAAAAGCAAATAATAAAGCCAATTGCCTTGGTTGCCCCAGGTTATCAGCTCTTAATGTATCTGGCCCATGCCACAACCATAATAAAGTAAACTGCCCGGACAATCCTAGGAAACTAGTTCTAATGTATATTTCCCAATTGCATCAAATCAAAACCCTCGTAACTCTCAAAGAAGAAGAAGAAATCAGACAACATTGTTCAAAACCTCGGTCTGCAAAGGCTCTAAGTCATCAGGTGCAGTATTCTCAACATTAGCAGGAAGAACGACAATAGAAGCCTCTAGAGTGTCAGCAGCCTCTCCAAGTCACTCAACAGGAACAACAATACTGGCAGATTGAGCATTACTAGCATCTCCAGGTACATCAATCACACTTGTACCTCGAGCCCTACTTTCATGCTCTTATTCAGTTGAAAATACATCTACTCCAATTCGTCATAGTCTTGACCCAAAGCATCATAAGCCTACTGAGCTCTCTGAGCAACCCTTTTGCATGTCTTGGCATACTCTGTAACAGTAGCCAGCTTCTCTTTAAGCTCTTCCACAGAATTGCCCAGTGCCGACTTCTCCAGAATGACACCATTATACATCTTCTTAAGCTCCTCCAGTTCCTTCTTCTCTGCCTCCTAAACGACCTAGACATTAGCCAGTTCTTCCTTCACCTTCTCCAGCTCTCCCTTCTCACTCTCGCTTATTTGCACCATTTGCTTCAATTTCTAGTACCTAGTGAGCAGATACATAAGAAACATCAATGTTAGTTCCAGCTATAAGGCAAAAAAGAGAACAAAGAGGCTCAATGCTTACCAAACAATGGGCCATGTCCATAGTCTTCAGGTTCTCATCCAAATCTTTAGCGTCCAACTCTTTCCTCTCACCATCCAACACAACTCCATCCAAAATACAACTAGCAATGGGTGCCGACCTGAAGCTGCAGTCTGACCTTTTAACCGTATGCTTCCTCCCAGTCTTGTCACTAATGTAGACAAGGTTGCGATCCAAGTTGTCACTCCTGCTCCTCATAGAGGTCATCTTACCACCGTCCCTGGCAACGACCTTCCCCTTACCACCCATATCAACTAAACTCATATCTCTTTCAAAATTTTCAAGGTCGAGCCCACTAAGGTCAACCTTGAACTCTGATCTCCCCTACCCCTAGATCGCTTTTGCACCACACCACCACTACGATCCACAAAGCGGTCAACGATCCTGGCCAGCTTAGCAACCTTGGAGTCCGGCGCATCAGCCTTCCTCTTCACCGAGCTACTCCGCTCACGAGCGACAAAACTAATGTCCTCGCGGGGAGCCCTCCCTGATTCTCTCCATAGGAGCTAAGTCAAGACCTTCATTGCCAATTCTTCTCTTAGGTCACCTAGTGGATGCCTCAACTTGTCCTGAGGCACCCACACCTCCACCAGCTTGTCCTTGACCACCCCGACCTCAGTTCCTTGCATCCCTCATCATGATGCTGCTATCTTCTATCCATACTTGAACTACAAGATGAATCACTATCAATCAGACCACGAGCCCTTTTCTTATGCTTCCTCCTCTTCAGCCTAATCTCCCGACCCCCCTTCTCAACAAAATAACTTGCTACCTCAGGCAACCTCTACTGCTTCTCAGCACGGCTAAGACGAGCAAACTTCTTGATCTCCCCACGCTCAGTTCACCTCATAATAGTGACCTCTGCACAAACAAAACAAAAGCATATCAGAATCAAAATCCACCATTAGTACATCAAAACAAAACCATACAAACAAAATTACAAACCCTAGTGTTTACACTACTTCCACCCATACAGTAGTTCCCAATCACCAGCAGTGACCTCTTTTCCCAGGGTATATTACTAACCCCATCCAGAACGCTAGACTTCCTAACCAAGGTCTACAAACTAAAGTTGTTGGTAAGAGAATGCTTCACAGGAAAATGCTCAACAACATCAGCAACCTCAATACGATAATCACCACTATCGTTTAACATGTCAAAAACCACAAACAAACACCAAGTATTACCAATCACTGAATAATTACATTGTTCATACCTATTTGGGGTATGGACAATCATTGTTCATATATCAACATAATGTATGATCAGTAAGAATATCTATTGGAGTATGAGCAATCACTGTTCTTACCTATTTGGGATATGAACAATCATTGTTCATACTTCAACATAATGTATGATCAGTAAGAATACATATTGGAGTATCATTGTTCATACCTCAACATGAACTATGAACAATAAGAAATTAAACACCTATTGGAGTATGTTCATACATATTTGGGGTACGTATGAACAATTACTGTTCATATCTCAACATAAGCTGTGAAGAATCTTTGTTCATACCTCAACATAATGTATGTGGTATGTTCACTTATTTGGGGTATGAACAAACATTGTTCACGCATGAGGAGCTTCATACCAAAACAACATAAAAGGTAAAATTGGAAGATATTAATTTCAAATCTGAGATATTTGTTCTTAAGGGTTATTTTCACCCGAAAATTGGGATTTCGGGTTATTTTCACCTGAAAATTGGGTTTGCGAGTGATTTTGAAAAAAATGTGTGCTTGAGAGTGATTTTGGCCCGGACAAATTCCTTGGGTCAGCCATATCGTATTAGTAATTCATCATAATTTTACTAAATATTGTGAGTTGGCACTTGGAAGTAGGGCTGGGAATGGTACGAGATCAACCGAATCCGACCCATATCCGAATTCATTTTGATCCGAATAGACCATATTCAAATCTAAATTATCCAACCCGAATATCCGAAAACCCAGACTATTTTAACAAGATTCATATTTTGATGCCTAAAACTAATTTATATCTTACATTTATATATGAAAATCATTAAAATAGTATATTTTTTTGTGTGTTTTTAGTGGATATGGATATCCGAAATCCAACCCGGATCCGGATATGGTAAAGAGTTTTGAGTGAAAATCCGACCCGAACCCGCTCCATTTCTTACCATACTTGGAAGCATCAATCTTTCAAGTAAGGATCTAAGTATGTAAATGAAGTTAAGAAATTAATATTTCACCTTTAAGTGCTTCTCCTAGAATGGCATTGAGCATGGCTGAAGTACGTAGAGCCAAATGATAGAAGGGCTACAACAAAACATACTAAAATAAGTGAATTCCTCATTTTTCTTCTCAATTTAGATAGTATCAGGATTCTTATGTTCACAAAAAAAAATATACTATCAGGATTCAATTTCAGCTGCGCGCACTAGAATGTGTGCTATCATTCTTAGTATATGAAAGGTATTTACAGAGTGGAAATGGTAGGTTACGTTGAAGCTATTTATAGAGGGGAAATGGTAGGTTGGAACTTTGAATAAACAAGTGATTGATTCTGACTCATTACTATCAGGGGCGGCTCAGTTGATGGGCACTAGTCGAATTCCTAAAGCAAAGGCCTAATTTTACACCAGATAAATTAAAACTTAAAAAAAAAATAGATTTGTAGGTGGATTACTATGGCTGGTAATGCTACTATTAAAGAAGCTTGAGCTGTTGAACATGGTAATGGTGTGTGAAATTTATAAATGTGTGGCAAATGGATTTATAGTTTGGAGCCCTTTTTTGGGTCAAAATTTGGGGGCTCCAGACCCCCGCCTGTGTGGACTATCCTCAGGGCCGCTCCTGATTACTACCACCTTCTGGGGATTGGATGATCGACCTTACAAGAATCTGGAAACCTACAAAGATTGGAGTCATCACTGTCAAACATGCATTCGAAGCAGTTAGAAAAAAAATAAATAAAATGAACTGGCATAAGTGGATTGGATTTGGTGCAAACACATACATCTAAGGGCTACTGGGTTGGTCTAGAAATTAACTGTTGTGCCCAGTAATGAGAAATTAGTTCAAAGGAATGGCATTCCTTTTGCTTCAAGGTGAAGAATATGTAACAAGGAGGAGGAGAGTGTACGTCTGACATATGCTATGGGAATGTGATGTTGCAAGAGATTGGGATTTGGGACCTTCAAACTGTCACACAAGCGGCGAGCGTTTACAGACCCATCAGGAATGAGCTTTTGAACGTAACTGCAGTCCAGCTAAGGGCATCACCAATGCAGAGCTTCAAAACCCAAGGCTACACCATCTTTTTGGAGTGTCACGTCAGTTTTTTGTAGGGCAACTCAAAAAGAAGAAAGAGTAGTGAAACTCTATAATGGTGGTTGTTCCAGCGGAGAAGATAAGTGCTTCTCTAAACCACGCGAAATAAGACCAAAAGAAAATAAATTGAAGTCACATGCGGAGTTAAGTGAGGTCATGTGCTTTTGGCCTTCGGGTCATTTAAAACCATCCATAGAAATGAAGTCAACTATCCAGGATTATAAATTTGGGGGCCCATTTAAGGGCTGCGTTGGAGGTTGTTTATTGGATTGATCCTCCAAATTTGAAGGTAAAGGCCTAGATACAGCCCCGTTGGTGATGCCCTAATGACTCAAATTTGGAAAACAATGAACAAAATCCTCTTTAATTTGGGACGTGAAGCTGAACTTGATGCACCTTAAATCAGATGTAATTAAAGGAATCAAAGTCTATGGTCTTATGGCTATAGGTCGGGACAATGTTTAACAATGGATGGTCTGCTCATATTGCGCTACTCATATGTTTAACACTGATATTTTTTTTGCTAACGAGTAATTGATTGATATAGCCAGTGATAGTAAGTTCGGGAATGGGATTTATTTGGGACGTGAATCAATCGGGTATAATTCAGTTTCAATTTGAAAAAGATAGGGAAAATTTCGGTCAACATTCACAGTACGAGAAACATTCATTTATACGATAGTTCGTGAATAATTCAATAGTATTCTCTGTTAAAAATTCGGTAAAAGATTCGTATATATAAACCACTTCTATCTCACAAAATATAAGACAAAACAATATAAAATCACTTATGTTGTTTTCACTAAAATAAAACTTCTTAACAATGGAAAAAGTCAAAATTTCTTTTGAACCACACATCTCCTCCTCACAAATAGAAAATTTTATTAAAAAAAATCAACTTTTTGGGCCGAATTATTCCTGAATCCGAACTTTAACCATTTAGAATGTTTCATACCCGAATTATTTCCTAACTATTGCCATTTTATTCAATTTCAACTATGCTTTAAAAAAATTCATGTTTAAAACGTGAATTATTCGCGAATTTACTAACAAGTGATGTAGTAAAAGAATAAGTGTTACAATGAATTAGAACATACAATTATACAAATATACAATATGCTTAAGGAAGTAGGAATTGAAGTGGCTTATATCGTTATATGAGACCATTATTCCCAGTTACAGATGGAAGCGCTAAATTAAATTCACTTCCCTCCACATTGTAGAGACATTAACCCATTCTGAATTGTTCTTTGCTTTCGATCTTCCACCTTCTTAGGAGTGCCTAGTGAACTTTTTTGTTATTGAATGCTTGATCTGAAGTCTTTAAATACAATTGAACCCATATATTCCTTCATCCAATTTGAATTGCTTTCTCTGCAGTGATGGTTCTGTTGAGATATTTGGCATTTACAAAGCCAATGAACATTTATTATTTATACATGATGATGTTTAATTAAATACACAAATCTTATTATTATACATATGGGTGAACTAATATCATATGATGAAACCATAAGTTTCATAGGTGATAAAATTAGAACAATCAAGCATATAAAGAGTCATGTGCGGGAGATTTGATTGTATCTATTTATTTAGAATGCTCACAATTAGGGGTGAAGTCGGACACTTCACTTATAAGATTGTAATATACATAACTATTATATGATAGGATGATGATATCTCAATCATTTGAGTATGACTCTAAGTTTGTATATTAGTGTAGTCATATGACTGACACTGAGGGGATCAAAGTGATAATACACTGTAAATTCGTTGTTAAGGTTAATGTGCAAATATCACTCTACCAATTAATCTCTAGACTTGAAGAATTGTGAAAATTCATTGTGTCTCAAATTTATTACTTTGAGATGTTAAAAATTAAGTAATGTCTATTCATAGACTAGACTTGACGTTTTGGGTAATGAATGTAGGACATCTTGAATCACGAATTTTAATAAAGAATTCACCACTCTACGGAGTTATGTATTAGGAAATTGTGACATAACTAATTGAGCTCAAACCCGGCCGGTATAAGAAATAGTTTCTTAATGCTCAATTGATGTTGAATGTCACATTGGGTCAATTAGATATGGGTGTGACAGTGAAGAACAAATTCCCAATGGTCTAATTGTGAATGCAAGTGAGGTGGAGGGACTTAGATATAATTAATGGTAAGAAAGGACTTTCTTGAAAGTTCCAAGGGTGTTATTATAAATATGGATTTGTTAATGGGCACTTTCCATATTAAAATATATATATATTAAAAGTGTTTTAGTATATCAAGTACAAGTACTTGTATGTCCTCTTTAAGATAAAACTTGGAATCCCACTACACACACTTCAAAGTTTCTCTATATAAGGTAATGATTTTTGGGTTAGTTAGACTTACCCCCCCCCCACTAATAGTTGCAATTAGTGTTACCCCCATTGCAAGATCCAGCTGACTCTGAGATGATTTTTTTTTTTCAGATGAAGAAATTTGATCGTTAGATCTTACAAATGGGGGGTATCACTAATATTTTTGAAAATGGGGGAAGTCTATCTAACCCATGATTTTTTGGTGAAAGGGACCATTAGTCTTTCCAGGAAAAGTACAACTAAAAGTAGGAGATAAGCAAAAATGTTTTGTGGTGAATACTACTAGAAGGCTGAAAACTAAGTTTTTGGATTCAGCTTAATTTGGAAAGTTTTTCTTTATTGTCAATCTCCAATTCTGACTTTGAAGGTATTTTTCTTTTAATTCATTTTTTATCAATAATAGATGTTATACCTCTAACATTATTACAATCACTGTTCACTCTTTCACAAGCACTATTACAACTTACAACCCTATTTACTCCTTTTCCTCTCTCTTGGTCGCTCTCCTTTTTTCTTAGGTCTTCCCCTCTTTTAAGAATCAATCCGCCTCCCTCTCTCTCTCTCTCTCTTTTCCTTTATATCCTTCCCTCACTCTATCCTAGCCTTCCATCTGTCCCTTCACCTCGCGGCCTTCTTCTTCCCACGTGTAGGGTTTCCGTACCGCGACCTCGTGTATTTATCCTGATCCTGTGCACAGCGGCGCGGTACCTTACATTGCCGCGAGCGCATCCGACCGTTGATCTCATATGTCCCAGATCCTACCACCACAGATGCCGCCTCTCGAGTCCGCGATCCACACGCGATGGGGGGGTCGAGAGCCCGGCTCACGCTACTTGCTCAATCGCGGCCTACCATTTTCCTTTCCCCGCTGGACTCACGTGTTCCCCACATGCCTACTGCATATTCCCCTTTAAGCTCTGCGCCTCCGCGCATCCTCATTTGGCTGGTCCTTTTCGGTGTCCCCTCGATTTCAGTGCCCCAAATTACAATTTTACCATTTCCCCTTATAAAAGCCCGTTCGATTTTTCTTTCTTTCTCATTTAGTATCTTGTTCTTCTCTGGTTTTCCTTCGCTCATCTTCTCCTTCTGGTTGCTCCTGTCAAACGCGTGGTTGTCTCTTGTGCTTCTCCTCTTGCTCAAGATTTAGTGCCAGATTCTCTCTTCCTTCCCCAGGTTGGTCTTCTTCTCTCTTTATTTCCTTAGTTTTTCTTTTTGTACTGTGCATTCCCCTTTTACACTGTGCTCCTCTCTATCTCTTTTGAATCTGCCCTTTATGTCGGATTCCGGATCGCCGCCTCCTCTTCCTCCCATTCCAGCAGCATGGCCTCTCCCCCACCCCTGGACCCAACTGAGGCTCCATCTACTTCAGAGCAACATTTCACCCTTCTGCCGCCACCCCCTCGTAGCCGTAGACCTAATCTAGAGGCAGTCAAGACCGCTTACAACATCCCTGCTGACATCACTTTGGAGCACGTGCCCAACTGACCTACTTTTCCCATTTAGTCCCCTACAAACCGGGGTGTCTCGTGGCCACGGTCAGCCAAATCATCGTAGGACTCCACTTCCCACTCACACGCCTTGACGTCAAGGTATGCAATCACTTCAACATCCCTCCTTGCCAAGGTATCGGCAACTTTTGGCGGTTGATGTACGCCGCGAACCACTATAATGTGTCCGGGGTCCCTAAGATAACCGTCCGCGATATGATCGCCCATTATTACATAAAAAAGAGCACCAAGGATGTTAGTGTCGGCTATCATTCTTTCTGCGTCCGCCCTAGGAAACAATCATTTGTTCTTCGTGTCACCTCTTCAGAGAAGATATGGCACCCCTATCCATTGTACGTCTCAGGAAACTTCCTATCCGCAGATCTTCCTCCTAAACTGACCCTTAATTATCTGGCTTTTCTGCCCAGTGGTGAGTTTCCCTTTTATTTTCCATTTGAAATGCAGGTGCCGCGGTATGCCTTCTGATTTTGCAATTTTTTCCTACAGGTTGGAGGCCCGACTCGAAGTCACAAACATATGCTGATATCACATCCACCATATTCCAGAAGATCCGTGATCTAGGATCTTCCCGAGCTGCAGTTCTTGGCATTGACCCCACCACCGCCACTCCGTTACTATCAGATCCCAAACTGAAGACCATCGGTGGATTTAGTGCCCCCTTTTTCTATCCCCCTCCACCCAAGGAACGAAGGCCACGGAATTCTCCCCCTCCCCCAAAAAGACGCCGAACAAAGAAACCCACCCACCCCACAGCAGTTATTCATAAGCCCACACCTCATTCCTCTAACTCCCCTTCACATTCCGCAGCTCATCCCTTTTACCAGTCCCTTACCACCTGGGAAGATCAATATATACCCACTCATTCCCCATCTGTAGATTCTGACATGGGTGCTAACAAGAGGAAGCTGTTCGACAGCGACTCGGACGAGGATGCCATGACCGAGATTGTTCCCTCCACTGTCATCCGTTCTTCTCCTGGACCGGCTTCCAAGCGTCCGCAGAGCTCCACCTCTGATGAGCTCCCCTCCACTCACAACACTGCCTTGCCCGCTGCCCCCGCTCGTCTCGCGCCGCGGTTAGGTAAGGAGCTATCAACTAGATCTGGCAAGGAGTCCGCTGACCCTGCCCCTGCCTTCTGCCCAACCTTCAAGGTTCACACCCGCATTGTTAACATCAATGACTCAGCCTTGGAGAACCCGGCTGTGGCCTCTTCTCTGTTCTACATGTCTCACCTTCCCAAGGACCTTGCGTATGCGGAAGGGGGCTCGTTTGATCAACACAGAACCTCGTTTTACACTGGCTGGGAGAAGGTACCCCTTTTTTTTTTTTTAGATATCCTAATCCCTCCTTTCTATTAGATGAGCTTGGATATCTCCTACATGATTTGCGGTCTGTTTGGTGCGAAGTCAAAGGTGGAATTGCTGGAGAAAGAAGTCGCCCACCTCGAACAACTGAATGAGGCCGCAGAACTGGCTAAACTCAAAGCCCAAGACGAGCTCAAGTATTCTGAGGACGCACGCCAAGCTTATATGGATAAGGTCAATGACCGCTTATGTTATCAGCGCGAAACCTTACTCTCTCAACACAATGCTGCTACCGTGGTTCTCTCTCAGAAGCACTAGGAAGACACAGCGGCACTACTCAAGCAGCATGAACTAGACATGGATGAACTCCAGGAGCATTTCAGGGCCCTGACCGACAAACGGGTGGCAAAGAAGATCAAGGAGGAGTATGACCGTCTCACCAAGGAGGGTCGACTCCTGCTAGAAGCGTCTGCGCCGGACCCTGAATCCAAGGTCGTTGTGGTACCCATGGATCATGTCTCCTCTGCAGCGGTCTTAGCTCCTACTGAGGTAAGCGGATCTGGTGTCTGGGGCCATTGATGCGGCTGCGGATGCGGTGATTCGTGAAGACGCTTAGATGTTGTTATGCTTTGTCCCTGGGCTCCTTATTTGTTTTGTATTATCTCAATGTGTTTTGCTACTATATGTTTTTGGTGTTCTGATACACTCGGCACTCTACTCTTTTATTCTCTTTTAATCTCCCTATAAATCTTATACGTTATTTCTTTTGCAAAATCTATATTTGTCCGTGCCCTATCCCTTTGTGGGCCAAATAGAGTTAACCGTATCTTGAGGCAATAAATCTCATGTTTTCAGACCTACTCTCTCTTACTGAAGGCAACTCAATTTGCCTTTACTCATTTGATTCGGACCCCTTGTCCGTGAAAAGGGTCAACTCACCTTGCCCACAATTCAGGTTGGACCTCACGTCCGCGGACTGGGACAACTCCCTTGCCCTCCGCTCGCCTTGGATCTCATGTTCGCGAACAGGGGTAACTCACCTTGCCCCAAGTTCAGTTCGGACCTCATATCTGCGATGGGGCAGCTCATTTTTGCACCGGTTTGATTTGGACCTCTTGTCCGCGAAGGGCTCATCCCCTTTACTATGTTCGGCTGTTAGGCCACTCACTATTAGTACAAGTGCTCTCTCAAAAGTGTCATTGTATTATATATTTACAAATAGCTCAAGTCTCTAGGATGGATTTTCATTACATTCATGTGTGGAATTTCTTCAATATCCTTACATTCCACGGCCTCTCAATCATCTTTCCCTCCATGGTCTGCAGCTTGTAGGTGCCCGCCCCACTAGCATCCATCACCAGATAAGGTCCCTCCTAATTTGGCCCTAACTTTCCCTCGTTCATCTTCTTGGTACTGGGAGTTACCTGGCGAAGCACCAAATTCCCCACCTGGAACCGCCACGGTCTCACTCTCTTGTTATACTGTCTCTGCAAGCGTCGATGATATTCTTCTAACCTGATGCACGCGGAGTCCCTTCTCTCCTCTGCCAGATTTAAATCCCTATATAGTATAGCCCAATTCATACCCTCCTCTACAGCCCTGGTCCGTGTTGTGGACGCCACCATTTTTGAAGGAATTACTGCCTCTATGCCGTAGGCTAAGGAGAATGGAGTTTCCCTAGTGGTAGTCCGCAGCGTAGTCTGATACGCCCACATCACATGATTCAACTCATCATCCCAAGCCCCCTTCTTATCCTCCAATTTCTTCTTGAGATTGTTCATTATAGTCTTGTTGGATGACTCAGCTTGCCCGTTTCCCTCTGGATTGTAAGGGGCCGAAAACCCTTGTTTCACATGGTAAGCTTGCAGAAAATTCTTCACCTTTGACCCGGTGAACTGAGTTCCGTTGTCCGCGATGATAACATATAGTAACCCAAACTGGCAAATGATGTTCTCCTATAGAAACTTGATCACTTGTTCCTCTTTTATCTGCTGCAGCGGCACTGCCTCTATCCACTTAGTGAAGTAGTCTGTGGCCGCGAGCATGTACCTCTTCTTGCCACTGGCCATGGGCAGTGGTCCTACTATATCCATGGCCCATATGGCGAATGGCCAAGGATTGGACACGTTATGCAACGATTCTGCTGGTGCGAATATCAGTTGAGCGAACTTCTGGCATTTCTCGCATTTCTTAGCGAAAGCCACGGCATCCCTTTTCATGTGAGGCCAAAAATACCCCTAAGTTAATAACCGGTGCGCAGTGGTTCTCCCAGCTGAGTGACTCCCATAGTCTCCCTCATGAAGCTCTGCCAATACTTCTTGTGCCAATCGTGGACCCAGGCAATTCAGCAACGGCCCATCAAAGTTCTTTCGATACAACTCCCCCAGCAAGGTGTACCTCTGTGATGTCTGCTCCAGTCTTCTCTTTTCTCTTTCTTGTCGCTCACCTCTTCCCCAGACAAAAAATGCTTGATGGGATCCATCCATCCCCCATCCTCGACGGCAACGTGAAACACCTCTTCTGTTTCTTCGGTACTCGATTTCATCAGCTTCCCCACCTTGATAGTCCTTTCCTCGGATCCTGGAATAGTCGCGGCTATATAGGCTAGGGCATCCGCATGCCTATTCTCTCCGCAACCCAAATGCACGAATCTGATCTTTGTGAATTTCACTGCTCTGTGTTTCAGCACCTCCAAGTATCTCACCATTCGAGGACACCGCGCAGCAAAACCTCTATTTGCTTGGCACACCACCAAGTTTGAATCCGAATACATTGTCAACTCCCTCACCCCCAGATCCTCTACCATTTTCAGTCCTGCTATCACAGCCTCATATTCCATTTCATTGTTGGAAGTCGTGAACCCCAACTTCATGGTATGTTCTATTATGTTATTGTCCTGCGTAACCAATACGATACCTATTCCGCTGCACGTATCTGTGGCCGACCCGTCCGCGAACACCCTCCATCCATTCTGCTCGTCCCATGGGTCCAAAGGGTCCCCCTCCACTTCCTCTCGTTCGGGCTCCATGAGCATTTCTTCCCCCCAAGTGGGGTCCTCTGCTGGAAATTATGCTAAAAAACTCTGCCACTACCTGCGCCTTTTCTGCAGTTCTGACCTGATACTGGATTTCATAAGAACTCAACATAACAGCCCACTTAAGCATTCTTCAAGATTTTTCTGCCTTTAGCGTCTGCTTAAGTGGCAAGTTAGTCACCACTACTACGGAATGTGCCTCGAAGTAAGGTTTCAATTTCAGGGCCGAGAATATCAGTGTTAAGGCATACTTTTCCACTTTACTGTATCGGGTCTCGGCATCCTACAACGTCTTGCTTTGAAAATATATCGGCTTTTCCACTTTGTCCACTACTCTGACGAGGACTGAGCTGATCGCATACTCGGTAACCCCTAAATAAAGATACAGTTTCTCGCCCTGTTCCGGTCGTGACAACAACGGGGCCTTTCCTAAATAACTCTTCAATTCCTGGAAGGCCTTTTCACATTCTGGCGTCCACACAAAATCCGGGGTGCTTCTCAATAATCGATACAGCGGCCTGCATTTATCAGACGACTTAGAAATGAATATGTTCAGTGTCGCGACCCTACCTGCTAACCGCTGCACCTACTTAACATTCTGAGGAGAAGGCATTTCCACAAGAGAGCTTATTTGTCCGGGGTTCACCTCTATTCCCCGGTGGGTAACAATATACCCCAAGAATTTCCCGGTAGTCACTCCAAATATACACTTCTCTGGATTGAGCTTTAGATTATGTCTACGCAGTATGCTAAATGTTTCCCTCAGTCCCTCCAAGTGTTCTTCCTTTGACATACTCTTTTCTACCATATCGCCTATGTATATTTCAATTCCCTTTCGTGTCTTGTTCTCGAACATCTTTTCTCCCACCCCCTGGAAGGTGGCCCCAGCATTCTTCAATCCAAATGGCATCATCGTATAACAATAGGCGCCACCTTCTACCACAAAGGATGTTTTTTCCTTATCTGGTCCGTGCATCGCGACCTGATTATACCCCATTGATGCATCCATGAATGAGAATACCTTGAAACCCGTTGTTCTGTCCACTAATTCGTCAATGTGTGGCATAGGATAACTGTCTTTAGGGCATTCCGCGTTGACGTTTGTAAAATCCACACACATCCGTACCTTACCGTTCTTTTTGGGTACCGCGACTATATTAGACAGCCAGTCTGTGAATTCCAGCTCTCTAATTATTCCTACCCCTTTCAGTTTCGCCACCTCCTCCCAAATTCCTTCGGCAAACCTCGGTCTCACGCTCCTCATTTTTTGTCTCACTAGCTTAGCGTCCTCCTTCATGTGCAGCCGATGGCATGCGAAGTCTGGATCCAAACCTATGATATCCTCAATTGCCCAGGCGAACACATCTTTATTCTCTGTTAGACACTATCTTAACTTTCCCTTCCACTCATCCGACAAGGACAACCCCACTGATGTGAACTTCTCTTCCTCCCCTACCCCCAGGTTTACTATCTCGATCTCATCCAGAGTCTTCGGCCCCACAGCAAGCTCCACTTCCTCGTCCCTGACCATGATCTGTAATTGCTATGCTTGCCTCTTCCTTGGGTTTGAGGATTCTCCTTCAGAGCACCATTCATTTCACCGTTCCCTGGTGGCTATTTTTGGCTGCCACCTGGTCGCCGCGGACCTCGTACATCCCCATTGGGGTGGGGAATCGTATTACCTGGTAGTAGGTGGATGGTACTGCCTTCATCTCGTGGATCCATCGCCTCCCCAGAATTGCATTATATTGGGAGCTGGCATCCACCACCATAAACCGGGTAAACACTGTCACTGGTCCCGTAGTTACCGGCAGCAAAAGTTCTCCCATCGGCTTCGTCACACTTCCATTAAACCCATATAAATTGGTCCGCGGCGCTCTGAGCTGTCCGGGATCAATTCTCATCTCCTCCAAGGCTCCACTGAATAATAAATCCATTGCACTCCCGCAATTGATTAACACCCTTTTGACCATGTAATTTCCCATCGCCAATGTGATTACTAGCGCGTCCTCATGGGGTGAATCAATAACTTTCAGGTCTGCGCTAGTGAATATGATCCGATCAATTATTTCCGCTGACCATGACTTCGGCCGCGAAACCCCGGTAGCTTCATTGATATGTTGAATACTCGCAGTTCTTCTTATCCTTTCCCAGTGAGCGTTATGACTCAGAGCCTCCCCGCTATAAATAACATTGATGGTCCCCAATATTCTTCCCTGCGCCGGCATTTGCTTCTCATTCGGGGCACCCGCCACAAATTCCCTCATCATTCCCCTTTCAACTAACCTCTGAACCAACCATTTTAATGCATAGCAATCATCAGTCTCGTGGTTTTGTACCTGATGGTACGCACAGTACGGTTTGTTTGGCATCTCGATCGGTATACTCCGCGGTCCCTCATACCCCGACCTACCCTTTATCAACGGCAGAATTTCACTCAATGGCTTATTCAACGGCGTATACTTAGGTTCACGGTAAGGCTTCCTTTCTCTGTTCTCCCTTCTCGCCCCTTCCCTACTCCTCTCCAGACGCGATGAGTATCTGCGGTACCCTCCCCCTCCTTTGTCTGACGACTCTACCTTTCTATGGTCTCCATTCTTTTCTAATGACAATACTGCCTTTCCTGACCTTCTGGACTCCTTCTGCATTGTATCCTCATATCTGATGTACTTTTCCACTCGCAGGTATAATTCGTGCAAAGTCGCGATCTCATTCTTAGCCACTGATTGATGTACTCCCGTACCTGGCTGCAATCCCTTTTCAAATGCTATCACCGTTGTCCTTTCATCCAAATTCTCCATCTTCAAAGTCTCAGCCTTGAACCTACACAGGTAATCCCTCACTGACTCAGATGATCGCTGCCTAACATTAAAATGGCCTATAAACGCCTGCTCTAACTCCTGAAAGTTATTTATACTCCGCGAAGGTAGTCGATAGTACCAGTCTGAAGCTCCTCCATTCAAACTTGCCGGGAACATCATGCACCGCAACCCATCATACCGCACCTCTTGTTAGAGCGGCATCTGTTGCCTAAAGTGATGAATGTGATATCTGCTGGATCCCCCTTGTCGTCGTACCTTTCGAATCTAGGTTGGTTGAATCGTTTTGGCACCTTTGACATCCATATAGCGTTCGCCAACGGATTACGATTCAAACCGGCCACCACCTAACTAGCCGCTCCCATGTGAGTCTTTGCTTGTTGAAGATTCGCCTCCCGATCTTGATTTATCATTTCTTGAACTTGCTCCATTGTAATTCCAGCCCACGGGGTTGTCCACGAGGTCCGGCTCCTCTCTTCCGTTCTCCGACTCCTCACTCTCTTCCGCTCTCCCTCCCTCTTCAACAATTTCTTTCTCTTTCCTCAGCCCTTCATTCTCCTCTCTCAATCTTCAGATCTCCTCCTGTATATGTCTCGTCTCCTCCGAATCTGACTCAGCGACAGCTTCTTCCTCTCTTTGTTCTTCCCCTTCACTGCTCACTACTTCCGCTTCCATCTCCTGTACAACTACCTTCCTTGGTCGTCCTACTCCTCTCTTTGCACCTGTTGCCATTTCTACGTCGCTTTGCTCTCTAGTTTCCCCACAGATGGCGCCAAATGTTATACCCCTAACACTATTACAATTACTGTTCACTCTTTCTCAAGCACTATTACAACTCACAACCCTATTTACTCCTTTTCCTCTCTCTTGGTCGCTCTCCTTTTTTCTTAGGTCTTCCCCTCTTTCAAGAATCAATCCGCCTCCCCCTTCTCTCTCTCTCTTTTCCTTTATATCCTTCCCTCACTCCATCCTAGCCTTCCATCTGTCCCTTCATCTTGCGGCCTTCTTCTTCCCACGTGTAGGGTTTCCGTACCGCGACCTCGTGTCTTTATCCTGATCCTGTGCACAGCGGCGCGGTACCTTACATTGCCACGGGTGCATCCGACCGTTGATCTCATATGTCCCAGATCCTACCACCACAATAGATTATCATGTTAAAGATGTAGGATTAAAGTAATCCCAACAAGTTCTGCATTAGGAAATCTTGGGATTGGAGGTGCGGGTGTTATCTTCAGAGATCACAATGCGGTTTTTTTATTTGGCGGTTCTTGATGCAGATGGAAAGGGGGTCATCTCAAACTATGTGGCCGAATGTACAGCAATTCTACGTCCCAGCGAATGGAAAGAGCTGTCGAGAACAACTGGAGAAAGCTATGGTTAGAAAGTGACTCTATGTCGGCAGTTCCCTATTTAGAAAAACTACCATTCACTAACAGCAAGATGGAAGAGGGCAGCCCAAAAACTTGACCACGTACTGGTGCATCTCAGATACATTGAGAGAGGCCGATGATTTCAGTGCGGATGTTGCAGCAAAGAAGGGATCTACTATTATGAACATGGGAGAAACAATTTTGTAGCACTACCAGACCCCCATTCATCACCAGTATAAAATGTCCTCACATCGTCGCTCAGTAACTCCAATCTGTTGGTGACTCAGAGAATTAATGAACTAGAAACTATTACGTACAATTCATATATTACAATACCATTGTAATAGAACCTCGATAGATACTCAAACTAGATTTCCAACCATTTTATTTGTTTATCAAGTTCTGAGATTCCAACACTCAACTTTCAGCTTAGTACTACTGCTTGGTTTGATATCCATTCTGTCGCAAGTTGGTGGAGTTCTTCCTTGATATCCATGTAATGACATTCTGGAGGAGTGTACTCCTCGAAAAGACAGTATGTGCACGACTTGTCGTCATAAGGTGCTCTTCGTATCAATACAGCGGGACATTGGAGGATAGGTTCGTTCCCAGGCAAATGCAAAGGTTGTAACAGTTTGATTAGAAGCACAAAGAACCAGTTACGCTTAGTGTCAAACATTACCTCTAGGATGGGTACGGTAAATATGTTGCTGCTACATCTAATTAATATACACAGCCAATTGGTATATATTAGTTAGAGATAATCAATGTGAACTGCTGGTAGGGATCTAAAAGAACATAGATATATTAATCTTTTGGCTTTTATGTAGTCGGGAAACAGTATATGAAGGTTGTGCCTAGTTTACCAACACTAATTTGGGAATCAAAATCATTTCTGCTCAACAAGCGGTCCAAGTTCGTCACTGCTCAACATGGTAGACTGCACAGTAGACCTTGTGGCAAGTGTCGGAGAGCTATTTTTCAAAGAACCGTCGAGTTTTGTTAGCAAAAGGTCCAACATGTTTCTTGAATGAATACCACGAGTCCAATTGATCTGATCCCAAAAAATTGTTTCTTGCCTCAGCGTGTTCTTTGGAACACGCTTAGAATGTTATGTTGTCTTTGGATCGGATCTCAAGTATCCAAATTTGAGCATATATAACATATTTCAAGCTGAAGTTCTTAAGAGCACTTCTGAAACCGGCCAACACAATAAAGCAAGTAATTTTGTTAGAGCACCTTCAAATCCAAAAAAGAGAACTCACAAATAACACAAATTCAAACACTAACTGCATAACTATCTTGCATCCCCTTGATACATATATGACTTAAGATAGTGATAATAAAAACATCCAAGCTAACCTCCTCCACCTTTTATTTATTTATCAAGATTGAGATTACAACTCCCAAATCCCAACTTTCAGCTTGCTATCCTACTACTTGTTCGATGTCCAAACCAACAATGCAAGGCGATGATCTGTTTAGTTCTGCCATTTTCTTTCTGCTGAATACTTCTGCCATTTTCTAGTTCTAACACATTTAAGACTTAAAAGTCTAAAATGCGAGTTAAAACATCAAAGATAGGCTTCAAGCCATTTTATTAATTTATGGTTGCAATAAGGCGATGGTGCACTAGAAACATGATTTATTTAGATTTATTTATCAACGTCCGAGACAACTCCCAACTTTCAGCTTAGTATCCTACTATTTGTTCAATATCCATTTTGAGGCAAGATGGCGGTACACATTTGTCCTTGACGTCCACGCAGCGACATTGTGGAGGTATTGACCTCGTGCACAGACAGCGAGTGCACGAACTGTAACAGTACTCCTTTACATCCAGGCACCGGCACTGTGGAGGAATGGACTTCGTGCACACGCATTGATTGCAACAGCTCGTATTACTCCCACGTGCTGCAACTTCTAAAGCAACAACAATATATATTTCTGTTAATCCCTTCAACATAAAATTTCAAATAAAACGCATAGAAAATTAGTTGGTTAAGCACTTAAGGGTTGGCAACATTGATCTCACGCATATCTTACTATGGACATACGTGAACGAATGATGAAAACAAACAAAAATTGATATGCACCTTTGACTGGTTCTCCGTGAATGGCATTGAGCATGGACAGAAGGGCTATAACACACAACAAAACAAGTGAAGTCCTCATATTCTTCTTAGACGAGAGAGTTAAAACTTCAGCTGAAGTAAGAGATAGTATATCCAAATTAACAGTATTTATAGAGGGAAAATGATAGGTGGAAGCTAAAACCTTATCCTCATTTTAATGTTTTCAGAAACCTTATCCTCATTTTAATGTTTTCAGAAAACAGTTCGATCTATTTTATTGATGAACGAACGCAAAACATGTGAAACATGGAAATCTTCTTGGAAACATGGTAATGATGTATATTGATATTAGCGAGCTACCATGATAATGATGTATCGATGAGAAATGCTAGCGAGCTACTCCTAAGCGAGGGTAGCATGGTGATACCCTTTTACAAGACAAAATGACTTTTTTCTCTCTCTACTCTAGGTCTCAATCCAGATGGCTTTGAAGGGAAATAACAACTTGTCACCTTTAAATCCTAAAACAATGGCCCAATACAAGAGTAACTTTTAGGATAGATTTTAACTCAGAAACTATCAAAGATGGGAGTATTAACAATTAGGGTAGCACTTGCTATTTTGATAGTTACTGAGTTATGAATTTTGGAAGTAATATTTTATTCCGTCTCACGTGTTTTTTCGAACACCCACCTCAAAAAGAAAGGAAAATTGCATAGTTTCTTTCTTCAATCTTTAGTAATGGGCTTGTCTTCAATTTTTGGTAATGGGTTTGTCCATTACTCGTTTCAATCAAGTAAAACTGAGAAAGCAACCAAGTATTATCTTAAACGCGGGAAGATGAAGGATTCATGAACTGAATTGGAGTTGAGAGATATGAGGTTCTCTTAATTTCAACTTTTCAAGTTAGATTTGAACGAAGTTAATACTTTACCTTTCAACCATTTATTACATCAAGAAGAAAATGAATGAAAAACAACAAAAAGAAGATGAGAAGAATGAGAATTTTTCTAGTTCTTTTTGTTTTCCCAATTAGGAAAGTCTTTAACAGGGTGTTTTCACGGGACATCTCACCATGCTACCCCAAAGAGGGGTAGGAGCTAATTAGTTGTCTTTCTTTTATTCAAATATATTTTTGCGACAACCAAGGCAGTACAATAATCCAATTTGATGATAGAAACTGCAAAATTATAAAATCTAATTTTAGGCATAATGGAATTTTTTAACAAGAAATTTGATCAACTTACCAAACAAAAATGGCTTAGTAGTTGATACTGTGTGCGAAGATAAACCCCACGAAGAAATTTTTCACTTTGTTACGGTGTTCTCAACTTACTGAAAACTAGTTAAATTACAATATTATGAAACAAAACAAAAGTGTAGTAGAGATGGTATATATTCTCTGTGTTGTTTTAGTAGTATAGTTATTCTTTTTGTACTACTACTACGTTTTTTTTTTGCCAAAAGTTGCGGGTGTGCAGCTGAGGACCCTTGCACCCCCCTTGGCTCCGCCCCTCGGAGGGTGTTTAATACTAAGTAACCCTAACGTAATTAGACTTAATTGAAATGAACGCAGCATGGAAAGATATGAAAAGCTAATCGCATTCCTTAGTTCCTCTACATATAAGCTTTCATGTGGTGTGAAAACACAGAAAGCACGACAAATTCGCCAATTGCACAGACGCAGAGTCGTGACGAGATAATATTTTTACTAGTTGAAGTGGGACATGATTTGCAGGCTTCTACATCCTATCTAATGACATAATTGACTACTCAGGTAAGAACTCAGAGGGAACATAATCTGTCACTTTTATATTAAGACTCAGACATACAGCTTTTACAAGTCGAAAAAGAAACGAACATAGGATGGCCTCATAATTGTTGGAAATGTTTGAAGGGCTAAGGGCCTAAGATGATGTGCAGTTTCCTGGTGGAAAGGTCGTTGTTATTGTAGTTCACTGGGACAGGAAATGGCCAGGATTTTGGGAACGACTGAGAATGATAAGAGGCTGAAGTTTTTTTTTTTTTTTTTTCTTTTTTTTGTTAAGAGAGATAAAAGGGAAACACTTCCAAACTAGGAAGTGCTCCCCGGAGAGTGCATACATAATTCAATCAGCTACAACGTTTGAGTTTCTACTAATATTATAGAAGGTACAATCATCCAAAATAGAAATACTGGCATAAATGTCGTGAGCCACCGAAGTAGCTCCCCAAGATAGGTTTGTCCCTCTACTCTCCAAAATCTCAGCAAGTCTCTGAGAGTCTGTCAAAATGGCGATGTTCCGGATCTGCATGCGCTGTAAAAACTCTAGGCCTCCTCAGATGGCTCGAGCCTCTGCCTCTTCTGGATCAGCACTTATGTCTCTGTGATGTCCCGCGCCAATGCAATAACCAAAATTATTCCAAATAGCAAAATCTAAACCTACCTTTTTAGTATTACTATCCCACCACTTTTTGTCGTAGTGAGGTAGCAACAGTTATCAGTTATATGAGGCCAGATATTTATGTGTTTGTTTTTAGCAAACGGCTTCTCAGTGCTAGTGATAAAAGTGGAAGCTTTGGAGATGATGCCAAAAAAATTTGTTTGTTTGTTGTTGAAGATAAAATCATTCCTACTAGGTGCCATGATTGAGGCAATTTCACTTAGGGTGTCTTTAATATCATTCTTAGAATTTAGCATAGTGGTGATATTTGTGATGATGGAAATGATAGAATCATCGCTATTCCAATGCTCGGTTCTGATAGAGAGTTTGGAACCATACCATGTGTCTGAGCATAACACAATGAAAGAGTGCATGATGAGTAGATTCCACCTGATTACCGCAGCGTGGGCAAGTAGCTGAAGAGATGATATTCCGATTTACCAGCTTTTCTCTTGTGGGCAAGCTGTTTCTGATTGCTTTCCAAAAGAACAATTTGACTTTCTTTGCTGTGTTGAGATTCCAAATGCTTTTCCAGAGTTGCCAATTTTGGTTTTGATCTGTATATGTGCTTTCACTGAGGTATTTGTAAACAAACTTCACTGCTAACTCCCCATTTGTTTCCTCTAACCATCTGATAGAGTCATTGTGTTCTTGTCGACTGAGAGGCACTTTCAGAATTTCCTTGACCGTGGCTGGGAGAAATATAGTATCCAAAACATTTCTTTTCCATGAGCAGTTTTCTGGATCAATGAGGTCGGCTACGCACCTAAATGGGCCTACAAGTGGCATGGGTCTCATGGGTTTGTTGTATGGTAGAGTTGGTATCCAAGGATCGAGCCAGATATCGATGTCATTTCCTGTCCCAATATGCCAACATAACTTAGGGAGGATCTCATCTCTTGCTTTAAGTATACCTTGCCATAACTTGGATGCCCCTCGTCTAGGGCACTTTACCCTCAAGATCGAATTTCCACAAACGTACTTCTTTAGGAGGCTTACCACCCTAGGTTTGTCTGGCTCTTTAAAGATTCTCCAAAATAGTTTAGCTTGAAGTGCGATATTGTGATGACATGCACGCCTTATCCCCAACCCCCACTTGATTTTGGTAAGCATATTTTGTTCCAAGAGATATAGTGTACCTTATTTGTGTTGTCTTCTTTTCTTCTCCAAAAGAAACTAGCATTTAGAGAATCCAACTTGTTGCATGTAGATGTTGGTAGTTGGAAAACTGACATCATGTAAGAGGGGATGGCCGAAGTAACTGCTTTAATGAGCGTTAATTTTCTGGCTTGGGAGAGAAGCTTGGCTCTCCACCCTTCCATTATCTAAGAAACTCTTTCTAGCACTACATCAAAATCAATACGACTCTTGCGCCTGAGTATTAACGGGGCACCCAAATATTTTTCATGGGTGATTGTTTTCCCAATTTTCATAATTCTTTTCACAATGCGTTGATGACGATGGTGGGTGTTGTGACTGAAGAAAATACCTGACTTCTGGAAATATATCTCTTGACCTGAAACATTTTTAAAAAGCTCCAAAATATCCTTGAGATGATGTGTTTCTGCAATATTTGCTCTACAAAAAATGAAGCTATCGTCTGCAAAGAGAAGGTGAGACATAGTAGTGTCACTCCTACTGATTTTGACCCCATGGATTTGTCTTTCTTTTTCTGCTTTGGAGAGAAGACGAGAGAAAACTTCCATGCAGATGATGAACAGAAAGGGTGACAAGGGATCTCCTTGTCTGATCCCTCATTCGGGTTTGAGGAAACTCATGGGTGATCCATTTATCTTGAACGAAAGGGAAGTAGTAGAAATGCATTGATTTATCCAATTCCTCCATTTCTCAGAGAAGCCAAGGCCTTCCATAGTTTCTAGAAGGAAACTCCATTCTACTTTGTCAAAAGTTTTGCTCAAATCTAGCTTGATGGTCATACAACCCAATGCACCTTTTTTTTCTTTTCAGAGTACAAACAATCTCATGAGCGAGAACAATGTTGTCAAAGATCTGTCTTCCCTTTACAAAAACACTCTGGGACGGAGAGATAAAAATGTCAAGAAAATATTTTATGCAATTTGCAAGGATTTTGGAGATGATTCTGAGGCTTACATTACAGAGGCTGATAGGTCGAAATTGGTCAAGAGTTTCCGGACGCTAGCATTTAGGTATTAGAGTGATGTTGGTGTGGTTCAGCTCTGCCAAGATGTGATCGGAGTTCATGAAGCTCTTGATGGTGTTAAGGAAGTCAGAAGAAATGATATCCCAATACTTCTGGTAGAAAAGAGGGGTAAAACCATCAGGACCTGGAGCTTTATGGTGGTCCATAGAGAAAAGAGCTTCCTTGACTTCTTCTAAAGTGACCTCTCTAGTGAGATTATTATTTTGTTCATCAGTGATGACAGTGTCAAGAATGTTAAGGTCTCTAACATGAGTTTGGGGATTTGAATACGTAAAAAGGTTTTTGAAGTGCTCCACAACTGTATCTCCAATAGCACTTCGCTCTTCAACCCCAGTCCCATCCGCTTTTCTAATCTTATTGATCTCGATCCGATTTCGTTGAACAACAGTGGAGAGATGGAAATAACGGGAGTTGGTCCCATCACAGTGGAGCATTGTATCTCTAGATTTGTCTCTCCATAATTTTTCTTCAAGCTGCGAAGCTTGATTAAGATCCTGTATCAGATTGTTTTCGATAGCTGGGTTTGTCTTTGGATTGAGCTGGCACTTTTTAATCTCCTATCGAAGGCTCTGGATGCGATGGTGAATATTTCCAAACACATCTCTGTTCCATTTTTTTAAGTCATTATTGACTTTCTTGAGCTTATTGCAAAAATGATAGGATTGTGAACCTCGGTATCTGGTATTCCAGGCTTTAGATATCACATGTTTGCATTCTGGTTCATTTATCCACAACGATTGAAAATGGAATTGCTTCCGTGTTGGGGCACGAGGGGGTTTCAAGTAAACCACTATGGGTCCATGATCAGATTTAATAATAGGGAGATTTATAGTTCTTGCATTCGGAAATAAAGTCTTCCATTCTGTATTCGCGATAGCTCTGTCTAAACGCTTCTTTATGAGGTCAGCTCCATTATTTTTGAATCTCTTATTTGTCCATGTGAAAGGAACACCTTCATATCCAAGATCCACAAAATCTGCAGAGAACATAAAGTCCAGAAAATGGGCTGCTTGAGAAAAGCTTAAAGGAGTTCCGCCACTTTTTTCTGCTTGACATGCGGTTTCATTTAGATCTCCAACAATAAGCCACGGCGAATTGTGGTTTGTGGCAAGATCCACGAAAGATTTCCACAAATCCGGCCTTTGGCTTTTTTTCGGGTGGCCATAAGTAAAGGTGCATAGCCATTCCGTGTCAACCGGATTGTTTTTTACAATGGCCGCAATATAACGCTCACAAGAATAAATAATCTCGAGGACTATGTTGTTTTCCATCCGAGCCATAGACCCCCACTGTGTCCATTTGCAGGAAAATTCGCTGAGTGTTGAAAATCCAGATAGGAGAATCTCTGCAGACTGGTAGACGCATCTACCCTTGTCTCAGAAAGAAAACAAATATCTGATTTAAGGGTGGTTAAGTGGGTTTTAACCTCTCGAATTGTCGCGGATGTGGCACTTCCGCGACAATTCCAAACAAAGATACTCATAGCTCTTATGCACACAAAACACAGACTACCAAAGGATGCTAGTACACAGTATAATACGAACACAAAACAGCACGTATACGTAGAGCAATAACAGACAATATGCCAGGCTAAAGATGATCAAAGCAAGAGCTAGCTCAACAACATGCTACAGTATGCTAACTTGTAGGATAATATTGCAAAATATTTAGCAACAGTTAAAGGGAAGGTTAAAAAAATTAGATGCGTATATATATGCAGACAACAGACTGCCAAAGGAAGCTAGAAGTGCATGCACATTCGCAAAAACACAAATAACATGTGAGCAAAGAAGTAAAAGCAGCAGGCATAGATAAGAAACAAACAGAACGCCAAACTTAAAACAAATACAAACAAGCAGAGCGAGCTAAAACAGTTGATGAAACATATCCTACAGCATGCCAAAGTGTAAAAAGATGAAACTGAAAGAAACAGAGATCAACGCAGAGTAGACTATTACAAATGCGGATAAACAGAGAGACTATTAGATATATCTTATGATGAAAAAGAAAACAGAGTAGTATAACTGATTCAATACTAAGAAAAAAATAAAGGGGGTGCAGTGGAGCTTATCTGGATTGCTTGGTTAATGGATTCAAGCAAACCGAAAAATGAAAGCTATTGTCAAAGAGGCTGATAACTTGAAGTCACCCAGCAAAAATTAGACATTGCCCAAACGTAACTCGCCAAGGTTCGAGCTTTCACCGTGGTCAGATCAGCAGCGACGACTGAATCAACGGATATTGTTGAAAAAACAGGCGAGGGTAAAGATGCTGTCCAGCTACAAGAGTTTGGACGAAGACTCGTCAAGGAGGACTACCCGCTAGTGGAGATTAAACTCCTGGTTTTTTCAGAGTGGAAAAGGGCCCCACTGAGACGACGATCCGATCCGTAGGATGGTACTCAAGAACCGCTTGGTTTTAAGTTGGTGTGAACAGTGAACCTGTTGAACGAAGGGCGGAGATGAAAAAAGAAGAATTTTTTTTTTTTTTTGGAAAGAAATTTCCAGTAGAGATTGTTTGAGGATTTGCTCAAAGAGGGAAAAAACGCAGGTGGAGATATGACTCCGGTTGTAGTCCGACTAGCGGTGGTGAAAGAGCCGTTAGAGCGGCAGACATTAAAGAGAGAGAAAGCTTTTTTTCCTTAGCGAATAGTTGGAGAAAATAATAAATAAATAAATAAACTGATAATTAAATCAAAGATGAGAAAGAGAACATTTATAAAGTAGTCCCAACATTCTGTAAACCAGTCTGTATATCCTGTATTCATCTGAAAACCAGTTCAAACATGAACATATCTTACCAGGAGAAAACAAAACTTAGGGAACTCTATGAAAGGACACGAGGTTACTAATTCACAAACTATACCCCACGGATTGATAACATGCACCAAAGACATTATGGTTGAACGAAAGAATGAACAGGTCGAAGCAGCTCACAAGTCGAATTCCTATCTTCATTCAAGCCAGAAGTTTATGTTGTTAATGTGACTGGAAGCAGTTACGAAGAATTCTCGTCTTCTGACCAAACTTTTAATAGGAACTCGTTGTTTGCATTTTTGCCAAGTCATCTGATAGACTTCCTTCAATTGCACATGCCGAATGTCTTAAGGAACCCAGCTGACTACCATGACTAGCATTTTCCATCTGATCATCAGTAGTACTTCCTCGACGATTTGCCTCCCTGTACATTCGATTATCATCCAGTTCAATTGACCTACTCCTCTTTCCATTTTCAAAGAGCTTTGAATTTGAAAATTCAACCTCAGCCTTCCGCTTCCAACCAGCTTTAACTTTAAGTCCTAAAAGAAAGAGAGTAAAAAAAAAAAAATTTATTAAAGGGCTACAATCATATGCATTAATGTATATATGTGAATCTCATCAACAAAAATAACGAAAAAACTTTTGACAGCTAATGAGCACCCATACCAGGGAAACTATCATCAGATCTGCATGGTTCAGCTTCAGAATCCCCGCAGTTACAGCCACGAATGCGAGTGCTAGAACTGTTGGATGATGTGATTCTGCTATTTTGCTCAGAAATAAAGGAAATATAGGACAGTAAGAGAAAAACACATTATAATTCCAATGTCAGAAAAAGAATATGAAAGTGTAATCTGTTATCACAGATAATCTTCATCACCAAATCAATTCCAATTTTCCATCATCATTAGATCGGGACTTTTGACACAGTAGGTACAACTAGGAGTTTAAGAGACATATCCGACCTCAAAAGAGCGGAGCACCTTTTTAAAAGTGATAATTTGCACTATGCATCTTTGAAACTGAAAAATTACTAATAAAGAATTATGGATTTCTCTTTTTCATAACAGGCCTAGCGTCACTGAAGGACGGTGACCATCCAAGGGAACAGAAAGTATTCATACAGTACATAAACTAACCTCAGTAACACGTGTCACCCAGGCGTACTAATCGGATATTTTGCAGGTATCTTAACACACTTTTTTTTTATTATCTATAACAGTTAATTAATTAATCCAACAAGCTTATACAAAAACTGCGTTTGAAAATCCTTAGCAAGACACTAGTCGGCCACCAGCATATCCCAGTTACAAATAAAGTCTAGAATATTAACGCATGCCCAATCATATAGCTCCTCCTTAAGTCCCTCCACTATCTAGTGAAACTCCCTTTCTTGTTGCTCAAAGACCATCATATTCCTCCCCTTCCACAACGTCCACACAATAGCTCCTGGCAGGTGCTCTGCTAGGTGCTAGCCACCTTGCCTTACTAGAGAGTGGAAGTGTTATAACCTCCTTCAGACATGTCTCCTTAATGCTCGATGGTGGCTTCCAAGGCTTTTGGAAAGAAGTGAAGAATACTTAAACCCCGAATCCCATGCTAATTAAACATGCACTCACTGTATCAAAACCCTAATTGTTACTTCTAAGTTTCATGATCAATGACACTCGACTGTATCAATGAATTGGCAAGTCCACAAAACTCAAGTACAGGTTCCACAAAGCCATGATGAGAACGATAGAAAATATATTATTATATATGTATGTATATAAAGAAGTTTAACAATCTCCATAATCTTTATAAGAACACAAATTTCTAATTACCTCAATAATGCATGTACTTTCAGATAAATGTCACAACTTTTATACAATGCCATTTTTATTCATATCATTTTTCAAACAATACACCAACTACTTCAATCATCATTTGGGCTTTAACAATAGAATTAAACAAAGTTCAAATAATTTGAGTAGAAAACCCTCTACTGTTCAAAAAACCATGGATGAAGAATTATACCTATACATATGATCAACGAATTCATCTATTAGAACAGGCCATGCACCTGCAAAAGGATATCAACAAATCAAGGATTACTTAGATCTGAAGTACTTCAAAGTAAATTTTACAAAAATAAAAATAAATAAATACCAAATGTATTTCTAAAACAGATCTGCGCACGAAAGGGGTGAAAAATATCAGAGCGTAATTTAGATGGCACGAGAGGACAAAGAGCCTAACATTCCGACTCATTCATTCAATGATCTTTTTCCAAGTGATCACCACTTTCTATACAGTTAGTCCTAATACCAATTACAGAAATCTCACAATAAATAACAAAAGGCAGCTAAAAGTTGCGTATTTGC
Organism: Coptis chinensis; assembly: GCF_015680905.1. Taxonomy (NCBI): domain Eukaryota; kingdom Viridiplantae; phylum Streptophyta; class Magnoliopsida; order Ranunculales; family Ranunculaceae; genus Coptis; species Coptis chinensis. Next base: position 16,147,279 of record NC_141456.1, on the reverse strand, counting down.
ATCTTCAAACAAAACATCTAATGAAAACAACCCAAATGGCAATACACACCAATACCATGTAGGAGTATAAAATTGGAATGAAATGCATTACAGGAGTAAATCTAACATAATTTATATACTGTTAGACCACAGAGACCCAGAGGCCCAACCTTTTTTAACTAATATAAAGTTTTAGAGTTCCACATTCCTTCCAAGTCGACAGGAGTCCTGTAGAAGCAAGTATATCTAATACTTTCAATAAATTTATCTTCTCTTGTTCCAACTCCATATTCTTTCCAAGCCTTTTAGTTTCACTTCTGTTTGCCGAAATAGAATGTGGAAAATACCATCAAAGTATGGTTTTCCAAAAGAGTACACAAGGTCATTTCATGACACAGAAAATCTGATGTGACTTTCCTTTACAAGTTTGAATGTATATGATTGCATTCATATGCAGTGCTATTCTTTTTCTGTTTTCTCATCGAACAGCAAATGTAGCCCATTAGGTACTAAACTAAGTTACACTGACACGGATACGTGTGTCCATATCCGACACGGATACAAAGTGTCTGACACGGCGAAATATTAAAAATTGAGGTATATCACATGCAATATGTGTCCGTGGTGTGTCCGACACGGATACGTGGATTATTTTTAAAATATGGCGTGTCCATGTAACATAGGTACTAAACTATCACCTTTTAACTAGTTTGAGATGTTCATTCCAAAAAACATTTGAACCTAGAGAAACCGATATAGTCGGGACAACATTTAGGTCTTCACGTCGAAAGGTGGACATTTATCGCAAAAAATGGAGGAAAATGATGACAGAAAAAGCCATTTTTATAGCATAAAAACACCATGACAAAGATAAAGATCCACATATAATGAAAATTTACGTCAAGCATACTATACAAGCCACAGACCAAAATTTCCAAACTTACTAAATGCCTAGGTATATTGCTACCATTAGAAAGAAAACAAAAATATTTCTTTCACTGTCAAATACTATCACTAATGCATCAAAGGACAATGGAACTTTTTTTTTTTTTTTGATAGTGAAGGACAATGGAACTTAAAACTGATGCATTACCTATGTTTTGTTTCAATGTGGAAAAAAATATCTCAAACTGTGTATTGAGATTTTAAGTGAATGATAGGTCTTAATCAAGATAGAAATCTCAGAATGTCACAAACGGAGCAGCATTTTTATGAAACTGATAAAAGCTATTAGGAAACCCTCCTCATGTACCCCTCTCCTCATGGGAGAGGTTGCAAGTTTGAATTCCACAACTGTTGGTTGAGAATTCTTTCTTAACTTAGCCAAAAAAAAAGGCAACACACTTAATTACAGTAAAACACAGCAGAGAACCACAAAAAAAACAGGCAAGGAGTTATGCAAGTATTCCACTACTACGTAATACTAGACAATATGGTGCTACAAGAAGGCTTTGTCATAGATTACAGAGGTTAAACCACAGTTGAACTTTATTCAAAACCTTTAGGTTCACACCGTTCAACTTCTTCAAGCATTTAAATTTTAAAATCAAGTTTATGTCATAGTTCACACAATTATCTTCCAAATTAAAATTTATGGAGAATCTGAAACTTTATTTAATACCTTTAGGATCATAGCCTTCAAGATCTTCGTGCACACACCTGCTAAAAGCTAGAAGTTGCTGCCAAGTATCCTCCGGAATATTGTGCCGTTGATGTTTCTAAAAATTGTCAACAGATAAGACTTGGCAGAAAACGCTCAAGGCATATAACCAGCTAGGGAGGGCATATGCATAATATTCATGTCCAATGAAAAAGGACTGAACCCAATTAACTTCCAGCTATCATGAATTAGAGGGATATATTTATAATCAACTCTGCTATCTCCATCAGTAAATCAGGGTTTTCAAACGTGAAATGATCTAATACATATAAAAAAGTATGGTATTTAGTTAATGCCAGCCATAAAAGCATCAGTTCTCTACCAGACATGAATTCGATTTTGATATGTCAAAATACAATAAAGATGTCACGAGAGATTTGCTTATGGCCAGGTAATAAAGTATTAAGTGCCTTAATGCACATATACATGGTATATAGGCAGATGCAAACAAAATCACTACTTTCTAAAACTAAGACAAAAAAAAACAAGGAATGAGCGCAAGGAAAAATATATAAACAGAGACAGCTTCCTTTTTTTATCATTAATTAGAAAGAATACTGATAATGTCATATCACACACTGACACACAGTATCATATAAGAATAAAGAGTTTGCAACAGCCACTGTTAAAAACAAAGAGTATTAGTGAATGTTTACCTCAACAAAACCACACCATTCATTAAGCAACCGGAATCTGCCTTTCAAAACTAACTTCCAAGCATCTATAGCCTTTGTTACAGCTGAAAGTTATTCCAAATAAACAATAAAGACTATAAACTGAAAATAAATGACACTAAAATAGAATATAAGTGATAACCCACATGAGCAAAGGACTCATAAGTTGTTTTATAGTTGAAGTAGACAACTTACTGATGTTCTTTTGCCCATTTTTGCGACACATGAAAAACACAAAATCATAGAAGCGTGCAAATCGACAAGAATCAACCTAGAAAAGTAAGTGTAAATTAGTAGCTATACTAACTCAATTACTCACAAGGAATGGACATCTTGACCCCGAGCAGAAACTCAAGGATGTAAATGACAACAATTCAAAACAAGTGTAAGATGGCATAACACGATAACAACCTTTTAAAAAGATAACATCAGTATCTCAAAGAATTAAATAAGATGGAAGCCAAAAAAAGATAATGAAATCTCACCGTTAAGTCCAAATATGGCATGAGAGTGTTAAGATCGTCAACAATCGAACTGCATAACAGAAGAGAAGAAAGCGATGTTAATTGTGACAACCAAGTCCTGTTTTAATTCCCAATGCTAGTCATACAGTTTATATTGAAATGATGTCAATGGTTCCACCTAATGCGGCAAAAATACAAAACAACATATCTAGCTTATGTTTGATGGTGACGCTACACATCGGTAGGTACCTAAATGCGTTAACTATATTTTTTATGTTGCAAGAGATCCTGAAATATGTTCATATTAAGTAAGAGATTGTAGCTCCAACAATCAGTAGCACACTGTAAGAGGAAGAGAGTTGTGATTTCCTATACCACATCTGTCTTATCTAATATTTATGGGACAGGATGTTATGCTTAAAAAAGCTATCTCAACATAAATATAACAGACTAGGTCAGCAAAAAACAAAAGAATTTTGCACACGCGTGAAGTTCCATAGATCAATCCAGATGAAGCTTACCTTGCTTTCCGTCTTAGTTCGAGCAGTTTCAGTAACTGAGCTAGCTCTTCCTTCGCATCGTGCTTTACTGACCTAATACCTAAATAGATATATCAGGGGGTTATATATAATTCCATTAGAAAGAGTTAAAAAAATATCAACCTTCTTTAAACAGTGTTGGGTTATATATACACTCATCTATTATGACTGAGCTCTTTAACTATCAACATATCCCTATAAGACCCTATTTACAGTGGTTTAAACAAAGTTATACTTAACAAATACGCATAAGAGAGTTCATTTTTATCATTCAAATTGTAAGATTCGTCTTTCATGAAAGAATCTCCAAAATATTGCATGTCATTAATCAGCATCTTTCCTGCTCCAATATGGTCTCCAATCAGTAAAGATATTTAAATTCCTTGTTATTACTTTCACATTCATTACTTTGTAAGATTCAGAAATACAAACAAACAGAAAGGTTTTATTTTACAGTAAGAAAAAAGCATTACAATCATAACCGCAGCGTATGAAATCATATGGTCCAACTCTTAGTATCCGTTACACTGCATGTTATTAAATGAATGCAATTACTTTTTCTCCTTCTTTCCCAACACATTATATCGTATACCATTACTAAACTGGTACAAATGTCCTAATGTTAAATTACAAATGGCCTAATCTCACACTGCATCATATGGTGTTCTGACAGCTATTACCATTTACCAGTATCACTTTGTATTCTTGATCATGACTTTAAAGACTCCAAAAAAGTAATAAAAACATTCCTTGCAACTTACCAAATCCCTTATAAACAATCTTTAACCCAACAATTGAACTATTCTTTCCAACATGCAATAAACATTTCCTCAAAACAACCACATTTTCTTATTAAACCCAACAATTGAGCTTAAAACCCTCGACATGCAAATCTTCATTGCCTCAAAACCACATTTTCTACTTAATATCAAACAATTAAATTACACAGTAATAAAGATTCAATCTTTTTCCACTTTAAAGTTAATAAATTGAGCTAAAACCTTAATGAATCAAGACAAGTAAAGAAAATTACCGCAGTAGCGACTGTAAATCTCGAAGATACTCGTGTTATTATCCGAAGAATCCATTAAATTGAAGAAAATTAAAGAATTGGAAAAGTGACAGGGTGTTTTTTTAAGAATTAAAATAATTATTATTATTATTTTATAATTTACAACATGAATGAAGAGTGAATTATAAATCTTCCTCAGTTCGAGAGGATTGGGAATTTTTTTTTTTTTTTTTTTTTTTTGGTTCGAACTGAGGAGAGAAGTAGATTTGAGGAGGGAACAGAAAACTAAACTTGCTTTTATAATTTAGTTGTCTTTAATTTGGTAAGTGAGATGATTAAGGTGGGAGATTAGAACATTGTGGGCTGGGTTTGACTTTGAGGCCTTGTGAGAATAAGCCCACGTGTTGATGTGTCATTCTAGGTGGATAGGCAATTTGGCAAGAACTGACGAGTGACGAGTCTTGGTCGCAGATTCGTTCTTGCTTGCAAAAATGTTGTTTGTTCGCTCCAAAATCCAAAATCATAACAATTGCAAACTGTTTTCTTGCAATTGATTCGATTAAGTTTGTCCTGAAGCGTGGGTTTTTATCTTGACTAGATTTTTCATGAGGTCACCTATCTTGAAATGATTCTCATCATAACATATTGGGTCCTTTTGTAGTACACTACTATATTAGTGCACTTTTGAGTTTAGTTACACAAGGTTCAAAATTTTGTTTTTAGTCACACTCCGTTAACAAGTCTATCTCAAGCCGTTAGTTAACGTGTTTGACCGTACGTTGACCATATAAATATATTTTTAATTTTTTAAAATTAACCAATCCATCATAAAAAATTAAAAAAAAATAAATTCTACGTATTTGGTTCATTTCTAAAAGAAATTTAAAAATTAATTTCTACAATATATATATATATATATATATATATATATTAATTTTAATTTTTACAATATATATATTAATTTTAATTTTAATTTCTACAATATATATTTTAATTTTTTTTAGAAATGACCGTATTTGGTTCATTAATTTAAAAAAAAAATTAATTTATACGATATAAATATATACGGTCAAACCAAATCAAATACGTTGACTAACGGCGTGAAACAGACTTTTTAACGGAGTGTGACTAAAATCAAAATATTCAACTTCATGTGACTAAACTCAAAAGTGCACTAATATAGTGTGACATACTACAAAAAGACCCTAACATATTTAAGTGTGGAGTTTTCACCAATTCTACATCAATTGTATTTGAAAGTGTATCAATGTTAGAATTTGGATGATGGTTACTTATGACTATAAAAGTCACCGAATTGACATGTTACCGAATTTCAAAACGAATAAATAATAAAAACCGTAAAAGTCTCCAAATTCTCAATATTTAGCAATTTTTTTCCGATTTTTTTTTATAATGGATAGTTTTCTATTAATTTTTTTTTAATATCTTACTTTCTAAATTATAATTATTTAGAAAATATTTTAAGATATAACAAGATTTTACATATATATTTATATATTTTTGAATTTGATACATGTTCGAAATAACTATGATATAATACACAATTGATTTTTTTAAGGAATTTGTACGAATTAACTATTTCTTCTTTACGATTGCATGTACATACACCCCTTTTTTCATGGGCTAAAAACCATATTAAATAGTAGTGGGACCTTTATTTTTTTCCCGATAATATTAGTAATGGACCTAGGTAGAAGCGTGGAGTTAACAAAGTCACAATAGTCGGCCGTACAAGTTAATTTCAAAATTCTATTTCTCAATCCTCCGGACATTCTTTTTCTAGGGGCACACGGAATTAATCCATTCTTGTTTTGTCGACAAGTATGCAAACTGAGCTACACAAATAGCGCACTGCAGACAAGAATGGGCATGGCTTTGTTCAACTTTAATATGTGATAGTGTGATACTAATGTGAATCTACACTAAATTCATCCATTATATTTGGTTAAGTAAGACATACTGTCAAGCTCATTAATTACCTTAATTAAAAACCTAAAGTTCAACAGAGGAGATAAAGATTTGCAGTTAATACAAAGCTAATGGAGTAGCCCCCTTTACAATTTACATAGTCATTGGTTAACCCACCACTTGGTCTAGATAATCCAGAATCAACATGTCTGGTACGTTAATACTGGGAAATCGGTCTTTCAAGATCCATAGGTACTTCTCAATTGTGTGGAATAAAAACAGTGGGGCTAATTGAAAAAGGGGGAGGGGGTGGTTTCTAAATTATTAATAAAAGGGGAGCTGGTTATAATTTCAGTGAGGGAGGTGTTTCTCAATTAGATAAATAGAGAGATTAAAATTTGCCTATTCGATCATATAGTGTAGAGAAGAGATGGGTTTTTGGTTTCTTGAATATTGATTTTTCTCTCTCTGGGGCTATCGTTTAACTAATTTAAGGAAACAAAAAGGTGGGCAATGCTTTCCGGAGTAAAATTCATTCCACGGGATCAACTTACCACTGTAAGTATACTAAATCCGCTTTACAAAATTTTAATTACTGCTTTAGACTTTAATGAATGCCTATTTTGTTTTTGAAGGATATCAATTCTTCATCGAAAGGAAGGAATAAAGCTGATAGTGGCAATGATAATAGCAGAAAAAATATCGATAACTTTGATGGTGTTGAGAAAGCACTAAGAAGGAAAACAATGGGTTTAGAGTGGATGTTAATTCCAGAGGGAACTCAAGTCGAAGAGGTAATAATAAAGTCTTAACTTCTGTGAAATTTGTATGAATATATGTGCTTTATTTGTTGTCTAACGTCTAGCTGCCCCGCATTAACCTTCTTTAATATAAGTTGTGAATGTATAGCATTGCATGACATTGCAGTGTATATGCGTTCGTGGTGCTGAAGTTTGCACCACTTATGGCATTGTGTAGAGTGACTAGAGTCCCCAATGGAGCAATGGGTGGCTCGTTGACACTTGTCAAATTTATAATTTTTTTCTTATGCCCTGAGCTTTGTCTGTGTAAGTCCAGGCTCTATAATGAAAGGATCTATTTTTGGTTTGTTTTAAGATTTTAACTCTCTCTCTAGATGGAGCCTTTGAAGTTACCACATAGTCATATACTAATGGGAAACTCTTATGTTTATCATAGAAACAAGCAGAGTTCGATAAGATAAAGCAAGATAGTGTGTCTAACATTGCTAACGACGAGGCTAAGGGAACTGCAAGCAAGTATGTTTATTATCCCACTGGTGTCATGTAATATTTTGTTCAATATCTTGGTTTTGCATGAGAATTTGTTATTTGTTGTGAAGATATGCAGCAACAGGTGATGAATATGATTTTGATTATGGCACTAGTAGAAAGAGAAATCGGACAACCGGAGGCCCTGAGCTACTAGAAAATAAGAGTAACACCAATAAACACATCTTGACGCAGCAAATGCGCTGCCAATTTTGCTTTGAGAACCCAACAAGGCCAAGGCATCTTGTTGTTGCTATATCAAATTGTACATATTTAATGTTACCACAATGGCAACCTGTTGTGCAAGGACATTGTTGCATTTTACCGTTGCAGGTAAATTGTGTTAGAACCTCATTCTCCTCCCTTTTTCTCTTAACTTCAATGTTTTTGTAGGCGGAGACAAAAATAAGCTATGTTATGATAGGAGATTATTTTTCTTTTGGTCGTTAAACTTGTCATTGAAAGAGAGAGAGAGAGATTATGGTTGATCTTTTTAGTTCATTCTAAAGTTTTGTTATATTATATTGTGTCCTCACAAAGGGCTTGTCTTTATTCAGCATGAGTCAGGTACGAGGAACGTAGACAACAGTGTGTGGAATGAAATACGTAATTTTAAGAAGTGCCTTATCAAGATGTTCACAAAGCAGAAGAAGGAAGTAGTTTTCTTGGAAACTGTTATAGGATTGTCACAGCAGCACCGCCATTGTTTAGTAGAATGTGTTCCACTGCCACGAGATCTTGCTAGTGAGGCACCTTTGTATTTTAAGAAGGTCAGCTGTACATGATTTGATTTTTTGTGTGTGTGTTTGTTACTTCCGTCTCACCTTGTGTCTTTTTTTTTCACAAATAGTTCATCTCATGGTTAAAATTTACTTTTCACATTAATCGAAAAAACTAAATAATGAACAGCAAGATACAAATCAATTGGCTAGAGATTCTCCTTTAAAAAAAAATTCTTTATATGAGGCCTTCTATATTCGTTTTGATAAAGTTAAAATTAAAAAAAAGGAAGATAACTATGCCCTACAGAGATACTTTTGGATCTGTGTTGTTTTTCGCGTTTAGGGAGCATAAAGTTGAAGGAGAATGGGTATTATAATGTAGGGTCAATTACTCGATTCTAATCTGTTTTAGCATGTTGTCTGTCCAAGTTAGTTTGGTGTGTTCTTTTCACTTTTGGATACCAATGACTTTGGCCTCTATTTGGTGCTTGACTATCAGGTGTTTTAGATCAGATATTACCTGTTTTTTACAGTTAGTAACTCACGTTTTGACGGCAAATTGATGAGCTCCTTCAAGAATGGAGTGTTTCCTCGACAATGATCATCAACTTCCTGTCATATATCCACCCTAATAACATTAGGACAAAATGGCGAGTTCATACATGAGTATCAGTCTTGACCTTGGCAGATTCTGCACATTGTGTTCAGTGTTCTGCAAGCAAAATGATTTTTTCATATTTGTAATATTTAGGTCCTATCCCATGTTTATTTACAAGTACTGCTTCTTGCCTAGCTACTTTAGACCATCCACTTTATGACTAATAGAATTGTGGTTAGTATGTTAGTCAGTATCTTGGATTATCATTACTAGTGAAGATAACGTGTTAGCAACTTTGACTGTTGGGCTAAATATTGAAGGTTGCGTTGTTGTCTTCTCATACCATTAGACGAACATATCCATCAAAATTGTCTACATACACTTCCGTTTTCTTTCGTATCATCATATTTTCTAGTGATGTTCTAGTGCTTATAGTATTTCTTGTATCAGGCAATTGATGAAGCAGAAGAAGAATGGAGCCAGCACAATGCAAAAAAGCTTATTGACACAAGTGTGAAAGGATTGCATGGTTCAATTCCCAAGGACTTTCCATATTTCCATGTTGAGTTTGGTCTGCATAAGGGTTTTGTTCATGTCATCGATGATGAGAACCAGTTTAAGAGTAGTTTCGGTCTCAACGTTATTAGAGGTATGTTACAGTTGCCTCAAGAAGACAACCGACTTCGAAAGCACGAATCATTTGAAGCACAAAGGAAGAGAGTCTTGAGTTTTGCGCAGGAGTGGGAGCCCTTTGATTGGACGAAGGAGCTCGACTAAAGTGGCAAGTGTAACACTGTTAGAAATCTTTGATAGGCCACATTTGACTAGAGCTCTTGGTTTTGTTGTTCAAGTTGGCTGTAAGTTCCAACAAATTTGCAGGAGCCTGATTCTACATCGTGCCAGGCTCAATTTTGGCGAAGAAATGTATAGAATATTAGAATTTCCATGTCCTGCCTTCCCACTCCCCTCTTCGTGGAGTATATGCCTATATTGACAGCAGCCGTAGGATACTTGGTTTTAATCGTTTCATTCTGCAGGAAAACTGTAAGATGCATGTAGCCGTTACTATTTTCAATACAAAATTATCTCGTGTTCATTTTCATACAGACAACCCCCCTCCCATTTTTCTTGTTTCATTTTGTTATTTCTTACTGACTTTTATAATTCTGTTTTCTATCGGGGTATGTACTTTCTTTCATTTGCCGTAGACTTAGATATGCCTCAGATCCGTCTCAAACCTATATATCAGCCTAGTATGAGCGGCTTGAGCGCCATCTCAAGCCTATTTAGTTCAAACTAGCCTTCGCACGTGGGGAGGGTCTCTCTCTTTTTTTTTCCTCTGATGATATGGGCCAACAAAAAAAATCAAACAAAAAAAATACTTAGCACATGGTTCCAACGTAGGTGGGTCTCTCTCTCTTGCCATTTTTTCTGGTGGGGGCGTGGGGCCAAAAAAAAACACACACAAACAAAAACAGAACACAAAAAGGCATGGGCTACCCCCGGAGGATATCCCATCTCAATTAGTAGAGTACACCATAATTAACATGTACATTTAAATTGGACCAGCCTTTTTTCTACCTCTAAATATCTTTGAAAAAATATTCAAACAAATTATTCAATGCCTTTAAAAAAGACTATTTAGTCATTTCAAAATTTATTACCATTTATACCCTTAAAATTACATAGTACCTTAAGGACGCATGTGTAAATTCAAGTCGGAAATCAATAACACGCCACTATTCAATTGTTCGCGACTTAGACCTCAGATTAATTGCCAAACTATTACCATTTATATCGAAATTAAATGTAAAGGGAAACCAGCCGTCTCTCTCTTCTTCTTCTTCTGTTCTTCTTTCTTCTTATGCGCCCATTTCTCTCTCCCACGTCTCCTGCTCCTTTTAAAAAATCTAAAACTGAAAACCAAAAAACAAAAAAAACATATATCCCTGATTGTCTCCTTCCTGACTTTGGATTGATCGTATTCCTCTCTTCTCGCCTACTCAAGAACCAAAAGAAACCCACCCACCCCCCCCCTAAGTCCCACAAAATTAAAAGCGACGTGCACTTGCTATTGAAGATATCATTTTCTTCAGACATAATTATTGGAGAAAGAGAGTTTAGAAAGAGATATGTAATTTCTCATATGAGTTTTTTTTTGTTGATCTTTGAGTTTATTATTTTCTTGCTCTTGAGGTAAATGTTGTTTATTTTTGGTTTATTTAGAATGAGGTTTTGAGTTTTGTTGTTTTGTTGTTTTCATTGTGGAAATGTTTGAAATTATCTCTGTATAGATCAGTTCAATTTGCTACTTCAAATTTGCAAATGTCTATTAGTATGATTAGAACTTTGTGTGATTCATTGGTTCACGAACAGTCATATTCCTGTTTGAAAATAGTTACAAGAGTGAATATTGATTATGTTGTTTTAAATGATATTGAATGAAGTAGCAGATTAGCCACCGAAAAATAATCGCGACAAATTTTGCTCCCCAACTTGCGTCTCTCTATATCCCTCTCCTAGAGGACCCATATTCATGGCCTCATTAGGTCGTAACATTTACATGACATGGATGATGACCATACAAGGGAGAGGAGTAATAGAAACCTGTCTACAAACAAAGAATAGCAATTGGCTTCACTGAAGAAGTAAAGATAATTCAGACTATATCAGGCTCACTGGCTTCAACTTGAGCTCTTTTGGTTTCCAGTGCTTTCTGCATGGCATAGTAGCATCTTCAAATATCAACGTGCAAATAAAAATTATGTTAGTAGTTGAGATTAGTTCTCTCCAAGTTCCTCACCAGTTGGCATTTTACATAAGCAGAAATGATGAAACTGAAACTATAGGAATATAATACTATTTCATCATTACCTCCAAGGGAGATGATCAAGGAACATACATGGTGAAACAATGATATTCTTGAAGTTCTCTCTATTTGCTATATAGGATCTATAATTATGCTCCCTCTCATTAATACTCCAGCTTTTCCATAAAGGAAGAAAGCTCTTTTTTGCTGCTACAATATATGAATAACAAGGCCGGAATATACATCTCGGAGGATCTCCGGTTGATGCTTATTTGGGTTGGGAGGCGTTGCCTAGGACACCAGGCGCTAGATTCTCACATGGACAGGCAACATCATCTGTACCAAAGAATGGAGTGAAACTACTTTGTGCGTAGTTAAATCCATCAAAACTCTCTCTTGAAGCATTCAGTTGTTCTATAGAGTCAGCTGTTTCCAGAGAATAGATCGCTTGATCCTTTTCGCAGCTCGCTGCAGAAGGCCTTTTCATAAGAACCTTTTGTTTCTCAAGTTACTTGAGATTCTTTGGTAGCAATTCTCAGCCCTTATTACACATCAAGGTTTATGATGAATACTTAATTATGCATATTCATAATGTAACAAATCACATAAGCAAATAGGAAAAATTAACCTGTGATAACATGCTTACAGTGCTTTCTCCTGTGCATACGATATTTATCGTCTTCAATTAGCATTGTGTCACGCCCCGAGACCCAACACACATCCCGAGGACGTGGAATGAATCTCGAGGCAGACACCTATCCCGATTCTACCGAAATTTCGGCAGAGTTTCCTTTGTTTGATCGACGTTCAGAACCCTAAAACTCCGTCATAACTTTGTATAAACCCTGGACATCTTATAATTCCCTTCCAACAACCATACATACATCCAACAACCATATATACTACACTTAACTCTAACTACTACAGGGATATGACGATATAACTACAAAACAAGGAGAACATTTGCCAAAACACGATTATTACATCAAAATGACCTAGCTCTCTATATATACACAAAAAGAAACTAGTCTCTTTCTATACAACCAAAGGAAAAGAGCTAGGCTCATTATATCTGACAAAAAAGAATAACCTAGGTCATCTATATATCCAAATATAACCTTGACTCTGCCTGCCAAGCATAAGGGAATCCTCCCAAATCACCATACCCGCCATCACTAGGGTTAGGGAAACCCTCCTCCAAGAATGGCTCGCCCGAAATGTTAAGTAGGATGAGCAAACAACTATGCCCAAGAGAAACGACATAGCCAATAAATAGACTACTTATAGAAAACATTTAAAACATGCGGGGTTCTATAATAGTATTCAAATATTGTGATTATGTATATATATACATCACTAACTAGCGTAAATCATCTCGACATGCTTCATTGATATTCAAAATAGAGTTTTCACAATCATCATACAACTATTGTGGTCACGTGATCCTATTAGAATGGTGAGGGTAACGACCGGGTAATGATCCCACAGCAATCTCGGTTCAAGATTTCCCAAAGGTGTGAACCATGCACCGTTGTTTTCCCCGATTTTACCGGCAGGAGTCTGAAATGCCGTTGTTTGTGTTCGCAGACACACAAAATCCCCAAAGCTTTTAGGGCTCGGTGGGCCCCGTGGACCACTAATTCCCCATACGGGCCGCCACCTAACTTACGGTGGTCAACCGTTCGACGATCGCAGACCGGGGATCGACACACATCCGTGAGTGGACTAAACTCTCACCGGCGCCTAAAACCTCATCGAGGTAACATGTAACCCCACTCAAGCTAATCACCATACAAATATGACACTACAAGCATGGTTATCTAGAAAAGTAGAAAAGGAATTCCCGGACTACATCCAGTGATGCATCCCTTTAAAGGTGGCCCACCACCGAAAAGGTGTACACCACAGGTTGAATCCTAGAGCTTAACCGCCGCCTCCTGAAATGCGACAACAGTTCCTTCTTTATAGAATTCACAGTTCCTTTTCTAAATCCCTCGCGGATAAACATAGTAATATCTATATATATATATACTCAGATACCGATTGTTTTCAAATACTCTAGTTACATATCTAGTTTTTCTTTTAAAACTGTTGATTATATAGGTGTGAGTTCCCGGATTTCCAAATCGAAGTAGAACAACCTATGACTCCCCAAACGGACCGGTCATAATAAATAACAACCGATGATTCCCAAACGGGCTAATCATCGTAAATAACACAACCATTCCGGAAAAATCAAGAACCTCGCGACCTAATTCCAAACAACCGGAAATCCTTTCCCATTACAAAATCCATCTCTCGTCTCCCATCGAGACAAGAGACGCGAACCTTTCCCCCAAAACCAGTTTTTTTTCACTTTTAACAAAGAAAACAATCCCTGCTACCTCGATTTTATGAGAAAACCCATTTCACGAAAAGCTATCTATATATATAGTTTATAGCGAGAAAATACAATGCAAAACATGAATATCCTATATACATGCATGGTTGATACACAACTATCTATTTCCTAGTTAAACAATTCAAATCATGCATGAAAATAAGCGGGGCTATATATTGGTATGTAGGTTCCTACCTTAGCAAGCTCCGTTCTCCTCAAGCCCACTTTAACGTAATCAAGCTCGCTTTAACCAATCCCCTCAGTATTTACTCCTACACATCATATATATATATCGTCGACCATTAGAAGTTATCGAACTAACGAGAATTTTATATAACGTAAGTCGAGAAGAATCTCGACACTACTTAATTTGGTTTCGGTAATTTTTTTTATCTAACTACCATAATCAGAGCTACAGCCATTTCGGCATCATTATATTCGGACGGTCTCTACGGGCTATTTCGAGCCACTGCAGGCCCACACATCGACGTCAATCCTATCACATCTCAATTCAAATTCCCAATTTCGACTACAACCAACTCGACACCTCTCAATCAACATTAATTCTATTAATAAAATCGGTGGGTGTTCCTTATCCCTCGGTCATTACTCAATCAACTCTTATACAGTTATAAATCGACATAAATTCATTGAAATTGTAATGAATAACCAAATTCTTACCCAGTCAGCAATAAAAATCGTTCCTAGCTTGCTGCTCCACCAAAATCGCAGCTCTCCTTCTCCAAACCGAGCTACTGCCGACATTAACCAACCAATTCCCATTATTATTATCATTTTTCTTTCCAATACCACTAATGAACTCGAAATCGAGTTTATACTATCGATTTGTAAGAGAAATTCACTAACCTTTCGCGAAAACCCGACGACTCCAAGAATTTTTCGCTCCACCATCGTTTCCCTCCACTTTAACTCCTCCAAACCGCCATCACGACCTTCAACACCCCAACACAATCAAATTCAGCATTACAATCTCAAGAAATCGAAATTAAAGCTAACTATTTATTTGAAACCGATTCAAACTCACCTTCGCGAAATACGCCAATTCAAACGTTTTTGAATCCCCACACTTGCTTTGGGTGTTGTTAGGGATTAGTTGTTGTTCAATTTTGGGTTGAATCGGTTGGAGAGGAATACATTAACCGGCCTTGATTTGGCCGAGATGCTCAATTTTTAAGAGATTTGAATTTCTCTCATTTGGGTTTAGTGTCTATAGGTTTGGGTGTGAAGAATTTATGGTTGGATCGATGTGAATGGAGAGGATTTTGGTTTCTCTCTCCTAGGTTTTGAAATTGCGAAAATTGGGGAAGAAGAGGTTGGTTTCGCGATTTTGGGTTTGCTGATTTTCGATTTTTCGGTTTCGCGATTTCGTGGGTTCAATTTGGGCCGATATATTTGGGCCCAAGCCCAATATATCCGAATTAGCCTTAACGCCCTACTTAGACTCCTAACCACTAACGAAATTGACGTCGCGTCGTAATTATTTTTCGGCCCATCCCGCTAAATTTAGTCTTCTATATTCTATCTCACCGCAGGCTATACAATAACCCACCCCTGCGTGTAAGCTGTTAACTCGTGCCAGCTTCGACGCAGAAAACCGCTAACCGGCATTTTGTCAAATTTTCGCCTATGGTCGCTACCTAACGGACTTATGAGTCGGAGTCAAGTTTGGTAAGTTACGCACTTTGAAATATAAACCCCGACGACCAAATTATATAACAACCCGGATTTGATATGAAATTTACAAAAATACCCTTAATAATAATTCAGGACTTTACATCCTACCCTCCTTAAAAGAAAATTTCGGCCCTCGAAATTAAATCATACCTTAGTTCTCGAACAATTTCGATATTGTTGCCTCATATCGGCTTCTTTCTCCCATGTTGCTTCCTCCACGTTGTGATTTCTCCATAAGACCTTTACCAATGGAATGACCTTGGACCTCAATCTCTTCTCTCTCGCATCTAGGATCTGAACTCGCCCTTCCGGATAGGTAATGTCTTCTTCCAACTCCAACGATTCCAAATCGACAACATGTAGTGGATCCGGCTCATACTTGCGTAGCATCGAGATATGGAACACGTTATGAACACGTGATAACCTTTCTGGTAGCTCGAGCTTATAAGCTAGCTCAGAGATCTTCTGAATAATCAGGAATGGTCCCACATATCTAGGTGCAAGTTTCCCTTTCATCCCGAATCTCTGAATTCCCTTCTTCGGAGATACTTTCAGAAATACCCTGTCGCCTTCATAAAATTCCAAGGGACGTCTACGCCTATCCGTGATAGCTTTTTTCGACGACTACGGGCTGTGAGCAACCGATTCAGATCACTCTAATCTTCTCGGTGGTGTCACTAACCATCTCTCGCCCCAACATAATACTATCTCCGGGTTTCAGTCCAACAGAGAGGTGTCTCGCAAGGTCCGCCATACAACGCTTTCAACGGAGCCATACCAATACTAGATTGGTAGCTGTTGTTGTAAAGCAAACTCAGCCAATGCCAAATGAGTCTTCCAACTACCCCCAAAATCAAGCACGCAAGCCCAAGCATATCCTCTATGATTTGATGACTCTTTCCGATTGCCCATCGGTTCATGGATGAAATGTCAGTCTTGAATTTCAGTTTGGTCCCCAATTCCCTTTGAAGACTTCTCCAAAATGAACCGTAAATTGAGTACCTCTATCTGAAATTATAGAGAGTGGTGCCCCATGCAACCTCAAGACATCGACACATGTAGATCCTACTTAGCTTTTCAGCAGAGTAAGTAGTCTTAACAGTATGAAATGGGGCAGACTTGGTGGGGCCTATCAACAATGACCCATATAGAATCCATTCCCTCGGTGGTCCCTGTAGAACCCGGATACAAAGTCCATGGTTATATTCTCCCACTTCCATTCCGAATCTCCAGAGGTTTAAGAAGACCGAGGGTGGTCTATGGTGTTCGCTTTCACTGTTGGCATGTGGCACACTTCTTCACATATTCCGCGAATGTGTCGCTTCATTCCCGCCACCAAAACCGACGACGTAGATCTCTCAGACATTTTGGTACCACCAGATGAATGGTATACTTCGATCTATGTGCCTCCTTCAAGATACTATTCCGCAAAGAGTGATCAAAAGGTACCCAAATTTCTTCCTCGAATCGATGCTTCCATCTCCTCCGGATTTTTCCCAATCAACATCCTCAAAGATTATTCACATATCCTGGTACCTAGGTCCATCCCTCGAGGTATTCTCGAAAGCATTCACAATCTCTTGAACCAAGGTGTTTTCTGTCACACCGTCATCCGTGCTAAATAACAACATTTCGAGGATCTCCACTTCCATTTCCCCCGTGATTTCAAAACCATAAGAAGCAGCCAGACTCCAAAGAATTGCCACTTCTTCATCATCATCCGAGCACGACATGTTCTCGCTTCCTACTCAATGCATCGGAACTACATTTGCTTTTACCGGATGGTATTGAATGTGAAGGTATAGTCCTCCATGTACTCAACCCATCTCCCTGCCTCATATTCAAATCTTTTCTCATGAGAACAAGTACTTGAGACTCTTGTGATCCGAGAATATCTCAAACTTCTCACCATACACATAATGCCTCCATATCTTTAGAGCATGAATGATCGCCGCTTAACTCCAAGTCATGAGTAGGATAATTCTTCTCATGGGCATTCAATTGTCTAGGACGATACGCCATCACTTGGCCTTCTTGCATTAAGACACATCCTAACCCGGTGTTAGAGGCATCGAAGATAAATCACATAGCTCTTTTCTCGGATCCGAATAGTCAAAACCGGCGCTGTTACCAATCGCCTTTTTAGCTCTTGAAAGCTTTTTCGCATGCCTCCGCCCATTCAAACTTCACATCCTTTCAGGTCAATCTAGTTAAGGACGACGCTATGCTAGAGAATCCTTCTACAAAACGACGGTAATACCCCCGCCAATCCCAAGAAACTCCTCGATTTCCGCCACGACGCCGGTCTCGCCAATTATTCATTTGCTTCTATCTTTGAACGATCAACTTTGATTCCATTCTCCGATACAACATGCCCTAAGAACCTCATTTCATTCAACTGTAACTCACACTTCTTTGAACTTGGCATAAAGTCGATGATCAACTAATGTTTGGAAGACAATCCTCAAGTGTTCCTTGTGTTCAGCCCTAGTCTTGGAATAAATCAAGATGTCATCTATGAATACGATAACAAATTGATCTAAGTATTTCCACATCACTCGGTGCATGAGATCCATAAATGCAGCTGGAGCATTTGTCAATCCAAATGGTAACACCAAAAACTCAAAATGCCCTAGCCGTTAATGCGGAAAGTCGTTTCTTCAGATATCTTCTTCTCGAATTCTCATCTGATGGTAGCCTGTTCTGAGATCTATCTTCGAGAAATACTTGGCACCCCTTAACTGATCAAACAGGTCATTAATCCTAGGCAACGGATATTTGTTCTTGATAGTCACATTATTCAGCTTCCGATAATCCACACATAACCGAAATGACCCATCCTTCTTCTTCACAAATAACACCGGTGTTCCCTAAGGTGATCGACTTTCCCTTATAAACCCCAATCTTTTCAATTCATCTAATTGGGACTTGAGTTCTCTCATTTCGAGAGGAGCCATTCGATAAGGAATCATCGAAATAGGCGACGTTCCCGGCATTAGATCTATTACAAAATCTATCTCACGCCAGTGGAGGCAATCCCGCAATGCATCCGGGAACACCGGGCCAAGAAACTCACTAACTACAGAACAAGCTCGAAGATTCAACTTCGCCCTTGGAGACTAAGACCAGCTAACAATCCAGATCTATCATACTTGAAATCAGACTTGGCCTTCACCACTGAGATACCGTGATTTCTAATCCCTCAAACACAACCTCAGGTCCCAAGACTCTAAAAGCCGCCACTGTTTTGGCAAAACAATCTACATGGGCATGATACTTCCCTAACAAATCCATCCCCACGATGACATCGAAATCTTTTAGGTCCATCACCGTTAGATCGACTATCATCTCCCTATCACCTATCTTTATCACACAATGGTGACAAACTTCAAAGAACATAGTTTTCTTTCCTAGAGGAGTAGATAGAATAAGCTTCCTCCCGTATTAACTACATCCAAACCAAGAATCTCCACCATATTTTTAGCAATGAATGAATGAGTAGCACCCCAGATCAAACAAAACATGCACCTTATGAGTAAACAAACATATCATACCTTCCACCACTTGATCGGTAAAGACCGATATCTGCCCCCATAGCATTATATACCGCGGGTTTCCTCTTGACCGATGCAGGATCCACAACTTCTTCCTCCGCACTAGATAATACACCTTGGCTCGCGGGTCTCGCTCCACCCCTCGAAGTGGACTTGGGACAAAACCGCTTTGATATGCCCACTTCACCAAGAACCATAGCAAACCACACTCTCTCCCCGACCGTGGTACTCGGGTATTACAGATTGCAATCTAGCTCTCACACCGGAGGCCTCAAATTCTGTGACCGGTGCTCGTCCGAGAAGGAGCAGTACCCCCGGTGGCCTCTCGCGGATCCACTCCATCGGTCTCGAACCGGTAGACTCGTCTTTGGGCCTAACCACATTCAAACCCCTCGCGGTAATACTGGTGCCTCCCGTGGTGCCTGCTGAATGACTGGCCTATACACATCCGTTGTGACCTCGAACCACTACCCCGTAAACCCCGCTTCTTTCCCGTGATCCCCGCTTACCCCGAGATGCCGATCGCCTTACCCTTCCAACCTCTTGCCTCTCAGAGCAATAACTGATCATCAACTCTTTCAATTCCTTGAGCTCTTCTCACAGCCCAAAGATAAGTATCGATCCAAGGACCGACATCTTGCTCGCAGATATACGGTTTCAAACCACAATGAATTTCCGAGCCTTAGCTTTTTTCGTGGAAATCATCTCCTTCCCATATCGCGGAAAGAACGGTGAATCTCTTCATATCGTCCCCACGGTCATGTTTCCTTGTTCTAACTTGAGGAATTCCATTCGCTTCTTATCTCTCCAGCCTCGGTGACATACCTCAAAAGGAAGAGTTCCTCAAACTTAGCCCAACTCATAGGAAACGTCTCCACATCCTTAACACCGATCCACCAGTGTTTGGCTTCACCTCTAAGCATGAAGGCACCAAAGTAACCCGCTCGCATCAAGACACATCATGGAGTCCAAAGATACTAGACATGTCTAACAACCAGCCTTCTTGCCTACTTTTAACCTCGAAGACCCCACAAATTCGTGGACGAATCCGATGAAATTTGCCGCCAGAAAACCCCGATTGACTTTGCACCGGTGGCTGAACTCCTCAACCCTCACCGCGGTCGGGGATGCTACCTCCGTGTTACACTGTGTGGAATAACGATGGATGTCGAAGAGTTTGGGGCTCGTTCCGACTAGCCCTCAAACTTTCGATCTCAGCTCTCATCTCATTTTGTGCTTGAGCCATTTGATTCATCATAGAGAGGAGCCTATCCATTCGGTCCTCCCGACCACGATCCGTAGCATCATCACCACTGGTACTTTCGGGATCCATGGTGACTATTCTGCACATACACAAAGAGCCAACTCAGTGTATGATACATTAGAGAGAATTTCTCAAAATTATGCAAGAGCATAGGTAGAGCCCCCTCTATGAATTCACATGCATAGAATGAGCGTGGAGTAGAATTTCAAGAGGATGAGCGCCAGTGTCCTTCGAGGTAAGGCTTGGCAAAGCGCAGTCGCTACCGCACCTCGAAATGAAAATTCACTCCGACCTAATGGTGTCCGATTCGTCAAATTCCTCCGACACGTGTCCACACTCTCGACATTGCTAAACTAGTATTAACGCTTAACGTACTAACTAACGGGGGTATGTATCTAGGGTTTATCGGGTTCCGATGAAACTTTAGAAACGCGTCGCGACCGAGTCCCCCACTACAGCTCCCAGACGGATCTAATAGTGGACGCTCTGATACCACGTTTTCTGTCACGCCCCGAGACCCAACACACATCCCGAGGACGTGGAATGAATCTCGAGGCAGACACCTATCCCGATTCTACCGAAATTTCGGCAGAGTTTCCTTTGTTTGATCGACGTTCGTAAACCCTAAAAACCTGTCATAACCTGTCATAAACCCTGGACATCTTATAATTCCCTTCCAACAACCATACATACATCCAACAACCATATATACTACACTTAACTCTAACTACTACAGGGATATGACGATATAACTACAAAACAAGGAGAACCGTTGCCAAATACGATTATTACATCAAAATGACCTAGCTCTCTATATATACAACAAAAGAAACTAGTCTCTTTCTATACAACCAAAGGAAAAGAGCTAGGCTCATTATATACAGCAAAAGAATAACCTAGGTCATCTCTATACAGTCCAAATATAACCTTGACTCTGCCTCTCGTCAAGCATAAGGGAATCCTCCCAAATCACCATAACCCGCCATCACTAGTGGTTGTGGAAACCCTCCTCCCAAGAATCGCTCGTCCGAAATGTTAAGTAGGATGAGCAAACAACTATGCCCAAGAGAAACGACATAGCCAATAAATAGACTACTTATAGAAAACATTTAAAACATGGGGGTTCTATAATAGTATTCAAATATTGTGATTATGTATATATACATCACTAACTAGCGTAAATCATCTCGACATGCTTCATTGATATTCAAAATAGAGTTTTCACAATCATCATACAACTATTGTGGGTCGTGATCCTATTAGAATGGTGAGGGTAACGACCGGTACGATCCAACCACAGCAATCTCGGTTCAAGATTTCCAGTGTGAACCATGCACCGTTGTTTTCCCGATTTTACCGGGCAGGAGATGAAATGCCGTTGTTGTGTTCAGACACACAAAATCCCCAAAGCTTTTAGGGCTCGGGTGGGCCTCGCGGACCACCTAACCCCCATAATGGCTGCCACCTAACTACGGTGGTCAACCGCTCGACGACCGCAGATCGCCAGATCCCGACACATCCAGAGTGGACTAAACTCACTCCTCCCGCCTAAACCTCATCGAGGTAACATGTAACCCCACTCAAGCTAATCACCATACAAAGGATGGACTACAAGCATGGTTATCTAGAAAAGTAGAAAAGGAATTTCGGACTACATCCAGTTGATGCATCCCTTTAAAGGTGGCCCACCACCTCGAAAAGGTGTACACCACATTGAATCCTAGAGCTTAACCGCCTCTCGAAATGCGACAACAGTTCCTTCTTTATAGAATTCACGGTTCCTTTTCTAAATCCCCTCGTGATAAACATAGTAATATCTATATATATATATACTCAGATACCGATTGTTTTCAAATACTCTAGTTACATATCTAGTTTTTCTTTTAAAACTGTTGATTATATAGGTGTGAGTTCCCTCGATTTTCGAAATCGAGTAGAACAACCTATGACTCCCTAAACGGACCGGTCATAGTAAATAACAACCGATGATTCCCAAACGCTAATCATCGTGAAATAACACAACCATTAGGAAAAATCAAGAACCTCGCGACCTAATTCCAAACAACCGGAAATCCTTCCCCCAAGATTACAAAATCCATCTCGCTCTCCCCATCGAGACAAGAGACGCGAACCTTTCCCCAAAACCAGTTTTTCACTTTTAACAAAGAAAACAATCCCTCGCTACCTCGATTTTTGTGAAACCCATTTTCACGAAAAGCTATCTATATATATAGTTTATAGCGAGAAAATACAATGCAAAACATGAATATCCTATATACATGCATGGTTGATACACAACTATCTATTTCCTAGTTAAACAATTCAAATCATGCATGAAAATAAAGCGGGTAGCTATATATTGGTATGTAGGTTCCTACCTTAGCAAGCTCCGCTTCTCCTCAAGCCCACTTAATGTAATCAAGCTCGCTTTAATGAATCCCCTCAGATTTATTCCTACACATCATATATATATATCGCCGACCATTAGAAGTTATCGAACTAACGAGAATTTTATATAACGTAAGTCGAGAAGAATCTCGACACTAAGAATTTGGTTTCGGTAACTTTTATCTAACTACCGGCATCAGAGAGCTAGTGCCATTTCTCGCATCAATTACTCGGACGGTCTCTACGGGCTATTTCGAGCCATGGCAGGCCCACACATCGACGCCAATCCTATCACATCTCAATTCAAATTCCAAATTTTAACTACAACCAACTCGACACCTCTCAATCAACATTAATTCTATTAATAAAATCGGTGGGTGTTCCTTATCCCTCGGTCATTACTCAATCAACTCTTATACAGTTATAAATCGACATAAATTCATTGAAATTGTAATGAATAACCAAATTCTTACCCAGTCAAGAATAAAAATCGCTCCTAGCTTGTCGCTTCCACCAAAAATCGCAGCTCTCCTTCTCCAAACCGAAGCACTCACGACATTAACCAACCAATTCCCATTATTATTATCATTTTTCTTTCCAATACCACTAATGAACTCGAAATCGAAGTTTATACTATCGATTTGTGTTTAAATTCACTAACCTTTCGCTGAAAAACCCGACGACTCCAAGAATTTTCGGCTCCACCATCGTTTCCCTCCACTTTAACTCCTCCAAACTGCCACTGCTGACCTTCAACACCCCCAACACAATCAAATTCAGCATTACAATCTCAAGAAATCGAAATTAAAGCTAACTATTTATTTGAAACGAATTCAAACTCACCTCTCGCGAAATACGCCGCCAATTCCAAACGTTTTTGAATCCCCACACTTGCTTTGGGTGTTGTTAGGGATTAGTTGTTCGAATTCTTGGGTTGAATCGGTTGGAGAGGAATTACCCCAACTGCCGCCAGCGATTTGGCTTCGAGATGCTCAATTTTTAAGAGATTTCGAATTCTCTCATTTGGGTTTAGTGTCTATAGGTTTGGGTGTGAAGAATTTATGGTTGGATCGATGTGAATGGAGAGGATTTTGGTTTCTCTCTCCTAGGTTTTTGTTACTGTCGAATTGGGGAAGAAGAGGTTGGTTTCGCGATTTTGGGTTTGCTGATTTTCGATTTTTCGGTTTCGCGATTTCGTGGGTTCAATTTGGGCCGATATATTTGGGCCCAAGCCCAATATATCCGAATTAGCCTTAACGCCCTACTTAGACTCCTAACCACTAACGAAATTGACGTCGCGTCGTAATTATTTTTCGGCCCATCCCGCTAAATTTAGTCTTCTATATTCTATCTCACCGCAGGCTATATACAATAACCCACCGTGTAAGCCGTTAACTCGCAAATTTCGACGCTAAAACCGCTTAACCGCATTTTGTCAAATTTTCGCTTATGGTCGCTACCTAACGCGGACTTATGAGTCGGAGTCAAGTTTCGGTAAGTTACGTACCTTTGAAATATAAACCCGACGACCAAATTATATAACAACCCTGGATTTGATATGAAATTTACAAAAATACCCTTAATAATAATTCAGGACTTTACACACAGTTCCAGGGTGAAAAGTTGGATCAGAAAGTGCTTCCTCCTTGGTCCTGTAACACTTGCTTATATGAAAAACTCGCTGTGCAAGTTTGGCAATCATTGTGAATCGCAGAGGTATCCTGTGACAATGCCGAGGTAGCCGTAGCACGAAGCCTCATGATTGAATTAACTGAAAGGCATGCAGAAAACTCATCACGGTATACAATGCTGGCAAAAAAATCATGAGGTCAGTATATCAAGTGTTTTGAATAAAAAGATAAACAAGTGAGCATCATAACATGTTGGTAGAATATCATGGATGAAAGTGAACTGGCCAATCTTAAAATGAAGACATGGATACACATATAACACATTTTTCCTATTTATTATTAGATCTTATGGTTGCTTATCCTTTTTTCTATTTTTATAGGCCATGTCACATCCGCTGTGAACTGGCTTCAACATGACAAGTATGACGGTATAAGGTTGAAGCATCTTAAGGTGACACTATTCTTCTATCATCTCTATATAAAAATCATATGTTGTTTGCATTAATATATACTAGCATCAGGTTTAGGGTTTTGTTGACTCCGATTGGACCATTTTCATGGGCTCTCGCAGGTAGTGTCCTCAGTTGAATGGCATTATAGAGGAGACTACTTTAGTACAGTTGTGTCGACTGATATCATTTGCGATTTGATTCATTATACAGTAGTGCCCTCTGTTTTTTTTTTTTTTTTTTTTTTTTTTTGGTTCATTTATTTTATTTTGGTCATTACTTTGTTTAGTATTATGTACCCTATTTTCTAAAAATTTGTTAACTTCTGTCATCCGCGATTTGTTCTTTAAGTGATTTTGATCCCACCAATAATTTATGAGATGAATGACATTATAGAGGAGACTACTTCAGTGCAGTGGTACTGACTGATATCCTTTGTGATATGATGCTACAGTAGTGTCCTCTTTTTTTTCATCCGTTTATTTAGATCGTGACTTTGTTTGGTAGTATGTACCCTATTTTCTAAAAGTTTGCTAACTTTTGTCATATGCGATTTATTCTTTAAGTGATTTTCCAAGTATTTAGTAACGAAGTCTCGGCTAAGGCAATTATATAAGTAATTTCCTGAATTGGTTTGATTAAACTATAGTTTTCTTGGTTCGTTTTTCTTTTGTGTGTTTTCTCAATTTGTACTATTTTGCATTCTACACTTCCATCTATACTTTATAATTTTTCATCATTTGGTACCTGAAAAGGTCTCATGATAGGTCATTAAGCAATGTATCACTTCAATAGATTCACATCACAATATTTGAAGCTATATATTGTTTCATCCCCTTCTTCATACATCCCATACTCTCCGGTATCACCAAAATACATGGTTTCTGGATATTAAGCATTGCATAAAGTACTCTTTTACCAAAGCATTCTCATCACCCAAATTCTTCTTCTAACCTCGATATATAGGGTTCACATCTTTGACTTATTCAAACATCATACCATTGACTTGGTTTTGTTTTTTAGTCATTCAAAACTGAAATTGTCTCTGAAAATGAATAGATTGAGAGGCAATTAGTTTGATTTTGATTCTTAAGATTTGAATTGTTAACTGTGGATATTTGTTGGCTCCTCCTTTTGATATTCCATGGTTTGTATGAATATCAAATTTGGCTATTAATGAACTGATAGTTTTGCAAGTGACATGGTTGCTATTTTTGTTTTTCAAAGTTTCTGAGGTCGGTGTTTGTATGACACGTTCAAAGAACAAAAGATATCATGTGTTTTTCATGTAACAGGTTGTGTGCAATCTTTGTCTACTTTTTTCTTTATCGGATTGGATATTAAATTTGATCTATTTGAAATAATTACTAATTGTGTTTGCTTTTATGTAGATTTTCAGTGATGTTCCATGCTGGTACATTGCTTTCAATAGGATGGTTAGACTTTAAAATCAAGAATTTAGCACGACTGACGCACAACAAAGCAAAGCTATAGAAAACATTATTCAAGTACTTCCTATCGCCCATTTCTTCTTATATATATTCTAGCTTTGTGATTTATTATATGTTTGTTTGTTATGAACCGGTGACATGAACACAAATCTCATTTAAAAAAACTTCAGTTCTGAATCTTCAACATTGATACCCTGTCTCCAAGTGTATTTTAATGTGTGAGCGTATACTGTTTCTCATATATAGTTCCTGTTTGGAATCCTGTCAGAGTTGGATTAGCATGAGTTTTCCATCTCCAGCCAGCGATTGTAGGAGAGCAAATGAGTTTTACTCATGGGTTTATAAGCACTGACTTGGTTTGAAACCGTTTGATTCTAGAGCTCAGGTAATTGATCAAGACTTTGTTGTTTGTTATCTTTATTTTAGTTTTACCAAAGTTATTATGACCTTGGGAACCATTCACAGTTTGTCATTTTCTTTTATATGTTGATGTCTACTTTCGTTGGATTTCTATGTCAGCAGGCTAGATTTCTTTTTTGTAATCACCAGTTTAACTTTTACTGTTCACTTTAAGCAAAAATAAATTTCCACACACCAAATTGTTGAGTAGCCTTCTGTATATGGTTTTTTGAGAATTTATGTTGGTAATCACGAGCTGTTTGATTAAATGCTTATTTGATGTTTATGGTTGTTCTACTTTAATATTTTTTGTCTTATAATCATTGTATTAGGTTTACATTTTGAGGATATTACCATGGATTAAATGAAGGGAATACAATAGTACTGTGTGAATAATTGGTCTTTCTAAACCAATTATATTTTTATTCATGGTGATCCAATTGGCTCAGATCCCAAGTTTAATTGACAAAGGTAAAGAGAAAACCAAGGCAGAGAGTGAGGCAAGTGATTCAGGTCCTGTCGTGACAGAAGTTGACATATAGCATATTGTGTCTTCAGGGATTGGAATCCTAGTTGACAAAGTATCAAGTGATGAGTCTGATAAACTCCTCAAGATGGAAGACAAACTCCACCAAAGAATCATTGGTCAGGATGAAGCTGTCAAAGCTATTAGCCGTGCCATCCGCCGAGCCCGTGTTGTATATGATATCAACGGTAATGCCTGTAACCTTTTATTGATAATATGCTCATTTACATGGCTTTCAAGGAGGCATTTACTACATTTCAATAAGAATTCATTTCTTTCCCATTTTCAATTAATACCTATTACTTTGGTTCTGAGGAAGCCATGATCCGGCTTGATATGAGTGAGTTTATGGAGAGGCATACTGTGTCCAAGGTGATTGGTTCACCACCTGGTTATGTCGGCTACACTGAGGGTGGTCAATGATAAGAGCCCAAAACTGTAGTTTTAACCCCTTAATAATCATACTTTTAGACCAATTATGTGAATAATAAGTAAGAGTTAATACTGATTATGTGTTTTTATGCATTTCAGGCTTCAAAGTCCATTATGTGCAGAAATGTGCCACTTTAGCGAGATAAAAGAGCAATGGTTGGTTGCTAAGGAGCTCTGTGATTAAAGGCCAAGATTCAAGAAGACAAAGCCTTTCTAAAGCCCGGTCAAAGCTAAAAAGTCAAAGTCAACGCGGGCGTAAAACAACACACAAAGTCAGGAGAACTTCGGAAGACCATATCATTGGACTCAGACCTCGGAATTGGGCCTACCTTATGTCAAAACGACCGGATCGGAAAGAGCTTTCCAATGGTCCAAGCCTTGACCCAATCAGAGGAGCAGAAGTGGATGAAACATCTGTCAAAGCCAACTGCAGCTGAAGAGCCTATTTTGGACTAAAGAAATTGGGTTTTGGGCCTGATTCTCTGGCCCAAAATATGGCTCCAAGCCCATGCATGATTTTTGGATATGAAAGTATAAAAACAAAAGCTTAGCTCTTGTTAAAGGTAGATAGTTAGACCTAGATTAGAATTAGATTAGTTAGCCTCCATTAATGAGTTTTAGAACTTAGTTTTAGAATTTCATTTCTTGTTTTAGATTAATTTCTTGAATCATTGAATATCATTCATTAGATAAATAAAATAGTTATTATTCTTGTCATTTCGATTTTTGTTATTTCAATCTATTAGATCTAGTTTTAATTATTGTTGGTTACCATTTCTTAGTTGTTAATTAGATTTTAATTATTGTTTAATTTAGATTAGTAAATTTCGAATCTTGATATTATGTTTAGTTTAGATTCATATGGAAATGATTGTGGAATGATTCTCGGCTAAACCTCCATTAGAGGGGGTTGAGAAGCCTTGATGAAAGCTTGATTCCAATTATCGTAGAGTCGTTGTAATTCCTATTCCACTCTAGAAACGATTAATTCGCCATGAGAATGGGTTTAATCGTTCACATGCTAGTTATGAATTGGTAGAAATGTCATGTGTAATTAGGGATTAGGAAGAACCAATTGTTCTGCGTAGCAATTCAATTCGGATTACGATGATTCGTCGTTAGTGAGTTAAGTTGAGTTAAGGTGGAATCAATTCCCCATAATTCCTTATTATAGAATCAACGTAGTATTTCCGTAGTGAATCAATTATAGTTTGTATCTTGTGGGTAGTTGCATCGTAGTATAATTCCCCCTCATAAAACTCTCATTAGACTTAAGACCGATTAGTTAACTAGAAAACATCACATGCTAAAGAACTAGGAGTGGAATGAACTTGTTACTCCACTATATCTGTTCAATAGAAAGAGAGTAGAAACCTTGATAAATATACTCGTAGGAAGTTTTAGTTTACTTACGTTTTGAGTTTCATCGTTCATTTCGTAGGTAAACTATCATTTTTTATGTTTATCAAATGGCGCCGCTGCCATCTTAGTTTAACTTTAGCATTGTTTTCATAGTATAATTAGTCATTTTTAAGTCCCATTAAACCCACCCACCCTTGTTTGATTCATACTGTGGTTGTCCGTTCCAAAGATTGAAAAGTTCTAAAAAAATTACACGGAGCGACGGCGCTTCAAAGCGAAGCACCGCTTCAAACGCCTGGAACCTTGAGCACGACCCGCCCTAAAACACTGTAACTTGAAGTTACACGGAGCGCGACCACGCCTTCAAAGCGAAGCACGCAGCCCCTTGCTTGAAATTTGCGAATTTCCACAGGTTTGTTTGAACCCGATTTTTCAAGTTTTTCAGTGTTTTAACTTGTTATATACACTGAACACGCGTAAACAAGACGCTATTCATAAGCGAAGCAAGGACGCAATCAGGTATTCCTTTCTTCCACACCTCGCATCTCCAGTTAGAGGTTTCTACTAATATATCAGAATTGTTTGGAGTGTTGCATGTTTAGTTAAGTTCGACTTAGTCTTGCATGAGATTAAGGTCTGGTCGAAGAAAAACAACTAACGTAATTACACGGCAACGTCAACAAACAAGTCTATCTAATTTCCCACCCACTACACCTCTAGCTACTATTTCACACACACCACCTGATATTATGGCTGAAGAAAGAGAGACTCCTCTCTCGACTTTTATAAAGCCTTGGCGATAGCCCTAAATCTTGCATCGTTCTAGCAGACCCCGGTGGGGATTTCGATCCCCCAAATATATTTAATTTGTTACCCGTTTTTCATGGTTTAGATCATGAAAAACCTTATCAGCACATGCGTAGGATTGAACAAGTCCTTACAACATTCCACCATCCTACGGTTGGTGCGGAACAAATTAAATTGAGGGTATTCCCTTTCACCTTAGGCGATAAAGGCGTCTTGGTTAGCGCCTAAAGCGCTAATTCTCGTGGACTCGTGGGCCAAACTTGTTCATTTGTTTATGGAACATTTTACCCACCCTAAAAGGCGGATGAAATGCTTTCCAAGATTCACTTCTTTCGGCCGTAATCCTCATGAATCATTTTGAGGCTTGGAATCGTTTCACCGATCTCCTTATAGAGTGTCCACCATCATCACCTAGCAAAAGACACGTTAGTTCGTGTCTTTTTCAAAGGACTTCTACACCACCATAAAGAAGTCCTAGACATAATGAATGGGGTAGTTTCCTAAGTAAAGGAGTCCCAGAGGCATATAAATTTTGGAAGATCGGACTAAAGCGTAATAATAATGGGGGTAGTGACGATTACTCGCCCGCTAGTAGTTCTTCAACCAGTGTTAAGGCTACCAATATGTTTGAGGTTAAATCAGATCCCCGAGCTTAAAACTCGATCTAATGAATCCCTCACAAAAAGGTAGAGGCCATTTCTGTACAACAAAAGCCTATCCCCGTCATGAATGTAAATTCAAATCCATGTAGTTTTTGTTGAGTCCCGAAAGCATCCCGACTCCCAATCGGTCATATAGCCTATGAACATTCTTGTTCCATTAATAGTGAACCTAACGCCCGCGGAGACAAAATCCCAACTTCGGTTGGAGAAATAACCAACAAGTCACACCTCTGTGGTACAATAATCAATATGTTAGGCCAACGCATAGTTATAACCAAGCTCCACCACAACAAGGACAGGATCAGGGTAATTATAATAATTATAACAACCAAGCGTAACCTCGACAAGGTCAAGCACAAGGTCAATGTAGTTATAATAATTATAATACTAATAGAGGCGTATCGTTCAGTAAATAATAACTATCACAATCCGCCCATAAATAATCAACGCGAGATAGTTCCAGTCACACCACCCGTGACTACTACACCCACACAACCGGATCGTCTTGACACCTTCATAAAAGTGAGCCAACAACTTTTCCAAACCATGGCTCAATCTAACCAACACATTCTACAATCCGTTAATAATTTAAACCAACAAGTTAGCCCAAGAGAAAGCCCAACCAAAAAGTGTTTCGACTGGCGATACCCAACCCTAGAATAGCAAACACGGCTTTTTGAGGTAAGCGGTAATACTAGTAATGCGGAAACTACAACCGTAGGTGAAGCTAAATGCCATCACCACTCCGCTCGGAAGAGTGGTTGATAACAAAGTAACTATGCCTATAGTTACCCCATCAAGATACTCCCTACACCGGATATCGAACTAGATACGAAATAGAAACCGAAGAACCTACCACCGTAGAGGTACCGTTTAAACCACAACCTAAGAAACAAAAAGCCAAGGTTACACATCAAGTCGAGCCATACGCTAAATATAGAGCGAACCACCGTTTCCTCGAGAAATTAGCCATGCTAACCGGGGATACTAACTTTGAGGAGATTAGGAACGTTTTCAAAATCTAACGATAAACCTTCCTTTTCTCGGAAGCTATAAAAAGCTACCTAACCACGCTTAAGTTTCTTAAGGAGTTGTGCACTACTAGGCGTAAGACCAACATACCTAAAGACGCCTTTTCTAACTGAGCGGTCCCAACTTTATCGAAAATAATGGAATTGTTAAGTACAAGGACCCCCGGTCGCCCCATCGCATAATGCACCTTAGGAGATTCTCACACGACGACCAAGGCTTACTAGACACGGGGGGCTAGTGTTAACTTACTCCCGTTTTATTTGTATAAACAAATAGGTCTAGAGGAGATGCAACCTACTAAAATGACATTGCAATTAGCCGACGGTCTATTAAGTATCCTAAGGGTGTGGTTGAAAACGTCTTTGGTTAAAGTCCAAATTTTTACTACCCAAACCGACTTTGTTATCCTCGACCACGAAGTCACTAACGACTCTGTACCTATCATTTTAGGTCCTTCTTGGGCACGCCAATGCGCTCATAAACCGCGATGGTTCGATGTCCTTGTCCTTTGGCCGTCTTTTCATTGAGGTAAATGTTTTCAAAACGAGGACACGATCCGATTCATCTACAAATGGAGAGGTTAGCATGATCGAGAGCTTAGCTCAAGATTACTTTTAAAACATGTTTCGGAGAAACAGATTAACAAATTCCTTTCCTTCGGAAATTCCAACTTTAATAATGACTCCCTGGTAGTAGACGAAATCGAAGAAGAATTCCTGCAACTCTTTTGCACCGCTTCTTTACCATTTCGCGAGTCCCCCCTTGCCAACAACCATTCATCCCTTGATGCTATGACGGAAGATGAATTTTTCAATCTATCCGGTAATCCTTTTGACCCACCTATTGAGGAATGTCTTGCATATATCAAGATTTCTGATGATATGGACTTGAAAGCTCTAGCTGAGAATTATTCACCTTCCATCACCAATATTCCCCACCCTCCACCTTTTCAAAGGAACCTCGAGTTTGCACTTTCGATCATTTAGTTTCTCCGTGCTTCATGATTTTTAAATCCACCTAGTAAACAAATACTTCCCAAGGATAAACCACTTGACACCTTCATTTTCAGACTTGAGACAGTCCCTAACTACACCATGAATGAGTTTTGTGCTAAACCCACATCCTCATTTTTTCCATGTTTTCCCTCTAAAACTTATCCCAATCCACCATATCTTCTACAACCATTCACTTTTCCACACTTATTCACTAGGACACCCTCTCGTTCAAAGATGAAACATAAGGTGCATGCTCGGTTATGTTATAGGTCTATCCGACTTCGCTTTCATTCCACTAGGCTGCGTCGTAGGAAATCTTGGTGCTTGATTGTGTTTGGATATGTTTTCTGTGATATTTATTTATGGAACGATCCACAACTATTTCGGTTGTTGATATATGATAAACTGCATATTCATACATATGTTTAGATAAAGTCTCGAGTATCTGACTATAAACGACTCAATTTTTGTGTTTGGTGCATTTTCTTTCATTTCCATATATTGGTGAATGCACCATTCAGGTAACCGGGCCCTCCCTATGGAGTGTGTGGTTGTAAGTACCGGATCCTAAGTCCACGTTTCACATAATTCACGTTTTCCACTCTTGCATGTTTTCTTGGTTTTTGAGTCATGTTTCTCTATGGTGTGAATTATGTCTTTACTGCTTATTATTTTCCTTTATATTAAACCTAATTCATAAAAAGTAAAAAAGTTTAAAGCTATAAAAATAGTAATCTAGCAAGTCTCGGGAATCTGACTTTAAAAGACCCACGTTTTAAAACAAATTTTTACAAACCTGTTTTCAAAATTTTGTTTGGGGGTGGGGTGTTGGTTTTTACATTCTTGATCACTCTTACCCCCACCTCGCTCCCTTGAAGTAGATTTCTTCTTGTTTGTTGTTTTGATGTTGTTTTTTATTATATTTAGTAGATAGGATGTTACGTTGTTAAATTCCGTAGTTAATTTTGACTTTTGTAGTGAAATGTTGTTTGAATGACAATATTAATATAATGTGGTTATTTTCATTGTGCGTGGTTGTTTAATGTTGATCCCACTTTCCCAAATTGTTTGGGGGTGGTATTATGTAGTCCAAAGATGATTTTTTATATGACCTCCTTTTTTTAGAAGTTATTTCGGAGTCAGGGTGAGAATATTGCCGAATAGGCATATCTATGAATAAATATCATGGTAGGATGAAATCTCGATAAAATAGGTAGGTTCTATCCTAAATTCA
The DNA here is from genome assembly GCF_015680905.1 of Coptis chinensis. Classification (NCBI taxonomy): domain Eukaryota; kingdom Viridiplantae; phylum Streptophyta; class Magnoliopsida; order Ranunculales; family Ranunculaceae; genus Coptis; species Coptis chinensis. The sequence continues at coordinate 16,113,343 of NC_141456.1, read as the reverse complement.
ACCTAAAAGATATTAGGGTTGTTTTAGAATCAAGAATATGAGTTGTTTTAGTTTTGGTTCGAAATTTTAGTATTTCGAAAATTGCGGAAAAGCTTTTTGGCAACTTCGATTCGTTTTAGCAACTTAAAACCTATATAAACTTCATTCATTCTACACTCACAACCCACACTATACCTAACTTCCATCACTCACCTTTCACTCCCACGTTTCCCGTTGTTCGTCTCAATTTTCAACCATCGCCACCTCGAATGACCGACACCCAAGTAGAGCGCGCTTTCTACACATTTTTCTGAATTTAGCATCGCGCCACTGTGCCCAAGTTGAAGCGCCAAGGCCAAAAACACTGTAAGTCAAAAAAAAAAACCCCGAAGCACGCACTACGACTTTGATAGACCGGGGAAATTTCCGTTTTCGCGGGTTGTTCCTGTGTCATTTGCAATTTGTTCCAGGGCGTAGTTTTGAGATGACATCTCCTACAATAATACCCGGGAACAATCTTTCAAGATTTGTTCCAAAGCACTACTTATGGTGCTTGGTCTCATGAGGTGATCACACACATAGGTTGGGAACCGCTTATGGTTCTTGCTAGCATTTGTTCTTGGACTTGCCATGCATTTGAAATACAAGACCCATGGTGCTATTGGGTAGATAATATGCATGTCCGGGAGATAAGGTAAGTTTTAACTCCATTTAGTGTCCGCTTATGTCCCAAGCAATTTAATTTTGTTAACCCCATAATGGGTGGAACTCTTATAGAAGTAAGCGTCGGTTTTATATTAGTATGTTTTAACCGACAACCCACACTACACCTAACTTCCATCACTCACCTTTCACTCCCACGTTTCCGTTGTTGATCTCAATTTTCAACCATCGCCACCTCGACCGACCGACCGACCCCAAGTAGAAGCACTGCGCCATACACATTTTTTCTGAATTTAGCACCGCGCCCAAGTTAGTCTAAGTTGGAGCGCCGGCCAAAACACCGTAAGTCAAAAAAAAAAAAAGCGCGCGCCGACTTGATAGACCGGGGAAATTTCAGTTTTCAGCGGGTTGTTCCTGTGTCATTTGCAGGTGCTTCAGGCGTAGTTTGAGATGACATCTCCTACAATAATACGGAACAATCTTTGAAGATTTGTTCCAAAGCACTACTTATGGTGCTTGGTCTCGCGAGGTGATCACACACATAGGTTGGGAACCGCTTATGGTTCTTGCTAGCATTTGTTCTTGGACTTGCCATGCCCGCTGAAATACAAGACCCATGGTGCTATTGGGTAGATAATATGCATGTCCGGGGAGATAAGGTAGTTTTTAACTCCATTTAGTGTCTGCTTATGTCCCAAGCAATTTAATTTTGTTAACCCCATAATGGGTGGAACTCTTATAGAGTTCGTCGGTTTTATATTAGTATGTTTTAACCGACAACCCACACTACACCTAACTTCCATCACTTTCACCTTTCACTCCCACGTTTCCGTTGTTCGCCCCAATTTTCAACCATCCGACACCGGAGCGACCGACACCCAAGTAGAGCGCACTTTTCTGAATTTTTTTCTGAATTTAGTAATCAGTACCTGCGTCGTTGAAGCGTAAGCCAAAACAACTGTAAGTCAAAAAACCCCCGAAGGCGCACCTGCGCCGACTTCGATAGACCAGGAAATTTCCAGTTTTCTCGCGGGTTGTTCCTGTGTCATTTGCTTTTGTTCCGGGCGTAGTTTCGAGATGACATCTCCTACAATAATACCGGAACAATCTTTGAAGATTTGTTCCAAAGCACTACTTATGGTGCTTGGTCTCAGCGAGGTGATCACACACATAGGTTGGGAACCGCTTTTATGGTTCTTGCTAGCATTTGTTCTTGGACTTGCCATGCCCATTTGAAATACAAGACCCATGGTGCTATTGGGTAGATAATATGCATGTCCGGGAGATAAGGTAAGTTTTAACTCCATTTAGTGTCCGCTATGTCCCAAGCAATTTAATTTTGTTAACCCCATAATGGGTGGAACTCTTATAGAGTCAAATTCGGTTTTATATTAGTATGTTTTAACCGACAACCCACATTACACCTAACTTCCATCACTCACCTTTCACTCCCACGTTTCCGTTGTTCGTCTCAATTTTCAACCATCGACACCTCGAGCGCGACCGACACCCAAGTAGAGCGCACTGCTCTACACATTTTTCTGAATTTAGCTTTTAAAGACACCTGTGCCTAAGTTGAGCGCCGCCAAAACACCGTAAGTCAAAAAAAAAAACCCCGAAGCACCTCGCTACCGACTTGATAGACGGAAATTTCAGTTTGGCGGGTTGTTCCCGTGTCATTTGGTATTTATTCGGGCGTAGTTTCGAGATGACATCTCCTACAATAATACCGGAACAATCTTTCGAAGATTTGTTCCAAAGCACTACTTATGGTGCTTGGTCTCGCGAGGTGATCACACACATAGGTTGGGAACCGCTTATGGTTCTTGCTAGCATTTGTTCTTGGACTTGCCATGCCCATCTGAAATACAAGACCCATGGTGCTATTGGGTAGATAATATGCATGTCCGGGAGATAAGGTAAGTTTTTAACTCCATTTAGTGTCTGCTTATGTCCCAAGCAATTTAATTTTGTTAACCCCATAATGGGTGGAACTCTTATAGAGTTGCGTCAGTTTTTATATTAGTATGTTTTAACTGACAACCCACACTACACCTAACTTCCATCACTCACCTTTCACTCCCACGTTTCCGCGTTGTTTCGTCTCAATTTTCAACCATCAAACACTCGGAAATAACCGATTACCCAAGTAGAGCGCACTCGCTACACATTTTTTCTGAATTTAGCATCAAGGCGCTGCCCAAGTTGAAGCGCCACCGCTAAAAACACCGTAGTCAAAAAAAACCCCCGAAGCACTACCGACTTCGGTAGACCAGGAAATTTCCGGTTTTCGCGGGTTGTTCCCAGGTCATTTGCAGCTGTTCCAGAGCGTAGTTTCGAGATGACATCTCCTACAATAATACCGGAACAATCTTTCGAAGATTTGTTCCAAAGCACTACTTATGGTGCTTGGTCTCGCGAGGTGATCACACACATAGGTTGGGAACCGCTTATGGTTCTTGCTAGCATTTGTTCTTGGACTTGCCATGCCCGCTGAAATACAAGACCCATGGTGCTATTGGGTAGATAATATGCATGTCCGGGAGATAAGGTAAGTTTTTAACTCCATTTAGTGTCTGCTTATGTCCCAAGCAATTTAATTTTGTTAACCCCATAATGGGTGGAACTCTTATAGAGTTGCGTCAGTTTTTATATTAGTATGTTTTAACTGACAACCCACACTACACCTAACTTCCATCACTCACCTTTCACTCCCACGTTTCCCGTTGTTCGTCTCAATTTTCAACCATCAGCACCTCGGAGCGCACCGACATTCAAGTAGAGCGCACTGCGCCTCTACATTTTTTTGAATAAACTTAGCAAGCGCGCACATTGCCCTAAGTTTAAGTCGAAAGCGCTACCGCCAAAACACCGTAAGTCAAAAAAACCCCCGGATGGCGGCCCGACTTCGATGTAGACCGGGAAATTTCCAGTTTTAGCGGGTTGTTCCTGTGTCATTTCGGTAAATTCCAGGCGTAGTTTCGAGATGACATCTCCTGATAATAATACGGAACAATCTTTTCGAAGATTTGTTCCAAAGCACTACTTATGGTGCTTGGTCTCGAGGTGATCACACACATAGGTTGGGAACCGCTTATGGTTCTTGCTAGCATTTGTTCTTGGACTTGCCATGCCCATTTGAAATACAAGACCCATGGTGCTATTGGGTAGATAATATGCATGTCCGGAGATAAGGTAAGTTTTAACTCCATTTAGTGTCCGCTTATGTCCCAAAGCAATTTAATTTTGTTAACCCCATAATGGGTGGAACTCTTATAGAGTTAGCGGCCGCTTTTATATTAGTATGTTTTAACCGACAACCCACACTACACCTAACTTCCCATCACTCACCTTTCACCCCCACGTTTCCGTTGTTCGTCCCCAATTTTCAACCATCAAAGACCTCCGGAAATAAGACACCCCAAGTAGAGCGCGACTGCGCCTCTACACATTTTTTCTGAATTTATTAATCGCGGCGCACTGTAATTGAAGTTAGTGGCGCCTCGGCAAAAAACACCGTAAAAAAAAAACCCCCGAAGGCTCGCTGCGACTTCGGTAGACCGGAAATTTCCGTTTTCTGCGGGTTGTTCCTGTGTCATTTGCGGTGTTCCAGAGGCGTAGTTTCGAGATGACATCTCCTACAATAATACCGAACAATCTTTGAAGATTTGTTCCAAAGCACTACTTATGGTGCTTGGTCTCGCCGAGGTGATCACACACATAGGTTGGGAACCGCTTATGGTTCTTGCTAGCATTTGTTCTTGGACTTGCCATGCCCATTTGAAATACAAGACCCATGGTGCTATTGGGTAGATAATATGCATGTCCGGAGATAAGGTAAGTTTTTAACTCCATTTAGTGTCCGCTTATGTCCCAAGCAATTTAATTTTGTTAACCCCATAATGGGTGGAACTCTTATAGAGTTGCGTCAGTTTTTATATTAGTATGTTTTAACTGACAACCCACACTACACCTAACTTCCATCACTCACCTTTCACTCCCACGTTTCCCGTTGTTCGCCTCAATTTTCAACCATCGACACCTGAGAAGACCGACACCCAAGTAGAAGCGACTGCTCTACACATTTTTCTGAATTTAGCAGCCGCTGGCGCTTTAAATTAAGTTGGCCGCGCCAAAACACTGTAAGTCAAAAAAAACCCCCGAAAAAAACCCGCGCCTCGACTTGATAGACCAGAAATTTCCGGTTTTCTTCGCGGGTTGTTCCTGTGTCATTTGGTATTGCTCCAGGGCGTGAAGTTTCGAGATGACATCTCCTACAATAATACCGAACAATCTTTCAAGATTTGTTCAAAGCACTACTTATGGTGCTTGGTCTCGCGAGGTGATCACACACATAGGTTGGGAACCGCTTTTATGGTTCTTGCTAGCATTTGTTCTTGGACTTGCCAAATTTGAAATACAAGACCCATGGTGCTATTGGGTAGATAATATGCATGTCCGGGAGATAAGGTAAGTTTTTAACTCCATTTAGTGTCTGCTTATGTCCCAAGCAATTTAATTTTGTTAACCCCATAATGGGTGGAACTCTTATAGAGTTGCGTCAGTTTTTATATTAGTATGTTTTAACTGACAACCCACACTACACCTAACTTCCATCACTCACCTTTCACTCCCGTTTCCGTTGTTCGTCGCCCGATTTTCAACCATCGCACCTCGGAGCAACCGACACCCCAAGTAAGAGCGACTGCGCCTACACATTTTTCTGAATTTAGCTAGCTTGCGGCACTGCGTACTAAGTTGAAGTTGGCCTAAAAACACCGTAAGTCAAAAAAACCCCCGAAAGCCACTGCTACGACTTCGATAGACCGGGAAATTTCCGGTTTTTCTCGCTGGGTTGTTCCTGTGTCATTTTAAATTTGTTCGGGCGTAGTTTGAGATGACATCTCCTACAATAATACCGGAACAATCTTTGAAGATTTGTTCCAAAGCACTACTTATGGTGCTTGGTCTCATGAGGTGATCACACACATAGTTGGGGAACCGCTTATGGTTCTTGCTAGCATTTGTTCTTGGACTTGCCATGCCCATTTGAAATACAAGACCCATGGTGCTATTGGGTAGATAATATGCATGTCAGGGAGATAAGGTAAAGTTTTAACTCCATTTAGTGTCCGCTTATGTCCCAAGCAATTTAATTTTGTTAACCCCATAATGGGTGGAACTCTTATAGAGTTCGTCTTTTTTATATTAGTATGTTTTAACCTTGTTTTTGCGGATGTTCTAGAATTTTCGCCAGCGTTTCCATGGTATTTTTTATACCCTCTTTATTTAAATGCTTTGAGGACAAAGCATGCTTCTTGTTTGGGGGTGGGCATAGAAACGTGTAATTAAGGCATCTATTAGGATATAGATATGTATAATATGCACTTGTTTTCTAGTTAAAATTTCAAAAATTCAAAAAAATATAAATAAATACGTTATGCTATACACTTAGGAATATTGGTATTGTTTTCTTTCTCTATGCTCTTAACAATCTAGAAGTCTCAATGTAACTTTTGCATTAGAATAATTTTTAGAAACTTAGGTTAATATGTAGGTAATAATCTTTGCATCTATCTATAAATATATTACATGAGTATCTATGATTGTTAGCGATGAAGTTTCAAAATCTAGGCTAGAGTACTTATTCTACAAATCCCGGTGAGAATATAGCCTAAAGTCTTATAAGAGTGAAACATTTGAGAAATGACACAAGGGAGAAGTAAAATCCGGATAGAGAAATCACAAGTCCATTTGCTTGATCACTAAACCATATCCTAAGCGAGAATTTAGGCCCTCTTTGGATCGATATAGCCAGAAATTCAAACCTATGAATTATTTTTCGCTAGTCTAAGCCTTCTAAGCCTTTTCATAAACCACAAATCCTTTTACCCTCCAAAAACAAAAAAAAAAAAAAAAAAAAAAAAAATCAACCTACCCAATTTAGAATAAGTCTGAGAATAGAATGAGGAAGAAAGAAGAAGAGAAAAACCTATGTAAACAAAAATTAGTTAGTTGCTTCAGAAAATAAAGAAAAGAAATTTTCATCCAAAGAAAAGAAAAATAAAAATAGAAATAAAATAAAAACTCCAAAAAAAATAGAATAAAAGGAGTCAAAAGCCAAAGAAAAAGAAAAAAAATATGGCTAAGGATGGAAACAAAGTGTAGAAACAAAAGTAAATAACAAGGTTTTCTCTAGTTACATAATATGAAGACTCTATTATCTCAGACTTGTCCTTTTTGAATATCTATTTTCTTCCTTCTTAAACCATCTCCTAATTCCCGAAACACCTAATAAAAGACCTCTAGCTCAATTAGGAATATGTTAGTGTGATAGTAAGTGGCGGATGTGTTTGATCGACTCGGCTTCCTTGTGTGTCATTGAAGATTGTAAGGTAAAAGTGTGCCCACAAGCTTGTACTTAGAGTAAATAAACTTGAGTGGAAAAATCGAAAGTGTTGTATCTTGACTATTATTGTGAGAACCTACTTAAGGACGCTATTTATTTCGAAGTTTCGAGAAATGGACCGCTATTGCATTTCATAGTATTACTCATTGTATATATGTTTATTGTAGATGATTGATTATTATGCATATATTAGCTTAGGTTTTGACTTAGTTATTCTTGTTCATAGCTAGTGAGATGTATAGATAATTTGGAGCATGAATAAAGAAACAATAGTTTTCTTTCTTAGTGGATTTGTAGTATAGATGAAGTTTGTGAGTACCTTCACTGGAAAACTCTCACGAGGCTATAACTTCGTCCACTAGGGAATTCCTAGTGGTTTAAGGCCTTGTCGTATATGGTCAATGCAATGCACTTTCAAATGAAATGAGAGTAGATAGAACTCCATTTTGGTCACTTATGCTAATTTCTCATATTTGCTTGAGGACAAGCAAAATGCTGTTTGGGGGTGGTTGATAAGAGCCCAAAACTGTAGTTTTAACCCCTTAATAATCATACTTTTAGACCAATTATGTGAATAATAAGTAAGAGTTAATACTGATTACGTGTTTTTATGCATTTCAGGCTTCAAAGTCCATTATGTGCAGAAATGTGCCACTTTAGCGAGATAAAAGAGCAATGGTTGGTTGCTAAGGAGCTCTGTGATTAAAGGCCAAGATTCAAGAAGACAAAGCCTTTCTAAAGCCCGGTCAAAGCTGAAAAGTCAAAGTCAACGCGGGCAGAAACAACACACAAAGTCAACAGAACTTCCGAAGACCATATCTTTGGACTCAGACCTCGGAATTGGGCCTACCTTATGTCAAAATGACCGGCTCGGAAAGAGCTTTCCAATGGTCCAAGCCTTGACCTAATCAGAGGAGCAGAAGTGGACGAAACATATGTCAAAGCCAACTGCAGCTGAAGAGCCCATTTTGGACTAAAGAAATTGGGTTTTGGGCCTAATTCTCTGGCCCAAAATATGGCTCCAAGCCCATGCACGATTTTTGGATCTGAAAGTATAAAAACAAAAGCTTAGCTCTTGTTAAAGGTAGATAGTTAGACCTAGATTAGAATTAGATTAGTTAGCCTCCATTAATGAGTTTTAGAACTTAGTTTTAGAATTTCATTTCTTGTTTTAGATTAATTTCTTGAATCATTGAATATCATTCATTAGATAAATAAAATAGTTATTATTCTTGTCATTTCGATTTTTGTTATTTCAATCTATTAGATCTAGTTTTAATTATTGTTGGTTACCATTTCTTAGTTGTTAATTAGATTTTAATTATTGTTTAATTTAGATTAGTAAATTTCGAATCTTGATATTATGTTTAGTTTAGATTCATATGGAAATTATTGCGGAATGATTCTCGGCTAAACCTCCATTAGAGGGGGTTGAGAAGCCTTGATGAAAGCTTGATTCGATTATCGTAAAGTAAATTCGTAATTTCTATTCCTTTCTAGAAACGATTAATTTGCCATGAGAATGGGTTTAATCGTTCACATGCTAGTTATGAATTGGTAGAAATGTCATGTGTAATTAGGGATTAGGAAGAACCAATTGTTCTGCGTAGCAATTCAATTCGGATTACGATGATTCATCGTTAGTGAGTTAAGTTGAGTTAAGGTGGAATCAATTCCCATAATTCCTTATTATAGAATCAACGTAGTATTTCCGTAGTGAATCAATTATAGTTTGTATCTTGTGGGTAGTTGCATCGTAGTATAATCCCCCAAGTAAAACTCTCATTAGACTTAAGACCGATTAGTTAACTAGAAAACATCACATGCTAAAGAACTAGGAGTGGAACGAACTTGTTACTCTACTATATCTGTTCAATAGAAAGAGAGTAGAAACCTTGATAAATATAGACTCGTAGAAAGTTTTAGTTTACTTATGTTTTGAGTTTTATCGTTCATTTCATAGGTAAACTATCATTTTTTATGTTTATCAGTCAACTTACTGAAGTTGTTCGCCGCTAGCCCTATACTGTGGTCCTCTTTGTGAGATAGAGAAGGCTCACCCCGATGTCTTCAATATGATGTTTGGATTCGGAAGATGGGAGGTTGATAGATAGCAAGGGATGACTGTTGATTTTAAAAATACGCCTGCGATAATGACCTCCAATGTTGGTAGCGGTGTAATTGAAAAAAGGAGGTTGTCGTATTGGATTCGATCTCGACTATGATGAGAAGGACAAATTTACAACCGGATAAAGAGCACAGTTACCAAGGAATTGAAGCGATACTTTAGACCGAGTTCTGAACAGGTTAGGCGAGGTGATTGTCTACCGGTAGTTAACGAAGTTGGAAGTCAAGGATATTGCGGAGATATAATGTTGAAGGAGGTATTTGAGAGGCTAAAGGCCAAGGAAATAGAGCTTCAGGTTCTGAGAGATTTAGAGAGCGAGTTGTTGATGAAGGATACAACCCGAAAGCTATGGAGTAAGACCTCTAAGGAGAGCAATAATGAGGCTTTTAGAGGACATCATGGCATGGTGAGAAGATGCTCTACGGAGATATCAAGGAGGGATTCTGTTATTGTGGACGTCGATCTTTGATGGAAATGTTACGATTCTTAACGAAGTAGTGGGACTCTTTAATCGTTACTGATAGTACTGTGTGTAGCAGCTCTTCTTGATCTGTTGTTCACAAGCATGTTATTTGTATTTTTAATTACATCTAGATAGATTTAGTTATCTGTTATATACATACAGTATTGTCCTTACCAGTCTTGAATGCATTTCAAAGGCATAAAAAGCGGTGAATTTATCCCGTCGAGCAAATGTTCTAAAATAACATTGTAATATAGACATAAATTATTGTGTGATGGATTAGGTGAGCAGATCTATCTCTTCCGTCCCTGCTTTGTTCGGGGTTCGACATCACTTTCATATCTTAGAAGTATGTCATCTTTTCTTTTTCTAGCCAACCGGTTTCTTTTGTGCATGTGCTCAAAACTGTTTTGTCGATTACTCTTTGAAGGATTGGTGCATTTTCTGCACCTTGAGGTACTTGGAAGTATGTGTATTCAGATGGGAAGCAAATTTTAGACCACGCTACCCTACTCATATTTTACAAGAAGAAGAATCCGGTGAAGCCACGGAATTCCTTGATCAACATGCGAATCACATTGCAAAACTTGCATCAACGTGGAGTGTTGCAAATGTTTTGTTCTCTCGATTTCTTGGCATAATAATCAAGTTATCTCCGGGTCTCATTCCATTATCTAAAGTTGCTCTATAAGATTTGGGTGTCATTCAAGGATGTACCTTGCATATTGCCATTTGATTAGTGTGTGTATTTAGAAGATGGGGAAAAAATCTTTGTAATATTGTAAAATTGTGAACATTAGGAAAACATTAATGATTAGTATTCACGTCTTTTGTATTTTAATTATTATGGTCAAGGCGGCTTTTAAGGTGTCAGTTGTAGTTAAGGAAAGTCCACCCTTACATATTGCTAATTTAGTAGAAGCTTTTACTTATTATTTTTTTTTTTTTTTATGTCTATGGAATGGAGGGGGTAATTACTATCTTTCTTCGTCAAATTTAGCGGAAACAATTATTCTTTGTGACTATGTTTACCAAGCCTTAGGGACTTCAATTCAACTTAGAACCTATGATGGACAATTGCATTTTTTTTTATGAACTTACACAACATTATTACCTAATTGTGTTCCACACTTCTAAGTTCCACCTCTAAAATCATGTAACTTAACATTTTACGTAACATTTTTTCTAAGAATATATATGTTGCCACTATGTGAATTTTTTTGTATGTACGGACAGATATATGATATAACGATATTTAATGGCTTCTATATTCTTTTAGCATGCCAGTTTTAGAAGCTAATGAACTTAGTATGCTAACATAATTTCATAAAAATTAAATGTAGACACCGATATTATATTCAAATACAAATACCTGTCAACATGATCTATTTGCCATCCACGTGCAGATCACGTCCTTCAAATGTGTCACAAATTGAGGACCATATACATTCATCTTTTTTTTCCTCCCATTTTTTTTTTATGTACTTAGATTGTTCTGCGATTGCGGCATTGGAAATTATTTGTAAACAGAAAATGATATTTAAGAAATAATATGTATTATGAATGTAATGTAATGTACATGATTTTTAAATTGCAGTATTTGTTACACGTGCAGCTTTGCTAGATTTTTTGAATTTCATGTATAAATTAATAACAAATTAATTAGTAACAATCTGACATAGCTCTCCTCTTGATAACTATGTTCACATTATCTTCAATAAATTTTGTGTGTCGTTCATGTGCAGAGCACGTGCATTTTACTAGTATGGATAAAGGTTTCGAGACTGTTGGATGTAATTCAATGGTCCGAAAATCAAAAACAAAAAGAAAGAGAGAAAATGTGAATTTGTTTTTGATTTTATCACACATCTAACGGTCTTCTCGAATCTCGTCACTATGAGAATATCTTCGAGGTAGACGACCTCACACAAAAATAGGTTCAAAGGCTATTCATAACATGTGGCACGAAATTATGCAATATTATAACCGATACACATCTCAAATGGCTAACTCAACCACGCCACTTGCCCACTTATAGGTAGTATTCGTTAAGCTGACTAGCTGGAAATGCCAAGTGATATTATCATTCAAACTTTATATTAGTTCCATTAAAAGTCAAAGATTGCGTTTGCTTTTATTTTTAATTTCTTAAAAAACAATTCTAGGTGGTATATCGTGATTCTGATGGCTGATAATATATTCCAATAGATATATTTAAATTTTGCATTTGACTATTTGACTATTTTTAGATTTTATATTGATTTTTTTTTTAATTTATAAAAAAACCATTCCAGTTGGTACTCCAACATATTATGGTGGTCAATATTTTAATAGAACCCGATAAATTTTGACATTTACAATTTTTAGACTCTATATACATATTTTTCTAAATTTTTAAAAAACAGTTCCAGCCGGTATTCCAACAGATTATGGTGAACTTTTTAATTTAAAATTTGTCGACTCTATATAATTGTAAGTTTTGAAATTTATAATATTTTGACTATATATATAATAATAATAATAATAATAATAAATTTAAAATATTTTTTTAAAAAAATCAAAATTTACAAGTTTTTTACTATATATTGTATTTTTTTAATTTATTTTGACCAATTATGATAATTTTTGGGGAAAAAAACATTCCAGTTGGTATGAAATTTTCAATTATACAGAGTCTATATTGCATTATTTTCATTTTGCGACGGTTGGTATTCAACCGATTATGATAATTTTTGAAATATTAAAAAAAAAACAACAACAACAACAACAACAACAACGTGTTTGGCTAGTATTATGTAAGGTTGTGATAATTTTGAGTAAATTAATTTTTAGTAAATTATGAGAAACTTTGAAATTGACAATTTTTTTATTTTTTAGGTGAGGTAAATTAGTAAGTTGGTGGTGTAAACATGACATTTGTGTTTTTAAGGCAATCATAGAGCGATTGGTGGTTTTTTTTAGCAAGAGTGTGCTTCTAGGTATATATTCGGTATTGGTGCGAATAGTTAGGGATAAAATAATAAATGCAGATATAGTGATTGGTTGTGGTTTAATTTTTTTTTGGTGAAGGTTGTGGTTTAATTGAATAGCGGCTTTTGGGATATATTCGGTATTTAGTATCTACTAGCAAGATGCACGTGCTATGCACGTGATGTCAAACAAAACTTAAGGAAGAGTGTAAATATAATTTGAGTGAGAACACTTACAATTGACATTTTGCCTGAGCAGGCACACTGGCAGCCGTTTAAAATTTGAATTGAATGGAACTCCATGCCTATTTGATTTCCAGGCATATGTAAGCAATTAATTTCTAAGTATAGCTCCAAATCACATGTACTTTTAGCCTCTCATCCTAGCTAGTGCGCGTTGCAAACGACAAAGATAAAAAATTAGTGCATCAAAAGCATATATGTAACATTATGCATTGAAACCAATTTGGCGTCATTAATGAGAAAAACCAAGTGTGACAAAAAAGCTATTAGGGTGTAGTGAACCAAAATAGCCTATACGCAAAATTTGAGTTTCATGTTGTAAAAAAAAAAAAACAGTTTTGTATTTCATGCACGCAAATTTAACGGAGAAAAAGATGCATACCTTGTGCTGAAAACATGGATTGCTTGCTGGATTTCTGGAAACTTGTTCACCACCACGACACCTTTAATCCCTCTAGAAGTTCTGGAAATCAATGAGAACACAAAGTATATATTGTAATACGTACTTCCATAAAGAAAGGAAGAAATATTTAATTTTATTTTCCAAGTTGACGTGTCCTACTCTGGTTATCGATTGTAAGGATGTACTTACCATCGTCTCCCTTTTCATGTTGTAACAAAAAAAAACAATTTTTGTATTTCATGCGCGCAAATTTAACGGAGAAGAAGATGCATACGTTGTGTTGAAAACATGGATTGCTTGTTGGATTTCTGGGAACTCGATCACCAACACGGCACCACCTTTAATCCCTCACATTCCTTCTTTACATATCATTAACATGTCCCATCAACAATATCTCAGTAATAAAAGTTTCCAAGGAGTATATATGAACGTACACAAAACAAAGCGAATATATAACAAAGCAAAATGATAGAAAAGAAAACAATTAAAATAAATCTCCCAATCATTCCCAAGAACAATCTTGATTCACTTTAATGTTTGCGAAGACTCAATAATACAGGTTGCACAAAAGAAATGATGGAAATCTCTGCAACAAACTGACTCTTTTCCTTGGTGAGATGGTACTAAGAGTTTCTTCACGGCTAGCTCTCTTCTATCAAACAGCATTCCCTGTGGGATGATAAATGCTAATAAGTCGCTAGTATACACACACACATGTATGTTTACGGGTGCGTTAGTTCTTGTTTGAAAATCCAAGTATACTTCGATATTACCTTATTAAGAGGTCCAAATTCTCCCTCTCCTAACTTATTTGTTGGACTGGAGTCTTCTGTAGCAATTCTCAGCTCAGCACAACTGAAAATATTTGCCTTATTGTCTATGGCCCCTAGAAGCTCTGGAAATCAATGAGAACACAAAGTATATATTGTAATACGTACAGCCATAAAGAAAGGAAGAAATAATTAATTTTAATACGTACTGCCATAAAGAATGGAAGAAATAATTAATTTTATTTTCCAAAATGACGTGTACTACTCTATTTATCGATTGTTAGGACTAAGGAAGTACTTACCATCGTCTTATTTGATTCTTGAGCTTTTCCTTCTAAATAAAAGATAGTGATAGCACATATAATGCTCAGAAGCCCAATGGAAACTGTGATACCAACAATCATGCCAGTCCTATTATTTGAAGTTTTCAAACCCGTAAGTGGACAGTAGCAGAAAGTTGGTTTGAAATATGTTAGTAGCTCAATAGTCAGAGCCGCACTGAATATGTTCTTGTGAAATTCAATCCAACATCTACGCCACAGGAATCCTTGAAGTGATGTTGCACAATAAAGCTTTAACAGTTAAACTTGAATCTAGATCAGGTTTGTCAAGTTCAGCTAATGTGCAATAAGATGTTCTATAGACAAATGTTGAACCTCACCCCTCAAATATCTATAGAATTAGAAAAGAATTGCGTGTAAGTTTGACTTGCGGAGCAAAAAGATTGATAAAAGTCAGAAGTTCCAAGAGTGGAATTTTAAACAAAATTTAGAGCTCAAGCAAAAACAATTTAAGCAACACACATTGAGATACGACAAATGATATACATAACAATCAAGAAGAAAGTGGAGAAGAAAACCTTTCCCCAGGAGACTCTTTTATACTGATTTGCATGTTGTTGCATTGTCCTACGATGTATGTGCACCCAATCATCTCCTAACAAATCCTTTGCCTCTGACCTGGAAAAGAATAAAGCTTTATCTCTAGTCAATTATATATCCTTAGTCTACTAATTCTAACTGTCAGTGGCTGCCTCAGACCTTCTCACAGATCTGAATATATAGTGGATGTTGTTCGTAAGAAACAATTGAGTCAAGGCGGATCCCTATACTGCTTTGATTTTCCATCAAGATTAGTCTGAAGAGCTTGCATTATCCATTTTGTCACCAATGCCAAGAAGAATAAATGATATAAGTATCCACTAAATGCTAGCGAAGGGGAAGATATAGAAAGATATGATCAATAACTTGTTGGCTGAAGTGGAGATCTTTCTTTCAATAAATGCTATTTGACAGACCCCATTTTGATTAAGATGAATGCCACTCGCCCCTCTAGTGCAGGATATTTAAGCACACTGCCATAAATCTGGAGTTTCCTACTCCAACAATACCTTCCTTTCTTCTGTATTTATGCTGGGCAACAACCACATACAGAGAGAGGTGTCTGCTCAATCAACTTTCTGATCATTTCATTTCCCTATTAAAGAAAGTGTTTCTAAAACATAAGATCTCAAACTCACACACTAAACATGTGTCTATTTATCAGAGTTTAAGAGCAAAATAATGTCTAGCAACATCATAAGCAGTAGAAAATGTAAGAAAGTCAATGCTCTAGCAACATCATAAGCAGTAGAAACTGTAACAAAACTATAGACCTTGCTCTGCCCATGAGAAGCAAGTAATGCCTTAACAAAACAAAGATACCTAGCTCTGCCCATGAGAAACAACCATAGACCTTGCTCTGCATGCCCATAACTTCTCCACATCTTAGAAACAAAGGGACTATCTAATGCATCCCATATTGCGGGCTTTGTGACACATACCTAGCAGGATGTTACCGTATGTCATTCGGAAAGCAACTTCTTTAGTTTTTCGTCATTTTGCTATCATCAGTTATATACAACTAATGAGTGTGTGAACATGTTTGAAGGGATAAATTTTCAAGTGGGTGATACCTTAATAAGAGAAAATAGCATTTGAACCCTAGAATTTTTCTAAATGTAATTCACTTGAAAAAAAATCATATCTCAATACTAAAAAAACTTAAAAATAGAAAAGTTTGAAGAGAAATATAGATGAATAGTGATTAATTAATAAATACCAATTTCTATCGCTTTAGGAGCTAAGTAGGCATAAGTACTTACAGTTATAGGGCTTTGATCCAAAATTCTGCTTAACAGTTTCATTGCATTAAAAGAGAGCCAAGGAGGGCAAGTAAACTCAGCCATCGAAATTTGGAGGCAAGAAGAAGCAACTATTAAACAGAAGGGACCCTAAACAGAAATGGAAATAAAATAGGAAAATGATATTCTAAAGTCCAAAAAGTGCTCACTTTTTTGTACATGTTCATAAGATTAGAATCCTCGAAAGGCAAGTAATTAACCCGCAAGTAATACAAATGGGATAACAATAGCTAGGGTATCTTGTTAAGAACAAACATTAAAAGAAGTAGTTATTGAGGATCACAATAATAGAGGATATCCTTTTCTTGTATGCCAAGGCCGGGAGTTATAGTTCGTGAAGGTGTCCAATTAATCGTAAATTCAGAACTTAGGTGAATAAGAATTGTAATAAGTAAACATAATTTTGCACCCAATCGTTAGCAAAAACAAATGCTATAAGACCATTTGGAATGAAATCCTATTCGCATGCGGACGGCCAATCCTTATGATGATTGATTTTGTAATTCAACAAAGCCCCAAAGATGACTTTGTAATATAGCTTATTAAAGAATAAGATTATCGAAAGTAAGCAACTCAATTCTATGGATGTAAAAGATGATCTGGTCTACCATCTACAATATAATCCAAGAGTCAACCTACTAAGTCAAGTTTCCGCCCAAGTCAAAATCCCAAAAAATCGGTTGTTCTACTTCGAAGAAGTAAACATAAGGCAACCTATCCTCATAAATAAGGTGAAAAGAAATCATTTCGATCCCAAATAGAGGACAGTCCCACACAGCTAAATGCTATTTCAAAAAAAATCAGGAGGGTAAAACATATTATTTAGTGTAATACATACAGTTTATGAGAGAGCAAGATAATTTTCAACGCATGATTACACTTTTACCTGTTTGATATACAAATCCCTCTTTGCTGTATTACGGCATTATACAGATGAAAGTCTGGTCATTCCATACCTAGATATTTACGTGCTCTGCGGCTCATAGCTATAAATGATAATCTGGTCATAGCAATTCCTCTAGTCCAGGATACCGGATAACATAAACTAACTTAATAGGCCTTTGGATAACGCTTTTGCAAATACAATGATAACAATATATTACAGTAATCCCTAAAATAATAATAATAATAATAATATAGAATAGTAGTAAAAGAGAATTAGTTTAAGGAATATAGAAACAAAACCACATGTATATATCTATAATTAAATCGTAGTATACTAATATGGTATGCCTCAATAATCAACAATCAGTTATGAATAATTGTCAAATGTCAGTCTTATGACATACCTCTCAAAAAGAATGTCATTGGCCAAGTATACAATATGCAACTGTCTTTCGAATCGGAATCGAGGAAAGAACTCTTTCTCTCTGGAGCCTCTCTGCTAGAGTAGGCGAAAGGGGACCTCTCAGATAAACCATATCTTGGCACCCTTGATCGACTCCTTAGTACCCGGTGAGATTATTGAGCACATTACCAAGTTCATTTGCCACATCGAAAGGAAGTGGTCCGGACAAACCCTTGAAAGACTTGGGTGAAGGATCATAATCACAGTGGACCTTGGCCCATTGAAGGAAGAGAATGTTGCTGGTCATAGAAAGGTGGAAAAGGAGATTGATGCAAGTGAGGAGCAACTGTTAGGGTGAGGGATCCAGAGTAGGAGAATTTATCATAGAGTTTGATTGTTGAGGCATCATTGGCATGGAGGAGGGAAATGATGGACTAAAAGGAGCATTTGAGGGATGTGTGCTTATCCAGAATTTGTAACGATAATAATTATGCCCGTCTCCACCAAAAGGAAAGTGTAAGCGAGGATTTTCTCATTTTGCTTCTCACCGAATCATTGATTCAAATTCGAGGGCCATTCTTGGCAAAGATACTCAACAAGTTTATCAATGACCTTGTGGAACTCATGATCGACGGGGGAGCGGCTTGGGGAGGTGCAAACATCATAAGGATTGTGGAAAGGAGATGACCCTAGGTGTGGGAGTAAAACAGTGGATAGCCCGGTGGTCCTTCTTCTTTGGTGTTGGATATGAGGAAGGTGGTGTGGATGTGGGTGCATTTGATGTTGTTGTTATTGTTGTTGCAAGTGACGATGGAACGGAAACTGTTGTAGAGAAAGATGAGGAGGTAAAAACAATGACAGCTATTTTTCATTAACATGGACCTTTAACAAAAATACGTGTTCTTTAAGGACAATATTCCAATTTCAGCTTCTAAGACAATTCAATAAGGCTGAGTGTCTAATTAGTTCTTGACCAACTAAGTTATACATACAGAATACAGAGAAACACCAATCCGACATTCTACTGTCAAATAATGAGAAGATTAAAGAGAAATACTAACTTCAAAAGCACTCCATTAGAAGAGTTGAAAACTATGAAGCAATAGCCCATCCAACAAAAACAGTGCAACTGCAAGTTAAGCTATAAAAACAAACGAATCAGTGGTCGCTTTTGTTGATTGGTAACTTGAAAGAATATATATTATCTGTTTTGCACCACTTGAATTGTGAAAAGATCAGAAAAATTGAGAAATCCCTAGTTTAAATATGATCAAAGACAATTTGAGGAAGAAGAAGAAGAAACTTAAGAAGCGTTAATACGTGAAATTACCCCGTTGCTTTCCCTTGCAACATTTCAACATAAAAAGCAAAATCCCAAAACCAATCAACACCTAAAAGCCACCACAATTGCAGCCCGAGGAAGAACTTTTTGTTTTCCAAAAATTTGTTGATTCTGCGATTACATGGTCTCTGATTCGATCTAACAGGAATTGGAAGCATAAAGCAAAACCAAGATCTTTGGAAAGAGTTCATGAAGAAAGGAGGGAAGTTGAAAGAGCCTCAAGATTAATGGTAGCTAAGTGGGTATTAATGGTATTTAAGTGGGTATTAATGGCAAGGCAACACCGAATTACATGTCAATATAAGTGGATTTGGGTTTTGCTTTTTGAATTTACATAAAACTCCTTTGTCCGCATGTTGTAATTGAAGGGTATAAATAGAAATAAAAAATTAAATGATGAAATAGTCCTTTTTTAAGACATTGAATAATATTTTTTTGTATTTAATTAGGGGTATTAGGTGGTAGAAAAAAGGCTGGTCTAATTTAAAAGGCCAGGTTAATTATGGTGTATTTTACTAATAGAGATATACTAAAGTAGAGACCTCTATGAGAGATTTTTAGCTCTTTTAGGTGGCACTCTATTACGAGAGATATCATTTTCTCTCTTCTAGGTGGCTTTCTCTCATAAGAGTCTATCAATTGCAAAATGCTTAGAGGGCAGAGAATATCTTAGGTGTAAGTTTTCCCAGTAGAGAGTAATGGGATGCTATCAGTGTTTGTGATTCCGAACGAAACTTCGGAATTCCACCCAATATATCGGTTTTTAATAAAATTGAAATTCTGAATATAGAGTCGAAATCATCTGAAATTCCAAATGTGATAAGAGTCGAAATTTAATGAGTTTCGATTTTTGGATTTGTCGGAATTTTGAGAATTCCGAAATCCCGAACTATGAATGCTATATGGGTCCTCTTCCATTTAGAATAACTCTCCCACATGATTATCTATTTTAGTACAACTCTCTCAACTGAAGTGCAATTCAAATTAGGCACGTGGTTTTCTATTTCGCTATAGAACGTATCTATATCTTAATGTTAAAGCTCTAACAAGGGTATTTTTTTGAGCTCTATTAAAATTCCACGTCATCTCCTATTAAAACAGAAATTTATCTCCTATTTGAAAAACATAAATCTTTTTTTACAATGGGAATTATTCTCCTATTTAAACAAAACAAATTATACCACTTCATCTAATTAAAGCGGAAATATTTCTCCTATTAAAATGGAAATTTCCTCCTATTGAAAATTAAGAGAAAATGTAGCGTATCTAATTAAAACGGAAACTATTCTCCTATTAAAACATAATCTCTCCCAATTAAAAAAACGGGTTTTTAAAGCTTAATTAAAACTTCATTTAAAATAATTTGTTAGAAAATTAAAACGGGTTAGCGACTAAAACGGTAGTCCCAATTTTCTAAAAAAAATCTAAATATTTTCAAAAAACTGATGCGTATTCACGGCCTACAAACTAGTTACATGTAAATCTAATTTAACCTTAGTATGACCTAATACTCAATTCTCAAGATGGCGTGATTAGGTTTGTCTAGACTTTAGAGTACTAATGCAATCTTGAAAACTTCTATTTTCTAGTGTAATCTTATTTTATTTAGATAATCAACCTCCTTTCATTTCATTATAGACCCACCTATATGGAGGCTCGTGATTTCAGTAAAAAAATCTACGAGCAAGATGAAACAGCAGTTAAAAGATTCAAAAAGCTGCCATTTGCTACCAGACTATGTACAAAATTAGAGTAGTGGCTAAATATAAGAAGAAATAATGCCTCTTTGTGATGTTCATATATACTTTGACCGCCACATCCAGTTTTAAGAGCAAAACATTTAAAAGATCACATATGTTTTTTTTTTTTTTTTTTACGAAAATATTAATTGTACACTCAAATTTTAAGAGGCAAAATATTTAAAAGATCCCGTTCAAAATCTAGTTAATAAAATCAAGTTAATGCTAAAGAAGCATTCAAAAGTTAAAGCTCCCCTTTATAAGAGGGGAGATGATTAATTGATTATTGATTATTGATGTCAAAGGGCTCAAGGCTGTCCTTAGGTCTATTCACAGGTCTTGTCGGTGTGCTAGATGTAAATCATCAAGTCATTGGTGGGTCAACCTATAGGTCAGTAACAAGGTTCTGAAGTCTCAACAATTAATATCTCTGTGCATTGGCATTTGGCAGAGGTGAAGTGGATGTTTAGTCGACTACCTTGCGAGTTGCAGAACGGGCTCAATCAAAGGAAAAGCCCAAAACTCGATGATCAGATATCGAGCTTTGAGCCCAAACCTTCGTCCAAATGTCCACTCCTCATTTTCCAGAACCGCGTAGAAACTTCTACATGGGCTCCACACGTAAACTTATCTAAAATATCTCCAAGTAAAATTCTAGAACTTTCTTGTTGCTTTCTGTACCTCAGAGTATATATCTTCTCTTTGCTCTCCTCCTTCTTTCTTCCAAACTTATCACAATCACACCATTCTCTCTCCACTCCTTCCAAAAAAAAAAAAAAATTCATACTCAATACATGGCTACTTCTGAATCAGATTCACCATCCTCGTTTATAGAGCAATTATTATCTTCAAGAAACAGAGATCTATCTTCACTACTTCCTTTCATACTAGGCTTCTCAAGAAGAGATGATTCATCAGAAAATAATAATAATAATAACAATAGCAATAGCAATCCATCTGAAGACCAACGTCGCGATAGGATAATATTAATCAACCCGTTAACACAAGGGATGATAGTGATTGAAAGTAGTAGAAATCTTGAAACATTGTTTCGTGAATTTGCAAGTAAAGATGGGCCTAAACCGGCATCGAAGTCATCGATTGAAGCGATGGAAAAAGTTGTGATTGGGGAAGAGGAAAAGGATAAGGAGTGTGCAATATGTTTAGATGGATGGGAAATTGGGGATGAAGCTAAAGCTATGCCTTGTAAACATAAGTATCATGAAAAGTGTATTGAAAAATGGTTGGGGATTCATGGGTCTTGTCCTGTTTGTAGGCATAAGATGCCTGTTGATGATGAAGAAGAAGAAAGTGGGAAAAGTAGTGAAGGAGGAGGAGAAGAAGAAGGGGTTGAAAGAGGAAGAAGGGTTGAGAGGGAGATTTGGGTGATTGGTGGTTTTAGTGCTAGAAGAGACGGGGGTGATGGGAATGGATCTTCAGATCATGAAAATTAATTTGAGAAAAGTTTTTTAACAAATGGTTTTCAAAAGATGAGGATTGTTAGGGGGGAAATTATAGGCTTTGTTTTGTTACTATGTTTTTTTTTTTTTAATCTTTGTATATAGCAACAAAAATTACAAGTTCTTTCATTTAATGATTGAAATTTGTTTTTTTTTGCATTAGTTGTGTGTTTTTTTTTTTTTTTTGTAGTGTATAGAGGAAGTCTTTTTTCTTTTTTCCGATAATGCTGTTGTATATAGAGGAAGTGGAGATGAAGTTAATGTGAATTTGTTAATATTATAATTGAAGCGTATGTTCGTGTTTTGATTGTGGTTTGTGAATGGTATTTTAGTGCACATTGGAATGAGACTTTAGTTTGTAATAGATTGGATTTTGGTTATGTAAAGATGATGCTCTTCGGATTCATTCAAAAACTTGCATGTGTGTAGTTGGCATAAATTGATTGATTACCTGATGGATAAATGGATTGATAACAACAATATATGAGTTTGTGGTGATTTTCCAACTTATGAACGTGATTGTATTCAATTGGGTCTTGTCTAATCTCTAAACTCAAACTGAAAACGCAATTTTAAACATGTTTTCTTCAAATTCCTCTAGTTTGATATTTGCTACAGTTCTAGTGCTAAATTAAAGGTGGTTGGGTAGGGAATTTTGGTAGAGTGGTGAAAGTGCTGATCTGGGGGACACGAATACCACAATAATTGATTCTTTTCTAGAGTGGTCTGCTCAAGTGGTTGCACTTGGCAATAGACTTGGAGACCCCAACAGTAGTTGGTATGGTTAGCTGTCAGACAATCCATACGGAGTGTGTTCACGGGTCCTGTTTGCAATTTGATCACTGCCCCACGAGTCACGACGAATTTTGAATCGTCAGATGTGGACTAAACTTTTCTTTTTATGTTACTATTTTACAATTTTGTTTTAGGTAAAGAAATGTGAGGAATGCTATCGAGCTCATCTTTAAAAGTTGCGTTCGGAGCCCGTGCTGCTAAAAGACAAAAACATATAACTTGTAAGCTATGTTGCGTGGACGTAGACAGAGACGCGGTGACTCGGTTATATCTCAAAAAGGTAAAAAGATAGGATGGGGACGCAGAAATTAATTAATATTTATAATTTTATTTTATATAAATTAAACATTAAAAACTAAATAAAATGTATCAACATTCTTAAATTCAAAACTCTTAAAGATAAATAGCCACAAAATTAAGTTTAATATTTCCTAATCACACTTTAAAAACATGTCATAAGTCTTAACAAAACAAAAAATGAAAAAATTGAGTTTTTTAATATTATTTTGATTTATTTTATATTTTTTTGGGTCAAAATTGAGGTACAAAATAATTGTTTCCTCCATCTTATAATTGTCCTTACTATGTTGACTAAGTCTCAAAGTTAATTTAATTTTAGCGTTTTGACTGCATCAAGTTTAGTTGATCCAGCAATGAAATCTAAAGCGTCCATTTTTATTTGCGTGGACAAACGGCCCATTGGTAGGTGCGTCCGTGTTTTAGTGGATTGGGGTGGGTGACCTGCCCCATTTACATCCCTAAATGCTATAAAGGTAAAATTCCGATGCAATTTTTTGGTGTTATTATTACTATTAACATGAGAAGTTTGAAGAAGCGCAAAATGTACTGATAAATTTGCGACGTTAAAAAAAAGCCACAAGTATAACTGATTAATAGTGGTCTTGTTCTGCAAAGGTCTCAAGGACACATTCCTACAATCCTACCATACTTCCATATAAATTGGCTTATTTCGCGGATCCTCACCCACAATGGGTAGTGTATCAGCTTAATTCATGACTACCAAGACGACAGGTGTTATAGACCGAGGCAGCATAATGCAAGAAGGAGAATGAGCACGGGGGATCCGGTATGTTGGAACATAGAAGGACCATCAAGTTGGTTTTGGAATCCGAAAAGGCATAGGGGTTAGCGAGTGTCACGACAAGTTGGAGTTTGTTTGTTTGTTTGTTTGTTTGGGCCCCCAAAGGGATGCTAAATAGAGAAAGAAAGAGCTGGAGCACAATAGCCAGAACACGATACCTTGAAAGACAGGTGGACAATTTGAGGACGTGGGACATGAAAGGAGATCATGGGATAGGAGAGTGGTTAGAGAAGATGGGAGCGGTTAGAGAAGAGAAGACGATTAGAAGATATATAAAGAAAAGGGAAAGAGAGAGAGAAAAGGAAGAAAAAACATAAGAGTTTAGAGGTTGTAATTTCTGAGCATACATTTGGCGCCGTCTGTGGGGAGAGAGAGGTCTACGATCAAGTGATTGATAAGAAAAGGTTATAGGATGGCAACAGTAGTTAAGAAAGTAAGAGGGAGACCCAAAAAAGTGAGGGCTGAGGGAGTTGGAGAAGAAACTATGAGTGTGGAGATGGAAGAGATGGAAGAGGTGGAAGAGGAGGTTCAAGAGGCTGCGGGGGAAGCAACTAGGCTATTACAGGAGGAGATAGGGAGGTTGAGAAATGAGAATGACAGTTTGAGAAAGGAAAGAGAATCCACACGGGGAGAGGAGGAGATAAGAGAGCCAGGAGAATAGTGAGGTGCAAGGCCAGCATGAGGAAACACATCATAGGCCAAGAGGCGATATGGGGGAAGGCATCACCATGGAGATGGTCCAGGCGATGATTAAAAAGGACAGAGAGATGAATTGGGTGGTGGAAAGGGAAAGCCAAGGGGTGGTGAAGAAAGTGGTGGCTGGCCTTAATCAGAATCTCGCTGGCAGATGCAGTATGGAACTCCGAGATGCCCAAAAGGTTCGCGCAGCCAAGATTCGAGAGATATGACGGGAAGGGTGATCCTGCGGACCACCTGCACCATTTCAGGCATCAGATGCCGCTGTGGCAAGAGAACAGATATGATGGACTCCGCTGCATGATGTTTTCCACTAGCTTGAAAGGGGGAGCTTCGGACTGGTATTATCGGTTAACCGCAGCGGAGTATAACCAAGTTCGAGGAGTTGGAACAGGCATTTGTGGACCATTTCATTCACTAGAAAAGGAGGGTAATAGATATTGTGGATTTGTTTAACATCAAATAGAAGTCCCAAGAAACACTTAGGGAATTCCTGTGTAGATTCAAGGAGGAGACTCTGAGGGTGGAAAGTCTGGATGAGCACACCGCAGTCATCGTTTTCCAGCATGGGCTAAAGCCGGGAACTAGAGTCCACGAATCTGTATCAAAAATTGAGGTCACAACCTTACATGCGTTATACCCGAAAGTTGAGAAGTACATACGTTATGAGGATATGTTGCAGAGAAATGCCAAGGAGCCCAGGAAGGTAGATACATCAGTACAGAATGTAAAACAAGATGACTAGAAGGGCAGAGGTAAGGCGGTGACAAGAGAAAGGGAATCTTATAAGGAAGAGTCACGCAAATCAGAGAAAGGCAGAGACCAAGTTAGAAGGGACATCCACGAAAGAAAACCATATTGTGACATAGAGTCCACACCGTTGAATAAACCATTGGAAGAAATCTTGCCACTAATCAAAGGGCTGCAATATTACGAAAGTCCACGAAACATCCCCAGGGAATTAGAAGGTAAGCAATTCTGCGCTTATCACCAGATCAGGAATCACACCACCAATGAGTGTTTCGCAGTACAATGGTTGATCGAGAGAATGATAGAGAAAGGTTTGTTAAGGGAGTTTACCAAAGAGGTACACCCAGTTGAAAGAGCACCGGCCGTGGCCAGAATCCTGGGTACAATCAATGTCATCTTTAGTGGAGAGACGTTGGGGAGGAGTGCTCACAGGGACAGAGTAAGAAGGACTGCCAGCTTACAGCAGATAAATGAGGTTTCGTGTGTTCCGCGATCCGTACTAGGGGTCGCCATGGGAGACGGGAAGATAGAGTTCACCCCAAAGGATTTGGAAGCAGTAACCGCGCCCCACGAGGATGCATTGGTAATTACAGTAGCAGTGAGGTAATTATATGGTGAAGAGGGTTTTGATAGATTGTGGGAGTGCTATGGATTTGTTGTTTAGGGGCGCGATGGAGAAAATGTGCATTGAAAAGAGGCAGATGAAGCCCCCAAGAACGAATTTGTTTGGATTCCACAGTAGCATGACCAAGCCTATAGGGGAGTTGTTGCTACTTGTAACTACGAGACCGGTGACTGTGTTCACTCGTTTCATGATAGTGGCCGCCGCCTCACAGTACAATACGATCTTGGGACTAAGATGGATTCACGAGATGAAAGCAATTCCATCCACGTACTATCAGGTGATCCGTTTTCCAACCAATAGGGGAACCTACGAGATAAGAGGTATAACACCCCGTGTTTTATTCTTTTATTTTTCCTAATAATAATAATAATGGATAATAGATAAAATAAAATAGGATAAGTGTTAGTGGAAATAGGAGACGTGGGTTTATGGGATAAACCTTTTTCCCTATTTCGGGGGTTTTTAAAAACAGAAAAAGGGAGAATTTCACATAGAGGAAAGAGAGAAGTTTCTTGCTAGAGATCTTGCTGACAGCAGGAAAGGAAGTTTTTCTAATAGCGAGCTAATAGTCGGAGCGTTACGAGTGAGTAGATTTTTACGTTTTTTTTTATTTCTCGTTTACTGTAGATTGTACAGTATTGTTCACATGCTCATTTACTGTATACTGTGTAGTGTTAACTACGTATACAACTTTGAATAACCATCTATTCCAGAAAACTTAAAACGAGGGTATTAAATCGATGATGGCTGCTGTAAAAATAGTGGTCGACTTATGTATTGGCTATGCGCTTTCGCATTTTTACCAAAAGCCAAAAGAAACAACTCGCACTACTTTGTTTTGTGTGAATGTGATTGTTTATGTTTACTGTAAATGTTCTGGTGGAACTAGATAAGCATCTATGCGTCTAATTGATTGTATTGACGGCGGTTGATGGTTGTTGGTGTCGTGAGATGGAGCTTTTGCAGAGCAGTAATGGTGTCTAGAGTTTTGGTGTTGTTTGAACTATTATTTTGCTTGAATTTGATTGTGAGATGGCTGTTGGGTTGGATGGGCAAACTGTGGAGTTGTGTGGACTGTGCGTGGTGAAGTAGAGGGGATTGTTTGAGAGTGGTAGTGCTGTGAAGCTTGAACCGCCATTAATGGTGTTCAAGCAAGAACCAAACTGTCCGGTTTTTTTTGTATTGTTTAACTATTTGTTTTGTTTTGATTTTTGTTGTGAGGTTTTTGTTGGTTGGTTATGGGTTGTTGATGGTTGTTTGGGGGTGGAGAGTGTGTGGTTGAAGCTTTGAACAAGCTTTAATGGAGGTCGGAAATTCCCAGATCTAGTTTAGAGGGAGTGGGTGGAGTTAAGGGTTTTAGTTGTACCTTTTGTTAATGTTGTATGGTTCTTCCTCAGGAGCAAAACCGATATGATGAGGAAGGGAGGAGAGGTGGCCGGAAAATATGAGCTGGTGGTGGAGGGGATGATCGAGATTTGGATCCGGTGCTCCCAGTCTCACCAGTTCTAACTCTATTTCGGTTGGGTTTGGGCTTGGGCCTTAGATTGTTTGTTTGGGCCAGCTCATTTCTTTAGTTCTTTGGGCCAACTCAGGCAAGTGGACTTGAGTGATTTTTGGATATTCACTCATGGGTTTAAGTTTAGATTGGGCTTGGGAAAGGCCAAGGGTTTTGGGCCTTAGTCTTTGGGTTTTTGGTTAGATTGACTTTGACCAGAGTTGAGGTTGACTTTGACCATAGATGACTTTGACTGTTGACTAGGGTTGACTTTGACCAGTTGACCCAGTTTGACTTTTAACTCGGATTATGCTTTGGTATATTAGGAGAGGTCTAGTGCTATAAGCGTGCTTGGCTTTGGGCTAAGACTTTATATATATATACGTGTGTACGTGTATTAACTACTCTGTGATATTTTAGTCTTTTATGATATACAACGCTATGACACTTAGACATCCATCTAATTAATAACGCGTAAACCAAAAATTCATGAAACATAATACTCCTTCGTTCTCTGAAATAATTTATGCTATAAAGTTCAATAATGCGTAAACAAATTTACCGCACCCTTTTTGAACTCTCCACACCTAAAGTTTTGGATTTGAGTTTTATGACTGATGATGTCATATGTTAGGTGGGCATTTATTAAATGTGTCATAAATGGCCCGTTAGCGTTATATTTGGGTATTCATTGATTGTGCCATGAATGACTCGGGTATTCATTGAATGTGCCATGAATGACCAGACTCTTTGGACTGCCCTAGAGAGGAACTAAGGTATTCACCTTGCGGGTTAGTTGTATTCCTTGAGTGTACGGGAATGTAGGGTTAGTTGTATTCTTTGAGTATGCGGGAATGACCTAAAGGTACATAGGTACTAAATGGTGGGTGTGTAAGAAAAGAAATTGATTAATTGATAAGAGAAATTGATTTGATTAGGCAAGTGTGTTTGGGCTTACTTTTGAATACCTATAGGATATCTACATATGTTAGATAAAAGTTCTAACTTTCTTTTGCAGGAGGATAGGACTTAATAACATTTTGTCAGGGCCGGTCCTACTTTTATACAAAAAGATGGATATCGGTAAGTTTTAATTCAATGATTTAGATATTAAAACGAGTTATTAGAATGAGTTAATATAATGGAAGTCTTGCTTGGGAAGAAACTATGCCGGTTGAAATTACGAAACTACCTATCTTCTAAGCTGAGAATGATTAAGTTATGAGAAAATATAAAGTGATTGTTTGGATGATTAAAGTATGACATTGTTTTTATGTGGTTAGTCTACTCATACTAGCAAATTCCATTTTGCTGACCCATGTTTGCTTTGTTTTGGCAACGTGGGTGTGTTCTTGGGAACATAGGTGGAAGGCAGTGGAACCGCGGCGTTTGATTTGGATTTGTTTCTGGAGCAGTCTGGGAGTTTATTTTTAATAGGTCTGATCCTTTTGGAAGTATGTAATAACGTAGTTGCATATTCATGAGAATACGATGTTGAAGACCTATTATTCTTAGAGTTTTATATTGATGATTTCTGAACGGAAGATAGTCTTTTAATAAAGTGATGGTTGAGAAAGTTTGGAGATATTTTGTTGTTAAGTTGATTCTTTATGATGTGGGTTTTAGGTTGTGACATGTGTTGTATCTACCCCGTCATAGCCTGGGTTTTTAGACAATTAAACCGAGTGATGTTTGAGATATTTATATTTCAAATATTCACTTTGTAATTGTTTAGAAATTCGGGCTGTGACAAGAGGGGACCAGGTCGTAGCTCAAAACATTCACCAAGTGGTGGTTAGAGAGTTAATCTGCGCACCGGAGAAGAGAATGCAAAGGAAGGGCGAGTCCCCGGCATAGCAATTACAGTCTGTGATGTTTAACAAAGAGTTGGCTGTGGGGGGAAAGACACTGGATGAGACTGAGACCGTGAACCTGGGTAAGGGAAAAAGAGAAACTGGTGTCTGTTAGGGCGGAGTTGCCAGAGGTTTAGAAGGCGAAGTTGGTTGCGTTGTTAACAGAGAACAATGATGTTTTTGCATGGTCGATTGAGGATTTGGTTGGACTGGATTCGGAGTTTGCATGTCATAGGTTGCATATGCGAGAAGGTGCAAAACCAGTCAGGCAAAAGATGAGAGGAGTAAGGCTGCAGTATGCACAAGGAATAAGAGTGGAGGTGCAGAAGTTGAAAGCGGCTGGAATAATCCGCGAATGTCAGTTTATAGAATGGCTTTCAAACATAGTCGCAGTTCCTAAGAAATACGGGAAGATGAAAATGTGCATAGATTTCACGGATGTCAACCAGCAGTGCCCAAAGGATTGTTACCTAATGCCGCGGATAGATGAATTGGTAGATTGAACGGCCGAGTTTAAGTTTTTCTCCTTCATGGACGCTTCGATGGGGTATAATCAAGTGGTAATGTACGGACCGGACCAGGAGAAGACTGCGTTCATAGTAGAAAGAGGAGTGTACTATTATACCCGGATGCCTTTCGGACTGAAGAACGTAGGGGCAACTTTTCAGAGGATAGGGGAGAAGATGTTTGAGTGCAAAATTAGGAGTATGGAAATATACATAGATGATATGGTAGAGAAGAGTATGATTGAAGAGGAACATCTGGAGGTATTGAGGGAAACCTTCGCGATACTGCGGAAATATAAGCTGAGGTTGAACCTTGAGAAGTGCACATTTGGGGTGACATCTGGAAAGTTTCTGGGTTACATCGTCACATACCGCGGCATCGAAGCCAACCTAGGCCAATCAGGGTGTTAGTAGAAATGCCATCACCACAGAATGTGAAGGAGGTACAGAGGTTAGCGGGAAGAATCGCGGTTCTTAACAGGTTCATTTCCAAGTCATCGGACAAGTGTAGACCGCTGTACCTACTATTAAGGAAGACAACTGTCTTCCAGTGGACCAATGCATGCGATCGAGCTTTTCAAGAGTTGAAGGGATATTTAGGAAAGGCTCCTATCTTGTCACGACCGGGGCAAGGGGAAAAGTTGTATTTATACTTGGGGGTGTCAGTATACGCAATTAGCTCTGTGTTGATAAGGGTGGTGGACAAGGCAAAGAGGCCGGTGTATTTCCAGAGTAAAACCATGTTAGAGTTAGAATGTTAGATGCAGAAACTAGATACAGCAGGATCGAGAAGTTTGCGTTGGCCTTGGTGTTTTCAACATTGAAATTGAAGCCTTTACTCGAGGCTCACTCGGTGGTCGTGGTGACCAACTTGCCTCTCAAATAGGCGTTGAAGGCGGACAAATCAGGGAGAATGTTGAAATGGGCAGTGGTATTGAGTGCCTACGACATTGAGTATCAAATCAGAACAGCGGAAAAAGCACAGGTTATGGCAGAGTTCTTGGCGGAATTCCCCGTCGAATACCCAACTTGGGGGGAAGAGATGATCATGGAACAGGAGGGAGAGGTTAGCCATGACCTTTTAGGCCCTTGGGACATAAGGAATGGATGGAGGGTGTTTGCAGATGGGTCTGCAACTGACACCGGGAACGGAATTGGAGTGGTGTTGGTTACCCCAGAGAACAATTGCCTAGAATTGTCAATGAAGTTGGATTTTGCGGCTTCTAACAACGAATCAGAGTATGAAGTGGTGATAGCTGGGCTGGGATTAGCCATGGATCTGGGAGTGAGAGAGTTGACAGTTTACTCCGATTCCAACTTGGTAATTTGTTAGATGAACAGAGAATTCGCTGCCCGATGCCCCAAGATGGCGAAGTACTTGGAGGTATTGCAGAGAAAGGCTAACAAGTTTGGTAAGATCCGATTTGCTCATCTAGGACTCGGCGAAAATAGACATGCGGACGCATTGGCCTATGTTACCGCGGTACCTCCTGGATCCAAAGGCAGATCAATTGAGGTCAGGGTGCTGAGCAAGCCAAGTACTTCTGAGAACGAAGAGGTTCGGGTGACCACGGAGGAAGAGCCAGGATGGATTGAACCTATAAAGAATTTCTTGTCCGGGATAGAGATCGAGGACAAACGAGAGAGAAGGAGAATGGAACAGGTATCCCAGAGATACACTTTGCTGGATGGAGACCTATACAGACGAAATATCAGCGGACCGTTGTTGAGGTGTTTAGGGTCACAACAGGCTCAAGAGATCTTGGGAGAGATTCATGAGGGGGATTGTGGGAGCCATTCGGTAGGAAGAACGACTGCGCATCATTTGTTGTCCCAGGGATATTTTTGGCCACACATGAAGAGGGCAGCAACCGAGTATTCCAAGAGGTGCGAGAAATGCCAACGATTTGCACCACTGATACATGCTCCAGCTGAGCCCTTGCATAAGGTGTGTAGTCCTTGGCGTTCGCGATGTGGGCCCTTGATATTGTAGGGCCGCTGCCGATGACAAGTGATAAACGACGGTATATGCTAGCAGCGACTGATTATTTTACCAAATGGGTAGAGGGTGTGGCGCTCCAACAGATTAAGGAGGAACATGTGAAGAAATTCTTGTGGGAGAATATAATATGCCAGTTTGGGCTGCCACATACCATAATTGCTGATAATGGGACTCAGTTTACAGGTGAGAAGGTGCAAGATTTCCTCCAGGCGTTCAAAGCAAAACAAGGATTCGCGGCTCCTTACAACCCAGAGGGGAATGGGCAGGCAGAATCCTCCAACAAAACAATTATGGATAATTTGAAGAAAAAACTGGAGGATAAAAAGGGTCCTGGGCCGATGAGTTAAATCATGTTCTGTGGGCATATCGAACCCTAAGCAGTTAAAATCGGTTTTCGAAACTAATTGGTCGAAGAGCGATATGCGATTAATCGGTGATTTAATCGGTTATATCGGATGTATATATTTGATGTTTTCAAAATATATATTAGTATAATCATACCAAATATTTATAAACAGTGATCCGAGTCTTTCCGAGATACAACAAAGAATATCAAATTTTCATAATCACATCTAACTAGCTCAATTTTGGAGTGCTATAGTCTATAGATATGTCAAACACAAAAATTATGTTAAATATTTAAAGGAATAAGAGGATTGAGAAGCGATAATATTTATTATAGAGATAATACAATAATTTATATATTTAACTTTCGTTAAGGAGGGGAAAATAAGTAAACTCTTAGCTTTGTGTATTGATTGGGGTCTATCATTATTAATACGGTTTAAGAATCTAATTCGTTAATTTTACGTATTTTTTTGGATGGGAAACCGATATTTTCAATAATTTTTTTTCTCGGTTTAGTAAGAAATCGGTCATCTCGGCCGATTAATCGGTCAATTCGGTGATTAAATCGGTTCGGTGAGAAAAAGTTAAAAAAAATTGGTAAAAACTAATCGGTTTACGAGCGATACACGATTAATCGGCCGATTAATCCGATATTGATAGCATAGATCGAACCACATTGCAAACATCCACTCGTGAGTCGCCGTTTGCCATGGTGTATGGGGTAGAAGCGGTGATTCCAGTAGAGATGGTGGCGGCTACAACTCAACCAAGAGCGGTGGAAGAAGGGGTCACTGAGACGGTACTGGCCACGGAATTGAATCTTACGGAGGAAAGGAGAGACATAACACGCATTAGATTGGAGGAATACCATAGAAGATTGCAAAGACAGTACGATAAGAGAGTAAAGTCACGACATTTTCAGGTGGGGGACCATGTTCTGAGGCGAGTAACATCGGCAATCAGAAATGAGATGGATGGAAAACTAGGGCCAAACTGGGAGGGGCCCTATACCGTGGTAGAAAAGGGGAGTGCAGGAACCTATCGGTTGCAGATACCACAGGGAAAAGACATCGCGAGGCCTTGGAACATCCGAATGTTGAAGAGTTTCCAGCAGTGACACAATGTACAGTGTTTGAATCAATGAAAAAGGCAGCTGCTTCTAGAGATGTAGTTATATTTTATGATAATGTTTGTGTTGCATATGTTATCAATGAATACAATACAACTTTGTCCAAATGTTGAATTACATTGTTGGCTGCAAGTGAGCAGAGAAATTGACCAAGAACGATGAGGTTCAAATAAAACATGGGAGCAAACTGAGCTGCCCCCAGACAGCTTCATAGCTGGAAAAGCTAGCGGGGGGGGGAGCCCTTCGCAGACAACGAGGTCCGAATCCAACTTGGGGGCAAACTGAGTTGCTCCCACTTGGGAGCACATCAGAGATAGGGGAGCCTTCCGATGATGATGAGTCGAGGAAACCAAGTTGGGAGCAAATTGAGCTGCCCCCAAGTGTCTTCGTAAACAAAACTGGACTATGGTGGTGAGGGGTGAAAATTGTTATGCAATATGATAAAACACCTTGCCCAGGAGATAATAAAGTACAGCGAACCCACTGGTTATAATAGCAAATTAAAATATAAGTGACTGCCCGCTGGGACCACCCAAAAATACGGGACTCGGAGTGTGCATACAAATGTTTGAAAGCAAAATATCACCCAACTAAGTACATGAAAAACTATCTCCTAAACTACTACTCATTGGTTGCCTCCTTCGGATTAGGATCCTCAGCTGGTTCTTTTTGGGCGAGCCATCAGATAGTTCTACCACCGCGTCATCTGCCCCTGAGATAGGGTTGAGATCTCCTTTAGGTGTCGGAGGTGACAACAGAAGGACCAACAACAGGGGTAGAGGTGGATGGTGACAAAGGGATGAGTCTCCCAGTAGCGATGAGATCTTCTAGCTGACGTTGTAGCTCCCTAGCAATCTTCTTTTCGCCCAATTCACGGAAGGGATCAGATGCAACTTTCAGTGATTGCTCAAGTGAAGCTTTTGCCGCTGCCTCAAGGGCTATTTTCTCACCTTCCATCTTGGCCTGTAGTTCAGACATTTGTTGGCTAAAAGCTTCCTCCACGGTCTGATGCGCCTTGTGGGATTTGATAGCCGCAAGATGTGCATCATCGCGGTCCTTCTCCAGGCATGCACATTGCGCTTTCCAGCCTTCAGGCCCGCTAATCTCCTGTTTCACCGCACGTCTAGGGTGTCCAAAGTGTTGGTTAGGCCGCGAATGACGTAGCCTATATCCAAGCTTAACTGAACATAAATGAGTTGTTAAATATGTTGTCAATAAAAAAAATAAAAAAACACCAAGGCAACAAGGGAAAGAGATGTACCTTTTCCCATCCAGTGTAAATGGTAGCGCGGTGAGCAGTAAAGGTCCCAGAATCGTTGTAGGCCTAGTCCCTGGGAAGATGGGGAATGAAGAATAGCGTGGCAGCCACTGCGGCGTTGTCTAGAGCCGAGTCTCGGGTGGTGACCACATGATCCCTAGCCTTGAAGTCAGGACGCCAGACTTCAGGTCCGACTGGGATAGGATCTTTGCCTGGGCGACGGGTAGGAGCTACAGCCGCAGTTATACTGGTGCCGGGGCAGAAGGGGTAGCGGAAGTCCCCATAGTTTTGCATCTCTTAGCTGGCGGGCTCTTCGCCGTAGAGTCAATGTTGCCCTCTTCTTCATCGTTGTATTAGAGTTTCAGCTTGGTGACGTCCATGTCAAGGGGTTGTAGAGGGGAGCTGACAACTTCAAAATCGTCCTCCCAATCAGCAAGGGAGGAGTAAAGGGCGGAAGACGAAATAGAGGCGGTCTGACTACACTTACCGCTCGGGAGAAAATGTAAATGCCTTAGAGAGACTTCAGAAGGTATGTCCACGGATAGAAAGCTCCTAGACACATACAACGGATAGTGGTGCCACACTTTGTCGGAGGTAGTGATGTTAAGAACAAAGGACTTCTTCCGCGGACGGCTACAAAATGATTGGTAGCCTACACTCCCAAATTTGGTACTCTTCTTTATATAATAGTGGGCGATCATGTCTCGGAGTTTGATTTTGGGGGAGTTGGTTTTGTTATAGAAGTTAGCCGCATACATAACACGCCAGAAATTAGCAATACCCTGACATGCATGGCGGAATGTTAAAATGGTTGCATACCTCTACATCTAATAAGGACAGGGGAAAGCGCAAACCGGCCACTATTTGACCTACCGTAGCGACAAGAGTTCCCGACTGAGGTTTTACCAAGTGAGGGAAGTGAGTAACCCCAGACACATGTTCTAAAACCACGTCGTCTAGGATATCATAAGCCGCCTTGACCACAACTAGATTGGGTCGGCGGTAATGTGAAGGGGGTGGAGGGAGTTTAAACGATCTCCCAGAGGTGGAAGGGACAGCGATAGGGCTACTGGACCTAGAGGAGGGAGACCTAGATTTGAGGGATCGGGCGGCGGATGAGCTGGCCGACATGGTGCAAACAGTACGAATCACAGAGTTTAAAAGGTGAAAGATCTAAAATGCACAAGTGGGAGAATCCATAAGTCACCAGCTAACAGCAAAGCTAAAATGTATAGTAAAGATTTGAAAGAGAGAAGAAAGAGGAAACAAACCTTGTTCACGAGGCAGCAGCGAGCGAAGAAAAAGGTGGGCATTGAACCAAATGCGAAAGCATTAGAGAATCACCGTGAGGAAGGAGAGGAGTGGGGAAACAAAATGACCGAACAAAGAAGAACGAAGGAAGAGGGGGGTTGAAAGGAGAGGTGTGAATGAGGAAATGGAATGGGGTGGGAGAGAAAAGGAAGGGTTTGAACGGGTTTCGAAGCACCAGGGGTATCAAGGTAATTTCTAGAGTTCAAAAACCGAAGAATCAGAAGGAGGGGCCAGCATGTGAGCGACATGTGGAAGGGTAAAGATCGAGGCATCAGGTTTTGCAGGCCATCATGATCTGTGGAAGCGCAAAGGCACGCAAGGCGTGTGGAGCACGCAAACAGAGTTAGGGTGACACATGGCAGTTAGGAGAGGACACGCGCCAGCAGGGAAAGGACCCAATGCTGACTAACAGGGCTTCCATTTTTCTATTGGCGCCAGGACATGATACCCATGCACCGCAGTTTCAGTTGGCGGAGGTATCTCGGACCTCGAACCAAGGGTCCGAGGACCGAGAGGGGGCATCTGTATCAGCCTAATTCATGACTACCAAGACGACAGGTGTTATGGACCGAGGCAGCATAATGCAAAAAGGAGAATGAGCACAGGATCCAGTCCGCGGAACAGAGAAGGATTGCGGAATTCGGAAAGGCATAGGGGTTAGCAGAGTGTCTAGGCCCCCAAAGGGATGCTAAATAGGGAAAGAACGAGCTGGAGCACAATAGCCAGGACACGATACCTTGAGAGACAGGTGGACAATTTGAGGACGTGGGACACAAAAGGAGATCATGGGATAGGAGAGTGGTTAGAGAAGATGGGAGCAGTTAGAAGGTATATAAAGAAAAGGGAAAGAGAGAGAGAAAAGGAAGAAAAAACATAAGAGTTTGGAGGTTGTAATTTTTGAGCATACAGGTAGCCACCATAGAAAAAAAACAAAGAAGAGAGAGGGCGTCCACATGTGTCTCGGTTCACCATTTACCTACACATCGATGCCACAATTGGCAAAACATGCACCAATATTCATCCATCCTTAGTTCCTTACTCACCCTTCCAATCTCTGTCTAAATGAACACGAGCACTTTTTCCCAATAATGCAGACTGAATTTGGCCATGCAAGTTACTGGGTTTCAATCCTAGTAACCGTGTCAAATATATACCCATGCGTCCATGACTTAACACTCCTAACTTCTCCGTTTCCAATTTTTTTGGTTTTTGTTTTTGTTTTTGTTTTAACCAAAAAAATAAAAATTAGCGGAGGCCATATCGTTGGGGACTTAGTCCAAACGGTGTGGCCATATCGTTGGAGACTTAGTCCAAACGGTGTGGCCACACCGTTTGGGATTTGAACTTTGAAAAAATATAAAGTTCTGTTTTTTGGCCTCTTGACCGGTGTGGCCACACCGTTTGGACTAAGTCTCCAACGATATGGCCATACCGTTTGGACTAAGTCCCCAACGATGTGGCCACACCGTTTGAGACTTAGTCCAAACGGTGTGACCATATCGTTGGGGACTCAGTCCAAACGGTGTGGCCACAACGTTGGGTTTGCACAATGAACAAACTAGCCGGGTCGTTTAAGCTTGGAGTTTTCGAATTCAATTTTTTGGGACCAATGACACACTTGTAATATTTGTTTTTTTTTGGATTTTTTGGGACTAATGGCACATTTGTAATAATTGTTTTTTTTGTTGGACT
Organism: Coptis chinensis; assembly: GCF_015680905.1. Classification (NCBI taxonomy): domain Eukaryota; kingdom Viridiplantae; phylum Streptophyta; class Magnoliopsida; order Ranunculales; family Ranunculaceae; genus Coptis; species Coptis chinensis. Next base: position 16,075,743 of record NC_141456.1, on the reverse strand, counting down.
GCGCAACACAATATGGGGTCTGTCAATAACAAATACCTTTATTATTGTGTACGTATAATTATTGCAGCAATAATTTTTGCATTTTCCCAGGCTCTCAAAGTCTTACACAATGTCTCAAGGTGAGTGTCCTCATATTCATCATCTCTTATAATGTCTCAAGGTGAGTGCACCAAATTTTTATCTTTAAAACTTTCCTATACAATTAAGTTTAGTGATATCCTTACATAATTATTGTATTTTCATTGCAGGCCATGGAACTCTTAACATTATTTCCGATGTTGAGCAAGTGCAAGGGAAATCTTATGACTATATTGTTGTGGGAGGAGGCACTAGTGGCTACCCCCTCGCAGCAACATTGTCCAAAAGATTCACAGTGCTGCTAGTAGAACGAGGGGGGTCACCATTTGGTGACCCTCTTATAATAGAAAAAAAGAATTTCTTTCGCCCTATGTCACAAATTGATGAATTCACATCGATAGAACAGGAACTTGTATCAGAGGAAGGAGTAGCAAATCAAAGAGGAAGAGTCTTGGGAGGGTCAACTGTGATTAATGGTGGGCTTTACACTAGAACTAATACGGAGTACATAGCTAGATCTGGTTGGGATGAGAATTTAGTGAAGGAGGCTTATGAATAGGTGGAGTATAGAGTGGTCTTTGAACCAAACTTGAGTGCGAACAGCAGAGTTTTGCGAGAGATTCATTCGTTCTTTGCTGGAAACGCATACCATTTAATGGTTATAGCTTAGAGCATGTTGAGGGAACAAAGATAACCGGTACCATATTTGACTAAAACGGCATGAGACATTGTTACGCTCATCCGCTACATCTTTGGAGACCCCGAGAGGTTTGTGAGTTCTTTTGAACGCAACGGTTAAAAGCATCATCTTCTCTCAAGGTATTTAAAAAACTAATGTAGAATAAAATGACAAGGAAAATTATTAGCTCTTGCTTAGAAATTTTTGGCTCTTTGAGATCTTTGTAGATTTACAAATTTTGGCACATCATACAAGTCTAGGCTATTGCCCCATGGATCCAGTTTCATGGTCGTAGGATGGGGTATAGCCGATCACAAGGTTCACATGTACCAGCCAGGTGTTGGGTTGTGGAACCGTTGAGCTTTCCTCCGGTGTCCATATGCCGCGTTCACGAGTTTTTAGCTTGGAGAAGGGGGCGCGACCTGCGCTCGGATTAGCCTTGGTCGAGGCGCGACCCGCGCTCATGCTGTGAGAAAGTTACTGGAGTTGGGTGCAACCCGTGCTCGGATTAGCCTTGGCCAAGGCGCGACCCGCGCTTATGTTGTGAGAAAGTTACTGGAGTTGGGCGCGACTTGCGCTCGGATTAGCCTTGGCCGAGGCGCGACCCGCGCTCATGCCTTCCAAAATTTTCACTGATTTTCGATATTTCGGCCCAAAGCCCATTTTCTCACCTTTTTCTATATGTACCTATATAAAGAAAATAGAATAGGGTTTTGAGATAACTTTTGAGAGATTCATCTCTTAGGTATTGTGGGAGCTCTATTAAACTAGAGTTTGAGTGAAACCTCTTGTTCTTGATTCTTGTTACCTCTTGTAAACTCTCCAATCTTTACTATAAAGGAAACTCGGCTCTTGTGTGGATATATGTAACATTGACCGAACCACCTTAAATCTTTGTGTCTCTTTGCATTATTTACTTCCATATTTATTGTTGTTATGAATTGTGATGATATATTAGTGGTTTTGCTATGTTGAGTTTGTTGTAATAACTACCAAAGTCTTGGGTATGTGATTTCCATGTTAAGTTCCAAGTTGAAATCATTTGGGATAGAAAGTAACTAGATTGAGGTGTGACTTTCTAATGAAATCTCCTAACAAGTGGTATCAGAGCCACGGTTTGAATTATTGGAACAAGGTGTGTGAGGAAAGACTCCACCTTTAGCATTGAAAGCTAGGTGTTTGAAGAAATTCCTCTGAGAGGTTCTCCACCGTTGTTTTGGTTTAGTGGAATTCATGACGACCGACAAAGAAAGCTACAAGATAGAGAAGTTTGTCGGAACAAACTTCGACTATTGGAAGATGCAAATCGATGACGTACTCTATCAAAAGGATTTGATGGAAACATTGATAAGTGAGAAGCCCGATGAGATTCCGCAAGGCATATGGGATTTGCAAGATAGAAAAGCCTTGGCCACAATCCAATTGAGTCTTTCGAAGTCGGTAGCCTTCAATATTAAAACCGAGAAGACGGCAAAGTCTCTCATGGAGGCACTTACTACAATGTATGAACAACCCTCGGCCACGAACAAAGTCTATTTGATCACTAAGCTATTTAGTATAAGAATGTCGGAGGGGACCTCCTTCAAGTATCACCAAAATGAATTCAACCAAACTAAGGACCAATTGGAGTCGGTTGAGATTACATTTAGTGATAAGGTGCTAGCTTTGGCGATACTTGGACAATTGCCTCCAAGTTGGAAGGCGACTATGGCGGCTATTAGTGGCTCTGTGAGAATGACCAAGTTGAAGTTTGAGCATGTTGCTAGTATGGTACTAACCGAGGAAATCCGGAGACAGGATTGTCCTTCATCTTCGGGGTCAACTTCAGGGTCGGCATTGAGCACTGAAAGTAGGGGAAGAAATTCAAATAGGAGTCGTGGTAAGAAAAAATGGAGGGGGAGATCGAAATCTCAAGCCCCCCGATTGCAAAGCGTTGAACACAAACCTCGAGACATAAGTGAAGTTGTATGCTACAACTGTGGTAGGCCTGGCCATTATAGTCCCAATTGTTCGGCACCAAGAAACAACAACAACATCAATAAGAACAAGAAAAAGAATCAAGAAGCTAATGTTGTTGAGATGGTAGATGATGCCTTAATATGTTCGATGGAGCGATATAAAACTTTAAGGAGTACGATATATTGGGTACCATTTTTAATTAAATCCGCACAATATTTCCATGATATACGATATTCATATTTTAAATAGTTTGGAATAGTGACCAAAGAACTGGATATATCCGATATATAAGTTTTGACGATATATTTCGAACGGATATTTTCTTGGTCGGTGATGACCAACTTTCCATGTGACATTGTTGACGAACGGTCTTTCGGTGATGTGTGACGCAAAGGGTGACGCATGTCAAGATGAATGGCTCGTCATGGTTATTGAGGGACGTCAGACACGTTTCGGATTTGAGGAAGAATTTGATTTATGTGGGGCAATTGACAAGTGAAGGATTTATTACAGTTTTCACCAGTAACACTTGGAAGGTCTCAAAGGGTTCAATGGTTGTTGCAAATGGTAAGAAAGATGATACTATCTATATGACTACACATGGTTATGAGTCGATTGCCGTGGGACACATGGCAAAGAGGATCCGAATGTTTGGCACCGCAGACTTGGTCACATGAGTGAGAAAGGAATGAAAATCCTTCACTCTTCTGGTAAACTCCCAAAGTTATAGTCGTCTGAAATTGACTTATGTGAGAACTGTATATTTGGAAAGCAGAAGCGGGTGAGTTTTCAGAGAATGGGTTAGACTCCAAAAGCTAGAAGGCTTGAGTTGATTCATACAGATGTCTGGAGGCCAGCTAATGTCTCTTCACTTGGCGGACAGTTATATTTTGTGACTTTCATTGATGACCATACTAGGAAGGTGTGGGTCTATTTCTTAAGACACAAGTCAGAAGTATTTGAAGTGTTCAAGACTTGGAAGGCCATGGTTGAGAATGAGACAAGCTTGAAAGTAAAGAAGCTGAGATCCGACAACAGTGGAGAGTATGAGGATTCAGGTTTTAAGAAGTGTTGTGCTGACAATGGCATCAAGATAGAAAAGACTTTGCCAGGGACACCTCAGCAAAATGGGGTTGCAGAGCGAATGAATAAAACATTGACAGAGAGAGCTATGTGTATGCGTACACTAGCAAGCTTGCCCAAGCAGTTCTAGGCAGAAAGTATTAGCACAGTAGCTTACCTGATCAATAGAGGACCGTCAGTACCTTTGGATTTTAAGATTCCAGAGGAAGTGTAGAGCGGGAAGGATGTGAACCTTTCCCATTTGAAGGTGTTTGGTTGTGTGTCCTATGTCCATATTAGTGATCAAGCTAGAAGCAAGCTTAATGCTAAGTCACTAAAGTGTACCTTCATCGGCTATGGTGGTGATGATTTTGGGTATCGCTTTTGGGATGATCAAAATCGAAAAATCATTCGTAGTAGAGATGTTGTGTTTAATGAGAAGGTGATGTACAATGACAGAGATGAAGCACAAATCAAGGAATCGGTTACAGAGAGTGGCACAGAGTATGTTGAGTTGGAAGACTTTGATATAAGTCGTGGTATAGTGGGAGCCCCACAGTCAGAGGATGACAATAGCAGTGACTCAGATAACAATGAGGATACTACACCACAGAGTTCATCTCCACCTTGTGCCCCAAGGAAGACATCCAGGCCACATGTACCGAGTACGAGATATCCACCCTCCACCTATGTGAATTACTTGCTACTTATTGATGGTGGCGAGCCTCAATGCTATGATGAAGCATTGGAGACAAGTGATGCAAGCAAGTGGGAGCTTGCTATGCAAGATGAGATGAAGTCCCTCATCTTTAATGGCACGTGGGAGTTAGCCAAACTACCCATGAGCAAGAAGGCACTACAGAACAAATGGGTGTTTAGAGTCAAAGAGGAACATGATGGTTCCCAGAGATACAAAGCGAGGCTAGTAGTCAAGGGTTTTCAGCAGAAAGCAGGCGTTGACTTCACAGAGATATTCTCCCCAGTGGTGAAATTGAATACTATTCGGTCAGTGTTGAGTATTGTTGCAGCGGAAGATTTGTATCTTAAGCAGTTGGATGTTAAAACTGTCTTCCTCCATGGTGACCTGGTTAAGGAAATTTACATGCAGCAACTAGAAGGTTTCATCAAGAAGGGTAAAGAGAATATGGTATGCAGGCTCAGAAAGAGTTTGTATGGTTTGAAACAAGCCCTTAGGCAGTGGTACAGGAAGTTGATAACTTCATGCAAGGAAATGGCTACTATAAGTGCAACGCTGACCATTGTTGCTACTTCAAGAGGTTTGACTCCAGCTTCATCATCCTATTACTATATGTTGATGATATGTTAGTAGCGAGTTCTGATATGTCAGAAATTGGGAGATTGAAAGAGAAGTTGGCAAGTGAGTTCTCTTTGAAGGACTTGGGTGCAGCGAAACAGATTCTAGGGATGAGGATCAGAAGAGATAGGCAGAAAGGTATTCTGAAGTTGTCTCAGGCTAAGTATGTTGAGAAGGTATTGAAGAGGTTCAACATGGGTGGTGCGAAACCAGTTTGCACACCTTTGGCAGTCCCACTTCAAGTTGTCCAAGGAACACTCTCCCAAGACTGTTGAGGAAAGAAACTTCATGGCTAAGGTACCATACCCCTCTGCCATTGGAAGTCTTATGTATGCCATGGTTTGCACGCGTCGGATATAGCCCAAGCAGTGGGAGCTGTCAGTCGATTTATGTCTAATCCTGGCAAACAACATTGGGAAGCCGTGAAGTGGATATTGAGATATCTGAGAGGTACTACTTAGAAATCCCCATATTATTGAAGGGGTGTTGTGAACTTGCAATGGTATGTGGATGCTGACTTTGCAGGTGAGGTAGATCGCAGAAGAAGTACTACTGGTTATGTCTTTACAATAGGTGCTACTGCAGTGAGTTGGATTTCTCAGTTATAGAAGATTGTTACTTTGTCTATCACAGAAGCAGAGTATGTGGCCGTTACAGAGGCAAGCAAAGAGATGATTTGGTTACAAGGATTGATGGAAGAGCTTGGGATGAAGCAAGAGAGAAGTGTGTTACACAGTGACAGTCAGTACTATACATCTTGATAAGAATTCCGTCTTTCATTCTAGGACCAAGCACATTGGTCTCCGGTATCATTTTATCCGATCTCTGTTGGAGGATGAGGTTTTGGCACTTGAGAAGATCCAAGGGAGTGAGAATCTGGCGGATATGTTGACCAAGACCGTGCCTACTGAGAAGTTTAAGTTATGTTCAACTTCGGTGGGTCTTCTTGCTTGAAGACCATAATGGATGAGCCGAGTGTTTCATTAGTAAATTGGATTTGGATTGAGTTGTTACAATTGAGATGTGATGTGCATGTAGAATCTCGAAGGTTCCCAGTGGGATATTGTTGGGTTGTGGAACCGTCGAGCTTGGCTCCAGTGTCCATATGCCGTATTCACGAGTTTTCAGCTTGGAGAAGGGGGCGCGACCTGCGCTCGGATTAGCCTTGGTCGAGGCGCGGCCCGCGTTCATGCTGTGAGAAAGTTACTATAGTTGGGCGCGACCCACGCTCGGATTAGCCTTAGCCGAGGGGCGACCCGCTCATGCTGTGAGAAAGTTACTGGAGTTGGGCGCGACCCACGGTTAGATTAGCCTTGGCCGAGGCGCGACCCACGCTCATGCCTTCCGAAATTTTCACTGATTTATGATATTTCGGCCCAAAGCCCATTTTCTCACATTTTTCTATGTGTACCTATATAAAGGAAATAGAATAAGGTTTTGAGATAACTTTTGAGAGATTCATTTCTTGGGTATTGTGGGAGCCTCTATTGAGCTAGGGTTTTAGTGAGGCCTCTTGTTCTTGATTCTTGTTACCTCTTGTAAACTCTCCAATCTTTACTATAAAGGAAACTCGGCTCTTGTATGGATGTAGGTAACATTTACCGAACCACCTTAAATCTTTGTGTCTCTTTGCATTATTTACTTCCATATTTATTGTTGCTATGAATTGTGATGATATATTAGTAGTTTTGCTATGTTGAGTTTGTTGTGATAACTATCAGAGTCTTGGGTAGGTGATTTAGTTGGTGTGAACTCAAAGTTGAAATCATTTGGGATAGAAAGTAACTAGATTGAGGTGTGACTTTCTAGTGAAATCTCCCAACACCAGGTCTATGGCGAATTGTGATAAAACGAGCCATGAACATCCCTAACTTCATATAAGATTCCGAAACACTGAAATTATTGAGCATTTCATGTAGTGCGTGGTGTCTTTGTTGTGTTAAAATGGAACCTATCCTTGGTCAAAATATGCCAACATCTATGATTATGTATTGAACTAATATACAGCAGTTGTAGGTGATGGAACTAAGCCCAGGGCTTGTGGCATCAGGTTCATCAAGAGCCATGAGAATTTGGACAGCTCTTATGAGGTAAACTTGAATCCGGTACGTCGATTCGAGAATCAGAGGCGATGTGGTGTTGTCTCGGGGAGCAATGGGGAGTCCCAAATCCTCATGTTAAGTGGAATTGGACCCTCTGAACTACTTAACAAGTTCAACATTGCACCCATGATCGATGCACCCCAAGTAGGTCAAGATATCGAGACCACCCCGGCATAAAATTTCTCTTGGATCTTTGGAATAGGTAATGAGGGACAATCGGATGCCTCTCAAGTTGTAGGAATTGCGAGTAGTTTACGGTTCTTATTTCAGTATGGTGGAGGAAGTAAAGCCGGCGCCGGACCAAGAAGGGTTCTCTTGGGGAAAGCTAGCTTATCCAAGTTCTAAAGGGAAGTTAGAGCTGAATAGTCAGATCCTAGAAAAAATCCTTCGGTAAGATATAACTATCTTCTAGAGGAAAATGATTTGGAAGAATTCGTTGAGATGGTTCATGAGATGAAGAAGATTGCTCGGTCTATGGACTCTGTTCTAGGGACCAAGTACTGCGACAGGATGGATGAAATCATTTCAGGACAAAAACAAGAACATAATGTTGAGACAAAGAAGGGGGTGTCAACTAAAGAGAAATTGAGAGAATTTTGCAAGAAGAATAAAATGTCTTATTTACATGGTCATGGAGGATGGAGGATGCAGTGTTGGGTCTGTTGTTGATAAGGACTATAAGGTGTTCGGAGTTGAAGCATTAAGAGTTGTGGATGCCTCTGCATTGAGTGATCTTTTGAGTACAAGTCCCATGGGTACTTTGCTAATGCTTGGAAGGTACTAGGGTATTAAGATGCTTAGAGAGAGGGCCATTGGGGAATGATTAGTGTATGTAAGTTATTAATGTGTAGCATTTTCACTTACGATCGATGTTTTGAAAACCGAACCGGTAATCGAACCGATTTTTTGTTAAAATGGTTCAACCAGGTTCAACCATGGTTCGACTCGGTCGGACCGATTTATGTTTATTTAGCAAATTTTTTAATAATTACAATAATAAAATGAATAAATACATGTTTTAATTCAATATTAATTGGTATTATATATCAAAATAAATTTCTTATACAAGAAATACATAGTAGTATGTTGGTTTGGAGTTTGGATTATCTTGTTTAGGTGTTAGGTTCAACTCCCCACATTATCAATTTTTCAAAAAAAAAAAAAAAAATAAAATTATATAAGGATGATCCGATTTAGAACTGAACCGGTTTGCCGGTTCAACCACGGTTTAAGCTTAGACCGAGGGTCCAACCATAAACTCAAGTTTTAACTGAACCGAGTTTTAACTGAACCGAACCAAAAATTTACCGGTTCCGGTCGGACCCCAGTTCAACCACCGGTCCGGTCCGGTTTTCTAAACACTGCTTACGATCGAGTTGCGGCCTTATATTTTACTTATTTATCATGTCCCTCTGTCATAAGGAATGGGTTTAACTTGATCCCACATCGACGGTTATAAGTCCTTTTCCCCCATTAAGTCCGATTTTCCTCTGTTTTTAGGGTTTTATGATTTCCTCGATTGGTTTAAGTTTGGGGACTGAATATTGTCGTTTGTTCACCGTTTTTTTATTGTTCAATTGTACTGAAAAGATGCCCAAAATAACGATTTTTTTTGTTCCTAAAGATGCCCAAAATAAATAATAAAAGTAGTTCAAACCCAATTACGTACCAATCAAGATTCAAGATTATGTTGTGTATTACTTCATTTCGTTACTCCAATATTTGTTATTTTATGGAATATCATATACCAATCATTAATACATACAGAATTCAGGTATTAGTTATATTATTCTCGCGCAAAATTCTTAACTATGCAAATCAGAAAATCAACTTCAGAATATCCACACTGGGGAGTTATAACTAACTATACGTCGCTTATGTTTATTGATGATGTAAGAAAAATGCCTACTGTAGTTGTACAAATTTTATGTCTTCAAATGTAATTAGTTCCACTGTAATTACCAATAACTAGCTAACCACACTTCTCTAGCCTTGCGCGATCTGTCAAGGAAATAACAATGACCATTAAATACTTAAATGGCACCCTAAAGACAGAAAACCAAATAGCTAACTATGAGAAGATCCTTCCAAATCAAGCTTGGATCACGGTGCAGCGGTTGTAGGCTACGTGAAGAGGACTGCTCATTTGCTACAAGACTAGAGAGCACAACATCTAGGCATACATAATTACACTAAAATAAATAAGTTATTTTGTTAAGCAAATTGACTACCAAACAGACCACTGTAGACAAGGAATTTGGCCACTGAAATGTTTGCGAACCAAACTCAGAATTGAAAGCACATAATTTCATTAGCACGTACTGTATGTTTTATATACGTTTCATATTCACTTTAGGCTAGGGGTGGATCTCGGGTAGGTTGGGCCGGGTTGAGGCATAACCCGAGCCTAATCCGAGTTTCAAATGCTTCAACCCGAGCTCGGGACCAAGCCCTAATGGGTCTTTAAATTTTCAGCCCAAGCCCAAATCGGACCAATTTGGGTTGGGTCGGGTTATCTCGGGTTTTCTTTTGGAGTTTGGAGGTAAAAAACACCGAAATTGAAATCTTCTAATGAAATCAAAGAGATTTGATTGTTTGAAATGGAAACTAACCTTGTTGATTATATTATTCTCTCTAAAATAGAGATTCTCAACCTTATTTTTTACAAAAATAGAAAGATTGAAAGATATACGAATATATATATGCACATGGGCTTGGTTTTTCGGTTTTTTGATATTCTAACCTGAGCCCAACCCAAAACTGAGTCGAATTTTGATTATACAAAACCAAGCCCAGACCATAGATATGACATGTTAGCCCAAGACCAACAAAAATCGGGTTTTAGTCCATCGGGTTTGGGCTAACCCGACCCAAATTCCTAGGGCCGGCCCTAAGTTTCGAAAGGCCCAATGCAAAGTCCACAACATGGGCCTATTTGTTTACTTTTTTTGGGCTATTGTTTGGGGTTTTAATATCATAGTGGGTTTTGTATAGCTTAATGGGGCCTTTAGTTTCGGTTTAATTTGGGGCCTATGCAAGGGCTTAGACAGCATAGGCCCAGGGCCGGCCCTGCAAGTTCCACCCCCCTACTTTAGGCAAGGAGATGTCATATAGTGTTTTTTGTGTGATCTTTTATTGGTCCTTAATTTTTATTAAAAAAATATTTTTAGGAAGTTTTAAAAAGTGCTTTTGGGTGGTATGCTAGAGTATATTTATCATACGTACAGGACTCCATTAAGAGTACGTTTGGGAACATAAATTAAATTAGAATTCCCTGAGAATTGAATTCTCAATGATAATGTGAGAAATAGGGTCGTTTGGTTGTCCATAAGAATTCTCTTCGTCCATTCAAAAACATGTACAAACAAGTTATTTAAAACTCTTTTATATTTTAGGACCACAATATCACAAACCCCTTTTTCTAAAGGTGCACTTCTTTGCTAACTATATTTAAGAAATTAACTACCATTACCTACCGTGAGAATCCCAATTAACATGGTTTACCTACTATACACATCGATGCCAAAATTGGCAAAACAACAATATTCATTCATCCTAATTACTCATCCTTCCAATAGTGACCCCGAATGCATAGATGAGTTTGCCAAATTGGTGAGACTCTTCAAAGAGTCCTTATTAGCAATTCGCCGAATTATTTGCGAATCGAATCTTTGAAGGACCATACGTTTAATATTTCCGAATGCTTGAAGATTCGGAATAATTTGCGATTTTTTGCATTGAAAGTATAATTATGTTTTTGACAAATTTTTCAAAAATTCAAATTCGTTGGTTGTTAAAAAAAATATGAATAAAAATTATGTTTTGTTTTGTTATTTTTTATATACTTTATGTACCCACTCTTAATTTATGTCCCCCACTCTTACTTCCTTAGTAATAAGTTAATCAAAAAGCTTTGCTCTCATACTTTTTGGGTAATATAATATTTAAATTGTCATGCTACGATGTGTGTATTTTGAAGTTTGAACTGTAATTTCGTGGAATCCAAAAGCAAATAAATTAAAGTACTTATATGAACCCGTTCAATTGGTTTCAATGTTTCATAGCTAAACTGTTTGGATATGCTTGTTATGTTGTAGAGAATGACAACTATTATTAATATTTACAAACAAAATTTCACGAATTTTTGCAACCAAATGTTTAAAACGCATATTAATTAAATACCGCATAATTATTGTATTGTGAATTTTTGACTGAATATTTGACCGTACCGTTTTTGTGAGTCACAGAATAATTCTCGTACCATATTTTTGTTGTATCCCGAATTGCTAACAGGGCAATGAGTATCTGATTATTATCTGTGCTGATAAAAGTGTAAAACTAGAAAAACATTTTGTCCATTTGTTTAAATTAGGTGAATTGATATCCAGTGAACACATAAGTACCTTATGTGTTGTGGATTGTCACCATTCATTGGGATGGACTTTACGTGAAACTGTGTGGGTTTCATTAATTAACCACGAAACCAACCAGGTCGCATTTGTAATGCTTTGGTCAATAAGTCATTGTTTCGTTTCCATTTTGTACGGAGCAGTCACAATTAGGTAGACACACTATTAGGGGTGGGAATTTGGCCCTAACGACCCTAACCTGGCCCTGACCGACCCGACCATAAGCCCTATAAATCCCTCACAACTAAAGCCCTCACAGAGTTTAGGGCAGAGTCGACCCGACCCTAAGGCCTTCTAGGGCAGAGCTAGGGCTAAAGTTCTGAAACATAAGCCCGACCCTAATTCAGCCCTAACCAAACCCTAGTTATAGTTTCACATTTTCACTATAAATACACGTACCATAATTGTCCAATTCTTTGTTAAATATTTTAAATTAAAATAACATTGTCATTTGTAATTTATCACTTACACCCAAGGGTATGGTACTTTCAATAACTTGTCTTATATAACAAAAACTTGTCAACCTATCTAGCAACCATGAAGAACAATGAGCACTAGCCTAATAAAAAAATAAGACTTTATTCCTTTGATCATCAAATCAAAGTCTAGAACTTATTATTCTTAATTTATTTTCTCACTTACTTCTTATAAATTATATTTTTATTCACATCCAAGCCAAGTCTAGAACTAAAGGTTTCCGTCCATACCATTAAAGCGAAATACAGAGCAGGCATTTGTAACACAGAAACCAAAAAAACAACCTTTGTCTGAAAAATGACATTTGTAAAATGAAGAAAATAAATAGGTCCTGCCCTAAAACCCGGCCCTAAAGCTTTTAAAGAGGGCTTAGGGTAGGGTCAGGGCTTGAGATTTAGACTTGTGACCCGGCCCGACCCGACCCTATGCTGACTTTATGGCCGGGCCGACCCAACCTTAATATCTAAAGGGCTTTTAAATGTTTAATCTTTCAATCTCTGTCTAAATGAACACGAGCACTTTTTCTCAATAGTGCATACTGAGTTCGACCATGCAAGTTACTGGATTTCAATCCCAGTAACCGTGTCAAATATATACCCATGTGTCCCGGACTTAACACTCCCTAATTACAACAGAAGGGGTCTTTTGCAGCGCCTAAAAATTGTTGTTAAAAAGTGTCTTTTGCAACGCCTATAAGGTTGCAAAAACGTTTGCCGTTTTATGTGACCCAAGTCATTTGGACTTAATTGTTGAGACGCCTATGGCATGACAAATGTTCCCAATTTAATATTTTAAAAAATAAACAATTATCAATTATGACGCCATAGTTGTTGCTACTGTTTACGTAATTTGTTGCCATGCCTTTGTCGGTGTAACAACATTTTATGAAAATAAAATTTTATTTGGCATGACCCCTGCTGCAACGCTATTAACGTGGGCTATGGGCTTTTATAATGGGGCGGTATTTAACTATTTATTTTCACTGGAAAAGTTTTTCGCGGGCTAGTTTCAAGTTAGGCAGCTTTACGAAAATACTTTAAATTGGAAACCTAAATATTCTCCCCAAATACTTCGTCTGCCAAACCGCCGATATCTTTTCCATATACTGCCATCTATCTTCCATATACTGCCATCGAAGGATTCAAAGCTTTAACCATCTATCTTCCAGTGCCATCGAAGTTAAGGTAAGCGATCGACTTCTTCTCTTTTCTATTTTCTCAAAATTCATATTAAATAGTTTAAAACTTTGATTTTTTTTTGGTTTTTAGGTTTATTAGTAATCCTTTAAAAAGCTTCGGATTTTGGTTAGTCTCTTATTCGATCTCCTTTGGGATTTATATATTCATTCAATCAATTTTTTTTTTTTTTTTTTTTTTTTTTTTTTTTTTTTTCGCAATTGAGAAAATAGAAATCCCTAAAGCTTCAAAGCGCCCTTTTTTATTAGCCTCGCCCTTACTGCTTAGCCCACTTATCACTATTGCCTGCCCATCAGCCATCGGGGTATTGCTTCAATATGAAATTCCCTATTTAAGATGGGAAGATCAACGATACAGAGTTTGTTGCTTCTGTTAAGTGGGTTTCAAACATATCTATGTTGTTGGGAGGAAGTTTGTTTTAGCACTTATTGATTTAAGAGTTCCATAAAGCATTGTAAATAGTTACCTTAGGGCTACTAGAAAACAGGAGCACTCAGTCCACTCTCATTAAAGCGATTGGGGTTTCCTTAGATGCATTTACAGGAAGCAAGGAGTGTACTGGTTCATTCAATGAATATGATCCGACATTTTGTGTGAACCAGATTAGATGCACATTCTTTGTTTCTTCTATTCTTCAGCTTATAGTTGGTATCATTAATTCTGTTATATGTTACCCTGTTTTTGGAATAAATGGGTAATAGAAATTTAGATTTTGAGAAGTGGGGTGTGGTTATTACCTGGTAGTAATTCTAGCTTTGATGTCCCAGTTTATGTAAATTGTTTGTGACATTCAATTTAGGTTTCACCTCTGAAATGGGTTCGCGTTTACAACTTTCATAGCTATGAAATGGGTTATTACCTTAACCTTACTTCTTTTTGACTGACAAATATTTCTTATTGTTGTGGACACTTTGTGTAAACTGAAATTAGAGGTTTTTAATCTGGATGGTAATATTGTTTGTTTTAAAACATGGTTAAGGTCCTCAACTTAAACACACTTAGCAAGGAAAAAAAGCTTAAGCTTTGAACTTTTTTTTCCAGGTATTCTTTTGATGTTCTTTTCTATTTCTAAATCAACTAAAATTATTAAGTTTATATATATTTGATATGCACACAGTCAACACATGACAGAGCTTCAAATGCAAAGTTTAGACAACTTACCTGAGAGACAAGAAATGTTGTTTCATGGTTGGTTTTCAATGGTTTGACATTGACTTGTTTAATTCAAAATCTATTAGCTTTTGGTTATTTTTTTCTTCTTATTTGATTTGTACCTTAATGAATGTGAGTTGTAACTTTGATAAATTCAGTATAAGCTATCTACCATGGGCACCAATTGTGGCATGTTGTAGCGGTACACTGGTACTTATGCATATGAGGTGCATAGGTTTGAGTTGATAAAAATAGTTTTACATGTATTGCCAACTTGAGTGTAAATTAGATTTATTAATGTTTTGAATCAATTTATGTATGTGACTTTTTTTTACTTGTATTAGATTGGTCGATCCGTCGTCAGTAGTGGATTGAAGAAGAAACTTCGGGAGGATGCTGCTCAAATTGGGATACTGTAGACACTATTTGTAGAATTTTAGTTTTGAATACTTTATCTAAATTTAGTTGATCATTGTTAAGATTGTGAGACGATGTTTTTGCAAAGAATAATTAATTATGCGGATTCTTTAAGATCTTTGGTAACGAATGATTTTAGTTAATGAAATACATTATATTACAATTTCTGGTGAATTGTTACGGGGTTATTATTTTCTATATAAAGTGTATTGGGCAAGATTGTATAGGTGCATGAATTATACCATTTGCAATGCTAAATGTGTCACCAATGAAGCAGGTGCTTTAATTTGGATTTTATACCGTTAGCAACAATTTTGGTGTGGCTAAAAACTTTGATTGCACAGTAGGGAGGAGGCGGTACAGTAGAGACATCTTTTGCCATGCCTATCATGCAGCTAAATGTTAGGACACCTTTTGCCATGCCAAATGTGCAGCTAAATATTCAAACTTCCTGCAACGCCACCAATGTAGCAAAATGTTTGTCTTTTGCGATGCCATGCGTTGCAAATAGTTTAAAATAAATTTACAATTAATTTATTTTCAAAGAACGAAGTAGTAACGACAATAGTGTATTAACAGCGCCAAATGGTGTGGCAACAAGCCCAAATATTTTGCAATGCCACTTTTGGTGTTGTAGTTGAGTATTTATGGCCCACTTTTTAGCAGCGGCTTTGTGACGCCATCTTGTATGTGGCAAAAGAACATTTGCAACGCTTTAAGGCACTTGTTGCAACGGTGCATGGCGCTGCAAGAAACCTATTATGTTGTAGTGTAACTTCTCCATTTCTAATTTTTTGGTTTTTTTTTTCTAACCAAAAAAGTAAAAATTAAGGGAAAATAACTCATTTGCACGAAACACATAACACAAACCTTCCCAAACCCCTTCGCCTTCTTCCTACATGAGTTTGGTTCCATTCTTTTTTATTCCCTTCTTTCTAGTTTAAACCAGTGTAGTCAAGGCGCAAAGAGACGCGCGCCTAAGGTGCAAGGTGCGGAGAGGCGCACTTTAGTGCCTCGCCTTGACCAAGGCGGGTGTCTTTTGTGCCTTTTGTTTAGGGCTGATCATCGAGCTATTCGTGTCGAGTATTAGGGTGCTCAAGCTCGGCTCGTGTATCTTTCGAGTCGAGCTCAAATTTTGTTTGAGCTTTATTTTGTGCTCAAGCTCGACTCATCGAGTATTCGAGTAGCTCAATGCGTCTAGATTTCTATTCTTCTAGACTACAAATTTGAATTCGATCATAGGCTTTAAAATTTGATTTGACTTGTATTATGTATAGGCTCGACTTCAACCTGCACAAACTAGAGATAATTGAACACAAATAGACTTTAAATTTTACCCCAAGACCAAAATAACTTGCTAAACTCATCTAAATAAAATACTAAAATGCAATTACAATTTACTAATACCACAATAATCACTATTAAACAACTATATTTTAAGGTGTACATGTACATTATAAATACAATCAATATGTGTTGAGTAATTATAATCTAACACACTAACATAAATAATTATCCCAAATAAGCGTTAACATAACTATGTAAAGTGCGAACTGCGAGTAGCTTGCGAGCATCTCGAGTTCGAGCTTGAGTTTTAAAATGTGCTCAAACTCGACTAATATTATTGAATGAGCGAGTTTGAGTCGAGCTTTCGACGAGCCGAGCTCGAGTTACTCACGAACAACTCGACTCGATGACCAGCCCTGCTACTTTTGTTGAGGCGCAATGTGCACAAGGCGTTATCAACATTTATAGTTTTTTCGTTATTTTGTACAATTTTTGCTATACGTGACACATTTACACTCGATCCAATTGTTGTATGGTACAAGAAATTATACAAATTTAATAAGTTTCATCTTGGAGTACACTCTAAACTTAATTTTTATTAATTTTTGTTAAGTTGTATGGATTGAGAGAAGACACAAAAATGGATTAAATGAAATTTTATGGGATTCCAAAATTTGAATCTCGTGTTCTATTTTGTGAAAAACTCCTTTGGTTCAATTCGATTGGTTTACTTTTTTAGTTTATTGAAGTTGAGCTAGATTGCATTGACAGATACGAGTTTTATTTTGCTATTTACTTATTGGTTATGATTTTTCTTTTAAATGACTACAATGGTATGGAAATGACTCGTGGATTTTATGGGTGTTGCTCAATGGTTTCATGTTTACAATCACGTAAAATTAATTTTAATGTATAGCTAAGACAATCAGTAATAATTAATGTCATATTTAATATTTATTTTATTTTTTATTTGTTATATCTATTTTTTTATTACTACACACCTCACTTTAATCAGGCGCGTGCCACGCGTCACGCTTAAAACACAAAGAAAGTGTTGCGTATTAATGCCTTGACTACATTGGATTAAACTCCCTCATAATAACTCGTCAGACCATGTGGTGAGAAGAGACCCAAAATCAAGTCCTTGATGATTACTGAAAGTAGCAAGACGATGCAAAAAAGAACTGCTCGAGTGCTCCCCGTCAGTAGTCTAGTTGCAATGCACTTTCAGTAGTAATCCATTGCTACATCATCATGAACTGTGTCTGAATGACTAGTCCTATTTCTTGGGCTGTTAATCTTCAGACTCAACATTCTTTATATTCTTTATGCTTATAAACCAAAACAAATCAACACTACTTTTTTTATTGAGATTAATGTGATTATGTGAAGAAGTGAATTATGCGTATTGCTCTTGATGAAATTATTGTAACCACTCTTTATCTCTCGAAAACGAAATTAGTAAATGTCATATCGTTGTTCATCGAAGACCTTCAGTGGGAAAATTGTAGAAAAAAGAAAATGATGCAGAAAACTCTTCTTTGTGGCATTGAAACCATTGATACTTATATTTCAAAAGCACTGGCATAGCTTTTACAAATGGAAAAAAGGATTATCTCCATTTCCATAGAAACTACAATATGTCTCGCACAAAAAAAAATCACTAGTACATATTTGGTCTTTTGTCACGCTTCAAAGTGTACATTTGTCACGAGCGTATTAGAAAACGTGACAAATATCTGTTTGTGTTTTTCGCGTAAGCACAATCTTGCACTCGGGCCATAATTTGGCACTGTTTGCAAAAACAGAGACGAATAATCGTTTTTCTTGGGGTATTTTGGTCAAGTGGCTTGTTTTGGTTGAAAACTGTTGTGAGACGGTTTCATATTCTAGCCGATCGAGTGATCCACTCTATCACTTTTATTATCATCAATTTGAAGTCTATTCAACAGAGATAGGAGCTTGTTTCAACGAAGAAGTACGTTTAACTCAAGATTTGAGTTCCGTCATGACACGAGATGGAAGGTTTTCCTAACTGTTCATGGAAATATCTCTCTCGATCCTGTACGTGTTTTCAACTTGTTCAATTCGTTTTATAACCGGTTATTTATCGGTTTGTTTTGATTTTTAGATTCTGATGTGAATTTCTCGTTCTATGATGGAGAATTTCATGTTTACTTGTTTAATTTAATATATAGATTGTTAACTGAATGTTGAATAGTTTGTGAATGATGAAATGATTCAGTGCAACTAGTCTAAACTGTGATAAGGTTAAAACGCAATGGTGTAACGCTTAATTACTATGTACATATTCAGTTACTACAGATTATGGATCTAAAAATGTAACACTAACTAGTTGATACTAATTACCTAGTATATTAAATTCAATCTTCACTTTCAGTTTTCAATTTTCATTTTATTTAAGCTTCAAATCCTTACTGAATGTGCGGAAAGGAGGGGACAGTTTGTGCTGGAGTTGAGACGGATGGAATTTAGACGTTGAAGCATCTTGTGATGATCAAAGATATCTTCTGTCTTGATATCACAGTAATGCCACCAATCTTTCACTCTTTTGCTTGTGCTCTTACTTTTGTTATGTTTATGCAAATATATATTTACTTTGGACATTGTATAGTATGCTAAGTCTTGCATCACATAACACTTCATATCTTATATATAATGCAGAAACTTGCTTTTTCGATTAGTTTCCGTATTTCTGGTTTTAGGCCAGAGTTTTTAATCGAAAGGGTACCAGACCGGTTTTAGGCCAAAGTTTTTAATCGAAAGGGTACCGGAAAGTTGGACAACCACTATTTTTTTGCTAGGTACAGAAAAGGTAAATTGGTAAAAAGAAGTGACGGAAATAAACCGAATAATAACCGAAACAGACGCACTAGACGCACCGTTTCGAGTCCTTCACAAGTTTACCTACAGCATAAAAAAAACATCTTCTTTCTACAGCAAAATAATGAAACTCTATTTATCTTTCTCAAATTCATTAATTACTTCTTTTATTCTCACCATTTAGACCCCGTTTCTAAATTTGGCAAAAAAGAGAAAAAATGATACATACAATGTTCCATGGCGATCTTCAGAAATAGGTTTGATTGCATTTTCTTCCCGTCCCGTTTTCTTATTCTTCTCACTCATTTTTCTTCCACATAACTTTTAATTGTTTGAAGAAATACATGAATAACTTTTATGTTTAGTTACACTTGAATTTTGCCACTATTGGATTGTTTAATATCAATCAGTTAGCGCTTCCCAAAATCGGTTTGAGGCTTTCGTATTTTTGTCAAACACAGGTCGCTATTTGAACTTTGAAGGACTGCTAAATTACAATAGTGTCGTTCAAAATGGGATTCTAGATAGTTGATCATAAATTTGCAAATAACGATGTGATCCTCTTACTCTTTGCTTCTGCCTCGCCTACATCTTCGCTATGTCCTGGTAAGTACTATCTCTGTCTTCTTTTTTCTTCTCTTAGTTGTTGCATGGAATGCTTTAATAGATAAAGAAATAAGAACTGGTAGAAGGCATGTTTAATTACTATGGTGTTTGAAATCCATTTCACATAGTTTGCAATTTAATAAATGTCCACATAGCATTTTCCTTTCGCCATTTCCCTTTCATGTGCATAGCATCAAGGCACGTTCATGTGCATTACTTTGATGGTATTAGTCGTTGTACTAGAGTGATAGCAATCATTGTAAAGTTGATTGTAAAGTTGCACAAGGCGTGACACAGTTCAAGATTTTATAGTAATTACATCTTTAGTGTTTTTTTTGCTGGGAATGATTTCATAGTGCTCTATAAAATTTTGGTCTCTGGATTATTTGCTTATTATATTATTAATCTTCAGTTGGGTGCCTACTACCAATCTTTTGTGGCTCTTTGTGCATCTTAGTGTTGACTCACAATGTAATAAGACATCTCATTCATTTTAAAGAAATATTCTCACACTTTGGATGCATTGCTTTTGACATTATCTCAATTTACCATTGTTAAATGCAGCATAGTAAAAAACTTCTCCCCTTCTTTGCCTTTTAGTACGTGGCTTATTTAACTTTTTCTTTATTTATGGCCCTTCACTTTTCCATTTATATATTGTCCACACTAATTGTTCTGTAACTTATTGTATATAGTATTATGTTGTGCTTAGTTTCCCTACACAAAGTTGTGATTTATTTTTATCCAAAAATGGCAGTCAATGAAAACATGGTTTATTTGTTCATCTTCTTATATATAGAACTGAATATATATATAAGTTTTCCCATTATATAGGCACATTATAGGCTCACATTAGAGGCTAAAATTGTTTAGCGGCAATAATAATTTTTTTGTTGACTAAACCTGACTTATTATATGATTTTCTCAGCACTAAAATTTGTTGTGTTTGCGCACTCTCTTGCAAGAACTCATTATATACTATTGTCGCACATTCATTTTGTTTACACTTAATTTTAAGAAACTTAGTCATCAGTATTTGTTTGCAACATAATGTGAATTGACTGTTTCCTAGAAATAAATATAGAAATAGGGTTAATAGTACACATGCATATCAACTGTACTAACCCCTACTCTACTCAATTTATTTGCATTGTCGATTCGGAGGGAAAAAGGTGGTGACTTGAAAGACTGTTGAAACATAGGTATGTGCTATTCTATTGGCCCTGCAATGGTTCTGTCCTACGCAAGTTCTGGTCTCTCTGCCATGTTCTCTGCGTTCTGTTGTGCTGAATTCGCAGTTGAAATTCCTGATGCAAGTACATTTCTAATAGAAACACAATGATTTCATACCATATTTCCATTTTGTAAGAAGAACTAGTATCTACTAAAAATTGGGATGTAACTTGGAGTCGATCATTCTAGTTAACTTTTTAAACGACTCGATATGACAATCTGTTTAGCATTTTTATTTTGATAGTAAGGTTATAAATTCAGTGTTTGCTTTCTAGTTGAGTTGGTAATGACTAATATTATATCTGTAAATAGATGAAATCCATTCTGATGCCTAGACCCAAATTCAGAACGAATTCATCTTGTACTATTTCCTTATCAATTAGCGTATGTCATACAGAAACATTGCCAGTTTTCATGAACTCATGCTTCTATTGCTTGATTAGAATCATTGTTATTTACGCATGTATAGGTTTGATGGAACAACTAGTGTGACTCAACTCTGATAGCGATTTAACAATAAAAGATATTTAATTCATGTGACCCTATCTTAAGGGGCCAATAAGCATAGATTGTACTTCTGCGAAGAGGCAACTTTGATGGAAAAGTCATTCACTCATTCCACAACTGTATCAACGTAAATGCAACCTTTTATGTGATACTAGATAATCAAGATGAGGGGTCTGGAAATGTATACGTAGATATTAGAATAATGAATACTATTGGTAAAGAACAAAATATCATTGCTCTCCAAATCTACTCCAATAACACACAAGTTGTAATTCATATTTAGCTATATTCTGAGTTTGATATTTGTGATTCCTTTTGTTGGTTTGACTAACCAGGTGTGCTTGTTTCATTCGTAATGGTTTAGTTTATTTCGGAAAGTTACTCATCTGGTTATGTTTTCTTCCGATCTTTAGCTTTTAAGATGTTTTAAGTTCTCTTGGTGAGTTCTCTTCTGCTTTTATTTTCCTTTTCTAGTGTTTAGAGAAAGTTTTATTTTATTTTATTTTGTTTTTCATGAAGACATGGTAGAAACAACATTTCGGACAAGAAATGGAGTGTACGAAGCTTCCTGGTCCCAAGAAGGACTTGGGTAAGTTTTTCCAGTTATTTTTAAATGTAAATAACTTTAGGAAATTGGAACATCTAGATTCAGCCATATTAGTTAAAGAGGTCCGTGACACTGCCGAATGCTTTCATCTGCTACTTAATGCCGCATTCCATAGCATCATCTTCAGATCCTATCTCATGTGTGTAGAGTCAGAAGCATAATACCCACACTGTTGTTTTAAGTTTGTTTGGTACCACATCTATTCAAAGAAACACATTTTGCTAAAATATGTGGGATAATATATTGAATTCATGAAGTAAAACTTGCTTCTTGAATACTCACTGTTTAGAAGTCTTTATCCATTTATTCCTTTTTGTTCCTTGCACACTTGAGTTATTCTATTACTGTACAACCCCCAGAAGAGACAGGACAAAAGTTTAGTGGTAGCAGCCCTATAGTTTTGATTGGTGGTGTAACTAGTAGGAGACCTATACCTATAGTTTTGATTGGTCATGTTCATAAATACGTTCTTTCTTTTTGTGCATCTAGAGGTATAAAGTGCATAATGTTTAAGAATTTAGTCATGCATTGGACATTCTATATGCTTATAGAGTTATTTTTAATTTGTATCACTTGTTTCTTATTTCAGGGAACACCATCCAGTGTTTGACAAATCCAACTCCTATTCGATTCTCTTCATTTTTCATACGGCAAGGTGTTAAACTCTTGTTTGATGTCTCTAGATTGGTTTTACTATCTCTTCAAGAGCTTATGATTGCTTTGGGCTCTTATACAATTGTTCAAGGTGCTTACTCAGTTATTCGTAACTTATATCAATTAAACAATTCATTAACCCTTGAAAATTGTGATTAAGTCGGATATTGGCTTTTGATTTTCCAAAAGACATCGTGTTAGTTGCTCCATTTCATTAGTTTAGTGTTAGGCCACTATATAGAAACCTAAACTTGGAATTGGGATAAAGTGTTTTCCATATTTTAGTGTTATGTTTTTACTTGTTATACATTGGATGCTTGGAGATTCTAATATGTCAATGTATTTTTTGTAAGGAAGCACCATGTAACTTTTCCAATTATTTTATACAATTGGTTTATTATATTTCAGATAAAGAATCTTGGCTGTAAAACAGCTTACACCTACAAGGAAATACTGGAGTGACATAAGTTCGAATAGACTTTGTTTAGTTCATCTAAGAATGTATTATGAACTATTATCAAGATTAAAACCATATGCAGAATAACAAAAGGCACGTGGGTGATCGACTTGGGCAAGATTAGGTTCTTTTTTTCAATTGGATTTGACTGATTTAATTTATATGTATTACATTGGGAATGTATTATTTACTGCATTATGTTTTTAAATATACAAATATATATTGGTTATCCAAGGGAATTGGCTGATAATTCAATGGAGTTAGCATTTTATGAATGCTACTTGAAATTTAATGGATAATAGTGTGGTTTATTACAAGTCCAATTCAATGTGAGGTCTGATTTCACATGTATTTGATAATTTTTTTAAAACAATATATATTTATCGCGGTTTTAACCAAATTGTCATGAATAGTTGTTTTTTTTGTGATGGTTACAAAATAATTACATTACTGGTTTGTTAGAACCGTCGTCACAAAATATATGATTTGTTGGTGTTTGGTGTTAGTTTGGTATCACTCCTAAAAATGCTCTAAGAGGGACTCGAACAGGACCTCTTACCCTCTAAAGCAACTGGAGCATTCCTAACCATTTAAACAGGGAAATGGACAGGACAACAATTTATTGTTGACCAATAATTGAAATCTTATTTCAACGACTTCTTAACCATTTGGACAGCAATGGACATGACAACAATTTATTGCTGATTAATAATGGAAATCTTATTAATTAAAACTCAGTCTGAGAACTTCTAAGGGAAAAATAACTTGGATGTACATGTATATGGGCAATTCCAACTCACTGAGTTGACTCTCGGATTTTCAATCCAACTCGACCTCAATGAGATTTCAAATTGAACCAATTTTCGAGTTTTTTAACAATGTTTGACACAGTAACCGGTTATTGCATAGCCAGACTCGTGCAGGCTGGGCCGGTTTATTTATTATCGTGTAAGTACTGTATGATCAGAATGATTGCAGTAATAATTTTTGCTTTATATTCATCATCTCTTATAATTTCCCAGGCTCTCAAAGTCTTACACCTCTCGAAGTTTTCATATTCATCACCTCTTATAATGTCTCAAGGTGAGTGCACCAAATTTTTATCTTTAAAACTGTCCCATACAATTAAGTTCAGTGATACCCTTACATAATTATTGTATTTTCATTGCAGGCCATGGAACTCTTAACATTATTTCCAATGTTGAGCAAGTGCAAGGGAAATCATATGACTATATTGTTGTGGGAGGAGGCACTAGTGGCTGCCCCCTCGCAGCAACATTGTCCAAAAGATTCACAGTGCTGCTAGTAGAACGAGGGGGGTCACCATTTGGTGACCCTTTTATAATGGAAAAAAAAAATTTCTGGCGCCCTATGTTTCAAATTGATGAATTCACATCGATTGTACAGGAACTTGTATCAGAGGAAGGAGTAGCAAATCAAAGAGGAAGAGTCTTGGGAGGGTCAACTGTGATTAATGGTGGGCTTTACACTAGAACTAATAAGGAGTACATAGCTAGAGCTGGTTGGGATGAGAATTTGGTGAAGGAGGCTTACGAATGGGTGGAGTCTAGAGTGGTCTTTGAACCAAACTTGAGTGAACAGCAGAGTTTTGCGAGGGATGCATTCGTTGCTGCTGGAAACGTACCATTTAATGGTTATAGCTTAGAGCATGTAGAGGGAACAAAGATAACCGGTACCATATTTGACGAGAACGGCATGAGACATTGTTCTGCTCATCTGCTACATACTGGAGACCCCGAGAGGCTCACAGTTCTTTTGAACGCAACGGTTAAAAGCACCACCTTCTCTCAAGGTATATAAAAAACTAATGTAGAATAAAATGACAAGGAAAATTATTAGCTCTTGCTTAGAAGTTTTTGGCTCTTTGAGATATTTGTAGAATTACAAATTTCGGCACATCATACAAGTTTAGGTTATTGCACCATGGATCCAGTTTTCGGATAAGGTATAGCCGATCACAAGGTTCACATGTACTAGCCAGGTCTATGGCGAATTGAGATAAAACCAGCCATGAACACCCGTAACTTCATATAAGATTCCAAAACGATGAAACTATTGGGCATTTCATGGAGTGCGTTGTCTTTGTTGTGTTAAAATAATAATATGGAACCTATCCTTGGTCAAAATATGCCAACATCTATGATTCTGTAGTGAACTAATATACAGCAGTTGCAGGTGATGGAACTAAGCCCAGGGCTTGTGGCATCAGGTTCATCAGGAGCCATGAGGATTTGGACAGCTCCTATGAGGTAAACTTGAATCCAGCGTCTGATTCAGAATCCGAGGGTGATGTGGTGTTGTCTGCAGGAGCAATGGGGAGTCCCCAAATCCTCATGTTAAGTGGAATTGGACCCTCTGAACTACTTAGCAAGTTCAACATTGCACCCATGATCGATGCACCCCAAGTAGGTCAAGATATCAGAGACCACCCTGGCATACACTTTCTACTGGATGCTGGAATAGGTAATGAGGGACAAGCGGATACCTCTCAAGTTGTAGGAATTGCGAGTAGTTCACGGTTCTTATTTCAGTATGGAGGAAGTAAAGCCAGCGGCAGACCAATAAGGGTTCTACGGGGAAAGCTAGTTTATCCAAGTTCTAAAGGGAAGTTAGAGCTGAATAGTACAGATCCCAGAAAAAATCCTTCGGTAAGATATAACTATCTTCTAGAGGAAAATGACTTGGAAGAATTCGTTGAGATGGTTCATGAGATGAAGAAGATTGCTCGGTCTATGGACTCTGCTCTAGGGACCAAGTACTGCAACAGGATGGATGAAATCATTTCAGGACAAAAATAAGAACATAATGTTGAGACAAAGAAAGGGGTGTCAACTGAAGAGGAATTGAGAGAATTTTGCAAGAAGAATAAAATGTCTTATTTACATGGTCATGGAGGATGCAGTGTTGGGTCTGTTGTTGATAAGGACTATAAGGTGTTTGGAGTTGAAGGATTAAGAGTTGTGGATGCCTCTGCATTGAGTGATCTTTTGAGTACAAGTCCCATGGGCACTTTGCTAATGCTTGGAAGGTACCAGGGCATTAAGATGCTTAGAGAGAGGGCCATTGGGGAATGATCAGTGTATGTAAGTTCTTAATGTGTAGCATTTTATAAACTACTCGGCCCCTACCTCGTATTCATCAGATAGTCCATCCATAGACATTCAAATCTTATCCATACCCAATGTCAGAAATTTAGTACACGACTACTACATACACAAGAAAAAACAAAAGGTGGATAAGCAAGATAAAATCATGCAATTCATAGATTTGGGCACAATTTGGTGGTTAAAGCAAATACAAACAAACAGTATAACCTTTTACCAATCAAACTACGGTGCAAAAAGTGTAAGATAAAGGCCATAAAATTCAGAGTTGAGAGTATTAGGAAAAGTTCAGTGCACATGCCATTCTACCTAGTGATATAAGAAATTCCTAGCAATCATAATACTTAGTACCCTAACTTTGCATTGAAAATTCAAAAGTTGTAGCTTTCACTGCCAAATGAATTTGGCACTAAAATCACATTTAGAGATTTTAATTAGAAACCTATTTCTCATTTTGTCATATGGAAGAGTGCAACAGTCAGAGTATGTCATTAGAAGTGTACAGTTTCAAATATTCAAATATTCAGTGGTATTATATGAAATCTCAAACTCGATCTTTCTAGTTAATTAGAGCCAAAACTAAACCAATTCCAATCAATGAGATAACCAATATGGTTTAACTAACAATAGCCATTGGTAATCAGACACTAGCATTATGTATGTATTGTAATTACCTTACAAAATTATTTTTTCTTAATTCCTGATAAAATATGTGTGCATATCCTTGTGACCTACCCCTTGTGACAAGAATCAATAGGTGAGCTTTTAAGTGCATAAGGTTGATCAAGAAGATGATTGTCAAGTTTTCAGATGTTTCGTTTTCAGAACTAATTAAATTTGCAATATAATTAAGAAACAACCAGATGTTTAGAACCTAGCTAGCTCTGTTAGTGCCTCTATAACTTGTTTTGTTTTCTGACAACTCAGAAGAAGGATGTCAAATTATTCCTCTATCGTTGAATATTTGTCAGCATTTACTGAAGTTCTGCCTAATTAACTTTTTGATCGATTTTAAATAGAAAGTAGCTCTAACCCCACAAAACATTTCTGGTAAGGAGGCAATGGGACTTGATGAACCAAGGAGATCATCATATCCTAATGAATATACGAGTTAAATTTGAAGTTGTATTCCCTCAAATTATTGGTTCAAGCTTTTGGAGAACAAATTTCTGTTTGTGTCCACTTTGATTGGTAAAAAAGGCTTTATCATTGACATATAATCTTGGTTCAACAGGGAGATGAGGTGTACTGATTTTTGTTCTTATTTTAAAAAAGGGGTACTTACTTTTGGCAGTGAAAGGTCATTCTTGGGCTGATGACAAATAGTTAAGAAGTTGAATCAGTCACCTAAAACCGTGGCCATATAATTCTCACCCTTCAGAAAGGATGGCAACCCATTAAGCTTCCTTCATTCCAATACATTCTAATGAATGCGTAGAATCTATCTTACGCAACCAAAGCAAAACAATATTCAATCTTTCTGTTTCCATGGGGAAACATAAAAGATAAGGTACTAGCTGAATTTCTTATAGACTTGGGTAGAAATTCAGACGATATACACACATCACAAACTTGAGGGTTTTTCCGGACTAGGTTTCCTAATCATTGCTTCCCAAGAGCCTCAGAGCACCAGAGATAGCAATGACAAGTACTCTATCTAATGTTAAGTTAATTTAAATTAGATTTCTAGAACTTTAATGGTTAGCGAAATTAAAACCCCGTAGTGGGTTTAATAAAGTATCAAGAGGTGATTAATCCACTAACTGCCCATAGTTCATGCATCCACAACAAATAGACCATATGCCCAAATTCTCATAATTTATAAACATGAGATCAACATATCTATTTTCTAATACTAATAACAAATTATACTACATAAAACAAGAAACACACATCTAACACTATTCTTTCGAAATTCTAAGTATCTAATAGAAGAGAGGATAAAGAAACCACAAACAAAACCAAACAAACAATAAACCTGCATAAGGGATAGAAGAAGAGGATTACCTGGAAGTAGTAGCAACTGCCAAAACAAGTAGCCTTTGTTTAGTGGACCGTCCTTGCAGCAAGACTCAAGTTCGTTACTACTAACACAAAAAGAGAAACAAGGTTTTTAATCAAAATTATCACATACAAAAATCACTACAATCTGGGTTTCACTTAAATTGGAGAAGAAAATTACATTTTTAGAAAACCCTATTAACATCTACCAACGATATAAAGAAAAACCACTAAATTAACCGCCAAAATCGAGAGAGAGGGAGAGAAAACCAAATACCTGAGACCTGAAATTAGGAAGAGATGAACAAAATCAATACTTGAAACCCTAGCTAGTTGAAAAAGGAGACCGATAGAAGTTGAGAATTCTTTGTTTTTTTGGTAACTAGTTGACAAGTGTTCTGTTGAAAAAACCCTGGTAAGTGACTATATATTAGCCATTGTTATTGGGAAAACTGTGGTATATACATATACAGGTTTGCCAAACATGGCTAATGTGCCTTTTTGTAGTAGTACGCGTGACCGTTCAATTGGTTTCAATGTTTTCATAGTTAAACTGTTTGAATATGTTTGTTATGTTGTAGAGAATGACAACTATTATTAATATTATTAAACGTGAACTTTTTACTTTGATGGCAATCTTCCAATCTCTGTTGTAGAGGTTTAGTGTTTAGGGGAGAACGACTTGATGATCTATTTGATAGGGAATAACTACACTATTCTTGGGATAAGAGTTGCCTACGTATCAAGTTTCTTGGGGTAAATTTGAATCTAGTCTTACGTAGTTCATCTCTCTCTACTTATAGATATTTGAGCTGACTTTCCTTATTTGCTCGAGGCCGTTATTAAGTGTAGATCCACCTTGTGTGCTATCTTGGTGATTTGCCATTACTCTGATGTTACAAAGTAAATGTCTTCTTGATTGTTGCATTAACTGAGCTCCAGGATTGTGTTAGTTGATTTGTTTCCATAAATGGTTGTAACTGATGTTGAGGACGACCTGGGTTTGGGTCGTTGGTACGCTCTGATGGATTGGTACGAGCTGATGGAGTAAGCCCTGGTGTGTGGGCACGTGTACTGTAGTGTAGAACGGAGGATACTTACACATCCCCCTTTATTTTATACGTTCTGTGGACAGTTGTGGTGGAAAAAGGATGGGTAAAATAAAGCTTTACAACTCGTGTCGGACAGCTGGTGATTATAATTGGGTTTTAAAAAATGTGCGGGAACTGTTAGGCTGGATTCGTGGGTCCAAAATTGCGGTGGTTTGTGGGCGAGTGATCATTGCATTTGTGGGAATACAAAAAGGTTTGTTTTTCTCGAGGTTTGTGCTGTCAAAGGGTTTTTGTTTGGGAAAGGCCTTTCGTCTCTTCATTCTACCAGTTCACGTGAAGAAAAAGCAAAGAGAAAAAGAAAAACCTAAACAACCTTTCTTGTTCTTTTGTTTTCCAGGTGCGTTTCTTTTGAAAAAACTTGATCTTTGTTTCTTTTTGATTTCATAATGTCTATGACCAGTGATAGTTTGAGTGGGAAAGTGGAGGTAGATCAGTGGAGAGAGAGAACGGTAAGTGATGGGGGTGATGAGGTTAGAGTTCGTAGTGGAGATGGGGCTTCATCGTCTTCTTCAGTGGAGACGATGGCTGAGGAAGTGGGGCCTAGGTCGCTTTATGCTGATTTGAAGGAGGAGTTTGGTTGGGTAGATGCCGGCCGACCTGAGTGAGGAAAGGATGATATATAACCATGATTATGTTCCTCGGGATGGGGGAGTGGTGGTTTGTTATGGGTAGTTGAAGGCTAGGATAAGGTTGCCATTTTCCCGTCTTACTGTTTAGGTTTTGAACTATTATGAAAAGCCCCATGCCAGTTCGTAGGGAATAGTTGGAGGGTTTTCCATGTGTTGGATTTGTTGATCAGCGGGGTTATAATATCCGCTTAGGGGATGTGTTAGAGCATTTTTCTGTGAAAAGATCGTCTGTAATGAACTATAGTTTGCAGGTCGTAAGGGGGAAGTCTGCTGTGATTGTGGGGGTGAGTAAAGAGGAATGAGGGCGTAGGCCATTGTTGGTTGTGGGTAATTACACCCCCTCTGGGTGTGAGCTGAATACCCACTCTGTAAAGTGGGATATTAGGTAGCTATTTTGTAGGTCGTATGTAAATCTTATGTTTGATATGTTGTACGTTCTAATATTTTTGTTTCCTTTTGAGCAGAGGTTTCCATTCGGGGTCATCCTCAGCTTGACGTTATAGAGAAGTTTTCTTGTTTGAGTTGGGAGGAGAAACAGGCTTTGTTGGGGAAGGTTGCTCATTATTTTAAGAGGCGTGGGGGGGGGGGGGGGAGAAAATTAACAAGAAGAAAGCTGAGCAAAAGAAGAGGGCACGAAAGCTTGTTCTTGATATCTCTGATTCTAGCTCAGATAAGAAGATGGAGAGGGAGAGCTAAAGGAAGGCACCTGTTTTTGGAGGGAGAATGGCTGGAGGGGCTGCTGATAGCCATTCTGCTTCAGTGAGGACGTCTGGAGGAGCTGCAAAAAGTCATTCTGCATCCAAATGCTTTGAAGTGGGTGATGTTGAACGTTCTGCATCCAAACGCTCTGAAGTGGATGATGGTGAACGTTCTACATCCAAACGCTCTGAAGTGGGTGATGGTGAACATTCTGGTCATGGCGGTGGGAGTGCTGGTGGTAGTAGTGATGCTCCCGCTCAGTTCTGGAGGCCTATTTTGAAAAGGCGCTCTGAAGTGGTTGAGACGGAGGGGTCGAAGAAGTCCCGAACTGAGTATGAGGAATGATCTAGTACTGGTGGAGGCTATTCTTCTGTAGGTCAGGCTCTATTGAAAAGGATGGATTTGAAGGAGCTTGTTATTGATGTGGGGGTTGCTGATACCCGGGGCAAGAAGAAGGCTAGTGAGAATGAGCCAGTTGCCTAGAAGTTGAAGGCGTCGGGGAGTACGGCCCCAAGTGACAAGAGTGCTGATGATGTTCTGGATAGGCTTGTCACTTATGAAGTCCCAGTGAGTAGGTTGAGGAAATTTGTGAAGAATGGGGGCTATAGTTTCAAGAACTATTTAGTTGCTGGAGGGTTGTTGGAGAGTGTTGCTCTGGATGGAGATAGGCACCAGTTGGAGACTGGGAAGGACTTAGGGGTGAACATTAAAGATATGGATCGCTCCCTGTGCTTCTCCGACCTGGGCATTGTCTTGTTTTTCACTTTTACTGCTTTGTGATTTACTTTGTTTGTTGTCAGGTCCTGGCTATGTATAGGAAGCTGAAAGAGATGACCCTTATCTCCCACCTATACAAGAAAGAGTTGGATGCTGCCAAGGAGGCCTATGACAAGTTGCTTGCTGTTCAAGAGGTGGAACGAGCTGAAATATCTGGGCTGAGGTTGTAGGTCGGAGATCTTGATGGGAAGGTGGCCTTGTTGCAACCATCTCTTGATGCTTCAAAGGTGGAGGTGTAGAACTAGATTGGTGAGTGCAAGAATATGTAGGTCGTTGCTGAAAGGGCTCAGAAGAAATATAATGACCTAGTCGACTTGGTAGAAAGTAGTGATACTTACGTTCTGGTGGATGATTTTCTGGAGCTAGAACGTAAGTATAAAACCCTGAAAAGGTCAATTGAAAGTGGGGCTACAACAGTAGCTGTGGAAAGTACTATTATAAATGCTAGTAGACGACCTGATCTACCATCCGACCTTGGTGCTGCTCCAGTCGTTCAGCCAACTGAAGAGGTCTCCACAGAAGTTGTGAATGTGAGTGGTGATTCAGCTGGGGGCCCTATTGGTGAAGAGGGTGGCCCACTAAAGCCTTTGAATGTAGAGAATCTTCCCCGTGTCCTCTGACTGTGCCTTTTCTCTTTTTGTTATTGATGTGTTTGAATGGTGATGAATGATAAGCACCCAAAAGTGTATTATGAAACCCCATTGAGACATATAAATTTGGTTCATTATGTGTTTAATAATCATGAAATAAATATGTTTTCATACTTTTTGCGGTATTTGCAAAGAAACATGGAAATATTGGTTAAACCTGCAATAAAGCACGAGGAACGGCGTATATATGAATTCTCCCAAATCCATGTAGAAGCATCAA
The DNA here is from genome assembly GCF_015680905.1 of Coptis chinensis. Lineage (NCBI taxonomy): Eukaryota > Viridiplantae > Streptophyta > Magnoliopsida > Ranunculales > Ranunculaceae > Coptis > Coptis chinensis. The sequence continues at coordinate 16,043,489 of NC_141456.1, read as the reverse complement.
ACTTCCAAAGCTCCTACCTCTCGAACTAGGACTCCGAATGCGATAAGAGAGCCGCCGGACAATCGTATGATGAACTCTACGATAGGCGGAAGTTGTAAACCGCCTAAAATACCGGATCGCCATCGGATCGCACATGGACCCACTATGCGGGGCCACAAGATTGGATGAGTCATCAATCATGGAGCATGTCAAGACAAAGATAACAAATTATTGGTGCAAAGTTGACACCTTGCATGTAATAAATTAGATTAGGTGTTAATAGTGAAAAAAAGGCAAGGTGTCACTTTGTTTTAATGTGGTGGATAAAATGAATTAATGTGGTTTGATAATTCACGGGAGGAAATGAGATTTCTCTCAAATGGAGAAGAAATTAGACAAGGGTGGGGGACACTCCATTTACTCCCTTGACTTATTTTCATCACATGACATTATTTTAGTTCCTTAGTGAAAATGAGAGTTTAGTTTTAGTTTTTATTAAAAAAGCTTGTAATAGTTTTAATGGAGGAACACTTGTTCTTCTAGAAAATAATAGAAAGTTTGGTTGGTTGTTCATCTTTCTCTCTCTCTCTCTTTGTGTTTTTCTTAGTTCATAAATCCTTGTCCCAAGGATCATGAGCTAACTTCCCTTTGGGGAGTTAATCCAACTCATGTGAGGTAAACAAATTGTTGTTGGTTTGGTAGGTTCAGAAGAACAACTAACTCTACATCCTATCCCAAAATGGTAGTTGGTGTAGAGTTTAGTTAGGAATCAAGCAATGAAGCTTAGAGATAAGTCATTGTTTGGTTTCATTTGCTAGCATGTATGAGCTCTTTAGTGAGCCATGCATGCTAGTGGATCAAATCTATTTTTCCATTAGGGACTTGTCTATGAGTCTAGGGAAGAATCAAAACCTTTTTCAAATCAACACTAATGATAGTTTCACATGAGGAGGATTAACTCTCCACCTTCTCTTTCAAATCTTTATTTCGTATTAAGTGAATGTTTTCAACGTTAATGTTTTCTTTTTAATGTTTATGTAGGAAAGAAAAATCTAGCATTTATATTATGACCTTTTACTCCTTAGTTTCCTTAATTGTAAATTCCAATTTGTAGTTGTTCTAAGCTTTAGTTTAGTTCGAATCTTTATTCCAACTCTACTTAAACGTAAGATCGCGGAGTAAGGAACCTTGATTGCTTTTTTGCACCAATTTAGAGAGTTCAAAACTCTAAGTAGTAGTAACAAGCAAATATCAAATTGGCAAATTGCCGCTTTCTAAAAGCCATAGAACTTGTGCTAAAGATCGGAAGTTGCATCAAGGGGAACCCCATTCTCTTCATTCCTTTCCTTGTCGCGTTGGTTGTTTTTTAGTTCAATTTCATTTTTTTTTCACTTACAATTGAATTGCTCGATAAAAAAAAAAAATTGCTCCACTTGCAGGTACCCAAAGTTGGGATCGGGAAACAACTCCTCGAGAGATTATAAGACTACCATAAAAAGACTATAATTTATCGAACACCGCTGAGTGTGAAAGTGAACTACATGAGGGGGACCAGCGTCCGGAAAAGTTTTTGTTAATTTCTGCTCTCTGCTCAACCTCCAAAGATCCGCAGATCTACCTTGATCCATTTCCAAGCCTAAATATCCGCCCCTCAGACTAAAAAATTCGATAATCCTTTTGGGATTTATCGCGTCAATTTAATTGAAACGCTTGTTTTCATTCAAGGGCTTAAAACGAGGGAAGCCACAGTTCCAATTTTCAAGATTATTGTAATTTATTTTTATTATTATTATTATGTTTTCGCATGTATGCCATGTATATAGTATTAGGATAAATTTATGGATTATTATTTAAGTTTTAGCCCTCGAATTATGCATGAATCAAGTTTGTATACCGGTAAATATTTATATAACGATTATTCGGACATAATTTGCATATGAATGTATATTTACATATTAATGGTAATCGCTTTTGCATGGGTATATGTCTTTTCATGATAAATGTTGCTTGTTAAATGTTTGATATTTTTCACGATATGCATTAACCGGTATTGTCTAATATGTCGATTTTGTCAAGAAAGAGGAGAACATTCCAACGAGGGTTAAAATCTGAGTTGGGTAAGTTGTTTCTAAACCCTACGGGGGTAAAGCCGCTCTCTATAGGACATTCAATCTCAATGAGTATTGTCGAAATCGATTTATTATGCAATACAAGAGTCGATTTTAGTTTAGGTATAATACTTTGCATGTTTAGTTTTGTCATCTATTCTTGATGTATATGATGATTCGTGATGCTAATGTATTTAGATATGTATGAGTGATTCAAATTACTGTTACTATTGATATACATTTACGTAATATCGATTTACAAATTAGCGCATATATAATACATTATTGATGTATATTTGCCCTGACGATGGAAATATTTATCGATGACACAAGCTTGCCTATTCAGATAGCTATAATTATGAGTAGAGTACCTTCACATGCTACTCGCACCTAGTATTGTATGAGTAGATCAGATTTGTATGTTTGTATTTTAAACCTTGCATAAATCTTTAAAAAAAAATAATAATAATAAAAAATTAAATTAAATTAAATTAAAATTAATTTAATACCACCTTTGCATAAATTTTAATTCCATAAATCTTAATCATATTTCAATGGTGTCTAGGAAACTTGAAAGATTGAGGTTACTTAATTAGAACCGTGCTTGCACGGAAATCCTCCCTCATATCTCTCTTGTGACCTGGCTGTTGGTTTATGCACACGTATTCCTAGCTTCCCTGCTACGTTAGCAGCAGCTTAGGCATATGTTGTTCAACCCTAATGCTTAAGATAATAATAAAATTCGAGTCCTCATAATTCCTTCTGTAAGTTAGATTTAATTTTATGCTTGCATGAGATTAAGGTCTGGTTCCACTAAAGAAATTGAATATACCTATAAATTGAAAAAAATACGATAAGCAATTGCGTAAGTTCTCACATAAAAATTGTTCTTCTTCTCGCTAATTACCTTCATCACAATCCTTCGCCGCCATCAACTTCGTCATTATGGCTAACGATCCTACACCAGCAGAGAACCCCTCTCGGACTTCTATATTGCATGACAGGGAAGGACCTTCTTCCCGTGATCAAACTTGAGGACATTGTCGGTGATTTTGTATCCCACCAAACGCTTTTCAGTTTGTTACCAATATATCATGGTTTGGAGCACGAAAAACTGTACAATCATCTTCGTAGACTTCAACAAGTGGCAACAACATTTCATCATCCAGCAGCCTCTAAGGAACAACTCTTTGCTTCGATCGTTTCCATTCACTTTAGCGAAAAGCGCCAAATGGGCTAGCAGACAACAATCACAATCCATAGACACATGGAATAAACTAGTTCAAGCTTTCATGCTTCAGTTTTACACTCGAAGAAAACAACCGGAAATGCTTTGAAAATTCAATTCTAGATCAAAATCCTCATGAATCATTTACGGAAGCATGGAGTCGCTTTTATCGATCTTTTGTTAGAATGTCCTCACCACCAACTAGAAAAAGTCGGCCCTTGTTCGCTCATTCTTTAATGGTCCAATGCGATCATCAAAAAGAAACTCTTGATATAATAAACGGAGGTTGCTTCATGGACAAAGGAGCTGGAAGCTTTATACTTTTCTTGAAAACAAGCTAAAAAAGGTACACACCGGGTAACACCGAAGTCGCCTAGATCATCAAAGGATATCGTTACAAAAGCCACATCTATTTTGAGGTAAAACCCGATCCCGAAATAAAAATTTGATAGAATCCCTAACTAAAAAGTAGATGCCCTTGTAGCTCAAGTAAACGATCAACTACCAAAACTACCATGAACGTTGACACCGCTCCTTGTGTTCTTTGTCTTAGTCCCGATCATCCCGATGCATATTGTCCCTTGTTATATGCTTCCCCTACTCAACAAGCGGAGGAGGCATATGCATTCAACATTCCCAATGCACCGTGGAGACAATATCCGAATTTCGCCAAGGCCAAAATAACCAACAAATGGGGGCTTCTCCGGTTTCGCTTAATCCACCTTATTCGACCTACTAATAATTTTATTCCATACCGCCAAGGAAATAATCAACAATACCAACAAGGTCAATTTCAAAATAATTCCAATGCTAATTATCGACCAACCGCAATTTTGTTCCAAATTTAATCCAAATCCCAACTATAATCAACAACTTCTAAGCAATAATCGAGAACTACTACTACAGTTGCACAACCTCGCCAACCATTACGGATAGGACAAATGAGACTTTCTTGGCTTACATGAACCAACAGCCTCAAATTTTAACGTCTATCCAACAATCACTTCAAAGAATTGGCGCAAGAAAAGAGTCGAAGGTGTTTTCCGCGACAAGCAGTTCCAAACCCTAAACCAAGCAAACACAGCCTTTGAACTCAAATGCCTCGGTACAAGCACCCCCAACCAAGGTGAGGTGCATGCAATCACTACTCTACGATCCTGGAAAAGCGTAGACAATCGATACATTATGCCGATGATCAACCAAAGGAAAAAGAGGGTTCCAAGGAATCTAGTTCTAATAATGAACCTACAGAAGATTCCCCTGATACAACAAAGTCAACACCTCCGAATGTAGTAACAAGCAAATATCAATGAACTATGTTTTCTCACTTGCTGTGGTTGATACTGATAACTGATATTGATAACTTTGATTTTTTATGATGGGGGTGCTGAGGTCGTTTTCTCAGGATAACCTGGGGGCCTCTAGTATCCAACCAAATTTTGTTAGTAAAGTATTTAAATTACTTAGTTGTTCTGCCTTGATATTATCTTTGAATTTTTTGTGGATGTGATTACTTTTATTGTTGTTTGATTCGTTGTATGACGACCTGTGCTGCATAGTGGTAGTCTTGATGACTTGTTGGACTATGGTAGATCGTCTAATGTCCGAAGGTCGTAATTGTTTGGTGCATGACCTGGCTAGATGATCGTAGCTGTCACCTAGGTCGCCTTTTGTGCGTTCCTTTGGGGAACTCCTATTAACTTATAACTAGCCTTTGATTGGTAGCTATAGTTGAGCCATGCTTAATCCTTTTGAAAATGTCTTAAGTTGGCTTTGGGTCCTTTTGGAGGTCCCATATGTTTGAATTTGACTGATAATTTTGTGGAATTTATAGTTAAATCATGCTTAACCCTGGCGTTGGTATTAAATTGATTTAGGGTCCTTTTGGGGGACCTTGGGTTGGATTGATTGATAAGTAACCACTGCATGGTAAGTGTAGTTGATTCGTTCTTAACTCCGTCTTTGGTGTACGACCTAACATTGTGATGTCCTAGGTCAGATAGCGTAGTGCAAGTTGCGTGGTACTCATGTAATGCAAAGATGACATTTGTACGCAAAATGTTGATGAAATTTTATTCATATTGACTAATACGTCTGGAGAAAATGTATTGATAAAAATGTTTGAGGAAAGCTATGTTCCAAGGTCGGGAAGCACATCACCGATCTGAGTATTGATCCAGTATGCTCCATTTCCAACGACTTTGTTAACGATGTAGGGGCCTTCCCATGTTTGGTCAAGCTTGGCTGGAGCAAGTATCTTTTTGAGAACTAGGTCGCCAGCTTGAAAAGATCTTGGGACGATCTTCTTGTTGTAAGATCGTTGGATTGTTTGGTGATACCGAGCTAGGGATATTGCAGTTGTTTCCCTTCGTTCTTCTAGGAGATCGACCTCTTTTGACAAGATGTTGTCATTTTCTCCTGCTTCAATGATGTCAGAACGTGTAGTTGTGATTGTGAGTTATGATGGTATGACTGCTTTTGTTCCGAAGCAGAGTGTGAAAGGAGATTCATTGGTACTTGCTCTAGCTGTTGTTCTGTATGCCCATAGAATGTTCTTGAGTTGTTCCGGCCATTGACTTTTCTTGCTTTTCCAACTTCTTTTGGAAATTTTCCTTGATTAATTGCTTTGTTGGTAGCCTCTGCTTGACCATTGCTTTGTGCATATCTAGGTGTAGAAAATGCTTGAATGATGCGCCATTTTTGTAGAAATGTCTTGACTTGTGAGCCAGCAAATTGAGTTCCGTTGTCTATGACAAGGGTGTGGGGTAGACCAAATATTGTGATGATATTGGTCCATATGAAGTTGATGACATGGACTTCTTTGACTTGGACTAGTGGGATTGCTTCAACCCATTTGGTGAAGTAATTTGTGGCTGCTAGAACGTATTTGAGTCCTGTTTCCTTTTGTGGGATGAATGGTCCCATGATGTCTAGCCCCCACATGTGAAAGGGCCATGGGCTGGCTATGTTGATCAACTCTCGTGCTGGACTCAGATGGTTGTGTCCAAATGTTTGACATTGGCGGCATTTGAGAACGTATGTCTTTGCCTCGATGTGCATGCTTGGCCAATAATACCCTTGGGCGATTGCTTTGTGAGCCAGAGATCTTGCTCCTACATGGTTGCCACATTCGCCTTTGTGAATCTTGTCAAAAATGAGTTGGCCTTCACGTGGAGTTATGCACCTTAGGTGAGGTCCTCCTGCAGATTTGTAGAACAATCGTTTGTTGATTACGGTGTATCTGGGAGCTTAGAATTTTATGGCACGAGCATTTTTTTTCTTCTGTTGGGAGCTCCCCATGTAGGATGAATTGCATAAATAGGCCTATCCAAGATTGAGTGATATCTTCTTCGAATGATGGCTGAAAGTCTGTGAGGCTGTTGACACTTTCTTGCTGGTATGCGAGCCTCTTCAGGATGTTAATGTAGACTGTGGTTGGACATGTTTCTTGTGTCTTCGAGGCTAAGAAAGCCAGGATGTATGCATGTCTGGTGTCCTCTCGAGGAATATGTTCCTAGGAGAATATTTTGAACGAGTTGATGATGTCATTAACGACCTGAGCGTATTTGGCCAGGTTTGCTCTATTTGTTACATACTCTTTGGTGAACTGCTTGACGATTAGCTGTGAGTCACTATGAGCTTTGAGCTTCTAGACTTGTAGCCGTTGTGCCATGCGGAGGCCTGTGATTAATGCTTCGTATTCCGCTTCATTATTGGATGTTGCGAAGTCGATCTTGATTGACTTTTGTAGCTGTGTTCCTTCTGGTGAAGTTAACACAGCCCCCAATCCACTACCGCTGTTGTTGCATGTTCCATCTACCTAGAGGTGCCATGTGTCTGGGGTGGATGGTTGATGAAATGAAGTAATTGGCTCAGGTTACCAGTTGACATCTTCGACGGGGAAATCTGCCAAGAAATTAGCAACAACGACCTGACCTTCGCAAGACGTTCTGGGAATAAAGTCGATGTGATGTTCTCCGAGTTGTTTGGCCATGCGGGTTGTTTTGTTGCTAAAACTCAAGACCTGTTTGATGGGTACATGTGTGATGACTTTGATGCTGTGAGCCTGGAAGTAAGGTCGGAACTTTCGAGCTGAGTACATCAAAGCTAACATTGTTTTCTCCATCCGGGAGTAATGTTTTTCTGAGTCGGCCAATGTCTTGCTGGTGAAGTAGACTGGCTTTTAGATTCTTTCGTGTTCGCGAAAGAGAACCGAGCTGATAGCAAAGTCGGTAGTCACAAGGTAAAGCCCCAGTGTCTCTCCTTCTATTGGTTTGGATAGGACGGGAGGAGTTGATAGGTAAACTTTCAGGTTGTTGAAAGTTTTTTGGCATTCGTCTGTCCATGTGAATGTTGCGCCCTTCTTCAGTATTTGCAGGAACGGTCTGCACTTGTCAGATGTACGTGAGATGAATTTGTTGAGGGCTGAGACCATGCCAGATAACTTGTAGATTTGTTGCTTGGAGGTCGGTTCTGGCATCTCGAGGAGAGCTCGTATCTGTTCTGGGTTTGCTTCGATGCACCTATGTGAGACGAGGTATCCTAGGAATTTCCCTGAAGCTACCCCGAATACACATTTTGCTGGGTTGAGCTTCATTTTGTTTTGGTGCAGTCTTTCAAAGGCTTCTTGTAGGTAAGAAATGTGATCGTTAGCCTTTTCGCTTTTGACTACCATATCGTCTATGTAGACTTCCATAGTGTCTCCCAACAAGTCTTTGAACATCTTTGTGACCAGTCTTTGGTAGGTCGCGCCTGCATTCTTCAAGCCGAATGGTAGGACATTGTAGTAGAATGTTCCCTGTTCGGTTATGAAGGACGTCTTTTCCTGGTCTTCCTCTACAAGTGGTATTTGATTGTATCCGCTGTATGCGTCCATGAATGATAGGAGTTCGAGACTGCATGTTTGATCTACCAGTACGTCAATTCTTGGCAAGGGGAAGTTGTCCTTGGGGCAGTGCTTGTTGATGTTGGTGAAGTCTATGCAGAGTCGTACCTAGGCCTTCTTCTTGGGAACGACTACGATATTAGCTAGCCAAGTCGGGTACTCGACTTCTCTAATGAATCCCACATTTGTTAGCTTTTCTATCTCTTCATTGATGGCTTTTTAAATTTGAGTGCCATTTTGCGAGGTCGTTGTTTGATAGGCTTTACATTTAGATTGACATTTAATTTGTGGCAAGCGACCTGTGGGTCGATTCCAGGCATATCAATATACAACCAAGCAAAAACATCTTTATTGAGAGATAAAAATTTGACAAGTTGCTCCTTGAGCTTGTGGTCTAAATTAGCCCCGACATAGACAAACTTTGGGTCATCATTTGTGCCCAGATTGACTTTTTCTCCAGGTTCTATTTTTGCTTGTTTCCCTTTGAGCTTGTCTGCTACTGCTGGTGGAGGGCTTGAAGCTTGAGGATCTTGCTTCTTTGGGATGTCCTTGATTTCGACGACCTGAGGCTTTGGTGTGGTTGTTATGCTGACGTGATTGCATCGGTGAGCTTCTAGTTGGTTACTTCTGAGCTCCATGATGCCTCAGGGTCTGGGGAATCGAAGGACCTGGTGTAGGGTTGATGGAATTGCTTGGATCTTGTGAATCCATCGTCGTCCTAGAATGGTAGTATAGGACGACTTGACATCGATCACACTGAAGCGTGTTGAAGTTTTGATTATGCCTTCCTTTTCTCCAATGGAGACTGGTAGGATGACGTCTCCAATGGCATCTGTGCGATCTCTGTTGAACCCATAGAACGGTGCATTTGATTCTATCATCATTGAGTCTGGCAGGTGCATGTCCTTGTATGTTTGATAGAAATGTATGTCATAAGAGCTGCCTGGATCGATGAGGACTCTTTTGACTGTACACCCATTTATTTTGACATGCACTACTAGGGCATCATTGTGTGGTAGGCACACCTTGTCTAGATCATCCTCCATGAATGCTATGGAGGTTGTTGACTGAGAGTTGGTAGGAGTGATGATTTCAGCTTTGTAGAGAGGTGGTAGATCTCCTGAAGCGCTCTTACCCTTCTGCGATTTTCCCGACCTGAAGTTTCATCGTTGGAGGTATCAGTAATCATGTTGATTACCTTTTCCTCGTTATTGTCGGAGGAGTGTTGTCTCCTGTTGTGCCTCAACCGACTTGGAGATTTAGATTGTCGGACCCGCTCGCTCCTACTTGTTGTCGCGTGTCATTCGCGGGTCGCGCCCCGCTTCTATGGCGTTTGGCATCCAATTTATGCCTAAGGTCGCTTTCTGGCAGAAACTCTTTCAATTTGCCCTCCTTGACTAAGTCTTGGAGGTAGCGCTTGAGGTTCCAACATTCATTGGTGTCATGGTGGTGGAGCTTGTGAAAATGGCAGTATGGACGTTCTGGTATGGCGATCAACTTGTTGATGTTGGGTTTGAAGTATGGTGCTGTATAAATCTTCTTCAGGATCTGGCTTAGCCTCCTGGAGAAGTTGGAGAATTCTCTTTTTATGTAAGAGGGCTTGTGGGAGTTGGAGCCCTTGTTGTTGTTGTTGTTATTGTTGTTGATGCCCGAGTAATGCTTGTTTTCTTTGGGTTCTCGTTTGTCGCTTACTGCGAGAACTTCTTTGCCCTTGCGCTGGGCCAACCACTCTTCATACTTGATGTACTTGTCAATTTTGTGATACAAGTCGTCTAAGCATTCTGGTTTGTTACGCATTAGAGATCCTACTAGGTCGGAGTCATCCAGGAGGGCGTTGGTGAATGTAGAAGTTGCAAAACTATCATTTAAGTCTGGCTCCATTGAGAGGAGCTCCTTTTTGAAACGTCCTAGGAAAATGCGGATCGTCTCGCCATATGCTTGCTTTAGTTGAAACAAGGAGTCCAAGTCGGCTTGTTACTTCTTGTTGTGGACGAACTCTGCTGTGAACGTCTCAGCTAGCTTGTTGAAGTTGCTGATTGAGTCAGGAGTGAGTGTGTAGAACCATTCTAAAGCTCTGTCCTTCAGGCTGGCTGGAAAGAGCTTGCACTTCGTAATCGCGATTCGAGGCAGTAGAGTGTGAGAGTCCGCTAAAACGAAGCTACGTCGGTGGCCTGGACACGAAGCTACCGCCGCATAAATGGGAACTTTGGTTGGATGAACTCTGAAGGAGGTTGCTTGTCCCTGATTTCCATTGTGAATGGTGACGCCTTATACGTCTGGAGTATCTTCTGAGCAATCTGGATCGCGCTTGTCTTGTCGTTCGACTTTTCCAACCTTTGTGTGAAGTCTTCTAACCTTTGATTGGTGGTGGTGGTGAGGGTTGTGACAGTTGTTGTTCTCCCGCGTCCCCGAGTGCCGTTGAGGTGGCCGCTTCGCATCATCGTTTGGTTTTCTTGTTGTAACATGATGAAGGCCTCCTGGAGCGTCTTCATCTGATCTGCTAACATCTGAAGTGAGGGGTCCATGGTGGTTTTTCTGACTAGCTTCGTGGGCTTGAGAAAAGAGTGTGTGTTCTTTTATTAAGGAAACGAACCGGCAGACATCACCAATGTAGAGATTTGGTGTTTAGGGGACAACGACCGGATGATTTGTTTGATAGGGAATGGCTGCACTCTTCTTGGGATAAGAGTTGCCTATATATCAAGTTTCTTGGGGTAAACTTGAATCCAGCCTTACGTAGTTCATCTCTCTCTACTTATAGATATTTGAGGTGACTTTCCTTATTTGCTCCAGGACGTTATGAAGTGTAGATCTACCTTGTGTGCTATCTTGGTGATTCGCCACTACTCTGATGTTATAAAGTAAATGTCTCCTTGATTGTTGCGTTGACTAAGCTCCAGGATTGCGCTAGTTTATTTGTTTTCATAAATGACTGTAACTGATGCTAGGGACGACATGGGTTTGGGTCGTTGGTACGCTCTGATGGATTGGCACGAGCTGATGGAGTACGACCTGGTGTGTGGACATGTGGACTGTAGTGTAGAACGGAGGGTACTTACATCTGTCTAAATGAACACGAGCACTTTTTCTCAATAGTGTAGACTGAGTCCGGCTATGTAAGTTACAGGATTTCAATCCCAGTAACCATGTCAAATATATACCAATGTGTCCAGGACTTAACACTCCTAACTTCTCCGTTTCCATTTTTTTGGGTTGTTGTTGTTGTTGTTGTTGTTGTTGTTTTTTTAACCAAAAAAAAAAAAAAAAAAAAATTAAGGGAAAATAACTCATTTGCATGAAACACATAACGCAAACCTTCCAAACCCCTCCGTCTTCTTCCTACATGAGCTTGGTTTCATTCTTTTTTATTCCCTTCTTTCTAGATTAAACTCCCTCATAATAACTCGACATACCATGTGGCGAGAAGAGACCTAAAATTAAGTCCTTGATGATCACTCAAAGTAGCAAGACTATGCGAAGAAGAACTGCTCAAGTGCTCCCCGTCGGTAGTCGAGTTGCAATGCACTTTCAGTAGTAATCCATTGTTACATCATGAACTGTGCCTGAATGACCAGTTCCTATTTCTTGTGATGTCAATCTTCAGACTCAACATTAATTCTTTATATTCTTTATGCCTATAAACCAGAACAAATCAACACTGTTTGTTTTTATTGAGATTAATAATGTGAGTATGTGAAGAAGTGAATTATGTGTATCACTCTTGATGAAATTATTGTAACTGCTCTTTATCTCTCGAAAACGAAATTAGTAAAGGTCATATCGTTGTTCATTGAAGACCTTCGTGGGGAAATTGCAAAAAAAAAGAAAATGATGCAGAAAACTCTTCTTCATAACATTGAAACCATTGATATTTAATTATATTTCAAAAGCACTATCATAGCTTTTACAAAAGGAAAAAATGATTCTCTCCATTTCCATAGAAACTATAATATGGTTCACAAAAAAAAAATTCATCATTTCTTTTTCTAGACCAGACCATGTTGATCGACCGAGTTTGAAGGTGAGATTCGTCATTTGTTAGAGTAAACATTGTTAAGGTAGGAGTACGGGTGCCACTTTTTTCGGAAAACCCAATATTTCCAAATTCCGATTTGATATTTTTCTGAATTTGGCAATGATATTTGTGTTCGAATCGAAATTCGATGTCCAATTTTTTAAAAATAATTGGAACGAATTGATGTGTTATCAAAACCGATTGAATCCGATTTTCGATTACTTTAATTTTTAATCATATAACGGTCTATTTCATATAGTTTAAATAAAACTAAATAGTTTACAAACCAAATAAAAATTGAAATTTTAACATTTAATTTTCACAACTTTAAGAAATCAATATTGTCATTCTAGTACATGCCTCAATTTCTCCCATCTTCTTATTTATCAATTAATGCATTAAATGAAGAAAAAGATTGAATGAACGTTTAAAATGTCTAAAATTTTTTTATCGAATTAATATATTTCAAAATAATTGCTAAATGAATGAAATTAAGTAGATAAAAAAATATCCTAAAAGAAAGATTATATAATTCAAATTTTTAATCTAGATTTTGTGAATTTTGAAACGAAAATTTTAATTTTTCAAAACAATTCGAAAAAAAAAAATTGTCATCTGAAAAATAATTGGATCGGATTTGAAAAGGATATTGCCATCCGAAAAAATAGGAAATTTTTCCGAAAGCCCTTTATCCGATCCGAAGTCACCCCTAGGTAGGAGGTAGCATTTGATTTCCAGCGAAGAAGAATTTGCGAGGAAGATGGAGGTAAGAATATGAGAGAACAAACAAGATGAACAATTTAGGTTATATTTTGTGAGGCCTCTTATTGTGCATTATTATTTTCTTTTAGTTACGTTTTTTGGTTAGAAATTTGGTTAGAAATGAAGAACGAACTTGAAAAATTTGGAAACAGAGAAAAAATAGGGGTGTTAAGTCATGGACACGTGGGTGTATATTTGACACCACTGTTCGAAAACTCATCGAGTTGACTCGAAACTCGCCTGGGTCATCTCGACTAAATTGGATTTCGATGAGACGACTCTCTGTTCAAACTCATTTTGCATGACTTGCCGAGTATCCAGAGTATGTAGCAGTCCCAATTAAGTCGACACACTATAAACGACGGGAACTTCTTATTTTGATGGCAAACTTCCAATCTCTATCTAAATGAACACGAGCACTTTTTCTCAATAGTGCAGACTGAGTTCAGCTATGCAAGTTATTGGATTTCAATCCCAATAATCGTGTCAAATATATACCCATGTGTCCAGGACTGAACACTCCTAACTTCTCCGTTTCCAATTTTTTCTTTTTCTTTATTTATTTATTCTAACAAAAAATTAAAAATTAAAATTAAGGGAAAATAACTCATTTGCACTAAACACATAACGCAAACCTTCCCAAACCCCTTCGTCTTCTTCCTACATGAGCTTGGTTCCATTCTTTTTAATTCCCTTCTTTCTAGCTAGATTAATTTCCCTCATAATAACTCGTCAGACCATGTGGCGAGAAGAGACCCAAAATCAAGTCCTTGATGATCACTCAAAGTAGCAAGACGATGAAAAGAAGAACGACTCTAGTGCTCCCCGTCGGTAGTCCAGTTGTAATGCACTTTCAGTAGTAATCCATTGCTACATCATGAACTGTGTCTGAATGACCAGTTCCTATTTCTGGATGTGTTGTCAATCTTCAAACTCAACATTCTTTATATTCTTTATGCCTATAAACCAGAACAAATCAACACTGTTGTTTTATTGAGATTAATGTGATTATGTGAAGAAGTGAATTATGCTCTTGACAAAATTATTGTAACCGCTCTTTATCTTTCGAAAATGAAATTAGTAAAGGTCATATCGTTGTTCATCGAAGACCTTCGTGGGGAAATTGCAGAAAAAAAAATGATGCAGAAAACTCTTCTTTGTAGCATTGAAACCATTGGTACAATTATATTTCAAAAGCACTGGCATAGCTTTTACAAAAGGAAAAAAGGATTCTCTCCATTTCCATAGAAACTACAATATGGTTCACAAAAAAAAATGTTTCAGTATTTCTTTTTCTAGACCAGACCATGTTCATCGACCGAGTTTGAAGGTGAGATTCATCGTTTGTTAGAGTAAACATTGGAAAGGTTGGAGGTAGCATTTGATTTCCAGCGAAGAAGAATTTGCGAGGAAGATGGAGGTAAGAATATGAGAGAACAAACAAGATGAACAATTTAGGCTATATTTTGCGAGACCTCTCATTGTGCATTATTAGTTTTTTGGTTAGAGATGAAAAGAAAAACTTGAAAATTTGGAAACAAAGAAAAATTAGGGGTGTTAAGTCATGGACGCGTGGGTGTATATTTGACACCACTGTTTGAAAACTCGTTGAGTTGACTCAAAACTCACCTGTGTCTGTTTAAACTAATTTTGCATGACTCACCGAGTTCTGAGAAAATCAGACGAGTAACTCATCGAGTCGGTCGAGTTTGAGTCCACACTCCACACACAATACAATAATCTTATCTGGACAGTAATGGACAGGACAACAATTTATTGCTGACAAAGAATGGAAATCTTATTTATTAAAGGATAGAACTAACCCACATAGCCCACCACAAAAAAAATCTGAAGTCGATTCTGATTGGTGTATTGCAATAAAATAATGAGTCTCTCTCTCTCTAATCACAGCTGACTTCATAAGTGTTTTTCTGTGCTGGGTCATGTGTTGTAGTCGCCCTCTTTATTAAAACTCAATATGAGCATTTCTAATGGAAAAATAACTTGGATATACATGTATCTGGGCAATTCCAACTCACCAAATTGACTCTTGGGTTTTCAATCCAACTCGACCTCAATGACATTTTGAGTTGAACTGATTTTGGAGTTTTTGAACAATGTTTGACACAATAACCGGTCAGACTCGTGCAAACTGGGTTGGTTTATTTATTATTGTGTATGTACAATTATTGCAGCTATAATTTTTGCATTTTCCCAGGCTCTCAAAGTCTTAGACCTCTCAAACTCCTCATATTCATCATCTCTTATAAGGGAAATATCCTAAACAAGGCAAGAAAAGTGCCATTTCTTCTCAATCCAGGCAAAACACTTAATTTTGACCAATTCAACAAAAAATTGACACTTTTGCCCTTTGTACTTGGGAGACAAACTCTCTCTCTCTTCTTACACAACCTGCAACACTCTCTCTTTCCCACGTGATGTGACCTTATAGTCAACATACACCATAAGATCATCTTAAAGATTTGCACAAAAAATCTGGACCGTTAGATTAAGGTCGAATTAGAAGAAAAAAATTGTAGTATTTTGTCGAGTGTAGAGAAGTAACTATCACATATTGAAGGTAGCAATAAATTAAATAGCTATCAGCAACTTTTATGTCATTGTCACACAGACAGCTTATACCTCGGTTTCCGTACTCCCAAACTCCAAAACTTTGTACCAACCTTAAAAACACAAAAAACTTGTTATACTTTCTTCTTCTTTCTCATTGTCTTCCCCCTTTTCGATTTGTTTAAGATAATAATGGAATAAAACAATAACACACACATTAACAAAGGTAAAGGTTAGGGTATCTAAAGGTTATTCTTGTTTTCTTCTTATTTTATATATGTTGTTTTGCATGGGTTGTTGCTGCCATGGTTGTACTATGTTTTGGAGGTGGTCCAAAATTTTCATTTTGTTTATTATCAAGCATTTACTATCTAGTATTTATTGTAGATTTTGTACCATAAATGTGGGAGCTTTTACTTTTTTAAAAACTTTTTTTTTTTGTTTTCAGGTGGTACTTTGGAAGTTCTAATTTATTACGGTGGTGAAATGAAAATCGACAAGCATGGTATGTATAGGTATGTTGGTGGTGAGGTTAAACTGAGGGTGTTCTGTAAGACAATATCGTATGAAGGCTTTGTTAGTATTGTTGAAGATGCTTGTTCAAATAGTAGAGTGGAGTTTTTATTGCGACACTTGATGAGTAAGAACCCATGTAGAATCGACTATGAAACAGATTATGTAAACATGAT
Source organism: Coptis chinensis (assembly GCF_015680905.1). Taxonomy (NCBI): domain Eukaryota; kingdom Viridiplantae; phylum Streptophyta; class Magnoliopsida; order Ranunculales; family Ranunculaceae; genus Coptis; species Coptis chinensis. The sequence continues at coordinate 16,027,252 of NC_141456.1, read as the reverse complement.
CAAAAGACATGAAAAGTATCCAACCAAAGCTATGAAGGTATGGGTTATTAAGGAAGAAAGTCTTGCAAAATTTGTTGTTCAAAGAAGTCAAGGAAAAAGTGTTGTTATGAAGGAAAAGGTGCATGTTGAATTAAAGAATCCAAATGTGCATGTTGTATTGAATGATGAGTCTGTTCAGTTGAAGCACAAGTCTACCACATCATCTCCTAGACTAAGCAAATTGAAAAATCCAAAGGTGCATATTGAGTTATTTAAAGAAAAAGTTGAAAACCGTCCACAACCATCTCCTGTAAAGCAGAGTTTGTTGAACCAAAAGGCATTAGCGCGTAAGAGGCCTTTCACACTAGTAAATGAACCTATAGGTACGTAACACATTTTGTTTCTATTTTATTTGCTGATAGTCATTGGTTTAATTAGTAGCTGACATTGTGGCATTTTGTATTCCCAAGATAATCCACTTGAACAACAAAGTGAGAGAGATCATATAGTCGCCAAAGATGTGGTTCCTAAAGAGCCCCAGAGTTTTGCTACTTATCAAAAGGTTATGGCAGGTAATTAAGTGTCTTTGTTATAACTTGTACCATGTTGTTGATAGATATTTGCGTAAATGCTGACTATTAGGTGAACACATGTAGATTTCTTTTTGGAGGCTACTTCAAATCAGTATAATGTGACCACTTCTTCCACTAGAGTACTTCATTCAGATGGTGGAAATGAACAGATTGTACCTCTATCTTTCGTGGCTAAAGGTAAACTGGAAATTTCATTGTTGTGTTGTCAGTTGTTTCTTCTTATAGTTAGACTTGCTGACGGTACATGTATGTGTTGGCTTCTCATTGCTAGAGATTGTCACTGATAATAAGGAGGCAGATGAAGATGACTTTGATTCACAACAACTATATGGAGGTACACAAGACGTGCCTGAGGAATTAGAACAAATGCCACTGATGATGACAGTGATAAGGACGCGCGTCGTGACTTTATTAGGGGTTGGTGTAAGAAGTGATCCAATTGAAATAGATTCAAAAGTTCAAATGGATGCTAATGTAGATCAATGGTTCACACCTAATTGAAGTGAAGTGGATGTTGATATAGATATGTGGTCTACTCCTAACCGTAGTCAACAGTATTTTTGGGGCGACACTCCAATAACAATCATCGACGATGAAGATGAAAGAAGAGATCTTGACTTTCAATTGGATGGTGGTAGATGTCAATGTTGCTAATCATGCAGAAAATGTAAATAATCATGGTTTTGATCCATTGCATTCCCCCCAAATTCAAGAAGAACCCATGCAAGAAACAGGAAAGGATGACGATCAAGTTATGCACCAAAGTGTTGTGCAGAAGTTCATACCCCCCCAAAGTTAGTCAACATGCATTACGCCACTCGTGATAAGCTCATCAAAGACATGAAATCTTATGCAGTGGTGAACATGTTTAATTTTCACCGTGCACAAACTTCAACACGAAGAGTGGTCATGAAGTGTAAGGCTCTTGATTGTACGTTTCATCTTTATGCAAAACTCACGACTGCCTCTGATAAATGGGTTATTAGCACCTTAAGAGCAACTCACACTTGTGCACAAGATCAGGATGTTGCAACAAATCCACAAGCAAAGGCATCATGGGTAGCACAAATAGTTAATACAAAACTTAGGGATAACGAAGAACTACAGCCAAAACATTTACAACAGGAGGTCAAAGGAATCCACCATACCGAAATATCATATAAGATCGCTTGGAAAGCAAAGCAAATTGCACTGAATAAGGTAGAAAACAAAGAATGATGTATTAGAAAATACATGTCCTGTCAGCAATATGTTTACTAACACGTAGCAAGTGGTAGTTTAAACTTTGTGTGTTATCTTTTCCATGTAGATTACAGGTAGCTTCAACACCTGTACTATCAGCATCACGTTTAATAACACGTAACAAGTGGTTGGTTTTTACTCAGTTTGTTATATTTTTCATGTATATTAGAGGTAGTTTCAGTCAATCATATCAAATGTTGCCTACTTATTGCAAAGAGCTTAAAAAGATTGATCCATGTTGTTTCACCGAGATACAAACAACGCCACATGAGCACAAATTTGAATGTTTCTTTTGGAGTTATGGCATCACAGTTCGTGCTTACAAAATATGTCTCTGTCCTTTGGTTATGATTGATGGTACGTTCTCGAAAGGTAGGTACAAGTATGTAATACTCACGGCCCTTGCTGTTGATGCAGATAGTCATTGCTTTCTGATTGCAGCTGCAATTGTCCCAAAGGAGAACAATGACCATTGGGATTGGTTCTTAGAGAGATTGAGGGACCATGTTGTAGGATCTACAGAGAGTTTTGTTATTCTATCAGACCAACATAGTAACATTCTTCAGGCAATTTTGAAAATTCTTCCAAACGCGACACCATTGCTTTTGTGCGCAATACATGTCTAACAATGTTAGCAAACAAGACACCAAATGGAGGGTTAAGAATGCCGCATAAACCTTTGATAAAGCTGAGTTTGTTAGAATTATGGGTCACATCTGGTGCAATGACAATAAAGCTTATGCAAAGTTAGTCAGAATTCCTAAAGAATCATGTTGCAATGCCTTTGCTCCAATGAAAAGGTACGGAATTGTTTTATAGCAATCACATAGAGAGTTGGAACAAAATGATAATTCTTGAATGGGATATGCCTGTTACATCTCTTGTGGATGGTATTCGGAAAAATATAATAATGCACTTCTACGACTACCGTGTTATCGCTGCAAAGTTGAAGACCAAACTCACCAAATCAGTGGAAGACCATATCATCACAGCCCGATTCGAGAGCAGGTCGTATAATGCAAGGAGGGCAAGTGAATTCAGTTTTTCAATCGTCACTAAAGATGGAACAAACACGATAGACCTTGAAAATAAAACTTGCATTTGTGGGTACTTTCAACAAGTAGGACTTCCATGTTCCCATGTCGTTAAATGCATTAACTTTTCTGTGTATGACTACTACCTCCCATGCTACAGCAAGGAGACGATGATGGACACATATAGGAAAAATTGGACACCAATGAAAGGTAAAGAACAATGACATTGGGTTAGAGATATCATGGTACGTCCACCAATTGATGAGGTACAGGCTAGCCGCAAAAAAAAAGCGAAAGAGATCTAAAGGAGAGGGTATCCCTGTCCAAATAAGGAGATGTACCAGATGTGGTGGTGTTGGTCACAATGCAACAACATGTACTTCTTGCACTGATGATGTTGAATGGATTGACTTCATTGCTGGTGTTCCACTGGAGTTTGATAATTATTCCATATGATCACGGATTTTAGTGTGATTGAAGGGACAAGTCTTAGGTAGTTCTCAATAATTCTTGTCTTGTTCAATTATTTGAAATATTCATATTTTGGATGGGCTTCAGTATTTTTGTAATTTTATTTAAATGCTTTTCATAGCTCGATCATCAACCTAATCTATGACAACAATATCATCAACCCTACCTTGATTATCATCCCTAGCCATGGCAACCACATCATTCACCCTAGCTTCAGTTTCAACTTGACTCATCCTAACATTATTCACCCTAGCTTCATTCTCCACATCACCTAAGTCTACCTCATCAGCAACAGTAGCTTCAATGTTACCCTCCTCATTTCTAGATTCCCTCACATTCTCAGGGGTTTCATTCACACTTGGTGATAGGGATGGCAAGTCAGTGATGTCACTAAGTTCAGAAGTAGCAGCAAGTAAACTAGCCAAGTTTACCTTCCTCATTTCAGTGTTCAGAACTTCTTCTATATCTATATCAACATGACTGTCAACAAGCATACCTCTAGGATCTACAACATTCAAAGGACTATAATCTTGGACTAATTCAACTAATGCCATAGTAAGAGCTTCCTCTTGCTCATCCACAAGTACAGATTGACTCCCCATTTATTTTATCTGTTGCATTCTCTTCCCCTTTCTCTTTTTCTTCATTATCTAGAACTTTCTCTTTAGAAAGTTCTTCCCTCTTCTCTTCATTCATCTCCCCACCCACATGTCGAGCCTCCATTTCAATTTTAATATCACCACCAATCTTAGGTATCTCCATTTCAATATCACTAATCTCAGTCAGAACACTAGCTGAAAATGACTCCATTTCATTATGCTCCATCTCTTTTACTTCCATGTCAGTCTCTTTCTCTTCATCAGTTAAAATTAACTTTCTTCTTTTAATTTTTTTAGCTTCCTTAACCTTACTCTCCATTGCCTTTCTCTTCTCACTCACCTGATTTAACCTTTTCATATTTTGCCTTTTACTCTTGGCTACTACCTCTTTTTTACTAACTCTAGATGGTTGAACTTGGACATGCTGTGGCTCTCCAATCCTATTCCTTTTCACCATTTTGAACGTCTCAGGTATTGTTGCATCTGTTAGCACCTCTTGACAACTTTTTCCTTCAGGAAGATCAAATGACACTTTCTTTGCAGATGAATTCCTCTTTTCAGTTGACACTTTCTTTGCAGACGAACTCCTCTTTTAAGTTGACAGTTTTTTTACAGATGAATTCCTTTTTCGACTAGGTGAAGACATAATTTTCTCAGTATTTGAAACCTTCTTTCTAGCATACTTTGTTTTTGGTGCCCTAACAACCCCATCCATCAGATGCTTTCACCTCCCCATTGCTTGTCTCCAACACAAATTTCTTTTTTCCATGAACAATTTCTTGCAGTATTGTTTCCATTCCATTTCTGATTGAAGTCGTAAGCTTAGTCTTCAGCTCTTTTCCAATAACCTTAACCTCTTTTGTCATCTATATGAATATTTAATTTCAAAATCACATAAAGCTTCACAGAGTTGTTGACATATCCTAAGTCACAGAGTGCAAGTACAAAAAGACTCACAATTAAACATATAAACCCAATTGAACAATTCTTAAATAACAATTTTCTTTAGTCCAACAAAAATCTTTAATTTAAGCAATTGTTAACCATTGATGCAATATAAAACAATGATGTACATTGAAGAACAATAACATAGTGGCTGACATATCAATAATAACAATGTGCTATATGAGAATCTTACCAGGCCCTTTAGTACTTTAGCCTGTCTCTCTAGCATGAACCCCTTATCAGAAGTAGCTCTTTGTTCTGCTTGTAGTTGCAATGCTTCCTTCATTACTACCTCATTCAATTCTTCGTCAAGCATATCTAAATGCTCAAACACCACAACCTTCCCCTTCAATGGCTCCATCTTTTTCTTGAAAGGCTGAAGATGTATGTTCCTAGGAGGAACTTTTGCCCAATCAAGTATTCTTAGAAATCGAGCATTTGGTGCTCGACGAGCACCAAATGTAGGAATGTGAAGATATGCCCATACAACAAAATAGATTACACAACCATAGACAGGAAAAGAAAGCTTCCATTCTTTCACATTATTGGAAATCTCTTCGAAAGAGTCATCCAACATATCAAACAAGGGAGTTCCTCAGGGGAACTTATCAAATGCATCTAAATCGACCGCAAGATCAATAAATCTTCCATCTATTGTCCTAGAAGAACTAGGAATTACAATTTGAAGTAAAACATACAAACGATTAAGTCGAAATATGTCCACTTTATCTTCACTAGATTTGGATAGTTCTCTGGCTTCCAAGATTTTGTTTTCACTAACAAAAATTCCATTGAAATACCTTGCTCAAAAGTTTGATGGTATCTTCACGTCTCTAGTGTAGAGAGAGTTAGAAACTGGCTTGACACTTAAACCCATTATCAAAGCCACGTCACTCTTCTTAAACTCCAAATCTTTGTTGCTGATTCGATAATAGAGTCTACTAACCTTGTGCTCCATTACAACACAAACCAGAGTAGTCGTCGTGTGTAAATTCTCTTGAATGTCTAGAAATTTAGAAAAGCACAATTTCTAAAAATCTTCTCTCTCCTCCTAACTAAAACTCTTGAACAGTTTATGCATTTTGTCTAGAGATGAACGACATGTGAGATTAAGCTTTCTCATTCTGGGAATTTTTTGAATTGTAATTTTGCTTAGAAGGTTACTTAGGGGGTTTTTTTTTGCTAGTTAATATTGCATCTGTAATTTTATTTTTAATCGGGTTACAGACACGTGTCAATTAGGACACTTCAATACAGTAATGGGCTTCCCGCCATACTAAGTGCCCTTATGTTTTTTCCCCGCCAACATGTTTATGTACGTGTCAATTGTTTCACTCTGATGTTTTTGTTTTTCATAAGTGATTTCAATGAGTTGTTGATTGTTACTGCAATGCAATATGCCAGTTGCAATAGATGTATATATATAAGAACAATACCATATTGGCGGGAAATTTAGGTGGGAAACCTTTCTCTATATTCGTGCTCATTCACCCAGCAGACTTGTATACATTTCTCTTTACTATCTCTCAAACAAATGGGTGGGGGAGAAGGTTCTAGTGCTACTCAAGCAACTATGGATTCAACATTAACCGAAAATAGCAAGTGTTTTGGGTGTGGGTCAACTAGCCATTGGAAAATCAATTGTCCATGAGCAAAGCTTAAGTGTCCAAGATGCTTCAATACAAATATGAGGTATGGTGACAGTAAAAAGGAGTGGAGTCTAGGGCAAAGTTATCTGTCATGCAAGGTTAGTATCGGCAATGGTGAATGGTGTAGAAGTTTTAGATGGTTTGATTTTCCAAGTGAAACAAGTGAGGATAAGGATAAACAACCTGCTGGAGAAGGACCAGTTCAGGAAAGCCATTTGAAAGTCACCATTGATGGTCCGATCAAAATGCAAATAGAAGGCAATGTTGACAATGTCAGTGAATTTGTAAGGAAACTATCTATTAGAGATTAAGTCATTATTCCTTTAAATCTTGCTTGCTTTATTTTGTTATGGATGTTATGATTGTTTTAACATTTTGAACTTGTTCAAATGGTTGTAATTAAGTTTCATATTATGTAAATAAGTTTTAGAATAGTCCTTAATTTGCTATAAATTGCTGATGTTGTTGCACTTAATTGCTTCTTAATTTACAGTGTGTGTACTATGCGTGAGGAGTATTAGAGAAGGAGAAGAATGAGTGTTGGAGAAGAGAGATTGATGTTTAATATTGACTCTATTGCGATCCAACGGTTCAAAAATAGCACACAAATCTAAAGAAAATCGTGTGGTAGTGACAAGGAGACAATGGTTCAGAACGTATGGAGGATGAGTTGATCTTTAATGAAGAGAATATGGTTGTTGTTGTTGAGGTTATCAACCAAAGAAAAATACCTAGAAAGAAATGAGATGCTATTTTATTATATGAAGTCTTTTGTTATGAGAATTACATATTTAAACTTGTTTTGCTGCTTTTTATGAATTCATATTTAAATTAGTGGTTCACATTTTTAAATTAGTGGTTCACATTTTGACTAATTTCTGAATTCATTTTTTGTTATTTGTACATTGATCCTTATTGTATTGATCATTAACTTAACTGTATATGCAAGTGCTTGTTTAATTTGTAGAGTTTAGTTGTCGCTTTGTACTATGGCTAGTAGCACATCCCCTAGATTCAGCTCACCCACTAGAGGACTCCCCCAACACTTACACTGGTAATTAGTTAATAATTCATGATTATCTGATTAAGTTAATTATTTCCATTTCATCCTTGTATAACATCATCAGTTTTTGCATTATCAGGTGGATTTGTTACTTCACGACCGCGCTCAGATAACACTAGAGGTCCTACTCTACCTATATCCAATCATTTGGAAGAGGGTCAAAGAATTGAACTTTGGCTTAATATCTATAAACCACCTGATTTTGATTTTCCGAAGAAAGTGTCGATTAGTAGGCTAGGCTATCTAGTGAAAGTTTTCGCCTTGCGTGATCGCGGAGATCCCATGCTTCTATAAGGATTGGCCAACTATGATGAAACATAGTAAAGGAACTCACTATAGATAGTAGAATCATTAAAATCTTGAACGACACTTTTGTATTTGTTAATGGTGACGATGACAAAGGGGTAGACTGTAAGTATGTTCGGGATAAAGTCATGGCTGAATGGAGGAGCCACAAGGGTGAACTGAAAAAGAAATATGTTGCTAGTAAGGATCCAAAAATTGTGAAAATGAAGGCACCAGACGGAATCCCTTTGGAGGATTGGAAAGCTTTTGTGAATCATTGGCATTCAGATGAATTTAAGGTACTGTCTTAGACATTCTAACGATATACTATACGATATGCCTTGTCCTTACTAGCTTATAAGATGCAAAGCAAATTGTAATTTAATTTGTGTATGTTATGTAGGCAGTAAGTGCGAGAAATATTGAGAACCGTGCAATGCAAATTGAACCAAACGTGTGTGTGTGTGTGTGAGGACACAAAGACAAGTTTATAAAGTTCAGAAAATTGCAAAGGAACAAGGTGTGTTTGTAGAAGAAGTTGATCGGGTGATATGTAATGTAAAAAATACACACACTTAAAAAAATTGGTACACCCCAACGACAGAGTTTGGCAGTAAGTCTTTATTTTATATGTTTTTTTCTTGGATGCTTAGTCAATGCATCAATTATATATATATATATACTACTTAAAAGTGTATGCTTTAGTCAGTGATGCATCTGTGTTATCTATATGATTTTAGAATTTTTTTATGTTTTCCATTGAATAGGATAACATTTCTCAACGTTCCCCTTTGAACTCGAACACGACCTCCAACTTTGACTTTGAAGCATGCGACAATGATGTTGTGACAGAGGTATAAATTTATACTTTGCTCAATTTTTTTTTTTATTCCTCGAAGTAAAATCTCCAAGTACACAGGTTGTTGGTAAAGACTCAAGAGGGCGCATGCGGGTCATGGGTTATGGTGTCTCTAAGTCTTCATTTAAGCATCCGGCTCTTTATATGAAGAGATATCAGAAACAGATTAAGGTCACTGAGGAGTTAAAAAATCAGTTTGAAAAGAAAATTGATGAGCTAAAAGACTCATTTGATGGAAAAGTAAATCAGATTAATGAAACGGTGCAGAATCTTGTCCACTAGATGCCACCCACATGTAATTCCCCTATTGGACTCTCTTCTTCTGGATCACATGATATATTCTCTCAGGTACGAATATGTATGACTTTATTTTATTCTCATAGTAATAGTAAAATTTAATGGTTTGTGTATTTGAACGTTTAACTAATGTTATTTTATTTTATTTTTTATCTATTTTTGAAGGGACCCGATTACATGAATGTTGAAGTCAATGTGAGAGCCTTTTGGCCCTTGAGAAAGGTTGCATCTGGGAGGGTGAAACAAGTTGATCCAACATTTAAGATTGGAGATAGAACTTTGGGGGATGGAAAATTCTTGGTTTACATTGAGGCGATTATTGTAGGTTCTTGCGAATTGCTTGAGCCCTATAATCACTTTCGTACCCTTGGTCAAGTTGGGCAGGGACATGTTATTTGGCCTAAGGAATTTCTGCAGTTTCTCCCCCCTCGTTGTTAAAGGCCATTTCCCCTCTTTTAGTAGACACAGTGTTATTTTCTTCTTGGACTTGGAAGTATTTTATTTTGTATTAGTCAAGTCAGGATTTTGGACATGTTACTTTGCTTTCTGGATACGTTGTTTTGTTATGGATACTTCCAATGTGTTATTTTGTTTTATGGATATTTTGGTTGTGTTATATGTTGGATGAGCTTGTTTTATAGATATTTTGGTTGTGCTATATGTGGTACTTGCAATTGTGTGGTTGTTTGTTTACTTTTTAGGTGGCGGGATTCGCGGTACTAATCTAACCCCTTTTTAGCTCTGTCAATGCAAACTAGATATTTGTGTTGCTGGTCCCAAGCCCAAATACAGGAGGAGGGAAAAGGCGGAATTGATTGGTTTTTGCAGGTTATGAAGTGAGAGCAACCTCACCTGTCCCTTGAAGCTCAAGAATATGCAGATTTAGTTCCCAAGTTGAATAAGATAGTGTCTGCAATTCAAGTGTTTGGTAAGTTATTGCGTATAGCCGTGTTACTTTGATAATTATCCATTTTTTTCCTTCCAACAAACACTGAATCTCTTGATAGTTTCTTGAAGGTGAGAATTGTCCGTAGCCTGAGAGGTTTGAGTTTTCTGGAGGTTTTTCTTGGAATAACAAGCATTAGTTGTCTTTGGGTTATTTTGTTATGTGAACTTTGGAACAATACATGTGATTGAACATCTTTTCATCTGTTGCAGGTGTGTTGGGATGAAACTTCGTCTATTCCTCGTCCTAAGAGAGTTTCTCCTTGGAAAATTGAACCTGTTTTGACTCTTGCTCTGAATCCTCTTCCTATCTGCCGGCCTAAGAGTCCTCGTGCAGCCATGGTGACTTCATCCCCTGATTCCTCCGTTCTCACAAAGGAAGGTAGAGCCTTACATGCATTCCCTACTTTATGACATTTTAAGGTAAACCCTTATATTTTTTTGGTATGTAGGCTCAACAAAAGTTACAACCGCTGACCCTCAAGCAGTAAATGGGTATTCGAGGCGTCAAAATACAAAAGCTATGGAAACTGCAAGCTCTTTGGAATTCCTCTCAACATTGACCCTGTTGTATCAGCAGCAGCTCCTTCACATGGAAATTTTATGTCTGAGACAGAAGAGCATAATGATCCTGTTGTGCCTCCCCAGAAGGCTTTGGAATCTGACCAACAGTCTAAGCAATCAAAGGCCTCAAAGTCGACAGATACAATTATTTTGGGTAATGAGCAGGAGAAATCTTCCCCAACTTGTCAACAACAACAAAGAGATGCCAAGAGCAAGCTTCAGAGTGGTTCAACCAGAAGTTGTACCAAGGTATCTATACCAATTTCAGAATTTTAAGGTTCTAACTTCTTTACTGAAGTTTAATAGAAATGTCTGTCAGTTATCTGACTTCTTTATTGATTTCAGGTTCTCAAATAGGGGATTGCTCTTGGAAGGTCTGTGAACCTTTCGAAGTTCAATGGGTATGATGAACTGATCACTGAATTAGATCAAATGTTTGATTTTAATGGGGAGTTGATGGCTCATGGCAAAAGTTGGCAAGTTATCTACATTGATAATGAAGGAGATACGATGCTCGTGGGAGATGACCCTTGGCAGTAAGTACTAATATTTTTTTCTTTTGTTTTTTACTGCAAAAGCAAAAGTTGCATTTATGTTTAATCTCTCCCATTATTTGTCTACAGGGAATTCTGTAGCATGGTTCGCTAGATCTTCATCTACACAAGGGAAAATTAGGGAAGAAGTCTAGAAAATGAACCCAGGGGCTTTGAACTCAAGGGTTGACAAAAATCTTGTGATTGCAGAGGAAAGAACAGGTGATAAGGAAACTATTTCATTGCCGGTGCCCTCTGCAACTAGTCCTGAGAACTACTAAGCTTCTCTCACATGGCTAGCTTGGTTAGTAAGTTGTTGGGATCCTTTCAGCTATAGAAGATATCTTTAAGAAGTAAATGGGGGTGTTTGATATTAACAGTTTTGGGTATATTATGATTTTCGTTCACTATATTTCTTATGATGCTATTTTCCGTTTTCGTCCTAATATATATAATGTAGTCACTTGCACTTTAGAATAGGCAGGATCCGTTTTTGGTTTCAGTCAACTATGTACAGAAGGTTCATTTTTTCCCTCATCTTTTTGTTCGTTGTACCCGGCTATAAAGTTGATACGTCGTATTTCTACCTTCTACTTGTTTCCCTCGCCCTAAAGTAATTAGTATAGTGAAGAATAGTTTATTTTAGTTATTAGATCAGATTGTTAAGGTTTGTGTAATTTTGAAAAAGTAAAAGGTTTCTTTTAATCCATTTTTATATTAGTCCAGAGTAGTTACTCGTAGTAAATAACATTAATATATTAGTCGAGAGTAGTCACTCATAGTAAATACAAACAGGACAAGTCCACTGTGCTTTCATATGAATATTATATCGAAGATGATAGAAAAAATACATGCACACGCACACAAAAGAGAAAAAGGAAACTGAATCAGGTTTATATTTTCTTCGTTGCTAACGTGCATTAGTCTTCTTGTTTGCTCTGGAGGGGTTCCACTTGGTCATTTGCATTCTCTTGGTGGCCATCATAACTAAGAGGACTGATTGTTTGTTCTCCTTTTCTTTATAGAGAAAATGCCCAAAAATACATCAAACTTTGCAGTTGGTTTCAAAACAAACAATGTACTTTTTTTTTATTCAAATAAACATTGTACTTTCAAAACATTTCAATTTAGTCAAACCGTCAAATTAATTGGATGGCGTGCTGACGTGGGTCGTTAAAATTTTCCCCAAATCTAAATTTGCTTATGTGGCATTAGTTTAAATTGGGCTCTAGACACTTTCTTTAGTGTGTTTTTTGTTTAGAGAAAGACCAATATTATCTTTTGATTCTACTCCAATTTTAACAACACGTCACTTTTTAGGTGTATTAACTGTTTTTAAAACTTCTTATTTCTCCTTTTTACCCTTTTATTTATAACTGTCAATTTCTTCCACAAATAAATAATATAAAAATCTAATGTGCGCAGTGCAAGGGTGCGTGTGTATTGCTCCAAGATGTACTGCAATCAAATAATATAATTGTCTTATAAAAAAAAAAAAACCATTTGTCTTTTCACAATTTCACAATTTGAATTACATCAAGCTTAAACATGTTATTCAAAATTATCAGAGATGCATTTTAAATTGTTAAAGCTGTATTGAAATTAGTTGTAATCAACATACATTTTTTCCGTTTTTGAAGTTGATGTTTTCCACATTGTTTTGGTCTCTCCAGAAATTCATCTCACTTTTAATTGGAATTTTGTAGATTTCGGATGAATTTTAGTTATTTTGATTAACCCACTACTCTTTTGGTAACTAATTTAGTATGTTTTTTTTTTTTTTTGGTAGTTGGTTTTTTTAGTTGGGACTAATAAAAGACAGATGTCAAATTTTAGCTTTTATGGAGGAAAAACAAAAAAAAAAGTTTGCTATTTCCTCTAAACTTAAAAAATTTGCGTCTGTGTACCTATACCCAATTTCCTGTAGTTTTAATCTTGAGAAATCCACATAACATTTCAACACACCAACTCTTGAAATGTCAACTAAAATCCAAATTATAGTGAAATCGAAATTTAAGATGTTTGATGAAATTGAGATTTGAAATAAAAGGGGCGAGATAAAAATAAAACCCGACACTTAACCAAAGAAACTCATCTTCCCTCTTTTCCCTCCAGTGCAACTTTTTCCCTCCATTTTCTCTTTATTATGACAGCTAGGGTTAGTTGCAAACACCCCAAACACTCCAGCACTTAAATTTTCTCTTCTCATTTCTCTTTGCCCTCTCTCTTATTATGTCTTCCAGCTCAGTTAATACTCGCGTTAATTCTCGTACGATTTGTGAATGTGGGTATCAAGTTATTGTAAAAGTTTCCAACACCCAACAAAACCCAGGAAGAAGATTTTATGGGTGTGCCATTAGGGTTTGTGGTATTTTTGGGTGGGTTGATCTTGATTCTAATAGAACTGTTCAGCCCAACCAATTGGCTGATTTACATAATCGGATTAGGACATTGCAGACAAGTAATGAGCAATACCGGCTTGAATTTGGTTGTTTACATAGAATGGAATTTGAACTTTTGAGGAGAATTGAAGAACAAAAAATGCTCAACAATGAATTGAAAAAGGAAAATGTGTTATTGGTGAAGAAATGTGATATGGTGCCGAAGATTGTTTTTTTTTCAAAGTTGTTGTTTGCTTTGGTTATTGCAGTGGTTGTCTTGAGATCTCTTAGTAGTTGAGATCTCTTAGTATTTATTTGTTGTAATTTCTTTTTTCTTTTTTTGATCCTCTTTTTGATTCTTAGTATTGAGATCTCTTAGTATTTATTTGTTGTAATCTCTTTTGACTATATTTTGTTCTATGAGATCTCTTAGTATTTATTTGTTGTAATCTCTTTTGACTATATTTTGTTCTATGAGATCTCTTAGTAGTTGAGATCTCTTTGTATTTATTTGTTGTAATCTCTTTTGACTATATTTTGTTCTCTGAGATCTCTTAGTAGTTGAGATCTCTTTGTATTTATTTGTTGTAATCTCTTTTGACTATATTTTGTTCTCTGAGATCTCTTAGTAGTTGAGATCTCTTAGTATTTATTTGTTGTAATCTCTTTTGACTATATTTTGTTCTCTGAGATCTCTTAGTAGTTGAGATCTCTTTGTATTTATTTGTTGTAATCTCTTTTGACTATATTTTGTTCTCTGAGATCTCTTAGTAGTTGAGATCTCTTTGTATTTATTTGTTGTAATCTCTTTTGACGTACTATATTTTGTTCTCTATACTCTTTGGTATTTGAGATCTCTTAGAAGTTTTGTTCTCTGTACTCTTTGGTATTTGAGATCTCTTAGAAGTGAATTTTACAACGATAATGAATGAACTCATGTATCAATTAAATCATCTCACTGCAATTTCCATCCATATTAAAATCTCACTGCAATCATCTCACTCATGTAGCCAGCCCCGTACATAACTAGGGTATGCCCGTGCCTACATCCCACGAGACCTCGCCGCGCCTGCAGCGCTACCCGAAAAATGAACAATCATGTTCATATATGTTTTGGGTATGAACATTTATTGTTCATATATGTTTTGGGTACGAACAATCAATGTTCATGTCTGTTTTGGGTATGAACATTTATTGTTCATATATGTTTTGGGTATGAACAATCAATGTTCATATTTGTTTTGGGTTCATGTTTTTTTTTGGTATGAACACGGATTGTTCATACCTTCTTAATCAATGTTCATATCTGTTTTGGATGTGAACATTTATTGTTCATATCTGTTTTGTTCATAACCATTAAGTATGTGGTACACATATCAATCTTTGTCTATCCATTGGTTGCCCAGGTGTGTTTACCAGAACTTTGTCCTTTTAAAATGTGTCCACCTGCTACAAAACAGAAACGTCCACCAAACTTTGCAGTTATGTGCAGGAGCTTTTGATTATCTTTTCTTAATCCCAAGCAAAGAAAATATTATTTTGTGAGTATCCTATATATATTTGGGAGCTAGAATGTGTATGGGTATCTAATTACCTGAGACCGAATCGGAATTAGAACTGTTTATAGCGGTTATGGGTTTAAAAATGTTAATAGCGGAATTAAAACCGAACCGGAATTAATTAATACACTATATATGTTAAAATTTAGTGTGTAATATATATTGATATAGATCGTATGTATGTATGTATAGTATAATGTACTCTTGTTCGATTTAAAATGGAAATTAATACATCGCATCGCATAATTTATGAGTTGTACTTAAAGTTTTTCTAAAATTTCAAAGATTATCGAATTTATGACCATTATAAGTGTTATTGTCGCACTAAAACTAACTTTTTATATCTTACGTAATTAAAAACGTAATTTTAGTAATAATAATATATAACCCAAAAAAACCAAAACCAACTTAATTAATGGGTATAGTTTTGGGTTTTCTTAAAAATAAAATAAAATAACCAAACTTGATAGGAACCATTAAAAATAGAATGCAACTTCGAAAACCAGTAAAACCGACCCATGAAACACCCTATTTGGTACCATGATCAACTGATCTTTGTTTAGCCTTAGGGTGCCCAGTGTGTGTCTACCGCAAATTTGTCCTATCTCATTTTATTATATTTTGTATTTGAAAATGTGACCTCGTGTTATCAAAGAAAAACGTCCACCAATCTTTGAAGTTATGCTCGCCTCTCACGCCCATTAAGACCTCGACGGCCTTTGCATCGCTAACCCGAAAAATGAACAATCAAAATGAACAATGAACATTTATTGTTCATATATGTTTTAGGTATGAACAATCAATCTTCATGTCTGTTTTGGGTTCATGTTTTTTTTGGGTGTGAACATTTATTGTTCATACCTATTGTTCTTAGCCTCTAAAGCACGGACGCACCTCCTAATAGGTTGTGTCCGTGTCTGACGCGGACACGGACGCAGCATGGACGCCCGTCGGACGTGGTCAACATGGTCAGGACGCGGGTCAAGACGCGGTCAACATGGTCAGGACGCGGATTTTGACCTAAAAAAATAAAAAATAAATCAAAATAATATTTAAAAACTCAATTTTTTCATTTTTTTTTTGTTTTGTTAAGACTTATAACATGTTTTTAAAGTTTGATTAGGAAATATTAAACTTAATTTTGTGGCTATTTATCTTTAATAGTTTTGAATTTATGAATGTTGATACATTTAATTAAGTTTTTAATGTTTAATTTATATAAAATAAAATTATAAATATTAATTAATTTTCGCATCCTTTGCCGCGTCCGCGTCCTACTTTTTTGAGATATAACCGAGTCACCACCGTCGATTGAAACCGCGTCAAGCGTCGATGTCCGCGATCGATCCGTGTTAGGTGCAACATAGTTCATAGCTAATGTTCATAATTTGGAGTATGAACAGTTATTGTTCATATCTGTTTTAATAAGCAGTTGATGAAGAACAACTATATAGTTGATTGAGAAGTTATATATGTGATAAAATATATGAAGAAATGGTCACACACCCCATGCTTTCCAACAATAAATATTCCTTATGGGCTTATTAGCGAGTAAAGTGTGTAGGAAAAGATGGCTTTGGATTGTGCTTTTAAAAAGACTTATAGATTACAAGAACTTGAAGGAGAAAAGACAATGGAATTAGAAAGCCTGAAATGAAGTGCACGTCATGTTCAAGTGAAACGTATCAGGGATGGTTAAAGAAGTTAAATGGACTTGTATACAAAAGGGTATGCCCGTGCCTACATTAATGACGCAGCGCTGGGCGCTTCCGAAAAAATGAACAATCAATGTTCATATATGTTTTGGGTATGAACAATCAATGTTCATGTCTGTTTTGGGTATGAACATTTATTGTTCATATATATTTTGGGTATGAACAATCAATGTTCATATTTGTTATGGATTCATGATTTTTTTTTGGTATGAAGATGGATTGTTCATACCTTCTTTAGGTATGAACAATCAATATTCATATCTGTTTTGGGTGTGAACATTTATTGTTCATATCTATTTTGTTTATACCTATTGTTCATAGCTAATGTTCATAATTTGGGATATGAACAGTTATTGTTCATATCTGTTTTGGGTTCATGTTTTCATAGCCACAATCAATGTTCATAGCTGACGTCCAGCATGGGTAGATATGAACAATCAATGTTCATACCTATTGTGGGTATGAATGAAAATAGAACCTGTCAAGTCTCACAGTTCAAACCAAAAACCAACTTCATTCTAGGCATTTTTCACCATAAAATAATAATAATAATAAAAGATTCTAGTGCCTCTTCAAAGGAAACTAAGGCATGTGTGAATATGAATACTAAGGAAGCTTTTCATCACGACAGCAGCAATCCGCTGAAAATTTCCCAGACAGGGTAAATTGCACCATACAAAGTGACTTCTAACATCCAACAACCAAAACTAGGCGGGACATCGGGATCATCATCATGAGAAATTCAAAATGTGGCTATAAAGAGATTGTAGCATTCGCATGAAATTTCCGTCTCAAGCACATTGGCAGCAGTAGTTGAAACTTGGAACCGGAGAACACACTATTCCCAAATTGAGAGTGAAGAATGCAATTAGTAACCTCTTCAACAACCCAACCAAGCCATCCATGCATGAACCTCTAGCTGGTGGACATTAATCACTTATCTTAAGTTGTGGGTAGTGTTGTAATCTCTTTTGACTATATTTTGTTCTCTGAGATCTCTTAGTAGTTGAGATCTCTTTGTATTTATTTGTTGTAATCTCTTTTGACGTACTATATTTTGTTCTCTGTACTCTTTGGTATTTGAGATCTCTTAGAAGTTTTGTTCTTTGTACTCTTTGGTATTTGAGATCTCTTAGAAGTGAATTTTACAATGATAATGAATGAACTCATGTATCAATTAAATCATCTCACTGCAATTTCCATCCATATTAAAATCTCACTGCAATCATCTCACTCATGTAGCCAGCCCCGTACATAATCATAAAGATAACAGAGATCTCAGGATAACAACACTGTCATAACATTGAGTTCTCCTATTTCAAATGTCATAAATATAACACTTCCAAAATAAAGACTACAAAATAAAAACATTGAGACTTCACATCTTGACAAATCATAAAGTTTAGGTTCCATAATCCAAAACATCACACATTGTCATAACAAAATGAGATCAACATGTCAAACAAGAGACATTACTTCCAAGGTGCCCTAACTGTATTAGTTGTTGACTTCTTCAAACCCAAAGTCTTAGTCCTAGGTTTAGGTTTAGCTGCTTGGGCATCAGGTGCTGCAATTGGTGTTGTATTATCCCTTTCTGGTGACTCCATCAACAAAGCTGGCAACCTTCTTCTAGCTTGAGGGTCAAATAGTTGTTGAGGTCTAGCTCTAGATGGTGTACACCTTACTTCAAGAGGTTTAGGTTGAGCTCTTCTGGGTGGTGGAGTCCTTGTTGGTGAATTACTAGTATTCCTTCTTGGTGTAGACCTCGTTGGTGAAACATAAGCATTACTCTTCCTAGTTGATGGTTGATCTCTACTTCTTTTCCTCGAGGAAGAAGCTCCTGGGGCAGATGACATGGTAGTTGAAGCTTGCGTACCTTGAACCACTTGAGTATGATCAATGTCAGTAGTAGTTTGAACACCAGGTTGTTCATCAATATTGACAGGTGGTCCTTGTCCTGACATCTGTTTAAACAACACCACCAATATTGAGATCGATACTGAGATCTTTAAATTTGACCTCCAATAAAAATAAGAGGTCTCAAAAAAAATAAAAGAATACTAACCATATAAGTATTCCCAGTTTGGGGGTCATCAAACACACCAATTCCATTTGGTAAACCTTGTTTTCTCTTGTATTTCTACATAAGAATGGAAACACATTAGTGATTGCATAACCAAGATATGAGCTTCAACCCTAAATGATAAACTTACCCTCCTGCTTGTTGATGGTGCATTGTTGTTCTTTTTAGGTCTCCCCCTTCCTCTACCACTCTTGGCTTGTTCTTTATCTTTATTTAGCATAGGTCTCCCTCTTGTTTTTCCGTGCTCTTTTTCGTGGAACATAACAACCCCTTACTCCAAATAATGACTTAATGAAGAACAAATAAATAGAATATAATAACATAAAATATTAAATGAATAGAATAGAATAGAATAACATAAAATCTTACAGTTTTAGGTACTGGTTCTTCTTCAATGTTTGGGCATCTCCTTTTGTTGTGTCTTGGCTGGTTGCAATGAGTGCAAGTCATAACCCCCGTGGGTCCTCCTTACTTGAACTCTAGGTGCTCCCGGTTTTACGACCATTGGGTTGTTCATGCATTTCCCTTCTCCTTTGCTTCTTAGGCCTTTCCTGTGCATTCTTACGTGTCTTGGAGGTAAAAACTTCTCACCACTACCCACTGGCCATAACAATTCACCATTAATGGGCTGCATGAAATGTCCATAAACCTTCAAGTTTGTCTCCTTCTTAAACCAGTGTTCCACATAATCATCAGGGTCCATATTAAAAGTGTACATGCATGAGATAGCATGAGGGCAAGGTATTCCACTCAATTCCCACATCCTACAAGAACATGTTCTCTTATGCAAATCCACAACATATTCTTCCTCTTTATACTTCACCTCAAACTTTTGTTGCCCAGTGTGAAATGGCGACCAAAACCTATGATTATCCTTGCTCTTTTCAAGCTTCTCTTTGATAATTGGACAAATTTCATCAGTCCATGAAGCCATTATCTCCCTTCTGCTCTGCATTCTTTTCATAGCATTCATCCTTATCTCTTCAAGCATCCCAATGATTGGTTTGAATCTAGCATCTGCTATAGTGGAATTAAAACTTTCAGATAAATTGTTTTCAACTGAGTCACAAGAGGACTTGAAGCTGAAGAAAGCTCTAGACCATGCCTGAGGAGTCTTTCCCATTATGGGATCCCTAGCCCTGAAGTCAATGGCATTCATTTCAGCCATCACCTTGTCAAATGCCTGAGGTGTGGAACTCTTGGTAGACTCGGAAAAGAGACTTGGTTGTGCACGGGGTAGGTTTTTTCCGAAGTTGGCATAAATATGCCTTGCACACATTCTGTGCTCAGCAAAAGGGAATAAGTCAGCTATGGTGTGCACAAGACCCTTCTGCTAAAAGTGATTCTAGTTCCATCACCTAAATCCAAGTCATTGTCCACGTTCAGTAGAAACCACCTCCAACTGTCCTTGTTCTCACATTCAACCACTGCCCAAGCAATTGGAAACATTTGGTTATTCCCATCTCTTCCAACATCAGACAATATTTCCCCCTTGACAAAACTTTTCAAGAAGGCCCCATCTAAGCCAATGATGTTCCTGCATGCCTCCTTCCACCCACTCTTCAATGCATGGAAACGAACATACATTCTATGAAATCTACCCTTTCCGGTTCCATCAGGACTCTCTTTAACTTGAATTTTAACAGTACTACCTGGGTTGCTCCGTATGATTTCTTGAGAGTAGTCCCATAATTTACCATAGTGCTCGACCAAAGATGCCTCAACCTCACCCATGGCAAACTTCTTGGCCCTATAACACTGGATCTTACTAACATGTATCTTATAATTCTCTCTCACATCCACTTTAAAGTCTTCCAACTTCCAACATGGATTAGCAACAATTCTCCTAACATACTTTGTACACAACCACCTTGAGTTTGCAATTTTTATCTTGAAATGCTTGATACATTTATGTTCATTGTACAAACTCTTTATCTGAAAACTCTTCTCAGCTTGCATATAAGCAGCCTATAACCTCCACTTGCACTTTCTACCACACTCTACAAGCAACCATTTAGTAGAGCTCCTAGTGAACCTAAGAGGACAAAGATTGGCCACTGCATAATCAATTAGATACTCCTTAAGTTCTTCACAACTACTAAATCTCATTCCAAGAACAGGTTTCATCTTCATTGAGTCATTCTTTTTATTGAAAACAGGAAACCTTGCTCGATTCCTCTTAAGCACGCCATCCTCATCACTTATAGGACTATCATCATCAGAATTAAAACCTTCATTCACATCAACTACTACATGATCAGTGACCTCTCTTCTGGTATCTTCTTCTTCAACGATCACTTCAGGTGCCTTCTTCTTAGGTACCTTCTTAGCAGCTTTCTTAGCTGTATTTTTTTCAATTTGGGATCTCCTATAATTAATCAACACCTCATCTGCATCACTACAATTCCCCATGCTATCAATCTCGACTCATTTGTCTCATCAGAGTAATAGTCATCAATCTCATCATCATTATCGGTCCGAACAAACATCCCCAAAAATTTTCTCTTCAACACAATTCTCAACATAAACTTCAATTGCTCCTTGTTTTTAATTTCCTCAATCATCAAATTTATTATGCGACATCATTGGAAACTAGTCTAAGACCATTTTCCAATGATTTCCAAGGAACATTGTAATATAGAGAAGCAAATGTTTGGTAACCCAACTCTTTAACAATGCCAACAAGTTCAAAATATAATAACTTATCAATCTCCAAGTCGTTATAATACATAGTCTTCCCATTTTCATAAGATAAAATAGGACAATGCAAAAAAAGCCCCACCATGGTGCAACTCTAGTGAATATGTATCATGAATCACTGCAAACAAGTTCAAAATATACTTTAAAGAGAATATAAACAATGTTTTTGGAGACTTTAAACATTGTTTCACATGCATCCAATCAATATTTTAATGTAAACCCCTAAAAACGGAGATAGTGCTTTCATAAAAAAAAAATATATGCTTTATAAACAATTCAAGTTTTATAAGCAATTCAAACAACAAAAGAGACAAGAATCTGCTTTTATAAATCAAACAAACCTAGAAATCAAACAAATCAACCAAAACCATTTTTATTCAAACAATTCATGCATCATAAAACAAAAAAAGGAGAGAAAAAGCTTACTCTCGAATTAAACCAACGATTTTAATATAAACCCTTAAACAGAGATAGTGCTTTCATAAATAAAAAAATATGTTTTATAAACAATTCAAGCTTTATAAGCCATTCAAACAGAAAAACAAACAAGAATCTGCTTTATAAATCAAACAAACCTAGAAATCAAACAAATCAACCAAAACCATTTTTTATTCAAACAATTCATGCATCATAAACGAAAAAGGAGATAAAAAAGCTTTACTCATTCGAATTAAACCAACGCATTTTAATATAAACCCTTAACCAAAAGAGATAGTGCTTTCATAAATAAAAAAATATGTTTTATAAACAATTCAAGCTTTATAAGCCATTCAAACAGAAAAACAAACAAGAATCTGAAAAACAAACAAGAATTTTTATAAATCAAACAAACCTAGAAATCAAACAAATCAACCAAAACCATTTTTTATTCAAACAATTCATGCATCATAAACGAAAAAGGAGAGAAAAAGCTTACTCTCGAATTAAACCAACGCATTTTAATATAAACCCTTAAACAGAGATAGTGCTTTCATAAATAAAAAAATATGTTTTATAAACAATTCAAGCTTTATAAGCCATTCAAACAGAAAAACAAACAAGAATCTTTATAAATCAATCAAACAAATCAAACAAAAAACCAAATTTTTTATTCAAAAACAATTCATGCATCATAAACTAAAAATGAGAGAAAAAGTTTTTAAACAACTCGAATTAAACCAACGTAATCCACTTTGAAATTCCCAAATTTATTGGGCTACTCACCACCAACCAATTTAAAGTTTAGGATTTTGGCGTTCTTTAAAAAGAGGGAAGATGAGTTTCTTTGGTTAAGTCTTTGGGTTTTATTTTTTATCTAAGCCCCTTTTATTTCAAATCTCAATTTCATCAAACATCTTAAATTTCGATTTCACTATAATTTCGGATTTTAGTTGACATTTCAAGAGTTGGTGTGTTGAAATGTTATGTGGATTTCTCAAGATTAAAACTAATGCCACATAAGCAAATTTAGATTTGGGGAAAATTTTAACGACCCACGTCAGCATGCCATCCAATTAATTTGACGGTTTGACTAAATTGAAATGTTTTGAAAGTACAATGTTTATTTGAATAAAAAAAAAGTACATTGTCTGTTTTGAAACCAACTGCAAAGTTTGATGTATTTTTTGGTCATTTTCTCTTTCTTTATACTGCATTTGACATGGCCCATTTGACATCATAACTGTTTGATACAGATCTTTCTAAAACTCAACCAATCAGCCCATTTCGACTATGAAGAGTTTGCCACTGTTCCTAAGCTAGGACTATCCTGGATTAACTCAAGAGGCCTAGTGGCCAAGAACTTTTTCTCATATGATTTGGATCTCATGTATGTCCTTACGCTATTTTTGTAAGGAGCACAGACCTAGTTGGGATGTTGTGGGTCATATAGATACTCCCCCACGTAACATGTCCCTATAAAAAGATCTCGTTCAGGCTTTACAGAACTCTCGTCTGATTTAGTAGAGGCTGATGTTGCTCACTGCCAGTTGATTGTGGTTTCCAAGTAAGCTTCTCTGCCTTCTTTTTGCTAATTGGTATTTCTGTCTCCCTAAAGTAATTAGTATAGTGAAGAATAAGTCTTGCAGAAGCTTGTTGTGATTCCTCACAAACTTTGATACACAATCTAATTGTTTGATTAATCGTGTGAGTCATATTGCACAGATTCAAAGAGAAGCTACAACAAAACACATCTGGAAAGGGGGTGAAAGAACAGCTACAGTTGTTGTTTGGGATCTATGCCCTCTCTCTACTTCATAAGCATCAGGGTGATTTTCTTTCCACTGGTAGCACAACACCTAGGCAAGCCTCACGAATGCAAAGCTCTGATGTCTGTGATTCCAACAAATTTTAAATTGTAGAATAATCTTGCATTGCATCAACTCCCAACCACAGATACGGTTTAACACTTAGCTCTATTGGACTATAAACATTCCATAAAACAGTGGGTAGTAAAAGTGACAGTAACAGGCTAGCATTTGGAATTGCTTCTATGGCTACATAATTAGCCTTGATCTTAGGTCTCTATAAGCCTAGTAAAAGTGACAATATGTAACAGGCTAGCATTTATAAGTTCGTTTTTTAAGGTATTTTGTTTATTATTAATGTGTGTTTAAAATTGTATAGGGGAAAGTTTGAGTTCGGATGTTGGATTCGGATGATGATGAATTGGATATTGAGGAGGAATCTAGAAAGATTGATGAGAAACGGGCGAGGGAACAAAAGGATGCTAAAGTTGAGCTTCAGCATAATATTAAAGAGGAGTATGATGAGTTTCGTTTGCCAACATAAGAGGTTTGTTTATTTTAGTTATTAGTGAGTTATGATTTTTGTAAATGTAGTTTGAGGTTGCTTTTTGGATTTTGGTAATGTAAAAATTGGATTTTGTAACCATTCAATCGTAATTATTATGATCACGACATACAATAAGATGGTCTCTGCATAATTTGGATAGTACAATTAGTGCTTTATATTTACACAAATATAACTTTCTGCAGGTGGGACGGCAAGTACCAAAATTCCTCCAATACTGAAGACTTCAAAGTCCACGGGTGGATTAGCACAGAGCACGGATCCACCAGTGGGATTTTGACAAATTACACCAAGCCATGCATGAGTTACGTTCAGGAGGGCCTTAGAAGCAGCAACTCACCTCTCATGCTGGTCCAACCACTCTCTCGGTAAGAATCTCCATCATCTCATCTTTTTATGTACATTAGTAGAACATGTGGCATTACCTCTCTGGAGTTTCTGGACATAGCTTATAGAAATTAGAAATATATGTTACGCACTTATACATGATGAATGCGACTTGATTAGATACAATTAGGCAATGTATAGCAACCCACGTTCAACGAGTTATGCAGAGTAGATATCAAGCCCAAGTTATTTTATTTTCTTCATATGGTATTTTTTAGAGCAAGTAAAAACAAAGTGAGATGCTAATTTAAGTTTTAATTGTAGCACATAGAAATGCTTTTGCTATGTGCTATGGGTTTTTTCCATTCAGCTAGGTTCTGACTTTTAGACTTATGGGATTTTGACTTTAATATCATTTTCTTGTAATTCATTTGTATGTAGGTATTTGTATGCAGGTGGATGTTCATGAAAAGGTTATTAAGGCTAGAGTTTTGTGAAGCTAGGACTTCAAATCATTTTCGAAAGTATCTAAGTGCAAGGGAATGATAAAACATAACGGAGAAACATGCGCGAGGTGAACTAAGGCATTATTACTTGTATAGGGTGATGAAATATATTGAAAAATATTTGGAAATTCATCTTATATTGAGCTTGTGGTAATAAATGCTACAGATTTTTTATTTTTTTTTTACTTGTATGAATATTCATCTCTTTATCTTCTTTTCGGCAAAGGAATTTTGATTGGGAATGTGGTTTCTTTGTAATATTGTTATTAGGATGGATGGATTATAAGTTGGATTGAAAGGCAAAAGTGGATAAAACTAGTATATATATTTTTTCTTTTTCACGTTTTTTTTTTAAATTCTAAAACATTTTAGCCACGGCTTATGTCCATAGATAACGCAAAAAGATGTGTGGCAGAGGTATTTTTACTACGGATTATGCCACAACTTTTATCTCTCACAAAAATAATTGCTACGGATCTTGCCACAGTCATTCTCAGTGGGGCTTGCCACGGCTTATGCCACGGTCAAGAGTTGTGGTAGTTCCTATGGCTATTCCCATAGTCATTATCAGTGGCCCTTGAGACGGTGTTTGCCACGGTCATTCGCAGTGGCAAGTTCCTACGGCTTGAGTTGTTGTGTGGACCGTCACAGTTACCCACAGTCATTCGCTATAGCTAAACTTTTCCCGAAGGTCAAAACCCCATGAACTTGCGACAACAGATAGCTGTGGCTAAAGCCTTTTACCCACGGTTTTGGTCCATGGCTAAAAGTCAGCTAACAGTGATGCCTATTTTGTTGATGAGGCTTCTGGTATCAAGGTGAAATTTCGTGGCAACCAAATAACCTTGCAAGTATGTCTTCATATCACTTATAAGTCGAGTATAAACTACTTGCCAAGATTGTGATGTGTTCTGAAATCTCGTCGAGTTTCTTTCAGACCATATGGAATAGACTGCAACGCATACAAACACTTTGTATATCTCGGCGACTATAGAGTTAGATGAACATGATTTCAAAATGTTGTGCCATTCCCTATTTGAAGTGAGAGTAGTGGCATGCAACTCCAGAAAAGATTTGATACTGCTCCAGATGTTGTTCGAGCATGGGCAATCGAAGAAAAGATGGTTTGAGTTTTCTCTTGAGTTGTTATAGAGACAACATGATGAGTGGGTGAGTACTTTTTTCTTGATCAATATGTCTTGTGTAGGCAGACTATTGGCAAAGAGTTTCCAAGTTGTAAAAGAATGTTTTGGCATAACAAACTTTCCCCAAACCATGTTATACCATACCACTTTTTCTCTTGGGACACTCAAAGCATCATATACTGTTTTTAAAGAAAAAAAGCCATTAACTGAGGGTGTCCAGATTACCTTATCATGCTTCAAGTAATTGTTAATCTCAGTTTCTAAGATATTCTTTTTGAGAGCCCCTTTAGGTAAACTATGAACAATAGCATTCCAAGATCCATTAGTGATAAGCTAGAGTGCTCACTTTTGGATTGAGAGGGACCAATAGAAGATCAGTTGCTCCTGGCATATCAATGACCAGGGCAGATGTACACCATGGGTCATACCATACCCAAGTTCCTTCTCCATTAGTTATGCTATACTTGATAAGAGACTTTGATGTTTCTCTTGTTTTTAAGATGTTGTGTCAGGACCAAGAGCAATCTTGAGGTATTTTTTATCTTCGAGAAGTATTGATCTTTGATATTATTCTTCCAAATCCAGCTACTCCATACAAAATCTTCTTTAGACACTAACTTAATTGAAAACTAAGCAACAGTAAGATGCTTTGTTACATAGTCTAAGGTCTATTAATCCCAGACCTCTTTTAGTTTTTCTCAGAGCAATTCTTCCTTTACTTGCATGATGCATTCCTTTTTCCATATCTGGGCCACATCACAGAAATTTGTTGCAAATTCTAGTGACTTCATCAAGCACTATCATAGGAAGAACAAATGTCTTTGCCCAGTACACATGAAAAGAGGAGAGTACATAAGAAACTAACTCAAGTCTTCATGCATGAGACAAACATCTAGACTTCCAGTTTCAAACTTTCTTTGTTATTTTCTCAATAAGGGGTTGACATTCCCTTATACCAAATCTTAATGAGACTAGGGGGAGTCCCAGATACAGCACAGGTGGTGTAACCAAATGTACTCCTATAATGCTTGCTAAGAAAAGACTTTCTTCATTATTCAACCCTCCAATGAGGAGAGTAGTTTTGTTTGTGTTGATCTTGAGTCCTGTTATTTGTGCAAAGGAGAAGAGAATAGCTTTAATTGTAACCATTGATTGAAGATCACCTCTAAAGAAGAGCATCAGATCATCAGCAAAACAAACATTAATGGTTTTTGTTTTTTTGCATTTAGGATGGGTCCTTATAAAATTAGAGTAGTTTAAGTATTCCTTCAAGAGAATACTTAGGATCTCCATAGTAAGAACAAAGAGAAAAGGGGACATGGGATCACCCTGCTTGAGACCTCGCTTGCCTTTGAAATAACCTTCAAGAGTTCCATTCACAAGCACTGAGTAATATGGAGATGAGTAGCACATCTTAATCCATTGGAGCATAGAAGATGGAAAGTTAAGACATATAAGCATTGCTTCAATGGCAGACTAGCTCATAGAATCAAAAGCCTTGCTGATATCCACTTTAAGAGAGCATCTCGGAGATATACCTTTTCTTGTGTATTTTCTCAAAAGCTCATGTGACAGTAAAATATTATCTTGAATAGATCGCCTTGGAATGAATGCAGCCTGGTTCTTGTCAACTAGAGAGTTCATGACTTATCTCATTCTCTTAGCCAATATCTTAGTGATGCATTTGTATGTGGTTTTACAACATGCAATGGGCCTAAAATCCGTGGCTTTTGAAGGGTTTGGTATTTTTGGTACCAAACATATATAGGTAGAGTTGACTCCCTTAGGAACTTTCTTTTGAATACATCATATATTGGATAGCTCTGGGGAAATCCTGACCAACCAGAGACTAGCAAAACTTGTAAAAGTGAGCATTGTATCCATCTGAACCGGGTGCTTTATAGCTATCCATTTCAAAGTGTGCTTCCTTAATTTCCTCTATAGTGATGTCTGCTTCCAACATAATAACTTCTTGTATACTTACTTTAGAGTGAACTTTGAGGTTTTGGAAGAATTCCAAGTTGTCCTCAAGAATAGGTTCTTCTCCAAGTATAGATTTGAAGTGATCAACAAGAACTTTCACCACTTCAGTTTGATCAGACATTGTGATCCCTCCCTCATTCTGAATGGACCAAATCTTGTTAGTGCATTTCCTTTCCTTCACCAAGTTGTGAAAATAGGCATTGCACCTATCTCCAAGGACCATGTATTTGTTACCTGCTCTCTGTCTTATATATTTGTGTTCCATGTCTAGAAGGTCACAATAATCCTTTCTCGCCTTCTTTTCAAGTTGAATCATTACTGCATCATGTGGAGAAGCCTGAAGCTGTAGTTGAATAGAGTGTAGTGAGATTCTGGCATCTTCCACTTTACTTGAAAGGTCAGTGAAGTGTTGCTTTGACCATGTCTTTAATGAATATTTTAGGGCCTTAAGTTTCTATGAAAGAATAGATATTGGGTTGCCAAGAACATGACAATCCCAAGCTTGTTCCACCACTAAAGAAAAGGATGAGTGTAGAGTCCAAGCATTCGAGAACCTGAAAGGATAGGACTTCTTAGTGTTTGCATACCATGTGAGGACCATTGGGGTATGGTCAGAAATCCCTTGTGTTTTAGCAGAAGTAAGGAAAGAAGAACTCCAAAGAAGGTTAACAAGACATCTATCAATTTTAGAGCTCTTTTGCAAGCTTCCTTCAGAGTTGTTTGTCCAGGTGAAGAAACTGCCCGAGTACTGTAGATCAACAGTACTAGTTGCATTTACACAGTTATGGAAATCAACCATGTCTCTAGGGTGGGGTGGGTCTCCTCCTATCCTTTCATTTGAGTGTAAAACATTGTTGAAATCACCTCCTATACACCACGCCTGGGATATAGAGAGTGAGATGGTTTGAAGATCTTGCCATAACTGAGCTCTTTCCCTTCTTGAGTTGCTAGCATAGACTCTATTGAAAGGTTGTATGTTCTTGAAGTAGGTAATAAACACACTTCACAGTGTACCAACTTATCAGTTTTCTTCAGAACTTGAATCTGCACATAACTCGGATCCCAACACAACCAAATTCTTCCACTTGGATCTGCAACATAGTTGTTAGTATGGGACCAGAAAGGACAGCATAGTTCTCTGATAACATCATAATGACTTTCTCTTACTTTAGTTTCTAAGAGAGCAAAAATACATAATTTATTTTCTAATCTAAACTTATTGATTTCTCTTGCCTTTACAGGCTTATTTATACCCCTAACATTCCATATACTAAGACTCGACATTTAAAAAGGTAAGGATCACCTCTTGGAGGAGCCATCATGCCTACTCCTTGTTTTGATATTACTCTGTGGAATAGGTTGCTGAGATTTGTTTTTGCCTCTTGCTGCCTTGCCATTGGTATTTGAGTCATTTGAAGTGCTCTTTGTTGAGTTAGTTGATGTTGTTACTGTGGCTTTAGGATTTACCTCTAGTTGATGTGGTACTAGAGGAGCCTGTTGATGCCTTTTCCCTTTAAGTTTTTGATGGAATATGATCATCAAAAAATTCTTGTTGTAGCATGAGTGGTGGCCATTACTATTGTAATAACTTGTTCCTCCACTTCTAAGAACTCATTCATGGTGCCTGTGTACTGTGTATTTTCAGTTCCTTCTACTTCTGTAGTGGCAACTACAGTATCAACCTCTTGAACTCTGTCACAAGTGTACTCTCCTAGTGGCACATATTCAAGAAGTAAAAGGAGTAGCTACTGGCAAAGGATTTTCTGCTAGAGTAGCCACATTTGTAATAATGTGGTCTTAAACTGGTGGAACAATCAGTGCCAATTGTGTGGTCTTGGCAGCCACTAGTGTTGGTGCTATATGATGTGTTTCTTCTTGAGGACAACATGTGTCCTCTATAGATGGGGCTGTTGTTACTACTACATATACTTGTCTATGTCTTCTGTTTCACACTTGTTGCCAAGGCCTCAGGTTTGTATCAATTTCATCCTCTTGGGCAATGATTGGAGTAACCTGTGGATTAACATTGTGGGTAGCGTCCCTCTGAGTGGTAACAATATTCACTGATGAAGTGACATTTCTTTGAGTGGTCGCATTCCTATTTGTTCTAGCTGGGTTGTTAGGACATTTAGCTAGGTTATGTCCAAATTTCTCACAATGTGAACAAGATGGGGGTTTCCATGTATATTCAATACCCACAATAATGATTTTTCCATTACCCAAATCGAACTTGAGCTATTTGGGGTATTTGGCATTAACTCGAACTTCAACACAAATACGAGCATAATATAATCATGTTCCTCGTTGGGTAGCAACATCCCAACAATGCGGTTTTCCCAGCTTAGTACCTATCATGCTAAAAGCTTTTTTAGTCCATAGCACCTTAGGGACATCATATAGTTTCACCCAGATGGGAACTAATTTGAGGTGTTCTCTCTGATACTGCAGGTCCTTAGACCAAGGTCGTATGATGAAGATCCTACCAGCTATGAAGATAGGCCCCCCATCCAACACTTTTTGCCTATCCTCATAGTCCATGAATTTGAAGTAGAATAAATCTCGATCAGTTGAGATTGCAAGAAGCTCGTTTCTCATATTCTTCACTCTTCATATATATATATATATAATAATAATAATAATAAATTACTGTCTAATTTCTCAGAGTCTTCTCTTCATATTTGTCATCCCCTACAATGGGTAATTTTTTGCTCCCAGCGGTTTTTCCCTAAGGGTTCCAAGCCCAATCAAAACCTACCACGTATCCAAATAATTTAGGGAGCCAGCTAGCGTTTTTTCTCTTTAAAAGTGGATTTCCTATTATAACACCCCGTCTTTTATTTTATTTTTTCCTACAATAATAATAAATATAATAATAATGAAAATAGATAAAACAGATATAGGATATCGAGCAGTTACAGATAAAATCCCGTAAGTAAGTAGATAAGTTTCAACCCTTATTTTTCGGGGAGGTTTTAAAAACTAGAAAATAGAGTATTCTCACGTAGAGTTTCGAGGAAAAAAACCTAGCGAGAGTTTTAGAAAAAGGGGGGGTTTTACTGAAAGAATAAAGGGTTTTGAACGAGGAAGATCGTCCTTTCGCATGAACAATCGACTTCGGTCTTTTCGGGATTATTCTCATTTGTTCGGGTTTATAAACGGTGAGTAGATATTTTATGAACTTCTTTTATAAATAAAAATTTCTCGTTATTTGTTGGAGGCTGGAAAATGGTCTGTGCTCATACTGTGTTTTGATACAGTTTTGATCTGTTTTTTTTTCTGTCTTTATTCTATCTTTCTCTCCTCTTGTTTAACTATTGAATTTGGTTATATGTTAGCATAGGGATTTGATTAATAACCGAAACTTTGGATTGAATCTGCCGGAGCTCGGAACAGGTCGTTAATGGCGGCTTAAGTTAAACCAATAAATCGTTCTGATTATATTTTTTTGTGAGTTGGACTCTTGTGGTTGTGATTGGAACGGTTAGGGTTATAATTGGTGATAATTGGTTGTTGGTGTCGCAAGAGGGGGTTGTTGAAGCTCCGGAGGAGCATTAATGGCGTCCCAACAAAACCAAACCGTCCTGCGTTTTTTTTTGTTTGAATTAGTGTTTTTGTTTGGATTTTGTTGTGAGATTGTTGTTGGGTTTATGTTGATTGTTGGTGGTTGATTTGGGTGCTCAAAGGGGGCGATTGAAGCTTGAAGGAATAGTAATGGCCGTAGATCGCGATTTTTCCAATATAAGGGAATCGCGATTATTTGTTAGTATAGATGTGTAGGGGTTTGAAAATGGAACCAAACCGCGGGGTTCATTAGTGGTGGCGAGTGGCTGATTGGTGGTGGCTGGATGTGGAGGCGCTGGTGGAGGCGTTGGTGAGGAAGATGAACAGTGAAGTTATTTTTTTTGTTTTGGTTGGGCTTGGGCCCGAAAATCGTGGGTGGGCTTATTTTTAAATTTTAGAATTTTATTTTTTTGACTTAAGTTTAGACTATGGGCCTTAGGCTTTGGGCTTTTGGGTTAGAGGAGTTTAGGCCTGGTTGACCAATGTTGACTGTTGACTAGGGTTGACTTTGACCAGTTGACCCAAATTTGACTTTTTCCTAAAATTATGATTCGGTCTATTAGGATAAGTCTAGGACTATTAGCATGTTTGACTTAGGCTAAGACCTTTCTAAATATACTTGTGTACGTGTATTTACTGCTTTGTGATTTTTCAGTCTTTTACGATACACAACGTTATGACACTTATATATCCATGAAATTAATAACGCGTAAACCAAAAATACTTGAATCAAGATATTCCTTCGTTCTCTGAAATAATATATGAAATAAAGTTCAATAATGTGTAAACCAAAACTTACCGCACCCTTTTAGAACTCTCCACACCTCAAGTTTTGGAATTTAGTTTTATGACTGATGATGTCATATGTTAGGAGGGTATTCATTGAATGTGCCATGAATGACCTGGGTATTCATTGAATGTGCCATGAATGGCCCGTTAGTGATATGATAGATATTCCTTGAATATGGCGGGAATGACCTAAGGTATTCATTGAATGTGCCATGAATGACCTGAGTTTTTGTGCCCAATGAGGCTGTGAAATACGTGTATGAAAGCCAGAGGTGGCTATGATATTGTGGTATTCGGTGGGAGAGAGGCACACAGGAATGTGTAATTTGGCAAATGTGTGGAGTGCAAATCGTGGAGTAGGTACTAAAGGGTAGGTGTATAAGAAAAGTAATTGATTAATTGATAAGAGAAATTGATTTGATTATGCGAGTGTGTTTGGGCTTACTTTTGAATACATATAGGATATCTACATATGTTATATACAAGTTCTAACTTTCTTTTGCAGGAGGGTAGGACTTAATAATATTTTGTGCAGGGACACGGTCCTACCCTTATACAGCAGTGGATATCGGTAAGTTGTAATTCAATTATTTAGATGTTAAAACGAGTTATTAGAATGAGTTAATATAATGGAAGTTTTGCTTGGGAAGAAACTATGCCGGTTGAGATGACGGAACTACCTTTCTTCCAAGCTGAGAATGATTAGGTTATGATAGAGTTAAAGTGTTAGTTGGATAAGAAAAGATTTGAAATGTTTATATGTGGTTAGTCTACTCATACCAGGAAATTCCATTTTGCTGACCCATGTTTGCTTTGTTTTGGCAACGTGGGTGTGTTCTTGGGAACATAGGTGGAAGGCAGTGGAACCGCGGCGTGTGATTGGGATTCTTGCCTGGAGCAGTCCAGTTATCTTTTAGGTCTGATTCTTATTGGAAGGATGTAATAACGTAGTTTACTTTTTGCATGGCATGAGAACATGGTAGTAAGGACTATTATTAAGAGAGTTTGTTTGATGTTTTGTTTGGATGGGATGATATCTTAATAAAGCAATGGCGGATAATTATTGGGATTATTTTAATTTAAGTTGATTCTTTTATGACATGGCTGTTAGGGTTGTATGTGTAGTATCCCCCGTCATAGTCTGGGTTTTTAAACAAGTGAACCTAGTGATGTTTGAGATATTTATATTTCAAATATTCACTTTGTTATTGTTTAGAAATTCGGGCTGTGACATTTTTGTATCAGAGCCTAGGTTAGCTTAGATTTAGAAAGTCTAAGTGATCCTCGGATGTGGAATATGGGTTATAGTGTTGAGAGTTTTGGATATATGTGAATATTAATGGGAGTTTTGTTTGAACTGTAGATCATGGTTGAGACACGTAATGGTAATACTACTAGACCTGCAGTGAACACTCCAGTACAGATGTCTGGAGGACAGTTGAATCAGTTGTTGCAGGCTATGCAGAATAACCATCCTGTTCAGGGAGATTCTTTTGCTAAGCGCAATAAGTTTGGTACTCTTGGTGGGCAGCGATTTACTGGTGTTGGGAATGCGATCGCAGCGGAGTCTTAGATTCAAAGTTGTGAAAATGTATTTGAGCGTATGCAGCTTACTGAGGTTTAGAAGCAGGAGTTGGCAACTCACCAACTTGATGACGCTGCTAGGTTTTGGTGGCGAGCTCTCACCCCTAGTCTGGACACTAGAACTTTGACTTGGGAGGGCTTCAAGGTTAGATTTGAGAGTAAGTTCATTCCTGAGGCAGTAAAAGAGCAATTAGCTCAACAGTTCTCTGAGTTGACTCAAGATGGGAAGTCGGTGACTGGGTATGTGACCAAGTTTAATGAGTTATCGAGGTTTGCTCCCTATCTTGTGGATACTGACAAGAAGAAAAACCAAAAGTTCATACGTGGGTTAGAGAGTCACTTGTCCAGCAAGTTGATTCCTTTTGATGGGGACACTTTTGATCGTGTGTTGGACTTGGCCTTGAGATATTAGGAGCAGAATGCAGCCCTAAGAGAGTCGAGGGGGAAAAGGAAGTTTGGTGAGATACCGGTTGTTGGTCCTAGGCCTTTTGAGAGTCGGGGCCCGAATAGGTTTAGGCCTTATGATATACCCTCGAGGGTCCGTTTCAAAGACCACCATCCCGGGGTTTCGGGGAGGATTTCATCGCCAGGTGTATTCCGACCCGGGGAGGATTTGCACAGCCAGGTGGTTATAGGCCACCGGGGCGACCGGAGGCTATAGACCTCGGGGAATCGATGGTCGGGCGGGGTCCCCGGCTTCGTGGTCGAGCTCGCTTCTTCAGATCGACCGGCGGCATTATTTTACCCCGCACCAAAGACCAATGCTCGAGAACCATAGTTCCTGTTGAAAGGCTTTTTGGGAGTGTAAGCAGTGGGGCATTTATCTCGTTATTGCCCTACCAAGCGGGTGGTAATCGCCAACGAACAGAGCACCAAAGACCACCGTGCTAGGCCTATGCAGCCTATGCGGGACTGGAATGTTGAAGGTACATTTAGTTCATCTCGGTTTACATTGAGTTTTGTTTGATTCGGGTGCTTCACATTCCTTTATATCTCGTCAGTATGTTGAGAAAGAAAGTTTTAAAACTACTCTTTTATCTAAGCCCTTGTGTGTTGAGACACCGTTAGGAGGTTCTGTTACCTTATATGACGAGTGCAAAGGTTTTAAGTTGTGTTTCTTAGACCGTGTCTTTATGGTAGACTTGATCGTGTTGGGGTTTGAGGGTTTCCATTTCATACTTGGTATGGACTAGTTGACGCGTTATCATGTTACCTTGGATTGTGCAAGGAGGGAGGTTATAGTGAATACACCTGGCATGCCGAGGTTGATTCACACCTGTGTTAGTAAGGAGGATCGGTGATGTCTAGTTTCCTGTGCTCTATAGAGATACCCACAAGGGATATCAGCGATGTGGAAGTAGTGAGAGACTTCGAAGTTGTTTTTCAGGAGATTCCAGGGTTGCCACCCAAAAGGGAGGTGGAGTTTCGTATAGACTTGTTATCGGGGACTGCACCAGTTTCAAAGTCGGCTTACCGGTTGGCACCTAAGCTATTGGACGAAATGAAAGTGCAAGTCGAGGAATTACTCAAGAAGGGGTAAAAGTTTAATGTTTAGTGATTTTGTTTTTTTGGCTTAACCATATCTTTTGAGTATATGGGTTTGAATCTTTTAAGGTGTGTATGACCAGGTTCATACGACCGAGCAACTCACCATGGGGTGCGCCTGCTATTTTTGTTTCAAAGAAGGATGGTACTTTGAGGATGTGTATTGACTTCAGGGATTTGAACCAGGTGACTATAAAAAAATAAGTATCCGCTTCCTAGGATTAATGACCTGTTGGATCGGTTGAAAGGGGCTAAGATATTTTCAAAGTTTGATTTTAAAATTTGGTTATTATCGATGGGAGTTGAAGAGAAGAGTATTTCTTTGACTGCATTTAGAACTCGGTATGGGTTGTATGAGTTTTCTGTGATGCCTTTTGGGTTGACGAATGCACCTGCATTCTTTATGGACTTGATGAATCGTATTTTCAGGCCCTTTTTAGATAAATTTGTGATTGTTTTCATTGATGACATTTTAGTGTATTCACAAAACACAGAAGAACATAAGATACATTTGAAGATAGTGATGCAGACGTTCCGGGAACAGAAGTTGTATGCTAAGTTTAGTAAGTGCCATTTTTGGGAAGAAGAAATTCGTTTCTTGGGACATCTGGTATCTAGTGAAGGGATTGTTGTAGACCCTGAAAAGGTTGCTGCAGTGAAAGAATGGAAACAAGCAACCACTGTTACAGATATTAGAAGTTTCTTGGGGTTAACTGGATATTATCGGAGATTTATTGAGAAGTTCTCGCTTATTGCAGCTCCGCTCACAAAGTTAACTAGGAAAGATGTGAAGTTTATATGGACTAATGATTGTGAGAAGGTTTTCCTAGAATTGAAACAGAGGTTGACTACAGCTCCAATTCTAGTAATCTCGACTAGAGGCGGAAAGCTGGTGGTTTTTACAGATGCTAGTGGAACTGGTTTGGGTTGTGTGTTAATGCAAGACCAGAAGGTGGTGTCGTATGCTTCACGACAGTTGAAGATACACGAGAGACGTTATCCTACTCATGACCTTGAGTTAGCAGCAGTGGTTTTTGCTTTGAAAGTGTGGAGACATTATTTATATGGTGAGAAGTTCAAGCTTTACACAGATCACAAGAGTTTGAAGTATCTTTATTCACAGAAAGAGTTGAATATGAGACAGCAGAGATGGATGGAGTTCATAAGTAGTTATGACTTCGAGATTCAGTATCACCCAGGCAAGGGCAATGCAGTTGCGGATGCACTTAGTCGATTGCCTGGTGTTTTGGCCACTCTTATGGTGCAAGTGGAAGAGTTTAGAGACTATAGTAGCTTATGATGTCCGGACTACACCAGAAATACAGATGAGGGGTATATATGTAGTTTGGAGGTTAGGTCGGTGATTTTCAGTAGAGTGATTGCCATGCAGCACAGAGACCGATTTCTTTTTAGTCGGTTAGATGATCTGGTCATTGATATTTTAGATGATTGTCCGTCTGATTGGGCAGTTGATTCTGAGGGAGGATTGAGATTTCATGAGAGATTGTGTGTACCAGATGATGCAGAGTTAAAGAAGGAGATACTATATGAAGCTCATCATTCTCGGTTTACAATTCATCCTAAAGGAACGAAGATGTACCAAGACTTGAAGAGGACCTTTTGGTAGGAAGGAATGAAAAGAGATGTCGGAGAATATATTTCTTAGTGTTTAACTTGTCAGCAGGTTAAGGCAGAACATCAGAGGCCATCTGGATTATTGCAGCCATTAGAGATACCGATGTGGAAATGGGAACACATTTCTATGGATTTCATTGATGGCTTGCCTAAGTCTCGGAGAGGTAATGAATCTATTTGGGTTATTGTTGATCGTTTAACGAAGTCTGCTCATTTCATTCCTATTGACGTGCGTAGATATACAGATAAGTTAGTTTCCTTGTACATTCGGGAAGTGGTCAGGTTACATGGGATTCCAGTGAGTATTGTTTCAGATCGAGATCCTTTGTTCACTTCCGAGTTTTGGAAGAGTTTTCAGCATGCTATGGGCACTAGTTTGGCGATGAGTACTGCTTATCATCCTCAGACAGATAGACAGACAGAGAGGGTGAATCAGATATTAGAAGATATGTTACGGTCTTGTGTAATGGATTTTGGTGGAGGATGGGAGGAGCATTTACCTTTGGTGGAGTTTGCATATAATAACAGTTTCCAATCGAGCATCGGTATGGCACCCTTTGAGGCTTTGTATGGGCATCCATGTCGATCACCTGCTTGTTGGACAGATGTGGGAGACCGAGTATTGCTTGGGCCTGAGATAGTGAGAGAGACATCTGAACAGATTAAAGTCATTAGAGAAAGGATTAAGATAGCACAGAGTAGGCAGAAAAGTTATGCAAATTTGAAGAGGAAACGGGTTGAGTTTTCTGTAGGCGATTTTGTATTTTTGAAGGTTTCCCCTATGAGAGGAGTTATGAGGTTTGGCATGAAAGGAAAGTTGAGTCCACGATATATTGGACCATATGAGATAGTAGCCTCCGTTGGTAGTTTGGCGTACCGTCTTGCTTTGCCTCCTAACTTAGCGATGATTCATGATGTCT
Source organism: Coptis chinensis (assembly GCF_015680905.1). NCBI lineage: Eukaryota > Viridiplantae > Streptophyta > Magnoliopsida > Ranunculales > Ranunculaceae > Coptis > Coptis chinensis. The sequence continues at coordinate 15,988,971 of NC_141456.1, read as the reverse complement.
TCCACATGTCTATGCTACGGAAATGTGTGAAAGATCCTACTGAGGTTGTTCAGCCAGCAGAGCTAGAGTTGAACGATGATGTAACTTTTATAGTGAAGCCTATCACGATAGTAGATAGGGATGTGAAACACCTTAGGAGGAGGATTGTAAACTTGGTAAAAAAGTGGAGTGGAAAGAGAAAATGACGTGACCTAGGAACTTGAAGATAAGATAAGGCAGATGCATCCTGAGCTCTTCTCTGACACTCTACCTTGAATCTCGGGACGAGATCCTTTTAAGGTGTGTATATTATAACACCCCATCTTTTATTTTATTTTTTCCTATAATAATAATAATAAAGATAATAATAATGAAAATAGATAAAACAGATATAGGATATCCAGCAGTTATAGATAAAAGCCCGTAAGTAAGTAGATAAGTTTCAACCCTTGTTTTTCGGAGAGGTTTTAAAAACTAGAAAATAGTGTATTCTCACGTAGAGTTTCAAGGAAAAAAACCTAACGAGAGTTTTAGAAAAAGGGGGGGTTTTACTGAAAGAAGAAAGGGTTTTGAACGAGGAAGATCGTCCTTTCGCGCAACAATGGACTTCGGTCTTTCGGGATTATTCTCGTTGTTCGGTTTATAAATGGTGAGTAGATATTTTATGAACTTCTTTTATAAATAAAAATTTCTCGTTATTTGTTGGAGGTTGGAAAATGGTCTGTGCTCATACTGTGTTTTGATACAGTTTCGATCTGTTTTTTTTTTCTGTCTTTATTCTATCTTTCTCTCCTCTTGTTTAACTATTGAATTTGGTTATATGTTAGCATAGGGATTTGATTAATAACCTAAACTTTGATTGAATCTGGGCCGGAGTTCGGAACAGTCGTTAATGGCGGCTTAAGTTAAACCAATAAATCGTTCTGATTATATTTTTTTGTGAGTTGGACTCTTGTGGTTGTGATTGGAACGGTTAGGGTTATAATTGGTGATAATTGGTTGTTGGTGTCGCAAGAGGGGGTTGTGGAAGCTCCGGAGGAGTAGTAATGGCGTCCCAACAAAACCAAACCGTTCTGCGTTTTTTTTTGTTTGAATTAGTGTTTTTGTTTGGATTTTGTTGTGAGATTGTTGTTGGGTTTATGTTGATTGTTGGTGGTTGATTTGGGTGCTCAAAGGAGGCGATTGAAGCTTGAAGGAATAGTAATGGCCGTAGATCGCGATTTTCCCAGTATAAGGGAATCGCAATTATTTGTTAGTATAGATGTGTAGGGGTTTGAAAAAGGAACCAAACCGCGGGGTTCATTAGTGGTGGCGAGTGGCTGATTGGTGGTGGCTGGATGTGGAGGCGCTGGTGGAGGCGTTGGTGAGGAAGATGAACAGTGAAGTTATTTTTTTTTGTTTTGGTTGGGCTTGGGCCCAAAAATTGTGGGTGGGCTTATTTTTAAATTTTAGAATTTTATTTTTTTGACTTAAGTTTAGAATATGGGCCTTAGGCTTTGGGCTTTTGGGTTATAGGAGTTTAGACCTGGTTGACCAATGTTGACTGTTGACCAGGGTTGACTTTGACCAGTTGACCCAAATTTGACTTTTTCCTAAAATTATGATTCGGTCTATTAGGATAAGTCTAGGACTATTAGCATGTTTGACTTAGGCTAAGACCTTTCTAAATATACTTGTGTACGTGTATTTACTGCTTTGTGATTTTTCAGTCTTTTACGATACATAACGTTATGACACTTATATATCCATGAAATTAATAACGCGTAAACCAAAAATACTTGAATCAAGATATTCCTTCGTTCTCTGAAATAATATATGCAATAAAGTTCAATAATGCGTAAACCAAAACTTACCTCACCCTTTTAGAACTCTCCACGCCTCAAGTTTTGGAATTGAGTTTTATGACTGATGATGTCATATGTTAGGAGGGTATTCATTGAATGTGCCATGAATGACCTGGGTATTCATTGAATGTGCCATGAATGGCCCGTTAGTGATATGATAGATATTTCTTGAATGTGGCGGGAATGACCTAAGGTATTCATTGAATGTGCCATGAATGATCTGAGTTTTTGTGCCCAATGAGGCTGTGAAATACGTGTATGAAAGTCAAAGGTGGCTATGATATTGTGGTATATATTCGGTGGGAGAGAGGCACACATGAATGTGTGATTTGGCAAATATGTAGAGTGCAAATCGTGGAGTAGGTACTAAAGGGTGGGTGTATAAGAAAAGTAATTGATTAATTGATAAGAGAAATTGATTTGATTATGCGAGTGTGTTTGGGCTTACTTTTGAATACATATAGGATATCTACATATGTTATATACAAGTTCTAACTTTCTTTTGCAGGAGGGTAGGACTTAATAATATTTTGTGCAGGGACGCGGTCCTACCCTTATACAGCAGTGGATATCGGTAAGTTGTAATTCAATTATTTAGATGTTAAAACGAGTTATTAGAATGAGTTAATATAATGGAAGTTTTGCTTGGGAAGAAATTATGCCGGTTGAGATGACGGAACTACCTTTCTTCCAAGCTGAGAATGATTAGGTTATGATAGAGTTAAAGTGTTAGTTGGATAAGAAAAGATTTGAAATGTTTATATGTGGTTAGTCTACTCATACCAGCAAATTCCATTTTGCTGACCCATGTTTACTTTGTTTTGGCAACGTGGGTGTGTTCTTGGGAACATAGGTGGAAGGCAGTGGAACTACGGCGTGTGATTAGGATTTGTGCCTGGAGCAGTCCAGTTATCTTTTAGGTCTGATTCTTATTGGAAGGATGTAATAACGTAGTTTACTTTTTGCATGGCATGAGAACATGGTAGTAAGGACTATTATTAAGAGAGTCTGTTTGATGTTTTGTTTGGACGGGATGATATCTTAATAAAAGCAATGGCGGATAATTATTGGGATTATTTTAATTTAAGTTGATTCTTTTATGACATGGCTGTTAGGGTTTTATGTGTAGTATCCCCCGTCATAGTCTGGGTTTTTAAACAAGTGAACCTAGTGATGTTTGAGATATTTATATTTCAAATATTCACTTTGTTATTGTTTAAAAATTCTGGCTGTGACACCTATTTTGCCCCCAATAAAATAAAAGGAAAAATATAGAATTGGGTATGACGCCGTTTTCTTCCTAAGCGCCGCAAGCGAGAATTTGTCTTCTCCATTCAGCAACTTTTTGAAAGGGTGTTAATATGTGTTTCTTGTCCTGCTCTTAGGTTCTCAATATGAATTCATTGAAGTTGTACTAGTAGAGGGTACTGATGATGGGTAGTATAAAGACTATAAACTATAAAGGCATGCATAACAAATCATGCACGTGAACAGATGAAGTTTCATGACTAGTTGTATTTTTTTTTTAAGTGGAAATTTTATTTATAATGATAATGAGGTTTACAAATAATTAGGACAAGCGTGCAACAAGCTGCACCGCAAGTCCTTTATGAATAGCAATCCTATCCTCCTAAAAACAAATTCATTAGAACCAGTTGTCATTACGTTGCAGTCCATAACTTTCTACAATCTCTTAAAGAGCTTAACAAACTGCTGTGCCAAGAAACCAAAAGTGTCGAAACTAAACGGAATGAAACAATGCTGGTTAACCCTACAAGCTTCCTCGTGTTTCTTAATCTTCCCTGCCACTGCTCTATTAGCTGCTTCTCCCACCTCAAAGACTCCATTCCCAAGCCCTACCATCGGAGAGGCTCCAGTTACATCAACACACGCATGCCCCCTCAGACCAACTATAAATCAATACATCTGCAGGACGAAGTGTCGATTTTCCTCATTCGGATCAGTGATAAAATTGACGGGAGCCTCCTTCTTCACTTGTACCCCAGCCCTCCAAAATGCATCACATAAAATATCTCTAACATGATCATGTCGGTATTTGAAACCTAGGAAATGTCTACAATGTGCTGCATGGTCCCTGAAAGCATCTAGTTTACTCTTTTTGCATACAAGGCATAGACCCCCATCAGAGTACAAAGGAATCATGAGACGGTACTGGAGAATAGAACGATACTCCACTAGCGACATGCATTGTCCAAGTCCCTCCATCGGAATAGCAAGTAGAAAATCCTTTGCGTGTTCTGACTGCAAGCATCTAATAATTGCCTTTTGACGAGTAGATAACTCGAACTCCCTCTCAAGACCTGCAGCAATCTTATTGTAGAAAGCTTCCGCCAAAACTTTTTGAGGTTTTGAGGGGATGGTAGCATTCATAGCTAGAGCATTAAGGTCAAGATCGGGTAGACAGTGATGCAAAGCAGTGCTAGCATCATCAAGAATCTCACTCATAAGCACTATATCACAACTCCTAAGAATGTGGTTCTAAAGCTCAACAGTTTGAAAATGGGAGGCCACAAAAGCAAATGCTGAGACATCAGTGGCACAATAGATACCTAACCCACCATGACGTAAAGCAGGAAGAGTTACTAAACGCCACTATAAATCACCGAAACCAGGACCATCAGAAACTATAATACCCTGAAGAACACTGCGGAGATGTCGATCAAAAGTCTTAGCTGCCTCTCTAAACAAGAATGGTGGACAAGTACGAATCGCAAAAACCAGCTTAGAGAGCCCAATACAAGCTCGCAAGAGTGCTAACTCACACTGTGGATCCTCCAAAACAACTTGACGGTCTATCAAAGTCATAGCTTTTTCAACACGCTTGCGAGCAAGGCCTATGACAAAGGATGAATCAATGCTGACTGCCCCTCCAAACAACTTGACCCCCTGCTGAGGACGGGATAAATCTAAAAGAAAGAGACTGGGAGCGGAGCGACGTAGATCTAGTGATGGCCAAAATATCTTAGTTTTAGCCACATTAAGAACCAACCCATTTTGCATCAAAAAAAAACCAACTCGTAAGAAGGTCCTTCTTCCTGAATCATGCGCAAAGTTGTTGCCACTTGTTCTGTATCCCAATCAGAGTTTCATCGTCTAAGTACCAAGCTTGTAGCAATAACTGACATCTGGACTGGATTTTTTTATTTTTATTTTTTTGCAAGCCTGTTTTAAATGAGATCAGTAACTCTTTGATGCTGGGCGGGGTTCGAGCCCCATACCTCTAGTATCATCACCCAAAAGGTTTTACCGACTTTGCTAGTCGGCACCTGGAAGGAAGCACTATTACTAAATTAAAATCTTAGTAATCAAAATAATTAACAATGTTGATTACCCCAAATTTTGAGTTGATAGTAGCATAATGTTGGTGGAAGTGTTAACATTAAATTGTGATCCCACTACATAATATTTAGTGAATTTTGACACTACAAATAGATTATGATTAAAGCCAAAATCTAGAGTACGGTGGATTATGGGTGCGCAGTCCATCTGGGCCCTCCACCAGCAAAAGGTGAGGGTGTATTGCATGGCAAATTACTGCATCTAGGTTCTCTTAGGCCTGCGTACCGGTACAGCCAGCAAATGCTAGAATCCTGATTAAATTCGATCCTTTCCTTATGGTCTTATGGAGAAAAAGAATCCCACTTTTAAATAGGAGCAAAACAGGAAGTTCACTTTTAAAGAGAAATATTGGCTAGCTGGCTCCCCAATTTATTTGGAAACGTGGTGGGTTTTGATTGGATTTGGAGCCATTGGATCAAAAACCGCTGGGAGCCAAAAACCGCTCATTCGTATAATGTTCATAATATTCGATTTTCATTGTAGGTCATGGAGTCCTCAACATTATTTCTGACGTCCAACAAGTGCAGTCTAAATATTTTGACTATATTGTTGTGGGTGGAGGCACTACTGGTTGCCCCCTCGCCGCAACATTGTCCAAAAGATACACAGTGCTTTTAGTCGAAAGAGGTGGATCACCATTTGAGGACCCCTTCATAATGGAAAAGAAGAACTTCTTTCGTTCTGCGTCACAGGTCAATGAATTCACTTCGATAATACAAAAATTTGAATCAGAGGAGGGAGTAGCTAACTATAGAGGAAGAGTGTTGGGAGGAACAACCGCGATAAATGGCGGCATTTACACTAGGAGTAATAAGGAGTACATAGAGAGAGCTGGATGGGATGGGAAACTAGTGAAGGAGGCTTATGAATGGGTGGAATCTAAAGTTATATTTGAACCAAAAGAACTGACTAAAGAGCAAAGTTATGCGAAAGATATATTTGTTGGGGCTGGAATTTTACCATTTAATGGTTACAGCTTAGAGCATGTAGAAGGAACAAAAATAACAGGTACCTTATTTGATGAGAATGAAATAAGACATTGCTCTGCTCATCTGCTAGAGGCTGGAGATCCAAAGAGGCTTACTGTTCTTTTGAACGCGACCGTTAAAAACATCATCTTCTCCCAAGGTAAATGAAAAAAACCAAGTGAGGATATTCATCAGTCCTCACAAACGTCTAGAACTGATGGTCCGCATAGAAATTTTCAGTAGTAAGAGATTTTATGATTAACTATAATCTTCTCTTGACTTTCTATGGAATATAACCGTATCAGTGTCTCATCTTTTGAGCATTATTATGCTGAAATTTTAAGAAATATAACCATAATATGTGTATTGCAGTTCATATTGATTTTTTTAGTTAGCAAGTATGCAGAATTTCTTTCGGCTCTTGGGATGTGGTTCTTAGTACACATTAAAATTTAGTGCATCAAAGAGAAAACTCACGGGCGTCATGCATAACAGTTTAGGGGTATTCTGATGAGAGTTGTTCTATATGAACAAACAATTTTGAACAAACTATGTGAACAAATTGACGTGGCAGTGCAATATTCATGTTGCAGTGTCAATTACCATTGCCACATGGATGTTGTAGTGTCAATTCTCATTACTATGTTGCACTGTTTATCTCTGCAACATAAATGTTGCACTATCAAATCTCACTGCAACATGAATATTACACTGTCAAATTAGACTATTTACCTCTGAAACATGGGTGTTGCACTATCAAATCTCACTGCAACATGAATGTTGCACTGCCATAGCATTTTGTTAAGAATAATAGTCATGTTGCCCTATCAAATATCACTGCAACATGAATGTTGCATTGTCAACTCTCATTGTAACATGAATGTTGCACTACCATGTTAGTTTGTTCAAAGTTGTTTGTTCATATAGAATTTTTTATTCTAAAGATGCTTTTGAGCATGATCCTAATCTATATGAGGTGGTTTTTGCCTTTGGGATTTGGGAGAGATCCTTTTAGATTGTGTTCACTCAATTCATGCTTAACTTAAATTGTTACTTAACACATAACACTTGCGGGTGAAGGAACTAAGCCCAGGGCTTGTGGCATCAGGTTCATCAAGAGTCATGAAGATTTAGAAATCTCCTACGAGGCCTATTTGAATTGTTCGTTCGATGGAGAATCATGGGGTGATGTAGTGTTGTGTGCAGGAGCAATGGGGAGTCCACAAATCCTCATGTTAAGCGGAATTGTCCCCAGTGAACACCTTGTTCAGTTCAACATCACACCAATGGTCAATGCACCACAAGTGGGTCAAGATGTAAAAGACCATCCTGGTATAATATTTATGTTAGATGTAATAGATGTACCTCAGGCATATGGAGATCCATCTCAAGTTATAGGAATTACAAATAATTCCAAGTTCTTATTTCAATATGGTGGTGGACGTTTAAAAAAGAACAAACAACTAAGATCCATACTGGGAAAACTAGCTTATCCAAGGTCTAAAGGAATGGTAAAGTTAAACAGTGTTGATCCCAGAAAAAATCCATCAGTGAAGTTCAACTATCTTTTAGAGGAAAAAGATTTGGATGAATGTGTTGAGATGGTTCATGAGATGAAGAAGATTGCTCGGTCTATGGATTCCCTTCTAGGGACTAATTACAGTGAAAAGATTGATATTGTCAGTTCAGGTGATAAAAAACAAGGGAATGATGGTTACTCGAACGGCATCTTTAGTGAAGAGAGATTGAAAGAATTTTGTAAGATGAATAAAGGGTCTTATCTACATAGCCACCGAGGATGCAGTGTTGGATCTGTAGTCGATAAGGATTATAAGGTATTTGGAGTTGAAGGATTAAGAGTAGTGGACACCTCTGCATTATCTGATCTAATGAGTCCAATGGGCACTTTGCATGGTTAGAGAGGGGCATGGAATGATCATTACTTGGTGTTGCAATTTGCCCGTTCAAGTGTTATCAAGTATAGCGCATATGTGTTTGCTAAGAGTTCGCGCTGCACAACTGTACTGGATATATATGTATTTGATGTGCTTGTATTTTCCTTCTCGTCGATGTTTCTCTTTGTACCATTTTTCTTTTGTATGCTTGGAATTGGATTTCATATTTATGAAGGATATCTGTGCGCGTGTGAGAGAGAGAGAGAGAGCACGTACCACATGCCATATCTTCACAGTCAATTTTTTTTTATTACAAACAGCCTTACATATATACACACAATATCTATATATATGATAGGATATACTTTGAAAAGTACTCCAGTTGCATATACATATTGACCTATATATATAGTTTGTATATAAAGAACACATCTCAGCTTACATAACTGGAGGAGTCCATGATGTATAAAATCATATAGACAGTACCTCATATACCTATATAATACTTGGCATCTTGAAATATTTTTCATGCACCAAACTGCTTCTAAAACTCCTCAAATAGCTGAGGTTCAGCATAGTTCAAATCTAGTTCTTGTCGTGGCATGAATTCTCTCTGATACTTGCAGTTCAGATCAAGTTCCTCAGCTAACTTTCTCAACTTACATGGTTTCTCCTCGTCGCATGGAGGTATATAAGTTAACGGCTGATCAACAGACGACTCATCCGAAATAGTGCTACCGCTTCTCTTCCTCCCTGCAAGACTATAACTTGATCCAGCATAGCAATGGTTGCTTCTACTTGCATTTCGCTCCACTTGGAGTTGCTTCCCATCCTTTCTTCCACTGCTTTCAGAGGATGTTAAGGAACTCTCAATGGAGCAATCTGTTGCTCTGTTTGCTTTTTTTCCTGCATTGTCTAACACAAAGAAACCAGTTTTTGTGAATTCCGAGGGTGAAGAATTGAAACACCTGGTTTCCACCATGGAGACCAACTCAGAGACTTCCGTCTTTGCAGCTTCAAGTCTCTTCGATGATGATTTATACCCAGCAAGTGTTTCCTGTGCCTTCATAAGTATTGACTGTAAATACATCCCTTGAGCTTCAATTCGCAGTTGCAAATGTCTCTGCACCTAAACAAAAAATTGCTTTGTGATGGTACCAATTGTCCCTAAACAAAAAATTGCTTTGTGATGGTACCAATTGTCAATATTACGTAAAATGATCAGGAATTCAAAATGGTTTTTCAGGTATTACCTCAATCTGTTCATTAAGTTTGTTCTGCACGTCCATTTGCATCTGTAGAGTCTGAGCAATATGCAAATTTCTGTGAAACAGTGTGTTCTATATTAGCATCACCTATAAACTTAAACAAACAAAGAACAGCATTGATCCTTACTCATCTATCGGTCCATTTGTTCCATCCATGACCTTCCCACTAATAATATGGCCGTCTTGAATCTCACTCTCCGTGTAATCAACCACTAGAAAAACAATGCACTACCATCAAGACCCGATTAGAGAAACGCCGAAAAATCTATATTGGACTAGTATCTCACCTTCTTGCTCATTGTCAATGCTGGTTTCTGATTGTTGGCTCTTCCCAAGCCTGTATTTCTGCAGAAGAACATCGATTCACTTCAACAACAAAAATTTTCATGCAATGATATATGAAACAGAGTTGCATATAAAAAAAGTTATGCCTGTAAATGGCTCTTTAAGTGGTATAAAGTCAATCCAGGAATGCCCATCACCCTCATTACACTCTTTGGGGTTGCTTCTGCCCAAATTAAAACAAACAAATGATTCAGGATAAATGAAAAGAAAGAGTACTACATATATAACTTGATAAAGAAGCCACTGCACTTACTCTCTGCCCCACCGAGGTGAGTTACGGCTTCGATGAATCGTTGGTGAAGCACTGGAGTCCATTTTAACCTTGGTTTTGCATCTGTAGACAGAGCTAAATCCATGTCTTGGTTTTGCATTTCTTGCAGACCCATTTCAGTTTTGCTTATCAGAAACAGTTTTTCAAACTAAGATGTAAGAATGAGATACTTGGTTCTTACTTATAACTCTCCTTCAACTGTGTGTCAGCTTTGATTCTCTTTATAACTTCGGGTGGTTGTCTTGTCCACAGTTATCACTCCAAATTTTGAAACAAGAAGTGAGTTGTCTTGAAGAATATATGCAATGAGCTGGGGCTCTTTCTTTCTCCCATTTCCCACTCCATATCATCTTTTTCATTTTTTTTTTTTTTTTTTTTTTTTTCTTCTTTGACTTGAGAGACAGAAGAGAATCTCTGATGCAGCAAAAACAGAGAAAGTAAAACAGTTTCAATTGAGTCTCAAAAGGAGAGAAAAGAAGGAAAGTGCATGGATTGTTTTTACATGCTATTTCTCCACTTCTCAAGTATTCACTTTGGCTGATCCTCTGCTTCATTAGGTAGCCCCACCATTTTGAATAATGGGTGCAACTTTTCTCCTCACAGGGTGAAGCTTTTGAAGGAATTAATGTGAGTGCTTTATTTGATGTTTTTTTTTTCCTTCTTTTAAAGTTTCTTTCAGTTATGAAAGATAAAAATAAAATGAATTCTTGTTTTTTACCTTTATTTTTTGGGGAGGATGTGGAGTGGTTGGCAGATTCTTTTTGTTCTTTTTGGGGATGAAGGAATCAAAGAATCTAGTCTTTAGATCTTAAGACAAAGCTTATCCTAATGTGAATTATATACTTGAAGGGTACTCATACTTGGATACTACTTGATTTAGTCACTGAGCCATTATAAATCAAGAGCAAAATCTTATTTTATGCAGCTCTCCTGCGCTTTCTTGGAAAGTAATCCACATAATATCACCCTATTCCTTTGACGCACCAAAAAAATATGTACAACCAAATCAGTGACATTCAAAGTTCAAACATAATACCATGTCTGGTGATTGTTTAGATGAGTGGGTGACACACCTAAGTCAAGTCCTGCACTGAAAATGAAGCTGATCAGAAGATTATACTCGCCTACAATCAAACTCTGACAGTTTGAAAATGAGCAGCCAGCTGGAGTTTGTGGCATCAAGCAACACTGGAGTGATCACAATAACTTTCACATTAAGAACCAGTACAACCTATAATCACAATATACTGGATCTTGTTTGTCGGTTATACTGTAAAACTCTGCTGTAGATTAAAGAAAGAGATAATAAGAAATCTAAATATTTAGTGGCAACGTAATCAAATCCGGTGCTGTAGTATATATCTACCGAAGTATAGTAACCAACAAACCATATTTTCTTCTCTGTTTTTTCCTGCATCAGTTTTTTCTTTCACCTCTTCCCTGTGATTTTGAGAACCCTGGGTTAAATTTTGTCAGCAATTGCAATTATTCGCTATCGTGGAATAATGGGAATTTTATTATTGATCATCGTAGTAGTTCTGAAAACATTTGCCTCCACCCGTCTCCTTGATAAATCAAACCATGCCATTATCAGATAGATCGTGTGTCTTTATCACTGAAGATATGCATTTCGTTTCTCTAAGAAAATTGAACACAAAACAACAGGTTACATGACCTTTGATCAATAAAATTGAACAGTATTAGTGTCTGCAACATCAACATCTGCAAAAGATAGCATCATGGAACAGTAATATCTTCCCTCCATACAAATAACAACACACTGTGATAATGACAAAATGGGGCCCTAAAGTTACTGGTTTGCACAGTTACTTCTAGCACGAAAGCTACAAATATTGATTAGTGCACTTTTAATATACCATTAACCAAAAAGTCAAATAAGAAATATTCCAACGAGAGATCTAACTTTCAGTCTGGAAAACATATACTAACGGAACTTAAGGAAAGAAAGGGAGAGCATGGCCAACAGCAGATCAAAAAAGTGATCAGAACAAGCCTCATGGCATATTTCTTGATTTGCGCTCTTGAGTTTGATTGCCGGAATCAAAACTTAATGATTGTTCTTCAAAGTGCTGCCTTCTCAGTGCCATACATTCAGTTGGTCTGCTGCAGTGATCAACACTTTAAATGACTCAAGGGTGACGAGGGTCAGATACCAAGTGTAGATAAAAGCAAGGATCAGCTTGAATCTTATATTTTTTGTGAGAAAAGATAACTGATGGTGTAGACTAACTCCAGTATTTTATTATATGGTTCAATCCACTTAAACTCCTAACTTAGTTCAAAAGAGCAGTGGCAACAACAAGCACCTTTACTGCCACTATATCCAATGTCTGAATTTTGGGTTCACTACATTTCGTTGTTGGTGGTTTGATTTCCTTTTTCAAATGGTTGGAGTAAACTAGACGGATCTTGTACATACATGGGTACATCAAATTCTATTGACAGTTTCTGCCGACTCATTGCCGATAAGTTTGATAGCAAGGCATACATAAGCAAATTAACAGAATGTAGACATTTCAGCATAAAAATGAGTTGAGTTAGTTTGGTCTCACTGTAGGGGATATTCTTTTTCCTTGTAATGGTTGTAACAAATCATGCAAACATTTGATAGGGCCAATCACCATACAATGAGACAGCCAGAAAAAAGAAAAAGAAAGAAAAGCATAACAAAATAAAATAAAAACAGTTGGGTCACTTAATCAGTTAATCACCTATATATTCTCCTTATGGACCCATCAAAAAAGTTGTTGTTCCACTAACCCAACCTGGAGAATTGGGTTTCACCCCATCCTCCACCTCAGGTGCAAGTGTAAGCTGGGCAATCATTTTTTCTCCCCTAGTTTCCTACAAGAAGCTTTTATAGAAGAATCTTTATCTAGCTATTCAGAAATGGAGGGGGGCAAATCCGTAGCCCAAACGTTTGAAAAACTTGAAAAGGATGAGAGTTATTGAAGTACCTTTCCATATAACCAGCTGCTGTACTTGCATATGCTTTCTTGCTTTAATATATTCCAAAACAAGAAAAGGAGATTCTGGGATGATGTCCAACAACCATCGCATGTGTAGGTTAGTAGGAGAAGGATCGGTGAATCAAAAGTCATATGAGTAATCCATTGAATCAAAAGTTATAAGCAAAGGCAACCCCATCAATTATTATTCTCCAATGGGCCCTTCTAAGGAGATCTACCGAATTCAAAAGCATGAAAAGAAGATGTGAGGAATATTGGCCACAGGAATCAGAAAAAGAGCAAAGAAATCAATTAATCAGCAACCACTGAAAATAATTAAACCACTGAAAATGATGTGAGCAATAGGTCACTCAAAACAATATCTGTCTGCAGTGTGTGCTAGTCCTGACTCCTGAGAGATAACAGTTCAATGCTGGCAGAGCTTTAAAAAGCAAATGATTGCAGGGCAAAACATTAGTTAGCAAATTGGATTAGTTCATCTGGTTACTTTTGCAGAAAGCTCCTTCCTAAATGACAGCATGGTGGAGGCAAACTTCTATCAAGTTTTGCAGCCAAGATTTGAAGTTTTTATGCAATTATGCCTCCTTAATTAGTAAATATCTGTAATGGGTACCAGAACTTGCCCTGCAACCATTTGCAACAATGAAGCAAAAAACAGCACTGTAACTAAAAATTAGATTCCATACTAGTCCCATGTTTGACCAAACTTGAGAAAGAATATCAACTAGTATCCTTTTTTGCGATAACATTACCGTTCAGTAAACAAAGTAGACCTCCCAAGAATGCCCTGAATAATAACCACAAAGTTGATGTAATGTTTAATACCATATCCAGAAATTCAGAACTACCAATCATATGGTCTGAACCGAATGACAATACAATGGCTATTACTGAAACTCTTCTCAACTGATGAAGAAAGTAAGACATCCCCTACATACAGACACAGATATTGATGTATGAAAAGTGTTCGTTAGCTCACAAACAATCAAGAATCGTTCTTTAACCAAGAAATGATGAATAAAATTGATAAAATCCAAGAATGTCTTATTACAAACCTCAACGGCCCTTAAATAGGCGTTTAAACCCTAAAGATCAAGACTGCGGTGATCCTTAAGTTCACCAACTAAAACCTACAGAAAACAGAAAACCTGACTACAAATAGCACGTGCGTGCCTGACATAAGGCTAAGCTGAGGGCCTGCGCTCCTTCAACTAAAAATGCCTGAATTCAAAAAGCCCAGAGGGCGTGCACCCCTGTCAGAAGGCTACACCAAGGGCGTGCGCGCCTTCAACTAAATACAACCAAACTACTAAACCACCGAGACATCACCATGTGCATCCATATATGTATCTGCAAGATCCTGTACTGCATCATTCCCTCCTGGATGGAAGGAATTTGTCCTAGAATTTGAGTCATCATCGGAGGAGTCACCAAAGTAAGGAAGGAGATACTTCACGTTGAAAACATCAGAAGTGCGAATATGACTAGGTAATCGGAGACTATAAGCATTCGGATTAATCTTCTCAATCACTTCCACAGGACCGATCTTTCGAGGGCCCAGCTTGTTGTAAGCACCCACAAGAAATCGCTCCTTAGTGAGAACCGCCCAAACGAACTCGCCAACCTCGAACTACATGGAACGGCGATGCCTATCAGCAGCAGCCTTATACTTGGCATTAGATTCTAAGAGATCCGTGTGAACAGCAGCATGAATATCATGGAGATGTTGAACAATGTCAGAGGCAGTAGGATGAATAGGCCTTAAGCCGGAGATGGGAACAAGATCGGTAGCAACCCGAGGGTTAAAACCATAAAGAACTTGGAATGGACTGTACCCGGAGCTGTGATTAACCAAACGGTTAAAAGGAAATTCGGCTTGCGCAAGAAAAGAATCCCACTGCTTCACCTTAGTGCCAACCAAACTACACAGTAAATTACCCAAAGAATGATTAACCACTTCTGTCTGTCCATCAGTCTGAGGGTGATAAGCACTACTAAACTCCAAATCGGTATGCAACATTTTCCACAAAGAACGCCAAAAGTGACTCAAAAACCGAGTATCTCTGTCGGAAACAATGGAGTCAGGCAAAACCATGCAAGCGATAGACATCACGGAAAAATAACTGAGCAACATTAACTGTAGTCTACTTGCAAGCAATAAAGTGGGCCATCTTTGAGAATCTGTCAACCACCACAAAGATGGAATTGAAACCCCGTTGAGTACAAGGGAGACCAAGAACAAAATCCATACTAATAACATACTAGGGACGGTTCGGCATAGGTAATGGCATATATAAGTATATAACCCTGCGTTCGTAGCGTGCCCCTTAGAAACCTGGCAAATCTGGCAACGCACAACAAACTTTTGAACATCCTTGCTTAAACCTAGCCAAAAGTATGAATTAGAGACCAACGTCAGGGTCTTGTCACGGCCAAAATGCTCCTCACAATGCAAATCTTGAAGAAGACGGAGACGAAGGCTACAATTGGGAATACAGAGGTGACGACCCTTAAATAAAAACCCGTCCTGTAAAGAAATTTCCGATAACTGACCCTCCTGTATAGCAACAAATATAGGAGCAAAATAGGGATCACTCTAGTAGAGGTCAGGGAACGAATCAAAACCCAACACCGTGGTGCGTAAGGACACTAAAAGAAAAGAGTGCCGACTCAGGGCATCAACCACACGATTCTGTACGCCAGACTTGTGACACAAAACAATAGTAAAGTCCTGGAGATAAAGATAACTAGACCACCGCAGTTTAAGGATTGCCTGGATTGGTGCCGAAATTAACTTGGTCTTGAGCACTTGAAAACTCCCCTTTGCGGCCTGAAGACCAAAAGAATTTACCACTATGCAAACAATCAGTAATAGGTGCAGTAATAGTACTAAAGTGAGGAACAAAGTGGATGTAAAAAGAAGTAAAACCATGAAAACTGTGTGCTTCAGTGAGGGTTGTCGGGCTAGGCCAAGATCGAACGGCCTCCACTTTAAAATTATCAACAAAAAAATTCCTTCTTTCAAAACCACATAACCCATAAATAAAACTGAGTCAGTACATAACACACACTTAGGAACCACAGCAAAAAGTTGAGCCTGACGTAAAACAGACAATACATTGCGGAGATCTTGGAGGTGAGATTGGATGTCTTTGTTGTAAATCAAAATGTCGTCAAAATACACCACCACACACTTGCCCAAGAACGGCTTCAGGACCTGGTTTATGACATGCATAAAGGTGCTAGGTGCATTAGAGAGGCTGAATGGCATAACTAGCCACTCATAAAAGCCTTCCTTTGTCTTAAAAGCCGACTTCCACTCATCACCAATACGAATACGGATCTGATAATAGCCAGACTTCAAGTCAAGCTTTGTGAACACGGCAGCACCATGTGTAACTGATCAAGGAGGTCATCTAACCAAAGAATAGGAAAATGGTACTTCGTAGTGATCTTGTTAATAGCCCGGCTGTCGACACACATACGCCAAGTACCATCTTTCTTCGGTACTAATAAAGCGGGCACAACACAAGGACTAAGACTTTCTCGAATAAATCCCTTAGCAAGCAAATCGGTGACCTGTCTCTGTAATTCAGCATGCTCTTTCAGACTCATTCGATAATGCAGACGATTTGGCATTTTGGAACCAGGGACTAAATCAATTTGGTGTTGGATATCCCGCATAGGCGGCAACCCATCGGGCAAGTCATCGGGGAAAAGATCAGAGAATTCCTTTAACAAACCCAGTACGCATTCTGGGGTGGTGGCGTTTAAGGAATGTGGCTCACACATCAAAATAAACACACGATCCGCGGCTAGTAATTCAGTCTCAAAACTACGCATAGCTAAACAAGACGACTTCGGTGCTGGAGGAGTAATCGGGGCTGGCTCTCTACTGGGCACGAGTACGATCTTAATACCACTAAACAGGAAGCTATAGGTGTTGTGCCAACCATCATGGGATACCCGGCGATCAAACTGCCACGGTCGACCCAATAATAAATAGCAGGCATCCATAGAGACGACGTCACACCATACTTTATTGGAGTACTTAGAACCAATGGAAAAATCCACCAAGCAGCGTTTATATACAGTAACCTCAGTTCCCTTCTTCAGCCAGGACAAGGAATAAGGAGCTGGGTGTTTCTCCGTCAGTAAATTAAGCTTACGCACTGCCTCAGAAGAAATCACATTCTCACAACTGCCAGAGTCAATAACCAATTTACAAACTTTCCCCTGAATGGTGCAGGTGGACTGAAAAATATAATTGCGGAGCCACCCATCACCCTCAGTGTCTTTTAGAGCAAAACACAAGCGCCTAACAACCAGAAGGTCCCCCTTGTCACCTTGAACAATCTCCTCAGGCACGTCATCAGGGCCAACATCAAAAATAGGTGCGCCTAAAATATCACCCACATGGTAGTCATCAATATCTTCATTTTCAACAAACAAAATCTTACCCGGAGCTAGCGGTTTAGAACACCGGTTAGCATAATGCCCGACCTCGCCACAACGAAAACACTTAACTGAAGTAGGGTTGCGACCAACAAGCTCTTGTACAACTGGTGGTTTAGCAATAGGTGCATTATGAGGGCGGTAGGAAGTAGTACTACCCCTTCGGTTCAGTTGCTTCTCTAAGGTCAAAGCGCACTGATGCGCTTCGGAGACAATAACGACATCAAACAAGTTAAGTGCATCCTGAAGGTTATTTCGAACACCCCCAATATAACGTGCTACCAGTTGATCACTAGATTCAATAAGGTCTACCCGAGCCAAAAGATGATAAAACTCTTTGGTATATTCATCAACCGTTTTCGAACCCTGACGTAAGTTCTGGAGACGCTGATATAGCTCTCGAGTATAATTAAAGGGTAAAAAATCTGCACGGAGATGTTTCTTAAGATTTTCCCACGTAACAAGTTTAGGTTTACCTTTTCTATAGCGGGAAACTTTCAACTGTTGCCACCAAGCAATAGCACGAACCCGAAACCTGGTCGCCACCAGTGCAACCCGCTTGTCCACTGGAACTTCCTTGAAATCCATGACCTCCTCCACTATACCAATCCAATCAATTAGTTCAACCGGAAGTAAACCCCAATAAAATTCGGGCAAATCGATTTTTAACCCAGATTCCCAACGTCTGTTCTCCCGTGGCGGTGGAACAAGCGGAAAAGTTTCATCTTCTGCTAAGTCGGCAAAGGGATTAGCATCCTCTGCCTCAAAATCGTCCTCCACCAGCTGTGGTTCACGATTTTGTGGGTGTTCGGTCAGCCGTGTTAGGGCTGCGCCCTGGCAGGTTAGCGTTGCTACCTGCCTTGAGAGTTCGGCCATGCGATCACGTTCATACACATCTTCCAGAGTTGCTTCTCGCTGTGCTCTACCACGCCCTTTTCCTGCTAGACGAGGCATGTCCAGTTTATTGCTGATTCTGATACCAACTGATGTATGAATTAAGTGTTCGTTAGCTCGCAAACAATCAAGAATCGTTCTTTAAACAAGAAACGATGAATAAAATTGATAAAATCCAAGAATGTATTATTACAAACCTCAACAACCCTTAAACAGGCGTTTAAACCCTAAAGATCAAGACTGCGGTGATCCTAAAATTCACCAACTAAAACCTACAAAAAACAGAAAACCTGACTACAAATAACCCAGAGCACGTGCGCACCTGACATAAGGCTAAGCTGAGGGCATGCGCACCTTCAACTAAAAAGGCCTGAATTCAAAAAGCCCAGAGGGCGTGCGCCCTTGTCAGAAGGCTGGCCAAGGGCGTGCGCGCCTTCAACTAAAAACAACCAAACTACTAAACCACCGAGACATCACCATGTGCATCCATATATGTATCTGCAAGATCCTGTACTGCATCAGATATGCATGCCCATAAAACAATGCTATTCACAATGAAGCTCATGATATCACTACCATAGTAATGGCCAAGAACAATCCAGTTTGGTGTTCAAAGGTGCTAAACCATGGATGGGAAAAACAAAAAGTTGGACACTAGAGAGGATTCAACCTAAGATTCAGACCTAACCACCAATAAGTTGGATCAAGCACCTGACTGGAAAACAAATCTACAACACAGTTTTCAAACATTGCAGCAAGCACTCTTGGCCCTGGTCACATGCGGCAATACCAACTGAACTGCTTGTCAGTTGGCCCAAGTATCCAGGAGCAAAGAGTCCATAGACGATGAGCTATTCAGCTTTGTCATATACCTATGTGTGTCTAGTGCTTGTGTTTTAATCATTGTCTGCTTCAAATATAAATTTTTATAGAGGACAATCCATATTATGTTTTCTTTGATTTGTGAAGTCAATGTCAGAAATAAGATGCTTGCATCATATTCCTGGAAGACTAAGAGATCAACTCAGAAGATAGCAAGAACAACATGGGCGTATGTGCAAGCTTTCGGGAGATAAACTTGCTTTTTTCCTACTGAGAAAGGCATAGCAAATAACAAGCCCATGGAACTTAGTTTTTCGAAGTAGGACCAGAGCAGGGAAGCAACTAGTCTCAAATTAACTGGACAGCTTGTGTTTAGGAAGACAAAATACAAATGAGGAACAATACTCAAAAAATTTAACATAAATTTATCTATCAGTAAAGGATGTAGGTTAGTTTTCCAACACTAACAGGAAAATGGGATTTTACCATGCTAAGGAGAAGTAGGACAAGAACCAGTTCCTATATGTTCCAAGGAGTAGAGGACACCATTTTCTAACTTGCATTGATGTATTGTGTGATTGTGTCACTCCAAGTCTTACACGGCTATAAACAGGCTAAAATTTTAGACATTGACATACACTAAGTTTGTGCCAAACTGATCATATCAATAAAAACCGAATCTAAATCATACCGTGAGTGAACTCAAAAATAAAAAAATAATAATAATAATAATAATAATAATAATAATAATGCTTGAAAATTCCCTTCATCCAACAGGAATGAGCCCATTCAGAAAGCATTAATATATGTGATTAGCAGAGATTTTAAAAGTAACTTAGAAATGCTTGAGTTATAGTCATGTATTCCACTATGAGGACGATGGAATGTAAAATCAAGAAGATATCACCTTCTTCAAAATCAGGTATCAAGCTACATCTACCATCTACAAGTCCAAGTGCCCAACATAGACCAAGACATTCTTTGATTGTGTACTAGCTCTAGTGACCATGCAAATCCAAAGCATAACACCCTTTTTTTTTCGAATAAAAGGTTATCTTCATGTTGTAAGCGGGTGTTGTTCTAATGCAAGAAAAAAAAATAACATTTCCAATTTATGTAGAAAGATGGGCATAGGATCTCATACTGCATGATCAGAACTTTGGATGTTCAGCAGTCAAGTGCATGTTCAAAGAATGAACATAGAACATATATGGAATTATGGATGTACAGATACATTAACCATAATACCTATTTCAAATAGAAAGAAAAACATTTTTATCAGAAAAACAATAAAGGTAAATACATAATCAAATAGACATGATTCAGCAGATGGTTCAACAGAGTGGCTAAAAGTGCTTGAGTTCTATTCAAGTTTTCCAACAAGGAAAGACAAAGGTACATACAGGTGAATGACACCTTACTGGAAGAGAAACCAAATCAAGGCCCCAGGTTTACATAAAACATCCATGAGAGCCAACCCATGTCGAAAACTTCATTTGGTTGCACATAACGGTTCGGACATATGTAATTGCATATGTACTTATTTTGTGTTTATAGTGGGTCTTTTTTTAATGAAGAGGAAAGAAATATAAAACCACTCTCGTTCTTTACGTAAAGATTGATATTG
Organism: Coptis chinensis; assembly: GCF_015680905.1. Taxonomy (NCBI): domain Eukaryota; kingdom Viridiplantae; phylum Streptophyta; class Magnoliopsida; order Ranunculales; family Ranunculaceae; genus Coptis; species Coptis chinensis. The sequence continues at coordinate 15,968,253 of NC_141456.1, read as the reverse complement.
CGAGACAATATATGATTCGAGGAGTTATATGTATGGCATTCAAGAAACCACATTTTAACATAGTGCAACATATCAAGCAACAACATGTTCATAAATCTGAAGAGAAACTAAAAGACAACCACATATCTTGAAATCCAGGAATAGGTTTAAATAGAAGATAAGAAGACTGAAGTCCCATTGAGATGATTAAACATTCACAAAAAATACAAACGATTTCACAAGCAAACACAAAAAAAGCTGTTGTGAAGCATATTAAATACAAATATATGCACTTGCCAAGGTTATGGAATATAAATCTATGCAATAGAAACACTACTGCGGAAAAGAGCAGAAAGATAAGATACAGCTCTAGACAGTGTTAAACGTTTAACAGCGCTAAAGGATCAAAGATGTAATCGCCACAATGACTTACAATGGTGACAATGAGGATGAAATGACATCAGCATAAAAAAATGATGATGAAATGTCCCTTAACTTTTATCAACTGAGTAATATTCTCACTTCTCTTCTTCAATAGCCTTTGTATGATCCACATAGTTAACAAATGCAACAAAAAGACATTTATGATTAAATAAGAAAGACTATGATTCCATCTTATACTTTCTGACCATATAAAAGATACAAAAAAACCATAGTGTAAGAATTAAAGTGAACCAAAATAAAGAACAGAGATTGCTGTAGGGTTGGAATTCAAAAGGTTTAAATAACATACTAAAGAAAAAAAAATCAATTCTATGCACACCTAAAAAAAATAGAGTTTAATCAAAGAATAGCACAATGGTAAAATAAAGAGATGATGCTTATATTCATATATAAAGAATCCTTACAAGTTTATTCCCATGCACTTATTTAGACACAGAAGAGATTCAATGACCTTCATCTATAAGCAGTATTCTTCTTCATATATGAAATGAAACTAGCCCCATAACGAATTTCCTTACGACCACCAATTACCAACAACCTTCTTGTCTCTATTTCTTAATCTTCTTAATCTTCTTCAACCCCGGAACTTCCATTCTACCAATAGGACATCCACACCTTGATCGAAAAACAAGAACAGCTCTCCCATTAGGTGGTGCCATTTTCTTAAGCTCGGCTTCCAATTCCCTATGATGATCTTGTGACAACTTAAATATACCCTTTACACCTCCATCAGAAGTAGTTGAATTCTTCACAATGTCTTCAGTCTCAAGCTGAATATCAAACTCCGCAGCGTTACTCAATCCCCGACAATTCGGTTTCCCACATTTCTTATCCATACATTTAAACACCACTAAAGCAGCCATCATTGCAAAAAACAGACTAAACCCAATAGATATATAAACCAATGGAGCACTACATACTTCATATTTCACCATATAAAAAGCAGCAATACCAATATCCATAATTCCATTAAAGAACATCTTAATGGAAGGAAATATCAAATATCCAAAAGCAGATATAACAGCAATCAAGTATAACACATCAATTGCACCTGTTCTTGATTGTTCACAAAATGGAACCTTCATTGGCTGTTTTGAAGACATGGGCTGTTTTCTATTTCTCTGAATTTGATTAATTTGCTTTGAATCTGTCAAATTTAATGAATTTGACATGTAATAGACCATTTGCATCAATACACAAATCAAAAGAACCAATTTTGATCAACACCCAATGATTTAAACTCCAAAATATTAATGAGATCAAATAATAAGACTTTTGAGTTCACCTGATGTCAATGTTTTGGTAAAATTGATATGGCTGTGATGGATTTTTCGAGGTGGGAATGAATTTGATGATGGATTTAGGATGTGAGAATTAAACAAGGAATTGAGATTTTGATTGAGTTGTGCCGGCTTAATTGAAAATTTAAGCCATGAGAAAATGAGAAAAAAAAAAAGGAGTCGTGTTTGCTTACCTCATTTTATCAGCTCACTATAAATATATATATTTAAATAGAAAAAAATTTTAAAAAAAATATATATTGGATTTTGACTTTTGAGATTTGCGTCGACTAATTTTGGTAAAGTCCCTTAAAAATAAACTACTTGCCTACATTTTTTTTTTTTTTAACATTAATGAATTTTTGTTTCTTTAACTATTGTTGATTTACCTTTGAAATATTCGAAATATGATATATTGAATTATAGTTGATCAAATTGTTTTTTAGGAATAAAGTTTCACAATGATGATTATCATTATGATTGAGAGAATCATTGTATGAATGTATGGTTTAGTGCATTAGTATGAATGTGTCACTGTACAATAATATGCTTCCTTTGGGCATTTTTATATTATTTGTGAAGACATAGAGCTATGCAAACTTTTGATCTATATACTTTACCAAAGCTAAAAAAGAATAATAATCCAAGCCAATAAAAGTTTTTTGGAAACAATTAACTCTCATGACATGGTGATAAGGATACTCTATTTCCTTTTTTTTTTTTTATCTGGTGATGTTTTTCTTTAAATGAGAACAGATATTCACAAAAGTCTTTGAAGAAGTCATTTTGAATTTCAGACTTGACAAACACGCTATTCAGTGCAGAGTGGAGACTTAGTTCAAACTTCAGAGCTTCTTTCAATTCTTCACTCAATTGATGAAATTTCAACTATCACTGAATTTATTGACGTTGCTAGCAAACATCCGTCACTGACCACTCCTCGACAGAGAAATCTGGTCATTCCAAGAACTTCTCAGTGCTTACTTTCTTACAATGACGCAAAATTACAAAATAGGTTCGTTTTCTATGCCAACGCATTGACATTTTGGCTGTGCAAATTTGTAAGCTTTTCCTAAGCATAATTTGAAGTTGAATACGCGTGAATTAAGGACCACCAAACCTATACAAAACTACGCAACCAGATATAAAACTTTGCAGTTTTGAGATGGAGGTAAAGTTCCAAGTTCTAACTGTACCCCCATCTCCTTCAGTAGTATTTTTTTTTTTTTTTTGGTGGAAACAAGTCAACAACTACCGAGCGATATATTATACCCTGGGTGAAAACAAGTCAACATTATGCTACGTGAAACTTTGCGGGTTAACAAGCACACTTTCAAAGGAGTTAAAAAGTGAGTATGTGAAAGTGAAAGCACCATTCATACTTCCACAGTTCCACTTGAAAATAGTCTATAAAGAGAAAACAAATGCCAAGATAAGATTCTTAGAACAGTTCTGTCAAATTCTTAATGACTTGATCTCCCCAACCTAACCTACTTTTATGCATTCTCAAGTCATCCAACTTCTTTTTAACCAAAATTAGTAGACAGCTTCAATAAAAATAATTGCAAACCCAACAGTTTGGACGTATTCCTTTATCACGTACAAACAAAACCCGAGCAAGATTGAAAAGGATATCAATGTAGTAGTTGAAAAGTAAGTGACCACCACCTCATCCCCACTTCCTCCACTTGTGAAAGATGTGTCAATGCCTATGTCCCTGCCTTCAACGTAGAATTTTAAAGTGGTTCATCTGTAGCTTTTGTAATACTCATATCAAACTAGTTGACTTATCATCAGAAATGTTGTTAATTGTGGCTCGTCTAATACATTAGAGGAATCGCCATTATGACAATTTCTTGTAATTATAATTTTATATAGCTTATGGTTCAAAGTCGTATTGAGTGTAAACCATATAACTTTTTAAGTGCATGCGCATTTATATGCAACTAGTTCGTTTGCCATAAGTGGAAATCTGAAATGATGCATGCATAGCAGCCCATTGATTTCTTTGAGTGTGGTGAGCATTGAATTTTTTTTTGTCCAGAGGTCCGAAATTCGATGAGAGTTTCAGTGTACGGAGAATCGACAGTGAGATGCATGACATTCTGACGTCGTACAAGTGTACAATCAGAAAAGTTGAAACTTTGGATCTGCAAAGCTGAAGTCCCTTGATCTTAAACTCTTTAACAATCAATTATAATAGAGTACAGTAAAATCTTGTCATTCCAACTCACCTGAATGCAGCCCTACTAACTAGGGCATATCCAACTATTCACTTTCAGCTTTGTGTTTTTCTTAAATATATAACTGCTAACAGCAACATTCATTGTATAACACTATAACAGAAGCAACTCCCTTGGGCCTTGGGGGACATACCCCTACAACCTTCCCTGACCATCCCCAAATCTCTATGGTAACTGGAATTCCACCCTAACGGTATCGGTCAACCACTACACAATGCTACTTACAGACTTACAGTCCTGACCGAGTCCGTTTCAGAAAGAAGTTCGTCCTTGATAAATGGAACGGTCTTCCACACTTTCAATAGCGGTGGATCGTTCTCTACACCTGTAGATAACAATTCACTGTTAATATATATGTCATTATATTCTTAGGCTCTAAGATTGCAACTGAATGAAGATAAATATCGCACCTTTAATTCTTTTGTTCTCTACACAAATGGCAGCATAATGAGAACTGGCCAGTTCAAGGAGAGTGAATCTCCAGTTTGTTGTGACGTTTTTGGGTTCGGCAAGAGTTTCCACAATTATTTCAGATTCCTGATATTGAAATACGTCACGACTAAAAAGAGAATTGGATAAGAGATCCAACAAAATTGCAATATAAATAACAGAACATATGCTGCCTCCCAATCCCATAGCTCTCCGACAATCTTTCATTGACATACTGATCTTCACAGAATAGCTTCATCCAACACAAACATTCATAGTTATCTAACTGTGGCTTATATTACTCATCATGGTGAAGTGTTTATCACTATATACAATCCTGAAAACTCGATTCCCAAGCATATCTTTCTCTATGCTTAGATTTATTGACGACAGTCAGCCACTACTCCTCAAGATCAGAAGCTGGCCCACATTACAAACTGCCTCTGGATGGGTGGTAAAATAAAAATCAACCATGACAAGCTATTCTGGGTAAATTTAGGGATATGTCAAAGTGGATTAGTAGATCTGGTTACTTTTGCAGAAAGCTCCTTCCTAAATGACAGCATGGTGGAGGCAAACTTCTATCAAGCTTTGCAGCCAAGATTTGAAGTTTTTATGCAATTATGCCTCCTTAATTAGTAAATATCTGTAATGGGTACCAGAACTTGCCCTGCAACCATTTGCAACAATGAAGCAAAAAACAGCACTGTAACTAAAAATTAGATTCCATACTAGTCCATGTTTGACCAAACTTGAGAAAGAATATCAAATAGTATCATTTTTTGCGATAACATTACCGTTCAGTAAACAAAGTAGAGCTCCCAAGAATGCCCCGAATAATAACCACAAAGTTGATGTAATGTTTAATACCATATCCGGAAATTAAGAACTACCAATCATATGGTCTGAACCGAATGACAATACAATGGCTATTACTGAAACTCTTCTCAACTGATGAAGAAACTAAGACATCCCCTACATACAGACACAGATATGCATGCCCATAAAACAACGCTATTCATGATGAAGCTCATGATATCACTACCCACAGTAATGGCCAAGAACAATCCAGTTCAGTGTTCAAAGGTGCTAAACCATGGATGGGAAAAACAAAAAGTTGGACACTAGAGAGGATTCAACCTAAGATTCAGACCTAACCACCAATAGATCGGATCAAGCACCTGACTGGAAAACAAATCTACAACACAGTTTTTAAACATTGCAGTAGGCACTCTTGGCCCTGGTCACATGTGGCAATACCAACTGAACTGCTTGTTAGTTGGCCCAAGTATCCAGGAGCAAAGAGTCCATAGACGATGAGCTATTCAGCTTTGTCATATACCTATATGTGTGTCTAGTGCTTGTGTTTTAATCATTGTCTGCTTCAAATATAAACTTTTATAGAGGACAATCCATATTATGTTTTCTTTGATTTGTGAAGTCAATGTCAGAAATAAGACGCCTGCGTCATATTCTTGGAAGACTAAGAGATCAACTCAGAAGATAGCAAGAACAACACGGGCGTGTGTGCAAACTTTCGGGAGATAAACTTGCTTTTTTCCTACTGAGAAAGGCATAGCAAATAACAAGCCCATGGAACTTAGTTTTTCAAAGTAGGGCCGGAGAGCAGGGGAAGCAATTAGTCTCAAATTAACCGAACAGCTTGTGTTTAGGAAGACAAAATACAAATGAGGAACGATATTCAAAAAATTTAACATAAATTTATCTATCAGTAAAGGATGTAAGTTAGTTTTCCAACACTAACAAGAAAATGATATTTTATCATGCTAAGGAGAAGCAGGAAAAGAACCAGTTCCTATATGTACCAAGGAGTCGAGGACACCATTTCCTAACTTGCATTGATGTATTGTGTGATTGTGTCACTCCAAATCTTACACGGCTATAAACAGGTTAAAATTTTAGACATTGACGTACACTAAGTTTGTGACAAACTGATCATATCAATAAAACCCGAATCTAAATCATACCGTGAGTGAACTCAAAAAATAAAAATAAAAAAATAATAATGCTTGAAAATTCCCTTCATCCGACAGGAATGAGCCCCATTGAGAAAGCATTAATATATGTGATTAGCAGAGATTTTAAAAGTAACTTAGAAATGCTTGAGTTATAGTCATGTATTCCACTATGAGGACAACGGAATGTAAAATCAAGAAGATATCACCTTCTTCAAAATCAGGTATCAAGCTACATCTACCATCCACAAGCCCAACATAGACCTAGACATTCTTTGATTGTGTACTAGCTCTAGTGACCATGCAAATCCAAAGCATAACAACCTTTTTTTCCGAATAAAAGGTTATCTTCATGTTGTAAGCGGGTGTTGTTCTAATGCAAGAAAAAAAAATAACATTTCCAATTTATGTAGAAAGATGGGCATAGGATCTCATACTGCATGATCAGAACTTTGGATGTTCAGCAGTCAAGTGCATGTTCAAAGAATGAACATAGAACATATATGGAATTATGGATGTACAGATACATTAACCATAATACCTATTTCAAATAGAAAGAAAAAAATATTTATCAGGAAAACAATAAAGGTAAATACATAATCAAATAGACATTATTCAGCAGATGGTTCAACAGACTGGCTAAAAGTGCTTGAGTTCTATTCAAGTTTTCCAACAAGAAAAGACAAAGGTACGTACAGGTGAATGACATCATACTGAACGAGAAACCAAACCAAGGCACCGGGTTTACATAAAACATCCATGAGAGCAGACCCATGTCGAAAACTTCATTTGGTTGCACATAACAGTTCGGATACTTGCATAGGAGACTGGGTGCTTCAGAATATATTGCAAGAACACTACTGAATACCCTTGGGAAACCTAAATTATACAACTAATACGGAAGGTTGAAAATATAGAAGACCATATACACTTTGCATGGAAGATATACAGATGAAGAAGCCATCCCCAACTACGATAAGCTCTTGCCTTCTTAAGCAAATATGTAATTCATTTAACTAATCCCAGCACATACATATCAAGTAAGTCCATGACAAACTCTAATTGAAAAGCCGAAGAGTGTCAGTCTGTCAGACAGTACGTCTTTATTTAACAAAAAAATTTATCGGGGGTGGAGACTATTGATGTACCTTGGAATTGGAATCTCCACGCTTTTGCAAGCTCGATCTACTAGTGCCTCTGAATCGGATAGTGAAAGTGTTGAAAGGTGCTGCTGAAAAACCCCTCCCCAGTGCTTTCACGTATGCTTCCTGGAAGTAAATGGCATCTCTAAGTTAAGTGAACCCACTACCCATCTAGAAAGATAAGAGTTAGAATTCTAAGAGCATTTGCAATGTAGGTGATAGAGGGGGGTTTGTGAAAACTATCACCTAGTTGGGTCAAACATTGCTGCAATTCGGTGATAAACTTCGGTGATAGTTTTATTCAAAACAAGGTGAAACCTTCCAACCCGAATTTTTCAAAGTTTGTTACCGGACGGGATGTTGGATTCCGTCTCATGTTTTTTTAAAAAAATGGGTTTTTTTGGGGGGATGTTAGATTCGGCATGGACTTTTTTGGTTTTTAAAAGGCGGGATGTTTCATGGAGGAGTGTTTTTTCAATTTTTACAAGGAGAGGGAATCCAACATCCCGTCCGAGATATTTTTATCACCTTTGTATTGCCGCGGCTTCACCTTGTTTTTCACGGGTTAGTGAAAAAAGGGTGATAAGTGAAGAGATGATAGGGGGGAAAATTATCACCTGCATTGCAAATGCTCTAAGAGGACATCTCCTGATGAGATTTAAGGACTGGGCCACATTGCTACTTTCGTTGTGTGCGGGTGGTTTATTGGGGCGTTGCCAACCCGAATTTTTAGAAAGTTTCTATTATTATTGTAAACTCTTATAAAGTTTCTATTATTATATACTAGTTAATGCTCGTGTCAGTCGGCACTCAAAACGCATTGCGTTTAAATAACTCTCCAAAAGACCATCTCCATGGTAGCAGTAGATCGATGCTATAACCATTTCTAGCAGTTTTATATTTCATAATCATTTCATGATTACACTAAAGTGAGGTTATGGCAATCCTATGCATTTCATTTCTCACAAACCAACTCATTACACATACCCCTTACATTTTGATAATTCAACACATAGAATGAGAAACAAATAAGGGGAGAGAGACTTGAATTAAAAGCATCTCCGTCCCTGTTAGAAATCGAATCTTAAAAACCCCAAATTTCTTAAAATATAGGATTCACCTTCGCGGAGAGTGTATTTCTAACACCTTCGTGGAGAAGGCTACACTAAAAGTGTATTTATGGCAATCCGATTTATTTTGAATATTTAGCTCATTTTGATAAGTCCGTTTAAGGACGAATTCTTTCCAGAGTTAGAAATCGAATCTTAAAACCCCCTTAAAATATAGGATTGACCTTCGTGAGTGTATTTCACCCGATATTTTGAAATTGACATCCTATCTTAAGTCGGGGCTACCTTCACCACATCCATTAGATTCCCACATCCATCCACCCATCCAACGCCTAGATCTTGTTCCCATTTAATAAAAGGAATTCCAAGGGTAACTTGGTCATTTTAGTTTCTTTTCTCAAAATTAAATCCAAAAACCACCGTTCCATTAGACTTAGATGCTTGTTTCGTGGTCACTCTCCAAAAGAATCGGAAGCAATCCAACCCAAAAAAATCAGTAAAGTTCATGATACAGTGAGTCAAACCCGCGACCCAGATGGAAACAAAAGCCGTTCCCATTAGTGCCCGATTCTAACAATTCAAATTAGCGTACAGTAGCCGTTAGATTTTCCTCAAACAGATTTATACCGTCCTTTGTGTGTTATTTTGTCTTTTAGTGAGAAAAAAAACCCAAATTAGATAGATATATACACTGAAGTGATACAAGGCCGTAACTAATAAGACTGTTTCCTCTTTCTTCTCTTTTCTCTCCAAAACTTCCTCTCCATTAACAACAATACAATTTCACTAGAACTTTTCCACATCCTGAAAGTTCTAACTTTCTTTATCTCAATTACCCAAAGTTTGAAGCATCGCATGTGTACTTATAGACAAAAATACTATAAACTCCTCTCTATTTGAACTCAACAGCAGACCTGTTGTTTGAAGAAATCAAAAACCATTTTGTAGAATGTGGCATTCCACTACAATACCGGTGTTGTTACCCAAACTTAATTGTAGCCTTGTAGGGGTAAACAATATATATTAACAACCACCTTACCGTCATGGAAGAGAAGTTTCAAGGAATTAATGTGGAGTTGTGGACATTATAAAATTAAAGTCCAGAGATGGACAAAGAAGAATGTTAATTCACTGATTAAGTAAGGAATGTTAATGGCTGTTATGATTACGTTGGTTTTTCCCTGTTATGATTAGGTTGGTTTTTCCTCTCTTTTAACTTGTAAGACCAGCATATATAACAAAATAATAACCACAACAAGTATCAAATCAGCTTTAAAATCCTTACCTTTAGTGTCCATAACTTAATAAACTCCTGTCTTTGAATCTCTGGGTTCGAAATTGTGTTCAAATAGTCAACTTCATCCAGTGTAAAGTAACGTTGCGCCAAAGATAAGAGGTTGTTCCTTGTCTTCCTCTGCTTCTCTTCCACATCAATTCCTATCTGTAATTTAAAATTTTGATAACTTTTGTTTCCAAATTGCAGTTGTTATCAACCAAATTTCAGCAGGCTAGCATATATAGCTAAAACGTGTTTTGTGAATGAAGGTATTACCGGCATGTCTACCGTCACTCCGCAAGCTATCAAAGATGATGTATGTGACAGGTTGAAATGCAAGGGCGGTGGTTCCCAATTTTTATCACATTGCCAGTCCACCTGCACATTTCAGAGTGTGCATATAAAAAGAAGAAATTTGATAAGCAACCAAGTAAAACCAAGGTAGTATGCTGACCTCTGGCTTCCCAAAATTGTTCTTTCCTGAACTTGAATAATGATGGGCTTACTACCGAGTTTGTATCTGATCCAACGCCAAACAAGATAGGTTATCAAACTTATGCGCACCTAGAATAAGCAAAGGAAAATATAATATGCAAATACATCTTGCAAGAGTAGTGCGCACGAGTGTACGCGCTAGAATGGCACTTCTTTGAAGCTTATCTCCTCGCAAACGAAGAACGTTTTCTTTTTCACAAGGAGATAACACATTTAAATATTGGTCAAGGAGTGATGCATCTTTCACTTGATCAGGTGTAATATACCACAAATGTGTTTCCCTGCCATCAAATTTTAATGATCAAGTAAATATTAAAGTTGTATAAGTAAGAATAAATAAGAATAACAAGAAACGCACCGTTTAGATGGAAGGGGTATGGTGGTCAAATAGGATGATGATGATGATGAAGGTGAAGAACAAAACGACTTGACTGTACAGAAACTTGTGTGCATCGAAAACCTTCCTTTGCAAAACATGTGGGAAGTGGTTGTTTGTTTTTTGGGTTTTCAGCATTAAGAGGCGTTGAACATCTTCCCAAATTTTGGAGAAATAGCTGAGAGAGAAATCGAGAGATAGATAGAAATACTCGAAACTCACGGGGTGGGTTGAGCTGTTGAACACGATGGAAATTCCAAAAGCTTTGATATAGTGAACCAAGGTCTATGTGAAACTCTTGCTACAGCAGCTATGCTCCATATATTCTCATATATATTTAAACAATAAAATAATAAACGATGCAAAACTAAAAAATAAGGGACAACACATATCTTTAGGTGAGGCGCTCTTACCACCAAACATAAAATAAATAGAAATTGATTTTAATTGTTCAACATTGAGAAGTGAAAAATGAAATAGACTATTTTTTTAATATTTAAATTTCTATGACATAAGTTCTTTTAAATTGTATCAAAATCTAATTCAATTGATACAAACACCATACGCCTGTATTTTAGTTTTAGATACAGAGAGTAAAGTGGCCAAAATAATTTGTATTCGGCATTCAGAGTTAGGTCATTCTGACATAAAACAAACACGTTTTTATGAGTTCAGCATTCATATCACATTTTGGGCCTTTGATCTTTTTTACCAAATTTCGATATACATTTTGAGATAGGGCTGGTCATTAGGCTCGATGTTCATGAGCAACTCGGTGCTCGGCTCGTTTTGGGCTCAGCTCGAGCTCGCTCATTTAAAAATATGAGTCAAATATGAGCACGTTTTAAACCTCGAGCTCGAAATCAAGTAGCTCGCAAGCTACTTGAAACTACTCGTATTTTACATAATTTTGTTAAAATATAGGATAATTGTTATAATAGTGTCATTAGTGTGTTGAATTATAATAGCTTATCACATATTAATTGTAACAATAGTGTGTTCATCTTATAATACTTGTTAGATAGAGATTCATTGTTATTTTAGTGAATTGTAATCACACTCACGTATATTGTGAGATTATTTCTACATGTTATTTTGATATTTAGTAAGTATTATATATCTATTTTTGCTCATTTCTCATTTGTATCTAGAATATGTTCGAATTCAAACTTATGCACAAAACAAATCAAATCAATATTGAAAACTTGTGATGGAGTTCAAACATATAGCTCTGAACCGTCAAGATCCATACTCGAGAGCTACTCAGATACTTGATGAGCCAACTCGAGCTCGACTCGAGAGACACACGTGCTCGACTCGACTCGCTCGATGACCATCCCTACTTTGAGACTGGTTAGTGTAACGTCATATGTTTACTTTAAGAGATGGTGATCCAGTAATTGTGGCACGCCGCACGCATATGTGTGCTTTTGGATTTTGACGGTGGAACAGGAGTTCGCGCATATTACCGAAAGACCTGAAATTTGTAAGGAATTTTCAGAATTTTTATTAGCTCACACTGCAAAATATCTCAGTGATCTACTTTCGCTTTTGACTTCAAGATTTCACCAACGAGAATATTCATGAAATTGCTATGGTAGAGCATATACAGCATGGAGTAAACTTTTCAGATGGAAATTATGCCAAACCTTGGCGTTACAACATCATATGACATCATTAATATAGTAATCTTTCAAATCGAAAAAGAATCAGCACAACGTGCAGCCCAAACAACATTCATCCTCCCTAATCTGGTGCTGAAGACCTGGTTGATGCACAGCGCAAACTCAAGAAAGGAACAGTTCAGTACTACAAGAAAGATTCAACATAAAAAATAAAAGTACTTGTGAATGTGGAAAATTTTCATTTGATTTGTTCTCAAACATTCTCAATGTCTTTAAATAACGGAACGTTATCGGTATACATTTGAAAATGTTTCAATTAGTACTCTGCCGAGGCTTCTAATTGGCCTACAAATACATAAATAACTGGGGTCAGGGCAATAATCTCAACCCAATATGGATATACGAGCATACAACATCCAGTTTGGTGCTTGAAAAGAACAATATGGCTATATGACGAAACAAGTACAGCCTGTCTCAGATGCTCGATGGGGAAAGCAAAGTAAACAAAACTTCAGAATCTGAAGTCAGGTTCAACATCCATCGCCCATGCAAACTTTGCTAGAAGAGACTTGTTGAATATCTGTCAAGAAAACAGGCTAAATTTAGTGGAACACAACTATAAAAGACCAATTCTTTCCCAAAATAAATAAAAATAAAATGAACTGTGCACCTTCTACACCATCACACCACATTTAACAACAGTAACAACCATGCAAATTGCAACATTGGACTGAGCTAAGCTTTTGGCTTCAAAAATTGCCCATTGCAAGATTTAAAAGCAAAAGTGTAAAGGACATGAACAGTAGCACATTTGGTTTAGTTGTTTTTGCTTCATTCAAATTATTTATTTGAAAGAATTGACTATGTTGATGATCCAAAGAAGTCATGTGCTTTTGCTCTCATCCTATTTATATTTATTAATATGAATAAATCCTGCTGATGATATGGAAGATGTCAAATGGTTGGCTAATTGTGTCAATTGGTCATGTAAATAAGATATTGGATAAGAGACAATGAAGATATATCACAGAACTTATTTTCAATCCACCACTTAGAGAATTTGTCTTCTCTTTTATTCTTCACATTTTCTTTAAAAGTCGAGGGTTACAGCTCAGCCTCACTAAAGCAATCACCTATTGCCTCCCCCCTCCCCCTCATTTATTTTCTACAAGATATAATTTACTACCGTTCAGTCAATGGAGTTTTATATGGTGAGAGATGCACATTGCAGCTAATTTACCTTCTCAATGGGAACTTCATGGCGCTTGCACCATGCGACTGATATCCTAGGATCCAGATAATTAATTTTTGAAGTGCCTAATGCAACCGTCTTCAGATCCTCCTTTGTCTGCCTATCTCGTTCCATCTTCTCTATCTTTGTATTCGTTTGAGCAATCTTTCTCTCTAACCTGCACCATATACATGGGAGAGACAGTGAGATGGGTACAGAAATTACATGTAAGTTGTCAAGTTGATTCAGAAAAGGGCACTGGTTGTATTACGCTTCAGGAGTCAAATTTTTCTTTGTCTTCCCATCAGCATCCTTCAATGGAGGTTTCCCTTTCCTTGCCCTCGCCAAATCCTTCTCTAGATCTTCCAAGAGAGCCTACTCAATAGCATGACAAACTTTTTAGCTCAAGCAAAAAACCATAAATGCAAATGTTTGGCAAGGAATCTTATAAATTAAAGGAAAATGGTTTCCATAGCATTTATATCTCAGCGGTAGACATAAAATAGAGTCTGGGCAATCTAACCACCTATCGATACACCATTTCTCAATGTATGGCCTTCTACACGCATAAATGAAAATGGAGGTTACCTTCAACTCATTCATCTTCTCAGTCAATTTATCCATTTGCGCACTGTGGGACTTTGAGACACTACGTTGATGGTTACATATAATAGCAACCTGTAAAATCATTAACCGGACCAAGAAAGAATAATTCAGCAAACACAAAAGGAACTTTCCAAAGAAAATAGATGATTTATACCTCCTTGTTGGCATGCTGATATACGACTATTTTCTGTGCAACGTCACCACCCCTGGTTTCCTTATTCAACTGCAAGTTTGAAACCAGAACAGGACTCAGAGATATGAGTGGTATCAACATTAGTAAATGGTTCAAGGCATGCTAGATGATTAGGAATACATGAGGCATGCTGGTGATCTGTAGTACACAAAGACTGAAGTTCGTCTTCAGGGGTATGCAAATGTACAGTATATTTTATGAGGTAACCCTGACTTGACCACTAAGTTTGTATTTGTTACGTAGTAACAGGACATAAACAGAATAAAGTGAGTGTAACAATGCCAAATATGAGCTCCAAGCTGGCTGTGGTTACTTGGAATCTAAGATGACGATGATGGTAATGAATTATGTTCTTGTTCTCAACTCCCCTCTTCCCCAACACGAACAACTAGACGATTACTTTAGGTTTTGGCAATAGCCTGGCTCATACTATGAAGAGTACCTATTTCACTAATGTACATCCAAGAATCTCTTATTCACTTTTTATATTAATTATTAGTTGATGGAGAATAAAACTAATTTCTTTAGTTTTTCACCAAGTAACATGGATACTTCATACTCTTAAAAAAATCTGTGACGGACACAGAGACATACGGAACCTCGTGTCAGACATGCGGATACGTGCATACAATTTTTAACTAGGATTTCTAGAATTGGTTGCCTGTCGTCATGCAAAATATATGATGATAGACCAAAAACTAACTGAAGAATGTTTCCTGTATTCGTACTGGAAAAAAAGGTTGGTATAATGAAAACTGACTTTTAAGTTTTAAGTGTTCTGTTTAGGAACACCTCCCCTGTGCATCTTACCATGTCATCCAATGTAATAGAAGCATTGAATGTACGGAACACCTTCGCTGTGAGACCAGGCATGAGCTCCTTCAGATGAGCATTCAGCTTACTGGTATCCAACTTGTCAAAAAGATCATCTCCCTCCTTTTTCCCTGCGTAAAATAATGAGGAAAACATAAGTGTGCCACACTTGGAGTTGGCAAACAGATGAGATGGAACAGCTAATACATACCTGATTTAAATTGCCCTATTGCTTTATACACAGGAACCTCGACATCAACAGTGTTGAAATATCTAACCGAATCCTTACCAAGGAAGTCAAACTGTATGACACAGAAGTGTTTACATTACTATACAGAATATTATATAGATGAGAGAGACTTTTAGAGCAACCACCCCACCCACCCAGAAAAAGGAAATAAACAGACAGAAGAAGTAGAAGAAGAAGAAGAGGAGGAGAACACAAGTACAACTCTACAACTAAACATGTACTGCACCTCTAATTTGTTTGGAGGGACTAGTTTAACATTTTCCACCTTCAATGTGCAACAACCAACTGTATCAGCCTCATCATCATCCTGCAAAAGACAACACATTACAACAAGTCTACCAGAATAACTTGTTCAGTGCATCATGCAAGTACTGAAAGACAGATACAGAGGTGGAGAATATAGAGACATGTACAACAGACATTGATAAGCAGGTATTAGAATCGTTATTTCATATAACCCAAGTACAAATTATTTTGGCACAAGTTAGGTAAGCTTTTTCACAGATACTCTGTTTTGACTACTCCAGCCCCTTAGTTTCCAAACTTCATATCCAGAGTTTCCATAAGTTAAGCAGTAACTTTATAAAGAAACCAATCAGAAAATAATCAATTATTCAAAAATAAGAAAATGCTCAGAAGAAATTAAGTATAACAAAATGAAATGGATCACAGAAGAAGCCAAAGCACATTCATTCACAAGTTACCTTTTCATTTCCTGCCCTGAGAGCTAACTTATCAATAAGATAAGTAGCAACTGCTACTTGCCGCTTCACAACATCTTTGTTTGTGAAATCCTTGGCGTAATTTACTCTTATATTTTCAATGTATTCCTGCACAGATATCGATTAATGTACAGTTATTACCGCATATGCACACAAACAGTACTCAAGAACAAACATAAAAAACAATACATGGAAATGAGTTGAGAATTTACTTTCAGCAGCCTAGCCTTCTCGTATTTTTCCTTGTCACTTTGGCCTTTTAATGAACTGCTAGCTGCCAAGAATACATACTTGAATTCTTTTGGATTGATAGGATCATTCCAAAATGCTAACCATGTAACAGTATTGTCATGCTTTACTTCTTTCCACCTGCAAGCCACCCCAAATAAATTAACCCTTGGAAGGATAACAGAATAAATCCTCATTCACACCTCAAAACACAAAATAAGTGCAATCTTAATGCAATTGGATTCAGGAACCTTTCACCAGGTATTGAGCACTCCGGAACTGGAGCACCTTTTCCTATATTGATGGTAATATCTCTTGGACGAATGCGCTTTTTCAGTTTTCCCATCTGAAAGCATAAAAACCAATAAGACTACATATAATAACCTCTATGATAAAAATAAACTCTACTAGTATACTGCGTGGCAGTGGGGAGTGAGCGGAGCTGTGGGGGGGAGAGAGAGTTGGGTGATGCGGGGGAGAGAGAGAGATGGGTGAAGGAGAAAGGGTATTGGGGGCAAAGAAAAAATGAGAGAGAAGTTGAGGACAAACAGACAGAAACCAGCCAACTTGGTTTTTGTCCGCATACCCCCCCTTCTGCCAAGATCGTTCGCTCCGCTCACTCGATTAACAGCCATTCTAAGCTTTTAATTGCATGCTTTTCTAAAAATCGATCATTTTATAAACAGCAAAGTATATAACCTTGGGATGCTCTCCACGGCCACGGAACAGTCCCGGTGGTTCAACTCTAAAGTTTCCAACCTGAGATTGAGAATGTCACATCCATTAAAAAAAATGTAAACCTTGAATAAATTAGCATGTAGCTAAAATTACATATGCATATAAAACAACGTTTTCAGCGGAAAAACTAAACACCACCCCCCACCCTTTTTTTTGGGGCAAAATGCAAGTACTCTAGGTGTATGTATGCTATTACAAACGAAAACCATAATCAGCCGCTCATGGCCATCCATAATGGGGACTATGTACTATGCAACAAAGCACATCCCCTAAACAGTACCAACTCTGGAGAATTGTGTATTCTTTTTATCATTCTACGTTCCCAATTTCTCCAAACCACGACTTCAATATCCACCGTCATCTTAATTCTTTCTAATCAGAGTTTATATATGACTCAAACTGAGACCTATTTTATTAGAAAGAATTAAGTGCAATTACCAGCGTAAGATTCATGTTACATTTAAATAAATATCTAAGAGCTTATATACGTCAAAGTCAAAGGTAACCTTCTCTTTGACACCATCAACAATAGCCCACATATACTTCTCTTCTTGCTTCATCTTTTCTTCTTTCATGAGCTTTTTCTCCTGCAAAATTCATGAATGTTAGTCAAATCAAAACAACATTGAACAATAAGCTAAGATCCATATATAACTGTTTCTTTATGTAACAGTAATCACACTAACATACTTCTGTACTCATTTGTTTTTTCTTCTCCTTCTCATTTTGATGCCATTCATAGATTGGGGTGAAATCACAAAGTTCAAATTTCTTTATAATATGATTCTTCCCTAGTACTGTTCTCCAATCAGTCATGAAATTCTCTAAAAATTTTGGCTTTGTAGCATAATCAGTATCTTTCATCACTGCAAACATTGTTGCAACCTGCACTTAGCAAAGGTGAACAACTCAGTACCAGAAACTGAGAGATAAAACAATTTGAATGCATTAATACGGCAATTTAGGCTGGAAAAAGGCCATGTACTGAGTATTTAAACAGAAAAGTTTTTTTCTCAATAAACAGACAGCATATATTATATTTTTCCTCACCTCCTCTTGTTCAGGAGTCAAATCAACAGGTTTCCCATTGTAAATCATCTTCACTCCATGAGGCTTGTATGGTGGGGGGAAAATAACACCGTTGTGCACCAAGGTAGTCCATTTCTGCCCTTCGCCAGAACCAGGCGGAGTTTTTGTAGACTTTAGGTACTTAGAATTTTTTATTACTTTCTTTGTCTTCTTGGTTATTTTCTTGGATGAGGAAGAAACAACTTTTGTTGGTGTTTGTTTCATAGGTTTTGATTTACTATCTGATGTAACAGACTTTGTCATTCTCTGAGCAATTGGAACATCGTCATCATCTTCCTCTTTCTTCGGCTCAGCTTTTACAGATGCATTCTTGACTTTATTGGAAACAGATACGGCTGAAGGTTTTGGCTTTTTAACAGAAGACTGAGCAGAAGTGTTAGCATCACCCAGAGGTCGCTTGTTCGAATTTTTAGGGGTCTGCGAAGATTCATTATCCCTCTTAACATTACCATTTTGCTGAATTTTAGAAGATAAAGGTTTATCTTCATCAGAATCATATGGCTTCTTAACAGATGCACCTGCACCGGACTTCAAATGGAACTTTGACGACAAAGGCATATCATCTTCCGAATCTTCAGACTTAACACTGACCTTTGGTTTTTCTGACATAGAAGAACTAGGACCAGATGAAGTAAGCCCCTTCAAGACACTCGGGGAATTACTCTTTGGTGGTGCTGCCGAACCAGCTGGAAGTCTAAAACTCAATGGCATTTTGTCATCAGAGTCTTCAGAATCAGAAGTGGGTTCAGCATGACGCTTATTGAGATACTTTTTCTCCAAATTATTGTTTCCCAAAGTTGTTCCTAAATGGATTGATTTATCAGCTACTAGAGTTGAATCATTTGAACTCGTAACATGTGTTTTGGCTGCTGTTGCCTTTGAAGACGACCCCTCTTTCCCCTGCTGTATAGTGGACTTCTGGCCGTTAGGAGAAAGCGCATCAGAGACTTGCTTCCTTGATGGGGCATCACTCTTCACAGATGACTTTCTATTTACTTCTGCACTCAATTGATTTTGCTTAGTAGTAGTTTTGCTTCTCTTGAAAACTACAGGCGCATCATCATCGTCATCGTCGTCCATAAATTTGTGCTTGACGCAAGCATCAACAGCCATTATCACAATGTAAAATATAGTCGCATGTAATCACTGCACATCATAAAAAACAATAAGAAGTTAAATACAAGATTTTATTCAAAGCATTTTTCAGTAGTTATCATTTCAAAGTTATCTGACTGGGCATTTCATGCAAAACAGTAGTGACTTAACAAATACACAAAACAATCAATTATCATTGAAACCTTAAACAAAATCAACCACCCTCAGATAACTAGAGCTCAAAAGCCATGCACAAACATAATAATATATAATTATATAATCCCATAATATTGTCGGTGATTTGCATGCATTATCACTGTTCGACAACTAAGCTCCTCAGAATATATATATATATATAAACTAAACTATTAGGCAGCAAATATTAAAAATGCCTAAAATTTCATAAAAATCTAACAAACCCACAAAAAGTAACGTAAACAAAATATACCAAAAATCATGACAAATATTGATTTTTGACCAAAACAGAAAATGGGGCAAAAGAGATCATGGCTTCTGTCCATTTAAGCAACAATTTCTCGTTTCACAAAACATAATGAAAATGAATAAACAAATATTGACAAAATAAGAACCAATGTAGACCAAAGTTTGAATCTTTACTACAAATAAATTAGGGTTTTCAGTTCCGACTCAAAAAACCATCAAAATCAAAAAATAATAAAATACACAATTCAATTAAAATCAACAGTAATCAAACCCCTAAACTTTTAACAACAATTGCATTCATTAAAATATAGAAATCAAATAATTTTAACATATATTAAAGGGGGTAAAAAATTTTGGTAATAAATAACTCACCTTTGGAAATGGGGATTAAGCTGTGACACGTAGGAGAGAGAAAAATGGGTTTTGTTGTGAAGGTTTGAGAGAGAAAGGTTGAGAAGTGTTCAGCCGTGTGGAAGAGGAGAAGAGTTTAAGGAAGGTGGTAAAAGAATGAATATTTGTAATAAGTAATTGAAATTATTATTTTTTACCTTTTTTTTTATTTATTTTGTTTGGTTGTTTGTTTTTGGTTAAGGAAAACACAAACTTTGATGGGAGATGGGAAAAAAGTGGATAGAGGTCCGTTATTTTTTTAAGTGTTTGGGACATTAAGAAAATCTGATGTCTGTATATTGGATTTGAGTATCTCTAGGTGTTGAACTGTGAGATTTTAGATTGTCAATGTTCCTACACAATCGATACTTTGGCAATAAATACGGAGATTTCTTGATAGTTAAGTTGAACAAATCCATTCGACCAAGTTTTCATAATATAGAGTAGCAAACATAATCACGTGTTTTTAATTTTTTTATCAATGAAATTATATAATCAAACTTACACTTCATATTAGCCTTTCAAACTAGCATATGGTCCAAAGACCATGAGAGAAGAAGCTGGAACTCATTTCTGATAGAGTCCGGTTCCTCGATAACCGGCTACAGAGATTGATTTCTGTATCACACACACATACATCTCGTATCTAGGTATCTAGACACACACATCTCGGATTCGGATCAACGGCGAGATAACACGGTTACAGAGATGATCTCTATACCCAGTTGTAGAGATCTCGAGTCCTTCCTGATATATGCCACACATTTCCACCATAACAAAAGGGAAACATTGTAATTTTTTCTCCATATGCAAAGTATAGAACCTAGTATTTAGTCACTCCATGACGTCTCGGATCACCCTTATTACGCATGTTCAGACGCTCATAACTCGTAACTGAACGGGTTGGCACCCAGTGTCTTAGCCCGATCCAACCTATACTAGATAACTGCTAAGCAGTGGGGGCGTGAACGGAGGGTGGGGAAGAGAGAGGGAGAGATGGGTTTGTGGGTGGGGAGCGAGAGAGAGTTAGGGTTTGGTTGAGAGAGAGAGAGAGAGAGAGAGAGGACATACAAACATAAACCAACCAACCAACTTAGTTTTTGTCCACATAACTCCCTTTATGTCCAGATCGTTCGCCCCACTCACTTGATTAGCAACATAATGTTGGAATGTTAGTTGGGGTTGTTGCATGGATGCAACTCCTAAAATTGCTGCTTTCTTTTGTCACGCTTCTAAGGCTAAGTCCAATAGTGCGGCAAAACATCATATATGACGGAAATTATAACCCAATGGGTATGTCAAAACGCTAACCTACCAACGCTATCGGTATAAGTTTATCTATCTATATTGCCAGTTTTAATGATATAATGTATGGTTTGCACGAAACGGCGGGTATAAAATTTGTTTGACTAAATTTATTTTAAAAATCTTTAGCTCTGATAAATTACGTTTATATTTTTATTATTTTATTTGTATACTTAAGAAAAAAGGGCAAAATGGAAAATAAGGAAAAAAAAATTTTTTTTTCGATATGCCATTGTCAAAGGCGGCTATGGAGGTGTGTTTTATTTTTTTTATTTTTTTTAAAACCATTGGGTCTTAAAACGCTATCTCACTAATGTTAGTGATTACACCCCAAACCATTGGACTTAGCCTAAAGGACAGTTGGTTACAGTTATATACAGTTGGTTATTCGTCTTTGGAAAGTTGGTATCAGTCTATCAGAAAGCCCAAAAGCTAACCCAGGCCCAACCCGTTACACGCACTAAATCCACATCCAATATTTTCTTGTTGACTGTGTCTTTTGGGGGCATGTACAAAAAAAATGGTTGTACAAAATGGAATAAAGCTCGCAGTCAATCTAATCTCAACTCACTTCGGTGATCTCGTCACAGTAATAATGCATACATATATATATATATAAATATACTCATCTTACTTGATTTCATTCATTAACATCAACTCATTTACTTTTATAGAAAGTCTGTGAGTGTCTGTTGCGAAAAGGGACGTTAACGCTACAAGAAACAATTGGTTACACAGAACTATCTTCACAACAAGTAAAGAATTGTCTTCTCGTTTTAATCCAGCATAACTGTGTCCACGCATTCACTTATAATAACCAAGGTATATTTTTAATATATTGCAATTAAAATCACTTGATTATTAATTCATTAAGTTAAGCCTTTGTTATTTTAGATGGCCAAGAAGGAAATGTACCAAAGGGTACTACTCAGTATACAGCTGTTTTCGAGAATATTATTCATCGAATGAGATTTCCTAAGTTCTTAGCTATTGTATCAGAAGAACTTGATAAAGAGGTGAGTTATATTTTTCTTTTCGTTACGATTAAAGTGGTTGGGTGTAGTTTGATTCATGTGTTTTGGCAGTGTGAGGAACTTTTTCAAGGTTTACTTCAACATGGTAGGCTTACTGTGGAACAGATTATATTACGCGCCATTTCAAAACGAAATGAAGGTTTGAATATTACCTTACTGTGATTAATGTTACATTAGGCATTGCATTTGTTATTAGTACTGAGGGATTAGGGTATTTATTCAGGGGGTTGTGCTGTTCAAGATGCTATACGAGCTACCTTTGAAAAACTCGTTAATGCACACTATGTGGAACGTTGTTATGAGACCGTTGGAATATCACAAGCTGACGATAAAAATTCTTCGACTGGAAAACGTGGTGCTAAGTTGGCGAAAGTGAGTACCGTGTTTTTTCTTTTTCTTTCTGTCTATTGTTAAGGTTTCTTAATTAATGAGTGATGATTTTGGTTTTTTTCTGATAGTATCATTAGAAAGCTCCAGTGGTTTTTGAGTAGATAAGTAGAGGATTGTCATCTTTGTATGGAAACAAGGTTAATATTTTTGAGGTAGCGTGAGGAGTTCTGTCATGGCCTTGGATGATAGGTCTCAAAGTTAGTTTCTCAGATTTCTCGTCAACGGTACTAGGAACCTTTTTGGGATTGCATGAAATATTAACAAACATGAAATACAGAGCCAATAGTTTCAAAATATGAGCCCCCAAACAAAAAGGTGAACATCCACATGTTGGACTCCTCTTTTTGTATGATTACTTCCAAACTGAAAACATAAAAGACGATAGAATCCCCTCTTGGGCTCTCGGCCATAGCAGAGAGCCAGAGTCTACAACCATACGTGATTTGAATGTCTTTGATGATTAAAAAAGCCTCTCTCAATCTTAGCAAGGAAGAAAACCTTCGTTAGGGAGAACAAAGTACAAAAAATTTGGGAGGAACTAGCATTTGCCTGGAAAAAAGTGAGAGCTCATGCTGCAGCACATTTAATTAATAAGATTCTGATTTATAAGTGATGATTGATAATTTACTGGTGGATATTCCTTCGAACAACCAAATCCATTTGATTTTACCATTTAATTTTTTTTCTCAAATTTTATTATTCTGGTCCAAACAGTTTACTGACATTTGTTTTCTCTCTTTCTTTTACTATCTATAGTTTGTTGAAATAGAGACTGCCGAACAACGGGCTATGAGTGCTGGCGTTCCTTCAGATAGATTTTTATTTGTACCAAATACCGGTATTGATGCTACTTCTGAAGCTAATGCCTCAGGGAAATCTTTTGATGTAACTGTTGGAGAAAAGGTTTGTTCAGTTATTTATTTGTTGGACATAAAAGAATTAGTACTATTCTGATTCCTAACCATCTTCATTTATTTTACAGCGCAAGGTTGAAGCTCTGGAGATGGATGAGAGAAAAAAGGCTATGCTATGCGAGAAAGAAGTTCTTTGGCGTGCCAATTTTGAGAAGTTTGTTTTTCATCTTAGGCAGAAGGTCTGTTTTCATGTGAATGTCTTGAAAAGGTGGAGAAGAGGTTTGCATGTACGAGTGCATGACCTCCTTTAAGCTATTATATTTGAATATTTTTATTGAAAGAAAGGAACATAACTTGGGAGAAACCTATCTGTACTGCCTTTAAAGAATATGGCTTTATGCTACTGAAAAATATGCAGCTTGTAGGTCTCATTTGGCATTTTTGGTTTACTAATTCTAAGTAGTTGCTCAACATGACTTTTCACCTCATTCTACTTGAAAGTATTTGATATGCATAAAAAAATGTATTTGTGGTTTAGGCTTGTGTTGCAACTGTGAGATCACAACTAGATGATGGAGCTGCAGTTACACTGAATGCTATGATGGATTCAATAAAAACGGGAGGGGAAAAAGGTAAAGTAGAGAATTCAGGTCATATCTTGTTTATTGTGCGAAGCTAGTGATAACTTCATTGTTAGTGAGGGCGACCACCAAATACTCCTTTGTCACCACCAATAATAGGATCTAGCAGAATATTTTCATCCTTGTCCCAAATCCATCGTCTTCTGTCCTCCTCCCCAAAGTTTACACCCGCTAGCTAAATGTCGGCCAAAATATAGACTAATAGCTATCCACCTCCCCTCTCTCTAAACAATCCTCTATATGTATGCTTTTATGGGATGCCAGTGTGTAAGGCATAACTACATTTCTCATTTTAATCTAGTAGACTAGTACCATCTCAACCCCTTTTCTCGAGACCAAATTTTCAGCAAAGCTGTGGGTGCTGCTCCCCCCTCCCCTTTTGTTATCAGCTTTCCTCTGATTGAATTGTTCATGATTAGTAATTTTTCCTATCTGAGAAGGTTCTTCTTACCCTCTCCCTTTTGATTATTCTTTGTTCCCAGCCCTTATCCGAGAGGCTATGCTTCATTCATTTGGTACTAAAACTTGTTGTATGTAAATATTAGTTCTCATTCTGCAGTTTTTAGCTGATTTACATGTATACTGTGATATTGTACATTTCAGTTCCATTGTCATCTATTTATGAAAATGTGATAAAAAATGGAGAAGGCCGTAATATGACTGAAGCACATGTCAGAGCGGCCCTTGATCAAATTGGTTGTCACTGTAGCAGAATAGGGACAGAAGAGTCATATAGTTTGGGTACTCAGTCCTTTCTCTACCCTTTGAAATAAATAATCAATTTATTTCAAATTATATTTTGCACTTCACTGATATTTTATATCTTTACTTTGTGTGTAGATCTAAAGAACATCGTAGAAATTGCTCAGAATGATGAGGTACTTGATTTTACTTTGATTTATTGTTCCTGTGTCTTGACTTGGAATACATGATACTTTAATAATGAAGTTATCAGGTGGAATCACTGGTGTCAAAAAGATATGGAAGAGCTGCGTATAGTTTGTTCAGATTACTATCAAAGACTGGTAAACTAATGGGAACTGATAAGGTATTCCATTTTCTCTCTGCAATGTCCGTCTCTCCTTCACTCTTGTCCCATGCACCATGAGCTGGATGCCTGGATGTGGCGTTATACCTCACTAGTGTGTGACCCCTCCCCCTTCTTCTTTCTTTTTAGTTGTTATCTCCATCGTACAATAATTTTATAAAGAAGAAACATTTTTTTTTATTGTGTTGCATTTGGGAGAATGCAGTATTATGTGTCTGCCTTTTCAGATTGCAGATACACTAATTATGGAAAATATGGAAGCACTGAAGATACTGTATAGTCTTTGGAAGGATGACTATGTGCATATGGAGGTAACTCTCTTCTTTGCTTTGCTGCTATGTTTTTTGCAGTGTTGTAGGCCTCTCTATATCAGAGTTCCGTCTTTATAGGGGTTAACTAGAAATCTGTACTTCTCCAACCGCATAAAAGGCAATGGATAGGAATGTTGGATCATCATGTATTCATATTCTGATATGATTTTAGGTTTGTTTAGATTCAGATCATCATGTAGCAGTATGTACAGCTCATACTGACCACACAGATCCGACTCTTTAGCATTGTAAATATCCAATCTGGGCCATGTTTGCAATCTCTGTAATTATGAGTATATTTGTTAGGAAATGAATTTCAAATCCAGTCAGATCATGAATTTATGAGTTCAACCATATTTGTAATTTGGATTGAATCCTCAGACCATATTAGAATCATTCATTAGTTTGGATCTATGTTAATGATCCAAACAAGCCCTGTGCCAAAATATGATTGATAATCAGAGAAACACCAATATAGGATGGAAAATTGTTCCTTTGCGCAACCCCCCCTCAAAAAAAATAAAATAAAATAAAAAAATAATAATAAAAAATATATATATATATATATATATATATATATATATATATATATATATATATATATATATATATATATATATATATATATGGGCTACATACTTTTCTAACATACTATCTTGACATACCCAGGCACCCAAACCATTAGATCTTCCAAAATCTAACGTCCGGTGTCTAACAAACCAAACAAATGATTGAAAAAAGGGGAGGGCAAAAAAGACATTTTCCTTTTTCTCACAAAAGAAAAAAAACCCCTTTCATTTCACGTTGCTTTTAAGATGATTTTTTTCCTCGAAATAAAAACCCATCTACGTTGCTTTGTGTTTTCGTTCGAGAGAAAACTCCTCAGACAATTAATTTGCTTGATGCATCCAAATTAATTTACTCCCCAGACAAAGAAATCGGTGTCTGGGTTATTGTAGTTTGTCTTCTTCATGATGGCAAGCATACTGAAGTATAGTTGATTTAAGCATGCAACCGAATCTTGTAGTTGATCATTGGTGCGATGAACAAGCAAAACCAAACTTTAACGGTACTTTTTAGTTGTTGTCTACTAAACTCAAAACGGGTCTCTAAACTCGAACAACCAACTCCTGGTAGCATAACCTATAATATTTCAAAAGGTGCTACTGACATGACCTTGTACCATTGGTAGTTATGTGAAAGAAGAATCAAAATGGTGCGTCTTATTAATGATATTTTGTCCTAAGTAATTTAATCAACTTCCACTTGCATAACCATTCAAATTCAATTATAAAGAAACCAACCAGAAGCAATGACGAAACTATGGAGCTATGGAGGGAATATTTCATCAAACTTTTGTAACAATTTTCTTCATTTTTTAAAATGGGTAACTGGTTCAAGCATAATCATAATGATAAATCCCCAAATGCATCAAGAATGACTACAAATGGTAAAAGTTTTTAAATAAGAAATTAACTTTTTTAAAATTAATCATAATGTAAATCCCTAAAAACAAGAATTTTACAAAATAAATAAGAAATTAAAAAATTGATGTTAACTAAAAACACCTTTTACAAAATCACAGTTAAAAAATTTGAAAATCCGGCCGTCCTTCAATGTGATTCACCACAAAACAGAAGCAAAAAGACGATTTTTTATTTCAACAATCCTAGATTCTAGTTTTTTTCTTCGGCAAAGGAACCTCAATTCTTATCTTCATCTCCTCCATGTAAAACTTTTGAGGAAGGAATGGATACACGTTCATCTTCGATATGGATAATGGATTCATCTTACAATGATTGCTTGAAACAAAACTAGTAGAAATCGAAAACACTTTTTTTATCATAGTGACGACCAGAGAAGTTTTTTAGCATGAGAACAGCGTGAATGAAGAGAAGAAAGGGTTTTTCTTTTGTGAGCAAAAACGAAAATGTCATTTTTGCCCTCCCATTTTTCAAGCATTTGTTTGGTTTGTTAGACGCATATCCGGACGTTAGATTTTGGAAGATCTGACGATTGGCTGGGTATGTCAAGATAGTATGTTAGAATAGTATTCGAACGTAGTTATATAGACATTTTTTTTTTTAAAAGTGGACAACAATTTCTATCTAAGTTATAGGATGGAGATGTTATTTATGGTTAGTAGATCATATACACAAAAGATTAGATTTTAAATTATTTTGTAGGTGAAGTTGTGGGTTGTTTTAGATTTGGTCTTTATGCTGACCTTAAATAATGACCAAATCTAAAATAACCCACAACATCACTTATAAAATGATTTAAAACTTAATCTTTTGTGCATATGATCTACTAACCATAAATAACATCTTTACAAAAATTCAACTTGTTTAATATCCTCTAACTTAGATAAAAATTGTTGTCCACTTTTGAAAAAATATCTAACGGTCCATAAATGTTTAGTTTTTGCAATCATCTTTTGCCAATGTTAAAAATTGTCAAACAAGTTGAATTTTTGTAGAGATATTATTTGTGGTTAGTAGATCATATCCACAAAATATTAGATTTTAAATCATTTTGTAGGTGAAGTTGTGGATTGTTTTAGATTTGGTCCTTATTTAAGGTCTTTTTAAGAGCCGGGCTGATATATATATGATAAAAGAAACTAGCAGGCAAAATAAATTCATGTTGAATTATTAATGAACCATGTCAATTTAAAATAATAGTCAACTAGTGAAAATTTATGAGGTCATTGAACGGTGCTCAACACGGTGTCTTTTTTACTTTCCCATGGAGGAAAGGATTTGAGGTTGGATATGGTTACATAAGGCTGTTGAACCCAACAATGTGATTTTACCTCCTTTGTGGAAGCGCCTAATTCTTTTTTCATAATCTCTATAACAGTAAAAGACTAAAAGGTAAGCAAAAGGCGACTTGTTCTCAATCAACATGTTGTCCCAAATTCGTGTCTGTTAAAAGGAGAGACGTTTATCATATTCTATGATAGGGAGTAGACCGGGATGGTAACAGCCTTCAGGCTTACCTGTTAAGGCTATCCACTTTAGTGGATTTAATGTTGAAGATTTGTCTGTGAAGTTACTCAGTTAGCTTGTCAAGCAGGGGATTTGGTTTTTTTAGTTAGAAGCTTTACAGTTTAGTCTGTTTTCCTGATCAAACCACTAGAAGGCTTTTTGAAACGGAAGTTTTCCTATAATCTGAAGGAAATGGAAAGAGGTGTTAGACAAGATGAACCATATTAGGTCACTGATAGTAGGTTGTTGAATTGCAGATTTGTAAGAAAGCTAAACTTTTGAAGTTAGAGGACATTCAAGCATGGACCAAAATATCGCCGATATATCCGATATATCGTCGCCGATATATATCGGTATTTTGGTACACCAACATCGATATTTTCGATATATATCCACCGAATATAGAACCTTTTTTTTCCTGATATATATCGGAATTTCCGATATAAAATTTTATATCGCCAAAATAATCGATATATCCGATATATATTGTTTGACTTTTTAACCATTTTTTAATATAAATCTGATATTTCCAATATATTTCCGATATATTTGATATTTATGATATTTTAAATAGTTTGGACTGGTCACAAAAAAAATGGATATATCCGATATATATCGGTTTTTGGGTACACCGATATATTAACCGATATCGATATTTTGGTCCTTGCATTCAAGATATTAAAGTTTGGATACAAATATCTTTAAGAAAAAAGTGGATGGTTCAAATATTCTAGTTGGTGAAATAGGGACACAATGTGTGTACAATATGAAGCAGTGGATATCCGGGGAAAAGGATTATGAAGCGTCACACTGCTTCAATATCCGTTTGCCAATAAACCAGGGTTATATACAAATTTGAGATGGAACTGTTTTCTACAGGTACATTATTTTTGGAAAGAAGGGAATCACTTGTATTACTATTCATATGTAATAAAAATCTAGGCATATCCCCATCACACACTATTATATTCAATGATCTGATGTAGTTACTGCCTTACTTTATCTTGTCTTATAAGGATATTTTTGGGAATAGTGTACAAGGGATGTCCACTCGGGAGAAGTCCTCCTAGAACTCTAACAGTTGACATGGTAATCCTATTTTTCACATAATATATATATAATAATTTATTTGATTGCATATGTACTCTCCTGCTGCAAAGTACAACTGGTGGAACTGAGCTTTTTAAGTCTATATGTAATGTTTCTGTGTTTCTTGCAGAAACTGGTTTCACATGGATCCGCACAATCTCAATACTTATTGTGGAGAGTTAATAAATGCACCGTGAGGGAACATGTTTTTGATGAAACTTGCCATGCTGCTTTAAACTTGAGACTAAAACTGGCTTATGAGCTTGAACAGGAACGTGAGGTTAGTAACCTGTGGAGAATTTCTGTATGTTCATCTTTTTGGTTATAAGGTTAACAAAGAAAAAGTGTTTTTACTGTTTTTGACTTTTGATCTCCAACACGAGTAAAGTTAAGAGAAACTGGCCCTTGGACATTGGCTAAAAAGTTCCTTCAAACGGGCCCTGTTGGGCCAAAGAAATAGCCTTCTCTGATACCATATTAAACATTATGAGCATCCAACTTAAAACCAACTAGTGGAGAGTGGAGTGTCTCCGGGATACATTGATTAGTTACGCTTTAGACTCCCAATGTGGGATTAATAATCTCAGCAATACGGATTTGATATTGAGTTGACTGTATTATATGTTGCACACCTAATGATACACCCAGTATTAACGGATATGGGGTAATTCCTAGTTCCTGGACCAGGTTCTTGTCTCAAATTGTACTACAAATACGTTCATGTTCCCATGGGTTACAAAGTATATGCAAACCTACATAAAACTGAACAATCTGATATAGTTATCCTATTGAAGTTTGTAAGCATGCGGTGAAAATGAAATGTCCTTGTTGTATAGTGTGAGACACCCTTAAATACAGATTTGAAATAGCCAATGTTCGGGTGAGTTCATCTTATTGACGACTTTGTGCTATCAACTTCGGATCTTGTAGTTCCTCTTGTGGTCCTGATTTCTTCCTATTCTTGCAAGTTGTTTCTTAGAGATAATTTTCACATTTTAGAGTTAATATAGTTCTCTGTCTCTCATGCTCTCTCAGATTATACAACTTCCTAAGGATAAAAGGATTGGCGCTCAAGGGAAAAGGTTTGAGCACAGTAGACAAGTCAACATTCTTTTGGAATCGTCCCTAATGAAGCTCGATGAAGCTCTTATGCTCTTCTATGATTTCTGTAACACATGACAGTTTTTCTACCAATTTTGTTTGAGTTCAGATAGCAAAAGGGTTGAAAAGTATGGTCCTAACTTGATTAATTAAGGCATTTTTTATCTTCGATATACCTAACAAAGTAGTTGGTCTATCTGGTTCTATAGGATTGAGTTTTGGTACGCCAGAAAATTAAGCCATCTATTTTTAGAAAGATCAATCAAATGACTAATCGCCTTCAAGTCCCATTATCTCTTTTAAAAACTCTCCCATAACGGCGGAGTCGTATCTTAGATATTCATCAGTATTCAGATTTAGACATCTAGGTCTAGTTCTAGGTTGCTTCCAGCTGCAGCACTTCAGTTTTCCATAACCTATTGTAGAAGTAGAACTCCCAGTCATTTTTCTTCAGAGTCTTTCAGATGCTTCTAGTGCCTAAACCTATTATATCTTTTATTTGTTGGTAACATTATATGTTGAAACTGTTTAGGGACTTGTAATAGTATATGCCCCGACAAGCTGGGAATTTCATCAGCTGACATCCAATCTAACCTACTTTCAGGTACCCACAAGTTGCACAATTGTCTCTACAGAAGGTCCTATGGAGATGATTCCTTCACAAAACAAAATATTCCATTGATCTGAAAAGTAAGATCGATAAGGATAGGAAGTGGTTTCAAAGTAAGTGAGAACCACCTCATTCCCACTTCCCCTACACGAGAAAATATGTCAGTGCCTCTGATCTTCGTAAAAAAAAATCATTTCAGTGATTTACTTTGTAAGACCACTCAATGATTTCAACTTATGAAGCAGTTGTTGACTTGTCAATACGATTTCTGCTATTTGTAGTTCGTGGTCTTGGAATTTCTAGTTACCACAAGTAAAATTATGGTGATGACTACCGATAATCACTACATCCCTAGAAGTTGTTGATTATTCGGCAGAGATTCCGTAGTTTCTTTTTTCTAGTTGTGTATTTTAACTCAGTTACAGGTCTTCACTTGTTCCAAAGGAAATTGTTGCATAGCAAACGCTCTCTGTGATGTGGATTTTAAAGATTATTCTACCAATATAAAGGTTTTAGGTGCTTCGGAGAGTGTTTACTTCTAAATTCTAATTGCTTGAAAGGAAAGTATTATCATCAAAATTTGATAGTAGACAGATTAGCAGACACGTACATGGCTTAATTCCTGGAATACATATTGGTTTCCATTGAGTTGTTTGTCCATGTTAGGTCTCACCGTCTCAGGTCTGGAACCAATTAGAAGAGAATATCCTAGTCTTATATATATACCCGCCCATATGAAAGTTTGCACTAATTACAAAAGGATTTGTAGAAACAAAACTTAAAACCATGCAATCCTTTTCATTTGATCGTCTAGACTTTAATATGTCTGTTCAAAGATCATTGATAAAATCCACTGCATAACACAATTCCTCTCGTACCTCTTAAACTACCATCTATGGTTAGCTTTTCCTTCCACACCCTCATAACATTAGCAACAGATCCAGGTTATTTATATATGAATTCTACTACCTAATTAAGCAGCAGCAACTGAATCCTTGATTCAGTTTCCTGATGGTGACTTCGGAGTGTGTTTGCCATTAGCTCCTGATCCTGGATAATCGTTGGTGTTCTGCAAAATCATCCTTCCATTGATTAGTTCTTCCTCCCAGGTATCTTCTGTTATTCCCTGAAGCATTTATACAACATGTTTAGCGCAACTGGTTTAATTTAATTAGATATGTTATTATGTTTTACTTAATAAAAATTTGACAAAGTTATGGTTAACATTGTTATAGAGAAAATCATATCCATGACAACTAAGGCTCTTATATTGGAAAAAAAAATCAATGTGTTGTTTGTGACCTTGGGTTTGTGGAACGAAATAATGAGTTTGTTTAAAACCTTATTTTCTCCTTGTTTGATATTCGACATGAAATATAAAACATCTTGAGCATTGAGTTTGTAGAGCATACCTGGCTATTTGGTGAAGTTAGAACCTCGTGAATTTGAGATTCTTGCAATAGTGTTCTAGTTCCTGCGTGCAACCATATGTAAACATAGAATTAGAATAATTATATGCAATGAGGGGGGAAAACAACATCAGTGATATTGGAACAGCATAAGGCATAAATGCTGATTGATAATTACTTGATATTGGGACAGCACTCATGGATATGATCTGAGAACAAAACAACAGGATCAATAGTAGATGAAGGGAAGTAGCTGCCATTTCTCTATTAGAACCAATGTCAATAGATGAATGTTAATTGTGTGGTCAGCTAATAGCTGCTTCTTTAATACATATATAGAAGGCTGCTTTCTGGATGTTTCTGATGTTGGTTAGAAAATCATCTATCACTTCACCAAAGTCAAAAGTTGGAACACCACTCTTTGTGCAATCGGAAGTTTACCTAACTTTTAGATCCTCTTTTTTATATAATGTAACCCACTAATAGGATATATGATGATAGAAGCCAGTATGGATGTGGAAGGACGGTATACGCACATCTTTGCTATTTTGATGGAACTATTCAATGTAATTGAGGACCAAGGTTAAGCTGAGTGGGGAACATAATGAGGGATATATAGTTTAAGTCAAAACAAGATTGTAAAGATCCACCATTGAAGTGGAGGGTGACGTTTGAATTAACTTTCCATAGACTGCTTGCTTTATTTAAGTCAAGGTCCTAACTAGTGCTATATATCATCTATCCAAAAGAAACTGAAAGAAAGGAAAAATGGTGAAAAACAAAAGGAGGAAGAAGAAAGTTTGGGTACGGTTGACTTGAGGTAATCTAAAATCTTGATAAGAATTATGAGAAGTGACAACCACATTGACATCAATATTAGGTAATATGCCGTGCTTACTAATAATCAAAATGCGTATAGAGCAAGTGGGATTATCTACTTCAGGGATTGTTAAGAGAGAAAAGATAGAACTACTCCAGAATCCAGAGAGCAGTCGTCAAGCAAGTTCGCAATGCTTGTAGTTCATGCATGGCTGCTTTCAATGGATGTACATGAGGCGTCTCTCTCCACTAATTGTTAAATAAGAGTTTTTTTTTTGCTTAAAAGGGTAATTGTATTGAGCAAAAGAAAACTTACAGTTTACATTTGTGAGTGCCCTGTGTAGGCTCTTCAACATTTAGTAAGAAGATATAATGTAAGATTACATAGTAAGAGTTTATGAACAAAGTCATGGAGATAAAATTTGCTCTTTGATCCTATGTACGTCTTTATCGACCTTTGTTTTCCACCTTTGAATTTAATAAGAGGGAATACATATGGATGACCTTGATTGATTTTCAAGCAATTTTTGTATGCAAACGTTCATGTCTTTTTTTTGTAATGGTAATAAAAAAGCACTACTAAAGTCGCTATTCACAAGTTTGTATGTAGAGAACGTATATTTTTCAGAAAGATATTTCTTCTCAGGTAAAACAGTGAGATCCCTAGTAAAATTGTCAACTGTAAAGTGTAAACCAAAATATAACATGTTTTTAATGCTGAAGGGAGTTTTGTTTAAAGCACAAAGAACAAAGCATGCAACCCAATTCAAAGTACGAATCTGTTTCACATTCAACCAATAATGAATATCAACACTAGATTGACATCCTAAGAGTGTGAATTAATTATATAGAAATGAATTCGCGAGGTCCAATTATGGTACACTAATGATGGTTTACAAATATCTGTGAGCTAAATGATTCCTTAACATTCATTCAACCATGAGATTGTGAAGTCAATTTTGAGAATAAAAAAACGCGGAGAAGATTAAAAAAACAAAGAAAAAAAAAACGAAGTCTCAACCTCGTTTCCACTCCTACGTGTACCACTTTTATGGAACCAATTGAGCACCTACCATTTGTACAGTTGAAGATGACTTACAAAAGGTACAATGAACTAATGAAGTTTCGTCGGGATCAATTATGAAACGTATATATGCGCGCTTTGTTTAGTGGGTTCCGATAATGTTATTTAGTGGGTAAGTAAGGCATAATTGGTTATTTGATTCCATGACAAGAATCTTGAAGGGGGCAGTGTTATACACTTATACTTAACTTGATCAAAACATCTGTAGTACACATGATGATAGCTGCAACAATAATATAAATTGAGACACGTCTAGAGCATGTTGGGGATTACTCCACTCCAACCCAATGTTTTCAGATACCAAACAACTTTAGGAGAATTATATTAGATATAAAATCAAGACTATAAACCGTAAACTCATGGCTTTTACAAACTAATATAATTCCATGATGAAACTGCAGTGCTTAAAAGGCGAAGGGCTATATATAATATATCTGCAATAGTGATTGTACTTGCGGAAACGTAAATTAATTTTCCAATATTGGATCATCTAGAAAGGTTGTCTCCACTAGTCTGAAACGAAACCACATCTGATGCAGACTGTTCTCACGAAAGAAAGAACAGAGTGGAATAAAGAGTGATCATTGACATATATAATCCCACATTTGGGAATTTTTAGGCTTGCATAGTCATAAATAAATTCTTCCGTGCACTCTACTCACTACTAATTGATTTTGATTGATTTTGAGCTGGATGCTCCAAAATTAAGAGTAACCAAAGAAACTCAACAAATCAAAAGAGTGACGACCGTTTATGAGGTCTTTACGACTGACAACCCTAAGAAAATAGGATACAAAAGTTTCATCTTCCTGAGGTTTAATGGAGAACAGGCAACTATAGATAATTTTGGTCGAGGTGAAGGGCACATAGTTGAATGCACTGTTGGGCTATTGATGCGGCCTGTGGGTACCAAAAATCACAAAAATCACAAACTGTAGATGGATCCTCTAGATGCAGGGATTATAAAAATCAACACAGATGGTACGCCTCAAGGGAATCCAGGCCCAGTTGGCTATGGAGCCGTACAGAAACAATGAGTGTAATGGTCTTCAAGTCTTGTGTAGGAATTTAGGAGTGAATGTTCTTCACAGTGTAATGTTCTTCAAGTTAAGTGGTAGAAGTGATGGGGATTATAAAGAGTGTCGAAGTTGCACTCAGTAATGGATGGAATAGACTATGGATACTGAATAGAGTCAGATTCAAGGGTTGTTGTCATGCCTTTTGGCACCTCAGAACTACCATGGGAAGTGCGACCAAGATGGGAAAGGTGTAAGTCACGACTAAGCTATGTGGTGGTATCAACTATCAAGTGCTTGGCGTGAAGTCAACTTTGTCGTTGATCAAGCTGCAGCCTACAAAGCATAGTCTTAACATAACAATAAAGAATCAAGTGGTATATATAGGCAAACCAAATTGGATCTCCAAATGGGAATGTCAGTTATTATAGATTTGAAACAGGTTAATTAGGAAACATGCTCCTAATTAAGCCAATTTATTGTAACATCTTTTCCATACGAATACAAATTGCTAACTTAGAATAAAAACAGTTGAATGCACTGGCTAAAACACGGACCTCTTCTCCAACTCTTTAACTTCTGTTGGGCCAACCTGTTGAAGCCTGAGCCCACTTCGATCTCGTTCATTATTGGGCCACATAAATATCCTAAAGATCAGGCCCATACTGATGCAGCCCAATTAACTCGTTAACACGCTCGCTATTTGCCATTATTCTGTTACTGTCTACCAAGATTTACGATATTCCTTGACTTTTCTACGGTGGTTTTCTTGCACAGTTGCAGAATCTTGTGAATGACATGACAGATGTTTGCTCCAGTCTTTCACAGATAATAAGCTCCAAGACTTTTTCTACTTCATAACCTTTACTTGTCCTCTGGCGAAGGCTGTGATGACATTGTGGTGCACAATTTGATTTTCCATTCTTAACTGAACTCCGGTCTTATTTTTTATTTTTTTTTATAATCTCTGAACTCTGGCCTTGAATCTTGATAAAAAAAATGAATACCGTAAAGGTAAGCAGAAATAAACACAATTTTCAGATGAAAATTAGCAAATTATACCATGGAGTGGTCAAAGTGCTATAATTAATAACTAGCTTCTGAATCCGTCCTATAAACGGGTGCTGTTATTAAATTATTAGGTATATCCCGTGCCGTACGGTACAAAATGTCCTTAAAAAATCTTGATTTCAAAGAAAAGTAGAGAAACACTACATTCCTTAGGA
Organism: Coptis chinensis; assembly: GCF_015680905.1. Lineage (NCBI taxonomy): Eukaryota > Viridiplantae > Streptophyta > Magnoliopsida > Ranunculales > Ranunculaceae > Coptis > Coptis chinensis. The sequence continues at coordinate 15,931,192 of NC_141456.1, read as the reverse complement.
TCAAACAATGGTTTGGAGAACAAAATTTTCACCTGCTGCAAATCGTTCGTGCATGTCCACTCTGTCTTCATTATTAGTTGCTAAACAATTAACAGGCACAAACACTTTATAATTGACAACTTTTGTCCCCACTTTTTTTAGATTTTAAAGTTAATAACTGATGATAAATATTGGCTGACCACCATATACAACTGCATTTACTATATAACTATTTGTTCTTGCAAACTTTATTCGACCATTATTTCAAATATGAATGTGCTTACAAATTGAATGAAAACACTTGGGACGTTACACCAAATCACATGTATACATTAGACTAAATCAAAATGACACAGCAGATATGCAATTACACAAAAATAAGGAAAAGAGCATCTTGGTTCAGATGTTATAAACAGGAAGTGTCATACATCAACTCGACTAATATGGTGGCTTGACACTTTCTTTTGTTGTTGATATATGGTACTAATTGTTTTTAGTCTAAGCAAGGAGCAACAACAGAATAGGGCAAATGAGTACATAACTCAATTGAGGGGAATTTTGTATAGGCAGGAAAATTACTTAAAAAAAGGTGCTCCATAACCATAATAGTTGAAAATGAAAAGAATGAACACGTACGACAGTATGCTAAAGAAATACATTGAACTATTGAAACAAACATTAAAAACAATGAATTCACTAATGTACGTTAATAATATCCGCGATACTTAAACCACTTTTTCATTCAAATTACATGCAGAGAGAATAAAGATACAATAACTATACAATGACGACCTTGTACTAAACACGTAACAAAATATACGTTATGATATTTTCATAAATATTTGGAACCCTGAGAAAGTTTGAGTATAACATTTTTCATCTTTTTCCTTTAAAAGAACAGTCACCATTGAGAATATTGTAATAAGGAAAATGAAACATTGGGAATAGCAATATAATGGCAATAACAGTTTGAAGCAAGCTCAAAAAGACAGTGGTAATTATTTGTAGCATGTAGATATAACTGCCTCAAGCAGGTCCAATTGCAAGATGAACTTTTATATGTTATTCCTTATGTGCAAATAAGATATAAATAGCTAAAAATATAAAATGAATTTATAGTAGAAAAAACAACATCGATGCTCTAAACACACCAAGCTTATTATTAGATAGCATTAAGATAGTTAACTAATGATATAAAAACCCCAATATAGTAAGCAATAAGATAGTTACTGGGGCAGACTTAAACTATCATTCTGAGAAAGGGCAACTTCTTGAAAAACCCTTTAGAAGGTGGGGATTACTACAAATGAGTTATGATTGACTCCAAGTTTCAGAAGACAACTTTTGGACTGTATATAGGTTCTAAATATAGTTGACTCTTCAAAGTTAACCCTTCAGAGTTAACTTTCAAGTCTCAAGTACTATTAGTCCATGCTCACATCCTAGGGAATTAATGCATATGCTCGTATAGAAACAGAATCCAACACTATTTATATAATTAAAGCTCTTTATCTATCAAACAATAAAATTATGCCAAACCACTCAATCGTGTCTATATTATTGTCACTAAATGCCACTAAAACATTGGTTTGCAGTAAACCAGCTTTCAATTTACTAACCAATCTTTACAAACTGGCAGACTTTTAACACAATAGTAGAGCTACAAAATCTTGGCAGAGTAGCAAGCTAAAGAACATCAACAATTAAGGTGCAAGAGATGAACTGCCAAATCCAACGCATAAACTTCATATGTAACTCTTATATATGGGTCCTTAATCGAACTGAACTAATAGAAACGCAATATCGCTACTTTATCAACCACTCTAATCTGCATGTTTCATAAATTAGGTCTACTCCCTGAAAGGGGTCAAACTTTTAGGGATCAAACTAAAGCTCTACCTGTTAGCCGCTAGTTCACAACATAGTCAATAACTAATAAAAAAACTAAATTGGATGACTGAAATGACATTGAGCAACCATTAATATTGGATACATAGAATAGATGTAGATGCTCATAATGTCCTTTAGTATTAATTGAAATGACATTGAGTCGCCGTCTCTATCAACCACTCTAAACTGCATGTTTTTTAAATTGGGTCTATTCCCTAAAAGGGATCAAACTAAAGATCGACCTATTAGCCGCTAGTTCACAACATAGTCAATAATCAATTAAAAAATAAATTGAACGACTAAAATAACATTGAGCAACTATTTATATTGAATTCATAGCATAGATATGGATGCAGATGCTCATAATGTGCTTTAGTATTCATTGAAATGACATTGAGCATAATTCCAATACATCCTTAGTTTTCATCAGCCTAAGACAGTACTATACTGTAGACCTAGGCGCTCTATAAAATTCAAAGGTCACTCATTATTATTATTATTATTATTATTATTAATGATAACAAATTACTTATAGACTGTATGCATGCATGCTCACCTATATCACAGCTACAACTCATTAACCTAGTTCATTATCAATAAATTCTTATTTCACAAATGTAGATATGAACAAATCTCCTTCATAATTCATTGTATTGATATTGAGCAGAATATCAGTACATCCACAATTTCCATAGCCTACACCCATGTATACTACACCTATGTATGCTAACACAAAAAAAAAGGTTTTGACACCAATATCTGATTCACATTTAATAGATAAAAAAAAACAATTTTATAACATCAGACAATGTAAAAGCATACAAATACTTATTCATTACTGTGTTACCGTATAAAATCTTGAGTATATGCAAGTCTTCGACCTTGTTGTCCAACCTAGCAACTTCCTCTAATTCTGCTTGAGCCTTTTTTATTTAATGTAGTTAGTTGTTGCATCTACTCTACAAATACCCATTCCAAAGTAGCAAGTGAAGTTGAAGTCCTATTGAAAAAAAGATTGTTTGACAATAGCATTATGAAAAACCCATGCAGTTTGGCAGGGCTGGCTCTGAGATTGAGGGGGGCCTAGGCGAGCTTTTAAAATCAGGCCTTTGTAAAACCCAAGAAATCTGGTAAAAAATCATATGCGTATTGTTTATAGAGTAAAACCAATTTAACCCTCTTAATATCAAAATGTGAGTGGTCTAGTGGTGATAGCCTTAAACTTTATTAATTATAGGTTTCCATCCGAAGTTCGACTCTATGTCGAGGCATTTTTTACAAATTGAACACAAAACTTGGTCTACTGTAGTATTGGTCCCCTTTTTAGTGGGCTATTTCGTGGGGGTCCTAGGTGGGCTACCTACCCTTCAGAGCCGGCCCTGTAGTTTGGTCAACTTTAAACTCAGTCGATTCGACTCAACTTAGAGAAAAATCTATTGAATCCGGAACCACAACCTAAAAAACTCATCTTAAAAGCACCAAGAGTTTATCTATGTCATCTGCAATTCAAATGATCCAACAAAACTATTATTGGACCTAGATATTCTTTGTTGTTTTTTTTCCACACAAAACCTAGATATCAAGCAATAGAAATACTCATATATTAGAAAGTTAAATCTGATGGAAATACATAATGATGTAACAATAGCCTAAACACAAAGAAAAAAAATGCATAGAAGGGTATCGATTTATACCCGAAATTAAACATTGGGGTTTTATTTTTTTTTTCCAGCAAGTTTGGGTATCCATGTGTACCACGTTTTACAACGTTTGGTTTTGTTTCACTTTCGTCCTTTTTTTTCACATGTGGCACACTTTTTTTTTTTTATCAAATTACTTTCCTATGTGGCTATGTAAAAGATGCCCCGTGGTATGTTGACATATAGAATCCTGCAAAATCGACATATATCGATTATTCGGCAGATATCACCATAGCAACCTAGTGAATATTTCGGGAAGAACAAACATTATTTTGATCCTTCAAGCTTCTCTAATGGCAAAAAGAGAACTGACGACGGTTTATGGCTTCATTGTTTGAACTGCCCCACCATCTTTGGCTTTCAATTTATTACTTTCCGAAAAAACATACGATACACTATCAAAAAAAGAAAAAACATGGCGATAACAAAAGAAGGATAAGGCCAAAAACTCTCTTCGTTTTCTTTTCTTCTCTAATTTATGTTTTCTTTTTGTTGACACAAGTTCCACTTTGGACTACTCACTCATTCAATCGAAGATTAAGTTGATTAGTTTAGATAAAACTATCACTACCCACAATAAATTATCAACGCAAAACTTTTCCGATTCCGATTAGAGATTTGGGTTTTCAATTTTCATTTTCCGATTCCAAAGTCCAAACTATAAGTTTGAAAGTAGGAATCAAGAAAGAAATAACTTTTAAGTGTTTGGGATTTGGATGTGTTTTTATTGGTAAATGTTTGTGGTTTATTAGATCTTGAATAACTATTTAAGCCGCCACCTTCTTCTTAGATCTGTTTTTTTTTTGGGTCTTGAAGAACCGGTTTTAATTGGGTTACCCAAAACCGAAACCGATAGAGTACCCGACCCAACCCGAATGAACACTCCTTGCCGTGTGGCAACGATGTGGCAAGTTTTACATAGCCACATAGGAAAATAATTAGAAAAAATGAAAAATAGCGTGCCACATGTGAAAAAAAATGGACGGAATGAAACGGAACCAAACGTTGCAAAACGTGGTACACATGGATACCCAAACTTGCTGAAAAAAAAAGATAAAACCCCAATGTTTGATTTCGGATATAGTTTGATACCCTTCTATGCATGTTTTTTCAAACACAAATCAATTTGATATTTACCTTGACTCAACAATGACCAAAAAAACCATGCATAACTTATATCAAGTATACAAAATATCAAAGAAATAGCTCAGCAAAAGCACCTAACTGATTCAAACCAATAATTCTCCACTCTATTTTGAATACCCATATATTGATTCTCTCTCAATAAATGGTATTGCTTAAATTAAGCTATTCATATTTCATTAGCAAGAAGGATAAAAGAGAGAGAGGAGGGAGGTGTATAGTGAGTTGTCAATCCTGCTAGACATTGAGTTAAACCATCATGATTTCCCGTACTCAGAGCCAATTAGAAAAATAAAGACTATTTGCTACATACCTAAAAATGAATGAAAATGACAATTCAGCTGCTATGCTTCTAAACATGGAAATATGGATTCAAATGTGATAGAATTGATGTATTTCTAAAATAGAGATACCTAGTGTGTGGAGAGCCCTTGATTGGCTTCTGACCATACTTCCCCATGAATACTCATTAGGTGGTATATCAACAACCTTGTTACTTATAGTTGGCACCTTAATTGATCTCTTCACTCTTAGTTTCCTACATAAAACACAATAGCAGATAGCAACTAAGCATAGTAAACTGACATTATGATTGATATGAAATTAAACTTTTCTCTTTGAGCAAACTGATTTACGGCACGGTTGGTTAATTATTAGGTGCGTACTATGTTGTTTGTGACATTAATCTTGGTACACCCTAGTATTTTCATATGTGTGGCCTATGTGAAAATTTGTAGAGATTTTATTTTGCATTAGAACTATATGTTGGATGACATACGTACTTTCGTGGTGTTGTTTATTTTGTGGATGCTAGTATGTGATAACAAATGCTAAAACCCAAATTGATGTCATGAATTGAACACAATTTCATCCAATGTACTCTCAACAATGGATAGATGTTCACATTTAATGTTAAAACTAGGTTTTTCTTCATTCCTTTTCTAAATGAATGGAATGAAATATCTTTTCTTTTGCATATAAATATGTAAACCAAAGTTTCACATTTGAAACTCTACCAATGTTGAAGAACGAGTGGTATGGAAAAGTGTTTTCAAATTTATTAGCCACTACCTATATATAGTTTCTCTGGAGACTACAATTGAGGTGGAAGGAGATAGAAAGACATGGCAAGTAGGAGTATTACACTTTTACATAAATGTCATGAAATGCCTATTGTTGTCTGCCTAAGATTAATGTCAATAATTTATTATTGTGTAACACCAAGCCAGAAATTATTGACAACACCTTTTATTATTAGATTACTAATCTCCTAAATTTAAAAGAGCACTTATTAATCTATGCTCTACATGCATTGTGAATTATTAGAAGACTCAAATTGGTTTGGTTTGCCAAAACCACACAAGCATTCTGGTTTTGTTGAGACATTTTCTTTATTGTTTTTTTCCAATTACAAGAGTCGGCTTTAGGCCGGTGAGCTTTGTAAATGTAGTCGTATATTGTTAAGATTGTTTGATGACCTGGAATGCCAAGGTTGTGCATGGGCTTATAAATCGGGTATTTGTCTTCACTGGAAGTAAGAACTTTATTGACTATCTCATCGGGTGCTTTGGAAAGGTTATCCATTCTGCTGATAAATAATGTTTAGATAAAAATCATAGAAAATTAGAGCTAAACTTCAAACACAACAATCACAAAGAACTTGAGAAGTTTAGAGCATATGGCATGCATCATTTCTTTACATGACTAAGTAATTTGAATCTCAAATGTTCTTTTGGGTCTAGTAAGCCTAAGACTCCAAAGAATATTATCAGACAATGTTTAGATCAAATGCAATAGAGTGACTGATCAAACTGTAACTAAGATTGAGAGGATCAAACTATGCATGTGAAGTTCAAAGAAGGGATGCCCAACAAACTAACTTGTTTGTTACTTGCATCTTGGTGTAAACCTGGAAGTCCAAGAATTGGAAGAGTACATATTTGTTTGAAGGTTTAATAGTACAAAATTCTTTCAAATATAAGATATTTTATCTGCTTGTTGCTTTAATACTTTTGATATGTGGCCACGCCAAAAAATTTAGGTGACATCTAAACTTTGGCCTTTGACACTCCCCAACGCACAAATGTGAGATTCAACTTAGCGTGCCTTCCAAAGCATTGCCTTCACATGTAACAAACTACATACGGAACAGCCATAACCCATTAGCAATTTATTCACCTCTACACTTCTCCTTTCCACTACTTAAAACTATCTTTTACCTTCTTAACAAATCACACATGAATAGATTGATGCTATGATTTCTTGCTCTGTAGGGTTATACCAACATTCAACACTAAAAAATGAATTTTTTTTGACTAAATGCAATAAGAAAGTGGGCATCAGCCACCAAGTCATGTTTTCTTGCTCTATAGCACCTAGAAAACTACATAATAAAGGAACCCACACAACTGACATAAAGCATGGAATTAAATTATATTGCTAAGTTGATTTAAAACAATTCACACTTTCAAGCTTGAGTTCAAAAACTTAGGTTCAAAACTTGAGTTCAAAGCTTGAGTTCAGTAGACCACACACCTAAGATTATCTCTTGTTGAAGGAACTGAATTGAGTTTTGAATATAAATTGTGGCGTAATGTAACAATGGTTCTAGGTCTCCACTTGACATGCCTAAAGTTCTCAGCAATTCATTAACAATGGTTTGACATTGAAGTCCTTAAATAGCTTTCGCGTAGGATAACTCTATTTTATGGTTGAACACTTTGCTTGCTTTGTAAGAAAGCATACTGATTGTCACAATTTATTAAACTAAAACAATTATGGAAGACATACCTGATATTCAATTTTTTCTTGAATTAGCAAAAATCTTATATATGAAGCAAAATAATTACAAAGGAGCAAGTAGTGAAGTACATGAATTAATCAAACACTAAAATTCAAACCTAAGTGGGAGCTCCATTTTCGACATCCATATGGGCATACATACAATGTTATGTACATTATGCTGTCTTAATCAAAGCTGCACGTTTAGCTGTTTCGTGATTGATCTGCTACAAAGTTCGTTCCCCTCCTTCTTGCAGTTCTCCCATCCTTGATTGAAGTTCCATGGGAGTTGAGTAGTCCAATGAACAGAGTACTGCTGTAGCTAAGCTAAGCTAGATCAACTCTCTTTAGTGCTTCTTCATTGCTTTCTGAGATCCCACACATTCAGCTTTGAAATTGGTGTTCCTGCAGCTAACCAAGATGAATTCACAACTGTAATTTCTAAAATCAGCTACATGAACTCACACCCATTGAAGGATTGAAGCCACCTATAACTTTTTCTTTATTTAAACGTGACTAGTTTAATAAACTGATAAAATGAGGGAAACTACTTAAACCATTGCATCAAATATTTTTATAGAATATATATATATATTCAAAAAAGAAAAAAAAAAAAAGACAAAAGACAATAATATATATATATTTATAATATATATATATATATTATATAGAAAAAAAAAAAAAAGACAAAAGACAAAAGACAATAATAAATGTAGTATTCTTTGTTGCAGCATCATGAGCCTTCATATTGGTTAAGAATCAACTTTTTATCCAAAGCCTTAAATATGTGGATCTGTTACAAAAAGGAAGTTCTACATTTAAAAATAATAATAAGTCATCATCTTCTAATAAATTGCGAAGTTTATATCCAAAGCCTTACATACATGAAACACTTGCACTTGCACTGTTACAAACAAAGGATTTTGCAATAAAACAAATATTGTCGTGATCTAGTGTTTAGTTTCCTAAAAAGAAACGTGCTTAAACATTGCACCTTGATGGGACACGTAGAAAAGCTAGTAAATCTGCAAGGTTGCTTGAGTCACTTCACAACTTGATCTTGATTCTTCCACATACCATAAGCTACAGGATAGCAGACTCAACTACCTAAGGTAGATCTTCCTTATTATATTCTTCACAACTTGAATTTCTTTATTGAGTCTCACACAACCTCCATTATTTTGTATTCTATCTGTATGCACCGTTATAATCCATGCATATTATTCTTCTAGTGAACACTAATATAAGTTCAATTGCATATAGAAAAAGGTTTAACAACTTCCTAATGAAGAACCCTAATTATGTTATTACTTGCTTGACAACAATGCACTAACATTATGGTGTATTTGTGTGTGGGTTGGAGGATGTATGGAACAAATGTTTGGTGTATTTGTAGTGTACTGCATCTTTTTAACAAACAAACGATAAAGTTATGAAACATGCAACTGAAACGAATATTGTACGAACCAACTTCTTCTAAAATCAGGCACCACAATCATAGTGAATCCAGTGATAAAGAATTGAAAATGTAAAGAAAGTGTGCCAATAAAGTCAGGAACACTATCTGGTCCATGTAATGTGTTGAGTCAATCTAGTGTAAAACAATAGCAATATAGCATAACTTCCATTTCCGATCTATTATAAACGCAATTAAGTTGTCTAATATACTATCGCTTTTTAGGTTGTGCAATGCTTGTTAAACGAAAAAGGACAAACCTATATTTTAAACTTGAATCCCCAAAGCAACCTCAAATCATCTGATTTTAAAAATAAAATAAAATAAAGTACGTACTACAAAATCCAATACAGGAACAACATGAACAGATATAAACTCTTGAGTATGTACAAACCTCGACAATATGAAGTCGTTGTCCGACTAATGCTTGCCTACAATCAACCAAATTTGCTGCTTCCACCATTTTAGTTGACCCATCGAACCCTTAAGAAATAACATAAATAATCAAACAACCAAACGTAAATAAAGTAAATGAACCACGTAGAGGAAACCAAGCAGCATATTTGTAGTCCTCTAGTTACATAGGAGTTATGCATGTCATTTCTTAATGGCCTAAAAATTCATTATCGTTGGAATTAGACATTAATAAACATCACCACTAATTTAGAGTTGGGTGCTCTAAGAAACTAAAAAATCAAGCCTTGCCCCCCTAATATTAATAATAATAAAAAAGGTAACTACAAATTGCATGTCTACATGCTTGCCTATTTCACAACCACAGGCACATTCACCCAGTTCTTTATCAAATAAGGAAGTCATATCTAACAGATGTAGATGCTCATATTATCCTTCAAAGTGCATTGAGTCGACATTAAGCATAGTTCCAATACATGCATGGTTTTCAAGAGACTACACCCTTCTCAATCAGACCTATCTCACTTCCACCACCTGAAGAGGAGTGAGCGTGGCTGTACCGGTAAGCTTTCGTCAAAAAAATTTCAATCGGAAGCTTCAAACAAAACACTGATAAAATACCACAAACAATTTTTTAAGCATAAATATGAAATTATCAAAATCAGACAATCTGACAAACAAAAAGAGAAAGGAACCAACAAATATCATAAGTAGTGGAAACCAAAACAGAAATAACTAAGACAACAATATAGCAGCATAGTTGAAAAGATCAAATAAACATTTAAGTTTAGAACTAAAATTCCAAGTTTGAAAGCATTTTAAAAGAATAAAAATTATGCATGTGCATTGAAAGCAAAAGAATCCCAACGTACACAAAACATGCGAAAACAAATGAATTTCTTTGGAATTTCTTGGATCGTTAAGTATGAAGCCATAACAAAGGTGTACACTTGTCATAAATTGCACAAATCATTGTTTTGAGTACCAAATTCATTCTTGTTTATAGAACACCTTCTCTCAACTTGGAATTTTAATTTCATGCCGAGTCAAAATATATAAAATGGTTTATTATAGAGATTATTATTACATAAAAGAAAATTAGATCTTAAAAATGAAAACCTTAGAATGTGAAAATGAGGTGTATACTATGCTAGTTCATTATTTACCTATTTGGGAGGGGGCAATGGTATCTGAATCTCGAATCAAGTATAATAAACACATTTCACATACCTTTGATACGAATCCAATTACCAGCATAGCACTTCACAGGTACTAATAATTTTGCAACCAAAAGAAGAGCTTGGGGATCAGAAATATTAATTTACTCATAAAGCTAGAATAGGTAAACAAATAGTTTAGGTAACAATCCATTTTTAGAACTAACTTGCTGCAAAGATGAGCAGTAAAACCCAGTCTAACATTTAAACAAAGAATAAGGAAACAATAGCCTATTGAGCAGATACCAACTAAGTGGTGACCCCATTCAAGAGCGTGACACATCCTTTATTTACCACTCTCACTGGTTTTGACAAAAACTAAATTCAAAGTATTAACTATTATTGGTAACATAGCACCAAACATAAAACACACTAACAAAAAACAATTTGGGCAATATTTGCATGAGAAAGTAATGGTTTAGCAACTCGGCAAACATCATGAAACCTAAAATCTTGAACATCCTATTTCAAATTGAGAAGGGATACAACTCCTAGTGTAATAACAACACGAATTAATGAGGGGTACAATATCAAGTACGTCCAACAAGGAGAAAAAAAAAACTAAAATGACTTTAAAAAATGGAACTTACCTCATGTTAAAGAACTAAACTCATGCCTTAGGTCCAAGAAACCTAATGGACCTACAGTATAATCCATTAGCTTCATCACTTTTAAGTAGATGTACCTAAACCAAAGATAAAGTCAAACAACTAAATCAAAGATCCCATCAACAAATTTAGGAAATAGTATAAGGAAATAATGAAATTAATTCTTTACTTTAAAACTTAATCAACAGCAATGAACGGAGAAAAAAATGTAACATGGAGGGGAAAATTAAAGAAATAACAAAAATTTGCAGAAACTAAAAAAAACTAAGATGAATAGTGTAGTGGCAGTATGTATCAGCTGAGTAGGAGTAGTGAGTGGGGCCGAAGCAGCGTAGCTTCGAAGTCCGCGATCCACCGTGATTGTGCCGACAAAGATAGGGTCGAAGCACGAAACCCTACACATGGAGCTAATAGGACCGCGAGATAGAGGGACAGGTGGAGGGCCATGATGGATGGAAAGAAAGGTATAAAGGCGAATAGTGGGTGAGAGAGAAAGAGGGCGGATTCATTAACCTAAAGAGTGAGAGGGACCGAAGAGAAGAGAGAGGAAAAAAGTTGACGGAGAGAATAGAGGGTAAGGGGTAGAGATTTGCCTCTTAATTGCATAGGTTGTAACATTTGGCGCCGTCTGTGGGGACAGAAGGAATGGCACCAAAGAAGGCGGCGGGTAGGCCACGTAAGATAAGGGTCCCAGAACAGATGCCGGAAGCGGAGGTAGAAGAAGGAGAAGGACGAGAGGAGGGAAGAGCAGAAGAGGAGACGCGGCTTATGCGGGAAGAGATTGAAAGGTTGAGGGAGGAAAACGAGGAGCTGAGAAGAGAGAAGGAGAGGGTGGAGGAGGGGACCGAGGAAGAAACAGGGGAAGAGACAGAGAATGAAAAGGTGGAGGACGAAGGGGAACAAGGACCAACCTTGGTGGATAATCCGGTGACCGGGTTAACACCTGAACAAGTGCAACAAATGATCAACAGTGACCGAGTGGCGAATCTTCATTAGACAAGGGTCCAAACAGGCGCGGCCAGCCAAGTGGTGGCGGGGCTGAACCGCAACCCACTTGCAGATGAGATATGGGCTTCGGAGGTACCAAAACGCTTTAACCAGCCGAGATTTGAGAGATATGATGGAACGGGGGACCCGGCGGATCACATCCACCATTTCAGACAGCAGATGCCTCTTTGGCAAGAGGCGAGGTATGATGGTCTGCGGTGCATGATGTTCCCGCCGATCTTAAAGGTGAAGCTTCCGACCGGTACTACCGGTTGCCGAAGAGCATAACCAATTTCCAAGAGTTAGAAAGCAGCGTTTGTTGACCACTTTATACATCGAAAGGAGGGTTGTGGATATCGCGCCCTATTCAACACATCGACGAGGTCCGCTGAATCGGTCGAGAATACATGTCGTTTCAAAGCGAGAGACCCTAAAGGTAGAGAATCTGGATGAGAGGACGCGGTAATAGCATTCGAAGGGGGGCTGCGACAGGAACGGCAGATTCACGATCAGGTGACAAAAAGATAGCGAGATAGCGACAACGACGAAGTTATATCCGAGGGTAGAGAAGTATATAAGATATGAAGACACCATGCAGAAGGAGTCGAAGAAAGGAGCCAAGCGATCGGGCGGTAGAGAAAAGGGGTGAAAGTGAAAGAAAGGCCGAGGAAATAGCCGGGCGGGAGAGATACCGTGGACAGTCCTCGAGGCCGAAAGAGGAAGCGGAGATAGCACGGAGAGAGCAAAGGAGCGGAAGCCATACCGCTGAGGTGGAGCATGTCCCGTTTGGTGAAACCATTGAGTGAGATACTACCGCCGATTAAGAATGTGCGAGGATATGAAGGGTCCGCGAACCATTCCGCGGAAATGCCAAACAAGCCCCTACGTGAATATCACACCGCGCTAATCACGAAACCAATGATTGTTATGCCCTGAAATGGTTAGTCCGAGGTTAGTAGAGAAGGGATGCCGAGGGAATTCGTGGGGAAAACCCAAACCCGAGCCGTGCTTGCCGGGGACGGATATTGGGGACCATAAATGTTATCTTCATTGGGAAGCCGGACCGAGTCACAATGCCCACCGAGATAAGGTTAGAAGGACGGCGAAGTATCCAAAGAGTCAACGGAGACCCATAGCGATGAGAGATCTGAGCAGATTCAATGAGGGGAGGAGAAAATCCGTTCTCCAAGGCAGACCTCCGAGCGTGGATACGCCACACGAGGATCGTTGCGCTGGTCATTACATGGCGATGGGCAATTATGTGGTCAAAAGGGTCCCGATAGACGGCGGGTAAAGCGTCGTGGATCCGCTATCGTGAGGAGCTCTTGAGGAGATGGGGATCAACCCGGGGCAACTTAGGCCTCCGCGGACAAATTTATATGGATTCAATGGGAGTGTGACAGAGCCTATGGGAGAACTTCTGCTGCCGGTAACAACGGGGCCCGTGACAGTGTTCTCAAGGTTCATGGTGGTCGACTCCAATTCTCAATACAACGCAATCTTGGGAAGGAGGTGGATACATGAGATGAGGGCTGTGCCGTCGACTTACTATCAAGTTATCCGATTCCCCACCAAAACGGGAATATATGAGGTCCGTGGAGATCAGGTGGCATCCAAGAAGAGTCATCAGAATACAATCAAGAGGATGGCCCGCGGACCAGAAGAGGAGTCGACGGGCTCTAGAAAGAGGCCGGCATAGCAATTACAGTGCGGGGCCGTGGAGGAGGGAGGGGAGGTCGAGGAGGATCCCAAGACTGTAGATGAGATAGAGATAGTAAACTTGGGAGAGGGCGAGGAGGAAAAGTTCACATCGATAGGGTCGAGTCTTACAGGAGAATGGAAGGATAAGTTTCAATGCTTGAGGAGGAACGGAGACGTCTTTGCATAGGGAGAGGATGTCACTGGGTTAGATCCGGAGTTTGCGTGTCATCGCTTGCACATGAGGGAGGATGCGAAGCCAGTGAGACAGAAGATGAGAAGCATGAGGCCCAAATATGCAGAAGGAATCCGAGAAGAGGTGGCGAGGCTAAAGGGTGCGGGGATAATAAAGGAGGTGGAGTTCACAGACTGGTTGTCTAATGTGGTCGCGGTTCCGAAGAAAAATGGAAAGGTACGGATGTGTGTGGACTTCATGGGCGAATTCAGAATGTCCGGGCGACGCTTATCCAATGTCGAGTGGATGAGTTGGTAGACGGGGGGCGGGGTTTAGTTTTTTCTTCGTTTATGGATGCATCCATGGGGTACAACCGGTGGCAATGTATGGGCCCGATCGTGAAAAACGGCCTTCAGAAGTGGGGGGCACATACCGCTATACCGTAATGCCATTTGGATTAAAAATCGGGGCCACCTTCCAAAGACTTAAAACAGGGGAGAAGATGTTTGAGGGCAAGATCCGGAAGGGCATTGAGGTATACATTGATGATATGGTGGAGAAGAGTATGTCGAACAGAGCACTTGGAAGGGTTGGAGGAGACATTTCGTGATACTACTTAACGCACAATTTGAAACTCAACCTTGAGAAGTGTACGTTTGGGGTCACCACAGGGAAATTTCTGGGGTATATTGTGACACAGCGAGGTATAGAGGCCAACCCAGAGCAGATAAGAGCGTTGGTGGAGATGCCATCACCCAAGACGATGATGAAGGAGGTGCGGCGGTTATTTCGGAAGGGTCGCGCTCTCAACAAAGTTCATATCAAAATCGTCCGACAAATGTAGGCCGTGATGCATTGTTGAGAAACACACCACAGATTTCGGATGGACGGTGCGGAGTGTGAGCAGGCATTTCGGATCTTAAAAGATATTTAGAAGATATGCCGCCGTTGTCGCGGCCCAAGAGGGAGAAAATTGTATTTATACCGGGGTCTCGATTATGCAATCATATTTCGGTCCTCGCGTTCGAAAGTAGTGGATAAGATAGAAAGGCCAAAGATACTTCCGAGTAAGACGTTGTTGGGCGAAACCAGATCTGATCGGGTGGAGAAGACGCCGCTTTTGATATTTGATATTTTTCTGAAAGTTGAAGCCCTACTTTGAAGCCCACGCAGATGATCGTGGTCACTTAACTTGTCGCCGGGCTTTGAGAGCAGAGAAGTCGGGAGAATGCTGAAATGGGCCGTGATGCTAAGTTCAGTATGACATCCAATATCAGGTGAGAACAAATGGAGAAGGCTCAGCGAATCTATGGCGGAGTTCTTGGCGAGTTTCCGCAGAGGATCCGACATGGGGAGGAGATGGTTTTGGAATCGAGAGGAAGAGGGCCGGATAGCTTTAACCCATGGGACGAACGAAACGGTTGGAGAGTGTTTGCGGATGGGTCCGCGAACGGAGGCGGGCAGCGGGATTGGGGTAGTATTGGTCACGCCGGACAACAACAGGCTAGAGCTGACAATGAAATTGGGTTTTGCGGCATCCAACAACGAAGCGGAGTATGAGGCGGTAATCGCCGACATGAGAATGGCCGAGGGCCTGGGGGCGAAGGAGCTCGTTGTATACTCCGACTCTAATTTGGTAGTATGCCAGGCGAATGGAGGGTTCACAGCGAGGTGCCCGAGGATGGCGAGATATTTGGGAGTCTTGCGAAGCTAGGCGTCGAGGTTCACAAGAATCCGCTTTGCACATTTAAATCGAGGGGAGAATCGCCACGCAAACGCTCTGGCGTACGTGGCGGCGGCCATGCCGGGATCCGAGGAAAGGACCCTCCAAGTGAAGAAGTTGGACAGGCCGAGTGTCGAGGAGGCATGGGGAGTGATGAACACCGCGGAGTGTGATGATGGATGGATAATGCCAATCAAACGTTTTTGACATGGGGTGAGGGATTTGCCCAGAGAAAGACGAAAAGCGGAACGGACATCACGAGAGATAATCATGGTGGGGGGGGAATTATATCGGAGGAACTTCAATGGACCTTTGTTAAGATGCTTGGGGCGAGCGGGCTCAAGAGGTGCTCGTGGAGCTCGCACGAAGGGGACCGTGGGAGCCACATTACGCAGGACAACGGTACGGGTTGCTAACACAAGGCTACGGCCTCACATGAAAATAGACGCCGTAGAATTCGCAAAAAATGTGAGAAATGCCGGAGGTTTTCTCGATAATATTGGCCCAAGAAGCCAGCCAAGACAAATTATGTCTAGCCCGGGGGCCGCTCAATGTGGGCCCTTGACATAGTGGGGACGCTGCCCATGGCTCGTGGAAAAGGAGATTCTTGTTGGCGCGACGGATTATTTTACGAAGTGGATCGAAGCGGTGCCATTGCGGCGAGGTAAAAAGAGGTGCAAGTGATCAAGTTCTTGTGGGGAAAACATCATATGCCGTTTCGGGGTGCCCTACACTATTATTGCGGATAATGGAACCCAGTTCACGGGATCAAGGGTTAAGAATTTTCTGCAAACATATCATATCAAACAGGGGTTCTCGGCCCCCTACAACCCCGAGGGGAACGGGCAAGCGGAGTCCTCTAACAAAACCATACTCAACAATCTTAAGAGAAAACCGGAAGGCAAGAAGGGGCCTGGGCCGATTTAATTAAATCGGGTGCTTTGGGTGTATCGGACAACCCCGCGGACCTCGACCAAGGAGACCCCTTTTGCGTTGGCGTATGGAGTAGAGGCCGTGATACCGACGGAAATGGTGGCAGCAACCACTAGGACCGCGGCTGTAAATGATGGATCAAACTGGGGCATCCTGGCCAGAGACATGAATCTAGCGGAAGAGAGGAGAGACGCTGCTCGTCAAAAAGCCGGAAGAGTATCGATTGTTTTGCAAAGGCAAAGCGGATCAACAAGAAATTGAGAGTGAGGAAATTTGTGGTGGGAGACAAGGTGCTTAGCGAAAGTGACACCCGGCACCAAGAAGGCGCCGAAGGAAAATTGGGTCCGACACAGGAAGGGCCATATGTGGTGATCGAGGTGGGGGGAACAGGCACTTACATGTTACAAACTGTGGAGGGCACAGATGTGGATAAGCCGTGGAATGTAAGGTTGCTGAAAAAATTTCACGAATAGATGTAATGGGGGAAAGGGAGAATGGTTTGAGCTATCTGTACATATATAAAACCGTAGCACTTTTGAGTTAAATATTGTTGCTTGAGTTTTCTTTGCCCCTCAGAGTGAAGGGAAGGGAGGGGGTGACCCCTCCAAGGACGAGAGGTCCAAACTTTAGTGAGGCATAATTAGGTGCCTCGCGAAGTTGTGTTCCCCGCAGTGCCGGGGTGAGATGAGTTGCCCCGGACCTATATGGGATAAAGGCGAACGGAAGCAAAGAGGTTTCATGCATGCAGCATTTGACATCCAAGTGCCCGCCGAGTTAGAGAAAGGGGCGGAGGCCTGGTCTGGGCGTGGGGCAAGCAAATCAAACATTCCCTACCAGTGGGGTCGAATACACTAATAGGGTCATGCTATTGTTCACACATGAGTAAGAGTAGTAGAAGAAACACTCCAGACAATCAAACATAACATAATATAAACATCCCAACAAGAGGGGGTGGAAAGACAGAAAAAATTGTAGCAAAAGTAGTGTTACAAAATAGTGTCAAGGGAAGCCTAGCCAGGGCCAAAAACAAGCTAATTTCCATCTGCGGTGCTTTCTTAGACCACGGACTCGGCGGCCTCGGCTATGATTATATCCGCCGCCTCATTTATCGCCTCAGAGACCAGCGCAGCGGCATCTTGCATGGCAGGAGGGGAGTCCGAGATGGGCACGGAGACCTCGGGTAGGGGAGCATGGCGAGTGGGCTTCGGAAGGAGACCCTCTTTGGTGAGCCGGTCAAATTCCTCCTTGACCTTCTTGGCCACCCTTTTTCGGCCCGGCCCTAAAGCCGCCCCGAGCTCGCCCATATCAGCCGTGTTGATTCAGAAGAGTCGACACCTCCTCTTGATGCTTCCGGGAGAGGGCATCCCAGAGGCGGCATCGCGCCGCTTGGAGGGTCTCGCCGATTACTCGACACTAAGCGGTCATTAACCTTGTCCATGTAAGCAAGGTGGGCGGTTTCTGCGACTTTCAGCTCATCCTGGGCCCTCAGTGTGTCCATTTCCGCGGCGGACTTATCCTTTTCCAACTGGGCGACCTCTTGTCAGGTTCATCGATCCGCCGCATCGAGAGGCGGATCATGAAAGAGATGTCTAAACTCATCTGTGGAAGAGAATAGAAGTTAGAATATTCAAAGAAAGGGAAGGGAGACACTAGAATGAAAAGAGAGGGTTACCTTATCCCAGCCAGTGTAGAATGAGGTCCGATGAGACTCGAAGTTGCCACCCTCAGCATATGCCATATCTTTGGGGAGATGAGACCCAAAGAATAGGGAGGAAGCCACCGCTGGATTTTCCAAGGTAGAGTCGTTGATGGTTAGGTGGCGGTTACGAAGTTTGAAAGTGAGGCAGAAGGGGGGAACGGGAGCTGCGGCCCCCTTTCCGATCCGGACCACCCTCTTTTCGAGACGGTATGCCGCCTGAGGAAGCGCGGTAGGCGGAGGGGCATTGGTAGCGGGGACCCTCTTCAGAGCCGAGGGCGTGAACGCGTTTGGAGGCGGTGGAAGGAGAGAAGGAGCAAAGCAAAGCGGGGGCAAAGAATGGGGGACGACATCGTCATCCGAGTCGCTGTCAAAGAGCTTGCGTTTGTGGGCACCCATATCTGAATCTTGAGAGGCGGTGGAAGGATAATGAGAGGATGAGTATTGGTCCTCCCAGGTGGTCGCGGGGATCGATAAGGAGTAGGGCGGCGGGAGAAGCGGTTCTTATGAAAGCGGACTTAGGGGCGGTGGGGGTTTCGTGGCACGGCGTTTTCCCGTGGTGGGTGGATTGTTACGTGGTTTTCTTTCTTTGGGAGGAGGGGGACGGAAAAAGGGGGCGCAGTATTTCCCTATGGATCGCAGTTCGGGATCGGCCAATAGCGGGGTGGCGGTGGCGGGTGGTCAATCCTTAAGTATCACGGCCGAAGCGAAAGCAGTCCTGTGTCGCTGGAGCTTTGAAAGGTGGTGGAGGAAATGTTGTCGTAAAGTCGCGACTTTGAGTCGGGGCGCCAACCTGAAAAAGAGAGCCGACAAGTCAGTTGAGAAAACAAAAGATATGCATCTAGGGGGTGAAGATAAAGAGAGGGACTCACCACTAGGAAGAAAAGCCAAGTGTTTAAGGTTTAGTTCAGAGGGAAGATCTGCGGAGAGGAAGTTGCCTGAGATATAAAGAGGGTAGTGGTGCCACAGTTTGTCAGAGGAAGTGATACGAAGAATGAAGTGGCGCTTCCTAGGACGGACACAGAAGGAGTGATAGCCGACACCGACCTCCTTGGTGCTCTTTTTGATGAAGAAGTGAGCGGTCATGTCGCGAACCGTTATCTTGGGTGCCTTCGAACGGTTGTAGTGGTTCGCGGCATACATGACCCTCCAGAAGTTGCCGATGCCTTGGCAAGGGGGGATGTTAAAGTGATTGCACACCTCGACATCGAGGCGGGTGAGGGGCAATCGCAGGCCGGCAACGATTTGTCCTACCGTGGCCAAAAGGCACCCCGGCCTGTAGGGAACTAGGTGGGGAAGCGAAGTTAGGTCAGGCATGCTCTAGGATGACGCCGGTGGGTATTCCATAAGCCGCTTTAACAGCTTCAAGGTTAGGTCTACGCTACGCGGAGGGAAGCGTATGGGCAAAAGCTTGTCCGAGGTTGAAGGGGGCCTCGGTCCGGTGGGGAGAGGGGGAAACACGGCTACGGATTGGGAAGAGGAAGAGGTGGCGGATCTCGGCGGGGCCGACATCGTGGTCGGAGTGGGAAGACACTGATTTACAACAAGCGGAGAAGGAAAGGGGAAAATGAAACGGACTCTAACGCCAAGAACCAAGGAGAAATGCGCAATATAGCAAGTAAAGGGAGCTAGAGAGAAGAGAAAACCAACCTGAGGTAGGAGAAAAGCAGCCGGAGTAAGAATTCCCACAGAGAAAATCGGAGAAACGACGATCACGAGAGCAACCAGTGTTGAAAAATAAGAAGAAAGGTAGAAGGGGAAGTTGAAAGAAACTGAAAGGCAAAAGAAAGGCAAAGTGAGAGAAGAAAAATCGAGCTGGCTTTTTATAAGAGGAGGGGGTAAAAAGGTAATTTGAGGGGAGCTGAAATCGAGGGGACACCAAAAGGAACCAGCCAATGAAAGACGCGTGGATGCACAAGAATCGAGGGGGCATCAGCTAAAGTCACATGGGAACTCGTGAATCCAGCGGTGAAAGGAAGATGGAAGACTACGGGAAAAAGATTAATGTAGGGGGCTCTCGACTCCCCGATCGACATACCATCGCGGACTCGAGAGGGGGCATCTGTAGTGGCAGTATGTATCAGCTGAATAGGAGTAGTGAGTGGGGCCGAAGCAGCGTAGCTTCGAAGTCCGCGATCCACCAGATCAGGCTGACAGCATAGGGTCGCGGTACGGAAACCCTACACATGGAGCTAATAGGACCGCGAGATAGAGGAACAGGTGGAGGGCCATGATGGATGGAAAGAAAGGTATAAAGGCGAATAGTGGGTGAGAGAGAAAGAGGGGATTCATTAACCTAAAGAGTGAGAGGGACCGAAGAGAAGAGAGAGGAAAAAAGTTGACGGAGAGAATAGAGGGAAAGGGGTAGAGATTTGCCTCTTAATTGCATAGGTTATAACAAATAGATACCCTGACCGCCTTAGTCCATCACTCCTCTTGACCTCGAGAGCTTATTTAGTGTGAAAGCTTTGAGAAAAGGTAGAGGTTGGGTTAATCAGAAGAGGTGTCAATTAATTTAAAGGTGCTAACGTGCCAATTAATATGCTAATTAATCTGGCGTTGCTGTGCTAATTAATATTCTCATCATACGCAAATGAGAATATCAAACGTTTTTGCTGCAAAAATTGATTATATGCAAATCCTTAATTTTGTTTAAAGTCAATTATAGTGTGTTTCAACCTGGGCAGTTTAAGCGCGACTTATTCGCTGATTAATCGCCGCATAAGAACTATGCGCTACTCTACTGATCCGATTACACAAAAAATAGTGGTCTAAGCAGGAGCTAAAAAAATGGGCGATTTAGTCCGATTAGTAGTTTTGGGCTAACTTTTTCATCGTATATATATCTAAAAATGTGAAGCAACATGAGGAGGTGAGGAGGAGTGTAAGAGCAAATCTAAATATGACACGCAAATCTAAAGATCAGTTGTCTTATTCCCTTGAACTCCTTGAACTCGTGGTCTGAAATATTGTTGGCGAACAAAACCAGATTGAAATATTGAGAAAGGTTGAAGATGATGGGGATACTTGATAAAAACAAAAGGTTTGATCAAGTGTCACTCGGGTGTATGTAAGCTACATTACAAACAAGGCCCATTTGTACTTAACAAACCTTATACAAACAAAGCCCATTTTACCTATACATCAATATTTTGTTTTTGTTTTTTTTTTGTTAAAGATATATCAATATTTGTTATTAACTTGTTACTATTATATTTTAGAAGTTAAATTTATATTTAACCCTCATTTAGTTTATCCGATTAATCCCCGATTAATTGCGATTATTACGATTAATCGCTATAAGCTCTTGAAGCGATTTGCTGTCGATTAACACTTAAACTGCACAAGTTTCAACTTTGAAGCCCTGTGTAATCTATTAAATTTCAACCCCAAACAAAGGAAAAATAAACAGCGTGACCGATGCCCATGTATTGAGTTGAGATATTAATTCATCACCAATTAATAGTTTTGGTTTAGTTAGTACAAATTCATCTCCAATTAATAGTTTTGGTTTAGTTAGTACAGACCCAAAATCCACTTCAAACTCTAGTAAGAAACAACTCACCTGCTATGGAATTGAAGTGATCTCCTTCGAAGCCTTTGCCCTTATTTTCATGCATGGTAAAATTGACGACACTCAAATGTGAGTGTAAGAACCAATGACAGGAAAAGAAGAGAAATGAGAGTGGGGATTGCAAAGGTCGCGACATTAAGCGTAGAAGACGAAGTGCGTTTTAGGCATTTTTGGAAGGGATTTAATTACTGGTTTTAAAGCCCAATCGGGCCTAAAGTACGTACATATTCTTATCAGCCCACTTATTATGCTTTTACTCATTTAGTCATTCTGAGTTTAATCCACTTGAAATCAAATAAATGATAATTTAGAAATTAAGAAATTAAATGAGGGAGTTAATTGGCATTCACATATGAAGTGATCCCAACCACACATCTGCCCGCATCTAACTCACGCGATCCCCACCACCCTTTGTCTATCCATTTTTTTTTTATTATAATAGATTCTAAACAATATTAACAACTATGCATAACTATGAGATATGAAAATTATATTAATCACCCATTTAAATTTCTTGCACCACTCTCTATAAAAAGGTAACACCAAATCTTGATAAAACCCATCGACTTCTTTTTATTATTAGGTTTAATAATAGAAGTTTGATTAATTTTTTTTAGAATGTCAAATGTGCATGGCGAAGATAATATTAAAGTTACTTGAATAACAAGGCATTCTCAATCATAATAAAAGAATTATGATAAACATTACTTAAAATGCAAAATTATATTTGTTGGACAGTTATTCTCCCTACATATAATACAAATTAAACATGTTTTAGGGTTATTAGTTCAATGCATTTGCACCAAGTTTCTAATTTTCCATTAATTATTCTTTGAGGTTAGTTCAATGTAGTACGTTGCATTCAGTTTCCAATTTCCCATTAATTATTCTTTGAGGTTAGTTCAACGCAGTTGCATCAAGTTTCCAATTTTCTGTTAATCATTATTTGAGGTTAGTTCGATCAGTGCAATTGTAAACATTTTATGATTTCTCGTTAGTTATTCATTAAGGTTAATTCAGTGCAGTTGCATCCAATTTTTGATGTTTTGTTAATTAGTATTTGAGATTACTTCATTGCATTTGCATCCAGGGTCCAATCTCCCGTTAATTACTCTTTAAGGTTAGGTCAATACATCTGCATCCAGTTTTTGATTTTCCATTAATTATTTTTCTAGGTTAGTTTGATAGTTTACAATTTCTAGTTATTTATGCTTTGAGGTCAGTGCGATGCAGTTACATCTGACTTCCGATTTCCAGTTAACTATTCTTTGAGGTTATTTCAATACATTTGCATCCAATTTCTGATTTCCCATTAGTTAATCTATGATTTTAGTTTAATGCAGTTGCATCCAGTTTCTGATTTTCCATTAATTATTCTTTGAGGTTAGTTCAATCAGTTGCATCAAATTTCCGATTTTATGTTAATTGTTCTTTGAGGTTAGTTCAATACATTTGCATCAAGTTTCCGATTTTCCGTTAATTATTTATTGAGATTAGTTCAATGCAGTTATATTAATTTTATAATTTTCCGTTAATTATTCATTTAGGTTAGTGCAGTGTAGTTTCATTCATTTTTCAATGTTTCGTTAATTAGTCTTTGAGATTAGTTCATTGCATTTGCAAACAGTTTCCGATTTCAATTTTTGTTAATAAATTTTTAAGGTTAGTTCAATACATCTGCATCTAGTTTCTGATTATTTATACTTTGAGGTTAGCTCGATGCAATTACATCCAATTTCTGATTTTCCGTTAACTATTCTTTGAGGTTATTTCAATGCATTTGCATTTAGTTTTTGATTTCTCACAAATTATTCTATGAGGTTAGTTCAATGCAGTTGCATTCGATTTTTGATTTTCCATTAATTACTTTTTTAGTATACTTCAATGCATTTGCATCCAGTTTTCGGTTTTCCATTAATTATTATTTGAGGTTTGTTTGATGTATTTGCATACCGTTTCCGATTTTCCGTTAAATATTTTTCAAGGATTTGCATCCAATTTCTAATTTCCCGTTAGTTATTTTCTGACGTTAGCTTAATGCAATTGCATCCAGTTTCCTATATCTAGTTAATTTCTTTTTGAGTTTAGTTTATTGCATTTGCATAAAGTTTATGATTTCCCATTAATTGCTCTTTGAGCTCTGTTATGTATTTGAATCCAGTTTTCGATTTCCTTTTAATTATCCAATGTAGTGTGTAATACCAACTCCTACTGATCCATCTGTAGTGTCCTTGCAAATATGAGATAAAAAATAAATTATGTTTGATTTACTATGTGGGATCATCGAAGATTATCCAGTTCCCGATCTCCCGTTAATTATTCTTTAAATTATGCATGACTCACAATGTGGAATCTTCAAAGATTATCTATGAACGGGTGTTGTTATATTAATTATTCTAAAAAGTATTTGCAAATATGCAAAACTATTATATATTAATATTATATTGACCACTCATCCAAATTTCTTATAACGTACAAACCTCACTCTCTATTTAAAAAAAAAAAACTCACTTTTGATAAAACCCTTCAACTTCATTTTGTTGTTTAATAATAGAATTGAAGTTTGATTGAAATTTTGTGAGATTGCCTAATAAGGCGAAATTCATATATATTGAAGCTACTTGAATAGCAAGAAGTTCCTAATTATACGGAAAGAGATAAGATAAACATCATTTTAAATGCAAAACTATACTTATCGAGACATTCGCACAACATATAACCTAACTATGTTTTGAGGTTAGTTCAATGCATTTGTATCGAATTTCTGATTTTTCGTTATTTATATTTTGAGGTTAGTTTAATGCAGTTGCATCCAATTTCTGATTCCTGTTATTTATTTTTTGAGGTTAGTTAAATTCTGTTGCATCCAGTTTTCGATTTCTCGTTAATTATTATTTGTGGTTAGTTTAATACATTTGCATCAAATTTCCAATTTTCTATTATTAATTATTCCATCTTTGAGGTCAGTTCAATGCATTTGCATTCAGTTTTTGATTTTCTGTTAATTATTCTGTGAGATTAGTTTAATGCATTTGCATCCAATTTTCGATTTCTCGTTTATTATTTGATAATGTTGCATTTGCATCTAGTTTCCAATTTTCGGTTAATTATTGTTTGAGGTTAGTTCAATAAATTTGCATCCAGTTTCCGATTTCCCGTTAATTATTTCTTGAGGTTAGTTCAATGCACTTGCATCCAGTTTATTTTTTGAGATTAGTTCAGTGTAGTTGCATCCGATTTCCGATTTTCCGTTAATTATTCTTTAATATTAGTTCTACGCATTTGCATCATGTTTCCAATTTATAATTAATTTTTCTTTGAGGTTAGTTCAATGTAGTTGCATCCAATTTTCGATTTCCCGTTAATTTAATCTTTGAGGGTTAGTTCAATGCATTTGCATTCAGTTTCTGATTTCCAGACAATTTTTTTTTTATGTTAGTTTAATGTATTTGTATCCAAGTTTTGATTTTCCTTTAATTATTCTTTGAGATTAATTTAATGCAGTTGTATCTATATTCCGATTTTCTATTAATTACTTTTTAAGATTAGTTTCCGATGCATTTGCATTTTCCTTTAAATATTAGTTTTTAAGATTAGTTTCCGATGCATTTGCATTTCCTGTTAAATATTAGTTTTTAAGATTAGTTTCCGATGCATTTGCATTTCCCGTTAAATATTAGTTCGATTAATTACTTTTTAAGATTAGTTTAATGCTTGCATTTGTATCCAGTTTCTGATTTTCTGTTAAATATTATTTGAGGTTAGTTCGATGCATTTGCATCCAGTTTTCAGTTCCCCATTAATTGTTATTTGATGTTAGTTTCATTCAGTATTATATATATTTTAAAATATTTGTCATTATTGCTTTACCGTTATTTTATTTTATTTTTATTTTATATTATATATTTTGTGATGTTATTTTTGTATAATTTAATTTTTCACATGTAATTTATTTTGGTTTGGTATATAATTTATTTAAGCCAAACGTAAACGTCAACTTTAACTGAATCTCGTTATTCCACCGAATATATATATAATTGGAAATTACATTATAATGTTGAAAAATTATAAATTTATAAATTTAATTGGAATATGTCGTAATTATTGTAACTAGAATTGTGATTTTTGGAATCCTTAACTATGAATAAATGTCTAAATCTCACAGTGGATAACGCATCAAATCGAAAGGGTTTTAGGAAAATCGTTTTTGGTGGAAACTATTATTTTTAGCAATTTAGTTTTTTGTCTCATATTTTTTTTTTCGTAATTAGCTATGTTGTTTAGGAAAAATTGGAGACTCTGTGAAACTCTAGATGAGATTGTTTTTTTTTCGTAATTAGCTATAGTGTTTAGAAAAAGTTAGAGACTCTGTGAAACTCTAGATGGGATTGCTTTATTATTTATATCTTACTTTTTTTATAATTAGTAATAGAGTTTAGAAAAAACTGGAGTCTCTGCGAGTGCTCTGAAAAATAGATTGGTGAGGGTCCGGTATAACTATAACTAGTTTGTAGGCCCGTGCATACGCACCGGCTATTTTGAAAACATTTAGAATTTTTTAGAAAATTGGGGCTACCGTTTTAGTCGTTAACCCGTTTTAATTTTCTAACAAATTGTTTTAAATGAAGTTTTAATTAAATTTTAAAAACCCATTTTTCCAATTGGGAGAGAGATCCTGTTTTAATAGGAGAATAATTCCTGTTTTAGTTAGATATGCTAGATTTTCTCTTTTCAATAGAGGAGGAATTTCCATTTTAATAGGAGAATGATTCCCTCTTTAATTATAATTATAAGTGTTAGAATTTGTTTTAATAGGGAGAATTTCCGTTATAATAGGAAATGAATTCCCGTTGTAAAAAAAAAATCTCATTTTTCAAATATGAGAGAAATTCCCATTTTAATAGGAGATAACGTGGAATTTTAATAGAGCTCGAAAAATACCCCTTGTGGGTGGGAGCTTTAATATTAAGATATATATATATATATATATAAGGATAAAGATAAATATTTGTTTCCTATTTTATCTCATACTTTTTCTTAATTAGTCATGACACGTGGACACTCTATAAACGATTCCTTAATTGAAGAGGGTAGAGCTATAATATATACAAAGTTTTTTACTCGGCCATATGGCGGACTCTTTTAGATATCACAAAAAAAATGAATCCTTTCTCATACACACGTCTATGAAAAACACATTTAACAACCACAATATAATTTTTATGGACGACTGCATCAAGAACATTCAGAAAGACAACTTTGAAAGACCTAAGTAAAATCAAAAGCTAACATTATTATAGACCATTTTGATAATAAAACCTAGAAAAGTGATCATATATATAGAACTTGAAAATCTCTTACATAAGTTTTTTTTTTTTTTTGTATTTGGGAGCTAGCCCCAAAAATTTACTACAATATGTTTTTGTTTTATAACTCATGGTAAAACAGTCAACATAGCTAGTACATCAGTCCCTCACAAAATTGAAGGACTTCTACACCAATTCAAAAATATCTTACAAATAAAGAACCATATGGTAAACACTATTGCAAGTGATTGATATGTGAATAGTAACATACTTCTAAATAGATGGTTCTCCAAGCTTCCTCGAGGCATGAAATCATACACTAACATCCCGTTGATCGACACCTTCAATGATAAAGAACTATATGGTAAACACTATTGCAAGTGATTGAGATGTGAGCAGTAACATACTTCTAAATAGATAGTTCTCCAGGCTTCCTTGAGGCATGACACTACACCATAACAGGCTATTTGCACCTTCAATGCAGTAACCGATCAATTTAGCCAAATAAGGATGGAGGAGGTTGCCATGAAAAATAACTTCAACCTGCCAGATGGTAAGATATTAATGTATCAATATACACGATATATATGATCCCAGATACCAAAGTTGTACTTCTTGACATGGATGAGGACAAAAAGGAGCATGTATGTTTTGTATCACCGTAGTGAGAAGTTGGCAATTTCTTTTGGATTGATGAATACGCCTCCAGGCACACCAATTAGAATCATGAAGAACCTTCGGATTTGTGAGAATTGTCATGCAACTCTGAAACTGATTTCAGATATTGTTAATAGAGAGATCGTCGTGCATGATAGAAACCGCCCTGCTTTGATCTGAACCTTTCCAGCTTTCCTTATATGTTTTGTACAACCTGATTGTTACCTATATGATTTTTATTGTCAATTAAAACATTAACTCTTGTGTTTGAGAAGTTCAATTGTATTGAGTTGTCAGGTACAACAAAAGGTACTTTGGACTTGAACAATGTGAATTGACAGATATTTTTCCTATTATATTGGTATGTATAAACATGAAATATGCATGATATCAACACAACGTGCAAAAGCAAATGGAATTTCTTTCTTCCAATTAAACGTAATTCGTGTAAACAATGTTAATGACTTAATGACCTCTAAGAAGCCAGACATTACAATTTAAATGGTCGTCCAATGGGACTGAATGACTGATACCTTTTACGTAGATAGTAGAAGTAATTAACTAACAGAAACAGAGCTAAAACGTACATACACTGTAGTAGAAAAGTTTTACCTCATTAGCAGATATGAAGAAGCCATTTTGATCTTTATCATATACTCTGAAAGTTTTTTCAGCTCTTCATCAGTGGCTTAGAGTCGCTATACTTGGTTCAAATGATGGACTGCTTTCTACTACTTCACTTATGCTTGGTATGGCAGCTGCAAGCAAAGATTGGTGGGATATGATCCGGGTAGGAGTTGTTGCTGGTGCTTGTAGCATGGCTGTTGGAGAATATGTGTCACTTGCTACTCAGAGAGATATTGAGGAGGTAGGTCAGACGAAAAACTCTGATCCTCACTTGTTTGGCCAAGAGAGTATACAGCCTGAATTCAGTCTTAGTCCATCTAATAAGATGAACACCAATTCCATGTCTGTTTTGCTGACATTGGCGTCCCCAACAAAGAAAAACCAAGGCAAAGCAACTAACCAACGTGAAGCTTGTGAACATGACATATATGACACCCAAAATAGGATCCGTCTATGCAACATCACCTGGAAAATCACCTACTGTGAGAGGGATGTCACCAGCAGTGGAATTATTGCTATATATGTCGCCTAAGAGGTCTCCATTGATGAGGGTGATTTCAGAGGAAGAAAGAGCAGTGACGAATGACAATGACTATGAAACCTTACCGAACCTATGAATGTGGCTTGTGCATTAGGTTTGGCATTCTTGTGTGGCTCGCTTTTACCAATGATGTTAGTCATGATTACTATTGACATCAACAGAGTTCTGAAGCTTGACATAGTAAAACTTTGCTAATCATTTGTTGGAGTTTCTCCTGCGCTAGGTTTTGATCATATCCAATGACTGAATGACGGTTGCTAGCTCCTTAATAGTAATGTAACCTAAAGAGCAGATCAATTCATTCGAAATAATTTAGAAATACCACAAAAAGAAGAGACAAATATAGTTGAATTCACAAGTACTTGCTTAATTAACACACTTCATGTTCTGCTCTTATGTTATAGGACAGCAGAGATCACTTTAATGCATTAAGATTATATTGCATACAATGTTCAAGGGAAGATTTATCTGTGTGTATGTATCCATCATATAATACAAACCGGACAGTTCACATAGAGTAATGAAACAAATAACTGCACAGTTTGAAGTTTAAACACAAGACACAGGAAGAACGTACTCACCATCTCCATCATTATCAAATAAACAGAAGAATTTCGAAACTCAGAAATCTTATCTTTAGTCAAGACACCTGCCAATCTGCCATGCTTGAGTTTGTGGAAGCTTAATCAGGAAAAAAAAAATGATGCATGTACTGAAAAAACTTAAAATTGTGCTTCCGATGAGTTTAAAGTCTTGAATTTAGAATTTAAGTTTTGAATTTAGAAGAGTTTGAAACTAAAACTGGTTCGAGAGGGAGATTCGAGGCAGTATTGGAAAATATTTGGAGGTCTACCGGTTTTTGAGAATTTTAAGAGAGACTACGTACATAAAACTTTTAGAAGTTTTAACTTTTAAGAGAGGCGGGACTTTCGGTTTCTAAAGCTTTTCCACGTGATTTCACTAGCTCATAGGATAGTGACACTTAGGATAGAGATTATCCACGTCAGATGTACTCTACTTTAATATAGAAAGAGATGATATATAAAGAAGACTTTGCAATGGTCTAGTTTAGTGGCTGCTAATTTGCTCATAGATGCCAGTTTTGCAAAGGGGCAAAGCTTCTGGGCTAAAAACAGCAAGACCTTGTTTTTTGGTAAAGAAAAAACCCCCCAAGAAAAACCTAAATAGACATTTTCGTTAATATTCTCTTGATGGTTAGTGTTTGATTCCTCAATAAGCAAAAGATCATTTGGGACTTCTACCAAAAATGTGCTAAAGCCAGTTTCAAGGGAATCTATCATACTAGCAGACTAGCAGTCTAGCAAACAAACGAAGTTTGACAATTAGAGAACCACTTGACAACAAATCCAATTCATTGATTCTCCTTCCACAGTTCCACCTATGTTACATGGACATGGCTACGACACGGAAATTTTAGTAAAAAAACATGGCGTGTCCGATATCTTCTATTATGTATATATTCCATCTTTTACTTTCTCATAATAAACATCCTGTTGTTCCAAATTGTCTCGATTAGAATCTTTTTAGTTAGACAATTAGGGACATATGAGTTATACAAAAACGTTCAGACCAATGGATTTTTTTTTTTTTTTCTCTTTTTTCGGATTTTTTTTTTTTTTTTTTTTTCCGATAATCTTTTTTCGATCTATTCTATTGTCCAATGTCAATTAACTGAAAAAAAGAAGAATATCAATAAAATGAATACAATGATTCAGTCTCCTGCATGATAACACAAGTCATGAAAACATACTTTTTTACCAAAAGAAATGGAGCATACACAGACAAGAGAAAATCTTGTTGGACTTAATATCAATATGATTACGTTACGTACGCTGTTACCTAAATGGACCTAACCTTTTGCTAGTGGCCTAACTCAGTACTTACTGCAAACGATATAAATGGTTTTTTTTTCGGTAAAGATATAAATGTTTGTTATTTGTGCCTTCGACTGCTAGTTTGAGTTTTGCAATTTCATTTATTCATGATCTCTGTTGGAAGCAATTTAGTTTTTTTTTTTTTTTTTTTTTTTTTTCCCGATAAAGAAGCAAATTAGTTGTTGCGTTGAAAACTTGAAACTGCATCTCAAAATCCAAAAAATCTATCTCCAACTTACAGGTACACTGTCTTACCAGTCGAGCAGCTAGGCTGTTATTATACACTAACACTACAAATAAATCTTTCTACAAATGACATTACGAATAAATACGAAACCCCAATTCAACTAATACCACAAACTAGTGAAACTACGTACAAATTAAGGTATGACGTGTATTGCAGCATCGTTAGAATGTGAAAAGATGGATGACATTTCCGATATTATATGATTTTCATATAATTTCATCTGTATCTTCAATTTCCAAATTTCCTTGTTACTTATCCCACAAAACTAAAAGGTAGCCCAGCTTGTGATTTGCGTATACATTCACTTCACTAAACCAAGCACGTTTTTGTTGGTATTAGGATCCATAATTCGACTTGATACTTAGACAGTTAGACAGAGGTGGTACTTGTGCAACTTAATGGTGTGTTGGCCAGCTGCTGACTACCAAGCTAGATAGTAGACACACTTCCAAAAAAATGTTCAATGAAAAGCTAATTGCTGGTCCAAAAAATCCCCAGCCATGGAAACATGTGACTGTCACACTAATCTTGTAGTTTTATGTTTAATTAGTGTATCACTTTTCTTTAAGATCTTGTAGAATGTAGATTATGTTGAAATCCATAGACTTCCAAGACGAAAAGGCATATAAATGTGCTCTAGCTTTTCCTGAATGCTCAAAAAATCAACACGTGTATTTTAAAGTACAATCGTCTCACCAGTCTTCTCCACGTGTTGATCATGTCGACACCCACTAAAATCCGTATTTATTCGTAGATGCGTTAAAGTGTGAAAAGGGACCGCACACGTGTCATCCTGACAATTAACTTATCATTAGATTTATAGCTTCTTTGATATATACGGCTAGGATTAAATTGGACAACCTTTCCAACTTTTTCAGACATTGTAGGGCCCAGTTTTTTATTACAGCTGACGTGGATAGAGTAGTATTAACCGTGGATTTTGTGCCATGCGTCAATCTGAAATTGATGGACTGATAACAGTTGGGGTTGAAAAGTTTCTGGCTTTCTGTGGTTTTGGATTTCTCCACCCGAGTTAGAATTTTAAACGCTTAAACTCGGTAAAAACTCGTTTGGAGGGGCTATTTCACTGTTTTCATTAAATGGAAAGTGTATAATCATGCTGGGTGACGCACATCAAGTGACCAATTATAGAGTCATAATCTTTTTACAAGCAATTGACATATTAAAATTACTGACCATCTTCCACTAGAGAAAGTGCTGATAAATTCAGCTCCAAATACACAGTTTAACTTCGATACTATAGATGTGCTTTTTGACAAATTGTATGCTTTTGATAATTCAATAATGAATTCATTATTTAAAATAATAAATAATAGTAAAAAAAATCAATACAGAAATATTGATACTGGATATTACGATGCGGCCTTTTTGTTCCACTCTTGTCTATGTTACAAAGAACATAGCACTAAGATTTGTGTGATGCAAATTGTTCTTTATAGCCACATGAACCCTTGAGGCCTTGACAACAGACAACATTGTGTGGTATAAACACAAGCTCTTTCTTATCGCATTCATAATAGCTTCGGTAATGATCAAATCAACGAATGCAACATAAATACTAAAAGTGAAGTCATCGATTTTTTTTCCGGAGAAGATCAAAGATAAGGTTAACATTCAACTTCAAGGCGAGAAATTTAGCTACGTAATGCTAACTCCGCCGAGGATAAAAGAAAGTCTCCTAAGTGGAACCAATAATTTGACTTCTTTAATTGGTAACAACTGAAATCTTTTGAGAGAAATGAAAATGAGACAAAGGAAATTTTCTTATTACAATCAGTTAAAGAATGATTACATATGTGTTCACTTTATATATAAGTTTACATAAAACAGTTACACCTAATCTAAACAGAATTATATAACAGAATATGCTAATATGGATAACAACTTAACTAAGGCTGAGTCCAATAGTTTGACATTCTCTATCTCTATTCCTCCAAAAAAATAATATTATACAGATAGAGAGTAGGTTTTGTTGAATCAATGGTGTGAACAATCCTACGCCACTTAAACTGGTGCGGTTTGAAACCCAAGTTTTTTTCAACGCCACTTCGACCAGCATGGTAAAAAAAAAAAAACCATTCAGCGCCTCTTCAAATGGCGTAGAATAGAAACCCATATTTCACAAAAGACGAAATTTCCCTTATGCCCTCTTAAACATAACTAGCAAAAGACGATACATCCGTAATAAAATAGAAATAATGTAGCAATTCGTTGTTCTCATAATTAACATGTGGTTTGGTGGGGACACTCTGCAAACCACTCCACTTCAAATAACGCCGTATAAAATTGTATTTTACATTCCACGCCATTTCAAGTGGTGTCGTTTGGGTTTTTACAAACCACGCCATTTCAACTCGCGTGGAATGCACTCTTCATTCCTCAATAATACTCTTTATATATAGAGAGTTATATAGAGATAGGGGGAGAAAACCACCGCAACTCCCACCGATTTTAAGGGAATGCGGAGCCATTGCACCCAGCCTAACTGCTTTGACTTCAGTCATGTTGAATCTAAGAGATGAGAGACGACCCTTTGTAAAAACATCTACTAGCTGATCTTGAATGCACAAGTATCTGACATCCGACAACTTCTTTGTAACTAACTCACGTACATAATGATAATCTACTTCTACATGTTTTGTCATTGCATGAAAAACTGGATTTGAGGACAAAGCTATAGCACTGATGTTGTCACAATGTACAAGTGGAGGTATGTGCAAAGGAAAGTTAAGATCGTTTAAGATCCAACTTTAACAAGCTAAATACATGACACATCCAACTTATTTTGAACTTTATAAGCTAAATATATACATGTATTATCATCAAGTTGTAATTTTTGAGCCTCTTATGTAGACAAGTTTAATTGAACCCTTTAAATATCTTAAGATAGACACCAACTTATTCTAATATTTGACAAACTTGGTTGATTGCAAAACAATATCTAGTCATGTTTGAGTAAGATATTGTAAAGCACTTGTTGATTTTTCTATCTATGGAGAATGGGCATCCCGCCCGGTTGTTGATTTTCTATCTATTGGGCAAAGTGTAATTTTTTTTGTTGTCCTCTTATGTAGACAAGTCCTTCAGTAATTGAACCCTTTAAATATCTTAAGATATTTTTTTACTGTTGTTAGGTGTTATATTCTTGGTGAGTGCATATGTTGACAAACTTGGTTGATTGCAAAGGCAATATCTAGTCATGTTTGAGTAAGATATTGTAAAGCACCTACAAGTGATCTATACTCAGTTGCATCAGATAGCAGTGGAGAATGGATCTAGTTTTGTGGTTGAGCAAGGGGAGTTGTAGGGTTTTGCATCAACCATTTTGGCTTTCTTCAGAATATCATAAATATACTTCGTCTGAGAGATGAATATTGTATCTTTAGTTATGTGAATCTCAAGACCTAAGAAGTAGATAATTGGGCCAAGATCTTTCATAGCAAAGGATAGTGTAAGATGATGAATAATTGAGTTTATTATGGGAATAAAGCTATTAGTGATAAGAATATCATCAACATAAATCAGGATGATGGTAGTAGTACCTTGAACTTTTCTATTGAACAAAGAGAAATCAGCTTGAAAACCAATGAAATCAAGGGCAAGTAAGGTTTGTGTAAGCTTCCCATACCAGGCACGAGGTGCTCGTTTCAAGCCCTAAAGAGATTTGTGTAACTTTCAGACATAATTTGATTTTGTTGGATCAACAAAACTAGGTGGTTGAACCATAAAAACCTCCTCTTTCAGATTACCATGCAGAAAAACATTACTCACATCCAACTATTTTATAGTCCAATCATATATAATGTTAAGCAACAGGAAGCAAAATCTTGATAATTGAGGGTTTTAAAACTGGACTGAAGATTTATAAGAAGTCAAAACATGGTTTTGATGAAACCCTTTGGTTACAAGTATGGCTTTGTTCTTGTCTAGAGTGCCATTTGCTTTATACTTAATTCTGAAAACCCATTTGTTCCCAATTATATTTTGACATGGTTCAAATGGTACTAAGGTCCATGTTCTGTTTTTCGGCAATGCATTGAACTCTTGAGCCATTGCTTCTCTCCACTGTAGTTATTTTAAGGCTTGAGTAAAACATGTTGTAGTGGAGGGAGTATCTTGTAATGTTGTTACTAATGTTGTTGGTAAGGGATAATTTGAGACGTAGGCTGTTTTTGGTTTAAGAATGCCATCTTTCAATATGGTAGTCATAGTATAAGATGGACATTTATTTTTATGTCTTGGAGCTGGTGGAGGTTTGGAGACAACTGGATTTACTTGAGGTTGTACTGATAGTTATGTAATAGTAGATGTTGGTTTCGGAGAACTGGAATGAAAATTTTGAGTTGATATTGATTCTAAGGAAGTATTCATTGGTTGAGTAGAAACTAAAAGTTGCACGTTGAGGAATAGGTTAAGTTGAACTAGAAGTTTCTTGATTGAATGTAGGAGTTGAACTTTGAGGAGAAGATACTGAATTTGATATGTTTGTAGTTGAAGAATGTGATGTATCTTTATGAAAAGTTTGATGCAAATTGTGTGAAGTAAACAAAGGTGGAGTAAGAGGAATAAAATGTAATGATGTAGAATTTTGAACTGAAGATGAAGTTTGAGCTAATTTGGATTTGAATAAGAACTCATCTTCATTACAAATGACATGTCTTGACACATAAATCCTCCCTGTTGAAATATCTAAGCATCTATACCCTTTAAAAGTTGTACTATACTCTATAAAAACTAACATATGGCTTTGTTCTGTACTTAAGTTTGTTTTTGGTATAGGGTTTCAACCATGGGTAATAGGTGCATCCAAAGATTTTAAGGAAGGAATAGTTTGGAATTTGTTTGTGTAGTTTTTCAAAAGGGGACTTGTGATAAGTGTTCAAAAGTAATGATTTATATCCCCAGTTACATATATATTAGTCTTTATTTTAAATATAAATATTATAATATGATGCAATTTGAGTTTTTGTGTGTCAAAGAACCTAAATGCGAAATATAGAGGGAAAATAAGTCAAATGAGTCAAAAAATGAGTCATTGGGAATTATAATTAATTAAAGGCCTAGGGCAAAAACGTCATCTCCAAAAATGCCAACCCTAATAGGACTCTAAAAGAGGTTAATAGTTAAGTTAGAAGAGTCTTTGAACTAATCTCATAGCCTTAATTCCGAATTCATGAGAAGAGGAGATCAACATGGAAAAAATTTAGAGTTTCACAAGAATTAAAAACTGAAATCTATTAGAAGCTGCAGCGTGGGAAGTAGTTTGCAGTGCAAAGTGAACCATGTCTGATTTTTGTGCAACCGAATCCAACTTTTCCAGGATTTCTTCTAGAAAGATTCCAAAGACTTTGACACCAAATAAACATATGATTCACATCTCTATCCAGACGAACATGTAAGTCAATATATAAGGCATAAAAAACACCTTAGTTTTATATCATCTAGGAAATTTAGTTTTTGCATCTTAGATCTAGAATTATGAGAGAAGAAAGTTCAGACCTTTTTCACCATTACCATCAATAAAGATGATTCATTTTCATATTGTTCATAACATAATATAAGGAGCTAATCTCCCTTCTCTTGGAAGGGGAGGTGAAATTTTTTTCTTATGTTTTAGTTCAGTTTTTCTTCTATCATGTTCTAGTATAAATCCTCCATTGAGTTTCTTCTTATTCATCAATTGATTTAACGCTTTTAGTGGAGGTTAGGAGGTCTTAGGATAATTCATAATTGTGTAGAGCCAAATACCACAAACCCTAGATTCTTTTCTTTTAGTTTTTAGTGTTTTAGTGTGATGATTAGATTCTTTATAGCACCTCAATTAGTTGTATGGTTAATGCCACATGTGGATTTTCCATGACACCTAGAGTTGTATATTGAATGCCACTTAAAATACAATTTAGTTAGATAGAAGATATCATTAGAGATTGAAGAAGTACTTGGTGGTAAGGTAGAAAATATGTTGAAATCCAAATACTATCATCATGGTTATAAACATAAGGTTTATAGGTATGATGAGTTTCTATTAGTGATTTATATTAAGCATGATTGATTGATTAGTAAACTAATTCTAAGGATTTGGTGGATTCATCTCTCCCAAGATATTCTCTCTCTTCATTCATAATTATATATTTAATTTAGTTTAGTTTATGCATAGTTTAAATCTCAAATCAATTCAACCATATATTTATTAGTACTTAGCCACATATCTTTTACTTGCATCTATTAGAGTAATTTAGATTAAGATATTCTATTATTATCAATTCATAATATAGAGTAGGATTGATACCTTGCTAGCCACTATACTAATCAATATTTAATAGGCTAAGGAAGATTTGTAAAAGAAACGTAAAACAACCAACGACAATACAATTAATTCAAGCTAGTTTTACGTTTTTTTTTCAACTTGTTATGAAAGATTTTTTATAGGAGTCTATTGATCAAGTATACTGCAGTCTGAAAGACTTCCACCCAATACATCATTGGAACACTAGAGTGAGCCTTTAAAGTCCTGGCAATTTCAACAATATGCCTATGCTTTCTCTTCACAACACCGGCCATTTTGTTGTGGAGTATGTGGACAAGAGAAAAAATGTGTGATACCATAAGACTGAAGAAAATTTTCAAACTTGTTACTGACAAATTCACCACCATTGTCACTTCGAATAGACTTTATTTTTCTATTCAAAATGTTTTCAACATTGGATTTTAAAACAAAGAAAATAACACTGAAATTTGATTTATTACAGAGTGGATAAAACCAATAGAATCTTGACCAATCATCTACAAGACTTACATAGTACTTGTATCCTAAAACATAAGAAATTGGAGCTAGCCCCTAAAGTGGAGATGTTGATCTTACTGTGGAAGAAACAAAAGGCAGTTTGTGGCTTTTGCCTAGTTGACATGATGAGCAAAAACTTGAGTTATGAAAAGTGCCTTTAAGAGTTAACTTGTTGAGAGCAAGGATTTGAGTGAGTGTTTGTTGAGCAGGATGACCCAATCTGTTGTGCCAAGTGGTTGAAGATGTTTTTGTGCTAACAAAGCAGTTAGTTAAGTTGTTATCCACGTCAGTAGATTCTGTTATAATTATGTTTAGATTAGGTGTAACTATTTTATGTAAACTTGTATATAAAGTGAACACCTGTGTAATCATTCTTTAACTAGCTAATTGTAATAAGAAAATGTCCTTCGTCTTATTTTCATTTCTCTCAAAAGATATAGTCATTATCAAAAACAAATTTGTGAATAGATAAGAGATTGTGAGCAATATGTGAAACATGTAACACATTCTTAAGTTTAAAAACAAATGATGGAGTGCTAATGAAACTAGAACCAATATGTTTGATAGGCAAATCTTCACCATTGCCGACCATGACCTTATCAGAACCAATATAATCCAAATGTATTGAGAGATTTGATAGGTATGCAGTCATCTGGTTTGTAGCTCCAGAATCTGCTTTCCAAGTGTTTTTAGCTGATGAATAAGAAGTGCTAGCCATTGCAACAAGTCTTGGTGGAGGATTTTTTCACTTAAAGAGTAATTTGTTTTGTTATAACAATCCACTGCAAGATGTCCAACCTTGTTGCATATCTGACAAACTGGTCTTGGGGGTTATAACTGTTGCTGTTGTTGTTACTGCTGCTGCCATTTGAATAGTATGGATTTCCTCCAGATGAATTCTGATAACCTCCATTATTCCCAATGTAATTTTGATAACCTCCATTGTTATTATTACTTTCTCTGTAAAAATTGTTTCTACCTCTACCTCTACCTCTACCTCTACCTCATGAGCCATTTCTACCCCCTCTTTAATAACCTTGTGTCATTGAAGCTCTGTTGGGATTGTAATTGTTATTTTGATTGTTATGAGGAAAAGAGGTTTTGAAGCATGCATAAGCATGTGAGGTAAGTTATGTTGTTATAAATTCCTTTGTGCCTATCTTCCAATTGAATTTCTTCACTAATTAGTAACAATCCATGTAATTCATCAGTTGTCATAGAATCTTTCCTGATTCTTACTGACATTCCAAAGGAATCATACTCATCAGGTAAATCCCTCGAAATGTGATAAACTAGATCACTTTCCTTCATTACTTCTCCACTTGTTGCTAGACCACAAGCAAGAGATTTAACTTAGCTTGTTGAAGATATTCAGACATTGACATTGAACCTT
Organism: Coptis chinensis; assembly: GCF_015680905.1. Classification (NCBI taxonomy): domain Eukaryota; kingdom Viridiplantae; phylum Streptophyta; class Magnoliopsida; order Ranunculales; family Ranunculaceae; genus Coptis; species Coptis chinensis. Next base: position 15,891,747 of record NC_141456.1, on the reverse strand, counting down.
TCTTGACGTTCTATAACTTTGATTTTAACTGATGACAATGGGAAATAGAATTTGCAGCAAAATGATTATCTAAATAAGTAATCCAAAGATCTCTTTATGTTAGCATTCCAACAATGTAAGGAAGTATGCTTTTAGAAATTGTTGCATTGAGCCAGATGAGCAACATTTGATCCTTTTTTAACCCACTCAACATATAACGGATTGATTGTTTTGGTTTCATTATTATTACCATCAACTAAATACTTCAAAGGACATTTTGAGGATCCATCAACAAAACTTAACAAGTTGTGAATCAAAACAGGCCGGAAGGAATAACTGTTTCCACATAAGATAGTTTTCTCTATTCAACTTGATATGAGCAAAGTTGGTAATATTTTGAATATACTACAACTTTGAAAGTGGAGTTGAAGTTGAAGATGAAGGTGTAATAGATTGTTGATTTAGGATTTGAGCTTGTAGTTGTGAGATTTGAAGTAAAAGTTTATTTGAAAGATTAGCCATAGATTCCATGATATAAAAGTGAAGAAGATGTACTAGTAAAGATAATGAAGAAAGATGCAAAAGTTTCTTATGAATTTGAACAAAAGATGATGAATATGAAGAAATGAGGCGTTGATTAAATTACCTTAGATTTCATATTAGATAATTAAATTGATTGAAAATAGAACACATTTTAACCTTTTTAATGGCGGAAACAAGTTTTTGTAAAATCCTTTAATGACTACTGTGAGGCAAGAAATGACTATGATACTATGAAATCTTTGGAGAGAAATGAAAAATGAAACAAAGGAAATTTTCTTATTACAATTAGTTAAAAAATGATTGCACATGTGTTCACTTTATATACAAGTTTACAGAAAACAATTACACCTAATCTAAACAGAATTATAACAGAATCTGCCGACGTGAATAACAACTTAACTAACTGTTTTGACTTCAGTCTTCTACAGCTGACTTCAGTCATGTCAAGCCTTCTCCTCAATAACAACTTAATTAACTCTAGTTAAAAAACCAAATTAAATAAACCACTTTTGTGTTTTACTAAAATTGTTTAAACACTATTTTTCTAGTTATTTTCATATTTAAAATAATTATTTTCATCATATTCTTAATAATTTTTCAAAAGTTATTTTCCTCTTACAAAGAGAAAGCAAGTGTAGAACTGTAGAAAGGTGGTTACAGATTTTTACAGGTTACGTTGAATCTTTGATTGTTTCTACACTTCTTAACTTCATTTCTCAAAATGATTTAAGTGTGAAAAAAAAAACTCAATTTTTTTTTCAACTGTAGATTATAATCTAAGGTAATAGTAATTTGTTTCAACTATACTCATATATTCAGTTAATTTCGTTTTCAGTTACAGAAACAAATAGGAGGTTACTATTATACATGTTAATAGAGAAGCCAATGAAGTTGAAATTAGCTAATAATATGAACATCGAGCGAGGAAAATGAGTTTTGTGCTCCACATAACCACTGTTGCAACCCGATTCCAAGACCCATTTTTTGTGAAGTCTTTCCTACCTTTCCCTAGCTCAGTTCGTTCATTCGTGTAATTTTAATAGTGGACCGAACAGAGTCGTCCTAGAGGTTCATACATATGTTAAGATCATTTAAAAATCCTCCACTATTCAAAATTAAATACACCCAAAACATCATCATGACCACTATGCAAATTGTGCATTCAACTTCTTGTCCTTATTATTTAAGTCTCATTCCAAATCTTTTGCTTGAAAACAATCCAATCAAAATCCACTATATGAGCTGCCAAATTAGTTAATCCAAAAACAATAAGTTTTAATAACCACTAAAATGAGCTGGAAAATATCACCAATCTTTTATCTTTGTATATGTGGGCCAAAAAACATTATATTCCACACATAAAAACCACACAAACAATGGATAGAACATTTAAAGATTTGAAAGGTAGGCCTTATCTAATTATAAATTTATAATTATAAAATTAAAAAGTAAAAAAGGAAAAAAGGAAAAAGGAAAACATAAAAAAAGGACCCTCCCCTAACTTTTGTCTTCTACACCAAGTATTCAACACTAAAAAGCAAAATATCCCAAAAGCGACTTTATAAAGTGGACCAACTTTCGCTTTGATCCACATATAACAGATATACAATTATAAGAAAAATAAAAAAGTTCATAAAAAAGTACCGATTTTCCCCCTCAAAAACTCGGAGTGGAATTGCTGACTAGGACAACTTTTTTTTTATTTTTTATTTTGTTGAGAATCAATGAGAAGATCACATAACCACATGAATTTGTGGCTGAGAATTTTTTCTAAAGCTGACGTGTCTTCCAACTTCCTTTCTTTGTGTGTTAAGTAAAAAAAAACAAGAAAAAAAACATCACGACGTTTTCGAAGACGAAGTAAACGACGAAGAGAGAGAGAGAGAGAGAGAAAAAAAAAGGTTTTGAGGTGTTGTTTAGATCGTGAAGAAGCGAGAATGTTGGGAAGTAGTAGTGGTAGCAGTAATAATAGTAATAATAGTAGTAATAGTACTAAAGACCCGGCAATTAAGTTGTTTGGTAAAACAATTCCTTTGCCTTCAAATGAGGAAATTAAAGTTTCAGCTGAATATGTTGAAGAGTGTTCTGATGATGATATTGATTTTGAGGAGGAGCAACTACATGAGAAGAAGAAGGTATAACCATTTATTATGTTTGTCTATAGATTTGTACTGTTTTCAAGTAGATTTGATTTTTAATGCATATATTTCTTAATGATTTCACTTCCCAGTTTTTTTTTTTTTTGTTTGTTAATGGATTTCAATCAGTAAAACAGTGACTTGAAAATAGGTATCTACGGGTTTTAAGTATTAAGTAGTTGGATGGCTTATAAGCTCACCCGTAATTTTTTCTAGTTCGATATGTGTTTATTCGATAAATTGATTGAAATTTTTAATATAAATGATGTGGTTTATTTTTAAATTTTAATCACTTAAATAATCTACTAGTCTGGTTTGTTTTGTAGTGAAATCTGGTTCTGCTTTTCTATATTTGCATTCTGTGTTTTAAGTGTGAATATATGTGGTTGTTATTATTTTCTTTGCTTAAGAAGTGTGTTCTTGACTAAAGAAAATGAATGAAATTTGATTTTAAAAATGTTTTCACGACTAAAGAAGAGAGATAAAAGTTGATATCCGCAGTTTAGTATTCGTTCTAAGTGAGGATGATTGTGTCTGGAATGAATCTTCTATTGTCTTCATTATGGGCTCTGTAGTAATGCTGCCATTGAAGCTTATGCGATTTAGATTGGATGTATTATCAACTGAATAATTGAAGTAAAGCTTCAATGCTCTAGTAAAATGAAACAAGGATATCTTTGCTAATACAGTAATATCTTTCTATTTCTGATGAATTTTTAAAAGGAAAAATAGTGTTAATAAAATTATCTTGATTTTTCTGATGATATCTGAAGTATATTTATTTTTTTGTCTAAACGATATTCTTGTGATTTTTCAGGATCCCTCAGGTAAAGGATACACTGATATTAAAGTGAAACAAGGATCAGTGCCTCTGCCTTCGGAAGAGTTAGCAGATCCCATATCATCAGTGAATAATGAGAATCCTAAAACACCTTCAGTTGAAAAAGAAGCTGGGTCAACAAAAGGCTCTAGAGCGGAAGAAGAGCAGAGTGAGACTAGTAGCTCACAAGAGAAGACCCCCTTGAAAAAGCCCGACAAGATAATACCATGTCCCCGTTGTAACAGCATGGACACCAAGTTTTGCTACTACAATAACTACAATGTCAATCAGCCACGACATTTCTGCAAGAACTGCCAGAGATACTGGACTGCTGGTGGGACAATGCGAAATGTCCCTGTTGGAGCTGGTCGTCGAAAGAACAAGAACTCTGTTTCACATTTTCGACACATAACAGTTTCTGAAGCACTTCAAACAGCTAGAACAGATACTCTGAATGGGATCCACCATCCTACTGTAAAACCAAATGGCACAATTCTCACCTTTGGCTCTGACACGCCTCTATGTGAATCAATGGCATCCGTATTGAATATTGCGGACAAAACAATGCGGAATTGCTCATCTAATGGATTTCAAAAACCCGAAGAACAGAGAAATCCGGTTTCTTGTGGGGGAGAAAGTGGAGATGAAAATTCAAATAGGTCATGTGTCACAGGTTCAAGTTCTACCGAGGAGGGGAGAATGGTTGGTTTGCAAGAGCCAATGATGCAAAATATTAATGGGTTCTCGCCGCAAATGCCATGCTTCCCTGGGGGTCCTTGGCCATATCCATGGAATTCTGCCCAGTGGAACACTGCTGTACCTCCACCTTCATTCTGTCCTTCAAACTACCCCATATCTTTCTTCCCTGCACCAACCTATTGGGGTTGTCCTATACCAGGAGCTTGGAGTATACCTTGGATATCACCGCCATCGTCTTCTCCCAACAATGGAGCCCCATGTTCTGGTCCTAATTCTCCGTTAGGGAAGCATTCAAGAGAAGGAGACATGCTCAAACCAGGCAATTCAGAGAAAGAAGATCCACCAAAACATAGTGGTTCTGTAGGAGGTGTTTGGATTCCAAAGACTTTGAGAATTGATGACCCTGGAGAAGCTGCAAGGAGCTCCATATGGGCCACATTGGGGATAAAGAACGACAAGTCTGATTCTTTCAACGGGGGAAGGTTATTCAAAGCCTTTCAATCAAAGGGAGATGAAAAGAATCACGTGGATGAAAACTCTCAGGTTATGCATGCCAACCCTGCAGCAATGTCTAGGTCACTCAACTTCCAGGAGAGCTCATAATTGGGTTTGAGTGAGAACTGGTGAATGCTTAAAAGCTTTTGCAGGGATGGGGGAATTCAGTTTGTCAAAGTCAATTCACACGACCTAACTTTTCCAGGGGTGACGGGCCATTTTGATGAAGCACCCACACTGCAGGAATAAGCACAACTACCCTGGCATTAGAGAAAGACCGAAGAAGGGTTTCTTTCCTGGTTTCTTCATTACGAGATGATAGATGTGTTAGAGTAGCTCGTCTAGCACCTGATTTCATCTTTTTTATGCCATACTATGAGCAGTCTTTTGTTTTTCACTTGGTTTGCTAAGTTTGTATTCGTGTACATATCTATATGAAATAGTGAGATACAAGAGTGAGATTCTTAGGTGTAACAAATTCCCTTGTGTACTAAAATAATTGAGAATCCACTTCAGGAGTTATTTGTTTTGTTAAACCTGTTGTAAGTACAGTGCTTGTAGTTCTTAGTTGGTACTTAATTGGTATAATTAGGGGCGAGGTGGTGTTTTGTCAGTGGAAATTATAAAAGCAGAGATTAGAGAGACATATTTATAACTCGGAAAGAAAAATGTGTGTTCTCTATGGTGGAGATTAACTTGGATTTCCATAATTTCATCGAAGTAATTTAACCATCTTTTCGATTTTTTATTATGGTTCCAGTGTATAAACATCTACCACTAAACGGGGAAAAGCAATGACCCCTATCCTTGCTTTCCTTCGTAGGTGGAACTTCAGAGTGGATCAAAACAGTTGGCTGACATTCGTGTTCATGTTTGGTAAAAAAAATAGGGATTTTTAGGTTTTGGTTCTCTTAAATAATTGGTATTTGGGGTTTGGTTGTACTAATTGGCTTATTAGCTTTTGGTCCTGCGAAATCCTCTTGACTATTACTCACAAAGTTAACTGTTTGTAGGTTGTTAGTCAAGGTCTTTTGGGTGCTGTTACTGGTTACACAAAATTGAAAGAAAAGAGATAAAAGAAAGGGTATGATGGGTGAAAGTGGTCATGTTGCAGTTGTTGCTGCACCAAAGATAAATGGTTTAAGTTTGGTTTTGTTTGTAATGGAGGGCCAAAACCTAATTAAACATTATTTAGAAAGACCAAGTTGTAAACGAAAGTAATTACAGTAGGACTAAACCCTTAATTTAAATGATATGGTGTTTGTTTATTCTATTGCAGAAAGTGGAGGGAGTCTAGTTTAGTTTCCCATTTTTTTCCTACCATATCTTCGAGATTGTAATGATACACGTGTTTGTACAACAACAATTTAGATGAAGTTAATCTTAACGGTTAACAAATTATCACGTGGCCAATAAACCAACCGTCAGATTGGGGTCAAATTGTGTCTTGAACAAGGTCAATTCGACTAACATTTGATTCTTGACCCACATGCCCCACACACGCATGTAAGGGTATGATCAGGGTTGTCCCTGAGTTTTCAATGGCCCTGTGCAAACGGCGAAATGTGGCCCTCTTCCAGTTTTCCATCAACACAAATTGGATCATCGAAATATTTCCCTTATCGCATTTTTTGTTGCAAAATCATCAATGAAGCTTTCAAAGTTAATTTTATTTAAAAATTCATTTTCAATAGATATTAACGCTAGCCCATTTAGACTTTTTTGTGACATAGTCGATCTAAGGTATGATTTCAATAGTTTTAATTTTAAAAAACTTCTTTCTGCATACGCGACAGTAATGGGAACAATCAACAAAATTCTATAAGCTATGAATGCATTAGGAAAACAATCATGTCGTTTCAAGAAATCAAGTTAGGTGAATAATATTAGACTAGATTACTTTGGAATTAAATTGAGTTATTGAAATAATATTTAAGAAAAGGAAAAATTGATTTTAATCTCTAACTTACTTGAAAAATAATCAAAATTTAGATGAATAAGTAATTGAGATTGATCGAAGTGAAAATTAATACAAATCCACAATTGTAAAGAAAGAAATTATTGAGAATGAGAGGATACTAGATGGTCATAAGGTGAATGAGGGTTTTTTTTTTTACTATTTCTTTTTGTATTTAAGTAATTGAGGACAACTCAAGCAATTAATTGGAGTGATTTTCTAAAAGAAAACGTTATTAATTAGGAAGAGAGAGATCTAGTCATTGAAAAGATCTCCTCATCTATTATATCTATTGTTATTTTCTTTTTTTATGAACATAATTAATGAGAAAAGAGAATATGAGAGAATTGACTGTTTACTGTGAAATTTTCGGTTTTTTGGGTTTTTTTTATCGGTATGGACTTTTGATATGTGAAATAATTCTTTTCCACTAAAAATTTATTTTTGGGCCTTATATATTGGGGGCCCTGTGCGGTCGCCCAGCCCACATGGCACCTGTTCAGGGCCGGCCCTGGGTATGATGGGTATTCATAAAATACCAACAACCTACAAACAATCAACTTTGTGGACTAACAATCAAAAGGATTTAGAAAGACCAAAAGCTAATAAGCCGATTAGTGCGGACCAAACTCTAAATACTAATTATTTAGGAGAACCAAACCTAAAAAACCCAAAAAAATAGGTATGAAAGAACTGGCGGTGAGTCTGTGACACCTTCCAATTTTTGATGCTATTGATTGGTTCCAATTTTTTCTTAAGCGGGAATCGATATGCGAAAACATGTCTCTCTATGCTTACTCTTTGATGTATCACATGTTGGTGGCACATGAATGAATGTAGGTTCAAACATGTTGCTCCTAATATGATTTTGGTCCTTGCTAAGGCTGAGGCAACCTGGAAAGATCGAATGGGTGTTGGTGGTTGAAACTCACCGTGTTCTATCGGCACCTATTGTTGATGTTGCTACTCTGGACTTCTGGAGGAGGAGTGGGTTGCCCCACCTCCTGGTTGGTATAAATGTAACTTTGCTAATGCCTATATTACTTCTAAGAAACTATGTTTGTCTGTTGTGATTCTCAGGGACCCGAATGGAGAGTATGTGTGTGCAGCTGCTACAAGGAGAGATGATGTCAACACAAAACAGGAAGCCAACCTAGTCACAGTTGAGTTTGCGGTGGAGGTGGCTAGACAACAACAATTTCTCTATGTTATATTTGAAGGACATGCAAAAGGAGTGATCAACATAATCAACAACCCAGATGTGAGCTATAACTGGAGTTGGTTGACATCTTAATTGTTGCATTTGAATATTTTAATTTCTCTAAGTAGGTGTTTGGTTCTCATTTTTTCAAAAAATTATTTTTTCTTAAAAAACATTTTTATGAAAAAATATTTATTATAAAAACAGTTTTTCAATAAAAGTTGTGATTTTTCTTAAAAGCTATTTTATGAAAACAGATTTCGCACTATGTTTCTTGATATATTTTGACATATCATGACATAAATCACTAAAGTCTAAAACATCCAGGGTGTTCATTTGCCTTTAGCACTCAAAGTGTTTCTTTCAAAGAAAAATAGTTTTTTAACTTGAAAAACAAGTTTTACCTAATTATCATAAAACAACCATAAAACAACTTTTTGGGATCAAAAAATGTTTTTTTGGATGAAAAACTATTTTTTTTTTAAAATAAAAACCAAACACATTTATTTTTTCAAAAAATATTTTTTCACTAATAAACACTTTTTGACAATAAATAAATAGAATCCAAACACTCTCTAAGTTTATGTTATGTCATGTATCTGCCAACTCCTGGGCAATTAATTTGGCTAAGTGGGTGGTTCTGCACTTCTGCATGGCCATTATGCTTCTTTTAATTTAATAGGAATGAAGTTTTACCCGACCAGCAGACTGAAGAAGTGCTCTTAATTTAATAGGAATGAAGTTTTATTATAAAAAAGAAAAGAAAAAACACCTTCCGCTGTACGTTTTCTTCTAAAACTTCTACTGAATTTCATTTCAATGTTCAAGGTTGAAAATACGGTATTAAATAAAAAATGATAACAAAAAGATAAGAAAAACACAGTCTAGACGTCACGTGTGATTCAAAAGTCGTATTGTAATTTGAATGATAATTCGAATTACTTGCCACAGTTGTAAATACACCATTTTTTTCCAATTTATGTTGATTGGGACGGAAAGCTAAAAATGGTTTCAGTATGATTTGCTCATATGAAATTCCTACATTTAGCGGTTTAGCCTGGACATCAAAATCAGAACCATAATATCATTCAGGCTGAGCCGAACATTCAGATATTTGCAACATTTATCGATAAGGGACGACCACATTTTCTATACAAGTTGAATAGCAATGGGACCTAATGCACATCATGCGAAGTTCTTTGTTTTTTTTTTTTTTTTTTGTTTTTTTTTTTTTTTTTATTTGTTATTTTTTTTATTTTTTTTAAGTAGAAATTTTATTGATAATAATAACGAGTTTTACAAATAATTAGGACAAGCGTGCAACAAACTGTGCCGCAAGTCCTTTCTGAATGACAAATCCTATCTTCCTAAAAACAAACTCGTTACAACCAGCTGTCATTACGTTGCAGTCCATAATTTTCTGCAATCTCTTAAGGAGCTCAACAGACTATTGTGCTAAAAAACCAAAAGTATCGAAATTGAACGAAATGAAACAATACTGGTTAGCCCTATAAGCCTCCTCGTGTTTCTCAATATTTCCTGCTGCTGCTCTATTAGCTGCGTCACCCACCCCAAAGACTCCATTCCCAATCCCTACCAACGGAGAGGCTCCAGTTATATCAACACACGCATGCCTCCCTTCATACCAACTATAGATCAATACATCCGCAGGCCGAAGTATCGATCTTCCCTCATTCGGATCAGTGAGAAAATTGACGGGAGCCTCCTTCTTCACTTATACCCCAGCCCTCCAAAATACATCACATAAAATATCTCTGACATGATCACGTCGATATTTGAAACCTGGAAAGTGTCGACAGTGTGCTGCATGGTCTCTGAAAGTATCCAATCTACTCTTTTTGCAAATAGAGCATAGACCATCGTCAGAGTACAAAGGAATCATGAGACGATACTGGAAAATAGAACGATACTCCACCGGCGACATATGCTGTCCAAGTCCCTCCATCGGAATAGCAAGTAGAAAATCCTTTGCGTGTTCTGACTGCAAGCATCCAATGATTGCTTTTTGACGAGCAGATAATTCAAACTCCCCCTCAAGACCATCAACAATCTTACTGTAGAACGCTTTCGCCAAAACTTTTTGTGGTTTTGAGGGGACAAGAGATTCACAGACCCGGAGAATTAAAGGTCAAGATTGGGTAGACAGAGACTCAATGTACTGCTAACAACATCAAGAATCGCATCAACAGGCACTGGGCCACAACTCCTAAGAATGTGGTTCTGAAGCTCAGAAGTCTGACAACGGGAGGCCACGAAAGCAAAAGTAGAGACATCAGAGACACAATAGATACCTAACCCACCAAGATGTAATGGGAGTGTCGATATATAAACGCCACTGCATATCACCAAAGCCAGGACCATCAAAAACCACAATACCCATGAGAACATTGCGGAGATGCTGATCAAAAGTCTTAGCTGCCTCTCTGAAAAGCGATGGTGGACAAGTACAAATCGCAAAGACCAACTTAGAAATCCCCACACAAGCTCGTAAAAGCGCTAACTCATACTGAGGATCTTCCAACACAGCAAAATGGTCCATCAAAGTCATAACCTTTTCAACACGCTTTCGAGCAAGGCCCCTGACAAAAGATGGATCAGTGCTGACCGCACCTTCAAGCAACTTGACCCCCTGCTGAGGACGGGACATATCTGAAAGAAAGAGACCAGGAGTGGAGCGACGTGGATCCAGTAATGGCCAAAATACCTCAGTTTTACCTCGGTTTTTTTTTTTTTTTTTTTTTTTTTTCGGGTATGGAAATTGTTCTCTTTCTTTTTCTTCTCGGTATATTTCTTTTAGCAATGTTAGAGTACGCGGGATGTATGGTGCGCAATCATCTTGTACCTTGGTTATAGACTTTGTGGAGCAGTGCACGGGCACCCCTTGGTTATTGGAGGGACTAGATCTTTGGAGCGCGAATGCAAAAGAAGCCATGCTAGATTTTGCATATTTTTTCTTTTTGCAACCTTCTTTGTGGTGCCTTTATCTAACCATTATAAAAAGGCTTAAATACAGAAATATGCAATGTACTTAGGTCCTATTAACACTTGTATCAACATAGAATTTTTTTCACAAACGTATCAATGTACTATGCCCGATTTCACAAAAATAGCAATCTGTTAGCATCCGTTAGTTAAGTGATGATGTGTCTATTTATTTTCAATTTTTTTTTTGTATTTTCCACCCGGCATAACACTAGGACATGATGTGGCAAAAATAATACATCTAATATAATGGGTGAGATTGATAACTCTTAAGGCCCAAAAAGAATAAGGACCCAGCCCCAAAAATGACATAACCCGACCCATGAAACAAAAGATTATAACCCGTCCCAACAATCTAACCCAAATTCTTATACTAAGCAACGACCGGGTGACATTCTACCTAACCCAAATTGAAGTGTGAAGTATCTGCATGAATAATGGATTCTAGTCTTGGACTCTAAGTAGCTTTACATAACATTCTATCTATTGGAATTTGGCTTTTGGATTGGTCTGGAAGTCATTGTATGACTCAATGACATTTTTTTTCATATCATTGTTGTTATGACAGACGGTGTAATGACAGTGGAGTGGTCCAAGTCAAGTGGGGAAGTAGCGGCTAGGTTATGTTTTTGTTTTGTTTTTGGAAGTAAAAAACTAGAAAATGAATGAACGGTCTAGATCTAGTCGAGATCTAATCAAGTGGATAGTGAGAGAAGTATATATTTTCAGAATAAATTGTCAATAATATCGGAAATTTCGGATCGGCTATATATCGGAACTTTCGGATCGGATCGGATCGGATCGGTTTTAGAGTTATATCCAAATCGATCCAATTTTTTTTTGGAATTTTCAGAAATCGGCCCGTGAAAACTACACCCAAAGCCAGACCAATTTCGGGTCGGATTTCGGAAAAATCAGAAATTCGGCAAAAAGAGACACCCCTATGTATCCTGTGAATAAGAATTAAACTCAAAGCGTAGTTCAACTATTCTATTTATAAGAATAGATGAGATTTCCCAATTAGTGTTTAACTAGGAGACCGTCTCTTGTTAAGTCTCATCTTGAATCTTCTAGAAGCCCCATGTTTCCCAAGTCAAATAGGTATTCTTTATTGACTTAAACAACAGAAAAACATGTTTAGGTTCAGAGTAGTAGTTAGAGCTCCGAGCCTAGTACTTGAGCTCCAGATTTGGAGTTCATAGTTAGGAGTTGGTTATACGAACCTACTACTCCAACTAGTTCCAAAGCCCATGAACCTGCTCCAAACCAAGTAGTTGAGTTCCAGATTTGGAGTTCATAGTTAGGAGTTGGTTATACGAACCTACTACTCCAACTAGTTCCAAAGCCCACGAACCTGCTCCGAACCTAGTAGTTGAGTTCCGGATTTGGAGTTCATAGTTAGGAGTTGGTTATACGAACCTACTACTCCAACTAGTTCCAAAGCCCACGAACCTCCTCTTCTTGTCTCACTTCCGAACCTAGGAAGTAAGAGGATTTGGACTTGAAGTGTGTTATGGTACTTTCTACCCACACCAAGACCATATCTGAGCCTTACGAAGATGCTGCCACATGTTACATATCTATTTGCTAAAATATGCACACACATATGCCGCCCTTTTTTATTCATGGGTTGTGAATCAAACCCTTAAGGAAAAAGGCCGGGTAAAAATGTACGCGACGTCTTATGCCTCGATTTTCTCTGTGGAATTTATGTACAAAATTTCTCAATATTTCAGGTTCAAGGAACTGAATTTTGTTAAGTCTGGAGTTTAGGACATGCCACAACCATGACCCAAAACTTGAATACTTGCACATGTAAAGAACTTTATCAAATCCGGACATACCAGCCCATTATCACTCATTCAGAACTATTCGTTGGATCTTCAAAGTCCAATCTATATCCCTAAATATTCCGTACCATGGTGTTGAAATTTCGATGGTATGTGAAACTAAAATTTCGACGGCTTTTGTAATGACCCAGGACATGTCAATCCCAAATCACCCATTGGGATTCCGGAGCTACGCTCTTCCACTTATTGTCTACAGTAAAGAAAGGTTCCTTTTGTTATGACAATTCCTCAAAAGTCAAAAGTAAACTTTACTTTTCGCAAATTGTTAATGCTTGACTCCCATCCAAATCTGATCCGGACGTGCCATAGTCATGACTCGGAGCTGAACTTTGTCACACACTCACATGACCCCGGACTTGAACTTTGTCAAGTGCAACACAAACCTTAAATACTAGCACATGGCCACATGTAAGGAACTGAACTTGGTCACATGGCTCGGAGTTGACAGATCAAGTGACCGGACTTGAACTTCATAAAATCTAGACATGCCAATTTTGCCAAGCCTTATGAGGGCAGATCCGGACTTGGACAGACCAGCACATGCCAAGCCCATTATTCATCCGATTTTGAACTTAAGCACCCACTTCCTCAAACGCTTTGCCCGCTGCCGCAAGTAAGAATCTCTTGGTGTTTGCTATTGGAGCTTTGGATATCTTTTTAAGTTTGAATCATTATTTCTGTCGAAAAAAGTATTGAACTCTTATTTGTTTTGCTCCAACAGTTCACCTGCTCTAAAATTCTTTTGCTTCTTCCTAAAACCGCCATTAATGGGTTGAGGAAATCAAAGTTTAATTTTGGTAGCCAATAGCCACGTTAAGAACTTAAACAATCAGTTCCAGTGTTGGTCAGTACTCAGTATCGGCTTTGCTAGTGAACCATCACGTCCATATTGATCAAGTCAGTATCGCTGCTATCACTTGACTGTGTATTCCTAAATCCAATGTCTCACCAATCAATGTCGGGCTCTTCAATCCATAAAGCAATTCCAAATCCAGTACTGGGCAATGCAATTGTCGAGGCAGTTCCGAATATGTCAAGTTACAATGCAATTCGGATAGCCCGGGTACTGTAGTTGACAATGTAGTTTTGGATTCTTTCGTCCACAAAATAGTTTCGGGTTTGTTACCCGAGAGAGCAGTACCGAACTTGGAATTTCTGTGTTCCTTATTAGCTAGGAAGTGGAGTTCCGAACTTAGACAAGTTCCGAACGTGGAGTTCCTGACAAGCTAGGAAGTGAAATTCCGAACTTGGACAAGTTATGAATGTGGAGTTCCTGACTAGCTTGGAAGTGAAATTCCGAACTTGGACAAGTTACGAATGTGGAAGTTCCTAACTAGCTAGAAAGTGGAGTTTCGAACTTGGACAAGTTCCGAACGTGAAGTTCCAGACTAGCTAGAAAGTGGTGTTATTTTCTCCTTATTTGCATAAATATGTATACACAAATGCCCCACTTTTCCCTCCGACGACTGTCACACATTCTACCGTTGAGGAAAAATGACAAAAGTGTCGAATTATATTTTATACAAATTCATATTGCGAAGGGTATAAAAACATATTGCGAAGGTTTTTCCCTATTTACAAATTCATATTTTATACAAATTCATACTTTATACAAATTCATATTGCGAAGGTTTTTCCCTATTTATTAGGGTTTAAAAAGTAATAATAATATAAAAAAAAATAAAAGAAAAAGAAAAAGAAAAAGAAAAAGAAAAAGATAAAATAAGATACGTGGGAGAGTTAGAGGGGTTTGGTTACAACCGAACCCTCCCTCTTTGTTAGTTCGGGTTTTAGAGAGAGAGAGAGTTTACCAGTTATTTCGCTTTCACTAACGTTTTCGTTTTTCGATTAACTTTGGGTGAGTAGTCTAAACCTTATTTTTATATAATTGATTTATTATTATGGTTTAGATTAGTTGTGTATTTAATTTTCTATAATGGAACTTTGAGATCGAAATTATTTGTTTAATTGCAGAAGCTTTCGGTATACTAAGTTACTAGCACCAAAAGTTTAGCTTTGATATATAGGTGTTGTCGTGTTGAGGAGTATTTGCATATGGTAGTGAATAAACCATGTGTTTATTGATTGATTGGTAGTATTATATAGGCCGGAAACTTTTTGAATGATGTGAAGTCATTGGTTCATGTTATAGGGTTTTGATTTTTCAGAATTTCATAACCGTTCTTGGTAATTTAAGCATAGAAAATTCGTTTTCGATCTTTTTGATATGAATTCAGCGCCTGTTTACTATAGACACGCATATATACAATTTTTGTGTTTCGTAAAATTTCATATCTAGTCGTTTTGCATACTGAAATTGAAGTTAAAGTCTGACGCAGAAACTGGGACTGAAACTGAGCAGTCTGCAGTAATAAAATCATATAAAATCAAATATTTACTCTTTTGGGTTGATTCCAAAACCATTAGAATCTAGACTTACAGAAGTACAACCTCATACTTTGACCTGGGTTCATATGCGTGTTTACGGTTATGAAAACTTACTTCAATATATGATGACTGTTTGTGCACATATTTTGGACATGTTGCATTGTAGGAAGTGTATAGGACACTATACTTTGTAGATTTGTGTGAAACCAAAACCTAATGACACCTTAGAGAGTCTTTTATCCGACTCAGTGAGCCTCACTTAATTTGGATGATTGACAGAAAAGATATGGCCTCAACAATTCTATGCGTCAGAAATTCTATTCGTCCATAAACAATTTTCTGCATAGGATTTGATCACAAATTTCATAAAGCTAGGGTGAGAGTTAGAATTTTTGTAAAACATAAACGAGTAAGAGAGAGAGAGAGAGAGAGAGAGAGAGAGAGAGAGAGAGAGAGAGAGAGAGAGAGAGAGAGAGAGAGAGAGAGAGAGAGAGAGAGAGAGAGAGAGTAGTCTAAACCTTATTTTTATATAGTCTAAAATTTTTATATTTATTTATTATGGTTTAGATTAGTTGTGTATTTAATTTTCTATAATGGAACTTTGAGATCGAAATTATTTGTTTAATTGCAGAAGCTTTCGGTATACTAAGTTACTAGCACCAAAAGTTTAGCTTTGATATATAGGTGTTGTCGTGTTGAGGAGTATTTGCATATGGTAGTGAATAAACCACGTGTTTATTGATTGATTGGTAGTATTATATAGGCCAGAAACTTTTTGAATGATGTGAAGTCATTGGTTCATGTTATAGGGTTTTGATTTTTCAGAATTTCATAACCGTTCTTGGTAATTTAAGCATAGAAAATTCGTTTTCGATCTTTTTGATATGAATTCAGTGCCTGTTTACTATAGACACGCATATATACAATTTTTGTGTTTCGTAAAATTTCATATCTAGTCGTTTTGCATACTGAAATTGAAGTTAAAGTCTGACGCAGAAACTGGGACTGAAACTGAGCAGTCTGCAGTAATAAAATCATATAAAATCAAATATTTACTCTTTTGGGTTGATTCCAAAACCATTAGAATCTAGACTTACAGAAGTACAACCTCATACTTTGACCTGGGTTCATATGCGTGTTTACGGTTATGAAAACTTACTTCAATATATGATGACTGTTTGTGCACATATTTTGGACATGTTGCATTGTAGGAAGTGTATAGGACACTATACTTTGTAGATTTGTGTGAAACCGAAACCTAATGACACCTTAGAGAGTCTTTTATCCGACTCAGTGAGCCTCACTTAATTTGGATGATTGACAGAAAAGATATGGCCTCAACAATTCTATGCGTCAGAAATTCTATTCGTCCATAAACAATTTTCTGCATAGAATTTGATCACAAATTTCATAAAGCTAGGGTGAGAGTTAGAATTTTTGTAAAACATAAACGAGTAAGTTCTAAGAGTCTTCTTTTCAACGCAAAAAGCCTTGTCTCGTTTGGACACCTGTGGAAAGAGTTGAGCCATTTGGAAGATAGTCCGTTAGAAATCTAGTTTGCTAAAAATTAGGATTTTTATCATTTTTGACTTAAGTTTTCTTCTAGATGGGCTGAGGTTGGGCCTTTGAGTTCTACATGAAGAAGTAAGTATACCTATCCTAGTTTTAAAATAATCAAGTGGTGTATCATTTGGTTAACTGTAGAAAAAGTTATTGCTTTGACAACTTGGCTAGAAAACCTACCGTGTTATCCTTTATGTGCATGAACTTATTTTGGGAAATATGTCTAGTAATGAACTAAGAGTCTCTTAAACTCTTCTTGGGTGTTTTATATAGTGTTTGTAGCTTACTTTTAGAATGTGGTTTTATTTGGAACTGACATGGTTCGTAAGATCATTTTTTTTTTGAGAATCAAAATTAGAGAAATATCCATTTGTGAGTTTTTGGATTTAAAGGTTCATAGTGTATCTCTGGGTATGAAACTTTACATATATGATTGTGGGAGTAATTGAAACTTATTGTATGTGATTTTCTATAGTATAAATTGTTGTTTTCCTTAAATGTACATACAAGGATGTTGATATTTATTGGTTAAGAGCTACGTAAGGCTTGATTCCAATCTTGAAAGATTTGGATATGTAGGCACATTTGAATAAAAGTGCAGTCACTATATTATATATTATACATTAGTTTTTGTGATAACTATATGTGTATAATATTAGTATTTAATTGTGTAAGTGATTATGGATGTTTGAATTGTATTTGATTGAAGACCATTCGTGTTGCGTTCAATAATATTTAAATGCGTGATTGATTTGCATTGATGTGTGAAAATAACTTTTTGCTCGTGTGATCAATTGTTGTGCATGATTAATGCTAGTACAATGATAAGTCAGCTGAGAATAATATTTTCAACAAGTCGACCACACCTTTAGAACTCTCCACACCGTAAAATTTGGTAATGATATATTATGACTTGAGATGTCATGTGATAGGAAGGTATTCATTGATTAATGTGCCATGAATGACCTGTTAGTGTTATGATGGGTATTCTTTGAATGTGGCGGGAATGACTCAAAGTATTCATTGAATGTGCCATGAATAACCTGTTAGTGTTATGATGGGGCGGTATTCCTTGAATGTGGCGGGAATGACCCAAAGTATTCATTGAATGTGCCATGAATGACCTGCTAGTGTATGATGGATATTCCATGAATGTGGCGGGAATGACCCAAGGTATTCATTGAATGTGCCATGAATGATCTGAGATATTGAAAGCCCAGAGATAGCTGTGACTCACAAGTTACGAGTTTGCAAGATGTAAATATGTTCCTGGAGACGATTTCTCCGCTTGGGACATATGTCTTGTAGTGGTACTTGGTGTGAGAGAGGCACATGGGTATGTGATTTGGTAAATGTGTGAAATGCAAATTGTGGAGTACGAACTAAAGGTGAGGTCAATAAATAAGTGATTAATAAACAAGATACATTGTGGAATTGATTGAACTAAAAGTATGTGAATTTGTGTGATGTTATGGATGTGAAGTGTGACTGTGAATAATATTAGTGAATGCTTGTGATCTTTTATGTGATTGCGAAATGACTATAACTTGATATATAATTACAAAAATATTAATGACTTGTGATAGTCTGAGATCTATAGTTATGCACGCAGAAAATTTATGACGTAATGATGTCATGTGAAATGACTACCCTTGATATAGATATTATGATAAGTGGTATTTCCGAATATGTGGGACAAACCAGGTTGTATCAATTAGACTTAAATGTCTTAAATGAGGTTTGATTATGAATAGAAATTTGATTGGCTGAGATAAATTATTTTATTGTGATGTCTAACTCTGTTTTGCAGGAGGGTAGGATCTATTAATCTTTTATGCAGGGACGTAAATATCCTATCCTAAGACGACGTGTTAGCTTAAAGGTAATGTGTATCAAACTTATATTTAATTAGGTTATCATATGTGCATTTAATAAGTGGAATGTAAGTGGTATTTATGTTGTGAGTTATTTTGGAAAGTGGGAATGATGAGTACTGTTATATGAGATTTTTGGAATTGTATATTGGGGGTGAAATATTACTTGGGAAGAAACTACATGCTTTTTTGAGAAAACGGAACTAACTTGTCTTCTAAGTTGAAATGATTGTAATAATATATTCTTTTATTTGAAATATTGAACATGTTGTTTTTATTTTAGTCTCACTCATACCAGCAAATTCAATTTGCTGACCCATGTTTGTTTTGTTTTGCAATGTGGGTGTGTTCTTGGAAACATAGATGGTGGAGTGCAGTGGATGAGGACACGTGATTTGGATTTGCTCTTGAAGTCTTCTGGTTTAAGTTTTTCTGAAGTGTACGGTTTTGTTTTTGAGACAAATGTAATAGAGTTAGTTAGTTTCTTTGTAGTTTAATAATGCGATTGAAGGATTGTTCCTTTTAGTTTTAAATTTGACCTCAGATTTTAATATCGTGGTTGATAATATGTTATTAGGGTTTTGTTTCATCTTGGGTTTTCAGATGATTGAATAGGGTGACGATTGAGATAATTATATCTTGGATAATTCCCTATTTTAAATATTCTAGAAATTTGGGGTGTGACATAGTCGAATAGGGGTATGAACAATGATTGTTCAGTATGAACAATGTTTGTTTATAGTCCGATAAGGGTATGAACAATGATTGTTCATAGTTCAATAATAGGTGTCCTCACTAATCATTCTTCATGTTGTTGAGGTATGAACAATCATTGTTCATAGTCGAATAGGGATATGAATAATGATTGTTCAATATGAACAATGTTTGTTAATAGTCCAATAAGGGTATGAACAATGATTATTTATATATAGTTCAATAATAGGTGTCCTCACTGATCATTCCTCATGTTGTTGGGGTATGAACAATCATTGTTCATAGTCGAATATAGGTATGAACAATGATTGTTCAATATGAACAATGTTTGTTCATAGTTCGATAAGGGTATGAATAATGATTGTTCATAGTTTAATAATAGGTGTCCTCACTAATCATTCCTCATGTTTAGGGCAGGGAATCGGGTCGGGTATACCTGAATCCGACCCGACCCGATTACTGAATATATCGGGTTCGGGTCGATTTTCATATTCGTTTATGTATTTGGGTCGGATTCGGGTATGTCGGGTTCGGGTTCAGATTTGGATATAATTTTTGGGCTTTTTTTGAATTTTTAGTGTTATCTGATCGGGTTAGTCGGGTTCGGGTCGGGTTCGAATACTGTGAAATTATTCGGATTCGGATATAGCCATATCTGACCCGATCCCTGCCCTACTCATGTTGTTGAAGTATGAACAATCATTGTTCATAGTCGAATAGGAGTATGAACAATGTTTGTTTATAGTCCGATAAGGGTATCAACAATGATTTTCATAGTTCAATAATAGGTGTCCTCACTGATCATTCCTCATGTTGTTAAGGTATGAAAAATCATTGTTCATAATCGAATAGGGGTATGAACAATATTTGTTCATAGTCCAATAGGTGTAACTTTACTTCTACTCCTGACTTCCTTCTCCATTATTTGCTCACACAATCACATAAACACAACCAGAAGAGTTAACAACACAAACTAAATAGCAAATCTAGTAAGCAACGAGTGTGATTTATGTATACATTTTAATTTTTGTATTTTTTTTTATATTGGTAAGCCAGTTTTAAATGAGATCAGTAACTTTTTGATGCTGGCGCGGTTCGAGCCCTAGACCTCTGGTATCATCAATAATCTAATTGAATAATTCCTTTTCCACCTTCAAATGTCTTCACTTTCAATCCTCAAACAATCCCAATTATTCTAAAGAAACAAATGACATTCAATCTTTACTCTAACGGGGATTCAATGTCATTGGAGCACTACTTGTTGGTAATTAGAATAATAATTGGGAAGAGATTGCGCATAGAGCTGTGAAATCCGCTCGTAAATTAAGAAAGTCGCTTTGTCATGATGATGACGACCATGTCATTGGAGCTTTTGCAGATTTGAGCAGTGAAAAAATTCGATATTTTGTTTCTTCCAATCATAACTAGAATGGTTCCGTTGTTTATGAAGATTCATCACCTGAAAATTATCGTCGTTGAATGGACGAGTTGTTGAAACAGGTCGGGATGATGAATCATTGTCACTTTCGGGTGCACGAAGGAGTGAGTGACCCATTTGAGGGCAAAGGGTAAACTTGAACTTTCCACATCCTTGTCCTTGTGAGCATGGACCAAAATATCGCCGATATATCTGATATATCGCCGATATATATCGGTATTTTGGTACACCGACATCGATATTTCCGATATATATCCACCGAATATAGAATCCTTTTTTCTCGATATATATCGAAACTTCCGATATAACGATATATATCAACCAATATATACGATATAAAGTGTTGATTTTGACCGATATTGTTGACTTTGACCAAATATTGTTGACTTTGACCGATATATTGTCGATATTTCTGATATAATAGACAATATTTCCGATATATCGACATACAAAACAAAATTTTGACTGGTCACAAAAAAAAATGGATACATCCGATATTTTCGATATATCCGATATATATAGGTTTTTGGGTACACCGATATATTCATCGATATCGATATTTTGGGCCTTGCTTGCTTGTGAGTGATTATGAAAAAAGCTTGATTTAGAGAGTCTGTTTTACACCTTTCTATTTGACTTATTTGGTTGGTTAATCTGGTAGTTTTTATCTGCCTCCTTTTGTCCGACGATTTACAAATCTACGATAACCTCCTAAACTTGACGGAAAAATCACCGTCATTTTTCAAAAGCTACAATTTGAAATGAACACTGTAACAAGGAACACTCGAGAAGGAAACAAATGAGAAAATATAAATGAGAAAATGTGGCTCTCTCTTGCCAGCTATATATAGCAGTATTGTATCAAGGTTTTTTTTAAGATAAAAGCCCCCCTATTAAAAAATATATATATCCTTTATAATTTGTTTGGCTTTTGAATGAGCCCTCATGATTTGACAACTCACACTTAACTACCCATTCCATTCCAAATCTCATTGGCGAAGATTTGTGTTTGTTCTAACGGCCATTATGCCATTATCTTGTTTTCTTAAGTACTAATAAAACATGGCTTAAAACCGTATGGACTTAATTAGGATAAAAAAAAACACGATGATTTTTAACTATGCCTAAAAGACAAGGGCCTTTTCAAAATTTGGATTTGATTTTCAATGGTTAGCTCTATTAAGTGAATGAGTTGCCACCTTTGCCTTGTTTTTCAATACATAGAGTGCCAATATAAAGTGTCATCTTTGGGAGGAGTTCAATGCACAATCATTTTTGCATTTCCTGAATATCGTCTACTTTGCATTACAACTTTATAATGCACAATTTACTACTTCATATTATAACTTAAAACTAAAATTTGGAAGCAGTGATCTTTAGGGTATTGTTGAGGATGTGAAAGATCTAGTTGCAATATAATGTCACTACTAAAAAAAGGGCTTATAAGTTCAGCTAAAAGGTGAGATGTTAGAGTTTTTACTTCGGTTTTCTAAAAAAAACATCCGAGGTAAAATCCATTGAGATAATAGAGTTCTATAAAACTGAGATAATAAGCTACTAAATTATCTCAGAAGTCTGACATCTTATCTAAATATATTATCTCGATTTTCTAAATAAAACCTATATTATATAGAATAAAACCGAGATAAATTGTTGGTTGAAACCAATTAGTATAGAAGAAAACTGAGATATTTTTTTATTGAAACCGAGATAATATCAAAAAATAACTATGATAAATTCTTTTGGAAAGGGAGATTGTTGGACAACCTTTTATCTCACCCTTTGTCATTTTTTGCTGGTATTGCTCATGACAATTAACCAGCAAATAAAAACCTATCCCAAACCACCACATTTCCTTTCATATTCATAAACATCAACACCAATTAACAAAAGCAACCCAACATAAGTAAATTCTTTGGAGAACTTATTTCATTAAGATAAGAAAGAACAATGTTAAACATGATCTTAACTTTCAAAGAGTACTAGTGATCAATCATTTATTTATAGAAACTCAAATATTGTATCAACTACTATTCTTCGAACTATAATAAAACATTTTTTAACCTTTCTCTATATATTCAGCAAAGGAGACAGATGGTTCCTGCTAAATTTCCTCCTTACAGATGGTTTTTGCTGAATTTCCTACTAAATTTTTTTTTGAGAATCCACAGCTCCCAAGGTATCCACGTCGGTCGTATGAAGCTTCAGCAATGCCTCCTCAGCATTACTTCTGCAAGAATAATGAAGAAATGACAGATCACTTGTTAGCTGAAGAATTAAACCATAGGCAAGTGATCGATTTGCATTTCATTATACATCCTGACATAATTCCCCATACCTGTTGGCGAATTTGACAAACCCAAATCCTTTCCCACCCGGAATTCTCACAGATGTAGTCTCTCTATAATGAGAAAATGCCTGCCTGAGATCTTCAAGACTGACACTTGGATCTAATCCTCCAACATAAATCCACAATAAAAGAAAATTTTCTGACACCAAATTGCATAAGTAATCAACGGCAAAATGCTAATGGGTATGAACATATGACTCACTGTTGTGTTGATGATAAAGTATTCATCGCACTGGACTTTTTGGGCAGAGGCTCCACTTGATGCATACCCACCTACGATCACAAAGCTAATTTAAGAAATTGAAAAATATACTTCATATAAAATCAGAAACAAAAATATGTTCACGTGCTTCCAATTCAAACACCATTTGCATGTGATTACTGCATTCTAATTGCTAACTACAACGTCAACCATCCAGTGATTAATCAATAATTAGTGGTTAGGAAGTAAGAAATAAATAGTTAACAGATACTTGTAATGAAACTCAGTACAATGTTCCAGGTTTTTGGAGCTTGTTTACAAGAGAAAACATACTCTAAGCATGAAATACAAACATATTAGTGACAGAGACCAAGTAGTTCAGCAAGATAAGACCAAAATTTGCAGTAACATTTGCCTTATAGACGAACTAACCCTGTCTTTGCCTCTTGATTCTTTCAAGGGCACCAAGCTTACTATCAGTTTCTTCATCTCCATCCTTATTGTTTTCTTCCACCTTGTTCACCAAGTCGCCAAACACCGCAGCAGGAACATCTTTGTGCGCAATTTCAATTTTGTCATCGTCCTCGCCAACACTACCTTCAGGCAAATCAATGTCTTCAACATTGTTTGTAACTTTCCTTCCACCATCCGGTGTTCGTATCACCTCCGTTTGAGATTCCACTCCAGCACTCACAAACCCTAGTTTTCTACTGCCATCTTTGGATGCTGTGTTATTGGATTCTGGAGCAAATTGATATTCTAGAGCTGCCATTTCATCTTTGGGAACCCTAGCACGCTTCAGAGTGTCCACAGTTTCTTCTAGGTTCAATTTCCGATCTTTTTGCATCAGATACTCTGGGAGAATAAAATGTGTCTGCAAGAAGATGAAAACAGTGAGGAAAAGAAGGTTAGTCAGGAATCAGCATACTGACAAGGAAGATGCCTTTACACTGATTTTAAAACCTATGTAGTCAGAATCGAACATAATGGTTGATCTGATCCACCCTAAATATATAACTGGAGCAATTCAGGAGAAAGGTGTCATGAGAAAGATTGTCATAACATCCATTTCTACTCACTACGCTGTCGGGAAATGTATTTTAGTGATGGGATAAAAAAGAAAGGGATTAAGATGGATGGAAGTTGGGACCATCCAATAGTGTTCATTATCATCCGAGGTGGATAATCTGATCCTATTCTTTTACGATGAGATCGAATCTATTATGCCACGACGCTAACAAGGATATGCTTACCAATTAAATCATCGTAGCAAATTTCTATTTCGTTTACATTACAGATCCAAATGGAGTATAAACAAACCTGGTTGTAGCTAGCAGACACACTGTGCTTCATCCGGAGCATCTCCCTAAATGTGTCCTCGTTACCATGCTGCACCTCAAAGTCGTGCCACTTAGTCCAAAAATCAGCATCAGACCTTGGATCAGCATATTGAGACGAGAAATTATATATTTCTTGAGCTTGATCAATCTCTCCCAAGCTCTTCTCCAGTTCGGCATACTTCATGCACATAACTTTAACATCTTTATCCGGCAGCCCAGATTCAATTGCTTGTTGTAAGAAATACAAAAAACACTATTAGCTGCAGTTAGCAAGATGAAAAATGACATAGCAAAAGACTGACACCCACACCATAATGCACCAGCCACATGCAAGAAAGAAGCAAACATGATTTCGTATAAAGAAACAGATCGGCATATCTGAGAGCTTTGGCCATGGGCCAAAGCCCAATGCAATATGAAAAGTTGAAAACTACCACGGGGGTTTGTTGGGGGACGGAGCTGTTTTGAATCTTGGGCAATTGGCGAAATCCCAACACAACAATATGATATGAATGAGGAAAGGCAATGCTTTACAAATTTCATGAATATTTATCAGGTTTGTTTTATGGAACTAGGAAATTTGTGTCACAAAGTACCTACATGACAAGGCCCAAGAAAAAGTTGAAGCTGGTTTACATTTTTAGACATCCAGAATATTAGCAAAATATTCAAAGAAGATACATGAAGATGCTTGCATCAACTAAATAAGGTAAAAGTGAATAGACGTTACCTCATAGATCTCTCTTGTTTTGGGGACACCAAAGATCTCAGCAGCACGAGCAATGTAAATTTCATACATGCTCATCTTCTCATTATCGGGAACAGTCTTTGCAGCCCGATCATAAACCTTCAAGACGCGCCCATAAGACCATAATCCTCCTCCAACTTTGCATATTGCAAATAAAGTACCTTGAGATTTTCAGCAGGAGACTGAGTGGTATATCAGATAAAAGAAATAAGGAGTCTCAGCATTGAAAGACATTCAATTTAAATAGCAGACAAAGTATATACACTAGAAACAAAGTGGATTACAAGAAAAGTTATCAACTAATCACGTAAGTTAATACAAAAAATATGTGAAGCTTGCAAAATAAATAGATGGGTTAACTAGTATTACCCCCCCACTAGATGAGCCAATTAGGATTTCCTCCCCACTAGATGGGAAATTAGGGTCTCCCCCCTAAATACACACAAAAAAAAAGTTGTATTTCCCCCCCACTAGATGACCAAAATTTTTGTGTGCATTTAAGGGGAGACCCTAATTTCCCATCTAGTAGGGGATCCTAATTGGCTCATCTAGTGGGGGGGTAATACTAGTTAACCCTAAATAGATTGTTACCTGCCTGATGGTCTTTCCTTACTGAGATGCCAGGGATGACGGGTTTTCCAGTCACCCCTTCATCCATCTGCGAGAGATTGATTCTTTGATCATCAGCTTCACTCTGTCTTGCAAACGGTGAAGTCGCGACCCATCTATGGAGTTGAAATGGGTAGTGGAAATCATTTCTAAGTTGGTGCGAGAGGTGAAGAGAGGGCAATATACACGAAGAGATAGTGGATAGGCGAGATAGTTGGGATTAGAATGGCAGTTGCCATCGTGAGTTCGTGCTAGTCATGAGAGATGCAGAGTACTGTAGAGCGGGACTTCTATTTTTTTGGGATTTCTGTTTTCTTTGCCAAATTTATTCCGAGATATTTGGTATAATAACAATTATATCATTTGAGTGCCGAGATATTTGGTTTAATATCAATTATATCAGTTCAATGTGAGATAAATTAAATTTCCTATTATATAAGTTCCACAATGGTGAGATAAATAAAATTTCCTATTATATCAGTTCCACAATGATGAGATAAATGAAATTTCCTATTATATCAGTTCCATAGCACCAGTGGTAAAATCCATATATTTTATCTCGGTTAAGTAAGAGGCGAGATAACAGACTTATATTCAGAGTTACTACCTAAGTTATGGGACATATTATCTCATTTACAGGACATATTATCTCTCTTATCAGCAGAATCGAGATAAGGCTAATTTTATAACCGAGATAAAACCCTTTTTTTAGTAGTGTGTTGTATGTATATGATGTATGATAAGTGGGCTCATCACAACAAGCAGGTTTAACTTTTTGGGTGTTCTTCTTCACATTGCGTATTATTTTATCCCTCACATCCAGGGACAGAGCCAGGATTCTAAGCCAGGGGGTTTGAGATTATTTGCACACCCACCCCACCCAAAAAAAAAATATGCAATTTTTTTTTTTTTTTTTTGTCAAAAAGTCTAAACAATAAAGATCAACAAAATTATGCATTTATGTCAATTCACAAAACTAGAGTGTGTTGACTAATAAAAATTTAATATGAACCGACGAAGTTAACTACTTAAGTACTTAAGCCATTAATTGATACTACTATGTCTATATATATCTACATAATCTAGTCTACAAGTCTACAACAATTCAACAAATTGTTAACTTCCTATAATACTATAGCTAGTCAATATAACCCTACTATCATGTGGAGAAAACTATAAAAGATTAACATTGAAAGTAAAAAATTACCTTATTTTTTTTTAAAGTGAAAATTTTATTGATAATGATAACGAGTTTTACAAATAATTAGGCTAAACGTGTAACAAATTTCGCAAGTTCTTTCTGAATTTGTTTTTTGTTTTTTTTTTTTATTTTTTGTTTTTTTGGGTTGAGGTCTTACGCTTGTTTAAGAATTGATAGTGAAAGAAATGAGGGAGAGCTTATAGGTTGGGTTTGTTTAAGAATTGATAGTGAAAGAAATGAGGGAGAGCTTATAGGTTGGGTTTGTAATGGGTGATTAGAATTATACAAACTGACCGGTTGGGTTTTGGGTCTTTGGCTATTTATTTTAGTCTCATTAACCCATCAAACATTCAAAGATATATTTGTCCATCTTTACTGGTTTTGGACTCAAAATAAATGATAAATGATAATTTTGTAAAGGCAAAAAGAGAAGTAAAAAAAAAAGTTGGTTTATTAGAATGTTTTTTAATAGTTTTTTTTTTCATATTTTTTTTTGTTGGTTATATTCTCACTATAGTTGTTAAAATTTTGGGAGTGTGGTAGGAGTGTGGTAGTAGAAGTTTTCTAAAAAATTTAGGGATGCGAGTCCTTATAGTTTGAAAAAAATTCTAGACAATTAGTTATGTGGTAGTATAGTTTTTCTAATCTCAGGAGTGCGACTGCCCCCACACGCACCCCCCCTATATCCATCTATGCCCACACCATGATGGTTTGTCAAGTCACATATGTTTTGGCTTCATGCCTTTAACATTACAACTAGGCCATTATAATAACGAGATGATCACCTACATTGAACCATCGATCATGCATTACGATCATGCATTAGGGGTGTAAAACAGGGTAGCCCCCCCTCAAACTATGAAACCCTCATGACTTGAGGGCCGAGCCGGCTTATAAGGGCCAATAGTAAAATTGT
Organism: Coptis chinensis; assembly: GCF_015680905.1. Classification (NCBI taxonomy): domain Eukaryota; kingdom Viridiplantae; phylum Streptophyta; class Magnoliopsida; order Ranunculales; family Ranunculaceae; genus Coptis; species Coptis chinensis. The sequence goes on along the minus strand of NC_141456.1, from coordinate 15,863,719 downwards.
GAGTCTCTAATCCTCACCTCATCCTTCTTTTAGAGAATTGAGGGTTAGGTCAGTGAGCCGAGTTTGATTACTCTCTTAAACTCTTTATTTACAGTATAATCTTGCTAAATTGATACGCGATAAATTAATTATCACACTTAAATAATAAATTTTGTCACTCCCGACTCTGGTCAATGTACTTAGTTAATAATTTAGTTAAATTTTGTAAGATAATAAAATTCAAAAGTTTCAACGTATGGTTCTTAGGCTATGTGTGTTGCCCATATATTCCATGAATCATTAAGAAGTGTATATGAGACCAAATATGATGTGGTGTTGTAGCTAGATTGTAGAATAGTTTGTGTTTGATTAAAACTTTATTACCATATACCAATGATCATATCATATCATTCTAATTTATATTTTATTCTAATTTATACATAGAGAAGTGACCGGCCGGGTTCATATTTCGGCAATGGAACAATTTGTTCTTTTGAACTTGAACTAGATTTTTCATGTAATATTGCAGGAGCTTACACAAGACACTTCATTTTGTTATTTATACGTAGAGAAGTTGTAAAGGCCTTAATGTGGGCCTTATGAGGGCCTTAGAGGGTCAGACTGAGTACTGCCCTCATATATCTAAGCCCTTACCCTCAAATTGCATGAGGGCTTAAATTTCAGGGGTTTTCGCGAGAGCTTGAGGGCCTTTTCTACGCCCCTATCAGACATCAATACAAATTTTTCAAAAACCCATAGTCCAGAAGCTCATCCTCATCTTCAGCTGAAGAATTCACATTAAAATTGATTGTCAAATGCTCGATCCAAGTCCAAGTCCAAGTTCCTATTGAGGATCGCTCAATCCTCTAGCCATAAGTGAATTGGGCCCATGTGCAAATCACTAAGCCCAAAACTTCCAAAAGTTAATTATTGCCTTAACTAGTTGGCATTGAACTATAGAATATTAGCTCCAGCCAATAGGGAGGTTTTTACCGATAGTCAGTTTAAGCATAGCTAGTAATTTGCCGAATTATTCACGAATTATAAGGTTTGGCGAATAAAACGAATAAGTCAGCGAATTTTTGAATGATACGGTTCAATTCGCGAATTGGTTGGGCTGGGCTTATAATTGCCGAATTATAATATCCGGATCTTTGAAATTCAAAAAAATGGCCGGGCCTTAGTTGGAACCAAAAATAAATGTGTTAGTAATAGTAAGTAGAAGCAAACATTTGACATTTGTATTATTTTTTCATGAATAAAATTGTAAAAATAAAAATAAAAACGTTATGTACCTATATTTCAAAATTTTAAATGTAAAATATATAGCCGGATTTTAAAAGAATGCATTTGTATTATACCCATTTAAAACACATATATCGTATTTTTACCGTTAGCGTTTTATTGGACTGAATATTTAAAAGTATTATTGTTGAAAATTTCTAATCTTAGGCGAATAATTGCCGTATCGAACTTTTGCCGTCCACGAATTTACAAGCTATGAGTCTAAGTAGTTAAAATTGGTTTTCGAAACTAATAAGTCGAGGAGCGATATGTGATTAATCGGTGAATTGGTTATTAATTAACAATTTAATCGGATATATTGAATTTATATATCTAGTCATTTCAAAATATATAAGAATGTAATCATACCAAAAAAATTTAAATAATTATCCGAGATACAAAAAAAAAAAAAAAAAAAAAATCAAATTCTTATAATCGTATCCAACTAATGCAACTCAATTTTGGAATACTACGGAGATGTCAAACACAATAATTATATTATATTTTAAAAAGAATAAAGGGAAGAGAGAATAGAAAATATATATTAGAGAGATAATATAAAAATTTGTACACCTAACTTTTTTTTAAAATAAAAGAAAATAAGTAAGCTCTTAGCTTTGTGTGTTGATTACACTCTTTTATTATTAATCCGTTTTAAGAGTGATTTTATGTATTTTTTTTTATAGGAAACAAATAATTTCAGTGATTTTTTTATCTCGGTTTGGTGAGAAATCGATCATCTCGGCCAATTAGTCAATCTATTGAGTGATTAAATCAAGTCGGTGAGATAAATCGATAAATTGGTAAAAACTAATCACTTCACAAGCAATAATAATGGGTCCTATTACTGACGGACCCCATATTGTGTTGGGCATACTCAAAAAAAAACAATTATTACAAGTATGCCATTGGTCTTAAAAAAAAAAAAAAAAAAACAAATATTACAAGTGTGCCATTGGTCTCAAAAAATTGAATTAAAAAACCCCAAGCTTAAACGACTCGGTTAGGTCATTCATTGTGTAAACCCAACGATGTGGTCACATCGTTTGGATTGAGTCCCCAACGATGTGGCCACACCGTTTGATGCAACTCAATTTTGGAATACTACGAAGATGTCAAACACAATAATTATATTATATTTTAAAAAGAATAAAGGGAAGAGAGAATAGAAAATATATATTAGAGAGATAATATAAAAATTTGTACACCTAACTTTTTTTTAAAATAAAAGAAAATAAGTAAGCTCTTAGCTTTGTGTGTTGATTACACTCTTTTATTATTAATCCGTTTTAAGAGTGATTTTATGTATTTTTTTTTTATAGGAAACAAATAATTTCAGTGATTTTTTTATCTCGGTTTGGTGAGAAATCGATCATCTCGGCCAATTAGTCAATCTATTGAGTGATTAAATCAGGTCGGTGAGATAAATCGATAAATTGGTAAAAAACTAATCACTTCACAAGCAATAATAATGGGACTGTTATGAAATCCATGGGCTTATATGGATGCCCACCATTGCTATGTGTTATCCTGATAATCCTCTATCTTGGTATTTATCCTGATAACCTTCTATCTTGATGTTTATCATGATCATCCTCATTCTTACTGTCTATCCTGTTAATCCCTTATCTTAGAAAGGAGGTTACCTAGTTGTATATAAAGGTAACCTCCTCCCATTTAGTTTTAATCTCAAGAAATAAGAATTCTCTCTCTCTCTCTCTCTTTTATTGATTCAATCTACATGTTAAGTTAGTGTGGTGTTCTCTCCAAATCGGTTTAATTTCTAACACGTTATCAGTACGAAAGTCTCTAGCTTTGGATTAAAGTTACTTGAAAGATGTCAAATCTTACTAAACTCGATTTTCAAGCTCTTTCAATTAGAGGTGACAATTATTTATCATGGCAGTTGGATGCCAAGATCCATTTACAATCTAAAAAACTTGGTGATGCTATTAAAGAAGGAAACGAAATGAGCCCAGAGGAAAAAGCCACAGCTCTCATATTCCTACGTCATCATATTCATGACGACTTAAAGAATGAGCACCTAACAGAGGAAGACCCAGCAGGTCTTTGGAAATCCCTGAAGGATAGATATGATCACCAGAAGATGGTCATACTACCAAATGCTCAAAATGAATGGCTCAACCTGAGGTTCCAAGACTATAAAACAGTTTATGAATACAACTCTGCTTTGTTTAATATAGTTTCTCGGTTGAAATTGTGTGGTGAAAATGTAACTGATGAGCAGATGTTAGAGAAAACTCTTTCTACCTTTCATGCCTCGAATGTGCTCCCCGCAAAGCAAACAATATCGAGAGGCGATTCTCCAAATATTCGATCTTATCACATGTCTCCTTGTTGCGGAGCAAAATAGTAATCTTTTAATCAAGAACCACAACTCCAGACCAACTGGGTCAATGGCCATTCCAGAAGCCAATGCCAGCTTTCGAGCTAATGGTAGTTGTGGTAGAGGACATGGGAGAGGGCGTGGAAGAGGCAGAAATACTGGGAGAGGTGGTCGAGGTTATCATCCTTATAGAGATGGCAATGGTCATAGAAAAATGACCATTGGAATACTAATGACCAACAAAAGGGAAATTGGAACAAGTGGGCTCCCCAAGATAAAAGGGACTCAAATCCTCGAACTCGAGAGCACTTGCTATAGATGTGGAGAACACGGGCATTGGTCACGTGCTTTGTCGCATTACACCGACACATCTAGTAGAAAAATACATAACTTCTGTTAATGCCATGGAGTTGGAGACAAATGTGGTGGAAGGATTTGATACTGGAATACCATTGGACATTACACCCTTGAATTGTAATGATTTCTTCGAGGATGTTGATGGTCGACCTCTCAGTAATTAAGCATTTGATGCTATGTTTAAACCATTACCAAACTAGATCCAGAAGATCTAAATTTTATTATTACTTGTCTAATTATTAGTAGACAACTTAGTTATTTTTGTTTTTAAGTTTGATTTTTCCTCATTAGGTAATGGTCACTATTGTTTTCTTAATATTATTTTGAATTGGAATTAGACAGTATTAGTTATTATTCTGTGATTCTCTAATTACGTTAATTTATTCTATCACAATGCACTAGTATCAATTTCTCTAGCCTTGACTGTCGTTAATATTTTGAATTTCCTTATTTTGAATTTATTCTATCACAATGCACTAGTATCAATCTTTACAAATTTATTTTGCTTTATGTTGAAATGTATGGATATATAAATGGAGAAAAGTATTATGGATATATGTCTGGTCGACTATACCCATAAATGAGAAAGACATTGTGTATCATATCTAACGTTGGAAGCCAAAAGCTCACTTAGACAGTCTGTATTACATAATTGTCAATTTAATGAGATAGTATTCTCGTCGTTAGGGGGAGAAGAGCAATGGTTGCTCTAAGGAACGACGTGAATCAACTTGGATCACGTCCTCTGTCTCATTAAGAGATAAGGAGAATGATACACTTGCAAGCGGTTGCAAAGAAAATGCCAAAGCATTTAATGATATGGTAAAAGTAACCATGAATGTGCCAGCCAGAATTGATGTTCCATTTGGACGGGGTCCAAACATGGTGGCAAATGAATCTACTATACGCTAAAAGCGTGGTAGACCTATAGGATCCAAAGCTCCTAGGAGAGGAGAACTGAGAAACCATCTTGTCCAATTAATAGCCAGGTAATGGCTGGAGCTCCATAAACAAATAATGTGCAAATATCCAAATTCACTGAAATGCCTATATATGGTTGCCCATGGAGAGGCACAGGTACCTGAAAATAAAGAGATCGATCTCAATATTCCATGCATGTTCAGGTGAATTGTGGGATAGGAAAGCATTTGTCATAGATGACATATTTAGCTATGGTATAGCTATTGGAACATCAAAGGACAATGATGAAAAATAAATGAGCCACGTGTTTTGTCGACAAAGGAAAGATTGGCCAATCTGGAATTTGCTATTAAAGCATAATTAAACTCTTTGAAAAATATGGTGTGGACCTATAGTAAAATCCGAGGTTGGATTCAATATAGTAGCAGCAAGTTTGGTTGGTACAAACTTGATTGGGACTCCTAAGGAATTGGAGAAAACTGCTGACTATAGATTTTTGAAATGAAATGGACAAAGCACATGGTTGTGCGAAACTTGGATTTGGATAAGAATCCATTTCGAATAAAGGAAGAACAATGAGGAAGTTCTTGGTCTTGAAACTACTCTACTTGAGTGATATTGAAGCATTTATGTATCTAGCACAATATGTGCACAAGATCATACATTGCATTTTCTATTAGTTTCTTATCAAGATATAATTGTGCACATACACTTAGACCTTTGGAATGATGTCTAACACATATTGAGATATTTTTTATGAATTAACTTGTATGAAACTATTTTATTCTTATGGTTCCACTAATGACTATGATCTAGTTGGCGATATGCAGTCTTTGGTTATCTATCCGACCCTCGGAAGGGTCACTCCCAAACAGTATGTATTTCTTAGTGGTAATCTTTGTCATTTGTTGGCATTGCACTAAACAAACTTTAGTGGCAACTTTCTCTAACCACTCTGAAATTTTAGCTCTTCATGAAGCTAGTCGTGAATGTGTATGGCTAAGGTTATTAATTGGGCATATTCGTAGTTCTTGTCAATTGCCTTCTATAACAGGTGTTCCCAGCATTATTTATGAGGATAATCCAGCTTGTATAGCCCAGATTCAAGAATGATTTATAAAAGGAGACATGACAAAACACATTGCGCCAAAATTCTTTTACACTCATCAGATTAAGAAGAAGAAGCAGATTAAGGTCGAGCAAGTAATAGAAGCAGATTAAGACTTGTCTTTATCAGAGGGAGTAATTGAACAGGGGGAGCATCCTGAAGAATGTGTCCCAGGACATATGCGATCTGTACTCTTTTCCTTATCTAGGTTTTATCATTTGGGTTTTCCTAGTAAAAGGTTTTAATGAGGCATATTAAGCAAGTCACAATGATTCTAAGTAATGTTGTACTCTCTTTTTCCTTAGCTTTGGTTTTTCCCACTTTGGGTTTTCCTTAGCAAGGTTTTAATGAGGCAACCTCGCCATTGGATAGTTATAGAGCATCCGGAAGAATGCTACAAAAGATGCATCCACCATAATTTCCACAAGAATGGTGGACATCCAAGGGGAGTGTTATGAAATCCATGGGCTTATATGGATGCCCACCCATTGCTATGTGTTATCCTGATAATCCTCTATCTTGGTATTTATCCTGATAACCTTCTATCTTGATGTTTATCATGATCATCCTCATTCTTACTGTCTATCCTGTTAATCCCTTATCTTAGAAAGGAGGTTACCTAGTTGTATATAAAGGTAACCTCCTCCCATTTAGTTTTAATCTCAAGAAATAAGAATTCTCTCTCTCTCTCTCTCTCTTTTATTGATTCAATCTACATGTTAAGTTAGTGTGGTGTTCTCTCCAAATCGGTTTAATTTCTAACAGGGACCTATTACTGACGGACCCCATATTGTGTTGGGCATACTCCAAAAAAAACAATTATTACAAGTATGCCATTGGTCTTAAAAAGTAAAAAAAAAACAAATATTACAAGTGTGCCATTGGTCTCAAAAAATTGAATTAAAAAACCACAAGCTTAAACGACTCGGTTAGGTCGTTCATTGTATAAACCCAACGATGTGGTCACATCGTTTGGATTGAGTCCCCAACGATGTGGCCACACCGGTCAAGAGGCCAAAAAACAGAATTTTATATTTTTTCAAAGTTCAAACCCCAAACGGTGTGACTAAATCTCAAACTAAAAAAAAAGAACTTTATATTTTTTCAAAGTTCAAATCTCAAACGGTGTGGTCTCAAATAGTGTGGCCACATCGTTAGGGACTCAGTCCAAACGGTGTGGCCACATCGTTGGGTTTCTTACAATAAACGACTTTAGGCCGTTTAAAGCAGGTTTTTTAATTCAATTTTTTTGGGACCAATAACACACTTGTAATATTTATTTTATTTTTTTGGATTTTTTGGGACCAATGACACACTTGTAATAATTGTTTTTTTATTGGAGTCTGCCCAACACAATATGGGGTCTCTCAATAACAAATACCATAATATATGATTAATCGGTCATCTCGACTGATACTGATAGCATAGTAGTCAATATTATCTTATAAGCTTAAAATAGCAGCTCTTTATGCAACATGAAAGTACCTTTTGCCCCTTACCATTATTGTTTTCTTTGTAAAATCAATGAGTTGCGTGAGATTTTACATTGTCTATCCCTATAAAGATCAAATGCATAATGCTCTGACCTAACACAATAAACGATTCTTCTAGGAAAAGGAATTTCATCAGATAAGCTTAAATATATTTTGTTCTTAATTAGGTACATTGGAGCATTATCGAAAAAAAAAAAAAAAGTACATTGGAGGGAATTGCAGAAATAATCACATTTCAAAAACAGCATATTGCAATCAGATTTCTTTTCAGTCAGTTCTACTCTATTTGCAATTTTGCAGCACTCTTTCTTAATTCCCAAAACAGCCCAGGCCAGAAATCATCACCAAACTAAATTGTCGATTTTTCAACAAATATCTTCATGGTTGACCCGAGTTTCTACTAACGTGGGTTACATAAAAGGACTGGTGTTGAATTGTAACCTTATCTCCAGTAGTAGAGAATGTCCACTCTTAAAAATAGATTAAATTTTATATTCATGCACCAGTCTGTACTCTGTGGCCGCCGTGACCATTAGGGGACAAGTACACAGTCCACAGTCCACATCAAATGATACAATCCTTGTTCCTAAACACAAGTGGCGGTAGTATTTTCTTTTTCTTTTTTTTCAATTCTGGGTGTTGAGGTTCTGTAAAGTTCATAAGCTAGAACTCTCTTTCATCTAAGAAGTAAGAGTAAGGACAACCCTTTTCTTAGATACCCAAAAAACAAGAAATAATTAATGGCTCTGGCGTACTTTCTTAGGATTCTTCTAATTTCATCTCTTCTGACTCTATGCTTCTCTCAAGGTACTCTTACTTGATTTATTTTCAATCTTTTTAGTTGTGTTTAGCGATTTTTATGTTCTTGACCATTTTTCTTGCATGTTGTTTTTTCACAATTGTAGGATATGGAAGAAAGTTAGTGAAAGATGATAAAGAAGAATCTGTTGTTCTATTAGAGGTATACCATTAATATTTCTTTCCTTGTGTATTTGTTCTCATTGCAATCTATTTCGGCTAAAATATTGAAAATTGGGTTCATGGCATGTTGTAGGATTTTGAGAAATATATCCAAGAAGGAAGATTGTTGATTGGTGTGATGGATTATCCAGATCCAGGACCAAATCCAAAAAATCGTCCTTTGCTCAGCCCTCCTCCTCCTTCAACAAGGTTCTGACGATCATACCAATCAAACAACGGACAAACAATGGTTAATGTCAAATAAATAAACTAATATTTGTTTCATGTCTTCTTGTTTTCGTTTTGTTTTTCAGTTTATTTCTTAAATCAGTTTTGACTTTTGGACAATTTATGTGCATTGAACTAGATAGTTGGATTGTCTTTAATTTTCATGGGGTCCATATCCACCATTGTTCGAAGTCATTCGATGCCACTTCACTGCCAACGCTGGTAATTTCGGCATATACTACTACAAAGATACACAGCCAAAAAATGCCGCATCAAATTTCAGCAGTGTTTCTTGTGTGGGGTTTTTTTGCCAGAGATCCTGCATTCCTGCTGATGCTTGATCCAATCATTCTGTATTTATTATGATAAAATAAAAAGAGATTTAGGTATTGGTCCAAGTGAATTAGACATTGAGGACAAAATAATGTGTAATTAGAAATTGGTCCTAGTTCCGCCTATGGACAAGTTTGGGCGTGAGCAATGTGGTACCAATATTATTTAATACCCATGGGCATACACTCACGTGTATTTTTGAAAAAAAAAATTAAATCACATGATATCTACAAATAGTCGTTATAGCCGTTGGGAGTTATTACTTTTCTTATTCATCTATAAATACTATTATTCTTTACTGTTTTTCTTCCCCAACACACTTCTTCTCCATAATCTTTCTTCTTCAACAATTTTTTCACAAATTGCAACTCAGTAGTACTTGATCAAAGTATAATAAATTACAAATAGGTGGAGCCGCTATAGAAGTCTATAGGGCACCAAAGGTATGTTCATGTTTTAATGGCAGAAAAGTAGAACTTAAACCTAATTTTCTAATTTATAGATAGGACTTAAACCTAATGTTTTCAAGCCCCCCAAATTCATGGTCAAACGCGGTCGACTAACTTTTTCCGTTTTTTGACCCGTCAGCACACATGAAATAACCTTGATATTTTTTTAATATATATATTTTTTATTATTATATGGGCTCCACAAAAAACAAATGTTCTCAATTTTTTTAATAAGTGAATAAAAACGAAAAGAAAAATAATTAAAAAAAAAAAAAAAAAAAAAAAAAAAAACTAAAAATAAGTGCGGCTCACAGTAGACAAAATTTTATTTTTTTAGTTTTGTGGGGCCATATGAAAATATTTTTTTTTAAAAATTTTCTCTTTAAAATAGATTTTTTTCCTATGGGTCCTACCATAATAAAAAAAAATATGGGTTCTACTGTTACATATTATCCAAGATATAATTATCTCAATCGTCGTCCTATTCAATCATATGAAAACCCAAGATGAAATGAAACCCTAATAATATATTATCAACTACGATATTAAAATCTGAGATCAAATTTAAAACTAAAAGGGACAATCTTTTAATCACATTATTAAACAACAAAGAAACTAACAAACTCTATTACATCTGTCTAAAAACAAAACCGTACACTTCAGAAAAACTTAAACCATAAGACTCCAAGAGCAACTCCAACTCACGTGTCCTCATCTAATGCACTCCACCATTTATGTTTCCAAGAACACACCCACGTTGTAAAACAAAGCAAACATGTGTCAGTAAATTGAATTTGTTGGTATAAGTAAGACTAAAAATATAAAATAGTATAGCAGTATGTTCAATCTTTCAAATCAAGAAATATACTATTACAATTATTTTAACTTGGAAGACAATTTAGTTCCGTATTCTCAAAATGGCATGCCGTTTCTTCCTAAGTAAGATTTCAACCCCCAATATACATTTCCAAGAAATCTCATATAACAATATTCATCATTCTCACTTTCCAAAATAACTCACAATATAATTTCCACTTACAGTCCACTTATTACATACACATATGAAAACTTATTTAAATATGAGTTTGATACACTTTACCTTTAAGCCAACACATCGTCTTAGGGTAGGACAACGTCTCTGCATAAAAAGTTAATAAGTCCTACCCTTCTGCAAAACAAAGTTAGATTTCCCAAACGTAATCATTTATAGTATACATCTATTTCACTCTCACTGTAACCATCATGAGTATATATATAATCTGGCATAATATATCGCCAATATTAACATTTATGTCACATCACCATATCCATTATATCATAATATATCACCAATATTAACTAAAATTCATATCACACCACCGTATCCATCATATCATAATATATCATCAATATTAACTAACATTCATATCACACCACTATATCCATCATATCACGCTAACCATATTCACATTCCTTCGTAAGAAATTATATACATCATATTCACATATTCACATTCCTATACCACTAATCATATTCAACAACTCGCTCATACTTAAAACCAATATTTTTCATAAAAACCACTCGTCTACTTATCAGAACGAGGAAACATATCACAACTAGGGAGTATATTCATCCCTCGTGAGTATCAACTCACACAAACCACGTATACATTTTCTTGTAAGAAATCATGTACATCATAATATATAAATATTCATATCAATCTTCTGAGGAATGACACTTATACCAATCGTTTTTAAGTGTGATATAAATATATTTACCTTTGTTATACAACCGTGACAATAGGTGGTGTGGTATATAATAATAGCAAAAGCTGTGGTATATATGTTTAACGAATACCACGGTTTTTCAAAGAACCGTGGTTTGTATACCATTATATACCACGATTGGCAAATGTAACCGTGGCATATAAGCTATTGAAACCGTGGTTTATATTAGTGTATGTGTTATAATACCGTGGTATATAGTTATACTAAACACTACGGTTTATGCCAAACCGTGGTATATATATATATATATATATATATATATATATATATATATATATATATATATATATATATATATATATATATATATTTTAATAATAATGCTAGCAAACAGTCTTCCACTTAAAAACCGAACTCAGATAACAAAATTTACGACCTGCCTACATACAACATTTCCATCTTCCCAACAAATTCCAAAATATACAATAAACTATCAAACATTGCAAAAAAGATAATAATAATAAAAAAAAACTTCCATTAATTTTTGAGTGCACTAAGAAAACAAACTTTAAATTCCTTTTCATAAATTAAAAGGTAAGACTCATAAATTAAATTTGGAGGGTCCGAACATAGCTAAAACTCATCCTCATTCGCCCGACCGAAACACCCCATTTTCCTAGATGAACTAAATAATATCGAAGTATAACACCGACAAGTTCATCTTGGCGTGTATGTCTCCTTCAGTTCTAAATTTGTTATCCGGATGAGTCAAAGCACAACACTAGCAGATTGATTGACAAACATCTTTTCAGCCGAGTCTTACCCTGCAGAGTGGAATGCATTAAACAATCGCCTACTACCTAATTCTAAATTGTAATTGTAATCTAGAATTTGGGAAGGAACCAAAAGATTTAGGAATAAATATTTCGAAAAAGAACACAAACTTAGAAAGCATAAAACATACAAAACTATGGCTCGGTCGGGCACAATCACGAACATGATGTGATATTGATGGTAAATCCGTGAGGTTGATCTTGAACCGAAGTTTAGCTTGACTTTGATTGGAAAAGTAAAGATTTCTTCGGAAAATCTCAATATATTTTTCGGTCGGCCAGTATTTTTACGCCGCCATAACTTCATCCACCATATTCATGGCGAAGTTTATCATGATGGAGAAGTATATATTTTCACCACGTGGCATGAAATTTGTTATGCACGCTTATTGGAGCATTTTAAGAAAACTTAGAAGCTGGGGGTTTTCCTTTTTTTGAAAACACAGAGCGACAAAAGGACCATAAGTTTTGTCCTCGACTTACCAAACGCAGCCTTACATATCATATATAAGTTAGTAGAGATTCGTCTATGAGTTTGAGAGAACAACACGAAACATTCAACTTTGCTAGAGGCAGACATTTTCCCTTGACAAAACCTCAGATAATCATGGAGTCATGGAGAGATGACAGAGTAACTTAGTTGTAGAGACCCAGAGGACAAATAGAGAAGAACGAACACATACCTATTGCACTGCGACCGTGATGCATAGTTGTGGTTGCTGCAGTTTGTGCACATCCAATCTCCATCACGCCATTGCTTTGCTCTAACACAGAGAAAAGATATGGTTGTACTTTTTCCTCAAACATAAAATTTTTGGCAAACAAATGTGCACAATTGCAAATGAATGTCTCTTTAGCTTGTTAAGATTAAGTAGCAAACAAACATCCTTGAAAGCAATGTTGTTAAAAACTACTGGTTTAGGGGCAAACCTCAAAGCCAGTTTTATTGTACAATTCTTGGGCAGGTATGTTGTCGGCATTTACATGAACAAATAATTGTTTCATACCTGTTAATGAAACAAAAGTAGACTAAATTAATACAAAATATTCTAAAACAAAAGTAGAATTGGATATAACTACCGGTAATTGGGAACTCAAGGCGGTATACCGCCAAGGAGGCAATATCGTGGCCAAATACAACATATTAGCAAAGCAATCCCCGACGACGAGCAAACCGACACACAAAGATTTGCAACGTAAGCATACTTGTGCATATCATAAGCCTCGTGACTTGCCAAAACCGCGGAATACTTTTTGTGTTCCCGGAGATAAGATGTGGATTTAATATGGACAATGGCTACCATGTTGATTGATGTATTAGAATCAAAGCGATGAGAATCCATAATACAAACAAATAACAGAACATGAAGGAGTTGACATCATGAGGTTTACCCTGGGTATGTTTCTCCTTGCAAAATCGGCGGATCTTTGAGGTCCGGTGTTCCTACGACGCTATTTAAGACAGTACGCTTTACATTTTTATCATCCTTGACCTGAAATGAAGAAAGTGTATCGTACCACACCTAAAATTGTACATCATTACAAAGTAACTAAAGAAACTTCTAATGTGGATCAAAGCTTTACGGGGACTTTCTTAGTTAAGGATACTCCGTGCTATTGATTTAGACTCTTCTCAGTAACTACTAATGACTCAATTCTTCAAAGAGTTGCGAGATAGTGTAACTTACTTCAAAAGTTCTTTAACAAAACAATATCCGTGTGGATATCGAACACACTTTAATTATTTTTATTTGAAAAATTGATAATATTTCTTCCCCTTTCAACTTGACCCATAAAGTGGCAAGCCAAGTAACCTTCCACTTGTCTTATCTTCCTTATTAGATATATTCCAATAAAACGCCACCTTTTTAAATAAAAAGCTTTGACATTAGCATGTGACCGATCATTCAGATATATAGCTGGGGACGAGGATAGCTTCCCATTTAGAAAGTAATTAGTTGTGGGGTTGCAAAGATAGGCTTTAATCGCATGTTGTAATTTCACCCCAAACAATTTCAACCGACGGCACCATTCTTCTTATAAATGATTTATATTTTCACATTACTATTCACACAAAAACTACAACCAAGAAATCAAATGCATAAATAAGTGTAGTCGTCGGATGAAACATACTATAACCATGCAAAACAGCTCAACTAATTTCCATCCCCTCCCACCACACCGGGCGTTTCAAGGCATAGAACTCCTGCAACCCAACAACAAACAAAAGGTAATTTCCCATACGGACCAGGTAAAAACAGAAAAATTCTCTTGGGAAAAGAATGTGTTGAGGTAGAAATTGAGTCAAATCTAAAATGAAAAGGGCTGAGACCACCACGTTTTTGAATGACCTCCTAAGGGGAGAGGGTTTACTGTCAAAGACACTTCCTTCGTAACTATCGACATGCCCGGGGAACATATAAGTTTCTTTTTAGAATTCATATTAAATCACTTGAAGTCAGAAAAAATAATGATGTTCTTGGGTGCCAAAAATATTGTAAGGAAGGTCAAGTTTATAACAGAAAACGAACCTCATGTAAGATCTGAGGACTCGATATTTACGCCCGCAGCCATGATCTTTGTCGCAAAGCAAAACGAGATAAAATAACAGCTCAAAGTAGCGACCAAAGTTTAAAACAACTCAATGATGAGGCAGCCACCTCGACACAGATGGGAGTATGGGGCATAACCCAAAAGGATGGAGCACAAGCCCTCAAGCTCCATCTTTGTGGCAATAAGTTCCGTAATTAAAGATTTAAGTTGGAGGCAAAACGGGATAACTTTGAATAAATAAATATCTACATTGCATATAATCCTCTAGAAAATCACCCTTGCACTTCACGGTGCCATTCCATTGAAGAATGTGACCTCTTGAACCTACACCTTCTGAGGATATGTCACAAATGTAGGAACACACCATAGGAATGCAATCTAAACACCAATCACATCGAAGTCAAAAAAACGTACTCACCCAGTACTCCTCATCCAAAACAGCTCCACGAGCAACAAATCGACCAAATCTTCGTTTTTGAATACCACAAGTTTCAGTCGTGATCGTAAAGCGACCAAAAGCAAGCTCAGGCAGTGTTGTGCTGTCACTTGTACATACAGATGGTTGTAGGATACTGTGTGCACTATCATTACAATGGACTTCAATAGGTTTCCATCTATGGTATGACATTGGAAATGTCTCCCTGTACGTAATCACACAAACTAAATCACAACCACAAAGAAAATAAACTACCCATTCTCAATTGATGTATAATATACCTGAATTGGTGTGAAGATGAATTCCTAACAACACAAAGAAAAGTGTTAAGCTTCCGCTTTTTAGCAAACACTAATGGAAGTCGTAGAAATTCTGGTGAAACTATCCCTTTCAGCTCCATTTATTACAAATTCTTCAACGATCGACCCATGAAGCTCAGATCGTTGAAGAATTATTACTGGATTCGATTGATTGGAAACTCAAACTTTCAGACCTGATAATAATACAAGCTAAAAAAGGGGATTATTTATAGGTACTGCTCTATATATTAGTGGATAAAAATCGGTTCTTTTTGCAATTATGCGACTTTTTAGAGATGATTTTTTTGTCTTTTTGTCCACGCGAGC
The DNA here is from genome assembly GCF_015680905.1 of Coptis chinensis. Classification (NCBI taxonomy): domain Eukaryota; kingdom Viridiplantae; phylum Streptophyta; class Magnoliopsida; order Ranunculales; family Ranunculaceae; genus Coptis; species Coptis chinensis. The sequence continues at coordinate 15,848,106 of NC_141456.1, read as the reverse complement.
TGTTGCAGAGTTGCAGCCGGTCGATTTGATTAGTGGCTTTTTGAATTTCTCCATCATCTATCCGGTTTACATAAACAATTCGCCGGCCATATCAAACTTGGATAATTGAATACTCTATAAGAAAAAATCCAGTCTACCTACGATTTCCACTTTCGTTTTCTTTTTGTTATGTTCTCTATTCACATAACTACCTATCACTTTTCACAAATCCTAAATCTTGATTTCAACAAACCAAACATACTGTAGAGGTGATCGTCTACCAAAGGAAGCCAAGGCAGAGATTGAAGCTTCTGTAAGGATTGATCTATCTCCGGTCAACTGCTTTCGAGACTTCGGAAGGACGACTAATCCCGAATCCGGTAGATATAGTTTACTCGCTACAATTCGGACACACTTCGCGGTCCACTAGAAAGTGATGAGAAGAAGCATCGTGCAGATACGATGAGCCTAAGGATCAAAAGCCTTGATGAGTATAAGTGGTACAAAGGCGTTTTTCCTAGAACGCGTCTTTACATGCCCCTACGCAATCGAAAGCGATCACGGAAGGAGAAGTTTATCGCAGGATTGCCGAATGGCCTAGGAGATTTGGAAGCGGGCTAAAAAGAAGATGATGTAGACCTAATGACATTTGGTGAGCTCTTTGCGGCAGTAGATCAACTCATCGATAGAGCGTTGCCGACGAAGAAGAAGGTAGAGAATGCCGAAGAAAGCTCTTTCTTTCGGAAAGAACATCGTTGGCGGTTCGGTGAGAGCAAAAAGGAATGGAAGCCTCGAAGAGCTATCGACGTTCAAAGTATCGTCGGGCGGTATAAAGAGCAACACGAGAAGTGGTCTAGTGAGAAGAAAAAGTTCAGCGAGAAGCATAGCAGCCGTCGCCCAAGCAAGGGTGGCAAGGAAAGGCGTTGTTACAAGTGCAACAAGATTGGTCACTACGCCAAGGATTGCAAAGCAAAGCGTGTACACTACACCAAAAAAGGCGTTTACCAACAGCTATATCCGTTACTTATATTTTTACTAACGGGTTATATCCGTTAGCTTCGGGGGCCATCATTTACTTAGGCCAAATTTAGTAACGGATACAACCGTTACCAAAATTAGTTTTAGTAACAGTTATATCCGTTACTAAAATTCTCTATAACGGATAGCCAACTGTTGATAGCCGTTTAAATTTGTAACTTCTAACGGATGTAAGTGTTAGTAATATTTGGCGTGCTTCAATTACTTGCTCTGTCACATATATATCCGTTAGTAATATGTGTCAGTTTATTAGTAATTGTTTTTGTAATGGAAATATCCATTAGTAAAGGTATTACCAACTAAAAAAAAAAAAAAAAAAATCCTGGGTCAAATTGTTTCCTAGGAGTAACTTCAGAAAAATTGAAACAAGTAATAAATGTATAAAACCTCTAAAGCCATTCATCCACAAACTACACCAACTCTACCATTCAAATAACTTGACAAATATACCACAACACTGAACTTCAAACAATACTTCAATTGTATTTTATTCATTCATCCACAATTCATGTGTTTAACCAAAACATTCTGTACATCCACAGGCTATACCAAATTGTACCAATAGCAACTACCAAATAGTTAAGTAATACAATGCTTTAATAAAACACAAAGATTCCCCAAACCAGAATTATATTTCATCCCGTTTTCTTGCACATAATTCCACTAGAAGCCGATTTTTCTCAAGACCTGCATTCAAAAGCACAATAGGATATAACACTTAACAAGCAAGTCTAGCTCAACATCATTTAATAGTAAGTGAGTTCAATCTCAAGTAAAACATCAAAGTATCAAGCCACGAAGATTTCCTATCAATATAATTATCTACCCTCTCCATTTCTTATTTATTTCTCTTAAGAATGAATTTGGCATTTTCTCTTCTGAGAATGCCAAGAACTAAATAGAAAAAAAAAGAAGTAAGAAAGAGTGTAAGAACTTGATCAATAGCTCCACATGAAAAATACACTAAATCATATTCTATTTCAAGGTATATAATGTGGCCGACACATTGGATAATATGTACAACAAGTACCATCAGTCCAAATAATTATGGGAGGGATTCTAAAAGCTAACTAAGTATATGTATGTACATGTCTCGGCACAAAACGAACCAAACAATCAAATTTCTTGGTCATACCAGATATACAAAGCACATACATTCTATAGATCATAGGAGGTTCTATCTATCTCAACCATCAATGTATAGGGGTAGTGTAGATTCTATTCTTGATGAGCCACTGGATAGTGGAAACTTAGATATGGCATATATAATATGCTTGGGCCAAGTCAATTCCAGTCCATCATATTCCCACAACTCCATTTCAGCAATAATTGGAAAGCACTTAAACAAAATACGTTTTATCTACTCTACTAGTGTGAGAAAAAAAAATTACCAATTGTAAGGCTGGTTCTCTTCAATCCTTGTGGCTAGTGCTAGACAAGCTATCCAAAAGACTCACTCTTTGCGTTTGATTCCTGCTTGCAATCAAACACCAAATCATCAATAAGTATTTTGATCACAAAAGAAACCTCAAGTAACAAGCCCATTAATGACTACTCATTGATAAAAAAAACTAAATGTGAACAACTAAGTGAATAAATTTGAAGTGTATTTTCAGTAGGGAATCTAGTTTCGTTGGACCCAATATAAAATATTAAGACCGACAGTCAGTTTGGATTATATTATGCAGTGGGTCACATCAATGAAAGAGACCCCTTGAGTTCCTTAAAGTCAATCAATAACTTTTCTTCTAAAACAAATAGTCAAACTATCAAATGGCGGAAAATCAAATCAGAATTATGTGTTCCTTATTTGTTGAAAACAAAGACATTTTTCTAATGTTCATCACCAACCATGAAAGATTAAGAAGTGCTAGTGTAGAACTTGCAGCGTAAAAATTGTGAAGTTGTTTTTCTAATGTTCATCTCAGGGAAATTAGGATAAAACTAACTTGTGACAAGGTCCTCTTGAAAAAAATACCAAGCCATCATGATGAAGAAACATAACACCAAGACCGTAGTAACAGTAAAAGCTCTTTAATTATATAGGAGAAAGGAATACAATAGTATCATAGTCATACCTAAACAAAACGAGTGAAAATTGCGGCCATGATGTCCTAAAGGGTTGAGCTTTCCAAACATCCATTAAAACAATTCCTCACCAAGATACGACAAGCAAAACTATTACCTCACAAATGCAATAAGAAAGAACTAATTAAACCACTAGGCAGAAATTTCCCACAAACACATGCCAATGCAAGTTAATCATTATATGAAGAAAATACAAGATGTAAGGAGGAAAAGAGAAGCACTACAATTTGGCATTGCTACAAGTAAATTCAGGACAAAAAAAAAAATCAAACTGAGACAAACTCAACCATGAAGATTGTGTTATAGAAAGGATTGAGTTCTAATAACTTAACAGGAAAAAGGAGCACAACAATACCAAGTGTAACAACAAAGTGACAAACTCACAATACAACACCACAGGGGGCAAACACATACACCACAACATGTATATATAGCAATAGTACTACGTCATTGTAAGACTGCAACCAATTTAAAAGACTATTCAGTAGTGAGTAGCCAACAAGAAAATTTTGATAGAAGGTAATCGAAAAGAGGTTCAAGTTATCACCTGTGGCTGGCTGGCTGCTAAAGCAAGTTCCACGCAGCTAAAACACTCAAGAAGTGAGTGCTAAGCATTATTAGCTGAAATACAAAAAAGGGCCCTCAAAAATAAAAAGGAAAGCACAAATGAAGAAGTAAATAATGTCGTCTAGACTTTTACAAGCAATATTTAAATATTAAAAGAGAAATGGTGTCTACATGTAATATTAATAGGATGACTACATGTATACATGTTTCTAGGTTTTTCATTTCTTAATTGAACAACACCAACGACACTTTTTTTAAATAAAATTAACGCATCTAAAAATTAAAATGAAAAAGAACTCAATCTACAGATAGTAGGTGTACACAGAAGATATCAAGGTAAGGGAAGGGAATGTCACATTTGGACAATTAATAAATAGTATGGCCCCTCCATTCTAGTTCGCCGCCTTCACTTTATAAAGCTGCAAACTGTTTTTTGATGGATTAACGACCGCATTTGAGGAATAAAGACACACATCTGTTCGTTGTTAGAAAAAGACACGACTAGCATTGTTAATCATGACTTTAAATTCCTAATCGGCATAGTGTACTATCAAGAAAAATAAAAAGATAAACTAACGGTTGACTTAAACAAAAGCGGAAGATAGTGATGCCTTGAGAAGCATCTTGTAGTCAAATGATCCTCATAGCTTCCTTGAATCATGAAGCATACGGTAGCAGTTGAGGATATTCTCGTAGTCCCCAACCAACATCATCAGATTGGATGGTACAACTTGCCCCAAACACTCAACTTCTCCTGCATACCAAAATTCAAAGCACTAAAAACCGATCAACCATCCAATGTGAGTATGAGAAGAAATTGAATAAGGCTACAATAGTCGGTATAAAATCACATTATTCCAAGAAAAAACTTATCATAGCAAGTTTTAAGATATGATGACAATTAGAACAAGATACAAGACTATGATAAAGAAATTGTGTAACACGAAACATATGAATGACAAGGCAAGATATACATGGTGATATTAAATCTCTTAAACATATTCTATATAGTCATATATGCAAAATTATTAATGAGTGACAAATCTGAAATGCTCAAATTTTCTAACTAGCACTTCTGAAATATACATAAGTAACTATGACCAAAGAATCCCAACGAGCCATGAAGCACAAATCAACCGATTTCTGAATTAAGAAAGAACTACTGAACTACTTTCTTTTGCTCATGTATGTATAAGCTAAACCTAGGAGCTAATTATTTAGTAACTAGATAGACTTCACTTAGAACTGAAAACCCCAAAGCAACTATTTTTCTTAACATTTATATTTCAAATCCAACAATAACTATTGAAAACAGGATAAAAAAAAGTAGCTAATTGATACCGGTGTCTTGTGAAGAGATTATCGAGCCAACTTAATGGAGTTCTCTTGTATGGCAAAGAAGAAAAACCAACCTGTAAAACACAAAAGCAAACAAATGAGATATGATGAATCAATAAAAAGTGAAAAAAACGGGGAGATAATAAAGTTACCATTGAGAGTGCATTCACGAAGTCACGACAACATGTCTTCTTCTACCTCGAATCGCCACCACAACAAAATAAAAATTGATGGGGACGAGTGTTTGAGGATTGAGAAAACATAGGGGGTCTTGAAATGGTTCTTCTTCCGTTCATAATTTATCCCCATTAGCGAAGGATAGTTATTCACCCAAATCTAGGGTTAATTGGTAGGCTTCAATAGAAGGGAAGTTGAGTTTTTAGGTTGCTTTGTTGAAGTGAATCACTGCGATTTTGGATGGTGACGAAAAAATTGGTAAAGATTATAAAGGTTTTGATTGGATGAGAAACGCAGGTTTGAAAGAGGAGTGAAGACTGAAGAGAGGACATACGAGAATGTCGAGTTAAGATTATAAATTTATCTTACGTTTTTCATTTTTTATTGATAAAAAAAACAAAAACCGGTGTTGCTGCCTACTAGTATCGAACTGGGGACATTCAGCTAGCAAACCAGCTGTGCGACCATTGCACTACAGAATTCGTTGTATTTTAAATGCTTTCTAACGGATATTAACGTTAGATAATATTAGAAAATGTTTATAAAATAATTTAAAGAATAAAATGAAATAAAGTAACGGATAACTTGATCACTAACGCTTATATCCGTCACAACATTGGTAACGAGTATATCCGTTAGAAATGAAAGTTTTGGTCTGTTACAAATTGACCATTCTGGTGTAGTGGTAGGTGCTGCTGTACAAGACCAGGAAGATACTAGTCAGACAAGTGATGACGGGCAAGTGCAGAGGGAGGCAACTATCTCGCCAGATTCGATTCCTCATCATCCGAATCATCCAAGGTCGAGAGAAGGAGAGGTAGGTTTGTCGGTTTAGCCCCGTTTTTAAAGTAATGAGCCTCCCATTTTCGGAAAAGATGAAAGGAATCTTCCCGTAATGGGCGGAGGGAACCACCATGATGAAACCTCTGTTCACTACTGAATAAAAGGTTAGGTTATCATATATGAGAAATCAAAACTCAAATTAAGATCGGGGAAAAAAACCTTATTATTCGGGTGTGAGCCATAGCACGGGTGGACTCGGGAGGGGGATTGCTACCATACTTAGTAGGGCGTGAGGCTTCAACAAAGCGGCAAGTGGTCATGGTTAATGAGCCATAAGCCAAGGTGATGATAAAGCGGTAGTTGCAGGGCGGTGACTGGAAGTCGCGAGATGCAACACCCCATGTGCACACCCATAGACACCATGTATGCAACACCCACAAAAGAGAGAGAGAGTTAGGAAGAGGAGGGGGAGGGGATTAATTGGAAGACTCTAATCAAACATTGCATGTCATAATGTAGTGTTAGGTTATCTCTCTTTTAAAACTAACATGCTAAATGTTGACCCTCAACAAGTAAAGGTTAATAATCTGAGACAAGTGTTAATAAGTGGACATATTGAACAAGTATCATGACCACAATTGTTTGGAGTGAAAAGATGAGATCGGTGTTAATAATGACTAACCTTCTCTATCCGATCCCCGAGATCATTTTGGGTTCCACATTTTACGACTTCTTTATCTTCTTTCTCAACACGAGGTTCTCTAACAAGTAATGCGGTTGAGCTTTAGAAGCAAATGCAACAAATAAATAAGTAAAAAAAAAAAAAACATTTCAAATTAACCTTGAGAAAGAAAAACATACCTCAAATTTTAAAACACTCTTACACATAAGGTGTGCCTCGTGATATCCGAGATGTATGCAAAGTAATAAGGTCCGGACATTAGAGAATGCTTGAAGCCAAATTACAGTAAGTAACAAGACCTCGAAATGGCCGATGGAGTTTTGGGTAGCAGACTCAAGTTTCTGAGCTGATGGAGTTTCAGCTTGACATAATGTTTGGCCTCCAACATGCAAAGAATGCTACATTACGAAATCAATGAAAAAAATAAAAATAAGAGAATCAATACACTCAAAGCAGGAAAAAGGCTGACTGATGCCAAACCGTGGTGACAAATATTGAAGTGAATAATATTTTGGAAGAGTGAAGACTTGAAGGATGACAAATTTGGATTGGGGGTTTCACAGTTCACACTAACAGATTAATGGATATTAATTAAGTGAAGACTTGTGTAAATCTGACTTAATTTTGATTCCTTATAGGGTACACACTATAGCCATTACATCTATTGACAATAGTGATCATTAAATCTGAATAGCAACATATATAGAATGGTGGGTCTACTTGAACTGAAAAACGAATACCAAAACCACATGTGAGCATTTGATCAAATATTTAATACACATAAACCCATTAGCTACAAAGGAGTATAGATAAAAATCGAGAACAATGTATCAAAATACCCCTTCCACTTAAAACACATACACACCCAATTATAATTGTATATTACATTTGATTATACTCAACTCGGGAACTATTGTTTGAATGGCCCAAATAGTATAACAATTTGTAATCGTGCTGTTGCTAAAAGGAGTAAACTTTGTGCAAACAAATCAACAAGAAATAGGAAATTACCTTCCGAATATGTTTTCCTCGCAGTATTTTTCGTGTCTTTCTTCCGGAATAGTCGTCTTCAATTCGAGTTTGAGTGTTTTGAAAGAAGAAGTTACAAAAATGAGAAAGCAAAGAGGAGAGGATCGATAAGAAGATATGTGAAGATGGATGGGAGATCCAGAACGAACAAATGAAGGAGATGAAATTAAACCAGAAGGCGTATCGGGACATCGGGTTGATAATTCTTCAACATCTAGCCCTCGATGAAGAGCATGAGTTCAATTACCACACGAAATTTGAAGCCCCACCCGATATTCAAAGCTCAAATCACAATCGACTTTGATAGAATCGATAATTCAAACCCGTAATAGCGGGGAAAGAGGGAGAGCTTTTTTAACGAAGTGGAAGTGAAGATAGAGAAGAGAAAGCTTTGTCTTTTGAGTTTTGAATGAAGAAGATGAGAAGCTGTGGAGAGAGTGGTCCGTTTAGACTTTAGATAAAGAAACTGATTTTCACGGCCTACTTTCTATTTTTTTTTTGGCAAAATAACTTCACTACCCTTGTAACAATGATGAGAAAATGAGAAATACCACCACTAGTAATTTCTGGTCTATACAAACAGTGACAAATTGTGGCCTGGGTCACTATGCACGTTCTTTAGAAAAATAACATTTGTGACTATTTCGAAAACGCACGTCATCAAAAACATTTTAAAACAGTCATAAAAACCCTTTTCTGCTATTTGTGACCGTTTCAAACATAATGATCACAAATAACATTTAAAAAACAATCACAAAAGTCCTTTTTGTACTAGTGAACGGTTGCAAAATGATCCGAACGCGTGGTTTCGTTTGTGCGGCTTCCACACTCCCAATCCTTCTCTCTCTCTCTCTCTCTCTCTCTCCTTTGCAATTTTAGGTAACACAATTTGAGCGAGAGAGAGGAAGACCACGGACGTCAGAGTGGCGGTGGGTTTTTCAACCGCTTCGGGAATCCTAAGAGTCGTAGAAGCTGTAGAAGTTGTGGGAGAGACCGAGAGAATAGCGAGAATCAATTTGAATGAGTTTAAGATCTTGTGTTTTTTTTTTTTCGTGTATTTGACTATTTGACATAAAGTCATAAACCACGGTAGAAAGTGAAAAATTTATATACCAATTGTTTATGTTTAAGGTAGTGGGGATGTGGAGTACTCTCATCTTTGAAAAAAAAAGTAACCATGGTATATGGCCCAACGTATCCCACGGTTTTCATATAGCGTGGCATATACTAGTAAACCAATGACCAAAGAAATTTCGCCGTGGTATATAAGTATTTCCCACGGTTTTTGGAAGAACCGTGGTATAAACGTTCTTATTGACCATGGTATATGTGTCATTCTGTAGTAGTGTATGCAATAACTTCGGTCACACGTAAAATCAATATTTTATTTTGCTTATTAATTATCTCGTTAACTCATTTCTTAAAAGACACGCATTCAACCTTTAGTTCCTACTCCACGATTTTTGCACTTCACACATTTGCCAAATCACGCATATCCGTGTACCTCACTCATCATCCCGGAAACCACTTACAAGATATATGTCCCAAGCGGGGATATCACCTCTAGAAAACATATTTTCATCTTGTAAACTTCAGAACTTGTGAGTCAGCGACCATCTCTACGGGCTTTCCATACACGGACACAAAGCCTCTTTTGGGCATAACAAATATCGAGGTCATTTATGCACATTCAATGAATATCTTGGGTTATTTGGCTTTTACATTCGAGGAATACCCATCATAACACTAACAGTCATTTATTTATGGCATTCGGTGAATACCTTAGGTCATTCCCACCACATTCAAGGAATTCGGACCCTACCGGTCCGTCGCTCAAAGAATCAACCCACCCAAGAAGGTGAATACCTTAGTTCCTCTCTAAGGTGGCTTTTCACATGACATCAATACACTAGGTGAAAATAAGACTTTTTTGACGGGTAGACCCTGTAAAAAAACACTGCTTTTGACTGACATCGCCCGTCTCAAGGCCCGTCAAAAAATTCATAGTCGTTTTTTTTTCTTGATGGTTAGTTACCGTCAATAATTTTAAATTTATTTGACGGGTGGTCAACGTCAATAATAAATAGAATTGTTGAATGTCCATAACCATCAAAGTTTGCTATTTCACTAGTCAAATTTGTCTGATTTTAATAGAATTTGGGATGCAAATTTGAAAATTATTGACAGTTTGCTACGTCAATTTTCTATATACATAAATTTTCTTGACGGTCTATATCCGTCGTTTTTCTGACCATTAATGTTTTTTTTTAAAGAAATTCTTATAATCTAAATTTCATATCTATTTTTCCTGCAAAAATTAAACTATCTAACTTAAATCAACATTCTACCAAAATACAATAGATTCTTTCATCAAAACACCAAAATATTGTAGCAAAGTACATTACATGAGTTTTAATATACTCTATATACAACCATACATCTTCATATGTATGCAAAACCAACTAGGTTGCACAAAAAAGGCGAAACTACTAAAATGCACAAAAAAAAGTTCACCAACTCACATCAAATTGGCTCCACAAAAGGCATGGGCCATGTGATTGTATCTCCAATTGAAATGTCGCCAAATGTTCCTTCCCCAACATATAACTTAGTTGTGTAATCAAAGATATCGTCAATTGTTATGTTATATGAGTCCGCAAATGGTACGTCATTAGACACGGTTCCAAGTGCAATGGTTCTTTTCCTGAAGTTCTTTAAAAGGCATCGTGTGGATTGTTGAACATGTGACACTTCATAAAAAACATGTGATTGTCTTTTTACCTATAGTACAACATCACAATTATAAATGAATACAAGATATACAGGTTCAACTCTCAATGAAAACACAACAATATTTAAATTTAAATAATCAATTTAAATTGGCCTATTAGCTCAGTTAGTTAGAGCAACAACCATTCTCTCTCTACTGAACGGATGCTCTGACCGGTCTTTGTTTATCGAGTACTGTTTCCCGGCAAACTGCCTCATAACCTATTATAGAAGTACAAACCCATCTGACAAATATTAATTATTATAATTATTGAAAACAAGTATTAAGAAGATATTATCTGCCGTTTCATGCAACATGTTAAATTGTCATCTCCTGTACATTGCTCAGGTAGACTTGGTGGATAAATTGTGTTTTGAGATATCAAACAGTCTTGCACAAGAACTTCTGGTTTTAACACTTGGCACAGGTATCTAATTTATTTTATTTTAAATAATTTTTTTAGGTAGCAATCTAATAGAAAGAAAGCATGGTCTTTAGGTGTTTGGCATATTTTTGAGTAATGAAATTTTTACAGGTAAATACACATGTGATATTACTGCTGGTGGCCCCAAACTACTTCAGAAGTTGCAGCAGTGCTATTCCAACCATAGTACAAAATATCAGGATATGGCTATATATCGACTTCTAAATTATAGATATGTATCGTGGATATATCCTCTTATGTGGGGATATTTTACATTGGGCCATCTGCAGATATCGTGAATATATTGCCAAATATTGCTAAATATCCATAAATATCCCACTTTTCTTTCGTCTTGATTCTTAAAACCCCAAATACAAACAACCCAAGTCATGTCCCAAAGATTTATAACGTATACGTTTAGAACTTATGATTTTATAAGTTATTTAATCAAGAAATTGGGCTAGAGAGTCTCATTTAAAAAAAAAAACAACTCAAAAGCCCTATCCATAAATTTTTTGGGTTTTAATACCCCAACATTGTTTTTATCCGCCATAAGTGTTTTTTTATAGAAAATCTTTAGAATCTAATTTTTTGACTCGAGACCAGGTGCCACCTATTATTTTTTAATATAAATTATTCTCTTTTTCACCCTTCTAAGATAACTACTTGTAGATAAGATAACTACCAGAATAAGATTGAATAAGATAACTACTGTTAGATAAGATAACTACTAGAACAAAAAGAGTAGATTTTGGGTTTGAATAGAATTTAGTAAAAAGTACCGTGTATTGCTCCAAAAGTTAAATTTGACACTACGTGTTTTCATCCGAATGTGGACGTTATAAACTTATATATTTTAAAATGCAGATGCATCATGTTATAAACTTATATATTTTAAAATACAGATGCACCACGTTATAAACTTATATATTTTAAAATGCAGATGCACCACGTTATAAACTTATACATTTTAAAATGCATACACACCACGCATTTTAAAATGCAGATACAAAATGCATTTGATTATTTATTTTGTTGGTTTGATTAACTACTATTAAATGAGACGGGTTGGTTTAGGGTTTAATGTTTATAAATTTAAGATATAGGGATTAGGGTTTAGTGTCTTAAGGTTTAGGCTTTAGGCTTTAGGCTTAGGGTCTAGTTTATATGGGTTAGGGTTTAGTGTCTTAAGATTTAGGGTTTAGACTTAGGGTCTAGTTTATAGGGGTTAGGGTTTAGTGTCTTAAGATTTAGGGTTTAGGCTTAAGGTCTAGTTTATAAAGATTTTGGGTTTAGTGTCTAGTGGTTTGGAGTTTAGACTTAACGACTAGTGTCAAATGCATCCACAAAATATTGGAGGCGTAATATTTTTAGTTTTTTCATTTGAAAAGCTAGTGTCTTGTGAGGGTGTACTTTCGGTAACAGATATAGCATCTGGGCAACTCATATAGGCACAAATCTTTGGGTGTATTGCAAAACAAAGAAATCTTGTCAAGGCTCTCATTCTCAATCATTTGATGCACCCAAAAATCATATGCATTTACGATGCACCCTAAATGCCCTATTTTCATTATATGCATTTTTAAATGTGAAGGCAGGTAGTTATAAGTGAAATTTTTGTGTGAAATTCAATTTTTTGTTTTGTATCCCACTATGGTACTGGGTAGATAGTCGGTTATGTTTGTTTCCAGGTGAAGATATTTTCGTCTATTCCTGGTGAAGTTGGATAACAGGTGGTTAGTTCTATATTCTGGTCAAATTGAGGTATTAAATTCTAAACAAATTTAAGAGGAGTCTTGAGACTATTAAATATTTATAACTAACTCTTCTAGACTAATTTTCTGGTTATTTAATAATCTGATTCAAACATTCAGTTCTAATTAAAACATAGGGCAAACGAACCTTAAGCAAAGCCGGCTCAAGGTTTCGTAGTCCTTGTAAATGACATTTGATTCCACTTCGTCGTATGAAAACAATCCTTGATAAAAAAAAAATGTAAAAAAAAACTTACATTCCAATGATTCCATCACCAAGCTGCTCATTGATGATATCCTTGGTGCCTCCCCAAAATGCATAATTGCTTCATTCAATCTATTAACAATATATCAAGAAAAAAAACACCCCCCTCCCCTGTTGTTTCTAAACCTATTCCAAAATTAAGCAACCCCCAAACTTTGATTATCTGTAAATAGCAGGTTCTTGAATGAGAAGGTCATAAGATCTCAAAGGAGCCTTCATCATTTCATCAACAAGTTCATCAGACAATGAATCTAAACTTAACCGAATAACCATTAATTTTAATTTCACTGCGGATCAAACCAAGAGAGAATTATTTGAAGAAACAATCGAGTGTGGGTTCGATGATCTTGAGAGAAGCGGTATCAATCAATTGCGAGAATTAAAGGTTGGAGAACGAATTCGGTATCAGGAACGAGAGAAGCCGAGAAGGGAAGAAGGGTCAGAGGAATCAATTAAGGTTTCTAGCTTGTCTAGAGCGGATTTAAGGAACCCATCATCGTCAGTTATATTTAGAAATTGTTTTTGCTGATAAAAGATGATAAGATATCACGATATTTAGAAAATGTCGACTGATCCCTATAATATTGTGATATATCGCGATATATTGAGGATATTTACAATTTTACACTTAGAAAATATCTATTACATATCGTAGATATTATTGTATCAATGGCTGAAATCTCGATAAATATCGCGATATTTTGTACTATGATTCCAACTAACATTGCAATGGTTAAATATAGGATGGAAGTTTAGCTAACTAATACTTAAACTATTATTAGAAAGTAGAAACATTAGCAATTTTTAGCAGTTTACATGCCTATTGTCGTCAGCATAGTAAATATCTTTCTAGCATTAGGAACAATGAAAACAGAGTTGGTTGAACTTCATAAATAATATCAGGAACTCACTTGGTATCAACTCTCTGTTTGAAACCAACTTCCAAGACTTGACCTTTCACGGAGTTTCCATGTATTTTAAGTGGTGTTTACGCATGCTAACTTAATTTCATCAGGATAGGGGGCTCAATCACGCTCACCATTACTCGTGAAGCGATTCAGCCACGGAGTATTTCAGATCTGCCACATGAATAATTTCAACCATTTTACTCTAGAAAGAGGCAACTCTCAGATGGTGCACATTTATGATGGCCTTTTTTAGCCTACTTTTCTTCTCTTAATGGTGCCTCAATTTCTTCCGTGAACTTAAGAAAGCCTCTTGCTCATATTTTTTATACCTTTCACAACTACCTAGATACTTCTTTAAAAAAGTCTCTTGCTCAAGTCAACGTCAGAGTGTAATCTTAAACTTTATTTAAAAAAAAAAAAAATCGTAACCGAAAAAAGAATTTCTCCTGTGTATTGGGCTACTGTGTTCTGTCGTTCTATTGAAACCTAACAGTTACACAGGTAAGACGCAGGTGCTGGATACGCACAAAGGGTTAGCCTATGTGCACAAGTGGAGGAGCAGTATCTATGCAAATATCTATAGAATAAGGCAACATCGAAAAAAATGGATAGATCTCAAATTCAATGCTGTCCAACTCCATTTTCAAAAAACGAGTATATTACTACTGAATCCACTACCATGAGAATCTAAAGAAGATCTCTCTAAGTGCTATTTCAAGGGACATGTGAACTGAAAGAAATAGTAGGATTTTCAGAAAATTGTTTGACTACTTTAATGAAGTGGGCTTCAATATCATAGCTTCTACGATATATTGATCTCGAGTCAATCTAGAACGAATTGCACTAAGGTAATATAATTGAGCAGTAATGAGAGCTCCCGCTAAGTTTCGGTTGATAATCAGAAATTTATAGTTTGCTTGAGCCTTTAAGCTCTCTTATAGTCACTTTTGGTACATTTTAATCTCTTTTCACTAGTCTTTGCGTGTTAGATCATTTTCCACAAACACCACCTATAATTAGAAACATATTAAACTAGCCTTAAAGCCTACTGTGATAGGAAACATTTAAACTACAAAATGCTACAGAACAGACAATGGGAGAAGTAGGCTTTGCAGCCTCTGCTCATCGTAACTAAAATAGTTGAGATAAAAAAAAATCCCATAGTAAAGGTTATGAATATACAGAGAGGTTGCACTGGTTTAGGTAGCTAAGTATCCAACAAAGTGAGCCTGTAAGCAAGTACAATTGTTCATGCATGATGCATCACAGTAAGAAAGTAGTACTCTAGTAGTTTACCAAAAAAAATTTAAAGAAACTAGTAATGCAAAATTAGTTTAAAGTAGTACTCCTAGTTGGAAAACAAGCAAAAATTAAAGAGACTAGTAAAGTCTGAGAGGGAAATTCTCTGTCACTGTGTTGTTTTGTTATTTTTTCAATACTTGATTCAACAATGCAACTTGATTGAGTACTTGATCAAGGAGGAGGCCTTGGATCTTGTCTTAAATTATGAAGAGGGGGGAGCAGAAGGTAGTAGATTCTTCAGAATTGGAAGAAGCTCTGAAGGCAGTAGATTCAAAAGTGGAAGAAGTTTTAACTGTTCAACAAGGTTGTTCTACTGCTGCAAAAGAAATGACTCAGACGATCGTAATCGGGGACGAGCAGAACCTGAAACTAGCAACATCAGGTTCATTGGGTGAGAAGAAATCATCAGGTTCATCAGAAGTCGAGGAAGTTATAACGGTCAAGCAAGGTTGCGCTGCTGCCACCAAGGGAATGATTCTGATAACTATCGGGAATGAAGTAAACCTTCCAGGAGTAACGCAAGAACTCAATAAGGTTTCGAACCTGACTAACTAGGGAGTGCAAACTCAAGTGGCCACACCACAGGTACTCAAGGAAGATAAAGGCAGTGCTGAAGTAGAAGCTGCTGGACACACAGAGCACGAGAACTTCGGACCATTCCTATATGGGTGGTCGTGAAAGGGTTGCCAATGGAGATGTGGAGTAAAGAGGGTTTTAGCCAAGTTGGCAATGCAGTAGGAGTGCCTATTTTTACTGATAGACTAACTGAGAACATGTCTAGAATAGCCTACGCACGAGTGTGTGTAGAAATTGATGCCAAGTGCACATACCCTGAAGCTATACCAGTTATACTAGATCAAAGAAGGACTTATAAAGTAGCTTTTGAATATAACTAACTGGAAACCACCGCGCTGCTTAGAATGTGAAGTATTTGGTCATATTGACCAAAGTTGTCATAAGAAAAAGCAATTCGGTCGAGTTGAGTCAAACAAAGTGTGGTTACAAAAGACACAAGTTGAGAAGGAAGAAGAAGGCAAGGCAAAATCACAGGAGAGGATGAAACTTAAAGAAGTAATGGTAGACACTCAAGAACTGGTGGAAGTTAACAATATTAAGGAGAGTGATGGATGGGAAACACCAAACAAGAAACACAGCTGCAAGGCTCTAGTTATTCAAGCGGAAGGGTGCTCTCGTTCCAATGAGCAAAAGAAGGATGGAAGTAACACATGCCCAATTATAGAAGAAAATGACAGAACGTCAGAGAGAGAGATGGGCAAGAATTTACCCACCCGCACACCAGCATAGAACTTCTGGAGCTGGGAAATGCGGAATAAAAGAATATTTCAGAATAAGATAACTTATATTCTGAAATTGGTGAAAACAGTGTAGAGAATACGAGGATTAAGCTGATGGAAATGGAGTGAGGACCAGAAACGCAACAGTCCATGGATACTTGTCAAGAGGTAGCAGCAAAATTCAAGGTATGTTGGGTGGATGGGTAGCAACCATTCGCAATAAACTAGCACGATATATATTACTACATGTATAAAGAAATGTTGCACTAAGTCAGCTTTCATTACCTGTGGAGAAGTATTTTCGAACTCGGGTGCATAATCCTGTAACTTTTCAGCAAGAATTTTACGTTCCCTCGTCTCTTCATCAAGACGTTGCATCACTAGTTTGACATTTTCATCTGTACTTTCACGTTTTCTCTTTTCTTCTTCAACAATTTTGATGTAAGGAGCGGAGGCATGTACAACAGTCTTTGTAACACCAGTTCTTAGTCCTCGAACGCGACCCTTGCCATCACGACCAATGACCTAACCATAAGACAAAATGATTACATTCAACAAAAGACGACATTTAACACATACATCAACTGAAAAGTTTCAGAGTATACTAGATAGATGCTTGCTCTAACATGACCATTATCTAAATATATATACCCTTGCCACAGGATCATTATCCAAATCTTTCTCTCCCAAGTAGGGTTCAAGGCTCACAAGCCGTTTGATTTCATCCTAGAAACAAAATTTATAGTCATATACACAAATTTTTCCACCATGAAATTAAGAGCTAAAGTTAAAGAACAATAAAAGAATAAGAATTCCAATTACCAGACTTGGTCTCAATTCAAGAAAAGGACATGATCCGTCCTTACTTGTATGTGTGGCCACAAACACATGCGTTCTTGTGACCGTACCATCTGGGTTTTCCCAATCTAAAAAGAAAAAAAACTCTTAAGCATATAACAATATTCTGGTAAATCCAGAAGTTGTTAGTAACAATAGAAAATACCAGTTCTTCTTCGATTCTAGCACATCCAAGTCTACCAGATGTGTGTGACAACTTCATGTGCTCCCTAGATAATTTGCCCTTTTCTCGCTTAATTTTCTCTTCATCAGTCGAGCAAATTTCTATAAAGCTTTCCCAATCTTCTTTTTTTGTACGCTTTGGTATGTTTTCCATACGCTCAGAATTGGTTGAATATCGATCATAAACCTTGCGAAGTCTGTGTTTCCAATTTTTCCAAGATATGTTGGCTTTTAGCAAAACACCAACTCGGCAAGTAGGTGAAAGATCATAAACATCCTTCAATATAAAACAAAAAAAAGATAAAAATAGCTTAAAACTTGTTAACAAAAGAGAGGACTAAAATAGCTTACAATAGCACCAAGTGCAGAGGCAACTCTTGAGAGTCTACCATTTTAGTCAAGGAAGTAAACCTTAACATGCTTAGGAGACCTGAGTCGTCCCAAGAAAGTGAAGGGCCCCTAGACAAGTTAAGTACTCGCTCTATTAGGGAAATGAAGTTCAAAAACAGAGGACAAAAATTTATTACTCTCCCTCAGATGGAAACAATGGAGAATATAGTAAGCAGTAGCTGCTCATTCATTGAATGGAGATACAATTAAATTGGCTAATGTAAGAAGACAAGGTTAGAAGAAACAGTGCAATCTTAACTTTTTCCGCTCTTTATCAACTCATTTCGTTCTATATATAATGGGGTACTTGCTTTCTAAGTGAAGAAACAAATCATTTGTGCTGGCCAAATAGCTTTTTTCTTCTTTGTCTGAAAATTAGATATTCTTTAAAGTTAGACTTAGAACTCAAAAAAAAATACTTGCCAACAATCTGATTGCACTTCACAAAATGCGATCTTGTAATTTTGTTTTCAAACTTCTCTTCATTTTTTCATTTTGTAGTCTCTGAAAAAATACCTTAGCTCAAACCAAAACTTGCTTTCGAAGTGGACGAACTGCTCTTCTCGACTTCAAAGCCAAAATCCTAAAAGACTTGGTGTTCTCTCGTGCGGGTTGGCGTTGATTGTTATGTAGGAGATTGGGAGGGCATTCAATGTAATCCCAAGGCAGGGGAGAATAGTAACGCGATTCTGGTACCCTCGAGATAGGAGCGGTGCCCTTTACATGAAGGGCACATTGTCACCTTTATTGGGTGAACTTCAGTTCCTGGAGGCATTAGTCATAAGTGGAATGAAACAAATTGGAGGAAGCATTCCTGAGACTTTGTCAAAGCTAGTCCACCTCACTTAACTTGTCCTTGAGGACAACATTCTTGAAGGATCCATACCTTTAAGTCTAGGTTAGTTGGCTTCACTTATGGGACGTTACAAGGATCAGTGGGGGGGATGGGCTGCAGCACTACGCAACGACACAGGTGAGGTTATAGCAGCCAACAATGGCTTGTCAGTTGAACTGCGAGTAGTGGCACATGGTATGGGCATGGCATTGAGACATGGTAGCAAGGAAATTATAGTATAAACTGATTCCTTGGCAGTAGATGCATTCAACACAAAGAAGAATGTGTTTAGAAATGTACTTAGAGGGGAAAAAAATAAAAAATAAAATAAAGAGTATAATGTACTTTCTTGTTACTCTCTTAAAAGCGTGTTTCTTGATATCATCCGCACGATGGGCGGTCAGTAAGTAGGTGCAGAATACATTCTAGCCATTTTGCCTATAAAGGTGACAAATTGAGTAGAACCAGGACCAACTGGTAGCCCATTATAATTAATTGAACCGAACTTGCTTCTTTGGACCTAAAGATTTCGATATATTAGATTACACAACAAAGCAAAAGCAATAACAACTAGACATTTATGAAAAAAATCAATATCATAAAGTCACCTATATGTTGTTCCTCTCTTTCATGTTGTTCCTCGATTTCTTTAGAGTCACTAGGTTCAGAGTCAAGTTGATAGTCACTAGGTTGATCAGATCCAGTTTGCGACATAACTGATTCAAATCTAAATAATGAGTTCACTAAATTCTAGACATAATGTAAGTAATGAATTCACCAAACGCAAACTGATTTCAAACAAGAACATCATACCATTCAAGATTAGATATATTAAAAAAGCTCAACTTACGCAAAATAGAAATAAAATGCAATATATAAGTGTCACACCAAATCAGCAGACACAAAATAATAAAAAAAAAAAATGCAATATCCAAATCAGCAGACACACGCCAAAAAAAAGTTACAATTGTGTGCACTAATCTGATTCCACTTTACTATCCA
This sequence comes from Coptis chinensis, assembly GCF_015680905.1. Taxonomy (NCBI): domain Eukaryota; kingdom Viridiplantae; phylum Streptophyta; class Magnoliopsida; order Ranunculales; family Ranunculaceae; genus Coptis; species Coptis chinensis. The sequence continues at coordinate 15,828,460 of NC_141456.1, read as the reverse complement.
CTAAACTTCAACACCATCAATATCACCCATTAAATCAGATGCTAAACCATCTGAGTTTGCCATTGCTTCAAAAATTAAGGGATCTTCATAAACATCCACATCATGGTTCAATCTCTTAGGAGCATGCAAGACGACATGCCAATTATCTCTGCTAAGATCCTTGCAATAGAAAACTTGAGCGGCTTCAGAAGCAAGAATGAATGGTTCATCATCCTCATTCGTATTTCTTTGGCACCTTCTCAAATTAACATATACCAGATTTGTATCTAGATCAACAACGCATCCATTTCTTTTATCTTCAATACGCACCCAATCACAAAAGAACACTACTTGTTTAAACTTATGGTAATCTAGCTCAAGTATCTGCCTAATGATTCCATAATAAGTGGCTTCATCTTCCACTAAATTTTTGTCTTTGGCACTTGCTCTGAAATCAGTAAAAGCCTTCATTGAGACACCACTATTTTGAGTTGTTGAGTTTGCTTCTGAATCATATGTATAAAAAACATATCCATTTATTGCGTAGGAATTATATGACTTTGCAATAAAGGATGGCCCATCAACAAGCATTTTGAATTTAGACTCTTTGGAGGTATGTCTCGTACTTCCTGTAATTGTAAACAATGTACATTTATTATTAAAAATGTAGAGAGACATAATAAATGAAACTGAATGCAGGTGGTATCTAATTTTACCTTTCCCACTCAACATTTTTGCTTGACTTTCTCAAAACCCATTTGCGTGCTTGTTGGTATTGCAAACTTGGAAGCAAGTAGTCCTTCCCTTTTTTATCAATAGGGTAGCCACACTCAATTTTATCATCCAAGGCAACCTTTTCTTCTTGCTTATGTATTTCTCTTTTGCTTGATGGGATATATTCCATGCAGTATTTCATTGCTTCATCCATAAGGTATTGTTCAGCAATACACCCTTCTGGAAATTTTGGGTTCCCTACGTACGATTTGTATATTTTCATCATCCTGTGGTGTGTAATTAATCAATGTAAATATACACAAAAAACTAATGAATAACATAATTATTTTCAGAAGTAACACTAACCTCTCAAATGGATACATCCAACGATATCTAACTGGTCCATCAATTTGAGCCTCTTCCGCCAAATGCAAAACAAGGTGTGTCATGGACACAAAAAAAGATGGCGGGAAATACTTTTCAAACACACATAGTGACTCCACAACACGATGTCCCATTTTTTCAAGTTCAGCACGACAAATAAACTTCGAACACAAGACATTAAAGAACAAAGAAAATTGTCGAATAGCTGCATGCAATGGCTTATGTTTCTTGAACGCATGCATCAACAACACCGACAATAGGTGCTGTAACAGGATGTGATAATCATGTGACTTTAGACTCTTCAATTGAAAATCATCCAAGTTCACATTATGTTTCCAATTTGCACTATATCCGATTGGAACCTTCAATTGGTGCAAAGTTCTACAAATCAAGGACCTCTCAGAACGGGAAAAACAATAAGGAACCTTAGCATACGATAACCTCCCATTAATTTTCACAGGCCACAACTTCTTTTTGATCTTCATAGCCTTCAGATCTTTACGTGCTGCCATACCATCCTTCGACTTACTAGTGTTCATGATTAAAGAGAAGAGATTATTTGCAACATTTTTTACAACGTGCATCACGTCTACATTATGTGGAATAGGAAGATGCTGTAGTAAATGTGAGAAGAGTATTAGTATATGCAAAATATAATTACAATACTAGTAACTAGTAGTAGGACATGCTTGAGATAAAAGACTGGTCAACTAGTCTTGCTGCAACCATTTACTTTAATATCAAAAGAGCATAATACATAAACAAGAAGGGTGATGCCTAAAGACAAAGACTTGGCATTGCTACCCTAAAGACCTACAAGTCTGATCAACTGCCAATGGGTGAGGCCAACAATAAGGAAATGGATATGGAGGTACTACCAGAAAATTCAAAGGGAAGGTGATATTTTCTTTTTTTAGTGGCAGCAAGAAGTCTAAGGATGGTACCGGCAACAAGAAAAAGCCTAAAAACAGGAAGAAGTTCAAAGGATATGGTGGCAGCAAGAAGAAGTTTATGAATATGGTCAACAATAAATTACAGTGCTATTACATAGAATATTGAAAAGAAAGGGTAATAAAGACCTCCCAGTAATCCAGTTTAAAGAAGATGGAATCCTTCAACCAACCAGTCAACTTAACCTCGTTTGAACCCCTCTTCCTCTTTTTACCATTCACCTTACCGTATACATAAGGACTTTCACTCATTTTATGCTTCACTACTGAACCAACCAAACGGCGAGGATGCTCTCCATGTTCTTCCTTCCTATTAAATTGGGATTTTTGTGTTCTGAATGGATGGTTTTTGTTTTTCAGAAATTTCCTACACCCCATGTAAGAAAATTTCTTCCTATTTGTTAACCATTTCAACTCTATCCCTTCATTACAAACTGGGCAAGCGTACCTTCCTGCTGTTCTACGTCCTGAAACATGACCATATGCTGGAAGATTGTGAATAGTCCACAATAAAATTGCTCTCATGTTGAAAGTCTTCTTACTGCAAGAATCATAAGTTTCAGCCCCCTTGGACCACAAGTTTCTGAGTTCTTCAATAAGCGGCTGCAAATAAACATCAATTTCATCTCCTGGATTTCTTGGAATAAATAGTGTTAACATTACAAACTCTTTGTAAACATCAAAGATGGAGGAAGATTGTACGTGACGATCATTACATGCCAACAACTATGAATGCTATTGTTGTTACCAAATGGATTAAATCCATCTGTTGCAAGTCCTAATCGAACATTACGTGGCTCAGCAGCGAAATCGCTCCACCGATAATTAACAGACTTCCAACAAGAAGAATCTACTAGGTGGCGCATATGACTTTGGTTTGGAACTGATTTTGCATGCCATGTCATATTCTTAGCAAGCCATGACACACTATACATCTTCTGCAACCTTTTTGTTAAAGGAAAATATCTTAGCTTCTTCATTGGCAAAGGTTTAGCCCTTGGCTTGGATTCATCAGCTGGCTTCCATCTGCTCACACCACATGTGGGACAACTAACTCTATTTTCATTATCCTTCCCCCAGTATAAAATATAATAATTTGGACATGCATGGATAACCTCACACTTCATACGCAATGCCTTTATCATACTTTTAGCACTATCCGTTTTAACAGCCAATGTACTATTATCCGGCAGAATCCTCTTTAAGAATCCCAGTAACTGTGTGAAACTATTATTGGACCACCGATGTCTAGACTTCATCCCCAATAGCTCAATTGTCGCTGAAAACTTTGAATGTTCACTTTCACACGAAGGATACAAGGGTTGTAATGCATCTTCCATCAATTTCTTGTACCGAACATCCTCATGTATATTGATTTGAATATCATCTAGCGAAATATCACCATCAGGAGCATCATCTTCATCTTGATTCTCATCCACCTCATCTAGACATGCGTCCAAGTCATTAGGTTGACTATGCCCAAATGTATCGTTCACCATCTCCACCATTCTTGGAAGCATCTCTTCATTACCGACACAAGTTGAGGCACTAGCAACACTAGCATTGAAATTTTTTCTGGAAGAACGCTCTCCATGTTGAACCCATGATGTGTAAGAGCTTGTTATACCCTTACGAATCAAATGGTAAAAATATCTTGGTTGTTGATCTCTTCTCTTGGTTACGTAGTCAACACAAGGACAACGCGATTACCGATAGAATTTTTTTTCCCCAAACTATTTTGGGTAAATTTAATGAATAAACGAGCACCTTCAATGTATTCTGTAGATAACGTCGGTGCCTTCATCCATGCGCCTTGCTTGGCACTTTCGTAGACATCTTTTACAACACAATGTTGTGTTTTGAATGCATTTAGAAAAAATCAGTACAAATGCCACTTGCATATCAAATAAAGTGTCATACTAACTAACTAATACGACTTGCAGCACACGCAGAAACGTGTAATATTACATCACCAAGAACATACTAATTAAATTAAACTTGTGGTAGTGGTAGTGAAAGCAATATAATAAAAAATTTCATGAGTTGATATGCAACTAATTTTTTTTTTTTTATTATGTTTATGTCCCCTACTCTAAATTCGTAGTTCAGCCCCTACATTAGACAACCACCACACGAATAACATTTTCGACAAACCAACACCCTCACCATGTTGAACAAAACATAGTTTATAAAAAAAAAATCGTTAGAATTGATGGACAACACTCTCAACACGACAAACCAACATCTTCACCAAGAAATGCATCCAATTAAAGGATGAAAACTTCCATTACTCAGTAAAACGAATGGTGAAAACTCACAATTTTAACAACAATAATTTACTCAAAATTTTTGATAAAGCAATAAAAAGTCACAACGTTATACAATATTAATTCGCAGTAACAATAGCATATCAATATCAATAACAACGATAATGATATGTGTTTCATTTCTTAAAACAAAGAAGTCTTTTTAAACAAAGAAAAAAAAACACAAACCTTTAGGAGATGCAAACTAACTAAAATTTGATCAAAACTAGCTGTAATAGTGTATATGCAAAACGACCAATTTAAAAAGTTAGAGTTTTGACGCAACCCATTACAAGAATGGGAAAAAAAAACAAGGGTTATAATACCAATTTATACCTCTACAACATACATGTACAATCTTCTACAAAAATAAACAACTACATACTAACTACTACAAGATACAACAAGTAATGATTGCAATACTACAAAAATGATATTTCATTTTAGGCTCAAAGCTAGTAACATATATACCCAACATATGTAACAGATGAATTAGCTCATAGAGTTATAGGTGCCATAAATAATTGAAATAACTACAAAGAAATTGTACCTAAGTTCAGACTTATTCAAAAGAAGAGTAGGCGAAACTCCAGTCAAATTGTTTATCAACGGAATGATAGTTCTTTGAAATTGTTTTTTTTTAATCATTCATTTCTTACAAATTCAATAAATTGAACTGACTAAAACTCCTTAATCACTTAATAATTCACCCCACAACAACAATGAAATATTCACAAAGCAATTTTTTAATACACCCCCATATCATAAACAAACCCTCAGCAACTCCAATAAATTTCATGAGAAAGATGCATCATCCTAATATACTAATTAAAGAAAAAGTAACATCTTTTCTGAATAAAAGAAACAAACCGGTGAAATTGAAGCTTGCTAAATTTGTTAGCTTTGGCGGAAGTTGTTTGAAGTTGCTGTAGAGACGAAATTGTTTTTTTTTTTTTTTTTTTTGAAATAACTAGGGGTCAGCCCCCAAACTTTATTAACTTCATTTTCTCAAGTACATAGTGCCTTCCTTATCCCTCGTGATCAGTACATTCATTTTTTGATCCATCGGGGGAATAAAGAGCACCAATCCATTACACTCGTCTCTATTTAATTTCGATAAGTAGTAGTCACTACTTGGTTACCTTCCACGAAGACATGGACAAAGGAAACTATGTCGAACTTTGAGCTCCATTTGTTTGAATCTGTGCTACAGTGTTCCTACTGATCACCCGCGGTGGCTTACCTTGCTTTGTTAAAATCTGTACCCCTGCATAGAGTCCGATTCCACTTTAATTCGTGTTATCCTCGGTTTGCCCAAGACATTCCGACCCCTTTAGAACAGCTAGCGGTTCCTCGATAGATCACCAATTTCTTCTTAGAGCTGCCGCTATCGCGCTGTAGCACTACCCCATCTCTATCCCTCAATACACCTCCATAACACGCCATCCCTCTTGTACCGACCCATCTGTGTTTAGAGCCACTTTGTCTCACTCCCTGGTCTCTCCCATTTGACCCATCTTTCCTCCTTTTGTATCACTTGACCCTAATACCCAACCTCTCCAACATCACTTTGGATCCCACGCCCTCCTCAGATAGCTTCTAGCGTCTTTCCCATGTATATCTTCATGCTATTTATGACCTTGTGGCTTACCTCATCAGCTGCCTTGGATCGATTCCTCTTTAGCCTCCAATTTCATTTCGATCCATATAGCTTGCATTTGCACACAAGTAAAGGCTCGAATCACTTCCGACACCATGTTATTCTTCCCTTAGTCTCATTAGGTAGTACCATTCTTCATGTGATGCTCTTCTGCACTGTAAACCCATCGCCTTCTTGAACTCTTCCCGGACTATCTTGAATATGAGCAATCAAAAAGAGATGAGTGAACTCTCCCCGGTTACCACACAAACAAAGACTTTGTATTTTTATTACCTTCTTCGCCACCGGTCGATTCGTATTTGGGAGAGTTCGGAGAACGATTGCCAAACGGTGAAGGAATGCTTTGGTCGCCCGAGTACTTCCCCGGACTATCTTGAACCATTTGACTTTACTCCTCACATTCTTTTGATCGAAAGCTATGCGATCTTTGTAGAAAATACTCGAAGCTGTTAGGCGTCCATATGACTAGTCCTCCATGATGTAGGAGTTGATCTCCATTATCCATGATCCATTTCTTAATATCGCACTCCTGTAGATCAGTAATTACTCTCGTCCAACCACCATCAGCTATCACTTCTGACACCATTGCGTCTTCTGGGATTTCATTTGCTAGCAATGCTTTGGCCTGACTATTTAGGAACAGTGGGCCTGAACACCATGGGTCATGCCAGAAACTGGTACTCTTTCCATTCGCAATACTGTATCTGATGTACTTCCATGAGATCTCTCTATGTTTCAGTATGCCCCTCCACACCCATGAACAGTCCCTCGGTGCTTTCATGGTCCAAAAATGTCTCTGCTTGATGTGGTGTTGCCAAGACCATTTTACCCATAGACAATCCGATTTCTGTGCCAGTTTAAAAACCAAGCCACAGTATGCAGCTTTATTCCACACTCTAGGATCAACCAGACCTATCCCTCCTTGTTCTTTATCTAGTCCGAGAGTCGCACTACTCGTGATGATGCATCTTCTTTTCCATGCTTGGCCCAACCCATATAAACTGTTACAAATCTTTGCCACCTTTTCTATCACCGTCTCGGAAGCACAAAAATTTGAGCCCAATAGGTTTGAAAAGAGGCTAGCAGCGATTTTACCAATTGCACTCGCCCCGCTTTCGGTTGAGTTCCTTATTCTTCCGGTCGATATTCTAGCCGTAATCTTCTCTATTAGCGGCAAGCATTCTCTTACACCGAGTCTCGTAGCAGTGAGGGGGAGGCCTAGGTAGGTAACAGGTGGTGCAACCACTGAGATGTTCAAAAACTGCTGCCAACTCAAGCCCTTCTGCTTCATTCATGCTACCTGGGAGTAGTGTAGTCTTTTCTTTGCTGAAATGGAGCCCTGTTGCATCAGAGAAGATTTCCAGAGTATCCCTTATTGCCTTCAGAGATTCAATGTTACCTTTGCAGAATATTAGAACGTCGTCCGCAAAACAGAGGTGTGATATTTTTAGCTTCCTACACTTCGAATGAGCACTGAGTCTGTTCATATGCAGGTCTTGTTGAAGAAGAGTACTCAGAAGAGTCTGTTCATCTGCAGGTCTTGTTCAGACGAAATTGTTAGCTTTGGGTGGAACAAGGTAATGAAATTATCCGCGAGGCTTGCAAATGGAGCCTTGAAGTAGCTGTTGCTTGTGAGGTATGGAAGGAGATTGTATATGACGGCGAGTTTTTGGTTTTGAGTTTTAACCAAATAGAAACCGAAAGAGAGAAAATTGGAAAATAGCGAAAATTTTGGGGGGAAAGGTATTCGCGCTTCGATTGGGATTTCGGGGAAACTTTTCTTGACAAGCGTGGACCATCAATTTTTTGTTTGATGGTTATGGACCATCAATTTAATAAAAAGCCCGTCAAATATATTGTTGACTATTAGTACCCGTCAATTCCTATCCGGGCCAGGAGTAAAAAAAAACATGTTTTCACCTAGTGCTAGTCATAAACATTTCCTTTCATTTCTTTTCATCAAAGAGGCGTAGAGAGATCTAAAGATGTGGGCGACACATTAAATTTTCACTGGACACTTTTACACCGGATTTTAACACTCAAGAGTTCTCATTTATTATAATATTTTCATTTCAAAACAAATATCGTCTCAAATAATTGAATCATTACTATAGATTCCAAACACAATAATTAATCAACTCACCTCATTATCAATTATATAAATCATAGATATCAAAAGATTCAATCAGGAATAACGCATTAGTTAAATGTCTCGTGAATACATTTTAAACAACCACAATCACGTACACAATTAAGTACTAATATTGTACACATATAGTTATCACAATAACTAATAATTAATATATAATATATAATATAATGTCTGCACTTTTGCTCAAAGCAACCTACATATCCAAATCTTTCAAGATTGGAATCAAGCCTTCGTAGTTCTTATCAGTCACATAGTCAAAGTCCAAGAACAATAAGAATTCATGCTTTAAGGTTGCACACTTCATTTCCCTTTCATTCCTCAATTATATATATATTAAACACAAACTTTAATGTAACATGTCACGTGATATAGCATAAATCTACACTAACATTTAGTGTATATGCAACAATTGTACTTCGAATATAATACAAATGTGAAATTAAGCAATCAAGATTCAAGACACTCATATGTCTAAGTAAAATCATTTATCTTATTACAATAAGAAAAGTTAACTAAAGCTCCCTTAAAAAGAAAACGTGGTAGGTTATCTAAGTAATTTGCCAAAACAATAACATTTCTTATAGCCATCCAATGATACACCACTTGATTATTTGAAAACTAGGATAGGTATACTTACTTTTTCATATAGAACTCAAAGTCCCAATGTCATTCTATCTCGGAGTAAAAATAGTTCAAACTTGGTAAAAATCCTAATTTTCAGTAAATTAGATTTCTAACAGACTATCTTTTGAATGACACAACGCTTTCCACAGGTGTCCAAATGCATAAAGATTTTTTGCGTTGAAACTTTAACACATATAACTTACTTTCTTATGTTTTACAAAAATACTCAATCTCATTCTAAATGTTCGAAAACTAGGCTCGAACACAGTGCTCAAAAACTAATTTCTAACGCCTATTTTCTGCCAGTCAAACTTCCAGACACTATAACTACCTCCATAGTCCTCGGAATGCGACGAGGCCAATTGAGTTGGAAAGAAGACTCAGAAAACTCATTTTTTCATGTTTTGGCAAAAGTTTGAATCTGACCCTAACTAAATGAAAACTTGATTTCAAACCAAGCACAGATTCGGCCCAAAAACAAACTCTCACCCAAACCCATCTTAAACAAAACTTAAGCCCACATGTTTATATTTCGGCCCAAACCCAACTCAAACAAACTTAAGCCCAAAAGGTTATATCTTAAAAACAAAGTCAAGCCCACAAGTTATAACTAGGCCCAAGCCCAACTCAAACAAACTTTCTCACCTACTGATAGACCGAGAGCACCAAATCATTCTCTCGGCCATCTCTCCCAACCACTCCTCCTCCACTGTCGAGCTCGCGTGACCCCCAAACACCACCGAAACAATTCGGTTTTTCTCCCCATAAAAAACCCCACATTTTGGTATAATAAAAACTTAATTCCATCACTACCCCAAAAATCAAATCGACGCCATTAAAGTCCCCTTCGGAGCTTCAACAGCACCCACCCAATCAACCAACAACCAACATCAACCAACAACCCATTCAATCAACCAAATCAATTGGTTCACACAACCAAAACAAATGACAATTAACAACCTGCGAAACTCCAATAATTTAACTTAACACATTTTCGTCAGTATATAACCATCACATTAGAGTCAAGTAAATTCGAATTTTTATCAATTCACTTGTTCAACATACACAGAAAATTCGCAGACAGAGCATACAAAATAACCATGGAACTGCACAGACTGAATATAGCTTCTCCATAGTTTTAAGTTTTAAAGTTAGTTTTATATAAACAGTAAACCTTTTGTTTTCGATAGAAGACCTTTTGTTTTGAGAGAACATTCAATTGAAAATAGAAAATTCATTGAAAGATAAAATCTACTCACCTCTCGTATCCTGAAAACAAATATATAGAAAATAACGCCAAAAATCCGATCGAAAGCTAGATAAGAGGTGTACAAATCCGCCCCTTTCTTCTTCTTTCTTCTATGTGTAAAATTTTCCGTGTGAACTTCTCTCTATGTTTATTTTTTTTCAAAACCCCTGAAAACAGGGAAAAGGGTTTATCCTCTTTTCCCCGTTTCCTCTCTCTCCACTAATCTTTATCCTATTTATTTTATTTTATTTATTCTTATTATTAATATTAATCATATATTATAAAAATAATATATAGAAATAGCCGGGTGTTATACCTACAAACACTAAGGCTGAGTCCAATGGCTCCCTATCCCCTTAAAAGTAGAGCTAAAGTCAACAGATTTTACGCTCTATCATTAATTCCCTCTGTATATATACAAAGGATTTTACTCTCTATCCTTATTTTACTCTCTATCAGGGGAATAAGGATAGAGAGTAAAATCCTTTGTATATATACAGAGGGAATTAATGATAGAGAGTAAAATCTGTTGACTTTAGCTCTACTTTTAAGGGGATAGGGAGCCATTGGACTCAGCCTAAGTCCCCACTTCATTAAATTTTTTTTATTCACTTATTAAAATAAATTGAGAACTATTTTTTATTTGTTTTTTTAGTTTTGTGGGGCCCACAGAATAATAAGAAGAAAATAAATAAATATGAAAGTAAAAGGGTATCAATGTCATTTCATATATCTTGACTGGTGAAAAATATATCATATATCATATATCAATGTCATTACTGAAGCTCCACGCTAGTATTCTGTGACTTTCAACAGTCGATTTGTTGCTGCATTAAATCCTACATACATTTTGTTTAGAAAACTGCAGACAGATCAATAGAAACATTCAGTAATAATGCCTTTCTACTCCCACTGAAAAATCTATCATTTGCTTTGGAACCGAGACTGGTGAACGCATTAGCTAAATTATATCCTCGAGTGTGTTCTCTAAATGATCTGGCCTTTGCATCGTTTCCAACATATAAATCTTGAATGGTGGAAGGTAGCAGACTGGGCAAAGGGAGACTGATTTTTCCTTGCTTACAACATGACCCAAAAAGAAAAAAAAGAAGATATATGAACGTAACTGATATTATAAGGATAATAGAATGAGAAGATACTATATAAGAGCACGTTCGATAAAGATTAAATAACTTACAAATGGTGAGGAAGTTTTGGAACCGAGACTGGTGAACACATTAGCTAAATTATATCCTCGAGTGTGTTCTCTAAATGATCTGGCCTTTGCATTGTTTCCAACATATAAATCTTGAATGGCGGAAGGTAGCGGACTGAGCAAAGGGAGACTGATTTTTCCTTGCTTACAACATGACCCAAAAAGAAAAAAAAAATATATGAACGTAACTGATATCTTAAGGATAATAGAATGAGAAGATACTATATAAGAGCACGTTCGATAAAGATTAAATAACTTACAAATGGTGAGGAAACGTATTTTGGATAGGCAGAATGATTTCCAAGGTCGTATTCCAAGTGATTACCATCTTTGCCTGGTTTTAGTTGTGCAGGACTCTTTGCCGTTAGAATTGGTAGTGTTTTAAAAAGAGTGAATGACTAAACCTAATTAGAAAACTTAATTGGACTCTCAAAGTATTAGCACAAATCCCGAGGAAATCAGGACCACCATTTAATAAGCCCTTATAACTCTGCTTAAAAACTGAGCTGCTTTGTATTATAGACTAGAATTTAACCCGTGGCTACGCCACTCGAGTCATAATTAAATGAATACACGTAAATTAAACTTTTACAGTAGAATTACCATTTTTTTTTCTTTGACATTTAAATTGAACTTGTTAGTGTCATTGTGATACCCTTAACTGAATCTGTCTTAGAAAATCATCTTAGCCGAGTATATGTATTGAGAACAATTTGTTTATCCAAAAGCAGAGTGTATGTAGACAACTTGAACTGTCCATTCCTTGTGTAATCCATATTCAATTTATACACGTTTCTCAAACGGTAGGAGAAGCTATAGGGGTATTTAAATAATGAAACAATTATATAATTTAATATGTGAAATAACTACACCTGTTTGCGTGAAGAAAAGGGGTTTTGGAGGTTTTTGTCTATTTTAGAGTATTAGGTAAATAAGACTCTTCAAGCAAACACTTTAGTATTAGGTAAATAGGTTTTGGAGGTTTTTGTCTATTTTAGAGTATTAGGTAAATAAGACTTTTCAAGCAGACTCTTTAATATTAGGTAAATAGGACTCTTCATGCATTAGCACAGATCCCGAGAAAATCAAGACTACCACTTAAGCCCTTATAACTTTGCTTAAAAACTGAGTTGTTTTGTATTATAGACTAGAATTTAACCCGTGGCGCCACTCGAGTCATAATTAAATGAATACACGTAAATTTAACTTTTACAGTAGAATTACCATTTTTTTTCTTTGATATTTAAATTGAACTTGTTAGTGTCATTGTGATATCTTTAATTGAATATGCCTTAGAAAATCATCTCAGCCGAGTATATGTTTTGAGAACAATTTGTTCATCCAGAAGCGGAGTGTACGTAGACAACTTGAACTGTTCATTCATTGTGTAATCCATATTCAATTTATACACGTTTATCAAATGGTAGGAGAAGCTATAGGGGTATTTAAATAATGAAACAATTATATAATTTAATATGTGAAATAACTACACCTGTTTACGTGAAGAAAAGGGGTTTTGGAGGTTTTTAGTTGGGGTTTTGGAGGTTTAGTATGTTTTGGAGGTTTTTGTCTATTTTAGAGTATTAGGTAAATAGAACTCTTCAAGCAGACACTTTAGTATTAGATAAACAAATTTTGGAGGTTTTTGTTTATTTTAGAGTATTAGGTAAATATGACTCTTTAAGCATACTCTTTAGTATTAGGTAAATAGGACTCTTCAAGCATTAACACAGATCCCGAGAAAATCAGGACCACTACTTAAGCCCTTATAACTCAATTTATACACGTTTCTCAAACGGTAGGAGAAGCTATAGGGGTATTTAAACAATGAAATAATTATATAATTTAATATGTAAAATAACTACACTTGCTTGCGTGAAGAAAATGGGAGTTTGCGTGAAGAAAATGGGTTTTGGAGGTTTAGTATGTTTTGGAGGTTTTTGTCTATTTTAGAGTATTAGGTAAATAAGACTCTTCAAGCAGACACTTTAGTATTAGATAAATAGATTTTGAAGTTTTTGTCTATTTTAGAGTATTAGATAAATAAGACTTTTTAAGTAGACTCTTTAATATTAGGTAAATAGGACTCTTCAAGCATTAACACGGATCTCGAGAAAATTAGGGCCACCACTTAAACTTTTAAGCAGACTCTTTAGTATTAGGTAAATAGGACTCTTCAAACATTAGCACGGATCCCGAGAAAATCAGAACCATCACTTAAGCCTTTATAATTTTGCTTAAAACCTGAGCTGTTTTTTGCTTAAAAACTAAACTGTTTTGTATTATAGATAGCTAGATATATTACATCAATACGCTATGCTTCAAGATTTGATATCATATTATCTCTCTCCTCACTAGCTCTCCAACTTCTGTAGCAACTGTAGGTCTATAGTATTGTAAGTCTGTACTTGGATAGTTAATTAAGTACCCAATCACACATTTGTTTATACATTCAAAGTCAAAATCATGGTATTTGTCCAAAACATCGGACAACTTAAATTAATTAAAATTGATATTCCGATCCAACATAAGCTAGATATTTGCTAAGAAGTATACATACAAATACAAAATATTTATTTTTAGTGATTTGCCAAGAAGTATACTCGTTTCACCAACGATGCACTGCCAGCATAAACTTCAGCTCCCCTAGTAAAAATTTCAATTTTTCTGAAGCTTTTGTTAATCAAAATCTATTAAAAATGTGAAAATCAAACAAACTTATCAATATTTTCAAAAGGTGGATTAAACTGTTAACAAATAAATAGAACTAATTAATTTTTCTTGAGAATTGCAACCGCTTTGCCGGTTAAATTGATTTTAATTTGCAAAATAATTTATGGATGATTAGAATTTTTGAATACCCTTGAGAAATATCATGGGTCCATCACTGCAAATAACCTAGGGTCCTAATGAGATTTGAGCTGAGGCTGCTTGAATGGGTGGTGCACTTTAACCAATAGATTTACGTTGAGCAGCCAGATAATCTGCTGCCATAGTTACTCGATCGCTTACTCTCTCTAAAAAAATGGGTGAACTACTGAACTGGATGTTTATCGAAAGAAAAAAATGGTTGAACTACTGGATAAAAACAAGAGGAACATTTATTACTTGAAGGTTACTTGAATCGGAGTAAACCATGTTCCAAAGATACCGTGGTATTGGCGTCCTTTTGTTGGTGATGTCAGGTGCAAGAAGTGAAGAAAAGAGTTAGAGTAAACTCTCATGCTCCTGATGCCTATATAAGGCCATCAAGTCCATATCTAATATTCTAATTAATAGCATTCAGCTCCTGCTGCAGCAGTGGAAGCTTGTTGTCTCCTCCTGAGTAAGCCTTGTTACCTTGTATACTTATTTGTTAAAAATTTACGTATTTCATTTATATATATTATATATATATTTCTAAATAACTCATTTTCTTTTCGATAGAATTTCTAAATAACTATTTGTAATGGTTATCCCAATTTTTATTTTGCAATGGATATTCTTCAGTGTATACCCAATGTCCCAATCAGCCACTAAAGTCTAAAACTTCCTAAAAACGTTTCAGCAAATTTCTAAGTGCACGATTGACACTATCTATTTAATAGCGACTGAAAATGAAAGGATCTATCTCACTTATAGTGTGTCTCCTACCCGGCCAATTAATTGCACATCCATTATCCATAGTCTAGAGTCCAGACTGTTACAAATTTTTTCCAAATGGCATGATATGGACTAACTAATACTGAAATCAACTTAAACATATACAGAAATTAAGTTCACTTAAGAAGGTGTTTTTGTTTCTGTTTTTCATATCTTGTAACAACCATGAACTCGCTCGTACACATACGAGAGCTTATATTTCACATATATTTTATGTCCTTCAATTCAATGCTGAAATTTATATATTCCAGGAAGTATCATCTGTCTTGCAAGTTGCAAGTATCTTTCTTTCAATGTCTATTATTGCATATAAACTTGTTGTAGACACAAAGAAAAATATATAAAATTCAACGGAATTAAAGTCGCACTCCATATCTTTATATATATATAATAGCAGTCCCTTTTCCTGCTCTCTAAGGGTGTCCACGTAGGCAAATTTTAAGTACCCTATTTACTCACGAGAAATCAGGATGGATTAAGAAAAAAACGGAGAAAAAACTAGCGAACAACTTAAAAAGTCTGCAAAACCCACCGAATCTTTGTTTCGTTTTAAAACACCGAAAGAATGACATCAAAAGGACCGGACTGATCAAATAGATTGACCGTAATTCACATACCTTCTTTATCCCATATCTGCAAACGCTTGCTCCTGAAACACCAAAACATCAAATCCCCAATAACATTCTATAAACGTCTCGAGCCACGAAAGATTTTTAGAACCCTAAAAAGCGTTATTCTCCCTCCCCCGCAAGCGATCACTCCATTTTTCAAGTCTCCCATCTAATCATCTAATCAATGACTATCATTATTTTCAGAGACCTTCTCTAAATTCTTAATCTACCTTTGTGAAGATTGGTTATGAAAAGGTCGAGAATGAGCTCCATTAGGTACCTAATCCATCAAAGTTTTCAGATCCTGTAATACACTATTTTTCACCTTAACTCCTTGACCATTTTCTTCCAATATAACAAGAAGCACAATTTATAACTCCATAATGCCAAGAAGTAAACATGGCTACTTCAAAGCTTGAGTTTCCACCATCACCACCCGTCTCCTTTGAACATCTCGGACTTCGATCGCACCCCTTCTTTGGTAAGCCTTCTTTCTTTTTGCATGCGTTTGTTGTCGCGTTGTTGTTGTTGTTGTTGTATTTTTGAATGCTGGGTTTGGTTTGTTATACTGATGAGGAGAATGTATACATGCTTTGCAAGAAGCTAAGTGAAATTGGTGTGTCAAAAATGATGGGTTTGACCTCTTTGTTGCTTTTATCTCCAATGATCACAAAACAGGTATATGATCTCATCCCTTTATATTCCCTGTTTTATTAATATATATATATCAATGCCTCAAAGGAAATTGATCATAGACTTAGCACTGACTTTTTCTCGTGCTTATTAACATCCAATATAGAAAGACTTTTTTTTTTTTTATGTAAGTCAGCTTTTGAAGTTGGAAATGAAAAACGTAGCCTATTACATTTTCTTATAATTGAGCCTATTACATTTTCTTATAATTGAAAGAATAAGCCTTTAATACTTGAAAAGAGAAAGAACGGGTACAAGACCCTTCTTTATATGACTAAAGCGGAAATAAAACTTTCATAGTTTCGATCACCGGGCGAACAAAACAATAAATCCCACCGAAACTATCTTTTGGGTTTACTCCATCTCTTCCCTTTCGTCTTCTTTGAACCCCTATGTTTAACTCCAATTACCCACCCCTATTTATTCAAAGGAAAAAAAACGAAGGGTTTGGCGTTTTAGATTCTCTCCCCATTCGATGACAGTGATGAATATTTTTTTTTCACGCAGCCAACATAATTTTCATAGACTCTCCTAAGCATAGAAGGTTCAAAGAGAGGTGATATAGAATCAATGGCCCAAGCCTACCAATTTTTGAGAAAGGTACAAAATCTTGCTACAAGTTTTTGAGTTCTTCATAATATAAAAAAGAAAAAACTGAAATTTCATTTTTTCGCCCCCTCCTGAGTTGAGTTTTTAGTGGTTGCTCAGTCACCTTGAGTTCCTCTCACATTCAGTCTACATTATATAATAGCAGTCCCTTTTCAAGCTCTCTGAGGCTGTCCACGTCAGCAAATCTTAAGTAGCCAGGGGGATTAAGTACCCAGGGTTGTTACGAAAAATCTAGACAACTAAGTAAGAAAGTGTATTAGCAAAACCCACTAAACCTTCGTTTCATTTTCATTTTAAAACACTCCGTCTCCCTTCTCAATTAGATTAGATTGTATCTCTTCCAATACCAAAACCCAAATATCTCAGGTATGTATCTTAGCTTTCACTTTTTGTTTTAATCGATCTCACAGAAGAATAGCAATCAACAATAAAACAAAACCCAACCTTCATCAAACACTCCAAAGTCTCTCAAAAAAAACTCTCGAAGAAAAAAAAGTCTCTTCCTTTATTAATATGGTAAGTTTTGCTATTGCTTTTGTTTTGTTTTCGTTTCATGGCTTATCAATCGATTCCAAATCCATCGAACTCCGGTTATGGCTTTCATCTCTTCAATTCCCCTTTGGAGATACAACCTATACCAAGGTCTTTGTTGGGGATTGGCTTGGGGAGACCAGGCGAGACCATGTGTTGTTATTTTGACCGATTCGAAGAGATCCTCGAGGGCTGTTGTCATTACCGATAGGATAACTAGAAGATCCAAAGGCTATGGTTTTGTCGTATTCCTTTGTTTTTTATTTTAAACAATTGATTGACTTATTATTCTTCATTTTGCTAAAAAAAAATTATTTATTTAGGTGACTCTTTGATCCCGGCTGCCAAGAGAGCCTGTCTTGACCCAAGTCCTGTTATTGACGGGAGATGAGCGAATTGCAATTTGGCTTCACTTGGACGACCTCGCCCTCCATCGCCTTATGGTAATCTTATTTCCTCATTATTTCATGATTACTAAATGGAAGGCTCAAAAATGTCATTTATGTGTAAAATGTATACGATAGGTGTTTGAGAGTCATCTCAGAACTAATTCTCTTTTTCTATCATTTAATTGCTACCCTTACAAGTATGTGTAAAATGTATAGGTACAATAGCTTTTTTGCATTCGTGGTGGCACGATAATTTTATGTTTATGCTGTTTCCCCTAGGGCATTTGAGGGCAATGACCCCTTACTTTGCAAGTGAGCAAAGCTCGAGGCCTTACATTGGAAGCCCCCAGTTACCACCACCCGATCACTTACAACTATCAACAAGGGTTTGCATACCCTCAATATGGGTGAGTAGTCTTCTCCAGGATCTCACACTATTCACGATTCACTTTGATGTCAAACCTTGAATAAACAAAGAATGTCTATATTGTACATATATAAATGCATTACACTATATTGTTATCAATAACATCTATATGAACGTATTACATTATATTGTATGGTAAGAAAGGTCAAAACAATAATGGGAAAGGTTAAAAAAGGGTGGGAAAGAAGATATACAGAGATAAGAAATAAGTTACAGGAAAATCTCTTCCTCCAAAAACTCAGGACCAGCACATAACCAATACAATAATAATGTTGAAGCTGTAAAAACACTTCTTTGACATTGTGGTGCCTAATTTATGATCGTTGCCAAAATAAAACAGACTTATAACCTTGAAGTTTTACTATGTTGAATTGTTGGTCTGAAATCTGATTTACAAAGTTGAATGTTTAGGACAATAGGACTTGCATCGTACCCTGCCTTTATACAAGTTTGTTTGCATTAGAAATTAATTTTCTCTATAGGTTATTTAATGATAGTGGACCTTCATTAAATTTACATAGGGTGGTGTCAATGAGATATGGCGTAACAATTTCAAATGTTGATTTCAAGAGGAGCTTAAATGATTTAGAACCGGTTCCTTTTAGGATGTGCTATTATCTGAGGGTTTCCTTAGTTCGGGCCAAATTAATACCCGACCGAAGTTTTTAGATAATGAGGTTACCGTGTTTCTATTCCATGAATAATAGTAAGCTTCCTTTTACGACTTAATCATTTGATCAGTGCAGACCTTTTTGTTTACTAAATAAAAGTTAGTCGTTTCTTATAAACTAAGATTTGGTTCTTCTGCGTGGACTTGGAATTGGTTAGTTTAAGAACCTAATAAAGTATAGGAGAACCTCTCCTGTTTGGGACAATTAATTTGAACCTTGCTAAGGATTTAATGATTTGTTGCTCTCCGCACCATTGTACTTTGATGATCGATATGCTTTATATACCGTTTTGCATTGAGCTTTACGTGCTATATTAAACTGTCAATTTGGCATCATAAGCTCCATCGAATTATTTATCTATATCCCAGGGCTTAATATAAATATTATTTATCTGTTCGGCGAATGACTTTTAGGAAGTATGTATGTGATTCATGATTGTATGAAAACGGTGGCTACTGAGTGACTAATGTGTTGGGAATCATTTGCATAGTTTTAAGACTTATTGCATCAGATTTTAATAGTCAATGTTGTTGCAGCTCAAGTTGATGAAGGGATTATTACCTGGGAAGTTATGAACATGATACTGTGCTGATTTCTCAAGGTGGTTTCATGTTTGTCCTGCCATTTATTTTAGGTAGCCTATAATTTGAGTTTTCTTTGATATCTTTCAGGCTAAAAAAAATCCTTACGATAAGTAGAATTTTGTTTTAAGGTTTTGTTCTAATGAAGTTTCTTTGTTAGTTTTACTTCTATTGGTCTTCTTTACTTTTGCTTCATCCATCTGTTTTAAACAGTTATTGAGCACACACACTTATAACTCGATTGGATTGGTACACTTGATAATGATTATAGAAAACAGTGTTTTTCATTTGGGTTAAATAGGACTTGACCGCAGCATCATAATGAAAAACTTTGTTATCTCAAATCCAAACCCTACGCTAATTGATTCCCCACCTCAAATCCTACTGGGGCCATCGTTGTTTTAGCCTCACCGTACTCTGAAAAGTACAATAAACTTAATTATCAGGTATTAAATTTTCCTATCTGTTTTGGTGTTTACCTGGTTTGATTCTTCAGATGACAAGGCTATTTGATCACTTTATGCCATAGACATTTTAATTATTTTCTCTTTTACTAATTCTAAATGTAACAGTCTTCATAAACTTGAACAGCTGTCCGTTCTGCAATTCTGGAATTTCGTCAGGAAAAAGAGTTAAGTTCTTGCCGAGAATCAAAGAGAAGAAGAGAAAGGTTTGTCCTCTTTTTTTTTTTGACTATTTGGTAGTTTGGTTGGTAATGTAGATTATATATTGGACAATATAATATAGTGGGATGGGATGGGCCAAGTGTGTAATTGCAAATACACCGAAAAACATATCTGAAGAGATAAGTGCCCCCAACTAAGCAAACGGGAACCCCCTAAAAAAAAAGAAGAAGAATAAATCGGTTGAAATGAACTCCTAACAAAACACTAGATGCTCGGTTTCATTCTCTTTTGTGCGGGACAAGTTAAGTTGTGGTGATCTCTCAATGTATTTCTCAAGAGGTAAAGGTGTTAGTTTCCTTTTTGTAGTTCTTACGACATCGTAGTTATCAAGGTATGTTGTTCAGATTTAAGTATGTATGCAGTATGCTTGCTTTGTACAAATATCTAAGAGTTGCAAGGACCAAATCTGAGAGAAATGGATTCAAAGAACCATAGAGCAAGCGACCATTAGGTATTTGTTTTGTATAATATTGTAATTTGGTGACATTGTTTGTTCTTTAAAAACTTTTTATTTTGTGATTCATGTAGAGGAGCTTATTCGTAATAGTAGGAAGTCACGTTAGTTTACTCTCAATAAGTTTACTTTTAGTTAATTATTAGGGTGTTTGAGGGTGCAGAGTGCAACTTATGGTAAGGACAAGTTCTCAGAATGTTGCTAAGGACAACTTGAGACATTCGTGTGAATTATGAATTTGCTTTCTTTAATTTAATTTGGTTGTCACCGTCGGTATGCAATCACAAGTCGTCTATCAATCTAAGGGTCAAATTTCTAGAAGAGTTGATAACATTCTTTATCTTACATGACAATTTAGGAAAACTGATTTTTAGGATGTGGTTGAATGGTAATCACTTCACTTATAATTTAATTAAATTAAATCCTTTCCATCTCATTCAAAGAGTACAAAGATTATATTAAACCCTCGTAAATGCATGAGTTATCTGAAGTCAAACATTCTTGAAAAAGGTATGCTATTATGTCTATCACCTTTGATAAGCTTCTATTGTCCCATATTCTCCTACGGTAAATGAAGTAAAAAATTATATGTTAGTTCTTTGTTTCTTATGTTACTCCGTTGAAAGGCATCGAATCTCCCTTCTCTATATCTTTATGTCTCCTTGCTTGACTTTTGAATTGAATTTGATCGATGTTTTGAATTGATGGTGTTTCAAATGAAGGTAGCACTCCTCCATGGCTCCATCTCTTCAACTGCCATCATAATCACCATCTTATGTTGAACAACAACTACCAAACCCATTTCTAAATTAAAGGTAATCTTCAATGCCCATTTTTCAAATATTTTAATTAATGTAGTTTCAGTTATTTGAAATACCCGTTTTTCATTTAGTTATATATAATCTCCAATGTCATTCCATCTTACTCTAATGTCTCTGTAATCGATCTGTCCCCATAACTAGAGTTTAAACTTATGGTATTCTTGAAAAATCTGATAATGAGAGTTTACTTTGTCGGATTCTTTCATAGGCTTATACATTATTATTTCTAAGGTTTTGTTTAAACCTGAAACAATGAGAAGTGAGACTTGCTAAAACTTATTATATTCAATAGAAATGATAGTAATAATTAAAAAATCGATAAGAATCTCCACTTAGGCAAAGCCTAGGTGTTTGTGGACATCCCAATCGCTTCACCTTGATAATGCCTTTGACAACATATTTGGGGAGAGGTACTCTCATCTTTTATCTATAAAGCTTTTCGGTATATGATTAATTACTGCTAACACAGGGAAACCTCTATTTTTTTATGTGAGTTACCATCTCACTCTTTTTCTTTTAAGAATGGGATACTGGATTAAGATGTTTTGAATAAACTGTGGGTTTGCCTTATAATACAATTTTTTTTGCATCTCTTTTAGTTTTGCTTAACGAGTGGAATGTCTTATTTATATTCCCTTTTACAAATAGTTTTGGAAGAAGATGATAACTTATTTTGACGTTGGTTTCAGGTTGCTTGCTCTGTCCACTTCAAGTACAAGTAAAGCTGTTCAAGTACGTACAAGAAGAATGAAGCAATTTCTTGAGCAACTCACCGTCGCTTCTTAGATTCAGGTTTCTTTCGGCAAAGGCTAACTAATCGGGTTCTTCTTCTTCGAAGGTAAACATCTTTTATTTCTTGATATGTTTTTATGCCATAGTAAAAAATAGTATCAACTACAAAAAAACTGGGACATGTAGAAAATTAACCATTAGCACAAGGTATAGCTTGAACATAATGAAGTGGAATGTACGATGTTTTTTGATTCGTGAATGGTGAACCCATGATGCATGAGAAGCACAAAATGTAAAAGGTATATACACAATAATTTATCTTTGGTTTCACTCACTAAGTGTAGATTACACAAGGCCTCTGGGTTGCTTCTCATTGGTCTGTGTTAGAGTCTGTGTAACACAATGTGTTTTCCCTTACTAGGCAAACTTGATGGTGAGGGACTAAGAGCTGAATTTCTGACCAATATAGATATGTTTGACGTATCTCCAACATAAATGGAAGTATTTTCAATTCGTCTCTTTTAATAATAACTCTTTAATACACTGCATGTCTTATCTCATCTTATCTCATCTAGACGTATGTGTTGTTATTCAAGTCACTTTAGACTAGGCAAGGTTGCCTCACACCCTAATAGTTTGAGCTGTTCAATTTTTTTTCTTCTTCTTTAGAGCGTAATTGGATAAGTATACACTGATAGGCTGATATATAGGCTAATACTAGGTTCTTACCTTTGTGCTATATACTTCTCTAATGGATATGGTTCTCTATCAAAGTTTAGGTTCCACTCAACATACGAGCTTGGAAAATTAGAGATAAGCTTTGATAGTCTTTAAGCCAGCAACAAATTGTGTTAGCTATGTTTTAGCCTCTTGCTTGAAGACAACTATCTTAATCTAAAACTTTTCTTTCAATTGTTCGCAGAAGATTGAAGAGTAAGCCCTATGTTATCTCCATTAAAATCTTAATCGCTCTCACTCTCCGATAATCAATTTATCAGGTAATCTATTGAAAAGCTAAGGGTTCATTTACATTTGCTTACAAGGTCTAAGATGTTTTGACTAGAAAGTTTGGAATATTTATTAAACCATATCAAACTATGCTTTCTACACTTTTCGCAGTTTTCTCTTTTACCTTTCGGTCTCTCGACACACCAGTTTTGCTGCTCTGTTTACAATAAATTAGGCATGGTTTTTTTGAAACTCATATATGTATTTGTCTTTGAGTATTTCAAAGATAATGACAATAAAAAACATAGACATGAACTTGGATTAGGAAAATATTATTATACTTATATTGAAGTTCTGATTAGATATCCATTTTGATAACCAAACTTTATCATATATGTGTCAAAGATTGATTCAAGACTATACTAATCCTTATTTAACTTAGTTTAAGCCTAAAATGTTGCAGATTCGAGAAGCTATGAATTTTTTAAAATATTTGTGGGACGATTTGTCTCCAACCTATGTTAATCTCTGAATAGGTCGCAAACGTTTCTCCTATTCCCATTCTAGATTACAATCCTTATTGATATGCATGTGAACCGCCGACTTTATGAAGCATGTTAGTTATCTCATTGAGGATTGTTTTCAAAGCAATATATATATATATTGAGTTTTTACCTACTTGGTAACTTTTGTTTTCTTATTTGTTATGAGTTTCATTGCATATCCCTCAGTTTGATGGTTGGCTTTGTTTTTTATTATGACCAGGTGTTCCCTTGAGTATCTTGGGTCTTGGTGCATGTATGCAGATGCTTTCCCTTATGAGCAGGATCACTATTTAGCATGCTTTGTTTTCTATTCACCATTAGAACTTTTGTGTAGGTGGAGGTTGTAATAGTATCCGTGCTACATAATTTACAATGTCCAGAATCCCATCAATGGATTGAGGTGCTTTCTTTTATATGTTTGAAAGTTCCTTTGAGCTTTTACAAGTAAACTCTAAAAGTTTCAATTTATCTTTAAAGACAATTGTTCTTATGTCATAATTAATCCAAATAACTCAAGTCCGTCCAAACCCTTTTTGCTTCTGGCCGATGAGTGTCCGATCATGCCGACACCAGCTTTAATATCTAATTAGTTTGAATTTGATAGTTCTTACTTGCATGCCTTCCACTCATTGAACCACGGGACTTCATAAGATGTGAAACGTAACAAAAAAATCTGGTGAGATGCTTTGGAGGATGAGGTTGTACTATAACCATTGGATTTGTATCCAAATTAAATCTGAGCAATTGCAGTTCACCACTTCATATGACAGGTTAATACTATTACAGCTATTGCAGATTTGCACAAACAGTATTTCAACTTTTTTGATGGTGGTATTTCAACATTCAGTGGTGCTCGAGGATACACAATTGGTTTTCCGCGTAATGTCACCATTTTGTGGTTAAATAAGAAGTTTGAAAAATCGGGATAACTAAATAAGAAGTTTTTGTACATCTTAGTACTTATCTATCTTTTAGGAATTAAACTCTTTTTGGAAACGGAGAAATCTATACGGATCTTTTAGGAAATAAACTCTTTTTGGAAACGGAAAAACCCACATGAATAGCGACCGGACAAAGAATCAGACACTTATATGCTTACAAAGAGATCATACCACTGTTTTCTGTAACTCTGTAAGGTATTTTCTAATGCTTCAATATTCAAACGCTCAACTATTTGTAGTCTGAACCATTAGTATTAGTGTTGGTATTATTGATTTCTCTCTCGGACTACCCCACCTTGAAAGCAGCATCTCGAGCTCTGAATGCTCTGTGTTGATATATACTCCTGTGGTCTGTGTTGATTAATGTGGTTTGTGTTGAACACTTAGAATTACTACCACACCTTGAAAGCAGCATCTCGAGCTCTGACTACTAAAAAGTGTAATGAAAGCACCATGTCTTGAAAATCAAGTCTTTGGAGTTAACAACATAGCAAAAATTCAGCCCACATCTAGCTACATGACAATGAATCATATAAATAAGTATAAACAGGGAGAATGTAACAGAGTAATAGTGTAGCAATCACAACTACAAGTAGTACCTGTTGCAATAGAATTTCAGCACTCCAATATGACCCAATTCACGCTCCAGAAATATCTCTAAGGATACAACACGTACTCATACAGTTGGTAGTATCAACCTTAATCTAGAAAACCTACATGGTTCCTCAGTAAAAACTGGCTCCAAAAATTTGAACAAAGCCAATCATGTTTACAAAATAATTCATATTTTTTTTGGTTAATTGTAATTTTCAAGTGTTTTACTAACAATAAATTGATCTATAAATTGATGCAGCGAATCCAATTTTGAAAACTTATCCCTCTAAAATTCAAAGATATGTTAATGCACTGCACCAAAATATTAAAGATAGACGACCCAGAATTTTGCAACGAAATATTGGGAGAAAATCAATACAGATGTCAAATATCAATTGACGTTCCAATCTTTAACATCAAAGACAATCACCAATTCGAAGGAAACTCAACAACTCGAGAAGATTCAGAAAATTCAGCATCAAAGAAAGCAATTGATTTTCTGCACAGTGAGATAGGCTTTGAAGTAGTAGACTATAACTACGAAGAAATAGAAGAAATTTGCAACAAACTTGAGATTGTAGAAAAGAACGACATGCTTAGAAATCAGTGCATACAAATTCAGGAAGAAGAAATTCAGAGTCTGAAAGAATATATTAATTATCTAAAGGCAATTATAAAGAGGGAATGGTAGAATTATGATTCTCTCTACGTAACTATCTGTTCAATCTTGGAGATGAGATGACTTATCAGACATTTTTACATATATGGAATCATATCTTTAGTAATTTTTAAATCAAACAATTTTCTATATGATTTCTTTGTGTGTTGTTACAACTCATTTTTCTGTTTCGTATAACATAACAAAATTAAAAGCAAGCAGATACCAAATCAATATATCATAACCCATTTCAAAGCCCATTTCAAAGCTCATAGACAAGTGAGAAGCAAATGCAAGAAAAAAATCCCAGTAGCTATGTAACCAATAACCTAAGGGGTTCACAATGTTCTGTGCTTGAAACAGAACATTGCCAAATTCAGAGTAGAAGCATAGAGTTGAGGGAGCATGCCGCGCGCAAACATCTGGGTTTGATCAGCTATATCTGCTTAGGCCCAATGCTTGCAAGATTATACTCGAGTACCAATATAGAAAGGAAAATATTAATGCTGCTCCCAAGTGCAAAATTATGCCCTGTTGGCAAATGACAATGAGTAATGCGTAATTCTTTGCTCCATAGGCAAACATAAGCAAGCAGAGAGATAGACGTAAAGTATATCGAACTACCAAAAATTGGGTTTAGAATGCACAAGGAGGTAACCCTTGCCTAGAATGCATCAGATTATTCCTGCTCTTCCTTATAAATTCACCATTCCTTATAAAACCTCAAGCCAAGTTCATCAACACAGTGAGGCCAGTGATTTCAGCATGGTGATAAGGTAAGTGCCATGGCACAAAATATTAATGTTGGTTTCCTTACAGCATCTTCTATTTTATCCTAGAAAAGAACAATGAAACATGCATAGAAAGAGGAAATGAAAGCTTCAATTCACTTGAAAGGTGAAATATGAAAATCAGTTATTGTCTCTTCTATTGCGCGTTATCCCATAAGATTAATACATAATCAGAAATAACAACAGAGATGCAGTGATAACATTTCTTCAAGAAATTTCTTTGTTTTGTTGCTCTTACTTTTTGCCATTACAAAATTTTATGAATTTACACCATTTACATTAAAAGACTGAAAAAGACATCATGTCCAATCAACAACAAGTTCTATGTACAATGAAAGAGTTGTGGGATAATGCAACCCAGGATAACCTTTCTCCTCAAATCCTACAGTTTCTGGCAACCTTCAATTTACACCTGTACTCTGTCCGCAATCACTTATTTCCCAATTCCTTTACATAAAACCACCAAATATAGCTGATAATGGATGTAAACTTTAAAAGATTAACACTTTTTTGCTAAACAGCAAGAAACCATTACTAAATGCTCGATCTTAATTTATTCATAATGTAGCCCAGTATCATTTTCTAATAACTAGATTAAAGCAATATTACGTGATAGCTATTTCAACTTAAGGTTACTTCAGCATCTCTTTCTTCAACGTGAGAGATATACTGATTAATGATATTCATAAGAATCACATCAAAAATTTAGTGTAACCCAATATAATATTAATATATTCATATCTCATAGCTATCCACATAAAAAATTAAGTAAAAACTAATATAATATTCATATCTCATAGCTCCACAGCCCTACATAGTTACTATAATTTTCATAATAATTTAATATAACGGCACCCGTTCATTGAACGGGTTCGAAAACTAGTATATATATATATAGTCCTTCTCTTAAAAGTAGCTACTTAAGTTAATTTTAAAATAAGTACGGAAAGAAAACTTCACCTACAAAATGAATTTAAATCTATTTTTTTGTGGATATAATATACTCAATATTAAGATCATCTCTATAAAATTTCAGCTAATTTGGAAACCTACAATATGGGCAAAAAACAATTACAAAAATTCAACATTTATGGACCGTTAGATTTTTTTTTAAAGATGACAACAATTTTAATCTATGTTAGAGGTTTCCAAATGAGTTAAAATTTTGGGAAGATAATCATTATGGTGAGTGCTTCATAACCACAAAAAATTAGATTTGAATTCATTTTGTAGGTGAATTTTTACGTACGTACTTATTTTAAGTTAACTTCAGTAGCTAATTTTTAAAGAATTATTGCATATTACAATCGTAAAAGCAAAAACAACATATTACAAGTTCAAACTAATGAGACTCAAGCTTTGTTGCAACTGTTGTTATTCGAGTACAAATTCGGTTTATTATACACTACACGTACAAGAACGGTAAAAGAATCGCCCAACGTTGTGAGACTCCCTTCCACTTACGGTTGCGGTCAAAACTTTGAATTTCATTCATCCTAGCCATAATTCATTCCCAATAAACTTGTCCCAATTGATCATTCCCTACTATAGGATCTTCTCCAATCTCAATCCACGCTCTAGTAAGAGCAATATTTTCTTCATTTGTCCAACTTGGACCCCTGCCTTGTTTTGGTTGTGACATTGAGAGTGTTGTGTGTGAAATGGTTGAGTTGTTTAATAAGAATGTTTGAGTTGAGTGTATGTAAAATGAAGAAAGAGATGAGTGTAGATATATAGATGTAGAATTTTGGCCGTTTTTTGTCCCTTTTTTTCCCATTGGAGCACGCGACATTAGTAGTAGCGCGCGACAGTACCACTGGCGCGTGGTGCTGGTCAAAGTCAAAAAAATAATTGGGGCAACATTTGTAATGGCTCGCAACATTACTAATGTCACTCCGCATCCGCATCCAAATTGCCAAATTTGCGAACAAGAAGGTGATGCAACCGAATTTGAAGCCACCTAGAGTTGGAATTCCGAGAAATTTCAAAGTTTTTCTTCAAATTTGACAGGTTATACTGCCACCTAGAGATGCTCTAAGTTAACTTTAAGAGAGAGCTGAGAAATAGAGAGGAATGGAGTTACTTACGTATCTAGCATTCTGGCTTGGTCGGTTGGTCTGGATCTTGTTTTATATGGGAAGTCCGTATAGGAGCATATATATATATAGTTTCTAACAAATCGTGATTCATGTTTTCGTCGCTAACTCGTTTTAATTTATCAACAAATTATTTTAATTAAGTTTTAAAACCCGTTTTTTAACTGGGGGAGAGATACCGTTTTAATAAGAGAATGATTCATGTTTTAATAATAGAATGATTCATGTTTTAATCAGAAGTGCTAGAATTTCTTTTTTCTAATAGATGAAGAATTTCAGTTTTAATAGGAAAATAATTTCTGTTTTAATTAGAAGTGCCTTAAAAAAAATTCAATAGGAGAGGAATTCCCATTTTAATAAGAGATGATAATGTGGAATTTTAATAGAGCTCGAAAAATACCCCATGTGGGAGATTTAATATTAAGATATATATAAAACTAGATTTTTGACCTGGGCATACGCCCGGGATCTATTATATATTTTGTGTGCTGAAAAGACTTTACAAAATTGTTACAACCCAAACCTTGTTACTCTCACTATCCCTCAATCTTCTATCACTATTCTCTCCACTCTCTCCAATGGCCGCTCCTCTCCTCTTTTCTTTTCTTCTCCCCCCTTCTCTCTTCTCTTCTCTTTCTCTTTATATCGATTCCTTTCTCCATCCGGGCCCTCCACCTGTCCCTCCATCTCACGGTCCCCTTCTCTACGCGTGTAGGGTTTCCGTACTGCGGCCATGTGACTTAGCGCTGATCCAGTACACCGCGACTTGATACCTTTCGTCGACTCGAGCGCATCCTCCCTTTGATACTTCGGGCCTCCATACTACCCCTACAGATGCCCCCTCTCGAGTCCGCGACCATTTGGTGATCGGGGAGTCGAGAGTCCACAACGTCACGTTTCCATCCGCGGTCCCAAAATATTCTTTTTCATCGCTGGACTCACGAGTCCCATCGCAATTATAACTTGCGCCCCCTCGTTTCTTGCGCATCCACGCGTCACTCCCTGACTGATCCCTTTTAGTGTCGCCTCGATTTCAGCCCCCTCCAATTACTCTTTTGCCCCTTCCTCTTATAAAAAGCCCGCTCGATTCTTTCTCTCCTCCATTCAGTCTTTCATTTTCTTCCCATTTGCTCTCCCTCTCTCTACTCTTCCCCCTAATTAGCTACTCTGTTCACGCGTGCGGCTGTCCTTCCTGTTTTCTTTTGCTGAGGGTTTTGTTCCTGCTACTCCCCCTTCCCTCAGGTTGGTCCCTTTTCCTTTTTAATCCATTTATTGCTATATTGCGTGTTTCTCTCTTGAGTTTGAGACTGTTCGGTTTCTTCTCTCTCCCACCTGCCTTGACTGTGTAACTTCTTCCTTGAATTCGATGTCGGCTTCCAGATCGACACCTCGTCCTCCTCCCTGTCCCGCGGTGTCGCCTCCCCCCCACCCCGACCAGATCGGGGCTCCTTCCACCTCTGGGCGCCCCTTTGCCCTTCCACCGCCCCCTCCCCGCAGCCGCCGACCTAATCTTGAAGCTGTTAAGGCGGCTTACGGCATACCCGCTGACGTCATATTAGAGCATGTCCCTGCCTTAACCTACTACCCCCACTTGGTTCCCTACAAACCGGGCTGTCTAGTTGCCACGGTAGGGCAGATTGTAGCCGGCCTCCGTTTGCCCCTCACCCGTCTTGACATCGAGGTGTGCAATCACTTCAACATCCCTCCTTGCCAAGGCATCGGCAATTTCTGGAGGGTTATGTATGCTGCGAACTACTACAACCGGTCCGAAGTCCCCAAAATAACAGTCCGCGACATGACTGCTCATTTTTACATAAAAAAGAGCACCAAGGATGTCAGCGTGGGGATACCACTCTTTCTGCGTTCGACCTAGAAAGCAACACTTTATACTCCGTGTCACCTCCTCGGACAAGTTGTGGCACCATTACCCTCTTTACATCTCTGGGAACTTCCTCTCCGCGGATCTTCCTCCCGACTTGAACCTTAGTCACCTGGCTTTTCTCCCCAGCGGTGAGTCTGCCTATCTACTAATCCCCTTGGTGTAGGTCTTTTTTGTTCCCTCTTCTGACTTGAACGTTTTCTTTTTTAGGTTGGCGTCCGGACTTGAAGTCGCGGCCCTACGATAGTTTCTTTTCCACCACCTTCCGGAAGATTCGCGACCTGGGACAGGCACAATCCGCGGTACTAGGGATTGATCCTGTCACTGCCACTCCCCTCCTTTCCGATCCTCAGCTGAAACTTATTGGAAAATATTGTTTCCCATTTTATCACCCCCCACCGCCCAAAGAGAGAAAGCCTCGGGATACACCCCCTCCCAAGAAGAAGCGCCACCCCAAGAAAGCTTCCCCCCGCCACAAACCAATCCGCAGTCCCTCACCTTCATCCTCCGCTTCTCCACCTCATTCCGTTGACCCTCACCCTTACCGGTCCCTGACCACTTGGGAAGATCAATACTCTTCTCCTCATTCGCTCTCCACTACTTCTCCTCATCCCGACATGGGCGCCCACAAGCGTAAGCTCTTCGACAGCGACTCAGACGATAAGGAGGTCTCCGTTGTTGTCCCTACAGCCGCGGCTCAATCCTCTCCTCCTCCGGCTCCTAAACGCCCGCGGACTTCTGCGTCTGGAGAGGACCCTGCCCATCAATCCACTGACCACCCTGTTGCTCTCGCTCGTGCCAAACAGCGGCCTGGGAAGGAGGTGGCTCCCCGCTCCGAAAGAGGGGGGACTGAGCCCATTCCTACTTTCTGCCCCACCTTCAAGGTTCGAAACCGTACTCTCAACATCCGCGATTCGGCCTTGGACAACGCTGCCGTGGCCTCCTCTCTGTTCTACGGGTCTCATCTTCCTAGAGACATGGCATATGCTGACGGGGGAACGTTTGACTCTCACCGGACCTCCTTTTGCACTGGTTGGGAGAAGGTACTCTCTCCTTCGTACTGGGTATCTTTCCCTTCCTCCCTCTGAATACTCTAACTACAGTTACTTCTTTTCAGATGATCTTGGACATCTCCTATATGATCCGAGGCCTTTTTGGTGCACGGGCCAGGATCGACCAGTTGGACGGTGACGTTGCCCGCCTGGAGCAAAGGAATGCGGCCGCGGACATGGAGAAGCTCAGGGCCCAGGACGAGCTGAAGACTGCTGAGGCCGCCCACCTCGCTTACAAGGATAAGGTCAATGACCGCCTGAGTAATCAGCGGGAAACCCTCCTAGCTCAGCATACCGCTGCTCTGGCCTCCCTCTCTGAGAAGCACCAGGCTGAAATGTCGGCCCTCTATAAGCAGCACGACGCTAACATGGACGAGCTCTAGAATCACTTCCGTGCCCAGGCCGACAAGAGAGTGGCCAAGAAGATCAAGGAGGAGCATGAGCGGCTTGTCAAAGAAGGACGGCTTCTCCCTGAAGCCCCGACCGTTGACCCCCCCTTCTGAGGTTGCTATGCCGCCTCCGGAATCTGCTCCCGGGGTCGATGAGGTCGCTGTCTTAGTGGCCGAGGTGATAGGACGCCGCGGATGCCGATCCTCGAAAAAGCCCGCCGAGTCGATTGATCCATGAAGCTGCTTAAGTGTGTTTTGCTTGAAATGGCCTATTTTGTGCCCTCGCCAGGCTTCTTTTATTGCAATTTGTAGTACTTCTGATACATTCCGTTTTATTTTTACTCTCTCTGGTTGAGGATAACTGATTGTGGATATATCATATATTTTGTCTTTGTGAATTCCAAGTGCCTTGTCGGTACCCGATATCTGCATGACCTTAGCGACAGTGAACCTCTATCATCGTCTTCACCCGTTGGGTCGGGAGCACTCGCTCTCTCTGCCCCATGTTAGGGTCGGGGCCCCGCCCTAGCTCTACACATGTCGGACCCCTTGTCCGCGGATATGCCGGCATCTCATATCTTGTCCGGGGCAACTCCTCTCGCCCCGGCTCGCGTGAGATCTCGCACCCGTCGTGGAGAACTCTTTTTGCCCCGACTGAGTTTTAGACCTCTCGTCCTCGGAAGGCTCCCCCCTTCCATTCCCTTTACTCTGAAGGCAGTAACAATTCATGTGACACTATTCATCTCAAAAGTGCTAAGGTTTTATTTATGTACAACTAGCTCATGCAGTTTCTGACCACTCTCATTACATTTACTCATGAAATTTTTTAGCAAATTTTTTACATTCCACGGTTTTTCAACCGTTTTTCCCTTCAAGTTCGCAGAACTTTGTAGGTGCCCGATCCTCCCACCTCAACCACCATATAAGGCCCCTCCCATGTTGGACCCAGCTTTCCCTCGCTCACTTTCTTGGTGTTGGGGGTCACCCGCCGAAGTACCTTGTCTCCCACCTTAAAGCTCCTTAGCTTCACTTTTTGTTATCTTTGTCGTTTGGCGGCGATGGTACTCTTCTAAATCGATCGCTTGTGGTGTCTCTTCTTTCTTTCTTCAGCTAGATTCATATTTCTGGCCAGGATGCCCTAGTTTGATCCATCCTCGACCGCTAAGGTTCTAGTGGTCGCTGCCACCGGCTCTGTTGGTATCACGGCCTCCACACCATATGCTAACGAAAAGGGGGTCTCCATTATAGTGGTCCGCGGAGTTGTCCGATATGCCCACAGTACATGATTGAGCTCGTCGGCCCAGGACCCCTTCTTGCTTTCCAGCTTTCTCTTGAGATTGTTTAGTATGGTCTTGTTGGAGGATTCCGCCTGCCCATTGCCCTCGGGGTTGTACGGGGTCGAGAATCCCTCCTTCACATGATAAGCCTGCAGAAAACTCCTAACTCTTGATCCCGTGAACTGCGTCCCGTTATCTGCAATGATAGCATGCGGCAACCCGAAACGGCAAATAATATTCTCCCACAAGAACTTGATTACTTGGACCTCCTTTACCACTTGCAGGGGCACGGCTTCGATCCACTTTGTAAAATAGTCTGTCGCGACCAACAGAAACCTCCTCTTACCTCGGGCCGTTGGCAGCGACCCCACTATGTCGAGGGCCCACATTGCAAATGGCCATGGGCTAGATACACAGTGCAGCGGCTCTGCTGGGGCCCATATCAGTTGAGAGAATCTTTGACATTTCTCACACTTTCTGGCGAACTCTACAGCGTCTCTTTTCATGTGCGGCCAAAAATAACCTTGTGTTAGCAACCTGTGTACCGTTGTCCGGCCCGCGGAATGGCTCCCGCAGTCTCCTTCGTGTAGCTCCCTGAGCACCTCTTGAGCCAGCTTCGGCCCCAAACATTTCAACAAAGGCCCGTTGAAGTTCCTTCGATATAATTCTCCTCGAATCAGTGTGTACCTCCGAGACGCCTGTTCCAACCTCCGCCTTGCTCTTGGGATCCACCTCACCCCTCCAAGAACTGCTTGAAAGGTCCCATCCATCCATCATCTCCCTCTGCCGCGATCATTACCTCTAATCTTTCCTCGGTACTCGGCCTGCTCAACTTCCTTATCTCGATTGTCCTTTCCTCAGATCCTGGAATGGCTGCGGCCACGTAAGCCAGAGCATCGGCGTGGCGGTTCTCCCCACGGTTCAAATGGATGAAACGGATTTGGTCGAACTTCGAGGCCCAAGCCCGCAGGACTCCCAAATATCTTGCTATTCTAGGACATCGAGCCGCGAACCCTCCATTCGCCTGACATACCACCAAATTGGAGTCGGAGTATACGGTGAGTTCCTTCACGCCCAGTTCTACTGCCATTCTCATGCCTGCGATCACAGCTTCATATTCCGCCTCGTTATTTGACGCTGCAAATCCCAATTTCATCGTTTGCTCTAACCTATTGTTCTCCGGAGTGACCAGTACCACGCCTATTCCGCTGCCTGCATCCGTTGCCGAACCATCGGCAAACACCCTCCAACCATTCCGCACATCCCGGGGGTTCAGACAATCCAGTTCCTCCTCTCTCTCGGGCTCCAAAACCATCTCCTCCCCCGGTGGGATCCTCTGCGGGGAACTCCGCCAAGAATTCCGCCATCGCCTCGGCCTTCTTCTCGCCGTCCTAACTTGATATCGAATCTCATATGAACTAAGCATCACGGCCCATTTCAGCATTCTCCACGATTTTTCAGCCCTCGAGCCCGCGAGGGCAAGTTAGTCACCACAATTCTGCGTGTGGGCCGAAATAGGGCTTCACGGGGGGAGAACACCAAGGCCGTATGCTTCTTCTACTCGACCCTCTAGTCTCTGCGTCTAATAAGGTCTTGCTCTGGAAGTACACTGGTCTTTCTACTTTATCCACTACCCGGACGAGGACTGAGCTGATCGCATAATCTGTGACACCCAAGTACAAAAACAATTTTTCTCCCACTTCGGGCCGCGACAACAACGGTGTTTCCTCTAGATACCTCTTAAGCCCCTGGAATGCATCTTCGCACTCCGCTGTCCATTTGAAATCTGTGGTGTTTCTCAACAGTCGATACAGCGGCCTACATTTGTCGGATGACTTTGAAATAAATCTGTTGAGAGCCGCGACTCTACCTGCCAACCGCTGCACCTCCTTCACTGTCTGTGGCGACGGCATCTCCACCAGCGATCTTATCTGTTCAGGGTTTGCCTCTATTCCCCGCTGTGTCACAATGTACCCCAGAAATTTCCCTGTGGTGACTCCAAATGTGCATTTCTCTGGGTTGAGTTTCAGGTTGTGGACCCGCAGTATCTGGAACGTCTCCTTCAACCCCTCCAGGTGCTCTAGTTCTGACATGCTTTTCTCCACCATATCATCGATGTATATCTCGATGCCCCTTCGGATCTTGCCCTCAAACATTTTCTCTCCCAACCGCTGGAACGTAGCCCCTGCATTCTTCAACCCAAATGGCATCCTCGTATAGCAGTAGGTGCCTCCTTCCACCACGAATGATGTCTTTTCCTGATCAGGTCCATACATCGCAACCTGGTTGTACCCCATGGATGCATCCATAAATGAGAATATGGTGAACCCCGCCGTCCTGTCTACCAATTCGTCCACTCGCGGCATAGGATAACTGTCCTTCGGACACTCCATGTTTACATCCGTGAAGTCAACACACATTCGCACCTTCCCATTTTTCTTTGGAACCGCGACTATATTGGACAACCACTCTGTGAACTCCACCTCTCTTATGATCCCTGCACTCTTTAGCCTGGCAACCTCTTCCCGGATTCCTTCAGCGTATTTAGCTCTCATTCCCCTCATCTTCTGTCTCACTGGCTTCGCGTCCTCCCTCATATGTCGTCGATGACATGCGAATCCCGGATCCAAGCCTGTAACATCCTCTATCCCCCAGGCGAATACGTCCTTGTTCTCCACCAAACACTGCACCAACTTATCCTTCCACTAGCTCGTCAGCCTCGATCCAATTGACGTCAACTTCTCCTCTCCGCCCTCTCCCAGGTCCACTATTTCTGTTTCATCTAAAGTCTTTGGAACCATCGCGGCCTCTTCCGCCCCCTCCACGGCCCCGCACTGTAATTGCTATGCCGACCTCTTCCTAGGGTTCACCGATCCACACCCCAGCTCGCGAGACATCCTCTTAATTAAATTCTCTTCCTGGGGTTCACCTGATCTCCGCGGACCTCGTATGTTCCCGTAGGGGTAGGGAAGCGTATGACTTGATAATAGGTCGAGGGTACCGCTCTCATCTCATGTATCCATCTCCTCCCCAGGATCGCGTTGTATTGGGAATTGGAGTGGACCACCATAAATCTCGAGAACACCGTCACCGGACTCGTTGTTACCGGCAGCAAAAGTTCACCCATAGGCTCCGTGACGCTCCCATTGAACCCATACAAACTGCTCCGCGGGGGCCTTAGTTGCCCCGGGTCTATCCCCATCTCCTCAAGAGCTCCCTTGAACAGCAAATCCACGGCGCTGCCACAGTCAATCAGGACTCTTTTGACCACATAATTACCCATTGCTACCGTGATGACTAGCGCGTCTTCATGTGGAGTATCCACGGTTCGGAGATCTGCACTGGAGAATGCAATCCTCTCTTCCCCGTTTGTTAGCTCTGTGCCGTACCTCTGCCCTCGGTGGGACTCATTGACTTGTTGAATGCTCGCTGTCCTCCTGACCTTATCCCGGTGGGCATTGTGACTTAGTGCTTCCCCACTGAAGATAACGTTTATGGTTCCCAATATTCTTCCCGCGTTGGGCACCGACTCCCTATTTTGTGGTTCCGCTACAAACTCCCTCATCACTCCCTTCTCAACTAACCTCTGAACCAACCATTTTAAGGCATAGCAGTCGTTTGTTCCATGATTGTGCACCTGGTGATATTCGCAGTATGGCTTGTTAGGCATTTCGGCAGGAAATGTCCGCGGCCCTTCATATCCCGGCACATTTTTTATCAATGGCAGTATCTCGCTCAACGGTCTCGCTAAGGGCACTTGTTCCACCTCGCGATATGGCTTTTTCTCCCTCTGCTCCCTGTGCGCCATTTCTCTCCCCCTCCCCGGCCGTGATGGCTGACCGCGATACCTCTCCCCACCTCTGTCTTCTCCCTCTGTCTTTCTGCGCTCCCTTCCTTTTTCCACCGCCAGAATCGCCTTGGCTCCCCCTCTTTGAGTCTTTTCGCGATAGTGTCCTCATTATCGATATACTTCTCTACCCGCGGATATAACTCGTGCAATGTTGCAATCTCATTCTTCGCCACAGATTGGTGTACCGTCGTCCCTGGTCGCAGCCCCCTCTTGAACGCTATTACCGCCGTCCTCTCATCCAAATTTTCCACTTTAAGTGTTTCCGCCTTGAAGCGACATAGGTACACCCTGACTGATTTGGCGGACCTTTGTCTGACATTAAATAAGGCCGCAATGTCTACCACCCTTCTCTTCTGATGTATAAAGTGATCAACAAATGCTTGCTCCAACTCTTGGAAATTGGTTATGCTCCTTGACGGCAACCGATAGTACCAGTTGGAAGCCCCCCCTTTTAGACTGGCCGGGAACATCATACACCGCAGACCATCGTACCTCGCCTCTTGCCAGAGAGGCATATGTTGCCGAAAGTGATGGATGTGATCTGCCGGGTCTCCCGTTCCGTCGTATCTCTCAAATCTTGGTTGATTGAAGCGCTTTGGCACCTCAGAAGTCCATATCGCATCTGCCAGCGGGTTACGGTTCAGTCCCGCCACCACCTGACTGGCCGCGCCCGTTTGAACTTTTGTTTGCAGAAGATTCGCCTCCCGGTCGTTGTTTATCATTTGTTGGACTTGCTCCATCGTTAATCATGTCACCGTGTTGTCCACCAGAGTCGGTCCCTGTTCCTCCTCCTCTTCCACCTTCTCGTTCTCCGATTCCTCCCCTGTCTCTTCCCCGGACTCCTCCTCACTCCTCTCTCTTTCTCTTCTCAGCTCCTCATTTTCTTCCCTCAGCCTTTCAATCTCTTCCTGCATAAGCCGAGCTTCTTCTTCTTTCCTTCCCTCCCCTCGCTCTTCCCCTTCCTCCACCGCCGCTTCTGGCATTTGTTCTAGGACTCTTACCTTCCGAGGTCTACCCACCGCCTTCTTTGGTGCCATTTCTACCTTCCCCACAGACGGCACCAAATGTTACAACCCAAACCTTGTTACTCTCACTATCCCTCAATCTTCTATCACTATTCTCTCCACTCTCTCCAATGGCCGCTCCTCTCCTCTTTTCTTTTCTTCTCCCCCCTTCTCTCTTCTCTTCTCTTTCTCTTTATATCGATTCCTTTCTCCATCCGGGCTAGGGGTGACTTCGGATCGGATCGGATCGGATTAACCTCCTTCGGAATTTTTCCAAATTTTTTTCGGAACCTAATATGCTAGCCAAATCCGATCCATTTTTTTTTCGGATTCAAAATATATTTCCAATTTCGGAACTTTCGGAAATTTCGGAATAACTCAGAAATTTCAGAATAATTGGTAAATTTTCAAAGATCTCTTTACTTTCAATTATTTTTGGAATATCATACGCCAATGTTCATTGTAGGGAGAGAAAACCATGTTCACAACACAAATGTACCAACAACAATACACACTTGTTTACTGAGAAAACCCATTTTCATTCAAACAAGTGATCCAAGAAAAAACGAGAAAAAGAACCTGCAGCCACCAATAGCAAGTATTGCATTCTGTTGAGGTCTGGGTATTTGTAATGTTTCAATCTTTTTTCGTGTGTGGAAATTGAAGCGTGAAGTATCTGCATAAATAATGGATTATGGTCTTGGACTCTAAGTAGTTTTACATAATATTCTATCTATTGGAATTTGGCTTTTGGATTGGTCTGGAAGTCATTATATGACTCAATGACATTTTTTTTCATATAATTGTTGTTATGGTAGACGGTGTAATGACAGTAGAGTGGTCCAATTCAAGTAGGGAAGTAGCGGCTAGGTTATGTTTTTGTTTTGTTTTTGGAAGTAAAAAACTAGAAAATGAATGAACGGTCGAGATCTAATCAAGTGGATAGTGAGAGAAGTATATATTTTCGGAATAAATTGGCAATAATATCGGAAATTTCGGAATTTTCGGATCGGATCGGATTTTAGAATTATATCCAAATCCGATCCAATTTTTTTTCGGAATTTTCGGAAATCGGAAAATCGGAAAATCGGCCCATGAAAACTACACCCAGAGCCAGACCAATTTCGGGTCGGATTTCGGAAAAATCGGAAATTCGGCAAAAAGAGACACCCCTAATCCGGGCCCTCCACCTGTCCCTCCATCTCGCGGTCCCCTTCTCTACGCGTGTAGGGTTTCCGTACTGCGGCCATGTGACTTAGCGCTGATCCAGTACACCGCGGCTTGATACCTTTTGTTGACTCGGGCGCATCCTCCCTTTGATACTTCGGGCCTCCATACTACCCCTACAAAAATGTCTCACACAAATTTTTGAATCAGAATATATTTTCATTGAAAATAAATTGAAATACGTTAATGAGCAGCGATTATGGTGCATAAGCACTTGGAAACTAACGGATCAAATTGAGATAGCCTATTCACTTTGTGGTTTAGGATATTAATCCGTAAATTTCAAATGGAAGTATCTTAAACTCGATCTAGTTTATATAATAGTTTTCTTAGATTTATGGTGATTTAGCGGCAAATTTTCAAATCAGAATATATTTTTATTGAAAATAAACTGAAATACGTTAATGAGCATCGATTATATATGGTACATAAGTACTTGGAAACTAAGGGATCAAATTGAGATAGGCTCTTCACTTTATGGTTTAGGATATTAATCCGTAATTTTCAAATGGAATTATCTTAAACTCGATCTAGCTTGTAAAATAGTTTTCTTAGAATTATAGTGATTAAGTAGTAAATCATCACCGCTCGGCTTACGTACTAATGTGTACGAATAACTAAAATATCTATCAAATCATTAAAACAGATTGATTGTTTCCATATCCTCAAAGAATACACTACTCCCACTTGAAAAGATTTTATCACATGAACATGTTCTACGATGAATACAAAAAAAATTCTCTTTCAAGAAAATGCGTTCACCTACTTAGAAATACTCCCCAAAGTATTTTCTCTTTTTCTAGGTGATTGTTTGTATACATGCAAAATATACTTATTCAATTCCAACATGAATAACAGAGAAGATCATGTCGTTCTATGTCTTTCGTCAATGTGAGCATGTTAAAGTGTTAACATAAGATTGGGTGGGTAAAATGAGTAATGACCATTAATTTTCAGATTTCAACAATCTAATAATTAATCAAATGGATAGAAGAAGAGTGTGCCTTTTAAATAATATTCCCTTTCCAAACTTGAAGCTTCTAACACACACCTTGAACTTACAATAAAATACTAAAATATTCCATCTTATTCTACCTTTTTCCTTATTTTTTTTTATAGTAGATTTATCTATTCTCAATGTTTCTGCAAACACATTGCAAAACAAAGTTTGGATGAAGAAATAATACCACAAAGTTCTTCCAATATTGCACTAATGTTGAAAGGGATGGTATCAATAAAGTGCCACAAAAATAAGTATAACAATAATTCACACAAACACCCTCCACTCTTTTGAGCCAAAGAATTATCATTCATCAATTATTAGTAGAACACTCGTAAGAATTTTTAAGCTTCAATATATTTTACTCCAAAATTATTAAAATTCCTACAACCAAAAAATATTTAGGTGGTTCTCTTTGTAACCAAAGATTGTTGTGTATCGAATAAAGGTTGTTGAGCTATTGCAAGTTCAACTGTAGTTCTATCACTTTGAAATGTTCATCACAATGCAAATTCAATAATAGTTTTCTTATTTAATACCAATAGTAGCTCATATAGGATATCATATTATTATGTAACTTGGCAAGATCCTACTCCA
The DNA here is from genome assembly GCF_015680905.1 of Coptis chinensis. NCBI lineage: Eukaryota > Viridiplantae > Streptophyta > Magnoliopsida > Ranunculales > Ranunculaceae > Coptis > Coptis chinensis. Next base: position 15,787,531 of record NC_141456.1, on the reverse strand, counting down.
TGATGATATGGACATTCTATAAGCATCCACACCTATTTATGAAGTTAGAGAAGTGAAACATAAATACTTGGCAGGATCCTACTCCATGATATGAATATTTTATAATCATCTTGACCCATATCTTTTAGTACTATCACATATTCCAACACTCATTATGAGCACACATTTTGAAAATTTATTTTAAGCACTATCCCATCTTCCTATACTCGGGAAAAAAAGAACAAAACTTAGGAAACCAAAAATAGCCGCCTCGATCAGTTAATTTAATCTTCACTCTTGAATGAAGTGATTTCACTTACCTTATCTTGTATTAGTTATAAGAGTCAGTTCCAATTTATGTTCCAGGAGCTGAAATGAAATGTAAGAAGGTTGTATATATTCAGTTCAAAGGAAACCAATGTCTTATTTATAAATGAAATTAATTAAGTACATATACATAAAGTTTTGCTTACCATTTGGACCTTAAAGGAAACCGTCCCAAGTGCAAATTACAATTTTGTTTTTGAGTTTATTTGTGTTTTCCGATGATATCCGAATACAAAATCAAGATTGTTATAGTAAGCTCTTATTGTGATAGAAAAAGCTCTATGGATTCACATGTAAACGTACTCTATTGCTCTATATACATTGAATAGAAAAACATCACATGCATAACCGTGCATTACATCCATGGACCAAAATATCGCCGATATATATCGGTATTTTGGTACACCGACATCGATATTTCCGACATATATCCACCGAATATAGAACTCTTTTTTTTCCGATATATATCGGAATTTCCGATATGAAACTTTATATCGCCGATATAATCGATATTTCCGATATAATCGATATATATCGGTTGACTTTTTGACCATTTTAAAATATAAATCCGATATTTCCAATATATTTCCAATATATATATGATATTTCTGATATATCCGATATTTATGATATTTTAAATAGTTTGGACTGGTTACCAAAAAAATGGATATATCCGAAATATCCGATATATATCGATTTTTGGGTACACCGATATATTCATCGATATTGATATTTTGGGCCTTGATTACATCTACCTGTCTTCCAAATATGACTATCGGTGATCGTCCAATCCTTTTATAGCGTTCTTAAACTGATAGAAGCACAGTTCTCTACATTAATGAGAAATAATTTGAGAGAGTTTGCACCTTGGCATTTGATCTCGTATTAATTTTGGTATTTTCTTAATCGAGTGTTCGAGTGTATGTATGTGAGAGGTTGTGTTTAGATGATTATTAGATATATCATTAGATTTTCTGAAGAAACAATGTCATAGAAAGAAGCATAAATAAAATGTGCAAATAAAAGCACCTCTTCATAATAAGCCGGTGTTCTTTTTACAGATTTAGACTTTCAATATGTATTATCATATTGTAGCCTGCATGTGTTTGAAAATCAGAAAAAGATCCAAGAAAGAAAAATGAAAAGGAAGAAAAGTGCATATGTTAAAAATGTGAGAGTGCGTGATAGGTATTCAGGCACTTACTCGGGAAGTATATTGGTCTATTTCTTAAGAAATTAATAACCAACAACAAATGCAAATTTTAAGTATAGGAAAGAGTTATGTGAATAACATTTTGAGTGTTTTAATTTGGTATATCTCACATAATCCTTAGAGAATGTGGGGAACCATCGGAAGCTGATTTTACACCCTATAATAACTTATTAACTGAAGAATAAGTAGTGTTTTTTAGGATGCGTTAAGGATATATTCGAAATAAGTCGGTGTTTTATCACAAACACTAAAAGTGTATGATTTGTAATAGGGAATTAGTATCTACAAATTACCTATTTTTTAGCAATTTTATTTATTTATTTGATCAAATATATAAGAATTGGAAATACACTCAAACTCTCCAAAAAGGTTCCATGTACGTGGGATTGTAGGCTATTAGAAAATACTATATTCCATATTAGACTGCCACATAGGAGAGAGAAAAGGCTAACTCTCATATTAGAGTGCCACCTAGGAGAGAGAAAATCCTCTATTGGAGGTCTCTACTTTAGTATATTACTAGATTTTAGACTCGAGCATACGCCCGGAATCTATTAAATATTTTGTGTGCTGAAAAGGCTTTAAAAAATATCTCACACAAATTTTCGAATCAGAATATATTTTTATTGAAAATAAACTAAAATATGTTAATCAGCAGCGATTATGGTGCATAAGTACTTGGAAACTTAGGGATCAAATTGAGATAGCCGCTTCACTTTGTGGTTTAGGGTATTAATCAATAATTTTCAAATAAAATTATCTTAAACTCGATCTAGCTTGTATAATAGTTTTCTTAGATTTATGGTGATTTAGCGACAAATTTTCGAATTAGAATATATTTTTATTGAAAATAAAACGAAATACGTTAATGAGCAACGATTATGGTGCATAAGTACTTGGAAACTAAGGGATCAAATTGAGATAGCCTATTCACTTTGTGGTTTAGGATATTAATCCGTAATTTTCAAATAGAATTATCTTAAACTCGATCTAGCTTGTATAATAGTTTTCTTAGATTTATGGTGATTTAACGGCAAATTTTCGAATCAGAATATATTTTTATTGAAAATAAACCGAAATACGTTAATGAACAACGATTATGGTGCATAAGTACTTAGAAACTAGGGTTATTTAGACTTACCCACCCCCCCCCCCCACAATTAATAGTTGCAATTAGTGTTACCCTCCCATTTTCAAAAATATTAGTGATACCCCCTCAATTGCAAGATCCAACGGCTACGAGATGATTTTTTTTTTTTTTTCAGATAAAGAAATCTGACAAATGGGGGAGGGGGAGGTATCACTAATATTTTTGAAAATGGGGGTTACGTCTATCTAACCTTAGAAACTAAGGGATCAAATTGAGATAGCCTCTTCACTTTGTATGTTAGGATATTAATTCGTAATTTTCAAATGGAATTATCTTAAACTTGATCTAGCTTGTATAATAGTTTTATTAGATTTATGGTGATTTAGCGGTAAATCATCACCGCTCAGCTTACGTACTAATGTGTACAAATCACTAAAATAGATTGATTGTTTCCATATTCTCAAAAATACACTACTCTCACTTGAAAATATTTATCACATGAACATGTCCTAAGAACGGGTGTCGTTATATTAAATTACTCTAAAAAATATTTGCAACTATGCATATCTATGAGATATGAAAATTATATTAATTACTCATTTAAATTTCTTGCACCACTCTATATAAAAAGGAAGCATCAAACCTTGATAAAACACATCGACTTCTTTTTATTATTAGGTTTAACAATAGAAATTTGATTGAAGTTTTGTGAGAATGCCCAATGTGGCAAAGATAATATTGAAGCTATTTGAATAGCAATGCAGTCCCAATCACAATAAAAGAATTATGGTCAACACTACTTAAAATGCAAAACTATATTTGTCGAGACATTTATTTTCCCTACATATAATACAAATATGTTTTAGGGTTATTAGTTCAATGCATTTGCATCAAATTTTTGATTTTCCATTAATTATTCTTTGAGGTTAGTTTAATGTAGTATGTTGCATCCAATTTCCAAATTCTCATTAATTATTCTTTGAGGTTAGTTCAATGCAGTTGCATTAAGTTTTCGATTTCCCGTTAATTATTATTTGAGGTTAGTTCAGTGCAATTGCATCCACTTTTTGATTTCCCGTTAGTTATTCATTAAGGTTAATTCAGTACAGTTGCATCCAGTTTTCAATGTTTCATTAATTAGTATTTGAGATTAGTTCGTTGCATTTGCATCCAGGTTCCAATCTCCCATTAATTACTCTTTGAGGTTAGTTCAATACATCTGCATCCAGTTTCTGATTTCCCGTTAATTGTTTTTCTAGGTTAGTTTGATAGTTTACAATTTCTATCTAGTTTGCATACATGTAAGAGTATGTTTTTATAAACTTACTTTCGTTTTGGGTTCCTAATTACTCGTAATTATTCATGTGAGAAGGCTAAAAAAATGGACATTTATGCTTTGAGGTTAGTGCGATGTAATTACATCCGACTTCCGATTTCCAGTTAATTATTTTTTGAGGTTATTTCAATGCATTTGCATCCAATTTATGATTTCCTGTTAGTTAATATCTGATTTTAGTTTAATGCAGTTGCATCGAGTTTTTGGTTTTTCATTAATTATTCTTTGAGGTTAGTTCAATGGAGTTGCATCCGATTTTCGATTTAATGTTAATTATTCTTTGAGGTTAGTTCAATGCATTTGGATCAAGTTTTCGATTTCCCGTTAATTATTTTTTAGGTTAGTTCAATGCAGTTACATCAAATTTATAATTTTCATTTAATTATTCATTTAGGTTAGTTCAGTGCAGTTTCATTCATTTTTCAATGTTTCGTTAATTAGCCTTTGAGGTTAGTTCATTGCATTTAGATCCAGTTTCTGATTTCCCGTTAATAACTCTTTAAGGTTAGTTCAATACATCTGCATCTAGTTTTTGATTATTTATGCTTTGAGGTTAGTTTGATGCAATTATATCCGGTTTCTGATTTCCCGTTAATTATTCTCTGAGATTATTTCAATGCATTTGCATTTAGTTTCCGATTTTCGGCCAATTATTCTATAAGGTTAGTTCACTACAGTTGCATTCAGTTTTGATTTTATGTTAATTATTTTTTGAGTTTAGTTTAGTACATTTGCATCCAGTTTCCGGTATCCCATTAATTATTATATGAGGTTTGTTTGATGTATTTGCATACCGTTTCCAATTTCCCGTTAAATACTTTTCAAGGATTTGCATCCAATTTCAAATTTTCCGTAAGTTATTATCTAACATTAGTTTAATTGAATTGCACCCAGTTTCTAAATTCAAGTTAATTTCTTTTTGAGTTTAGTTTATTGCATTTACATAAAGTTTCCGATTTCCCGTTAATTACTCTTTGAGCTCAGTTATGTATTTGAATCCATTTTCCGATTTCCTTTTCATTATCCAATGTGGTGTGTAATACCAACTTCTACTGATCCATCTATAGTGTTCTTACAAACATAACATAAAAAATAAATTATGCTTGATTTACATATGTGGGATCATCGAAAATTATCCAGTTCCCGATTTCCCATTAATTATTCTTTAAATTATGCATGACTCATTATGTGGAATCTTCAAAGATTATCTACGAATGGGTGTTGTTATATTAATTATTCTGAAATTTTTTGCAAATATGCAGAACTATTATATATTAATATTTTATTGATCACTCAACCAAATTTCTTATAACATGAAAACCTCACTCTCCATTACAAAAAAAGAACTCGCCTTTGATAAAACCCTGCCTTCAACTTCATTTTGTTGTTTAATAATAGAAGTTTAATTGAAGTTTTATGAGATTGCCTAATAAGGTGAAGTTCATATATATTTAAGCTACTTGAATAGCAAGGAGTTCCCAATCATACAGAAAGAGATAAGATAAACACCATTTTAAATGCAAAATTATACTTATCGAGACATTCCCACAACATATAACCCAACTATGTTTTGAAGTTAGTTCAATGCATTTGCATCCAGTTTTTGATTTTCCGTTATTTTTATTTTGAGATTAGTTCAATGCACTTGCATTCAATATCCGATTCCCGTTATTTATTTTTTGAGATCAGTTCAATACAGTTGCATCCAGTTTCTGATTTCTCGTTAATTATTCTTTTCGATTAGTTTAATACATTTGCATCCAATTTTCAATTTCTTGTTAATTGTTCTTTGAGGTTAGTTCAATGCATTTGCATCCAGTTTCTAATTTCCCATTAATTATTCTGTGAGATTAGTTTAATGTATTTGCATCCAGTTTTCGATTTCTAGTTTATTATTTGATAAAGTTGCATTTGTATCTAGTTTCCGATTTCCCGTTAAATATTGTTTGAGGTTAGTTCAATGAATTTGCATCCAGTTTTCGATTTCCGTTAATTATTTCTTGAGGTTAGTTCAATGCATTTGCATCCAGTTTATTTTTTTAGATTAGTTATGTACAGTTGCATCTGGTTTCCGATTTCCCCTTAATTATTTTTTAAGATTAGTTCCACACATTTGCATCATGTTTCCAATTTATAATTAATTTTTCTTTAAGGTTAGTTCAATGCAGTTGCATCTATTTTCCGATTTCCCTTTAATTTAATATTTGAGGGTTAGCTCAGTGCATTTGCATCCAGTTTCCGATTTTCTGACAATTTTTTTTTTTTTTATGTTAGTTTGATGTATTTGCATCTAAGTTTTGATTTTTCGTTAATTATTTTTTGAGGTTAGTTTAATGCAGTTATATCTATATTCCAATTTTCTATTAATTACTTTTTAAGATTAGTTTAATGCTTGCATTTGCATCTAGTTTTCGATTTTCCGTTAAATATTATTTGAGATTAGTTCGATGCATTTGCATCCAGTTTTCGGTTCCCCATTAATTGATTTTTAACGTTAGTTTCATTAAGTATTATATATTTTTTAAAATATTTGTCATTATTGCTTTGCAATTTTTTTTTATATTTTATATTATATATTTTGTGATGTTATTTTTTGTATAATTATTTTTAACTATGTTTTGAGGAAATGTTAAGGATATATTCGAAATAAGTCGGTGCTTTATCATAGACACTAAAATTGTATAATTTATAATAGGGAATTAATTTCTACAAATCACTTATTTTTTAGCAATTTTTTTTATTTGATTAAATATATAAGAAATGGAATACTAAAAATGTTTGATTCATAATAGGATTACTTTTTACAAATCACCTATTTTTTATCAATTTTTTTTTATTTGATCAAATATATAAGAATTGGAAATACACTCAAACTCTCCAAATATAAGAATTAAAAGTACACTTAAACTCTCCAAAGAGGTTCTATGTATGTGGAATTGTAGGCTATTAGAAAAGACTATCTTTCATATTAGAGTGCCACATAGGAGAGAGAAAAAACTAACTCTCATATTAGAGTGCCACATAGGAGAGAGAAAATTATCTATTAAAGGTCTATGCTTTAGTATATAGATAGTAGACTAGATTTTGGACTCGGGCATACGCCCAGGATCTATTAAATATATTTGTGTGCTGAAAGGCTTTACAAAATGTCTTACACAAATTTTCAAATCAGAATATATTTTTATTGAAAATAAACCGAAATACGTTAATGAGCAACGATTATGGTGCATAAGTATCTGAAAACTAAATGATCAAATTGAGATATCACTTTGTGGTTTAGGATATTAATCTGTAATTTTCAAATAAAATTATCTTAAACTCGATGTACCTTGTATAATAGTTTTCTTATATTTATGGTGATTTAGTGGTAAATCATCACCGCTCAGTTTACATTCTAATGTGTACAAATTACTAAAATATTTATCAAATCACTAAAATAGATTGATTATTTCCATATCCTCAAAGAATATATTACTCCCACTTGAAAAGATTTATCACATGAACGTGTTCTACGATGAATTGATGAATACAAAAAAAAAAATTCTCTTTCAAGAAAATGCGTTCACCTACTTAGAATACTCCTCCAAGTATTTTCCCTTTTTCTAAGTGATTGTTTGTATACTTGGAAAATATACTTATTCAATTCTAACATGAATAACAGAGAAGATCGATCATGTCGTTCTATGTCTTTCATCAATGAGAACATGTCAAAGTGTTAAAGTAAGATTGGGTGGATAAAATGAGTAATGACCATTAATTTTCAGATTTGAACAATCTAATAATCAAATGGATGGAAGAAAAGTGCGCCTTTCAAATAATATTCCCTTTACAAACTTGAAGCATCTAACACACACCTTAATTGAACTTACAATAAAATGCTTAAATATTCCATCTTATTTCACCTTTTTCCTTATTTCTTATAGTAGATTTATCTATTCTCAATGTTTTTGCAAGCACATTGCAAAACAAAGTTCGAATGAAGAAATAATACCACAAAGTTCTTCCAATATTGTACTAATGTTGAAAAGGGTTAAGTTTGATGGTATCAATAAAGTGCCACAAAAATAAGCATAGCAATAATTCACACAAACACTCTTCACTCTTTTGGATCAATTAAAGAATTATCATCCATCCATTATCAGTAGACCACTCGTAAGAATTTTTAAGCTTTGATATATTTTACTCCAAAATTATTAAAATTCCTAAAACCAAAAAATGTTTAGGTGACACTCTTTACAACCAAAGTTTGTTATGTATCGAATAAAGGTTGTTGAGCTATTGCAAGTTCAATTGTAGTTTCATCGCTTTGAAATACTCATCACAATGCAACTTCAATAATAGCTTTCTTATGCAATACAAAGAGTAGCTCGTATATGGAAAGATCCTACTCTATGATGATATGGACATTCTATAAGCATCCATACTCATTTATGAAGCTAGAGAGGTGAAACATATTTCGCAGGATCTTACTGCATGATATGGATATTCTGTAAACATTCTGACCCATATATTTTAGCACTATCACATTTTCGTGCACTCATAATGAACACAAATTTTGAAAATTTATTTTTAGCACTATCCCATCTTTTTGTACTCGGGAAAAAAAAGAACAAAACTTAGGAAACCAATGATAACCGCCTCGATCAGTTAATTTAATCATCGCTCCTGAATGACATGATTTCACTCACCGTATCTTGTATTTGTTATAAAAGTCAATTCCAATTTTTGTTACAGGACCTGAAATAAAATGTAAGAAGATTGCATATATTCAGTTCAAAGAAAGCTAATGTATTGTTTATAAATGAAATTAGTCAAGTACATATACTTAAGGTTTTGCTTACCATTTGGGCCCTAAAGGAAACCGTCCCAAATGCCAAATACAATTTTGTTTTTGAGTTCATTTGTGTTTTCCGATGATATCCGAATACAAAATCTAGATTGTTATAGTCAGCTCTCATTGTAATGGAAAAAACTCTATGGATTCACATGTAAACGTATTCTATTGTTCTATATACATTGAATAGAAAAACATCACATGCATAACCATGCATTACATCTACTTGTCTTCCAAATATAACTATCAGTGATCGTCCGATCCTTTCATAATGTTTTTTAACCGATAGAAGCACAGTTCTACACATTAATGAGAAAGAATTTGGGAGAGTTTGCACCTTAGTATTTTATCTTGTGTTAACTTTGGCATTTTCTGAATCGAGTGTTCGAGTGTATGTATGTGAGAGGTTGTGCGTGTTTGGATGATTATTAGATATATAATTAGATTGTCTAAAGAAACAATATCATACAAATAAGTATAAATCAAATGTGCAAATAAAAGCACCCCTTCATAATAAGTCGGTGTTCTTTTTACAGGTTTAGACTTTCAATATGTATTATCATATTGTAGCCTGCATGTGTTTGAAAATCAGAATGAGATCCAAGAAAGAAAAACATAAAGGAAGAAAAATGTATATATTAAAAATGTGAGAGTGCGTGATGGGTATTTGGGCACTTACTCGGGAAGTTAATAACCAACAACAAATGCAAATTTCAGGTATATGAAAGGGTTATGCGATTAACATTTTGAGTGTTCTAATTCGGTATATCTCACATAATCCTTAGAGAATGTGGGGAACAGTCGGAAGTTGATTTTACACCCTATAATAAGTTATTAACTACAGAAAATGTAGTGTTTTTAAGGCCACGTTAAGGATATATTCGAAATAAGTTGGTACTCTACAAATCACCTATTTTTTAGCAATTTTTTTATGGGTGAATTTGATTTATCCCCCCAAACTTATGTAGTGTTTTGTGTTTAACCCCCAAATTTTGAATCATCACACTTAGACCCTTATTCCGTCTCAGACTTCTAACATAACTGTTCGTGTTTTCTATAATACCCAAACTACCCTTTCAAAAAAATTGTTGGAGCAAGTTCCCCCACCCCCAATTAAACATGGCCCACTCCAATAACTTTGATTTAACCCCCCCCCCCCCCCAAACTTAGGGTTTTATTTTGCTTTTCATTTTATTTCTCATCTCCTAACATCCATTTCTCAACATTCATTTCTCAACTTCGAAAGAATTACTTGTTACCCTGGAATCCACGATCTCCTACTCGAATCGACAATCTCACAGTTAATGCACATCAAAATGTCTATATCGAGTTGAACCTACGCACAGCCTAATTTTACTTTTCATTACAAAAGAAATCCATTAAAAAGATCCGCACAATCTTATACAGAATCACTAGTCATGTGATTTGCTTTCATTCCTATTATGAACGTTAAATAGCTGCTCGTAAGAATTTAAATGAACGATAACTGAGCACTACTTATTTTCCAGATTTCAAGTGATTGAATATTCGTTCAACACTGAAAATCTGGTTTGATAAAGGATTCAACACCTATATAGACTCACGAAGCACTCTGCACCCACTTAATCTATGAGGGGTTGATGACTCAATATGATGCCAAGTTGAGATTTGAAGACTTGTTTGAGGATCGGAGAAATAAAATAGAATGTCATTAAAAGCATAATACGGTAATATTACATTTACTACAACAACCCCTAGGAATAATCCGAAGAAGAGAAAGTACAATAACTGCAAAATTACTTACTAAACTAGACTACTAGTATTTATTAGAAGGAGATCTACTTTGGATTCAGGGAGCCAACAAAAGTATTAACATAGGCAACCATTCCTGATTCCCCCCAACCTTTTTTTTCCTTTCTTACATTACACGCCACGACTCCAAATTCAATGTATTGTGAATACTTTGCCATTGTCTGATAAACTTAACCTATGAATCAAGGCATATTCTAAAGAACCACATGTTTATTCCCTTTGGTTAAGCTGAAATCCTAAACCGAAAACAAAAACTTAAACCTATGAATCAAGACATATACCAAAGTAAGTACCAAACAAACACCTAATTATTGTTCTCGTCTATGCTAATCATGACCAAATCCAAAATCTCATTACTGTCCAAATACAAGAACAATGCAATACATAAAACAAGACAAAATTAGCTCATTAAGACAAACAACTTAAGAGAGATTCTATATTCACATATATTTCCTTCTTTAGATTAAACGCATCAGCGAAATGTACTATGCCTTACCCAATCATCACTTTCACACAAAAGAATAAACCCCCATAAAATACCGAAGAGAATTACGAGATCGTGGACTTCAGTGTAAGAAGTAGTTGTTTCGAGGTTGAGAAATGGATGTTGGAAATTTAGCAGACGAAGCGAGGAGATGAGAAATAAAGTGAGAAGCCAAATAAAACGCTAAGTTGGGGGTTTCTAATCAAAGTTATTGGAGTGGACCATGTTTAATTAGGGAGGGGGAACAACTTGCTCCCACAATTTTCTTAAAAGGGTAGTTTGGGCATTATAGAAAATATGAACAGTTCTATTAGAGGTCTGAGACTGAGTGGGGGTCTAAGTGTGATGATTCAAAATTTGGGGGTTAAACACAAAATGCTACATAAATTTGCAGGGATAACTCAAATTCACCCTTTTTTTATTTGATCAAATATATAAAAATTGGAACACTAAAAGTATTTAATTCGTAATAGAGAACTACCTTTTACAAATCACCTATTTTTTAGTAATTTTTTTTATTTGATCAAATATATAAGAATTATAAATACACTCAAACTCTCCAAATATAAGAATTATAAATATACTCAAACTCTACAAAGGGGTTGCATGTACGTGGGATTGTAGGGTATTAGAAAAGACTATCTTTCATATTAGAGTGCCACATAGAAAAGATAAAATGCTAACTCTCATATTAGAGTGCCACATAGGAGAGAGAAAATCCTCCATTGGAGGACTCTGCTTTAGTATATAGATAGTAGATGTAGGCTATTAGAAAATATATACTATCTTTCATATTAGAGTGTCACATAAGAGAGAGAAAAGACTAACTCCCACATTATAGTGCCTCATAGGAGAGATAAAATCTTCTATTGGAAGTTTCTGCTTTAGTATATAGACAAGGTTTTAGACTTGGCCATATGGCCGAAATCATTTCTAAAATTCACATCCCCTAAATTTTTGTGAGGAATTCAATGACTGATAATTATTAGCATAAGTTTTTGGAGTAGATTTAGCAATGTTTTTTTATTGGAGTCGTAAAAAATTTCATCAGATGTTGGAGGTTAGTTCAATACATTCACATTAAGTTTCTGATTTTCGATTAATTATTTCTTTAGGTAAGTTCTATGCAGTTACATCAAATTTATGATTTCCCGTTAATTATTCATTTAGGTTAGTTCAGTGCAATTTCATCCATTTTTCAATATTATGTTAATTAGTCTTTGAGATTAGTCCATTGCATTTGCATCCAGTTTTTGATTTCTCATTAATAACTCTTTAAGGTTAGTTTATTACATCTGCATCTAGTTTCGGATTATTTATGCTTTGAGGTTAGTTCGATGTAATTACATCCGGTTTCTAATTTCCCGTTAACTATTCTTTGAGGTTATTTCAATGTATTTGCATTTAGTTTCCGATTTTCCACCAATTATTCTATGAGGTTAGTTCAATACAATTGCATTTGGCTTTTGATTTTCTTTTAATTATTTTTTGAGTTTAGTTTAATGCATTTGCATCCAGTTTCCGGTTTCCCATTAATTATTATTTGAGGTTTGTTTGATGTTTTTGCATACCGTTTCCGATTTCCCGTTAAATGTTTTTCAAGGATTTGCATCCAATTTCTAATTTCCCGTTAGTTATTCTCTGACATTAGTTTAATGCATGCAATTGCATCTAGTTTCTGATTTGTAGTTAATTGCTTGTTAAGTTTAGTTTATTGTATTTGCATAAAGTTTTCGATTTCCCATTGATTACTCTTTGAGCTCAGTTATGTATTTGAATCTAGTTTTCGATTTTCTTTTAATTATCCAATGTGGTGTGTAATACCAACTTCTACTGATCCATCTGTAGTGTCCTTGCAAATATGACATAAAAAATAAATTATGCTTGATTTACTCTGTGGGATCATCGAAGATTATCCAGTTCCCGATTTCCCGTTAATTATTCTTTAAATTATGCATGACTCACTATGTGGAATCTTCAAAGATTATCTAAGAATGGGTGTTGTTATATTAATTATTCTGAAAAATATTTACAAATATGCAGAACTATTATATATGGGGCCCATTATATATTCGTATTATATTGTTCACTCATCTAAATTTTTTTATAACTTGAAAACCTCACTTTCCATTAAAAAAAATAAACTCACCTTTGATAAAACCCTTCAACTTCATTTTGTTGTTTAATAATAGAAGTTTGAGTGAAGTTTTGTGAGATTGCCTATAAGGCGAAGTTCATATATATTGAAGCTACTTGAATAGCAAGAAGTTTCCAATCATACGGAAAGAGATAAGATAAACACCATTTTAAATGCAAAACTATACTTATCGAGACATTCTCATAACATATAACCCAATTATGTTTTGAGGTTAGTTCAATACATTTGCATCCAGTTTCTGATTTTCCATTATTTATATTTTGAGGTTAGTTCAATACAGTTGCATCCAATTTTCGAATCCTGTTATTTATTTTTTGAGGTTAGTTCAATACAGTTGCATCCAGTTTCCAATTTATCGTTAATTATTCTTTGTGGTTAGTTCAATACATTTGCATCCAATTTCCAATTTTCTGTTAATTATTCTTTGAGGTCAGTTCAATGCATTTGCGTCTAGTTTCTGATTTTCTGTTAATTATTCTGTGAGATTAGTTTAATGCATATGTATCCAGTTTTCAATTTCTCATTTATTATTTGATAAGATTGTATTTGCATCTAGTTTTCAATTTCTCGTTAATTATTGTTTGAGGTTAGTTAAATGAATTTGCATCCAGTTTCCAATTTCCCATTAATTATTGTTTGAAGTTAGTTCAATGAATTTGAATCCAGTTTCTGATTTCCCGTTAATTATTTCTTGTGGTTAGTTCAATGCATTTGCATCCAGTTTATTTAATTTTTTGAGATTAGTTTAGTGCAGTTGCAGCCGGGTTCTGATTTCCCGTTAATTATTCTTTAAGATTAGTTCCATATATTTGCATAATGTTTACAATTTATAATTAATTTTTCTTATTTGTTAGCTTAATGCAGTTGCATCTAGTTTTTGATTTCCCGTTAATTTAATCTTTGAGGGTTAGTTCAATACATTTGCATTCAGTTTCCGATTTCCCAACAATTATTTTTTTATATTAGTTTAATGTATTTGCATCCAAGTTTTGATTTCTCGTTAATTATTCTTTGAGGTTAGTTTAATGCAGTTGTATTCATATTCTGATTTTCTATTAATTATCTTTTAAGATTAGTTTAATGCTTACATTTGCATCTAGTTTCCGATTTCCCGTTAAATATTATTTGAGGTCAGTTCGATGCATTTGCATCCAGTTTTCAGTTCCCCTTTAATTGTTCTTTGACGTTAGTTTCATTTTGTATTATATATATTTTAAAATATTTGTCATTATTGCTTTGGCGTTATTTGTTTTTTCATTTTATATTATATATTTTGTGACGTTATTTTTTGTATAATTTAATTTTCCACATGTAATTTATTTTGGTTTGATATAATTTATTTAAGCCCAACGTCTTTAACTGAATCTCGTTATTCCGCATACAATCCCGATCTTAGAAGTACGTACTTAAGTTAGTAATTAACGGACTAAACATTATGAGATCCCACAAGATTAGTAATCTAAAAAACAAAAAAAAAACCCACCGTAATCTCTCTCTCTCTCTCTCTTTTATTTCTGTCTCCAAAATTTCTCTCATACTTTTCTCTCTCCCGTAGCTATTCTTCTCTCTCAACCAAATTAAATAAACAAAAAAAAATGTCTCGTTACCCTCTCTCACTTCAATTCCTCTTGTTCTCAGTTTTCTTCACGTTTATGATCTTCTATGGTGAAGGTGAGTTCTGAGTCATAATTTGATTGCTGCCCTTCTATACCCCTTACCCTTTTTTTCCCCTTTGTCTTGTTCATGAGTTTTGGGATCTCTCATTTGTGACAGATGCATATGACCCATTGGATCCGACTGAAAATATCACAATCAAATGGGACGTTGTGTCTTGGACGCCGGATGGCTATGTGGTGAGTGTTTTCAAGTTCTTTTCTCCAATTTTTCATCTACCAAAATATAGTCAGGCAACAAGCCAACAAGGTACAGTACGACATCATCGTTCTTCAATCTGTAAAAGAAAATAAAGTTAAACAATAACCAAGCAAACATTTTACATGCCACTATGGCACTAATTAAGATCTTCGCACACTATTGTATTGCTAAGAACACTGCTATATCACAATAACAAAACTTTGCATTGTATGTATACAAGCTCGGTCAACACAAAAACATTGCTTGATTATTTCTAATATGGTATTGCAGGCAGTGGTTACGATGAACAATTTCCAAATGTATCGACATATAATGAGTCCTGGCTGGACCTTAGGATGGAATTGGCCTAAGAAAGAAGTTATATGGTCAATGGTGGGAGCTCAAACAACTGAGCAAGGGGATTGCTCCAAGTTCAAGGCTAACATCCCTCATTGTTGCAAGAACGCCAAGAAGAATCCTATAGTTGTTGACTTGCTCCCTAGAGTTCCTTACAATCAACTAATTGCTAACTGCTGTAGGGGTGGAGTAGTAGCATCATGGGGGCAAGATCCTGCAGCAGCAGTCTCATCCTTTCAGGTGAGTGTCGGGATTGCAGGGACTTCAAACAAGGCGGTTAAATTGCCAAGTAACTTCACTTTGCTTGGTCCAGGTCCAGGGTATACTTGTGGACCAGCAAACGTAGTTCCTTCCACCACTTTCCTCTCTCCTGACTGACGGAGAAAGACTCAGGCACTCAGTATGTTTCTTAAACTATATTTTATAATTTGTTATTCCGTTACTATATTGTTTACAAACTTTAATTTTATGGAAATTTTGAATTTATGAATGAGATTGGCGCCCTGTTTTTCCTGTAGTCTTACTCCTACTAATTATTAAGTCTAACTATTTTTTAATTCTAACAAGGTGGATCTTTAGCTCAAATGGCAGAGCACTTTGGAAGTATCCAAAGATGATGGTGGTTCAAACCCACCAAGATCCTCTAATATTATTTTAACTGTTAATCAGTAGCTTTGTTTTAAGAATGCTTCAATACTAAGGTAAATTTGTGAGAAGGTCTTTGAAACATGTATATGGAGCTGTATTTATGGTGGTAATACGGTGTAAACATAAGACGGTGACAATCTGATTTATTCATACTTCTCTAATTCTCTCACTGCAGGAAAAAAGTATAGTTTGAACTAAAAAAATAAGTAAATAAGTGCATCATTGACGCAAGTGGTAATCCCTGACGTAATTGATCATTTCTAATTCATGCTTTTATCTATTGTGATGTCCAGAGATGAAGCAAGTAATCCCTGGTAGAATTTGCAGAGAAGGATGTTGCAAATTCAGCAGGCGAGGTAAATATTGGCTGTTGAGGTGCCTATTGTCAAAGCTCTGGGAATTGGTTGGTTAAATGTGATGCAGCTGAAATTATATTAAAGTGTTAAAGCCTTCATGCTAACTGAATTGGAGTTCAGATAAAAAAAGAAATTCTTGATAAACTTCATTTGTGTAATAGTTATTTATTTAGAAGTACTCCTAGAATTTGTAGTAGCCTATAGCTAAAGGGTCGCGGCATAATGGGCCAATGAAAATATGTGTACCATTCGGCTACTATTGTAAGTTCATTTCGCTTAGACTAATATAATTTTGTCGTTGACCGTTATCATAAAAAAGTAAAAAGAAAGTAATAGCAGTATATGTTCCATCAGAACCCCCAATTGCTATTGTGCATTTCCAACCTCTTGGCTTGCCGGCCTGGCCTCTTTATAGATTTTGGGCCATTTTGGCGGTTGGCTATTAAGCACTTAAGTAGTTGGAGTTTAAGTTTGGCCATTTATAAATTAGCTTTGGGGGCAATGAATTGAACGTATGTGAGTTGCCTTACGTGCACCTTTGCGTGCCTTTGCATCATGCCTTTATCTTCCAGAACCAGTGTCATGTCCTAATAGAAGAATGCTTAGTTTCAAAAAATCAGTAGACCCTCGCGAAGATCACACTCTCATTGCTGATAATTTGGACAATAGCGAGAAATCTGATCGCCTGGTAATGTTCAATGTGGTTGAACGAGACAATAACTTACGCGACTGCAAATCATCTACTTAGTTGGAATGTTGGATTGCCGTTCAATGTAATAGTTACAACCCTTGACTTTAATGAAATAAATGTACGAGACTAGTTACATTGGCTTCTCAAAATAAAATTGCAGTTGCTGCAATCATCAATTACTAAAAAAAAGATAACAATATCTATTACGACTAGCGCGATTTTTTTGAAATCTGCTACTAACATCTGGTGTCATTAAAGTTCCTCGTATGAAATCTCTACCACCAGCTGCCATCATGAGTACTTCATGCATATCAATGCAAAACTCCATCACCTAATATCAAGCAAAAATTCAATAGCTAAGATATACAACACTAAAAGGTTAAAAAACAATTCAAAAATCGGTGTTTACCCGTTTTAATAAGAACCATCGTCACTATTAGAATTTGTATTAGTTTCATCCTCGTCGTCACATGAAGAAGTTTGCGAAGTTTTTTTGTTGTAAGGCAATTAACATTACAAAGAATATGTGAAATGCACTTTTAGGATTAAAAATAAAGGAAAAATAAAGTGGCGTTACTTACCCATTATTAAGCATTGGACAATTCCTTTTGTCATGAGACACTCCAACCTCATTACAACCATTGCACCGCCTACCTTTGTTATGTTTCCCCTTCCTAAGTGCTTTCTCTTTTCCCCTCTTAATCCTTTTTCCGCACCCTTTTGCCCTTGCTTGACTCGGTTCCTTGTAATTGTTTTCCAAATTCAAACTCTTATTTTCAGAAAGACTATATTTATCGCATGTTGCTACTACACTTGTGCCACAATCAACTAATTTCTTAATCTCTTCAAGTGCACCATCTAAAGCATCAGTATGCACTTTAATTGCTTCTTTACTTCTAAGAGCTTTATCATCTACAACGGTAGACATTTGAATAAGTTCATTCCTTTTCATGAGGTATAGTTTATCATCTTGTATCTCCATTCCACCATCATCAATGACTGTCTCTGATTTTCCAACTTTACACCATCTCTTTGAAATGTATTGGTTCGGCAATTTATCAAAATCATGCATTTTGTTCAAATATCCCAATACGTGTCTACAAATGACCCCCGAGATTTCAAACATCTTGCAACTGCATGAAGCAAAATCCAAATCTTTTTTATAACAAATTTCCCGCACTCTATACTTTTCCATCATTTTCTTCCCCAAGATTTTCCTTTCAACTTTATAAATACAACAACTGTCATTGTCACCAAGAATCTCAAATCTATAATTCAAGCTCTCCCACAACTCATCTTGAAATTTAAAAAACATCTCATGTGTATAAACATCAGCCATGTGTACCAAAAAATTAGGCTTCTCAATCATATCTTTGTTATATGCCATTAATTATTCATGGCGTTGGTGCATAAGTCCCCTACCAAACTGAATCATAAAATCTACTAAAGAATTTTCCTTGGAAACATACCTCTTGTAGAATGAATGAGCGCTTTCCGCTCGTTGGCTACTTGACATACCAGCAGAGAAAATATGATTCACATATGCAGGCACCCATTGTGAACGAATATCATACAATGACTGTAACCATTTGTTTTCATGTAAACCACTCCTCCCAACAAGATCAGTCCATTTGGAGTCAAACTCGTCCTTTGTCTCACATCTCCATATGCAACTTGAGAACTCACTATAGTACTCAATATACTTAATTGTATCTAATTTCTCCGAGAATTTTGTCAATATGTGCCAACTGCAGTACCTGTGACACAATACCCATATTTAATATGCTAAAAGAAAGAAAAATAAAACAAAACAAAAATTACAATACCTGTGATAAGTATTTGGAAGAGCTAGAGAAATGGCTTTTGTCATTGCTGGATCCTGATCTATTATAATCATCTTCGGCGCGTCGCTCGGCATAGCTTTTAAAAATTGGTCGAATAACCAACCAAACGTAACTGCAATCTCATCACATAAAAATGCACAAGCAAATAAAACGGTCTGGCCATGATTATTAACCCCATATAATGGTGCGAAAATCAATCCATATTGATTGGTTTTATACGTAGTATCAAAAATAACCACGTCTCCAAAAAACTTGTATGCTCGCCTAGAGGTTGCATCTATCCAAAAACAATAAGTAATCCTTTGTTCAACATCTTCCTCAATTTTAAAAGTGAAAGAAGGATTATTTGCTTGTTCCAATTTTAAGTACTCGTGAAATATATCTCCATCGTGGCCCTTCACCGCATTACGCTTGTTCCTTTTTTGGTTATATAAATCCCTCTGTATAAAACCAATGTTTTCTATCCCACCTGACTGCACACCAAACAAGTTAAATTGTTGATGCTGGGGTATATTAACCATGGCAAGTTGTTGCGTTAAACATTTTTGGGCAGTAGAAAAGCTACAGTGAGATCTTAGAAAGTGTACTCTACTCGGTGTTGACAATGAGTGAGTATGCCCCTCAGTAAATACACTAACTACAAATGCACCAGATTTTGTCTTCGTTATTGCTATTTTTGCCTTACAATCTTCTTTTGTATTACCCCGACGCCTTTTTTTCCCAACATCCGCTACTAGTGAACTTTTTCCTTATTTATAACAAACATATTCCTTTCTTATTGCTGCACCATCCTTCTTCTGCTGAGACCAACTACGTACGCTAAATCCAGCTATTTTTGCATATTCATTGTAAAAGTTGTAAACATCATCCAATGATTCAAACTCCTGGCCTACTTTTGGCTTCACGTCGTTTAATACTTGAGGAGTGTAAATCTCAATATTTTCAGCACCTAAGCTCCCACTCTCTACATCGACTTCCGAATTTTCCATTTCACTATAACCTGACACAAATCTACTATATCACAATAACAAAACTTTGCATTGTATGTATACAAGCTCGATCAACACAAAAACATTGCTTGATGATTTCTAATATAGTATTCCAGGCAGTGGTTACGATGAACAATTTCCAAATGTATCGGCATATAATGAGTCCTGGCTGGACCTTAGGATTGAAGAACGATGATGTTGTACTGTACCTTGTTGGCTTGTTGTCTAACTATATTTTGGTAGATGAAAAATTGGAGAAAAGAATTTGAAAACACTCACCACATAGCCATCCGGCGTCCAAGACACAACGTCCCATTTGATTGTGATATTTCTAGTCGGATCCAATGGGTCATATGCATCTGTCACAAATGAGAGGTCCCAAAACTCATGAACACGACAAAGGGGAAAAAAAAAAGGTAAAGGGTACTGTAAGGGCAAAGAATCAAATTATGACTCAGAACTCACCTGCACCATAAAAGATCATAAACGCGAAGAAAACTGAGAACAAGAGGAATTGAAGTGAGAGAGGGTAACGAGACATTTTTTTTTGTTTATTTAATTTGGTTGAGAGAGAAGAATAGTTACGGGAGAGAGAAAAGTATGAGAGAAATTTTGGAGACAGAAATAAAAGAGAGAGAGAGAGATTACGGTTTTTTTTTTTTTTTAGAGTACTAAATCTTGTGGGATCTCGTAAGGTTTAGTAATTATTGTGGAAAAAATTGTGATTTTTGGAATCTTTAACTATGAATAAATGACTGATAATTATTAACATTAGTTTTTGGAGTTAATTTAGCAATGTTTTACTCTTAGAGTCGTATAAAATTTCCTTGTCAGATGTTGATTGACTTATTAGAGTTGTGTTGTATTAGAAAACTTCTTAAGATTAAGAGTTCATGTTGTATTAGGAAACTTCTTAAAGAGTGTCCACATGGCATACCTATGTCTCAAGAATACGCCACCTAGGAAAGAGATTGTCCACATAAGATGTACTATGTTTTAATATAGAGAGAGGTGATAATAGATATAGTTCGAAACAATAACAATAAAATGAGCAATATATTCAGTTTCACAAAGGGAAAGTGGACGTGTGACTAGCTAAACCCCCTCCAACGCAACTGAGGTATAGAAAGTATAACCAAGCTATTTGTATTTTATCCCAGCAACAAGTTGTCTTTTTAAAAAAATGCAGTCCTATTAGAAATTTTACTGTCTTACTTAAGTTTTTATGAGTGCATGGTCATGTGAATAAACAAGTAGCACCTAATTCCTATTATTGCAACACACTTAGCTACCACCAGATAAAGCTATATCAAATTATCTTGAAAGAAAAAGGTTAGGTCACATTGTTTTTCACCAGCATCACCTTTTAAGAAGGTCCTTAAGGGCATCTCCAATGGAGAGTATATATACACCTCCACATAAGTGCCACATAGGTGCCATTAGGATTTTATGACTCTCTTATACACTAATAGTTTTCACACCCAAAATGGTATCCAATGCAACAAAGCTTAAGAGTTTGTAAAATTAAAATACTGAGAAAAAATGACTTTCAAAGTCCGTCGCAAGTGGTTTAACTAAAAAAGAAATAAAACGCACGTCACTTTAAGTAACGTCCGTGGTTTACTTAAAACTGAAAACCAATAAATGACGGTCTTTGTCAGTCGCAAACATTACAATTCTAAAAAATAAATAAAACAAACCTGAGTTTAAGTGACGTCCGAATTTCTTTTTAATTGGGACGTTACTTCAAGTGACGCCCGAGATGTTTATTAACTAATAGCCGGATGGGGAATTCCCCACCCCCTCTATTAACTATTAGCTTATCACCTGGGATTTACACCCCCCATTGGAAACATGTTTTTGACATTTAGGGTGTAAATTTTACAATTTAAACAATTTACACCCCCCATTGGAGATGCCCTAACAGGCTAACACTACTTCTAGTTCCAAAAATAAGCAAGCATACCCACGTGAGACTAAGGAACAAAACAACCTCTTAATTATAATTAAAATTACTATCAAGCAAGAAAAAGTGCTACCAATGACATGGAAAGTAATTCATATGTATAATACCCTAGCTACCAAAGATATGGTATTCATTCCAATTAAAAGAAATATTAATAGTGTTCTCCCATCTGGACTTCCCCTTCTCTCCCTTATTTCCTCTCTCTCCCCAAAAAAACATGGTTTGTTCCTCTCCCCCTTTTCTCATCCCCCCACCCCCCTTAGTTTGGTAATGTTTCAATAAATAACCTGCTGCCACCACCCCCATAGCCCAAGCATGGGGGGAACTATTAATATAAACTAGCATTTTGGGCACGCTCTATGAGCGTGAAATTGAGAGCTGTCCAATTAATCAAGCCACAAAAGCAAGCCCAACAAAAGCCCAGTCCATATGGTGAGGTTGATTTTAAAAAAAATTGCAACTGAAGCCCACTCAAAATAAGCCCAACCAAATTGCAACTGAAACCCAGTAGCAAAAAGCCTATCGAATTCCATCAGAAGCCCAGCCGTAATTTTTGACCAATCCAATTAGAGTTGAATATTACATTTACATATTTACCCTTATCAAATATAATAAATTACAAATAAAATCAGATTATAGCCTTGTAAATAGAAAATATGAGTGTGGGCAAATTTGAAAAACAGAAAATCCAGTCGACCCAAAAAACATTGTTACTTGGGGAGTTTTCTTTATAAAGTAAAGATTAATATAAATGGGCCCACTAATATACTTAGACAGGCCCAATAATATAACAAGTCTAATATCACAAAGTAAGCCCAATTAATATAAGAAGCCCAAAAGTAAGCCAAATACATTAAGATAAAGTCCAAAACGATATGACATGACTAGGAGTGACTTCGGATCGGATAAAGGGCATTTGGAAAAAATTCCAATTTTTTTCAGATGACAATTTTTTTTTTCTGAATTCGGAAAGTTCGGAAAAATAGAAAATTTTTGAAAATTTTGGAATCCGCAAAATATGGAAGTAAATTGGAAATTTGAATTATATAATCGGATTCTCTTTTAGAATAACCATTTTTATCTAGTTAATACATTCATTTAGCAATCATTTTGAAATGTATTCATACAGTAAACAACATAGACCTTTTAACATGTTCATTCAACAATTTTTTTTCATGTTAATGTATTAATTCAGTAAATATAAATATGGGATAAATTGAGACATGTACTAGAATGACAATATTGATTTTTTGAAGTTGTGAGAGAAACAATGTTCTAATTCTTTAGGGTTTTTATTTGGTTTGTAAATTATATGTAGTTTTAATTTAGTACCTATATGAAATAGACTACTATATGTTAAAAATTTGGAAATTAATCGGAAATCGGATCGGATCGGATTTTGAAAACACATCCAATTCCGATCCAATTATTTTTCGGAAAAATCGAATATCGGAACACAAATATCATTGCCAAATTCAGAAAAATATCGAATTGGAATTCGGAAAAATTGGGTTTTCGGAAAAAATAAGCACCCCTAGACATGCCCAATAATATAAAAACCCTAATATAAAACAACCATCATATCAGTGTCAAAGCCCATATTAAACTAATCATAAAGCCCTTATAACAAACGTTAAAAACCTGCCAATGATCAAGTAATTGGCCGGTTCCAATTTAACACGTACAACTTAACTTTTAGTGGATTTATTTGTGTCAAAATTACAACTACACAAGCTCAAAATCAATATCTTTGTTTCAACGAAATTAGTCCAAAGTTATTTTACACAACAATATATAAGGTAGTCACACGAAATTTATGAAATTTCCTATAGAACGCTGAATCAACACTTAAAATGACCAGAATACCCTTCAGTGAAATTCTGAGTAATTACAATATGCAACAAACATGTACTTGGAGTATAATTCAAATGTGAAGTTAAGAAATCAAGACACCCATATATCTAAGTACAATCATTTATCTCATTACAAAAAGAAAAGTTAACTAGAGCTCACCTAAAAGAAAACATGCTAGGTTATCTATCTAACTTGCCAAAACAATAACTTTTCCTACAGTCATCCAAATCATACACCACTTGATTATTTGAAAACTATGATAGGTATACTTACTTTTTCATGTAGAACTTGAAGTCCCAATGTCATTCTATGTAGGAGTAAAAATAGCTCAAACTTGGTAAATATCCTATTTGTCAGCAAACTAGAATTCTGACACGCTATCTTCCGGAGACCACAACTCTTTCCACAAGTGTCCAAACACTACAAGTCCTTTTGTGTTGAAAAGAAGACTCTCGGAACTTACTCTTTTATGTTTTACAAAAATTCTAACTCTCACTCTAACTATATGAAAACTGGACTCAAATACAGTGCACAAAAACTAATTTTCAACGCACTATTTTCTGTAAACAAAACTTGCAGACATCATAACTACCTCCACATAACACGGAATGTGATGAGGCAAATTGAGTTGGAAAGAAGACTCAGAAAATACACTTTTTCATGTTTCAAAAAGAGTTTGAATCTGACCCTAACTAGGAAAAAATATAGTTCCAAAACAGACATAGATCCTAATTTTTCAGAAGACAGATTTCTGACGGTATCTTATCAACTGCCAAACTTTTCACACTCATGATAAAATGAAGAAAGACTTCTTGTTCTAGAAAATATACTCAAGGAACAAGATTTTAACAAAATCCAAAATAAGACTCGAGCAACACACAAGATTAGCTCAAAGTCCGGGAAAAATCAAGTATGAGCATAATCAATAGTCATGCAAATCACCAATAGATATAACCGAACCCTTAATGAAAAATAATCCAAACTTTGACATATATATACCCATGAAAATGTATATAGCAAAAAGGGAAACTTGGCGCTAGTATGCTATCTCATGCTTAACAATCTAAGCACATCAAAAGTGAACCTTAGCTATAACTGTAACAATCTAAAGCACTTCAAAAGTGAACTTTAGCTATAACCAAAACTGTAGCGACCCAATTTATGATTGCCGGGAGTCCGGCGGCCGGTGGATCCAGAAAGAGGACATACGGTGGAATGAGAGGCATTCTAAAAGGGCCGCGGACACAGGAGTCGAGCGTGAAGGGGATAAACACTGAGAACCGAGGACTGACAGTGGAAAGTCGCGAACTAAAGGTGGGGCTGGCCTAGAGTCGTACTATCAGGACACGTGCGCTACACGAGCAAAGGGGAAAACCCTAGGGCCGTACTGGAACCTTACATGCGGCAATCAATGGACCGAGAGATGGAGGGCCTAAGAAAGGAGGGAGGGATTATAAATAGAACAGGAGAGGGGAGAGAAAGGGGAGGAAAAAAGAGGTCACAACATTTGGCGCTGTCTGTGGGGAACGAGAGTGAGAAGTAGAGAGATGGTGACAAAAAGAAGAGTGGGCCGACCGAAAAAGGTGACGGTCACCGAGATGGACGTGGAGTCAGTAAGGAGTGAAGGGGG
Organism: Coptis chinensis; assembly: GCF_015680905.1. Classification (NCBI taxonomy): domain Eukaryota; kingdom Viridiplantae; phylum Streptophyta; class Magnoliopsida; order Ranunculales; family Ranunculaceae; genus Coptis; species Coptis chinensis. The sequence continues at coordinate 15,762,130 of NC_141456.1, read as the reverse complement.
AGATCAAGGTAGGGAAGAGACAGTAATGTCAGAGTCGGAGGAAACAAGGTTGTTACATGAGGAGATAGCAAGGTTGAAGGAAGAAAATGAAGGGTTGAGGAGAGAGAAAGAGACAATAGAGGAGTCAGAAAGGGAGGTGTCGAAAGCAGAGAGAGAAGAGGATGGGGGGACGGATGCGGCAGAGCAGACGGTGGTTGGACTCACGAAGGAGCAAGTGAGAGAAATGATCGCCAGCGATCTGAAAGCTAATCTGGAACAGTCCAAGGGCATGGGGGGTGCGGCAAGCCAGGTGGTGGCGGGATTGAACCGCAACCCACTGGCAGACGCAATCTGGAAGTCTGAGGTGTTGAAAAGATTCAACCAGCCAAGATTTGAAAGGTATGATGGGACTGGAGACCCCGCAGACCATATTCACCATTTTCGGCAGCAGATGCCGCTATGGCAGGAGCCACGGTATGACGAGTTGAGGTGCATGATGTTCCCAACAAGCTTAAAAGGGGGAGCATCTGACTGGTATTACAAGTTATCTTCTAAGAGTATTAATAGCTTTCAGGAGTTAGAGCCGGCCTTCATTGATCATTTTATACACCAGAAGAAGTGAGTGGTTGATATCGCAGCCTTGTTCAATGTAAGACAAAGGTCTGCGGAGTCGGTAAGGGATTTCTTGTGCAGATTCAAGGCGAAGACCTTGAAAGTGGAGAATCTACATGAAAGGACTGCGGTGATAGCTTTTGAGAGAGGATTGCGTCCGGGAACGAGGGTACACGAGTCGGTAGCCAAGAATGAAATTGCGACATTACAGGATCTATACCCGAGGGTGGAGAAGTACATCAGGTACGAAGACACCATGCAAAAGGAGGTGAGAAGGCGGGGAAGGCAGTGTTATCATTAGAAAAAGGCGAGGACCGTCGGTGATATAAGTCATCGGACAAAGGAGGCAGTGGATACCGAGGATATTCATCGCGGCCCGAGAGGGGCAAAGAAGAGGCTAGGAGGGAGAGCCGAGACAGAAAGCCCTATCGTGAAGTAGAACAAGTGCCACTGAACAAGTCACTGAGCGAGATACTACTGTTGATTCAGAATTTGCAGGGGTATGAAGGTCCGCGAACCAAACCAGTTGAGGTGCAAGGCAAGCCCTATTGCGCATACCATCAGATACATAACCATGAGACGAACGGCTGTTACGCGTTGAGATGGTTAATTCAGAGGATGATAGGAAAGGGATTGTTGAAGGAGTTTATAACAGAAGAGGAGAAAGTAGAGCAAGCACAGACCCCAGGGAAGGATATTGGGAATGATCAACGTAATCTTCAGTGGAGAGATATTGAGCCACAATGCACACCGAGACAGGATAAGGTGAGCAGCGAGCATACAGCAGGTCCACGAGTCGACAGGACATTCGCGAAGCGACCCCCTAGTCCGCGAATGGTAGGGGAAGCACAATGTTCACCGATGCGGACCTTCAGGCAGTTGATTCCCCGCATGAGGATGTGTTGCTGATCACGGTGGCGATGGGAAATTACATGGTAAAAAGGGTGTTAGTGGACTGCGGCAGCGTGGTGGATTTACTGTTTAGAGGGACAATGGAGGAAATGAAGATAGAAAGGAAGCAGTTGAGGCCCTCGCAGACAAATTTGTATGGGTTCAACGGAAGCATGACGGAACCTTTAGGGGAGCTCCTTCTCCCAGTGACCACGGGACCAGGCCAGTTACAGTGTTCTCGAGGTTCAAAGTGGTGGATGCCGATTCGTAATACAACGCCATCCTGGGAAAGAGGTGGATTCATGAGATGAAAGCGGTCCCTTCTACATACTACCAAGTGATCCGATTCCCTACTCCTACCGGGGTATATGAGGTCCGTGGGGATCAGGTGACAGCCAAAAATAGTCATCAGAGTACAGTGAAGAGATTGATCCGCAGTTCAAAGAAAGAGATTTCGCATCCCAAGAAGAGGCAAGCATAGCAATTATAGTGCACCGCCGAGGAGGAGTCGGCGGGGTCGGCGAAGGGACCGCGAAGACCTTGGACGAGATAAAAGTAGTGAATTTAGGGGAAGGCGATGAGGAGAAGTTCACATCAGTAGGTTCCAGCTTGTCTGAGGAATGGAAGGTTAAATTAGTACAGTGTTTGTCTGCCAATAAAGAGGTATTTGCATGGACGATTGAGGATGTCACCGGACTAGACCCAGAATTCCCATGTCATCAGTTACATATGAGGGAAGACGCTAAGCCAATAAGACAGAAGATGTGAGGCATTATGCCAAAGTACACCGAAAGAATTCGCGAGGAGGTCGCGAGGTTGAAGGGGGCAAGTATAATACGAGAGGTGGCGTTCACCGACTGGTTGTCGAATGTGGTCGCGGTGCCGAAGAAGAATGGCAAGATCCGTATATGTGTCGACTTCACTGACGTGAATTCAGAATGTCCTAAAGACAGCTACCCCATGCCGAGAGTAGACGAGCTGGTGGATAAAACCGCAGGGTTCAAAATATTTTCTTTCATGGAGGCATCGATGGGATACAACCAAGTCGCCATGTATGGGCCAGATCAGGAGAAGACAGTCTTCGTGGTAGAAGGCGGTACCTATTGCTATACGAGAACGCCGTTTGGGTTGAAGAACGCCGGGGCTACATTTTAGCGGCTAGGGGAGAAAATGTTTGAAAACAAGATCCGAAAGCGGATTGAGATTTACATAGACGACATGGTGGAGAAGAGTATGTCAGAGGAGGAACATTTAGAGGGTTTGAAAGAAACGTTCAATAAACTGCGATCATACAATCTAAAGCTTAACCCAAAGAAGTGTACATTCGGCGTTACTACGGGGAAGTTTCTGGGGTACATAGTTACTCACCGAGGAATAGAGGCCAATACTGAGCAGATAAGAGCCTTGGTGGAGATGTCGTCGCCTCAGGACGTCAAAGAGGTTCAGAGACTTACGGGAAGGGTCACAGCCTTGAATAAATTCATCTCAAAGTCGTCAGACAAGTGTAGGCCAGTGTATTGGTTGCTAAGAAGCACTCCGAATTTTGTATGGACCGTGGAATGCGAGGAGGCATTCCAGGAGTTGAAGAATTATCTAGGTAAGGCCCCTCTGTTGTCGCGACCAGAACAAGGAGAAAAACTTTACTTAAATTTAGGGGTCACGGAGTATGCAATTAGCTCAGTGCTAGTCAAAATTATGGGTAAGTTAGAGAAGCCGGTGTACTTCCAAAGTAAAACATTGCTGGATGCCGAGACCCGATATAGCAGAGTCGAAAAGTATGCCTTGGCATTGGTTTTCTCTGCCTTGAAGTTGAAACCATACTTTGAAGCACACTCAGTAGTGGTAGTGACAAATCTGCCTTTAAAGCAAGCGTTGAAAGTGGAAATATTTGGGAGAATGCTGAAATGGGCAATAATGTTGAGTTCTTACGAGATACAGTACCAAATCAGGACAGTAGAGAAGGCACATGTGGTGACAGAATTCTTAGCAGAGTTCCTAACGGAGGACCCCACCTGGGGAGAAGAGATGGTCATGGAGCCGGAGAAAATCATTGAGCAGGACTGGTTACGCCGACGGGTCAGCCACAGACGCTTGCAGTGGGATAGGAGTGGTATTGGTTACGCCGGAGAACAGCAGAATGGAGTTAACGATGAAATTAGGGTTCGCGACATCCAACAATGAGGCAGAGTATGAGGAGGTAATAGCTGGTATGAGAATGGCAGAGGATGTAGGGGTAAAAGAGCTGACGGTGTATTCAGACTCGAATTTGGTAGTGTGCCAGGCAAATAGGGGGTTTGCCGCGCGATGTCCACGGATGGTAAAATATTTGAAAGTATTGCAAAAGAGGGCCACCAAGTTTGCAAAGATCAAGTTCGTACATCTGGGTCGCAGCGAGAACAGACATGCTGATGCCTTAGCATATGTGGCCGCTACAATACCCTGGTCTGAAGAGATCGAGAGTGATAAAAATAAAGCGATTAGAGAAACCTAGTACCGAGGAAGTGGAAGAGGAAGGGGCGGAGATATGTCAGGCCGAGGAGGAAGAGGGGAGTTGGATGAAGCCTATCAAGAAGTTTTTTGTCTGGGGACTTGGTAACAGATAAAAATGAGGAAAGGAGGTTGGAGCAAACTTCTCGGAGGTACGTTCTAATAGAAGGAGAGTTATATTGAAAGAACTTTAACGGGCATTTGTTGAAGTGTCTCGGGCTGAGGTTGGCCATAGAGGTGATGGCGGAGTTACATGAAAGAGATTGTAGAAGCCATTCGGTGAGCAGAACAACGGCACACAGATTGATAACACAGGACTACTTTTAGTCCTACATGAAGAGGGATGCCGTGAAATATGCTAAGCGGTGTGATAAATGTCAGATATTTGCTCATATGATCTTTACACCAGCAGAACCTCTACATAGTGTGTCTAGTCCGTGGCCCTTTGCGATGTGGGCAATGGATATAGTAGGTCCGCTGCCCATGGCCAGCGGCAAAATGAGGTTCATGCTAGCGGCCACAGACTATTTTACCAAATGGATCGAGATTGTATCCCTGCAACAGGTGAAGGAAGCACAAGTGATCAAATTATTATGGGAGAACATCATCTGTAGATTTGGGTTGCCATATATTATCATTGCGGACAATGGAACCTAGTTCACAGGATCCAAGGTGTAGGCATTCTTACAAGCATATAAGGTGAAACAAGGGTTCTCAGCTCCATACAATCCAGAAGGCAACGGGCAAGCAGAATCTTCTAACAAGACCATTATGAACAATCTCAAAAGAAAGCTAGAAGATAAAAAAAATGCGTGGGCAGATGAGCTGAATCATGTTCTCTGGGCCTACAAGACAACGCCTTGAACGTCAACCGGTGAAACTCCCTTCTCTTTAGCTTACGGAGTCGAGGCCGTGATCCCCTCGGAAATGGTGGCAGCCACAACGCGAACAAGAGCGGTGGAAACGGGATTGAATGAGAGGATATTGGCAGCAGATATGACTTTAGAAGAAGAGAGAAAGGACGCGGCACGTATCAGACTAGAGGAATATCACCGATGCCTTCAGAGACGGTATAACAAAAGAGTCAAGCCGCGACAGTTCAGAATAGGGGATTCAGTGCTGCGAGGAGTGACGCCCAGTACCAAGAAAGAGAACGACGGAAAGTTGGGCCTGAATTGGGAGGGGCCCTATACAGTGGTCGACGTAGGAGGGGCTGGCACCTACAAGCTGCGGATAGGGGAGGGAAAAGTACTAGAAAAGTCGTGGAATGTGAGAATGTTAAAAAAATTCTACGTTTGAATGTAATGGAAATCCATAACAACACACTGGAGCTGTTTGTAAATATATAATACAATGACACTTTTGGGAAGTAAATTCCGCCCCTTATGCATAAATTCAACAATCATACTAAACACGGCTTGGGAGAAAGAGATATTCACGGACGAGAGGTCCACATCAAAATTGGGGCAGGAGGAATTAACCCCAACGGGCTTCAAGTCCTATTATAGCCGCGGAGCAGGGAGAGCCATCCGCGGAAGAAAGGCATAAGCTGTACCTGGGGGCAAAGAGAGAGCCCTAGTGGTCGGCGAAGCCACTCCAAGAGAGAGGTCATGGGGGGGATGATCCCTTCGCGAACAAATTGTTCAAATCGTGTCTATGTCAGGTTGAGCTGCCCTAACTGACCTCATAGTCTATTAGAGCCTGCGAAGTGGGATGAGCCATTCGCGGATGAGATGCCTGGGTCACACATGGGGGCAAGAAGAGAGGGCCCCAATGAAGACACAGACGAGTGGAGAGAGAGTAGAGATGGAAAAGGATGAATAGCAGCACTTCGGGCAGAACAATAATTAAAACAAAGAGACCATACATATAATGCGGGGAAATAAAACAGTTCCAAATAAAATAAGTATGCAATGGAAAAATAACAACGACGTACATAGACAGATGAGTTAGTTACAAAACAACTAGCAAAACAACAAGATAGCCAACATGGGGGATAGTCTAAGCTTGGTAGTAGGGCTTCAACAAGGATTGGACGTTCAAGAGAGCTCGTGGCATGGTCTGGAGAAGTGGTCTCACATACAGGGTCTTTTGGCAGCGAATTTGGAGTAGCAACATCAACTAAGTTAGAAACAATCGGATCAGCGGCAACTGGGACCGTGACAACAAGGTCTTTTGACATGGGAGAGTGAGGTTTTTCTGGGAGGAGTCGGCCTTCTTTGATCAAGCGGGAATGTTCGTCAGAGAGCCTTTTAGCCATACGCTTATCAGCTTGAGCTTTGAAGCTTATTCACAGCTGCTCCATGTCTTGAGTGTGTTGCAGAAGGAGGGCGACGGTACTTTCAGTATGCTGGAGGACAAGGGCTTCCCGCTGCTTGCTCAAGCGGTCATTCACTCCATCCATGAAGTCTTGATGTGAAGCTTCTACAGTCCTTAACTCATCCTCGGCTTGAAGTTTGGCCATGTTTGCGGTTGCCAGATCGGCTTAGAGGTGGGCACAGGTGGCCCTCAGTCCATTGGGACCGCAAACCTCCTTCTCTAGTGATTCCACGGTATTCAAGGAGGAGAAGAGGGCGCGGATCATGTAGGACATGTCCAAGCTCACCTAGCAACGAAGGAGCAATCAGAACAATGGATAGAGCAGAGAGTGGTAGGTGGGGAAAGAGGGGCGTACCTTCTCCCAGCCGGCATAGAGGGAGGTGTGATGCTGTTCAAAGGTCCCAATATCTGCATAAGCCAAGTCACGGGGGAGATGGGAACCATAGAACATAGCAGAGGCCACAGCTGGATTCTCCAGAGCAGAGTCCTCGACATTGACAGAACGGCCGCGCACCTTGAAGGTGGGGCAGAAAATATCCGGAGCTGCAGACTCTGGGAGTGATTGAGCAGTTTCCTTACTGGGACGCTGCATCTGGGAAGTGGGGTGAGGCACTGCGAAAGGTCTTGCAGAGGGGGAGGATCTACTACGCTTGAGTGGGGGCTCGCTAGATGATGGATCCGCGGATGTGTGGGGGCCAGCTGAGGCCGAGACAGTTTGAGAGGTGAGAACCTCTGTCACTTCATCGTCAGAGTCACTGTCATATAACCTAATCTTGGTGACATCCATAGGGGAAGGCGGGGAGTTTGCAGGAGGGTAATTTGGAGGAATATATTGGTCTTCCCAATTAGCAAGGGAGACAAGGGAGGAGGAGGTATATCGGCAAGACTGAGAAAGAAGGGCAGCAGCGGATTTTTTGACTATATCTGCTAAAGCATGAGCCTGGGCCTGGGATCTGGAGGTTTTTCGAGTAAAGCCGCGGCTGTGTGATTTACGCTTGGGAGGATGGGACGCGGATGGAGGAGGAGATGAAGACCGAGGTTTCCGTTCTTTGGGGGGCGGAGGGCGATAGAATGGAGTAGAGTATTTACCCAAGGTATGTAGAGCGGGATCTGTCAACAAGGGGGTTCTGTGGGAGGGATCTATGCCGAGAACTTCAGCTTGAGAAGAGCCCAGATTGCGAATCTGTTCAAAGACCGCGGACGTCACGCCAGCATAAAAGCGGGATTTTGAGTAGGTCTTCCAACCTGTGTAAGAGAAAAATAAAGATAATGAGTAAGTCCACAGCACAATCGACATAAGAAAGAGAAGTAGTTAATCGAACTCACTGCGAGGCAGAAAAGTGAGATGATTGAGAGTCACTTCAGAGGGTATATCCGCTGACAGGAAATTACCGGAGACATACAGGGGGTAGTGGTGCCAAGTTTTGTCCAAGGTGGTGATTTTGAGGACAAAGGACTATTTACCGGGACGGACACAGAAGGAGTGGTATCCCACGCTCACGTCCTTGGTGCTTTTGCGTATATAGTAGTGAGAAATTATGTCGCGGAGGACTATCTGGGGCTTATGGTGGTGATTGTAGTGGTTCGCAGCATACATGATACGCCAGAAATTTCCTATACCTTGGCAGGGGGGAATGTTGAAGTGGTTGCATACTTCAACATCTAGTAGAGACAGTGGCAGCTGCAAGCCAGAGACAATTTGACCAACCATGGCCACGAGACATCCCGATCTGGGGGGAACTAAATGGGGAAAATGAGTCACGTCAGGCACGTGCTCAAGGAGGATATCGTCTGGAATGCCATAACCAACCCTAATCGCTTCTAAGTTAGGTCGACGGGCGCGTGGGGGAGGTGGTGGAAGTTTAAAAGGCCGCCCATTGGTGGAGGGGGCCTCGGTGGGATCTGGCGGAGGAGGGGGCACTTCCGCATATGACCGCGAAGAAGGCGGACCCTCTGATTGGGAATCCAACATCGGGGGAGAACTAAGGAAGATGAACAGTTCACGAAAGGAAATGCAAAAGAGAAGGGAAAATACTACCAACCTGATGCACTGATCCAAGGGCAAGAACAAACGTCCGAGCAAACAATGAACGGAGAAATAACGGGGGAGAAGAACTCCAAGAAGGGGGAAGGGCTGAATGTAAGGAGGAGAGGGGGGTAGTGGGCAAAGAGAAAAGGGAGTCAAAAATGGCATCTGGTGAGAATCAAGGAGGAGAGTGAGAAGCAAATGAGGAAGAGAGAGGGAGTAAGTGGAATTTGAAGTGCAAAGGGGGTAAAAGGGTATAAGGAGGGGAGCAAAAACCAAGGAGCCGTCAGTTGAACCAAAGGAGGCACGACACGTGAAGGAACGGGAAATGAGGCGGTTCAAACCATGCATGCGTGGGACACGTGTACGGATAATAATGAAGCGTGAAACAGAAGCCAAGAGAAAAGGCGGGCAAAGATGGGTTCTCGAATCCATGAACATTCAGGAGGTTCGCGGACTCGAGAGGGGGCATTGTAGCGACCCAATTTATGATTGTCGGGAGTCCGGCGGCCGGTGTATCCAGAAAGAGGACATATGGTGGAATGAGAGGCATTCTAGAAGGGCCGCATACACAGGAGTCGAGCATAAAGGGGATAAACACTGAGAACCGAGGACTGACAGTGGAAAGCCGCGAACTAAAGGTGGGGCTGGCCTAGAGTCATACTATCAGGACACGTGCGCTACACGAGCAAAGGGAAAAACCCTAGAGCCGTACGGGAACCCTACACATGGCAATCGATGGACCGGGAGATGGAGGGACAGATGGAGGGCCTAAGAGAGGAGGGAGGGATTATAAATAGAACAGGAGAGGGGAGAGAAAGGGGAGGAAAAAAGAGGTCACAACAGAAACTTTAATGAGAAATTCAAAACTCTACATAGAGTATCTAAATTACTTCCAACAATTAAGATCCGCCATTTACTAGATGCCCTATATATATTCCCATGAAGAAAAGTATCAAAAGGTCTTAACGTCAGTAACACAAATCCACACTTCTCATATACACATGCAAGCTAGACACTTCAAATATCCATTATCATATCCATAAGACACTTCAGTTGCAATTGAAGTCATGGTAGACACTTTAAATAGTCATTCTCATGCATATATGGGTAACTTCATAAACAAATAAGTCATGCATATCACTAGTAGCTGTAATCGAACCCTTAATGTAAAAATCCAAACTCTAACATATGTCTAAAGACTTCACTTTAATCAATAATTATATGTTTCTAATTATCATATAAAATAGCCCTCAACTCATATATATCAAAACTAAAATTTTGTGCCAGTAGCCAGGGCCGGCCCTAGCTTCGGTGAGGCCTTAAGCGAAACTCAGACTTGAGGCCTTTTTCCAAACCAAATTTTAAGCCAGTTACTCCATTTTTTTGTTTGCAATTTTACACTACATAACAAGTTTTCTTTGCCTAATAGAATTAAAATTTATGCTTATTTTGATTAATTTGTTTCTCATAGGTCTGGTTAGACTTATCATTTGTGGAGATATAGTATAGAGATGTAAAATTGAAAATTTAACCATTTGAAATTTGAGGTATTTTCGGAAATTCTTTTTAATATAAGAGAAGGAGAGTTATTATCTTTTATTAGGAGACTTTTATGGGATATGTATTATGTTTTGTAGTATCCAAAAATCTTTTAGTAAGATTTATTGGCTATTTAGTAGGAATTTTATGTTGCATAGTATGATTTTTGTGGAAATTTGAGGCCTTTTTTCACTCGAGGCCTTAGGCAATCGCCTAACTCGCCTTATGGACGAGCCGACACTGCCAGTAGCTATAGCCGCCTATGACCGAACCTTCAAAATCTAAACTCTAATATATTGCAGTACTTCAAAGCAACTAAAAACATGCACACAAGAAAATTCTATATCTAGCAAAAATGAACCTTAGATTATGTACATTGCAATGTTCATGTCTCTGAGCAATTCAATAAGTTTTCATCTCGTAGTTCCAAATAAATAAATCAAATACTTAGCCAATAGAAAGCAATTGATAATCCATTAAAAGTTAAGAAGAATTAAAATATAGACTACTCACTTTGAATTGAATGCTAATAAAATAATACCAAAGCTTTATTTTCTCCAATCTTTTTTCTTATTCATCTTCTTTTTCTTTCAATAAAAAATATTCTTATTTTTAATGTAGGCTAGGATTTTGTTTTTTAATAAAAAATTTCTACAGAGGAAAATCGCAGGGTTTTTTTTTATTCAATGTTTTAAACCTGTTTAACTTAACTTTTGGGCCTATTGTGGGTCTAAAAACACCCAAGGTCCATACCTATATGAATAGATACATTTTGATAGTGTTTTTAAGTCCAAAATAATTATCAAATACTTATAAAAGTTCTAACAACCAACTTAAATAATCTACTTCATAAAATCAACAACAACAAAAATACTAATGTTTCACTAAAGAACAACAAATTTTAAAACAAGCTAGAATTTATAATAATCATTTTCAAATTAAATAATGTTATTTATGTTGATTAAAAATTGGGATTGTTATAAATAAACTTACGTTGGAATTGTAGTATGTGTTGGAAAAGGGTGAAAACATGTACATCAATGGAATGTAACGTGAATAGGAACAAGTTAGAGTTATACTTAGTGAAAAAAAAAAAAGGTAGACAGTGCAGCGATACGCTCGAAAGCAAATAATGAGAACAAAGAAAAACGAAAAGTTAATGAACATTATACAAGGAAGTGATTATGACAATGATAAAATTTAAGAAGTGGAAAGAAGATGGAAAATATAGTGAAGACAGTAGGCCGCAACGATCTTCAATTGATCGAGGAGATACAAAAACTACTATTTCTCGAGAAATTTGATATGGGCGAAAGTCAATGAATTTCAATGAATTGAAAGTAGAAGAAATTGAATGACGAATTGGTACTTATAGTGAACAAACTGATATGTGGTGTTTTCTCCTCTCATTCTTCCTCTTTGGTTTTTGTTCTGTCTTATTTGTTATGTTATAATATATGAGTAAGTACAACCAAATAATCTATGGGCGGGCATGTGTGTAAATTTGGGGAAGTAGAATCTTTGCTAAGGATGAGTCCAATGGCTCCCTATCCCCATAAAAGTCGAGTCAAAACTAGTGGTTTTCAATCTCTATTTGTAATTTACTCTCTCTATATATAGAGAGCAATATTAGGATACATAGTAGGTATTGCGCAAGTTGATTTGGCATGATATGACATATTTTACCATTTGGCACCAGTTCAAGTAGCGTAATATGTGTTTTTTTTTTTGTTATTTGCATTTTGCACCAGATGAAGTGGAGTAGTTAATTTGTTGTGGGTTTCATTCTATATCTGTAAAACCATTGGACCCATTTTACTTTCATGTATCTCTAAAACATTGTTAAATTGAGGAATAGAGATAAAGAGTCCAAAACCATTAGACTTAACACTGACACCAAAAAAATAAGTGGTGGGGCTATGAATTGAATTGTATGAAATAGAAGTTGGATAGGAAAGTAATAATTTTGGGTAAGGTGGGTCGCTACTGTTGAAGACAAAGTGTAAGCTTGGAATCCAATTAAGCATATATATATATAGTAGAGGTTTGGTGTTTTGGAGTGAACGACCTGATGTTCTGTTTGATAGGGAATGGCTGCACTCTTCTTGGGACAAAAGTTGCCTACGTATCAAGTTTCTTGGGGTAAACTTGAATCAAGCCTTACGTAGTTCATCTCTCTCTACTTATAGAAGTTTGAGCTGACTTTCCTTATTTGCTCCAGGCCGTTGTCAAGGGTAGATCCATATTTTGTGCTATCTTGATGATTCGTCATTACTCCTGATGTTACAAAGTAAATGAATCCTTGATTGGTGCGTTGACTGAACTCCCGGATTGCGCTGGATGATTTGCTTCCATATATGACTATAGGGATTCGGGACGACCTGAGTTTGGGTCGTCATGACGTGCTGGTAAAGTGGTACGAGCTGGTGGAGATACGACCTGGTGTGGACACGTGTGCTGTAGTGACATGAGCGCATAACGGATTCTTATATATATATATATATATAAGCTACGTTGACGTCTTATCAGGGTCGGCTCTGAGATTGTGGGGGCCCAAGGCGAATTCTTAAAAAAAGGCCTAAGTAACCTATTGTTTAAGCTACAAAAGTATTTTAAATGCCTAATAAGCATCCAAAATTAATTAGTGTAGTTGGTTGCTATTCTAATTTCTCTACAATTACCCCCAGTTCGACTCTCTTTGTGAACATTTTTGTATCCAGATCATTTGATAATAGTAGACAAACCCCGGACCCAAACACTGAATGGGCTGCATCTTATTTTGACATCCACAACTTACACAATGAACTAAGGGCTAATTTTTAGTAGAGAAGATCTTCCTACCATGGATAGAATCTTCCTACCATATATATATAAAGATAAAAGTGAAAAGGCTTTGTCACTAACGTACTAAAGTCAAAAAACCTAAGAAGCATAGCACAAAGTAAATACTTCATATAATGGAACCCATAGGAAAAGCAGATAGTCGAAAGAGTTGGAAGGTTTGATATACTAGAGGCATTACTTTGGTATATACAGGAAAAGAGGAATTGGGAAGATGACATAACAATGTATCTTGTAAGGATGATTTGGCGAATAACCCAAAATTGGTGCAAGAAAGCGTAGTGCAAAGCAAGTTGTAAGAACAAAATAGCCAACGACAATTGATAACTACTGTCAGATGTAATACCATTTGCAGAAGAAAACCACAAATCATGTTAAAAGTAAGTTGACGCTGATTATTATTATTATTATTATTATTTATGATCATTTTTATTTTTTAAGTGAAATTTTTATCAGGTGAATTAAGTTTGTAGATGAAGCTGACATGCTCAATGCTAGAACACGAAGGGAACTTATTGACATCGACCAAGCAAAATACCACTGACGCTGACAGAAACAACGCAGAAAAAGAATATAGTAACAAAAAAAATTGTCAAATAAATCAGAAAATATAGAATTGCGTCTGAAAAAGAAAGATGGACGAAATAAGCTAGCGAAGTTGGGTGAATGTGGGTTCTACTATCCAAAAAGCAATGGATAGGGAAAACGTGTTGTACACAATGGATGACAAAGTGTGTTCAAACTACGAAAATTCTAAGGGATTATGACAAAGTGGTATCAATGATTTTTTACAATATAAAACAAGTATGTCAGTATTTTTTATTAGTTATCTTAAAATTTTGGTTAAGTCAAAAAGACTGATAAAAAGTTTTTTTATTTTTGCCGCAGGTAGAAACGGCGGTATTACAAGTGAAAGATATCTATGAAAATCCACAGAGAAAAGTTTTGCTTAGAAAGATCTCAATCCCTTAGAAGAAATAAAGAAGCGAAAGAAAATTTTCATTGAGAACGATCGACGCAATGCCTTAGAAAAAATAATGAAGTTGTCTGAAAGTTTTGCTCAAAATATTTTGTTGAGAAAGATCGGCTCAATGCCTTAAAAAAAATAATGAAGTTGTCGAAAAGTTTCACTCGAAATTTTTTGCTCAAAAAGATCGATGCAATACCTTAGAAAAAAATAATTAAACTGTTGGAAAGTTTCGCTCAGAAAGATCGACTCAATGCTTTAGAAAAATAATGAAGTTGAAAAATACTTAACTGTAAATTGGAGAAAGAAAGTAAAGCGATAAACGAAGCGAATGAAGATTTAGAAAAATAAAACGAATTGAAGATTTAATCGAGTGAACTGAAAAGGTGGAGTGGAGATCTTATGATGAATTAAGGAAGACCTATGATATAGTGGAAGAACACCAACACTTAAAAGCACAGGTGATAGATCGAATTGAAGTCATTGACGACAACTAAAGATCAAGAATTGAAACGCGCATAAAAAGAGTTAGAAGAAAATTAACAGGCTGACGAAAGATTTAAACGAGCGACTTGGTCAAGATCACGTGCAAATGGCACAACATGAATCGTCCGCAAGACAACTAACAGAAAACTTAACCGAAATGGGGGAAGAACTAGAATGTGAAAAGATGAATTACAAAGATTTGTATGAGTTATTGTATGAGAAAAAAACTGTTAATGAACCATTTTTCCTAAACCAATGATTTAGTGATTGTGTACATATAATATCTTTTAGAAAAATGGATTTGCACAAATCCATTGAGATATGAATGAGTAATTTGTCTCCCAAGTTACCCCACTTGAGATGAAATGGGTTTCTCTTTAAACAGTACATAAAGTGAGAAAAAACCTTTTCTAAATGGTGCACTGGTTCAAAATAGTGTATTATGCCGAAAAAGTGTGACCTTTCGAAATGTGCACTGGTTTGAAACAGTTCATCATGCCAACAATGTGTGACCTTTCGAAATAGGCAATGGTTTGAAACAATGCTTTATGTCGAAATGGTGTGTCCTTTCGAAACATGTGACTTTTAAAGAGTTGCTTACTTTTTCCCAAGAGTCACTGTGTTGTTTCGAAGAGGCACCACTCACCTATAAATAGTAGATGAATTTGGAGAGAAAAACACACCAAATCACATAGAATTTTGATTTTTCTCTTCTTCTTCTATTTTTAGTCAAATACTATGTTGTGTTTGCTGATTTTATAGAATTAAAGCGCTAGCTCTCTATAAAAGGAAATCCGTTCTATCTTAGGAGACAGTTTCCCATCAACCTTCAAACACTGTGAGGGGGAAAATCTGTCTTAAGGACATAGTGTATCTACACTAGGCTCGAATTTAACTAAGTACAAGACACGTACAAGACAAAAGGTTTGTATAGTTTGGTAATTGGTAAAGAGTAAGTACAATTAAGTTGTATATTCCTAACAATTTGAGACAAATTTCTTTTCCTTCTTCTTCTTTACCGAATAGAATTTGTGTCTGTTTTCTTTTCTGTCTTGGTTTAAAAGAATAACAAAGTGTAGTTGTATTTCAGAATATGGCAAGACCACCAGTTACTCCTGCTGTTACTGTTCCTACTGTTGTTCCCCATTCTGTTCCTCATGGGGAGAAGCCTGAAAAGTTCAATGGAACTGATTTCAAGATCTGGCAACAGAAGATGCTCTTCTATCTGACCGCCCTTAACTTGGCAAGGTTTCTGTGGGATAAGGCTCCTGATGTAACCCCTGATGAAACCTACAAAGAGAATGTTTTGGCCAAGGATGCTTGGTTTCATGTTGATTTATTGTGTAGAAATTATGTCCTTAGCGAGTTGGCTGACTCATTATACAATGTGTATAGTGTGTTCAAGACTGCTAAGGAACTTTGGGATTCATTGGACAAGAAATACAAGAGTGAAGATGCTGGCATGAAGAAATTCATAGTTAGTAGATTTCTTGATTTCAAAATGATGGATAGTAAAACCGTCATAAGCCAAGTCCAAGAACTTCAAGTAATCCTCCATTATGTCATTGTTGAAGGAATGACCCTAGGCGAATCGTTCCCAGTGCCTGCTATGATTAAGAAATTACCACCATCTTGGAAGGATTTTAAGAACTATCTTAAGCATAAACGCAAAGATATGAATCTTGAAGAACTGATTGTCCATCTAAGAATAGAGGAAGATAACCGTTTATCTAAGAAGAAGGGCAAGGATCCCATGGTGGCAAAGGCCCAATGTTGTGGAAGGATCAAGTGCTAAAGGAAAGAGAAAGCGCCAAGACAAAGCTCAAGGCGAAGAGAGTAGTACGCCTACTAAGTTCAAGGGCAAGTGCTACAACTGTGGGAAGGCTGGACATAAGGCAAGTGAATGTCGCAAGCCAAAGAAGTACAAGAAGCAAAAAACTGAAGCAAATGTGACAATGGACACGCTTTCTGACAATGTTAATGACATGAACCTATATGTTGTGGTTTCTGAATGTCTCAGGATTGGAAATGAAAAGGAATGGTGGGTGGATACTGGTGCTACTCGCCACATATGCTCCAACAAGTCGATGTTCACTACTTATCATGTTGTGGAAAAAGAAGAACAATTATTTATGGGAAACGCTTCTACATCCAAGGTTGAAGGCAAAAGAAAGGTGGTGATGAGGTTGACTTCTGGGAAGGAACTAACTCTGAATGAGGTGCTCTATGTGTTTGACATTCGCAAGAACTTGGTTTCTGGGTCGCTGCTGAGCAAGAATGGCTTTAGGATGTCTTGTTTTACTATTGCGCCAAAGAGCGCCAATAAAGTTAAATATTATGTTTACTTGATTGAGTTTTCACATGTATGGCATGGTAGATTAGGACATGTTAATTATAATACTTTACGTAAAGTAATTAATTTAGACTGTATACCAAAAATAAAAATAGACCCACACCATAAATGTGAAACTTGTGTAGAATCCAAGTTGACCAGATCATCCTTTCATTCCATTGAAAGAAGTACTGAACCCCTAGACTTAATACACACAGATTAAAGTATTTCATTACTAGAGGTGGTAAAAAGTATTTCATTACTTTTATTGACGATAGCACTAGATATAGTTATGTTTACTTGTTGAGAAGTAAAGATGAGGCAATTAAAGTATTCAAACATTATAAAAATGAAGTTGAAAATCAACTAAGCAAAAAGATTAAGGCTATAAGGAGTGACAGAGGGGGTGAATATGAATCACCTTTTGAAGATTTCTGTTCTGAACATGGAATCATTTATCAAACTACGGCTCCTTATTAACCTCAATCAAACTGTCTTGCAGAACGCAAAAACCGAACTCTAAAAGAGATGATGAATGCTATGTTGTTAAGTTCTGGTTTACCCCATAATTTGTAGGGGGGAAGCTTTGCTTTCCGCCAATTACATTCTCAACAAGATTCCTAACAAGAATACGCTTAAAACATCATACGAATTGTGGAAAGGTCATCAAACTTCCTACGAATTCTTAAAAGTGTGGGGGTGTCTTGCTAAAGTGGAAGTCCCTAAACCTAAGAAGGTGAAGATAGGACCCAAGACTATTGATTGTGTATTCATTGGATATGCAAACAATAGTAGTGCATATCATTTTCTGGTTTATAAATCAGAGATTCAAGATATACATGTTCATACGATTATTGAGTCAAGGAATGTTTCATTCTTTGAAAATGCATTTCCGCATAACATGTGTATATAGCCAAGTTCAACAAAGAGAACTTTAGATGCTACAACTAGTAACCATCCTACATAAAGTGAAATTGAGGAAGAACCTAGACATAGCAAAAGGTCAAGGACATCAACGTCTTTTGGACATGATTTTCTAACATACTTATTGGAAAATAATCCTCAAATGTTCAAAGAGGCAATGTCATCTCCAGAAGCTACTTATTGGAAAGAAACAATAAATAGCGAGATTGAATCCATAATGCAAAATCATACATAGGAATTGGTGGATTTACCACCAGGTTCCAAGACTTTGGGATATAAGTGGATATTCACAAAGAAATTTAAGACTGATGGATCAATCGATAAGTATAAAGCTAGACTTGTGGTCAAAAGCTTTAGACAAAAGGAAGGATTGGATTATTTTGACACTTACTCTCCAGTTAAAAGAATAACTTTCATAAGGATGCTAATAGCAATAGCATCAATACATGGATTTGAGATACATCAAATGGATGTAAAGACGGCATTCTTGAATGGTGAGTTAGATGAAGAAATATACATGGAACAATCCGAAGGGTTTATTGCTCCTGGACAAGAAAGGAAAGTTTGCAAGCTTGTTAAATCCTTATATGGATTAAAACAAGCACCTAAGCAATGGCATGAGAAATTTGACAATGCAATGTTGTCAAACGGTTTCAAAATAAATGAGTGTGACAAGTGTGTCTATGTCAAAATCACTCAAAAGGGATGTGTCATTGTTTATCTCTATGTAGACGATATACTAATTTTGGATAGTAATATAGATGTCATAAAATCTATCAAACAAATATTATCTAGTAAGTTTGACATGAAAGATTTAGGTGTCGTTGATACTATCCTAAGAATTAAGATCTCTAAGACAAAGGATGGACTTGTTCTATCACAATCCCATTACATTGAGACGATTCTTGAAAAGTTTAAGAAATATAACATCACACCAAAAAGGTCATCAGTTGACGTAAATCTTCATTTAGCCAAAAATACTGGAGATAGCATATCTCAACTAGAATACTCTCGTATACTTGGCAGTTTAATGTATGTCATGAACTGTACAAGGCCTGACATAGCATACTCTGTGAGCAAGCTAAGTCGATATACGAGTAATCCTGGTAGAGATCATTGGACTACCATACTGAGAGTTTTGGGATACTTAAAGTATACTCAGAATTTTGGTCTGCACTATACGAGATATCTAGCCATTCCATAAGGGTACTGCAATGATAATTGGATATCTGACACTAAAGACTCAAAGTCCACAAGTGGATATGTCTTTACACTTGGAGGTGCAGTTGTTTCTTGGAAATCCTCAAAACAAATGTGCATAGCGAGGTCTACTATGGAATCAGACTTCATAGCATTGGACAAGGCTGGAGAAGAAACAGAGTGACTTCGAAATTTCTTAGAGGATATTCAAAACTAGGCTAAACCTGTGCCAGTAGTGTGTATACACTGTGACAGCCAATCTGCTATTAGTAGAGCACAAAGTAGCATGTATAACGGGAAGTCTCGACACATACGTCGTAGACATAACACAATTAGACAATTGCTCTCAAATGGAGTTATCTCAATCGACTATGTAAGATTAAAAGATAACATTGTAGATCCGCTTACAAAAGGTTTAACAAGAGAGCAAGTGGAAAGATTGCCAATGGGAATGGGTTTAAAGCCTTTGAGATAATCAACCAAGAGTCCTCATAATGGAAAGACCAATTAACCTAGTTGACTGGAGATCCCAAGATCTAGGTTCAAAGGGCCAACTGAATTATGTATGTGACTCAGTTAGCACTGGAGAGTAATAATATACTCTAACCCATTCCTATATAAGACAGTGCATACCTGCCGTGAGACCCAGGATAAGTTAAACTTTTAATGATTTACTATATTTTGGAAAGCTATGTTATCCAAGTAGAGTATTGTATGATACTCTTTATAGAAATCACTTATGTGAGTGTGAAGTGGGGCCGCTTCTATAAAAATTTTAAGGCAATGTCTCAAAAGCACTCTCTAAAACCAAGAAGTGTTCAAGGCCAAAATAAACACAAACGTGAGAACCAACAGTATTTGAGAAAGTACTGCGTGAAGATGATTAATTGTCTGGGTTTATACAAACGGCTGATAGTTCAAGGACATTAATTGAAGTCTACTGATCGTTTAATTAAATCCGATCGTATTTCACTAAGGCAAGTTCAAGGCCTCCCATGCTACTTGACCTAATGCGGTATCTTTTCATTTGTAAAAGAACAGAAATCCGATGTTTATGATAGAAGAAGCCAAATTTTCATTCATGTGAGGGATTGTTAGAAAAATGGATTTGCACAAATCCATTGAGATATGAATGAGTAATTTGTCTCCCAAGTTACCCTACTTGAGATGAAATGGGTTTCTCTTGAAACAGTATGCAAAATGAGAAAAAACCTTTTTCTAAAGAGTGCACTGGTTCGAAACAATGCATTATGCCGAAAAGGTGCGACCTTCTGAAATGTGCACTGGTTCGAACCAGTGCATCATGCCAAAAATGTGTGACCTTTCAAAATAGGCACTGGTTCGAAATAATGTTTTATGCCAAAATGGTGTGTCCTTTCGAAACATGTGACTTTTCAAAGAGTTGCTTACTTTTTCCCAAGAGTCATTGTGTTGTTTCGAAGAGGCACCACTCATCTATTAATAGTAGATGAATTTGGAGAGAAAGACATACCAGATCACACAGAATTCTAATCTTTCTCTTCTCCCATTGCTCTTAGTTAAATATTATGTTGTGTTCGTTGATTCTATAGAATTGAAGTACTAGCTTTATATAGAAAGAAATATGTTCTATATTGGGAGACAGTTTTTCATCAACCTTCAAGCACCGTGAGGGAGAAAATCTGTCTTAAGGACATAATGTATCTACACTAGGCTCGGATTTAACGAAGAAGTATAAGACAAAAGGTTTGTATAATTTGGTAATTGGTAAAGAGAAAGTACAATTACGTTGTATATTCCTAACAATATCATATATCGAAAAATTCTTTTGATAAAAAATAAAAATAGAGTATGTGTTTGCAATCGAATTTTTCCATTGCGTCAGAAAAACAGACAATGTTATTGATTTATGTAGTTGAAATTGAATAGAAACAGATACCCCCATGTAGAGAAAGAAAATGCCCCCAATGCTAATGAACTTGGCAAAATTCACATAAAAGACTGTTGCAAAATTGAATAGCTAGCGTAAAATAATATTGAACGAGAAACGTTGTCTCGCACAATTGAATCGTAATTGATAATGACCAAGGATCATTTCCTTAGAAATTATGTACTGATAATGTAATGAAAATGGACTAGGGAAGTCTTAGTGACCATTCTCCAAACCGATAAAAAAATGTTTCTTAATGAGTCGGATATGTACGAAGCGAGCGTAAAAACGTTCAAACTTAAACTGATTAAACTAAACGTGGTAACTTAGTTAGATTTTGTCATAGTAATAATAATAATATACTAAGCGAGCATAAAAATATTCAAACTTAGACTGACTAAGCTAAACGTGGTAACTTAGTCAGATTTTGTCGTAGCGATAGTAATGTACTAAGCAAGCGTAAAAACGTTCACACTTAGTAAGTGGATGCCCCACAATATTGATAGATTCAAAGTTTCATACAATTCGTTGAATTAAGTCCAAATAATAAATAGTCATTCTATCATCGCGTGCCGCATATTGCCATTCAAACTGGCTAGCGACTAACTTAGAATATCTAATTATAACTTAGTCGCCCCCAGTTGAAGAGTTATGTGCATACTACAAATGATAGTTTCATACTCATCCATGTTATTGGAAGCGTCGAAATCTAAACGTATTGACTTATCAATTTTTTTTATTTTTATTTTCATTCTGCTTCAAGATTACACAACCAAAATTAGAGCCATAATTATTATGTGAACCATCGGTTTAAATAATCTAGCAATTAGCTTATACATAATCTAACATTTAGTTTATACATCCGATAAGTATTTCAAATCATCACCGCCAAGAGGTAATGGCATCTTGGTGTCGACATTTTCTTCATCAAGTAATGCGTCTAACATAGGAATATCAACAATATAAAATTTGTCCATTAGCGAAGCCAAAACTTGTCCCTTAATTTTTCAATTGTACGAGTTTTAAAGACAATGCTATAAGCACTAAGGTAATTTTTCAATTTTGCTTGGAGACTCGATTCTTAAGCATTGCGAAAAATCGTGCGGAACAGATATTCATTGTCCTTCAAAATAAGGTTTAAGACGTCTAGTAGCATGAACCAAGGCCAATGCAATTTTTTCAATGCAAAAATATCTCGATTCAGCTGTTATAATAGTCTTATTAATAAAAAATATATATATATGGGACGACCATCATCACTATCAAATGACAATGGACAAATATGAATTGGATATGTTTTATGAGTTTTCATAAAGACGCCACTTATTTTATCAAGGGTTGCCCACACTTAAAACAAAACCAAACGGATCCTATGACCAAATGGGCACCATTTGAAAATTGAATCGACACCACTTAAGATTTTTTTTTATATATATAAAAGAAAAATATTTGATTTTGATTAGTTTGGTTTTATTTTATGTTCTATTGAATCAATGTGCCTTTTATTTTCAATGTTAACAAAATTCAAAATTTTAATCATCTTCCATAAAATTGAACGAATGGGCATATATTCAAATGTGTGGTTGAATAATTTCATTAAAAGTTTTTCTTTGATTTCAATTGTAATAATTTAGAGAAAAGATTATGGATTTGATTCGTAAATTATTATGAGACTGCTTATTTGTTTTTGTGTTAGGGTTCCTTCAAACTTTGATAAATTTTATAATTCAATCATTTTTTTCAATCAAATAAATTAATTAATGAGTATCTTCAATTAGTGATAAATTTTATAAATCATTATTGTTTGATTTTGAATATTAGAAAATTTCGTAAAAGAAAATTTGTGTTTTAATTATTAATAAACTATTTTAAAATATTATTCTTTTCCTTCCTAATTCTAAGACCCGTTTGTTTTGTGGTTAGTGTGTGATGCCCTTGGTAAAATCAGTGGTGTCTATATGAAAACCCTATTTTATTGAGATTCATGAAATGATATAAACTTGTAACTTGTCATTCTTTTTAGACACTACAACTACATTAGACAACCACTTTGGATATGTCACAGGCCTTAGAAAATTAATGGACAAAAGTCTGTCAATTTATTTTTTTCACCTTTATCTTTATATATGGAGCTATCCTTCGGGGTTTTCTGTCTAACTGACTAATTTTAATCGGGATTATTGTTGAGTTTGTGATGAACTACGGAAGGATCTAGCTATACCAAACATATGTTCTACTTGTCAAGAAAAAACATGATTATTATTCTTCAATAACAAAATAAGCTATTATCTTTCCGTTTATGGAAGTTTGGCCGAAATAAAAGTTGTCACTTCTGGGAGTTGGCCAATTTCAACTTCGTGAAGTCTGCATTCAGTTCATGGTCTTGAACTCATGGATAACCATTGCGAATAGTGAGAATTTAATCCTCACCACTTAAATGATCCCCACATTACTATATCATTGGTGTGTGTTACATATACATTATGGTGTGACAGATATAACACTATATTCAAGAATTTGTATATGACCGTTGTAAACAGGGGTTATCTTATCCTCACCACTTAAACGATCCCACACGTTATTATGTCAATAACGTGTATTACGTTGTAATGTGATAGATTTCACAACAACTTCAAGAGGAATGGTTCATTTTAGAAGACGCTTAGTAATAACTGTTTTGTTTCTGTATACGCTCAAACTTTCGAAGAATATTTTTCAAATGGTATATTATTCAATATCTAATTCGGATATTCAAAATTGGATTTGAATACTATTTTTGATATCCATCGGATTTGAATTCGAACAGTATAAATTTTTGAATTCGGATTAGGATACAGGCATATTCGAACCGAAACCTATATGTTTGCACCGCTAGTTTATATGTTCATCGAAAAGAAACGTGTTTGATTGGTTCACATCAATCAAGATCGATTCTTGAAACATATTAAGCAAACGTTGGTCATGAAGCAAGTGATACTTAAACTACCCTTATACCAAAGGCTAGGTTTTGACGTGTTTCCATAGTCAAGCATACCCAAATAATAATAAAAAATATCACTTAGGGGCATCATTGCAATCAATAAGCTTCCCAACCCAAACCCGCTAATTTCGTGTCGGGTTCAAAACTACTACTCCTATTTAAGTGTTTTGATTTAACTTTTCATTTAGGGGTATGATGTGTAAGAAAAAAAAAACCAGATGAATTTAAGAGATCAAGTTAATTATATAAGAAGCTACTAATAGAGATATCAAACTAATTAATTTTTCTTGAGAATTGCGACCGCTTTGCCAGTTAAATCAACTTTTAATTTGCAAAAATTTTATGGATAATTATAACTTTTGAATACCCTCAAAAAATATATTGGGTCCATTACTGCATATAACCTAGGGTCCTAATGAGATTTGAGCTTGAGGCATGCTTGAATGGGTGATGTAAATCAGCTACGAGTTGTTTTCCGTAGTTTCATACCTTTCAAATAATGTGATTATAAATTTCGTGTTCCTCTATTTGCAATCTACCCATGAATTTCAATTCTGTGTTATGTATTTACAAACTCTAATTTTTGGTGAATTTAATTTCGGAAACCAGACTCAGCTATAGGATCTTTTGGTACCGTATATCCGTTCCAAATTCGATTTGGTAGGTTTTATAAACTTAGAGCATCAACTCACCAATCAACAATGAGATGCAAAATGTTAAATTTCCAATGTGGAATTATATATCTTCAAGGCTTTGATCGTACACGCGACGATAGCTTATGGACCATATTTGAGTATGTATTTCTTCGCAAACAGGGTTCGCACAATTTATGGCCTTAGCTAATAACAGAGAAGACAAGATAAATTGACAAGTGTAGTTAGCACTAACTTCTGGTATGATTAATAACTAACTGATCCTTGTCAGCAGTTAGTTACAGCTGTCTCTAAACTAGTATATATACAACATTGTATTCAAAGAAACAACATTATCAAATCATTGTAATAAAGTTTGCTTTCGTTTTAATTTGTTATCATGGTATCGGAGCTAAATGCTCGAAAGAGATTTCAGATTGATCCTCAAAACCCAAATTACCAAAATTTTCAATTCAATCATTCCACTACTCAATCCTTCATCAATCAATTCAATTTTTGATGTAAGCAAGTAATCAAGAAGTTCTTCAGTTTTCTTAGATTCAAGTTGGTGTAAATCATCAAACCCAAACAAATTATCAAGAACTGTTCTTCAAGTTCTTCATTAATGGCGAGAAATAATCAGATTCAAACACCTTCTACTCAACCTTCTACTCAACAAAACAACAATCACAATCAACTTTCTCCTACAAATCAGTTTAATAACAATCAGAATCAAGCCAATATTCCAACTAGCAATCAATTCAACAATCTTCATAATCCATTAATGGCGCCTGCTGATTCATCAACTTCTCAAATGTCGTCATCTTTTCAGAATCCGGTTGTGAGTTCGTTTCAAAACCTTTCTTTTCAGAATATATGCAATCTTATTTCCATTAAATTAGATAGAGAGAATTATATCTTGTGGAAATCTGTGTTTAAGCCAATACTTAGAAACTTCAATCTTTTGAATCTTGTGACTGGTAGAGAAAGATGTCCTGA
The DNA here is from genome assembly GCF_015680905.1 of Coptis chinensis. Classification (NCBI taxonomy): domain Eukaryota; kingdom Viridiplantae; phylum Streptophyta; class Magnoliopsida; order Ranunculales; family Ranunculaceae; genus Coptis; species Coptis chinensis. Next base: position 15,737,004 of record NC_141456.1, on the reverse strand, counting down.
TCAATTTCTTATTGATCAAAGAGGAAATTTAACAAATCAAGTCAATCCTGATTATATTGATTGGATTAGAAGAGACCAAACATTACTTATTTGGATGAATGCGACATTGTCAATAGAGGTGTTACCTTATGTTGTTTGGATCTCATCTGCTTATGAGTTATGGACAACATTAGAGAAACGTTTTGCAACCATATCAACTGCTCATGTTATGCAACTCAAGACAAAGTTACAAAGTCAGAAGAAAGGAAATTTGAGTATTGCTTCATATATGCAAAACATTAAGCAAATTGCAGATTCATTAGCTGCTGCTGGCTCACCAGTTGACGATACAGATTTGGTATTTCATATGCTCAAGGGTCTTACAAATGAATACAAATCGTTTGTTACTTCTATTCGTGTAAGGCAACAACAAGTTAACTTAGATGAGCTACATGGTTTGCTGTTGAGTGAAGAACTTTCAGTAGAAGAAGCACACAATACTCAAGCTTCTGATGTTAACTCTCATGCATTTGCTACAACAAGAGATTACATGCCACAGAATAGTTCTTATCAAGGCAATTATCAGTTTAATAGAAACAACTATGGGTCTTTCAGAGGGAATAGAGGGAACTACAGAGGAAATCCAAATGTCAGCTCTTCTCAATATAACAGAGGGAACTTTAACAATGCAAACTCTTACAGGGGATCAAATAGAAACTTAAATTTCAGAGGAAATCCTACTCAAGGAATCTATCACAATCAAGGGAATAGGCTAGTTTGTCAAGTATGTGGCAAAACTGGGCATCTGGCCATAGATTGTCATCATCGCATGAGTCATGCCTATGCAGGAAAGATCCCACCAGCTAAATTAGCTATGTTAGCTAATATTCATGATTCTGCAACACTTTCATATACTTCTGATGATGCTAACTGTGGTTATGATCAAAATACTTCAAACTATGATCCAAATATGAGTGGATATGATCAGAATACTGGTGGCTTTGATCAAAATACTGCTGTCTTTGATCAGAATAATGGATATGACCAGAATATCAGTGGCTATGATCAGAATTTTGGTTATGATCAAACTACTACTGGAAATGGTGATATGAATCACTATGGTTTCAATCATGATCTTAACAACTATGCCGGTTCATCTTATGGCTCTTTCAACAATCAGCATCAAGGATATTCAAATGCAAATTTTGCTTCCTCAAGCAACTATAACTCAGGATTTCCTACTGCTAACTTTGCATCATCCTCAACTTTTCCTGCAATATCAAGTTATCAGAACACAAACTTTCCTTCTAAAGCATTCTCAAGTCAGCAGAACTTTGGATGTCCAACTGCCAACTTTACTTCTCAGCATCACTTCAATGCTTCAAGTCCAAAGGTAATGCGGAACACGGGGAGCTTCACATCATATTACTCCTGATATCTCTAATATTGGATCTCATGCATCTTACAAAGGAAAGGACAAAGTTCTAGTGGGAAATGGCCAAGGTTTGAACATACTTAACACTGGTTCATCAATATGTTATCCTACTAATTCATATTCAAGCTTTACTATGAAAAACATCTTGCATGTACCACAAATGACTCACAAATGACTCATGATTTCACTGTAAAGGACAATGCAACCCAGAGAATTCTTTTCCAAGGGAAATGTGAGAAGGGTCTTTATCCTTTTTCATTTAACTGCAACTCATCTACTTTATCATCCACACCTTCAGTCTTCTTTAGCAACAAAGCATCCTTCTCCATATGGCATCAAAGACTAGGACATCCCTCTTCATCTGTCCTACATCAAGTTCTAAGTAGAAATAAGTTGATTGTACAACATAGCATCAAATCTACTTCTTTTTGTAATGATTGTCAATTAGGGAAGAGTCATAAACTACCTTTCTCTTTTCATTCTCCAAAAGTTGTACTCCTCTACATATGTTGCATATTGACTTGTGGGGTCCTTCACCAGTTTCTTCTGTAAGTGGATTTAGATATTTTGTAACCATTGTGGATGATTTTATAAGATATTGTTGGATTTTTCCTCTTGTTCTTAAATCTGATTTTTACAGCACTTTTGTAAATTTCAAATCATATATTGAGCATCAACTTGATAAAAAAATAAAATGTGTGCAATCAGATTGTGGTGGTGAGTTTTCTAGCACACAATTTAAATCTTTTCTCAACAAAACTGGTATTGAACATCAATTTTCTTGTGCTCACACCCCTGAACAAAATGGTGTAGTTGAGAGAAAACATCGACATCTTCTTGAAATGACAAGAACATACGTCTCAATCCAATCTTCCCACATCTTTGTGGCTTGAAGTTATTCAAACTCTTTGCTTTCTTGATCAACGGACTACCATCACCATCACTTCAAAACATTTATCCTTGGGAAAAGATATTCCAACAGCTTCCAAATTATTCTATCTTAAAGAGCTATGGCTGCAGCTGTTTTCCCTGGTTAAAGCCTTATTCAAACCACAAACTTGATATGAGAAGTAAGCATTGTGTATTCATTGGTTATAGTTTACAACATAAGGGATACAGATGTCTTGATCCACATACAGGTAGAGTATTTGTTTCCAGCACATGTCATTTTTAATGAAACTGACTTTCCTTATAAAATAGTTTTTACTAATCATGCATACTATAAACTCTAACTCTTCTCTTACTTCATGTCATCCTTTTATCAAAATTCCTCATCAGTGTAATTCTCAGTCCTTTAACTCTTGTCCTGATAACTCTTTTACTCATTCTATTTCCTCCTCTGATCCTTGTTTGTCCAATCCTACTTCGTTTTCTCCTACTTCAAATTCAACTTCCAATTATCCATCAGTGACTAATGATCATACAATGCAGACAAGAGGCAAAAGTGGTATACATAAACCTAATATATACACAGCAACCAAACATCCTTTGCCAACTGCTCTGTCTACCACTTTACAAAATATGCCTAAAGCTCTTACTACCTTTTCCCAAGCTGTAAAAGATCCACAGTGGAGAGAGGCAATGGCAGCAGAATATAATGCACTTCTTCATAATAAAACTTAGATGTTAGTTCCTCCTGCTGATGGTCAAAACGTTGTTGGCTATAAATGGGTGTTCAGAATCAAGCAAAAGGCAGACAGAACTATTGATAAACTCAAGGCTCGACCAGTGGCAAAAGGTTTTCATCAAAAATCTGGTATAGACTTCACTGAAACCTTCAGTCCTGTTGCTAAGCCTTCTACCATAAGAATGATTCTATCTGTTGCAGTTCAAAGAGATTGGTCTATAAAGCAATTGGATGTCTCCAATGCTTTTCTACATGGTCATCTTAAGGAAGAAGTTTATATGGCTCAACCTCAAGGATTTGTTGATTTGGATAGACCACACTATGTGTGTAAATTACAAAAATTTCTCTATGGGTTGCAACAAGCTCCTTGTGCCTAGTATGAGGAGTTAGTCACTGCTCTCAAGTTCCTTGGTTTTACCTTGTCAAAAGCTGATCCATCATAATTCATCAGAAGTGACTCTCAAGCAACCACATATATTCTTGTTTATGTTGATAATATATTGATTACTGGTAGCTCTTTTACCTTTTGCAACTCTATTATTCAACAGTTAAGCGTCAGATTTGCAATGAAAGATCTCGGTCCTCTACATTATTTTCTGGGAATGGAGATAAAGAGAGATTCTCATAGTTTGTTTCTATCTCAAACAAAGTACACTTATGATCTTCTGGATAAAACAAAGATGCTCGATGCCAAGCCATGTTCTACTCCTTGCTCTACATCAGTAAAACTCACTCCTCAGGATGGTGAAATACTAAATGATCCTACTGAATATAGGTCCACTGTTGGAGCTCTGTAGTATCTTACTTGGTCACGACCTGACATCTCATTCTCAGTCAATCAACTTGGTCAGTTCTTGCATGCTCCTACCTCATCTCATATGGCTGCAGTCAAAAGAGTACTTCGATATCTTAAAGGGACTATTACCAAAGGTATTATGTTCACCAAAAGCTCTTCAGATCAAATAACAACTTACTCAGATGCAGATTGGGATGGATGCCCAACTAATAGAAGATCAACAACAGGATTATGTATATATTATGGTATTAATCTCATTTCTTGGTGTGCCAAGAAGCAACCAACAGTTGCTAGATCCAAAGATCGAGTCGAATATCGAAGCTTAGCCTATATTGCGTGAGTAACTCTCTTGGATAAGCATTCTTCTAAAGGATCTTCAAGTTCCTATGATTCATCCTCCTCTTCTCTGGTGTGATAATATAAGTGCAATTTCTTTATCCAGTAATCCCATTTTTCATGCCAGAACCAAACATTTAGAAGTTGACTATCATTATGTCAGGGAGCTAGTTACAAGTGGATTACTTCTTATCAAGTATGTTTGTTGGCCAATGACCAGTTCTTTGATGTATTCACAAAAGGTCTATCAACTCAGAGGTTTCAATTGTTAATTTACAAGCTATCAGTGCGAGATTCACCCTTCAGCTTGAGGGAGGGTAATAACAGAGAAGACAAGATAAACTGACAAGTGTAGTTAGCACTAACTTCTAGTTAGATTCATTAGTTAAAATTCTGGTATGATTAATAACTAACTGATCCTTGTCAGCAGTTAATTACAGCTGTCTCTAAACTAGTATATATACAACATTGTATTCAGAGAAACAACATTATCAAATCATTGTAATAAAGTTTGCTTTCGTTTTAATTTGTTATCATTATCGACGATCAATCAATCAATCATTATTCAAGTAAGTGTATAAAACTCACTTAGCAGCACATAGTGCTACAGGCTCCAATGTCAGGTGACCAACATGGTAACAGCTCCTCTTTGGTGGACTTGCCATCTAGCATGCAAACCGATAATGTGGAGGATTTATGAAGTTTTAACCCTTGATCAATGTAGTTGACGAGTGTTACAGAATGAAACATTATTAACTAAAAATGAAAATTCATATTAAGGAGATTTAGGTATTGGTCCTAGTTGATAACAAGGAATTAGACATTGAGGACAAAATAATGTGTAATTAGGAATTGGTCCTAGTTCTATTTGTGGACAAGTTTGGCCGTGAGCAATCTCCTTATATTTCTCAAATACCTATGATACCCTTTCAGTTTGTGCTACACTTGAGCATTTATAATTAGTCTTTGGTCCCACATGTGTCATACTTGTAGTGTTTTAATCTCTTGCCGCCTATCATGCACATATCTCGAGGAATCTAACACAAACAAAAGAAATTGATGAATCTAATTACGGTTTTATTTCGTTCACCCCCTTCTTCACTTTACTCGTCTGAACATTACCTCCACCTCATACACAATCTCCATTTTCTTAAATATTTACCAAATGAAGTGATTGCTACCTCTTAGAAGCCAAAAGAAGATGAATATTAACGATTTTTGTTGCTGAAGATCGAGGAATACAAATAATTGTTGCTTAAATTTGAAGATCGAGGAATATGTCGAAAAAAAACCTCACAAAATTTGACAAATTTGTAAATTAAAAAAAATGTTATAACCCCACCCCGATAGTTGCAATTAGGATTATCCCCCATTATAACTTGAATTAGAGATTCCTCCCCAAATTGACAGTCAAACACAATCAACTAACTTTTTCCATCATTTGAACTGTTGATACTGAAGTATATGTGGGTGAACTGTTGAAAACGTCGAATTTAACTTCATTTGTTCCTCGAGGAAAATCTGTTTTTGGCTCAAGTGGATATATTGCATTTTTCTCATCTCTTTATTTGACATTGCAGTCTGAAGAGAGTTTAAGTGTATGACTTTGTTCAGGAAATTATTTTAGGTGTTTAACCTGTCTTATTTGATTCACTTTAGTTTTAATGGAAATCTGATCTCAAAGAAAATTATACTAATATGATGTACTTCGTTGTGCGATTCTATAATTGCAGCAAAGGACGAAATGTACATGTTCCTTGCAGAGAATTTAAGCTTCCACACATTCTACAGAGTTCCTTAGAAGGTAATGCAAGAACTGCCATAATTTGTACAATCAGTCCTGCAAGAAGTGACCCAGAGTAGTCGAGAAACACCCTTTTGTTTGCAAGTTGTGCTCAATGTAGTCATGTCTGACAAGGCTTTGTTGCCAAAAATAGCAGCTTTCATTGGAGATATCCTTCGGACCTTGGCTTCCGCAAACACATGTAATTTGATCTATTAGCAAAAATGTTTGAGCTTGGCCTGAGCCCACGGTAGCTTTTCCCATAACATGTCTTCCCATCAATTCAAATACCACAATAGCTCCTAATATTAGGGAGACTATTCTGATGATTTCTAATAGGGTAAGAACTGTTTCACTGATTTGTTCAAGGCCCTATTGCCGCAAACAACAGGTTTCATTGGAGATACCCTTCTAGCCAATTGATTGATTTAAGTATCGTGGTATGTTTGTGACTGATTTTTAATTATCAATGTTAGATCATTATTTGGTTTTTATATTTTTTAGGTACCAATTCAATCAAACTATAGATGTGTGTGATCAATATCTACCTAAGCTATCTTAGCTTCGGTTATGCTCTGGTTGAAAGGTTTTAACCATAAAAATTTGGGATTGTTCAAGCTGAATAATCCAACACACAAACACTTAGGCCACTACCTATAACTTGATCCAATAGTCCACACTTGGTGAATTTAGTCAGCTCATTTCATTGTGACATGCGGCACTTTGTTAGCTTAATGTTGGGTGCTTTAGTACTAGATTATTGAATATATAATTAGTGATGTATAGTGGCGTTGGTCCTTTTTACTTCAAGTAGGCGCCGAGGTTATACTTCAAGTCCTTTATACCATTTGTGCATCATACTAGACCTCCTCCCTTTAACCGTTATCATCTGCTCTACTCCAAAGACTCTTTGTATTCATATATGTTTGTTCATTTCCTTTTCAACCATAGAAACGACTACTAAAACCATTCTATTAGATGGTATGTACCTCATAATTAAGATTAGTATACTTTATTGTACTTTAAACAATTTATTTATCTTTTTAAGTAAAGTAGGAATGCAATAACATGTTTTTTGCTATTTTAATTCAAAAAAATTAGTAGGATTGATAAACACTTAGAAAATTTCTATGGTACATTACACACATACATCCATCACAATTTGGGACAAAATTTTAAAAAATAAAGATTTGGCTTTAGTTACTAGAAGCATTTGTACCGAATTGCTTGACCATATGGCTAGAGTGGCATAGCCACGGGTTAAATTCTAGTCTATAATACAATATTAACTTAAAAAGAACTACGAAACATAAACCAAAAGAGAAGTTCTGAAACTAACTAAGACTCAAAAGTAGAAAGTAATAAAATACAGTAATACCTTTGAAAATTTTAATTGTTGTTGTTAATCGAGGATTGTATATCAAATGGTGTAGTCTAGTTGTCCAAGTTACTTTACTGTGATATTATGCTCAATAGCACAAGGATGTGTTTCCTCTTCAAGAATAAATTAGTATAGAAGAGGTTTGGTCAATAGATCATTCACACACCCAACTATATTCTCTTTCATATTGCCCAGAGCAAAGTTATAAGGGCTTAAGAGGTAGTCCTAATATCCTCGGGATTTGTGCTAAAAAAACTTGAGTCTTTACAAAACAACTCAGTTTTTAAGCAAAGTTATAAGGGCTTAAGTGGTGGTCCTAATTTCCTCCGGATTTGTGCTAAAAAACCTTTAAGAGTCCTATTTAGTACTACTAAAAACAGGTTAAACCAAAGTAGTCATTCCGGATTGAAACTCTTTCTACCCAAAAAAGAAAGTTAAATTAAACCCAACAAAAAAGGCTTTTACGAGTAAACATTTTATTTCCTTCTCTATCCTAAATATTCGACTACTTACAAAGAAATTTGATTCGATTGGTTTCTTACGAAAAGAAAAAAACCTTCTCGATCTTCAGGTGCGCTTTTTAGTTTGTTTGGATTTATTTTATCTTTTTTGATAGGCTATAGTTTCCTCATTCAAGAACCTCAAGTTTGATGTCTAAAAGTTATCATCCGGGTTTAACTTTGAAACTTTGTTCTATGTTTCGTTTTCAATCCTTCTTTGTGTCCCTGGATGGAGGGTTTTTGCTTGCAGAGAGTACTCATTGATGGAGTAAAAATGGCCACTAATAACTCTGAAGCTTGAAGCATTAAGCATGAAGAATAAAACCTTAATTCATTAGGATATGTTTTTTTATGAGTTTCATCACCTTTACTTTTTTAAGTTTGAGTTCACACAAGTCAAGCACTTTCGAACTCTTGGTGAGTAAGAATCCTTTTTTAATTTTTTATGTGCCAAAAAGTTAGAGAGAACCCAATTTTGCAGTCAGATTTGAGAGCGAGTGTCCGAGGGATATATGTCATGGATGGTATAGTAAGCATGGGTAGGGACAAAGACGAGCCACCATAGGCCACTAGAGTGTCATGTGTAGCATTGCAACGCCTCAAAATAACTTGGTTTTTGAAGCTGTTATATTAGATTGCCAAGGAGAAAACAATTTTGGCATAATCTAACGGTGAAGTACGTAAGATTAACAATTGCCTCTAGCGAACTCTTCAATCTTTATTCATCAAAAGTAGTCAATACTTTTTTCTGAAATCACCTCATTCTTGAGTTCTATATATTCATCCATTTTTCTTCAATAGTCATGTCCGGATCCCCTCTCCCACTCAAAAGCTAAGAACCTTATTAAGAACATACACACTATTAAAAATAATGGCGTGGTCTCAAAACTCAAAGATAGGCAAAAGTATTTGGTCGCCATCTATCAAAACTCGTGGATAGTATAATGACATAGGTAATGGAGTTACGAGAGTATGTTGCTTCTCCTATAAAGTTCAACCAGTGAAGTAATCAACCAATGGTATATAGATAGACCACCTCTCCCTCAAAACATGGGCTTTTTTACAATTTAATTTATTATTTCATTGTTAAATATGTCGAATTGTTTGTATTCTCTAATCTCTACCTTTCCCTTTCTATTATAATTTAATTTAATTTAACTTTCTCTTTTAAATCATGGAAATACATGCTGAATAATGGAGTAATTGTTTCATATATTTAGGAAGCCATGAGCTATGAAGTTGGGATTTGTGAGAGCCCATGTTAAGTCAGCCGACCAGGTACCAAAACAATCAAACAAGACAAAATCAATAACTAAAAAATCAAAATACCACATGCATAGTAACACCTTCCCAGTCACACACTCACACTACACCCACCACCACAATAGTACCTTGCCAACCAATCATCAAGATCTACTAGATTCTAAGACAATTAAACTAACCACAATTACCAAGTCCACTAATGCCATCCACAATTTTCCTCAAACCCAGTCAACACGCACACCCAACTAAGCTCCAAGACAATTAAAGTACAAACAAAACCATACCTTAGATATCAAATAAATACATCCACAATCGACCATCTAGAAGTAGGGCATTTATATAATTGGGAAGCCAGGAGCTAAGTTAGCATTTGTGAGTGCAAGTTAAGTATATGCTTTGGTCATTTAAATAAGTCAAAATCAAGTTTAGTTAGAAAAAATATCCCACAAATGTTTCTAAGGAATTTGTGGATGTTTAGAGGTGTCTTTGAGGAAAGAGTGGTGTAGCCACGAGTTATAGCTAGTCTATATAATAAAGCAGCTTGGTTTTTTATGTATTTATATCGAGCGGTCAGGGAGAAAGCAGTTTTAGGATGATCTTACGATGATAAATCAATTTCTTTTAAGAGCCCTACTTACTCTAAAAAACTTGCCAAAATCACCACTGAAATAAAAACCCCTTGACTTTTCCCCTCTTCACGGCAACAAAAAACCCATTCCTCTTCACGCCCAAAAAAAAAAAAAAGCGCTCTCTAGCAAGCTCCAGGTTCAATTCTTCTTCAGTAACCTTCTTCAAACAGTAGAGAGAATAGGTACCCACTTTGTTCTTTTTTAATTATAGTGGTTATTGAATCATAGATAATTTTTAATGCTTCAGTATTGTTGACATGATTTGTTAAGTACTGAATTGGTTGGATTAGTTTTCTAGAAGTCCCATATATACTCCATTGGAAAATCATCTTGGTGAATATGGCATATTTGGGATGTCTAAATAACATCTTAAACTCCCAATATTAAATAAATAACCCTTCGTACATACCAACCCTTCTTCTGTTAAATTTGCCCTCCATAATTGCCGATATTATTTACAGAAATCACGATAGATTGATGGTTGGAGGAATAATCCATCTTATTTGACAAGCTATTACCTACAAAGCAGTTTTGGGATGATCTGACGGTGAATAAAAATTTAATATAACAACTTTTCAAATTAGAAATAAAAACAATTACGAAAAAAAAAAAAAAAAAAAAAAAAAAAAAAAAAAAAAAAAAAAAAGCCCTTTATTCTTTCTACGAGAAAACCCCCCTCTTCTTTCTCACGAGTAAGCCTAACACCTTGCAGCACACTTCTCTTCTCACCCTCTCACGTTTGAGCACAAAGATCTCCAGTTGCAATCATCAAAATTTAGGTAAAACAGGTACTTCATTATATATTCCATCACATTCTTCTTCCAAATAATAACTCATCCCAGTATGCCCTCTTCTATTTCCATTGTTGAATTTCATCACGTATTCTTCTTCCAAATATATAATGACTCACCCTAATATGCCCTTTTCTATTTCCATTGCTGAAGTTGTCAATTAATGTCGTTTCTTTCTTTGCGATTTCTTAATTTCCTGTGCCAAAAAAAATTATTTGGTTTCTTTCTTTCTATTTAACAAAAAAAAAAAAAAAAAAAAAAAAAAAAAAAAAAAAAAATCTACACTTCAGAATGAGGGAAGATCTACACTTCGGCCTGCAGATGTATTGATATACGGTTGGTCTGAGAGGATACATGCATGTGTTGATGTAACTGGAGCCTCTCCATTGGTAGGGCTTGGGAATGGAGTCTTTGAGGTGGGAGAAGCAGCTAAGAGAGCAGCGACAGGGAAGATGGAGAAGCATGAGGAAGCTTGCACGGCTAACTAGCATTGTGTCATTCCGTTTAGTTTCGACACTTTCGGTTTCTTGGAACAACAGTCTGTTGAGCTTCTCAAGAGACTTCAGAAAATTATGAACAGTAACGTTATGACAGCTGGTTCTAAAGAGTTTGTTGTTAGAAGAATAGGATTTGCTATTCATAAAGGACTTGCGGCACAGCTTGTTGCACGTTTGTCCTAATTATTTGTAAAAATTCTTATCCGTATCAATAAAATTTCCACTTAAAAAAAATTGTTGATTTTGGCTGAAATCTTGGACTATAATAATGCTTAGTTACCATGTGAGGTCGCTCAAATTGTTATACCTCAAGATGTTTTTTTCTAATTGATAATATGTGCATTCTAGATTTGTACGTACGTAATCCATTGCATCCAAATGAACATTCACTATATATATTGGAATATATTGACTGCCATAAAAATTGCGTGACATTTGCAGTTTGCATGGGAGATGCATTTAGAATGGTTAGATGTGATGTCTTGCATTTTAGATTGTTGAGGCGCTAGAACGTCAGAAAAAATCTGAACCAAGGACTTACATTTGAGTAGAAAAAAGTGAAAAGGAACTGCAGGAGGTTCAAAATGAATTAAAAGATGTAAGTAAGTCATTCATTCTCTTGCAATTATCTTTTAAGTTTTAGTTTTGGAATGAGCTGGTAGCTTATTGAAACCCTCATGTTTGTCAAATATTGGTAGATGCTATCTTTAATGCCTATGTTTGTTCATTTATTTTTATTTTTTGCCGAATGACATTCTATAAAAGTTACAGTCTTATTTGTGAGTTACTAGATGCATCACCCTCAATTTTTTAATACCATTATGACTGCAAGGATTACCCCAAGTAATTTGATTTTGCACCGTCACTAAATTTTCTTGATACCGTTGTTGACAATTCTTTAGTGTATGATTGCAAATATGATCCCGATGATTTTTTTTTAGCTTCTATCTCATATTGCATTGCAGTGACCTCGAGTCCCCAAGATCAACAATGGAAGTATTAATTTTTTTTCTTGCAAACCTTATAAGACACTTACGTTCAAGCTTTTGTCAGAGTCAAATGAATGGGAGAGCTTTACATTCACCTTTTCCAGAATTTTAGGGGCACTGCTTTGTGGTGCTTTCAGTATTGTTATTAAATTTAAAATTTATTTTGAATATTTTTGGGGTTGAATTTTTTGTTCGCAAATTTTATTGGTTCAGCTAAATAGCTAAACTTTTCCATTTATATGTTTTTAACATTTCATGGTTGATATTGGAAGGTGAATGCATGACCTGGGTGTCCTTGGTTACTATCTAAATTGACTCCATGCAGAAGAGGCGTGTCCTATGTATCGTCTTTGACATGTAATTATGAAGTTTCAGGCAATTTTAATTTGTCGTAAATAAGCATTTGTATCATTCAAATTGAATACACTAGAGGCCTCCTCAGGGTATATGCGTTCTTTGTTGAAGTTGTTGATTGAATTTTATTACATTTTGGAGTATTTGGATATTTGAGGTGGATTATACCATCTCTTCGACATCTGAGAACTCATTTAATTGTTTCAATTCAACTCCATCTATCATGGTCTTTAAAAATTCCATAATTTATACATAACCAATAGCAACAATATTCTAGGATGCATGGCTAAGGGTATACAAAGTTGGAGTTTTAGCTGCATCCTATTGTTTCCTTGGAGACTGTTCTTTTCTTCTTCTATGATAATTTCTCCTCTTCAAGGATTTCATTCAAGTGGTGGGAACGGGGTACTGAGTTATGGCTTTGTTACAACACATGTTTTTTTGTTGTTGCAAATAACTTTCGTTGATTTAGGCGTGTTGGTTTGAGTGTATTGTAATGTTACTCATTGATTAGATGATCCAAGTAAATGCAAATTAAATTATTATATACTAAGTGGCATGATAATACATTAGTGTTTGTGTATGCACAACTATATTCTAAACTGTCTTCTAAATTCTAAACATTTGTAAGGATTGTTATTGTCATAAGTAAGGATCATTTCGTTATGTTGGGGAATGTTTTTATTGACGTTGCTATGACAGTCTTTAGTAAGCGCTTTAGTATTTTGCGTATTTGATGGTTAATAGGACACTGCCATAATGATTAGTTAGTATACATTTAGATATTATGACTGAAGTTGCATGACTCAGTTACGTGTACAAAATGATCTTTGTTTTGTTACCAGGTACAATTCTCAAGATCAAATTATTTTTTGATGATGTGGAGTACGGTTTGACAGTTGGAAGTAAAAAGAATAATTACTTTGTGCATACAGGAAAGGCTTGATGGCAGATATTAGGATAATACAATACCATACAACAACTACATTACATGTGTATTATACCAGTAGGAGCATTATTCAAGTAGCTTATTCATATTTATTGTTTTGCTAGGCGTGTAGTACATAATGTGGTACCGCTTATTTTTCTTAAGAGTCTAACTCTAGGTGTGCTCTATTAGTGTATTCCTTCAAAATATAATTTAAAATTGTTTTTCGCTGACGAGAAGATCATTTTGAATTGAATTTTATCTGTCTATCGCTTACAACTATAATGCGGCACGTAATTCTTCAAAATTTCTTTTGTTAAGTTGGACAATGTTTCACGTTAGTTTTATTTAATTTTATTGGACATTTTATTCATTATGTGCCAAATGCATTTTTGTAAATTATAAACAACTAACATGGCATTTTTTTCCATGTAAAATTATTTATGACACAAATAGGTGTCAATTTAAATGTCAAAAATAGGGGAAACTCGAGCAAAATTTTCCAAAGAATTTGGTGTAAGATAATAAATTTGGGCATGTGTTTAGTTTCACTAAATTAGCCTATAATAGTAATGGAGTGACATCGCCATGGATTAAATTCTAATATATATATATATATGATCCCGAAGTATATATATATATATATATATATATATCGGGCCGGCTACGTCGACATACTATTTTAACATACTATCTTGACATACCCAGCCAACCGTAAGATATTGTGGAATTTGACGTCCAGATATACTTCTAACAAATCAAACAAATTAAAGAGGGCAAAAACGACAATTTCTTTTCACAAAAGAAAATTTCTTTTCTTCTTCTTCTCCATTCACGTGGCTTCCATTGCCCCAAAATAAATTCGGTTGGTTGTACTCTAAAAACAAAAAGACAAAAATTTGTTCTTCTTTTTCCTATTTCTACTTTGTAATAACAATCAATATCGATGATGAAGATGTTTTGCATAGAGGAGATGAAGATCATATGGAAAACAAAAGAATGAAAAGTAGGATTGTCGAAGTCACTGCTTCTATTTTCTGGAGAATCCATTTGAAGGACGATCGAATTCGAAATTGCACAAATGCTCATGGTATCTGTCTTACACTCTTACTACAAGAGGGTAAGCGGGAATAAAATAGATGGGGCACATTTTATCCAGATACATCATTCCAGTACCAATCAAGAAGCTAATTTGTTTCGTGACTCATAATGATTAGAGTCATTGTCCCCAACCAATAAAACACTACAAGCACAAAATTAATTGCATCCAAATAAACCATATCATCTTTTAGTGTATTCCGCTTCTTTGAAATAACATTGGACTGTAGAAGTTTTTAGACAAATAATTAGTAATCCTGAGGGAAGGAGGTCCTAAACTATGCCATGCACTCCTTTGTTAATGCCTCAACCTCCTAAGTATTAGCATGTGCAACAACAATGGAAACAGTATAGGTATAAACCCAAGTACTATAATACAATCAATGTCTCACGACGCCTACTGAACTCCCACAGTCCCACTGCTTCAAGAGCTCGCCACACGTTGCAAGCAATATATGATGATATATACTCAATGAAAAAAATGGATTACAAAAAGGAGTAACGTCCTCATCCTTTGCATAAGCTTTAATGGCTGCGACCAGTTTTATGACTAAGCCACCGAACCCCCTTTCTGTTTTTGCCAATCACTACAGTGATGACTAATTTCTGACCTCCCTTACAATTTCCGACACCACAAATGTACCACTTTTTACCTATACTTGTAAGCCTAATTGCGTAGTTTCAAAGGACAAGGCCTCATTCAAGGGCGGCTTTATGCATTGGTCAAATCCCAATTCCATCCACCTTGGAGTACTTAAAGAACGTAGATGGGGTTTTTCTTTTAAGGAAGAAAACCCAAAACGCAACGAGAAAAATAAAGTTTTGTGAAAAAAAATTGTCGTTTTTTCCCCCATTTAATTTGTTTGATCTGTTAGAAGTTATCTAGACCTCAGATTCCCAAGATCTGACAGTTGGCTGGGTATGTCAAGATAGTATGTTAGAATAGTATGTCGACGTAGCCGGCCCGATATATATATATATATATATATAAGTTACTTTGACATCTTATTTTGACACCTTATCTTGACATTTAAAACCTAAAAGTGAACTTGCACATTAAACTAAGGGCTGATTTTTGGTAAAGAAGATCTTCCTACCATGAATAGAATCTCCACCAAAACCCATCTCAATTGGATGTGTCCAACTTTATTTAAAAGAGTGTTAAAATTATGGACTGTTAGATAAATATTGAACTTAAACACAACTTTTGACAAGGTTAGACATATTCAAATGCCTTGATATTTTGTGGAGATGATCTCTATTGTATGAAGAACATATTCCCACAAAATTAGCCATTAGTTCATTGTGTAAGTTGTAGATGTCAAAATAAAGTGTCAAAATAAGATGTTAAGGTAGCCTGATATATATATATATATATATATATATATATATATATATATATATATATATATGGGTAATTTCCCAATTAGTAACCCATAATGTCAATCTGTTCCCAAGTAGTAACCACTCTTCAATTTTGACTTTTCAACCTCACTTTTGACACTTTTGCCCTTCTCCTTATTTTCAAACAATGCCCACGTGGACATGCAACACTCTCTCTCTACTGCAACACTCTCTCTCCTTATTTGAAGTGATTTGAAGTGATTTGATAGGTGTGTGGATAGATACCACAGATTATCTTAGAGATGAAGAGATGCAAATGAACGGTCACGAACGCATCTGTGGTTTAAAAGCCTCGAGATTCGTAAACATTAAGATAGACGGTTATTTACATTAACACTGTTCATATACTATTTTTATTATAAAAAAAATTATTTTTAATAAGAAAAATGTAGAAATAATAAGATTCTTGTAAAAATAACAAGAATAATGATAAAAAAACATGAATAATGGATAAGATTCTTGTAAAAATAACAAGATAAAAATCATGAATTAAACCAACCCATGTATTAAACCCTTAAAACTAAGCAAAATGTACACAGCATTCACAGGACATGTTCTGGTTCTACAACTATCATCAACAAAAATTGCAAAAGCACCAGAACATAAACATAAACCCCTAAGACAAAACATAAACCCTAACATAAAAACTGAACAGAACATAACAACAGAACATAACAACCCTTAATCTTCATCGTCTTCATTGTCTTCATCTTCCTCCTCGTCTTCATCTTCCTCGTCTTCATCATCGCCATCATCCCCAGAACTGGAACTATCATCATCATGTTGGTCTTCCCACATGTAATCAGTAGGGTCTTCAACAAAATAAGGATCATACATCTCTTCTTCTTCATCGTCTTCTTCTTCATCAGTGTAGTCATCAGTAGAATAACTATCCCACATTTTCTCGTACTCGTCACTTGAGTAATCAGTGGTTTCACCGCTTGAACATCCAGGAAGAGGCATGTTGATAACTTTGGTAGATTTAAATTTGGTAGATTGTTGCTTTGGTAGATTGTTGCTAACAGAAAGAATATTAGAATGTGAGAGAGATCAAATTTTAGATGACTATTTCAAAGATAAATGTTTGCGGGAAACGAGGCGTTATAATTATGTGGGGTGGTTAGTTTTCTTTTCACCTTACCGTAAATGGTCATCATGGCACACAAACAATGAAGGGATAGGCAAGACCAAAATTAATTTAGAAAATGAAGTGAATTTTGACCCTTTGTCAAACCCAATGTAATTCGTTTGTTGCCATATTAGAGGACATGCAAGTATGCAACTCGACTAAATTACCCCGAAATTAACCCATAAATGGACCCTAAATGGATTGAATGAATAATTTGGGTACCCATAAATAATTATCAATGTACAAGAAAGTTACTGATAGTCTTAAGGCCACAATATAGTTATTCATTGGACAGACGAATATGAATATCATTATTTTGGCGGGAAATTTGAAGATTGACATGTGTCCCCAATTTAAAGGCAATCAAACCCTTTTTTTCTTTTTTCAAATACCCATGCTTATTTCATGATATCTAGTGGCAAGCATGCTTCGGCATGTTAAAAAGCTTCATGTAGAATGTTAATCTTTATACTGAATTTATTGAATTTTTTTTTAACCTTATTAGAATTAATTATTTAGACAATGTATAGTAAAGTTGCTGATAGTTCTAGGGTAGTAATATGTTTGTTCATTTGATAGAGGAATCAACATGGACATCAGTATTTTGGCGGGAAATGAAGTTGGGTACCTAATGAAGTCTGACACGTGGAGGGAAATGACCTTGGAACGTACGTGTCGCATTAATCGAAACTTAAAGAAATCAATTGGGAATTAGGGGGAAAAACTGTCCTAGTGAAGCTCAATTAAATTTGGAAACCCTAATTTTTAGTTTCACTTCAATCTCCATATTATAACCCCACCCTCATTTTATCTTTACGGTTCGAATTATTGGTGGAGAAATGAGGAAGCTTAACCTGACATGTAGAATGTCATTAGATAAAATGCAGAAATTATTTGGTGGATTTAGTAAGGAAGAAATGGAGGATTTTGAGAATTCCTGTTTTGAAGCTTTTGCAAATCCAAAAAAATATGCACACAACAACTACTCTAGTTTGTGCCATAGTTAGCCATAAAGTTGGTAGACTTTGCTATCGGATTGGTAACAAAGATTTGGTATTCAAGAAGAGTGATGTTGCATTGATTATGGGTCTTAGTGTAAACTCATTTGCTAACTCATTCTACACCATCGACGTGAAAAACAACACATCATAATTTCGTGCTAGGTTTTTTAAAGGAAGCACTGTTAGTGAGATAGAAATATTAGATGCTTTAGTGGTGGCAAAATCCAGTGGTAGTGAAGATAAAAGTGATATATTTAGGCTCAATAGGTTGTATGTGTGCTGCTCCAAGTTGTGCTTTCTGGATCTTCTAGGAATTTGTAGATGGAAGGTATGTTGATCTTGCAGAGGACCTAGCTGTGATCAGTTTCCATGGGGCACACCTTGCTTTGAGATGTTGGAATACTGTTTGGATGATATTTACAAAAATGTGTTAGATGAGAAGGACTCCTTTGCAGTTTATGGTTGTGTTATTTGTTTTGATATTTGGGCATACCTTCACATCCCCTCTCTTGGGGCTCGTAGGGCATTGAATGGTAAATTCCCAAGAATACTAGATTGGGTTCAGTTGCCTCCCAAGAACTTACATCTCCAGACCTGGAAGAAGAAGCTCGAGCCTCTTAAGGGTAAGGTTGTTGCCTTTGACACTTTGGATATTGAAGAAGAAGAAATGAATGAAGATGTAATGAAGGTGGCTTTCAACCAACAGGCCACACAAAGCGCTGCTTCGGTTTCAGAGGAGATGCTTCAGAGACAGGCACACCTACTGAAAGGCCTTGTAAGCATATGATTGAAACTCTGCATTGTTGATTATAAACTCTACATTGTTGATTATAAACTCTGCATTGTTAATTATATTCTGCAACTGGATACATCAGCAATGCATTTGACATCTGTTGCATTTATAAGAAAGGTTCTTAAACTGAAAATATTAGGAAGTATATATTACATTTGTGTTGACTCACAGGATAGGTTCTTAAACTTGATATATCAGAAACTCTATGGTAGTTTTATGTTAACTGATAAGATAGGTTCGTAAATTGGATATATCAGGAACTTTATGTTAGTGCTCATAAGGTAGATAGGACTCATAAGATAGGACTCTATGATACACCGGCAATGCTTACTTCAACTAACTTTTGAATACAGGTTAGGGTGGCTCGGAATGACATCAAGTCTGAAATTAGGACAGGTATGGAGACAAATCTTGCAAGGGGTTTTACAGGTGGGAAGAAAAGTGGATTGGGTGAACCATCATCATCCCGGGGGTTGTGAAGGGACCAAGAACAAAGAAAACAAGGGGAAGAAGGCGGTCTACACCAATGCCGATCTTTGTTGTCAAAAACCTATTACACGGTTTGTTAAGAATAAGGTTAAAGTGTTGTTGTGGAAGAAGGCGTGGTCTACCCCACCTTCTAAGAGGAAGTCATCATCCCCACCTTCTAAGAGGAAGTCATCATCCTCTAAGAAAGTTACATTTGATCTTTCACATGAGGTTGAAGAAAATAGAAAAAAGAGGAGTGAATCACGGGGTTTAAAATGGTAAGGAGGAGGGGTGAAGAGAAACATAGTATGCAAACAAGTGAGAGTCCGACCACCAAGGTTAAGTAAAGTAGAAAGGCTGTAAAAGGCTAGCAAAAGGCAAACACTTTTGAAATGAAATTTTTCCAAGAAAAAAAAAAAGACATGGAGGCTAAGAGCAAGGAAGCTAACAAACCAAAAAGAAGAAGAAATTTGATTGGTTTAGGTGAGAGGTTGAAGAAAATGGAGAGGGAGAGGGTAGTGAAGGATCTTTAAAATGGTAAGGAGGATGTTTTGAGAGATATTAGTGAAGTGAGTTACCCAAGACTCCTCATGATGATGGTGATGGGGAAGACCATGTACATGATTTTTTCCAAGAACACGAACATGAACATGAAGGCCCCTTATGATAATGATGAGGGTGCTCCGAGTTTTTAGTTGAGGAGGTTGAAGAGAGGGTTGTAAATACCTACAAATGTCAAGAGAATGTGGTTCGGGAGTCTTTGAGCAATGAAGTGCTGCGGGAAGAGGGTGTGAAAGAGCTGTTGATGAGAATGTGGTTGGCCAAAGTTCCCTAGTGGAAGTCTATAATATGGATGTTGTTGAGCATGTGCCATTTATTAGTCCCTTGGACATTGCTCCCCGGTGATGGTCCCCTGGGCTACACCTAATGTTGATGTTCCTCCAATGATGATGTTGATATTGATGGGGAAGAAGTCCCGAACTCAAAATGGAGAAGGTCACATTTTACGCTTTACTTTCTAAAGATCGACATAACCGACTTTCTGTATTGTCACCCACAACCGCCAAACCTTTGAGGTAGATAGTCGACTAAAATCTATTGTTGTTATGAAATCTAAAAATGATAATGTGATGTTGGGAGAACGTGATAATGATGTAGATGATGATGATCTTTGTGGAGGGGAAATGGTGGTCCCCGATGTAGTGCATACAGAGTCAAATGGCAAGTGAAATGGAAAAGAAAAACTGAAGAAACACACCAAAGAAGAAAAGAAGAGAAGGGAAGGGATGCAAGGTCGGTCATGGGAAGAAAACATTGAGGAATGTGATGAAACCGATCAAGTCCTGCCTTTCGCCAAAACATTTATCAAGAAAACCACCACCAAAGGTGACCTCCAAATCTTCTGATACTATTGGAAGATGTTCACAAGGTTATGCAGTCCACAAAACTGTTTAGATGCTAGAGTGTTTGGATACAACCGGTCTATTTCAAAGCAAAGTTTCCATTCATTGCATGGAAAGAGTGGGTAGATGGGGAGGTCGATTACACAACTAACATATTATCTTACATATTAACTAGCAAAGAACTAACATATTAACCATCGCGAACTAACATATTAACTAGCAAAGAACTAACATATTAACGAAGAACTAACATATTAACCATCGCAAACTGCATAATAATGTTTAAAATTCTATGACTCGGTGATCACCATATATGTGAAGTTTGTTGATCAGGTGGTACATCCAACATTGTAAGGAAAATGGCATTCGGAAGAAGAAACATATACTATCATTGAGGATGTATACTTTTACGTAAGTTGTATCTCATTGGTTGATAGAATTTTTTTGTATAGTTCACCTTTTATCGATGAAGTACTTTATGATTTTGTTGATGTAGAAATTCATGAACGAGAGAGTATACAAACTTTAAGAAGAAGATGGAAGACCAAACCGATTGGTGCAACTCGATGGCCAGAGTAGATAGTGGTGCGTATCATCCACATGAAGTTGTTAAAGAGTACTTAGACCCTTATGAAGGAAGAATTAGAGATTAAGCACACCCATCCGGGGATGGGTCTTATCATTCCTCTTCAAGTTGAAGGTAGCCTTTGGGTTCTTGAAGTCTACAATTTTGGAAAGAGAAAAATCTACAAATATGATTCTCTTGGTCTCAAGAAAGTTTCGATGAGCAAGCAACTTGCTATAGAGACTTGTCTTACTTATGTCATGAGGTGTCTTTGATCCATCATCACCTCATGATTTGGGACCCCTTGGGCTCGTGAGTTTGTGCTGTTACTCAACAACCGGATACAAATAGTTGTGGCCTATTTTGCCTAGCCTATCTAGGCGCTTTCCGAGGGGTGTACACGAGGAAGTAAACAAAATAGATATGCAACCTCATCGAATGAGGAAGAGGATTGGAATGGATATAATTAATTGTGGGTTGAATCCGGATCTTTTGTTTCAAAAAAGCGAGACAAGAGCAATTGGAGAAGAGTTTGGAGGATGCTAAAGAAGCGATGCGTGAGCAAGGGAATCACTATGAAACGACTTGGTGGATGCTACTTCTTCTATTTTGTGTTTAGTGAAACAAATAACTTCTTCTATTTTGTGTTTAGTTGTCTAATTTTAGTATGGTAATATCATTTTGTGGTGCCGATTAATATCATCATTTCTGAATTTGTGATGATGGAATTTGTCATTCATTGCTTCATGCTTTCATGGAGTGATGAGTTAAGTTTTAGTGAAGCATTTTTATGGAATTAGTTCTTTGATAGGTCCTACAATGCAATATGTTTTTAGTGAAGCATTTTTTATGGAATTAGTTGCTGATAGGTCCTGCAATGCAATATGGTTATTGGAATATTTTGTTTCATCAAATATTTGTGTATAGTTTAGGCGGGAAATGTTCTGGGCGGGAATAGTTTGGTGCCAACACCACTTGGGCGGGAAAATAGTGTGTTTCCTTTATAAGTACAAACTAGGTTGCCTTTCTTGGTCCATCCCATTTCTCTTTCTCTTTTTTTTCTCGTTCAAAATGGGTGGGGGTGAGGATTCTACCAAGAATAATACAAATGTTGGTTCATCATCAACCAACTATAGCAAATGTTTTGAGTGTGGGGAAACTGGGCCTTTGGAAGATCAATCCGTCCATGGGCAACTTCGCGACCATCATCGCTATGCTCAAGTCTGAATATGAGGTATGGTGTAAGTACAAAGCCACATAGTGCGGGAAGAAGGTTTCTCTCATGCAGGGGCGATCCATGCAAGGGTTTTAAATGGATAGATCTAGAAGGTGAAGGGACACATAAGGCTAAAGCACACGCTAGTGAAGCAAAAGGTGACAAAGGAAAACCGGTTGCAAATCACCATTGATGGTCCTATTAAAATGAAAATAGAGGCGGTGTTGATGATGTTAACCTACTTGTAAAGAAACTATCCATTAGAGATGACCATGTCATTGTTATAGTTCTTGATATTAATAGTACAAGAAGATGTCTGTTCAAACCAAATTAATTATGAAACCAAAATTGACAACCAAAACTATCCAAAATAAAGCCACAGGGTAACAATTTACCACTAACATATATGCAACTGCAAGTGCCAATTTCAAACAAACCAAAGCTACCACTGAAAGATCATATGTACTCTTCATATGCAAAATCTGGTGGAATCCCAGCTGAAAAATCAATCCACTCAGCATCATCACTGGCAACCGTGCAAGTTGCCTTATTGTGTCCAAGACCACCACAACGCGTACACCTTCTTCTTTGCACTGGAACTCCCTCTCCTTTAGAGCGCTTTCTCTTTTTCTGTGGTCTTCCGGGCATCACCTCATCAACGGGTGGATGGACGATGATGCCATCATAAACCCAAACCCATCGTTCTTTTCCTCTTAATGGTGTCCAGTTTCTCTATATGTATCCATCATCGTTTCTTTTTTGTGTACCAATGCAAGCAAAAGTCATATGCACATAGCTTACGGTGATCGATTGCCTTCATAGCATGGCTACAAGGAAGACCAACCTGTTGAAAAAAACCGCATGTGCAAGTCCTCTCCAAAAAAGGTCTACGGTGTCGATGCGGTCTAGTGATTGCCGAGAATAAGCGTGCTCACTTGCCTTTGTTCTTTGTGAAGCGTCTACTCGAATATCTCGACGAGATGAGCACTTCCTCGGTGATTTGGTGGGTTTTGTCTTCAGCTTTGGCGCCATCACCCGGTAGTCATAAAATGTTTCATTATGTTCAACGATACCATTGACAAGAGATGTCACCGGCATAGCTCTCTCTGGAAGTATCATCTTGTTCCAGCTCTCTATGTGATTTGTGTAGCAAATGCCATACCTTCTCATTGGAGCAAAAGCACAACACCACGACTCTTTCGGAATCTTTACAATCGGCACAATAAATTTGGCTCATAAGTCTTACAAATTCTGCCTGTTCATAAGTTTCAGCAGCTCTCTTCACCTTCCCTTTTGTCTCTTGCTTAGTCATACAATTTGAAATGTGTTGTGCACAAAAGCAATGGACCGCATTAGGAAGTATTTTAGGCACGGCTTGAAGAATGCTTAGATGCCTATCAGAGAGAAGAACAAAGTTTTGCTCGTCCCAACAACAAGGTCTCTTAACTTTTCGAAACCAATCCGGTGGTCATTATTTTCCTTTGGGACTATGGCAAATGCAATTGGAAACACGTGGCTATCGCCATCAGCCAGCGATAGCGTTAGTATGATTGAGTTGTACCTACCTGTCATGAAAGTGCCATCAATCATAATCAATGGGCGAAGACATCTTTTGTAAGCTTCGGACGGTGGCGCCCGTAGCTCACAAACAAAGCGTTCAAACTTGTGCTTTCGAGGGGCGATGGCGTTTGCAGCTCGGTGAAACAATCTGAATCCACTCTTTTAAGTTCTTTACAATAATTTGGCAACATTTGTAGTGCGGTGACTAAAGCTTCCCCTTATCCGCAAGCAAAAAGCGAAACAAACATAAGTTAGTTGTTGCTGCTACTATTGCGTTCATTAGTTCTTTGATATAACCAAGGAAGTTACCTTTTGCATTGCAATTTCTTTTGCTTTCCAAGCAACTTTATCGACACATTTATGCGGGTGTCGTCCTTAACCTCCAAGCGCAGAATGTGTTTGAGCCATATCAATATTGTCCCTAAGTTTCGATTTCACAACCGAAACCCATTTTGCATCGGCTTGTTTATTAGTTGCAATTGCTTTATCTTGTGAACATGTATGTGCTTCTCGAAGGTTATAATAACCCATATATCGAGAACCGATTGGTCGGTTTTGCAAACAAATGAAATGTGCAACCGGAGACTTACACTTCATATAAATCCTCTCGGGAGAAGTGCTTCATACGACATAAAATCAAACATGTTTGCTATTGCGTATGACTTCATGTCTTTTATAAGATCATCCCGAGTAGGATAGTGTTGTCTACTTTAGGAGGAACAAACTTCAGGTTCACATGAGGAGGAGTTACATCCACTTTGGTGTTTACGGACTATGGGGGAGAGCGAAGAGGATCATATCCTTGATGTAAGTCTTACGAATTGAGATCTTACGCACCCGAATAAGCGTAGCATCAACCATTCCATTTGTTTCAATATCGGGTTCACTTTGGCCTTCCTCATCATTAAATTGATCATATCGGGTTCACTTTGGCCTTCCTCATCATTACTTGATCATAGGCGTGCCTCCCAAAAAAACTCTTGACTACGGTTAGGAGTAGACCATACATCACAATCATCATCCAATAATTGAACTTCATCATCATCATCTTGATTACCACCATTTACTACTCTAACTTCATCATCATCGACTCCATCCTTTACTTGTACTACTTCTTCTTCTTCAAAATTAACTTCATGTAGTATTTCAACTTCATCATCATCACCCTCATTATTGTCAATATTTTGATTCATGGAAATTCTATATTCCTCGGGGGCGTCCCTCGTATCACCATATGGATTTTGGGAATCAAAGTCATCATAATCGGGTTGATCAAGATCGGTACACCATCTTGCTCATCACCATCATTGACCGTCCCGTATTATATCGATGAATTAGCTCCCACTATCGGCCAAGCTGGAACTATATGTTACCTTGCAAAGTTATATAGAGTGTACCTTCCACAAGCGAGAAGCGGTGTGACCGTTTCTCTTTTCATCTTGAAGGTTCAGGTGTAACTTCGGAGGAAACACCCTACGGACAAATATCTATATTTCAATGAACACTCGATGAAGTTCCACACCACTATCAGCGACGGGTAAGCTATATCATCTATCAACATATCCCATTGATATCGAAGACTTTACGCCGCCATCACCTTTTCGAGCGTTGACAATTTGTGAGGTTGAATGTGTTCTTCGACGCGTCGTGAATCTCCACATCTTCCCATTGATGAGTCCCCACTCTCCCCTCCGGGGTTGGTCAAAGGGACTTTCACGGAAAACCAAAGATTCATAACTATCAGGAAATAAAGCATGTACCCACCTTTACTAATAATGACCTAACCAAATGGAACTGCATTACTTACCAATTGCTTCATCGACAAGTTTAAATTGGTTAATAGGACGCTTCTGTCGAGCTAGCTCCTTACGTTTTTGAAAAAGAGTGTTTCACAAGAGAAACAATGCTTGGAGTCGGCGTCTTTCTTAAACAACTTCGATGCAACTTCTTTTTCTTAACATTAGTCGTCCATTGCTTACCACTTCTACGCCGTTGATAACCCAAACCATCATTGTTTTTCTTGGAGACTTTCTTTGTTTCATAATCATGTTCAAATAATCTGTTTCTTCATCAATTCGACACGGGGACTTCTTTCGTCAAGTATCTTATAGAAAAAGTAGATCTCTTTTCGACAACACACCTTCCACGGTACTCATGAATCCTTCAAATGAAATACCCCCATCACAAACTCTCAATTTCACCTCGCCACCAACATACTTCATCAGGCCATACTTGTCCGCTTTCATCTCCCCATTGTAGTGAATAAGAACATCCAAAGAAGTACCTAACCAGTAAAGTATAAAAAAAACAACCAAAAGCGATGGTTACAAAGAAGTACCTAACCATAAACCAAAAACTGAAAAGTAAATTCAAACATTTAAGCACAAACTAGTTAAACTAACACTTTTAGGACATTTATGGCCGGAATCTATCTTAAATGCCTTAATATTAAACCCAACATTAAATATAGAATCAACATGGAAACCACCAACATTCTACCACAACTATATAATCAACAAGCATTTATGCATGGAGCGTCATAGTTTGTCTTCAAAACCCTCTTCCTTGAAAGATGAAGCATCAAACAAACAAAAACACTAAACTACGTGGAACAAAACCGTAGACCCAAGGCCCTAGATAGCTTAAAAACAACAAACTATACCTTTATCATGTGAATGTGTCATGTTTTCCATGTCAAACCTTAAAAAATACAAAAAGCAGAGGGACAATGACGAGGAAGAAGAAGAAACAACCAAGAAAAAAAGCGAAACTTTGAGCTTTTGTCCTTATTTTTAGGTTGGCTCAAAATCTGAGGTAAAAGTTGTAAAGAATCTTGACAACCAAAATCACGAGAGTTTGCCGATAGTTTATTAGTCGGGTTGCTTCTTCATTATAGCAAAACACGATACTACAACATGTTTTGATTAGCGTGTTTTTTCTTTATCAAGATCCAACGGTTGTCCATCATTTGTAAAGTCAAACTCATCAGTCAATATGACATGAGTTATGCGTAGTAGGTAAAAGGGGAGAGAGAGTGTTGCATGTCCACGTGGGCATTGTTTGAAAATAAAGTGAAGGGCAAAAGTGTCAAAAGTGAGGTTGAAAAGTCAAAATTGAAGAGTGGTTACTACTTGAGAACAGATTGACATTATGGGTTACTAATTAGAAATTACCCTATATATATATATATATATATATATATATATATATATATATATATATATATATATATATATATATATATATATATATATTCACACAGAAATGCTCTAGTCCGGAAAGGTCCGTAACATACAAAGTCCAGACCCAAATATTTCCCGTGACCTCTCTCTCTCTCTCTAAAAACCCCAATCTCTTCTTTAGTGCGCGAGATGTATGGTGCGCCATTACATCTCGGCCACTCATCCAAAGGGTGCGTGTGTATTTAGTGGCAGAAGTACTGAATCCAAAGGCCCATACGACCTGCGCACCTTACGACCTGCGCACTGAAGAACAGCTCTTCTTTAAAACCCAATCTATGTCAGTGAATACTAGTGCTTTTATAAATATACTTCATTTTGTTGTTTTAAGTATTTATTTTTCATGAATTTAAGTAGTTTTGAAATACTTTGAACGATGCATTTGGTGGAATTGAACTTAGGCATGTTGAATTGTTTGAGATAGTTTGAAAATTGATGTAAATAGAAGAGTACTGTTGTGAAATGGAGCATCTTGAAGTTGATTCTTGTGAAGTTAAGGTGAAAAATGACGAGCCGGAGAAACCCAATGTGACTGTTAGTTTAGCTGAAAGTGTTCAGAGGACTATGACAGTAAATAAACATCACACACTAGAGTCAGTCTTCATCTGTTTGGTCTGATTACTCTGAATGTTCTTCTGTGTTACTGAATGAATTGTTTGGAAAGAGAAGTCAACAGAAGAAGATGATGCATCTGTTTGGTCTATGGAAGTGAAGTTCTAATTTTTTTCATACAGGAAGTCCGGATAGGAGCTAAAGATTGAAAGAGAATTGTTTCACGTGGTTAGTCTGATTAATTAGTACTCTAGTTCAATGTACTTTTCCAATTTTCCTCTCAAGACAAAATGATGGCATGCTTCTTCAAGCAGTAGCAGTGTCGAGCTTCCAAGTTTAACGTGTTCTAAAGGTTTTCCTTGCCTGACTAATCACCGTAATTTACATGAGGAACCTACTGTTCAAAGTACATCTCTATTTTGACCAACCAACAACATAAGTTCTATTCTGCAAGTGTATTCAAATTTCAAAGTACATCTCTATTTTGACCAACCAATAGGATAAGTTCTAATGTATAAGTGTACCGAGAACTAGCAAAAAAAAACAATGCTAATTCTAGCTACCAAGTTCATTAGATAAAATAAAATAACATAGAAACTACTCAATTCATAAACCAAAAAACAACGCTAATTCTAGCTACAAGTTTCATTTAATTAACCGAACAAAAAAACTACCAACTCCATTTCATAAATCGATAACAATATTATGCCACCAGTTCACTATTTTCACACTTGATGCTCCTCTGAAAAGCAATTGTAGGTGTGATTATTTTGTTCTACGTTGGAAGTTGGAGCAGTCTTAAGAGCATTTTCAATGCAAGCAACATTTTTTCACCTCCACGTAAGACTATTTCTCCTTTTTGCTATCTTTGTGGTGAAAAACAAGAAAATGTTATCCAATGTTTGATTCCGTCTGAATGTAAAAATTGAAAAAATGCACCAGACGAAATGAAACATCCTGTCTGAAGTTAAAAAAAAACCGGGACGGAATGAAACATTCCGTTCAAAAAAAAAATTGAATTATTTTAAAAAAACACACGAGACAGAATAAAATATTCGGTCTGAAACTCACAACTCAGTGAAAATCTCGGTAGCAAGTGCTACTCTCGTTTTGACTTAGTGATAAGTGATTATCATTGTCTTTTTGGATCAAAGTGGTGAAAACTCTCAATTTCTCCACTCACTTGCATTGGGAATGCTCTAAAGGAAGAAAAAAAAAAGTGTGGTGGAGATATTGAGGTGAGAGACTACAAGGTGGGGTTGGAAGTCAGGGAGTGATTCTAGAAAGTGGAGAGGAAATGCTTTTGGAGGACAAAGTGGGTGAGAAACAAAAGTGGAGAGAGTGTGTGGGGTCGGTTGGAGAACAAATCATAGAAAGAGAGGAGAGAGAGCGGGATGATTCATTTTTGCTGCAATGTTTGGAATGTTTAGTTTGCTTCCAGCCCAACCAAAACATAACACGTGTACGCCCAACAACCCAAAATTAAATCAGAAAACTGGTACTGTTATGTAATAATAAACTCCCCATTTTGCCCTTATTATCCACCTCTCCCACCACCACCACTACCAACCAGTCCACCACCACCACTTTTTTGTTTTTTTTTTTTTTTTCTTTTTCGTCGGCTTTGTTCGCCGGCAAAAAAAAACAGCCCACTCTTCAATTTCTAGAATTTTAATCGAAAAAGTTTGAGTTGAATATAACATTTGATAAAAAAAAAAGTTTAATTTCTTAAAACCCAATTGTATAAGTTGAGGGGATGAAGATGAAGAATCACTAAAAGAAATGAACTGGGGTGGGAATGGAAGTGTTTTTGGGAAGACAAAGCTACAGTTGATCTAAAATCATTTTGTGGTATGTTTGGTAATTAGATGGTTTTTGGGGGTTAGTTTGGTATTGTATTTGGTTGGGTTTTTGTTTTGGGAAAACTGGGCGAGTCTGTTTTAGTTATGGGCACGTGGCGCTTTCTCATAGGGCCAGAAGCAAACTAGGCATAGCAAAATTGCAGCAAAAATGGGCTCAGAGAGAGCGTGAGTAATAGTGGAGACAATAAAGTAGAAAAAGAGGGGAGAGAGAATTAAGAAAGGTGGTTCACATGAATTTTTTTAGGTACGGACGTTTTTATTATTTTTCCAAATTAAGTTTGACTAGCAAATCAGCCCGCTGTTGGCTGGGCTTACTACCCATTTCTTGTTAAATTAGTAATTGGTGATAATAAATAGTAACACACCATCATTAACGATAAGTGCACCTAGTCTTCTTCATTCCTAGTACATAGTACTGCTTCTTGGACATGGTATATTGATATTGTTTCATTGCTTGCCTTCAGATTCTTTGGAGTTGTCATGACCGGTACATCCTTGGCCGGACCAATTTTCCTTTTGATTGTTAAAAAAAACCCATGAGCTCATGTTGGCTCATGGGAAAATAATCTTGTTGTTATACCTTATGGTAGGCACCATGCATGTAGTGTGCCTGCTAAAAATTCAATAGCACTAAATGCTACATAACATAACATTGTAAATTGGAAGCAATTGCTATAAGGGGGAAAAATTGAAAGTAAAAATTAAAATTAGTCTTTAAGGGATTTTTTTGGGACTTATTATAGAGCCGGCGTAATTTTAGATGAAGCAATATCCAATCAAAACATGCTGCTCCCATAACATTACAAAGTTTTGATAAATTTTGACATTTGTTTATGATTTTGGTGTGTAATTTATACTATGACATATCAACATTTAACTCCTTAACACTTAACTTTTCAACGTTCAAGATATAAGATAGGCACGCCTGAGCAATCAATACACTTTTTATGGACGTCTACTTGACTTTATCATCTCAACATTTAACTCCTTAAAGCCAACACTTAGCTTTTCAACATTCAAGATAAGCACAGCTCAACGATCAATACACTTTTCATGGACTTCTACTTGACTTTATCATCTTCATACCAATGAACCTCAACTTTGTGAATAAAAAGCTCGGTTCAAAATAAATGACTCTCACACAACCATCTCCTCCAATCTCTCTGCGGCTCATCCACCACCTCCACTACGTTCTTCTGTAAGGCAAGACCAGGAGCAGAAAGAGAATTTGTACAGCGCTGCCTCCAAACTTGCTCTATGTTAGAAACCCAAGCTACAAAAATGACCTCCACGGCGTACAACCTAGGCTATCCTCATCAACACTTATTGCCACGCTGGGCAAGTGGACCATGCCCTCGAAGTCTTCTAACATATATACCCTTAAAATTGACTGTACCAAACTTATGCCTCCACTCTTTGAATACAAATCAATCAAAGGGTTACATACTATTGGATCAGTTTCAAAACCAT
Source organism: Coptis chinensis (assembly GCF_015680905.1). Classification (NCBI taxonomy): domain Eukaryota; kingdom Viridiplantae; phylum Streptophyta; class Magnoliopsida; order Ranunculales; family Ranunculaceae; genus Coptis; species Coptis chinensis. The sequence goes on along the minus strand of NC_141456.1, from coordinate 15,705,956 downwards.
AATGCATAATCTTAGAGTGAATTTGATCAACATAGTGAAAACTCAAATTCTCACACCACTACACGCCCTAAGAACAGTAGCAAAAGTAGCATTGTTAAGACTTAAGACATATACCACGTACATTCTGCTAAAACCCTAGAAAATAAACACAACCCCCGAGGATACAATTTCTTTGCTAGAAACACATAAAAGGATAAAATAAGCAAACCAACCTTAACTTGCTTCAAGTACTCCTCTTGCTTCCTCATTTCCTTGACTCTCGCCTCCTCCTAGCGATTTAAACAAAATTAAATAGATCAAGACAAGAAATATAGAGGATAACCTTTTCGTTTTACATTTTTTTTTTTGGGGATGGGGTGTTGAAACATCACCGAAGGCGATGGACCCTCTGTGGCAAACTACAAACTTCATCGGACCGCTCTTTTCTCGGCAAAGATTCACAAACTCTTTTTCATGCTTCAACGGATCGAGATATCTATAAATGGAATCAATGTAGTGAGAATTAAGCGTAGAAAGTGTATAGAAGGTTCTTCAAAAGTAGTCTATAGAAGGGTAAATATACCCGTACATAGTTTTCAGGAAGAAAGAGATGCAGAGGGGGAAAAATTCAAACCGTATTGCACGGTGTATTTACTGTACACTTGATTAACCATTGACAAACTGAATTGGGCATTTGTACTCCAGCCACAAGGCAAATCAGGCGCATGTGCTACATCTAAGTACATTGAGAGGAGAGTCTGTTTGAAGGATCTATGAAAGATTGCTTGAGGTCATGAAGAGCTTGTCTCTCTATTTCGATGCACCAACTGAAGTCAAAACAAAACACAACAAAAGCCAAAGCCAGTAGAACCAAGTGAATATTATCACGGGACCTCATTCCCTTGATTATATAGCTAATTGGTTACGCATGTACTTGAAAGCTCTTCGGCAGCATGTAAAGAATCAGAATTCTCACGGACTTTTCTTTCGTAGTCAATGACCAGCTGTGAGAACTCTACATTCCTAGCAAGAACGCCATTTGTTAATTTCATCCCTCTGCAACAGTATGAGACAAACAAACTGATGCCGATCAGTTTTCCCAGCTCTGCGATTTCCAAAATACAGAGGCTTTGCCTTGAGATTACGAATGACGGCCTATCCCCGCTATGGAGAGTTCCGAGAAGAATCAAGTGATTTTTTCTTGATTTGGAGATTTGAGAGAGTTTGGGTGTTTGACGACAACTTGGGTTTCTTTTTTGGATTGTTAATTACTTCCTTACCCCCAGCATACAATTCAAATGAGGCGTATTTTTGGTTTTTTTTTCTCACCACATGTGAAAAGACCTAATAGATTTCTATAAATTACAAAATAGACCAATTTTAAGGGTATTTTTCGTAAGAAGGAAAATAAATATTCTGAAAATATGGATTTTTTTTAAAAATTTGTTGATGTGGCTCACTGTGAGCATTTTGGAGGAATGGATATTAATGTAGGTAGGATGGTATTCAATTGGCCCCTACCTAAGTCCCTCCAGGGCTATTTGGGTATATTCGACTAGAGAAACAATTGTTGAACCTAGCATTTGCAGTCGTATAGGGATAGTTTTAGTATCACTCGCATCATGACCACATTTGACTATTGTTTCAAGAATTGATATTGATTGATTGGTGTGAACCAAACACGTCTCTTTTCGATAAACTTACATGTGAATGAATCCGGTTTTTGATATCCAAATTAGATATCCGATAACGTATATCCCGTCCCATCTGAAAAATATTATTAATTAAAGTTTAATTTGCTTTGATTAATTTATTTTATTATTATAAAACATATGGTCTAAATAAATATATTTTTTCATTTTAGTACTACTTTTTTGTTATTATAATTTTATATAATTAGTTTATTATTTTATACAATATTTTCTACTATAAAAATAAATAAATAAATAATTCATAATAAATATTAGTTTTTCAGATCGGATATATTGTATATTCGATATCTAAAATTTTATAATAATATCCAATTTTTCAAAAAATTGGTTTCGAATTTTCCAATATCCATCTAGCTACCTAAAACCAAATTACTAAACACGTGCAAACTATATGACTTGGGATATATGTAAATTAGCTTTGGTTATAACTAAAAATGTGAGGCACGGATATGTCGAACCCTACCTAACAACAATGATAGATGGCGGCCAAAAGCAGCCAACGAAGTGGTTGGTTGTTAGCATACCATAATGAAGGGCCTCAAATTCTCCCTCTCTTGTTCTTTCGGGATCAGAAAGGAAACTGAATTAAATTTCAGGACTGTTTAAATAATACGTACATAACCCACGGGAAGCAACTCCTCCTCGATTTTTGTTTGTTGCCATGTACCCAAGGTAAAACTGAAAACCGGCTAAATTGTTTTCACAAAAAGACAAAACTAATAAAGTAATGGAAACAAAACTAATAAAGTAATGCAAATGGTAAGGAGAGATCATTCTCTCTAAATTTAGTGTGCATTTTATATCGGCCGTTGGATAATATAATCATATGGCCGTTGTGGGCTATGCAAATTTCAAGAAAGAATTTCTCCATCCAATGGCTATTTGCCTTGATCTCTCCAAAATTTAGAGAGAATGATCTCTCCTTATCAGGACTAAGTAATCCTCTCATCTACATTATTTCTTCGTATTCTCTATCTATTTCTTTTCTGGTTCGATTATTATTTCTCACTCTCCTCTCTCATTATCACACAGGTTAGACAAGTATCCCATTTTCTCACATACACATATGTTAAGTAATGAAGGCAGAGGAGTTGAAGGCCGCGTCTTTGTTTTTCCGATAATGCTTGAGGGCTGCGTCAACCCAAGGCTTCTACTGACATTTTTCTTATAAACAAAATCATGAAATTACTTCAATTGATCAGGATGTCGGCAAGATATAACCATGTCCTATTCAATCAGAATCCATTTCAATATATCGATCTGATCATGGCATTGACAATTGTAACTTCACTACTTAATCATGCGGTCCAGATTATCACGCACATGCATTATTTTTGTCTTATGGTCTTGACTTCGGATAAGCTCTGCATGTAGTTTGCATGGGAGACCCACAAGATATAAATTATATTTCACAAAATCACAAGTGGATGATAAATTAATTTCAACATCCTCATATCATCACATGGTTATGAGTCATTCATTCCATACTCAGCTCTCTATAAATTAGGAGCACACTACACATACTTTTCTCATCATTTAAAGTGTCTGTTGTCTTTCACATTTCAAGAAAAATGTCTCATTTAAAAGCCCTTTTTGTTATAGGATTCCTTCTAGTTGTTGTTCTTCTGGTTTCTTCAGCAGCTGAGGCTCAAGATAGTGAGTCTGATTATTATATACGTGATATATTAATTAAACTAATTACCGTCTTTCTTGTACCAAGTTTTTAAAATTTCCATAATGTTAAATATGTACGTCTACGAGAAACGCTAGCAATATAGCTGTTAGATACATTTGCAACACAGTAGTGGCTTGAGTTGCGTACACAGTAATACAGTACGTACATGCCTCACTGACTCACTGAATGACAAAGTGCTTCGCGGCCTATTTGCTAGCATTGCCTAGCTCTTAGGCTCCTAGCATACCTGAAATGTTCACCTTCTAGTAGTATGTACTATGTAGTAACTCTTAAATTCTTAATTAAGTTATATATATTCATTCTCGAAATTCATCACAGTACATACATTATCCGTTAAAGATTTTATATTAAGCAATATATACAATCGTAGACACTGACAACTTCCCTGCTATTTCGTTTGCAGAGAACAAGGAGAACAAGGAGAGCTTTGAGGATGTTAAGTACGGAGGAGGAGGCGGTGGTGGGTGCGGTTATGGCTGTTGCCGTCGCTGCAGTTACGCTGGAGAGGCTACTGAGGGTCAAACTGCTCAAGCTAGTGAGTCCGATTATTTTGAATAAGTTTGGTGGTTGACTCATGACCCGTTACCTGTTTCATTAAATCAAATTAACCATGACACTTACAACCTCCCTAAGAGTAGGATTATTAGAGGGAGTTCGATTACAAAAGAAACATACAACCCTTCCATAAGAGGAAGCTTCACTAAAAACTACTCTAGTTCATAAGAACAACTCGATGCATCTACTGCTAGTTCATAATAATGTTTTCTGTGTATCGTATTTTTGAAATTACCATTTCAAAAAAATTTATAAAAAAATAAAAATAAAAAAATGAAATGATTTTTCCATGAAGTTAAAAAATATATATCTAGGAGGAATAGCAATCTTGTTAAGAGTTGCAACACTGCACAGTAGTGACTTACTGACTTGAGCTGCGTACATTGTACATACCCTACCTTGCTGAGGACAAATGCATTCTAGTGTTAAGAGTTATAGTTGCAAGATGTACTGCACTGTGGTGACTGACCGCGCGAGACTTGATCATTTGCATACATAGTACATACATATGTACCATATACATACCTCACTGGGGTCTGTGCAGTGGGACAAAGTGCGTTGGCGACCTAGCAGTCCTAATATGTCCACCTTCTACTAGAAGTACCTTAGTTATATGTTTATTCTCAAAATTCCTTCACAGTAATAATAAATACAAGATCTCTTCACGACTTCATATTACGCAATGCAATGATATATTAACAAAATTCCCGTGCTATTTTGTTTGCAGAGGACAGTGTGAGTTTTGGGGATGCTAAGTATGGAGGCCGTGGTGGAGGCTATGGTGGAGGCGGCGGTTATGGAGGAGGCGGCGGTTATGGAGGAGGTCGTGGTGGAGGCGGCGGTTATGGAGGAGGCCGTGGCGGCGGCTATGGAGGAGGCCGTGGCGGTTATGGTTGTTGCCGTTGCTGCAATTACGCTGGAGAAGCTATGGACGTTGTATCCGAAACCAAACCCCATAACTAGAAACACTGCAGTTAATGCATGTGTCCCTAGTGTGGTATAAATAAACTCACTGTGTAGCGTATATATGCCGAGTTTGCTCGAATAACAGCAGTTGCAGCAAGGGTCGAGCGTCATTAGTTTGAGCTCATAATATGTTGCTTATGCTTTTACGGTTGTAATTTATGCAAATGAACCGTTATATATATGATCGTGCATCTACCTGGAGTGCGACTTAAATTCCGTTGAATTTTATATGTTTTTATTCGTTCCTACAAGAACCAGTTTATATATGAAGAGAGGATTGCTAGCGTCCTGCCCATTCTGGGGTACGTAGAACCGTAGAATGAACCATCCTACCCAACTTAAATACCAAAAAAGAAAAAACTGGGCACCAAAAGGTTGGTGTTTTAAGTAATTAAAGCTACTGCCAAGAATAAATTGGTAAAGACAAGAAAATAAAATAGATCGGACGAGATTTCACAGTCGTCTTCTCCAACCTTTCCACTCCTCTTCAACACCCAAACTTAATTTTGTGATGGAAGATTGGTTGCCAAAACAAACAATTTATTGACTTTGATTCTTAATTTTGTTTTTGTAGTGACTGGTGAGTAGGGTATGTGCTGGGTGTGGAGGAAAAGTCAGTGAGTTACTTCACTGAGTTGGTTTTTGGTATATTTTCGGATTGTGTAAAAAAAACTTGTAGAAAAAGTTAACAAGCCACTTTTTTGGTGGGCCGCTAGCAAACCTCCAGGAATTACTTGCAAGACTGATGTCATTGTCATTCTGAATTTCTGATGATACTTTTCGGAATATATAAATTTCAGCATTGAAATGAATGACATAAAATTAAATATGTAAAATATAAGCACTCAGATATGGGTTGTTACAAAATATAAAAACATAAACAAAATCACCTTTTTTAGTGAACTTAATTTCTGCATGTGATTACGTTGCTTTTAATATTGGTCAATCCAAACAATCTTGGTGTCCAATAAATTCCTCCATCCATCTCATGCCACTTTTGTGATAGATTTGGGCTACCACGAGGATATCCCTATAGGGATGAGTATTTCAAGACTGTGAGATCCAACAGTCCGAAAATCAAAAAGAAAAAGAAAAAGAGAGAATATGGGTTTGTCTTTGTGATATAATCAGGACTATGGATGTGCAATTAATTGGCCGAATCACAGCTGACACTCCATAAGTGACACAGATCCACTCGTTTTCAGTGGCCATTAATAAATGGGGACAAGTACATTACGTGTTTGTAAGTTGTAACATACTAGTGGTCCACACAGCAGAAAAAACGCAAGTGTCATTGGCTCTATCTTCTTTTACTAAGGCTAACTCCAATGGTTTGGTGCGCCAAAACACCAAACCACAATAACACAGTAGATACAGTTAGTGAGATAGCGAAATCAAATCCAATGGTTTATTTTTCCAGCCGCCAGTGTCACTGGCGTCCAACACAAAATATTAAATATCGGTTAAAAAAAAAACCAAGCTTTTTTGTACGCCATCACCAGTGGCGGGCAAGAAATAAAAAAAAAAAAACAAACTTTTTTGTACGCCATCACCAGTGGCGTGTAGTTATTTATCTTCCTATATTGCCCTTAAAAAAAACCCATAACACAAAAAAGAAATAAAAAAAAAAAAAAACCAAAAACCTTGTACGCCATCGCCATCACCAGTGGCGTGTAAAAAAAAAAAAAAAAACCAAAAGCTATGCTGATGTTAAGGGAATTTGTGATACTTAATATGTGTCGTGTGTGTTTGTTCAAGGGAATTTTTACCGGTACTATGCTGATGTTATCATGGATGGTTACTTCAGTTTTGTAAATGTTGTAGGAAAAGCTATTCATGCTTCATCATTAACATTAGTATCAGTTTTGACTCGAGCAGAAAGCACCTGACCTCTATCAGAATATCAGTAAAGTTGATCCTGCTACTTTGTAACCAATAATCTGCAAAATATGAAATTGCCATCTCTTTGGCTTTAGTTCTAGTAAATCTCTAGTGGACCATGTATAATCCTTAGCATCTTCGATTATGTTGGATCTTACGAAAAAATACATTAGTTCCCCCTATAAGCTACTAATCTGGTAATCCTTAAAACAAAAACAGTAAAGATTTTATGCAAATCATTAATTGATGACCATTTGTAGGTTTAGTCATTGTTAAAACACCTTTTTTTTAATCTTAAATAATTAATTAAGTTGTTGGAATAAATTTAATCTTAAAATTGAAATTATAACAAAGAGATACAAATAAATCAAAAAAATTTAAAAGGGTAGGATAGAATGGTAATTGCACAAATTAAGTTATTAAAAAAAAAAAAAAATTCTGTACGCCATTGTGAGTGGCGTGTAACTTATTATTTGAATTAATAATTGAATTCTGTACGCCATTGTGAGTGGCGTGTAACTTATTAGGTGAATTAATTAATTGAATCGCTCTGGTCGGCAACACTAATAATGATTTTTTGATTGCCCGCCAAAGAGAGCATCTGCTTATAACGTTAAAACCACTTGCAAAAATAGAAATTTATGAAGATAGCGTTGGCGGTATAACGTTTTAACGTACCATTGGATCACATTTTACGTTAAATTTGATGATTTGCAGCACCATTGGACTTAGCCTAACCAAACAAATCAATTTTTCTAACTTCTTCAGCTCTTCGTATCCCCAACTCTCTCTAGAAATTTCTACTTACTGTTTGGGCTAAGTCAGTTATTTTGCTACACCCATTTCTACTTACTCTTTTTGTTGCAAGAAACCGAAATTATTTGGAAAAATACATTCTCTTCAAAAAAATTTGCAATAAAATTAAGTAGAATTAAATTACATATCTTATTCAAAATTTCAAGTAACCTGATTTACTTGAATTGGTTACGAATACACTGAACAAGATAATCATATGTGCTTAAGTATACGATGGATTTGCCTCCACAATTGTAGTCATATATACAATTTGCTCAATTTATCATATTACAATAGAAATGAGTTTTACTCTGATTAATTAAAAAAGAGGAAAAATACTTATTAATTTAGAAAGTTTTATGAGGGAAAGATGGAGATGGGATATGAGGACAAAGAAATAAGAAACTTGTTGTGTTATGACTTCTGAGAGGAAGAAAAGAGAGAAAACCACTTTCCTATTTTTTTTTCTACTACGTGGACCACTAGGTTTTGACTTCGTAATTATTTTTTTTGTGTTGGGTCATGTTTCACTTTAAGAGCATTTCAAATGCAAGCAACTTTGAAAGAAAATAGTAACTTGTCACCTTTATGAGCCAAAAACAATAGCTCAGTGCAAGGGTGACAATGAAGCTAGCTTTTCACTAAATTACAATGAGAATACTACTTGTTACTAAGATAGTTGTCGACTTGTGATCTTTAGACGGACCCTTTTATTATGTCTCGCGTGTTTTTCAATTTTTTTTCAAATGAGATGTTTCATTCCATCCTGCAAGTTTTTTTTTTTTTTTTTTTTTTGATTTTTTTTTTTCAATGAAATTTTTCGATAATTTTTCGATAATTATCGAAATTTTTCGATAATTTTTCATTTTTTACATTCAGATGAAATAAAACATTCCGTCTAAATTTTGAAGTCACATTTGCATTGGGCAACCCCTAGTAGCTTCTAACCAAAAAGGTAATTATGAGGGGAAATAGTTCTATGTGTCGCCTATGTGGAGGTAATTAACAAGTTGTTGCTTGCATTGGGAATGCACTAATAAATAGATAGAGTCAAACTGTCAATCGTGCACTCAGAAATTGCAGAAAGATTGTTTGTAGACGTTTTACCTAGTCAAATTTCCAACCAGGGCATCAAGATTAGTCAAGGTGCACGTAAAAGTCGCCGCATTAACACCGGTTAGCAACAATATATATATATATATATATATATATATATATATATATATATATATATATATATATATATATATATATATATATATGGGTTGGCTGGTTGAGACGTTAGTTCCTCTACCGAGAGGCGCCTTAATTTCCAACTAATCACACAACAACCATACCTACAATAGTTGAAACAAGTAGTTCCTCCACTAAGGCGCCTTAGCTTCCAATTTAACAATAATAAGGCATTTAGTTCCTCTATCGAGGCGCCTTAGTTTTAAATTATATCAACTGCATCTAACAATAACTAAATGACAAAAATAAAACTTACTATATACTTACACTAGTGTAGGCATTATCACAGAGTGGGTCATACATGCATAAATAATTAATTCCACCCATTCTTCTGCAAAACTTATGTGAGTGCAAATAAAATACATTAAAACATAATATATTATATACAAATTTCCAATCATTCCATCAAACTAAGGAGAACAAACTTCACGACAAATTTCACAACCATAGTCAATCATTTATTATTGTGTCAATATGGACTTTGACAAATAATAATAATTATTTATTTAGAGTTTCTTCAAGTGTCCCTAGAATAATGCGCGTTGTCTTTATGTTTTATCTAGTTTCATGCCTATCGCAATCGCTCCCCTCTATCGAGCCGAACATGCATATCTACATGCCTCACTCACATAATGGACCACATCAGCGTAGTTACCCTAAGCGAGATGTCGCATACAAGGTAACCCCCACACAGAGGCCAAAACTATGTGAGTAAGCTTTTATTAGGCATAAAATATTGTGTGTATTATACTAAATTAGCGACAAGATAAATAAAACCATCATTTGGCTACAAGGGCTTCAAGTTTCCTTGAAAGAAAATCATATTCCCTTTACAAGGGTTAAGCATATAATCAAATGAGTTGTCGCCACCTATTCTGTATTAAGAACCAGGCCGTAAGAAGGCCATTCTTCTTGAATCATATCCAAAGTTGTCTCTGCCTGTTCAGTATCTTCGATCAAAGTCTCATCATTTAGGTACCAAGCATGTAGCAATAAATGACAACTGGACTGGATTTGTAGAATCAGGGGATGCAACACCAGTGCAAAGAGAAAGAGACCCAAAGGGTCGCCTTGCTGGACCATAGCAGACCATATGTAGCCATCTCCCAAATATAATCTCGCAGGTTGACAATACAAGTACTCGACCCAAAGGGCAATAGTTGGGCAACGAATACGAACCTCTCTCAACATGGTAGTCCGATTAACCATATTAAAAACAATTTGTTCATTCAATTGTAATCTGTGGTTTGAAAGAAATGTTTTATTTGCAATATTCATTGAAATTGTATTTGGACCTGAAATTTTATGAGTTTTCTTATTAAAATTTGAAGGATCTGGTACGGGTTTGACAACTTAAATAAACCAATGCGTAGCACGGTTTCTATACTAGTGTTTATATATGTTGTAGTAAGATCCGAGACTTGTAAAGACAAATGAAACTCTTGCTTAGCAGCAATGATACAAAGACCTACTAATTTGACCTACTTAACTTACCTACTAATGATAACCATTGATTTACATTGTGACATGTGTCCGCGTGTATTTCAATGCAAACCAACGTTGTTATACAAATTAAAAACAATAAAAGGTAACTTCTAACCTTCATTAGAAAAAGAATATATATATTCACATCTTGAAATTATCAGTGGAACTATTATAAACGCTAGTATTTGTGCACGTATGTTACACTTTTGATTATAGATGGTGGGATCCATTTGCAGGAAAAAAAAATAGTTTTGTTTGATTATTATAGTGGAACGAGAAGAAATAAAAAAGAAAAAGCCATTGTTTAGAGAAAATCGGTTATATATGTTGATTTTGGTGGGGCCCACAAAAGAAAAAAGAAAAAACATAAAAGAAGTGGGGCCATGGGAGGGGGAAAAAAAACCAATGAGAGCCAGACACGAACATCTACATCATCGGCTCCATGGCTCGCACATGCCTCTTTATAAATTAGTATAGACAAGTTTGCAGTTTTACTATGGGATAATCAGAGACCCTAAACCCTAAACCTTATACTGCAAATGTGAATTAAAAATCTCACGACGAATAGAACTATGAGTTTCATTATTATATTCTACTTTCATAGGATGCATCATAGAACAAAATATCCCAATATAGAGAGATATCCACCCCCAAAATCTCGATAATTATCCTTGAAATATCGCTCTCTTTGTCCATATTATACATGTGGGTATTTGTAAAAATCCATGAAATATCGACGATATCGGAAAATATCCCAAATTTCTTGTATTAAATATTTAGTAGTAATAGATTTTTTTTTTTAATTTCAATTCTAAATCCAAATATTGTTAATTTTTGTTTATTGTGAACAAAAAGATCGGTTATAAACTTACAAGCTATCTATATGTAGAAACAAAAGATTCTTAATTCTTATTTAATTTATTTTAGATTGATTCATAAAAGGAAATTTAAAGAAGAAAAGGAAAAAAACTAAGAAGGAAATGAAATTGATGATTGATATTTTTTTTATAAAGAAAAATAAAAAGATTGTATTTTATTGGGGAAAAATTGGAATGATAGGGCATGAAAAAAGAAATACCCAAAAAAGGGCAAAAGAATTAGATAGATATTTAGATCTAGATCCAAAAAAAAAAAAAAAAGAGAAGATGGAGGGAACCTCAAATTTGTTTAGAAACCACCTTAATCATCTAAACAAAAACTCCAATCTATCGATCTTCATACTTTTTTCCCCTTTAAAAATCTGTAAAATATTTGCAAATTTTGACTTTTGAGTCTGGTGAAAAAGAGAGAAAAATGATCCATTAAATTGAGAGAGAGAGAAAGTGAGATAAAAGACAAAAGTTTTAGTACATATATAACGATATTTTAAAGTATCAATATATTGCTAAAATATTGCGATATTTGAGGATATCTTGTGGATATTTACAATTTTGACATTTGAAAGTATCAAATTCATATATAGGATTTATTCATATCGTTTGCTCAAATCTCGATATATATCATGATATATATAGAGGTGTGGATTTATATCTACGACCTGATGTTGAGGTTGATAGGGAATGACTACTACACTCTTTCTTGGGATAAGAGCTGCCTACGTATCAAGTTTCTTGGGTGAACTTCAATCAAGTCTTATGTAGTTCATCTCTCTCCACTTATAGATGTTTGAGCTGACCTTCCTTTTTTGCTCCAGGCCGTTATTAAGTGTCGATCCATATTTTGTGCTATCTTGATGACCTGTCATTATTTTTGCTGTTACAAAGTAAATGTCTCTTTCATTGGTGTGTTGTCTGAGCTTCAAGATCGCGGTAGATCATTTGTTTTCAAATATGGTTGTATCTGATATTTGGGACGACCTGAGTTTGGGTCGTTGTTACATCCTGGTGGCGTAGTACGACCTAGGGATATAATGAAATTTGTGAAGATAATGACTGACACCGCGTGTCTTTGTAGTGAATGGTTTGAGAACGGAAGGTACTTACACATCCCCCTTTATTTTATTTATTTTTTTAGATAGCGGTGTAGTGAAAAGAAAAGATAAAATAAAGCTTTTAACACGTGTCACACATCTGGTTTGTTTGAATTTTTTTGGAAAATGTGTGAGAACTGTTTGGATCTGATCCATGGGCCCAACTCGTGGCAGGTTTGTGGGCGAGGTTATGATTGTATTTGGTGGGGAAGGTAAAACATTTTGTTTCTTTTCGAGATTTGTGCAGCTGAAAGGTTTAGTGTCTGGCGATCTTTCATTTCCTCATTCTATCAACACAAAAGAAGAAAAAGTAGAGAAAGAGAAAAAACAAAAACTTTCCAACTTTTCGTCTTCAGTTGTGTCTGTTTTGATCTAAAAAATTAGATCTTTTTGTTTCCTTTTTGCTTTTGTCATGTTGATTACTAGTGGTAGTTTGAGTGGGGAAGTTGCATTGGATCAATGGAGAGAGACAACTGTGAGTGATGGAGATGGTGGTGTTAGGGCGCGTAGTGGAGAGGAGGTGTCATCGTCTTTCTCATTGGAGACGATGGTTGAGGAGGTGGTACCTAGGTCGGTAGATTGTACTGTTGCTTTGAGGGAAAAGTTTGGTTGGGTGGACTTTGATTTAACTGATACAACTTGAGTGGAGAGAGGAATATGTTTGGCTAGGATTACGTTCCTCGGGATAGGAGTGTTGCGACTTGTTATGGTCAGTTGAAGGCTGGGATGAGATTACCGTTCTCATGTCTTACTATAGAGTTTTTGAACTTTTGTGGAAAAGCCCCTTGTCAGTTCATAGGGAATAGTTGGAGAGTTTTTCATGTGTTAGATTTGTTGAATGATAGGAGTTATAACATCTGTTTATCGGATGTGCTTGAGCATTTTTAGGTGAAGAGGTCGTCTGCTATGAATTTTTGTTTGCAGGTGAGAAAGAGTAAATCTACTGTGATTGTAGGTGTGAGTAAGGAGGATTATATTGGGGCGTAGGCCCTTACTGGTTGTGGGTAATTAATGTCCTTCTCACTGGGAGTTGGCAAATTGTACTATAAAATAGGATGATAGGTCGTTATGTTATAGGTTGTAGTGTATGTAGGGTAGTTGATATTTGAACATTCTGACAACTTTTTTGTTTTGCAGAGGTTGCTATTCGTGGGCGTACGAAAACCGGAGCAATAGAAGAGTTTGCTTGCTTGAGTTGGGAGGAGAAACGATCTGTCTTGGGAGAGGTTGCGCATTACTTCAAGAAGCGCAGAGGTGAGAAAATAAACCGGAAGAAGGTTGAGCAAAAGAAGAGGGCTCGAAAGTTAGTATTTTAGATCTCTAATTCAAGCTCGAATACTGAGATGGATCGAGAGGATCAAAGGAGGGGGACCTGTTTCTGGTGCTAGGACGGTTGGAGGAGGCTCTGGTAGCCGTCCTGTTTCTAGACGACATGCAGAGGTGGGTGAGAGTGATAGGGGAGGTCGTGGAGGTGGGAGTGTTGGGGGAGGTGGTGATGCTCCCACTCCATTTCGAAGGCCTCAATTGAAGAGGTGGACTGAGGGTGGCGAGCCTGAGGGGGCGAAGAGGACCCGACTTGAGTCTGAGGAATGACCTGTTATGGTGGAAGGTCATACTTCATCCGGTCGGGCTCCTTTGAAAAGGATGAACCTGAAGGAGCTGGCCATTGATGTTGGTATGGCTGATGCTAGGGCCAAGAAGAAGGCTAGTGACACTGAGCCAACTGCCCAAAAATGCAAAGGATCTGGAAGTGCTTTCCAAGGTGATAAGGCTGGCAAGTCTGACGTTCTGGATAGGACGGTCACCTATTATGACCCAGTGAGTTGGTTTCCACGACTGGTGAAAAATAGGGACTGTAGTTTCAAGTCTTCACTGGTTGCGAATGGACTGCTGGAGAGTATTGCTCTAGATGGAGATAGACATCAGCTGGAGATTAGGAAGGATTTGGAGGCAAACCTAAAAGACATAGATCACTCACTGTGTTTTGTAAGTTTATCTCTGACCTACGATTTGTTCTGTACTTTGTGATATTGACTCCTGACTTACTTTGTTATCTTGTCAGGTTTTGGCGATGTATAGGAAGTTGAGAGAGATGGCAACTATTTCTGATTTGTACAAGAAGGAGTTGGAGGTTGCCAAGGAAGCTTATGATAAACTCGTGGCTGTGCAAGAGGTGAAACGAGCTGAGGTGGTGGGGCTAAGGGCTCAGGTCAGAGATTTAGCTGGGAAGGTGGCTTTATTGCAGCCATCTCTTGACTTCAAGGGTGGAGGTAGCGCATTGGATTGCTGAGAGCAAACAATTGCAGGCCATTGCTGAAGGAGCTTAGAATGAATACCACGACCTGGTCGATCTGGTAGAGAGTGGTGATGTCTACGTTCTAGTAGATGATGGTTACATAGAACTAGAATGTAAGTACAAAACCCTCAAAAGGTCTGTTGAAAGTGGGGCTGCAACAGTAACTATAGAAAGTACTATTGTAGATGCTAGTAGACGACCTGATCTACCAACCGACTGGTGTCGTCTTGCTCCGTGTCCGATAATGAAGATCTTTGCCGCCACCGGTGCTTAATGCCAGTGGTGATCCGGCTAGTGGCCCTATTGGTGAAGAGGGCTGCCAACTGGACCCCTTGAATGTGGAGAATCTGCCTCATGTCAACTGATTTTGTTCTTCTTGTGATGTGTTTGATGATGAGTGAATTTATTGAACTATTTTTATTGCTGATACTGATAACTTTAATTTTTGATGGGGATGCTAAGGTCATTTTCCCAGGATAACTTGGGGCCCTCTAGTATTTAACCGAATTTGTAGTAATTAAAGTAGTTAAATTACTTATTTTGAGATGAGATTGTTAGTGAATTCTGTATGAATGTGATTGCTTCCCTTGCTTTTTGTTTTGTTATTTGACGACATGTGCTGCATAGTAGTAATTTCGACAACCTGTCATATTTTGGTAGATCGTCTGATGTTTGTAGGTCGTAAGTGTTTATGGACGATCTGATAGATGCACGTAGTTGGTACCTAGGTTTCTTCGTGTCTTTAGGTGTGTGCATTGATTAAGTGGTTCCTTTTAGGGGAACTTCTTATTTATTTTTGACTGATAATTAGCCTTTGAGTGGTAATTATAGTTGAGGCAAAACTTAACCCTTTCAAAGGCCTTAAGTTGACTTGTGGTCCTTTTGGGGTACATTGGATTAGATTTGACTGATAATTAGCCTTTGCGTGGCCATTATAGTTGAATCGTGCTTAACCCTGGCATTGGTGTTAAGTTGATTTGCGATCTTTTTGGGGGACTGTGTATTGGATTTGATTGATAATTAACTTTTGCATGGTAATTATAGTTGAGTTGTGCTTAACCCTGGCATTAGTGTTAGGTCGGTTACTTTGATATCCCAGATCGGGCAGCAACTGCAAGATGCGTGGTACTCATGTAATGTAAGGAGAACATTTATACGCGGAATGCTGATGAAATTTTATTCATATTGATTGATACATTTGGAGAAAAATTATTGGTAAAAATGCTTGAGTAAAGTTGTATTCCAAGGTCGAGGAAGCACATAACCGAACTGAGTTTTGATCCAGTAAGCTCCATTTCCAACGACTCTATGCACTATGTATGGTCCTTCCCAAGTTGGGTCAAGCTTGGCTGGTGCTAATGTCTTTTTAAGGACTAGGTCACTAGCTTGGAAAGATCTTGGGACTACCTTCTTGTTGTAAGCTCATTGGATGGTTAGGTGGTACTGAGCTAGGGATATTGCAGTATTTTCCCTTCACTCTTCTAGGAGGTTGACTTCTTTGGATAAGATATTGTCGTTTTCTCCTAATTCGACAATGTCAGAACTTGTAGTTGTGATTGTAAGTTCTGATGGTATTACTGCTTCTGTTCCGAAGTAAAGTATGAAAGGAGACCCGTTGGTACTGGCTCGGGCTGTTGTTCTGTATGCCCATAAGATGTTCTCGAGTCATTCTAGCCATTAGCTTTTCTTGCTTTCCAACTTCTTTTGGAAATTCTCCTTGATGGATTTGTTTGTGGCCTTTGCTTGGCCATTGCTTTGTGCATATTTAGGAGTAGAAAAAGTTTAAGTGATACGCCACTTTTGTAGGAATGCCTTGACTTATGTGCTGGAAAATTAGGTTCTGTTGTCCATGATGAGGGTGTGGGGTAGACCAAATCTTGTGATGATATTGGTCCATATGAAGCTGATGACGTAGACTTTCTTGACTTGAACAAGTGGGATTACCTCAACCCATTTGGTGAAATAATCTATGGCTGCAAGGACATATTTGAGTCCTGTTTTCTTTTGTGGGACAAATGGTCCCATGATGTCTAGCCCCTAGATATGAAAAGACCACGGACTGGCTATGTTGATCAACTCCCATGCTGGACTTAGGTGGTTGTGGGCAAATGTTTAACATTGGTAGCATTTTAAAACATACTTATATGCTTCAATGTGCATGCCTGGCCAATAATACCCTTGGGCGATTGCTTTATGAGCCAGAGATCTTGCTCATGTATGGTTGCCACATTTGCCTTTGTGAATTTCGTCGAAGATGAGTTGGCCTTTACGTGGAGTTATGCACCTTAGGTGGGGTCTTCCGACTGATTTACGGAATAATTGTCCATTGATCACGGTGTATTTGGGAGCTCGAAATTGTATAGCACGAGCATTCTTTGCTTCTGCTGGGAGCTCGCCATGTAAGATAAATTTTAGAAATGGGCTTATCCAAGATTGAGTGATCTCTTCTTCGGATGAGGGCTGGAAGTTCGTGAGGCTGTTGGCACTTTCATGTTGGTAGGCGGGCCTCTCTAGGATGTCAATGTAAACTGTGCTGGGACATGCCTCTTGGGTTTTTTAGGCTAAGAAAGTCAGGCTGTCTGTTATCCTCTTGGGGAATGTGTTCCAAGGAGAATGTTGTGAACTAGCTGATGATATCATTGACGACCTAAGCGTACTTGGCTAAGTTTGCTCCATTTGTCACATACTCTTTGGTGATCTGTTTGACGATTAGTTGTGAGTCACTGTACGTTTTGAGCTTTCATACTTGTAATTGTTGTGTCATGCGGAGGCTTGTGATTAACGCTTCATATTCCACTTCGTTGTTAGATGTTGCGAAATCGATCTTTATTTACTTTTGTAGTTGGGTTCCCTCTAGTGAAGTTAACACAGCCCCCAGTCCACTACCGATGTTGTTGCAAGCTCCATCTACGTAAAAGTGTCATGTGTCTAGGGTGGTTGGTTGATGGAGTGAAGTAGGGGTGGGAATTTGGCCCTAACGACCCTAACCCGGCCCTGACCGACCCGACCCTAAGCCCTATAAAGCCCTCACAGAGTTTAGGGCCGGGCCGGCCCGGCCCTAATGCTTTCTAGGGCAGGGCTAGGGTTAAGATTCTAAAACATAGGCCCGACCCTAACCAAGCCCTAACCGGCCCTGTTTCATACTTTCACTATAAATACACATACCATAATTGTCCAACTCTTTGTTAAATATTTTCAATTAAAATAACATTGTCCTTTGTAATTTATCACTTACACCCAAGGGTACTTCCAATAACTTGTTTTATATAACAAAAACTTGTCAACTTAGCAGCCATGAAGAACAATGAGCACTAGCCTAATAAAAAATAAGACTTTATTCCTTTGATCATCAAGTCAAAGTCCATAACTTATTATTCTCAATTTCTTTTCTCACTTATTTCTTATAAATTATATTTTTATTCACATCAAGCCAAGTCTAAAACTAAAGGTTTCCTTCCACACCATTAAAGCAAAATCTGAGCGGACATTTGTAACATAGAAACCAAAAACACCCTTTGTCAGAAAAATGACATTTATAATCTCAAACCTTTCTCCATCACTTGTTCAAAAGCCAATATTTTCATTTCCATATACAAAGCTTGAATCACTTTTAAATTAGAAGAAAGGTAATATTATATTTGTTTGAATCTATTATAGAAATAATTTATGATATTACAAATAGTTTAACAACTTCCATGACCCTTAACCAAAACTATTATGTTTCTTCTTTATATCTATTACTTCTTCCTTTAAAATGATAATATAATTATTTGTCTATGTATTTCAATGTTAAATGTAATTTTAGTGAGGTTTGAGTACAAGGAAGAACAAATTCCGAACTCTCGATGTACTTGAGTTCATTAGATTGTGGATGTGCATTTTAAATTTTGGACTTATACGGGATTATTACTAGATTGGTTGGACTTTGAGTTTGTAGATTATTGTACATTTTGTAATATAAATGAGTTTTAAACTGATGTAGTAAAAAAAGAAAAATATATAGGCCCAGGCTTAAAGCCCGACCCCTAAAGCCTCCTTAAAGAGGGCTAGGGTCGTGGTCGGCTTGAGATTTAGACTTGTGACCGGCCCGACCCGCCCTATCGACTTTAGGGTTTGGGCCGACCCGGCCCTAATATCTGAAGGGCTTTAAATGTTTAGGGCCGGGCTAGCCCGACCCGGCCCATTGCCCACCCCTAGAGTGAAGTAATGGGCTCGGGTTCCCAGTTGATATCTTCAACGGGGAAGTCAGCAAGGAAATCGGCAACGACCTGACCTTTGCGAGACGTTTTGGGAAAAAATTCGATGTGATATTCTCTGAGTTATTCAACCCATTTAGCCATGCAGGTTGTTTTGTTGGTAAAACTCAAGACCTGCTTGATGGGTACATATGTTAAGACCTTGATCTCGTGAGCCTGGAAGTATGGTCGAAACTTGTGAGCAGAGTATAACAAAAATAACATTGTTTTCTCAATTGGAGAGTAATGCTTTTCTAAATCTGCCAATGTCTTGCTGGTGATATAGACTGGTTTTTCGATTCCCTCGCTTTTGCGAAAGAGGACCGAGCTGATGGCAAAATCGGTAGTCGCAAGGTAAAGCCCCAATGTTTCTCCTTCATTTGGTTTGGACAGGACGGGCGGAGTTGATAGGTAAGCCTTCAGGTTGTTGAAAGCTTTATGACATTTGTCTGTCCATGTGAATGTTGCGCCCTTATTTAGTATTTGTAGGAACGGTCTGCATTTGTCAGATGCACATGAGATGAATCTGTTGAGGGCTGAAACTATGCTAGATAGCTTGTGTATTTGGTGTTTGGAAGTTGGTTCTGGCATTTCAAGGAGAGCTTGTTTCTGTTATGGGTTTGCTTCAATACGTCTTTGTGAAACGAGATATCCTAAGAATTTTCCTGAGGCAACCCCAAATAAGCACTTTGCTGGGTTAAGCTTCATCTTGTTTTGGCGCAGCCTTTCAAAGGCTTCTTGCAGGTGAGAAATGTGGTCGCCAGCTTTTGCACTTTTGACTACAATGTCGTCTATGTAGACTTCCATAGTGTCGCCCAACAAGTCTTTAAATATTTTTATGACAAGTCTCTGGTAGGTCACGCCGGCGTTCTTCAAGCCGAATGGTAGGACGTTGTAGCAAAACGTTCCTTGTTCGGTTATGAAGGACGTATTTTCCTGGTTTTCTTCTGCAAGTGGTATCTACTTGTATCCGCTATATGCGTCCATAAACGATAGAAGTTTATGTCCGCAAGTTTTATCTACCAGTATGTCAATTCGGGGTAGGGGGAAGCTGTCTTTTGGGCAATGTTTGTTAACGTTGGTGAAATCAATGCAGAGTCATACCTGGCTATTTTTCTTAGGAACGGCTACAATTAATATTAGCTAACCAGGTCGGGTATTCGATTTCTCTGATGAATCCAACATTTTTTATCTTTTCTATCTTTTCATTGATGGCTTTTTGAAATTTGAGTGCTAATTTCCTAGGTCGTTGTTTGATAGGCTTTATAGTTGGATCTATATTTAATTTGTGGCAAGCGACCTGAGGGTCGATTCCTGGCATATGGATATACGACCAATCAAAAACATCTTTATTGAGAGATAGAAAATTGACAAGTTGCTCTTTGAGCTTGGGGTCTAAATCAGCCCCTACATAAACAAATTTTGGGTCATCATTTGTGCCCAAATTGACTTTCTCTCCAGGTTCGACTTGTACTTGTTTTTCCTTGAGCTTATTTGTTGTTGATGCCAAAGGGCTAGAAGCTTGAGGATCTTGTAGCTTTGGGATGTCGTTTGTCTGGACAACCTGAGTTTTGGCCTTGGTTGTTGTGCTTACTTGATTACATCGATGAGTTTCTAGTTGGTTGCTTTTGAGCTCCATGATGCCTCGGGGTCCGTGGAACCGCAGGACTTGGTGTAAGGTTGATGGAACTTCTTGGATCTTGTGAATCCACCGTCCTAAGATGGCAGTGTATGAGGACTTGACATCAATCACACTGAAGCGTGTTGAGGTCTTAACCATGTCATCTTTTTCTCTAATGGAGACTGGTTGGATGACATCTCCAATGGCATCTGTGCGGTCATCATTGAACCCATAGAGTGGTGCATTTGACTCTATCATCACCGAGTCTGGCAGGTGCATATTCTTGTATGTTTGGTAGAAGAGGATGTCGCAAGAGCTGCCTGGATCAATTAGGACACTCTTGACTGTCCATCCGTTGATCTTGACGTGCACTACCAGAGCATCATTATGGGGTATAGTAGGCACACCTTGTCGAGATCTTCCTCAGTGAATGATATTGCAGTCGTGGTTTGAGAGCTGGCAGGACTGATCACTTCAGCTTTGTGGGATAAGTGGTAGATTTCTTGCAGTGCTCCTACGCGTCTGCGCTTTTCACGACCGGAGGTCTCGTTATTAGAGGTGTTTGTAATCATGTGAATTACCTTATCCTCGTCATGATCGGAGGAGTGCTGTCGCTTGTTATACCTCGACCGACCAGGAAATTTAGATCGTCGAGCTATTCTACTTCTGCTCCTTCTACGAGCAGGTCATTCATGACTACGGCTCCTGCTTCTGTTGCGGTTGGCATTCAATTTATGCCTGAGGTCGTTTTCTGGCAGGAAATCTTTTAGTTTTCCCTCTTCGACTAAGTCTTGGAGGTAGTGCTTGAGGCTCCAACATTCATCGGTGTCATGGTGGTGGAGTTTGTGGAAGTAGTAGTATGGACGTCCTGATATTGCGATCACGTTGTTGATGTTTGGTTTGAAGTAAGGTGTTGTATATATCTTCTTCAGGATATGGCTTGGCGTCCTAGAGAAGTTGGAGAATTCTCTTTTGGTGTACGATGGCTTGTGGGAGTTTGTGCCCTTGTTGTTGCCTGAGTATTGGTTGCTTTCTTTGGGTCCCCGTTTGTCGCTGATTGCGAGGACTTCTTTGCCTTTGCGCTAGGCCATCCATTCTTCATACTTAATGTATTTGTCGACTATGTGGTACAAGTCGTCTAAGCATTCTAGCTTGTTACGCATGAGATACCCTGCTAGCTCGGAGTCGTCTAGGAGGGTGTTGGTGAATGTCGAGGTTGCAAAGCTGTCCTTTAGGTCTGGCTCTATTGATAGCAGTTCCTTTTTGAAACGTCCTAAGAAAGCGCAAATAGTCTCGCCAGGCTTACTTCCGGTTGGAACAACGAGTCTAGGTCGGCTTGTTTCTTCCTGTTGTGGATGAACTCTGCTACGAATGTCTCGTCCAGCTTGTCAAAGTTGTGGATTGAATCAGAAGTTAGCGTGTAGAACCAGTCTAATGCTCCGTGTTGTTGCCTGAGTATTGGTTGCTTTCTTTGGGTCCCCGTTTTGTCGCTGATTGCGAGGACTTCTTTGCCTTTCATATTTGGGCCATCCATTCTTCATACTTAATGTATTTGTCAACTATGTGGTACAAGTCGTCTAAGCATTCTAGCTTGTTACGCATGAGATACCCTGCTAGCTCGGAGTCGTCTAGGAGGGTGTTGGTGAATGTCGAGGTTGCAAAGTCGCCCCTTTAGGCCTGGCTCCATTGATAGCAGTTCCTTTTTGAAACGTCCTAAGAAAGCGCAAATAGTCTCGCCTTGTGCTTACTTCAGTTGGAACAACGAGTCTAGGTCGGCTTGTTTCTTCCTGTTGTGGATGAACTCTGCTACGAATGTCTCGTCCAGCTTGTCAAAGTTGTGGATTGAATCAGAAGTTAGCGTGTAGAACCAGTCTAATGCTCCGTGTTGTTGCCTGAGTATTGGTTGCTTTCTTTGGGTCCCCGTTTGTCGCTGATTGCGAGGACTTCTTTGCCTTTGCGCTGGGCCATCCATTCTTCATACTTAATGTATTTGTCGACTATGTGGTACAAGTCGTCTAAGCATTCTAGCTTGTTACGCATGAGATACCCTGCTAGCTCGGAGTCGTCTAGGAGGGTGTTGGTGAATGTCGAGGTTGCAAAGCTGTCCTTTAGGCCTGGCTCCATTGATAGCAGTTCCTTTTTGAAACGTCCTAAGAAAGCGCAAATAGTCTCGCCTTGTGCTTACTTCAGTTGGAACAACGAGTCTAGGTCAGCTTGTTTCTTCCTGTTGTGGATGAACTCTGCTACGAATGTCTCGTCCAGCTTGTCAAAGTTGTGGATTGAATCAGAAGTTAGCGTGTAGAACCAGTCTAATGCTCCGTCTTTCAAGCTGGCTAGAAAGAGTTTGCATTTGAGGTAGTCAAAGTCTGGAGCGCTGTAGCAGAGCGTCAGGATTTGGCTGAAACGAGCTACGTGCTGGCCTGGACACGAGCTACCGTCGTATAATGGGAACTTTGGCTGAATAAAATCAGTGGGAGGCTGCTTGTTCCTGACTTCTATGGTGAATGGTGACGCTTTGTATGACTCTTCTGTACTATCTGGGTTGCGCTTGCTTTTTCACTTGACTTCTCCAACTGCTGGGCGAAGTCCTTTAGTCGTTGATTGGTGGTTGTAGTGAGGGCTATGACTGCGTTGTTTTCAATGGCGTCTGGAGGTAGTTTGTTACTGTTAGAGGTGGTTTGTTCGCACATAGCTTGGTTCTCTTGCTGGAGCGTGGTAAATGATTCGTGTAGAAACTTCATTTGATCTACTAGAGCTTTTAATTGTTCTTCCATGGTGGCTTTTTTTAACCAGTTTCGTGGGCTTGAGAAAATAGTGTGGGTGTTTTTCTTAAGTAAACGAACCGGCAAACGGCGCCAATGTAGAGGTGTGGATTTATATCTACTACCTGATGTTGAGGTTGATAGGGAATGGCTGCACTCTTTCTTGGGATAAGAGCTGCCTATGTATCAAGTTTCTTGGGTGAACTTCAATCAAGCCTTACGTAGTTCATCTCTCTCTACTTATAGATGTTTGAGTTGACCTTCCTTATTTGCTCCAGGCAGTTATCAAGTGTAGATCCATATTTTGTGCTATCTTGATGATCTGTCATTACTTCTGCTGTTACAAAGTAAATGTCTCCTTCATTAGTGCGTTGACTGAGCTTTAGGATCGCGGTAGATCATTTGTTTCCATGTATGGTTGTATCTAATATTTGGGACGACCTGAATTTGGGTCGTTGTTACATCCTGGTGGCGTAGTACAACCTAAGGATATATGAGCTATGAAGATACGACCTGGACAAGTGTGCTGTAGTGAATGGTTTGAGAATGGAGGGTACTTACAATATATATCACAATACTTTGTACTATGGGATGCATTATTTAAAGGTTTTCATAAAGACACCACAGTTTTTCAGGGAGTGACTCTCAAGGACAAAACTGCCGAAAAAGTAACTCTCAAGGACACCTTTTTTCTCGTAACTCACAAGGACCGGGTAGATGAAAGGTCAAGTATACCCTTGACGTGAAATAAAAAACGGATCGGGTAGATGAAATGTCAAGTACACCCCTGCGCGAAATAATTAACGGCCCGACCCAGACGAAACGACCCGGTGTATTTAGTATGAACATTGAATGTTCATAGTCCTTGGGTATGAACATTGATTGGGTATGAACATTCAATGTTCATATAGTCCTTGGGTATGAACATTGATTGGGTATGAACATTTAATGTTCATAGTCCTTTGGGTATGAACATTCTATGTTCATAATCCTTGGGTATGTACATTCAATGTTCATAGTCCTTTTGGTATGAACATTCAATGTTCATACATCAATATATTGTATAAGGTACATTCACCTATTTAGATATGAACAATCATTGTTCATACACCAGCAGAAGGTATGAACACTCATTGTTCATAGTAAAATGACATAAAGGGTAAAATCAGAAAATATTTATTTTAAATCCGAGTCATTTGTCCTTGAGGGTTATTTTCACAGAAGGGTATAACTGACATTTAAAAAAAGTAAAAGGGTCGGGCCAACTTATTCTGTCCTTGAGGGGGTGTCTAATTTTGAAATAGTAGGTTCATGAGTTACTTTTCCCCAAAATTTGTCATTGTGAGTTACTCACAAAAAACAGTGTCCTCTAAAGTTATTTTTTCCCCAAATTGGTCCTCTGGACTATTTTCTTGACAGTTTTTACCAAGGGCACCACTATTCTAATTATAAACAAATAGACCCCGAAAGTGATAAAGACACCACCTCACACCTTAAAAAAAATAATGTTACTATATGTTTGCCTCCACCAACTCCACTAATTCCATGCTCACATCTATCTTTCTTTTTCATTTCTTTTCTTCTGATTGAATGCAACACAAGAAGATAGTTTTTTATTCAAGTGTGGAGGAAAAAAAAATGGCGAACAATAGGTTTGCTGGTGTCTCTCAAATCAAATAAGCTAAAATAATTAAATCGATAATATTTTACCCGATATGAATGTGAATGTGTTCAAACACATATTCACGTCCTATGATAGAAATCAGATTGCCATTGACAACAATTCATTAATTATTCAAAGTTCACTTTATTCTACTGAGTAATTGGTTGAGTGAGTGAGAAAGAGAGGAGATGATAATGTTGGTACAACGACGATAATAACAATTATATGAGGGAGTAATATTCACATCCAATAAATATCACACACGTGTCCAGCATATACAGAACTACCAACTGACCTAATATCCTTATCCTCCAAGCTCGCTCCATAGTGACTCGACTCAGGCAAGCGACCTATGCAACTCGCGCTTAGAGCGATATCACCACCAACCGACCTCAGGTACTTGTCCTACGAGCTTGCTTTAAAGTGACTCGTGTAGAGTTGACAATCTCGCTAAGAAGCGATCTCCTCAGTACTCACTCTCCCTATCCCACAACGGCTAGTAATGTATGTCTTTATGACTGACATCAAGACCGAAGCTTCAGGTATGCATCACAGTAAATACTCATAACTCACCATCATGGCTCGCAAGTGACCTGAAGACCTAGATCTGACCTGATGCGGGAGACCATGAGGCGCGGGCACCTTGCCTATATAAAGAGGATGAGGAACTACGTCTAACCTGATTCAAGTCTCCCCAGAGAGAACTTGATAAGTAGGCAGTTTGTCCATACAAACTCGATTAATTCAATCCATCAAACCATTTCTCCCCAAAAATTGCCTACGTCAGTAAAGTTAACGAAATCTAACCTTTACAACAATAATGACGGTAATGATCGATTGGAAATTGGAGAAAGATAGAAGAAAAGTGGTGGTGTCCTTATAACTTTTTTAGGGCGGCCTATTTGTTTATAGTTAGAATAGTGGTGCTCTTGGCAAAATATGTGGTGTCTTTATGAAAACCCTTATCTTAAGGTATAACCTGAAGATCTATAATAAACTTCAATTAGGAAGATATGCCCAATGTCTACTAATTAAGCACACTTAACTTAATTTCACTAATTAAGCATCAACATTGGTACGAAACATGCATCACATGCATTACTTTGTTTTATGGTCTGAATTCTAATCAGCTCTGCATGCAGTACTCTGCATGTGATAAATTAGAGAGAGAGAGATTTGAGAATATTTACTTGATTGATTTCTAAAGAGATTACAATTGTTTATATAGAGGTTACAAGTTCTAAATAGAGATTACAAATTAAATAGAAACAAAACAGTCGGTGTGACTTGAGAAACACGAGGCGCAGGGTGCGCTCAGGTCATCTTCTGCACATGCTATATCTCCTGGACTCTTGTCAAGGCATGGGCGCAGGTCGAGCGTAGGTCATCTTCTGCACATGCTATATCTCCTGGACTCTCATCAAGGCATGGGCGCAGGTCGAGCGTAGGTCATCTTCTGCACATGTTATATCTCCTGGACTCTCGTCAAGGCATGGGCGCAGGTCACGCTCTTTACTATGACGTGAAGAACAAATTCTAATACTCCCCCTCAAGTTAGAGAGTGAATATCAAGAACTCCCAACTTGCGAATTAATCTCAGAAAGGTGTCCTTGCCGAGAGGTTTAGTGAAGGCGTCAGCCACCTGATATGAGGATGGAACGAACGTAGGAGATAGTAACTTGGCCTGTATCTTGTCGCATAAGAAATGACAGTGCAATTCGATGTGTTTCGTTTATTCATGAAAAACTGGATTTTGAGAGAGATGAAGGGCGGTTTGATTATCACAGAACATGTTCATTGGAGAAGGATGAGAGATGCCTAAGTCAGTGAGAATATACTTCAACCATTGAAGTTCACACGCCAGAGTAGCCATGGAACGATATTCGGCTTCAACAAAAGAATGGGATACAGTGCTCTGTTTCTTTGTTTTCCAAGATATAGGGCTAGAACCAAGAAAAGTGCAATAACGACTAGTAGAACAACGAGTGACAGGGCAGCCAGCCCAATCAAAGTCACAGAAACTAGATATGTGTAAAGAACTATTAGCAGATAAGAGAATCCCTTTGTTGATCGAACCTTTAAGATAGCGGAGTATACGATGAGCAGCATCTAGATGTGGAGTTCGTGGGGACTGCATGAAATGGCTTAAATAATTAACATAATAAATGATATCTGGACGTGTAACTGTGAGATATAAAAGACACCCAATCAAGCAACGATAGACAGTAGGATCCTAAAGTAATGTGCCATCATCGGTATGGAGGTTGATGTTTTGTTCCATAGGGAACTCAGAAATACGACCACCAGTGATACCACAATCAGACATAATGTCCAAAAGACATTTGCGCTGTGTAAGAAATAATCCTTCTTTGGAATGAGCAACCTCGATACCCAAGAAATATTTTAGACGTCCCAAGTCCTTGATATAGAACTTTGCTTCTAAAAATTTCTTCAAGTTCTGAATGAGAGATGGATTGTTGCCTGTGATCCGAATGTCATCCACATATACAAGAACAAATGTAGAATCAGAATCACAAATATTAGTGAATAGAGAATAGTTAGACTTAGATTGAGTGAAGCTGGCGGTGATAAGAGTAGTAGATAGTTTGGCAAACCATTGCTGAGAAGCCTGCTTGAGTCCATATAAGGACTTATTGAGGCGACATATCCTATTCTCCCCCTGTTTGGTGAATCCAAGAGGTAATGTCATATAAACAGTTTCATCCAAATTGCCTTGGAGAAAGGCATTGTGGACATCCAGCTGATGAAGAGTCCAATCTCTGATAGCAGCAATGGAGAGAAGTAATCGAACAATGACTAATTTTGCAATCGGTGCAAAAGTGTCATGATAGTCTTAGCCTTCAATCTGATTGTAACCCTTGGCAACAAGACGAGCTTTGTAACGTTTAATAGAACCATCTGAATGATATTTAATCTTGAAAACCCATTTACAACCAATAGGCTTATGATGAGAGGATGACTGAACAAGAGTCCATGTGTTATTTTGTTCCAAAGCTGCGATTTCAGTGACCATGCTTGCTCTCCATTCGAATTTTTTGACTTGAGAAAAGGATGTAGGAACAACTGAAGAAGACACTTTAGACAAAAAAGCTTTATGACAAGTAGAAAAGTTAGTGTCAGAAACATAAAAAGCCATAAGGTATGGAGTGGAAGACCGTGTTACCTTAGAGTCCGATTGGAGGAGGTTGGCCGAACGAGGGACTGTAGATGCCTTGGTGAGAGTAGGACAGTGATAATCTTTGATGAGGAGTGGTGGGGATTGTCGCACTCTAGTAGATCGAGGTGAGGTAGGTGGATTGAGGTGTGATGGCTAAGGGTCTTCCAAAAGTGAAGGTGACGGACCTGTAGGAGTGGGAAGATTGTCAAGAAGAAGAGAGCGTGGGTCGCGCTCGATTTGGGATGGAGTAGGGCGCGGGCGCGCTCCATCCATTAGAATTACATGAGATGATTGAATGTCGAAGGTTTCATTGTCTGGGATGGGTAAGGGAGAAATGGGCAGATGTGATGTGATGGGGAAGATAAATGCTGATACAATCTCATGGAAAATCACGTCACGGGAAGTATAAATTTCTTGGAAGATAAATCATAAATGAGATAGCCTTTTTGAGCATAAGGATAACCAATGAAAATGCCAGGTTTCCCGCGGTGATCAAACTTATTTTTAATGGAAGTGTTGTGAGCAAAACATAAACAACCAAAAACACGAAGATGGGCAAGAGTGGGAGGTGTTGTAAATAAAAGCTCATGAGGTGATTTGTCATTTAAAAAGGTGCTAGGGATTTTGTTAATGAGATAGCCTGCGGTGAGAATGCATTCACCCCAGAAAGATAATGGGAGATGAGCTTGAAAATGTAATGCTCGTGCAACGTTGAGTAAGTGAGGATGTTTTCTTTTAACAACAGCGTTTTGTTGGGGAGTAGCAACACAACTACATTGGTGGATTACCCCATGTTTTGAAAAGAATTGTTGCATGTTATGGGATATAAATTCAGAGCCATCATCGGATCGAAGGACTTGGATTTCATGAAAATGGTCATCAATGTTGCTATGGCCAGATATGAGTGAATGTATTGTAGAATGAAATTGAGTATGAACCATGGCAAAAAAATATTGTAAATGCATAGCAGTTTCAGATTTGATAGTCATAAGATAAATCCATGTAGCACGACTAAAATCATCGACAATAGTTAAGAAAAAATTAGCATTGGAATATGATGGTAAATGAAAAGGACCCCAAATGTCACAATGAATCATTTGAAAAGGTCTAATAGTTTTTATTGAACTATGAGAAAAAGATAAACATGTTTGCTTAGTTTGCGGACATACAGTGCAAGTAGCATTATTGGAACTAGAGATGAAAGGAAACTGCTTAGCTAAAATCTGCAAAGGCGTGGAAGATAGATGTCCTAGGCGATAATGCCATAAATTATTTGTGGTGGAGTTGTGGGATGAGCAAATGGAAGCTAGTTGGAGATGGTAGAGTCCCCCATTAAGCCGTCCCAATCCAATCTTCTTCTTCGTTAACTGGTCCTGAAAAAGGCAAGAATCATTAGTGAACGTGACAGAGATAGGGTGAGATTTGACTAGTTCACTAATGGAAAGCAAGTTAAAATGAAAGGTGGGAACAAACAGAACGTTGTCAAGACGCAAAAGGGGAGAGAGAATAACACTACCAACATGAGTAATTAAATGGTATATTCCATCCGGAAGTTCAAGAGTAGAATGTGTTAAACAAGTATGATAATGAGAAAACAGATGTAATGATGAACAAACATGATTGGTAGCACCAGAGTCAATGATCCATATGGATTTAGAAAAACACAAGAGAGATATACCTGTCAGGTTTGCTTGTGAAGAGGTACTACCTGAATCAAGCAAACTAAGAAGTTGGTTGTATTGTTCTATAGAGAAAATGGGAGAATTGGAGTCTGTAGCAACCGAATTAGCATGAGCAGGCTTGGGTGGATAACCATGCAGTTTGTAACATGTACCAATATAATGTCCAACTCGGTTACAATGGTTACAGAATGGACGAGCGTGTCTTCTGGTGGCCCCTCAGATCTCGAGGGGGTGCTGGCCGAGGTCATTCGCGAACCACCGAGTTCTTTGTGGAGGTTTAGACAGACCTGATTTCGAAGAAGAAGCCCAGTTGGTCTTCTAAAAATGAGTACTCAGGGCAGCAACGTCTGGAGCAGAAGGAAGAGAGAGTGCATGAATCTCTTGTTGCTTCTCCTCTTGTTGGATTAAAAAATAAATCTTGGACATATGAGGAAAAGGATCCATCAAGAGAATTTGACTGCGGATGGATTGAAAACGAGCATCTAGGCCTTGCATGAATTTCATAGAATGACCGTCTTCAACCTCTTTGGCAAAAATAGATGCATGACCACAAATACAAGCAGGCATAGTAGATAAAGAACTTAATTCATCCCAGAAAGATATAAGCAAAGTGAAATAAACAAATACCGGACGATTGTCTGCTTGTTTGAGAAAAGTGACGGAATCCTTCAGTTGAAAAACCTTGGGTGCATTAGTTTGTGAAAAACGATCACCTAGATCTTTCCAGATTTCGGATGCAGAGTCAGCATAGAGGATGCTGCCACGGATATCTAGAGTACAAAATTGAGAATCCATGAAGCAACAAGGTCATCACATCGCGACCACTTGGATTTTTCTTTGGGAGTGCTGGGAGGAGTTACAGAGCCATCGACAAAACCAAACTTATTCCTTGCTCGAAGGGCTCTAGAGATAGATCGTAACCAAGTTAGATAATTGTCCCCTGATAACAGAGGAGATATGATGATAGTCGTGGGGCTATTTTGAGTGGTGGACATAGAAAAGATCATCAAAATCTGGAGGAGAGTCATTATTGGGAGTGGAGGCGTCGGCCATTGAGAATTGAGAGGAAGCGGAAGCTGATAGAGTTTAAGATTAGGGTTTGGATCAATATTAGGCTGATACCATAATAAATTAGAGAGTGATTTGAGAATATTTACTTGATTGATTTCTAAAGAGATTACAATTGTTTATATAGATGTTACAAGTTCTAAATAGAGATTACAAATTAAATAGAAACAAAACAGTCGGTGTGACTTGAGAAACACGAGGCGCGGGGTGCGCTCGGGTTGAGCCTTGGACGAGCACAGGTCGCGCTCTGCATGCGCTGTATCTCCTAGACTCTCGTTAAGGCATGGGCGCAGGTCGAGCACAGGTTGGGCTTTGCACATGCTATATCTCCTGGACTCTCGTCAAGGCATGGGTGCATGTCGCGCTCTATCATGCTTTGGTTGAGTGCAGGTCGCGCTTTTCACTATGACGTGAAGAACAACTTCTAATAGCATGGAGACCCACAGTACAATATAACTTGTGAGAAACAATTAGATGATCAATTAATTCCAACACCTACACATGGTGCGTCACTCCTCCCATACTTTCATCATCCATTGGCATTCTCTATAAATAGGAGCACACTAGAGTTGCTCTTCTCATCTTTTCTCCTAGAGTTTCAAGTGCTTAACAATAATGTCTCCCTCAAAAGCTTTAGTTGTTATCTTCTCTTGTTGTTCTTCTGGTTTCTTCTGAAGTAGCAGCTGAGGGTCTACCTGCTCAAGCTAGTGAGTCTATTTTGCCTTTTTGATTAGCAAAACTTCCCTGTTCGCGGGTTTGGCAGACCCCTGCATTACAATATAAAATGATAATATATAGATTAATTAGTATACTCACTTACGGTATGAAACTATTGCCAGCAAAACTATCGACCTCTTAACAATATTTTGGAACCAACTTTATCCTAGTGAGTCTAATTATATACGTGCTATACCAAAATAAGCTATATATATATATCCAAGGTCGGTTCTACCCTATAGCAAAATAAGCAGCCGCTTAGGGCCCACAGTCCAAGGGGCCCAATATATCCTAGCCCATCTACAATCCTAAGTTTATTATTGTTTTATTTATAGTGAAAAAAAAAGGTCACTATTTGTTTTTCATTTATTTTAATCGGTTAGATAAACGGTTTTACATTGGAAAATTGGAAATTAGAAAGTCGCATTAAACCCTTTCGTTTCTTAGCATTTTCGTCTTCTCCAATAAATAAACAGGCACCCCTTCATAACTAATTAATTAAACTTCTTCAACACCCTATGACAATTATCAAATTGAAACCAACACTTCAATATTATTTATATCATTCTTTTGCCTTATTTGATTTTTCTATATTGTTTAATTTAGTGTAGAATCTCTTTCTCTCTCTTGTGTAATTCTTTGTTAAATAAATCTATTGAAATTTTAAGTTTGTGACATTGTTGTTTGACCATGATCTGCTACGATGTTATAGGTGTAGGATATTTTTTTATTCTTCCACTTTTCCTCATGTATTTATGGTGTTTTATCTTAGATCTCTCTGTATGTGAGGATCTCCCTCACAACACTCCTATGTTTCTACTTCACTTTGTATTTCTGTTTTTTTTATCAATAAAATTCAATTAAAAAAAATTTGTGGAGAGACTATTCAAGAAAGAATAAAGAAAATGTTATGATCAATTTTGACAATAATTGTTATCTTCTAAATTTTTTGTTATAAAAAAAAAATGTTTGTGGGGGGAGACTATTCAAGAAAAAAAAAATGTTAGGATCACTTTTTACAATGATTGTTATTTTCTAAATTTTTTGTTATAAAAAAAAATGTTTTTGGGGGAGACTATTCAAGAAAGAAAAAAGAAAATGTTATGATCAATTTTTACAATAATTGTTATCTTCTAAATTTTTTGTTATAAAAAAAAAATGTTTGTGGGGGCGACTATTCAAGAAAGAAAAAAGAAAATATTTGGATCAATTTTTACAATAATTGTTATCTTCTAAATTTTTTGTTAAATAAACTAAGCTTTTGCATTCATATGAAATAACGTAAACAAATCATATCGATCTATAAGATGTAACAATTTTATTGGGACTTTGCTTAGGGCCCCTGATTCCCTTGAGCCGCCCCTGTATATATCTCCATATTTATGTCTACCTTCTACTACAGTACTACGTAGTAACTCCTAAAAAGTTTTCTCGAAGTTCTTTACAGTAGCCGGTAGGTTATCTTTTCAACTTCAACTTCAACTTAAGCAGTACTTACCAGTGGTGGAGCAAGGGTACTTCAAGGGTGGGCAAGTGCACACCCTGAAACTTCCCCAAAAAAAAAAAGAGTAGTTTGGTCGTTGGGTATTTTGTGTTTCTAAGGTGTAAAAGTTTGCTACGGTGTTATGCTACCCCAAATGTCTTACGAGAGTGTGATGGTTTTCAATCACTTGTTTTAGTCAAGACTGACTAATTGGGTTTTACTAACTTGAGAGCACCTAATCAAAATTTCTAATTAGAAACCAAAGAAATCCCCCTTTTCCACTTCGGCTCAGTTCTTTTCTTTTTATTTTGTAAAACCCTTGGTAAAAAACTTGCCCAGTTAAAAGTGGCTTGTGTAATTGATCATTGAAAAACTCTTTAACTCTCGTAAGTTTGTCTTCTTCATGCAATTTCTATTATTTCCACAATCCCTAAATTCATAAATTTTAATTAACAATTAATACTCTTTTTTCCAATTCGAAAATTTTCAACTTAAATTGGAGATGAGTGGTTGAATGATTGCTTAGTAATATACATTAAGAATGAGATATTTAAAAATATTAATTCTTAAGCAATCATGGTAATGCTTTTAGAAAATTGATGCTCGGTGGACACTTTTAATTTTTTTCCTGATTTCTATTTTTTGGATAATGAATTTACACATGTATGGCATTTCCAATTTTTGGTGTAATGAATTTTGAATCGCTTTTCTAATGAGTTGCATGCTATAATTTGTGAAATAAAATCCTGGCTCGGCCACTGCTTATAGTCATAGATATTAACAATTAACCCTATCCATTTTGTGTACAGTGGATTTTGAGGATGCTAAGTATGGAGGTGGTGGTGGTGGAGGTGGATACCCTGGTGGAGGTGGCGGTTGTGGTGGCGGAGGTGGATACCCTGGTGGAGGCGGCGGTCGTGGTGGATGCCGATATGGTTGTTGCCATTGTTGCAATTATGCTGGAGAAGCTCCTGATGTTGTATCGGAAGCCCAGCCCCGCAGTGTGGGTTTCGAGGATGCTAAGTACGGAGGTGGAGGAGGCCGTGGTAGATACCCTGGTGGAGGGGGCAATCGTGGTGGATGCCGATATGGTTGTTGCCGTTGCTGCGACTACGCTGGAGAGGCTCCCGACGCGGTATCAGAAACCCAACCCCACAACTAGAAAAACCAACCGATGTATGCGTCCCCGATCGGGTATGAATAAACGCGTACGTATATATGCGGTTTTGTACTTGAATAATAGTAGTTCCCAGTTCCTACTTGTAATCATGGATTGAGTCTAATTAGTTTGAACTGCGCTCTAAACATATTGAATTCTGCTTCTACGATTGTAATTCATGCAGTGGTATCTTAATATCTTATTAATGTAGTGCTTTATGTTCAAGAAAAAATTCTTCCTTCAGAGTTCGTGGTTAGTAATACTGATTCAAAACGAAACTTAAGGTACCATATTCAATGAACTTCTGGATCTTTATACCTCAACCAAAGTCGATTAAATACAAGTCTTTGTTGGTAACATGATTAAATACAAGTCAATCAAAGCATGCATCCTGAATTACATTAACTCCTCCCATCAGTATCATGCCACTCGGAGACCTTTTTTAATGTAATCTGGCTTTGGATGCGTCCTTGGATGGGACACAGTGACACACTGACTAAAATGTCAGACTGATCCTCTCATTTTCACCCATTAATTAGATCACGTACGCGAGAAGTTAAGTGTGGGACTCAGATCAGCATGCCAGTTGAGACATTTTGCCAGGCATGTGTTGCATAATTTTAAAGTGTTATATAATACATGGCCCAAAATATCACCGAGATATCCGATATCTCGCTAATATATCTCAGTAAATTGGTACACCAATATCGATATTTTTGACATATATCCACCGAATATTGAACCTTTTTTTTTTTTTCTGAGATATATCAGAATTTCCGATATAAAACTTTATATCGCCGATATAATCGATATTTCCAATATAATCGATATATATCAGTTGACTTTTTGACTATTTTTAAATATAAATCCGATATTTCCAATATATTTCCGATATATTTCCGATATTTCCGATATTATATGTCTAATATTTCCGATATTTCCGATATTTTAAATAGTTTGGACTGGTCACCAAAAAAACCGATATATCCGATATATCTCGGTTTTTAGGTACACCGATATATTAACCGATATCGAAATTTTGGGCCTTGATATAATATATATTAGATGCAGAAAGAACAGAATTACTGCAACCATTTCACCAGATGCAGGTCAAGTCCATGAGCATTAGGTTATACTGTCAATTATGATACTATCACATAGAGTATTGCACTATGACAGTATGACCTGATCTTTGCCAGCATTAAATAATTTCACAGTTAATTTTTAGAACTGATCGAAATTACTAATGGTCGATGGGGAAAGTAAGAAAGCACTATGGTAATTTACGATTTTAGTAGTAATATCAAGCGTTGAGTTTATAATAACAGATAAAATGGGTCTAAGACCAATAGCTGTATGTTCTTTATCACTCATCCATTTTGTATCAGACTAATCAAGATCTGCATGTAAATCCATCCTTATGTAGGCCACAGAACATTGAAGTAAATGGAGAAAGCCCCCAAATAATACTACTGTGATCAATAAAATCAATGTTATCAACACCTGATCTGATGTACATGATCTGTTGGTACATCACTGTTTATGCATGAACGTTGCTTTGTATCTAAAGTTACTTCACAGATCAATTACACAATGCACTGTACAGACAGCAATCAGCGTTTGTTTCAATCTAAAAAATCAACACTTTAATACAGAAAAGAGGGATTGACTTCACCACACCTGAGTATAGCCTCGGTCATTGGATTCTACACCCTCCAGAATCTTGCCCACGACGGACATTGCCATACGCAGAGAGTTCCAGAAGATCCATGTCACGTCCTACAATGTTCTTAAAACAAAAATAAATCTAAGTTGGAAATAAACAAATCGAGCACTCTTTATCTATATTGGTTTGTTTTTCAGTCACATGTTAACAGACACGTAAAGGTCTTAGGCTTGGTACCTGAAACCCGGCAATAAGAGCTTTTCTGTATGAGATCAGCTTTAGACATCTCCATGCGATTTCCCTTTGATTTATTAGCTGTAGCCTGTAACATGAGAGGGAGTTCAAAAAAATTAACGTTGAAGAAAAATGTGCATCAAAGTACCAGCTACTGGGACGAAATCTATTCCACCAAGTAAGACCATTTCGACTACTATTATAAAGTCCTTATTATCTTTTAGTGATACAATTATACGTCAGATTACTGACCAAGGATTAGCTGGTCTGAAAAACCCATCAAACGGGAAAATCCTAAATTGAAAACTGTGTCTGTTTTTGTGTGTGTGTGTGCTGGGGGCGGGGGGGTGTGGGGGTGTTTCAAGTCTAAGAAGAGATACTAATTTGAACGACAGTAAGCATATTCCATATACCAACTTACTGAACTATGATACTTGAGAAATACAGAAACATGTGAAGCATATAGCAGATATTCGAATAACGACTCAATCATGTTGGAGACACCTTAGAGAGGGGGGAAACAATAAATTAAGGTTCAAGACCCTGAAAAACATATAAACCTGACAAGATATGGGCATCCTCACATAATGGCGCCATAGCATTTGATACCTATGAAGTATTTTTTTCTTCTGTGATTGCTAGCATTTTTTTACTCCTAATATGTTCAGAAGAATTCCGTCTAGACAGTCAACTAATTGCACCACTCAAATACACAATATAGACCCAAAGAAGTGCACCCATAAGAAGTACGCCTAAACTTCAGAAGTAACAAAATCAACAACAGATGCTACGACAAAGAGGAAAATACCTGTAAAACTTGGCAGTTCTCCAAAGTACTTTTTCCTCCCTGAAATTTACAGAAGAGAATATTCTCATGCTTGGACCACAATTGGATATGCTATAATGCATCACATGAATCAAATGCTTAAATTGACCAACTAAAGATTGCAAAGAACAAAATACTGGAGTTAACCAAGTGAAGATTGCTACGAACAAAATACTGGAGTCAACCAAGAGAAGACTGCAAATGGCCACTATGTTATTCCTATGATAGCATTAGAAACATAGAACTAAAGAAAAGGAACAGTGGAAGCGAACGCCATGCAGAGAGCAGGACATAGACATGTGAATAAGCTGGATTAAACTGAAATTAAATCCTATTACAACAGTGTTACTTCTATGAAGCACCGATACGTCCCTAAGGGTGAAGTATCCGTGTCCGACACGGATACGCCCCGATACGTGTCGGATACACGATTTGGAATATCCGATTTTATAATTAATTTTTTAATTTCCGACACACGGGGGATAACCAACTAAAGATTGCAAAGAACAAAATACTGGAGTTAACCAAGTGAAGATTGCTAAGAACAAAATACTGGAGTCAACCAAGAGAAGACTGCAAATGGCCACTATGTTATTCCTATGATAGCATTAGAAACAAAGAACTAAAGAAAAGGAACAGTGGAATCGAACGCCATGCAGAGACCAGGACATAGACATGTGAATAAGCTGGATTAAACTGAAATTAAATCCTATTACAAAAGTGTTACTTCCGGTCATCTATGAAGCACCGATACGTCCCTAAGGGTGAAGTATCCGTGTCCGACACGGATACGCCCCGATACGCATCCAATACGTGTCGGATACGAGATTTGGAGTATCCGATTTTATAATTAATTTTTTAATTTCCGACACGCGGGGGACAATAATCTCACACATACAAGAATTTTTTTTGGAATTTCAACAAAAAAAAAACAAGTGAAATAAAATCCAAGTTAAGAAGAGATGCAAGAGAAGAAAGATGAAGTGAATCCAAGTTATACATGTAAGTTGCTGCTTAATGTGTTTGAATTGGTCATTTTATGAAGTAGAATTGCCATTTTAATTTGAATTTGGTGAAAAATGCTCAATTATATATAATATTTATATATATATTATTCAAACGTGTCCATAACGTATCTGTGTCCTATATTTTTGAAAAATGCCGTGTCCGCGTATCAGTGTCGTATCCGTGTCGCGTATCGGTATCCGTGCTTCCTAGCCGGTCATGGTAGCAAGTTTATTGTGACATCTACCAAACTCCTCTTACCTATGCCGTGCACAAGCAACCATCATTGCCTTGAAAAGTACCCAAAAAAAATAGAAGAAGAATTTAAATTGACTTCGGTTATTCGACGTTGCAACAAGTACCAAAAAAAACTATCTCCCAATATTTTCCAATGAAATGCAACAATGATGCTCATATTTATTTTTCAAAAAAAAAAAATTAAGCAAGGTCATAAAATGTCAGTGTTCAATACCCAACTAAGCTAACACTTACTGCCATTCAGTCATTGGCATCCAAGTTCTCAATGCTTAACCCCTCATGTATGTCAAAATGTGCTCAATGGCCACTATGTTTTTCCTGTGATAGCATTAGTAACATAGAACTAAAGAAAAGGAACAGTAAACTAGATTAAACTGAAATCAAATCCTATTACAAAAGTGTTACTTCTGGTTATGGTGGCAAGTTTACAGTGGCATCTACCAAATTCCTCTTACCTATGCCCTGCACAACCATCTCCTTGAAAACAATATAATAAGACTTTAAAGTAACTTTGGTGATTCGACATTGCAACATGTACCAAAAAAACAGTCCCCCAATATTTTCCAATAAAATGCGACAAGCATACTCATATTTATTTTTCAACCAAAAAGTCTAAGCAAGGCCATAAAATGGTAGTGTTTAATCCCCAACTAAGCTAACACTTACTGCCATTCAGTCATTAGCATCCGAGTTCTTAACGTTTAACCCCTCATGTATGTCAATATGTGTTCAATTGTTTGAGTCTTCACACCCCCATCAGACACCTTAATGTCATCGAAAACATGCCAGAGACATTCCACTATGCATTCATGTCAACAAAAACTAGCAAGAAACAAGTGCATTACATAGAGCTAATAAAAAACCCAGAATCAAAATACCAAGTAAACCAAATCACTACAACTTGTAGTCCAAAAACCCCCAAACAAAAAATAAAATTCCCAAAATTAAACCAACCCAGTTTCAAAAAACCCAAAACAAGAAATGCCCAACAAACAGAAAAACATAAAGAACAAAACTTTGAACTCAATCATTACCTTAGAAAAGGGTACAATGTGATCATAATCATGACAAAGACAACCAGCACAGCCAGTAAGTTTCCTAAACACAAGGTTCCCAAGATAATCACGTCTCCAACGTTCAGGATCTCTTCCTTTAATCTTATCAGCTTTCTCCCAACACTGTTGTTTCACACTATATGGAAAACTTCTTGGGTTTGCATTAAAATAGTTGTTGTTGAGTTCAGGTGTTATTTGAACACCCTCGAAATCAAAAGTGGGTTCAGTTATGAGTTCATGGTCATGAAGAGAAGTTGCACGTGGAACAACAGATGAGTTTCTGGCGGGAGATGAAGAAGAAGAAAAGGAGGAGGTTCTTCTTTTATCCTTTTTTGTTCTTGGCTTCATTTTTTCTGTTATCTCCAAAATCCAAAAATAACAGACAACGGCTAATTTTATGTATTGGGGAAATTTTGTTTATTTTGGGCCTGTTTATGGGCTTATGTTGTTGCCACTAACTCTTTTAGCCCAAAGTACATTTCGCAAGTTCACGCTGGAGTAGAATAGAATTGTAGAATTCGTACCATGTATGTTATAGATGCCACGGCGAATTACTAGAGTTTAAGATATAATCTGAAACTGATTAACGACTTCCATCGAATTGGAAAGAAAACTATAAGTATGACAGTAAATCCTGGATGATTTAGAAATCTTGTATATTGAGATTGTTTTTTGTGTTTAGTTAATTAATACGATGATGAAGACGAAGGCAATTGTTTTCATGTTTGTAATTTTTCTAGGTACATGCATTGCCAGCTAGTTTAGCATGTACGACACCAGAGTCCTCTACAGATGAGTCCTATACCGATAACTTCTATGCCACGCCAGAATCATATACTGATGAGTCCTATATTGATGATTCCTTTTCCGACGAAGCAATTCCTCTTCACACTAGACTCGGACCGCGTCATCTTCCTCGGTCAAGGTTTGGACCTCGTTCATCGTCCTCATGCTCGCCCTCGTCATCGTCCTCACTGACCACCTATTGTTGTCCCTTCACCACCATACTCTGAGTCCATTGCTTCACCGCCCCAATTTTCTACAGGACCTAGTCCAGCACCATCAACTTCTCAGTGTTGGTCAACAATCCGTCAAGTTGAAACGTGTGTACAAGAAATCATCGGATCGTATTACAGTGGCTGTAAAGGAGCGTTTTGGCCTTTCCTTTACATACAAGGAGGGAGAGGGAGAACGGATTAGAATATGGATAAGACCGAGTTCGTCGATGAGCGAACTGCCTACGTATCTTCTCTTGATTTTGGGGGGAGAGAAAAATCAGGTCTGGCGTAGTTCATACGAGTGATATTTATAGGTGATGAAAGTGAATCCTCACCCAACACGTGTAAAGAACAACACAAATGTAGGGTGAAAATTGTGGAGGCGTCTAAGACCTGTGCTCATAGGTCTAAGACCTGTGTAATGATGGGGATTAGTAGCCTAGGTTAGTAGCTTGCGGCAGTGGTCAGTAGCTGGCGGCAGTGATCTGCGTACATGTAGTTTCATTCATGATTGCTTCTAGAAGGTAAGCTGAGTCACGATCTAGAACGATCTGTGTAATGATACGAACTGTTTTGGAGCGATCTCGTAGCTTGTCGATGCGAGCTAGTGACATAAGTCGGCTGATAAGCACCCAAAACTGTAATATTAAACCCCGAGAGACATAGCATTTTGGTCGATTATGTGTTTAATAATCATGTAATAATTATATTTTCGTACTTTTGCAGGTTTCCGCAATTAAAATGAATATAGTGATAAAAACTGCGATCGGAAATGCGAGGAATCACGGGGAATATTTGGAGTTTCCCACTCAACCCCGTGAAGCCGAAGTTTCCAAAAGAACGAGAACCGGTCTTGAGCGGGTCCGCATATGAAGAAGCGAACAAACTTTTGAAGCTCAAATCGGATAAATCTAGGTGCCGGCGTTGGCTAGTGAAGCTCTAAGAAAACGAATCTGGGGAATATTTGGAATTCCCACTCAATCCCGTGAAGCCCAACAAAGCCCGACTAGAGCCGAAGTTTCCAAAAGAAACGAACCGGTCGCGAGCGGCCCACATATAAAAAGAAGGGGAAACTTAGGAAGCTCAAATCGGATAAATCTAGGTGCCGGCGTTGGCTAGTGATTTGTCATAAATGGCGACCGGCTGATTTAACTCTACGTAAGGACAAAAAGTCGTAAAACGCCAAAATCGGCAAGATGGCCCATTGGTGGACTAAGTGGACCCACTCTGCGGGCCCAAAGGCATGACGAGTCAGCATAGGTAGGTGGCAAGTGATGGGTTCAATTTGGTGCCACCTTGCAAGAGGAAAGACACGTACCAATTGAATTGGGCTAAAAGACAAAAACCAAAACACAAAAGGACAAAAACCTTAAATGAAAGTTTTGTTTCGTAACAAAACTTTGAATCAAATTGATTTACATGGAGACAAAACTTTGTTATTCGAAGTTTTGAATGTCTAAATTAGCAAACAGACGAAACCCAATTAAAGGCTTCACGAGACATCAGCCTATATATATGAGGGGGTCACCTTCATTACCTCTTCAGCATATTAATGCTTTAGTTACGTTTAGTTTTCTTTCTTGATCTTACCTTAGCCATTTTTTTTTTCAAAGAACTTAATACGATAAGTTATTTTACCCTTAATACTTGGTTATTTTTTTCTTGTTTAATTTCGTCACGCATTTATTTACTTAATGTATACGAGAAGTTTTATTATTCCTTCTATGATGATGAGCTAACCCCCGGAGGGTTATCTTTCGCTTCGATGTGAAAATCTGGATTGACTTCGTTAATATTCTAGAATCACTACTTAGGAATTAGGCATAGAATTAACATCCGGTCCCAAAAAATAGATCAGTACAAAGTTAGATCCGATGCTCGAGAACGATCTACGTAGCGAAAAAAATGTCAGACGCAGCGACTCTGCAGTGTCGACGACTCTCCAATTCGTCCGGTGATGTGAACTTGTGCGGAGCTGAAATAATATACGAGAGATGAGGTATTATCGAAACTCCTTATGCTAG
Source organism: Coptis chinensis (assembly GCF_015680905.1). Taxonomy (NCBI): domain Eukaryota; kingdom Viridiplantae; phylum Streptophyta; class Magnoliopsida; order Ranunculales; family Ranunculaceae; genus Coptis; species Coptis chinensis. The sequence goes on along the minus strand of NC_141456.1, from coordinate 15,663,755 downwards.
TGAAATCGACCTAGAGATGTGGGCATGCACTAGGGATCGATCTTCGGCGTCGTCTCGAAAGAGGCAATTAGAGATGTAGTGATTTAGTAATAAAACTGTTGAAAAATGATTCTTGCATGAGCATGATTAACTCTCTCCTATTTTCTACATTTTGTTTACCTATATATAATCGTAGTAGTAATTTATTTTATTTGCATTACCGTTTATTTTAATTAAAACCAACTAAAAAGAAACCTAAAAATCCTACTCACTTAAAGTGTAACTCCGGTTGTGAACCTATCCGAGCCCTAAGATTTGGGACGATCCCTTACTTTCGACCTATCCTACCAATCCCGTGAGTAAAAGGTAACTTGACTAAAACGCGTCACTATACGGACGTTGGACTTTGGACTTTGGACTTTGGACTTGGACTTGTGGACCTCGGACTTTGGACTGCGGACCTCGGACTTAAGGAAATAAGTAACTGAAAACCAATAAACAAACGTGTGTAAAGACCGTTTTATCATCGGCGAAGTACGTCAGAGATTGGTGTGGTATTTCTACCATGCTGAGCACGTGCTTGATATTCCAGAAGGAGAATATCACTCCCTCACACAGCCCCCTCTCAGTAGGTCATGCCGGTCGTTGAAGCGATCTGTTGAGAGAACACTTTAGCGCGTGTGGAGCATGTCTAAATAGAGAAGCTGGTGGAAGTGGAAATACCTAACGAACTATGAAGATCGATCCGTGCAAACATTTGACACGTGTACGGCACGTGAGCGAATCTGAGCAGTTGCAGAGAAAATATGCCGCCCCATTTTTCGGGATTTGAAAAGACAAGACAGCTTGTTGGAAGTCGTGTGCGGCTAGGGCTAGGATGTAATCATAACGCTTTGAGAACTAGAGGGGCAGTTATACAAAAACTACGCTGGCTCTCTGAAACGCCATTTTGTTGCTTCTCTTTGCAGAACCTCACTACACTAAGAGTCTTCAGGTTAGTTTTCTGCCATTGTTGATCTTTTGCTCTCTACTTCGTTCTTGCTCTTTGATATTAAGTTGTTAGTTTGTTCGCTTAGTTGCTTGCGGTTAGAGTTGTGAGAGACAAGAGAGAGATGTCTGACTCAGACGATACGCGATCTAATGAGGTTCGCGAAGTTTCTCTTGGTTGGGATAACGCGGAGGAAGAGAAGGAAGAGTCAGTTTGTGGGGTGAGCGATGGTGACGATGAAGATGATGATGTTGATGAGGCGAAAGGTGGGAAGGATGATGCCCGATCTGCATCTGTGGTTGCTGCAACTAGCACTTCAGGTCGCGGTGAGAGGTAGTCTTCTAGTGGGCTGCGTCCTAAGACTGTGGATAGACACGCTTTGAGGGCGTTCCCCTACTTGAGGGAGACGTATGGGATAACCGTAAGCAGTCTCAAAATCCATGAGCCCGACCAGGACGCACGGGTCTTTAGTGATAGGTACAACCCACCGAACTATGGTGTTATAATCTGTGAGGGGCAGCTGAGGGCGTACATGACGATACCATTCTCTAAACTGGTTTGTGAGTTCTTGAATCGTTGTGGCAAAGCGCCTTGTCAGTTTATGGGTAACATGTGGCGGTTGTTTAAGGTGTTTGACCTGTTGAATGCCAGCGGTGAATACCGGATAGAGGTCACTGATATTATTGAGCATTTCTCAGTAAAGCGATCTCGGGCGCTGAACTTTAGCTTGCACACTCGAGCTACGAAATCGAGCGTTCTGGATGGTGTGAGTAACGAGTCTTGGGATAAAAGACTGTTGATGTTGGTTGGGAACTTCTGTGCTAGGGGGTTTCAGTGTGGAAAATAGGATATGCGAACTTACTGGTGGGTTGTACACTATCTGAGTATTCCGATATTGCATTGGTTGATATTGTATTGATATTACTATTTTGTTGTCTGTGCAGAGCTTGCTTTAGAGAGGGAAACGGATCGGCAAGTGATCGAGAAGTTCGCGAGGTTGACTCGAGTTGAGAAACGGGCGAAACTTCTGGAGGTTGCGCATTTCTTTAAGGAACGGGGAGGGCCTGGGATTAGGGAAAAGAGAGAGGTGTAGAAGAAGAGGGCACGGGGTAAGGTGATTGGTAATGCTTCGAGTAGGTCAGTGATGGAAAGGTGTAAGAGTGACTTGATTGCGAGGGAAGATAAGAACCGAGGTCGTGATGGGTCGAAGCGACCCTCTGAGAGGTGCTGGTACTTCTGGGGTTGGAATTGGGAGGGGTCAAGAGGATGCACCCTTCAACTTGGATGAGATCATCTTTGAAATTCCTGAGCGAAGTTGCTTGCCAAAGAGGAAGGGTAGCGATCCTGAGGCTCGACCTGCCAAGGTCGCAAGGGTAGTTGAAGCCGCACTTGGAGGCAATTCCGGGCCTGGTGGTGAAGGGCGGCTCGTAGTTCGATATCAAGGCAATGCCCTACTTCAACGTGCTGGGTGAGGAGACCGCTGAGGTCGCTCCAACCAAGGTCGCTGGAGATACTCCTGGTAAGATGAAGGGGAAGGCTGCTATAAAAGAGACTGGCAAAGGTCACTCCAGTGGTGGGAAAGATGAGCTGGAGCGCAACCTAATGTATATGGATGAAGTGACTTGAAAAAAACGCTATGTGAAGAGGTCGGATTGTAGCTACAAATCCGCATCGATATCTACTTGTTTGCTTGAGGGGATGATGCTGGATGGTGATAGAAAGGACTTGGATTCCAAGGAGCTGGAGTCAAACCTCAGGGGAATGGACAAGGCGTGGTGCATGGTAAGTACCTCCTGTATTATGATTTATCTGCTTTGTTGTGCTTCATGTTATTACATGATGTTAACGTGGAGCACTGTGTGAATTGTCGCAGCTTATTGCTAGTTACCAGAAATTGAAAACGGCTACTCAGTTCTCTGAGATAGAAAAGGTTGAGGTCGAGTCTCTGAGGGACGAGCTCTCAACTCTACGAGAAGTGGAATAGTCGGAGAAGAAGGAGCTGGATGCTTTGAAGAAGGAGCTCACTTCAATGACGTTGGAGAGGACGTCAGCTGTCAATGAGTCGGTCGGGCTGAGGCATGAGGTGGACGACCTGAAGAACAAGGTGGCTGCAGCAAATGCTTATGCTGAAAGGTGCAAAACTTCCGCGCTACAGACGAAAGAAGCCTATCTTACCATTCATGCTGAGATAGAGGAGCTAGAGAAAAAATATTATGATCTGCAAGAGGAACATGAACGTGGGGCTTTGGGTGTTCGTATAAGCGAAACACTCGAAGATGCTAGTAATGTTCCTAAGGTCGTGCCTCTTTCTAATACTGGTGAATTGGCGGATCATCCTCAGGCTTCCGATGACCTAGATATGACCGTGACTGATACAGCTGTAGTGACTTCCGGTGACCTGAGCTCTTCTCAAGTGTTGGATGTCCTTCTCACTAAAAGTTTTGATAACGTTGTTTAAAGATGATTGTTTGAGTTTGTGTTTGTATGTGGCCTTTGGCTTGAAACAGTAGAGCTGGTTTCCTGGGGTAAGCTGGGTAGTTCGTCTTTCTTTTTTGTTTGTGACAATGATGAACGACTTGGCCTCCTTGAATGTATTAGGGAGTTCAAGTAGTGATAACTGGTGGCTAACTGAGCTGGATTTCCTGAGTAGACTCAGCAGCTTGATTAGTCTGCAAACTGCGGCTTAACGGTGGTCGTCAGTTTGCTCATTTGCTTGAATGGAAAGCATGTTGCTTTACTTTGTTCAATTAGCTTTGTGTATTATATGTCTGATTGCATTTTGTAAGCGTGTGACTGTTGTTGTAAGAGTGATATGTCTGATTGCGTTTTGTTGCGACTTGTTGTAAGAGTGATATAGTCTAAACAACTTGTGAATTTGTTGACCTGTCTTGCTTGTTATTCGATTTAAGCGTTGTAGGATGCAGATATCTTGAGGACGCATGGAGCGTTCTATACTCTGGAGTTACCTGGGCTATAGTACCTGCGTGGCACGTGTAGGAACATGAGCGGTCGGGAGATATGAAATGATGGCTGCCAGGTGGCCTGCCGTTTGGCGTCTCGATGTCATTATGACTTGCCTTGGGAAGATACGTTACTTGGGCATAAATAGAACTATTTCGAGAATCTAAAGAGCATTTGCTCATCTTCTTCTTCAAGTTGCTCTGTTCTTTTAGATAGTGTTTGCATTCTTCCCTCTACTTATCACCTCAGGTACGTGTTTTTGTTGCTTGGTTCTTTGTTTAATCTAGAAAACTTTGTTCATGTAGCAGCTCGCTGATCATTGGCTGTGTTTGTAGACTTTAAAATGGCTAGACGTCATGAAAACACTACTAGTGGTAGTGAGGGGACGAGGGAAACTTCTCCCCTAGTGATGGAGGAGATGGAATTTAGACCCTATCCTCTTGGGAACCATGGTAAACGTAAAGCTGATGATTCTGATTCTAGGAAAGGCAAGCGTGCGAAGGTGGAGGGATGTGGGCGACCTGGAGGTGTTGTGTTCATGTCTCCAAGTTGTGGAGGGGGCGACGACCTGGGGCAAGATCACCATGCTGCGGCTGGCAACTCGTCCTCGCGTCTTGGTGATGTGGGGCGCGACTTCTTCTACATTGGGAAGACAGGGAAGAAGTGCATGGTGAAGCATTCTGATTGTAGTTTCCATTCAGCCTCTATAGCGAGCTATCTTTTGGAGGGAATAGTGCTAGATGGTGATAAAGGCGAGCTGGAGAGTGAAAGTTTGGAAACGACCTTGAAGACCACCGACGCGGCTTGTTGTTTGGTGAGTTTTCTAGTTGTATCGACTTATTGCGACATGAATGAGGACTATTAACAGTAACGTTCTACGTGCAATTTTTGGCGGGGTACGATAAGTTGAAGCGAACTGTGCAATGTTATGGTAGCGGCGATGGTGGCGTGGATGAGCTGGCTAGGATGCGTGCTGCCTGGGAAGCCGATAAGAAGAAGCTGACGTCCCTGAGGAACAAACATCAGGACACGCTGAAGGAGAAGACTGTACTGGTTAGGTCAATGATGGACCTGCAGAAACAACTGGCGTCCGTGATTGAGTACGCCAAGCAGTGTCAAGTGGTGGCTCGCAAAGCACAAAAGGAGTATAATCGAACTTGTAAAGATCATGCTATGCTGGCGGAATTGTACGTTGAGCTACTAGAGAAGCAGGATTGGGAAGCTGAAGAAACTGCTACACTTGTCGTTGCGCTTGATGCGAGTCATATCCTTTCTACCAGTGCCGTTCCAACGGACAAGCATGTTGTTGCTGATGCAGACCGATGACTTGTTAGACTTCTCTCTGTAAGTGTTGAAGGGAATTTTTGGATGTGTTATTATTTCGCCTCTCTGTAAGAGAGTTAAACAATAAAGCTGGTTTCTCAGGCTTGCCTAAGCAGTTCACCTTTTGATACAAATACTCAACGAACTGGTTTCCACGAAAGTGGCAGTTTGATATTTTGCAACACTTGTAAGAAATGCCGATCTGGATTTCCTGGGAAAATCTAGCAGATCGATGAATTCGCGAACTGGTTTCCTGGCCTTGGGCAGGCAGTTCTCTTGGTGAATGTGTATGGAATGCATGTTTTTGCTTATGCCTGATTGCTTGTAGCTAATGGTTTGTTTATGATGCTTGTGGTACATAGTGGCAATGGATCTTGAGATTTAGTTTAAGAAAGCGTTTTGCTCGTTAAGAATTGCTCAAGAGAGCGATTTCACTGAGTTGATCTTAAAAGTATAGGGCGTAAACTTAGGGAGAATTGGAGAAGCTATGGAGGCTGTTAGCTTAAGAAAATGTTCTGCCCGCGGAGAGCGTATTTAGCTTATGAAAGTGTACTGCTCACTGAGAGCGTTCTCGCTGAGTTAATCCTGGAAGTATAGGTCCTCAACTAGTGAGAATTGGAGAGGCTATGGAGCCTGTTAGCTCAAGAGAGCATTTTGCTCGCGGAGAGCGTATTTAGCTTATGAAAGTGTACTGCTCACTGAGAGCGTTCTCCCTGAGTTGATCCTAGAAGTATAGGTCCTCAACTAGTGAGAATTGGAGAGGCTATGGAGCCTGTTAGCTCAAGAGAGCGTTATGCTCGCAGAGAGCATATTTAGCTTATGAAAGCGTACTGGTCACTGAGAGCGTTCTCGCTAAGTTGATCCTAGAAGTATAGGTCCTCAACTAGTGAGAATTGGAGAGGCTATGGAGCATGTTAGCTCAAGAGAGCGTTCTGCTCGCGGAGAGTGTATTTAGCTTATGAAAGTGTACTGCTCACTGAGAGCGTTCTCGCTGAGTTGATCCTAGAAGTATAAGTCCTCAACTAGTGAGAATTGGAGAGGCTATGGAGCATGTTAGCTCAAGAAAGCGTTCTGCTCGTGGAGAGCGTATTTGGCTTATGAAAGTGTACTGCTCACTGAGAGCATTCTCACTGAGTTGATCCTAGAAGTATAGGTCCTCAACTAGTGAGAATTGGAGAGGCTATGGAGCCTGTTAGCTCAAGAGAGCGTTATGCTCGCGGAGAGCGTATTTAGCTTATGAAAGCGTACTGCTCACTGAGGCGTTAAAACTCATGAGAGTGCTGGAAGTGTGCCTGTACTGGTGGTGTGTTTGGTGCAAGCTTGGTTTTGTCGTTGGTGCGGTTGAACAGAGTGGTTGATAATACAAACATAATTAAACTACCTGAATTGACAGGAAATAAAAACATGAATTGTACAAGACTACATCTTCTTAGATAAAATCTCTTTAACAAATAAGTGTTCCAGGGGCGTGGCAGTGGTTTCCCTTCTTGAGTCTTGATCCAGTACGCCCCGTTGCTAACAACTCGATCTACTATGTACGGTCCCTCCCACGTTTGTGCTAGTTTGGAGTCATCCTGAATCTTTTTCAGAACTAGATCACCAGGGTGAAAAGATCGAGGATTTACTCGTTTGTTGTAGGACTTCTTTAGAATTTGTTGATACGATGCCACTCTGATGGCTGCCAAGTCGTGGCGTTCTTCCAGCAAATCGACCTCTAGAGCTAGGACGGAGTCATTATGTCTTGACTCGACGAGCTCGGATTGAGTCATCATGACTGTCAGTTCGGTGGGAATAACGGCTTATGTGCCATAACATAAGGAGAATGGTGACTCGCCTGTGCTGGAGCGAGCTGTGGTGCGATGAGCCCACAGAATGTTCTCTAACTGGTTGGGCCATTGGCTCTTGTTCTTTTCAATCTTTTTCTTCAGATTTTCTAAGATTGCTTTGTTGCTGGCCTCTGCTTGGCTATTGCTTTTGAAGCGTTGGGGAGGGGTGGAATGCATGAACGATCTTCCACTTGGCTAGAAACTCTTTGACTGTTTTGCCCTTGAACTGGGAACTATTGTCCATCACCAGGGTGTGTGGCAAACCAAATCTGGTGATAATGTGAGTCCAGATGAAGTTTCTAACATGTGACTCTTTGACATGTGCTAACGGAATTGTTTTGACCCACTTAGTGAAATAATTGGTTGCAGCTAAGACAAAGCGGAAACCGGTGCTTTTCTGTGAGATGAATGGTCCCATGATGTCCATGCCCCACATGTGAAATGGCCAAGGGCTCGCAATGCTGATCAACTCGCGAGCTAGTTGGATGATGTTGTGGCCGAAGGTTTGGCATTTGATGCACTTGAGGACATAAGTTTTGGCGTCGAACTCCATGGGAGGCCAAAAGTATCCTTGGGAGATCGCTTTGTGGGCCAAAGAGCACCCTCCAGCATGGTTGCCACACTCTCCCTCATGAATTTCAGCAAAAATTAATTTACATTGTTCGGGGCTTATGCACCTTAAATGAGGTCCGCCAGCAGATTTTCGAAACAGTTTGTTATTTATCAAACAATAACGGCGTGCTTGATACGGAATTTGTCTGGCTTTGGCACGCTCTTTTGGGAGTGTACTGTGTTAGATGTACTCTATGATGGGCTGCATCCACGTCTGACTCATCTGCTCTTCTGAGAGTTGGCACAAGTCACTGATTTCTAAGATGTGCTGCACTTGGTAAGCAGGTTGGTCGACTACCTCAGTAAGTAGTTGTCTAGGAGTGCAGTTCGGTGTTTGAGTAGCCAAGTAAGCTAAATTGTCTGCGTGACGGTTCTCGTCATGCAAAAAGTGGTGTATGGTGATTTTTTTAAAATAGGGAAGTAACTGATTAACAACTTGAAGGTATTTAGAAAGGTTACTTTCGTGAGTTGGTACTCTTTAGCAATCTGGCGAACGACAGTTGCGAGTCACTAAAGACCTGCAATTCTTGTACACCGAGCTGTAGCGCCATTCTAAGCCCCATGATTAATGCCTCGTACTCCGCCTCATTGTTGGAGGTCGCAAAGTCAATGCGAACTGATTTCTCCACCATTGCTCCATCTGGCGACACTAAGACAACTCCTATTCCACTGCCGCCGGGGTTGCTAGAGCCATCCACAAAGAGACCAGACGGTCTTGTCATTTTTCTTTGAGGGTAGGATGTCAGCCTCCGGTTCCCAATGTAGATCATCAACAGGGAAGTCGACAAGGAAGTCTGCCACGACCTGTCCTTTCTGCGAGGTGCGTGGGACGAACTCGATGTGGTGTTCCCCGAGTTCTTCGGCCCATACTGCCATACGAGTTGTCTTGTTCTCCTTATGAAAGATTTTCTTCAACGGGAGGTCGATGAGTACTTTGATTAGGTGCGCTTGAAAATAAGGCCTAAACTTCCTTGCCGAGTATAATAATGCGAGTACTACTCTTTCGATGTAAGAGTAGTTCTTTTCGGTTGGAGTTAGCGTCTTACTTGTGAAGTAGATTGGTTTCTCAGAGTTGTTATCCTCTTTGAAGAGAACCGAACTGATAGCAAAGTCTGATATTGCGAGATAAAGCCCCAGTGTTTCTCCATCTGTTGGTTTGGCTAGGACAGGAGGTGTTGTGAGATACTCTTTGAGGTGGAGAATGCTTGGTGACATTGATAGTTCCATGAGAACTACTCGCCTTTTTTAAGAAGTTGTAGGAACGGTCGACACTTGTCTGATGCCCTGGATATGAATCGGTTGAGTGCAGTGATCATGCCTGACAACTTCTATATCTACTTCTTTGTCTGCGGGTCGGGCATATCCAAGAAAGCCCAGATTTGGTCTGGGTTAGCTCCGATCCCACGCTGTGAGACCTGATAGCCCAGAAATTTTCTGGAGGACGCTCCAAAAAGGCATTTTTCTGGATTCAGCTTCATTCGAGTTCGGGGTAACTTGGAGAACGCTTACTCAAGGTGAGTGAGGTGGTCACCTGCTTTCTTGCTCTTGACGACCATGTCATCAATATAAACTTCCATGGTATCCCCTAACATGTCCTGGAACATGTCAGTTACGAGACGTTGATACGTCGCTCCAGTGTTCTTGAGGCCGAACGGGAGGACGTTGTACCAATAAATTCCCTGCTCTGTAATGAAGGACGTCTTCTCTTGATCTTCCTCAGCAAGTGGTATTTGGTTGTACCCACTATATGCATCCATGAAGGAGAGGAGCTCGTGGCCACAGGTCTGGTCCACAAGTCGGTCGATTCTAGGTAATGGAAAGCTGTCTTTAGGTGTTTCTTGGTTGACATTGGCGAAGTCAACACAAAGGCGAACCGTGTCATTCTTCTTTGGAACTACCACTATGTTAGCGATCCAATCTAGGTAGTCGACCTTTCGGATGAAACCGACTTGCTTGAGTTTGTCGACCTCATCGTTGATTGCTTTTTGAAATCGTAATGATAGTCTCCTAGGTCGCTGTCGAACTGGTCGAGCATTAGGATTGACATTTAATCTATGGCATGCAACGTTAGGATCTATACCGGCACATCAATATACGACCAAGCGAAAACATCTTTATTCATGGATAAAAAGTTTACAAGCTGGGCTTTGAGTGTAGGATCAAGGTTAGCCCCTACATAGACGAACTTAGGATCGTCTTCTGGTGGGTGAACATCCTACGGGGATGCTTTGTAGATGCTTTGTCGGTCTGATGAGTAATGGGAGTGGTTGCAGGAACCGAAGCGTCTTCTATGGTTACGACAACGTGGTGCGAGATGACTTACGTGGTCATGACAACGAGGTTTGGAGTAATTTCGGAAAGTCGTATTAGTTGTATAGGATCTAGTGGGGGCGATCTCACGGGGTCCGAGCATTTACGATTTGGTCGTTGCCTCGACCCTTGACCAAGTCTTTGGCCATCGTGTAGCTGGTGGGCTCGTTCCTTGTGCTGATAGGTGAATCGGCGGTCTTATTCGCTGAGAGGATTTGATTACAATGATAAGCCTCGAGTTGGTTGCTTCGAAGCTCCATCATGCCCCTAGGGCCTGGAAAACAAAGAAGTTGATGTAGTGTTGACGGTATAGCCTGCATTTGATGAATCCAACGCCTTCCTAGGATGGCATTATAAGACGACTTGATATCTAAGATGCTGAAACGCGAATTGAAGCTGACTTTATCTTCTCGTGATCCCACTGAAACTGGGAGTATGATATCACCAATTGGGTCGGCTCTGGAGCTATTGAACCCCTAAAGAGGAGCAATCGGATCTATGAAGACTGACTTGGAAGTTCATCTCCTAGACTGTGTGGTAGAACAAAATATCACATGAACTACCAGGGTCAATCAGAACACGCTTAATTGTCCAATCGCTGATCTTGACATGGACTACGAGTGCGTCGTTGTGCGTGAGGCAAACTTTGTTGAGGTCGGCTTCTGTGAAAGTGATGTCTCCGGTGTTGCGACCTGAACTTCGCAGGGCAGGTGCTGCTTGTGAGGAGAAGTGGTAAACTTCTTGAAGGGCACCCACGCGCCTTGTTTTCTCTTTGGACGAACTAACTGAGTCATCAGGGAAAGTGATCATGTGAATAGTTCTTTAATTGTCGCGCGATCGATGAGTGCGGTATTTTGCTTCGTGGCGTGAACGGTCTACAGGGCGCCCTGCTGCTGCGAGTGAGTTTGAACGTTGTGGCGATCAAGGCGAGTTCGGCTGTGCATCCTATGAGCCATCAGTTTATGGCACAGATCGCCATCGGCAATGTTGGTGTACTGCTTGATGTGTCCTGCTTCGATGAGGTCCTGAAGGTAATGTTTTAGCCCCCAGCACGCATTGGTCTCGTGACATTTTGCTCAGTGAAAAGCGCAGTAAGGCTTGTCAGGTCGATCTACTGGTTGTCATTACATCGGTCGGTAGTAGTATCTGGCTTCGCTTGATCTTTCCGGTATGTGGCGGGAGATCGTGTGAGAACAGCGAACTCACGGTCATTGTTCATTCGGTTTCCTGACTTCCATTTTTGCTGTTGTGGTTGCTATCGGGGTCGCTTTTTTTAAGCTGAGGGGTCATCGAAAATTGCTGCGACTTCTTCTTCTTCTGGTAGGCCTTGGCACCTCAGTCATTCCTGTAGCTTAATGTACTTGTCCACGCAAGCATACAGCTCGGATATTGTCTCGGGGCGTTCTTTCATCAACGAGCTGGCGAGTGCCATGTTGCGCACACGACAGGCGTTGGAGAATGCCAAGGTGGCAAATGATTCTTTCAGGCCAGTTTCCATGCATAGTAGTTCTGCTTTGAATCGACCTAGAAATTCACGAATGGTTTCATCGTCACCCAGTGAGAGTTGGAACAACTAATCAAGATCAGCTTTCTTACATCTGTTGTGGACGTACTGACTAGCAAACAAATTGGTGAGTTGTTCGAAGGTCTTTATCGAGTCTGATTTGAGTGAAAAGAACCAATCGAGTGCGCCATCTTTGAGACTGGCAGAAAACATACGACAATGAAGATGGTCGAACTCCGGTGCACTATAGAGTGCCAGACTATGAATGTAGTGGGCTACGTGCTGACCCAGACACGCGCTGCCATCATACATCGGAAAACGTGGTTGGATGAAATCTGGAGGAGAAGCTCTGCTCAGTACTTTAGCAGTAAATGGGGACGTACGGTATGTCCTCAGCATTTTTTGGACGATCTGGGTGGCGTCTTTCTTGACAGCACTTTGGTCGATCCGTTGTGACAGTTCGTTAATCTGTTGATTAACTTCGTTGATACCGTCTTCTGCTAAGGCAGGAGGTGGATTCTGCGTGTCTACTTGCGTCACGAAGTAGTATGCGTTCTCTCCGTACGGCGGGGTGATTTGTTCATTCATCGTTCCTAGCTGACCAGCTAAACTTTGGATTTGAGCTTTGAGGCTTGCCATGCTTCGTGGGCTTGAGAATTTTGGTTTTTGGTTTTAGGTTTTAGGATTTGTGAGGTGGTTTCTCAAGAAATCGAGACCACAAACGGCGCCAATGTAAAGGAGCGTTTTGGCCTTTCCTTTACATACAAGGAGGGAGAGGGAGAACGGATTATAAATGGATAAGACCGAGTTCGTCGATGAGCGAACTGCCTACGTATCTTCTCTTGATTCTGGGGGGAGAGAAGAATCAGGTCTGGCGTAGTTCATACGAGTGGTATTTATAGGTGATGAAAGTGAATCCTCACCTAACACGTGCAAAGAACAGCACAAATGTAGGGTGAAAATTGTGGAGGCGTCTGAGACCTGTGCTTATAGGTCTGCTGTAATGATGGGGATTAGTAGCCTGGGTTAGTAGCTTGCGGCATTGGTCAGTAGCTGGCGGCAGTGATCTGCGTTCGTGTAGTTTTATTCATGATTACTTCTAGAAGGTAAGCTGAGTCACGATATAGAATAATCTGTGTAATGATACGAACTGTTCTGGAGCAATCTCGTAGCTTGTCGATGCGAGCTAGTGACATAAGTCAACGAAGTACTTCAGAGATCGGTGTGGTATTTCCACCATGCTGAGCACGTGCTTCATATTCCAGAAGGAGAATATCACTCCCTCACAGTGGCCATATCGCTATTACTCCCCAATGTTGCAATGTTCTGAATTAAGTTGGTGATGGCTGCTCTCGACAAGTGTTTGGTGACACTCCTTCCTTCGCTCCTTTGGTCAAATCGTAATGCAATGGAGGAAACGCATCCCCGCCTACTCCAGCTTAGTTGCAGCTTTTAGCAAGGATCTCCTCTGTTAGATACTCGCTTGTTTGTCTTTCAGATTATTCATAAAAAATATAGAAGTTTATGTTCATTTTTTTTCCCCCACTTACAGATCGATAGGTAAGGCCAACTAGAGAAGTGTGTGCGTGTGTGAGTTAGTCATTATATTTGAAGTCCTTAATTTGTATTAACTAGTTATTTTTTAACATCAATATCAATATATATAAGAGCATGTCATCAACAAATTATGACACATCAGCATTTTAGTTTGGTCAAAATCACTAAAACCGGTCAGTTTACGCATTTTTTTCGATATTTTTGGCTTCTATTTCGGACGGTAGAACTTGTCCAGTGCATTTCAAAAAAATTTATTAAAAAAAAAACATTCAAACGGGAATAGTTGTCCCGTCTGTCCCTAATTTTTTTACTAAAAAATATCAAAACATTGAAACGGCAAAACTTGACCTATTCAAAAAATGATGATGAATTTTTTTATTACAAGTCGTTTCAATTTTTTATTAAAAAAAAATTGAAAAACTTCTGGACAGCAAAAGTTGATGAATTTTTTTTATTACAAGCCGTTTTAATTTTTTATTAAAAAAAAATTGAAAAACTTCTGGACAGCAAAAGTTGTCCCATACGAGTGGCTACTAAATTTCTGAGTATTTTGGTTGATAATTTATCAATTGCTGAGATAGAAACAGGTGTTTGACAACATGTTGGTGAACGAAATTGCCAAAAATATTGCTACCTATCACATTATAAATGGAATATAGCAGCATGTTGATGTTGCTCTAAGTGATGCTTATATTAGCTACTTGCACTACCACAAATCCCATTGTTGATGTTTTATTCTTGAGCTTTTTGCACTAAGATTGATGTAGCTAATATGGGTACGGTGTAAATAAATCCGCTTAACCGACATAATCGACCGACCTTACCCGAGTTATACAAGTCGGTTATCCGTTTAGTATTGGTTTGGATTGGTTTGATAAGTTGCAAACAGGAAGTGACTATTAGGGACAGATCGGGGAAAAAGTAACTCTCAGAACCATCATATATTTTTATTTATTTACTCACAAGGATGGGGTACGGTAGATAAAAAGTCAAGTATTCCCTTGACGCAAAATTAAAAATGACTTGGGTAGATGAAAGGTCAAGTATACTCCTAGCGCAAAATAATAAACGGTCCGACCAATCGAAACTACCCGGTGTATATAGTATGAATATTGATTGTTTATATGAACAATCACTGCTCATATGAACAATCATTGTTCATACCTATTTGAGATATGAATAATCAATGTTCATATCTCAACATAATATATGATCAATAAGAACATCTATTGGAGTATGAACAATCATTGTTCATACCTATTTGGGTTGTTCATATCTCAACATATATAATGTATGATCAGTAAGAACACCTATTTGAGTATATATAAACAATTATTGTTCATGCTTATTCAACATGAACTATGAACAATTATTGTTCATACCTCGACATAATGTATGATCAGTAAGGACACATATTGGAGTATGAAAAATCATTGTTTACACCTCAACATGAGCTATGAACAATCATTATTCATACTTCATACATCAATATATTGTATGAAATATGTTCACCAACATATTTGGGTATGAACAATGACAATATGTTGATGTATGAACAATTATTGTTCATAGCTCATATTGAGGTAAAAACGACAGAAAGGGTAAAATTGGAAAGCATTTATTTCAAATCCGAGTTATTTGTCCTTACGGGTTATTTTCATCCAAAAATTGGTTTTCTGAGTTATTTTCGCCTGAAAATTGTCCTTCAGAGTGATTTTAAAAAAAAATGTTGGTTATGAGAGTGATTTGCACCCGAAAATGGGCCTAGCTTGGGACCAATTTCTTGATTTGCAAAACCAACTATGTCGGCTCGGTCGTTAGTGTAACGCCCGTATTTAAAATACATATTTATTAATTATTTATTTATTTATTTAAAAATCGGCTGGATTGGATTTGGATACGTGGGCCTGATTTTTGGGCCCGGGTCTGTTTTGGGCTTGGGTTTCGGACCCAAGTATATAAACACATTTTTCTAGAGAATAGGGTTTTAAAAATAATAAAAATAATGAAAATGGAGGCAGAGAGAGAAGCTGGTTTGCTGGAGCGTTGGAGCGCGACAACTCGGACTCGGAGAAATTCGTGGAGCTTGGGATTAAGGTGAGTAGCTATTTTGCTATATCACCAGATTTATAGTTTTCGAATATCGGTATAAACTGTCTTATGTTTCTTTTTTTTTATAATCGCTCATTATATATTGTTTTTATTCAAGGCCCTAGTGTCGTTGTTAAAAACTGAACTTCGAAAAGATTAGATATTGAACTCGCCGGAACTGTTGGGACTCTAAGTCGCCAATGGCGGCGCCGCGAGTCCAACGACAAGGAATCGTCGATTTTTCCATTTGAACCTTTATGTTTTATGTTTTGTGATATCGTGGGGCGGTGAAGCTCGGAGAAGAAGCGTTAATGGCGGGGCGAGCCAAAACAAATAGTTGCCACAGATAACGATTTGGGCCGGTTTGTATCACGTTTGGAAACTATTAGATATTAAATCTTTTGGTTGATTAAGGGTTGGACGTCGGGATGGATAATTGGGAACTGTTGGAGCTTTGTAGAAGTTAATGGCGTCGACGAAAAATCGCCCCCACTTGTATCCAAACTTTGTTGTTGGGTTTGGCTGTGTGTTTGAATGGAGTGTGGGTTGATGGTGTACGTGTGAAGGGTGTTAAAGTTTGGCTGGGTGCTGTCGAAGCGTCGACCAAGTTAATGGCAAGCAACAACGATATGATCGCTTTTTTTATTTCGTTGATTGTTTTGTTGATTTGTTTTGTTGAAGTGTGGTTGGATGTTGGGTGACTAATGTAGTGTGTAAGGGATGCAAATGGGGGTGTTGGAAGCTTGAACCAGCCATTAATGGCGGCGTGAATTTTGAGATCTAGATTGGATGAAGGGTTTGGATTCAAGAATTTGAGGGTTTCGATTTCGTTAATGTTGTGGGGTTTTTCTTTAGGAGTCCAACCGCTTGGTTGGAATGGGTAGGCGATTGGAACTTGTGGTGGCCGGATTTTGGTGCTGGTGGTGGCAGAGAACTGATGAGGAAGATGGCTATTTTGGGCTTGGGCCTGGTCATGGGCCGTAGCTAAGTTTAAATGTTTATTTGGACCGATTTTGTTTGGGCCAGTTCTATTATTTCATTTTGGGGCCGAAATCTAATTTAAGTGGTTGGGCCTTAGCTAGTTTAGAGTGTTTTGTTTGGGCCCTTTTCTATTTGTTTTGTATTTTGGACCAGTTTAATTAAGTTTTGTTTGGGCCGGTTCTAGATTAAGTTCTATAGGCCAGTTTCATTTGTTTTGTTTGGGCTTTTTTCAATTAGTTTTCTTTGGGTCGGTTTCTAATTTATGTAGGCTGGTCCTTATGTCCCCAATTGGGTCAGGTAGAATAAATGAGTTGGTTTGAGACTTTTGGGTTCTAAGGTTTGGGCTCGGCCAGTTGGGTCTGAACCATTACCTTAGTCATGAGCCCATGAGCCATGCACATTGACCTTAGCCATGAACCATGGCTATGACTCTAAACTTGTCGAACATGGAAATGCCAGGTTGACTTTGACCATTGACCTTTGACTTTGGAATGTTGATTTTTTCCCGTTTTTCACATATTTAAGAATATGGACAAATATAATAATAAAATATTGTCGAACATCATATAACGTTGTTTGTCATTATCTAATTAAGATTTGACGTTGATATTGTGACATTATATATATATATATATATATATATATATATATATATATATATATATATATATATATATATATATAATACAATATGTTTGGGAGAAATAAATGTATAAACACTCTATTATTATATATGTGAGATGCTACTATGAGGTAGTATATGATTGGTGAATATTTGCCTACTGAGTTGTGGCTTAGTGCAATAATATATTGGCACGTGAAAGAATGAAAATGGTTATGAGATATATTGAGACATTTCTAAATATTGTGGCTTAGTGCAATAATGTATTTGACATGCACGTGATATAGTGAAGCGTTTATGAGTCATAAATGTATGACACTGAATAAATTACGAACGAAAATCCTAGAACCCGACTACCACAACTCATGTGATCTGCCTGTGTGGGATATTTGATATATAAGATGTTGTATATATATGAGATGTTGATTGACCCATGTGTTGGGCAATCGTGGCGAATAGTGGCTTGATATATAAGATGTTGATATATAAGATGTTGTATATATATGAGATGTTGATTGACCCATGTGTTGGGCAATCGTAGCCGAATAGTGGCTTGATATATAAGATGTTGATATTATAAGATGTTGTATATATATGAGATGTTGATTGACCCATGTGTTGGGCAATCGTAGCCGAATAGTGGCTTGATATATAAGATGTTGTATATATATGAGATGTTAATTGACCCATGTGTTGGGCAATCGTAGCCGAATAGTGGCTTGATTATTCCGTTCGCAAAATAGAACGAGATGCGCAATATTTTATGCCGAATAGTGGCATTACTTACATAATTGCTTCCGTGTGAGGATTTACCTGGTGTGCGGCATCCCGCTCAGGGTGGTTACGCACGGAGTGGTTCATTATGTAAGGGAGACATGTGGATGTACATGTTCGGCGTTAGGTAGCGATTGTGGTAACCAGGGAAACTAGGTAAGACATAGATACGACGTGATTTTAGGGACACACAAAGAAAGTCTAAACTAATATAATTATGGTAATATGTTGGTAAATGATATATCTATAGATAGATGATTGTATATGTTTGGCTGGTTAGTAGTTTAGTTAGAACCTAAGGCGCCTCGTGGAGGAACTAAATGCCTTTTTATTATGCGTATGGTATGTTGTATTAGTTGTTGGAAGTTAAGGCGCCTCAGTGGAGGAACTACCTGCCTAGATTATTGTACTTAAGGATGTTGTATTAGTTGTTGAAAGTTACGGCGCCTCGGTGGAGGAACTAACTGCCGTATGGTTTGTGTATATATTTGTATAAGAATATGTTGTATTTTAGAGCTACTCACACCAGCATTTTTATAATGCTGACCCGATTTGCATGTTTGCTTATCAGGTGTGTTCATTAAATGAACACAATTGATAAGTTTTGACAGGTTTAGTGTTGAAGAAGATTGGTTGCTGCTTGTGGTTTGCGTTAGCGTTGCATTTCAAGATAGGTTTTGTTTTCCCTTAAGGTGATATAGATTTTCAGTTGAGGAAATATTATTTGTATTTTCATTTGTAATTTTAATTAAAGAGTTATTGAAAAGAGATTTGTAACCTAATCTTATTTGATGAATTTTTGTAATGAAGATGATATTTGTTTAATTGAAATTTTTATTGGTTTTTAATTATCCGCATATTTAAACTATTTATGGGTTTTTGGGAGTTGAGAGTGCGTCACACCTCGGAGATCGAAAAGTCGGGAACAAATAATGTTTTTTCGAATTCTGTCGAAATTCGGGGTGTGACAGTTAGTTTGAATTTGTAAAACCCGAAAATAACTTACCCAACTCGCACATGTGTACATATCTAACTACTTTAAAGAGTTTGGTTCGGTGAACAGTGGTCTTTTCTCGTTATACCCATGTTCAGTTTCAATTATTACAATATTTGCTAAAAGAGATGGTATGTAATAACATATGTGAGGGGAGGGTAAAATTGGCATTTGACCGATAAAATTTAGACGGCTCTCATTTGATTTAGCACATTGCCCTTATGTTATCAATGAATTACAAAATTGTTATACACTTTAAATTATGAAACAACCCCTATGTTTTACGTAAATTACAGAACAGTCTATATCTTTTTGGTAATTATTGAATAGTCCCTATACTTTATGTAAATTACAGAACAATCTCTATACTTTATTTTAAATTATGAAACTGTCCATATGCTGTAAATTATGAAACTACCCCTATTTTTTTTAGCACCAAATAAGAGTGTAACCGGCCGTGCTGGAATGCTAGTAACACGAATAAAGATCTAACATCAGGTTGAATTTGTTGCACATGTGACTATATGAGTTTGTTAAACACGTGTCCACTCTTTTCAACTCAATTTTTTACCACAATACAACCTAGGTTTTGGGTTTAATCTCCCTGGTTCATGAATATCATATCCTACATAAAAACCCCCTCACTACGGACTAACCCATAAAAACCTCCTCATTTTCTAAAACACCCGAACTGACTAAAATACCCCCACACATAATTGACCCGTGAAACCTAAATCTCAAATTTCTCTCTTCTCTCTTTCTTCTCGCCGCCTCCTTTCTTCCAAGATAAAACCTACTAACTCTACCAAAGTATTCTGTTCTACTGTTTTGCCTATGCTAGCAATTTTGCAAGAGTCCAAAGGAAGAATTAGAGATGTTCATATCGCAAAGACGAAAGAAACTCTTTTTGGACACATTTTTTATGGTTTTTGTTGAAGGACATTGGAGAGACTTAGTTGAATGGGGAGGAAGAGTACAATGGAGTGGGAAAGCCTAATTCGATGTACAACTTAAAAGAAAGGAAGAGGATACATAAAACATCTGATATCGATGTGGTGGAAACTAAGAAAACATTCTAAAGAAAGAAGATCATAAAATGATGTGTTTTGTTTTATTGGTGGTCTAGTGGATCACTTTGGGATACTAATTTTGTTTGAATTATGGACGTAAATCTTTGATCTTTTATGTAATGTTGAGCCTGATGTGCTTGTCAGTTTGTCAGATTTCTATAGCCATGTCAGAAAAAAAAGTTTATGAGAATTCATATTTGCACATGTAAATTCCGATTTGCATAGACTATGTCACCTTTCAGATGACAAAAAAAAAACGTTTGTAAAAATTCATGTTAATCTTGAACAAAAAGAACTTCTATATCTTATGCGGGTTAAAATTTTCATAGGTTAATCTTCTGTGTAATTAAGATTTTCATAGCATACGAATTGTTTTATTTTAGTAATCTACTACGAAAATCTAAATTTTCATATGTAAATACAAATTTCCATAGGTTAAACAACTATGAAAATATAAAGTTTCCATACATTTTTTCATCAGGTTTGTTTTGTTTCACAAATCTACTATGTAAACTTAAATTTTCATATGTAAATTCCAATTTGCTTATATCAACTACTCTATAAACTTAAATTTTCATATGTAAATTCAAATTTGCATATGTCCAATTTGTATTTACATGTAAATTAAATAAACTATGTGAATTTCTATTTGCATTTACATATGTCAAATTACTATGTAAATATATATTTACATATATTTTGTCAAGGCATCAGACAATTTCAACTCTCCAATTTTGTCTCTGCATTTGCTTTGGTTTCTCCTTACCCATCATTTCTGAGTAGATTAAAGTGATTGTTCTCTCCCATGCAAGATCTCCTACTTCACTAACCTCTTCAGATCAAATAAACATCAACTTATTTCCTACAAACATTTCATCAGACAAATTCCACTCAATCTACTGATCTCTCATCAATCATCGAGTGCTAATAACGCTCTGATTCAAAGTCCATAAAATGTCTCATTGGCTTATAAATATCATTATGAAGATGTATGTGGTACGTTAAATAGTATTTTCACATAATAATCAAATACTAGTGGCTCTCTTCAATAGCGAAAGAAACGAAGTTAAAATCAGTGTTTTCGTTGGCTTCTTCGTTAGAGCGAACTCAACAAAAAATAGAATATACGGTAGTTATTTATTGAGAATGGCAAAAAAGGAAACAAATAAGTGTAGAGATAAAAATTAGACCGAGATTTGTGTCCATTATAGAAAGTAGGGAGGTTAATTGGTTGGACTTGAATAATAGGGAGGTTTTATGGGTACGTCCTTAAACAGGGTTTACATGTAACTAAACCGAAATAAGGGCCTGAGGCCCATTTCTTGCAATGCAACCCTAGAAAAAAAAACATAATTCCCCTTATACCCCCTTATAATTGATAAGCACCCAAAAGTGTATTATGAAACCCCATTGAGACATATAAATTTGGTTAATTATGTGTTTAATAATCATGAAATAAATATGTTTTCATACTTTTGCGGTATTTTGCGAAAAAACATGGAAATATTGGTTAAACTGCAATAATAAAGCGAGGAACGGCGTATATATGAATTCTCCCAAATCCGCATTTAAGCATCAAACTTCCAAAGCTCCCCTACCTCTCGAACCGGGACTCGAATCGACAAGAGAGTCGCTCGGACAATCGTAGGCGATGAACTCTACGATAGGCGGGAAGTTGTAAGCGCCCAAAATACGGACGACCATTTGATCGCACATGGGCCTACTATGGGGGCCACAAGATTGGATGAGTCATCAATCATGGAGCATGTCAAGACAAAAATAACAAATTATTGGTGCAAAGTTGACACCTTGCATGTAATAAATTAGATTAGGTATTAATAGTGAAAAAAATGCAAGGTGTCACTTTGTTTTAATGTGGTGGATAAAAATGAATTAATGTGGTTTGATGATTCACGTGGGAGGAAATGAGATTTCTCTCAAATGGAGAAGAAATTAGACAAGGGTGGGGACACTCCATTTACTCCCTTGACTTATTTTCCTCACATGGCATTATTTTAGTTCCTTAGTGAAAAAAATCATAAGTTAGTTTTTAGTTTCTGTAAGAAGCTTGTAATAGTTTTAATGGAGGAAACACTTGTTTTCTTCTAGAAAATAAATATATCAATGAGTTTGATTGTTTATCTTCTTCCTTTCTCTATCTCTCTTTTGTTTTTTTTAGTTTATAAATCCTTGTCCCAAGGATCATGAGCTAACTTCCCTTTTGGGGAATTAATCCAACTCATGTGAGGGTAAATCAATTTTTGTTGGTTTGGTAGGTTGTTAGGAAGAACAACTAGCTCTACACCCTATCCCAAAATGATAGTTGGTGTAGTGTCTAGTTAGGAATCAAAGCAATGAGCTTAGAGATAAGTCATTGCTTAGTTCCACTTGCTAGCATGTGTGAGCTCTTAAGTGAGCCATACATGCTAGGGATCAAATCTTTTCTTCCATTAGGGGCTTGTCTATGAGTCTAGGAAGGATCAAATAACCTTTTTCAAATCAACAACTAATTATAGTTTCACATGAGGAAGATTAACTCTCCACCTTTTCTTTCAAATCTCTATTTTGGTATTAAGTGCATGTTTTCAAACTTTAATGTCTTTCTTAATGTTTGTGTAGGAAGGAAAACCTAGCATTAATATTATAACCTTACTCCTTAGTTCCCTTTATTGTAACATCCAATTTGTAGTTGTTCTAAACTTTAGGTTAGTTCAAATCCTTATTCAAACTCTACGAAACGAAGATCGTGAGTAAGGAACCTTGAGTGCTTTTACATCAATTTAGAGAGTTCAAACCTCTAAGTAGTGTTAAACAAGCATATATCAATAATCCTTGTCACTTTTCACTTCCAATCTTGGGCATAGCCACCATCCATCACCAATCACCATTATATCTTCTCTTCTCCTATAATCTTTGTGTTTTCCCTTTATCTCTTTTCTTTTCTTTTCTAGTTCATCTATTTTATTTTGTTTTCTCTTTATCTCATTTTAAAAAAAAAATCTCTATCTAATTTTAATTATTTTCGGAATTCATCAACAAGTTGAGAGAATTGGAAACACAGATTTGTTGAGTCAGTCCAGTTAACATCAATTAAAACAGTTAAACAATCGGTTTAGATCGGATATCAATTAGATTGGAAATTGGTCGGTTTGGATCGGGTCGGTTAAGGTTGGAGCATCAGTTCGGTTCTTGTTGCACAACAGGGTTCGTTCGGTGGTCGGATTTACACCAAAACCAACCAGTGCATAGTTGATAAGAGCCCAAAACTGTAGTTTTAACCCCTTAATAATCATACTTTTAGACCAATTATGTGAGTAATAATTAAGAATTAACACTAATTACGTATTTTTATGCATTTCAGGCTTCAAAGTCCATTATGTGCAGAAATGTGCCACTTTAGCGAGATAAAGGAGCAAGAGTCGGTTACTAAGGAGTTCCGTGATTAAATGCCAAGATTCAAGAAGATAAAGCCTTTCTAAAGCCCGGTCAAAAGCTAAAAAGTCGACGTGGGCAGAAACAATACACAAGTCAGTAGAACTTCCGAAGGCCGTATCTTTGGACTCAGACCTCGGAATGGGGCCTACCTTATGTCAAAACGACCGGCTCGGAAAGAGCTTTCCAATGGTCCAAGCCTTGACCCAATCAGAGAAGCAAAAGTGGGCGAAAAGTCTGCTGAAGCCAACTGCAGCTGAAGAGGCCTTTTTTGACTGAAAGAATTGGGTTTTGGGCCTGATTCTCTAGCCCAAAACATGGCTCCAAGCCCATGCACGATTTTTGGATCTGAAAGTATAAAAACAAAAGCTTAGCTCTTTGTTAATGGTAGTAGTTAGACCTAGATTAGAAATTAGATTAGCAGCCTCCATTAATTAATTCTAGATTTAGTTTTCCTTAGATTTAATTAGTTTCATATCTTGTTTTTATTTAATTCCTTGAATGATTGTTCGTCATTTAATTAGATAAATAAAATAGTTATTATTATTCAATTTCGATTTTTGTCATTTGCATTTATAGATCTAGTTTAAATTCTTGTTCTTATTTCATTCTTAGTTAATTAATTAGATTTCAATTATTGTTTAATTAAGATTAGTAAAGTTAGAATTTTGATATGATGTGTAGTTATAATTCAATGGGAAATGATGGGTTGATGATTCGAGGCTAAAACCTCCATTAGAGGGGTTGATGAAGCTTTGATGAAAACTTAGTAGTATAGTGTAGAAGCATTGTAGAATCTATTCCACTCTAGAAGGTCTCTAGAAGGTCGTGATTCGCCATGAGAATGGGTGGACGATCTCACATGCTAGTTAGTATTTGGTAGAAATGCCATGAACACTAGGGATTAGAACTCGAAATTCTTGCCGTAAGAACGTAAGAATCGAGATACAAGAACCTATGCTAGGTTATCAAGTTGGATTCGAGGTGGATTCAATTCCCCTCTAATCCTTTATCTAGATTAAAAAACAATCATATTTTCATAGCATTCGTAGTTTAAATTCAAATAATCAATTTCATATTGTATCGTAGTATAATTCTCCTTCGTAAAACTCTCATTAGACTTAAAAACGACTAATTAGATTAGAAAACAATTCCATGCTAGAGCACTAGGAGTGGAACGAATTTGTTACTCCACTCTATTTCGGTAGAATTGAGAGTAGAAACTTTGATAAATATAGCATCATAAATAGTTTTAGTTTACTTACGTTTTGAGTTCATCATTCATTTCCTAGGTAAACTATTCATTTTATGTTTATCAAATGGCGCCGCTGCCATCTTAGTTTCACTTTAGCATTATTTTCATAAAATAATTAGTCATTTTTAAGTCCCATTTCACCCACCCACCCTTGTTTGATTCATACTGTGGTTGTTCGTTTCAGCATTGAAAAGTTCCGCGAAAATTACACGGAGCGCGACCGCGCCCATACCGAGCGCGACCCGCGCTAAGTTACTGGAACACGAGCGCGACCCACGCTAAGTTACTGGAACACGGAGCGCGACCGCGCCCTATGCGAGCGCACCTGCGCCCTAAGCAAAATTTCCCGGATTTCAACAGGTTTGTTTCAAACTACGATTTTTAAGTTTTTCAGTGTTCTAACTTGTTATTTACACTGAACACGCGTAAACAAGACGCTATTCATAAGCGAAGCAAGGGCCTAATCAGGTATTCCTTTCTTCCACTCCTCGCATCTCGGTTAGAGGTTTCTACTAGTATATCGAATTGTTTGGAGTGTTGCATGTTTAGTTAAGTTCGACTTAGTCTTGCATGAGATTAAGGTGCGGTCGAAGAAAAACAACTAACGTAATTACACGGCTCGTCCAACAAACAAGTCTATCTAGTTTCCCACCCACTACACCTCTAGCTACTATTTCACACACACCACCGATATTATGGATGAAGAAAGAGAGACTCTTCTCTCGACTTTTATAAAGCCGTGGCGATAGCCCTAAATCTTGCATCGTTTCTAGCGGACCGATTGGGGATTTTCGCATCCCCCAAATATATTTAATTTGTTACCCGTTTTTTCATGGTTTAGACCATGAAAACCTTATCGACACGCGTAGGAGTGAACAAGTCCTTACAACATTCCACCATCCTACGGTTGGTGCGGAACAAATTAAATTGAGGGTATTCCCTTTCACCTTAGCCGATAAGCCGGCGTCTTGGTTAGCGCCCAAGCGCCTAATTTAAATGGACTCGTAGGCCAAACTTGTTCAAATTTGTTTATGGAACATTTTACCCACCCCTAAAGGCGGATGAAATGCTTTCCAAGATTCACTTCTTTCGGCGGAATCCTCATGAATCATTTTAGAGAGGCTTGGAATCGTTTCACCGATCTCCTTATAGAGTGTCCACACCATCACCTAGCAAAAGACACGTTAGTTCGTTGCCTTTTTCAAAGGACTTCTACACCACCATAAAGAAGTCCTAGACATAATGAATGGGGGTAGTTTCCTAAGTAAAAAGGAGCCTCGAGGAGGCATATAAATTTTTGGAAGATCGACTAAAGCGTAATAATAATTGGGGGTAGTGGCGATTACTCCCGCTCCGCTAGTTCTTCTTCAACAGATTAAGGCTAAGAGTATGTTTGAGGTTAAATCAGATCCCGAGCTTAAAACTCTAATTGAATCCCTCACAAAAAGGTAGAGGCCATTTGTACAACAAAAGCCTATCCCCCGTCATGAATGTAAATTCAAATCCATGTAGTTTTACATTTGGAGTCCCGAAAGCATCCCGACTCCATCGGCCCTATAGCCTATGAACATTCTTGTTCCATTAATAGTGAACCTAACGCCCTTTGGAGACAAAATCCCAACTTCGGTTGGAGAAATAACCAACAAGTCACACCTACGTGGTACAATAATCAATATGTTAGGCCAACGACGCGGTTATAACCAAGCTCCACCACAACAAGGGCGGGGATCGGGATAATTATAATAATTATAACAACCAAGCGCCCAACCTCGACAAGGTCAGCACAAGGTCAATGTAGTTATAATAATTATAATGCTAATAGAGGTATCGTTCCGGTAAATAATAACTATCACAATCCGCCCATAAATAATCAACACAAGATAGTTCCAGTCACACCAACCGTGACTACTACACCCACACAACCGGATCGTCTTGACACCTTCATACAAGTGAGCCAACAACTTTTCCAAACCATGGCTCAATCTAACCAACACATTCTACAATCCGTTAATAATTTAAACCAACAGTTAGCCCAAGAGAAAACCCAACCAAAAGGCGTGTTTCCAGGCCAAGCGATACCCAACCCTAGAACAGCAAACACAGCCTTTGAGGTAAACGGTAATACTAGTACAGGAACTACAACCGTAGGTGAGCTAAATGCCATCACCACTCTCCGTTCTGAAATAGTGGTTGATAACAAAGTAACTATGCCTATAGTTACCCCATCAGTACTCCCTACACCGGATATCGAACTAGATACCGAAATAGAAACTGAAGAACCTACCACTGTAGAGGTACCAGTTAAACCACATCTTAAGAAACAAAAAGCCAAGGTTACACATCAAGTCGAGCCATACGCTAAATATAGAGCAAAACCACCGTTCCCTCAGAAATTAGCCATGCTAACCAGGGATACTAACTTTGAGGAGATTAGGAACGTTTTCAAAAATCTAACGATGAACCTTCCTTTTCTCGAAGCTATAAAAAGCTACCTAACCACGCTAAGTTTTTTAAGGAGTTGTGCACTACTAGGGTAAGACCAACATACCTAAAGATGCCTTTCTAACCTGAGCGGTTCCCAACTTTATCCGAAAATAATGGAATTGTTAAGTACAAGGACCCTAGTCGCCCCATCGCATAATGCACCTTAGGAGATTCTCACACGACGACCGTGCTTTACTAGACACAGGGGCTAGTGTTAACTTACTCCCATTTTATTTGTATAAACAAATAGGTCTAGAGGAGATGCAACCTACTAAAATGACATTGCAATTAGTTGATCGGTCTATTAAGTATCCTAAGGGTGTGGTTGAAAACGCGTCTTTGGTTAAAGTCCAAAATTTTTACTACCCGGCCGACTTCGTTATCCTCGACCGCGAAGTCACTAACGACTGCACCTATCATTTTTAAATCTCTCTTCTTAGCACGCCAACGCCAGCGGCTCATAAACGCCGCGATGGTTCGATGTCCTTGTCCTTTGGCCATCTTTTCTCGTTGAGGTAAATGTTTTCAAAACGAGGACACAAAGATATCCGATTCATCTACAAATGGCGAGGTTAGCATGATCGAGAGCTTAGCTCAAGATTACTTCAAAAACATGTTTCCGGAGAAACAGATTAACAAATTCCTTTCCTTTGGAAATTCCGACTTTAACAATGACTCCCTGGTAGTAGACGAAATCGAAGAAGAATTCCTACAACTCTTTTGCACCGCTTCTTTACCATTTTGCGAGTCCCCCCTTGCCAACAACCATTCATCCCTTGATGCTATGACGGAAGATGAATTTTTCAATCTCTATCCCAGTGATCCTTTTGACCCACCTATTGAGGAATGTCTTGCATATATCAAGATTTCTGATGATATGGACTTGAGAGCTCTAGCTGAGAATCATTCACCTTCCATCACCAATATTCCCCACCCTCCACCTTTTCAAAGGAACCTCGAGTTTGCTTTCGATCCTTTAGTTTCTCCCGTGCTTCATGATTTTTAAATCCACCTAGTAAACAAATACTTTCAAGGATAAACCACTTGACACCTTCATTTTCAGACTTGAGGCAGGTCCCCTAACTACACCATGAATGAGTTTTGTGCTAAACCCACATCCTCATTTTTTCCATGCTTTCCCTCTAAAACTTATCCCAATTCACCATATTTTCCACAACCATTCACTTTTCCACACTTATTCACTAGGACACCCTCTCGTTCAAAGATGAAACATAAGGTGCATGCTCGGTTATGTTATAGGTCTATCCGACTTCGCTTTCATTCCACTAGGCTGCGTCGTAGGAAATCTTGGTGCTTGATTGTGTTTGGATATGTTTTCTGTGATATTTATTTATGGAACGATCCACAACTATTTCGATTGTTGATATATGATAAACTGCATATTCATACATATATTTAGATAAAGTCTCGAGTATCTGACTATAAACAACTCAATTTTTGTGTTTGGTGCATTTCCTTTCATTTCCATATATTGGTGAATGCACCATTCAGGTAACCGGGCCCTCCCTATGGAGTGTGTGGTTGTAAGTACCGGATCCTAAGTCCACGGTTCACATAATTCCGTTTTTCCACTCTTGTATGTTTTCTTGGTATTTGAGTCATGTTTCTACATGGTGTGAATTATGTCTTTATCGCTTATTGTTTTCCTTTATATTAAACCTAATTCATAAAAAGTAAAAAAGTTTAAAGCTATAAAAATAGTAATCTAGCAAGTCTCGAATCGACCTTAAAAGACCCAAGTTTTCGTACAATACCAACTTTCGAGTATAGGCCAAACAAAATTTCAAACTTAAAAAGAGTTTTCCAATTTTTTTGGGGGTGTAATGATTTTGGTATTCATTTCAAATCTTGTTGCCACCCTAAGCCTGTCATGTTTACTCCAAGAGTTTGTGTTAGTTAGTGCGTAAATGTTTAATTGTGCTTCATATTATCATATCATCTTTACAATATTTTACATTACAGTAATCGCCAATTTTTGCCACGTTTCTATGGTAAATTCTTTCCTTATCTCTTTACACTTTGAGGACAAAGCGTTCGATTGTTTGGGGGTAGGATAGAAACATTTGCAAAAATTAGACACTTTTAGGATGTAAATTATGCACTTTTATTTATAAAATGTTAAAAATTATAAAAATTAGTTAGTTATATAATTTAATTGTGCTATTGAATTGTTTCATGAACCCCCTTCTCCCAAATTGTTTGGGGGTGGTATAGAAACACGATGTAAATGTTAAGCACATATTAAGTTGTATATTACGTATTATTTGTCTTAAAAAAATAAAAATAAAAATAAAAAGTTTATGCTATACACTTAGGAATATTGGTATTGTTTCTTTCTCTATGCTCTTAATAATCTAGAAGTCTCACGTAGCTTTTGCATTAGAATAGTTTTTAGAAACTTAGGTTAATATGTAGGTAATAATCGTTGCATCTATCTATAAATATATTACATGAGTATCTATGATTGTTTGGCAGTAAGTTTTCTGAAATCTAGGCTAGAGTACTTATTCTACAAATCCTGTGAGAATATAGCCTAAAGCCTTATATGAGTGAAACATTTGAGAAATGACACAAGGGAAAAGTATATTCCGAATAGAGAAATCACACGTCCACTTGCTTGACCACTATACCATATCCTAAAAGAGAATTTAGGCCCTTTTTGGATCGATATAGCTAGAAATTCGACCTAAGTATATTTTCCGCTAGTAATTAAATCGAGCCTTTTATTAGCCCTTTCATAAACCACAAATCCTTTACCCTACAAAAAAAAAAAAAAAAAAAAAAAAAAAAAAAAAAAAAAAAAAAAAAATCAACCTACCCAATTTAGATAAGTATGAGAATAGAATAAGGAAGAAAGAAGAAGAGAAAAATCGGTGTAAACAAAAGTTAGTTAATTGCTTCAAAAAATAAAGAAAAGAAGTTTACATCCAAAGAAAAGAAAAATAGAAATAGAAATAAAATAAAAACTCCAAAAAAAATAGAATAAAATGAGTCAAAAAGCCAAAGAAAAAGGAAAAAAAAATATGGCTAAGGATGTAAACAAAGTGTAGAAGCAAAAGTAAATAACAAGGTTTTCTAGTTACATAATATGAAGACTCTATTATCTCGGTCTTGTCCCTTTTGAATATCCATTTCCTTCATTCTTAAACCATCTCCTAATCCCCATGAACACCTAATAAAGACCTCTAAAGCTCAATTAAGAATAGGTTAGTGGGATAGTAAGTGTGAGATGTGTTTGATCAACTTCGGCTTCCTTGTGTGTCATTGAGATTGTAAGGTAAAGTATGCCCACCGCATCTTTGGAGTAGTAAAACTTGAGTGGAAAAATCAGAGTGATTTTTGTCTTGACTTTTATGTGAGAACCTACTTAAGGACGCTTATTCCAAAGTTTTAAAAACGGACACATTCATCGCATTTCATAGCATTACTCATTGTATATATGTTTATTCGTAGATGATTGATTATTATGCATATATTAGCTTAGGTTTCGACTTGATTACTCTATATGCATTGCTAGTGAAAGGTATAGTTAATTTAGAGCATGAATAAGGAAACAATAGTTTTATTTTTAGTCGTTGTAGTATAGATGAAGTTTGTGAGTACCTTCATCTGGAAAACTCTCACGAGACTATAACTCGTCCACTAGGGAATTCCTAGTGGTTTAAGGCCTTGTTGCATATGGTCAATGCAATCGCACTCAGTGAAACTTAACGAGAGTAGATAGAACTCCATTTTTGGTCACTTATTCTAATTTCTCATCTTTGCTTGAGGACAAGCAAAATGCTGTTTGGGGGTGGTTTGATAAGAGCCCAAAACTGTAGTTTTAACCGCTTAATAATCATACTTTTAGACCAATTATGTGAGTAATAATTAAGAGTTAACACCGACACGTGTTTTATCATAGTTCGGGATTTGAATTCTCGGAATAGGTAAATCTAAAACCGAAATCCAAGAAATTTCGAATTCTATAAAATTTGGAATTTCGAATTCTTCGAATTTCGATTATTCGACACTATATTCGAATTCGATTTTTTGAAAACCGAAATTCGAAAGCGAATTCCGGAGTTTCGTTGAATCACTTAACTATGGTTTTATGCATTTCGGGCTTCAAAGTCCATTATGCGCGAGAAATGTGCCACTTTAGCGAGATAAAGGAGCAAGGGTCGGTTACTAAGGAGTTCCGTGATTAAAGGCCAAGATTCAAGAAGATAAAGCCTTTCTAAAGCCCGGTCAAAAGCTAAAAAGTCGACGCGCGTAAAAAGCATTGACACAAGTCGATAGAACTTTTCGAAGTCGTATCTTTGGACTCAGACCTCGGAATGGGGCCTACCTTATGTCAAAACGACCGGCTCGGAAAAAACTTTCCAATGGTCCAAGCCTTGACCCAATCAGAGGAGCAGAAGTAGACGAAAAGTCTGTTGAAGCCAACTGCAGCTGAAGAGGCCTTTTTGGACTGAAAGAATTGGGTTTTGGGCCTGATTCTCTGGCCCAAAACATGGCTCCAAGCCCATGCACGTTTTTTGGATCTGAAAGTATAAAAACAAAAGCTTAGCTCTTTGTTAATGGTAGTAGTTAGACCTAGATTAGAAATTAGATTAGTAGCCTCCATTAATTAATTCTAGATCTAGTTTTCCTTAGATTTAATTAGTTTCATATCTTGTTTTTATTTAATTCCTTGAATGATTGTTCGTCATTTAATTAGATAAATAAAATAGTTATTATTATTCAATTTCGATTTTTGTCATTTGCATTTATAGATCTAGTTTAAATTCTTGTTCTTATTTCATTCTTAGTTAATTAATTAGATTTCAATTATTGTTTAATTAAGATTAGTAAAGTTAGAATTTTGATATGATGTGTAGTTATAATTCAATGGGAAATGATGGGTTGATGATTCGAGGCTAAAACCTCCATTAGAGGGGTTGATGAAGCTTTGATGAAAACTTAGTAGTATAGTGTAGAAGCATTGTAGAATCTATTCCACTCTAGAAGGTCTCTAGAAGGTCGTGATTCGCCATGAGAATGGGTGGACGACCTCACATGCTAGTTAGTATTTGGTAGAAATGTCATGAACACTAGGGATTAGAACTCGAAATTCTTGCCGTAAGAACGTAAGAATCGAGATACAAGAACCTATGTTAGGTTATCAAGTTGGATTCGAGGTGGATTCAATTCCCCTCTAATCCTTTATCTAGATTAAAAAACAATCATATTTCCATAGCATTCGTAGTTTAAATTCAAATAATCAATTTCATATTGTATCATAGTATAATTTCCCTAAAGAAAACTCTCATTAGACTTAAAAACGACTAATTAGATTAGAAAACAATTACATGCTAGAGCACTAGGAGTGGAACGAACTTGTTACTCCACTCTATTTCGATAGAATTGAGAGTAGAAACTTTGATAAGCAATATAGGATCATAATCAGTTTTAGTTTACTTACGTTTTGAGTTTCATCGTTCATTTCGTAGGTAAGCTATTCAAATTTATGTTTATCAATAGTCTTCAAAAAAAAAATTTAAAACAAAAAATACCAACAGCCGCTTTGGACACACTTCGGTTCTAAGCGCTGAGGACCGAAGTCTTTTCCGTATCAAGTTAGAGAAAAGCTTTGGTCCTCAACGCTTAGGACCGAAGTGCGTCCAAAGTAGCTGAGGACCACACATTTAGTATCCACATCAGCATTTTCACACAAAAAATCTTTAAAAAAATTTAAAAAAAAAACAAAAAAATATCAAATGTGTGGTCCTCAGTCACTTTGGACACATTTCGGTCATAAGCGCTGATGACCAAAGTCTTTTCTAGTAGGTAATGCGTGACTTCTTTTTGTGATGTTGTGATGCATGATTGAAGTTTGTAAGTTGATAATACTTGATAGCATAGATATTCAACGTAACATAAGGTTATAAACAGCCTAGCTAATAATATCTTGATTGGTAATTAATTTTTTACTACCTTTATTAGCCGTAGATGATCTGATGAAGTATTCCAATCACGCAAAGAGACCACTAATCATAACGTGGGCATATCTTAGTATAAGCGGACCAAAGTAAACTCACAAGAATCTCCGAGGGAAAACATATAGCAAAAAACAAGTAATTTTGGATGCGCCAATCAACTTAACCCACTCGTTATCATGCTTGACTAAGGATCTGTGGATTTTTCAAGTCTACACACGAAACACGAGTTTCCTAGCAATTTGCTTGATGGGTATCTATGGAATTTGCAGTCCCCAATTTCTCTCTTTTTCCATAAAACTTTCAAAAGATATGCCCACGGAATTACAAAAAAGATTTTAAACACAAAAGACAACACATAAAGCAGGCCTCAGCCTACATACTTTATCTTTTCATATAATATTGAACTAGTTAGGTACGTAGACCCGATTTCCACAAGTGCAGGAGGTGAGAACCTTCATTTTAGTGTTTTTTCCATGCACTTAGCAATTTGCATCGTAGAGGTATCTTCCTGCCTTTGAAAATTGACAAGTTTGATGTCTTCAAACCGACTCACGTCTCACGTATATATAGAGATGGACTACCTCTGCCTTCTTCATATAGTTTGACAACTCTTTTCTTTGTTATAACCACAACCATATAACGGTTTTATACATCTCAGTACTTTACAATGGAGAAGACATCGTCTAACACCTTGTCACCTTTCTCATTAGCTGGTCTTATTTGGTTTCTCTTATTTGATGGAGTTCTCAATTGGATCATTGAATTTAAGAAGTTTTACTCGAGTTCTCGATGTTTTTTCCAATCATTAACTGAATTTTTTGTTGGCAAATCAAAGGGTGGTTCTGAGAAGAAAATTGCCAATTCTGAATTGTTGAAGCACAAGTTAAGTCTTAAGGAGAAGGTAGAAGATGGAAAGCTAAGCAGAGAAGATGTAGAGATGGTGATGGGGAATTTGAGAATTGTATGTAACCCAGACGAAGACAAGCCTCGGGAGAGACTGGGTTTGCATGAACTGTCAGTATTGTTCGAGGAGAAAGAACCAAGTGTAGAGGAAGTGAAGGAAGCTTTTGACATTTTCGATGAGAACAGAGATGGTTTTGTAGATGCAAGTGAGTTGCAGAGAGTAATCTGCAGTTTGGGTTTCAAAGAAGGATCAAAGTTAGTCGACTGCGAAACGATGATCAGAGCTTTCGATGAGAATAGAGATGGAAAGATAGATTTTAATGAGTTTGTAAAACTAATGGAGAACAGCTTTTGCTGATCCCTTTCTTTTGTACAGTAAAAAACTTAAAGAAACTTTGGGTTTGAATCAAAAACTTCACTTTGACATTCTGCGAGGTTAAAAATTACCTTCTATATCTTAGTTATCTGATAACATGTGCGAGGGCATGGTAAATGGTCCAGTACAAAAACAACAACGTAGGATAAAACTTAAAGCAAGATAATAATGATTGTAATTTTACAAGAAGGGAAAATATGATAATAATTACTACATTTCTTAAGGCAAGATAAAGAAAGATAGATCACCATCTAAGCATATAGGAATATGTTGCGTCTAACGCGGAAGCGATTAACAACAAACTATCAACAAGACTATTCAACAACTCCCAAACAACACCCAATTAACACAAGCATATAAATTAAATAGAGAAAATAAAAGCATACTCACACAAGACCAAGTTTTACATGGTTCAGCAATTTGCCTATGCCCACACGGCGAGCCTTTGATAGATTAGATGTACTAGATACAAGATTACAAAGATGAGCACTCAACACTCACTTAGAATGTATCATTCACACTCACAAAGAATGTTCACTCTCTTTTCTTCTTGGTTTAGTTTTCTCACAATCTCTCTCACTTAGAAAAAAAAATCTCTCATAAAGAAAGGTTGAAGATTCATTCTTCTCACAAAAAAAAATGATGAAGATTGGGTTAGGTCGTGCTTGGGCCTTGGGGGGCGACTTGGGCCTTGGGCTTTTTCAGGCCCAAAACAACATTCTCCACCTCGGTGAGGTTTTAACACATAAAACCGAGCCGAACACAAGATCCACCAAGAATCACAAGTCGTCATCAAACCACATCGCGAACTCACCGTCAATTGTCCCGAAGGACCTTGCCCACAAAGAGCCATACCCACAAAGAGTCTTGCCCACGAAGAGCCACCCACAAAGAGCTATCTTCACAAAGAGTCATGCTCACAAAGAGCAATCACGCCCACGAAGGGTCATGCCTACGAAAGGCATCAATCAACAATGCATGAGCCTCCACCATTTGTGGAGTACCTCCAACCAATGTTGGAACACAACTCTATAGTGAACCTTCTACAACCCAAAGTCGTCTTGCCCTTAGGCAATGAAACAAATTCCCAAGTACAAAACTTGTCACGAGCCTCCACCATTTCATGCATATCCACTGACCAATCTTTGCAATGACCATCTCTAACAACTTCTTCGAAGTCGTTTGGTTCATCACCCTCGATATTCAGTGCGTAGGCAACCGAGTCCGGTCGACCATAATGCTTCACTGGCTTATCATGCCCATACTTTGTAACTTGTTTCACACTTCTCTTTGGCTTAATTTGATCTAGTCAAAGCTTGCTGCTCAAGTTGTTGTAGCTCTACTTCTTGTTGTATAGTTCTTTCATTAATAATCTCACTCTCTATAGCATCCTCTGACGCTTCCATCTCAATTACTTGAGATTCTATAGAATCACCACTATTTCCAGCCTTCTCCGGCCTACTAAAATGTAGCACCGAAGTCTCATCAAAGGTAACCTCACTGCTGACCAGGAACTTGTGGTTCTCAAGACACCACAATCCGTATCCCTTTCCTCCCTTTGCATAGCCCAAGAATATAGCTTTCTTAGCTTTAGAATCAAGCTTAATATCCTTCATATGGTAGTAAGCACTAGATCCAAACACGCGCAAAATATCATAATCAGCTGGTTTCCCTGTCCACACCTCATAATGTGTCTTGCAGTCTATCGCCAGAACTGGTGATCTATTATACAAGTAATATGTCATGGCCACTACATCTGCCCAGAACTCTTTGCCAAGATTGGCATTGGAGAGCAAATATCTCGCTCTTTCAAGCAACATTCTATTCATCCGCTCTGCCATCCCATTCTGTTATGGCGTGCCCCTCATTGTCTAGTGTTTAACAATACCCTGTTGCTTACAAAACTCCTTGAAAGGACCATAGGTATACTCAGTACCATTATCAGGCCTCAAAGTCTTCACCTTTCTTTCTGTGTGTTTCTCAACCATTTTTTTCCACATTTTAAATGTCTTGAAAACTTCATCCTTGGACTTCAAGATATATACCCACACATAGCGTGTATAATCATCGATGAAGGAGACATAATACCGGTTACCTCCCTTAGAAGTCACTCTAGAGGGTCACCACACATCCGAATGCACATAATCCAGGATGTCTCTCGTCTTGTGCTTGCTTGTACTAAACTTGACTCTGCATTGCTTGTCATAGACACAATACTCACATAATTCCATACTTGGTTTCTCCAAGTCTGTCAGTAGCCCTCGCTTGCACAACACAGACAATCCCCTTTGGCTCATATGCCCAAGGCGCATATGCCACAATTTTGTACACTCAGAATTATCACCACATGTACCCACTGCTTGGAGTGTAAAAAAAAACCGTTGACCCATCATCCGGTAGGGCACCCGATCTTCACCCGCCATCCAAACCCGCACCGACCCGAAAACAGACCCACCACCGTTTTCACGCGGTCGAGCTATGGGTGTAGGTTCTATATTCAAACCCGACCTGTCAAGCCGCCCGACCCGCACCGTGTCAAAAGTCGTTGACCCAACCCTGTTGACCCGCACAATTTCAAAACTCAAGTCTAATATTCTTGTATTTTGTTTATATTTTCTTTTAACTTTTGTAGGAATTTGGGAGATATGAATACAAACTTATAAGTTCAACATCAATTTCAAATATTCAAGTTTGAACATTGGGCAAATATCAAAAGTTCAAATTCAACTTTCGAATTTTGGAGAAGATGAATTATTCATCCTTGTATTAATTTCGAATTCTTTTAGTTTATATTTTATTATTTTGTACCATAGATCCTCGCTCCCATCTTCATTTTATCATGCTATGGAAAATAATCAATTTACAAATGATAAATCACGAGAAAGAAGTTTCAAATTTGCAGATATGGTTTTGGGTTCAAGTTTAAGTTTTTTTATTTTTGTTTATTTTTCATTGATTGATTCCATTTTTTTCTCTATGTTGTGAATTGGAAATATATTACTTGCAAAATTTAAAAGTTTTTTTGTTTGTGAAATTGGGTTAAAATGATAATTTTCACCCGACCCGGATGACCCACCCAAAACCCGCCCCGTAAGCTGACCTAACAGGCCGGGTGATGGTACTAAGACAAGACACTTCAACCCGCCCACCCCCATCGGGGACCACTGGATTTGTATCCCCTAAACCCGCGGTTGACCCACTCCGCCCCGTATTACACCCCTACCTACTGCTATATCGCTTATCATTATACTACCCAACAAAGTATACAAGTTTTCATATCTTTGACCCTTTATAATGACTAAAGAGCCACTAATGATCTTTAGGACTCCACTATTTCCTATAAACTTGTGCCTTTGGAATCCAAGGTACCAAGAGAAATGAGGTTCTTCTTTAATTTAGGAACATGCCTTACATCGGTTAAAGTCATCACCACACCATCATGCATCTTGACCCGTATAGTTCCAATTTCTACCGTCTTACAAGCAACGTCATTACCCATCAAAATGGAACCTCCACTCAAGTTCTCATAGGTAGCAAACCACTTCCTATTTGGACACATGTGGTAGGAACACCCAGAATCAAGAATCCACTTTTCGGTCAAGTGATCGTTTTGTGTAGACACCAAAAGACTTACATCATCCCCATCAAAGCTGGAAGCAAGACTTGCTTCACTAACATCCTCATTCTCAAACTTATCACTCATCTTGTTACTCTTTTTCGGGCTAGGGCAATCACATAGATAATGCCCATTTTCCTTGCAATTGTAGCACCGTACATGTTTTAAATCTTCTTAGAACTACCCTTCCACTTGCTTGTGGAAGTCATCTCATTCGACATCACCCTCGCCGTCTTTTCTTGTGTTTCTTTATCAAACTTTTCTTTTTCAAATTTTGCATTTGATATCTTGGGAGCCATTTCCACAAGTCACACAAAGCAACCCACAAGAAACTTCACTTGGGAATTTTATCAAACATCTTGTCTACACAAATTTTAAGTACTATGGTTCTTCACCAAAACTCAAAATCCTAGATCGTATACCTCGCTCTGATACCAATTGTTGCGATTAACGCGGAAGTTATCTCAACAAACTACCAACAAGACTATTCAACAACTCCCAAGTAACACCCAATCAACACAATATCAACACAAGCATATAAACTAAATAGAGAAGATAAAAGCATACTCACACAAGACCAAGTTTTATGTGGTTCGGCAATTTGCCTACGTCCACACGGCGAGCCTTTGATAGATTAGATGTACTAAAATACAATATTACAAAGAGGAGCACTCAACACTCACTTAGAATGTATCATTCACACTCACAAAGAATGTTCACTCTCTTTTCTTCTTGGTTTAGTTCTCTCACAATCTCTCTCACTTAGAAAAAGATTTCTCTCACAAAGAAAGGTTGAAGATTCATTCTTCTCACAAAAAAAAAAGATGAAGATTAGGTTAGGTCGTGCTTGGGCATTAGGGGGCGACTTGGGCCTTGGGCTTTTTCATGCCCAAAACAACATTTTGTTGATCCCTTTCTTTTGTACAGTAAAGACTTAAGAAACTTTGGGTTTGAATCAAAAACTTTACTTTGACATTCTGCGAAGTTAAAAATTACCTTCTATATCGTAGTTATCTGATAACATGTGCGTGAGTATGGTCTAGTAGAAAAACAACAACGTAGGATAAAACTTAAAGCAAGATAATAATGATTGTAATTTTACAAGAAGGGAAAATATGATAATAATTACTACATTTCTTAAGGCAAGATAAAGAAAGACAGATCACCATCTAAGCATATAGGAATAGCTATAAGGTTGTTTGATCAAATCAATTATCTAAGTCAGGTATCTAGTGCTCAACAGTTAACACTAATTAAGGTCTTGAATCCACTGAAAACACACTGTCAAAAATAATGATAGCAAGCAATCCAAAAAATGCTAGTACCAAGTCCATGGCCATAATGGATATTTTGAATTTTTGCTGAATCTACAAGCCTTGTTCAGCAAACCCAGAATCATAATAAAAGAACTATGGTCTTGAGGGCTTGTTTAAACTTAAGGCTCTGCAACCACGAAAGATGAAGACGATATGCATGCAATTAACACTACACCATAACAGGCTATTACTAACGGCAAAAAACCGTTACTAATAATTTTTAAAGCGCTTAAAATGCATTGCAAATAGGGTATGGATAAAGTGTTATAAATGTTTGCAACGGTTATAAAGCGTTGCAAACCAAATTTTCCAACGATTATTAAACATTGCAATATTTATTTGTAACGCTTATTTACACCTATTTCATACACAAATTTAAAACTTTAGCAACGTTTTTTTATTTCACCAACGCGCGTTGTGAACGTTAGTAATTTGTTAAAAATATTACCAACGTTTCTCAAGCATTGCAAAGTTGTTAGCTAATATCTCACTGAAATTTCAATTTGTTCCGCCTATTTATTTGTAACGGTTATGAACCGTTGCTGATAAAAAAAAATAATCCCATATTTTGTAGCGACTAGCTAAACCTACAAAAAGATACCCCTCTTGCACCATATACAAAAATCATAAATTTTTATACAAAAGATTCTCAACTTATTAGGAATAATACTGCAACAACATAAGCATTCACATAAAAAAACATCACCAGCATAGTAAATTTGACTAGCAATCATTACAGAAAATACTCCAATTACCCACAAATAACTACAATGTTGTATCATTCATCTTAGATGCAAAGTCCACAAACAAAGTCTTTTAGTAACATACCTACAACACTATACAAATACTGGCCTCTTACTACTCTAACTGCCTATTACTATCACGTTCACAAAAAAAAAATCACAATAAACTTGGAAAAGGAAATAAAAAGGTACACCTGTTTGCAATGCACACCAAAGTCTTCAATCTTATTCAAAGGAATAGTCTGATACTCCAAAACAGGTTCATCTGGAGGCTTGTACCCTTCAGGATAAGTCCTAAAAGCACCAATTTCAACTTTCCGAAAGGTAAACTTGATCCTCGTTGGATCAATAACAACAGCTAAAAATGGTTCCTGAAATTGCTGATTAAGCATCTGAGTCGAAACATCAATACCAAATAACCAACACCCATATCCCGGATGCGAATGATACCAACCCACAACATTCTCCAGTTGCCCGGCCTAACATAAAAAACATGTATCTTAAGATTAACCAAATGAGGAAAAGGCAAACAAGTAGTAATCTTTTAATTGGCAAAAAATATATATATATATATACCTGTTTATTAGTCTGTGAATAATCAACCATATACTCATAAGCATCAGCTTGAGAATTAACTCTAGTTTCAACAGGTAAAGCAAAAGCATCCATAACAATAATAGCATCCCCATCCGCTTTCCCTTGCATTAAACCCATTATCTCAATATTCTCACCAGATCTCGCATGAACAACCATCTTTAACAAAGCAAGTGCCAATATTTTGACACGTTTGAAATAATGTGGGTCATTTGTCCACGGTTTTTCTTTCTGGAATTTGGTCTGGGCTGATTCGTCGTAGTGGTATATTCGTCGTAGGGAGAAAGCCAGCTCCTGGTACATATGCACAAACAACCTTCAAAACACAAGTGACTTATTAGGAAAAAGTTCAGATATATATATACCTATTGTAGTATAGTATCAAGAGAATCCTCACCCAGTAAATAATTTGGCGATCATGTCCTCGTTCTTTTCATTGTTTAACCTGTCTTTGCGGCTGAAAGATCTCGTTGTTGATCAAGTGAGTTTGAAACTTTTATGAATAATGTGACAAGTTGAGACCCACCAAAGAAGCAACGACCATAGACTCTTGGAGGGAGAGGTGCAATGGTTTGACAGGGGCGTAGATTTATCCTCTTCCTCAAAATCGAAATAGCAAAAGCAAACAATTCTTGTCGACTCCTTTAGTTTCCTCGTTAGATGGTAAACTACAACACAAAGACTAAAGTGATTTATTTGTTAATTTTTCTAAAAACAAGTATGATATCCTTTTCATTGACCAGAAAAAAAAGGGTGTACCATCATGAATTCGGAATAACTTCCAAAAGTCATAATTGCGGCAGGGATTCCTACTTTCAAGTCGAGAATCGAATCACCTAATCAAACAATCGATTGCCCCACAACTGCAAAATGCGTCATTTCAACTCATCAACTGAAGCACCTATTTCAGCACGCCGAGAGGATTAAAAGTAACAGAAGTGTGTAATACTCTAAAAAAAACTTTCCAGAGTGTGTAATACTGAATGCAAAACCCTTGAGCTGTATAGACAATGTTTTTTTTTAATAAGATAAATAAATAGAGTATGCACTTGAAGTTCTTGATTGCTTTCGTGGTTGTGTTTGAGAACCAAGCTCACCAGTTCCATAAGACTAACCATTGGGTATCTAATATTATTGCTTTAGCTAGAAATATATGGTTTTAACACTATACAACACCTCAAAACCAGATCACATGGTAGGCGCGAGGACAGTTCTTGGTCACTGCCACCAAAATAACGACCGGAGCTGAAATTTACCTACACATATTTATGTTAATAAGAAAGAGAATCATTTTAGAAGCCAAATACCTTAGAACGAAAACAAAAATTAAAATCATGAGCCAATGTCAATAAAGAATAATATATACCATGAGGTAGGAATCAAAAAACTTACATCACTAGCATTTACACCAGCATAAATGATTTTGACAAGGACATGATGTGGTTCAATCGGTAATTTTAACAAAGTGCGCACAATGCTAGTTGCACTTCGAAAATTGTGGCTCAGAGTGTGAACAACCCTAGCCAACAAAACCAAAATAAATCGACAATCAACCATACAATGCCATAAATGGACTGAAGCCAAAAGTTGAAATGAAATATCAGTGGCATGAATCAGATTCTAAACTAAAGTGCCATGCTTAACTAACCATCATAATTAAGCCTCTATGGATAGTACAAGGAACAACGCATCAGGCAGCAGAAAAAGTACAAGTATGCATTCATAAGTGAATAGCAACTAAGCAAAGTAAAAGAAAACACACCTTTGGACCCAGAGTATATAGGGTCTGGAAGCATCGGATAAAGTCCCGAAGCAGACTCCATGTTTATAATCACACCCTGCTTCTTCCCCCCTAGCATGGCTTGTATCTGCACATGGAACAAAAATCGAATATGGCTTATATAATGTCTAATACATTGATATATTTGTAATAAGAAAAACAAGACCCATACCAAGATTAATCGAAAGTCGCGGTAATAACAAAGAACCAAGTTAACATTAACAAAGATGTCTCCAAGAACTAGTACCATCGGTTTTATCATCATAAATGATATAGGAGTACTTATACCAAAGACAATTAATACATATATCCAATCCTCCATATGTTTCCAAATGCTTCTCAAAAGCGGCCGCCACTTCTCTCTCGTACCATTACCAATTATTACCTCATGTTATAATAAATATATATATTCACCATATGTAAATAAATGAAATAAACATTCTCTTACTTGTATTAGTGACGTCACATTTGACGAAAATAGCTGATGGATGAAAATTTAAGTTAGTATTATGATGAAACTTGGCAATCTCTGAAGCAACTTCTTTCCCTCTCTCTTCGGAGAAATCCACGATTGTTATATATATTCCTTTTTTCGCTAGTGCTAAACTAATTGCTTTACCGATTCCTGACGCAGCACCAGTGATAAGTGCTGATAGTCCTGCTTTAAGTTCCATTCTTCTTTTTTGAAAGGGTTTGGGGATTGGACTGGCTGCTGAGGAACGTTTTTTGATTGCCAAAAAGAAAATGTTTACCTAAATTGCCTAAATTGCATTACCAAAATCCCCGTGTCTGCTTAAAATCCAGAGCATTACCTAAATTGCATCAATAATTAACAAAGACTGATTCTAGATCGATTGAACTACCCTCTAGGATCCACTCCATCACATTCTTCCCTAGTTTAATTTTGAAATAGTACCGAAAAATAGAACTTATTAACCGGCATTAAATTGCCCAAGTGAAACAAATTGCCTTTATACCTCTGTACAGCCCCACCTCCATAGATAAGTACTGTGGATTTGTTTTCAACCGCCTCCCACTATTAATGATTGTAGAAAGGTTAGTTTAGAGTCGGCAAAAAGCTGGAACTAATATTGGTAAAAAGATTTAGATACATGTTTAAAAATAGAGGGATGAATAGATGATCAATGAGTGACCAAGTCCCCCATGGTGAAATACAAATGTTATTATTCTACTATTCTTCCATACGGAAAGATATAAAATCAGTAAAATAAGGTGTCATTTACCTTTTCCTTTATGTCCGAGAACACCTCTCCAACTTCAACAGAACCCAATGTCTCTTCTGTGGCTCTGATCTGGAGTGGTGAAAACCTACGGGAGTCTGTATCAACCAAAGAAACCAAGTAGATGTTATCCAATGAAAAAAGATAGCAAAAAGAAACTGGTTCCAACACCACAACAAAATATATAAACAAGGAGCTCTTTTTCTCACTAATCAAACGGTGTATGTTCAGCTTAGTGGCCTTATTCCAATAGCAAACAAAAACTATTTCCCAGGCAATACATTAAGCATTTTCTAACACACCTAAATTATGTTTACCACATACAATTCACTCTCCCTCATCACTAATTGCTTGAAAAGACTATAATTGGTCAATAATTAGTCATTTTCTAACACACAAAAGTTCACTTGAGGTCAAACAATGTCACAAACAAAAAGATTTGGTTTTTTTTTTTTCCAAAATGAAAAATTAGCAAATTCACTATTGACTACAAAAACCAATACAGCAAAACAGAAAAATAGAGCTGGACTGAGTAGAGAAATTAATACCATCTAGCCAGAATTTCATACCTATTCTTACCATGACAGCAACACTCATTCCAAGGTTCCACTATTCTCCCTCCTCCTTTATCCGGGCTTGGGACCGGCAGCACAAAGACTTTCATTACTTTGCACTGGCGGAGTTAAAAACGGGGTTGTTATCTCTTCAACCTGCAAAAAACCAAAAAACTTTCATAATAAAACATTCAGACAATAAACATTCTTATAAACCATCTAGCCATCATAACCATCATAACAAGCTATAGTGCACCAGTTCGTTATGTCATTCTTACATCTTGCAAAAGGCTCTTACCATTACTTACAAAAAACATACTCAAAAAACCAAAATAGATGAA
This sequence comes from Coptis chinensis, assembly GCF_015680905.1. Lineage (NCBI taxonomy): Eukaryota > Viridiplantae > Streptophyta > Magnoliopsida > Ranunculales > Ranunculaceae > Coptis > Coptis chinensis. The sequence goes on along the minus strand of NC_141456.1, from coordinate 15,619,544 downwards.
GTTTGCATATCCCACACAATAGATTACTCATATTGCAACCTTGATTCAAGCCAAATCAAAGGCCCCCCTTCAACAAAATCACTAAGGTCCGAGCAGCCAAATTGAGGTCCATCATAAATAGGAGCATTGGGAGCCAAGACTTCCTGGATGTAGGTCTTTTTCTCCCCTCTAAGGACGTCTCTGCCATGGCAAATATTAGTGGTGGTTGTCATAACATATCCCCTAGCAACTGGAACACCATCTCTACCTGATAGGATAACCTTAAGAGGTGGACTCAACGTTTCAACAGGAGGGTTCACAAATTCAAACATATTCATTAAATTCTGTTGAGACGGACGGCGAACTGAGTTAGAACCAACATCGGTTGACTATTCGACATTCCATTGTTGGTTACAAGCTTAAGCATATCCTGACAAAATGAATGACAAAACTAAGATTTATATATATGATGAAAGCAATAAGTTTTATATTTAAGGCAAACTCACCATCAACACACCCTCAACTCTAGCTATGGGGGACTTCATCTCACTCATTTCACCCTTAAATTCAGAATTTGATGAAGACCTTGCTTTGTGCTAACATCACCTTCGCAATACTTGTACGTTTTAATTGCTTCTTAGAGAGGTTAGAGCTGATTCCACGAGTCCTACTCCTTTTGTCCGCTCCGAAGATTACGGTCAATTCGTCATTATCAAAATCAAGATAAGTTGCACTGCCCTCTCCACTTGAAGTTGCATTTTTTCTTTTCTTTTAAGCAGCCTCCACCAATTCCTATAGTGTTTTCCATGGAAATTAGTTCAAAACTAACAAGTTAGTACAAAAGGTAAATCAATCGAGAAAAAATTGTCTATAATAACAAAGTAACGAACTAACTGCCTGCACACTAGTTCATGCATCATTTACAAAGGGAAATACTATCCCAAAGACTTATCAAATTTATAGTTGGAACTCAAGTGAAATGCAAACTCACATAACGGGCTCGAGCGCTCTCCAAAACAGACGTTCATGTCCTGCTTTCCAGCTGTCTACCCGTTCGTGTATCTTGTCAGGATTTTTTTTATTCTACATGTACATTGGTAAATAATTGTTAGCATATCGTGATCAAAATTTAAAATTTTATGGAAAGACACCTACCATTTTATGCAACATGTTGACGTATCCCGCCCAAGTGTATGTCAAGAATCATTCAGTTTTATATTCTCACCATTCTTCGCATTTCTTGCCATCACTTCAAGAGTGTTCTCATATATTACAAATTGTTCCCAATGATTTGGATCAATGCCAGCTGGGCATGCGGCAATTTGTTCTTCTAAGGTCTCAAACTTACTCAATATATCTTTTCTCAAGACCCATTTTCCATAACTAAACTTAGTACAAAAGTTTTTTTCTGCATGTGAACGAGCTAGTGCTTAGTCGACATTTGTAACTTCAAATTCACGCTGTAAAACACAAGTTATATAGTAATGCGAATGAAGCTAGAACTCAAAACGTCTAGTATGCATTAAAAAAAAATCATAGGTAAACCTTACCATTAAGGCATTCCAAACCTTATCCTTGAAGTCAGGATGTACAAGCCTCCAATCAATGTAACTAACTGGGATACGAGCTCGAATGAGACTACCAACACGAGTATTCCATCTGGAGGCATTATCACCAACGACAACACCATCAATATCAATCAACACAGGTAACTTCCTAACATTTTCTGATTCTTGCATGTCGCCTGAAGGCTGAGATGCATGTGAAACTAAAGTAGAAGGCTGTGATGCATGTGAGGCAGAACTAGAAGGTTGAGATGCACTAGGCTGTGGTTGACCTGATACCATTTCAAATGAAATCCTAACATATATTGCAAAATAGTCTATTAGTAGTCTGGTACTGAAAAATATAATCATGAAAGGTGAGAAAGAAGAATAAATAAAAGTCTATACACAATTCAATCCAAACAAAAGTATTTCATTACCTTATCACACATACCACCAATTTAATAAACCCCACCCCAGAGAGATACATAACAAACAAAATGAATAATAATAATAATATACACAATAGCATACATATTAAGACTGAAAACTTTAAAGCAAAAAATTGTATCATAGTTTGGAAACTACAACAATTACAATCAGGTTAAACACTTCATCAAAAGCTTCAAATTAGGTTGGTCCCAAGGGTAGATCGGAAAACAGTTGGTACATCTAGTGAGTCAACTCCACACGTCAATCGCCTCGGTGAATGGATGACTACCGACCAATTAGGATTTTTCAAGTCCTTCGAGTAAAACACTTGACTAGCTTCGGAAGCGAGAATGATCGGCTCATCAAAGTACTGATCAACACTTTTCATCTTATTAAGATTGACCAACACCAAATTAGAGTCTGGACAGAGCTTGCAACCATTGGTCTTGTCCTCCACCCTCACCCAATTGCAATGAAAGACTACTTGTTGAAAGTCTGTATAGTCTAGCTCTAATATTTGTTCAATAACCCCATACCACTTCGTCGATGCATCCACTGGATTTTTGTCTTTCCTACTTGACGTAAACAAAGTGATTGCCTCCATGCAAACACCACTATCTTATGTGGCAATTGTTTCATCATGCGACCTAGTAGAAAAGACAAAACCATTGATGCGGTACTTCCCATACGTTTTAGCTTGGTGCAATGGTCCTTCAACTAATCACCATAAGTCACTCTTGGTGTCGTTTGCAGCCAATAACTGTAAAAAGACGATAGTTAGAAAGCTAATATTACTAACTTCAGATTTCCTATTTAACTAATAGATGAATTAAACAATACCTTGTTATATAACCAGACAATGAAATCTTTTTGTATCTACACTTCTGACTTTGCAACCCCTTTTTCTCTACTACGAAATTGTAAAGAGCGGTATTCACCACAAATCGTTCATGCAATTACGCATGAGTATTTTCATGTAGAGTACTAGAGTGGGTTTAGAAACCAAATGTGTCAAAAAAAAACACACCTGTAGTAATCATCAAGCTTTTCGACATCTAGTCGAAACAAGACCCATCTACGTATTTGAATCCATTGTTTAACACTTGTGGTCCTGATCTTTACCATCGAAAGCAAAGGCCCTTCATCACTATACTGCGCCATCTTTATCCGAAAGGCCACACGCTTTGATTTATGATTTCCATCCCCGAATTGGGCATATACTCCATAGCATACTTAAACCGACTTCGGAAACAATATACGACTCAAGAATGGACCCTTCAACATATCGTTTATTCTTTGGGAATATTTTTATACTCTTTCATCACCCTATTAGAATAAGAAATTTAAGTATACACTTTCAATTTTAAAATCCAATTATAGAAAAAGCTAGAGAAGATATTAAGGTAAAAGTAATTTACATACCGTTCAAATGGAAACATCCACCTTTGATGCAGTTCTAACAAAGTAGCTTCATCACCAAATGCACCATGAGGTGGATCGATATCAAAAACGATGGTGGAAAATATTTTTCAAGCACGCACAATGCTTTTGCAACCATGTACTTGGCCTCTTGGATATGTTGCCGGACTAAAACTTTAGAACACAACAAGTTGAAAAATAAGCTTATCTGATGAATAGCTCTTCGCAGGTCACGATGTTTAGGAAAAACATGTTGAACCAATACAGGTAGCAAATAACACATAATGACATGATAGTCATGTAATTTCATTACGAGCAAACCAGGTGGATTTAAAGTGACAATGTTGCTCAGATTTGATGAGAAACCAGAAGAAAGCTTCAAGTCCTTCAAAATTTTGCAGAAGTTTAACTTCTCGTCTTTAGTTAAGACAAATGGAGCCTTCGGTTTTATTAGTTTCCCTGTGATTGGGTCTGATTGCATCCACTGACCACTATGAATTCGCATCTTCTTCATATCTTCTCGCGCACCTACTGTATCCTTTGACTTGTCTTTCTTGTCTAGAATGTAATTTAGTAGATGTTCCGCAACATTTTTCTCAGTATGCATCACATCAACATGTCGGGATTTATGAGTGGGCTAATAGGGCATATCCCAAAAAATAGACCTTTTATACCAAGCCTCTGTAACTTGAACATCTTCATCATCTACACTATTATCCAAATTCATATCAGATGTGCTTATTTTGCTACCTGTTGGGATTTTACCCGGATTATACTTGATATGACTCACCTGCTGCATAACTTTTTCTCCATTTAACCTTAGTAGAGCAATGTTCAACCTTTCAGTTTTAAGTCCCAAGTATTTGTCTGACCGAAACGGGTGACCCAACGGAAGAAAGGGGCAATAGTTTGTGTAAACAATCTTCTTTGCATGCTCAAGATATATCGATTCAGTGTTATCTGAAAAAATCGGACATGCTTTATAACCATGTGTTATGCAGCCCGCTAAGTTTCCAAAAGCAGGAAAATCATGAATACCCCACATTAGCATAGCTCTCAAGGTAAACTGTTGTTTTTTATGCATGTCATAAGCCAACACCCCTTCCTTCCACAACTGTTCCATCTCCTCATACAATGGCTGAAGAAAAACGTCGATATCTTGACCCGCCTGCCTTCCGCCAGTCTCAACAAACACATCATTTGGAACTCGGTTTCATACATAAAGAAAAAGGGGAGATTATAAAGTACCAAGTAAACAGGGCCAACAACCGTAGCTAGTGGATTGTATTCCGCGGGGATTGAAACCATCGGTTCGCAATTCCAAGCCAAACATTACGCCTTTCCCCGAAAGCAAAATCGGGCCAACTCTTTTACATGTTTTTCCATTTGGATTGAGTCGATGGGATGCCGCATATGATCCCAAGAAGGTGTAGCTCAATCGTGTCATGTCATTTCGTTCGCTATCCATGGGATAGTGTACAACCTCTTGAGCCTTGGAATCAAGGGAAAATGTCTCAAAACTTTATTCGGCTCTTTTGTTTCTTTCTTACCCATCTTTCCTTCTTTCACTTTGTATCTGAGTGCTTTACATTGACGACATTTCGTTAACTTAGCATCATCTTTCCAGTATAACATACAATTGTTCTCACATGCATCGATACTTGTGGCTTTCATTCCTAGCTCTTTCAACATTGTTTTCATTACAGGGTACTTTGATGGCAAAGTGATTCCTTTTTGGGAACCATATCCTCCAAAGAGACAAAAGTGCAGATACACTAGTTCCCGACCAACCATATTCCTTCTTCAAGTTATGAAGGTCAACAATTGCCGAAAGTGTAGTAACACGAGCCTCACATGAAGGGTATAGCTTTTGTTCCGCCATTTTCTTGTAACCTCTTCCCCAAATCAGGTTCAAGAACAGGTGGTGGTTCAAAATCCCCCATATGATTTTCTTCATCCTCATTCAAATCACCTGCAACTACTTCATGCACTCCATAAAAAGCATCAACAAAATTCCCCATCCCAAGCCCTTCAGCCTCAGTGTTTTCTTCTTCAATCACTAGCTCCACCACCGGATCCGTACATGGGTTCTCACCATGTAAAACCATACACGATAATTCTTATCCATCCCGTACCTAATCAAATGTCTAGAGATTGTACCAAACATAAAGCTTTTTCCATTTCAACATTCTATACAAGGACAAGGACACGTGGTCGAGCCGCGGTTGTTCACAGACGCAAATTGAATGAAATCAACCACCCCTTGTTTGTACACATCTCCAAATCTGTCCAATTCATTCATCCACTCTTTCTGAATTGGCCGAGACATTCTGCAAAATTAGACATATGGGAGGTTGAACAAGCACATTGTGTAATCTATCGATTTGATACAACATAATACACAATCAAACCTTGAATATAGACACAGAGTACTAAGGCTTTTGTGTAAGTCGTTGAATCCTAAATTTGACTCCAACTACATCAAAAATAAGCTCTAAGTTGGTCCAACGCAGCTGGCCTAGGTAGCAAGCAGCACTAGTATTCTCAAAATTCTAGCTAAGTCTATGATATTAAAAGAATAGCTATAAATATAATTAACTAACTACGTAATTGGTGTGTACACTACCAATTAACTCCTAAGGATACATAGAACAAGTATACATTGATCCACAAGTGTAGAGCAACAAGAGTATAAACAAATTGCATCAGGAATCTCCTTTGCATTAAAAGCCAACAAGTGCACAAACAAATTCATATTAACAATAGCAAATACTTCTATATTCAGCAACAAAATCATAAGCAAAATTACAAAAAACATAATAGACCCATAGTATAAGGAGAAAGCCCAGGAAGATCAAGTCCAACGTAACATCATACAACACATACATAATATATAAGGACTCCCTGTTAAATCCCCATGAATATCATATTGGCCAATCATATAAGGACGCCAAGTGAATATTTTGCTGCCATTTTAGAACTGTAACAGTTTACGCAAAATCATATTAATCTAAAAAATGTACCTTCAAGCAAGAAAAAAACTTCTCGGAATTGTTGGTTCCTAGATGAAGAATGAAATACAGATGAACGTCAATAAAGCAACAGAAGAATGATCCTTCAAGTAGAAAAAAACAATTTTTTTTATAAAATTTGCAGTAACAATGAATCAAATAGCATCAACCCATCCAAAACTAAGATGGAAACAAATCCTTCAAACCAGTAAAGCAATAAAACCATTTTTTTTTTTTGTGAAAAACTCACTCCTTTTCATTGCTAATGGAAACGGAAGAAGAAGGTGAGAAAGTAGTTACCTTAAAAGTGGTAACGACAGTGGCAATGGCAATGGCAGTGGCACCAAGTGCTACTATGGACGAACATCAAAAAGAGAATAAACCGTTTAGGCCGAGAGGGTAAACAAAGAGAAGAAAGAGAGAGAGTAAAGAGTTTAATTTTACCTGCGTTGGCAAGCCCTAGCTTTTCTTCAAAGTTCGAGTTGTTATGAGTTCCTGAAAATTAGAATGAAGAGTTTGACATATATTTTCTAAGAAGAGCGCGATATATTTTCGTTTCCCTCTCCCAAAACTTTCTAATGTATTCCCAGTCTTCAATTTTTCAACAGATAACCAACGGTTTAGAAGGGTAACAAATTAATTCTGGAAATTGTAATAATTATACAAACATTTACAACTATCCAATGCTAAATAAGCGTTACTAAGCCTACAACGGTAAATAAGTGTTGGTAAGTAAAAATTGGTGGCGTTGCTAATATCCTGATATGGTGTAGTGTAAACTACAAAGCATTGCTTATAGAACTAGCATAAATAACGAGTTAGAATTGAGAAGTACCTATTGACCTCAGGTAACTGCACAATTCTGTGTTTCTAGCTGTTAGGCATGCTGGAGAACTATCATGATGTAGCATGCACAAACACTTGCATGAAGAATGCAAGAGACATGGAAAGCAATGACTGACCCCAAGGAGAAGCTAATTTCTCTCTTATAAGAAGCCTCCATCTAATACCAAGACTGTGAGTTGTTTCCTCCCCTTCATTGTTATTAGTTTTCTAGTAGAACAAGGGAGCTCCTATGATCAACAGAGTACACACATCTGCAGTGCAGAATTAATCCTGTTGGAGTGTCAGCTATAAAACCACACTTCCCTTCTGGCAAATGAGCATCTCAATCTACAGCATAAAAAATTCCACAGAAAGCAACAGATAACCGAAATAACCAACAAACAATATGCACCTCCATATCTCCCATATGGTGATTCGTCAAACTGCCAAGATGAAATTCCTTTTCACACTGATAAAAATGACACCGGTTCGGCATGTTTACAGCAACATGATATGATAGGAGGAGAATAGTACCTAAACCAAAAAACCAAAACAACAAAAAAGAATGAATGGTATAGGACTTGACAACAGACAAATAAAACAAAACATCACTACCTGTGTTTCCACCAACTTCATTCTCTGGTGTTTTGACAACACGAGAGCAACGAATATCTGTTCTATCGGACCAACTACTGAAACCCTACCAGCTGCCTTGGCATTTGCATAATGAGTACAAGTTTGGTCTTTCACAAAGATGTGGTGGCAATATTAGCATTACGATTTACAACGCAGAACATGTAATGGGCCTACACATTCTGCAATAGTTGGATGTACATCAGAACTAACAACATACAGAAACAGTAACACCATTGAACAAGACTAGAAAACAACAAACATGGTTTCCTGTCATATATAACAGGCCACCTGCACCTTAGTTCTATAAGCAAGGTCGCTAAGAATAATTTTATCCGAACAACAAAAAACAGACAGGTCCTGCAAATGAAAGACACATAAGGGAATACATTTACCATTAGATCGACAGAGATATAAATGATACAATATGCTGTGAGCCCACAAATCAAGACCTCCATTTTGAGCTGTGAAGCCTGTGAGATCTCCACTTTACAAGTTTCAGACGCCTGTCAGTTATTTTACATTTTTGTTACTTTCTAAAAATATCAAATTTAATTTGGAGTTCTCCCCTAAGATGTCAGTGTAGGATAAAAAAGTACAAGTGCATTAGCATATGAAATAATATTTACCGGTCTAGAAGACAGTGGTTTCCTCCAAATCATCTCCCTTGATGATAAAATCAGTAACGACAATCACCAGTAATCCCCACAAGTACAGGTACCACTTTGAAAACAGTGGAATCGATTAGCATCTCTAACAACTATTTTTCTTCTTGTTACCTCTGAAATGAGTTTCACTGCAATATGGCAATCATGGCACATTCTAAGGTTCTTTATTACATGGATAGGTGCTTCTGAAGGAGTCTTGAGAAGGCCAAAAGCTATTGCAAGTTTCTCACTGTGAAAGCTAAGGTATTCTTCCTTTTGTTCATCCTCCACGTCGTGTAGCACTGTAGCGATGTCAGGCACATATCCCAAAAGTTTAATCTGTGACAAAAGTTCTGCAAGTTTCTCATAGATTTGAATTGACTCTTTGTGTTTCTTGTCTTCTGAAACAAAGACATGGGTGTTGTTCTTCACCTGTATCCAGCTCACTCCTGGTTCTTTCTTTATCTCTCTTCCCCTCATAAACTTTCGAACATTCGCAACTCCATCCCATCTCCTTGCCTTGGCGTACATATTAGATAACAGGATATATGTTCCCACATCATCGGGATCCAACTTTAGTATAATCTCTGCAACTTGCTTTCCTAAACCAAGATTACGATGGACATGGCAAGCACTTAACAAGGTTCTCCATGCAACAACATCCCAATTGATTGAGATAGACCTCATGAAATTCTCAGCTTCATTGAATCGTCCAGCCCTACCCAGAAGTCCGATAATGCAAGTGTAGTGCTCCAACCCAGGTTCAACGCCCTTTTCTTTCATCAACTGGTTCAAATAGTAGAATCCCTCATCCACAAGACCTAAGTGTGCACAAGCAGATAGCACCCCGATAAAGGTCACATAGTTAGGAACTTCTGATGCTGCTAACATCCCATAAAAGACCAAAAGAGCTTCCCTACCAAGCCCGTGATGGGAGTATCCAGAGATCATCGAATTCCATGTTATACGATCTCGATAGATCATATTGGAGAACACTTGGTTCGCATGTTCAATGCTTCCACTTTTGGAATACATATTGATCAAAGCATTTTCAACGATCAAATAGTCCTTAAATCCAGACTTCAATGCATGAGCATTCAACAAATCTCCGTGTTTCAGTGAAGACAGCCCAGCACAGGAATTAAGCAAAACAGCATACGTATACTCATTAGGCTGAACTCCCTCAAGCATCATTTGCTGATAGAGATTCAAAGCCTCCTCGAAACACCCATTTTGAGCATACGCAGCCATAACTGATGTCCACAAGACAACATTCCGATCATGTAATCCATGAAAAGCATTTCTTGCCCCAAGGATCTTACCACATTTCCCATACATGTCTATAACAGCACTACCAACAAACACATCAATCTCAATCTCTGCTCTCAATATTCGACTATGAACCTGTAAACCCAATTTCAAGTCCTTCAAATGAGCACAAAGACCAAGAGCAGTAACATAAGTAATATGATCCCACACGACATTCTCATCCACCATATAATACATAACCTCCAATGCTTCGCTCAAATACCCATTTTCCACAAACCCGTTAATAATCGAATTATAAGAAAGAACATCCGATCCCGGCACAGTTTTAAACACCCCCAAAGCCCCTTCCATGTCCAAACACCTAGTATACATATGAATAAGTGCGTTTTTCACATACGAATGAAACACCAACCCCGACTTCAACACATACCCGTGACACTGCATTCCTTCCTTAACCGCCATAATCGCAGAACACGACGACAAAACAGTAGCAAAAATATACTCATTAGGACAAAAAAACACCCAATTACTCATACATTTAAACAATCTCAAAACTTCCAAAGACCCACCACTATGGAAATACCCAGCCATTAAAGAACTCCAAGAAACGACATTTCTTTCGGGCATTTCATCAAACAGTTTACGAGCTAATGAAAGTTGGTTGCATTTGACATAAAGATGGATTAATGAGTTGGTTTGTATTATGTTTAGTTGCGTGTTGGGAGTGGAAATGAGTAAATGTGCATGAATGGTTTGGCCTAATTTTAAGTTTTTTGTATCAGCTGAGAATTTAAGTAGTTTTATGACAAGAGTGTGATTGTAGGATGGTCTTGGCCGGGTGGGCATCATGGTCTTTTGATTTTAATTCTCTCAATCTCGATGCCTTGAAATATCGCACCCAATTGAAAAAACCAAAACTTCCTCTTCTCACTCTTCCAAATTCCTACATTTCTACACGTGGCAATCGTCCGATGACTATTAGAAACAACATTACAGTACCGTTAATGAACCTTATTAAACTTGGAGGCACACCCATTTTACAACAACTACATTTAGAGGAAAAACTACTTCGAACTTCTTCGCTAAATTGGTGCATCGTAAATGACGGAACAAATGTTCCCACAGTTGTCATGGGCATGTCTGGGTAAACTTCATTTCTCACATTAACAAGTTATTATTTCAAGTTTATATATATATTATTTTTTTATGTAGGGTACCTGCTGAGCTACTTGAACTTGAACCTGTGATACGAGATAAGGTTCCTGTGATACGGAGGTTTACGGGTGGAGGTACTGTTATTGTTGATCATGAAACAATATTTGTTACTTTTATATGTAATAAAGATGATCTTCCAAGTGTACAACCATATCCACGGCCTATTATGGATTGGAGTGGCTTGGTGTATAAAGAGGTGTTTAACGGGATTGGTGACTTCCATTTACGCGAGAATGGTAAGGTCATTTTAACATTTTCTTCTGTATGTTTTAGTTACAGAGTTATTATATTGGTTTATTTATTTGTGTCTCGACTAGAAAAATGTTTGTCTATGCTCCTGTGGTTGTACACTTATAGTTAACTAACCTTTGAGGTATGAGATGTTTCTCTGGCCTCTTTTGTGCGCACGTCGATTTAGAGAAGCAAGCAATTTTTTTAGTCTGCTTCCTTCAAAAGGCAAATGGATAGAACCATTTTGCGGTCAGAAGGAGAGAAACCCAAGTAGTGTACTGAATAAGGAGAAGGACCTTCATGGCCTTATATATATTAATAGCCAATTTGGCATTTTGTTTGCTTGGCTGAAGGAGAAGCTATATTCAAATCTGGAGTTCAAAAGTTCATGGTAGGATGAGATCAGCTTGTATGGGATCCTTGTCATGTTTGCAGTAATTGGGAAATTTGTATATGAGGTTGTAAGAGTATTTTTGTATTTGTCTCATGTGGGAGATTCCTTTTAGCAACTCTATAGCAGTTTCCCCTGAAGTTGTCTTAAATGTCCAAACTTCTCAATGATGGTTTCAGTTGTTATTCAGGCTATCCATAAATTGCATTCTAGTTTTTGGTGATAAAAAGAATTTACTAGCTCAATGTAGTTATGTACTTAGATTATAGTATAAGTAGGAAGTTATGTACTTTCAATTTAAGAAAGATCATACTGGGTGTGACTAATTTTGGCACCTAATACAATGTTTGTCAAGTAGTTTGAAGTTTAAACGTTAGAGAGATCGCCGATCACCACCTTGAAATTGTAATCTTGCCACAGACTCGTGATGGCACGAATAAAGAGGGGAAGACATTTTATTCCAGTGAACTAGGGTACAGGCCATCAAAATTGGTCATTGTTTCAGACCATCTGTCTTTTGGTGTTTTCTGTTCTTCTTTTTTATATTTTTATTTCTAAGTTTTTGTTTGTTATTTCCTTCAACGAATCTGTAGAATTAGTTATGTGCCAGAGCAAAAGGAAAAAACATTTATGTTTATTGTCATTGAAGATATCATGTCAGTTATTTAATATTTTTCAGTTCGTATGAGGATAACATATAAATGTAAGGTTAGGATTTTATGAACTTATCTGTTTTGAATTTGCAACACTTATTTTTCTGTAAGCATATTCTCTAATGCTGCCATAGTGCCAATATGTTTCATTGTTCATGAAGCAATTTGTAGCAGACTAAAATGATGGTTACATCAAGTTGTCTTTTCATAATCTGTTAGTTCATGTATTTCAATTTCATTTAAATGCTATATGTTCCTTGTATCCTCATATAACCACTTGTGACTGCATGATATTCACACACAATCTTTTCGTATAGGATGATGCTGGCTGTTTTTCATTGTAGAACACTATCAAGTTATATCTCATCCTAGTTCTGGTACAATGATTAAATGCATTCTGTTGTGTTCCCTTGACTTGATTATAAGAAGATGCTCTGATCAAATGATTTATATGTTTGTATAATTGAGTTTTCCATCTGGTTCTAGATTATGTGCTTGGAAATCGCAAGTTTGGTGGAAATGCTCAATCAATTACCAAAAATCGATGGGTCCACCACACATCTTTTCTGTGGAATTATGATGTCAGGAATATGGCCTACCTTAAACTGCCTTCACGGGTTCCTGAATATCGATCGGTATGTTGTTATTTCATTCTATTTATCAGCTTTTAATTGCTTGAAGGATCTCATTAGAGTAAAATGTCACAACCGGTGTCATACTGTTATCTACTACTATATTCATTACATTCGTGGATCTTCATTGTACTTATCATTCTGTTACTTGAAAAAATTCCAACCTGTAAAGTAATTAGAATTAGAACACACACAAGAAAAAGCATGAAGTTTTGAGTAAGGAAAAGGTAATAAAAGAAGTTCAAACATGCTGTGGGTATGAAATATCACTGATCAGTATCACCGCAGGAAGTTGTAGAAAATGCTAATTCATCTAGACCACACAGTTGATAGACCAACTGGTTGGAAGTGATTTGTTACTGTTACCAGAGCTTAGTCCATGTGTTTTGCTTTGTGATCTTAATGTCTTTTGTAACAGTTTTTTGTCTGTATGATAGAATCCATATAATAATGGTACATTGGGACCTACTTCTAAACTGTTCTGTCCATTGAATCAAAATACTTACTCAGCAGAACACCAATTGAGAGGATCTTGTATTGTAGTCCCAATCCTTTTAGTTTCAATTGTGGTATGAAATATATGCTTTGTGCATTATGAACTTATTCGAAGGCTACATTATCTACTCTTCTGATATCAGGCAAGGAACCACGTAGACTTTGTGTGTCGCATGAAGGAGCACATATCTAGATCCACTTTTATTGAGAGAACTGTTGAGGCGATTGGAAGCTATTTTTCGGTGGAACCCATAAAACTGGAAACAATTGGTACTCAAAATATAGTTTTCACCCCCTCCACCAGGTTACTGTCAAAGGAGGAATTAAGTGCAGCTTTTGGATCTCAGATCGAAAATTCTTGTTCAGAGCGAGTATTATCATAGCCACAGCGTAAGATAGTGCATCATAACCCTATTTTGTGAATTGTGGTTCATTTGACTTTAATAATTGATAGCTTAATACATTAGCTTTTTCTGTTCATTATAGAACTAGATTCTTGTTCTAGTTTCAATTCTTTCCTAAGGAGGTAACATGTATAGCACTCTTTTCCTGATAAGGATATAGGGCGAAAGGGATGCCAAACTGCTTGTAGACTGAATATAGTTGCTACAGTCACCTCATGAGCAGGCTATATGATGGGCCAGTGTCAACAATTCTAGAAACTTGGTTGCAATAACTGCACATGCATCCCCCAACTTGGCATTCTGAATTGTCTAACAGGGGCGGCATATCTTGTTGGAGCACATCCCTTAAAACAGAGTACTAGGGCGTCCTTTACTTTTTGAAGAAATAACAATAAAATTGGGCTGCCAGAACAGATAATAAGCTGGGAAAAGATTTTATCTAGAACTACAAGAGTGTTTGGTGCTTGCTCCATTTGCCATGCAAGATATCAAGTTCTAAATCATAAGGACGTAGAAGGGCGCTGCTAACTGAAAGTAATGATGTTCGTGCACATTTATCGTTTCAGCTGTATAGATAAACTTGTATGTTCTAAATCAATCAAAGCTAACAATTTTGGATTGTATTAAATTTCTTGGTCTTACTGAATCAAAAATTGTTGTTATCCTGGATCATTCACTGGACGACCGTATTTTTCGATGTATATCTATTTGTTTCGCGTCAAATGTTCCATTTTAGAGTTCTTTTCCTTTCAATTGGTCAAATTTCTTCATGCGGATTCTCTTAAATGAACACCAAAGGTTCATCCCTCGGCATATTCCATCAAGATAAGTCCGCTGTTCCAGTTGATCCCTCGGATCTCCAGGCTTTCGAAGTGTATTCTGCTCCTCTGTTCTCTAGGCTTTTATGACAACAATTACTCTTGGGTTAGTTGTAAGAAATATTTCTAAGTTTTAGCCCATGTGGGTGGCGTGAATGTTGCAATGATTTTGTAGGGAGGTGGGTTTAGGAACTGTTACCATCATGAATCATGAATGCATGAAAGAAACTAGGAGCCCACAGGAAGAATCTGTGCCTGAGTTTTGCAGACTCATGAGAAAAGGATGTTTTAAAGGTTCCATGTCTTATTCTATGTTGTTAGCCCTCTCATCATCATATCTATGATTCTCTCCCCAAGTCACTTTTTTTCTCAAATAATTTTTCTTTATCTCTGGAAAGATGAATATAGTCGAGATACAAAGCATATAACAAACACACACAAAGGGTAGTTTTTAGACTGCGACGATGTGAATATGGTTGAGAGGCTGGGATGATAATGGTTAATCCTTGATTCTTAATTCTCATTTTCCATTGGCAAATTTATTGGTTGGTCTCAATTAATTTTAGTGATTTCCTCTGAAATTCTCGAGTGTTCCTTTTGCAGTTTGTTATTTGAACTCAATTAATGCCTTAACAGCTCTGGACATGCTTTTTGCCTACAAATAAAAAGCAATGAAATAGACAAGGAACTAACTCAACTTTCATGTGCTTAGGAAAGTAAATCTACTATCTTAATCCTCGCTTCTCGGAACAGTGTATGGCTCATTTTTGCTACAAATTGTCTCCGAAACATCACATCCGGGTACAAATAATCCACTTCTGTTTCAGATTATTATTTAGTAAACAGAACGAATGCAAATAAGTAGTATAAGCTTTATAGGTTATGAATTATAAGAATTTTTGCTAAAAACTACTAAGGGAGACATGACGATCTTGTTTCCTCTAAAGATGGATGTATTTCAAGTTTTCAACATTAGAAGCTTATTCCAAACCTGTTCCTTGACACAAGTGCAGTTGATACTTGGTAGCTATTACAATGGAAACACCAATAACATTTTACGGTTTTACCAAACATGTATGTAGAAAAAGTGAACGGTAAACTTCACCAGAATCTAATTTAATGTTAGAGTGGGGTAGGGTGAAAGTCTTCAAGTCCCGTTGCCAAAACTTGCATGTCTCATGCTTGTTGGCTTAATAAGGTTTTATTAAGACCTCTGGTTTTCATACCTTCTGTCAAGGCTTTCACCTCAATAGTTAATAATCTATAGATTTGCAGTTGGACCCTTCTTTGAATAGGAGAAAGAAAAATCAAAAGATAGGGTGTCATTGTTGTTTGACATACAAGAATCTTTATTTTCCAATTCTAAGGGGTTTGATGTTAGTGTAGCCTACATGATGTGAGGATGACATCAAAATATAATTTCAGTTCCTTCTGCCACCCAAGGACCCAACTGAACAACAATCCTTTCAGTTATCTTCTAATAGACACTGAGTTTCCTTGAAGCACTACCCAATTGAAATCTTTTCTCTTCTTTTAGCAACTAGTCTCCACTCTCTTCTATCTTCGATCAGCTCTGTCTTCATGTGGCTCCTACCCCAAGAAAATCTATGAAAGGTGCTGATATGGTGGTCTGAAAATGGTTGGTATCTCTGGTCTCTTCAACTAATGAGGATGATGATGCTTCAGTGACTGAGATATGAGATGTGGATGTTTTGGAATCTGAGAAGTAAGATTGGCATTGCTGGTTAGACTGTTGCATTGCCATCATCAAGGGAGAGTGGTGTGTGTATAAACCAGTGTAGGTGGAATCATCTCCTGGCCTATCCCAAGACCTGTTTTGTTTGAAATAGCTTGTCATGTCATGGTTCTTGGGACCTGCATAGCACCAATCATAACGATCACAAATTAGGTGGTAGCAAAGAAAAAATCTCTAAGAACTTCATGATCATAATTTTCTAGTCTATTTGTTAACATACTCTTTCGTAGTATAATGGAAGTTTCCTATCGAAAAAAAAAAAAAAAACTCTTCGTAGTGCAGAAACTCCAAAGTGAATATATAAGTTGGTTTAAAACTGTAAATGAATTATAATTTCTAGCCCTAGTCCTAGACTCCTTAGTTTTTACTTTGTTTTCATGCGAAGAACTCACAGGGTGTCTTCTATTTTCTCTCATAATTTAAACGTTAAAGTTGGAGCAAATAGAACTTGTGGCAAAATAAAATGTACTAAATGTAATTTGGTAAGAACTGTACTAAAAGTTATAAGTGGTTTAGTACAGCTGTACCTCTTCAACTAAGAAATAAATGTAATCAAAGTTTAAAACTTGAAACTTGCACTGGAATGGAGATACTATGGATCCAAGAAAAGAAAAAATACGTATGTGGTAGACTTCTAAAAAGGAAACCAAAGGAAGAGCACAGAAACCCAAATGCAGAAACTAACAGAGAAGGATAAAAAAGGACATACCAGAGAAGAAATCATAAGGTGCTTGTTCTGCACAATGTCCATTGTGTTTAGAAATCCTATTGTTGTTGCTTGAAGAACCGATCAAAACATCTCTACAACTTGAAACTGAATCATCTCCACCATAGTTTGAAGAACCATTTGCAACACCACCCATGTAAGCACCAAAAGGGAAGGTGTTAGTGTTGCTGAAACTTCCATTGCTAGGCTCTGCTCTTGTGAGTGTGTCTATGTTTATATATCTTCCACCTTCCTCCATCCTTTTATCAACAGCTTGACTAAGTTTTCTCCTTCTATAAGCGGTAGATTGCTCTCTATATTTCCTTGCCATTATAACATGCCAGTGGTTCTTCACTGCATTATCAGTTCTTCCAGGGAAAAGTCTTGCAATCATAGCCCATTTGTTACCATAGAGTCTATGAGCTGTCATTAATCTCTCTTCTTCTTCTTCACTAAATGCTCTTCTATTGATCCTTGGGTCTAACTGGTTAAACCATCTCAATCTACAACTCTTACCTGATAAAACGAACCAAATAAAGGAAAGAAACAAGGAACTTCAGTTTTTCAAGCAAACAACAACAATAATGCAAACAGAGAATAGACAAAAAGTAAGCTCATTTGGGATAAATGGTTTCTTCTATTTTCTCACCTGATCTTCCCTCAAGTTTCTCTGCAATAAGGTTCCAATTTTGAGGACCATATAGTGCTACAAGTTCCTTGAGCTTGGTGTCCTCAGCAGGCCTCCAATGTCCTCTAGCACAAAATTTGGACTGTCCACTATCTATTTCCTTCCCATTCACTGAGTTCTCATTTGGGTAATCATCATTTAAGTTGATGGTATCGTTGTCTTCCATAGCAGCATTGTTTTCTTCAAAACCATCACTCAAATCAGAACCCTTTCCACCACCAAACCCCTCACTATTATGAGCATGATCATCTAAGCTGTTAGTGCAGTTTCCTATAAAAGGAAAGCTACTCCAACAACTCCTACTACTACTATTATTTTCGAAGTTCTTGCAGTTATAATAACTCTCTTGTGAAGAAGACACATTGTTTGGGTTAATAGACAAGGAGCCCATATCTGCAAACAAACCAACTGAAGAAGAAGAACAAGGAGTGGTACTTGAAAAAGAACGCGAAGAGTGATTGTTGAAACCATTGGAGTTCTCTTGTTGTTCATAAATAGTATACTTGTTAGTAGTACTCAACATACCTTCATTCTCTTGCTGACAAATAGTGTTTTTTAACTGTTGCAAAGTCATCTTCATGTCAAGAGAAGTTTATTCAAAAATGCTGAGAGATTGATAGATATTGAACACTGAAGGAATTGAGTTTGAAGATATAGAAAATAGGCTTTGCAACAGCAAAAGTTGTTTCATAACAGAAACCCACACGGTTTCTCATCACTTGATTAGAGTTGTATAACTTCTACCACCCTGACTTGACCCTGACCGCCAATTTTACTTTATTACAAAAGTTTTGCTCACCACACCCCATATATAACTCATTTCACCCACATCAGTCGCACGTGCTATGTCACTTCTTTGCACGTGTGAAAGTAGTGAGAGAACCTCACTTCAACTATGGGGACTTTGTGTGTCTCTCCTCTCTCTATATTGACAAAATAACTCTACTGTACTGTGAACTGTCTGCTAGCATGAGCCCACCTTTCTTGACAAGGCAGCTAATAAGAGCTTGATATAACACCTTCTGTCAACCATAGTTAATAACTCTCCTCACTGTATCAAACTTTTAACCTGAGTGGATAATGGGGTTAACCTGGGTTTCAGTTAACCACCTGAGGATGACCCAACAACAACTCCCATAACAAGAAGGCAACTCTAACAAGAATGACATGGGACTCTGTTCTCCAAGATCTTGACTAATGATAAGAGTCCAAATGTCCAATACAGCATGCATTAAACTCAAGTCAGTTATAAAACCCATCTTCCCACCAGTTGGAATTCCTATATAAGGTCCATCATAGACCATTAGTCCTTATTTTAGGTAATTAGGTACCATAATTAAGAATTACGACGAAACTAGTCAGATTTGCTTGAGCAATATTTCAAGCACTCTCATTTGAGTTTCAGGATAAACCTGATCTTGGGAGATCGATGTGATATTCGAACTCTTGTTTTATCCGAATTTCTTATTGTATCTACTCTAGATTTGCACACAAAAAAATATCAAATTTCAGCGACCAATCTTATATAATCCGTACTCAAATTCACCGCAGTCCCACAGATATGTACGTATGTATACTTTCGTATAACTCCTCTATTATTCACTTTTGAGTTTTGACATGGTTTTGGCCACAATTAAAGTATAAGTGTAAATCGAGAAATGTCAAATGTGTATTTAGGGATTTTAGGCGCATTGATGCCTTAACCGAATGTATGCTATAAACCTAATTATAATTATACTTCCCAGCTGCCATCAAAATTTCATAAATTGTCGCAAAAATTTCCCCTTCGCAAGTTTGAGTCCATTTTCACATGGCCAACTTTACTACATATTAAAGCTAATAATATAAGTTAACTTTGCATATTTGGAAGACAGAAAACATTAAGAACAAGTTGAGAATATATTTTTTTTCAAATGTTATAGAATAGTTCTGAGTGATTTCCAGTGCCGCCCTGAGGCAAAGCAACCCAGGCCATTATTATAGACACAAAGGACAAAAAAAAACCAACTATATTTAATTAAAGACACGATTTCAATTAATCAATCAATCCTCGAGAGCCCAATTCCTTATTAAACTTTTTGGTAATATTTACCCTACTCGTTAAAAAAAAAAAAAAAAATATGTGTTAATGTAACTGGAGTCTCTCCGTTGGTAGGGTTGGGGAATAGTGACTTTGAGGTGGGAGAAGCAGTTAAGAGAGCAACGATAGGGAAGATGGCGAAGTATAAGGAAGTTTGCAAGGCTAACTAGCATTGTTTCATTCCGTTTAGTTTCGACATTTTAGCTTCTTAGAACAATAGTCTGTTGAGAACTACCGAGACTTGAAAAGTTATGAACGATAGCGTTATAATAAATTTGGATTCTAACGAGTTTGTTTTAGAATGATAGAATTTGCTATTCAGAAAGGATTTGCCGGCCTTATTGCACGCTTATTCTAATTTTTTTTGTAAAATTTGTTATCAGTATCAATAATATTTCAACTTCAAAAAAAAAAAACTACTCACAATTAATAAAAAAAAAAAATCCCAACTTTTTATATATATATATCTAAAATAAAGAAAATTCACATAAAGTTATGAATAGTAACGTTATAATAGCTGGTTCTAACGAGTTTGTTTTTAGAATGATAGGATTTGCTATTCAAAAAGGATTTGCCGGCACAACTTGTTGCACGCTTATTATAATTTTGTCTGTAAAATTTGTTATCAATATCAATAATATTTCAACTTCAAAAAAAAAAAAAAAAAAAAAACAACAACAACAACAACTCACAATTAATAAAAAAAAATCCCAAATTTTTATATATATATCTAAAATAAAGAAAATTCCCAGAAAGTTATGAACAGTAACGTTATAATAGCTGGTTCTAACGAGTTTGTTTTTAGAATGATAGGATTTGCTATTCAGAAATGATTTCCCGACACAACTTATTGCACGCTTGTCCTAATTTTTTTTGTAAAATTTGTTATCAGTATTAATAAAATTTCAACTTCAAAAAAAAAAAAAAAAAAAAAAGACCTACTCACAATTAAAAAAAAATCCCAAATTTTTATATATATATATCTAAAAAAAAAATCTTTTGTCAAATAACAAAATCACGTCACTAGCTCTCTCTCTTGGATTATATTCAATAACACAAGTAAAAAAAAATGACCTACATTCTATTGTCTTGTTTTAGGCCACCAAAATATCAGGTGAACCACTGAGTGTTTTATAGTCTTCCGAAATATTATCAATTTTCTCACTCAAACGTGTCATGTCTTAATATGGTGTGTCCCTTGTTTGAGATTTCAAAATTTTCGGAATTATGAAAATCTCAAAAACTGAAATTCACAGTATTTTGACCCTAGGTTGTATTTTGATTTAGACTATTTTGAAAATAACAATATTTCGATCCTATGTTGTTTTTCTAATTTTCTCAAAAAACGAAATATTCATTGAAATTCCGACATTCGTTTCGAAATCGTGAACATTGGGTGTATCTTAAGGTATTTTGAGAGTAATCGATTTTGCCTCTGCTGTATGCGTGTGAACGTTTCATCTCTGAAGTCTTAAATAAATGGATAGACAAAGTTCCCTACATAAGATTTAGGCATTTATGGACTAATCATTGTTGATATTGCTGACTGATTCATCAGTTTAGCTTTACATGATTACTTAGTGGCTTTAACATGTCCGTAAGTAGCCAAACTACAGCAAACAAGACAGAGAAAGCTACAGATAACAGCCATTTTAATGATATTTAATTAGCTAATAAAACATTCTTGTTAGATTTCCTATTGAAAGTTTGAAACCTATCTTAGAATTCTGAATCACGGATTAAACATTGAAGAGCACACTTTGTGGGTACTGTTTTAGCCCCAACACACCCTTGGATACTTCCAGGCTTCCAGCATTATGCCTAGCCACTTAGGTCTTTTATAAAAGACTACACTTTACCAACTGAACCGGCACAATTATCAGGTAAATAAATGACTACTGTTGTACTAACTGATCTTGCATCAAACGGTATCGTTTCATGTCATTTCACAACAAATGCTTGTGACCTAAAAGCAGTCAAAAATTGGAATGTCCTTAGCATTCATATATTTTGTGTTTTGGTTCACGAAAAATAGAGGAGACAAATCTCAATAAAGAGAGACTTCAGCGTTCTCAAATCTCTTAAACCATTAACAGAGATTTCTCAGATTGAAAACCCAAAAACAGACGTTTCATTGAATGAAGGTCAGGAATGTACTATCCTTGATAAGAAAAAGAAGTGAACAAACTGCAGTCAAACAGCTTTAAAAGCAGTCTAGTTGTGGAAAAAAGCCCAACTAAACAACTCCAACTAATTGAAAAGCAGCACACAGCATGGAAGCCCCATAGAGGCTGGACACTGTTCAGTTTTACCTTGAGTTCACTTCCAAACTATTGGTCCCAATTTCCAACCAAAATCTGGTCCCTTACTGTTTTCCCAAATTCTTTCCTTCTTGTTTTTCCTTTTTCCCCCTTTATTGGTTATTATTTGTTTTGCACTTCTGTTTTTTACTTTTTTCTTTGGGCCCTTTGCACCTGGATACATTAGCAATGATTTTCATGGGATATACGCATTCATGTCAGATCTGCATGTATATAACTTCATAGTAATAGATTTTAATACATCAACAGGCATATTTATATGAGATCTTAAACCCTCATATATACACCAACCATAATGAAATATAGTGATAACTTTGAACTATCTTTCTTCATGCATGCAGCATGCCTCTTCATCCAGTGTCGTCTATGGCATACAAATGATCGAGATTATTAATGTTCCAAATAAATAAATATATATATATATATATATATAGTCTTTAATTACCAATAGCTCCAAAACTAGAAATATAAATTTAAATGTTGCCTTAATGGGCTGTTACAAGTTAGTTGAGTTGTCACCAAGATGAAGTCTATAATAGAAGTGTACTCTAAGGGGTGGGGTCGAAGCCTTTTGTCTAACATGTCAAATGAAGTTCTATATTTCTATTCTGGGAAATAATTTCAAGTTCCAACCTTCATTGGATTCTTTTAGGAGATAGAATAAAAAATCACTCACCCTAAAATCCTTAATGTGGCGCAAATTAAAAAGACCTATGCCGGTACCATTCAAGCTGACCATAGGATCACATATCTACTTTCATTCGTAAAGAAAATTTGTTGCTGAGTAAAAATATTATCGAGCTGCTTACAATGATATATTAAGAAAAAGTTATATATATTACAAATTTTTAATATAAGAAGTTTGCGGGCCACCTAGAAAATGTCCTGAATCAGACTGGGGGTTGTGGTAGTTTCTATAGAGTCCAACGATTATGACATGGATTAGTTATGAAATGTTTGTGTTGGAGGGGTGGGAGAGAGAGAGTTGTAAATTCTGACTACCAAAATGAGATTAGAAAATGAGACAACAGATAACATGGTCTCCAACTTTTCAGACCGTTCAAAGGAAGGAAATGAAGAGTAAACGAGTGTTAGTTCAGAAAAAAAAATGAGGAGGAATATATTGCTTTCATCATGCAATCTTTTTTTTGGTGTTTTCATCATGCAATCTTCACCTTAGGCCAAATCAAGCAAGTTTGTTATTTGCCCCCTCACCTTCTCACGTGTTTCATCTTCCTCCACACCAATGACTGGCACTTGGAGACATCAGTTTTGCAAGTGGTTGCTTGCAAGGACCCTCTTCTTTTCCTGATAGGCTGATAGTCCTGATCAACTCCTGACTGCTTCTCCTGGTATCTCTTGCTGATTGTCCTAATTTATTCCCTTTTATAAGTATCTATTCCTTCTTTTTCATGCAATGGTAACAAACTTTAAAAGCGTGTAAAAAACCAAAGTTTTCACTTATTACATTTTTCTTCTTCTTTTTTGCCATTTGCAAATTAAAAGAGCGACAACCTTTAAACTAATGTGTGCACAATTCCATATATCTACTTGATTATTCTTAGTTAACAATTTCTTTTTGCAGGCGTACTAATTTCTTGTATTAACGGATACGCATGTCACTTTGTTTTTTTTTTGATAATATACGCATGTTACTTGTTACTTTGTTAGATAGTAGAGTGGTACGGTCATTAGATTACTGATATATTCTTATTTTTTACAAAAGAAAGGGAATGGGTTGCAAATTGCAACAACATAAGTTGATTTGTGTTGCTTTGGTGGTTACATACAAGTATAGAACATGATCGGATGAACAAACATGCTGTTCAGGTGGCCGGCCATTGTAAGAAAGAAGGTGGCCGGGGAAACGTTTTGCAATCAAGTTTCTTAGAGTCACAAATGCGAGAGATGAAGAGAATGCCTTCTAAGAGTCATAAGTTGATCCAATGGCCCACTGTATAAAAAGCATGGCCGCTCCATAAGATTCTGTTGGGCCTGTCCCCTTGGAACTACATGAAGAAGGAAAGCATGGTGGTGACGTCTGACCCTTAACTGTTGCTATTAGATACCCCAGCCTCCACAAAATATGACAAATCCAACTCCTTAAATAGTGCTGCAAGGTAAAAGCAAAATTATGTAAGGAGAGTGCATGAATGGGAACTTCAAGTCACACCATTGCAGTATTGCACACACAATCACAAAAGATCAATTGCTTTGGCATTTTACCCTTTTTCCATATATGTTACATTATATTGCATTTTTGCACATAAACTCTTTGAGTCAGTAAAATTTGTTCTCATGTGTACTTGTAAAGTTCAGAAGTTAGAACAACTATCAAACTTTACCTAAACCATTGCTTTTAGAAGAGGACGTTTAGATCAAATTAGCATTAAATAGACAACATCCTGCCTTAACCTCTCCTGGGAGTAGTTCAGCTTATTTGACAAAAGTCCTTCATATCAAGAGTAGGTTCCCACCATTTTCTTCCATTGACAAGGCCACCCAAAGACTCTTTTTTAGGATGATAACCACCTAAAGACTCTGATTTCTCTTAGAGCGATCAATTGGCCAAAATCCTGATTCTCGAAGCCATATGTATGCGAGAGAAAGATCATCTGTACGCATTCTCATGAATCTGATCATTTTGAGCAAAAAGATGGCAAACATTGTTATGTTTTCAATTGAGAGGTGCAGAATTCATACCTGTCAAAATCTAAATCTTTGTTGCTTTTCAATTGTCCGTGCAGTACCAGTAATGCAGTATAACTTGTCAATCTCAGATTATTATGAAGTTGGTTTTAATCAACTCCAACTAAGGTAGTTAAGTTTACAAATAACAGAATTGAGGAGTAGCAAAGCTCACATTTTAATCAGGATTGCATGTGTTGGTATTGGAAATGATTTTTATATGAGCAGTATTATCTATGAATTGACCAAAATTTCCTCAGTCCATCTAAAAGTTTTGTATGAATAGAACGACCATATTTTATACTCTATGTTTATATGGAATTTTAGTTAATAGTTTTATATCGGCTGAAATTCCAAAGCATATTGATCATGTAACAATTTTAAATAAATCAAAATTTATAACAGGTCTACATATATATTTAGTGTTGGTATCAAGAGACGTCAAAGTTTGACTAAGATTCATGATGGCCACCAAGACGAAAATTGAACAATCGGTTTAATATACTGATCGTTCGATTTTTCTTACCCTGCTTCTGTAGGTTTAAATCTGCTGTGACTTCTGAGAGTCATTTATATGAATTGGTTTAAAATGTAGTTCATAATCTTCATAAAATTGTTTTGAATCTACTACCAAGAGCAAAGTTTACATGAAAATTGTGGTCTTGGCTTGTTAATTAGACCAACCAGAGCTGTTTTACTACTTAAACATACTAAATGTAATGTACATAATTCAAAAATCAGAAGCAACTCTGCATTTATTACCTAGCACCTGTAAACTATATTCAATAGCTCTTTGCATGTACAATTTTAACAACCTAAGACCCACATCTTCATTGTTGATGAACATTACCTACCAAAATTATTGCTTTGAATTGCTTTACATTATATATAGATATTCTTGTTGGGATGTTGTCTCCCTTTTAAATACCCTAATACTAGTTTCAACTTTCAACCCCTATCTATGAACAAATTATTCATGTGCACCCCATCCTCCCAACTACTTCTTGCAGCCAATGGAAGGATAATTCAACAATCACCCATCTCTCATTGCGAGCTGACACTGAAACATGCATACATGGATTACTAATGCGATGTAATACTATGATCATGCTTGATGTCTACCCCAATCTAGTAGTCAGATCACACAGATCGGTTTTCTAGCTATTGACAATATGCTGTATCGGGTGGACAACTATAAGAAATTGGTAAAAATTGTCAATATATGTTTCCGACCACAAGACGTAGACATGCAGTCATGTAGAAGTTATTTGCGAAGTTAAACAAGAAATTTTTTTTATGTTGAAATGGTCAAGTTAAACAAGATACATATATGCAATTTCTCGTGGTCTTTTAGCTTTTGGTAAGCAAGGGTTCGCCTTTTCCTAAAGTTAAAGGGTTATTATATTGCTGCTTCACTAAAAACCCAAAAAAATAAATCATTAACAAGAAAAAAGAAAAATCGTAAAATGGAAACAACGACAAACATGATGAAGTCACATAAGGTACAGAACTGTGTACATGAGTACATACAGCTAGAACTAGCTTTACAACAGAACAGCAAAGATGAGTCACAAAAGGTATAGCCGTGTAGGTGATGACGTGATGTGCAATTGTTCAGAGTTTCAGAGCTATAGAAAGTAGGTTTTTGAGAATGGGGATTGTTATGACATAGAGTTTATATTTACTGATTTCCGTGAATTATCCAAAAATAGTCATCGAGTTCACTAAGTTATAATACCATTTCTGTATAATAGAGCAATGGTTGCACTGTTGCAGTGATTGCACAAAGCTTAATAGACTTAAAAACAGTTGTACCACATACTATAAATAGATGATATATATAGTATGACAGTATGACTTAATTTTTACTATTTTACATGATCATATATAGTTTAGATCTGAAAGTAAAAAAACAATGGGATTTGGTCTCTGAATGATCAGTCTTGATTTTGAACACAAACAACAAACACCACTTCTTTCTTTTTTTCACTTTATTTCCCAGTTATCTGTAGCACTAATAAACACTGAAAAGTTGTAAGCATAAAACAAAGTGGGTAAAAAACCAAAAAAGGGTTGGAAGATATTGAATTTGTAAGCATAGATAGTACATTGTAGGAAAGATGTAAGAAGTTATTTAACTGTACAGATGAGCTGACAAAACAAGAACTGTTCAGATGGATTGACAGAAGATAAGAGGAGAAAAAAAAGAGATTATAGAGAGAGAAATTTGGTATTGGGTGTCTCAAGGCAAGGACAGTTTTTGATTTTGTTGAGATTTGGGTGCATTTAATAATGAAGAGACAAGTTTTGCAATAGTAACAGAAAAAAGTATATGTGAAGGGTGCTCATATAGCATATGTCATACGTGAGTGTGTGTGAGAACTAAGCTTTTTCTTACAGCCACCACACATACACACATGTACGTGCACCCCAACATCTGACCCTACAACCTGAAAAACAGAACAAGATATTGTGTAGTCCACGTGCAATGACCCTTGTTCTGGTCCGAATAAACAAGGCAGGGCCAACGGTTCATGACGTTCGATTGTCTGTAGCAAATCACATAACTCCACATGGAATGACTACTACTAGGCTAGTTTATGCATTATTTTTCTAAAGCAGCGTGGTCTCATTGGACTGGGCGAAAATAATAGGTTCTTTTTTTTTTTTGTTTCCTCTTCATCTAACACGACTTGTTCAGCTTGTGTTAACAGTTAACAGCCAATAAGGCCACGACCCCAATGGTCTAGTGATAGTGTGGTGGGGCATTCTTGGAAGATGGTGCCATGCCAGTGTCAGATCTCCAAATATACTGTGTATATAATGTGAAGGTATATTAGGCTTATTAGCAGCCATTTTCTAAAAGCTCATATTAGCAGTAGAACTGAAATATCCAGTATAATTACAAGAATATATGCATTCTGCCGAATACAGTGACGATATTCAAGTAAAAAATTCAACAACTAAAAAATCTGGGAATTTGAGATGGTTTCAAAATTGAATCTGAAAAAAAAGTTTAAATCAGAAAAAAGGTGATCATGAAATTAAAAAAATTTACTGGAAAGAGACGAAAATAAATTACTCATTTGAGTAAAAGTGTGGACTTGAGCCTACATTACAATGTCAATGATTCAAAATGTTAAAATTAACTTGTCAACTAACGTGGGCGAAGTTAATTACTAAGACTACTACTTTTATTTTATTTTTTGAGCAAACATGAGGGTTGAATGCAAGTGAATACCCTGCTCATACACATCCCTGGCCTTGAATGCGTAGACACTCTTGGGTAAACCGGAAGAAAATCAAGAAACAGTAGGGATAAAATGGGCTATTCATTGAATATCTCGTAAGCTGGACGACACACATTTAAGATTAAATGCATTTAATTGAAGATTTGAAGTGCTTGTGGGCCTAAAACTGAAGCGTTTTCACTAATGGGCCTAATATGGGCTCATAGCTTGAGTATATCCTGGACAGTTAGGGGTGTTAAAAGGGCCGGCGCACTGCTCTCAAACCATAAATGCCCTCACAACTGAGGGTCGGGCCAACCCCTCCTCTAATGTGTGTTGAGGGCCTGGTCGAGTAGGGCCATGACATAAATATGCAACCCCTTATTCGTTCTTCGGTCCTCAATTTTGAACGCCAAATGAGGGCCTGGTCGATTCATACACTACTAATTTATTTAATTTTTTTTGGTGGTTTTGATTTTTTTTTTTTTTTTTTATATTTTTTATCAGTGTAGTAAAGGCATTGAGGCACACCTAAGGCGCAACACTCTCTTTGTGCCTTAAGCACAAGGCGTGACGCGCAACTTATTAAAGTGATACACGCAGTAATAAAAAAAGAGATTTAACAAATAAAAAATAAATAAATAATATTAAATATGACATGAATTATCACTGATTTGTTTAGCCAAATATTAAAATTAATTATATGTGATTGTAAGCATTAACAAAATAAAAACTTGTATTTTTCAATACAATCTAGCTCAACTCCAATAAACTAAAATAGTGAACCAATTGAATTGAGCCAAATGAGTTATTCACGAAATAGTTACACATAATTCGAATTTTGGAATCCCATAAAACTTCATTTAATCCATCTTTGTGTTTTCTCTCAATCCATACAACTTACAAAAACTAGTCAAAATAATAATTTAGAGTGTACTCTAAAATGAAACTTATTAAATTTGTACAATTTCTTATACCATTCAATAATTAGATAGAGTGTAAATGTGTCACATATAGCAAAATTTGTAAAAAAAAATAAATAAATAAAAAATGTAAATGTTGATAAGGCGGTGCGCTCCTTTTACGCCTCACGCCTAGCCTCAAGAAAAGGCACAAAAGGCAAATCTCTTATGTTAGCTCCCACGCCTTGGTCAAGGCAATTTGCCGCGCCTCGCGCCTTGACTACATACACTACTTTTGATTGTGTATATCAATTTCAACTAAGGATATAAAATTTATT
Organism: Coptis chinensis; assembly: GCF_015680905.1. Lineage (NCBI taxonomy): Eukaryota > Viridiplantae > Streptophyta > Magnoliopsida > Ranunculales > Ranunculaceae > Coptis > Coptis chinensis. Next base: position 15,590,237 of record NC_141456.1, on the reverse strand, counting down.
CGTATACATTTAGAAAAGGAGATATAGAGAAACTTAACCATGTTGCTACATTAGAATTGCATGTTTATTTTGCCTTTATATGACCTATATACCTCTCTTTCATTTAATTACAAAAAATGTATATGTTATGTTCTAATTTACTCCTTATTGAATACTAATTGTAATGAAAAAAAAGTTGATATAACCTAGATAATTAAATTATAAAACATATATGTAATGTAAAATAACAAAAAAAAAATTATGAGAGCCAAGTGAGGGTTGGTGATCGAGAGCCTAATGAGGGTTGGGTTTATGTTCCAGAATCTAAGCCCTAGCCAGCCCTTGATAGGCATGAGGGTCGGCCCGCCCCGGAAAATCTATAATGGCTAGCTTTTGAGGACTTTTACAAGCATTTTTTAGGGCCGGGTTGAGAGCCGAATTATCACCCATAATTGGACTCACTCAACAAATGAACGTAAAACCCATGTCTATCAAATTTGAAATGGCTACTATTTGTTTATACGAGCTCATTTGTAAAGTAAAATGGGCATAAAGAATTTTCTTGGAGTTCAATACTTCGCTAAGTAGCTAACCAAGTTATCTTCATCGACTCCTTGTGAGTTGGGAAGATATTCAGTCTATAGAGTTCATATAAAATTTAGAAGCTGCTATAATTCTTTAAAACTATGTATTTTTCATTTTGCCTTTTATTTAAGTCACTTTCTGTTCCGCCAAATTAAGGGATTGATGAACATAGATAGTCACCCGCCAGGACTTAACTAAAACCTTCAATGAGGCCCACTCAAATTTATGAAAGCTAAGGGGTCGTTTGTTTTTTTGAGCCTCTAAATGCTGAATGCTGGATGCTAAATGGCCCATATCCTCTAAATGCTAAATGCTAATTGCTGAATTCTAAAAAACATGTTTGTTTTCTATTAAAATAACATGGCTCTGAAGGCTGAATATAGATCATTCAGACAATTTTACTCATGCTATCTATTTTAAAACAAAATAGATAGCATGAGTAAAACAAAATATATATTATATTTGAGGAGAGGAGATGGATTATCGAAGAAAAAAAATGATAAATATATTTATTTAAAATATGCTTTCACAAATATATTTTAACGGTTTATTTTCATATTTTGTTTACTTTCAGAAAATATATATGTAATTCTATTTTTAACAAAGTGGATATCATTCACCCAAAAAAAATGAAAAAACCTGTTATGCCAAAATCAAATTTTGAAGAACCTATTTTAAAGCCATAAAAGTCAAGATAAGATAAAATAGATGGGTTCTTAAGAAAGGGCAAGAAGGGACTTCCTCGTTTCAAGTGTTAGAATTCAGCATTCAGGAGAAACTTTGGTGCTGAATGCTAAATGCTGAAAGTATCACTGAATGTTTAAACTACTTAAAATAAACAAATAAGTTTTGAGCCTCTGAATACTTAAAACTTAAGTTTAAGAGGCTTTGAATGCTTAATTCAAAAAAAACAAACAACCCCTAAATCTGGGTTGGTTATTTCCAAGAGACATTAAGTTTGATTTAGGGTGATTTTGGACACACCCGTAGAAACACTTCCATACCCCATAACTAACTAAAGTTTTTGTCATACTCCAATAACTATCTCAATCCAATACTCTCATCCAAATTAATTTGGGGTATTTCCAAGAGCGGCGATAAAAATAAACATAAACAAACACAGATTTCGATTTTTTCCGCATGCCTTTTTTTCTGACAATCTTCTTATTTCCCCATTCGTTAAAATTTGATTTCGATTTTTTTTCATCATCCCCATTAGGTTGGTATTCATCCCCATTACTTTGGTATGGTTAATTCAAATAAAATGTGGATGCTTGCATGTTTATTAGTGAGAGAAATATTGTTAAAGAATGAATTATTGGAGAAGAAATCAAACTCATTTTTTTTTTTATAGAAGAAGAAGAAGAACATGTTGTTATTTTTTAGTTACAAGTGAAAAACTTAGTATTGAGTCTTTAATATATTATAATAAATAAATTATTTTGTCATTAGTACGCCTAATAAAAAAAAAAAGGAATATAAATGTGTCTAAAACAATTTTATTTATTTATTTTAAAGTTGAAATATAGAAATGTTTTTATGGGTATGTCCAAGATCATTTTTTATTTATCAAACTTTTCCTTGTTTAAGCTAAAATCATCATATATACATGACATAATGTGAGACATAACATAAGGAACCAAGTGAGAGAGACACACGAGAAAAATGACTTCTTCTACAAAGGAAAACATATAAATGAGATAAGCCCCATCGGGCCATGCCTTAATAGTGTATATATAGCACTATTCTCAATTTCTCATTACGAAAAGCCATGAATGCAGCTCAAAGATTATGCAAACAAGTGACAAAAAGACTATACTGTCACCTTGTATCCAAGAAAATATGATACAAATATAAACAAAGATTCTAGACTAGAAGTTTTTAAACCAAACAATCCATATAATTCTTGTATCAGTTACGAATTTAAAAAATAATTAATTAAATAATTAAAAGTTCTTAAGTTGCATCCTCACCTCCCCTCTCCCCCAGGTCACAAAAGTAAAGAGCTACTAGTACAGAATCAGGCAACTATATCATTTTTTTGGGTAAAGCTATCAATCTGACCTGGACTGATGAGTCAAGCTGCAGTATGTTAAATACATGAGGTGGGTACATTGGACTGGCTTCATAATGTCGAGGCCAGATCCAAACTGGTTGCTTGCAGGTCTGAACTGGATTAGAAACTCTTGCAGAAAATCTAGCTTATCGGGAAGAGAGTAGTAAATAACTACACACTGATGTAGCTCCAGGGACTGCCAATTGCTTACTCATATCCCAGAGATAGCTGTAACCGTAAGTGGCTTTCAAGTTTCAACAGCCTTAAAATGGATCCTTCTTGGGTCAAAGCTAGCTTAAGTGAGGTTTTATCTATATTTTTTGGTATTTGTTAGTGACGGACCTCATATTGTGTTGGGCAAACTCAAAAAAAAAAAAACAATTATTACAAGTGTGCCATTAGTCTTAAAAAGTAAAAAAAAAAACAATTATTACAAGTATGTCATTGGTCTCAAAAAGTTGATGTGTTGGGCACCTCCCAATCCAACATGACTTTTCCCTTTTCAGCCATTCTCTTTTATATTCTTCTTTTCTTCTTCCACCATACTAAATCTTAAACCATGAAAACTATATCATAACACTAACATTAAATACTAGGGATGAATATGCACGTGACTAGGACTGAATATGCATGTGTACAGTGGTTGAATGAGAAAATTCGAAAACCCCAAGCTTAAATGACCCGGCTAGGTCGTTTGTATTACACACCAAATGGTCTGGTCACACCGTCTGGACTGAGTCCAAAATGATGTGGCCATGTCGTTTGGCATATAGACTAAAAAAAACTTGCCGGTGTGGTCACACCGTTTGAACTTTGTCCCAAACGATATGGCCACACCGTTTGGGACTAGGTCATAAACGACATGGCCTCCTAAACGACATGGCCATGTCGTTTGGGATTTGAACTTGGATAAAATGACTTGTCTGTTTTTTGGCCTCTGGAACAGTGTGTCCACACCGTCTGGACTAAGTCCAGAACGACATGGCCACACCGTTTGGGACCTAGTCCAAACGGTGTAGCCATATCGTTTGGGATTTGAACTTGGATAAAAATGACTTGTCTGTTTTTTGGCCTCTTGAACGGTGTGTCCACACAGTTTGGACTTAGTCCCAAACGACATGGCCACACCGTTTGGACTAGGTCTCAAATGGTGTGACCATGTCGTTTTAGACTTAGTCTAGACGGTGTGACCAGACCGTTTGGTTTGCACAACGAACGACCTAGCCGGGTCGTTTAAGCTTGGGGTTTTCAAATTCAACTTTTACGGACAACCAATGGCACACTTGTAATAATTATTTTGTTTAGACTTTTTGAGACCAATGACACACTTATAATAATTGTTTTTTTTGGGTCTGTCCAACAGAATATGGGGTCCGTCAATAATAGGACTCTATTTTTTTAACTCACAAGTCATAACTAATAAACATCAAGGCATTGTCTGTTAGTAGGAATGCATAATACATAATGTTTGTCATTTTTTTAGGGTTTTTTTTTAACTTAATCCCCTACGGATGTACCTCCCTTTTGAGATAACCCCCCATTTTGAAAATCATTACGGATTGCCCCCCATTACAGAGTTAATTTTTCATATAGACAATTTTGCCCTTATGTCAAATTTGTAAAAACTTCCCATTTTTAACATATGTCTTTGAAAAATTTGAAAATTCAAAAAAAAAAAAAAAAAAAAAAAAAAACAAATTAAAAAAATATGGTTTCATTTGAAAGAGCATTACAAATGGGATGGTGGTTCTTCGAACGAATCGTCAACCCGCAAGATCAGAGCCGAAGTGAATTGCTCTCGCTGTTCTAAACAAATGGATCTTCTTTTCTCCAATCGGGGAGACAGAGACAAGGGCTGCTACCAGGCTATTAATCTCTGCCCCACTTGCAAAACTGCCTACTACTTCCGTCCTCATAAGCTTCTTCCTTTGCAAGGCACTTTCGCCGAGATTGGCCGCATCAAGCCCCCCCAAGGATAATATTAATAATAATAATCCTCCTCCTACTCATTCTGATAAGAATAATCCAGTCAGCAACAACACCGAAGATGATTTCTCAAACCGCCTGAGGGTATCCTTTTGGGAGACTTTGAGGTCCTATGGTGGCGACCCTCCTCCTCCAGGACAACTATCTAGAAATGGCTTGGCAGTTCATACTCCACCCGATCCCCCTTTCCCCCCTAGTCTCAATGTCGTTCGGGCGGCAGGCCTTGCCAATGCTGAAAAGAATGGATGGGGCGGTTCCAATTTAGAAAAGGATTTACCTACACCCAAACAGATTTGTAAGGGTCTTGATAAATTTGTTGTTGGTCAACAAATAGCCAAAAAGGTTATTTTTTTAATTTGTTTTCAAGTTGTTATTTTTTTTCTTTTTTTCTTTTCAATTTTCCAAATTTTTTAAGTTTTCAGATTTTTATTTTTTTTTTTTTTTTGAATTTTTGAATTTTTCAAAGACGTATTAAAAATGGGGGGGTTTTACAAATTTGACATAAGGGCAAAATTGTCAATATAAAAAATTAACTCTGAAATAGGGGGCAATCCGTAACTCTTTGATGTTGGCGGAGTTCGAACTTCATATCTCTGGTATCATCATCCAAAAGTTTTACCGATTTTGCTAGTCGGCACCTGTCATTTCCTTTAACTTTCCTTTGCATTTGCTATCTTCTAATTCTAGATAGAACTAAAAGTACTCACAATTACAAAAAGATCTCGAACTTCATATCTCTGGTATCATCATCCAAAAGTTTTACCGATTTTGCTAGTCGGCACCTGTCATTTCCTTTAATTTTCCTTTGCATTTGCTATCTTCTAACTCTAGATAGAACTAAAAGTACTCACAATTACAAAAAGATCCTAGCATGAGCATGTTGCCATGGTGCATTTAGAACAATAAAAATATGTTAGGTTCTCTCTAACTACTAAAGGTCAATTTGAGTTGAACGTGTGTTTTTTTGTGTGTATTTGGGAAAAGACTCTAATTTCCCATCTAGAAGGAGGAGATACTAATTGGCTCCTCTAGTGGGGTAATAATAGTTAATATGTTTTGATATTCCTTCTTATTCAGCTGTATATGCATGTCCTCTCACCAACAGGGGAAAACAAAAAAAAGGGCATCTAGCTAGATAAATTCAAAGTCGTTTCTCTTCTGTAGGCCAAACAAAAAATGAGAGTGTCGCCGTGATTTTTGCTCACCGCCTCACCCTAGTAAACAAACAAAAGATGTGATAGGTCCTTGCGAGACGAGACTCTATCTCGATGGTATGGCCGGCTCAACTATATAGCGAAATAAACAGCAGTTTAAGGCCCTGCAGCCAAAAGGCCTCCCAATATAATTGGATCTGTCCTCTATTAAATATTAATTCAACCCACTATGAATTCAGCCCGTTATTTCCTTTCTGTTTTTTTAACAGTTAGATATGATTTTAATATAGTGGAAAGTGGAAACTATAGAAATAGTAAGAGACCATTCGTTTTCGGTTGCCTTCTAGAAGGCTTCTCTCGCTTTCACTAATATAAAAGTTCTTCACTCAATCACCTCTTAACAAATATAAAACTTATAGTACAATCAATCTTAGTATTTTACCTCTATCATTGTTCTATTTGCCTTCTCTATAATCTTTTATTTTTTTCTGCATTATTTTAGTATAAAATTTGTTTTATTCTCTCTTTACAATTCTATTTTAAATAAATTTATTGAAATTTGTTAGTTTGATAATACTATGCAAGAAAGAAAAATGAAACTTAAAAATTTTGGGATTATTTTTTATTGTTTGCATTTATATGAATGAAGTTGGAAGACTCTTTATTCGAACTTTGCTTAGGTCCCCAATCATCTTGAGGGGGGCGCCCCTGCTCGAGAGTATGAGTTTACACCACAAAATTTTTAAGTGCAAATTTTTTAAGTGCAACTGATAGCTTGAAGATAAGATTGTTGTTCAGTACACAACAAAAGAGACGGGCTACACGCTTGGCATTGAGTCCGGTTCCTCTATAACCGGGTACAGACACACACATCTCGTATCTCGACGCACCCACACACATCTCGAAGTACACACACAGGTATCGAGGCACACACACACATTTCGGATTCGGATCAACGGCGAGATAACACGGTTACAGAGATGATCTCTGTACCCGGTTGTAGAGATCTCGAGTCCTTTATCATGATGCACAGAGAGGATTATACCTAATACCTACGAGGTACAACCTACAAAATGGCGTGTATGCCTTAACACGAATTGGATCCAACAATGCTGATGGTAGATTTGGTCGCATGGAATGCGGCCCGCTCTACATCCTGTTGGCTTGTTGGGCCAAAATGGCTCACAACCTCACATGATTCACATCTATACAACAAGATGGTCATTAAAACATTAGTAATTTAGTGAAATAGAATAGTGGTAAATGATCCCTTTCTAGGTGGTGAATAAAATAGGTTTCAGTCATTTTGAACTAAAACCTGTAGATATGGGAAACAAGGCAATTCTAACTTCAGGATATATCCTTCTTTTATTTGACTGACTAGCAAACATAGGAAAAACATGTCTACATCTATACCAGATGCTCATTACTTTATTAGTACATTAATGAAATACAATAGTGGTAAATGACCTTTATAGGTGATGATTAAAACAGTATACAGGTTGATCAGTCATTTTGAACCTGTAGATATGGGGAAGAAAGGATCTCCAATCTTCAGAATGTATCCTTCTTTCAGTTGACAGACTAGCAAACTTGGCAAAAACAATGACTATGTGTCTACATTAGCCTTTCCTCATGCAGCTGATGTACAACATAAGAAATCCACATAAACGAGGAGCTTAACCCTCAATTCATGACTTCAGCTAACATGAAATTTACAGCAGTCTTGTACACAAGTTAATATTCAAAATTCAAATTTTACATAGTTTAAAGGAGTACAAGCTCCAGTGACACTCATAATTGTCAGATAACAGTCTGTTTCACTACTTCCACATTTCAAGTCATCTGCAATTTCTACTTAACTGACCACCAGCACGCTATTGCTCTAATCACCTGTCCTATATGAAGCAACTGTGTGGTTAATGGTTTCGGATTGTCCCCCTATTGTTTAAACGTTTAGGATGAAGTCTACATAACTTTGGAACTGAATAGCCTAATCCTTGCGGAGATCGAAACAAACAGGTCAGAACTCAGAAAGCTACTTGTTTAAACCCATTCTAGTTGCCCGTATATCTCAGATATCCATGCAGGGAAGAGTGCAAATACTCCAGAATACATATGCAGGTAGAATAAAGTCCTGAAAACATAAAGCATAACTTTCGTGGTAGTCTTTCTAGCATATTTTTTAGCATAGCTGGAAACCTCGTGGAGCTAAAGTACTGGTGGATGGGAAAAGAGTAAATGCATAGGAACTCAGGGTTGTGCCACATTTTCATCCTGCAGGGCAGGCACTTGCTGATCTCAAACACCTTGCTTTCTAACCATAACTTTGTAGGACACCAACGATTCCATTCACAAGGTTTCTTAACCAAAATACTAAGTTCTTCCCAGATAGTAAACTACTCTCATCTTGAAAAAAATTCGAAGTCCTGACAAGCAAAAAATTGCAAAACCTGGGGACTACTACCACAACCTGTCAATAAATGTTTAAACAGAATCACAACTTTGTTACAACCCTCGTTTCACCTCCGTAAGCATATAATTAAAAAATCGAAAAAAACTAGGAATAAGTCTTCCCACAACCTGTTAAAGTCACCCCAAAGCATAAGATATTTTCTTCAGTCCTTTTTAACGAAGCCAACCGCTCCTTGGACTAACAAGAGTTACTATTAACAACCAATTCTCCTGAATCTTCAAATCATAAACCTGCTTCCGCAGATCATTATGTTTGACCTTACTTTGGGAGTGGATAGTTTCGAAGCTTACAATGAAAATTTGCTGTACTTCCTCTTTTCGTGTGTGCTTGTGTATTAGGGGGGTGAGCGATAAGCTGAAGGGAACGTACTGTAGATTGGAAAAAGAGAAGTTGTATCAAGTCTAGCAGATAGGCCAGAATGGTGTCCTTACAAGAGCTATCCCGCACTATTCCAACATATACTTAATTTGTGAGAAGCAAATAATGTCTTCAGAATTTCACATGAAACAAGTTTATATAAAAACGAAACTCCACTTCTTTCTAAAATTATCTAAAGTCGATATTTTTCCCAATCGATACATGGCATAATCTGATATTCCTAACAAATACACCTCCGAAGGGATTTTATAGCGTTGACCCAGATCCTCCAAAGAAAATACCTCTTCTAAAAAAGAAAGACACCTAGGATTAGACTAAGTCATCAAATAAATGAGCAGCGAATGTTCCTATAGAACACACATCCCGTTCAGGAGAATACAATTTGCTGTTCAGAAAGTACTAGTTGTGCAATTTGTAGCGTGCATGTCCTCTACTGCCTATTATGAAGATAGAATCATGCCTAAACCTAGCACTAAACTTTTTTTTTACCCTTCTAGGTCAGTAGTGTAGGATCAATTATTGAGATCCCACACTTTGCAGCTAGCCCTTCAAGAGTCTCATAATCCATAAAGAAGCCAAGGAGAATGTCATATGGGCAGCATCCTTGAGCAACAACTTAAAATTCCTCAGTACAACAAGTGTCATGACTCATGATCAACAATATATTCGAGTGAAATGGACGATTGGTGCCCCTGGCATGCCTCGTGAAAGAAGGTGTTCATTTGTGATTAAATCTCAAATCTGGCTAGCAGAATTATTAACAGCAACAATCTTGCTTCCACATATTCTCCTAGTGTTACGCATCAAGCTACTGAAACAAGAGACTTACACAACTAAGCACCTACATTTGTATAAAACAATAAACAAAGTTTTTTTTTTTTATGATGGTAATGCTATTTCCTTGATGACATCCCTCTTTCTAGATCATCCGAAAATTTTCCGTATTACTTATTACCAAATAGGCATCAAATATACACCACGATGTAATTAGATAGCAATACTTATCTACAAAATCAAAGAGCACGGGAAATTCATAACACAAATTCTAGATAACACAATTAGCCATTTATCATATTCTTACAAAAAAATTACACTGTATTTGCCTCTATTCATTCAATATATAACAAGAGAAAGGAGCATACCACTTACAATGACTCCAATCTCTTACCAACAGAATGCAATCTCATCTCAACCAACCGCGACTCAAATTCACCATCACTAACCTTCAACATCTCCGACAACGGAAGCACAAACCCTCGTTCCACCAAAAGTCTATGTCTCGGCTTTATCTTGCCCTCCAAACTAAACGAAAAATACTGCGGAAACTTCTTCAACTCCACTAAATCCCCTTTCATCTCATTCAAAAAATAGTCCACCTTAGGCCTAAAATTCCTTTCAATACTAAATGTCAACAAACCCGGCGACCTCAGTACCATGGTAACCGCCTCTCTATAAGACAACCCCAAACTTTGAAGATAATGTATCTTGGGCATCAATGTACCTTGCACATTTGATACCAAAAGCACAGTAGTTTGACTACTAATCGCATTGGCACCCGTGAAACCCAAACTGGTCAAGAATCTCAAAGTCGGCTTTAACTGACACTCCACACTACAAACTAACAATCTAGGACACCTATTAACCGTCTTACGAAGATCCCCAAACGGAATTCTAACATCGTTTAATAAAAACTCAAAAACCGGATACAAATCTTTGTTTACGTCGCAAGTTAATAGTATCGGATGCATGTCGAGAATACGACCAATATCGAAATGTTCGAAACCGAAAGAATATAAACATTTTTCGATATTTTTGATTGAGTCAAGTGAGGATGAACGGATGTCTGGGTTTACGGAAAGGACTTTTGTTGAATTAATGTTTAAGCTTTCGAGGTAGAGTAGTTTTTGGCGGAAGAGTAGACCGGTGTCTGAACCGGGGTTGGTTATATGGGATGGTGTTGTGGGTGAGAGGGTTTTTAGGGGAGTGAAACCTTTTAGATTGTTGTTGGTTTCGGTTTTTGGGTTCGGGTTTAAGTTGGGCTTTGAGGATGGCGGGTGGAGAGATGATGATGAGGAAGAGGAGGGAGTTTGAGGTGGGATTTGCAGAGAGAGACGAATTATCATGTTTGAGAAGAGAGAGAAAGTGTGTGTGTGTGTGTGGGGATAGAGTTTTAGAATTTAGAGTGGAGCATTTTTTATTTCCCTCCAAATATCCGTTTTCGCACTGTTGGTCTGCTCTCAAGTTGGGCTCACATAGTTACTCATTGCGGCATTCACATAATAAATTTTTACTTGTTTCTTAATGTGAGAGATTCAGGATTATTGAGAACATACAAAAACTGGAAAAAGTATCTAAGAAAACAATATGACAAGTTTCTTTAGGCCTAGGAGTGTCCATCTGCTATGTGTTAGATGAACGTGGTACTTATAGATGACAAAATATTGGTTTGCAACTATGCCAAATTCACTAAAAACAATTTATTTTATGAACTGTAAAGGTGTGATATGATAATCCCTTACAAACAGTCTCTGGGGGACTGATATGGATGGATGGGTGAGACCGAGTTCGGCTTTTGGAGCTTAGCGCCTCACATTATCTTACTCGAAGTTTTGGGGTCAAGAATAGAATCAGTCCGGGCGTAGTTCATAGGAGTGGTATTTATAGAGATTCGAGTATATCCTCACCCTCCACGTGTAGAGGATATCACCAACGTGGGGTGTGGATCATGGGAGCATGTGAGAAATATCTACATAGGTCTGCTGTGATGATGAGGAGTGACAGTCTGAGCAAGTAGCTTGCGGCCGTGTCGATGATCGGCGGTCGGGGATTAGTGCAAGTACTCCGTCAGTCATGATTGCTTATGGATAGGGAGTATGTGTCCTTTGCGATGTAGTTCGGCGTGATGTTGCGATCGTCTTGTGGTATTTGTATTGTTGGCTCGTGGATGCGACTGATATCGCAGTCGGTACCTTAGTTCCACTATGCTAAAGCGTCTTTGTATAGAGAATATCACTCCCTACACGGCCCCTCTTAGTAGGTTGTGAAAGCGACCTGAGAGAAACGATTGGCACGCGTACTATGTGATAGTTGGGGATCGCCACGATCGATTATAGAAACGACTAGTGCTAGCCGCGTGAGTTGGTTAGATGCGATCGTGTGACGCGTGTGCAAAGACGTGGCGAGGATCTGGCGATTCGCGACAAAGGGAGCGCGCCCGTTTTTTCGGGATGTGAAAAGACAAGGCAGTTACTTGGAAGTCGTGGGGGCTAGGGCTACGGTGTAATCATAATGCCTTGGAAATTGGAGGGGCGGTTGTTCAAAAATCTTACTTGCTTGGTCGAGGCTTCATTTGGCTACGCCGTTTGGTAGAGAGAACTTCATTAAGTAGCGTCAACCCTCGGGTTAGTTTTACGCCATTTTGAACCCGTTTCCCTTGTTTAGTGTTAAGCTACGTGCTAGAGTTGTTAGGGTGCTCTGTTAGATACCGGTAGCTAGGTTTGTTAAGTTTAGAGGAGAAGAATGTCGGATTCGATGACACTTTCGTTCGACGAAGTCGCGTGAAGTTTCCCTTGGTTGGGAAGAGGAGGAGGAGGCGGATGAATCGGTTGGTAAGGTTTGGGTGAGGAGGATAGGGATGAGGAAAGTGAGTGAAGAAGGCGATGCTCGACCGCTTACGTAGTTCTTGGCGTTGGCACCGGACGCGGTGAGAGGTGAAACCCGGCGAAGTACCGCCTAGGGCTGTGGATAAAACGCCTTGAGGGCGTTTCCATATCGAGGAAAAGATATGGTATAACCGTAGAAGGTCCGGAGATCCCACGAGCGACCGAAGCGTCTGGTCTTTAGCGATAGGTCCGTCCACCGCACCGGGGGTGATCGTCTGTGAGGGGCGGTGAGGGCACATGGCGATACCGCACCGAAGTTGGTTTGTCATTTTTGAACCATTTGTGGCAAAGCGCTGTCGCGGTTCGTGGGTAACACGGCGGTTGTTAAAGGTGTTCGACTGTTGAACGCCGGTGGTGAATACCGGTCGAAGTCGGCGATATTATTGAGCACTTCACTTTGAAGCGATCTAGGGCATACAATTTTAGCTTGCAAACCCGAGCTACTCATGCGCCCGTTCGGATGGAGTGAAGTAACGAGTCTTGGGATAAAAGACCGTTCTGCTAGTCGGTAACCACTTGTCGCGGCGGGTTCGGTGTGGACGAGGGAAAAGCGTGTGATTTCAGCTGGTGGGTACCCGAGACGCTTTCTTAGGTTTTTATTTGATATCGATTGATTTTATCTTGTCGAACATTTGTTGTTTTGTCGTTTGTACAGGATACCCTTGCATGAATGACCGAAAGCGATGTCGAGAGAGGTTTCTCGGTGACTCGGGGACGAAAATCGCCAAGTTGCGAGGTCGCCCGAGTTCTTTAAGGGCGTGGAGGACTGTCGTTCCGGGAAGAAGCTCGAGAAAAGTAGGGCTCGTGGTAAGGGGCGTCAAAATCGTGTTATGGAAGCGTGGAAGTGATTTGGTGACCGGGGAGGATAGAAACCGGGGGCGTCTTGGGGTGGCGACGACCCCTCGAAGTCTTTGGGGCCTCCGGTGCAGGTCGGGCATGGGTCGGGAGGATGCTCCGCCGGCGTTGAGGGCGTTCCTTCCGATGTTCGATTACCGACCGCTAAAAGCTGCGAGGGTGGCCCGGATCGCCGCGGGGTGGTGAGGTGAGGCGAATGGGTGGGAGGGCGGCTCGCAACGAGGTCGAGGCCGATGCGACTTCAGCGTTCTAGGCGGGACGCCTCGGAGGTTGCCCCTGAAGGTCATTCGACCCGGGTGGTTGGAGATGCCTCGGGCAAGATGAAGGGAAGGTTGGCTCGAGAGGGCGGTAAGGAGCCGTCCGGTCTCGCAAGCAAGGACGAATTTGGGCGCAACTGATGTATGTTGATGAAATGGCGGGAAGAAGCGCTCTGTGAAGAGGTCGGACTGCAGCTACAAGTCCGCACCCATAGCCGCTTGCTTGCTAGAAGGGATGACACTTGATGGTGACGGGGAAAGACCTTGACTCAAGGAACTAGAGTCGAATGTGAGAGCGGTGGATAAGGCGATTTGCACGGTAAGTGGAAGTGTTATTACCGATTGTGTTATCCCTTATTGTACCTGCTTGTTGCTTATCGTTTGTTTTGCGGCAATATGTGTAATAGCTGCTGCTGCCGCAGATGGTTTGCCGGAATTATCGGCCCGAAGACAAGCGCCTTGTTTCTTTGAGATGGAGAAGTCGGAGGTTGAGGCCTTGAGGCTTGAGGTCTCCGATCTCCGGCGATATCTCAATCGGAGAAGATGGAGCTGGAAGCTTGGCGCAATTAGTTACAATTTGTCTCGGAGGGCGTCGGCTGTGAAGCGAAGGCGGCCGGGCGAAATTTGAGGCATGAGGTCGATGATCCGAAGAAGAAGGCCATTCTTCGCTATCGCTTCGGCCATTTGCCGTTGTAAAGCTACCGCAATGGAATGGAAGGCGGCCTATCTTGCCATCCGTCTTTGAAATAGAGGAACTGGAGGCGAGGTATGGCGACTGCCGAGGAACCCATTTCGAGGACGCAATAGATCGGACAGTCGACTTCGCTCGAGGTCGGTCGTCTTTGGTTCTCTTGCGGTCGTTCTTGCTCCTGGCTGGTGAAGTGGTTCGCGGATCAACCTCCGTCGTTGGCGATGCGGGTGGGGCGCTAAGCGAAGCGATATTGGCGTCTCTGGTGATCGAATTTGTTCCCAGTCTTTGGGCGTCCCTACGGTTGAAGGCTTTGAAGATGTTGTTTGAAAGTTGAAGGTCGGTTTTGCGTTTGTAAAGCGGCCTCGGCCTAAAACAATAAATTGTTTTCCGGGGTTACAGGCGGTTCATCTTTTCTTTATGCGTGCTTATGATCTTGATGTTTTATTTGGGCTGGATTTTTACGGGTAGACCAAGACTTCGGCTTATCTGGCGACTGTGGTCGATTTGTGGTCTTCGGTTTGCTAATTATTTTATATTAATGCCATGTTGTTATCCGTTGTTTTTCTTCCTTGCATATTGTATGTGTGTGTTTGATTTGTATGCCCGCAGGTTGGTCGACTTGTGTCGATCTTGAACGGTTTTGCGTGAGGGCGGTGTTAAGCGTCCTCTAGTTACTTCGATATTGAAATACGGAGGTGTCACATGAGCAATGGTCACTTCCATTCTGATCGTGCTTAGCGCGTGTCGCGGATATGGCGGTTCGCGAGATATGAAATGATGGTTGCCGGTTGGATTGGCGTTTGGCGTCTCGATGCCTTAATTAATTTGCCTCGGGAAGAGACGTTTCTTTTGCATAAATAGAACTGTTCGGGAGGCGATGGCATTTGGACTTCCTTTTTTCTTTGCTATCTTCCTCCATTTGAACGAGCGTGTTTGCTTTTGTTGGTCATCTCCACCGGGGTATGGTGTTCTTTTCGTTCTTTTGATCATGCTTGAAAAGATGCTATCTCTTCCTCATTGCCTCTTTTTTGTTCTTTTTGCTTTAGCTTTCCTCATGGCTCGTTATTCGCTTTTTTGGTGTGGGTGAGGCGTCTGGCGTGAGAGCTCTCCTCTACTGATGGAGGAGATGGAGTTCCATCCGCATGTGCTCGGTGACCGTGGCAAGAGGAAGGTGGTGGCATCGGGGTCAAAAAAGGCTAAACGGCCCCGGAGGTCGTGGCGCCCCACTGGAGGTGTGGTGATCAGGTCGCCCCATCGGGAGGACGGTGTTCCTCGGGCCGCCGAACGGATGGACGACCTGGACCAGGGGGGCGACGTCGCTGGTGGGAGTTCGCGCCCTCGCGTTGGGGACGTGGGGAGCGAGTTCTTCTACGTCGGTAGGTCGGGGAAGAAGCGTGCTGTGAAGCGTTCTGACTGCAGCTTCCACTCTGCGCCTATAGCGACCAGTCTTCTGAGGGGTATCGTGCTGGATGGGGACAAGGCTGAGGTTGAGGACGAAGATATGGATACGCTCCTGGGGACCATGGACATGGCGAGCTGTTTGGTGAGTATGCTGTTTGTTAAATTCTCAGTCGTTCTCTCTGATTGATTTTCGTTGTGCTTTTGTGCTTGCAGTTTCTTGCTGGTTATGATAAGTTGAAGAGCGTTGGTGCAACGATCTACGCTCTCGATGTTGATGCCGAGTCGGTTTGGGATGTCTGCGAAACGCTTTCGGGTAGCCGACAAGAGAAGGTTGGAAGCTATGTCGGCTAAATGTCGTCTTTATTCGCGATGAAAATGAGAAACTTCTTGCGTCTGTTGTTGATTTGCAAATGGAGATCCGCGGAGGTGACCGAGTACGCTGTGTAAGCAATGCGGAGGGTTGCTTTCGTAAGGCTCGAACAGCGTATACCGCGCTGTGTAGTGAGATGCACAAAATTTGGACGAAAATTATTGTCGGTGAAGAAGCGGATGGTGCTCAAGAGGCGGTATCGTGTTGTTCTCGCTGAGCTTACCCGGATATGTTCCCTCAACCGGTATTTGTTCGAGGATAAACATGTGGTCGCTCCGTGATGCTGATTTTGTTTATTGGTGAGGATACGTTTTTTGATTTGTCTGTTTTGATCGTGTGTTTTCTGTGCCCCTATGAGGGTTAAACATTAGAGCTGCATTTTCGGCTTGCCCGGCGATTCGCTTCTTTTGATTTTTGGGCTGGTTTCCACTAAAGTGGCGGTTAAGCTCCCTTTGGTATTTCGCGATTTGGTAGCCGACACTGGATTTTACGGGTAGACCGGCCAGGTCGGTGTTCTGGATCGGATTAATCTTGTATATGTTTTGGTTTGATTTGTTCCGGCTTTGATTCTGCGTCGTATTTTGGTTACGAAATGTATTCTTGCTACATGTTGTCTTTGCTATGATAATGTATGGGAATCGCTATGTGGCGTTTGATCTTTTAGGGCCGAAAGGGGGGGCTTTGCCTGTAAGTTCGTGGGCTATGGTGCTCACCGGGGGGCGTTCTTCGTTGATTAATCCTAAAGTGCGGTCCCCGTCTAGTAAGAATGAAAGAGGTTATGAGCCCATAAGCTCCTAGAGCGTCATGCTTTCGTATGGCGTTTTTGTTTAGTCCCGAGGCGTTACGTTTTACGAGGCGTTTCGCTTAGTTGATTCGAAAAGTATATGCCCCAACTTAGCGAGATTCGGAGAGGCGATGAGCTGTAAGCTCTGAGGCGTCTAGCGGCGTATATGGCGTGTTTAGCCCCCGAGGCGTTACGCTCTGAAGCGTTTCGCTTAGTTGGTTCGAAAAGTATATGCCCCCAACTTAGCGAGATCGGAGAGGCGATAGGCTGTAAGCTCCACGAGGCGTCCTGGCTAGCGTATGGCGTGTTTAATACGAGTTACGCTCTGAGGCGTTCTCGCTTAGTTGATTCGAAAAGTATATGCCCCCAACTTAGCGAGATTCGAGAGGCGATGAGCCTGTAAGCTCTGAGGCGTCTGGCGGCGTATGGCGTGTTTTAGGGCGTTACGCTCGAGGCGTTCACCGCTTAGTTGATTGAAAAGTATATGCCCCCAACTTAGCGAGATTCGGAGAGGCGATGAGCACTGTAAGCTCTGAGGCGTCGTCCCGGCGTATGGCGTGTTTATACGAGGGCGTTACGCTCTCTGAGGCGTTCGCTTAGTTGATTCGAAAAGTATATGCCCCCAACTTAGCGAGATTCGGGAAGCGATGAGCTGTAAGCTCGAGGCGTCTGGCGCGTATGGCGTGTTTAGCCCCCGAGGGCGTTACGCTCTGAGGCGTTTCGCTTAGTTGATCCTAGAAAAGTATAGGTCCTCAACTTAGCGAGACTTCGAGAGGCGATGAGCCCTGTAAGCTCGAGGCGTCCTGGCGGCGTATGGCGTGTTTAGCCCCCGAGGCGTTACGCTCTCTGAGCGTTCACGCTTAGTTGATCCTAGAAGTATAGGTCCTCAACTTAGCGAGACTTCGGAGGCGATGAGCTGTAAGCTCACGAGGCGTCTGGCGTATGGGCGTGTTTAGCCGAGGCGTTACGCTCTGGCGTTCACCAAACCGCTTAGTTGATCCTAGAAGTATAGGTCCTCAACTTAGCGAGACTTCGGAGAGAGCGATGAGCACATGTAAGCTCTCGAGAAGGCGTCTGGCGTATGGCGTGTTTAGCCCCCCCGAGGCGTTACGCTCTGGCGTTCACCAAGCTTAGTTGATCCTAGAAGTATAGGTCCTCAACTTAGCGAGACTTCGGAAGGCGATGAGCTGTAAGCTCTCGAGGCGTCTGGCAGCGTATATGGCGTGTTTAGCCCCGAAGCTTGCTCTGTGGGAGGTGTGGTTTGGAGATGTGAGTAGGTCCGCCATTTATGATACCTTCTTGATTTTCTTTTTATTTGAACTTTGTTGTGCACGGGAGCGGGAATTACAATCGTAATACAACTATTGGAAAAATTGCTTTAACAAGTATGTGTTCCAAGGATTAGGCAAAGACATCTTTCCTTCTTGGGTTTTAATCAATCTGGCGCCATTATAGCGACCGTTCCGCGATGTAAGGGCCTTCCCATGTTGGTGCTAGCTTAAGCGTCGTCTTGAGTTTTCTTCAACACGAGATCCCGGTTGAAAAGATCGTGGATGTACTCGTTTGTTGTAAGATCTCTTGAGGACTGTTGGTAGAACGCCACTTTCGGACGGTTGCTAGGTCGCGCCGTTCCTCGAGAAGGTCGATCTCGAGCTAGAAGCGAGTCATTAAGGCCTGTTTTCGACAAGTTCAGATCGGGTTGTCGTGATTGTCATTTCGGTGGGTATGGCGGCTACGTGCCATAGCATAGGGAGAATGGGGACTTCGCCCGGTGCTTGAAGCGGTTGTAGTCGCGATGAGCCCAGTATGTTCTCGGTGATTGGGCGGCGGCTTTTGTTCTTTTCAATTTTCTTTTCAAATTCTCGAATGGCTTTATTGCTGGCCTCTGCTTGTCCATTGCTTTGAGCGTACTGTGGTGTGGAGAATGCATGAACGATCTTCCATTTGGCCAGAAACTCTTTGACTGTTTTCCCTTTGAACTGGGATCCATTGTCCATCACCAGTGTATGTGGTAAGCCGAACCGGGTGATGATATGGGTCCAAATGAAATTTTTGACGTTTGATTCTTTGACGTGTGCTAATGGAATTGCTTCAACCC
The DNA here is from genome assembly GCF_015680905.1 of Coptis chinensis. Taxonomy (NCBI): domain Eukaryota; kingdom Viridiplantae; phylum Streptophyta; class Magnoliopsida; order Ranunculales; family Ranunculaceae; genus Coptis; species Coptis chinensis. The sequence continues at coordinate 15,571,505 of NC_141456.1, read as the reverse complement.
ACTTGGTGAAGTAGTCTGTGGCGGCAAGGACGAAACGAAAGCCGGTGCTCTTCTGAGGGATGAACGGTCCCATAATGTCCATGCCCCACATGTGGAACGGCCAAGGACTCGCGATGTTAATCAGTTCGCGGTGTATGTATGATGTTGCCCAAATGTTTGGCATTTGACACATTTGAGGGACATACGCTTTAAGCGTCAATCTGCATCTGAGGCGAGTAGCCTTGGGAGATCGCCTTGTGTGGGCAAGTGGCGACCTCGGCATGGTTGCGCATTCTCCTTCATGAATTTCAGCAAAAATTAGCTGGCCTTGTTACGGCGATACATCTCGGTGAGGTCCCCCGCGGTTCGCGGAATAATCATGTCGTTCACCAAACAATAGGCTGCGTGCTTGATGTGGAACCTTCTTAGCTTTAGTGCGCTCCTGGGGAGTGTGCCGTCTTGGATATCTTGTATAATAGGCTGCATCGGGATTGACTCGTCGATCTTGGATAGTGGGAGCAATTCGCTAATTGTGCGGGCGTGGTCGCTTGGTAAGGCTGGTCGATCGACCCAGCCGATAAGTAATTGTCGAGGGACCACGATTCGGTTAATGCGAGTGGCTAAATCACGCCAAGCTATCTGCGTGGCGGTTTCGTCCGCAAAAAATGGTAATATCGTCGCTCGCTAAATGATGGAAGTAAATTGTTAACAACTTGAAGGTATTTGGAGAGGTTACCTTCAGCGGTAGTGTACTCTTTTGCAACTGGCGAGCGACCGATTCGCGAGTCACTAAAGATTTGGATCTCTTTTACTCGAAATTTGGATCGCGTAGCATTCCCATTATTAGTGCCGTACTCTCGCCGTTGTTGGGCGTTGCTAAGTCTATCTGAACTGCCTTTTCTACCATAGCTCCCTCGGGGAGACTAAGGCGATTCCATACCCACGCCTCGGGGTTCTTTGGAACCATCGGCGATAGAGACGGTGTGTGCATGCTTTCGCTTTCTTGGGTCGCGACCTCTGTTTTGACCTCCCAATTAGGGTCGTCGGTGGGAAATCGGCGAGGAAATCTGCCCGCGACTGGCCCTACGTGATATCGCGGCGGGGACGAAGTCGATGTGGTGTTAAGCCCGACTCTTGACCCATAATGCCATCCTTGTAGTCTTGTTTTCTTTGTGAAGAATCCTCTTTAAAGGAAGATCGCTAAGCACCTTGATTGGATGAGCCTGGAAATATGGTCTAAATTTTCGTGCCGAGTACAACAAAGCCAGGACGGCTCTCTCTATGTAGGAGTAGTTCTTCTCGGCTGGGGTAAGTGTCTTGCTTGTGAAGTAGATCGGCTTTTCTGAATTGTGTTCGTCCTTGAATAGGACTGAACTAATGGCGAAATCGGATACCGCCAGGTAGAGCCCCAGAGTTTCGCCGTCTGTTGGTTTGGCGAGGACGGGAGGTGTTGTGAGGTACTCCTTGAGGGTAGCGAATGCTTGGTGGCATTGATCGTTCCATGAGAATTGCTCGCCTTTCTTTAGTATTATGTAAGAAGCGGTCGGCATTTGTCGATGCTCGGATATGAATCGGTTGAGTGCGGTGACCATACGACAACTTTTGTATCTGTTTCTTTGTTTTGCGGAATTCGGGCATGTCGATGAGCGCCGAATTTGGTCTGGATTTGCCCGATGCCTCGTTGTGAGACGATATCGAAATTTTCGGAGGGCGCTCCAAAAGACACTTTTCGGATTGACTTCATTCGGTTCGTCTTAGTGCGGAGAACGCTTGCTTTCGAGGTGAGTGAGGTGATCGGTTGCTTTTGCTCTTGACCACCATGTCGTCTATGTAGACCTCCATGGTATCTCCTAACATGTCTGGAACATGTTAGTTACTAGCCGTTGATAGGTCGCTCCTGCGTTCTTTAGTCGACGGGAGAGCGTTGTAACAATAAATTCCTTGTTCGATGATGAGCGATGTCTTCTCGATCTTCTTGACTAGTGGTATCGATTGTACCCGCTATCTGGCGTCCATGAATGATAACGGCTCGTGCCCACAAGTCCGGGTCGACTAGTTGGTCGATTCTTGGTAGGGGAAAGTTTGTCTCTTCGGAGTTTCTTGATTGGCGTTGGTGAAGTCGGCGCACAATCGGACCGTGCCATTCTTTTTGGATTTGCCACTATGTTGGCGATCCACTCTGGGTAGTCGACCTTCCGGATGAAACCGACTTGTTTGAGCTTATCTACCTCGTCGTTGATTGCTTTTTGAAAGCGTAGTGACAATCGTCTAGGACGCTGTCGAACTGGTTTGGCACCAGGGTTGACATTTAACCGGTGGCATGCAACACTAGGGTCTATCCCAGGTACATCGATATACGACCAAGCGAACACGTCTTTATTCATAGACAGAAAGTTTACAAGTTGAGCCTTAAGTGTGGGGTCTAGGTTGGCTCCCACATAGACGAGTTTAGGGTCGTCTTCGGTTCGAGGTTCACTAACGCTTGTCTTGAGTCGTTAGCAGCTAAATGCGCTCGGCGCTTTACGGCGGGCTGTTAATGCGTGCGGGCTCTATGTTGGTCTTGTTGGCCGATGAGATGTCGAGCTGGGACGTCCTCTGTGGTTACGACAACGGGGTCAGAGATGACCGCTGTTGGCGTGACAACAAAAACTGGGGTAGTTCCCTGCCATTCTTCTGGTTGGAGGGGAGGTTGTGGTGGTATCACGAGACTCTGCTTGTTCGTGATGCTTTTCGATGGGGCGACCTCCATTATTTGAACTGTTGGTATGCCCGCTGCTTTGGTAGTGGCTGAGATCGGGGCTGGAGAGTGGAAACTCTTGCTGGAGCCCCAATCTTGTTTTGTTCGCTTAGCTCTCCCTCGACCACTAAATCCTTGGCCATTGTATAGTTGGTAGGTTAGTTCTTCGGAGGAGATGGGAGGTTCCTCGCTCTTGGTTGCGGCAATGATTTGGTTACAATGATGGGCCGGTGGTTTAGCCCGAAGTTCCATCATTCCCTGGGCGGGAAAGCGGATGACGATGCGGCGTGGATGAATGCGGCTGCATCGATGTATCAACGCGTCGTCCTAGAATGGCGTTGTAGGGCGACTTGGTATCTACGTTGGCTGGCGTGTTGAAGGCGACTTTGTCTTCGGGATCCCACCGAGGCTGGGAGGATGATGTCTCCTATTGGATCGACTCACGGAGCCGTTGAATCGAAGAGGGTGCAATGGGGTCTATGAAGACCGACTTTGGTAAGTTCATCTCTTGGATCGTGTGATAGAACAAAATATCGCGACGAGCTGCCGGGTCGATCAAAACTTAAGCTTGCCGGTCCGATCATCGATTTTGGCGTGGACCACGAGTGCATCGTTATCGCGGGGAGGCCGGACCTTGTTGAAGGTCGACCTCGGAGAAGGTGATATCTCCGTTCTTCTTTCCGAAGCTGCGCGGCATGGCTGCGGCTTGTGAAAGAAATTGTATACTTCATGGAGGGCCCTCTGGCGCCGCCGTTTTCCCGTGAGCTTGAGGCGGAATCATCTTGAAGAGTGATCATGTGGATGGTTACGTGCGTGCTCGCGACCTCTGGACGGTGACGGTGATCTTGATGGATCGTTCGGGGCGTCCCTCGATATGAGGCGACTTTGAGAAGCGATGTCGCTCCTTACGGGTGGGGACGCCCGATTCTGCGAGCCATGAGTTTGTGGAAGTAAGCCGTCGTCGGTATATTAGTATCTTGCTTGATGTGCCCCCGCCGATCAGTCTTGCAAGTAATGCTTAAGCCCCGCCAGAGGCCGTCGGTCACCGTGGCGGTTGGCGGTGAAAAGTAGCTTGATAGAGGGCTGAATGCAGGCGTCTGTTGGCTGCCTTATCTGCAGTCGGTAGAATGCGCCGCGCTTGATCTTTTCTAGTATGTAACTAGGAGATCTAGTGAGCTTCGCGAATTCCCGATCGTTTCTTAGTTTTAGTGCGGGCCGGTGCCGCTTGTTTGTCGGGTCGCTTCTAGAGGATGTTGCTGCTGCCGTAAACCTCTCCCTCTTGGCGGCTTCTTCTTCTTCGGCGTTTACGCTTTAGCAAAGCTTCTTGCAGTTTGATGTATTTATCCACTCGGCGCATTTCGATACGTTCGGGTTGGTCTTTCAAAAGCTTTGGTTAGGTCGGTCTTCTACGGGGCGACAGCGGTTAATGAAAGCCACTGCGGCAAATGATTCCTTGAGTCCGCTTTCCATGTCCAAGAGTTCGGTTTTGAACCGGCTTAAGAAGGATTTCATGGGTTTCCTCCCCGCCCGAGTGAGTTGGAAGAGTGAATTGAGGTCACCCCTCTTGCGTCATTTATTATGCGTCTTGGCTTGCGAGCAGTCGGTAAAATTTGTTGAAGCTTCTTATGGAGTCCGGTTCGAGGGAGAAAAACCAATCGAGTGGGCGTCCTTCAAGCTTCTTTGGAAAGAGCACGCATCGTAGATGGTCGAACTCGGTATTTGTATAGCGCAAGGCTTTGAGCATATCGTGCTATATGTTGGCTGGGCATGTGCGACCGTCATATAGTGGGAACCGTGGTTGGACAAAGTGCGGAGGGAGACCTTGTGAAGCACCCGGCGACAAATGGAGATCTTGGCGATAGGTTTTCAACATTTTACGCACTATCATGGTGGAATCCTTCTTGACCGCATTCTTGTCGAGCCTTTGGTTTAGCTTCGGTGATTTGTTGGTGGCGTTGATGGCGTCGTCATCTGCATGGTGCCGGCTAGTGGGGCTTTGTGTATCTACTTGTGCCGCGTAATGTGGCGTTTTCTTGCACGAGTTGGGCAATTTGTTGGTTCATTGTTCCTAGCTGGCGGCCAAAGTGTTGAATTGAGCCGAGGCTTACCATGCCGTGGGCTTGAGAATCTTTTGATTTGGTTTTATTCTTGATTAGTGTGAAAGTGGTTTGGTTTCTCAAGTGTCGAGACCCCCACGAACTGGCGCCAATGTAAAGGTGTGATATGATAATCCCTTACAAAGCGATCTACGGGGGGGTGATATGGATGGATGGGTGAGACCGAGTTCGGCTTTTGGAGCGAACTGCCTACGTATCTTACTCTGAGTTTTGGGGTCAGAATAGAATCAGGTCTGGCGTAGTTCATAGGAGTGGTATTTATAGAGATTCGGAGTATATCCTCACCCTCCACGTGTAGAGGATATCACCAACGTGGGGTGTGGATCATGGGAGCATGTGAGAAATATCTACATAGGTCTGCTGTGATGATGAGGAGTGGCGATCGAGAGCAAGTAGCTGCGGCCGTGTCGATGTTGGCCGGTCGGGGATTAGTGCAAGTACTCCGTCAGTCATGATTGCTTATGGATAGGGAGTATGTGTCACTTTGCCTGATGTAGTTCGCGTGATGTTGCGATCTGTCTTGTGGCGCGCTATTTGTTGGCTCGTGGATGCGACCTGATATCACAGGTCGGTACCTTAGTTCCACTATGCTAAGCGCGTGCTGTATAGAGAATATCACTCCCCTACATGAACCATTGTCAACCATTGGAGAAGAAACACCTGAGACTCAATAATAATAATAATTATTACACGGGATTTGTTGATGATGCACCACTACAAAAAGGGGTACGAAAATAGAAACATTCATCCTTCTAAAGTGGATTTCCATTACAAATCCCCCCGTGTTTTCTGGAGTTGAAACTTTCTTGCAACATATTTTGGTGGACAAGTTTTAAAATTTAACTCCTAAAAACATGCCCATTCTAGAACCTTAAAAAAATAAAAAAATCTCTCTCTCTCTCTCTGTGTTTTCCCATTCAACAAAATAAAAATAAAAAAATCGTTACAACATGATTGGTAGAAATCGTTGAAAAATAAGTTACACCTCCGGGAGTCAATCCCATACACTATCTTCCATATATATAGTTTCCTTACCTTTTTTTTTTTTTTTTCCCCTGTTTTTTCCTTCACTTTTTGGTGATTTTAAGGTTGCCTCCACTTTTTGTCTCTTTATTTGGATTTTGTTGATTAGGTTGAATTTTGTTTACGTAATTCTGTTGCGGCATTGTCTTCTTGGGGTGTGGTGGTACTTGTAATATACCCCTTGAAATATTAATATCATGAAAGTGGATTTTTATTTAAGTTGGATTTATACAGACAAGTATATTAATGCATATGCAAAATAGGTGAATGGTACAAAAATGAAATGAAACTTTGAGGATTTGCCGATGGGGAGGGTTAAGTTGAAGATAAAGAGATTAGAGAATACAAGTGGACGACAAGTGACCTACTCGAAACGGAGAGCTGGGATATTGAAGAAAGCAAGGGAGCTATCGATATTGTGTGACATAGATATTGCCCTTCTCATGTTTTCACCTACTGGCAAGTCTACGTTATGCCTTGGGGAGCGCAGGTACTCTTATGCCTTGATCCTCGTTTTTTTCCAATTGTTCTAGTTGCATTTTTTTAAATTCTAATTATGGGCACCTGCGATTAAACCCTTAGAGCACACAAACTAAATGATCTCTTCAATTTGTATGCAATGACAAGAATTTTTAGTTTCGACCCCAAGGATACTGTGTCCCTTGTTTACATGGGAAGTTTTCCCTAAGTTTGTGAAATTGGTGAAAATTTGATTCTGTCATCATACCCTATGAAATAATTTGCATAATAAAGTTGGTATTGGATTTGATGCCTTGTTTGAGATAGGCACTGTCTGAGGCGTCATGGAGATTTCCCTTGTAGGATTAGTGAGGGGCTGTGGGAAGAAGCAAATTTTGTTCTGATGTTACCCATAGAACAGGGAAATGTTGGTTAACAACAAGATGAAATCAACCTATGGATGTCGTGTGGGAAGGAATACAAATTTGCCAAAATGGGTATGTCAAAATAATTCGTTCTAGAATGTGTAATGACGTTTAAATCGAATTAAGGAAGAACCTTGAGGGGACCCCTGGCCTTAACACTTGTGAGTTGGTTCCTCGGTCTATTTCTCTGTTTTACCTTTCTTAGGAAAGGCCTTAGTGATTTCTCTGATTGAGTTTAGTTGTTTTCCATCGCTTGATGGTGAGGGTTTAGTTGCTTGACGGCAATCCATAGTTCTAGGTCTCCTCTTGTTATTTCCCGTGGCAATTTGTTCCCGACATTATTTAAATAGGCGTCAAAGTCTTTCGTGTTATTTCCCGTGGCAATTCGTTCCTGACATTCTTTAAATAGGCGTCAAGGTCGTTCAAAGTGAAATTGGAGATATAGCCCCAGTTTCTCATTGCTGATTATCTCATTAGTTGTCGATTTTTATTGTGGACAGTTGTATTTTGTGTAAAATAGCACAATCACATGTTTAGTTTGTTCCAGGGATGCTTTCTTCCTCTCTCCATTTAGAGGTCACAATTTTCTGCAAATGGTGCTTTAATGTGTTGATTGGAAGAAAGTTGCAGGAGGCTTTGAAAAGGATAGCTTCTTTCTGTTTTCGTTGTCTAGCCTGTTGTTAGTTGGAGAAGACTTCTGTTTTGGAGACAGATGAGGTCTGAGATTTTTATGTTTTGGACCTTTTCCTGGTTCTCTATGTATTTGTATAAATAGTCGTGTTGACTGAAGCTGATTTAAAGAATCTTTAATAGCATCTTTCTGTTTCTTTCTAGGTTTGTCAGTGATGAAAGCTCTTTATGAAATAAAATGACCTTTTGTTTTCGGTTTACTTAGTCTATCTTGGTTATATCAAATTATACTGTAATGTTTCCTTGTTGAACTCACAAGCCGTGTTCGCCTGTTTTTTCCCCCTGGCAGCTCTATAGAAGAAGTTATTGCCAAATTTGCTCAATTAACTCCACAGGAAAGGGCAAAAAGGTGATATTTAACTCATCTAAATATTATTAACTCCTTAGCATTATTATTATAATGATTAAATCTTCAATGCAATGAGTTGATTCTTCTGCATTTTGTTGAAACAGGAAGTTGGAAAGCCTCGAAGTAAGTCAATTGTTTTGGTCTGTTCTCTTTTCTGGACCATCAGTGCTATATTTTTAAGCTACGTTTTTCTGTTTCTTTTGAGAGTATAGGCGCTAAAGAAAACATTTAAGAAGTTGGACCACGATGTAAATATTCAGGATTTCTTGGGTACAAGGTACATATTTCTTGGTCTTACATTTTTCTTTTTAGTTTAGACCTTATTTTGTAATTTCTATTTAGTTTTGTACCTGACTAAGAAATTTGATATTACCGTTTTGCTTTTTTGCAGTACTCAAACTGTTGAGGTATGCCTCACCGAACTGAGCTTGAATGTTTTTTTTTTTTTTTCCTCATTATTTTTCAAACTGACAAGACTGTCAAGGTGTCAGGATTTTGATGTAAGTTGGTTGAACTGCTTTGGGCAGGACTTGACGAATCAATCAAGGCTACTCGAAGCTCAATTGTCAGAAATGCATAAAAGACTGAGGTAAGACTTTAGATAAAAATATTTTCCAGCTCTTGTATATGATCTCGTGACACTGTATTTCTATTAATTCTGTATCAGTAAGTATTTTAGCTCTTTCTATCTTCTACTGAAGGAGATATTCACACATCATGAACCTATATTCTGTAGTCAAGACTTTTTCTTTTGATAAAACTTCTGTCTACAGTCTACACGTTACACCTTCTTTGGTCAACGTAAAATGTAATTGAGCTTAGAAAACATTCTCTAGCTAAGATAGTGGCTCTCTATTTACTCTGTTTATTTGGAGCAGCAGAACGCATTAGCTCTTTTTTGTTGCAATTTTGACGAAGCATTTTCAGAGGCCTAAGGGTTAAGCATGAGTGGTTAATGTCATGAGCACTGCATGGCAGGAGTTATGAAAGTAAAAACTAAATTAGAAAATTTTGTACATCAGAAAAGTAAGGACAATATTCTGATGAATATTCTGAGTAAGGACTATATCAGAAAAGTAAGGACTTTAAAATTTTGTAGATCAAATGAATAAACAATCTATTGATGCTGTTGCTCAATTTAAAGTTTAAAGTAGTCATTACCTTTCAACACCAGTGTGAGCACATATGGTGCCGAAGTCCCATGCAAGGTGTCAGCAAGGGGGCTTGCGGGGCATCCATTTTTCCCCCCATTATTATCATTATTATTACTTTTATGATTATTATTATTATTATTTATAAATGATTTTTACATGGATCTTTTTTTGAGGTTCCTGATTGCGGAACAACTTGAATGAGAACTTTTGTTTAAGATGCAACCAACTTATGTTGCTTAGGTTGATCTGAGTTGCTGTAAATAGATTACTTATCTGAGACACGGTTTCACCTAAGGATCTTTGGAGAATTATTTCTATGATTGGAAGAACTATAGTTACTAATGCATGTGCCATTGTATTCTTATTTTACCCTAGTCTGCAGCTTCCACTACTATTTGTGGTAGACACATCTTTCGTGTTGCCTAGATATCCTTCATCCAAATTAAAAAAGAAAAAAAAATGGTATTCTTTGTTCTCTCTTGTTGCAGTTTGGGCCTTTGGAAGTAAATTAGATCTATACTTGTACATTTTGACATGCATGTATACTTGCTAAAAAGTGTGAAACTCATATAGTTCTATCATCTTGCAGCTGTTGGACCGATCCTGAGAAGATCAACAATATTGAACATTTAAGGGCAATGGAAGATTCTCTTAAAGAATCACTTAATCGTATCCACTCCCACAAGGTATTCCCATTGTTTGACCTGTTTCTGTACTCCAATAACATTATGTGGCATCATTCACTAGGCCTTTTTCCACCAATATCAGATTGCCTAGAAAATTTTCAGATAGGATGTTGTTGGTTTTTTTACATGGGTTCCCTCTTCGGGTTTGTGTCTCCTTGGTGAGTCCATCTCACCTATCTTGTATCACTATATCACTTTTTAGTGGTCGAATTATCTGACATGGAAAAACATTATGTTCCAATTAATTCTTCCAAGCAAGAACACGTCCTCCATTCACACATTTGGACAGTTGCTGATGATTGCGGTACTTCCAATTCGGCTCTTATTTTTTAAGAGCTCTCAACCTGCCCAGTGCGCTCTACGATTCATGAATACAAACACCGCACAACCTTCTTCGTGGCGAGGGTTTTTGTGTTCATTGTAACTTTCTTTTGCATCATGGTTTAGCAAATTCAGCAGAGGAATGCTGAGTAGAGCATCTTCCATGAATGTACCAAAAGCATGGGAGCGGAGTCGAGATTTGGAGTTGTATATTTTACTTAGAGACGTATAATCAAAGGTTGTACTTGTTACTTTCCTTTGCATCATGATTTAATAAATGTCACTAGAGTAATGACCATGGCCTCATGCATCATGTACAAAGCAAAGCATACGGGACTATAGGAGGGATCTGTTCACATAGAGAGGTACTGGACCTAAGAGTTAGTATTTAAGCACTTTAACTTCTATTGGCAGGAAAACTTTGGAAAGCAGCAGCTAATGTCACTAGAATGCACTACTCAGGTAACACTGGTTTTAGTCCTCCCTCTCACTTGTTTATGTAGACAGAGCTCTTATATGAATCATTTCATTCCTGTAGTTCCAGAATGGTATGCATTTGCCCTTGGGAATGGGCGGTGAGCAACAAGCGCAATCTATTTCATGGCTTCCCAATAATGATAGTCAACACTTGATGTTAACCGAGGACCAAAGCTTGCTACATCAGAGGTAAGCGGGATACGTAAATATTTGTGCTAAGGTTTTCTTCAAATGCGAGTAAATTCAGTTTGAACTTGGAAGTATCTGAAAATTCTCATGCTGATCTTTAAACTTCCATACATGAGGCTTATTTTTTACAATGTTTCTGAGCATGGCATTGTATTCTGAGGACTTGAGGCCTAATTTAACTCGAAGTGCAAAGTTGACTAGGGATAGCATTGTTTTGCAACTTATTTTGCTGTACTGACCGAAAAACTTCTATAGCAGTATACCACTGTTCTGTTACTTGCTTTGCGTGTATATCTATGGGAATCTATCTAAATTACCTATGTAAATTGAGTTTGTGCCAGTTACAATTTATGATTATGATAAAATGATGCCCCTCCCCCCCCCCACACACACACACACACAAAACCTCCTTTCTCTATCGTATTCTAATTAATTTATTATATTTAGGAATTCTTAAACCGCAGGCTCCATCTCCATAAGTTCTGACCAAGGACTCGTGAGAATAGCCCTAGTTAGTGGATGTCTGGTTTTGGTAATGGCCTTAAGAGGGCTTCATAGGGGGTACTCATTCATCCCTGTCATATTATATATGAAAATATTTGCTTGTGATTTTAGTTTTTACAGTTACCAATCTTCTAGTTACTTACTTTCGAGTGGCAATCTGATTATTCTAATCACTCTACGAAGTTCCAAAAGTGCTTCTTTGAAAGTTTGAGAAAGTAATTTATGTTGGGAAATAAACTTCGTAATTGTTATTTGTGTCGTAAAGATGTCAGGGTGAAGCTCTTTGATTCTTATCCTTCTATTGTTTTTCATGTTTCTATAACATTTGTTGTTGTGTCTTGATTGTACTGGATTTGGTTGCGTGTTTCCAGAGACTTGGAGTGCTCCACAGATGCTTCTGTTCCCAGCTATTCTGGATATTTTGGCACAGGAAAGCAGGCAGAGATTGATGGATCAGGACAGGATGGCAGCGCCATGCACGACTTAAACAGGAATGCTTGCTTGAGACTACAACTAGGTGGTCAGTACCATTACCCACCATTCGGTCTCAACTTTTTGTTGGATAAGAATATGAAACCTGATGGGAAGATGAATATGCAAGGGCCTCCTTTGGATTATCAAATTGGTACGAGTTTCGAAGCACCCAGGGATGGATTTGACACCAACCATCATACCTGGGGATCAAGTTCAGTACCTTGTGCCAATGGCATATTTGATGACCACTCCTATCAACAGGTACGAATCTGAACAGTGCCAATGCCATTTCGTCATCGTTTTTTTGTATGGTGTGATGAAATGCTGTCCTTTGATGCATTTAATATTAGCATTTAACTCCAGTGATTTGGGTTTATACCGTTTATTAATGTGCTATCTAGTTGGCCTCAAAAGAAGTTTTAAAGTGGTTTTAACATTTTAATGCCTCGTCTAGGTTCTTGGCTGTTAGTTTGCAGCCCCTCCCCCCCAAAAAAAAAGATATGGTAGCTTCTCTGTTGGACATTGACAAATTCACCCCATCTAAATTTTAGAGTTTAACTATGTGCCCCAATTTTCTGCACGAACAGATTGAACAGTACAGAGAGGTCTCACTTTTGAAAAGTACAGAGCGATTATAGTATGGTAATTTCATTGACGTGCTTGGTAGGCTAAGTGTTAAAGTTAGCGCAAGGCTTAACCGTCGGTTTTTCAATATTTACTAGACTGCTCTCTCTCTCTCTCTCTGGCTTCTAAGTATTCAAGTAACTCGAGTTTTTCAGTTGTGGGACTCTAGATCTAAACAGTAGACTTTTATAGGCTGCTTCCTCGTTCTTATGCGGCTGTAGTTTTTTCTTACAGCAACATAGTTGAGTAGCTGGAGTGATGCTGTCAATCTGTCAACTCAAGTGGATGATAAGCCAAAAGGCCTTGGATCCTCCACTACTACAAACAATTTTGTATGTTAAATATACAGATTATGTGGGTTGACCAAACAGAGGGTGTCAAGATGGTCGATCTACATCATACAGACAACAGAAGCCTATAATGAGAAGCGCGGATCATACTGTGAATGTTGAGACTTGTAAACAAGATGACAGTGCCGATATATGTCATCACATTACCTGATAACATATGCTTAGTATTTTTGTTCACTCTTTTTTTAACAACAACAGTACTATGACAAGGATGACTATCCATTCATTTTTGAGCTGTAACTGTAAAATATGTAGCCTGTAACGATACACATACAATCAACAACAACATTATGTTTTCAGTTCTTTCATTCTTCCCCGTGGAATCCTTTCCTTATAACTAACTAGATCTTCTTTTCTTGATGAGTTCCCGATCTAAAGTAATAACTTGTAAAGAGCGTTGGTTGTTCATTCTTTCTGTTTGAGAAGCATATCAATCGTTATGTGTATATTGAAGGTTATCAATGGGAAGAGGATATACAAATGTAATGCGTGTAATAGGAGCTACATTATGAGTCACTGAATGTAGCAAATTCCAAACCATCTCCAATCACAAGTTTTCCTACTGTATTATCATTCTGTAATCAAGCATGTGGGGATGTTTTTATTTTCTTTTTCTTTTTTTCTCTTACAGGCATCTGTTTTTCAATTACCTGTATCAAACTACATTCCCATTCATAAATTTCTGTTTTTCTCCGCAGATTGTTATATATATATATATAAAGAGTGATGGTTGTTCGTTCTTTATTTTTCTGACTAGGAAACTTGTTAAAAATCTGGCAGATGTAAAAGTTGAAACTTCGCTTAAAGGTAACTTCATTCGATCACCTGTACATTGAACAACTCTTTTCTACATTCAAGTTCATCTCATTGAAATCCTTCTAATATGATCACAGAGAAACATAATACAATTGAGTTTCCTTATAAGTACACTTAGAAACCACCACTGAATGTTTGGACAATGGTGTTGTGCCATGGGTCAGCAATGTGCTGCAGGAGGTTCTCAAAGGGTCCCTTTCCAGTAACGTTGTGTTGGACCAGAAATCCCAAAAATGCCAACATTGCCAGTCTCCCTGCAATCATATATTATAACCAGTTAGTGAATTCTTGAAGTCCTCTTAAATTTAACATGATATTAGTTATGACATAGCAATATTACCATTGGCAAGCTCCTTCTCCTTGGCCTCCTGAGATGGCGCAAAGTTGAGTGGGTTGAAGATGCCACCAGGGTATCCGCATTCATGTGGAGCTAAGCTGTAGTTCTTGAAGATAGGATCTTGGTTCACACTTCCCGGGTTTTTTATATCTTGCCACCTTCTGATCTCTACGTAGTGGAACAGGATGAATTCTATCACAAATAGGGTAGAAGACGATGCAAAGTATTCTTGTTTCCCTGCATCATACCATTCTGGCACATTGATTATACCCAGCTTAGTAAAAACTTCAGGCAACAACATTCCAGCGACACCCAACATAGCCCAGCGGCTGTTTACTAGCTCTGCCTGGACGAACCATCTCAAGTTCTCAGGGTCCTCGGCCAACCCAAGAGGATCAAACCCGTTGTCACCAGCAAGGCTAGAATCAATGTCAAATAATCAGCAAATCAGCCAAGACACATGCAACATCTAATCAATACAGTAACAAGTTACTCTGTGTAGGACTGTAGGTTAGTGGTTCTTCATTTGTAATCTCAGTTTTATACATTATGTCAAAAGAGTACAGTGTGCATAATTAAAATATTTATCGCATGATGTTTTACTATAACAATATGTTTAAACTACCTTCCATCGAGATAGCCTGGTGAAGCCAAACCCGGGAGCCATTCACCCTTTTTAGCTTCAACTTTGAATGAACTGGACGATGATGATACATTACTTTTGATAGAGAAATCTCTTGTCAATTTTCCTGAAGACCCAGTAAGGAACCTCGACTTTGATGTGCAAGGCCGAAAAACGGCAAGAGATGCTTGGGTGGTGACTGTTGCCATCTCTCTGACCTTGTAAGGAGAAGATTTCAGGCAAGGTTTGTAGTATTGGTTTCTATGGTCATGTTTCGTGCATCCTTTTGTATTTAATTTCTAAGGCATTCTTGTGAACCACAATCTTTCACCAAATCTGGCCATAGGTCTTGGTGCTACTCCAATCCAACCGTTGAGATATTTAGTGCAGCTAGAACTAGCCAATGAGGAGCCTTTGCTCCTTATCCATACTTGAACTATTATCATATCCAGTGATCTATCTACTTCTTGTTATTGGTGTGAAAAATCCAATGGGTTCCACTTGGTTGACACCTGGGCAGATTATTTCAAGGAAATCTGGAAAGTAAAGGATGATTCCAAGCTGGAATCTTGATATCCTACCAGTGTATGACAAGTACGTGCTTGGCTGATGCTCTCTTGCAGAACAATGATATTTCATTTTTCTGAGTTTCATACAAGTTTATAGATTCTATCTCTTACTTGGAGAAATTTTATGTAGAGGACACATTAGTTCCTATTTTCAATTAGTGACTGACTGACTGCTCGTATCCTCTTTCCATGAATATTTTTATTATCTCGGGAAGGGCAGCTTCAAGGGAAATATTCTGAACCACCATATTTGGAACTTTGGAAGTATCAATTCCATGGACGCGATTATAATTGAGCAGCCAGCCAACCCACTAAGCTTTGGTCATCAAGCAGTAACTCGAACTCGGCTCATTTTGGGCTCGACTTGAACACGTTTATTCAATAATATGAGTTGAGTTTGAGAGACGCCTCACGAGCTAAGAGCTACTCTTAAGCTCGCATTTTACATAGTTTTTGTTGACACTTATTTGGTATAATTATTTTTGTTAGGCTAAGTCGCGCACCAAACCACAATAGAATAGTGTTTAGAGTTTAGCGGGTTAACATTTTAGGGCCAATGGTTAATCTCCCACCCGCCAGTGTAATAGGCGTACAAGACAAAAGTTAAATTTCACAAATTGCTAGCTGCCACTCTTAATGGCGTATGCCAAATTTATTTGTCTTTCTTCCCATTTTGCCCTTTTCCTACATCTCTCTCTTTCCTAGTCGTCGTCTGCAGTGGCATGCAGCCCAAATATATTCTACCTGCTTTTCAGAGTAGCCTGTGGACCATACGCTATTTTGTTAAAACTCGCGTTGTATATAGGTAAATTAATAGCGATAGCGTAGACAGGTTGGTGTTTTGACCCACCATTGGTTCACAATTTTCATCATCTTTGGTGGGATGACACACCATTGGACTTAGTCTTAGTGTGTTAGATTATAATTACTCGATCAACACATATTGATTGTATTCATATTGTATACACTTTGAAATATATATATACAGTCTTTCTCTTAAAAGTAGCTACTTAAGTTAACTTTAAAATAAGTATGTAAGTAAAATTTCATCTACAAAATAAATTTAAATATATTTTTTTGTGGATATGATATACTCAATATTAAGATCATCTTTACAAAATTTCAACTCATTTGGGAACCTCTAACATTGGCAAAAAATAATTACATAAATTCAACATTTCTGGACCGTTAGATTTTTTTTAAAGATGACAACAATTTTTATCTATGTTAGAGGTTTCCAAATGAGCTGAAATTTTGGAAAGATAATCATTATGGTGAATGCTTCATAACCACAAAAAATTAGGTTTGAATTTATTTTGTAGGTAAAGTTTTACATACGTACTTATTTTAAATTAACTTTTTAACTTTTTTAATATATATATATATATATATATATATATATATATATATATATATATATATATATATATATATATATGAACAACTCCACCTTATAGCGACTTCAAAGTTACTCCACTCATAAAAATGAACTTACAAAATGAACTGAGGACTAATTTTTTGTGGATGTGTACATCTCATGATGGAGAACACCCCCACCAAAAATCAGCTCAATTGAATATGTCTAACCTTGTCAAAAATTGTATCGAAATTAAAAAAATCCGGGCCGGTTGGATAATTTCATAACTTTCTAAATGATTTTTGATGAGGTTGTACATCTTCAAATGAGCTGATTTTTTGTGAGGATGATCTCTATTGTGTGGAAAACATCTCCACCAAAAATCAGCTTCTAGTTCATTGAGTTAAGTGGTGGAGTTCATATTTGGAGTTCATATATATATATATATATATATATATATATATATATATATATATATATATATATATATATATATATATATCGGGCCGACTACCTTGACATACTATTCTAACATACTATCTTGACATATCGAGCCAACCGTAAGATCTTATAGAATCTAATGTCCAGGTAAATGTTTCTAATTAACAACCAAACAAATAAAAAAAGACGGGCAAAATTGACATTTGCATTTTTTTTTCCAAAAGAAAGTCTCGTTTCTTCTTCTTCATTCAACATCGCTTTCATTGCCATAAAATTCCCGTGAAGAAAAAAAATTTGTGCTTTTTTCCATTTCTATAATTGCGCCCTTACAGAACTGTGTAGTGATTATATGTGCATTATAATGATCGATTGCCTGTATCTTTTGATAAAGAGGTGCCTTATCAAACAATTGAGCTCGATGGTATAAAAAATTCCATGGTTGGAGTTCCTGGTGTGAGTAGCATATCGACTGAGCAGCGTAATAAGCTAACTATGGCTGTGGAACATGTTGGTAACCCATCAATTATATGTATTCCGACACTTAAATGCTTCAAGTGCTTTCCAACATAAGAAGCTTTATGTACACCTTCAACTGATTCGATACCCAACTATTGTTAGACTTGGATGGATCAGAGTACATCTTATGTGGACAATTTCTTTTCTAGGTGGTGCATTCTTGACACATAGGTATGCCACGTGGACAATCTTAATTAATCATAAGAAGTTTCCTAATACAACATGAACTCTTAATCTTAAGAAGTTTCATTCTTAATACAACACAACTCTAATAAGTCAATCAATATCTGACAAGAAAATTTTATATGACTCTAATAAAAAAACATTGCTAAATCAACTCCAAAAACTTATGTTAATAATTATCAGTCATTGAATTCCTCACAAAAATTTAAGGGATATGAATTTTAGAAATGATTCCGGCTATATGGCCAGGTCTAAAACCTTGTATATATTAAAGCTCACACAAGGGGTATTTTTCTAGCTCTCTTAAAATTTCACATCATTATCTCCTATTAAAACTTGAATTCCTCTCCTATTGAAAATATAAATTTTCCGCACTTCTAATTAAAACGGGAATCATTCTCATATTAAAACAGGAATTTCTCCTCTATTAGAAACAAGAAATTCTAGCACTTTTGATTAAAACAGGAATCCTTCTCCTATTAATACGGGAATTCCTCCTCTATTGAAAATGAAAAATCTAGCATATCTAATAAAAACGGGAATCCTTCTCATTTTAAAACAGAATCATATTTTTTAAATTAAATCAACTATTTTAAAACTTAATTAAACAATTTAAAAAAAAATTAAAATAGGTTAATGACAAAATCAAGAATCACGCTTTGTTAGAAAATTCATATACGTATAGTTATGATTGTTGAATAAGTTTTCAAAAGAGTCGTTACGTATGCACGAGCCTAGCTACAACAATATCAATATCTATATCTTAATATTAAAGCTCCCACAAGAAGTATTTTTCGAGCACTATTAAAATTCCACGTCATCTCCTATTAAAGCATAAATTTCTCTCCTATTTGAAAAATGGAAATCCTTTTTTACAATGAGAATTCCTCTCCTATTATAATGAAAATTATTCTTCTATTAAAACAAATTCTAGCACTTCTAATTAAAGAGGGAATCCTTCTCCTATTAAAATAGAATCTCTCTCCCAATTGAAAAAATGGGGTTTTTAAAACTTAATTAAAAACAATTTGTTAGAAAATTAAAACGGGTTAGTGACTAAAACGGTAGTCCTAATTTTTTTAAAAAAATCTAAATGTTTTCAAAAGAGCGGTGCATATGTACGGGCCTACAAGCTAGTATTAATATTAAAGCTCTCACAAGGGGCATTTTTCTAGCTCTCTTAAAATTCCACGTCATCAATTTCTATTAAAACAGGAATTTCTCTCCTATTGAAAAGAGAAATTTTAGCACTTCTAATTAAAATGGGAATCCTTCTCTTATTATAATGGGAATTCCTCTCCTATTGAAAAAGAAATATTCAACACTTCTAATTAAAACGAGAATCCTTGTAACGCCCGTATTTTTAAATACGTATTTTTCTATTTTATTAATTAATTAAATTATTTATTTTCAAAATTCGTCGGATTGGACTCGGGATACGTGGGCCTGGTTTTGGGCCCGAGTCGGTGTTGGGCTTGGGTTTCGGACCCAAGTATATAAACACTTTTTCTAGAAAATAGGGTTCCAGAGAATAATTAAATATTAAAAAATGGAGGAGATGAAAAAATTTGGATTTCGGAGGGTGGAGAGCTGACGAAATCGGACTTCGGAGAAATTAAGTAGGATTTGTTCATATGGTGAGTAGCTATTTTGCTATTTCACCGAAAGTTATAGTTTTCAGATATCGATGTATAGGTTTCGTTTTATATTTTGGTTAAACCGTTAAACGGTTGAACTGTTGATTAAAATTGTTGGAACGGTTCAAGCTTCGAGACTCTGTTAATGGAGGCGCTGAGCTCCATGAACTTAACCGCTTTTATTAATAGTTGTGGTTTTGACTGTGGTAGCTCATTCACTTCTGAATAAGCGCTTAATGGCGCTAATGGCGTCATGAGGAAGCGCCAGGTTCGCTTTTAAAACCATACCGATGGTGGTGGTGAAACCGTCATCGGTAGGCGGGTTGAACTTCGTTTTGTGATGTGATTTGGTTGTATTGTGTGCTGTTGGTGATGAGGGTCGAGTGGGGGCAGTGAAGCTTGGAGGCGTTAATGGCGCCGGTGTTGGGCTGTTTTTCTTGGGTTTAATTGGTTGTTGAGTTTTGTGGATGAATGGGTTGATGTTTGGTTGTGAGGGGGTGTGTTTGGGGTAGTGAGGAGGCGTGAATCTTTGTTGGAAGTTTGTCGCTGACCCATTAATGGCGGCAATGAAGGTTCCAGATCCAGTTTTGTTTGAAGTTTTTAAACTTAAGATTTGAGTTTGTGGCTTTTAGTAAAGTTGTAGGGTTGGTTATAGGGAGTGAAACCGTGGGGTCAAAGTGGGTGGTCGATTAGAGCTTGTGGTGGCCGGATTTTTTCTTTGGTGGTGGCTTTGCTAGATTTGTGAGGAAGATGATCGAATTTGGGCCTGGGGCTTGGGCCCGGTTTTGGTTTTTGGTTGGGCCGACTTTGTTTTAATTTTGTTTGGGCCCTTTTCCCATTAGTTGTGTTGGGCCCATTTCTATTTTAAGTGGTTGGGCCGAAATGTTTTATTGGCTTGGCCGAAATTTCAGTGGTAGTTGGGCCGAAATTTCAGTTTAATTTTCGGACCACATTAGTTATGTTGGGCCAGTTCCCTTTGTTTCTTTGGGCCGACCCAAATTAAAGTGTTGGGCCAGTTCCAAATTAATTTGTGGACCAGTTTATATTAAAGTTTTGATTGGGCCGAATCCAATTATTTTTGGACCGAACCACTTAACTGTTTGGGCCAGTTCAGTATAAGTTTTTGGGCCCGTTTCTAATATTGTCTGAGGCCAGTCCATTGGACTTAAAATATATCTAAATGGGTCTTCCAACGTTTAGACTTTCGGGTTCTAAGGTTTGGGCTTGGCCAGTTGGGTCCGAACCATGACCTTAGCCATGAGCTCATGAGCCATGCACCTTTGACCTTAGCCATGAACCATGGCTATGACCCTGAACCTGTCGAACACGAAAACGACAGTTTGACTTTGACCAGGACAGTTTGACTTTGACTAGGACATGTTGACTTTGACCATGGTAGATTGACTTTGACTTTGACCGTTGACTATGAAATGTTGACTTTTCCAGTTTTTCACATTTTTTGACTATATGGATAAATATAGTAATAAAAGATTATCGATATTGTATAACTTGGTTGGTCATTATCTAATTTAGATTTGACGTGAGTAGTGTGTAAAATATATATATATTGGGCTTTGATTGTGGATTGTGGACTGTTTAATTGTGCTACGTTTTATGTTGTATATTGTATGAACAAGCCATAAAATAAAAGGGTACGGAAACCTGCATAATTTGGTTGTCATTATCTAAGAAAGATTTGACATTGATGTTGTGTATTTTTGACACGTGAAGATATTGAGATGTTATATAATCTGTTGAGATATATATATTAATGCAATATTTTTGGAGGTATTTATATAAATGCTCCATTATTATATGTGTGAGATGCTACTATGAGGTAGCATAGTATTGATGAATATTTGCCCACGGGAGTGTGGCGTAGTGCAATAATATATTGGCACGTGAAATAATGAAAGTGGCTATGAGATATAATTGAGATATTTCTAAATATCGTGGCTTAGTGCAATAAGGTAATTGACCTGCACGTGATATAGTGAAATGTTTATGAGTCATTAATGTATGACACTTGAATAAATTACGTAACGAAAATCCTAGAACCTAGCTACCACAACTCATGTGATTGGCCCTCCCCGGCGTTTCGGTTAAAATTTGAATGGCCTTGGGCTGCCCTCCCGGGCGTTCGGTTAAAATTTGAATGGCCCTCGGGGCGTAGCCGAATAGTGACTTGATTATTCCGTTCGCAAAATAGAACGATGATCATAATATTTTATGCCGAATAGTGGCGTTGCTTACATAGATTTGGCTTCCGTGTGAGGATTTACGGTGTGCGGCATCCCGCCAGTGGTGGTTACGCCGCGGAGTGGCTCATTATGTAAGGGAGGCATGTGGATGTACATATTCGGCGTTGGGTTGCGATTGTGGTAGCCAGGGAAACTAGGTAAGACATAGATACGACGTGATTTTAGGGACACGCAAAGAAAGTCTAAAATAATCTAATTATGGTAATATGTTGGTTAATGACGTATCTTTATATAGATGATTGTATATGCTTGGCTGGTTATAGTTTAGTTAGAACCTAAGGCGCCTCGATGGAGGAACTACATGCCTTATTTATTATGAGTATAGTTTGTTGTGTGGTTAGGGAAGTTAAAATACCTCGATTGGAGGAACTACCGCCTTTAGTTATTGAATTTAAGGATGTTGTATTAGTGGATTTGAAAGTTAAAGTTACCGGTGGAGGAACTAACTCGCCGTATGGATTATGTATATATTTGTATAAGTATATGTTGTTTTAGGGCTACTCACACCGGCATTTTTATAAATGTCAACCGATTTGCATGTTTGCTTATCGGGTGTGTTCATTCAATGAACATAGTTGATAAGTTTTAGCAGTTTAGTGTTGAAGAAGAGTGGTTGCTGCTTGTGGTTTGCGTTAGCATTGCATCTCAGGTTGTGTTTTGTTTTCCCTTAAGGTGATATAGATTTTCAGTTGAGATAATATTATTTGCATTTTCATTTGTAAATTGTTTTATAATGAAGAGGACTTTGTTTAAGTTAAAATTTTTATTGGTTTTAATTATCCGCATATATTAAACTGTTTATGGGTTTTTGGGAGTGGAGAGTGCGTCACACCTCGGAAATCGAAGAGTCGGGAACAAATAATATTTTTTCCGAATTCTGTCGAAATTCGGGGCGTGACAATCCTTCTCCTATTAAAAACGGGAATCACACTTTTAAATTAAAACCAGATCCCTCCTCCAATTAAAAAAATTGATTTAAAACATGATTCAGATCTAATTTTAGTCGGGTATGACAACAAGACTGAGAAGAACCGGATCTGTATAGTCATGGGTAAGGAAAGATTGAAGAAAAAACCAGTCAGCTACGGTCGTATCGTTCATCCTATTGGGTTTGTGATTGGAGGTTCTGGGAACGACATCGTCACTCTAGAGTATAGGAAAACAATGACGAGATTTCAAGCCAAATCGATGGTCACCCAGATCATCCTTGTTGCAGAAATTTCTGATAAGGGGTGCGGTGGAGACATCCATATTGTGTCTATGGAGGGCGACAAAATTATGGAGAGTGTTGCATTGAAGAATACGATTTCGTTTGATTCTTTCTGAAGTTCTAAATCGGATAGTTCAATAACCGTTCTGTATAATTTTGACAGTCATGGGATTAATTAATCAATAGTTGAGGCAGCGAGTTTAAAAATTAGTAGACCTTTCGATTGCAAATTGACAATTTGTATGCTGAAGTCTGGTCATTTATGTCAGCATTACTAATTGTAAACTAAATTGGTCTTTGATGGTTTAGTTCAAAACTAAAATTTAGATTTATAGTTTATTTGCTGGTTTTGTTGATGAATGCCTAAATTTGGCTTTCTACGTTGAAATTGTATAAGTTATTTAATATTAGTGGTGCAATTGTGATGCTTATTACAGATCTCTTAAAATTCCACGTCATCAACTCCTATTAAAACAGGAATTCCTCTCGTATTGAAAAAGAGAAATTTTAGTACTTCTAATTAAAACGAGAATCTTTCTCTTATTATAATGGAAATTCATTGAATATTGAAAAAAAAAAATCTAGTACTTCTAATTAAAACGGAAATCATTTTCCTATTAAAAATGGGAATCACAATTCTAAATTAAAATTGGATCCCTCCTCCAATTAAAAAATAGGTTTTTAAAATTTAATTAAAACAATTTATTGAGAAATTAAAACGGGTTTTTAAGACTTGATTAAACAATTTGTTAGGAAATTAAAACGGGTTAGCGATGAAAACATGATTCACGATTTGTTAGAAAATTTTTATATGTATGGTTATGATTGTTGAACAAGCTAAGTTTTTAAAAGAGCCAGTGCGTATGCACGGGTCTACTTTCTAGTTTTAATATTAAAGCTCCCACAAGGAGTATTTCTCTAGCTCAGTTAAAATTCCACATCATCAACGCTTATTAAAACGGGAATTCATTTCATATTGGAAAAAAGAAATTCTAACACTTCTAATTAAAAATGAGAATCTTTCTCCTATTATAATGAAAATTTCTTTCCTATTGAAAAAGAAAAAATCTAGCACTTCTAATTAAAACGGAAATTTTTTTTCTATAAAAAACGGAAACCACACTTCTAAATTAAAACGGAATCTCTCTCCCAATTAAAAAGTGGGTTTTTAAAACAATTTGAAATGGGTTTTTAAGACTTCATTAAAAGAATTTGTCAGGAAATTAAAACAGGTTAGTGGTGAAAACATGAAAAACGATTTGTTAGAAAATTTTATTGAGTAAATTTTTAAAAAGCTGGTGCATCCGCACGAGTCTACTTTCTAGTGTATATATATATATATATATATATATAGTTGTTAGCTAGATAGTGGTTATTGTGGTGTTAGTGGATTGTAGTTGCATTTTAATATTTTCGTTAGATGGGTTTAGCAAGTTATTTTGGTATTGAGGTAAAATTCTATATCTATTTGTGCTCATTTATCTCTAGCTTGTGGTTGAAGTCGAGTCTATACACAATACAAGTCGAATAAAACTCTCGAGCCTATGATCGAATTCAAATTTGTAATCTAGAAGAATAGGAATTTAGAAGAATATGAGTCGAGCTTGAGCACGAAATAAAGCTCGAGCTCGAGAGACACATGAGTCGAGCTTGAGCACCCTAATACTCGACTCGAGTAGCTCGTTGACCAGCCCTACCGGCCACCAACATAATAATTGTAGGGTTAACTAGTATTACCCCCCCATTAGATGAGCCAATTAGGATTTCCCCCCCCCACTAGATGGGAAATTAGGGTCTCCCCCCTAAACACACGGTCAACTTGGTTTGACCGTTAACTTTTAAGTCAAATAATTGAAAATTACACAAATGCCCTCATTGTTTTCAAAAAAAAATATTCAATTTTAATTAAGTGGGGGCATTTATGTCATTTTCATTTGTTTGACTTGAAAGTTAATGGTCAAACCAAGTTGACCGTGTGTTTAGGGGGGAGACCCTAATTTCCCATCTAGTGGGGAATCCTAATTGGCTCATCTAGTAGGGGGTAATACTAGTTCACCCATAATTGTATGGTACTTTGCGTGATTGTAATATGCATTGTGGAAGTGCATAGGTATAGCCGTATAGGAACAGGCTATTTATAGAACCAAGCAGAGACGTTGGGCCTAAAATTTTATAGAACCAAGCAATCCGAGACACTATCTCACTGACCCTACTGAGCACAAAAATCTCTCGTTAAGCCCATGGTGCAACATTGCCGCCTTGCTGATTGCGGGAGTGGGAAGTGGGATTGTGGGAACATGTACAAAATCCACAAAGATCTCAATAATCAGATTTATTTACAGTTCACCTAAGTTATTTCAAGAGACAACATTTTTCCACTCCACAGTAGGGATGTAAAAAATACCTATGGGGACGGGGCTCCTTGGAGACCCGCCCCATTGGAGGGTGCTAAATGGGGATGGGGGGTATGGAGAATCTCCGATTCTTTACAAGCGGGGATGGGGCTGGTATGGGGAATGGAGTCCTCTACCTGACCCCACCCCAATTAAGTTTGTAGTGTATATATTATATATATTTGTTAAAATATTGTAAGAATAAAAATCAAACTCAAGACCTCATTCTTGAAACCATTATCATTTTTTCATTAGGCTAATGTCAAATTCATAAAATGTCATTAATATATAAATGAAAAATAGTTTAATTAGGTAATTATAAATAATAATTATTTTGTGAAAAGTTTGTTAATGGGGAGTGGGGCGGATATGGGGAATCCGGTACCCAGATTGTGCGGGTATGGGGAATGAAATTAAAATTGGGGATGGGGATGGCAAACCCGCCCCATTTACATCCCTACTCCACAACTTGATTATGTAAAATGACATGAATAGCCTTATTCAACTGGGGGTAAAAAAAAAAGCAAAAACAAAACCCAAAAATGTTTATTCTTCTTCCTCAACTCTACTCTCTTGGGGCTGTCAGTTCCCACCAAAAGAAAACAACATTCATTCAAAAAAAAAAAAAAGGTTCTTGGTTTTTCTTGTTGTGTTCCTCTTCTTCTCAAAGTAAAAAAACCAAAACAAAAAGCAAGTTAAAAGAGAGAAAATGAGTTGTGGCAAACTTTAAATTCAATGTTAATTAGCATCATTACTCTACCCGAATCTCATATCTTCTCACCCACTCATTTAGTGATTTTTTTGGATTTGTTCTAACAAGGGGAAAGGGGACGATGCATTTGACTTCTTCACCATTGCAATTGAGGCTTCATTTGAGACAAAAGATTAAGTTGTCAATAGCATACAGTGAACCCATTTACCCATTAACAACCCAAAAATGGTCACTGATTTTAGGGACGAAAATAAAAAACCAGAGTTTGGAGAGGAAGTTGTTTATACAAAAACCATAGCAATTTTTATTTTGATTTTGATATGGTTTTTACCCATGATTCAATAGGCCTTTTGCTCTAAAGTTTTATGTGTATAGTGATACCAATGAGGGGATGTGGTCATGTGGTTTTATCAATGAGGGCAGGAAGTAGTTTGTGTATTAACAATTTTGGGTTCTCATTTATGGAATGGAGAAGAATAAGAGAATCATTTTCCAATACAACAATCAGTATGAGTATGTGTCAATCCACTTTGAAAATAAGTAGAATTGTTAACAACAAACGTGGAAAACTCAGTTCCTATTTCAATTAGACTATTGTATAGGGGTACCACTTTTTCCTGAAACCCGATTTTTCGAATTCTGATCGGATATTTTTCTGAATTTGGCAATGATATTTGTGTTCCGATATCCGATTTTTTCAATAAATAATTAGATCAGAATTGGATATGTTTTCAAAATCCAATCCGATCCAATCCGATTTCCTATTAATTTATGATATTTTAATACATAGTTGTTTATTTCATATAGTTACTAAATTAAAACTACGGATAGTTTACAAACCAAATAAACACCCTAGAGAAGGTAAACATTGTCTCTCTCACAATTTCAAGAAATCAATATTGTCATTCTAGTACATGTTTCTCTTTCTCCCATCTTCTTATTTACTAAATTAATGCATTAACATGAAGAAAATGTTTGCTGAATGAATGTGTTAAAAGATCTAAATTGTTTACTGAATTAATACATTTCAAAATGATTGCAAAATGAATGTATTAACTGGATAAAAAAAAAAATGGTTATCCTAAAAGAGAATCCGATTATATAATTCAAATTTCCAATGTACTTTTAAATTTTGCCGATTCTCCGAAGTCGAGAAAAGAAATTATCATCCGAAAAATAAAGAATATTGCCATTAGAAAAAAAATTGGAAATTTTTCCGAAAACCCTTTTAATTTATCCGATCCAAAATCACCCTTACTACTGTATACTGTATGAAGAAATTCAAATTGTGAACTTGTGATGAACTCATGTGAGTAGTGAGAATCTTTACGCGACCTATTTGCTGCATCATTCCAAGGACTGGTGTAATCTTTGTAGATCAATTATCTTTTACTTCTTTAACATTTTCCTCCCCTCCATGACAAAGGGAATGATTTTAGATGAGCTACAGACTTCCTTCTCCTAGTCGCTTATGTTCGAAACTTCGCAAAAACACCTCTTCCTAAACACAATGCATCGTGTTCATAATCGCACTATTTCAACAATACTCAATAATAAAGATCCTTCAGAGTTCAGACAACACTTTGCAAAGCTTTGAAGCAAGCCCATATTCAATCTCGTCTTTTTTTTCTCGATATAGCCCATATTCAATCTCGTCTTGTTTTTTTTTCTCGATATAGCCCATATCTAATGTGACGGAACATT
Organism: Coptis chinensis; assembly: GCF_015680905.1. Lineage (NCBI taxonomy): Eukaryota > Viridiplantae > Streptophyta > Magnoliopsida > Ranunculales > Ranunculaceae > Coptis > Coptis chinensis. The sequence continues at coordinate 15,544,189 of NC_141456.1, read as the reverse complement.
TGGTGTACAGACTTATTCAAAATATGAATCCAAAATTATATTTGCCCAATTCGAAGTTAAAGTTCGCTGTTGGCTATCATGTAGCTTTAATTTGTCATCAGCCACCAATAATGTATGTGACTTTTCCCCAAAACATCATTACAAATCTAGTTTATCGGGCTAGAAATGGGAAAGAAGAACACGCGCCTGCTTCGGTGGAATTGGGAAACCCAAAGTTTCGGTTTCTTGGGTTACCAAATCGAGGGAGAGGATATAAAGTTCTGATTTCAAAAAGTTCCAGAAAAGGGAGAATAAAAAAGGGGCTACAAGATACACAGGAGCTCAGGGTAGGAAGAAAAAGGAAGTCAGTAAGTGGGGTAGAAAATAACAAAGTAACAATGGATGATGATAGATGGCGCAGACATAGTGAGAGATTGGCTTTTCAACACTCAAAGAAAGCTAAGAGAGAGGCTGATGATCTAAGAGCAAAAGGATTGGGGCATTTACTAATCCCAGAAGATGCACCAGTTATTGAAGTGTCAAGTGATTCAAGAGAATATAGGGATCCAGCAACACCAACTTTTTCTATGGAGTCAAGTGGACAATCAGAAGGAGGCTGGGGACCGGAAATCCCAGAAGAAGAGATCCCATCCGATGCGTTCACGGATGAGGAAGAAGACCCATATGAGGAGGAGAACCTGGCCATGGAGGAAATTGGGAATGAATCACAGGAGGAAGTCTCTGTAGGGTATGCCCCTTTGGATCTTATTCAAGGAAGCCAGGAAAGGGAGGGGTATGAGTCTGATGGAAGTGAGGCCAGGTCAATAATATTTCAACCTCAGCCTTTAGCCATAGATGATTCTACGGTGATTAAAATCCAAGCTAGAAAAGAAAGTAACCAGGGTACTAAGCAGCAATGCAGGAAGAAGGAAGCAGAATCGGAAGGAAAGAGTGGAGATGGGAATCCAAATAAGGAAAGCGCTGAGAGACGTGGGGATAGTCAGGAAGACCATGAACAAGTTCTGAATAGGAAAGGTCAGGATCAGGGGAAGGAAGGCAATGCTATGAGCAGTGGGAGTCTGCAATCACCTCTCCCAGGGTTCGCGGTGGCTGTCCCAACACAGCCACCTCGGTCTCCATGACGATACAAGCCTGGAATTGCCGGGGGATCGGTACCACCACGGCAGTTCAACAACTAAAGGACCAGATAGGAAAGTTCAATGTAGATATTATATGTTTATCAGAGACCAAAGCTACTAAGGAAAGTGTAAATAAGCTAGGCAAGAAGCTGAAATTCAGTGGGGTTTTTGTAGTGCCAGCCCAAGGTTTGAGTGGTGGGCTAGCTATTTTGTGGAAGGAAGATGTGAAGTTGGAAATTCTAGGAGCTTCTCGCAACCAAATCACAGGTAAAATTTTAAATTATTACAATAAGGATCCTTGGTTCTTTACTTTTGTGTATGGGGAACCAGTAGCCCACAATAGACATAAAGTGTGGACAGAACTAAGGGACATTGCCCCTTTAGTTCCAGGTCCTTGGTGCCTTTTTGGTGATTTTAATGCCATATCTAGCCTGGATGAGAAAATTGGGGGTAGGAGTAGATTAACTAAAAGCATGCAGGAGTTTAATGACTTAATAAATGACTTGGGTCTGGTGGATTTGGGTTTCAAAGGACCCAAATATACCTGGAGTAATAATAGGAAACCTAAGAACCACATTCTGGAAAGGTTGGACAGAGCCTTAGCAACCCCGGAGTGGCTAGGGGACTTCCCTAAAGCCCAAGTCAGAACTTGGGCGAATGCTATCTCTGACCATATCTCTTTGTTCATTAATCTAAACAAGTCTGAAGAGAAGTTACCCAGACCTTTCAAGTTTTTTGATATGTGGCTTACTCATGAGACTTGTATGGAGGTTATAGAGGAAGCATGGAACTCGATATCTTTGGATATCCCAGATATCAACCTCCTAAAGAAGATTGAAAAAACTAGGAATAAGCTGACCATGTGGAACAAATATGTCTTTGGCAATATTTTTACAAACATTAAGGCTACTCAAGCCAGTCTGGACTCTGTGCTGGCTAAGCCTTTCAGCATTGCTAATTACAGCAGAGCTAAAGAGCTCAAAGAGGAGCTCATTGAGTGGTATCACAAAGAGGAGGATTTCTGGAAACAGAAATCCTCCAACTCTTGGCTCAAGGATGGTGCTAGGAATACAAATTTTTTTTCATATATCCACCATTTATAGAAGAAGGAAGAACACCATTGAAAAGATTAGGGATACAGATGGAGATTGGAGAGAAGGAAGGAATAAGGTGGGGATATCCCTAAATCAATACTTCCAGGGGATCTTCACCTCAGACCAGCCTGAAAGAAATGATCTTGTCCTTAATCTGTTTCAACCTTGTATTACCACTAGGGAGAATGAGATCCTGACTGCGGTGCCCACTATGGGGGATATCTGGGCTGTTGTGAAGAAGATGGGCAGTCATAAAGCCCCTGGACCTGATGGTTTCCAAGGCATTTTTTACCAGAAATGCTGGGATACCATAGGTCTAGATGTTACTGCCTTTGTACAAGATTTCTTCACACAAGGTATCCTTAACCCTGAGATGAACCAAACACATCTCACCTTGATCCCCAAGATTGATAATCCTGATCATGCCTCTAAGTTTAGGCCCATTAGCCTCTGTAATTTTGGTTATAAGATTATTTCCAAGATTATGGCGAATAGGCTGAAAAGCCTTATGAATAGAATTGTTTCCCCTTTCCAAGGGGCTTTTATCAAAGGCAGAAACATTGGGGATAATGTGGGGATAGCTAGTGAAGTGTTCCATAATATGAAGAATATGAAAGGTAAGGATAATGGGTGGCTGGCTCTGAAGCTTGATATGGCCAAAGCATATGACAGAGTGGAGTGGTCCTTTCTAGATAATATCTTGGAGAGATTGGGGTTCCAAGAGAAATGGAGACATATGGTACAACAATGTATCTCTACTGTATCTTTTCAGGTTATGCTTAATGGATCACCACTAGATGGATTTGTCCCTGAAAGAGGGGTCAGACAAGGAGACCCCCTATCCCCATACCTTTTTATCCTTGTGTCTGAGGTTTTATCCAGGATGGTAGCCAAGGCAGAACAAGAAGATAGGATCCATGGGATCAAGATAAAAAGAGCATCTCCTACTTTGACACATTTGCTGTATGCAGATGATCTTATCATTTTCACCAAAGCCACTATGGTGGAAAGTGGAAATCTAAAGAGGATCCTGGATGATTACTGTGAGGCCTCAGGCCAAAGGGTAAACTATGAAAAATCCAGCATCTTTTTTAGTAGGAATGTGTCTTTCAGGCAGAAAATTAAACTAAAAAAGTTTTGGAAAGTGAGAAATTTTTCCCCAAAAGAGAAATATCTGGGGGTTCCCATAATGCTCACCAGAAAGAGGTCTGAGGGCTTTGATTATCTGGTGGACAAAATCCATAATAAAATTAGAGGATGGAAAGCCAAGGTCCTATCACAAGCTGGAAGAACCACTCTGATCCAAGCTGTGATCCAGGCCACTCCCCTATATGCCATGTCCACTTACCTACTCCCAGTCTCTGTGTGTAATAAAGTGGATAAGGCATGTAGAGAGTTTTGGTGGTCTGGAAAGGAGGGCTCAAAAAGTATCCACACCTTGGGGTGGGATAAGATCTGTAAACCCAAAGAAGTTGGGGGTTTGGGTTTGAGGAAAGCAAGAGACATGAATAAGGCCATGCTGGCTAAGCTTCCATGGAAAGCTGTCACAGATATCAATTCCCTGTGGACAAGAACTATGTTCAGCATATATGGGAAAAACTGGATAGGGGATAGGAAGAAACCCCCAGATAAAGCATCATTTTTTTGGAAAGGGGTGCATAACACTTTCAATGATATCAGTGGGGGGCTGATATGGGCTATTGGCAATGGTGAATCTACTTCAATCATGCATGATCCCTAGATTAAGTGTAACAATAAACCCATTACCCTGGAGGAGTTAGGAGTGTAAGCTCCTGAATGGAACTCCTTGAAAGTATCAGATCTGTTTAAAACAGATAAGAGTGGATGGGATGAAGCAAAGCTGAGCCTCTATCTGGACCCCTTTGTTTGTGCAAGGGTCCTAGAGATCAAAGTAAGACCACAAGTTAACATTGCAGACAAGATGAGATGGGGGTATGATAGGTATGGTAAAATGACTGTAAAGTTAGCTTACCACTACCTAAACCCTAAGGATGAGATGGGCCAGAACTCTGATTGCAATATGCTCACCCTGAAAAAGATATGGAGAGCCCCCATCCCAGCTCAAACTCAGCTCTTCATCTGGAAGATGTATATGCAGATGTTACCTATGGGAAACATACTTGCGGAAAGAAAAATGGTTGGGGACTTTTCATGTATATTCTGTCTCAAAGAGATGGAAAGTGCAGAACACCTGTTCTTCAATTGTGACTGGATAAGAGCTCTGTGGTTTGGCTCACAAGTGGGAACAAGAATACATAAAGACCAGCAGCTCTCACTTAGAGACAGACTGGACCTCATTATGACCTGGTGCTGCTCAGCTGAGCATGAAAAAGGATTGGCAGGCACACATATAGTATACATGCTCCAGCAAATATGGAAAGCCAGGAATGAACTCAAGTTTGAGAAGAGGAAGGCCAATAGATAGAGAATGATCAGGGAAAGCAAAGTGGGAGCGGACAAGTGTTATCAGGCCTTCAGAGAAGCATCCTCTATCCCTAATATCTCCTCATCTATTGACAGAAATAGTATAGACTTTAATTTCCCTGTAATACACAATGAGAGTGTTGTAATTTGGTTTGATGCATCATATTGCAGGGCAACAAGATGGGCTGGAGCAGGAGCAATAACAACAGATAATGAGGGCAATATCATTGGAGCTGCGGTGAGAAGGTACAAGGCAATGGATCCAGCAGAAGCTGAAATGGAAGCAGCAGAAGTAGCAAGTGAGCTGGCAAAAAGATTGGATAGACAACATTTTGTGTTTGAAGGAGATAACAAGGAGGTCATAAAGGCAGTACAAGAGGACAGTTGCAGATGGAATGGAAAGCTGTCGGAGAAGCCATCAAGCAAAAGATGGCAGATGTAAATTCCTGGGTGTTTAGATGGATAAGTAGAACAGTAAATGGGGACTCTGACAGACTAGCCAGTTGGGCGAGACAACAGCTAGACCTCGCAGATCTTCCAAGTTGTTTGGCTGTTAAAAACTGTAGGCCTATGGTCATGTAAGACTGCGTGGTTCTTGCTCTTTTGATTATATAATATAAGTATGATTATTTGCATAAAAAAAAAAAAAAAAAAAAAAGACTTTGCAATCATGAAAGGCATATAAACGAATTGGAACTTCTATTTGAAAGTGCAACTTTTCTGAAGTACACACGAAACGCCAAACGATGTCGACTGGAATTATAGGGAGTGAAGAAGTCCGAATCTAACTGAGAAATGATCCCTTGACAGTTGACAATGGCAATTTATAACAGCTTTTGTAAATGTCATATGGAACATATGACCAAGACTCGAGGAGCACTTGAAATTGTTTGGCAAAGTTAAGACAGACTCTTAGTCATGTGGGCCTTAACCCATGTAGGACACTAGGACTTGACCCTATACTGGAGGCTCAACGTCTCTTGATGAGAATACATGCGACCCTCGCTGACATGGCTGCAAGCATGGTATATATATATATAGTTTGTAGACCCGTGCATACGCACCGGTTTTTTTAAAAATATTTAGATTTTTTTTTAGAAAAATTGGGACTACCATTTTAGTCACTAACCCGTTTTAATTAAGTTTTAAAAATCCGTTTTTTTCAATTGGGAAAGAGATCATGTTTTAATAGGAGAATAATTCCCATTTTAATTAGATATGCTAGATTTTTCCTTAGAAAAGGAATTTTCATTTTAATAGGATAATGATTCCCGCTTTAATTAGAAGTGCTAGAATTTGTTTTAATAGGAGAAGAATTCCCGTTATAATAGGAGATAAATTCCCGTTGTAAAAAAAGATTCCCATTTTTCAAATAGGAGAGAAATTCCCATTTTAATAGGAGAGAAGTTCCCGTTTCAATAGGAGATGACGTGGAATTTTAATAGAGCTAGAAAAATACCCCTTGTGGGAGCTTTAATATTAAGATATATATATATATATATATATATATATACTAGGTATCACCCGTGCCTACGGCACATTTTGTTATGAGGTGTTTATTATGTTGTTTGTGCCTTTGTGGCATTCATTTCCCCCCCCCCCCCCCGATAATCTTGTGGCATTCATTTTGGTATACATACCCAAGTATTTTCAAATGTGTGATCTATGTGGGAATTTCTAGTCATTTTATTTTGAAGTGGTTGTTTATAGTAGGAAACAAAATGACGTCAAAGAATCAACATATCTAAGATATGTCAACCATTCGTGCGCAATTATTCCCGTGCACCTTGGTCGATGCATTTTCACAGTTCTCTGTTGGTCCATGGTGACTATAATTTGAAAGAATAGAATTTTAAACAATAGACATGTAAGCATAATTAATAGCCTAATATTCAAAATAAAAACATTTTATAACGATAACAAAATATGCATAAATGTACATACAACTTGGTATTTATGCAGAAAAATAATAAGAATAAGAGATTTAGAGTTTAGACAATGTTAGTCTTCCAAACTTAATTAGAATGAATTTAAGCAATAAAACCAATCATTTACTTCAAACAAAAGACCAATGCCATCATAGCTTTCAATTGTTACCTTACAATGTTATCTCTTTGGTTGCCAACTATTTTATTGTGTATCTATTTGCCAAAATGTTTCTCGAGAAATTTTTTTTTTGTAAAATTTCTATGTAACAAAGAGTAGCCTAAATTCCTATTTGAGACAACAATGTAAGCAAAGAAGTAGTAAAATAATCATGGAAAGTTTGGAGAAAATATCAAAGCCATTACAATAATGTAAGCAGAGAAATAAAAGAAACGCACCGAAGTGTAGCAACGAAATAAATTAGCTGGTCAAGGTTAGACGAAGTGCAAAAGATTCCAAGCGGGGAAACATGTGCGTGATGATATGCTCAACAACAAATGAACTATATGCTGAGATTAGTTTTGGAAACAATTCATTAAGAACAAAATTTTTGGACTTCTCCATCTGCTAAACACTTAAAGTAATCTACTTACCTGATGATCTATTAAAACGTCATTTGTTTGATCTACTTTCTACTCTACTTACCTGTGTTCAATAATAAAATTTTGTTTAACCCTTGCTAACTATAGAACTAATTTTTTTATATGCCTCATTAACACAACACTAAAGAAAACCACACAAAAAACATGATTTCAAGCAACCAACTCAATCAAGCATTTTCTGATGAGATAGTTCTCCTACAATTACTTGGAATAACAACATCAAAGATTGTAAGTACAAAGTACCCTCCATTCTCAAACCAATCACTACATCACATGTGTCCACACATCAGGTCGTATCTTCACAGCTTGTATATCACTAGGTCGTACCACGTCACCAAGACGTAACCACGACCCAAACTCAGATCGTCCTAAATATCAAATACAGCCATACATGGAAACAAATGATCTACCACAATCCTGAATGAAGCTCAGTCAACGCACCAATGAAGGTGACATTTACTTTATAACAACATAAGTAATGACGAATCATCAAGAGAGCACAAAATATAGATCTACACTTGACAATGGGATGAAGCAAATAAGAAAAGCCAGATCAAACACCTATAAGTAGAGAGAGATGAACTACGTAAGACTTGATTCAAATTACCCAAAAAACTTAATACATAAGCAACTCTTATCCCAAGAAAGAGTATAGCCATTCCCCATCAACCTCAGCATCAGGTCATAGATAGAAATCTACACATTTACATTGGCGCCGTCTGTCGATTCATTTTTTGAGAAAAGCACAACACACCATTTTCTCAAGCCCACCAAATTTGGTAAAAACCACCATGGAAGGACAACTCAAAGCTTTAGCGCATCAACTCTCCAAGATTCTTTTATAGCCCTTCAACAAGAGAATCAAACTCTTCGCGAACAAACAACATCCAACACCAACAACATGGATCCCGACGCCATTGATAACAACGGCATCGCAACACTTACAACTAGGGCTGTCAATGGATCGGTTTGGGTAAGGTTCTGGAAAATTCGAACCCGAGCCGATAAGAAAGTTAGGAACCCGAAACCAAACTGAACCGATAAGAAAATTGAGAATCCGAAACAGAACCAAACCGATAAGAAATATTGCAAACCAAACCCAAACCGACCCGAACAAAAAACTATAAAATCAATTAAATCAATTAATTTCAATCACATAATTGATAAACATATACAAAATTAATCATAAATATTACTAAAATGTCATCTTATTGGTTCGGGTTCATATCGGATCGGTGGAGGGCAAAACCGAAACCAAACCAATATCTTATCGGTTCGGTTCGGTAGAAAATAAATCAAATTATCCCAACCCAAACCATTTTTTATCGGTTTGGTTCGGATCGGTTATCCTAACCCAAATGACTTCGCCCAGCACTTGGAAAAATCAAGCGAAAAGGCCAGTGCAACATATATCGTCTAAAAGATGCTCCAATCTTACAGAGCGTCACCATTCACCGCTAAAATTTGGGACAAGCAGCCTCCCAATGATTTCATCCAGCCAAAGTTTCCAATGTACGATGGTAGCTTGTGTCCAGGTCATCACGTAACTCGGTTCAGCCAGATGCTTTATAGCGCTTAAAACTTCGATTACCTGAGATGCAGAGGCAAACGAACCGACTTATAACTGCACAAAACTCAAAAGAAAACGTTGGCATACCCAAAAACCTAAAATCATTACATATACTGACCACGCCAACAAAAACGACGTGATTTGGGCCCACGAATCAGAAATCCCTTTTTCCCGCATAATTTCCAAAAATTTTGATTTTCGAAAGCCCACCCGCTGTGCGACACGTGTTCAATGTTTCAACTTTATTCTTTTCAAACCATTTCATCTTAACGAGTCAAACAGCCTGTAAAGAATAAAGGGAGCTATGTAAGTACCCTCCGTTCTCAAACCAATCACTACAGCACACGTGTCCACACATCAGGTCGTATCTTTACAGCTCGTATATCACCAGGTCGTACCACGCCACCAAGATGTAGCCACGGCCCAAACTCAGATCATCCCAAATATCAAATACAGCCATACATGAAAACAAATGATTTACCGTGATCCTGAAGCTCAGTCAATGCACCAATGAAGGAGACATTTACTTTGTAACAGCAGAAGTACTGATGAATCATCAAGAGAGCACAAAATATGGATCTATACTTGACAACGGCCTGAAGCAAATAAGAAAAGTCAGATCAAATACCTATAAGTAGAAATAGATGAACTATGCAAGGCTTGATTCAAGTTCATCCAAGAAACTTGATATGTAGGCAACTCTTATCCCAAGAAAGAGTATAGCCATTCCTCATCAACCTCAACATCAAGTCATAGATAGAAATCTACAAAGATCGAATACTTGTTTTACCACAGTTTTCTCTGAACTCACAAAACCACCCTACCAACTAAAATGGGACTAGTAGAGTGTCAATTGAATCTAATACATGAATATCACTAATACCAAGTAACATAGGGGATAGGAAAAAATAGTCTACATGTGAAATCCATGTTGCACGGATGCAGACACAAACACGGTGACTCGGTTGTATCTTTAAAGGGTAGAACATGGACGCAGCAAAGGACATGGAACTTAATTAATATTTATAATTTTATTTTATATAAATTGAACATTAAAAACTAAATTAAATGTATTAACATTTATAAATTCAAAACTATTAAAGATAAATAGCCATAAAATTAAGTTTAATATTTCTTAATCAAACTTTAAAAACATGTCATAAGTTTTAACAAAACAAAAAATGAAAAAATTGAGTTTTTTAATATTATTTTGATTTATTTTTTTATTTTTTTGGGTTAAAATCCGCGTCATGACCATGTTGACTGCGTCCGATACGCATCCATGCCACGTCTGCATCTGACGCGGACACAGCCTATTAGTAGGTGCGTCCGTGCTTTAGAGTGTGAAATTGAAGAAAATTCTTGATGATCAAAGAAAAACACAACAATGTAATGTGCGGGAAAAAAAATGTTATGGAAAGGATAACATAGTACTTGAAGATATGATGCATGGGAGAAACTTAGAAGAAAATACATAGGGTGAGAGATGTCTTTCTCAAGAATTGAGTAAACCCTACGAAAAGTTTAAGGTTGCGCACTCAATTAAAATGAAATTGCATTCATGAAAGGTTATCAAATTTAACATTAAATGAGATCATCATAAAATTCATCTATTACTAACCATTCAATTAATAGGAATGAAATAAAAATAGGCAATAGAATGTGCCGGGGCAAAAAGTTAACCCGACACTCCCGATATGATGGTGCTTCCGAAAGCTCAAAAGAGATGGGGATTGGGATTTTTTAGGAAGAGAGATTGCACCAACGTTCTGGTTGCCTACGTACCCAGTGAGGAATCCGGGATCAAGTCTCTTCAAAACGTAGTTCTGGAGGATGCAGAAGCCTCCGTATATATAGCAATCCCCTGCCTTGGCGGCCAAGAAAGGGATTCTCGGAGATTGCCGTTCTTGATGAATCATAGTATGATCTTATCTAAAATAGGATCATTCCCCAAGATTTCATTCTATCCTTGCGCAAGATCTTATCGGATTGCACTAGGATTTTTAGCTTCCGCGGATCGGATTATTGGATCAGAATCATCCGAACGGATTGGATCCATGGATCTGGGCCACTCGGATGGGCCCTGGACCTGTTCTGAACTTTGATGGATTCGAAGACCGAACGATCCGAAAGTGTTTATTTGGACGACCAATCGGATGGTCATTTCTTTGGGCCCATATCTGGTCCATGGTTCGAGTACACTTTAGACTGGAAATATAATGTATGGTACACACATTGCCCCCTCTTCAATAGAGGAGCAAACGAAGATGAAGGTGGTATGTTGAAGAAGAAGAAAAAAAAAATGGAAAAAACCAAAATGATATAATAGGGAAAGGGGAACGTGTAACGGGAAAATATAATGTATGTTATAGAGATGGACGAAAAAATGTGAGATAATCAAAAGAAACAAGAGTAGAAAAAGTGAAGGGTATAAACGGAAATGACCGTTTTAGGTAAATAGTAAAGAAAGAAAAATGACAATGAGATGTAATCTAAAAATAGAGAAGTGGGTGTAACTCAATAAAGGACAAGAAGTATAAGAGGGGCTAAAATCAAAAGGTGAGAAAAGTAAAAAGGGGTTGAGGGTTAAATAAAAAAGGTTTGTAATAAATGGGTGGTTGGATAAGTTAAAAGAATGAGATAACAATTGTGTGGGTGGGGATCAAAAGAAAGGGATAAGAAGATAAAGAAGAATAAGGAGAGAAGTGAAGAACTAAGCCCTACCATGTAAGTGTGTTTAAAATTTTCACTTAATTCACTTGTGTAGGTGTCACTAGATGTGAAATAGGTAAAACTTTGCATGTTTAGCTTATGAAGTTTAAAGAATTATATAAAACCCATAGCTTTAATACTTTAGTGAGTAAATTGAGTGACCAACTTAGTGATATGGTTATGGGAGATGTTAACTTGGCCTAAAAATAAACCAAATGAGTTGAAAAAGAGTTGACCCGGGAAGGAAACATACTGACCCGGCCTAAAAACTAGTGACCCGGAAAGTAAACAGTTTGACCCGGTACGAAAATAGATAAAATTCGCCATATCCATATATAAGTAAGTCTGGACCGGCCTGTAGACCGCCGGAACCAGCTTGTATACCAGTGACCCGGCAGGGAAAAGCCAAAATAGCAAGAAAAACGCCTGGAACAGCTGGAAAATATGTGACCTGGCTGTAAAAACTCCCGAACCAGCTGAAACCGTCCTGAACCGGGTAAAAAAAACGCCTGGACAAGTTGGAACCGGCTGAAAAATGCCGGAACCAGTGATAAAAATGCTGGAACCGGTTGAAAAGTTGTTGAACCGGTGGGAATAACGCCTGAATCGGCTGGAATATGCTCGAACCGGAGGGGAAACTACTGAACCGGCCGGTCACCGGTGCCAGTTGCCGGTGGTGCAGTAATTGTGGATTGTGGGTTTTGGGCTTCATGGATTTTGGGTTGTTGAATAACGGGTGTTTTGGATATTGGTTTTGGGCTTGTGAACTTTGGATATTGTGTGGATAGTGGAAATTAAATATTGGGCTTTGAAATGAAGGGTTGGGTCAAGACCACCTAGCAAATATCTGAGGTCAGGATTCCTAGTATGCCTTGACCACACTAGCCCATACCTCAACCCAGCTAAGAAAACGAGGGCGACTTCAAGAGTGCACCTATCACTTAGTTCACTTCTTTGGGGCAATTCGAGAGTACGACGTCGGTCTGATAACCTGTTAAGTAAGCGTAATGATAAAACATAAAAATTGAATAGTTTACCTACGAAATGAACGATGAACTCAAAACGTAAGTAAACTAAAACTATTTACGTGTCTATATTTATCAAAGTTTCTACTCTCAATTCTATCGAAATAGAGTGGAGTAACAAATTCGTTCCACTCCTAGTTCTCTAGCATGGAATGTTTTCTAATCTAATTAATCGGGTTTAAGTCTAATGAGAGCTTTACGAAGGGTGTTATACTACGATACAATATGAAATTGATTATGTTGAATTTAACTACGAATGCTATGGAAATATGATTGTTTTTGAATCTAGATAAAGGATTAGAGGGGAATTGAATCCACCTCGAATCCAACTTAATAACCTAGCATAGATTCTTGTATCTCGATTCTTACGGCAAGAAATTCGAGTTCTAATCCCTAGTGTTCATGGCATTTCTACCGAACACTAACTAGCATGTGAGGTCGTCCACCCATTCTCATGGCGAATCACGACCTTCTAGAGTGGAATAGATTCTACAATGCTTCTACACTATACCACTAAGTTTTCACACACACACGCACTTCGAGGTGTTTTTCCACTCTTTTATACGTCACCCATGGTTGGAATTGAGTGTTTTATGGATCATTGGATTGGAAATTTCTCTCGATCATTTCCATAACTCATTCGCCAAAATCGGGCCAAGAACGGCTGCAAATTGAATTTGAAATTGCTTAAAACCGGAAAATTTCGAATTCAAATTGGGCTTGGGCCCAAACCGCGACGCATCGTCTGTCGTCCTCCTTCCTTCCCAAAAACATACAGTTCTTTCCTTTTCAATCCGGGTTACCAAGGTTTAAAACAAGGTTTAAAAAACAAACCTTAAAAAAAAAAAAAAAAAAAAGGAAACCTAACTACACCCACGCCAAGAAATTCAAATCCAACTAAAATCTTCTCCAAACCATTACCACCACCACCCTTAACTCGAAAACAACCACCAATTCAAGTAACCACCATCACCACCATTGTTTTAGTTGTTTTTCTTCAAACTCGCCTCCCCACGTCTACAAAACCATTAGTTGTCTCGTAAACTTCAATGGAGCTACGACGAAGAATTTTTGCCGAGCACGCGTTTCTTGTAAACTGACTTCGCCATTTTACGACGCCGGAGATGATTAGGAGGGATTGGAACGGGTTGTGGTACTCGATCGAGGAGTTCTATCACTATGATTTGGTAGAACAGTTTTATAAGAAGCGAGAATTGGAGGGGGATAGGATTTTCATAAAGGTAGCAGGAACGAGGAGGGGAAGTAACGAGACAGCCGTTAGTTGAACTGTTAGGAATTACGCTTTGAAAGCAACCTAGTAACGACAATTCGTGAATCCAAAGATACTAGAGTTCCCGCTTTGATGAAAGATACCGTCGTGGAGGGTGAATACAATCCGACATCTCATTCGTCCGCCCGATCCATCCAAATTCGAACCAATCAACCGGGTCAGAGCTCGGTGGATTGGTAGGAACGCCCCGGGAAAGACAAAGTCGATTGATATCGGCCCGCAATGTCTGCACGTTCTCTGGATTTTGCAAACGAATAAGTATAATTTCTGCATCCTTGATTTAATGTTTAATGTGATTAGAGGAGTGGGAAAGAGCTTGGTGCCTCTTCCCGTATTGATCACTAAGATCATGCTCTCCTTTAGAGCTATCGCATTATCTGCTCCTATTAAGATCAAATTGCATTCCAATGCAAGTATCTATACGGATTGCATCCAAGAGACGTGGCCGTTGTCTGAAGGAAAGGTGGTTGAGAATGAGGATGAAAGGGAGGATATGACATGTCTGGATGACGATGCATTAGATAATTGTAGTTCTAATTTAGAATGCATGCAAGTGTTGCAACCTGGCTTGCGTTGCGTTTATGGTATTTGTGAAGATATCCGAGATAGACAGATTGTAGTTCGGAAAAAGCAAACAAACCTTCGACGAGACTTGAAATGCTCGAAAGCGGTTCGGGACGATATCTTGTCTAACATGGAGACTATCCACCGCATCATCAACAAGCCCAAAGATGCATTACTCAGATCGGAGAGGAGGCACGCGGCTTTGTTCGAATAGAGATGCTACGACGATGCCACCCGTGGAGGACTCTCGCTTCACCGAAGTCCGACAGTATGCGTCGTCGCCGAAGGATAGATGGTTCAAGCCATTCTCCATCCCAGGGCCAATCTCCATCTCAGGGTCCATCTTCATCACATAACTAGGTGTTCACCATCAGTTGTGTTCGCTGTTATATTATGATTTTGTTTTATTAGTTGGATTTTAATTTAGTTGTTAAATTTAAATATTAAGAGGTTTGTTTTATGTTGTTTGGTTTTAAATTTTAGTTTTAATATAATTCGTTATATGATCATCTGCTGTAAAGTTGTCTTGGAGGAAAGGTTGAGAATTTGGCCGACATCGGCATATCTATGATCCGGTGGTGGTGGTAGCATGAAATGTAGGAGAGTTTAGAAGTTACTATTCTAAATCCAAAGATGAAAGATACCGGGATTTTTAGAAAATCACGAAAATGGTTTGTTTCCGTTTCGGGTTTGGAATTTTTCTATTTTCGAAATTGCCTTAACACAATTTGGGAACTTGCCGATTCGTTTTGGAAGCTTCGGAACCTATTTAAACTCCCCTTCATTCTACACTAACAAACCACACTACACCCCACCATCATCCCACACCTTTCACTCCAAGCTTTTCCTTCTTTTTCCTCTAAACTACGTTTCAAGATTTTACGAGCGCACTGGCGCTACTCGCATACACTTTTAGAAAGTTTAGTCGAGAGCGACTTCGCTTCAAACACCGTAAGTCTAAAAACTTCGAAGCTTTTGACCGCTACCAAACACCGTAAGTCTAAAACCCACGAGCACTCCACCACGCTTCAAAGAGAGCGCACCGCTACCGCCATCTGTGGAACACGGAAGTTCCAAATTTTTGCGGTTCATTCTAGGATTTTGGAACTGTTCAAGGAGTCGTTGAGATGACATCTCCTATAGTCATACCGAGCAGTCTTTCGAAGACATGTTGGGAACCGGAGACCTATGGACATTGGTTCCGACCACGGGATCCCGCAGATTAGGATGGCATCATCTACGGGTAAGTGATGACGATTCATATTTACCACAGCCTTCATCGCTTATTTCTACGACCACGCGTTAAATTCTATTTTAATCGGGATGGAGAACAAGAATTCTCCGTCGTGAGTCGATGACACGACACATAAATTCAATAAAAATATGGTCGCTTTAGTTTCGTGGATTACCAATACCGACTCGTTCACACATGGGCATATATGACCGATAATGCATATCTTTATGATTATACATATTTCCATGAGTATTTATGGGGGAGGGTATTTCGAGTAATGGACCGAGGGATATAGCATTGCCCTTGGTAGCCTTTCCCTAAACGTAGGCACCACCATGTTATTCATCCTAATGAATATTTTGGGGAATGGCGTTCATTTCGCAAAAATGCTGGCTGGTGACATTTTCCTCGCTTTTTAGGAGGGGCGTCGCCGATATGACATCCCCCGAAGTTTTAGTCGCTAGTCTTAAGAGAGCCCAAAGCATGAGGCATAAGTATCTTCTTATGCCCGTTTCGTAAGCCGCATCATGCGTAGTTGTTTACGTGATTACGTGAACAATTCACGATTGGAAAAGGGTTGAAGTCATGAGACCCACCAATTGGGTGGTTCGCTCATTCGCGAATAATGACTTGGTTGGGATGGCGGTGCGACCTCATTTGGTCGCCCGTATATCCCATCGGACATAATAACACTTAACAGGGTTAGCATTAATAGATGATAAATGGCCAAGCTTGGCAAGTTATAATGGTGGCGGGAGCGAAGGAACCTCATCTCTTTCCGAGGAGGAGGATGTTTAAAGCGGGGAGATAAGGTAAGTTTTAGTTTTGTTATTGTCTGCTTATGTCCCAAGCAAATTAATTCTGTTAGCCCCATAATGGGTGGAACTCTTATAGAGTTGCGTCAGTATTTTTATTTTCCCTATATTAGTATGTTCTAACCTTGTTTTGCAGATGTCCCAGAATTTCACGCGTTTCCATGGTATTTTTCTACCCTCTTTATTTAAATGCTTTGAGGACAAAGCATGCTTCTTGTTTGGGGGGGCATAGAAACACGTGTAATTAAGGCATCTGTTAGGATATAGAAATGTATAATATGCATTTGTTTTCAAGTTAAAAATTTTCAAAAATATAAATAAATAAGTTTATGCTATACACTTAGGAATATTGGTATTGTTTTCTTTCTCTATGCTCTTAACAATCTAGAAGTCTCACGTAGCTTTTGCATCAGAATAATTGTTAGAAACTTAGGTTAATATGTAGGTAATAATCTTTGCATCTATCTATAAATATATTACATGAGTATCTATGATTGTTAGTAGTAAGTTTCACGAAAGCTAGGCTAGAGTACTTATTCTACAAATCCTCGTGAGAATATAGCCTAAAAGCCTTATATGAGCGAAACATTTGAGAAATGACATAAAGGGAGAAGTAAAATCCGGATAGAGAAATCACACGTCCACTTGCTTGATCACTATGCCATATCCTAAGCGAGAATTTAGGCCCTCTTTGGATCGATATAGCCGAGAAATTCAAACCTATGAATTAGTTTCCGCTTAGTAAGCCCCTTTGAGCCTTTCTTTTTAGCCTTTCATAACCCACAAATCCTTTACCCCATTACAAAAACAAAACAAAATAAAAATAAATAAAAATAAAATCAACCTACCCAATCTAGAATAAGTCCGAGAATAGAATGAGAAAGAAAAAGAAGAAGAAAAACCGGTGTAAACAAAAAAGTTAGTTAATTGCTGAGGAAAATAAAGAAAAGAAGTTTCCATCCAAAGAAAAGAAAAATAAAAATAGAAATAAAATAAAAACTCCGAAAAAATAGAATAAAAGGATTTAAAAGCCAAAGAAAAAGAAAAAAAAAATGGCTAAGGATGGAAACAAAGTGTAGAAGAAAAAGTAAATAACAAGGTTTTCTCTAAGTTACATAATATGAAGACTCTACTATCTCGGACTTGTCCTTTTGAATATCCATTTCCTTCCTTCTTAAACCATCTCCTAATCCCATGAACACCTAATAAAGACCTCTAGCTCAATTAGGAATAGGTTAGTGTGATAGTAAGTGGCAGATCGTTTGATCGACTCCGGCTTCCTTGTTGTCATTGAGATTGTAAGGTAAAGTGTGCCCACTGCTGCTTTGGAGTAAATTAAACTTGAGCGGAAAAATCGAGTGGTTTTCGTCTTGACATTTATGTGAGGACCTACTTGAGGGGACGCTATTCGAGTTTTGAGAAACTAACACCGCTAGGCATTTCATAGTATTACTCATAGTATTTATATTTGTATCATAGATGATTGATTATTATGCATATATTAGCTTAGGTTTTTGACTTGGTTATTCTTATTCATTTGCTAGTGAGATGTATAGATAGTTGGGACATGAATGAGGAAACAATAATTTAATTTCTTAGTCGTTGGAGTATAGTTGAAGTTTGTGAGTACCTTCACTGGAAAACTCTCACGAGGCTATAACTCGTCCACTAGGGAATTCCTAGTGGTTTAAGGCCTTGTTGCATATGGTCAATGCAATCGCACTCAGCGAAACGAGAGTAGTTAGAACTCCATTTTTGGTCACTTATTATAATTTCTCATATTTGCTTGAGGACAAGCAAAATGCTGTTTGGGGGTGGTTTGATAAGAGCCCAAAACTGTAGTTTTTAACCCTGTAATAGTCATACTTTTAGACCAATTATGTTTATAGGGTTAAATTTCACTTTTTGAGCACTTATCACAACTCCCAAGTAGCCTTTTGCTAGTCTCTTAGCAAATAAGATAAAAAGTAGATAAGTGATCAAAATCACATCCTAATAACAAAAATAAAATCTTAACTCATTTTCGCAGGCATCGCGATTGCATTTACCATATGCAACAAGACTTTAAACCTTTAAGTTCTCCAAAAAGGACGAGTTATAGTCTCGTGAGGGTTTTCAGGTGATATACCCACAAAATCAATCAATAGCATGTTCAATAATGATAGTATTTTTCAGAGAGAGAAATTCCTTACCCACTTAGTGCTTACTCCAACAGACGATCTCCATTGCTAACTACATTACTGCAAAGACTCATAGATTATGATGGGAGATAGTAAAAATTGACAAAATTCTCAATCAAGGCTTATGTGTGTACTTAGTCAATCTCATATACTCTCCTATCCAAGAAACGGAATCCCTAGTTTACCATAAGTAGATAATCTCGACTTTCAATTCTCACCGGTCATACTCTCAGAAAAGAATCTCTCAGAAGATGGTCTACTATTTTACCTCATGTATGTGGGAAAAAGAATAATGAATATGAACATCCCACATACTACCTTGAAAAACGGACTTCTAGATGACAGTAGTCTGATGGAAAGAATGCCAATCACATATGAAGTGTCGGGTCCTTCACTTTAGCATCCTCTCACCTATTCTAGATTTCGTACCAAACTGTAGTGATAAGTCATGGGTTGTAACTTGGCTTAGGTATTGGTTTATGAAGGAAAGGTAAAAAGGATTCTAAGGTTGTTTCTGAAAACACTAAGGGTTTTGCTTCATTCTTTGGAAGATTTCTTCAAATTCTATACTACAGAGAAAATTCTTCCTTTGTCTTAGCTTTTCCATCCATTCTGTTCAACTTATTTTATTTTATTTTTTTAAACTCAGTGGTATATCCTTGATTAGTACTGGATATGCTTGTTTTCCACTAGCTTCTTTCACTTACAACAGAATGATGGTTTTCATTGTATCTCTCTGATATTTCCTTGTAATCTTTTTTTTTTGTGCTTTTTCTTCCTCCTTGTTCCCCTCGTATTCTCAGAAACATATGGGTATGGCTGATAAAGATTTTGGTTATACTCCTTGTCTGGAGTTGGGTAAAGGGTAAAGGGTAAAGGGTTTTATGAAAGAAAATGGCTTATTGTAAGGCTTAAAAGGGTTTAACATGATGGTCCTACTAGGTGGGATAAATGCTGAATGGGTTTACTTCTTGACTTATCAGTATGATACTCTATTTCGAATAGACTACAAGACCTAATGGCTATCTCCCCAGTTGATGTCACTTTGTGATTAACCAAATCAACAAATAATGAGACTATATTACAACGATATAAAGAACAGAAAGATGTTGAGTCACTAAGACTCGGATTTTTCGTAAGAACTCTCCAAAGAATGGGTATAAAGCTCAAGTCTCACATGCTAAGTCTAAAAAAATCTGCTTCCAGTTTACTAGGGATTAAATCTCTCTTCTAACAAACGTACACAAAACTGACCAAGTACTATGGTGGTGCCTTGATAAAGAATTCTATCAACAAGAACTATGTCCGAGCATAATAAATAGTCTAAGTGGTAATGAAATTAGCAATATCAACTATCTATCAAACTCAACACTAAGTAGTATAGAATATATATCCCAGACTCATCATTAAAATTCATTTTTCTCATGCTACTGATATAGAAACAAAAATATTTTTGTTTTTGAAAACTAATTTTTGAAATTCATTTATCAAGTACACCCTCCCCCAACTTAACATATGCATTGTCCTCAATGTATATAAATTAAGTAAATGAAATGAATGGGAAAAAGGGAAGATGTTACCATTGATGCCGAATATCAAAATTAATTCCCAAAAATAAGAACATTTCCTTTTACCAAGATTTTTTTTAGGTCTTTTTAAGTCAGATCCCTAAGACTATATATCATGCATTATCAATTTGGAGTGAGGAGATCAGATTTTCTTACCCAAATCTGCAAATGTTTGGAGGACGAGGAGGTCTCACATTGTAGGTTGTCAAAAATACTCCTTGATATGCTGGAAAGATTGCTAGTGAAGTTGCTTCTCTACCTTGAACTATTTCTGGTCTGGTGATTGTGTGATAGGCCTTGTGGTTCCTCTGTGTAGAAGATTGACGAGAATCTTTCTTTCTAAGAGGACAATAGTATCTGATGTGCCCTTTACCACCACAGTAATGATAATGGATGTTTGTCTGACTGCGCTCAAGGTGGGCGGTAGAATGGTACACATACTTCTCTCGTTCAGACAATGATGGTGTAGAAGAAGCTTCAGCAGTGCAATTCTTCTTATCAATATGGTCCACTTTCTGCTTTAGAAGACTCATTTCAATTTCTAGATTCTGTTGTTTTTCCAAAACTTCTTTAAGCTGATTCTCTAGCAATTGATTTTTCTGGGTAGAAGTCTGTTGTTCATCCTTAAATGTAGAGTTCATCTTCTCAAGATATGATACTCTCTCTATCAATTTTCCATTCTGCTCACTTAAATCCTGAATTTTATGCATAGATTCCAAGAACATGGCTAGCAACGCCTCTGTGGTGGGGTTCTCAGGTTCATCACAGTTTTCTGTAGATTGAGCACTCTCAATTGTATCTTCGAATGGGAAAGATTCTTGTATCATGCTATCAAGGAAGTACACCTCTCCACCTTCGGTGTCATCACAATTCTTATACAACAAGTGAAAGATATTTATGTCCATGGACATCTTACCAAAGTTGATTTTCATTTCACCATTGTGACAATTTATCAAAGCTTTTGTGGTAGCGAGGAAAGGTCGGCCTAGAATAATTGGAATTTTATCAAAGGCGTCATTGGTGTCTATCACAATGAAATCCACTGGATAGTAGAAATCGGCTATTTGAACAAGAATATCCTTAACTATGCCTCTAGGAATCTTGGTAGAACGGTCAGCTAACTTCAATTTGACTTTTGTAGGCTTTAGGTTCTCCAGGCCCAACGCTTGGTACACATGATATGGCAAGAGAGTAACACTAGCACCAAGGTCTAAAAGAGCATTACTTGTGAATTTTTCTCCTATCTTGCATGATATTGTAGGACTTCTTGGATCTTTGAGTTTGACTGGAGCTTGCTGATGGATAATAGATGTTGTTTGTCCAGCTAGAAACACTCGCTTTGGAACATGAGTACTTCTCTTTATGTTGCATGCATCCTTCAAGAATTTGGCATATGATGGCAACTGCTTGATTGCTTTGAGAAATGGGATATTGATGTTATCTTTCTCAAATGCCTCATTCATCTCTAAAAATTGCTTATCTTTTTTACTTGAACAAAAAACATAGGAAAATGTTCCTTTGGTACAAGCACATCAGCATGTGTCTGTTCTTCATTCTCTTTGGCATTCTTGCATATCTTGTCTTGGTTATCTTGACAAATGGGAGTTGAAAAGATTTCTCCCACTTTCTTTCGAACTTCATTTGAAATCTTGACCGATTGCTCTGTAGCAATGTCATCATGAGAAGGTAAGTCAACCTTGTTGTCTATCTTCAATCCTGATCTGAGGGTAGTAACTGAGCTGACCTGATCATGGAGGTGATCAGTACTAGAAGTTGTCCCAATGTGGCATACATCTTCACTCTTCGATATTGGTTCCAATAAGCTAGGTTGAATGGCTTGTGTCTTTACAGACAAAGCAATAGTGAGTTGGTCGACCTTAGCCTCTAGAGACTCCATTCTAGAACATTGACTTGCTTGAGATTGCTGGAGATTAAGCTGAGATTGTGCAAGAAGCTCTAGAACACTTTCAAACTTCTGATTTTTCTGTGATAGCAAAGTAATTGCAATCTCCAAGTTGGCAGGTGTGGCATAATTTCTCCTAGGATCAGGCACTAACTCTCCACTTATATTGGAATTTTGTTGAGAGTATAATTGTTGTTGAGGAACCAACTGTGAAGCTTGACTTGTTTGTGGAATATAACTTTGATCTTGAGAACCTGGGGGTCCAGCGTTCTGTCTCCAATAATTGCCTTGAAAGTTATTACAATCTTAGTTGGGCCTCTGAAATAAGTTTATATTATACTCTTCAATTGATGCATGTAGATAGTAACCAGGACATTCTAGAGTTGCATGGGAAGTGTCCGAACATACTTCGCAGTATCGGCTAGCTTGCATGACTGGGAGAGATTTAGCTTGAGACTTGTCGATCTTGGAGGGATTCATGGAGAACTGGTTGAATTTCTTACTCAAAGTTTTAATGCTGGTGGCCAGGCTGGCCAATGTAGACTTCAATTCTTGATCTGCTTGTTCATGTGCTTGGTAACCAAATTGGTTTGGCTCCCCCTCCATCCTAGCGACATCCTCGTTGCTAGTAGTCCATCGTTGTGTTTCTTCAGCTAAATTCTCGAGAAAGTTGTAAGCTTTCTCTCCATCCATCGATATAAACTTGCCTTTGTGCATTGACTGTATCATCTACTTGTTCATCATCGAGAGAGTCCTCGATAGAAAAAATGAGCAAGTATGCTATTATCATAACCATGATGTGGACATGAGACTAGCAGATTATTGAATTTCTCCCAGCTTTGATGATATTCTTCAGTCACCTTCCCTTTGAAATTGTTGATAGCTTGCTGCATGGCATCAATCTTCTGGGGTGGGTAGAACTTGTTCATAAACTTTGTTCTCAACTTCTCCCAGTTGTCTATTGAATTGATCGGCTGTGCAGTTAACCATTCGGAGGCTTTACCTTCAAGTGAGAGCGGAAAAATAATCAACTTGATACTCTCATCTTTGATATTCTAGTTCTTGAAAGTTCTGAGGACTGATAGAAATCTGTTCATGTGAACATATGGATGAACATTGTTTGAACCATTGAACTTCGGAAGCATAGAAATTACTGATGCTCTAAGTTCAAACTGGTTAGATTCTGTCTCTGGAAAAACAATACTGCTGGGTGGGTCTCCAATGATTGGCGAATAGAAATCGCTCAGCTTCATCCTCTGTTGTGCTTGCATGGGTGGGATAGCTTCAGGATTATTCGGTTCCATAACACCTCCATCATTGTGTGCGCCCATTGTATCAATCTTGTCTAGTATTATTGCTATGCGAAGATGATGAAAAACTATCATACTATACTTGAATGCAATTAAACTAATATGCAACTATTCTAAATTATACTAATATGCAAAACTACTTTCCTTCAACTGGGTTGGGCTTTGTAGCTAGTATCTCGCCCGTTGTCTAAAACTGTCTCTTCTAGGGTTATGGTGAATCACTTTGATTGCTTAAGTACCACGGCCCACAGACGATAGTCCATTTGTCAAGATTCAGACAAGAAACACTAGAGTTTGATATTTCACTGTGTTGGCTTACAACTTCAATTGTTGAAAAGGTCCTAGATGTAATTATACTAGAAAGCAATAAAACTAAACTACGATGCAACTATACTAAGAATGAAATAAAAAGAATGAAGATTCGACCAACCTAGATGGTAGATCTTGTCTTCGAGATGTTCTTCAAGCTTCTCTCTTTCTCAAAAGGATGGATGATGCGGCTAAAATTATCTCAAGATCCAAAATTCTAATCTTGAAAGAAAATGTTAAACATAAACAACTTAAACCGGTAGCGACGCCATTTGACCTTTGCCTCTTTTTGTGTGTGAGATGAGATGGTATATGGATGATGTAGATAGATGATGGTCATTGAACAAAATAGAAGCGTATCAAAACCTAATTATCCCTCAATAAGTAAAGGATGAGTGGGGTATCGTTCCACTTTTAAGTGTATGTTTATATGAATGACAGGACTGGAAAGGTGGTTTGAGGGATTAAAAACTATGATTATAGATATTGTAAATTGCTTAACTAAACTAAACTAACTAAACTATTGAGAATCTAAGAGAGGGAATTTAAGATATTATAATCCACCAATACTTTTGATCTATGACCTTCTGCTTCATGGTTGTTCTCACAAGTAGACTACAATTAGGCAATCGAGCGAGTGTCGATGCCCTCTTGGATGAAACATCGTTAACAATTAACTCTATTTAAGGTTGTTCCTTTATGTTACTAGTATCTTCTTTCTTTTTATGTGAGCTTGGGCTGCTATTCAATAAATCACCATCTAAGACAAACACAAGGAATACTTTCCTTACTCTAAAACACTACACAACTAGAAGAAAAGTAAAGAATAATAGTATAATATTCAATTACAATAAATAAAACCCTATTCTAGCATTATATTCAATTGCAATAAATAAAAGTATGTATCTAGCAAATATTCAATTGCAATAAATAAAACCCTAAACTAGCATGATATTCGATTGCAATAAGTAAAAACCTTAATCTATACTTCCATCCCCTGGTCTGGGCAATGGAACTAATAACTAAAAACACAAAGAACTAACATGATTAAAGAACACCAAAACCAAAAGAATCATTAAACCTTAAGCACCAGCTTCATCTCCTCCCTTGAAGGAGAAGATTAGCCTTCTATAAAAAAGGAAGAACGTGAAGAACGAGAAGAAGAAGAGTCGAAGAACATAAAACTAGAAAGACTAATTTATTAAGACTCGGCTAGTTAAAACCGAATCTTTTATTATTAATCTCTCTCTGCCTCAAGTTCTGGAGACAAGAATATAAGTGAATTGGCAAATTACATGAGACACTTAGGTCCTCTATTTATAGGGGTTACAATGAGTTCTAGAAGCATTCCAAACTGCCATTTGTTTCCTAATACAAATAGACTTCTTTCAGAGTCCAACTTCGTCTCCAAAACTGAGAAGGAATTGGCTACAGTGTCGTTTCATGCGTCTAGACGCGCGATCCATGTGCCTCAGACGCGAGCAATGCGGCTGGACACGCGATCCATGCGTCCCAGACGTAGAAGTCTATTTTGTCTCTTCTGCTCTATCCTTCTATCCTCTTTTGCGGGCTTTGGTCCAAGTAACGAATTCTTTGGCCTTGGGCTTCCAAATTGGCTTTAAAATAGGTCCAAGTCGTATATTTAATAGATTCAATTCCTTGGCATTCTCCGTGATTGTCCACAGGCTTCCCATGTGATCCTTAATGTTCGGAATTGCTCCATTTTACCCTTTTTCTCTAATATTCCACAAAACTCTCTTTTTCACCTGTAGAATCATAAAACATAACTTACAAACACTATTAGTCCACTAAGGTGGCTAAACAAGAGGCATAATCGAGGGTTAAATTACACTTTTTGAGCACTTATCAGGGATGCTTTGAGCCAAATTAGGAATATAAACAGAAAGCGAAGATTGTAGATTTTTCCAAACATGAGGACCTGTTTTATTATAGGGTAAGTAGTGGTTAGTTTATATTTATCTTTTTAAATAAAAAAAAGTCAGGTGGTTGAGATATTTGTAACTTCGGGAAGTTATTTCTCTTCAATGAGAAAACAATTTCTTATTAAGAGACCTATAATCTGTTGCTACATTTTGGTATTTGCCTACGTTTTAGGGCACGAAGTCGACGCCGTTTTTGTAGTGGAAAAGTTGGGAAATGGTAAACCTCTCGGGTCCTACTGTCATGTTAACAAAGGTCCGACCCTTCCTCTATTCTCTTGTGACTCAACTTTTCCACTTGGAGCTGAAGATCAAGAGAGGATGCTTTGAACCAAAATAGGAATGTAAACATAAAGCAAAGATTGCAGATTTTTCTAAACGTGAGGATGTGTTTTATTACAAGGTAAGTAATGGTTAGTTTATATTTATCTTTTTTAAATAAAAAAACTTAGGTGGTTGAGATATTTGTGACTTTGGAAAGTTATTTCCCTTCAATGAGAAAACAATTTCTTATTAAGAGACCAATTATCTTTTGCTAAATTTTTGTATTTGCCTACGTTTTAGGGTACGAAGTCGACGCCGTTTTTGTAGTGGAAAAGTTGGGAAATGGTAAGCCTCCCGGGACTTATTGTCATGTTGACAAAGGTCCCATCCTCTGTTCACTTGTGACTCAACTTTTTCACTTGGAGTTGAAGATCAAGAGGGTATAATTTGAACCAAATTAGGAATGTAAACTGAAAGCGAAGATTGCAGATTTTTCCAAACATGAGGATGTGATTTATTACAGAGTAAGTAGTGGTTAGTTTATATTTATCCTTTTTTAATAAAAAAAAAACTCAGTTGGTTGAGATATTTGTGACTTTGGAAAGTTATTTCCCGAGAAAACAATTTATTATTAAGAGACCTATTATCTTTTGCAAAATTTTTGTATTTACCAACATTTTAGAACACGAAATCGACGCCGTTTTTTTTTAGTGAAAACGTTAGGAAATGGTAATCCTCTCGGGACCTACTGTCATGTTGACAAAGGTCCCATCCTCTGTTCTCTTGTGACTCAACTTTCCCACTTGAAGCTAAAGAGGGGATGATTTGAACCAAATTAGGAATGTAACCAAGAAGCGAAGATTGTAGATTTTTCCAAACATGAGGATGTGTTTTATTACAGGGTAAGTAGTGGTTAATTTATATTTATCTTTTTTAAATAAAAAAAAACTCTAGTGTTTTAGATATTTCGACTTTGGAGAATTAATTCTCTTCTGTGAGAAAATAATTTCTTTTGAAGAGACCTATTATCTTTTGCTAAATTTTGGTATTTGCCTACGTTTTATGGTACGAATTCGACGCTGTTTTTGTAATGGAAAAGTTGGGAAATGTTAAGCCTCTCAGGACCTATTGTCATATTAACAAAGGTCCCATCCTCGGTTATCTTGTGACTCAACTTTTCCACTAGGAGCTAAAGATCAATAGGGGATGATTTGAACCAAATTAGGAATATAAATAGGAAGCGAAGATTGAAGATTTTTCCAAACATGAGGATGTGTTTTATTACAGGGTAAGTAGTAGTTAGTTTATATATATCTTTCTTAAATAAAAAAACTCATGTCGTTGAGTTATTTGTGATTTTGGTAAGTTATTTCTCTTCAGTGAGAAAACAATTTTTTATTAAGAGACCTATTATCTTTTGCTAAATTTTGGTATTTGCCTACGTTTTTGGGCACGAATTCGACGCCGTTTTTGTAGTGGAAAAGTTGAGAAATGGTAAGCCTCTCGGGACCTACTGTCATGTTAACAAAGGTCCCATCCTCAGTTCTCTTGTGACTCAACTTTTCCACTTGGAGCTGAAGATCAAGAGGGGATGATTTGAACCAAATTAGGAATGTAAACTGAAAGCGAAGATTGCATATTTTTCCAAACATAAGGATGTGTTTTATTACAGAGTAAGTAGTGGTTAGTTTATATTTATCTTTTTTAAATAAGAAAACTCAAGTTGTTGAGATATTTGTGACTTTGGAAAGTTATTTCTCTAAGAAAACCATTTTTTATTAAGAGATCTATTATCTTTTGCTAAATTTTCGTATTTACCTACATTTTAAGGAACGAAATCAACACCGGTTTTGTATATGAAAAAGTTGTGAAATGGTAATTCTCTCAGGACCTACTGTCATGTTTACAAAGGTCCTATCCTCTGTTCTCTTGTACCTCAACTTTTCCACTGGGAGTTGAAGAGGGGTTTATTTGAACCAAATTAGGAATGTAAACAAGAAGCAAAGATTGTAGATTTTTCCAAACATGAGGATGTGTTTTATTACAAGGGAAGTTGTGGTTAGTTTATATTTATCTTTTTTAAATAAAAAAAACTCAAGTGTTTTAGATATTTGTGACTTTGGAGAGTTATTTCTCTTCTGTGAGAAAACAATTTCTTATTAAGAGACCTATTATCTTTTGCTAAATTTTGGTATTTGCCTATGTTTTAGGGTACGAAGTGGATGCTGTTTTTGTAGTGAAAAAGTTCGAAAATATTAAGTCTCCCGGGACCAACTGTCAGGTTAACAAAGGTCCCTTCCTATGTTCTCTTGTGACTCAACTCTTCCAATTGGAGCTGAAGATCAAGAGGGGATAATTTGAACTAGATTAGGAATGTAAACTGAAAGCGAAGATTACTGATTTTTCCAAACATAAGGATGTGTTTTATTATAGAGTAAGTAGTGGTTAGTTTAAATTTATCTTTTTTAAATAAAAAAAACTCAGGTGGTTGAGATATTTATGACTTTGGAAATGTATTTCCCTGAGAAAAAAATTTCGTATTTACCTACGTTTTAGGGCACGGATTTGACGCCGTTTTTGTAGTGGAAAAGTTGGGAAATGGTAAGTCTCCCGGGACCTACTGTCAAGTTGACAAAGGTCCCATCCTCTGTTCTCTTGTGACTCAATTTTTCCACTTGGAGCTGAAGAGGGGATGATTTGAACCAAATTAGGAATGTAAACAAGAAGCGAAGATTGTAGATTTTTCCTAATATGAGGATGTATTTTATTACAGGGTAAGTAGTGGTTAATTTATATTTATCTTTTTTAAATAAATAAAAAAAAAAAAACTCAGGTGTGTTAGATATTTTGACTTTGGAGAATTATTTCTCTTATGTGAGAAAATAATTTCTTATTAAGAGACCTATTATCTTTTGCTAAATTTTTATATTTGCCTACGTTTTAGGGCATGAAGTCGACGCCGCTTTTGTAGTGGAAAAGTTAGGAAATAGCAAGCCTCCCGGGACCTACTGTCATGTTGACAAAGGTTCCGTCCTCTGTTCTCTTGTGACTCAACTTTTCCAATTGGAGCAGGAGATCAATAGGGGTAATTTGAACCAAATTAGAAATGTAAATTGAAAGCGAAGATTGCAGATTTTTCCAAACATAAGGATATGTTTTATTACAGAGCAAGTAATGGTAAGTTTATATTTATCTTTTTTAAATAAAAAAAACTCATGTGGTTGAGATTTTTGTGACTATGGAAAGTTATTTCTCTGAGAAAACATTTTTTTTATTAAGAGACCTATTATCTTTTGCAAAATTTTCGTATTTACCTACGTTTTAGGGAACGAAATCGATGCCGTTTTTGTAGTGGAAAAGTTGGGAAATGGTAATCCTCTCGGGACCTACTGCCATGTTGACAAAGGTCCCATCCTCTATTTTCTTGTGACTCAACTTTTCCACTTGGAGCTAAAAAGGGGATGATTTGAACCAAATTAGGAATATAAACAAGAGGCGGAGATTGTAGATTTTTCCAAACATGAGGATGTGTTTTATTACAGGGTATGTAGTGGTTAGTTATATATATATATATATATATATATATATATATAAAACTCAGGTGTTTTAGATATTTGTGAGTTTGGAGAGTTATTTATCTTCTGTGAGAAAATAATTTCATATTAAGAGACCTATTATCTTTTGCTAAATTTTGGTATTTGCCTTTGTTTTAGGGCACGAAGTCGACGCTGTTTTTGTTGTGGAAAAGTTGGGAAATTATAAGTCTCCTGGGACCTACTGTCATACTGACAACGGTCACATCCTCTGTTCTCTTGTGACTCAACTTTTCAGGGGATGATTTCAACCCAATTAGGAATGTAAACTGAAAGCGAAGATTGCAGATTTTCCCAAACATGAGGATGTGTTTTATTACAGAGTAAGTAGTAGTTAGTTTATATTTATTTTTTTTAAATAAAAAAACTCAAGTGGTTGATATATTTGTGACTTTGGAAAGTTATTTCTCTTTAATGAGAAAAAAAATTCTTATTAAAAGACCTATAATCTTTTGCTAAATTTTGGTATTTGCCTACGTTTTGGGGCACGAAGTCGACGCCGTTTTTTAAGTTGAAAAGTTGGGAAATGGTAAACCTCCCAGGTCCTACTATCATGTTGACAAAGGTCTAATCCTCTGTTCTCTTGTGACTCAACTTTTTCACTTGGAGCTGAAGATCAAGAGGGGATGATTTGAACCAAATTAGGAATGTAAACTGAAAGCGAAGATTGCAGATTTTTCCAAACATAAGGATGTGTTTTATTACAGAGTAAGTAGTGGTTAATTTATATTTATCTTTTTTAAATAAAAAAACTCAGGTGGTTAAGATATTTGTGACTTTGGAAAGTTATTTCTCTGAGAAAACAATTTTTTTTTTAAGAGACCTTTTATATTTTGCTAAATTTTCGTATTTACCTACGTTTTAGGGCACGAAATCAACGCCGGTTTTGTAGTGGAAAAGTTGTGAAATGGTAATTCTATCGGGACCTACTGTCATGTTTACAAAGGTCATATCATCTGTTCTCTTGTGACTCAACTTTTCCACTTGGAGCTGAAAAGGGGTTTATTTGAACCAAATTAGGAATGTAAACAAGAAGCGAAGATTGTAGATTTTTCCAAACATGAAGATATGTTTTATGATAGGGTAAGTAATGGTTAGTTTATATTTATCTTTTTTAAATAAAAAAAACTCAGGTGTTTTAGATATTTGTGACTTTGGAGAGTTATTTCTCTTCTATGAGAAAACAATTTCTTATTAAGGGACCTATTATCTTTTGCTAAATTTTGGTATTTGCCTACGTTTTAGGGTACGAAGTGGATGCTGTTTTTGTAGTGAAAAAGTTTGGAAATATTAAGTCTCTGGGGACCAACTGTCATGTTAACAAAGGTCCCATCCTATGTTCTCTTGTGACTCAACTCTTCCAATTGGAGCTGAAGATCAAGAGGGGATAATTTGAACCAGATTAGGAATGTAAACTGAAAGCGAAGATTACTGATTTTTCCAAACATAAGGATGTGTTTTATTATAGAGTAAGTAGTGGTTAGTTTAAATTTATCTTTTTTAAATAAAAAAACTCAGGTGGTTGAGATATTTGTGACTTTGGAAAATTATTTCTATTTAGTGAGAAAACAATTTCTTATTAAAAGATCTATTATCTTTTGCTAAATTTTCGTATTAGCCTTCATTTTAGGGATCAAAATCGATGCCGTTTATGTAGTGGAGAAGTTGGGAAATGGTAATCCTCACGGGACCTACTGTCTTGTTGACAAAGGTCCCATCCTCTGTTGTCTTGTGACTCAACTTTTCCACTTGGAGCTGAAGATCAAGAGGGGATGATTTGAATTAAATTAGGAATGTAAACAGGAAGCGAAGATTGCATATTTTTCCAAACATGAGGATGTGTTTATTACAGGGTAAGTAGTAGTTTGTTTATATTTATCTTTTTTATATAAAAAAACTCAGGTGGTTGAGAGATTTGTGACCTTTGGAAAGTTATTTCTTTTCAGTGAGAAAATAATTTCTTATTAAGAGACCTATTATCTTTTGCTAAATTTTTCATATTTGCTTAAGTTTTAGGGCACAAAATCGATGTCGTTTTTGTAGTGGAAAAGTTGGGAAATGGTAACCATCTCGGGACCTACTGTCATGTTGACAAAGGTTCCATCCTCTATTCTCTTGTGACTCAACTTTTCCACTTGGGGCTGAAGAGGGGATAATTTGAACCAAATTATTAATGTAAACAAGAAGCGAAGATTGTAGATTTTTCCACACATGAAGATGTGTTTTATTACAGCCTAAGTTGTGGGTAGTTTATATTTATCTTTTTTAAATAAAAAAATTCAGGTGTTTTAGATATTTGTGACTTTGGAGTGTTATTTCTCTTCTGTGGGAAAATGATTTCTTATTAAGAGACCTATTATCTTTTGCTAAATTTTGGTATTTGCCTATGTTTTAGGGCACGAACTCGACCCCAATTTCAAGTTGAAAAGTTGGGAAATGGTAAGCCTCCCAGGACCTACTGTCATGTTGACAAAGGTCCCATTCTCTGTTCTGTTGTGACTCAACTTTTCCACTTGGAGCTGAAGAGGGGATGATTTGAACCAAATTAGGAATGTAAACAAGAAGCGAAGATTGTAGATTTTTGCAAACATGAGGATGTGTTTTATTACAAGATAAGTAGTGGTTAGTATATATTTATCTTTTTTAAATAAAAAAAGTCAGGTGTTTTATATATTTCATCTTTGGAGAGTTATTTATCTTCTGTGAAAAAATAATTTCTTATTAAGTGACCTATTATCTTTTGCTAAATCTTGGTATTTGCTTACGTTTTAGGGCACGAAGTCGACGTTGTTTTTGTAGTGGAAAAGTTAGGAAACGGTAAACGTCCTGGGACCTACTGTCATGTTGATAATGACCTCATCCTTTGTTCTCTTGTGACTCAACTTTTCCACTTGGAGTTGAGGATGAAAAGGGGATGATTTGAACCAAATTAGGAATGTAAATAGAATGCGAAGATTGTCAATTTTTCCAAACTTTAAGATGTGTTGTATTATAGGGTAAGTAGTGGTTAGTTTATATTTATCTTTTTTAAATAAATAAAAAAAAATGTGGTTGAGATATTTGTGACCTTTGAAAGTTATTTCTCCTTTTTGCAAAAACGATTTCTTATTTAGAGACCTATTATCGTTTGCAAAATTTTCGTGTTTGCCTGTTTTTTAGGTCACAAAGTCGACGCCGTATTTCTAATGGAAAAGTTGGGAAATGGTAAATCTCATGGGACCTATTGTTATGTTGACAGAGATCCCATCCTCTATTCTCTTGTGCCTTCACCTTTCCACTGGGAAATGTTAAATAAAAAAACTCAGGTGGTGACTTTGGAAAGTTATTTTCATTTTGTGAGAAAACAATTTATTATTAAGAAACTTATTATCTTTTGCTAAATTTTTGTGTTAGCTTACTTTTTAAGAAACCTCGGGAAATTGTAAGTCTCGTAGGACCTACTGTCACGCTGACAAATATCCCATCCTCGCTATGTAGCAAGACTCGTCATTTTACACTGTTTAGTAGTGATGAATAAGTAATCAAATGAGATAATGTTCAATGTGAGTTTAAAAAACGTATTTTAGCTTTTCTTGATGTCTTTTCGCATATCTAAACTAGAGTAAATATTTTAGATATAGTTGTATTCAAACCTTGGGCTTCTATTGATTATGTGGACGTGAAAGCATACATTTTTAAATGCTTCTTTTCTTCTTTCTTCTCTTGTAATTTTCTCGCAATACCATGATGCCTCTCACATTCCTATTTCGTTCAGAGCCAAATTGGGAAAGTTAACAATTTTTTTATTAATAGACCCATTATATTTTGCTAAATTTTGTTATTTGCCTACTTTTTAGGGCACGAATTCGGCGCCAGCTTTGTAGTGGAAAAGTTGGGAATGACAAGTCTCGTGGAACCTACTTACATGTTGACAAAAGTCCCATCTTTTGTTCTGTTGTGCCTCAATGTAAATTTTTCCAAACAAGAAGATGTGATTTATTAGAGAGTAAGTAGTGGTTAGTTTATATTTTTTTTAAAATAAAAAACCTCATGTAGTTGAGATATTCATGACTTTATAAAGTTATTTCTCTTCAGTGAGTGAGAAAACTTATTGTTATTAAGAAACCTATTATATTTTGCTAAATTTTGGTGTTTGCCCATTTTAGGCAACTAAGTCGAATCGGATGATTATAGTGGAAAAGTTGGGAAATAGTAAGGCTCGCAGGCCTCTTGTCATGTAGATAAAATTCCTATTTTTCTGTTTTCTTGTGCCTCAACTTTTCCATTGCTAGCTGAAGATGAAGGGGGGATGATTTGAACCAGAAATCAGGAATGTGAACAAAAAGCGAAGATTTTAGATTTTTCCAAACAAGAGGATATGTTTATTTAGTATAGGGTTCGTGACTTTGGGAAGAATTGAAGTGTTTGTGGTATTGATTTTACAGTCAAAAAGGAAATGCATATTAAGAAAAAGATCAGAAGTTGCATGTAGCAAGACTTGTCCATAAGCTTAACACAATAATTAGACTAACGTATTTGAATAGTACATTAAAATATACTATGAATATACCATTAAGTAATAGTATGAATATTGATATATACATTAAATCCTTAATTAGAATATTGATGGGTTATACCATTGCTTTATTAGGGGTATACCATTGCTTTATTATTTATTAATTTGATATATTTAGTATGGAATAGGCATAAATGTGCATTAAATCAATGATTAAAGCTCCAAGGAGATCCTCACAAATCCTCATGCACACCTAACTCAAATCCCTTCGCGATTCCGACCACTCTTTGTCTACCCATTTTGTTTTATTATAATAGATGTTGTGATTGCTTAAGTGTTTAGAGAGCAACCCATATAAAACGAAGTGTATTGGGCTGAAATTGGATTACCCTACCTACCATTCCACAACGAGTGATTTGCCAAATGACTCCGCTTCATGGATACACGAGTATGCGAACCGTGCTACGCATCGGTGTTTTTTCAAATCTTTAAACCTGTTGCTCTAACATCTCTCTGATAGTATGATTTTTTGAATTCTAGTTAGAATTTAAAAAACATTTTAATGAGAACTATGCAGTGTCGTGCCCAGTTATCACCGCGAGGCCAGGTTTGTGCCTTAGACGAGATGCAAACGAATGTCACTAAATGGTAGATACCTTCTTAAAGGGGCACATGCATCTAGAGAACATGCTTATTGATAAAGGAGATTTGTTTCTCTATTCTTATGAGAGAAGAACTAAATGAAACATTTTTTTGTTGCTAGGAACTATCTCCTTTGTTGTTAAACAAGTTCCATCTTAACTATTATGAAACAGTTTCTGCTTTTATTCAAGTTTACTTTGTTATCCTTATCGAAAATAAGTTTAACAACAATTCCTAGACGCATGTGCCCCCATTATGAGAGAAGAACTAAATGAGATAGTTATGAGAGAACTAAATAAGTTCCTTTAGTTTGCAATTCCTATGAGAGTAATCGTAATTTGCAAATTAATCCAAATTAACTTATTATAACTTATCATTGTTATCCTTATTTAGTTCTTATGAGAGAAGTTCCTTATTTAGTTTGCAACAAAAGAACTTATTATGAGAGCAATCCTTATGAGAGAAGAACTAAATGATTAATTTTGCAATTCCTAATTTGGATTACTCCTCTCTAACTTTCTATTTTCTCCTAACATGGCTCCCCATTACTAATATACAAGTATACAATTCAATAAGATTCTCCAGTGTTTTGGGACTTATTATCATAGTACGAGGTTTATAGAAGAAAACCTTTTATTGATTATACTTGTGAAAATATATTTACATTGTTATACAAACTAGGAAAATCAGATAATAGCATATAATATGACATTTAAATTAATTGTGTTTCTTTACCTTTGACTTACATTTTGCTCAGACTTTTTATGAGGAAAGCACATAGGTGGCTGCACAGGTACTTCATCTATAAGTCCTTTCTTCTTTTTGATTTGTGGTATGGTTTACATATGAAACACTCAAACCTTTAGTTTGGACAGACAATAGTTTTATAACTGGTAAACTTAACTTGCAATGTACTGAGTTAATTCAATCTTTCAATATGCAGTTTAGAAGTCACTTACTTCGAAATTGGTTATTAAAAATGGTCGCTTGCAATGGTCCCCTTAGCTATTATGAAACTATATAGTGTTATTATTATTATTTTTATTTACTTGTTTATTTATTTTTGGAGTTTCATCGTATGGCACGTTACACATTCCTCTTTACAAGTGTAGACAACAGACATGTATAAATTAGTTTTTTAACAGTTTAAAAAACATTAGGAGGGGTTGAATATAATTTGAGTGACGTGAATGAGGTTTTTTAAATTATTTTAAATAATATGAAGTTAATTCTAATTTCAATAAAGTGAGAGAGTTTTTGGTAAATTGTTTAAAAAGGATGGAGATGATTAGAATAATTAAGAGAGGTGGTTCTAAAATCATAAAATAGAGAGATTACAACTAGGATCTTTTTGTAGTACGTCACACTATAATAGGGCATATTTGAGTTTAGTCACACGAAGTTCAAATATTTGATTTTAGTCACACTCTGTCAACTTTTCTGTCTCAATCTGTTAGTCAACGTATTTGACTAAGTCAAACCGTACATTGACCGTATATATATACATAACCCCCTTCTTTTTTTTAAAAAATACAATCCATCATCACTCACCACTATACTCGAGGACAATCTCAGTGGTAGAAAACAAATTCTATCAATCTGGTCTAACAACTTGAGTCTCGATGAATATCGAAAGTCAATTAAATTAGGGTACTCAACAAACAAAACTAGGGTTAATGGTTCCCGAAACAAAACAAAACATTCTTCAAAATTACTCACATCCAATTGGGAATTAATGGCATTTGAAAGAAGTTAAGAGGTAGGGACAAAGAGAGATTACAATTTGTTAACTTCTCCTCAAAAGGTATGTGCTTATCCTAATTTAACATTGTTACCCTAATTTAACATTGTTACCCTGATTTAACAATGTTTACTGTAATATCATCCATTTTTAATGACAAAAATTTGGGGGTTTGTTGTCTAATTAACAAAGGGTACCCTAACTTAGTCAATTGATGTTTATTGCTTACTAATTAGCGTGGTGTTCGTGGTTCAATTGCTATGTAGGCATGAGTCAGCCTGGTTACAAGGTCATTAGGGCACATTATGGTGGTAAATGGGTTATTAATCGTATTAATGGATTAAGATTATTTCACTACGTTGGAGGTAATGTGGTTGATTCAAAAAAATTACATGACCAAGGGGAAACTGTTAGGTTGGATACATGAGGTTATTCCCTCTCCTCCTAATGAAAAAGTTGTGATTTATTCCTTGGTGAGTGGATCAAAGTTACTATTAGAGACTGATGCTAGGGTGATGAACTTTTGGACTAAGTCAAATCCAGACAAAAATGGACATGTGCATATTTATGTGGATTTTCTACAAGACCTCACTGGGGTCATGCCTCCCCCACCTACAACACAGACCATTAACCCAGTCATACCTTCTCCACCTACAACACAGACCAATAACCTAGTCATACCTTTCCCACCTACAACACTTGCCAATAACCCAATCATACCTTCCCCACCTACAACACAGACCAATAAAAAATGCACACAACAATGTAAGGTGAACCCCACTAACCCAACAGTTAAGAGGAAGAATCTACCATTGAAGAGAAACACAGTTGATGAAGAATGTGTTGATATAGAGACTACTGGGACTGCTGGGACTATTGGGAATGTCAATGATCATGAAGTTGTTGAAGGTATGATTGTGTTTATATTTGATTTTGTTATAAATTTATGGATATGTCTATTTCATTAATATCTATTTCTTATGTATAGATACTGGGGTCAGAGTAGATATTGATCATGTGGAGCCTGAAGAAGCTATCACAGTAATCTTTCAGATAGTGAACATGATGAGGAAGAGTTAAATGAAGAACAAGGCATAGAAACTGAAGAAGAGGATGAGGCTGATGTTGAGGTGGAGGATGAGGCTGATGTTGAGGTTGAGGGTGAGTTAGAAGATGCATATGAGGTTGATGAACAAGAGGAAGAGATTTAGAAGTATGGTGTAGGTTCAAATATTGAGGAGTTTGTTAGGAATAATTCTACATGTCATCCAGAAGAGAGGGTTGAGGAAACTAATGTGGGTAAGGGGTTAAAACTTGTGCTTGGTCAGGAATGGGCTACAAAAGAGGAAGCCAGACAATATATGAGGACTTATGGTATTCAAAATAGGTTTGTGATATCATGGGATTACAATGACAATAGGAGGTTGAGATTAACTTGTGACACAGAGCATTCACAAAGCAAGAAAGAGAATAGAGGGAGGAAAAGGAAAGGGAAGAAACAAGGGCAAAAGAAACAAAAGAAACAAAAGAAAGGCAAATCCAAATGCAAATGGTTTTGCAATTTGACTAGGTTAAATGATCAGCACACTTTCAAGCTCAAGACTGCAAACTTTGAGCACACACCTCAAGAACCCGAAAAGCAATCATAGAAACCTTATGGCTAATGCTAATTGGATTTCTAGCAAGATTGATGAACAAATGAGGTTGCATCACAAGTCATACAGACCTAGAGATATCATTAAGATCATATGGAAGGATTTCACAGTTAAGATCAAGTACTGGCAGGCTTGGCACGCCAGAGCTATAACTTTGGATCAGATTCATGGCAATTATGAATACTCTTACAATAGACTACCTGAGATGTGTAAGCAGTTGCTAATAGCTAACCCTGGTAGTAGTTTCAAGTGTGCAAGGGATGATGCTACAAAGAAGTTCACTGGGTTATGTGTGGCCTTTAAGGCTAGTTTGAGAGGGTTTGTAAGAGGTTGTAGGCCCATCATTGGATTGGATGGGTGTTTCTTAAAGGGTAAATATGGTGGGATTTGTTTGTCAATTGTAAGTTTAGATGGTAATAATGGCATGTTCCCTTTGGCTATCTACATTTGCAAGGTGGAGAACAAGGAGAATTGGACAAATTTCTTGGAGATTATGAAGAATGACCTCGAGGATCACTCATTCAATCTAACTATCATGTCTGATAGACAGAAGGGTTTGGACATAGCAGTGAGCACTATATTTCCTAGGGCTGATCAGAGGTTCTGCTTTAGACATATATTTCAGAACATGCAAAAGTATCACAGAGGGCCTCTGATGGAAAGATTGGCATGGGGAGCATCTAGTGCATACACATAACATGAGTTCAAGACCTTTATGGAAGACCTTGAAACTGCAGCACTGAATGAAGAAATCAGAAAGAAAGGGATACCAAGTAATGGTGAAGATGACCAGCCAAAGAGACCAAAGGTGAAGACAGCCAAGGAGTACCTTATGAAAGAGGAAACTAAATTGTGGGCAAGACATGCTTTTGATATAAGGTCAAAAGTTGAACATGTTACCAATAACTTCTCAGAGTCATTCAATTCTTGGATTCTAGAAATCAAGGACAAACCAATACACCGAGTGGCTTTGCAATTCACTCTTATGATGAGTAGTTTATTGTATCAGAAAAGGGTCCAAGGAGATAGTATGGGTGCAGACCTTGAACTTGTGCCTAGGGTTAAGGAGATCATTGCAAAGCATTTGGATCTTTGTCGGGGGATATAATCTCGGGGGTTAACCGAGTTTACATTTGTTGTGTCAACCGAAAGTAAATGGTGGAATGTGAACTTAGATGCCCATAGTTTTGTGATTGCAAGGAGTGGGATCTTTTCGGGATACCATGTATTCATCTTCAGATGTGCTATATCTCATATGACTATCTTGAGGGGCATAAATTGGACTCGAGTAAAAGTATTTTAAGTTTTTACTCTCATATTTATACCCTTTATTTATTTCATTTTTATAAGATATTTGTCATTTCAGGTCTATTTGTCTATTTGTAGGTATTGCATCCCTTTTTTAACTGTTAGAATGTATAGAAGAACATATGCAGACTACATCTTACCACCACTTCATGAGACTGCATGGGACAAGGTCAGTAGCTGCATTTGTGATTTTTGTTGTGCCTTTTTTATACTTACATGGTTTGTGACATTTGTATACTCACATGGTGTGGTGCATGTAGGAACCATCTGATGTGCTACCACCCATGCTTTCAAGGAAACCAGGTAGGCCTAGGGTGAACAGGAAGAGAGGTGAGGATGAGGGGCCCTCACAGTCCACAAAAAAGCAAAGAAAATGTAGTAAATGTGGGATGATTGGTCATAATAAAGTCAGTTGCACAGAAAGGTGGATCAAAGAAGAACAAGGGTGGACCAGCTACAGAGAAAGGTGGAGGATCCAAAGAAAAAGGTGGGGACAAAGTGGATGCATCTCAAGAGACTTTAACAGTTCCATCTCAAGATACAATGTGTCCAGAGTTGTTTGTCAGACTTCCAAAAGCTCCCTATAAAACACAAAAAAAGAGACAACTTGAAGACCCATCAACACAAGCTTTGCAACAGACAAAAAAGCATAAGAATGGTGTCAGTGCATCTCAACCAACAACAAAGGGTCCTACTGGTGCAAAGGGTCCTACTGGTGCAAGTTCTTCTCAGCCAACAACAAAGGGTCATGCTACAAATGCTTCACCAAAAGCAAAAAGGGTCCCACCAAAAGCAAAGGGTCCCAACTGGTGCAAGTTCTTCTCAGCCAACAGCAAAGGGTCATGCTACAAGTGCTTCTCAGCCAAAAGAAAAGGGTCCTACTAGTGAAAATTCTTCTCAGCCAACAGCAAAAGGTCGTGCTACAAGTGCTTCTCAGCCAACAAAGAAAGGGTCAACAAAGAAAGGGTCGTTTGCAAGTGCTTCTCACCCACCAACTTTAGCAGGGAACTTGTTTTGAACTTGTTTTTTTTTTTTTTTTTTTGGAACAGATGTATGTATGAGTACCCTATATGTATTTTGGGTTGTACTGAATGTTTTTGGTGGTTGTTATCAGGTTTTGGAAACATAGATTTGTTATTAGGTTTTGGAAACATAGATTTGTTATTAGGAACATATGTAATCATGTTGGTTTAAGTCAAATTCAGAAAAGTCATTGTGCATTCAGAATTCAGAAACGTCATTGTGCATTCAGAATTCAGAAAAGTCATTATGCATTATCAAACTGAAAAACCCAAACCCAAAATACATTCATTTCATTTCAAATAGCAGTACATCCATTACAACTTAGGGTGCAAACCCTAAAGACTTAACAAGGGCACATACATCTTCCACACTCCCTTCTACAGTCAATTTAGAGGTACCCTCCACTGTTACCTTCACCTTCCCTCCTTCAGTGCCCACCTTGTCACTTTTCACAAGTGTTTCATGCCTTGCTTCATTAAGTTCTTCATCTGGGAGATCAATCCATTTGAATGCAATGCATTTAGGCTGACTTTTGCACCTTAGAAACCTTTTACCAGTGTTTTTGCCTTGCTTACAAAAAAATAGAGTCATTGTGTTTGATTTGCACAACACACATAAGTAGTTCAACCAACGATAGTCTCTCTTCATGTGGTCTCTATCAGCACAAAGAAAGCAACCCCCCTGTACCCAAAATGCAAAACAAAAAGGGTAAATATCATTACCTTTATCATTCTTCAAAAAACCCAAATTTCCTTGAGATGGTCAAATTCTTTACCTGTTGAGATGATTCGCCTTCTTCCCCTCCTCCCATTTCGTCTCGATATTGAGAGAGATTGTTAGATTTTGAGAGAGCTCGATTGTTAGAGAGCCAGAGAGATCGAGAGATTGTTAGAGTTGATATATTTGGATCGAGGTTGACCACTGAGATTGTCCTCGAGTATAGTGGTAAGTGATGATGGATTGTATTAAAAAAAAAAAAGGTTATGTATATATATACGGTCAATGTACGGTTTGATTTAGTCAAATACGTTGACTAACAGATTGAGACAGAAAAGTTGACAGAGTGTGACTAAAATCAAATATTTGAACTTCGTGTGACTAAACTCAAATATGCCCTATTATAGTGTGACGTACTACAAAAAGACCCTTACAACTACACAGTTCGGTTGAGAAATTTTCCTCTTCAAAATCCGGCTATCATATAGTGTAGAGAAATGCACTAAATGGATCAAGTTTTTCAACACAACAACAATTGTACATGGGCTAAGAGATGGATCACATTTTAACTCTTCTACCCACCCAATATTCCCAATAACTGATAAACTGATATTCCCAATTTTCGATGGCACAAATGAACAAACACAAAAACACAACAAAATCATAAGAACCGGATATCGCGGCGCCTCACAAGGTCCACAGGTAATATGTTTGTAATCACATCGTACAACTAATTAACTGACATCTGTAGCATGAAGACGCCGAACAAATGCACGATGGTCGAGAGAAAAGAAGAAGCTTGGACACGTCTTTATCAAAACTCAGAACACGGCCCATGTGAGACCGTTCCGTAATTCGTCTTGTTCTTCTCAATAGTAAGAAGAAGAGACTCTCGAAGAAAACGTTGATAGTAAATGCAAGGCACAGTCGTAGTTAGCTCGAAGACCACGTTGAATTACCGGTACAATATTTTAGTAGTATATAGAGTAGTATAGGTATAGTCGTACGGGAGGACGTTGATACGGCCATACGGTAGTGGAGTTTACGATCAATGTATGCCAATAATGCCATGTCCTGAAAACCTAAAGAGAGTGGAATGTATAGGACTAGTGGGCTAGGGTCGCAAGTAGGGGTGGAATTTGAGTCGAGTAGCTCGGTTCGATTTGGGCTTGGCTCGTTTAAATTCGGCTTAAGCTCATTTATTTAACTATATGAGTCAAGCTTGAGCCTATATTATAGCTCGCTTAATAAACGAACTAGATGAAACTCGGCTCGATAAGTTCAAATACCTTCATAACAGTGTAAAATAGCCGAGCTATTCGGGCTTCGCTCGTTTAAGCTTAAATGAACCAAGCTTAAACATATATTAAAGTTTGTTTAAATAAACAAGCTGACCCGAGCATATTGAAGTTCAGCTCGATTAGCTCGAATTCCACCCCTCTCGTTGCAAGGATAGACTGACGAGTGACGCCAACTATTAGAGAGTTTCGAACCCCTTGTAGGGGAATTTTTGAAATAAAGGGCGATGTTAACTAATTTTGTGTGTTTTATAATTCTTGAGGTTCTATGGTTATGGTTGTAGAAAACCATCCACATTATCTACAAATTCAGTTATATACATAGATGGATCTAGGGTTGCGTGTAGATGGTCGCACGCCTGAAGATTTGTAAAAGTCACATTATGTATTAGTAATTTGTTAGAAAAATGGCATAGACTATAAGGATTCACACCCCCAAAATATTTTATAGAAGCTCCACTAGCCACTCCTAGTTCAATTAGTGGATTGCATATCCTCTTGAACCCTAGTTCCGTCCTTGGTTATATAACAAAATAAAAATTTATAGTAAGTTGCTGCTGATTGTTTGCAGGTTAGCTTCTCTTATCCTTGCACACATTTAGTCGCAAAGTTTGAATTTAACACTGGATTATCCGTATGGTGTTTTCTGCTCTGTTACATTTCATTCGCATAAATCCCTGAGGGAATAAATGATAGCCGCAAAATGTACAACACTACAAATCTACAGCCACATAACAGTTGAACAAAAAAATATATCTTTGGGATATAACTCATATATAAGTGTTAGATTTCCTGATGTACTTTAAGTAAATTACTTTGTAATTTTATATTTCAATGATTATATTCCACACATGAATGCAGTACGCCCGTATCTACATCGGTAATTCGGTGTGCCATGTTCATTGATACCAAGTTGGCCGACACCATTAATTAGGAACAGGGAAAACAGGAAACAAGAGAGGCAAAAGATATACAAGAAGAAGCAAACTACTCCAAAATGTCTCTCTTAAATTTTACCACAGAGAACGGGCATCTAGTAGTTGAAACATTCTCAACGGTGACAAGCTTCCATTCTACATCAGCCAGCAGCACCACTAGGCACTGGGACTTGGCACATTTTTATTTACCTTTCCAATGCCTACCTAATTTAGTATCTTTTAGCAGAAAATGTACCAAACTGTCATGTTAGGTGTATACCAGATCATTCAATGTGGTCACCACCCATCAGTGCATTGTGCTTGTACATTGAAAATTTTCTCGTTTTACAGAGAAGACTAGCTGGTGAAGTGAAAATGGAAACGAGAAAACGAAAATGAGAATGCATACATCATTAAGTGCCTAAGTGGTACGGTTTATCTAATCTTCTTATAAGAAAACGTTAGGAATGGATGCATTAGTAACCTCTCGTATGGTAAAGGCGCTAGTTTAAGATTTTGATGATACCAGAGGAAATTGGTGTCTTGCAAGTTGCAATTGACAATTTTGAGGTACGTTTCTAAGTTCCTATTGATGAGATTTAGGCGAAAAGTCAAGTCATTCCTAAAACACGTAAGCATAAATCTTTCCCATAAACTGATCATGGTTGAGGTCCGAAGCAAAAGAAGAGGTGCAATTATGAGATGT
Organism: Coptis chinensis; assembly: GCF_015680905.1. Lineage (NCBI taxonomy): Eukaryota > Viridiplantae > Streptophyta > Magnoliopsida > Ranunculales > Ranunculaceae > Coptis > Coptis chinensis. The sequence goes on along the minus strand of NC_141456.1, from coordinate 15,500,224 downwards.
GATCAACTGATCGTCGAACTTAACTGACTTCAATGAAGTGTTCCTCTAGTGAGTCATGCTCACTCATCATAAAGACGATTTTTTGTTAAATGTAAAGTAGCTTATCTCATGAACAAAGGGTTAGTTCATGAGAAACATTAAAGCCCTCTGTGGTAGGAGTCTGGCTGGTCTATGAATTTTTGATTAAAAATGTTCACTTTACCACAGGCACAGTCAACACTAAATAAACATAACTGAAATAATAATCAAATACAAATTCCAATATACCAAGAAGCCAATACCAAGAAGGCAAGAAACAAATTCCATTACTAGTGAAATTGAAGTTGTACAATTACACTCTGAAGCTCAATAGAACCTAAAAGGCTAAAACACATTGAGCAAAAAAACAGGAAAAGAAACATATAAAACTAGTACTAGGGCGGGTGGTAAAAGTCCACCGCTGCCAGCTTCCATCTTAAACAGACCAACACACTACTTTTTCTTCTGCCTCACACAGTTAAAATTTAGGCCTTCAAGGTGAAGACCCACCAATAGAAAACAACACATAACCAAATAAAATATGGCGAAGGACCATTTTAAAAATAAGCCCTTCTCATGTTGACCAAACATGGCACAGTATTTACTATACTAGACACCCCCTAGTCACTATCTATCAACTACTTGTATAATCCCATACACTCCATCAACCTTAGTCAACTATAGCTAAAAATAGAGGATTTTTTGCTATTTTTAGCACCAGGGTATTACTGATCTTCAACGGAATTGTGCACCACTATAAGTTTGGCCAAACGACCAACCAGCAGGTGCAACATTATAAGAGACCACAAAACGTCCATCACTTGTGACCACTTTGAATGAGAGATTTTGGCCATTGAGATATGAGTTGCTTTGCCAATTCTGACCCCAGTTTCTGGACATTGCTTGCCAACCAGTTCTTGAACCTTTAACGAAAACAGCATGAACATCACCAGCACCTCCAACATTAGTGATAAGGACTAAATTGAAGTAAGAGTGACCATTGATTGTGAACCTGATTCCACCCCTCTTGTTGCAGTGCACCCTGTAAAGGACAGAATTGGGAACACATTAGACTCAGTAGTCTGTAAAGTTTAAAGTTTCAAAATAAAGTAATAAAAAAAAAGTTAGTGAAGATTAAGAAGGAATCTCAGATCCTAACCGAAAAATGAGGAAAAAAGAAAGCAACAGATAAGATGCTCAAGAAAACAAAATTCAAAGAACCCAATTCTATTCTGAATTCTGACTCCTCATAATTTTGATGGTACAAAATCTCATCATAACAAAATCTTTTGGTCTAGATGGCTACATGACCAAATAAAAACGTAAGAGTCAAAATACAAATTCCACACAAAAGCAGTTTTAGCAAAACATAAAAACCAAACACACGACGGTTGAAAGGACAAAAAAACAGATCAAATGGCCAAGGAATACAAGTTCACACTTGATCTAGACAGAGACAGTAAAAGGTAAATATGCAAGGCACCCACATAAAGAGTGCACTGTGCACCATAAATTAAAGTGACAAGCCCACATACCTTCTGTAAGCCACAGGTACAATCCCAGCTCTATATTGAGCAATGTGTTGGAAGACGGGTTGAGAGAGGTCAAAATGGTGCTGGGGAGGGTTGCACCAGCCACCATTATTGTTAGGGAGAGCATTGTTTGGTGGGCAAAAGTTGGTAGCAGTGACCACAATAGAACCAGGTAAGCACCATCTTCCATCATTAACACACCTAATCTCATAGCAAGATCCACATGCCATACCGTTGTTAAACATGGCAGTGCTTAAAGCTGCAGTATTAGTTCCATAGCCTTGGCTGTAAAGATTCCCATAACCACAAGCCCCACCTACAATATAAAGTCAAAAAAAAAAAAAAAAAAAAAATTGTGTCACATGGGTCTTGGGTGCAGTAATGTAAAACGTAACTTTAGTACCAAAATATTGAGTATCAAGGCATACCCATTGTTCCAGATGCATCACCCCCTCCATAGAAGGTAGCATGAGCATTAACCCAACCTCCACCACCATACCCATTAACAAGTGAAACCATTGAAAGAAAACCCACCATAAAAAACCCAACAAGACCACCCATTTTCCTGCAATAACAAATGTATACCATCAGCATTTAAAAAAAAACATATACTTTAAACAACCAAATAAGAAGGCATGAAAAAAATGAGGGATGAAATGAGATGATTACATTATGAGGAACCTTGAATGAAGGAAGAGTAGTGGTGAGACAAGCGAAAGAGGAGGGGGAGTGAAAGAAAGATAGTTTGGTGAGGAAAATAGGGGAAGGGTGGGGGGGAATAAATAGAGTTTTTTGGGGGTGTGGGAGTGTAAGTGTGGTGGGTCTCTTAACTAACGTCACAACTAACTGACATTTTGAGACTGTCGTGAAATAGTGGTTTTGTATAGCTTTAAAGTGCTGGTTTTGAGCTAGAAAAGTGCTGGTTTTGAGTGAGAAATGAGGTGCGTGGATGGGAACCGCGTTGTTTTGGTACTTTAACTATGAGGATTTCCTATCAAATCCAAGTAGGGTAGAGTAGTTTTGCTCTGGAGCAGTAAAACTGCCATGTCCATAACTCCACATGCAACGACCATTTGCCGCAAATGCCCTTTTCACTCAACTCTGTCTTTCAGTCTTTTCTTCCTTTTTGCTTTTTCTTATTTTGTTATGGGTTTCCCTCTAGCCTGTAGTCTAATCTGCAAATTAAGTTTGACCAAATTTGTTTATACAAACGCTGGCCTATTTTCTGTGCAAATATACTCCAGTAAGATATATTCCATTTGGGCAGGACTATGTGGCGATAATGGAATTTTGAGAACAAACTTTGTTAATAGCTGCACCATGCAACTCTCAGCCTAAAAATTAAAGCAAATGCTAAATGTTTGAAGACTTTACTAAACAAATAGAGTTATACATGCGACTATGAGAGGATGAGAGTCGTCACTTGATGAGTTGATGAGCATTGCTAGATCTACATTTCAATCCATCATTTTACGATATCACAGCCATAATTTTATGAAATATTGATGAAACCATGACATTATATACAATCCAATTTGCAGCTACTGGATTGCAATCCCAGTAACCGTTCTGAATAACAAATCACATGTCTACCACTTCTCCGTCAGTTTCCAATTTTTATGATCTTCTTTTCCATTTTAATGTTTATGAAAAATAATAAGTAAATAATGAAACACTAAATATCTCTTTACTGCTTCTTGCCTCTCCAAATTCTGTAAATCCAATGTTGTATGCCCATCAAAGTGATCAAACACATTAACTTGTCCATTCACAGATACCATCTTATATCACATTCTCTCCGGACCTTTATGTTTTGTAACAGTTCGCCTGGAAATCATTAATTCACCGTGCCTCAGTTTAATTCTCAAATGAACTACATTTGGCTGGTAGAGAGAGTCCAATCTTGCTTTCAATGATTTTCGTCTTGGGAAGGACAATGACCATATTAGAATCGGTTCTATCTCATTACTCTGGAAGGACTTTAGCATTGTGAGTCGATTCGGTTTTTTTTTGTGCTAACCGAGTGTCCAGGCTAGCTTACGCGCACCTCCACTAATCCTGGGTCTGGTAGTCGATTCGTCACTCGTATTACAGTGTTTGTGACTCCGAACGTAACTTCGGAATTCTACCCAATATTTCAGTTTTTCAAAAAATCGAAATTTCAAATATATAGTTGAAATATTGAATATTCTGAAATCAATTGAAATTCTGAATATAATAAAATCGAAATTTGATGAATTTCGGTTTTTGAATTTATCGGATTTCCGAGAATTCCAAAATCTCAAACTAAGTCGTATTATGATTGAAGATTAAGAAGTAGAGTGAAAATTGCTTCCATCTCGGTCTTCAACAGTTGGCTCGAGTTGTACCATTTTGAACTGTTGGTCCTGGCTTGAAAGTTCTTCATGGTTTGTCGCTTCAAATCCAACTCAGTATGGGGAGGTTTGCTGTTCCATTACATGGGTATGGGTTTTAATTTTACTTCTTACTTTTTTATTTTTCTGGTTAGAAATTAAAATGGGAAAGAAAATTCTAAAAGTTGGAGACTGAGAAGTTAGTGGGGTTAAGTGGCGAACACGTGAGCTGTAATTTACAGCGGTTACTAGGATTGCAATCCAGTAACTGGTTTAGTGCATAGCCGGACTTTAGGGTTTAGTGCATAGCCGGACTCTTTGCAGAATGCAACTCCGTAATGGTTGGCCCCTAATTATCTGCGCAAGTTCAAACCTATAGTGTTAAATACTCAAACTATCACCCCTAATTGTTAATGTGATTGGAATATATGTAATAATGTTACATTCGTGACTGGTGTAAGTTTGGTGTCCAAGTCCATAATAGAGTGGACACCACGTTGATGTTGAGGTTATAATAGTGTAACAACTAGCAACTACTAAGTGGAAATTTAGTTCATTTGGTCATTTGATTATATCATTTATGTATATGCTCCGTTCATTGCTTCACCCGAGCCTCTTCTTCCTCCCTCCACGCCTCCCCATTTATTGACTTACATACTAGCCCTTGTTCGCAACTCACAAGTCACAAGGCATTACAATAAGAATGAATTGCGAAAAAACAGCCTACTCTCCTTTTTATTAGAGAACCTTGTAGTCTTCTACTACGTGGATCTAGCCGATTATTTAGACTTGGGGGAATGTGAAATGTGAACGATTTTAATAGCAAATTGACCATATTTCTTTGAATTTCTTGTTTAATACTATACATTTTTTTCAGGCTCTTCATTAAATTCTATCTGTGCGATTGCAGAATACCTCTCTCGAGCAAACCATGTGGGTGATGCTAATGCAAACAGCCTTACATTTGAAGGAAGAATGGCTCATATCATATTTATTACCAATTGGGAATTTAATATATCAATCCAAAAAGCTGATAACACTATCTCAATCTGCATGGCATGTGTTAAATCACTTAAATGAACAAATACAATATCTCCCATATCTGTTAGCCTGTTACAACTTTTTTTCCATTCCTTCCACATTAATTTCGTCCAAGGCCCAAAATATCGAATTCGGTGAATATTTCAATATAGTTAAAAATTGATATATATCAGATATATTGGAAATATAAAAAATATCTATTTTTTTTTTGTTGACCAGTCAAAAATTTGTTTTGTATGTCGATATATTTGAAATATTGTCAATTATATCGGAAATATCGTCAATATATCGGTCAAAATCAACAATTTATATTAGATATATCATATATATCGATCGATATATATCATTATATCAGAAATTATGATATATATCGAGAAAAAAGAATTCAATATTTGGTTGAGATATATCAAATATATCTATATCGGTGTACCAAAAAATAATATATATCAATGATATATTAGATATATCGGTGATATTTTGGGCCTTGATTTCGTCTACCTTCTATACGACTCCAGCTGCTGTATATCTTACTCGAGCTTTTTCGTTCTCCACTGTATGTACGTACAATTGTGCATTGAGGTATTGAAATGCTTTTCACTATGATAATTAATTAAATAATAACAACTACACTTAAAAAGTTACCAAAAAAAACAACTGTACTTAAAGGGATAACTAACTAGACCATAAAACAAATGTGTAGTTGAAGTAAACACCATTTTTAATTGGTGGAGTTTTATATTGAGGGTCAGTGAGTATTGATTGAAGAAATCATGAGCCGAGAATCCCGGTAATGTTCTTGCAGTCAACCCATTACAAAGAAGTAATGTTCAAGTTTACAAAAATTAAAGAAGAATTTTCAAGAAGTGTGTGCTAGTGTTTTAATTGACTTATTGTACTTTTCTAGTGTAAGATGTACTTCAATTCTTCTTCGGTTTTCGCACATTTTTTATTTACTGGATCTGGACGAGGTCTTTTACTTGTGTTCCAAATCTTACTTAAATAGTGACATATGTTAAAAATACACTTAAACAAACTTAAAATTGTTGGAGGTATTTATAAGTTCTAGAATCTAGATTAGTCTTTTTATTTTTATTTTTTTTTTGTAGATATAATATTTTAATTACTTCAAATATTGTAACAAAAATTCATTCAAATCTAAAACTTGTAACCCCATCAAATATATTTGACAAATTAAAATTTGTAAACCGTTTATTTTCACAATTCTTAATAATTATATTTGGCAAATTTATAAATTTTTGATTTTTTGTGATAATATTTAAAATAGTTAAGTGATTATATCTATCAAAAAAAAAATCTAAAATCTATAAATATCCTAACAATTTTGAATTTGTTTATATGTTCTTTTAATATGTCCCTATAACCCCTCTTTAACTAATGCGCAAAGATGGTGTTAAATTACAAATACAACATAAATTCATAATGCAACCTTTGGACCATTTATCCACATTTTGGGCCATCAAGTGCTAAACATACACACATATGCAAGGGTCTAACGGTCAAAGAATGAAATGGTTGCATAACATAACATTGGCAAAAGAATTAAATCAATTAATTACAATAAAGAGTAACTCTCAAGGATAAAAAAAGAAGAAAAAATCACTCTTAAATCCATATTTTTTTTTTTATAATCACTCACAAGGACCAGTAGATTTTAGGACAAATATGCTCCTGACGCGAAATTAAAAGTGGGTTGGGTGGTAAAAAGTCAACTCTTGGTGCGAAATACAAAAACGGCCCAACTCAACCAAAACAACTCAGCGTATGTAGTATGAACTAGGGGTGTTAACAGGGCCGTGCCGGGTTAGCCCGACTCTCAAACCATATAAGTCATCATGACTGAAGGTCGAGCCATCCCACTCTTAATGTCTGTTGAGGGCCAGGTCGAGTAAGGTCATATATGACATAAATACGCAAACCCTTATCCACCCCTCGGCACTCAATTTTGAGAGCCAAATGAGGGTCGGGTCTGACCCGGTCGAATCATACATTACTAATTTACTTAATTTTTTTGGTGATTTTTTTTTTTATTATTATTATACCTTTGATTATGTATATCAATTTCAACTAAGGATATAAAACTTATTCTTGTACCTTTAGAAAATGAGATATAGAGATGGTGAAAGTCTTACACATTCAATACTTAATCATGTTACTACATTAGAATTGAATGTTAACTTTGCCTCATTCATTTAATTACAAAAAATATATGTGTTATGTTCTAATCTACTCCTTATTGAATACTAATTGTAGTAAAAAAAAGTTGACATAACATAGATAAAAACATATATGTAATGTAAAATAACAAAAAAAAAATTGTGAGGGCCAAGTGAGGGCTGGTGACGGCCTAATGAGGGTCGGGCTCATGTTCCAGAACCTTGGCCCTAGCCCGCCCCTGATAGGCCTCAAATCTATAAGGGCCAACTTTTGAGGGATTTTCCAAGCATTTTTTAAGGCTGGGTTGAGGGCCAAATTATCACCCATAGTATGAACAATCGTTGTTTATACTTTATACCTCAACAAAATGTATGATTAGTGAGAACACTCATTGTTCATATATATTTGGGATATAAACGATTATTGTTCATACCTCAATATAATGTATGGTCAGTAAGAACACTTATTAGAGTATGAACAATCATTGTTCATACATATTTGGGGTCCAATAATTATTGTTCATACCTTAACATAATGTATGATGTATGTTCACTTATTTTGGATATAACAAATGATTGTTCATACTAAAATGACATAAATGATAAAATCATAAGATATTAATTTCAAATCTGGGCTATTTGTCATTAAAGGTTATTTTCACCCAAAAATTGGGTTTGTGAGTGATTTTGGCCCGGAATTGGTCCTCTGGACCAATTTTTTGTAATTACAATTAACTAACTTGTTTCCACTTGACCACTTGTGATCAATGTTTAGAAAATCGGACTAGACCGGTGGTTGAACCGAGGTCCAATTTGAACAGGTAAATTTTCAGTTTGGATTGGTAAAAACTAGAGTTTTTGGTTGGACTCTTGGTCTAAGCTAAACTGTGGTTGAACCGGCGAACCAGTTCAGTTATAAACCAAAAATAATCGGACCACACTTATCATAATATATTTTTTTTGAAAAATTGATAATGTGGGGAGTTTAACTTAACACTTATTTTTTTTGTCCAAGCTCGGAACCAACATGCTATTAATTATGTGTTTCTTGTACAAAAAATTCACTTTGATTTATAATACCAATTAATATTGAATTGAAACATGTATTTATTAGTTTTATTATTGTAATTATTAAACAAAATTGCTAAATAAACATCAATCGGTCCGACCGAGTCGAACCATGGTTGAACCATTTCAATAAAAAATCAATTTGATCACCGGTTCGGTTTTCAAAACATTGCTTGTTATTCTTAAAAAATCAGGGAGTGACTATCCAAGACAGATAGTGAGAAAAAATAACTCTCATAACCATTTTTTTTTAATCACTCACAAGGACTGGGTAGATGAAATGTCAAGTATACCCTTGACGCAAAATTAAAAACATCTTGAGTAGATGATGAAAGGTCTTTGTGACTGAAAGAGTTATTCAGGACAATTTGCTGCTTGCACATGAATTGATAAGAGGGTACAAGAGAGTACATAGAGTGTCGAGATGCACTATTAAGATAGACATTCAAAAAGCCTACAACTTAGTAAGTTAGGAAGCAATGGAAACTATCTTGTTGCGATTCAGATTCCCTAGAGTATTTGTGGAATGGATCAAGATGTGTTATACAACACCAAGCTTCTCCGTTATGGTCAATGGAATACAGCAAGGGTACTTTAAAGGTGGTAAAGGTGTAAGGCAGGGAGATCCACTTTCTCCATATCTATTTGTACTTATTATGGAGGTCTTAGGTGGTCTTTTGAAGCAAGCAGTGGATAGAAAACTCATTGATTACCACTCGAGGTGTAAGAGAGCACAACTTATGCACCTCTGTTTTGCAGATGATGTGATGTTTTTCTGCAAAGGAGAAGCCTGTTCGATGTATGGAGCAAAGGAAGCCTTCTCGTCTTTCTCCTCTCTGACAGGTCTCAAGATGAATACAACTAAGACTTCCCTACTTATTGGTATCACCAAGCAATACACTAGCAGGAATTCTGGGAGTTAAGCTAGTTGCACCCCCCATCAAATACTTAGGACTGCCTCTTACAGCCTCTAGACTAGGGGTTTAAGACTGCCTACCTTTGGTGGAAATGATAACAACAAGAATATCAAACTGGAAGAATGTTTTTTTACATTTGCAGGGAGGTTGCAACTGATACATTCAGTCCTATCATCTTTTCACAATTATTGGGCCAAAACTTTCATTATACCAATGGGAGTGATGGATAAAGTGTCAAAGCTCACAAACATATTTCTATAGGCAGGTCCTTCAATAGAAAGCAAAGTGCACAAAGCAAGCCACAACACAATAAGGTGTAGCAAGTGTGAGGGAGGACTGAGCATATAGTGGATCCAAAGGTTTGGAATGTGGCAGCATATTGCGGGCTTATTTACAAAATTGCATGAAAGGAAGAGACTTTATGGGTCAAATGGATGTGGGAGTATCAGTTGAGAGGGAAAGAGTTTTGGACTATGAAAATTCCTTCAGATTGTTCGTGGGTGTGAAGGTCTATCCTTAAACATAGAAAAGAAGCTGTTAAATACATTAAGTATGTGATAGCAAATGGGGAGCAGACGAACCTCTGGCACCACCCTTGGTGCTCAAAGCAGTTATTAATTATATGCGAATGCAGAAGCCAAAAGTTTGCTGCAGCTACCTGATGATGCAAGAGTTTCAGAGCTGATCACTGATAAGCAATGGAATAATAAAGTACTCAGCTTACCAGGTGGCGAATTAAAGACTTTAATTTTGAGCACAAAAATACAAGACATGCATGTTGCAGCAAGACTTTACTGTGTGGACTGAAACTTCAATAGGGGAATTCACCACCAAATCAGCATACATGAGCCTCAAAAAAATTAGAGAGAAAGTCAAATGGTATCGACTAGTATGGGGGAAACTAACAGTGGCAAAGCATTCCTTTATTACTTGGCAGTTGTTTATTGGAAGTCTTTCTACCCATGATAGACTTATAAAGAAAAATGTACTACACCAATCACAGTGTTGTATATGTATGCAGGAAAGAGAGAACTCTCACCATTTGTTCTTTGATTGTGGCCCTTATACTCAATAAATTTGGTCTAGGTGAAGAAGAATCTTGGAATGAATTCTAATGTCATGGAATCTAACCAAGAGTGGTACTACATCTTGAGGGAGACAAGAACAAACTCTACTGAAGCAGAGATCATTAGAGCAATGGCATGTGCAACAGTGTACAATATATGGAATGAGAGGAATAGTCAAAGATTCAAGGGTAAGAAACACAGCAAAACAGGTTGCACAAGATACCTTGAAGAAAATGAAAGTCTATTTGCAATAAGCACTCAAGGAAGTTACATAGTCAGATGGAGCAAAAAGAATGATTGAAGTGTTGGGACTGCAAATAGGATGGGTCCACAAAACTGTGATACAATGCTAATGGCAGAAACCTACAAATGCTATGCTCAATACTGATGGCGCTATGCAACGGATAGGGAGGGCTGATTAGAGACAAGAATGGTATAGTGTTGATAACCTATAATGGTAGCTCCACATGCAGGTTAATACTTTTTCAGAAATTACTGGGCATTCTGGAAGGGCTAAAGGCAGCAAGGATGATAAGGAATGACCAAATTGAGATTAACTCAGACTCAAAGAGGGCTGTCAATATACTAAATGGAAAAGAACTCACACCGTGGTTATGTTTCAATGTGACTGAAGCCATCAGACAGCAGATAAGGAAATTTCAGAAGGTAGCGGTTAGCCACATTTTTAGGGAAACTAACCGAGCAGTAGATTTCATAGCCAAATCTTGTAACATGAGTGATAACTCTATAAACTATAGCATAGGACCCTATCCTAAGCAGCTGAGTGAAATATTAGATGAGTATGCGAGAGGTGTTGTGTACACAAGATTTTAAGTCAATACAGGTTGAGGTCTGCCTAACCTCTAACTGATATATATATGGGAGGGATCAATATACCATGGTTTATACCATGCCCCACAACTTCACCCAAAAGATGAACTAGAACCTAATTTTTTGTGAATATGTCCAACAAACCTTGAAGATCATATCCACAAAATTTCAGCTCATTTGATGATGTTTAACAATATCAAAAGATGATTGCAAAATCGAAAAATCTGGGCCGTTAAAAAAAATTTAAAGTTGTCAACAATTTTTAATTAGGTTAGAGATTTCCAGATGAGCTGAATTTTTATAGAAAATCTATCCATAGTTAGAATATCATATCTACAAAATATTAGATTTTAACTCATCTTGTAAAGAGGAGGGGTATAACATAAGATATGACCAATCATTGTTTATACCAAAAAAAATTCAGAATATTTGTCTTTTCGGATTATTTTTATTTGAAAATTGGTTTTCCGAATTACTTTCATGTAATTCATCTGAAAATTGTTTTTGAGAGTGATTAAAAAAAACATTGATTCTTGATTATAACAGTGATGTTCACACGAAAATCAACTTGGGGACCAATTTCTTGTGAAAAATCTTGGCTCTTTTTCATGAGCAACAAATCACCAAACACCAAACAAAGACCGACTGCGAAATGAGTTAACCTAGGTGAGTTTCTATGAGTTTTCCGAGAATTCCAAGAAAAATAATTTAGGTCCAGATGAAAACAATGAAGTTTAACGACATTATGGTCAAAATCCAAAACTAAAACATAAGAAATCTATGAGAAATACAAATTGACGGCTACTTTGTTTTGTTTTGTCTCTATCTAGAGATTGGGGTATCGGATTTCGGGATAAACTTTGAAAGCGATTTCAAGTGTGGTTTAACGGCTCACAGCCAATGCACATGCCCTCTGTTTGCCTCCCTTTGTCCGCTTCATAAAAATTCAAACATTTTTGTTCTCCAATTTTTTTCCCCCTTACCAAACTGATTCTTTTTGCTAGATTCAATAAAAATGTTAAAAACACAAAACAACCACAACAAACTCCATAACCAACAAAACTGACGCTAGCTTACAATTGAATGGTGTTATTCTGAAATTTAAATTTGAAGTAGATAGTTGTTACAATTTGCTCAAGCATGCCAATGAGGCAATGAGCACCTCCTTTCCTTTTTAAGTTTGCATGGATCATAACCGTTGGACGACTATACACGTGATACCTGTTACCATTGGAAATGTGGAAGCGTGACTAAATTGGTCCTAGTTGTTCTTCCGGAAGGAGTGGTCTATTTCATAGGAGTTTCATTACGCCATGGTCCGTTAGTACATTTGTGGCTAGTGTAGTAGTGTCCATTTGTTAGCATTTCGTTAGGTGTTTCCTAAATAACCTAACCATAAGAAGCAAAGCCGGGGCTTTATAGCATTCCCTTATCTCTGAATGAACAAAATCGCATCAAATAAATCATTATCAGTTACCAGACACTATGTTTGTTAATGCAAACACAAAATTCGATTGATAATTCCCGCAATTTTTTATTTATTTTATTTTTAAATTATGTTGCAGACTTTCAAATTTGTTTTATTTTTTTTTATTTCAACTTTCAACTGCCATAACAAACTTATCGTTTGGATTCTTCCACCAACTACTATCCTTTGTTAATTTATATGACAATAAATTATCTACAGTTGAAATCTTTTTACTTACTTTTTCTTATTTGATCTCAGCCATCCATATTATTTTTCTAGCTGCCACTATCTGATGTCCTGATTCTGTAAAGATTTGATTTCTTATCTTTTCTGTTTTATCTCTCTAGAGTCTAGACCTTTTCACTGCTTTTGTGTGAAATATTCTCTTCAGCTACATGTCAAATTAGGGCCGGGTATCATTTTTGTTGTTGACTTACATTTTAACCATGGTTAGCTGTCTTCCTGTCTCCTAGAATCGAAGTTTAGGTTAAACCCCTAAGTATCTACATATTAATATTGAATTCACAACTCTTTTATTGCTCCGTAAGTCCAAAACAATACACTCAGTGCCTATAGCAAATTATGCATTTATGCCTAATTCCATCTCTCAATTACAATCGAAATATATTCACTCTCTCCTGCAAACTTTTATTCTTATAATCTGTTTGTGTAATCACAAACATATATAACCAGACTACCTAATCCTAAATCCATTCGAGATGCTTAAATTCTTCTATCCGGCCTTACGCCATTGTTTAAGACTCACGCCTTTAAAAGGTTAAGTTACACATCCACAAACATTTTTTTTTCTATTCATTTTTTGGGAGACAGAAGAGCTGGGGGTGATCGTCCATAATCCTTGACCAATAACCGTTTTAACAAGTCCCACAAATTACATTTTGCTTTCTTGTAAAAATGATTGTTTTTGTTTTCTTGTTAAAGCGATTGAATAATCGATAATATATCACCATTATATTTGTATTGGGAGGAGGACTGAATGCGAAGTGCACCGTAACATATAAGTTTTTAGGACCATAACCTCATCATGAATCATTGCAAGTTCACATGCACATAACGGCTAGTGCAAGTTATTGTGCATATCGTTATATTTTACAGTACAGATGATGACTGTGGAAGTTAAGTCTACTTAACCTAATTATTAATTAATTAACCACATGATTTAGGAAAATTTTACTCTTCTCTCTTTCTTTCTCTTTTTCGACCATCCAGTGGAGCTTGAAAGCTCATAAAGTTAGTTGTATAATATATCATCCTGACTTTATGAGAACTTTAATAAGAAAATAATACTTCCCGATCCCCTTTGGGACTTACTCACATCTAAATTTTTTGGTAACTTTACTCACATCTAGATGACTAGTCTAAATGTCTAATACTCTTAATTTTAATATAATTATAGACATTCTAATTAGGTGCGATTGTGAATGCTGTCATTTCACAACTAAATTTTGCCACGGAGAATAAAGTTGTGATTATTGTTGAAAACTTTGGTGTGATTACCAAAAGTTTGGAATTTAGAAATGATAGTTCCCCGTGATCAATGGTACTCTTGCCTAGGGAAGACAGCTGGGAGGTGTATCTTTAGATTAGACATAGTGGGGCTTATTTGATTAAGTTACTAACCGAAGAACTTAACTGCCTTTATGAGTTTATGAGTTTATGAGTTTATATGTTATTAACTCTATCTTGGAATGATTCAAATGACACAAAAGTAAGTCCACTGCGGCCTGAGGGGTTTGGTGAACTGAAGTTAAAAACTGTAAGCTTCTAAATATGGTGAATGATGTTTCATTTCAAGTTTTAACATGGGCAGGAGGGAAAACAAAGTATGGAGTTGAAAATGGAATGATCATCAGATCATGACCAATAGTATGCACGACACATGCATACACAATAATCATTTCGAGTTAGAAAGACCTTGAACATTGAAAGTCTGTTAATTTGAAGGAGGCCGGCCGGGAAAACAAACTTGGAATTTGAAGAATGGAATGATTGCTTTAATGTGCTCATTTGAGATAGTTCAAGCCTTTTGAGTTGCACGAATTGATGTTAAGATCTTCCCTTACATGCCACAAGTTAAGTATCATATGTACTCGCGTTCTCGTTTTTCAATGATGGCTGTGCAAAAGCATATAAAAGATATACTGCCAGACAGTAGTGCTACCAGAAGCTTTCTACAATCCTCGTTGTCTTGAGCTTTAATTTGATTGTCTGGAATTCGCTGAGATTCTTTCATGATGGTTCCTTGTTTGTAAATGTTGAATTGTTAAAAGTAAAGTTGAGTCTAGTTCTTTTGGAATATTGTTTTGAATTTCAAATTGGTTTCTGTAAAGGTGAGAATCAGTTTGTAACCAAATTTCAGCGACAGCAAAATTCACGACTTCAAACAGCTCATTAGCTCCTTGTCTCCTTTAATTTGTACCTCGCCCATAAATAACTAACGAATCGTATAATCACGTATCATGCACATGTTTTGACTTTTGATATGTATTACTGTAAATGTGTTAGCTAGGACAATATGATCTATATTGAGTTCACGTACTATGTTCTCATTTGTAACATAAGCACAGTACAAAACAGCTTAGAGATAAGTCTTTTAATATATATATATATATATATATATATATATATATATATATATTCTTGCTGGATAAGTTTAGCAATTTTATATTAAGAAAAAGGAAAGTTACAAAAGTGTATGAACTCACGAGAGTTACTCACCAGTCACATGCTGGTCAATAACACCTTATATCAAGTTCATGTTACAAATTTGAAATATAGCCCATTAGGATTCTCCCATTTATATAACTATGGGGGAATACCTACATACACACTTATTTCATTTTTATCTAAGCTAGATTTTCTTTTTGCAACAATGTCGCGATCTGTTGCAAAATTAGCTTCTCTTTATGTATGAGAGAGCATACATCTTTGCAATTTGCTTTTACACCACCCCCATTTTTTACTGAGTTGTCATGGTATCTTGTCCGTACTAAAAGCTTCTATTACAGCCGCTGAGTCAAATTCTAACCATAAGTTCAGCCAACTTTTCTCAATTATTGCTACTTCTGCATTTTCCAGAATTGCGTAACACTCAGCAACATAGTTCGTCTCCACCCCTAAGCCCTTACAACTCACGAGCAAATACTCACCATTATGATCTCGATACGTTGCACCCCACCCTACTGATCCAGGATTTCCCATGGAAGATCCATCAACATTAACTTTGATGACTTGATCTATTTTAGGCAGTAACCACTTGCACTCCTTGATCTGTGGAGCTTTCCTTAGTTTTGGTTCAGCACCCCAAGCCAATCTCACAAAGTGATCATATGCAGTACCATATATAGTACCCTTTGACGTGTGTATAGCACAGTTAACTTGTTGCTTCACATACTTTGTACAAAAGATAAAGTTGTTACTTTCATCTTCAAAGTGTATCTTATTTCTGTGAAACCAAAGAGCAACCATGCCACCCACTACTGCTGCTTCAATTCCCACATATGCCTCACTAGCACGCTACTACCCTGAGCCATCCTTCGAGCTTGTGTCAGACTGGAGAAGCCGTTTCTGAATTGGAACTTACTTGATATCCATTCCCACAGTTGCCTCGCAAATGGGCAATACCACAACCAAGTGATTCAGATTTTCAACATCCTTCTTACAAATTCCACATATTGGTACCAGCTGCAACCCTCTTCTCTGAAAATTTTCCTGAATTGTTGCACAATTTCTCATCAGTTTCCATGCATTTGCAACTGTACTTAGGTGTATGTGAGCACTCCATAACACCTTATGCCAGCTGACCTTACTTAAAACAGGGTTGATGTGGATTTTTAACCGACCATCATGCATGTTCTAAATATAAATATTTCAATGAATATATATTCTCAAAGATGATTGCCTCCTAAATTCTAATAATTTTAGCTTAATTGGAATCTGATTGATATCAACTATACCAACAAAGATTAATCAAATCTCCTAAATATTACCTATTTAGAGCATCTCTAGGTGGAGGCATGCATCAAGTGCAAATTTGCCTCCACTATTCAAAATTTTGCTAAAACCCATCTCTAGGTGGAGACTAGCTAATGTGGAGGTATCAACTGTTAATTAGCCGCATCCGTGGAGGCAAATTTACAGTTTCAGATGCAGATGCGGCGTAATAGTGGTAATGTCGTGTAAGTGTTTTTTTTTTTTTTTTTTAATTCAATTTGGCGCGACAGTGGAAATGTTGTGTAGGTTTTTCTTAACAAACTATCGCCACTTTTTTTAGGCTAAAGAGAATTTTAATCATTATAAAAACTAGTTTAGACTTTAGACCCACTTTTAACAAATAAGATAAATAAAATATTTTAAAATAAAAAATAGGTCCCACTATTAACTAGATTTGTTTCTACCACTAGAGGCTAGATTGAGTTGGTCATTGTTTTCGGATGTTTGCCTCAAACTGTTTGACACTTGATGCCTCCACCACCCAGAAATGCTCTCACTTGTCAACCATAAATTTCATTTTGTTTTAAGGCCGCGGTATTGGCACCCCATAAATGGGACTAACACCCATTTAACTAATTCAACGGTACTAGCACCCCTCCATTAAATACACAAAAAACACTAACGGCAAGCACCTGCCGCGGGATCGCACAATCCACTGCATTGGGTTGCCGCGAGATCCCATATCCCACGGAAGGTGGCTACCGTGGGCCTTTTTTTTTTAATACCCACCATAAAAAAAAAAGTTAGTTGCCGCGAGATGATTTTGTTTACTAAAATGGAGTCTTTGCTTGTATTAATTATCAAAACTCTTCTTTATTAATTTAATCACAAAATTTTCTTATAGCATATGAAAATATTTGCCGCGAGATAGCAAAATTATGGCTCGATTGTATATTTTTTTTGTCATGGTTTTGGGGTTGTTCTTGGAGTGTATAAAGAAACTTTAAAGAAGAAAATGAGGTATAAATATGTCGTGTGTGTTTAATACGCAAAATTTGAAGTGAAAAAAAACAAAAAACACAAAAAAAAAAATATGCCGTGGCAACTGCTTGCCGTGGGATATGCGATCTCGCGGCAGTTGCCTGCCGTGGGATATGAGATCTTGCGGCAACTGCCTGTCGTAAAATTATGAGCATGTGGGGTGTAAAAGGACATATAAGAAATAACCATTATTGTTTTCCTTTTTGTCAAAGGAGTGCCAGTCCCATTTATCGGGGTGCCAATACTGCGCCCCTTATTTTATGTGAAAAATATACCATTAGCTAGTAACATTTTCTCCTAGAACCGTGTCACACTTAATTGGTAAATGAAATTTAACAAAGTGAACAAAACGAGACATAAGCAATAGTGATAAGCTGGTAATGCATATGGATTAGGCTTTGATGGTGACTCAAGGAATAGAGCCCGCACATGGGTTAGGCTTTGATGGTGACTCAAGGAATAGAGCCCGCACAAAATCTAACTGGTTAATGGTGACCTGCCTTTATTTTAAAAAAAAAAAAAATGAGCGATCAAAATGAATACAAAACACCAAATTCTTGAAAATTTGGTAAAAATCATTTTTAATAGTGAGACCAAACAAAAAAACACCAAACCGCTCCTATTTGGTGTTTGGTTTGATGTTGTATCAAACGTATGACGCAGTGTTCAATAAATCGCGCGGTTTTTCAAACACCGTATGGGCCTGTGGGCAGTTATGGACTTCTTTGGCGCGGTTTTCAGAAAGCAGCGTGGGCTTTGAAACAACAGAGGCTTTGGGCTAAACTGTACAACACCGAAACACCGCGTTGGGCTTTAGGCTAAATTGTGGGCTTTCTGGCGCGGTGTTTCGAAAACTGCTTTGGCTATTCTAGTGCGGTTTATCCAAAACAACGTAGTTTGGTGTCAAATTTTTTATGTTTAGTCTGAAATTGTTTGGTGTTTGTTTGGTAAAAAAATTTAATATTTTTCAAGTTTTACCATTAAAGATACTCTTAAAAATTACCTTGCTACAAGCCAAATATGCTTGCTCTTATTTACCAGCATATTGGAAACAATAACTGCCTGACTTCTCGTCTCCCACCACAACCCCCAGTCCTCCACACCACATTTGCTTTTACTAAGAATGAGCTGAGACAATGATTCAGTGAGCAAACCTGTTCTTCGACATAGACGCATTTGGAATATGAGAACATGCTTTTGAGTTTGACATCAGGATATACGCTATTGTTCTATACAGTTACACGTACGATTTGATCTACAAGTGAGAACTTACAAGTATACCATAATTACTAGTGGGGAATGTGTAATGGTGGAATTAATAGTGTTGGGTGCCTAGGTCGTAACTCGCCGTAAGGTCACACTGTACATGTTTTTTGCATTTAATTAGAGTAAGGTACGATGTAGTTAATTGTCAAGAAGCAAACATATATGCATTGCGCTTAATTATGAGTTGCAATTCAAGTATATATTGTGCTACATGACTACATCTACTGATCTATTTCTGCACGAGATGTGAAATTAAAAACATGGTCATTGAATTTGATCATCGTAGCATGCTATAATAGTGACTGATAAACATTGTAGAGGTTTGGTGTTCTTGAGGTGAACGACCTGATGTTCTATTTGATAGGGAATGGCTGCACTCTTCTCAGAATAAGAGTTGTCTACGTATCAAATTTCTTGGGGTAAACATAAATCAAGCCTTACGTAGTTCATCTCTCTCTACTTATAGATGTTTGAGCTGACATTCCTTATTGCTCAAGGCCGTTATGATGTGTAGATCCACATTGTGTGATATCTTGATGATTCGTCATTACTCTGATGTTACAAAGTTAATATCTCCTTGATTGGTGCGTTGACTGAGCTCCAGGTTGCACTAGTTGATTTGCTTACATATATGGTTGTAACTGATGCTTGGTACAACCTGGGATCCAGTCGATGGTACGTTCTGATAGAGTGGTATGAGCTGATGGAGAACGACCTCGTGTATGGACATGTGTACTGTAGTGTAGAACGGAGGGTACTTACACAGCCCCCTTTATTTGATCCGTTATTTGGACAGCTGTGATGTAAAAAGAAAAGGGTAAAATAAAGTTTTTTTTAAAGCACGTGTCAGACAGTTGGTGGGTTTAATTGGTTTTTGAAAAATGTGCGGAACTGTTAGGCTGGATTCGTGGGCCCGAAATCACTGCGGTTTGTGGGCGAGTTATGATTGTGTTGCGTTGGAAGATGAAACAGTTTGTATTTTCTCGAGGTTGTGGCAGCTAAGGGGTTTTGGTGTGTTGAGGTCTTCACTTCTTCATTTTTCCAATCTAGGAAAAGCAGAGCGAAAGAAAGAAAGAAAGAAAGAAAAGAAAAAAAAACTTTCCCACTCTTTGGTATCAGGTGCGTCTTTTGATCTTGCAAAGTTTGATCTTTTGTTTATTTTTGAACTCGTAATGTGTGCTACCAGTGATAGTTTGAGTGGGGAAGTTGAGGTTAATCAATGGAGAGAGAGAACTTTGAGTAGAGATGATGTTGAAGTTAGGGTTCGTAGTGGAGACGATGGATGAAGAGATAGGGCCTAGGTCACTTTATGCTGATCTGAAGGAGGAGTTTGGTTGGGTAGATGCCGACCTGGAGATGTACAACCTGAATGAGGAGAGGAGGATATATAATTAACGATGAATATGTTCTTCCGGATGGGAGAGTGGTGGCTTGTTATGGGCAGTTGAAGACTGGGATAAGGTTGTCGTTTTCCCGTCTTACTGTTAAGGTTTTGAATTTTTTGCGGAAAAGCCTCTTATCAGTTCGTAGGGAATAGTTGGAGGGTGTTCCATGTGTTGGATTTGTTGAATGAGAGGGGTTATAACATCCGCTTAAGAGATGTGTTAGAGCATTTCTCTGTGAAGAGATTGTCTGCACTGAACTTTAGTTTGCAGGTCATAAGGGAGAAGTCATCTGTGATTGTGGGGGGTGAGTAAGGAGGAATGGGGGGCGAAGGCCGTTGTTGGTTGTGGATAATTACACCCTCTCTGGGTGTGAGCTGAATACCCGCTCTATAAAGTGGGCTGGCAGGTAGCTATTTTATAGGTCGTATGTAACTCTTGTGTTTGATATATTGTACGTTCAGATATTTTTGTCTTCTTTTGTGCAGAGGTTTCCATTCGGGGTCGTCCTCAGCCTGACGTTATAGAAAAGTTTGCTTGTTTGAGTTGGGAGGAGAAACAAGCTTTGTTGGGAGAGGTTGCTCATTATTTTAAGAGGCGTGGTGGTGTGAAGATTAACAAGAAGAAAGCTGAGCAGAAGAAAAGGGCTCGAAAGCTTGTTCTTGATATCTCTGATTCTAGCTCGGATAAAAAGATGGAGAGGGAGAGCCAAAGGAAGGCACCTGTTTCTGGAGGGAGAATGGCTGGAAGGGCTGCTGATAGCCGTTCTGCTTCAGTGAGGACATCTGGAGGGGCTACAGAAAGTCATTCTACATCCAAACGCTCTGAAGTGGGTGATGTTGAATGTTCTGCATCCAAACGCTCTGGTGGGTGATGGTGAACGTTCTGGTCACAGTGGTGAGAGTGTTGGTGGGAGTGGTGATGCTCCCACTCAGTTCCGGAGGCTTAATTTGAAAAAGTGCTCTGAAGTGGTTGAGACAGAGGGGTCGAAGAAGTCCCAAACTGAGTCTGAGGAACGACCTAGTACTGGTGGAGGTCGTTCTTCTGTAGGTCGGGCTCCATTGAAGAAGATGGATTTGAAGGAGCTTTCTATTGATGTAGGGGTTGTTGATACCCGGGACAAGAAGAAAGCTAGTGAGAATGAGCCAGTTGCCCAGAAGTTGAAGGGGTCAAGGAGTACGGCTCCAGGTGACAAGAGTGTTGATGACGTTCTGGATAGACTTGTCACCTATGAGGACCCTGTGAGCAGACTGAGTAAGTTTGTGAAGAATGGGGACTGTAGTTTTAAGAACTATTTAGTTGATGAAGGGTTGCTGGAGAGCGTTGCTCTGGATGATAGGCACCAGTTGGATACTGGGAAGGACTTGGGGGTGAATATTAGAGACATGGATCGCTCCCTGTGCTTTGTAAGTGTATCTCCGACCTAAGCATTGTTCTGTTCTTCACTTTTACTGCTTTGTGATTTACTTTATTTGTTGTCAAGTCTTGGCTATGTATAGGAAGCTGAAAGAGATGACCCTTATCTCTGACCTATACAAGAAGGAGTTGGATGCTGCCAAGGAGACCTATGACAAGGTGGTCATTGTTCAGGAGGTGGAACGAGCTGAAGTGTCTAGGCTGAGGTCGCAGGTTGCTGACCTTACTGGGAAGGTGGCTCTATTGCAACCATCTCTTGATGCTTCTAGGGTGGAGGTTCAACATTGGGTCGGTGACTGCAATAATACGCAGGTTGTTGCTGAACGAGCTCAAAAAGAATATGACCTGGTCGACTTGGTAGAGAGCGGTGATACTTACGTTCTGGTGGACGACTTCCTAGAGCTAGATCGTAAGTATAACACCCTGAAGAGGTCGGTTGAAAGTGGTGTTGCAATAGTAGATGTGGAAAGTACTATTCCAGATGTTAGTAGTCGACCTGATCTACCATCCTACCTTGCTGCTGGTCCAACCGTTCAGCCAACTAAAGAGGTCTCCCCAGAAGTTGTGAATGTGAGTGGTGATTCAACTGGGGGCCCTGTTGGTGAAGAAGGTGACCCACTGGAGCCTTTGAGTGTGGAGAATCTTCCTCGTGTCCTCTGACTGTGCCTTGTCTCTCTTTGTTATTGATGTGTTTGAATGATGATGAACTATGTTTTCTCACTTGCTGTGGTTGATACTGAGAACTAATATTGATAACTTTGATTTTTTATGATGGGCGTGCTGAGGTCGTTTTCTCAAGATAATTTGGGGGCCTCTAGTATCCAACAAAATTTTGTAAGTAGTAAAGTATTTAAATTACTTACTTGTTCTGCCTTGATATTGTCTTTGACTTTTCCGTGGATGTGATTGCTTTTATTGTTGTTTGATTCGTTATATGACGACCTGTGCTGCCTAGTGGTAGTCTTGATGACTTGTTGGACTATTGTAGTTCGTCTAATGTCCGAAGGTCATAATTGTTTGACTTACTACCTGGTTAGATGATTGTAGCCTTCACATAGGTCTTCTTTTGTGTGTTTGATTGGGTCGTTCCTTTTGGGGGAACTTCGATTGACTGATAACTAGCTTTTGATTGGTAGTTATAGTTGAGTCAAGCTTAACATTGTTCAAAGGCCATAAGTTGACTGTGGGTCCTTTTAGGGGTCCCATATGTTTGAATTTGACTGATAATTGAGTGGAATTTACAGTTGAATCATGCTTAATCCTGGCCAGACGTTGGTGTTAAGTTTATTTAGGATCCTTTTGGGGACCTTGGGTTGGATTGATTGATAATTTACTACTGCGTGATAATTGTAGTTGAGTAGTTCTTGACTCTGTCTTTGATGTACAACCTGACATTGTGATGTCCTAGGTTGGGTTGCGTAGTGCGAGATGCCTGGTACTCATGTAATGCAAAAGATGACATTTGTACTCGAAATGTTAATGAAATTTTATTCATATTGACTGATACATCTGGAAAAAATTTATTGATAAAATCGCTTGAGGAGAGCTGTATTCCAAGGTCGGGGAAGGACATCACCGAGCTGCGTTTTGATCTAGTATGATCCATTTCCAATGACTTTGTCAACGATGTAGGGGCATTCCCATGTTGGGTCGAGCTTGGCTGGAGCTAGAGTCTTTTTGAGGACTAGGTCACCAGCTTAGAAAGATCTTGGGATGACCTTCTTGTTGTAAGATCGTTGGATTGTTTGGTGGTACCGAGCTAAGGATATTGCAGCTGTTTCCCTTCGCTCTTCTAGGAGATCGACTTCTTTTGCCAAGATGGTGTCATTGTCTCCTTATTCGATGATGTCATAACATATGGTTGTGATTGTCTCTATTCCGAAGCAAAGTGTGAAAGGAGATTCATTGGTACTGGCTCTAGCTGTTGTTCTGTAAGCCCATAAAATGTTCTCGAGTTGCTCCGGCCATTGACTTTTCTTGCTCTCTAACTTTTTTTGGAGATTTTCCTTGATTGCTTTTTTGGTAACCTCTGCTTGACCATTGCTTTGTGCATATCTAGGTGTAGAAAATGCTTGAATTATGCGCCATTTTTGCATAAATGCCTTGACTTGTGAGCCAACAAATTGAGTTCCGTTGTCCATGACAAGGGTATAGGGGAGACCAAAGCTTGTGATGATATTGGTCCATATGAAGTTGATGATGTGGACCTCTTTGACTTGGATTAGTGGAATTGCTTCTATCCATTTGGTGAAGTAATCTGTGGCTACTAGGACGTATTTGAGTCCTGTTTTCTTTTGTGGGATGAATGGTCGTATAATGTCTAGCCCCCACATATGAAAGGGCCATGGGCTGGCTATGTTGACTAACTCTCGTGCTGGACTCAGATGGTTGTGTCCAAATGTTTGACATTGGTGGCATTTGAGAACATATGTCTTTGCCTCGATATGCATGTCTTGCCAATAATAACCTTGGGTGATTGCTTTGTGAGCTAGAGATCTTGCTCCTGTATGGTTGCCATATTTGTCTTTATGAATTTCGCCAAAGATGAGTTGGCCTTCGCATAGAGTTATGCACCTTAGGTGAGGTTCTCTTATAGATTTGCGGAACAATCGTCCATTGATCACAGTGTACCTGGGAGCTCGAAACTTTATGGCATGAGCATTTTTTTCTTCTGCTGGGAGCTCCCCATGTAGGATGAATTGCAAAAATAGACCCATCTAAGATTGAGTGATCTCTTCTTCAGATGATGGCTGAAAGTCTATGAGGCTGTTGACACTTTCTTGCTGGTATGCCGGCCTCTTTAAGACGTCAATGTAAACTGTCGTTGGACATGTTTCTTGTGTCTTTGAGGCTAAGAAAGCCAGGCTGTCCGCATGTCTGTTGTCCTCTCGAGGAATATATTCCAAGGAGAATGTTTTGAACGAGCTGATGATGTCATTGATGACCTGAGCGTATTTGGCCAGGTTTGCTCCGTTTGTTGTATACTTTTTGGTGATCTGCTTGACGATTAGCTGTGAGTCACTGTGAGCTTTGAACTTCTGAACTTGTAGCTACTGTGCCATGTGGAGGCCTGTGATTAATGCTTCGTACTCTGCTTCATTGTTGGATGTTGCAAAGTCGATCTTGATTGACTTTTGTAGCTGTGTTCCTTCTGGTGAAGTTAACACAGCCCCCAGTCCACTACCGTTGTTGTTGCATGCTCCATCTACATAGAGGTGCCATGTGTCTTGGGTGGATGGTTGATGAAATGAAGTAATTGGCTAAGGTTCCCAATTGACATCTTCGATGGGGAAATCTGCCAAGAAATCTGCAACTACCTGACCTTTGCGAGACGTTCTGGGAACGAAGTTGATGTGATGTTCTCCAAGTTCTTCAGCCCATTTGGCAATGTGGGATATTTTGTTGTTAGAACTCAAGACTTGTTTGATGGGTACATCTGTGATGACTTTGATGCTGTGAGCCTGGAAGTAAGGTCGGAACTTTCGAGCTGAGTACAACAAAGACAACATCATTTTCTCCATTGGAGAGTAATGTTTTTCTAAATCTGCTAACGTCTTGCTGGTGAAGTAGACTGGCTTTTTGATTCCCTCATGTTCGCGAAAGAGAACCTAGCTGATAACAAAGTTAGTAGTCGCAAGATAAAGCCCCAGTATCTATCTTTCTGTTGGTTTGGACAGGACTAGAGGAGTTAATAGGTAGGCTTTCAGGTCGTTGAAAACTTTTTGGCATTCGTCTATCCATGTGAATGTTGCACCCTTCTTCAGTATTTGCAGGAACGGTTTGCACTTGTCAGATGCACGTGAGATGAATCTGTTGAGGGCTGAGACCATGCCAGGTAACTTGTAGATTTGTTGTTTGGAGGTCGGTTTTGGCATCTCGAGGAGAGCTCGTATCTGTTCTGGGTTTGCTTCGATGCGCCTTTGTGAGACGAGGTATCCTAGGAATTTCTCTGAAGCTACCCCGAATAAGTATTTTGCTGGGTTGAGCTTCATTTTGTTTTGGCGCAGTCTTTCAAAGGCTTCTTGTAGGTGAGATATGTGATCTCTAGCCTTTTCGCTTTTGACTACCATATCGTCTATGTAGACTTCCATAGTGTCGCCCAATAAGTCTTTGAACATTTTTGTGACTAGCCTTTGGTAGGTCGCGCGCTTGCGTTCTTCAAGCCGAATGGTAGGACGTTGTAGCAGAACATTCCCTGTTCGGTTATGAAGGACGTCTTTTCCTGGTCTTCTTCTGTAAGTGGTATTTGATTGTACCCACTGTATACGTCCATGAACAAAAGGAGTCCATGGCCGTAAGTTTGATCTACTAGAACGTCAATTCTTGGTAGGGGGAAGCTGTCCTTAGGGCAGTGCTTGTTAACGTTGGTGAAGTCTATGCAAAGTCGTACCTGGTTGTTCTTCTTGGGAACGGCTACGATGTTAGCTAGCCAGGTCAGGTATTTGACTTCTCTAATGAATCCCACATTTTTTAGCTTTTCTATCTCTTTATTGATGGCTTTCTAAAATTTGAGAGTTATTTTGCGAGGTCGTTGTTTGATAGGCTTTACATTTGGATTGACATTTAATTTGTGGCAAGCGACCTGTGGGTCGATTCCAGGCATATCGATATACGACCAAGCAAAAACATCTTTATTGAGAGATAAAAATTTGACAAGTTATTCTTTGAGCTTGGGGTCTAAATCAGCCCCGACATAGACAAACTTTGGGTCATCATCTGTGCCCATATTGACTTTTTCTCCTAGTTCTATTTGTGCTTGTTTTCCTTTGAGCTTGTCTATTGTTGCTGGTGGAGGGCTGGAAGCTTGAGGATCTTGCTTCTTTGGGATGTCCTTGCCTTCGTCGACCTGATGCTTGGGTGTGGTTGTTGTGCTAACGTGATTGCATCGGTGAGCTTCTAGTTGGTTGTTTCTGAGCTCCATGATGCCTCGGGGTCCGGGAAATCTTAGGACCTGGTGTAAGGTTGATGGAATTGCTTGGATCTTGTGAATCCATCAGCGTCCTAGAATGGCAATGTAGGACGACTTGACATCGATCATATTGAAGCGTGTTGAAGTTTTGACCATGTCCTCCTTTTCTCCAATGGAAACTGGTAGAATAACGTCTCCAATGGCGTATATGCGATCTCTGTTGAACCCATAGAGCGGTGCATTTGATTCTATCATCACCGAGTCTGGCAGGTGCATGTCCTTGTATGTTTGATAGAAAAGTATGTCGCAAGAGCTGCCTGGATCGATGAGGATTCTGTTGACGGTCCACCCGTTGATTTTGATGTGCACTACCAGGGCGTCATTGTGGGGTAAGCACACCTTGTCTAGATCATCCTCCATGAATGCTATGGAGGTCATTGACTGAGAGCTGGTAGGAGTGATAATTTCAGCTTTGTGGGAGAGGTGGTAGATCTCCTGAAACGCTCCTATCCTTCTGCGCTTTTCCCGACCTGTCGTTTCGTCATTGGAGGTATCAGTAATCATGTTGATTACTTTTTCCTCATCGTTGTCGGAGGAGTGCTGTCTCTTATTGTGCCTCGACCGACCTAGAGATTTAGATCGCCTACCGTTTCGCTCCCGCTTACATGGATTGGCGTGTGTCGTTTGGTCGCGCGGCCCGCTTACGTGGCGTTTGGCATCCAGTTTATGCCTGAGGTCGCTTTCTGGCAGGAACTCTTTCAATTTGCCCTCCTCGACTAAGTCTTGGAGGCAGTGCTTGAGGCTCCAACATTCATTAGTGTCATGGTGGTGGAGCTTATGAAAATGGTAGTATAGATGTTCTGGTATGGCGATTACCTTGTTGATGTTGGGTTTGAAGTATTGTGTTGTATAGATCTTCTTCAGGATCTGGCTTGGCGTCTTGGAGGAGTTGGAGAATTCCCTTTTTGTGTAAGAGGGATTGTGGGAGTTGGAGCCCTTGTTGTTGTTGTTGTTGTTGTTGTTGTTGTTGTTGTTATTGTTGTTGTTATTTCTCGAGTGGTGTTTGTTTTCTTTGGGTTCTTGCTTGTCGCCATCGCGAGAACGTTTTTTTGCCCCTTGGGGCGTACCCACTCTTCTTCGCACTTGATGTACTTGTCAATTTCGCGGATACGTGTCGCCTAAAGCGTTCTGGTTTGTTACGCATCAGAAATCCTGCTAGGTCGGAATCATCTAGGAGAGCATTGGTGAATGCCGAAGTTGCAAAGCTATCCTTTAAGCTTGGCTCCATTGAGAGGAGCTCCTTGTTGAAATGTCTTAGGAATACGCGGATCGTCTCGCCATGCGCTTGCTTTAGTTGAAACAAGGAGTCCAGGTCGGTTTGTTTCTTCCTATTGTGGACAAACTCTGCTGCGAACGTCTCAGCTAGCTTGTCAAAGTTGCTGATTGAGTCAGGGGTGAGCGTGTAGAACCATTCTAAAGCTTCGTCCTTCAGGCTGGCTGGAAAGAGCTTGCACTTTAGGTAGTCGTACTCTGGAGCGTTGTAGAGTGTGAGAGTCTGGCTAAAACGAGCTACGTGCTGGCCTGGACACGAGCTACAGTCGTACAGTGGAAACGTTGGTTGGATGAACTCTGAAGGAGGTTGCTTGTCCCTGATTTTAGTTGTGAATGGTGATACCTTGTACATCTGGAGTATTTTCTGAGCGATTTGGATCGCGCTTGTTTTGTCGTTCAACTTCTCCAACCTTTGTGCGAAGTCTTCCAACCTTTGATTGGTGGTTGTGGTGAGGGTTGTGACGGCGTTGTTTTCCACTGCGTCTGGAGTGCCGTTGTTGGTGTTGGAGGTGGCCTGCTCCTCGCGACATCGTCTGGTTTTCTTGTTGTAACGTGATGAAGGCCTCCTGGAGTGTCTTCACCTGATCTGCTAACATCTAAAGTGAGGGGTCCATGGTGGTTTTTCTGACCAGCTTCGTGGACTTGAGAAAATAGTGTGTGTTCTTTTCTTAAGGAAATGAACCGGCAGACGGCGCCAATGTAGAGGTTTGGTGTTCTTGAGGTGAATGACCTGATGTTCTATTTGATAGGGAATGGCTGCACTCTTCTCGGGATAAGAGTTGCCTACGTATCAAGTTTCTTGAGGTAAACTTGAATCAAGCCTTACGTAGTTAATCTCTCTCTACTTATAGATTTTTGAGCTGACCTTCTTTATTTTCTCCAGGCCGTTATGATGTGTAGATTCGCATTGTGTGCTATCATGATGATTCACCATTACTCTGATGTTACAAAATTAATGTCTCCTTGATTGGTGCGTTGACTGAGCTCCAGAATTGCGCTAGTTGATTTGCTTACATATATGGATGTAACTTATGCTTGGGATAACCTGGGATCGGGTCGTTTGTACGTTCTGATATAGTGGTACGAGCTGATGGAGAACGACCTGGTGTATGGACACGTGTACTGTAGTCCAGAACGGAGAGTACTTACAAACATCAAAAATATATTAAAAGTTTTGCTTGGTAAGTTTAAAAATATTAAAATAAGAAGAAGAATGTACAATGATTTTGAGGAGAGTTATATTACACCCCTCCCCAAATATTCATACTATTAGAATTATTAAAACAATGGTGCGCCATACAAGCAATCAGGAGCGGCCCTGAGCGCACAGGCGAGTAGATGGGGCCTCTAGGAATTGGTGCAAAATAAAGGCCCAATCATCCAGAATGTTTAGTGTATATATATTAGCTTAGTAAAAAATAGAACGTTTAAACAAGAAAGCGTAGTTGGTAGCAGCAATTGCTTTTTAAGTTTGAAGTGTGTAGTCAAGGGTTCAAGCCTCCCAATGACTAATTTTATTTATGTTTTTTTTTTTAATTTTAAGATTAGTATTTTAATTAGGGCCACACAGTCGGAAGTCGGCTTGGGGCCCAAAGTCTTAGGACCACCCCTGGAACAAGCCAGAGGTTGAGCATTATAGTCAAGTTTAAGATTGTAGTCCGAAGACCATGTAATCATGTATCTAGAGCAAGTCAGAAGAGGAGAAAGTGAAACTAAACATTGGTGGGGCCCTATTAGAAGAGAGGTGTGGTGTAGGAGGCGTTATCTATCAAAAACCCTCGAGGAGAAGTTTTACTTGCCGTATTAGGTGCAGGAGGAGTAAGGTCAGTGTTCTATCAAGAGCTAAAAGCTATTATGGTGGGTCTACAAGGGTGTAGGATGATTCGACAAATGCGAGTTTTGGTGGCATTAGACTCTTTACTTGCTGTTAAAGTTTTAAATGGACAGGAGGAGACACTGTACGTGGGTTTGTGCAAACATGGTTGCATAAATTAAACAGATCCAAAGTGACTTCACTAGAGTTAGATATGTTAATGTTTATAAGGAAACTAATAAGGTAGTTGATCATTTGGCTACCTTAGCAAGAGAGAATGTAAGAGATCGAGTACTTTGTTCCTCTTCTGAGGAGGATAAGATTGGTAAGGTATTTTTAAGCGTTATTGCAGGTTTGGGGTGAGCCATAACCCTCCACTTTATACAAAAAAATAAAAATAAATAAGGAAACCTATAGTAGTACCCATAGAGAGACCCCCAATTTTGTAACCATGTAGGTTGTCCTTCATATATCATGCTTTTGCTTTGGTTGTTAAAAAAACTCACGCCATTCTCCGCTGAAAAATTTGGCTCCTTCCAAATCGAGATAAGCTTGAGTGACTGGAAGTTGTGTACTGATAAACACGTAAATAGTATAGTTTTACCTAGACTTAACTAATTAAACTCAAGAATAAGTAAAACGATTAAATTTTACTCTAATGTATTAAAATTCTACTCTCGTTATCAATGCAATATGTGTAGAGAATTCGTTCCACTCCTAGTTCGTTTAAACGTAAGATTTCATAGTTCATTAATTCTAACAAAAACGATGAGAGTAATGGATTGAAATTATGCTAAGACGGTGATTTAACTAATTTAGATGTTATGATTTAAACTATGGCAATTCAATACTACGATGTTAATATGGGAAGGAATTAGGAGAATTTGATTCCACCTTAATTCGACTTAATAAACTAGCATAAAATTTGTTGTAATCCTAATCTTTACGTTTTCACTTAAAGGTTGGGTATTTCTAATCCCTAATTATTCATGGTAATCTCTACCAACTAATAATTAGCATGTGAAGCAATTAACATTCTCATAGTGAACTAATTACTTTCTAAAGTGGAATAGATTATCACAAC
Source organism: Coptis chinensis (assembly GCF_015680905.1). Classification (NCBI taxonomy): domain Eukaryota; kingdom Viridiplantae; phylum Streptophyta; class Magnoliopsida; order Ranunculales; family Ranunculaceae; genus Coptis; species Coptis chinensis. Next base: position 15,469,557 of record NC_141456.1, on the reverse strand, counting down.
TATATCTACACTAACACAATCAAGTCTTCATCAAAGCTTCCTCAAACCCCCTCTAATGGAGGTTTAGCTTTGATTCATCAAACTATCATTTATAGAATAAAAACAATAAGAACAAGACATTATTGAAAGAATAATAATTACTTTATTAATCTAATTGAAAGAGTCTAATTATTCAAAACTGTATTAAAACTAAGTACTGACTAATTAATTAAATCTAATCTATATTATGGATCTATTTTAGGATAGCCTAAGAGTTTGGCCTTAGTCCTCTTTATATATAATAGACTAGGTCTACAAATTCGTGCATGGGCTTTGGAGCCATGTTTTGGGCCATAAAATCGAGACCAAAACCTTGTTACTTCAGTCCACAAAGGGGTTTTCTGTTGGAAATGACTTCAACAGCCATTTCGTACACTTCTACTCCTCCGATTGGATCAAGTCCTGAATCATTAGAAAGCTCATTCCGAGCCGGTCGTTTTGACATATGGTAAGCCCAATTCCGAGGTCTGAGTCCAAAGATACGGCCTGGGAAGGTTCTGTTGACTTTTATGCGCTATTTCTGCCCACGTTGACTTTGACCGGGCTTTAAAAAGACTTCTTCTCCTTGAATCTTGGCCTTTAATTATAGAACTTCTTAGCAACCAACTTTTGCTCCTTTATCTCGCAAAAAGAACGCATTTCTTCACATATTCGACTCCAATGCCTGAAATACACAAGAGCACGATAACAGTACTAACTCTTACTTATTAATCACATAATTGGTCTAAAAGTAATATTGTTAAAGGGTTAAAAACTACAGTTTTGGGCTTTTATCAAACCACCCCCAAACAGCATTTTGCTTGTTTTCAAGAAAATATGAGAAATTAAAATAAGTGACCAAAAATGGAGTTCTAACTAATCTTGTTTCGCCGAGTGCGATTGCATTGACCATATGCAACAAGGCCCTAAACCACTAGGAATTCCCTAGTGGACGAGTTATAGCCTCGTGAGAGTTTTCCAGTGAAGGTACTCACAAACTTCATCTATACTTCAACGACGAAGAAATAAAACTATTGTTTCCTTACTTATTCTCAGATATCTATCCATCTCACTAGCAATGAATACAGAATAATCAAGTCAAAACCTAAGCTAATATATGCATAATAATCAATCATCTACGAATAAACATATATATAATAAACTATGCTATGAAATGCAATAACAGGTCCGTTTCTGAAATTTTGGAATAGCGTCCTTTAGTAGGTCCTCACATAAATGTCAAGACAAAAACCACTCTGATTTTTCCACTCAAGTTTCGCTCACTCTAGTGTGCAGTGGGCACACTTTACCTTACAATCTCAATGACACATAAGGAAGCCGAAATCGATCAAATACATCTGTCACTTATTATCACACTTACCTATTCATAATTGAGCTAGAGGTCTTTATTAGGTGTTGCGGGAATTAGGATATGGTTTAAGAATGAAGGAAATGGATATTAAAAAAGAACCAGTCTGAGATAATAGAGTCTTCATATTATTTAACTAGAGAAAACCTTGTTTTTTACCTTGCTTCTACACTTTGTTTCCATCCTTAGCCATTTTTTATTTTTATTATTTTTTTATTATTATTTTTTTGGCTTTTGACTCCTTTGATTATGTTTTTGGAGTTCTAACTCTTTATTTTATTTTCTTTTCTTTAGATGGAAACTTTCTTTTCTTATTTGAAGCAACTAACAAATTCTTGGTTTCAAAGGTCTTTCTCTTTCCTATTATTCATTTCATCTCTATTCTCAGACTCATTCAAAAATGGGTAGACTGATTTTTATTTTTAGTTTGTTTTGTAAAAGGGTAAAGGATTTGCGGTTAATGGAAGGCTAAAAAAAGGCTCAGAGGGGCGACTAGTGGAAAATAATTTCATATAGGTTTGAATTTAATTTTTGGCTATATCGTTCCAAAGAGGGCCTAAATTCTCGCTTAGGATATGGCATAGTGATCAAGCAAGTGGACGTGTGATTTCTCTATTCGAAATTTACTTCTCCCTTATGTCATTTCTCAAATATTTCACTCATATAAGGTTTTAGGCTATATTTTCACAGGATTTGTAGAATAAGTATACTAGCCTAGATTTCAGAAACTTACTGCCAATACAAACATAAATGCTCATGCAATATATTTATAGAAAGATGCAAAGATTATTACCTACATATTAACCTAAGTTTCTAAAGACTATTCTAATGTAAAAGCTAACATGAAATTTCTAGATTATTATGAGCATAGAGAAAGAAACAACACTAATATTCCTAAGTGCATAGCATAAACTTTTTATTTATATTTTTAAATTTTTGACTAGAAAATAAGTGTATATTGTACATATCTATATCCTAACAGGTGCCTTAAATTATGCGTGTTTCTATGTCACCCCCAAACAAAAGCATGTTTTGTCCTCAAAGTATAGAAATAAGAAGGGTAGGAGAATACCATGGAAATGCATGAAATTTTGAAACATCTACAAAACAAAGTTAAAACATACTAATATAGATAAATAAAAATAGACACAACTCTATATAAGTTCCACCCGTTATGTGGTTACAAAGAAGTAAATGGCTTGGGACATAAGCAGACACGAACAAAAATAAAACTTACCTCATATCCAGCATTTAGCGTCATCATTTTCCTCTACATAGAAGCGAGGTTCTTTTTCGTCCTGCCACACCATGATAACTTGCCAAGCCTCTCTCCATGTATCATCAACCCGTGCTAACCTGTTAAGTGTTACTCAGTCTGATTGGGTGTAAGGAGCAACCCATTAAGGTTGTACCTTCCATCCCGGCCAAGTCATAACACGAAACGAACAAACAACGCAATTGGTGGGTCTCATAATTTCAACCCCAACCCAATCCGTGTAGTGGGTACAGAAATCAGGGAAAAAATAGCACATGATACGACAAACCAAAACAGGCATAAGAAGGTACTTATGCCTCATACTAGTCTCTAGCTAGACTAGCCACTAAAACCTTGGGAATGTCATATAGAAAATGTCCCTCAGCTAAAGTAAGGAAAATGTCACCAGCGGTATTATGCGCAGAAGTAAACTGCCAATCCCCTAAAATATTCATCATAATGAAGAACATGGTAAGGCCTACGTTCAGGGACAGACTACCAAGGGCTATATTATACTGTCCTAGGTCCATTACCCGAAAAACCACTCCCCCATAAGTCTCGTGAAAATACTCATAGTTATAGAGGTATGCATTATTAATCAGATATCCCCATGAGTTTGTAGGAACAGGCATAGGCATTCCCACAACAAAAGCAACCAAAAACTTGCTGAAATCTATTATCGTATCATTCACTACGACAGAGAACACTTGTTCTCCATCTGGTTGACAAAAGAACTTTAAATTATTATAGAAATATTCAGTAAGTTGAGGTGTATACGAGTCATCAGGACTTACCAGCAGATGCTTCCTTCTTGACTGCACGATTCTATCGCGGAACCATCCTCCATAGGTGTCGCTTCAGAATAAATCTTTAGAAGACTGCTCCGGTATGAGTGTAGGAGAGTTCATTTCAACAAATACATTATAGGATTGCTGGAAACAACCTCGGAAGAATCAACAAATAAAAATCAGAAGTGGAAGTCTTTTGCAAAGGCCAAGCCGAGAATTGGAATTGAAGTGAAGGCGGGCGCGCTTGGAATTTTCCTATGAAGGGTGCGGGGCGCGCTCTTGTCTTGGACAATGTCCAGGCACTTGAGGGCGTGGCGCGCTCAGGAATAGGCAAGCTAGGACGCGTGTCGCGCTCCGTGTACCTAGAGTGCTCTGACTTGAAAAGTGGAAAAGAAAAGTGAGAGATAACAATGAGAGGTGCAAGCTGAGAGGTGTGGTGTGGAGTGTAGAGGGAACCAAGGTTTTATAGAAGTTTAGTTTCTTAATCGAGTTCCACAAGTTATCCAAATTGTTAAGGCAACTTGATGGAAACAGACTAGATTCATTATTCCAAAAACAAACCTAATAGTTTAATGGTTTTAACTTAAAATAGTAACTTTCTAATTCCATTCCTTAAAATTTTCACCACTACACACTAGCTAATCCTAGCTCCACCAAATTAGTAACATTCTCACATAATCATATTCTCACAAACTTGCAACAAATACTTCCAAAATGGTGGATAGAGGAAACAAAACAATGCTGAACAATTAATGCCACCCCCAAACAGATCGGGGAGGTGGGATTCATAAAAAAAAGCAGCATCCTTGGATAAAATTTTAATTAAACTTAAAATTATACTAACAACAAAACATTCGACAACAATTACATAAGTCAAAATGAACTACTTAACTAAACAACTAAAAATAAAATTCTACTAAAAACAGGGAAAAAACTCCTAAACACAAACAAACTAAACTACAAGCCACGAGACGAGGATGGTTCCGAGTTATCAGTCCTGCGGCGACGACGCTCATGCCTCTCAGACTTGTCAGAAGTAGAACTCTGATAGGGTGGCAAGCGTCGTAGAACTTCCACTGACTTTCTAGATATGCGTTCATGGATTCCTCACGCTCCTTGTCAGGCTGGACTAGGGTCTCCATGGTAGTCTGGAGTTCCTGATTACTCGCACTGAGCTCCTCAAAATTCTGATGGATGTTCACTTGCCTAGTCCGCAGATCCACACAAATGGTATTAAGAGAACACAGGCCCCGATGAATCAATGTCATGCGTTCTCCATCATAAGTAGCCTTTTCCAAGGCATCGGCCTCAAAACATGTCGTACCTTCCTTATCATCATCCGAATCAACAACCCTACCTTCCTTATCATCATCCATTTGAATGCAACAACCCTATCCTCCAAAATGCAACATGATCTTATTAATCAAAACCGTGGACGGTGCAAAATGTTCTCTAATACATTTCAAATAAAAAATCTTTGCATTTGAATGCAATTTCAATATAATCCGCTTCGAGGATTTGATGTTTTATCTCCAAAATGGCAACATGATCTTATTAATCTAAAAACATTGATGTCACCGGAACGGTGCAAAATGTTCTCTAATGCTTCTAAGCTCTTGAAATAAAAAATCTAGAAGGAGTTGCGTTAACCAGCGATACCTCTTTCTCCGAGCGAAGAACCCAAAGATGGTAATTTATACGACATTTTATACTTTATACCCAACTATAATTTACAAAGACGTTTTAATGTTTTATATCATTTTGTCGGTTTGACCTTCGAGGTGCCAATGATGTTCTTACCAATCCACTGAGCTACAACCAGTTGGTTGGTTTTCAAAGACGATTGTAGAACTTTTGCATTGTACTGTCCCTCTAAAATAGTCTCTCTCATTGATGTCTCGATCCCACCCCACTGCGATTCATGGAATGTAACTATGGGGCGGTTGTTTGGCTTAATGCCTAGCAACCTAGACAACATCCCTGTAAACACTTCTCTCCTCGCACCATTCACCTTAATAAAAACCTTCCTACCCTCAATTTCCCACTTCTTGTAAAAATTCAAAACCAAATCCGGATGGTAAAAATCATTCTTCGTATACCACAACATCCGCCAACTCCTACGCCTCATCTCATCATTGTAAAATGGTGCAAAATGGTCAGATGTAAAAACTTGTTCTTGGAGAATTTTTTGTTTTTGGGTCATTTTTTATTTTTGATTTCTAAAATGGGGTTAGGGTAAGGTGGGGGAGAGTAAAATTGATCAAGGGACGAAATGTGGTTTGATTGGCGCGATTTTTTTTTTTTTTTTTAGGTTCGTTCGAACTGATGGAGGCGTGAAGAAGATGAACGAAGGGTTTTGCTCTCTCTTTTGAGTTTTTGGAGACCCACGTGCGAGGCACGTGACCGCGAGGCCTTGGGCCCAAGCCCAAACAATTTCGAAAAATGCCCATTCTGTCATTATGCGCGCAAACTTAAAACTGAAATCTCGATTCGTTAACGGTCCGATTTTTGTGAATGAGCTATGAAAACGATCAGCAGAGAATTTCCAATACAATAATCCATAAAACACTCCATTCTAACCGTGGTTGACATATAAAAATATATAAAATGCCTCAAAATGCGTGAATGACATAAGTTATGCGAACAATTGAAATTTAAATTCATAGATAGTGTCAACCCGAACCAAAACACTATTAAACGGCATAAACAATAAGAATAGGAAGTTGAGAGATCAAGAAAAGGAAAGACCAAACACCCTACCCCTAAATAAATTTTAGACAACATAGTTTTTTTTTAAAAATTGTTTAAAATGTGGGCCTTTTAAAGTCAGATTCCCGAGACTTACTAGATTACTATTTGTATGGTTTTTTTTTATTTTTTTTTTACTTTTTATGAATACAAATTAATATAAGGGAAAACAATAAATCAATAAAGACATAATTCACGCCATAGAGAAACATGACTCAAAAACTGGGAAAACATGCAAGAGTGGAAAATATAAATTGTGTTAAACGTGGACTTAGGATCTAGTACTTACAGCCACACACTCCATAGGGAGGGCCCGGTTATACCTTAATGGTGTATTTACCAATATATGGAAGTGAAAGGAAGTATACCAAACAACAAAGGTCAGTCCTCATAGACAGGGTCCTATAAAAGGACATCCTCCACATTAGGGGACATTAACTCGTGAAAATGTTTTAACCGTTAGCCATTGACTTGAAAGGTATTATTGTCCTTGGGATTTACCAAGGTGATTTCCCCGTAGGGGACTTCAGTAACTAGAAAAGGACCAGACCAACGGGTTTTTAATTTCCCTGGGAAAATATGCAAACGGGAGTTGTAAAGCAAGACCTTTTGACCAACCACAAACTTTTTGCGCAAAATTTGTTTATCACGAACACGTTTCATGTTAGCTTTATAATCCTTTGCGAGATCATAAGAATCGCTACGGATTTCTTCAAGCTCATTTAATTGCAATTTGCGCTTGACACCCGCCTCATCAAAATTAAAGTTAAGGCTTTTTATAGCCCACATAGCACAGTGTTCCAATTCAACGGGCAAGTGACAAGGTTTTCCAAAAACAAGTCTAAAGGGAGACATACATATAGGGGTTTTAAAAGCAGTCATATATGCCCATAAGGCATCAGTTAGACGCTTAAACCAATCTTTCCTATCAGGATTTACAGTTGTCTCTAATATTTTTTTAATTTTCCTATTAGAGACTTCTACTTGGCCACTAGTTTGTGGATGATAAGGAGTTGCCACCTTATGGGTAACTCTGTACTTTTTAACTAGAGAAGCAACAACTTTGTTGCAAAAATGTGTTCTGCCATCACTAATGATGACTTTAGGAATGCCAAACCGACAGAAAATGTATTCCTTAACAAAAAACACAACTGTCTAATGGTCATTGCTATGGTAAGTCATGGCCTCTATCCATTTAGACACGTAGTCCACGACAACAAAAATATAAATAAAACCGTGGGAAATAGGAAAAGGACCCATGAAATCAATTCTCCATACATCAAAAATTTCTACTATCATAATGGGATTTAAAGGCATCATATTGCGTTTGGTGATTCGCCCCAGTAGTTAGCAACGAACACACGTCTTGCAATGTACTTGGGCATCTTTAAAAAGGGTAGGCCAGTAAAACCCACATTGAAGAACTTTAGCAGCTGTTTTTATACCACTAAAATGGCCACCACACTCTTTGTCATGGCAAAAAGATAGAATCTCATTATACTCCCACTGGGGAATACAACGACGAATAATCTGATCCGCACAATACTTAAAAAGGTAGGGCTCATCCCAGTAGTATAGCTTAACTCTGGCCAAGAACTTCTTACGTTCATTTCTTGACCAAACATCAGGAATAATATCAGAAGCTAAATAATTCACAATGTCAGCATACCATGATGCAGAAAAAATAGCATAAAGATGCTCATCAGGAAAAAAATCAGGTATGGACTCAAAATCACTATCACTGTCATTGGTTAGTCTAAATAAGTGGTTGGCAACTATATTTTCGACCCCTCTTTTATCCTTAATTTCTAAGGTGAACTCTTGCAGGAGAAGAATCAAACGGATTAATCTTTGTTTAGCATCCTTCTTTGTGAGAAGGTACTTAAGGGTTGCATGGTCCGTGTAAACTAAGGTCTTTGTACCAACCAAATAAGGACGGAACTTATATAAAGCATAAACCACAGCTAAAAATTCTTTTTCTGCGGTAGTATAATTTCTTTGAGCATCATTTAAAGTTTTGCTAGCATAATAAATAACAGTGGAGTTATCATCTAGTTTCTGTCCTAACACAGCACCAACAGCATAATCACTAGCATCACACATAAGTTCGAAGGGTTTAGACTAATCGGGAGGCTGTATAATCGGTGCAGATGTTAAAGCGGCTTTTAAAGTTTCAAAAGCTTGTTTGCAGTTATAATTGAAATCAAAGATGGCATCCTTTAAAAGCAGATTAGTTAAAAGCCTAGCTATTTTTGAAAAATCCTTGATAAAACGCTTATAAAAACCTGCATGGCCTAGAAAGGCTCTAATGTCATGGACAATTCCGTGGTAAAGGTAGAGACGCTATCTAATCTAATTTAGCCTTATCTACTTCGATGCCATCACTAGATACAATATAACCTAGCATTATTCCTTTTGTAACCATGAAATGACATTTTTCTCAATTTAAAACCAGACTCTTCTCCTCACACCGTGTCAAGACCTTAGATAAGTTAGACAGGCAGTCAGTGAAAGATTCTCCATAGATAGAAAAATCATCCATAAAAACTTCCATGAAGCGCTCTACCATGTCACTAAAGATATTAAGCATACACCGCTAGAAGGTACCAGAAGCATTACAAAAGCCAAAAGGCATTCGTTTATAGGCATATGTTCTAAAAGGACATGTGAATATAGTTTTTCTTGGTCATCAATATCGATAATAATCTGAAAATAGCCAGAGTAGCCATCTAAAAAACAATAATAAGCATGACCAACTAGACGTTCGAGCATCTAATCTATAAAGGGTAAAAGAAAATGATCCTTTCGTATTATGGCATTTAAATGTATGTAGTCAATACAGATCCTCCATTTTATAGGGACACACGTGGAAACATATTCACTCTTAGCATTACGCACGATGGTAACCCCCGATTTCTTAGGAACTACATGAATGGGACTTACCTATTCGCTATCGGAAATGGGATATATGATACCCGCATCGAGTAACCATAAGACTTCTTCCTTAACCACCTCTTTCATGGCAGGGTTCAAGCGACGCTGAGGTTCGTGAGAAGTCTTTGCATTATCCTCCAAATGGATACGATGTGTGCATACATTAGGGTCAATCCCCTTAATGTCGTTTAGGGACCAACCAATCGCAGAACGATGTTCCCTAATTACCCTAATCAAATGTGCCTCTTCATCTACAGATAACAGAGAAGATATAATACTAGATGACTACCATCCGGATCAAATTGAATATATTTCAACTCAGAAGGAAGAGATTTAAGGACAGGGGTGGGAGGAATGTCGATAAAGGCTTTTGGAGGTTCCTCATCGTGAATAGTGAAGACTTGTTTAGGTATCAAATCTTCATACTCGGTAGATGGAGCTACAGAAAGATCTATGATAGGTGTAGACTCGAAAAGGGCGTTGACTTCCTCTACGTATGAGTCATTGTCAAAATCTGAACTTCCGAAAGAAAGGAATTTATGCATCTGGTTTTCTGGAAACGTGTTATTGAAATAGTCTTGAGCTAAGCTCTCGATCATGCTAACCTCCCAATCTATAGACGAATCTAGTAACTGTTTCATCATTTTAAAAACATTTACCTCAACAGAAAGATAGCCAAAAGACATGGACATCGAACCATCGCGGCAGTTTATAAGCGCGTTGGCAGTTGCCAAGAAAGGACGCCCTAAAATGATAGGAATAGAGTCGTTAGTGACTTTTGTATCGAGGATAATGAAATCAACTGGATAGTAGAAATCCTGAACCTTAACAAGCACGTTTTCAACCACACCCTTAGGATATTTAATAGACCGATCAGCTAATTACAACGTCATTTTAGTAGGTTGCATCTCCTGTAGCCCTATTTGTTTATATAAATAATAAGGGAGTAAGTGAACACTCGCCCCTAGGTCTAATAGCGCGGTCGTCATATGGGTATCTTCTAAGGTGCATTGTACAGTAGGACGACCAGGGTCCTTGTACTTAACGATTCCATTATGTTCGGATAAAGTTGGAAACTGTTCAGTTAAAAAGGCATCTTTAGGAATATTTGTCTTACGCCTAGTAGTGCACAACTCTAAGAGAAACTTAGCATGGTGAGGTAACTTTTTAATCGCTTCAAGAAAGGGTAGGTTTAATGTTAGATTTTTAAAAACTTCTCTAATCTCATCAAAATTTGTATCCTTGGTTAATATGGCTAATCTCTGGGGAAACGGTGGTTTCTCTCTATATTTAGCATATGGATCAACAGGATGTTTAACATTGGTCTTTTGTTTATTAGGTTATGGTTTAACTGGTACCTCTACAGGGGTAGGATCTTCAGTTTCTAGTTCGGTATCTAGTAAGTTTTCATTTGTTATGACTACTGGTGGTGTAACAACGGGCATATTTATGACATTATCAACCACTTTGCCAGAACGGAGAGTGGTGATAGCATTTAACTCACCTACATTTCCATTTTCATTACTAGTATTACCATTTACCTCAGAGGCTGTGTTTGGTGTTTTAGGATTAGGTATCGCTTGACCTAGAAACACATCTTTTGGTTGTACTTTCACTTGGGTTAATTACTGTAAGGAAAGTTGGACGAACTATAAAATATGTTGTTGGGTTTGCATAAAGGCGTCAAAACGATCCGATTGTGGAGGAGTGGTTGTTACAGGTTATGTGATAGGAACTATGTCACGTTGATTATTAATGGGTGGGTTGTGATAGTTATTATTTATCGGAACGATACCTCTATTAGCATTATAATTATTATTGTTATAATTATTATAATTATCTTGTCCTTGTCCTTGTCATGGTGGAGCTTGGTTGTAATTGTTTGCTGACCTAACATTTTGATTATTATACTATGGAGGTGTAACTTGTTGATTATTTCTCCAACTGAAGTTAGGATTTTGTCTCCAAGGGGCGTTAGAAATAGGATAGCTATTAATGGAGCAAACATTATCTGGTTGTGATGGTTGTTGTTCATAGGCGAGAGGACAATAGGAGTTGGGATGCTTAGGACTCAAACATAAATTACATGGAATAGAGTTGGCATTCATGACAGGGATAGGCTTTTGTTGAACAGAAATAGCTTCTACCTTTTTAGTGAGGGATTCAATTAGAGTTTTAAGCTCAGGATCGGATTTAACCTCAAACATACTAGTAGCCTTAACTGTTTAAGAAGAACTAGCGGAGCGGGGGATATCGTCACTACACCCCCCCAGTTATTATTACGCTTTGTTTGATCTTCTAAAAACCTATAAGCCTCTCGAGGGCTCTTTTATCGAGGAAACTACCCCATTCATTATATCAAGGACCTCTTTGTGATGGTGTAAAAGCCCCTTGAAAAAGGCACGAACTAATGTGTCTTTTGCAAGGTTATGGTGTGGACACTCTATAAGAAGATCAGTGAAACGATTCCAAGCCTCTGAAAAGGATTCATGAGGATTCTGGCTGAAAAAATGAATCTTGTAAAGCATTTCATTTGTCTTCAGTGGTGGGTAAAATTGTTCCATAAACAATTGAACAAGTTTGGCCCATTAGTCCACAGAATTAGGCGCTTGGGTAGTTAACCAAGACGTCGCCTTATCGGATAGGGTGAAAGAAAACACCCTCAGTTTAATTTGTTCCGCGCCTACCATTGGATGATGGAATGTGGTAAGAACTTGTTCAATCCTACGCATATGCTGATAAGGCTTCTTATAGTCTAACCCATGAAAAGCTGGTAACAAATTAAATATATTTGGGGGGTCGAAAATCCCCAATCGGGGTCCAAGAACGATGCAAGATTTCGGGCTATCATTCAGGGCTCTGTAAAAGTCAGAGAGAGGAGTCTCTCTTTCTTCAGCCATTGATTCAGGTGTAGTGTGTGGTATACTAGATAGGTGTGTGCGTTGACGTTCACGATAGATCACGTTAGTCATTTTTTCCTTACCTGACCTTAATCTCATGCAAAGCTAAGTCCAAAGTTAAAGAAAACGCGGCAACAGTCAAAATAACCCTGATATGCTAGAATAAATCCTCTAACAGGAGAGGCGAGGAGTGGAAGAAGGAGTACCTGAATGTCTCTTTGCTATGCGTTTGAATAGCATCTTGTATTTGTGATTTTAGTGTATTCAAGCAGATAGTAACATTGAATAGCTTGAACAAATGAAAGTTTGAAATAACCTGTGAAATCGGGCTTATTCAGAAGAGGGCGCGGGACGCGCTTGGAATTAGCCTAAACAGGGCGCGCTCTTGCCTTGGATGATGTCCAGGCACTTTAGCATGGGGCGTGCTTCTTTTTGGTCTGAAATGGGCGCGGGGCGCGCTCTTGCCTTGGACGATGTCCAAGCATTTTAGCACAGGGCGCGCTTAAAATTTGGCTAAGAAGGGCGCGTGGCGCGCTCTTTGTATTCCTGCGAAAAAAATTAGTTTCTGAGCCAAACAAACACAGTTAGCACCAAACAAGGGTGGGTGAGTTTAATGGGATTTTGGTAGGATTAACAATACTAAAGAAAATGAATTTAAACAAAACTAAGTTGGCAGCGGCGCCATTTGATAAACGTAAATAATATAGTTTTACCTAGACTTAACTAATTAAACTCAAGAATAAGTAAAACGATTAAATTTTACTCTAATGTATCCAAATTCTACTCTCGTTATCAATGCAATATGTAGAGTAGAGAATTCGTTCCACTCTTAGTTCGTTTAAAAATAAGATTTCCTAGTTCATTAATTCTAACAAAAACGATGAGAGTAATGGATTGAAATTATGCTAAGACGGTGATTTAACTAATTTAGATGTTATGATTTAAACTACGGCAATTCAATACTACGATATAAATATGGGAAGGAATTAGGGGAATTTGATTCCACCTTGATTCGACTTAATAAATTAACATAGAATTTATTGTAATCCTAATCTTTATGTTTTCACGTAAAGGTTGGGTATTTCTAATCCCTAATTATTCATGGTAATCTCTACCAACTAATAATTAGCATGTAAAGCAATTAAATCCATTCTTATGGTGAACTAATTACTTTCTAGAGTGGAATATATTATCACAACTATATCTACACTAACACAATCAAGTCTTCATCAAAGCTTCCTCAAACCCCTCTAATGGAGGTTTAGCTTTGATTCATCAAACTATCATTTATAGAATAAAAATAATAAAAATAAGACATTATTGAAAGAATAATAATTACTTTATTAATCTAATTGAAAGAGTCTAATGATTCAAAACTGTATTAAAACTAAGTACTAACTAATTAATTATATCTAATCTATATTATGGATCTAATTTAGGATAGCCTAAGAGTTTGGCCTTAGTCCTCTTTATATAGAAGAGGCTAGGTCTACAAATTCGTGCATGGGCTTTGGAGCCATGTTTTGAGTCATAAAATCGAGCCCAAAACCTCGTTACTTCAGTCCACAAAGGGGGTTTTCTGTTGGAAATAGCTTCAACAACCATTTCGTTTACTTTTACTCCTCCGATTAGATCAAGGCCTAGACCATTAGAAAGCTCGTTCCAAGCCGGTCGTTTTGACATATGGTAGGCTCAATTCCAAGGTCTGAGTCCAAAGATACGGCCTACGTAAGTTCTATTGACTTTTGTATGCTATTTCTGCCCGCGTTGACTTTGACTTTTCAGCTTTGACCGGACTTTAAAAATGTTTTTTCTCCTTGAATCTTGGCTTTTAATCATAGAACTTCTTAGCAACCAACTTTTGCTCCTTTATCTCGCAAAAAAGACGTATTTCTTCACATATTCGACTCCAATGCCTAAAATACACAAGAGCACGATAACAGTACTAACTCTTACTTATTAATTATATAATTGGTCTAAAAGTAATATTGTTAAAGGGTTAAAAACTACAGTTTTGAGCTCTTATCACTTCCAAATCAATTCCAAGACTCACATAATTTAGTCAAACCCCTATATATACGAATGAAAACAGAGAAGAAAGGGAGCCTCCGGAATACATAAAAGAAGAACATTAGTCAAGAGAGAAGCCGGGAGTAGGAGTAGAAGACGAACCAAAGAGGGAGGCCGAAACTTCTAAACATGTTACATCTTGAGGAGAGGTTGAAGCTTTTGAAGCAACACAAGTGAGCCGAAAAGAAAGACAAAAACTTGAACATCGATAGGAATAAACAAACTCGTCATCTACATGAGTTCATCTATCCCTTACTTTAGTTTTTGTCTAATTATCAGTACATGTAGCTAAATTCCAAGCTAGAACTTAGATAAGTTTTTTATGTTTAATGAGTTTATTATTTTTGGAATTCGTTTAAAGAATAATTTATTGATTTCTCTAATATCAATAGGATTACTTTTATTAAATATATCTTACATATTTCAAATTCATGTCTTGACTAGTTAATATTTAGATTATTCTCTTGTTGATATCAAAGCATCGTGTCTACGTTTAATCTTGTTGATATCAAAGCATTGTGTCTATGTTTAATTAAGTCTGTGAAAAGTTGTGCTATAAAAATGTAACTTTTGCTAGGGATTTATATAATTGTATGCTGAAATTCAATCACCACTACTTGTTAGAATTGTTAAGAGCTACACGTTCACATTTTCGAGCAAGCAAAAATTACCTTTCTCTCGTGCTACTCGTAATAAAAAGAGAATTTTGAATTAGTTAAACTAAGATAATCTATAACGATTTAGAGTAGATTCGAATCCTTAGTAATTTCTCCATTAACAGAATTAGGACTAAAGCTTAATTAATTTGAAAAGTGTGACCAAAGCCTAATATCACTATTAATAGTAGGACTAAGACCTAAATACCTATTGTTTTGGGCCTGAAAAAGCCCAAGGGGTGCATGCCCTCCCCTATGAAAAAAAGATAGTTTTTTGCGACTATCTGTCAGCTTGAAAACTTACTGGAAGTTGGGTGCGGGTTCGCGCTTAGACATGCTTGGCCAGGGCGCGGGCTCGCTCTGGGCTCCACACACATGCGTCCGGTTTTTCCTTTCACAATAAATCGAGACTAAGATTTCACATCACACTGAAATCTTGAACTAATATAAAATATAAGTTAGGGTTTCGACCTAACTAACTTTTTCTTTGTGAGAGAGTTCACTAAACCTTTCTTTGTGAGAGAAATCTTTTTCTAAGTGAGAGAGATGGTGAGAGAACTAAACCAAGAAGAAAAGAGAGTGAACATTCTTTGTGAGTGTGAGTGTGAGTGATACATTCTAAGTGAGTGTTGAGTGCTCCTCTTTGTAATCTTGTATCTAGTACATCTAATCTATCAAAGGCTCGCCGGTGGACATAGGCACATTGCCTAACCACGTAAAACTTGGTCTTGTGTGAATATGCTTTTATCTTATCTATTTAGTTTATATGTCTTGTGTTGATCTTGTGTTGATCTTGAGTTGTTGATTGGAGAGTTGTTGAATACTTTGTTGGTAATTGTTGTTGATAGCTTTCACATTAGTTGCAACATTAGTATCAAAGCGAGGTATACGACTTAGGATTTTGAGTTTTGGTGAAGAACCATAGTGCTCAAAATTTGTGTAGGCAAGGTGTTTGATAAAATTCCCAAGTGAAGTTTCTTATGAGTTGCTTTGTATGACTTATTGAAATTGCTCCCAAGATGTCAAATGCAAGGTTTGAAGGAGAGAAGTTTGATAAAGAAACACAAGAAAAGACGGCGAGGGTGTTGTCGAATGAGATGACTTCCACAAGCAAGTAGAAATATAGTTCTGAGAAGCCTTTAAAATATGTACGGTGCTATAATTGCAAGGAAAATGGGCATTATCTATGTGATTGTCCTAGCCCGAAAAAAAGTAACAAGATGAGTGGTAAGTTTGAGAATGAGGATGTTAGTGAAGCAATTTTTGCTTCTGGCTTCGATAGGGATGATGTAAGTTTTTCGATGTCTACACAAGATGACCATATAACCGATAAGTAGATTCTTGATTTCGGGTGTTCCTACCACATGTGTCCAAATAGAAAGTGGTTTGCTACCTATGAGAACTTGAGTAGAGGTTCCGTTTTGAAGGATAATGATGTTGCTCACAAGACGGTAGGGATTGGAACTATACGGGTCAAGATGCATGATGGTGTGGTGAGGATTTTAACCGATGTGAGGTATGTTCCCGAGTTAAAGAAGAACCTCATTTCTCTTGGTACTTTGGATTCCAAAGGCACAAGTTTGTGGAAAATGGTAAAGTCCTAAAGATCTTTAGTGGCTCTTTAGTAATTATGAAGGGTCAAAGATATGGAAACTTATATACTTTGTTAGGTAGTACAGTGATAGGTGATGTAGTAGTGGGTACACGTGGTGATGATTCTGAGTGCACTAAGATATGGCATATGCACCTTGGGCATTTGAGTCAAAAGGGATTATCTGAGTTGTGCAAGCGAGGGCTACTGAAAAACTTAGAGAAACCAAGTATGGAATTCTGTGAACATTATGTCTATGGCATGGCAAGCAGTGTAGAGTCAAGTTCGGTACAAGTAAGCACAAGACGAGAGGCATCCTGGATTATATGTATTCGGATGTATAAAGACCTTCTAGAGTGGCTTCTAAGGGAAATAACCGGTATTATGTCTCTTTCATCGATAATTATGCACGCTATGTGTGGATATATATCTTGAAGTCCAAGGATGAAGTTTTTGAAACATTTAAAAGGTGGAAAGCAATGGTTGAGAATCACACAGAAAGAAAGATAAAGACTTTGAGGTATGATAATGGTACTGAGTATACCTATGGTCCTTTTAATGAGTTTTGTGCGCAATAGGGTATTGCTAGACATTGGATAGTGAGTGCACGCTGCAGTAGAATGGGTTAGCATAAATAATGAATCGTATGTTGCTTGAAAAAGCTAGATGTTTGCTTTCCAATGCCAATCTTGGCAAATAGTTCTAGGCAGATGCAGTGGCCATGGTGTGTTACTTGTATAATAGATCACCAATTTCGGCGATAGACTGCAAGGCACCTTATGAGGTGTTGACAGGAAAACCAGTTGATTATGATACTTTGCACGTGTTTAGATCTAGTGCTTACTACCATATGAAAGATAGTAAGCTTGATTCTAAAGCTAAGAAAGCTATATTCTTGAGTTATGCAAAGGGAGGAAAGGGATACGGATTGTGGTGTCTTAAGAACCACAAGTTCCTGGTCAGTAGTGAGATTACCTTTGGTGAGACTTCGGTGCTACATTTTAGCAGGCCGGAGAAGGCTGGAAATAGTGGTGATTCGATAGAATCTCACGTAATTGAGATGGAAGTGTTAGAGGATGCTATAAAGAGTGAGGTTCTTAATGAAAGAACTATTCAACAAGAAGTAGAGCTACAACAATCTGGGTAGCAAGCTTTGGCTAGATCAAATCCAAAGAAAAGTGTGAAACAAGTTACAAAGTATGGGCATGATAAGCCAGTGAAGCATTATGGTCGACCGGACTCGGTTGCCTACGCACATAATATCGAGGGTGATGAACCAAACGACTTCGAAAAAGTTGTTAGAGATGGTCATTGCAAAGATTGGTCGGTGGATATGCATGAAATGGTGGAGTCTCGAAACAAGTTTTGTACTTGGGAATTTGTTTCATTGCCTAAGGGCAAGACGACTTTGGGTTGTAGAAGGTTCACTATGGAGTTGAGTTCCAACATTCGTTGGAGGTACTCCACAAATGGTGGAGGCTCATGCATTGTTGATTGATGCCTTTCTTAGGCATGGCCCTTTGTGGGCGTGATTGCTCTTTGTGGGCACGACGTGCTCTTCGTGGGAAAGACTCTTTGTGGGTGGCTCTTCATGGGCATGACTCTTTGTGGGTTTGGCTCTTTGTGGGCAAGGTCCTTCGGGACAATTGACGGCGAGTTCGCAATGTGGTTTGACGACTTGTGATCTTGTGGATCTTAGTGGATCTTGTATTTGGCTCGGATTTATGTGTTAAAACATCACCGAGGTGGAGAATGTTGATTTGGGCCTAAAAAAGCCCAAGGGGTGCACACCCTCTCCTGTGAAAAGAAGATAGTTTTTTGCGACTATCTATCAACTTGAAAACTTACTGGAAGTTGGGCGCAGGTTCGCGTTCTAGGCTCCACACACATGCGTCCGGTTTTTCCTTTCACAGCAAACTGAGACTGAGATTTCACACTGAAATCTTGGACTAGTATAAAACATAAGTTAGGGTTTCGACCTAACTATCTTTTTCTTTGTGAGAGAGTTCACTAAACCTTTTTTTGTGAGAGAAATCTTTTTCTAAGTGAGAGAGATTGTGAGAGAACTAAACTAAGAAGAGAAGAGAGTGAACATTCTTTGTGAGTGTGAGTGTAGTGTGAGTGATACATTCTAAGTGAGTGTTGAGTGCTTCTCTTTATAATCTTCTATCTAGTACATCTAATCTATGAAAGGCTCGCCGGTGGATGTAGGCACATTATATTGTCTAACCACATAAAACTTGGTCTTGTGTGAGTATGCTTTTATCTTTTCTATTTAGTTTATATGCCTTGTGTTGATCTCGGATTGTTGATTGGAGAATTGTTGAATACTTTGTTGGTAGTTGTTGTTAATAGCTTCCGCGTCAGTCGCAACAATACCCATCCCATTAATATTGAGATTGATAAATATCATTGATTGCACTGTACCATTATTTTATGCTTCATTCATAAATTTGAGATCCGCAAAATTCCCTTTGTTTTGTCAAGGTCTTAGACTCTTAGTTTCATTTTCTTTTTCATTTTTCATTTTTAACAAAAAAATGGCTAAAATTTTGATAAGTTTTAAATATTGGAAGAGATAGATTATCAACCATTTCAACTATGATATCTGGGATTCCTTTTGCTAGTTCCCGATGGTCAAAATTATATCTGCTGATTAAATCAGAAATAATGGTGTCTATAGCTTAAGGGCGGTGAACAAAATTTATCTTTGAACCATGCATGTTAGTTAACTAGCAAACAATACATGAGAAGTCAATGAAACAACACTCCACACCCAGTAATCTGTATTCAAGCCCCATGTGCAGTTGTCTAGTGCACTTAAACATCAACGTACTATTTGTAGTGTGAATGAGATGTATCGATCACACCTGGTACAACTAGCTAGTATACAGTAGTGGTATACAAATTTTCCTTTTTCATGTTTATAGGGAAAAAAAAGGCAACAAGATGGTCCATGCACTATAAATTTGATAACCACCCAAGAAACATCGAACAGTTGAGTAAGCACATGGAAGTAAGCAGGTACTTAGATTTTGGACAAACTTTTTGTCAGTGACTTTCATGAAAATTCCACATTCCAATTTCACCTAAATGACTTTTTCTTTTTCTTTTTTTTTATCAAACCCATTTTAAATGAAATCAGTATCCGAATACTTGAACTTTTCAAATATTTTAATTCATCGCTTTAAGGAAAGAATTGAAAATTGCTAGAAATGATGGGTCTAATCTGTTTTTCAGCCCAACACATCACGTAATTAGGAGACCTAGTCACCTAGATATGTTGTGCATTTTGGACTTTTGATGATAGATTGTTTCTTCTCGCCAATACGAGAACAAACAAAAGTTAAACCATATATAATCTATGACAATTTTTCTTCTTTCGCTTGTGTACTTGTGTAAATATAGAACTTGTATGGATTTAGGGGTGCAAACGGATAGATTGGGATGCAGATATGTCTGTATCCATCCGAATCTGAATCCGAAAATTTATACTGATATTCAAATCCGATGGATATTAAAAAAATTATCCGAATCCGATTTCGGATATCCGATCTGAAAATTAAAATTAATTAAAATTTTATTTGCTTTGAATAACTCATTTTACCACTATAAAAACTAGTATAAATATATATATTTGTCATTTATTATTATTATTATTTTATTATTATAGTTTTATATTATTAGTTTATGATTTTATATAATATTTTATATAATAAAAAATGAATAAATTAATTATATATAATAACTATTAATTTTTTAAATCAGATCGGATATTATCGGATGCGGATATGGCAGTATCCGAATCCGTATCCGAAACCAGTTCGGACATAAAAAAAATATCCGAATCCGAATCTGAATCCGAAATTTTTGGATAATATCTGATTTTTCGAATACAAATTCGAATCGGATTCGAATATTTGGATATCCACTTGCACCCCTACATGGATTCATGGACTACTCAGTTTATACTCAGTAGTCCCAATTTTCTAAAAAAAATATAAATGTTTTCAAAAGAGCCAGTGCGTATAATTCACCCAAAAAATATATTAGTAGTAGCAGTTCCCCTTAAGTGGTATACTTTGATCCGCCCATGTTTATAATTTGTATCTAATAATCTCATATAACATAATAGTATACTAGTATTTGCAATGAAAACGGAAGTACTTCCAAGTAATTAAAGAGTAGAGAGCAAAGACAATGGGCTCGCTTGCCAAAAAAAAAAAGAAGCAAAGACAATGGATAAAAAATAAAATTCTTATTAAGAGCATCTCCCATGTGGGTGTAAATTGTATAAGATGAAAATTTTACACTCCCAATGCAATCTAAATAATACATTTCCAATGGGAGATGTATACCGTAAGTAATAGCTAATAGATTAAGTGGAGAATGTTGGAGTTATCCTTTACATGAGGAGAAAAATGAGTTCAGTTTGCGGGAGAAGCCTGAGCGTGCACGCGCTCATATTAGTCTTGCTCAAGGCGCGCATGCGCCCATGCCGTGGACAACTTACAATGTTTTTAGGGCGCACGCACATGTCTATTTTCGTCAGAATTTCTATTTTTGCGAAACCGCGAGTTTGCAATATAAGGTTTGGATTTTTGGCAAAACCTAAGAGACATAACACACGAAAAAGACACAAAACACAAAGATAAAACCCAATCTTAAAAGCAATCAAGATTGAGAGATAATATTTACAGATAGATAAGCCTATAAAGAGAGAGGAGTAATCTAGTAAAGTGAGAAACTGAAATGAGTGATTGTAATCTTCTTTCCCACTTTATAAAATGATTAGGTCTTGTGGAAGTAGGTACCATTGGTCGAACCACGATATATCTTTGTATTGTGGTATGCGTTTTACTTCTTTATATTATTATCTATTGTTAATAGTTGTTTAGATAGTTGGGCATGTTAGTTAGGCTGTTTAGAATTTGTCTGGAGTTGAAGTGAGTCCTAATACAAATTATCTGTGTAGTGGGGATCGATTGATATCGGTATTAACTCCAATACAAAATTCTCCACCCAGATACAAATTGGTTTAAGATTCAGGTCACGTGGAGTGAAATTAGCTCCAATTTGTTCACTTGAAATGAGGCGGCGAGTTTAAAATAAGTAATTTCTAATAATATAAAATAAGTTTGGGCGTCGTATTCCAATATAATTGATATACCTATATAGAAAATATATAGATGTATTTTTTTTCGATGCAACATCTCAATTAGTAGAGTATACCATAATTAACATGGACATTTAAATTGGACCAACCTTTTTTCTACCATGAAATACCCTTAATAAAATATTAAAATCAATTATTCAATGCCTTTAAGAAGGACTACTTAGTAATTTCAAAATTTACTACCATCTATACCCTTAAGATTATATAGTAACTAAAGGATGTATGTGTAAATTCAGGTAGAAAATCAACTATACGCCCTATTCAATTGTTCGCCACTTACCCTTCATTAATTGCCAAATAATTACCTTTTATACCGAAATTAAATTCAAAGAAACCAACAGTCTCTTTTCTTCTTCTCTTCTTCTTCTCTCTCCCAACAACCAACAAAAATCCAATTCTTCAAAACAGTCCCAATTCTTCATCAAGAACAAAAAAAAAACAATTTTATTATATATAAATCCCTACTTTCAAATCAAAGTAACTGATGTCTCGATGCTTCTTTCAAACTTGGGTCTTTTCTGCAAATGAACTTAAGCAGAACTCAGATTCCAATCCGACCCGCTTCCACATTCCGTTGATAGACCGTCAAGGAGATCGTAAAAAAGTGGTTGATGAGATAAAAGTTGCATCGAGAAGTGGGGATTTTTTCAAGTTAATGAATCACGGGGGTGCCATTAAGTGTGTTGGATGAGATGATTAAAGGGGTGATAAGATTTAATGAACACGATGATGAGGTAAGGAAACAGTTTTATAGTTCGTGATCGGAAGAAAAGAGTGAGGTTTAATAGTAACTTCGATCTTTATACATCTAAAGTCGCTAATTGGAGGGACACCTTTATTGTCGAGATTTTTACCCTCGCTCCCTTTGGATCCTAATGAATTACCGGGTTGCAGGTATGGTTTCGATTTTGGTTACTCCAATAGTGAATAGTAAGTTTAATTTAGCTTCTCCGAATTCACAGTTAGATAGCATTGCCTTCATTTGAAAAAGTATAATCCAACTGGGGCGAATACAAAGGAAGGCTAACATACACAATCTTAGCAACCTTATCTCCCCGATTGTAGATTCTGAATTAGATTGGCTTAGTATAATTTTTTCACATTAGTAATATGATACAAAGCATAGTCATGTTTTGATCACATCCTCGCATCCCAAACAATCCCCAATCGATGTCTTTGATTAGTGAGTTTGTTGTTGTTTAATTTGTTATGAAAATGGGTGTGAAACGTTTATAGATTTTGGGGCGGTTTATTTTGTTGAAATTTGGAGTTTTTGTGTGTAATTGTGATGTGGGTATGTTTCATTTTTGTGATTCTAGTTGTCGGTTGGGACTTTTAGGGAGAATTGAGATTTTGGTGTGAAGTATATTTGTGAATTGGATTGGTTTCGAAGTTGGGGTTTCGTCATGGTGGTTGTTGATGTATTGAAATATGCTCACAGCCCTGTGCATAGAGCAGTTAGTTATGGTTATCATGTACTATTAGTTCCTAATTCCGTATAACATTTTGATTCTCCAGCAATGATTTCTTTAGAATCACATGAGAGCAAGGAGATTTTTTTTTTGGCTGGACATGAGAGAAAGGAGTTCATACGTTCTATTCACTATTCTAAAAGTTGGGCAAACCCAAGCCAATTTCAGCACCTCATGGCACATGTGTTGATGAACCATTAACATTTACTTTCATGATTTCAACTTACCAATGTCATTATATCAAGTCTTCCATTTGGCTACTGTCCTTTTGCTAGAGCAGTTTGTTTGGGACTTGAACTGTCGGTATCGATATCGTACTTCGACTTCATGAATATGAAAGATTAGTATAGCTGTTGGCCTCCCAGTTTGTTCTTACTCTTTCACTGAATTTTCCTTATACTTTGTGAAGCACGTTTGTTGTAGGGAATATTTCGTTGTTGTTTTTTTTTTTAAGAAAATAGAATAGTGGTCCACATTTTGAGACATGGAATGCTGGGTTCTCAATATTTCGTTTCAATTTGTCGTTGATTGGATTCAATTCCGACTTCAATTAGATACTGTGCAATTTACCGGAGGTTTAAATTGCTCGGAAGATTAAAAACTGAAAATTGGAGCTGAAGGTTTGCATGTTAGACTTATTCAAAAATGTTTAGAAAATTGAGCTCTATATGTTGATGTCTTGAAGCCTGCCAATTTGGTATTTATTTATAATTTGTTTTTTTTTCCTAGAGGACTGCTTTAAGATAGCACAAGGGATCTACTAGAAGCTTAAAATCTCTTACTATTCCTGCACTAGGTGTCTAGGTATTTGTTTGTAGCTCTTTAGATTTCAATCTCATATATTTGTGTCGCTTGCATATTTTTGACAGTTACCTTAATTGAAGTTAGTGGATTGGAGCTTAATACCTTCTGCTACTGATCCAAACATCGGCTATATATATGGAGTTTCAGCTTTACTGGGAAATTTTCAATACATTCAAGTTGGCATCATTGGTTTGTAATTCACTCAGTCCTGTTTATAAATTTCATTTTTCATTGATGTTAAAATGTACCTTCATGTATTTCATGTGATACAAGTTATTCATGGTTATAGTCCTATAGAAGAGAGTAAACAGGTGCATAAGATGTACCTCATTCCCTTTGGTTTGTTTATTTGCTTAGCTCCCACTGTTAGTTTTTCCTGACACTATATATCCTCTTTGTTAAGCAAATTTGTTATGTTTCGTTAGTTTTTTTTGGGTCTTGATATTATGTCGTTACTTAAGCTTGATTTTTAAGTACTTAGAGGTGTTTACTATTTACCTTAGCTGAAATGTGGATTTGACTTCAATGTTTAATGCTTGAAGAGGGTTGTAGTAAGCTATTGGCTTGAAAAGAGGATGTAATAAGAAACATAGAGTCACCATATGTAACTAAGTATAACCTGAGAAGCCAAAAAAATTTTGGATAAGATATGAATTTTTTGTAGGAACGATTGCAAGCAAGCTTCCTGTTGGATTGAAAGCTTCCAAGGTTTTGATTTCTTATATTTTTAATTAATGTATACTTTATCAAAAAAAAAACTGTGACAAATCAAATGAATGTATTGCAATTCATCCTAAATTTCTTGAATTGCACTTTTTAAGGTTGTGAATATTTAAAACAGTTAGTACATCCATCCATCTCTGTGCTTTTTACTTGGAATAGAAATTCAATCTTGGGTTATATGTATATTCTTTTGAGGGACTTGGAATCTTAAATAAGTTCCATGAACATATTTTAAATTCTATAGGGAAATGAGTTTTACCTTCAAGTGGTTCATGTACCCCGACCCTTTTAAAAATATGAATATGTATTTGTGTGTTTTGGATCTTGCTTTCTTTGCGTCTATGACTAAATACCTTTTGTATGCTAATTCAATATTCCATTATGATGTTCTTTTCCACATAACACATTTTATTAAGGTTCTGAAGCACTTCCACATGGGCGTCCACTTATCCTGGGTACAATGGAACTTAGATTGTGTTTTCATTCATTCATTCACAACACTTTTGAAGTATTTTCCTATTCAAGATCTCAAGCCTTTAAGATATTATGGTGGTAGTGGAACATAGTCAAACGAAGACTACTAATAGCTAAGATCTTACGTTCTTGGTAATGCCGAGACATGGGAAGATGCAAGGACACGGTTTGGTCTAGGCAACTCCCGAGCAACATCTTTCGAACCGGATAAACTTATCGAGAGTATATCAAAGCATTAGCATTTAAGCCATGTGGTTAAGGTGATAGAATGGAACTTAAAATTTCACATGATCAACTGTTGGATTTTAATTGTTTGAAGAGGTATTTGTCTTCCTGAGTTTCGTATTTGCAGAGGGTTAGGTTATTGGAGTGGAGATGAACATTTTACTAGCGGGAAAACATGAACCTCAAGTTTCTATTAGTATTGAGCAGACGCTACCTGTAGCCACTAAGTTGAAAACTCATGAACGTTCTTCCTGTAATAAGAGAGATTGTCAGAGTTCAATGATAGGACTAAGGCTTCTTCAGGGGATGTTAAGGTTGTGACGATCGTTCAAGGGGGTTTGTGGTTGGGGAAATTTGTGTCAATGCAGTGTGAACATGGTGGTGAACCACTTGTTAAGGATCAAGACCAATAGGCCTCCATTTTAGCCTAAAGAAGGAAGAATAATTGTCGAGAGTAATTTATTGAAGCTGATTACTGGTACTTAATTGGACGCCTTTGAGAACCTTATAAGAGAATTAGGTTATTTGTTTTGCATTTTATAGATACTTTGTTGTTGACGGTGTGTAAAGAGATTCTCTAAACTTCCAATACCACAATAATTGTGTCACTTTCATGACATGCTTATGAACAATTTTAATTTTAAAAAAGGGTTAGATACTTTATAAGGCGACTCTTTATAGATACTTCGTTGTTGACCATGTGTCAAGATATTCTCTAAACTTCATTCGTTGTTTTGATAGTTGTACTGGTGGATTACTGAACTATATATATTGATCTAGAGAATGACTTTCTTTCACTATCTGCATTAAACTGTTAAATCATGGTGAATTTAATTGAATGTTCATAGGTCTACAGAAAAGTATGGCAAATGCATGTTTAGAAGCGATATCAACTCATGCAAGATTACAGCTGCAGTATTGGATGTCACGAAATGGTCCGAGAAGTTTCGATGGAGGGTCGTATCCATCGTCATTTGAAATCAAGGATTGGTGCAAATGGGCAAGTAGGGGCTACTGCTGCAGTTTACTCCACAGCTACACTAGAGTACCTTACAACATAAGTATTGGAGTTGACAGGCAATGCAAGCAAAGATCTCAAAGTGAAGAAGTGTATCACCCCAAGGCACATCTGCAGCTAGCTATCAGAGGGGATCGGATGAGGAGCTTGACACATAGATCAAGGGAACAATTGCAGGTGGTGGTGTGATCCCTCACATCCACAAGTCACTCATCAACAAGTCAACCAAAGAATAAACTATTCTTTGCTGAGTTTTCCATCAGGCTTAATTGTTGTTTGACAGGCATTGGCCTTGGTTGTATGTTTAGGCACTCAGTAGATGTTACGGTGTTGAATATTTTTAGGCTATTTGTTTTTGTTCTAACTTTTAATTCTTAGTGACGTTCTGATTTGAACTAGGATTTCTCTCTTATGCTTGACTTTCCATGGATTGATGTATTTTTTAGCAAATACGCAATCTGTCTTTCCATTTTTATTTTTTTTTAAATAAGAATCTGTATTTTTTTTTTTTATTATTTTTCCTATATGGAGCTTAGCTTTAAGCTGATTGGAATAGATTATATTTTTGATCAACAGAAAGTTATTGTGTTTCACTCTGATGTCTTAATCATCATTTTCACAACCTAGCTACCATTAAAAAAAATTTGTTTAATATTCAAGTGTAAAAGCACGTACATTTTAACTAGTAGCCTTTAACGAGAGTACGAGACCATAATGGTGAAATTACATTATTAAAATAGCAACACAAGATCACTATCCACAAGGTCCCTAACCTAAAAATAGGTATACTTTTAACACATCAAAGTACCTGTTCACTAAAATTCTGATATGGCATAACATACTTCCTATGTTACCATTACTTTCTCCAATATATTCGCATATATAAGATCATTTGTTCCAATAACCTAGAATATAATAGATGTTCGAGCAACGGCTTTGAAGACTTTAAAAAAAAAACCGATGGCGTGGTTCACATACATGATACGTGAGCATGACACAGTTTATTAATAAAGCACCTCAGCCCGGCCTATTCACCAATGTATTGCATCCAGCATTACACCACACATGTTCAACACTCGCCACTTGATACTACTTTGAAGATAAACTTCATTATACTGACAAAGAAGATGGTCCAGAGACCACTAAAGAAAAGCAACTTAAGCCCACTTTATAACCTAGATGGCTAGATAGGATTATTATAAGTTTATAACCTAAATTTCATGTTATAATCTGAAAATCTTGTCTTGATTATAATTCACTACACGTACTTTAGGACCTACTCTAATTTTAAGCTCGTTGAGCGTGTGTAATTGTTCCTTAAAATTATTGTCTGCTTCTTATTTACTATGTCACTGATGATGCAGCTATCGGTTCGTGTAATCGGCCATCAGTAGAGATACCATTTGTCCAGCACCCCAGAGCATGTCATCGATGACTTATCAGAATATGTGTCAACTACAATATATGCCGTGTTGAAGGATTATGTTTTGGGGACAAAAGTGTGGCTAATGTTTATTAATATCTGTTATTTCCTTGGCCTATATAGGCAGTACTATTGTTGATAAGGTATTGTTATGCAAGTACCAATCCATTATCCATTCCCTCTTGAACACGATTACGGCTTTATCAACTGGCGACTAAAATCTCCAACATTGCCATGTTACGACCAGCTGAAAGGAATCGAAATTAGAGATATAATGTTTTTGTCTGTGGTCCAAAATGTATCTTCTATACCTAGGGAAGTTACCTTCCGGCAAATTGAAGGAAAGTATCTAGAGCCAGTCACAATCCAACTAGTGCTAATTGAATGACTATACAAACATCTAAAAGCATGCCTGTCAAGTATCAAGTATCTTAGGTTCGACGAAGGATCCGAAGCCTAACAAAGTAACAAGGTAGTTTAGCTAAATGTGCGAGTGTTATCCATTTTGCAAGCATCGCACAGATTGGAGAAAGAGATTTTGGGCCCCATAACAAAGACTAAATTTCTCAACACAGATTACGGCCCAATCACAAAGTCCAATAATAATTTCGCCATCATTTTTAACTTATAATTTCAACTCAAGAACACATTTTCAATTTTAATTTCGTTATAACTCCTATGTAAATTTATATTTTCATATGGTATTTTACATATGGTATTTTAATTTTAATTTTACATATTTTCAAATTTTAATTTACATATGGTATTTTACACATGAAAACTTAAATTTACATATGCAAATTTAAATATGTAAAAAAAAAATCATATGCAAATTTAAATTTACATAAGACTTATAACAAAATTAAAATTGAAATAGATTTGGGGTGAAAATATTTGAGAAAATTGGGCTCTTAATTAATTGAAGAAATATATCCCATGGGCGTTTTTTTAGCCCACCCCTACGGTGATCATTTGCTGGCAAAGAACAAGTTAATATGATTTTTTTTTTAAGTGGAAATTTTATTGATAATGATAACGAGTTTTACAAATGATTAGGATAGGCGTGCAAGGCGTGCAACAAGTTGCACTGCAAGTCCTTTCTAAATGTCAAATCATATCCTCTTAAATACAAACTCGTTAGAACCAGCTATCATTACGTTATTGTCTATAACTTTCTACAATCTCTTAAGGAGCTCAACAGACTATTGTGCCAAGAAACTAAAAGTGTCGAAACTGAACGGAAAGAAACAATGTTGGTTAGCCTTACAAGCATCTTCGTGTTTCTCAATCTTTCCTGGCGCTCTCTTTTAGCTGTTTCTCCCACCTCAAAGACTCAATTCACAAGCTCTACCAACGAAGAGACTCCAGTTACATCAACACATGCATGTTTCCCTTCATACCAATTGTAGATCAATACATCCGCAGGCCGAAGTGTCGATCTTCCCTCATTCGGATCAATGAGAAAATTGACAGGAGACTTATACCTCAGCCCTCCAAAATGCATTGCATAAAATATCTATGATATAATCATGTCGGTATTTGAAATCTGGAAAATGTCGATAATGTGCTGTATGGTCCTCGAAAGCATCTAATCTACTCTTTTTACAAACAGGGCATAAACCACCATCAGAGTACAAAGAAATCATGAGACGGTACCGAATAATATAACGATATTCCACCGGCAACATACGTTGTCTAAGTCCCTCCATCGGAATAGCAAGTAGAAAATTATTTGCATGTTCCGACTGCAAGCATCCTATGACTGCCTTTTGACGAGCAGATAAATCAAACTCTCTCTCGGGACCAGCAACAATCCTACCGTAGAACGCTTCCGAAAAAATGTTGTGTAGTTTTGAGGGGATGGTAGCATTTACAGCCAGAGAATTTAAGTCAAAATTTAGTAGGCAAAGACTCAATGCACTGTTAGCAACATCAAGAATCTCATTTAAAGGCACTGGACCACAACTTCTAAGAATGTGGTTCTGAAGTTCAGAAGTCTGAAAACGGAATACCACAAAAGCAAATATAAAGACATCAGTGGCATAATAAATATCTAAACCACCCAGACATAATGAGAGTGTCAATAAATGCCACTGAAACTGTTTTTTTAGTGACAGTGATAGAAAGTTAATGTTTGATGTTAATGTTTTGTCTTATTTGTTATAGGTTTGATGGTTACTAGTGCAGTGATAGGAAGTAGAAACCATTTGTTCATACAATCATACATGTATGAAAAATACGTGAGATTCAGAAATTCCTCAACACAGAACATGAATGGACTATGTGAATAAAGAGAATTAAGAGGTGTTTCTATCTTAACTGTTTGGCCCCCTAGCATATCTACCAAGATTTCGACTCAATATATGATAACAAACAGGAAAAATATTTTCTGTCCCCACATTTCGTTTCAGCCAGCTATATCCTCTAACCCATGGGATCACGTTACATGACAACAGACAACCAATATACAGATAAATCTAAATGAGACTGTTAAGTTTAAGGCCCGCCCTGTTTTTTTTTCAATAATTACCCATCACATTAGTATTAAACTGAAACCAAAGAATTTACACCGTCCACATAGTCCAACAGGGAGGAGGACTAATAGCAGCATCGTGTAGAGCCATTTACATTGTTCATCAGCCTCCATGTTGTTAACTCTTCTAAACCAAAAGAACAAAATATTACATAAATAGCTTACATAGTATTGATTGAACAAGATATTAATTCTATAAATAAAATCGTCAGGCTCCCAACTTGAACTATCTCCATTGTTTCTGAGATTATGCATTAGCTCCTTGCAATCACCTAAAATCAATATCTTGTCTAGTTTTAACCTATTCAGCAAGATAACAGCTAATTCTGCCCCATGACATTCTGCCTCATAAGGATTCTGCCCCATGACATTCTGCCTCATAAGGACATTGTGCCTATTCACAATTGTTCGTCGACATCTCTGCAGATTGTTGTTGCTACCCCTTTATTAACCGCTCTGTCAAATGCTCCATCAAAACTGATCTTATTCCAACCACCATAGTATTCATTACCTAATTTGTTCAAAGATATGTGGTAATCAATTGTGTCAGGATCATTTCGTAAATTATTATCTCGAGTAGTTTCTTCATTCTTGTATGCCTCAAGTGTTCTTTAACAAATGGAAGAAATCTTTTTTCTTTTTCTTTTTTTTTTTTTTTTATCGTTATAACAAATGGAGTGTCGATTTTAAACTTTACAGTTCCATTTTTTTCCCTGAAAACCAATTACACTCTTTTTTGTATGGTAACCTTTTTACACTCTTGTACAATGCTTACCAGTGTTGTAATATGTGTTTAAAGCAGGGCCGGCTTTGAGTTTTGGGTGGCTCTAGGCGAGCTCCTAAAAATGGGCCCTTGTCTCAAAAAAAAAAAAAAAAACACGCTATTTTTTTTTTTTTTTTTGTAATCACTAAAAGTCTACTCTAAACATTTATGCCAAATATAAGAGAGTAATATTCACATCCAATGAATATCACACACGTGTCCAGCTTATACAGAACTAACAACCAACCTCATATCCTCATCCTCAGAACTCGCTATATATCAACTCAACTCAGGCAAGCAACATATTCAACTCGCGCCCAGAGTTATGTCACCACCAACCGATCTCTTATACTTGACCTACGAGCTCGCTGCCAAGTGACTCGAGCCGAGTAAACGATCTCACTAGAAAGCGACCTCCACAGCGCCCATTCCTCTCGCTCCACAACGGCTCGTAACGTAAGCCTTTAATACAACCATGAAGACTGCGACTTCAGGCACACAACTCATAGATTCTTCATAACTCGCCTTCATGGCTCATAAGTGACCTGAAGATCTGGATCTGACCTGAAGGAGAAGAGCAACGAGAACGGGCTCCTTGCTTATATAAAGAGGATGAGGAACTACATCTGACCTGATTCAAGTCTCCCCCCAGAGAGAGAGAACTTGATACGTAGGTAGTTCGTCCATACGAACTCGGTCAACCCTATCTAATCATCTCAATCTCCTCACTAAACTTGTATTTGTAAGGATTACCAAAAGTATCCTTTCCATTGGCGCCGTCTGTGGATTGAATTTCTTGGAAATTTATCTACTCGGAATTTACATCACTTCCAACAATCTTCTTAGATTCCCAAATTTTCAAGCCCACGAAGCATGGAAAGCCTTCAAGAACAAGCGAAGAATATGGCTACCCAGATGGAAGCCATGATCGGTAGCATCACCCAGCTTCGACAGGAGAATGCCACGTTCATAACCCAGGTCAAGTCTCAGAACCCGAATGGAGTTACCGCTGAGGACGGGATCAATGAGGTCAACCAGCAGATCAATTGCCTCTCCCAGCGGATCGAATAGAGCAATGGGAAGAAGGACGCCACTCAGGTCGTCCATAAGATGTTGAAGATGTATCGGGCATCACCCTTCACACTCGAGGTACTCACTAAAGCATCCCCTCAAGATTTCATTCAACCTAGGTTCTCAATGTACAATGGCAGCACGTGCCCTGGTCAGCATGTAGTTCGCTACATTCAGAGCCTTGCACTCTACAATGCGCAGGAGTTCGATCACTTGCAATCTCGCTTGTTCCCAACAAGCTTAAAAGACAGAGCTCTCGACTGGTTCTACTCGTTAGGACCAAACTCAATCGACAGCTTCCAAAAGCTCACTGACCAGTTCACTAGCCAGTACGTCCACAACAGACGTAAGACAGCCGACCTCAATTCACTCTTCCAATTGTGTCAAAAGAGTGACGAACCAATTCCCACCTTCCTGGGACGTTTCAAGACAGAGCTACTGTCCATGGAGAGTGGCCCCAAGGAGTCGTTCGCCATAGTAGCCTTCTCAAATGAGATCAGGAAAAACAATGATCTCTCCAGGTCGCTCATGAAAAAGCACCCTGAAACATTGGCCGAACTGTACGCACGCGAGGAGAAATACATTAAACTTGTTGAAGGCATTGAAAAGGAAAGGCTAAAGGCCGTAGGCGAGGTCACTGCGATCTTAGATAAATCCCCGTCCTCCAACAAGTGACTCAGGCAATAGGGTTAACAGACCAGCAACCAAAATCAAAACAAAAAAGAGTTCGATGTGCTTACAAGATCTCCAAGTTACATACTGGAGAAAATAAAAAACACAGCCTATTACCTACCTGAGGTAAAACGGCCAAAGGACACACCAGGGAAGTCGTACTGCGCTTTCCATAAAGCAAAGTGCCATGAGACCAACGAATGCTGGGGGCTCAAGTACTACCTTCAAGACCTCATTGAGGCAGGGCATCTCAAACATTATACCGATATACCTGATGGCGACCTGCATCATAAACTCATGGCTAGCAGAGAGAGAAGCCGAACTCTACCACACCCAAGCAACCGAGCTCGTTCTCATGCAAGAGGACGTTCAAAGGAGCGGTCGCGTCACGAACGTCGATAGCACTTCTCTGACAGAGACACTAACAGAACCATCAACATGATCACCTTCCAAGACGACTCGGTCACGTCCTCTAGAGAGAAAAGGAGACGAGTGGGTGCCCTCCACGAAGTCTATCGGTTCTCCTCACAAGCGGCCCCCATCCCATGCACAAATGGCCGTAGCTCAAGCGACATCACCTTCACTGAAGCCGACCTCAACAAGGTGTGCCTCCCACATAATGATGCCTTGGTAGTCCATGTCAAAATCAGCGACTGGACTATCAAATGCATCTTGATCGATCCAGGCAATTCGTGCGATATCCTATTCTATTGCACTCTGAAGGAGATGAACTTGCCCAAATCAGTCATGGTCGCTCCCATAGCCCCCTTATATGGCTTCAACTGGTCACGAGCTGACTCAATAGGTGACATCATTCTACCTGTCTCAGTGGGATCACATGAAGACAAGGTCAACATAAACACACGCTTCAGCGTTCTGGATGTTAACTCGTCCTACACTGCTATACTAGAATGGTGTTGGATCCACAAGATGCAAGCAGTCCCATCAATACTTCATCAAGTGGTGCGTTTCCCCGGCCCCAGAGGCATAATGGAACTCTACAGTAACCAGCTCGATGCTCACAACTGTAACCAGATCCACTCAGTTAGCAAACCCGCTGGGGCTTCACTTAAAAACAAAGGCGAGATTGCCAAAACCAAGCTGGCGGAAGACTTCATCTCTCAGATCAAGACCTTGAGCAACACCTACTGTAGGGGGGATTTCCCATCACTGGACAGATGACACGTGTATGGGAAATAACCTAAGACTATAGATGTTCAGAATGAGATAAAGACTATTGGATCAGTTATATGAGTAAGTAATCTCGTGCGTAGCATGAGTGTTTAGTGGTAATGTGCCAGGCACATGACTGACCGCCTTCCAACATGACAGTTATCCTAGTCGTTAGGAACTGATGTAGACAGTTCCTGAACAGAAGGAAACTAAAGATGGCAATCTTTGATGATAAGAAAGGAATCGTGAAGACATATCTTAGGAGTTACCTTGTAGATATAATCTTCCCATACACGATGGGATATTATGATCAGCAAGGAAACTTACCTCTCATAAAGATATTGTCTAGATTCAGACTTCCATAAAGAGGGAATTCCTAAATAGGAAGATATATTCCGAAGATGGAAGGGAACTCACAAGCAGTGAAGACAGCCCTAACCCTAGGACTCTCAAAGCTCTTCCTATATAAACCATAGGGATTTCACTCTTAGGAACTACACAATATAAGGTTTGAATCTCCATAATAAACAAGGTGATACGTAGGCAGCCGTCAGACGGTTCAACCTTGAACTCACAATCATCTCATCCCATCTCCATTCATTTAAAGGTTCCAAGATCACAAGGCACAGAGGAAGATCAGGGAAAACTCGAAAAATCCCCTACATCTAGTGGCGCCGTCTGTGGGGACGAAAACAGGTAAATATTCATTTCGGACGATTGATTTAGCCTAAAAACTCTTACTGTTGTGATGGCAGGAGCAAAGAAAACAAAGGGTGGCGCTACCACACACAGCGTCGCTGTGAGAGAAGAAGAGCATGAGACACCTGAAGGAGGGGACAACGCTGGTTACCACGACGCGAACAACCCCCTCCAGAGACCCATGACCAGCACCGACGCACCAGCAATTCCCGGTGCAAGCCCCATGAATAAGGCTCAATAAGAGCGTCAAGATGGTGAGAATGTTGTCCTCACCAACCTAGAGTCTGTTTAGGCAAGCCAGGCAGTACATGCTCTGGAACAGCAAAGGAGCAATCTCGAACGAGAAGTACAACTGCTGAGGCATCTGTATCAATTTGACACAGGGAAGGAGCCACTCATCGATCTCGATGATGACGACCTTCCAGAAGGTGGTCGTGTAAAGAACTTAAGGCGTGGGGGTCCAGCTCGAAGCGAGACATCTTAGTCGAAATACAGCAACTTAGATGAAGACTCGGATACAGCATCCGAACCAGAGTCAACAGACCAGGATCGTGATGTCGACCCTCGGCACAAAAAAATGCTCAGACCAAGAAGCATTCTACTAAAGAAGCTACATGGGAAACTAAGAAGAATGACCTGATCCGTCAGATGCATCGGATGACAACAAGGGAAGAAAAATGCAAGACTCCCTTGTTCAATCCGCCATAATGGGGGCAGGCATATCTCTTTTCGCATCACGGGTGATGAGGAAACCATATCCCCGTGGTTACAGACAACCGAAGTTCAGTGTCTTTAGTGGCAAGTCAGATCCGGTGGATCACGTATTCAGGTATCGTGCCACTATGGGACAATACGAGAGATATGACCATGTCATGTGTCAAGAATTCAAAGCCTCCTTGTCTGGATCTATGCTCCAGTGGTACCACAGATTATCTAAGCGTCAGATCAGGTCCTCATAAGAACTATTTAGGACCTTCATAGACAGGTACTCGTGCAACAAACATCAACCTAAATGGATCGATGCACTGTTTAACATCAAGAAAAAGGATGGAGAGGCATTGAGATCCTACATGCAACGGTTCATGGAAATTTCCATCCAAATAGAGCCTTGTGATGAACAAACTGTTATAATAGCTTTTAAACAAGGGTTGGATGAAAACAACGCCTTATTTGGATCTCTCTCTAGAAAACCACCCCGTGATTTAGAGGAACTCCTTGACAGGGTTGAAACTCATGCGGGGTGGGAAGAAGATGTCTTGAACAAACGTCAAGAAGCGAAGAAAACTAGTCGGATAGTTCCTATAGTTCCTCAAGAAGGGAATGGAAATTTTTCCCCTCGAAAATCGAAGAGAGGCCGTAATCGTAGTCACCAAAGGGCTGAATCCCCAGGAAAGGGACGAATGCCCAGAGGGCAATACCAGAATGTAGCCAGTAGTGTAGATGAAAAGCAATAGAAGAAGCCACGTGTCGAAGGAACTGAAGAAGCTCTTCCCTCAATTGAGTTCTGAAGAGCGCATGGCTCTGATACAGTTCCTCCGAGAGCATAAGGACGTGTTTGCTTGGTCGTTTGAAGAAATGCCAGGAATTGATCCCCATGTGGCATGCCACCAACTCA
The DNA here is from genome assembly GCF_015680905.1 of Coptis chinensis. NCBI lineage: Eukaryota > Viridiplantae > Streptophyta > Magnoliopsida > Ranunculales > Ranunculaceae > Coptis > Coptis chinensis. The sequence goes on along the minus strand of NC_141456.1, from coordinate 15,433,387 downwards.
ATGTCCACACTGATACAGTAGTGGTCAAGCAGAAACCAAGGAAGATAGGTGCTGACATATCCAAAGTTATAAAAGCCGAAGTTGAAAAGCTGAAGGCAGTTAAATTTGTCAGAGAAATCAATTTTTCCACTTGAATTTCTAATATTGTCCCAGTAAGAAAGAAGAATAGGTCATGGAAAATCTGTATCAACTTCACGGATCTGAACCGTGCATGTCCGAAGGACAGTTACCCTCTGCCACGAATTGATAAATTGGTGGATGCAACGGCTGGACATGAACTGTTCTCTTTCACAGATGGGTCGTCTGGTTACAACCAGATCCCCCTGCATGAAGAGGACCACAAGCATGCCAGTTTGACAACCGAGGATGGCCTGTACTGCTATCAGGTCATGCCATTTGAACTAAAAAATGCAGGGGCTACATACCAGCGATTGGTTAACAAGATGTTCAAAGGATTAATAGGTGACATTGTGGAGGTGTATGTGGACGATCTTTTGATCAAAAGCCTAAGACAAGGAGATCATCTCTCCCACCTGAAGCGTGCATTCGACATTCTCAAGGAGTATCGCATGAAGCTCAACCCTGCAAAGTGTGCTTTCGCTGTCTCATCAGGGAAGTTTTTGGGGTATCTAGTTACTAAAAAGGAATCAAGGCAAACCCAGATCAAATCCGGGCACTCCTAGATATGCCCTCACCTAAAAACATGAAAGCGGTTCAAAAAGTTATAGGCAGGTTAGCAACTCGAGTTTATGACTATTTAGTACCACGAACTTTCGTTTTTTTTCCTAAATGGTACCCCAAACTTTATTTCTCGCCTATTCGTACCACGAAGTTTCAATTTGTTTTAATTTAGTACTTTAGTTAATTTTCCGTCCAATTTTACTAACGGCGTTAACATTATTCACATTAGTACTATTCACACAGCACTATTTACGTGAACAGTGTTTTTTCAAAAATTTAAATTTTGACAAAACAAAAAACACTATTCATGTGAACATTGTTTTTTAAAGAATCTTTAATCAATCTTAAAAATTAATTCTTTAATGAAAAATATTATAAAAACACTATTCACGTTAACATTGTTTTCACTATTCACGTGAACAGTTTTTTTTTTTTTTTTTTTTTTTTGTGATCTTTAATCAATCTTAAAAATTAGATTATAAAAAAAAAACATTGTTCACGTGAATAATGTTTTTTTATTATTTTTCATTAAAGAATTAATTTTTAAGATTGATTAAAGATCCTTAAAAAAAATTGTTCATGTGAATAGTGAAAAACACTGTTCAAGTGAATAGTGTTTTTTTGTTTTTCAAAATTTGAATTTTTGAAAAAATATTGTTCACATGAATAGTGTTAATGCCATTAGTGAAATTAGACGGAATTGGATGGAAAATTAACTGAGGTACTAAATTGAAACAAATTGAAATTTCGTGGTACGAATAGACGAGAAACAAAGTTCGGGTACCATTTAAGAAAAAATGTGAAAGTTCATGGTACTAAATAGTCATTAACTCTTAGCAACTCTGAACAGGTTCATCTCCAAGAGTTCAGATAAGTGCAAACCTCTCTTTCAGTTACTGCGAAAGAATACCTCATTTGCATGGACGGAAAAATGCCAGAAAGCATTTAATCAACTCAAAACATACCTGGGGGCGCCACCAATCCTCTCCAAGCTAGTTGAGGGAGAAGTCTTGGGTCTTTATCTCCGTTCGTCAGACTACGGTATCAGTTCTGTACTAATACGTGTGGATGAAAAGAAGGTTGAAAAGCCTGTCTATTTCTTGAGCCGCACGCTTCTTCCAACAGAAACAAGGTACCCAAAACTCGAACGAGCCGCTCTAGCACTTGTTTTTGCAGCAGAGAAAGTTGCGACTTCCAGTCCCACACTATCAAAGTAATCACATAGTACCAATTGTGGTAAGTTCTATAAAGACCAAACAAGTTAGGGAGGCTAGCAAAATAGTATGTGCAACTGTCAGAATATGATATTATTTACGTCCCCAGAATCTTAGAAAAGGGTCAGGCACTAGCAAAATTCTTAGGAGATTTCCCAATGACGTACACCGGATACGACTTAACTACCCCCAGTTCAGATGATCGCGTCCAGCTTGAATCTCCAGAAAACTGTCTAGATCCCTGGAAGCCAAGCTCCGGGTGGCGGTTGTTTGTGGATGGATCTTCGAATGACAAAGTCGCAGGAATTGGAGCTGTGTTAGTCACTCCTGACAATATGCGGTTGGAGAAATCCATCCGTTTAGGTTGGAATGCTTCCAACAACGAGACAGAATATGAAGCCACTCTTGCTAGCCTCACAATGGCTCTCGATTTGGGCCTGACACACCTCACAGTTTTTAGTGACTCACAACTGGTTGTTTTTCAAGTTGATGGTGGGTACGAGGCCAGGGATGAACGAATGGCAAAATACCTGGAACTAGTAAGGGCCTTCAGAGCAAGTTTGAGAACATTCAGTTCTATCAGCTGCCTCGGTCAGCCAATAGACACACAGATGCTTTGGCATATGTTGCCTTAATGTTGGGCAACAGCGAATCTCATTCAATCCCTATCAAGTTCCAGGAAAAACCTAGCATTCAGGTCCCAGTTACAATATATAGTTTGTGTTATTCCCACCATTACTCCAACTTGGATGGATCCATATAAGTCCTACCACAAAGAAGGGACACTACCTGAAGATAAGAGTATAGCAAGGCGTCTGCTTGTAAAGATACAAAAATTCACCCTCGTAGGAGACGATCTGTACAAGAAGTCCTTTTTGGGACCTCATCTCAAATGTGTCTCCCCGGCCAGATCTCGCTGAACAGGTTATGCGAGAAGTTCATGAAGGAATTTGTGGCAACCATACTGGGGGCAGAACTCTAGCTCTTAAGATCCTAAGGCAATGATACTTTTGGCCTTATATGCAAAAGGATGCGCAAGTTTTTGCCCGCAAGTGCGAAAAGTGTCAACGATTCTCTCCACTTATCCATGCTCCAGCAACAAAACTGCACCTATTGGCAATCCCATGGCCATTCACCCAGTGGGGAACTAACATTGTAGGACTCCTACCACCCGCTCCTGGCAATGCCAGATTCTTGCTGGTCGTAACGGATTACTTCACTTAGTGGATAGAAGCAGTTCCCCTTGTCTTCATTCGAGAATAGGACGTCAGAAAGTTCATTTGGAACAACATTGTCTGCAGGTTGGCATACCCAAAGTTATCATTTCAGATAATGGGCAACAGTTCGCTGGAGGACTAGTTGATGAACTGTGTGAGGAGGTTCACACCACCCATCTGTTCTCAACTCCAAGGTATCCACAAGGCAATGGCCAGGCTGAAGCCTCTAACAGGGTCATCTTGGATAACATGAAGTGTAAATTAGATCACGCGAAAGATTTATGGGTCGAAGAACTGCCTAAGGTCCTATAGGCGTACCGAACTACACCCAGGCGGTCAACTGGTGAATCTCCATTTTCACTAACCTACGGAACTGAAGCGGTCATACCTCCAGAAATGGTAGTTCCCACTCAAAAGTCAGATGTTATGCACACACTGGACAATGATGATCTGTTATGTAGAGAAATGGATCTCCTAAATGAAAAGTGAGAAGGTGTCGCACTTCGCTTAGCTACTTACCAACAGACTTTGAAGAGATCATATGACAAGAGAGTCCTGATTTGATCTTTCAAAACTAGCGATATGGTTCTCCGTGAGATCCCAGAGCCCAACGGCAAACTTGGACCTAACTGGGAAGGACCATACATCATCGACAAAATTGGTCGAACTGGTTTTTACTACCTACACACTGTTGAAGGTGACGTTCTTGTCAAACCATGGAACGGACAACACATTCACAAGTACTATCAGTAAATTGTTATTTCATGTTTTGTTATGCATATTTTACTGTCAATAAAGTTCTTCACCTTGCAAATTAATATATTCCTTGCACGTTCTTTATTATCCTCAATGGACTAAGCCTTTAGGGAATTATTTGCTCATTATCTGTTCAAGAATATTGTATGCCAATTTGCTTTAGAACCAGTGATACTGAGTAAGGGAAAGTCGAACTGTCAGTTCTTTTCTCAACCCCATGTAGCTGGAACTGTATGCCAGTTCTTTTAAACTGCAAATATCCTCGATGGGTTAAGCCTTTAGGGAATATAACCACGCTAATTGTTCAGTAAACTGTATGCTGGTTTAACTTGGAACAAGAGATAGTGTTCTTGCGAGCCTGAACTGTATGCCAATTTCGGGGACTCTCAAAACATCAAATGCAAGGGTTGCTAGGAAGATTTGGGTGGGATCCAGATCCTAGCACACCATCATTGGCCTAGAACATCGGCATGATGGTGCTGAGAAAGACTCCTCCATTGCTGTTTAGGTGATACCCTTTTTATTTTTTAAATAAATTGGACCTATCGTTGTTAAACACAGTGTTGTGCTCATGGCACCGAGTTGCTTTCGCAAAGGCATATGCCTCTATGCATCGAACTCTCAGTTACAGTTAAGTTGATATGGCTCCCATGACATCCTGATTAGATTCTAGTTATGCCTCATCTTAATCTGTTTAGCCTGTTAGGGTCACCTATTGTTGTTCCAAATGAACTTTGGGGGCAATAGGGGTAGAGTATGCACAGTAATATATGTAATATAACATAAAATACTTCGAAGGCATACATAAAATAGAAGAGCTACAAAGCTCCGTAAGTAAATAGCATGCATAAAATACAAGAGCTACAAAGCTCAGTAAAGTAAATTGTATGTGAGCTACATAGCTCGATATTATAGACCCTGATAAGCACCCAAAATTGTATTATGAAACCCCGTTGAGACATATAAATTTGGTTAAGTATGTGTTTAATAATCATGAAATAAATATGTTTTCATACTTTTACAGGTATTCGCAGTAAACATGGAAATATGGTTTAAACCTGCGATAAAGCACGAGGAACGACATATATATATGAAATCTTCCAAATCCGCACAGAAGCATCAAACTTCCGAAGCTCCTACCTCTTGAACCAGGACTCCGAATGTGACAAGTGAGCTGCTCAGACAATCAGGGCGATGAACTCTACGCATAGGCGGGAAGTTGTAAAATTGCCCAAAGACTGGACCGCCACTGGACTGCATATAGGACCCACTATACGGGCCCGCAAGATTGGATGAGTCATCAATCATGGAGCATGTCAAGACAAAAATGACAAATTATTGGTGCAAAGTTGACACCTTGCATGTAATTAATTAGATTAGGTGTTAATAAAAAAAAAAGGCAAGGTGTCACTTTGTTTTAATGTGGTGGATAAAAATGAAGTAAATGTGGTTTGATGTTTCACATGGGAGGGAAATGAGATGTCTCTCAAAATGAAGAAAAAAAACAAGGGGGACACTCCATTTACTCCCTTGACTTCTTTTCCTTACCTTGTATTATTTTAGTTCCTTAGTCATTTTTATTATTTAGTTTTAGTTTTGTAAGAAAAGCTTGTAATAGTTTTAATGGAGGAAACTTTGGTTTTCTTCTAGAAAATAAATAAAAATCAAGTGAGTTTAGATAGTTACCTTTCTTTTTCTTCTTTCTCTCTCTCTCTTTTTGTATTTCTAACTAGTAATCCTTTATCCCAAGAATCATGAGCTAACTTCCCTTTTGGGGAGTTAATCCAACTCATGTGAGGGAAAATATTTGTTGTTAGGTTGGTAAGTTGTTTAGGAAGAACAACTAGACCTACATCCTATCCCAAAATGATAGTTGGTGTAGTGTCTAGTTAGGAATCAAAGTGATGAGCTTAGAGATAAGTCATTGCTTGGTTCCATTTGCTAACATGTATGAGTTTAGAGATGAGCCATACATGTTAGGGATCAAGTTTTCTTCCATTAGGGCTTGTCTATGAGTCTAGGAAGAATCAAATGAACCTATTCAATTCAATAACAAAAAGTTATTTTCACATGAGGAGGATTAGCTCTCCACCTTTTCTTTAGCAATTTGTATTTTGTCTTAGTTTCATGATTTCTAATCTTAATGTTTTTCTTTAATGTTTGTGTAGGAAAGAAACTTAGTATTTGTATTAACTTACTCACTAGTTCCCTAAAGAGTAAAACCAAATTGTAGTTGTCCTAGACTTTAGGTTGGTTCGAATCCTTATTTCAACTTTACGAACACGAAGATCGTGAGTAAGGAAACTTTGAATTCGCTCTTTCGCCAAATTAGAGAGTCAAATCTATAACGTAGTAAAAAGCTAATATCAGACCCATAGAATAATTGTTTAAGAATAATCAACTGAAAAGCTTATGAAGCAGGGGTAGAGTCAAACTTTGGTTCACCATCGCTTTGCTTCTTTGTTGCACCAAAGATCGGGAACTCGCGGCTTCACTCTCATGAACAGACTGTGTGGTTGGATTAACTGGATCGGTTGAAGGTTGAATAGAACACTCACCTGAAACTGGAACTGGCAGAAAAGGAAGTTGAATTGGAGGCATGTCATCATTGGTGTCTTCTTTAGAGGATGAGGAAGCATCAGGCATAAGTTCTTCCTGGATAGCTGAGATGTTGGTGTCTAGATCAGAAAACAAGATGAAAGGGTTGGTCACTCTCCCCTGAGCATCCAACTGAGAGACATATTCAGTAGCCTCAATAGTCCTCAAACTTAACTTGTCTGGCAGCCTCGAACGACTCTTGAGAAACATTAAGTACTCTCAGAGCAAAGCGAACGGCATTGTCAGTTGACCTCTTCCTCACCTCCTTCACCACTTGAGAATAAAACTCAGAGATCTCTGCCAAAAGCTCACCAGTCTTCTTATCAGAGCGAAGACGTTTTTCTTTTAGAGCCATCTCATAGCCTAACATGACCTTATTTGCATAGGCAATGGTTTGCCCAAGTGTCCTCATCTCAATGTTCCTACGGTTAAGTTCCCCTTGGACTTGATCATGCTTTGCTTGCAGGGTAGTGAAGTGGGTGCGCAGTTCCAAGAACTTCACTTTCCAAATGGCAGCATCAGCAACTCCTTTTTGGGCTTTCTCTAGAGAGCTCCGAAGGTTGGAGATAGTGTCTCTCATATTCCTAAAGCCAGTATCAGATTTCTTCTCTTTCGCCAAGAGCTGGTCAACTTGGATCTGCAGCTCCGCAGTTCTCTTCTCAGCGGCCTCTTTCACTCAGATCAGCTCCATGCTACGCAATGAGAGAAACCGAACATTGAACAAAGAAGAAAGTCTTACCTTGACAAGGTGAACAGCAGAGCGACAATAGGACAGGTCCAAGGTCCCAGCTATATTGGCTTCAGCCTTGTCAACTGGAAGTCGCGCAGCTTCCAAAACTCCAAGCGCAATATTAACATCTTTAACAAAATGTTTGTTGATAACAGGTTGTTCATCAGTTCGTCCCTAACGCCTCATCTCCACTATCATCTCCCTTTCAGGGGAATCTGGAGATCGAGGCAAGAAAGGGATGTCATCACTCTCCTTCCTCCTATCACCAAATCAAGGAGGGGGGGAGAGCGATAGTCACAGCGGTGGTTTCAGCAAATACCCTTCCCTTTGCGATTATCAGGGAGGGGAGGGTCAACAGTTTGTTCAGAACCTGTAGAAGGAACTGGTGGAGGTACAGCTACATTCTTACAAGACTTGACAGGTGGGGGAATACTAGCAGGAACTTTAAAAAGTGTATCTTCACTAACAGAGAGAAGGCAAAACTTCATTTTCTTACCAAAGGGGGCAACATCAGAAGCGGTATCAGACCTCTTCAAGTTTGAACAGTTGGACGCACGCACACCCCTTTTAAAATTACTGGCCGCCAGCAGTTCATGAGGCAGTTCAGGGCCCCTCCAACCAGTGATCACACAATCATCATTAAAAGCAAGCTCTGGCCATGAACCCGACATCGCAAAGATCACCGGAGCGGCCCTCGAACTCTTCTCCTTGCGGTTTCCTCTTCTTCTAGTAATCAAATAGGATTCATCCTGAACTGGAGGAGGAAGAAGTCTGGCATCCTGATCAACAGGAGGAGGAAGTGTTGTGCGCCCAGAATTCACAGTATTTATCCCAAAGGGCGAAGAGCCAGGAATAAGTTGCCGCAATTCTTCAGTAGACATGTTGAGATATTCAAAAAGATGGGTGGGATTAGGAACTATCACCCAAGGCATCCTCTGTTCTTTGGGGATCTTCTTGATAATGTCCGCTATTTCAGCAAGATTTGCCAAAACACACCAGTTGAGAGTTGGAAGTAATGTTTTTTTGGAGATGGTGAAGGAGATGGTGGTTGGGGAAAGATGAGACTGGACTTCGGTTTTGAAGTTGCCTACGTACCTAAAGATATTGCTTGGGATCAAGTCTCAATGCGTAGTTCTGGAAAAATGATGAAGGTTGGATTTTATAGGTAGGATTGGTGATAGTTACTTCCTCGTTCTCCAATATTCCAATCGTGGGATGAAGTTGGAGAACTGGCGGGAGAACTGTCAAATCGTGGGATGAAGTTGGAGAACTGGCGAGTGAATTGTCCAATCGTGGGATGAAGTTGGAGAACTGGCGGAAGAACTGTCGTGGGATGAAGTTGGAGAACTGGAGGGAGAACTGTCATGGGATGAAGTTGGAGAACTGGCGGGAGATGAAGTTGGAGAACCTATTCAAACAATGCGTGGGATGAAAGCCGAGAACCGGGGAGATGAATGAGAAGGGCGGCGAGAACCGCCGTGGGATGAAGTTGGAGAACCGCGTAAGAACGTCGTAGGATGAACTTGGAGAACTGTCGTGGGATGAAGTTGGAGAATTGGCGGGAGATGAAGTTGGAGAACTGGCGGGAGATGAAGTTGGAGAACTGGCAGGAGATGAAGTTCGAGAAGCTGGCGGGAGAACCGGCCCAATCATGGGATGAAGTTGGTGGAAGTTGTTTGACTCGCAAAACATCGTGGGATGTAGGCTTTGAGCGTGGGCTTTTTGTAGATAAGCTCTAAGCATGGGCTCTGAGCGTGGGCTTTTTCATAGATAAGCTCTGAGCATGGGCTCTGAGCGTGGGCTTTTTTGTAGCAAAGCTCTGAGCATGGGCTCTGAGCGTGGACTTTTTCATAGATAAGCTCTGAGCGTGGGCTTTTTTGTAGCAAAACTCTGAACATGGGCTTTGAGCGTGGGCTTTTTTGTAGTATGGATTTTGAGCGTGGGCTTTATATTGAATTGGGCTTTTATTGGACCACATTTGTGGGGGCCAGAACATCCGCCGTAGCAGCATCAACTGCAGTTAGTTGATTCCAGGGGGAAGAGTCATCTAAGGAATAATATCAAAAGATATTCAGGCAAAAGACTCCTATATCAAGTTATAAAGTACCTAAGTAGGAAGACTTACTGGTTGGAGCATGGGTGTGTTTTTTGGGCACAGGAATTCCCATGGGCTCACCATCGTCATTAGAGGGGCGAATATCCCTAGCATCACCCAATACACGAAGGTAGTGATCAACCCAGCCTTCGTCACTCTGCTTCCCCTCAAAAAAGACGATCGGAGAATTCTTGTCTCTGGTCATGAGGTAATAGTATGATTGGTCTCGAATATGCCAGACCTCATAAAAGTAACCGAACACCCAACAGTTGAGAGCAAATCCATGTCTTTTAGCGAGAAGGGCATAGTACATCATAGTTCTGTAAAACAGGGGTGCTGCCTGACCAAGAGCAAGATTAAAGTGAATCAAATACTCTCGTAGCAATGGGTGGAGGGGAAGAGTGAGTCCAACCCTAAGTTGACCAATGGTGATGAGCACCACCTCCTTGTAGGCCAACTCATCAGATAACCTCCCCCACTCCAGGCCAACATCTTTAGGGATGTGAAATTTTGCGCGGATCAGTTCCAGGGAGGAAAGATCTCCAAAGTTTACAAGTGACCAGTTGGGATTCATGGTCAAGAAAGATGAAAAGTTTCAATCTTTGGTTAAACCCTAACGGGAGATCAAAAGGTTCAGTATACAGAAAAAAGTAGCAGAAGAAATAATGCAAGTTCTCTCACCAAATCTCTTATATACAGATAAGATGGACGGTTAGGATGGACCCAAGCAGTGTGTCTTTTCGGGATTGAACTGCTATCATTACCTTTTTTGGGAAACGGCTTGTCTGTTCGAGCCGTCTTTTCATAACCTTAATTAGTTGGATACGTCAATAGTTCCCAACAACAATTTTGGAAAAAGGATTCTCTCGCCAAAAGCAGCGTCGCTTCAAGCGCCCATGTGCTAGATGGCACGAGAGGGGGGGCATCTGTAGGGGGATTTTCCGTCACTGAACAGATGACACGTGTATGGGAAATAACCTAAGACTATAGATGTTCAGAATGAGATGAGGACCATTGGATCAGTTCTGTGAGTAAGTAATCTCGTGTGTAGCACGAGTGTTTAGTGGACATGTGTCAGGCACATGGTGACCGCCTTCCAACATAACGGTTACCCCAGTCATTAGGAGCTGATGTAGACAGTTCCTGAACAGAAGGAAGCTGAAGATGGCAATCTTTGATGATAAGGAAGGAATCGTGAAGACATATCTTAGGAGTTACCTTGTAGATATAATTTTCTCATACACGATGGGACATTATGATCAGCAAGGAAACTTATCTCTCATAAAGATATGTTCTGGATTCAGACTTCCATAAAGAGGGAATTCCTAAACAGGAAGATAGAGTTCAAAGATGGAAGGAAACTTACAAGCGGTGAAAATAGCCCTAACCCTAGGACTCCAAAAGCTCTTCTTATATGAACTATAGGGATTTCGCTCTTTAGGAACTACGCAAGATAGGGTTTGATTCTCCATAATAAATAAGGAGATACGTAGACAGCCGTCAGACGATTCAACCTTGAACTCACAATTATCTCATCCCATCTCCATTTATTTAAAGGTTCCAAGATCACAAGGCACATAAGAAGATCAGGGAAAACTCGAAAAATCCCCTACACCCACCACAGCGACCTCACTAAAGAGCACACTGGGGGCTCGGTCAAAAACGTCCCTCCCGTAGTCCAGACCCCAGAGGTTGCCCCACCCCATATATCAAGCGAAAGAGACGCCGCAAGATACCAAGACCCCAGAGGTCGCTCAGCCTACTGAAGTTGCTACTCCGACCGAGATGAAGGAAAAAGTCAACATAAGAACTGAAGACGACCCCAAGTTCGTTTATGTAGGAGCTAACCTTGATCCTCCTCTCAAGGCACAACTTGTAAGCTTTTTATCATTAAATAATGATGTTTTTGCTTGGTCATACATCGATGTGCCTGGAATTGATCCCAATATTGCATTCCATAAGTTAAAATGTTAACCCTAATGCAAAGCCAGTTCGCTAACGACCCAGGAAGCTATCTCTTAGGTTCAAGAAAGCCATAAATGATGAGATCGACAATCTCAAAAAAGTAGGTTTCATTAGGGAAGTGGAATACCCCGAATGGATTGCTAACATAGTAGCAATCCCAAAAAAGAACGGCACAGTTCACCTATGTGTCGACTTCACCAATGTCAACCAAGAAACCCCTAAAGATGGCTTCCACTTACCAAGAATCGACCAACTCGTGGACCAAACAACTGGCCACGAACTCATGTCATTCATGGACGCCTACAGTGGTTACAATCAGATCCCACTGGCAGAAGAAGACCAAGAGAAAACATCGTTCGTAACAGAATGGGGCATCTACTGTTACAACGTCCTCCCGTTCGGCCTAAAGAACGCTGGAGCGACCTACCAAAGATTGGTCACCGACATATTCCAGGACATGTTAGGAGACACCATGGAAGTCTATATAGACGACATGGTTGTAAAAAGCAAGAAATCTAGCGATCACTTGAACCATCTTGAAAAAGCGTTCTCCAGACTCAAACAAACTCAGATGAAGCTCAACCCAGAGAAATGCGTCTTCGGCGTGTCCTCTAGGAAATTTCTGGGGTATCAAGTATCCCAACGAGGGATAGAAGCGAACCCGGACTAGATTCGAGCATTCTTGGAGATGCCCAATCCAAAAACAAAACAACAAATACAGAAATTGTCAGGAATGGTGGCCACCCTAAACCGATTCATATCGAGAGCGTCAGACAAGTGCCGACCTTTCCTACAAATCCTCAAAAAATGTGAACAATTCTCCTAGAATGATCAATGCCACCGAGCGTTCTCTACTCTCAAGGAATATTTGACAACACCACCTGTGATGGCAAAACCGATTGATGATGAAACGTTGGGGTTGTACCTAGCTGTTTCTGACTTCGCTATCAGTTCAGTTCTCTTCAAATAGGACCAACATACAGAAAAACTGATCTACTTCACAAGCAAGACTTTGTTACCAGCTGATAAGAACTACTCCCACATTGAAAAGACAGTACTGGCACTGCTTTATTCAGCAAGAAAGTTCAGGCCCTACTTCCAAGCACATCCAATCAAAGTACTCACCAACCTGCCACTAAAGAAGATACTTCTCAAAGCCAACAAGACGACTCGTATGGCAGTATAGGTAAAAGAACTCAGTGAACACCATATTGAATTCACTCCAAGAACCTCCCAAAAGGGTCAGGTCATTGCTGATTTCTTAGCGGATTTCCCAATTGACGACCTGAACTGGGAACCAAAACCTGACTGCTAAACAGCTAGACGCATCGGTATGGTCACTGTTCGTGGATAGAGCTAGCAATCCAGGGGGCAGTGGAGTCAGCATAGTCCTTGTATCACCAGATGGATCTATGGTGGAAAAGTCAGTTCGCATCAATTTTGCGACCTCCAACAATGAAGCGGAATACGAAGCCCAGATCATGGGACTCCGTATGGCGGTAAAGCTCGATGTTCAAGAGCTTAAGGTCTTCAGCGATTCATAACTGGTCGTTCGCCAGGTCGCTCATGAGTATACTACCAATGAAGGTAACCTTTCTAAGTACTTTCAAGTTGTAGATCAGTTATTACCATCTTTCAAAAGAGTCATTATACAACATTTCCTACGAGACGAGAATCGCAACGCTAATAACTTGGCATATCTCGCAACCCAAACACCAAACTGTGACCCAAGGAAACTTCTTATTGAGGTCGTCGACCGACCTGCTTACCAAAATGAGCACGTCCTAGAGGTTACCGACTTATGCCCACTCTCTGAAACTCAGATGAGTCAAACATGGATGCAACCTCTTATAGATTACATCCAACTCGAAAAATCACTAGAAGATCACACAAAAGCCATACAGGTTTAATATCAGTCAAGTCGCTACGACCTCATCAACGGCAAACTTTTCAAAAAATCTATTGGAGGACCCCATCTGACATCTGAGGTGCATAAGCCCATAACAGGGTCAGGCGATTTTCGCAAAAATCCACGAGGGAGAATGTGGAAACCATGCAGGAGGTCGCTCTCTGGCCCACAAAACAATCTCACAAGGATACTTCTGGCCACGAATGTAGATTGATGCCAAGAAATATGTACTCAAATACATTAAGTGCCAAACATTTAGCCATAACATCATTTAGCCAGCTCGTGAACTGATCAACATTGCCAGCCCTTGGCCATTTCACATGTGGGGCTTGGACATCATGGGTCCATTCATTCCACAAAAAAACACAAGATTTCGGTTCATCCTAGCTGCAACAGACTACTTCACCAAATGAGTGGAAGCGATTCCCTTGGCTCATGGCAAAGAGTCTAATGTCAGAAACGTCATTTGGACCAATATCATTACCAGATTTGGCCTCCCCCACACCTTGGTAATGGACAATGGCTCTCAGTTCAAAGGAAAAATTGTCAAAGAATTTTTGGCCAAATGGAAAATCGTTCACGCATTCTCCACTCCCCAGTACGCTCAAAGCAACGATCAAGCAGAAGCTAGTAACAAAGCAATTCTGGAAAACTTGAAAAAGAAGGTCGGAAAGAACAAAAGTCAGTGGCCAATGCAGCTAGAAAACATCCTATGGGCTCATAGAACGACAGCTCGTTCTAGTACAGGCAAGTCACCGTTCTCACTATGCTACGGTACTGAGGCTGTCATCCCTACCGAGCTGACAATTACAACAACTCGATCGGAGATCGTCGAGTCTGGACAGAACGACTCCATTCTTGCTCATGAAGTCGACTTACTTGAAGAGCGACGCGACCTAGCAACCATTAGAGTGGCATCCTACCAACAAACTATGAGGAAGACATACAATAAGCGAGTTAACCCTCACAGTTTTCAACCAGGCGACCTAGTCTTGAAAAAGACTAAGGATGACTCGAAACTGGCACCGACTTGGGAAGGTCCTTATATAGTGGAACGAGTCGTTGGTAATGGAGCATATTGGATCAAAGCCCAAGATGGACAAGCACTTCCACATCCTTGGAATACTTTTTTGTTAAAGAAATTTTATCAATAAAAATTCCATTTCCATGAATTATTTCTCTTAGCATTATCCATTTAGTTTTATTCAGCTTTAATGAACTGCAGTATTCCAATGCTGTCAAATCTAAGAACTAAAACACTTTCCAAAGCTTAAACGTTCTCCTCCACAAAACACTCACTTGAGCTCATGGCTACATAGCCCATAGGCTACATAGCCTTAGCACTTCTCGCTGGTTGGAGACCTATATTTCTAAGGTCAACTAAGTGTAGAACGCTCTCTAAGAGCAAAAACATTCAAACGAACTCAAACACTCTCCAAAGCTTAAACATTCTGAATGACTAAAATGCTCATTCAAGCTCAGGGCTACATAGCCCACAGTCTACATAGCCTTAACATTTCTACATAGCCTTAACATTTCTAGGGTCAACATTTGGTTGGAACATTTATATTTCAAGGGTCCAAACTTAAACGCTCAATGACTAAAACGCCGGCTCTCTAAGAGCAAAACATTCAAACGAACTCAAATGCTCTCCAAAGCTTAAACATTAAGAGCAAATGACATTCAAACGCCGCAAAATGCTCCAAAGGCTTAAACATAGCCTTAACACTCCTCGCTGGTTGGAGACCTATATTTCTAAGGTCAACTAAGTATAGAATGCCCTCTAAAAGCAAAAGCATTCAAACGAACTCAAACGCTCTCTAAAGCTTAAACGTTCTGAATGACTAAAACGCTCGCTCGAGCTAAGGGCTGTATAGCCCATAGGCTACATAACATAGCCTTAACACTTCTCGCTGGTTGGAGACCTATATTTCTAGGGTCAACTAAGTGCAGAACGCTGTCTAAGAGCAAGAAACATTCAAACGAACTCAAAGGCTCTCTAAAGTTTAAACGTTCTGAATGACTCAACGATCAATAAAGCTCAGGGCTACATATCCCACAGGCTACATCACCTTAACACTTCTCGCTGGTTGGAGAATTATATTCCTAAGATTAGCTAAGTGCAAAACACCCTCTACGAGCAACACGCTTACTTAAGCTACAACGCTCACACAAGCTCAAACGCTTCATAGTACCATATGTCTCCCTAGGCAAACAGGATGTACATTTCTAGGTCATATGCCTACGAAAGTACATACAACAAACATTCAGACAAAAGGAAGATCATACTTCAAAATACACATACATTTCATAAGTGCAAAACACCCTCTACGAGCAACACGCTTACTTAGGCTACAACGCTCACACAAGTTCAAACGTTTCATAGTACCATATGTCTCCCTAGGCAAATGGGATGTACATTTCTAGGTCATATGCCTACGAAAGTACATACAACAAACATTCAGACAAAAGGAAGATCATACTTCAAAGTACACATGCATTTCATAAGTGCAAGTACGAACTGCCTGAACACACTCAGGAAACCAGTTCTTTAGAGCTACCGAACTGTCACTTATGAGGAAACCAATTCATCCCAATCTCAAACCTAAAGCAATAGATAAAAGCGAACTGTCCAGGTTTCCCCAGGTTATCAGCTCTTAATGTATCTGGGTCGAGCCCCAACCATTTCAAGAAGCGAATTGCCCAGGCGATCCCAGGAAACTAGTTCTATTGTTTTACAACCACTCACAAATTAGAAAAACATTTAAAGAAACCTCACCAAGGAAGAAGAAGTGCAGAAGCGATAATCAAGCATTAGGAGTAACATGCTTATCTTCAGCAAGCGCGGTAGCTCAGTTAGCAAGAGCAGTACTAGTAGATGGAGCATTACTAGTATCTCCAGGTACGACAAACACACTCGTACCTAGAGCCCCATGTTCATGCTCTCTTTTCAATTCAAAGTACATTTCCTCCAGCAATGCGTAATCTTGGCACACTCTATCATAGTTTGCTTAGCATGATGAGCAACCGACTTGCATTGCTTGGTGTACTCAGTTACTGCTCCCAAGTCAACCATCGAACTAACCAGCAACGACTTCTCGGACGCAACGTCATGATGCAGCTTCCTCAATTTAACCAGTTCCTTCCTCTCAGTCTCTCGAGCGAGCTGCAAGCTCAACAGGTCATGCTTCATCTTTCCCATATCATTTTCCACAGTTTCCATAACTCGGGCCGTATGCTTCAACTTATGATACCCAGTAAGAAACTACAAGAAAAATATACATGTTACTCCCGCCACTAAAAGAAAAAGAAACCAGGGAATAGTAAAAGCTTACCAAACAGCAAGCCATATCCATGGTCTCCATAGTCTTATCCAAATCTTGGTCTTCCAGTATCTCCTTGTCACCATCCAAGACAATACCTTCCAGAAGAAAATTCGCTATGGGTGCCGACCCAAGGCTGCAGTCAGATCATTTTACTGCACGCCTCTTCCCCGTCTTCCCAGTGCAGACGAACTGTCTCCCCAGATTGCCATCCCTGCCCCCCAACACACCAGCCCTAGAGCTCTCCCCTTAAATTCGAGTCCCCGAACACCACACCCCCAATTTGCATGCGCGAACCAGAGGCAGAGCGACCCACATTTTTATATCGTTTTGTGGCCCTCGTTTCAGAAGAGACCGCCTTTCGCTTACCCAGATCGCGTGAACGGCGAGGCATGAATTCAATCTCCTCCATGACGAGCGGAGAGGTCTCCCTCAACCCTCCCATTGGAGGAACCAAAGAGTCAAAATCATCATTATCTGCTCTAGACATTCTACACTCCATTGAACAACACAACTTTCAGCAAAAGACGCACGCAACGCTTACATATCACAAAAGAAGAGCAATAAGAAGAGGTCGGAAACTAACCTGAAGCACGCAACAGCTTTGGCAAAAAAAACTTGGACAAAAGCTTTAGCAAGAATTTTGGCAAATGGCTTGAGGAAAGTGACGAACCAGTACCCCTAAAACTCTCACAAAAGTCTTTTAGGTTGAGTCGTTTCATTTCCCAAGACTTACCATAAATACACTGAAACCCTAACCAACATACCACACGACCCGCCATCTTTTTAAATTCCACTACACTAGACGGTTACTATTCTTGGTTACAAAGTTTCCCCTCCTCACACGTGCCAAGCACGTGCAAAAATCCTCTCTCAGTAGAACACAACAACATGCAGTACACTCCCTACGAGTAGGACGCTCTCTCAAGCTCACCAGCTATATAGCCTCACAACGTTAGGACACGACCTAGAGAAGAACACTCTACAAAGAACAGCATCACCATTCGAACTCAAAGACTGCATAGCCTAGACACTTCTTACCAGTTGGAACACACAACGCTGTACAAGTACAACAACATAAGGCACAACACATGCAAAACATCAAGAAGAAGAGCAAGGAAAATAGACATGCATTCCATAAATATTAAAGAGCGAACCGCCTGAACAAACTCAGGAAACCAGTTCTCTATAATTTCCGAACTGTCACTCAGGTGTTAACCAATTCGTTTCGGAATAAAGCAGATAATAGAGGCGAACTGCCCAGGCAAGCCCAGGTTATCAGCTCTTAATGTATAGGGTCATAGGCCATACAACAATAATTAAAGGCGAACTGCCCAGGCAAGCCCAGGATACCAGCTCTATTGTATCTCTACAATCAATCAGAAGACAAGCAAAGACCTCACACCTCCCAAAGAAAAAGCAATCAAATAACATGTTCAAAAGTATCAACTAGCAGAGGATCCAGCACAAGACTCGAGTCAGGTTCCATGGTGGTCGTAGCTAGAGGGACGGCAGGGTTCAGTTCAGCTCGCCAGTAACAGGAAGCGAATGAACAAGGGTAGAGGCAGCAACAGAGGGTATTACATTAAGAGCATTACTTGCATCTTCGGGTGAGACGTTCTCTCGTTCACCCAAAGCCCCACGTTAATGCTCTTCTCTGAGCTACTCATACTTCTACTCTAGCGCGTCTAACTCAAGGCACATATCATCATATGCCCTTTTCGCCTGCAACATCACCCCCTTGCACTTTTGAGCAAAGTCGTTAGCCATAGCCAGTTTACCCTCCAGGTCGCTCACCATGTTAACAGCTACTGTTTTCTCTAGAGTCTCAATGACGAGTTGTGCCTTCACAGAGTCCAACTCTTTCATCACAGACTCTTGAACCTGGCGAACAGCCACCAGCTCGTCCCTTGAGGCCTCGAGCTCACCCTTCTCCATTTCAACTATTTGAGCCGCCGTCTTTAACTTCTGATAACCAGCTATCAACTGTACCAAAAGAAAATCACAACATCACACAAGTGCACAGTCAAACACAAATGGATGAAAAGATGACAAGTAAACCCAACAATGACAAATCGATCGCTTACCAAACAGTGCGCCAGGTCCATAGCTCTCAGATTCTATTCTAGACCCTTGGAATCAAGATCCTTTCTATCTCCATCGAGAGTTATCCCCTCCAATAAACAAGCTGCTATATGTGCAGACAGATAGCTAATGTCTGACCTCTTCACGAACTGTTTATGCCCCGACCTCTCATTAACATACTCCAAATTGCAACCCTTACCAGAACGTCCTTACCTTTACCAGAAGAACATTTCCCACTATCCTTGGCAACCCCTTTCTCTCTCATCATGCCAACAAGAGGAGTTGGAACAATTTCAGTACCACTACTACCCAGAATATTGAAATCGATCGGGGCCTCGCCCTCAAACTGCGAGTGGTCTTTCCACCACTCCGCTCACAACTCGCACCACCAGAGCTACCTCCGAGCACAATCTCAACCGCTCTCGCGACCTTAGCAGCCCTCGAGTCGGGAGCATCAGCCTTACGCTTCAGCCACTTACTCCGCTCACGAGGAGTAAAAGAGATGTCTTCCACTACAACAGAAGTAGTCTCATAACTCCTCCCCCTTCCCTCCTCAGGTCGCCTATCCGACCCACCTCCCGCAGGTCGCCCTTGCCCAACACGATTTCTCTCCTCCCTGGTCATAATGCCACTATTTTCTCTGTCCATTAATAGCTCAGTTGAAGGCTCTCAAGCAGCTCATCCACGCGCCCTTTTTTTCTGGTTACGCCTTTTCAACCTAACCTCACGACCTCCCCTTTCTATAAGGTAGTTCGCTACCTTAGGAAGTTTTTCTTGCTTCATAGCCTGGCTTAGCCTAGCAAACTTCTCAATCACACAGCACTCAGTTCGCTCTCTGACAGCGACCTCTGCAAAATAGTACATAAATATATCAAAATCAAAGCCACCAACTAGACATCAAGACAAAGGACAATACACTGGTACATACCAACAAAATTGCAAATCCTAGTGTGTAAACCAAACCCACTAGCACAAAATTTTTCAATTAGCAACAACGGCCTTCTCTCCCAAGGCTCGTTGCTTACACCATCTAGAACGCTTGACTTCCCAGTCAACGTCTGTAAGCTAAAATTGTTAGCTCTAAATCTTTTCACTACAAAATGCTCAACAATATCTGCAACACCAATGTGGTACTCACCACTCTCATTCAACAAGTCAAAAACCCTAAGCAAGCGCCAGGTATTACCAACGAACTGGCAGAGCGTTTTTTCACAAAAAATCAAAAATTCACAGGTAAGCTTTGAGAACGATATCCTCATTCCAGCTCTCAACTGCCCCTCACATACAACGACCCCATAACCTAGTGGTGAGAACGCGTTGCTAAAACCGTCCGCGTCATCTCCCAGTTCGTGTATTTCCAGATCGCTAACCTTTATACTATACGTCTCCCTTAAATCTAAAAATCTTTCTAAAGCTCGCTTATCTACTATCCTTGGTGGCAAACCACTAGAGGACGATGCAGTCCCACTATTCGAACTGCTAGCTATAGCAACAACAGAGTCAGATTTAACATCCTCCTCTACATCCTCAAACCATATCGACTCCGCCATATCCTCCTCTACTTCGTCATAACCCAAAGACACTTCTCGAATCTCCTCAGAACGAGTGTCATCCCAATCAGACATATCTTTGGAGATGTTACAATACCAACAACAATTACAACCGAAGACGGCCTTAAAACCAAACAGAGATAGCAATGACAAAGGAAAAGAAAAGCAAGAAATAGTGGCAGAAGGAAGAAGACTAACCCGACCCTCTTGTTTTTCAATTGGAAGCAAAGTGAGAAACCCTCAAACTCTCCTAACGCGTATGAAGCAAGCAACCGGTTCGTTTTTCAAAAAATAAGAAAAACAATCATTATCCCCTAAACCCCAGACGACACGTCTTCTGAAACCGACGTATTTCAGAATTCTTCGAATCGAGGCGGTTATTATTCCGCACATATGCTACACACGCAGCAACGTTCTCTCTCAGTAGATCGTTATGACGTACTAAACGACCTAATGAGATGGGGATGTATGAGGGAGTAATATTCACATCCAATGAATATCACACACGTGTCCAGCTTATACAGAACTAACAACCAACCTCGTATCCTCGTCCTCAGAGCTCACTATATAGCGACTCAACTCAAGCAAGCAACATATTCAGCTCGTGCCCAGAGTAATGTCACCACCAACCGATCTCTTATACTCGACCTACGAGCTCGCTGCCAAGTGACTCAAGCCGAGTAGACGATCTCACCAGGAAGCGACCTCCACAGCGCCCATTCCTCTCGCTCCACAACGGCTCATAATGTAAGCCTTTAATACAACCATGAAGACTACGACTTCAGGCACGCAGCTCATAGATTCTTCATAACTCGCCTTCATGGCTCATAAGTGACCTGAAGATCTGGATCTAGCCTGAAGGAGAAGAGCAACGGGAATGGGCTCCTTGCCTATATAAAGAGGATGAGGAACTACGTCTGACCTGATTCAAGTTTCCCCCCAGAGAGAGAGAACTTGATACGTAGGTAATTCGTCCATACGAACTTGGTCAACCCTATCTAATCATCCCAATCTCCTCACTAAACCTGTATTTGTAAGGATTACCAAAAGCATCCTTTACACCAAAGACATATACTTATATATAAAGCTATTTAACAAGTGAAAATTTTAACTAATTCAGCTACAAAACAAGGAAAAAAAAATGAAACTAGGTGGAGAATGTACCTTCTATTTGTTTGAATATTTCTATTAGTGAGTAGTGACTCCAAAAAAGTGAAACTAAGTGGAGAAATGGAGAATGTACCCTGCTACACTAGGTGGATACAGGATACATGCTGCAGAAAGACCCAGGTAAATAACCACTTCCATCCCAAACCTGAAAAACAACAAAAGAAAATTCAAACGGTAAGAAAAATCAAAGAAAAAAACCATGGAACTTAACCCACTAGCAAGATAAAGTAAAACAAAACTAGTGCCCAATTATTTACAAAATCAAATTATCACCTAAAATATGCTCGCTCGTCTCACAGTTGTATTAGCTGCAAAATCACTAATTACATTTGTATAATCCAACTTCTCTACCAACTCTTTTTCAATGGATAACATAGCCAATCTATTTAGTCTTTCTTGTGACATGATTGACCGAAGGTAAGACTTGATCATTTTCAACTAAGAAAAGCTTCTCTCATATTATGTTCAACATTCATTGTATCATCAAGTTCTCCAGGCACAATATCTTCATCTTCATTATTGACCAAATTTTCATTAGAACTTTATGTTTGTCTATTGCTAGAAAAAAACTTTCGAATGCTTTCAACTTGAGATTGAGTGAGTTGGTCTAGTCTTTACTTCTTTTTTCTCTGATTACTACCAGAGATATACTTTCCAGTATTCTTCATGACGATAACAAATCAACTAAGAGTCTAAGAATGTTCTGAAAAAGAAAGAATAGATTTTATCAGTTATCACTCACACACTCAATATATATTTTGAATAAAATAATTGAATAAACAATTCAAGTACTTTTGAATTTGAGATAATACCTTGAAAATATCTAACAATGCAGACTGTGGTGAGTGGTGTATGTAAACGCCCTATTTCGATTTTCAGCCAAACTAACTAATTATAGTGGTCGTTTTTTTTCCTTTTTTGAGCAAACATACCCCAACAAATAATCGCAAAAAGAATTGAAGGAGACGAGTGTTTTATGTTTATGTTGAGTGTTGAGGCTTAGTTGGTGGGCTTGAGGGCTAATTGAAAAAAAATAATAATAAAAATAATAATAAAAATAGATATATAGTGGGTTAGTGGGCAAGATCCAATTCGGGCCCTTAATTTTTTGCAACAAGTGGAGTCCCTAGCAGTGGCCTATGCTGACTATGGGTTAGAGCCGCCCCTGGCTTAAAGTAGTTTTAACTTTTGTATAAGATCAAATTATGTCAAATATTGTTAGAGTTCTTGTAAAGTCGTGACAGGTGGGACATGTAGCCAGCATCCCCACGAACTAGACTATTTTTTTGGGTTTTCTATATTGTAAACAGATTATTTTTTTATATAAAAAAAAGTGAAAGGAGGTCGAAACTAACTAAGCCGAACTCTCTTCTCTCTCAACTTTCTTCTCCATTAACAATAATAAAATTTCACTAATATAATGTTCGCTCTTTATTGGCAAAATCGTTAAAATACAGCCTTTATATTTGTATGATAAGTGATGAAGATATTTTTTTGTTACTTGGGAAGTAAAGCAATATCAATAGTTCAACTCCAATAATAGGGTCACAATTTTCTCTGTTTAGTTATCAGAGATAACCTTTAAACTATGATTAAACATGGCCATTCAAACTAGGGTTAACTAGTATTACTCCCCTACTAGATGAGCCAATTAGGATTTCCCCCAACTAGATGGGGAAATTAGGGTCTCCTCATGAGTACACACAAAAAAAAACACGGTCAACCTGTTTTTTTTTGTGTGTACTCAGGGGGAGACCCTAATTTCCCCGTCTAATTGGGGGAAATCCTAATTGGCTCATCTAGTAGGGTTGACCGTTTTTTTTTGTGTGTACTCAGGGGGAGACCCTAATATCCCCATCTAGTTGGGGAAAATCCTAATTGGCTCATCTAGTAGGGGTAATACTAGTTAACCCTTCAAACTAATGTGCAACTTTCTAACATTGTTAATATTGTACGTATATATTCATTTTTTAAGCAAATGAAGGTTCATCACTGGGAAATCCCAGCGATTCTGATGGTGGTGGTATTGTACGGAACCATTCTGAGAATTTTGTTGTTGCATGTTTTTGCTGCAGGATATGGTAGAGGCACAAATAATAGGGGCCGAGATGCTTGCTCTTTTACAAGGTTTGAAGCTTTGTAAGCTTAAACTTTGTTTCCCCTATTAGTAGAAGTGTAGAACTTGACTCTCTATAGTTTGTCGGTTGGCAGTGCAATGGTAGAGACTAGAGAGCCTCCATGGGAGTTACATGATATTTGGACTCAAATTTGTGATCTATGCGTGGAATTGAATGCGGACACTCCTTTTAGGGAAGGGAATAGTGTTGCAGATTTTTAGCTAAACGGTGCCAAGGTTCAACACGAAGTTTTGATATTGATACAAGTGAACCAGTAGTGGTTTTGTGGACCATGTTATCTCCCACTCTCAGGATAAGGCGCCGGCGTCACTTGTCCTATGGAAGGCCCCGGCCATACATACAGGCTACAACTCTTCCTAAATAAGCACTGTTGTGAGTTGTGACTTGTGAGAACCTGCCTACCAGGTACACCTTATAAAGACAACATGATAGGCATGTGCTTTGACCAGGTCGAGAGTGCTTCGTTTTTGCCCTCGCTTAAAACTTCGTGTCCATGTCTGGGAACTGAACCCAATAACCCATGTCTGATTTTAGCCTTCAGTAAAGATCTCTATTTCGACTGTATGGGTGTTTCCACGCCCTTTTAGTTTAAATAATATGCAAAAATTTTGAGGAAAAAAAAAGGTTGATAGAATTCTAACCAAATGAAGTACCTAATATCACAAATTCCCGCCAGAACCTTTTGGCATTCCACTTCATTCTCTATGAGATAATAGGCACATAGAGCTCGAAGCATTAGTGCTCTAGCTAGACTTATAATTCAAACAGATTTTCACTTTTAACATGCTAAAAACTTCAAGCTCTATAAACTCAGTCACTCACGAAGCCACTCTTTTAATTGTACTTTGATTCTATCTGCCAGAACTAAACTGCAATATTTATAAAGAAACATCAAGGTAATTCCTATTTGCACAAAAGAAACAGCACATACAAGAAAAATTAGCATTTCAAAAGTTGAAACCTGAACAAAGGAGAGTATGAATGTTCGTCTTCCTACATTCCTCCTAATCTCCCAGTGATTTTCGGTCTTCTGTACAGTACAATCAGGTAAGATTCGGCTTTTAAACTCAAATCAGCTACACCGAGACAGCCTAACAATATGGCTGGTTGAGGAGCAAATCAAAAGGGAAAATGTGCCCTCAAAGGGGAAAACAATTTCTAGGACTCATCTCTTAAGCATGGTAGGACCAGAAGTCAACCTTGAGCACTCGAACGCCTCCTGTTCAACAGACTTGCCATTGAAATGAGAGGAAAATGTATTACTTTTCTTTAACTTGTCTGGCAACTCTTTGCTAGAAATACCCTTGAACGAAAGATGCTTCTTCAGCCGGCTACGATTCAACAACAGTAAGCTATTACGAGGGGATGCATGCAAAGCCCCTTCGACACAATCCCCAACCTGCCCACAGCTCCAAGACCTTGATGGCCCATCTTCTCCGACTTGTTTAAGTCTAGGAAGTCCATTCCTTAACCTTGAAGATGTTGGCTGCTCAAGAGCGTTCTCAAGCCTTGCACATACAGGACAAGGAGGGTCATGCTTCTGAATCTTGGGGGTAGTCTGCTCCAAACAATCAGCATGGAAAACATGGCGGCACGAAAGTATTCCAGTCACTGGCATGTCACCACTTCTGACAATCCTGCGAGAACTCCATGGTGATCTCTGTGACAACAACCTGTCGCACAACCCACACTTGACGCCGCCTTCTGATAGATTATATGACGGAACAGCACTATCAGAATCCAACTGCTCGGAAACGTCCGTGAAATCCATGCTGCTAGAACTGCTCCATCTGAGTGTTTCCCTTCGCGGAGTAGATGAGCCAGCTTCTGAAAAACCAGAATTAGAGTGAGTTTCTGCAATAATTGGAACAGATGCTGACTTAAAATTTGAAAAATCACATACCATTCAGTGCTTGCCGGTTCAGGTAATTTCCAGTGGTAATAGTCCCACTAACATCTCTCTCAGGAGTCTGGTTTAGAAATGAGATAGGATGTATGGGCTTCGACATGAAAGAACAGCGGTTTGAGAAATTGCGATTTGAAGAAGTTTTGAAAACAGCCTCATACTCACTGCCATCTGAACGGGAAGAGATGGAACCAGCATTGTATGGAGCCCCTGCTGTTCCCTGTAGATGAACCACCACACACTGAGTATGAGCCTTAATAATTGTAAAGAACTTAAAATTAATAAAAATGAGAAGACAAGAATACCTCCATCCCGGGCGTAAACACCAATGGCCCTGATGCATGTTCTGCTGAGAGGTGGCACAAATTTCATTATCAGAATGCAGACCAATATCAGTAATTCACTAATTGAAGAGAAACAAAACTCAAATCTTTTATGACCCACCAAACAGAAGAAAATACAAGTCACTGAGTTTCCAAAACTAACACATTTCAATTTCACACAAGGAGCTAATAATATCTTTTCAATTCATCATCAAAGAAGCCCACGAACGTTCGGCTAAAAAGGCTTCCTTACATCCCTTGATGTGTTTAGAGCCAACAAATAACTTAAAGAAGAATATTCCTTTTATTCTTCCCTCAAATACGGAAAACATATCCTTTTTTTTTTCCTGTTATAAAACTTAAAAAGGAAAGAAAGAATAAGAGAATTGGAGAACTATGTAAAAAAAAGCAACAAGAGTACTTTTTTATAAGGATCATCCTCCCCAATCCCTCCTTAGTAAAAATTCCCTTTTCCACATCTTGAGTGGATCCTTTCCATCACTGTATTCCTAAAATTTCCTGAATTCTACCTTGGAGCATCAAGGTCCAAATATGCAGTTGGAGGCCATGGCTTTTTCACCCTTACGGGCCAAGATTTTAGATGAGAACTTTCACCCAAAACAAACATAATGCTCTTGTAACTTAGATTCATCAAATAACAATAATAAGTATTGTTAAACACTCAATCTCATTAGTACACTAAAAATTTAGATTAGGCCAGTTTTAGTGTATATAATCTCCTAACTTTTTTAAACATATCCACAAAAAATGAGAGTATTCCAAAATTTCTAACCTTGACAAACATAGTATCCAATTACCATGAACATGTACGGTCCATAATACTTCAATTGATTCATTTTATTGACTACATTTGATGGCGGTAGAGGTTTCCGCTTTGAATAATTATTTGTGAAATTGTTTAAAGTAGTTGGGAGATCATATCTACAAATTTAGCCAAATCTAATACTTAAAAATGCCTTGACAATCATGGGTTTATTTATCGTGTTGAAGTTATGTATGTCCCTAGAAGCCTTCTCAAAATTATTGTAGTAAAGTTTAATATAACTGGCTTTCGAACCGACGATGCTAGAATCTAAGGAAGGACAAGTACCATATCTAATAAGTTTTAATAGCATTAGACAAATATATAATTTTATTTAAAACATTTAAAAGAAGCAAAAGGATACCAACAGAATCCAAAAGCAACCCACAGAACAATCCAATATAGAGTATAAACAAACCACCATTGAGACATGATACAAAATGGACTGTCACAATAATAAAAAGTGTACAAATAAATGCACCTTAACTCGTATAATTTGGAGTCTTGGACCAAAGATATCCAAATCCTTTGATTTAGAAAACAAGCTCATTTACCAAAAGTGCTGTTTTCTTCTCTCCAGCCAAATTCCCCAGACGCCCTAAACCAAGACTACAAAACAATTTTTAGTTCCCCACCCCCCACCCACACACACAAAAAAAGACTACATTGTTCAACCTCTTGGGAAAGAACCACTCTAATAATAAGTTGAAGAGCGTAGCTTGAACACCCCAATGTTTTAAAGAAGTTCGCCATTCACCAACAATGTATATCACTACTTACTAGTATACTGTGAGGCGGTGAGGACCGATGTTAGTTGATCATCGACAACATCATTGGGGGCAAATGACAACTGGGGCAGAAGGGGGTATAAGAAAGACATGCAAATTTGGCACGGACAGTCAAATGTTTTTTAGCCTCAACCCAAAAGACCTCATAAAGTCGGTAAAATAAAAAATCAAGTGTCATATACACATCCAGCATGTAATCATGGGTCAGTATGAACTCCGAAGGCGACTTTTTAAGGAAATTCAGCCTATAATACAGACGCCATATATACTTCTTAGAAAACCTCAAAAATTTGCCAAACAGGTAAAACTGAAAGGAGATCCAAATGTTAGATGGAGAGGGCATTGAACTTCTAGGCTTTCTTTCAGATGTTTCAAGTCCCCAATTGGTGGCATAATATGCATAATCGATTTCACACTGAATGTGTGTGTGTTTGTGTGTGTGTGTGTGCCAGAAATAAATAGACCTGTTTTGGACACGAACACACTCATATATGTCAACAATAGTCTTGCCCACATGTTTACTCTTCGTCGAGCAGATTAAAAGTACGTGAATTATCTTCATGACAACAAAACGTTTAGAGAAGGCAACACATGAAAAAATGGAAACTGGAGCATGCATCATACAGAAGCAGATATGACCAACTGTGTCATAAATAAATAATAATGTTCTACAAAGGCGATTATATATGGAAAGATATTAGGATACAGTACCTCTCAGTGCTCCAGAAGCATAATCGCTGATAATGCCTTCTGTCATTGGGGAGGGGGTCCATTGCTGGGTTTGAAAGCTGTCAGACGGGCTGCTAAAATATGACCCAGCACCATCAGATGCAGCATCGTTTGGGAAACGGTCATCTCTCATTGAAGTAACACTTTCTTTGCTATTTGATGAAGGTGATGATTCATACAGCTGTAGACCACTCCGAGACCCATATGGTAATCCATCAGTTTGGAACCTACGCTCCCATCTTCGTGATAGGGGAGGTGAGAAGCTTGTATTTGTTCTCCAGTAAGGTTCATGGGGGCCCATGGACCACTCTCCACTGGCTGTAGTAGAAGCATGTGGCCTTGCAGCCACACAACAAAGCGACCCCGTCTTAGCTATATTTTGTGGAACTTGAAAAGATATAGGTACAGTCCGCCTTGAGCCCTTTTATCAGGTGATTACAGACTCAAAAACATGACATCAAAGTTTCACATGGAACATTACAGGTATTTTATAAAATAAACTATTCAAATTGTGATTCTACAGCATCACAACCCAAACCCATACATACTAAGGATATAAGATCTACATGAACACAAGCCTTTGAAAATTGAAATAAGTACCTCCATCAAAATGACCCATCCAAAAATAATTAAAACATCGGCTGGAATAGTTGTAATTGTACACAAACCCCTTCAATGATGTCAGTGTGATAGGGTTCCTGAAAATACGTGTTCCCCAATTAGGAGCTGTTCACTTTTTCAATGTCTTGAAGAATCCCTGACATCATATGTAAAAAAAAAAAAGGTTATTACCCGCTTGACCTAAAACAGCAGAACAAATATGATGACCTCCTTTTTGAGTAACATGTGAACAGTAATACACTAAATGAACTATAAACATGTGCTCACCATGTGAGATGAACACGAAAAAAGAAAACCCCGCATTGAGCAAATAACGCAATCCAAATAAATCATCACCATACTGTACTGGCCTACTGACACTATACATAGAAACTTAAAAGACGTACAAACAAAAAATACAGAATGAACAGTATTAAGACGCACTTTGATGTATGCGTGGTGGTGGGGTGTAAAATCAGCTTCAAGTCTAATTGGTTTTGCAATGGGCATGTTATTCCCCCCACCCAAACACCACCACCACCTTCCTTCCTATCGTGATTCATGAACTAAAAAAATGGCCATATACTCAACAATTCCAACGCTTCTAAAAAGATTGTAAACTTCTGAGTTACCTATAGCCACAGTGTTTGGGTGTAATAATATTTTATATTCTAAAGCACCATGAAGACTTCAATCACCACAAACAACGTGTTGTTAACTTTATGATCCTAAACTTGTCTACTCATTTAACTATATCCCCAAACACAACAAATTTCAATAACCCTCTTTTTAGCCTATTTCAAAACACCAACTAACACAAATTTACACATACAAAGCTCAATAATTTAATAACTATTACCACTAAAACTAAATGAACTTATTTTTTCAGCTTGCTAAACAGTAAAGATTATTTTTTTAAGCACAGACATAATAAAAAAACAAATAAATAAATAAACAGTATAAAAATATATATATACAGATAGATAGATACTGCAAGAGTGCAAGAGAACAAAACTTACTGACTACAGTGTAGAAGAAGAAGAAGAAGAAGAAGAAGAAGAAGACTAGTTGATGAGCTTTTCCACAGAGAGAGATGATTAAATTTAAATTTAAAGAGAGAAAGAAATGGAAGTGAAGTTAAGTAATGAGGGGGTTCCTTCTTTTTCAGCTAATCTTGTTTGTGAATGAAAAGCTAATTATTATTATTATATTATTTTATTCTCGTTTCCGTCCCCACAAGTGAAACTAAGTGGAAATTTCGTCAAAGTTTCAAATGCCAAAGCAGTCATCTTCAAAATTATATCAACTTTGACTATTTTTTAAATTTCATTGACTACATATGTAACATTGTTATTACCGACGACGTATATAAATACGACAGAATTTTATGTCCATGGCATGAATGTAGAGTGATGTTTTTAGACTCTGATGTGCATTTCGAATTCCATCGAATATTTCATCACTCTGTTAACATTGAGTTTTATTATCAAAGCTTCCAAAACTAATTCAAGGACCCGAGTGTCCCGAATGCTCAATCGTTTACAAAAATGCCAAAATCCAACTAGTAAGGGAATGCAAAGTATGTACAACTCAATGGATTAGTTGAACCACATGGAAAGAAAACAGGTTCACCAACTCACATTTTCTCCACTAGGTGGGGTACACTATACACTCACGGTAGTAAAATAAAGAAGAATCGCATTCTAATGGGTGCAAAACAAAAGAGAAAAATAACAATAATGGAACAAGCAGTGCTTATTCGAACTATATGTATAGAACTAATATTAATTATAGTTGAAATCGAATTCTTTTGGTTGGTTGGTGAGCTGAGTCCATCTCATGGCCCATGACCTCACAATAGCTAGAAACTAGAGCTATATTTTGTTGTATTCTTATTAGCTTGTTAAGAAAAACTAGTTTTGATCAAGGCCCAATTTTTCGGGATATTAAGATATATCGGATATATCGATGTGTCGGATCGATATATCGTTTTTGTCTATTTTGGTGATAATATTCAAAAAAAAATTAAAAATCAAGATATATTAGAAATATTGCCGATATATAACGATATATATCGAGATATATCGGTCAACAATCAACAAAATCGGTCAAAAGTCAAACTATCCAACCAAGTCAAATGATATATATCAAATATGTCAGAATATATCATCGATATATATCTTTATATCAGTTTTACTGATATATATCGGTTTAAAAAATATTAAATTTTCAGAGCCGATATTTTGGATTTTTTGAAGTCAAATGACTGA
This sequence comes from Coptis chinensis, assembly GCF_015680905.1. NCBI lineage: Eukaryota > Viridiplantae > Streptophyta > Magnoliopsida > Ranunculales > Ranunculaceae > Coptis > Coptis chinensis. Next base: position 15,402,517 of record NC_141456.1, on the reverse strand, counting down.
AAAAACGATATATATTGGCAATTTTTCGATAAATCGATCGATATTTTCCGCCTTGGTTTTGATTATTTACGATTCAGGTTATCAGGTAGAAACAAACTAAAAAGTAGTTCTGACTTCTGACATTTAAAAAAATAAAGCTTTAGAATGCCAACGGAGAGGTAGGGACAAGTTTACTTTACTGAAGGAAAGCAAACACAAACTGAAAAGAATGAGAGAACTAATGAATTCATTGTGGAAAAACGGAAAAATGGATAACCCTCAAGGCCTCAACCTTGTTTTATTCAAAGTCTCATTCTTGGGGAAATGAGAACATCATGTGCAATGAAGCAATTTAAGGGGTCACAGATGTGTGGAAAAAGCAAATGTCTATGATGCATTATAGCAACCGATAAAAACTTAATGAAACAAAAACGAAAGTAAGTAAACTACATTAATGCAATCCAACTAATAATAATAATAGGAAGCGGGTAAGTCATCAGTCACGGAATTACTAGTAATTATATTTCCGGAATACTATATCTACCAAGCTACAGTAGGCCTCCGACTAGCCCTGGAGCAACTAAGAACCTAGCTTGATCACATGATTAACCAATCAAGTCTATGAAACATTTATGAATTTCCCCAAAGTCTTGAATGATTTGTGAATTGTGAAACCTTTTTTTGGAGAAAAAGTGAATAACCATTAACTTGTGAGCAACTTTATTATAAATAAATCATTATCATCTGATAAGCCGTGACCTCACAGTTTTTCGAACCTTTATCAGTAGACAGTATTACAGTAATACAGAAGTTACGATCACATTCGATTTCCAGCTTCATCCATAGACCATATATGGGTCCACATTTTCCCCGTTGGCGGGGTGGCTCTGTTGGTCATAAAGAAAGATACAGAGTACATTGAACATCACTAGTTCCTCTTTTCAACTACATGGAGTTCTGCAGATAATATTTGATGAACTCCACCTAAATGGAGGGTCAATCATTATGCATTCATGTTGACGCCGAGCACTCCCTTGACATAATTTGGTATTGGTTGCTTTCTAGGATATGCTTTGTAGATGCATCTTCTTCCCAAAGTTCTGACTCTCATGACAATAGACGGAGCAGTACGGACATGTAAATGTGCAATGCATGGTGCAAAGCAAAAACAGCAAGTAGAAGAAATCAGTGTTTGGTATACCTGATTACGTGCTAATTTCAGTCAGATTTTTTATGCCATACCGACCTACAAGAATACGACAGACTTTGCAATTAGTTTAGTGCCGTGTTTTCACAACGTTTGTGTATGAAAAGGAATTTAGGCATTAAACTGTTAAACCATGTCTCCTCTGTTCATTCGAATCAGTGATTCCCTTTTCACCATCCGTCCCCACAACTCCAGTAAAATACTACCAGTTCCCTTTGTTGCGACCATCTTTATAGATTTAAAAAACTCTCCAACAATTTTTTTTTTTTATTGAAATCAAAATTTTCAAACCGAGGGCCTAGAGGCCCAGACTGACTGCATCAACATTACAAGTGTGTCGCCACAACAAAGGAAAAATTGGCCTTTTCTCATTACTAAAAGCCGGTGAAAGTTCTATTTCGAAGATATTACATAAAGCATCTTGAATGCAAGGGTGCACCCAAACCCGGTAGGAAAAACCATTACAAATCAATTTTAGGTATAGACCTTTGATCCATTTCCTCATAAAACAAAACCGGACACATTGCAGCGAGCTTACTGACCATAATAGGGAGGTTGACCGCTTAGTGGAGCACCTCCAGGTCGGGGACTTGGATACTGATGCTGCTGAAGCGGTGAGGAACCAGGAACAGCTCCTGACGAGTACGTCGGTACATTGGTTGGGGAGTTGAATGTCTGACCAGGAAATGTACTTGGCACTGAAACAAAAGTCGGCCTACTTGCTTGCATGCTTGGATCCCATGACCCATGGGGAGGGTGTGCGTGCGGTGCAACTCCAGTCCCAGGATATGCAGGTGCAGTTTGAGGATTTTGCCAACCACCCATGACCGTAGGTACAGCAGGAGCTTGTTGCATTGGAAAGGGAAAGGGAGCTGGATCAGGAACTGTATAATCTCTACTTCTGTCATTGTGAGCCTGCAGGATCATGCATTTGTCCAGTTTAGAAAAAAGGCTTTGCATACTTACAGAAACAAATAAGTGCAGTTCCAATTAAAACTGCACCAACATTTATCTTTTTAATCGTAGTTTTTTCTTTTTCCCTTTTAGAGTGAATACAACTCAGAAACTGATATATATATATATACCTTCACACTGAGATCTGTATGACGAGAATATGACAGATGAAGCTTACAATAACCACCATCATAGATGCAGTGTCCTTCCAGAGCTTCTTTTGCAACTGCAGCAATCGTTACATCTGCAACGGATTCAAATTGAAGTATAAAGGAAAAAAGTGGCAGGTGCACAAACCATTAGCACAGAAAGTGCAAGTTAGAACATTAGGGTACATAGATGGAAGGACCTCTAAAAAAATAGCATAAATGGGGAGGAAAAAACATTCATAGAACAGTCAGAAATGAAATGTGAATCTCCACCATTAATTCTCAGTATAGTTAGGATGGCTCAATTCCATGAAAACTACCATCAAGCCATTCCACCCTTTGATTAAAATAAACAAAAGAAAGACATGACCAAGCATCCATAATCACCAACAAACAATATACCAACACAAGATGTAATATGAAAACTAATTCCACGAAAGTAAAATAGAGGACCTTAAGAAAACATTAAAAAACCAATATAAATTATATAACACCTAACGAAAGTAAGAACTGAACTTATGTTTGCAAATTGGAACTAGTCACAACTGTAGGTACTGCCTTTACAGACTAAGCCAAACAAAATTGTGTAAAACATCTTGGATAGACTTTAAACCAACAGTCAACAATTTGTAGCAATGACCTGGATACGTGAATCACATAGCAATTACCACCCGTACAAAGTCTCAGAAATGGCGAATTGGGAAAAGCCAACAAGTCCCAAGCAGAGACCTGACTGGACATTATGGACAAAGTAAATAGGGAAAGCTTACATCACTTTTCCCACTTGAACGCTTAAACCATTAAGACCAAAAGAAAAGTTCAGATCATTGTAAGCTATTAACTACCACTCAATCTCTAGATGGGACAATCCACTTAAACAAAAAAAAATCTTCACTCAATACCACAGATAGGTTCCAATGTTCAACTTAATATAGTATCACAAACTTTATTAGAGGACAAAATAAAAGAAATAAAAATATATATTAATAATAGATGATTATCTTCCTCTCTCCTCTTAAATTTTTTCGAGTGTTAATCGTAGGCAATAACTAGACAAACATAAGAGTTGGAACTTTCCATATTATATTAGAGATAAAACTGAAACTCCATTTCACAACAGAAATATGTCTTACCAGGGTATTGAACAAGAGCCTGCATCCCACCATTCTTCTCAAACATGGCAATTTTCTGAACTGTTCCAAATGCTGAGAATACCTGCAGTTAAATAGACATCATTCCGGGGTATCCTTCCATACCAAAAAAGGAGAACTTAAAGAGAAATTGTATAAAAAGTTCCTCACCGTGTGAAGAACATCCACCGTGACAGCATATTGCATATTCTCAATAGAAGCAAGAAGCACATTACTCTCTGGTTCCTTCTTGTTCCCGTCAGTGCCTAGTGTAGCCTGTAAGTTACCAATTTCAGTACACCCTAGTCTAAAAATAATCAACCCAGACAAACATTCAAACAGTAAATGCACTCACCTGCATTGTTCCATCTATGGCAGAGGGATTCACAGGAAGGTAGGGATTTGTATAATCTCTACAAGATCGAGGAAAAAGTCACTTATGTTATGATATAGTGAATCAAAAGTAGTCAAATACACAGAATAGAAAAACTTGGCACATGAATATGCCAACCTGAACAGTTACTACTTACTAGCTACAAAGTATATGCAGACAAATTATGAAAGAATGATTTTAATCTATAGTACCCGGGTATTACAGTGTAAAACAGCAAGAAGTAAAGAATCGAAATAAGCATTGCCATCCATGTAAATACCCACAACATATAAGTAAGTTGGCGCATAGTAAGCCTTATATAGGCAGAACTTCAGTTTTCCACTCTGATCATCATTACGGAATTCACCAACAGGATGGATCAGGATTCAAGAACCATAATAAATAAAATTCGGATTTTAAAAACAGATTGGTGCTCAATTAAGTACATGCATACCAAACACTTATCACGCTTGTCTTGTCAACCACAAGAAGTTATTTGGCAAATGCCTATAAGTATTGTATGACAAAAATCCACCTTAACGATCATGCTTTCAATACGTGGTTTTATCTCTGGTTCATGAGTGGAGATTGTACACTGACTTAATATTCACAAACTATGACCACTATCTGCATAAAGTTTCAGCAAACAAGACTCCCCTATATATTAACATAAAACAGTTGAAGGAATTACTTTTCATGCATATAGGACAATGGGTTTCACAAACACCTCACGATTATATCACTCCTCAACAGTCCTGTAAAATTTTAACCATAGGATAAGCAATGCAGGAATGACATATTCAACAAAACATTGAACTTTCTGGAGGTTTGATGCTGAAAAGGCAATTTGGAATTTTCATGAACTACAGACCAACTTAAGAGCAAAGTTTTGGTGTTTCTAACCAATTTGACCAGATCTTCCAAGTTGGGATTGGCGGACATAGAAAAGCCAGCTCATAAACCCTGATAAAATAATAACAAAAGTAATCATCCCAAAAGGCTAATATTGAAACAGAAACTACTAATGACCTAAAGCCTAATGATCTAAGGCAACCAATAATGGTGAAATTCAATCACTCGATTAAAGAATGGCTTTTATAGTTTATAGACCGTCATTATTTGTGAATATTTAACTTATGGATGAAAACAAAATATACGAATGTTTTTGAGTATAAAGTGGGGAAGTTTTAAAACTGATAGAAAAGGTATAGAAATAATCATGAGATGAAGGGAATTACTAAGCGGGCATAACACATCGTATTCTGGGCACCAGGCTTCACTACCCCTAGATAACAAGCAGACACACCAATCAGCAACTCTTTCCAAACAAATGATGCCTTTTGTATATACAAATAAAAGTGAAACTTGAGAAATGTAAAATCACTAATACTAAGGCAACACAGATCAAACACCTAATTGAGCTTCTCCATACCGGCTGCGATGAGATTGAAACTTGATATTCAAGTCGGTATGAGCAGAATACGAGATGCGCAAATGGCAGGATCCAACATGTTCCGGAAGTAAGTACCTGCATGTTAAGAAAATTGTTTTAGTGGTGTAAGAAGAAATCCTAATATCTAATTACTATAAATTGTATTAGAAAATAATTAAAATTTCTTGCCTGGGTATGCTTCTTCCATCCAATGCATTACGGGCAGAAGATGCGGTCTCAGCATCAGTGAATTGAATTAGGGCCTGCAGGAAAAACAACATTGAGAATAATTCCAAGAAAAATATATTAGAGTGGCTTAAGCTCTTTTACCTGAAAACCAGCAGCTTTCTCAAATGTAGCAATTTTGTGAACGAAACCAAAGGCAGAGAACACCTACAACATAGTTGGTTTAATTACTAGGTGACCAAAAAATAGATACAAAGTGAAATGTAGAGTTGAAGACATTACCAAGTGAATTACATCTATGCTGACATCACCAGCTTCAACACCTTCAATTGTGACTAGCAAAACATTCCCTGCAACATCTCCACCGCTCTTGTTGTTGACAATTTCTTGTCTGTTTGAATACTGAATATATACAGTTTTGCCACGGACCTGTGCGGGCTCCGAAGAAGAGGCATAATATGAAACCATTTGTATGGCTTGATTCAAATCAACCTGTAAAAGAAATAATTATAGCCCTTAAACCTACTACATTAATATAAATATAAATTGACCAATTCGACTGGTTACTTACGAATTCCACGAAGGCTTGATTACGATTGGCCCCAACGTTACATTTAGTGTTAACGATTTTACCAAAGGGTTTACACAAGCTCAACCAGTTCTTCTTCGGTACACTCCCACGGGAGATTACGGAGGTGTAAAACTTTTGAGGGTGTTTGTGTGTAACGGAATTGTGTTTGTCCTGATGACGAGGACATCTTTTTTTTCTAATAATTTCGAGATGGGCAGTGATGATAATGAGTTGATAATTTTCTTTTTTGTTATCAACCTGCTAGCCGGGATATGCTTCTGCACGTGCCTGCCTTTTATATTATTATTCGCAAAACCAAGATCCAAGTTTAAAATTGACAAATTTGTTTTGTGACTGTTAGTGGGCTTTTTATTAGAGAGAGGGAAATCACCCTTTCTATCAACTAATACTCTATTACTATATAACACCCCTATTGGAAAGAGTTTTTTTGGACATCTCCACACGGTTTGACAATTTGTTATCAACCTGCTAGCCTCTATCACTGGGGAATGGGGATATGCTTCTACACGTGCCTGCCTTTTATATTATTATTCGCAAAACCAAGATCCAAGTTTAAAATTTCAAATTGTGACTTTAGAAATAGATATAGACGACACGATATGGATCTACACTCTACAATGGTCTGAAACAAATAAGGAAACTCAGCTCACTATCTATAAATAGAGAGGGATGAACTACGTAAGGCTTGATTCAGGTTGACCCAAGAAAAGCTGATACATAGGCAACTCTTCTCCGAAAGAAGAACACAACCATTTCCACTTAACTCTCAATCTCAGTTCGTTGATACAGTGAGTCAAAGACCTAAACATTGGCGTCGTCTGCCAGTTCGTTTCTTTGATAAAAACACCCACACTATTTTCTCAAGGTCATGAAACGTGTTAAAAAACCACCGTGGAAGAACAAGTAAAAGCTCTCGTAGATCAAGTGAATAGTCTCAAAGACTCCTTTACCACGCTCCAGTAAGAAAACCAAACTATGCACGAGCAAACCTGATAAGGTTATATACTAAAAGCATTACTTTTGTATTAACTCTAATTATTTATATTTTGAATGAGAATCATATGGGCAAATGTTATACATATTATATATGTTATTAGTTATATGCATGTGTCTAATACTTTATGTTGTAGATGATATGGTGTGGACACACATAATATTATATCATCAATACCTTATAAAGTATAAGTAATCGTTCACAACCTAGATGGATTTGGACAAACCATTGGTACAGTTGTAGTATAATATGGTATTAATCTATCTTGACTATAGGATTACACTAGTACACTTTGTGTGTATTGAACAGGACCAAGTGAGAATGTTTCTCTTTATACTGACTATATAAGAGAACAAACGCCTCTGTTATTATGGATGTTTGTCCTCTTAATCCGGATATAATAACAGGCACTTACGTGTATTGTACATTGTTTTAAATCATCAATGAGTGAGATTCATTTGTGAATCAACAAACTCGATGAATTGGGTAATGACATTGTATGTAAGGTGTGTTGTTGATTATAGAAAGAATCTGTGACCAACAGAAAGTCGGGTTGATGATGTCCCCTTGAAGAGCTCAAAAAGATTGTCATGTAAACCCTGCAAGTGGATTTATTCCGACATGACAATGAGGTTGAGTGGTACTACTCAAGGACATAAGAAGTTGATTAATGTAGTTGTCAGTAACTTGACTTAATCAACGGACATTCGATATCTTAAATACGGGGAGATCAACGAGTATATAATATGGAGCCCATAAACGCTGACACGTAATTTGGGATTAGGGCGGTAGTGCAACAATGGCCTTTAGTGGAATAAGTCATTTGTTGACGAACTTGGGCCGTGTGTTCTCGGCGAACATGGGAAGCCCAAGCTCGTCAGAAGGCCCAACCCTAATTTCTCCTCATGGTCCCTGTTGTAGCCTATAAATAGAATCCTTTTTCTCTTGGCTGAAATTTTTAATTTTTCACTAGATTGAAAAGAGAGGCAAGGAAAGATAGATCCAAAATTGGATCTAGCTTTGAAAGAAAGAAGGGGGTTGGTAGATCGTTGCCTACACAATGTCCAATCTATTCTAAAGGAATACAACAGAAGATCAAGGGGTTGATTGTTGATTCGGATTCATAGCTATTGGATTCTCAGAGATTATATCTTAGCCGATTCTAAAAGGTATGTTTTCTATCCAAAACCGTGAACCCCATTAATTTCGCTGCGTGTGGGTTTTCGCGGTTTGTAGAAATTTGCATTCTGAAATAACGGTTCCTACAAAACCACCTCCAACACCAACAACCTGGCTTCAGACACAATTGAAAACAATGCAGTCACAACCTTCACTATAACCACCAATCAACGACTTGAGGACTTCTCCCAGCGGTTGGAGAAGTCAGCGAAAATGCCAGCGCAGCCCTGACTGTCCAGAAGATGCTCCAGTCATACAAGGCGTCACCATTCACCATCGAAGTCAGAGACAAACAACCTCCCACTGATTTCATCCAGCCAAAGTTCCGAAGGTACGATGGCAGCTCATGTCCAGGCTAGCATGTAGCTCATTTCAGCCAAATCCTGGCGCTCTACAACACTCCCGACTTTGACTATTTGAAATGCAAACTATTTCCAACCAGCGTGAAGGACGGAGCATTGGACTGGTTCTACACGCTAGCACCTGACTCAATCCACAACTTCGATAAGCTGGCTGAGACATTCGTAGCAGAGTTTGTCCACAACAGGAAGAAACAAGTCGACCTAGACTCACTGTTCCAGCTAAAGCAAGCACACAACAAGACTATTCGCGCTTTCTTATGACGTTTCAAAAAGGAATTGTTATCAATGGAGCCAGGCCTCAAGGATAACTTTGCGACCTCAGCATTCACCAACGCCTTCCTAGACGATTCTGAACTAGTAGGGTCTCTCATGTGCAATAAGTCATAACGCCTAGACGACCTATACCACAGAGTTGATAAGTACATGAAGTACGAGGAATGGATGGCCCAGCGCAAAGGCAAAGAAGTTCTCGCAATAAGCGACAAAAGGGAGCCCAAAGAGAGCAAGAAGTACTCAGGCAATAACAAGACCACTCACTCCCAAAAGACATCTTATACCAAAAGAGAATTCTCCAACTTCTCCAGGACGCCAAGTCATATCCTGAAGAAAATAAAGACAACACCTTACTTCAAGCCCAACAACAACAAGGTCATATAAGTCCAAAGACGCCCCTACTGCCATTTTCACAAACTACATCACCATGAGACAGACGAGTGCTGGAGTCTCAAACACTACCCGTAAGACCCCAAATTATTTTTACATTATTTCATAACAATATTTAGTATTTCGGAATTTGATATTTATTTCTTGGTCAACGGGCTATTAAATGTGGGTTTGACTTTTTGAAAAAAAGAGGAAAAATAGTTTGTTTGGTTTGGAAATGATTTAATAGGAAAAATTTTTAAGTTTTAAAATAAAGTGTAGGGATTATACTAATAAGAAAACATGGAGAGAATAATTACGTAATTTATGGGAGAAAATATGGAAAATTTCTTAAAGTAAAATATGGCAAAATTCTTTAGAATGGTCTCCGGAGAAAGTAGGTTTTTCTAAAAAACACAAACAACACACACAAGCTAAAACAAAGAAGAACGGAGAGAGACACGACGGATTATGCGAGCAAGCTTGGGAATCTGTTTTCTCGCGTAGTTTTCTTCTATATTCTTTTTCGCGATACAAGTGAGTAGTTTAGTTTTCATTTCACGCCTATATATAGAGATAACTTTACTGTAGTACAATGTTTCGTTCATTTTCTACTCATTCTCTTAAGCTATTATTCTTCTCGTTAGTGTTTAAAACTGGTTAGATTGTAAGACTATCGAAACTCTTTAGTGGTTGTTAATGGAGGCGCGAGCCCCAAACATCCTCATCTATCTTGTATACTTTTGAACTGTGATATTATGGTGGTGTTGATATTTTATTTTGAACTATTATTTTGTATTATGTGTTGGTTGATTGATGATTGATGGTGAGTTGTTGGGTGGGGGATGTCGAAGCTTTGAATCAGGCATTAATGGCGTTGCCTGTCCTAATGTGGTTTGAACTCTTGTCGTTTTGATTTTGAATTTGTCGGTTTGATGGGTTGTTGGTTGATGTCGGAGGAGTTAGCGATGGATGCTTGGTTGTTTGCAGGAGAGTGGAGGTTGTTGGGAGCTTTGAACAGGCGTCAATGGCGGTCGGGGTTGAGTTTTGGATGTGAGAGGAATCGGGTTTTGAGGGTATCGAAAGATGGGGTTTTTCTGGGGGTTCAAAACCAAACTATTTCGGTTAGATTGGAGTGTCGATGGGTGGTTGATGGTGGCTGGTGGTGGAGGAGAGGCTGCTGGTAAAGGGAGGAAGACGACATGTTTGGTTGGTTGGGCTTTGGGCCGAAATCTATTAGTTGGGTTGGGCCAGTTTCTATTTTGTTTTTGGGTCGGACCACATTAGTTTTCTTTGGGCCGGTTTAGTTTAAGTTCTGTGGGCCGAACCAATTAAAGCTTTGGGCCAATTTAATTTAATTTTTGTTTTTGGTTTGGGCCATTTTCTATTTTTATTTTGGGCCGACCCATTTGACTTAAAATGGGTCAAGGTGAGCCTTTAAGTGTTTAGACTTTTGGGCCTTAGTTTTGGGCTTTGTCTTGTTTAATCGGATTAGGAGAATGGGTTGAACTGTTTTAGACATGAGTTTGGGTTAGGATCTGGTTGACCACCGGTCTAGGACTATTGATTGTTTGGCTTGACCGTTGACTGTTGACTGTTGACTATTTATTGTGTTACATTTTGATATATTAAATTTTATGGACTAATCCAATAATAGCATGTTATGGAAGTTTGTATAAACTGTTTTGTCATTATCTAAGAAAGATTTGACGTTGATATTATATATTTTTGACACATGACGAGATAGAAATCTTAGGAGACATAATATTCCTAAAACGCTATAAAAATATTATGCGGTACGTTTGGAGAAATTATGACATTATGTGGTATGTGGAAATTGTTGTTATGTTAAATGATATCATATGTTAAGATATCTATTAAATGCTATATCTTTGAGAAATTGATATAAACGCTCCATTATTATATATATGAGATGCTACTATGAGGTAATATAGTATTTGTGGATATTTTCCATGGGATTGTGGCTTAGTGCAATAATTTATTTGGCACGTGAAAGAATGAAAGTTGTTATGAGATGTATTAAGATATTTCCAAATATGGTGGCTTAGTGCAATAATTTATTTGGCACGTGATAGAGTGAGATGGTTATGAGATACTAAGGTATGACACCTGAATAAATTATGTAACGAAAATCCTAGAACCTAGCTACCACAACTTATGTGATTTGGCCCTTGTGATGAGCGTATGTGATTTGATTGGCCCTTCTGGCATTTCAGTGAATCTGAATGGCCTTTCAATTCTGGCGTAGCCGAATAGTGGCTTGATTATTCCGTTCACAAAATTAGAACGAGATGTTTATGCTAAATAGTGGCAGTACCCACATAATGACGGTCGTGTGAGGGTTACCTAGTATGCGATATCCCGCTTAGGGTAACTACGCACGGAGTGGTGCATTATGTGAGGGGAGGCATGTGGATGTACATGTTCAGCGTTGGGGAGCGATTGTGGTAGTCAGGAAAACTAGGTAAAACATATAGACAACGTGATTCTAGAGACACTTGAAGAAACTCCAAACAATAATTGTGATGATATAACAAAGTGTACGTTAAAGCTCTAATAAATGATTTATTGTAATTTATGTTGCATTCACAATGGTTCTGCAGAAGGGTGGGTTGAATTGATTATTTATGCATGTGTGACCCACTCTGTGATTTGGCTTACACCAGTGTAAGTATAGAGTAAGTTTTAGTTTGGTTAAGTTATTTTATTATTAGATATAGTTGATTTAGTATAGTTTAAAGCTAAGGCGCCTCAGTGGAGGTAAGGGTGGAATGAGCTCGCTCGTTTAACTATATGAGTCGAGCTCGAGCTCAAATTAAAGCTCATGTAACAAATGAGCTTGATGAAGCTCGGCTCGTTTAACTCAAATAGCATATTTGTAGTGTAAAATGACGGAGCTACTCGGGCTCAGCTCGAGCTCGCTCGTTTAACTATATGAGTCGAGCTAGAGCTCAATTGAAAGCTCATTTAATTCACGAGCCGAGCTTGAGCATGGTAAAGCTCAGCTCGTTTAGCTCGAATTCCACCCTTAAGTGGAGGAACTAAATGCCTTATTATTATTGAACTTGAAGCTAAAAGCGCCTCAGTGGAGGAACTACCTACCTTAATTATTGTATTTAAAAGTGTTGTATTATTCGTTGGAAGTTAAGGCGCCTTGGTGGAGGAACTAACTGCCTTACGGATTTTGTATATGTATGTATAAGTATATTTTGTATTTTAGGGCTACTCATACCAGCATTGTTTATAATGCTGACCCGATTTGCATGTTTGCTTATCGGGTGTGTTCATAAAATGAACCCAGTTGATAAGTCTTGACAGGATTAGTGTTGAAGAAAGTTGATTGTTGCTTGTGGTTTGCGCTAGCGTCTCATTATAGGATATGTTTTGTTTTCACTTGAGGTGCAATAGATTTCAATTGAGACAATGTTATTTTGTATTTTTTAGTTGTAATTATAATTAAAGAGTTGTTGAAATGAAATTTGTAACTTAATCATATTTGTAAATTTTTGAAATGAATAGGACTTTTGTTTATTTAAAATTTTTATTGGTTTCAATTTATTAGAATAATTAAATAGATGATGGGTTTTTGGAAGTGGAGAGTGCATCACACCTCGAAAATCAAAGAGTCGGGAACAAATATTGTTTTTCCGATTTTGTCGAAATTCGGGGTGTGACACTACCTCCAAGATCTGGTTGAGGAGGGCAAGTTGAAGGATTATTTACCAGACAACGATCTAAAGCACAAATTGGATGCCAAGCGAACTCATAACAAAAGTTGCAGCAGAGAACAACCTGACAGAAAAAGAAAGCATAACAACAAGATGATCTAGGTCTGCAGAACGTTCAAGGCACCACGGACGCTAGCATTCCTCAGACCGCGAAGAGGAAAAAGTGATCCACATAATCACCGACAGCTCCAACGACAACACTACAAGTCGCGAAAAAAGGAGACGCGTTGGAGCATTGCGAGAAATCTATCACCTTTCCCATAAAGCTGAGATGATAGCTCTTGCAAACTCTCATTCATACACAACAATATCATTCACTGAGGACGACCTCAAGAAAGTATGCCTCCCTCACAACGACGCACTAGTGGTCCATGTGAAAATCAATGGCTGGACAGTCAAGCATGTTTTAATTGACCCAGGCAGCTCGTACGACGTCCTCTTCTACCAAACATACAAAGACATGCACTTACCATACTCAGTTATGATAGATTCAAACAACAACTCTATGGATTTAGTGGAGAACGAATAGACGTACTTGGAGACGTCACTCTCCCTATCTCCATCAACGAAAAAGAATATATGGTCAGGACGTCCACCCACTTCAGTGTAATTGATGTCAAGTCGTCTTACACAGCCATCTTGGGGCGTAGATGGATTCACAAGATCCAAGCAATCCCATCAACCCTGCACCAAGTTCTGCGATTTCCTGGACCTCGAGGAATCATGGAACTGAGAAGCAACCAACTAGAAGCTCACTAGTGCAATCAAATTGCTACAACAACCAAAGTCAGTTCTCACGTCGCCAACCCAAAAGACGTCCCGAAGCCAGAAGACCTTCAAGCCTCTAGCCCTCCAACATCAAAAGCAGACAAGTCCAAGACTGAGCCAGCAAAGGTCGAACCAGGCGAAAGAGTCAATTTAGGCACAACTGATGACCCAAATTTTGTATATATAATGGCTAATTTATATCCCAAGCTCAAGGAACAACTTGTCAAATTTTTATCTCTCAATAAAGATGTCTTTGTTTGATCGTACATCAATATGCCAGGAATCAACCCTCAAGTCACTTGTCACAAACTAAAACTAGATCTAGCAGTCAAACCAATTAAACAACGACCTAGGAAACTAGCACTCAAATTTCAAAAGGCAATTAATGAAGAAATTTAAAATCTCAAAAATGTTGGCTTCATCAGAGAAGTCGAATACCCGACCTAGTTGGAAAACATTGTGGTCGTCCCCAAGAAAAATGGGCAGGTACGACTTTGCATCCACTTCACCAACGTCAGCAAGCATTGCCCAAATGATAGTTTCCCACTACCACGAATTGATCGACTGGTATACCAGACATGCGATCACGAGCTGCTATCCTTCATGGATGCGTACAGTGGATACAACCAGATACCCCTAGTAGAAGAATACCAAGAAAAGACAGCTTTCATCACCGAGCAAGGAACGTGCTGCTACAACGTCCTACCATTCAGACTGAAGAACGCAGGCGCGACCTATCAAAGGCTTGTCACAAAAATGTTCAAAGACATTCTAGGAGACACTATGGAAGTCTATATCGACAACATGGTAGTCAAAAGTGCCAAGGCTGGCGACCACATTGCTCACCCACAAGACGCCTTTGGAAGATTGCGACAGAACAAGATGAAGCTTAACCCTGCAAAACGCGTATTTGGAGTAGCCTCAGGGAAATTCTTAGGCTACCTCGTCTCACAGCGACGCATTGAAGCAAATACGAGCTCTACTGGAAATGACAGAGCCAGTCTTCAAGCAATAAATATACAAGTTATCTGGCATGGTCTCTGCCTTCAACAGAATCTGAAGAAGGGGACAACGTTCACATTGATAGAAGAATGCCACAAAACTTTCAACGACCTAAAAACCTACCTCTCAACACCACTCGTGCATGGGTTGAGGGTCCATGTTTTGGGCCAGAAAATTGAGCCCAAAGCCCAATTTCTTCAGTCCACAGGGCCCTTTTCAGCTGGCTTTGACTTCAACAGGCTTTTCGAACACTTTTGCTCCTCTGATTGGGTCAAGGTTTGGACCATTGGAAATCGCTTTCCGAGCCGGTCGTTTTGACATAAGGTACGCCCAATTCCGAGGCCTGAGTGCAAAGATAAAATCTTCGGAAGTTTTGCTAACTTTTGTGTGTTGTTTCTGCCCGTCTTGGCCTTTAATCACAAAACTTCTTAGCAACCAACCCTTGCTCCTTTATATCTCCGAAGTGGCACATTTCTACACATAATTGACTTCAATGCCTGAAATACACAAAAGCACGTAATTAGCATTAACTCTTATTTATTACCGCGATAATTGGTCAAAAAATTATTATTGTTAAGGGGTTAAAACTACGGTTTAGACTCTTATCAAACCACCCCCAAACAACATTTTGCTTGTCCTTAAGCAAATATGAGAAATTAGCATAAGTGACCAAAATGGAGTTCTAACTAATCTCGTTTTAGCCGAGTCGCGATTGCATTGACCATATATGCAACAATGCCTTTAAACCACTAGGAATTCCCCTAGTGGTGGGAAGTTATAGCCTCGTGAGAGTTTTTTTCAGTGAAGGTACTCACAAACTTCATCTATACTATAATGACTCAGAAATAAAACTATTGTTTTCTTATCTATGTCTCAATTATCTATACATCTCACTAGCAATGAATACAAAATAATCTAGTTGAAACCTAAGCTAATATATGCATAATAATCAATCATCTATAAATAAACATATATACAATGAGTAATACTATGAGATATACTAGCAAGTCCGTTTCTGAAAACTCGAAATAGCGTCTTTAAGTAGGTCCTCACATAAATGTCAAGACAAAAACCACTCTGATTTTTCCGCTCAAGTTCGCTTTTACTCCATTATGTGTAGTGGGCACACTTTACCTTACAAACTCAATGACACACAAGAAAATCGGAGTCGATCAAACACATCTGCCACTTACTATCACACTAACCTATTCCTAATTGAGCTAGAGGTCTTTATTAGGTGTTGCGGGGATTAGGAGATGGTTTAATAAGGAAGGAAATGGATATTCAAAAAGGACAAGTCTGAGATATTAGAGGCTTCATATTATGCAACTAGAGAAACCCTTGTTTTTTTCTTTTGCTTCTACACTTTGTTTCCATCCTTAGCCATATTTTTTTTTTCTTTTCTTTGGCTTTTGACTCCTTGATTCTATTTTTGGAGTTCTAACTCTTTATTTTCTTTTATTTTTATTTTTTTATTTGGATGGAAACTTACTTTTCTCATCTGAAGCGACTAATGAATTCTTGATTTCAAAGGTCCTTCTCTTTTCTATTATTTATCTTTATTCTCAGACTTATTCAAAGAATTGGGTAGGTTGATTTTTTTTTTTTTTTTTAATTTTTTTATTGTTTTGTTTTGTTTTGTAACAGGGTAAAGGATTTGTGGTTTATGAAAGGCTAAAGAAAGGCTCAGAGGGGCGACTAGCGGAAAATAATTCATAGGTTTGAATTTCTGGCTATATTGATCCAAAGAAGGCCTAAATTCTCGCTTAAGATATGATATAATAATCAAGCAAGTAGACGTGTGATTTCTCTATCCGGATTTTACTTCTCCCTTGTGTCATTTCTCAAATGTTCACTCGTATAAGGATTTAGGCTATATTCTCACAGGATTTGTAGAATAAGTACTCTAGCCTAGATTTTAAACTTCATCGCCAACAATCATAGATACTCATGTAACATATTTATAGATAGATGCAAAAGGATTATTACCTACATATTAGCCTAAGTTTCTAAAAACTATTCTAATGCAAAAGCTACACGGAGATTTTGTAGATTATCAAGGGCCTAGAGAAGGAAACAATACCAATATTCCTAAGTGTATAGCATAAACTTTATATATATATATATATATATATATATATATATATATATATATATATATATATATATATATATATATATATATATATATATTTTTTTTTTTTTTTTTTTTTTTTTAACTAGAAAACAAGCAAAGGCATATTATACATATCTATATCCTAAGGATGTCTTAATTATACGTGTTTCTATGCCCCCCCAAACAAGAAGCATGTTTTGTCCTCAAAGTATTTAAATAAATAGGATAGATAAATACCATAGAAACACGTGAAATTCTAGAACATCTGCAAAATAAGGTTAAACATACTAATATATAAAAGAAAAACTGACGCAACTCTATAAGAGTTTCACCCGTTACGGGGTTAATGAGAAATAATTTGCTTGGGACATAAGCAGACACTAACTGAAACTAAAAACTTACCTCCTCTCCCACTTAATCGTCATCCTCCTCATTATCCGCTTTAAAGAAATGAGGTTCTTTCGCATCCTACCATGCCATGATAATTTGCCAGGCTTCACGTCATTTATCATCTACAATCGCTAACCTGTTAAGCGCCACTTGGTCGGATGGGGTGTATGGCGCAACTAGATGAGGTTGTATCCTCTACCCCAGCCAAGTCATTGCACGGAAAGATCGAATAATACATTTTATATATATATATATATATATATATATATATATATATATATATATATATATATATATATATATATATATATATATATATATGGGGAGGGATACCACGTGAACCTTTGAGCCACATGCGGGCAACAATGAATCCCAGCCATTCATCATCGGTGCAATCCAACGGATGTGACCAAAATTTGATTGCCAATCGCGAAGTTCTAAATCACTTAAATATGAGAGGGTATTTTCGAAACAAAATTTGACCAAAGCAAAAATAGAATTTGCTCTCCAATTTCACCGATCTCTCTCTCCTCCAATTTCACCGATCTCTCTCCAAAATCTATAAAGGAGAAAGCAAAAACAAAATTTTTGTGTGCAATCCATAAAGGAGATTCATTTGAAGAAGAAATTAGGGCGATATATATACTTGGTGATCTTGATTTAGAACAACTTGATGTTCAACTTGGTTATGGTACTCTTCAACTTACCGACCTAGCTCTTAATGTTGATTATATCAACCAAAAGGTATGATATATATTTTTTAATTGTGAATTTGGGTCCGGGCTTTTGATTTTATGTATGTGTGTGTGAGAATTGTTGGAAATTTTGAATTTTTTTTAAGGAGAGTTTTTGTTTGTGGGCGTTATTGATGAAAGAACGAAGTTTGTGAGTTAAGACTTGTTTTTACAACTAGGTGTTTTGAACTGTCCGTGAGATTTTATGAGAGGAGAGAGACATCGCGGAGAAAGAGAGGAGAGTAGGTTCATGAATAATCATAATTGATTGATAAACTATTTTTCAATAAGAATCGTCTAACTGCATGTTTAACGTGTAGCTTCTTTCTTAGGAGACGTGACATTAGTGTAGAGTGTGTGAAACTTTGGTTTTGCATAACCCATGTTATCTTTTGTTTTCACAAAGGACACAGAAATTAGCGAGCCTAAAGATAAAACCCACTCTCCACCCACACACTTGACAAGTAGGAGATTGAATTCGGAAAATGAAAGGATAGATACTGTTTCTTTGGATATCACCTTGTACAAGAGATTGAAGTCTTGCGGACAAAGACAGTCTAAAAGTAGTTGGATAAGGCATGCCATAGGAAAAATAAGAATTGTCCGAGTTGCAAGATTCCACGGCGAAATTAAGAGTAGTAGTGTACTTCTAGTTTCTAACAAGAAGTGAAATCCACAACTAGGGGGAGAATGATAAACTTATACTTAAGAGTGAAAAGGCAGCGTATGAGACTTCCATTTTTCTTTTTCTTTTGTGATTCAAAAAATGCTTAAAAAAGAGAGTGATGTTAGTTGTTTTGTCTTATCGAGAATAGTTCGGTTTTCATTTTTTTTCAGCTTCATCATCCCTGTTTATGAGCTCGATTGATTTTATAAGCTATGAAGACTCAACTTAAAAATTCAAATTCTTTCATTTGGGTTTTCGTGGTAGAATCTTGTTAGTTTTAGGATTTTAATTCAAATTCAGGTTCTTTCTATGTTAGTAATATATTCTAGTTGTTTGAACTAGACTACCTTCTTGTCTTTGGATCTTATAACCGCTCCTTGTTATGTATTTGTCTTTTCATACATCCGTTTTGCCTAAATGATGAACCGGTGGTCTCTTCTAGAGATGTCTTCTACAATTTAGGGTAGTGTAGATGACCAACTTTAGTTGTGTGTAATATCCATAGTTCTTATTTGAAACCTCGGGTTTTTATATATTTTTCATTTGCTTATTACATGTGCCAATATTCACTTTCAAAGTGAAGAGAAAGCTCACATGCTTTTATTTATCTGTTGTTACTTCCTAGACGTTCACGATGGGCATCTACCGGTTGAAATTGTTATGTGACCTAGATTACCCGGATAAAGCACCAACAATTGAAGTTTCAAACGCTGGATGAACATGACTTGTGTGAACCAAGAAACTGGATTGGTAGGTTCTACTATTTGCAAGTGTTATTTATGTTCCGTGGACCCTTAAGTTATGATTGTCTATCTCATGGTTACCATTGTCATGAATATTTTTTTTATCTTTCGTGGATCCCGAAGTACTTTTTGATGACCGTATGGATTACCAATGTACAGGTTGAGCCGAGCCAATTCCCAATGCTTGCAGATTGGCAAATGGCGTTACACAATGGAAGACATATCTGACCCGATTAAAGAAAGAAATGATGTCTCCTCAAAATCGAAGCTTACCCAAACCTCCGAAGGTGACTTCACTTACTTTCTTAGACTCATTTAGTTATGTTCCCGAGTTTGAGGACTTTGAAGGATGAGTTCCTTAATTGGACTAGAAGAAATACTGACGACCTTTAATACCGAGTGGCCACCAATTGCCATCAATTTGAACAAGCTCAATCCATGGAGCCGCCTCTATGTTTTAAGTGATTAGATTTTTACCCATTCGGTATCCAGCGGGTGCATGGGACAATAGGTTGCGATGACTTTTGACCCGACATCTATTAAATAATAAAACACCCAAGGTATCGGTTGCCAATATTGATGGTGTTCGAGGTCTTCTTCTTTGTAAGAGTTGTTACCATAGTAAGTTTGTGGTATTATGGAATTAATATTGTTGGAGGTTTTCATGCGGTAATGACGAACAAATGATGGATCAAAAAGGTTTGGTGCTCGGTGTTGTATTCTCTAAATAAATAAAGACGAAGGAGCTTCATAATCAGTATATATGTAGATTGGCCTTGCCCGCCATTTTTGTGCTTTTTCCATCTCAGACGTTTTTCTTCTTTAAGAAGGCAAAGTCAAGACGGACATGTATTCAAAGGTCAAATAACGTTGTAATTGATTTCGGTTGATATGCAATTAATAAACTTTCAGTCTAGACAATTCTCCTTTTGTAAAACGGTGGTTGAGCGAATACCGTGGAAGGTTGTCAGCCTCCCCGGTGGCCGGTGCATTTGAGATGGTTTCCGGTATGTATTTGACTCACCGATTCTTCTTTGGAAAGGTTATTATGTTTAACAGGGCAACTGAAGTTGGCTAGTTTTGCCGTGATGTTTGTCTTTGTCGGGACGTCTTGGGCGTTAATTCGATGAATTCATTGCTCCATGCATCCATGTCATTCTTTGCACTTTCTTTACAAGAAATAGTTCTTTTTCTAAAATCAGAGGTCAGACGGCTGGTGGGGTTGATATCATTATCTTTATTGAGACTATCAAATGAATATTGCATTATAATGCGAAAACAGTCCGGTCCGGTTTCATTATACGCAAAACCTCGATGTTTCTGTAACTACTTTTTTAAATTTTGTTCTTGACCAGCAATAGAAATTCACAAACAAGAAACTACAAACAACTTTGTTTAAAACAAGGGAATTGAGGTCCGGATCTGGGTTACACATATCACATTCAACATTATACCATTACATTTTAACCAAAACAAATACAAATGGAAACAAGATTCTTCCTCGGGTCAAGAAAAATATCTCTCGATCCCTCCCGAAAAGATTATTCAAACACCGAAAGAACGTGATTTCCTCACCCCTAGAGGTCCCTCATCAAAATCCTATATAAGCCGGGTTGGTCGCACCCAAAAACTTCTAATGTCCGAAAAACTTGCTTTAGATCGAAGGTAATCACCGGTTTCCATTCTCAACCTTGTGGTGAATTTGCTTCAATGCATTATTTTTAAGATAAAAAAATTTAGGTGTGATCCAAGATTTTCTAAGGAGATCCGAAAGCTTCACCAAAGATAACGACGCGTTCCCAAGCTCCTCTTCAATGCGCAAAAGCTGCATCAAAGTTGAGATCATTAAATAAGATTACAAGTAGAGTATACATGACCAAATGTACTTGTTGCATCTCGAACGATATTTGTGCTTTGATCAGAAGTACGTAAAAGATATAACTGGCATTATGTAGAACCAGGAAAGCTATGCCACTTTCATATTTTACATAGATAAGCCCGACCAACTACGTAAAGGAAAGAGAGAAATACCGATTATACTTAGCCCGGCCGCTCACTCCCGTGAGGAGCACCTGTTTTAATCTGAAGAGAAAAATAAGAAAAAAAAATCAACTCAACATTCAAGAAAATTACAAAACATTTCTACCGGGCTAAGGAGAACCATATTCAAACTCGTCCGCTTGCCAAGCCAACAGAGAGATGCAATAAAATTATCCTCTGTCTCACCACTTCGATGGCTAACCATCACACCCCATCCCGCAGCTTTTGAGTCTAGTCTTTGCTTGAATGGATTCTCAGAACGTGCTAACGATTAACTCCGCAGGAGAAGATACCTTTGAATTGGAATAAACTCAAAATAGGTACTCGTCACATAGGGAAGCAAAAAACACACGAGCAACTTAATTCATAGAATGAAACAGATCCTTGAGAATATAGTTATGAAACTATGCTTAATGGTGTTAATGGTCTCTGTCTTTCCAATCACTTTACTGTTTCAAATTTTGTCTATTAGCACTTGAACTGATGGAGAATGTTTGTCCAGAAAACCCAACTTAACCAAATAAAATAAATAAATAAATAAATAAAGCTCCACCTTCCAAATATTTCTTTGCAGAAAAGATTGTGAAACGTGTAGCAGATACCCAAATTTAGTTGTACCATTCACTTTGTAGTTTTGTCCACCAAGAGATGCTATTATGGTCTTTCTATTCAACTAACGTGTCCGACAAAAACTTTCAAATAATTTAATTATCACAACATAAGCTGTGTATTCTTCATAATCGACTTATTATTTTTGACATTAAAAACATGAGAATAGGCAGTTCCTATTATTTATGAAGAAAATACCTGCTCATAAATTATAACTGTGTCCTATACCACAATTCATGCCGCAATTAATTAAGCCACATTCACAAATTAACTGAGCACTCATTCGAGAGGCATTAGTCTACTAACTAAACAAATCACGTCATACAGTTATGAAGAAAAAAAGGGGTGTTTTTTTTTCTGACAGGATCTGTTAAAAAGATTAGTAAGTGTATAACTATTCTCATTTAAGATCGATCGATAGAGTTTAGATTAATAATGTGATCTGAATCAGCACTAAAGCCTAGGTGATCAAGACAATCAGCTTTCAAGAAATGTTAAGTGGTCATAGAGTCATCGACAGGTTTTTATTGTAGAAGCAAACTTATATCAATGAGTTAAAGCCACGCGATCCACTGGCGAGAAAAATCAAATTCCCCTTCAGATTGGGTTTCATGTTAAAAAATCATTAATGAGCCATTAACCAACCAATCGGTTACAAAGCGTTATCACTTAGTTAAGTTAAACGCTAAATTGTCTCACTACATATATGAATTTTCCATGGCCTACAAACAAGCTATAACCGTAACTCCAATATAGAGATCAAGATCGGACAACTTACCTAGCTTGGGCATGAAGTAGTTCCATGAATCACGGGTGTTGTCTTGCTTGAACCTTGAGTCAAAGTCACTGCCCGGCCATTCAACTTCGTTAGCCGGTCCTTAATAATCTTCATTGCAAAGAGAAAATGGACCGGGCGGTCTTCAATTTCGAGTGCAATTCATCATTGCTTGGAGCTGCAACATTAATCTCTTCCTCTTCCTCCTCTCGCATGGAAATGAGCAAACTTAGGACCACTATGTTTGGCTACATCTTGGAATCTATTCCTGTCTCCCCTTCTTCTATGTGCTTTTGACCGCGACACTCAACCTTGCGCTTGCCTTTGCGATTCTCGATTCGCGGCTTCACGAATCGAATAAGACTAGTAGTCGCATCCCGTGGTCGAGTTTGAAAAATCTTTTCTTTGGATTTTCTTCCACGGGAAACAAGTTCAACTCTACAGGATCTACACCGAAGTTTAGGTTCGGTCTGTTCTTCCGTGGCAAGTTCAAATCCAAAATCCCCTTCCCTTTTCCTCTCGACTGTACTTCCTTCTGCCAAGCCCAAGACTAGTTTCCAAAGCATCACCATCTCCAGTTTCACCAGACAAACTAGGCTTAGTTTCTTTATCAACCTCATCAGCATCTCTAACATTAGAAACTAACTCATCACTTTCATTTTCTTCAACCCTCACTCTTCCTCGCGTGGATCTCCATCCACCAATACTCAAACCCAACGAAACACTCTCAGAATCCTTGTAAGATTTACTAGATATGGTCGATTAGAAAGAGAAATGGTTGAGAAATTTTGGTGAATGAGAAATGGTCGATTTACTTTTCACTAAGATCGATCTAATTTTGGAGGAGAAGGAGGAGGAGTTTCAGATAAAATTCTCGGTGTTAATTTCCAAAATTTCGTGTTTTCTTATTTCGCCAAAATATTTTTTCCGAAATTTTGCTAATTTCGTTTTGGTAGCTGAGAATTGAGATGGTCGAGATGGTCCGTTAGATTGGAGATAGATCGGTGGTGTGCATTCATCGTGGCTTTAATGTGGCTACTGATGAAATGCCTATCCTAATCCTAATATATATATATATATATATATATATATATATATATATATATATATATATATATATATATATATATATATATATATATATATATATATATTTTTTTTTTTTTTTTTTTTTTTTTAACTAGAAAACAAGCAGTGCATATTATACATATCTATATCCTAACAGATGTCTTAATTATAATGTTTCTACCCCCCCAAAACAAGAAGCATGCTTTGTCCTCAAAGTATTTAAATAAATAGGATAGATAAATACCATAGAAACACGTGAAATTCTAGAGCATCTGCAAAATAAGGTTAAACATACTAATATATAAAAGAAAAACTGACGCAACTCTATAAGAGTTCCACCCGTTACGGGGTTAATGAGAAATAATTTGCTTGGGACATAAGCAGACACTAACTGAAACTAAAAACTTACCTCCTCTCCCACTTAATCGTCATCCTCCTCATTATCCGCTTTAAAAAAATGAGGTTCTTTCGCATCCTACCATGCCATGATAATTTGCCAGGCTTCACGTCATTTATCATCTACAATCGCTAACCTGTTAAGCGCCACTTGGTCGGATGGGGTGTATGGCGCAACTAGATGAGGTTGTATCCTCTACCCCAGCCAAGTCATTGCACGGAAAGATCGAATAATACAATTTGTGGGTCTCACAATGTCGACCCCAACCCAATCCGTGAAACGGGCACAAAAAAAAATAGTGAATAAACATAACATAATACGACAAACTAAAACATGCATAAGAAGGTACTTATGCCTCGTGCAATGGGCTCGTGCTAAACTAGATATAAGGGTCTGGGGAATATCATAGAGAATACGTCCCCCAACTACAGCAAGGAAAATATCACAAGTTTCGTCATTCGCAGAAGAATAACGCCATTCCCCTATAATATTTAGCATGATCCAAAACATAACAGTGCTCACGTTCATGGACAGGCTACCAAGGGCGACGTTATATTCCCCTTGGTCTTCTATCCTAAAGATTCCTGCCCTATAATGCTCGTGCAAATCCTCATAGTTATAGAGGTACATATTATCTACCAAATAGGCCCATGAGTCTTGTATTTCAGCGGAAATAGCAAGTCCAAGAACAAAGGCTAGCAAGAACCTGGTAATTTCCATTGATTCATTCTCAATGGTGATGGAAAACACCATCCGGTTTATAAAAAAACTTACAATTATCATAAAAATAAGATGTAAGTGCAGGAGAATAAAGTTCATCAGGTCTTACCATTAGCGGTTCCCAGCTTGCATGTATGATCACCTCGCGAAACCACGCCCCATAGGTGTCAATTTGGAACAAGTCTTCAAAAGACTGCTTTGGTATAATACGAGGGGATGTCATTGCAAAACTATCCTCTGGAACAGCTTCAAACGATCCTGGAACAACCCACAAAAAATCGGAATTTTTCGTGCCCATGGGAGTCAGGGCACGGGGTGTGCTCAACTGAAGCCTTGTATGGGCGCGGGTCACGCTCTGGAGAATTTGGACTTACAGTGTTTTGGCTGGTCGCTCGGGTCGGGCTTGGTAGTATGGGGTCGCTTCGGTGGTAAACCGGATCGGTAGTGTTATGGGCGCAGTGGCGCTTCCACCGAAGCAGCAGCGCCCGAGGTCTTCAAAATCTTTGAAGTGAGAAGGAAAAAAAAGGAAAACTTGGGAGGGAAAGGTGAGAGATGTGAGTTTTGTGTAGAGAATGAATAAAGTTTATATATGTTTGAGTTTCCAAAATGAATCGGGAAGTTTCCAAAAAGTTTTAAGGCAATTACCGTAAACAAAAATTTCCAAAACCAGAAACGGAAACAACCCATATTCTTGATTCTAATACAAACATAATATCTCTTAGACTGAATTTAGAATAATAACTTCTAACTCTTATAGATTTCATCCTACCACCACATCTAATCATAGACATGCCAATATCGGCAATATTCTCAACAATCACTCCAAAATAACTTTGAAAAATGAGGATCATATAAAAATCATGCTAGAATAAATAATATCACCCCCAAACAATTCGGGAAGGTGAGATTAACAATAAAACAACGCATAATTTGAAAAGAACCACATTATATTAAAATTGAAATTCAAACAACATTTAACTACCAAATTCAAATTTAACTACTGAATTTAACAACTTAACATCCAATCTACTAAAAAAAAAAAAAAAACAACATCAAAACAACAAACAACAATAAATCTAGCTACGAGATGAGGAAGGGATAAGAATTAGAAGTTGAGTGATCAAGAATGGAAAAACCAAACACCCCACCCCCAAACAAATTTTATAGAACAGAGTTTAGAAAATTTGTTTTAAACGGGTCTTTTAAAGCCGATTCCCTAGACTTAATATGGGGTCGCTTTTTAAGTCGATTCCTAGAGGCGTGCACACCCCTAAACAAGCAAGAAACTGGGGTGGCACAAAATAGATGATACGTGGTCAACTATAAACTAATAGTTGAAAGAGTTGGGGATCTAGCCATAAAAATATGATACTAAATGCACCTCCAAACAGAATGAAGTTGTATAATTTGAAACAATTATGTAGAAGAATGAAAGAAAACTTATGTAACCCATCAAAGAACATATGCAAACCATCATGTTGTTGCTATTTTAAAGAGTTAGAATGACCCAAAAGATGAATTAGTGATATTTTAGGTGAGAAAGAAATGAAGTATGGATTTTGATGTCTTTCATGAAGCTTAGATGAGGAAAAATAAGACAAACTAGGTTTCTCACTACACTCGGTCAAAACTTGGCTCTCAACTACAGGAATGGTGTACTCATGGGATTGTGTACTAGGCAAACACTCTTCACCGTAAGGGTTGAAAAAATTATAGAGGGTCTCTGAGGCAATAGGCTCAAGTGCAAATTCGAGGTTCTTCTGAAATGGTGGGTGAATGGATGCCTTACTAGTGGTAGATGGTTGGATTGTAGGAGGTGGTAACTCAGGTGGATGGTGGTCAGTTGATGGTTTATCAGTTGGTGGATCCTCACATGCTCTTAAGAAATCATAGAATTCTTCATCTAGCTTAGCTGAACCTATAAAGTTGTGGTTCGTGGCTTTATCTGTAAGAATTTCATCTATGTTTTCCATTGTTATTTCCTCAACTGCCAAACTAAATTTAGATTTATATTGCTCTAAAGATGTTACTTCCTTTAATTCATGCACATTACCTTGTTCATGCCTTAGATTAGAATTGTTGATTTCTATTTCCTCACTCTCGTCTTTTAAAACAATATAAGTTTCCTCAATGGCATCATGGTTATCCGAAACAAGTCCTACAGAGTCGTCTTCAAGAATTTCCTCATCTAGGTTGTGTGTGGAGTTAATATAATGGTTAATGGGAGGGTCATGGGAAGGTAATGGTTCATCTTGTGTGTTGATCTCTGACAAGGTTGAAAGTTCTGTGTTAGGTGAGGGGATCATGGAAATCATTTTGGCTAGATTCTGAAGCATAGTTTGGGTTTCTACATTTTGTTCTCTAAACGTTTTTCCATTGTTGGCTATTTGTTGGGAAATTTGGTATGGGAAGGGTGGCGAGCTAGATGGGTGGGTGATTTCTGGCATGGTGGAAAGGTCTGGCGTAGGTGAGGTTAGCATCAATCTTGTCCATTCTAGGTTCTGAAGTATTATGTTGTTTTGGGCCATTATTTTATCAAATGTTGTTAGCGAAGGGGAAGCTTGGTGGTGTGGTTCTGGTTGGTAATGTGTTTGATAGTCATAGTTATTGGCGTTTGAGTAACTCTGGTTGATTTCATACTGTGCTGGGTTAGGTTGACTCCATGTATAGTTTGGATGACTAGAAAACTCTTGATTGTATGGATTACTATGAATGTTTGAAAATTTCGGTTCATAATATTATTATACCTTATAGTAGGTCCAAACTCTTGGTATGATGGGCAATGAGAAACCTAATGGTAAGGACTACCGCAGCATGAACATGGTGAAGGGTTTACATAATAATCACATGATTGTTCGTCTACAGATTAATATGCTACATTGGTTTTAAAAATATATTCTAAGACAATTAATATGCAAACGAAACTCTAACTATAAATTTTTAGATAGGCATGTGCGTTGACATTTACGAAAAAAAAGTCTGATTATACTAGAATTAAACTCCTCTGATAGAAGAGGCGAGGAGTGGAAGAAGGAGTACATGAATGCCTCCTTGCTACGTGTTTGAATAACGTCTTGTATACGAGTGCTCAGTGTGTATAACAAGTTAGAACACTGAAAACCTTGAAAGAAATAGAAGTTTGAAACAAACCTGTGGAAATCGGGCAGTTTCAGCAGAGGTTTGTGTCAGTCGCTCCTCAGTCAAGCTGGATTTCAGCGTTTGAGCTGGTCGCTACCGGTTAACGCGTTGGTAGGGCACGGGTCGTGCTCAGGGAAAACCTCAAGGTCCAGGCGCTTTAACGCGGGGGGCCCTCGTGTTTTGCCTTGGCAAGGCACGGGTCGCACTCACCAAAAAGTGGAGTTCTAGGCGTTTGGGTGCGGGTGGCGCTCCAATTTAGCTTGCCCAGGGCGCGGGTTGCGCTCCGTGTAATTCTGTGAGGAAAATTTTCAGTGCTGAAACGGACAACCACAGTGAGAATCAAACAAGGGTGGGTGGGTTATGGGACTTTGGAAAACTAACAATTTCAAATAAACAATACTAAAGGGAACTAAGATGGCAGCGGCGCCATTTGATAACCCGATAAAATTGAATATAACTCTACTTACGAATTAACGATGAAATTCAAACGCAAGTAAAACTAAAACTTTATCATAACAGTTCTTTATCAAAGATTTCTACTCTCGATACTATTGAAGTAGAGTTGGAATAGAAGATTCGTTCCACTCCTAGTTCTTTAGCATTCGATGTTTCCTACGACTATCAATCCTACCAAAGTCAATGAGAGTTTTACGAAGGGATTATACTACGATGTGAATTCTAAGAACAAGATACTAACTATAATGATTCAACTACGAAATGCTACGGAGTACTAAGGTTTGAATCTAGAATAAGAATTAGGGGGGGATTGAATCCACCTTGAATCCAACTTAATAAACTAGTATAGATTGTTGTAATCCAATTCTTATGTTCTTATGGTAAGAATTGGTCGTTCTAATCCCTAATTATATATGGTATCTCTACCAATTCATAACTAGCATGTGAGGAAGTCCAACCCATTCTCATGGCGAATCCACGACCTTTTAGAGTGGAATAAACTCTTACAACGATTCTACACTACACAATCAAGTTTTCATCAAAGTTTCATCAAACCCCCTCTAATGGAGGTTTAGCCTTGATTCATCAAACTATCATTTCCAATTGAATTATAACTAGACATCATATATAGATTCTAACTTTACTAATTTAACTAAACAATAGATTCAAATCTAAATTAACAACTAAGAAATGAAATTGATAACTAAATAATTAAAACTACATTATGATTAACTAATTAGCAATTGAAGACAACTAATTTATGAATTTAACAATACTAAAACTAAACAAGAATTGAATCAATAAACTAAATCGGAATTAAAGATGAATACTTTATTATAAAACTAAAAGTGATTCTAATTAATCATTTACTTGTTCTAACTAATCTATTACAAAGTAAAAACTAGATCTAAAACAATAATTGAAAAACTAATTAATTGAATAAAACTCAAAACTAGATCTAGAACTAAGCTTTAATGGCTACCCTCTATCCTAACCTAATTGATACTTAGCAGCTAAGTCTTGTGTGTGGAAATGGAGGAGACCAGATCTACATTTTCGTGCATAGGCTGAGGGTCCATGTTTTGGGCCGGAAAATTGAGCCCAAAGCCCAATTTCTTCAGTCCACAGGGCCTTTTTCAATTGACTTTGACTTCAATAAGCTTTTCATCCACTTCTGCTCCTCTGATTGGGTCAAGGTTTGGACCATTGGAAATCTCTTTCCGAGCCGGTCGTTTTGACATAAGGTACGCCCAATTCCAAGGCCTGAGTCCAAATATACAATCTTCGGAAGTTCTGCTAACTTTTGTGTGTTGTTTCTGCCCGTCTTGGCCTTTAATCACAGAACTTCTTAGCAACCAACCCTTGCTCATTTATATCACCGAAGTGGCACATTTTTGCACATAATTAACTTCAATGCCTGAAATACACAAAAGTACGTAATTAACATTAACTCTTATTTATTACTCGTATAATTGGTCTAAAAGTATTATTGTTAAGGGGTTAAACCTACAGTTTTAGGCTCTTATCAGAACCCGAACCAACTACCACACTCCATAAACCTACCACGACAAATACTTGGAAATTACATGTTGATAGGGCTTGCAATAACAAGGGCAGCGGACTGGGGGCTGTGTTAACCTCACCCGAAGGAGCCCAGTTATAAAAATCAATAAAAATCGACTTTGCAACATCCAACAACGAAGCGGAATACAAGGCGTTGATCACGGGGCTCCGTATGGAAAAGCAATTACAAATAAGAAAGCTCAAGGCTCACAGCGACTCACACACAATTGATCGTCAAGCAAGTGGCCAAAGAGTATATGACAAATGGTGCCAACCTCTCCAAATACCTACAAGTCGTAGACGACCTAGTTAGATCGTTCGAACCCTTCTCACTAGAACATATCCCAAGGAATGACAACAGACATGCAGACAGTTTAGCCTTTTTGGCCTCCAAAGCTAAAGATGCATGGGCCCCAAAACAATCTACATCGATGTAATAGAGCAACCCACCTACCAACAGGAGAATGTTAATAACCTCTCAGATCTCTAACCAACCTCCAACGAAAAGATTGCACAATCATGGATAAGCCCATTCCTTAAATTCATTTTCTGCATAGCGACATCCCAGAAGATACAAAAGCAACTCGTGTTGTGCAATTTGAGCTCATATATATACAGTCATCAATGAAAGATTATTATGAAAATTAACAAGAGGCCCACACTTAAGGTGCATCACTCCAAAAGAAGGTATGCTAATCTTCGATGAAATTCACAAAGGCGAATGTGGAAACCATACTAATGCCAAGTCGCTGGCCCACAAAGCGATCGCCCAAGGATACTACTGGCCAGGAATGCACATTAAAGCAAAGAAATACGTCCTCAAGTGTGTCTAATGCCAGAAGTTTGGCCACAACCACCTTCTTCCAGCACGAGAACTGATCAATATAGCCAGCCCATGGCCTTTTCATATGTGGGGTTTGGATATCATGAGACCATTCATCCCACAAAAAAAGACAGGTTTGAAATACGTCCTAGCTGCAACAGATTACATCACAAAGTGGGTCGAAGCGATCCTATTAATGCAAGTCAAAGAAATCAACATCACCAACTTCATTTGGACCAATCTCATCACAAGGTTTGGACTACCTCACACCCTAGTCATGGACAACGGATCGCAGTTCGCTGGAAAGCCTGGAGCTCTTGGTGATTTCTGATTTCTATTTGACAGGTTGATGTAGGATGAATCCTGGAGTTGAGATGGTATTTCAGAGATGAAATATCAGTTTAACTCCTCACGCTAGTAAGATGGACTTAGAGATGAGTACATTTTGCTAAGGATCAGTACTCGAGTTCATTTTGGGTTTGTCTATGAACCCAAAATGGATCAGAGATGGAAGTGATCATTTTTCTAAAAAAATACGTAGTTAGACCTTGCATGAGTAGGATTAATCTTCTATTTTTTTTCTTTCTCTATCTAGTTTTCTTGTTAAACAACAAAAGTTTTGTTTTTTTACCTTGTCTTGCATGATAAGTTATCGTAGGAAGTAAAAATAAAAACTTCAAAATAAATAAAACCATACTTCATAGTTATCTAAGGTGCTAGGATTTCAGTTGTGACACCATCATAGTCTTAAATTTAGACTAAAACTCTTACTCTAAAAATACCAACGAAAACACGTGAGTAAGGAATTATTGAATATTAGTACGTAAATGATTATTATTTTTTCATAAATATAAACCACCAAAGTGCTAACATCAATATGCACGTTGAGATTGTTGGTATGTCTAAGAATATGCCTCCTCTCTCTCTTGGCTGTAATGATACACTCCAATCCTCATCCTATCCCATCAAGCATACGAAGATTGTACTCATATTTTTGCCGCAATACATCCTAAAAATCCAAAAAAATACAATGTGAGTACATATTATATAATGAAGTAAATACATAAAACCATTAAGATAAATAAAACAACTAAACTCACTAGGGTGAACTTATCAATCTGCGTCTCTAACTTATATACACGAGTATTTGGTGATAAACACAAAAAGTGTAAACTAAATATCAATGATATACATCAATACCTAATATATCAAATATTGTGTTTATATCAATTTTCTACTCTCAAATATAATCATGCAATATAGTAGAGTACGGATTTCGTTTCACACTTAAGCAATAAGACAAATATGAATTCAACAAGATAGAACACAAGGAAACAATGGTGAGAATAATATTTTAATAAGAATTTAACTATTTGATAAAACTATGAATTAAGACTTATACTAAATTAACTTAAACAATATAAATATGATAATAAAATATGGAAAAATATACATAGAGAATAAAATCCACTTTTTGATTCCTTAAGATGATATAATTGATTGTTAAAAAAACCCTAATTTTTATATTTTCATGCAATGTTAAAATATAAATCTTAGACTTTTAAAATCCCTAATTAAATTATAATATCTCTAGTCATAAAATAATTAACGTAAGAGAAATGTTTTTTTCCATTCTCATGGCAAAACTCACAATTCTCTAGTTTAGATTAAACCATTCTTATCTCTAAGTCAAGAAAAATCTAAATTGTAAGTTCTAAACAACAATTATCTACTAACAAATCAAGTCCTCTTAAAACTTCATTTAAACTCTCCCTAATGAGAGTTTATATTTGATTTATTGGACTATCATAAAAAAAAATATAATAAAAATAAGACATAATAGAAATAAAACAAATTAAATTGATATTTGAAAGAATTTTAATGGAGTTTGGAGGCTACAATACAAACCCTTATTAATTAAACTAATGAGGAAAAAGATGATTAGGGTTTTACCTTAATCATATTTATAAACTAGAGATTTATGTTACAATTTTTGTGCATAGGCTTGGGAGCTGAGTTTTGGGCCACTAAATCAAGTCCAAAACCCAAATAATTGAATCCAAAAGGGTATAAACTGTTGGAATTTACTGCACTATCATTTTTGTTCACTTTTACTACTTTGATTGGATTGAGGCCCATACCATTAGAAATCTCTCTTTGAGCCGGTCATTTTGATATAAAATAGGCCCAATTCCGAGTTATGAGTCCAAAGATACAACCTGTTGAAATTCTATTGATTTTCTGTCATTTTATGCCCGATTTGACTTTGACTTTCCAGTTTTGACTAGACTTTTTTAGATTTTTTATCTTTGAAACATGTGTTTTAAACCATATAACTTATTTAGCAACCATCTTAACACTTTTTCCAGGTAAAAGTAATGTCTTTACACACATATTCAACTCCAAGACATGTAATACACAAAAACAAGTAACTAGTGACAAACTCACATTATTATAAACATAATTGGCATAAATTAAATACTATTAAGGAATTTAAACTACAATTTTGGATGCTTATCATCTGGCACCTCAAGAATGGGAATGTAAGTAGGCTCTTTATTAGGTCCATACATGGCATACATTATTGGATCATTGGCATACACAGGAGTTGGATGATATGCATTAAGAGATTATGGGTTGTAAACAGGCTGTGGCAAGTGAGAAATACGTTAACTCAAGTCTCATCCCATGTAGGGCCACAAACTCGAAGTTGCTACCCCGACCAACATGGGGCAACAACAGACCCATGAAAACACACTACCACTATCTAAAATACTGATTAGCGGTCTGCTCAACAACAAATTGAGACACATTTGGCCAAGGACCACCACTAGCATGAACTTCACAAACTTTCATTGTACTCCACGACTTAGCATCACTAACATCTGGTAGGGGAGCACATGTAACTCCAAAATATCTAGTCAACTGTCTCCAACATCTCTCGCCACAATACCAAACCTTACAGTCACGTATGACAAAAACAACTTTGTAACGTGACAAAACACAAACACGCCACACAACTGGATCATTAAGAGCAGTAGACGTTCATCAAGGTCCCCACTCAATAGATGACAACGATATAATATCAATCTGACCACAAGCCATATACACATTATTTTTAATATGCCCCTTATTACGAGTCAAGTGAGGCTCTGACTAACTTGCAAATCTAGGGCGAGTGTCAGCAATCATGTTTATGTTAGGACAAAGATAACAGAAGTACTCGTAAAACCAAACCTCTAAAAGTCCTATGAATATTGCAATCTGAGGACTTTTATTTCTAAATTTTTGTGAAGATTTGTCTAATACCGCTATCAATGTCGTATATACTGAGCTACCAAGGTCATAATCTCTCATATGATGCAAATCAGACACATAAGCATAATACTTAAGTCGTACAATAGAATGACCATTTGGAAACAGAACATGGCCAATAAAAAACATAAAAAAAATCCTTGACATACACATCACAAGAGAGGATCTATGTATGCAGTCTTAATATGATAAAACTTAATCCCAGAAGAATCATAAGCATTTGTAGGCAAAAGAAGAAAACATGTTATCATCTGCGAAATGTTCTCATACTTTGTATTTAAAAGTATCGGTTGGCCGATACCGATACTCAATCCAAAAATCATAGTGAAATCTAGTGGTATAAACCCCAACTCCTCACAAAAAAAAAAAATATATGAGTTGTATTCCACCATCTTTCTACTAAAGTAATTACCATTGCCCAATCAGCCTTTTCATACCAAGGGACTCAAAAGTGTCTGCAAAATACTATTTCTAATATGTTCAAACTCATCCAAGTTCTTAAGAAGGTTCCACCACTTTCTAACACCATGTAAAACTGATCTAATCTGGTAGTCTACTACTTTCTGGTATTATAAAAATAATAATAATGCATATAAGATAAACAATTAATATAGTCATAAATATTTAAACTAATACATAATATTCAAACTATTTAATCCAAATGAATTACTTACGTGAGAATTAGTCACTACACTTGACACATGTTTTGGATTACGTGTAAAATACATTACTTGTATGTCTACCGTGGTTTATGAAACACCGCACGAGTTTGGGCCTGTGCTTTGGGCTTATTTGGCACAGTGTTGCAAACACAACGTCGTATTTGGACTTATTTGGTGCGGTTTATCCAAAACAGCGTAATTTGGTGTCGAACCTTAACATATGGGATAAAAATGTTTGGTCTGGTAAAAAAAAAATTGAGTGTTTTTGAGGTCTCACCGTTAAAGATGATGTAGTACTTTCACGACCATCCAAACATCTCCAACATTTTGGAGAAATAACGAATTTGGCATTTTAAGCCAAACGAAAACGATTCTTAACATAGGGAGTCCAATGTGATTTAAAAAAATAACAAAAAATAGCAGTATACATTTTACTACAAACAGTAATAAGCTTACGTCACAATTACAAACTACCGACAACCAAATGTAGAAAGTTCAGAGGGACAGTTCCGTAACTCCACAGATCTCACCGAAAACCCTAGCCCAGCATTATTTAAACACCAAAAAGAGTCTCTTCCTCGTTTATTTATGTTCCACTCTCCTAAATTTCTTCTTCTTCTTCGCGCGCTCTGTACACGTACTCAAAGGTATAAATAAGTAATATTTTCCTTGTTGTATGTACTTCAATTTCGTGGGTTTATGTTGTTTGATTGATGTGAGTATGTTAGTGTTTGTTAGCTCGATTTAGCTGTTTGTGATTGGTTAGAAAATTAGGGTTTGTTTTTATGAGTTTAATTGAGCTATTATGTGTTGTTTATCAGTTTACTATAATGGCTGGGCAGAGAAGCAGTCATGGAAAGAGATCCCATTCTCATTCCGATTATTCTGACAATGGAGGGAGTAAGAGGAGAAACGCTGGAGGAGATGATAGAGAGTCGTATGCTCCTGGTCCAGAGGATACAGTTTATAGGTACTTGTGCCCAGGGAGAAAGATTGGAAGTATTATTGGAAGGGGAGGTGATATTGTAAAGCAACTGAGGGCGGAAAGTCAATCTAAGATAAGAATTGGTGAGACTACTCCGGGATGTGATGAACGTGTTGTTACTATTTTCAGTTCAAGTCGGGAAACAAACACTTATGAAGAGACCGGTGATTTGGTGTGTCCGGCTCAAGATGCTCTCTTTAGGGTCCATGACAGACTTCTTGCCGACGAAGCACCTCCTGATGAAGACTCAGAAGAGGCTCAGCAAGTTACGATTAGGCTTCTTGTTCCATCAGATCAGATTGGATGTATTATTGGGAAGGGTGGACAGATAGTTCAAGGCATTCGCAGTGATACTGGTGCTCAGATACGCATTCTGAAGAATGAACACCTACCTGCTTGTGCATTGAGCAGTGACGAGCTCCTCCAGGTACTTTATTGTATTTTTTGGTCTCATATTACGCTAAGTTGTGTTGCCTTTGTTGTCAAAGCTCGTTTTACTGTTTTATGTGACCTTTACAAATAAATGGAATCTTTGCGCTGAGGTAAACTAGGCACTATATATAT
This sequence comes from Coptis chinensis, assembly GCF_015680905.1. NCBI lineage: Eukaryota > Viridiplantae > Streptophyta > Magnoliopsida > Ranunculales > Ranunculaceae > Coptis > Coptis chinensis. Next base: position 15,366,054 of record NC_141456.1, on the reverse strand, counting down.
GAGTACTTTTAAGGTCGCATATTGACTCTATTTTTCATGTATCATCAGATAACAGGAGAAGCTGCAGTTGCCAAGAGGGCCCTGTATCTAGTATCAGCCAAACTTCATGACAATCCTTCTCGATCTCAGCACTTGCTCACTGCTTCAATGTCCAACATGTACCAGTCTGGTGGCCCATTCATGGGCCCAAATGCAGGTGCCCCCATAATGGGTCTAGCCCCACTGATGGGTCCTTATGGTGGATACAAAGGTGATGCTCCTTATTACCCCAGTTCAAGAGATGAAGGGTCTACAAAGGAATTCTCTCTGCGAATGGTTTGCTCAACTGGGAATATTGGAGGCGTGATTGGTAAGGGTGGTGCTATTATCAAGCAAATCAGACAGGAATCTGGGGCATATATAAAAGTCGATAGTTCAGCTGCAGAAGGTGACGAGTGCATAATCTCGATCTCAGCAAAAGAGGTGAGCATCATAATTCATCTGTGCTGTACTATTGTAGAACTCATGCATGTGAATATACACATTACAAAGAATCTGACATACTATTACCTCCCAGTATTTTGAGGACCCAATATCTCCAACCATCGATGCAGCCGTCCGTTTGCAGCCTAGATGCAGTGATAAAAATGAAAAGGAATCAAATGACCCCACGTACACCACCCGTTTACTTGTTCCAACATCACGTATTGGCTGCCTCATTGGTAAAGGTGGGGCTATCATATCAGAAATGAGGAGGCAAACGAGGGCAAGCATACGCATACTATCCAAGGAAAACCTTCCAAAGGTTGCAACTGAAGATGATGAGATGGTTCAGGTAAACATGTCTTTCCTTCATGTTTACTTGATAAAAGCTTGTTTCATTTGTGTAGAAAACAATGCTTAGCTGTTGTATGGCCATGCTGTACAGATCAGTGGCGACCTTGAAGTTGCTCGGAATGCTCTTGTGCATGTTACTACGCGTCTGAAGGCCAATTTTTTTGAGAGAGAGGGTGCAATGCCTGCTGCTTATGCTCCAGCTGTTCCTTACTATCCCATGCCATTGGATGTTTCAGATGGTTCAAAGTATGGAAGCAGAGATAGTAAATCACATGGAGGTGGATATTCTTCATATTCTGGTGGATATGGTGGTTCAAGTGATGTGCATCTGAGTGATAGTTACGGAAGCTATGGTGGCTCACAGGTGATATTATCATATACTTATTGTCTTTTGTTTCATCACTCCCTGTTTTAGTTGGATCTTTGAGTTGATTGGTTGTTTTTATACATCTTGTATTTTGTTGTTACCTTCGACCGCTTCCCTATATTTCTCTTGATGTCACCTTTTCTGAGATATACATGTTTCCCTTATTTGCAGAGTGGTGGTGCTTATGGAGCTTATGGTAGCTATTCCTCTGGTCGTTCCGGTAGTGCAGGGTAAGGTTTATAATATGTAGTCAGTTTTACTCCTGTAGATTTATTTTTATTTTATTTTCTTTGAAAATCATCAGACTAGTATATTTTTTCCTCCACAATTAATGTGTCAGAAGGTTTTATTTGATGGAGTTAGTGACTCGTTATTAATATGTATATATTTGTTCTTATGCTACATGGAGCCCTGATACTTAGCTTCTGTTACCAGGTTATCTGGTTCCCACCCAATTTCCCATGGAAAACGTCACGGTTATTAGGTCCCGATGATTAGGGCCCACAGGTAGACTTGTGTATTACTTAACTTCCTTCCCATCTAACCAGATGCTTTCTATATACTGGTCATGTTATGATTTCAACATTTTCTATCTTAACCTGTCCACAGACCGTCAATGTTCAAATATCTAATGCAGCTTTTACCTTTGTTGCCTCCCTGTCCTATAAAAACAGCTGAGACATGAAGCCTGAAGCCAGCCTACCCGAAGCCTGCCTACTGTTTTTGATGAAGCCTCCAGCCTTGTCCTGTGGACCAGATGGGAGGGTTTGACAAATTATGGCCCATTTTGCAGCTTTTTTAGGAGGACCAATATTACACAGCGACGTTATTGCCCATTCAATCCTTTTGCAGCCTTGACACTATCTTATCAAGCCTCCATAAGTCGCAGTGATAGTATTTACCTTTCTGTAAAATTGTGGGGTGGCCATGACTCCTCTTGGGCAGGTGGTTAGGCAGTAGGAATAATACTACTTCTCAGCTGTATGTTGGATGTTTATGGTTGTGTTGTGGAAGATTGTGGTATAGTTAGTAGAGCCATTAAGTAGGTAGAAGTCGAGACAAAATTGTAGTGCAAGCTTCACTTTATTCAGAGTGCAGTCAGCAGATGCTTGGCTTTATCTTTTGTATTGTGACTGAAGGATTTTTATGCGTTATCTTTTTGAGGCTTTGTTTTTAGTGTTGTCTCTTTGAAGCTCATGTACGTTTTATGTTTCTTCTTAGTCATTGTGATTTTGGCCGTATGGACGTACTTTGCAGAGTTTTACTCTACTCACTTTCTAACAGGGCCCAAAATATGTGTATCTTCTGATATATGCCCCTTTAAGTTCCCATGTATAGTGGAAAAGATTATAAGTATTGGTGTTATGAATCGGTGGTTGGAGATAGATCCGTTCTACATCGTAAATATATAAACAAATGGTAATACTAATAATTAGAAACCAAGGTAATATTAGAAATAGATCGGCCGTATACAGATTCATGTTTCCATAGTTCCTTTATAAATTAGCTTAAAAATCCATAAAAACTTGGATGGTTGTATATTAGAAATAATATCAGCATGGACCCCCAGATTTTCTGAAGTTGTATATTGCTAATATATCTGACATAGTGCTGATAATTTTTCATTGACAGATGAAATTAAATTGCTGAGCAAGTTTTTGATAACAGTGGTTCTCTTATTTGTGAATGTGTATGAAGTTTATTGTAACAAGTTGGTTACAGACCACATCTTTCTTAAAAGGCATGTATATTGTCGTTGTGCTGCATGTTCAGGTATGCCTTGAAGTCATGACCTGATTGCTGAATCATGACAGTGGATGGGGCCATAAACCACTTGAGAGGTAGGTTGGAAACAATTCTAGCAAATGTTCAGCAGTTGAAGGGGTAAGTTTGTTCTTGTCTTATGATATTGATTACAATCCCCGGAATGAATGTGGATTGAGGTTTGTATGCAATACCATCTGCAGGATGTTAGGATTATTGGTTGTTGGTTCTGTCAGCAGTGCAATCAAGTAGGTAAATAGTCACAGGCTGCAAAATTTTATTTGTTAATTTATTATCGTTATGTTTCCTCTTGTGCATTTACTTTCTCAGTGAACTCATTTAAAACACCTAATTGAACAATCTTTTATATTTTATTTTCATATTACATATCAAATATTACTGAGTAAAATATTAATAATGATAAAAAAACAATTCAAGAATCTTATTGAAGACTGTTTATGAATTTGGTATCCATCTTGATTTCTCAACCATTGTTTGGTGTCAAGGTTTATTTGAATCATTTGCTACATTATACGAGTCATTATTGCATATGTATAGTCAAATACTTGTAGTTAACTTTTGGTACCTGTCTTTATAAGTGTAGCAATTAACGTGTAATACCTGGAGGTGCTCATTTGATATTTCATGCCCCCGTTTTGTTTGGAGGCAGGATTTAATTGGGATTAAATGATCTGGTCTTTATTTTATTTATTTGTTTTTTATTACCTTTCAATTTTTCATGTTCGGTTTTTCTTTTTAATTGTTAAGGTTCTTTTTAATTGTTAAGGTTCTTTTTGGTTCTTTTTAACACTCACAGATTACTATTATCTGCATCCCAAACTGTGTCTAAGATGTCTTGGCATTTCTTTTGACATCTGTGGTGCTTGTGCTCCGAGGTGATTTATATTGGGGAGGAAGAGATGTGCAATATTTGACTATTGCAGTTTTGGAACCTTCTTTCCTCAAAGTGCTTTTATCTATGTTAAAAGATGGTCTCTTATGTGAGATTGATAAATGCTGGTGGACAGCATTGTCATGACCAATGGATCCCAAGGATGTTGGTATGCTTCAGAAGATTGACTTAAAGGCGTTTTCACAGATCTTCATCAGTCCATGCAATAATAATCACAATGCCTACAGTTTAATTTAGGCTTGATGCTCGAGTGTGTGAAAGGGTTGTACTAGCAAAAATAGCAAAAACAATGTTGTAAACTACCGTTTGAACAAAGATGATATAGTGAAGATTGTTTGAATGTTTTGTACTTTTGTTATTGATTTTTTAAATTGATCCATTCATCTCTTAGAAATTGTAGACAATCTGTTAGGAAAGTTATATCAACCCTCTCAACCATGAAGTACATGCTTGCCTTCAGTATCCTGTAATAGGTAGATAAAGGCCCGAGGCGCTCTATGGTAGGCTTGGTGGAGGATTTGAAAGAATTGGAAGTTGAATGTTTTGGGACGTACTTGAGATTTAAAATCATGTTTAATATTGCAATAATTTGAAGTTTTGAATTACGTAATGAAAGCAAATTATTTAAAGAACTACATGATGGTGCAAATTATTTCAAAACTCAAAGTAAGTACACTGAAACAAGTAATTAAGTAGGAGGTAGCTGGTTTACTTACACGTGATTGAACAAAAAGCTCTAGATAAATTGCTTAAATTTCGCACATTTAATCAGTTTTAACATGTTTTTAGGTAGTTTAAAGTGTGTCAAGTGAGAAATGTAAAATTTTTATGACAATGTTTAACTTTCATGATAATGTTATTGTTAAAAATCTATGTTTGAGTACATTCCATTTAAGTTTTCGTCATTGTAACATGAGTTATTATTTGTATAGTTGAAAACAACGTGTATAATGGTGGAATGTTTTATAAATATGTTTGATTCATGCTTGTATTGTAAGCTGGATAGTTTGTTTGTTTGGTTGTAATAATAATCAGATGGAAAGGGACTGTTTGGCTAGAAGAAACTTGATCCTTCATTATCATGAGACATTTCAAGAGGCACATGATGATTCACTATATGCCTAAGATAATTATCGAGGTGGTGTTAGAGCAAGTCCAATGGAGTGCTATATGGGCTGCTAAAGACAAATTAGTACCCCAACTACAAAAATGTCCCAAATGTCATTCCAATGGGGATACTAAGAGGCTCCTAAATTTGGAAGGAGTTATAAACCCAGCCAAAATTAAAACCTTCGCTAGCAGCTGTTATAATAAGTTTCTGGAGACAGACGACACAGTTTCTGTCGTCCATGTATTAAATTTTGACGGACAGCAGAAACTGTGTCGTCTGTCTCCCATTTTAAAAGAAACCAGAAAAACCAATACTCAATAGCATCACACTTTAACTAAAGCTAAGATTCCGATATCCACATACCTTCTCCAAAGAAGCAAGTCTATCCACAGTCAAAGCATCTACTTGAACAGCTCTACAATCCAACAAAACCTATTACACACAATAACTTTATCTTAAAAACTCACATTTTTTCATCAAATATCAAATTCTAACAAGTGATAAAAACAAAACAAATCAAACCTTGCGAATGAAGAGCCTAGGAGATTGAATTTCAGAAGTGAAAACAAAATCAAGAGCACCAGTAACAACATGTACATCATGTCCAGCTGATATCAAATGCCGAGTCACCTAATAACCAAATCTTACTTGATCATTAAATAAACAAAAATAATGAAATATTCATTCATTCATTCATTGATATATTACCTCGACGACACGAGTGGCATGACTGAAACCATGACTGGTTATGTAGTAACCAAAAACAAGATGTTTTGGTGGAGTAGAAATAAGTTGATGGTCATCATTATCATTATCATTGATCCTCATTTTCATTATGTTTTTTCGGCATAAAGTAAACAAGAAAAGAAATGAAACTTTGATTTATATAACTATATTTATATTTATATTGTTTTGGTTTGTAGAGGAATCGGGAGAATAATCGAATAAGTTTTGGAGGTTTCCTTAAAACTGGCGAGTGATGGTTATGAGTTGAAGTGTAAGTTTTTATATAGGCTTCAAAGAAATTTGTAACTGCCATATACAGATGGCATGCCGTCTGTTGCAATTTAACAAACAGACAGCAAAGTTTATGTCGTCCGTCTCCCGATTTTAACAACTGCTAAAAAGTCCCATTGGACTGGTTTTTAGAGTTTGGGCTGTCAAATTTGGCCAGGGCTGCTAAAAGACCTATGTGGCACCTTTTAGCAGCCCATTATAACTGCTCTCCATTGGACTTGCTCTTATGGAGAAAATGAGGAATGTGGACGAGGATAGGATAAATTTTATGAATTTGGTAGATGATATGAAGGAGAACTATTTGTTTGATATTAATGTAGGATTTGAAATATTGTACACTTTGAATGGTGAGAAGGTGTATGTTAAGAATGACAATGATTTGATGCAAATGTGGGCTAACATAGAGGAAAATATAAAGGGGTGGAGTCATGTATTTGTTGAACTTGAAAGGGAACTTACAGAGCTAGTTGAAACTATGGTTGTGCCAACTCCACAATGCAAGTTACAACTTCAAAGTGTAGAAAGCCTACCAAGAATGTAAAGAAAAAGAATGCAAAGAGAAGAAGTATCACTAAGAATAAGTCTATCATTAAAGATACTGATGATTTTTACACAAAGAAGTGTCTTGGTACATTAGATGATTCTGACGAAGAGCTCTAATATTTTAAAGAAGTTATGCTTAAAACCCATTAGAAACTAAAGAAAATTGTTACTATTGTTGGAAATACTTAACGCATTTGAGGCTGAAAAGCTGTTAGTAATTAATTTCAGTGATGCGAAATAACCGTTACTATAAATAATTTGTAATGGTAAAAAAGCGTAAGTAAAAAAATTAACAAATTAATAACGCCAAATTCGTTAAGCATAAAAAACATTACAAATATTTTTCGTAACGTTTCTATACCATTAAGGATATCCTGTTTTGGTGTAGTGGAGGATGACTAGAATGATGATTTACCACAAATAGCACCTCTCAACCACCACCTACTACTTTAGCTCCATAAGCTAATATTTCACCCCCCACTACCACCTATCAATTTAGCTCCACAAGCTGATATATCACCTCCACCACCATATACAACCAATGCATACATCAACTCCACACAATTCAGGTCCATCTTTTATTAATTCCACAACACCCATTTCACATGCACCAACACCTTTTTTACCTCCACCACCACCACCACCAAGACCCATAGATGAGATTGAGGATGATGAAGGGTATATAAGTGCACATTTTTCTGAGGATGAGGAGGACCATGTCATTGCAAACAAAGTAGACTTTGTTGACTTCATTGCAATGACTAACAATATTATTGATATAGATGAGGGAAGTGAGCAGTCTGGGAACAAACCATTAATTTGGGAGGTAGGAATGGAGTGGCCTAACATTGATGTTTTGAGAGATGATATAAAAGATTTTTGTATAACAAATAGGTTTGATGGCGACTTAATCAAGAATGACCCATTAAGAATTAGAGTGATTTGTTTAGGGAAAGATAGAAAGAATGTACAATGTCCATGGGTAGCTTATTTCAGGAGAGATGATGATGGATTCACAATGAGACTGAATACACTGAAGCCAATACATACTTGTCAGACTGATTGTGATATGTTGAACAGAATGGCCAATGTAAATTGGGTAGTCAGAAAAATTCAAGATCAAATGAAGGTTAGTTAATTATAAGTGTGTGGAGTTTAATTATCTGTTGTTTGTATGTTTTACATTGTACTAATGTAGTAACTCTTCTATTGTTTTGTCCAAGGTTCATTTCAAAACCATGTCTCCTGTTTTCATAAAAGAAGAAATCATGAGAGTTTTTCATGTTAATATAAGTTATTGGACAGCTTGGAATGCAAGATTCAAGTCTCTACAACAGATTTATGGTGATTATGAGGAAAACTACAACATGGTCTTAGTGCTATGTAACATGGTATACACTTTATAAATGTTTACACTTTGTGATTTCGAAGGTCAAATTGATTGTACTGATTAATTGCATGTTTGTTGTTTGCTTGTAGATTCATGAGAGTAATTGTCTATCTACTATTGCAAAATACTTAAGAGATGTTGACACTGCACACTTTAGTTTGAAGGAGTGTGTATTTCATTTGATGCTTGTATTCAGGGTTTTTCAGTTGGTTGTAGGCTATTAATGGGGTTGGATGGTTGTTTCCTTAAAGGGAAATATGGAGGCTTGGTGCTTAGCTTGGTTGCTTTAGATGGAAATAATTGTTTATTTTCGTTGGCCATATACATTTGTAAATCTGAGTGTAAGCAATCATGGAGTGACTTTTTGAGTATCATGGCTGAGAAGCTAGAACTACACCCTTGGCCTGTTACCTTTATTTCTGACAGGCAAAAGGGTTTGATTCAAGTTGTTAAATGCATATTTTCTGGAGCACAACATAGGTTATGTTTCAGACACATGTATAAGAACTTCAAAAAGTTGTTCAAGGGTAAGTATATGGAACAACTTGCATGGGTTGCCTCAAAGGCATATAAAAAGGAAGACTTTGAGAGGTGGATGGAAGTGATAAAAAAAAACATTGAAACACATAAGTGGTTGCAAAAGAAGGAATATGAAACATGGGATATGTCTCATTTTGCTGAGGAACTTAAAGTTGAACTAGTATGCAGTAATTTCTCAGTCTTTCAATTACCAGTTTACTTGACAAATATCACATTTTGTTGATGAGTTTGAGGTACACGAGGAAACATGCTTGTAAAGAATGAGATCAAACTGGATTGGTCCCTAGAGTGAATAATCATATAGCCAAGATGATTGAAGTATGTCCAAACTACACATTTGAAAGTTCAGATGATCATCTTTTTGTGGTGAAAAATTACCATGGTGATAGGTGGGTTGTCAATATTATGGACCACAATAATTGTGAATGTAGGGTATGGCAAATGACTGAGATTGTGTGTGTTCATGTTGTAAGAGTGCTCTTACAAAGGAGAGTTGAGTGGGTTGAGTATTGCAGCTCTTACTTCCGGGTCTCAGAGTACAAGCTAGTTTACACAAGTAATGTGAAACCCATGAAAGATGTCAAAGACTGGTCTAAACCTGTAAATATTCATATATTTGCCTGGTTTAATATATTTACATTATTCAAACAAATTTGTAAAGTGTTCTATTTTCTTAGGATCCAACCAAACATGTCAAATCACCTCCTTTGGTGAGGGGTATTGGAAGGCATAGAAAGGAGAAAATGAGGGTTGAGGATGAAAATGAAAATGGGCATGTCCAAAAAAAGAGGAAAATGACTTGCAGCAAATGTAAAAGAGAAGGATATAATGTAAGGTCATGTGAGGGTTTTGCTGCATCAGAAGTAACAAGCAATGGAAGCAATGCAAAGAAGCACAACACCAAGACTGAAACCTAAACCTTAGACAAGGTCTAGAACTGTCACAAGAGAGTCCATTGTCATGCATGGACAGGGAAAAGTAAGTTCGATCTGATTGTACTAGGTACTTCATTGTTACTAAATTTTTTTTGTCTTATTTTGCAAAATAATTGTGCGGAAGACTCAGAGTGGTATTAGAAAGGCAAAATACAAGGCATTAAGAAATGGCAGTGATAGTCCTGCAAGTGATGCTCCTCTAAGTGAGCCCATAGCAGAACCACCAAGCAATACACTAGTAAGAGTGGCACCACCAAGACATGAACACCCAAGGAAGAGCCAAAGCAGTGGACCTCCGCACCATAGCACATAAATACTATGGGTGACTTGATCATGAAGCAAGGAGAGGGGAAAAAGAATAGTGCAAATGTTTTACATGCTGCTATATATGGGTGACTTGATCATAAAGCAAGGAGAGGGGAAAAATAATAGTGCAAGTGTTTTTATGCTGATCATAAAGCTGTAAAGGCACCACGAGCATCTTGTGCTAGTGTTAGGGCTCCTTTCAAGGCACAAACAGTTGTGAGTAGGTCTAGAGCTACAATAGTTGAGAAGCCACCTGTCAAGCCAGTGGAGAAACTATCTGTGAAGCCCATACAACCTAGAACAAATTTCAAGATGGTTAGGGTAGCTGATCCATGACCACAATTTAGACTTATTACTTTTGGAAGAATGAACTTGGAACAATGCAGTCAATGTATAGTTGGATGAATGATACTTTTGTAAGTTAGTATGTTTGATATTGTTTTGGTTATTTTGGACAAAAACAAATAAGTTGGAAACAAATTGCTGTAATGGATTATAGACTGATGGATTATTAGATTACAGGCTGATTGGATTATTATGTCAATTTATTATGTTAATGGCGTATCTTGGCTTTTAAAATTGGCAGTTATGGATTTATAGAATTAAGTTAGCATATTAAGAAAGAAAGTTGTGATATTATGTTTGCATATTAAGAAAATTTGACATCAGTTTACTAGGCTGACTAGTCAATGCCTCGTGAATAATCAAAACATTGTTCATCTTGGTTCTATAAAGGCATAACTAGCCCCCAATCACAACTCACATCACCAATCACATCTCTCATCTCCTCATACAAAAAATGCAAACAAAACAAACAATGGCGGAAGCAGAAACAATGTCAAAATTTCAGTTAGATAGCAAACAAATTGAACAATCTTTTAAGCAAATCAAGTCTTTGCTCAAAGACAAGAAAGATCGAAGGGTGTTCTTGGAGATGATGGAGAACAATGGCAGGTTGAGTCTCAAAGTCTGTAAGCGCTGCAATTGCATGTGCTATTTATAGTTGGATGATTATTTTGGTTTATGTGAAGATGAATTAGCATCATATCCTCCACCTGGCTTTGCTCCAAAACCAAGGTTTGCTCCTCCTCCACCAGCCAATGGTTTTGATTTGAAATTTGCTCCAAAACCAGCACCACCACAACCAACACCACCAACAACAAAAGCACATCTTCATCTTCTCAGGCGATCACCAAGAGTAGGTGGTCTAGGACCATAACAATCACTTACACATCATGCTAAAGAAATTGTCTTGGCACTAGAAGCAGCTGAAGTGTGCATGAGCAAGAAGAAGTCCAGCAACAAAAAGAAGTAATCTCAATGTCCAAGTCTCAAGTTTGTCTTGTTTCATGGTGTTATATGTTTGAAGTTCAAGCATTCTATGTTCTATGTTTGAAGATCTATGTTTAGAGTTAAGTCAGTGTCAAGTGTCTAATGTTAGTTCCAATGTTTTGCATGTTTTGTCCTATTATTTTCAAAGTTTAGTGTTCCTATGTTAGTTTTCATGTTTAGAGTCGGTGCTAGTTTTCTCTGCAGTACTGTTTTCTGTTCTCTGTTTTCAAAGTTCATTTGTTGTAGCCTAAATCAACAATTCAAAAGTTTGTTAAAAGTATTGGTTTGTTAATTCAAACATACAGTTCAGACTACATAAAGTTCAAACATATTCGAGCAGAACCACTTAAAATTGACTGATTGATTGAAACTGAACATTTAAAACTAAAACTTCGTTACTGTTAAATAAACTTGACAGGATTACAACGAAACATTCAAAACAACAGTAATAATAAAACAAAACAAACTAAACATTTTAAACTAAAACTTTATTATTGTTAAATAAACTTGACAGGATTACAACGAGACATCCAAAACAACAGTAGTGATAAAACAAAACAAACTACAACGAAACATACCAAACTGAAAACCAAATACAAACTTAACCCTTCCCTTTCCCTTTCACAGTCACATTTTAAAAAACAGTAATGCAAAGTTGCTGTGGTGGAAATCTAAAAAACTGGACGAATTTACTCTTCTCTTCCTTAAAAACTTAATATCTTATAGATTCAACAGCAACCATATATGAACAAAAAAGAAAAGAGGTGCTCCGTGCTCAAACGCGATTGAGAAACCCAATCCCCCTCTTCACCCAACATACAAGAAACTTCGTTTTACAACAAGGCAGGAATCTCAAAAAGGAATCCAACACTAAAAACTCCATTGGAAGCAGCAATGGAGCCTCCTTCCACAGGTCATTGTCTGATGAGAGAGAACTTAGCTCAGAAGAAACACAACCAACGATGGCGAGATCATTAGCAGGAAGGAATTCCAATATTTTCAGTTTGAGTTCAGCTGGAAGGCGCATGAAGCATGGCGGAGGTTTAAGTCCAGTTTTCTCACATAGATCGGTTACGAAAAGATTTAGAAGAAGCATTCGTCATCGATTTACACACAAACTCTAACGATGGAAGAAAGCAAAATTTATCCAAACACAACCTGAATGCAGGGTTCTTGCTTACAGACCCAATCACATTCACGAACTTGTTTCCCCAAGTTTGAACCCTGAATTCAACTGTTTCCAACACTTGACCGCCAACACCTATAAGATCAGAAACAGTGTATCGCACATGTCCAGATCTCGAACGAAATCTGTCTATCTTCCTCTGTGACAAACGAACCCGAACTCCAAAAGGACTGCATGAACAGCAATGATGAGAAGAGTGCGATCTGTGAGGGTATTGTGGCCGTTGCCATTACCTACTATATCCTTAAAAACGTTCTTAAGAAAAGTACACATTTCAGTCCTCTCCATTTTCTTCGTTTCCATCTTTCTTAAGAAGATTAAAAAGTATAACAAACTAACAAAGAAGGAATATAATAATTGTTGGAATCTTCATGTGTATTTCAAATACTTGTGTGTTGTTTAGTCCCACATTGATGAACCACCACTAGCAAGTGAGGTATTTGAGGTGAACCTCTAGCATAATCAATCACAGAACAGAGAGAGGGAGAGGACGCAGAGAGATAGAACTCGTGTGCTGCTGCTGTATCGACTAAGATATAAGTTGTGCAAGCTGCTGCTACTACAGAAACAGAACTCGTGCAGACTATCCCTTCATCTCATCATACCCGAATCAGAGAAACAGATAAGTCTATCATTGCTTTCTTTATTCTCTTCTTCCTGTCAGCCGCCAGAGAGAGTTATATTGCTGTTCTAGAGGGTAGTCTATTCTAGTGCAAAGCTGTTAACGATTGAATCTGGAGGAAACGCCACCGTTGCCTTTTCGCAAAAATCTTTCCTTAAGGACAAACTAACTTTGGTTATTAATTGCTATTCTGTCCTTGTCTTCTATATGTTTTCTTTTATCTGCATACAACAATAATCACGAAAAAGAACAGAGTTTGGATTACAAGTTCTACTCGGTTTCATAACTCCTTTGGACTCCGTGTCCTACGCGGCATCCAATTCCTATTTTCGCCCGGGATTGTTAAAGAGAGAGAAATGCATTTTGGCATAAAACAAACCATGGGCTTGCAACTTTTAATGGTTCGAGGCCAGGAGTCTTTTTAGTTTTTAGTTTTTACAGACGAAAGAAAATGCAGCAAAGATGATAAGAAGCGATTTCTTTCACTCCCTTCGCTTTGGGGCACTTTCTTTGCCTTTACTGAATACAACAAGAAGATTTACTACAACCCAAAACTTCCCCAAAGCACAACATGTACACTTTCATATATACACACACACTCTTTAACTATCTATTTCTATGTTTTGATTAAAGAATGACTGTGTTTTGTAGGGAAATGAAGAGTTGTTAGTAGTGATAGGAGGTGGAGCAGCTGGAGTGTATGGAGCAATAAGAGCTAAAACAGTTGCACCTCATTTGGGTGTTCTTGTTATTGAGAAAGGGAACTAGGGAAGTGTTTGTCCAAGGTAAACTGTTTATTCACATTTTGTAAAGTACCCTTCTTCAAATGGAAAAATTATTATAAATATGTCAAGTTTTGTACAGTTTTATGCAACGAACTTGGCATCTGCATGTGGTTATGACGTGGGCCTTGAGATTAATATTTGTACCCGTTAGTTGAAATGGCAAAAACATTGCAAATGTGGTATCTTTGTGGAGTTATGATTTGAGACTTGGGGGAACTGAGAGTGTGATAGATACCCACTCTTGGGAGAGCGAAAAGTTAATAGTTTAGTAGTAATAAACATTACAGATTTGGCATCTTGAAGGTGTTACAACTCAACAGTTGGGAGTAAGATCCACTCTTTGGGGGAATCATTTTTAGTATTTTCTCTGATTGTTCTCATTTTTAATTTTGATACCCAGGTTAAAATTTCTGGAGGTGGGCGATGCAATGTGACCAACGGGCATTATATGGAAGAAACGGTGAGGAATATCTGATTTTCAATTGCCTTTTTTCCAGAGGAAATGCAGTGTAGGAACTAGAGTTAGTCTGTCTGAGTTATAAACATTTTGTGTGAGTCTGTCAATGTGTCTGAAATTATGAACACTGATAGATGCTTTTCATAGTTAGACTGCATATGAGGAAAATTGTATGCTTGACACAGTTGTGTTAATATACTCTGTGCTTACTGTTCAGACTATTATGAAAATAAAATAATCGAAATATGAAGAGTCGATGTTACCTAGTATTAAAAATAGTCGCAAATGCAATTTAATTTGATTCTGATTATTGTACACACAACCACAGGAGAGAGATGTTGAACTAGTTTGTACATAAAAAACAGAACAATTGGATTGTACACAAAGCAGATTCTTCTCAGGCATATTTGTTTCTCAATTTGTCTATCTTGATAGTTACTCATACTTTAGCACAGTATGCTATTAAAAGTTTTAATAGCATAATGTGCTAAAGTATGAGTAAAATATAATGCACAACCTTATTTTAATTTAAAACAAAGTTATACATTATATTTTACTAGTATTTTGATATTTTCATTGCACTAGAGTGTTTATATTGTTTGGTCCAATACTCCAATGTAAGAGTTTTATAAACTAAAAAGTTGACTATTGACTTGAAATGTTATATCCGCCGATTAATGTAGGTCCTGGCAGACAATTACCCTCGGGGTTATAAGGAATTGCGAGGATCGTTCTTTAGTACGCATGGCCCAATGGATACAATGTCTTGGTTTTCTGATCATGGGATGCCACTCAAGGTTGATTTTTTTATTTTCATGCTTATCTTGCCCTTGTTTTTTTACTTCTTCGGAATGGTTTAGATAATGATCACAGTCATTGTAAAGGGTGTTTTGGATTTCTTGTTGGGACCGAGTTCGCTTCTGAGCGAACTGCCTACGTATCCTCTTCTTAGTTTTTCTCATTTTATTTCTTTTCTGGGAGAGAGGAATCAGGCCCGACGTAGTTCAATCAGGTGGTATTTATAGGCTTAGGGAATGATCAATCTAGGAGACACGTGTGTTTATGATACACGTGTAAGGTCGAGATCATGTATGAGTGTCGAGCTGGTTATATTATAAGTCATGCACTCATTGGGTGCTGATGAGGTTATCCCTATTTTCCGGGGATGGGTAATGATTACCCCCGATGGTTATCATTACATGAGGGCGCTCGCCATGCGCCAGATCGAAATAACTTCGTCCTCCTTTCTCGTAGGTCGCTCTTGGAGGTCGGAGTGATTACCCCTGATGGTTATGATTACACGAGGCGTTCTGCCATGTGCTCGTACTGACATAACTTCGTCCTCCTTTCTCGTAGGTCGCTCTTGGAGGTCATTTGCGGGGGTGTTCACGAGGGAGCTCGCCACGTTTCGGTCTCGAGGGTCGGCGCCCCGAAGTTCGCTTTACGTTGCACGCGGTGCATAATAAGATATCGCCTCCTATTGCCCCTCGATTATAGTGTTTATGTCATAGGAAACATTATGCTGAGAGAAAGAATGTGTGGAACGTGAGCGAGCTGTGGTGGACGACTCGACTAGGACGACATGACTTTCGAATTCACGCATGCTGATGCTTTGGCGGGAAAGGGAAGTTATGTCGTAGCATGCACGTGACAGAATCGTAGTAGTTGAGAGAGAAACGTGTCGCCGCATTATTCGGAACTGTTGAAAAGACAGTACCTTGGAACACGTGTGTGGGCTATAGCCTAGGCTGTAATCATAACTTTTTTGGTAACTGAACAGGCGGTTTATACAAAATCGAATTTGGGACATTAAAAAGGCATTGCGTGTTTTCTTCTTCCACAAAAACGCAAGCTAGGGTTCCTCAGGTGAGTGCTACTGCTGCTGTTATCTTTCCATTTTCAATTTGCTTTCCTCCTTGTCAGTGCGTTTTGCTAAATAGGTAGGTCACCATAAAGGTATAGGGTTTCAGCTCGAGTAATTGGTAGAAAAAAGAAAACTTGCCATAATGTCTGACTCTGATGACACTCGATCGGAGGAGGTCCGAGATATCCTTGAGTTGTGGAGAGTAACGAGGATGAAGAAGCGGAAGAGTCCGGGCGTGGAGGTTGATTTGGAAGAAGAGGATAGGATAGGTGAGGGTAATGCCCGATCTAGGTCGAGGTGACGAGCCGTCGACGCCAGTCGAGGGGATATGTCGCCATCAAGCGATGTGCCCCCTTAGAAGTGTAAACCGTCGTCTTTGCTAACTTCGTTCCCCGAACCGAGGGATATGATATTAATGTCCCCGACGGAAATATACTGAACCACGATTGAGTGAAAATGTTCAGAGTGAGGGTACACCCCCGAATGGTGGAATAATAATCTGTGAGGGCCACCGAGAGCGATATGCATATACCGTTCTCGAACCGGTATCGACTTCTTGGCGCTTTGTTGGAAGTCTCCCCCCGGTTCAGAGGTAACACCGGCGATTATTTAAGGTGTTCGACCCGCTGAATGCGAGTGGGGAATATGACATATGGTATCCGACATAGTGGAACACTATGTGGTGCGGCGATCGGGGAACATGAACTTTAGCTTGCGGACCATGACGACGCGTTCACTGTGGATCGATGGAGTAAGCAATGAGGCCTGGACTAAGAGGTCGTTGTTGCTAGTTGGCAACCACCGTGTGAAAGGGTGTATACCGCAAACTAGGATTTGTAACATATCCGTGGGTAGGACATTTATCCGTTGTTTCTTGTCGAACGTTTGATAGTTACTCTAACGGGACCTTGTTTTACTTTGTCCAGAGAGTTTTTCGCGGAAGAAGTTTAACCGATCGCGGGGAAATAGAGAGGTTCGCGGGTTGACTCGTGAAGAAAAGCAAGCGAAAGCCGCTGAAGTTGCGACTTTTTGGAAAAGGGTGGGCCCGCGATCCGGGGAAAAAAGGAAGGCAAAAAGATCGAGCTCGAGGTCAAATAAGGGGAAGAGCGATGGAGGCGCGAACGAGTGACTTAGTAACGCGAGAAGAGAGGCATCGGGCGCATGGCGGTGCGAGGCGACCTGCTAGAGGTGGTCCCTCCGGAGCGGGAGGATCGAGCTTCCGCCCTGAAGGAGGTTCGATCGATACCCCTGTGGAGTTGGAAACGGTGGCTTTCAATCCTCGAGCGAGGAGAGGTCGGAGAAGAGGTCGCGGATACGGAGCAAGACGCCCGAACATTTAAAGTAGCGCGGCACGCTCTTGGAGAGAGCTCTAGCGCCGTGGGCGGTTCTGATGGTGGCCCAACTGGGGCTATGGTTTCTCGCCGGAGTGGAGCACGACCTGAGCAGGTCATGGACTTGGCCACTTTCGGGGCCGGGTCTAGTGCGCCGACGACGGCGTGAATCCACCCACCGGCGAAGGCGAAAAGCTCCATAAAGGCAAGTGGAAAAGCTGTTATGGTGAGTGACGACTTAGAGGGGCGATTCGTGTTCCCCGGATGAGAATGGGGTGCAACGAATCGCGGAAGAAGGGCGGATCAGAAGCTTCAGATCAAGTAAGATATCGGGTTGCCTACTAGAACGGATAGCTCGGATGGCAATCGCAGGGATTTTGGATGATAAAGGGTCGGCCGATAATCCGAGGCGAATGGAAATTGCCCAATGTTTGGTATGCGTGTCTATCTTTGTTTGATGTAACCGTCTCCGTGATAGACGCTTATTGTGTTGTGGCTATTAACCATACGTATGTATTTGCACCGGTAAGTGGGTTTCAAAAATTGAAGGAGATCGCGCAGATTCGGAGAGCGGATAGAGAGGCGGTGGTGAAGCCATCGATGAGTGAAGAACGCCCGTGAGGCCTCGAAGATGGAACGCGAGGAACTGGAAGGTCCAAGAAAACTCATCAAGAGCCGAAGTCCGCCAAGATGTTGAAGGATTATGAACTTTGCAAGAGCCGAGGCAAAACTATGATGTGGAGCAGATTTCAAGAGAACGCCCCGGCAGAAATCGGGAGATTGGTAGGTTGAACGATTATGCCTTATTAATCGCAAGAAGGTTGCTCGTGACGCTACCAAAGCCTATGATGTTCGGATGCAGATTTCGTGGAACCGAGGCCGACTACAACGCTTTGAAGACAGATCATGCACGCCGCGAGTCTTACCGGGGTAGAACGGGTGCCGGGAGGAATTAATAGTGCTCTGTTATTTCAGAGGTTTTGCCCGCGATCGTGATATCGCGAATCGATGCTACCGCGGCACGATGCATTGATGAGTTTAGAGCTGGATGGAGTATCCGCGGATAGTGATCGGTACGGATGTCGAGATTGATGAATCGCTGACCCGGAGAACTAATTATGGAGCCCGTGAGAGGTGGCGATTTGTAATTTTGCTTTTTAGTCTTTGTCGCCTTATAAGCCGCGTGGATACAATAGAACTGGTTTTCAGGGTAACCTCGGCAGTTCGATCTTGTTACCTGTATGCTTAAATCAAGAAGAACGACACGGTGCTCCGTTATTTTCTTTGGGTACTCGTGGTAACGAATGGGTTATTTAGCCGAGTTGGATTTCTGAGTAATCTCAAAGAACCCGGTTAACGTATTATTTTGCTATCTTGCTAATATAGATCGGTGCTTGTCGTTATGCCATGATAATTGCTTATTGCTTTGCTATCTTGCTAATATATTGCTCAACTATAATTGTGTGTGGTGACGGTGCATGTGGCGAAGAATGGTAGGTATGTTGTAATGACAACTTCTCGACGTCTGGCTGAGATGTTTGCATGAGCGTCGTAATGTGGGGATCAGATCGCTGGCTTCAGCTCTGTGATGCAAGTCGAAACGCTTCGTGTTCAGTGCCGCTAACAGCAGTGTTCCCTCGCGTGCCTGACACGTGGAGGGATACGAGCGGTTCAAGGAACGTAATGATGGCAGGCAGATGGCGTTTGGCGTCTCAAGGTAATTAAGAGGCGCTTAGGAAAAGACGTTTTCTTTTGAATAAAAGCGGCTTATCTCAGACCAAGACAAGTATTTGCTTGCCTTCTTCCCAAAGCTTCATCACTTTACTTTGCTCGGGCTTCATTTGTCGCGGCTCTCCTCCATTGCCGCTTATCCGCACGCGTTTATTCTCTTCGTGAGGATTCTCTTGTTGATAAAAGGTTGGGGTAAAAACTATAGCTCTCGTGTGACAAAGACGTTTTGTGCTCTAGGTTGTTATCATGGCGAGATGTCGTCCGTGATCGCGAGGGGAAGGAACAAAGATGAGGGAAACTTCACCGCTGATAATGGAAGAGATGGAGTTTCAACCGCACGTGCATGGTGATCGCGGGAAGAGGAAAGTTGATGCTGTAGAGACGAAGAGTCATAAGCGCGTTCTAGGAGGGTCAGGGCGTCCTAATCGGCGGCATTGTCTTTAGGTCGCCGCGAACGGTAGGCTTATTAATCGGGTCGTCCACGCGCGAGTGTAGCGACCTGGGGTAAGGCCGCCCAGTCGCTGGTGAGAGCTCGTCCCCGCACTGTGGTGATGTGGGGAGCGAGTTCTACTACGTGGGGAGGACTGGGAAGAAGCGTGATGGTGAAACGCCGATCAGAAGCTTCCACTTTCGGCACCCATAGCGACCGGTGTCCCGGGCGGGATCGTCTTGGATGGTGACAAAGGCAGAGGTGAAGGATGAGGACATGGACACTCATCGGGGACGATGGATATGGCGCTTGTTTGGTAAACTCCACCCCATCGAAGTTGTTATGTCGGATTACTAGGGTGAACCGATTCGTTAACTTGCTTCATGCAGTTTTTGCGAGGATATGACAAAGTCGAAAGATGTTGTACAAAAACGCGGAGATGAATGGCAACCCTCACGCCGAGCTAGGATGTACGCGCTGCGTGGGGCGCATACAAGAGAAATTTGGATTTGATGACGACCAAGTATCATAACGCCACCGCGGAGAATGCCGCGTTAGTGACCGACGCGGACAGAGTTAGAGAGGGAACTAGCCGCGGGTGACCGCTTATGCGAAAAAAAATGTCGGAAGTGGGCTGAAAAGAAGAAGGCGATATCGAAGCTGTAGACGCCTATGCCGCTATTTGGGCGAAAAAAGTATGACACGCTGAGGAAAACGGTTGCTGGCGATGAAGGAGGGAATGAGATGCGTGTGATGCTGAGGTCAGCTCGGCATATTGCTTCGACTAGCGCAGCCCCGGAAGATAAGCATGTCATCACTGAGAATCGATAAGGTGATCTTCACTTGACTCTGTTGGTCTTGAGTTGTAAGTTTAGTTCACATGTTTCTCTCTTATACGAGAGTCAACAATAGAGCTGTGTTTTCAGGCTTGCCTGAGCAGTTCGCCATTTTTATTCAAGGAACTGGTTTCCACGAAAGTGGCAGTTCCACACTTGGTTAATTTTTGTAATGATCATCGATCTGGATTTCCTGGGTAATCCCAGCAGATCGGTGGATGTAGCTATTATGATGCATGGTTATATAATCTGATTGGAGATGTTCCGTATGTATATTACCGTGGACTGGTGTGTAATTAGCGCTCTGCTTAGGAATCTAGTAATATACGTCCTGTCTTGTGGACACCCTAGAAATATAGGTCGTCGACGTGACAGGGATTGGAGGGGTCAATGGATCATGCGGGCTCCAGGGAGCGATCTGCTCATGGGGAGCGTTCTGGTGTAGTCAATCGTAGACATATAAGTCATCAGCATAACAAGACCTATAAAGGCTGTAGAGCCTGTAAGCTCCAGAGAGCTGTATGCTCGCGGAGAGCGTTCTCGTGTAGTCGATCCTAGAAATATAGGTCCTCGACGTAACAAGACTTGGAAAGGCTATAGAGCCTGTAAGCTCCAGAGAGCTGTATGCTCGCGGAGAGCGTTCTCGTGTAGTCGATCCTAGAAATATAGGTCCTCGACGTAACAAGACTTGGAAAGGCTATAGAGCATGTAAGCTCCAGAGAGTTGTATGTTCAAATTTGGAGAGCGTTTCGTGCGGCATACCGGTCTTTGGTTGAGAATGGTGGACCCAGTAAGCGTGTTGTTTATCTGTGCTGTGTGAACTGGTTGACTTGTCACTACAAGTAAGTAGATTATACCTTACTAGCTAACCCAAGAAACGTAATTTTCATTAATATGAACATAAAGATATACAACGTGAATATCGCTACTGGTAAAACTTTTTCAGTAGGTAAGTATTCCAAGGGCCAGGCAATATCTTCCCGTCTTGGGTTCTTAGCCAGTATGCTCCATTGCCGACGACGCGTTCCACGATATAGGGGCCTTCCCATATGGGTGATAACTTGGAATCGTCTTGCGTCTTTTTGAGCACTAAGTCTCCAGGTTGAAAAGACCTAGGATGAACTCGCTTGTTGTAGGAGTTCTTCAGAGTTTGCTGATAAGATGCGACTCTGATGGCAGCTAAGTCCCGCTTTTCTTCCAACAGGTCGACTTCTCGTGCTAACACGGAGTCGTTATGTCCTGACTCGACCAGTTCTGATCGAGTCGTAGTAACTGTTAGCTCGGTGGGAATTACGGCTTCTGTGCCATAGCATAAGGAGAATGGTGATTCGCCGGTACTGGATCTAGCTGTGGTGCGGTGAGCCCAGAGAATATTCTCTAATTGATTTGGCCATTGGCTCTTATTCTTTTCAATCTTTTTCTTCAAGTTTTCCAAGATTGCTTTGTTACTGGCTTCTGCCTAACCATTACTCTGAGCGTACGGTGGAGTAGAAAATGCGTGAATGATCTTCCACTTGGCTAGAAACTCTTTGACCGTTCTGCCTTTGAACTGGGGCCCATTATCCATGACTAGTGTGTGTGGCAAGCCAAATCTGGTGATGATGTGGGTCCAAATGAAGTTTCGGACATGTGACTCTTTGACGTGTGCTAAAGGAATAGCCTCGACCCACTTGGTGAAGTAGTCGGTTGCAGCTAGGACAAAGCGAAAGCCAGTACTCTTCTGTGGGATGAATGGGCCCATAATGTCCATGCCCCACGTAATGGAATATTACCCGCGGGCTCGCTATCTTGTCGATTCGCGAGCAGGTTGGATGATATTGTGGCCAAACGTTTGGCATTTGAGACATTTGAGGACATATGCTTTGGCATCGATCTGCATCCGAGGCCAAAAATATCCTTGAGAGATGGCCTTGTGGGCTAACGAGCGACCACCTGCGTGATTTCCACATTCTCCTTCGTGGATTTCGCAAAAAATCAACCCGACCGATTCGGGGTAATGCACCGTAAGTCGCGGGCCTCCAGCCGGATTTTTACGAACAATTTGTTATGAACCAAACAATAACGCCGGGCTTGGTAGGGGATCCGCTTAGTTTTGGTACGCTCCCTCGGGGGCGTCGCGGCTAGATATAATCAATGATGGGTTGCATCCATGCTTGACTCAACTGAGTGGCGGAGAGAGGAAATAGGTCGCTTATCATCAAGGTGTAGTCGACTTGGTATGCAGGTCGATCGACGACTTCTATGAGAATTTGTCGGGGAACGCAGCTCGGGGTCTGGGTAGCCAAGTAAGCTAAACTGTCTGCGTGGCGGTTCTCCCCACGCAAGAAATGATGTATGTGTACCTGCTTAAAAGAAGGCAATAACTGATGAACGACCTGAAGATACTTGGAAAGGTTACCTTCATGGGTAGTGTACTCTTTTGCAACCTGGTGAACGACCAGTTGTGAGTCACTAAAGACTTGGATCTCTTCGACGCCGAGCTGCAACGCCATACGAAGTCCCCTGATCAGCGCCTCGTACTCCGCCTCATTGTTCGAAGTGGCAAAGTCGATGCTTAACGGACTTTTCCATCACCGTTCCATCGAAAGTGAAACTAAGAAACCCGATGCGCCGCCGCAGGGATTGCTAGAACCATCTACAAAGAGAGACCGGTGGATTTGATGTGCTCCTTCAAACGGGAGGTCGGTCTCTTGTTCCCAATTGGGGTCATCAACGGGGAAATCCGTTAAAAATTGGCAACGACTGCCCCTTCACGGGAAATTCGTGGTACTTAATTCAGTGGTGTTCGCCGAAGTTCTTCAAACCCCAAACCGCCATTCGAGTAGTTTTGTTTTCTTTGTGGAGAATTTTCTTCAATGGGAGGTCGGTAAGAACTTTGATTTGATGCTACTGAAAGTAAGGCCTGAATTTCCGTGCGAATATAACAAAAAGCAAGTAACGCTCTTTCCAGAAGGAGTAATTCTTTTCCATTGTCGTGGCGTCTTGCTTGTGAAGTAGATCGGTTTTTTGAATTATTTTCCTCTTTGAAGAGAACTCGATTCGCGAAATCGGATATTGCCGGATAGAGCCCCGAGTCTCTCCATCTACGAGGTTTAGCTAAGGCGGGCGTGGTGAGGTACTCTTTGAGAGTGGCTTAATGCTTGATGACACCGACGCTCCATGAGAACTGCCGCTTTTTAAGGAGTTGCAAGAACGGTCTACACTTATCGGATGCCCTTGATATGAATCGGTTGAGTCGCGGCGACCATGCCCGACAATTTCTGTATTTGTTTCTTCGCGGCGGATCGGGCATGTCTAAGAACGCTTCGGATCTGGTCGGATTCGCCGATCCCTCATTTGAGACACTTGATACCCTAAAAAACTTGCCGGAGGACGCCCAAAAAGGCATTTTCTGGATTGAGTTTCATGCCCGCACGCAATCGAATCGAGAACGCTTGCTTTCAAGGCGGGCGAGGTGATCACCGGCTTTCTTACTCTTGACGACCATATCATCGATGTAGACCTCCATGGTGTCGCCTAACATGTCTTGGAACATGTCGGTGACCGGCGTTGATATGTCGCCCGGCGTTTTCAAGCCGAATGGGAGAACGTTGTAGCAATAGATCCCTTGCTCTGTTATGAAAGAGGTCTTCTCTTGATCCTCCCTGCGAAAGGGATTTGGTTGTACCCATCATGACGCGTCCATGAAGGAGAGAAGCTCATGACCACAGTCCGGTCGACAAGTCGGTCAATCGCGAGGTAGGGAAAAACGTCTTTTGGAGTGGCCCGATTTACATTAAGTAAAATCGACGATAGGCAAACCGTTCGTTCTTTTGGGATGCGGCCACGATGTTAGCGATCCACTCCGGATAATCTACTTTTCGGATAAAACCGACTTGCTTGAGTTTGTCGACCTCGTCATTGATGGCTTTTTGAAAACGCAGGGATAGTCGGCTGGGTCGTTGGCGTACTGGTCTAGCATGGGGATTAACATTTAATTTATGGCATGCGACTGCGGGATCTATCCCATGCATATCGATATACGACCAAGCAAAAACATCTTTATTCATAGATAAGAAATTTACAAGGTGAGATCTGAGTGTGGGGTCTAGGTTAGCCCCTACATATCTGAACAACTGGGGTCGTCTTCGGTGCCAAGATTCACTTTTTCTTTTTTACGCATTTGGGGTTTTACAACCGACGATGGAAGCACCGCTTGGCGACTTCGCTATCGGAAAAGGTCGAACACTGGTGGGACGACCGACCGGGCTACCGAGGGTGGAGCGAATTGTTATTGCACGCCGGGGGTATCCACGACCTGGAGAGTGGGACCTGGCTGCAAGCACATTGATCGCGGCTCTTTGTTATTGTTGATGGCGGGCGGCCCGACATGAGCTGGGACGATCTCGAAACTTTAACCGACGGCTATCGTCATTGGATCAATGCTAGAGATCTTTCTTTGGGCATTGAGGACTCGGGGAGCGAAAAGGGTATCGGCGATGGAGAGAACTTCGCTTGTAAAGAGAGCCCCGTTTTTTGCTTGGCGGTTCGGGGTTGGACTTCGCGACTAAGTCACGTGCCATTGTAGGCTGGAGGGTTCTGTATGGTGGGAAGCGATTCACGGCGGTATCATCCGTTGATTTGACACGGGTTGCAATGGTACGCTTCAAGTTGATTGCTTCTAAGTTCCATCATGCCTCGAGGTCCCGGAAACGGAGAACTTGATGTAAAGTGGACTGCATCGCTGCATCGATGAATCCAGCGTCGTCCGAGGATGTAATCAGATGGCGAATTTTGTCGTCTAGAACGCAGAATCATGTATTGCGGTGATCTTGTCCTCTCTAGAGCCCATCGACCTTTGGAAGTATAATATCACCGATGGGATCGCCTACGGATCCATTGAAACCATAAAGGGGCGATCGGGTCGACGAGGGACGGACTTGGGAAGGCTCATCTCTTGCATGGTGTGGTAGAACAAGATGTCACGAGAACGGCCGGTCGATCGAATCGCGCTTGATCGATCCGGTCGCTAATTTTGACATGGACAACCAATGCATCATTATGAGGGAGGCAGACTTTGCTTAAATCGGCCTCCGTAAAAGTGATATCGCCTGCGCTGCGACCTGAACCACGCGGGGCGTGAGCTGCCTGGGAGGTGAAATGATAGACTTCCTGAAGAGCGCCGACACGACGTCTTTTCTCTCTGGATGAGGTGATGGAATCATCCGGAAAAGTAATCACGTGAATGGTTCGATCATTGTCACGATCGGATGAGTGCTGCCGGCGTTCGTGGCGCGAACGATCTCGTGGACGCCCCTTCTGCGTGGACGACCTTTGAAACTCTTGGGAGTGGCGAGATGGAGATCGACTCACGGACTCGACGAGCTATCAGTTTGTGTCGCAAATCACCGTCAGGAATGCGAGTGTACTGTTTGATGTGGCCGGCTTCCACTAGATCCTGGAGATAGTGTTTAAGCCCCCAGCACTCATCAGTTTCATGGCATTTGGCGTTGTGAAATGCCAAAAATGGCTTGTTAGGGCGATCCATCGGGTGGCCCCCTTCCGGGCCGGAAAAATGGGGCTCGCTTAATTTTACCTGAATGTAGCTGGGGGAGCGTCGGGATGGCTTAACTCTCATCGCTTTTTCGAGCCGGGTCTTTGCCTTTGGTGCAAGTGACCTAGCGCTTCTTTGCCCGTGGTGTACGATCCGAAACCGCCGCGACCTCGTGGTTCTCGCTAGACCGTGGAGTTTTAAAGTTTCACGCAACTTGATGTACTTGTCCACTTGTGGCGTAGAGAGCTCGGACAATGTCTCTGGGCGTTCCTTCATCAACGACCTAGCTAGGTCGGTGTTTCGCACTCGGCAAGCATTGGAAAAGGCCAGTGTGGCGAAAGATTCTTTCAAGCCACTTTCCATGCACTGTGATTCGCCTTGAACCGCCCTAGGAATTCACGAATAGTTTCGTCCTCCTTGAATGATAACTGAAACAAAGAATCAAGATCTGACTTCTTCCGCCTGTTGTGGACGCATCGGGTGGCGAACAAATCGAAGAAGTCGTTCAAGGTTTTTTATAAATCGATTCGATGAAAAAGAACCAATCGAGGCGCCATCCTTGAGGTCGGGCCGGAAATAATCTGCAGGTGGAGATTATCAAACTCGTGGAGTATAAAGTGCCAAACTCGAATATAGCGAGCCACATGTCGACCGAGGGGCGTCTTTGCCGTCATTACATGGGAAAGCGTGGCTGGATAAAGTCTTGTGGAGAGGCTTTATTGAGGACCTCTCGGTGAACGGAGATCTGGCGATACGCCTTAAGCATCTTGTGCAATAATGCGGTCGAATCCTTCTTTGCGCGTTCGGCCGATCCTTTGGGATAACTCATTAATCTGGCGATTAACGTCATTGATCTTTGTTCTCGCTCCGTTGCCGATTTGTTGTTGCCGGTAACTATCCACGAGAACGCACGTAAAGTAGCATTTTCTTCCCCGAGCAAGGAAATGCTCTCATTCGATTATTCTAACCGGTGGGCAAGGTCTTTGGACTTGATCTTCTATGCTAACCATGCTTCGTGGGCTTGAGAGTTAGAGATGGATGAACCGATCTAAAGTGGCTCTCAAGTAATCGAAACCACGACGGCGCCAATGTAAAGGGGTGTTTTGGATTTCTTGTTGGGACCGAAGTTAAACCCGAGTTTAACCGCCTCACGATCCTCTTCTTAGTTTTTCTCCTTTTTTTATTTCTTTTCGGGAGAGGAATCGGGCCCGAGCGTAGTTCAATCGGTGGTATTTATAGGCTAGGGAAGGATCAATCTAGGAGACACGTGTGTTTATGATACGTGTAAGGTCGAGATCGTGTATGAGTGTCGAAATTTGGTTATATTATAAGTCATGCACTCATTGGGTGCGATGAGGTTATCCCTATTTTCCGGGGATGGGTAATGATTACCCCGATGGTTATCATTACACGCAGGCGCTCGCCATGCGCCAGTCTTGAAATAACTTCGTCCTCCTTTCTCGTAGGTCGCTCTTGGAGGTCGGAGTGATTACCCCTGATGGTTATGATTACACGAGGCGTTCTGCCATGTGCTCGTACTGACATAACTTCGTCCTCCTTTCTCGTAGGTCGCTCTTGGAGGTCATTTTGCGGGGGGTGTTCCGGGGAGCGCCACGCGGCTTCGGTCTCGGGGTCGGCGTTCGAAGTTAAACGCTGCACGTGTGCATAATAAGATATCGCTCCCCCTGGTCATGATTGTCATTCTCTCTTGGAAGAGCGATTTATTTCTGTAAGCAACGGTTCGCATCTTCTATAATTGATCTGCCTTATGCTTGAAGCAAAGAGTTCGGAGGTACACTTTTCAACATAAAGAATCATGTCTATTTGAACACGAATGCTAATTAATTTTTAATGATGAATACCAGTGGTTAAACTCTTGGATTACCTTTCTGAGAATAGTGTGTTTTCTAGTATTTTTCTGAGTCGTAGCAATATTAAATTTCATGACTATATATGTATCACTGTTACAACCTCTTTACCGCGAATCTCGTCAATCTCTAACTTTACTCACATTCACTCTATATTTTGGATCGGCTGCACCAATTTGGTTGCCTACGTACCCATTTCGGGATCAAGCCGTCGTAGTTCACCTCTCTCCTCACCCCTCTCTGCCTCTCTTGTTAGCCTCCCCCTTGTACTCTCCTCTCTCTTCCTTTTTATATCCCTCTCTTAGGTTTACCTCATGGGGCCTAGTCTAGTCTTGGGCCTTTCTCTGGGTTCAACACATACTGTGGTCTGGGCCTTATCTCTTGGCCCAGTACCTATGTGATACATCCCTAAATATGGCTACTACATTTGCCCCCCTCGGTTCGGGGCGGCGATGACGACGGTGGACCCGAGAAGTCCTCAAACTTTCTTGTCTCTCTCTTTGAACTCTAGATATCCACCGTATCTTGTGACTGTACGTAGTCTTTTCCTCCTTAGGACATTTCGTATCCATGTACTCTGCTACTGGACCGTATGTCTGTGAAGTACTCAATCCATCAGTTCTTGTTCATATACCCCATTAACGTATCCCCAAAGGATCTCATCCCCTTCGCTCTCTCCCTTCAACTCGATACAATGCCCACAATGTGTCTCAACCCAGCCATAAGCTCTCCTTCATAGAACTCACTACTATGTCCATGGAGTGTCTCACCTCAGCCAACCTCTCTCTTTCCGAAAACTTGCCACTATGTCCGAGAAGTGTCTCAGCCCTGTCATAATCTCTCCTTCACATAACTCACTTCTATATCCGCAGAGTGTCTCACCCTTTCCTTTCCCTTTCGTAGCACTCCACTGTCTCATCCCCTTCACTCTCTCTCTTCAACTCAATACAATGCCCCCGATGTGTCTCAACCCAACCAACACCTCTCACATAGAACTCACTTCCATATCAGCGGTACACCTCCCCCAGCCACCTGCTCTCCTTCTCGGAACTCACCACTATGTCCGCGGAGTGTCTCGTCCCCTGTATTTCTCCTTCTCATAACTCACTACAATGTCCGCGGAAGGTCTCCGCCCAGGCATAAGCTCTCCTTCATAGAAATCTCTATCATGTCCGCGGAGGGCTCATCCCCCCGTTGTCTCTGCTCTGGAGTGGAGAGTCGGATGAGGGGCAACTCCACTTGCTCCCAGGTTTGACTCAGATCTCATGTCCGCAGAGGGCTTATCCCCCCACTATCTCTGCTCTGGAGTGGAGTCTGATGAGGGGTAACCCTGCTTGCCCCCAGGTTTGACTCGGATCTCGTGTCCGCGGAGGGCTCATCCCCCCCGTTGTTCAGATCTCATGTCCGCATATCTCTTGCATCTCCGACTTGCGACTCAACCAAGCTCTGGGGCTACTCTCTTTGACCTGCCTGTCTCTTGCCTTTCTGTCCCGCGAAGGGCTCATCCCACTCTGCGGGCTCGCTCGAGCTCTCGCCTGTTGGGGCTCTCTCATTGCCTCATGTGTCCCTAGCATTTTTGGTCCGCGGAGGGCTCATCCCACTCCACGGGCTTGACCGGGTTGTCGCCGGTTGGGGCTCTCTCATTGCCCCATGTATCTCTAGCATCTCTGATCCGCGGAGGGCTCATCACATTCCGCGGGCTCGCTCGAGCTCTCACCTGTTGGGGCTCTCTCATTGCCCCATGTCTCTCTAGCATCTCTGATCTGCGGAGGACTCATCCCACTCCGCGGGCTCGCTCGGGCTCTCGCCGGTTGGGGCTCTCTTATTGCCCCATGTATCTCTAGCATCTCTGACCCGTGGAGGGCTCCTCCCACTCCGCGGGCTCGCTCAGACTCTCGCCTGTTGGGGCTCTCTCATTGCCCCATATATCTCTAGCATCTCTGATCCGTGGAGGGCTCATCCCACTCCGCGGGCTCGACCGGGCTCTCGCCGGTTGGGGCTCTCTCATTGCCCCATGTATCTCTAGCATCTCTGATCCGTGGAGGGCTCCTCCCCTCCAGCGGGCTCGCTCGGACTCTCGCTGTTGGGGCTCTCTCATTGCCCCATGTATCTCTAGCATCTCTGATCCGTGGAGGGCTCATCCCACTCCGCGGGCTCGACCGGGTTGTCGCCGGTTCGAGACAGCTCTGCCTGCCCCACACGCGCTGTTTGGACACAAGGGTCCGCGGAGGGCTCCTCCCCCCCGCACTCCTTCGGATAGTCCCACGACATATCCACGAAGGGTCTTCTCGAACCCCTCCGCTCTCCTTCGGAATGCCCATCCGGGAACAGCTCAGCCTCCCCCACGTTTGATTCGGACACGAGGGTCCGCGGAGGGCTCATCCCCCCCGCTCTCTGGCTTAAAGGCAGCTCATCTCTATCTCTTCCCACATAAGAATAGACCAAACATCATCTAGTAAATATCAGCTCAATCTCCACTCGCTCCCCGATCGCGCAATCTTTCTTCTCTCTCAGAATCTCGTAACAGATATGTGTCTCGCATTTCTTACAGAATCGCCTCTTACCATTTGTATTCGGACGCCTCAATCTGTTGATCTGGGTCCCAAACTCTAGATCTCTTTGTTCCTCTGGATTTCCGAGTTATTCGTTGCATGCAACTCGCCTTCATATCACTATGCAACCTTCATGAAGGATTCCCTTTTTCACATGTACACAGAACCAACATCTTTACGCGCATTTCGCCAAACATTCCTCATGCACTTACTTTGGCTGTGAAACACAACTACTGATCATGAAGATCTCTTTGCCAACCCTCCAACCCTTGGTGCGAACGACCAACCGTTCCAAGAACTTCATTGGAAGGAGATTACTTGCATAACACAAGCGGCTTTTCCCCGGAAGATTCACAGAGTCCCAATATGTTAACGAAAAACTTGGCCTTCACTCCGCCTCTAACATCAAGTTTCATTAACAACTTATCCAACTTCGTCATTAACTCTCTGCAGCCCTTGTCACCAACAATTTGGACCCTCAGAGATTTCTTTTAACATAGGATGCAGAGAAACAGCAGATCTAATGGCCGTTCTCTTGAACTGCTCCACTATCCCCCCCTGTTATTTTGCTCTGCTTCCTGAAGAACACCCTGTCTCTATGAACAATCCCTGTAGAGTGGAGTCCATCCAAAGCAAATAGCAAAATTGCCTTTAACGATGGTTTGAATAATTCTATTTTCTCTCCAATCCCCCGGCAAGTCTTAGGCCTCTTTAAGAATCATTGCTTCAACTCGATATCGTTTACACTTACTAATTCTGGACTGAATGAATTCTGCATATACAGTCTGATTATTTTGACACAATTTCCATAATGGCTAATTCTTTAAGCCACGATTTAGATGCGTATGTATCAACAATGTGTAGTGAAGGCTTGAAAAGATTTCTCCATATCATCTTGCTTCAACTTATCGCCATCAAGCCGTTTCGACTGTTATTTCCACTAGACGCGTTTCACCCGACCTCATATCATGGTAATACTCAACCGGTTTTGACACTCATTCACGATTATCAAGCGAGAGCTCTCCTCCCACACGCACCGCCAGGGAAAATCTCGAATTGCTGATCCGGGTTCGTTGAGGATATTCTCTATCGTGCTCGTTTCGCATCTTCACGAGGGAATGATGTTTGAGGTCGCTCTGAATCCTTACATCGCTTTGTTTAAAAGCGCCCGAAAGATCGAGTGAACCGCAAATGCATCCCCTGACTACTAGGCAGCTCTTTCTCTTCGTGGGACGACATTAGGATAACCTTTGGAGTCGGGCAAATTAGAACCCCTCATGGATTCAAGCAATTTGGTATCGGTCAAGTTCTTAGACAAGTCCGACATTTTAGGTTCAAAGTCCCCTGAAGGATTTACCATACTTTCCAAAGTTTTCTTTTATTTGGACGCTTCGGTTCTACCAGTTGACCCAAAGACTTCATCGACTTGACGGTTTCATATGTTGAAGTGCTAGGAAATTCTAGTGATTCATCCGGAACCGGACTTCTACCTATTTCAAGAACTCCGCACCATAGTGACCTTCGATTGTTTGCCGAGTCGGGTTCACCCTCTTTCTTAACTATCATTTCACAAACCAAACCAATGGAAACACCTTCTCCTCTCGCCTTTGCATCAAACCGCGTGCAAGCAAAAACTTTCATTTCACAATCTAAACCAATGGTAGCACTAACACCTTCTCCGCTTTGGCTTTGCAACAATCGTGGGCCCAATTGTTCACAACCTTCCGAGAATTGCATGGCGTAATCAACTTCTTCAAGTGCACTCTCGACCTTATCCTTCATTCGATAATCCAAACCATTAGTAACACTTTCTTTGCCCGCATTAAACGCGTCGGGGAATACTTCCCGGAAACCTTCGGAACCGATTACAAGAGTCAACTTCTACGGTTTCACCCTCTTCAACATCGATTTTCGACATAACCATTACCAACACTAGCATCACTTTCGGTTTGCACATTCACGTGGGGCATATTCTCGACGATCTTCTAGAAATTGATTAGCATAGTCAAGTGATTGTACCATTTCACCCTCTCCAGCATTCAAGTTATCAACACCACCATCATTCCTTACCTCATCAGCAACCACGACATTTCGTCCACAACCTCTAGGAAAAGTTCTTTTCGCAGATACCCTCCTCATTTTACACTGATTTAATGAAACATTATCCCCATTAATCAAACTTCCATCCCCAAAAACTGTCCAACAAGCTTTCACTATCAATCAAACACGTTTTCTTCTTCCAGCATTTCAATTCACTCCACAAGAGTAACAAATCTGAATACTGAGGTTGTTTTTTTGAGTTTTGAGGATATGGGTATTTGATCCGTAAGGAGAAATGTTTGTTTTTCAAGTGGGAAGAAGAAGAAGTGTGGTGTTTTCAAAAAATGGTGCCGAACCGGTTCTTCCCACTCTAAAAGACTCCATCTTTACCGTTGCCATTATACCAAAATGCTCTCCCCTACTTCCGCTTTAAAACCATGAACCGATCGGTTGTTGAGAGTTGAGATTTGAACCTTGAAACCCTACCCATTTGTTTTAGGTTGGTTCGATCCTTGACTCTGTGTTCTCTTTTGTCTTTCATCAACAAAGTCGGCCCGGATCCACTTTGCTTTCATAGACAAAGTCGGATGGATTTCTCGATCTCCACACACCTAATGCAAGTCGAATATTTGACTTTGAAAACAATTTATCGGTTCGGCCGAAGTCCCGACGTCCCCACGACGGGCGCCATTTGTTACAACCTCTTTACCGCTTAATCTCGTCAATCTCTAACTTTACTCACATTCACTCTATATTTTGGATCGGCTGCACCAATTTGGTTGCCTACGTACCCATTTCGGGATCAAGCCGCCGTAGTTCACCTCTCTCCTCACCCCTCTCTGCCTCTCTTGTTAGCCTCCCCCTTGTACTCTCCTCTCTCTTCCTTTTTATATCCCTCTCTTAGGTTTACCTCATGGGGCCTAGTCTAGTCTTGGGCCTTTCTCTGGGTTCAACACATACTGTGGTCTGGGCCTTATCTCTTGGCCCAGTACCTATGTGATACATCCCTGAATATGGCTACTACAATCACCTTTTTAACTTTTTCTATGATGAAATGCCGGTTTTGTTGAAATATTGCAATTTAAGTTCCGAAACCTACAAAAGCAAGGAAATGTGATTTATTCACAATATTTAGAGAATTACTAGCGTCCTAACCCTATATAGGGGTAGGACCATTCTCACCCGCTAAAAGATGAGAAAGGAAACGAGGGTAATGGTTCAAGGTTCAATCTTTTCAAACTTAAAACAAAAAAGAAAAGAAATCGAATAGAGGGAAAACAGAGTTATGCTCTCTCAGTATCTTCTTCATTCCTCTTTTAGTTTCTCCAAGACTCGATCCAAAAATGGGTCGGAAACCCATTTGTGACGAAATAAATCTTGGCAGCTATCATATTCATTTCTTCTCCTCATAGCTTTGAAAGCCCCCCAAAATTAATTACGTCTGTTATGTACTTATAGAGAAAAAAATTCTCAAATTTGATACTTTTTTTTTAGTAAAGAAACATTTTGGGTTATTGTGACTTTGTTAAAAGCGTTTACTTTGCTGCCAATTGGAATATGATTTAGCATCATGCTGGGATATAAAATGTTCAATTTCTCTCCTCTATTTTTTCATTAAGTGGTGCTTGTTGGGATTGCTTTAGTTTGACACTTTGACAACCAATTCGCACTTGTGCCGTGACAATCCGAAGTGAAACTACCACATAAATCTTTCTACAATGTATACCAATGAAAAAGGGAGAGAAAAGAAAGAGATCGAGAAAGTATAAAAATTGAGGCTTTGTTTTTGGTTGAAGTGCCGAGAAGACGACCAAAATTATAAAACATATCGAATAGGTCAACATGTCTTTCATTTTGTCTTTTAGTGGGTGAGAATGGTCCTACCCCTATATAGGGTCAGGACGCTAGCAATTCTCCAATATTTATTAACAGACAAAAATCTCCATAACATCTTGGATGTTGGGTTGAGAAGCAGATGTGGGCACCAAATCAACAATATAAGAACTTGAATTCTTATATACAATGTAGCCCTCTATGCATCAGGACCAGCCATTTCAAGTTAAAAATTGAGCTTCTTCCTAATCGCATCTACATAAATAGCAAAGGTTTTCCCATTTTTCTGAATTCACTAGCATGATTCAGAATGATTGGTTGATTATACTTTTCCTGTTGGTGTATGTTGTTTAATTGATTTGGATTTTCATTTTTTATACCAAAATCTGCCATCACAACAAGAATAGCCCGGTAACCATCCATCTCTTTTGCCCAAAAACAGAGTATGTAGTTATCTACAAAAGGTGTATTTTGGTTCTAAATTATAAAGAAAGTACACATGATAATTTTAGATGGTACTCCATTATGAGTTAATTGGACTAGCCTGTTTTGCGTTTTTTTCTTTCTCGCATCGATCTTATGCTACTGTAGTGTAGGATATTTCATCCTATTGTATCATTGTTTAGATATATATCAATAAAACAGTATTTCACTAATCAAAATATAAATTAAAATGATAATCATGTACTATGTACTTATTGGGTGGGAAAGTCTGTGTGACATGTTCCTCTTTAATGAAACCCTGTTGGACACGTCGTTCTGGAGATTTGGTGAGGAGTTCCAGAGTTTGTGAAGGAGTGATTGTCTCTCGCTTCGGAGAAGACCATTTTGGGTGGGAAAGTTGGTCTGTCTCCAGTCCTTTTGCGTGTGGGGTTTGGAAAGACATTCGTAGAGTTCTCCCTCTTTTCTTGAGAGAGGTTCAGTACAAACTTGGGAGTGGGGATAGGATCCTTTTCTGGGAGGACAGATGGTTAAATGGTGACTCCCTTGCTACTTGTTTCCCTTTGTTGTTCTGCATGTCTGGCTTCAAAGGTAAACCCCATCATGGATTGCATAGTTAGGAATGAGGGTTGTGTATCTTGGTATGTGCAGAGCTTTGAATGACTGGGAAGTCGGCATTTTAGCTCCCTTTATGGCTAGGCTTGATTAGTTATCTATTGTTGTCGTAATTTGGACAAGTGAGTATGGTTCTCTGGTAAGAAAGGTGTTTTAGTAGTCTGGCGTAGGATTTGTGTTGGGGTTTTGTAAGTTGGTTTTGCATAGCAACTGCTTGTGTCTTGTTGCTTGCAGTCTCTTGTCTTCTGTTTTGTTTAGTTTTCTTTGTTATTAATCTTAATAATGATAATTTCCTCTCTTTTTTCCTTTCTTTTGTAATCAGTAATCAGGGTGTAATAGGGATGATCGGGTGGGGTTTTGTTCTTGAAAAATTAGCTAGTGGCTAATGATTCAAGTGTTAATGTAATCTTCTTTTATTACATTAATGTTTTATCTTTTGCATATCAAAAAATAAACGTCTTTTTCATTGAGTAATGAGTACTAGTCCTGGCTGCGTACTCTCCAGTCTTGTTCTCCTGTTTGTTTCTTCTTTGCTCCTTTCATATGGAGAACCAAAGTTCCCTCTAGGATTTCCTTTTTTGTGTGGTCTGCCTCTTTGGAGTGTATTCTTACCACTAACCATGTTAGAAGCATGAGAAAGTTATTGTTGACTACTGGCCGTTGTTTAGGAGGGCTGGGGAATCTGTGCATCATGTCTTGTTGCGGTGTCCTTTGTGTTGGGAGTATTGGTGGATTTTTTTCTTAGAGTCTCATGTTTCTTGGGTGTGTCGTGATCGGGGGATTCATCTGTTTCAGAGTCTGGTCTTCGCCTTTTCACCTCATCTGGTAATTAGCTTTGGAGTTTGTTACTGTAAACTATTTTGTGGGGTATGTGGATCGAGAGGTATAGGCGACATTATGAAGGACAGCATCTAAGATGGCAGTCACCTTATTTCCTTTTCCAGTGGTTTAAGTTCTTTAAGGCGTTTAGGAGCGTTCAATTTGAGTTTTCGTGGCAAGATGGCAATGCCTCATGTTTTGAAGAGTCTCAAGACATCCCTTTTGAGCATTTTGTGTGTAGATGGGAGTCATTCATGTTCTGATCTTGAGTTTTGGGAGGAGCGACCTTTCTTTGTTTTTGTTTTTCCTTTTCTTGACGGTATGGTAGGTTTGGAGACGTGTCCCCTATGGAATGTTCCTTTCTGTTTTTCAGTCGTAATTTATGTTTCTTGTATTTGTAGGATATCGGTCCTCTGTGTATTTTTTTCATTTATATATATACTGATTTTACCGATAAATGACAAAAAATGTCTCTTGTTTTCAGATTTGGGATGACTTGTTGGTTGTTGTATAGTTTTGGTTGGTTCTTTATGTTTTCTTCGACTTGTATTTGTAGGCATTCTCCGCCTACTTGAATTAATCGATGGAATCTAATCTATTTCTGTGATTGCTTCTTATTGATCAGGAACAAAATTAAAGATTCACATATTGTTTGATATATGATGGTACGTGTAATGGCTTCGGCAATGCTAAAGTAAAAAGGCATTGGTTTATGTACTTCTCAAGTGGTTTGAAATAGCCCGATTTGAATCCTGGGTATCTTCTTCTTCTTCTCTCTCCAACTTTTCCATGATTGGAATAATGAAAACTAGGTTTACCGATACATTTAAACTTTAGAACAGTGTACTTGATACATTTAAACTTTAGAACAGTGTACTGACGGTGCACATTGATGTCCATAGATACCAATGTTTTCTCCACTCTGGGGCCATAAGGTGCTCCCAAGCGAAGTAGGGGATTCGAGGTGGGTATGGTGGGAATATAAGGAGTCTCTAATAGCGATTCTGTGTTCTTTTTGAAGTTTAGATTTTTGTAGTGGTTGGACATCAGAGAGCGAACGCAAATAGTGGACATTTTCACAAGGACACAAAGGAAGAGGAAAACAAGTTATAATAATATGAGATGATTGTCATCATCATTTGTTGGTTGTGTTCATCGTTTAATCAATGTCCTTACTATAGATACAATGCACAACGCACCCCCACCATTGAGTACCAAACTCATTTTGAAGAAACTTGCATACTACATTTCCCAGGGGCAAAAATGGTTTGCCTTGACAGTCATTCAACCGGACTTCATCCAGATTCAGTTACCCTTTGTGTGTGTGCTTGTGTGTTTGCGGTCTCAAGTGAAATCAAAATTTCAGTAGAAGAACGACGAAACTGTAAATGACTGAAACAGTACAAACAGGTACAAACAGGTCTAAGTTGTGGAGTTAGAGATCATCAACTCATTGTTACAATTACAAATACAGAAGCAATTGTTTATAGCTTTTGAGGAAGTAACGCCATATTACTATAGCCATGACGTTGCAAGATAAGCAAATCCCACCAAAAGTTGCTCAGGCAGCCCTAATCCTCAGAATCGCCATTGTTGTTATTGCCAACATCTGTATCAGTACGATTTTAATCAGAAAATATAAATTGCAGCAACAAGAAAGCAAAAGCAAATACTCTAAGAAAAATGAGAAAAACAACTGTGTTACCATCTTCATTATCTGCAGGGGCATATGCTGATCGCCTCGACCGTGATTGATTATTTCGTGTTGGCTAATAAAAGACAGAGAAACACCAAAAGAGTTATAAATCAGACAAGAGTTATAAAAAAAAAACAGTTACAGATTAGAGGGCCAAATTTCAATTATACAATGAGAATTTTTACCAAATTTCATGTCTGTGTCTAGTTAACTGTGAAGTGACATTGATTAAGCATTGATTGTTGGCAACATGGAATCTCAAACTACCACTATCTTTTATGTTACTTAACCAATCTCAGTGCAATCGGGCAATGCATTCAGTGCAATCTTGTCATAGCAGAAAGACGCCTTCATCAATAACCACCACTATCTTTTATGTTACTTAACCAATCTCAATCATGTTTTCACTCTAATTACCTCGCTCTGGAACTGGTGCTATACATATTTTTATTCGATAGTTCCACATCCGCATCCTTCTTTTTGCAGGTATGTGTAATAGGAAAAGCATATTTTGTGTACCTGCAATTTTGGCCGAAGTGCTTCAAGCGGCCCCTTGGGCTTCTCAATCGGTGCTCCTGCTCCTTGCTATATGATATAACACAAATGAAATGGTAAACTGTTAGGAATAAAGAGCACAGCCAAACAGACACAATCTTCTAAGTGATGTACTTATTGAATGCTTAGTTGTCAACAGGAGACAGCTCAAAAGATTTATGTACCTTGCCCAATGCCCAATCAGCAGAATCAAAGAAAGCCCGTTCATGGTCCTGACAGTAAAACCTTTGTTACTTGAGGAACAGTTGATCATTCCGCACCAACACAGTTAGTACAAGTAGAAATGGCTGTTACCTTAGATATTAGTGGAGGCTTTTTTGGTAACATCCCTCCATATTTTTTCTTGAGTATTGCCTCCTGCAAACAATAACATATAATTTATATTATTATACAAGTAAATGTGGAGATTTATCAAATTTGAGTATTTAAGTAACTTACAAGCAATGCAATATCTTACTCCTACCATTACATTGACCATTATATGCTCCATTATCAATTTAATGAACGACATGAAGGACACTCAGAAGCAATGTTTGAGTGCAAGTTAGGAAGGTAAGAGTACCTCTTCCTGGGCTGCCGAGGGCATGGAACTTTCTTCTTTTATCTCCACATCTTTTTGGTCATCCTTAGAGAAGTCTCCATCAACCTGGACATCAGGACTAGTCTTTGCAAGTTCTTGCTCCTTGGCATCCTCAGCATTTGTGCCTAACATTTTCTGCCTGATTATAAGAGACAGATTAGCAGTTACAACAGTTATCATTAGACTTTGATGTCCAATCAACTTCGCAGAATGTACTCTTTTCCAATTAAAACATGAGACACAAAAAGAGTGTCTCAAAAAATTTAACATAGAACCAAGACCCTCAATTTGAAGGTGTTTATTGTCACATGAAGAAGTCTGCAGGGAACCAATAAATATCTCCAACAAAATTATCCGTTTTTTTTTTTTTCTTTTTTATCTTTTCGAGTGTAGAGTCGAAGCAGACTTTAAGAGTAGCAATCGTATTGGGACTTAGAATGATTTTATAGCTTAGGCTGTGAAGCAAAATAGGAAAATAAAGGATGCTGGATAAGGCTACGATATATTCTTCAGAAAGACGATCTGGAAGGACCCTTTCGAGCAGAGGTTAAAAGGATTATTAAGCAGGAAAATTATTAAAAAGAAATAGAGAGAGCTAAAAACTAGCAGCATGTACCACGACTCATTCGTGGAACTTTAATTGCCAGTTCAAAATAGTTCCAACTGGAAGCAAACAAACTTATGAAAAATCCTACTGGGTCAAGTGAGCATAATACCCTATGTGAACTAAATAACACCAAATGACCAATGCTAACAGCTTCCAATCTAACAATACTATTCATGACAACACTGTCGTATTTGCATATTACTTTCAACTCAGCACATCAGACACCTTATATTAGCATCAAACAGCTAAACATGTACCATCTCAGGCTATTCATCGTCTTAGAGCGCAGCATTGAGCTCTCCACAGTCGGGTTTCTGGTTAAAGGAGGAATATATTGTCCAGACTCCAAGTACAATACACTTACCATACGAAACCCGAACCTTATAGAGAGGAAATGAGAGACAAGGACAAAAGTTCTAATTGGATGCAGGTTTATCCAATGTAGGAATCGCTAATCTGTGAATTATGTAAATCGGTTCTCCATCTCAGTGGTATACACACCATAGGATATTTAAGAAGCCACTCTTAACTAATATAATTAATTCAATGGTAGATGATCCTTCATTTCCTTAATCGATTAACTAATACATTGTCTCGGACCCAAATCATTCCATCTCATCTCTCGGACATATAAATAATCAATTTAATTTTACGGAAAATTACTACAATCTCATTAAATCAGATCTAATCATCATTAAAACAATAATAATAATAATAGTCAATACCAATTAAACATATTAATATCAATACATTCAAATTAAAAATATGGGGAGAGAAAAAGTATACCTTTGAGCTGAAAACTGGAAACTGGAAACCACTTTTTTTTTTTTTTTATAATGATTGTGGAGTGATGAGAGGAGAGGAGATTTCGTTTTTTGTAAGAAGGACGCGAATAAAATAATAATATATGGAAGATCTGCTCCTCTGCACTCGGGTTCACGGATCAATATTCTGAAACTGTTCACATGTACCGTTCAGCGACATAGAGATACGCATCATTGCGATTTGACGGACCAGATGTTTTTAACTTTGGGCCTAGTTTCTATTAATGGGCCATTGACTGTAATGAGGTGGCAGAAAATTCTTGAGTTTGATGCTAGATGACATGTTGACCGATTCATAAGACAATGTTATCTTCTCTATCTAATAAAACACAATGGTGTGGGGCTCAAAGAGCCTAATCCAATGGTTGTTATTGTCTTTTACCAAGTTATGACATGGCTGTTTCAAGCTATCCTAAGTGGTGTGCTATTCTCTAACTTTAGGTACAGTTCCACAATATCATTTTCTTTAGGGTAAAATCTTTTAGGTTCGATTCTCTTCTTCTCTTCTCAAATCTACAATCGCCACTCTTGATCTATGTCAGGTATGCTACTCTCTCCTCTTCTTATCTTCCTCTTCCTTTATTTCTCTTTTACCAAAGTTTGGATCTTGATTTTCACGTTTTTTGATGTTTGAGAAGGTGGATTATCTTCAGTGGATATGTACTGTGGCTATTTTTTTTCTTTATTGTTGTTTTAGTTCAAATGTTTTTACCTGGTTAAGTAATGGAGAAATCAGGAGTTGGTTATGAGTTTGGTGTTGTAAGGAATCAGGAGTTGGTTATGAGTTTGGTGTTGTAAGGGATAGAGGGGAGTTGGTGAGTTTTAAGGAGATTGGTGGATTGGATTTTGGAGATGGTATTCGATTCGAGACTTCGAAATTGTTGGATAAGTTTCAGAAAGAGGCTATTACTCAGTTGAACTTGAGTAGACCTTTTGTGAGGTCAGGAGTTAGGAAACCTCAGCTGGCTTTGGTTAGTAATGCTTTTTCTGGTTCATCTTATTTTACATTCTTGTGTTTGGTTTGTTGATTATGTTTAATTGTGATGGTTGATCTGTATGTGCAGGTTTTTGCTGATTTATCGGTTGAGCCAGGGCAGCTGTTGATGGTCAATGTGGCAGTTTTTTTGCAAGAGATTGGATATGCAATTGAGGTACTACATGCATGAAACATGTCTTGATGTAATTCTTTGAATTTTGTTATGCATGTAAGTAAATAGTTGGTGGGATGCCTAATCATGAATATAGGAATAGACAAGGTGCTAGACTCTGGTTTCGTTTCATAATTACATGGGGTGAAACAAAATACCATATGTTTTAACATTTGACACTGTCACATTGTTTTGCTGGGAACATTATTGTTACCAAATGTTGTTAGCTAATGTTACGAAATGCGAATGGGGGGAGGGGGAGGAGAGAGTATGATTGCAGAATGTATCTTCTCTATTAAGGGTGGGAGTCCTTGGTTCTGTTTAATGGTTATAAGGAGATAAGTTTTAGTTTTCCGACTTTGAATATACTGGTGGCTGAATTGTAACATATAATAACAAGAATTAATCCAAATGAACAAGTTCCCATAAACTTACCCAAGGTCATACATGTTAATCCGCAACCTCACAAAAGACGATGATTTCCTAAAAGCTCCTAGACTTCCATAATAATCATCATTTTTCGTAAGATAGTACTCCTACCTCCCTGGAGGTTAATTATTAGATCAAGAAATTATTTGATGCAGCTTAGATTTGGTCACATGAAAAAAAAAAACTACACGAGTAAATACTAGAGGAAATTGGAAAAAGTTTTTCATGAACACTGGTCCAGTCGTCCAACTGATTGTCACGCGACACTGTTGTTCAGCCAATCTCACAATAAAATTAGAACTATCCTTTCTTTGTTAAATCTCCAAGTTCGTAAAAGGTTGAGCTTTATCAATATCAATAAGGTTGGCCTGAACAATGTAAGTAATGACATTCAACTGAATGATTTGAAGAAAATCTAGAGCAATATTTTATTTGAAGCTCGCTTTTTGAAAGTGTACTAAAAAAGCCATCTCACAATATTTTTTGCTGGTAATAAGTTTTTTAGTTCCTTATTGACAATACGAGGTCCTTTATTTTGCAGAAAACACTTATTGATCCCATTCACTCGAGAAAGCTGCAAACCCTCACTATTACAAAGGGGATTCTATTCGAAGGGATGGGACGTGTAGCAGGTGAAGTACTACGTTACAACCCTAATTGTTTTGTTGAGATTTACCATCAAAGACATATTTTATCTCGCCATACCATTATCATCACGCCCGGTATGTGCTTCACTTAAACTTATTGATTTCAACTGGATCATTGTCCTTTAATGGCTATTTGCAATTTTTTT
Organism: Coptis chinensis; assembly: GCF_015680905.1. Classification (NCBI taxonomy): domain Eukaryota; kingdom Viridiplantae; phylum Streptophyta; class Magnoliopsida; order Ranunculales; family Ranunculaceae; genus Coptis; species Coptis chinensis. The sequence continues at coordinate 15,323,445 of NC_141456.1, read as the reverse complement.
TACTCAACCTCTATAGCTTTCTACCAGTTCTACCAAATGTAAATCTCTTTTTATGTCCGCATTGACCTGTATATCGCCTTTGTATTTCCCTTTGAGTTAAATTGTACTAGCACCCACTTACCGAACATTAGAAAAGAATAAATTTGTTGCATTGATCCAAGTAGATAACAAAACACGGTGGATTCTTGACCACTTTAGAACTTACTGTACTTGAATCACTAATTCCATAATACGTATTTGTAATTGGAATAAATTCTACCTTTTGTGTGTGGTGTATGCATTTCTTCTATATCTGTGTTCATTAGTTTTGGGTAGTTTATCATATAAATAAATTTTGGTATAGTATGGCATTAATATATCTTTATTGCTTTTTGAAATCGGGTTAATCTTGAGTAATTTAAATTGCTTCTGAAGCCTTGAGAACTCGTTTGATAAATTACCTTCACATGTGAATTAGTTGGATAAGTGCGTGTGTGTTGGACTGTTTCATTATTTATGAAGAGGAAATGAAACCTATCATTTTAAGACATTGTATTTGGTATGTAGTTTGACATGCTTTGTTCATTGCATACATCAAGTTCCAACCACACCTGGTTGTTGAATTTTGTTTATGTTTAGGATCTGCTGATCAGTAATTTTTTGTTTACAAATTCTCTTTCAAATTTATAAATTTCTAGGTGTCTCCAAAATTTTGGAAACTGATAAAAGATTTCAAAAAAAATTTATACTGGATATGTGGTACATTAGCCTACTATCAGAAGCTCAAAGGTGGTGCCACAGGCCGGTTCATACGTGCCGGAGGGCACGGGCAAACCCTAGTCTATCTAATAAAAAGCAATGGTGTGGAGCCCACATAGACTCCATCCAATGGTTGCTATTGTCTTTTATAAGTTGTGACATGGTAGATCCAAATGTTTGGAGAGTTTGTGTAATTTTGTTAAGTGTAATCAATACTATAGAATCTATCCAAAAATCAACCAAAAGTCAACAATTGTTGGGCTAGCCCATAAACTGTTAGCGCCTCCAATTGATTTGGGCTTATAGATAATGGGTAATTGGGATGGCCTTGCGGCTGTATTTATAAATTGAGTTGTTTCGCTGGTCTTGTGCCGAATATTTTACGCCTAAGATGCGTGTACGCCTTGCGACGAAGAAGCGATGAGTTGTCGGGATAATGTTGCAGGCGCGTCGTGGTCTCGCGGGTCGTAGGCACGGGCATACCCTAGTATCTAATAAAAAGCAATGGTGTGGGGCCCGCAGGGCCTGCATCCAGTGGCTATTATTGTGTTTTACAAGTTGTGACAGGGGACTTTCAAGTGACCTCAAGTAGTGTGATGCATCTCTAAGTTGCAAACGGTTTCATTGTATCTTTTTCCTCTAATTTAGGGTAAAGAGAGAAATTTCCTTCATTCTCCACCGAGATCAAATCTGCCGCCTCTCTCTCTCTATCAGGTATGATTCTCTCTAATAGCTACTTTCTCCTACTGTTATCTTTCTCTTCTTTTTCACTAACATCTCAGTCTTCATTTTCTTAACACTATAAAGATTGTTTTTTTTATTTCATTAATACCGTAAGAGGGTATGATTGTTTTTTATTGTTTTGTGCCTGAGTTTTATTTTCCTTCTTTGGTGTTTGTTTTTTCGTTTGTAGCAGAAGATTTAATCCGGTTGGAATTTTGGCAACTATTACGTGTTCTTCCCTGAAGGTAATTGTGTTGTATATCCTCACTAATTGAATTGTAAAGGTTATATTCATATTACTTTGTACTTTGTGTGGTATATACTCTAAAGATGCTTAGTTATCAATTTGGTTAAACCATTGGGAGATCTGTTAGTGGGTTGTGCATTGATAAATGGAAATTGAGTCGTTAATATGTATGAATGCACCTACAATCTGCTTGAGAAATGTCAGTTGGTGCAAATGTTGTGTCTCATGTTGCTACATGTAATTTCATTTGTTTTATAATTAGGTTTTCGTTGATTTGAGCTTTGTTTGGTTGTTTATATTTGAGTTTTTCTTTTTATGATTTGAAATTATGAAGTACTCTTTTAGTTGGAATTGTTTTTCCAATGATTTTTAGAATACACATTTTTTTTCATTGATAATTCATCTGTCAGTTTTGCATGCTCCAAATCTCCAATGAACCATGAAGTGAGCAAAGCCTACAACACTTTACAGATGCAATTGGTGACCCAAATAAATTACATAATGAGGTAAATTACAATTTGGTTGTATATAATTTATATTTCTAATCTGAGCTTAGTAGCAAGAACTTTGATAAGTAGGTTACACTTTAAATGTAAGGCCTATTAACTGATTGGTGGTATGTTGTGGAACTTCCAAGACAAAAGACACTAAGTTGGTGGAATTTTAGTTGTACATAGACAGTTAATGGATTTAGGCCCTGCTGCTTACATTAGAAAATAAACTTATGTGCCATCACTGACCCCGGAGAGTAGAAGTCGTGATCATTTAACATCACCATTTGACAATGTAAAAGTGTCAAGTAAACCACTTTGCGAGTCTCCGTTGGATTCAAGTTTAGATTGTAGGCTGCAGGTTTAGACTATAATTGTGGCTTCAAGTTTAGACTGTACACTATAGGTTTAGACTGTACACTGTGGATACAAGTTTGATATTTTTTTTCGTTTGGTGATAATGATAAAAAAATCAAGTTGGGTTGGTTACTAAAGATTTTAACAAATTCTAAATATTCAATTTTAGATTCTCAGCAGTATTGATGTTTCGACTTTCGAGTTTATTTTTCTGTGCATTTAATTGAATGTAATGACTTTCACTAGGGTTTGATGATATTCTTCTTCCAAGTACATGGTCTATGTCTATGAATTATTTGGTCCATTCGTTAAGGAATAAAAGAAATTGTTGTCTTTTGTTGAGTACTGATCTAATAAAATAATAATGTCTTTTGTTGTTATTTTTATAAACAGACGGATGCATTACTTTGATTGGGTTCTCATTATTGACTGTTTCTTGATATTTTTGGAAAAGTCATCCTTGAGGTCATTTTGGCTCGATACTATGATCACTCAAACTCACTGCTAATAGGTAGAAAGCCTTGATCATGGCTCACAAGGTAGAAATGGTGCAAAGGGTGCAAATCAAGCTGTCATAAGGAAGGCTTGAGTCTCCACTAGAACTCTTTTTAATAAGTTACACATATACATTGTATTAGTTTGAAAACTCTGATTTACACTGTTATTATTGATGTATTGTTTCTTTAAGTTTAATTCTATTTTTGTATGCAGTATGAAACCTCCATATGATGATGAATGATTGCTTTTGGAATATTTTGTATTAGCATTTTATTTCCTTATTCCTTGTTGTACTCAATTTACTGAGTTTAGGACCACATGTGTAGGACCACATGTTGATTGTTTTCCATTCACTTCCTACCTAGCAATTAGCTACATAGCTATCACACATAATAATCTGCTAGTAATAGTATCAATAGAATGCACACCATGAGGGGGGCTCAAATCAACGTTAGAGCTTCGTATAAAGCACCGGTGGCAAGTAATAATTCATTTGTGTATGTTATTATTGTTATCTAAATAATCCAAAGTAATGGATTTCAGGTTATTGGCGGATGTCAATGGAGGAAGTTCGAGGCAAAGATGGCTAACTGGAGTTGGTGACCCATGGCGGCGTTATGTCATGTTCGTGAACAAGTAAAATATCTGCATCCTAGAACTGGATTGAATTACTTGATAAAAATCTGACACCTTGGTTGCATATAGGTTTAATAATCTGCATAAGACCGAACAATGCTGATAAAAGCCTTGAAGGACACAATCATCCATTCCTCCAAAGCCGGTGTTGACCGTGGCGATGGCCTCAATTGTTCACATTTTTAATATTTTTTTCAGATATGTAATTATCAGTAGAAACTGGTAACTAACACATGGATAAGTTTTGTTTTCATTTTGAAATTTCCATTATGTATATATATGATGTATAATTAGACCAACTGGTATTGGATCATAGCATATTTAGCCATTTCTTTAGTTGGTAAACTGCAGCTGAAATTTTAAAATACTTTGAATACTTCAGTTCAATTCGAGTTTGTTTTTCTTCTCTAAGTTATATTCACATGATACATGGTATTGAGAAGATCAAGTTGGTAATTTTATGCAACATTTTATATTCTAAAGTTTGGGACAGGAACCAATAACCAATAAAACAATCAAAATTGGTGGGGGTGGGTGGGGTGGTTATTTTTCAATTTTTGGCTTTAAGAGAGTTAGTGCCGCCGCACGAAGAGATTGTACGTACTATGTAGTATGTAGCGTGTGTCGAGCTTATCAGTGTTGTACGGCACAGGCATATACTATATCTAATAAAACATAACAGTGTGGGCCCCCTACACCCATCTATTTATCTTTGGATCTAAAATATGACTTGGCAAATCCAAAGATGGTGGGGAGTGGACAGGTTATTAAGAAGCAACAAGAGTAGTTGATCAAAAAGCAACAAAAGTCAACAAAAACTGCTATATGAGTTGGGCTTCTGTTGGGCTGGAATTTAAATTGGGTCGGATGGGCTGGGTTTTGAAACAGTGTCGTATGGCATGGGAATTTAAATTGGGTCGGAGGCAGTTGATCGCACACTTCGGGATACTCGCGACAATAATAAACCTTTTGGTGGAATAACAGTTGTACTTGGTGGTGACTTCCGTCAATGGCTTCCAGTTATACCCAAAGGGGTTCAATAACAGATTGTGCGTGCTTCCTTACGGTCTTCCTTCCTCTGGAGTCACATTCATGTTCTAACTCTTGATCAAAATATGCGATTGGAAAATGGAAACTCTGCAAATATTGCGTTCGCAAATTTCTTAATGGAGGTACCAAATTGTGTATTTTTCTTTGTACTATTTTGTTTAATATTGATATTCATTTGCATCATTCTTTGTACTATTTTTATTCGTACTAATATTCATTACTATTTTCTGGTTAATTAGATAGGAAGTGACCCAAGTGAGACAGTTGAACTACCATCAACAATTCATCGATGTGCAAATCTTCAGGATCTCATTTCTACTACATATCCTCAGCTAAATCAACCTACCACAGTTACACCGGAATATTTAATTGAGCGCACAATTCTATTTGCACGCAATGACGATGTCAATGATATTAATGCAACAGCTTTAAATATGTTCCCAGGGGAAAGTATTCTCTTTCTAGCTGCAGACAAGATGGCAGACGAGGATGCAACGAATCCAGCCAATATTAATCAATACCCAAATGAGTACCTAAACTCACTTGATCCAGCTGGTCTACCACCGTTTCGTCTCAACCTAAAAGTCGGTTGTCCTATAATGTTGTTGCGAAATATTGCTCCCAAAGATGGATTATGCAATGGAACCCGATTGATGGTGGTCCACTGTCGACCTCACGTTCTTTTCACAAGAATTTTGACTGGTGAAAAAGCGGGTAATCATGCATTTATTCCAAGAATATCTTTGTCACCGTCGTCTTCTGATTTTCCTTTTCATATGACAAAAAGACAGTTTCCTGTGCGTGTTGCTTATGCAATGACTATAAATAAGTCACAAGGACAATTGGTGAAGTATGTGGAGATTGACCTTCGCACTGAAGTTTTCAGCCACGGTCAATTATATGTCGCACTATCAAGGTGCATTTCTTCAGACAGAATCAGTATTCTCCTCCCTCCAAATTCGGAAAGTCACACCCCAAACTTTGTTTACCTAGAAGTCTTACTATAATCCGTAAGTTCTTTTCATTTATAGTCACGTGTTGAGTAGTTACTCATTGAATTTATAGTCATCAAATTGATACATTTGTATTTGCTCTTACTTAATTGGTTAATTTGCTTGATTCAAATTATGTAGGTTTTGCAAATTGGTGTGTAATTACATTTTGTCAGTATTGCGTTGAAGAACTTTTTGCGAACCTTGGTTAGTTTTTCCCCCCCTAATTTCTTCTTTTTTATCTTACAACACCTGAATTTATAGTTCTATACAAATCTATTTCAATTCCTACTAAATGGTGATGTCTGTTTATATGGTATTTAGCTAAAGAAATTTCAATTCTCATATCTTCAAACTTAGTGATCTCTGCTGATTCTCAAGTATGTTCCTTTTAATTTTTTTCATTTTTCCTTCCTTGGTCTTTCTCTACTTATTGTGTTGTTTAATTTTTTTCATCCATGAACGTGGTGATGGGACCTTGGCCAATCACTATAACTTAGTGATCTCTGCTGATTCTCAGGTCAAGTGAAACAGGTAACATCTCTTCTCTTATAACTCAATCTCTTTGATTTTCCATGTAAAGATTCAATTCATTTTAAAATCGTTTAGCCAGAGATGAATTATTTGTTTCCTTCTATGTAAAGGTTTAGTCTGAGCTTCTTCTGGTGTTGTTACATGTATTTATTTGCTTATTTATTAAGGGTTTTAATTTTTTGATTTTGGGTTTGTCGAAAAGTATTAATTTTGATTGATTTGAGTTTTGATTTGGTTCTGCTGCTTTTATAGGTATTTTAGTGCAAGTAGCATTTCGGTGGCTATTGTTTGTTCTTTGATTTATTAGTGTTGTTATAGAAAGTCGCGTTTATGGAACTACCCCAATGGAAACTTTAGGAAATATGGTATATGTATACACTGTAAATATCATTTGTTAAGGGTGTAGACCTTTTGATAGTTATGGGACTCTAATGTATGTATTTTACTTGTGTTTTCGGTAATGACTTTTTTATATGAGGTGCTTTGATGATCGGCATTAGTCGAAACATTCAAATACGATATCGTTTAATATATCGGTGTACCCAAAAACCGAGATATATCGGATATATCGGATATCTCGGTTTTTTGACCGGTCAAAGTTTCTAAAATATCGGATAACCGATATATCTCGGAGTCGATATATCTCGGATATATCGGTTGAATTATTAAAAATTGGGTCTCATTTTCGGCGATATAAACTTTCATATCGGAAATTCGATATATCTCGGAAAAAAGGGGTTTAAATTAGGTGGATATATCTCGGAAATATATTTGATATATCGTAGATATCGGATATCTCGCGATATTTTTGGTCGAGAGGCGGTTAAGTAACTGGATTAACCAATGAGAAATATATGATTGTGATTTTCAGGTTATGACAGGTTTATATTTATGAAATGTTAAAAATACAGAGGAGATGCTGCCGAAATTTTACTATAAAAACCACGTGTCATAGGTTTGTAATTGTTTGAGTTTTGGGGCGTTACATATTTGCTTGTTCCAAAACTAGAAAATAATCTAGAGGTGAATACAATCGTTCATTGTATCACTTCTAAATTGTCAATTTCTTCTTCCCTTCAGTATATATAGTATTTCCTACTCACTCTATTTAACGAATTTAAAACATATAATTACATATTTCTTCGATGAAGTTTCCTTAAGGCTTGGGATTTATGATAATGACCTTGACATTGGCGAATGAGGATGGGGTTTCTGGAAGAGTTATGATTGTCAACAATGTTATCTATACTTTTGCTACTTTTTTTTGTATTTGGCGTACTTTTGTGGGTGCTCTTTTTGGTACTGTTTTGATGTCCTCATTCAAACCACTTGTGGGAGTCTGATTATGTATCTGTTTCTCATATTGTTCTTATTTCATTTGGTTTAATTGGTGTTCTTCTATGTTTAAGTCCATTTAGATGAATGAGCCTAGAGCATCTGTGCAAATCACTACCGGATGTATTGAATAAGAATTGTCTTTGCAGCCTTTTAACATGATCCAAAACATTGGAAAGTCATAAAATAATGGGGAGGTTCTATCCAAATTACCCCTCAGGTGGTTCAAGTTAGTGTGATGTCGAGTTTCTCAGCCTAATAATCATTCTTGACCATAAATGGAACAATAGCCAGTATAATAGAATCAAAACGAGGGAGGGAGTGTGTTCAAGTTCAGGCTGCTTCTACAAAGTTAGCGTCGCAGGCGACTCTATCAGTGCCGTACGGCACGGGCATACCCTAGTTTTCATAAAAGACTTTGGATTGTAGAATAAGAAAGTTAGAGGTTGTGAAGTTGAGTCCAATGGTTTGATACGCAATAGAATAGTGGATACAATTAGCGGGTTCGCGTTTTGACGTAATATTGGATTACAATTTTCATTATATTTGGTGGGATGGTGCACCATTGGACTTAGTCTAAGAGAAATACACCTCTTAAGTGATTTTATGGTTGTTGAAATAAATGTATCTATACATTCAAATACAACTAATGCTAGATATATTCCGGTCAAAATGCACAAACCAAAACCCAACTTTTATCGTTGGGTCTGGGGGTTTTTGTTGTTGGGCTTTTGGGTTGTAATCGGATATAACCCGCCTACGTGGCAAGTCATACATGACAACCCATTAGAGCATCCCCAATGCAAGCAACAACTTGTTACCTCCACATATGATTATTTCTCCTCATAATATGATTATTTTCCCTTATAGCTACCTTGCTAGTGAAAAGCTACTAGGGGTTGCCCAATGTAGAGGTGACTTTAAAACTTCAAATGGATGAATGAATTTTAAACAAAGTCGGAATGAAACATCTCGTATTGTATTTTATAACTAGATGGAATAAAACATTACATCCCATCGATCTAATTTAACTGACTCGAAACATATAAGATTAATTTACATCCCATCGGTCTAATTTAACTGACTCGAAACATATGAGATTACTTCATCTTCTCCACCTCCATTACGATTTTGTTGCAATTTCTTAAATTAAACTTAACTTTGCACCTAATGACTTCTCAACCACCCTAATGATCCCCCACCTGTCTTACCACATCAAGAAAGTAGTAGATGTTTTGAAAAAAAAAAAAAAAAAATTGTCTTCAACAACTCGAAAAGACAAGGAGGACAAAATTGAGATTGGTTTTAATTTTCCACCACGTTGTGAAGTCAACCAACACTCACCATTAGTGTCAACGTCCGTCCAATATGTAGCAAATAGAGTGACGGCGTCTCGAGTAAGTTTTAGATTTTTTTTATCAAGTTTGTTATTGTGTAATTAGTTTGAATTTGTTGCATTGCGTTAAAAAAATTTGAGTTAGGGTTGAAATTATATCGTGTTGAATAGTTTGTGGTATTGTGTGTAAAATGAATGTAGGTAATACACTTGTGTAGTTTGTTGTATTGTGTGTAAAATAAATTTGCGCACTTTCAAATGTCGTGTCATGGTGCCGTTGTTTGAGATCAAAGACAGACCCTAACTTTGTCATAGTACTAATATTATAGCCGCCACACCATTTGGGAACTTGTTATATTCAAATTAGAGGGGGGGGGGGGGGGGAATTATTATGCATTGTTGTTTGGGATAGTTGAGCGGTGGTGGCAATCTACCCACTAGTTCCATTTCCCACAGAGTGAGCTTAGGATTATCTCTCATGATTTCGTCATGCTCATGGGTATCCCTATTGGCTATGCAAATGTCGCTCCTTTTGATGAAAATTTGGAGATTTTTACTACTGCATGCAATGAGTTTCTCTAAAGGTTTTGATATTATATACGATGATGAGGAAGACGTGTTATTTAGATTGTTGGCTGAGCACTTTAAGGTATGAGGTATAAATACGAGTTGGTTTACTTCGAGATACTTAAATAGACTAAAGGAAAAATTGAGAGACTATCATATTGGCATTGAGTCGATTGAAAAATATGTACGTGCCTTCCTATTTTACTTTGTTGTTACGGTACTATTTGGAAACTCTAATGGTTTCTTACGTATCGGTTGGATGGACGTTGTCTTAGACATAGAAAGGATGTGGGATTATGACTCGGTCCAATCGATCTTGGCGTACCTTTATTATTGGCTAGACTTCGCAGTTGAGACATCTCCATAACCAATATATCAAAGTTTTAATTTTGACAATTTTTTACTGTTCTGATTTTCTGACCATTGTTGGATACAAACTAGCAGTTAGGACTCCAAACGAGATATTTGATTCCGTCTAGAGAAAAAAGAAATATATCGAGACGGAATGTTTTATTCCTTCTAGATTAATTCCGTCTAATGAGTTTTGTAATTTAGACGGAATAAAACATTCTGTCCAAAAGTTCATAACTCACCAGCTACCTCCATATATAGCAAGTGCTACTCTTCATTGGGCCATTGTTTTTGGCTCAGAAAGGGTGATAAGTTGGTATTTTCCCATGCTCTTGCAACACAACAGAGAAATGGAAATGGATTACATGTAAAAGGTCTAGTCTCCTGGACCCGATTCTCTTAAGGCCCAGTAGGTTTAAGTCAATAAATATTTGAGCCCTGGTCCATCTTATTATTATGATGCTCTAAATTGGGGCAGATCGAACCCTAGCCTCTCTATATAATCATATCGTAAAAACCCTAGTCGCCACTCTCAATTGTATTAAGGTCAGATTGTTTATAATTCTATAATAGTTTTTTTTTTTTTTTTTTAATTTGGTCTTAAAAAGATTGCAAGTGATGATAAAAAGACAGGGACATCAGCACTCCTCTGGAGAATGTTGACTCAGTCTTTGGGAATCTCTCTGATGCATTGTTTGTTTTTACATATTATTTGTTATGATTTGTTTTGAAGCTTAACATTCCTCAAGTGCCAGTGATGGGTTTAAATATACTTTGAATTTTTTTATAATGAAACAGATTTAATCTGAGGCACATGCATTTGCAGTTTCTAATCTTTTATGTTTTATGGATTAATGACTTTGTTACTGATGTGTATGGATGCCAATGATGCATCAATTGCACGTATTATCAGAATAAATGATGATGATTAAGTAATTGTCACTACCACTGAGGCATACATATACAGAAGTATTTTTTCAACTTTGCTTCTTATTGATTTCGGTAACCATATTTAAAACATATTGGGTTCTATATGTTTGAAAATTTTGTCTTTCTAATGGGAATTGTGTTGTCATTTTTGGGCGTTGGCTAGGTTTTGGTGATATTCCTTGCATAGTTGCGTCCTTATAATGATACATTTTAAAAATACCTGGCCCTTCAATTAAGGGGGGAAGGTGGATTGGTTTGGTCGTTTACTCACGGGAAAAATGTCTTCCAATGTATGACTTGGAATGCATATACTGTCAATATAGATATTCTTTGTTAGATTTTTCTCAATTGATCATAACATTTAAGTCATTATGCATTGGTCACGATCATTCTATTCCTTAGGAAACCAGGATATGAGGAGAGGAATAACAAACCCTGGGGATTGGCCTTTCGCTATTGGATATATGTATGTGATGGAATGTGAGCTTTTGAGTGTGTTTATTTGTCTTGGCTATGTCAGTTTGGTGTTTTTCTTTCTAAAATGTGTTGACAACTCTTAATTTAGTGGTTGCTTGGTGAAGGTCCCAGCGGAGAGGTAGGACCTCTATAATTGAGTCTTCTCTAACAACAAATCATACCTTCATAGACTAAGATAGTATCGGCTGTTTTGTACGGTGTACAAAATTGTTATTATTTTTGGGGCATCTTTATTAATCGGCTATATATCATTTGAAAAGTTACTACGTATGTTATGTTGTCTGTGTTATTGCTTTTACTGTTTACTGTTTGACCTTTCCTTTCGGGTTATAGTTTTTCATGCCTGGGTTTGTATCCCAGCAATCACATGCAGTGGCTTAGGTTACTGTTTTGATTTTTGATAAAAGGAATTAATAGCGTCAAGTAGTTTTCTGTTCCTATGGCCCTTGATAACAGATTCTTGTGTCTTGGCATATGTGCGTCTTACCTTCTGGTTTGCCCTTTTATTTGAGTTGTTGTCCTTGATGTTTTTGATATGCGCTACTATACCTATTTTTATGTATTCTAAATTTTGTATTTGGAATTTTGGGTTATCTAAATTTTTGACCAGTTAGGTTTTCTTACCATGCCGCTGGGCTGTTTATTTCCTCTTTGGCGTGGGTTACATATGTTCCGTACTTCCATTATAAGAACTTTTATCTTTTTTTTTTTTGAATGGTGTTAGTTATAATTTATGAAATTGATCTTCCTGTAGTAGTTTGTGGGGGCCTGATGATTGCTATAAGAATGGAAATTTGAATGGTGTTTTTTGTTGAAGCCTAACAATTGTTGGGCTCCAGAAGACATCTATGTGATCAACAGTTCTACATCCGAAACTGAAGGCTTTTATATACAAGTTTCCCGTTATATTTGGTTTTATTTTCTCTTTGATGTTTTAACAAAGTATATCCACATTTTCGAAGTGGCTCACTGTATTGTTGTTTTTTTAAATATTTTGGGTGTTTTTGGGAAAGATACTTGAAATGTATTTTGTTTTTCTCCTTTTTTGAAAATTATCAAAGTTTTTGTAGCCTTTTGAAGTAGTTTTTAGTCCGACTATTTTTCCTTCAAGATTTTATATGCATTTTGATTTGATTGTATTTAATAATGTTCACTTTTTCCCGTGCTTCGGTTAGTTGATGGTGCCGCCTGCTTATTTGAAATGGTTTGTTTGCTTCTTTGAAATTGATTTTGATTTTGAGACCTTGTTGATTGATTGCATAATATTATTTGGGGTTGCTTCTCTAAAATTCTAGTGCCGATGGTTTTAAATGGAGTTCTCAGTGAAAAAAATGAGTATATTTACCGCCATTGGATATTTTATTTATTTGATTACACTCTGTCAGATGCTTTCAGTTGACCTAAAATTTGAGGGAACCAAAGTGTAGTGGAGATTCAACTTCCAGACATTTTGAGGCATAATCCCTAGAGCAGGGAATGCTTTTGTGGGAGAGATGACACTAGGACACCAACGTTTTGTTCAACCCTAATCCAATTTTATGAGAGAATGCACTTGTGGGAGGGATGACAGTAGGAACCTTTAGTTCCTTTACTTGACACCCTAATCCAGTTGGATCAGGGAATGCACTTGTGGGAGGGATGACAGTAGGACACCTTTTGTTGCTTGACTGGAAAACCCTGATCCAGTTATATCAGGGAATGCGCTTGTGGGAGGGATAATAGTAGGACACCTTTTAGGACTGGAAAACCTGATTTGTTGTTATATCAGGGAAAACCCTGTGGGAGGGATAATAGTAGGACACCTTTTGTTGCTTGACTGGAAAACCCTGATCCAGTTATATCAGGGAATGCGCTTGTGGGAGGGATAATAGTAGGACACCTTTTGTTGCTTGACTGGAAAACCCTGATCCAGTTATATCAGGGAATGCACTTCCCTTTGTTGCAGTTGTTGGCGGTTCTACTTCGTCTACTTCGATAGTTTCATTCGGACTTGTTTTCTTAATTTTGAAATTAAACTGACTCAGAGAAATGTGTCTTTTAAAGTTGGATGGGGGAACCTTTTGAGAGTTGTTGGTCGTCTTGACAACTAGTTCTTAAGATTCTTCCGTGGCACCAACTGTTTTCAAGTCCCTCTCTTGTGCCTCAAGGCACTAATCTTTCAAGACTAGTTGTGCTCTTGGTGGCCAATGCTCTGCCAATTTTTAAGTGGTGCCCATATTGGAAGTTTCCTTGCTTCCTTGCATTGCATATTTGTATGTCAGTTCGTGGATCTCTTTGAATATTTTATTCTGCTGATCTCCTTGTTTCTGTAAACTGGATGTGGATCTCTGAACCAAAAAAGAGCAGTTAGTATTTTTTAGGCCCGGGCTACCACGAGAATATCTTCATAGGGATGAGATCCAAGACCGTGCAGTTGGATCACACATCCAACGGATGATTTTTATTTTCAGACAGTTGGATCACACATCCAACGGTTTCGGATCTTGTCCCTATGAGGGTATCCTCGGGGTAGACGAACTCTATTTTTTATTGTGATTCAATTGTTTTGGTGGCTATTTGCTGAATTGTCTGCACCATATCTCTTTGTATTAGTTGAGTACGTATTGGACTATATGGCTGAACAATGCTGCAGAGTGGTGAAATTACTTGTCATTCGAACTAATCACTAAATAAAAAAGTGATGTAAATTTCTATGCTCCTTGTGATAAAAGTAGAACTGAGTATTACTGCCATTGTGCCAAACGTTTAATAATTTTATCTAGGGTCAAGTTTTGTTAGTAAACAAGTTTTCCCAAAAAATTGTGTAGTGGACTTTTATCAGTTTATGCAAGCTTCAAGCAGTTATGTGAGTTGTGCGCCAAATTATTTTTCTCTAAGAGCAGTCCAATGGAGGGCTGCTAAAAGGGGCCATGGAGCTTTTAGCAAGCCCAACCAAATTTGGCAGCCCAAGCTTCTAAAACCATTCCAACGGCACTTTTTAGCAGCTGTTAACGGCTGAAATTTTGCTGTCCATTTTTAGCAGCTGTTAACGGCTGAAATTTTGCCGTCCATATGTTAAGTTGTAACGAACGGCAGAAACTTTGGTATCTGTCTAGTCCAAACATTCCAACGGGTAGAAACGGCTTCACACAACTCTCACTATTTGTTCTCAATTTTCATAAAATTTTTACTTACTCAAAACTACAACAATTACTACTAAATTTGCGTTTAATATCTATTTTATATACGTTTTATATATTTTTACGTATGATATGAATAATAAGGCGAACGTTTCAAACTTAGGGATTAATATACGAATTCTATGATCCAGGCTTATAATTGCCGAATAATAAGGTTTATATTTTTTTAATAAAAAAAGCGTACTATAAAAGGTATGATGCAATTTCAAAATGGAAGGTTTTGAAAATTCACTTAAGTTGGAACTTTCAATACCTAAAGAATATCGAAGAACTAAAGTGTTAGCAAGTAAATATAAATGAAAATTTGAGTTATGTATGTGAAGTTAATGAGAAATTCTGACAAATTATTACATTTTAAATTTGTAATATATTCGTTTTTTTTTTTGTATTATATGCGTATAAAAGACGAATTGTATGTTTTTCGCTTTTTTGGCTGACTTTTTAAATGTATCACTATTCAAAATTTTGAATTTTTGACGAATAATTAACGTATCAAATTTTTGTTGTTCGCAAATTTACTAGCTATGCTCCGAGTACAACAATAGATCTAAATGAATATGCAACCACATCAAAATGAAATAAATCTATAAGGTGTGCCAATTTTTCAATTCAAGAAGACAAGACTCTTTGTAAAGCGTGAATATATGTAAATGAATATCTAATTGTTGGTGCAGGGCAACGAGTCACACACTATTGAGAGAAAATATTAGAGAAATTTCGAGAGAGAGTTAGTGAAAACAACAAGAGAAGCAAAAATTTAGTGTCCACTTGATTTGGACACATCCAAAAAGTTTACAACCGGTGGGCGGGAATTATCTCATCTTTGGAGATGACCATAAGAAGTGGCACAACGATCCAAGATCGGTTGGCCGAGGCAAAAACAACATATATGTTGGCTCATAACACACTTTCAATTTGAATATTGTTCGGACCTCTTCAATGATAGCCTAAAATGGAATGAAGAATTGGAGAGTTGGTCAACAACTATATCGAGGAGACGAGCCAACGTCATTCTCGATGTAGATGACGAAGTCGTGCCTTCAACACCCACAACGCTGTCGGTAACTCTTAGTGGCGTTCCAATTAATCCATTTCCTACACAAGTTGGGGATGGAAGTGGAAGTGAAGGTGGAGGTGGAAATGCAAGTGGAAGTGAAACCAAGAAAAAATGACTACCGGAAACAAGAGGTGAGAAAGAAAGGAGGAGAGAATTACAAGATTATTGGAGAAGTATTTGGCACAAATGACGAATGTCGTCGCTGATAGGGTGAAAATGATGAAGCTCAAGAAGTGGAAAGAAAACAAAATATTAGGACAAGATACTTCTACTCTTGAGCCGGAAATTGTCGAATACTCAAGACAATGAAAATGGAGATAATTCACCAAAAGAGAGAGAATGGAATATTTAGAACTCAAAGTCGTGTTTATAGTAGGGGTGGTGCTTTTATTACTTTGATTAATTTCAATATTGTTTTAGTTATTTCATTTCCATTGTTGTTGTTAGTTAGTTTATCTCCAATATTATAATTTGAATTTTCTTGAAACAACATAAAGTCAAACATAGGTAATACTCAAACTATAGAACAAACATAGAAATACTCATACTACATTTCTTGATCCGCACGAAATTATCAAAGGTGATTGATGAGGTCAACTCTTAGTTGAACATTAGTTTCTCTGCTCTGAATGTGACGAAATGTGTTGAGTCTTCTTGTAATTTTCTCATTTCGATTTCCGACAATATGTAATGCGACTGGTGGCTCCTAATCTATATCAATTTTTCAATCTTCGATATCAATCTCTCGTTCATCATTGACAATCATATTTTCGCCAGTCACTTGATTATCCCCTATCTAGCTTGTAAGACACCAAATGCAGGCTCCACATCTTTGCAACACGTTTCTTGCATCTTAGCAAATAATCCCTCTATTTGAGTTATTGGGCGAGGGATTGTTTGTACAAGTATAGCCCATTTAAGATAAATCTCATCGACTAGATAATAACCCATTTTGTATTGGCGACCATTCACGGCGTAATTACGACGATGAGCATCACCACGCATAATATTGTCAAAGAGGTGAAAACGTTGAAGCACGTTGACGTCGTTGTTTGAACCCGCCATACAAAAAAAAACGTGTTAAATTCATAAGTCTTGATCGGCAACGATTTCCAAAATGATTGTAAGTTTATTCTTATGTCCTACATGTGTACCTTGCTATGCCGTAGGACACATTTTCCATTGCCAATGCATACAATCCAAACTTCCAAACATACTCGGGAAGCCACGATTTTCACCTTGTGCAAATAGACGTTGAATGTCTTCTTCGTTTGGAGCCCTCAAATATTCTTCTTCAAAAACCGCCAACACGACATCACAAAAATGTCTTGAGCTTTTAAAAAGGGTGTTCTTTGCTATTTGAACGTATTCATCCCACGCATCCATCCGCACCACAACCATATGCAAGCAAGCAACCACATTTTGCATACCCGTCAAACATGGCTTTCCAATGTCATCAACTTTGTATGTGAAGTATTTGTCATGGTCGAAGACAACTTTCAAGATTCAAAGGATAGCGATGCATCCTAAACCTCATACGAAAGATATCAAGGGGATACTTCGGATTTTGCGCGAAGTAATCCTTCATAATCCTATTATGAGCGTCGATTCAATTACGATAAATATATTTTTTACCGGGGATCGAGCCTCGATAATCACGAGTAGCTTCGTGCATGTCTTGCAACAACGAGAAAATAGGTACGAACATGTTCTCATCTTCGGATGAGGAACTTGATTCAACATAGTGAGAAGAATAAGTCATTTTGAATGTGAGAAGAAAAGTTGTAAAGTTGAGAATGAATGTGAGAAAAAATATTGCAAAGTTGAGAATAGTAATACAAAAAGTGTGAGTGAAGGCAAAGTTGAGAAATTTATGGTCTATAAAGTTGACACAAGAAATGAGGTTGGTGGTTAAGGAGTTGATGGTTGAGGAGTTAAGGGTTGAGGCTTTGATGACAAGTAAATGCATGTGAATGAAAAATTGGTTGAATTTGGCTAAGTCAAAACCGTGTTAAGTGTCTGGAAAGCGGACGTCACAATGTTTTCCGTCTGTCTATTTAATTAAGATGGGAGACAAACGACATAGTTTCTGCCATTTGTACATAAATAACCAACAGACGGCATAAACTATGTCGTCCGTCTCTCAGAACTTATTATGGCAGCTGCTAGCAAATGTCTTAATTTTGATTCGGTTTTTTACTCTTTCCAAATTTAAAACCCTTTTAGCAGTCCCATTGGAATGACATTTTTATAGTTGGGGGTGCTATATTTGCTTTTAGCAACCCATATAGCCCTCCATTGGACTTGCTCTAATAGATCACTTGGCTCATCGATGGTTATGCACAAAAAATGGACTCTTCTATTTAGTGATTTTAGTTAAAATGCCTTGGTAACCTATGGGGTCATTAAATTCAAACTTGGAGTTTTAAAAGGGACCAAAATCTACGGGAACGCGTGGTGAGAAAGTGTAAGCCTTTGTAATTTGAGATCAAATCGGAAATTATTAATTTGAGGTATTTCTTGGTTTGGTTTGGACTATAGTCACAAAAATCCCGGATTTTTACAAAAACAAATGTAAAAAGTCTCTAAATTTAATTTCTAAATGAATAAACAGTAAAAAAACGGTCAAAGTCTTTTAATTTTCAATATTTACTGATTTTTTAGCGATTTTTTCTAATTTATATGATGATATATAGTTTTCTATCACATCTATTTTAATATTTTATTTTTTGAATTGCAAATTTTTTTAGGATATTGTAAGGAATTGTGACCAGGGTAGGGCAGGGAATCGGGTCGGGTTTGACCCGAACCCGACCCGAACAGTTTGGGTTCGGGTCGATTTTTGTATCCGTTTATTTATTCGGTTCGGGTCTGTCGGATTCGAATTCGGATTCGGATATATTTTTTGGGCTTTTTTTGAATTTTTAGTGTTATCCGATCGGGTTAGTCGGATATAATCGGGTTCGGGTCGGGTTCGGATATTCAATTTCGAATATAATCGGGTTCGGATATTATAAAACTATTCGGATTCGGATATAGCCATATCCGACCCGAACCCGACCCGATCCCTGCACTAGACCAGGGGCTATGAGTTGTGAATTGTGGTCAAGCCAGGAAACTGGTTATGGAGACCAATCCTAGATAGCGTTCATCTTTACCGTATTTTTCTTCATTTCCTTTGTTTTAGGCTGTTAGCCGAGTGTTCGCTGACTAGCTGTCTAGCTAAGTGGAGAAAAAGTCAGGAAACACTTTAGATTGGATACATGCCACCCCTGACTCCACTAACGTACATTTTCTAATTTTCTTTTATCATGGAATTCTGATTATCAACCGTTTTGAAATCTCAATATCTATCTAGAATTCAAGAGTGGGAGGTGGCATGTATGCAAGATAGGAACTAATAGAATGCTTTGTCCAAGATCATACCTTTTGAAAATTGAAATAATTGATCTTAAATCTCAATCCTGAATTCCTGATCGTATCTGCTTCTTCTGAAGTACGTTTTATCCATCAGTACAAAATGTAAATTTACCTATTGAATTTTGGTGGTCAGTGACTGTAGAGCTATTTAAATACTGACTATTACTATCTTCTCTTTCCTCAATCCTCATCATCTACTTATCTTTGAGATTCAACAATACTAACACGTAAACACCCCTAGGACAAAAGGAAACAGAAGGTGGTCACTTTAGCTTTTGGGGCTCTATTAATAGATTGAGCTACGCAAGCTTAGGGTGATAGTAACAGCTCCTTAGGCTTAATTTCTCTCGATTCCAACACCCCATGCAATGTCAAATCCAAGCAGCTCTAGTCTTCAAATCACATCCGTTTCTTCTGTTAAATGCACACTAGTCAATATCGCAAGTACCCAATTCAGGCCGGCCTAAACAACAAGGGATCTTAGCTTGTTCTGTGCTACGATAGCACTCTCATAGCACCTCTGTACCTTCTTTTAAAGCAACCCCAACACTCTTTCTTTCTTCACAACCTCATTCGTTGAAGGCCTGTCAAAGGGGTTTTCCGCCCAATGGGGTTCTTCTTCTCTTCCTGTTCTTTCAGACTTCTTCTTTAGGACAATGTCCTTAAGTGTTAGAGCAAAGGAGTTGTTTTATTTCTATGCTTTGGTAGGGAATATAACATTTCTCCTTTAAGTAAAACAGACATCCTTCATTCCTTCTTTTGCTTAATGAGTGAGTTTAATTCATTTAGTAGTGTGTGCTGTTGCATTGGATTGGTTGGAGAATCTGTTTTACCTTAAGAAGGAAAGAATAAATAAAGACTGATGGTTGGTTTACATGATTATGATGTTGGGGTTTACATGATCTTTGGAAGTCATTTCATATTTTCATCTAAGGTCTTGCATGTGGGGACAAGGTTATGTTTTACAGCCAAGGATGACTTGCCGGTGAACTTAATTTCGTTAATATGCTTTCTCTTAGCTAGGTTAAGTTGCCTTTTATAGGGATTTCTTAATATATTTGTGGAGATAGCCCACGTCTGTATCATATACTGTGAAAAACTCTCATTCCTTGCCAGCTTAATTAACTTCATATACTTTGGTACACTTTTCTTGCCTTTGTTCATTTACATTGTATCTTCTTGAAGAAAGGCAAGAAAAGTGTATCATTTAACTGTTTTCATCATTTAATTGTTTTTTACATTGCATTGCAGTGATGAATGTAAGAAAAGTTAATATTGTTATAACTTTGTTTTTTGAGCATGTCTTCAGTTACATCATTTAATTATTTAAATAATAGTTGTTTTTCTTGCACATGAATCATTTTGATTAATATTGTTTTTTAGATGTACTCTTTTACCAAAAAAATTGTTATAATTTTGGTTCGCTTTAGCGGGTATTTGTCTTTTGATTTATTTAGATTTACACGTGCATTTAACATTTGTGTCGACAGATAAACAGATTGTTCATTCAAAGGTACATAAGTACATTACCGAAAGTTTTATTAGTACTTAGGCTTGCCCATTAAACTACTCGTATATATTATTATTTAAAATTGGTGTTTGGGTTCTTCCTTGCATCATACTGATATTTCAGTTTAGAACTAAGACAAAGAAAAAGAAAAAGAAAGTTGAGAAAGAAACTAAAAGAGAACTATATTCATTTGGGAAAATAGGTTAGTTTGCAAGCCATGTACCATATATTATGCCTCAGTTTAGCCCCAAGCTTAGTTTTGCAAGCCATGTACCATATATATATGCAATGTGGATCCTTTTGACTATGCATGTGGATATGTGTGATCGGCAAGTGGTCTTTGGCTATACGTCTGCCTCATCTTCTCATGCTAGATCTGTGATGATAATGGTTCTTGAGGATAAGATAAAGGTTGTTGATGATGTTCATTTCCAACATATGGTTGTGCTTCAATTACAAGTGATAGGAATGGTGATAAAGTTGGTTGTCTTGATGAAGATGATGTTGGAGATAATATTGTAAGTTGTCTCTACATATCCTTGACATATTATTAGCTAGTTGTTTATATATATCATCACGTATCTACTAAAGCTTTTGTGCAGATTTTTGCTGAAAGTCATGAAGTAGTTGAAGCCTTTGTTTGCATGTTACCTCACGTGAAGTCTTTTACACACCAACCTTTGCTTTAAACTTGTTTGCATGGGTAGGATGAGAGGCTGTTAGTTGTTTTCAATATATAATCAGAATAGAAAATGCTGTATATAATCATGGTTTTCAATATATTTGTTGAATTCTTGGACATTGGCAGTTTGACACGTTAATTTGCTGTATGTATATTGACATTTTCGGTTCTCGTATCTGGTAGAATAAAGTTGATTTGATATGTTCTATTCAGAGGCCGGGCGATGACACTTGGATTTGATGTGTTCATTTGAAGTTTGCTAGCTAGTTTGCCAGTTCTCAAAACTGACTCCCTAACTGAACAGTTCGGAGTAATTATCGATTTCTTAGAAAAGAAAACTATTAATTAAGTCTGGATACATTGAAAATTTGTAATACAGAAATTGAAATGTTTCTGGTTTTAAGCAATATATATATTATTATTATTATTATTTGAAATATTTAGATGGTTAAGGCAGATCCGGTATCATCGAAAGACTCTAGTCCGAAAACTTACATTGCCCTAAGGCTCATCAACCACGAAGGGATCTGTTTTATGTTTGATATTTTGATCTAGTATGGACTAGCCCCTAGAATGGCCCTAGTATCGATAGATCTGTATTTCCATTGGATACGAAATTTTACTCTATTAGTTTTTAGAGGTTTTTAATATGTGGTGTCCATTGTATTTTGGCGTTAGGGAGATGTGGACGGAGCCAGGAGTCTGAGTTTGAGGGCCCCTAGATTCATCACTAGGCTCCTTGCCACTCCCTAGAGGCCTAGATTAATCACTGCCCCTTGCCACTCCCTAGAGTCCTAGATTCATCACTGTATACCAGCGTATCACTGTATTGTGCAACGAGTGCGGAAGCCTTTCCACGAAGAATAAATGCTAGTACTAAGTAGTACGTGAATGGTGAACACGGGAGGAAAGTTATAGATGAAACAGATTCACTGGAGAAAATTGTTCCAAGACCAGGGCATCATTACTAATTACAAACATGAGGTTCTATAGTTATGTGCGCAGGAGACTTAGTAAAACCGCCTTGCCACCCCCTAGATCCATCACTGTATGCCAACGTATCACTTGCCCAAGCTATTGTGCAACGAGTGCCAGAAGCCTTTCCAAGAAGAGATGAATATAAGTAGTGAACGGTGAATGCTACAGAGGTTAAGTTGGAAAGCTGCAGATGAAGCAGAATCATCACTTGAGAAAATTGTTCCAAGACCAGGGCATTATTATTTTTTTTTTTTCTCAGTAAGCAAAAATTTGTATTGATAAAGGTGGTTGTGGGGGGAGGGGGGGTAGAAGGAGAATACATGAGGAGTTACTTACAGTCTACTCACACAGTAGCACTATAAGAACTTAACAAAACCTATAATAAACATGTTCTGGAACCTCCCATTTGGTTATCCATGGGGGTTTTACAATAAAAACAACTTGATCATTGTCTTGCAAACTGACCGAGTACTTTGCCAATTGATCTGCTGTGAAATTGGCTTCTCTCCAAACTGGAGTCAATTTGCAGTAGTCTAAAAGATTTATGCATCTCTGCCATCTCTGCTTCATACACCAAGGTACACTTGAAGTTCCAAAAGCATTAACCGCAGATGTCGAGTCTGACTCCACCCATACCTTCCTCCAATTTCTCTTAATAGCATACTCCACCGCCTCTAGAATTGCTAAACATTCAGCTATGAAATTCGTCTGATGACCAATATTCCTGCAAAATGCGCTAGGAACACACATTCATAATTTCTAAAGCACACACCATAGCCTGAAGGACCGGGATTACCACAAGAAGCCCCATCGACATTAACTTTTTTATGATATCACCCTCGGTGGGTACCATTTGCAATCCTTAATCCTAGGTGCCCTCCTTAGCTTGTTTTGCAAACCCCAATTCTTCAAGATCTGAGACTCACTACCCCCTCTTTTGACTGTAGCAAGGCGGTAAGAGAATTGGATATTAGTCCTCAATTGTGCTTTTCTTTGACATAGACTCAGTTGTTCCCCTTCAAAGATGCATCGATTTCTACTTCTCCAGTTGATGACCATGCCTGCTAATACCGTCGACACCCACAACTGCTTAACGAGAGAACCGCTTCTTCTATGTAGCCTAAGTGCCTCCGAAAAATTTGTAAAATTGTCGTTACATCCAAACTGAAATCCAGCCCATTCCCATAACTTCTTTGCCTCTGTACAATCCCACAAAATATGTTGGAGTGTATCAGCCGCATTACATCCCATGTAGCATCTAGAAACTAGTTTAACACCTCTTTTTTGGAGAGACTCATCAGTGGCAGCACAGTTCCTCAATAGCTTCCAAGCAGTAGCCGAGATCTTTGGTTGCAACCAATTGTGCCACAAATGTTTGCACCACCAAGAGCCTGGTGCTCTCCTTCTAATTGTCTCAAATGCAGATTGAACCGAAAATTTGGGGCTTCCAAATCGCATGGTGTGCCCCATTGATAAATAGGCGGTGATTTAAGTTAAACCCTGCAATCATAAGAATGACTTGAAGAGCTCGAGGGATAGACCATGCACCATCAGAGATAATACTGCTAACCTTAGCTTTACATCCCTTGAGAACCTCTGGTTGTAATTGTAGCCTCTGTTGAATTGATTGCTCCCCAATCCAGCAGTCTCTCCATAGATCTACCTTCTCACCGAGCCCAAAATCCATGAGCCCTAGAAGAAACTTCAGGCAAAGCCCACTTAATTCCTGGCCATATAGTAGACTTTGCATAATAGTTTATCAACTCTCCGTCTCTAGTAAAGAACTTCTTTCTCATGAAAACAGCATAATCATCATCATTAAACCTTATATGCCAAGCTAATTTCATTAACAAAGCCAGATTTAACTCCTTCAATCTTCTGATACCGAGACCACCCTCTTTCTGAGGTTTGCAAACTTTTTCCCATGAGGTTGTCACTAGTTTTTTCAGAATTTGGATTGCCCGCCGAGAAAATTCCTTAACAGTTCTTGACTTCTTTTATGATGCTTACAGGCCACTTGTAGACTCCCATGTTGTACACCGGAATACTAGACAGGACCGACTTTATGAGAACACTCCTCCCTTGAAAGGATAGTAATTTTCCTCTCCAACCTGTAATCCTCTTTTTTATCTTGTCTATCAAGGGAGCTAACACAACTCTAGTAACCTTACCTTTGATCAACGGCACCCCCAGATATTTCTCGGGTAGAGCTCCCACTTGAATATTCAAGAGTTGTTGCAAGTGATGTCTTCTTTCCATATTCATACCCCCAACAAACATCCTACTCTTATTCTTGTTCATGGTTAAACTTGATATCTCTCCATAAGATCGGCTATGTTAGACACACTTCTAGCATCCCCTTTGCTGAAAAAATAACAACATCATCGCATACAAAAGGTGAGTAGGGCTAGCAGTCCCTTTAACCACTTTGTAAGAGGTTTAGATAAACCTCGTAATAAGCCCTCAATGAGTTGAGACCCCCTGCTCAAAGAGTCCTCTCGCTAGTGCAAACAACGGTGGGAAAGAGGATCCCCCCGCCTTTAAACCTCTTTTTGGCTTATGAACCCAATAGGACCTCCATTCAACAAAATAGACAACCTAGTTGTGCTAAGGAGAGCGGGGATTAGCCTATTCCATTTTTTGAAAAACCAAATCTTTTCAAAACCTCGAACAAGAAATCCCAACTCAACGTGTCATATGCGAAGTTATGTCCACCTTGATGGCTATACTCCCACCATATCTCTTCTTATCCGGTTCATTTATCATTTCGATGCAAAACCAATACTAGCTTGAGAGTTTCTCGCCTTTGACAAATCCACTTTTTGTTCTTTGAAACCAGTTCATCGATGATAGTATTGAGCCTTTGTTGCATAATTTTGGAGAAGATCTTGATCAGAAAGTTACTCATACATATAGGTCTGTATTGCGATAACTTAGAAGCACTCCTATCTTTTGGAACTAAAGTAATGAAACTTCGCATTGCCACCATTGGGTATGATACCTTCCCTGAAAAAAGATTTGACCGCATTATGGTTGATCAAATCCCAAAGAATGAACATAGAAGTGGCCATTGTATCCATTGGGCCTGGAGAGTGGTAGCCTTCATGTTATTCATTTGTCCAAATTTCACACTCGTAGGAATTGCGCACAACATCATATTGCTCGCATCACATTACTTTGTGTGGGATCAAATTCAAGTAGCTCTTCATCCATATTCACCTCCTTATACGAGGAACTTGTCGGTATAATATTGGACAATGTAATGGGAGATATCAGCTTGACTATGTAGTAGGACATTATCTTCGGTTTGCAATTCCATTATTAGAGACTTGGTCCGCTTTTATTTGACAGATTCGTGAAAATAAGCGAATTCTTGTCATTACCATTCAACCAAGAATCTTTGCTTTTCATCTTCCAAAAAAGTACTTGTTCTTTTCGGCCGCCAGAGCGAGCCTCTTCCTTCTCTTCCATTTCAGTTTTGCATCGATCATTTGTAGGATCATTGTCGGCCTCAGCTTGTGCCAATGCAAAACCTGCCTGGGCTTTATTCACAGCTTGCTCAATGTTACCAAAAACAGATATGTTCCAGGTTTTGAGTGACTCCTTTAACATTCGAAGCTTCTTATTCATACGGAAAATGGGGGAGCCCTCAACAAAAGACGGCCAGGAACACTTCATGAAATCTTTTGAACTCTTTATGACTAGTCCATGCTTGGTTGAATCTGAATGGTACATTGTGCGGTCTAGGAATGTGAGCCATCGCCCGATAATGGGGCATGGTGGAACCCTCTCTAGAACCCACCTTATACCTCCAACCACCAAATTTTTGAATCCACGCTGATTATAGAACACTCTATCAAGCCTAGCAAGAATCCTCCCCGAGCCATGCTGGTTATTACACCAAGTATACTTGAGACCCACATGATCACTATTTTGCAAATCAGTTATTGTACCAATTTAAAAACTCTATCATCGAAGACCTTCTAGGAGGCAGACCCCCCTTTTTCTCATCATTATGTAAGACAACATTGAAATCCCCTAACACTACCCAAGGTAGATTAGGCATAAGATTTTCAAGCTCAACCCAAAGTTGTCTTCTCGCACCATAAGACAAGTGCATGAAGATCCTTTACGAAAGCATTGTAACATGTTGAGAGAGGCATGGATAAGGCTAACATTCACTCCTCTCCTCCACAAAATCCAAATATTGCCTTTTCTATCACTTGTTTCATTGTGACAAAATTGATAATCTAAATAAGAAAGTCCCAGAGACAACACCGAATCACTCTTTGGCTTCCTCTTTGGCTCCGCAATACATAGAATCTCGAGGACTAAAGGTAAAACTCTTTGATTCTAGATAAAGCATTATTCTTACCAATACCCGCACATTCAAGTAAATGATCTTCATTAATTAGAAATAGGGTTTTTTCTTGCCTCTGCATGACACGGGTTCGGGTGGAGAAACAGTTGAGCTTTATATTTAGTGTTTTTTTTTTTTTCTTAGTTGAAGCTTCGTGGTCCCCGGGCTTCCAACCATCTTTGTAGCAACTTCAATCACCTCCTTCTCAATCTGGCGACTGAAGTTGACCTTCCAATAAGCTTTGAATCGAAGCAAGACTCGAAAGCCATTGTGTAATGCGACTATAGGGCCGGTGGTTTCTTGGTTGAGACTTCTGTATATCTATATGGTCCACAACCACATCCGCTACACCTAGTGCTAGGACCAAGCCTACATTGTCCACCGGTGCAACCTCTTCATTAATTTTGCTCCTCCCTGCCTCTTCTACTAGATTTCTCACGGTTTTGTCTCTATAGCTTCGTGTACCATTATACCATCCTCTTGGGAGTCATGAACCACTAAGGCCCTTGACATACTTTCACGCTCTTTGTCTTTCCGTTCCCATATATCCTGTTCGGTGTTTGTCCTCATAACAAATTCTTGAACAATTATCAACTGCATCCTCAAAACCTTGTTTGTTTGTTGCTTTGTCGGCATCCTCTTCATAAAACTGAATTGTCATCTGCCTCCCCCGCCGATTGTCCATGTCATTATCTGTTCCCACATTCTCTCCAACTTCTTGATCCTTATCCACCATTACTACTTCCACAACTTCATTTGATGGTGGACTAGATTTAGTAACATTGATTGCGGTTTGTTTGCTTCTTCTGTCTCCATCTTTTCTTTTGGTTTTGCTCATTTGGTTCTCCTTGTCACCTCCTTCTTTTCGTAGAGATCGTGGGAGTTGTAGGCTTGCTATCAGATCTTTCTTGAGGAGCCCTGCAATCTCCCACCAAGTGACCCACAATTTTGCAATGGTTGCAAAATTTTGGCGTTTGCCTAATCGGACTTCTTGCGAGAATTCAATATTAGTACCTTCAACTTCCACTAAGATTTTATCGAGGGGGCGACTTTTCGACGGATCTCGTCTACTAGAACACTTGCATAATACCCATTGTCTCTTTCCGGTGAGTTCTTATCTACTTTCGAATAGGATTTCCGATAGTTCTTCCCATTGCCATGAGACTCTCCACCTCCCAAGTATTCAAAACCGAGCGGGAAATTTCACCAAAACTAGAGCGGTTGAGTGTCTGTGAGTTTCAATATTGAAATTTGGTGTCCATGGTGATATTCTCGAGTAGTTGCGAACCAAGATACCATGGACCACCGAAACTCACTTTTTGAAATCTATATCATTCTTAAATCTCAACATTAAATAACCCTTACCCGGTGGTGAGATCTTAACTGCTTCCGTCATGCCCCATTTAGTGTTAGTTTGAGCTCTAGCACTCTCCAAGTTCAGTTTTAACATGTCCGGCCTTGCTACTAAAGCATATTTGCATGCCTCTAAACCTTTTTCCACAGATTTGGCTGACAATTTAATTGCTACAGTATTTCCCCTCTTGCTTGGAATGGGAAGAGATTCCAGTTCCACTGTTTGTGTCATTTTGTCCCTTGCTTTGTCAGCATAAGACATCTTTCTTTCATTGTTGTTGCTTGGTTTCGTTGCGGCTTCTTCACTATTCGGAATCAAGACTCGTGTAGCTTGTTGGCTTGTAGCCTGTTCTTTCAATGGTTCGCCTTGACTGATGGCTATTCTTGGTGCTGGGGTTTGTTCAAACTCTGAAAGATCCATGTTGGACGGAGAAAATCCTTCAATCCAGCCAGCTTCCTCAGAAAACCCCCCCAAAAGGGGAAGCTTTTCTCTCTTTTTCCCTCCAAGTACGGTTTTGAAGAGATAAAAGATACTAAAAGAAGAAATAAAAGTTCACGAAATAACTCTATTAACCCTGAGAAAAATCGCTCTCTAGTCGCTCTCAAAATCGCTCTCAAAATCGCTCTCATATATATCTTAGGGATTATTATAATTACAAACATGAGGTTCTATTTATGTGCGCCAGAGACTTGTAAAACCACTTTTTTATCTCTTGATTCTTCTAATTCTTCCTAGCCTCTTCCTATTTTTTTTCGATAAACTCCTAGCCTCTTCCCTTGCGCTATAGAAGAGTTGCACTTCTTTTTAACTTTTTCCATTGAACGATCTTTACTTCCTATATTCCTGTTGCTTGTCCATTCATTTTAAACTTTCCAATAATCCATTTCCTTTCTTGTTCATTGCCTAAACTGATCCATTCATCCACATCCAGTCTATCGTTGATTAATCTATTCATCCTTATTATCCAATATATATACATTAAATTCAAACGAGGAAGAAAAAAAGAACAAAACACATGATAACTAAAATATATATTAACCAGTAAAATTCAGAAAAACCTGAAGTACATAAACTATAATTCAAACATGCTAATAATCGTAGGATCCAAATCTATATCAAAACTCCCAAGTGCGTAAAAAAAGTTACAAAGATATAAGACCTTCTTTTACAAGCAAGCCAAACATAAGAACAAAAAGACCAATTCCGATGCATGGGGTGGTGGAAATGATCGTCTGTGTATAAGCAGATAATGTTATCGCTGCACCAAGTATCCCAATTAGAAGACCACTCAAATTTTGATTCATTTTCACTTCCCTTTAACGAGAGGAATCAACATGTCTATAGGTTTTATATCGCAAACCAAAAGTCAACTAATCTGCAATGCCCAATTTTAAAATTTTTCTTGCATAATTAATCATGAAATGCCTCTTGATTGCTTCACTAGACACTTTGACTTGGTAATAAAAAAATACCACATAATTTATAGTTTTAAACACCAAAGTTTCCTCAATAATGCATGCATTGCTGTACTAAGAATGACATAATGAACGTGCATTTACCTGGGCCCAATTCAGACATTTAAAGGCCCGGTACCAAATCAATCGAATGGGCCTAAACGGGCTTAACATTGTGAATAAGGCCCACAAGTGTTACAAAAGAAGGACTGATGCACAACTGGTTTTCCATTTCTGCAAATGAGAAGAGAGCTCAAATTTTCTCTAAATCAACTTCCGCAAATTTTCTCAATTTTTAATCGACAAAGGTCAGTAATAAAGTTACTTCATTATCAAGTTTGTACGCATTTTTACAGTAAGTTTAGTTTTTTTATTGTTGTAACTCCATTTTTTGAGCTTAATGTGTTTAAGAGTAGTAACAAGGCCCTTTGTACATTTACACATTGTAATGAAAAACAAAACTTGGTTTCTTGTTCTAGAGACAAAATAAACAAGCCCCTAGAAGATTTTAGTTCAGTTAAGCATGTTAACATTGCAAGATCAGTTATTTTAAGGTGTTCATACCTTTGGGAGAAGAAAGATGAAACATATGAAGAAGTAAGATTTAAGGATATACTTTTGAAGCTATCTAATATATCACCTGCATTAATACGTCCGTTTTGGCGTGTTTCGACTTTGAAACCTGATGATGTACTTGAAATATTGTTAGGTTTTGAGTTTGATAGTGGGAATGTTGAAAATGAGGCTAGTAAGGTGGGACTGTTATGGAAGTTGTTTAATTGGGCTGGTAAACAATGTGAGGGTTTTGAGCATTTACCGCAGTCTTATGAGATTATGGCTATGTTGCTTACTCGGGTTGCATTGCTTGGTGAAGCGGAATCCTTGCTTAGAATCATGGAAGATAGAGGAATTTTATTGGGTGGTCATGACATTTTTGGGAAGATAGTAGAAGGGTATGCTAGAGCTAGAGAATTAGAGAAATCTATCTCAATGTATACTTGGTTGAGGAGTCGACGTTTTGTCCCTTCGGAACTATGTTTTGAGGTTCTTCTCAATCTTTTGATTGAAAAGAACAAGACCCTATTGGCGTTTCGGGTTTATATTGATATGATTGAGAATGGATTTGGCCTGGGTATTGAGAACATGCCTACTGTTGAATCTATAGTGAAGTTACTATGCAAGAAAAGAAAGGTTAAGGAAGCTAGAAATGTTGTTAGGAAGCTTGTTGCTTCTGGTATTGAGCCTAGTCGTGCAATTTTGAATTTGGTTGCTAATGGGTACTCTGAGAAGAAAGACTTTGATGACCTGTTGAATTTCTTGAAGGAAAGGAAATTCGCACCAGATGTTCCAGTTTGTCATAAGATTTTATTTTCTCAATGTAAATATTTTGGTTCGGAACAAGCATATGTGTTTATGCTAGAATTGGAAAGTCTAGGCTTCACACCTGATGAAATGACCTTTGGTATATTTATAAGTTCAAGTTCTAAAGAGGGGAAGCTAAAAGATGCTTTTATTTATTTATCGGAGCTTCTGTCTAGATGCCTAAAACCTGACATACATTGTTATAATGCTCTATTAAGTGGAGTTTTCGTTAAGGGAATGTGGAAGCATGCAAGTGAGATCTTTCATGAAATGCTTGAGAACGGGCCAGCACCCGATTTATCAACCTTTAGAGTTCTTTTAGCTGGTTATTGTAAGTTCAGACGTTTTAATGAAGCAAAGGCCATTGTCTTAGAGATGGTGAATCATGGTGTGGTTCAGCTTTCTCCAGTAGAAGATCCACTTTCCAAGGCATTTGGGATCTTGGGCTTCAAGCCATCGATGGTCAAGGTGAAGAGGGATAACGATGCTGGACTTAGCAAAGCAGAATTTTTCGATACCCTTGGCAATGGATTTTACTTGGACACAGATATCAAAGAATATGAAAAAACAGTAATGGGAGTTTTAGAAGATGCCATGTTTTCTGATTGTAACTCCCTTGTGTCGAAGGAATGCAATCAAGGTAATATAAAGGCTGCACTGATGGTGAAAGACAAAATGATATGTCGAGGGCAGAACCTCTCATTGCCAGCGTACTCAGCATTGATAAAAGGCCTTTGTTTATCCCGTTCTTATGCAAGGAAAGCTATCTTTCTTTTTGAGGAATTCCCTGAACTGGCTTATCAGCTAGATCAAGAAACTCTTAATTCAGTCGTCCGTGTAATTAGCAAGAGAGAAGTCGCATTTAAGGGAATGCGAGTCTTGGCGGGAATGCTTCATAGAAGTTTCTCCATCGACAATGAGACATTTACTGTTCTACTACTGGGCTTATGCAAGAAAGGCTGCCAAAAAGAAATTCGTAAATGCTGGGAACTTGCACTAACTCATAAATGGTTACCCTGCTTGAAGGATTGTAAGGCTCTTTGGGATTGTCTATGTCAGCAGGGGATGCTTCAAGAAGCATTACAGCTTTTCGAGAACATGCTAGTAGCCTCTCTTCACTCGTTTTCTGATATTAGCAACATCTTTAGTGAAGTGCTGTCTGGTAGTGGTCATGCACACTTTGCAGTAGTTTTCTTAGACGAAGTTGTCAGACAGAGGGAGTTATTGAGTGATTCAGCTTACAGCCACATCGTTAGTGGGCTGTGTAAGGAAAAAGGTTTCCAGGAAGCTTTTGATGTTCTTGACGCTATGCTGGAGAAGAACATCGCCCCTTGTGTTGATGTTTGCTGTCAACTAATCCCTCAGCTATGCAGGTTACATAGATGGGAGAAAGCTGTAGTCTTGAAGGAGATTGTTTCGAAAAAGGATCCAGCATCATGTCTTTCTGTCTACTATGCTTTAATATGTGGCTTGTATAGAGGAGGGATGGTCAGGCAGGCAACCCTCCAATTTCATCAGATGATTGCAAGCGAGGTGTCACCAGATTCAAATACTCTGAATGTAATGATTCAAGTGTATCGTGCGGATAATAACTCAAGAAGAGTAGGGGAGCTACTTGCTTTCATGGTAAGAAATAATCTCAGTCTCTCGATCTCAAGTTACCGTGATTTATTGAAACTGATGTTCATTCAAGATAGGGTGCCTGATGCGTTGAGCTTGAAAGAGATTGTTTCCAGAGAAACCAACTCTATGTTTATTGTTATGTATAACATTTTGATATTCCAAAATTTTCAAACTGGGGATAGTTCACTCGTTACAGTACTCTTAGAGGAAATGACCGGGAAGGGTTTGGTGCTTGATGAAGTGAGTTATAATTTTCTCATCTGTGGTTACTATAAATGTAAAGATGCCTCAAGATCAGTGGAGGTCCTGAAGACTATGATTGATAAGGATCTAAGACCAAGCAATCGCAGCTTGAGAATGGTCATTAAGCACCTGTGTATTCACAAGAACATCAATGAAGCCTTGGAGTTGAGTAGGGTGATGGAGTCAAGAGGCTGGATCCATGGTTCAGTTGTTCAACATGCAATTGTGGTAGGCCTTCTTTCTTGTGGTAGGGTTCAAGAAGCAGAAAGCTTTCTACGTCGAATGGAAGAAAGGTGTCTGCTCCCCTTCAGCATCAGCTATGACAGCCTGATTAAAAAGTTTTGTCAATATGGAAGAATAAACATGGCCATTTATCTTCTTGACATAATGCTGAAAAAGGGAAACCTCCCAAGTCCTACTTGTTTCGATTATGTTATCCAGGGTTTAGGTATATGCAAAGCACTGGATGATGCTCTCAATCTGCATGCGGAGATGCTGGCCCGGGGCTTCAAGCCTAGCATAAAGTCCTGGGATATGATTATCCAAGGACTTTGCGCCGAAGGGCAGACTGTTGAATCAGAAAGGTTTCTGGACTGTATGGTACAGTTAGGACAAACACCAACTCCGAAGTTGTACCAGGTTGTGATTGATAAATACTCCTCAGAGAATAGACTCGACAAGGCATCAGCACTTTTACACAAGATGCAAAAGCATGGTTATGTGCCGGACTTCAAGACTCATTGGTCACTCATAAGCAATTTAAGCAAATCGAACAAGGAAAACACTGAAAATGGGGGTTTCTTGTCAAAGCTTCTTTCACTGAGTGGTTTTACAAGGACGAAAAATTCTAAAGTGGGGTAACCAGAATTGTATACTCTCTTCTTATGAACTGGCATTCTGTCAAAGTACTGCATTGGCTGATCGATATCTAAGGGTGTTCAAGATATTGAATTACATTTGGTGGTATATGACCTTGTGTAAGCTACTAATGATGAAGTACCTTATGTGTTCATTGACACAGGTCCTTATATCAGCTTGCTTTCAGTAGAGTTTCGGTAAGTGCTTCTAATTACTAGAATTTCATAGAACATTTGTTTCTTTTCCTTTTGAACCGATAATTTGCATGCTATGAAATCTTTCTGATCCCCACAAATTTTTTCATCGAGTATTGTCAGTGTACTGTTGTTATATCTCATGCATGTTCTGTCTTTCTAAGCAAGAGTCAACTCTTTGACAATCTGAAAGTCAATACTCTTTTCAGGTGGAAACTCTGCTCTAGTTGCTGTTCTAATGATACCGAGGACCAACTACAATGATAGTAGAATAAATGTGAATGACTAAGTTCGATTAAACATAAGGGTGATATAAAGTTGCACACACACCAAAACAGCTAAATTAACCAGGCATCCAAGATGTGCTTCTGGCCATGCTGTGTCTTTTCTGCTATGCAGTTCACCACTGCAGATTACTTTGGTAGCATTTCATAAGTGGCTCAAGAGTTTAAATCGCCAGATCACTCCCTCCATGAATGGAGCCAATAACAGGTAAATAAATACGCTGTGAATCAATAAATATATATATTCCTGATGTTGGAAGTCAAGCATGCATGCATGTTGGCAAAGAATTCAGAATATTTGTGGACATGCCTGTGTGTGTAGCCTCATGGGGTCAGATTACCCTGTAGGCCCACTTTATTGACACTGACTTTTAGTTGAGTCTTGACGTTCTATGAATATTCAATGGCTTAGTACCATCCTCATACAAAATCCTACATCTCAAAAGCCCTTGCTGTCAAGAACTGGAAAGAAATTACTCACTGAGTCTTTGAGGTTCTTAGGTTTGCTGCGTATCAAAAGCCAACTGAGACTGGCATTTTGCGGAAGGTTCCGCACCACAAATTACTGTATATTGCCTGGAAGATGCTTTTGCAAAACTCTTCCCCCCACTCTTCCCCTTATTATGGCCTCCTTGAATATCAAACTATAAATTATTAATCTTTTCCTGGGTCAGGTTTTCTCCACAATACGGAAAGGCGATGATTGACTTAATTAAATGTGTGTTAGGACCTGTTGGGAAGTGAGCCTTCAAGGATGCTTACATTGACTAAACAATTTGGCTGCAATATATATAGAAGAGGTTTCCTATATTCCTAGAATATCAGTCTTATATGTTCTGGAACAGGTTGCAAGTTGCAACAAGGGAGAGGTCTAGAAGAAAAAGATATTTGGCACTCTTTTCAGCTTAACATGAGTTGTTGTGGATGGTAAGGGAGAAAAATGTTTTTAGAAATGTATACACACTTTACTCGTATTGATCATTTCACAACTGAACTCTGATTTGTAGATAAATTATTACTGCTTGATTCATAGAGAGTAGAAGTGCTAATGATATTATTATTTGTATAAATATCAGATCATCTGTAAAGTTTCTAATATGATGGAAGTCTTCGAGGACGATGATGGAGGGACAAGAAGCCTTGGAGATCCATGATTTTCAGCTCGGCAGCTCAACCAGACAGTGTAGTTTAGTTTCACATATATTTGGGTCCGTTAAGGCCCCTGTGGTCGCACAACACCTGATGAGACAAATAAGGGCTTGTGTCAGGGGCCAACGCACCACAAACCAATAGATACTCAACCGCCAGGCAGGCATATGACCAGTATTATGTAACTGACATTTGCTTTGGCTCACCATGGATTTTCTTGGTTGGATGTTTGTAACAGAATAATTTTGTAGAACTAAATTAGTTGGCCACTTGCATTTGCATGTGCTTATGCAGATAATTAACAAATATTATGATGATTTTCTCACTTGAGTTGGATTAACTGTTTTTTTTAGATACTATTAAAATCTCTTTTATACATATATCTTTAACATATATATATATACTAGAATTTAACCCGTGGCTACGCCACTCTGCTTTTACAAAAATGCATTAAACATTATTTTTACACTATTCAATTTCATATTAAAAAATTATTTTAAGTATCTCAAAATATATATACACACATGTACCTTTCATCAAAAGCTGGAGAGAAATTCAGAGGTACAACTTCATTATCAACGGTCTAAAAAAGAAATATGCAACAATATATTAGACATATATAAATATAAGAAATTTTCTCCTTGAATATATTAGGATACATAGTGTGGACCAAGAGCACATTATTCCCCAGACTATAGTAGTTAGTAGACATCGAGGGACTTGTATTTTCGTGGGAGGATATGTTGATGAAATTATTTTTTTCTTGATATACGTACTCGTTTGATTTAGGCATTGGTAGAATAAAGGGTTAGGAGTAGTCTCTGCATGGCAATAGCTGGAAGATAAGACATGGACGTTCGAATGCCTCATAGGAAAAATGTCACTCATGTTGGCCAACTTAATTTTGCTGTAGCAATTTACAAATGTTGTTGGCATCAGATTCGATCATATAGAAGTAGGCTTGGAAGTTCATTTGATTTTTCACTTTTGCACACATGTAATGTTCACCAGAAACTAAAGCAAGATAACCAAAAAAGATGGAAGTACTGGAGAATAAGCAAAATGAAGATGCACAGGAACTTGTTAATTAGGTTTCATAATCAAAATTATTTCACGTTTAGTCAAAGTAAACTTATGTTAGACAGACTAATCTTTGAGCTTTCAGCAAACTAAACCGTGAGACTGTCAAGGCATTCACTTTTGCATTGAACAGTAGTAATAGAATTGCGAAAATTTTCTAGCTGACAAAATGAATAGAAGATACACATGATGAAAGCAATAATTACATTAAATAAGTTACATATCCCTGAATGTGAGTTACATATCCCTGAATGTTTCTATCAATAAATTCAAAGCACTACTCTATCAATATTTTTTTAATAGAGCAGAAAAGGGAATTATTTAAGATATCTTATCACATTGAGGTATAATATTTGGACTGATTGCATGTTTGAACTGACTAATGTGGATAAATAGGAGAAATCAGAATCTACAACAGAGAAGAGACTGCCTCCAACCCCGTTGCTTCCGAAATTGTTTCTTGTCAGCTTTTGCTATTTTTACTGGGTTGCTACTCCACTCTGAATGTAATCTGTTAATAAAAAAACAAACAAATATTCAGCTGTTTGTTCTAGATGAACAAATAAATAGTTATTCGACCAAATATTGTTAGCAATGTACTGAATGAAACTATAAAACTGATTAAGAAAGTAATGAATATATATGAAACCTGTGGAAAGTGGCGTTGTCCTCAATGCAGCTTTCAACTTCCGATAACGCACGTTGAAGATCCGTTTTAGTTCGCACTTGTAAATGATTCACACTGCATGTTTAGAATTCAAGTAACTAAATGAGAATAACATCACGAGGCCAGGAATAGTAGGGTAGTTAAAAGCAAATAAAAGATGCGTGAAAAAAAGGGATAGTTAAAAGCAAATAAAAAATGTGCGAAAAAAAGGGAGAAGAAGGGGTTTTTAAGTAGGACTCTTAGAAGAAAGCAATTTATCATCATAGGAGGACTTTATTTGGTGGTATTTAGTAGGATTCTTAGAAGAAAGCGATTTAATTACCGTAGGATCATTTCAAAACTGCTTTCTCCACAGCATAAAAAACCAAGCTGTTATATTAAAAACCAAGCTGTTTTATTATATATATAGAAAAACGAGGGGTCGAGTGAATAGTGAATGTGTGTGGACATAGGGGCATTTTGGTCATTTCATATTTTTATTATTTTTTTAACTTTTGCAAGGTAAAATAGTAATTTAAAATTTATAAGTTTTAAAAAAAAAAGTATGTAGATCCCACGTGGGTACCACGTGCACAGTAGCTAGTTGTAGATTAACCCCCCTACCACCTCTTACTGTTTACCTGTGTATACCATATAGATTCTTGTAGATGTGATGTACTGAATTGGTTCATCTAGATGAACTGTTACAGAAAAGACGATCATGCAGATCAAGTCTAAAGACAAGCAAGCATGTTCTAGGTCTAACTACATCCTGGAATATCCTTTTTCCCAAAGATTTTGCATGTAGTTTAATGTAATCACATCAAGTTGAATTACTTTAGGTACTACGATGCCTTTGGATTGCAAATGCTGCCACATTCTGTTCTGTTTTTGTTGGGCAATACTAGGCTTTCGCCTTCTGGGGATGTCCATTCAGAAATCTTGATCTCCTTTCTCAGATGCATAGCTGTTTGCTCTTAGCGTATATTGTTCCACAGTGAAAGCAATTGGCTACGATGGTAAAAGAAAGAAGAAATAGCTCGCCAATGTAGACCTGATGGGATCTGTAACTCTTAAAACAATCTCCAATTATCAAATATGACTAAATCTAAGTCACTGTATCTTGTGCAATTTGAAATGGAAACAATGTCGTGGAGAGCTGAGCCATCCACGTCAATAACAGAAAAAATGACTGGACAAATCATTATTATATATCAGCAAATGGCAAATATTTTAGTTTTGTCCAACAGTATTTTTTGGTAAAGAGTTCTGTCAAACTGTTGATCCGATGTGTCTTGCTCATGGAATCGTACTCTTGTATTTATTCAGTGGTTCATAATTCAAACAAATAATGCAACGTTTAGGTGCTGACAACCCCAACCCTTGGAAAAGCATAATGGTTTGGTTGGTGATGACTGGTGAGGGGAAAAAAGTGTCGGTGGGCGGTGGCTAAATCTACACTATTTTTGTGAAAAACGATTTGAATGCGGTCTCTATCTCAGCATTGTCTATATTTTTTATACAGTTTTGAAAATGGGGCAAGCATTTTACTTCGAGTCTACGTAACTCCTAAAACTGTTGAAAGCCAAAATAAAACTGGATAGTGAAACCTTATAATAGTATTTTCTTTGAGAATCAATAGGTTGAACACTCGAAATGAGTCGAATCAATCAGGTAGCCAACATTTGGTGACTTAACCAATGGGGACCTATCCAAGACAAATCATGAAATCCTCAAATCCAGCCAACTACTTCTCACTCGAACTCGTGAAAAGCCAAACCAATTATCCAAATGAAACAAGTACGGGACCCTTTGCACCATCAACCCTGAGGGCCTGAATTAGATGAAGTGATTGAACCTCATTCAAATCCTAAATTACATTGATAGGGATAGGTGCGTCCGTGTGACCCACGGATATGAAGAGTCGGACACGCCATATTTTCACAATTTGAGATATATCACATACAATATGTGTCCGATCCGGATACACATATACATATCCGACACGGATTATTTTCAAAATATGGTGTGTCCATGTAACTTAGTTCAAATCAAAAGAGATGTACACCACATTTTCAAAGTGTTTGGTTGGCAACTTGGCTGGCACCAAAGTTTACCTGATAAAAATAAATAGCAATAGAAGCCATCACATGTAGATTGTGAGCTCTTGGAGCTGTTATTACACTAACAATGATTAGATTCAATTGAGAGAAAAATTTACAGAAAATAAAAAATAAAATAAAAATTGCACTATGATCTATTTAGCTGGCTTAGTTCTGATTGTCTTTTGCGACATTTTCCTTCGCATATTTAATCAAAGAAGGGCCTGAAGCACCTGCATTAGCACTGTTAATACACTTGAAGCAAATATGAGAGGCAGCATGCTATAGCACCAAATCTCCACTTTGTTAACTGAGATGGAAGTGGATGGATACAATTTTATCTTCTGACCCCTTACACGCCGCTTAAGCCTGAATCAATCGTTCACCAAAACCACTGCATACATTACTTTCACTTGATAATCTGAGAATCCTCGATACGGTCTCCAAAACAACAGCTTACTGGTAATACTTCCAATGCACACAAAGACAGTACACCATGTTTTCATGAAGCAAAGGATCAAAGGCATGTTCATAAAACTGTATCTTTGGTTAAGTCACTGATGAAGTCAGAATCAATAAGCTCAAAGTTCAAAGTTCTTGATGAAAATAATTTTAGGCTTAACTTGAACTAAGATAAAATAACATCAGGCAATCTGATAACAAACTTATATAGGCAATCTGATAACAAACTTAACAGATACATATCTGATTATATGTTGAAGATCTTCATTGAGAACATTATAAAAGACCGAATAAGCAACTCCACAGGCTTACACTAGAAAAACCGAAAGCCAGCTTATGGAAAGCCCTAGCCCCTAAGAATCAATATGTACATTCATGAAAAGAAAATAGAGCTGCTTTTGACCTTGCTTAATTTTGCTTAAGCTTCACTCCATGTACTATAGTGCTATTATACTAATACCGCTGCATTCTCTTCAACAAATCCAATCTTATCAGCTTGGATGGTGGCAGGACTAGGCACAATTGCATTTGTCAAGACCATATCCTCCATTTGTTTTCTTTCTTCACTTGCAGATCTTGACAGAAAGTCTAATGGGAGATCCCCACTTGACGCTAACTTCAATAACTCAGATTCTTCTAGACCTTTGGCTGGTCCGAGACTGCACCTTTCAGTTCCATGTTTCGCCAATGCATCTTTGAATTTCTTGATCTGCAAAACATCATTTGCTTATTTAGAAACATGTATCTCAAACCAAATAGCTTATTTCCCAATCCAACAACAATAAAATAGATCAAGGATTTGGCAACTTACAGTAGCATTAGTGCAGCTAAAGCTACATACCCGCCCTTCGGCTCCTCTATAGAACCGAAAAAATGGAAGTACATGAATGTTGAGACTATAACACATTGGTTTGAGTTCTTCATAATTCACTTTCAGAAACAATGCATTTGGATTCATTTCTGCAAACTGACATATCTGAAAGAAAACAAACCACAATATCAATACACTTCCTACAAATCCACATTCTAAGCAAATCAATAAGTAAATACTCCTCTTGATTTACCTTAGGATGCAAAGCTTTGCAGCCTCCACAACCAGGGGAGTAAAAGTCTATAATAACAAGCTTATCACCGGCATTCACCAACGTATCAACGAGTTGTTGAGCTGATTCAATCTCCACCATGTTGGGCTTAAGTGTTTTATCCCACCATCTTAATGCCTTACTTACACATAAAGAAGCTTGTGCCTATAAATAAAACATTGAACATAATAAGCAAATAATTCAAATGAAATAAAAACAAATTCAAAGTATATAAGTCTCTAATAACATACATGAATAGTAAACTTTGGAGATGCTTTAAAATTCCAATCACCAAAACCACTTTGATCTGAAACAATAACTTCTCTCCCCTTAAACTCATTCTTCAAACCAGGTATATCAAATGTCTTTTTAGACTCTTTAACTTGTAAACAACCAACAGAAGAACAAACACCAACAATCTTCTTTGTCTTCAATCCATTCTCAGTCATACAAACCCCAGTTTTCAAAGAAACTGCCATGGCTTCTTAATATACTACTAGCCCAAAAACTTCAAAAGACAACAAATTTCAACTGCCCAACTTTTTTTTTTTTTTTTTTGCATAAAAAACACTTCTTTACTCAAATTACACAAGAAAAAATCGAAAAACAAAATGGTTCTTTGTAGTTTCAGGTACTTTGACTTTTAACAAGAAGCCCAGAGCTCAAAACTAACCAAAGACTTAAATTTTGAAAGATTTGTTATGGTTTGAAAGAAAAATGGAGATGGAATTTATTGAGTTTTGAGGAGAGAAAAAAAAACATTATCCAATTTCGATAATTTTAGTAAATCACTGACAGCAGATTTATTCGGTGTCGACTTTTGTTTATTTTTAGGTTCGGTTTTATTGTTAACATATGATCTTGACCGTTGGTTTTGTTGTAGGAGCTGTTTGTTGTGGATATCGAGGAAAATGGGTGGCTTTGATTTGAGGATGAGGTGTTCTTTTATGAAAGAGTCAGGAGTACTGTTTGGTTTTGAAAGGGAGGGAGGGCAGTTTTTTTTGTTAAACGGCTAAAACGCGTAGCTGACTTGGTTGTTGTTTTTATGGATAAGAGTAAGACCAGACCACCTTGGAAAATGCAAAAATTAATTTATTTTTAGGAAAGAAAGGTTATTATATTATCTGGATTCTGGGTCGACTATTTTTGGGGCTCTAGGGTTGGTAAAAGAAGGACCACTAAAGATTGTTTCAAGAAAAATAACTTTGGAATTTACTGAAAAAATGCTAGTAAGCAACTCATTTTAAGAGGAGAATAAAAAATGCTACTCTTGATGTTCATCTGCATCAGTGACAAACTGACAATACCATTGAGTGCATCAGTGCACAGCATGTCAACGACTAAGACCAACTTCCACGATTATTTGTGTTGCCTTATATTCTCATCCTTTAAATTTATAGATTCATATTTGTTGAATTCTATGTTAGTGGTTATGCTAGGAGAGTTGTGACATTGATATATTGAGAAATCAAGAAGAAGAACAATAAAGACTAGAGATTGATTAGGGTTAAATAGTTCTTAGGTTGAGAGAGTGTTCTCTACCCGAATTACATACTTATACTAAACTAAAACATGATAATAGTAACTACTAGATATGAATGTCTACACTTATAGAAACATGAGACTTTTCATATTGGACATAATCTAATACTGACATATTATAATACTCTCCCTCAAACTGTAATTACGCAAACTATACAAATTATAATTTGGATTACAAAAAACAAAAGATAAAAATGTTGCTCTCCCTTTCGCATATAACTATCTTTAGTTGAAGAACTCGAACAACTGTTGAGATGTTATGGAGCTAAAATTGTCGGTGTAGGCAATGGCCTAACCTGAATACTAAAGGTGTACCACAGCCACAAACTGAAATCATAACGCCAGTTTAGTGGCGCGATGTTTGGCTACTACTCACTCCATTCGCTGTTATGGCTGTCATAATATAAATTGAAAATAATAACACTGACTTGATGTGCGCTTCTTGGCTGCTACTATCAATATCACTGTTAATGTTAACAAAATACTATTATGGGTACTTCTGAATACTAAATATTGGTACAGTTTAGACTTGATTGCTACCTAAATCCTAATGAGTGCGATTTTTTTGGATCTACACTACGAAATATATACTTGTAGTTTAAGCTTTGCTACACGAAACATACTTGCTTTTTTTTTTGTGATCAAGCTACGAAACATATTTGCAGTTAAGGCTTGACTGCCACCTGAAACATAATTGTAGTTAAGACCTGACTGCTACCTGAAACATACTGAAGACTGAATAGTGGATATGCCTTGTCATGAAGAGTTCGTCAAGGCTTGCTGGAATATGGAGACATGAGTACTCTTTCTCATACGTCTTCATATTCTCCTTCCCTTATATATTACTAAATGTATTTATATCTCCCTATTCCCCCTCTCAAGTTGGAATATACAAGGCTGAGTAGGAACATACAAAGACTTGTCTATTCCAACTTGAACTTGAAACTGAGAAAACAAAATACCAACTTATACAACCAACCAATGGCCACTTCAAAAAACAATACTTCATACTCCAATAAAAAAAAAAAAAAAAATCTAACAGAACATGCATCAAACAATACTCACTATAGAGGGTGGAGGGTAGGTCGCGCCTTTTTATGACTGCAAACTCCTGGAACAGTGGAAGATGGAAAGAATAATTCCTCGTGGGATAGAGGTCATGTGCTCCTATAATACTTCAAATAAACAACTTGATCATGTTCTAGAAACTAAGACAGAATACGACATCAATACCAACTGCGCGGAAACTAGAAACCCAAACATCCATAACGGCATACAAACAATACTACCCCTTCAATCTTGGATGAGAGTCCAAACTACCTT
Source organism: Coptis chinensis (assembly GCF_015680905.1). Taxonomy (NCBI): domain Eukaryota; kingdom Viridiplantae; phylum Streptophyta; class Magnoliopsida; order Ranunculales; family Ranunculaceae; genus Coptis; species Coptis chinensis. The sequence goes on along the minus strand of NC_141456.1, from coordinate 15,280,239 downwards.
CCAAATAAGGGTGGAATTTGAGCCGAGGGCTCGGAGCTCGGCTTGGGCTTGGCTCGTTTAAGCTCGGCTCGAGCTCGAGCTCGCTCGTTTACTAGATAAGCCGAGCTCGAGCTCAAATTAAAGCTCATGTAACAAATGAGTTTGATGAAGCTCGGCTCGTTTAGCTCAAATAGCATATTTATAGTGTAAAATAACCGGGGCTCGAGCTTCGGCTTGGGGCTTGCTCGTTTAAGCTCAGTTCGAGCTCACTCGTTTAATATATGAGCCGAGCTCGAGCTCAATTTAAAGCTCGTGTAATTAGAGAACCGAGCTTGAGCAAGGTAAAGCTCGGCTTGTTTAGCTCGAATTCCACCCTTACTTCCAAAGACTTGATACTTCAAAAATCTCGAAAACTGGTGTGTGGAGGCATGGGCGCTGGTGCGCTCAAACTTGCTTGTGGAAGGGCGCAGTCGCGCTCTTGCTTGACAGGAGTTCCAATGTTTTGAAGGCGGGCGCACTCAAACTTTAGGCAAAATAGGGGCGTGCGCGCTCCGTGTACCAGAAGGCTTAGACTTCACGCGTGCGCGTCTCGTACAATACTAACTTCAGAGACTGCGAGATACAGAGAAATTGTGCCCCTCTTATCAATACTAAGATAGAGATTGCAAAAGACGTAGATTGCAGAAGCAAAACAATACTAAAAAACCAAACTTAGAAACTTCGGATCTCTCTCCTAGCATTCTTCAAACAAACTTTAAACACTAGCGGAATCTTGAAAACTTACTTTAACATGACGATGAACAGTACCAGTGAACAGTACATGTGAACAATATTTGTGAATAGTGTTGGTGAACAGTACCGTTGAACAGTAAATCCTTCTAGAAAAATATTGAAACTTGAATTGAGATATAAGAACTTCTTCTTGTGAGAAATCTTTATTCTTCTTGAAACTTGACTTGAATACTATACTGAAAAACTTAAAGAAACTTGATTTTTTTTTTTTTTGTGAGGGATTCCTCTCCTAGCATACCACTGAATCTCGCTCTGATATCATGTTGAATTCTATGTTAGTGGTTATACTAGGAGAGTTGTGACATTGATATATTAAGAAACCAAGAAGAAGAACAATAGAGACTAGAGATTGATTAGGGTTAAATAGTTCTTAGGTTGAGAGAGTGTTTTCTACCTAGAGTTACATACTTATACTAAACTAAAACATGATATGGATGTCCACTCTTATAGAAACATAAGACTTTCCATATTGGACATATTATAATACTGACATATTCTAATAATATTATCCACGCCCATGTAAGCTAAATAGTAGCCTTAAGCCCAGGTAAATCATAAATATTGCACCAAGTGGCTTTAAAATGCTTTGATTTTTGTTATGGCCGGGATGGGATCCTCGGAAGTCGGAACATATCAGCCATCAACATGATGCCATGATCAATTGTCCAAACATGTAGTTCACATTCAAGCAAAAAAAAACATGTAGTTTACTATAGGGTCCTGTTAAATACACGCCCGGTTCCTAAGAGGGCACTCTCCAACCCGGAACCGGTTCCTGTTACCAGAAAATATATCCGGTTCACTAAAAATTAGAGGGGCACGCTCCTTGTAACTGGGCGACTTCTTTCCTCGGTCACCAACAGTTGTAACTCATCTAGAGCAACGCGAAGAAAAAAAAAACAGTCGTAACTCGCAAACAAACTCGCAAACAGGTAACCTCTCTCTCTAAAAAAAAAGGCGCTACTTTATTCTCTTTCACATCACCAATCACAAAACCCGTATTCTCAAGTAATTTGTTTGCTAATGGTTTGAACTTCATTCCCATTAAAATTTCGAACTTGATATAAAAAAAAACCAATTAATTAACTTGATTAATGGTTTGGAATTTAGGGTTTCAGTTGTTTAACTTGTTTCTGCGTGAATCCTAACTTTGCACAATTAATTGCTTGTGTATTCTCATATGTTTTTCATTTCTATATGCTGGATACATTTTGACTTGGCTAATTATAGACAAAAGAAAATGAGGGATGGATACATTTCTATATGTTAGTTGTACATTTCAAAATTTGAGTTGGTGCTCACTATTTTAACTTGTTGTAAGAAGTACTGAAAGAAGAGTACTTTGTTTTTTTTCTGCAATTCTTTTTTTTTTTGGGTGTTTGATCACTCACTTGTTTCATTTCGTTTCAGGGAAGTTATTTGCCGAGGAAAAGGGAACTCTGTCAAGGTATGCACATTTCTTCTTAGTCCACTAATAGTGTGAGCTAAATTTTGTATTTGGTCCTGCTAAATTACAATTTTGCATAAGAGCGCTTATGTTAATCTCAATGTGTGGAAATGTGGTTCTGACTTTTGAAGTCATATGAATAGTTTTTTTTACTATGCTGCTAATTTTTAGTGTTATTTTATAGAATTGGTAGCAATGGCAAGGACAAAGATAACCAGCAGATAGGATAATGATCGGATGAAATTAAAATTGGTTAGTAATGATGAGCTTTTAAAAAATAAAAGAAAGCCCCCGACTACTTCAAACCGAAGGAAGAACAAAAAAGTAGCAATGGATTTTGAAAAAACCCATTGTGACGAGGTCGAAACGGAAAATAGTGAAATTCATATGGATGTCAATGAAACTGAAAATGTAGATGGTGGTAATAGTTCTCATCTTGTGGCTAGGGATGGTAGTGGTGACAATAATGATGGTGAGGGTATGGCCGTATGGAAGAAGCTGTCGATGGTGAGGGTATAGAAGAAGATGTCGACAATGATGGTGAAAATGAAAGTGATGGTGATCAGTCTAAGGAAATGGAGGAGGTCGAAGTGAATAAAAAAAGAAAAGGTAAAACTCAAACTAAAGACTTGGAGGCTAACGAAGGCAAGTTTTGAAGTCTATTTGCAACTATTAGTTCATTTATATGTGATCAGATTCAATTATATGATTTATTATTAAATATTATATGATTTTGTGTTTTAGACTCAAAAGCAAACTACCCGGTGCTGTTTTTTTGTATGGCAACTTACTTGTACCTATGTGTGTGTGTGTGTGTGTTTTTTTTTTTCAGGTAATCACCAGATAATCTCTTATTGCTTTTGAGTTGTCATACTAATGCTAAGACTATGTATTTTATTGCTGATTCTGAGAAGGAGGAAGAAGAATGGATTAATTCTATTGGTAGATCAATTGTTCAACATTCTAGATCTGTTATGTATTCAAAAGTTGTTGATTATGATAATTTTAAATGGTAGAAAAAAAACAAAGATTCTTGAGTATGGAATATGGATCTAGTTTTGGGTTTTTGGATGGTGTGGTTGTTTACTGGTAATTTAATTTTATATTGTTGCGTTTGGAGGTTTTAAGCTTAAGATCTATGTATATAACTCTGTTTATTTATGCGCCAAAATGCTACTTTGAGTTTTGCACTATCTGTAAGATTGCAACTATGACTTGCAAATACACCACCACACCATATGGGATTCTAAATTGAAGACATTGTATTTACTGTTCAAAGCTTAGTAAAGTGGTATTTAGTTGCTGACAAATACTCAAAATGTTGGTATTTAGTTGCTGAAAAATGTTGGTATGCTAATTATTAATCAAATTATTATCAAATAAATGATGAAATATTTAAATATTAGAATTTGACAACACAACAACAAGATACCAAATGGTTTAAGAATTTTCGGTGTCTATTTGTTGTATATTTACTTGGTAAATGGTAACCCGATACTGTAATTTATGGTTATGTTTCAACAACCCATTACCGTGGTTTATAGTATTTTACGACAATGTGTTACCGTTCATCAAAATAGCACATACATCAAGATTATACAAAATTTATTTTGAAATCTAAGATTCAAACTATCATAATTCATTTAGTTTCAATTCCATTAGGCAATTTCAATTACATTAATCTCCAATTTATTTATTTTTCATGTTCAATTGATTCTTCTAATATCATATAATCTTCAATTTATTCGACATTGAGATATGAGTATTTGTAGTGCGATAAATCGTTCATTTGAGAGTTGGATAATGAGACATACTTCATTTTAGAGTTAAAATATAGAGGTATTGAGAGTTGAGAAGTAGAGGGAAATTGAGTTGAGTTGAGTCAAGAAAATTGAATTGAGTTGAGTCAAGGAAAATTGAATTGGATGTAGATAATGGAGAAAAGAGAGTGTATTTTGATAGTGTATATAGAGTTAATCTGCAAAAGAAGTTAGTTAAGGACAATAGGAGGTTACCATTATTTTTGATGGAGAGTGTCCTCTTAGAAAATATGGGTTTTAAGTTGGGACACAAATATAATAACAAATTATGGGTTGGAGAGTGCCCTCTTAGAAATGGAGAGTGTATTTAAGATTATCCTTACTATATTAGCATTGCACATTGCTACTCTTAAAAGGTCGTTGCATCTTGCATGTAGAATATTCTTATTGTTTCTTTCTTGTGAGCTTCAGATAACAAGTTTTTGTGGGTGTGATGAGCTTATAGATGATGTATAGCTGTTTGCGACAAACTCATTTATAATTTATTGCCAGATAGCTTTTGAATGGTGATGGTTTGAGAGATCTTGGCATATATTAGATGCTGAGGACTTAAGAGGAAAGTGTTGGGTCTGGCTCGTGGCCAAGCTCCAACATGTGAGTTCATTTAATATTTTGTTTTGTCATTTTTTTTGTTTTTAACTTCTTCCTTCTTTGTCTATGGCCCATGGTTTGGAACTCAGGTTCTGGTAGCCCATCGTTTATTACCAGAAGAAGACTGTGGTTTTGACTTATAGTACTTTACAGTTCTAGACAGGCCCATGGTTTATGGTGTCGTCACTCGTCACTCGTCACTGATGAGATGGGTGCCCAGGGTCCCACTGCTTAATTACATCCATGCATAGCATTGATATTGGCTCATACCACTGTCAAGCCCTGAATTGGGTTTCCTTGCTCATGGAAATTATGTCAAAAGTTTATTTAAAATTTTCATTATAGCATCTCTAAGTGGTGATAGCCCTATTTGCCGTGATAAATAATGGCATATACAAAAAACTCATATTTACTACTGTTTGATACCTTTTTAATTCGGTGGTAAATTTTTTAAAGATTTGCCACACTATTTGATTTACCATCATTTTTGTGACAAATTTTACATGAGGGGGAGGAGCTGTATAAATTTTGTCACGCCAAAATAACACATGAATTTACCACCGAAAAAAAAAAATTGCCGCACCAAAAAAAAAAACCCGATAACATCTCTCCAACCCAATTTCTTCAAAATCCAACTAGTGAGTTGTGATTTTCTCAAGAAAGAAATCACTTCCTCTCCTTAACAGGTTCGTTCCTCTCTCTTCCTCTCTTTCATTCCTCCTCCTCTCTTTCTCTATTCGGTAATATATATATTTTTTGTATTGAGAATGTTTTGGCAACTTTTTAGATAAAAACTTGTTCCTTTTTGTTCAATTTTGGTACCCATCTCTTTATTTTAGTCAATTTTGAAGTATTTTTTATTTGGGTCTGGCCACTTTAGTTAATTTCAAGTGTAATTATGAAATGGGTGTGAGAATTTTGGTTAATTATTTGTTATGACTTACATCCAGTGCACGACAAGGATGTTAAGAACCCCCCCCCAAAAAAACTACTGTATTTCTAATAGGATAAAAGTTATTTGTTCTGGAATGTTACTCAAGCCTGAGCATGGCCCTTGACAACCAAGGGAATCTTGTCCCTTCTAAGATTATTTTATACTTTCTTGAGATTAACAACATATAGTTTATTTTATACTTTCTTAAGATTAACAACCATTGCATATTTTAAATCACACTTGACGGGTTTAAATTTTTTATCAATCAGGGTTTTCCATGTTTTTGCTTTGTCTTATTCGGTCTCATGCATGACTGTCCATTTAATTATGTAGAATGCCGACTGACGAAGAGCGTATGTTTGCTGCGGTTACCATGATGCTAACAATCATGCAAGCTATGATGTGGTACCAATGGTATATGAGAAATAAGCGAAGAGTTATAGTTCCTAGGGCCCTCATTAGAAATTGGGATGCTCAGAGAAATATTGTGTTCACGTGAATTGTAACACCCGTATTTAAAATACGTATTTATTTAATTATTGATTAATTAATTAATTTATTTAGAAATCGGTTGGATTGGATTTGAGATATGTGGGCCTGGTTTCTGGGCTCGAGTCTATGTTGGGTTTGGGTTTCAAACCCAAGTATATAATCACATTGTTCTAGAGAATAGGGTTTTGGAGAGAATAAAATAATAAAAATGGAGGCAGAGAAAAAAAGCTGGATTGCTGGAGGGTGGAGCGCGAACGACTCGGACTCGGAGGAATTCGTAGGAGTTGTTAATATAGGTGAGTAGCTATTTTTGCTATTTCACCGAATTTATAGTTTTTCGAGTATCGGTGTATACTGCCTAAGATTTCTGCCTATTGATACTGTTCATTATCCTGTTTTATTCGATGTCGTGCGTGTCGTATTTATTAAACTTTGTTAAATATCGGAATTTTATTAAACTATTGGAACGGTTCAAGCTTTGGAGTTTCGTTAATGGCGGCGAGCCAAAACAACAGACGCCCTGTATACGATTTGGACTGTTTGTATACGATTGGAAACTGTTAGATATTAAATCTCGTTGGTTGATGTCGGGTTTAGAATCGGTAGTGAGGAGCTGTTCAAGCTCTGACGGTGCGTCAATGGTGTCGCTTGTCCGTTTTTATGTTGAACTATGATGGTTGTAGTGATGTTTAATTGGTTGGTTTGAGTTTGGGTATTGAGGTTGGAATGAGGGTCATTGAATGGGTCTTTGGAAAAAGGTCATTGAAGCTTCGAAGCTCCATTAATGGCGGCACGCCCAGACCTCCTCCAGTAAATTAATTCTAACTGTTTTTGGTTGATTTTGGTTGGTGGATTGATAATGGGTTGATGGGGTAGTGTAGTGTGTGTGTGTGGGGATGTTAATGGTGCTGCTGGAGCTTAGAGAAGTCATTAATGGCGGCGGTAATATTTCCCAGATCTAGTTTTGGTCAAGATTGGGAATTCAATAATGGAAATTGTCGCTTTTGTTAAAGTGGTTGGGGTTTTTCCCCTAATCATTTTCGGTGGGTTTGTGTGGAGGTTTGACGGTGGCCGATTTGGTGGCTGGTGGTGGAGGAGGATGCAGGAGCTGATGGAGAAGATGATCGGTTTGGGCCTTGGGCCGAACCAATCAGTTACTTGGGCCGGTTTAAATTGTTGGGCCAGACCGGTTTTGATATTAGTTAGTGGGTTGGGCCATTTTCTATTGGTTTAGTTTGGGCCCAGGTTTAGTTTAAGTTGTTTGGGCCAAAACTAATTAGTTTTCTTTGGGCCGGTTTCAGTTCAATTTTTAAGCCGAACCCATTTGTGTTTCGGGCCAGTTCAGTTGAAGTTTTTGGGCCTAAACACTAGTTAGTTATTGGGCCGGATTAATCCTTTGTTTCGGACCAGTTTAGTTTAAGTTGTGGACCAGTTTTAGTTTAAGTGTTGGGTCGGTTTCAGTTAAATTCTCCGGGTCGAACCCATTGGTGTTTTGAGCCAGTTTCTAATTTTGGTTTTTGGGCTGGTCATATAACTTAAAATAGATCTAATTGGGTATTTAAATGTTCAGACTTTCGGGTTCTAAGGTTTGGGCTTGGCCAGTTGGGTCCAAACCATTACCTTAGTCATGAGCCCATGAGCCATGCACTTTTGACCTTAGCCACGAACCATGGCTATGACCATGAACCTGTTGAACATGGAAACGACAGTTTGATTTTGACTTTGACTATGACATGTTGACTTTGACTTTGACGTGTTGACCTTGACCGTTGATTGTGGAATGTTGACTTTTTCCAGATTTTAACATATTTGATTATATGGACAAATGTACTGTAGTAATAAAATATTGTCGTGAATTGTCTAACTTGGTTGGTCATTATCTAATTAAGATTTGACGTAAGTAGTGTGTAAAATATATAAATATTGGCACGTAACTAGGGGGGAATTCTGATAATAAGAATTTGATATATATATTTTTGTGAGTATTAAACTACATACGGACTTAGATTCATGGACTTTAGATTTTTGGAATTTGATTGTGGACTGTGGATTGTTTAATTGTACTACATTTTTATGTTGTAAATTGTATGGACAAATCAAATGCAAAAATGTTGTGGAAGCTTGTATAGATTTGGTTGTCATTATCTAATTAAGATTTGACGTTGATATTGTAACGTTATATAATATGTTGGGATATATATATTAAATTCAATAGTTTTGGAGAAATAAATGTATAAACACTCCATTATTATATATGTAAGATGCTACTATGAGGTAGTATAGTATTGGTGAATATTTGCCTACGGGATTGTGGCTTAGTGCAATAATATATTGGCACGTGAAAGAATGAAAATGGTTATGAGATATATTGAGATATTTCCAAATATTATGGCTTAGTGCAATAAGGTATTTGACCTGCACGTGATATAGTGGAATTTTTATGGGTCATAAATGTATGACATTTGAATAAATTACGTAACAAAAATCCTAAAACCTAGCTACCACAACTCATGTGATTTGCCCCCGTGGGTGTGCAATTTGATTGGCCCTTCGGCGTTTCAATTGAATTTGAATGGCCTTCGGTAAGTAATGTAATTGGCCATTCCGGGCGTTTGATGAATCTGAATGGCCTTCAGGCGTAAGTAATGTGATTGGCCCTTCTGGCGTTTCGGTAAAGTTGAATGACCCTTCTGGCGTAGCCGAATAGTGGCTTGATTATTCCGTTCGCAAAATAGAACGAGACACGCGATATTTTATGCCGAATAGTGATAGTACTTACATAATGGCTTTTGTGTGAGGGTTATCTGGTGTGCGGCATCCCGCTCAGGGTAGTTACGCACGGAGTGGTTCATTATGTAAGGGGAGGCATGTGGATGTACATGTTCGGCGTTGGGAAGCGATTGTGGTAGCCAGGGAAACTAGGTAAGACATAGATACGACGTGATTTTAGGGACACGCAATGAAAGACTTAAATAATATAATTAGGGTAATATGTTGGTTAATAATATATCTTTAAATATATGATTGGATAGAGTTTTGCAGAAGGGTGGGTCAAACTAATTACTTGGGTAGAGATGACCCACTCTGTAATTGAGCATAAAATGCGGTACGGATATAATATGCTTGGCTGGTTATAGTTTAGTTGGAACCTAAGGCGCCTCGTGGAGGAACTAAATGCCTTTTTATTATGCGTATGGTTTGTTGTGTGGTTAATAGGAAGTTAAGGCGCCTCAGTGGAGGAACTACCTGCCTTATTTATTGTAGTTAAGAATGTCGTATTAGTTGTTGGAAGTTAAGGCATACCGGTGTGGAGGAACTAAGCGCCTTATAGATTGTGTAAATATATGTATAAGTATATGTTGTATTTTAGGGCTACTCACACCAAAGCATTTTTATAATCTCAACCGATTTGCATGTTTAATTTGTTTATGGGTGTGTTCATTAAATGAACGCAGTTGATAAGTCTTGACAGGTTTCATGTTGAAGAAGGTTGGTTGCTGCTTGTGGTTTGCGTTAGCGTTGCATTTCAGGATATGTTTTGTTTTCCCTCGAGGTGATATAGAGTTTCAGTTGAGACAAAATTATTTGTATTTTTATTTGTAAATTTTTGTAATGAAGAAGACTTTTGTTTAAGTTAAAATTTTTATTGGTTTTTAATTATCCGCATATTTAAACTATTTATGGGTTTTTGGGAGTTGAGAGTGCGTCACACCTCGAAGATTGAAGAGTCGGGAACAAATATTGTTTTTCCGAATTCTGTCGAAATTTGGGGTGTGACACGAATGTTCAGGTGTAGTGACCGTATATGCTACGAACAGTTGAGAATGAGAATATTCATATTTGAACGTCTATGCACTCGATTGCGGGCGTATGGATTAGTTGATACTTCTTTGTTTGATCATATTGAATATATCTATTGAATTCTATTTACTTTAATTGTTGTAGATCTTGGCTTGTTTGTATTGTTTTGATCCATAATATGCTTCTGCTAAAGGTTTTGCAATTGGAGCTGGTTTGAAAGGTGGTCTAGCTGTTTTTTCTATTCTTGCTAGATTGAAAAGTCGAAGGAATATTTCTTATGTGAGGTAATTTGATGTTTGACATTTGAATTTTATTTAGTTTTGGTATAAAGTTTGTATTTTTGAAGTAATTTTGATGCTTTTGTGTTTAGGAAGAGTGTGGGAATGCTTTCAAATGGCAAAGCTGAGCTGTTGTTGTGGCTTGTAAAGAGACATTGAGATATGGTCTTTTTTCTTGGAAGTTTTTCAGAGTCAGCCAACAATGCAAACCGTTCTTCTAAATCGAACCATGCTAAAAGTGTAGAGGAAAGAAAGGAAGAATATAATAGAGCTCGTGCACGAATATTTAGCTCTGAAAATGGTACAAAAGGTGCCAATGTGAAAGCAAAAGATGAAGTGTCAGTGCTGCCTGTAGTCCAGCCCTGCTCCCCAAGGTCAAAAGGGGTTGATGAGAGATTTATTGTTCAAGGACCTGAAAGTCCTTCTTGATAGAGTTATATACTAAAAGCATTACTTTTGTATTAACTCTAATTATTTATATTTTGAATGAGAATCATATGGGCAAATGTTATGCATATTATATATGTTATTAGTTATATGCATGTGTATAATACTTTATGTTGTAGATGATATGGTGTGAACACACAAAAGATCATATCATCAGTACCTTATAAAGTTTAAGTAATCGTTCACAACCTAGATGGATTTGGACAAACTATTAGTACGGTTGTAGTATAATATGGTATTAGTCTATCTTGACTATATGATTACACTAGTACACTTTGTGTGTATTGAATAGGACCAAGTGATGTTATTTCTCTTTATACTGACTGTATAAGAGAACAAACGCCTCTGTTATTATGGATGCTTGTCTTCTTAATCTGGATATAATAACGGGCACTTACGTGCATTGTACATTGCTTTAAATCATCAATGAGTGAGATTCATTTGTGAATCAACAAACTCGATGGATTGGGTAATGACATTGTATGTAAGGTGTGTTGTTGATTATAGAAGGAACTGCGACCCCAGAAGTCGGTTGATGATGTCCCCTCGAGGAGCTCAAAAGATTGTCATGTAAACCCCGCAGTGGATTTATTCCGACATGACAATGAGGTTGAGTGGTACTACTCAAGGACATAAGAAGTTGATTAATGTAGTTGTCGAACTTGACTTAATCAATGACCATTTGATATCTTAAACACGGGGAGATCAACGAGCATATAATATGGAGCCCATAAACACTGACACGTAATTTGGGATTAGGGCGGTAGTGCAACAATGGCCTTTAGTGGAATAAGCCATTTGTTGATGGATTTCGGCCGTGTGTTCTGGGCGAACATGGGAAGTCCAAGCCCGTCAGGAGGCCCAACCCTAATTTCTCCTCATGGTCCCTGTTGTAACCTATAAATAGAATACTCTCTCTCTGGACGAAATTCACTATTCACTGAATTAGAAAAAGAGGTAAGGAAAGCTAGATCCAAATTGGATCTAGCTTTGTGAGAAAGAAGGGGATTGGTAGATCGTTGCCCACACAACGTCCAATCTGTTCTAAAGGAATACAACATAAGATCAAGGGGTTGATTTCGGATTTGATAAAGCTTTGATTATCAGAGATTACATTTTAGCCGATTCTAAAAGGTATATGTTCTCTAATCCAAAATCGTGAGAACCCATTAATTCCGCTGCGCGTGGTTCTCGCGGTTTGTAGAAATATTTGTTTTGAAAATAACGGTTCCTACACTTCTAAGGGTTATGATTCATCTACAGGTAGCAGTAGATCAGGTAGAGGTAGGACAGAACATGATCCTGTTGGTAGGTACAAGACAAACAATAAGGTGGCTATCTTTCGAGATCGTGGACCGTAAGGATCCCGACTATGACTGGAGTTACGACAGGTACACATTGCTTCTTATATACAATTACAGTTAATAGTTAGTCGGCGAGAGCTTGACTATCTACCCGTATACATGTGAGCCATCTCCTTATGACCCTACACGGCTATACCATTGTAGCATTTATTGGATATCCTTGTTCCTTGAAATAAATATAAAATCCAACAGCTCAAAAACTATTGTAAGTAAAACTTAAAAGCTATAGAAGTGTATAATGATCATATATGATGGTTAGTATGGAAGTGAATCTAGGCAATGGGTTACATTTAACTAGGGGCAGTTGTTGAAACTAGATGATACATGGTGTTTTATACTAGTGCACGCCCAAGCCTCTTTCCTAGTAAATATTTTCGAACTTTGTTTGTTATTTGTTTTTTTTTTTGTTTTGTTTTTTTTTTTTTTTTTTTTGAATAATTTTTGGGTTAGTCTTTTCGAACTTTGTTATCTAGGTTGCAAACTGCATATTTGACACCATTTAGATAGTGGGCTTTATTTCAAAACAGCCTTTGTCGACTTCCCCATAGCTATATTATCTTATCATCTTGAAATATGCTAGAAATATGAGCAGTATAATGCTTTTTCAGGTATGCGCAAAGATTTGATCATGAGTTTGGGTTCAGTGGAGGACCATATGCCATTCAACCCATGTATGCTCTAGTTATAGGTTTTTCTTATGCAATTCATACTGCACTAAAGTGTGAGAAGTTTATTTGTTGCCGTTGGTGTGTTAAAGTTGCAGAAAAATCAGTTGGCATGGTTAGGAGAAGGATTTAAGACAAGGAGATTGTCGAGAATGAGATTTCTAGGTACGTGAAATCGATCCAAGAACAAGACAATGAGGATGTAGTACGATTGTAGAATCTTACTATACTACTTTAAAGAGAATGGTTCGGTGAATAGTAGCTTTTTCCGATACTACCCCTATAAAGTTTTGATAATGACGGTTGTGTGTTAGAGGTTAGGTTCGTAATAACGTGTTTGAGTGAAGGGTAAAATGGGCAGTTGACCAGTCAATTTCAGACGCATCTCCTCAATTTTAGCACATTGACATCCATTTTGCAAAAAATTATAATGTTTTGCCACTGCCCAAAACAACTGACCTGTCCTCAGTTTTGGAAATATTTGCAAAATTGCCACTGCCTGGGTTTTATACTTTTGTACTGTCCAGACCAAAAAGTTGACCGAAAATTGTATTTTGCTGCCCGAAAAAAAAAGAAAAGAAATAAAGAAAATCTGACCACACACGTGGCATTCCAGTTTACTAGTATGAATAAGAGCGCACCAAATTCAGTTTGAAAATATGAAAGGTTAACAGGCTAGAGGCCTCAATGCTTTTATGAGATCATGATGGTACAGTGTTAAGGTCAACTACTGCAGGCAACTTCCCATAGCATCGCGGCATGGTTGGGCTCTTCCTTTTGTAGAGCAACCAAGTGTTCCTAATAGGACATCATCTCGCAAGGCCAAACCTCCTGAAGGGCGGGCTTGATCTGTATGTTGGCAATACAACACAAAATTTGTTAATCTCATTTGGAGGGATTTGTGTATGTGTCCTATATCTGCAACAATTGTACTTGTCATTGTCATGACAGTGCGTTTTGTACTTTGGTCCTGCTGGTAGTTGTTATAGACATAGTACAAAATATCAGGATATGGGTATTTATCGATATTCAATTTCTGGATATGTATCGTGGATATAGATATTTGACATTGTTTATGCAAATAGGATATATCTAAAATATCGAAAAATATCGTAAATAATGATATATCATGATACATTATTTATATTTATTTGAAATATAATGGTAAATATTAAATAAAATTATTATATACACAAAATATCTCCAAATATCGCAAAATATCTCCAAATATCGCAAAAATATCCCCAAATATGAGAATATCGTTGATATTTTATATATCAACATTTGATATTTTATATTCTTTTTCCTGGAATATGGATAGTCGGGATATATTGGGATATTTTGTACTATGGTTATAGAGGCTCAATGAGCAGTATTGGTATGTAGCCATTGTGTCTTCCTGAGTGAGAGTTTGCAAATTTGCTATATTCTTGTGTCATTTTGCTATTGGAGTATGGGATGTCACGTGCATTGGAGTACCTTGCATTGTTAATATTAGTTGGTTCACGAATTTGTGTGTGTGTTTGTTGTTTTTTCTTTTCCCACGATAACCACCTTCATTCATTATATTCAAATGATAATAAGAGGGTTTGCAATATTTCGAAACGTAGTGGGGGTGCCCAATTTGCTAGTCTTACGAATGGACTCAGGTCGATTGTTTATACGTTGAAGACTTGAAGTATTGATGATCTTCAGATTCTCTCTACAGAGAACATATCGCACAAATTCAAGTTTTACTTTGCACTCCACCAAACAACAGAAAAATGTGTTTACTTTTCCATTCCCTATCAAACAACTAACCCCAAATGTATTTACTTGAAGGAAAGTGATACTGCTGTGTCATTTTTTTTTTTTTTTTTAAAATTTTTATTTTTAATTTTTATTTATTGGCAAACCTGTTTTAAATGAGATCAGTAACTCTTTGATGCTGGCGGGGTTGGAGCCCCAAACCTCTGGTATCATGGCACCCGCTGCTGTGTCTCGATTGCATGTGTCAAAACATGAGATTTGAATTTGGTGAAGTAAGGAGAGGCTATAATTTTTAAATATTAAAAATTATATAATTATTTTAAAAGAACAAAAAATGAAATATTTGTCGTGGCAAATTTGGACAATCAAACAGCAGCAAATGGTTGCAAATCAGGGCAAATGATATTTACCACAATATCATCAAACAGTGGTAAATTTAAATTTGCCACAATTATTTGTAATTGTTACATAGCAAATTTGCCAGTGGCAAATGGTGACAAAATTTGCATTTGCCACAGCTGCTATCAAACATAGCCCAAAAGTGTCATGCTTGAGATTAAATTTGAAGCAAACCTTCGTAAACAATGACCAACTCTAGGTGGTATAAGCAAATCTAGTTAATAGTGGATCCGTTTTTATTTTGAATATATTTTTTGTTAAAGTAGATCCCAAGTTAGTTTTTTAAATTAATAAAACTTTTGTTTTGCCTAAAAAAGTGTGAGAGTTGCGCAATAAAAAGCCCATGCAATACTCTCATTGTCGTGTTTTTGCCTAAAAAAGTGATAGCGCGACACTCTCATTGTTGCGCGACAGTGGTAGTGCCGTGCCGCATTTGCATCCGAGACTACAAATTTACCTCCATAGATGCGGCTAGACACTTGATGCCTCCAACTTTGCCTCCACCTAGAGGTGGTTTATTCTGAATGGTGAGGGCAAATTTACATTTGATGCCTCCACCTAGAGATGTTCTTATCATGATACCATAAATGGTTGTCAAAATCCAATCAAATTCACACATATTTTTTAATTGGGCACTCATCAAATTGCATTGGGCAACCCCCAAAAAAAAAAAATATTACAAGTTTGCCATGAAAGCCCAAGCCCAACAACCAATTTAACCGGTCTTGCCATGTTGAACTCCCGGGTCGTTTTGAGTGTATACTCAAACGGTCTCGCCATGTCGTTTGAGTATACATTCAAATGGTTTCTCCATATCGTTTGAGTGTATATTAAAATGGTCTCGCCATATCATTTGAGTGTACACTCAAACGGTCTCACCATGTCGTTTCAGTATACACTCAAGCAGTCTTCGCATGTCGTTTGAGACAAAATTTTGGGTTTTTAGCTAGACGATATGGCGGGGTCGTTTGGAAAATCTCCAAGACGACATGGCTGAGTCGTTTGGGGATTTTCTTAGGCGACATAGCCGAGTTGTTTGGACTAAAAAATTTGAGAAATTCATTTTGTTTTTTTTGTCACTTTCATATCCCTTTTCAAACACAATTGTAATTTGTAATACAATTGTCGGGCGAATGCAATTATGTGTGGAATGCTTCACGAGTGGAAAATGGGCGAATGCAATCAAAACGAGAAGATGCAATTTTTTTTTTTTGCTTTTTTGGGTTCAGACTCGTGAGAGAGATGATACCGGCTAGAATGGTCGAAAAATTGGTAGGCGGTATGTGTTGAGGTGGGGGAGGGTGTATTGGGCTATTGTTGTTGGGCTTGGGTTGGAGGCTACCCGATTGAATTCTAGTGGCGCACAATACAATACACGACCCTTTTTTATTTACAGAAACAGACTATTTATTGTTTTTAATATTAATAACATTCTATTTAATAAATATTTATTTAGAATTAAATAATGAAGGCGTTAAACGTCTTGATATCATCTCCCTAAATAAGAAGTGATTCATGTATTAACAAGAAAAATCTGTTAGCCTCTCAGATTTCTTATATTAAAAACCTCAACAATAATAAACAAAAAAAAGGGGTTTTTTTAAAAAAATGGTCAAGACTGAAAACACATTTGCAGTTAATTTGTTATTAGTAATGATGTTTATGTCTATAATAACAACGTCATTTTGCCACACCTACACAATTCATTGCAGAAGAGATGAATTGCCACCGTTTTGCTGCTATAATGGTAGGTTTAAGTATTGCATAGAGAATGCAACCCCTGTATACCTGGGGTATTTCGGATGGAGTCCCCAAGAGTGTGTAGACTATGCTTTTAAATGTTTCTACCCCTATCTGGATACCATATTCAAGGATGGAGAGGGAGACTGAGTATACAAGCGTTATATGGAATGGGTTGGGCTTAATTAGCATTCCACTATAAGATTTTTTCACTACTATTCCCTTGGAAAGTCATGTCCCCCCTTCATATAATTTATTATTATTATTTTTTTTGCTCAAATATAATTTCTCCCTTATTATCCTTTTCGAATTTATAACTTTTGCCAGAGCACATAGACAAATAAATATGTAGTAAGGACCAACGTAGATCGTTGCCAGGGCCGGCTCTGAACTTTGAGGGGCCCAAGGCAAATTTATTAAAATAAGTCTATATTAGCATGAAAAAAAAAATGCAAATGGCATCTCTAGTTTTCTTCACAATGGACATACTTTCATACATGTTGCAGATATATATTACACATACTAAAAAATATATGAAGTGTTTAAACAATTTTGTTTTTTTTTAAATGGCGATTTTGGTTCACCAATAAAATCACCAAGTATAATATTTGGATTCAGGGGAGAATCTAGGGGCAAAATTTAACCAATTTTTCGGTCGGCCCTACTAGTGTATGTTAATTGTTGCAGTCCCTCAGAGCCAATCCCTGATCGTTGCCTGTTGATTTGTAATAAAAATAACTGTAATGTGAGTTCCTTTGGTATTCACGACTCACAAGAACTGGAGTCCTCCAAATTGGGTTTTGAAATGGAACGTGCATAATCCCCAAATATAAAGCATGAAAATCACTCATTATGCAACATGGCATCTCTAGTTTCCTCTTCACAATGGACATACTTTCATACATGTGTTGCAGATATATATTACACATACTAAAAATATATAAAGTGTTTAGAACAGTCATTTTGTTTTTCTTAAATGGCGATTTTGGTTCACCAAGTAAGCTCACCAAGTAAGCCATAATCTTATTTGGATTCAGGGGAGAATCTAGGGGGCACGGGTGTGCTGCAGCACACCTAATTTTTCGGTCGAAAAAAAAATACTAGTGTATGTTAATTGTTGCAGTCCCTTGAGTGACAATCTTAGATTCGCCATATTTAGTTTTATTTCAAGTTTGTAATAAAAATAACGAGTCTAATACTGAGTTCCTTTGGATAAGACGTAACAACAAGAACTGGACCTCCTCCAAATTGGGTTTTTGAAATGGAAGGAAGCCATAATCCCCAAACGCAAAACCAGTGCGAAAAATAAAATAGACAATACAATTCGAGCCAGTACGTGTTTGTGAGAAGAAATATAAACAACGATGAAGAGTTGTTGGTTTCCGATACGCCTGGCAGCAAAAACGGTTTAGTAAATAAGCCGGTAATTTTCGGGCATTGGAATTAGCAAAAAGTCAATGCATATCGCTGTAAAGTTGCCACGTGTTTTTTCCTTTCCGGGTAATCATAAAGTCAAAGTGTGAAACCAATTGTAAAACAAATAGAAGTCCAATTTTAGGCATAAATAAAAGTGAGAAGAAGCGCGAAAAGGTAGATATATTGATGAAAGATGAAAGATGAAAGTTGTTTTATGTTTAGTAATATTTGTTTTCATTTATGTGAAGTGATAAAGTTGACTAGTGATCAGGAAAATAATATTGAGAATATGGACTTATTAGATCAACCAAACATAGAAGAATATCTAGCTACTGATTCTATCCACAGGACTCATCAGAAGCTTTTCTTGTAAGTTCCTAGCTTTTTTTTTTTTAAAATTATTATTATTTTTTTTATAATGAAAAAGGTGTGTGTGCATGCATGCATGCATGTGTACTTGTGTAGGCGCGATTTGCTCGATATTTCACCTGCATTAACTGAGGCTGCTGGTGCTATTATTGATGTAAGTACGAAGTAATTACATTATTATTCCTTCTTTTGGGTTTAGAAGTATTAATATTGATGTTGAATTTGATTTGTGGAACAAGTGTAGTTTATTGCTTGAAGGTTTTGCGTCATTGTAGTGAATATTTTTGTTCGTTAGAGATATACTATGACGAGAAATGTTGTAAGCAAGCACTTTTGATGGAATGTATTGAACAACGAGAAGGTTCAAGCTCCAATAGAGATAGAAGGAAGGGAAGGACTTTTGAGATGGTGTCAGTATGTAAAAGAGACAAGTCTAAGAATTTGTAGTCATTAATCATTACCTCTTCCATAGCCCCCTCGATCTTGGTTCCTTTCCCGATTAGACATTTTCCCAAACACCTCTTATGAAACTTTCTAGCATCCCTTACTGACATTCACCTCTTTTTCTAGCAGAAGAATAGAAAGTGGAACACAACCTAAGTCTCAGTAGAATGGGGCCTTTCACCCAAACATAAGATCTCATCCCAAGTTCCACACTATCCGACGTCCCCCCACATAACATCTGGAAAGAAAAGAAGAGGATAAAGAAGCAGCATCACCACAACAAACATCAAAACTATCATACTTGGGAAGTGATCCTTCTTTAAACCAAAAAAAGGGGATCTTGTAATAGCAATAATACTTTTAACCTTTGATTGTGTTTCATCACCACTTTCTGAAAAATTAGTTTTAGTAACCATTTTTGACAGTTCGTTGTTTAGAAACTTCACAAAATACTGACTAGCATCACTATGTGTCACCCCTATATTGCTTTATATGAGTACGTTTTGAAAAATTCGTGACTGAACTTCCAAAAAGAAGTGGCGATGACGACATGCACAAGGTGAAAATAGTGATGCAAGTCAGAAAGATCCAAAACAGAAAACCATTTAAGCCCTTATCCACCTGTTAACACTATCTTATTCTGTTTCACCGTTTCCGTGCCACCTAGAAGTTTCTTGTTGTAGATATCACCTTCATCAATTATCCATCCTACTTAATTTGTACTATATGCATTGCCTCTAAATTAATTTTCCTGGTTTCTCTATCATGCTCTGTAATTTGTTATCTATTAAACCGTTCATTGTTCAAGGCCAAAGACTCATATTTTACTTTATCCTTATTTTGCTATTATGCAGGATTCTTTTACTCGTTGTTTCAAATCAAATCCTCCAGAACGTTGGAATTGGAATGTGTACTTGTTTCCCTTATGGTGTTTTGGCGTGGTGGTTAGATATGTAATCCTATTTCCTGCAAGGTGAGATCAAATTTATTTTTGGAACTAAAATTGGCCTCGCTCCTGGAATAGAGTATTTTTAAACAGATAATTCTTGTTTAAGTTTATGGACTTTGTATATCCTTATCCAAAGTCTTCACCTCAAAAGGTCTCCTCTTTCTGTTGAGCGTCCTCTTTCTGTTGAGCCTAAATTTCCAGATTATAGAAAAAGGAATAAGGCTCCACATAACGTGGTCAGTCTTTCTTGATTGGGCTCGTGTGGTTATATTTCTCTTCGATTTCTGTACTTGCACCCCTTCATCCTACTTTTCTTTATTAATGAAGTTTATTCAACTTAAAGAAAAAAGCTCCACAATCTCCTTGTCTTTGAGGTGTGAACTCTCGTTTAGCTCATTCAATGAGCCTAGACACTCCCAAGATGCCCCTGACTTATGTTAGAAAGAATAATAGACCCACTTAGAGAAAGGCAATGGACTAGAGTATGCTGGCTATCTACCCTGACCAATGCTGTTGTTAGTACGAGAATAACTGCATAGCACTGTGGCGTGAGCGGAGAGAAAGAGAGAGAGGCGTTATTGAGGAGAAAGAGAGTTTGTTTTGAGTTTGGCGAAGAGACGAGAGTGTGAAGAGGAAAACCAAGACAGTCAGACGAACATTTGGTCTCAAGTGACATTCTGGCCACCCAAGCTAGGCCCATAAACGTTCTCTCTACTCACTCGACTAACATTGTTATTGTTGTATTAATATCCTGGGTCGATGACTTCTATATGGATTATTCAATGAAAAGTCTAGAAGAAGCTTAAAGGAAAAGAGAAAGAAAATCCATGAATAAAGTTCTATGATACTGACATTTTTGTAACATAACAAGGTTCAGGTAAAAACACAATTAACATTCTATTTGGATTGGCTTTTGATCTATTGTCTGAAAAGATAGGCACCTAAAATAAAGAATGACAATTGATACACAGGTCTGAACGTTGTAACCTGAAGTTGTTGGTTGGTGAGGGTTGTATGCTAGAAACGGTGAGCAGGAAATTGTGGCGTGCCTGGTTTGGTGGTTGCGTTCATGGACTCGTCATATTCTCGTTATTTTCCACTGATGAAAGTTCCTTGATCGCTGTAGGGTAATTGATTGTTTAGATTGTTTAAATTCTTGTGTAGTTAGTCTCCCTTGGCAATTTCTGACTAGTGAAGGTGAAGTTGATTGTTCAATTTTTCTGTGGATTTTTATCAGTTAGAGTTTGGGTCAGTTAGTTGATAGTGGTATGTATATATATCGAGAACTCTATACTGATACTCCTTATATCGAGTGATATTATGTCCTTTTGTTTAGATTCGCCTTGACTTTGGATATTTTTGTCTATATTTTTCATGATACATATTTATAGGTGAAATATGTTGGCTTCTGGGAAGATTCTATACTGATATTTTCGACCCGATCCTAAAACTGTTGGCTTATTGCCCTTTGAATTTGCAGGTTGCTGGTACTGATAATAGGATGGATAGTATTTTTTGTCTTCTTTATTCTAGTCCAATTCCTGTTGAAAGGGAATGATAAGTGGAGAAGAAAGTTGGAGGTATGATTTGTTAATTTCTCTAATTTGTCCAGTTGGGCACCTTCTATTTTTTATTTATTTGATTCCTTTCAATATGTTTAGGTAGGTAGGTTGGTATGGACCTTTATTTGGATGAAATGTATGAGTGCATGCATGCAGATACACATTTTCCGATCTGCTTGTACTTGAAATGCCAAAACTCCCGAAAAGTCTGCGAGCTATAATGTTGTTCTTTTTCCTTAGAATGAGATTGGCATGTTTCATGTTGTATGTGGGTTTTAAGTATTGGATATGAGTATCAGAGTATAGTGCTTAGCATAGACTAGATTTTTTTTTATTGTTTTCTTATTTTTTTTTTTTTTTTTTTTGTTTGTTTTTCTAAGAAACTGACATGAAATATGTCAAAAAACTTCAAACTATGAAAACTAGTATTAAAATTGAAATATGTCCAACTTTTGGTAAAAAAAATTCCTTTTCAGTTTGTTGTAATTTTCAAAGACAACATATTTCTTATATATATTATGTTTTTGAACAGGAAAGTAGGCACTTTATTAAAATCAAATAAATAAAGTATGACGAGAAGGCCTACAAATGCATGGACATAGATTAGTATTATATAAAAGGAAAACCCTCAGTTGAACTGCTGGTGTTAATCACCCCACATATGAATTCACAATGGATACCCAAAAGAAATACAAAATATTCATGGAGGTTGCAACATTTCCCGCAACTTGACCAGTCAAAAAAGAGATCCTTCGGTTGACAGGGAGATCTTATCAAACTCTGTCACAGTGTCACCTTGCCTTGAATTGGTCCAATTAACTCCAACAAAATGCCCAGAATACAAAACTCTCAAATGGTGTATCTCTACATTCCTCCTTTATCTTCGACCAAAGAAAGATTGGGTCTTTGATTGAAATATTTACCTCCTCAACAGGTGACAAATTGTTCCTGTTTTCTCCATTATCACTGGTTTCACTCCAACCAAAGGCTCCACTTAATCACAAAAGGAACTATGCTCCTCAAAACCCAGAGTCCACAATCTCAACTTGGTTTCACAATAGGAACATTATCCAACCTCACCAGGAAAGCAACAAGACTTGCAAGCAGGGGCGGACCCAGCATTTCAACTCTCCCCAGGCTAAACAACGATAGTCAGAGTCTTAAACAAAAAAAATAATAGACACATTCCAAAGAAACAACTGAAACACCAGAATTCACAAGTAGTCAAATATATATACTAATTCATCAAAATCTATAATGCACGGATACGGGTACATATATTGATACAGGGACACCGGTACGGGGTACGATACGGGATTTTTAAAATTTTAGGATACGGGGACGACATTGGGTACGACTATTTTATGTTATTAATTTTATTTTATAATAAAAAATAAAACAATTATATGTTCTTTTTTAATAATGGACAATCTGTTTTTATAGAAAGACATTTAAATGGGGCGTGAAAAACATTATTAATGGGCAACATATGTGTTACAAGCCTTAGATCTTTTTTGTAATGGGCTAGTTTTGTGGTACAGGCTTTAGTTATTTGTAATGGGCTTCAAGGGTTGACTAAAACAAGTGGCTCATATGCCATTATGTATGTAGTCACGTGTTTATTAAGAAGAATGATGTGTGCAACACGCATGTACAGATCTAGATCACGAAATAGTCAATAGTCACGAAATGTACAGATCTAGATCACGTGATCTTTTGGTAGACCACGAAATAGTCAATAGTCTCTCTCCCATTATCGGCTTAGATCTAGATCTCTCCACCATTGACAGAAACAAAAAAGGTAAGTAAAAGCAACAGATCTAGGTCACTTCTTAGATCTAGATCTCTTCTTTGCAGATCTTCTTCCTCTTCTTGAGAACATCTTCTAATCTTCTTCCTCTTCTTTCCTCCGCCTTTTTTTTTAAAGATTTCAGTTAACTTAGCCGTATCAGTGCTGTATTCCGTACCCGCATCGGTATCGTACCGGTGTCAATCCGGTATTATGACAAAAGTGATGTATCTGTGTATCATAGATCAAAATATCTGGTCAAGTTCGACTACAAATCTATTTAAAAAGCAAAACTACTTAAACGGTATTTTATGGGTCTTGCGGGCATCAAAATCATCTATTACCAAATCTAGATCATTATTATTAGCAAAATCTCTTTCAATGTAGATGACCATTGAATCTGCAAGAAACTCATCCTCCATCTTGTTTCGAAGCTGTGTTTTGATAATTTTCATGGTTGAGAATGCCATTTTTGTAGTTGCTGTAGATATGGGAAGAGTAAGTACAAGATGAACCAATCTATCAATCAAGTGGTAGGACTTCGACTTTCTAGTTTCAACTAATCTTCTACATAGCTCAGACATTGTGGACATATTATAGAAAACCAAATTACGACAAACATCAATCTCATAATGCTGCAGTTGAGTTATCAATATAAGTATCTCTTGATCATTGAAATCTTGAAAGTAAAATCTCTCAGCAAGACTGCAAATATCATCAATCCTAAATGATTTGAAAGCATCTTTAGGGGTCAAAGCAAAGCTAAGAGTAAAAAACTCTATTGTTTCCTCTGTGAATTTACTTTTCAACTCTATTAATTGAAAATCTATGACACTGTTATATATATCAACGCGATACCGATGCTCAAACGTTATGCAATTATGTTGCTGACAAGAACGACCCGTGCCCATCGTATAGCGTGTATCCATATCAGGCATATCAATGTTATTCTTCTTGCAAAACAAGTCAACTTTACAAAAAAAAGTGCTTTAACCATCGTCTCTCAGGTTTTGAAGGAGTACTTTTGTGGTGGAGACTAGATGCATAATATTAATAATGTTTTGAGATTAATCTTACAAAGCTTTGCAAAATATGTCAGTGATTCCCATAGTCTTACGTAGCAAATGTAACATGAAAATAAACTCAAACGATCTAAGTGCAATAAGAGCACCCTTAGCTCCCCCCCGATTAGAATTAGTTGATCCGTTTTTTGTGTTGTTCTCAAGAACACGAGAAAGTGCACTAAATGAACTATCAAACTTTTTACAGATTGAAAACGGGAGCTCCAACTAGTAGACCTAGCTCTCTGCAATGTCGTAATCGGTTCTCCCCCCTTCCTGTCTCCAGTTCATCACAATCAATTAATTTTTGAATTTCTTCGACTTGAACAACTAATAACTCAGTTTGGCGCTTAGGAGAAGCCTTAAAATAATTGACAATTGTGGCCAACTTTGAAAAAAACAACAAAATATCTTATATATCTTTAGCAGCTGCAACCAATGCTAATTGTAAACGATGAGAGAAACAATGCACGTAATACGCACTAGAGCACTCCCTAAGAAATAAAGCTTGCAATCCATTCTAAACACCCCGCATGTTGCTTGCACCATCATACCCTTGACCCCTCATATCATCCACAAAGAGATTAAGAGATTGTTCCGAACAAGAATATCACATATTTCATTCTTGAGAATTTGTAAACAAGTGTCATCAATGCAGACAACATCTAAAAACCGTTCACGTACAAAACCATCATAGTCGACAAATCTTAATACAAGAGCCATTTGTTCTTTATTTGAAATATCTTGTGATTCATCAACAAGAATGCAAAACTTAGTATCTCTAACCTCGCGAATCTTACCCCTCACATGATCACTAATAATATTCAAAAGCTCTTTTTGAATATTCGGAGAAGTATATGTGGTTTTTGGAAGCATTATCTAAAACACGATCAATATCAGGATCTAATTCAGCTAAGAACTCAATAAATTGAAGAAAGTTTCTATGATTACTTGATTTGATTGATTCATCATGTCCTCTAAGTGCACAACCTTGTAATACAAGCCATCAGAGAGTCCGTAAAATAGTTTTCAACATAAACCTATTCTTCACTATCTCCTGTTTGTATTGGGCATTTAAAAGATTACCAATATGCGGAGATGAATTCACTAGATCCTCACAAGCAGCTATAGTAGACATATGAGCGGAACAAGGGCCTCCAACATGTTGCAAAAATGCACACTTAACTCCACAATGAACTCTTTTCCAACTTTGAAATCCATTAACAACAAAATTATAATGTCTAGAACTAAAGACAAAGCAAGGAAAACAGAAAACACCATCTTTTTCTTCAGAATATTCTAGCCAAGGAAAATCGTTAAACCAATGACTATTAAAATACCGGTTTTGTTTTCCATTAATGGTGGGCGGATATTCGTCGAGTCTAGAATGAATTGGCCCCAATGTGACATAAGCTCGTCGGATCTCGTCACCCTGATTAATAGGATATTCACTTATTTGACGGCGTAACCCCGGATCACGTACCAAAGGACTAGTAACACCGGTTTTGCTAGATTCATTCCCTTGAAAGTTGGGACAAACTTGTTTAATGGGTTCAATCCCTTAAGGATTGGGATGAAATTGTTCAATGGGCTCAACTCTTTGGAGCTTTGAACGGCCTTGATCATCCTTTTCAATAGTTCTAGTAACATTGGATGTCTCGGTTTCTTTTGGTTTAAAGAATGAATCTATCTTTCGTCACTCCTTTTGACATTTTAGACGTCTGAAACATTAAAATAAAAAACAAAGGAAAAGAAAAACCTATTAACCATCAACATTTCATATTTTAAAGAACAAAGGAAAAGAAAAGAAAAAAAACTAACATATATAATAAATTACCCGAGGAGAATGAATAGTAGAATGAGTGAAGAACGTGGATTAGAATTAGGCAATTAGAGTTGTTAGTGAGGAATGAAGAATCAAGACTTCAAGAGATATCGCCGGGTTGTTTTTTTGTTTATCGTCTGTATTTTTGTTCAATAGATCACCGGGTTCTTTTGTTTATCGCTTAGTTGTTAGACTTCAAGAGAAACTTTTGGGCAACTGGGTTGGGCTTTAGATTTAGATACATATTAATTTTTTTTTTACCCAAACAAACCCCGGGCTAAAGCTTGGTGTAGCCCTCTCTTGGGTCCGCCCCTGCTTGCAAGATATATTTTTGTTATTCTATAGTCTCAATATATTACTCTGTATCTAAAGTCTAAACCATGTGTGTCGAACTACATAAAATGTATTTGTAAACTTTTTAATTATCGTCATTGAGATTAAGTGAAGAAAAGTAGCGTCGAGCAAAACCGCTATACCTGGTGGGTTACGCATCATGAAAGCATGAAATAACATTTACTTTCTTACTTTTGTTAACCTTTAACACTTTTTTGAGGAAATGTATAACCTCTTTGTTGTGTTATGTTTTTTTTAGAGATACTTGGGGGAGTTAATATGCAGCTTCTTTGTTGCCTCGTGGACTGGGGTTGTCAAATATCATGGACCTCGCCCTAGCATGCGACCCAAGCAGGTCTCTAAACCATAATTCATTTATTTTTTTATGAGATTTATCTATCAGCACAAAACTCTTGACATTCCTTATTCTTTTAATTGTTTTGTCCAAATCTAAACAGGTTTTTGTGGCCAATCACACGTCTATGATTGATTTTATTGTCTTGGAACAAATGACTGCTTTTGCTGTTATAATGCAAAAGCATCCTGGATTGGTTGGTAAGCTATCCAACGTCATGGCCTACGTTTTTTTTCTCCCCATTATGAATAAGGAAACCGAAGAGGGATAAAACTTTGGAGCCCAACTTTATATATATCATCTCTACAAAATTTCAACTCATTTAGAAATTTCTAACATAGATAAAAATTGTTATCATTTTTGAAAAGAAATCTAACGGTCTAAAAATGTCGAGCTTTTGCAATTATTTTTTGCCAATATTAGAGGTTTCCAAATGAGCTGAAATTTTGTAGAGATGATCTTAATGTTGAGTATATTATATCCACAAAAAAATAGATTTGAATTCATTTTCTAGGTGAAGTTTTACTTACATACTTATTTTAAGTTAACTTAAGTAGCTACTTTTTAGAGAGTGACTGTATATATATAAAGTTCTTCCTCTCCTAGACGAAGAAGTTGAAGACCAAATAAATATCGTTCACTTAAAGCAACAATAATTTTGATGAAGGAGCATGGAAGATTATTTAACTAGTATTTTAATGAAGTTAGTAATAGGTTATTAGAGTTTCCTATTTGTTTTAGAACTAGGTTATTTAGTAGTTTCTATTTTGGAATCCAAATAGAATTAGGAATATGATTTATTACTTAAAGGAATCTAGGCTGCATTGTTAATTGTTAGATAGTTTTTATTGAATATTTATTCTAAGAGAATTGTTCTTCAATTTGAAGGTTTAAGCCCTAGTTTTAGGTGTTTGATTTATTAAATCTAATTGGTGTTTATTATCGTTGTTGCTTCTGCCGACGAATACATCAGATGTCTTGGATGACTCCTAAAGAGTGCAACATATGTGGTTCATTTCTTCCATCGGACGAGCATCAATAGATAACCAAAATTAGGGGATTCTCAAAATTAGGGGTTTTTGAAGGGGACCAAAGGGGTTTGGCACCTATCACTATAATGCACTACCTATCTTTTCTCAAAGTATACAGGATTGTGGCCAAAAGGGAATCAAAGAAATAATAATTTATGGTCAATGTTTACCAAATTTTCCATGTTGCCTCATAGCACCAAGATTGCATATGGATTTGGCTCCATAACAAACCTTAGGTTGAGGCTTAGTAGGATATTGACATATGAAACACAAGAAACAATTCATTTTTTTTTTTTTTATGTCTTTTTTTTTTGTCAATACAATCTGCAGGACTACTGCAAAATATAATTTTGGAGAGTGTTGGTGGTTTTTGGTTCAACCGCTCAGATGCAATGGACCGCGAAAATTTAGCAAGAAAGTGAGGAATGTGTTCTTTGAGTATTCAATGATGTACTAAGTTGCATGTTGTTAATAAATCAACTTTATATTTTGCAGGTTAAGAGAACACATTCAAGGAGCTGACAACAATCCCCTTCTTATATTCCCAGAAGGAACTTGCGTAAATAACCACTATACAGTCATGTTCAAGAAGGTTTCTCTCTTTTGTCTTTTTCTTTGTTTAAGAATTTTGTTTTCGAAGAGAGCGTGTAGGCACTTGAGCTTTGGAATTGTTCCCATTCGTATCTCTATATGGAAGAAGAAATTCCAATTCTTTCCCGACACTGGGCTTCGATTGAATGTGTTGTTCCCTACCTAGTCATACTGTGTTACAAAGTTCTTAATGGTTAGGAGAGACTGCTATCTCTATCTCCTACTTGAAACATTTAGCATTCAACACCTTTAGTGACCACACTGCATGAGGGGGGAGGGGGTGATTGCCACTACAAAGATCAGTTTATATTGGGACCTCCATTTATTGAAACTGACTCTGTAATGTGCTGTGCAGTCAAAGGCTTGCCTAGCCCCGTCTAGGTCCATTGATGGGCTCTAGGCTCATTCCTAGAAGTGCCTAGGGAGGCTAGGCCGATCGCCTAGGCTCACCTCCAGCGCCTAGTTATCACCTTTGCCTTTAACTGCATAGGTAATGTGGTTAGAAATTGTTGAAAATAGTTTACTTATCCTTTGAACATCCGCCCGAGACTATTTTTAAAACCTTTAGTTTAATGACATTATCATCATGTGCTAGTCTGTTCTTTAAGGGTGTAAAGGTTGGGATTTTATGTGCAATTGGGTGAGCTTGTAAGATGAGGGATCTATTGTAACTTGGGTCTTTGAGGAGCTTGAGTGTGGCCGAGTAGTTTCTTGCTACTTATACCCTTAACGATTGTAATCTTGTATTCTTTTTTCTATTATAAATACTTAGTGAATTTTTCCGATAAGAAAAAAGGAAAAAGAAGAAGACTTAACTATCATCATTAAAAATCAGCGAAGTTGCTCTGTAGCCAAATCAGTTGTCTCTGTATAATAGTACAATTTTCATTTTTTCTTTTTCATTTTCATTTTCGTAATTTATTATTTTAGTTTCATATAACTACTCGTGCCTGTCAAAAGTCTTAGATAGTAAAATTTGTTAGGTCATGAACAATTCCTGGACTTATCATGTCTGCTCATTATGCGATTTATTTTGATTCTCCCCCAGTAATTGCATATTTCCACCCCTGTTTTTATTCTATTTTTTTTATCAATAAAATGAATTGCTTATTTCCATCCTTCAACTTTTGTTTTATCTTTTCTTTGTTCAGGGAGCGTTTGAACTTGGCTGCCCAGTTTGCCCAATTGCAATAAAGTATAACAAGATTTTCGTGGATGCTTTCTGGAACAGTAGGCAGTAATTATCTACTTAAAGAGTTGGAGGACACCATCTTTTTATATTTGTTTTATAAGTTTATATTTTAATTTATTTACTATAAGCCTATTGTCACTTCTCTGTTAGCTTGAGTGGTACTTACATACACATTTGAGTAAGAGGGTGTCTTATATTTAGTCACCACTTTTTACTTTTTGCATTATATGTAAATCGATTTAGTCTTTTCACGTGACTTTGAAGTTAGAAAGTTTGGAAATAGGCACTGTGTGTATTGTTGGTATGTTTGGTGTTACTTTTGTCCAGCAGTCTACGGTCATTTGGTATGTGAAAGAACTTCTAGCATCCTGGGCGTTCAGGGTCCATTCTCCCAAGGGTTGCAACCATGGAGCATTGTATTGATTTCCATATGGGGCTTGTTGTTGGGGAGAAACTAGAGGATTTTTGAGATTAGAGACTTGTTCATTGAGGAGGTAGTAACCTCAAATAAGGGACTTGTTTCTCATTGGGCGGTGATTTGGGAGGAATTTAGGAACACACATTTTGGGACCTTTGTATTCAGATGGACGTTGGTGGGCAATTGTAGTACATTTGCTGATGTAATGTTGTCTTATGTTGTTTTTGTTTGTACTCTTTTGTTGTGTGTAGGTCACACTTTATTTTCTTTTGTGCACTCCTTTAACAAAAAATTTCTTGTTTTGCAGACAATCATTTGCAAAGCATTTATTGCGCCTCATGACATCATGGGCTGTTGTTTGTGATGTATGGTACTTGGAACCACAAAATCTGACACCTGGAGAAACACCTATAGAATTTGCAGAGAGGTATGATTTGTGTTATTGGCATGTAATTATTGATTTTTTTTTGTTAGTATTTATAACTTGGGGATATCTGGAAAAGCTAAAAGAAAAAATGAAAAGAAAAATCGAGACAACACATGAATAACTGGACGAGTCTTATATTGATAGAAAGAAAATAAGTGGGATGAGCTTACACATGATTGGCTGCTTGCTTTGCAGAGTTAGGGGCTTGATTTCTGCTCGGGCAGGTCTGAAGATGGTTCCATGGGACGGTTATCTGAAACACTCCCGCCCTAGTCCAAAGCATACTGAGCAGAAGTAAGCTCTACAATACCTCTACTTTTGTTTTTGATTTAGGTCACGTCCAAAACATTATTGTCTAGTGATCAGTAGATTACTTTCATGTGATCTTTTACTTGTGAAAAAGTGAGTTTTGCAATGCTTGAATCAGATGTGTCCCCCTCTAGAGTCTAGACTTTTTGGGCAATTTTTGAGAGGTCTCACCTATTGATTAGTTCCCTTTTCTTTTCCCTAAGGGTATTACGGTTTATATTCTTGTCAAGCTTACCAAGGAGTGTGACGTTTTGCTTGTTAAAAGAGTGAAATTTGCAATGCGGGTATGGGTTACGTACTTGTGTCTCACTCTAGCATCTTAACATGGTTTTTCTTTATTCCTTTTCATTTTTTTTTTGCTAACTTGTTCTCTGTTTGGACACTCTTGTTCACTTGGTCAGTTTGTGATGCTTAGTTTTACTAATTTAATAAATGGTTGATTTCTTGTCAAGCTTACCAAGGATGTTCTTATATGCCAATTAGTTATGTGCAAATAACGCTGTACATCTTTATATTACTCTGCCTGCTTCGCCTGTCTCAGCCATGCAAGTTGATCCAGCTTGTGATTTGTGTCACGAAAAGTATTTTTTGTTTTTCGGAGGATGGGGGGCAGAGTGATGAAAGCCTTGTATTATTTCATATTTAGAAACTTCAAAATTGCCTAATTTAGGACCATAGCCCTACATTCAGTTTTGCTGTGTACTTTTCAGGCAACAGATCTTTGCTGAGTTGGTGCTTCGACGTCTGGAGGATTAAAGAATATATAGGTTTTAGCCTTTGTATGTTCTTTAGATTTTTCTTTCATTTTTTGTGTATTTCAATTTATCACTTTTGAAGAGCACCCTATACGAAAGTGTATATTACATACAAAACTAAGAAAAAAGAGACAAGGTATTATTTAATTGGTCTCCTTCTTGTTTTTGTTTTTTTGTACAATGCTGTGTACGTATTAGGAAAATGTAGGCTGTAATGATGAATATCCCAAAAAAGTATTAAATTAAGAGAAAATTTACTGTGCACAGGAGAGAGGTGTGCGCGAGAATCTAGGCTACTCATCAGGCAGGGGTGCGTGTGTATTGCCCCAAGAAGTACTGCAATCAAGGTCCCTCATACTTGCATACAGGTGCAGCCTGCGTACTCTAGAACTGCTAATATATTAACTGGTTGATACCCCCAATGAGTTGTGAGTTGGTCTGCCCCAGTTTCAGGGTAGGTTTATTCGTTGACAAGTCAGAATCCCCGACCAAACCTATGAAATTCTGGCTAAAATTTCAGAAATCCGGTTACACAAAAATGAAAACGAAATTGCGTTGAAAAGTAATTTTGCCCGGAATTCAGAGGCAACAAACTAATAAATGATATTTGTATTAATTACTGAATATATATATTCTGTTTAAGTCTCAGCAAAGGCATGAAAAACCATCTTCTCTGATGGTTGGTGGCAGAACTGTAGAAGTGAAGCAGATTCAAGTAGATGGAAGTTTTGTTTATCTATAATTGTCTTACTGATAACGGTCTGGCTTTGGATACAAGCCTATCTTATTACTTTGGCAATAGAATTCCAGAACCCGAACGCAGTAATAAAATATGATAGGTGCCAACTGGAACCGCGTTAACCGG
Organism: Coptis chinensis; assembly: GCF_015680905.1. Taxonomy (NCBI): domain Eukaryota; kingdom Viridiplantae; phylum Streptophyta; class Magnoliopsida; order Ranunculales; family Ranunculaceae; genus Coptis; species Coptis chinensis. The sequence continues at coordinate 15,248,050 of NC_141456.1, read as the reverse complement.
CCAGAACATTATTACAATTACTGAGTTTAGGTACTTAGCCAACTAAAGACCATCGTTTCTAAATATGGAAGTTTTAGTAGTAGGAATGGAGTTATAGTCTGTTGGAGTGGGAAGAGAGACAATCTTATACCCAATTACGGAAAAGTCAAGTTGGAGTTGGAAGCGCATATTTGGTTAAAAGAAACAAAAGAAGAAGAGCAAGTAAGAGCAGGTGGAACTAAAGAAATATCATCGGGAGTCAAGCTGTAGTTAGTACTATCATAGGATCAGCACGTATCAATGTATCATGATAAGTGCCTTAATGTATAGGTTTGGGTCCTACCCTACTAGTGACTTTCAATTTTCAAACCTAATATGGAATGTGATTGGTTGTCGAAGAACATGCAATGTTCATAAGAACCAAATTTGCTTATTCATTCAGAACTTGTATAAATACATGTCTTACCTGAACTCTAAATCACACAATCAGCTCAAGTGCTCTTCGTAAACATACTTCACTTACAACTCCAAAAGCTCCAAAGTTCATCTATACCATTTTTTCGAGAAGAAAATGAAGGCAGCAGGAGCAATGGAACTTGGAGAGGCTTCAAAGGTTTCATCCCACAGAAGAGGCATGAACAAAGGGGCATCTATACTAGACTTCATTCTAAGGCTGGGTGCACTTGTGGGCACGTTAGGAAGTGCTATTGCCATGGGAACAACTGATGAAACCCTTCCCTTCTTCACACAGTTCATTAGATTCAAGGCTGAATATAATGACCTCCCTACCTTCACGTAAGTTGTTTAATTTTCCCTTCGTATATCCGATCATTATAAGATGCAAGGCTATCTATTTTTATAACAATTTAATTTGTTCTATTTTCTGTTCACAGGTTCTTTGTTGTAGCAAATTCAGTTGTAAGCGCGTACCTTGTTCTGTCCCTTCTCTTATCCATCTATCACATTGTCAGGACTGGATCAAGAAACACTAGGGTGGTCTTGATCTTCTTCGACACGGTAGAGTAGTTTAACTTGTAATTCAATGAATGACAAACTATTTTGCTCTCAACATCTTTATTTTGTTATTTTGAATATGAGTTTAGGCTAGTCAGACTAAAAAATATACATATATCTTCATGTATATTAAGTTCCAAATAAAGATGCTGTATGAAAATTCTTTTGAATGTTTATAGTTGCTTTGGATCTATCAGATTGGAATATAGAAGAGATTTTGCAAAGGACTTTCCACTCTTACATGTCGTATTTACGGACAGCTTTTATGTTGATACGGCGAAAATAAAATTGGTTAAATTTAAATAATGATCTTACAAAGTGTATTTACTGTTGAAGGCAATGCTTGCTCTCCTCACTGCTGGGGCTTCTGCAGCAGCCGCAATTGTGTACCTAGCGCACAAGGGGAATGTTCGCGCTAACTGGTTTGCAATCTGCCAACAGTTCAACTCCTTCTGCGAGCGTATCTCTGGCTCATTGATTGGATCCTTTATTGGAATTGTCATTATCATACTCCTGGTCTTGTTATCAGCTGTGTCTATCTCTAGGCGTTGATTTGCTGAGACAGATTGTGTATTTCATATCATGTGTGTTTAAGTTGATGCAGTGCATCTGTGTGTTTGTGTGCAAGTGTTAGTGATTTTTATTGCGTGTGTGCACCTTTATATTTTGTAATATTCTATATTCTATGACCATTCTTCTACATAATGAATTTGTTCCGATCTTTATTACTCATCAATCCAATATGTTAAATTATCTTAATTACTACTCAAGATCAGTTCTAGAAGCAGATATATGGATCTTCTGGTTGACCTCTGTGTTAAAATTACTGATATTGATTAGGGTGTAAAGTAAACTTCTCGAGTATCAATGAGATTATAAGCTAAAGGTGAAGAGTAATTAGGGGTATAAATAAGACGCCAAAAACTTGGTAGTATAATAATAAGTGAAATGGCTAAAACATCCTCTAGGAATTTTTTTGTTAAAATTGGTTTCACATATGACTTGAGGGTATAATTGGAAAGAAGATTAGGATGCTGAATGAATTTATTTATAAGTCTCCTCTCGAAGCCTTACTTATAACAATGGCGGCATGGACAGCCCTTACTCGTCATCTAATTACTCGACGACTTCCAACTCGAACAGCATCATCAGCGTTTCAAGCCGATGCTTATATATATAATCAACAAAAATGAGAGACTCAAGGTATATATTCGCACATTTGTTACTGCTGTTAGGTTATGGAACCGTTGAGTTTTGATCCGGTGTCCGACCATGTTGTCGATCTTCAGCATGTTTTCATTTCGAAGAAGAGGCAGCGCTTCTCAAACGGACCCAATTCCGGGCGACGCTCATGTTTCTTGGAAGTTGGAAAGCGAAGAAGGTCGCGCCGCTTTCCTTTTCCTTTGCCTTACAAACCAAGGCTCCACCTTTTTGGAATTTTGACAGTTTGTCGATATTTCGGCCCAAAGCCCATTTTCTCACTCTTTTCTATGTGTATCTATATAAAGGAAATAGATTAGGGTTTTGAGACAACTTTTGAGAGACTAATTTCATGGGAATTGTGGGAGCTTTATTGAGCTAGGGTTTGAGTGAGGTTGCTTGTTCTTGATTCTAGTTATCTCTTGTAAACTCTTCAATCTTTACTATAAAGAAAACTTGGCTTTTGTGTGGACGTATGTAACATTTACCGAACCACCTTAAATCTTTGTGTATGTTTGCATTTACTTCCATATTTATTGTTTGCTATGAATTGTAATGATAAATTAGTGGTTTTGCTTTATTGAGTTTGTTGTGATAACTACCAAAGTCTTGGGTGAGTGACTTTCTTGGAGTGATCTTCAAGTTGAAGTCATTTGGGATTGAAAGTAACTAGGTTGAGGTGTGACTTTTTAGTGAAATCTCCCAACAAGTGGTATCAGAGCGTTAGGTTGAATCATAGATACAAGATGTTTGAAGAAAAGACTACACCTTTAGCATTGAAATCTAGGTGTTTGTAGAAATTCTTTTGAGAGGTTCTCCATCGTTGTTTTGGTTTATTGGAAGTCATGACGACTGATAAAGAAAACTACAAGATAGAGAAGTTTGATGATACAAACTTCGGCTATTAGAAGATGCAAATTGAATGTATACTCTATCAAAAGGATTTGTATGAACCTTTGATGGAAGAGAAGCAAACAAGTTACAATCAAAGTAAATGGGATTTGCTAGATAGAAAAGCATTGACGATAATTCGATTGAGTCTCTCAAAGTCGGTTGCCTTCAATATTAAAAATGAGAAGACGACGACGTCTCTCATGTGCATGTATGAGCAACCTTCGGTCGCGAACAAGATCAATTTGATTACCAAGCTCTTCTCTATGAGAATGTCGGAGAATGATTTCTTCAAGGACCACTTAAATAAATTCAACCAAACGAAAGACCAATTGGAGTCGGTTGAGATTACATTTAGTGATGAAGTGAGAGCGTTGGCGATAATAGGACAAACGCCACCAAGTTGGAAGGATACGGTTGTGGCTATTAGTGGCTCGGCGGGAATAAATAAGTTGAAATTCGATGATGTGGTTAGTATGATACTAGCGGAGGAAATTCGAAGGAGTTCGGATGGAGCCTCGACATTGGGTTCGGCTTTGAGTATCGAGAGCGAAGGGATGCATATGCACAAGGGTCGTGGTAGACCGAGAAATAGAAGGGGGAGAATGAACTCTCATGCCCCGAGAGATGAGCCTAGAGATGATAATATCATTATATGTTACAATTATGGTTTTCCTGACTACTATAATAACCAATGCCAAGTACCAAGGAATGACAATTACAAGAAGAATCAAGAAGCTAATGTAGTTGAAGTGGAAGATGATGCTTTGATATGTTCGATGGAGAATAATAAGGAGTCTTGGGTTTTAGATTCCGGTGCATCATTCCATGTGACCTCAAATCGAGAGTTCTTTGAGAACTATACCAAAGGTGACCTTAGAAAGGTCTTTCTTGGTGATGACCAATCTTGTGCCATTGTTGGCAAAGGTGATGTCCGTATCATGTTGACAGATAAGACATGGTTATTGAGGGATGTTCGAGACGTTCCGGATTTGAGTAAGAATTTGATTTTTGTGTGGCAATTGGCAAGTGAAAGATTTGTTATAATCTTCACGAGGGATACTTGGAAAGTTTCTAAGGGTTCTCTAATAGTCGCTAAAGGCGACAAGAATGGTACTCTCTACATGACCGCACATGAGTGTGGAATGCTATGGCAAATGGCAAAGAGGATTCGAATGTTTGGCATCACAGACTTGGTCACATGAGTGGGAAAGGAATGCAAATCCTTCACTCCACTGGTAAACTCCCATTAGAGTCGACGGACTTTGACTTCTGCGAGAATTGTATGTTTGAAAAGTAGAGAAGGGTGAGTTTTTAGGAGATGGGTCGAACTCTAAAAGCTAAGAAGCTTGAGTTGATTCATACAGATGTCTGGGGGCCAGCTAATGTCTCTTCACTTGGCGGAAAGTTACATTTTGTGACTTTCATTGATGACCATATTAGGAAGGTGTGAGTCTATTTCTTGAGACACAAGTCTGAGGTATTGGAAGTGTTCAAGACGTGGAAGACCATGGTTGAGAATGAGACATGCTTTAAAGTGAAGAAGCTGAGATCCGATAATTGTGGAGAGTATGTTGATCCAGGTCTTGAGAAGTATTGTGCTAATAGTGGCATCAAGATGGAAAAGACTTTGCGAGGGACACTTTAGGAGAATGGGGTCACAAAGCGGATGATTATAACACTGACATATAGGGCTACGTGTATGCGTACACTAGCAGGCTTGCCTGAGCAATTCTGGGCAGAGAGTGTTAGCACAACAACTTACCTGATCAACCGAGGACCATCAGTACCTTTGGATTTTAAGATTCCAGAGGAAATGTGGAGCAGGAAGGATGTGAACCTTTCTCATTTGAGAGTGTTTGGGTGTGAGTCCTATGTGCACACTAGTGACCAAGCTAGGAGTAAGCTTGATGATCTTGGTTATCGTTTTTGGGATGACCAAAACCGGAAAATTATTTGAAGCAAAGATGCCTTGTTCAGAGAGACAGTTTTGTACAGGGACAGAAAAAAAGCACAACCCGTGGAGTTGGTTACAGATAGTGGCACTGAGTATGTTGAGTTGGAAGGCTCTGATATGAGTCGTGGTGTTGTAGAAGTTCCACAGTCAGATGATGATAGTAGTGACTCGGGTGAAGAGACTACGCCACCAAGTCCATCTCCACCTCGTACACTAAGAAGGTTATCGAGGCAAATTGTACCGAGCATAAAGTATCCTCCCTCCACCTATTTATTTACTGATGATGGTGAACCTCATTGCTATGATGCGGCATTGGAGGTTGGTGATGCTAGCGAGTGGGAGCTTGTTATGCATGATGAGACGAAGTCCCTTGTCTTTAGTGTCACTTGGGAGTTGGCCAAAGTACCTAAGGACATGACTCTACAAAGCAAATGTGTGTATCGAGTCAAGAAGGAACATGATGGTTCCAAGAAATATTTGGCAATGATATTCTCCCAAAATACTTTTCAGTCAGTGTTTAGTATTGTTGTAGCGGAATGTTTAAATCTTAAGCAGTTAGACTTGAAAACTGCTCACCTCCATTGTGACCATGTTGAGGAGATTTACACGCGACAATTGTTGAGTTTCCTATGGAAGGATAGAGAGAATATGGTGTGCAAACTGAGAAAGAGCTTGCATGGTTCCCAACAAATTCCTAGGCGGTGGTACATGGTTTGCACGCACCCGGATATATCCCATGCAGTAGGAGTTGCTTGGAGGTTTATGGCTAACCTTGGCAAACATCATTGGGAAGCGGTGAAATGGATATTGTGTTATTCATGGAGTACCACGGAGACATGTCTATGTCATGGTAGGGGTGTTGTGAAGATGAAGTTGAAGTGTTCAACTTCGTCGGGTCTTCTTGCTTGAAGACCATGATGGATGAGCCGAGTGTTTCATTAGTAAATTGAATTTGGATTGAGTTATTACAATTAAGATGTGATAGGCATGTAGAATCTCGAAGGTTCCAAGTGGGAGATTGTTAGGTTATGGAACCGTCGAGCTTTGCTCCGGTGTCCGACCATGTTGTCGATCTTTAGCATGTTTTCATTTTGAGAAGAGGGCGCACCCGCGCTTCTTTACAGCTAGACCCAAGGGGCGCACGTGCTCATATTACTGGAAGTTGGAAACAAAGAAGGCACGCACATGCTTTCCTTTGCCTTGCCCAAGGCGCGCCCGTGCTCCACCTTTCTGGAATTTTGACAGTTTGTCGATATTTCAGCCCAAAGCCCATTTTCTCACCCTTTTTTATGTGTATCTATATAAAGGAAATAGATTAGGGTTTTAAGACAACTTTTGAGAGATTCATTTCATGGGAATTGTGGGAGCTCTATTGAGCTAGAGTTTGAGTAAGGTTGCTTGTTCTTGATTCTAGTTACCTCTTGCAAACTCTCCAATCTTTATTATAAAGTAAACTCTCCAATCTTTACTATAAAGGAAACTCGGCTCTTGTGTGGACATAGGTAACATTTAATAAACCACCTTAAATCTTTGTATCTCTTTGCATTTACTTCCATATTTATTGTTTGCTATGAATTGTGATGATAAATGAGTGGTTTTGCTTTGTTGAGTCTGTTGTGATAACTACCAAAGTCTTGGGTGAGCGACTTTCCTGGTGTGATCTCCAAGTTGAAGTCATTTGGGATTGAAAGTAACTAGGTTGAGATGTGATTTCCTAATGAAATCTCCCAACAACTGCAAGCTATATATATCGCTAAGATTGCCTTGTTTTGACTTTGATTCACTGCTAAAATATACTGGGATGGGATTGGAATTTAGTTTAATTATTATTCCTTAGGCTGACAGTTGTTTTAGATTGCGTTTGGCAACTGGAATTACAAACTAATTAGAAATATATTTGCATTGGTGCTCTATATATACATATGATAATGAAACAAAAAGTCAATCTAAAAAATCTCATATATACATGAGAATGATACAATTGAAGCCCTAGCTAACAAGAAAATTAATGTACATGGCTAAAGCCCAATTCGCAATATCATGGATCAATGTACATGCCCATTAACTCATATGGCTAAGGCTGAACTTAACCTTAGCCACATGGCTTGCCACTAATGTACATTGATTTATGTCCAGATTCATTTCTTATCAAATAGATAATTATCAGTTAAGAGTTATATTCTATCACAATTACTCAAGCAACAAGATTACTTGAGCTACAAGGACTCTCTACTCTACCTATATAAATACCACATTATTTTTCATAAGGAACTACGTGGAAACTTGATCCCTAGAGAACAGATCTTGGGTGCGTAGGGCAGCCATTATTTGGTTGGTTTCATCTCCCCAACATCAAATTCCTCTGTTTCTTAGTGTGTCCTTTACCATTGCTCGTTGTGTTGAAGCGGTTTATTGCGAAACATAATTGGCGCCGTCGGGGAATTTAGAATTCATTATCCGTGAAACAATCAAGATGGTAAGCACAAGAATCGGACCAAATAGTCGACATATTCCTCCTGCTAATAATACTCGCAACCCTCGAAATTCAAATCGGCCAATGCGAGAACCATTGAACAATCAAGTTGATCCTAGTGGTAGGATCAATTCTCAACATCCGACTGTAGTAGCGCAACCGCCATCGCCTCCGCCATCGCAAAAGGCCGTACAACCGCCGGCACCAACCCTAACAGCCTTGCAACAAGAAAATCGACAAGTCAGTAATCCTCCATGCGGTCCGCCGTCTGTCCATGTCGATCCTTCAGTTGACATGGATATGGACGTGGACATTACTCTCACGCCAACTAGCGGAAAAGGTGATAGTAACAGCCAATTCACCCCTAATACGGTTGAGCGGGAGTTACGACGAGTCAAAAATTTAAATAGGAACTTGAGAAGGAAGCTGGCAAAGAGGCAAAGGCCGGTGGACGATGTTGCAAATTCAACAACATCAAGGCGACCACGAAGGGACGCAAGCCATTCCAGTGTATGGGACCGTCTTGATGATCGCCTTCGTCGTCCTCGACAGCGTGCTATTTCTCGCCACAATCAACCGATTGCACGCTCTAGGAGTAATGACCCTATTACCCGTACTTATGGGGAGAATCGGATTGGCAGGGATAACTACTACCCTAGACATGTCCGATCTCAAAGGGAAGATTTACCTCTGAGAAGCAATTTCAGGGAAGACCGCCATCCGAAATATGTCCGACATGACTAGGAAGGCGGGCATCCCAGACAAGAGCAACAAAATATGGAGAAGTGGTATAATTATTCCGACCACCCGGCCAAGGGTGACTACAGGCGCCTAAACGGCTGGTTCTGAGGGGATAGACAAAGACAATCACCGGTCGGAGAGCTGATCGTGCATACCGCCAAAGATCTCTAACTCCAATAAGAGATAATGGAAGGTATCCTTCTCCACATGGGCATGACCGGGGGTGTCCAGTTGTTCGAGCCAATACTTTAACTCTAACAGAACAATAGCTGAAAGAGTTGATTGCAAAAGAACTTAACGATAGAGAGTCAAGGGATGTAAGAATGAAAAACTTGACAGTCAATGATGGCGTACTTGATAAGTTTTCGGTCGACATTCAAGAAGCTTACCACCATCCCGACTTCAAACAACCCGATTTTGAACTTTATGATGAGTTGGAAGGAGATCCTGGCTTGCATGTTCTATCGTTCAAAAATAAGTTGGTGTTATGGGGTGGAGATGATCCGCTCATATGTAAGCTCTTTCCATCGACTCTAAAGGGAGAAGCACTACGTTGGTTTAGTGAGTTGCCTTCAAGATCAATTCACCAATTCAATGAACTAGAAAATCAGTTTGTTAATCGTTCCGCCACAATTGCAAGGCGCCAAAGGATGTCGACTCACTTCTACGAACATCAAGCAACAACGTGGCGAAGTTATGTACTTTTTGTTACTAGGTTCGAAAGGCAGCGGCCAGATGTTCGAAGTTTCGATGGGATGCTTCTTTTTGCCTTTAAAGAAGCATTATATTATGAAAGAGACAGAAGTTCAAACTTCATTGTAAGGGATATTTACCACTCTCTAATTAAAGATGTCCCTAAAACTCGATACGATCTGTATGTTAGGGTTGAACAACACATCCGTATCGAGGAGAACCTATCGGCGAAAGCAGCAAGGGACAAAGATATTCGGAGTAAAGATTTTTCTGATAGCAAGAATTTTAAGCCAAAGCAAGGACAGTCAGATCAACAACATAACGATGGAAAGAATGACAATCAGAAGCAAGTCAATTTCAATCGTGATGGAAAAACTCTACCTGAGCTAAAACTGACCCCGCTCAATGCCAAGTACTCTGTTATATATGAGAAGTTGAAAAGTGGGAATCTTCTTTCCCCGCCTTATCCACTTTTCGAGGAAGATACCAAAGCGACAAAGGGACAAAGCTTTGTGGTGTAAATTCCATAATGACTATGGCCATGAGACGAGAACTTTTGTAAGCTCTCTCGGGGTCGGATTCAGAAATTAGTGGAGAAAGGACTTTTAAATGAATATATTATTAAAAACTCTCAACAGGCAGTTGCTGCAACTTATGAACATGTCATTAATGTCTCCCATTCTCATGTTGAGTCTCTTTCCAAAAGTCAGAGTAAGAATCAAAAGCGTTTGAAAGTTAGTTATGTTGGTGAATTTAACCGTATCAACAAAGTCAATTTTGTCAAAGGAATCCAGACCGAGACTTCTGAAGAAGAGCCCCTCCGATTCACTGATGATGATCTCCTTGGTGTATATCACCCTCACTATGACGCAGTTATAATTTTTGTGTCTATAGGTGCTTCTCGTGTTCAATGGGTAATGATCGACACAAGGGCCACCTCCAGTGTCATTTTCAGTGGATGTTATTCTCGGATGCAACGGCGAGGGTATGATCATCGCCGAAGACAATCCTATCATCGGTTTTGATGGGACAACATCTTATTGGTTGGAAGAATTACCTTACCAATCAAATTAATGAACAAAGAAGTTGAGCTCGATTTCTTATTGATGGATTTGTCGATCCCACTATAACGCAATTTTGGGCGAGATTGGATACATTCCATGGGGGCTGTAGTCTCCACATTTCATCGGTGTGTCAAGTTCCCATTTCTCGGGCATATTTGCAAGGTTAAGTAGTGACCGGTATCGCCCATTCTGTCATGACAAAGCAATGGATGACTATAAAAATCTGAAGTTCGAGGTAATACGATCCTTGCAAGTGCCCGCCTAAGTTACAGTTACCAAGCGGCATGCCCTCCATCTATAATATTGAGGCTCATGTGCAAGGGCGCTTCTGATGGATCGACTTTTGGAAGTACAAGTAGGAGATTCATTGAGAAGAAACCACTTTTATTTCCATTGAACTTTCGTGCATAGAACAACAAGAGTTGGTTTCCCTTTTTACTGGCCCGAAATAAATAAAGCGTATCTTCGCTTGGAAAATTGAGGAAATGCGGGAATAGACCCATACATTTGCTGTCATAAACTTGACATTGATCAAGTTCGAGGGCCGGTTCGCCAAAACCAAGAAGAATGGCACCTGATCGGAAGCTCAAAGTTAAAGAGGAGATTGATAAGCTACTTGCGGTTAACTTTATCCGACGAGTTACTTACCCAAAATGGCTTGCTAATGTCGTCCAGCGGATTGCCAAAAAGAACGGACAAATCAGAATTTGTATTGACTTTACAAACCTTAACGCGGCTTGTCCGATTCATCCGTATCCATTGCCACGAATTTCGAACTAGTGGATGCCACCGGGATTCCAATGCCTATCTTTCATGGATGCTTCTTGGGGTACTACCGGATCTCTTTGAATGTTGATGACCAAGAGTTCACCGCTTTCATTACCGACCAAGGCATTTTACGCTGCAATCTTTGTTATGCCTTTTGGTCGAAAAATGCCGGTGCAACCTACCAAAAGCTTGTCAATACAATTTTTCCGATCTGCTGGGGATAATAATGGAGGCTTATATTGATGATATAGTCGTTAAATCGAAGCTTATTGGTGATCATCTTTCCGATCTTCAACTTGTTTTTGATAGGCTTAACAAGTATAACATGAGACTCAATCCGCCAAATGTTCTTTTGGCCTCTCTTGGAAAATTTCTGGGATACCTCATGACTCGTAGAGGTATTGAGGCTAATCCTGATCAGATACGTGCCGTTATTGATATGCCATCACCAAAAAATAAGAAGGAAATTCAACGGCTTACTGGTCGGCTTGCCGCTCTTCATAGATTTATTTCTAAATATTCGATCGTTGTCATCCCTTCTTCCGGACTTTAAAGGGGCAGCAACTTGGAGCGTTGATTGTGAGATGACATTGCAACAAGCGAAGAAATACTTGGTCGATCCTCCTATATTGACAAGTCCTTCAACGGGTCAACCTATTGGCATATACCTAGCGGCTACAACTCAAGTCCGTTAGTCTTCGTTCTTTTCATCGATGATGGTAGACCGTCTTTTTATCGGTAAGGCGTTAACCCGGAGCTGAGTCGTTATTCAAAGATGGAAAAAATTGCACTTGCATTGGTTCATGCCGCTCGTCGGTTAAAACCATACTTCCAGGGGAGGTTGGTCAGAGTTTATACTGAGTATCCCTTACGCAAGATCTTTCCTAATGCATAGGAATCAAGCAGATTAGCCGAATGGGAAAGTTATCTTAGTGCATATAGCATTGTCTTTGAAAGTCGTACTGCTGAAAAAGGACATGCTCTAGCTTCTTTGATAGCTGATTTTTCGATTGATGATTCTCCTATTGGCGATTTATTAGCCAAGAAGAATCTATGGAAGACATTCGCCCAATAATGGGGGGCGACGAAGACCAACTTGCAAAGCGCAATTCCTAATCCCATTGACCTATGGATTGTTTATTCAGATGGCTCCCATAATAAATCTGGTGCAGGAATTGGATCGTTTTTGTTAAACCCCCGGAGAGAAGATTGAGAAATCAATGCGACTTGGCCGCCGCTTCAAATAACGAAGCCGGTATGAGGCTGCCGTTTGTGCCTTGAGAAACGACTTTGAACCGGGGCGAAAGCTCGGTTATATACACGGATTTCGCCTTGTGGTCAATCGGTTTGGCGGGTCTTTTGAAGCAAGATGACCGTATGGCGGCTTATCTTGGTTTGATACATAGCCTTGCTCGACAATTTGATAGCATCTCTATCACTCAAAGACCCCGAAATGACATACGTCATGCTGATTCATTGGCTTATCTCTCTGCCGCCGTTAGAAGCGAAGAGTCAAGACACATCACTGTGGAGTTCCAGAAAGAGCCAAGCATTGACTTTACCGAAAAAGAATTGCATGACTTGTATGTACATGAAAGCAATTACTTGTTTTGCTTGTATGTAAAAAATCGACCCGATATAATCGCACCAATCATGACTTCGAAGCGAGAAAGGGAGATGGAAAATTCACAACATGACCATACTTTGGATCTTCCATTAGAATCTGTAGATCCGTTTGTTCCTCCTGAATTAAGCTCGAAATAGATAGTGAGTTGGTACATGAAGCGGATGATAGTCTGAAGTTCGATATGATACTATCGAGCGATTGATGATCTCCGATCGCCAAGATTGGCGTCTTCCTTATATCCACTACTTGCAAGTTTCTTCGCTTCGCTAGAACCAAAACTTCGCTGAAAGAATCAAAAGCGATGCATGGAAGTTTTTGGTGATATCTATTACTGACGGAAGTTTGCAATTATATCGCAAAGGCTCAGACTTAAACCCTATGTTGCGATGCCTCTTAAAACAGGAAGGACTTCAAATTTTGGAAGAGATTCACTCCGGCTTATGCGGAAGCCACTCCAAGGGACGAAGTTTAGCTCATAAAGCTATGACACAGGGCTATTAGTGGCCAAAGATGCAAAAGGATGCAAAACACCTATCTGAGAGGTGTGAGCCATGCCAAAAGCACGACAATATGAGTAAACTCCCTGTTACTGAGTTGCATCCCATGCTAAGCCCGTGGCCATTTGCCAAATGGGGCTTAGACATTATTGGTCCTTTACCTAAAGCTCTAGGTAGTATATGATTCCTTCTTGTGGCAACCGATTACTTTACCAAATGGGTAGAAGCAAAGCCTTTGGTCCAAATCCATGCTTCCAATGTCAAAATGTTTTTGTGGAGAAATATTGTTTGTCGTTTTGGCATCCCTGCGGCACTTGTATCAGATAATGGTAAACAATTCGATGCTGAAGAAATTCGTCAGTTTTGTGCTAATTTGAAGATACGGCATAATTTCTCCGCACCTTATCATCCGCAAGCCAATGGGTAGGCCGAAGCCACCAATAAGGTGATTTTGGCCAACCTAAAGCGTTTGTTTGGCGCCAAAGGAAATTGGGTCAAGGAGTTACCCGGTTGTCTTGTGGGCTTATAGGACAATGCCAAAATATTCAACGGCATTATCTCCTTTTAACCTTGCATATGGTCTTTGAAGCGGTTTTACCTCTGAATTGATTTCGGTACATCTCGGTCGATTCGCGGTTGAAGCAGGTTCAATGACACTACTTTGGCTCAGTCAAAAGCTCTTATTGATGAGGTTCGTTCTGAGGGACTATAACAGCTTATTAAGTATCAAGCTGACATGAAACGGAATTACGACAAGAAGATCCGTCCTAAGTCTTTTGCTAATGAAGACTGGGTTCTCTGTAGAAACCCAAAGCTTATAGAATCAAGAAAGTTTGGAGAAAATTGGCAAGGACCCTACATCATAGATCGTCCAGCATCTAAGGGTTCATATTTCCTCCGTACTATTTCTGGAAGAATGATAGAGAAGCCATGGAATGCTTACCACCTTCGCAAGTTTTACCGTTAGGAAATGTTTTGCATTTTTACATTACTCCATCAATAACAAATCTATCCATCTATGTAGTTCGTTCTATTTTATCCATCAATAAAGACATTCAACTTCCATTCTCTTAGTATGGTTGTCATTTTACATTACTCTATTCTTCTGTACTCTTACTTTCAACAATGTCATTCATTAACGTTCATTCCAGAAAGGTCATCCATATTATGCCTTTTTCGGTCAAAGTAAGTCGCATTCATGCTTACTTGACGGAAATCCGAGTCAATAAGATGGTTATTCTTGCTCGGAACAATTATTGCAATACTCCCACAATACAATATCTGTGCTGATTCCACTACTAAGGCAATGGCGTTGTGTTTTAGTTTGGTCCCAGTGCACGGGTGACGACTTTTGAACCTGTGACAACTCCAACAGTTGTCAGGCCTTGATTCACGGTCGGTACAAATATTTTAACACCTGAATAGCTAGGTTCATTGAGGACGATCATGTCCCTTTTGCCTTTCAATAACTTTCTCCAATGGTTCTATATTGGGAGGGTTTTCTCTCTACATGGGGGGGCGTCTCGTTCTTTTACATTCATAAATCAACAACACAAAGTTTTATGCGGTATGTTATCGACATCACAATGATATTCAATAGCCAACACATACTTTATTTTTATTTTCATAAAAAGAATTTTTAGCTCTCACGGTATTATATACTTTCGCAATCACATGGTCATTGGTTTGGGAAAATCCAATGGTTCCTTCCCAACTTTTCGCATATACAACTTCGTACAAATCTTTGTAATTCATCTTCTCCGTTCTAGTTCATCTCCGTTTCTATTAAAGTCTCGTCAATTGTCTTACGGACGATTCACGATGTGCCATTTGCCGCGTGATCTTGGCGAGCATTTCGTTTAAATCGTCATTCGCTTGTTATTTTTCTCTACCTCTTTTTGCGCACGTTTAAGTTCGATCTTTGGTCGCCACGAGTGACTTCAATTCTATCACATCTGCTTTTAAGTGTTTGTGTTCCTCCATTATCTCACGGGCTTTCTGAATTCTTCAGACGATCTCTCCTCTGCTTCTTCCGTCCATTTCGGTTAAGCTTTTGTTTTAGATCTTCTAACTCTCGATGGTTCCGCTTTAACGCTTTGTTTGCCTCTTCCAATTTTTGGTTGAGTATCTTCACTTTCTCTATTTCTTCTAAGGCATTGACTTCATTCAGAACGATATTTTTCTTCGCGACTTTTTCATGAATTTCTTTGGCCCGTACTACCGCCGTTTTAACCTGTGGCAAAAAATATCTGGTTTCATCAATCTTTCAGACTTAAACACAAGTTTGCAATAAATGATAAAAAAAAAATACTATCATACCTGGTTCATACTATCGAAAATCATTGACATTGCTCTGTCATATTCTCTAATGTTCTCCGTATTCTGGTCACAGTTTTGATATTTTTCGAGCCCCTCCATTGGCGTGGTCCATGGGGAGACCTTCGCTTCATCTTCCAGACTTGACAATCTCTGCTTCATCTACCAATTTCATCGGATTAGTGTTAGACACAAATTTCTTTACCGTCCTAACGCAATAGTAAAATTCAACGGTCAACTTACTGTTAACAGATTCTGTGGTTTTCCTCCATGAGTAGTATTACCCCTGACAGTACTTGCCAGTGGTGGTTGGATTTTTTGCTCATGCATTTTGTTTTGCCGTTTGTTTTCTTTCACCAACTTTGTGTTCTTCGCTGCACTATCTTTTGTAAGTATCACTGTTTCGTTCTTTTCCCCACCATTCTTTTCCTGTATATACCAAACCAGAACGAGATATTATATTTCACCACACTTTTACATATCTATGTTTTCTACGGTACATACCTTTTCCTCTTGATGTTGCATATGTATTATATTTCGTCTGGGATGTTTGGTGCATTGTAGTCTCATCCCTCGAGGCATCATACATTGTAACGTTGGTTGTCTCTCTTGGTCTCCGTTCGCCCATTTTCTTGTGGCACATCTTCTTTTGTACAATTCGCTTTTTTTGCTTGGCAAACTCAAAGACTAGTTCTCATTTGTGTTAACTCCGTTCCATCTTCTTTTTCACTATCGCTATCGCTGCCAAATATTGCATTTCTGAGACTCTTACTCTTCTTCGCCATTTCACTATATGTCTCCTTGGACTTATCGGGCCGTTGTTCGATACCCCCATAATGTCGGAAATCAACGATATCATCAAAGTAGCTCAGATCTACCAATCTTTCGTCAGAACATTCATGAAAGAAGAAACGAAGGTTGTTCTCCACTTCCTTGTCCAATTCAATATCTGGTAGTGTACTCGCATTTTCTGTTAGACACAAAATAACTCGTGTTAGTCAACAGTTTACTCGTAGTACAATTTTCAATACTTATGTTTTGGCTTACCTCGAAATTTGTTCGTCACTTTAAATTTCGGTCGGATTCCACTTCCCGCATAAGCGATGCAGAAATCTATCCCATCCGGTGTATACTTTTGGGAACCCTTTAAAACTTCGTTTGAATCTTTGAATTCAACTTCAAATTTTATGTACCCTTTTCGTCGGTATATGGCTTTTCGGTCGTATCAACGCGAAGATTTCTTGAGCCCGAACCTTTCGTTAAATTCATTTTGTAAATGGTGCGCTCTCTCGTAAAGATCAACCAGAACGATATTGGTAGTTGTCCCGGTGCTATTTGCCACCACTCCAATAATTGTGCAATTTCTTTGCTCAACGGAATTGCATTCCTGCAATTTAATTGTGTGTAAGTCATTACTACTTCATCTTCTTCAACTTTCGTTTCAAATTCGTACACTTCATCAATCTCAAATTTCTCGAGTCCTAGTATTTTATGTATTTCCTTAAGCGACCATCGACGCGGTTCCAGGTAGTCGTTGTACCTGTCACCTTCTTTCCACCTCACCAAGTCTGCAATCGTCATCGAGTTTTCTTCTCGGTTATTTTTCACTACGGTAGTTCTACGTAAAAAAAAAAAAACAAAAACCCGGTCGAGAAAGCACCAAAACCGGGTTCACTGGACCATATTAAAGGAGCGAGGTATGGTGCCCCTCATGTTTGGAATATGATGGTGGGCGCGGTATCATGTTTTATTGACACAAGTTTCAAATAAGAGGACACAGGTGCGGTGCCCTTCATTAGATGTATTTATACCGTGATAATGTTTTGTTAAAACAAGTTTTTGAATCCGGCGCCATCCGGTCTCGCCATTACATCGTTTTTTTCGGTGTGTTTAGTTTACAAACCAACCACAATTTACTACCTTTATCCAAACCAACCAAAGTCTATATCTACACAAAGGTTAATGGCAAAGAGGCGTACTGTTAGTCGACCGCGGAGAAGGATCACAGTATTTATACAAAAGCGGTGTTGGCGATCTTGCCCTTGAGACGCTTCACTCGTTTTTACACCACCGACTCCTTTCTCTATCTTACTTAAAGTTGGAGAGGAAGTTTTTGGATCGGTTTACAAGGCTATTTAATGGGAAGCACGCTTGTAGTGTAGTGGTAAAAGGACGGACATCGTAAATACGTTCGCGTTGAGGGCGTGATCAGCACAAAGTTGGAGTAGTGTTAGTTGCCGAGCTTCCACACAGGAATCTATACGGTTCAAGGTTTTTGTTTTGACAACGAGCTGACGATACTTGTTTACGAGTATTTGCCTATGGGAGCCTTGGTCAAGTTCTGTTTGGTGAGCGTAAGTGTTTTTCATGGATTGGGAAAAGCGCAAAGATAATAATTGTTTATATAGGGTTTCCGCTACCGGTTTTTCGATCTTTGGTGGAATTCTTCTCCAACTCCGACTTCATCTCTACTCTCAATTCTTATCTCATCCGAACACTTTGAGTCCAATTACGGTTTAACTTCCTTTTATTATTATTATTACTATACTGCCCCTACGTTTAATTTTCAACGGTATAATCCAAATATCGATTATTCCGTTGCACGTTTCATTTAATTCGGATTTCGTGTTATCTATGAGGTTAGTTTTTAAGTACATTTAAGCCAATCAATTTCTTTTTGCAATTTTATTTATGTGCATCTTTTATTTTTTCTGTACATTTTCGCCATCTTTTTCTTTAACTATTATTTCGGGGATTTTCATCCATCTACATTTATTTGACATTATTTCGAGTTTCCGCTAATTCACGCAATTTTTCCGATTATCCATTTTCTTATCGTTTTACGTTCACACTTTACACTTTTATTATACACTCCACTTCCCTTTTATTATTTCAGTTTTCCTTGGTTTTCTTCTCTTTGCCATTCAATCGAACTTTTCCATTTAAACAAATGTGGTGTTTCGACCCCCACCTATGTGGCAAACGCCCATTAGTAGGGGTCTCTATTTTATTCATTTAATCAGCGGGGGCTAAAGCCCAATTCGCATTAATATCATGGATCAATGCGGGGCCCATATGGCTAAAGGGTGAACCTTAGGCACATGGCTTGCCACTAATGTACATTGATTTATGTCAATTCATTTCTTATCAAAAATAATTATCGGTTGAGAGAGTTATATTCTATCACAATTACTCAAGCAACAAGATTACTTGAGCTACAAGGACTCTCTACTCTACCTATATAAATACCACATTATTTTTCATAAGGAACTTCGTGGAAACTTGATCCCTAGAGAACGGATTGGATGCGTAGGCGGCCATTATTTGGTTCAGTTTCATCTCCCCCAACATCAAATTCCTCTGTTTCTTAGTGTGTTCTTTACCATTGCTCTCGTTGTGTTGAAGCAGTTTATTGCCGAAATAGTCGATATTTCAGCCCAAAGCTCATTTTCTCACCCTTTTTTATGTGTATCTATATAAAGGAAATAGATTAGGGTTTTAAGACAACTTTTGAGAGATTCATTTCATGGGAATTATGGGAGCTCTATTGAGCTAGAGTTTGAGTAAGGTTGCTTGTTCTTGATTCTAGTTACCTCTTGCAAACTCTCCAATCTTTATTATAAAGTAAACTCTCCAATCTTTACTATAAAGAAAACTCGGCTCTTGTGTGGACATAGGTAACATTTAATAAACCACCTTAAATCTTTGTATCTCTTTGCATTTACTTCCATATTTATTGTTTTCTATGAATTGTGATGATAAATGAGTGGTTTTGCTTTGTTGAGTCTGTTGTGATAACTACCAAAGTCTTGGGTGAGCGACTTTCCTGGTGTGATCTTCAAGTTGAAGTCATTTGGGATTGAAAGTAACTAGGTTGAGATGTGATTTCCTAATGAAATCTCCCAACAACTGCAAGCTATATATATTGCTAAGATCGCCTTGTTTTGACTTTGATTCACTGCTAAAATATACTGGGATGGGATTGGAATTTAGTTTAATTATTATTCCTTAGGATGACAGTTGTTTTAGATTGCGTTTGGCAACTGGAATTACAAACTAATTAGAAATATATTTGCATTGGTGCTCTATATATACATATGATAATGAAACAAAAAGTCAATCTAAAAAATCTCATATATACATGAGAATGATACAATTGAAGCCCTAGCTAACAAGAAAATTAAAAAAGAATTGAAGAAAGAACGCATGCCATTAAATCAATGATTGATGAGAATAATAAAGGAAGAAAACCAGTATATGGGAGTTGGACAAGATATACATAACCTGATATATTTTGGCGTCACTGATGAATTGCGCGTGTGACATAGTCTACGGTTTTGTTGGATCAACCTGGGTCTCTCAAATACTTCGTTAAAGAACATGGAGGATGTTTAGAATCCAATTCTAATGGAAACATGGGGTATGTTTCTCTTTGGATTACTCTTGGGTTTTCCTTTCTTTGAGTGAGTAAACGAATGGGGCTTCATGCATGGTTAATTTTTTTCTCATAAGTGGGTTCTCTTATTATGCTTGGAAATTATTGGAAGGGTTAACTAGTATTACCCCCCACTAGATGAACCAATTAGGATTTTTCCCCACTAGATGGGAAATTACGGTCTCCCAAATCACATATCAACTTAGTTTTTTTTAATTTGATCAAGTCAAACAATTGAAAATTACACAAATGCCTTCATTGTTTTCAAAAAGAAATTATTCAATTTTAATTAGGTGGGGGCATTTATGTTAAGTTGTTTGACTTAGTTGATCAAACCAATATATAAGTGCTTAGGGGAGATCCTAATTTCCCATCTCAAATATAAGAAGTCCTAAATAGCTCATCTCCAAGTAGGGGATAACACTAGTTCACCCTTATTGGAATGTATTTAACGGTTAAAGCAATGCTAGTTTATATCCGGGGTGCCTGCTCGACTTCTCCCAAAACAAGTCAAACACCACAATTGAAAGCGTTGATTGTTTTTGCATTGCTTTGGTTGCTTTAGAAATAACTAGATTTTGGACCCCGGCATACGCCCGGGATCTATTAAATATTTTGTGTGCTGAAAAGGTTTTCACAAAATGTTTTACACAAATTTTTGAATCAGAATATATTTTTATTGAAAAGAAACTGAAATAAGTTAATGAGCAGCGATTATGGTGCATAAATACTTGGAAACTAAGGGATCAAATTGAGATAGCCTCTTCAGTTTGTGGTTTATGATATTAATCCATAATTTTTAAATATAATTATCTTAAACTCGATCTAGCTTGTATAATAGTTTTTTTTAGATTTATGGTGATTTAGTGGCAAATTTTCGAATCAGAATATATTTTTATTGAAAATAAACCGAAATACATTAATGAGCAGCGATAATGGTGCATAAGTACTTGGAAACTAAGGGATCAAATTGAGATAGCCTCTTCACTTTGTGGTTTAGGATATTAATCCGTAATTTTCAAATAGAATTATCTTAAACTCGATCTAGCTTGTATAATAGTTTTTTTTAGATTTATGGTGATTTAGGGGCAAATTTTCGAATCACAATATATATTTATTAAAATAAACCGAAATACGTTAATGGACAGCGATTATGGTGCATAAGTATTTGGAAACTAAGGGATCAAATTGAGATAACCTCTTCACTTTGTGGTTTAGGATATTAATCCGTAATTTTCAAATGGAATTATCTTAAACTCGGTCTAGTTTGTATAATAGTTTTATTAGATTTATTGTGATTTAGCAGTAAATCATCACCACTCAACTTACGTACTAATGTGTACAAATCACTAAAACAGATTGATTGTTTCCATATCCTCAAAGAATACACTACTCCCACTTGAAAAGATTTGTCAGATGAACGTGTACTATGAACGGGTGCCGTTATATTAAATTATTCTAAAAAATATTAGCAACTATGCATAGCTATGAAATATGAAAATTATATTAATTACCCATTTAAATTTCTTGCACCACTATGCATAGCTCTATAAAAAGGAAGCATCAAACCTTGATAAAACTTACCGACTTATTTTTATTGTTAGGTTTAACAATAGAAGTTTGATTGAAGTTTTGTGAGAATGTCCAATGTGGCGAAGATAATATTGAAGCTACTTGAATAGCAAAATATTCCCAATCACAATAAAAGAATTATGATAAACACTAGTTAAAATATAAAACTATATTTGTCGAGACATTTATTCTCCCTACATATAATACAAATATGTTTTAGGGTTATTAGTTCAATACATTTGCATCAAGTTTCTGATTTTCCATTAATTATTATTTGAGGTTAGTTTAATGTAGTACGTTGAATCTAGTTTCCAAATTCTCATTAATTATTCTTTGAGGTTAGTTCAATGCAGTTGCATCAAGTTTCCGATTTCCCGTTAATTATTATTTGAGGTTAGTTCAGTGCAATTGCATCCACTTTATGATTTCCCGTTAGTTATTCATTAAGGTTAATTCAGTAAAGTTGCATCCAATTTTCGATGTTTTGTTAATTAGTATTTGAGGTTAGTTCAATGCAGTTGCATCAAGTTTCCGATTTCTCGTTAATTATTATTTGAGGTTAGTTCAGTGCAATTGCATCCACTTTATGATTTCCCGTTAGTTATTCATTAAGGTTAATTCAGTAAAGTTGCATCCAATTTTCGATGTTTCGTTAATTAGTATTTGAGATTAGTTCATTGCATTTGCATCCAGGTTCCAATCTCCTATTAATTACTCTTTGAGGTTAGTTCAATACATCTGCATCCAGTTTCTGATTTCCCGTTATTTGTTTTTCTAGGTTAGTTCGATAGTTTACAATTTCTATACAATTTGCATACATGTAAGAGTCTATTTTTATAAACTCACTTTCATTTTGGGTTCCTAATTACTCATGTGAGAAGGCTAAAAAGCAGACATTTATGCTTTGAGGTCAGCGCGATGCAGTTACATCCGACTCTTAATTTCCAGTTAACTATTTTTTAGGCTATTTTAATGCATTTGCATCCAATTTCTGATTTCCCGTTAATTAATCTCTAATTTTAATTTAATGCAGTTGCATCCAGTCTTTAGTTTTCTGTTAATTATTCTTTGAGGTTAGTTCAATGCAGTTGCATCCAATTTTCGATTTTATGTTAATTGTTCTTTGAAGTTAGTTCAATGCATTTGCATCAAGTTTCCGATTTCTCGTTAATTATTTTTTAAGGTTAGTTCAATGCAGTTACATCAAATTTATAATTCCCCGTTAATTATTCATTTAGATTAGTTCAATGCAGTTTCATCCATTTTTTTAATGTTTAATTAATTAGTCTTTGATATTAATTCATTGCATTTGGATTCAGTTTTCGATTTCCCGTTAATAACTCTTTAAGGTTAGTTCAATGCATCTGCATTTAGTTTCTGATTATTTATGTTTTGAGATTAGTTCGATGCAATTATATCCGGTTTGTGATTTCCCGTTAATTATTCTTTGAGATTATTTCAATGTATTTGCATTTAGTTTCCAATTTCCCACAAATTATTCTATGAGGTTAGTTCAATGCAGTTGCATTCGGTTTTTGATTTTCTGTTAATTATTTTTTGAATTTAGTTCAATGCATTTGCATCCAGTTTCCGATTTTCCATTAATTATTATATGAGGTTTGTTTGATGTATTTGCATACTATTTCCAATTTTCCGTTAATTATTTTTGAGGATTTTCATCCAATTTCTAATTTCCGTTAGTTATTATCGGCGACGCCGGTTTAATGCAATTGCACCCAATTTCTGATTTTTAGTTAATTACTTTTTAACTTTAGTTTATTGCATTTGCATAAAATTTTTGATTTTCCGTTAATTACTCTTTGAGCTCTATTATGTATTTGAATCCAATTTCCGATTTCCTTTTAATTATCCAATGTGGTGTGTAATACCAATTTCTACTGATTCATCTGTAGTGTCTGTTACAACACAAAATAGTGAGGGCAAACCCTTTCTTTAGACTACCCTTTACAAACTGCTATCCTCTCTCTTCCTTTCAAGACCTCTCTCCCTTTCACTCTTGGCCGCCTCTCCTCTTTCTTTTCCCTCCTCTTTCTTCTCTTCTCTCCTCTTTTATATCCACTCTCCTTTCATCTCAACCCTCCACCTGTCTCCTATCTCGCGGTCCCCTCCCCTCCATGTGTAGGGTTTCCGTACCGCGACCACGTGCTGCCATCCCAATCTGGTGCAGCGCGGCCCTGTGGGTTATGTTAAGTCCGGCCCAAATCCCAATGCTATTTCCAGACGGTATCATGCCACTACAGAGATGCCCCTCGAGTCGCGATGATATCTCGATCGGGGAGTCGAGCTTGCTACCTTCCACTGCCGACCGTGGTCTTCCCTCTTTCCATCAATTTGGATTCATGAGTGTTCATCGCGGTTTCACCTTTACGCCTCTTCGTTTTCGTGTGCCTCCACGTGTCTTTCTTTGGCTGGTTCCTTTTTGGTGTCCCTCGATTTCAGCACCCCGCAATTACCCTTTTGCCCTCCCCTCTTATAAAAAGCCGCTCGATTTCTCTTCTCTCACTTAGCCCCTTCTTTTTCGTCTTCGGTTCCTCTTCCCTCTTCTTTCACCTTTCTTCTGTCTTCCTAGCTCCGATTATTTCATTTCGGTTGTTCTCCTCACATCCCGTGGTGACCTTCTTGCTCGGTTGCTCTATCTTTTCCTCGAGGTTGGTCTCCTTCTTTCTCGGCTTCCTTTAATTGTTGTAGTGCGCATTTCCTCTTTGTGTTTTGGCTGTTCATCTTCATTTCCCCTTTTGCCTTGTTGTGGTGTGTGTCTTCATACGTCCTCGATGTCCGTCTCTAGATCTGCCACCTCCTCCTCCTCCTTACACCGCGCCCTTTGCCCCGACCAGACCGGGGCCCCTCTACCTCGGGCAAGCCTTTACCGCTTCGCCGCCACCACCACGTAGTCGTAGACCTAACCTTGAGGCTGTTAAAGCGGCCTACGGGATACCCGCTGACGTCATCCTAGAGCACGTGCCTGATTTAACTTATTACCCACATTTGGTCCCCCACAAGCCAGGGTGTCTCGTGGCCCGGTCGCCGATTATCGCCCGGCGACCGATTGCCTCTCACCCGTCTTGATGTCGAGGTGTGCAATCATTTTAACATCCCCATGCCAAGGTATTGGCAACTTCTGGAGGGTCATGTATGCCGCGAACCACTACAACCGCTCGGAAGTACCTCGGATAACGGTTCGCGACATGGCCGCCCACTTCTACCTCAAGAAGAGTACCAAAGAAGTCAGTGTGGGCTATCACTCATTCTGCCTCCGCCCTAAAAAACAGCACTTTATCCTCCGCATCACTTCCTCCGACAAATTGTGGCACCATTACCCTCTCTATATATCCGGAAAATTCCTCTCCGCGGACCTTCCACCTGAGTTGAACCTCCGTCATCTGGCTTTCCTCCCCAGTGGTGAGTCCCGCTCTTTATCTATCCCCATTGAAATATGTCTTTCGGCTATAATCCAACTTGTTGTTTTGTCTTTTTCAGGCTGGCGGCCGACTTCGATATATCGCGACCCCGACGACAACATCTTTTCCTCGACATTCCGGAAGATCCGTGATTTGGCGGCTTCGATCTGTGATACTTCGAATTGACCCGACCCACCGCTTCTCCCTACTATCGATCGAGTTGGCAACCATCGGAAAATATAGAGCCCCCTTTTTTCGTCCCCTCCCCTAAAGAAAAAGCCCCGTGTCACTTCTCCCCAAGAAAAACGCCGCCGCTTTCTTCACACCGCCCCCCCTTTCGCCATGCCATACCGCTCATCGCTCCTCAAGCCCCCCTCCGTGTATCGTTCCCTGAAGACTTGGGAAGACCAATACTCCCCGTCTCATTCCTCTTCCACCTCTTCTCCCCCTTCCAGCATGGGCGCTAACAAACGCAAACTCTTTGATAGCGACTCGGATGAGGACGTTGTAGCCGCTGCCCCCCAATCCACTATTGTTCCTCCATCTCCTCCCCCAACCTCAAAGCGGCCACGGCCCTCCGACCCTGGAGAAGGTCCTCCATCTAAGGCCGCGATCCCACCTACCGCGCCTTCTCAAGTGGAACAGCGTCCCGGGAAGGAGGTGGCATCCCGCGCCCGACAAGGAGGCCGGCCGAGCCCATTCCTCCATTTTGCCGCTTCCTTCAAGCTCGGGAACCGCGCCTTGGCGGTCAAGGATTACGCTTTGAAGAACCCTGCGTGGCTTCTTCCCCTGTTCTACTGGGTCTCCCCCCTGAGATATGGCATCGGGCCGAAGGTGGCTCCTTTGAGTCCCACCGGACTTCCTTCTACACCGGTTGGGAGAAGGTACTACTTTCTTTGCATTTGATCTCTTTCTTCTCTCTCTTTGAGTGTTAGACTTTTGTTCCCTTCCGGATAGTGCGGATATATCCTTCATGATCCGCGGCTTTGTTTGGTGCCGGCGCGGATCGATGAACTTGATAAGGAGGTGCCGACCCTAGCAGAGAAAGAACTTCGGCCGCGGACCTGGACAAGCTCCGGGCCCAAAACGGTGAGGACGCAGAGGCCGCCCACTTGGCGATACATGAGCGCGGCCGCCCTCGGCGAGTCCCTTCAAAAGCACGCTGCTGCTCACGGACTCCCTTTCTCGAAGCACCAAAAGCTACGGCGGCACTCCATCGCGCGGCATGAGGCCGACATGGGCGAGCTCGGGATATCTACCGGGCCGGGCGAGAAGAGGGGTGGCCAAGAAGGTCGGGGAGGAGATTGACCGTCTCACCAAGGAAGGCCGCCTTCTTAGGAAGCTCCCACCATTTATTCATTATCGAGGTCGTTGTGCGATCTTGCGGACTTCGGCATCTGAAGGATGGACGCCTTGAGCGGGTGGCCGAGGCCATAGGCGTGGCAGCGGATCTAATCATAGAAGAAGCCGCCGATTCGGTGATTCTGGAAAGTACTGTGCCTTGAATATAGCCTGTTTGTGCCCTGGCTAGGCGTCTTTTAATGCTATGTGTTGTCATACTCTTTTCCATCGTTTCTTGTACTTTCCCTCCCACCAGTTGGGATGCACATATTGTGTTTTGCTCCTTTTTATCTAATTGTTTCTGCTCTTTGCATTTTCCTTTTTTGCTCTTTTGTGTGTATTTGTCCTAGTAAAAGCGGCCTCCGTTAGCGCATCCCTCCCGTCGGTTGGGGATGTTTGACTTGCTGCCCCGTCGATTGGGCTCATTGCTCTCTCCACCTCTGGCGGGCACTTCTGCTGCGGCATCGCGAAGCTTCTTTGCTTCCGGCCCCAATCTTCGGGGATCAGCGGTGACTCGTCTCACCCCGATACGAGACTTTACCTTAGGGTGGCAACTCCTTTTGCCCCCTAAGGTTTGGACCTCTAGATTGGGGGAAATCATCCCCCTTCCCTTCACTCTGAGGGGTAATGAAAACTCAAAACTCAAACAATAATAGTTCACCTCAAAAGTGCTACGGTTTTATATATGTACAAATAGCTCATGCAGTTTTCAGTCTCTCTCATTACATTTACTCATGAAAGATTTTCAACAACCTTACATTCCACGGCTTATCCACCGCGGTTCCCTCCAAAGTTTGTAACTTTTGTAGGTGCGGTTCCCCTATCCCGGAGCCACCACGTAGGGCCTCCCAAGCCGGGCCCAACTTCCCCTCACTAGCTTTTTTTGGTCTTTGGGAGTCACTCTCCGAAGCACCTTGTCTCCCAGCGAATCTCCTCTCTCACTTTTTACCGTCTTGCCTCTCGTGAAGTGACGGTGATATTCCTCAATCGGCCCGGCTGCGTCTCTCCTTTCCTCCGAGTTGGTCTCTCAGCCAAAATGCCCCAATTTGACTTATCTTCCACAGCTGCGGTCCCTGCGGTCGCCACCATCTCGGTTGGTATCCGCGGCCTCTACTCCATATGCCAACGCGAAGGGGTCTCATCGGTGGGCGTTAGCGGGGTTGTCCGATAGGCCCAAAGTACTTTCGACTTAGTTAATTGGCCCGGGTTCCTTTCTTGCCCTCAATTTCCTCTTGAGATTGTTGAGTATGGTTTTGTTAGAGGACTCCGCCTGCCCATTTCCGCCGGGGTTATATGGGGCTGAGAATCCTGTTTGATGTGATACATTTGAGGGAAACCCCTAACCTTTGAGCGATGAATCGGGTTCCATTATCCGCGATTATCACGTAGGGCAACCCAAAACGGCAAATGATGTTTTCCACAAGAATTTGATCACATGCACCTCCCTTCACTTGCGCAGCTCTGTGGCTTCAATCCACTTTGTAAAATGTCGGTCAGCGACCCGATAAGAACCTCCTCTCTTGCCGCGGGCCAAAGTGAAAGAAGAGATCGACAAACTTCTAAGTGTTAATTTTATTAGGCTCATCTTATATCCAAAATGGATATCAAAATGTAGTAGCATCCAAGAAAAAATGGGAAACTTAGAATGCGTGTTGATTTTCGCGATGTCGATAAAAATGTCCCGCTCACCCATTATCCTTTGCCACCATTTTCTGAAATGGTGATGCCACTTCGTGGTTTAAACAATTTCTTTTATGGATGCCTCAATGGGATTTTATCAAATTGCATTAGCCGAAGATGAACAAGAACTTACAACTTTCATAACAAACCAAGGCTTATTTTGCTATAAGGTAATGCCTTTCGGTCTAAAAATGCACCGGGAACATATCGAAATTCATTAATACATCATTTTCAGACTTCTTAGTGCAAGTTTATGGAAGCTTATATTGACGATATGGTCATCAAGTCGCATGAAGAGTCATCACACCTTCATCACTTGCAAAAATATTTTGATCGGTGATGATATTTGAATGCGCCTCTAAATCCATCAAAATCTTTTATTAGCATCGGAAAATTTCTTGGATATCTTATGACCAAACGAGGCATTGAAGCTAACCCCTCAAATCCGTGCAATTACCGAAATGCCCTCGCCAAAACCAAGAAGCAAATCCAAAGAACTTACGGGTGGGATAGCCGCTTTGGGTAGATTTATCTCAAAATATTCGGATCGCTCCACCCTTTTCCAAGCCATTAAAGGATCCCCAAAATGGACCGATGATGAGTGTGGCGAAGCTTTTTCGAAAAATGAAAGAATACCTAGCATACTGACCGCCAATTCTTGCTAGTCCGACCACCGACAAACAATTGGCATCTATTTATAAACATCGTAAATAGTTGTGAGTGCCGCCTTATTCATTGATGATGAAAATGAACAACCAATTTTCTTCATAAGTAAGACCCTTACGCTCGAAACAAGGTATTCACAGATTGAGAAAATAGCTCTCTCACTTGTCCATAGTGCACCTAAGATTGAAGCCTTTTTTTCAAGGGCGATCATCAATGTCTACACCTAATACCCCTTGAGAAAAGTTCTTGAGAAATGCTGATTCGGGTTAGCGAGAATGGGAAACATATTTGAGTGCCTAAATTATCTACAAAGTCCGATCATCCGAGAAAGGCCACGCAATGGCATCACTTATGGCCGATTTTTCACGTCGATGACATACCGACCATGGAAGAAGCGGTTTGACTTAACCTCCTCCTAATCCACAACAAGGATCGGCCGATCCATCCACAAGTGCCGACCCTACTTTATGGACTATACACACGACGGTTCCAAGAACAAATCGAGGTTCGGGCCTTGGTTGTGTTTTGATCCGACCGATGGCGAAAAATTGAAAAATCTGTTAAGCTTCGATTTTGCGATCAAACAATGAAGTCAATATGAAGCGGTTCTTTATGCAATCTTAACGGCACTTGACACAGGGGCTTACAAAAATCGAGTTATTCAGCGACTCAAAGCTTGTTGCAATCAATTTGGCGGATCTTTTGTTGCTTTCGAAATGATAGGATGGCTGCATATGTCCAAAATGCATGAGCTATCCATTCATTTCAAATCCATTCTTCATTCACCGCCTCGAATAATGATAATCGTCATGCGATGCCTTAGCCTATCTCTCGCATGAGTTGATGTTAACAATGAAAGAAAAATCTATATTGATTTCCAACCTTTTCCAGCATAAAGCTGTCATAGAAGAACATGTTCAAAACTTATATATTGCTCATCTATGCTATTTCCGATATATCTCCGGAAATTCAATTCGAAAGCAAGTGAATGCCGTAACAACAAGGAAAAAAAAAGAGAGAAGAGCTAGCTCAATCGGCGGCACAAGTTCAGAATCTCACTCGGAGGAAGCACTTCAAGAAGATTTAGCCGACCATCAAGGTTTGGCGATCATCGTGTTGAGAGTGATTCTCCACCCACACATGATGCCGACCAAATCAATGTTGATATGGAAGATGAGTCCCACGAAGCAGATAATTCTCCAGAAGTACCACATTTGGATCTCCAATCTATCGACGGTGACACTTCACCAGATGATTGGAGACCTATTTATTTAGAATTTCTGCAACATGGAACTCTACTAGGACGATTAAACTTTCCTACAAAATTAAGAGAGATGCCTGGAAATTTGTCATAATTCCAAATTCGAAGGAAATCTCCTACTTTATAGAAAAGCAAATAATTTCAGTCCTCTTTTCAGATGTCTTTCCAAAGATCACGGTCATCTAGTTCTCGAAGAGATACACTCCGGACTTTGTGGAAACCATTATGGGGAACGTAGTCTTGCACATAAAGCCATGACTCAAGGATACTGGTGGCCTAGCATGCAAAGACACTCAACAGAATTTGCCCAAAAATGCATACCATGTCAAAAACATGCAAATATGGGCAAACTTCCGGCAACGGAACTCCACCCAATTCTAAACCCTTGGCCTTTTGCGAAATGGGGCTTGGATATTGTGGGACCCCTACCAAAGGCTCCTGGAAGTGTACGATTTTTATTGGTTCGCGAATCGATTATTTCACTAAATAGGTAGAAGCTCAACCGCTTGTCAACATCTCAAAGAACGGATGTAATGCGGCTTTCTTATGGAAAGACATCGTTTGTCGCTTTGAATTCCATCTAACATCGCCTCTCGACAACGGTAAACAATTCGATCGCGGAAGAAATTCACAAATTTTGCGCCACTAAAAATTCAAAGATAATTTCTCCGGCCCATATTATCCACAAGCAAATGGACAAGCAGAAGCAACCAATAAGATGATTCTCTCGACTTTAAAGAAGAAGCTTAATGAAGCAAAAGGAAATTGGGTTAAAGAGTTGCCAGCAGTGCTTTGGGCTTATCGCACCACTCCAAAGCATTCTACCAATCTTTCCCCTTTCAATCTAGCTTATGGCATGGATGATGTCCTCCCGACAGAATTAATTGCACCAACTACAAGGACAGAAGCAGTACAAACTGGTAACAATGATGCTGCTCTAACTTTGGTGGCAGACTCAATTGATAACACTCGAGAAGAAGCTTTACAATGTCTAATAAAATATCAGGCGACCATGAAATATGATAAAAAAGCTTTGCCTCAAGAGTTTTGAACCAGAAGATTGGGTACTTAGCCGCAAAAGCGTAAGCTCATTGAATCGGGAAGTCATCGTCGAGAATTGGGAAGGACCGTTCATTATTGATAGACCAAAGATCCAAAGGGTCTTATTTCCTTCGAAATCACCGGAGAAAAATTTGCCAAGCCATGGAATGCTTTTCATTTGAAAAAGTTTTATCGTTGAATGTTTGTTTTTCATTCATTGTAATCATTTTATAATTCAATAAAATTCGATCCATCTTTCGCGTTTTAACTAGAGATCAAATATCCCAAATTATGTTATCATTACACTTTTGGGGCGCTACTCCCCAAATTTCATTATGTTATCATTACACTATGGGGGCGGTGACCCCTCAAATTTGATTATGTTATCATTACACTACGGGGGCGGCGATTCCCCAAATTTCATTATGTTATCATTAAACTATGGGGGCGACACCCCAAATTTACGCTATCGTTATCATTACATATGGGCTTAATTTACACCCCAAATTTCATTACGTTATGGGGGCGGCGACACCCCAAATTTCTTTACGTTATCATTAAACTATGGGGGCGACAACACCCCAAATTTCATTACGCTATCATTACACTATGGGGGCGACACCCCAAATTTCATTACGCGTTATGGGGCGACACCCCAAATTTCTTTACGTTATCATTACACTATGGGGGCGGCGACACCCCAAATTTCATTATGTTATCATTAAACTATGGGGGCGGCGACACCCCAAATTTTATTACGTTATCATTACACTATGGGGGCGGCGACACCCCAAATTTAATTACGTTATCATTACAATATGGGGGCGACACCCCAAATTTCATTACGTTATCATTATTACACTATGGGGCGACACCCCAAATTTCATTATGTTATCATTAAAATATGGGGCGACACCCCCAAATTTCATTACGTTATCATTACACTATGGGGGCGGTGACACCCCAAATTTCATTACGTTATCATTACAATGGGGGCGGCGACACCCCAAATTTCATTACGTTATCATTACACTATGGGGGCGGCGATACCCAAATTTCATTACGTTATCATTACACTATGGGGGCGGCGACACCCCAAATTTCATTACGTTATTATTATATTATGGGGCGGGCGACACCCCACCACGTTATCCTTAATACTTATATCCTACCTCAAAACCAGATTACACAACTATTATATATTTTGACCGACCTATTCTGATTACCAATCTAATAAAAAATAGATAAAAACCAAATATCATGAATACAGTGGAAAAAAGAAACATAATTGAGAAAGAAAAACCGTAACCTAACCTCACATCATCATAACAATAAAGAATAAAAACTTCACTCAAGAAGTTGCGGCATAATGCTATCCTCCACTTTGAACTGAACACCTAATAGATCCGACTTAGATACATCTTCCAACTTCCTATAACACATAGTATAATAATTTGACAAATTTCTGCAATTTTTCACGTTCTCGGAATCTCTTGATTTCCAAAGTCCAACACTTGCCGATGCTTCACGCTAACACCACCCCCAGTTTCTTAATTTCAACCGCATGCTTCTCAATTATATCATCCTTCTCTTCACACCCTACTCTAAAAATTTTCCACCCTCTCATGACATTCATCTAACTCCTTTTCAAAAATGCATTCTCTTCCAATAGTACCTTGTAGTCTCCTCTAATCCCCTCACCTAATAAACTTGTTTTGACAATTCCAATTTCTCACATTTTAAAATTGCAACTTCATCACTCAAAACCTTCGCTCCTTGAGAACAACAATTTCTTGATTCTGTTTTCGACACTTCAAATTTCATGATATTCATTTTCATCTCATAGTCGTGCAAAACTACTTCATTTCTCAAAATGACTCCTCTCAAATGTTCATTCTCCTCGAAAGATGAGCTCTCTCTCCAAATATTTCTCAATCTCAAGATATTCAATTTGTTTTAATCTTATAATTTTCTTTTGCTTCTAAGATTTCTTTGGCACAATCCCCAAGCTTCGACGCCTAATAGAAAAAATAATGTGTTACTCAAAAAAAAAAAAAAAAATCACACACACACACTAAAAATTACCTCTGCAAGTTTTGAATTCAACATATTAACGGTTTTTCCAAAATCTACACTTCGTTGATAATCCAAACACAATAACTCTGGATCTGAAATATTAGACAAAAGGTTTTAAAATAATAATATATAATAATCAATAAATACTATTTAAATAGCTATTCAACATCTAACCTTCAATTGCCAAGGCTTGCACGTCTGGAGTGATGAGCATAGGTGTTGTAGAACAACCGCTCATCCCTGGCTACAACGAAGAAGGTACAGTTGATCCAACAATGATGTCGGCACTAACAAAAGTAGACACTTCGTTGACACACCGCATCGGTGTCGAAGTCGGCAATCCAAAGATTTGTACCAACAATTGTTGACGCTTCGTAACATACCCCGCATCGGTATTAACAAACAGAAGTCGGCAATTCAGCATTTGTACCAACAATGCGTTGACACTTCGTTAACATACCGCATCGGTATTAACAAATGTAGTCGGCAATCCAAAGACTAGTGCAAAACAACGGTTGATACTAAACTTCGACACACCAAAAGAATGGTGCCATCGGCAGAAGTTGTTACACCAAAGATTGGTGCCAACAAACAGTGTTGGAACTCCAATACTACTTCCACCAAAAGGAGTTGGCGATCCAAAATTGATTTTGACAACGTAAGGCGAACCCATTGTATCTCCACCATCGCCAACTTTTTCCATCTACATTACCAAAAGAACCATTAAACAATCAATAACGAATATTATTCTAAATCACGAAAACAAGATCAACACTAACATCAAGTCCGTGATATACTTTTAGTCATCGCTTCCCCACCGATATCATCATCATCATCAATATCAAGCACATCAGTAGTTTTATGTACAGGAAGACAAAAAACCTGTGACAATGAAACATCATTCCAAAACATATTATAGGTATTACATATATGATATTTTAAAAGAAATATTATATAATGCATTCTCGACTATCAATCTCTTCCTCAATTTTACTTGAGTTATCCCCAGTTTTCTTTTCCTTCTTTTTTTGGACGTACATTTCTTTTCTTCTTTCTAATATTTTCTTGTCCACTATCCTCAGAGTCATCTCCTTCTACTTCTTCGTCATCTTCACTGCTATCATCCACAATAATATTCTTTCTCTTCTTTGAGCCACAATGGTGTGCTAATTCCCTAGGCTCATTCAAATGAGCCTAGTTTCTATATCATGATAATAATCTACTATATCGTCGAAAACGAAAGATCATAGACATCTGCATTATGACTAAACAAACTAACAAATTTCTTTTTTATCATCTCTTTATTTGGAAACAAAATCCCTTATTTGGAAACTTCAGAAAAAACCTATAAAAAAAAAAAAAAAAAAAAAAAAAAAAAAGATAATCAAAATGTGATGCTAACTATTTAAAATTATAATTATAAGAATATTAAGTTAATATCTTACCTGATATATTGTTAGGATAATCAATATCTTCAACCTCCAATTGCCTTTAATCTTAAAACCATACAATTTTAAGCATTCTTGTAGTTCAAAGGCATCCCATAAAACCGATAATTACGTTTATGATGGTTATGATATCCCAATGCATAACTTTTAGAAGAGGCCTTGTTTTGTCAGAGGGCTTCAATAACTCAAACAAAAGGTCCGGACGACATACTATTTTGATAAACCTTACAAATTCTCGCTACACCGGCAAATATAGCCCAATAGCCAGGAGATAATTGTAAAGGATGTACTCTCCATCGAGCTAATAACTCGGAAACTGATTTCCGAAATGGAACACTACAACCAAGCCAAAAATGTGAAAACAATAAAATTATCTCATCCTTTTCACATTTTTTGTTGATATCGCTACCAACATACTCAATAGAAACATCATCTCCGATATCATACTTTGCTCTCAAACTATCAGCATCAATTCCCTTTGCCACCCTACTCATATTAAAATCCCCATTATCACCCCATCTCCTCTTCAAGTTATAATTCTTCTCCATTATCAAATATTTTCAATACTGTCAAAAAAATAGAACAGTATCGATTAATCCTTCTCTTTCTTTGATAATAAGATCTAAACACTTGTTTACTGTCTCGCGATCACTACATAGATACAAATCCTAATATACATTGCCTCATTTAAAAAAAAAAAAAAAAAAAAAAAAGTGAATTAAAAAACATACCTTCTTGCCAAAGTAAAACAAGAACACGAAGGAAAGAATTTGAACTTTTATTCTTCTCTTCTCAATTCTAGCTATCTCTATCTTTTAAGTCCGATAATTATTCTACTCCCCACGAAGTTCTCCTTTTATAGATATTCTAACTCGAGGCCGTATACCAATAGGACTAGATTTTCAACACCGACCCAACAATCACTTTCCTAATTAAGCTTTTGCTTAGCCCTTTTATTAGGTTATCTTCAAGAGACCTTGTTATATATGAAGTGTGAATTAATTTGGAAATTAATTGCAGCAGATCTTCAACCGACCTTTTATATTAGTTTATCTTCAACAACTTCACTTACCAAAGTTTGAATTTGGCGGGATCGAAACATGCCGATCAACTAGCCCATCAATTCAGTGAAAAATTTAATTACCGGATGCAATACACGTCCTCGTTTTCTCCCCCATCGACGAATCATCACTTGTTCGAGTAGCCGATCCAATAATGCATTTTGCATTGTGCATTTGCGGGTTGGGTCGCGATGATCCATAGAAAAGCCGCTGAAGAACTTTGAATGCCGCTGCTATTTTTTTCCCGAATTGCCGCTGCCATACCATAGTTGAAGGTAGTTGAATAACCCATATTTGCCGCGGCATATCCAGAGAATTATGGGATCTCGGCCCGCTGGCGTATGTGATAATAATTACGGCTATCGAAGAATGCTCTCATTCATCTTTCTATTGCATTATTGGTTGCCTATAATCCCTTTTCCCAACATACGTATCTTGTGAATGAATGCGCAATAGGATTCTCTGGAATCTTATTTTCCATGATTGTTATAGAGACAAGTCTCAGTGGCGCCCAATCTAGAAGCGTGTTTGAACTTTTTAATGTTCCTGCTAAATGGAATATACAAACGTCAGAAGGAGGTATCACCAAATACAAGTTTCCAAATACTCTTCTCTTCCACCGAACGGTTGAAGACTTCATTGTGCTCCCGTTCTGATTTTGCTAACTCATGTCAGTACTCCTCCCCTTTTAAGCAATGTTATCATCAGCAGAATGTTCGCTTATATTCAAGAAGTGCAACTGTGCAAGTACACCATTGGAATGCTCTCTCGGACAAAGATGGTGTGCTTGAGCAAATAGGAGAGGGAAAATGCTACATTGACATGTCAACAGTTGATGCTGATACTTCGCCAAAGATCAGTGAGGCAATTACCAAAAAAGGTGGATACTTCCTTGAAGCTCCAGTTTCTGGTAGCAAAAAACCTGCTGAAGATGGACAACTTGTTATTCTTGCTGCTGGGGAGAAGTCAC
This sequence comes from Coptis chinensis, assembly GCF_015680905.1. Classification (NCBI taxonomy): domain Eukaryota; kingdom Viridiplantae; phylum Streptophyta; class Magnoliopsida; order Ranunculales; family Ranunculaceae; genus Coptis; species Coptis chinensis. Next base: position 15,211,860 of record NC_141456.1, on the reverse strand, counting down.
TGTATGAGGAAGCAATCCCTGCTTTTGATGTCATGGGAAAGAAGTCTTTCTATTTGTGCCCCTTTTTGTGTTAGTGCTTGGACGGTGCAAGCGTTACTTCCCCACATGCCCACATGTGTATCGTTGATACCTTCTGAAGATGTCTTGGAAGTTCGTGAGCGGTTATAATGTGGTGGAGATAAACCAGGAAAGGCCTCAAGGGTAGAACGAGGAGAGTGGAGGCATGCTGCTGCAGAGTCGCAAGTTGTAGGATGAGATTGTTGAGCACTTTCACCATTGACAAACATATTTCTTTTAGTGGTGTGTGTTCTTGATGAGATTGGCATTGAATCAACTTTATAAGCAATCCACTCTCTTGGACTATGTGGCGCATCCCCCCGTTTCATCGCAGAAAATGTGTGAGCGCAAACCTGAACTTCTGTATGGTTGGAGTTTTTCAGAAAAGGATGCTCTAGTAACATGCTTGCTGATGGCCTCTCTGCAGGATTTCTTGTAAAACAACATTACAGAAGCATGGTATCGACATCATCATCTGGTTATATGCCTACACATACAAGTCCAAATTCACCACCCAGTAGTTTAATTTCCAGCAATATATGGAGAAACCTTTCCTCATGGATGCCACAAAGAACTCGCCCGTTAAGGCGGAAGCATGGTATACTAAACGGGCTGTATTTGTTAAAGCTGTTAAATTGATAATCGACGAAATGAGTTTAGGTGTCTTCAAGGCCATTTCAGAGTTGATTGTTGTCATGGCTTCAAGACCGATGAATTTTTGGAAAAGAAAGTTGCAGATTTAATTAATTGCCGATCTAACGTGTAAGACATGCCGCTCGATCTCTTTGAAGCGGTTGGTTCGATCACTTTTTGCCGATCCCGTGATGCGAATCTTTGAACCGGCCGATGCCGCCGAGTTTAGATTGCGGAAGTTTGAATTGCTCGAGTTTAGATTGCCGCGGAAGTTTGAATTACCCCTGGACTTGATCATGAATTGCCGCTCGAGTTTAGATTGCCGCAGAAGTTTGAATTACCGCTGGACTTGATCATACCAGCACTAATGCACCGGATCCCATCATTTTTTACCAATTTACTAACCTACCAAGTACCATAAATATTAATACTTCTTTGCCACACAGGCCTTGCCCATGTAACAAAGAGAGGGCGATGTTCCGGCCCCCACAAATGTGGCCCAATATAAGCCCAATTCAATACAAGCCCATGCTCAGAGCCCAACTATAAACAAGCCCACACTCAGAGCCCAACTATAAACAAGCCCACGCTCAGAGCCCAACTATAAACAAGCCCACGCTCAGGGCCTAACTATAAACAACCCCACGCTCAGAGCCCAACTATAAACAAGCCCACGCTCAGAGCCCATGCTCAGAGCCCAACTATAAACAAGCCCACGCCGTGGCCCAACTATAAACAAGCCCACGCCAGAGCCCATGCTTTCGAGCTTAACTATAAACAAGCCCCACGCCGAGCCCAACTATAAACAAGCCCCATGCTCGAGCCCATGCTCGGAGCTTATCTATGAAAAGCCCATGCTTTGGCTTCTACATTCCACGAGTCGACAGCTTCTTCTCCCCGCCAGCTCGACTTCAATCCCACGGTAGCCGACAGTTCTCCCGCCGGAAAACCAACTTCATTCCACGAGCCGACGGATGTCCCCGCCAGTTCTCCAACTTCAATCCACGAATCGAGCCGATTCCCGCCCCGCCAGCTCAACTCCATCCCACGAGCCGACAGTTCTCCGCCATTCTCGAACTTCAATCCACGAATCGATTCTCCCCCATGATGAAACCAACTTCATTCCACGAAAGCCGATGTGTCCCCAGGTTCTCCAACTTCATTCAACGAGGTGGATATGTCCCGCCAGTTCTCAACTTCAATCCACGAATCGACAATTCTCCCGCCAGTTCTCGACTTCATCCCACGAAATGACAGTTCTCCCTCCAGCCTCTCCAACTTCATCCCATGATTGGGCCGGTTCTCCGCCATTTCTCCAACTTCAACCCACGATTGGAATATTGGAGAACGAGGAAGTAACTATCAGCAATGCTACCTATAAAATCCAACCTTCGTCATTTTCCAGAACTACGCAATCGAGACTTGATCCCAAGCAATATCTTTGGACGCGTAGGCAACTTCAAAACCGAAGTCCAGTCTCATCTTTCCCCAATCACCATCTCCTTCACCATCTCCAAAAAACATTACTCACAACCCTCAACTGGTGTGTTTTGGCAAATCTTGCTGAAACAGTCGGCATTTGTTAGATGCTCTCGATATAAATCGATTTAGAGCTGCCACCATCCCAGACAATTTTTGTATCTGCTTCTTTGTTTTTGGATCTGGCATATCCGAGAACGCTCGAATCTGATCTGAGTTTGCTTCTATCCCTCGTTGAGATACCTAATATCCAAGGAATTTCCCGAAGGACGCTCCGTAAAGGCATTTCTCGGGGTTGAGCTTCATCTGAGTTCGCCTCAGTCTGGAGAACGCTTGTTCAAGATGACCCAAGTGATCTCCAACTTTCTTGCTTTTTACCACCATGTCGTCTATGTAGACCTCCATAGTATCTCCTAACATACCTTGGAACATATCGGTGACCAATCGTTGGTAGGTCGCCTCCAAATCTTTAAAATTTGAATCGGAGGACGTTGTAACAATAGATGCCTTGTTCTGTTATGAATGAGGTTTTCTCTTGGTCTTCTTCTGCCAGTGGGATCTGGTTGTAGCCACTGTATGCATCCATGAATGATAGGAGTTTGTGGCCCGCGGTTTGTTATACAAGTTGGTCGATTCTTGGTAAAGGGAATCCATCTTTAGGGGTTTCTTGGTTGATATTGGTGAAGTCGACACATAGGCGAACTGTGTTGTTTTTTTTGGGACTGCTACAATATTAACAATCCACTCGGGGTATTCCACTTTTCTAATGAAGCCTACTTTTTTGAGATTGTCGATTTCGTCGTTTATTGCTTTTTTGAACCTAAGAGATAGTTTCCTTAGTCGTTGGCGAACTGACTTAGCATTAGGGTTGACATTTAATTTGTGATATGCAATGTTATGGTTAATTCTAGGGACATCGATGTACAACCAAGCAAAAACGTCTTTATCCAGAGATAAAATGCTTACAAGTTGTGTCTTGAGCGTAGGATCAATGTTAGCTCCTATGTAAACAAATTTAGGATCGTCTTCTGTTCCTAGGTTGACTTTTTCTTTGGTTCGGTCTCAAAGGTCCGCAGAAGGGGGGGCTACCACCTCGGGTCTTTGTCTCTTGTGGTGCCTCCCTTTGAGTCGAAGTCGCCCGGTGACCTCAGGTAACTTAACGTCTAGTGTGAGGCCTTTGGTTGAGCCCGGCCCAGCGTTCTCCTTTGGTGAAATGACGTATGGAGCGACGCCTTTGGCTGAGGCCCTAGCATTCTCTTTTGCTAGATTACTCGAAGCGGATTTGGCGAGGGATGTGACTTCAGTGATGAAGTCTTCTACCATCTTTGTTTTGGTGACCTCTCCCTTGTTCTTGAGTGAATCCCCAGTGGGCTTGCTGACTGAGAGGATCTAACTGTAGTTGTGAGCGTTGAGCTGGTTGCTTCGTAGCTCCATCATGCCTCTGGGGCCAGGGAAGTGTAGTACCTGATAGAGTGTTGAAGGCACTGCTTACATCTTGTGGATCCAACGACGTCCAAAAATAGCAGTATAGAATGAGTTGACATCTAGGACGCTGAAGCGCGTGTTGATGCTCACTTTGTCTTCATTTGATCCCACTAAGACGGGTAGAATGATATCTCCGATAGGGTCAGCACGAGATCCATTGAAGCCGTAGAGAGGGGCTATTGGATCAATCATGACCAATTTGGGCAAGTTCATCTCCTTGATGGTTCGATAGAAAAAGATGTTGCATGAACTGCCTGGGTTGATGAGGACGCGTTTGACCGTCTAGTCGCTGATTTTGACATAGACGACCAGAGCGTCATTGTGAGGGAGACACACCTTGTTGAGGTCGGCCTCGGTGAAGGTGATGTCGCCTCGAGTCGCGGGCCGCGGCTATTCATGGAACAGAGGCGCTTTGGGAGGAGAATTGGTAGACCTCCTACAGAGCCTACTTGTCTCCTTTTTCCCTAGAAGACGCTTGCGAGTTGTCTTGGAATGTGATCATGTTGATTGTTCGTGATTATCCCCGCGGAAGAGTCTTTGGGCGTTCATGTTGAGAACGCTCGTTGGAGCGTCCTCTAGAGTGTGAACGAGGTTGTTGGTGGTGGCGTGGAGGAGATCGGTTTCATTCTCGGTAGGCCTTGAGCTTGTGGTGTATAGTGTTTGATATGCCCAGCCTCGACGAGGTCTTGAAGATAGTGCTTGAGCATCCAGCAGTCGTTGGTCTCATGACACTTTGCTTTATGGAAAGCACGCGATGCGGCTTTCTTGGTGTGTCTTCTAGCCTTTTACCTCGAGTCGGTAATAGGCTGCCGTTTTTACCTTTTCCAGTATGTAACTTGGAGATCTTGTAGGGATCGCGAACTCACGTTGAGATTGCATTATGTTTCCAGGCTTCTGTCATGTTGTCTGGGTCGCTTATTAGATGATAGAGCAGCGTCTGATATTGCTGCGACTTCCTCCATTGGGATGTTGTCCTTCGCTAGTGACTCCTGCAACTTGATGTACTTGTCCACACGGTTGTATAAGTCTTCCAATTTCTCAGGACGCTCTTTCATGATCTCCCTGTATAACCAACTGCGCTTATTGATAGCCTTTGTGAAGGCTAACGTGGCGAAGGATTCCTAGAGGTCGTTATCCGGATAGCAACTTCGGGTTTAAAAGCGGCCCTAAGAAGGAGCGAGTGATTCTTCCTTATCCCGGGATAATAGGAAGAGTGAATCTAGGTCGGTCTTTTCGCGTTGTTGTGGACGTAGTGGCTGGCTTAACCGGTTCGTTAGCTTTTGAAGTTTTGTCGATGGAGTTCGCTTCTAATGAAAGTAGAACCAATCGAGAGCTCCTTCCTTCGGGTTTGCAGGAACAATCGGCATTGTAGGTGGTCGAAGTTGTGAGCACCGTAAAAGTCTGAAGGCTTTGGATGTAGCGAGCTACGTGTTGATTAGAGGCATCGCGTCGCCATCATACATCGCGAACCGCGGTTGTATGAAAGTCGTGGGGGCAGCTTTACTAAGTATCTCCATTGTGAATGGGGATGCTCAATAAGTTTTGAGCATCTTCTAAACGATATGGGTTCGTCCTTCTTTGTTGTGCGGCTCGGGTCGATAATACGGAGAGACTGTTGATTTGTTGGTTGACCTCATTGATGCCGCCTTCCGCGGTGGTACCATTTGGGTTGTTCGTAGCTTAACCGGTCTTTAAGTCAAAAGATTCTCCTGCCATAGCGAGTGATGTTGTCGGTCATCGCTCCCATTTGGGAGACTAGGAGCTTGACTTGGTCTTGGAGACTTTCCATACTTCGTGGGCTTGAGTTTTTGGTTGGAGATTGATTGAGGGTTTGTGAACTCAAGAAATCGAGCCACAGACGGTGCCCAATGTAAATGATGTTTTTGGTAATCCTTACAAATGTAGGCTTGATCAAGGGATTGGGACAATTGGATTAAATTGATCGAGTTTGTAAGGACGAACTGCCTACGTATCAAGTTCTCTCTCTGGGGGGGGGATCTTGAATCAGGTCAGACGTAGTTCCTCTTCTTCTTTATATAGGTGAGGGTACTCGCGCCTCCCCCTTTCCTGTGTCTAGTCAAGTTCTGAACTTGATGGCACTTAAAGAGCCATAAAGGTGTCCTGCGGTGGAGTAATGGCGAGTGCATTTGCAGCTTCGGTCTTTAAGGTGACAGCCAGGCCATACGTTACTAGCCGTTGAAGTGATGGACAATATGAGCATTCTTGACGCTTGCCGTTCTAGATGCGGACGTTATGAGGGTGTAGCGTTCTGGGTGCTGATGAGGTTGCATGACCATAGAGTAATTGATCTTGAGCGACCTGGACGCATAGATGAGTGTTACCGTCTTTGTGTGCTGTACACGTGCTTAATATTATTGGAAATGTATATTACTCCCTCACAAGTATATGCCTTTTGTGACTAATATGATATGTCTTTTGTGACTAATATGATAAAGCAATGATTGTTAAATGACCAAGGCTACTTAACACTGGTTTAGGCTATAGTTCAGGATTTCATAATGGCCAAAATTCCAACAACTCCAAATGTTGGAATTCTAACTAGATTCTAGATATATTTCAAACTCTATATTATTGTGTCGATACTATTTTGATGTTTTCAAAAACTGAAATATTCTTTCGTTTGGAATCATGAACATTGGTCTAAACTAGTAGGGTCCTATTACTGCCGGACCCCAATTTGTGTTGGGCGGACTCCCACAAAAAAATAATTATTACAAGTATGTCATTGGTTTCAAAAAATCTAAAAAAAAAAAAATTATTACAAGTATGCCATTGATTCCCAAAAAATTGAATTCGAAACCCCAAACTTAAACGACGACCCAGTCAGTTTGGACTAAGTCCCAAACGACTTGGCCACACACCGCTTTGGGACTTAGTCCAACGACCCTACCACACCGTCAAGAGCCCAAAAAACAGAACTTTGAATTTTTTTCGTTCAAATCCTTAAACAACATTATTACATCGTTTTGAACTAAGTCCAAACGGTGTGACCATATTGTTGAGACTTAGTCCAAACGGTGTGTGGCCATATCGTTGGGGATTTTTCTAAGTCCAAACGGTGTGGCCATTTTTTATAAGTCCAAATCCCCAAAACGACATGGCCACATCATTTTGGACTCGGTCCGCATCGGTGCCATGTCGTTTGGATTTGAATTTTGAAAAAATTCAAAGTTATGTTTTTGGGCTCTTAACCCGGTATGGTGGCGGGTCGTTTGGACTAAGTCCCAAACGGTGTGGCCAGTTGTTTTTCGGATTTAAATCCAAACGACCTAACCGGTCGCTTAAGTTCGAGGTTTCAATTCAATTTTTCGTAATCAATGGTATATTTTGAATAATTGTTTTTTTTTAGATTTGAAACTAAATGGCACACTTGTAATAATTGTTTTTTTTTGAAGTCCGCCCAACACAAATTGGGTCCGCAAAGAATAAATACCAATTAGTATATACTTAGTATGAAGTATAAAATATGAGTATAAAATATGAGCATGTCTTCGCTAGTCTTGCGCGGATGTATGGTGGGGTAATGTGGGCCTTTGGATCGATTTCTTTTTGCCATGCAATACACACGCACCCTTTGGTATGAGTGGCCCAGATTTGATAGCATACCATACGATCTGCATACCATAGATTTAGCCATAAAATATATGAATAAATAAAACTGGTGAAAATAAATAATACCATTTTATGTTTTTCACATATGCGGAAGCTAAAAAATGACAAATTTCAACATGTAACGCCATCAATCAAGAAATTGATTTGATCGGACTGTTTCTCAAATAACGTCTAATCACAAAAAGTTCATCTCTTATTTTCTAAATTGGATTTATCTAATGATTTCTTGATCATCCAAAAAGGTACTCCATTGATTGCGTTTGCTAATCATAAATATAACTTCACTTAAAAGTCCTACGCTTGGGCCTTAAAAGTCCTACGCTCATGTGGAGAATTTTTTTGCTCCTTGGGCTATTTGCTCATTGCGTCATTGGCGAGTAAAATCTAAACATGTAGCAGAGTTTTCATAGGAGCCAGCTGTTACATAACGTGAGAGGACGGGAGACGTTTATGACAAAAAATAATTAGTCCCTGAAAATATGTGGAAACTGCAAAATAATAATTACATCGAATCTCCTGCCCACTTCTTCTTTCGAATCTCCTGCCCACTTCTTTTTCCGCTTTGGTGACGATGTTCTACATGTTTTAAACTTCCAAAATCACTACTTTAATTATTATAAAATTGCAAGAAAGTTTAGACACATTGTATAAGGTGTGAAGTTTGCCATATCATTGTAATTAGTTCCAATGTTCTTTAATGAAAGTATGGGTGCTCAATTGCCTTTGGTATTCTTTGGCTCTTTTAAATAAGAAAATAGTACCTAATTGTTAGGGGTGAGATGTGTTGCTTTCAAAAGTTTCATGGATCAACGATCATAGAATAATGCATATGTGATTCCATAATATTCATCCAAAATCATAATTCTTTATGAAATCATATTAAAATACCAATAAACACTTTTTGCAGCATGCACAATTTGTTCTACCTTAATTTATAACAATTTTCAATCCGGAATCACAGACTTGAGATGGTTGAGTTTTCTGCAATCCAATTTTTTTTTTTTTATAATCGAAGAGAGAAGAACAGAAGTTTATGATTTTCTGTCTCAAACGTCTCCCCATTCTCTCACGTTATGTAATATATCTGGCTCCTATGAATACTCTGCCACGTATTTAGATTTTACTCGCCAATGACCCAATGAGCAAATAACCCAATGAGCAAAAAATTTCTCTGCTGGAGTGTGGGTGTGATGCTAAATGGGTCCAGTCCTTTAGACCTGAAGTAGACTTCTAACATATCTCATCTCAAGCACCTACTCCTCTAGTAAAAGTTATCAGAGAGTGATGGGCTTATGGCCTATGGGAATGTTATTAGGAGGATATTAGGAAGAAGATTCTTCTTCGCACTTTAAATGAATGTTGACATCTAATGGAAAATATCAAATGAAAGTCTATAATAAAGTCAAGCAATGCCACATACAATATTGTATCATTAAAGCAATAATATAATACTTGAATTTTTATACTCGTAAAACGATTCAAAAAATGAGGAAGGTTACAAACTAACAAATTGGACTCACCGGAGCCACGTGAAATGGGCATCCTTGTGAGGATCATAGTTTGGATTCGTTAATAATTAATCAAAGAGTCAATTCAAAAAATTCGTTTTCAAGAAAGATTGAAAAACTTTATATATTAAAAGTTTTAAATATACAAAAATAAATCGTTGTACATGTAATAACAAAAGTACTGGTGTTGGATAGGATGCTCATTGATCTGTCTTATCCAACAAATAATTAGAAGTATGTATATAGTTCATGAATATCTGTAATATATTTATACATTTTATTCACTAATTGACACACTGATAATTTGGTATAGTCACTCATAGAGTCATAGCATAGGGATCAATTGGATGATTTGAGAGATCTTCAAGTGAGAATCGATAATTAGCAATGAAGACACACAACTAACTTATTTGTAGCAAACAAAATCAATCTTTCAATTCTCTTGAAAACGCCTATTGTTTGCTTAGCACTTTGACCCTCTTATCCTGTGTAAATAATTAGGTGTACTGTGAGCATGAAGTGATAATGATGAAATTTGAAGTCCATTGCCTCATATATGTGTAGGGCATCATTGACTCATTTGCTCATTAGTCACGATAAAGTTGAAAGATGTATCATTCTTTAAGGCTGAGTCTAATAACTCTCTATCCCTTTAAAAGTAGAGCTAAAGTCAACATATTTTACTCTCTATCATTAATTTCCTCTTTATATATACAAAGGATTTTACTCTCTATCTCTATTTTACTCTTTATTGCCTCATATATGTGTAGGACATCATTGACTCATTTGCTCATTAGTTACGATAAAGTTGAAAGATGTATCATTCTTTAAGGCTAGATGTATCATTCTTTAAGGCTGAGTCCAATGGCTCTCTATCCCTTTAAAAGTTGAAATTTAAAAGTCTATCATTTTTTTTTTATTTTTTCTATTATATATAAAGATTTTTTTCTATTCTATTTTACTTCTATGTAGAAAGAAAAATAGAAAATCCTTTCAAAATTTAGATATATACAAAAAAAATGATGAGAAAAAAATATATCGACTTTTAACTCTATTTTTGTTGACTTTAAATTTCTATTTTATCGACTTTTAACACTACTTTTAAAGGGATAGGAGCCATTGACTCAAAAAATAAGTCGTAGGAATGTTGACATTGGCAAATTTCTTCACCGGGTTCTACTAATAATGCTAAACTAGCAGTTTATTGTCCGAAGAACAATATGCATTATGCAATCAGGACATTCTCTCAAGGAATGCTTTTCAAGTTAAATATTGACTTATGAGACTACTACGCCAAAAAAGAGCTTCTATAAAAAAAAAAAAAAAAATCCGGGTTCAAGTAGTGTTCCTCCAATATAGAAGTGTTTTACATAATAATTTCTATGTATTTGTATATCAAAAATACAATTTATTAACCTATTGGGCCTGCTAATGTGCTTGGCAGGTCCGAAATTGTGGCATTCCTGTTTTGTTGGTAGGAAAAACAAATTATTTAAGTAGGGAAGACTTTCGAATTCTGTTATTTCGCTTCATCCACACTTCCGTTACTAGTGCAGTTGACAGTCAGACAAAATAGGACATGAAAATTTAATGGCAATTTGGTCAGTTGCTTCTTCATAGTTCATCCTAACGAATTTTTTGTTTTCAATAAGAACCTCAGTCCAAGGTTCAAATCATCTGAAAAAAAGCAACAATATTCTGTATTTTGGGTTTTTGGTTTTTCAATGTAATAAGTTGGGATCCTAAACAGTGAACACTGTTCTAGTTTGCCTGTTATTAGGATGTTGCGACTCCATATACCTTCGCTTTCTGATAAGCTTGGCTATCTTCCTTTCCATTGCAGCGTTGGGCCTTTGGCTATATAAACTCTTATGACACTATATATTCTTCCATATATTTCTCAATTTGATAATTTAAAATTGGCCAAGCATTCAACATGTTTACAGGAACATGTTGTCAAATTTGCTTTAAACTCTGACGAATTTGGCTGCAGCAGAGTATTAACTAATATTGAATCCCAAGGTATGGGTAAAATTTGTCTTTAGGCCTATGTGTGTGCAACAATGGCCCAACAAAAACACTCTAATTCGCCATCATTGTCTGGACTTCTCGTACTGAATTATGGATAAAGTTTGCGTTCCATGCCGGCTGGTTGTTGATGTATATCCTCGCATTCTCCTGAGTTATCTAATAGATGTACTATCCATCATTGTGATCATGTATAAACGTATGATCTGGATTAGTTATAACTGCTGATTAATGATCATAAAATTTCAGTTGTTTCCATAGCTGCTCTTATCGCTGTAAGTTTTATGAAATTTATTTATGATTAAGCTAAGTTAGCTAACTAATAGTAATGTAATGATCGCTAACATACAAATCTCAGTTATGTTGTCAACTTGTCAAGTGAAGTAGCTTAACTGGTTTTTGTTAATATATTCTGATGCCAGTGTGCCCTGACCAGGTAGCCGTTTTGTATTAGAGACTGTCAGACTGCATATGCCCATTTTCCTGTATCCTGTTAGTAGGGTACCCAACTGTCCCAACCTTAACAGCAAATATGTGGATCATGTTTCTCATATTATATGGAATTGAAGAACATAGGTGATGTCGTTGTTGTCAGGACTTCTTTACAGAACTGGTAATAGACTGGGATCACTGATCTGATCAATGCCCAAACTCTCTAGCTCCTTTAAGATCTTCATTATTCTGCATGTTTAAAAATCAGAACAAATATGGAAAATAATATGCAAAGAAACTAAAATATTGCACTGATCAAGTGATATTAACCATCTAATCAAACTTTTGACCCAAGATCTACAACAAGAGAAACGAATATAACTGTGTGGATGGACAATTTTCTCATCTGATTGTGGTAATTCATATGATCCAACAATATAAGGATCACAGAATTAAGTACATTCATATCTGATTGCGTTGCATAAGAAATTGAAAAGAAGTCAAGAATTGAAGTTGCATTTTAAAATTTTGCACACTATTGTATTATTTGACTCGTATCTCTACACTATATCATAGCCGGGTTATCAGGAACTACACTTCTCAACGGAATAGGCTATTTCTAATCTCTCATGTTTTACAATTTAGAAACACCTCCCTCAATTATTCTAATCAGCTCCTTCCGTTTTAAATAATTTACAAAAAACTCTTTCATTGAAATTAGAATTAGTTTTCATATTATTTAAAATAATTTAGAAAACCTCCCTCACGCAACTGAAATTATAATCAATCTCTCTTAATTTTTTATATTGTATTTTAAAGATGTCAGAGCGATAGGTTTAAAGATTTGAAAAAAACCTATGCGTAGCCCAGTTCCGCATACTTGTTAATATAAAGTTACACTGATTTTGATTCGAATCTAGTCTAAAAATTTATCTATTCACAACTCTCTAAATATGGAGATCCATCATATATGTTGACCGAAATTTGAGTGGATTAATTTGACTGAAGTTGTCGCATTCGTTTTGGCCATCAGATCACCTGCCTTACACAAGAGCGGTATACTATAGTCTCTTAAGTTGAAATAGCAAAATCACAGTAAGCTCCAAAACAAAAACAGATATGGCTGAGATGCCTTGGTTGTTATAAACAAAACCAACCAAGATTTTACCACCTCACACAATCTCAGATCTGCATATCATATGTATTATTAGTTGGTTGCAACCCAAAGTCTTTGGATACATATTTAAATGCCATTGTTTCTTCTAGAGGTCAGCGAGGAAATCTGTTCTTAGGTGTCTAATAATCTCCGTATAGCCTTGAGATACTTTACAAGAACCTTTTTAATGGATTGGATTTTCTGACAAATGTCCATAGGTCGGTCACATTGTGCATTTGTAATAGAAGTAATGCATCACACATGTCATGAGCATGACACCTTAAGAATAACTAAACTGTATTTAATTAACCAAGTAGGACTAAAAATTGAGAAATATATACACCTATGCTAAAGTATTCGAAACTTAAAATAAGCTAATTGAGGTAGTGTCCCTTAAAAATATTAAATATCTGAGATCGATTAGTATTTTGAAATCTATATATATTACAGTCTGAGGACTAGTAGTCTTAAGATAAATTCGTACTTATTTAGCAAAAAAAAAACTGAAGATATATTCGGAGTACAGTACTCTAATCTTAATTGTTGTCCCATTATACTTTTGTCTTTTCAATTCCGTAGTAAATGAAAGTCAGTATCTATGTATAAATATACTCGTAGAATACGAAAGTCCAATGGCCATAACAGCTATATTTGTCATTTTGCATCAACTTTTTTTGTAATTTTTGTTAATTTTGTTTGTATTGTTGGGTATATTGAATAAGCATTTCACATTAATATGAGTATGCACAGATTGGTGATTTGTGGGGGTAACTAAGCAAATGCCAAATTAGATTATTTTTCCTTTGTCTTTGTGGTAGTTAGGGATGTCTATGTTGCCCAAAATCCGAAAAAAAAGAAAGAAAACCCCGCTCCGAACCAGAACTGTGTAGTGGTCAATTTTTTAGACGAGTAAATCAAGGAGAATATATATTGTTATACCTTTCATATTTCCACTATTGACATTTTTCAATGCAATGAAGTTTGCCTAAAATGAAAAATAAAAATCATGAGTGGTCTCTGTGGGCCAGTGTAATAAATTGGTTGAATATTTTTCATTTTCAACTGTATTCAATTTATAGTTTGGGATTTCGAAATTATTAGAATTCCGACAAATTTAAAAACCGAAATTTATAATATTTCGGCTCATGTTATATTCGAAATTATCAATATTTCAATTCTATACTGTTTTTTTCGATTTTTTAAAATACCAAAATATTAGGCGGAATTCCGTTCAGAATAATAAACACTAATTCAATCAAATGGAGCAAAATATTCATTTTCATTTTCAACCCATCTTAACTATTTACAAGTTTTTTCAGGGAAAAAACCCTCGAGACTTCCTAATACTTCTGTACTTTCTTTTTCCTAATAAAAGTTTTTCAACTCATTTTTTTTTTCTTTTTTTTAAATGTTTGTACGAAATTCTTACCTGATACAAGCCAAAAAATTGTATCTAACCGAAAATATGATCAGAAAATCTCTACTTACAAATTCGTCCAATAAAAGTATTAATTTTCAACAATTAGTTAGGTTTGATTGACATCAGTATATATTCAACTCAAGAGATTCAAAGTTTTTTTATTTTAACTATTTAAATACTCTGAGCTCATAAGCAAAATCTTACAAAATTCAACTAGCTGACCCTCTAATTATTTCCACACGTGTGGCTTTTAAAAAAATAAACTCCTCCACGCTTGGCGGGGTTTTCAACGAACCTTATGAAGCCACGTCACTATATTTTGTCGTGACTTCTGTCGGGAATGAAGGAAGCAGGGCCCACATGCGCCAGCTAGACATAAACTAATGTTAGTTGTCAACCCTTGGGTTAGTTTAGCACATGACTAAACAGTAGTAAATTGACACGTGTCTGGTTAGTAACATTTTCGTACCGGTTGCGGCGGCACTGTCAATTCCTTTTGTCAGATGTATACGTGGCAAGATATGGACGTTGACTGTTGGAAAGAATTTTGACCGTGGATCTCCCTACTTACGGATACGATTGAAATTCCTCAGATGCGGTTAACGAGGCACGTGTCACCTTTAGCAAGCACAGTTCTTTGATTGGGAAATGAAGCTTTATATTATCATAATCTACTGACTCACCAATATAATTACCTCAATACCCTCTTCACTGTATAATGACATCTTTTCGTGAATTTAAAGATTTTATACATGTATGGCAGTGTAATACACCTAATTAGCTTTAATATACTTTCTAAGTATGGAACTGTATATGATGTGCACAACTGATCGATTATAGTTCAACATTACGCAATTTTCGATTTATTATGCATTCAAACTTTCCTTTCGTAAATAGTAGTCTGTCATGTAAACGTGCACGCGAACGAATAATTTTTTTCCATCTGCCTGGTATTTTGTTTAAAAAAAAAAAAAAAAACTCAATTATACATTGGTACTACAGACTCAAATTAATTTGCTTAAACGTAGGTGATGTACACAGAATATAGTTAGTTTTATTTTTCTATCAAATTTAAGCATGCATCTAAAATCTTAAAACAAGGATAACATGTCAAATTGCTAAGCTCCTCGAATGAGTCGTAGGTTAACAATTGTAACCATTTGACGGATGAGAAATGATATAATTATATCCATTTTTTGGGCCAAAATCTATCAATTCAAGAGGCAGTTCATCAATTACTGTTTTAATTGACATTAAACTTAACGTACAATTTATGTATAATTGCACATCATTTACAGAATTACTTGAATAGGCTAGTTCCGACAAAATCTTATCCCTCCCAATGTCTAGTTATAATTGTGATCCCTTCAATCTCACATTTTCTCAAAATAGAAAATAGAATAGACACCAAACAAACATTTTTTTGACATATAAAACACCAGACAGACATGTCTCAACCATATTATGAAAAAAAAGAAGAGGATAGCAAACTATTTTGGGATATAAATGATAAAAAGAATATTAATAACAAAAAAGTTATTTCTTCTGGTTTCAGATGGCCGGAATGTAAGTGGAGTCATGGCCATTTGGCATGAATAAAGAGACTTTATACAAATTTTTGAAATACGCGTATGTTAGCTTTCGTAACCTTAATTTCATGATATGTGTTCAGGCAGTTGCTATTGCGATAAGAAGTTTTGGTGGGATGCATTCTAAGTTTTCTAACACAATAATGAAAAAGGAACAATGCTCAAAGTTTAATTTCATATTAAAATTCATTGTGCCTGAATGAAATTAAATTTAGGAGTCCTATTTTTTCATTGAAAACATATCATGAAATTATAAGAGTACTTAAATTATAAACTAGTGTGAGGGTATGACATAATCGTATTGCGCACATAAAGCATAGCACATTCATACCTTCAAATAACTTGGTCAGTTGGTCTGAATGGTATTTTCTCCTAGTTAATTCTGAAATTCCGTTTTTGTCAACGAATAGGTTGGGTCAAAATTTCATAAAGAAAAATCAAGTAATTGGGCTGACCATCAGTCCATCAGCATGTAAATTGAAAATTTTATATCTAAATTTAAATTTGCATATCTAAATATATTATGTAAATTTAAATTTTCATATGAAAATGTACATATAGTGTACCAATGTAAATTTAAATTTTTATAAATTTAAATACGATATCGTTAGTCCGGTTTGTTCTTGAGCCAAAATTATAAATAAAAAATTATTACGTATGATGACATCAGCCAGATTTTGGATTTATGGGAAAATTATTATTGGGCTTTGTCTTTAGGTTGTAATGTTTGTAAAGAAATATAGAGTTTTAATAAGTCCAATCCGGTGAACCCATAAAAATGAAATTAAAAGATAAATACATTTTGCAAAAAAAAGAAAGAGAAACACCAATCTGTTTACGTAAAACAACATAGAAAACATGTTGTGTACCAAAATAATTATATTCTTATTAGGCAAATGGCATATGGCAATGGTTAAAATGGTCTTCGAATTCATAAAATGAGTACATCTTATGGACAAATTCTGTTAATCTTATTACTCAATTAGCAGTATTTATTGATATATTTATTTATGGGGGTTGTTTTCAGTTTTTCATACAAAGAATGCTGTCTGGGTGAAATGTATTTAGTCAAAAGAAAGCAGAATTTGTAACTATAAAAAAGTTAAAGAGAACTAAAACCCACCAACTTGGTTGCCTTACAAATCACGTTTCTTACTCGTCATGAATCAGTATTTAAAGATGGTTTTTGTTCCTCAACACTCTTTTCTTAACAGCTTCTTTCAATTTCTTAGTTCAGAAACTCTTTTAGTTCATGACCCGGCCTTTTCTCTTCTCCCTCTAGTACCTCCTTTAAACCTTGTCACTTCCCTTTTTGTTTGATTTCTTTCTTTGTTATTTGTGTTTGGCACTCTTGTTGTAGATATTTACTGCCATTTCATTCATTCCCATTTGATATTTTAGTCTACTTTTGCTGTTTACTTCTCGAAGACACATAGAAGTGTTTTTTCATTAAGACCATTTGATCCAGAAAGAAAAGGCCTCAAGGGTGTTGCTAGATATGGAAAATGTTTCTAGCCTTGGTAAAGTTGATGAGCAAATGGATTTGCCACCTGGTTTTCGATTTCACCCTACTGATGAAGAGCTTATAACTCAATATCTCTCCAAGAAGGTTGTTGATAGCTGCTTTAATGCTAGAGCAATTGGTGAAGTTGATTTGAACAAGTGTGAACCATGGGAATTGCCATGTAAGTTTCTTAAATAAACAGATTATTTTCAATGCTTTCTCTGATTATCTATGTCCTTATTTTTGACATAATTTTCGTGTTTTTGCAATTGAAGGGAGAGCTAAAATGGGAGAGAAAGAGTGGTACTTCTTCTGTGTTAGAGACAGAAAATACCCAACTGGTTTAAGGACTAATAGAGCAACAGAAGCTGGATACTGGAAAGCCACAGGGAAAGATAAAGAGATTTATAGAGCTAAAACCCTTGTTGGGATGAAGAAAACTCTTGTTTTCTACAAAGGAAGAGCTCCAAAAGGTGAAAAACTAATTGGGTTATGCATGAATACAGACTTGAGGGAAAGCACTCTCTTTACAATCTCCCCAAAACAGCTAAGGTAAGAAACCGTTTTCTTATTTCTTTTATTGTCTTGCTTTTCCCTCTGTTTTCCCTCTGTTCTTAGTAGTTTGTTGATGGGTTTTTTCTTACTTCCATTTTCATTTCTTGTTTGCAGAATGAATGGGTACTTTGCAGGATTTTTCAAAAGAGTTCTGGTGGGAAGAAAATTCATGTTCCTGGTTTGTTGTACAAAAGCTCCTTTGGCGACGACTTGGGTCCTTCGCTTTTGCCACCATTAATGGATCCTTCACCTTATACTTGCAAAAACAAACCAGTTGCTTCTGAGGCAACTCACGTGACCTGCTTCTCCAACCAAATGGAGGGTCAGAAAAACCAGGAAGAGATGATTGATTGTTTCAATTCTCACCTTTTTTCTACCCCTACAAATCCTTCCGATAACATCTCGCAATCTTCATTACTGTTGTCCAAATATTCACTTCCAAACTCACTTTACTCCACTCATCATACTCACCCAAACCTTTCCAATTTTCAATACCAAGGTTCTAACTTCATTCAAGCTTGGTTAGAAAACCAAGGTTCAGCAATGAAACAGAATTTCAAAACAGAAAGAGAGATGGTTAGTATTTCACAAGAAACAGGCCTAACTACTGATATGAACACTGAAATCTCATCAGTCGTATCGAATCATGACATGGGTCGGCGATCTTTCGATGATCAGCAAGATCCTTCTCCTTCTACTGAACCAGTAGACCTTGATTGTTTATGGAATTATTGAAGAAGCATGAAAATACAGAATATACCAAAGCGAGGCTGAGAAAGACAGCCAATTTTTTTAAGATTTTATTATAATTATGATTATTGTCTTGATTTAGTAGCGTGTGTATGTACAGAATTTATGCATACAAATAAGATTAATAGAACAAAAAAGACATTGTCATAATGTCATGTATTATAAGAAATGATTCTTCTGTACTTAGTTTTTCATTTCTTTTGGATTCTTATTTACTTGGATTCTTCAATCAATCTGTAATGTGAGACAGAAACAAATCCAGGGTGCGTCGACCTAAAATTAAGGTATATGAATGTATAGAGATTTCAGAATAATTTTTGTTTGTCTAACTGTACCCAAACTGTTTGGGAAATAAGATTTATTTGGTCGATATCTCATCTTAGTATGAATTTATTACAATATCCACATCCACTCCTGTGGATTTTAGTGTTTATTTCATCAACGACATGAGTTGCATTATGTGCTTATTTTTGCAGTCTTTCTAAATTAATAATACGTGGGTCCTTATTGTTTTTGTTTTTTATATTTTGGTTTTGGTAATGTGGGGTTGAAATCACTAACCTCACAGTTGTAATACCATTCAGAAACAGGGAAATTGCAATTTTGAATCGTAAACTTATAGAAATTTAGTTCATCAGTCTCGATCTCACGTGATCGCCTAAATTTTTAAAGAATTTTATATTATTGAGATACAATCAATTCGTTACTGAGAATATTTTGCTGATGTGTTCTTGATTGGTCGTCGATGTTGCTCCTTGAGAATTTGTGAAAACAATTTTTTTAATTTGTTAGGCAACCTACTATTAACTTACCACTGACCATGATAGATTACTGTGAGAACATGAGGTGAATAAAGAATGAAAATGATTATGAAGTCGGAAGTCCTAAGACTCTTGGGTCTAATTTCATATGAAGATTTAGGGGCAATTTGTTTTTTTGGGTTAAGTTATAAGACGGTCTTATAAGATAGTATTATAAAGTGGTTTATTTTTCATTTTAAGTTCATCTTATAAACACTTGTAAAAATAGAAAAAACAAATACATGACATCTTATAGATAATTATTTGACAAATATAACCCTATTTTACATCACATTTAACTTGAATAGATTAATTTGAAACAAATGTATAGTTTGATTTTCGGTTTCAAATCAATTTTGATAATTAGAATATCGATTTTAAGAAACTATCTTAATTGGCGGTGGTGGTGGTAGTAGTAGAGATGATGATATTGGTTTTAATAGACGAGTGGAGGTGATGATATTAGTCTTAATAGCACAGTGGTAGTGATGGTAGTGGTAGTGGTGGTGGTAGTGGAAGTGGTGGTGATTTTAATAGCACGGTGGTGGTGGTGATGATAGTCTTAATAGTACGGTAGTAGTGGTGGTAGATGTGATGATGGTGGTGGTAGTGGATATTGGTTTTAATAGCACGGTGGTGGTGGTGGTGGTAGTGGAGGTGATGATTTAGTCTTAATAAAGACAAGGTGGTGGTGGTAGTGGTGGTAGTGGAAGTGGTGGTGATTTTAATAGCACGGTGGTGGTGGTGATGATAGTCTTAATAGTACGGTAGTAGTGGTGGTAGATGTGATGATGGTGGTGGTAGTGGTGGTGGTGGTGGTGATAGCCGGTGGTGGCTAGGGCAATGGAGTTATTTGGAGAATAAGATAATGAAAAGGGAAGAAGAGAAAAATGAAATTTAGGGATATATGGGCCGGGGTGTTTGAGTCATTTTTGAAGTTATAAGACTTATAGAATTTAAGTAGATCCAATTTTAGTATTTATAGAATTGGAGCCTCTTATAAGACATTTCTAGTAGAATGCCTCTTATAAGAGGCAAAAAACAAACCAAAAAAATGTTCAAAATCACTAGGCCACATCTTATAAGATGTTATAAGACCTCAAGGTCTTATAAGAAGCAAAAACAAATGACCCCTTATTTAACTATATTGTGTCTAGTTCATTTTTCCTTTTCACCACACTCTTATAAAAGGAGTGTAGTGAACGTACTACACTGATTTCTTTAGTGCATACCAGGGCCCAAAAATTCCATTTCCGACTATATATCGGAGGGTTAAAAAACCAAAATATATCGATATATCAGCCCAATTTTTTTTTTTTTGGTTGATTAGTCTTTTTTTTTGGGTAAATTGATATATTGTAAATATCACCGATATATATCAGAAATGTTAGAGATTTTAATAAAAAAATAGGTCAAAACGGTCAAAGTCAACTAAGTCAACAATATATATCGGATCTATTGAATATATCGGTCGATATATATTGATATATCGGAAAACCCAATATATTGATTTGAAATTGTATTTATATATCCATCCAAAATATTTTAATATCTCCATATCGTGTACTTCAAAAACCGAAATATATCGCCAATATATTGATATATCGACCGATATTTTCAGCCTTGGTGCATAATTTAGGTTGCAATAATTTTGTCAATGGTGCACTAAATTTCCATTTTTAAATCAATTGATGAACTGATAACTATATAGAGAACGCCTTGGCTCTCCTCAAATTGATTTGAGTTTACAATAGAAAACCTATAGCTAGAATATAACTTCCAAAAAATTTGTTAGTCAGTAAACAAAAGCCTAGAGGGTTTTGATTGTGCCCTGTCTCAACAGTCTCACTTGTCAAAAACCAAACTCTTCTTTGCTTGAAGCAAATTTCATCAAAATTATGCTCTCCGAATTTACATATATACATTTTTAAATGTTATGATTTGACATACTGTGTGAGTTTAGAGTCAAGTAGAAATGATCTGCTGACCACATTTTAACTAACTCCACAAAGCCTATTTAATTTGTACAAATAAAATTGAGAATGGTTATATGAACTCCACTTAAAATGACTCTAAAAAACTCCACTACTAAATATAATGAATTAGAAGCTAATTTTTGGTGCAGATATTCCCCACACAATAGAAATCATCTTCACGAAAAATCAATTCATTTGAAGATGTACAACCTCGTCAAAAATTGTTTATAATGTTATAAAATTATCCAACGACCCATATTCTTTTAATTTTGGTACAACTTTTGATAATGTTAAACGTATTCAATTGAACTGATTTTTTGTAGGGAGTGTTCTCTATCATGTGATGTATATCTCAATAAAAAATTAGCTCTCAATTCATTTGGTAAATCAATTAGTAGGAGTGGAATAACTTTGGAGTCACTATAAAGTGGAATTCATATAACCATTCCCAATAAGATTAACCAACATTTGCATTATGGAGGGAAATCGTAGTCGGGTTGAGGAACTATAATTAACATTTTGGGTGATATTTTTATTTTATATCTCAGCTTAACTAATTCTTTTTAATTGTTTTCCCTGATGTACTATCTATCAGTCGGATCACCCCTTGCTGCTTGCAATTTCGATCTATGTTAATGTTGAAATTCATATTAATATGGTTATATAAAAATAAGAGCATATAAAGTAAATAAAATACATGAAGGCTTCATCAGCCCCCACGACCCAAATTCATGCAATGACCTCATGATATACTATGGAGATGGGTTGATTACAGTATCGGTATGGCAAATACGCGTAATTGACACGGATATGACTAATGACTTCCATTTTTTTTTTTTAAGTGTTCAGAAAATATAAATGATTATTTTGATAAAAAAAAAAACGTGTGAATTGAAATTGATCAGAATTTTCGCACGTTGAAATTGCTCAATGTTTTTCGCTTCCGGCTACCAACCCAGCACAAAAACGGCATAGAAGAAACTAGAAGTAAATGTAGAACACAATATTCCAATATTTTTGAGTCAGGCATGAGTATACTTCACTTGCCTAAACTGAATAAAGTTTAAACGGTTTGAGATTTGCACGTAACAAAGCTTCTTTCTTTGGTTATATATGAATGCTTACAAATTTGTTTTCAGGAAATATGTTTTGAAAACAACTTTCAGAGCTAAAACTATTTTTTAGCTTAAAATATGAATGAAGACCCATTAAGTGCGCCACTAAAATTGGTACAAATTGGTTATTAAATGAAGCTCATGGTATCCTGAATCATGATATGAATTACACTATTGGTCATTGTTAGCAAAGTTCCCAAAATTTACACGTGATTTGAAGGTTATTTTGTTGCAGGAGAAGACTCCTCACAGAAAATTTCCACATAAAGAAGGTTAGAAAAATGTACTGCAGACCTTAATTAGTACAACTTAGGCTTAAACTGAAAGTGAAACCTAAAAAATACCTTAAAAAGGTAATTTTGTGGTATTTAGTTCGAACTATAAAAGTCTATAAGACACTTGCTTCAATGATCTAAGTTTCTTTTATTACATAAAATAATAATTCAATCAGCATCAGTCTAAGAAAGAGAAAAAGGAAAATAAACTACAAAAGTTCCACACTGAATCACCTATATCATTTCACAGCTGAAACCACAAGTAAATTGTGAATGTCTGATATTTTTGTAGTATTCCATTAGATTAACTTCACAATTTTTGTAGAAAATCGAATCCATTTAGGCTCTTTGACTAGACTAAATGACTAAATCACACATTCTAGCAGGTTGAATATAAAAAAAATGATATTTTACGAAAGTGTACCCTTATGGATAATCTCAAATAAAGAGCTCACTAAAATTTAAGATAATATGTAAAACAGAAAATAAAAGAAACAGGATATATCCACATAAGTGGCGTTGATAACTACAGTGTCGTAGAAAACCTCAGTTTCTCCAGACAAAAGTTTTCCACTTCCATAAGCTATTTCGTCTTCTAGTGCCATAGAATGAATCTGAACCAAAATGCCAATTGACAAAACTGTTGGATAAGAACAAGATTTGTCATTTTGCTACTGAAAAGCAATTCATAATTGGTAGATAGCGGAATCTAGGAAGGTTATTTTTGTCAACGAGTAGATAAACACAGGTGTAAGTGGAATAACTCTACTGGATCCAAGAATCTTGTCACGGATCCCGAGGAAGTTAGGCTAGTATAACCGTTAATACGTAGGGATATGGTCCAAAGGCTTTTTGGCACTAATGGACAATGGATTCAGGTTTTACTGACGTCAACGTCGCCAACAATGTGACGATGGAATAATATCTAACCATATGGTGCCATGTCATTAAACTTTACAAAGAATGCAACGTGTTGAAATTTTGTTGAAGGTCCACATCCAGCTGGAAGAATGCTTACTTGGAAGACAATAATGTGATGAAAATGATCTGTAGACTCTTCATGAAATGAATCTTTCAGAACGGTGGGCAGGTGTAAGGTGTTAACTTCATTAGCCATTTACATCTTATGGTATTGGAAGAAGTTCAAAGCAATTATGGAAACTTTTAATTGAAAGGTACTTCTTAAAAGAGAAGGATTTTCATTTAGTTTGTTTGCATCAAACTTTATTAGTAAAGCATTAGTATTTATTATAATGAATCCTATTTTTTATTGGATGAATAGTCATTTTTTTTCGATAAACATAAGAGGTGTTTGGATCATATTTATTTATTGTCAAAAAGTGTTTATTAGTTAAAAAATATTTTTTGAAAAAATAAATGTATTTGATCTGTATTTAAAAAAATAGTTTTTCATCCAAAAAAACACTTTTTCATCCTAAAAACTCGTTTTATGATAAAAAAAAAAAACTTGTTTTTTAAGACAAAAAATTGTTTTTGTTTTGAGGTAAACACTTTGGGCACTCAAGGCAAATAAACTGCCCATATTTTTAGACTTTTAAGATTTTTATCTTTGAGATATCTTAATATATATTGAGAAATATCACTTAAAATCTGATTTGATAAAATAATATTTAAGAAAAATTACAACCAAACATGTTTATTCAAAAACTATTTTTTTAATAAATATTTTTTTTTAAAAAAATAAAAAATGAGATCCAAACATCTACTAAACTTATCAGTCCGAATAAAAAAAGCTGCATTAGGAAAATTGTATGTTGTCCAAGAGACGTGCTACGCTTTAATTAATCAATATATCACTAGTTCGACTCCTAAAAGCCACAATTCTCATACCAATTTGGCGAAATCAACTAAATTGTCACATAAGGGTCCCACTTGCAAAGTTCGTCTTGGTCCCCAAAACCTCAGCGCCGCTCATATCATAAAAATAAAATAAAATGAAAATAAACAATATCATCATCGATAAGAAACAAACTTAAGTGCGTGTATCTATTTTGTGGTTTGTGTTTTCTCGCACGGGTTTTGGGTATCGAATTAATGTTCTTAGAAAGTCTCAAATCCATCACAATATGTCAATATACTTGTTGATTGGGCCTGTTATTATCACTAGTATTCTGGCACGTGCCCACGTCACGTTTTTTTTTAAACAAAACCAAAAACAACAAAATAGTGGTGCGTTTGACTTTAACAAAATAATAAAATAAAAAACTAAAAAAATCGTTTTTGTCGTTTTGTGATAACAGTATTTTTCCCGGCCCATTCAGCCCACTCGCCTACGCCTCTTTATAATGTAGAAAGATGTTATTAAAGTCATATCAATTGTACATAATTTTATGGGTGAACTAGTATTACCCCCCACTAGATGAGCCAATTAGGATTTCTTCTCATTTAGATGGGAAATTAGGTCTCTCTCAAATCTGTATGAAAAAATTTCGGTCAACCCACTTTGACTTTTTTTTTTTGTGTATTTAGAGGGGGAGACCCTAATTTCCCATCTAGTAGAGGAGAAATCCTAATTGGCTCATCTAGTGGGGAGTAATACTAGTTAACCCTAATTTTATACCACAATTCAGTTGGTTTATGCACGATGTTATTCATAGACTAAATTAAATATTAAATGTGTATCAATTGCTATAAATTTGATTTCAAATTACTTTTGAATATTTGTATTGTTGTTTAGATATACATGTACATTTTTTTTTTCTTTTTGCCTCTGAATATATGAATATTGGTTAAAAAAAGATTGGTTTTGCCTTTTCTGCATCTAGCAAAAATTTCAGTTTTCAATTTATTGAGATGGGATAAATCAAATATTTCAAGAGTATATAGTTGAAGCATGTTTGTACTAGTGAGGAAATTTTCAGAACACTAGTACGTTTTTTAGCTATCAAAATTTCTTCAATTTCGAGATTTTATCTACCACCAAGTCGTAGTTTTGTAGTAAAGTGTGGTTCTTCAGTAGTTTAGCATCATCGTGAAAGAGTGTAGTCACTTGATTGAGCTGGTAGCTAGGCCGGCCTAAATCATTTAAGCAAAGCAAACTTTGAAAACTTAATTGTCACAAAAACTGTAAATGTGTACTTTACATATTTAACACCAAGGTAGTGGAAAGTATTTGGGTCGAATATCAGATAGTCGAGCAGCGGTGATCGCCTTTGGTACCGACAAAGTGCCATGGAGCATGACAAAGAGATGGAACAAAGCAAGGATGAAGCTGAGTCATTCATGATAATATGAATGTGGCGAGAAACTAATTTCTCTGCGGATAAGGCAGCGAATATAGCAACTTTCATGGACACAAATGAGTTATTTTTGTTTGAAGGTAAAACTCCATGGCTCAAATCATGGAAGGTGCCGAACAGGAGCTACTGGCGATTTGTAAACTAGGTCCCATTTGGTTTGAGAGCCAGAGCCTATTTTGTACTCATGTACATACTCTGTGTAACCCTTTTAATTTCCTTCACATTAATACAAATTGTTCACCTTAGCTCAAAAAAAAGATACATGATTGCAAGACTATATGTATTCATTAAACTTCATTCAATGATTATGATAGAGATGTTGTTGTAAATCCAAGAAGGTATTATTCTCTAGCTGCATTATACATACCGACAAATTTTAAATTAATCAACACGATTTATCCAAAGTGAGATACAACTACTTAAAAGATCTGCTTATTTCGTAGTTAAAAATACTTATGAATTAACATATATATCATTTCCTGGAAACACGATATATGGACCTTTCTTTGTATTAGAGTATAGTTAGGCTAATCTTATCTATGTTCACTCTTATATAAGTCCCTAGTTTATCACATAAGAATAAGGTATCATATCGTTATTACTTTTCCCTTTTAGAGAAAGAAGATAGCTTTGGATTGATTTAAGTGGAAACATACTTACAAAAGTGAATGGCAGAAATGTGAGCTATCTTTGCTATTTGTGCTATACAAAACGAAATACCATACCTAATCTCATTATATTATCTCTTGAGTGTGCAGTTTTGATATTTATGATTATAATTATTAGTTGAATAGATATAGCTTTGTCATTTTTTTGGTCACAATGTTAGTTGACAAGGTCATGAAGTTAAGGAGGCCGCGGGTGATCACTATCATTTATAAGAATCATCGAAGAAAACATATCAAAATTACCAAGATAATATGGTTGGGTTCGGCACATATATAACACGAAATTGTGGAGTGTAACACGTACGTGTGGTTTGGTTGTCGTGGTTCACCTTTGCAACGATAGGTTGGGTGTAAAGAACACGACCAATTGCATTCACTATGATGAATTTTTTGCCAAAAATGTATATGATGACGATTGGTATTTTTGAGATATAAATTGATTTGATTGGGATTCCATAAACACATGGAATGAGTCAAGTAGTTGCATTCTTTTGCTTCTTTATACATCTTTCTCTTAATTCTTCTTTTTTTGTGGAAAGAATATATAAGATGTGTAAACAATTGAACTTGAAATATAATGTGCTTATTAATATCTTTATTGATTTAGGATGAGTGTGTCCCTGCTCACATCATCACCTTGTGATCACTCTATAAGGTTTCTTGGATAGTAATACATTATAGTCTGTAATTTTGCATAGCTATAGCTTTCTTGGATAGTAATACATTTTTAATGTTGCGTATAAATACGATAAAGAACCCCAATTAGTCGGGCAATACGTACGTGTTTCGTGTGGTACATTGCATTGTTTAATCACCATCTATATTTCGCACGATTTGTGATACAAGCCAGGGAATTAATTTTTTGCTTGCCTATAATTGCATTAATCTTAATGCTTAAGCTTACTAATAAAGAAACAACTAAGGTGATATTTGATAAACCTGAAGGTAGTTTCCAATCGTAGAACTTTTAAAACAAGTTAGAGAATTTGTCTTTTTTTATTTGCTTCATATACAGTAGAAGTCAGAAAAAAAAAAAAAAATCACTAGCTTATACATCATCGAATATATTTACCCAACTAGCGCATTCCACTTGTACGGGCGACGACAAAGTCTTTCCCTAACATATATACCATAATTCAAAAGTCACTACTTTTTTCTTTTTAATTCCCTTAAACTATTTAATTTTAATTTAGTTTTTGTCATTTACAAAAGAAATAATTTAGTATGTGCCTTTTTTTTATATGCCTTCACAACTTCACTATCTTATATTTGTATTTTCTTATAAATGTCACTATCACTACAGTATATATCCACATTTGCCAATTGACACTGATTGAATAATCGTCGTAATTCTTAACGCTTGCCCTTTTACAGCTTGGAATGATAGCTGGTGGGCATAGATGGGTTATTCTTTTTCCTTTACAAAATTCTTTTGTTTTTTTTCGAAGAAACATTGTTTAATGTAATTTTTTTGTGGCAGACCTTCCTAGTAGAAGTAAAAGTCAACTGCAGGATTTGTATTAATTTTTCAGGGTAAGGTAACCTAGAGAATAGAATATAACTATCTATATGGATAATATGCACATGTTCTTTAAAAAATCCTATTGACTTGTATCGTTCTAAATAGTCTATGCCTTTATTCTAAAAGTATTTAGAGTTAGATAGTTGAACTATTAATCTTACAGATACTCTCAATGGTTAGTCATGGGAATTAGGTAAGCAGAAATTGGTTTTAGCTGTGGAAAGGAAGCAAAATTGCATATTGTGAAAAAAACGTTAGCTATCGATTGTGTTGTATTTTGTATCGAGTCACATAGAGTTAGAGGAGAAGTCGGATACTCAAATAGAACGGAATACATAAAGTTTGGCTTATTCCTTAACAATGTATAATTGAAGTGGATTTTAAAGCATGCATCTAAAATCTTAAAATTGGCAAGGCCCAATTTTTTCATATCGAACCCTAAAAACCAAAATATATCGGTCTATATTGATATATCGGATATATAAGTGATATCAATTTTTTGGTGAAACAATCAAAATTATCCACCGATATATCAAACCCCCCAAAACCAAAATATATCGGTCTATATCGATATATCGGGTATATAAGTGATATCAATTTTTTTGGTGAAACAATCAAAATATCGATATATGGTTATATGGTTATATATCAGAAATATGGTATATAGGGATGTTAAAAAGAACCGGAAAACTTAACCGAACCGAGTCAAATCGGGTGAAATTAATGGTTTTTAACTTTTTCGGTTCGGTTTTCGATTATCAAAAGACAAAACCAACTGGTTAGGTTCGGTTTTCGATTTGGGGGTTCGATTAACCGATATAAACTGAACCGAACCGGGTGCTATATATATAGGGGAGGGATAGAGGCACTCCATCGATTTACAAATTGAATTAAGACTCGATTTTTTGTAAATATGATCTCCTCACAATGGATAGCATGCATGCCCACAAAATTTCACCCTATTTGGATATGTCTAACCCGAAAACTATTGTTCAATTTTGAACGTTTATCTAACGGTCAATATTTTTTCGATTTCATAATAACATTTACTTAGGTTAGACATATTTGAATTAGCCAAAATTTGGTGAGCATGTTATTCATAGTGGGGAGATCATATCTACAAAATATCAGCCATTAATTCAACTGGTAGGATGAGTTGTGAGTCATATGACCTTGTACGTTTTGAGAGTGGCTCTATTTTTTTTTTGTGAGCAAAAGGGGGCAAACCAAACTAGGAAGGCTCCCTAAGATTACAACACATACATAATTCTACTAATGACCTCGCCGAGGCACGGTCTAGACAAAGAGTACACGGTGGCTCCACCCTACCTCTACTAGCTATACTATGAGTTACTATGTTCGTTGTTTCTACCGATGTAATAAAAATTACAATCATCCAATTGAGCCAAAAAGCGTAAATGTCGGTAGGCAACACTAGTCGCTCCCCATGAAAGTGTAGTCTCTCTACACTTCAAAATTGCAGCTAAATTCTGACAGTCCATTAGTATTGCCACCTTCTTTATCTGCAGTTGGCTCACCAACTCTAGTCCTCCCTGGATGGCTCAGGCCTCTGCCTCTTCTGGGTCTGCGGCTCCAGCTCTGTCGTGTCCTTGGTCCCAATACTCAATTCTGATACCAAGGGCAGATACATACCAAATATTCCTGATCACTGAAAAATGGAAGAGAGCATGGTCAGTGGATTCGACCTGATTGTTGCATCTTGGGCAAATTGAAGTTTCGACTCCTCAAGTTCTGTCTTATGGGGAGCGCATTTCTGATAGCTTTCCATAAAAATAGCTTCACACATTATGCAGTGTTGATGTGCCAAATATAGTTCCATAAGCTATGCTCGTTACCTTTACTATCACCAAGATTTCGATTGAGGAACTTGTACACGGATTTGACAGTAAGTTGGCCATCTTTTTCCCCCAACCACCTGATGGTATCTTCATGGGTATTATGGCTTAGGGGTATCTTGAGGGTTTCTTTAGCGACCGATTTGATGAAAATGTCATTTATAACCCCAACATTGCAGGTATGGTGTGTAGGGTCAATAAGGTCTACCACGAAACAATAGTGATTTGATATGGGTGGTGGCCCAATAGGTTTAAGAGTAGGTAATTAAGGTGGGGATCCAGGGGTCCAGCCAAATATCAATCTCAGCTCCATTTCCAATATATATGCCAGCACATATTTGGAAGGATTTCAGTTCAAGCCTTTATAATGCCTTTCCATATTTTTGAGGCATTTCTTGGACATTTTGCTCTCAAAATGGGGGTTCTTGGCGCATATTTCTTGATTAGGCTAGAAGCCCATTGTTTCTCCGGTTCTTTGATGAGCCTCCAAAGGAGTTTGGCCAACACAGCTATGTTGTGGTTTGACGCAAGTCTAGTACCTAGTCCACCCAGGGACTTGGGTTGACATATTTTTTTCCAACAGTTAAAGTGTGTCTTGTTTGCATTATTCTCATTCTGCCCCCAAAAAAAATTACTATTCAAAGAGTCCAGTCTGGAGCATGTTGCAACTGGTAGAGGGAAGACTGATATAAGGTATGACTATATGACCGAGGTAATTGCTTTTACGAGGGTCACCTTTCCTGCTTAAGAGAGAAGTTTCGCTCGCCATCCTTCCATTCTATTGAGCACTCTGGTTGTGACTTCATTGAAATCTTGTGTACCTTTTCTATTTAGGATGAGAGGTGCTCCAAAATACTTATCAAAAGTAATACATTTGGAGATCTTGAGGATTTTCTTGACCATCCTTTGGTGCTTGTGATGAGTGTTCTTACTAAAAAAGATGCTAGATTTTTGAAAATTAACCTCTTGGTCAGAGACTTTTTTGAAGATGTCAAGGATATCCCTTAAGTGGTGAGACTCCGCTA
Organism: Coptis chinensis; assembly: GCF_015680905.1. Taxonomy (NCBI): domain Eukaryota; kingdom Viridiplantae; phylum Streptophyta; class Magnoliopsida; order Ranunculales; family Ranunculaceae; genus Coptis; species Coptis chinensis. The sequence goes on along the minus strand of NC_141456.1, from coordinate 15,181,134 downwards.
TATTGGCCCTACAAAAAATGAAGATGTCATCTGCAGAAAGGAGGTGAGACATAGGGATGTCAGTCCGACTTATTTTAACATCGTGAATCTGCTTTTCTGCTTCAGCCTTGGCAAGGAGTCTAGAAAGAACTTGTGCACAAATAATGAAGAGGAAAGGCAACAGAGGCCGGATCTACTTGTCTAATGCCTCTTTTTCGTTTTAGAAAACCCGAAGGGAGATCCATTTAGCTTGAAGGAGAACGATGTAGTGGAAATGCATTGGTGTATCTAATTCCTCCACTTTTGGCAAAAACCAAAGGCTTCAAGAGTTTCCAAGAGGAAACCCCACTCAACCCGATCGAAAGCTTTGCTCATATCAAGCTTGATGGCCATGCATCCAAAGGCTCATTTTTTTTTTTTTTTTTTTTTGAGAGTCCTAATGACTTCATGTGCTAAAATAATGTTGTCAAAAATTTGTCTCCCTTTGATAAAAGCACTCTGGGAAGGAGAGATAATCATGTCGAGAAGAGGTTTGAGGTGATTCGCCAAGATCTTAGTGATGATTTTAAGACTAACATTGCATAAACTGATATGACGGAATTGATTGAGATTTTTTGGGCCTTGGATCTTGGGGATGAGGGCTATGTTAGTATGGTTAAGCTCCCTAATGAGGTGGTCAGAATTTATAAAGCTCTTCACCATGTGTGGGAGGTCCAAGTGGATGATGTCCCAGTATTTTTGGTAGAACAAGGGAGTTAAGCCATCCGGTCCAGGGGAATTGTGTGGGTCCATCGAGAATAAAGCATCTCGAATCTCTTCAATAGTGACTTCTCGAGTAATGTCATGGTTATCTGCCTCGAAGATGATCGGCTCGATGATGTGCAACTCCTCGATATGTATATCGGGTTTTAATGAGATAAAAGTGTTTTTGAAATGCTCCACAATGGTGTTGCTAATTTTCTCTCTTCCTTCAACCCAGTTCCCATTATTGTCTCGGATCTTATTAATGGCTATGCGGTTTCTTCGCACAACAGTGGTCATGTGAAAGTAACGGGAGTTGGTACCATCACAGTGGAGAATGGTATCTCTAGACTTATCCCTCCAAAGTTTCTCTTCAAGATGTAATAGGTTGTTCCAAGTCTTCTTGTAACTTGTTCTCCATCATGATATCATAATATTGATTTTGTTGACAAGTCTTGATCTCTTCATGCAGATTTTTTAATCGTGGAGTGGATGTTGCTGAAAAAAATTCTATTCCAGTTCTTTAGATTTTTCTTGGCCCGTTTAGCTTTTGAGAAAAGCGTTAAGCACAAAAACCCCGAAAGTCATCTCTCCAAGAGTTGTTAATGATGACTTTGCAGTATGGAGATGAGGACCACATGGATTGGAAGTGAAACAGTTTTGGGGTAGTGGTTGGTGGAGGATGTAGATAGACCATGATAGGGCCATGGTCCGACCTGATGATGGGCAAATTTGTGGTGCGGGCATTTGGAAATAAGGTTCGCTAGTCAGAATTGATGATAGCCCTGTCGAGACGTTTCTTGACAAGCTCATCTCCATTATTCTTGAATCTTTTGTTGGTCCAAGTGAAAGGAACACCTTCATACCCTAGATCCATGAAATCAGCATCAAATATAAAGTCCACGAAATGGGCAGCATGGATTGGGTTAAAAGGTGCGCTACCAGATTTCTCAGCTTGACAAGTGATTTCATATAGGTACCCTACAATAAGCTAGGGAATGACATGGTTGGCAGCCAAATCTAAGAAGTTATTCCAGAGCTTCAGTCTACACGAATGGTCCGGATGACCATACACAAAAGTGCATAGCCAGTGAGTGTCGTTGGGGTGGTTCTTAACAAGAGCCGCTATGTAACGTTCACAAGAGAAAAGGATTTTGAGATCAAGAGAGGAATTCCAACCCAACCATAAGCCGTCACTACGGCCGGTGGAAGGGACAGAATGAGAGTGCGAAAAGCAAAGGAGAGAGAAACGCTTGAAACTAGTGGACGTATCCGTTTTTGTTTCAGAGAGGAAACAAATGTTAGGAGTAAGAGTTCGAATGTGGGTTTGGAGTTCTTGAATTGTCGTGGACTTTCCGCTTCCACGACAATTCCAAACAAAGATACTTATTGGTAGTGGCGGGGAGCCGACCTTGAGCTCGCTGCCAAAAGAAAGAACACAGACTGCAAGGAATGAGATAAAAACCAAACCCAACTATCTAAAAGGAAAGTCATGTAACAATAACAATTAAAATTAAAATTAAAATTACTAGTGGTGTGCACAATATTAAATAGGTGGTGTGCACAATATTAAATAGGTGCAGCAAGGTGTGGGTGGTAATGAAAACCAAAAGAGCATGCCAATTTTCACCAAGGTGCGGGGTGATGTTAGAACAAGCAAGATTCATATTATGGTTGCTACCATGTCTAGAAAACATAGGACTGCTAACATAACGGTTCATGCTAACATTAGGGAAGAGTTTGTCATGACATATAATAGGTAGCATCATGCAAGCATATGGATAAATGAAGCAGTAGTTCTCTATTTCTTTGTCACTAACAATTTCTATCAAAAATTTCAACACGTTTTCCAAAGTTCCCAGCTTAGAGATAAAAGGGGCATGCAACAATTTTTCCTGATACTTCGTAATTCGTAATGTCTAGAACATTTTTTTTCCAGGAAATATTTTCGATTAAAATAGAAATCATAAACAAAAAATAGGCATAGTGATAGTTGAGGTTTCAAATTATCATGATTAAAAAGGAAATTTAGAATTACCTCCGGAGGAAGCTTTTCCTCCTCATTGGGCATCGCTAAACCAAATCTTGGGTTCCTCCTTTGTGTCGGTATTGTTTGTGCTCACAATTATTGCTGGAACCGCCTTGATAACTAGCTCAAGCAGTGCCAAGTGTGCACCTCCATACTTTACATCACCACATGTGAAAGGGACATCGGGATGTTGAAGGTACTAAAAGAGCTAGACCGGCCTTTATGTGGAGCCGATAGAATTTTTTTTGGTGGTGGGGTGGTGAAGATGAAAATATTGTTTGGTGCGGCGGGGGATTGAGAGCTTGGGACGGTGTCATAAGAGTAAGGGCTAGAGAGAGATGGGGTACCGAGAGACGAGTTGTTGCTTGGCTCATAGTCTTGTGGGCTTTTTTCTAGGTGTCTTTTAGCACATGGAATAAAGGGCCTTAGAGGAGCTACTAACAAGGACCACGTTTGAATTTTGGGCTCTAGTAATGGGCCCTAAAGAGCTGTCCTCAGCAGTTGTAGGTGTGTTTATCCATCGACTACTTTTCTTTTTTCCAGGAACCAGGAGATTTCGACACCTCATCCAAAGTAGTCGTTGTGGAGACTGACAACGCCGAATTTTTAGTTGTTCTTGGTAAACGAGTCTCGTACGAGGTTTTATTTCCTGGGTAAAAGGGGGATCTATTATTCTGCACCAGTTGCATGTTTGCACTAATGTGCGCTGCTTCTTCTTCCAGAGCTGGTAAGATGTTCCTTGGTACTAGCGGCGATGGTCCTGGCAAAGTTCCCAAAAGTAATTCTGGTTCTGGACTTGCCTGGCTGATGTGGACATTGGAAGGGGAAGAAGATTGTTTTACATAGCTTTGCTTCCAAGAGTTGGGAGTTGGAGTATCAACAACCATGAAGGACAGAGCTCCTGTTGGAATATTCATGCCTTCTGTAAACCGACAACTTTCTTGTTGGTGCCCAAGTCACGCACATTTGAAACATATCAAACCTGCTTTTTAAGAGAAAAAGATGCAGATGGCCTCTCCACCTCTAGGATTTTTAGTCTTGGTGTAGATGGTGAGAGGTCGATCAACACTTACCCAAACCTTGATCCTAGTGAAAGTTCGGTTCTGTGTTGTGTGTTATGAGTAGGTGTGTTTTCGATTCTCACTACCGCGCCCCGCAGTACAAAATGTTTAGTGGCTTCTCTTGAAACTAGACCTTGTGGGAGATGGTGCAGTTGTACCCAAATGAGTGCTTTCTCAAAACTCAATTCCTTGGTGGGTATGAGAGGGTCCAATTTCTTCAAGATGAGAAGGTTTTTGAGAACGACCCAAGGGCTTCGCTTCAGAATTGCTTCGAGATCTTAAGAGCAAACAAATTTTGCTAAGAATATTTGGTTACCCACATACGTTATAGATAGAATGGGTGTTAAACTCCACGCATTCTTTATGGAGACATTCATGGTTTTTGGGTTCAAAGAGGCCTTAGAAAGGACTTTAGCAGCTAAGAGGAGTCTTGATTCCTGCTCTACGAAAACCCATAGCGAGTCAAGTAGCTCGGTCGTGGTGCTCGCGAGAGCTGGTATTGTGAGTTTGTTGTTGAAATCTTGCTCAAGATGAACCATATCGGTTTCTTTAGGTGTTTCCATAAGGGAGGATAAGTTCTCACAGAAGGAGCTGAGAGAGAGAGAAGAGGGTGCTTAGCGAAGAGAAAAGGTGGAGCTTTGAGCTTCCGAGTGGTTTTAGTAGGATGTCTCCTAGTGGTGCTTTAAGCAGCTCCTTGGTGGTGCTCTAAGGCAGCCATTAAAAGAACTTATTACTTTACTTGAGTGGCTCTAATGGGAGTGGCTTTATCCCTCCCCAAATTTTAGAGATTTTTTATTACTATTATTTTTTTGGCTAAATGGTTCATGTTATTGAGCACTTAAATACTTTATTATTGTGACTGAGGTTATAACTTGCCAACGTGCCTAAATTGACATCAATACTATTCAATATATTCATTAAAATTCACTTAGCTGGTAATCAGTAGGCCCATATATGCTTCAATTTGAAGCTTGAGAGAAGACCCAAATGGTAAGGCCCAAACTGAAACGAACACCAAACATATTCAGTTCGGTTTAATCTCGGTTTTTGTTCAAATTCAGTTCGGTTTTGGTTTAGACTTTTAGAAAACCGAGTCTATCGGTTCAGTCTACGGTTACTATAAGAACTGGTAAAAATCGGACCGAGAACAGCTTTACCGATATACTGATAGATATTGATATATTGGGAATATCGGTTAATAATCAACAAAATTAGTCAAAAAGTCTATCGATATATATCAAATATATTGGTTAGCCCTTAATTCAACTTTTAAGTCCATGATTTTGCTTGAATTAATTTACAATGTGGCTATATATATATATATATATATATATATATATATATATATATATATATATATATATATATATATATATATATATATATATATATATATATCGAAAAAATAAGATATATATCGGTTTGAAAAAGGTCAATATATCTAACTGATATCTTAGATTATTTCCATATCGGGTACCTCAAAACCCGAAATATATCAATGATATATCGATATTTTCGGTCTTGAAAAGTACCAGGGGTCTTGTAGTCTTGTGTTTTGGGCTTTAGTTTACTCGTTTAATTTGGTCCAAGGCTTAGGTCTCAAGGCCCAGTATTACAAGAGTAACTTATTTTTGGAGCATTAAGCATTTAGCAAAACTTAGTAGTATTTCAGAGGGGAAAAGAAAGGAACCGCTTTCAAGAAGTTCTGTGATCTTCATAACTGAAAATAGATGCTGTTCAATTTGTTCATACTAATCATTCATAATGCTAGTCATTTTGAAATTTGCCACGAAATTCCTAAGATTGATTTTAGTCAGTTTACATACACCACTAAATGGTTGTCACTTGATTTTTCAAGATGTTGATCACTAAAGTACAGTATGATTTATAGATCTACTTTCTGAAATGAAATCTGTAATCGGGCAGGAAGATCAGACATCTTCCTTGCCTACATATAAGTCTCAATTCAAAGAATCAATCACATATGAACCAACACGTACTGCATCTTCAAATTGATCATTGTTCTTACCTCAGAAAGGCAATGGAATTCTAGCACTGGGGTGCATGAATGTCTGAATTAAGGGGACTTGTAGTTCTATTTTGATATGTCTCATTTTCAACTGAGTTAAATCATGCTAATTAAGATTTTTCGTTTTTCCTTCTGAGTTAGAATTTGCTTAGCATCTGGATTTGTATGGTAGCTATCGTGCTTTCTGTTAGGCTAAAAGTGTTTAGTTGAAAAGGGATTAAGCATGGAAATTTAAGACCATTTTATGGTTCTTGTCCTGCCACTTGCCTTGTTGGTATAATTAATTGGTGTGGGGTAATCCTGTGTGGAATGAACATTCCATCGGTAGCCAAGTGTCGTGAACTTGCTAGTTCTTCGAATGAGGACTTAAATTAACTACAAGGTGTAATGATCTAATTGTGTTTTGTGAAAGATTAGGCAAGAGTAATTGTACCTACCTAAAAGTGTAATTGTACCTACCTAAAGATTAGGCAAGAGTAATTGTACGTACCTAAACTGTCAGTGATTCCTAATTATGTGTCATTCTTATCAATGGTTCTAACATCTAAAATTTCAATGATATATATGATAAATTAGAGAGATAGAGATTGATTTGAGAGAATATTTACTTGATTAATTTATATAGAGATTGCAATAGTTTATATAGAGATTACAAGTTCTTAAAATAGAAAACTAAAATAAGAAATATCTAAGATTGATACGGTACAAATACAAGCGGTGCGAGTATCGCAAATAGTACGCGAGGCACGGGCGCACTCTTTACTCTGACGTCCATAATTACTTCTAATACTCCCCCTCAAGTTGGAGAGTGAATGTCAAGAACTCCCAACTTGCGAATTAATCTCAGAAAGGTGTCATTGCCGAAAGGTTTAGTGAAGGCGTTAGCCACCTGATCTGAGGATAAAACGAACGTAGGAGATAATAATTTGGCCTGTATCTTGTCGCGCAAGAAATGACAGTCTAATTCGATGTGCTTCGTTCGTTCATGAAAAACTGGATTTTGAGAGAGATGGAGGGCGGCCTGATTGTCGCAGAATATGTTCATCGGAGAAGGGTGAGAGATGCCTAAGTCATGCAGAAGATACTTCAACCATTGAAGTTCACACGCAAGGGTAGCCATGGAACGATATTCGGTTTCAGCAGAAGAATGAGATACAATGCTATGTTTCTTTGTTTTCCAGGATATAGGACTAGAACCAAGAAAGGTGCAATAACTACTAGTAGAACGACGAGTGACAGGGCAGCCAGCCCAATCAAAGTCACAGAAACCAGAGATGTGTAAAGAGCTATTAACTGATAAGAGAATCCCTTTGTTGATCGAACATTTAAGGTAACGGAGTATACGATGAGCAGCATCTAAATGTGGAGTCCATGGAGACTGCATGAAACGGCTAAGATAATTAACAGAATAAGTGATATCTGGACGTGTAACTGTGAGATATAAGAGACGCCCAATCAAGTGACAATAGACAGTATGATCCTAAAGTAACGTGCCATCATCGGTATGGAGGTTGATGTTTTGTTCTATAGGGAACTCAGAAATACGACCACCAGTGGTACCACAATCAGACATAATGTCCAAAAGATATTTGCGTTGTGTAAGAAATAATCCTTCTTTGGAATGAGCCACCTCAATGCCCAAGAAATATTTTAGACGTCTCAAGTCCTTGATATAGAACTTTGATTCTAAAAAATGCTTCAAGTTCTGAATGAGAGATGGATTGTTGCCTGTGATCAAACTGTCGTCCACATAAACAAGGACAAATGTAGAATTAGAACCACAAATATTTGTGAATAGAGAATAATCAGACTTAAACTGAGCGAAGCCGGTAGTGAAAAGAGTGGCAGATAGTTTGGCAAACCATTGCCGAGAAGCCTGCTTGAGTCCATATAAGGACTTATTAAGGTGACAGATCTTGTGTTCCCCTTGTTTGGTGAATCCAGGAGGTAAGGTCATATAGGCAGTTTCATCCAAATTGCCTTGGAGAAAGGCATTGTGGACATCCAGCTGCTGAAGAGTCCAATGTCTTATAGTAGCAATGGAGAGAAGTAATCGAACAGTGACTAGTTTAGCAACGGATGCAAAAGTGTCATGATAGTCTTGGCCTTCAATATGATTGTAACCCTTGGCAATAAGACAAGCTTTGTAACGTTCAATAGAACCATCTGAATGATATTTAATCTTGAAAACCCATTTACAACTAATATGCTCATGATGAGAGGATGACGGAACAGGAGTCCATGTATTATTTTGTTCCAAAGCTGCAATTTCAGCAGCCATAGCAGCTCTCCATTATGGAATTTTGACAGCTTGAGAAAAAGATGTAGGAACAACTGAAGAAGACACTTTAAACAAAAAAGCTTTATGACAAGTAGAAAAGTTAGTGTCAGAAACATAGAAAGCCATAAGATATAGAGTGGAAGACCGTGTTACCTTAGAGTCCGATTGGATGAGGTTGGCCGAATGAGGGACTGTAGGTGCCTTGGTGAGAGTAGGGCAGTGATAATCTTTGATGAGAAGTGGTGGGGGTTTTCGCACTCTAGTAGATCGAGGTGAGGTAGGAGAGTTGGGGTGTGGTGGCTGAGGGTGTTCCAAAATTGTAGGTGTCGGAGCTGTAAGAGTTAGAAAAGTGTCAGTAGGGAGGGCGCGGGCTCGCTTTGTTTGTACTGGATCAGAGGGCTCACGCGCTCTATCTACTGGAAGAGTGCCCGATGGGGGAGGCTGGCCTGCCTACCGGAGTTACATGAGATGATTGAATGTCGAATGTTTCATTGTTTGGGATGGGTAAGGAATAAACTGGTAGATGGGATGCGCGGGGAAGATAAATATTGATAGGGTAAGACATTCTCATGGAAAATCACGTCACGGGAAGTTTAAATTTTCTTGGAAGATAAATCATAAATGCGATAGACTTTCTGAGCATAAGGATAACCAATGAAGATGTCAGGTTTCCCGCGGTGATCAAACTTATTTTTAATGGAAGTGTTGTGAGCAAAACATAAACAACCAAAAACACGAAGATGGGCAAGAGTGGGAGGTGTTGTAAACAACAGCTCATGAGGTACTAGGAATTTTGTTAATAAGGTACTAGGAATTTTGTTAATGAGATAGCCTGCGGTGAGAATGCATTCACCCTAGAAAAATAACGGGAGATGAGCTTGAAAACGTAATACTCGTGCAACGTTTAGTAAGTGACGATGTTTTCTTTCAACAACGGCGTTTTGTTGGGGAGTAGCAACGCAACTACGTTGGTGGATAACCCCATGTTTGGAAAAAAATTGTTGCATGTTATGGGATATAAATTCGGATCCATTATCAGATTGAAGGACTTGGATTTCATGAAAATGGTCATCAATGCTGCTATGGCCAGATATGAGCGAATATATTGTAGAATGAAATTGAGTATGAACCATGACAAAAAAAGATTGTAAATGCATGGCAGCTTCAGATTTGATAGTCATAAGATAAATCCATATAGCACTACTAAAATCATCGACAATAGTTAAAAAAAAACGAGCATTGGAATATGATGGTAAATGAAAAGGACCCCAAATGTCACAATGAATCATTTGAAAAGGTCGAATAGTTTTTATTGAACTATGAGAAAAAGATAAACGTATTTGCTTAACTTGCGGACATACATTGCAAGTAGCATTATTGGAACTAAAAATGAAATAAAACTGCTTAGCTAAAATCTGCAAAGGCGTGGAAGAGAGATGTCCTAAGTGATAATGCCATAAATTATTGGTGGTGGAGTTGTGGGATGAGCAAACGGAAGCTAGTTGGAGATGGTAGAGTCCCCCATTAAGCCGTCCCAATCCAATCTTCTTCTTCGGTAACTGGTCCTGAAAAAGGCAAGAATCATTAGTGAACGTGACAGAGATAGGGTGAGATTTGACTAGTTTACTAATGGAAAGCAAGTTAAAATGAAAGGTGGGAACAAACAGAACGTTGTCAAGACGCAAAAGAGGAGAGAGAATAACACTACCAACATGAGTAATTAAATGGCCTATTCCATCCGGGAGTTTAAGAGTAGAATGTGTTAAACAAGTATGATAATAAGAAAACAGATGTAATGATGAACAGACATGATTGGTAGCACCAGAGTCAATGATCCATATGAATTTAGAAAAACACGAGAGAGATATACCTGTCAGATTTGCTTGTGAAGTGGTACTACCTGAATCAAGCAAACTGAGAAGTTGGTTGTATTATTATGTGGAGAAAATAGGAAAATTGGAGCTTGTAGCAACCGAATTGGCTTGAGCAGGCTTGGGTGTATAACCGTGCAGTTTGTAACATGTACCAATATGATGTCCAACTCGGTTATAGTGGTTGTAGAATGGACGAGCGCGGGCGTGCTCTGGTTGCCTTGTATTGGAGGGCGTGCGTGCTCTAGGCTGAGGCGAACCAGTGTTGTGTTGCGGCAGTTTAGACGGGCCTGATTTCGAAGAAGAAGCCCAGTTGGTCTTTTGAAAGTGAGTACTCAGGGTAACAGCGTCTGGAGTAGAAGGAAGAGAGAGTGCATGAATCTCTTGTTGCTTCTCTTCCTGTCGGATTAAAGAATAAATCTTGGACATACGAGGAAAATGATCCATTAAGAGAATTTGACTAGATGGATTGAAAACGAGCATCTAGGCCTTGCATGAATTTCATAGAACGACCGTCTTCAACCTCTTTGGCAAAAATAGATGCATGACCACAAGTACAAGCAGGCATAGTAGACAAAAAACTTAATTCATCACAGAAAGATTTAAGCAAAGTGAAATAAACAGATACCGGACGATTGTCTTGTTTGAGAAGAGTGACGGAATCCTTCAGTTGAAAAACCTTGGGTGCATTAGTTTGTGAAAAACGATCACCTAGATCTTTCCAGATTTCGGATGCAGAGTCGGCATAGAGAATGCTTCCACGGATATCTGGAGTAACAGAATTGAGAATCCATGAAGCAACGAGGTCATCACATCGCGACCACTTGGATTTTTCTTTGGGAGTGCTGGGAGGTGTGATAGAGCCATCAACAAAACCAAACTTATTCTTTGCTCGAAGGGCACTAGAGATAGACCGTAACCAAGTCGGATAATTGTCACCGGATAACAGAGGAGATACGAGAATAGCCATGGGGCTATTTGAGTGGTGGACAAAGAAATGATCATCAGAACTTGGAGGAGAGTCATTATTGGTTTTTGAGGCATCGACCATTGAGAATTAAGAGGAGGCGAAAGCTTAGAGTAGTTAGGGTTAGGATTTGGATCGAAATTAGGCTGATACCATGATAAATTAGAGAGATAGAGATTGATTTGAGAGAATATTTACTTGATTAATTTCTATAGAGATTACAATGGTTTATATACAGATTACAAGTTCCTAAAATAGAAAACTAAAATAAGAAATATCTAAGATCGGTACAAATACAAGTGGTGCGAGTATCGCAAATAGTACGTGAGGCGCGGGAGCGCTCATCCAGAATTACTTCTAATAATATATGTATGATTTAATTAACTGAAGTTTTCAAATCTCACTGACTTTCAATTTAGGGTTAACTAGTATTACCCCCACTAGATGAGCCAATTAGGATTTCCCCCTACTAGATGGGAAAATTAGGGTCTCCCCCCCTTGGAGTACATACAAAAAAAAAAACTGTCAATTTGGGTTGATCGTGTTTTTTGTGTGTGTATTTGGAGGGGGGAACCCTAATTTTCCCATCTAATAGAATGTAATACTTGTTAACCCTTCAATTTAAATGTATTGCCCATATCGTTAATTTGATGAACTCAACCTTTAGCTAACTTATGAGCATATAAGCAGTTTTGGCATATATGCTTGTACCCTCCTAGCGGGGATCTGGGAGAATAGAAACAAACTTATTTTTTATGCAGGGAAACTAAGCAGACGAGTTATCCTTGCAACAGTCAGAGCAAGCTGGGACATAACCATCAAAGCTTTTGATATGAACCAGGACCAACAAAACCCAAATTTTATCTTATCATGTCCTTTAAATACAATAACATATACTACCAATAATGCAAGTAGTTCAAATCATGCAAACAACAATACTGATTTTATTTTTTGATGTTGCATATGACAGCAGCAATGGACATGCTGTAGCTGGGGTAATAGCCAATGATGGAGAAGGAATCACCTTGAGAGCAGCAGCAAGGAGGTTCACAACAACTTCTTCTGAGGAGGCAGAATTTATTGCAGCAGAGGTGGCAGTTCTATTAGTTGCGGATATGGGTATGTCCAATACTGAGTTTCGGGGAGACAATCAAAGTGTAACCAAAACTTTGAACTGCTCTCTGGATGACTGCTGCTGGAAGTACAAGAATGTTTTGTCCTTTATTTCTAAGAGTCTAGAGTCTGTGTCTAGTTTGAAGTTTATTTTGGTACCTAGGTCTTTTGTAGGAGAGGCTCATAACCTAGCTGTTAGGGCTACAAATGGACTGGGTATGGGTCATCTTCTAAGTTATATTGCAGAGTATGGTGTGGAACCTTTATTTCTATAGTTAATGAAAATATATCCATTATCGAAAAAATACATATAATTCATATATATAAATATATATTTTAATTTTTTTCCACAACTCAATTTATTATTATGAAAATCACATGGTGGATTATTTCTGTAAAATATCCAAACGTGGTTTCTTCCTCTTGGATAATATCTTACGTCCTTAACTCCTTCCACCATTTACGCAATTCAAATAAGATTTTCCCCTGATGTTAATAAATCATACAACCTAAAGAAATGTGACAGGTGTAAAGGTGTGGTTTAGTTATTCCTTACAAATGTAACAAAAAGGAGAATGGGTTTGGAGATGGGAAAGACCGAGTTCGTTTTGAGCGAACTGCCTAGATATCTATCTCTCACTTTTGGGGGGAGAGTAGAATCATGTCTGACGTAGTTCATGTAGAGGGTATTTATAGTTGTTGATCGTGAGGATCCACGCAACATGTGTATTGACAAGGATAGATATATGGTTGAGATTGAGAAGGAGTGTATGAATGGTGTTGGTAGGAATTCTATAATGATGGGGAGTGGTTACAGTGGTTCGTAATTTGCGATAATGGATTATGTAAGTATGGCTTCGGTAATGATTGCATCTAGAAGATAGATGATGTCATAAGATGAAGCGATCTACGTAAGTTCGTCCATGTGACCTGCGTCCTTCTAGAGCGAGCTGGCAGGTTGAACATCTTAGATCGGGAGCTGATGTCGTTGCTTGTAGTACGAGCTGAAGTGGACCACCTACATGAGGCGAGTTACTTATGAAACGAGCTCGGAGGACGAGGACATGAGGTCGGTAGGATATTTCTGCTTATGCTAGACGCGCACATGATCTTCATTAGATGTGAATATTAGTCCCTCACACACCCCATCTCGGTCAAGAGTCACTTTATACGAGAGAAGTGATCCGGCCGAGAAAGAACGATGGCGTGGTCTGGCATATGTAAGGAGGTGAACATTTGTGAACAGGAATATCCACCATTATGGAGAGATCATTTCATGCTGTATAACGAACTGGTGCTAGATCAGAAGAATACATGATGATTGACACGGGAGAATCTGAAAGCAATTGAGGGGGAAAATGCGCCGCCGCTTTTCTCGGGATTTTGAAAAGACAGGTCTTTGGTAGACGTGTGGGATAGGGCTTATGGTGTAATCATGAGGAGCATCGGGAACTGGAGGGTCGATCACACAAAACCAAATTTGGAGATCTAAAAAGTCATATTTTGTTTCTCCTCTAAAAAACTCAAGGCTAGGGTTTCTCAGGTTAGTTCTTCTACCATTGTTGCTGTTCATTTCTCTGCTTTGTTCTTGCTTTTCTGTTGAGTTGTTAGGTCATCTGATTTATTTAGTATTGTGGTAGTTGTAAGTTGTGAGAGGAAGATGTCCGATTTTGACGACACACGCGATCTGATGAGATTTGCGAGGTTTCTCTGGGTTTTGATGATGTTGATGAAGAGAGAGAAGAATCAGTTGGGTTTGAGAGTGAGAGGGATAAGGTTGAACCTAATACTATTGTGGCTGTAGAAAGTAGCTCTAACAGTGGGGCAACATCGACCTCTAGTCGTTTACCCCCTAGGATAGTAGATAGACGAGCTGTGAAAGCTTTTGCCGATCTGAGGAAAGTATATGGTATAAATGTGAGTGACCTGGAAATACATGAACTGGCAAAGGACGACGAGGTTTTTAGTGAGACGTTCGTGCCAGTGAACTATGGGGTAGTTATCTGCGAAGGGCGGGAATGAGGATACCGCTCTCAAAGCTGGTTTGTGAGTTTCTGATTTTTTGTGAGAAAGTGCCCTACCAATTTGTTGGCAATACCTAGAGGTTGTTCAGGGTGTTTAACCTGCTGAACGGGAGTGGTGCATATCGTATTGAGGTTGAGGACTGATAAGAGCCAAAAATTGTAGTTTTAACCCCTTTAACAATATTGCTTTAGACCAATTATGTGATTAATAAGTAAAAGTTAGTACTGTTATCGTGCTTTTGTGTATTTCATGCATTGGAGTCGAATATGTGCAGAAATGCATCCCTTTTGCGAGATAAAGGAGCAAGGTTTGGTTTCTAAGAAGTTCTATGATAAAAGGCCAATATTCAAGGAGAAAAAGCCTTTTTAAATCCCGATCAAAGCTGAAAAATCAAAGTCAACGCGTGCTGAAACAGCACATAAAAGTCAGCAGAACTTCCGAAAGCCGTATCTTTTAACTCAGACCTTGAAATTGGGCCTACCTTATGTCAAAATGACCGGCTCAAAAAGAGCTTTCCAATGGTCTAAGCTTTGACCCAATCAGAGGAGCATAAGTGGGCGAAAAGTCTGTGGAAGTCAAATCTAGCTGAAAAGGCCTCTGTGGACTAAAAAAATTGGGTTTTGGGCTCGATTTTCCGGCCCAAAATATGGATCCTTAGCCCATGCACAAAAAAGTGGATCTAGTCTCCTCCATTTGTATGGAGAAGACTTAACTTTGAAGATTACCTAGATCTAGATTGAAAAATTAGGTTAGACTCCATTAATGAGTTCCAATAACTTGTTTTAGATCTAGTTTTTACATTCAATTAATTAGTTTTAGAACAAGGTAGATTATTATTTAGAATCAAATTTAGTTTTATAATAAAGAATTAGTTTTTCATTTCAATTTAGTTTTTGATTCAATTTTTATTTTAGATTTAGTTGCCTTAAATTCATAATTAGTTTATTTTAATTTGATAAGTAGTTATTCATAATCTTAGTTCTAAATTAGTTTTAATTTTAGTTTTAATTCATTTTGAATCATTATTGTTATTGTTCAAATAGATTAATAGAGTTTAATACTTATTCAATAATGACTTGTTCTATTTGTTTAATCAAGTTTAGTTTAATTTACATTATGTTTTCCTTTCATTATTTTAGTTTAATTAATCCAATGATATTAGGCTAATCCCCCCATTAGAGGGAGTGATTATGAAACCTAATGAGGAATAGATTGCTTAGTAGAATTATTTAATTGTGTATGGATTTCAACAAGTCTAGTTCATTATATGACTTCCAAAATAAGCATATGATAAATTAAACTAGGGATTGTTGTAATTAAGTCGAGAGACTTGGTTGTAATAATCCTACATGCTAGTAATAATGAATATAGATATGTAGGTTATTGCTAGGGATGATAAAGGTTGAGGCTTTATGTTGAATCGTTACGTGAAAACCTAAATACGATATCTTTTCAATGAATAATTCGATTATTGCATGAAACTAGTTATTAGGTGGATTGATCACTCTTCTCTATAACTTTCTCTTCCATCGAAACCCTATTTTTATTAGTTTAGTTAATTTAGATTTATTTGAATCCATCGTATAATCGTAGAATAGAAATTTCACATCACACATTACTCTCACCATTGTTCCTTGTGTTTGATTAGTTGAATTCGTTTAAGTCTAGAGAGTTAAGAGTGGAACAATTCTGTACTCTATATATTGCATAATGAATTGAGAGTAGGAATAATATTGATAAGGTAGTTGATCATTAGTTGTTTATATTCATCTATAGATAATTAAGAATCAATTTACTAACTATCAAGGACATTATTGAGCACTTCTCTGTGAAGCGATCTCGGGCTAATAACTTTAGCTTGCAAACACGGACGACTAAGTCTAGTGTGATAGACGGTGTAAGTAACTAGCCTTGGGAGAAAAGGCCATTGTTGTTGATTGGGAACTTCTGTGCTAGGGGATTTGGCGTATACACTAGGGTTTGCAACTTTTCTGGTGGGTGTTGGTGTTTTGTGTTGACATTTTAAGTGTTGATCTGGTATATGATATGTATCTATTTTGCTTTTGCAGAGGTCGCAGTTAAATGGCGAACTGAGCGTGGGGTGATAGAAAGGTTTGCTAAGCTATCTCGAGCTGAGAAACGAGAGATACTGCCTGAAGTAGCGAACTACTTCGTTGAAAGGGGAGGTCGCCAGATCAGGGCAAAAAGAAGGAGGCAAAATAAAAGGGCTCGGGGCAAAGTTGATCATGAACTATCTACTGATTCCAGCATGGAGAGGGAGAACATCGACATTAATACCAGGGAAGATAGCCGAAGGAACCATCCTGGGCACGGGCGACCTGCGAGTGGTGCTGGGGGCTCTGGAACTGGTGGGTTGAGTAAGCGACCTGAATGGGGGAGAGGTTATGGTGGCGCTTCCTTTGACTTGGAGGAGATATTGTGTTCATTCCTTGCGAGCAGAGCAGCTCGCTGAAAAGGAAGGCTGAGATGGGTGAGCCAAGAACGGCTAAGATTGCCTGGGCTACAACACTTATGATTAGGGGCAGCTCCGGTGCTGGAGGTTCATCTGGTGGTGAACGAGTGGGGGGTAAGGCCTCACGTAGTTCCAGGTTGAGGGCTGTGCCCGACCTGGACATCTTGGATATGGAGACCTTTGGGGTCGGTCAGAGCCAGCCACAAGTGCCTCGAGAGCACAGCTCGTCGTTGAGGTTGAAGGTCCCGAGTAAGGTGAGTGGGAAATCTGATATGGCTGATGACAACTTGGATCGCCATGTGGTGTATGTGGATGATCAGGGGGTGCAGCGAACAGTGAAGCGAACTGATGTTAGCTTTAAGTCGAGTAAGATTGCGGCTTGCATGGTTGATTGTATGGCTCTTGATTGTAATCGCAAGGAGCTGGATTCCAAACACCTTGCTAAAAATCTGAGGCAAATGGATCTTGCTCATTGTTTGGTAAGTGACGCTCTACAGAGCTTAACCATTAATACTGCTCTTAAATTTTGTGAGTTTATTGTGGTGGTATTTTTGCCTGTGCAGCTTGTGAGTGGATACCAGAAGTTGAAAGAGATCGCTCAGATTGCTGAATCAGAAAAGGAGTCTGTAGGAAAGCTGAAGGAGGCGCTAAGGAATATCCAGGATGTACATGCGATTAACCTCAAAGATCTTAAAGAACTGAAGAAAGAGCATTAGAACGTTTGTTTGGCGAAAATCTTGATGAGCACCGAGCTGGAGAGAATGAAGCTGGAGCTTAATGCTACGAAGGCGGAGCTTAATGCTGTGAGGGCAGAGATTGATAGGGTGACTGGCTATGCCCAAAGATCGTAGAAACGTTACTCAACAGATCTTGAAGCATACAAAGCTCGGGCCTTGATTTCCTTTCGAAATGGAGGCGAGTATAAAGCTTTCAAAGAGGAGCATGAACGCGAGGCTCCCAGTACACCAGTGGTACACGTACTGGGAGATGCGTGTGATGCTCCTATCTTATCTAGAACTGCTATGGAGGTCGTTGAGTCCCAAATTGAAGAGGTTGCTCTTGATGTGCCTATGGAAGTGGATGTTGTTGGTACCTCAACTGTTATGGGTGACGAGGCTATCACGGAAGGCGACCTGGATCCCTTGTCTACTGAAAATATGTCTGTTGTTTCTTGACTTGAAAAGTTGTGCATGTTTTTTATTGTTCTGATCTTGTAAATTGTGATACAATAGAGCTGGTTTCCTAGGGTAACCTGGGTAGTTCGCCTTGCTTAGTAGGTTTTCTTTATTGTACTTTGAACGACCTGGACTCCCGGATTGTTCTGGGGAGTTCATGGAGTGCTGAATGGTGGCTAACCAAGTTGGATTTCCTGAGTAGACTTAACAACTTGGTTAGTAGACGAACTGGGGCTTAAGTTTGGCCGGGTAGTTCGTTATTTTGCCTTTATGAAATGCATGTTTCTTTTTCTTACTTATTTCTGTGATATTGCGAATGCGATCTTATTGATATTATTGTACCAGTTTCGTTGTAGGCTTTCTCTGGTAAGATTGGATGAGGCTGATGAGCCTGTGATCCTGATTGAGCGTCCTGCTCTTTAATTGGTCCTAGTGTTGTAGGTCCAAATAGTGATAGGTGACACTCACTTTTTTGTGTGTTTATGAGATGGTATATGGATGATGTAGATATATGATATAGATGGATGATGTAGATGGATGATGGTCGTTGAACAAATAGAAGCGTATCAAAACCTAATTATCCCTCAATAAGTAAAGGATGAGTAGGGTATCGTTCTACTTTTAAGTGTCCGTTTATGTGAAGGGACGGGGACTAGAAAGGGGTTTGAGGGATTAAAACTATGATTGTAGAGATTTTATATTCTAATGCTAAACTAAACTAAACTAACTAAACTATTGAGAATTTATAAGAGAGAGAATTCAAGAGATTAGAATCCACCAATACTTTTAACCTATGACCTTCTGCTTCATAGTTATTATTACAGGTAGACTACAATTAGGCAATCGAGCGAGTGTCGATGCTCTCTTGGACGAAACATTGTTAACAATTAACTCTACTTAAGGTTGTTCCTATGTTTATGCTATTAATATCTTCTTTCCTTTTATGTAAGCTCGGCGACCATTTAATGTATTACCGAAGCAACATCAAAGAATCTTGTCACACCCCGAATTTCGGCTGAATGAAAAACATTATTTGTTCCCGACTCTTCGATCTCCGAGATGTGACGCACTCTCAACTTCCAAAAACCCATAAACAGTTTAAATATGCGGATAAATAAAAACCAATAAAAATTTTAAACTTAAACAAAAGTCATCTTCATTACAAAAATTTACAAATGAAAATGCAAAAACCTTATCTCAACTGAAAATCTATATCACCTCAAAGGAAAACAAGGCCTATCTTGAAATGCGACGCTAACGCAAACCACAAGCAGCAACCAATCTTCTTCAACATTAAACCTGTCAAGACTTATCAACTATGTTCATTTAATGAACACACCCGATAAGCAAACATGCAAAATCGGGTGACATTATAAAAATCTTGGTGTAAGTAGCCCTAAAATACAACATATAATAATACATATATATACAATAATCCATAAGGCCGTTAGTTCCTTCCCCGAGCCTTTAACTTTCAACGACTAATCGACATTCTTAACTACAATAGGTAAAGGCGTGTAGTTTCTCCACTAAAACCTTAACTTCCCACTAACCACACAACAAACTATAATGCATAATAAATAAGGCATGTAGTTCCTCCATCGAGGCTTTTAGGTTCGAACTAAACAAATAACCAACCAAACATATTCTATACTTACCTCATTTCATGCTCAATTCTGAGTGGAGTGGGTAATGTCTGCCTAAAGTAATTAGTTTGACCCACCCTTCAAAGAAAGCCATATACAATCATATATTTACGGATATATAATTAACCAACACATTACCACAATTATATTAATTAAGGCTTTCTTTGTGTGGCCCTAAAATTCACGTCGTATCTATGTCTTACCTGGTTTCCACTGGCTACCACAATCGCTTCCCAACCGAACATGTACATCCACATGCCTCCCCTTACATAATGAACCACTCGATGCGTAACTACCCGGCCGGGATGCCGCGACACCGTAACCCTCACACGGAAGCCATTATGTAAGTCGCGCCACTATTCGCATAAAATATCGTGGCGTCTCGTTCTAATATTGCGAACGGAATAATCAAACCACTATTCGCTACGCCCGAAGGGCCATTCAGATTCACCTGAAGCGCCGGAAGGGCCAATCACATTACTTTACCCTCGAAGGCCATTCGATTCAATCTGAAACGCCGGAAGGGCCAATCACATTACTTACCCAAAGGCCATTCAGATTCAATCAAAACGCCGGAAGGGCCAAACACATTATTTACCCGAAGGCCATTCAGATTCAATCGAAACGCCCGGAAGGGCCAATCACATTACTTACGCCCGAAGGCCATTCAGATTCACTGAAACGCCAGAAGGGCCAAATCACATGAGTTGTGGTAGCTAGGTTCTAGGATTTTGGTTACGTAATTTATTCAAAGGTCATACATTTATGACTCATAATGATTCCACTATATCATGTGCAGGTCAAATACATTATTGCACTAAGCCACAATATTTAGAAATATCTCAATTATATCTCATAACCACTTTCATTCTTTCACGTGCCAATATATTATTGCACTAAGCCATAATCCCGTGGGAAAATATCCACACATACTATACTACCTCATAGATAAAATAATAGAGTGTCTATACATGTATTTCTCCACAACTATTGCATTTAATATATATATATATATATCCCAACATATTATATAATGTCACAATATCAACGTCAAATCTTAATTAGATAATGACAACCAAATATATACAAGCTTCCACAGCATTTTAACATTCGATTTGTCCATACAATTTACAACATAAAATGTAGCACAATTAAACGATCCATCCACGATCCACAATCAAAGCCCAATATATATATGTTTTACACACTACTCACGTCAAATCTTAATTAGATAATGACAAACAACGTTATATAATGTTCGACAATATTTTATTACTATATTTGTCCATATTCTTAAATATATGAAAAAACTGGAAAAACAACATTCTACAGTCAACGGTCAAAGTCAAAGTCAACACGTCATGGTCGAAGTCAACGGTCAAAGTCAAAGTCAACACATCATGGTGGAAGTCAACGGTCAACGGTCAAAGTCAACACATCATGGTGGAAGTCAACGGTCAACGGTCAAAGTCAAACTGTCGTTTCTATGTTCAACAGGTTCATGGTCATAGCCATGGTTCATGGCTAAGGTCAAAGTTCATGTCATGGCTAAGGTAATGGTTCGGACCCAACTGGCCAAGCCCAAACCTTAGAACCCGGCCCCAAAAGTCTACACTGGCCTAGTGAATCAACCTGACCCACTTTAAAACATATGGACCAAGCCCAAAACAAAAATAGAAAAACGGTCCAAAGAAAGCTAATTGGGTTCGACCCAAGCTAACAAAAAATGAAACTTAAACTGGCCCAAAACCTTAATTGGTTCGGCCCACAAACCACTAAAATGAAACTGCCCCATAACAAACTAAACTAATCTTGGGCCCAAAGACTAAACTGAAAATGGCCCAACACTTAATCTAATCCGGCCCAAAACAAAACCAAAAGACTTTGGCCCAACCAAAAGTAAAAGAAAAGAATCCGGCCCAACCACCTAAACCACCTAAGGCCCAAGCCCCATGCCCAAGGAAAACCATCAGGTTGTCTTCCTCACCTCACCAGCCACCACCGGCTAGAATCCCGGCCACCACCGGCTAGAATCCCGGCCACCACCATCTCATCTCCTCCTTCCAGTGGTTTTGCTCCAAATCAAAACCCCTATAGCTTTAATGAAAGCTCCAACTCGATTCCTTACCTCACATCCCCTCCTTCAAATTGGATCGCGCCTCCTCCAAACTTCCACATCCCCATACATCAGTACTCACCCACACACTACCATCAACCATAAACCCATCGATTTTAGTCTATATGCAAGCCCCACAACTCAAATTAAACCCAAAAACAGCCAAACCAAGTTTTCCCAACACTCTCCATCGGCGCCATTAACGCCTTCTTCCACCTACAACAGCACCCACCCAAACACCAATAACCAACATCAAACATATAATCCCCCGACATCAAACAACCCATCACCACAAAACACAACAAATACAAATAGAGTTGAATAATAATCACGGGCGTTTTCTTGCGGCGCATTAAAGACTTTGCTCGAGCTTGAAACAGAGCTACAACAGATTCAATAAAAATAGATACTAAACTCACTTAATAACCCAACCCCACAACACAATAAATAAAATCATAAATGTTCAAATAAAAACTGACGATTTCTTGCTGTTGACTCTCACGCCGCCATTGACGCGATTTCGAGTTCCAAATTCCAAATCCCAAATTTCAAAGTTCGAGTTTTAACAACACAACAGTTTTCAATAGAGTTTTAACAACAGACGGAACGCCGAATAAAACAATATAATGAGTAGTATATAAAAAACATAAACATTAGACAGTATACACCGATACACGAAAACCATAAATCCGGTGAAATATCAAAATAGCTACTCACCTTAATCCCAAGTTCCACGAATTCCTTCGAGTCCGAGTCGTCGCGCTCCAACGCTCGAGCAAACAAGCCGCCTCCATTTTTACTATTTTATTTTTCTTAGAACCCTATTCTCTAGAACAATACGAATATATACTTGGGTTTGAAACCCAAGCCCAACGCAGACTCGGGCCATAAAACCCAGCCCACGTATCCCAAATCCAATCCAGCCGATTTTATATAAAATTAAATTAATTAATTAATAAATAAATATGTATTTTAAATACAGGCGTTACAAGTACTTCCTAATAGGGCGGCCATTCAATGAATCACCACTTAAGGCAAACACAAATAATACTTCCCCTAGACAGCCACTCCCTGAGCTACCCCTTCTAAAGCAACACAAAGAATACTTCCCTGACTCTAAAGAATTATACTACTAGAAGAAAAGTAAAGAATACTAGCATGATATTAATATTGCAAACTTATTCTATACTTCCATCCCCTGGTGTAGGCAATGGAACTAATAACTAAAAACATAAAGAACTAACCTGATTGAAGAACACCATGAACCAGAAGAATCATTAAACCTTAAGCATCGACTTCATCTCCTCCTTTGAAGGAGAATATTAGCCTTCCATAAAGAAGGAATAACACGAAGAACGAGAAAAAGAAGAGTCGAAGAATGTAAGACTAGAAAGTCTAATTTATTAAGACTCGACTAGTTAAAACCGAATCTTTTATTATTAATCTCTCTCTGCCTCAAGTTCTGGAGACCAGAGAATAAGTGAATTGGCAAATTACATGAGGCACTTAGGTCCTCTATTTATAGGGGTTACAATGAGTTCTAGAAGCATTCCAAACCGCCATTTGTTTCCTAATACAAATCAACTTCTTTCAGAGTCCAACTTCGTCTCCAAAACTGAGAAGGAAGTGGCTACAGTGTCGTTTCATGCATCTGGACGCACGATCCATGCGTCTCGAACATGAGCAATGCGTCTGGATGCACGATCCATGCGTCCCAGACGCGGAAGTCTATTTTTCCTTTTTTGCTTTATCCTTCTATCCTCTTTTGCGGGCTTTGGTCCAAACAACAAATCATTTGGCATTGGGCTTCCAAATAGGCTTTAAAATAGGTCCAAGACGCATCTTTAATAACTTCAATTCCTTGGCCTTCTCCATGATTGTCCACGGGCATCCCATGTGATCCTTAATGCTCTAAATTGCTCCGTTTTACCCCTTTTTCTCTAATATTCCACAAAACTCTCTCTTTCACCTATAGAATCATAAAACATAACTTACAAATATTATTAGTCCACTAAGATGGCTAAACAAGAGGCATAATTGAGGGTTAAATTGCACTTTTTGAGCACTTATCAATAAATATTAAGGCTAAGTAAACTGGAGGTCGGGGGAACGTCTTGTGCATGTGGAGTGTTTGACATGTCGGAGCGTTCTGCTGAAAGAGGACCCTAGCACGTGTGGGAATACGAACAGTTGGAGATCCAAAAATGGTAATTGCCAGGTGGTATGCCATTTGGCGTTTCGATGTTTTTATGAGGTGCCTTAGGAAGGTATGCAATTTGAACATAAAAGAACTGTTATAAGAAGTTTATGGCATTTGTTCTACATTTTCTTCACGCTGTTTCTCTAAGGTTCTTGCACAAGTTCCTTGATTGTTCCAGGTTGGTATCTTCCATTGTTTGTTCCTTCTTTCTTGTTAACTTACTGAACGTTGGGCTGTCCTAGTGGCGGAGCCAGGAATTTCCTCTAGGGGGAGCCTAGTGCGAAGTCACTAGTAAAGACAAGTCGACAAATAAGTTAAAAAAAAAAGAACAACTGTAACAATATTAACAACTTATACAATCAATACTTTGTATTAGAAAGGATCACCCAACAAACGAAAATGAGTATCGATTGTATATAAATAGTATAAATGCAAAATAAATAAATAAATAAATAAAAACGTTTTTCAACTCTACTAACCTAACAATTCACAATTGCCCTCGGCGATATGAAGGACCCATATTTTGGAAGCGTTGAACAATTGCTTCATCATCAATGCTATCAAATATGTCTTGTTCTATGTATGTAACCAAACAATCGGTCAACCATTCATCTCCCATTCAGTTGCATAACTGATTCTTTATCATGTGCATAGCAGAAATGCTCTCTCTACAGTGGTGGTAGCAACAGGCAGAATTAGTGACAATGTCATCAACAAGAACACTAGTGGATAGACAATATTTTTCTTCGTCTCTACCATCTTCTTAGCAAGTTCACTAATCTTTTTCAACTGTGAAAATAGATGGTTAGAGCACACGTCAACAACAAAATTATCTAGCTGATCTTGAAGGGTCATGAGATCAATAGGTGAAAAATCATTAGGATAAAATTCAACAAGACGTATTAAACTCTTCTTATCAAAAGCAAGGAAGGAATCATTTGGATTCAAGCAAGCAACACAAAGAAGCAATTATGTATTCACTTTGTCAAACCGACTATTTAACTCATGAAGCTGCCAGTCTATACATTTGTAGAATAAATCTACACAGTAATAATGAAGATTTGTCATATCTTCAGCATTACGTTGTGATCGTCCCCTTGCTATGAACTTTTCTTCCATGTTAGGTATGGAGATAGTATTTTTAGCGGAAAAAGAAGATACATCAGCCATAAGCATAACCCATTCATCATCTCTCATCCTTTGCAGTATTTCCTTGGATACTTTAACTAGTGTCATTGCATTGACAATATCTTGATCACTTTTTTGCAATGCTTTTGATAAATCATGAGTAATTCCTAGTATCTTTTTCATTAAGTGTAAGATGAAAATGAAATCAAAATGTTGCAAAGATCCTAACAAAGCGGATGCTTCTCCTCTTTGTTCTGAATTTAGACCATCTTCTACCACAACCTTAAGAACTTCGATAACTGAAGGAAACATGACAAGAAAGTGGTCAAGTGTAGCATAATGTGAACCCCAACGTGCGTCACCAGGCCGTTTCAAACTAATCTCTTGATTGAGACCATGTCCACTTGGAAGTTCACCAAATTCTACTTCTTCAAGAACTTTGTTATTGTGGCTTTCCGTAAGAATTTCTCGACGTTTACAGGAAGCTGCACAAGTATTCACAGCACTAGAGACCAAGTTAAAGAACAAAGCAATGTGGGTGTTATTTTTAGCAACAACAACTAGTGCTAATTGAAGATGATGGGCGAAACAATGAACATAGAAAGCAGATCCATTATCTTTCAAGATGAGGGCTTTGAGACCATTGAACTCACCTCACATATTACTAGTTCCGTCATAACCTTGACCACGCAATCTTGATATACACAGTCCATTGTAACGCCCGTATTTTTTAAAATACGTTTTTATCTATTTATTAATTAATTAAATTAATTATTTTCAAAATTCGTCGGATTGGATTCGGGATACGTGGGCCTGGTTTTTTTGCCCGAGTCTGTTTTGGGTTGGGTTTCGGACCCAAGTATATAAACACATTTTTCTAGATAATAGGGTTTTAAAAAGAATAAAAATATTAAAAATGGAGGCAGAGAGAGAATCTGGTTTGCTGGAGGGGTGGAGCGCGACGATTCGGATTAGGAGGATTCGTCGAGCTGTTCATACAGGTGAGTAGCTATTTTTCTATTTCACCGGATTTATGGTTTTCGGGTATCGGTGTATATTGTCTAATGTTTATGTTTTGTATGTAATTTGCTCATTATCCTGTTGTATTGGACTTAAGTGTCATTTGTATTATTTAACTTTGGTTGAAATTTGTTGATTTCTTTGAAACTCTGTTATGGGAATTAATGTCTGCGCAAAGCCCGAGAACGAGAGAAATTGTCGGGCATATGACTTGAACCGGTATAATAGGTATACTTGTTGTGGTTGGTAGATGTCGGCCGAATTAGGGGTCGCTATATTGGTTGATTGGTTGAAATTGGGAGGATGTTGAACCCCCAACCGAAGCATTTAACAAAGGCACATGGAGTAGCGACCTCGACTTGGTACTGCCTTCTTATTGTTGTTGTTTGCTTGGTGGGTTATGAGGTTTGATTGAGGGATGAGGACCGATTGGGTCTTTGGAGAGTGGAGAGGCGATGAAGCTTGGAGGCGTTAATGGCTCGGTGTTGGGATTTTTTTTAAGGTTTAATTGGTTGTTGTGTTTTTTTGGTGATAGGTTGATGTTTGGTTGTGAGGGGTGTGTTTGAGGTTGGCGTGAGGGTTGAGTGGGGTTTGTTGGAAGCTTGAGGCCCGACCATTAATGGCGGCAAGAAATTTCCAGATCTAGATTTAAGAAGAGTTTGTGTTTTTATGATTTTCGGTTTTTTCTTTTGTTAAAGTCGGTTGGTTTTTGATTTGGTGTAAAACCGATGTGATGAAGTTTGGAATGGGTGGAGGCTTATGGGCCGGAAATTTGGGCTGTTGGTGGTGGAGGAGCCTGTTGGAGAAGATGACCGGCTGGGCTTGGGCCTGGGTCAGTTTCTCTTGAGGCTTGGGCTGGAGGCTTGGGCCTTAGCTTGTTTAGTTGTTGGGCCGGTTTGGTTTTAAGTTTTGGGCCCGATTTTGGTTGTTTTGTTTGGGCCAGTTTCTTTTGGTTTTGTTTGGGCCCGGATTTTATTTTAAGTTGTTGGGCTCGGTTTAGATTAAGTGGTTGGGCCAAAATCTAACTAGTTTTCTTGGACCAGTTTAATTTAAAGATTTTCGTGTCGAATCAATTATGTTTTGGGCCGATTCGATTATAAGTTTTGGGCCTAAACACTAGTTAGTTATTGGGCGGATTAATCCGTTGTTTAGGACCGGTTCCATATTAATTTGTGGACCCGGTTCAATATAAGGTTTGGGCTTGGCGGTTAGGTCCGAACCTTTACCTTGGTCATGAGCCCATGAACCATGGACCTTTGCCACTTAGCCATGAACCATGGCTATGACCTGAACTTGTCGAACACCTTCTAGTTTGACTTTGACCATGACATGTTGACTTTGATTTTGACCATGATATGTTGACTTTGACTTTGACCATGATGTGTTGACCATTGACTGTTGACTTTGACTGTTGACCATTGACGGTTGACTTTGACCTTTGACTTTGACATTTGACCGTTGACTATGAAATGTTGACTTTTCCAGTTTTTCACCTATTTGATTTGTATGGACAAATATAGTAATAAAATATTGTCGATATTATATAACTTGGTTAGTCATTATCTAATTAAAATTTGACGTTGATATTGTGACATTATATAATATGTTGGGATATATATATAATGCAATATGTTTGGGAGAAATAAATGTATAAACACTCCATTATTATATATGTGAGATGCTACTATGAGGTAGCATAGTATTGGTGAATATTTGCCCACGGGAGTGTGGTGTAGTGCAATAATATATTGGCACGTGAAAGTATGAAAATGGTTATGAGATATATTGAGATATTTCTATATATTGTGGCTTAGTGCAATAAGGCAATTGACTTGCACGTGATATAGTGGATTTATTATGAGTCATTAATGTATGACACTTGAATAAATTACGTAACGAAAATCCTAGAACCTAGCTACCACAACTCATGTGATTGGCCCTTCCGGCGTTTCGATTAATCTGAATGGCCTTGGTGCCCTTTCTAGCGTTTGTTAATCCAATGGCCTTGGCTTAAGTAATGTGATTGGCCCTCCTGGCGTTTCAGTAAAGCTGAATGGCCCTCCTGGCGTAGCCAAATAGTGGCTTGATTATTCCGTTCGCAAAATAGAACGATGACGCGCGATATTTTATGCCGAATAGTGGCATTACTTACATAATTGCTTCCGTGTGAGGATTTACCTGGTGTGCGGCATCCCGCTCAGGGTGGTTACGCACGGAGTGGTTCATTATGTAAGGGGAGGCATGTGGATGTACATGTTCGGCGTTGGGTAGCGATTGTGGTAGCCGGGAAACTAGGTAAGACATAGATCTGACGTGATTTTAGGGACACACAAAGAAAGCTTTAATTAATATAATTATGGTAATATGTTGGTAAATGATATATCTCTAGATAGATGATATAATATGCTTGGTTGGTTTTGTTTAGTTAGAACCTAAAAAAACCTCGATGGAGGAACTACACCCTTATTTATTATCGCGTATAGGTTGTTGTGTAGTTAGTGGGAAGTTAAAGGCCTCGATTGGAGGAACTACCTACCATTGTACTTAAGGATCTTGTATTAGTTGTTGAAAGTTCACGGTACCGGTGGAGGAACTAACTGCCATATGGATTATGTATATATTTGTATAAGTATATGTTGTTTTAGAGCTACTCACACCCAAGCATTTTTATAATGTCACCCGATTTGCATGTTTGCTTATCGGGTGTGTTCATTCAATGAACATAGTTGATAAGTTTTGACGGGTTTAGTGTTAAAGAAGAGTGGTTCTTTGCTTGTGGTTTTGCGTTAGCATTCATCTCAGGATTTGTTTTGTTTTCCCTTGAGGTGATATAGAATTTCAGTCTAGACAATGTTTTTGTATTTCATTTGTAAATTTTATTAAAGAGTTATTGAAAGGAGAGTTGTAACCTAAACTTATTTGTGAATCTTTGTCATGAAGAAGACTTTTGTTTAAGTTAAAAAATTTATTGGTTTTTATTATCCGCATATTTAAACTGTTTATGGGTTTTTGGGAGTTGAGAGTGCGTCACACCTCGGAGATCGAAGAGTCGGGAACAAATAATGTTTTTCCAATTCAAACGAGAAATCGGGCGGACCGATCCATGCTTGCAAAAAAGTGATTCAAGAGCCACTTTGAGATATATGGCACTAGTTTCTTGAACATGAACAATTCCTAAAAAATGTTCAACCAAACATCCATGAGTATCTACAAAGCGCAAAACAATAGCCATTTGTTATTTAATTGATATGTCTCGAGATTCATCAACTAACACAGCAAAAAAAGAATCTCCAAGTTTTTTAAGGATGGCATTTGAGGTTTCCACTACAGCGGAGTTGACAATATCTTTCTGAATATCAGGAGAAGTCAAGGTGACATTCTTAGGAGAATCTTGTATAACAGTCTTAATGACATCATTGTGATTGGCTGTGTAGTTCAAGAGCCCAAGAAAAATTCTAGGATTACTTTAGGTAGGTTTCTTGTCATGGCCTCTGAATGCTAATCCTTGTCATAGAATAAATCGACAATAATCAATCATTGCTTGCAAATGAACTCGGTAGTCCCATCGAGCTTTTTTTGATTGCCTATCAATAAAAGTTTGAATTTCTTGCTTTTGATTTAGTAAAGCTTGCCCTTTCCTATATGCGATATTGTGAGCACTGTTAGGTCCCCCAACATGTTTATGCAATGTTTGTTTATCTTTCCAATTTCTATAACCCTTAATCACAAAAGAATCACCGCCTCCTTGCTCCCCCTGGTCTGGTCTGAATAGATAGCAATGCAAGCAAAAAACTGCATCTTCATGTATGTTGTACTCTACCCAATCACCTTCACGAAACCAAGTAGCACCGAACTTACGGTTTTTATTGTTAGTACGTGTAATTGGGTATGTGTGCTCTTTAGGCTGAAAAGGACCCTTTTGTAGATATGCTCGTCGTACAAATTCTTGCTTATTATGAGGATAATCTGTGATTCGATGCTGTAACCCAAGATCTGAATGAAGATTTGTATGATTACCCTTCTACACGACTTCGCTTTAAGGCAGGTTGCTCTTCAATGACTTGATTGAGGGGAGTGTTTTCTAATATCGTCGGTGCCAACGGTAATTGATTAGGATTCGACTTCTTTATAAGGAATTTATCCATAGTTGTTATTCCTTCAATGGTACGGGAGAGATAGGAGATGTAGAGAAGGGTTGCGCCTAACTGCCCAAGAGCAGCCAAGACTACTAGCAAGCCGAGGAGCCAAGAAAATAAGTAAGGGCGAGCCAGTCAGACAAAAACCAAGCATACAAAATAATAATAATATTAATATATATATATATATATATATATATATATATTAATGTATTAGAAAAAAGAAAAAAAGAAAAAAAATCTAAACAAGTACTTGTTCATAGTTGTCCTCGGCAGCTTTCTTTTCGTCATCTTTTTTCATCTTCTGGAAGCGTTGTAAGATCAACTCGGTATCAATGCTATCAAAAACTTCTTTTTCAATGTATGTTATTAAACAATCATTCAACCATTCATCCGCCATCCGATTGAGTAGACAATTCTTTATGATATTCATAGCAGAAAATGCCCTCTCCACAGTGGTAGTAGCAACAGGTAAAATCAACACCAACTTAATCAACAAATAAACAAGTGGGTACACAATGTCTTTCTTCGTCTCAACCATTTTTTTGGCTAGACCGCTAATTCCATTTACTTCACCAAACTTAGTATCGGAACGTACATCAATGATATAATTCTCAAGCTGATCCGCTAATTCCATCTGATCTATCTCTGAAAAATCATCGGAATAAAATCGAGCAAAACGGATCAACTTTTGCTTATCGAAAGCAACAAACGATTCACTAGGATCAAGACATGCCATACAAAGAAGTAATTTTGTGTTTGCTTCATTAAACTGGTCGTTTAACTCTTGAATTTTCAAATCAATACAGTGATAGAATAATCCAACACAATAGTAATGTAAATTGGTGTTTCCTTCTGCTTTTCGTCGAGACTTCCCTCGAGTCATATACCTTTCTTCCATATTTGGAACAACCATATCATGTTTGGCACATAGTAAAGAAACTTCAATCAGGAGACTATCCCACCCATCATCTCTTATCGCCTGTAAGCGTACCTTTGTTATTTTAACAAGAGTCATGGCATTGACAATGTCTTGGTCCTCACGCTGCAAAGCCTTTGACAAATCATTGCTAATTCCTAGTATCGCTTTCATCAAATGCAAATTGAAGATAAATTCAAAAGACTGTACTGAATCCAATAATCCGTAAGCCTCACCTCTTTGTTCCAAGCTTGAACCATTTTCCATTACATTGTCAAGTACATCAACTACTGAACCATAAGTGGTTATCATGCCAAGAAGTGTATAATAGTGTAATCCCCATCGAGTATCACCAGATCGTTTAAGACTAGTCTCTTGATTCAACCCTTTGCCACTTGAAATTTATCCACTTTGTAACACTGCAATAACTTTAGCCTTCATTACATCGCGCAGCATATCCCGTCGCTCACATGATGCTCCAACAATATTTACCACATTAGAGAGAATACTAAAAAGGTTAGCAATTGACTCATGGTTCTTTGCAACTGCTACAAGGAATAACTGAAGCTGATGGGCAAAACAATGAACATAAAATGCAGACTCATTCTCCTTCATTACAAGTGCTTTTAGGTCATTCAAATCACCTTGCATATTGTTGGCCCCATCATACCCTTGTCCACGTAGTCTAGATATGCTCAACCCATGATTGGAGAACAACTCATTGATTGCCTTTTTAAGTGTTACTGCACTAGTTTCCTTAACATACACAACTCCAAAAAATCTCTCAATCACGCAACCTTTCTTGTCAACATAACACAAAACAACTGTCATTTGCTCTTTAATTGATATATCACGTGCTTCATCAACTAAAATAGCAAACAATGAATTTCCATAATCTTTTAGAATAACATTTGTAGTTTCCACAGCAGCCGAATTCACAATATCTTTTTGGATATCAAGCGAGGTCAATTTCCAATTTTTAGAAGCATTATCAAGAACTTTCTTAATGACTTCATTATGATCTTTAAGAAACTGTATAAGTTCAAGAAAATTACCTTTATTGATCGACTCATTTGACTCATCATGACCACGGAAAACTAAACATTGTCTCAAAAGAAACCTAATGCAATCAATTATTGCAGTTAGGTGTATTTGATAATCCCTTCGAACTTGGTCAGATTGTCTGTGAAGAAATGTCTCGATATGCTGCTCTTGATTTAACAAAGCCTGTGATGCCCTGTAAGCTATATTATGAGCACTATTTGGTCCTCCAACGTGCTCTCTTAATTTGGTTTTTCTTTCCCAATTAGTAAACCCCCTGTGAGAAAAAACTTCCACACCTCCTTGTGCCCCCTTATTAGGTTTAAAGACATAACAATATAGACAAAACAGCGGCATCCTCGTGAATATTATATTCCAACCAACTAAACTCCTCATACCACTCTTTCTAAAAGCGTCGGATTCTCTTGCCTCTTGTTCTTGGAGGAAAAGCATGATTAGGCTGGCAAGGACCCCTAAGCAAATATACTCTTCTCACCGAGTCTTGATCATTATGATGATAATCTGAAATCTTTTTCCTTAGTGCAGGGTCTCCCTGAAGACTAGACAAGTTAAGTTCTTCACGATTTTCTCGTTGAACCCGCTTTGACGTGGGTTGTTCAACACCACCATCCTCAGTTTCTTGGTGACTTTGATTTGAGGAGGATCCTATTTCAACACTGACAACATTATTTGTGTTATTAGGTGGTTGAGTAGGTTGAGCAGGTAACGACTTTCCTTTGATCAAATACTTTAACATATCTGTTTAAATCAATGTTATCAGACCCAGCCCGGAGGTCAACCCGGTGAAGGGACTGGGTCATTGGGTTAGTGGTTTAACTAGTGGCTCACTGGTTGGACCAGTAGGTCATTGCTTGGTCCGCCATAAATATATATACAATGTACTTGTTTAATTTTTATAGCAAAAGTTGATATTGTAGCTTAGTGGAATGTTGTCTATTAGTGATTTTGGAGGTCCTCGGTTCAAATCACAGTGAATACATGTCACGCCCCGATACCCAACACACATTCCGAGGACGAGGAGTGAATCTCGAGGCCGACACCATCCTAATTCTAACAAAATTTCAGCAGAGTTTCCTTTGTTTTATCGACGTTCGTATACAAAAAAAACCTGTCATAACCTGGAAATCATATACTACAACCTTCCAACAACCATATCTATATAAAACCAACCTTATACACAATAGTATATACATCCACCAAATGTTTAAGTGTAACTGCTACTCAAATACATCAAGTATTACATCAAAATGAGCGAAGCTCTCTCTATACAACCAAAAGGAGCTAATTTCACCCTATACCACAAAATAACTTGACCCTGTCCCTCGTCAAGCATAAGGAAATCCGCCCAAATCCCCATAACCTTCCTCACTAGTGGTAGGGAAAGCCTCCTCCGCAACTAGCTCGGCTGAAATGTTAATGTAGGATGAGCAAACAACTATGCCCAGTAGAAACGCACATAACCAATAAATAGACTACTTATAGTAAAACATTTAAAACATGCAGGTTTCATTCCATAATAATATCCAAATATCGTGACTATATAGTACATCACTAACTAGCAGAAATCATTTCGACATGCTTCGTTAATATTCAAAATATAGTTTTCACAAACATCATACAACTATTGTGGCCGCTGCATCCTATTAGAATGGTAAAGTGCGATTGGTACTTTTCGGCCCGATCCGCGACCATATCTCGTTTCAAGACTTTCCAAGTGTGAACCATGCACCGTTGTTTTCCTGATTTTACCGGCAGGGAGTTGAAATGACGTTGTTGTGTTCGTACACACAAAATCTCCAAAGCTTTTAGGGCTCAGGTGGGCCCTGTGACCATGACCCCCATACAGGCTGTCACCTAACTTACGATGGTCAACCATTCGATGACTGCAGACTGCTCAGGATCCTGACACACATCCAGGAGTGGACTAAACTTTCACTCCTTGTGTCTAAACCTTATCGAGGTAACATGTAACCTCATACAAGCTAAGCACCATACAGCGTGACACGTACAAGCATGGTTATCTAGAAAAGTAGAAAGGGAATTCCCGAACTACATCCTGTGATGCATCCCTTTAAAGGTGGCCCACCACCTCAAAAGGTGTACACCACAGTTGGAATCCTAGAGCGAACTGCCGTCTCCGGAAATGCGACAACAGTTCCTTCTTTATAGGAATTCACCAATTCTTTTCCAAATCCCCTCGTGATAAGCATAATAATATATATATACTCGTATTACCAATTATTTCCAAATACTATAGTTACATATTTAGTTTTTCTTTTAAAACTGTTGGTTCTGTATGTGTGAGTTCCTGGATTTCCAACAATCGAGTAAATGCACCCTATGACTCCCAAATGGGCCAGTCATAGTAAATGACAACCGATGATCCCCAAATGGCGAATCATCGTAAATAACAACAAATTATATCCATGGAACAATCCAGAACCTCATCCATATTTACAAACAATCAGGTAATCCTTACCCACATTACAAAATCCATCTCTCTGTCTCCTTACTGAGACAAGAGACGAGAGCCCTTCCCAAAACCAGTTTTTTTGCTCTTTTAACACAAGAAATTAATCCCCTGCTACCCAGATTTTACAAACTCATTTTTCACACAAAAGCTATCCGTATATTTAGTTTATATCGGGGAAAAATACAAATGCAAAACATGAATACCATATATACATGCATGGCTGATACGCAAACTATCTCTTACCAATTTAAACAAATCAAATCATGCATGAAAATAAGCATGCTATATATTGGTATGTAGGTTCCTACCTTAGCAAGCTCCATTCTCCTCAAGCCCACTTAACCGAATCGAGCCCGCTTAACTGAATCCACTCTTATTTTACTCCTATAACATCATATACATATACGTTGACTATTAGAAGTTATCGAACGAACGATAATTCTTATCTAACGTAAGTCGAGAAGAATCTCGATGCTACGAATTTGGTTTCAGGAAATTTTTCATCTAACTACAGTTAACATAGCTATAGGCCATTTCTAGCACTGTACCTCACGTCAACACCAATCATATCACTTCCAAATTTCAACTACCACAAATTCCACACCCTTCCATTCCCTTAAATCTAATAATAACTAAGTGGGTGTTCTTTCTCTTTAACTCATAATGCAACATGATCTTAACCAAGCCTAGAACTAACATCAATTCTCTAAAATAGATCGAATATACTGTAATCCTTACCAAATCGATAGAATAGCTCCTTAGCTTTCTGCTCCACTAATTTCGATCCACTCTATCTTCCCCAACTAGCTACTGTCGACATTTAAAACACCCCATTCCAATTATTTTTCATCAAACACAACCAATTCCATCGAAATTGAATCTAAATATGGAATTGAGATGAAATTAACTCACCTTTCACTTTGATTTCGCTTGGTATGCTGAAATTTTAAGGAGATTTCGAATCCTCACCTTTGGTTTTACGGTTTCTAAGGATGGGGAGGTGCGAATTGAGGTTTTAATCACTAGATTTTGGGTGAATTTGGGGTTTCTCTCTCCTAGGGTTTAAGAGTGGGCGAAATTGAGAGAATTTGGGGGCGAAAATTATTTCGTGCGATTTGGTTTTTGTTTGGTGCGACAAGTTTTTTTTTTCTTTTACTTGTTTAAGTTATTAAGGCCCAAGCCTAATATGCCCAAATTAGGCTTAAAGTCCTAATTAACTTTTAACCACTAACTAATTTGACTTAGCGTCGTAATTATTTTTCCGGCCAACCAGCTTAATTTAATTTCCTACATTCTATCTCACCGTAGGCTATAACGATAACCCACTCATGCGTGTAAGCTGTTAACTCGTGCCGGCTTCGAACGCAGAAAAGCCACTAACCGATATTTTTGTTACGTAAGTTTGAAATGTAAACCCGGCCGACATTTATGAGTCTGAGTTAAGTTTCATTAAGTTACGTAAGTTTGAAATGTAAACCCGACCGACCAATTACCTAAATGTCCCTAGGTTTGCTATGTAATTTACTAAAATACCCTTAACAAGAATTTGAGTCTTTACAATACATAAGCTTTTGAAAGTTTACAAATAACTTGTCTTTAAAAGTTTTGTAAATATATTAAAAATTAACTTCAAACACAAACACAAGAAGTGAATTGGCAAGTTGGCGAGCTTGTACATCGATGACTTATTGACCCATGGTTCAAGCCCTCCCTCCTATCGAATTTATTTTTCAAAGTTAAAAATTTCTCATGAACCGGTTTGGTTAAAACCAAGTGGTTTAACCGGTTTAATAGAAAACCGACCGGTTTTATTGGGTTATAACTGGGCTAATTGCTTAAACGATCCACTTAATGACCCAACCCGATTTGGAGATCGGGCCAAATCGTCGGGCCAGGCCGGGTCTGATAACACTAGTTTAAATAATTAAAATAAATTATTAATCAATTGAATTGAAATTGCACTAATTAAAATAAACTACCAATGTTATTATGATATTCACAAAATAAAATTAAATAAAACTATGTGGTTTGATGAATTCACAAAAATAATACAAAAAATTAAAAACATGGTTTAGGAATCAACTTAACATGAAAAGATAAAAAATAAGACAAGAAATTTAATAATATTAGGATTACCTAGAAAACTTTAGAAATTATGGATAGCTAATTAGAATAATAGAGAGAAAGGTGGAATTGTGGAAAAGTGGGGTACGTGGGGGCATGAGTTTTGTTTAACTTTTTGATAAAGAGGTAAAGAGTCAAACTGGAGTAAGGTATTGGGGTTTTTGTTTCGTTGTTTGTTTGGTTTGGTGTGTGTGTGCTATGCTTTTATTTTGTCTTTTGTCGGTTATGGGTTTTTAGTTCGAGGTGAATACTGTTGAGTCATGGACTCATGGACATCATGGTATTCTAAATTCTAAAAGATGTCTTGGCTCCTGAGAAGTATGACTTTAGTACTTTACATTGTTGAGTAGGTTGAGTAGTTGAGTCTTTTTTGGTTATGCTTTTTAGTTTATGCAAACAGTAAAACTTTTTTTTTTGTGGAAAGTTGAGGGTGAGCCAGGGCGTACCCTGGGCCCCCTGGCTAGCAGACTTAGCAGTTAATATAAACAAATAATGAGAGTAGGATAATCACAGGAGCAAATGAGAATAATTCCCAAAGACCATTCTTCACCAAACCCGAACTAACCAACCGAGCCATTTGATTCAACAACAACAACAATCCCAAACCTCAATAAAAACCCTTCACCCAACAATCCTAGGCCCTATTCCAACTAAAGGAAAAGAAAGCGCATATGAAAAACCTATAATGGAATTGATGATATGACCAATCTGACCTAACTCTGTCGCCAGCAGAAGAAGTCAAAGCCTCCTAAAAATCAAAGGCGCTGAGGGTTAGTCAGTCTGTGAGACGTTGAGAGTTGAGATAGTTGAGCAAGTGAAAAATGAAAATGAGAAACAGAAACATGTGGGCGGGCCTAAGCAATTAGTTTCTTTTTTGGTTTGGGTTCAATTGTGGACTGTGTATGTGGGCCTATTGTTTAGTACTAGTATTATTTTTTTACACAAATTCAGTGGGGGCATATGCCCTACCTGGCTTGTACATGGCTCCGCCATTGGGTTGTCCTTAGGATACCCAATGGCCAGGCGACGTGGAGATGTACATGATGATGGAGGGGTGAGGGAAGCCTCTCCTCTTGTGATGGATGACATTGAATTTGTGCCATGTCGCCGGTGTGATCGTGGTAAATGGAAGGCGGTCGCTTATGGTTCGAAGAGCAGCAAACGGGCCAAAGCTGGAGGTTGCTCTACTTTCGATTCACGCAAGCGATCTGGAGGTATAGTGTTCAGGTCCCCCAGTCGTAGGGATGGTGGCGACCTAAACACAAAGGGTCGTGGCGTGCTGGGTCAGGGACAAAGTGATGCTGATGAGAGCTCTGGGAGGCGTGTTGGTGATCTGGGGAGCGAGTTCTTCTATACTAGGAAGGTAGGGAAGAAACGTATGGTGAAACAATCTGACTGTAGCTTCCACTCGGCTTCCATAACGACCTGCCTTCTGGAAGGGATTGTGTTAGATAGTGATAAAGCAGAGCTTGGAGATGAAGATTTGAAGACGACTCTGGGAACCAT
Source organism: Coptis chinensis (assembly GCF_015680905.1). Classification (NCBI taxonomy): domain Eukaryota; kingdom Viridiplantae; phylum Streptophyta; class Magnoliopsida; order Ranunculales; family Ranunculaceae; genus Coptis; species Coptis chinensis. Next base: position 15,143,060 of record NC_141456.1, on the reverse strand, counting down.
GGACATGGCATGTTGTTTGGTAAGCTCTTAGACTGGTCTGGCTTCTTGTTGCTTTGTTGTCGAATATAAAATTATTGTTCTATTTGTAGTTCCTTGTTGGGTATGATAAGTTAAAGAATACCGTCCAACGTGTTGATAATGGCAAAAGCGATGTGAGCAAGGCCAAGGAAGAGCTGTTGAGTATGCGAGCTGCATGGGAGGCTGATAAGAAGAAACTGAAGGCTGTGACGAAAAAACATCAAGACACTTTAGATGAGAGGTCAGTTCTCATCAGCTCGATGATTGACTTGTGGGAGAAGATGGTCGTCATGACTGAGTACGCTAAGCATTGTCAGGGTGTTGCACGAAAGGTGCAAGGTGTATATGACCGAATATGTGAAGAATATGCCATGTTGGAGGAGACGTACTTTGAGTTAAAAGAGGAGCAGGATCGTGGGGCTCTGGGTACAACTGCACTTGTCGTACCAAGAGATGTAAGTCATGCTCCTTCAACTAGTGTCGCTCCTGGTGATAAACACATTATTGCTGATGTTTGACTATGGATGTCGTATATCTTCGTCTTTGGTGTAAGTTATGAAGTATTTTGACTACTCTGTCTGTTTTCCATTTTGTACGAGATTGCACAACAATAGAACTGGTGTCCTAGGCTTGCCTGGGCAGTTCACCTTTCATTATTGTTACCAAGATATAGAATGAATTGGTTTCCATGTAAATGGCAATTCGATAGTTTCAAAAACTTGTCATCAGACCGATTTGGATTTCTGGGTAGGCCCAGCAGATCGGTGGATGTATGAACTGGTTTCCTAAATTTGGTTAGGCAGTTCGAATTGTGGATGTTATGTAATGCATTTATTTTGCCTATGTCCAAGTGCTTGTTCATATTATTTTGTCATCTTTTCGTTGCGGCCTGAGGTTGTAGGTCTGCAATAGAAACGAAATGTAAGGGCTATGAAACCTGGGAAGCTCGAGTGAGTGTGTTAGCTTAAGAAAGCGTGTTGCTCGCGAAGAACATTCTCGCTAAGTTAATCCTAGAGTTGTAGGTCATCAACTAGTAAGAACTATAGAGGCTAAGAAGCCTGTGAGCTCGAGTGAGCTTGTTAACTTAAGAAAGTGTATCGATCATGGAGAGCATTCTCGCTGAGTTGATCCTAGAGTTGTAGGTCATCAACTAGTAAGAACTGTAGAGGCTAAGAAGCTTGTGAGCTCGAGTGAATGTGTTAGCTTAAGAAAGTGTGTTGCTCGCGGAGTTGATCCTAGAGTTGTAGGTCATCAACTAGTAAGAACTGTAGAGGCTAAGAAGCCTGTGAGCTCGTGAATGTGTTAGCTTAAGAAACCGTGTCGCTCGCGGAGTTGATCCTAGAGTTGTAGGTCATCAACTAGTAAAAACTGTAGATGCTAAGAAGCCTGGGAATTCGAGTGAGCATGTTACAGAACGTTCGAACTCATGAGAGTGCTTGTGGTTTCGCGTATGCTGGTGGCTCTTTCAGCCCGAGTTCCGCGTCTATTGGTGAACTTGAATGGAGTAGGTTGTAATAATAAGCATAAGTAAAGTATACATAGATTTGCAGTAAATAGAAATATGGGTAACAACACATTACACTTTTATTGATAAAATTTCTTTAACAAATAAGTGTTCCAAGGATATGGTAATGCTTTCCCCTCTTGGGTCTTGATCCAGTATGCTCCATTGATGATGACTCGTTCCACTATGTAAGGACCCTCCCATGTTGGTGCTAGTTTAGAGTCATCTTGAGTCTTTTTCAGGACTAGGTTGCCAGATTGAAAAGATTGAGGATTGACTCGCTAATTGTATGACTTCTTTAGAGTCTGGTGATAGGCTGCCACTTTGATGGTTGCTAGGTCGCGGCGTTCTTCAAGTAAGTCGACCTCTTTAGCGAGAATGGAGTCATTCTGTCCTGATTCGATGATCTCGGACCGAGTTGTTGTGACCGTCAGTTCAGTAGGAATAACGGCCTATGTGTCATAGCATAGTGAAAATGGCGACTCGCCTGTGCTAGAGCGAGTTGTAGTTCGGTGAGCCCATAAGATGTTCTCCAACTAATTTGGCCATTGACTTTTGTTCTTTTCAATCTTCTTCTTCAAATTTTCCAGAATTGTTTTGTTGTTGGCCTCTGCTTGGCCATTGCTTTGGGCATACTAGGGAGTGGAAAATGCATAAACGATCTTCCATTTTGGTAGAAACTCCTTGACTGTTTTTCCCTTGAACTGGGAGCCATTGTCCATCACTAGTGTGTGGGGTAGACCAAATCTGATGATGATGTGTGTCCAGATAAAGTTTCTGATGTGTGACTCTTTAACATGAGCTAAGGGGATCGCTACGACCCACTTAGTGAAGTAATCAGTTGCGGCCAAGACAAACCGAAAGCCAGTGTTTTTTTGTAGGATGAATGGGCCCATGATATCTAGGCCCCACATGTGAAATGGCCAGGGGCTGGCGATGTTGATTAACTCATGAGCTGGTTGGATGATATTATGGCCAAAAGTCTGGCATTTGATACATTTAAGCACATACTTCTTGGCATCGACCTACATTCATGGCCAGAAGTACCCTTGGGAGATCACTTTGTGAGCCAAAGAGCGACCTCCAGCATTGTTCCCGCATTCTCCCTCATGGATTTTTGCAAAAATCAATTGACCTTGTTCTGGGCTTATACACCTCAGGTGAGTTCCGCTAGTAGATTTTTGGAATAGTTTGTTATTCACCAGGCAGTAGCGACGTGCCTGATATTGAACTTGTCTAGCTTTGGTACGGTCTTCTGGGGTTGTGCCGTGTTGGATATATTCTATGATGGGCTGCATCCATGTCTGACTCATCTGAATGTCAAAGAGTGGGAATAGGTCGCTGATTTCCAGGATGTGCTCAGCTTGGTAAGCATGTCAGTCAATTGCTTCGATGAGTAATTGTCTAGAGCGCAGTTCGGTGTTTGAGTAGCAAGATAAGCTAAACTGTCTGAGTGGCGATTCTCATCACGCAAGAAGTGGTGTATGGTGGCTTTCTTGAAAGAGGGAAGTAACTGATAAACAACATAAAGGTATTTAGAAAGGTTACCTTCATGGGTAGTGTACTCTTTAGCAATCTAGCAAACAACTAGCTGCAAGTCACTAAAGACTTGAAGCTCCTGTACACCGAGTTGTAGCGCCATTCTTAGTCCCATGATTAGAACCTCGTACTCTGCCTCGTTGTTAGAGGTCGCGAAGTCAATGCAAACTAATTTCTCAACCATAGTTCCATCTGGGGATACTAAGACGACTCCGATTCCACTTCCTCTGGGTAGAACCATCCACAAAGAGTGACCAGATGGACTTGTCCTATTTTTTAATGGATGGGATGTCTGTTTCTGGTTCCTAATTCAGGTCGTTGACAGGAAAGACTACTAGAAAGTCTGCAACGACCTGTCCTTTTTTAGAAGTGTCGCGGGACGAACTCGATGTGATGTTCCCCGAGCTCTTCTGCCCATACTGCCATGTGAGTTGTCTTGTTTTTTAAGAAGGATCTTTTTCAATGGGAGATCGGTGAGTACTTTGACTGGATGTGCTTGAAAGTAAGGCCTGATCTTCCGTGCCGAGTACAACAATGCAAGTATTGCTTTTTCAATGTAGGAGTAGTTCTTTTCAGCTGGTGTGAGCATCTTGCTTGTGAAGTAGATCGGTTTTTCTGATCCTTGGTCCCTTTGAAGAGAACTGAACTGATAGCAAAGTCAGAGACCGCGAGGTAGAGCCCCATTGTTTCACCATCTATTGGTTTTGCCAGGACAAGTGGTGTTGTCAAGTACTCTTTTAAAGTAGAAAATGCTTGCTGGCATTAGTCGCTCTATGAGAATTACTCTCCTTTTTTGAGAAGTCACAGGAAAGGTCGACATTTGTCTGACGCCCTTGATATGAATCGGTTGAGAGCTGCCACCATTCCTGATAGTTTATGTATTTGCTTCTTTGTCTTCAGATCGGGAATTTCCAAGAACGCTCGGATTTGGTATGGATTGGCTTCAATTCCTTGTTGTGATACCTGATACCCAAGGAATTTTTCGGAGGACGCTCCAAAAAGGCATTTTTCGGGATTCAACTTCATCTGACTTCAGCGTAATCTAGAGAATGCCTGCTCAAGGTGAGTGAGGTGATCAACCGCTTTCTTGCTCTTGACCACCATGTCGTCTATGTAAACTTCCATGGTGTCACGATCACCCAACATTTCCTGGAACATGTCAGTAACGAGCTGCTGGTAGGTTGCGCCTGCGTTCTTGATGCCAAATGGGATGACATTAAGTTGTAGCAGTAGATCCCTTGCTCTGTGTTGAATGAAGTTTTCTCTTGGTCTTCTTCAGTGAGTGGGATTTGGTTATATCCGCTGTATGCATCCATAAATGACAGGAGCTCGTGACCGTAGGTCTGGTCCACTAGTCAGTCGATTCTTGGCAAGGAGAAACTATCCTTAGGTGTTTCTTGGTTGAGATTGGTGAAGTCCACACAAAGGCAAACCGTAGCATTCTTCTTTGGGACTGCTACTATGTTAAAGATCCACTTTGGATAGTCGACTTTTCTAATGAAGCCTACTTTTTTGAGTTTATTGACCTCATCATTAATTGATTTTTGAAATCTCATGGATAGCTTCCTAGGTCGCTGACGGACTGGCCTAGCATTGGGGTTGACATTTAAATTATGACATGCAATACTAGGATCTATACCAAGTACATCGATGTACGACCAAGCGAAGACGTCTTTATTCAATGATAAAAAGTTTACAAGTTGTGCCTTGAGAGTAGGGTCAAGGTTAGCCCCTACATAGACAAACTCACTATATCAAAAGAGAGAATTCATGACAGGCATGATGCCCCACAATAGGACGGCTTCTAACTGTCTAAATATAAACCACGGCTAATTTCTTGTATTAGACAGTTGTTACAAGTTGGTTCATATTTATCGGTCTTCGTCTGTCTACTTCCTCCTTTTAACACATTATCGAGACCGCCCCTTCTACTTTGAGCACCTAGAAACCATTTCCCACCAAAAAAATTGACGAATTTTGTGTTTCCCCCTCAAATTTCACAGCTTACCCAAATACTATTATCTCATCACGCTATTTTTTTTCTCACTTATTTGTTTCTGCAAAGGTACGTCACTACTTTCTCTCTCTTAGGTTTTTATTTATTTTTGTTCACTGAAATTGATACTAAAAATTCATTTTGTAGATGGGGTCGCTTATTCCAAGAATTTAAGGTTTAGGGTTGAAGGGGTATACGAAATTTAATACACTCTCAGTTAAATCGAGGTGATTTTCTTATGGGATTTACTAGTTTGTTCTTCACTTTTTGAGTTTCCATTTTGTGCAAAGTATTCGTATGTTGTTCAATGGCCTGATTACACTGTATTATATCCTCCGAACCAAAACGATGGTATCTGTTCAACCCTTCAGAGCCCAAAGCTGATACCTAGTTTTTTTTTCCCGGTAAAGAACTAAAGAAGTTGATACTTAGTTGAAATATATATGCATATAACTCAGGTCTAATTGTCTAAACCTGAACAATAATGCACCTTAACCCATGAAACAATTTTTTCTAGGTAATTTGCTTCATAGTTAAAGAATGGGATTATTAAAAAATGTAGGTGTAACAAAATATGTATAGGTGCGGTCAGATCTCTGATGGTTCTAGAGAAACATATGCCTTGTTTCATTGCATGCACATCTCAATAACCATCACAAATCCGGCGGTTTTAGCTTCTAATGTTATTTTGGCTGGTCGACCTGAGACCCTGACTTGAATGAGAACTTTGTACCATAAATTTTCCCTCATAAACAGACCGACGATATAGGCATATATCCAATATGCATGAAATGTTCATTCAAGATCCACTATACAAGCAGTCGGGCAGACTTGCCTAATGCGGTTAAAAAGGATAGGTATATAACCATGATCTTACAAACTGGTCAAATGTAGTCCAAGCAAATCAATAGGAAGACCAATCCTAAACTATCCAAATTGGTGGTCCAGATACTGTTATAGAACTTATTTTTCAGTTTAACAAGTTTGGGAGATGTTTTGATTTGATAGGTTCTTCTCCCGCTAGAATTTTTCTTCAAGGAAAGGGTAAATCTTTCTCACTGCTTCTCCAAGGCAAGGTATAAATGGTTTAACTTTATTTATACTTTACTTATAATAGATGATGATGATTTGGTAAAGGTTGCTACTTTTTTATGTGGTACTTGAAGAAAATGTTATTAAGTGATGATAGAAGTAGATGTAACTTGGAATATATTATTTGGTCTTGGTTGTTGTTGTATTCATTTGTTTATATTGTCTCCATTGAGATGAGGTAGCTTTATGGGGTGATAATTAATGGTTCATTGTCAAGCTGAATTTTGATATTTCATCATGTATAACAATGATTTTTGTGTTTATTACTTGGTCCTTGTTGTTTCTGACTGCATGGCATGGTGATGGTTTCTCCCTTCACGATTGTTTATGTTATATAAGAGTTTTATGATGCCCTCTTTATATCATGAATTTTTATAATTTTTTCGATAAGGCTCTTTATGTCATGGCATTAGTGGCTGCATGGGACTGTCTTATTACTATAATAAAACTCACATATATTTGGAACTTGGAAAATTGGTGTGTCGACACCATAAGCGTTATATGCATAGTGTAACGATACTAATGTTGGGCCTTGTGACTAGCCATGTGCATTTCAGCTTCTTTGTCCTTTGCTCAAAATAGTAAAAAGAATTCTCTATCTAAGAACCGGTTTTTGCATGACTCAACTAACCTGATTTAGAATATATATCTACAGATTTCAGTTTGAGTTAGATTAGTTTATTTCAAACTTTATATTTTCAAGTAACCTGGTTTCTTGTTTGTAAATGATATGACTTCTTTGGCATTAATTGGTCTTGGCCATAGAGAATAAGGAAGTTGCTATTAACATGAAATCACCAAGGTATATATATATATATATATATATATATATATATATATATATATATATATATATATATATATATATATATATGAATAGCAAACTTTATTTTTCAAGTAACAAACCATTTCTTGTTTGTAAATACCTTTTTGGCAGGTGTTAAATCATTCATCTAATTCACATAAGAGAAATTATATAATATTAACTTGATATATTATTGTTGTCCTTGGATGAAAGCTTTAATTGTCGAATATACCTTTGGGGAAATCATTCATCTAATTCAACAAAGAAAATTAGGAAAAACTTGACTGGTATTGTTAAGCTCTTATTGTGTAATTTAGGTATAGACAAAAAAGATATTGTTACATATACATCATGGATATATACATCATGGAGAGTCATCTTCCGTAGTAGTAACTATGTTGAAGCTCCCACTAGTTCTTCCACTAGGGGTCCTGAAAATATGTTGCCAAAGATGGAAGGGATGGTCAATGACACATTTGGACGAAGTCATCCTGTTGACTTAGATGCATGTCTTAACGAAGTTGATGATGGAGATTCACCCAATGCCATACCGCAGGATATTCAATACGACAAGTTGATGGAGGATGTTTTAAAACCAATATATCCATCATGTCAGGGTGAAGATTTGAAATTATCGACGAGGATTGAGTTGTTGAGCATGAAGGCTAGACACAAGTGGTCTAATAGTAGCTTCACAGAGTTGTTGCAATTCCTTAAAAAGACTCTACCATAAGAGAATACACTACCTAAGAAGACCTATGCTGCTAAGAACTTGATCAAACCTCTTTTCATGAAGTGCAAAATTATTGATGCATGCCCAAATGATTGTATTATATACTGGGGTGACAAATATAAGGATTTGATTAGTTGTCCCACTTGTGGTGAAAACAGATGGCAACCGGTGAACCCGTTAAAACCGAAGGCTAAGATTAAACCATGGAAAAAGCTAAGGTATTTTCCTTTGACTGAGAGATTGCAAAAGATGTATAGCATAACAGTGTAGTCAAGGCGCGCGCCTAGGCGCGCTTAAAGCGTAAGGCGCACTTTTAGTGCCTCGCCTTGACCAAGGCGTGAAAGGTAATATAAGGCGTGCATTTTTTGTGCTTTTTGTCAATTATAGCGTTATATGCATAGTGCAACGATACTAATGTTGGGCCTTGTGACTAGCCATGTGCATTTCAGCTTCTTTGTCCTTTGCTCAAAATAGTAACAAGAACTCTCTATCTAAGAACCGGTTTTTGCATGACTCAACTAACCTGATTTTGAATATATATCTACAGATTTCAGTTTGAGTTAGATTAGTTTATTTCAAACTTTATATTTTCAAGTAACCTGGTTTCTTGTTTGTAAATGATATGACTTCTTTGGCATTAATTGGTCTTGGCCATAGAGAATAAGGAAGTTGCTATTAACATGAAATCACCAAGTGTCCTATATATATATATATATATATATATATATATATATATTATTATATATATATATATATATTATTTTATTATTCATTGTAATTGTTCCAATCTTGAGCAAACCATTTAGACTTGGTAGGTGGGTTGTTGGGGTGCTAAGTGTGTTAGGAGGCAGAAAAGAATTTGAGTACCACTTTCTATGATATATACCTTTTCTAGGTTTCAAGTTGAATACTCTTTTTTGAAATCATACTAATATTATATATGTTGATGTATTTATCTAGAAAATATCTTCAATGCTTCTAAGCAAGAACTGGATGAAATCACCGATTTCGCCTACTGAATACCGTTGAGGTGTTAAATCATTCATCCAATTCACACAAGAGAAATTAGGAAAGGAACTTGACTGGTATTGTTGTCCTTGTGCTAATTGTCGTAATTTAGGGGGGAAGTCAACAACAAAAGATATTGCTGAGCATCTTATCTGTGATGGTATAGACGAGACATATACATCATGGATACATCATGGAGAGTCATCTTCCAGAAGTAGTAACTATGTTGAAGCTCCCACTAGTTCTTCCACTAGGGGTCCTGAAAATATGTTGCCAAAGATGGAAGAGATGGTCAATGACACATTTGGACAAAGTCATCCTGTTGACTTAGATGCATGTCTTAACGAAGTTGATGATGGAGATTCACCCAATGCCATACCGCAGGATGTTCAATACGACAAGTTGATGGAGGATGCTTTAAAACCAATATATCCATCATGTCAGGGTGAAGATTCAAAATTATCGACGAGGATTGAGTTGTTGAGCATGAAGGCTAGACACAAGTGGTCTAATAGTAGCTTCACAGAGTTGTTGCAATTCCTTAAAAAGACTCTACCATAAGAGAATACACTACCTGAGAAGACCTATGCTGCTAAGAACTTGATCAAACCTCTTCGCATGAAGTGCAAAATTATTGATGCATGCCCAAATGATTGTATTATATACTGGGGTGACAAATATAAGGATTTGATTAGTTGTCCCACTTGTGGTGAAAACAGATGGCAACCGGTGAACCCGTTAAAACCGAAGGCTAAGATTAAACCATGGAAGAAGCTAAGGTATTTTCCTTTGACTGAGAGATTGCAAAAGATGTATAGCATACCAGTGTAGTCAAGGCGCGCGCCTAGGCGCGCTTAAAGCGTAAGGCGCACTTTTAGTGCCTCGCCTTGACCAAGGCGTGAAAGGTAATACAAGGCGTGCGTTTTTTGTGCTTTTTGTCAATTATAGCGTTATATGCATAGTGTAACGATACTAATGTTGGGCCTTGTGACTAGCCATGTGCATTTCAGCTTCTTTGTCCTTTGCTCAAAATAGTAACAAGAATTCTCTATCTAAGAACCGGTTTTTGCATGACTCAACTAACCTGATTTAGAATATATATCTACAGATTTCAGTTTGAGTTAGATTAGTTTATTTCAAACTTTATATTTTCAAGTAACCTGGTTTTTTGTTTGTAAATGATATGACTTCTTTGGCATTAATTGGTTTTGTCCATAGAGAATAAGGAAGTTGCTATTAACATGAAATCACCAAGTGTCCTATATATATATATATATGTTATTTGCATTGTTACTGTAATTGTTCCAATCTTGAGCAAACCATTTAGACTTGGTAGGTGGGTTGTTGGGGTGCTAAGTGTGTTAGGAGGCAGAAAAGAATTTGAGTACCATTTTTTTATGATATATACCTTTTCTAGGTTTCAAGTTGAATACTCTTTTTGAAATCATACTAATATTATATATGTTGATGTATTTATCTAGAAAATATCTTCAATGCTTCTAAGCAAGAACTGGATGAAAGCACCGATTTCGCCTACTGAATACCTTTGAGGTGTTAAATCATTCATCCAATTCACACAAGAGAAATTAGGAAAGGAACTTGACTGGTATTGTTGTCCTTGTGCTAATTGTCGTAATTTAGGGGGGAAGTCAACAGCAAAAGATATTGATGAGCATCTTATATGTGATGGTATAGACGAGACATATACATCATGGATACATCATGGAGAGTCATCTTCCAGAAGTAGTAACTATGTTGAAGCTCCCACTAGTTCTTCCACTAGGGGTCCTGAAAATATGTTGCCAAAGATGGAAGAGATGGTCAATGACACATTTGGACGAAGTCATCCTGTTGACTTAGATGCATGTCTTAACGAAGTTGATGGAGGATGCTTTAAAACCAATATATCTATCATGTCAGGGTGAAGATTCGAAATTATCGACGAGGATTGAGTTGTTGAGCATGAAGGCTAGACACAAGTGGTCTAATAGTAGCTTCACAGAGTTGTTGCAATTCCTTAAAAAGACTCTACCATAAGAGAATACACTACCCCCGAGAAGACCTATGCTGCTAAGAACTTGATCAAACCTCTTCGCATGAAGTGCAAAATTATTGATGCATGCCCAAATGATTGTATTATATACTGGGGTGACAAATATAAGGATTTGATTAGTTGTCCCACTTGTGGTGAAAATAGATGGCAACCGGTGAACCCGTTAAAACCGAAGGCTAAGATTAAACTATGGAAGAAGCTAAGGTATTTTCCTTTGACTGAGAGATTGCAAAAGATGTATAGCATACCAATGTAGTCAAGGCACGCGCCTAGGCGCGCTTAAAGCGTAAGGCGCACTTTTAGTGCCTCACCTTGACCAAGGCGCAAAAGGTAATATAAGGCGTGTGTTTTTTGTCAAGGCGCGCGCCTTATCAACTTTTACAGTTTTTTCATTTTTTTTTTTACAATTTTTGCTATACGTGACACATTTACACTCGATCCAATTGTTGTATGATATAAGAAATTGTACAAATTTAGTAAGTTTCATTGTAGAGTACACTTTAAACTTAATTTTGACTAGTTTTTGTTAAGTTGTATGGATTGAGAGAAGACACAAAGATGGATTAAATTTTAAATGAAGTTTTACGGGATTCTAAAATTGAATCACGTGTTCTATTTTATGAAGAACTCATTTGGCTCAATTCGATCGGTTTATTATTTTAGTTTATTGAAATTGAGCTAGATTGTATTGAGAGATACGAGTTTTATTTTGCTTTTTACTTATTGCTTAAGATTTTTCTTTTAAATGACTACAATGGTTTTATGTTTACAATCACATAAAATTAATTTTAAAATTTGGCTAAGCAAATCAGTAATAATTCATGTCATATTTAATATTTATTTTATTTTTTATTTGATATATCTATTTTTTTATTACTACACGCCTCACTTCAATCAGGCGCACGCCACACCTCACGCCTTGCGCCTAAGGCACAAGAGGGTGTTGCGCCTTAGTTGCGCTTTAACGCCTTTACTACACTGTAGCATACCATGGATTGCAGAGAATATGAAATGGCATGCAAATGCAATTTCTGACCAACACTATATGCGTCATCCTGTTGATTCTTCCATGTGGAACTCAATTAATCTTAAATGGCCTGAGTTTGCTGTGGAGCCACATAATGTTAGATTAGGGATTGTAACAGATGGATTTAATCCATTTGGGAACAAAACTAGCATTTATAGTTGCTTGCCTGTTATGATTACTCCATACAATCTGTCTCCATCATTGTGCATGCGAAAAGAGTTTACTATGTTGACACTTCTAATTCCTGGTCCAAGTAGCTCAGGGGATAACATCGATGTCTTTTTGCAGCCCTTAATCGAAGAGCTAAAATAGTTATGGGGTGCTGGAGTTGAATCATATGACTCCCATGCTAAAGAGACATTCACTATGAAGGCAATTTGTTTGTGGGCGGCGATACATGATTTTCCTGCGTTTCACCATCTTTCTAGACATAAAACGGCGGGAAGGTATGCATGTCCTATTTGTAGTAAAGATACAGATTCTACTTGGCTGAAGCATGGAAAAAAGTTTGCTTATATGGGTCATCGAAAGTTCCTAGCAGACCCGAATCATCGCTTTAGAGTCGAGAAAGCACAATTTAATGGCAAAGAAGAACATGGTAAGCGTCCTATTCGTTTAAAGGGTTCTCAAGTAAAAATTAAAATGGGCCAAATTCAAAACAAGTTTGGCAAGGTGCCGGATATACCGGAAGGAAGGAAGAAGAAGAGAAAAAGGACTAAAGAACTAGAAAATTCAGCATTTTCAAAGGATTCTATCTTCTTTATATTGTCGTATTGGGAGATATATTTAACATTTGTGTAGTAGTATATCATGTAACTTTATGTATACATATCCATATATTCACTTATATATTTAATTCCTACAGCATCTGATTATTTGCCACAATCTAGATGTGATGCACATGGAAAAAAATGTTGCGGAGAATCTATTATATTTGCAACAATCATGGGTACAAGTAAGAGTAAGGATAGATTGGAAGCCCGTCTGGACCTTAAAGCTAGGAAGATAAAGAAACACTTGTGGCCGGTAATGAAGATGACAAGTGGTCTTATCCAATAGGTGTTTTTTCTCTTTCACGTGCAGAGAGAGTTTTGCTTTGTAGAACTTTGCACCAATTGAAGGTTCCTGTTGGATATAGTGGAAATTGGAAACATAATGTGGACTTGGAGGATTTTCAGCTCAAGAACCTAAAATCCCATGACTATCACATCCTTTTACAACATTTATTACCCTTGTTATTGATGCATCTATTCAAAAAACACAAGCTATTGTGTGAAGCTATTCGCCAGTTGTCTTTATTCTTTAACGTCCTATGTTCCAAAGTCATTTGTCGTGCGAACCTTTCGAACATGAGAAAACGCATTGTGGAAACTTTGTGTGTCTTTGAAAAATACTTCCTGCATTCATTTTTTGTTTCAATGATACACCTTGTTGTGCACTTAGCGAAAGAGGCACAAATTTGCGGACCTGTTAGATATAGGTGGATGTATCCTTTTGAGAGGTGAGTAAAGTTCTTTATATATATCTTTCTTGTGATTAGTATGTAGTCATTTTGTATTAATTAATGGCACATGCACAGGATGATGGAAACTTATAAAAGGTATGTGACCAATCAGACTTTTGTCGAGGGTTGCATCCAAGAGCAATACCTCGTGGAAGAGGCAATGATGTACTGTATGGAGTACATTCATGATGGCAACTTGGGAAGCCATAAGAATGGGAGAAGGGTGATCATGAATGAGGATATTGAAAGTGCACACCCTATGGATAAAAAGGGAAAGCAATATGTTCTTCCAAATATAGAGTATCAACAAGTTCGCAAGTGGGTTTTGATGCATTCTCCAGAAAATGTTGAGTGGGAAGAGTAAGTCGTGCATTTACCATTATTTTGGTAGTCAATACTTGAGTTATGCGTGTCAACTATCCTGAATTTTTATTATTTTCACATGAAGTACCAAGTATACCTCCAAAGTCAGAAATCAAGGGGTAAAAATTGTAGGGGCAGTTCAGCAAAAGAGTTGGACTACATTCCTTGGTTAAGACTACAACTACAAAATGAAAAAAGTATCTCCTTTCAAGAGGATTGTTGATGGTTCATCTTTTATAGAAGTGTCATATAACAAATACATAGCGAATGGGTATGTTTTTTATACGTCGGATTCCGAATCAACGACTACAACACAGAATAGTGGGGTTTCCATGAAGGCTGTGACTAGTTTTAGGGCAAGCGCCAAGGATAGGAACCTTATTGATGACGAAGTCACTTACTATGGAGTTGTTAAAAGAATTCTTGAACTTGATTATATATAATTTAAACAAACTATGTTCTACTGTGATTGGGTGCACATTGAGGATAAAACAAATGGTTGCACAATTGATCTTGATACGAACTTGGTATTTGTAAATCTTGGGAGGCTCATGAGGAATACAAGTGAGGTTGATGAGCCCTTTATTCTCGCTTCTGAAGCTAAACAAGTCTTTTATTGCCGAGATTTGAGTAAAGATAATTGGTATGTTGTCTTGGATACTCCAAAGAGGTTGAGTCAAGAGATAGATGCTTATGAAGACCCATTGGTCTTCGAGGCCAGAACAAGTGCTAATGATTCTTTGTCAACAACTCTAATTAAGGACGTTCTAGAAGTTGTAGAAGACTGGATTTAATCTTAATGAATAATCCTTTTTTTTTTATGTTGATGAATAATCTTAATATATAGGACGCTATATATATAAATATTATATAATGAATTTTTTTTTTTTTTTTTTTTTTTTTATGGTTGATATTTCTGGGAAAGATTTTTTGAATTGGGTATCTTTTGTTTCTGTTTATCTTTTCCAATTCTCAACATGGTACAAGTGAGTTAAACAGTATGGTTTGAACATCTTGGATGTTCTCTGTCTAGTGTGTTTTTCTGTTTTTAGTTTTTCTTCGAGTGGTGCAACATATGATACATGCTACATCTATTCCATGTTTTGTTTAATTTTATTGCCTTAGATTTTAACCATTTTGTTGAACTTTATATTTAGGTGAAAAGAAGTCATGTCAGAAGCATATGAAACAAGTGGATTTGAAGCAAATAAATCTGAAGCAAGTGAGACGATGACAAAACCAAAAGGTAAAGTAACATTTTTCATTTGATTATTAATTTTTTATTTAATAACGTAAGTTTGGCAGCATGCAAAAAATGAATAGATCCCGTGTGTCAGATGCATCTCACATAATGTTTTGAAGTATGGAGTGTCAATGCTACATAGTTCCCAGTCCAAAGGGTGTATATATATGCCGCCAACAAGACCCACCACTGTAAAATGAATTGATTATCAGTATCCAGTTTGTTTTGTTAGCAGTGATCTTACATTCTATAACATGAGAAAGACTAGTTTATCAATAGTTTATCAAATTATACAGTTTCCTAGAAATTAATAGTAGACCCCTGATTCTGGCTACTAGTTCAGTTGTTTGAAAATGACTGACTTCAAGTCTTCGTAGAAACTTCCTGGAATTTTACGATCAAAGTGGATAAGCTAGTTTTTGTACATGCAATATGTGTGTCAAAAGATGGATTTTTCAGTTAGCCCTGTAAGCCTTAGTTACTGTTCTTTAACCTTTGCCCTGTATCCCTGATACATAGTTATAAGGAAACTGAGTGAAATCGCCCATCCATTAAAGTGATATTAAACCCAGAAATGAATATTCCGTGTTTGTCAAAAAAATCTCAGTTTTTCTTGATTGCTTCTTTTTTCGTTTTCCTTCATATCCCTATTCGTGTTGACCTTCCTTACACAAATTGTTCAGCTAAATCTAACTTCACACTTGATAGTACATATCAGGTTAATCTATATAATCTTCTCGACTCCCTAGTCCATAATGTTTCTCTGTCAAACTTCAATGAGATTTCTATCGGAAATGACGGTGATAAAGTCTATGGCAACTTCCTCTGTTACAGTAATGCATCTAATGGAACCTGCCAGAATTGCGTGAGCACTGCTGCTTACGATGTAAAATCACTATGTTTGATGAATGAGGAAGCAATTGTTTGGGAGGAAAACTGCCAGTTGCGTTACTCAAATGAAAGTTTCTTTGGTATTGCGGATATTAGCAGTGATCTTACATTCTATAACATGAGAAAGATGCCTTTTGTGTGGGATGGCTCTATCCTACCGCATGATAACTTTTCTTGCCGGGATGGGATAGGGAGGGGGTCGCCTTCGGGTTAATCAAGATATGCAGATATGCACCATATGATCCCTCTTTTTTCATGCACAATATGAAACTATCAGTTTATGTTATTTATTTTTATAAAAATCATGTTCCCTCAGAAGTAGTAGATGCAGATTTTTAATTCTTAGTGATATAACTGCGAAAGATTTGAAGCTTATTGATATCGCTAATCTCTGGTAAATGCGAAAGAAGTGGTCATTATATTTTCTTCTTGAATTCTTTTTTACTTTAGCAGTCCCAGCTTATGGTTATAATATATATATATATATATATATTGAGCATGTACTATGGTTTCATGACTTCTATTTTCTTACACCCTGTGCTAAAAGTTGGTCCCAGCTTATGGTTATAGCAGTAATTTGTTCTTTGACTTGCTGCTAATCAAAATTGAAAAGCCAAATCAGAAGTATGTGTTGCTGCAGTAAGTGTAGTTAATCGAATGGCCCAATCCACTTGGGATTGGCTGTTCACCCATTTTTTCCTTATATACGTGCATAATCATGTCGTGTGAGCCATGTTATTTATATAAGTTTAGCTCACCAGTCACCACTGGCGGACCTGCACACCTATTATAATTTTCCTAATGTGTACTCTGTATCACCTGTGTACTGTACCTTGATTTTTATGAAACTGAATACAAGAAGCTAATAAATTAGAGGTTCGTTAGACATTTTGGACTACAAGTAGCTAGAGTTTATAGATTGTCATTTCTAGTAGTGAAGCTTCTCTGCGTCCTATTTGTACTTTAATCGGTTGCTAATTAATCCACTTAGGTCCAAGATTTCAAGTGGAGTTTACTGATGATGGACAAACTACTAGACAATATCAAGCAAAGTATGCCACTATAGTTGGGCAGGTGGCTAGGACACACTGCCCACCTATGTACAAGGACTGACAGAGGTTCTAGATTTAACAAAGGATGCTTTGTGGAAGAATGTATTGGTAAGTGCAAGTCACTCCACCTGATTTTATTTCAGTAAACATTTTAATTTGTATTGTATCCAAATTTGTTTACTAGTGATTTTGACATGTCCAATTTATAGGTAGAAATTGATCTTCCACTCATCCGAAAAGAATGCACTCTTCGTAAGCTTAATACAACTTGGAAGCATTAAAAATATGTACTTCGTCAGGTGTATGATAAATTTCCGATAGATGCAGAGCAAAAAAGAAATGTTCCTATCAAGGTGAAAAAGGAAGAATGGGAGGCATTCGTCGACATGTGCTCAACAGAAGAAGATAAAACCAAGTGATTCAATGGAAAGTTAGCAAGAGAACAAATGAAGAACCCACATACACCTGGTAGAATGGGAGCAGTTCCAGTTATTGAACAGTTGGTAAACATCTATTTAATGCCATAAAATTATCGTATACACTCAACTATTATTAGTCTTTATCTACATATTAGTTTAATATGTTATTAAAAAAAAAAAAAAAAAAAAAAAAACCCAACTGGTGAAGTTTCAAGGACAGAAGGATATGTGGCCATCCATACGAGGAGAGATGGGAGTTGCATCAATTTTGAAACGAAGCAATCTCTTGTAAGAGACAACGAGACATTTATATAGTAATTGCTTACATTTGTATGACCAGGTATTATGTACTTAAGAAATGGTGACTTTGATTTCTTTTGTAGGAGGAAATTGACAGACTTGTTAGCAATGAGCCTGATATAGTGGAAAGGGATCTAGACAATGATCCCGTTGCTTTGGTGTGATGCTTCTTCCCATCTTGTTTTATTTTTTCTAGTGGGTTTTCTTTAAAGTTCTACCTAAACTTTTGTTTACTTAATAGGTTATTGGTCGTGATGGAAGAGGGCGTGTTCGTGGTCTAGGTAGTGGTGTCACTAAGACTGTTTACCATGCTTCAACTCCTTATAAGGAGATTGCTCAAAGAGAGAAGAGAGCGCGTGAAAACAGTGAATCAGGTTATGAGGCGATCATGGCGAGACTTGATGAAGCAGACAAGGCCCGCAAGATACTTGAGGATGAAGTTGCAAACCTTAAGCGACAATCTTCAGGGCTTGGAAATGCATCTCAGGTAATAATTTAGATAAAAGGTCTGTAGTACTTCTCTTTTCTTGTAGTTCCAGAGCTTGGTAAAAATCCTAAAACTAACCGACTTCAAACAACTGCGATGGGGAAGACACACCAAGATGTTTATTCAGCTCTGAATGACTCTTTTGAGAATCTGTAGCTACCACCACCTTTTGTTCAATCAGTTTGCAACCTTATAAGACTGCTAGGTTAGCTTTTAATTCTTGAATAGGACAAACCTTGTACCACCCTCACCTGTCAATAATACTTCTCCAGCAGAGTGTCTAGTTGCTCCTCCCATTCCACACCTTGAGCTGGAGATGTGTCTGCTGTGTAGATAGGCGTAATCGCAAATCCTTATATAGTATGAGCATGAGTAGCTACTATAGCTCGTCATTTATACTATCAGTTGAATGTTGGAGTTAATTTAGGCCTTCGGGTTAAGATTATTGTGTTTATATAGGCATCTTCAAATTGTGATGATAGTTAGACGTCTTAGTATTAACTTGATGTGGGTATGCGCAGGTTTGTATTACCACCTTTACTAAGTCAAATCCAAAAGACGGGGGTTATAGAAAAAGTGACTTTCTGATACCGCCTTTACTAAGTCAAATCCTATTTATTAATTTGCCAGCTATATGAGACTGGTTTCAGATCTGGTACTGATAAGAGCCCAAAACTGTAGTTTTAACTCCTTAACCATCATACTTTTAGACCAATTATGTGAGTAATAATTAAGAGTTAATCGACATTCGTGTTTTTTATGCATTTCAGGCTTTAAAGTCCATTATGTGCCACTTTAGCGAGAAAATGTGCCACTTTTAGCGAGTTCTCGATAAAGGAGCAAAGCCTCTCGGTTGCTAAGGAGTTCTCGTGAATAAGGGGAGTATCCAAGATTCAATCAGAGGAGAAAAGTGGACAAAGCCTTTTTGTAAAGCCCGGTCGATTTTGGATCTGAAAGTATAAAACAAAAAATGGCGGAATAGTTAGGTTAGAAAATAAATTAGGTTAGAAAAGTCAAAACCTTAGTTCTAGATCTAGTTTTAGATTAATTAATTAGTTTATTTCTTGAGTATTGAATCACCGCTTTTTATTGTTCATTAAACTTGTGTTGGGAATGGTAGTATAGAAATTTCACATCAAATCATTACTCTCACCATTGTTCCTTTTGGGTTTGATTAGTTGAATTCAATTTAAGTCCAGATGCTTAAGAGTGGAAACGAATCTTTACTCATTATATTGCATGATTATGTTTTGAGAGTAAGAAGAATTGATTTAAACGTAAGAACGGTAGGATGCGTATTAGTGTTGTTAATATTTAGGATTCTATTATTTTTACGGTTATAAAATGGCTCGGCCATCTTAACCTCGTTCAAGACAAGAATTCAATTGCTTGAATCAAGGGCAATCCCCCATTCTCTACCCATTCAATCCCTTTAATTTTTCATTCTTATTTCTTGAATTTTCGGGCGGCATAGGGGTCGCGATTCACAGAGAAAACACTGCGGTGAAGGTATTTCTAAATTTTCGAAAATTCTGAAAATTTTTCATACATAATATTTAATGTGTTGTTGATTTACTGGAATATTTTCAGTATCTTATGTCAAAACGACCGGTTCTTGAAAAACAGACGAGTAAGGTTACTTAGGGAGTTCTAAAAATTCTATAATTTTTACAGGAGTATATATCCTAAGTCAGGAGAGTAAAAATTTGACTTTTTATTTCTTTTGACCTCTAATGGTCCAAGCCTCTAACGCTTTTACAGGAACAAGTAGATCCAATCAGAGGAGCAAAACTGTGGACGAAATATCTGTCGAAATTTTGTAGCTGAATAGCCCATTTTGGACTAAAGAAAAACACCTGGACATTTGAGGTTTTGGGCCCCGATTTTCCGCCCAAAACATGGCTCCAAGCCCATGCACGATTTTTGGATCCGAAAGTATAAAAACAAAAGTTTGACTCTTTGTTAATGGTAGATAGTTAGGTTAGAAAATAAATTAGGTTAGGATAAGAAAAGTAGCCATTAAACCTAACAACATTCCACCATCCCACGGTTGGTGCGGAACAAATTAAACCGAGGTATTCCCTTTCACCTTAGCCGATAAATCTTGCGTCGCTTGGTTAACTGCCCAAACGCCAGGACTCTCGTGGACTCATGGGATCAACTTGTTCAATTGTTCATGGAACAGTTTTACCCACCAAATTAAACAAGACGGATGAAATGCTTCACAAGATTCATTTCTTCTAGAATCCTCATGAATCCTTTTTACCCACCATCCCGAATCGCTTTCACAAGATCTTTTCATTGAATGCCCATGATCATAATCTTCGCGAAAAGACACACTTGTTCGTGCTTTCTTCAAGGGCTTTTCACATTATCATAAAGAGGTTCTAGATATCATGACTGGGGGTAGTTTTCTTAGTAAAGGAGCATTGGAGGCTTATAAATTCTTAGAAGATCAATCTAAGAAGAACAACAATTGGGGAGGTAACGATTCCTCCCACTCCTCTCCTTCTTCTCTTGAGGTTAAATATGATCCCGAGCTTAAAACTCTTATCGATGCCCTCACTAAAAAGGTAGATGTCATCTCTGTTCAACAACAACCCACTCCAGTCATGAACATTAACTCTACTCGTTGTAATGTCTGTTGTAGTCTTGAGCATTCCGACTTCTATTGTCCCCTTGTCTATGCACAACCACCACCACAACCATCACACTTCAACCAGTTAACTCAACATCAAGGACAAGGGAACTTAGGTGACCAGAATAGAGGTTTAGTACCCAAAACCCAGAACTATCAACATCAAGACATGAATGCTCAACAAGCTTTAATTCCAATACAACCATCTACAGACAAAGTAGTAGTGACCTTGTTGGAGAAACAAAATCAAATTATGCAACAAAACTCCAACTTGATGAAAGATCAGCATGATCAAAACTCTAATATGATGAAACAAACGATGCAAATGATGCAGTCTTTGTGCCAAAAGGTTATTGACATGTCTTCTAACCAAAATAATAACCAAACCGGTGTTTCCAAGTCAAGCAAAGCTGCCTAATCCTAAGTCAACAAACACCGCCTTTGAAATATAGCGGTATTTTCTTGTAATGGCAATATAAACTAAGGGGACCTACAGGTGATCCACTACCCTTCGCTCGTATGGCGAGTAGTTGATAACCAAGTGACTATGCCTAAAGATTACCCAAAAACTAAAAATGATACCATACCAAATACTATAATAGAAACTAAAGACCCTACAACCTGTAGAAGTACCAGTTAAACCACAAACAAAAAGGGAAAACATTACAAGACCCAATAATAGAAAGTGAAGACCCTACACCTGTAGAGGTTCCAATATGGACACCTAGTTTTGAAAAACGGCTAGAGATAAAGCAAAGACTAATAATACTTTTATCCCTTCGCTAAAAATAGCGATAAAGCACCATATCCCCAAAGACTAGTTGTGTTTAAAAAGGACGAGAATTTTGATGAGATTAGGGAAGTGTTTAAAAATTTGACTATAAACCTACCTTTTCTAGAAGCTATAAAAAGTCTATCTGGACACGCTTAAGTTTCTAAAAGAGTTGTGCACCAAGAAAGGAAAACCAACATACCCCACGAAGCATTCTTAATCAACAATATCCCTCTTTATCCAACATAACGGAATTGTTAAGTACAAGGACCCTCGGTCGATCCCTATCAGACAATGCACCTTAGGTGATACCTTCATAACAACCGCTTTATTAGACACGGGGCGAAGTGTTAACTTACTCCCTTTTTATTTATATAAACAATTAGGTCTAACAAAACTTCAACCAACCAAAATGACTTTGCGCTTATCCGATCGTTCTATTAAGTATCCCAAGGGTGTAGTTGAAAATATTCTCGTTAAAGTTCGTGGATTTTTATTATCCAAACCGAACTTTGTTATTCTTGACCACGTGTTGCTCATGATTCCATTCCCATCATCTTAGGGCCCTTTCTTGGCAACCGCCAATGCCCAAATTAATTGTCGGGATGGCTCAATGACTCTTTCTTTTGGAAATCTTTCTGTAGAAGTTAACATGTTTAGACAAAAACAGGGACAACTAGGTTTGCCTGTAGAATGGGAAGTGAAGTCCATTGAGAGTTTTGTACCTCACATTAGTGCGGCTGACACTTTAGTCCCCACACTAGTAGATACCCCTCTTATGGAAGAAGACAAGGATCACAATTTCTACTCCCTAGACGTAGATAACATCAAGGAGGATTTCCTTCGACTCTTTTGCAACCCTTCTTTGCTGCCTCGCGAGTTCTCTCATATTGACATCCATTCATCTCTTGACGCCATGACGGAAGAAGAATTTTTCGCCTTCTATCCCAGTGATTCTTCTTACCCACCTATTGAGGAATGTCTTGCCTATCTCAAGGCCTCTGATGATATAGACCTAAGAACACTAGTTGAACACCATTGACCCATCTCACATCCTCATGTCACTCATTCACTTTCCATCATGAATGTTCCTCGCCCTCTACCTTTTCAAAGAACCATTGAGTTTATACTTGACCTTGGCATTTCTCCTATGCTTCATAACTATCTAAAACCAACTGGTGAAGAAGTAACACCCAAGGACAAGCCACCTAACAATTTTTCATTTTTTCCATTTTTTCCTTCTCAAAATTATCCACATCCTACGTATCTTCCACAACCATCAATTTTCTCACGTTCATTTACTTGGCATCCCCTTCGTAGGAGGACAAAGAAGAAATTGTATGCTTTCGATTAGGTTTTTAGATCTATAAGGCTTTGCTCTCATCCACTAAGCTATGTCATAGGAAATCTTGGTGCTTAATTCTGTTTGATGGTGCATTTCATGTTAATTATTTGTGGAAAGACTCACAACTTTTTCGATTGTTGATATATGGTAAACTGCATTTTAATACATATATATTAGATAAAGTCTCGAGTATCCGACTTTAAAAGACCCAAGTTTTCGTACAATACCAACTTTCTGGAGTATAGGCCAAACAAAATTTTCAAACTTAAAAAGAGTTTTCCAATTTTGTTTGGGGGTGGCGTATTTTGGTATTCATTTCAAATCATGTTGCCACCTTAAGCCTGTCATGTTTACTCCAGTAGAGTTTGTGTTAGTTAGTATGTACCAATTTAATTGTGCTTCATATTATCATATCATCTTTACAATATTTCTATTACAGGTACTGCCAATTTTTGCCACGTTTCTATGGTAAATTCTTTCCTTATCTCTTTACACTTTGAGGACAAAGCATTCGATTGTTTGGGGGTGGGATAGAAACATTTGCAAAAATTAGACACTTTTAGGATGTAAATTATGCACTTTTATTTATAAAATGTTAAAAATTATAAAAATTAGTTAGTTACATAATTTAATTGTGCTATTGAATTGTTTCATGAACCCCTTCTCCCAAATTGTTTGGGGTGGTATAGAAACACGATGTAAATGTTAAGCACATATTAGGTTGTATATTACGACATTTGTCTTAAAAATAATAAAAATAAAAATAAAAAGTTTATGCTATACACTTAGGAATATTGGTATTGTTTCTTTCTCTATGCTCTTAATAATCTAGAAGTCTCAATGTAGCTTTTGCATTAGAATAGTTTTTAGAAACTTAGGTTAATATGTAGGTAATAATCTTTGCATCTATCTATAAATATATTACATGAGTATCTATGATTGTTAGCGATAAGTTTTTCAAATCTAGGCTAGAGTACTTATTCTACAAATCCTGTAAGAATATAGCCTAAAAGCCTTATATGAGCGAAACATTTGATAAATGACACAAGGGAGAAGTAAAATCCGGATAGAGAAATCACACGTCCACTTGCTTAATCACTATGTCATATCCTAAGCGAGAATTTAGGCCCTCTTTGGATCAATATAGCCAGAAATTCAAACCTATGAATTATTTTCCGCTAGTCGCCCCTCTGAGCTTTTCTTTAGCCTTTCATAAACCACAAATCCTTTACCCTGTTACAAAACAAAACAAAATAAAAAATTCAACCTACCCAATTTAGATAAGTCTGAGAATAAAATGAGGAAGAAAGAAAAAGAGAAAAACCTGTGTAAACAAAAGTTAGTTAATTTCTTCAAAAAATAAAGAAAAGAAGTTTCCATCCAAAGAAAAGAAAAATAGAAATAGAAATAAAATAAAAACTCCAAAAAAATAGAATAAAAGGAGTCAAAAGCCAAAGGAAAAGAAAATTAAATAAATGGCTAAGGATGGAAACAAAGTTTAGAAGCAAAAGTAAATAACAAGGTTTTCTCTAGTTACGTAATATGAAAACCCTATTATCTCAGACTTGTCTTTTTGAATATCCAATTCCTTCATTCTTAAACCATCTCCTAATCCCCGTACCCTAATAAAGACCTCTAGCTCAATTAGGAATAGGTTAGTGGGATAGTAAGTGGCAGATGTGTTTAATCAACTTCGGCTTCCTTGTGTGTCATTGAGATTGTAAGGTAAAGTGTGCCCACTGCACACTGGAGTAGCGAAACTTGAGCGGAAAAATCATAGTGGTTTTTGTCTTGACATTTATGTGAGGACCTACTTAAAGATATTATTCCGAGTTTTCATAAACGAACCTGCTAGGCATTTCATAGTATTACTCATAGTATATATATTTGTATCATAGATGATTGATTATTATGCATATATTAGTTTAGGTTTTTGACTTGGTTATTCTTATTCATTTGCTAGTGAGATGTATAGATAATTGAGACATGAATGAGGAAACAATAGTTTTATTTCTTAGTCGTTGTAGTAAAGATAAAGTTTGTGAGTACCTTCACAAAACTCTCACAAGGCTATAACTCAGAAATTCCTAGTGGTTTAAAGATAGAACTCCATTTTTTTGTCACTTATTCTAATTTCTCATCTTTACTTTAGGACAAGCAAAATGCTGTTTGGGGGGTGGTTTGATAAGAGCCCAAAACTGTAGTTTAACCCCTTAACCATCATACTTTTAGACCAATTATGTGAGTAATAATTAAGAGTTAATATTGATTACGTGTTTTTATGCATTTCAGGCTTCAAAGTCCATTATGTGCATAAATGTGCCACTTTAGCGAGATAAAGGAGCAAAGGTCGGTTGCTAAGGAGTTCTGTGAATAAAGGCCAAGATTCAAGGAGACAAAGCCTTTGTAAAGCCCGGTCAAAAGCTGAAAAGTCAACACGGGCGAAAAATAAGACAAGTCGTGAGAACTTCCAAAGGCCGTATCTTTGGACTCAGACCTTGGAATTGGGAATATCTTATGTCAAAACGACCGGCTCGGAAAGAGCTTTCCAATAGTCTAAGCCTTGACCTAATCAGAGGAGCAAAAGTGGACGAAATATCTGTCAAAGCCAACTGCAACTGAAGAGCCCATTTTGGACTAAAGAAATTAGGTTTTGGGCCAAATTTTCCGGCCCAAAACATGGCTCCAAGCCCATGCACGATTTTTGGATCTGAAAGTATAAAAATAAAAGCTTGACTCTTTGTTAATGGTAGATAGTTAGGTTAGGATAAGAAAAGTAGCCATTAAACCTTAGTTCTAGATCTAGTTTTAGATTAATTAATTAGTTTATTTCTTGAGTATTGAATCATTGTTTTTATTGTTCATTAGATTAATAAGTAGTTGTTATTCATTCAATCATATCTTGTTTTTATTGTTCTATTAGATTTATAAAGTTAATTACTTATTCCATAATGACATGTTCTTATTATTGTTCTTGTGTTGGGAATGGTAGTATAGAAATTTCACATCAAATCATTACTCTCACCATTGTTCCTTTTGGGTTTGATTAGTTGAATTCAATTTAAGTTTAGACAGTTAAGAGTGGAACGAATCCTTACTCATTATATTGCATGATTATGTTTTGAGAGTAAGAAGAATTGATTTAAACGTAAGAACGGTAGAATTACGTATTAGTGTTGTTAACATTAATATTTAGGATTCTACTATTTTTATGGTTATCAGGTACCCGCTTTCAATTCCTCTAAACTCGCTCTATTGCATCTCTTGAACCACGAAACTGGGGTCCAAACGTAGGCTTAACTTACTGACTCTACTTGCATTATTGTCCCCAATTCCCCTTCCCTCAACAAATGTCATTTGCTGCTTACATCCGCGGTAGGGTAGGACTGGCTTGATCCTATATATTGGCAATGATCTTGGAAACATGTTCAGTTCTTTATATCACCCCTTGTCCTTTTTGCTTGCTTTATGGTGCCTACTAGTCAATCAGTCCAATCATATATGCGTTCATCCCCCGTTGATTGTTCTGCTTTGAATTTCATCTATCTCACTTATCTGCGGTCAAGGCTTCTTTGTAAAAAGCCTTTCGGTCTCATTGGTCTTCACTTCGATCGTTTTTCTTCAATTAGTCCAAAAGGAAAGCAATTCAAATCTGCCTTCGGATAGCAATCAAAGTGGATAAGCAAGAAGGATGGTCCTAAATCAGCTAGCTCGCGCTCTAGTATTCTCTCAAGTCATCTTTTGTGCCCCTGTCTTCTTTCGGTCTATTATGGTAGAAGATGCTGGGATGTGTAAAGGATAACCCATATAGACTGGCAAAGTGGCGGCAGGTAGAATCACAAGAGTACGATCAATGGAGGCAGTAGGACTTTTGAGGGGAACTCATTCTTTATGTAACTTATAAATACTCCTTAGTTTAGCCTTTCCCACTAGTCTATGAACTAACTCGACTTATTAGTCCGTAGTAGTATATAAGCCATTAAGACCCGGGTCATTTTTCGGCTTTAAGACATTCGTCAATTCGTAGCGTTCAAATCCTACCTCTGAACCCTCACTTGACAAAGAGCCTTGATGAAAGATAGATTGAAGGTCCCCAACATTGAAACCTGCTGCTATGGATTCAGGAATACCTAGGTACCTGCCTGCTTGCGGATTCTATCAATCAACAAATGGGAGTATCCAAGACTATTATCACCACAAGTGTGTGTGTTGGGGGTAGTGTCCTATTAAAGTTAGTCTTAGTGAACACCAGAAGCAAAAGTAGAAATGGAAATAAAAATTACAATAACTTGAAAAATAAACAAATTAACTCAACGTACATATGCACAAATAATACATTTTCACCCCAAATAATTTAAGTAAACCATTACATAGTTAAATTTGCCCTTCCATTTTTCATATGAAAATTATGTGAAAACGTCAATTGAAAGTACAAATAGAAGACTGCTATACCTCATGAGTTGGGAGAACTTTTTGTACTTCCTCATAGCTCTATTGCATGGGTACGCCCTAATTTCCTCTGTATCGCGTACCCGTGTCCTGTGGACACTGGTACGGACACCCGGACACAAGCAAAACAAACCCTAATTCTCAGATCTCGCCGTGTCCAAATCATCGTGCCCGTGTCCAAACCAGACACTCCGTCCCGTACCCATGCAACACAGCCTCATAGTAAGCTCATGAAACTAATAATCCTCACAAACAAACTTGTGGTTTCAACACAAAAATGGCCACCACAGGAATTAAAAGAGCTTTCCAGACTGTCAGGCTGCTGCATTCCACTTCTCATCATTGCATAGAAGTCCTCGTAGTTGATCCTTCCATCCTGTTGGTTTAATATGGTGAGTGAACATGGTATACTGGAGAGAAATTTCTGAACTTTTGAGACAGAATACTTACATTGTCACTGTCCACCTCTCCTATTATATCCCTAATAGTTGCCTCGTCACCCATTCCATGATCTTTCATGGTCAAGTTTCCAGCTCATCTCTAGTGATAAACCTCTAAAAAAATGACAACTCATAATGAAATGTACACTGTAAAACAAAAAAAAATTCATCAAACAAGGAGAACTAGAACAGTGAGTAAAAATGTATTTATAGATAATATTCATGACTCGTCCAAGTTACTTTTGAACAGTGGTAACATACTGTCTATTCTCTAACTCACTTGTGACCACAGCCTATCTCAAAGATTACCAGGTTCTACTATTCTTTTGTTTTCTGTTGGTGTTTAGAAGGGGAGGTGGGATAAATAATTTTGGCAGAAATTTCATCAAGATTCCATGTACAATTTTTAACATCTTTTACAACGAAAGTAGAGAGCTGACAGAACTGAGTAGCAATAGCAATATGTGAATCATTAAGGGCCTATGTGTGCATGTCTTTATGTAGGGCTGTCAATGGGCCGGGACAAGCCCGAAGCCCGATTGAATCCGAACTGATAAGATAAGGACTTAGACTTTAAATTTAGCCCGATAAGATTATTGGGCCAGGTCTGGACATACCTATGTCCGATCCGATAATGGCCCGACCCAAAATTTATAATAGTTTATGTGTTTTATATTTAATATTATTAATATATCTATTATATTTATTGGAAGTTGACATAGAAAATCGGAAGCCATATTGGTTAGTATTGTGTCTGCCACACAAGAGTTGTAGGTTCGATTCTTCCCACTTACAAATTTGATTAAATTTTAGACAAAAATAACAATTCCCATGTATTGCTAACAGACCTAGGCCTGGCCCGAATCCGAACTTGCCCAATAGGACTTAGGCCGGGCTTGGACTCAAAATATCAAATATGATTTGGGTCGGGCCTGGACCTAGGTGTGTCCTATTCAGGTCCGGCCGTTGACAGCCCTATCTTTATGCATTTTATCACTGAAAAAAAGGATGTCAAAGATTGGTTCATAGATATAACGAGCATATCCAACTACTGGAGTGACAGGCCCATGATTTGCAAATGATGGATGAGCAAGCAAGCAAACATAAAATAAACAAGTAGCACACTTACCCACTATTATCTTTATCAAAATACCGGAATGCCAGATACGATGCTCATCTCTTTCTAGCCATTGTCCTAGGGCGCCATAAGCGATAGCACGGTGGTCGATGACGATGTAGTTGGTAAATGAGTTATGCAAATATGCAAAGAGAACTGAGAATAAACAAAATCAGTGGAGACATGGTTGTACTATTTCTATTACCACTGTATACAAGATACAAAAATTACAGTTCTCTGTTAAATACGGTTAAATAGAGGATTGGGTACAAGAAGAACACATCTTCTGCATGATTCAAACCATATAGCAGAAAAACTGAATACTATACAAGTATGTGATGATAGTAAGTATGTCACAGTCTATCACGTATTAGTATTGGTGTTCGAGCGACCGAGTGCAGGTTAGTATTGGTGATGTGATTTTTAATGAAATGTTGGAAGTTTGAGTACTTTGTGAGCTTGGGAATTTTGATTCTCTTGGGATTATTTTATGATTTGGTCATGTGGGTATGTTGAATTTTTTAGGATAGGTGACTTTAAGGTTTGGTTTCAATTTGCAATGGTATGAATTTTTTTTGTATGTCTGTTTCCTATATGTTTTGGTTATTGTGATGTTTTTAGTCAGTGAAGATTAGTTGTTGAGTTTGTATCATGTCTTAGATTGAATAAATGATATAGTAAGTAATCATCTCTATATTCATTATTCTTTGTGAATAACCTATATTAACTTCATTGTTTTTTCTTATTTACTTAGGAAATACAACAATCACCGAGTTAGTGATGATTCCCGCAATATCCAACCTCAATCTACAACTTGTCACTTGAAGAGTTTCATAACAAAGACTGTGGTTGTATTTGGAGAAGTCTGCACCTATTTAATGACACCTCCAAGTTCGTATAATGTCCAAATCGATGAGATACTTGATGATTTTGTACCGTTGTATGAAGGAGAAGGAAGACTTGGAGATATCGTGCTTGGTGACATAATTACTTGGCCAAAAAAATTACGTGGTTTTTCATTGATCGATGAAGCTTTTAAATCGACAAAAACTTATCTTCTTTTGGCGTGCCTTGTAAATCCAAGTACATAGTTGTTTTTTGGTCTTTGGATAGTGTTTCTAGCTAGCTATTGAATACTTGAGAAACAAGATCGAGTTCAAATATTTTGGTATTTTGTCAGACTTCAAGTTTTATAGTATATGGTATTGCATAGTAAACATTTTGGATGGAATGATAAATATAAATATATTTTGGTACTTAAGTTTGATTATGGTTTCTTAATTATAGTGCAGTTTGAATTTAAATTATTTGGGTAGCCAATCATATTGAAGCAGCAAGTGGATCCGATAAATTAGATTTTCAAATACTCTATCATTAGTCGTCTGCAATAAGGAATTGAAACTATTCAGTTTCGTGTTTTGATCGAGCAGGACGCAGCTCTAGACAGTGCGAAGCTATTGTTTTAAACACTAAACCACGGCCATTAACCGTCCACAAAACTCATTTCTCGACGGCTACTAGCTGTCGTTGTATTTCAAATAATGGATAGCCACTAACCGTCGAGAATCAAAACCACGACATTTTTAACAACAGTTTATGAGACAATCAGTAGCCGTCGAGATTTACCAATCTCGACAGATATAAGCCGTCCTAAATTAGCTGTTTTGACATAGTGACTTGGGATCGTCTTCAGTCCCTAGGTTCACTCGCTCCTTTTCTTCAGTTTGAACTGCTATTTTAGAATTTGGAGCGACCTCAGTAGAGCTGGTCGCGGTTGATGCTTTGTCGATCTGTGGAATGGAGGTCTTGGCAACCAAAGTTGGTGCTACCTTTGTGGTTATGACAACAGGAGTTGATACGACCTCTGTGGTCACGACAACAGGGGCTGGTGCGACCTCTGGGGTCCTGACTAGTGGAGTAGTAGGGATTGGGGCGATCTTTGGGGCCCGAGCTGGTGGAGTGACTGTCTTGACACAACCCCAAGTGCTCTCCTTTAGCACTTTAGGTTTGATCTCAGTGATTAAATCTTTGGCCACCGTGGTGCTGGTGAGGGCTCTCTTGGTTTGAATGGAAGCCCCAACAGGTTTGTTCGCTAAGAGGATCTGATTGCAGTGATAAACCTCAAGCTGGTTGTTGCGAAGCTCCATCATACCTCTGGGGCCGGGAAAGCGGAGTACTTGATGGAGTGTTGTGGTATTGCTTGCATTTGATGGATCCAGTGACGTCCTAGGATGGCGTTATAGGATGGTGACATCCAGAATGCTAAAACACTTGTTGATGCTGACTTTGTCTTATCTGGATCCAACGGAGACGGGAAGTATGATGTCTCCCATTGGATCAGCTCGAGACCCATTAAATACATAGAGAGGGGCGATTGGATCTATGAAGACCGATCTGGGCAGGTTCATCTCTTTAATGGTCTGATAGAATAAAATGTCACAGGAACTACTAAGGTCTATCAGGACACGTTTGACTGTCCAGTCGCTGATTTTGACATAGACAACTAGGGCGTTGATAAGCACCCAAAAGTATATTATGAAACCCCGTTGAGACATATAAATTTGGTTAACTATGTGTTTAATAATCATGAAATAAATATGTTTTCATACTTTTGCAGGTATTCGCAGTAAACATGGAAATATGGTTTAAACCTGCAATAAAGCACGAGGAACGAGATGTATATGAATTCTTCCAAATCCGCACAGAAGCATCAAACTTCCGAAGCTCCTACCTCTTGAACCATGACTCCGAATGTGACAAGTGAGCTGCCTGCATAATCGGGCGATGAACTCTACGCATAGGCGGAAGTTGTAAAATTGGCCAAAGACCGGACCGCCACTGGACTACATATAGGACCCACTATGAGGACCCACAAGATTGGATGAGTCATTAATCATGGAGCATGTCAAGACAAAAATGATAAATTATTGGTGCAAAGTTGACACCTTGCATATAATTAATTAGATTAGGTGTTAATAGTGAAAAAAGGCAAGGTGTCACTTTGTTTTAATGTGGTGGATAAAAATGAAGTAAATATGGTTTGATGTTTCACATGGGAGGAAATGAGATGTCTCTCAAATGAAGAAGAAAACAAAACAAGGGGGGAGACACTCCATTTACTCCCTTGACTTCTTTTCCTTACCTTGTATTATTTTAGTTCCTTAGTCATTTTTATTATTTAGTTTTTAGTTTTGTAAGAAAGCTTGTAATAGTTTTAATGGAGGAAACTTTGGTTTTCTTCTAGAAAATAAATAAAAAGCAAGTGAGTTTAGTTAGTTTTTCTTCTTCCTCTTTCTCTCTCTCTTTTGTTCTTCTTCTAGTTTGTAATCCTTTATCCCAAGGATCATGAGCTAATTTCCCTTTTGGGGAGTTAATCCAACTCATGTGAGGAAAAATAATTGTTCTTGGCTTGGTAGGTTGTTAGGAAGAACAACTAGACATGCATCCTATCCCAAAATGATAGTTGGTGTAGTGTCTAGTTAGGAATCAATGAATGAGCTTAGAGATAAGTCATTGCTTGATTCCAATTGCTAACATGTATGAGTTTAGAAATAAGCCATACATGTTAGGGATCAAGTTTTCTTCCATTAGGGCTTGTCTATGAGTCTAGGAAGAATCAAATCAACATTTTCAAATCAACAACAACTAAATGTTATTTTCACATGAGGAGGATTAGCTCTCCACCTTTTATTTAGTAAATTGTATTTTGTCTTACTTGCATATTTCGAATCTTAATGTTTTTATTTAATGTTTGTGTAGGAAAGAAACCTAGTTTTAATATA
The DNA here is from genome assembly GCF_015680905.1 of Coptis chinensis. Taxonomy (NCBI): domain Eukaryota; kingdom Viridiplantae; phylum Streptophyta; class Magnoliopsida; order Ranunculales; family Ranunculaceae; genus Coptis; species Coptis chinensis. The sequence continues at coordinate 15,110,483 of NC_141456.1, read as the reverse complement.
AACTTACTCACTAGTTCCCTAAGAGTAACAACCAACTTGTAGTTGTCCTAACCTTTAGGTTGGTTCGATCCTTACTTCAACTTTACGAACGCGAAGATCGTGAGTAAGGAACTTTGAATTCGCTTTTGCATCAAATTAGAGAGTCAAATCTCTAACGTAGTAAAAAGTAAACATCAAAATGGCGCCGCTGCTGGGGAAAAGGCATAGGATTTGTTCTACAGATTGGAAGTTGCATCAAGGGGGAACCCCCACTCTCTTCCTTTCTTCCCTTCCGTTTTTTTAACGCTTTTTTGAATTTTCACTTTGTAAACAACCTTGTTAAATCCACGGATTTTTGGCTATACTTCTAGGTACAAAAAGTTAGGACTGGGAATGTAAACTACATCAACATATAAGGTTGCTTTGAAAATTTGAGCTTACTGTGGGATAATCATCCCCGTGGCGATGTCTGGACTGACTCAAGGCTAGTGAAACTTCGGCGTCCAGCGGGCACTTTTGCTCATTTGCTGCTCATCTAATAGCTCCAGCATCCCCTGATCTATCTTGATCCATATCCAGACCTAAATGTCTGGACCTATAACTAAAAATTTGACTATTCTATTAAGATTAATCACGTCGACGATTTGAAACGTCTGTTTCATATTTTGTGGCGGACTAGCGGGAAGCTACAGGTTCCAAAGTTTAAATTTTTTATTTTGTTGCATGAATGCCATGTACGTAGTTATTATAAATTAGTTTATGGATTATTATTTACGTCTTAGGCTAGAAATATGCATGAATCATGTTAATACGCCCGTAAATATTTATATGAGATTAAGTGGGTATGAATTGCATATTAATGTATATGTACATACCAATGGTACTATTTTGCATAGTTATCTATATTTATATATATAAGTGTCTATTATTGCATGTTTAGTATTTCTCTACGTATACGTACACGTTATTTTCTAATAAGTCGATTTTATCAAGAAAGAAGAGAACATTCCAACGAGGGTTAAAATCTGAGTTGGGTAAGTTGTTTCTAAACCCTACGGGGTAAAGCTGCTCTCTATATGACACTCGCAATCTCAATGAGTATTGTCGAAATCGAATTATTATGCAATACACGAGTCATATTTTAGTTTATGTATAATACCTTGCATGTTTAGTTTTGTCGTATTTATCTGCGTACGTATACGATTTTCGCATGCTAATATATTTAGATACGTATGAGTGATTCAAATTTGCCTGTTACTATTGATATACGTTTACGTAATATTGATTTATAAATTAGTGTACATATACATATTACTGATGTATATTTGCCTGTACGTATGGAAGTATTTATCGATGACACAAGCTTGCCTATTCGTATAGCTATACGTATAAGTAGAGTACCTTCACATGCTACTGCACCTAGTATTGTATGAGTAGATCATATTTGCATGTTTGTATTTTTCACCCTTGCATAAAAAATAAAAAAAAATTAATACCGCCTTTGCATAAATTTTAATTGATCCATAAATCTTAATCATATTCCAACGGTGTCTAGGAAACTTGAAAGATTGAGGTTACTTAATTAGAACCGTGCTCTCACGGAAAGCCTCCCTCATATCTCTCTTGTGACATGGCCGTTGGTTTATGCTCACGTATTCCTAGCTTCACTGCTATGTTAGCAGCAGCTTAGGCCAACGTTGTTCAACTCTAATGTTTAAAAATAATAATAAAATTCAAGTACTACTAAATTTCTTCTGTAAATTAGATCTAATTTTATGCTTGCATGAGATTAAGGTTTGGTTCCACTAAAGAAATTAAACATACGTATTGTCGAAAAAAATACGATAAGCAATTGCGTAAGTTCTCACCTAAAAATTGTTCTTCTTCTGTTAATTACCTTAATCACGATCCTTCGTCGCCATTAACTTCTGTCGTTATGGCCGACGATCCTCCACCAGCTAAGAAGCCCCTATCGGACTTCTATACTACATTACAGGAAGGACCTTCTTCCTGCATCACACTTGAGGACATTGTCGGTGATTTTCGTATCCCGCCAAACGTTTTTAGTTTGTTACCTATATATCATGGTTTGGATCACGAAAAACCTTACAATCATCTTCGTAGGCTGCAACAAGTGGCCACAACATTTCACCATCCAGCAGTCTCTAAGGAACAACTCTTGCTTTGGTTGTTTCCATTCACTTTAGCGGAGAAAGCGTTAATTTGGCTAGCAGACAACAACAGCCCACATCCATAGACACATGGAATAAATTAGTTCAAGCTTTCATGCTTCAATTTTACACTCGAAGAAAACGACCAAATGCTTCAAAAAATTCAATTCTTTCTTCAAAATCCTCATGAATCCTTTTACTTAAATCATGGAGTCGCTTTCAATCGATCTTTTGTTAGAATGTCCTCTCACCACCAACTAGACAAAGTCGTCCTTGTTCGCTCATTTTTAATGGTCTCCGTCTCGATCATCAAAAAGAAACTCTTGATATAATGAATGGAGGTTGCTTCATGGACAAAGGAGCTATCAAGCATATACTTTTCTCAAAAACAAGCTTAAAAAAAGGTACACACCGGGTAACACTTAGTTGTCTAGGTCATCGGCGACAATGTTACAAAGGCCACATCTATTTTTGAGGTAAAACCCGATCCCTAAATAAAAAATTTGATAGAATCCCTAACTAAAAAAAAAGATGCCCTTGCAGTTCAAGTAAACGATCAACTACCAAAACCAAATCATGAACGTTGACACCGCTCCATGTGTCCTTTGTCTTAGTCCTAACCATCCTGATGCATATTGTCCCTTGTTATATGTTTCCCCTACTCAACAATCGGAGGAGGCATGTGCATTCAACATTCCCAATGCACCGTGGAGACAACATCCAAATTTCGCTTGGCGCCAAAATAACCAACAAATGGGGGCTCCTCCAGGTTTCGCTAATCCACCTGTTTGACCAACCAACAACTTTATTCCATACCGCCAAGAGAATAATCAACAATACCAACAAGGTCAATTTCAAAATAATTCCAATGCTAACTATCAAACCAACCGCAACCTTATTCCAACTAATCCAGATCCCAACTATAATCAACAACTTCTCAGCAATAATCGTGAACTATTACCTATTGCACAACCTGCGCAACCCATTTCGGATAGGACAAACGAGACTTTCTTAGCTTACATGAACCAACAGTCTCAAATTTTAACGTCTATCCAACAATCACTTCAACAATTGGCGCAAGAAAAGATTCGAGAAAGTGTTTCCTCGCCAAGCGTTCCAAACCCTAAACCAAAGAACACGGCCTTTGAACTTACTAATGCATTCGGTACAAGCACCTCCAATCAAGGTGAGGTGCATGCAATCACTACTCTACGATCCGAAAAATGGTAGACAATCAAATACGATGCCGATGATCAACCAAAGGAACTGGAAGGTTCCAATGAATCTATTTCTAATAATGAACCTACGGACGATTCACCGATCAAACAAAGTCAACATCTCGGAATTTAGGAAATAAGCAAGAAGACCCTTTTCCAAATTCGGCCCTAAGGCACCGTTTTCTGCGGCAAAAGAATAAACCCGATGAGAATTTTGTCAAATTTGAGAGACTTTTAAAATTTTGACAATCAACTTACCTTTTCTCGATGCCTTAAAACTATTACCAAAACATGCAAAATTTCAAAGATATGTGCACCACAAAAAGAGAAACTAATGTTCCTCAACAAGCCGCTCCTCACCTAACAATTTCCATCCATCACCAAACACAATGGTATAGTAAAATACAAAGACCCCGGTAGACCAACGGTTCTATGCACCTTAGGTGAACAAATATATACGGCCATCTTGGCTTCATCGACCCTAGGAGCTAGTGTGAACTTACTTCCATATTACTTATTTAAATAACTAGGTCTTCATGAGCTCAAACCTACCACCATGACTCTACAAGCTAGCCGATCGTTCCATAAAGTATCCAAAAGGAATTGTGGAAAACATCCTTGTAAAAGTCCAAGACTTCTTCTATCCCAGACTTTGTTATTTTGGATACGTAGTTGCATGTGATTCCATTCCTATCATCTTAGGACATCCGCTCCTAGAAATCGCTAATGCTCTTATTAACCGTAGGATGGTTCAATGACCATGTCCTTCGAAATCTATCGGTAGAAGTAAATGTGTTCAAGTTGATGAAACAAATTCCGAGCCCCGACATTGATGGTGAGGTGAATGGGGGTTGACAAAGATTCCGCAAGAGTATTTAACAAACTCGCTTCCGTAGATGAAGTGTACCAAATTTCTTTCCTTTAGCTTAATCCGAAGTTTGAGGACGATGATTATACACAAGAAATAAATGAGTTATTAGAGTCAATACCATTATTTGACCCTACGACCGGATGTCCAAGAACTTGGATGAACATCAATCTTTTCTTGCGATGGATGATGACTTTCCTCAAGAATCTTTAATACCCACTCCACCCCCTTTGATTTAAAACCTCTTCCTTCGAATTAAAATACGCATACCTTGATCCAAATGGTCGCCACCCGCTTATCATTTCTTCAAAATTAACCGACGATCGAAGCTCGCTTAATTAATATCATTCAACAAATTCGCTTCAAGGATTGATGGTCCCTCGATGACATTAAAGGCATTGAACCTACTGTGGTGCACCCATCGCGATACACCTTTGAAGAAAATGCTAAGACGTCACGCGAACCGCAAATACGACTAAACCCTACCATGAAAGATGTGGTACGAGAGGAAGTTTTAAAATTACTCGATGTGGGTATTATTTACCCTATCTCTGGTAGTGTTTGGGTGAGTCCAATACACGTTGTTCCCAAGAAATCGGCATTACAAATGTGAGAAATGATAAAGATGAATGCATTTCCGCCAGATTCCAGTTGAAATGGCTTAATATGCATTGACTATCGCAAACTTAATGCCGCCACTCATAAGGATCACTTTCCACTCCCATTCATCGATCGATGCTCGAACGCTTAGCCGGGTCATGCATATTACTATTTTGATGGTTATTCAGGTTATTTTCAGATAGTCATAGACCTCACCGATCAAGAAAAGACCACGCTCAATTGGCCCATTTGGTACATTTGATATAAACGAATGCCTTTCGCCTTTCTTTGCAATGCACCGTACTTTCCAACGCCGATGCTTCACATTTTCAATGATATGGTTGAACGCTTTATGGAAGTATTCATGGACGATTTCTCAATATATGGAGATTCTTTCGATAGTCGTCATCAAAATCTTGAAAAGGTCTTTACACGTTGTGAAGAGAAAAACCTTGTTCTTAATTAGGAAAAATGTCATTTCATGGTTATTAAAGGAATAGTTTTAGGGCATATCGTTTCAGAAGACGGAATTGAAGTCGACAAAGCTAAGATAGAAAAAATTGCTTCACTTCCTATACCAAAATCAGTTCGAGACATTCGCCCATTCTTAGGACACGCAGGTTTCTATAGGAGATTTATTCAAGATTTCTCAAAAGTTGCTCGACCCTTAACCAATCTTTTTCTTAAAGATGCCGTTTTTTACTTCAGTTTCAATTGCAAACAAGCTTTTGAAATTTTAAAAACCGCATTAACTACCGCTCCCATAATTCAACCACCTGATTGGTCTAAACCTTTTGAATTAATGTGTGATGCGAACGACTATGCTATTGAGCTGTATTAGAAGGCACGCCGGAGAAGATAAGCCGCTTGTCATTTACTATGCGAAAGTAAAACCCTTAATGAAGCTCAACGTAACTATACCACCACCGAAAAGAGTTTCTTGCCGTTGTATATGCTTTGATAAGTTTCGGCCATTACCTAGTGGGTTCTCCAACTATTGTCTACACCGACCATGCGGATCTTCGCTATCTATTAGCTTAAAAAGATGCAAAACAAAGGTTAATCCGATGGATTCTCCTTTTGCAAGAGTTTACTCTAGAAATTAGAGATAAAAAGGTTGCGCTAAAATGTGGTTGCAAACCATTTATCACGACTTTGTCGCTGATGTTGATACTAATACCGAACCTATCCGTGATTCCTTTCCGTGATGAACACTTGTACTCTATTTTTCGCCTCCTCCTTGGTATCGCCGACATAGTAAATTACTTAGTTACCGAAGAAGTCCCTTCATCTTGGTCTCAGAATGACCGGAAAAAGTTCTTATCCACGTGAAATTTTATTTCGATGATCCCTACCTCTTCAAGTATTGTTCGACCAACTAATCCGGCCGCTGCATTCCCGACCGGGAACACAATGACGGTTATCCTTCTTCCATGAACAATCTTGTGGTGGTCATTTTAGTGGTAAGAAAACTCGCGCCAAGGTTCTACAATGTGGATTTTATTGGCCAACACTATTTAGAGATGCACATGAGCATTACAAAGCATGCAATCACCGCCAAAGCTAGGACGACATTACTCAACGCAATATAATGCCCTTTAAATCTCATTTTAATTGTGGAAATCTTTGATGTATGGGGCATCGACTTCATGGGTCCATTTCCAAATTCACATGGCTTCCTATACATACTAGTAGCAGCACTGACTACGGTCAAAATGGATCGAGGCATTGGCATGTCGTGGCTAACGATCATAAAATGGTTGTTTTGTTCGTAAAAGAAAATATTTTCTCTCGATTTGGTGTTCCAAAAGCTATAATTAGTGATGGGGAAAATATTTCGCAATAAAATTTTTGAATCATTAGTAAAGAAATATGGAGTCACGCGACAAAGTGGCAACTCCAGATCATCCTCAAACCAAAGGGTCAAGTAGAAGTCTCTAATAGAGATCAAATCCATTTTGGAAAAAATGTCAATCCATCTAGAAAAGATCGGTTCTACGATTATCCGATGCCTTGTGGGCATACGTAATGTACTTTTAAGACACCTATAGGGATGTCTCCTTATCGCCTCGCTTTTGGAAAACCTTGTCATCTCGCCGTTGAACTTGAGCACCGTGGCTCTATGGGCCATCAAAAGCCTCAATTATAATACTAACGCCGCAGGCATGAAGAGAAAATTGCAGCTAAATGAGCTTGAGAAAATTCGAGTGATGCCTATGATCTCTCAAATCCTATAAAGTCAACATGAAAAGAGTGCATGACAAGCACATATTGAGAAAAGAATTCAAAGTGGGTCAAAAAAGTTTTGTTGTACAAATCAAGATTACACATTTTTCCAGAAAATTAAAGACTTCGATGGTCCGTCCTTTCATCGCCTCTCACCGGCCACCCCTTATGGGGGCTATTTCTTTGAAAACGTAAATGATGACAAATAATTTCAAGTAAATGGCCAACACCTTTAAACATTATCATGAGTTGCGCTCCGGATGTCGAAGAGACTCTTCTAAATGATCCAGTCTACATAGACTAATAGATTTGATGGTGTACTTCTTTCCATGTGTTTAAACAGAGAAAGTACGCCATTTGGATAGCCGGGCCTTCTTCTATTTTCTTTTCTAAAAATCCCTAGAGTGTGTGGTTGCAAGCGTCGGAACCATAGTCCACAAAAACTCTACTTCAGAACTGAGTATAAATGTCTTCTGATAATCGAGAAAACGTGCCTCCTAGAAAACAATGGGTACCAAAAATTTCAACTCCTTCTTTCTCCTCCCTTTTCTATTCTCTTCCTCGCGAACTCCAACTCATCATTTGGTCCAAATCTCACTCATCTCGAATAGGTAATGGTCGTAGTACTTTTGCTCGAAAGCGACAGGCGAAAAGGATGGGGTGGTGTATGAACTGTCAAACTCCTTTCTGTCCAGGTCTTGATCTTCTATCCGAGATGAGCCGGTATAAAGTATATTATTGTCTAACACCAGCTCAGCAGGATAAACTTCATCGTCGTCCCATTGTTCCCACAGGTTGGGATTCGTCTTGAAGATCTGACGTTAAAAGACTCACATTCGTCTTGAGGATCTGACGTTAAAAGAATCACATTCGTCTTGAGGATCTGACGTAAAAAGACTCAACATGTATATACTCGTTTTTCCCTTAGCACCAAGTATGGTGCCCAAAGAGAGTCGTGATATGCAACATCGGACATTTCCTAGTTCGTATGGAAATGGATTCCACCAAAGCAACCCCGATCGGTTTTCTATGTGATCAGATTAAGGGGCGGTTTGAGGCTATACCATATGTACTAAGGGTAATATTATTACTAGACCATTGCACATTGGTCGTGGATGGTACCGGCCCGAACCCTAGGCCCCAAAATATAAAGGTTAAGCCACACCACCCGATTTGGGTTCACCCGAGCCGACATTAAAGTTGCCCGAAAGTTAAGTTGTTGTGATGTGTTGTTTTATTTGGATTTCCGGTGTTGTTGACACATTCCTTTCGTCTTGTACATTTGTATATAAAAGTGTAAATAAATAAAAACCAAAAAAAAAAAAAAAAAAAAAAAGTTTGAATGTGATTATGTCATATTCCAGTGGATGGAATTTTTAATGCCGATCGTTTTGATATCTCATTGGTTCAATTTGGAGTTAAAATGAATCGAAATTCCAAATTAGAAATTTCGGAACAATTCGGGACATAAAGGGAATTTCTGGAAATCATTTGGGCTTGGGCAAAAAAAAATTGGACCTAACCCAAAATCACTGACCCGGCTACAAAACCCACACGCTGGGCAACCACGCCCACCCCTCTCATTTCTTCCCCTAAAAAACCGGATCTTGGTCTCCCTCACACTCCCTCACAAGACGCTAACTCTACGTAGTGCATTCAACTCACAAGACGCGACAAAAACTCCACCAAATTAAAAAATCCTTCCTCCAAAGACCATCTCCTCCACCAATCCTAGCTATTTCCACCCTCAAAATATCATCTACACCGCTATGCCATGGCAGCACGGCGGAGAATCACAGTTGAGAGAAATTTCAAAAATCTCTACAATTCCCGGATGTTTCACCCATTTTTCAAGAGGAAATTGCTAGTAGAGAGTGGGAATATCTATTGCATCAATTCCAGCCAAGATTCAAGATTTAGTGTTGAAATTTTACAACAATGGAGGTTTTCGGGGTGATGAATTTTGGATTACGACGGATGGGTTGGAACGTAAACTCACGCTGGAGTTAATATCGAATACAAAGATGATTCCGATAAACTCTGATAGTCCGACCCTGTTATTGTCAGAGTATCCGACTACGAGGGATTTGATGTTTGACACGCTTCTCGAGGGAGAGTACAATGATGGCTCGAACTGCGTGTACCAAAGACTCGCCGACGAAACCAACTAGTCATCACTCAATGGGTCGGCTTTGCAACGCCATTGAACTTCAAAGACGCCCGACGTGAACAAGACATTCTTGCACCTGGCCAGGATCCTCCAGAGAAGAAGCACACTTTCTCAGATGGTCCATTTCCGGGCCATATTCTTACGACATCGTCAAAACAAACAGCTCCTCTTCACAGACGGTTACTTAACTTATGCTTAACTTAGGGTTCCAGTCCGCTACTCCTTTCATTCCAACAAGGTCTTTCGAGAATTTCAGAATTTTCGAGACTTGTGTTCTGGACCACTGGGACCCAATAGCTAGAGATGACATTGAGCGTGATAACATACATCCTCCTCCCCCTTCACCACCCGACTGTTTTAATGAGGCTACCATGCACCGAATCAACACTCCCATGGAAGCCTTGAGACACATGAACACTAGTATGCGCAGGATGTTTCTTCGTCAGGAAGAGATGATTACTTCCCAAAATGACTTCCAGCAAGAAATGTGAAATCGCCAAGGCCGTTTCCAGAGAATGATGATGGCAAATCAGCTTCAATTCCAAGATCAATTGCTACAGTCTATAGGCCACATTCCGCACTTCACCAAAGTTAAAAAGTTCGTCGTGGGGCCGACGACGAAAACCCTGGTTCATCTTCGCTAACCCTAGGATTCCCAGTAGTTGTTTATTTCCCTTATGCATTGCATTTTTAGTTTTCTTGTGATAAAAATATTATATATCGGTTGATTTCTCATAATTTTGTATCTCCAGATGGTTTGAATGAGAAATTATTTATGTTATGCAATTATTGTAATTCCTACTATATTAGTTGTCCCTTGATGCATTGGGCCTACTCTCAAAGCCCAACGGTCAGAACCAAACGGACTGATTCCAACGGTCAGAAATCAAGTTATAAATACAACTCTCATTTTCCACTTTCACTTATTCTCTTCTTTCCCCATTCACAAATTCTTCTTCACAAATTCTCAATTTCTTGAACATAATGAATCAAATAGAGCGATGGGAAAAGGAGCAACGCGAATGGGCTATCACAGTATTCGTGATAACAGTGTTTATCATTATTCTCCTATCACTCATGAATAACATGATCCAGAACATCTAGATCTATGTAACTATCTCTTTTTCTGATTTTCATTTTGTATATTAGTAAGGTGTGTTAAATAATTTTCACACAATTGTACGGGTTACGTATTAAATTGAGAAGTTCCGTATTAAATATTTGTGTATATTAGTTGTCTTTTACTCTCTAAAAAAATAAAGTTAAAAAAAAAAAATATATATATATATATATATATATATATATATATATAATAAAATAAAATAAAATAAGATAAAATATAATAAAAAATAAATAAATATAATAAAAATATAATATAATAAAAAAAATAAAAAAATAAAAACCATAATAAAGAACACCATCCCAATCTCACCAAAATAATTAATTGATACACATGGTGTTCAAAGAAGATCGCAAGACGCTACAAGGTAATGCGATAACACTTGTCACACATGCAACGATTATTCTATCCATATTCTATTACCGAAGTTATGATCATAATTTCAAATTACGTGTAAGTCTAACTACCCTGTGAAACTTTCCTCCGTGTTTTCTAATATTGAACCATCTCATTAATTGTCTTTGGATATCTGACATGACAAGACTTACTATGAATCCCCATTGATGTTGTTCATAATCACATGGGTCATTAACTACATTTGGAATCCAGATTGGTACAGACTCATGGATTGGCTATAAATCTCTTCTTTTTCAGCCATTCTTATTCAAACAATTTTCATTATCCTTCCCTCAGTAATACTACCAATGGATCAACCAAGAAAAATAACGGCAGAGAAAGACTACCTGAAAACTTTCGAAGATGGCCGGTTTTCTCCTTATTTTGACACCCGAAATCATATCGTCATGGATGGACTCTCTTCTATATCATTCAAAGAAATGGTTATTCCCAAGAATTGGTTTTGATGTTCTACCAATTTAGCGGATCTGAAAATAGAAAATTCTACTTCAATGCCTATGGACAATGTTCGGAATTGACTAAGGAAATGATCTCCGACATACTTCAAATCCTAGTGAATACCCAGGGGTCCCTTTTTCAAGAGTCATCATTTGATTCTGCCAAAACTTTACTACGAAGCTACCGTGATCTCATGACGGTCGGAAATACACATCACATTGTTCTTCAACGCTTTTGAAACAGAATCAACGTGTTGTGCTCCAATCGTTGGGACACAATGTGGTAGGTACATCACACCAATCGAAGTCACAAAGCCTCAACTTCACCTACTTTGGATTTTGCGACTCAAAGAGATGACTTTTTTGTCTAATCCAACACCTCCGAACGTAATCACCAAGAAAACAAGAAGGTCGGCACCCTACCCACTTTAGTAACGCAGATTATGATGCGTTGGGGTTATCCAAAGAATTTCTCCAAAGACACCCCTTCAAAGAGCACAAATAAAAGTACTCCAAACAGATTACTCCGCTGGTTTTGGACTCGATACTGATAGAGGAACGAATCCACCCAAGCTCAAATTCGACCATTTATTTGATGAAAATGCCATGTTGAACATTATTAATCCCATGGAAGGCATTAAACTTCTTCATCATGGTTTGAGGGAACTACACGCCGTCGAATATCATCATCACAACTCTTCGTGATTTCTAAGATCGCTCAAGCAATGCATGATGTTGACAGAGGAGATCTTGGAAAATCATTCTCACCCTTGCAAAATCACTCTCCTAATGGAAAATCAAACAGGCTATCTCGGCCAAAGGGACATTTAGATGCAACTCGCCAACAAATGGAAGAATTAAACAATGCCGTGCACGATATATCGCCTCCAAGATCAACATAACAATCCATAATTTTCTAATATTACTAAGTCAATAAATAAATACTGTGATATGTTATTACATTTTTCGTCAGATTATGAATTTTGTCTTACCTTTGTGTCTTCTTTTGTATGAAATGCTTAATAGATTGTCATCATTTGCGTTGTGACTAATATAATTTAACATGTGCTTACAGAGAGGGTCTATTCTCTTACATACTCATTTATCCATCCAGTTTTGCCTTTGTCGCTACCTATTTCTTTACTTCATCCACTATGGCATCTTCATCAATTGCATTTTCATCAAACATGGTACCTCCCAAACTCATTCCCGAAAGCAATCTTTTCGCCTATGATGGATTCCAATACCTATGGCCATCTCTTCCGCGACTACATTACAAACATCGGATGGTCTTCTATAATTCTTCAACCCCGACCAAACTTATTCTCCGAAGTTTGGTCGCATACTTTTATGCTAATATAGAAGACACACAGCAGATTCAACCATGCGATGGTTTCTACTTAGACGGGTTCACAATCCAAGTTGGTGACACACCTCATATCTTTTCTCAACAACAACTTGCACTAACTTTGATCTTCCATATCACTTAACCCGTTGCATCATGGCATTACATCTATCATAATTCTTACCGCGGCTTTTCAAAGGGCAAGCGCTTTAGAAACTTACGGTGATGGTCTTGAGATTAAATGAGAAGGAAATGGCCATGTGGCATGGCGTGATGTCACCATTCCCTTAGCAAGCATGACCATGAACATGGGGACTGCGATGTTATTTGTACTCCTAAACATTATAGGAGATTGGCATTTTTCTACCGCCAATGAGGCTACTTTGCCATGCGTTGTATTCGTGCACTAGCTCAAGGTCATACATTATTTAACATCATAGGTTGTGTTATCTCCAACCCAAACGAGCTCGCGACTTTTCAAGATCAAGATATACTTTTACCGGTCACCGCTTGTTTAATCATGAAGACACATTTCCCATAGTTTGCAGCTAATTTTCATGATCAAGGTAGATTCTATGTGCCCAAAGTTTCGTAATCATTCATTCATTAAGGTTTCGCAAATGGAAGCTCGTCCGGCATGAGGCATGTTATGTTTGTTACCCCGGGATGAAAATATGAAGACACATTTGAGGAAATCTGAAACGAAGAATGGGCGAAATTTGGCGACTATTATCTTTTGGTGCGATGCTAAGGAAATGCATTTTCTTCAAGAGGACGCTAGAACTTCACATCCCGGGCCGGATGGTAAACTTGAGTTTGTCATTGTACATACATCTAGCTAAACCTTATGTTTGGTATGCTATTGTTTTATTTTCGTGCTATGTTTAGTGTGCTATTGAACATTTTCTTGTTCTTTCAATAATATATTATGTTCTCCAACCTTTCGTTCCAAAGAATCTAGCCCTAATTTTGCTCACGCGGTTCTCGTGTACTTTATCTTTTTAATTATTGATACTTCGAGGACTAAGCATCATTCTGTTGGGGGTGCTTTAACCCGGGAGCAAATATTAGGCAAATTGTAACATGTATATAGTTTTTATTTTCATGTTAATAATTGTACTTAGTGACAAAGTCTTGTTTCCTTTTTAATGATGAAAATTGTCTAGAAATCTCACATTAGTATCCGAATTAGGATTTGTTTTTTTAAGAAACTTAAGATAATATGTATGCAATAGTTTAAACATCTTTTCATGAACATTCATGTACTGAGTATCATCGATTGTACATAGCAATAAGTTTCGAACCAACGGTTAGTTACTTAAACTATAAATCCCGTGAGAATCTAACCAAAACCTTGACATGAGTTATTTTGTGTGATGACACGAGGAGTAGTTTTTCCGATTAGAGAAAATCATGCATCTACTTACTTGATCACCACCAACCCTAGCGAATTTAGGCCATCTTTGATCGACATAGCTAAAAAATCTTACCTGTTACAAATTTTACCGCTAGTCACTCCACTCAACCATCAAACCTTTCATCAACCTTTCACTTTCACCAAAAAATTCCTTACCCATCTATTAAACCAAATAAAAGAACCTACCTAAGTGATGAGTATGAGAAATATGATGAAATGTGGAAAGAATAAAGAGAAAGACTTGTCCCAAATAAAAGTCAGCCATTTGCTTCAGAAAGAAAAATATAATCATGTTCTTAAGCCATCTAAAAAAAAAAAAAAAACCATTAGAGGCTTAAGAACAAGGTTAGAAAACTCGCTTAGAAGAAGGAAAGAAAACAAAGATTTCTAGTATAAATATATATGAAGACCCTATTCTCTCATACTCGTAATTTTAATTATCTATTTCCATTTTCTTGTACACTATCATCTAATCCCCACAATACCTAATAAAGACCTCTAGCTCAATTAGGAAGTAGGGTGGTGTGATAGTAAGTAGTAGACGGATTGATCGACATCGGCTCCTCCGACCGTCATTGAGATGTGAGGAAACGTGTGCCCACCGCGCACACCAATGGAGTTAACAAAAAACCCGAAGTGGAAAATTTTTGAGTGAAATTATGTTTTGACACATACCGCGGAGAACCCATTTAGGTACACTCTCCAAAGGATTCAAAACAACCCCTCGCTAGTACATTTCAATGAAAAGTTAACTGCATGCATAATCATATGTAGATGTTTTAATTATTGAATACATATTAACTTGAGTTTCAAAGAAATCAATCATCGTCCCCTGTTAAAGAGATGTATGGATATCTGAGATTAATTTAGGAAACGAGTTTTTGTCACTGAGTCGTTGTAGTATAAATGAAGTTTGTGAGTATCTTCTCTGGAAAACTCTTACGAGGCTATAACTCGTCCACTAGGGAATTTCTAGTGGTTTAAGGCCTTGTTGCATATGGTCAATGCAACCGCACTCTGCGAAACGAGAATTAGTTAGGACTACACATTTTTTGCCACTTATTTGTTTTAATGTCTCTTCTTTGCTTGAGGACAAGCAAAGTGTTGTTTGGGGGTAGTGTGATAAACACCCAAAAATGTATTATGAAACCCCGTTGAGACATATAAATTTGGTTAACTATGTGTTTAATAATCATGAAATAAATATGTTTTCATACTTTTGCGTGTATTCGCAGAAACATGGAAATATGGTTTAAACCCCGCAATAAAGCACGAGGAATGACATGTATATGAATTCTTCCAAATCGCACGTAAAGCATCAAACTTCCGCTCCTACCTCTTGAACCAGACTCGAATCGACAAGTGAGCTGCCTGCATAATCGTATGATGAACTCTACGATAGGCGGAAGTTGTAAAATTGACAAAGACCGGACCGCCACTGGACTGCACATAGGACCCACAAGATTGGATGAGTCATTAATCATGGAGCATGTCAAGATAAAAATGACAAATTATTGGTGCAAAGTTGACACCTTGCATGTAATTAATTAGATTAGGTGTTAATAGTGAAAAAAAGGCAAGGTGACACTTTGTTTTAATGTGGTGGATAAAAATGAAGTAAATATGGTTTGATGTTTCACATGGGAGGAAATGAGATGTCTCTCAAATGAAGAAGAAAACAAAACAAGGGGGGACACTCCATTTACTCCCTTGACTTCTTTTCCTTACCTTGTATTATTTTAGTTCCTTAGTCATTTTTATTATTTAGTTTTTAGTTTTGTAAGAAAGCTTGTAATAGTTTTAATGGAGAAAACTTTGGTTTTCTTCTATAAAATAAATAAAAAGCAAGTGAGTTTAGTTAGTTTTTCTTCTTCCTCTTTCTCTCTCTCTTTTGTTCTTCTAGTTTGTAATCCTTTATCCCAAGGATCATGAGCTAACTTTCCTTTTGGGGAGTTAATCCAACTCATGTGAGGGGAAATAATTGTTGTTGGCTTGGTAGGTTGTTAGGAAGAACAACTAGACCTACATCCTATCCCAAAATGATAGTTGGTGTAGTGTCTAGTTAGGAATCAAGGAATGAGCTTAGAGATAAGTCATTGCTTGATTCTAATTGCTAACATGTATGAGTTTAGAAATGAGTCATACATGTTAGGGATCAAGTTTTCTTCCATTAGGGCTTGTCTATGAGTCTAGGAAGAATCAAATCAACATTTTCAAATCAACAACTAAATGTTATTTTCACATGAGGAGGATTAGATCTCCACCTTTTATTTAGTAAATTGTATTTTGTCTTAGTTGCATATTTCGAATCTTAATGTTTTTATTTAATGTTTGTGTAGGAAAGAAACCTAGTTTTAATATAAACTTACTCACTAGTTCCCTAAGAGTAACAACCAACTTGTAGTTGTCCTAACCTTTAGGTTGGTTCGATCCTTACTTCAACTTTACGAACGCGAAGATCGTGAGTAAGGAACTTTGAATTCACTTTTGCATCAAATTAGAGAGTCAAATCTCTAACGTAGTAAAAAGTAAACATCAGGCGTCATTGTGGGGGAGGCAAACCTTGTTGAGGTCGGCCTCCGTGAAGGTTATGTCACCTGAACTGCGACCTGAACTGCGTGGGGCAGGTGCGGCCTATGAAGAGAATTGGTAGACTTCTTGGAGAGCGCCTACGTGTCTTTTTTTTTCTCTAGTGGATCTAATGGAATCATCCTGGAACATGATCATATGGATCATTCTGTCATTATCTCTGTTTTATGAGTGTTGACGGTGGTCATGACGAGATCGGTCGCTGGGACGTCCTCTGCTACGAGAGCGAGCTTAAACATTACGGCGAGTATGGCGAGCTGGAGATTTGCTACGCTCTTTGCGGGCCATGAGTTTATGGCGCATATCTCCATCAGCAATATTAGTATAATGCTTGATATGTCCTGACTCGACGAGGTCTTGGAGGTAGTGCTTGTGCCCCCAGCACTCGTCGGTGTCGTGACACTTTGCTCTATGGAAGGCACAGTAAGGCTTGCCAGGTCGATCCTTTGGCTGCCGCACCTCAGGTCTATAGTATGCAGCTTTCTTGATCTTCTCCAGTATGTAACTAGGAGATCGGGTGAGGACAGCGAACTCGCGACTGTTGGGCGTCTTGTTTCCAAACTTTTGTCCTTGTTGTCTAAGTCGTTTCTTTGTGGGTGGGGCATCATCAGAGATCGCTGCCACTTCTTGGTCTTCTTTGAGGCCTTGACGTTTTAGGCCTTCTTGCAACTTGATATATTTGTCTACTCGAGCATACAACTCAGACAAAGTTTCTAGACGCTCTTTCAAGAGTGATTTGGAGAGCGCCATGTTGTGTACACAACAGGCATTGGTAAATGCCAATGTGGCAAAGGACTCTTTGAGGCCGCTCTCCATGCATAGTAGTTCGGTTTTAAACCAACCTAAGAAAGCGCGGATGGTTTCATCTTCACCCAGTGAGAGCTGAAAAAGTGAATCAAGGTCTGCTTTTTTACGCATGTTGTGGACGTACTGGCTAGCGAATAGATCGGTGAGATTCTCGAAGTTCTTTACCGAGTCTGGCTCGAGTGAAAAGAACCAATCAAGAGCGCCATCTTTCAAGCTGGCAGGAAACAGACGGCAGTGGATATGAATATATGATCAAACTCTTGGGCACTATAGAGTACGAGGCTCTGAATGTAGCGAGCCACGTGTTGACTGGGATATGTGCTGCCATCGTACATTGCAAAGTTCGGTTGGACAAAATCCGGAGGGGAAGATTTACTAAGTACCTTAGTAGTAAAAGGGGACGCCGGTACGTCTTTAACATCTTCTGAACAATCTGAGTGGCGTCCTTCTTGACTGCACTCTAATCGATTATTTGTGATAGCTCATTAATCTGCTGATTAACTTCGTTGATACCGTCCTCTGCTATGGCACCAGGTGGATTTTGAGCGACCATTTGTGCTCATAATGCAACATTCTCCTACCTGAGCAGGGTGATGTGCTCGTTCATTATACCTAGTTGACTTGTTAAGCCTTGGATTTGAGCTTCGAGGCTTGCCATGCTTTGTGAGCTTGAAGATTTTTGTTTATGTAAAGTGGTTTCTTAAGAAATTAAGACCACGTAAAATGGCGCCAATGTAAAGGTGTGGTTTAGTTCTTCCTTACAAATGTAACAAAAAGGAGAATGGGTTTCGAGATGGAAAAGACCGAGTTCGTTTTGAGCGAACTGCCTACGTATCTATCTTTCACTTCTGGGGGGAGAGTAGAATCAGGTCTGACGTAGTTCATGTAGGGGGTATTTATAGTTGTTGATTGTGAGGATCCA
Source organism: Coptis chinensis (assembly GCF_015680905.1). Classification (NCBI taxonomy): domain Eukaryota; kingdom Viridiplantae; phylum Streptophyta; class Magnoliopsida; order Ranunculales; family Ranunculaceae; genus Coptis; species Coptis chinensis. The sequence goes on along the minus strand of NC_141456.1, from coordinate 15,092,198 downwards.
CGTAACACGTATACTGACAAGCATAGATGTATGGTTGAGATTGAGAAGGAGTGTGTGAATGGTGTTGGTAGGAATTCTGTAATGATGGGAAGTGGTTACAGTGGTTCGTAATTTGTGGTAATGGATTATGTAAGTATGGCTTCGATAATGATTGCATCTAGAAGATGGATGATGTCATAAGATGAAGCGTTCTGCGTAAGTTCATCCATGCAACCTTATGGAGCGAGCTGGCAGGTCGAACATCTTAGATCGGGAGATGATGTCGTTGCTTGTAGTACGAGCTAAAGTGGACCACCTACATGAGGCGAGTTGCTTATGAAACGAGCTTGGAGGACGAGGACATGAGGTTGATAGGATATTTCTGCTTATGCTGGACGCGCGCCTGATCTTCATTAGATGTGAATATTAGTCCCTCACAACAGGGTTATCAGTTATGTTGCATACTTGTTTGTTCGCTTTCCTTCCCTTGATTTGGCTTATATGGCCACTTGACTCCTGATGCATGTAGTCAGTACTCACTAAGTCAGTAGAGTTGGTTGTGAGCCTGAGCTTGCAGCAATGGCAAAAGGTGCTAAGTATTTAGGACTGAACTGTTTTGTAATACCAAACGGAACTATCTTCTTGAGAAGCCCACAAGCCATAGGGTAGCTAAATATCTTCTTGATCAATCTTTTTAGCTTTTAGATGATAAACACTTTGATTATGCCTCACAGGCCTCACTAGCTATAAGGTCCCCCCCCCCTCCCCCCCGCCCAGATAATTACTAGCTATAAGGTATCAAGGTCATGGTGATTGATCTTTTCACGAGAAACACTACAATGTTTATGTTGGGGTCCCTCACCATAGCTGGAACGACCTCATGGGATCGGCTATCTAAAGCTTAACCGATCTGCACACATCGGTTGAAGAAATTCTCCTGGAATTTAAGCCTCTAATCGATCTGCCTACATTAAACCGAAAAGAAATAGCTCAACACCACTGCGTTGAATGGAAGCCGATATCTTGACACGACCATGTCGGTTGGAACTAAAATTTTGCAAATGCGTCGAAATTTTAGAACACTATAAAACCAAAGTTTGGTTTTGGTGTAACAGAAGTTTTTTTAGAGAAACCAATTTTGAGAGCAACCAAAATTGATAGAAAACACTTACAAAGAGATAAAACTTGTAAGGAGATATTAGTGAAGAAATATCTAGTAAGTTTGGAGAGACTTGAGATGACTGTTGTAATCTTTCTTTCCACACTTATTAAATGATTTGCTCTTGTAGAAGTAGGCATCATTAGCCAACCATGTTACATCTTGTGTCTCATTATGGTAAGTTACATTACATTGCTATTGTTTGTTTGTGATAGTTAATTCCATAGCTTAGGTTGTAGTGAATTAAAAGCTTAGATTTTTCATTGGAGTAGTAGATTGTCCAAGTGCAAACCATCTTAGTGGGATCGATTGGTATTGGTTTCCCCAATAGTTTCAATAATTCTGTTACATCAAGACCAGTTAGACAGATATATGTCAGCTTGGGACTTTTATTGCATTAATTTCATCACCATTTTCATCAAAATATGGAGCTCTAAGCTATTTACAACCCAAAGTCCCAAAAGAAAATAATTAAAAAAAACATAGAAAAGTGGTGATGGTGGTTCCAATCACTTACTTGTTCTTCTGCAAAAAAATAGTCACTTGTTTTCTCTTTGTAGAGAAAAAAGACGTTTTTTTTCTCTTTGGTGTTAGGCACGCCTACGCCCTATGTATGCTTGGACAAGGGCACGCACGCACTCCTCTCTTTGGCGACTTCCAGTATTTTAGGCGCGCCCGCGCTCCACCGTTTTCAACACAAATTTGACTATTTCGGAAGTTTTCATAAACAGTATAAATATAAGTTATTTATGTAAAAACTTAACCAAAACCAAGAAAGAGAGAGATTGTAAGAGAACAATTCTTAGTGAGTTGAGTGTTCATTCTTTGTGAGTGAATTGAGAGATCTTGTAATATGTTACTCTGGACATCTAGTAAAGCTTGGAACTCGTAGTGTGGACGTAGACAAATTGCCGAACCACGATATATCTCGTTTTGTGGTTTGTTCTTCTTTTACATTAATTGTTCTACTTTATATGTTTGTTTATTGACATTAAAAAGTGTTGAGATATTACTTGGAGGGTGTTGAAGTCTTGTTTAGTGAGAAAGATCAATCCTTGTGTAGAATTAATTTATTTGTTGTGGATAATGTTGTTTTGTATTGTTTTATTCACAACAGTTTTCTTTTAGTATTAAGAAGAATTTATAATGCATGAAGTAGAACGAAATCATCCCCCCTTCCCACCACTGCGAACACATTAGTACATTACACACTCAAAAGAAGAAGGAATGAAAGAAAAACTAGTCCATCCAACAAAAAACAACTAGATCGTTGCCATCCATTTATGGTTTGAGACTTTCAAAATACCACGTTCTCTGAAAGAAAAGTAAGAAAGGCCACCATCCTCTTTTGACGTTGCAAACTTGCAATAACCATGCGGTCCTGTGAAATAATTTCAATTAATTAGTGTCTAGTGATCTGTCTTAGTGTTGTGATCAGGCCACCTCTGTTTGTGAGAGATTTAACCTGCACGTATTTTGTAATTAAGACGAATAATGTAATTCCATATACTTGTAACAGCAGAAATTTGCTCATTTATTATTTGTAGCAGTATTTGAGTATGCTTCAATATTTATAAATTTTGTGTTAAAATTTGTTCTTCACTTGCGATTCTGGAATCTGGAGTATCCACATGGATGTACTTAAATCAGGCTTATCAACCAACCACTAATTCCTTATCTACATGCAACTGTACAGTCTACACCAACGAATATAATTAACATCAAGGAACTCCAAGTGCAGTGCTGACAAATATTTGTTAGTTGAAAATGGCATTTTGAATGTTTGGAACTTGATCAAATATTAACTCTTGCAGGCGGGATATGCGGAAAGGAACTTTTCTATGTCAAAGTTTTCATATTCGCTCTTGACGAATTGAATCTCATTTGCTGCATATAAGTATTCAGCCTCGAGTAGATGAGCAAATGAAAATGTCCGAGTTAATGAAAATGCGTGCTCATGGCTAGCATCTGATCCAGTCGTTTCTGTGTTTTCAACATATGAAGCCTTTGTTCCTTCATTTCTTCCCAAATGTCCTTTCTTGTAGATCCTGCAGAGGACCCAGTCATCCAACTGAAACATGCACACAAACATAAGCATACGATCGAGAACATCAAGAACTAGCTAGGTACGCATACTAAATGATTAGATGAGTATGACTAAGAACCATATATATAATTAAGACTTACTCTCATGGATCCATTGTTCAGATTGGTTGGCTGAATTCTTGACTCACCCAACCGATATTCATTCATAATCCAATCTGTTTTAACACCTTTGGGTGGCCGACCCTCATAAAACACAAGAGTTTTCCTCACCCCTACATATTTATTCCCACTATGAATAGCCTTATCTGTGCCTGTGGCTTTCCAATAACCAGATGTAGTTGCTCGATTAGGACGCGCACCATTTGGGTATTTACGATCGCGTGGAGTGAAAAAATACCATTCATTTTCACCAAATTCCGCCTTATCTACAAGGCATGCATAGACAATAATATGAACAATACGCTCAATTTTCGTATTAATTTATTTAAAACAAAATCCAATCGATCATGCATGACTATTGGAAAATATCACACTTACCAGGTAACTCCCACGGGTCGAATTTATAGATATCAACTTCAGATATAACTGAAACCGGACAGGACCTTGTTGTCGACTGGTTTTTGAGATAGTACATGATTAACTCTTCATCAGTGGGATGGAACCTAAACCCAGGAGGAAGATCGTATGTCTTTTTCTTTTTTCCCTCCATTGAAATGTTTGGCAAACAAGCTAGGGAATTATTAGTCCTTATATCATGGCAGCTCTTTATTATCCTCTTCCAAACTTTTGGAAGATGCTAATTGGTTGTTATGATGGTTTTTTTTAATAATATATAGTCCTAGGATTGGAACAGAAGAGCAATTGGTGTGTACAACTTCTAACGTAACTATCAAGACTTATGAGAGCACGTAGCATGCTAAGATTGGGATAAGCTAATAAAATGGAGATAAACATAGAGCATTAATTAATTAATTAATTAGAAAGAATCATTTCAAGGGTTCTTATCTTAACTATTATTACCAAGTGTCAGACGACGCCTTATTCTTTGGGCTTGTGTTAAATTAATATTGGGCCTCCACTTAAGCGGCCCATTTTGACTTGATATTAAAATAGGTCTGGCGTTGTTCATTTCTTTTTAGGGTTTATCTGACTTTCTGTCTATCAAAATTTCAAGGTAATTAATTTAAATCTGAATTGTTTATTTATTTGAATAGAATAATTGCAATGTGGGGGTTGGTTTTGGTTTTTCAGAGAAGGAAACGAATGTATTCTAGAGGGAGTAATAATTCATATGGGCAGCAGGCGTATGCAGGGCAACAGGCATATGGGCAAAGTGTAAGCATAAACTCAATATTCTTTTAAAAATTTGATTGATTTATTATTTGACATGTGATTGCTTTTTTGATTTTGTAGTCTGCAGCTGGTTACTCTGGAACTTCTATTGGAGAGTCTCAGCTTTCGTTGCCTTCTAGGCATTCGTCTATGTTAGCTACTTCTCAAGACACTGATATTGGTAGCTATAGAGCATCAAATGCTCAATATGGAGGCCAATATGGGTCTGTTTATGGATCTGGTACTTTAAGCAGCGCTCAGCAGGTTAGCAGTATGCTGCCTTTTTGTGCTTTTCGGAACTCTTAATAACTTTCACTCGTTAAGTCATGCAGTTTTTTACATCCTTTGTTCTTTATAGTACCCTCATTTGTCTGAGTGCTTTTAACAGCTTCTCATGCATGACCTAGGATTTTTATTCAGGGTATTCAAGACGGTGTTGAATTAATTATACACTTTGTAGAAATCTTTGCGACTTTTTTTTAATCTTATAAGCTTTTTGTAAATAAAAATAATTAGTAATGACCATATTTAACAAATTTACTTGTTGGTAAGTAACACACAAAATTTGTACATATCATACACGTAAATTGGTAAATGACACTAAAAAAATAGATATTCCTCGGTACAATATTTGCATGGTGACATTTGGTGTTTTGAGTGGAAAACGAGTGTTCAGCATGAAATTTGGTGGTATATATGATAGCAAATCACAACCACGAACCACGTTCTCGTTGAGTGCTAGCTATGGTAATGGCCTAATTGTATGAAATGGATTATGGGGTAAGTGATTGAAATCAATACTGGGCCAAGTACTACAGTTTTTATTACAATCTTTTCTTTTGTCAACTTTTTGCAAGTAATTGATGATAACATATGACCTTGATCGTTGAGTTGAGTGGGCTATTTGATAACAAGTTGATTTTATTTTTGCAAAACTTGAGGTATTCAATTGAATTCCTTCAGCACTACCTAGGTCCGTCCCTGCTTGCAACCCACCCCCTCTCCCCTTTTTTATTACTTTGTTCCACTTCTCTTCCTCATTATTTCTTTCTTTCGTCTTCTCTTCCCGCTCCCCATCCCTGCCATCTTCTTATCCTATCTTCTCTTTCTCTCTCCTGTTCCACCCACTGCTTTTTTCGTCAGCAAATATAAATGTGTAACTAATGCTGAATGATGAGACTTTGTGCTTCACCTTCTTTTTTCATTATTAGTGCACTACATTCTCTTCAGATATTGGTGAGATATGATAGGCCAGAAGCATTTCCACTACATTACTAGAATATATTTGCTGTTAAAAATGTTCATTCCTGAATTTGATCTTAAGTGTGAAGCAAAGTTTCTCTTCATCCGTTCATCTCACTCTTAGCATGGTTTGGTCAATGATTTTGATACTCTCCTAGCCTTCCTTGAACTGTTTAAGTATTAAGTTTCAACCCTCAATTTTCTCCCCAGATCTTTTTGCGTATCTAATTATTTAAACTCTTAATCTGAGCCACCCTTAATAACACTTATGTGTGAACTTGTTATTACTTTTCCCTATTCAAAGATTGTCTTTGTCAAATTTCTGCCCCACTCAAGAGAAACATTTTTTCTCAATGAGTGTTAGCAATTTACCTTCATTGTTTCTACATAGCATTTCAACATCTACCCCTCATCTGTGTATTATATTTGTAATCCATCCTTCTTCCTCAAAAATATCTTCTGCTTTGCCCAAATATCTTCTGACATTATCCTATTCAATTTTTTATTTGTAATTGCTCCATTCGTCTTCCTGGAAGTTATCCATTTACTTTTGTTTGGTTTACTTGAGATGCATGTCTGTTAGTAACTTGACCATCTGTTGCTCCTAAAAACACTTCTTTGACAAGATCCAATCAGTTATTTATTTTGGTTTCGAGCTTTCCTTTTTTCCTTACATTGCTTTTACAGTTGTAAACTTTTGACTGCAACTCTTCGCTATTTTGTTGTATAAGTCCAAAATTCTTGAACGGAGGGGTTTTCATTTTCCATCACTGTTGAAGTTCCTTTTGAGTATTTTGTTAATTGCATGTGTAAATTACAGGAGAATCAAATATATTACTGTAATGATAAGCATTTGATAGAATGAACTTTACAACTGGAACACATTTATATTACAGGCCGCCAGCGCAATGAGTAGCAAGGTGGCAGGTTCCTCATCCCTTCAAGGCCGTGCTTTGTATGCCTCAACTGTACCAGAGTCCTCAAACTTTGCTTCTGGTGATTATGTTTCATCTTTGGAAAGAAGAAACTATGCTGATCATCAGAGTGCTTATATAGGGAGGGATTTGCAAAGTGAACCTTCCAGACGTTATACTGATTCTGTGGGTCTGGGTTCTCAACATCAGGTATGGTTATTTCCCTCCTTTTTTTTCTCTTGTTTTTAATTAATTAATTAATTTCAATGCCTACTGTTATTTCATTGACTTGCGTTATTATTGGCCTGACAGTTTGACGTGACTCTGTTTTATTTTGTAACAGCCTGAGATATATGATCACATGGATCAGGTATTTGGTTAAGCACACTTTCTGTCACACTTTCATAATTTATAATGTACTAGTATTTGCCCGTGCCGTACGGCACAGATACACGCGCCTTTGGCCCCCCGACGCATCCGCCTCCCGTACGGCACAGATACGCGCCTTCGACTCTCCCGACGTGCATCCGCCCCCGGTACGGCACAGATACGCGTGCCTTCGGTGCCCCCAACGCGCATCCGCCCCCTGTACAACACAGATACGCGCACCTTAGGCGCATCCAGGCCCCCCCCCCCACTACTCATGTTTCCATAGCCCAACAGCCCAAAAACAGTCCACACTTTTTTTGGGTGGGGTGGGTGAGGTGAGAAAATGTTTTAAACTCACCCCAAAAAACTTGTTAACTCACCCCAGGAAAACAATCTAGTGGCTATGGTGAGGGGGTGGCACGACCAAATATCACCTTATGTGGTGGAATTTGTCGTCCCACCCCACCCTTCCTATTTATATAGATTTTTGTTGCTCGAAGTTATCATTTACATTTATTCTACTCTTCTAACAGGCTTCATTACTTCGTCAACAACAACTGCTTAAGTCTCAATCTTTGCAATCTGTTTCTCTAGATGGCAGTGCTAGGTACGTCTCTAATTTTATACCCAAATTAATGGTCTTGTCTGATAGCATGTTTGCCTTGCGAATAATCTTGTTCTTAAGGCTTAGTTCCTTTTTGCAAGACATTTTTACATGCATAATCATTTGTGTTTGATATGATAGACGGCAACAGTAGGAAATAGTTTTGGGCCTTTGCAAAATTGTATAAGATATCCTATATATCTTAATACACTGAGAAGCAAAATTGTATAAGAGACCCTATATATCATATTACACTGAGAAGCATTCACATTTCTGGCAGACAAGGTGATTATCTTGCAGCAAGAGGTGCTGCTATTCGTCATACAAACCAAGATCTTACTTCCTATGGTGGAAGAATAGATGCCGATCCTCGCAATTTGTCGATGATCAGTGGTGGCTCCTATGCACAACATCAAGCCTCTATACTAGGAGCTGTACCTCGAAGAAATGTTGAGGACCTCATGTATGCCCAAGGTTCTTCTACTGCAGGTTATGGGGTAAGCCTGCCTCCTGGTCGAGACTATGCCGCTGGAAAGGGGCTTCGTGGCACATCACGTGAAAATGACTATCGTGGTGGACATCCAAGTGTCGGGGGATCCAGGATTGATGAACGGAAGGAAGATAGGGGTGGGTTTCGTCGGGAGCTGGATAAAAGAGACGAGGAGCGTCGCCGAGAGCATTTGCGTGAGAGAGAAAAGGAACGAGAAAGGGAGAAGGATCGAGAACGAGAAAGAGAAAGAAAGCGCGAAAGGGAACGCCGAGACAAGGAAAGAGAACGGGAACGTAAGCGCATGCCTGATATTAGGCGTGAGCTGACTCCACCAAGAATTTCCAGAGACCTCCATGGGTCTTCATTGTTGAAGGAGGACAAATCCTTACGTCGAGATTCTCCACGCCGTGATGTTTTGCATAGGTGGATCTTGATTTTCCTTTGTTTTGCGTCCTATACTTCTGAATGGATTGCTGCTTCTGAATGGAGCCCTCTTAACTAACTGTGTATTCTTCTATGCTGAAGGCGGCACTCACCTGTTAGAGAAAAAAGAAGAGAATACATCTGCAAGGTAAAACCATAAAAGAAAAAAGGTCATTGATTGATATTGGAACTGCTTGAGAGGCTTGGACTGGTGGCCTGTCCCATGGAAATATTGTTTCCTTAACTCATCCAAACCTTTCGCTCTGTGATGCAAGATTTCTTCTTTCAATCAATTTTCTTTATCTCTCTTGGTTTTGGTTCAATTTGGGAGGGTAGTACCTCTTTGGACATGTTATTCGGGGTTCACCAAAGTGACCTGATCTAAACCACCATGATGTTTTGTATACTTCTATATCTAGGTTTCTAGATTTTGTAGCTTTGCAGTCCATTGGATATGACTCTGTCGTAATATTAGTTTCTATAGTTTGTTTTCTAATTTCTATAGATGTTGAATGCCATCATTGATTGGAGCTTTCTTCACAAAAGTTCTTTGGAATGAGAAACTGATCAAGGACTTGAAAAATGGAGGAATGGGATTATAATTGTGAAAAATATTAATCCAATATGTTATGAGTACTAATTTAAGTCCCTAGGTTACTTCATTCTTCACCCTTTTTCCGTTTTTTCCAGAAGTTATTGACATAAAATGTCTGTTTTCTTGCAGGTTTATCCATCATCTTTGGTGGAAGTTGAACGAGATTATCTCTCATTAAGTAAACGATATCCGAATCTGTCAATCTCCCCTGAATTCTCTAAGGCATGGCGTTCTGTGTTTCAGAATTGCTAATTATAGCAGTGTTTACCTTAATTTGTTATTGTATTCAGTGGCGTTTTTATTATTTTCAGGTTGTCTTGAACTGGCCAAAGGATAACTTGAAGCTTTCTTTTCACACTCCTGTCAGGTAATTGCTTAGGGTGGTGGTTGTTGTTGTTGTTGTTGTTGTTGTCGTGGATTTTTATTTTATTTTTATATAAATGACCTTTGAAGTTTGACTTCATTTTAGTTTGTGTACTGCGCTAACTTTCCTGTACGCCTATTGGCTACAGGTTTCTACCGTGTTCACAAAAAAATAAATTTTGCTGCAATCTTATTCATAATATTGCCTGGTGTAACAGCTTTGAGCATGATGTTTCTGAGTTAGAGATGAGGGTTGAGCCTGAAGGACCATCCTCTAAACCTTCGTCTGAGGAATCAGGGCCCACAAAAAATGTTGTATGGAATGCAAAGGTAACAAAAAATTCAATTATAGATCATGTTTCTGCTCAAGGGTAAATATTGGTGATGCTACCTCTATGGTGTGGAATTACCTCGACACAGTAAATATATTGACGGGAGTGGGGACTCAATCTCTACATAAAGAATGTTTCTATTCACCAATCTATTCCTTTTGGTGCCATGATAGAGTGATATTTCTGATATATGCCTTAATTATACTTGTGAATGCTTCACACTTCATATGCTTTAGGTGCTCATTGTGGGACTGGGCATTACATGGAAGAAATATGATGGAAATTTAGAGAAGTTTGAAACCTGTCAAATTCTTCAATGTCCATGTGTACGCACTGGGGGGGGGTTATTCTGGATCTGAGGAGAGTGTATCTCTATCTATTTGCAAATTAATCTTTGATTTCCCTTTCTTATTAGCTTATTCCTAGAGGTCCTAACCTATTGTTTTACTTTTTTTTATCTAATTTAACTTATTATAACTTATACTCTGTATTAATAGCTCACTAGTCCTTTTTTTGAAATTTAGAAATTCGCCGTCATCAGTTTTATGTTACAAGTTTTGTTGGGCGCGCTATTGGTCGATCAAGCGTGAAGTCTCTGCTGACTCTCTGAACTTGTGTATCTATGAAGGAATTTGTATAGTGATTATTGTGAATTTAGTAGTCCGCTTTTTATGTGATAGTCCTGCCTAAACCCTCGTTTTTAACCTTTTTTAATCGATAAAATTGAGTTTTACTGGTGAGAAGGAAAATTACAAAATATTTAAGAAGGAAGGGGTCTAGAGACATCTGCTCCGCAGATGATAAGACGCTCACAGCTTAATTGGATGGCTGAGTTACCAAGCAGATGTGTGTGGTTCAATCTCAGCATTTGGTAACTTATCCCCAACATTTACTTGTCTAAAAAACTCTATAGTTTAGTTTCATTTATTGTATTAAACACATTTATATGGGCTTGCATTGTGTTTGCACATCTAATATCATGACAGACTAGACCCAAATATGAAAGTTGTTACTTAGATTATGACATTCATCCTGAATATGTCACTAATTTATTACATTTTTTTTGGAGATCTAATTTGTTTGTGATGTTTAGCTAAGCATGTGCTGGTTGTTATTTCAGGTGATTTTGATGAGTGGAATCAGTAAGAATTCTCATGAAGAGCTTTCCTCTGAGAAAACCTTTGATGATCGCATACCACATATCAACAATATTTTGAGGTTTGCTTTCCTCCGGAAAGATCGGTCTCTTATAGCAATTGGAGGTCCATGGGATGCTGTTGATGGTGGAGATCCATCTGTTGATGATTCCTCATTGCTTCAAACAGCTCTTCGGTAAGTGTTGCTTTATACTTGAGCACTTAATTAACATTTTATTTTTAGCTGACCCAAATTGAAGTTGATATTTTGATTGTTACAGACATGCTAAAGACTTGGTCCGACTTGATTTACGCAGTTGCCAGCAGTGGAATCGTTTCCTTGAGGTAATTCTTTTCATTTCCTAACACTAGGCTATGTCAGTTCTTTTCATTTCCTGTTCAGTAGTTTGAAGTTGTATGGTCCTGTTGATGGACTTAGGCCATGCCAGTAATATCACTTTATTTCTCAGAGGGTCGAAGTTTGCGACTAGTTTGCTCCTAATATTTATTATGCTGTTTATTAAAATGGTGTTGTAGGAGCCATTGTTTCCTTCTGTTCATTATAGAACCGAACAATTATTTGTTTTGCGCAATTGTTTTTCTTCTATTCTTTCCCCTCCTGCTAAGAAGTTAAAGTGGCTATTTCTAAATTCTGAAAAATAATTCATGGCCTTTCTTGTTCTGTGTAGATACACTATGATAGAGTCGGTAAGGATGGACTCTTTAGCCATAAGGAGATCACTGTACTGTTTATCCCTGATTTGTCTGAATGTCTTCCTTCATTAAGTGAATGGAGAGACCAATGGGTTGCACATAGGAAGTCTGTGATTGAGAAAGAGCGGCTAATATCTTTAAAGACGGAGGTTAGTTGCTGACAGTGTTCAGCAATGTTTTTTCCACCAGTTTTTCCTTTAGGTCAGGTTTTAATCTTATCTAACAATTCTCTGTTCATTTATGCAGAAATCTGTTGAGAAAAATACTGCTGTAAAAGGTAACATTTGAAGTTTGATAGATGAAGTACTTTAGTAATTGATTTTAGTTACCAAACGGTTTCTGTTGGGTTATTTTATAGGTGAGCAAAGTAATACCAAGGCTGATAAAGTTGAATCCTTGAAAGATGTTAAAGTGGAAGGGAAGCATGTGAAGATGGAAAAAGAACCACATGGTAAATCCTCTGATCAGACAGTTGATAGTAAAAAGACGGTAAAAGAGCGTGGCAATGAAATTCAGGACAATGGATCTGAGAAACAAATGATTAAGGATGAGATAGAAAGGAGTGTGGATGAGAAAGATGCTGTTGGCAAAGAGGCAAGTGAATCAATTCCTCATGTAACTGAAGCTCAGAAGCCTGGAAAAAGGAAAATCATGAAGAAGGTTCTGAAGCAGAAGGTTGTTGATAAAAAATCTGGTGGAGAGGATTCAGTGAGCAAAGATAATAAGCAGGACAAAACGGATGCTGGAGAAAAACAAGGTCAGGCAGAAAGTAATGTTCAACAGACTGAGGCCTCTGTTGAACCTCCTAGTGCTAAAACATTTGTGAGAAAGAAAATTGTAAAGAAGGTACCTGCGGGAAAGTCAGCTAAGAAAGCAAGCAACGCTGTACAATCTGAGGACATCCAAACTGAGGGAAAACCTGAGGATCAAGAAGATAAAGTAAAGGATAAAAGTGATACTACAACTGCTGTCATTCCAGAAGGTGGTATGAAGACAACTACAAAGAAGAAAGTTATAAAAAGGGTACCGAAAAAGAAGGTTACTGATATTGAGAGCAAAGGTGAACAAGCAGACAGCAAGAACAGTTTAGTTAAAGATGGCAATGGATGTGAAATTGAAAAGACAAAGGAACAATCTGGAGATACGGGTACGCCTGTGCTTGATGTAAAGAAAACGGCGAAAAAGGAAAGTCCCGGGACAGAATCAAAAGTGATGAAAGTGGAGAAGCAAGATGATGGAACCAACAAAAGTGGAGGTACCAAAGATGTAAAGGGCAAGGGGGCCGATGGTAAAAAGGACTCCGAAACTAAATTAGAGACTGAGGCTGCCAAGGGAAAAGGTTCAAACAAGGACAGTCACGATGGCAAGAAAGAAAGGACAAATGATGAGAAAGATAACAAGGACAAGAAAGATGAATCTAAATACAGATCCAGTAAGGATGCAAGAGACAAAGGAAAGTCTGACGAACTTCCACATCACCCTGGCTTTATTTTGCAAACAAAACGAACAAAGGAATCTAAAGTAGGTTCCAACAAGCTTAACTTTAGATGTTAAAACTACATTGCATTTTATCATATGAATCACAAATGCTAGAGGGCCCTAATGTTGAAACATTATCCCTTGCAGATACGCTCTATGTCACTTTCCTTAGATTCGCTCTTGGACTACAATGACAAGGATATTGAAGAATCGACCTTTGAGGTTTGTTTTCGTGTTTATCTATTGCAACTTTATTACATGAGTGATACCAACAAATATGGAGCATATATTACTATTTAGATATTGTTCATTTATGGATTATGTGCAAGTCTCTAGTTCCTTCTATTTCTAACCATACTCCACTATTTGCAGCTCTCTTTATTTGCAGAATCGATGTATGAGTTGCTTCAGTATCAAATGGGATGTCGCCTCCTATCATTTCTTCAGGTTGGTTCCATAATTTCTTTTGACCTGTATATAGCATTCTTTTTCCGGGTTTGCATGTCACTGACCAATTGCTTGCTGCAGAATATACGCATAAGTTTCGTGAACAAAAGAAATCAGCGTAAAAGACAACGTGAAGAAAACCCTAAGAAGGAGATCGAGAAGGAAGACTCTCCAAGGAAGCGTTTGAAGACAAACGAGGAATTGCTGGAGGGAAATGAATCAGCCAAAGCTGAATTGCCTGACACTGCTAATAAAAATCAAGAAGATGCTATGACCAAGGATGACTCAGATCCAGATGAAGATGATGATGATGACTCCAAGATGGGCAATGAAACGGATGATTATGATCCCGAGGAAGAAGTGGATGAAGATCAGGAAATGGATGACGCAAGCAATGAGGGTGATGCATCTAATGAGGCATGGCTTCTTTGTTTTGTTCTTGTCGCTCTTATTTTTAACATCTTACACTTCCCTGACTGTACTTTGAACCAACGCATTTTGGGAGTCATTCTGTTAGATCCTAAAAGTCAGGTCCTAGTACTAGTGAACTTGGTAAATGACCTACAGATAAGATCTGATAGCTAGTGTGTAGTAATTGGCATGATTAGGTGATGAATGTTTTAGGAATCTATTGATTGTTGTTTGTATAGTAGTTCTGGGGGCATATCACGATGTAGTAGGTTAACTCAATATTTTGAATAAAAAGGATGAAATCAAATGATTAGGAGTATGTTTCTCTATGAAATGACACTGGTCTAGACTAATGATCCCATGCAGAAATTAAGTTCTACCTTACTATAAGTCTATAAGCACTGTACATAGGCTTGCGCTGAACATCAAATGATACTTTTGTTGCCCAAGGCTGGACCTATGCACCCATTAGCCACTAGATGATGTAATATTATTAGCTTTACTGTATTGTAGATCTCTAGCAATCTCTAATTATTAAAGTTGCAGGCTGGGAATGATGATAAAGTGACTGGGGAAGAAGCAACGTCAGAAAAGGAAACAACTGATCAGAAGAATACAACAGAAGTTATCACTGAGGCGAAAGAAAGTTCCAATGTGGAAGAGGCCAACAATAAGGCAGCAGAAGTGGAGGTCAAAGACGAACCGAAGTCATCTGTGAAAGATCTTACTGTTGACAAGGAACTATTACAGGTATGCTCAAAGTTTCACTGGATTGTTGCAACTCTGCATTTTATTGAGTGAATGTAGTTCTATGATTTCTTCCTTTGCTAGTAACATTTTTTTTTTATCTGAAATAGGCATTTAGGTTTTTTGATCGAAATCGCGTGGGCTACATCAAGGTACATTTCTATTCTTCTTTTTTTTTGGTCATCTTCTCCTTAACATTTTGTTTTTTTTATTTGTTCACATTTCCTTGTCATCTCATGTCGGAGTATGAGTTTGTACATTTGTTACTGTGCTTGCTTTTGCAGGTGGAAGATATGAGGGTGATTCTTCATAACTTGGGGAAATTTATTTCTCACAGGGATGTCAAGGTATTTTTGTAATATCTAGTTTTCCAATTGTCTGTGGCTTTTGCCTTAAGAAATCGCTTCACTCTTCAAATTGTTTTATGGAACAGGAACTTGTGCAAAGTGCTCTGTTGGAAAGTAACACAGCAAGAGATAATCGTATATTGTATAATAAGCTTGTCAGGTCATGATGAGGCATTGATGTTTTGATTGAGGGTTCTGGTGGGTGTTAACCAAGTTTTCTTTGTTCTAGGTTGCTTTACTCCGGAGATATTTAGTTCTGTTTAGAAAAGCTTGGGACTTGGAATTGTGTGTAAGACAGATTTTTTTTGTTACTGCAACAAATTAAAAGTTACCTTTTCCCTTGTTCTTTTTTGTTGTTCTTCATTTTTTTTCGTTTGGAAATACTTCACACCCTTCATAAGTTCATATATGACATTATGACAAGCTGTGGGTAGGCCAAATACATAGGTCCTAGGTTTGAGTGTGACTCGTCAGTTTATTGATAATATGTAGTTTGTTTAGCTGGGTAGGTCAAATTCCTGGGTCGTAGGTTCCATCCATCAGTTTATTAAATAAATAAATAAATCTGTTTTTGGCAAGTTGTGTACTAGAGTTATTTCACAACTAAGTAGTTTACTATAATTCCGAATTTTCAATTGGGTATATCAATTCAAGTGCTTTATCTAAATCTGCTGGACGTGTTCCGTTGTCTGCAATCCCTATCTCTTATGGACTCACCGAGTGCAAGAAGCCTACAACATTTCCTACATTAGTATCAGTATTCACGAGGTGCCAATCAGTATTTTTCTGATCAAACTGCCAAGTTTAGGGATGTCCCATGTTTCATTGTGGACTCACAAGGTCTGCACTCCCCATCTCTCATTGATTCAGTATTCCACTGGCATGGCTAGAGACTTGCTTTGTAAACTATACACTGTAGCCTGTTACTGTCTACAGAGCACAGCTGGGAGTGCATATTTTCTACTCTGCAAGGAACCCAGCATATATCGTGAGTGCTGCCAGCGTTGCATTAATTTGCTGATTTGTAGGAATTAGGAAACCTCTTTAAGCATTATACAGGAAACCCCTTTGAGCGTTATAGTTCCTTCTGTTAATTCTCCAACAGTCTCCCAAACTAATAACAGTTACAAGATTGCTGAAGACGACATACAGTTACGCAAACGATAATTGAACCATTGAATTTTTGTCTAGAATATTAGCATCCCATGTCAGAAAATGAATTTTGATGAATTATAATCAACAATGTAAGGCGCTAAGCTAGTCCTAATGGCTTTGATGATGACTGCAGAGCTCAAATAGAGCTCTCAATGCTTGTTTCTTCACCACTTTCCCATAAACACCTCGACCCAACTTCATTGCTCTCTCCATTTCCACAATTCCGCCACCACCATTCTTCTTCAACACCTCTAACACCACTTTCAACACCCTCTCGTCCCCACCAACTGCCTGATTGATACTCTCTGCTATAGAGTCCATCGACGGTATCCGCCTTCCCCACTTCCTCATCACCTTTTCTGATCTGAAAGATTCCGAATACAGACTCCAAAACGACGCTCTCAAGTAACCTTTTTCCTTGCCTTTCAACATCCATTTTCTCATTCCTTCCTCTAGTCTGAACACCATATTACCATTATCTAAGCCAAACTCAAGAGCCAATTCAATCTCTTTCAACTCCTCTCTACAACCAAACACCTCCTCAAACCTGCACCTCTTACAGTTGCAATGAAACCCCCATGTCTTACACATCTCTCTTCGCTTCTTCAATGGCAACAGCACGTCGAAATAAGCAAATGTTATCTCTTCTCCTGCCTTAACATCTCCTGAAGTATGGACTAGCACGTGATCACCAATATGCAGCCGCCTTGCATTAGGACTACATGAATGATTAATGAATGAAGCCAATATCCATAACCCAACGCCGTAGTAATCGCCATTTTTTCCAAGAACTTTAGCTGAAATCGCATCTTCGGTTAGAGAGTTCACATCCAAGATGTTTAGAATTCTATCCATTTCAGGTTTCTCCATCATAAAGAATCCCCCCTCAGCTTCAGGCCTAAAAAGTCTAATATCTGAAACTTCTAGGCTCTCTTCATTTGCTCCGGATGATAATGTAGATATCAATCTATGAGTTTTGCTACATTTTGTGCTGGCATCAAAAACTTTATCTACAAAGTCTTTCCACATTACTAATCTCGCAGTTTCACTCGAATCTTCATCTGGTTCTGGCAATATACCTCTACCAGTTGCAATTGCCTTGGTAACCAGCAATACTGTACCAGCTTCCATGTTCTTCGTCGCAAATAGCCCTCGCCCGCAATCCTCAGATTTCTTAATCTGAACTGAACCAATGTATTCAGCCAGTTCTGGCGACTTTCCTCGAAAACCATTCAAGACCCAATCTGACAAATCAAAAACTCCAGTTCTAGACTGAAACTCAAGTTTCTTACAGACTTCCAAATACCCACTAATGGATTCAGAATTCCCAATGTTCTGAATATCACAGAAAGCTAATGTAAAGCAATGCAAAGCATTTGAATACTGGTTAAGACTAAGCAATATTTTACCTTTGCAAACAATTGTCTTCAAATGGGCATTCTCAATTCCCAGTGCTTGATCACAATCTACAATAGCTTCAGTATAATCTCTTAATCTTAAACGTGCTTCAGCTCGATTAGAGTAAGCTAAACAAAGTGATTTTTGAAGCTTGGTTATTTGATCTGAATCAGCTTGTTCTTGGGTGTTGACTAGATATTCTTGGTAGAGAGAAATGAGGTGAGAGTAAACTTGAATGGATTCTTTCCATTCTTCTCTTAAAAGAAGCTCTGTGGCTTTCGATCTAAGTTGTTGTAGCACCTCTTCTTTCAACATTTGAGGTTGTTTCTCTTCTTCCATTTTGATTCTTGTAGACTTGTTTTGTGCTGAAGTAGCTAGAGTAAAGTTTGAAAATGAAGAGTGTAACGGTCAGATTTCTTGCCAATTTTAAGTCTTGTGTTTGTAACTGCAACGGCTACTTTGGGGGGTTGTTTATCAGCTAAATTGTAGATTCAAATAAAGTAATGAAAACTTCGTTTAAAAACACACAAATAAACATAAATAAAATCACAAAATAAAAGCCTTCGGCTAGTGACAAGGATGCTCCTATGATAGGTGGATCAAGAAGCGAGAACAAGTCTTCATAAACAAAATGGAGGCGCATCTGCAAGTGCATTCGGGATATATTCCAATATAAGTGTAAGCCTTCGAGACAGTGTCCCTTCTAGGTTGATGAGCCTTCAGGCTAGGGTCTCTCAATGTAACCGGTGTGGGTCTGCCTTAACCCCTAAAATATTTCAAATTAAAAATGAAAATAAAAATAAAAATGAAACATTTTTTTTTTTTTTCACACGCATTTCATATGTAAAGTCCAATGTAGAAATGAAACAAAAATGCATTCAATATGTTGAAAATACATGAGATGACTCCCAAAATCCACACCAATCTGCAGGTACGGTTACACAAAATATAAAAATGAAACAATTAGAGAAACTGCTTCAAAAACTCAGTGGCCACAAGTTTCCCTCTTGTGTTAACAGACAACTTCAACTCATTAATCTCCTTGTCAATATCCTCCATGAACTGCACAATAAAATCTATAAGTTTATGCTTGTGCATATCCTCACAATGATAATTTGTAACAAGGAAACTAATGTCATAACCCTGCACAGGCTTTCTCCTCAATACTTGAAACGCTTCTGCCCTCATGGACAAAAAGCGTAGAAACCTTTTCGTCAATATGTTCTCCAGCTCATTTGTCTGCTTCACCTTGATACTTATACGAATGGAATTGATAGATGTTTCTATCAAACATTTTTCTGCCTCGTTTCGACAAATAAGGACCGGGTTCAGTAAAAGCTCTGGGGAAGTCTTGAGTTCGACCTCGGGCTTGTTATGCCTTTCAACTTCTTGACATGGAAAATTCTGTAAACACATTGCAGCTTCTAGTGTGTTCCTTATGCATGTCAAATATGAACGCTGTGTGTTGGCCATCTTCAATATTCTACTGTGCCCAACACAATCAAATAAAATTAAAACTAGAAAATGGGGAAAAATAGGATGATGATACCTGTTGACAGTTGCAAAAGAATGTTATATCTGATGTGAAGGTGTTAAAGCCTCCTAGTGAAGAGATCAGCAACTGCTTCAGCTAAGCAAAATATCAATCTCCAGAAGAGAAATAAAATTCCAACAAAGGTTGTTAAAGACGGCATATGCCCTTTTACAATTTTTTTTCCTTTAAAAGCCTTTTTTGTCACACCTACCTCTTTCTATTTCTCTGCTTCCCTTGTTTTAAACAAAAACAGAGAAAATATATTCCTCATTACTTCCAGATGTTGACTGCTTCATCAGGATATTATAATGTGAGATCATGATTAATTTGTTTGATGCTGAGTTGGACTCTTTCTTATCACTTAACAATTGATTTTTCAATTCCAACAGGCACAAGACTTTGGCCACATTTTTATATTGGATTATTAAGATAAGTCTAATACACAGTGGTAGGAATATCAAACTTGACTTTCTCAAGTCTTAACTTGAGTCTTGAATCTTTGATACGTATATTGCAAGGGAAGTATCATTTTTATTAACATGTAGCCTGAGAAACAGTCAGCATAAATCAGTGGAGACGTGCTCCATGCGCCACCACACTAGGCATTGGATGCGATCACCACAACAGTTGCTTTGAGTATAACTTTGACTTCTAGGCTCATCAGCATCGGATTTTTTTTCCCTCTTAATCTGAAGAGTAGTACATAGATACAACCACCGGATGCTACTTTATTTTCAGAGCATGAGACCGAGCTGGAGAATGAAGGTGTGCAGTGAAGAACATCCGTGGCAAAGCTTTAAAGAACTAAATGGACAAAAATTGAAACTGATAAATAATTTTTGGATCATATACACCATTTCCCACATCATAAACTTCATGTCTTCTAGTACAGCTAACACACACAGAGAACATTCCCTTGGATACACCAACATCATTTACAATGATTACAAATAGTACAGGCCAGTCGTTTATATGTTAAAGATGCCCTCCGGATTCATGACCCTTCCCGGAGATGTGTTGAAACTTGAAAGTAAATATGTTCATATAAATACCTCACTTTCTGCAATATTCAAGGAATACAGTAGAAGTACCCGCTGAAAACTGCCTCAGATTTGTTCTTCATAGCATCACACAGTATTTCAATGCAACTCAGCCAAATTATACGGTTCCAGAAATCCAAAAGCAGTAGGATTAAAGGAACTTACAATTGCCAAAGAAGATTATCTCTATCGTAGTCACTAATGATTGGATGGATGATGGTGAGTACATTGATGCCAGTAGGTCAACTTAATCCTGTCATACATGGAAAAGCATGTCTGATCAGGATGAGCTAAAAGAAAACATATTGGAAAAAGACATGACTGGCACATCGGTATAGAATTACTTAAAATCAAGCATCTCTTGCAGTATAGAAGAACTAACTAGATCCATTTCTGAGTGGTCGCTCCTTATATGAGCAATTATCACCTACACATCTTTTGCTACTTTCTCAGATAGTACATTCCATCTCTAATCTCCAACTTCTCTTCTGATACAGGACCGGACAAGAAGCTTTGAAGTTGTTGGAGTGACTTGTCATATGCAGGATCTGCTGAACAGAACATCTGCGATAAAACACTGCTTCTAGTTAGTAATGGTCAACGTAACTTCCTTACACTAACAATAATGAAAGCGTCATTTTACCTTAAGGGTATTGTGAATTTTCTCCAGTGACATGCTTCCAAAATTAGTGAGCATCCCCATGATAAATTTCTGCGAACGAACCAACTTTTAGTTAACACTGAATATATTGATATAAAATGGTTGCTTGCACAAAGTTCACAGACTTCTCATTGCACCGAGAAATTGCCACAAACTATGACTTCCAGTCTGATGTAGTCTTGAGTTTTGACATTTGAACTTCTTCTGCCCACTGCACGGACTTCTAAATTCATGGGGAAATGACAGATAAAGGGGATGGGGGAAGTTATATTGGAGAATTCTCCATGAAAGCTCTTGAAGGTGGTGAAAAGTTCTCTTGTATGCTTCTATATATGTCATGAAGATTTTCCACTAAAATGAGTTTACCATGAAAAGATTCCTTGTGCAATCAAAACATATTTGGTCAATCATAACAACTAGTGGAGTTTTCACAAAGGTCATTAGAAATTTCCAAAACGATGCAGAATTAGCAAGCAGTTGACATGACACTAATCTAATTAGACAACAAGGAGCCCAATCAAAGGATGCTGCTAGACATGCCTTATGATAGCTAAACATAGGAGCATGTTCATTCAACCAAACCTAAACATTTGGGTAAGGTCTTGTTGACGTTCATGACATGAAGCAACAAAAGAGGGAAGGCAATACAAACCTCATACACCGTCATCTCTTTCCTTAGTTGCTCCTCAAGAGACGCAACAGATGTCTCTCCCTCCTCATCAGCTGCTAGGTCTTCAAAGGGAGAATTGGTAACACCATTCCGACTATCAACCATACCATCCACAAGGGAAAATATGTGGTTATCAGCTTCTGTACCAACTGATTCCACAATAACACCCTGGTAACACCGCAGATATATGAATACAATAGACAACTTAAGTATCTTATATAACAAGAGTGGCAGCTAAGTTATGACCTTTGTGAGCGTGTTCTAAAGTCTGCCAAATGAAACTAGAAGACAAATGAACCACCTATATCTGTCTGATTAAATGAAATACAACAATTATGCAAATGAAAGTGTAATGTTCCTAAGTTATGGTCTCTCCCAAAATTTATTGTACCAAGGAAAACATAATACTATGTCAACCGATTATGACAAGCAAATAAAAATATATCTCAGATCTCCTTTTACCAATCAAAAAATTCTATAGCATACTTTACTTATCCAGAAGTTTATCCTCCGATTTAGCACATCTAAGGGAACACCAATGGCAGCTGCAAGGTCCTTTGAGCTCCAACTGAAATTAGAAAAGGAAGACATAGTCATAACCTAATGGATTGGCATTCATGTGGTCAGAATGGTGACATATCCCTTTCAACCTACCCTGCTTGATCTTGAAATTGCATTATGATAGCTGCGTGCACTGGAGCAACTGTAAACTCCACTGCTCGATCTCCGAGCTCTAACTCCAACTGAAACAGAATAAATTGCAATAATTATGGTCAAGCAAACAGAAGGCGACTTTCTGGGAATTTGGCCATAACCAACCATATCGGAGAGGAATCTTGACCACACAGTATAATAGCTATTGTATAAAAGCAGACACCGTGTGATGCCATCACGTTTTGCAAGTGTATCACCTTGACTGTACCGAGGTTTTTCTTCCACAACAACTTGCGCGGAGTCTTAATTTCATTGTATCTTTTCGCATAATCAGAAAGCAATTGATCCATAGCCTCGGGTATGTTGACTGACTCATCCTGCATTTCCAAGTCATTGTAAGAAACATCTCTTTATATTTAGATTGGAAAAGCAACAAGAAAATTTCTCCAGACATTTACAAAAAGCCTAATATGAAGCTTTGAATTGATATTAAAAGCCTAAAGAAATATCACTTTGGGAAAATTTATTGAAACTCGATGGTACCACAGCCAACTTGAGTTCACTCAGATGACATTTATAGCGATCAAGCCTTGGAAGGTAGGGTACAATGTCTTGGGTTCGATTCCCACCTTCACCAGGTAAAATGGAACTTCAGGGATTAGGGAAAAAAGTTCCTATTTAAAATACGTTCTCTCAAAGAAAAAATTGAAAGCCAATATCATAGTATCATCAATTATGAAGAATAAATTTCTCCTTTTCCAATAAAACATTCTTCTCCGAGAACTTTTTGGAAATTCCAAGTATCAGAGTTTAGTAGTTTAGGTCAGTTTATTATGGGTAGTAGCGTTTATGTTGGTTTAGGACTTTGGCCTATAAAAAGTGACATTTATGATTGATTGCACAATAATAAAGTAGCGAATATTCTGGAATACATGGTATCAGTTATCTACACAGTTAAAGGCGTTGGTGCTACCTAGGCAGGAGCGAGGCACTAGGAGTGAACCTAGACAATAGGCCTATGCTATCTTTTGATTTCATCACATTGTAGCAGAGTTGTAATTGGTAACCAATCACTCTTTACTTTTCCCTGAAAGCCAAATCCCTTGAACTTGTATTAGTGGCCAAAAAAATGAACATAAAGATGTCCATTGTTGAGACAGCTAAAATCCATTCATATTTTCAGAAAGTTTCACTACCCTCTGTCCCGTATTAACAATTTCGAGACTTTTATTATATTTTTATCATGAACTACCGGTGCCAATATTGTTCTTATTACCTGTATGGGTGGCCAAAAATTGGAAGAAATGATTGTAGCATCAAGAAGATCTAGAGAAACTCCAGTCTCCCCTTCATCCGCACCTGAAAAATGCATAAATCAAGTAAGACTGTTGAAACCTGCTATAGAAGACTTTTAGAAAAGTTTGCAGGCACAACTGCACAAGCATCTGCATGCACACATAGATATGTATAGAAGAAGTACCTCTCTGAGATGGATGAGCAATTGATACTTTTATATTGGTATTTATCCTTTTGGAATTAATGAGATCATTAAGCATGATTTCACACCTCTGCATACTGCTCTCTCCAAAGTGTATCTGAAAGGTGATAGAAGAAATACATGCATCAAACATAAATGTCTGCCGAAATAAAACAACAGATGTAAAGAGTCCAAACTGATTACTGCAAACAGCATGCCCAGTTAAGACAGCAGCATCACCAAGCAGAGCAAACAATAATAATTATTATTATTATTATAATAATAATAATAATAAAAGGGTCAACAGATGTAGTGCCAATAGTTCAGTACGCTACCTTGAGGAGTTCTAAAGTGCGTATCTCAGAGTCGATGTCATAATCAGATTTGTTGAGAAGCTTTTCTGCAAGCATAACACGATATTCATTAACGAGCTGATCCTTTGAGCCAATTATGCCAACAATCATCCCAAGTATGTCAATTTTCCTTCTATTCCTGCTACCCTTCAATGGGTCAGCCTCTACAGGATCAGGTTCCCAGCTGCAAAAATGACAGCACCAAGTAAAGAAATATTTTCCTTTAAGCAAGAAATATATATCTGAACTCCACTAGGCACACTACTGAAAGCTCGTGACTGACATTAATTTAATTTATTGATCAAATAAATATTTGAAATATATGTACATACCGTTCAGCATTTATCCATGCTTGCTTGTCGTCAGAATTAAAATCATCATCACAACCAGAATTCTCTTGGTTTTCCTCATCTCTATTTAACTCTTCAAGAAGGCTATCCCCAGTGTTTCCAGGTCCATTGGGACTTCCACCTGGTCCATCAGTAAGCATGGTAACAATGCATTTTATAGTGTCTTTTCTCCCTTTCAGATAATCCCTTACTGGTTCGCCTACTGCTTCAAGGAAAACACCTGTTGGGTCTATAATCCTGAGTGCTTTGATAGTTGAAACGTATTGATGCAGTATGTCATTGGTTGAGGCACCAGCAGTTAGCAAACGATAACGCAGAGAAGATATGAATGAATCAACAAGCTTTGAATGTTGCCCAGTATATTCAAGACACTGCTTTAGATCTTGAATAGCAGGAGAACTGCAAGAGTCATAGTGTTCACGTGCAAGCATTTTTTGATATGCGCTTCTCAAAAAAAAAATTATATACATAGATAGATACATATAAAGAAGTGGAAAGGTTCAGAACGAAAACTTTCATGCTTTATTTACAACAATGAACTATATTGTTGGCTCCAAGGGGATGTTGTTTTGTAACAACCCATTCCATACAACTCGTCAACATTATCCCCACTTAGCTACCTAAAGGTCCCAAATCTCATTATGGGTGTGGGGTTTTCCTCAAAAGGCCTCAACTCTCTGGTCAATCACTTATGAAGTCTTGGATGTTCCTATCACATGTAGGACTAAACTCCTGGACTCCTGGCGCAACTTTCACCCTACTGGGCTAGGTGACTTTCCAACAATAACCCCCTTGGGCAATAACAAAGGGGAATCACCTTCTCAGTAGGGTAGTTCATTACAAGATTGCTAGGGAAAGAAAAAACAAGAAATGATTTTGCATATAACTTTCACAAGTTGATTATTCCCATGAAGATGCACATTAAATTCTGATTTCTGAAAGTAACAGATTCTAACAATTTTATTCACAAGGAAACTTTACCTGTCAGGATAGTCGACAATTATCTCAAAGAGCTTGCCTATTCTTAGATCTTGCAATGTTTCATAAGCAAAATATTCAAGGCGCAATTTCCATCTCACAAGTCCTTCAGAGGGAGCATCCATCCCAGGATAGAATGAAGAGGGGCGTGAAGCCAATGGTGATTTGAGACCAGATGAAGGGCTATCATAGCTGACTGATTCACCAAGATAGGCTAGAAGTGCGTATAAGAACTGGAGGGGAACAGCCTATAGAAGCACAAGTATTAGAAAGCATTTTCAAGCATCACTTTGTGTTGCAATTCAAAACAAGATGCAATAACCAGCATCATAGCATTGCGCTTGTTCACATGGTTCTCACAGATCATTATAAAGTACGACTTTTTACAAGTTAAACGCAGATAAAACTAAATGAGACTACTTGTACGGTTTGATGCAAATTTAATGTCTTGGGTAACCAAAGATTCATCCCAACAACAAAGAACCGACTGAATGAGCATATTGCAGTGGTTCAATCTGGAAGGTTCCAGGGTCGTTCCTCTGTGAATGAATATACCCTCAATCCTTCTCAATACTATGATTGATATAGGGTCTTATTTACCTTCCTCAGATTTTCAAAAGACTGTTATCTCCATTCTTAAGTTTATCCTCCTACTACTTCAAGTGATCAAAACAAGTTCCTATTGTGCAACAAGGAGGCCACATTACAAGGATCATCCGTGTCAACTTATATTTTCATCATTAGATATAGTTGATACAAATTCAATTACTTCAAGCCAACAAGAGTCTCTAGGCTAAGAAAATATGTATTTCGAAATCAACATTGGCCATTGAGCCTATATAGGATAAGTACCCAAGAAATTTCAGCATGGACAAAACATTAGAATATATATATATATATATAGTCATTCTCTAAAAAGTAACTACTTAAGTTAACTTAAAATAAGTATGCAAGTAAAATTTCACCTATAAAATGAATTCAAATTTTTTGTGGTTATGATGCACTCACCATAAAGATCATCTCTACAAAATTTCAGCTCATTTGGATACCTCCAACATAGATAAAAATTGTTGTAATCTTTAAAAAGAAATCTAACGGTCGAGAAATGTCGAGTTTTTGCTATAATTTTTTGCCAATGTTGGAGGTTTCCAAATTAGCTGAAATTTTATAGAGATGATTTTTATAGTGAGTATATCATATCCACAAAACATTGGAGTTGAATTCATTTTCTAGGTGAAGTTTTACCTACGTACTTATTTTAAGTTAACTTAAGTAGCTACTTTTTAGAGAAGGACTGTATATATATGTGTGTGTGTGTGCCATACTTCGATTTTTAGAACAAGGAAAAAGAAACTCTGAAGTTCAAGTGCTTCTGTCTAATACTCTAATGCGACATTAAAAGGAATAAAGATCCCTAAATGGACTTCTGTTTAAGGAGGAAGATCTCCATGGTGAATCCATTTATAAACTCCTTGTGTGCAATCAATTGCCAAGAGGGATTTTTGCTGCTGCCTTTTCATTCATCCTTTTAAAACAACAATTATCAACATATAGAAACGATGCACAGACTGACAGACGTGTCAATCTATAGACTTACTGAGATCAGTGTGTGTACTTCATGCTGTGGGCTATGTTTGTCCATGTCTTTCTCCAATACTTTCAAAAAGAAACTCTCCATTAATTTTTATTGCATATCATACAACAAAGTGAAATAAAAGGTAGAATCAAACATGTATGATGTAATGATGTCTCCTGTGGTAAGATACACAGTTGTATAACATGCATAATGAGAAAACAGATATCAATTTATTCATTTAATTACAAAATTAATAATATGCACGTAAACCACACATAATTTAATTATACACAGCAACCAACGCACAATAGTGTGTAGCGGGGTTCGAACCCCAGACCTCTGGTATCATCACCCAAATGTACAAGACAGCTGACGCTATTTGCATTTAACATCAATAATAAATTTTGATCACATGAAACCATGAACAAGCTACCCTTATTTCAACAGAAACCAAATGTTTACCTGAATCCACTCTTTTATGGACTCCAAAACCGAACTCCTGTAATCATCACCAGCCAATTCGTGAACTTCAGTCTGCCACAAAGTAAAGATGTTAAAAGAACTGTTGCAAAAGCGAGACATTAGTAAGAACAACTCATTGTATACAGCTATCATAATGGATAATATACCAGACTTACATTACATGAAATAATTTGGGTTTTAAATTCATCTACTAGGAAACACCAATAAAAGGTATGCTTGAAAAGAAGAGCGTAAGAGACATCCACTCTGTAAAGAAACTCATACCCTCAAAAGAACAAATATAGCAGAAGCATAGGCATCCTCGGTCATAGATGTAAACCCAAGACTTCTAAGATCACGAACGACTTTACCAATGTTTTTCACTAACTTATTGTTCTCTGAAAGTTTTCTTCCATGATAGCTTTCATCAATATCCATTCCATCCCTAGCTTGATATTCATTAACATCTTCATAACTTCCAGACATCATACTACTTAGCTCTTCCAACCTCTCCTTAAAATAAAAGCGGAGCATGTCTACAAAAATATGGTAAACAAGAATAAAACTCATGATTAGAATTCTAATAATGGAAAAGAGAAAAAGAACAAGAACTAGAAGAAAAAAAAAGTAGATGGATGACGTGACCAGTGGACTAAATCTTATTGAGCAACATAATAGGTATCGGGGATATGGTACTAGTGAAGTGGCGCATAACAGAAAGGACATAGTAGGAGCTAGGAAGCATGACTTCATTTCCACTACAAATGGATACATTTATTATCCAATCTTACATGGACAGGCCATAGTGCGATAATTTAAAATAATCTGTGTCGGACATGTGTCAACGTATCCGGCGGCACACACACATATTATAAAAGATGTACCTCAACCTTTGGTAGTTTGCCGTGTTGGACACTTTGTATCTGCTTGGATACGGACACATGTATCTGTGTCAGTGTAACTTAGCTATTATCTGGTAACACTCTCACGACTTCTGGAAGGACCTAGTCATTTGAAAATAAGTTCTAATAACATATGTAACCTATCTATATATAATTCTATGGTGGAACAGAATGCATAACATCTCAAAACAATATCAGCTCATCAGCATTAAAACAGAAGTACTATAATAGCTTATAAGACACAAGCAATGGCAACACATTAATCCAATAAAGTAACACACCAGAGAAATGGTGAGGAAGAGTAGTCATAAGAACCGAAGACACCATCAACCGGTACCTAGTAAACAAACCAACCCTTTCACATTTCCCCTCCGTGACGCTTTCATTATACGACTGTAAAGCATGTACCAGCATTAACAAACACTTTTCCTGATACTGTTTCTCCAAACATATCACTTCCAACGCTTCACACAACACTTCCTGTATATGTAACAAGAACAATTACACTTAGTACAAACATAAAAACACCATAACCGAAACAACAGTTGCTCACATTCAAACCGGAAACTGAAATATCAGTATACGTATCAAAATGCCGCCAAAATATCGTGGCTCCATTTTTCTGAAACGTCTCCTAGAAGAAAAACATGACGTCAGCAAAAAGTTATAACTTGAAAACAAGAGTGTGTAAAAGCTACCTGGAGTGATTTGAAGAAGTGGTCTTGAACGAGAGAAGTGAGACGGTGTTGAATGAGGACGTGGACATGAGAAATGAAATCGGACCCGACTGAAAGGTCACCTTTGTCTTTTAGTAATGATTCAGTGGTGGTACAGAAACCGCTCCAGCTGGTTAATATGTCTTGAATTGATTCGGTGCTTATGGAGTCTAGGATATTTAAGTTGTGGTAATTTGATGTTGCTGCTTCTGTAGACATTGGAAACCCTAACTGCTTACTGTGTTTTCAGTGAGACTTGAGCGGGAATTTTAGGTTGCTTCTATTAAGTGGTTTAGTGTGTTACCAGGTAATGTTTTGTTGATTTGATGAAAAACACCAATAGTATCTAAGTGAGAAAGAAAAAAGAAAAAGAATCAAAACTGTTAAAACTTTTCAACCAATCAGTTATTAAGTTGGATATGAAGTACTAAATATTTACATTTGTTTTAAATTGTAGACATGTGTAGGTTTCACCGAAAATTTGTTACCATCTGAATTGGTTATATTCTGAATTGGATTTTGAATCTGGATTAGAAGTTTGATTAATATTGTTCTAATACTAACAGTATAAACAATGAATAGTAAGAGGATAGACCATTATAACTAAAATAAACAATAAATAGTGAGATAATAGACTATTATAACTAAATATTTTTGGAAGGACCTGAAAATGATCTCCATGCTCATCTGTCTCCCCAGAACAGTCATTACTTCAAACTGTAAATCCCTTTTTAGGGTGTCTTATTGTCTAATGTAGTCAAATTCAAATAACAAGATAATTGGAGTCTCAAGAATAAATACGACAATGTTTTAAAACATATTAACGTTACATTGAGAAATGAAACAGGGAATTGGAGCCCGAGAATGAAATCTGTAATGCAACTTTTGCTATGTTTAAAGCCAATACACAACAGCTCTTGTAAGTATAGAACACTAAAATCATTTGTGATTATGCTGCCACAAGGCCAACAAGTGATACTACATTACTAATTATTAGGCTACTAAAGACCGTTCCCATTACCAACAAACTGGGCTGGAGACTTGATTGAAAGCATCACGGTAGAGAAGATTTGAGACGGTTCAGCCATTGCACCATTTCCATAGTCTCCACAAGCCAATGTCTTTGTGATGGGAGGTATTAGAGTAATACCTAGTCCACTAATTGAATCAAGATGTCGTGCAGTAAAAGGATTGCTCCACATAAACGTGTTCATAGCAGGGGCAACGAAGAGTGGCTTATCAAAGTCCCATGCTCGAACAATGCATGTCAGAAGGTTATCACACAATCCCCCAGCAATCTAGATGAGAACACAATATCAAAGACAAAGTCAGAAAGAAACCTAAAGGAAGCTCGAGCAAGAAGATCATTTATATAATGCAAAGGCCACTGGAGAAATAAACTTCAAAAGAAATGTAACATCTTCATTATCCTTTATTTTCCTTTTTATCTTCTTTGTTATTGTGAAAGTTACTTCAACTTATCCAGTTCAGTTTATAGCTTGGTACTACCATTAAGAATCACACTCCTTTTTGCCTCCCTTCATTTTCAATAATATTCCAGGTGATGTCGTTTCAGAGTTCAACAATCAACTCCTCGAAGGTGAAACTGAAATCAGTAATTCTGTACACTCTACGAAACTTCTAACTTGCCACTGTAACACCTATTGTTCTATCAAACAACACCATCTTCCAGATTCCTCTTATAGTTGATTCTATGACTTCATTATCAAATCTCAAAATCAACAAATCACATGTACATAAGATAAAAACAAAATCTAGACATTAGGTAGGAATACGTATTACATCACCTTACAATCCAAAATCATTAGAGTTGAACTAACGAAAGATTGATATTTAATCAGACTACAAAGACCTTAAGGTTCTTATATCTACACAATTCACAATTTTAAAAGACAGTCTTTTCATCCAATTAGATGTCGTGATTCCAACGGAAGTTATTGTCACTAGTGCATTGTTATCAATCAAACCAATCTAACATTTCTATATCCTCCCCCACCTAGCTTCAGCAGTTTCCATTACCATTTAACCTTGCCATCTACTATGTCAGAGAGACAGTACCTTGCCAAGAGTATTTGCAGAAAGCGGTGCAATGACCATGACATCAGCCCATTTACGAAGCTCAATATGAATCACACTATCTCCAATTTTCTTCCAACTGGACCATTCATCCTCATCAGTGTAAAGAACAACATCCCTAGGAAGAGATGTTTTGTCAATGAAATGTAGAGAAGACGACGTGGCAACGGCTTTAACTTGTGCCCATTCAGAAAAACTATGGCACAAATTCCCAAACTTAATAGCAGCTACACTTCCACTAGCTGCTAGCAGAATACGAGGTTTTCTTGGTGCTGTAACATTCTCTGTCTGCTCTTTTTCCAACTTAACTGACTCTGAATATGCCATATAACCTAATAATATCCAAGTTTAGAGCCAATCTTTATTACTTCTCTATAGGATTAAATTTTAACTGAATATTAAAAATCTTCAACAGTTTCAGACAATTACTCAACAACACATTGATTACAACAACAAATTTCGGCTTTAAAATAATAGATAATTTTTTTTTTTAAATAAATGAAATATCACTGATTAATATAAAGATATGGATCTCACCTGAGTAAAAGAAATCACACGTCTTGTATTCGGGTTCGGGTTGTGTAGTGGGAAGTGGGGTGAGACGATAGACTATTATAACTAAATATTTTTAGGTAAAACGGGCATATAAATAAAACTTTACGAATATTGAATAATCAATACCATACTAAATAGGGGTTAAGAATATCACTTAAAGAAGGCAACCCTTATATACATGGGGTATTGTGAGAAATGAGTTGGTTCAGGTACTTCAAAGTTACTATTTATCTGGCAGTTCAATTAGGTTGAACATTTGGTTAGATAAACGGCATGTTCCGAAATATACATTTCGAAATTCCGCGGCAACAAAAAGACCAATAACTAGTCTACTCCCGGGAGTACATTAGCGAGAGTCGTGTGAGTTTCCGCCATGAAAACAAGTACAGCAAAGAAAAATGAAAAAACAAGAACAAAAATCTTACTAACATCAGTATCCGCAATGTTAGCAGAATCGACAACATTCCCACTAGACATAACGAAAACAAGACTCCAACTCCACGGTGAATCATCATCAACTCGTGGTCCAACCAATGCATTTCGAGTTGCTTCAGAGATTGTTAAAACAGATGGCCTCTTTGGTCTTTACATGGGCTTATCTCCTGCTGTTCTACGTCATATGTTTTATACTCCTATAAGAATAGTTGGGTACGAGTATTTGAGAAATAATTATGTGGGAAATGATTCTGTTTTGGGTAAAGCTTTTATTGGTGGAACTTCTGGTGTTATTGCCCAGGTAAAGTTTATATATATATATTCATTTGATCTGTTTACAAACTCTTGAATGTTATGTTTTAGATATTCATTTGTTTCATGTTGTTTTGAAACATGGATATAAAAGAATAAAAGATAATGACATTTAGAAAGATGCTTGCAGTGGGAGGTCGTGTGCTGCCATTTAAGTCCACCTAGAATAATTGACAATCCGCCTACTATTACACTTACACCACCACTTGGTGGAAGCACCAGATGTTAAACTTATACATGAGCATCATACTAGAAAGATGATTGATTCCTATCACTGGAGACCCCTTTACTCCATATACTTTATTGTGTGGCTATATCTTGTTTCTGTTAAAATTAATTTTAAGCATTACATTTAGAAAAATGACAAAAATAAAAATAAATTAAGCATTACTAGTTCCAATTCTAATGTTTCTGAGCTTATCGTATATTATTAATATTAGTGATTCATCCTTTTTTCCTGCTGTTATCCCAGAAAATCCTCATTTCATCTAAATCATTCTGTGAATGTAATTCCCCGACCCACCTGATATGCACTTTTACTAAAAAAAATTCTTTCCCTCAAGATATAGGTTGTGGCGAGCCCTGCTGATCTGGTAAAGGTGAGGATGCAAGCGGATGGTCGCCTGGTTAGCAAAGGTTTCCGTCCCAGGTACACTGGACCATTTGATGCTTTAAAAAAGATTGTGAGAGTAGAAGGTCTTGTGGGCCTTTGGCAAGGGGTTCTTCCTAATGTCCAGAGAGCATTTTTGGTAAACATGGGGGAACTAGCTTGCTATGATCAAGCAAAGCGTTTTGTTGTTCAAAACCATGTTTGTGATGATAATGTTTATGCTCATACCTTAGCATCTATAATGTCCGGTCTATCAGCAACTGCTTTGAGTTGTCCTGCTGATGTGGTGAAAACAAGAATGATGAATCAGGCTTCAGGCCAAGAAGTTACTTATAGGAACTCTTATGACTGTCTGGTGAAGACAATCAGATATGAAGGTTTGAGGGCGTTGTGGAAGGGTTTCTTCCCTACATGGGCAAGACTTGGTCCTTGGCAGTTCGTGTTCTGGGTATCTTATGAGAAATTACGCAGAATAGTAGGTTTCTCTTCCTTCTGATTTATGTTATTCCTTCGCCGTCTTTGAGGTGGTCTAAAACTAATATACTCATATGCTTAGCATTTCTGAACTATAGATGGAACTTCTTCTGAAGCACAGACACTTATGACTTATTTTTAGTTACATTATGCAATTTAAGGACAAGTATTTTTATTATGATTAGTATTGTTGTTTGCTTGTTTGCTTGTTTTTTTATATTAAAGGACACGATGTGGTTTGTTGTAAGGAACCTGAGAAACACATTTTCAACAGTTATAATTGTCTTGTGATGGTTAGAGTTTCCGGGTTTCGGAAGAAAAAGAAATCTGCAGATTGAGCAGGCCTGATTTGATAGAACAAACTCATAAGAAGTTCTGACTGGAATTTGTTAGAACTTTGGTATGTTTTGTTTCCCTAAAAATCAAATTCAAAGATATATATGCTTCGAACTTGCTGCCAGTGCCAAACTGAAACCAGAATTGCTGTTCTTTTAAATGTGATATTTCTCCTCGGACTTGTGTTTAGTCCGAAAAAAGTAATGGGTTGATTTGGTTTCTCGGTTGGTTGGAACTTGGAAGACAATGGTTTGACTCCATGCAAATTGGCATATTTTCGACCATGTCTCAAGTCTCAAGACAAGGGCTGTAGAAGAGGTAGTGCAACGTCGTAGGAAACCGTTTAAGTGTTTACCTCAGAACATTTTAAGATCATACTTTGTTATTGTGTTTACATCAGAACACGTTAAGATCATACTTTGTTTTTGACAGTTTGATACTGATCAAAACTGCTCTGTCAATATGCCATACGTCCCTAAGTTTACTCAAACCTTAAGGAGTATAGATTGACTACAGCTCTACAACTAATATCCCTCACGGGCTTTATTAACTGAACTCTCTATATCTAAACATGAAATTAAAAGAAACCCAATCAAATTCCTCAGAAAGACCATGGAGCATAACGAGGTTAACTGGATTGACCTTCCAAGCCATATTCTACTTCTCATCGCCGAGAAGCTTGTTGACATCAAGGACTACATTCGGTTTGGCGTCGTGTGTTTGTTTTGGAGATCTGTTTATATTGAAAATCACAAGTTTAAGCACATCATACCCCGTCAACTTCCTTTGCTAATGCTGCCTGCTAAACATAACAATGATAAGCGTAGCTTTTACAGTCTGTCTGAGAAACGTGTGAGCAAATTCCAGCTGCGAATTCCCCATGATAGGTACTGCTACAGCTCCAGCCATGGATGGTTGGTTACTGGGCGCCAAACTTTGAAGTCTCTCTGTTTAATCCTTTTTTGTCAGTTGGCAATGAAATCCAACTCCCCCCTCTGACAACTTTTGAAGTAGCGGAAGGTGATAAAATTAGGGATGTTCACTACGTTTGCAAGGCGTTTCTATCTGCAAACCCGGCATTGAATCCCAATTACGCAGTCATAGCTGTTTATAGTTTTTATAGAAGATTGGCCTATTTTAAGCCTGGTGACCAAGTATGGACTTCCCTAGATCCCAAATACCAGGGGATTCTGAATGTTCTGTATTGTAATGACCAGTTTTATGCTCTAGACCACGTGGGAACAGTTTTTGCATTTGATCTAAATCATTATATTTTCCCCAAGGTATCAGTAGTCTCACCAACACCACCTAGAAGTAGTGCTGGTCATAGAAAGTACATCGCCGAACTGTCTGGGGACCTGTTGCAAATTGTAAGGAAACGCGATTGGAAGAAAGATGGGCCAGCTTTCTTCACTGTTGTATTCGAAGTCTTCAAGCTAGATCCCATTAGCGGTGAGTGGGTTGAGGTAAAGAGCTTAGACGGACGTACGCTGTTTCTTGGTAATAATTCAACGGTGACTCTCTTGGCTTCAGATTTTCCTGAATGCAAGCCAAACCGTATCTACTTTACAAACGACTACTTGGAAGCATATCCTTATCGAAAACCGGGTGATCCTGAACCACATGACATGGGAGTCTTCAACTTGGAAGATGGTAGTACTGAACTTCAATACTCAATGAAGGAATTTGAGTTGATCCATCCGCGTGCCATGTGGATCGAGCCATCAATATAGCACAGGCTATGACAATGGAAACACCTTTTCATCTCCACACCCGGCGGAGAACAAGTTGTATTTGGAAGATTTCTTATTAGTTTAATTCAACATCATGTGTTTATATACTGAATTCTTTAGTAGTTTTATACTCTAGCTAAAGTGAAGAATTGGATATTTTATCCGTCATGGTTTCTTCTTTCAAAAGTTTTATTTAGGCAAAATTGCAATAAGAACTACTTTTCGCCCAAGGAAAAATTCAGATGTTCTCTGTTCACAAAATAGAGAATTCAACAAAGGGTGGTGTACATACGCGTAGTTTGAACTTTGAACTAGTAATGGCAGATACTGATAAGCTGAGTAGCTGACACTACAAAGCTGAAAAATCAGCACACTGTTTCATATATATTTCAGATTTTCAGCAGAGTGATATTTGTGGCATTCTGTACTATAAATTCAGCATTCAGATTTCTGAAAATCTGAAACCACGGGACACGGGAGAACATTGCATGCGGAGGTTGAGCTCCACATCTCCACGCCGCAGAAGCAAGTTATCACATTCTCCTCCTCGTCAACAAATTCAAAACGCAGTGTTGCATGGTTTCTTCAAGTTCACTGATTATATATCCTCTGTTGGTATGTTGGCCTGTTGCTCCAGTTTCCACCGTTTGGGTGCTTTTATTTGAGATTCGTATTACTAGTGCTAGCTTTACTTCTGCTTGTATTACCTTATTTATTTATGTACTAAGTCTTGAGTAGGTCAGGAGCTATGGAGAATAAAGATGTCGACTGGCTGGAGACGTTCAGGATGCAGCATGTCCGGTGATCTGTTTATATTGAAAATCACAAGTTTAAGCACCTGATACCACCTCCATTCCTTCTCTATTACCAGACCCCAAGTTTATACAGTCAGTCGAAGCAAAGGATCTGCAGTTCCCAATTGCGCACAACAGATACTGCAAGGGTTTACCCCACGGATGGCTTCTTACAGCAGATGAAACAAATTATGACATCTTGCTCCCTACTAAATCTTTTCTTGTCATCCAAAAACAAAATTCAACTCCCCCCTCTGACAGTTTTTGACGTTGATGAAGATTATGAAATTAGTGATGTTAACTACCTCAACAAGGCATGTCTTTCTGCAAGTCAACGCCCATTTATGCAGCCTTGGCAATGTATGGCAGACGTGGGAGATTGACCTATTTCGTGTCCAACAACCGTTATAGATAACACAAAAACTTAAGTGCAAGAACTTCAGTAATCTTACCTGGTATATTATTTCTAAAGATTGAGGAGTAAAATCTCCAATAAATATGGCTAATACTTTGCGAGAGTCCCCAATGTCAGAAAGGTTGCAAAAACTGTTACATGGTTCTTTTTTGAATAAGAAGCTGATGAAAACGAAACTTTTCCAGTTCAAATGTACATATTTTTTCACTCCAAATGTCTAACCACTTGGAAGTCTAATTCAACTGTCAGCTTCCCGGAATTGAGTTGCCTCCGCCTTATCAAAACAATATCTATGAGCCCAGACCTAATCCACATTATTGCCTGCATTCAAATAGATTCACAGGGAGGTAATAAGTTTTCTTATAAAATGGAGTTTGCGCATGAGCTGTCAGTATTATACCATGCTATATTATAAATGAAATTCTAATTTTGTTAAAAAGAAATATACCATGAAGTTGCTTCATGTTTAACTGGAATTTACAGTGAGACAACAAAGACATGCTATATTCCCCAAAACTACGTAGTTAGGGACTATGATAATAGAACTTAACACAGTCTAACAAGTAACTTACTGTGCTCTCAAGGCTTTGATCCAATCCATTTCCAGTTTAAAATCACCAGGACCAGATTTAGCACCAG
Organism: Coptis chinensis; assembly: GCF_015680905.1. Lineage (NCBI taxonomy): Eukaryota > Viridiplantae > Streptophyta > Magnoliopsida > Ranunculales > Ranunculaceae > Coptis > Coptis chinensis. The sequence continues at coordinate 15,054,743 of NC_141456.1, read as the reverse complement.
CAAAACCACCTCCGGCGTTCACAGAGAGAGACATGCCAACTATTCGTGACGGATTCATTTCCATCTTCGCATCTATAACGTTCCCTCTCCACGTTGGTAAATATCGCTCGAGAGGAATCTGATAGTTTTTGTATCAGCCAGCAAACAAAAATTGAAGCACATTACTTCACTCATAATGGACATTAATTAAAGGGTTAACTAGTATTACCCCTGCACTAGATGAGCCAAATAGGACTCTCCCCCCTACCCTACACATCCAACACATCCAAGTCAACTTGAGTGTGGAAGAGGATGATGTTGTCAATTTCAAACTTGTCTTTTCTCACAAACACCTTATGAGATGACAAGCTTTATTGTTTCCTGTCTAGTAACAAAATAAATAGTCACCTAAAACTCTGAAAGGCTAAGAGTGTTAAATGACTATGGCTAATTTTAGCACCAAAGAAACCATAGTTCATGATATCTTACTTACTTAGTTACTTAGTATAGATAACACGTAACAAAAGTGTAAGGATATAATGTCTGATGGCATCTTATAATTTGCAACTATTTACAAAGATGTTAGTAATTTAATGCATGTAACAAGTCATTGATCAGCAAAGTTTGGAGCTTGCCTTTGTAATATACCAGTTGTCTTTAGGTACAAAAACAAAAGCTTGCCATGAATTGTCTTCCTCCTGCCCCGGGGAATTTACCCAATTCTCTGTGTATATCTGCATTTTATGAAAGGTGCAAATATTTTAGAGCTTACAAGTTCCGCATTCTATACTGCGTATCTACCTTTCATTTTTTTTTTTATTAAGTCATGAAGAAAGAGGGCCGTGGAGATATCTGGAACTTACCATCTTTTCCTTTACTTATCCTTTCTACACTTGTTATTTTCTTTTCCCTCTTTTTTTTCTAATTTTCTTTTGCATTTCTTATTTGTTTAATATTCTTGTGACGAGAAAAGAAGCTCACTGTAGATATGTAGCATCTTCCATCTCCTTTAAGCTTTAATGCTATTGTATCATATGAATCCAAGTCAATGAAGCCATCGAACTGCACATAAGATACACACGAAAGAAGAAAGAAGATCTGTCATTTGTAATGATTATAGTACCATAATACATACTTAAATATATGGAGAGGCTGATGAAAATTATAGTACTATTCCAAATGCTACTCCATAATCAACATAATAGAGTGACAGACCCAAAGAACAATAGAGCATACAGCATACAGCATACAGCATACAGCATACAGCATACAACATCTATTTAGCGATGCCATCTAAAACACCTGCAACAACATTTGATGCACCACTTCATGCCCTCAAATAAGGGAGGGGTAAACTCAATCGACATTATTCTTCCCTATGCAGTTTCTATTTGCAACTCCCATGTGGGAAAATAAGTAGGACCTTTCCTATAAACACATTTACGTAAATAGAAAATAGAAAATAGAAGATATTAATGTAAATTTGCAGTAAACATTTAATGAAATCTAAGACAGCTTGGTCACTCGTTCAAGTCAAGACCACAATGAAGGTCTACCATCGCTTAGCAGTTTACATGACTCATATGTAGCGGGAGTCAGAACTCTAATTCCATATATCAAACCCAGATTTATATGTGAATCAGGTGAGTGAAACAATAAGGCTCACCCTCTTGGACCGCATTCCACAAAAGCCGCTACGGTTTATTCTCCATTTCGAATCCTCAGTTACATCCATAGAAAGGTTACCAGAGAAGATCCCTACAACGTAACATTTGTTTTCCCATGTGGAACACAAATTAGTTATAAACTAAATTTAGCTAACACTTGAGTTATAAAATTATATTACCTCTTGGTTCCCTCTCAGTATCATCAATCTCCAAGGACGCAGTTGACAACCCTGAAAAGAAAACAAATAAAACATTACAAAACTTTGACTTAAACAATAGGCAGAGGCAGTATATTTAAAACAATACCTCCGTACTCGGAATCAGAATAAAGATGCCACCTTTTAACCTCCTCCTTGGAATTAAAATTGAATATATATCTTTCACTTGGTGGCATTAAATCATCAACATTCCAAGTAAGAGCTACATGTAAATGTGAACAGCAACCCAACATTATAATAAATCAAATAAATAATCAAGGATGGGCTTCTTAAGAATACCTTTTTTAGTTGCATCAATTGTTGTTCGTAAGAGGGATCGAAACCTGGACATCTTTGTTTCTTTGCCCCTCAATTTTGGAAAGCTTGCAATTGAGTGACACAGAGAGACTGAAATGTCAGCTACTTGGGCTGTCTGAAGTAAAGCCCAATCCACTAACCCAGCCCAATATTTAGCCCATCCATCAACTGCTACTTATGGTTTTTGAAGATGGACCCTAAACAGTTAAAATCGGTTTTATATCCAATTAATCCGGGATTTAATCGGTTTTATATTAAAATATACAAATATATAATTATACCTTCAAAATATAAAATACCAACAACATAGAGTCTAATAATACTTTCAAAATACATCACAATATTTGTTTTGTGTTTATTTTTATTCTAGAGTAAAAAATGCATACAAATGGAAAAAATAAAATTAGAAGACTACCATTACCAGAAAGATGGGCTTTTCCTATTTGTTTTTCTATGTAAATATTTGATAACGTAGACCAGTACCAAAATTTATTGAATAGTTATGGACAACACAATTGCACAATAACAAAACTTCATGTGATAAAAATTGATGGGAGTTGGGTGAAGAACCAGCATATGATAAAGGAGCACATTGTGGATTATTACACTAACCTATACAAAGAAACAAACATTGAAAGGCCTACTCTTGATGGGCTTGAATTTTCTACCATTGGCACAGATTTGTCAACATGGATGGAGAAGGACTTAGGAGAAGATGAAGTGAAGGCTTGATTCATTGGCGGACCGTCAAGACCTGATGGTCTACCTATGATTGTTTATAAGAAATGTTGGTACTTCATGAAAGATGAGATTATGGCAGCAGTCAAGGAATTGCAAAATAATTCTTTCATCAATTGGCGGCATAACACGACATACATCACCTTGGCCCCAAAGGTAGATGGTGCATCCTCGTTATCAGACTATCGTCCTATTAGTTTGTTGGGTAGGATTTACAAGATTATGGCAAAAGTTGTAACCCTCAAATTAAAACTGGTGATGTATCTTTTAGTGGGTGTGTATCAAGGGTCATCTCTAGAGAATCGTCAAATTCAGGATGTTGCTCTTGTAGCAAACGAATTGATAGACTATAGAAGAAGAAGTGGACCTGGTCGGTCCGGTTTTGCAAACCGGATTTTGTGAAAGCCTTTGACAAAGGTGAGTTGGGCGTTTGTAAATTATCTTTTCGAGAGATATGGGTTTGCCGAAATGGCGATGGTGGATCAGGACTTGTCTCTCCACAGCCCACTTTTCGGTGCTCGTCAATGGAAGTCCTGCGGGCTTTTTCACTAGCTCAAAGGGCTTGCGGAAAGGGGATCCCCTATCTCCCCTCATCTTTGTGTTGGTGGCTAAAGCTCTTACTAGAATGGTTTTGAGAGCTCAAGATAGGGACTTGATTTCAGGTTTCAGTGCATCATCTTCTAGCTCTCTGATTCCTATACTCCAATATGCAGACGATACTCTTATTTTCATTGATGCAAAGGATGAGCAAGTATTGAACTTGCTGGCAATTCTAATGTGGTTTGAAGCGGTCTTTGGGCTCCATGTGAACTTTGGAAAAAGTATGATTTTCAGTGTGAATGAGAAACTTAATTTTCTTGATTTGGTAAACCTTATGGGTTGATGTAAGACCCCTATTTTATATTTACATTATCTGCGTACCAATATTTAATATTTTCTGTATTTGACTGTATTTTCTGGTCAACGTGCTAGCATGTGGAATACCAAATAGTTAAGGAGGGAATACTAAATAGAAATTTCGAATAATGATAAGATAGGAAACTAGCATTTTGAATTTTGAATGGGGGTAATTTATCTTTAATTTTTGGTAAGCTTTAAATAAAAAGGAAACAAGTTATTAACTTAAGGAACATAATATATATGATACTGTTAATAGAAATAATGTTTCCATAGTTAGGATATAAGAATACTTAGTAATTTGGAAGTTAAGGAGAATATAGGGTGTCTCCGGAGAAACTTGTTTTTCTGGAAAAACCACGCACAAAACACACACAAACTTAAAACGGAGAAGAACGGGGGATTTTTAAGCGAGCTAGCTGGGATTGGTTCTCTCTTCTTTCTTCGATATTTTTTTCTGTTGCCGATAACACGAAGGGTGAGTAGTTTATTTTTGGTTTTCCCCCGTTTATGGACACAATGGAATCGTCCAATATAAAAAAAACTGCTACTTCATATTTCGTTTTCATATTTGGTTTTACGCTCTGTTTTCTCTTCAAAGAGTATCCTTTATATGAATGTTTAAAACCTTAGTAGATTGGTATTACTTGTCAACACCATTAGGTGGTGGGGGAAGGGAGGCGCGAGCCCCTAACCTCCTCCTCTCAAAAAAAAAAAATTATTTCGCCATTACTTGCGTTCTTGAAAATTTTTGTTTGTGAATTTATTTTACGTGTTTGAACTGTTTTGTGGTATTGTGGGTTGTTGGGTTGAGGTATGGTGGTAGTAGAGAGTTTGTGGGGGTTGGAAAAGCTCCAAGAACACTAAGGGCGGTCGGATCTAAGAATTTTGAAGTGTTTTAAAACTGAAAATCGGTGGTTGAGTGGTGAAATAAAGTCGTGGGGGTTTTTCACCCACATAATTTTCATTGGGTTATTAATGGGTGGTGTGTGAAGGCTTTTGGGGGGCTGGAAGGAGCGGGCCGTTCTTGGAAGGGATGACAGCGAGAGCGATCCAGTGCTCCGTGTCACCAGTTTTTTAGTTTTGGGACTTAGGACTAATTAGTGGGCGGACCACATTAGTTTTGGTTGGGCGGTTTACAAGATTTAGGTGGGCTTTGGTCCTAAAATTTGAATTAGGTTGCATGGGATCTAGTTAGAATTGAGATTTCTAGTTGGGCGGATCGGTTATGGGCGGGTTAAACCGGGTCGGTTTAGCTAGTTGCTTAGGACCAAGGTTTGAACTCTTTTTAAATATGGGTTTGGGTGAGGACCGAGAAAATGACCACCGGTTAGGACCGTTATTTGTTGACCCGTTGACTTTTTCAAAAATGTTATAGATGGTATTTATGGACCCATCCGATGATAGGATGTGGGTGACTCTTGTATAAACTTGTTTGTCAGTATCTAATATAGATTTGACGTTGATCTTGTGTTAATATTGACACGTGAAGATAGAGAAATTTTAAGATGCATAGATATATACAATGGAATAAATTACGTAACGAAAATCCTAGAACCTGACTACCACAACTCATGTGATTTGCCTTGTGTGGGCGTATGTGATATGATTGACCCATGTGTTGGGTGTATATATAAGATGTGATTGACCCATGTGTTGGGCAATCGTAGCCGAATAGTGGCTTGATTATTCCGTTCGCAAAATAGAACGATGATGCGCAATATTTTATGCCGAATAGGGGCATTACTTACATAATTGCTTCCGTGTGAGGATTTACAGTGTCGCGGCATCCCGCTCGGGTAGTTACGCATACGGAGTGGTTCATTATGTAAGGGGAGGCATGTGGATGTACATGTTCGGCGTTGGGTAGCGATTGTGGTAGCCAGGAAAACTAGGTAAAACATAGAGACGACGTGTACTAGGGACACTTGATAAATGTTACTGACATGTTATTTTTCCCTTCGGTGTGGTTAGCAAGTTAAGTTTCTATTTATGCTATGTTTATCACAAATTGCTTTGCAGGAGAGTGGGTTAAACTAAATTATTCTTGCAGAGAGGACCCACTCTGCGATAGAGCATGCATAACGGTAAGTATTATGATGCAAGAAGTTTTTACTCATAGTTAGAAGCTAAGGTGCCTTTATGAAGGAACTAACTACCTTAAGCTAAGGCGCCTCGATGGAGGAACTACCTGCCCTGTAAAGAATGAAATGTTATGTATATCTATATGGTTTTTCTAAGGCTACTCATACCAACATTATTTATAATGTTGACCCGATTTGCATGTTTGCTAATCGGTGTGTTCTTATATGAACATAGTCGATCAGCCTGGACAGGGTTAGGCGATGTTCGGTAGAAGGTGGCCCGATTTTCGTGATTGATGTTAGCATTTATTTTCAATAAGATGTTGTTTCATTTTTCCTCAGAGATGTAGTGGAATTTGTTGGGGACATATGTTTAATTTATTATTTTTTTTTGGATTATTAAGTGAAGAAGTTTGTAACTTAATTCCGATCACAAATATTCATAATGATGAGTGGATGGTTTTGAGTATTTTATTGTATTAGTTTTCCGCATGTGTTATTATTCATTAGGGTTATGATATAGATTGGGTTTTGAGGTTGTTGTCACATCTCGGATATCGAGGAGTCGGATATCATTTATATTATCTGATGTATCGAAATTCGGGGTGTGACAGTTTGGTATCAGAGCATTTGGTTAGCTTAGATTGGGAATGTCTAAGTGATCCTCGGATGTGGATTATAGGTTATAGTGTTGAGTGTTTTGGGGTTTTACGTGAGTATTAATAAGAGTTTTGTTTGAACTGTAGATCATGGTTGAGACACGAGCTAGCAATGGTCTTTGAACACATGTAGGAACGCTCATCCGGATGACGGGGCCAGTTGATTTCGGCTCCCCGCAGTCGCGCAGACTAATCCGAGGAATCATAATGATCCGTTTGCTAAAAGCGTAATAAGGACTTTGCCAACTGGGTGGTAAGAGGTTCGCCGGAACCCTTGCCCCTCTTGTAGCCGAGGCTTGGCTTAAAGCTTCTTGAGATGATTTTCAAAGCGCGTGGATCGGCGAGAGGTTGAGAAGCGAGGAGTTGGCTGCCCATCGGTTGGACGATGCAAAGACAGTTAAGTGGATGTCTATTCTTCCACATGTTGATCTTGACATGATGTCTTGGTGAGTCCCGTGGGAGAAGTTTGAGGCTAGGTTTATTCCCGTGTGCGAGGGAACGAAAAGCGAAGAAGAGTTTATTGACTCAATGAGGCGAAATTCGGCAATGAGGTTGAACAAAGATGTTACCCGGTTTAATGAGTTGTCAAGGTTTGCTACTTATTTGGTGGATACTCCCGAAAGAAGAATAGAAAGTTTATCAAGGACCAACCCTTACTTGTCGAGGTCATTACTTCCTTTTGGCAAAGACACTTTTGACCGAAGTTTTGGATCTTGCTTTGATGTATGAGGAGCGAGAACAAGGAGTTTCGTGAAATCGAGACAAGGGTAAAGGGAGGAGCTAGTGATTCCAGACATTCCTCGGACCACATCGTGGTCATGGTGGGACGGATACAGTCGGGCTGGGCGTATGGTCGAGGAAACAGGGACCCCAACAGATCCAGTAGACCCCCCCAGCAGGGAAATGGTTTCGAGGCGGGAAATCAAGATGTCGAATCGTCGGTGGGAATCAATATCAGAATCGACCGGGAAATGGCAATCAGAGACAAGTTTACCAAGGTCAACCCCAGCAGAATGGACAGTTTAGGCCCCATATGGCAGCTCTTCCGGGTCCGAGAATTTTCGCCCCACTTTCAGGCAGATGCTATAAATGTGGACGACAGGGACACCAGGCTATTACCTGCCCACATGAGTTTAGGGCAGAGCAGGGACGACAAGGACAGGCACCACCAGCTCGTGCCTTCGCCAGTATTGCGGGGCCGGAAATGTAGCAGGTACTTTTGCTACACCTCATAACAGTCTTAGAGTTCTATTTGACACTGGTGCATCTCATTCTTTCATTTCTCGTCAGCTTGTTGAAAAAGAAAATGTTAGAACCACCCCACTCCCTAAACCTTTACGTGTTGAAACACCATTAGGAGGTTCAGTGACTTTGTATGATTACTGTAAGGGCTTTGAGATCTCTTTTATGGGTCGTGAGTTCATAGTAGACCTGGTAGTTTTGGGTTTCGAAGGTTTTCACTTCATATTAGGAATGGATTGGTTAAGTAAGAACTATGCTACTTTAGATTGTGCTGCGAGGTCCATTTCTTTTAGTAGCCCGGGATTACCATTTGCCACTTATGAGTGTGGTACTCGGGGAGATTCGGTGATGTCTAGTTTCACGTATTCAAATGGAAATACCGAAAAGGACATTAGTCGCGGTGGAAGTAGTGCTGCGATTATACCGACGTTTTTCAGAGATCCACGGACTGCCGCCTAAGCGAGAGGTAGAGTTCCGGATAGACTTGCTACCGGGGGCAGCTCAATTTCAAGTCAACAGCCATCTGGTGGCCAAAGCAGCTGGATGAGATGAAAGTTCAACTTGAGGAGTTGTTGCAGAAAGGGTAAGCCTTGTTGTTAGTGTTTGACTTTTGTTGTGGTGTGCTATGTGCTTATTATTTATTATTATGTGTTGATATAAGTATAAACCTTTTAAGGTGTGTATGAACTAGGTTTATACGTCCGAGTAACTCGCCGTGGGCTGCACCGACTATCTTAAATGTCCAAGAAGGATGGTACCTTGAGGATGTGCATTGACTATAGGGAGCTGAACAAGGCGACGATCAAGAACAAGTACCCATTGCCCAGGATAGATGACCTCCTAGATCAACTAAAAGGGGCAGTGATATTCTCGCAGTTTGACTTGAGGACTGGGTACTATCAGATGAGTGTGGAAGAGCAAAGTATTTCTCTCCAGCCTTTTTCAATTACTATATGGGTTGTCGAGTTTCTGTTATGCCATTTGGGCTGACTAATGCACCTGCATTCTTTATGGACTTGATGAATCGGGTGTTCCATCCGTATTTGGACAAGTTCGTTATTATTTTCATTGACGACATTCTCGTGTACTCCAAGAGTGTTGAGGAGCACAAGGAGCATCTGCGGTTAGTGTTCTGATTCTTAGGGAGCAAAATTATATGCAAAGTTCACAAAGTGCCATTTTGGGTGGCTGAAGTCAGATTTTTGGGGCATGTGATATCGAGTAAGGGGATAGCAAAGAGACCCCTTTGAAGGTTGTAGCTTGATTAAAGAGTGGAAGCAACCTACTAATGCCAATCGAAGTGAGGAGTTTCTTAGGATTGGCGGGTATTATAGGAGGTTCATAGAGAAGTTTTCTCTTATTGCTGCACCGATGACCACGGTTGACTTCGGAAGAATATTAAGTTCTTGTGGAATGATGATTGTGAACGAAAGCATTCCAAGAGTTGAAACAAAGATTGACTACAGCCGATCTTAGTTATTCCCATTAGAGGTGGGAAGTTGGTGGTTTTACCGATGCTAGCTGCATGCGGGTTTGGGATGTGTTTTGATCACGGAGGACCCGGAAAGGTGGTTTCTTACGATCTAGACAATTGAAACTCCATGAGAGGCGATACCCTACGATGATTTGGAACCGGGCGGTGGTATTTGCTCACGAAGGTATGGCGACACTACCTATATGGGGAGAGATTTGAGTTGTACACGGATCACAAAAGCTTGAAGTATTTGTACTCACAGAAGGAGTTGAACATGAGACAACAGAGGTGGATGGAGTACATTAGCAGTTATGACTTTGAGATTCTTTATCATCCCGTAAGGGAAATGTGGTAGGCGATGCTTTGAGTAGGCAACACAGTGTGATGACTTCACTTATGGTGCAAGAGTGGAAGTCACTCGAGATTTTAGCTTCAGTAGATTTGCATGTTGAGTCGGGGACGGCTAGAGCTTTTGTTGGTAGTTTGACTGTCCAGCCTTCCTTAGTGAGTAAGGTTTTGAACCTACAGATGTGTGATCTTTCTTTGGTACGGCGTTTGGGTGACTTAGTGGTGGATCTTCGGATGATTGCCCTACAGATTGGTCAGTGGATTCTGATGGTGCTTTGAGAGTCCGGAATAGACTTTGTGTTCCGAATAATGTTGAGTTGAAGAGAGAGATATTGAATGAGGCTCATAGGTCTCGGTTTACTATCCATCCCGGGGGTACGAAGATGTATCATGACTTGAAGAGGACTTTCTCTCGTGGGAAGGTATGAAGAGAGATGTGGGAGAGTATGTGTCTCGTTGTTTCACATGTCGGTGTGAAGCGCAGAGCATCAAAGGCCTTCGTGTTTGTTGCAACCTTTGGAGATTCCCACGTGGAAATGGGAACAAATCTCAATGGACTTCGTGGATGGATTACCTAAGTCCCTAAGGGAAATGAGTCTATCCGGGTTATTGTGGATCGATTGACCGAAATCTGCTCACTTTATTCCAATTGGGGTGCAGTAAAACACCGATAGTTTGGCGGTGAAGTACATTCGAGAGGTGGTGAGACTCCATGGCGCACCTATTTCCATTGTCTCGATAGAGATCCCCTTTTTGCATCGAGTTTTGGGGGAGCTTCCAAATGCTATGGGCACGGCTAAACTTGAGCCGATATCACCCTCGCATCGGACGGACAAACAGAGCGGGTGAATCGGATATTGGAGGACATGTTGCGGGCATGTGTCCTTGATTTCGAGGCGGTTGGGAGGAACATATTCCTTTGGTTGAGTTTTAGTGATAATAATAGTTTTCACTCTAGTATTGGCATGGCACCATTCGAGGCCCTTTATGGGAGGCCCCAGATCACCGGCGTGTTGGGCGAGGTGGGTGATGGTGTCTTACTTGGTCCGACATTGTTAGGGAGGCTACCGCAGAGAATGTTAGGGTGATCTGAGAACGGATTAAGGCGGCTCGAGTCGTGAAGAGCTATCTTGATCGGAAGAGGAAGGGAGTTGAGTTTGAAGTTGGGGATTTTGCCTTTTGAAGGTGTCCCCTATGCGTGGTGTGATGAGGTTTGGGAAAAAGGGCAAGTTGAGCCCTAGATTTATTGGACCGTTTGAGATTGTTGCTCGTGTTGGCGGGGGTGGCATATCAGCTCGCGTTACTGCTACTTTATCCTCGGTGCATGATGTTTTCCATATTTCCATGCTTGAAGTGTGTGAAAGACCGACACAGATTGTTGAGCGGTCGAGATCGAGATTAATGACGATTTGACACACTTTCGGTGAAACCTATCACCATCGTGGACCGTGGCGTGAAACAACTTCGGCGACAAGTGAACTTGGTGAAGGTGCAATGGAGTGAAGATGAAAAGGATGTTACGTGGGAGTTAGAGGACAAGGTTAGAGTCACAAGATCCGAGTTATTAAGCCTAGTGTCCTCTATCAATGAATCTCGGGGCGAGATCCCTTTAAAGGTGTGTATAGTCAGTAAGACCCTATTTTATATTTACATTATCTAGCATACCAATATTTAATATTTTCTGTATTTGACTGTATTTTCTGGTCAACGTGCTAGCATGTGGAATACCAAATAGTTAAGGAGGGAATACTAAATAGAAATTTCGAATAATGATAAGATAGGAAACTAGCATTTTGAATTTTGAATGGGGGTAATTTATCTTTAATTTTTGGTAAGCTTTAAATAAAAAGGAAACAAGTTATTAACTTAAGGAACATAATATATATGATACTGTTAATAGAAATAATGTTTCCATAGTTAGGATATAAGAATACTTAGTAATTTGGAAGTTAAGGAGAATATAGGGTGTCTCCGGAGAAACTTGTTTTTCTGGGAAAACCACAGACAACACACACAAACTTAAAACGGAGAAGAACGGGGATTTTTGCGAGCTAGCTGGGATTGGTTCTCTCTTCTTTCTTCGATATTTTTCTGTTGCCGATAACACGAGGTGAGTAGTTTATTTTTGGTTTTTCCCGTTTATGGACACAGTGAACTGTACGTCCAATATAAAAAAAAAACTGTTCTGTTCATATTTCGTTTTCATATTTGGTTTTACTCTCTTTTTCTCTTCAAAGAGTATCCTTTATATGAATGTTTAAAACCTTAGTAGATTGGTATTACTGTCAACACCATTAGGTGGTGGGGAAGGGAGCCTTGAGAGCCCCTAGCCTCCTCCTCAAAAAAAAAAAATTTTCGGCCATTACTGCGTTACTGAGAAATTTTTGTTTGTGAATTTATTTTCTGTGTTTGAACTGTTTTGTGGTATTGTGGGTTGTTGGGTTGAGGTATGGTGGTAGTAGAGAGTTTGTGGGGGTTGGAAAAGCTCCAAGAACACTAAGGGCGGTCGGATCTAAGAATTTTGAAGTGTTTTAAAAACTGAAAATCGGTGGTTGAGTGGTGAAATAAAGTCGTGGGGTTTTTCACCCACATAATTTTCGCTGGGTTATTAATGGGTGGTGTGTGAAGGCTTTTGGGGGTGGCTGGAAGGAGCGGCTGTTGCTGCGGAAGGGATGACCGCGAGAGCGATCCAGTGCTCCAGGTCACTGTTTAGTTTTTGGGACTTAGGACTAATTAGTGGGCCGGACCCTGTTAGTTTTGGTTGGGCCGGTTTACAAGATTTAGGTGGGCTGGTCCTAAAATTTGAATTGGGTTGCATGGGATCTAGTTAGAATTGAGATTTCTAGTTGGGCGGATCGGTTATGGGCGGGTAAACCGGTCGGTTTAGCTAGTTGCTTAGGACCAAGGTTTGAACTCTTTTTAAATATGGGTTTGGGTGAGGACCGAGAGAAATGACCACCGGTTAGGACCGTTATTTGCTTGACCCGCTGACTTTTTCCAAAAATGTTATAGATGGTATTTATGGACCCATCCGATGATAGGATGTGGGTGACTCTTGTATAAACTTGTTTGTCAGTATCTAATATAGATTTGACGTTGATCTTGTGTTAATATTGACACGTGAAGATAGAGAAATTTTAAGATGCATAGATATATACAATGGAATAAATTACGTAACGAAAATCCTAGAACCTGACTACCACAACTCATGTGATTTGCCTTGTGTGGGCGTATGTGATATGATTGACCCATGTGTTGGGTGTATATATAAGATGTGATTGACCCATGTGTTGGGCAATCGTAGCCGAATAGTGGCTTGATTATTCCGTTCGCAAAATAGAACGATGATGCGCAATATTTTATGCCGAATAGGGGCATTACTTACATAATTGCTTCCGTGTGAGGATTTACCTGGTGTGCGGCATCCCGCTCAGGGTAGTTACGCACGGAGTGGTTCATTATGTAAGGGGAGGCATGTGGATGTACATGTTCGGCGTTGGGTAGCGATTGTGGTAGCCAGGAAAACTAGGTAAAACATAGAGACGACGTGTACTAGGGACACTTGATAAATGTTACTGACATGTTATTTTTCCCTTCGGTGTGGTTAGCAAGTTAAGTTTCTATTTATGCTATGTTTATCACAAATTGCTTTGCAGGAGAGTGGGTTAAACTAAATTATTCTTGCAGAGAGGACCCACTCTGCGATAGAGCATGCATAACGGTAAGTATTATGATGCAAGAAGTTTTTACTCATAGTTAGAAGCTAAGGTGCCTTTATGAAGGAACTAACTACCTTAAGCTAAAAAATGGAGGAACTACCTGCCCTCAAAAAGAATGAAATGTTATGTATATCTATATGGTTTTCTAAGGCTACTCATACCAACATTATTTATAATGTTGACCCGATTTGCATGTTTGCTAATCGGTGTGTTCTTATATGAACACGCGGTCGATCGACTGGACGATGGGTTAGCTGATGTTCGAGAAGGTGGCGGACTGCTCGTGATTGATGTTAGCATTTATTTTCAATAAGATGTTGTTTCATTTTTCCTCAGAGATGTAGTGGAATTTGTTGGGGACATATGTTTAATTTATTATTTTTTTTGGATTATTAAGTGAAGAAGTTTGTAACTTAATTCCGATCACAAATATTCATAATGATGAGTGGATGGTTTTGAGTATTTTATTGTATTAGTTTTCCGCATGTGTTATTATTCATTAGGGTTATGATATAGATTGGGTTTTGAGGTTGTTGTCACATCTCGGATATCGAGGAGTCGGATATCATTTATATTATCTGATGTATCGAAATTCGGGGTGTGACAGTTGCAAAGTTGGTAGTTTGCCAACTTCATATCTTGGGCTTCCACTTGCTGCTAGATACAAGTCCAAAGCTGCATGGGCTCCAGTAATTGAAAGATTCACTCGTAAGTTGGCCATTTGGAAGCGGAAATGCCTATCGAAAGGTGGTAGGTTGATTCTAATAAAATCTACCCTTTCAAGTCTCCCTATATACTATCTCTCACTTTTCACTACTCCTACAAATATTGTGAATGTGCTTGAAAGAATCACGAGGGGGTTCTTATGGGGAACAACTAGTGATGTTCGACGCTACCACCTTATCTCATGGGATAGTGTTTGCATGCCGATTGAGCTAGGAGGTCTTGGTATACGACGCTTAAAAAGGTGAATATATCTTTGATGTGTAAATGGATATGGAGATTTGGAGATCAAGATTGTGATAGTCTATGGAAGGAGGTCATTAAAGATAAATATGGATTGGATGAGCACGGATGGTACTCAAAGAAGGTTAGTTGCACATATGGGTGTGGGTTATGGCGTGGTATTATGAATTGCAAAAAGTCGATTTATGCTGAAATAAGTTTCAATGTTGGTGATGGCTCGAAGGTCTTGTTTTGGGAGGACAAGTGGGCTATAGAGAGACCTCTAAAACAGGTTTTTGGTGACATGTACGGGATTTCAGAAAATAAAAGAGGTACGGTTCAGCAGCATGTGGTTTGGGTGGATGGTAGGCAGTCGTGGAACTTGTGTTTCAGGCGGAATTTATTCGACAGAGAACTTCCTCGAGTTGGTGAGTTCCTTGGTCTGATTTCGCGATATGGGGTGAATGATGAGGTTGATCATAGTATGTGGAATGGCAAGCAGGAGCAATTCATTCCCAAGGTCATGTGTGAGGTGATAGAAGATAAGCGAATTAGTGAGCATCAATTGGGTGTTGCCAATTTCCCTCATAAGATTGTGTGGAACAAACTAGTTCCTACAAAAGTTTGCTTTTTTGTGTGGGCTCTTCTCTGGGGAAGAACTTTAACAATAGATAATATGAGAAAGAGGGGCCAAGTTATGGTGAACCGGTGTGTGATGTGTGCCCAAGAAGAAGAGTATCCAACATTTTTTTTTGGATTGCAACATGGTGAAGAAACTGTGGGAATACTTTCTCTCCACTCTCCGCATTCCGCTCGATACCTCTCTTGGGTTAAGTAGTATGTTTCTTAAGAAGCCATCGGTGGGGTTATCCCCTACAGGGATGTTACTGAGTAAAACCATTGCTTATGGGATTACATGGACTATTTGGTTGGAAAGAAATCAAAGGATCTTTGATGATAGGTTTTGTGATTTAAATAGCATTATTTGTAATTGCAAATATATCATTTGGGGTTGGGCTTCTCATCTTCCTACTGTTAGGAATTTGAATTTTGAGTCAATTGTAATTGGTTGGGAAGCTATAGTACAACTTTGATGTAACTATTATAAAGGTAGTGTGAACCTCTCACATTGATTTTCTAATACAATACTATTTTATCAACTAAAAAAATATAGCAAAACTTCATTTCAAACATGATGACCATTTTCTTATACAAACTTCCACCTCAAGCAAAGCAAGATCTATTTTCGCCCAACAGAATCACTTCCAAAAATTTCTCTCTCTACTTACCATGAGGCTTGGAATTGGAAAATAATTCACGGTTGATCTCTTTCAATACCCCCAAAGTTTTAAGTATTCATGTTCAACCTGTTTACTTGATCACTTCATACTTTCATAGTCGAAGAGGTGAGAGACAAAATGAAGACACAAGCCCTTGAATGGATTCATGGAAGTGGTTAAGTACTTCAGTGGTTATATTTTCGTATTCAATTATTTCGATTATGTTTTTTTTCCGATTCTCGTTGTGATTCCGATAATATTGGGCGCTTTTTTTTTTCTAATTCGCCTGAGAAATCAACAATTTCGGTCGATATGAGCGAATATATCGCTAAGAGTAATAACTGAAAAACCGGTCAAAAATTTATCTTCTTATTAATCACCGATTAAATCGCGATTTTAACTGTTTAGGATGGACCACTTAATTTTTATGACTCGTATATATCCTAAAAAAGGGATACTGTAGAGCATCTACATTATTAAGCACTCTTATTTCATTTTCATGTTTCGATAAAATCAATTACCTTAAACTTAACATACAATAACACAACAATGTCGTTGTTTTCTGCCATTTTCTTCTTCAAATAAAAGAATTCACGCACATAATTGGACCACAACCAAAAAAAAACACTCATGTGGATCCACTAAAAGTTAAGATCCCAAGTTTCTAATTTGACAAAAATTGGCTACATTGACACTTAGCCAGCAATTTGTCCCCAAAACGACCGAAGATCAACATCAAATGCAATTAAAACACTACAATTACACTACACAGTTGCACCTACTGTACTATTTCAGTGTGTCCTTCACTTTAACTTAAATTCATCTTTTTACCATTACAATTATAGCCTATTTTTGGATACAAATCACAATTACTGATAAGAATAGAAACTGATCTCATTTAGAAATAGAACTATAGATCTATGCTTTAAATTGAAATATTTCTTTGTTAAATTGCAAAATTCATGTGTCAATTTCTTTCCCTGGTTTCCACTTGAACAGTTGAAGCTAGCGTTCAGTTATTGCAACTTCTCTTTCTTTACCATACAATACACATTGGGCTACTTATACAATACACATTGGGCTACTTAGAAAAAAAAACAAATATAGCATTCATTATATAGGACAATGACCCAAATAGCACCTTGTAGTTCCGAGCCCATGTACGTGATCTACAGGCCCACTTAGAGAGCCACATTGTGCAAAGTGTAAACTTAGGATACATATCGAGTAAAGAGATGTGTGGGGACTGCGGAGTGTGGGCTCTGGACCACTTGGAAACACACATAGATTCCTCTCTTTCTAACTAGCCTAATTAGGTGAAGTATATTTAATTTGTAAACTGTAGTGATCTAGTAAAAAAAAAAAAGAACAAAGGAAAATAAAAGATATTAGCATCGGACTCAAAACCATAAATTGTTTGCTCATTTATGTTTATAATTGGCTTTGGAATAACCAAAAACGAAAGCTTAAAACATGGTTCCCCACTCCCACTATAGAGCCAGTTTTAAATTCTTTGCTAGGCAATATTTTGGGATATGCTGAGGTTGTCCAATTGTTTTTTTAAATGAGATCAGTAACTCTTTGATGCTGGGGTTCGAGCCCCAGACCTCTAGTATCATCATCCAAAAATTTTATCGACTTTGCTAGTCGACACTTGCAGATTGTCCAGTTGTTGCACACAAACTAATTTAATTTGTTAAAGAACGACAAATATATGGTGTAACATACATAGTACAAAATGTCAGGATATGGTAAAATATCGATCTCTAATTTATGGTTATGTATCGTGGATATATCTCCCTTTTTGGAGAATATTTGACATTGTTTTATATATAAATATCATAGATATATTCAAAATATCGATAACTATTGTGGATATTTTTTGATATATCATGATATATAATTTATATTTATTTGAAATATAATAGTAAATATTAAATAAAATTGTTACATACACAAAATATCTACAAATATCACAATATATCTTAAAATATCAATAATATCATCGAAATATTATCAATATTTACAGTTATAAATATCTCTAAGCATATTATGATATTTACTTATCTTTTACTTAAATCTCAATATATCTATATAATAAGCTAGGGTTTTTTGGGTACTAGAAGACAAAATAACAAATAGGCAAATACAAACAACGTCCTAGATTAATTTTAACACCCATCGGATGGCCAATAAGTTTTTTAATTTCCCGAGATGTTTGTTTGTAGATACTAATTTAATGTGCGCCGTCAAATTTCATGAAGTGTAATGAGGCCGGCCCGTTTGCATGTTTTTGTATTCGTCAAGTTGGTCAATGGTTCAAACCATCCCATTGTCCATTTTGTTTGTTTTATTGTTTTAAGTTGTAGAAGCTTAGAACATCTCTAAAGGTGGGCACGATTCTTAAATTCTTCAAATTTGAAGAAATCGCCGAATTTATCGAATTCCAAATCTAATTGGTTACATACATTCGAATATCGATCACCGCTTATTCTGGATTCTTGTTCAAAATTTGGCATTTTGGATGCTATCGCGAAATGTTTTATTAGTAATGTCACGCTTATTTATTGCAAATGTCGCCTCAAGTTTTTTTGACTTTGACTAGCACCGGCGCCAATTTTGTTTTAAATCACAACTTTAAATGTCGCAGTTATTTTTTAAAAATTTGGTGCGACATTAAAAAATCTGGGGGCGGCGATTGGTAATGTCGAAAGATTAATGGCGCTGGCGTGGTAGGGCCTTTGTCATATTGCATTTTATGGTTTTAAGTATTTGCATTTGAAACCTCGAAATTTGCGATAGGCCAGATTCTTCAAAAAAATTTCTTCAAATTTGAAGAGTATACTACCACCACCTAGAGATGCTTTTAAAATCAAAATAAAAAACTGCTTATAATAGCCTCTATATGAAACTGTGGTGACTTGAACCTAAACTCAAATTGTTAATGATGCATGGTCATTCCAGTTTGCAGAATTTTTTCAAAGTTAAGGTATTAGTATATTACGCAATAAAAAATAATACAATGGAGTTTATATGCCATTTTCTTCTTAGAGCCTAGGTAGCTCTGGTGCATGCCAAAGCATGAGCGCCCTAGGGAAACAAATAAGGCACGGGGTATTATCTAGTATCACGATATTTTATACTATTGTAACACATGCATTCCCCAGTTTTCCCAGTAGTATGGATAAAAAACAATGGAAAAACACAACCATTAATTAGTAGATTTGTTCTCAATATTTTATTAGGGTCTATTGTTAGACAAGTTTTTGATTGATAGACAAGTTGAGATTGTGCACCCATGCAGGTGGTCAGGAATCAGTATGCAGACTGCAGAGTGAGTAAGTCCCAAACACTGGACGCATGGGTTTAACCGCAACTTGCGGAAAACAATAAATACAGTCTGTGTTAATTTGTGTTTGATTTCTCTTGAATTTTGGCGTGCAATCAAACTCTTGACTATATGCAAGCAAATAAGCAATGAACAATATATGTTGGAAGAAAAATGTTTCATTCTTAGAGTTCAAAAGTATGAAATGCGCTGCAGGAGGTTTCACACACTGAGGCAAGACGTTATATTGTAAACTCGTAACTTTTTTTTTGTGAGCGTAAACTCGTAACTGCTCTAAAAGTTCAAACATGAGAGAGCAGCCTTTTAAGAATTTCAAGAGGCGGCCTAAAAATACAAAAAAACTTTGATAATCAAACATCAAAGAATTTCATTTTGATGATAAATCATGTTTTCAGAACAAAAGTCTTAATATGTAATAAAATTTGCAAATAGCTCCGCATTGCTTTCATTGAAATACGCGGATTTCTGGATAACATTTTTTTTAACAATCTTATGTATCGTTTCTTCCCAAAACAAATTCATTATCGGTAAAAAAAAAAAAACAAAAAATAAAAAATAAAATAAACTGTTTCATTTTAAGAGACTTGAGAAAAATATTATTTTCAAAACATCTGATCTTAGCGAATCCAAGGGGATACTAATTAGATTCTTTGCAAGTCCAGTACTCCAATTAATCAGCTAATTAGGATCAAACCAAAAAATTAATTAAGGTGTTAACATACACCTCATTAACATAGTTCTAATCAGTAATCATTGACTATTCGTCACACTGAGATATTGAATGATAGTTTATACTGATGATACCTAAGGATGCACAGTCATTCGTCGAAAATCAATCGTTAACGTGGACCATTTAGAGGCAAGCGTGTGTAAAAGGGTTCCATTAATTTGGTAATTAACTAATCCAGAAGAGCGAGAGCTGTATGTGTTTGTGGAAATAAATAAGGTGACCCCAATGTTTAAAACAGGGTGGGGCATCTTAGGGTGACCTTAAGATGGCCTTCAACACTTCAGTTCTACTATTTTGGCCTATAGATTTACTCATCTGGGGACCTCTAGCTTGGTGACACTGTACACTGACCATTTGGTTGCTTGTGTTTTTTCTAATCTACATGATTAAAAATCCAGTTTTTTAGAATTCCACCCCTATCAAGTTTGCCAATTAGAATTTCACCCCAGTTATTCGATTATTACACTTCGACCCCAATTTCACAACATGACCAAATCAGTTTTTTTTATTAGATTCCTTCCCTTATGTGCATGTGCAATGTCAAATCTACCACTCACTATGTAAAATGACCAAATTACTTGTTAGCTCTCCCAAGACCAAAATCATACTAATTACCACATGACATTATCCTATCCATTTAATCCAACACACACACAAAAAATCTTTATATATATATTATAGCTCTACCATCTTTAATTGAGGAAGCGTTTCTAGAGTGTCCACGTGTCAAGGCTAATTAAGAAAAAATATGAACAAATATTTATCTTTATTCTTAGATATATATTATAACTACACCCTCATAAAGACTCCAATTTTTTTTAAACTCTATTACTAAATATAAAAAAGTAGGATATAAATAAATAAACAATCCCATCTAGAGTTTTATATACTCTCTAACTTTTTCTAAACACTATAGCTAATTATGAAAAAACAATCACATCTAGAGTTTCACAAAATCTCCAACTTTTTCTAAACACTATAGCTAATTATGAAAAAACAATCACATCTAGAGTTTCACAAAATCTCCAACTTTTCCTAAACAATATAGCTAATTAAGAAAAAAAAAATAGTAAACAAAAAACTAAATTGCTAAAAACAATAATTTTCACCAAAAACGATTTTTCTAAAACCCTTTCGATTTGATGCGTCATCCAGTGTGTGATTTAGACATTTATTTATAGTTAAGGATTCAAAAAATCACAATTACGACCACAATAATTATGACATATTCTAATATATATATATATATATATATATATATATATATATATATATATATATATATATATTAGTTACACCCTCACCAATCTATTTTTTAGAACACTTTTGATTGAGGACTCCAGGTTTTTAAACTCTATTACTACTTATAAAAAAAGTAGGATATAAATAAGAAAAACAATCCCATATAAAGTTTTATAGAGTCTACTATAACTAATTACGAAAAAACAATTCCATCTAGAGTTTCACAAAAACAATCCTATCTAGAGTTTCATAGAGTCTCTAACTTTTCCCAAAAAATATAGCTAATTATGAAAAAAAAATATGAGACAAAAAAAAACTAAATTGTTAAAACAATAATTTCCACCGAAAACAATTTTCCTAAAACCCTTTTGATTTAATGCGTCATCCACAATGGGATTTCAACATTTATTCATAGTTAAGGATTCCAAAAATCACAATTATGGTCACAATAATTACGGCAGATTCCAATTAAATTTATAAATTTTTCAACACTATATATATACCACAATTTTGGCATAATATATATATAATTTGTATATATATATATATATATATATATATATATATATATATATATATATATATATATATATATAATTTTCAGTTAAAGTAGACGTTGGATTTAAATAAATTATATACCAAACCAAAACAAATTATATGTGAAAAATTAAATTATACAAAAAATAACATCACAAAATATATAATAGAAAATGAAAAAAAAAATAACGACAAAGCAATAATGACAAATATTTCAAAACATATATAATACTTAATGAAATTAACGTCAAAGAACAATTAATGAGGAACCGAAAACTAGATTCAAATGCATCAAACTAACCTCAAATAATATTTAACGGGAAATCGGAAACTGGATGCAAATGCAAGCATTAAACTAATCTTAAAAATTAATTAATAGAAAATCGGAATATGGATACAACTGCATTAAACTAACCTTAAAGAATAATTAATGGGAAATCAAAACTTGGATGCAAATACATCAAACTAATATAAAAAAAATAATTGTCGGAAAATCGGGAACTGGATGCAAATGCATTGAACTAACCTCAAAGAAAAATTAATTATAAATTGAAAACATGATGCAAATGCTTGGAACTAATCTTAAAGAATAATTAACGGAAAATCGGAAATCGGATGCAACTGCACTGAACTAATCTTAAAAAATAAACTGGATGCAAGTGCATTGAACTAACCTCAAGAAATAATTAACGAGAAATTAGAAATTGAATGCAAATTCATTGAACTAACCTCAAACAATAATTAACGGGAAATCGAAAACTAGATGCAAATGCAACCTTATCAAATAATAAACGATAAATCGAAAACTGTATACAAATGCATTAAACTAATCTCACAGAATAATTAACGGGAAATAAAAAACTGGATGCAAATGCATTGAATTTACCTCAAAGAACAATTAATAGGAAATTGGAAATTGGATGCAAATGTATTGAACTAACTGCAAAGAATAATTAACGAGAATCAGAAATTGGATTCAACTACATTGAACTAACCTCAAAATATAAATATAATGAAAAATCGAACCGGATGCAAATGCATTGAACTAACCTCAAAACATAGTTGGATTATATGTTGTGAGAATGTCTTAATAAGTATAGTTTTGCATTTAAAATGGTGTTTATTTTATCTCTTTCCGTATGACTGGTAACTTCTTACTATTCAAGTAACTTCAATATATATGAACTTCGCCTTATTAGGCAACCGCACAAAACTTCAATCAAATTTATATTATTAAACAACAAAATAAAGTTGAAGGGTTTTATCAAAAGTGAGTTTTTTTTTTAATGGAGAATGAGATTTTCACGTTATAAGAAATTTGGATGAGTGATCAATATAATATTAATATATAATAGTTATGCATATTTACAAATATTTTTTAGAATAATTAATATAATTACACCCGTTCGTAGATAATCTTTGCAGATTCCACATAGTGAGTCATGCATAATTTAAAGAATAATTAATGGGAAATTGGGAACTGGATAATCTTTTATGATCCCACATAGTAAATCAAACATAATTTATTTTTATGTCATGTTTGCAGGACACTTTTATTATGGATCGATAGAAGTTGGTATTACATACCATATTTGATAATTAAAAAAAATCGAAAATTGGATTCAAATACATAATCGAACTCAAAGAGTAATTTAACTGAAATCGAAAACTTTATGCAAATACAATAAACTAAACTCAAAAAGTAATTAACTAGAAATCGGAAACTGGATGCAATTGCATTAAACTAACGGAAAATTAGAAATTGGATGCAAATCCTTAAAAAATATTTAACGAAAAATCGTAAACGGTATGCAAAAACATTAAACAAACCTCAAATAATAATAAATGAGAAACCGAAAACCTCAGATGCAAAAATGCATTGAACTAAACTCAAAAAATAATTAACAGAAAATCAAAAATCGAATGCAACTGCATTGAACTAACCTCATAGAATAATTGGTGGGAAATCAAAAACTAAATGCAAATATGCATTAAAATAACCTCAAAGAATGGTTAACGGGAAATCAGAAACTGGATGTAATTGCATCGAACTAACCTCAAAGCATAAATAATCAGAAACTAGATGCAGATGTATTGAACTAACCTTAAAGAATTATTAACGGAAAATTGGAAACTAGATGCAATTGCAATTAACTAATCTCAAAGACTAATTAACAAAACATTGAAAAAGGGATGAAACTACATTGAACTAACCTAAATGAATAATTGACAGGAAATTATAAATTTGATCTAAATGCATTGAACTAACCTCAAAAAATAATTAACAGGAAATCAGAAACTTGATGCAAATGCATTGAATTAACCTCAAAAAATAATTAACATAAAATCGGAAATTTGATACAACTGTTTTGAACTAACCTCAAATAATAATTAACGAAAAATCATAAACTGGATGCAACTGGATTAAACTAAAATTAGAGATTAACTAATGGAAAATCAGAAATTGGATGCAAATGCATTGAAATAACCTCAAAGAATAGTGAACTGGAAATCGGAAGCCTGATGTAATTTTTATCGCACCGACCTCAAAGCATAAATAACTAGAAATTATAAACTATCGAACTAACCTAGAAAAACAATTAACTTAAAATCGAAACTGGATGCGGATGTATTGAACAAATCACAAAGCTAGAGTAATTAACTAAACATCAAAATTGGATGCAATCCATATCTTGAATTAACCTTAATGAATAACTAACGGAAAATTATAAAGTGGATGCAATTGCACCGAAGTCTTAACTAACCTCAAATAATAATTAACTGAAGTCGGAAACTTGATACAACCGCATCAACTAACCTCAAAGAATAATTAATGAGAAATTGGAAAATTGAATGCAACATACTACATTGAACTAACCTCAAAGAATAATTAATTGAAAAATCGAAACTTGATGCAAATGCATCAACTAATAACCCTAAAACATGTTTGTATTATATGTAAGGGGAATAAATGTCTCGACAAATATAGTTTTGCATTTTAAGTAGTGTTTATCATAATTTTTTTATTATGATTAAGAATGTCAAATTATTCAAGTAGTTTCAATATTATCTTCGCCTCATTGGGCATTCTCACAAAAAAATTCAATCAAACTTCTATTATTAAACCTAACAACAAAAAAGAAGTTATGAGTTTTATCAAGGGTTTGGTCTTTTCTTTTTATAAAGTGTTTAAATTAATTTTGAATGACTGATTAATATAAATTTTCAAATATCTCATAAATTTATCATAGTTCTTAATATTTTTTACAATAATTTAATATAACGACACCCGTTCATAGGACGGGTTCGAAAGCTAGTTTCTTAAATAATACCTACTACCCTACTCACCTAAAATAACCAAACTACCCTCACATACTCATGTTTACCTCTTCTGATACGTGTCATCATCTTAACAAACCAAATCATCTATCAAGAACTAAACTAAAGTAACAGTCATGTCGTACCAAGACTACCAACAATAAGTTAAGTTCTTAACAACAGTAATAATTGATGAAAAAGATTGGGCTGGTGCTTTTTGAAATTTCACTTCTTAACTAAAGATTCACTTCTTCTAGAAATTTCAACGGAATAAAATATTGTTAAGTGATGAAAAAAAGTGGGCTGGTGCTTTTTGAATTAATTGATGACGGTAATCACCTCTACTCTCAAATGTTTTAGTAGTGTGTTTCTCGTAGCAGCCGCCATTTTGTTTTCTCTTTGCAAAAATCAGTAAACACCTCTTTTCTTCTCTTTAGAATTTTGTTGAATCAAAGTGAGCTAAAAATAGTGACGTTCGAACGGCGTCTTGAACTTCTGGAAGTTCAAGTTGCTTCTGATTCTACTAATCCTTCTCAATTCACTTCTAATCGAATACTCCAACAATTCAATTACAAGAAGAAGAAGAAGAGGTTTCGAGTGCTGACATGGCAGTGGGAGAAGTTTTTTGTTCATAGGGAGAATATATTTACATATTGAAATTGAGGGTGATTCAAGATGGGGATTTGCACAAGATGGGATTATTTCCGTCATGATTTTTCTACTGTTAGGCTGAGTCCAATGGCTCCCTATCCTTTTAAAAGTAGTGCTAAAGTCAACAAAATATAGCTAAAGTCAACATATTTTACTCTATTATTATTTTTCTATGTATATATATCTGAAAGGATTTTCTTTTCTTATCTCATTTTACTTCTATATATAGAAGTAAAAATAGATATAAATAAAAATCCTTTATATGTATAAAGAGGAAATTAATGATAGAGAAGTAAAATTCTGTTGACTTTAGCTCTACTTTTAAAGAGATAGGGAGCCATTGGACTCAGCCTTAAGAATGCTTCCTCAATCTTTCCATCCTTACACAGACGCCACTGTGGTAGTAGTATAATTCACATTATCATGATGACAAATTCTTATAACAAAGTTAAGGCAATTTGAGAGTGGAAGTGATTAAGTCATCAATTAATATATATCTTAAGTACAATTGATGTTGGAATCTCTAAGTGTATTTCGAAATACTTGTGAGTGTGTGCAAAGTGGAGGAGATGAACCATATGTGTTCTCTCCACTTTAGTGCATAGTAGATAGTCCCACATTGGTTATCCACCACATCGGGTTTTGTAAGGTTAGGACTTGGGCTTGGGCTTCTTGTTGTGGGTAGTGGTTAGACCCAATAGCCTAAACTTGTTTTGCCTTTTTCTTGATCGTGAGTTTCAAATGTTCTATTAGGAGTTGGTCTCTCTTCCTCCTAACCTCTATAAATAGGACTGTGAGTCCATAGAGAGATGAGACTTGATCAGAAACTCAACTCAGAGAAACAAAAAACTCAAACCAGTCATTTTCTTCTTCTTTCTTCCATCCACCGCCGAGAGAGTTATATTGTTGTTCTAGAGGGTAGTCCGTTCTAGTGCAAAGTCAGTGCTGTTAACCATTGAATCCTTTGAGGAAGACGCCATCTGTTGCCTTTCTGCACCATTGGAAGGGGGCTTAAATCTTTCCTTAAGGACTGTTTAATCCGCCTTGGTTATTCCCAGCCATCATTGTCCTTGTTTCTTCATTGCTCTCGCTCCTTCGTTTCTACTTTAGTTCTTTGTGTTCATACAACTATTCTAACAATCTTAAGGAAAGATTTTTGTAGTAGAACAAAGGAGAGTGCTTTAATACGACAATCAAAAGATAAGTCTTTTACTTTGAGTTATTGTTTGTGTTATTGGGTTATGACTTTAGAAATTTTCTAATAATTTCGTTTTTGGTAGGGAAACTAATTAAAGATTGAATATTTATTGATCTTTTGTGGTTTATCAAACCCTATATGGTTGTAGACCTTTCTCTTACGTTTGTGGGAGTCAAATATGAGATTTCTATCAAGAAAAACGTCAAAGTTCGTCTTTTTGACAGCTGCATCACTCGTTACGGAAACTACTATAATTTTTAGCTCAGACCTCGGTTTTGCAATCCGCTTCTTGTGTTGGATAGCTGATTCAAAGAGCTTTCCAGTAGTATAAGGCTTGATACCCAATTCATCCTGAGCTGGTTTAGAATTACAGTTTTTTTGAACTGTTTTTCTATAAGGAGGAAAATATGGTAATCCGGTTTTTCATCATTTGTAAAAGATAGTGAACACCATCTAAGCTAATTCATTTTTGCACCCGAATTTATATTTCACATATGGTTTTGTAAGTTAAGTGAGTTGGTGGTTGTTATTGACTTGAAATACTCAAATGCTAATGGTATGTCTTTTTTATGGTTTGATTTTATTAGCACATCATATTCTTTGAGGTTATTATGCTATTGGCTTTGAAGATTAGGAAGTGGGTTTGAGTTGGATAATAATAGGGAACATCTCGACCGTTGATTTGGTGAGTTAGGATGATGACACGTCACATTCAAGTAAACAATGTGAGGGTACTTTGGTAATTTTATATGGGCTAGGGTAGTAGAGGTCATTTAATAAAAATATTTGTGCGCATTTGATTAAATGCGTTGAATGGTAACACGTGTAAATTTGATCTATTTTGGTCTTGGGAGAGTCAACTAGCATTTTGAGAAATTTAGGTGGTGAGGGTTAGATTTGACATTATACATACACCAAATTTACGGAATCTAGTAAAAAAGAGCTAATTTAGTTATGCTATGAAATTGGGGTGGAAGTCTAATAATCGAAGAGGAATTGGGGGTGTAAATCTAATTGACAAACTTGGTGAGGGCTGGAAGTCTAAAAAACTGTTAAATATCACTCCATAAAACTAAATCAACATTTTCTTGGCTAGTAATTGGCCAAGTAGTCATATTTGATGCTTTTTTAGTCTTATTGTCACACACTATACTAGTCTTGAGCACGTGGTTCCCACATAAGTCCGGTCTCTTTCTTTTTTTATATTAAAAGAAAACAAAAAATAAAACACGAAAAACAAAAACACGTGTCATGAAAATAGCAATGGTTAGAACCGATGTCCATCGGCTAGCTTGCCCCACACCAATTTAAACAAGTAGAGATAAATTTAGAACTTTATGTTCATGAATCAAATGAAAATAAATAAAGGTTTTTGTTTTAAGGTATGAAATTTCCTAATACATGCCAATGCTTACAAAAAATAATAATAATAACAATATATATATATATATATAAATGGTCTTGGACATACCCATAAAAACACTTCCGTACCATACTTTTAAAATAAATAAATAAAATTATTTTAGATATATTTAAGTTCTTAAATTATCATTTTTTTTATTAGGTGTGCCCAAAGACAAAACAAATAATTTATTTAATATATATCATGGGACTCCATATGTACTAAACTCTAGATACTCTACGTTATTCACATGTAATTGAAAAAGAACGTGTTAATCTTTTTCTTCTTTCTAAAGAAAAAAATGTTTTTGATCAAAGATGTATTGTTATTTTTATTTTCTTTTTTAATAATTTTGCCCCTATTGAAAATACTCCAAATTAATTTGGGAGATATTATTGAATTGAGACGGTTATTGTTATTGAAGTATGACAAAAATTTAAGTTAGTAATGGAATACTGGAGTGTTTTTATGGGTGTGTCCAAGATCATATCGATCTATCTCCACTTATATGTGAGAAGTTTTGGATGCTTTTGAGTTTTAACTTTGAAAGTACTGATATTTCATCCTGAAAAGGCCATTTGTATTCTCTTACGATCTTATTATATATCCAAAGCATTTTACTCATATAGGAATAAAAATTTGGAGAATTTTAATAGAGTTACATTTGGCTGGAATCGAAGGGCCGGGAAGCAAATTAGTCAGAAACAAAACTTCAAGATAAATCTTGACAAAATTAAGAAACACGTGATTTATAAGTGGCTTTTGTCTCTCTAAGATGTCATTATACGTGCGACAAACAATTAGTAGCAATTAATCTGTCAAACAAAATTTGAAAAGCCTTATGAATAGATCGAGCTTATATCGTTTTCCTCGTATGTACGACTCAATTTATTTTGTCTAAACATGGAGTCCACATGATACATACAAGTCTAGCTCGTGCATTGTACATTTGTACATGGCAGGCAACTCTCAATTGAGCGTGTGTCTACTCGGCTGCTAGGAGATTGCATGTTGTGCC
This sequence comes from Coptis chinensis, assembly GCF_015680905.1. Taxonomy (NCBI): domain Eukaryota; kingdom Viridiplantae; phylum Streptophyta; class Magnoliopsida; order Ranunculales; family Ranunculaceae; genus Coptis; species Coptis chinensis. The sequence goes on along the minus strand of NC_141456.1, from coordinate 15,025,751 downwards.
GACAATATTGTTCTAAACTTCTAATTAGCTTCTAAGTATTCATCCACTTATAAATAAACCTCGACAATATAGGATCATATCAAACTAAATGGACACATCCATATCAGATTAAAATGGTGGCCTGGTGGCATATATTGAAGCAAAATGGAAGAAATTATCTTAATGAATACCTCAAGATTATCTTAAGGTGTAGTGTTTTAAAACTTTGGTGTAATGGTTTGATATACCTTAGGATCAGGGCCGGCTCAAAACAGAGTGTGGCCTAAGGCGGATTTCATAATATTGTTATATTGAGGCCTTTTTTTTCTCAACAATTTAATAAAGAAAAATGGTATATAAGTAGTAAGAAACTAAGAATTGAGGCCTATAAATTTTGGGAAGTTTTTTTCCCACGTATTCTGTGTGGAGGCCTAATTTTCAGGAAGGAATTTACATGTTAGATTATTAGTTTTAGAAATTTCTTTTGGGTTTTATGATATAAAAATAGTTTAAATTAAGGCCTATTTTTAAGGTGAACTTTGGGGATTTTCCAACAAACCATGCAACTTACTAGGCCTTTTCAAAGTTGAGGCCTTAGGGCGGTCAAATTTTTTTTCTATAAAGGACGAATAGTGTACACCAAGAAAAAATAAAATTGGATCATTTATCATAACAAATGTGCTTGATGTGTAAAAATAGAACCAAAAACCTGAATATTACGTAATTTCTCTTTTCCTTAGATATATATTTATAGTTATACCCTCTTGGCTCTATTTTTCACTATTGCTTTACAGTTCCAACTTTTTCTAAACTCTAATACTAATTACACGGAAAAAAATAAAAAAAAATCCAAATCTTTAGATATATATTATAGTTATACCCTCACCAATCTATTTTTTGGAAAGACTCTGTAGAGACTCTAATTTTTTCTAAACTCTATTATTAATTATAAAAAGTAGGATATAAATAAATAAACAATCTCATCTAGAATTTCACGAGAATGTCCAACTTTTTTTACTAAAACATATAACTAATTATGAAAAAAAAACTAAATTGCAAAAATAATATTTTCAACCAAAAACGATTTTCCTAAAATCTTTATGCTTACAAAAATAGTTTTCCACACTAAACTCGCATTTAAGTTTAACATAACAAAGTTTCTTTCTAGAAAATGATAATGAAACAATGAAAGAACGAAGGAAAAAATTAATTGAGTTGCTTAAACATTTACTTTATGCATTTGTTAACCACACATGTAACTGGACAAAATGAAAAAAAAAATAAACTAATCATAAAATAAGTAATAGTGTACACCAAAAATAAATAAAATTGTATTGCATGCAATATATATATAGACATAACAAATAAAGTTGAATCAATTTGAGGTGTAAAATTTAGTCATAGTTAAGGATTTCAAAAACCACATGCCACAATAATTACGATATATTCTAATTAAATTTATGAATTTTATAATTTCCAATTTTAGTGGAATAACGAGATTAAGTTAAAACGGACGTTGGCTTAAATAAATTATATAACTATTGATTTAGTTAAAATAGACGTTGGGCTTAAATAAATTATATACCAAACCAAACCAAACCAAAACAAATTACATGTGGAAAATTAAATTATATAAAAAATAACATCACAAAATATATAATAGCAATTGGAAAAAAAAACCCCCAATAATAATAAATATTTTCAAATATATATAATACTACATGAAACTAACATCAAAGAACAATTACCGAGAAACATAAAATTAGATGCAAATGCATTGAACTAACCTCAAATAATATTTAACAGGAAATCGGAAATTGGATGCACATGCAAACATTAAACTAATAAACTAATCTTAAAAAGTAATTAATGGACAATCATAATATTGATACAACTGCATTAAACTAACCTCAAAAAATAATTAACGGAAAATCAAAACTTGGATGCAAATACATCAAACTAACACTAACAAATAATTGTCGGGAAATTGGAAACTGGATGCAAATGCATTGAACTAACCCTCAGAGATTAAATTACCGTGAAATCGAAAATTGGATGCAACTGTATTGAACTAACCTAAAAAAAAATAACTAAATTGCAAAAAGCAATATTTTCAACCAAAAACGATTTTCCTAAAACTCTTACAAAGTACAAAGAATAGTTTACACACTAATCTCAAAATAAAGTTGAAGTTTAACATAACAAAGTTTCTTTTTCTAGAAAATGATAATAAAACTACTGAAAGAACAAATGAAAAAATGAATTGAGTTGCTTGAACATTTACTTTATGCATTTGTTAACCACACATGTGACTGAAAAAAAAAAAAAAGGTAAACTAATCATAAAATAAGTAATAGTGTACACTAAAAAAAATAAAATTGTATTGTATGCACTATATATATGGGTCTAATAAATAAAGTTGAATCAATTTAAGGTGTAAAATTTAGTCATTGTTAAGGATTTCAAAACCACAGCCACAATAATTTACTTACATATTCTAATTAAATTTATGAATTTTATAATTCCAATTTTAGCGAATAATGAGATTCAGTTAAAACGGATGTTGGCTTAAATAATTTATATAACTATTGATTTAGTTAAAGTAGACGTTGGGCTTAAATAAATTATATATCAAACCAAACCAAACCAAATTACATATGGAAAATTAAATTATACAAAAAAATAATATCACAAAATATATAATAGAAACTGGAAAAAAATGTTGTTTAATAATAACAAATATTATCAAATATATATAATATGCATTTAAACTAACGCCAAAAGAACAATTAATGAGAAACAGAAAACTAGATGCAAATACATTGAACTAACCTCAAATAATATTTAATGGGAAATCGAAAATTGGATGCACATGCAAGCATTAAACTAACCTCAAAGAATAAATAACGGGAAATCAAAACTTGAATGCACATACATCAAACTAACATCAACAAATAATTATTGGGAAATCGGAAACTGGATGTAAATGCATTGAACTAACCCTCAGAGATTAAATTATCGGGAAATCGAAAACTGGATGCAACTGTATTGAACTAACATAAAAAAAATAACTATAAATTGGAAACAGGATGCAAATGCGTGAAACTAATCTTTACAAATAATTAATGGGAAATCGAAAATTGGATGCAACTATACTAAACTAATTTCAAAAAATAATTTTGATACAAATGCATTGAACTAACCTCAAGAAATAATTAACGGAAAATCAGAAATTGGATGCAAATTCATTGAACTAACCTCAAATAATAATTAACGGGAAATCATAAACTAGATGCAAATACAACCTCATCGAATAATAAACGAGAAATCGGAAACTGGCCGGATGCAAATGTATTCAACTAATCTAAAAAAATGATTAACGGAAAATCGTTCCCTAGATGCAAATGCATTTAACTGAGCTCGAAGAATAATTAGCAGTAAATTGGAAATTGGATGCAAATGCATTAAACTACAGCAAAGAATAATTAACAAGAAATCGGAAACTGGATGCAACTGCATTGAACTAACCTCAAAAAATAAATAACATAAAATCAGAAATTAGATGCAAATGCATTGAACTAACCTCAAAATATAGTTGTGTTATATGTTGTGGGAATGTCTCGATAAGTATAGTTTTGCATTTACAACGGTGTTTATCTAATCTTTTTTCGTATAATTGGGAACACATTGCTATTCAAGTAGCTTCAATATGAACTTTATCTTATTAGACAATTTCATAAAACTTCAATCAAACTTCTATTATTAAACAATAAATAAAGTTGAAAGGTTTTATCAATGGCGAGTTATTTTTTTTTAATAGAGAGTACGTGATGTTTTCATGTTATAAGAAATTTGGATGAGTGAGCAATATAATATCTGTATATAATAGTTATGCATATATAGTTGAATATATTTTTCAGAATAATTAATATGACAGGACCCGTTCGTAGATAATCTTTGAAGATCTCACATAGTGAGTCAGGTATATAATTTAAATAATAATTAACGGAAAATCGGAAACTGGATAATGTTTGATGATCCAATATAGTAAATCAAGCATAATTTATTTTTATGTCATGTTTGCAAGGACACTACATATGAATAAGTAGAAAGTTGGTATTACACACCACATTGGATAATTAAAAGGAAATCGAAAACTGGATTCAAATACATTGAATTGAGCTCAAAGAGTAATTAACGGAAAATTTAAAATTTTATGCAAATGCAATAAACTAAACTAAAAAAGTAATTAATTAGAAATCGGAAACTGGATGCAACTGTATTAAACTAACGTCAGATAATAACTAATGGAAAATTAGAAATTGGATGCAAATATTTGAAAAATATTTAACAGTAAATTGGAAACGGTATACAAAAATGCATCAAACAAACCTCAAATAATAATTAACGATGAATCAGAAACTGGATGCAAATGTATTGAACTAACCTCAAAATATAATTAACAAAAAATCAAAAACCAAATGCAACTGCATTGAACTAACCTCATAGAATAGTTGACGGGGAATCAGAAACTACATGCAAATACATTAAATAACCTCAAAGAATAGTTAACGGGAAATCAGAAATCGGATGAAATTGCATCGAACTAATTAAAATCTCAAAGTATAAATAATCATAAATCATAAACTAGATACATATGTATTGAACTAACCTTAAAGAGTTATAAATGAAAAATCAAAAGTTGTATGCAAATATAATGAACTAATCTAAAGACTAATTAACGAATATAGAAACATAAAAAAATGGATGCAAATGCACTGAACTAACCTCAATGAATAATTAACGAGAAATCATAAATTTGATGCAACTGCATTGAACAAACCTCAAAAAATAATTAACGGGAAATCGAAAACTTGCTGCAAATGCATTAAACTAATCTCGAAAAATAATTAATGGAAAATCAGAAATTGGATGCAACTGCATTGAACTAACCTCAAAAAATAATTAACGAAAAATAGAAAACTGGATATAAATGCATTAAACTAAAATCATATATTAACTAACAAGCTGGGAAATCAGAAATTGGATGTAATATCCTTGATGAATATTTTACGGAAAATCATAAACTAGATGGAAATGCATTAAAATAACCTTAAAGAATAGTTAACTAGAAATCGAAAACCGGATGTAACTACATCGAACTATCCTCAAAGCATAAATAACTGGAAATTGATTGGAAACTAGATGCGAACTAACTTCGAAAAGTAATTAACGGGAAATCAGAAACTGGATGCAGATGTATTAAACTAACCTTAAAGAGTAATTAACGGAAAATTGGAACCTTAATGCAAATACAATTAACTAATCTCAAAGAGTCATTAACGAAACATTGAGAACTAGATGGAACTGCACTGAATTAATTTTAATGAATAACTAACGGAAAATCGTAAACTTGGTGCAACTGCACTAAACTAACCTCAAATAATAATTAATGGGAAATCAAAAACTTGATACAACTACATTGAATTAACCTCAAAGAATAATTAATGGAAAATCGAAAACTAGATCCAACTACATACATTGAACTAGCCTCAAAGAATAATTAACGTAAAATTAGAAACTTGATGCAAATACATTGAACTAACCTCGAAATATAGTTGTATTATATATAAAGAGAATATAATATTTCGACAAGTATAGTTTTGCATTTTAAGTAGTACTTATTATAATTATTTTATTATGATTGAGAATGTCTTGCTATTTAAGTAGCTTCAATATCATCTTTGCCACATTGAGCATTCTCACAAAATTTCAATCAAACTTCTATTATTAAACATAACAACCAAAATAAATTCGACGGGTTTTACCAAGATTTGGTGCTTTCGTTTGATAGAGAGTGGTGCAAAAAATTTAAATAAGTGATTAATATAATTTTCATATCTCATAGCTATGAATAGTTGTTAATAATTTTTAGAATAATTTAATATAACGACACCCATTCGTAGGACGGGTTCGAAAGCTAGTTGTATCAAGTAGTGCTATATGGACTTATTTTTAAGACCTACTATTGCAATTCACTATTTAGATAACGTTGGTTTGCATTGCAATACACATATATGTATTTCTATATAAATTAATGATTATGACTTTTGACACATCAGTAAGTCCAAATAGTAGGTCAAATTATATGGCAAATTATATTATAGGGACCAAAAAAGACAAAAACCTATTTCCCCCTAAAACCCGCCTGGAATGGTGTGGAATATGTCATTAACACAAAAATCTGTTTCAAAGCATCATTTGTGATGGATTTTGACATGTTCAACTTGAGAGATTATCTTCAATAAACCTGAACTTCTATTCTTAACTTTATATTGATTCCGTATTCAGTTGCTATATTAATGTAGAAATAATTGCCTTAAACATTTACTTAGTTTTCCATGTTAGTTAGGGATCATTGTACAGTGTACGTGTCTTTATTTTCTTTAGGCAATGAGGGTTAGGGGCTACTGGCCCTATATGCTATTTAAACTAGGGCAGAACCTTGCTTTACCTTTAGGGCATTCAAGTCCAACCAAGGAAACCATAGTCATGAGGAATTGAACACACAACTTCCCTCCTAAGTAGAGAGGAAACACGTACGCCATTACACCGTACCAACCATCAGAACAAGTACACAACCAGTTAGGTGTAGCAGCATGAGTCAAAATGGGGGTCTTCCAGTCGCACCCAGTGGCGGAGCTGGGAATATGGGTTGGCCACATAAACACAACTAAAATAAACACACCCAATTTACCGTTCTTTTGCTTTCACTAATATTTCGAATTCCATCATGAAAAAATGTGGAAGTCTTCAAATTACAACATATATAAATTAAAGACTAGATGATTGCCAGAAGATCAGTTTAAGAGAAGAAAAAAAAAATAGCTTCAGAAAATTTGGAACTTAATAGAAAAAGTGCTTCATAATGTATATGCTTCAGGAAATCAATCACTTCAAAATTGTACAATAATGGACGGACGCAAGGAGTTCTTTGGAACGTAATAGAAAAAAGTAAAAAAAAAAAAAGGTGTTGGAATTAAAAAAATATATATATCACCAATCCGTTTAGAATTAGACTATAGCGTATATTTCCTTTTGACTTCTCGTTTGGCATTTATTTTAATTGTTTTCATTTTAGCTAACTCAAAAATTCCAATCCATGCCTTAAACAAATTCAAAACTTATTTTTATTACAATAAACAATCGAAATTAATATAGAAAACATTTAACAATGTAAAATTTTCATGGTTTTGATTTACGAAAAAAATAGAAGTATAAAGGAATTATGGAATTAAGGTTTAGAGCTACAACATACGAATAAGAATACTGTGGGACTATTTTTCTACCAAAGAAATAAAAGTTTATAACACTTAATTACCAAACGTGTTCTTTCCATGAATACGTATATGAAGGTATAGAGATTGGCAAATTTTGGTACGTTAAGATGTAGGCTAGGTAACAAATACATTTTCTTCTTATATATTGAGAAGGTAGAGATTGGGGCGATGGGTTTTCTACTTTGATTTTCCTTGTAGATTAGGTAATAAGCAATAAACATTCTTAGCAAGAGTTGAGGGTGAGCCCTGCCCCCTGGCTCCGCCATTCGCACCCTTGCCTGTGTAGATGTCTGAATAATGTGGATTATAATTTTGCATGTAGCATGCGGTTACTACAAAATATAATGTTCATATGGAAGGTTTACATCATAAATTTAATTTAGAGAAATTTTCATGGTCCTTTCGTTCTCAATGTCACATTCCTCCTACTTAATAAGTTTCACTTATTTTTTATCATTTGTTCGCCCTCCTCCTCGACGATTCTTGCAATTCGCAAGCATATTACGAATAGATGAAAGTTATTACATAGTGGATTTGTGGATTCGAGAAGAAGATGATGACGGCGATGAACTTTTTTATGCAATACTAAGGCATAATTGGGTTTTTTTTTTTTTTTTTAATCTAAGGCATAATTGCTAATCATATGATAGCACATTTGTACCAAAGCAGCTGATCAATTCGATCAAACCAATGAACCATCAGAAAAAAAGATCGAGAAAATCCACCAGATGTAAATTGCCAAATTTTCATAGTTAAAGCTAGCTGTTTTTTCATTATGTATATGTTGACATCCTCTGGGAAAAAAACTCATGTTTTTAATTTGAATTTTGAAGGACACATATAGCAGAAGATGGCGTCCTAACCGGCCATGAGCTTCAAAATTCAAAGATTTTCTCTTCTTATTGACCTGATTTTTCTGCAGCCATGGAAGTCTAGCTCTAGAATATTTGATCTAGATTTCAGGAAAATAATGAAGATGTGACCCACCAATTAAATGGCTCAAATGATTCATAATCATCTGCCAGATTGGATTGAGAATTATGCAACATGGTGAGCATTAAAAAAAAAAGAATTTATTGTCAGACTTGATTCTCCTCATTAATATTGTTGAAAAAAAAAGAGTATACTACCACTTAAAAAAACTATTCTAAAAATAAAAATCAGGCCAATAAATCTCCACTTCATAGACTACAGTCAAAACTCAAAGGACTGATCCAAATAAAATGAGGAGGCATCTGGAATAATTCATAGAAATAAGGAATAAAGACAAAAAGAAAAGCATAACTATATAAAATATGAAAAAGGGGTTATGTGTCAGCATTTAAATGGAGTCTAGTAGAGTAGTATTTAGCAGAGCCACCCTATTGAGCTTCATGACCTTGGTCATATATAAGGTCCTAGCTTACTAAATGAACAAACTCTGATCATAAATTTATTTTTCATCCCATTTATGGCGCTGAATTGTCTCTGTGCCCATCTCTATAATTATCAGTCTCTCTCTTCACTCTCTCTGTCACCTCTTCTTCTTTCCACCACTCTCTCTCAATTCACTTCTTCCAGTCTTTGAGTTACATTTTTTAACAAGAAGCTAAACACAGTATATATCTTCTGTTTTTGGTTTCAAACCAGAATGGGCCGATCTCCTTGTTGTGACAAGGTAGGTCTGAAGAAAGGTCCATGGACACCAGAAGAAGATCAAAAGCTTTTAGCTCACATTGAAGAACATGGACATGGAAGCTGGCGCGCTTTGCCTACTAAAGCTGGTGATTTTTCTCAGAATTTAAGTAGTGAATTTTGCTTAAATTTACTTTTGTGATGTAACTCATCGTATTATGTTGTTTAATTATAGGCCTTCAAAGATGTGGGAAGAGTTGTAGACTAAGGTGGACTAATTATCTTAGACCTGATATTAAGAGAGGAAAGTTTAGCTTACAAGAAGAGCAGACCATCATTCAACTCCATGCTCTTCTAGGCAACAGGTAATCATTATGAATAAGTATTGGATTCTTGAGTTCGTTCCTTCTGAATTGGTGGTGATCGATTGAAATTCTTTTCTTCCTTTGGTAGTTAGAACTTGTTTACGCGATTTTGTTTGCAATACGTAAGCGTCATACTACATTGAGATTATTTGAGTACTACGTTTTCGCCGTAAATGAGTATTGGTGTAAAACTTGTGTCACTGTTTATTCGCTTTAAGTGGTTTATCAACTGAATTTTACCTATATGGATGCATGCATAAGTATGTAGTATACCTCCATCATTTTAGGATTGTGCAATGCTACAAGCCTAGATGAATGAAGCAAATAATTTGATTTGCCGACATCATATATTTGGAGATAATACATGAAATGATCAAGATGATCAATGCATATTTTCATAGTAATGATGTGGCCGTATTGTGTGTTTATGCGTGTTGATCTTTCATCACCCAAAATTTGGTGCAAGTAACCATGTACCACAGTCCTAGCTAGCATCATAAATTCTCATGAACTCATGTTGTTGATGTGCTTTTTATCAAGTGCGCTTTCAACTAAAACTAGTATTAGTACAAGTCCTTTACACCAACTCAACCCTTTAGTGTAATTTAAAGAAATGTGTGCAATAAAACCTCTTAATTACTCTCAACTACTAAGGATCGATCACCTTAATTAGCTTCAAGAAAATTTTCATTTTTAGCTAAAATTAGACATGTGTTTCTCTCATTTTACTTGCATGAAACATTGATACATTAGTCAAAGATCTTTTTTGTTTTTATTATATATTCAAGCAACGAACAAAATGTGTTTAAATGATCTTGAAAAATAAGTTGTACTCTATATGCATCCCATGACTTAGAAAAAGAGGTCGTTTGTCTTTGATCTGATCTACATGAAAACAGTCGATCATTTAGTTGATTTTTTCTATGGTTCTAGCTCTTATTTATCTGTCTTTGGTATCTTTTCATTAGGTGGTCGGCTATAGCTACACACTTGCCCAAGAGAACAGATAATGAGATCAAGAACTACTGGAACACTCATCTCAAGAAACGGTTAACCAAATTGGGTATTGACCCCGTAACCCATAAGCCCAAGAGTGATGCACTAAGTTCAGTTGATGGTCAAACCAAGAGTGACTCAAACCTTAGCCACATGGCTCAATGGGAGAGCGCTAGACTTGAAGCTGAAGCAAGATTGGTTAGAGAGTCCAGGCTGAGATCCAACTCATTCATTCAACAACTTGGGTTGTCGGGTTCAGGTACAGGTATGGATCAGGGTCATCTGCATTTGAGCAAAGGAACTACTTCATCGACACAGCCACATTGTTTGGACATACTAAAGGCTTGGCAAGGGGCCTGGTCAAATTCAACAAAATGTGGTGCGGTCGCAGGAGGCGGTAGCAGTGGCCATGATCTTGAGTCTCCCACCTCTACATTGTGCTTCTCTGAGAATTCAATGCCAATAGCAAACGTTGGATTCAGCGATAACCATTTATCTTCGGTTGACTTGATCCACAATCCAGGTACTTTTGAAGGTGTAGCAGTGAAAGAAGAATGTGAAGAGGAGTTTAAAGCATTTGAAAAAATGCAGCCTAGCCACAATGACATGGGCTTTACCATGGAAACCCCATGGCTCGCACAATCATCAAAAAGTGGACATGACCATATTCCGGTCACGAATTTCATTGAAGGCTTCACTAGTCTTCTGCTAGCTAATTCTGATGATAGGAACTCAGTGGACCACAGTGGAGATTCTGATAATGCTGATGGCACCGGTTGCGACGAATATGAAGAGAACAAAAGCTATTGGAACAACATACTCAACTTGGTGAATTCTTCCCCATCAGATTCACCGGTATTCTAGCTAGGATCTTCGAATCGTCAGCAGTTTGCGTAACCTCAACCTTTGGGCATGCCAAAACTTGGCCATTTCCACTCAATCACATTGCCTGTGTTCCAAAAATTTCCAAGCCCATTTGACCGACTCAACTCGGTGAATTATTATCAAATATATATCCATTTACTTTCTTTTCTGGTCTAAGTTTTAATTGTGGTCAGCTGAAAAGAAAAAAATTAATTGTAAGTAGGGAGTTAAGAAATATAAATAACCATTGAAGGGCTTTCTAGTGATTATTATATATCGTGTGGTTGAATTCCAATTTTAGGAAACTCCATAGCATTATTGTGTAATGTTAAATTTACAAATGACTTCATTCAATGTGTGGAAGACTGGAAGCATTTATGAATGGTATTTACTGATGTTTGTTTCTTGTCACATTCCCTTCCCTCAAGGTTATTTTTCCCAATTTATTTCTATGTATCAAGATGAATTCAATTTCCAAGTTGAGAAGACAGTGTGGTACGATAGTCACTAAGGGGGGGATTCTATTGACATATGAACCACAGCCTGAGTGAACATGTTACTGAAATAACGAAGCCTCAAGACTTGAATTGTGTATGCGTGCAATGTTATCAGATACCAGACGTCCATATCATTCACATCAACAAAGACTTATCCTATATGTCTAAGATGAGATCACAAGAAGACAAGAGAGTGTATATATAGTTTATTATATATATGCGATGTGTAGTTTTCAAGATAGTAATTCTTGTCTCATGCCATTAGATTGCATAATGCTATTGCCTAGTTCCCTTGGTCATAAGGTGGTGCTTCTGAGTATTCCCGATCGATTTCCTTCTCAGTCATGACTCATGAATGGTACATATATCCATCATATCATTCATGCAACTATTAGGTCGATCATTTGTAATTTAAGTCCTTGCGAATCATAAGGTTCAGTTCTACAACTCTAAACATAAGTCCTTGCGAATCCTAGATGTATGACAAATTGACAATCCGATCTTCATTTTACTTTTTAATCCAAAATTTATGCTAAATAAAATCTATTGAATTTTGTGCATAAAATATAAATAAATAAATAAAAACATCTCCATTTTACTTTTTTAATATGAAATTTAAGCTAAATAAAATCTATTGAATTTTGAGCATAAAATAAAAAAAAAAAAAATAACAATCGGTTGTATTAATCCGAAATTTCTATAAATGGATAAATATAATTACAAAAATCACCATTATCGGGGTGTTGTTAATGCACAAACCGAAAAATAAATAAATAAAAAAAAAATTGTGCAACACCCCGTGCACGAAGACTAGTATGGTTTTGAAGTGTGACCCTTCAGCTTTTTTCCAACACGTACTCAACAATATCAATTAGCCAGTGTTAATCTTGTTTTAAGACCAAAAATGGGTATGCCGTTAAAGTTGTGCTTTGTTTACCACTGGTAACTGGTAGGTTGTTTCCATTGGTTCGTCGTCTCTTTCTTGGCTTGCTTCTTCTTCTTCTTGTCGTTCTAATCATGCATCGTACGAGATTGCCCCAGGTATATATCTTTCTTGGTTTTATTGAATTTATATACTTGTATCATATCAACATAGCTGGCAGGGAAGTTGGACGACATATTCTTTTGTATTATTGTATTGCTTTTTATTACTGAATCCCCAACTCTTCATGTCATTCGAATCTCTGATGTGTAGGGAAGTTTATCAAACGGATTGTTTGATAGGCAAGAATCTAGTCTTACACACCTAAGTATTACAGCTAAGTAGAAAATGGGCAGTTGGAAATAAATCCTTATCCCTAAAATATAATTTGTTGAAAGTTAGCTCATTGGGTTTAGCCATGATAATAAAATTTTATTATCAATTTTAAATCTGGGCTTAGCCATAGATTTATCAATTTTAACTCCACGACTTGAAATTTAATGCATGTCAAAGTTGATAAATATGTGCAAAAAACAAGTTAAGAAAATGTTAGAATTTAGTGCATGTCAAAATCTCATTTTTAGGATTTATCTTTATTGTAATTGGGTAAATTAGGGTTTGGTCATACTTTTACCCAATTTCAAATAATGTGACATGCACGCTCCAAGGGTATTTTAGTTATTTGAGAAAATTGGTATTTTAGTCATTTGAGAAAATTAATGAGGATTAAACAGTTTGACCACGATCAACAAATAGAAGTAGAATATAAATCTAATAATCGATAATTTTATGACAAAAGCCTAAATACCCCATAAAAAAATAGGACTAAAACCTTAATAACCCAAAAACAAAACTCGATAGGGAGTTTTGGTGTTGTATTGTTTGGCTAGAGGAATGATTTGTAGCTCCTTGCTCGATATTTGCTCGATATATACTTCGGTTGATATATATCTTTCCAGGCTAGCCTTGTGACATGCAGAGGTAACGTGGTTGCTTACTTGCTTAGGTAGTACTGGCGAAGCAAGTTTTCATATATAGCCTAGATCGAGCCAATAGTTAATCCTGCTTCAAATATCTACCCTACCGGAATATTGTTGATACCTTCGTTCAATTGAGCCTGAGCATCCACATTGCCTCAAAATGTATGTCATGCTACCAAAATTGTCATGTCGCTCTATAAAGACTTGTTTTTCACTCTGGCCCATCCCAAGGAAACAAGCGACAAGTGATATCAAAGTGGGAGGCAGAGAGCATTGTGATTTTTTTAAATGAAAAAAATAAAAGAAAAAGATAGAGGGGGGGGGGGCATTCTATGGCTCTAAGCTATTCGCCCATTCATGGACTTTTTCTTGAGAAATTTCCTAATAACGAGTTATGACCCTCCTTGAGAAAGATAACAACATGCCCATTGCCTAGAATTTGTTTGTTAACTTAATTGCGACACCGGTAGTCCGCTATGCATCTAGTTGCTGCCAAAAAAATAAAAGAAAAGAAAAGAAAAACATGTCTAAAAATACACATATATAGAATCTCAGTTGATGGCAAGTGAAATTAAAACCTTTGGTCCTAACATAGCGAGTCTTAATCAAAAGCCTATATCATATATCATTTGCCCCACCTAAACAAAACTCCAAAAATATTCTTCTTAAAAAAGTATTGACCACTCGAAATTTTCCAGTAATTTAAGAGGCAAACTCACTTGGAAAACGGACTTATCAAGTGAGGGTGCCCAAGAGCATATCTACTAGCTCATTTCTAAGTATCCATCCAAACAATGTCGGGCTATTATTCTAACAGTAGTACCAAAGTTTAGATATTGTTTATCCAAAAAACAAAGTTTAGATACTAGATATAGACATGCAAAGGATTGATGGTGATACACTTGGGCAACAAAACTGACATGTATGCACGGTCCATTCTACCGTCAAGTTAAAGCGTTAAACCCTATTTTTTTTTGATGGTGATACTTTTTTTTGACAAGTTAAACCCTACGAGTCGTGCCTTGAAGTTGCAAAACAGTGCAATACACTTACATGTCAATGTGTCACCCAAGTGTGATGAAATTAGTATGTAAGCGTGAATTTGTCGGCTCCGACACCTGTTGCATGGAGAACTCTTACAATTTTATAGTCCAATTATTCATTTTTTTGTTGTTTCCGACACCTACGATTGCATAGATTTGGGATGAAATTATGTAAGCATGCCGTTAAAGAAACCGGACGATATGTATGAATTGAAAGTAAAAAAAATACAACATACTTTTTTGAAACCGGGAGCAAATTAAAGTGCGTTGTATTTTTTGGTCGTTATCTCACTCACAAAAAAATGATTTATTTTCTCAAGTTTTTTTTATTTTCTCAAGTTTTTTCCGGCACACATAGAGTCATAGAGAGCTCTACAAAAGAATTACCACGTCATTCTAAAAGATTCAGCCTTTGAAGTGTACTAAATTATCAATTTAAGGGACTACAACACCTGATAATAAGCTAATTTGAGTGTTGTACACTTGTACTTCGATCAGGCCTCAGGGTGACTAGTTATGGAGATGATCCCTACGTTAAAAAGTCGTTTCCACAAAAGAATCAAGTCAGTAGAACATTTATACATCGGCTAATCGGAGTCAAACAAGTGTGAATCGAAATTGAGTCAAATTTTTAGACTATTCATTTACACCCTAGCCTAAAACAATGAAAATTTAGTTTAGAGTTCGTTTTTTTTTCCGTATCAAATTAAGCACAATTCCCTCGTTTTATTAGGAAATTGACTTTAAAAGTCAGCTCTAAGGAGGAAAAAAATAAACATGTGGCCATGAATTCCATAGGGAGCCAGCTATGCACATGTGTTTCAGTGTTAGCAGACTGATCAGACTTGAATACTTGATGCCTTCGTGCTCTCACTCTCTGGCCTACATATTGTTGAATAATTTCCAGTAACAGACTAATAACAGTACAAATTTAATTTTCCATTTGTAGTGAGTACGGGGAGATGCAGGTGTAAACCTTAAGGAGTCACTTTCCTTCGTTGTCCAGGACTTTTAGGTGTATTATATCTTGTGCCAACCTACAACCTACAACCTACAACTTTCAACTTAGAAATCACTGATTCTTATAGCGATCCATTAATTATTCATACAGTACATTTTGATGTCTTCTATTTCATACACAGGAATTAGTATGAGGGCCTGAAATTTCAATTGTCTGTACAAACGGCGAACTGTGGCCCTCTTCCATCAATATTAAATTTCTTTCTAAACTTTGTGGTTCTTTAAGAATGAATTTATAAAAAGGATACTTTATGTTATTTAGTTAGTTTTACAAGTTTTTTTTTTTTTGTTTTTTGCGCCTTTCTTTTCCACATTGATATTTTCTAGGAAGCATTTTTTTTTAATGAAGTTATATTAGAAACGAGTTGGAATAATAGAACTTATATGCATAAATGAATAAAGATAGTGGTCTGCTTGATGAGTGATCCTTATTGCTTTTAGTCGTTGAGACTATGGCGGAAAAAAATGTAGCCATTGAGATACTAACTGTTATAAACTATGGATTTATTTTTATCCAAAAAAAAAAAACAAACTATAGAGTTATAGAGGGGCTTTATCTCATTTATTTATTCTTTTGACATAGTGGCATAGTAGGTCACATAATAGGTCCTCGATTTCTATTGTCTGGGCTAAAATTGTTCACTTTGTTTTGGGTAGCTTCAAAATATTAGGCTTAATTTTGGCAATAAAACTAAATATATTTTGGGCCCTGCACATCGTGGGGCTCTATGCCATCACCTACAATGCACCTGGTCAAGGCCGAGGCTGATTAGTATGAATGTATGATATGTTATGTTTTTAAGAGAAACTATATAATTTATTTGTGTAAGTATGTTTAAAAATATATTCAAAAAATCTATTTAGACTCTTTAATAACTCTTTAGGGACTCTACATCTTAAGTGGCATCCAAATTATAACTTACCCAATTAAATAACTAAAACCCAAAATAGTAACAAATAAATAACAAAAAAACTTAATTATATTTTCACAAAAAAAAAAAAAAAAAAAATTGGGCGCCCCAAAAAATTCACCTTCCTCATTCTCAATTTTCTCATTTTCTTCTCACAAAATTTCATTTTTCTTTTTCACTTTATTTTAGTTTATATTAATTTAGAATGGTTCTCTATGGTTCATATGTATGGTGTACGTATATAAATGTCAACAAATATGATGATTTGTTTTGCACTTGGGAGTCTTTTCAAAAAAAATTTGGGTGTTCATGTTTATTCCTTATTCATTTGTTTGATTTGTTAGTGGAAATATATGTAAGTTTTTAATTTTTATTTATTTGTTACTATTTTTTGTATTGGCTATTTAATTAGGTAATAAGTTATTTATAATTAATTTGTTTCTATGTTTGTTTTTTGAATTTTGAAAAGAGAGAATAGGATTTGATGCCACGTAGGTAATGGAGTCCCAAGAGAGTTATAGACTTATAGAGAGACTCTTAGTATAATATATGTTAGTCTTTTGTGCATGATCGATGACTGTGATACATGTAACGCCATATGTGATACACATTTATTTATTTTTTATTTTTTTTTTAAAAAACAACAACAACAACGTGGGACTCAACTTGGGACTCATATGTGGGACCTCTTACAAGAAAAAAAAAAATGAAATAAATAAAATAACATGAAATTCCGAGTTTTAAAGTATACATTTTTATTTAAATTTGTTGCGTTAAAATATATAATTTTCAAATTTTAGAATACATCGACAATGTATACTTTAAAAGGGTCCCACCGTAAATTTATTTGTACTAGATATAAAAGTAAATATGTTAAATTTAAATGTAAAGTTCGAATTTTTGAATATATTGAGAATATCGCAAGGAATTTTAGTTTAATTTTTTTGAAATTTCGGATATGAGATATTGAGATGTGATATGAGATATAATAGTTATTTTAAATTAAGATGAGATATATGAGATATGAGATATGAGATATGAGATATGAGATATCAAATATATTAATTAAATCTAAATTACATTTGTACCCTTACTTTAATTTAAAATTCCGAATCTAATGTGTACTTGTGATAGTGTAATATTAAGAACTGGGTGGGGGCAAAAGCGTAAAATGAAATGTTCGTGGAGTCGAAAAGTTCTGTTGGTTGGACGAGTTTACCCTCCTATTATGTAAATTACATTTGTACCCTTAATCTAATTTAAAATCCCAAATCTAATGTGTACTTGTGATAGTGTAATATCAAGAACTGGGTGGGGGCAAAAGCGGAAAACGAAATGTTCATGGAGTCGAAAAGTTTTGTTGGTCTGACGATTTTACCCTCCCATTATATAAACTATTACAATTTGTTGCTAAACTAACATTTGTAATAATAGGAAGATCTTAGGGGTAAAACAAAAAAGATAGAGAGAGAGAGATCTATATACAACACTTTTTATATAATGGTCTATATCTCACTCAACAAATTTATTTAAGACTTGATTTTTTTGTGGTTCTTACCTTCTCACCATAGAGAACATCCTTACAAAAAATCGGCTCGTTTGAAAAATTTTAAATATGCCAAAAGAGGGTTGCAAAATTTTAAATCTTGACTATTAAAAAAATCACACATTTTCAAATCTACTTTTGAAAGGGATGGAGATTTCAAAATAAACTAAAATTTTGTGGATACGATCTATATAATGATAATATCATACCCACAAAGTATTAACTCTTAGATCAACTTAAAAAATGGGCGTTGTATAAATTGTTGTATAAAAAGTTTTGTATATAGATCCCTCCCACACATGCACACACACACAAGCTACGTTGACAGCCCTAAATGACACCCCAAATTGACACCCCTACTAAACACAATAATTCAATAGCTGGTTTTTGGTAGATATTATCTAAAAAAAAATCAACTCATTTCAATGTGTTGTGTTGTGTTGAATTTTGCAATTTTTTTAACGGTTTATATTTTTTTAGTTTTGTAAATAAATTTGACAAGGCTAGAGATATCTAAATGAATTGAAATTTTGCATACATGATCAACATGGTAAGAGGGTCATATTCACCAAAAATCAACCATTAATTTATTGTAGAAGTGCACTTTTTAGTAGGGGATGTCAATTAAGAGTGTCATTTAGGGGTGTCAACACACACACACACACACACACACACATATATATATATATCAATCACATAGGAGAGCGAACCAGGGCAGATCTATGAGTTGGATGTCTGGGGCTATAACCCCCTTAATTTTGCCCAAAATAATAATATATAGTGGTCACTATATTCATAAATTACCTCCTCCCTCCAAAAAAAAAGTCAAAAACCAAATAGTTCAGCCGCCCCTAGAGCGAACAATGTTGCTTTCGCCAACTTGAAACGAAATTAGTGGAAAATGATCTCACAAATTATATGACCTCGTCCATCAGAATTTCAGATGGCGGGTGGGTGCAATATGTGTATTTGAGATGATGCAAAATGGCATGTGTAAGGGACATCCTATCAAGCACGTAATGTATATACAGTCCACACACAATGACTCTACCAACTCGAATCCAAAAGCATGAGCACTCGCTCACTCGTCAAGATTAGATCAACATCAATATAATGATTTATTACTCGATTTTATCTTGTGACATCATCACCTATTACCCTCATCAGTATATTAGCATCGGGTATCTACCTATCGTAATACTCAAGTCATTAAAGTCGTTTATCATCATTACAACGTTCTTACCATCATTACGACCTACACCAAAGCAAACAACCTAATACCTAGAGCTACCATACAGATGCAGCTTGTGAGGATGTGTTGCTCATCTTAGCAGTATGCCTGTTCATACCACCACACGTATCCTACCATCTACACACTCTCAACGCCTATAAAAGCCACCCTTATAACTATGTTGACTTGATTCCAGACTTTATTTATAATGTGCTAGATACATATATATCTTCCTACTCATGAAAAGTAGCCATTTCCATCAACCAAAATCATAATTTTTCTTCATCTAAGCTAAAGATAAATCATAAAGACTTGGTGTAATGTCCTGTTGATCTCTTGGGATAAAAATACAATACGAAGAATCACAATACGCAATATGATGGCAAAATCGCAATATGATGAACAATACACGCACTATATAAAGTATAAAATCTCAAGGGGCTGAAGGCTTGGTTCACGAATCTTTTTTTTTCGATAACCACCACCCTAACAATATATTAGAACATGCTGATATCTGCTGCGCTTGGTTCATGAATCATAATGCTAGTGATTCAATGAAATAGACCGCATAGGCCCCCATGTGTTTGATAGTGAGACGTCATTAAGCAGCACTGTGGGCCTTCAGGGAAGGAGCCCAAGTCTATACCTTAGTGTGTAGGGCAATTTCGAGTACATAGTAATATTAATGGTTGTAGCGATCAAGTAGTTGGACATCGTTATCCTTCTCATCAATTAGCGTTAGTGAACTTTTCATTATTTATTATTACTCATAGTTTACGATGTCCGGCGCGTATTACTCATAGTTTAATACCACTTGTGTATGCGCGCGGGTTCTTTTAAAAAATTTCTCAACAATTATAACTATACATATAAAAAAAATTCTAACGAATTGTGATTTATGTTTTCGTCGCTAACCCATTTTAATTTCTTAACAAATTGTTTTAATCAAGTCTTTAAAGTCTACTTTAATTTCTCAACAAATTATTTTAATTAAGTTTTAAAACCTCATTTTTTAACCGGGGGAGGAATTCCATTTTAATTTATAAGTGTGATTCCAGTTTTTAACAGGAGAAAAATTATCGTTTTTAATTAGAAGTGCTATATTTTTTTTTTTCAATAGGAAAAAATTTCGTTTTAATAGGAGTTAATGACGTGGAATTTTAAGAGATGAGCTAGAAAAATATCCCTTATGAGAGCTTTAATATTAACATATTGACTAGAAAGTAGACATGTGCATATCGCACCGACTTTTTTAAAAACTTTCTCAACAATTATAACTATATATATATAAAATTTTCTAACAAATCGTGATTCTTGTTTTCGTTGCTAACCCGTTTTAATTTCCTAACAGATTATTTTAATGTATTTGTTACTGACGGACCCATATTGTGTTGGGGACAAAAAAAAAAACAATTATTACAAGTGTGTCATTGGTCCCAAAAAAAAAAAAAAACAATTATTACAAGTGTGTCATTGGTCCCAAAAAGTTGAATTCAAAACCCCAAGCTTAAACGACCCAGCTAGATCGTTCGTTATGCAAACTAAACGGTCTGGTCATTACTGTGCGGACTAAGTCAAAACGATGTGGCCAGTATGTTTGGGATTTGGACTTAGAAAAAAACCTACTGGTGTGGTCACATCGTTTGGACTAAGTCCCAAACGACTTGGCCACACCGTTTGGGACTTAGTCCAAACGATGTGCCCACACCGGTCAAGAGGCCAAAAATAGAACTTTATATTTTTTCAAAGTTCAAATCCTAAACGGTGTGGCCATATCGTTGGGGACTCAGTCCAAACGGTGTGGCCATATCGTTGGAGACTTAGTCCAAACGGTGTGGCCATATCATTGGGGATTTTTCTAAGTCCAAATCCCAAACGACATGGCCACATCGTTTTGGACTCAATCCAGACGGTGTGACCAAACCGTTTGGTGTACACAACGAACGACCTAGCCGGGTCGTTTAAGCTTGGGGTTTTCGAATTTTCTCATTCAGCCATTGTACACATGCATATTCAGCCCTAGTCACGTGCATATTCAGCCATAGTGTTTAATGTTAGTGTTAGGATATAGTTTTCATGGTTTAAGATTTAGGATGGTGGAAGAGAAGAGAAGAGAATAGAAGAGAAGGGCTGAAAAGGGGAAATTCACGTTGGTTTGAGAGGTGCCCAACACAAAACAACTTTTTGGGACCAATGACATACTTGTAATAATTGTTTTTTTTGGACTTTTTGGGACCAATGACACACTTGTAATAATTGTTTTTTTGGGGGTCTGCCCAACACAATATGGGGTCCGTCAGTAACAGGACCCGGAATACCTTATTTTAATAAAGTCTTAAAAACCCGTTTTAATTTCTCAACAAATGAGTTTAATTAAGTTTTAAAAACCCATTTTTTTAATTGGGGGAGGGACTCCATTTTAATTTAGAAGTGTAATTCCCGTTTTTAATAAGAGAATGATTCCCGTTTTAATTAGAAGTGCTAGATTTTTTTTTTTTTTTAGGAGAGAAATTCCCATTATAATAAGAGTTGATAACGTGGAATTATAAGAGAGCTAGAAAATTACCCCTTGTGGGAGCTTTTAATATTAATACTATAAAGTAGACATGTTACGTAGTATGCACCGACTATTTTAAAAATTTGCTCAACAATCATAACAAATCGTGATTTCTGTTTTCGTCGCTAACCCATTTTAATTTCCCAACAAATTGTTTTAATCAGGTCTTAACTTAAAAACTCGTTTTAATTCTCAACAAATTGTTTTAATTGAGTTTTAAAAACCTGTTTTTTAATTGGGGGAAGGATCTCATTTTAATTTAGAAGTGTGATTCCCGTTTTTAATAGGAGAATGATTCACATTTTAATTAGAAGTGCTAGATTTTTCTTTTTCAATAAGGGAGGAATTTCCATTATAATAGGATAATGATTCCCTTTTAAATTAGAAGTGCTAGAATTCTCATTTTCAATAGGAGAGGAATTTCCGTCTTAATAGGAGTTGATGACGTGGAATTTAAAGAGAGCTAGAAAAATACCCCTTGTGGGAGCTTTCATATTAACAAGGTTTTCAACCCGGCCATATGGGCGTGCTCTCTTTTGGATATCACAAAAACAAATGAAACCTTTCCCATAAAAGAAAAAAGTGAAGCAATCAAATCAAGCATAAACATGTCCATCCTATTAAGAACGCCTTTAACAATTTCATTTTATGGATAACTACATCAAGCACATTCAGAAAGACAACTCTGAAAGACCCAAGTAAAATCAAAATACAACCTTATAGACTATGATAATAGAACCTGTAAAAGTGATCATATAACACTCCCTTTTGAAATATAATAAATCAGTTTAACGGAAGCATTCTCATATCCAACAATCAACCTGACATCTTCTCGTGGTCCCTAATTGTCAAGTGCTGCTCCATATTTCCTATATTAGCTCTAGCTTGTGCTTCAATGGAATTCTTGTCCTTAAACACTGATTTATTTCAATAAGATTGATTATGCACATAAATTATAATTATTAGGCCGATCAAAACAGACCCAATTAGGCATATCATATTAGACCCGAAAAAAAAAATGTCGGTTATACATTTAATATAGGCATATTGAATGAACTATTAGCTAGTATACACGTGATCTTTGTAGATGTTGTGTTTGCTAGACAACGACCTAATGATCTGGAGAATTGGGAATGGCTACACTCTTCTTGGGATAAGAGTTGTCTACGTATCAAGTTTCTCGGGCTAAACTTGAATCAAGCCTTACGTAGTTCATCTCTTTCTATTTATAGGTGTAGATGTTGTGTTTCCATATTTGCTTTGGACCATTATGAAGTGTAGATCCACTTTGCGTGCTATCTTGATGATTCACCATTAATGTGCTGTTACAAAGTTAATATTTCCTTGATTGTGGCATTGATTGAGCTCTGAGATTGCGCTAGTTGATATCTTTCCATAAATGGCTGTAACTGATGCTTTGGACGACCTGGGTGTTGGGTCGTTGGGTACGGTCTGATGGTGCTAGGACGACCTGAAGGAGGACGACCTGTTATGTGGACACGTGTACTATAGTATGGAACGGAGGGTACTTACACAGCCCCCTTTATTTTTTATTCGTTCTTTGGACAGCTGTTGCGTGAAGAAAGCAAGGTTTAAAAGTAAAGATTTGAAAACATGTGTCTGACAGCTGTTTTGTTTTGAATTTAGGTTTTGGGGAATGTGCGGAAACTGTTTGGGCTGGATTCGTGGGCCCAAAATTACTGCGATTTGTGGGCGAGTAATGATTTAGGTTTTAGGAACACGAAATGTTTTTTGTGTTCTCGAGGTTTGGGGCAGTTGAGGGGTTTTTGACTTTAGGATTTCGCTTGCTCAGTTCTCATTCTAGACAAAGAGAAAAAACCCAGAGTGAAAGAAAAAAGAAAAGAGAGAAACAAAAAAAACTTTTTCCTTCTTCGGTATTAGGTGCGTCTTTTAATCTTGCAAATCTTTCTCTTTCGTTAATTTTAGATCTCGTAATGTCTGCTACCAGTGATAGCTTGAGTGGTGAGGTGGAAGTTGATGAATGGAGAGAGAGAACGGTAAGTGATGAAGAAGTTGAGGAGAGGGTGTGTAGTGGTGATAAGGCTTCACCGCCTTCATCGTTGGAGACGTGGATGTGAAGAAGCCTAAGTCGGAGGATTGCTATGCAGCTCTGAGGGAGGAGTTTGGATGGGTGGAGTCCGATCTGGCCATGTACGACCTGAGGGGAGAGAGAAATTTGTTTCATAGTGACTACATTCCTTGGGGTGGAAGAGTAGTTGTTTGCTATGGACAATTGAAAGCTGGGATGTGGTTGCCATTTTCCCGTCTTACTATGGAGGTGTTGAACTTTTTGGGGAAAGCCCCTTGTCAATTCGTGTGGAACAGTTGGAGGATTCTCCATGTGTTGGACTTGTTGAATGAAAGGGGCTATAACATCTGTTTATCGGATGTGATGGAGCACTTTGTTGTGAGGAGGTCGGGTGTTATGAATTTCGATTTTCATGTCTTTAAGGGAAGTCTCCTGTTATCGTGGGGGTGAGAGTAAGGAGGAGTCGGAGTCGTAGGCTGTTGTTGGCTGTGGGTAAATATTGTCCTCCTGGTTTGAAGATTGAAAATCGGGTTATAAAGTTGTCTGGTAAGTCGTTGGTTTTAGGTCATAATGTGTGTATGGTATATCATAATTTGGACGTTCTGATTTATTTGGTTTGTTTTTGCATAGATCAATATTCGTTTTCGTACTAAGGCCGGTGTTATTGAAAGATTTGCTTGTTTGAGCTTGGAGGAGAAACAAACGTTGTTGGGGGAGGTTGCACATTATTTTAAGAGGCGCGGAGGAGAGAAGATCAACCGTAAAAGGCTGGAGCAAAAGGCGAGGGCTCGCAAAGCTGCGATTGTTATCTCTGATTCTAGCTCGGAATCTACCATGGAGAGGGAGAGCCAAAAAAAAAACCTCTGCTTTACGGAGGGAAAAGGACCGGAGGTCTTGGTTATAGCCGCTTCACAGGGCAGCTAGGTCACCGGAGGATCTCTGCAACACCGCTTTGGGCGATGGGGACGGCCGAGGGTGATGCAATCCATACGCTCTAAGTTAGGTGACGAAATCGTTTGTCATCACAACGTTCTGAGTTGGGTGACGCAAATCGCTTGGCATCCCAATGTTCTGAGCTGGGGGCTGTGGCACGCTCTGCATCCAATTGCTTCTCCTCTGGTGATGCAGATCATTCTGCGTCCACTTGTTTCTCTTCTGGAGATGCGGGTGCTGGAAGTGTTGGTGGAGAGGGTGATGCTCCCACTTTGTTTCGGAAGCCTAATTTGAAGAGGCGTTCCGAAGTGGTTGAGTCAGAGGGGGCTAAGAGGGCCCGAACTAAGTCTGAGGAACGACCTAGTGATAAAACGCTCTTTACACACGTTTATTGGTTTTCAGTTACTTATTTTCTTAAGTCCGAGGTCCACAGTCCAAAGTCCGAAGTCCAAGGACCCAAGTCCAAAGTCCAAATTCCAACGTCCGTATAGTCGTACGTTTTAGTCAAGTTACCTTACTCACGTGGGTTTGGTAGGATAGGTCGAGTAAGGGATCGTCCAAACCTTAGGGATCGAATAGGTTCACAACTGGAATTACAACTTTTAGTGAGTAGGATTTTTAGGTTTCTTTTTAGTTGGTTTTAATTAAATTAACGGTAATGCAAATAATGTAAATTACTACGGCGATTAAATGTAGGTAAACAAAAATAGAGAAACAGGGAGAGAGTTAATCATGCTCATGCAAGAATCATTTTTTAACAGTGTTTATTACCAAATCACTACATCTCTAGTTCGTCTCGTTTCAGAAACGACGTCGAGTATTGATCTCTAGTGCATGCCCACATCTCTAGGTCACATTTCACTAGCATAAGGAGTTTCAATAATACCTCATCTATGGTATATTATTTCAGCTTCTGGCTCGATTTTACATCACCGGACGAATTGGAGAGTCGTCCGACACTGTTAGTCGCTACCAGACATTTTTTGGGTGTGCGCGAGACTGCCCCCGAGCATCGTGCCATCCAACTTTGTTTGTCTCGCCATTTTGGGACCGGATGTCAATTCTATGCCTAATTCCTAAGTAGTGATTCTAGAATATTAACGAGTCAATCCGATTTTCACACGAAGCAAAGATAACCCTCCCCGGGGATTAGCTCATCATCATAGAAGGAATAATAAAACTTCTTTGTATACATTAAGTAAATAAATGCAGGGACGTAAATTAAACTAGAAAAAAATGATCAAGTATTAAGGGTAAAATAACTTACAGTATTTAAGCTGCTGAAATGGAAATGGCAGAATGTAAATACTGAAGAAGAAAATCTAACTAAGCGGAAGCTAAAGCATTAATATGCTAAAGGAAGATATATGAAGACCCCCCTCACATATATATAGGCTGGGGACCCTTCACGTGAAATCTTAATATCTAATCAGGTTTGTTTTTTATCCCAATTCAGTTTGTTAGGATCAAAACTTCGGTTTTTATAAAGTTTTGTTTTATTATCATTTGTTTTGTCCTTTTATGTTTTGGTTTTGTATTTTAGCCCAATTCAATTCAAACATTGAATTGGTACGTGTCTTCCTTATTCGCAAGGTGGCACTAAATTGAAACCATCCTTTGCCACCGCCTATCTTTGACTTGTCATACCTTCTGGGCCGCAGAGTGGGTCCACTTAGTATGTCCAGTGGCTGCGCCGATTTTGGCATTTTTACGACTTTTTGTCCTTGCGCCGAGTTCGTCGCCCGGGTCGCTATGGCAGTTTCACTAGCCAACGTTGGCATCTAGATTTATCCGATTTGAGTTTCGGAAGTTTGCTGCTTCTTTATATGTGGACCCGCTCTGCACTGGTTTTGTTCTTTTGGAAACTTCGGCTCTAGTCAGGCTTTGTTGGGCTTCACGGGGGTTGAGTGGGAAACTCCAAATATTCCCGTATTCCTGTACTTGGCAGCTTCACTAGCCAATGTCGACATCTAGATTTATCTGATTTGAGCTTCGAAAGTTTGTTGCTTTTTATATGTGGACCCGCTCAAGACCGGTTTTGTTCCTTTGGAAACTTCGGCTCTAGTCGGGGCTTTGTTGGGCTTCACGGGGATTGAGTTGAAACTCCAAATATTCCCAGATTCCTCAGTACTTGGCGAAATTCACTAGCCAACGCCGGATCTAGATTTATCCGATTTGAGCTTCGAAGTTTGCTTGCTTCTTTATATGTGGACCCGCTCTACACTGGTTTTGTTCCTTTTGAAACTTCGGCTCTAGTCAGGCTTTGTTGGGCTTCACGGGGATTGAGTGGAAAACTCCAAATATTCCCGTATTCCTGTACTTCGATGCATGTTTTATCACTATATTTATTTTAATTGCGGAAACCTGCAAAAGTACGAAAATATAATTATTACATGATTATTAAACACATAATTGACCAAAATGCTATGTCTCTCGGGGTTTAATATTACAGTTTTGAGTGCTTATCACACCACCCCCAAACAACACTTTGCTTGTCCTCAAGCAAAGAAGAGACATTAAAATGATAAGTGGTTAAAAATGTGTTTTCCTAAGCTAAATCTCATTTCGCAGAGTGCGGCTGCATTGACCGTATGTAACAAGGCTTTGAACCACTAGGAATTCCCTAGTGGACGAGTTATAGCCTCGTGAGAGTTTTCCAGAGAACATACTCTCAAACTTCATTTATACTACAACGACTTCAAGAATGAGGGCTTGTTTCCTTAATTAATCTCGGTATCTAGACATCTCACTAGCTTGGAAACAAGGATTTTATTCTTTCGAAATTCAAGTTAATATACATACAATAATTGAAACATCTACGTATGAGCATGCATGCAGTAATCTAATAATGAAATGTACGAGCAGGGCCGTTTCTGGATCCTTTGGATAGCGTCCTTAATTAGGTTCTCACAGGTATGTGTCGAAACACAATTTCTCTTTATTTTTCCACTCAAGCCTTGCTATCTCCAAAGTGTCGGTGGGGGCACATTTCCTAACATACTCAATGACAGTTAGAGGAGCCGAGGTCGAGAAGTCACAACTACTACTTATTATCACACTATCCTATTCCTAATTGAGCTAAAGGTCTTTATTAGGTGTTATGGGGTTTAGGTGGTAGTGTAGAAGAAAATGGAATGGAAAGTTCAAAAATGATAAGTATGAGAGAATAAGGTCTTCGAGATATTTATGCTAGAGAATCCTTATTTTCTTTCCTGCTTCTAACATGGGTTTCCATACTTGGATTTTTCAAGCTTTTGTATTCCCTTTTGATTTGATTTTTGGCCTTTTGATTTTTGGAAACATATTTCTATTTTCTTTTTCCTTTCTTCTGAAACATATAACTGATTTTTATTTGTGACAAGATTTTTCTCTTCATTTTTCTGCACTTTATCCTATTTCTCATACTCATCATCTAGGTAGGCTTATTTATTTGTGGTTACTAGATGGGTAATGATTTTTTTGGTGAAGTAGAAAGGATTAATGAAAGGTTTAGTGGGGAGACTAGCGGTAAATTTTTTTTACAGGTGCGAATTTTTGGCTATATCGATCCAAAGAAGGCCTAAATTCTCAGCTTTAGGATTTGGGTAGTGATCAAGTAAGTAGATGTGTGAACTTCTATTTCGGAAGAACTACTCCTCCGTGTCATTACTCATATATCATACATTTTTGAGGCTTTTTGGTTAGATTCTTACAGATATGGAAACTAAGTTGTCTAACCGTGGGTCCCGAGAAACTTCTTGCTGTGTACATTTAATGATAGTCGGTGCATGAATGCTCAAGAAAATATGTAAAAACTATTGCATAATGATATTAAATTAAGTTTCTAAGAACAAGTCCTAATTTTGATGCTAGGGTGAGATTTCTAAATATTTTTCATCATAGAAAGAGAAACGAGAATTTGTCACTAAATACGTTTATTTAGACATTAAGTAAACTATATACAACTATGCATGCCTAATTTTTGCAAAAGGTTCTCACCACCCCAAACAAATGGACAATCGTGGTCCTCAAAGTGTTAAGAGGAAGAAAGAGTATACCTGAGAGGCTTTGAGAAAAAATAAAGCTGACATCTTCCATAGAAATTTATTGTAACACACTATATATTATACATCATAAAAGTAGAAGCACACTGTTAGAGTAACACACTGTTAGGTTATTTATTTATTTCACATCAAAACGTAAAACAAATATGTACATGCATCAACTCACATTGCCCCATCCTTGAATCGGGGATAGTCCCTCCTTGCCTCGTCCCTCAGAGAAAAATGTCATTCCTTCGCATCCCGCCAATCTATCATAGCTTTCCGGACTTCACTCCACTTCCTCTTCTTTGCATTGTCTAGATGAGCTATCATTTTATCATCATTTGGGAAAAGAACAAACTTTCTTAAGATACCTTTGCGGTCCATGTCCAAAATCGCAAAAGAACTAATTATCTTGTTTGTTGGACACATAGAGTCGACCTTTACCCAGTCCCCGAAGGTGGTCGCAAACTTCGGGGAAGTATCGCCCTCACTATCCCGCATCTTTATTCTTGGCGGGGTGATATAGTGTTGCCAAAAAGACCGGCCTTCTTAAGATTCTCAATTACTAGTTTTGTAAATGTCGAAGGTGGTATGTTCTTTGGGCCAATGCATGGAATGTCTTACATGCCGACTTTGATGCAATGGAAAAATGCCAATCCCCCATGATGTTCGGAAGAATAAATAACATGGAAGTTCCAACATTCATGGTCATCTTGGCTAGTGGAATAGTGAATTCGGCCATTGGCCGCCTTCGCACGCTTCTTTGACGGGGCAAGGCCATCGCCATACCGGCAAAGAAAATCTTCCCTAGAATAGTCATTAAGGTCATTCTCTATCATGTATTGAATGGGGAGATCCGGGTCAAGAGGAGGGAGGTCTAGAGCCATAGCCACCGTTGGCTCATAAAAAAGCATGTCGGGTGTTACCAATAATGAGTGTAAAACCATTCAAAGGGAAACCCCGGATACCGGTAGATCTTCCATGTTATCATAAAAATAAGTTGCCAAACCTGGGGAGTATGTCTGCCCCGGGTGTAGAATAAGAGAGTTCCAACCAACTCGAGTGATGTAGTCTCTGAAAAGATGTCCATATGTTGGAGAATTTAGCAACGAGTGGAAAGATTGTTCTGGAATCATCTTTGGAGCTTCCATTGTGTGAAAAAAATTGTGACCTGTTTAGACAAGGATAAACAAATATTAGAGTATGATAAGAATAATTAAGTAAAAACAAATTACCATACGAAAATTAAAAACTAAAAGGAAAATGATAAATAATATAGAATTGCAAAATTTAAATGGTTTCATTGGCCCAAGTAAGGGCGAGGATCCTTTTGTGGGAGGGATCCGTTTATAAGATTTTCTATGTCAATCCGTCCGCGCAACAGCTTGTTGCAACATTTTGTTTTCTGTCTGGTAAATCTCGGCGTGGTTCTCCATTATGAGAGTGTGATTTGCCAAGAATTGGTTGTGGCTGTGCAAGAATTGTGCTTGTTCCTCTTCGTTTATTGTCCGCAGGTCCTGAAATTCAAGAAGGCTGGTGATAATAATGTTCGACGTTTGAATAATGTCATCAGTCCTTGTTGAATTGCTTAAGCCCTTCCATTGGATTAAATACGCTTGCATAATGAATTTTCAGTAAAGATGTTGTCGGTGGAACAATCTTCGTTTGGTCCTGTACCGACATGGTTCTTTGCAACGTCGGGGTTCGAGGATCCTTTTGTGGGAGGGATCCGTTTATAAGATTTTCTATGCCGTCAATCCGCGGCAAAGCTTGTTGTAACATTTTGTTTTCTGTCGCGGTAAATCTCGGCGGTTCTCCATTATGAGAGTGTGATTTGCCAAGAACCGGTTTGTATCCAAGAATTGTGCGGCTTGTTCCTCTTCGCTTATTGTCCGCAGTCCCGAAATTCAAGAAGGCTGGTGATAATAATGTTCGACGTTTGAATAATGTCATCAGTCCTTGTTGAATTAAGGGATTAAATACGCCGTTGCATAATGAATTTTCAAGAAAGATGTTGTCGGTGGAACAATCTTCGCTTTGGTCCCCAACGACATGGTTCTTTGCAACGCCGGGTTCCGTAATCCGCTCCTACATACCGAAAGTGAATGGTAAGAATGTTAGCCGTTCAAGAGGTGTATGAGGAGAAGTACTAGAAAAACCCCAATGTATCATGATAAGTGTCACAATGGTTGGTAAAGGAGCTGCCTTTTTCTCGCACGCGCGCTCGCATTCCGAGAAATTTAATAATGCAAAATCATTGCAGTTACTCTGCAAAACCCGAGTAAATGGAGGAGGAGTTTGGTTATTTCGAAGTCTTAGACGTGCCTAGGACATTATGAGCTACCCATTGGATCACGATAATTGGTTCTTTTGTAAAGATCTCTCGATAAACAATACGGTTTTTCCTGGTTGTATTCACTGTGGAAGGATAGTTGCAAACATTAGATGCGGATATTATCGAAAAGTGAATCTTGAAGGTGTACTCCTTGGTTTGTAATAGGAATTTGAAGTACCTCGAGATGATTTCCATAGTCAATTCATGTTCAAGATCCGTTAGCACGGACAAAGAATTGTCCGCTTTGGAAATAACCGCTTTTATAAAATAACAAGACCAATTCTCCGAATAAAATGCTTGCTTATGGTGTAAAAGAGGGTACCATCCTCAACGTAATATTTCATTAAAAAAAAGGATGAAAAGACCATTTTGGAAATTTTCCATAAAATTTTGCTCAGGCATGAAACTTCGAGTGAGGGCCATTAAAGATGGAGTGGTGGAAAATTAGTTTTGAAAAAGGGAAGTTAAATTTTTGAGGTGTCTATCCTTGTTATAAATAGGCACCCATCCTAAAATGTAAAAGATAATGCTTCGAGGTGTCACAGGGTAGTTAGACCACGTGTATCTTCTAAGATATGCGCAAAAGTGGATGTAGTGTGGATGAGAAGAATGGGGCATGTGACAAGGAGTGCCCCCTTTGTTTTTTTTTTTTTTTTTTTTTTAGAAAAACGTAAGTAGAAGGACAAGGAAAATGTAGGTATACGATTACAATAAGATGTAAGAACGTACAATGGTATTGAAACACAACACAATGATATGATGACTTAAATACAAACCTAAATGTTAGATAGAACTATATGCCACATTAACAACATGACTATAATAAAACAACCGAGCATGAAGACTTGAGTAGCATATTCAATCTGCTGCTGCTCAAACTTTTCTAGTGCATCCATGAATCTTGAGTTTGGAGTGATCCAAAAACGGTTTTTAGAATAAGAAATGTAGAGGGAAGAATATGAAAAGAGTGAATATGGAGGAAGAGTTGAACTTATTTATAGAAAGAAAATTGCCGTTTTCTGACCGTTTTCTAGATGTGGTCGTGACCGTTTTTTGACCGTTTTTTAGATGTGGTTCATGACCGTTTTTTAGATGGGTTCATGACCGTTTTCTGACCGTTTTTTGATGCGTTTTCATTATCGGTTTCTGAACGTGTTAGTTACGTTAAAATTTGTTGTTTAAGTATGACATGTAAAATATATTTATATATATATATGTATATAATTTATTATTACCAATATATGTTCCTACCTATATACTATAATATTAGATATAACTAATATATCAAGATAGAAATATTTAGGAACCATCTACTATTAAGCTAGAAAATGCAAACACGTAAATAAAATATCTGATATAAATATTATACAAGACCGGAAAAAATAAATCTAGCTACTGATGATCATCAGGTGCTGTAGCAGAATCCTCGGGGGCTGCAGAAGTAGAACCAGGAGTCCTGCGACGTCGTGCAGTACGAGCTCCCGTGGAGGCTAACTGCTCCTGGATATCACCAAGAGTATCCATCACCGAGCCTGGAATCGATCTTTGGCTCGCCATGAACATTCAATAAAACCGGTTCCGGCGAAAGTAATTAAACATATTGTCTTGAAATGTAGTCATGGAGGCTCTCATTTCTTTGGAATTAAGCCCATGTTTATCATTATCGACTTCGTGGCGAGTGGTCATATCTGTCCTTAACTCGCCCAAGGTACGTCTCATCGATACCTGGCGAGTGTACATGTCTCTCAGACCACTGTTCACAGCATGTAGGGCCTCTATGGGTTGGGTGATCTTACTCATGGCAGTCTCATCAAAGTATGGTAGGTGAGAGGATCCTACGCTAGCGTGCTCGGCAGCCCTAGGTGCTGTGGGTTCCCAAGGGTCCTGTATGCATTTCTTGAAGACAAGTATATTCTCATATTGTGGTATAGGGAGTAGTGGGGTGGCAGACAGAAAACCCAGATTAATCATGACTTGAGTTACTAGAATGGCAAGGGGGGCTGACCTAAGAGTGGCATGTGTGATAATATCAAAAAGAAAGGTAACAATGCAGAAGTTACCCTTTCACTCCTGGAGGATCCAGAGAAGGTGGAGGAAGGTCTTATTGATGTCCGAAGGCTTTGAGGTGCCAATGACGTTCAGTCCCAGCCATTGGGTCACTGCTAGCTGATTCCGTCGCACCGAGCGCTGATACGCGCATTTCCCGTCGATGTTGTACTCTCCCTCGATTAGCGTGTCGAGCATTAGGTCGTAAGTCCGTGGGTACACGGACTGCTGCCGAAGTCGATGCGTGGGTCGACCGGAGGAATGCCCGTGATCCCGAGAGCAACACAAAGTGACTTCGTGGCGCACACCCTCGACGGTGACCCAAAAATGGTCGCCATTAAAGCTCCCATTGTCGTAGAATTTCATCACCAAATCCTTGGAATAAAGCCCTCCATTGGCATATGACAAACTCTCCCATCCTCTAGAGTGAATTTCGTGATCAAAGAATGGAGCAAACATCCCGTTTTCAAACAAATTCCCAAAAAAAATTTCAACACAAATCCGCTTCCTCCCGCCATTGCCGGGTCGTAGAGAGGATGGCTATTGATTACTGATGAGGGGGAGAATTGGGATAATCTGACGGAGGGAAATCTTGATCGGAGCTGTGAGGGTCTCGCGCGAGACCTGGTTTTAGTGTGGGCCTATCTCGTGCGAGACTAATTCGAGAGGGTGCAAGATCCGGTTTTTTAGGAAGAAGAATATTGGTATTTGGTGTATTTAAATGGACCGAGAAATCGGTGGTTTTTTTCCGAAGCCCAAATCAAGCCTAAAGCCCGATTTAAACCTTCTAAATGAGTTTAAATAGATACCAAAACGAGAAAAAATGCTATCCAATTATATGAGTCTTTTTGAAAGTCACAATTTTTTTTTTTTTTTTAGGAGAGTATTTTATTTATAAACAAAGGTTTTTATTACATACAAGGGAGATATCGTGAAAACACCGATGTCGAGTCACCATCTATATCATAGACAACTATGTCCGATTCCAGCCGAAACCTCTAAAATAGGGTTAGGGGCAATGGTACCATCCTAGACCGCGTCTGGCTACTTCGCCTAATAAAATTGCCCTTATTACATAAACTATCCTCAAACCGCCCCTAGGGACTCAAAGTAACCAATTCTAGGGTTGGTTCTGGAATCCTCATCATGACCAATTTGTAAACAATAAAAGTGAATATTTGAAATATAAATATCTCAAACATCACTAGGTTCACTTGTTTAAAACCCGCATCATGATGATGAGAATACTACACATACAAACCCTAATAGCCATGTCATAAAAGAAACAACTTAAATAGCAATAATCCCAACAATTATCCGCAATCTCTTTATTAAGATAACATCCTTCCAAATAAAACATCAAACAAACTCTCCAAATAAAATTCATCACTACCATGTCCTCATGCCATGAAAAAGTAAACTACGCTATTACATTCTTCCAACCAAGAAAATCAAACCTAAAAGAAAAACTAACGGACCGCCTCCAGCAATCCCAATCACACGCCAATCGCCTTCCACCTATGTTCCCAAGAACACACCCACGCTTAGCCAAAATAAAGCAAACATGGGTCAAAGAAAAATGGAATTTGTTGCGGTATGAGTAGACTAACTACATATAAACATTTCAAAACATTACTTATCCCACTAACACTTTAAATCTATCAAACCTTTTCATTCTTTTGAAGACAAGTAGTTCCGCATATCTCAAACGAGTTCCCAATCATCTTCCAACGCATAGTTTCTTCCCAAGCAAAACTTCCATTTTATTAACTTCCATCTTACTACTCATTCTAATAACTCCTTTTTATATCTAAATAATTGAATTCCACTTACCGACATCTGCCAAAACAGATTTATAAGGGACCGCTGGCCCCTCAAGACATTAAATATTATTAAGTCCTACCTCCCGTAGAAAAGAAAGTTAGAACTTGTATATATAAACATATGTAAATATCCTATATGCATTCAAAAGTAAGCCCAACACACTCACATAATCAAATCAATTTCTCTTGTAAAATTAATCAATTACTTTTCTTATACACCCACCCTTTAGTACCTACTCCACGATTTGCACTCCACACATTTGCCAAATCACACATTCCTGTGTGCCTCTCCCACCGGGAATACCACAATATCATAGCCATCTCGGGCTTTCATACACATATTTCACAAAAACAAAAACTCAGTGTCATTCATGGCACATTCAATGAATACCTTAGGTCATTCCCCGCCACATTCAAGGAATACCTATCATATCACTAATTAACGGCCATTCATGGCACATTCAATGAATGCCCCGGTCATTCCAAGGAATACCCAATCCTACATTCCCGCACACTCAAGGAATACAACTAACCGCAAGGCTTAATACCTTAGTTCCTCTTTAGGGGCCCACTACAATCCGATTCATGGCACATTCAATGAATACCCGGTCATTCATGGCACATTCAATGAATACCCTTATATAATGCTAACGGGCCATTTATGGCACATTCAATAAATGCCCACCTAACATATGACATCATCGGTCATAAAACTCAATTCCAAAACTTGAGGCGGAGAATCCGGTAAAATTTTGTTTACGCATTATTGTACTTTTATTGCATAGATTATTTCCGAACGTAGGAATATCTTAATTCAATTATTTTTGGTTTACGCTATTAATTTTATGGATGTATATGTCATAACGTTGTGTATCTCAAAAAGACCTAAAAACAAAGCAAGAATACACGCATACACAAGTATATTTATAAAGGTCCTAGCCTAAGTCAAACATGCTAGTAGTCCTAGACTTATCCTAATAGACCTAATCATAATTTTAGGAAAAGTCAAATTTTCGGTCAATCGGTCAAAGTCAAAGTCCACTCGGGTCAACAAATAACACCGGTCAACAAATAACATTGGTCAACCCTAAACCCTAACTCCAAAACCTAAAAGCCCAAAGTCTAAAGCCCATAGTCTAACTTAAGCCCAAAAACTAAAAATCCAAAAATTAAAACATAAGCCCATCACGATTTGGCCTAAGCCCAAATCGTGATACACTGTTCATCTCCTTCCTCTCCAATTTCAACCAACCACCACCGACCACCACAACGGCCACCACCAGCCACCTATAAATAAAACAAACCCAGCGGGTTGGTTCAGGGAGAAAAACCCTAGCTACCTATATCAATAATTCACCATTCTATTATACTGAGAAATTCGAACGACACCATTAAAGCTCTCTGTAAAGCTCCAATTATCCACTCTCCAACACCCAATCCACCACCAACGCATCCACCTCAACCCAACAACAAATTCTCAACAAAACCCAAACAAAACACTAATCAAACAATAAAAAACGCAGGCGATTTGGTGCTGATTTTGTCGCCATTGAACTCCTCCGGAGCCCACCTCGCGACACCAACAACCCATCTACCCCAATTAGAGCACTAACAGTTCCAACATCACCACAAATAAAAAAATAAAGTATACTTCAAACCAAAAAAAACAGGAAGGACGGTTTGCTGCGGCTGGCGACGCCATCACCCACCTATGTCGAGACTTCGGCTTTTAAATGCCGTAAGTCGCCCTAGTTTATCTATCAGAAGGGTTCAAATGGTATCTAATATTGACACCATTAACAGAATTGACCCTATCGCAAAGAGAAAACGCCACTATTGATATGCTTAATCAAAACAAATAAAAGAAATATAACGATTATGACTAACCCGATCGCCTTTCCGTGACGCTAAAACCTCCAAAGACAAGGGTTTTAAACCCCCTTTTTTTTTTCTCTCTCATCTCCTTTTGTTTTTCCTCAAAACTTACGGGAGAAACCCTTATTTTCTAGTTTTTAAAACCACCCCCGAAAAACAAGGGTTTTAAACCTATCTACTTATATCCCTATTTTTTTAATTGTTTACCTTATTATTATTATTATTACTATTAATATTATTATAGAAAAAGTAATTAAAAGACGGGGTGTTATAAATCCATTGCCCGTTTGTGTTCCAAGTATGCAACATCTGAGGTTTGACATGAATCCCTTGTGCAAAACTTAATGCAAAGGGAAAAGGCAACAATATAAACATATTTACAAGGTGAGTCTTTTAACGTCAGATCCTCAAGACCTAATCCCAACCTGTTAGAGAAACGGTAGCGACGAAAGATTATCCCAAGGCACCGGTGTTAGACAAAAGTATACCTTAAACTGGCTAGTATCGGATAGGAAGTCAGGGCCTAGATAGAAGGGTGTTTGGCAATGCATACACCAGCCCATCCTTCGCGCACGTTGTTTACGAGCAAAAGAACTATGACCATTCCCTATTCGTGATGAGTGAGACTTACACCAAATGATTAGCTGAAGTTCGCGAGGTAGAGAGTAGAAAAGGGAAGAGAAGGAAGGAGGTGAAATTTTAGGTACCCATCGTTTATCGAAAAGCACGTTTGCTCGTGTTGCAGAAGACATTTATACTCAGTTCTGAAAAAGAGTTTCCGTGGACTAAGGTTCCGGCGCTTGCAACCACACACTTCAAAGAACTTTGGAGATCATAAAATAGAAGATGGCCCGGCTACCAAAATGGCGTACCCTCTATAGAAACAAGATCGAGTACGCCAAACGAAACATCTAGTCAGTGTATACTGGATTCTGAATAAGAGTCTGTTCAACATCTGGTGAACGTAATTTGTGGTAATGTTTTAGGCATTGTCCATTGACTTGAAATTCACTGTTATCTTTTGGATTAAGCAAAGAGATTGCCCCATAATGTTTCACAGCTGACACAATGAAAGGACCAGATCATCGTGTTTTTAATTTACCGGGGAAAGATGTGTAATCCGGAGTTGTCTGAGAAAACTTTTTGGCCAATTTTGAAATCCTTACACAAAATGTGCTTGTCGTGCACTCTTTTCATATTAGCTTTGTAGGATTTCGAGATCATAAGCATCACTCGAATCTCCTCCACCATTTTAATTGCGTTTTAAGCTTCTCGCTGCCTCGATGATATTGTAATTGAGGCTTTTGATGGCCCAAAAGGCACGATGCTCAAGTTCAACCGCGCGATGACAAGGTTTTTCAAAAACAATGCGATAAGGAGACATCCCTATAGGTGTCTTAAATGTCGCTCGGTATGCCCACAAGGCATCCGATAAGCGGAGAGACCCGATCCTTCCTTGAGGGTTGACAGTTTTCCGAATAGACTTTTATCTCTGTTGGAGACTTCCACTTGGCCACTTGTTTGTGGGTGGTATGGAGTAGCAACCTTGTGAGTAACTCCATATTTCTTCATTAAAACCCCAAAATTTTTGTTACAAAAATGTGTACCCCCATCACTGATGATAGCTTTGGGAACACCAAAACGAGAGAATATGTTTTCTTTTACAAATCTCACGCAGTCTTATGGTCATTTGAGCGGCATCGAAAGTGCCTCAATCTATTTTGACACATAATCTACAACGACTAAAATGTATAGAAAACCTTGAGAAATAGGGAAGGGTCCCATAAAATCAATGCCCCAAACATCAAAAATTTCTACAATCAAGATAGGATTTAGGGGCATCATATTTCGCTTGATAATTCGACCTAGGTGTCGCGACAACGAATGCAAGCTATGAAATGTTAGTGTGCATCGCGAAAAAGGGGTAGGCCAGTAAAACCACATTGTAACACCTTAGCCGCAGTTTTTCTTTCCACCGAAATGACCTCCGCAAGATTGTTCATGGCAAAGGATAATACGCCGGTGTGTTCCCACCGGAAATGCAGCGACGAATGAGTTGGTCTAAACAATACTTAAAGAGATAGGGTTCATCCCGAAATAATATTTTACAAAGGATAAGAACTTTTATGATCGGGGGCGTGACCAAAAGGAGGGGACTTCCTCAAGTAACTAGATAGTTAACGATATCCGCTGCACCATGGAGATAAGAAAATAGAGTACAAGTATTCGTCCGGAAGGAATCACCGATAGCTTCGTAATCACTATCGATGTCACCAACCAGCCTTGATAAATGGTCGGCTCTGACATTTTTGTTCCTTTCTTGTCTTTGATTTCCGTGGGTGAATTCTTGTAAGAGAAGGATCCCGTGGAACAATCGTTGTTTTGCGTCCTTTTTCGCGAGTAAGTACTGAATTGCTGCATGGTCAGTATATATGATGGTCGATGTTCCAACTAGGTAGGGGCGAAACTTATCCAAAGCATAGACAACAGCTAGGAACTCTTTCTCAGTTGTGGTATAATTACGTTGAGCGTCGTTAAGAGTTTTACTAGCGTAGTAAATGACAATGGGTTTGTCGTCACGTCGTTGGCCTAGCACGGCACCAATAGCAAAGTCGCTAGCGTCACACATCAGTTCGAATGGTTGAGACCAATCAGGGGGTTGAATGATATGAGCGGTAGTTAGAGCGGTTTTTAGAGTATCAAAAGCTTGTTTGCAATTGAAATTGAAGTCGGATACTGCATCCTTAAGTAGGAGATTGGTTAAGGGTCTAGCAACTTTAGAAAAATCCTGAATGAATCTCCTGTAAAACCCAGCGTGGCCTAAAAAGGCACGAATATCACGAACTGTATATGGGAAAGGTAGCGAATTTTTTTTAACAATTTTAGCTTTATCGACTTCTATCCCGTCTTTTGAAACAATATGACCTAGAACAAGTCCCTTGGTAACCATGAAATGACACTTCTCCCAATTGAGTACCAGATTTTTCTCTTCGCAACGTTAATACTTTAGAAAGGTTGGATAAACAAATGTTAAAGGAATTTCCATAAATGGAAAAGTCGCCCATGAAGACTTCCATATAACGTTCCACCATATCATCACTAAAATGTGAAGCATGCAAATATTGGAAAGTGCCCGGGCATTACAAAGACCAAAAGGCATTCGCGTAGATGCAAAGGTTCCAAAGGGACACGTGAAAGTTGTCTTTTCTTGATCGGGCGGGATCGATGACAATTTGGAAGTATCCGAATAGCCATCAAGAAAAACAAGAGTAAAGCATGACCGCTAAACGCTCTCTAGCATCCGGGTCAATGAATGGGAGAGGGAAGTGATCTTTACGGGTTCTGTCATTAAGTTTGCGATAGTCAATGCAAATTCTCCATTTCAAAGGAATGCGAGTGGAGATGCACTCACCATTTTCATTTTGTACAACTTGAATGCCGGACTTTTTGGGAACAACGTGGACAGGACTAACCCAGTCACTATCTGAGATAGGGTATATGATACCCGCATCAAGTCAACGTAAAACTTCCTCTCTCACTACTTCCTTCATGGCGGGATTAAGGTGGCATTGTGGTTCTCACGATGTCTTTGTGCCGTCATCAAGATGTATACGATGTGTGCATATGCTAGGGTCTATTCCCTTGATATCATCTAAGGACCATCCGATAGCGGAGCGGTGTTCACGAATGACATGAATCAAACGTGCCTCTTTGTCTGTAGTCAAGTAAGTAGAAATTATTATAGGGTGACTACCATCGAGATCAAGATGCACGTACTTCAAATCAGAGGGTAGAGGTTTTAAATCCGGAGTTGGAGGATTGGGGATCAAGGATTCGTTAGGGATCATCTCTTCAATGGAAAAGAGCGAATCCGGTTCTTCTGAATCAGTTTGCATCGAAGCATTAGGGTCAAATAGTGGTACTGACTCTAATAATGCATGGACATCCCTTATGTACGAGTCATCGTCAAACTCCGGATTATCAAAAGAAAGAAATTGGTGTATCTCGTTTGGGGGAAAAGAGTTTGTGAAATAATCATGTTCCAGACTATCAACCAAGCTAATCTCGCCTTCCATTATAGGATTGGGAAACTGTTTCATTAATTTGAACACAATGAGTTCGACAGAAAGGTTCCCGAAAGACAATGCCATTGAACCGTCCCGACAATTTATGAGAGCGTTAGCAGTTGCAAGAAAAGGGCGTCCCAAGATGATAGGGATGGAGTCACGTGCTACTTCAAGATTCAGGAATGACAAAATCCACTGGGGTAGTAAAAATCTTGGACCTTTACTATAACGTTCTCTACTATGCCTTTTGGGTACTTGATGGAGCGATCCGCGAAGTTGCAGAGTCATATTGGTAAGTTTTAATTCATGAAAACCTAACCGCTTAAATAAGTAGTAGGGAAGTAGGTTAACACCGCACCTAGGTCTAAAAGTCGCGATGGCGGTATACTTGTCGCCCAACGCATGGTGGTTAATTGGTCGGGTCCTGTACTTTTACCACACCATTGGTAGTGGTAATCAAAGGAAACCGCTTTCGATGAGGAACGCTTTGTTGAGGTACATTTCGTACGTCGTTTGGTGGTGCACATGTCCTTCAAAAACTTGCATGCTTGGGCAAATGCTTTAGCGCATCTAGGAAAGGTAAGTTTATGGTCAAATTTTTGAAGGTTTCACGGATCTCATCAAAATGTTCATCATGTTTGTTCTTTACCAAACGGGAAGGGAACGGAGCTTTTGGACGGAATCACGTATAAGGATCAGTGGTGTCTTTCCTTAGGGACGTAGGTGTAGATTTTGAAGGTATGACTTCGTCCGTTATAGGTTGCGAGGTAGGAGTTGGAAGGACGTCAGTCGTGACTTCCGTCGATTCCTCGTCTGGCATACGTATATTATTGTCGATGGTTCGGCCAGAACGAAGAGTGGTAATGACATTTACCCCACCCTGGCTTGGATTACTAGGTCCTGGTGCATTGTTGAGTTCAAAGGCGTTTTTGTAGGCTTAGGGTTTGAACCGCTTGGCGGGGAACACGCCTTTTGACTTTTATCCCGAGCTAACAAACAAGAGACTATTGGATAGAAGCTAGGATTTGATTCTGTTGATTCATGTATGTCGGGAAGGTTTCACCCGTTTTATCGGTACGTGGATTGTATACCAAAGGAGTAGCGGGAACTAGTTCACGGTTATTATTCACGGGTTGATTTTGGTAGCCATATCCTTGATTAGCGGGAACAAGGTTGCGGTTGTTTTGGTACCCTATATTTGCATTATTGGGAAAATTACTTTGCCCTTGCTGGAATTGTGGAGGATTTCCTTGACGATAGGAATTGTAGTTCGCGGGTGGTCGTACAGGAACGTTGTTGCCACCTGAAGGAGTTTGTTGTTGGACAGGGGGTGCCCAAGCTAAATTCGGATGTTGTCGCCAAGGTGCATTAGGGATGTTGAAAGCACAAGCCTCTTCAGAAGGTTGGGGAGGACACTCGTATACCAAAGGACAATAAGAATCGGCATGCTCAGGACTTAAACAAAGAGGGCATGGGGAAGCGTTGGCAACCATGACCTGTTTGGGTTTTTGTTCATTTACTTGTACCGAAAGAGCATCAACCTTTTTGTTTAGGGACTCGATTAGAGTTTTTAATTCCGGATCGGGTTTGACCTCAAACATAGATGTAACTTTGGTAGGAGTATCTTTAGAATATCTAGAAGAATCAGTGTTTCCCCAATGGGTGCTTCGTAAGGCCTGTTTCTCAAGAAAAGTGTATGCTTCAGTAGCGCCCTTGTCCATGAAACAACCGCCGTTCATGATATCTAATGTTTTCTTTTGATGGTCAGAGAGACCATTAAAGAATGAACGGACTAATACAACGGTGTCGAGTTGATGATGGGGACATTCGAGAAGTAGATCAGTAAATTTGCTCCACGCTTACGAAAAGGATTCACGGGGTCTTTGGCGAAAAGAATTGAATCTTTTGAAGCATTTATGTAGTTTTCTTCTGAGTATAAAACTTTATCATGAATGCTTGAACAAGTTTGGCCCATGTGTCAATGGATTGCGGCGCTTGTTCGGCGAGCCAAACTGAAGCTTTATCAGCTAAGGTGAAAGGAAACAACCTAAGCAAGACTTGTTCGTTAGTAACGGTTCGGATGGCGGAAAGTGGTGACTACTTGTTGCATCCGA
Organism: Coptis chinensis; assembly: GCF_015680905.1. Taxonomy (NCBI): domain Eukaryota; kingdom Viridiplantae; phylum Streptophyta; class Magnoliopsida; order Ranunculales; family Ranunculaceae; genus Coptis; species Coptis chinensis. The sequence continues at coordinate 14,982,618 of NC_141456.1, read as the reverse complement.
CGAAGATGATTGTACGGTTTTTCATGGTCTAACCCATGGTAAACAGGTAACAAACCGAAAATGTTTGGCGGAATACGAAAATCACCTACAATCGCATCGAGTTTAATGCAGGAAGCAAGTCCTTCCTGTAAGGCAGTATAGAAATCCGAAAGGGGTTTCTCGACTGTGAGATTTTCCTCAGCCATAATTAAAGGAGATAATGGCAACGGAGATGTTTGACGAGGTTGATTTACGGAGGAGGGACTATGTCTAGGAGATAACATAAACAGTTGTTTCTTGTATTTTCGACGATGATATGTAAGTTCTAATTCCTTATGTTTATCAGACCGTAGTCTCATACAGATATAAATTTTAATTTAAGACTCATAAGGAAACGAATAATGACCGAGGTTTAGAATTTAGGAAGGAGGGAGTTGAAGCACGCGTTTTCCCGAAATTTTTTGCTAACTTCGAAAGCGGGGAAGCTAGGATAACGTGTGAATATTCCAGCAAGCCAGTCACCCGAGAGAATTGAGGGAGGTTGTTAGATGCTAACACGTTCCTTAATTAGGCAACCTCAATTTTTTCAAGTTTCCTAGGCACTGATGGAATAAGATGATGATTTATGATGGTGTATTATGCGGGGTGTTATTAAGATGATTTAGATGAAAATTTTAATTACTATGATTTTTTTATTTTTTTTTATTTTTATTTTTTTTATTTTTATTTTAATTTACGTAATTAGTGTATTATGGAGACGTGATTACGAAATATGCAATTAAAAACGATAGATGCCAAAATAGAAACTAACTAACATATACTAGTTTACACAGAAAGTCTACCCATGCAAATCTATATTACCTATACGTGCACTATGTGTAAGTTATACGTGAGCTAGGGGGATGTCGAGAACGAACTCATGCAATTGAATACCATGTACGTGAATTGATGTAACATACATATACAAAAATATTCTAAGCAGGTGGTTTGATGCTACGCATATATCAAAATATATTCGAATCATATTAATTGTGTTACATGAATATGTAATGACGAACCACCTTTACATGCAAGGAGTCCTCATGCCAACATACAAATATACAAGGTAAAACAGGTTATAACAAATAATATCCTCGACAAAGTTTGAAGAGTTTAAGAGTTTGAAACATGGCGTCCCGCGATTCCTCGTATAGCGATCGACTACTCCCGAGCTTATGCTTACTAGAAAAACAGGACCAAAGAGCCCAAAAGAGTACTGAAAAGGAAAGTGGCTTGCACTGAAAACCCGAGTGTTGATACTCCGTGGTTAGTCTCAAGGTGCTACTAATTCAGTCTCGTCCGAGACTCTTTTGTCTGTTCAGTACTTCAAATTCCTACGGAGTACTTAGACTGTGCTAATGAAAATAAACAAACTTGGTTCACAAATATTTGTTAGTAGAAAAAGTTAAGGTAAACTGTTCCGTAACTCGTTAGTATTGTAAAAGAAATGAAAATTAAAAAGATGAGGAGGTAGGGGAAAGGGTTTTTATGGATGTATTCCAGTTATTACGTTAAGTCCAGAGTCTTTCGGCATGCAGCGGCGCCATTTGATAAAACACTCTTTACACATGTTTATTGGTTTTCAGTTACTTATTTTCTTAAGTCCGAGGTCCACAGTCCAAAGTCCGAAGTCCAAGGACCCAAGTCCAAATTCCAACGTCCGTATAGTCGTACGTTTTAGTCAAGTTACCTTACTCACGTGGGTTTGGTAGGATAGGTCGAGTAAGGGATCGTCCAAACCTTAGGGCTCGGATAGGTTCACAACTGGAATTACAACTTTTAGTGAATAGGATTTTTAGGTTTCTTTTTAGTTGGTTTTAATTAAATTAACGGTAATGCAAATAATGTAAATTACTACGGTGATTAAATGTAGGTAAACAAAAATAGAGAAATAGGGAGAGAGTTAATCATGCTCATGCAAGAATCATTTTTCAACAGTTTTTATTACCAAATCACTACATCTCTAATTCGTCTCGTTTCAAAGACGACGTCGAGTATTGATCCCTAGTGCATGCCCACATCTCTAGGTCGCATTTCACTAGCATAAGGAGTTTCAATAATACCTCATCTCTGGTATATTATTTAAGCTCCTGGCTCGATTTCACATCACCGATTTGGGCGAATTGAGAGTCGTCCCGACACCGTAGAGTCGCTGCGAGACCGTCCCGGAGCATCGGCCCAACTTTGTACGTCCTCGATCATTTTGGGACCGGATGTCAATTCTATGCCTAATTCCTAAGTAGTGATTCTAGAATATTAACGAAGTCAATCCAGATTTTCACACGAAGCGATAAATAACCCCCAGGAGGGGATTAGCTCATCATCATAGAAGGAATAATAAAACTTCTTTGTATACATTAAGTGAAATAAATGCAAGACGGAAATTAAACTAGAAAAAGAAATGATCATATTAAGGGTAAAAATAACTTACGATTTTTAAAATTTTTTGAAAAATGGAAATGGCGTAATGTAAATCTTGAAGAAGAAAAACTAACTAAGCGGAAGCTAAAGCATTAATATGCTAAAGGAAGATATATGAAGACCCCCCTCACATATATATAGGCTGGGGACCCTTCACATGAAATCTTAATATCTAATCAGGTTTGTTTTTTAGCCCAATTCAGTTTGTTAGGATCAAAACTTCGGTTTTTATAAAGTTTTGTTTTATTATCATTTGTTTTGTCCTTTTATGTTTTGGTTTTGTATTTTAGCCCAATTCAATTCAAACATTGAATTGGTACGTGTCTTCCTCATTGCAAGGTGGCACTAAATTGAAACCATCCTTTGCCACCTGCCTATGCTGACTTGTCATACCTTCTGGGCCTGCAGAGTGGGTCCACTTAGTGTGTCCAGTGGCTGCGCCGATTTTGGCATTTTTACGACTTTTTGTCCTTTATACGAAGTTAAATTAGCGAAGTCGCTATGACAGTTTCACTAGCCAACGTCGGCATCTAGATTTATCCGATTTGAGCCTCGGAAGTTTGCTGCTTCTTTATATGTGGACTCGCCTCGACCGGTTTTGTTCTTTTTGAAACTTCGCTCTAGTCGCTTTGTTGGGCTTCCGCGGGGGTTGAGTGGGAAACTTCAAATATTCCCGTATTCTTCCTCAGATTTGGCAAAACTTCACTAGCCAATGTCGGCATCTAGATTTATCCGATTTGAGCTTCGGAAGTTTGCTGCTTCTTTATATGTGGACCCGCTCTGCACTGGTTTTGTTCCTTTGGAAACTTCGGCTCTAGTCAGGCTTTGTTGGGCTTCACGGGGATTGAGTGGGAAACTCCAAATATTCCCGTATTCTCGCATTTGGCGCTTCACTAGCCAACGCCGGCATCTAGATTTATCCGATTTGAGCTTCGGAAGTTTGTCGCTTCTTTATATGTGGACCCGCCATGCACCGGGTTTTGTTCTTTTTTGGAAACTTCGCTCTAGTCGGGCTTTTTGGGCTTCACGGGGATTGAGTGGGAAACTCCAAATATTCCCAGATTCCCCGTACTTCGATGCATGTTTTATCACTATATTTATTTTAATTCATGGAAACTTGCAAAAGTACGAAAATATAATTATTACATGATTATTAAACACATAATTGACCAAAATGCTATGTCTCTCGGGGTTTAATATTACAGTTTTGGGTGCTTATCACCTAGTACTGGTGAGGGTCGTACATCTTTAGGTCGGAGTCATATGAAGAAAATGAACCTGATTGATTTGGCTGCTGATGATGGGGTGGCTGAGGCCCGTAGAAAGAATAAAGTTGATAAGGTTGAGCCTGTTACTAAATAGTGCAAGGGGCCAGGAAGTACGAATCCAAGTAAGAAGAGTGAAAGTGTTGTTCTGAACAGGCTGGTTATGTATGAAGACCCTATTAGTGAGCTGAAGAAGTTTGTGGAGAATGGTGACTGTAGCTTTAAGTCCAAGTTAGTTGGTGGGGTATTGCTGGAGAGTATTACGCTTGATGGGGATAGGCGCAAGCTGGATAATAAGGGTCTGGAAGTGAACTTGTTGGAGATGGACCGGTCTTTGTGCTATGTGAGTGTTCTTCCGTTATGAGCTTGCTTCTTTTGGGCTTTGTCGATGTTGATCCAATCTGATATCTATATTTGTTCTCTTGTTTGTTAGGTTCTGGCAATGTATAGGAAGCTGAAGGAAATGGCTTATATTTCTGATCATTACAAGAAGGAGTTGGATGCCAGCATGCAAACTTGCAGCAGGCTAGTGGCCAAGCAGCAAGTGGAGAGGGCTGAGATTGCAGGGCTGAGGGCTTAGGTGCAAGAGTTGGGTGGGAAAGTAGCTCTCTTGCAACCCTTTATTGAATCTGCAAAGCTGGAGGTTCAGTAATGGGCTGTCGAGTGCAAGAAGTTGCGATCCATTACTGAACGAACTGAGACTGAGTATAACGACTTGGTGGACTTGGTGGAGAGTGGCGACGTTTACGTTATGGTAGATGATTATGTGGAGGTACTGGATAAGTATGGGCGTCTCAAGATGTCAGTTGAAAGTGGGGCTGCAACAGTGTCTGATGTAGGTACCGGTGTAGATGCTAGTAGACGATCTGATCTGTCACCTGACCAAGTCGTTGTTATAGCTGTTCCTTTTGTTGTTTCTTTCCCGACTGTTCCTGAAGTTGTTGCTGATCTAGCTAGTGGCCCGGTGGGTGAAGAGGGTGGGTCCTTGGAGCCTTTGAATGTTGATCAAGTAACACGTGTTGTTTGAGCCTCTTCTTGTTTGATTGATGTTTGTGATGTGGTTGAACAATATTCTCTTTTTGCTCGAGTTGATACTGATACTGATACTGATACACTTTATATTTTTATGATGGGGATACTGAGGTCGTTTTCCTGGGATAACCTAGGGGCCTCATGTATCTAACCGAAATTGTATGTAATTAACAATACTTAAATTACTTACTTGTTGGAATTTTGCTTGAAGCATGCATGTGATTGCTCTATTGTTTTTGATTTATTGTTGGACGACCTATGTTGCATCGTAGTAGTACTGATGAATTGCTTAACTTTGCTAGGTCGTCTGATTTGTTATAGGTCGTAAAGTGTTTGTGTATGACCTGATATATTTGCGTAGTTGGTACCTAGGCTTCGTCTTGTCCCTAGGTGTACGCCCTGATTTGTTCCTTTTGGGGGAACTTCTGATTGATATAATTAGCCTTTGAGTGGCTATTATATTTGTCTTGTGAGGTCGTAAGTTGACTTAGGGTCCTTTTGGGGGTCCCCTGGATTGTATTTGTCTGATAATTGGCATTTGAATGGCAATTACAGTTGAATCATACTTAACCCTGGTGTTGGTGTTAAGTTGATTTAGGGCCCTTTTGGGGGACCTTGTTTGAATTGATTGAAATTTAACCACTGCGTGGTTGTAGTTGAGTCATTGTAGACTCCACCTTTGATGTACGACCTGACATTGCGATGACGTAGGTCGGGTTGCGCAGTGAGATGCATTGTACTTATGTAATGCAAAAATGACATCAATACTTGAAATGCTGATGAAAAATTTACATCGACTAATGTATTTGGAAAGCACAAAAGAAAAACTTATTGATAAAATCGCTTTAGAAAGCTATATTCCAAGGTTGGGGAAGCATATCACTAAGCTGAGTTTTGATCCAGTATACGCCATTTCTAACGACTTTGTCAATAATGTAGGGGCCTTCCCATGTTTGGTCGAGTTTGGCTAGAGCTAGTGTCTTTTTGAGGACTAGGTCCCCAGCTTGAAAAGATCTTGGGACGACCTTCTTGTTGTAAGATTGTTGGATTGTTTGGTGATACTGAGCTAGGGATATTGCGGTTGTTTCTCTTCGTTCCTCTAGGAGATCAACTTCTTTTGCCAAAATGCTGTCATTGTCTCCTGACTCGATTATGTCAGAACGTGTGGTTGTGAGTGTGAGTTCTGATGGTATTACTGCTTCTGTTCCGAAGCAAAGTGTGAACGGAGACTCATTGGTGCTGGCTCTTGCTGTTGTTCTGTATGCCCATAAGATATTCTCGAGCTGCTCTGGCCATTGACTTTTCTTGCTTTCCAACTTCTTTTGGAGGTTTTCTTTGATTGCCTTGTTTGAGGCCTCTACTTGGCCATTGCTTTGTGCATATCTAGGTGTAGAAAATGCTTGAGTGACGTACCATTTTTGTAGAAAAGCCTTGACTTGTGTGCCTACAAATTGGGTTCCGTTGTCCATAACAAGGGTGTGGGGTAGACCAAATCTTGTGATGATATTGGTACATATAAAGTTGATGACGTTGACTTCCTTGACTTGGACTAGTGGGATTGCTTCAACCTATTTGGTGAAGTAATCTGTGGCTGCTAGGATGTATTTGAGACCTGTTTTCTTTTGTGGGATGAACGGTCCCATGATCTCTAGCCCCCACATATGGAAAGGCCATGGGCTGGCTATGTTGATCAATTCCCTAGCTGGATTTAGGCAGTTGTGACAAAATGTTTGACACTGGAGGCATTTAAGAACGTACCTTTTTGCCTCTATATGCATGCCTGACTAATAATATCCTTGGGATATTGCTTTATGTGTCAGAGATCGTGCGTCTGCATAGTTGCCGCATTCACCTTTGTGGATTTCGTCGAAAATGAGTTGGCCTTCGCGTGGAGTTATGCGCCTTAGGTGGGGCCCTCCCACGGATTTGCAGAATAATTGTCCTTTGATTACTGTGTATCTTGGGGCTCGGAATTGTATTGCACGAGCATTCTTTGTTTTTGATGGGAGTTCGCCATGTAAGATAAACTTGAGAAATGGGCCTATCCAAGATTGACTGATCTTTTCTGCTGATGAGGGTTAGAAATCAGTGAGGTTGTTGACACTTTCTTTCTGATAAGCGGGTCTTTCCAGGATGTCAATATAGATTGTGGTGGGGCAGACCTCTTGTGTCTTTGAAGCTAAGAAAGCTAGACTGTCTGCATGTCTATTATCTTCCCTGGGAATGTGCTCCAATGAGAATGTTTTAAACGATTTGATAAGGTCATTCACGACCTGAGCGTACTTTGCCAGGTTTGCTCTATTTGTGACATATTCTTTGGTGATCTGCTTGACGATTAGCTAGGAGTCGCTGTAAGCCTTAAGCTTTGGGACTTGTAGCTGCTGTGCCATGCGGAGTCCTATGATCAATGCTTCGTATTTTGCTTCGTTGTTGGACGTTGCGAAATTGATCTTGATTGATTTTTGTAGCTGGCTTTCTTTTGGTGAAGTTAACACAGCCCCAGTCCACTTCCATTGTTGTTGCATTCTCCATCTACGTAGAGGTGTCATGTGTCTGGGGTGGCTTGTTGATGGAGTGAAGTGACTAGCTTGGGATCCCAGTTGATATCTTTGCCGGGGAAATCTGCCAAGAAATCAGCAATGACCTGACTTTTTCGAGAAGTTCTAGGAACGAACTCGATGTGATGTTCTCTGAGTTCTTCAACCCATTTGGCCATGCGGACTGTTTTATTGTTGGAACTCAATACCTGTTTGATGGGTATATCTGTGATGACCTTGATGCCGCGTGAGATTAGAAGCGGTCGAACTTTCGAAATGAAAGTAGAGTAATGAAAGCATTGTTTTCTCCATCTGAGTAGTAGTGCTTTTCCTCAATCACGCCAACGCCTTTGTCAGGTGAAGTAGACCGGCTTTTCGACTCCATCATTTTCGCGAAAGAGAACTGAGCTGATTGCGAAGTCGGTAGTTGCAAGGTACACCCCCAGTGTTTCTCCTTCTTCTGGCTTGGACAGGACGGGTGGAGTTGATAAATAAGCTTTCAGGTCGTTGAAGGCTTTATGGCACTCGTTTGTCCAAGTGAAAGTTGCTCCATTTTTTACTATTTGCAGGAATGGTTTGCACTTGTCAGATGCTCTTGAGATGAACCTGTTGAGGGCTGAAACCATGTCAGATAACTTGTGGATTTGTTGCTTTGTAGTTGGTTCTAGCATTTCAAGTAGAGCTCGTATCTGTTTTGGGTTTGCTTAAATACGTCTTTGTGAAACGAAGTAACCTAAGAATTTCCCTGATACTACTCCGAATACTCATTTGACTGGCTTGAGCTTCATTTTGTTTTGGCGAAGTTGTTCAAAGGCTTCTTGTAGGTGGGAGATGTGATCGCTCACCTTTTCGCTTTTGACCACCATGTCGTCTATGTAGACTTCCATTGTGTTTCCTAGCAAGTCTTTGAACATTTTGGTGACCAGTCTTTGGTAGGTCGTTTGCGTCCAGATCACGGAGTCTATTTTGTCTCTTACGCTTCTATCCTTTTATCATCTTTTTTATGGCTTTGGTCCAAGCAACGAATTCTTTGGCCTTGGGCTTCCAAATAGGCTTTAAAATAGGTCCAAGTCGCATCTTTAATAGCTTCAATTCCTTAGCCTTCTCCATGATTGTCCACGGGCTTCCCATGTGATCCTTAATGCTCTGAATTGCTCCGTTTTACCCCTTTTTCTCTAATATTCCACAAAATTCTCTCTTTCACCTGTAAAATCATAAAACATAACTTACAAACACTATTAATCTACTAACATGGCTAAACGAGAGGCATAATCGAAGGTTAAATTGCACCTTTTGAGCACTTATCAGTCGCACCTGCATTCTTCAAGCCGAATAGTAGAACGTTGTAGCAGAACGTACCTTGCTCAGTTATGAAGGACATCTTTTCCTGATTTTCTTTTGCAAGCGGTATTTGGTTGTACCCACTATATGCGTCCATAAATGACAAAAGCTCGTGGCTGCAAGTTTGATATACCAGTATGTCGATCCTTGGTAGGGGAAGTTGTCCTTTAGGCAGTGTTTGTTGACGTTGGTGAAGTCTATGCAAAGTTGTACCTGACCGTTCTTCTTTGGAACAGCTACTATGTTGGCTAGCCAGGTCGAGTACTCGACTTCTCTGATGAATCCAACATTTTTGAGCTTTTCTATTTTTTCGTTGATGGCCTTTTGAAACTTGAGTGATAATTTCCTAGGTCGTTGTTTGATAGGTTTGACAGTTGGATTTACATTTAACTTGTGGCAAGCGACCTGAGGGTCGATTCCTGGACCAAGCAAAAACATCTTTATTAAGATATAGAAATTTGACAAGTTGCTCCTTGAGCTTGGGGTCTAAATCATCCCCTACATAGACAAATTTTGGGTCGTCAGTTGTGGCTAAAATTGACTTTTTCTCCTGGTTCTATTTGAGCTTGTTTTCCTTTGAGCTTGTCTGATGCAGTTGCTGGAGGGTTGGATGTTTGAGGATCTTGCCTCTTTGGGATGTCTTTGGCTTCAACGACCTGAGGCTTGGGTGAGGTCGTTGTGCTGACCTGATTGCATCGGTGAGCTTTCAGTTGGTTGCTTCTGAGCTCCATGATGCCTTTTGGACCGGAAAATTGCAGGACCTGGTGTAAGGTTGATGGAATAGCTTGGATCTTGTGAATCCAACGACATCTTAGAATGGCGGTGTAGGACGACATGACATCGATCACACTGAAGCGTGTTGAAGTTTTGACCATGTCTTCCTTCTCTCAAATGGAAACTGGTAGGATGACATCTCCAATGGCGTCTGTGCGATCTCCATTGAACCCGTAAAGCGGTGCATTTGATTCTATCATCACCGAGCTTGGCATGTGCATGTCCTTGTAAGTTTGATATAAAAGTATATCACACGAGCTGCCTAGATCGATGAGGACTCTTTTGACTATCCACCCATTGATTTTTACGTGCACTACCAAGGCATCATTGTGGGGTAGGCACACCTTGTCTAGGTCTTCTTCAGTAAATGAAATTGTTGTTGTTGTTTGTTGATTGGTGGGGTTGATCATCTCAGTTTTGTGTGAGAGGTGGTAGATCTCTTAAAGCGCTCTTACTCTTCTGCGCTTCTCCCGACCTAAGGTTTCGCCGTTTGAGGTGTCTGTAATCATGTTGATTACTTTGTCCTCATTATGGTCGGAGGAGTGCTGTCTCTTGTTGTGCCTCGACCGACTTGGAGATTTAGATCATCGGGTTGATCTGCGCCTCTCGCTTTTCTTTGCTTTCGCCCGCAGTCGCTCATTCTTTGGTTCTCCTCCTGCTTCTGTGGCGTTTGGCATCTAGCTTGTGGCTCAGGTCGCTTTCTAGCAGGAACTCTTTTAATTTTCCTTCCTCCACTAAGTCTTGGAGGTAGTGCTTCAGGCTCCAACAATCATTGGTGTCGTGGTGGTGGAGTTTATGGAAATGGCAGTATGGATGTTCTGGTATGGTGATTACCTTGTTGATGTTGGGTTTGAAGTATGTTGCTGTATATATCTTCTTCAAGATCTGACTCGGTATCCTGGAGAAGTTGGAGAATTCCCTTTTTGTGTAAGAAGGCTTGCTGGAGCTGGATCTCTTGCTATTGTTGTTCTTGCTTGTTGTTGTTGCTGTTGTTGTTGGTTGAATATTGTTTGCTTCCCTTGGGGTCTTGCTCGTTGCTAACTGCGAGGACCTCTTTGCCTTTGCGCTAGGCCATTCATTCTTTGTACTTGATATACTTGTTGACTCTGTGATACAGCTTGGCTGAGGTTTCTGGTTTGTTGCACATGAGGGACCCTGCTAGGTTGGAGTCGTCTAATAGGGCATTTGTGAATGTCGAAATTGCAAAGTCGTCACTGAGTCCTGATTCCATCGAGAGGAGGTCCTTTTTGAAACGTCCTAGGAAGACGCCAATTGTTTCGCCATGAGCTTGCTTGAACTGGAACAAATAGTCTAGGTCGGCTCGCTTCTTTCTGTTGTGGACAAATTTTGTCGCAAACGTCTCAGCTAGCTTGTCAAAGTTGCTGATCGAATCGGGAGGGAGTGTGTAAAACCAGTCTATTGCTCCGTCCTTCAAACTAGCTGGAAAAAGTTTGCACTTCAGGTAGTCGTAGTATGGATGGCTGTAGAGTGCAAGGATTTGACTGAAGCGAGCTATGTGCTTGCCTGGGCAGGAGGTACTATCGTACAACGGGAACTTTGGCTGGATGAACTCTGAAGGAGGCTGCTTATCTCTGATTTCTGTGGTGAATGGTGATGCCTTGTACGTTTCTAGCATCTTCTGAGCGATCTGGATCGTGCTGGCTCTTTCGTTTAACTTCTCTAATTTTTTGGCGAAGTCTTCTAAGCGTTGATTGGTGGTGTTGGTAAGGGCTGCAACGGCGTTGTGCTCCACTGCTTCTGTCGTGCTGTTGTTGGCGTTGGAGGTGGCCTGGTCGCGCATCGTCTAATTCTCATGTTGTAAAGTGACGAAAGCGTCTTGCAGCGATCTTCATTTGTTCTACCAACATCTAAAGAAAGCTATCCATTGTTGATTTTACCAGCTTCGTGGGTTTGAGAAAAGAGTAAGTGTGCTTTTCTTAAGGAAATAAACCGGCAGACGACGCCAATGTAGATATTGTGTTTGCTGGACAACGACCTGATGATCTGGAGAATTGGGAATGGCTGCACTCTTCTTGGGATAAGAGTTGCCTACGTATCAAGTTTCTCGGGCTAAACTTGAATCAAGCCTTACGTAGTTCATCTCTCTCTATTTATAGGTGTAGATGTTGTGTTTCCATATTTGCTTTGGACCGTTATGAAGTGTAGATCCACCTTGTGTGCTATCTTGATGATTCTCCATTAATGTGCTGTTACAAAGTTAATGTTTCCTTGATTGTGGCGTTGATTGAGCTCCGAGATTGCACTAGTTGATATCCTTCCATAAATGGCTGTAACTAATGCTTTGGATGACCTGAGTGTTGGGTACGGTCTGATGGTGCTAGACGACCTGAAGAAGGACGACCTGTTATGTGGACACGTGTACTGTAGTGTGGAACCGAGGGTACTTACAATCTTCAACAAAATTTTGAATGAGCTTTGGTTCTCCTGGATCATTTGCCCTCTGCAAAAAGGGTAGACATTTATTCGCTGATAAACCTTACACCACTAAAGCTAAAAAAGAAAAAAAATAATGAAAAAATGAAAAAAGGTTAAATGATGTTGTCATAGCAATCTTCTAGCATTGCATGCTTATTGTTATATGGGCCTAATAGTATTGTAAAGATGGCAATGCACAAAGTTCTTTTGAGATGAGTTCAATAATAGGGGCCTTACCTGAGAGTCATTAGACCCCAAAAAATAAGATAGAGAATCTTAACGACAAAAGAATTGCTATTCATTTTGAGCATCTTCCTTTTATTTGAAAAATGAATAGCACCCGAAAATTTGTTGAATGGTCAATAAATTTTTTGGCAGATGTGCAATAAAGACAACTAATTTGAGATGAACCAATAAAGACATAAAAAACACCAAGCAATAATACAAAACTATTGTACATAAACACCCAAAATAGTAAATGGAGATTGCCTAAGCTTGGATCTTCAACATTTAAATACCATTCTAGTGGATTAGTGGTACATACCTGAGGATATACATCTTTTACTCAGCTCGTAATTTAATCGAGATCCAGTGTTAATAGTCCAATGCATTTCCCTTTAACAATTGTTGTCGCACCTGCAAGCAATTACTACATATTAATTTTATCAAACCAAGACTTTACCCATGGAAACCATAAAGATGATATAGCAACCATACAGATGATATAGTGAAAAAAAAGAAGACGAAAGAGCAATCCAACATTAAATGCAAATAGAACCTCATTGCTGACATGAACTAAAACACAATCTTAGGTAAACATTGAAATTGGTTTATGTAAGCCACTACCAACACAAAGACATATATATCATACTTATTCTAAAAGTACTAGTTGATAAATAAACAAATTGTCTAGAAAAGTGCGTACAACTATCTACAAATAGATGAAATAGAAGCTTCAACATGCCTGACTACCCATCAATTTGAAAAAACACCAATAAGTAACAATATATTGGACAATTTTATTTCAGGAGCAACTATTTAACCGGACTAATAATTTAAAGTCCATACTACAGATGTAGTATTGAAAATAATCACATGGAGTATTAAAATTTGGAATCACTATTATTTTCTGGCGAAGGATTAGAATGTAAACCATGCGTTTGCAATAAAAATAGTATGGGGGGTGAGAATTAATCTTACCAAGTAGTAAAAAGTACCAAAAATACTAGTTAAAAGTAGTTAATTCTTAATAGTGAGAATCAATGCAAACTTTTGATAGTTAAAGAGCAAAAAATACCTTTCACTAGACTTTTAATAGATACAAAAATAATGGAATAATAGCTCTTGGACTTTCTTGCAAGCCTCCTTGGTTTCAAACCCTTCAAATTTGTGTATAGTTCTTTATCATCAATATGAAATCCTTTGGTTTGAAGTTTGAAAGATTGATTCTTGAAAACGAAACCTTTGTGCGATTTCATTTGCGGGGATTGTGTTTCCAAATATAAAACAGTAACGTTATAAACCTATGTTTGGGTTTTTCAAGCATACGAACACTTCTTTATTTAGTTCTCTTGATTCCCCACTTAACCTCCTAAGTCAAGATACTCTAAGTTTTAATGTTTAAAACAGACTTAAAGACTCATAAAACTTTAAAAAAAAATAAGAGATAGAGAATATGATAATTACAGAACTAAAATGCAACATCAAAATTAAGGAGATAATTAAATTAGGTAAAAGAATATGATTATTAAGAACGGACTATTAATTACCTGTGCACACATTAGAATCAAACGTTTCAAACATGTAATCTCAAACAACACTCCAAATTGACGCACCACGCCGACGGCCCCTGCATGAACTATAAACTCCTCTTTGGCAAAAAGACCTGTAAATATTAGACCCCATGCACCATAGCCACCATGAAGCTGCGTTGCTTCCAATGGATCGACAAACACCGAGCATCCAGAGGTGATTGCAACAAATCCACCAAGGACACCATTGCATCCCAATGACCAATTATTAGACGCCGTCCAAATAGCTAGTGTCACAATGCCTACAGTCAAGCCAACAAGCATTCTTACAAACAATTCACGTATAGAAGCACATGACGACCATGATCAACTTGTACTAAGATATTGTCCTATCTAAGTCTTGTTACAAATAATAGTGAATAATGAACAGATTGTTGGCAATGTAGGCTAAAAATTTATGTAACCTAGAAGTAAATGAATAAATAACATGCAATCAAGAAGTAAACGGATGGTAATAAGAAGACTGTGTCAAATATTTCATACATCGGTTAAATATGGCAATTACCCCTCCCCAGCTACTCCATACACATGGTGTGTATTCACTATCAATGAATTTAGAGAATATTTGGTTAGGACTAAGAGATACTAATGATTAACACGCTTAATTGTACGAACGTTTATTGGTTTTCTTGATTAATTAAGTCCGAGGTCTACAGTCCAAAGTTCGAAGTCCAAAAACCAAAGTCCCAAGTCCAAAGTCCGTATAGTCGTACGTTTTAGTCAAGTTACCTTACTCACGTGGGTTTGGTAGGATAGGTCGAGTAAGGGATCGTCCAAACCTTAGGGTTCGGAAAGGTTTACAACCGGAATTACAACTTTTGGTGAGTAGGATTTTAGGTTTTTTAGTTGGTTTTAATTAAATTAACGTTAATGCAAATAATGTAAATTACTACGGTGATTTATATGTAGGTAAACAAGATAGAGAAACAGGGAGATGGTTAATCATACTCATGCAAGAATCATTTTTTCAACAGTTTATATTACCACATCACTACATCTTTAATTCGTCTTGTGTTTGGAGATGACGTCGAGTATTGATCCCTAGCGCATGCCCACATCTCTGAGCCGCATCGCACTAGCATAAGGAATTGAACTGATATTTCATCTCTGGAATATCATTTCAGCTCTTGGCTCGATTCCACATCAGCTAGACAAATTGGAGAGCTTATCGACACACCATAGAATTATCGCATTGAGAGACATTTTGGTCGCTACCGACTGATTCGGACAGCATCAATTTAATGCGATCTCTCGATCATTTTGGGACCGGATGTCTAATCTATGTCTAATTCCTAAGTAGTGATTCTAGAATATTAAGGAATCAATCCGGATTCTCACACGAAGCAAAACCCTAACCCCCAACAGATTAGCTTAGCTCATGGTCATTGAAGGAATAATAAAACTTGTTGTATACATTAAGTAAATAAATGTAGGACAGGAATTAAATTAGAAAAGAAATGACAGTTATTAAGGGTAAAATGACTTACGATTTTAAATTCTTTGGAATGAAAATGACGGAATGTAAGTGCTGAAATAAAACTAACTAACTGCTAAGCGGATGCTAGAGCATGAAAATGCTGAAGGAAGAATATCAAAGGCGACCCCCTCATAAATATAGGCTGATGTCTCGGGATGAAGGATTTAATTGGCTTTTGTTTGTTAGCTAATTGAAACGTTCAAAACTTTGAGAATCAAAGTTTTGTTTTTATCTGTTTTAAATTTTGTTTTTTTACCTTATTAAGGTTTCGCCCTTTAGCCAATTTCAATTCAAACCACCTGGTTTGAATTGGTACATGTCTTCTATATTGCGAGGTGGCACTAAATTAAAACCATCACTTGCCACCTGCCTATGCTGACTCGTCATGCCTTTTGGGCCCGTAGAGTGGGTCCACTTAGTATGTCCATGCTACCGCCCGATTTTTGGCGTTTTACAACTTTCCCCCGACGCCTTTTGCGTAGAGTTTGTCGCCTGGGTCGCTCTGGCGATTCACTAGCCAACGCGTCGGCACCTCGATTTATCAGATTTGAGCTTGAAGTTTGTTTGCTTTTTATATGTGAACCTTACTTCAGACCGGTTTTGTTCTTTTGGAAACTTCGGCTCTAGTCGCTCATGGGCTTCACCGGGTTGAGTGAAAACTTCAAATATTCCAGTATTCCCGTACTTCGATGCATGTTTTATCATTATATTCCTTTTAAATGCGGAAACTTGCAAAAGCACGAAAATATAATTATTACATGATTATTAAACACATAATCGACCAAAATACTATGTCTCTCGGGGTTTAACTGCATTTATATAATTTCACATATGCACTAACAATTTTCAATTATCTTTTCTGCAATATAACACAAAAACCCATTTCTTCGTTGTAGTATATATATATATATATATATATATATATATATATATATATATATATATATATATAAAATAAGGAACTGTGCCATTCGATGGGGTGAGTATGACAAAATCTACAACAAACAACGACTAGATTGCTTATACTCATCACCATCTATATCAAATCCATAAAAAGCCTTCTTAAGATTAAATCTTAATGTAGTGACAATCAATTGCAAATCTTCGTATAATATTTAAAAGAGCGGAACTCCAAGAGGATAAGCCATTTAAGTATAGATTTTTACCTTTGCGAAGACTAAAGAGTATAGTTCACCTTGTTCAAATAATCGAATGGCGTAGACTTACAACTCCTAATTGATTTGAAGCAATCTCCAAACTTACCCAAATCTGGAAGAACACAGACAAATTTTTTTAATTTCTATTATTGTTATAAGTCATTATCAAAGAAAGCTTTAGGATTTAACTATGATTTAATTATCAAGATAACAATGGCGGCCTGATGCATGGAATTTGTCCATATAGAAATCAAATTAAGCTTGCGTATTAAAATTATCAAATTAAACATTGTTTTCTATAATCATTATCAGTGTACCAATCCAATCGAGTTATAAGTGTGTTTGTTCTCAATAACTGTTTAAAACAGGTGGATGAATCAAAAGTGAAGAAGACCAATAGAAGTAAAACTAATAAAGGAACTTCATTAGAAAAAACCTTAAAAGAAAATTCCACTTATCACATATCCTAAATATAAACATCTATTTCTTGGAGAACACCTTCACAGAGGCTACATCCCTTCGAAGAACATGCTAACCTCCTCCTCCAACGGATGACTAACTTCCAAACATACAGACACCACAAAGCTACACTACAGGTTGTTCCTCTCTTCCTAAATTGTCCATATCCATATTCATAAAAGGTCCTCATTGAGAGTATAGACATTATAAAAACCTATCATCTCCAGAACTCTAGAATTTGTTTCAAACCACATTCCCATATTCTTTCTAAGTGTCAAACTAACAATTCACACTCTCGAAACTCTAGTTACGTGTACATGTCAAAGCTTTTGCTGCTGGTCTAGACTCTAGACTACCTTTCTCAGTGGTAGTTTTCCCAATGGCAAAGAAGCATTTCCCAAGACACGCAAAGGCATAACGATGATCGGGGTTGATAACAAGCTTAACATTGATAAAGGGAAGGATAACATACTTGATATATTCCAATCTAGTAAAGGTCTAAGAACAATTATGCCAAAACATTCAACGACAACCATAACAGAGTAAACCAATGTTGGTTAGAAGATCCCTGAACAACCACCATACTGGAGAATATCAAACATGCCAATGTCAATTGTCAACCCCTTATAGAAGGAATATGTTCCCAAAATATTAACAGATTTCCATTTGTGTGTTTATCCAGCAACGATAGACTTCTTACTTGTGCATATGTTCTCAGAAAATAGGGGTAATAAGTTTGGTGGTT
The DNA here is from genome assembly GCF_015680905.1 of Coptis chinensis. NCBI lineage: Eukaryota > Viridiplantae > Streptophyta > Magnoliopsida > Ranunculales > Ranunculaceae > Coptis > Coptis chinensis. Next base: position 14,965,145 of record NC_141456.1, on the reverse strand, counting down.
TAAGAAGAAGACAACATTATATTGATCTATTATCATCTATCTACAATCCAAGTACTATATTATATTATATTTATACAAACTATTATCATCTGTTAATGTGGTATAACAATTATGGGATTCGCAACATGAGTTACACTTAGCCACTCTAGAACTAAGTCCAATGATCACTTTGCAAAAGACCTTCCTACGTAATATGTGAAGTCGGTGTGATGACAGTGTAAGTTAAGTGTAGTGCACTACGCCTAAGGACATCCAATGGAAGTATCGAGTAAAAAGTTAAAAAAAAAAAAAGTCTTTACCCACCCGCACCAATACAATTTTGCGTTGAGTTGCCAAATACAATTTTGAAACGATTAAAAAAGGTATCGAACTTTACCAGTTTTGACAATATGGGGAGTAAACTTTTTTTTCAAATTGGGGACCAAATTTTTTTAATTTTTGCAATGTGGGGACTAGTTACACATGTAGTCTAAATTTCTCACTCGGTGTTTCATAATTCACAAGTTATATACATTGTTATACACTTTCTTATCAAAGTATATCCATGCTACAACCTCATGACCATAGAAATTAATTCGAATTGTGAAACACCGTGTGAGAAATATAGATGTCATGTTACACATATCCCCACATTGCAAAAATTAAAAAATTTGGTCCTCAATTTGACAGAAAAAAAAGTTTAGTCTCCATATTGTTAAAACTGGTAAAGTTCGATACCCTTTTTAGTCGATTTTCAAATTTGTTTTGAGTTCATTTGTGTTCCCCTGGAAAACAACTCGATGTTCGATATTACCCGAACACATAATTTAGATTGTTATAGTCATTCATCAGTTACAAAATCGTTAATTTTTCCACTAGAATGTTTAGAAACTGTAGAAAAAATCCTTCATCAATGGTTTCATGCTAGGAAAGAGAAGGTATGGATAAAACATGTTTGAAGTTTTGAAGCCCAATATTGTTTGGACTTAGAAAGGAACTGAGTTGACTGGTGGGAATTGGAAATTTGTTAATGGAGATTACCAACTGTACGTAGGTCATATACGTTAGAACACATTCCACGTAGTGGATCTAACTAACTATATAGTCATGATACTTTGATGGAGAAGGAAATATAACTAAGTAGTAGATAATCGAATCAAAATCTTGACAACAAACACATGATAAGATACTGAAATTAACAAACAACGTAGTAAAAAGAAAATAAAGAGGTGATCTTACCTTTGTGCCAAACTCCTCGATGGAACATATCTTAATTCTCGGTGGTGCGCTAAAATATACAAACAATGCAACAGAAGAAATTATTTATTGGTTAGCAATGGCATCTCACCCCAGCCCATTGAGGTATTGTTCATTGCAGTTTTCTTACTTCGCCAGATCAGAGATCGTATTCATGAAAAACATAGTGACCTAGAGATTCTTTCGGTGCGTGCCTGAGAAGTTTTAAGAAGTGCAAAGTTTTTTTTTTTTTTGGGCAAAGTGGCGAAGGGTAATAATTGAGTTTTTCCACTAAGAAAACAAAAACACGTGGTCATATATCTTAATATCTATGAAGTGCCGAAGGAAAGAAGTTGGTATTTTTGGTAAGAGTTTTTTTTCGGATGAAATTGTTCTAAAAAACTAAGTATGATCCACGTGGCATAACAAATTCAATGAAGTGGTCCATGTGGCAGAACAAAATAATGGGAAATTTCCACATAGGAAATCCAAGTCCACCTTAGATGTACTTAGCTTTAATATAGAGAGAGGTGATTTATAGATTAGAAAGTAGAGACATACATACACACCGACTATTTTAAAAACTTGCTCAACAATCATAACTATACATAGAAATTTTCTAACAAATCGTGATTTCTGTCTTCACTACTAACCAATTTTAATTTCCTAACAAATTGTTTTAATAAGGTCTTAAAAACCCATTTTAAGTTCTCAACAAATTGTTTTAATTAAGTTTTAAAAACCCATTTTTTAATTGGGGGAGGGATCCCGTTTTAATTTAGAAGTGTGATTCCCGTTTTTAATAAGAGAATAATTCATGTTTTAATTAGAAGTGGTATATTTTTCATTTTCATCAATAGAAGAGGAATTCCCATTATAATAGGAGAATGATTCTTGTTTTAATTAGAAGTGCTATAATATTTTTTTTCAATAGAAAAAGAATTTTCGATTTAATAAGAGTTGATGATGTGGAATTTTAAGATAATTAAAAAAATACCAATTGTGGGAGCTTTAATATTAATACATTATTGATATATTGATATTGAATTGATTGATATATGTTTTTTTTTGTTAATCATGTATTTGCATGACGTCATAACATTTTATCATAACTATGCCAAATTTTTGCATATGAAACTATTAATTTGGAATGAACTCGTAAATAATGCACGACGAACTTAGTGCAATAACCCCATACATTCAGCGACAAAAGTTTTTAAGAGTCACTAATTTGGTTAGGTAGAATGACAAAAGCTACATTTAGTGAATATCAACTTAACATCACAAGCAAGCCCATCAGCGTGCTTGGCGATGCCGCGGGGGGCTCCCCAATTTTTTTAGAATGATGGTGGCTACACTTTTTGAGAGAAGTTGCCCACGTACATATCCAACTTTCTCTGCTGGAATCGACTGCTCGAATAAATCAAGCCAAGACGTAGTTCAATCAATTCTCCTTTAATAATTTAGATTATATATGTATATATGTATTTAGAAGTGTGATTCCCGTTTTTAATAGGAGACTAATTCATGTTTTAATTAGAAGTGATAGATTTTTCATTTTCATCAATAGAAGAGGAATTCCCATTCTAATAGGAAAATGATTCTCGTTTTAATTAGAAGTGCTAGAATTTCTTTTTTCAATAGGAAAAAAATTCCCGATTTAATAAGAGTTGATGATGTGGAATTTTAAGATAATTAAAAAAATACCCATTGTGGGAGCTTTAATATTAATACATTATTGATATATTGATATTGAATTGATTGATATATGTTTTTTTTTGTTAATCATGTATTTTGCATGACGTCATAACATTTTACCATAACTATGCCAAAATTTTGCATATGAAACTATTAATTTGGAATGAACTCGTAAATAATGCAAGCCGAACTTAGTGCAATAACCCCATACATTCAGTGACAAAAGTTTTAAGAGTCACTAATTTGGTGAGGTGGAATGACAAAAGCTACGTTTAGTGAATATCAACTTAACATCACAAGCAAGCCCATTAGCGTGCTTGGCGATGCTGCGCAGGGGGCTCCCCAATTTTTTTAGAACGATGGTGGCTACACTTTTTGAGAGAAGTTGCCCACGTACATATCCAGCTTTCTCTGCTAGAATCGACTGCTCGAATAAATCAAGCCAAGACGTAGTTCAATCACTTCTTCTTTAATAATTTAGATTATATATGTATATGTATATATATATTTATTATATATATATATATATATATATATATATATATATATATATATATATATATATATATATATATATATATATATATATATATTATATATATATATATATATATATATATATATATATATATCAAGGTGGCTATGTCGACATACATAATTGACATACGAAAATGACATATGCATTTCAAAATCGGACTTGCACATTGAACTAAGGACTGATTTTTGGTAGAGATGATTTACCTATGTACCATGGATAACATCTCCACAAAAAATCAGCTTAATTGGATGTCTTTAGTCTTGTCAAAAAGGTGTTTAAATTCTGAATCGTGAGATAAATTTCTAATTTGAACTTCACTTTTGGTAGGGTTAGACATGTTCAAAGGAGCTAATTTTTCGTAGAGATGATTTCAATGTTGTAGAGATCACATCCCGAAAAAATTAGTTTTTAGTTTATTGTCTAGGCAAGTAGGATTGCGTATGTCATTTATGTATGTCAACGTAGCTAGTCCGTATATATGATAGTAAGACCAAGTCTACTAACTCAAATTCAAAAGATGGCACGTTGGTTGCTAAGATTCTCCCTCCTTAATGTTGCTGAGGTTATGATAAGATGTATATCATATCATATCCCTATTGTTAAGGGAACTGTTGTAACTCTCACTATAAATATATGATACGATCACCTTGTTAGGTGTGGTTTCCAGTCCATCAAAACTCTTCTTTAGTAATCTTTCATGGTATTAGAGCCCTAGTCTAGAGACAATAAATCCTTGTTTCACTTAATCATTTTTTTTTTCTTTCGTATCAATCACAATCACAATGGAAGCAGGAAACAACTCTTCAACTGGTGTCGTCGTACCCAATACCTCCGGGTTCATGTCAATCGAAATGGACAGGACCAACTATTCTCTTTGGCTTGCTCATATTGTTCCTATTTTGAAGAGCAAGAATTTAATGGGTTTTGTAGATGGTACAAAGCCATCTCCATCTGAATTCAAACGGGATGCTGAAGGCGCAATGACTATTGAAGTTGATCCCGAGTTTGCAGCTTGGAATCAACAGGATCAAATGATCTTAAGTTGGATCAACAATTCTCTCACTCCATCAGTGTTATCAACGGTGGCTCGCTTTACATCCTCCCGTGACACGTGGATGTCACTCGAAAAGAGGTATGCTTCTCAGTCACAAAATCGCATTCTCCAGTTGAGGAATGATTTGTTTACAACAAAAGGGGAAGACCTTTCAATTTCTGATTTTGTGGACAAAATTAATCAGCTTGCTGATAATCTTGCCTTAGCTGGAAAACCTATCAACGATGATGATCTTGTTACTATTATTATGAACAATGTTGGTCCAACTTATGAAGCTACTATATGTTATGCTTAAGCACGTGACACACCTATATCCTATGATAATCTTGTGGCATTGCTTCTTAGTTCTGAAATGAGACTTAAGGCACTGAACACACCTTCACTTGAAAGCAATCCAACTGCACTGTATGCTCCTAAATCTCATCAGAATAATACTCGTGGTCGTGGTTCTACAAATAACTGTGGATCTCCCATAAGAGGCAAAGGTCGTGGTCGTGGGTTTCATTCAGGACCATCTAACTATGTACCTCATGCTAACAATTCGGATGGTCATAAGTCGCTCTATGGCTTGAAACAATCCCCTTGAGTTTGGTTTAAGAAATTTTCAGACTATTTAGAAGAACTTGGTTTTCAAGAATCTAAGGCGGATTATTCCTTGTTCACTTTTCATAAAGGTGATTTGAACATTATTCTTCTCATCTATGTTGATGATATTTTGATCACTGGAAATAGTCCGTCTCATATTTCCCGGCTTATTACCAGTTTAGGCCGATTATTTTCAATGAAAGACTTGGGTCCTTTTAATTTCTTTCTTGAAATTGAGGTTGTACAAGATGCTAATGGTTTATATTTGACTCAATCCAAGTATATTATGGATTTGCTACGTTGTACTAAGTTTCAGGATGTGAAGCCAATCTCTTTCCTTGTCAAACTGGCAAGAAATTAAGTCTTTATGATGGTGAATCTCTTTCTGATCCTAGTGAGAATCGAAGTGTGGTAAGAGCTTTTCAATATCTAACAATCACTCGTCCGGACATTTCATTTGCGGTTAACCAAGTCTGTCAGTTCATGCACCAACCCACCACAACTCACTGGACTACAATTAAACACATTTTGCGGTATTTGAAGCATACTCATGATCAAGGCCTTTTCTATCGACCTGGCTCACTTCGCTTAGAAGCATATTCAGATGTTGATTATGCAGGGAATCCAGATGATCGTCATTCTATAGGAGGTTATTGCATTTATCTTGGGTATAATCTCATATCATGGAGTGCCAAGAAGCAACGTACTGTTTTTCGCTCCAGCATTGAAGTTGAATATCGTCAATTAGCATACACTGCGGCTGAAATTTCATGGCTTCGGTCCATATTCAAGGATTTGGGTGTTTCCCTTTCAACACCCATTATTTAGGGGTTATTTAGCTTTTGGGCCCAATTATAATTGGATAATTTGCGTTTGGTCACCAATTGATCGTTTATTAGACATTGGGCCCAAATTGACGGTGATCCGTCTATGATTCTCTGTTTTCCGTGACTCGACTGTTGGGCCCAAAAACAACTTTTCTGTAATGCCTAAAACACCCTTGCACGTGTTTATCTCGAGACTTTTCAAATATCATCAAAATAACGGTAAGATCTGAGATATAATCTAACGGTCCCAATTAAATAGCCGTTAGAAGTCAGTTTCTTCACTCATTTTCACTCTCTATATATTGTGAGGAAGTTCCACCATGAGAGCCTCCATTAGCAGTTGTCCAATTTACAACTTTTTCAATTTTGACAACAAACAATGGGTGGAAGTTGTGAAATTGTTTTGTCTCTTCTCCAAAGGTATGTTTCACACCTCTTGACATGTTAGAGCTTTAACTTCTATAATGGTAGTTCGTTGGCCCAAACGCAAAATAAACTATCTTTATTAGGACTAATCCCTAATATGGTAGATAAATTTGGCACTAACCACTAATATAAGCATCTAGTTTTTTTTTTTGCAGGTTTGCCAGTTTTGTAAGGAAAAAGGACATTATGCTTCAACATGCTCTTACATAGGTCTTCACTGCCCTAAAACATATTGTTGTGGCTTTATGCGTGTGGTTATAGAGTACAATGAGACTAGAACCCTAGATAAAAAGTTTCTTAGGTGCTCAAGGAATGGTTGTGGTGCTGTGCAGGAGATTTACTCAAACAAAGAGGTGATTACACAAGTCTGTCAACTATGCAAGGAAGAATCTCCTATCTGCAGGGGTTGTCTCCTATGTGAACAATGTCATCTACCTACTAGTGCAGATGGTGTGACTGACTGTGTGTGAGTATTGTGAGAGAGTGTGAGAGACTGAGATGATGTAATCAGTACTCTATATGAATAAACATAATATTCTACCTATAACAGTTATTATAAAACTTCAAAAAGTATGATTAGTCTTCATTCATTCATTCAAACAGAGACACAGATGCTTAAGTTTGTAAACAGCCAACAAAATACCAACAAAATGCTTCAACATTGCCATCAACAACAAATTCAACAGTTAGTCAGTATATCTCCACCATCAAAATAAAATGACAAACCAAAAACATGTCATTGCCTAATAAACAGAGTATCTCAACTAAGCAAGACATCCACTAATTGGGTTGGGATTGAGTAAGAGACTCATTGAACACAGGGCAAGGTGTTGATTGTCCTGGTGTGGAGGGTGGTTGTGAATCTTCACCTAACCACCAACCCAAGCCTCTACCACCTCCTCTGCTTGCAACACTTCTTGTACTATATCTTCTTGGGTTCTCAGCTCTACCACCAGTTGTACCACCAGCTGTACCACCAACTCTACCACCAGTTGTACCACCAGATGTATCACCAACTCTACCACCAGCTGTACCACCAACTGTACCACCAGTTGTACCACCAACTGTACCACCAGTTGTACCACCAGTTGTACCACCAACTCTACCACCAGTTGTACCACCAACTCTACCACAAACACTACCACCAGTTGTACCACCAACTCTACCACCAGCTCTACCACCTCTAGTTGCTCTAGGGATATCATTCACTACTTCATGAACTTCTGGTTTATTCACTACTTCATGCACATTGACATTGTGATCCCTACCTCTTCTGCCACCACCTCTAGTTGTTATAGGGATATCATTCACTTGAGGTTCACCTTCATTGTTGTCCACATTCTCAACTTTAGGTTCACCTTCATTGTTGTCCACATTTTGAGGCTCAACTTCATTGTCTTCATTGGTTTCATTGGCTTCATTGTCTTCATTGGTTTCAGCTGATTGCTTTGATTTTTTAGATTTCCTACCTTCACCCTTTCCTAGTGGACATGTCCTCCTATTGTGCCCTGGCTCATAACATTTCTTGCACTTTCTGTTACTTGTCGCCTTCTTTTCATCATCAGCTCTTATTCTCTATTTTCTAGGCCTACCTGGATGCCTCTCAAGTGGTGGATGGTTTACATGGTTTTCTGGTTGAACCTGTCATTAACATTAAACAATGCACAAGTCAAACCCTTATAAGTAACCTAACCAGTTCATATAACAACATGAACAAGTCAAAAGCAATTTACCTTGCCCCAATCTTTCTCATTATCAAATGGAAATATAAAACCAGCATAAGTTGCTCTGAATGCATTGACATGATAGTATGGACTACAATACCTGTTTATATTCAAATTTCAATTGTTATACTTAGGGTTTAAAATCCATTAGCATATCAATATCATATCATTTAAAGGTTAATAGTAAAAATTTACCTTGCCCAACTTTCTTTTCTTGGCATCAATGGTCTGATCACAGCTATAGCATGCACACATGGAAGCCCAGTCATTTGCCAAACAATGCACTAACATTCTTGTTTAGACAAGTCCACTACAATTTTTTTTTCACTTTTGATGTTGATGGCACAATAGGTAGTGAGTGACACTCCTGAAACCTTATATCTGGTGTGTTTCTTCTCAAGTCTTGCAATGACATCAGCAGCAGCTGGAATCAACTCATTATATGGCATTTTGATAAGAGCCCAAAACTGTAGTTTTAACCCTGTAACAGTCATACTATTAGACCAATTATGTGAGTAATAATTAAGAGTTAACACTGATTACGTGTTTTATGCATTTCATGCTTCAAAGTCCATTATGTGCAGAAATGTGCCACTTTAGCGAGATAAAGGAGCAAAGGTCGGTTACTAAGGAGTTCCATGATTAAAGGCCAAGATTCAAGAAGATAAAGCCTTTCTAAAGCCCTTCCAAAAGCTGAAAAGTCGACGCGGGCGAAACAAAGACACAAGTCGTGAGAACTTCCGGGGTCGTATCTTTGGACTCGGACCTTGAATGGGGCCTACCTTATGTCAAAACGACCAGCTCGGAAAGAGCTTTCCAATGGTCCAAGACTTGATCCAATCAGAGGAGCATAAGTGGACGAAAAGTCTATTGAAGCCAACTGCAGCTGAAGAGGCCTTTTTGAATTTGAAGAATTGGGTTTTGGGCCGATTCTCGGCCCAAAACATGGCTCCAAGCCCATGCACGATTTTTGGATCTGAATGTATAAAAACCAAAGCTTCACTCTTTGTTAATGGTAGATAGTTAGACCTAGATTAGAATTAGATTAATAGCCTCCATTAATTAATTCTAGATCTAGTTTTCCTTATATTTAATTAGTTTAATTTAATTAGTTTCATATCTTGTTTTTATTTAATTCCTTGAATGATTGTTCATCATTTAATTAGATAAATAAAATAGTTATTATTATTCAATTTCGATTTTTGTCGTTTGCATTTATAGATCTAGTTTAAATTCTTGTTCTTATTTCATTCTTAGTTAATTAATTAGATTTCGATTATTGTTTAGCTAAATTTCATAAAGTTAGAATCTTTGTAATATGTTGTATTCAATTTCAATGGGAAATGATGGGTTGATGACTCAAGGCTAAAACCTCCATTAGAGGGGTTGATGAAGCTTTGATGAAAACTTAGTGGTTTAGTGTAGAAGCGTTGTAGAATCTATTCCACTCTAGAAGGTCGTGGATTCGCCATGAGAATGGGTGGACGACCTCACATGCTAGTTAGTATTTGGTAGAAATGCCATGAACACTAGGGATTAGAACTCGAAATTCTTGCCGTAAGAACGTAAGAATCGAGATACAAGAATCTATGCTAGGTTATCAAGTTGGATTCGAGGTGGATTCAATTCCCCTATAATCCTTTATCTAGATTCAAGAACATTAGTATTTCCATATATTTCGTAGTGACATTCAACATATTGCTTTTCATATTGCATCGTAGTATAATTCCCCCTTCGTAAAGCTCTCATTAGACTTAAGACCGACTAATTAGATTAGAAAACAATTCCATGCTAGAGCACTAGGAGTGGAACGAATTTGTTACTCCACTCTATTTCGATAGATTTGAGAGTAGAAACTTTGATAAGCATATAGGATCATAAATAGTTTTAGTTTACTTGCGTTTTGAGTTCATCGTTCATTTCGTAGGAAAACTATTCATTTTATGTTTATCAAATGGCGCCGCTGCCATCTTAGTTGCACTTTAGCATTGTTTTCATAGTAGAATTAGTCATTTTTAAGTCCCATTAAACCCACCCACCCTTGTTTGATTCATACTGTGGTTGTCCATTTCAGCGTTGAAAAAGTTCCGCAAAAATATACACCGAAGCGATCGGCGCTTATAAGGAGCGCTACCGCTGCTCTATAGCTGGAACACAAGCGCGCCAGCGCTTTCCTTTGAGCCATTCCGCCCTATAGTTATTGGACCACGGATGACCAAAAACCGAAGCGACTGCTGCGCTAAGTCATCGAACAAGGAGCGACCGCGGCCTTCTATCTGCGTCATCTAAAGCAAAATTTTCCGGATTTCTACAGTTTGTTTCAATTTCGATTTTTCAAGTTTTTCGTGTTTTTAACTTGTTATTTACACAACACGCGTAAACAAGACGCTATTCATAAGCCCGAAAGCAAGGACGAATCGGGTATTCCTTTCTTCCACACCTCGCGATCTCCGTTAGAGGTTTCTACTAGTATATCGTAATTGTTTGGAGTGTTGCATGTTTAGTTAAGTTCGACTTAGTCTTGCATGAGATTAAGGTCTGGTCGAAGAAAAACAACTAACGTAATTACACGGCAACGTCAACAAACAAGTCTATCTAGTTTCCCACCCACTACACCTCTAGCTACTATTTCACACACACCACTTGATATTATGGCTGAAGAAAGAGAGACTCCTCTCTCTGACTTTTATAAAGCCTTGAGCGATAGCCCTAAATCTTGCACCGTTCTAGCAGACCCAGTGGGGGATTTCCGCATCCCCCCAAATATATTTAATTTGTTACCCGTTTTTCATGAAAAACCTTATCAGCACATGCGTAGGATTAAACAAGTCCTTACAACATTCCACCATCCTACGGTTGGTGCGGAACAAATTAAATTGAGGGTATTTCCTTTCACCTTAGCTGATAAGGCGCGTCTTGGTTAACCGCCCAAGCCTAATTACTGTGGACTCATGGGCCAAACTTGTTCAAATTGTTTATGGAACATTTTTACCCACCCTAAAGGCGGATGAAATGCTTTCCAAGATTCACTTCTTTTCGGCGTAATCCTCATGAATCATTTTCGGAGGCTTGGAATCGCTTCACCGATCGCTTATAGAGTGTCCACACCATAATCTAGCAAAAGACACGTTAGTGCGTGCCTTTTCAAAGGACTTCAACATCACCATAAAGAAGTCCTTGACATAATGAATGGGGTAGTTTCCTAAGTAAAGGAGCCCGGGGCTTACAAATTTTAGAAGAACAAACTAAACGCAATAACAATTTGGGGGAGTGATGATATCCCCCGCTCGCTAGTTCTTCTTCAACAGCTTAAGGGCACGATATGTTTGAGATGAAACCCGATCCGAACTTAAAAATTTAATCGAATCTCTAACTAAAAGGTAGAGGCTATTTCTATTCAACAAAAGTCTATCCCCGTCATGAATGTAAATTCAAATCCATGTAGTTTCATTTGGAGTCCCGAAAGATCCCGACTCCCATCGTCCCTATAGCCTATGAACATTCTTGTTCCATTAATAGTGAACCTAACGCCTTTTGAGACAAAATCCCAACTTCGGTTGGAGAAATAACCAACAAGTCACACCTACAGGTACAATAATCAATATGTTAGGCCAACGCACGCTTATAACCAAGCTCCACCACAACAAGGGCCGAGTCGTGGTAATTATAATAATTATAACAACCAAGCTTAACCCTCGACAAAGTCAAGCACAAGGTCAATGTAGTTATAATAATTATAATGCTAATAGAGGTATCGTTCCGGTAAATAATAACTATCACAATCCGCCCATAAATAATCAACGCGAGATAGTTCCAGTCACACCACCCGTGACTACTACACCCATACAACCGGATCATCTTGACACCTTCATACAAGTGAGCCAACAACTTTTCCAAACCATGGCTCAATCTAACCAACACATTCTACAATCCGTTAATAATTTAAACCAACAAGTTAGCCCAAGAGAAAGCCCAACCAAAAGCGTGTTTCGGGCCAAGCGATACCCAACCCTAGAACATCAAACACGACCTTTGAAGTAAAGCGGTAATACTAGTATGGAAACTACAACCGTGGGTGAGCTAAATGCCATCACCACTCTCCGCTTACGGAAGAGTGATTGATAACAAAGTAACTATGCCTATAGTTACCCCATCGATACTCTACACCGGATATCGAACTAGATATCGAAATAGAAACCCAAGAACCTACCACCGTAGAGGTACCAGGTTAAACCACAACCTAAGAAACGAGAAAGCAAGGTTACACATCAAGTCGAGCCATACGCTAAATATAGAGCGAAACCACCATTCCCTCGGTTAGCCATGCTAACCCGGGATACAAACTTTGAGGAGATTATGAACGCTTTTCAAGAATCTAACGATAAACCTTCCTTTTCTCGAAGCTATAAAAAAGCTACCTAACCATGCTAAGTTTCTTAAGGAGTTGTCTTGACTACTAGGCGTAAGACCAACATACCTAAAGGCGCTTTCTAACCGAGCGGTTCCCAACTTTATCCAAAAATAATGGAATTGTTAAGTACAAGGACCACGGTCGATCCCTATCAGATAATGCACCTTAGGAGATTCTCACACGACGACCGCTACTACTAGACGGGGCTAGTGTTAACTTACTCCCATTTTATTTGTATAAACAAATAGGTCTAGAGGAGATGCAACCTACTAAAATGACATTGCAATTAGCTGATCGGGTCTATTAAGTATCCTAAGGGTGTGGTTGAAAACGTCTTTGGTTAAAGTCCAAATTTTTACTACCCAAATTTAGGACTTAGTTATCCTCGACCGCGTAAGTCACTAATGACTCTGTACCTATCATTTTAGGGCGTCCCTTCTTGGCTACTGCCAACGCGCTCATAAACTGCCTCGATGGTTCGATGTCCTTGTCCTTTGGCTTATTATTTCTCACTTGCTCAACTGGATCCTGCTCTTATTATTTCTCACTTGCTCATAACTAAACTTTTGGTATATTGCTAGGTTTTTCATAAACTCCCTACATTCTTTATATGTTCTCCATTCCATTTTGGGCAGCAGTTGCCATCTTGTTTCTGTGCTTGGATTTCCCTCTACTCTTTCTTGTTATTCAGATGCATACAAATTCTTTGGTAACTTCACAAAAGAAGAGATGTCATCATCCTCATCAATATTATCCCTATCCAAATCTAATTGCTCATCCACCAAATCATGTACTTCATCATCATTGTCACCCTTGTCTTTAGGGTTAGGCATAAAATCAATATCTTCCTCATCGATGAAGGTTCACTAATATAACCAAGAGTCACTCTAATACTAGGACCATACTCAACTCCCACTTGTATAAACATATCAACCTCATCATCCTCACTAGCTCCACCATCTTCAACTTCATTGTCAACCAAGTCCTCAAATGCCACACCACTATCAATCACAGTTGTCCAATCCTTAATCACATCTTCTGCAAGTAAGTTGAGGTTCCACTCGACTTCAAATTTTAACATTAGAGACAACTTCAGCTTCAACATTAGAGACAACTTCGTAAATGCCCAAACAAGAGTTTCTTGGCTTTCATAGGTACTTGTTGGTGTAGGATGAAGTCTTGGTGACTTTCTTAGCTGAACATTGATTGGGTTTGGATCTTTTGGTGTTGTTGGGATATTGGAAGAAACATGGTTAAGCCTAGGTGATTTCCTGACTTCAACCACCCTTTGTTTTTTGGCTTTTGGTGTTGTTGGGATTGATGCAGTAAGTTTAGGTGATTTCCTTATTTCATGGTTGATTGGGCTTGTTGGTTTTGATGTGGGTGGATCGAGACCTGGTTTGTGGATATTGGAGGCTTGAAGGGCTTATTCAGACTGGGTTGGGCTTTATGGTGTTGTTGATTGGGCCCAATTTTGGGAGGGCCTTTACTTAGGATTGGGGTTTCTTTCAAAGTGGCCAATGTGACAAATAAAGGATACAAGCCATTCCTTTCAGGTTTAATCAAATCCCACATCTTCAACATATCATTATCATTACTAAAATAAGTCAAATGTCCCTTAGCAATGAATTGGACACATGAGACAGGTTTCTCATCCCCAAAATTCTTATGTATCTCCTTAAACAAATCAAGGTAACACATCTCATCACCATTCACCTCATAGTTACAACTCCCCACACCCCTAGTAAGAGTAACTAAGCTTGCCAAAAGTGCAAAAGGCATCCAAAACCATCATAGTGCAACCTAAATATCATATCACCTCTCAAAGTACCCATAACTGATACAACCATAGAATAACAATAAGGGTAAATAACTGATATCAAGATATATAACATATGATAACTTCATTTCATTTCATAAACTTCAAAACATTGAAACATCATATAAAAACCATAGCACCATTCATAAAAAACATAAACATAAGTTTAATAGCCAAACATAGCAACCTAAACATAATACAGTAGCATCCTCACATACTTAACAACCAAACATAACATAATAACATGAGTCCCTAATAACATTGAAACAGTCATAACATAAAGCTTTAAAACCATCACTTCTTCCTCTTATTCTTGAGTGCAGTCTGTAGAGCTTGATACTTTTCAGGACACATTAAAGCTTGCACAACCATCTTAGGTTGTGCTTGATTTCCTTGTCCAAGATGTGTTTGACTTGAACTTCCCTCACCTTTAGCCTTACCCTTACACTTACCCTTCCTAAAACAGTCCTCAAGATAATCCTCCTCATCCTCGAAATAATCCTCCTCATCTGATGAATATGGAGGTAGTCCTACAGCCACCCTTTGTGCTTCTTTCTTGTCCCTATATTCAGAAAGATGCTCATGGACTTCCTGACGAGAAACATTATCACCAGGCTCATCAACATAAGCTCTGGCAAGCATAACCTCATCATTAGGGTAATTGTTATACCCAAATCTACAAACACCCATTAAATGGGGTGGATAATCCTCACCCCTCCTTCGCGATGAACCTTTGCCCTTCCTAACACCCTTGCCCTTACTTTTGCCCATTTGATATTCAACTATATGACAGAGAGACAAGTCTGTGAGAGACAATAAGCAACAAGTTACTTTACAACACATACAATACAGATGAGTCTCACTTGAACCTATTTGACATTATTCAAATTCAAAGTGTGTCCAATTTTAGTAAAAAACACCAATTTATTTGTTTCCAAAATTAGGGTTTGGGACCACATTATTATTAAAAAAATTAGGATTAGGGCAATTTTTTAATAGACAATTAGATGTTGGGCCAATTATTTTAATAGCAAATTAGGGTTTGGTCAACCACGTAGATTTAAAAAAAAAACATTCAAAACATGCAAACTGTAAAAAACAATTGAACAAATGAAACTAAACAATGAAGTGAAAAGTTTCTACTTACAAACTGACTTTCCTTAAGCTTTAATCCAAAGATCATATCATAAAGTGCTAAAAACTACCACATTTACTTCCACCCAATAATCTAGGGTTTGAACTGATACTCCAAAATGTGTTACTTTAAGAAAATATGAAGAAAGTGAGTTGAGAGAGTGTTGTCTGAAGATGATGAGAGAGTGTTGTCTGAAGATAATAATGAGAGAGTGTTGTCTGAAAATGAAAGATGTTAGGGTGAGAGAGCGGTAAACTGAATGTTTTTCCCGCTAATAGGATAGTTAGTGAGAGATTACGACACGTGTTACAACTAAACGGTCGGGATATAAAGTCGTGTTGGCCGTTGATCTCAAAATAATATTGATCTCTGCCCGTTCATTTTAATCATGTGCAGTACACGTGTAAGGGTAAATTAGCCATTTCAAAAAGTATGGACAGATCACCGTCAATTTTGGCCCAATGTCTAATAAACGATAAATTGGTGACCAAACACAAATTATCCAATTATAATTGGGCCCAAAAGCTAAATCACCCATTATTTAGTGTGACAATATCAACTCGATTTCATTAGCATCGGACCCGGTGTTTCACGCTCGTACCAAACATTTGGAAGTGGGCTATCACTATGTACGTGAGAAAGTGGTTCGCAAAGAGCTTGATGTTCGTATCTTTGCACAGAAGATCGAGTAGCATATGTGTTTACCAAAGGGTTGTCATCTGTTCGTTTCAAGAAAATGGCAAACAAGCATATGGTGCGACCTTGCCCCATTAGCTTGCGGGGGTGTGATAGTAAGACCAATCTACTAACTCAAATTCAAAAGATGGCACGTTGGTTGCTAAGATTCTCCATCCTTAATATTGTTGAGTTTATAATAAGATGTATATCATATCATATCCTTATTGTTAAGGGAACTGTTGTAACTCTCACTATAAATATAGGATACGATCGCCTTGTTAGGTGTGGTCCTGATATTTTGTATTATACTTGTATTATGCACACTGTACCGCATTACATCCTTGTACTATAAATATTCACGAAAATTATTATTATTTAATTTCTTGTCTTTAGAGTTTTTTTATTTGGTAAAGTGTCTTAAATTTAAATTTATGTTCTTGTTTGTTAGTTATTTTTTTCAATAACCCTATGTGATAGTCGTATTGCTTATATTTATCCTCGCTAATTAGTTACCAAAAAAGAGAACAAATTGTATCATCGTCTAATCATTGTGTTACTATATATTTTGATATTTATATATACCACAAAGTGTTAGCAACCGAAAGATTTCATCATCTGTGAGGTTTTTTATGAAAATTCATCATATCGGTGCTAGTTTTCTTCTTTTGGTGATGTGGGACTTTTGACGTTGGTCCAAACGCACCAACACAAAGGATCAAAGACCGTTTTGTACCAAATTTTCATTTTATTTTATTAATAGCTTAATTAATTAGTGCTTTGAAAGTTATGGGCATTCATATTTTTTTCCTTAAATTCTCCAATAAAATGAGCTCTCACTCGATCAATTTGATCTAAATCAATTATAATAACTTCATAATTGGTTTGACTGGTAGGAGACCTTAGAATGATTGGTTTCAAAATTTAAACTATCACATACAGAGAAGAGTTATTAGCACATACAAACATTAATTATATTTCCAATGAAAGTTAAGGTCCCGAATCTTTTCCAAAAAATTTAAAGTCTCAAATAATTGGAAAAGTTTGTCCTCTCGTCATTGAAAACGATATGATATGGACAATGCACTAATGTCCCAAATATCTTGTATATTAATGTAGCGCATACAAGCTTTTAGTGTAGTACGTATGAATGTATGATATGTCAAGCAAGCACCTGCAAAATTCTAGCTAGTGAAAATGGTCCACATGGATGACACGATACTGCTTCACTCAAAAAGTACAAACCAAGCAGTTCGACCATGATAAGTTGATAACGCTACACCAGAAAATAAATACAACTGGAAATCAGGAATTGCAATTTATGTTGCCTCTTTAATTAAAGAATTGAATGGAGAGACGAGAGAGGGACCAGAGTGAAAATGTCATGTAACCTCCAATTTTTATCCAATAATTTCCCATTTTCCCCAATTTCTTATACCATTATCATCTTTGCCTGCAAGTCCCGAAGTAACAAAACACATTCGAGTATAAACTATAGAAGAGCGCAACACCATGAGCCAGCTGACTGTAAAAACGAAAAACAAGCTTTTCTCCATTTTCAAACTGTAGGTATTGGGCCCATAGAATAGGCCCAAGACCCTACTAGGCCCCATGAGGTAAACCTAAAGAGGAGATTTAAAAGTGAGGAGAGGAGGACTGGAGAAAAGGGAAAAAGAAGTGAGGGGAATGAGGAAAGAAGAAATGGAGGAAAGAGGCACCAGAGAGAGAGAAAGAGAAAGGTTGAGGGGAGGAGGAGGGAGGAGACAACCGTGAGTAGGTGGGTGGAGACGACGGCCAAAGGAGACGCGGCCTAGAGAGGGAGGAAGAAGAGGAGGGAAATCTAAAGAAGGGGAGTATGGAGATGTCGGCCCGAGAGAGAGGGAGAAAGAGGAGGGGAAATCTAGAGAAAGGGAGTATGGAGACGCCGGCCGAGAGAGGAGGAAGAAGAGGAGAGGAGATCTAGAGAAGAGGAGAAGAGAGACGCCTACGAGAGGAGGAGAAAGAGGAGGAGATCTAGAGAAGGGGAGAAGAGAGACGCCTCGAGAGAGGGAGGAGGAAGAGGAGGGAGATCTAGAGAAGAGGAGAAGAGAGACGCCTACCGAGAGGAGGAGGAGGAGGGAGGGGAGATCTAGAGAATGGGAGTATGGAGACGCCTCTACCGAGAGGAGGAAGAAGAGGAGAGAAGATCTAGAGAAAGGAACAGGAGAGACGACGGCCGAGAGGAGGAGGAGTAGTGAGATGATGTCCCGAGATGAGGAAGAAGAGAGGAGGAGATATCTATAGTAGAAAGGGAGAAGACGACGGCCGTAAGAGACGACGGCCAAAGGAGACGACGGCCCGAGGATACAACGCCGAGAGGGAGGAGTAGGGAGATGATGTCTCGAGATAAAGAGGAAGAAAGGAGGAGATATCTATAGCAGAGAAGGAGAAGACGACGGCCAAAGGATACGAGGGATAGGATACGAGGGAGGAAGAGTAGGAGATGATGTCTCGAGATAAAGAGGAAGAGAGGAGGAGATATCTATAACAGAGAGAGGGAGAGACGACGGCCGCAGAGGATACCACGCCGAGAGAGAGGAGTAGGGGATGATGTCTCGAGATAAGGAGGGAAGAGAGAGGAGGTATCTAGAGCGAGAAGGGAAGAGACGACGCCATAGAACGGGCGCCAAAAGAGACGACGGTCGAGGAGACGCCCAAAAGGAGACGACAACTAGATAAGACGACAAACCGCAGAGGGATGAGGAATAGGAGGGGAGATCTAGAGATGAGGAGAGGGGAGACGACAAACCGAGAGGGGGAGGAGGAGTAGGGAGATGATGTCCCGATATGAGAAAGAAGAGAGGATGACATATCTATAGCAGAGAAGGAAAAAGACGAAGGTCAGAGGAGACGACGGCTAGAGAGGAGGAGGAGTAGTGAGATGATGTCCCGAGATGAGGAGGAAGAGAGGAGAAGATATCTATAGCAGAGAAGGGAGAAGACGTCGGCCATAGAATAATGACACGGCCAGAGGAGGAGTAGGGAGATGATGTCCCGACGAGGAGGAAGAGAGGGAGATATCTGTGAGCAAAGAATGGAGGAGACGACGGCCATAGGAATGGCGCCAAAGGAGATGACGGCTAGAGGAGACGCCGCCAAAGGAGACGACATGTGAGGAGGAGGAATAGGAGGAGAGATCTCGAGAAGAAGAGTAGGGTGACGACATCCGGGGAGGAGGAGAAAGAGGGAGGAGAAACCTAGATAAGAGGAGCCGAATGAGGAGACAACGGAGGAGAATAGGGAGACAAACGTGAGGAGATGACATCTGTAGAGGAGGAGAATCCAAGAGCGAGATAGAAAAAGAGTGGAGAGGGAGAGAACTACGGTGCAAATTTTGATCCCTCGATAAGGGGGTATGTAGGCAACCCAAATAGGTTCAAATTAGATGAAGCCGATTAGGTGTATTGTTCTCACCTTCAAAGATCTAACCAAGTAGTCGGTGAGTTATAAAAATAAAAAAAAATTGGAAATGGGTTGCAACAAATGGGCCGCCTCAGGGGACAAAACGAGCTATCCCCGATATAGTTCGCGACTACCCGAGCGAGCGCTGGGGATGAGCCTCCGTGGACCCTCGTCCAAACAGCCGCCGGGCGGAAGAGTCGTCCCGACCGGGCGTCCGGCCTCGAAAGCGGATAGATCCGCTGAACCCTCGTGGTCCAAACAAATGCGGGCAAAAAAGAGCTATCCGGACCCTCTTGTATCGAAGCGAAAGATAGATCCGCTGACCTCGTGTCCAAATAGCTGCGGGGCAAAGCCGAAAGTGTCCCGCATCGGGCGGGTCCGGTTATCGCCTCGAGCCGGATAGGATCCGCTGACCCTCGGGTCCAAACAGCCGCTGCATAGGCGGGCAGAAAGATCCCCGACCTCGGTCCGGATCGAATCGAGATAGGATATACGGACATGAGATCCGAAGTCAAGCCCGGGGCAAGCGAGTTGCCCCTCATCGACTCCACCCCGAAAGCGAGAAGAGATGAGATAACATGGGGATGAGCTCAATCGACTCCGAGATGAGATCCGGACCAAACATGGGGCAAGCCGAAGGTTCTCATCGATCCACCCCAGAGCGTAGAGGGGATGAGCCCTCCGCAGATGAGATCCGACCAAACATGGGGCAAGCCGAAGGTTCCTCATCATACTCCATTCTGAGAGCGTAGATAGTTTGGGATAAGCCCTCCGCGAACAGGAGTTCCAAATTGCAAATCGGGAGCAAGCAACATATCTAGAAGGAATAATACTATCAAGTTCGACAAAAGAGAAATATAGGGACGAGGCCCTTTGGGAAGAGATATCGCGGCTCCATGAGTAAGTGCAAAGGGGAAGAGACCCTCGCGCGATACAATGTCGAGTTCCTATGAAAGGGAAATGAAAGCGGGTGACACTACCACGGACATAGTGGCGAAGCTTTCGGAGGAGAGATGCATGGTGGCCGAGGGCGAGACACCGCCGACATAGTAGTGAAGTTATGTGAAGGAAAGCTTATGGTCAAAAACACTCACGACATAGTGGCGAAGTTTTATAAAGGAGAGATGGTGGTCGAGGCGAGCCAATCCGGCGGATATAGGAGAAGAAGCAATCGCGGAATGAGAGCTTGTCACCGGGTCGGAGACACTCACTGGACATAGGGGCGAAGTTATCTAAAGGAGAGATGGTGGCTGATGTGTGACAATCAAGAGACATGGTAGCGAAGTTCCGGGGCGAGAGCCGGTGGTCAGCGAGGCGCTCCAATCGATTACGGTGGAGTTCTATGTGAAAGGTGCTTGGCCGGGTTAAGCCGGAGACACATCATGGGCATCAGATTGAGTTAAGAGAGTGAGAGCGGGGGATGAGACCCTTCGTGGATACGCTAATGAGGTATATGAACGAGAACCGATGGATCGAGACACCCCACCGACATGATAATCGATGGTGAAGAGAGTGCCACGAAAGAGAGACACTTCGAGGAGTGGTAGTGAATTCTATAAGAAGATATAATAGCATAAAGAGGGACTAAGTACCTTACGATGATAATGATCCAAGAGCGAGTACATGGATATGAACGCCCCGAGGAGAAGAAGATCGGCAGACAGCCTCAAGATAATCGCTGGATATCTAGAGTTCAGAGGAGATAATGAAGTTCAGACTTCTGTCCGCCGTCATCACCGCCAAAACCCGGTAGGGGCAAATGTAATAGCCATTTTCATAAGATGGGCCCTTTGTAGGGGATTGGGCCAGAGAATAGGCCCAAGATCCTACTAGGCCCCATGAGGTAAACCCTAAAGAGGAGATATAAAAGGAGGAGAGGAGGACCGAGAAAAGGGAAAAAGAAGCTGAGGGAAGGAGGAAAGAAGAAATGGAGGAGGAAAGAGGCAAAAAGACGAGAGAGAAAAAGAGAAAGGGACAAGGGAGGAGGAGGAGGGGAGGAGGACAACCAGAATAGGGAGAAGACGGAAATCTAATGTAGAGGAGAGTACTCCAGACATGAGAATATTTTTGAGGAGGAAGAAGAGGAGGGAAATCTAAAGAAGCGGGGGAGTAGGAAGAGACGCCGAGAGAGATTTCACCCCGGGTCAGGAGGAGGAGGAAGAGGAGGGAAATCTAGAGAAGAGGGGAGTATGGAGACGCCGCCGAGAGGAGGAGGAAGAGGAGGGGAGATCTAGACAAAGGGAGAAGAGAGACGCCGGAATCGGGCCAGAGAGAGGAGGAAGAGATTAACTCAAGGGATCCCCAGATCTAGAAGGGAGTAAACCGGGATATCCCCAACAAAAAGATGACCAAATTTAGGGAAGGGGAGATCTCAAGAAGAAGAGAGAGAGACCCCGGGGGAGTAGAGGAGGAGAGACACCGGAAGAAAAATAGGAGGGGAGATCTCTGAGATGGGAGTATCTCCAAAGAAACATAGATCGGCGGCCAAAGAGGAGGAGGAAGAGGAGGGAAGATCTGAAGAATTTACGAGAAGAAGGTGGTTAAATGACGAAGCAGGAGACAACGGTGGGTGCCCATAATCAGGAGGAGAACTTGTCGTAGATCCAACTTGACATTATGAAAACATGACATTACGATTGAAGAGATTGGGTGAGACGATGAGGAAGAAGAGAGGAGAGATATCTAATAGTAAATCGAGAGAAGACGGGAGGATCACCTTGAGAGATTTACCAAGAGGAGATAACGATGAGAGACATGTTTACCCAATGGTCAAATTTAGTCATGATGCCATTAGCAACTTGATGAACCAGATCAGTACTTGATGAAGTTTCTTGAACTTCGTTGAAAATCGATCACTTTCTAAGACAAAATTGATGAAAGCTTTGTTATTTCCAGATATCTATGCTTCGAGAAAGACGAGGGGACATCCATCCGCATACCCGCAGGGATTCCCGACCCCCTGCTCCTCTCTTGCCGTTACGCCCCGAAGAGGGTTTTTAACCAAGCCGACCGATTGTGAGGAGGTGCGACAAACGAGAGTAAAGCCTCGCATAGGAGCTTAGATTCAAATTGATTTTTTCCGATCCAGCAAACTTCGGGACGTAGCGAGATAGGAATTTGAACTCGAAATTCCTCCCCTTTGTTCTTCAACATATTTTATGTCTCACGGGTGATATATATTCAGTTCTTCCCACTTGCCACTTCAAGAGAATTGTAATATTCGTGAGATAGACATATCTCGCTAAAGAGATCAAAGATGTTCTCATGGTCGAAGATCGAAGTCCCCGAGAACAATTCATTGTAAATACTCCCCAAAATCTCCATGGTTTTAAAAACACGGATATTACAAACATCTTTCTCCATAGTATTCCATGAGTGGAATTTTTAACCAAGAGATCTTTTGTCGACGTCTTTCCTTTATCATCACGGGGGATCTGTCAAATGATTTTCCTTACCTTTTCCGGAAGATAAACAATACTAAGACAGGTAATTGGCAACACCCTCAATTTGACAGAGATACAACGGAGAAAGCAGGGATGATGGAACAACATCAGGAAAGATAATGAAAACGAATCTGAAGAGAAAGCTGAGGAGGTATCTAAGACACCAATACTAAGACACCAAAATACTAAACCTTGAACCTTGAACGGGATCTCTCTCCCAAGCATTCTCTAAACAGAATTTCAGATACCATATTATTTATGCTAGGAGATACATATGGTGGTTAGCTTGTTAGGTTAAAGGGATTGAGTGTGTAGAAGAAGAAGAAGAAGAAGAAAGGATGGAGCCTGAAAGAAGGGTAGGGTTTAGAGTATATTTACCCTAACCTTCAATGCATATATTTATACTAGAGATGGAATAACCTAAATAGCAACAAGCTAAAATAAGATGCGGTCTCACACTTATAGAATGTGTGGGGGCCAGGCCTCTATCTACTTCAACAGGAGGAGAAAGGAGAACCCGGAGGGAGGAGGAGTAGGGAGATGATGTCTCGAGATAAGAAAGAAGAGAGGAGGAGATATCTATAAAAGAAGGAAAAAGGCGAAGGTCGAGGAGGAGATGACGGCGAGGAGGAGGAGGAGTAGTGAGATGATGTCCCGGAGATGAGGAGGAAGAGAGGGAAGAGATATCTATAGCAGAGAAGGGGAGAAGACGACGGCCATAGAATCACGACTTGAGGAGGAGAGGAGGAGATGATGTCCCGAGATGAGGAAAAAGAGAGGAGGAAATATCTAGAGCGAGAGAAAGGAAGAGACGACGGCCATAGGAACAGGCCACCAAAGGAGACGAAGGTTAGAGGAGGCCGCCCAAAGGAGGCACGCACCCGAGAGGAGGAGGAATAGGAGGAGAGATCTTGAGAAGAAGAGTAGGGTGACGACATCCAGGGAGGAAGAGAAAGAAGATGAGAAACCTAGATAAGAGGAGCCAGAATGAGGAGACAACGAGAGGAGAATAGGGAGACAACCATAGGAGAGGAAATCTAGAGAGGAGGAGAATCCAAGAGTGAGATAGAAAATAGTGGAGAGAGGAGAGAACTACGGTGCAGCTTGATCCCTCGGTAAGGGGGTATGTAGGCAACCCAAATGGGTTCAGCTGATGAAGTCAGATTAGGTGTATTGTTCGCCTTCAGCATCTAACCAAATAGTCGAGAGTTACAAAAATAAAAAAAATTGTGAAATGGGTTGCAACACAAACATTCAAACATTAGTTACCAAAAAAAAAACGTTCAAACATTCCAATGAGGTAAAGCCGCTTGTCTTTCTTGCGCGCGGACAAGATCTAGTCTCTATAAGACGCAAACTTTAGTGAGTAGAATTCAAGCGACTGATCAACTGTTCAACTGTTAATTAGTACTTAGTTTGTGGTTTTTGTTTGCAAGCTAGGGTCCCCTTATTGTTCACACATAGACGATAGATGAAACTATTTAACGAGCAATAAATATATGAGCTGGATGAAAATTCAATAGATACCAAGGACCATTTTTGCCAACAGTTTAATCTCCAGGCGTAAGTACTTTTAAGCTGTCATATTGATTCTCATGTCGCATTCCCTTTCTGGAATCTCTTTATGGAATCTGGACTATATGCTAACTCAAGTGAAATCATTTAGAATGAACTTCCTCACATGGGATCTTAAATAACAGTGTCCTTCGGCTTTAAGATGATATATAAGGACTAAGGACTGCATTGCTTAAATAACTTCCCATCAAATACTGTGATTCAATTCATGCATATTCTGGTTTAATGACAGACTAAAGTAACGTTTAGACGGTTTAGTACAACGTAATTTACTGTTTTTCACGATTGATACAATGAACTTTTTTGACGACAAGAAGATACAATATAATCTTATCGATTTTGCGTTTGAGTATTTAAGTCTATACTAATTTGGCTGAGCGCCTGAGCTTGTATACAAAATACGAAATACGGATCAATTTGAAGTTGAACTATTACATACGCCCTATATATTGCAACTCTTAATATAGTACCACTGGACATGATAAGTTTCCTTTAATAAAAAAAGCGTCTACAAGAGCAGACGTGATATATAATGGGAAAACTTGACATTATTTACCGAAAAATAATTGTAAGTTTGTAACAAAGTAAAACAAACCTCTTTTTGATGTTATAATTCCATCTTTTATTCTTTTTCACCCAGCCGCCTTCTTTGTTATTTGTAGAGTTTGACAAATCTCTCTATTTAAGTTGTTGCTTCAAAGTTCAAACAAACGTTTTGGAATATCTTGTACTTGTAGAGTCTGTAAACTGCGGTCATTTGGGTCATACAAATGTAATAGCTCACTACCACGTTCTTGAAGTATACATGCACCTTTTTTTGTCAAAGTTTTTGGTTCTTCAATGTTAAACAGCTTAGTCCAGGATCCCCTCAAACCATAAGTGTTCATAACCCAAGCCCACAGTGCGGAAATTATATCTGCAAAATATGCAAAGTAGCTAGTCCATCTAAATTTGAAAGTCGTTTGTCGAAATAGCCAGCTTCATATCAGGGCTCTTGTACTTGTCCAAGATTTTCCTCCCCAATATCATAAGCAATGACAACTTCACTACCTCTATTTTCCCGACGTAACTTTCTTGCTCTCCAATGTAAATTGCCATCAACAAATACACCTGATGATGTCTCGTCCTTCTTAACTTTGTAAGGAATGTCGTTTTCGATTTTTTCCCAAGAATTCTCACGTAATGAGTACGCATTCACTTCTCGAGACACAATTGTTACACATTACAAGTACGTAATCATCTAAAACTATATTATAACCAAAACCACATCCATAAAATAGCAAATTCCGGAATAAAATAGCACATCCTATACTCCGTAGTAGACGGATTCCACAAATATATTAGAGTATTATAGTCCATTACAAGAACCCAAAATCTCAATTAATACGATCATGCACCGAAGTCTCAAACCATAGAAAAACCTCTACACACTTATTCGGCATTTCATAATCCAACGTATACATCTTCTTAGACCCAATCAAAAGTCTAGAATAAATATTAAACTTTCCTACATAATTTATCTAACAAAACAGAACGGTGTGGGGTCCGAAACAATGTCATACAAAAAGCGACTACAAAAAATTATGACATTGCGAATCCAAAGTAATTTAGGGGTTTGTACAATTTTGTTAAACTAAATCAGTATCCATGAGATCTATCCATAAATCACTTAAAAATCAACAATTGTGGCTGAGCTTATAAACACTGGGCAAGCTCATAAACTGTTAGGCCTCTAAATTTGACATGGTGGACTTACGGATAATAGACAATTGGAACAAATTATTTACCGTACGGCACAGGCAAACCCAAATAACTATCAACATTATTTTTGCTAAAGTCATGATGTGACAGCCCGTAGTGTTTCATCTCTACTATTTATAAGAGGCGTGGGTGAATTAGCCGAATAAGCTGTGCCCCGGTTTTTTATTTTTTGATACATCACATATTAAGTCATTTGGGCCACCAAAAATGAATAAAAACAAAATACATTTAATAAAGTTGTCAAAATTTGTATTTCACTTTTTATTTTTTCTTTCTGTTTTGTTTGCTGTTTTCTTATATCAAAAGAGACAGGACCTAAGACCATACCTACGTGGCCTGTAGTGTATCGAAAGAAGGACGCAGTACAAAGTTCAGTTACTTCAGCACATGTATTTGGCTGGTATTTATTAAACTTCCCCACATAGTAACCATCAATATACTTTTTGATAAAGTTAGGATGTAACAGCATAGTGTTCCATATTTTGTCGGTAAAAACATCTTCGTCTTCTGTTATGGCTGCCGGCACGAATGAAAAGAAAGTCAAAATGAATGGGCCGAGCATAAAGTCCGGCCCAATAAATAAAGTCCGGCCCAATTAGTCTATTCCGCACATAATAAAAAAGTATATAAAAACAAAAAGCCTCGCGCCAAAGTAGTGATCTAAAAACATTGGTCGCTCTCTCTCCAAACACTAGAAATTAGGGTTTTGTTTTTTCTTAATGGCGAATTTTTCCTTCATTTCGTTAATAAGAGCTTATTTACTACCTTTGGTGCTAGTTTCATTTGCAATATTCTTTCAGCTTTTTGTTATTCCTTCTTCTTTCCCTCCTTCTCACTATGATGGTAAAGTTTTTTTTTTTTTTTTTTTTTTTTCTATACGAATTTTTTTAGTGATTTTGAGGTAGTGTTAATTGATTGATTTGTTTTGTAGTACTTGGAATTAAGATGGATAGTACTGTTGAAGAAGTTGAAGGAGCTTATGAGAAGCTTTCGGCGAAATGGTAATTTTACATTTGGTTTATTTTGAGATAAGTAAATTAAAACCGAGGTGGTAATATGATATGTTGAATTTTGTAGGAATTTGGGCGTGGAAGGTCCAATTGGAGATGAGTTTGTGAAGGTTGGTTTTATTTTTGTTTAGGTAGTGAGTTTGCAAATTATGGAAATGTAATATGTAACTGATATAGGTCATTTGGGAAAATAAAAGGAGTGAATATGTAGCAATTGTAAGAATGTTCTGTTTGCATAAAATGTTTTGTCAGTGCAAGTCATCCCAGTTTGATGGATCTCTTACATAGTCAGTGGCGGAGCCACGTTGAACTGATCTGGGGCACGTGCCCCAGGTGAAATTTCTCAATGTTAATATATACTTTGTTATTCTACTAAATTTTTTGATCAAACACCAGTACACCACTATACTGTATATTATTCCGACAATCAGTGTTTGAAAGATAAAGGTCCAAGACTCCTAATGTTATATGATGCTTTTGTAAGTACCATGTTACTAACTAGGTCCACTGGTGTTTACATTTCATTGAGTTACTAAGTTACTAAGTAGGCCTGTTTTTTGACAGCATATATCCCAAGCAAGAGAAAAACAAAAGAACAAATAATTAGAAAATTCTTATATTATTTTCAATTTAAACAAGACAAAAAGACTTCATAATTGAACATTTTTTCACTGGATTGCGAGCTTTGTGTTTATTGTTTTTGTATACAAAATTAGGTGTTTACCAAAAAAAAAAAGGATGTAATTGTAATTAATAACTAACTATTTTTTTGCATGCGTAAATTAAGTAAATTATATCCGATAGAGTAGTTAGTCAATCGTGGTTGTTTGAAAAAAAAAATAGTGGTGGATGGTTCTTCGAAATTCCCCACGTAGAATGAAAACCTGACTCCGCCACTGTACATAGTTATAAAAGATGTTGACACTTTTTCCTTCAGTTTTAATCTAAACTACAGTGACACAGATACTCCGACACAGATACCAAGTGTCTGACACGGCAATACTAGAAGTTGAGGTTTATCACATACACTACTTGTTTGTGTTGTGTCCGACACGGATTATGTTTAGAATATGATGTGTCCATGTAACTAAGGTTTTAAAGTAAGGCTGGGGCAAGTAAAATTTTACCATTTTATTGAATGAAGTAAATACGATACAGAAGTTGCCTAAGGATTAGACATTCAGTCGAATCAGAGCACAACTAATCCCTTTCGAGCTAATGTTTCATTAGAGTAGACCTGATGTTAAGGGGAAGGAAGAGGTCCCATCATAATAAGAAGCTGTAGTGGGAAGTAGAGATGCCCACTTCCTGGCTTGTGCAACTCATGATTAGGCCTCAAAATAGGCGT
The DNA here is from genome assembly GCF_015680905.1 of Coptis chinensis. NCBI lineage: Eukaryota > Viridiplantae > Streptophyta > Magnoliopsida > Ranunculales > Ranunculaceae > Coptis > Coptis chinensis. The sequence continues at coordinate 14,936,460 of NC_141456.1, read as the reverse complement.
TGACGGTGATGTGAATAGGAGATGCCATGTGTTTAAACAATTACTGGCAAGTAAATCCTAGGACATTTTATTTGTTCCGTGGTGACTATTGAAGATTGATGTATGCAATGCTTACTTAAGTTATATTTATGAAAAACAAATGACACAATTGTACAAGATAGGTTTTTTGCGTAAATGATAGAATTCTGTGGTCATCCTCGATAAAACAAGCATTGTGTAGTTAAATTGGACATAATCTACTGACTGAGAGTTCTGCAATTATAACAAATTCTGAAGGTGCAACAGTACACTGAAAGCCATTCGTAATTCAATAGAAACCAATCTTGTTGTAAATTGGAATCCAGTTATGGCCTATAGACGAGGCATAGTGGGAGGCTATAAACTGGTTTACCTTTTCACAATGGTAGTTTTGGTCTTTGTGGAATTAGAGTAAACTCTGTTAGTTTATTTGTTTATTTCCTTGACTAAAGGTGATTTTATTGCTTGGTAAGATTTCATCATAACAGAATTATTGTACATATTGGGTTTAATGGTCACTCAAATCAATTGCAGGTTCGATATGCCTTCGAGCTGCTTACAAATCCTTCATGGAAGAGAGACTATGATATGTTCGGCATTGATGAACAATCGGTAAGTAACCCCACCCCCCCCAGTGCTATTTACCTATTTTTCGCATTATAAGTTTCTTTTTCAATATACTTACCATAATATGTGAAATCTTGACTGTAGAATGTATTGGAAAGGGTCAAAGAACAACATGCAGAAAGTTCAAAAGTCAGCCTTCCATTGCTTGAAGCTTCATCGTCTGGTTGGTTAAGATATTCCTTATTGTAGTGTTTGCGCTATTGCTAGAAACGGATTTTTTGCTAAATTTTCTGACTATGGTTGATGGTGAGTTGTGTGTCATTAATTTATGCATGTTTGGTAGATCTTGCAGACCATGTATTTAATGAACTGACTACTAAAGAGTTTCAATCTACTATTGGACGCTCTGGGGCATGGCTAATTCAGGTATGAATAGAGTGTAGTGCCTATCTACCTGTTAGTCATGGTATTCGAAATGGAGGAGCAATGAAAATATTTAAAGAGTATACCTTATTAAAGAGAAGAGGGTAAGAAGGATAAGATGAAGAAGCAAATTGAAAGGGAGCATTTATTCTGTAATATAGACAGTTGATTTTATTTTGGTTAATTTGTGATTGCTGATTTGGAAAAACATTTTGAATTTAGCAAAACTTCTGAGCATCCCTTGAACTGTTGGACAGACATTGGTGAACTAACGGTTGGCTAGGGTATCGCTTAAAAAACAACTAAATACCCTCTACTTGTGTTTAGACTTTAGAGTAAACTGATGTGTAATTACTAATTAGAGTCCAATTAGCCTCTGATGTGGACTAATTATCTAAACCCAACTGATTCTAACCTGGACTTCCTTCCTCAGCTAGTCCAATTTGGTGTACAGTCCCGATTAAACTGAGTTGGGTTGAGTGTCGTGGATTAGTGTTCCACGTTAGCGTCATAGACTCGTGTTAGATGTCAGTTTCCCCTCAACTTTAGTAGAGGGCATTTAGGTATTTCCTTAGCTGTTCGTAGTCATCCGTTGGTTGACCAACAGCCATCCAACATTTTGTGGGGAAGTTCACAAAAAATTCAAATTTAGGGGTAAATTCAAAATGAATTTCCAAAACAAACTTAATAATGTATTTTTTAGGTTAGCCTATTTTGAGAAATTGAATGTGGTTGGCCAAGCGTACCAGCCGGTGATAATTGGAAATTGGCTGTTGAATAGAATTGAGTTTTTTTTTTAAAAAATTGTGAATAAATGTGTTACATCATGATTGTAGTAAACACCATAAAGCATTTGAACGGTGTTTTGAAAAACACATCAAAGGCTTGAGGCTCACTGCCTTTGTTTGAGGCTTAAGCTCAAATAAAAAAAATCTAAAAAGGAGAATAAGGGGAAAATGGGGTTTGGTGATGAAAGTTTGTGATTTCTAATAGAATGAAGTGTTTTAATGCTCAAAACATAACCTAATAGTTTTTTTTTATCTTTGAAGGAGTTATGAGAGCCTTAGAACTCAACACGTCTGAAAAAAATGAAAAAAAATAAGTATTAAAGTATAAAAACATGTGAAGCTTAAGCCTGAAGGTGCTAAATCCCTGAAAGGCCTAAGGCACGCCTTGATGCCTTGCCTTTGAATATCTTCTGCTCGTGTAGAGGTAGTGTCCTTTTTTTTTCATTCATCAAGCGTATTGGTATCTGCAGTAAATTATTAAGAAGGTGTTAGTCAAGCCATATTTTTCTGATGCTGTACCTACTTTTATTGCAATTTTCTTATCCATCTTTAAAGACTACATTTATATTTTCTAATATCCTTCTTTAAAGACTACCACTTATCATCTTTATATACATTATTTGACTGATTGCAATCATTTGGTAGCTTTATTCATCTGGAAGCAAGCGCTGTGCACAATTTGTTAATAACTGGAAAAGAATTGGTATGTTTTCCATGTTTTTTGAGCTCATAATTTCTTTACCGTTTATTTGCTTTCTAATCTTATCAAAATTTTACGTTATATTTGATGTTCCTTTATTTGTCTGCCTACTTTACCAAGTAGTATTGGCACTACGAAGCCTCTAGATTATGTATAATGACAGACTACAAGATTGCTTTAAGCTTTGATTTTATATGTCAGGAAATACACTTTGCATAGTTGGCTTCCTGAGATTCAGTTTGCTTTTTTCTTTTAATTCGTTTCCTAATTAAGTCTCTTTTTTGTATTACTTGAGTATCGAGTCTAAGTGGTTTTTTACCACCATCTACATTCTATATTAAACAATTGCGCTGAATGAGATTCGTTCTAATTATGAGTTCTGTTATATTTCTGGTTGCTCCATAAAATGTATGAGTTTAGTAAATTAGAACTTCTCCATGGATTATGTGTACAGATATCGAGGTACACTAGGCTTTACTACCTCAATTTTATGCATCTGCTTTTCCTTTTATACTGCTTTCCTTTTGCTTACCACTTTCTTCCCCGTTTGCAGCAAGCTTGTTGGATGGAGTTGGTAGCACTGGTATGGTGGAACTTGGTGAAGTTCAGCTTGCTACATACCTTGCCGAGAGGAAGCCCTCTGGGCAACCCTTTTTCCATCAAGGTAGTTGTTCATATATTGTGCCTTGTGAGTTGATTCTACTATCTTAGGTAGGTCTTTTGGCCAATGTAAGTGACGGTGACACAAGTATGTGTATCAGACTATCAGTATCCGATACCATGAAATACCAAAAGTTGGGGTGTGACCATGCATCCGTTCCAACATTATATAGGTTCGTATAGGTATATATAAGTACAAATAGAAACCTCAGGCAATGCAGAGTTTAGGCCTTGTAAGTAGATGTTATGTGTTTAATATTGATATATTGAAGGTTTCATTGCATAGATAAAATATTAATGAATTTATAGAGGTATAAAATTATTCTAGTTCAATGAACAATGAGGAAAGTTGGCAACTAACAAGAATTAAAACCAAAGATTTATTCTTAATCTGATTGGAATATTTCTTAGTCTTTTAGAGCTAGTCCAAAACAAACTGTTGTCATACTATGTATTACCCGTTGTTTACCTTTCATCGTTTTCTTCTTTCGAAGCTTTTTATCTATGTTACATGGACATACCATATTTTGAAAAAAATCAGTGTCGGACACATATTGTATGTGATATACCTCAATATTTGATATTTTGCCGTGTCAAACACTTCGTAACCGTGTCAGATTTGGCCACACCTATCTGTGCCAAAGTAACTTAGCTTTTTATTGTTCTCAAGTATACTAATGTCCATTTTTATCTCTTGAATAAATTCTTATATCTGATTATGCGTGCAGGTGTTCCTTCCCTTGTTTCCTTTCCCCCAGGTTGTAGAAGTTCAGATTGTCTTGTAAGGTGAGTTTCAGACAATTGACCCTGAAGAGAATTGACTTACCAAAAATAAATAGGGGAAAAATTGATGTTTGTAGAAATTTGATGTTGTCAAAGGCAGTGCCAAGGCTGTAAAAATGGCAATGTTTAGTTTAAATAGTTGCAGGTTGTTGTCAAAGGTGTTCCTAAGACAGCTCCAAGGCATCAGTTGGGGAACCTAACCCCTGGTGACTCTCCCCAGACAACATGACAAACAGTTGACTTAAAAGGGGATAAGTCGATGATTTGCCCCATGAATGCAATTAGAGATCCTTTTTATAGATATCTAATTACTTCATGATTACTGAGTTCATTTTGCATGTACACTGCATAATGGAAGCAGCATAATGCCTACTTTAAATTCTTCGTATTAGGTACTATGGAGATCTATCGGTTGATGCAGTTACCGATTGGTTTGCGACTGGCATACTTGGTTTGCCTCGGATTCTTTACTACTCCAAAGAAATATTGGTAACTAGTTTTGTCTTTCTGAAGTTCATATACTTTATTTTTTAACTTTAAAAGTTGGGTTAACGAGTATTACCCCCCCACTAGATGAGCCAATTAGGCTTTCCCCCCCACTAGATGGGAAATTAAGGTCTCCCCCCCAAATACACAAAAAAAAAGTCAAATTGGGTTTACCGTGTTTTTTTTTTTGTGTATTTTGGGGGGGGGACCTAATTTCCCATCTGGGGGTTTAAAACTCGTTTACCCTTAAAAGTTTTATTTGAAGCATCAAAGGAAGCTTTAATATAAAAAATCATAGATGTTAGAATTTGTTAATTTGTAGTATGCTCCTCTTTTTCCTCTAGCTGTTTGGAAAAAAAAATGAGGGTCATTATCCTAGATTTTCTCTTTTATCTATTACATTTCATCTATGTGTATAGCCATGTTTTAGTATATGTTTCCATTTTGATCCTCTTTATTGAAGTGTAATTTGGTTTGTCCTAACAAAAGTACAAGCATAATGGTATTTTTTGGAATACAATGAGAGCCGAGTAAGTGGTTAGTTGAAGGGAACCCCCCTTTATGTAATGGTAGCTATAAGCAGACTACCAAAGAAATTAGTGTGTTCATACTTGTCTAATCCTAAATTATAAGCCCATTCGTTGCTGAAGTCGTCCTGTTTAATATATTTTCATGAGTCACAACACACAAATGATTGCTACCACATATTGTTTGGATTTGTTTTTTACTTATTTATGCACTGATAATAATTCTAGATTACAATTTAATTACAGGGTCAACAATTCATTGCAAAGAGTGGTCATCATAAGGTACTCATGGATCCAAATTTTGATTGAAGAATGTTATTGGCCTGTTTGACCAATCTCTCTCTCTCTCTCTCTCTCTCTCTCTCTCTCTCACACACACACACACACATGCATTTGGTTTTGTACTTTATGTCTCTTTTCTGTTTGTCTGTGCTAGACTGCTAGTTGATAGTGTTTAAAGAGCATTAAATAATCTCTTCCTGCAGTGGCTTTCTTGTACTCGCTATGTAGCCACTAATGCACATGTGCTAGTTCTCAAACAAATTATGAACTTACTCAGGGTGCATTGCTTAATGCTCTATATGCATCATTGTATCCTCTATATGTTGATAGTGTTAGCTGTGAGCAACGGTATGAAATTAACAAGGAAGTCTAAGGAAAAAAAACCTTTAATCATAAAGATATTGCCTCTGTGGCATCTGTGAGAATAGGTAAGTGATAATCCTGAATAAGAGCAAATATGTAAGATGCCTTTCACATATACTATTTGGATAGGAAAAGGCGAATATAAGTGGATAATATGGTGCGTGTAACAAATCCTTGAAAGCTGAGAAAATGAAGCCTGTAAAATTTCAGCTGAGCTAGAAATTTGGAGATGGGTTATTGACACTGTCATTAAAATTTCAGCTTTCTTGACAACTAAACGGCGATTTTGCAACAAAAGTTACATTACATGTTTTGGTGTCTGACATGCGGAAATTTGTAAACTCAGGAGGTAACCTCCCTTGAAGTATTTTGTTGTCTGAATAACAAATTCAGAGAAAGTAAAGTGCCCTCGAACATGAGCTCCTAACTCCTAATGAGTAATGTCCACTGTCTCCATATCATTAAGCTGTTATCCTTGATATTCAAATTGAGCAACCATCTTGACAATGGTACCTTGAATTTTATTTAGACATCACTTCAGATGGGTTTACAATGATTTAAGAGGACCTTTTTGTGTATGTCAAACCATCTGACAGGAGTTTTCTAATATTGAATGTTAACACTTATCATTGGTTGAGAATGATAAGGTGTTGCACTTCTAAGAAAGATTCCTGAAATTTAACTTCAGAAACACATGTTCATCACATAGAAGAACTTTGAGAACCAAACTGGATACACAATCATCAGCAATGTAAAAAAATTTGTGATAATGCTCTCATATTCATGTTCTTTTTTTGATATTTTTTCCATTGGATTATTAATTTATTATATAATGTAAAATAGTAGTAGCAGTGGTTTGGTAAATTGATTGAATTAGTTAATATTCACTTTTGTTTGTGACCTGTCACATTATGATTATTGTTTTATAATTCTGGCCTATAGGTGAAAGTTATTTGCTTCTCAAGAACAGGGGAGCGTGCTCCTCCATTTTTGCGTCAAGCTGCCAAAGACTATTGGGCTTATGCTTCTTTCGCATTTGTACTATGGAAAGAGGAGGATTCGTCGTTTTGGTGGAACACGTATGTGCATCTAATTGCTTTGGTTGTGCTTTTGGTGTTTCAAATTGCAATGCTGTTTAAAAGAATGACCAACATAGTGTTAAACTGATTGTACTTGTAATTAATTAAAGGACTTGATACATCCATTTGCTTACCTTGTTATACAATCTACTCTGATTTGTTTTTGAAGAAGTCACCAATAATCCTTGTCACTTGTGTCTACGTTTGCTAGATTTCACGAGTTAATGCTGGTATTTTCTATTACAGATTAAGCATCGCCAAAATAGTTTGATGTAAAATCTATTGTGGTTAGAAGTTCGTAAGGTTCAGATGTTTACTATGAAAAAGCTAAAGTAGTTACTTGCTGCTAGATTTTCCTTTTAACATATAGGAATTTAGAGTTGTCTGTGTATCTAGAACATATCAGTTTTCTTGTTCCAGAGGTTGGCCAACACTATGATATGCCTCTCGACCAAAACAGGCATGTCTAGGTTGGGGTTTATGTATATATTTTCTTGAGCATGCGACTTAATCAAGTATCTTGTCATGTAAAAGGCTACTTTCCCTAGATGCCTGGCCATGGTTAAGGACAACAACAAACTGTTACTTGGAACACTAAAGTAGGATGTCCCTGACATAATAATCAATGATTATATTTGAATTCTGTCCAAACTGAAACGTTAAGTCCGTCAGTAAAGATCTTATCTTGTAGACATCTGGAGGCATCTATAGTTAATACGAACTTTCTCAGTGGCTTTTAGATTGGACTAGCCAAAGGGAGCAATATTAGTTGTATTAAATCCTTCTTATTTCGAAGGACGAAGGTCCCTTTTCTGAGAGTTGGCCTACCTTAACCTTTGGGAGTAGTTTATTTAACATCTATTTACTTATCGACTATATAATTAAAAAGAGACTTTAAATCACATCTTCTTAAACTCTTCAACACAATGATAATTTGGTACACAATCACAAGAGGAATGAGCTTTTTAGAGAATATATTCTGCAAATAGTGTCGTACCTTGAAAAGTGTTGTCTTGGGGATCTTTTTCATGGAATCGTGGTTGATAAAGAGAAGGAAAGATAGGGATGTAAGATTCATTTTTAATGTTTGTAATTAGGTCTTTTTCTTGGTGTTGACGCATAATTCTCATAAAAAAACAATACATTTGTTAAAGAAAGAAAGATGTTGTTTTGTATAATATTTACTTTCTTATTGCTGGTTAATTGCTTGTTTATGTTTGTACTCTTATTAAGTTGTTGTTCTGTAAAACCTAAAATAGACTGATTACAACACTGAGCCCCCTATTCACAAAAACAGATTTGAGGTGGAATCTGCCCCTGCGATTGTTTTTATGAAAGATCCTGGTGTGAAGCCTGTTGTGCTCCATGGTATGATACTCTCTGTTGGTTACTTTCTCTTCTTTCATTTTCTTTATAATGGACTTACATGGTAGTAAGCTAATCTTATCTTGCATTGCAGGAACATTCAACGGTTCCTCTTTTTCAGATGTCATGGAACGTAATAAACAGCAAGGTAGGAATTTAATTTCTGAATTCATATTGGTCGCTTCTTGTATACATATTAATGTATGGAGCACTGAAATTTACCGTGCTTTAAATGTAGGGACTAAAGCTTGATATAAGTTTCATTATCCTGGAGGAAAGTACCTTATATAATCAGATTTTTATTGTTTGCAGATCTACCACAACTAAGGAGTTTAACATCCCTCGAGTTGGGTTGTGATTCACAAGGTTATTCTCGAGCTGGAAATGAGACAACGACCTGGTACTGTGTGATTCTTGCTGGCAGACCAAGCCCAGAACTCAACAAAATGCGTGAAGTAAGTTAAAACATTTACTTGATAATTTAATAACAAAGTCCTGTTAATTTTAATCATGTTCTTAGCATATTAAGTGATTTTATGACATAGCTGGTGGTTTCATTCGAATCATTTTTATTATAGTTTGTGTTGTGTCAACTTACTTTGGATTCTCATTTCACATCTCATAGACCATGCGCAGGGTTCAGAATATCCTCAATGAGGGAGAGTTAACTGCTAATGATATAGATACAACTCTGCTGCCAGCTGCAGTTGCATTAAAAGAGAAACGTTTGACCTTCACATGGCTTGATGGCGAAGCCCAAAAAGTGAGTTGTTTTTTTTTTTTTTTTTTTTTTTGAAGTTTCTGTTAGCTGTGAAGTGACAACCATGGGTCCTCGTTATGTATGATTCCGGGCAATCAATTATGCAATATATTTCTCGCAAAGGGTACTCTTTGCATATTTCCAGAACTTGCTCTTGGCACTCAGTTTCATTAAGGCCAAGAGCAGAGTGATGGTTTAGAAGCATGGAAGTTTACCTATTTATGGAATAGGGCTATGTGGTTTCTGCACTAACGTTCCTATTTTGTGTAGAAACTCTGTTTTTTCTACATCAATTCAGAAACGAGCTATGAAACATGTGGACCACGGAGGGATATTAGTGATTTGCCGCAATTAATTATTGTGCGCTACAACAGGAATACTACTCAGGAAGGAAGTAAGGTTGAGAAAAAGCGTACAACTATATGGGATACCTTTCAAGAGGACAATGAAAATCTTGCATCACAGCTTGTGGCAAGATATAATGGTTCTGTAGATAACTTGGAGGTATGTACATTGCCCCTTCTAATTGGCACGGTCTTATCGTATATATTTGTATTTATGTCGCAGACTGCTAATAGTTACTCGCATTAGTTAGTATGAACAGATTTCAAAGCTATCTGGATTTTGGTTGAACTTTATGTGCTCTACACATCTCTACACTTTGTTTTTGTATATTTATAGTATTGTATACAGTTTGAATGAACTTCATATCAGGGTGGAACTTCCGCATCCAACATTCAAACTACAACACAATCAACACTCTTGCATGCTTCTGAATTTTGGGTTTTGTGATTGCAGGATGATTTTACTTCATGCAGATTATGCTTTTTTGTCTTTTCAATTGAAATTTTCTTTGTACTACTGATTATAGTGTAATTCTATGCATCATATTCAAGATTGTCTAATCTGTATCATTATGTCCTTTTTAACATAATTGAAGGCATCGGATTTTTTGATGAGCTAGATTTTTATGGGTTTTTTTTTTAATAATCCTGGCCTTCGGTAACAACTCCCACAAACTTTGCCACTAAGCTAGCTGGACGTACCAAGTTCACAACTCCTAATGTTGCCATTTTGGCACTTCAGATACTTCATATGTTATACAGAAGTCTGACTTTGACAGATGTACCAATGCCCCGGCAACATAGGTCTTTTTTGGCATAGGAAATTTAAAACCACCCTTTGATATGTGAAGGGAGAAAACCTAATTAAGGAAAAGATTAAATATCAATTTAAAGAGACAATAAATAAATAATCCCGCCTCTGGCTATGTCAATCGTACACCTGACGATCAATAGAGAAACTACATCAATAACCCGATAAGGAATCGGTTACGTTTGATATGTATCGTTCGCTCTATGTCATGTCGGTATGATTCTAGCAACTTTCTCTTGAATTCATCCCAGGTGTATTAGTGATTTAGTGTGTTTGCATGATAGTAACATGAAGGGGCTACAGTTGCTCGTATTACCTTAGAAATACATTATAGAGTGGCTGTAGAGGCCTAACTGACGTAATTGGAGGAGCCACCGATTTCATAATTTTTTTGACTGGCACAGTCTCATAATGTTTTGTACCCGTACCCATGGCTTATCCGTGATCTAGAACAATCGTTTATCTCTAGGGAAATCACTAGTCAGATGCATCGTTATGATATTGTGGTTCTGTACCATGATAAATCTCTATTTAGTCCAACACAAGCTGTTAGAAAAGGCTTTGTTTATGAATATCAAGACGTGGCACTGGGGTTTATTATAAGTAGGCATACCATGTGCAGCTACACTCTTTGGGGGAGGCCATAACAATTCTCATATACTTGGTGTGGGTGAGAAATAGTCATTTAACATGGTATCAAAGAGGTAGATTTGAAAGTTAGCATGGGAAGGTGTGCATGCGTTGACGTTGTGCCACTTCGAGAGTATTATCAAGCTTGTCACTGTTATGTTGCTCTGTAACAGCTAATGCTTTTGGAGTAAAAGGGTTATTAGTTTTACAGGCCCATCAATCTCAACTAGTAGGGTGTAAGTCCTGACTGTGTTATATCTATCCTATATATATTTTTCTCGAGGCCTATTTGATACCTCATTTTACAAACGTTTCAGCCCCGGTTTTGTATTTACCCCATTTACCACAAAGGCTTTTGGTGGTCCTATTGGCGCATACCACAGTGGGGTCTTCGACTGTGGTGAAGTCGTGCTGGATTAAGTTCTTCGCGACTGAAATTCCCTTCTTATAGGAAAAGAATTGGTTTGCTTCCACATAGAGAGATTTAATAATAATCGAGGCCTCTATGACACTTAATTGTGTCTAATGCATTTGATCCTTTTCAAAGTAGCTTTTTAAAACATTCTAGTCTATTTCTTCTCATGATATCTATATATGTACTGTCAAGAACCTTACAATTTGTACATGTTTGCAGATTATTAAGTGGGTTTCACAAATTGTTGAGGATGGTGATTCGAGGGATCTCCCTTTCTTTGTAAGTTACATAATAGTCACAGTATCATTCTTCTGAGAACATATAAGAAATGATGGATAGTGTGTAATGTAGAACATATATATATATAGTTCATAAGATTGGCTGCAATGGAGAATTTGTTCTTGGTGAGACTTATTCTGTTACGGGTCCTGATTCCCTGCATAGCCAACTGGATTCAATGATTAGGGATGTGAATAAAATGTTATATGTTGAATATTAAGTATTATTTTCTACTCTTGTTGTCGTCCCTGCTTCTCTCATCAGTTGTTTCTTATCTTTTATCATTCAGATTACAAAGACACCCGAGCTTATTCCTGAGGACACAGACCCCATCTGGTCAAGAGGTGCTCAAAGTGTTCTTTCCACAACCAAGGGAATAAAACAAAGGATTCAAAGCCGTATGACCAATATGTATGACTGGATGGGAGATCCAAGAATCGGTCCAATCTTGCTTTTAGGAGCTTGCTTATCCTTTGGTAGCATCTGGCTCAATAGAAATCAGTCAAGTGGGAGCGCTCAGTCACGTGAACCAAGCACAGAGGTGAGTTATGGTTTGGAATATTTTAACTTGTTGTTTATTGATAATCTTGGAAACTCGAGGAAAATGTGACTTATCAAACTAAGTGTGTGGTTGTGCATGTGTTTCTCACAATGTTATCCTAAAAAAATGATATTAGAAGTTTGTAAAATCTGGGATTCAATCAAGAAATGAATAATTAGGAAATGTTCCTCTTGTCAATACTCTAATGGAAATCATCAAGATTTTATATCTGCGGACTTTTTTAGTTAAATGTGATAGTATGTCAACTTTAATGGATATTTTTCTCTTTGATTTGTCTGTCGAATGTACAAATCTTTCTCTTTTTTCTATCGATTTATAAATCTTTAAACTATAAGAAATGAAATGGTTGAACAAATGTTATGTTGAGAAATATCGAACGTTGTTGACTACTTGACTGAAGGAAGTGCATATTCAGATATATGTGGTCATTGGCGGACCCGTGGACTAAATGTGGTTAACTCAATCTATTTTAAGGTTCCAAAAAGTGCACGATGTTGTTTTTTCACATGGTATATTCATTTTGTATTTGTCTTATCTTTACAAAGTTACACGGTAAATTTTATCGTTTCTTTCCAGGAAAAGTCCAGACTGAACAGGAGAACTCGCAGAAAAACAGCATCCACCAGTGATCGACCTTCTTCCATTACTGATGTTGAACCTAAAGATGCGTCCCAAGTGCCATCTTCAGACTCAGAGTAGTTTTCTATGAAGTTTGAAGTTCCAACCTCAGGGAAAGGGTGCAGTGAAAATCAGAATTTTGCTAAGCTTTAAGGTTTTGTTTCTGGAAACGGTCATCAAGACCATATTTACTTGCAGCCGAGCACTCTGTAAACACTGGATGCTTATGTTTTATCTTCATGCAACATTGCGAAGAAGAGTTTTCAGTTCCGTTTATTCTTGAGTTTGTAATCTGTACATAGGCACGGAATAGGTGACACGTCTTTATCCAACTGTCTGTTAAATTATTACACGAGTTCTAATGAAATTTTCGCTTCATAGTTCCAATGCAACCGTTACCTGGTCTTTAAATACCGTTGTCACTATGTATAAGTCGTTGTGTCTGGTGTGATTTGGTGGGTGGCATAGGAACGAAGAAAGATGCATCAGAGAACTTCTATACAGCCCCACCATGAGGGTTGGTCGGCACTCTCACCAGTGGATGTTTTGATTTTATAACAAGTCGTTTGACTTTGAAGTCAAACATGGGAGTGTCTATGTTACAGTCTTACAGGGGAATTCACAATGGTAGGACTTGACAGTGGCGTCTGACGGTCAAGCATTCAATAACGGGAACAAAAGCAATGTTGGAGAAACAAGAGGTGGCATTGCACAACAAACCACCAGCAGTTCTTCTTCCCATTTGCCTATTTCATCAAAAGCCATCAAAAGCTATATAACTCCTTCGGAGACAGCATACGAATGGAGAAGTTTGAGTCGAAGTGACCAAAGAGTTGCACAATTTAAGACTTGTCAATTTCAATAACGAAAAAGGTTCGCCTATGAAAGGATCTCATTGCAGCACAAATCATGTCAACTTAAACTATAGCAGTAACTATGATGACCTCTTGATATGGAAGCCACATAGAGGTATTTTAGAATACCTCATTTGTTTTTGGGTTGTTTTTTGCTTATTTTTGGTGGTTTTAGTGTTTTAGCACGATTTGATCCCATAACCAAACTAGCCAATAGTTTACCACACTACCAGCAGATCATTGGGATCGTGGTGACAGAAGATCCGAAGTTTTAATATTATTAAAAAAAAGAAATACCCATGGTCCTTACGAAGCCCATTTATCTAATCTCCACACAAGGCTAAACAAGTTGTTTTCATTATCGCGTTTGGAGGATAAGAAATTAATAAGATGGGGAAGGATGGAAAGTCAAAAGAGGCAGGAGGAGGTAAGGGTAAGGGAAAACAAGCTGCGGGTACTGAGGAGACTTCTGGTAAGGGAAAAGGTAAAGGTGGTGGCAAAGCTGCTGATGGGCTCGGCACCTGCACATATGTCAAAGGTCATTTTTCTGTTTTGTATTTCGTTTTATTATATTATTTATAATCAGTAGTAACCATACTGTCATGAACTCATGATGCTAATAATAATTTTTTTACAGCAAGGCATATCTTATGTGAGAAACAAGGAAAGATCAATGAAGCATACAAGAAGCTACAGGATGGTTGGCTAAACAACGGAGACAAGGTTCCTCCTGCTGAATTTGCAAAGGTGAAATTAATGTGTAAACCCTAAGATAATCATTTCAATTCTACTAAATGTCTAAAATAGCAAGCCTTAGGTGATTCGATTTGTGATGATGAGTTTTGATCTGTTGAATTGTGTAAACAATCAGAAACGAGTGGGCAAATTGTTTAAAATAAACACTGGGCTTTTTACTTTGTTTTGTATTTTCAGCTAGCATCAGAATATTCAGAATGTCCCTCAGGAAAGAAGGGTGGGGATCTTGGATGGTTTCCTCGGGGAAAGATGGCAGGTCCTTTTCAAGATGTTGCTTTCAGTACTATTATTGGAGCTACCAGTGCACCATTCAAATCAACGTACGTATCTATTGTAGATGAAGCCTGGTCTTTTGTAAATTTAGAGTTAAAGAGTCATTGTTAGACCTGTTCTGTCATTCGATACCACCATTTTCCAGTAGCAATGAATCTTAAAAGAAGGTCATCCCATGCACTCAAATGGAGTTTATCTTAAAAAATGGACTTTCAAATGAAGACTGGTTCTATCAATCTTCTTCTACCTCTAGCTAGAAATAGAAACAACAGCGTGGATTGATGGCGTGGCTAATGCTACTGAAAATTGTTTCAGAGCCAATTATTCATAGTGTCCACAAGACTGCTAATATACAATAGCCAATAAATGTGATGTAAAGGAATTCAGAATAGGTTTTGGTAGATGCATGTTTCACTGCATAGTTATGCAAAGTTTACTTGGTGAATGCATTTTAATTTTTAGCTCAACCTGCTAATGCCTTTGCAATGATGTGAATTTATGTAGGCATGGGTACCATATAATATTGTCTGAAGGGAGGAAGAACTGAAAGGACCAGCAATATGGATTTCGCGCATAAGTGAACGTGGGAAATTAAAGAAGGGGTGGTGCTAGTGTGCTACAGAGACGAAATTTAGTTTTATTTTAAACCTTTTTATCTCGTCCTCCTACAAGTGAACATGATATGGGTTCATAGTGAGTAGTGACATAAGGATTTTCCTTATAGTATATGGTCTGGAGGTCTTTCTGTGATGTCTTATCTGGTTAAGTAATTGTGAAAGAAATCTCAAGTTGCTAAAATACACTAGTGAATAACCGAAAGTATGTATTAACGCGCCAGTAGAGATCTTTAAAGACCCATTTGCAGCAACTTCTTGTTTTCTAAGGAAGTTCAGAGTTTACATGCAGTCCTTAACTGCATGTTCGGTTGAATGCAAAAGATTTGCGAATCTATTCCGAAAATAGTCCTAGTTGGTAGAACTTGGGTCTATCTCCCTCTTAATATGCAACACGTTCAGAAACATACACTGGGCGGAAGTCGGAACAATCCTGTTGTGCACTTATGCTTTGAATTCATTTCACAAGGTCAGAGCTCAAGAGTCGAGACTTGATTTACTTGAGGTCATCATATTATTCTTTAAAATGGGAATTCGGTTATATTTGATGAAAATTCGGATTTACCAGTTTTGAGATCTACATTTCTTAAGAAATTAAAAAATCAGAAGCGTGCCAAAGTGTTGGATTGCATTTTCTCATTAAATTTTAGAAACATCTGAGCAAATGGAATGGAGCTTCCACCAATTTATAGAGTATGTACAACAAAATCTTTTAAATATCTATTTTCTACTACAGCTAACTAATAATCAAAGAAAAATGACAAAAAATGATTATAAAAATCACGTCTACAACTCGTCACGATCCACCAGTTTAAGACCCCAGCTCATATCTTCACAATGCCTTACATGAGGAACAATTGCACCAGTGTCGATCCCAGTTTTTGCCTTACAATCATAAAACGGAGGTGCATGGAAACAAGGCTCCATTGACATAGCACGGCTGCAAGGAGGATCTGGGGCAGTACTGTTCTCGGGTTTGTACAGAATCCATGGTTTCAACCCTCCAAGACCCTGAGCCACATAGCCAAAGGTTGACCATGAGCTTGTGATCAAACTATCAGTCAAGCTCAGGAGATACATTTCTGCCCATGCTTTCCTGTTGTGCGTCTTCTTCTCAGTTTGCTGGTACTCTTCATTACTTGGTTGGTACACCCCAATCACCTCACCAGTCACAGTGGGGTTTTCCCAATACATGTTCCTAACCATCTCAAAGTAACCTGAGCTTAAGGATGTCATCAAAACAGCTTTAGACTTACGATTTCCAGAGGGAGTGACAATTGGTTCTTGAACGCTAACTTCTGGCAGAAGATTCTCCTTCAGAAAGCAGGCAACAATCTGATCAAACACATATTGAAATGGGCCAGGACGAGTGTCAAATACTCTGATCTGGATTCCTAACCTCGCATCTGCATTGGCCAAGTAAACTTCATAGTATCTGGTAATCAAACCCCACACTGCATTTGAAGGGTGGAAAAGATATCTACCCAAGTGGTGGAAAACCGTTTCTCTTGAAGGAAAGAGCTTACTAAGTTCTTGGTCAAAAGATGAGATCAAGAAGAGCGATGGAATGAAATAGGTATCTGTTTTCATGATCAACCAAGGAATTTTTCTGAAAAGAGATTGATCTTGATCACAGAAGAACAGCTTATCATGATCGTCATAATCATGGGCAAGATGAAGATATAAATAAGGTGGTAGCGAGTCCATCGAATTGTTTATGTGATTTTTTTTCAGCATGTTCCCATAACACTGAGGAGATTTTTGATCAAAGTTATTGAATTGGTTAAGAGGAAAGTCTAGGGGTAGCAACCAGGATTTCTCCGGAAATGGTTCACAGAATAGATCATCTATGTCTTTTCCACGGTCAACAAGTAAGACTCGGTCTGTTAGGAGAGCATAGAGAAATGCTGAAGCCAGAGTTAGTATCCTGTTGCCTAAGCCACTATATGATATCCACACAACGTAATTACAATCTGTTGATGTAATGTGGTGCCCTGACTTGAGCTTCTTAACAGTTTTGTTGTAGGATTCAGTGTAAGGACCACACCGTCTATGGAGATCTTCATACTTTCGCAACATGGTTTTAAGATGAGAGGAAGGTTTGTGAGGTGAAGCTCTGCGATACAAGACAGACTGATATCTGCTTAAACAAGACCGTTCCTCAAATCCCGTAGTGAGAAGGCCATCAAGCAGTTTATCCTTATGCTCGTCAACAGGTTTAGATGTAGCATCTTCTGAACCTAAGCGAAACAAAATAGGCAACTTAACACACTTTATATATACCACATAAGACGAGATTAGCATCAAATGAGAAAACTTGGCGGAAAATTTCATCAGGTGACAGGTGACAGGTGAGAGTGTGTGCAATTGCAATTACTGAGTGACATACTGCTATCATTAGGGTTCAGTGAACCGGCTTACTACATCGGACTTGAGAGATCTGCATACTAGTAAATAAATTTGAAAACATGACTTGAAATATACATTCCTAACATGAAGTAATAAACAAAACAGTAACCAAATGACACAAATAAAGTACCTTTAGCATGAATAACTCTAGCATCGTTGTACTGATCCAATGATGAGCCTTTATAAATAACTGAGATAGTAACAAAAACAGGCAAAATCATTAAACAAGCAACTAATATTCCCATTGTTTTCATTGTGTTTAGTCCAGTTTTCCTCTCTACTAGTCTAGACACACTCTCATTTTCTGGATCTGTTTGCTGCTTTGAACTATTCCTTATTCTCATCATATCCATTTTTAATTCTTCATTTGGGTGTTAACCATTTTTGGAAAGATGGAGAATCAAGTTTTGAGGCTGGAGCTGTAAATGATTGAATGTGTCAGAAGTGGAATTTCAAATGTCGGAATATTTTCAAAGTATCATAATATATCGGGAGTTGTTTTTTTAACCGTGCCAAAAGGGTTCAGGGTTGATCTCGTTTCTCACTCCTGTCTCAATTGATTCTCAATCTCGTTGCAAAAGATGGCATTTAGACTGAAAAAATTAGTGAACGGCTTGTGCATGTCTGGAAGATGGAATCATGTGGCTACTGCTGTTCCTGCACCATTGGGTACTTCAATGATGAGTCATGGGAATATATTTGCATTGCCTGAGAATGATAAAGAATTTGAGTTTGGTAGTAATATTGGGTCTATGGAACTCATGGCTGTTCCTAAAAGAAAGGTTATCTTGTTTTTGAGTAAAAAAAGTTGCTTCCTTTGCATAATTATTCATCTTTTACTGCTTTATGTTTGATCAATAATATGTGCCAAGTGTTATAGATACACATTGTTTGGTATGAAAGCTATAGTTACCTTGTTAAAGGCATCAAGAGTTTTCATTTCAGTCTCTTGGAATGACTAAGAAAATTTGTCCAACTTGCAGGTCTCTAAACACAAGAGAGGCATAAGAAATGGACCGAGGGCTTTGAAACCTATTCCACTTATAATGCGATGCAGGTAAGATATTTGTCAAAGTTACATACCTTTAACAGGGATCTGATTTGTGGATCTTGGGAAACAAGGACCATAATTGTTTGTTTTTACATACCTTTAACAGGGATATGATTTTCGATTCATGGTTTACAAATAAAAGAGCTATTGTCTCTTGAAAACTTTTGTGATTAACAAGATGAAACAAACTAAACACACAAATTGTACTTGGTATTGGGAGGTATTGAGAGGTTCAACTTCTTCCCACAAATGAGTTTTTCTTATGTATCTAGGTGTTTGTTTTGACAAATTTAATTTAAAGTGACAAAGATACAGTCACGAGAGCATAAAGTCGTTTCCTATATCTTAGTTTTTGACTTTGTGTTAGATCACAAGGAACACAAATCCTAATTTTTGCACTTGATCTGTAAGTAATTTGGTGAGAGATTTTGTAGGCTGGCCTTCTAGATAACGGGAGCGCAATTCTTAATATTTGCACATGAGCGTAGAGCAGTTTACATCGTAGTCTTACGCATCTGATGCTAATATGCTTTTATAGCCCCTAACCCTCCCACTCCACAAACAATAGAGGTAATTTGCCTTGGAGAGACCATGCCCTGCTTGCTGAATTGGAACGAGTGAAATAAAGTTGTTCATCAGGAAGACTTTAATATGAAGACATCTAGAGGTTGTTGATGAGATGGAATGAGCACGGATGAAGCAAGGTTTTCAGGACGCCCATCATCTGGCATGAATAACAGGATTAGCACATAGAAAAGTAGAACTTTTGATATTAGAACAAACATTTGGTGTTATACTCAAGTAAAGACCAATATCTCTTAATCCGATCCATGTAACCATTAAGCATGAGCATGATTTATGCAAGACTATTGTTAGCCCCCACGCCCTGTAATTTTTTGATGTCTTCCATATTGTAAACCAACTATTTTCCTATATAAAAAGTGTGAGAGAAGGCTGAAATTAATTAAGCCCTATTCTCTTTTCCCTCTCTTCTCTCCAAACTTTCTTATTCATTAGCAATAATATGATTTTACCACTATAAATATACGATGTGAAACCACTTTATGCGTTAACCCTGCAAAATCTTTTACCATGTTACTTACAGATCAAGTGCATAAGTTATGAATACTTCTATTCCTTGTATTGTAGCACAATGTGAACCGACTTTACAATTTCTTGTCTGCATCTTTGTTACTTTACATTAAAATCTGTGAAGACAAACACCTATGATGTAAACACACATTTACATGGAGGCCTGGAGTGTTTACCTATCAATACCAAGTAGGACTTTTGCTTTTTTATTCCATCTTGTTGAATAATCTTTTCAAACTCTTCCATGGCATCTGAGCTTTGATCAATTAATTTGATCAGCCGATTCTTCATTTCTATACTCCAACTGCCAATTGCAAGGTTTCACCTCTTGTGTTCTCTGAGATTCTTTCCTATATCTATTGAGTTACAACATTGAAATGTTTTCTGGTGAACCATGTAAGAGCTGCCAAATAGTTTTCTTCTTCTTTCCAGTACGAGTTATTATGTTTTATACATACTAGGAAAATATGGATAAAGTTGGACTTTTTTTTGTCATCTTTACTTGTGATACTGAAGCCAAAAATCCATCAAATTGGTCTAACATTTCCAGAAGCTTGGAGGAGCTTGCAACATGTTGAAAAGGTTTTCTATGCTATGTTGATCAATTATAAGCTAAGGGAAGGCCGTCTTGCATCATAATTTGTAAAATCTTATGTTCTTTTACTTGGGTGATATTTTTCTGTGCTGTACATGATGCTTTTAAATGTTCTAAATCCCTTCCTCTTGTATGAGCCTGGTTGCTGCGTGGTGACATTGGGTAGATTTAGGGAAATGTTTTAAAGTGTGTCTCTCTGCTTGTGCTATATACTTGCTAAATGAGAACTTCCAAAAATTCTATAGACCCACCTCCTCAGTGACGTTAGTGGTGCTTGTCATTAGTTTGTTGGTGTTACACTGCAACATCAAAAGTCATGTTAATGGATTCTCTTAGGTTTGTCTGACAGCATAAGTGAAACTCATTTGCAATCTGTACTAACCCTTTCCATTGGTGTGGATCTAGCCCAATCCGTTAGATCAAGTATTCAGTTGTATATGTGTTGTTGAAGGGATCCTGTGTTTGCTTACTTTACCTTGCTTGTTGCAGGAGTTGCGGACGAGTTAAGCTGCCACATTTCTACTGCTGCAGTGGGGACAGGGGAATAACAGGTGAATGCGCAGAAGAGTTAAGCTGCTACATTGCTGCAGTGGGGACAGAGGAATAACAGGTGAACACCAATGATGCCATCATCAACTGGTGAAAATATCAACTTCTGTAAGACATACTACTAATTTGGGCGAAGATTTTAAGTTCAAGAGATCCTATCATCAATAACTGTGTTTGTTCTATCAAAGTTTTAGCTTATACTTGATGTCAATATTGAGCTTTGATTAAAAAAGGCTGTCAAGTATGGTATGTCGCCAGTAGCGAAGGGATGAGTAAGCTTTATTCATTTGTTCTCTGTTACGGTAAATGCAGCTGACGAAGACCATATTTGCGTCAATTTCTCATCTTTTCCCTCATAGTTTGATCTTGTAGTCCATCATTGCAAGAACAAACATGTTTGGTTTATGATAGGCTTTGAATGTTTTTTGGATCATTATGGCTCACATATAATCATGTCTTCATATCATTCTTGTGTGTTTTTCAAAATGTTTCTAAGACCCAAAGCTAGGTTTTGACGTCCAAGATTTTTGGCTGCATTCTGCTTAAATTTTTCGCAAGTTTCAATGTGTTACTGGGAGATTGGGCATCCTGTAAAATCCCATATTGTTGGGCCTTGGGCTTAAGGGGTTTGTGGGCTGAAAATAGAAGACAGGAGAGAAGTCTCGGGGGGCTCCCTCTCGGAGGTTCGCTATGTCTTTCTCTCTCTCTCTCGCCCCTGCGGGTTTTCTCTCATTTTAACCCAAAATCAAAGAGAGCTAGGGATTTCTATGACATGAAATTGAAGAACTCAAAGTCGGTGATTAAAGAAAAAGGTTGGGTGCTTGCTTGTAAGTGTTGCTTTGGCTTAAGACAAGTAAATTTCTACTTTCAATTTTCTTAAGAATTGGTGGAGTTTGAAATTGGTTTGAGTAGAAATAATATATATGCGTGTGCTGTGATTTGTGTCAGGATATATCCCTTGCACTTGAATTTCGTTTGTAACATGTACATATATTATAAGAAGATTTATATTGTTCTTTGTTTCGACTATTTGGTATGTTGCTGCCGCGGAAATTCCTTGTAAACGAAAGCAAGGTGGCGAAGTGAGCACATGGTCTGTATGTTCTTCATTTTGAATTGGTGGAAAATTAGTTTTACATGTACCACCCGATAATATGCTACATGAGAGAGATGTTCATGTTAGCCATTAACTTGTGCGGAGCTTTATTCTTAACTTTGCATGGTGTGATATCTATACTGTTTAGTTGCGTGTATGTGTATCAATTAATTGAGTGGAGTTAGGCCTTCATGTAGAAACCATGTCGCTCAAGTGGAATGTATTTGTTGAACCCACTTTGACGAGAGTGGCACTATCGACAATGTTGAACCCATGCCTTACTAGTGCGGTAAGGGTACCAAAGTAGAACCCACTGTCAAGAATGGAAGTCGATGCCATCGAGCGTATGGCGAAGAGCTCTTATCCCAATTTGTGAACGTGGAAAGCTAGTAATATTGAACTGTTGAGTTCTAGCATTGAACCGTCGAGCTTCAATGAAAGAACTACGTATGGTTTGATCCCTTGAAAGGTTCGTAGGCAGCCACTTGGCACAACCACTTTATGATCAGAAATATTGGTTGTCTTTGTAGATATTTGATCATTGTTTGATTTCGTGATAACGTTGGTTAATATATATACATAATTGAGGAGACGTAGCACTCTCATTTGTGGATGGTCATTTGGATGTGGATAAAGTCATCATAGTGAACCCTGGTGGCTCGAATGATGTTATGTTGAACCCACTTTGATGAAAGTGGCGTGACCAACGTTGAACTCATGGTGTTAGAATGATAATTGATGCATGTGACCATGTGGAACCCATGATGTTAGCATGCATGGCAGTCAATGCTTGTGAATAAGTTGAACCCATTTAGCACATGAAGGTCAAACTCATCGAGTATATGGCGAAGAACTTATCATGACTTTCTGAGTATCTCGATCTTTAGAGACATTAGTCCTTTACGAGGAATTATTTTTATTGTGATGATCAGTTCCGTTGCTTATCTTGATAAGCAAGTACGCAATAGATTACTTTTATTTACTAATGACATCATGAGTAATGCATAAATTTGTTTTACCTGTGTTGTGTGTTAATTTCCTCATTTCTATCCTTGTTCTAATTTTTTAAAGATTAGTTGGTAGATGTTATATGTTGGTAGATATTATTATGCCTTTACAAGTTTCACAGGAGTTTGTTGGTTGAAAGCACTAAAATGTAACTAAGGTCTATGGGTATTAACTCAACCTTTTTTGTTTTTTTTAGAAAGTTTTATAGTAAGTATTTTTTTTGTTAAGGATGTAAATCTTTTGATAGCGATGGGATTCAGACGTATATATATTTAACTTGTGTTTTCGGTAATGACTTTGTACGAGGTGTTTGGATGATCTGGTATTTGCGTACTAATTCTCAATGTTGTAGTGATTTTATTTTTGTAAACCAGTCACTTAAACTGCTCTGGCATTGGTGGAGACGGTTAAGTAGCTAGACTGATCAATGATAAATATATTGCTTTGAATTTTAGGTTACGACAGGATTTATGTTTATAAAATGTTGAAAATACAAATGAGACTGGCTAATTTCGTGTCATAGGTTTGTAATGTTTGGGTTTTGGGGCGTTAC
Source organism: Coptis chinensis (assembly GCF_015680905.1). Classification (NCBI taxonomy): domain Eukaryota; kingdom Viridiplantae; phylum Streptophyta; class Magnoliopsida; order Ranunculales; family Ranunculaceae; genus Coptis; species Coptis chinensis. Next base: position 14,913,150 of record NC_141456.1, on the reverse strand, counting down.
AAATCTCATCCTAACTCCCATGTCTTATAGCACCCATGTTTTCTTATGCTCGGAAGACCTTGCCTCATCGACTGGGTTACCAACTTAAGTCAGTATGAGTGTAGGATATATGTCTTGTGGATGGTGGTTAAATTCGTTCAGAGTTTGCTTTTGGGCTTCATAGGGAGTGTTACGGACCAGACTGTTTTTGGGTGAATGAGATGACATATATATGTTCTGTTCAGATTTCATAATCATAATAACTCCTAAAATAAACTTTTCTAATAACCAGTGTTCTAAAAACTGGTCTAGGCGCGCTAGGTGGTGCATGGCGGAACTGTTTTTGTATGTAATCGTTTTATAAATTGGTGGTCCGATTAGGACCCAGGCGGGTGATTAATTGGCCAGGCGGGACTGGACGGTTTAGAGGGTCCAAAATAAAAAGAAAAAAAAGACAGACTTAAAGCCCAATTAAATTAAAAAGGCCTACTAGGGCTTACAACTAGTCTCTGTGTGCGTGCACGTGCCCTTACAAAAAAAAAAAAAAAATTATAACCACACTTTTCTAGAGAAAGATTATATTACCTTATTACCCATATTCCAAATTTTAGTGACATCATTTGTATAGATTTTATTTTTAGAGTTTGTAAATTTAAATAAGGATAAAACGGTTTACCCATTTACACTATTACATGTATATAAATAATTAATTAAATAAATAAAACTCCTATCCTGTCTAAGTGCCGTCATACCAACACAATCAACGTTTCTCACATGTTGAAGGGAACTTTTCAAATGCTTCTCTCAATCTATTCTACAAAAAAGTTCACCTTGCAAAAGTTCTAGTTAAGTTACATATTATTGGTAACTATGGCAGTCTTGTTAAAATCCCAATTGGGATAGCTCGTTAGTGCAAGTAGCCGGAGTAGTTTTTTAGCGCGACTAATATTATGATATACCTTGCAACATGTTATTTTACATAAACCATATCAAGTTTTAAATGAATGTGGTGAGAGATGAGGCGAACTCAATGAGATAGAAAAAAATATAACTACAACTTTCTTATCAAGATTATTATTTATTCTATCGAAAGAAAAGAAAAATATAATAAAATTTTATTATTTATAGAAAAAGAAAATAAAGTTTTTGTCAATACACAGAAGCAATTTGTATGGCGAATTGATTAATTACTTTGTTACCCATATATTTAAAAAATGGTTATTCGTTTTTTATCGAGCAACCAAATGAGGTAAGTGAAATTAACATTTCAAATTATATTTGTTTTTCCAAAATAAGAGAGTCCGAGAACCAAACGTTGTAGATAAACAAACGTTGTTCATAAACTCATTCTTATTACAACTCAAACAAATAAACAAACTATCTTCTCCATTCCAATTCCAGTTCCATGTCTTGTTCAACAGCAGCTTCCTTATGTTCAACAACTTCTCTTCATTCCCAAATAAATGGCTTCGGCTCAAATAATCTCAAGCCTCAAAACCTATCTCTCTCTCCACACCTTTCATCCAGGTACACTTTTTATACTGTTTTAACAAATGGGTATTTGATTCTGTTGTGCACAACGTTATTATTGTTTAAAATGGCAGGAGGAAGTGTAGGATGGAAGTGAAGGCATCGTCTCGTGTTGATAACTTCTCAAAGAGTGACATTATAGTTTCTCCTTCAATTCTCTCAGCTAATTTCGCCAAGTTGGGCGAGCAGGTTGGACTATTATTAAAGTTACATTATAGCTCTTATTCGTTGTAGCATATGAATTTAGTTTTCAAAATACTATTTTTCATTTTATATAGGTAAAAGCTGTGGAGTTGGCAGGATGTGACTGGATACATGTTGATGTTATGGATGGACGTTTTGTGCCAAACATTACAATAGGACCTCTAGTGGTTGATGCATTGCGTCCAGTGACAGATCTTCCATTGGACGTGCATTTGGTAATGTTCTATCTATACCACTTATTTCTAGATAAGAAATTTATGGATCTGATTGATATTGTTTGCTAATGGAGAAAATAAACAAATGCTTTAGATGATTGTGGAACCTGATCAGCGAGTACCAGATTTTATCAAGGCTGGAGCAGATATTGTCAGTGTTCATTGCGAGCAGGCTTCCACCATCCATTTGCACCGGACAATTAATCAAGTATGATTTGACTGTAAAACTCTTGATTATTCATTAATTCATATATTATTCTACTGGAAGCCTAGTAGCCATGTTGACTGACCAAAATACCAGACAGCACAATTGACATTCCGTGGCACCAAAGACACCATTGATGTTCATTGTGGTGCAACATAGTTTTAGGAGATATTGGTGTTGCCTTCTCACATGAAGGAAGGAATTGTTGTTGAAGTGCCTAATAGAGTAATAGATGAGTAAGGGGTCTGCAAGCTCCAATATACCAGTGCCTGCCATGCTTATCTGGGGAAGAGGAGCATCAACCAGTGTACATTGCATAGTATCTCCCACCACATATGTGTGCTACTTTCTGTTTCGTTCTTTTTTAAGTGGAGCATTTCATAACGTTCACAACTGCGCATCTCCTACATGTTACTAAATCTGATGTAGTTTAAGTGTTCTTTGTCCATGGTCCCAACCCATACATTAGGATCTTAGGGTCTCAATAGACACTTCCCGGTTTATTTCCTTTTTCTTTTTCTTTCTCAATCTGATGTATTAGTGTTACATACAAAAATTCTTTCTCAAAACCTGTATTTGTTTCTTATGCTTCAGATAAAAAGTCTGGGAGCTAAAGCTGGAGTAGTTCTAAACCCTGGCACACCGCTAACCACCATAGAATATGTACTTGATTGTAAGGCTTATATTATTGCATTGTTAAAGCTTGCAAGATTTTTATATATGATCTTAGTTCTTCTGCCGTAATAACAGATTAATCCTAGTTCTCTTTTTCACTTACTCTGGCCTTACAAACATATCATATCGAATGTATGGAGAATGAAAATGGTCAATCCTTTAAAAAGAAAATAATGAAGGAGAACAACATTTTCCTGCTCCAAGATTCACGTTGGGAGGTATTATAGTTTTCACGTGAGAGATCGCGCTGATCTAGCATTCAAGGTTTCTATGTTATTGTCTAAATATTGACTCACCGACTGTGAATTGGTTTCTAGAAAATGTTTACAGATGATATTGAGTTTAATAGGTGACAACTTCGGATACGATAAATGGAAGAACAAAACTCAAATCAGTGATATGAATTGTGGCCGTGGATGAATCCTATTGTGGTAATGTAGTAAAAAACATTACTAGGATCTTGTAAGATAGTAAATCAAGTAAATTATTGACTCGTTATAATGTAGATCAAAGTAAAATTTGGCATGGGTTTTTTACTCATGAGACAGCTATATGTATATGACCTTCATTGTCGGTAATCTAATTATCTATAGAAAAATTACATTTTTATTTTCACTCCGAATGTAATTATCGATGAAAACTAAGGCACACTCAATGATAGTCCTACAAGGATAAGTTTCCTCCTGAAAAGCTATATATATATATATATATATATATACAAAAATTCAGCCTTTAATTCAACTTTTAAGTCCACAATTTTGCCTGGATTCGTTTACAATGTGGCTCTATCCCTCCCCATATATATATATATAGCCGGGCTCTTAAAAGGACCTTAAATAAGGACCAAATCTAAAACAACCCACAACTTCACTTACAAAATGATTTAAAACCTAATCTTTTGTGCATATGATCTACTAACCATAAAGAACATCTCTACAAAAATTCAACTCGTTTAACCATAAAAGATATCAAACGAGTTGAATTTTTGTAGAGATGTTCTTTATGGTTAGTAGATCATATGCACAAAAGATTAGGTTTTAAATAATTTTGTAGGTGAAGTTGTGGGTTGTTTTAGATTTGGTCCTTATTTAAGGTCCTTTTAGGAGCCGGGCTGTATAGGTATATATATTCAATCTTTCCCTAATTTTACTGAAAACTTTATAATGCTTGGGTTCTATTGATGATGAAAAAAACTGACTATGAATTTTGTTTGCATTCGAACAGGTGTTGATTTGGTCTTGATTATGTCTGTTAACCCTGGATTTGGTGGGCAGAGCTTTATTGAAAGCCAAGTAAAGAAAATCTCCGACTTGAGAAGAATGTGCGTTGAGAAGGTAATGACATAAGCATTATACACACACGCACACACACACACACACACACACGCACGCACGCACACACACACACACACACACACGGTTTCTGTTCCAGGTTAATACAAAGTTAAAACGGAGGTCTTCACACTCCTGATAGTCCGGAACTTTGGGTGTACAGGGGGTGAACCCATGGATCGAAGTGGATGGTGGAGTTGGCCCTAAGAATGCATACAAGGTACACTCATTTTGCTATCTATGTATTGACTAGTATACATGTAACTATTGATCATCTTATGTGACACAAGGATGTTGGACTATGATGAGGGCCTGGCTGATGCAGTGATGTGATAAACATGCACACTCTAACAGGCACACACACACACATCAGAGCACAGCAACAAGTTATGCATGGGCATGCTTGTTTGAGAAGTGCTTCCTAACTGCCCAAGGATCTAAATCCTTAAATTATTATATTACTTGCTAAGGGGAAAGGAAGCATCGCTTAAATTTTGAACCTAATACTGAACTTAAATGGTTGAGAAATGCTAAGAGAAATGACATTAACCTTGTAGTCACTATCTACACCCAAGGGTTTTACCAAATCTATCCAGCCCTCTAAGGTACTCAATTAATTTCTTCCAGAAAATTTCCGAAATTCTCAGTGTCGAGTCTCACCGACTACCTGCAATGAACTAATTCTAGTCACTGATGTGGTTATAATGGTAATATTGATATCGACGAGCTGTGGAAGGAACATTCTATATTTTTAAAATTTCTTGTTAATTATTGTTATTAGTATTTTTAAAATGGTTAGTCTTATCAATATAAAATAGTCATTGTAGTATATTTCTTTTGCTCTTGTATATTTGTATAATTGTATGATCATGCGTGTTTCTTACCTCAATCTTTACTTGCAGGTCATTGAGGCTGGAGCCAATGCCTTGGTTGCAGGTTCAGCTGTCTTTGGAGCAAAAGATTATGCTGAAGGCATGACTTTATTGTTCTTTTCTAACTTTTGTTGTATCATTCATTCTTTTCTGCTATATGTATAACTTTTTATCTTTTATTCTTATCGTACTTCATACTTTGCATGACATGCGTAAAATTACCCAGTTTTTTTATTTAATTAAACTCTGTTGCTTTGCAGCTATAAAGGGCATCAAAACTAGCAAGAAGCCTGTAGCAGTAGCAGTGTAAAATATGAACCACTGCAGCAGAGCAGATACCAAAGTGTTTACTGCATTCTTTGTTCAATGTATGCTTACTATCTATTATTTCATTGCATTATTTAATTTAAATGTGCGATTCATTTATTGATACACTAATTTCCTTTTCTTATGTTTTGTATATGGTCACATCTTTTCACAATTGTATTTCATTCTTCAAAAACACCACCAGCTTAGGAATTATGAACTGTGATACCTTAAATGTAATGTTATCAATATACAATGGTTGTGGCATATGGCTTTATTGGGAGGCAACAAAGGTTAAAATAACAAAATGTTCGGAATCAACTAAGCAAATTATGTTTCTTTGCCCAAACTCTAAACCATCCGAATGGATGCTGTGCTCAGGTTTCACATGCTGGAGATGGAAAGATTTTTTACTTAGAAATCACCATAGCATAACCTTCTCCGAAATATGGGAGATTGAGAATAGGATGGATGGAGATACTTCGAACCAATTTAAGGTCTTATACCGCGAATATTTTACTTTGTCAGAGTTTAGTGAAATATAACTTATTCTTCTGAAATAGCAATGGAGAATAGTTATTGATTTTTTTTTTCATGCCGGCATAGACATTTCGCATTAGAAGTTGTCTATGCTGGCTTCAGGTGTCATATATATATAATCTCCAGTTTAGGTCTATTGTGTTCAATTAAGTTGTACAAGCACGTTGATTCCATTTGAATGATTATTTCAACAATTTGCTTGTTTTTTTTTTTTTTTTTTTTTTTTTAAATTTTGTGTTTGCAGATGATAGGTCTATTGTGTTCAATTAAGTTGTACAAGCACGTTGATTACATTTGAATGATTATTTCAACAATTTGCTTGTTTTTTTGTTTTGTTTTATTTTATTTTATGTTTGCAGATGATAATTGCACATAGTTTATAAAGACAGCACATAGCCAGCTCTGGAAGGATTCAGATGTACCGTTACTTTTCTGGGTTTGTGGTTGGCAAAATAAAAATGAGAAAAAGGTTGGAATTCTGTGTAAGCACTACTTAACGTTATGCAAGCAATGTAGATCTTTTGTAATATGGAATCAGTTTATGACGCATATCTTTTTGACAGTTCTATATACATGAAGTCTTGAACTAAGCTATTCTCATTATGTTTTCGTTGGTTACGTTACACCATCCCATCCTACTTTTTAACCACGAGTGTTGCTAACCCAGAAGATTATTGTTTGAAGGCAATGAGAGAAATTTGCTATTTTTAATTTTTAAAACCAATATTTTTGTCAAAAGTCAAATTGGAAAAAAGAGGAAATACATAGTCAATTGTGTAGGGGAGTGATATTCTCATAAAGTTATCATGCACGCGTGGAGCATAAACGAACTCAGGACATTGACCTCCAAGACCGACCTGTGAGCAGCTCTCTCGAGAACACGCATGTACCCAGCATAGGTGAACCCAAGACATCGACCTCCAAGACCGATCTGTGAGTAGTTCCTTTCAGGTAGGTGGTACGAACAAAGATGTCTCGGTACGAACACATGGCCAGAGACAGAACGCCTCGAATAAGGTCACCACCAAGGGTAATCATTACCAAAATCTTACTTTATTTGACTTCCCACCACCGAAAATAGGGGCTAACCGCTAACTCCCCAATCAACACACGACTTATAATATAACCCGGCCCAACACTCGCTTCGATCTCCCACCTTTACACGCGTGTCAAGAAACACACGTGTCTTCCGGATTGACATTTCCTTAAGCCTATAAATACCACCTATTTGAACTACGTCGGACCTGATTTCTCTCTCTCCTAAAAAGAAAAACCAAAAGAGGATACGTAGGCAGCTCGCTCATAAGCGAACTCGGTCCCTCCAGAAAATTTCAACCCTCTTCCCTCTCCCTTCGCAAACACTAAGGAAAACCAAAACACTCCTTTACAAATTGAATATGAAAGAGTTCAGAAAAAGCGTCAAGGTTAAAGTAATTTTGTGATAAAAAGATGTCAATGTAGTGGGAAGAATGGGAATAAACTTTTCGAAGCCATATTTTGGTACTACTACCATAAATTTCAATATTCTTGTCAAAGTCCTGAATTTAATCGTCTTAACCTTTGAGAATGTCCTTGCAAAGTTTCTACAGAGTTTCAGAGTTTTTCTTCCTTTTTGTAATATCATATTTTAAAGATTATGTAAGACTTACATTAGTTCCATCGACGCATAGTTGCATGTTTCATTACTTTCATCAAGAATACACATGGTATAACATTTCCGGTTTTTGTTTTCTATTTTGTTTTTGTTTTTGTTTTTAACTTTCTTTTACAGATCTCATTATTTAATTAGAGAGTGACTCTCCATGACGGGAGAAAAAATAACTCTCTCAACCAATTTGTTTTTTTAATCACTCACAACGATCGGGTAGATGAAAGGTCAAGTATATCATTGACGCGAAATTAAAAACGGCTCGGTAGATAAAAAGTCAAGTATACTCTTGACGCGATATAATAAACGGCCCGGCCAACCGAAACGACCTAGTGTATATAGTATGAACAATTATTGTTCATTGATTGTTTATACCTCAATATAAGTTATGAATAATCATTGTTCATACATATTTTGAGTATGAACAATCAATGTTCATATCTCAATATAATATATGATCAGTAAGAACACCTATTGAAGTATGAACAATCATTGTTAATACCTATTTTGGTTGTTCATATCTTAACATAAGTTATAAACACTCATTGTTCATACCTATTTGGGGTATAAACAATCACACATATTGGAGTATAAACAATCATTGTTCATATAAAAAGTTGATGTATGAAAAGTAATTGTTCATATCTATTTGGGGTATGAACAGTGATTGTTCAAACCTATTTGGGGTATGAACAATCAATGTTCATACCTTAACATAATGTATGACCAGTACGAACACCTATTAGAGTATAAATAATCATTGTTGATGCCTCAATATGAACTATGAACACTCATTGTTCATAGCAAAACGACATAAAATGTAAAATCGGAAAGTATTTATTTCAAATTCGAGCTATTTGTCCTTACAGGTTATTTTCACTTGAAAATTGGTTTTCAGGATTATTTTCACCCGAAAATTGTCCTTGAGAGTAATTAAGAAAAACAATGGTTCTAAGAGTAATTTTCACTCGAAAATGAGCCTTGGGACCAATTTCTTGTTATTTAATCGCAGAGTTATTATTTTGTGTATGGTTTTGTTGACTAGATATCTAATTGATGGAGTTGTTATAATCCTATTAAACTATGTGTTTAGACCCCCAAACCACTTATCATAATCATCAGTTTGTGCCAAAAAGTCATTCAAACAGAAGCTATCTTCTATATAACAAAGAAGGGTGGTGTTGGACATCTAACACTACCCCCTAACTTTTGGATCTAGCTTATGAGGTGGTGAATCCTAAGGCCTATGAGGTGTGTGTTGTTTAATAGTGTGGAACAAGAGTGTTGCATCATTCTTAAAGTCAACAAATGCGGCTGGACTTTTAGTGAACTTCAGTTGGGCTTTTAATGGGCTTCGATTGGAGTTTTTAGTAGTAGGATCTTGTCCGATGGCACCGAAGAAAGCCAGATATCTATAAATCTAGGGGCGGATGGTGTCCGAGCCGGGCGCGTATCTCGGTTGCCGATAGAGAGGAGGATGCTTGGCGTCGGTAAAGACACGGTATTTGTCTTGACGCACGCGGGCAAATACTAGTATCTAATAAAAAAGGACGGTGTAGGTACATAATAGATCTAAAAGCTTATGGGTTTGTGGGCAGGATAATAATGGACAATAAGAGTAGTGGATCATTATTGAAGTCAACAAAGGCTGTTGGATTTTTTGTTGAGCAGTTGGGCTTTTTTAACTGGGCTTCAGTTGGGCTTTTCATTGTCGTACGGGCTATGTACTAGTATTCAACAAAAAACAAATTTATAACGGTATTTTCTTCAATACGCCAAAAGTCAAATACACTCAATGTGCACCAATCCATACCTCTCATCCACTCAAACCATGGGTTGAGGATGTATTGCACAAAAGGCAAATTTTTTTGAGTGAAAATTTTCACAAAAACCCAAATCTCAATGAAAAAGATGCCAAATCAAAGGCAACAAATTGTCTCATTGAGTCTACTCAATGTGATGCACATTGAAGAAGCACTCAATCAAAATCAAAAGAAAAATATAAAAAAAAGGGCCTCTGAGCCACTAACTACTGGCCTAGTGGGTGCCTCTTTCTCAATTAAAACCTTTGAAAACAAGAACATACATATTTCTTGATATATGCCCTTTTAAACCGTTCTATCTTGGGAGATAGTTTCCCATCAACCTTCAAGCACCGTGAGGGGGAAAATCTGTCTTAAGGACATAGTGTATCTACACTAGGCTCGGATTTAATTAAGAAGTACAAGACACTTACAAGACAAAAGGTTTGTATAGTTTGGTAATTGGTAAAGAGTAAGTACAATTAAGTTGTATATTCCTAACAGATAGCTGCAAAGAATGTGTCATTGAAGTCGGAGAAATCAATGTTACAAGGTAACTTACAACAAAATGATATTTGAATTGAAAATGTAATATACTAATTTAATATTAATATAAAACTCACAAATGAGAAGAACTCCATTGTAAATTTTTTGTGCAACTCTGTAGGAACCGCTAAGAATGAGGTTGGAAGAGCTATATTTCAAAATGTCATGTTAATAGGAGTGCCTACATGAAGACTCATGAGGTGCAAGCTTCATCACTAAGGGAGAAGACTCATGACTACTTGAATCAAAGTGGTAAAAGTCTTATTAGCATTAACTTGTATATGTTGGGCTAGCATTGATAGGCACCCCTTTGGCAATCCCAATTAACAAAGCATCTTGGGCAACCTAGAGTGCAACACGAGCGAGAAATTTCAAGGTTTTACTCAAAACCGGTATTCTAATAATAACTGGGACTTTCATCACTTTGGATGTTATATAAGCGTTGAAACATTCCTAGAGAATAAGTTCAAGTAAGAGGAAGATCCATTTGGCAAATCTCTTTGGGCATGGATATTGTCTTATGTGGTCTTGACTTTTGTGACTGGATTTTTTTATTGTTTTTTCTCTGGTTGCAATCGCGATGATAAAGATGGGAAGGTTCTATTGTCAGACACCTTTGGAGGCCATAATAACACTTGAGCCAATCTCCGTTTTCTTTGTGCTCACTTTTTATCTCTATCATATTCAATCTGCACAAGTTTGTTTAGGTTTATCGATCTTTACTATAAAACTCGCAAATATAAAATCAAAGTTGTCAAAAGTCTCCATAATGTGTTATATGTTGGACAAAAACAAATAGAAGAACAATAAGGGTTTTCAGTAAGGTATTTTAGAATTATTGAACTAACGATATAAATGGTGTTCCAAGTACACTATCGAGAATCAACTATCTACTCTGTAGTTTAAGTATTTCATAGATCAAAAGCAACTAATTAATACTCTTCCACATTATTATAGTATATTACCAATAACAAAATAAGAATAATTAATTAACTTGTATGTCGTTGTGATAACTAAGGTTTGACAGATGTGAAAACAGTGTTTCTACAATATAATACTAAATCATGCATATCAAATTATTATAATACTCTCAATATCATAGAATAAAAGGAGTAGTCGTGTTCGAAACACTTTTGTTTACACGTACTTAAAACGAATCTAGACTAAACAACAATTCACTAATGAGAGAGTAATATGAGATATGAAAACATTAAACTAAGATACGAAAAATAGTGAATTAAGAGAGAGATATAGAGATAGTAATAAATCTACCTCATGATTAGTTTTATGCAAGAATTGAATTATTCATTAAAAAGAGATCGTCTTTAGGTTTTCACGCAATGATCCAACCTAAAGCCTCAAACTTTATCATCCATAGCAATAACCTACATCTCTATAGTCATTATTATTAGCATGTATGGTTATTACAACCAAATCTCTCGACTTAATCATAACAATCCCTAGTTTAATTTACTATATGTTTATTTTGGAAGTCATACAATTAATTAAACTCATTGAAACACATACATATATAATTCAATAATTCACTCTCTCTAATAGGGGGGATTAGCCAAATATCATTGGATTAATTAAACTAAGACAATAATGTAAAGACGTAATGTAATAACAAGAATTGAATATAAAACTAAAGCTTTTTATTGATAGGTTCTAATGGAGCCTACACTACAACTAATTACCTAACTAAACCTAACTAAACTAAAGAGGGAGAAAGAGAGAGAGAGCCCTAATTACGACTAAACTAATATGGGAGTCGCTAAGTTTTATTTAGTCTTAACTCTCTTTATATAGGAGAGGGTTAGGGTTACATTTTCGTGTATGGGCAAAAAAGGAGGACTTTGGACCGCTAATGTGAGCCCAAAGTCCATCAGGTTAAGTCTAAAGAGGCCATAATTGTTGGAAATTACTTAAGTACCTTTTTTTGTCTACCTTTAAAGCTCTGATTGGGGCAAAGCCTAGTCCATTGGAAAACTTATTCTGAGTCGGTCGTTTTGACATAAAGTAGGCCCAATTCCGAGGTCCAAGTCCAAAGATACACCCATTTGAAGTTCTGTTGACTTTTATGTTCTTTTTCTACCCAAATTGACTTTGACTTCTCAGCTTTGACTGGACTTGAAAATATTTTTTTTCTTGATTCTTGGATTTTAAACATAGAACTCTTCTAGCAAGAATATGGTATGTTTAAAACCCAAGTTTTTAAGCACATAAACTCATAGAACGAGTCAAGATTGCATTTTGTGTGGTATGTTTAAAGATTGCACATAAACGTACTATCTTGGGTTATGATGTGCTTAAAGATGTCATTTTGCGTGGAAAATGAGTCAAGATTGCATATCATAACACATTTTTAGAGTAAAATATTGCGTAGTTACAAACTACATACAAGGAAGCAATACAAGCCTTTCAAATTTCAATATCATTCTTATGAGTATGTAGGTAACTAGTTAATTATATTAAGGTCTCTAGCTCTCAACAGTCCGAATTACATCATATTTTTGTCAATTATAACAAATAGTATATGAAGAGTTTTTGCACATATTTTTTTTTATACAAGTTTGTTTGAAAGTATATATCTTTATATGCTAGTGAATATTAATATACACTGAAAATAAACAATGTCTGTAACATGATGATGATAAGTAACTTTATTCTATCTCAAATTAAAAGCTTGGTAAGGGTTTTTTTAAAAAAAATTAAAATACAAGTCTAGAGTTTAGGTAAATTAATTAAATGCACATAAGTTCCATCAGTGAAATTTATCATTCATTGTCTCATTGACCACAAACAATGTTTTGAAAACCGAACCGGTAATTGAATGGATTTTTTGTTGAAATGGTTCATCCAGATTAAACTATGGTTCGACTTGGTTGGACCGATTGATGTTTATTTAGTGAATTTTAAATACATTATATAATACATGTTTCAATATAGTATAAATTGGTATTATAAATCAAAATGAAAGTATTATACAATAAACACATAATAATATGTTGGTTTAGAGCATGGATTATTATCTTGTTTAGTGTTAGGTTCAATTCTCCATATTATTAATTTTTCTTAAAATAAATTATAATAAGGGAGGTCTGATTTTTCTCGGTTTAGAACTGGACCATTTCGCCGGTTCAACCTCCGATTTAGTTTAGACCAATGTCCAACAAGAAGTTTCGGTTTTCACCATCCCGGGCTGAAAATCTTTGGATAAGCTAGAAACAACAAGTAAAATATCTATGGACTTATTTGTGTACTAATTCATAGTTTTTTATGTTGTTCTTATCAGCAAAACACTTTTTACATTCCAATCTTATTATCATTATTTTGAGTAGGTCATGTACTCTATTAAGGTCTCTGGCTTTCAACAGCCCCAATTATATCATATTTTAGTCAATTATAATAAATAGTATATAGATCGAGTTCCTCCATATACAAGGAAATAATCTAAAATGTCTTTGTGCTCTACATACATACCCTTATAGCATCCTTGGCGATTGTTGTAAGCCTCAATTTGTGCAAAGTAGGCTGATATTTTAGGTATTTTCTTTTAATGATAGGAAGTGGAGTGTAAAGATAAGTTGGGGGTTGCTAAATTTGTATGCCCATAAGTAATTGAAAAGCTCTCGTAACTATATCAGATAACACCACATTTGGTCAACAACCAAGCGCTGAATAAAATTGTAAGTATAATCCTATTTCTACTGAAAGCCGCCCCGAAAATATACAAATTTGAGGCCGACCTTTATACAAAAGGCATCAAACTTCAAACTTGGAGGAAGCCAAGTGGTATGATAGGCTTCTCTTTCGTACCATCTCAACGCGATCTCTAAATAGTAGTACACTATACATGCAATACTACAATCTATGCTCACAATTGAATGGAGATTTGGTTGGTCTGGAGACAACACTGGACCACCAGCTTTTAAGTTTGGTGAGTTCAAAAATCAAGGGACCGCACCAGTTGAACTAATGTGGAACGTAACAGATACCCGTCAAATTAAGTGGCCGACCAACAAAATTGTACCATGCCTTATCTCTACACTATATGATAGTTGGGTTTTCAGGAACCACTCTCCACTATCGAGTAGGCAAATTGAAAATTTTCTATTTGCTCAATTTATAAACACCTTCCTCACAAAAATTAAACACCTCCCTCACAAAAATTAACCCCCCCCCCAATTTCTCTAATGTCACTTAAATTATATAATTATTCTCCATTTCCTTTCCTGAATTTAGAATAAGCTCTCTTTTATTAATAATTTAGAAAAAATTCCCTAGTGTTACTTAAATAACATAATGATCATTTCCCTAATGTCATATATATATATGGGAGGGATAGAGCCATATTCATTATCTTGTTACATATAGCACATTTTCGACATCTGAATGAATTAAAGCCTGGGTTTTTGTGGAGATGATCTCCCCACCACGAAGATCATTCTCACAAAAAAATCATAATATTTGGATATGTCTAACCATGTAAAATTAGTGTTCATTTGTGTTTATTTTTGAACTTTTCATCTAACGGTCTAAATTTTTTTGAAAGCGTGTTCTAATGTTAGACTTCTTTGAATGAAATTTAAATTTTTTGTGAGCATGTTACCATGGTGGAGAGATCATATCTACAAAAAGTCAGCCCTTAATTCAACTTTTAAGTTCATGATTTTGCTTGAATTAATTTACAATGTGGCTATAATGTGCGCATAAGAATGTGCTTTATCCCTCCCCTATATATATATATATATACTAGATGAGCCTCCCTTATGTAATTACAATTAGAATCCAAAGAAACCATGCTAACTATCGATCTCGAATGGCAAGTTTCAAGACTTCAAGAAAAAAAAAAAAAAAAAACAACAACAACAACAACCAATGCTTAGCACGGTTTGCATACTTGTAATTAAGTTAAAATAATGAAACAATCTTATCTCATAAAATTGACCTACAATGGAATGCACTTAGCCTCTTTCACTATGTCATCTTGCATACTTCCAAAGATGTTTTCATAAGTGGGCTCTGCCCAGTGCTTAAGCATTCCAATCCCATTAAAGATTTGGATAATTTTAATATTAATAACTTCATTGTATGTTAATACTCTTCTTTGTCTTTTACCTTGTAATAATTCTTTGTATAATTGGATGAGTGTATTTTAGAAAAGGGTAGGTTGATTTTGTTATTTGTTCTACCATGTGAATAGAATAATTAGGGTGCGAAATCTCATTTGCAAACCACTCAACATTCATTTATGTCTCCATTATTGTATATATTAGGTTTCATTACTTTATGCCAATTCAAAATTTTGTCTTCAAAAATTATGATTAATGTTTTATAATGAATCCCCATAAATAGAGACGATAAAAGCCATCTCAAAAATTTAGTTATTAGATGGTTTAGTTATTGAAATATTTTTCAAGTCCAGTAGTCATATTTTTAAAACATATGTCACTATATATACAAATGGCTATTAGAATTTAAAACATTTGACTGTTAGATTTGTTTGATTTTGCGCATCTCGATAATGTGGTTAAATAAAAACGGTAATTTATAAAAACTGATAAAGAAATCAAAAGTCATATACAAAATTACAAAATTGTAGTTTCTCGCAGTTGTTCAACACGTCTTATAACAAGTCTTAAATGCGCATGGATATATGCATCTCAAGAATACAGCACAAGGAATATAATTTTTACTAAAAACTATAATTTTATTGTTGTCAGCCTGAGTCGGTTGATGTGGTGAAAGAATTTGTTAGCAAATGTGGTGGATTTCCACTTGCTATTGTTGTGCTATGTCGTCTTTATAGGGACATGATACATGAAGCTGATTGATAGTGAATAATTTTCAAGATTCCAATATCAATCAAAATTCGGGATTCAAGTTGGTTGGTAGTGTGTAAACAAATCTGAACAATTATCAATTAAGAACTGCCTTACCACTTGAAGTCGAGTTTTTTTTTTTTTTATTTAATAATTTGGTTATTTTCCAAGATGAATGAAATCCTCGCTCAAAATCAAAACCTGTCAAAAAAAATGAAAAAGAGTCCGCGTCATACGGCCCTAGTGGCTAACTCAAACCTAACCAACACTGCAACAAACTCAACCCTAGTTAAACCCAACCAACCAACCAACGACCTTCCCCTATATAAACCGAAACCCCAGCTAAAAAATTGTCAAGGGGAAGAGAGAGAAAAAATTATACCAACAAACAAACGATGGCGGTCGCAAGTTGCCACGCTAGGGTTTTACCAACATTCGAGTGTCGATCGGATCCGGGTAATTCAAAACCCGAACCGAACCGATTCAGTTTCAAATCCAAACCCAAATCGAAATCGTTTGTTGTTGGTGTTAATTTATATCGATTTCCCCCAAATTTCGTCCGGCAATTAAGTAATAAAGCCCGGAGGAATTGTAGTAATATTGGTGTGGCTCAAGTCGTTGCTGCTTCTTGGTCGAATAACGACAAAATGGGCTCTGTTGCTGCCGTTGATTCTGTTACCACGGATGTTAATGAAGTGGTTGCAGTTGGTGATGGTGGTGATTGTAACAGTAATAATAATAATAGTGCTAGTAATAGTGTTGTTGTACAGTCTTCGTCTGATTCGGCCGCTTTGAAGGCCTCTTTTTTGTGTGCTGATGGGAGCATTGCTGTTCATGCTGGTATGTATTATATTAAGCAATGATTGTTAATTGGATTGTAATTCTTGCTTCATTTTGCATGTTTATCTGTAGCACATTAGTGGCTGACAAGTTTGTTAAAAAATTACCTTCACCGTGTATTTGCATTTAATTTGAAAGGTGGCATTGAGTTGTTGAGTTTTATATGTAGACTAAATTACCAAGTTTTGTACCATTTTTAAGTTCAACTTTTATTGTTTGTTTGCAGGTGAAAGATTAGGTCGTGGTATCTTTACCGATGGAATTACTACCCCTGTTGTCAATACTACTGCTTACTGGTTCAAGAACTCGGACGAGCTAATTGATTTCAAGGTGTTTATTATTACCCTTCCGTGATCCTTGTTGGAATTGGAATTCTTAATATGTAATCTATGCTTTTGTTATTTTGGCTATAGCTTATAGGATATAACTAAGTCAATCCAAAAAACAAAATTTTATATATAGGGTGAACTCACATTAAAGTTTTCTGGTCAAACCTGGTGTTGACTGGATTTATAGAGGGTTGCTTGGTATGCATATGTGTATGAGGTTTGTGCATATGTGGTGACGTTTTGTCTTGTGTATCACAGGAGGGACGTTATGCAAGTTTCGAATATGGGCGCTATGGAAATCCTACTACTGAGTCTCTGGAGAGAAAGATAAGGTTTGTTCTACTTTTCAATGTCTTTATATTTATTTATGAAAGTCATAGACTCATAGTTCTATTGTAGTTTATAACGCTAGTACTAAATGAGAATTCTGCAATGTTACTCTGCAGTGCACTTGAGCAGGCCGAAACAACTCTTTTCTTGGCATCTGGAATGTGTGCTAGTACAGTCTTGATGTTTGCATTGGTTGAAAAAGGTGGGCATATCGTTACAACCACAGATTGCTACAGAAAAACAAGGATTTTCATCCAAGATTACCTTGTCCCAAACATGGATGTCTCGGTAATGATTCGTTGCTTGAATGATTTTGAGGTGTTTTTTTTTTCTGAATTTCTTGTATCTTGATCTCTTTGTATTTATGTGGCTTCAATGAACATTTTCATATTTTAATATGATTACAATATGGGAATCTTTGCCATTGTTTTACCTCCTTGATTGTTTGGCAGTTCCCCTTGTGATTGCTTATTATCCTTTGTTCTACTTTCTATGTGTTCTGATCATTATATATGAAGGTATTCTTAAAAACATACATTATGCCCTGGTTAATTAGAATGCAATTTTAGAAAAATCCATTATGCCCTTAATGTGATAGCCCCTTAACCTTGAAGGGCAATGTTGAAATATCCATTGTGCTCTTAATATGATAACTCCCTAACCTTTAAGAGCAATGTTGTCCACAGTAAGGCCGTTGTTATGCTCTTTTTGTTATCGATGCTTATAAGATGTTGGTCCTCTTCCCCTTGGGTCGTTGATCTTATTTTCGATCTAAAGCTTTGGCCAAATTCGTGCAGTTTGGTTTCATTTTTCTGTCATAGTTGTGTATATTTACATGCAGTGTGCTGTATTGCATATTTTCATGTAGCTTAACTGTGGAGTGGCTGGCAACTGTTATTCTCTCACTCCTGCATAAGTTGTCTGATTTAGGATTGGAACTAACTGAATTTTTATCGGTTCAGTCTGATTTGTAGATCTGTAGAATTTATTGGATTAGTCAAATCTATGAAGTATTTGGAGTTTCTACCTGTGCTGATTGTTCTGAATGTTTCTTATCATTAAATTGCAGGTCACTGTTATTGATCCTGGTGATGTGAGTGGCTTGCAATATGCACTGGATCAGAATAATGTAAGTGGCTGGCTTGTGTCCTAGAATGTATGTTCTCTATGCGTCTGTGTAAAGTATCATTCTTATCCGGTGGCAATATTTTATCTCAGGTATCTCTTTTCTTCACTGAATCTCCAACCAACCCTTACCTCCGCTGTGTTGATATTGAGTTGGTGTCAAAGCTTTGCCACAGTAAAGGAGCCCAGGTCTGTATTGATGGAACCTTTGCTACACCTGTGAACCAGAAGGCTCTCTCTCTTGGAGCAGATATTGTTCTTAACTCTGCAACTAAGTACATTGGAGGACATAACGATGTGAGTGGTTTAGCCTTACAGACGAGTACTTCTGCCAAAAAGTTATTGTTGTGGACTGTAGAACCTTAGAATAGATTATTAAACAAATTCACTGTTCTGTTTTTAGGTTATTGGAGGTTGCATTAGTGGATCTATGGAAGTGATTGCTAAAATCCGTAAATTGCATCATGTTTTGGGTGGTGTTCTGAACCCGGTAAGCTATTTCATATTCTGGAAACACACTTGGTGATGTTCATACACTGGAGCTCTATAATTAGTTTTGACTGATCTGCTAGTTAAAAAGCAGAGTTATTAAGTTACGTTTTTGTCTTTATATTCCAGAGTATATAATAGGTGTGATTCCTAAGAGATGATTTTTTAGAGTAGCCTTTAATCGCTTAGGTTTCCCAGTCACTGTTGTTTTTTATGCTTGCATGGATTGCTACTCACATCTCATGGGGCAAGTACTTGATGTGTGTTCACCTTTTGTATCAGAATGCTGCCTACCTGTTCATCCGAGGCATCAAGACATTGCATCTTCGTGTAAAGCAGCAAAATTCAACAGCATTGGAGATGGCCAAGGTTTTAGAGGCACATCCCAAGGTACTTGATGTTTTGTATATCGTACGGTTCTGTTTTGTACTTCGTTTGTTAAACCTGAGTTGTACTACTGCACTGAAACTTTATGTACACTATGGGCATATTGCTTCTATTGCTATATGAAAATTATAGGTTAGCAAAGTGACAGACTGGGTTTTAAATTTTCTTTCTGTTTTTGTCAAGTGAGATGGTAGATAATAATTAGCTTGACAGATGCATTTCTCTGCCTCGTTTAATGGCATTCGTGTGTGGTGTGTTTGTGTTTAAGTGCGTGATGAAGCTTTAAAGAAGTTCTTAAAATGTTACCGATAAAAAAAAAAATCTAAAATGCTTGGCTTTAAGGTCCTTGAATTGTTCCCCTTGTTCCTGTTTTAGCTAATTAGTAAGTAGTGTCGGTACTGTCTCAAAGTTTGGAAAATGTTCTAAATGGTTAAGCACTAGTAGTTTGTTTTCGTGAGAGTCATTGTTATGTGTGACGATTAATGAAAATTTTATTTTTTTCTTTTATTTATTATATGTTTATGTTATTTATTTATTATTATTTATTTTAATCTTCTTAGTGAAGGACTTGAGGTCCAGTTATGCTTATTAAAGTCCTTTGTTGGTGTGTTCTCCTGATTTTACTTTGAAGTTCTTGACTGAACTTCAATTGTTTGTACAGTATGTTCTATGCTCCTTTATCAGTTTACATTACACTTGTTCTTTACTTTAACTAAAATGTTCTTCTTTACTTTACTACCTTTCAGATAGCACGTGTCCATTACCCAGGTTTGCCAAGTCATCCCGACTATGACATTGCCATGCGACAAATGACTGGTTTTGGTGGAGTTGTCAGTTTTGAGGTGAGATTCAACATTGTGTCAAATGCATAGTTGGTTCCAGTTTGTTCATCTTTTCAATTGTCTAGGACTCTAGATTGTTTTACACCAAAATACCACATGGTTGCTGTATCATTTAGTATCCTCACTTTTCAGGTTGATGGAGATTTGCATACTACCAAAAAGTTCATTGACGCTTTGAAGATTGCTTATATTGCCCCTTCATTTGGAGGATGTGAGAGCATTGTGGATCAGCCTGCTATAATGTCTTACTGGTATGTCCTCTTTTCTCTATCATTAATTATGACAGAATTTTATAATTTTATGCTTTGATTTGCCTACTGTATATTTTGGCAAGATATGCATTGGTGACTTTGCGTTGCCTTTTTGAGGACACCTAAGCATAGGTAGCACGTGATCTATACGTATGTCTTTCTGAGAAAGATATGGGAAAAAAATAGTAGAACCATATGAGCACTAAAGTTTTTTGTTTATTCATATGTATTATGTTTTGGTTTTTTGAGTGGTTCATGTTTGTTTTGTTGACCTTGAGCAGGGATCTTACCCAAGATGGAAGAGCTATGTTTGGAATTAAGGACAATTTGGTTCGTTTCAGCTTTGGAGTTGAAGACTTCGAGGATCTGAAAGCAGATATCCTTCAGGCTTTGGCAACTCTGTAGTGCGTCTATCATTTGCTGTTGTTCTTTCGGATTGTATGCTGAACATGGAGTCATTCCTTGTATTTTCTAATGAGAAGGTTGATTGGTTATTGAAAAAAAATCAGACTGATAAAAACTAAATCAGTGTATTTGTTCTGTCTCTGTTAAAGTTATTGCCAATGGGATTAGTCGTTTCCTGATTATTAGGAGAAAGTCCAATGGAGCCTACTGGAGTACTGGGTGACGCGTACCATGAATTGCCAGACTCCCAAGCTTAACCACAAAAAAAAATGTGTACACGCTGGTGACAACAGCTTGTGAAGTACCGGAAAGTGATATCCGGATTTAAATCTTCTGAAGATAATATTTACATCCGAATTTAAACCCAAATCTGTTGAGCAAAAAACGAAAGTCTGTCTTGCGTAATTTGAAAATTATGGTTTGGTGTAGTGCGTTTGGAATATGTGGTGATCGTATTATTTTGGTAAACTAACGCCGCAAAGAATGGCGTAGTGGCAGGCTGGCATCCAAAGCCATAGC
Source organism: Coptis chinensis (assembly GCF_015680905.1). Taxonomy (NCBI): domain Eukaryota; kingdom Viridiplantae; phylum Streptophyta; class Magnoliopsida; order Ranunculales; family Ranunculaceae; genus Coptis; species Coptis chinensis. The sequence continues at coordinate 14,891,955 of NC_141456.1, read as the reverse complement.
TGCTACTATAAATTTGGTCTAGACTAGTAGAATACAAAAGCATTGAACGCAACCTATGTGATTTTTCATTTGGTATTTGGTTGTTGAATCTGCAGAACTCTTTTGCATTACTGTGGCAGTTCGTCAGTGGTTTGAACTAGATTCTTCAAAAAAGAAAAAGTCGGGTATTCTTCTTATAACAATGATGCTCTGGAAATTCCATTTGTCTATATATTAGTATCAGTTAGAAGTTTAGAATTTCCTTTAGGCGGATTGAGAACATTTACAGAAAGTTCAGGGCGGCCAAATGCATTAGAGGCAGAAGTAGCTGGAGCTGAATTGGCATGTAATCTGCTGAAGAAGTATAAGCCTAATCAGACACTTATTTTGGGAGATAGTAGATATCTTATGCAGCTGTTGAGGAACAATGGAGAAGATGCAGGATGGCAACATAAATTCAGAGTGATGGATATAGTGTCTTCTTGTAATTCTCTTATTGAGAACTCAAACAGTTTATGTCATTCTTTTATTTTCTGTTGTGTTAAGAGGAGTAACAGTTTGAGTGATGAGCTAAGTAGATGTGTTTACGAGTCTGTAGAACCTATTTTTCAAAGTTAATCTTACAGTCGAAGTAGTCTCTAAACTTGTTGGCCTGGAGTTTTCATGTGTTCATATATTACTTTTGATTTTTTCCAAGTATTTTTGTTCACAGGGTATAATAGTAGGAGCTCTTAACAGGGCTAAAAGCCTTGCGTTTTCGTTTTATACCATCAAGCATTGCTTTGTAGAGCTATCAATGGATGAATTTTCTGCGCGGCTTTGTTGAGGATCTTGGGAAAAGGTCAAACTCTCGATACCTTGTTAGGGTTTGATGTCAGTCTAGTAATTATCTCATTAAACTCTAACCTTCTCATTCATTGATACCTCAGCCACAAAACAAATACTTGGAACAGTCGAAGTTTTTCTTGGTAAATGAACTGTCGAAGGGTAATTGTAAATGGGGCCTAAATCTTGAGAAAAAAGATATATTTGACGATTAAAATATAAATCTTATGAAAACACGGCCTGAATGAATTAAGTAATTCAACATACTGAGTATTGAGTGTATATTTTTTTTCCCGATAAGTAGTATTGAGTGTAAAAGTATTACACATTGAGCTATTATCACAAAATACATTCCCTATTACCTTCAACAAAATTAATGTACAGACTGCACCTCCACGTTCACGTTACGTTCCTAAAGAGTAGAGAATATAGGAGGGAAATTCTTGATCGTGAACAACTGTAATCCTGTCTTCTAATCTAACTGCTTCCAAGCCACTTTGTCCCTATTGGTTTCGCTTCCTTTACAATACTACGCGTCTGTCTTCATTCTCATCGTAGTTGAAAGGGAGCGGTACTGACTTGAATGCACGATATTTGCCAACATTGTTTAAGTGTTCATTCTCCAACCTGATCAATTGTCAACTTCTCATCAGTACGTAGAATACACTTGCATCAAGTAATCTTGAGACAGTTGCACATTTGCACAGAAGTTCTTGACTAGACTGTGACCATTAAACGTACCTGAAGAAATTCCATATGCCACGACGAATGACCTCCAGACCAGCAACAATTGCAATTAAGGCTTCTCTGTGCAGGAAGGACACCTGAAAATTCAATACAGTCTGCAACCAGGCAAGTCTTAGCACGACATTTAAGACCTGCATTTTGATTGAAATTGTACAGGGTGTTAGATTTATGATGCACCACCTCTTTAAGAATGTACTTGTTAAATTGAACTTACCATGACTACAAAGTACACACTTTTGTGTGGAAGAATGAGTTTGTCTCTTAACCAACGATTTTTTGAGTGCCGTTGTAGGAGCCCCCAGTCAATGAGGTCCCAGTATGTGCTGAAGGCAGTTGCAATTGCTGAGGAGATCAATACCATCATCAACCAATCAACCATACCTGCCCCCTTTGACGACTATAAGCTGTCCTCATTAGAACAGCCACAATAGTTGAGAAATATTTCAATCCATTATATCCCTGCATTGGATCCCGTTCTTCAACCAAGCGACGAAGGCACTAGATAGAACACAATACTTATGAGTGTGAACATTGATAGGGAGAAATCGTAGAGAAGAAGAAAGTTAAACCAACCTGAAGTAATCGCCACCAATATGGTATTGTAGCTACAATGAAATAGAACATGTTGTAGACATAATTACTTTTGCACATGTTCCGTCTTTGTTTAAAGTCTCCCCAACCATAATAGCAGAGGTAGAACTCGAGACTTCGAAGGGCTTGGATCTGTAAAAGGAATGACAAATCATGTCATTTGTACGTATATTAAATTTTGATCTTTCTTGTATTTATGTTGTGTGGCTGGTATAATTGTATAGTAAGCTTATGAGCCGAAGTGCCTAACCTGGCTAGTGAGCTGGTCTGCTAGAAAAAAATCTGGGAGGGTGACCTGTGAAGAAAACTTAAGATCAGTAAGCTTATATATGTATCAATTCCTGTATTATTTGGTAACCTTGTCATCCTTTACCTTGTACAGAGGAGCACAAATGCAGCGGAATACACAGCAGAGTAGGAAGAAGCGACTTGAGCGATATAGTATGTTGAAGGGGAAAAATATTATGACAAGTAGAAGCTGCATATAGAGAGAATTCCAGTCAATATTCACGTTCAGAAGTTGGAAGATTGATAAAATTGTCTAGGTGAGTTTTGGAATCTTACAATTACTAATCCTAACGGGAGTAATTCAGTGAATGCTCTAAAATCTTTGGTTTTCTCATCCATCTCCATGTCAAGATTTGCGAGCACACTGGCAAAAGCAAGTGTGGCAAGACCTGTGCTAAGGAGTAAAACTTCTCTGTATCCCAACTCTGTACCTTGCTTGAAACCAAATATAAACGAATAATTGACATGGTAACGCCTCCAGAAGTATATATTGCCAGCATACATAACCATATGTAAAACAACATGTAGAGAAAACGAGATTTTTTTTCTCTTCCACGTTTAGGGCGCACCTGCGCTCAGAGTAGGTGCGACCTGCGCTCAGCATTCCAGTGTTTTAGGCGCACCTGCGCTCAGAGTAGGCGCGACCTGCGCTCAGCCTCCAGTGTTTTGGGACACCTGCCTCCTCCGATGGGCTGACACACGACTCCACCAATTTCAGCCCGAAATTCACTGTTTCGGAAGCTTTTCTGAAATAGTATAAAAATAGGTTTTTTCTCTAGAAACCTAACTTTTCCAAAACCAAGAAAGAGAGAGATTATAAGAGAGCAATTCTTTGTGAGTTGAGTATTCATTCTTTGTGTGTGAATTGAGAAGTATATATTGCCAAGATACATAACCATATGTAAAACAACAAATCCAAATAAGGCTGCAGAGGCGTTTAAGATGTTAAATTAAGTAAGAACAAAAGATTATATATAAAGCTTGGGTGCATATTGCAGAAACTTAAAATGAAACTAGTACAACTTTCTTTTCATCGAATTCAGGATCCAGATTTGAGCACTACGCCGCTTGCGTAACTTAAAATAGTTGGAATATGGTTGAAACTTGAAAGCCATAACTTACCTATAAAGAGGGAACAAGTTATCCATGTAACGACCAAAGCCCTCTGTCTTTAAGAGTTTCCGAAGATGAATGATCAAAAAAAGGGCTACAAGGAGCGAGATAGTGCAACCCGTAAAGAAACCTGAAGTATTGCACCAATCGGATTCAGATGATAATCCCGTCAATTGTACATTATGTTGGAATCTTCATGTGTATTTCAAATATTTGTGTGTTGTTTAGTCCCACATTGGTGAACCACCACTAGGTAGTGAGGTATTTGAGGTGAACCTCTAGCATAAGGGCGTGCCCTTAGGGTACAAATGCTTTTGTGTTAGGAGGGAGGACTCACCCAAAGCCACACCCGCCCGCCCCGCACCGAGTCGTGTCGTGACGTGGGCTGGGGCTGGGGCTGGTTATCTAGTGGGTAGTGGTTTACATATTCCCTAAACTGGTGTTGTGGGACGTGTTGCTAGAGTTCTACTCCAAGTTGGTGTTGTGAAACCGACTTTGTGAGGTTTCCTTCTCCCATCTGGTAACCGGATCACCTCTATATAAACGTTGCTAGAGTTCTACTCCAAGTTGGTGTTGTGAAACCGACTTTGTGAGGTTTCCTTCTCCCATCTGGTAACCGGATCACCTCTATATAAACACTGCTGTGTCTATAGAGGGGATTGATCACAGAACAGAGAGATAGAACTCGTGTGCTGCTGCTGCTATATCGACTAAGATAGAAGTCGTGCAAGCTCCTGCTACTACGTAAAACGTAACTCGTCGCGGACTATCCCTTCATCTCACCATACCCGAATCAGAGAAACAGATAAGTCTATCATTGCTTTCTTTATTCTCTTCTTCCTGTCAGCCGCCAGAGAGAGTTATATTGCTGTTCTAGAGGGTAGTCTATTCTAGTGCAAAGTTAGATTGTCGCTTAACCATTGAATCCTCGTGAGGAAAACGCCACTTTGCCGCCTTTCGCACCATTGGAAGGGGCTAAATCTTTCCTTAAGGACAGCTAATCCGCTTTGGTTATTACCTGTTATTCTCGTCCTTGTCTTCTATTGTTTTCTTTTATCCGCATACAACAATCTTAAGGAAAGATCAAGATGTCTACACCGTGACACCACCGATCAAAGAAACTAATTCGAGTCATGGAAGTAACTTCGTCTATGAGATGCCGCGACACCTCTACTTGAATGCTTTCGCAATTTACCTAATGTGTCAAAGATTGAATCCTTCAGCGGTTCACACTTCAAGCGATGGAGAGAAAGGGTGTTCACAGCCCTAGATGTACTCAACTATGCAAAGTATCTCACTGATACAGCACCCATGGAGGGTTCTAATGATTTCGAAAGAAATCAAGCTGCTTGGCTCAATGGGAATAAGGTATGTCGTCATGCTATTTTGAGTACCTTGTCCAATGAGATTTTTGATATTTATTGTTCAAATAAGAATGCACATGATATTTGGGAGAGTTTGAACAAGAAATACATAATAGAGGATGCTGGTACTCAGAAATATGCTATTGGGAATTTTCTAAAGTTCCATATGAGAGAGGATAGAGATGTAACGTCTCAAATCCATGATTTTCATGTGCTGATTAATGATTTGAAAACTGAGGGTATTAATTTACCCGAATCCTTTGTTGCTGGATGTTTGATTGAGAAACTCCCCGAGTCTTGGAAACACTATAAAAATAGTATGAAGCATAAGCGTAAGCAGATGACTCTTGAGGATGTGATCATTCACATTCACATAGAGGAAAAGAACAAGACTCGGGATGAGGTGTTGTCTAAGGAATTTCATTCTAAAGCCAATATCATTGAAGGTAATCCCAGCAAATCTAACAAAACCTCTAAGAAGCAGAAGTCCAACAAAAATAAGAATTTCAAGGTCAAAGGCACTTCTTTTAAAGCCGAGTGGGTAATCGGCAATGGAAATTGTTATGTTTGTGGTAAACCTGGACATAGGGCTTTTCGGTCTGCATACACAAAAAGACAATCGATGATCCTCCCAATGCTAATCTAGTTGAGGGAGATGATATTGTTCTTCTTTGTCGTGGTCACAAGTGTTCATAGCCAATCGGGAAGAGGAACTGGGTACTAGATTCCTCGTGCCACCCGCCACGTCTGTGGTGATGTTGAAACCTTCTCGACATACATACTAGTGAAAGATGAAAAGGTCTATATGGGTGACTCTAGGTCTGTTCTGTTGAGGGAACAGCAAGGTTCTTCCTCGGTTAACTTCCCCGAAAACCCTTTCACTTAGTAATGTTCTTCATGTTCCCGAGATTCGCCGAATCTGATTTCTCGTCTCTCTTGGGAAAAGCTGGCCAAGGTGACTTTTGAGAGTGACAAGTTTGTTCGACAAAAGAATGAGGGGTTTTGTTGGTAAAGGTTATTGTAATAATTGGGTCTTTTTCATGTTGAATGTACTTGACAACATTATTATTAATAAGAATGAATGCATACCTTATTTGCTTGACTCTTTTAATATATGGCATGGTAGACTAGGACATGTGAATGTTCAAGATATGAAAAGGATGAAAGCATGTGGTTTATTGTCTAATATTTCTGATTTTTCTAATGATAAATGTGAGATATGTCTTTGAGACTAAAGCCACGAAGAAACCCTCAATAGAACGTGGTCTAGAGATAAAACCGGATTACTAACTCTTATTCATACATTTGGGTGAATTCGTAAGTACCATGTCTAGGGGGAAGTTTTATTATATTACATTCATAGATGACTTCTCTAGGTACACCATGGTATATTTACTTAGACACAAGCATGAGGGCAGTGAGATGTTTCTCAAGTACAAAGTGAAGTTGAAAACCGGCTTAACCAAAGATTAAGAGACTTGATTCCGATAGGGGTGGAGAATATGAGTCTAACCCCTTCCGGGACTTTTGTGACAAGAATGGCATTATTCATGAGACTACTCCACCATACTCTCCCCGAGTCTAACGGAGTAGCCGAACGGAAAAAAGTAACACTAAAAAGAGATGATGAATGCTATGCTTGTAAGTTCTGAGCTTCCCCTGAACTTGTGGGGAAGCAATCCTATCTGCTGCCATATACGAGAATAGGATACCCAACAAGAAAACAGGAATAAGACACCATATGAGTTATGGAAAGGTCATGTACCTACCCCATATACTTAAAAATGTGGGGTGTCTTACTAAGGTTCTTGTGAACGAACCTAAAAAGAGAAAATTGGGACCTAGAACTGTTGATTGTATGTTCATTGGTTATGCTCATAATAGTCTTTGCATATAGATTTTTAGTAGTAAAATCGATAATAACCTTGTCGATGCTAACACTATTATATAGAGTAAAAATGCTGATTTTTTGAGAATTTGTTTCCTTTGAAAATTGGCATTGAGAGGTTGGTAGCTCCTAGTGAACAACAATCAACGGATCCCTCGAATTTTCAACAAGAAATTCGGAAGAGTAAAAGAGACAGAAATCCACCAATTTTGGTGATGACTTTTACACATTTCTTCTTGATGATGATCCCGTGGACGATAATGAGGCAATCAGTTCTCGAGATGCACCTTTCGGAAGGATGCTATACACTCGTGAGCTAGATTCGATTATAGCTAATCACACATGGGAGATAGTTGAGCTACCTCCTGGGGCGAAACCTATACGTTACAAGTGGATCTTCAAAAAGAAATTGAAACTAGATGGTTCCATTGAGAAATACAAGGCTAGACTTGTAGTCAAGGGATTCTCCCAGAAAAAAGGCATTGACTATTTTGATACTTATGCTCCAGTAACTAGGATTTCTTCTATAAGAGTTCTAATGGCTGTAGCTGCTATTCATAATTTATTTATTCATCAAATGGATGTAAAAACTGCATTTTTGAATGGTGATCTTGATGAAGATATATATGATGCGCCGAAAGGGTGATAGTACCGGGGAATGAGCATAAGGTATGCAAGTTAGTTAAGTCTTTATATGGGTTGAAACAAGCCAAAACAATGGCATGAAAAGTTTGACAAAGGTCATGATGTCTAATGGATATCACATAAATGATGCCGATAAATGTATTTACTTCAAATCTTTTGATGTGAATTCATATGTGATTATCCTGTCTATATGTGGATGACATGTTAATCATGAGTCCTAGCCTTGATGTTGTGAGAAACACCAAGATGTTTTTATCCTCCCAATTTGAAATGAAGGATTTGGGAGAAGCCGATGTGATTCTTGGAATCAAAATCATCGTAAACGATGATGGCTATACGCTTTCACAAGAGCATTATGTTGAGAAGTTTTGAAGAAGTTTAACTTTTATGATAGTAAGCCCGCGGTCGACACCTTATATGAGGCAAATAGTGAACTTCGGAAAAATGCTCAACATGGTGTACTTCGATCTAGATATGCCCAAATTATTGGTAGTCTCATGTACTTGATGAATTGCACTAGACCGACATTGCTTATGCAGCTTAGCGTGCTAAGCGGATACACTCATTGTCCTAGTCGAACATTGGAGTCGTTAGAGAGATTAGCCAAGTACTTGAGAGGAACAATGAATTACGGCATAAGGTTTAGACAAACTCCACCGTGATAGAGGGTTATTGTGATGCAAACCGATATCCGATTCTCATGATATCAAGTCCACTAGTGGTTATATTTTCACCCTAGGTGGAGGTGCAAATGGCTTGGAAATCTTCTAAGCAGACCTTGATAGCTCGCTCAACCATGGAGTCCGAGCTTATTGCTTTAGATAAAGCAAGTCTCGAGGTCGAGTGGCTTAGAAACCTCTTGGCAGATCTTCCTATCGGTACAAAACCACCTCGGTATTTTACCGCATTGTATTTGTCGGATCGCCGTAGCAAAAGGCAAAGAGCAAATTGTATAATGGGATCCGGGCTTTGAATCTGAGTCAGGCTCTAGATTATGTGAAGTCGAGTTAAATTTGGCCGATCCTCCGACAAAGCCACTTAACAGAGACAAGTGGTTGATACGTCCGAGGGGATGGGACTTTTGCCTTAGATAGAGGGCTTACGACGGCAACCCCACCTATGTGATTGGAGATCCCATGAAGTAGGTTCAAAGGAAAAACAAGTCACCTAGTCGCCTGGTATGCTATTGTCTTTATTTGAGACGCCCCACCCTATGACTAGATAGCATTTTTGTATACTTTGTATAACTTGAATAGCAATGAGAAATCGGATGAGTTATTTTACTCTTAATGGAATCCATAGTCCTTATTTTTATGAGATAGTGTATTTTAACCGCTATGTACACTTGATGGATATCCACCTACGTGAATGTAGAACCGGTCGGTTCTTATGGGTATTGAGGCAAATACTCTAGAGCATTCACTTAACACAGTAGCCTTGGGCCAAAAGCGCAACACCGAAATCGGGCATATAATGAAGGAGCAATGTGGGTGCATGTCCTCTATTTTACTACAAGGGAATGTTGGTTCAAAGATTTTTTAATCCACCACTTTCAATTATTATAAGACATGTTACCCTATGACCGGGTTCAAGCCCAAAAAGCACCAAAGATCTTATGCATTGTTTTTCGATTCTCTCCGGCATTTCGTTAACCCATTTCTTTTGTAATATCCTATTCCAAAATAGTGGGGGACTATAAGTATTTTGAAATAGTGGGGGATTGTTGGAATCTTCATGTGTATTTCAAATACTTGTGTGTTGTTTAGTCCCACATTGGTGAACCACCACTAGGTAGTGAGGTATTTGAGGTGAACCTCTAGCATAAGGGCGTGCCCTTAGGGTACAAATGCTTTTGTGTTAGGAGGGAGGACTCACCCAAAGCCACACACGCGCGCGCCCGCCCGCCCCGCACCGAACCGAGCCGAGTCGTGACTTGGGCTTGGGCAGTTTCGGTTTGCTAGAGTTCTACTCCAAGTTGGTGTTGTGAAACCGACTTTGTGAGGTTTCCTTCTCCCATCTGGTAACCGGATCACCTCTATATAAACACTGCTGTGTCTATAGAGGGGATTGATCACAGAACAGAGAGAGAGAGAGGACGCAGAGAGATAGAACTTCGTGTCTTCGCCGCCGCTATATCGACTAAGATAGAAGTCGCAAGCCGCCGCTACTACGAAACGAACTTCGTCTGGACTATCCCTTCATCTCACCATACCCGAATCAGAGAAACAGATAAGTCTATCTCTTCTTCCTGTCAGCCGCCAGAGAGAGTTATATTGCTGTTCTAGAGGGTAGTCTATTCTAGTGCAAAGTTAGGCTGCTTTGTTAACCATTGAATCCCGCGGAGGGAAGAGACGCCATTGTTGCCTTTCTTCGCACCATTGGAAGGGGCTTAAATCTTTCCTTAAGGACAGCCTAATCCGCGCCTTGGTTATTACCTGTTATTCTGTCCTTGTCTTCTATTGTTTTCTTTTGATAGTAGTGCATTTTGATTGTTTTATTTCTTACCCAAAGAAAATGTCGTTCCATGCCTTTCTTTCTTTGCTTTTGGTCTCAAAGTGTTCATGCCTTTGCTACGATTCGAGTTTGAAAAGTGCTTGATAAATGTAGCTTCCACCCTCTCTATGACTCTAGTGACCTAGTCGGTACGCAAGAAAAATGAGATTACTCTGTTTATCGAGAATGGTGAAAGACAATGGGGCCAACTCCGTATATTCATATTGTTACCTCATCTGAGTTGCCGATGTATAAGCTGTCGACCATGTTCAAGTATGATTTTGATGCATTTCTTGAAGTGACCTGCAGCAATGTGAACATCAAACCATGTTCAAGTTAACTTATGGAATCTATTGTTGTTTCTTTTTTCTTAAGGACATGATACTGACTGTTAGTTTTCTTACGATATCGTGTTTTTCATTATGTACAGAGGAACCTTTGTGTTTAACAGCAACGCCAGAAATGACCAGACCACATGATTTCCCAATAAAATTAGGCTCTTAACACGTTTGTATAATAGTCTATAGTTGAAACATTTGGGTGTATGGATGGAACGTAACTGACCTTGTCGTATTTCTTCATGATCTTGGACAGTGCCGACAGATTTTGAAAGCTGTTCCATTCACCAGCACATCAGCACTAAGGAATTTTTTCCAGCCAAAAGTTAAATATAAGTAACAAAATCTGTTTGGTGCTTGTTATCTGTAATTCTTTAGAAGCCAGAGTTTCTGATAGAACTCGATAAAAGTCGCTTCAGTTGTTCTTCAACTTTCTTCAGACTATCTTTTCTGAAGTTCAACTCTTTGTCTTTGTCAACCTTAAGTAAGCCTTTGATGGTAGAATATGGAGTTTCACTCGTACAATTGATCTTCACATGATTAAGAATCTCGTCTGAATCTTTTGAACTCCTTTCATAGCTGGTTACATCCATATGAACTTTCCCTATAGATTCAGAACAAAATGTTACAAATTCAATAGATCAAGTCATGCCGCATGTAGGATGGTTTTTAAGTTCATATTACTTAAGTTAATTGTGCTGCAATCTGTGCCAACAGGCTACAGGCAACTACTATTGTTCAATTTCAGCTCAAGTCTTAGCCGTTCACTGTATCACTAACAGTGCCCTCTATTCAGCTATTCCATTCTTGATTTGTGTGTTTTTTTCATGTAAATTTTCAACTATTTTCAGCTTTTGTAGAAAAAAAAACGCATATCTGAGGTTCCAACTTTTGTAGTTCTACTAGGCTAAGGGCCTCTAAGGCTCAATCTTCTCTCAGTAAAAAGCATAGACATCTCAATCGGAAATTGAGATTTTCAAGATTATGTGAAACCAAAAACTAATGCAAAGAGAGATGGGATACGGTTGACGTGGCCTATAGAAGTCCTTTGTAATCTCTAAATTTTAAAATGTCATAGTTTTTTATCAAAATATGTGTGATCTATGCAGGTATTTGCAACTGACATGATGAATGCACGAGACTGTTATTGGACGTATTCAACCGTTCCAGTTGCAGCACTATCAGTTTGTTACAACTGAGTTTCTTTTTATTTTGGTGCAAAGAGTATTAGCTGCGCAGGTCTCTGCCCGCACAACACGCCTATGACGATGTAAACAAAACCACTCAAAGCACAAAAAACAGTCTTACTATGGTATCTGCTATTCTGCTGTGCTTTTCATTGATAAAAAATTCTATATTAGCGAACAACTTTGAACAAATAATTGTGAACAAATTGACGTGGCCGTGCAACATTCATGTTGCAGGGGGAGTTGACAGTGCAATATTCATGTTGCAGTGGTGTCTGATAGGGCAACATGGCTACTATTCTTAACAAACTGCTATCATGTTGCAGAGATAAATAGTGGGATTTGATAGTGCTACATCCATATTGCAGAGTTAGATTTGATAGTGCAACATCTATGTTGCAGAGGTAAACAGTGGGATTCAACAGTGCAACATTCATGTTGCAGTGAGATTTGATAGTACAACACTACAACACCCATGTTGCAGTGAGATTTGATAGTACAACACCCATGTTGCAGAGATAAATAGTGCGATTTGATAGTGCACCATCCATGTTGTAGTGAGATTTGATAGTGCGCATGCAATATCCATATTGCCGAGGTAAAATAGCTTTGGATTCGGATATGCCTGTATCCGAATCCGAATCCGACGGATATTAAAAAATTTATCCGAATCGGATAATATCTTATCCGAAAATTAATATTAATATTAATTTTATTTGCTTTGAATAATTCATTTTACCACTATAAAAACTATTATATATATATTTGTCATTTATTATTATTATTTTGTTATTATAGTTTTATATTATTAGTTTATGATTTTATATAATATTTTATGTAATAATAAATAAATAAATAAATTATATATAATAGCTATTAATTTTTTAAATCGGATTGGATATTTTCGGATTCGGATATGGCAGTATCTGAATCAGTATCAAACCAATTCGGACATAAAAAATTATCCGAATCCGAATCCGATTTCCAAAATTTTCGAATAATATCCAATTTTTCGAATACGAATTCGAATCGGATTCGAATATTTGGATATCCACTTGCACTCCCTAAACAATGGTAATTGACACTGCAATATGAATATTACACTTCCACATAAGTTTGTTCACAATAATTTGTTTAAAGTTGTTTGTTCACAATAATTTGTTCAAAGTTGTTTGTTCATATAGAACAACTTTTCATCGAGTATGTCCAAAACTGTGACTTGCCCCATGTTCATATTAGCTAATTGTGGTCCTTGAATTCCGCATCATATATGCCCCTAGTTTACAATTAGTATAACTCAACGATTTTTTATTCAAAGTGTCTTAGCCATCTAAAAACTAAATTTGCTGGCATCCAAAAATAACAGACCCAGTGGTTTATTGAGAAATTTCTTGTGTGAAATCATATGAAGCTACAGAAATCTCCTGCTTCTGGATCATATGAACTAAATCATTGGCCAAAAATTTGCTATAGAAATCTCCGCATCCAACAAACTAAATCATATGAACCTTTTGTGGCTGGCCAATGGGTGTAACTTAGTTTTCCAACTCATTTTTTTTCCCCCAATGGGGACCTTTAGTGGGAGAATAGGTGTAACTTAGTTTTATTTAACATCTATGATCCTGTGCTCCTAAAGTTGACTTCTTTTAGTAATTTTAGTTGGTAAGCAAATCTTATCTTCTTTTCCCTCCAAAATTTTTCTTTTTGGTATCTTTCTGCTGGACCAACTAAGGAAGAAGAAGAGAGATCGGCTCAATCATGACAACAGATCAACACGCCTCATCATCTTCTCCCCCCATTCAGCCAACTCAAATTGGTGGTGGGGTGTCCTCTTGGAGCTCTTTGTTCAAATGAGGTGTTTCAAATGCAAATACAACTACTTTGAAGAACTTTACTCCGTTACTTGTTGATGGAGTTGCTAAAGTCCCTGAACATATTGTAGAACAAGGTATACAAGAATGGAAAGACTATTTAGTGGGTTATTTCCTTGACAAAAGACTACCTTTTCCTATGGTTAGGGAGTTTTTGACTAAAGAGTGGAAGTTAAAGGCATCTTTTGAGATCACTACAGATAAGGAATTGTTCTACATTTCCTTCTCTAATGGTGACGATAGGAAAATGGTGTTGGAAGCAGTCCCAATTTTTATTGATTGTAGGATATTTGTTTTAAAGCCTTGGAGTGTTATGATTGAATCTTAAAGGAACAAAGTTGATACTGTTCCTATATGGGTAAAGTTGAATGAAGTTCCAAAACAACTGTGGACACTTGATGGCTTCTCCTTTGTGGCTAGTTTAGTTGGTGTCTCCATGTTTATGGATGACGCAACTGCACAAAGAAAGAAGCTCTCTTATGCTCGTGTGTGTGTAGAAATCCCTGCGACTTTTAAGTACCCATAAACTGTGAAACTAAAAGTCGGTGGGAGAGAGGTGGTGGTGGGTATGGAATATACGTGGAAACCTTCTTCATGTGAAAATTGTAACAAATTTGGACATGCCACTACCAAGTACACTTCAAGAGTTAACAGAGTTTGGACAGGAAGAAACCAACAGGGACAAGCTAGTGTTCCAACCTATGTGAGCCCTACTCAAGTAAATGAAGCAACACTAGCAGTTCAAGAAAGAGATAATGGTGTTACAAGTATGGAGGAACTTGTGGTGGTTACCCCTCAATTTGCTCTACCAAACACTAATCTTATGCAAAATGTGAGTACAACTCCTATAAGAGGATCAACACCTCAATTGCAAAGACAAGAAAATAGAGAAAAAGAAACAAAAGGATCTATAGCGGCTACATCTTTTACCGAGATAAGGGTTGCTTCTGCACCTAGGATAATGCAAAATGTGAATGTGCCTACTAGTCATAGAAATATTCATTTGGTGTCATCTGGAATGGTGGTATGCATTCACTCTGAGGTACCAGCAGCTCAGTCGAATGAGGAAGATCAAGGGGACTAGATGAATGTGGTTGGCAATCATGCAACTACTTGTATAACCCAACCAGTAGTTTTAATCCTAGTGGCGCTTACCATACAATAGAGGCCTTAATATGTATCAAGGCTTGATTCTTGAGGAAGAGGACTTGAATGATGACCTCTTAGGTTTAGAAGATGAGTTGTTTACAGATGACCCTTTCATGGCTCCTCCACCGGGGTGACCACATCCAAAAAGTAGCAAAACAAAAGGTTGGTAAGAACAAAGTGGAAGAAGGTAAAGTTTGAGCGCGTTCTTCAGGTGAAGTAGAGCCTACTCTTGCTATGATGAAAAAGGTGAAGTCACAAATTAAAAACAAAAGGATGAAGAATCTTGAGGACTACACCAAAGAGTTTTATGATGATACTCTAGGACTCACTTACTTGTGTTGTGCTTCTGGGCGTTTCTTTTGTGACTACGAGAAAGCGCGGTCTCATCTTTAGAAGGATCATCCTAAGATAGTGAAGCAAGTTATAGCCAGAAAGTAGGAGATGAGAGAGCATTCCTAGCACTACTTTAGTAAGGACCCTTTGTGGTATGTGTCATGAGTATTCTCATGTATGTTAGGCTTGATGTCTGTAGATCGATTTTGTAAGTTTTTGTGTACCTCCTTTTGATGATATAACTCTTAGGGAAGCTTGTAAGGTTTAACTTTTAATAAAACCTGTGGGGGTCTGCCTTAACCCCATAACCATTTCAAAAACAAAAAAAACAAAAAAAAAAACCTTTTGTGGCTGCACCCTTTGTTGGAATTGGAAAAGCAAACTTGGTGGCCAGAGTGAGAACCATATATGGACATGTTTTTTTTTTTTTTTTCTGGTAAAATATTTTCATTATCAAAAGACCCAAGTCAGTTGTTACAAGGGGCTCATCTCAGCCAGAGAAGATACAAGGGATTGTTGAGTGAGAACCTCAACAATACGAACATGGGCTACATACATCGCCATAAAAAAAAACAAAACAGTTACCCCGAAGGAGACAAGGCCTCATCTGCTCGCAATAAGGGCGTCCCAATTAAACATAAAGTCGGCGAACGTAAATTGCTTCTTGTCCTTATGAACTCCCATCCAAAACCATATAATCCCCTTGATAGCTTGGATAATGTTTCCAATACACAGGTTTCCATCTCTGAAAATCAAATTGTTCCTTGCATTCCATACTCCCCAAATAACTGCATAAGGCAAAAGTCTCCACATAAGGGTAGTGAATCCATTGTGTATGCAGGGAGGCCATTCCTTGAGGAGGTGGCAAATCGAATGAAAAGAGGAGATCGTGGATTGGAGATAAGTGACTCCATATTTGAGTAGTGATAGAGCATTGGAGGAAGAGATGTAAGATTGTTTCCTCCCCATTCTTACACAAAGCACATCTATTTGGAATCGACATGCCTCGAGTGATTAAGTTATCCATCGTCATAATTCTTCCCCATAGAGTGCACTAGAAGAAAAACTTTATTTTAGATGGGATCTTAACCTTCCAAACAATCTCATATGGAAACAGAGAAGTAATCTCAGCACCATTTCTACTAGCTTTGAGTAGTTGTCGATAGAAGGATTTGACTGTAAAAGTTTTTTCCTTAGTCCACTTCTATTCCCAAGAGTCATCCCCATCCCCAATATGAGCAATAGAAATAGCATCAGTGAGTGCATTGAGAGAAATTGTTTCACTCTCTCGGATATTTCGTCTACACACTTGCAGGTTCCAATTAACACCATTCGCATCCATAGACATATGGTCTATGACTGTGCCCTCCTTCAAAACTGCAAATCTGAAAATATTATGAAATCGCAAAGAAAAGGGTTCCTCGCCACACCAAACATCATGCCAAAACCTGATATTATTTCCCTGACCAACACAGTAGCGAACACTACTGAAGAACAATGATTTAGATGCTAAACTGCCTCTCCAAAAACTACAACCATAAGTGGTTGTCACATCAGGTGGTCTGCCCCCCATGCTTTGAGGACCATACTTGGCAGTGATAATCTTTCTCCAAAGAACTCCATGTTCAGTACCAAACCTCCATAGAGCTTGATTCATAAGCTTTAGATTTCTACCCTCCTTAGTAGGAGTGCAAACCTTCTCCCATGCTAGGAGATGGAATTTTCTCTTTTTTTCACATGAGCCCCATAAAAATCTCGCATAATTTTTTCAAGCCGGTTCGCCACACTAGCTGGGATGGAGAGAGATAATAGATCGGTAGATTAAACAAAAGACTTTGAACATGAGTTTACCTCGCTCCTTTAGAAAGGAGCTTACGCCCCACCCACATAGTTTACCATTAAAAGCGCTCACAATCGGATCCCATACCTTGACACTTTTGTATTTGGCACCGAGAGAAAGACCAAGGTACTTGCAAGGAAGTGTATCAATATTACAGCCCATGATGTTGGCTAATATGTTGATATTAGTCACTTCACCCACTCCAATCATGGAAGATTTAGACAGATTAATCTTCAACCCCGAGACCGCTTCAAACATAAGGAGCAAAGATTTGATCATGAGCATAACATTTGGAGTGGCTTCCGTCAAGAAGAGAGTGTCATCTGCAAATTGGAGAATTCCAATATTTAAATTTTCAGGCCTAATAGAGAAACCTTTCAAAGATGTTCAGCTCCATAGCTTTTTTAGTCAATCGAGGCGGATCCTCCATCACCAAAATAAAGAGAAATGGTGAAATTGATCTCCTTGCGAAGCCCTCTCGTGCTTTAATGTTGGTCTCGGTGCTCCATCCACCAAAATTGACAAATGAACCGTCGAGACACAAATACGAATCCATTTCCTCCATTTCGCACCAAACCCTATCTTTACAAGAATGTAATTCAAGAAAGGCCAATTCACATGATCATACGCCTTTATAATATCAACTTTTCAAAGGACCCCCGGTGTATCTTGTCGCAATATGTAGTCAATACACTCGTTTGCTATAAGAACACTATCGAGTATCTGTCGACCACCCACAAAAGCACCTTGATGACTAGAAATGATTTTGGAGAGAACGCCTTTTAGTCTTGTAGCGAGAACTTTAGATAGAATCTTGTAGATACCTCCAATCAGACTAATTGGTCTATAATCACTCAACCCAAGAAGACCTTGCTTCTTCAGAATCAAAGAAATGAAAGTGGTGTTGTTATGCCAATCTAAGAATCCTGAGTCTTGAAATTCTCTCACTACTTCCATTATATCTTCTTTAAATATGCCCCAAAACCTTTTATAGACAAGTATAGGGAAGCCATCTGGACCCAGAGCTTTATCCTCAACCATATCCTTAAGAGCTTCTAAGATTTCCCCTTCTGAAAAATCTCTTTCTAGCCACTGACTTTGGGTTTGATCAAGCATATCAAAATATAGCCCATCTAGCTTAGGTCGTACCATGTGTGTGTCTTTGAAAAGGTTGGAGTAGAAGTCTTCAATGTGTTATCTAATCTGTGTGCTATCTCTACAAGCAGTGCCATCAATCAACATACATGACAAACTATTATCTCTGCTTCGCATACTGGCCGTTTTATGGAAGAATTTAGTATTGTGTTCTCCATCAATAGCTAATTGAGATTTGGACTTTTGCCGCCAACTAATTTCTTCCATTTTAAGTAACTCATGGATATCCCTTCGCAGATTAGCCCTTTCGATTATCTCATCACATGACAAATCGTCATTCTCCTCTTTCTTATCAAAGCCTTCTATAGATGTAATCTTAATCTCAATCTTCTGGTCTACTCTCCCAAAGACTTCTTTATTCCATACTTTGAGCCTAGTTTTAAGCCATTTAAGTTTACTCCACCACACATAGCTAGGTCTTCCATGGACCACAAAAGAACTCCACCACTCCTCCATTTTCTTCTGGGTGAAGGAAGGGTCCTCCAACCACATGATTTCAAACCGAAACGGCCTCGGTTTTCTAGCTACCAGAGTACAGTCCAACATCACTGCTCTGTGGTCATAAGTAAACTTCAGTAATGCTACTAATTTTGCATCACTAAAGTGAGTGTCCCACTCTACCGAAGTTATGAATCAATCAAGCTTCGACATAGCTGGGTTAATACGATTGCTTGACCAAGTATAAGTAGCACCTTCCAAAGGATACTCCACCATCTCATGACGATTTTCGAAGTCAGCAAACTCCTGCATACCCTTTGTGAATCTAGTTCTCCCCCTATTTTCGAATTCAAATCGAACTACATTGACTCCAATACACCATGGTAAGTCAGACCAAGCTCTAATATCTTCTAGTTCTTCCCAAAAATGTTCCCAATAACTCTTAACACTTGGACCGTAGACACCAGTAATAAGGCACTTATAATCATCATCTCTAATTGAGCAACTGAAAGAGAGAGAGTAGCCCCATTTAAGTTTGTCTGTAGGGAAGATTAGAAACGAATTTATTAAATAAGGTCCGATAATTTTGAAATTTGTTGCAGCTCTTTTCCACAACATTACGTTAGAGCATCATCAATGCGTTGTTATATCTCATTTCTAATGTGACAGATGGAAATGATTTTGGCAATTTCAACCCCAACGTGCTGCCAAAACACGATTTGTATTCTAACAATTGTCAAATTCCAAACCAAATTCGTGAGAAAAATAGAAATGAGTCGCACGGGACAAGTTGTCCCGTCTCATAGTGGGACGGGACAAGTTTTGCCGTCCAATTTTTTTTTTTTTTGTAATTAAAAAATTAAAATGTGTCGATTTTGGATGTGGGGCCCAAGAAATTGGAATGGGACAAGTTTTAATTTGCCGTCCATAACTTTTTCAATTTTTTTTAATAAAAAAATTAAAATAACAAATTAAAACGGCTGGATTTTTTTGGGCCCAACGGATATGTTTAAATTAGAATGGGACAACTATTCCCGTCCGAAATAAAAACCCCAAATTTTGTCCAAATGCGTTGGTACTTTACACGTTTTTAGCAATTTGGATCAACGAAAAAAGCTGATGTGTCACAAAAAAATTTAGCAACGCGTTGATGATGCTTTTACATATGCAGTTAATTCATGTTGTCTTCAATAATACATGCGTGTATTCAGAGACCAAAGTCGATCATTATAGCTTGAGTCCACTAAATTAAAATTTTCTAGATTTTCTGTAAATTCACATATGCACAAAGTGGAATTAATTAAAAATATGTTGTTGATTATATTCAACCCGAAAAGAAGAGGAAAGGTCCCTGCTCTTAGCAATTTAAATGGTGCATCTTTAGTTTTACGGATCATCTTTTTTTTTTGCAAAAACTTTGGTGGGATAGATGGTTATACTGTTATACAAACCATAGTACAAAATATAGCGATATTTGTCGGTATCTACTAAGATTTTAGAGAAAGATATATAAATATTATGATATATTCAGAGATATATAAAACTACAAATATCGATGATATTTATGATATTTTTGGGATATTTGGCGATATTTGGAGATATTTGGCGATATTTTGTATATGTAACAATTTTATTTAATATTTACCATTATATTTCAAATAAATATAAATAATGTATCATGATTGTTTCGACCCCCACCTACGTGGCAAACATCCATTGGTAGGAGTCTCCACTTTATTCGTTTAATCGACAGGGCTAAAGCCCAATTCACAATATCATGGATCAATGTATAAGGCCCATTAACTCATGTGTCTAAGGTGAACCTTAGCCACATGGCTTGCCACCTAATGTACGCGTTGATTTATGTCCGGTTCGTTTCTTATCAAAGAGATAATTATCACCGAGATTTATATTCTATCACAATTACTCAAACTACAAGATTACTTGAGCTACAAGGA
Source organism: Coptis chinensis (assembly GCF_015680905.1). Lineage (NCBI taxonomy): Eukaryota > Viridiplantae > Streptophyta > Magnoliopsida > Ranunculales > Ranunculaceae > Coptis > Coptis chinensis. The sequence goes on along the minus strand of NC_141456.1, from coordinate 14,871,753 downwards.
CTCTCTACTCTACCTATATAAATACATATCTATTTTTCATTCGAACTACGTTCTTGAGACTTGATCCCACGATAATTTGGGTAATGCGTAGGCAACCGCAAGGTACTGATCTCATCATTCCCCGATCACCATCATTTTTCTAATTACTTTTCTAATGTTCTTCGCCTTTTCATCAACACTTGGTGTTTTGATCATATTTGGTCGAAAACATAATTGGCGCCGTCTGCGGTTCTTATACTACACCCTCGATCACGCTCGCGAAAAGTTATGACGATACCGAAGAGCTCAAGGTCCCGATGTGATTCGACGATCATCACAAACATGATGGTCAAGGACAACTTGGCGCTGACAGCATAATACCTTCAAATACTGTCGTTCCACCAATGCGCCAAATTATTCAGCGTGAGGTTATTGCTTCTGACGATTCTCCAGTATCTGATGCGGATAATGTAAGTCATATGTCTCGAGAAGCACTTCTTCAAAAGTTAAAGACTGTCCGCAAACAGAATAATTACTACAGGCGTCATCTTAAACGACGCGCTCCACTTGTAGATGATGTTGTATCTGTCACACCACAACGTCACACACGCCAACGACATAATAGTGTGTGGGATCGTTTAAGTGGTGAGGATGAGATTCGCAATATTCGCAACAGCCATCAACAAGTTAAGAGTAATGGGCGACGAATTCCCCGACCTCCACCGAGAAATCTCCACCCACTTGGTCACGTTCTCGGTAGGCAAGGTACTGCTCATAATCGTCCGACTGCACCCCACGGTCCTACTAATTTTCGGCAAGTCCCGAGGAATTCAAATGGCGAACAGAATAATGATCGCACTCATGATCGTAACCATCAGTATGGTGAAACACTTCAGCAACGCGGTTCTTATCATTCCGAACATTATCGTACTGAAAGCCCAACGTACCATCCACAATCATCTCGACATGGAAACGATGAATCTTCGCCGCTTTTCTTCTTCTCGTTCACTCCCATAGGCGCCATCGTGACTATGATCACGATCAAACAGATACTGGATCGATGACTCCTCAACGTGTTAGAGAAATGATTAAAAAGCTCTTACGACAAATGATCCTTTTGAATCGACACTAGAAAAATCTGGCGGTTGAAGATGGTATTTTGGACAAATTTTCTCTCGCCCAAAGGGCTACTCATAACAAAGACTTCAAACAACCGTGAGTTTGATCAATATGATGATGTCGAGGGTTGCCCTATGCTTCATGTGATTAATTTCACAAACAAACCGGTTTTATCGGGAGGTGATGATGCTTTAAAATGCAAACTTTTCCCTTCTACATTAAAAGGGGAAGCGTTGGTATGGTTTAGCGAATTACCTCCGCTTCATTCGTCGATTCAAGGACTTAACCGAAAAGTTTTCAAGACGCGTTTTCATCATAATCTCAAACGTCCAAATGGAGTCCGAAGTTCTTTTCAACATCAAGCAACAACGCGAGGAAACTCTCCGTAGTTTTATCGCGTTTCCGCCAAAGCCGCAAATTGAGATTTCCGAACAATCCGATCTAATGGTGGTTTACGCTTTTAAAGAAGCTATCTTGTTTGATAAAGATGGGTTATACAACTCTTTGTTCGGGATATTCCATCTTCCCCGACGTCGTTATACCAGTGAGTTCAACAATTTATCAATGTTGAAGACGACACGGTACGTCGAACTTCGTGACAAAGATAATAAAGGAAAGGATTTCAATGATCAGGTGAAATAAACGAAGAATCCGACTTTTGATCAACGGCAACCCGGTCGAAAGCCTCCGTGATAAGAAAGAAGACTCCACGAAGCGGAGACTGAAAGCCTTTTACCGATTTTGAATTAACTCCGCTTAATACCAAATATCGCGGTAGTTTACTGACAAAATCAAGGATAAGAGTCCGCTTTCATCCGGATTTTCCTTTGGCGGCGACACTAAAAAGCGACTCGCGATAAATCGTTATGGTGCAAATTTCATAATGATTATGGTCATGAGACTGGAGAATTGTCGATCTTTGCGGGAAGAATTGAAAAGCTTGTGCGGAATGGAAAACTTGATCAATATGTGCGAAGAAAGTAACAACTCAGCTTTAACTATCACCGATCACAATGTCATTAAGGTTGGACATGCCATTATTGATTCATTGTCAATACTCGAAAAAACTGCCCGTTCTAAAGTCAAATATCCGTCTAATTTATGCGAAGTTAACGGGATCAATTTAGTGGAAGGTTTTCGCCGCGGAGACTATTGAAGATGAACCATTATGTTTCACTCGACCAAGATCTAATGGGCGTGCATGTTCCTCATTATGATGATCGTTGTCGTGATAACTGCGTATATCAGTTGTATCGTGTACAACGTTAAATGATCGACAATGGTAGTTTCAGCTAGTGTCATGTTTTCTGGTGTTATCGCAAGTATTCCTTTTATTGATAACTTGGTCACCCCTTGAAAATCGCCTATCGTTGGTTTTGATGGTACCGCTACTCATTCGCGTTGGAAAGGTGTCTCTCCCCGGTCACTCTTATGCAGAAGGAAGTCAATATTGATTTCTTATTGATGGATTGTAAATCCCCTTACAATGTCATCCTTGGTAGAGATTGGATTCATTATATGGAAGCTGTCGTCTCAACATATCATCAAGCCATCAAGTTCCCATTCAATAAAAAAGTATGTAAGGTCTTGTAATGATCAACCGGCATCTCTAATTTGCCCGCGACAATGTTCTCGATGATTATAAGAAGTCCGAAGTTGTTGGATCTAACTATTCTGAGTTCAAACGCCACAAATAGTAATTACATCCTCGGGACCTTTAGTTTACTCTGCCAATAGAAATGTTGAAGGACCCCCGACAGTCGATCCACTTTTAGAAGTTCAAATTGGCCAACTCCCTGAAGAGACTACTTTTATTTCAGCCGAACTTCCAGAAGAGGAGAGACAAGAGCTTATTTTGTTATTGCGGAAGAATAATCATGTGTTTGCTTGGCGAATAGAGCAAATGCACGGTATAGATCCTTCGGGTGGCTTGTCATAAACTCGACATTGATCCTAATGCAAAACCAGTTCGACAAAAGCCCCGGGGATGGCCCCGATAGAAAGATGAAAGTGAAAGACGAAATCGACCGTCTCTTTGTCCGTTAACTTTATAAGGCACGTGACTTATCCAACATGGTTGTCAAATGTTGTCGCAGATTGCCTAAAAAGAACGGCAAATTACGCGGTTTGTATCGATTTCACAAATCTCAATAAAAGGCTTGTCCGGTTCATCCATATCCATTGCCTCATTATATCCGAAATGGTCGATGCAACATCCGGTTTTCAGCGTTTGTCTTTTTGGATGCTTATTCCGGGTTATCATCGATTCCGTTATTCATTGAGGACCAAGAGTTCATTTGCATTCATTACAGACCAAGGCATTTCATTATACCGGTAATGCCTTTCGGTCCGAAAAACCGGAGCCACATATCAAAAAGCTAGTCAACACTATTTTTTTACGACCTACTTGGAAAGACGAATGAAGCATACATCGATGACATGGTTGTCAAATCTACAAAAGCACCTGATCATCTTCATCGATTTGCAAAGTTGTTTTCGACGACTCTCCATCGCTAACATCGCGTGAATCCGCTAAGTGTTCTTTCGGTTTTATCATCCGTAAATTCTTAGGATACATGATGACTAGACGCTGAATTGAAGCAAATCCGGATCAGATTCGAAACATCCTTGAAATGCCTTCTCCGGCGTCAAAGAAAGAAATTCAACGACTTACGGGGCGGCTTGGCTGCCCTAAATCGCTTTTATCTCTCAGTATTACGATCGATGCCGCCCTTTTTCCAAACATTGAAAGACGATCAATTTGACGGAGGGATTGTGAAGTTGCATTTCGTCATTTGAAAGCATACTTAGTCCAACCTCCGTTCTTGCCGATCCAAAGAACGGGCAGCCTATAGGTTCAGTATTTAGCCGCCACCGATCATGCCGTAAAGTGCCGCCTTATTTGTCAACGGTGGCGATGGGCGCCCTATATTCTTTGTTAGCAAGACTCTTACAAATGCTGAAACAAGATATTCTCGAGTGGAGAAAATTGCATTGGCTTTGGTTCATGCTTTTTTCGGCGTCTTAAACCTTATTTCCAGGGGACGAAGTCGTCAAAGTTTATCACGGAATATCCACCGCGAAGCTTTTTCGCAATGCTCGTGAATCAAATTAAGCCGCAGAATGGGAAAGTTACCTTTAGCTTATAGCATTGTGTTTTGAAACTTCGCACGGTGAGAAAGGACAAATTTTGGCTTCATAATGGCTGATTTTCCAATTGAGGATATTCTTATGTCCGGACGCTACTAGATCGAAGAGAATGTCGCCGACAACACGCCATTACCTCTCGGGGATGATGATTTGCCAAACTTATCGGATGTATCTGGCCGATTGTTGGATTGTTTACAATCGATGGTTCGCATAATAAATATGGCTCGGTATTGGGTGTGTAATCTTGCAACCGAATGGAGAAAAAAAATTGAGAAGTCGGTCGTTTGGGTTTTGACGCTTCAAATAATGAGGCCGAAAGAACGGTTGTCATTTTTGGCTTGCGAGACTGCTCTTCACTTTTTGGGGCTTACTAAAGCTACAATTATTCACAGATTCTAAGTTAGTCGCTAGCCAGGTTTGGTGGATCGTTATGCAGCTCGTGACGATAGAATGGCGGCTTATGTGGACTTAATTCATCGGATTGCTCGAAATTTTGATTCTATCAAGATTGCGGCGTCAGCGTCATGGCGTCGCGACATCGCGGATTCTCTTGCTTATTTATCCGCTGGCAGTTAAGTCGATAAGCCTCGCCGGATAACCATTGAATTTCAAAAGGAACCGAAGTATCGATCGTCCATCGAGGATGATGTCGCGATATGTACATCACTTTCGAGTTGTTTTTCATCAAGACATTTTCCTCGAGGAATCACGTTATGCCAATTTGATATCTCCCCGGTTTTTCGGAAGCGCAAAGCGTGATCTTGATAATCAAAGTTTGTCATTGCAGAAAACGCGATCCACAACTTATGCTATCGGATGACCACAATGATCCTGTCAATGATATTGTCTCCGGTTCATACTGCACGGCGATCATGAAGTTTGCAATGCTCGGAGGTTCCCCGATATAGAGCTAAGTTTTCCACTTACACCTTGTGACGAAGATGATTGGCGTCTTCCTTATATCACATATTTACATGATCACATCTTGCCTCCCGGTCATAAAGTGGGTGATCGTGTCAAACACGATGCTTGGAAATATTGTCTCATATCGACTTCGAACGGTCTGTTGCAACTTTATCGCAAAGGCACAAGTCTTAACCCTATGCTTCGTTGTCTCAGCAGAGCTGAAGGTTGGCTCGTCCTAGCGGAAATTCATTCAGGCTTATGTGGGAACCACTCCCGGGGGCGAAGTCTCGCTCATAGAGCAATGACACAAGGATACTGGTGGCCGTACATGCAAAAGGATGCTAAGCGTTTGTCTGAGAAGTGTGTTCCTTGTCAGAAATATGCTAACATGGGAAATCTTCCGAAGAACGGAACTTCATCCAATCTTGAGCCCTTGGCGTTTGCAAAGTGGGGTCTTGACATCGCCGGTCCTCTTCGAAAGCTCCGGCGGTGTTCGTTTCTTTACTCGTCGCGAACCGATTATTTTACCAAGTGGGTCGGCTATGCCCTTAGCCCGGATCCATGCTTCGGATGTTAAAAATTCTTATGGCGAGACATTGTTTGTCGTTTCGGTATTCCAACATCATTGACTTCCGACAATGACAAACAATTTGATGCTGAAGAAATTCGACAATTTTGTTCGACTTGAAGATTAATCACAATTTCTAAGACCATACCATCCTCAAGCTAATGGACAAGCCGGCTACTAACAAATCCATTCTTGCAATGCTCGGCGGCGACTTCAACAGAGCCAAAAGGAAATTGGTTAAGGAACTTCCTAGCGGTTATGTGGCTTATCGAACCACACCTAAGCATTCAACCGGATTTTCTCCGTTTAATCTTGCTTACGATGCGAGGCGGTTTTGCCTCTGAGTTGATGACACCAACCACCACGAACTTAACGGAATTGGAGTCGAATGATCAAGCACTTGCTCGCCAAAGCCTTGATAGATGAGACAAGAGATGTTGGTCTTCAACAGGTTAATTCGTTATCAAAGCTGATATGAAACGAAAATATGATAAGAAAGTTCGACTTAAAGTGTTTGAGAAAGATGATCGGGTACTTGGCCGAAAAGACGAGGTTGATAGATTCGGTAAATTTGGAGAAAATTGACAGGTCCATACCTCATAGATCGCCTCGCCACCAAAGGATCTTATTTTCTCCGAGATTTAGATGGGAATGTTCTCGATAAGCCGTGGAATCGTTTCATCTGCAAGTTCTATAAGTAGATTTTAGTTGTGTTTTTCCGTTATCACCGAGAAATAAAATAATACAATATTTAGTTTGTTTCGGTTCGGGGCATGTATTTTCCGTTGTTATCTTTGCATTTTTAAGACTTGGTAATCAATAAAGAAGCGGTTCTTTCACTTCGGTTCCAATGGTATGATCGCTACAACAAAATCTGGCGAAATTACCACGTTTAATTTCGTCAGTCTAAGTCGAACGCTTTTACGCCGCTTAATGTCGTTAATATCGCCGACAAAAATGGTGAAATTACCACGTTTAATTTCGTCAATCTAAGTTGAACGCTTTTACGCTCGCTTAGTCGTTACTATCGCTACAATAAAATCTGGCGAAATTACCACGTTTAATTTAAATGGAGTCCTAAATCGCGACGCTTTTACGCCGCTTAGTTCGTTAATATCGCCGACAAAAAATGGCGAAATTACCACGTTTAATTTCGTCAATCTAAGTTGAACGCTTTTACCGCCGCGTCGTACTATCGCTACAACAAAATCGTGAAATTACCACGTTTAATTTAGATGGCCTAAAATCGAACGCTTTTACGCCGCTTAGTTAGTTACTATCGCTTTATTGAAAAATCCGGCGAAATTACCACGTTTAATTTCGTCCGGTCTAAGTCGAACGCTTTTCGCCGCTTAGTCGCTACTATCGCTATTAACAAAATCGGGCGAAATTACCACGCGTAATTTAATTTCGTCGGTCCCAAATCGAACGCTTACGCTCCACAAGCGGCGTTACTATCGCTAACAACAAAATCCGGGAAATTACCACGTTTAATTTACCTCGGTCGAACGCGAATCGAAGCAGCTTTTACGCGCTTAGTCGTTACTATCGCTACAACAAAATCGGGCGAAATTACCACGCGACTTAATTTAAATGGGTCTAAAATTTAGCTTTTCGCCGCTTAGCGTTACTATCGCTACAACAAAATCGGCGAAATTACCACGCGTAATTTCAATACCTAAGTCGAAAATCGACGCCGCTTTTCGGCTTGGATTACTATCGCTACAACAAAATCCGGCAAAATTACCACGTTTAATTTACGTCGGTCTAAGTCGAACGCTTTTACGCCAAAATCAGCGTTACTATCGCAAAAAACAAACAAAATTACCACGCTAAATTACCCGACGCAATTTTAACGTCGGTCTAAGTTGAACGCTTTTACGTTAAACTAGTCGTTACTATCGCTACAACAAAAATCGGGCGAAATTACCACGCGTTTAATTTCGCGTGGGTCTAAGTTGAACGCTTTTACGCTCGCTTAGTCGTATTATCGCTACGACAAAATCTGACGAACTTACCACATTTATTTTCGTCCGTTTAAATTGAACGATTTTACGCTCGCTTAGTCGGTTACTCGCGCTATGTCAACATCTGATGAAGTGCCCCGTTTAGCTTTAAATTCGGTTAAGATCGGAGCATTTTTTCGACCAATCTAATTTTGCAAGCTTAAAGTTAGCATTGGGGGCGTTTCATTCTATTTCGTGTCATCTATATAATTCAACAACATTGTCAGTTTTCCACAGGTATGTTATCTAACATCACAATGATATTCAATAGCCAATACATACTTTATTAAAAAAGAATTTGTATTACATTCACGCAATCACATAATCATTGGGTTGGGAAAAGCCAATGGTTCCTTATCAGTTTTTGTTTATACAACTTGTACAACTCTTTCCGTTTCAAGCGAAACTATATGACAGCTTTATTATTTTTTCTCTAAGGCATTGAGCCGGTCTTATCTTAACGAAACTTTTGTAAGCTTCTTTCATTCTTCTACGGCATTAATTGACACCTTTTTGCACGAAACTTTTATCCGTCAACTCTTTGAATATATTTTGCTTTCGTTAGTACGCCCGTTTCTCCGAAATGGTAAAATTCCCATTACGTCAAATTTCTAAGCGAAAATTTTCTCCGCTCGACACTTTTCTTTGTAGACTTTTCGTCGATATTTTTCGCCCGTGTAATAGAGTCGTTTCTACCTGCAAAAAAACAACAAAAACCGGGTCGATAGCTCAAAACCGGATGCAATAGCTCCACAAGGGTGAACCGGGTCAGATCAAGGCAACACAGGTACGGTGCCCCTCCTTGGCTGGCACGACACCTTATCATGGTTTGTTATTTCAATTCCGGATGCACCAAACCAGTTTATATAACAGCGGTTACGATGGTTACGATGCCCCTCCTTTACTGGCAGTGCACGGTATCATGTTGTGTTGAAACAAGTTTTTGAATAAGTGGCGCCATCAGTTTCGCCATCTCAGCGGCTTCCACACCAGTTTTTGATAAAGTTCACTCCAAAAACCAACTTTACTATTTTGTGTGGTCATCATATGTTCCATGCAGGGGACATCCTAAGGACAGAGTTCCAACGATTCTAGCTCCTCTATCTTTCACTGTTTCGCAATGGCTGATTAATCGGGTTTGAGTTTTATGAAAGGACTCAAATAAGCATCTCATTGCGTGAGAGAGACTCCGAGACTGGAGAAAATATAGACTAATCATATAAGCTTCTTCATGTTTTGGAGTTTAGTAGTTACCGTAAGAGAATGTCTGTGATCATTAGGGACAAAGAGGGTCATTTGTTGCTCCTCTGCAAGGGTGCTGACAGTGCTATGTTTGGAAGGCTTTCGGAGGATGGTCGTGCTTTTGAAGCTAACACCAAAGATCACATTGCCAAATATGATGAAACAGGTTTGCGTACATTGGTAGTTGCATACCGTGACCTTAGCGAAGGAGAGTACAGAACCTGGAAAGAAGAATTTTTCAAGGCCAAAACTTCTGTCACTTCAGAGTGGAATGCTCTGATGGATTTGGTGGCCGATAATATTGAAAACAATTTGTTTCTTCTTGGTGCTACAGCCGTAGAAGACAAACTGCAAAAGGGGGTTCCGGAGTGCATCAACAAGCTTGCCGAGGCTGGAATCAAGATATGGGTTTTAACCGGTGATAAGCTGGAAACTGCTGTTAATATCGGGTATGCTTGTAGCTTGCTGAGGAAAGGGATGAACCAGATTGTGATTACATTAGATTCACCAGACATCATTGCCTTGGAGAAACAAGGTGAAAAGGATGCCATTACAAAGGCATCCTGTGAGAATGTAGAGAAGCAAATAAACGAAGGAAAGTCTCAAGTAAATTCAGCAAAACAAAAACACTCAGTTGCATCGGCTTTAGTCATTGATGAAGGCACTTGTTACAAGATTGGTGAAACTGAGAACAGGTAAAACACCAAAACAACGGTCATAACTCACCCAAAGTTTAATCGGTTTTCTTGGTTTTCGGCAACGGTTTTCCTTTCCTTCTTTGCTGGGTTGCTGATCTGAAACAGCAAGTTTCGTTATTTTCTCAGATCTAGTCTGGTCTACGAGTTATATAGTATTTCGTAGATAAAGTTTTACTGGGTGGGTTCTTATCTCACACGGTTTCTTATCTTGTTTAGGGTGGCGTACAGTTTTTAGTCACCTCAAGTTTTTACTTTCGACTCCAATTCGTTTTTCATTTTTTTTTTCCTATTTATTACTAAACTACCCATACGTTTAATTTTTAACGATATAATCCAAGTATCGCTATTCCGCTGGCACGCGTCGTCGAATTCAAATTTCGTATTTTTAAGTGATGCGTTCGGTACAGTTTTCGGCAATCAATTTCTTTTGCAATTTTATTTCTGTGCATATTTTATTTTTTTCTGTGCATTTTCGGCCATCTTTTATTTAACTACATTGGTCCCCGTATCATAATTAGTTTGACATTATTTCGCTTCCCGATAATTCACGAATTTTTTTCGACAAATAATTTTCCACTATTTTTTTCGCATCGATGCCGTTTATACATTTCGCCATTTTTCTTTCTTCTTTGCCATATGAACTTTGTTCGCCATGCCAAAGAGGGGTGTGTTCGACCCCACCTACGTGGCAAACATCCATTGGTAGGAGTCTCCACTTTATTCGTTTAATCGACAGGGCTAAAGCCCAATTCACAATATCATGGATCAATGTACAGGCCCATTAACTCATGTGTCTAAGGCTGAACCTTAGCCACATGGCTTGCCACGAATGTACGTTGATTTATGTCCAGATTCGTTTCTTATCAAAGAGATAATTATCAGTTGAGATTTATATTCTATCACAATTACTCAAACTACAAGATTACTTGAGCTACAAGGACTCTCTACTCTACCTATATAAATACATATCTATTTTTCATTCAGAACTACGTTCTTGAGACTTGATCCCACTGATAATTTGGGTACGTAGGCAACCGCAAGGTACAGTCTCATCATTCCCCCGATCACCATCATTTTTCTAATTACTTTTCTACGTTCTTCGTCTTTTTCATCAACACTTGGTGTTTTGATCATATTTGGTCGAAACAATGATATCAAGAAATATCCACAATATCTATAATATTTGTCGATATTTTAGATATATCCACGATATTTGCATGTGAAATAATGTCAAATATCCTTAAAGAGGGAGATATATCCACGATACATATCGAGAAATTGAGTATCGATAAATATCCATATCCTGATATTTTGTATTATAAATATCCATATGATACAAACTTTTTCGTAAACGGAATGCTTGTTAATGGGCATGTTATACAAGAAATGAGGCTCACCTCCCTCATTCAGACCCCGTTACACTAAACCACCCTCAAATCGCCACGACCCACTAAACCCCCCTCTTTTCTAACCGTTTATATATAACCTCCCTGTTTTTGTAAAAATAATTAAACCCGGTCTAATTTTAATCTCCTCACCAAAATTATTTCCTTTTCTACCCTTTCATATATGGGGGAATACGAAAATAGAGATTTAAGATTGAAGAACACCGAGGATTACGAGAAAAAAAATAAAAATTAAGAGCACCGATTGAATAACATCAAACAGTGATGTTCTTGTTTCAGCCATTGAAGAAACAAGCTTCCACTTTCAATCTCTCTCAATTACCTTCATTTTTATCAAGAATCAATTTCGATAGGTTTGGTTCGATCTCTCTCTCAATCACCTTCAATTTTTTTCTAGACAGGAGCTTGGTTTGTTTGAAAGATTTGATTTTGAATCTATTAACTAATTTTCTTCAACTGTTTTAGATCTTCTTCAATTTCATCTTATTATTGGGTCTCAATCTTCTTCAAATTAATTGAATAGACTTGATGATGTCATCTCAACTTGTGGGTTTGAACAAATAGTTCCATTTTTTCTCTTCTTCTATCTAATTTTTTTCCTTTCTTCCTTCAATTTTTCAGTGTGCAAATGTATTCTCACTATAAATTCTACTATGTAGATATATTTTTACATATGAGTTTTCCTATGTAAATTTATTTTTGCATACTCATTAAATTTATTTTTGCATACTCGTTTTTCTATGCAAATTTATTTTTGCATACCAGTTTTTCTATGTAAATTTATTTTTGCATAGGTAGTACTTTATATGCAAATTTAATTTTGCATACTCGTTTTTCTATGCAAATATATTTTTGCATGCCAATTTTTCTATGTAAATTTATTTTTGCATAGTATGCAAATTTAATTTTTCAAACTAATTTTTCTATGCAAATCTATTTTTGCGTAGTAGTTTTATATGAAAAGTTGTTTTTGCATAAGAATTTTACGTTGCGGCTTCTTAATTCATGAAAAATACTATGAACTCTGCTAATGTCAAAATGCATGGCATCCTTCACGATAATCTTCTAGAAGTGGTCGGTGAGAAGATGGCTGCAGGAGAATTACTGAGACTTTGGACGATGTTGATGCTATAAAGGCCAGCAATCTTAATAACTCTTCAGATGACTTTGCAACTTGGGATAAGAGGCTTCAAGTGGTTGAGATGTTTGGCATGAAAGTGGGCTTTTTATGTGCCGGATGAAATTAGCATGACATCTGACATAATATATGTAAATGTATTTTTACATAGTCATTATATATGTAAATCTATATTTACATAGTAACTTGACCTATGAAAACTTAAATTTACATAGTAACTTTTTGGTAATAAAAATTGTCAGACACCTAACAGAATATATGTAAATGTAAAGTATAAAAGTTGTTCTCTATGAAGATACAAGATGTAGACACAATCACTGAAGTTTATTTTGTATCGGTGGCATCTAGAATGAAGCAGAGTAACACAAGTTCACTATTATATTTAAGAATTGTGGTGCAAATAACCCAGGAGCACAAATTGCAGAGTTCATACAATTGGGCATAAGCGGCAAGGTTATCTGGCTTCCTGATTCTTTCACCAGATTTAGCACAACCTTTAACCTTTCTGCAAAGGTCACCGGGATTTGATTCATTAAATGCATCAGCTATGTCGAGCTCCAATTTTAAACTACTCATTGCAAAAAAAAACGCATTCAAGGAAACTAAAACTTCATATTAACCACTTGTATAGATACAACTTGGTTCTACTTGTAGATCAATAATAAACAAGCAAATGTACCATCATATATGTCTATGCAAACAAAGTTCCTAATCTAATCAAAACTAAACCAAGCTCAGAGACGACAATTATTTCCCAAGGCATAGAATTCACTTAGGATTAGGTGGGCGGCTGTTAGCAGCGGAGACCTTGGAACCCCATTCAAGTAGCCTTGTGGCAGATAATCTCAATGAAGCACAAACAATCATTTTTGCTCCCCTGCTTTTGTCTCAATTGCTTCCACAAGCTCTTCCTCATATCGAAGATCTAAATGTCTTGTACAACTTCTTCTTGTTTACATTCTGTTATAATGACAGAAAACCAATTAATAACAAAGATCATCTATGCAAAATTTAAAATGCAGAATTGTATTACTATGCAAATTTAAGAATGGAGAGTATAAATACTATGCAAATATAAGAATGCAAAGTAAAAGTATTATGCAAAGTTAAAAATGTAGAGTAAAAATACTATGCAAAGTTAAGAATGTAGAGTAAAATTACCACCACACATTACACAAACATGAAAAAGCAAATAAAAAATATTGTGCAAATTTAAGAATGCAGAGTACAAATACTATGTAAATCTAAGAATGCAGAGTAAAAATACTATGCAAAGTTAAGAATGCAAAGTACAAATACTATGCAAAGTTAAGAATATAGAGTAAAATTGCCACCACACATTACACAAACATGAAAAAGCAAATAAAAAATACTATGCAAATTTAAGAATGCAGAGTAAAAACAACTATGAAAATATAAAAATGCATAGTAAAACTACTATATACACAAACATAAAAATCTAAAGTTGAAATTGCAAAACTATGAAAACTTGAACTGATTTTAGTAAGATTTGGTTTGTTCAGAGGTTTTGGAGCGACCATCTTCTCAATTTTATCTCTATCTCTTCTAGAACTTCGAAGGTTTGATTTTAAGAATGCAGACTAAAACTACTACATAAAATGTAAGAATGCAGAGTAACCACCAATGACTACATCTTCAAAGATTTTGTAAATTTAGTCTACAAATATAAGAATGCAGACTAACCACAGACTACACATTCAACTTCAAGACTAAAACTACTATGCAAATATAAGAATGCAGAGTAACCGCAAATTACATCTTCAGAGATTTTGTGAATTTAGTATACAAATATAAGAATGCAGACTAACCACAAACTACACATTCAACTTCAAGACTAAAACTACTATACAAATATAAAAATGCAGAGTAACCACAGACTACATCTTCAAAGATTTTGTGAATTTAGTCTGTAAATATAAGAATGTAGACTAACGACAGACTACACATTCAATTTCAAGACTAAAACTACTATGCAAATATAAGAATGCAGAGTAACCACAGACTACACATTCGACTTCAAGACTAAAACTACTACGCAAATATAAGAATGCAGAGTAACCACAAACTACATCTTCAGAGATTTTGTGAATTTAGTTTGCAAATATAAGAATGCAGACTAACCACAGACTACACATTCAACTTCACTAATTAAATTACATGGAAGATGCTTACCCATGCAAATAATGAGAAATATAGACACTTTGGTGGAGAACATCCAATTAGCTTCACCACTTCCTTGGGGAGGTGGAAGAACACATACCAATCAATAATCTACCATAAACAGTAAGAAAAATAAGTAAATTGCAAGTTTTTTCATTTCAAAAGATTTGAGTAATCTTTTGTTGGGAAATAAAGAGAGACTAAAGAGAGTTTATGGTGGTATCGGCAAATAGAGAGAGAGTAAAGAGAGGCGAGGGTTTATGGTGTGAGAAAAAAAATTCAAATGTGAAAAAGATGAAAGAGAGGCTAGGGTTGTTTATGGTGGTGTTGGGATAGTTTTCTGGGGTATTTTTGTTAGTTTATTTTGTTTTAGAAAAGAGGGGTGTTTTGTTAGTTTGTTCGCATATGGGAAGGTTTTATGTAATGATTTTTTGGTGAGGGAGATTAAACCCAAAATCTGGCATGTTATATAGTGTCATGACCAGCTTATTTAGTGTCTTGCACAACTTATATATATAGTGTCGTATATAAACTGCCCACCTAACAAGTTAATAATCATTGTAAATTAAAAGTTGTTCAAGGCACTATATAAGCTGCCCCAGACATGTCCGTTTAAGAGAAAGTCAATCTTTCTTTCTATTTTTTTTTTTTTTTTGGATAATCTGGATGGTTATATGGAAGAATAAATGATCATATATATACTTTAATAAATAACTTAGGTGAAAACATTTTTAGGTACCCAACTTTTATATACATCTATAAGTACAACAAACATTTGATTTGCTCGTGGCAAATAATTGGTGAGGAATAAAATCTTAGATGTTGAGAAGTCGTTCTTGCCATGATAAAGAAGCATTAGATTATCCACACCACACATTGTTCACGCACTGGATGCAAGTGCGGACTTGAAATGATTGATAAATGTAAAAGGATTCTTGTCAAGAAGGCTATACATATTTGTAAGGGGCAATATTCTCATTAAAGAATATTAAGCATGCGTTAATCATAAGTAGAGATTACAAGATACTCGTGGACATCGCCTCCAAGGTCGACTCATGAAAGCTCACTTCATGTAGGTGGTACACTTTCCAGCTCAGAACGTTCCAAGAAGACCGAATCGACCTAGAAGCGGAGCAGCTTGAATAAAGACACTTTCCCTAATCCAAGGGTAATCATTACCAAAGCCTTATCTGTACTTCCAATTACCGGAAATTATGAACTACTGCACCCACCCCCAATGATCACCGCCTTCCTACCGTAACCAACCTAACACTCATTCGTAATCTCCACCCTAAATATGTACAAAAGAGTATATGTGTCTCGAAGATCAATACTCTCTCGTGCCCATAAATACCACCTACATGAACTACGTGAGACCTGATTCTTCTCTCCCCCAGAATCAAGAGAAGATCGTGGCGGCTTCGCTCTAGCGAAACTCGGTCTTTCCCAAATCCAAACCCTTTCTTCTTCTTCCCGACTATATATATGTAAAGGAAAAACGCTCTTTTACATTGGCACCGTCTGTGGTTTCGATTACTTGAGAAGCCACTTTCACACAAATTAAAAACCAAAAACCAAAAATCTCAAGCCCACAAAGCATGGAAAGCCTCGAAGCTCAAGTTTAAAGCCTCGCAAACCAGCTAGGTTTAACAAATGAGAGCATTTCCTTGCTCCGGCAGGAAAATGCTGCTCTTCGCGCACAAGTTGAAGCACAGCAACAACTAACTGGGAACGTCGCTGAGAACGACATCAATGAAGTTAATCAGCAGATTAACGAACTATCACAAAGAATTGGCCAAAGTGCAGTGAGAAAAGACGTAACCCAGATCGTCCAGAAAATGCTCAAGACGTACCGCGCATCGCCATTCATTACGGAGGTACTAAATAAACCCTCCCCTCAGGATTTCGTTCAACCATGTTTTCCGATATACGATGGCAGCACATACCCTGGTCAACATGTGGCTCGTTATATTCAAAGCTTGGCACTATATAGTGCACCAGAGTTCGATCACCTCCACTGTCGTTTGTTCCCCGCCAGTCTCAAAGATGGCTCACTCGATTGGTTTTTCTTACTCGAGCCAGACTCGATAAAGACCTTCGAGCAACTTACCGATTCATTTGCTAGCCAGTACGTGCATAATAGACGTAAGAAAGCTGATCTGGATTCGCTGTTCCAACTCTCACTTGGCGAAGACAAAATAATTCGTGAATTTCTAGGACAGTTCAAAGCTGAACTACTGTGCATGGAAGTAGGGCTGAAAGAGTCTTTCGCCACATTGGCATTCTACAACGCTTGCCGTGTGCACAACACGGCACTCGCCAGATCGCTAATGAAAGAACACCCTGAGACTTTATCTGAGCTGTACGCTCGAGTCGACAAGTATATAAAGTTGTAGGAAGGCCTGAAATGTCAAGGCCTACTAGAAGAAGAAGAGGTTGCAGCAATATCAGCTGACCCCCCAGCTTCCAAAAAGCGTCCCCGACAGCAAGAGCGAAAGCCGGGAAACAGAATGAACAATGACCGAGAGTTTGCCGTCCTGACACGCTCTCCCAGTTACATCTTAGAAAAGATCAAGCGAGCTTCATATTTCCGACCTGATGTGCGGCAACCAGTGGACCGACCCGACAAACCATACTGCGCGTTTCACCGAGCCAAGTGTCACGAGACCGATGCGTGCTGGGGGCTAAAGCACTACCTCTAAGATCTCATCGAAGCAGGGCATGTCAAACAGTATACCAACATTGCCGATGGCGACCTACGCCATAAACTCATGGCTCGCCGAGTGCGCAGTAGATCCCCACCTCGCCATAACCACCACAATGTTCAAGCTCGCTCCCGCAACAGAGGACGTCCCCGAGATCGTGACCATTCTCGCCATGAACGCCGACAACACTTATCAGATCGCGATAACGCCAGAACTATTCATATGATCACTTTCCCAGATGATTCCGTGACATCTTCCAGAGAGAAACGAAGGTGTGTCAGCGCCCTTCAAGAAGTTTATCATTTTTCTTCACAAGCAGCACATGCTCCGCGAAGTTCAGGTCGCAACGGAGGGGATATTACTTTCACAGAGGCCGACCTCAACAAGGTTTTCCTCCCTCACAACGATGTACTTGTCGTCCATGTCAAGATCAGCGACTGGACAGTCAAGCGTATCCTGATAGACCCTGGCAGTTCGTGTGACATTCTGTTCTATCATACAATTCAAAAAATGAACTTACCTAAGTCAGTCTTTATAGATCCGATTGTTCCTCTTTATGGGTTTAATGGCTCCAGGGCCGACCTAATCAGCGACATCATACTCCCAGTTTCAGTAGGATCTAGAGAAGACAAAGTCAGCTTCAATACACGCTTCAGCGTCCTCGACATCAAGTCGTCCTATAATGCTATTCTAGGGCGGCGTTGGATTCATCAAATGCAAGCTATACCATCCACATTGCATCAAATTCTCCGCTTCCCAGGCCCAAGAGGCATGATGGAGCTTCGAAGCAATCAGCTCGAGGCTTATCATTGTAATCAAATCCTCTCAACAAACAAGACCGCTGACCTGCATACCCACACAAGGAACGAGCCCACCAGTTATACAATGGCCAAAGACCTGGTTGCCGAGGTCAGAGCCAAAGCATCAAAACAACACGCTGGGGGCTCCAGCAAGAAGGTCCAGTCGTCTGTTTCAACCCCAGAAGTCAATCAAACCATTATTGCTCCACCAGGCAGGACCCCAGAGGTCGCATCAGTTGTTGTCAATCCAGCAGTCAAGACCCCAGAGGTCACTTCCGCTGTTGTTGCTCCACCAGTCAGCACCCCAGAAGTCGCAGCATCATGTTTTGCGCAACCAATACCAATTCCAAAGGTCACTCCAGACTCTGTTGTCATGACCATAGAGGCTACTCCAGCCCCTGTTGTCATCGCCACAGATATTGCTCCAGCTCGTGCTGCCAGTTCCACTCTCCCTCAGATCGACAAAGTATCACCAGCTAAGGAAGCATCAGTGTCAAAGACAACATCTCAACATGCAGACAGAGAGCGAGTGAACCTAGGAACTGAAGATGATCCCAAGTTCGTATATGTAGGGGCTAACCTTGACCCCACACTCAAGGCCCAGCTTGTAAACTTTTTGGCCATGAATAAAGATGTTTTTCGGCAGTTGTCATATATTGATGTGTGTCCGGAATAGATCCTAATGTTGCGTGTCATAGGCTAAATGTGAACCCTAATGCCATACCAGTTCGTCAATGTCCTCGCCGACTATTCCTGCGATTCCAGAAAGCCATCAATGATGAAGTCGACAAACTTAAGCAAGTCGGTTTCATTAGAAAAGTAGACTATCCGTGATCGATCGCTAACATCGTCGCGCCTTCAAAAGAACGACCGCGATTAAGTCTTTGCATCGACTTCACGAACGTTAATCAGGAAACGCCAAAGGATAGCTTCCCTCTACCTCGTATAGACCGACTCGTAGATCAGACATGTGGTCATGAGCTCCTATCTTTCATGGATGCGTACAGTGGATACAACCAAATCCCACTTGCTGAAGAAGATCAAGAGAAAACATCATTCATCACAGAATAAGGAATCTATTGTTATAACGTTCTCCCTTTCGGACTTAAGAACGCTGGCGCAACGTATCAGCGTCTCGTCACTGACATGTTCCAGGACATGTTAGGTGACACCATGGAAGTCTACATTGACGACATGGTCGTCAAAAGCAAGAAAGTGGAAGACCACCTCACTCATTTCGAGAAAGCGTTCTCCAGGTTGCACCGAACTCGAATGAAGCTTAATCCTGAGAAGTGCCTCTTCAGAGCGTCCTCCGGGAAGTTCCTTGGATACCAAGTATCACAAAGAGGGATCTAAGCTAATCTAGACCAAATCCGAGCGTTCTTGGACATGCCTGATCCCCAGACAAAGAAGCAAATTCAGAAGTTATCAGGAATGGTCGCAGCACTCAACCGATTTATATCGAGGGCATCAGACAAGTGCCGACCTTTCTTGCAACTTCTTAAAAAGGGTGAGCAGTTTTCGTGGAACGATCAATGCCACCAAGCGTTCTCCACCCTCAAAGAGTATCGACTACACCCCCGCCCTGGCCAAGCCTAAAAATGGCGAAACGCTGGGGCTATATTTAGCGATATCAGACTTTGCTATTAGCTCGGTTCTTTCAAAGAGGAAAACAACTCAGAGAAACCAATCTATTTTACAAGTAAGACGCGGCTCACTCCAAATTGAAAAGAATTATTCGGTACATTGAAAAGAGCAAGATCGCGATTGTTATACTCGGCAAGAAAATTCAGGCCCTACTTTCAAGCGCATCCAATCAAGATTCTCACCGACCTTCCTTTGAAGAAAATTCTTCACAAAGAAAACAAGACAACTCACATGGCAGTGTGGGCCGAAGAGCTCGGAGAACACCATATGGAGTTCGTCCCTTGCACTTCACAGAAAGGGCAGGTCGTGGCAGATTTCCTAGCAGATTTCCCTATCGATGACCCAAATTGGGAACCAGAAATAGAGGTCGCACCCACAAAGGAAGCTACCCCGTCAATATAGTCTCTCTTTGATGACGGTTCTAGTAACCCTGGAGGAAGTGGAGTCGGAGTCGTCTTAGCATCCCCAGATGGAGCCATGGTCGAGAAATTAGTTCGCATCAACTTCGCGACCTCTAACAACGAAGCGGTGTATGAAGCGTTAATTATGGGGCTTCGTATGGCGCTGCAACTCGGTGTAAAGGAACTTCAGGTCTTTAGTGACTCACAACTGGTTGTTCGCCAGATTGCAAAAGAGTACACTACGAACCCACAAAGATAACCTCTCTAAATACCTTCAAGTCGTTAATCAGTTACTTCCTTCTTTCAAAAAAGTCATGATACACCACTTCTTGCGTGACGAGAACCATCACACAGACAATTTAGCTTATTTGGCCACTCAAACACCGAACTGCGCCCCTAGACAATTACTCATTGAAGTAGTTGATCGACCTGCTTATCAAGTACACCATGTATTAGAAATCAGTGACCTATGCCCGCTTTCTACCAATTAGATGAGCCAAACATGGATGCAGCCCATCATTGAATACATCCAACACGGCACGCTCCCAGAAGAGCGTACCAAGGCCAGGCATATCCCATATCAGGCGTGCCGTTACTGCATGCTCAATAACAAGTTGTTCAGAAAGTCTGCTGGCGATCCTCACTTGAGGTGCATAAGCCCAGAACAAGGCCAACTGATTTTCGCTGAGATTCATGAAGGAGAGTATGGAAACCATGCAGGAGGTCGCTCTTTGGCTCACAAAGTGATCTCCTGGGGATACTTTTGGCCTTGCATGCGGTCGACGCCAAAGCATATGTACTCAAGTCGCGTCAAATGCGGACCTTTGGCCCACAACATCATACAACCAGCTCGTGAGTTGATTAACATTGCGAGCCCTTGGCCATTTCACATGTGGGGCATGGACATCATGGGACCATTCATCCCTCAGAAAAGCACCGGCTTCCGCTTTGTCTTAGCTGCAACCGATTATTTTACTAAATGGGTCGAAGCTATTCCACTAGCAAATGTCAAAGAGTCACATGTCAGAAACTTCATCTGGACTCATATCATCACCAGATTTGGTTTGCCGCACACACTGGTGATGGACAATAGCTCCCAGTTTAAAGGCAAAATGGTCAAAGAATTTCTGGCTAAGTGGAAGATCGTTCATGCCTTTTCCACTCCCCAGTACGCCCAGAGTAATGGTCAAGCTGAAGCCAGCAATAAAGCAATCTTAGAAAATTTGAAGAAAAAGATTGAAAAGAACAAAAGTCAATGGCCAAATCAGTTAGAGAACATTTTGTGGGCTCATCGCACCACAGCTCGCTCAAGTACAGGCGAATCGCCATTCTCCTTGTGTTATGGCACAGAAGCCGTCATCCCCACCGAACTGACTGTCACTACTACTCGGTCAGAACTTGTCGAGTTTGGAGGCAACGACTCCGTCTTAGCACGAGAGGTCGATCTGCTGGAAGAACGGGGCGACCTAGCCGCCATCAGAATAGTATCCTATCAGCAAATTTTGAATAAGTCCTACAACAAGCGAGTGCATCCTCGATCTTTTTAACACGGCGATCTAGTTCTGAAAAAAAACTCAAGACGACTCCAAACTAGCACCAACATGGGAAGCTCATACATGGTGGAACGCGTTGTAGGCAATGGAGCGTACTGGATCAAAACCCAATAAGGGAAATTATTACCACGACCTTGGAACACTTACTTGTTGAAGAAGTTTTATCAATAAAATTACATTGTTGTATATCCCATGTTTTCTTTTGAGGTAAATTCAAAGTTAATTTACTTATGTTTGTTATTGCAACCTACTCCATTTACTCGCAATGGCAAGTCACGCAATTCACACATGAAGCATGACCAAGATTACTTGTACTGATCGTTTTCCATTTCACGCAATGAAGTTTCAATCGCTCTCGTTTCAAGCTTACAAGCTCGGTGAGCAATATGCTTTCATAAGCCACCACTCTCCGTGGCGAGAGCTTAACGCTCTCTTGAGCTTCATCGACGGGTTCTACGGACCTCTCTCCGAAGTCTAAGCTAGTCGAGGACCTATACTTCTAGGATCGACTCAGCAAGAATGCTCTCAGTTAGCCATACGCTTTCATAAGCCAACACGCTCCCCATGAGCAGAATTCTCTCTTAAGCTGACAGGCTCCAGCGCCTTTGCAACCCACCTAGTGGCAAACTCTTAATAGTAAGCTCAGATTGACGAGAATGCTCTTAGCGAGCCTTACATCGTAGTGTAATAACCACGAAAGAACGCAATAACTACGAGCGCAACATTTCTTTAAGCTAAACCTTAGGCTCCTTCGCCATTACATACCATAAGCATTATAAACAGGGTACTAGCTATAAACATTCAAGCAGAAACATGCATTCCATAAGCGTTCAATAGAAATACTCGGCCAACACCAAGAAGCTACTTCCACCGATCTGCTGGGTCTACCCAGAAAATCCAGATCGGTACGTCTTACAATTTAACAAAACATCAAACTGCCACTTTCGTGGAAACCGGTTCTCTGTATCAAAATGGCGAACTGCTCAGGCAAGCCTGAAGACACAGCTCTATTGTTAACTTTCATATAAGAGAGGAGAACTTACAAAATATTCATAAACGTTCAACAACTGACAACGACAAAAGGAGAATTCACAATCAATCAAGAATCAGCCACATCATGCTTATCTTTCGGGGCAGCGCTAGTCGAAGGGGTGTGCTTGGCAGATCTCAACACCACACGCATACCTGAGCCCTGCTCCCCGCCATCATTCGCCTTTTTCAGCTGGTGATATTTCTCGTCCAGCTCAGCATATTGGACACAGCCCATGGTATACGCATCTTGTGCCTTGCGTGCCAACCCCTGACATTGTTTGGCATACTCGGTCACTTTAGTTAACTCCTCTTGCAGATCAGTCATCGCAGTAACCAACACAGCATTCTCGTCAGCAGCATCCCGATACTTCTTGGTCATCACCTCCAGTTTCTTCTTGTCAACTCCCCACGCAGCTCACATTCATCCCAGCTCGACGCGCGAGTTAACGTCAGTATCAGCGCGCTACACAGCGTTCTTCAATTTGTCATACCCTGCAAAGAAGTACAAGGACAATACTAAAGTTAAAATTGCCTAAGTAACAGAAACAAAAACATAACGCATGAGGAGCTCACCAAACAAGCAGCCATGTCCATGGTCCCTAACAGCGTCTCTATATCTTCACCCTCCACTTCAGCCTTGTCACCATCCAACACGATCCCCTTCAGAAGACTGGTCGCTATGGGTCGAGTGGAACCTACAGTCAGAGCGTTTCACCGCACACTTCTTCCCCGTCTTCCCCATGTAATAGAATTCGCTCCCCACATCATCAAGACGCGGGGACGAACTCTCACCAGCGACGTGGTGACCTTGCCCTAGGTTGCTACGCTCCTCAGCATGCCGATCGGTATCATCCAATCGGCGGGGCGACCTGAATACAACGCCACCAGTCGAACGACCTGATCTTCTAGGTCGCTTGTTGCCTTTGGCCTCTACAGCAACAACTTTTCTTTTACCACGATCACCATGCACATGGGGATGGAATTCCATTTCTTCCATTATTAGCGGAGAGGTCTCCCTCAAACTTCCTTCTCCCCTCGTATATTTGCGGCACCTGGCTATCGTGTAATCTACGAACGAGAATGACATTACGTGAGTTAACAACCAAAACACAAGTTTTTGTTCAAAAGTTGTAGCTAAAAAAGGAAGACAGACGTACCTAAATAAGCAGCGAAGACGATGAAGCAACACAGTGTGAAGAAGAGGAAATGCAGCAATAGGAAGAGCAAATGGGAACAAATGCCTTTGCTCTTCTACGAATGGTGTTACTTATTGTGTAATAACGTATCTTCCCTAGGTACATCATAATTACATCGAGACGCCAAACGTCAAGCCACCTGGCAGCCATCATTGCACATATCTAACCGCTCACTTGCCTACACGTGGCATGCACGTGCAGAAACGTTTCAATTCTCTAGAACGAATAACTCGACCTACGTCTTACTATCTCCGCAGCTCCTCACGCGTCACCAACTCGTGTTACATGCGACCTATAATGCTAAATGACCTATTAAGGACAGGACACTCATTTAAAGATCACAGGTTACTTAAAGTCAACTACTGTCACAAGGAATCATCTACACAACCACACAGATGTAGCACTATCTACATTCATACATTCAACCATATAAGAGTCATACAAAGCAACGAAGCAAGTAATAAGCATAGCATATAAGCAAAAAGTGATCTGTTAAGGCAGGCCCAAACACAGTTCACATTCTGCCGAGCTGCTGAGTCTACTCAGGAAATCCAGCTCGGCTAACCAACATTCATCATCATATGATCGCCCAGTATTAACAAAGAGAAATAAGAAAAGCGAACTGCCCAGGTTACCCCGGAACACCAGTTCTATTATATCACAGCTTACAACCATTCAAATCAACAACCCTATATCACAACTCGCTAGTTCCAGGTATGACAACCAAACCTCCGGCCACCAGCAAGTCTTCAACTTCAGCTTCTTTCCCCTCAACCACTATTGACACACCATCCAGATCTAGACTCATAAGTACATCGACCGCCAGCCTTCATCGCGAGGCCTGGCGACCTCCGTAGCGGCTGATGGAAGAAGAAAAGCGCACCAATCGGTATCTCATTGTACTGTACCACCAATCGTCACGAGGAGTCCCACGCTCATGCTCCTCTTTCAAAGCTTTATAATCAGCATCTAGCTCAACAAAGTCAGCGTCCAGCTCGTCATAAGCTTTAGTAGCATCTTGAGCAACTCCCTTGCAGTGCAGGGCGTACTCATTCAGCCTACCAATTTCCACAGTCACTGCATTAACGTTCTCTTCAGCACCCTGTAGTTTTAGCTTTCGATCTTCCGCCTCAGTATCCTTCAGCATCTTCGCCAAGCTAAGAGCTTGGTGCGTTTTCTTCAGGTCCTCAAGCTCCTCGAGTTCCATCTTAGCAGCGTCCTGAACATTCTTTAGCTCCCTCGGCTTCACCACGCTTTTCCTATCCGTTTCAAATGGACCGGGCAATCTCCTTCGGCCTTCCTGAAT
Organism: Coptis chinensis; assembly: GCF_015680905.1. NCBI lineage: Eukaryota > Viridiplantae > Streptophyta > Magnoliopsida > Ranunculales > Ranunculaceae > Coptis > Coptis chinensis. Next base: position 14,846,720 of record NC_141456.1, on the reverse strand, counting down.
CCACTCACAAGCTGCAGTCGCACACATATACTAATAATCAGTTCGCAACAAGTTTCATAAGCAAGCAAATAAGTTAAAACGGGACAATCCCACGTACCAAACATTGAGCGAATTCCATCTGCTTTAGGTTATCCTCCAACCCCTCTCATCCAGCTCTTTACGGTTACCATCCAGAGCTATATGTTCAAGCAGACAAGCCGATATCTTACTCGACCTGAAGCTGCAATCAGTTCGCTTCACAGTGCGCTGCACCCCATTGTCGTCAAAGTACACAAGTTGGGCCTCCAGGTCATCAACAGTTATAGTTGACTTCCTACTCGCCTTATGGGAACCCTTCGACTTCGCCAGTGGACTAGGCTCTCGCATCACAGGAGACGAGCTCGACCTAGCTCCAAAAGTAGCCAGATCCAGAACCTGCTCCGGTCTTGCCCGAGTCTTGCGAGTGGCAGTACCACCAATTCGACCACCACCCGCACCGCCCCCCCGTGCTGGAACTCTCCCCCAGAGCATGCCTCGCAGCTTTGGCAACCCTTACAGCGTCTTGCTCCGACACGTCGACTTTCCTCTTCGACAACATGCTCCTTACACGAGGGTTGAAGACCACCATCTCCAGCTCTACAGGAGCATCAATCGACCCACCCTCGTCGCTCCAAATTTTGACCCACTTGCCCGAGGCACCAAGATTCTCCTGGCGGGTCGTCTAGAACTACCACGACCCCAGTTTCTATCCTCCCTGGTTACCAAGTCACTTGCGCGCTTCTCCATCACTTCCCTCCTAGCTTGACCTCGAGCTCGGTCCTTCTGAACCCTTCTTTTCTCCCGGATCGCTGGACCCCCCTTTTCTACAAAAAAATGCGCTACTTCAGGCAGCTTTGCTTGTTTCTGTGCTCGAGTCAACCGCGCGAACCTCTCTATCTCCCCACGATCAGTTCGTGTTTTTACAGAAAAATATGCAAACAAAGCAAAGACACATGTCAGTTAAAATAACAGTAACTCACCCATTAAAACGACATGCACAAGACACTCCCACCCACCGGAGATATTGTAAATCCTAGTTTGCAACCTACATCCGCTAGCACAGTAGTTGCCAACTAGCAGCAACGGCCTCTTTGTCCCAGGTCTGGTATGTTTATCCCATAAGCTGCCCTCAGTTCGGGGAATGCACTCACTGCAAGATGATCCACCGTCCTAGGGGGCAACCCACTTGAAGATGACCCCTCACTACGACCTGACATGCTAGCCACAACACCAACAGAGCCATATCGTACACTACCCTCATCTCCCCTAACTTCCTCACCATGCTCAGATTGATTCCCAAAACTCATGGACTCTTCCTTATCGTCATCATACTCACCACAACTCAAAGAGACCTCTCGAACCTCTTCAGATCGAATATCGTCAAAGTCAGACATTTTTACGTTTTCTCCTTACCAAATACCCAAGCTTAAACAATAAAACCTAACACCAACCTATCTACTAAACGCAACGCACTTGACTAAGACGAAAGAAAAGGGAAAATGGAAAGGCAGCAACAGCAGAAACACTCACCTGAGAAACCCTAACTTGCGGTTTTGCTGAAGAAGAAAAAAGAAAATAACTTTTCAGTTGTCCCAAATTTGATTTTGTATAACCACCCGTTCAGTTACCAAGGAGTTATCTTTATATATATATTATAGCGCTACCCTCTTCAATTGAGGAAGCGTTTCTAGAGTGTCCACGTGTCATGGCTAATTAAGAAAAAGTAGGAGATAAAATAGGAAACAAATATTTATCTTTATCCTTAGATATATATTATAGTTATACCTTCATAGAGACTCCAATTTTTCCTAAACTCTATTACTAAATATAAAAAAGTAAGATATAAATAAGGAAACAATCCCATCTCGAGTTTCATAGACTCGCTCTCCAACTTTTCCTAAACACTATAGCTAATTACGAAAAAACAATCTCATCTAGAGTTTCACAGAATCTCCAACTTTTCCTAAACAATATAGATAATTACAAAAAATAAAAATAAAAAAATAAGAGACAAAAAATTAAATTGCTAAAAACAATAATTTCCACCGAAAACGATTTTCCTAAAACCCTTTCGATTTAATGCGTCATCCACTGTGTGATTTAGACATTTATTCAATTAAGGATTCAAAAAATCACAATTACGACCACAATAATTACGACATATTCCAATTCCTTAAATATATATTATAGTTATACCCTCACCAATCTATTTTTTGGAATACTCGCAAGGACTCCAGTTTTTTCTAAACTCTATTACTACTTATAAAAAAGTAGGATATAAATAAGAAAACAATCTCATCTAAAGTTTTAGAGAGTCTCTAACTTTTCCTAAACACTATAACTAATTACAAAAAAATAATCTCATCTAGAGTTTCACAGAGTCTCCAACTTTTCCTAAACAATATAACTAATTATGAAAAAAAATATGAGACAAAAAACTAAATTGCTAAAAACAATAGTTTCCACCGAAAACGATTTTCCTAAAACCCTTTCGATTTGATGCGTCATCCACAATGAGATTTAAACATTTATTCATAGTTAAGGATTCCAAAAATCACAATAATTATGACATATTCCAATTAAATTTATAAATTTATAAATTTTCAACACTATATAACTACTTAAGTTAACTTAAAATAAGTACGTACATAAAACTTCACCTACAAAATGAATTTAAACCTAATTTTTTGTGGTTATGAAACACTCACTATAATGATTATCTTCCCAAAATTTCAGTTCATTTGGGAAGATAATTCAGCAAAATAACGAGATTCAGTTAAAGTGAACATTGGGCTTAAATAAATTATATACCAAACCAAAACAAATTACATGTGGAAAATTAAATTATACAAAAAATAACATCACAAAATATATAATATAAAATGGGAAAAAAAAATAACGGCAAAACAATAATGACAAATATTTTAAAACATATATAATACTAAATGAAACTAACGTCAAAGAACAGTTAATGGGGAACCGAAAACTGGATGCAAATGCATCGAACTAACCTCAGATAATATTTAACGAGAAATCGGAAACTGGATATAAATGCAAAAATTAAACTAATCTTAAAAATAATTAATAGAAAATCGGAATATAGATACAACTGCATTAAACTAACCTCAAAGAATAATTAACGAGAAATCAAAACTTGGAAGCAAATACATCAAACTAATATCAAAAAATAATTGTCGGAAAATCATAAACTGGATGCAAATGCATTAAACTAACCCTCAAAGATTAAATTAACGGGAAATTAAAAACTGTATGCAACTGCATTGAACTAACCTCACATAAAAATTAAATATAAATTGGAAACATGATACAAATGCGTGGAACTAATCTTAAAGAATAATTAACGGAAAATCAGAAACCGGATGCAATTGCACTGAACTAATCTTAAAAAATAAACTGGATGCAAATGCATTGAACTAACCTCAAGAAATACTTAACAGGAAATTGGAAACTGGATGTAAATTCATTGAATTAACCTCAAACAATAATTAACAGGAAATTGGAAACTAGATGCAAATGCAATCTTATCAAATAATAAACGAGAAATCGAAAACTGTATGCAAATGCATTAAACTAATCTCACAAAATAATTAATCGGAAATCAGAAACTGGATGCAAATGCATTGAACTTATCTCAAAGAACAATTAACATGAAATTGAAAATTGGATGCAAATGTATTGAACTAACCACAAATAATAATTAACGAGAAATTGGAAACTAGATGCAACCGCATTGAACGTACTAACCTAAAAAAAATAATGGGAATCGGAAATTGGATTCAACTGCATTGAACTAACTTCAAAATATAAATAACGGAAAATCAGAAACTGGATGCAAATGCATTGAACTAACCTCAAAATATAGTTGGATTATATGTTGTGTTTTGCATTTAAAATTATGTTTATCTTATCTCTTTCTGTATGATTGGTAAGTCCTTGCTATTCAAGTAGCTTCAATATATACGAACTTCGCCTTATTAGGCAATCTCACAAAACTTCAATCAAACTTCTATTATTAAACAACTAAATGAAGTTGAAGGGTTTTATCAAATGTGAGTTTTTCTTTAATAGAGAGTGAGGTTTTCACATTATAAGAAATTTGGATGAGTGATCAATATAATATTAATATATAATAGTTTTGCATATTTACAAATATTTTTTAGAATAATTAATATAACAACACCTATTCGTAGATAATCTTTGCAGATTTCACATAGTTAGTCATGCATAATTTAAAGAATAATTAATGGGAAATCGGGAACTGGATAATCTTTGATGATCCAATATAGTAAATCAAACATAATTTATTTTTTATGTCATGTTTGCAAGGACACTACAGATGGATCAATAGAAATTTGTATTACACACCACATTGGATAATTAAAAGGAAATAAAAAAACTATATTCAAATACATAACTAAGCTAAAAGAGTAATTAACGGGAAATCAAAATTTTTATGCAAATGTAATAAACTAAACTCAAAAAGTAATTAACTATAAATCGAAAACTGGATGCAATTGCATTAAACTAACGTCAGAGAATAACTAATGGAAAATTAGAAATTGGATGCAAATCCTTGAAAAATATTTAATGAGAAATCTTAAACGGTATGCAAATATATTAAACAAGCCTCAAATAATAATTAATAGGAAACCAAAAACTGGATGCAAATGCATTGAATTAAACTCAAAAAATAATTAACAGAAAATAAAAAACCGAATGTAACCGCATTGAACTAACCTCATAGAATAATTGGTGGGAAATCAGAAACTAAATGCAAATATGCATTGAAATAACCACAAATAATAGTTAACGGAAAATCAGAAACCAAATGTAATTGCATAGAACTAACCTCAAAGCATAAATAATAAATTGGATGCAAGTGCATTGAACTAACCTCAAGAAATAATTAACGAAAAATCAGAAACTGGATGCAAATTTATTGAACTAACCTCAAACAATAATTAACTGGAAATCGGGAACTAGATACAAATGCAATCTTATCAAATAATAAACGAGAAATCGGAAACTGGATGCAAATGCATTAAACTAATCTCATAGAATAATTAATCAGAAAATCAGAAACTGGATGCAAATGCATTGAAATTATCTCAAAGAACAATTAACATGAAATTGAAAATTGGATGCAAATGTATTGAACTAACCACAAATAATAATTAACGAAAAATCGGAAGCTGGATGCAACTGCATTAAACTAACCTCAAAAATTAAAAAACGGAAATTGGAAATTGGATACAACTGCATGCATTCAACTAACCTCAAAATATAAATAACGGAAAATCAGAAACTAGATGCAGATATATTGAACTAATCTCAAAGAGTAATTAACGGGAGATTGGAACCTGGATGCAAATGCATTGAACTAATCTCAAAGACTAATTAACGAAACATCAAAAATTGGATGCAACTGTACTGAATTAATCTTAATGAATAACTAACAGGAAATTATAAAGTGGATGCAATTGCACTGAACTAACCTCAAATAATAATTAACGGGAAATCGGAAACTTGATGCAACTGCATTGAACTAACCTCAAAGTATAATTAATGAGAAATTGGAAACTGAATGCAATGTATTACATTGAACTAACCTCAAAGAATAATTAATAAAAAATCATAAACTTGATGTAAATGCATTGAACTAATAACCCTAAAACATGTTTGTATTATATGTAGGGGGAATAAATGTCTCAACAAATATAGTTTTGCATTTTAAGTAGTGTTTATCATAATTTTGTTATTATGATTAAGAATGTCATGCTATTCAAGTAGCTTCAATATTATCTTCGTCACATTGAGAATTCTCACAAAAACTTCAATCAAACTTCTATTATTAAATCTAACAACAAAAAGAAGTCGATAAGTTTTATCAAGGTTTGATGCTTTATTTTTATAGAGAGTGGTGCAAGAAATTTGAATGACTGATTAATATAATTTTCATATCTCATAGCTATGCATAGTTGTTAATATTTTTTACAATAATTTAATATAACGGCACCCGTTCGTAGGACGGGTTCGAAAGCTAGTGATTACAACCTACGTCTTAGCCCACACACGTGGCTCGAGGACCTGTCTTTTCACGATTCCGGAAAATGCGGTGACACATTTCTCTACCAACTGCTATGATTCTGTCACGTGCTAACCACGTGACAACTTTTGTTTCCCACCGGATCGTCATACAACACAACTCGAACTTTACGGTGTGCCAATCGCTCCACTTCACCAGCCGCTCTTCCACTCATGCTCAACACGTATTGCCGTTTTCTCTCAGCAGATCGCTTCAATGTACAACACAATCTACTGAAAGGGGGCTGTGTAAGGGAGTAATATTCTCATTAAAGAATATTAAGCACGCGTTAAGCATAAGTAGAGATTGCAGCGTACTCAGGACATCGTCCTCCAAGATCGACTCGCGAGCAGCTCGCTTCATGTAGGTGGTACACTTCAGCTCGCTCAAGAACGTTCCAAGAAGACTGAACGACTTAGAGCGGAATGCTTCGAATAAAGACACTTTCCCTAATCCAAGGGTAATCATCACCAAAGCCTTACCTGTACTTCCAATTATCGGAAATTATGAACTACTGCACCCACTCCCAATGATCACCGCCTTCCTACCATAACCAACCTAACACTCATTCGTAATCTCCACCCTACATATGTACAAAAGAGTACACGTGTCTCGAAGATCAATACTCTCTCGTGCCTATAAATACCACCTACATGAACTACGTGAGACCTGATTCTTCTCTCCCCCAGAATCAAGAGAAGATACGTAGGCAGCTCGCTCCTTAGCGAACTCGGTCTTTCCCAAATCCAAACCCTTTCTTCTTCTTCCCGTATATGTAAAGGAAAAACGCTCCTTTACAATTGTCTTCTAGTTTCTTTCTTTTGCATAGTTGATAGCCATCCCAAGAGCTAGGACTTCAGTGTCTGTGGCTGATGATGTTTGTACTTTCTGAACACAGCCTCCCAAAGGCAAACCCCTTGAATCCCTGCCAATAGCAGCAATGTGAGCATATGAGTGACCTGTCTTAAAAGCTGCATCAAAATTCAGCTTAATCCATCCTGGTGGTGGTAACATCCACTCTATCTCCTTAGATATTCTATCATAAACAAACTCTTCAGCCAGTGCCTGTGGGATGGGATCTTTATAAGCATTGAACCAATACTTATTAGTGGTGTAAGCATGGAGAAGTACAGATTCAGGAGATGTTCTGATTTTGTTAAAGAGAAGGTTGTTCCTGACCTGCCAAATGGCATCCAAGATAGATATGAATAGCATAGCTTGAGATGGTTCAGTAGATAAGTCAGAGTTTCTAATATTCAAACAACATTGAAACCAGTCTCCAGGATCAAAATCATTGGCATCTACTCTGAGATTCAGTTGGGATGAGAACCAAATTCCCCTAGATCATTCACAAAGGAAGAAGATGTGTTTAGAGTCCTCTGAAGTACTGCCACAATGGCAGCACATGGGTTCTATGTTGAGATGGTGTTTAATGAAGATTGTCAGTGGTAGGGATTATGTTTTTGAGAATCTTCCAAGTGAACAGTTGTACTCTAGCAGGAATAGGTAACTTCCAGAGAGCTGTTAGGTTCTTATTCCAAGTTTGATCTGAGGTTTGACCAGAGGCTGGCTCATTCCACCCTTTGCATCCCCCAGTTGAGAAATGATAGGCAGATTTTGTATAAAAAATGCCCTTTTTATTCCCTAGCCATATGAGTTTGTCTTGTGGAGATGGCCGAAGGTGGATATTTTTTATGGCTGCTCTGAGAGGGGGTTGCAATTGATTCAGGATGTCTCCATTCCACTCTCCAAAGTCGATCATAGCATCTTGAACTGTATAAATGCCTTCAAACCTATTATCCTCCAATTCATCTGGTGCCATGACTTTATTAATAGGAACCCAAGGATCCTTCCAGAAATCGATCCTTCTGCCATCTCCAATTCTAGATGAACAAGGACCTATGTTTTTCGTGGAGATTGGGCTCAGTATGCAGAGGACAACCAACTCAAGAAGGGGGACAAAGTCAGAATTGAACGTGACCTGGGTATCTCGTTTTTCATTGCATGTCGCTAAGTTCATCCAAAAGACCAAGAATGTTTTTTATAATATAAATCATCCAGAAGAATAATGTATTCTTAAATATTCACACAATATTAATTTGTGTTGTTAGTAGGGGTGCTAGTTTTTTGTTTGATATGTTCAAAATAATTCGTACAAAAGATTTACAAAGAATTTAGAGGTCAAGTGCCGCACTGCCCAAGCCCCTTAATAGTAAAACCAATCTAAGACCACTAATATATTGAGCAGTTGAGACTTCTCCCAGGGAAACCCGTCAGCCACCTTTTTTTTTCCCCTCTAATGTGACACATTGGTGTTTTTTTTGGCCAAAAACAATCATTCGGCATAAAATAAAAGAAATCCACGCCCATTTTTAATTATTCGCCCATAATAATAACCCAAAAAACATTCAAACCCATCGTAAAAAAAAACCTCCCATCTCTCATCGCATGAAATAACTTGGAATATATTACTGGAGTGATTAAAAGTGAATGACGGATAGTACTTGGAATATATCAAAAATTTGGATTTGGAAACATTCGGAATTACAGAAATTCCGAAATCCTGAACTATGGCTAACAGCCCCCTAACACTAATACATAATGACATATAGTTTACAACCATATTAAAAACTATGATATCAACTAAATCTATGGTCAATCTAGTTTGGTCAGCCTTTCGTATTATATTTTAGTTATTACTTCATTAACAAGTTTGGAATGTTACATGAGTTGTATATATATCCATGGTAGGGAGCTAATATCTACCAAAAATCAGCTTTAGTGTAGTGTGTAAGTCCGCTTTTGGATTGCGTATGTCATTTATATATGTCGACATGGCCAACCCACCGTGTATACACCGTGTATATATATATTCCATCAATCAAGTGTTGTGCAAATATAGCGCACTTTCACTTTTTTTGCACTCACTTATAAATGCATGTCATCAATCAAGTGTTGTGCATTCATTCTAGCGCACGCTCACTTGAATCACTAAATTCGAATGAAACAAACGCATCGCGCGTGCCAGAATGCCTAGTATAAACTTAAGTTAATAAAATAAGTACGAACACCCCAAATTTCACCTACAAAATGAATTAAAATCTAGTTTTTTGTAAATAGGATCTAATGACAATAAAGATAATCTCTACAAAAAATGAGTCGTTTGATAATTTTTAACAATGACAAAAAATGATTGCAAAACCTCGACATTTTTGGGTTGTTAGATTTTTTTAAAAAAAAGTTGACAACAATTTTTATCTAGGTTAGAGGATATCAAACGAGCTGATTTTTTGTAGAGGTGATTTTTTATAGTCAGTAGATCATGTCTACAAAAAATTGGATTTTAATTCATTTTTGTAGATAAAGTATTTGGGTGTTCGTACTTTTTTTGTTAACTTAAGTATGTACTTCTAAGAGAATTCATGTATATAGTCCCTCTCTAAAATGTACGTATAAGAGAATTCATGTATATTGTCGTCTGTTGCAACTTAACGCATATAACTTATTTTTAGCAGCTGCCACACAAGGCCACAAATTTGGCTGTGTTTATAACACCAGCCACATTTAAGAGCCTTATAGCAGTCCCATTGGAATTGTTTTTTAGTGTTTGGGGTGCTATATGACTTTTACCTGCTCTAAAGCTTATTGTATAGCATCACGATATGAATTGTTTGACAAAATTCCTCAAAGAAATATTCTTTCTCTTTTTAACTAGTATTGTCTTTTGATGATGCTATTCCTACTAGTTCAACATCAGATGTATCTATGCCAAACTCAATCACTACTCAAGCTTTGGCTCATTAACCTTTTAATTACACTAGCCTCTTGTATGGGGACAAGCCACGTAAGGCCCACCAAAAAATAACTATAAATAGTAAACGTGGAGCTTATGATGTTGACAAAAATAATTTTTTAAAAATAAAAAATGACGAATTTACCCATACAAAAATTTAAAAAAAAAAACTATTTTAAATAGTGAAATTATCAAATTGCCCCTGGGCCGTACACCAAAACATTGTTCATCAACTCCCATATTTTTCTACCTAGTAAAGATATTTAGTTTGGATACTTATTAGAGGGAGTGACTCTCAATGACAAAACTGCCAAAAAAGTAACTCTCAAGGACAACTTTTTTTTTTCCGTAACTCACAAGGACCGGATAGATGAAAGGTCAAGTATACCCTTGACGCGAAATAAAAAACAGATCGAGTAGATGAAATGTCAAGTATACCCCTGACACGAAATAATTAACGGCCCGGCCCAGACATAACGATCCGGTGTATTTAGTATGAACATTGAATGTTCATAGTCCTTGGATATGAAAATTGATTGGGTATAAACATTCAATGTTCATAATTCTTTTGGTATGAACGTTTATAGTCCTTGGATATGAACATTGATTGGGTATGAACATTGATTGAGTATAAACATTCGATGTTCATAGTCCTTTGGTATGAACATTGATTGGATATGAACATTGAATGTTCATACATCAATATATTGTATAATGTACATTCACCTATTTGGATATGAACAATCATTGTTCATACACCAGCAGAAGGTATGAACACTCATTGTTCATAGTAAAATGACATAAAGGGTAAAATCGGAAAATATTTATTTTAAATCCGGGTAATTTGTCCTTGAGGGTTATTTTCACAGAAGGGTATAACTGACATTTAAAAAAAGTAAAAGGGTCGAGCCAACTTATTTTGTCCTTGAGGGTTCCTAATTTTGAAATAGTGGGTTCGTGAGCTACTTTTCCCCAAAATTTGTCTTTGTGAGTTACTCACAAAAAACAGTGTCCTCTAGAGTTACTTTTTCCTCAAATTGGTCATCTGGTCTATTTTCTTGTACTTATTATTTGTTTCTTTAAAAAAGATTATAGCAAGTTTGCAACCAGAAAATAACGTTTGTTTTTGTCATATTTCAAATGGTTTTATAATTAATATTAATTAACAACTCACTGATTCAACCAATGACTCACTGGTTGGACCATCAACCCAGTGACCCAGTCTCTTAACTGGGTCAGTGGCCGGACTGGGTCTGATAACTATGTTTATTAGTGTTTGCTACTTATAAGGGCATTTCCAATGGGGGGTGTAAACCGTATAGAGTGAAAATTTTACACCCCAAATATAAAAAAAACTCTCTCCAATGGGGGTGCTAAACCGTAGGTAATAGTGTATTAGCTAATAGAGAGGGTGGGGAATTCCCCCTCTCGCTATTAGTTAATAAAAATCCCGGACGTCACTTAAAATAACGTCTGTTTAACTTAAAAACTCGGACGTCACTTCAACACACGTTTGAAGCTTTATTTTTTAACTCGGTCGTCACTCCAAGTGACGTCCCAGTTTAAATTAAAGAGGGACGTCACTTGGAGTGACGTCCGAGTTTAAAATTTATTTTTTTTACATTCTTCCATTGGAGAGTATAGAGTGTGGATATTTATGAGCTATATAATACTATACAATTAGAGGTGTAAAATCCTAATGGCACCTACGTGGAGCCTAGGTGGAGGTGTAATTTTACACCCCCCATTGGAGATGCCCTAAGTTTTTGTAAGTTAAGTTTTTATATTTACACTTTTGGCACTTATAAGAAGCAAAAAAATACTAAATAAAGAGAGTCTAACACTTATAAGTAGGGCAGGGAATCGGGTCGGGTTTGATCCGAATCAGACTCGACCTGACCCCGAATAGTTTGGATTCGGGTCGATTTTTATATCTGTTTACTTATTCAGGTCGGAGTCGGGTTTGTTGGATTCGGATTCGGGTTCGGATATATTTTTTAAACTTTTTTTGAATTTTTAGTGTTATCCGATCGGGTTCGATCGGATTCGGGTCAGGTTTGGATATTAAATTTCGAATATAATCGGGTTCGGATTCAGATATTATAAAATTATTATAATTCGGATTCGGATATAGCCATATCCGACCCGAACCCGACCAGATCCCTACCCTACTTATAAGTAGCTGGAAACAAACACTCGAAAAAATAAAATAGTCCACCACTTACAGCCGAGAATAAGTAATAATCACTTACAAGTAATGAAAAACAAACACCCCTTAAATAATTCAATTGTGCTAACAAATCTAAACACCTAATTTCTTAGATGGTGGAAAAACAATTGCTAAATTTCACATTCACTATTCCAACTTATCGACGTGTTTGAGGCATAAAAAAAAACACCTGTGACAAATCAATATGAGCCCAGACCCTATCATTCTCAAACAATCTAGGCTCACCCATTTAATTGTTTGCCGAAAGTCCGAAACTCCCCAATGCAACTTCAACCTTCACATGGAACTCACTTTTCCGAACCACTCCACCTCACCTCACCATGCACTCCCACTCTACACCAAAATGCTCCAATCAAATTCCCACCCAAACATATTCACTTTCACTTTCCTATTTAATGAGACGCGTCGCGAGAATGCAGTGCCCACTGAGGGTATGCTTATTTCTGTGCTGTCTTCTTCAGGTTACCATGGTGTTCTTGAGGTGGGTAAGTGGGTGCATGATTATGTTAAATGCAATGGGATATTATTGACTGCTAGCATTGGTACTGCTCTTCTTAGTATGTATGCTAAGTGTGGATGTATTGATGATGCAATTTGTGTTTTCATGGAAATGCCTCGGCGAGATGCCCTTAGTTGGACAGCTATGATTTCGGCACTTTCTATGCATGGAAAGGGACAACAAGCGCTAGCTTGTTTTGATGAGATGCTTAGTCTTGGACTGAGACCTGACCATGTTACGTTTGTTGGGGTGCTTAGTGCATGTAGCCACGCTGGATTTGTGGAGGAAGGTCGTTATTATTTCAGGTGCATGGAGGAGGTACATAAGATTGCACCTGGTTTAGAGCACTATGGATGTATGGTTGACATTCTTGGTCGAGGTGGGCACGTGGAGGAAGCTTGGGATTTGGTTCGAAACATGCCAATGAAACCTGATGTTTTTGTGCTGAAGAGTCTTTTGAGTGGTTGTGCTAGTTATGGTTACTTGGATTGTGCAGAGTGAAGCTTTTAGAATTGGATCAAGACAGTGATTCTCCTTACACTACTAGGTACTGCCTATGCAAGTGTTGGTAGATGGGTTGATGCAGAAACAGTTGGGAAGATGATGAGAATCCGTAGGGTTGTAAAAGCACCTGGATGTAGTTTGGTTGAGATTGATGGAGTTGTTCATCAGTTTGTAGCTGGAAATAATGAAGAACATCCCAAAATGGAAGAAATTAAATCTTTGTTACATGAAATGGGCAAGAATTTGGGGCTAGCTGATCATACTTGTGATTAGGACCATTGTCACAATGCAAAACAATGTTTCTGGACAAACTCTTGTGCTTTTAGTAAGTGCACCCCTTCCCTCCAATTTTCTGGATCTTGTAGTCAAGGTGAGTCATGACCGATTCTTGGTGGTGTATATTATGGTCAAAGAGGCAAACAAACTAGCTACATATACCTCCTTTTCTAAAGATGGCAAATGGGATTGGAGAATTCAGAACACTAAATCCTATTCCAGCCCTCTTAATAGTTCGGAGCACGTTCTGATAGGTTCTTTGTTGATAGCCAAATGATGAGCGACAAGCAGATGCCACTGAACATGTCTTTGCTTGACACGGAGATTACTTTTTGCAATCATTGCTTTGAATTCATTCACAACATGAGATTGTATGGAGATATGAAGAAGCAGAACAGATATGAAGAACATTCCCCAACTGATGATACTTCATACAGCATATGACGAGGTATTTTATTATCTTCAACAATACATATGTTTTGGTTTCAGATGATTTAACATTCAGCGAGGAAATTTATACCCTGCTAGGCAGACTCTGAATTAATTATTTTGAGACATGTACATATGTATAGTATTAAATTATATATGATATTCTGAATTTCCTTAACGTCAGATCCGGCAAAATTTATCACAACCTCAAAAAGAGAAGCTTCACATGCTAGCTCTATCCTAATACATTGACGATATCCCTAAATAAAAAGCTATAGGAGAACATCCGAATGTAGAAGAGTACTTGAATTAGAAAGCTATGAAGTATATACACTAGAAGTTTTGTTTCTATGGTGTACAGTGGTGGAGCCAGGCGGTTGCGATTGGTGTATATGGGTCGGTAACTATGTTAGTGTGTTCTGAACCAAGGTCGGTGGTAACAAGTACTATGAACCTAGAACCTTCATGTGTTGAGTATCGTCACAATTTTACTTCCCATCCGTGTATATACTACCCATCTCCTGAGTGTATTTAAGACGTGTTTTGTTGTGATTCAACTCCAATAAGTTTGTTACTGGGTCAGAAAAACTAATGAAATGATTCCATCTTGTGTGCTATATTGTGGTGGACTCCTTGGCCAGGACTAAAAAACTCTTCAAACACTGTTCTCCTACATAACAAGTTAACAAGCAACATTTTGCAGCCTCAAGTCTTTCAGAGTAGACCAAGAGCGCCTAATTTAGTGCTCGTTTTAGGTCGTAAATGTGTCATTTAGTAACCTTTTCTCTAGTGGCTCTGTTATTACTTTGGCATACCACACGACCCTGTCAATGTTTTTGCAAGTGACATTTTCGTCAAATTCTAATCGAAACGATCAAAAACGTAACTCTGACAAAATGTTATTAGGACAAGAACCTACATGAAGAAACAATCAAAAGAGAAACCAAACTAATTGAAATTCATAGAACTTTGACTTACATTGGAAAAAGAATGTACATTATGAGAAATGCTACACAAAATTGGAAGACTTTTTACATTTGGTGCTAGCTAGATACATTTCGGTGATGATACAAGAAAGTTGACTGAAATGGATGAAAAAATGTGTGCTTAATTTTACAAGACTCAAAATTTACACTTTTTTGGGCTTCTTTAACCCAACTACTAGAAGGTAAGTAAACCGACATCGGAGGATATGGTGGGAAATTTCCTTTTCAAATACTGATCTTGGGTAGATGATTTTATCGAGCAGTAGTAGACCAACCGTTAATGTATGCTCTCTGAGAGATTTTTGGCTTCCATCTTATCGCTCTGAATCCAATTCATTCAAAAAATAAATAATCCAAAAAAGCTTCACAGAAAGTTTTATCTCTTCTGATGACGCTTTTCTTTTAAGCGACTAGATCTTCTTGCTTCCACCCTTGCTGTGAAACCAACTGTTGTGGGCCTAATCGATCTCTGTCTTACCATCTGGCAATACTCAGGATCCTCAGTATGCCCCTCCAATCTTATCCACTGTATCATATTATGATACATGGGAAAGAATCGCATCCTCATAGCTGCATATACAAAGTATGGCAGGAGGGTGGAGAGTACAACAAAAAGGGTGACGAGCCAGTAAGATGGAGCTGGAGCACAAGCTTCAATGAAGACCTTGTAGGCAGTTGTGGATAGTGATGGGGATATGGCACCGTAGGCCAAAAGGAATATATACCAGAACACTATGCCACCCCAAATGAAGAGATGTTGTATCATGGTGAAGTAACTAACTGAGAGTGCCATCTGGCAGTTGACAATCCAGACAATACATGTGTACATGGTTAAGCCAAGGATGTCCAAACTGACAACCTCCCCGCCCTTACGGAAGGCCTGGTGTTCCATTGCCTTTACACAGAAGAAGAATACGACGATAGCACTGCACACCCCATTCAACATCCAGCCGAGGATTCGGAGCCAGCTGAAGAGGACATTTTGTACACCTTCTTGGTATAGGAGGGGAAACTGCCACAAGAAAGGATAGAAATAATCAGAAATCATCACACTCAGACGTTCGGTTAATAGAACAATGAAACACGCACACAAAGAGAAAAGAAACAATACAAGAGGACCAAACTGTTCGACTTGACCTACCTTGAGACAAAATCTTGCAGAGACATCTTGGTCAAACACTCCCAGTGCAAGCACAGGAAGTGATGTGAAGAAGACATTGTATAAAGACATGTACCAGTCGTTATAAGCTGCTTGCCCAGAGAACGACGCATACGCCTCAAATAAGAACAGTGTAAAGCCAAACGTAAGGTTCTTGTAGAAGAAGTAGCATATCTGCCAAAAAAATTGACATCAGCATATCATTTATTTATTTGTTTAAATCCTCTCGAGCCACACTGTTCTAGTATACTTTAAACTCCTGGAATCATGTCAAGCTGAATACAGACTTGTGGAACATTTAATAAGCAAACTCTAGGTAGATTGATGACCATACCATAGAGGAGATCCTTCTGTAACACCAATGCCCATGCACAAGTAACAAACGCTCCAAAAATCGAAACTGAGCAATTGCTATGTCACTTGACATGGCTGCCTGTGAATTTTAGCAAAGAATAAGGATAAGCTTAAAAGATGCGAGATGAAAGTACCAAGAAAAGATTAATGGAAAGAAAAAACAAACCAATGTTTAAAATGACATGGTTGAGTACTTGACTGACCTGCATTCCTTCAACACCACTAATACCAATGCCAATATCTGCTTCTTGAAGCATCCCCACATCATTGGCTCCATCACCAATTGCTAATGTTGTCCGACTCCCATTCGCAGTTTTAACCAATCTTGTGACCTGAATTAAACGTTATTGTTAATTCCCTTTACTAAAACTTTCCTTCCATGAATATGCTAAATAGAAAATATAATATTTGGAAAACACCGACAGTACTGAACAAGTATGTCAACATACAAGTGATTTCTGTTTTGGTGATGATCGGCAGCATATAACAGATGCACAGCTAACTGCTAGCTCAAGAAACATGTTCTTAACATCTTCCTCTAGAGCGTAAGCAAGTGACTTTCCATCAATGATCAAAGCAAATGCATCAGAGCTTCCAGCTGTAACCTGTGTTATCCCTTCACTAATCTGCTGGATTATACTTGCCTTTGATGCCTAAAAGAGTCAGAACAAACCAATCAACATGACATGTAATATTCTAATGAAAATTCCTATCATAACAAAAATAATTCAAGCAATTGCAGTTAGCAACTGTTATATAATCAATGCATTTGTAAAATTTCTTGCAAATGTCTTTTCCAGCTTTCTAAGGCAGGCAGTTGCTTACTCTGCCAGGGGGCAGATGCAATATCTGAAATTCTCAACCGCCACTAGTAAGTAGTACAAAGAAAGCCAAAAATTACCTTAGTTATAGCAGGTTTGTCCCCTGTTTTCTCTATTGTTTTGATTTCTGTTGTCTCCAAGGTTATAATTATCTGCTTCATCCCTTGTCTAAGCAAACTACATGCGAAACTGCAAAATTTAATCCCAGTCAGAAAAGAGAGAAGCGAGAGAAGCACTTTAAATTAAAATACACTATATCAAGTTGGGAAGTTCTACCCAATATTAATTGCAGTCTCCATCTTATCTCCAGTCAAAACCCAGATCTTTATACCAGCTTGTGCAAGCTTGTCAATGCATTCTGGAACCTTTTAGAAACAAAGAAGAATAGTCATTCCAGAAACCATACCCAACGTTGAAAGATTCATAAATCGTAGATTAGGTTTTAATGTACCAACCCCTTTTTGCAGTTTGTCCTCAACAGCTGTAGCACCGAGAAGAATCATATCCTTCTCTATTGTCTCTGCCAACTCATCAACCTGTGCATCACGGTCTGCGCTGACTGAGTTTCTGGCCTCGGTAAATGCTGTATTAAACTTGTTGTATTCTTCCTCATCAAGTTCTCGATATGCGAGTATTAAAGTCCTCAGACCAGCATCAGCATATTCGTTCGTGTGTTCCCTTGTCTGCTCTTCAAACTCCCTTCCGTCTTTTGCTAGCCTCTCAAACATGACACTGCTTGGTAAAAATGACATGTTAAAGACAGAAACAGAAGTGCAATGTAAGAGGATTGTTTCGCAAACGATATAGATTACATCCATGTGCATCTTATGATTTACAGACCTGTCAGCACCTTTACACAGCAGTAAAAGTTGGCCCTCTTCATTTTTGACTATCACAGACATTCGCTTCCTTGTGCTATTAAACTCTAAGATACTCATAAGCTTATATGACCTGCGTTGGAAAACAGTAACATAAGTTCGGAGAAGCTTAATTTAGCATCACCCACAAAATTACGATATATATCAGGAAGGACCACTATCTGGTTTATGCTGATTGGAATTGGACACATGATAATCTGAAGGGGCTCCTAGATTATTCAATTGGGACAGGCCTGATATTTTGTTAAATTTCTAAGGAAAGTGTCAGGAGTATACACAGTCAAATCATGTAGTAAGTGGCAAAGGTTGGAGAAACTGACCTCTCGATTTTCTTCCCAGATACAGGATCTAACTCATGCACTGAGATGGTAGTTTGTGTCCTTTGGTAGAATTCAAAGCCTAGTTCTCGTGCTGCAATCACAAAAGCTGCCTCATCTGGTGACTCGGCCTGATAAGAAATCCTACCTGTCTCTTCATTCTCTTCAGGTATTGCTGTATGACAGACCGCCAACAAACGAAAAAACTTCTGGATGACATCTGCGTGAGGCTCATGGAGCCATTTACCATTGATAATCCTTTCATCCTTAAAATTGTAGCCTTTAATAACATGCTCTTTATCTGCAGGATCCTCAACATTTTCTTCATCATCCTCCACCCCATGAGGTAAAGGTGAGCCTTTTTTTCTAGCCATCGCCCTCTCAACTTCTGTGACACCACGGCCATAAGCTGTCCCAGCAATAGAACACTTGATGAATTCCATTGAGTTGCAAGTCAGAGTTCCCGTCTTATCAGAGAGTATGGTATCAACTTGACCAAGCTCCTCGTTTAAGTTTGAAGTGCGCGCACGTGCTGGCTTGTCCGTTTCCTCATGGTACATGTGAATGTCTTGGTTTATAAATATGCTCTGTAGAACTTTGACAATTTCTATTGATACATACAAGGATATAGGTATCAAGTAGCCATACAAAATCAATGCCGTTAGAAAATGCAAAATTGCAGCTTCAGTTGCTCTTTTGGGATCATAGAAAACTGTTGTCTCATCTGGTCTGAGGTACCATCTTTTCATAATTCCATCTTTTAGGTCTTCCTTGGTTGTAATTCCAAAGAAAACTGATCCAACAAATGACATCACAACCAAGATGCAAAACAAGAAGTAGATAATTTTATCCATTCTTCTCTCTACTTTGCTTCTTTTGGATGGTGGCTCTGTTGAATTTTGCATAACTTTTGTGTCATGTCCTGTAAATATAACAGCTCCATAAATGTAGTCTGTATTTCGTAGCTTTGAGTCCCTAAGGAGAAGTTGCTGAGGCGTAAGAGGGTACTGTACCTCTTCAAAATCCATACTTCCAACAAAACTATATAGGTTTGCATTTGGGTCTTCACATTTAACTATAGCCTTGAAATCCTTAAAGCTAGAGTTCTCATGTAAGACTGAAGTTATCTCCAACGCTTGTTTTACCTTCAAATTCGTCTCTCCGTCAAGATTCATGGTCTCAACATAGCATATGGCATCTTCATAATTTGATGAAAGCAAAAGGAGGTCAGCAGGAAAGAACTCATCCTTTTCCACTTTCACTATATCACCAACTCTCAGTTTCTTCCATTCCATATCGTGGAAAATGCCATCACCATAATGAACTTTAACCTTCCGATTGTTCACCTCGATATCCTAAAACATTTAATGTGTTAAAACTTTCAGATAGAAGTGAAATCTCTTTCTCACATACATTCAGATACTCTTTTTTATGTGCCTTAAGTAACCTTCATTCTCAATTCTCATCAAAACTCTATCAAATAAAACAGAGATCGAAGGAAATAAAGAAAAAGCATGTCATCTTGAAAAATTGTAAGAAAATACGGAATAAATAAAAGAAACCGAATAAGGAAAGCAAAATCTCTTCCTCTCATATTTGACGTCAATTGATATGACTTCTATGAAGAACTTACAGCAACTTAACCAGTGAGATAGTATGAAGCGAATTGCAACAGCTAAGAATTATATATATAAAAGGATGATGGAAAGGAATACCTGCTTCTTTCTGCTCCAATCTTCCACAGCCTCTTTGATCATGGTTGCCCCTATGACGACAACAAGAGGGAGGACAGCGCTGACATACGAATAAGGAGCAAGAGGGGTGAACGATAAGCAAGCCGCAACGAGGAAGTATATATTAGCAACTCTTCTAAACTGCTCAAACAGAGATTTGGGGAAGAAAGTAGCAAGTGTATACTTTGTAGTACTAACATAATTATCTCCATAATTATGTAGCTCAGCCTCAAAACATTCTGGTTCATTGCAGTAGACCACCCTTGAGAAACCAGGACCGCCTATCTGCGAATGGTCTTCTTTAAACGACGCTTTGCCGCATGAAAATGCATAGATCTTGCTTAAATGTAGCTTCCTTCCTCTAGGACTTTTCATCATCATCATTTCTTAAAACCAGTTATAAGCCAATAACACTTCTTTAAGAAATGCAGCTTATTCGAGGAATACAACACCACCCCTCCACCAATATCTTACAAAACCACTCAACAATGGCAAAGACCAGAACCCCAGAAAATATTCTTAACCCACAACCCAAGAATAAGAAAGAAGAAAAAATTTATATGTGAAAAACCTTCAGAGAAGCAAAAGGAATATAACTCAAATGAATTGTACAAACCAACAACTCAAAAGTCTTTACAACAAACTAGTACACTTGATCTGAAAAAGCTGCTATATATCTACAACTTTTGCTCATCTTCAAAATCTATAACACCTGGAAACTAAAATCATTCACCCACTTCTCAAAAATGTTAATTTCATGAAAATGAAGCTTTTAAAGCTTATAAAACAGAAGAAAAGTGGAAGAAAACTTATTGCTTTATTTATTTATTTATTTTCTTAAAATGGGTGGAAGCTTCTTAGAGCTTGAATCTCAACTTTGACTTGCAGCCAATGCAGACGATTGTACATAACACGCATAAGCCATTTTGTTTTTTTTTTAAATATAAAATAGGAAGAAAAAATGAACACTTTTATATAAAAGTCGTCAATAAATAACAACACTTACTTTTATGCTTTTTTACAATCATAAGAAACTTGAATTTCCGCGGGAAAGAGCATGAAATTCATGCAATATAGTAACTAGTCTTTATGATCTTTCTGCTTTTTAAGTTAAGTTTTAGAGAAAAATTGATAGGCAATTTTGTTCTACATAGAGAATTCATTCAGTTTTCAAAAAAGAATGCGGTAAATTTTATTTTTGTTAGTGAAGAAATTGGTGAAGTCTTTGAGATCACAAGTTGCGCCGTCAAGGCTGCTGAGACGTACACAAACGTGTTAGAAACTTCAAACTTAGAATGGTCAAAGTCAAATAATTCCCAAAAAAACCTCGTGCAATTTTCTAGTACTTTTTTTTTTTTTAAGTACAATCAGTAATCATTTTTGAGTACTTTATTTATGATGGTTCAGTGGTTCACATGAATTATTTTCTAAATTTAGATTTTCAAACTTTTTTTTTGTATATGTATATAGCCGTATAGAAAAGACAAAAAAATTGGCTGAGAGTATCAGAGTACTACTATACCCTCAAAAATTAGTGCAACTGTGTAAGTAGGAGTTGTTTATTAAGCAAATGTAGTGGTTTTAGAGTTGAATCATCATAGATATATTTTCAATCATTGTTTATTTTTATGTTCTCTTTGGTAAAGCCAGATGGCGAGTCATGGTAACGGTTTCATATTTTTTATATTGTCTTACAGCGCAACGTATGCCACTTACGAATTACTTGATCGACGAGAAAATTTGTTCAGATATGATGTTGTAATGTATCTAAATATTCTAATCTTTGGACAATAAGTAGCATTGAACCAAAACACAAACATCAAATTTCAAGTTTTCAAACAACCCTTGCTATTGGAGTTATTCATCTCTCATCGCTCATCGCTCATCGCTCATCAGGACAATATTATTTTTGATTCGTTGGTTCAATTGCTATTGAACAAATCCACTTGTAGCCACCCCCAATATTATGCACATTTTCTGTTGGCATAACATTCAAAAATTCATACTAATCCACTTGAACGAACAGATGCACTTTAATAATTCAAAATTTGCACCAGTAAATTGTCGACATAATCTTGAAAGTATATTGATAACATCTCTAAATAATAAGAAAATATGTTGGAATTGCTTTACTGGATTACTTGGTGAAAATCTCGATCAGCTGTTCATTTCATTTCTAAACAATGACAAGAATTTAGGAACTACGAGATTCTATAAAACTAATAATCACACGCCTTTTTAAACATTTTGTTACTTTCTAATATATATATTTTGATTAGCAAGCCTGTTTTAAACATTTTGTTACTTTCTAATACTTCACGTACTCTCTGGTATATTTTGTAAGCTAAAATCCGAATGTTTAATCAAAATTTAAAGCTTAAGTTTCGTGCTATACTATAATTTCATCTTTCAAGGAAGTATTTTTCCATCTAAACGAAAAATCTCCCTGGACTGAATGTTTAATTGTTAGTTCTCTTTGAAGTTGCTAGAAGTTAAAAACAAAAATCTAATACAATTACCCTGTCTTCGTCGACTCTTCGAAACAAATATCTGTGTTTACAGTTAACACTGAAGAGGTACGTCCGTAATTTCGTACAAATTGGAGCCAGACAATAGAGTGGCGCCATTGGGGAGAAACGGGGCTTGCGGCAATAAAGATTGCACTTTTGCAGGGAATGGAAGTGAAACTGTCTTTAATGACACGTGGCGAAGTTCCAACTACCCAGAAAACAAAGTTAAAGAAGAGCAGTTGAAGCAGTTCATGCAAAGCAGAATCACCATCATCCATGACATAAACAGGGCCAATCCAATAGGTCATTAAAGAGAGAAATTCATATTTTATTTGTCAAAGAGACAGAGAAATTATTCATGGATTTTTTTTTAAAAAAAATAGCATTTTATTTGCTGGTTTATTGCATGAAAATCAAACATGACAAATTGACAAAGGCCATCCATTGTCTCTCTAAGCGTCCAGTCCTTCCGCTTCTTTGTGCTCCATGGACCATGGCCGGAAAATGTTGAAAAATTTGGTGATTATAACAAAAAAAATTATACAAGCCATATTAGTACGTATTTAATGTTCAATTTTCACATCTCTTTTTCTTTTCTTATTTCGTTGTGGCCTTAATATATATGGTCAGATATTTTGATTATTTTCTTTTCTGCATTGTGTTAACTTTTTGAAACAGATTTTTGTGCCGACTCGGTCGGCGAGTCTACATCAGCAGATCCGAAGCCTCTTCAAGGTGAAGGACGCATACCCTGGTCGTCATATCCAATCTCCTTGTAGAAAAAATTCATTAATCATACATTTACACCTCGTGAAGGACTGCATTAGGTGGGCATTGGTATATAAAATCAATGATTAGTGTTAGTTAAACTGTAATGGTCCACCATCTCATGTTAGGTACCACGTACCCCCATAGCCTAGCTAGGTGGGTGAATTTAATATCTTCACGATAATATCTGCTCATACACATGTAGATCATAAAATGGAGTTGGAACATATATGGAGGGGAAATTAAAGTCAGGAAACGACCATGGAATTAAATCAGAATGAGTTATACCAAAAAAAGAAAAAGAAAAAATCAGATTGTCAACAGCCATGTATTAGTCTCAATTAACAACGAGAATTACGTGACCAGTAGAAGAAAAATAAAGATAGATAACGAAACATATGTAAAGGGTCACCCATGTCTTATTCCTAGAATATGTCTTTCTCTATCGATACACAACCCCACCATAAACATTAAACCAGAATCAATATGATTTGGAACTTGATATATACTACCTTCTTTTTAGTTGCTAACCAAGCAACCTAACAAGTTTTCAATGTCAAGTTTAACAGCTAGACTCGTGGCGAGTCGTGGTTCCCATGACTTCCCAAGGCAAAGAATAAGGTATTAAAATATCCGAAAATCATCATATCTGCATATCGGTTTGTGGGAACCCGACACACACGATATCGTCATGAACTCATGATACATTTTACTCAAAATGGCGAAAAAAGATATTTATTATTTATTATTTTATTTTAATGTGGATAATGTATTCCTGTTGAAATAAATATTGCACTACTACGGATAAGAAGTTTTCTATTCCTATTTACGATGCTCGATCTATGTACTGATAGGCTGATAGCTACTGTACAATCTTTACAGTTCAAAAGCGAAATATGTATATATCAAGTGGGATCAGCAATTAGACAATTTGTATGTACTTATTGTCATTGACTGCTTAAATTTGTCCACGCAAATCATATTTGGAAATGCCTTCAACATCTGCACTTAAACAATACGTAACAAAGGCCTAAAATGTGAGTTGTCGAGAAAAAGTCCGGCCTCGAGAAAAACTTCAACAACCCTGTGAGCTTAGCAGGCCGATTGTTATCCATATACTTCAATAATCTGGTTTAAATTTTGGTTTACGTCTCCACCAAATGTTTTAACTTGTTTCTTGTTTTCTATTACAGAAGGGGACAAGAAACTAAGAACGATCATTCTCTTTAATCTTTTGAAGATCTTAGAAAGTGACAGTTTATAAGTAAATTAATATTGTTCATCTATATAAAGAAGAATTTTAGATGATCTTAACCTTTGGATGAGACATAATCTTAGATTCTTAGCAAGGTATGTGAGATTTTTTGAAGTCTGGGATAGTGAGATCGATAATACATTTCTTGTTCAAGCACATCGTTATCAAACAATAATTCAGCTCTTATTAAAAAAAAAAATTACAGCACAGTACGTCGATCATTTGGATTTTGCGTTAACCCACGCAAAACCATATTGTCCAGGATTCAGATAAATAGTCCCATGTCAATGAGAGAACACTAACCTTAGATTATGCCAGCTATTTTAGTAATTTGGCCTATTGGGCCATGAATATTTGGGCTAGTAAATTCGCGTTTAATATCCGTTTTATATATTTTTACGTATAATACGAATAATTTTAAACCTAAGGATTAATACACGAATTCTATGATCCAGGCTTATAATTGCCAAATAATAAGGCCCGTATTTTTTAAATAAAAAAAAATGTACTATAAAAAGTATGATGCAACTTCAAAATGGAAGGTTTTGAAAATCCACTTAAGTTAGAACCTTCCATACCTAAAGAATATTTGGGATAGTAAATTCGCGTTTAATACCCATTTTATATATTTGTACGTATAATACGAATAATAAGTGAACGTTTCAAACCTAGGGATTAATACACAAATTCTATAATCCAGGCTTATAATTGTCAAATAATAAGGTCTATATTTTTAAATGAAAAAAACGTATTATAAAATGTATGATGCAATTTCAAAATGAAAGGTTTTGAAAATCCACTTAAATTAGAATTTTTCATACCTAAAGAATATCGAATAACTAAAGTGTTAGCAAATAAATATAAATGAAAAATTGAGTTATGTATGTGTAGTTAATGAGCAATTATGACAAATTATTACATTCTAAACTTGTAATGCAACAAAATATATCCGATTTTTTCCGTATTATATGCGTATAAAAGACGAATTGTATGTTTGACGTTTTTTTCGTTTTTTTGGCCAAATTTTTAAACATATTATTATTCAAAATTTAAAATTTTTAACGAATAATTTATGTATCGAATTTTTGTCGTCCACAAATTTACTAGCTATGTATACGAGAAAACAAATAATTAAATAAAAAATACATGGATGCGTAACTAAGTTGGTGAGGTTTTACTTCGCCGTTGCAAGGCCCACGTAACGTGGCCCACTTAGGAGCCCAGGAAGTAGTTTAGAACTTTTTAAAGCCCATGCCTAAATGGGCCTAAAGGTGAGTTGAATTGAGGTTTAAGAGATTTATTAGATCGAGTGTCAACTGATAAAAAATGAGGTGTCCATTTTTCTGGAACAGAAGCATAGATTTTCATTTCTCTGAACACCATCAAATCAAAACAGTTGAATTGAATTGAGGTAAGAAGTTCATTTTGAACTGATTTACAATATGCAAAATGCTTATATAAGCTCAAGTATAACTTATAGGAGCAGAGGGTGTGTTTATTATTCTTCAAATGATTGTTATTTATTGAATAATAGAGCTTCATCATGTTCATTATGTACTTGTTGTTCATTTCCTATTAATGGAGTATCATTAGGCCCTAGGTTTTTCTATGGGTTAAGACAATCTACCTTAATTCATTGGCCAGCTTCTAGAAAGTTGGTTTTGGGTGGTGGGGATAGATTTTGTCGATTACCCATTTGCAATGTCGGTCGGGTTTGTTATAATGAGTGTTGCACTGCAGAGGAGAGTTTTCAGTGTAGGTGTAGTGGGAGAAGGAGGAGGAGGATTGATTGTATGGTGTGGGAGGAGGGGAGTGAGAGTTGTGATTTGGGTAGTGATGGGACTATGGAAGCAATGCTCAGTTTGTTAAGTGAGGAGTGTGATGAGAATTATGTTGGTGTTAGAGAACGGAGAAGTCGGTTTGCGGCAGAGAGAGCTCGTGGAGAGAAGAGTAGGATTAGTGATTATAGGAGAAGGGAAAAAGATGTGGAGTGTGATTCTAGCAAGTGGAATGCCAAGGGTAGGTTTGAATATGTCAGAAAGTCGAGGGAAGATGAGAGTAGGTTGTTGGGAAGAACGAAAGGTTCTTTGAGGGGTGAAAAGCTTGAGTTAAGAAAAGACGGTTCTGCCTGTTCGTCTTACTACTCTCTGTTGTCTTCGGATGAGATTGAAGAAAGTGATGTGGATGTTCAATTTAATAACAGAGCTGTTGTTGAATCTTCAAGAAGGAATAAGAACAAGGAATCTAGAAGGGGGAGAGATGAGGTTATAGTGAAGAATGTAATAGAACAGTCAACAAGGAACGACAATGATGGCACAGGACTCCAGGGAATCTCAACAGGGGGAAATGATTCAGTGGGATATACTTCCGTGGAGGCTGGTTCTAATTTCCATTCAAGAAATGTGAGGAAGAACATGCGTACAGATGTGTCAGCCAGACAAGAGGAATCAAGGACAGAGTCCTTAACAAATCGTTCAAATGTCCTGAAAAGCCATAAAAGTGATGCGAAAACGAAGTTCTGCTTCCGAAAATCGCTTCAGCGGTAGAGGAGATAGTTCTTTATTGTCCTCCATTTCAGTTGATGAAACAAAACAGATAAACAGCCAAGCAGGAAGTGCTTCCAGGTCCCAGCCTAGCTTTAGAGGAAGTGAAGAAAGCCTTCCTGCAACAGTGGATTCGGTGGACGAAGAGAGAAAGAGATTTAGCCAGACTGGTAACTTTAGTATTGAGCAAATTGAATCAAGAAGGAAGTCGCACCAACTTAGGATGTCAGACGGCCATGACAATGGTAGCAGAAGGAGCTCCACTTCTCAGAGGTTTTCTGAGTCTAGATTGAAGAACATGGAAGAGTCCACATCATTTCTGAGTTCATATCAAGAGGCAGAAGTGCAAGATATCCAATCTGATCAAAAAGTTGGTTGGGCAACCAGATCAACTGAAGAATCGCAAGGCCTGACTACTACATCAGTGACCAGTAACAGTGATACAGCATTAGTTAGTAATTCCCAAAAACTTTCTGAAAGGAGAATGAGTCCCCAAGATGAAATTTCAGCCTCAGTTGTCCCCATAATGTCAAAGAGCTACGACAGTGACATAAGAAAGACTTCCACTTCGCAGAGGCTGTATGGCGCCAGCTCAAAGAGCGGGAAAGAGAGTTCAACTTCACTCCGGAGTTCATTTCATGAGGCAGAACTGCGACTAATGCAAACTGATCAACGAGTTGTTCAGGAAACCAAATCAACTAAAGGGTCCCAAGACCTAACTGGTATGTCAGCGACCAGTGTCAGTGATATGACAACTGTCGGTGGTTTCCAAAGATCTTCTGAAATACAAATGATTCCCCAAGAAGAAAGCTCAGTTTCAGTTGTGAGCTTCATCGGGGAAGCGAGTGGAGGAAAATCCTGGCAAGAAAGTGAACACGAAACCAAACAACTTAGGTCAAGGAAAGACTCTGAAAGGCTTACTGAAATATCAAGTTTTAGGGAAAACTCTGCTAACCGGGGTTCTAGTTCTCAAACATTAAATTTTGATCAGCGTGCTTCTGACCAACGAATACATGATGGGAAGGAAACTGGTAAGAATTTACAGGTAACAGTGGTGCCGCCACCATCTAAAATTGTAGATGGAACGTCCCAAGAAGATGTTTGCTACAAAAAACCTGGTAGTGGATGTGCAAAAGGAGATGTTTATTCTGAAACGCCGGGTAGTGGCTCTAGTACTTTATATGAGCAAGAAATAGCTCCATCTTCCCCCGGTGAATTAGATAGGGGATTAGGAAAGGATCACATGTATGAGGAGAAGTCAGATATCATGTTCCATGAAGATGCATTAGGTTCAGCAAACCGCCTTGAGGAATCTTCCACAGAGTTTGTTAGGCAGTTTGTGGAGAAATTAACTCATGAAGTATCAATATCTGAACTTCAGGAGGAGAAGACATCATCCCAAACAACCTTGAATTACAATGATGAAGAGTACACACAGCAGGTTTCTAGTCTACAAGTACCTGAGGGCGCCCACTCTCAGGTGCATGATTCGAGGAGATCATTTATAAGGTCTCGAGTGAGAGGACCTTCAGATGAAATGTGGGATGTGGCTGGTCCATCTGCTGCCAAACCTGCTAGGGGTGAAGCACCTGGGAAAGTCCCTTCTGCTACTGAAAGTGCCATTGTCAGGACTGGCAAGTCCTTGTGGAGTATTGTTGGAGATATAGTTAGATTGCGGTGGGGTGCACGTTCTGGAACTCATAACTCAACCATCAATTCAGGTGGTAAGAGTTCTTCAAATGAGTCAGTTGGCAGTGAGGCGTGGTTTTCTAGTCATGATACTGATGAAAAAGATGATGAGAATGTCAAGAAGGGAAGACAAAGCATGCCAAAATTTAGGTGGATCTTCGTCCTCCGACCCTCTCTGGGGAAAACTGGAACTCAGAGCCTAGGAGGTGATTCTGAATGTATGAGTTCAAACAACAATAAAATTGAAATCAAGGCTGATGCAGTTTCTTCTTTAAATACTTTAGAAGGCAGTTCTGCATCTAAAGGTGCTTCTTCAGCTTCAAAGGGGGAAACTTTTAGTTGGAAATCTGATGAAAGGAGAAATAGTGAAACTCCTTCCAGCAACTTGACAGCCTCCTTATCATTACCATTCCCCCCAAGGCACTTGACGCGTTCTCCCGCCGTCGATGAAAGGAGAAATAGTGAAACTCCTTCCAGCAACTTGACAGCCTCCTTATCATTACCATTCCCCCCAAGGCACTTGACGCGTTCTCCCGCCGTCAATGACGAAATATCTGATAGTGATAAAGCTGTTGCATCTAGAAGCGGCTTCATGCAGATGGAGCAACCTGGCAGAGAGAGTCCAACTGAATCCTCTGGAGCTGAGGTGAAGGATGGTGAATTGAAACACAGGAAGCTTCAAAGGAATAAGCAGGTTAAGACACAAACATTTGAAGAATGGGAAGAAGCATATACACTTGAAAATGAACAGAGAAAAACAGATGAGATATTTATGAAGGAAGCCCTTTTAGAAGCAAAAAAGGCTGCTGATGTTTGGGAAGTACCAGTTGGTGCCGTTCTTGTACAGCATGGAAAAATTGTTGCTCGAGGATGCAATCTGTAAGTGTCTTTACAGCTTATGCTTTCTTTGCCTCTGAGATTAGCTTTATACCAACCAGGGAATGTTTAATCATTGTCTGTATTTCAGAGTGGAAGATTTACTTAGATTCCACTGCTCATGCGAGATGATTTGCATACGTGAAGCCTCTAAGTTACTTCAGACATGGAGACTCTCGGTATGTTCTTGTAAACATTGCTTGCTATCTTCTAACCCATAGGCTAAATTACTCCAACTTAATTGACTGAGTGGATCTAATTTACATGCAATGTAAAGTACTTCGGCTTCTTGAATTTCGAATCTTGTTACTATTTTAAAAAGCCATTTCATGAAATATGGTTTGAAAAAATTTAAAGCTCTCTGAAAAAGTGTAACATATATATATATATATATAGGAGCAGGTTCCGTTTACCATACTTTTTATACCATAGTTTATATCAAACACCCTTACAAGATTACTTAAGTATTAATAGTTCATGGATATGATCTACTAACCATAGATAACATCTCTAAAAAAATTCATCTAATTTGGAAGTCTCTAACCTAGTTAAAAATTGTTGTCAACTTTGGATTTTTTTTAATGGCTCAGATTTTTCGATTTTGCAATCATCTTTTGATATAGTTAAACCTTATCAAATGAGTTGAAATTTTATAGAGGTGATCTTTATGGTTAGTTGAACACATCCACAAAAAACTAGGTAAAGTTATGGGGCATGGTATAAAAAGTATGGTAAACGGAACCTTCTATATATATATATATATATATTTCTGATAACTATTTTACCTCTCCTGAAATCTTTGCACAGGGGACAACCCTTTATGTAACACTTGAACCATGTCCCATGTGCGCGGGTGCTATTCTTCAAGCTAGAATCGACACAGTGGTGTGGGGAGCTCCCAACAAGCTTTTAGGAGCTGATGGTAGCTGGGTTAGGTATGATTGCAGTTAATGTTGGTTCTCTTGTGCAAATTGTTTGTTTCATTTTTCTTTGATCTTTTCTTATCTTCATAGACTCTAGTTTATACTGAATTTGTTATTTGAATTATATAAAACTTTAGCAGCCTGATATTAATTATGAATTATCTGGTTTTTTTCAGTCTTTTACTAAGAGTCCAATAGGCCATATGGTCGTGATTAGCTGACAATAGGACTAATAAAGGGTGATCTTGGACACACCCATAAAAACACTCCCGTACCCCCAGCTTTAAAATAAATAAATAAAATTGTTTAAGCCACATTTAGGTTCCTAAGTTACATTTTTTTTTAATTAAGTGTACCCAAAACCAGTGTTCAAAACCTCGAAATCTCGAGTCAACTTCGGGCGAAGTTGTGTTTACATGAAAACAATGACAATATGTTAAATTATTTGAAAAGAATAAATAAATAATATAAAAGAAATGGATTTTCATCGGGTGATGAAGGAACAATCGGTGTGTGTTCCACATTTCACAATGTAAGTTACTTTCCTTTCTTTAATTTTGGAAGGTTCAAGTCCTCTTATGTCCTCAGGCTCTAGTAGAGTTCAAATTTCATCGTTATGAACATTTGCTTTAACTGGATTCACATCATTCTCAACAATGTTTCCTGTTGGAACTTCCAATAATGCTTTGTTAGATTTGCTATCGGTCTGCAGCTTCAACAACTCTGCTAATTTAACCTCAAAATTGTCAGATAAAAGCTGAAACCCCACCTCTTTTGCAACAGAGCTTAATTTAACTTGTTTCTTCTGTCGAAACAGAAGTGCCAATAGGTTGAAGAATCAATGCTGAGGAAGCCGTCTCTTCTTGGCCAGTATTACTTTCAAAAAAAATTATGTATTCCTTTAACGTCTTGGAGCATCACCAATTCCTTTAATGTCTCCTTGACTTTTTCTAAAGCTCCAATGTCGTCAAAACTAACTCCAATATCATTTGACGGAATTGTATGCTCATAAGGCCAAAACTATTAAGTCTCCTGCCAAATTGTCTGTCTCGTCTATGCTTCGTGATGATTCAATCCCCATGAGGAATGCTAATAGTTATGTGACTTTTCCTTTAGTAAGGACCTGGTTGGATAATAATGCTTCAATGGAGTTTGGAGGATGGGGCATGGTACGACGTCTCTACTTTTATTTCTCATAGGATGTTTGAGACAGTTGATCCGGAAGTCTGAATTCGGTTCGCCGGTTTTGGGGCAGATGAGGATGAGTGGGTCAATGAGTGCAAGCATGTGAGACAGCGGTCTCTCCCTTGAAGCATCAGAACGTGTTGCTGTACTTTCTGGGGACCTTATACTCTGTTTTTAGGAAGGTAAAGACCAAGCTCTTTACTTTGATGCCCACATCCTTGACGCACAAAGGAGGAGGCATAACGTATGAGGATGTCGTTGCAGGTTCCATGCGTTACGATCATGATCAGTCGGAGGAAATTGTGCCCCTCAGAAAAGTGTCGTCGGCCTGAAACTGATTACAGGTTGCATTTACTGCATGCATCAAATGAGCAGGCCAGCATAGAACCAAAGAGTACAGGGACTCTTCCTTCAATCAGCACTTTGAGGGATATTAGTTCTGGAAGTGACAAAGTTCAAATTCAAATTAAAAAGGAGGGAGCTACCAGACTTTCCGGTTACGACTTCTACGGGTTCTCATCCGATACATACAACCACGAAGGATTTTTCAACAACCTTGGCCGTGTGTTGTTTCCTTTTGGGTCGGTTTTTTTTTATTTTTTATTTTTTTATTGAGGCGGTTATGGGGTATGGCAAAAACTTTAGTTAGTTATGTGGTACGGGAGTGTTTTTATGGGTGTGTCCAAGATCACCCCTAATAAAGTAATAATTGGAATAACTTGGGATACCGGGTTCATCTGTTTGTTGTTTTTCCATCGGTTAACAGTCAATACTACTTTCTAGCTGATTGTTACCTTGATCTTACCATTGTGAAAAGAAAAATTGTGCTTGAAGTTCAACGATGCAAATGTTTTGACTCAAACTATCACTTGCAGACTTTTTCCTGATGGGGGTGAAGCAGGAGGCAGTTCTAGTCTTTCAAATCAAGCAGCTGCTCCAGTCCATCCATTTCACCCAAAAATGACAATTCGTCGTGGTATTTTGGCAAGTGAATGTGCTGATGCAATGCAGCAATTCTTCCAGCTTAGGAGAAGAAAGGAGAAGAAAGAAGATTCACCAACAACTTCAAGCCTGCCTGTTTCACATCATCCCTCAAAATTCTTTTCAAAGATGCATGACATGTTCAGCATCATGTTTTGTCTGTAGCATGTGGAAATCTGGTTCTACAGTTGTTCAATTATGTTGCGCTGAATGTTTGCATGACCGAAGTCACTACATTTTCTATAGTTATATTTACTTGTTACTATGAAAATTGCAATTTTTCTGAGTATAATTCCATGATTTAGTTAGGTAAGAGATGTACCGTTCAACAGGGGAATTAGTGTTGTGCAATAACTGCCACTGCAAAATACTTGGAAAGCCCTTAAGTTACAATAGGATAAAAACGTCTTAAACCTTGAAGTGACTTGGTTTTGTAGGCTTTTGAACTTTCAATGCCGCCTGTTTGTTTTATATATTTAGCTTGTGTCCCTTAGCTTGTAGCCTTGTATGGCTTGCGTTTTTTACAATGGTTTGTATCACTTTAGCGTTGGGGTTTGTGACAGTTCATGAATGTACAATTCAGTAAGTTATCTACTAGCGGCTGGAATTGTATTAACCTGAAACTTATGGCTGGAACAACTAAATTTACGTAATGGTTTGTATGGAACTGTACTATCCAAAATACATTGTTTGATCAGTGACTTCTCTGCCACTCTAACATGTTTCCACCTATTTGCTTTTGGTTTTACAGAATTCGGTCATCCGTTTGTCTTGCATTTGCCCTCCCCTCTACCTATATGCAAGCCAGTCCTCTACCTAAATGCAATCCCACATTCCCCATAATGTAGTAGTCGGAGAGTCTATTCATATGAAGTATACATCTCTCCACACTCACCAAACCCTGCTCCTTTCAAGTTTTCTCCAGACCTATGTATATAAACAAATATTCTTTCCCTATATTCTCATCTCCAAACAATGAGCTCATGGTGGTACTTTCCTATCTTGACCTGTGTCTTGATTTCTATAAACGTTGTTGGCGCACAGACTGCAGTGGCGCCTTCAAAGCCACCAATTATAGCAGTACAACCACCTCGAACACGGCTGCTACTGCTCCCACAATCACCACACCAACAGCTTCAGCAGCTCCTGAATTACCACCATCTTCTAGCCCACTTACTACACCACCACCATCTTCAAGTCCAGCTCAAAGTCCACCACTATCTGCCCCATCCCAAACACCAAAATTGCCACCAGCGCCAGCTTCACGTGCACCTCTTCCACCCTCCCTACCACCACCACCACAGGTGTCACCAACACCAGTGGTAATGCCACCTGCACCAACACCGTCGAAGCAAACACCAGTACCATCACCTATGCCTTCGCCACCAAAGACACCACCAGCACCAGCGCCAGCACCAATTACTGAACCACCAGCACCATCACCATCACCATCACCAGATCTAGTGCCCTCACCTGCACCAGCTCCTACAAAGAGCAAAAAGAAGAAGCGCAGACATAAGCATCATCATCATCATGCACCAGCGCCAGCACCAATTGTTGTTAGCCCTCCAGCACCACCCATTGCAAACTCTGAGGATGTCACTGCTCCAGCACCAACACCAAATCTGGTAATGTGATTGAGTCAACAAGTTTTCATTTATCTCAAATTTTTGTTCTTAGCATTACTTCTGAAACTTTAGCATGGCATAAGTAGATATAGTCATATAGGACTTCGCTAGGCCTGCTCTCTTGATATCAACAATACTAATCCTTTTTCCAATCAATTACAGAATCATGGGACCTCGGTGTATCAGCAGGGAGGACTACGGACAAGTTCTTTGAGGATTGGATTAGTTGTTCTTGCTCTACTTGCAGTAACAGGCTAGACCTTCTTGCAATTTTTAAAAAAGAAAAGAAAAAACATTTGTTCAAACTATAATGTACTGCACGCATTAATTCCGTTCTTCAAAAAAATTTTGGTTCAATAATCACATGTTGCGCCCAAAGCTTAGGGAATCAGCAGTAATAGATCAGAAATGTTTCCTCGGCTTGGGCTGCACTTTTAAACGCTTCACGGTTTATAATGCAGCATGGTTAAGCAAGGATCGAATGATCCCAACACCTATTGTCCTCATTCTTTTCGAGAAATGTATTCAAACACATTTGATCTAAAACAGATAGTCTGGTGTTACTTTCAATACATGCAGAATTCTCCAAGTCTCAACCGTGCATCAAATCATTAAGCAACATAAACATTCTTTCTAAAACCAATTCCTCCAAATTTTCACATTTTTCCGGTCTAACATATATATATTTTTTTCGATAATAAACCGGTCTAACATATATAGATGAACGTGATTGTGTTGAATTGATTCTTGCTCAAGATGTAACGTTAGAATGGCAAGTCAAAAATAACACGAGAAATTGATCTATAGCATGTTATAGAGATATGATTGTTTATCGCCAAGACTCCAACGCAATAGATGGTATTGGCATTCAAGTTTGCACTCTTATCACAAAATTTAGACTATTATAATAATAAGTGGAGACACTATCCTAGCATCAAATGCCAAATTTTCAATAATTTGGTGTTTTTTCATCTTCAGTAGAGACACATATTGATGAAAACACCAAAGCAAACACCAAATTGGCGAAAATTTGGTGTTTACTTTGGTGCTGTATCAAATCTCTCTTTGGATAAACCGCGCGGTTTTGCGAATACCGCGTGGGCTTTCGTGTTAGTTTGGGCCTCTGTCTCGAAGTGTTTCGAACACCAAATTTTGATGTGTGGCGGTTTACCGAAAATTGCGTGGGCTTGGGCTTGGTCTCTTGCGCGGTTTTGTGAAAGCCTAGCGTGGTTTGGTGTCGAATATTTGATGTTTCTCCTGAACTTGCTTGGTGTTGGTTTGGTTTGGTATTTGGTTTGGTTCAAATATTTGGTGTTTTTTTGGTATCTCTTCTAAAGATGTCATCTTCAGGAGTGATACCAAAAAAACACCAAATTTTTTAACCAAACCAAACTTACACCAACCAACTTCATGAGGCAATATCAAAAAGTTGACATCAAATGCAGCAATTTTGGATAAATCGTGTCATATAGTCCACGCTGCTTTCGCAAAACCGCGCCAAAGACGCCCACCACATAAGCCCAAGCCCACGCGGTTTTCTAGAAACCGCATAGTGTGTCGCATACCGCATGCTATCATCTTTTAACCCTGTGTTTCCTGCATGGCTCTCTTCATTCTTCATTTTTTATGTTCCCTCTCTCCACGCGGTTTTTCCAAAACCGCGAGAGAGATTTGATACAACACCAAAGCAAACACAAAATTTTGGCCGATTTGGTGTTTTTATCAAAATGTGTCTCTCTTAAAGATGAAAAAACACCAATAATTTGGTGTTTGATGCTAGGATAATGTCTCTCCTAAAGATGCTCTAATGTTTCAGCTTTGGCTATGAAGAGAGGTATTGTTGTCTCCTCATCATTAAAGGAGAGTGGTGGTCTATTTGAGGTTGCGGCTATTGAAAAACCTTATGGGGTTTCCTTTGTAACTCTTCCAGACCGATGTCTTGTTGTCCCGAAAATCAGATTTGTCACTCTTCCAGCCAAGAGCTCGACATCACAAGGCTCATTGATCCAATAGTCCTGAAAAAAAAAAAAACAGTTGTGCGAATATGAGTTAACCAAACTTAGTTGTCCTACAAAAAGTCTCTTGGGGTTGTTGTTGCCTAAACCTGGCAAGTACGGTGTGAAACAAGGCTATTATGTTACATTCTCTAGATAAAGGAAAGTTTATGTTCTAAGGTACTTCAAAGAGGTTCCGGGAGCCAACTATTTTCCCCATGTTACCTTTTTATTTCGTTATTCCGTAAAAGTTTCCATTGTAATTAACCTAGAGGTTTATAAGTGACAGAAAACTTGTAATTATTTTAGCAAACTTTCAAAAAAATTCAGTGAGAATATAATCAACAAAAAAAATAGTATAAAACAAAGACTAATAAAAAATATTGTAATTAACCAACGTTTTTTTTACGTCTCTTTTTGCCCTTATAAAATTATCATTTATTATTTATTTTGAGTCCAAAACCATTAAAGAGGGAATGTGTCTTTGAATGTTTGATGGGTTAATAAAAGAAACAAATAGTCAAAGCCCAACCGACCAGTTTGCATAATTCTAATCACCTATAACAAACCCGTAAGCTCTCTCTCCTTTCTTTCACTCTCACTTTTTAAACAAGCGTCAGACCTCAACCCGGAAAAAAACAAAAAAAACAAAAAACAAAAAACAAAAAACAAATTTAGGAAAGACTTGCATACAGCGCAGCTTGTTGTGCGTTTGTCTTAATTATTTGTAAAACTCGTTATCATTATTATTAATAAAATTTCCACTTAAAATAAAAACAAAACAAAACAAAACAAGGTAATTTTTTACTTTCAATGTTAATCTTTTATAGTTTTTTCTATATGATAATAGAGTTATACAGACTTATAACATTATAGGAAGTTAACAATTTGTTGAATTGTTGTAGACTTGTGAACTAGATTATGTAAATATATATAGACATAGTAATATCAATTAATGGTTTAAGTAATGACTTCATTAGTCCATATTAAATTTTTAGTACTCTAGTTTTGTGAATTGAAATAAATGCATAATTTTGTTGAAATAATGCATATAAGATAAATAATTAATTAGTCTTCGTGAGAAGGTTCGCGACACAAAAATGGCGAGGCTTATCCACATACCTAATCATAACCAAACCATTACAACTAGCAACTACCATATGTGAAAGTTTATTACTCAAATCGCGTATAACAACCTCCCCGTTTTCAATCTCCACAACATAAGTATCACACTTGGTGTCTTAATTCTCTCTATCCAGAATCAGTATACCAGGTTCCGAACGAAGGAGATGGTGATTAGCAAAACATGGATCTAGTATTGAGTTTGACCATTGAGGGCATACTCGCCTTAGATATATCGTTTAATGTATGTACTGGAAATTGCTCCAAGGTCTTTAACAGAATGTCTTTGGGCAGATTTGACATCACACGTTTTTGTCTATTCTTCTCATTATCTCGACACTAGCTGAATATCCATCTTTTACAAATAGAAAAAAATCTAATAAAATGTATTAAATAAATCAGAGTACGGTGGAGCAGGGACCAAAATATCGCCGATATATCTGATATATCGCCGATATATATCAGTATTTTAGTACACTGACATCGATATTTCCGACATATATCCACCGAATATAAAACATTTTTTTCCGATATATATCGGAATTTCATATATAAAACTTTATATCGCCGATATAATCGATATATCCGATATTTATGATATATATCGGTTGACTTTTTGACCATTATTTAATATAAATCCAATATTTTCAATATATTTCCGATATATCCGATATTTTAAATAGTTTGGACTGGTCACCAAAAAAAATAAATATATCCGATATATATCAGTTTTTGGGTACACCGATATATTGATCGATATCGATATTTTGGGCCTTGCGGTGGAGTATCCGACATGTTTCCAAGGCGCATCCGCGCGTATCGGTGTCTGATATGTGTCCAATACGGATTCTTTGCCTCTGTTGAAGTATTCGTGATTCATTGAAAATAACAAAAATTGAGTATGTGTCCAACACGACATAATTATTTTTAAAATATGGCGTGTACAGCAATACACCCCAGCTCGGTAAAAATATAACTGAAAGTGGTGTTGGGTAGCTCCATAGTCAAGATATCTGCCAATGGATTTTGGAAAAATACATTAAGCAGCAAGTTCCATCCTAAATTATAACAACTTTCTCGTGGCCAAATTGACAATTGACCTCAGGGTTTTTAATTCGCTACTGGGAGGCTATATTACTGGCAATGTGGATGGCGGTTTGTTTGTCACTGTAGAGGTTATAGGTTCTTGAGGTTTAAGCAAAATGCTTACCAAGCTAATAGGCCTTAATTCACCAATATTAGAGGTCCCCATTACTTACTGGACTAGTATACGTAGGAAGTAGAAGTTGATCCTAACATCTCATTGATCATCTGGACTTTATATTAGTGTGAAAGTGGGCAGATTAGGACTAAATCCTTTTCTTCCTGGTTCAGCAACCCGTTCTACTTTATCGGCGTACTGTAATTTGGTGAAATAGTTCATCTTGATCACATACGTTCTCACAATTAAAATTTTCTTGCGGTTAAATAGCTTTCTGATTCTTATAGGATGGGCGTGTTAATGCCCTTTATTCAACCCCATCCATTTACACTGATGTTAAATATGCAACAAAAGAATCTTGGCCTATCAAGACTGACGATTTCTTCCCGTAAGTAAATATTTTGGCATCTTGAACCAACTAACCTAGTTATATTAGCTTATCTATTATCTACAATTAAAGTATGTGAACGAAATTGTCAGATATGCAGATAAAGCAAATGCATACTGGACAGGATACTTTTCAAGTAGGCCAGCTCTTAAACGATATGTTAGAATGATGAGTGGTTACTACTTGGTAAGATTGCTAATTGCTGGGGTTATTCTAGTTTACAGGGAGAATTAAATCCCTTTTACCTTTTGAGGTTTACTCCACTTAGGTGTATTCATTGTAATCAGGCAGCAAGGCAATTGGAATTTTTTAAAGGGAGAAGCAACTCAGGGCCCAACACAGACGTTTTAGCTGATGCATTAGCAATAGCTCAACATCATGACGCAGTTAGTGGAACAGAACAGCAACATGTGGCTAATGATTACACAAAACGACTATCAATGGGCTATGTTGAGGTAATATATCTAGATGTACCTTCACTTCAGCTTTTGAAAGTTTTCATGATTCCCTTATGCTTCAAAACATTCACCGCCTCTCCACTATATCTCAACAGGCTGAGGAGTTAGTTGCATCTTCTCTTGGTTTCTTGGCAAAATCTACATCAGATAAAGACTACAAGAAACCAGTGACTAAGTTTGAACAGGTGAAATACTAGAACCCTTTATGGTTACTCCTAAATTTACCTCTTTTACATTTTCCAAAAAAGAGTTGAAACTATTATCTCCAAGATAAAGTTGACTGTGTTACTACACCTTGCGGCAAGGCATCATCAAAGAACTCCATTCTGTGACATAATGTCCTATTTGTTCCATTTGTCTGTCAGAACTGTGACGGATCAAGTCATTTCATTCTAATATCGTGTTTGATGCAAATGAATGTTGGTCTATAGATTAACCCTGATAAAGTGATAAGTGATATCCTGAAACCCAAAAAGGATTA
Source organism: Coptis chinensis (assembly GCF_015680905.1). Lineage (NCBI taxonomy): Eukaryota > Viridiplantae > Streptophyta > Magnoliopsida > Ranunculales > Ranunculaceae > Coptis > Coptis chinensis. The sequence continues at coordinate 14,806,615 of NC_141456.1, read as the reverse complement.
GCACTCGCTTCTCCATTGTTGGCTGTTAGTCTATTACACTTTATCTTCTCTCTTAATGGATTCAGGTCGGGATTGGACATCATTGATTGCTAATGGGCAGTCTGTACCTATGTTATGTTGGAATCTTCATGTGTATTTCAAATACTTGTGTGTTGTTTAGTCCCACATTGATGAACCACCACTAGCAAGTGAGGTATTTGAGGTGAACCTCTAGCATAAGGGCGTGCCCTTAGGGTACAAAGGCTTTTGTGTTAGGAGGGAGGACTCACCCAAAACCACATCGCCCATCCCTTCCGCGACCGAACCGCCAGTGCCGCGGCCGGGCTGTGTTAGACTAGTGGGTAGTGGATCATCAATAGCCTAAACAAGTTTCAGCTGGAGTTCATTAGAGGGATCAATCACGTAACAGAGAGATAGAACTTCGTGTCTTTCTTGCCAGACGACTAAGATATAAGTTGTGCTCTTCTTCCCGCCACCCTCCGGAGAGTTATATTGTCGTTCTATAGGGTGAAGACGCCCATTTGTTGCCTTTCCTTAAGGACGCCCTAATCCGCCTTTTGTTATTACCCTGCTATTCGTCGTCCTTGTCTTCTATTGTTTTTTTTATCCGCATACAACAATCTTAAGGAAAGAACAAGATGTCTACACCGCTGACACCACACCGATCAAAGAAACTAATGCGAGTCATGGAAGTAACTTCGCCTATGAGAGATTCTCGTACCTTACCGAATGCTCGCGAACTTACCTAATGTGTCCAAGATTGAATCCTTCAACGGTTCACGCTTCAAGAGATGGAGAGAAAGGGTGTTCACAAAACCTAGATGTACTCAACTATGCAAAGTATCTCATCGATACAAAGACCCATGGAGGGTTCTAATGATTTCGAAAGAAATCAAGCCGCTTGGCTCAATGGGAATAAGGTATGTCGTCATGCTATTTTGAGTACCTTGTCCAATGAGATTTTTGATATTTATTGTTCAAATAAGAATGCACATGATATATGGGAGAGTTTGAACAAAAATACATAATAGAGGATCTTTGGTACTTTCGAAATATGCTATTGGGAATTTTCTAAAGTTCCATATGAGAGAGATAGAGATGTAACGCCTCAAATCCATGATTTTCATGTCTTGATTAATGATTTGAAAACCGAGGGTATTAATTTACCCGAATCCTTTGTCATTGGATGTTTGATTGAGAAACTCCCCGAAGTCTTGGAAACACTATAAAAATAGTATGAAGCATAAAGCGTAAGCAAATGACTCTTGAGGATGTGATCATTCACATTCACATAGAGGAAAAGAACAAGACTTCGGGATGAGGTGTTGTCTAAGGAATTTCATTCTAAAGCCAATATCGTTGAAGGTAATCCCAAAAAACCTAACAAAACCTCTAAGAAGCGTAAGTCCAACAAAATAAGAATTTCAAGGTCAAAAGACACTTCTTTTTAAATGGAGTGGTACCGCAATGGAAATTGTTATGTTTGTGGTAAACCCGACATAGGGCTTTTCGGTCATAAACCTGAAAGACACCGATGATCCTCCCAATGCTAATCTAGTTGAGGGAGATGATATTGTTGTCTTCTTTGTCGTGTCCTGAAGTGTTCATAGCCACCGGGAAGAGGAACTGGTACTAGATTCGGTGCCACCCGCCACGCCCTGTGGTGATGTTGAAGCCTTCTCGGATTACATACTAGTGAAAGATGAAAAGGTCTATATGGGTGACTCTAGGTCCGTTCTGTTGAGGAAACAGGCAAGGTTCTTTCCTGGTTAACTTCGGGGAAAACCCTTTCACTTAGTAATGTTCTTCATGTTCCCGAGATTCGCCGAATCTGATTTCGTCCCTATCTGGGAAAAGCAAGGCGTCAAGGGTGACTTTTGAGAGTGACAAGTTTGTTCGACAAAGAATGAGGGTTTTGTTGGTAAAGGTTATTGTAATAACAATGGTCTTTTCATGTTGAATGTACTTGACAACATTATTATTAATAAGAATGAATCGCTACGCTTATTTGCTTGACTCTTTTTAATATATGGCATGGTAGACTAGGACATGTGAATGTTCAAGATATGAAAAGGATGAAAGCATGTGGTTTATTGTCTAATATTTCTGATTTTTCTAATGATAAATGTGAGATATGTCTTTGAGACTAAAGCCAATGGAAAAACCTCAGAATCGCGGTCTAGAGATAAACCGAATTACTAACTCTTATTCATAATGGATTTGGGTGAATTCGTAAGTACCATGTCTAGGGGAAGTTTTTATTATATTACATTCATAGATGACTTCTCTAGGTACACCATGGTATATTTACTTAGACACAAGCATGAGGCCAGTGAGATGTTTCTCAAGTACAAAGTCGGGTTGAAAACCGAACTTAACCGTAAGATTACTAGACTTCGGGTCCGATAGGGGTGGAGAATATGAGTCTAACCCCTTCCGGGACTTTTGTGACAAGAATGGCATTATTCATGAGCCTACTCCACCATACTCTTACGAAGTCTAATGGAGTAGCCCGAACGGAAAAAAACGTAACACTAAAAAGAGATGATGAATGCTATGCTTGTAAGTTAAGAGCTTCCCCTGAACTTGTGGGGAAGCAATCCTATCTGCTTGCCATATACGAGAATAGGATACCCAACAAGAAAACAGGGAATAAGACACCATATGAGTTATGGAAAGGTCATGTACCTACCCGACATACTTAAAAATGTGGGGGTGTCTTGCTAAGGTTCTTGTGAACGAACCTAAAAAGAAAAAATCGGACCTAGAACCGTTGATTGTATGTTCATTGGTTATGCTCATAATAGTCTTTGCATATAGATTTTTAGTAGTAAAATCTGATAATAACCTTGTCGATGCTAACACTATTATAGAGAGTAAAAATGCTTGATTTCTTTGAGAATTTGTTTCCTTTGAAAATTGGCATTGAGAGGTTGGTAGCTCTAGTGAACAACAATCAACGATCCCTGAATTTTCTAACAAGAAATTCGGAAGAGTAAAAGAGACAGAAATCCACCAATTTTGGCGATGACTTTTACACATTTCTTCTTGATGATGATCCCGCGGACGATATAATGCGCAATCGGTTCTCGAGATGCACCTTTCGGAAGGATGCTATACACTCGTGAGCTAGATTCGATTATAGCTAATCACACATGGGAGATAGTTGATCTACCTCCGGGCTTAAACCTATAATGCTACAAGTGGATCTTCAAAAAGAAATTGAAACTAGATGGTTCCATTGAGAAATACAAGGCTAGACTTGTAGTCAAGGGATTCTCCCGAAAAAAGGCATTGACTATTTTGATACTTATGCCCTCGTAACTAGGATTTCTTCTATAAGAGTTCTAATGGCTCTAGCTGCTATTCATAATTTATTTATTCATCAAATGGATGTAAAACTGCATTTTGAATGGTGATCTTGATGAAGAAATATATATGATGATCCGACTGGGAAACGATAGTACCGGAATGAGCATAAAGTATGCAAGTTAGTTAAGTCTTTATATGGGTTGAAACAAAGCCAAAACAATGGCATGAAAAGTTTGACAGTTGTCATGATGTCTAATGGATATCACATAAATGATCTTTGATAAATGTATTTACTTCAAATCTTTTGATGTGAATACATATGTGATTATCCGTCTATATGTGGATGACATGTTAATCATGAGTCCTAGCCTTGATGTTGTGAGAAACACCAAGATGTTTTATCCTCCCAATTTGAAATGAAGGATTTGGGAGAAGGCTGATGTGATTCTTGGAATCAAAATCATCGAAAAATGATGATGGCTATATGCCACAAGAGCATTATGTTGAGAAGTTTTTGAGAAGTTTAACTTTTATGATAGTAAGCCCATCGCGGTCGACACCTTATGAGGCAAATAGTGAACTTCGGAAAAATGCTCAACATGGTGTACTTCGATCTAGATATGCCCAAATTATTGGTAGTCTCATGTACTTGATGAATTGCACTAGACCCGACATTGCTTATGCAGTTAGCGAGGCTAAGCGGATACACTCATTGTCCTAGTCGAACATTGGAGTCGCGTTAGAGATTAGCCAAGTACTTGAGAGGAACAATGAATTACGGCATAAGGTTTAGACAAACTCCACCGTGATAGAGGGTTATTGTGATGCAAACCGGATATCCGATTCTCATGATATCAAGTCCACTAGTGGTTATATTTTCACCCTAGGGTGGAGGTGCGATCGCTTGGAAATCTTCTAAGACCTTTGATAGCTCGCTCAACCATGGAGTCCGAGCTTATTGCTTTTAGATAAAGCAAGTCTTCGAGGGTTGAAAGTGGCTTAGAAACCTCTTGGCAGATCTTCCTATTGGTACAAAACCACCTCCAAATTGTATCTATGCATTGCGGATCGTCAGTCGGTAATAGCAAAGGCAAAGAGCAAATTGTATAATGGGAAAAGCGGCATATTAAATGCGAGACTACAGCCTATAAAGCAAAATTGAATCTGAGTCAGGGCTCTAGATTATGTGAGGTCGAGTTAAATTTATCGATCCTCCGACAAAGCCACTTAGCGGAGACAAGTGGTTGATACGTCGAGGGGATGGGACTTTTGCCTTAGATAGAGGGCGACACTGACGGCAACCCCACCTATGTGATTGGAGATCCCATGAAGTAGGTTCAAAGGGAAAAACAAGTCACCTCGTCGCTCTGGTATGCTATTGTCTTTATTTGAGACGTCCCACCCTATGACTAGATAGCATTATTGTATACTTTGTATAACTTGAATAGCAATGAGAAAAAGGATGAGTTATTTTACTCTTAATGGAATCCATAGTCCATTATTTTTATGAGATAGTGTATTTTAACCGCTATGTACACTTGATGGATATCCACCTACGTGAATGTAGAACTGGTCGGTTCTTATGAGTATTCGTGCAAATACTCTAGAGCATTCACTTAACACAAAAAGGCCAAAAAGCCAAAACCGCCAACGCATATATAATGAAAGAGCAATGTGGGTGCATGTCCTCTATTTTACTACAAGGGAATGTTGGTTCAAAGATTTTTAATCCACCACTTTCAATATTATAAGACATGTTACCCTATGACCGTTCAAGCCCGAAAAGCACCGATTATCTTATGCATTGTTTTTTCGATTCTCTCTGGCATTTTGTAAACCCATTTCTTTTGTAATATCCTATTCCAAAATAGTGGGGGACTATAAGTATTTTGAAATAGTGGGGGATTGTTGGAATCTTCATGTGTATTTCAAATACTTGTGTGTTGTTTAGTCCCACATTGATGAACCACCACTAGCAAGTGAGGTATTTGAGGTGAACCTCTAGCATAAGGGCGTGCCCTTAGGGTACAAAGGCTTTTGTGTTAGGAGGGAGGACTCACCCAAAACCACACACGCGCCCGCCCAGACCGAACCGGGCGAAGTCGTCGCTGGGCGTCGCGTGGGCTTGGGCTTGGGCTGTTAGACTAGTGGGTAGTGGATCATCAATAGCCTAAACTTTTTCTTTTTCTTTGTGAACAAGTTTCGGCTGGAGTTCCACTAATAGTTGGATTCTGTATCAGCTTGAGAGTTCTACTTTGATTTGGTTTTGTGAAACCGAATTAGAGAGGTGTCCTTCTCCATCTATGATTCGATCATACCTCTATATCGACTAAGATAGAACTTCGTGTTGTTCTTTAAGACGACTAGAACAATTTGTGTTCATTAGAGGGGATCAATCACGCAACGTAGAGAGAGAGAGGACGCAGATAGATAGAACTCGTTGTCTTTTTTTCTTCTTTGTATCGACTAAGATATAAGTTGGCAAGCCGCCGCTACTACGTAACCAAATAAAAGCGAAACGAGGGGCTTCGTCGCGGACTATCCCTTCATCTCATCATACCCGAATCAGAGAAACAGATAAGTCTATCATTGCTTTCTTTATTCTCTTCTTCCCGGCCCGCCGAGAGAGTTATATTCTTTCGTTCTAGAGGGTAGTCTATTCTAGTGCAAAGTTAGACTGCAAGTTAACCATTGAATCCTCGTGAAGAAGACGCCACTTGCTTGCCTTTCACGCACCATTGAAGGGGCTTAAATCTTTCCTTAAGGACAGCCTAATCCGCGCCTTGGTTATTACCTGTTATTCTGTCCTTGTCTTCTATTGTTTTCTTTTATCTGCATACAACATGTTACATTGACACGGATAGGTGTGTTCATATCCGACACGGATACTAAGTGTCTGATATGGCGAAATATAAAAAATGGAGCCATGGAGATATATCACATACAATCAAGATTTTATGGATGTTCAGTACTTGTTGTGGTTTTCTTGTATTGTTTTCATCTATTTTTTCTTGTGTTGTTGTATGTAATCCATCTTTTGATTAATATAATCAGTCTGTTCATCGAAAAAAAAAAAAAAATGTGTCTGACACGAGACACGTGGATACGTATCTGACACAGATTTTTTTAAAAAAAATGGTGTGTCCATGTAACATAGGCCTGAACTTATGTCGGTCCATACCTATATGTGCAACACATGCTTAAACTCTACTTCGAAATGCAACCTTTTATTTTCAATTTTGAATTTTTTTAACAGGAAGTTTATTTTAGAGGAAATTGGTTCGCACTTTTGTCATTAACTTATAATGTAAATGCGGAGATATGCATATTGTTTTGTCCTCTTAGAAGTCTAATAGTCTTTATGTTTTTAATCCTACACCAAAATAGCAATACTTGACACTGGTGTCTATCTTTTACTTTAATTAATCTCTCTAACTATTCACATCTGTGATGAATAAATACATCTGTGACAGATGATATGATAATCTCACTTGCTCCATATATATAATAAAAGATCCTTGCAGTTGATTAAGAGTGACCACGGAGTGTAATCTGGTTTTCTTAATTTTGGTCTTTTCCGATCTATGGTTTTTGGGTAAAACATAGTGAGATAAGAGTGACTACGGAGTTCAGTTAAGCAACAGATCTAAAAAGAAATGTTGTTATTATTTGAAGTTGTATTTTGGTGGAAAAGGTTAGAAGGTTCTTTCAGCTGTGTTGGTATGGCTTGTTGGAAGTGGACTGACTACCTCGGGTAGAAGCTCACCTTCACTATCCACAACTTAACAAGTAGCTAGTAGTACTTTACTAAAAGAAGGATTATATCTCAGTTGTTTTATGTACCATAAAGTTTATGGTGGAAATGTTATTTTGTTTAATTTTGATCTGAAAACACGGATTAATTTTGAAAAGTGTTGTCTTTTCAGTGCCCTCTTCTGAATATAAGTTACTGTCCTCCATCAGAAGCTTTTTGTCTCGTGGGAAAAGCTTGGTAAAGTTAATACTTGGTCCATTTATATATTTTTATGTTTTTTTTCATGCCTAATTATTTGGAAGAGGCGTGTTTTTAAATGGAGAATTACACATTTCTGTTCTGAATGTTGCTGAAAAACTTATTGTTCTGTAGTTAGAATACCTGTAAGTACTTATCTAAACCAGCACTAGTACAGTGCAGAGTTTACTTCAAAAATTTACTTTAGTTTATCAATCCTTGAATGTTTGACTGTGTACACAATACTTGTGGAGTTGTGGCATATATTATTAAAAAAAAGTTTATACTGAGTAACTGATCAAAGCAAAGGAAGTCTCAGTGATAGTTTTTGTTTGATATACTCAAAGTCAGCGTCAATTTGGTAAGTGCAAGTTTGCAGCTGCAGACCCGGCACTGCTCTGTGACACACTTGTATTCCCATTACTCTTTAAGAAAGACCACTTTTTAAGAAGTGACAGTTTGGACACCTTGTGCAGACATTAGGTGAAATGGTTTAATACGGTCCAACGTAAAACTCTTTACGGTGGTTAGTGTATCTCTCTCTCTGACCCTTTGTATCCAAGCCAGTAGTTAAAACACGTGTGTGTATTTGTGTTGCTTCATTAGGTTTGAAATGACATTACTATTCGAAGCCTGGAAGTATTTGTGTGTCGTAATAATAAAGGTTAAGTGTATCATATCATATCTTGTCTACTTTCCTTATTAGTATTATGTCTACTCAATAGACACACATGTCAAAAACATGGTTGCCACGGACTTTCCTTTCCTTTTCCCATTGAAGGCTACTGGTGCCCAAAATGAATAGTTTACTTTATTTTCCGTTATAGAATATATCTTATTGTAAACTAAGAAGGATACCTACTTCTGGCTAGATTAGTAGTTTTGCTCGATTAAGATTTTGAAGTTGGCTTTTAATGGGATTTTTTGTGAGTGTAGATAGGAGGTTGTACAAAACTGTAAGTTGGTCCTGATACGAGTAAATAAATAGGGTGAAGAGAAATATGTACTTCCTGTGAATCGTAAAATGGGTGTCAGCCCCTATACTATAATGTAATTTGGTTAATTGCTGTAATCTCATGGTAGTTTAGAGCAAAAGGTCATAGTGGGAATACTTCATATCACCATCAGTCAGATGATGTGGTTTGAAAAGGATTCATACTTTGTTTTTAGTTGATGCAATACCACTTGGAAAGCCATGATTTATTTCTTTTCTGGTTTAGCCATGTTAGAGTTCTAAAGGGACATTTACTGAAGTGATACAAGGCTGAAACTAATAAAGCCGTATCGTCTTTTTCTCTTTTCTCTCCAAACTTCCTCTCCATTAATAACAATACAATTTTGAGTTTTACTAGCTACTTACTTTCAGTTTTTTTCTCCTTCTACAATCAAACTTGCCACAGGTTATTGGTGAATTGGTTACAGTGAGGGATTCTACAGGGAGTGAAATTGAGTCACAGCTTGTACATATATCCAATAACTCTCTTGGCATTAGAGACTACTATGTTAATGCGTACTTAGGAAAATCACCAGATGAGATTCCTAAATATTGGCTTGCATTTTTTGCATCTGTACCACCTCTTGGGTTCAGCACTTACACTGTCTCAATTGCAAAAGGAGGTAAAACCATCTATTTTCTACGTCCAGTGCTCATGTTCCTGTTGGAAAAATTGAGGAAAACATGGTTGTCATGCCAATAGCGTTGAACTACTCTAATGTTTTTTATTCCATCACAGGTGCTAGTTCCGTTATATCAAGATTGCATACGACGGAAGGAACTAAAACGGGCACCATCCAAATTGGGCAGGGAGACGTAAAACTTATTTATGCTGTCGATGAAGGAAAACTTACTCATTATATCAACAGCAGAAGCTCGGTGATATGACTAAGCTTTCTTCATATATATTTGATTTATATATACTTTTGGTTTGTCCTTTAAAATTTAATCTGTTGCATTTCCGAAGTCACGTTAAAATTAAACAAAAATAGAGTTAGTATCTCATGTTTGATTATTTTCACTTTTGTGTCTTGTAGGTTGAAACATCTGTAGAACAATCATACATTTACTATTCTGGATACGATAAAAGTGATAAGGATCCTCAGGTGATGGACTTTTCTAAGCTTAGTCAATGGCATTTTTTGTTTGTCTTGCGCTATGTCTATAATAGACTGCATCAACTTTTTTCCTTTTATTGTTGAATGTTGCAATATAACTTTTAATTGGTCATGAAGGCTTCAGGAGCGTACATCTTTCGTCCAAATAATACCTTTCCCATAAAATCAGGACAGGTAGGTCACCGATTCTTATGGACTATGGATTATGGTACAATGATTTTTTTTTTTTATATATATATATTTTTTTGAAATCTGATAAAATTGTGGTTCTTACTTAGAGTTTTGAGATGGATTCTTTGTTTTGAAAAGGGGATGCAGTGTTCATTCCAATCATGAAGAAATGTTTTCTCGTACCAGGTTCCTCTGACGATACTGCAGGGACCAGTATTGGATGAAGTGCATCAACAAATAAATCCATGGATATCTCAGGTATTTGATCGGCACAGAAGTTCTATGTAGTCTTTCAGGCCTTCTTTGTTCCTTGTATCAGTACTTTTTCAGTTTGAAAATAAATTTATCATGCTTACAAATGAATTACATCCTATTTTGATAACAATAGAAAACAAATTAAGAACGAGCATGAATATAAAGTTTGGGAACGGGATCGAAAATATTGCTTGGTCAAGTAATGTTTTGTATCCATAAAAAGAGACTATAGATGTAAGTTGTGTTAAATCAAAATTTCTTAGCTATGTAATTCAGCTGGGGAACGCTTTAATCTTTGTTCCGTGTGAGCTGTGTGGAGGTTTCAATGTTGCAGAAAGAAACATGGTGTTAGTTCTGGAAATTGTTTGAGAGAGCAAGGATGGATGACTTGGCCTGGACCTTTGAAGCTTCAGAGTGGGTGAAGATATTTTAGCCAACATCTGAATTCCTTCCTAACAAGAACGCTAGGCATGGGACCTTTATGATTTATTTGCATATGTATGGTGCTTGTATCCCAAGGAATTCATGAATATATAGATACCTCCAAAGAGAGAAGAATACATTGATTTTATTCTCTTATGTGGTATCATTTAAAGTTCGATCTTTTACAATCCCTAATTGCCTTTTCTTTTGGCAACATCTCTTTCCTCTCGTTACCTGCAGAGCGGATACTGTGCTTTGATCCAATCTGCTTGTTGCTTTATTTCTAAAGTAATTCGAAGAAAAGGCATCATTTTCTCTTTCTCTGACTTATCTCGCAAAGACGTTTGCAATCATGTATATATCGTGTGGAACTGTGAGCATAAGTTCACATAGCATCAGGACAAGAAGTTGTTTGTATGAGGTCATTGATTGCTGGCACAAGCAGTTCTTACGTTTTAGTTTTGTAAAGAACCTGTCAACACTGTGCCATCAAGTATGACATTTGATTTGTCATCTTCTGCAACATATTAGTTTATTTCACGGTGTTCACTTGGTACTCCAATTGCAAGCACCTGAACTTGGTTGTATCCATCATTCGCACACCTTAGTGGTAGCAAACTCTAGGTGCCACCCATCGTCTTCAGTGGGGAAAGGGGTTCTTACGGGTTTAGGGGTATAGAGCTGTAACTAGCAAAAAATGTAAAAAATAAATACTGAGTTAGGATAGAAACGTGTCATGTATTATGTAAGATTTGTCCGGATTTACGTTTTCACTTTTCAGCCCAACATATGTTTGTCTCTTGTTATTGAAATTGTGAAAGTAACCTCTATTGGATAATCAAATAGTCCTAATGGGAAATATATATATATATATATATATATATATATATATATATATATATATATATATATATATATATAGTTAGCACCGTATTTCCTATGAGTATTGTTGCGAGTAAGATAATACTGTAACCACGTGCAGATCACCAGAGTCTACAAGCAAAAGGAGCATGTTGAAGTAGAGTTTACTGTAAGTGTCAATCTGCATCTTGGCGTGTACAGTCATTCACTACTGAAACTGTTATATTTTGTTTTTGATAATTTATTCTGGAGCTACCAGTTGACAGTATTCTCAAACATAGGTTGGACCTATACCTGTTGATGATGGAATTGGTAAAGAAATTGCGACACTATTTTCGACTACCATGGATACCAATAAAACATTCTATACAGACTCCTATGGACGAGATTTTATCAAAAGGGTATGTTTTGTTGTAGTGTACTTTCATCTTATATGTTTAGCAGCACTATGTTCAGAGGTTAAAAAGTAAGTGTAAATTTAAATATTAAGAAATTAGAGGAGTCACGAGTTGGGCAGTCATATCAATCTGTTTGTTGTTCTCTAATGACGATGAATACTTTTCAAATGATGAGAACAAATAATTATATCTATTTTTTAAACACTTTCTGTTTGATTTAATATCCATCTGTTAATAGTTTGTCAAAAAGCATTGTGATTGCAGATTCGTGATTATAGAACAGACTGGGACTTGCAAGTGAAACAACCCATTGCCGGAAATTACTACCCAATATGTTTCTTTTAATCATTGACACTATTCTAAATCTTTTTATATTTTACGTGCAAACAGACTTGCATCCAATGGTATTTGTCTGCCCTCCTGCTACATCTCTTCCATGACATTTTCCACTCAAGTGGTGGTCCACTGTATATTGTCATTCAAATCCCAATCCAGTCGTGTACTCTTTTTCAGTTGCTAACCCAGATTTTGATTTCAGATTAATCTTGGAATGTACATTGAAGATAATAGGACAGAGCTATCAGTTATGGTAGACAGGTCAATGGGTGGATCCAGCTTAGTGGATGGGCAAGTAGAGCTAATGCTCCACAGGTTTGGTTCTTTCATTCGCGTGCCCAAGCTTTTCTTTATTCTATTAACAGTAGAGAATTCAAAATGTGAAATTTCTACAAGCTAAATATAGGGACACCGATGATTCGATGTTAGTTGCTAACTTGAACATATTTTTGTTTCCTACTCGACTCTCATGTAGGAGGTTGCTTTATGATGATGGTAAAGGTGTTGCAGAGCCATTGAATGAAACAGTCTGTGCCCTTGACAAATGTACAGGCCTAACAGTAAGCACATCCTACTCAGCTGTTCCCCAGAAACTGACGAGTTGCATACATATGCAGCGAAAACTTTTTTTTTTGTATTGGTAACACAGCGAAAATTTTCTTGATAAGTGGATATAATAATTAGTGTTTGCCGCTAAATTGGATAGTTGTTAGCGGTGAGATTGGGAACAGTTCAGCTTTGATATCATTACACATTGAAATGAGAAATTAACTATATTGTCCGTGGGAATAGCCTGTAGATTTATAAATAGCCTTTGGCACCAAGCCACTAACAATATGTTTGTTCCTAAGTTACATTGACACAGATAGGTGTGTCCATTTCTGAGATGGATATGAAGAGTTGGACATGTCGAATTTTCAAAAATTGAAATCACATACAATATGATTATTTTCAAAACTGACACGTGGATACGTATCCGACACAGATTATTTTCAATATGGCGTGTCCATGTAACTTACTTTGTTCAGACATCTTTCTTCTCTCAATTTCTACATATTCCAAGTTGCACATCCCCTAATGTTAATTTTGAATTCTCACTTCTCAAGTGTCCTAGACTTCTCATTCTTGTCACTCTATAAAAGCTCAACTTGAATTGATTAATTGCTAGGCATATTTTTATACAATTACTGACATCTCGTTGTTTGACCAATTAGTTTAGGTATTGCAGATCCTTTATCAAATTTATTATGATTAATGTCAAATTGCCTTAATGTTTTTTACCTTAGCGGGCTCTTGACTTCGGAGGTTTTACAGAATCCACTTCTTATTGGTTTAGTATCATTAATTCAGATCCAAGGAAATATCTATCTCCGCATCAATACTCTAGGAGAAGGTGCCAAGTGGCGTCGTTCATTTGGCCAGGAGATATACTCTCCATTTCTTTTAGCCTTCACTGAACAGGTTAGAGAAAAAGTTCTTGTAGTTGAATTGTGTCTAGTATTACAGTGATTTTAGATGATCGGTTTTCACTTGCAGGAGGAAGATAACTGGCTAAATTCTCATGTACCCGCCTTTTATTGGCTGGCTCCATCCTATAGTTTACCTGATAATGTTGCGTTAAAAAGTCTCCAGGTAAGGCATAAGTGTCTTGCTTATCCCCGAGTCTTTTAAAAAAAGAAAGAGAATTCATTAATTAGGACTTGAACCACTAAAACTGTCAACATTGTAGCTCAAAATGGTGCTCTCCCTACTTGAGTCGGAACTTCAAAAGTGTTATCAAAAGTTCTACTCTTCTCATCCTAAAGGAGCACTTGTGAAGTTCGTATTACAAATGAAAATAGAAGTCATTTTTCTTTAAGAGGAACCACATCAAGTGTCTAGCTTGCAACACCACGTTTCATGCTGAGCAGAAATTTTCATTTCTGTGCTTCTCCATGACATTTTTTTTAGGTTGGTAAAAGATGATATATTGATGTAACCATTATAAGAGTAATATAAGTATATCAATTACGTTAAAGATTGGCCAGAAACTAGTCTCCATGAACCATGCATCCCAGCTTGAGACAACCATAGCCTTGCCAAACCTAATACAATATTACCATGCTATTACAAATCATACAAACTGAAAAGGAACAAAAAAAGGCGAAAAAACAAAAGCAAAAGCAAAAAAGGGGTATCGCTACCAGGCCATTACCGCAGTACCCCAGTCCACCACCAAGGCGAAGGAGGCACACTAACCGTCTGTCTATCGTTCCACATCAATCATCTTTAGACTTGCCCTCCTCAAAGTCAACAAACTACTAGACCATGATGGAGTTTCGTGAAATTCTTTTGGTGTTATCCTTTTCACCTTGGATACTAGAAACTGTGACATCCTTTTTATGCAGTGCCTGCTTAAAATGTCAAAACAGTTTTCCTTTACTTAGTGTTTATAATGGTAACTGGGATGGAGCTGTTCTTTCAGTGTCCTGAGTCTGACGTGTTATATATGGAAGTCAGACCCAAGAAGTAAGAAGTAGTTCCATCTCAAATGGAATTTTTTTTGGCACTTTACTTGAACTCAAATGTTAGGAGTTTTGCAATTTGACGTTGTTTTCTTTTTCTTGCCCTTTAGCCGTACCCTTTTCTTCCTTGAAAAGAAAGCAAAAATAAAATAAAATAGTTCGGTCTTCTGGATTATATTCCTCTTTGTAACTCATGAAGTTTACACAACTTTTGAACTTATATAGTTATTTATATCTGTTTCCATATATTTTTACTACTTTAAAAAAATCCGGGCTGACCTACAGTAATAATATAGTACTATAATATTTTTTTTATTCTGTGATTTGTGACTCTTGGTCACACTTTTTAGGACGATTTACCCATGTTATTTCCCTATATTTGCGATCTTACCCTTGCTGTCTTAATCATTTAGCTTGGGCATGAAAACAACATGTGCGTCTGCCGCATGCATCATGCTAGTAGGATAAATAGTTGCAGCTTTATTTACTTGGCTCTGAATATTGAAATAGTGGTTTTCGATAAAGGTTTAAAAGTAAAAGAAACAGGGATTTCTAATTATGAAAATATCTGTCCAACCTAAGCTTTAAGATCCAAAATCTTTTGGTGAGCTGCTAATTCCAGTTTGACGTTGAAACCATTAAATGCTTATCAGTTTACATCCTAATGCTCCATGTACAAATAAAAGCCTGTCGTCTTGATATGTTCTTTGTTGTGACTTG
Source organism: Coptis chinensis (assembly GCF_015680905.1). Taxonomy (NCBI): domain Eukaryota; kingdom Viridiplantae; phylum Streptophyta; class Magnoliopsida; order Ranunculales; family Ranunculaceae; genus Coptis; species Coptis chinensis. The sequence continues at coordinate 14,791,532 of NC_141456.1, read as the reverse complement.
TGGCAACTGATCTTCTGCAAGGTGGGAGAGGGTAAAGACCTTTCAACGATGGCAGCTGTTGAACTGAAAAAACTCTTCCCGAAGAAAGAGGTATACATAAAAAATTCTGAAGTAAATAATGTGGTCCTCTGCTATTTGAAATACTAAACTAACATGTGTATCATCTAACACCTGGTCATGTTCTTCTTGCATTAACTTTTCCTCTCCAGATCAGCAAAGTAACAGAGATGAGTCTGTCTGCTAATCAAGAAAGAGCCGAAATGGAAAAAAAAACGACTGGTTTGGAATACAGGAAGTGCACCTGAGGAAGAACCCACGGTGTTAAGAGGAGGGCATATTGATCCGAGAAAGCTTTTAGTAGAGCTGGGCCCTATGGAAATTCGCACATTTGTTATTAATTTCGTTCCCAACATCCTCGAAATGGTCCAGTCTCAAAAATGAAAAGCTTCGTGGCTTGTTCTCAAAGTTGAGATGGTACATCATTTTCTTAGTTTTATACTTTTATATCTTTAAGCTTGTTTTGTCTTTAGTTAATTCTTTTTTAAGGCAAATGATTTTATCTATATTTGTTTTGTTATTGTTCAATGGACAAAGAAGTGGAGAGAAACATTTTTATGTTGTTTTATTGACATATGAGAATGATAACAACAAAAAGATATAGACGGTGGCACGGTGCTCTGTTATGACCTGTTATGGTTAGGATGTCAGGTTATTATAAGAGTCCTATCTGGCGCTTTTACTGAGCCCACATGAAGATGAGTATTAGCCGTCGTCTTCTCATCATCGAGCTGTTCTCACAAAAAATCTGGTCTTTTCAAACGTATAAGCATATAGATTTGTTCTCTATTTTCCGTTATGTACACGGCCTAGAATTCCTGTTTAAAATCTTCTTTAGATAACGAGTGTATGCCGAGGATTTTTCGTTGTGTTTATTTTTTCTTTAGATAACAAATTCCTGTTTCAAGTACACCTCGATTCCCATACATCCCCCACCCCACCTATTGTACTTTAATATCTATTTATCTTTATGTGGTTATTTTTTTCTCGTAAATTATTATTGTTACTGTCCATTTGTATGTATTATGTTTAGTTATCTCATGAATATATACTATTACTATTTATACAACTATTTGCTTTATTAGGCTACAGGCTGTTTGTTTTTCAGTCAGATGCTGATACTTGACCACCATAGATGCAGACAATTGATGGAAGAAGGCAACCTGTGTAACAAGAAGATAGATTGGAGAAGAAGAAAACTGTAAAATCTGGCCGGTGTTGTATTGCTAGGTTTGAATTGATTTGCAAATGTTGCTGCACATGTTTATTAGATGTATACTTGCCATAATCAGCCTGTGGAAATCCATGTATCCCTCAAAGATGAGAAGAATAAAACATGAAATGTTTTCACGTCTCAGCGCCATTAGGTTCTAGCCTTAGGTTTTGCAAATTTGCGGTTTCCACTGTTGCTTTACCAGCTAGACTGATATTTCTCCTCTCTTGTTTCCATAACTGCAAGTATAATGTGCAAGTCCCTTATCTTTCCACATTCTACTGAAGTATTTTGCGTTTTCATTCATATTTCTCCATATTTTTCTCTGTTATTGGAATTGTCAGCCACCAGAAAAAAGCCACCATCTTCAGATCTAGTTAATGCAGTTGCACCCAAGGACGGAGGCAGGAGTACAACACTGATATTTTCAAAAATTATCATACTAATAACACGTAACCAATATATAAGATCTTTTTCAATTGAGGGTGCTGCACACGTAGTTGGTTGCAACTATCATTTTCATTCATCTGTATATCTCCTTATTTAGGTTTTACCTTTCACGGGTCTTTTTGCTCCTCGCACTGAACCACTACCAGGTCAACTGCTCAAACAGTTCACCTAATCAGCCTGGTGATATTTTAGAGTCACATAGCTTCATGTGATATTTCTTTAGAAATGAACATTGGTCTTTACTTCTTAGAGGCTGTCTCTCTGTGCATAGCGTACTTCGGTGGATAGATTATAGAGCTTGCTTGCCCTCACCCTACCGGGACTAGTATCTAGGATGACACTGAACATGTTCTTCAGCAGATAGATGGCACAATGTGCATCCAATCCAATGGGATAAGCAGCGCAACTCTTTAGTTTTAACCAACTGTAACACCAATCCCTGGGCGTATATGCCTAGTTTGCCTACTGGGATATACACATGCCCACTTTAGAGTTTAGATTGGTGGTAGGTGTGTTCTACGGTTCTACCTACTTCTGTGACAAATGTTAACCTTGTGATATTTTACTTGTCTTCCGCGTTAATTGTTCTCTATAGATATAGAGGATCTTGCCATCACAATTTCCAAAAGTAGTGTTTCACACTTCAATGCATGCACACTATAGTAGTGAACATGGCCACAGCCACATTTCACTCCATCAAAAGCCATCAAAGCTATATAACTCCTTCCGGAGACAGCATACGAATGGAGAAGTTTGAGTCGAAGTGACCAAAGAGTTGCACAATTTAAGACTTGTCAATTTCAATAACGAAAAAGGTTCGCCTATGAAAGGATCTCATTGCAGCACAAATCATGTCAACTTAAACTATAGCAGTAACTATGATGACCTCTTGATATGGAAGCCACATAGAGGTATTTTAGAATACCTCATTTGTTTTGGGTTGTTTTTGCTTATTTTTGGTGGTTTTAGTGTTTTAGCACGATTTGATCCCATAACCAAACTAGCCAATAGTTTACCACACTACCAGCAGATCATTGGGGTGGTGACAGAAGATCCGAAGTTTTAATATTATTAAAAAGAAATACCCATGGTCCTTACGAAGCCCATTTATCTAATCTCCACACAAGGCTAAACAAGTTGTTTTCTATTATCGCGTTTGGAGGATAAGAATAAGATGGGGAAGGATGGAAGTCAAAAGAGGCAGGAGGAGGTGGCAAGGGGGCGGGGAAACAAGCGGGTGTACCTGCTGAGGAGACTTCCTGGTAAAGGGAAAAGGTAAAGGTGGTGGCAAGCTGCCAGATGGCCCTTGCACCTGCACATATGTCAAAAGGTCATTTTCTGTTTTGTATTTCGTTTTATTATATTATTTATAATCAGTAGTAAACTATACTGTCCTACGATGCTAATAATAATTTTTTACAGGCATATCTTATGCAGAGAAACAAGAAAGATCAATGAAGCATACAAGAAGCTACAGGATGGTTGGCTAAACAACGGAGACAAGGTTCCTCCTGCTGAATTTGCAAAGGTGAAATTAATGTAAACCCTAAGATAATTCATTTCAATTCTACTAAAATGTCTAAAAATAGCAATCCTTTAGGTGATTCGGATTTCCAGATGATGAGTTTTATCTGGTTGAATTGTGTAAACAATCAGAAACGAGTGGGCAAATTGTTTAAATAAACACTGGGCTTTTACTTTGTTTTGTATTTTCAGCTAGCACAGAATATTCAGAATGTCCCTCAGGAAAGAAGGGTGGGGGATCTTGGATGGTTTCCCTCGGAAAGATGGCAGGTCCTTTTCAAGATGTTGCTTTCAGCACTATTATTGAGCTACCAGTGCACCATTCAAATCAACGTACGCATTCATTGTAGATGAAGCCTGGTCTTTTGTAAATTTAGAGTTAAAGAGTCATTGTTAGACCTGTTCTGTCATTCGATACCACCATTTTCCAGTAGCAATGAATCCTAAAAGAAGGTCATCCCATGCACTCAGATGGAGTTTATCTTAAAAAATGGACTTTCAAATGAAAAACTGGTTCTATCAATCTTATTCTACCTCTAGCTAGAAATAGAAACAACAGCGTGGATTGATGTATAATGCTACTGAAAATTGTTTCAGGAGCCAATTATTCATAGTGTCCACAAGACTGCTAATATACAATAGCCAATAAATGTGATGTAAAGGAATTCCAGAATAGGTTTTGGTAGATGCATCTTTCACTGCATAGTTTGGCGAATGCATTTAAATTTTTAGCTCAACCTGCTAATGCCTTTTGGTAATGATGTGAATTTATGTAGGCATGGGTACCATATAATATTGTCTGAAGGAGGAAGAACTGAAAGGACCAGCAATATGGATTACGCGCATAAGTAACGTGGAAATTAAAGAAGGGTGGTGCTAGTGTGCTACAGAGACGAAATTTAGTTTTATTTTAAACCTTTTATCTCTGTCCTCCTACAAGTGAACATGATATGGGTTCATAGTGAGTAGTGACATAAGGATTTTCCTTATAAGGAATTTCTTTTAGTTATATGGTCTGGAGGTCTTTCTGTGATGTCTTATCCAAGTTAAGTAATTGTGAAAGAAATCTCAAGTTGCTAAAATACACTAGTGAATAACCGAAAGCATGTATTAACGCCCAGTAGAGATCTTCGTAAAGAAAGTATCTTTAGGGCCCATTTAAGCAACTTCTTTGTTTTCTGGTTGAAGTTACAGAGTTTGCATGCAGTCCTTAACTGCATGTTCGGTTGAATGCAAAAGATTTGCGAATCTATTCCGAAAATAGTCCTAGTTGGTAGAACTTGGGTCTATCTCCCTCTTAATATGCAACACGTTCAGAAACATACACTGGGCGGAAGTCGGAACAATCCTGTTGTGCACTTATGCCTTGAATTTTCCATTCTACAAGGTCAGAGCTCAAGAGTCGAGACTTGATTTTACTTGAGGTCATCATATTATTCTTTTAAATGGAATTCGGTTATATTTGATGAAAATTCGGATTTACCAGTTTTGAGATCTACATTTCTTAAGAAATTAAAAATCAGAAGCGTGCCAAAGTGTTGGATTGCATTTTCTCATTAAATTTTAGAAACATCTGAGCAAATGGAATGGAGCTTCCACCAATTTATAGAGTATGTACAACAAAATCTTTTAAATATCTATTTTCTACTACAGCTAACTAATAATCAAAGAAAAATGACAAAAAATGATTATAAAAATCACGTCTACAACTCGTCACGATCCACCAGTTTAAGACCCCAGCTCATATCTTCACAATGCCTTACATGAGGAACAATTGCACCAGTGTCGATCCCAGTTTTTGCCTTACAATCATAAAACGGAGGTGCATGGAAACAAGGCTCCATTGACATAGCACGGCTGCAAGGAGGATCTGGGGCAGTACTGTTCTCGGGTTTGTACAGAATCCATGGTTTCAACCCTCCAAGACCCTGAGCCACATAGCCAAAAGGTTGACCATGAGCTTGTGGATCAAACTATCAGTCAAGCTCAGGAGATACATTTCTGCCCATGCTTTCCTGTTGTGCGTCTTCTTCTCAGTTTGCTGGTACTCTTTCATTACTTGGTTGGTACACCCCAATTTCACCAGTCACAGTGGGGTTTTCCTAATACATGTTCCTAACCATCTCAAAGTAACCTGAGCTTTGAGGGATGTCATCAAAACAGCTTTAGACTTACGATTTCCAGAGGGAGTGACAATTGGTTCTTGAACGCTAACTTCTGGCAGAAGATTCTCCTTCAGAAAGCAGGCAACAATCTGATCAAACACATATTGAAATGGGCCAGGACGAGTGTCAAATACTCTGATCTGGATTCCTAACTCTCAGATCTGCATTGGCCAAGTAAACTTCATAGTATTCTGGTAATCAAACCCTACACTGCATTTGAAGGGTGGAAAAGATATCTACTCCAAGTGGTGGAAAACCGTTTCTCTTGAAGGAAAGAGCTTACTAAGTTCTTGGTCAAAAGATGATCAAGAAGAGCGATGGAATGAAATAGGTATCTGTTTTCATGATCAACCAAGGAATTTTTCTGAAAAGAGATTGATCTTGATCACAGAAGAACAGCTTATCATGATCGCCATAATCATGGGCAAGATGAAGATATAAATAAGGTGGTAGCTAGTCCATCGAATTGTTTATGTGATTTTTTTTCAGCATGTTCCCATAACACTGAGGAGATTTTTGATCAAAGTTATTGAATTGGTTAAGAGGAAAGTCTAGGGTAGCAACCAGATTTCTCCGAAATGGTTCACAGAATAGATCATCTATGTCTTTTCCACGGTCAACAAGTAAGACTCGGTCTGTTAGGAGAGCATAGAGAAATGCTGAAGCCAGAGTTAGTATCCTGTTGCCTAAGCCACTATATGATATCCACACAACGTAATTACAATCTGTTGATGTAATGTGGTGCCCTGACTTGAGCTTCTTAACAGTTTTGTTGTAGGATTCAGTGTAAGGACCACACCGTCTATGGAGATCTTCATACTTTCGCAACATGGTTTTAAGATGAGAGGAAGGTTTGTGAGGTGAAGCTCTGCGATACAAGACAGACTGATATCTGCTTAAACAAGACCGTTCCTCAAATCCGTAGTGAGAAGGCCATCACAGTTTATCCTTATGCTCGTCAACAGGTTTAGATGTAGCATCTTCTGAACCTAAGCGAAACAAAATAGGCAACTTAACACACTTTATATATACCACATAAGACGAGATTAGCATCAAATGAGAAAAACTTGGCGGAAAATTTCATCAGGTGACAGGTGAGGTGTGTGTGTGCAATTGCAATTACTGAGTGACATACTGCTATCATTAGGGTTCAGTGAACCGGCTTACTACATCGGACTTGAGAGATCTGCATACTAGTAAATAAATTTGAAAACATGACTTGAAATATACATTCCTAACATGAAGTAATAAACAAAACAGTAAACTAAAATGACACAAATAAAAGTACCTTTAGCATGAATAACTCTAGCATCGTTGTACTGATCCAATGATGAGCCTTTATAAATAACTGAGATAGTAACAAAAACAGGCAAAATCATTAAACAAGCAACTAATATTCCCATTGTTTTCATTGTGTTTAGTCCAGTTTTCCTCTCTACTAGTCTAGACACACTCTCATTTTCTGGATCTGTTTGCTGCTTTGAACTATTCCTTATTCTCTTCATATCCATTTTTAATTCTTCATTTGGGTGTTAACCATTTTTGGAAAGATGGAGAATCAAGTTTTGAGGCTGGAGCTGTAAATGATTGAATGTGTCAGAAGTGGAATTTCAAATGTCGGAATATTGAGCTTAAATTTTCAAAGTATCATAATATATCGGGAATTGTTTTTTTAACCGTGCCAAAACTGTTCAGGGTTGATCTCGTTTCTCACTCTTGTCTCAATTGATTCTCAATCTCGTTGCAAAAGATGGCATTTAGACTGAAAAAATTAGTGAACGGCTTGTGCATGTCTGGAAGATGGAATCATGTGGCTACTGCTGTTCCTGCACCATTGGGTACTTCAATGATGAGTCATGGGAATATATTTGCATTGCCTGAGAATGATAAAGAATTTGAGTTTGGTAGTAATATTGGGTCTATGGAACTCATGGCTGTTCCTAAAAGAAAGGTTATCTTGTTTTTGAGTAAAAAAAGTTGCTTCCTTTGCATAATTATTCATCTTTTACTGCTTTATGTTTGATCAATAATATGTGCCAAGTGTTATAGATACACATTGTTTGGTATGAAAGCTATAGTTACCTTGTTAAAGGCATGAAGAGTTTTCATTTCAGTCTCTTGGAATGACTAAGAAAATTTGTCCAACTTGCAGGTCTCTAAACACAAGAGAGGCATAAGAAATGGACCGAGGGCATTGAAACCTATTCCACTTATAATGCGATGCAGGTAAGATATTTGTCAAAGTTACATACCTTTAACAGGGATATGATTTTCGATTCATGGTTTACAAATAAAAGAGCTATTGTCTCTTGAAAACTTTTGTGATTAACAAGATGAAACAAACTAAACACACAAATTGTACTTGGTATTGGGAGGTATTGAGAGGTTCAACTTCTTCCCACAAATGAGTTTTTCTTATGTATCTAGGTGTTTGTTTTGACAAATTTAATTTAAAGTGACAAAGATACAGTCACGAGAGCATAAAGTCGTTTCCTATATCTTAGTTTTTGACTTTGTGTTAGATCACAAGGAACACAAATCCTAATTTTTGCACTTGATCTGTAAGTAATTTGGTGAGAGATTTTGTAGGCTGGCCTTCTAGATAACGGGAGCGCAATTCTTAATATTTGCACATGAGCGTAGAGCAGTTTACATCGTAGTCTTGCGCATCTGATGCTAATATGCTTTTATAGCCCCTAACCCTCCCACTCCACAAACAATAGAGGTAATTTGCCTTGGAGAGACCATGCCCTGCTTGCTGAATTGGAACGAGTGAAATAAAGTTGTTCATCAGGAAGACTTTAATATGAAGACATCTAGAGGTTGTTGATGAGATGGAATGAGCACGGATGAAGCAAGGTTTTTCAGGACGCCCATCATCTGGCATGAATAACAGGATTAGCACATAGAAAAGTAGAACTTTTGATATTAGAACAAACATTTGGTGTTATACTCAAGTAAAGACCAATATCTCTTAATCCGATCCATGTAACCATTAAGCATGAGCATGATTTGTGCAAGACTATTGTTAGCCCCCACGCCCTGTAATTTTTTGATGTCTTCCATATTGTAAACCAACTATTTTCCTATATAAAAAGTGTGAGAGAAGGCTGAAATTAATTAAGCCCTATTCTCTTTTCCCTCTCTTCTCTCCAAACTTTCTTATTCATTAGCAATAATATGATTTTACCACTATAAATATACGATGTGTGAAACCACTTTATGCTAACCCCCAAAAAAATCTTTTACCATGTTACTTTACAGATCAAGTGCATAAGTTATGAATACTTCTATTCCTTGTATTGTAGCACAATGTGAACCGACTTTACAATTTCTTGTCTGCATCTTTGTTACTTTTACATTAAAATCTGTGAAGACAAACACCTATGATGTAAACACACATTTACATGGAGGCCTGGAGTGTTTACCTATCAATACCAAGTAGGACTTTTGCTTTTTTATTCCATCTTGTTGAATAATCTTTTCAAACTCTTCCATGGCATCTGAGCTTTGATCAATTAATTTGATCAGCCGATTCTTCATTTCTATACTCCAACTGCCAATTGCAAGGTTTCACCTCTTGTGTTCTCTGAGATTCTTTCCTATATCTATTGAGTTACAACATTGAAATGTTTTCTGGTGAACCATGTAAGAGCTGCCAAATAGTTTTCTTCTTCTTTCCAGTACGAGTTATTATGTTTTATACATACTAGGAAAATATGGATAAAGTTGGACTTTTTTTTGTCATCTTTACTTGTGATACTGAAGCCAAAAATCCATCAAATTGGTCTAACATTTCCAGAAGCTTGGAGGAGCTTGCAACATGTTGAAAAGGTTTTCTATGCTATGTTGATCAATTATAAGCTAAGGGAAGGCCGTCTTGCATCATAATTTGTAAAATCTTATGTTCTTTTACTTGGGTGATATTTTTCTGTGCTGTACATGATGCTTTTAAATGTTCTAAATCCCTTCCTCTTGTATGAGCCTGGTTGCTGCGTGGTGACATTGGGTAGATTTAGGGAAATGTTTTAAAGTGTGTCTCTCTGCTTGTGCTATATACTTGCTAAATGAGAACTTCCAAAATTCTATAGACCCACCTCCTCAGTGACGTTAGTGGTGCTTGTCATTAGTTTGTTGGTGTTACACTGCAACATCAAAAGTCATGTTAATGGATTCTCTTAGGTTTGTCTGACAGCATAAGTGAAACTCATTTGCAATCTGTACTAACCCTTTCCATTGGTGTGGATCTAGCCCAATCCGTTAGATCAAGTATTCAGTTGTATATGTGTTGTTGAAGGGATCCTGTGTTTGCTTACTTTACCTTGCTTGTTGCAGGAGTTGCGGACGAGTTAAGCTGCCACATTTCTACTGCTGCAGTGGGGACAGGGGAATAACAGGTGAATGCGCAGAAGAGTTAAGCTGCTACATTGCTGCAGTGGGGACAGAGGAATAACAGGTGAACACCAATGATGCCATCATCAACTGGTGAAAATATCAACTTCTGTAAGACATACTACTAATTTGGGCGAAGATTTTAAGTTCAAGAGATCCTATCATCAATAACTGTGTTTGTTCTATCAAAGTTTTAGCTTATACTTGATGTCAATATTGAGCTTTGATTAAAAAAGGCTGTCAAGTATGGTATGTCGCCAGTAGCGAAGGGATGAGTAAGCTTTATTCATTTGTTCTCTGTTACGGTAAATGCAGCTGACGAAGACCATATTTGCGTCAATATCTCATCTTTTCCCTCATAGTTTGATCTTGTAGTCCATCATTGCAAGAACAAACATGTTTGGTTTATGATAGGCTTTGAATGTCTTTTGGATCATTATGGCTCACATATAATCATGTCTTCATATCATTCTTGTGTGTTTTTCAAAATGTTTCTAAGACCCAAAGCTAGGTTTTGACGTCCAAGATTTTTGGCTGCATTCTGCTTAAATTTTTCGCAAGTTTCAATGTGTTAAGAGGTTTAGTTACTGGGAGATTGGGCATCCTGTAAAATCCCATATTGTTGGGCCTTGGGCTTAAGGGGTTTGTGGGCTGAAAATAGAAGACAGGAGAGAAGTCTCGGGGGGCTCCCTCTCGGAGGTTCGCTATGTCTTTCTCTCTCTCTCTCTCCCCTGCGGGTTTTCTCTCATTTTAACCCAAAATCAAAGAGAGCTAGGGATTTCTATGACATGAAATTGAAGAACTCAAAGTCGGTGATTAAAGAAAAAGGTTGGGTGCTTGCTTGTAAGTGTTGCTTTGGCTTAAGACAAGTAAATTTCTACTTTCAATTTTCTTAAGAATTGGTGGAGTTTGAAATTGGTTTGAGTAGAAATAATATATATGCGTGTGCTGTGATTTGTGTCAGGATACATCCCTTGCACTTGAATTTCGTTTGTAACATGTACATATATTATAAGAAGATTTATATTGTTCTTTGTTTCGACTATTTGGTATGTTGCTGCCGCGGAAATTCCTTGTAAACGAAAGCAAGGTGGTGAAGTGAGCACATGGTCTGTATGTTCTTCATTTTGAATTGGTGGAAAATTAGTTTTACATGTACCACCCGATAATATGCTACATGAGAGAGATGTTCATGTCAGCCATTAACTTGTGCGGAGCTTTATTCTTAACTTTGCATGGTGTGATATCTATACTGTTTAGTTGCGTGTATGTGTATTGTCACCACAATTAATTGAGTGGAGTTAGGCCTTCATGTAGAAACCATGTCGCTCAAGTGGAATGTATTTGTTGAACCCACTTTGACGAGAGTGGCACTATCGACAATGTTGAACCCATGCCTTGCTAGTGCGGTAAGGGTACCAAAGTAGAACCCACTGTCAAGAATGGAAGTCGATGCCATCGAGCGTATGGCGAAGAGCTCTTATCCCAATTTGTGAACGTGGAAAGCTAGTAATATTGAACTGTTGAGTTCTAGCATTGAACCGTCGAGCTTCAATGGAAGAACTACGTATGGTTTGATCCCTTGAAAGGTACGTAGGCAACCACTTGGCACAACCACTTTATGATCAGAAGTATTGGTTGTCTTTGTAGATATTTGATCATTGTTTGATTTCGTGATAACGTTGGTTAATATATATACATAATTGAGGAGACGTAGTACTCTCATTTGTGGATGGTCATTTGGATGTGGATAAAGTCATCATAGTGAACCTTGGTGGCTCGAATGATGTTATGTTGAACCCACTTTGATGAAAGTGGTGTGACCACGTTGAACTCATGGTGTTAGAATGATAATTGATGCATGTGACCATGTGGAACCCATGATGTTAGCATGCATGGCAGTCAATGCTTGTGAATAAGTTGAACCCATTTAGCACATGAAGGTCAAACTCATCGAGTATATGGCGAAGAACTTATCATGACTTTCTGAGTATCTCGATCTTTAGAGACATTAGTCCTTTACGAGGAATTATTTTTATTGTGATGATCAGTTCCGTTGCTTATCTTGATAAGCAAGTACGCAATAAATTACTTTTATTTACTAATGACATCATGAGTAATGCATAAATTTGTTATACCTGTGTTGTGTGTTAAATTCCTCTTTTCTATCATTGTCCTAATTTTTTAAAGATTAGTTGGTCGATGTTATATGTTGGTAGATATTATTATGCCTTTACAAGTTTCACAGGAGTTTGTTGGTTGAAAGCACTAAAATGTAACTAAGGTCTATGGGTATTAACTCTACCTTTTTTGTTTTTTTTTAGAAAGTTTTATAGTAAGTATTTTTTTGTTAAGGATGTAAATCTTTTGATAGCTATGGGATTCAGACGTATATATATTTAACTTGTGTTTTCGGTAATGACTTTGGACGAGGTGTTTGGATGATCTGGTATTTGCGTACTAATTCTCAATGTTGTAGTGATTTTATTTTTGTAAACCGGTCACTTAAACTGCTCTGGCATTGGTGGAGACGGTTAAGTAGCTAGACTGATCAATGATAAATATATTGCTTTGAATTTTAGGTTACGACAGGATTTTTGTTTATAAAATGTTGAAAATACAAATGAGACTGGCTAATTTTGTGTCATAGGTTTGTAATGTTTGGGTTTTGGGGCGTTACAAATCTCATCCCAACTCCCATGTCCTATAGCACCCATGTTTTCTTATGCTCGGAAGACCTTGCCTCATCGACTGGGTTACCAACTTAAGTCAGTATGAGTGTAGGATATATGTCTTGTGGATGGTGGTTAAATTCGTTCAGAGTTTGCTTTTGGGCTTCATAGGGAGTGTTACGGACCAGACTGTTTTTGGGTGAATGAGATGACATATATATGTTCTGTTCAGACTTCATAGTCATAATAACTCCTAAAATAAACTTTTCTAATAACCAGTGTTTTAAAAACTGGTCTAGGCGCGCTAGGTGGTGCATGGCGGAACTGTTTTTGTATGTAATCGTTTTATAAATCGGTGGTCCGATTAGGACCTAGGCGGGTGATTAATCGGCCAGGCAGGATTGGGCGGTTTAGAGGGTCCAAAATAAAAAGAAAAAAAAGACAGACTTAAAGCCCAATTAAATTAAAAAGGCCTACTAGGGCTTACAACTAGTCTCTTGTGTGCGTGCACGTGCCCTTACCAAAAAAAAACAAAAATTATAACCACACTTTTCTAGAGAAAAATTATATTACCTTATTACCCATATTCCAAATATTAGTGACATCATTTGTATAGATTTTATTTTTAGAGTTTGTAAATTTAAATAAGGATAAAACGGTTTACCCATTTACACTATTACATGTATATAAATAATTAATTAAATAAATAAAACTCCTATCCTGTCTAAGTGCCGTCATACCAACACAATCAACGTTTCTCACATGTTGAAGGGAACTTTTCAAATGCTTCTCTCAATCTATTCTACAAAAAAGTTCACCCTGCAAAAGTTCTAGTTAAGTTGCATATTATTGGTAACTATGGCAGTCTTGTTAAAATCCCAATTGGGATAGCTCGTTAGTGCAAGTAGCCGGAGTAGTTTTTTAGCGCGACTAATATTATGATATACCTTGCAACATGTTATTTTACATAAACCATATCAAGTTTTAAATGAATGTGGTGAGAGATGAGGTGAACTCAATGAGATAGAAAAAAATATAACTACAACTTTCTTATCAAGATTATTATTTATTCTATCGAAAGAAAAGAAAAATATAATAAAATTTTATTATTTATAGAAAAAGAAAATAAAGTTTTTGTCAATACACAGAAGCAATTTGTATGGCGAATTGATTAATTACTTTGTTACCCATATATTTTAAAAATGGTTATTCGTTTTTTATCGAGCAACCAAATGAGGTAAGTGAAATTAACATTTCAAATTATATTTGTTTTTCCAAAATAAGAGAGTCCGAGAACCAAACGTTGTAGATAAACAAACGTTGTTCATAAACTCATTCTTATTACAACTCAAACAAATAAACAAACTATCTTCTCCATTCCAATTCCAGTTCCATGTCTTGTTCAACAGCAGCTTCCTTATGTTCAACAACTTCTCTTCAATCCCAAATAAATGGCTTCGGCTCAAATAATCTCAAGCTTCAAAACCTATCTCTCTCTCCACACCTTTCATCCAGGTATACTTTTTATACTGTTTTAACAAATGGGTATTTGATTCTGTTGTGTACAACGTCATTATTGTTTAAAATAGCAGGAGGAAGTATAGGATGGAAGTGAAGGCATCGTCTCGTGTTGATAACTTCTCAAAGAGTGACGTTATAGTTTCTCCTTCAATTCTCTCAGCTAATTTCGCCAAGTTGGGTGAGCAGGTTGGACTATTATTAAAGTTACATTATAGCCCTTATTCGTTGTAGCATATGAATTTAGTTTTCAAAATACTATTTTTCATTTTATATAGGTAAAAGCTGTGGAGTTGGCAGGATGTGACTGGATACATGTTGATGTTATGGATGGACGTTTTGTGCCAAACATTACAATAGGACCTCTAGTGGTTGATGCATTGCGTCCAGTGACAGATCTTCCATTGGACGTGCATTTGGTAATGTTCTATCTATACCACTTATTTCTAGATAAGAAATTTATGGATCTGATTGATATTGTTTGCTAATGGAGAAAATAAACAAATGCTTTAGATGATTGTGGAACCTGATCAGCGAGTACCAGATTTTATCAAGGCTGGAGCAGATATTGTCAGTGTTCATTGCGAGCAGGCTTCCACCATCCATTTGCACCGAACAATTAATCAAGTATGATTTGACTGTAAAACTCTTGATTATTCATTAATTCATATATTATTCTACTGGAAGCCTAGTAGCCATGTTGACTGACCAAAATACCAGACAGCACAATTGACATTCCGTGGCACCAAAGACACCATTGATGTTCATTGTGGTGCAACATAGTTTTAGGAGATATTGGTGTTGCCTTCTCACATGAAGGAAGGAATTGTTGTTGAAGTGCCTAATAGAGTAATAGATGAGTAAGGGGTCTGCAAGCTCCAATATACCAGTGCCTGACATGCTTATCCGGGGAAGAGGAGCATCAACCAGTGTACATTGCATAGTATCTCCCACCACATATGTGTGCTACTGTATGTTAACTTCTTTTTTTAGTGGAGCATTTCATAACGTTCACAACTGCACATCTCCTACATGTTACTAAATCTGATGTGGTTTAGGTGTTCTTTGTCCATGGTCCCAACCCATACATTAGGATCTTAGGGTCTCAATAAACACTTCCCAGTTTATTTCCTTTTTCTTTTTCTTTCTCAATCTGATGTATTAGTGTTACAGACAAAAATTCTTTCTCAAAACCTGTATTTGTTTCTTATGCTTCAGATAAAAGTCTGGGAGCTAAAGCTGGAGTAGTTCAACCCCCCACACCGCTAACCACCATAGAATATGTACTTGATTGTAAGGCTTATATTATTGCATTGTTAAAGCTTGCAAGATTTTTATATATGATCTTAGTTCTTCGCGTAATAACAGATTAATCCTAGTTCTCTTTTTTCACTTACTCGGCCTTACAAACATATCATATCGAATGTATGGAGAATGAAAATGGTCAATCCTTTAAAAAAGAAAATAATGAAGGAGAACAACATTTTCCTGCTCCAAGATTCACGCTTGGGAGGTATTATAGTTTTCACGTGAGAGATCGCTGATCTAGCATTCAAGGTTTCTATGTTATTGTCTAAATATTGACTCACCGATTTGTGAATTGGTTTCTAGAAAATGTTTACAGATGATATTGAGTTTAATAGGTGACAACTTCGATACGATAAATGGAAGAACAAAACTCAAATCAGTGATATGAATTGTGGCGTGGATGAATCCTATTGTGGTAATGTAGTAAAAAAATTACTAGGATCTTGTAAGATAGTAAATCAAGTAAATTATTGACTCGTTATAATGTAGATCAAAGTAAAATTTGGCATGGGTTTTTTACTCATGAGACAGCTATATGTATATGACCTTCACTGTCGGTAATCTAATTATCTATAGAAAAATTACATTTTTATTTTCACTCCGAATGTAATTATCGATGAAAACTAAGGCACACTCATTGATAGTCCTACAAGGATAAGTTTCCTCCTGAAAAGCTATATATATATATACAAAAATTCAGCCTTTAATTCAACTTTTAAGTCCACAATTTTGCCTGGATTCGTTTACAATGTGGCTAGAATGTGGCTCTATCCCTCCCCATATATATATATATATATATAGCCGGGCTCCTAAAATGACCTTAAATAAGGACCAAATCTAAAACAACCCACAACTTCACCTACAAAATGATTTAAAACCTAATCTTTTGTGCATATGATCTACTAACCATAAAGAACATCTACAAAAATTCAACTCGTTTAACCATAAAGGATATCAAACGAGTTGAATTTTTGTAGAGATGTTCTTTATGATTAGTAGATCATATGCACAAAATATTAGGTTTTAAATCATTTTGTAGGTGAAGTTGTGGGTTGTTTTAGATTTGGTCATTTTAGGAGCCGGGCTGTATAGGTATATATATTCAATCTTTCCCTAATTTTACTGAAAACTTTATAATGCTTGGGTTCTATTGATGATGAAAAAAACTGACTTTGAATTTTGTTTGCATTCGAACAGGTGTTGATTTGGTCTTGATTATGTCTGTTAACCCTGGATTTGGTGGGCAGAGCTTTATTGAAAGCCAAGTAAAGAAAATCTCCGACTTGAGAAGAATGTGCGTTGAGAAGGTAATGACATAAGCATTATACACACACACACACACACACGGTTTCTGTTCCAGGTTAATACAAAGTTAAAACAGAGGTCTTCACACTCCTGATAGTCCGGAACTTTGGGTGTACAGGGGGTGAACCCATGGATCGAAGTGGATGGTGGAGTTGGCCCTAAGAATGCATATAAGGTACACTCATTTTGCTATCTATGTATAGACTAGTATACATGTAACTATTGGTCATCTTATGTGACACAAGGATGTTGGACTGGCTGATGCAGTGATGTGATAAACAGGCACACACACACATCAGAGCACAGCAACAAGTTATGCATGGGCATGCTTGTTTGAGAAGTGCTTCCTAACTGCCCAAGGATCGAAATCCTTAAATTATTATATTACTTGCTAAGGGGAAAGGAATCATCGCTTAAAATTTGAACCTAATACTGAACTTAAATGGTTGAGAAATGCTAAGAGAAATGACATTAACCTTGTAGTCACTATCTACACCCAAGGGTTTTACCAAATCTATCCAGCCCTCTAAGGTACTCAATTAATTTCTTCCAGAAAATTTCTGAAATTCTCAGTGTCGAGTCTCACCGACTACCTGCAATGAACTAATTCTAGTCACTGATGTGGTTATAATGGTAATATTGATATCGACGAGCTGTGGAAGGAACATTCTATATTTTTAAAATTTCTTGTTAATTATTGTTATTAGTATTTTTAAAATGGTTAGTCTTATCAATATAAAATAGTCATTGTAGTATATTTCTTTTGCTCTTGTATATTTGTATAATTGTATGATCATGTGTGTTTCTTACCTCAATCTTTACTTGCAGGTCATTGAGGCTGGAGCCAATGCCTTGGTTGCAGGTTCAGCTGTCTTTGGAGCAAAAGATTATGCTGAAGGCATGACTTTATTGTTCTTTTGTAACTTTTGTTGTATCATTCATTCTTTTCTGCTATATGTATAACTTTTTATATTTTATTCTTATCGTACTTCATACTTTGCATGACATGCGTAAAATTACCCAGTTTTTTTATTTAATTAAACTCTGTTGCTTTGCAGCTATAAAGGGCATCAAAACTAGCAAGAAGCCTGTAGCAGTAGCAGTGTAAAATATGAACCACTGCAGCAGAGCAGATACCAAAGTGTTTACTGCATTCTTTGTTCAATGTATGCTTACTATCTATTATTTCATTGCATTATTTAATTTAAATGTGCGATTCATTTATCTGATACACTAATTTCCTTTTCTTATGTTTTGTATATGGTCACATCTTTTCACAATTGTATTTCATTCTTCAAAAACACCACCAGCTTAGGAATTATGAACTGTGATACCTTAAATGTAATGTTATCAATATACAATGGTTGTGGCATATGGCTTTATTGGGAGGCAACAAAGGTTAAAATAACAAAATGTTCGGAATCAACTAAGCAAATTATGTTTCTTTGCCCAAACTCTAAACCATCCGAATGGATGCTGTGCTCAGGTTTCACATGCTGGAGATGGAAAGATTTTTTACTTAGAAATCACCATAGCATAACCTTCTCCGAAATATGGGAGATTGAGAATAGGATGGATGGAGATACTTCGAACCAATTTAAGGTCTTATACCGCGAATATTTTACTTTGTCAGAGTTTAGTGAAATATAACTAATTCTTCTGAAATAGCAATGGAGAATAGTTATTGATTTTTTTTTTCATGCCGGCATAGACATTTCGCATTAGAAGTTGTCTATGCTGGCTTCAGGTGTCATATATATATAATCTCCAGTTTAGGTCTATTGTGTTCAATTAAGTTGTACAAGCACGTTGATTCCATTTGAATGATTATTTCAACAATTTGCTTGTTTTTTTTTTTGTTTTTTTTTTTTATTTTATTTTGTGTTTGCAGATGATAGGTCTATTGTGTTCAATTAAGTTGTACAAGCACGTTGATTCCATTTGAATGATTATTTCAACAATTTGCTTGTTTTTTTGTTTTGTTTTATTTTATTTTATGTTTGCAGATGATAATTGCACATAGTTTATAAAGACAGCACATAGCCAGCTCTGGAAGGATTCAGATGTACCATTACTTTTCTGGGTTTGTGGTTGGCAAAATAAAAATGAGAAAAAGGTTGGAATTCTGTGTAAGCACTACTTAACGTTATGCAAGCAATGTAGATCTTTTGTAATATGGAATCAGTTTATGACGCATATCTTTTTGACAGTTCTATATACATGAAGTCTTGAACTAAGCTATTATCATTATGTTTTCGTTGGTTACGTTACACCATCCCATCCTACTTTTTAACCACGAGTGTTGCTAACCCAGAAGATTATTGTTTGAAGGTAATGAGAGAAATTTGCTATTTTTAATTTTTAAAACCAATATTTTTGTCAAAAGTCAAATTGGAAGAAAGAGGAAATACATAGTCAATTGAATATGAAAGAGTTCAGAAAAAGCGTCAAGGTTAAAAGTAATTTTGTGATGAAAAGATGTCAATGTAGTGGGAAGAATGGGAAGAAACTTTTCGAAGCCATATTTTGGTACTACTACCATAAATTTCAATATTCTTGGCAAAGTCCTGAATTTAATCGTCTTAACCTTTGAGAATGTCCTTGCAAAGTTTCTACAGAGTTTCAGAGTTTTTTTCTTTTTTGTAATATCATCTTTTAAAGATTATGTAAGACTTAGGGGCTATTTGTTTTTTTGGGTTAAGTTATAAGAGAGTCTTATAAGACCATGTGTTATAAGAGGGTCTTATAAGATGGTCTTATAAAGTGGTTTGTTTTTTATTTTAAGTTCCTCTTATAAGTACTTGTAAAAATATAAAAAACAAATACATGACATCTTATAGATGGTTATTTGACAAATATAACCCTACTTTACATCACATTTAACTTGAATATATTAATTTGAAACAAACGTATAGTTTGATTTTCGGTTTCAAATCAATTTTGATAATTAGAATATCGATTTTATAAAACTACCTTAATTGGCGGCGGTGGTGGTAGTGGTATTAATAACACGGCGGTGGTGGTAGTGGAGGTGATGATATTGGTTTTAATAGCATGGTGATGGTGGTGGTAGTAAAAGTGGTGAATGTCTTAATAGCACGGTGGTGGTGGTGGTAGTGGTGGTAGTGGAGGTGATGGATATTGGTCTTAATAGTACGGTGGTAGTGGTGGTGGTGGTGATAGTGGTGGTTCTAATAGCACAGTGGTAGTGGTGGTGGTGGTGATAGTCTTAATAGTACGGTGATAGTGGTGGTGGAGGTAATGATGGTGGTGGTAGTGGTGGTGGTAGTGGTTGTGGTGATGGTGGTGGTGGTAGTGGTAGTGGCGGCAGTGGTAGTGGTAGTGGCGGCAGTGGTGGTGGTGATTTTAATAGTTTGGTGGTGGTGGTAGTGATAACCGGTGGTAGCTAGAGTAATAGAGTTATTTGGAAAATAAAATAATGAAAAAAGAAGAAGAGAGAAATGAGGCTAGGGGTATATGGACGGAGGTGTTTGAGTCATTTTTCAAATTATAAGACTTATAGAATTGAAGTAGATCCAATTTTAGTACTTATAGAATTGGAGCCTCTTATAAGACATTTCTAGTAGAATGCCTTTTATAAGAGGCAAAAAACAAACCAAAAAAATATCCAAAATCACTGGGCCACATCTTATAAGAGGTTATAAGACCTCAAAGTCTTATAAGAGGTAAAAACAAATGGCCCCTTACATTAGTTCCATCGACGCATAGTTGCATGTTTCATTACTTTCATCAAGAATACACATGGTATAACATTTCCGGTTTTTGTTTTCTATTTTGTTTTTGTTTTTAACTTTCTTTTACAGATCTCATTATTTAATCAGAGAGTGACTCTCCAGGACGGGAGAAAAAATAACTCTCTCAACCAATTTGTTTTTTTAATCACTCACAACGATCGGGTAGATGAAAGGTCAAGTATATCATTGTCGCGAAATTAAAAACGGCTCGGTAGATGAAAAGTCAAGTATACTCCTGACGCGATATAATAAACGGCCCGGCCAACCGAAACGACCTAGTGTATATAGTATGAACAATTATTGTTCATTGATTGTTTATACCTCAACATAAGTTATGAATAATCATTGTTCATACATATTTGGAGTATGAACAATCACTGTTCATATCTCAATATAATATATGATCAGTAAGAACACCTATTACCTATTAAAGTATGAACAATCATTGTTAATACCTATTTTGGTTGTTCATATCTTAACATAAGCTATGAACACTCATTGTTCATACCTATTTGGGGTATGAACAATCACACATATTTTCATATGAACAATCATTGTTCATATGAAAAGTTGATGTATGAAAAGTGATTGCTCATATCTACTTTGGGTATGAAGAGTGATTGTTCATACCCCAAATGTATGACCAGTACGAACACTTATTAGAGTATAAATAATCATTGTTTATGCCTCAACATGAGCTATGAACAGTCATTGTTCATATATCAATATATTGTATGAGATACGTTCACCTATTTGGGTATGAATATTGTTCATACATCAACATAAGGTATGAACACTCATTGTTCATAGCAAAACGACAGAAAATGTAAAATCGGAAAGTATTTATTTCAAATTCGAGCTATTTGTCCTTACAGGTTATTTTCACTTGAAAATTGGTTTTCAGGATTATTTTCACCCGAAAATTGTCCTTGAGAGTAATTAAAAAAAACAATAGTTCTAAGAGTAATTTTCACTCGAAAATGAGCTTTGGGACCAATTTCTTGTTATTTAATCGCAGAGTTATTATTTTGTGTATGGTTTTGTTGACTAGATATCTAATTGATGGAGTTGTTATAATCCTATTAAACTATGTGTTTAGACCCCCAAACCACTTATCAGAATCATCAGTTTGTGCCAAAAAGTCATTCAAACAGAAGCTATCTTCTATATAACAAAGAAGGGTGGTGTTGGACATCCAACACTACCCCCTAACTTTTGGATCTAGCTTATGAGGTGGTGAATTCTAAGGCTTATGAGGTGTGGACTGTTTAATAGTGTGGAACAAGAGTGTTGCATCATTCTTGAAGTCAACAAATGCGGCTGGACTTTTAGTGGACTTCAGTTGGGTTTTTTTGTTGGGCTTTTAATGGGCTTCGATTGGAGTTTTTAGTAGGGGAGGGGGTGGATGCACGCACGGGCACCGGCGCGATCTATAGTACCGGGGCGATGAGTGTAATGCAGGGCCGGGCTGCGGTATCTATGCCGTATATGGGGATGATGCGCGTCGGGGCGCCAAAGGTACGCGTATTTGTGCCGTACGGCACGGGCAAATACTAGTATCTAATAATAAAAAAGGACGGTGTAGGTACATAATA
The DNA here is from genome assembly GCF_015680905.1 of Coptis chinensis. Taxonomy (NCBI): domain Eukaryota; kingdom Viridiplantae; phylum Streptophyta; class Magnoliopsida; order Ranunculales; family Ranunculaceae; genus Coptis; species Coptis chinensis. The sequence goes on along the minus strand of NC_141456.1, from coordinate 14,769,578 downwards.
GATCTAAAGGCTTATGGGGTGTGGGCAGGATAATAATGGACAATAAGAGTAGTAGATCATTATTAAAGTCAACAAAGGCTGTTGGATTTTTTGGTGAGCGGTTGGGCTTTTTTAACCGGGCTTCAGTTGGGCTTTTCAATGTCGTACGGGCTATGTACTAGTATTCAACAAAAAACAAATTTATAATGGTATTTTCTTCAATGGGCCAAAAGTCAAATACACTCAGAGTGTGTTTGGCAACTGAGACTGGAAACTAATTAAGAATAGAATGAAGTAGGAAACCATTGGAATGGAATCTATTATAATAGAATTTGATTCCAACTTACAAAATGTGTATTTGGCAAACGTTCAGAAATCATCGGAATTCAATTCCTACTTCAATTAATGCGTTTGGTTGCCGTATAGAATTCTCTAACGGACTCAATTTTTAGTTTATTTCTCCATTTTCGGATTAAAAAAAAACCGATTCCCATAGTCTAGATTCCTTTGGATTAACAGTGGTCTGTCAAAGACTTAATAAAAGGAATTGAGTCCGTTTAGAATCCAATTCTATTGGATTCTATGTCTCCAAATAGGCCAAAAGTGAGTGGTCCACCAAGAATTCCAGTTAATTCCACTCCTCAAGTCCGATTCCTGGTAAACAAACGCACCCTCAATGTGCACCAATCCATACCCCTCATCCACTCAAACCATGGGTTGAGGATGTATTGTACAAAAGGCAAATTTTTTTGAGTGAAAATTTTCACAAAAACCCAAATCTCAATAAAAAAGATGTCAAATCAAAGGCAACAAATTGTGCTAATTGAGTCTACTCAATGTGATGCACATTGAAGAAGCACTCAATCAAAATCAAAAGAAAAATATAAAAAAAAGGGCCTCTCAGCCACTAGCTACTGGCCTACTGGGTGCCTCTTTCTCAATTAAAACCTTTGAAAACAAGAACATACATATTTCTTGATATATGCAGCGGCAGGAAACTGCCAGCCATTGGGTTAAAGAGTTTACTTTAAAGTCAAAGATATAAAATATGTTAGATTCTGCAATTGCAATTTGCAAGACCATAAAGCGTATAAAATTAAATAATGAAAGAAAGCTGACAAATTTTGGCCGAACTATATGAACTACATACTGTTATGTTGCCTGCCATCATTTTCCAAACTAGTTTTTTTTTTCAAGTGCAAGTCTTCGTTTATAATATGACTATCTACTTATCTAGTACGTCAGATACACTTGTATTAACAAATTTGGAAAACAAAAAAAGTGTGTGATCAAATGAAGACCTTAAGGAGTTATGGTGCAAAAAAGTATTGCCTTGATGATAGTCACCAGCAAGCGCGCGCAAATTAAGTGGTTGTTTGTTTTTTTAGTTTTCAGCATTCAGTGGTGCTGAATTGTTAGTTTTCAGCATTCAGCCCTTCAAAAAGTTGTTTGTTTTTTATTTGACTTCAGCGTTAAGTGCTAAAATCGGTTTTCAACGTTCTGCGGCCATCTTCTCGCTGAATGCTGAATTCAAATGTTGAACGCAATGAAATCCTATACTACCCTTTTCTCTTTCGACTTTAAGCGAAGAACTCATTCACCAAAAAAGAAAAGCGAAGAACTCAAGAATCCATATGTTTTTGTTACCTTGCATCAATTATTGATCCTCTTCATTTAACTTTAACTTCTTAAATTTTTGTCTAGTAATTTGAGATGGAGTATGAGGTTTTTTATCCAGGTTGAAAGAGATGGAGCATGGGGTGTTCGATTCAGAACGAGAGATAGTGGGTTTTTAATTTGAGACGATGGGTAATGGGTTTGTTTTGGAAATAAGACTTTGATGTCTTACTTGGCATCCTTATTCGATGCTCACTTTCATTTATGGTGGCACAACGTGACAACCATACATGTGAAAATATATTATACTTAAAATGTGTATTCTTATTTAAAACGCGAGTTTTTATATTATAATATCCTTATATACTTAAAATTCTTATGTAAGAAAAATAAAATAAAAAGTGATGACATTAATTATTGCTTCTATATATTACTATACATTTTTAACAATATTAGTTTGCACTATTTAGTCCAACTATTTATTTTCATTATTTATAAGTCAAAATTTTAAAATGTTGACAATAATATATTATTTTCAAACAAAATATAAAGATTATGTTAGTAAAAAGAAATTATAATTTTATTGGGCAAAATGGTCAAAATAACTTATATTCAGCATTCAAATTCAAAAAAAACAAACAAAGTTTTAGAGTTTAGCATTCAGTATTCAGCATTGAAATGGTAGACTTATTTAGCATTCAGCATTGAGAGGCTCGAAAAAACAAACGACCCCAAAGTCATCATAAAAGCATCAAGCAAATAGTCTCAGACCACTGAAACCATGGAACAGAATATGCTCGATTGCGCAAGAATGGGAGACTTGGATTTTTTCAAGGGAGTTGCATCGGATGTTCTCTTGAACTCCATAACTGAAGGAAGTGCTGATTCAGTTCTTGACATTGTTGCAAAGGAAAACCATTTAGGTTGTTGTGAAGAAATTTGCAAAAAATGTCCTTCACTACTATACCGTCTAAATTATAATGGAGACACTCCACTTCATCATGCTGCATGGCATGGGGATCCAAAGATGGTCAAGTTTTTCATTAGCGCCGATACTAAAATGGATTTTAAGAATGAAGAAGACATTGAAAGCCAAGGTGGAGAAATAGTTCCAAACAAAAAGTTGTTGATGATGAAAAATAGACAAGGGAATACGGCTCTGCACCACGCTGTGAAGAAGCGCCACCATGAGGCAGCAATGATAATGATTGAAGCAGATCCTGATAACAAGCTGTTGATTATGTCTAATAACAACAACCAGACAGCTTTAGACTTGGCTGTGGAAAGTAAATACTTCCGGATATTGAGAATAGTGTTTGGAAAAGTTCCTTATATGGCTAATGACCTCAAGAAGAAGGCTTTCAACCTGATTGCTACATGCGACAACCTTGCAATGGTGGAATTGTTGATTGAAGCAGATCCTGATAAGAAGCTACTGCGGATGGTTGACGATTCTAACAAGGATTCGGCGTTGCATTGGGCTGTGAGATATCAGAACATTAAGATTTTGAGCATGTTGATTAAGGCGGACCCAGATAAGATGCTGGTGAGAGTTGTCAATGAGGACAAGGACACCGCTTTGCACTTGGCAGTTAGGCTGGCCTCTGTTGGGGCAGTGAAGTTGCTGATTGAAGCAGATCCTGATCTTGAATATTGCCCTAATAATTCTGGGGAAACCCCACTTTTAATTGCTGTGAACGAAGACATGACGGCCAGTGCAACCTTTCATATGCTGTCAGGTAATGGTACTTCCGCACTTCTTGAAGTCTTTGGCTCTAATAGCAACTTAGGCACTTAGCAAGTATGATATTTCATTTGAGCTTTTAGGAAAGGTTGGAACTTAATTAGAAGTATGGACATTTCACATATAATTAAACTTGGGGTCCTCAGTAATGAACAATCGGAGTGTTGGGTTTTTTTTTGCACACAAGGATTTTGTATTAAGAATAAAGAATGTTACAACAAGATATGATCGAGTTCTACATTCATAGGAATTTATAACGAAGGGATCGGAGTACCAAGAAATCCTAATCAAATCTATAGTATGCCTTGTATGGGCGTTCTAAACGAGTGACAAAGGAAGGCCTTGTGTTGCTCCATATTGTAGAACTGGGACTCACGCGTGTGATCCTTTCTTTGCTGCCGTCAATAAGTATAGGTAATCATCCATTATTCTAGCTTCTTTAGTGATCTTTGCCTTCTTGATTTCAGCTGCCAAGGAAGTTTTCCCCATTGACTGCTAGAACCACTGCCATGGAGTCGCATTCAATCTATAATTTTGTCTAACTGTTTTCCACTGCTATTTCCGCTGCTGCTGTACATATATTAAGCAACAAAATTAGCGATAACACCAAGTCTTTGTGCATGGACTTTCAACAGATATGCATTTGAATTTCTGAACACTGCACCAGCCACCAGCCCCTCCATTTCGTGGACTCCCTGCAATTGTTCTAATTCTCTAGCTGTGCAGGTCCTGGCATGGTCTTCCCTAAACCAACATTCCAGTTGAAGTGACTCCCTTCAAGATTACCTTACTTATAAAAGATAGGTCCAACTTGTAGTCTTCGAAGAAAATATTTTATTTCTGGTCTTCCACACAGCCACCATGAGATATAATGATGCTGCCTTCCATAGTTTTTTTTAATTGAACCAAGAGACTTGCATGCCTTCATGACGGTATTAAGCTCAAAACTAACAATTGGAGCTTTTAAACTCAGTGAGGTCGACATAGTTGCAATTCAAAGAGTCGGGAATAGAGGCCTTTCCAATCTTCTATCTCAGAAGAGTCTCAATTTCTACCATATTATCTTCATTTATTAGGAAGCAATAACATTCTTGTTGGGCAGCCATATCGATCGGAGTTTGAGGGGCTGCGGTGAGTGAGGATAACCCCCCGGTACCCGTCTTAAAATGTAAGAAATACTCTACAATACACCTGGTCAATGTCCTTGAACGAAATTAATATTACCCCTATTGGTATCGAATCCCAAGCCTCACTAAATTTAACGAACTGGCTGTATGTTACAGAAATAAGAAAGCTGCTACTAAAGGCACAACCAAGTCAATGCAAAGCACGCATAGATGATCGGGGGTGGACATTACTTCACCTTGCTACACGTAAGGGGAACTTGAGGGCCATTGATGATATTATTCAGATCTCCCCAGATTGCGTACATTTGGTGGATATTGAAGGCCAGAATTTCCTTCATTTTGCTGCGAAGTATGAACTTGTTAAAGTGATGATGCACGTTTTGGGAAGTAAAGAAATACCTGATAGTGTTTTGAATGGGAAAGACAAGAAAGGAAACACCCCTTTGCATACTGCTGCATTAAACGGAACCGAAAGTGTGGTCTTATGTCTCCTTTATTATCCTAAAGTGGATAAGACGACAGTGAATGGGAAAGGGCAACATGTTTTGGATGCGGTAAGCAACTAAGCATTACACATCTCAACTCCTATAATTATTAAGGTAGTGATATTAGGATGAGCTTGTGCATACCTATACTCTAACGTTTACATTATTTAAGGAGAATGGTTATATGAACTCACCTTATACTCTTATAGCGACTCTAAAGTTACCCACTCTTAAAAGTGGACTTTTTCCAACTTAAAAATGTTTGATTTGACTATTATATAACTCTTTTGATTGTATATATATGATCTCTTCCATCATTACCCCAAGAACCACACTATTACTAAATCCATCTAACTAATCCACGTGTAGACAAAATAATTAGTGTTTAAAATGGATAGTACACCACTACACTGTACTCAGTTCTTTGTGATTGTTGTTGTAATCTACAGGGAGTCAGGGACTATACTTGCAGACTTGAATTATGTTCTGTGTATGAGAACGCCATTGATTTTCCTTAACTCTTAATGCTCTGAATCAAACACACAGCAGTATAAGTGTGGTTCTTTGCTCCGCTTTTTTTTTATAACCCAAATTCTATGAATATTACTTTGAGAATTCTAACACCTTCTTTTCCCTTTTTTTGAAGATAAATTTTGGTTATGACCATGCAAAGGCTGGCGTTTATGGTCCTAGGGGAAGAATGGGCGAGAAAGAATTGAAGGATCAAACCGATTTTGATTTAGTGGTCGGCGCACTCATAGCCACAGTCTCATTCACAGCAGGAATTACAGTACCAGGAGGATACATAAGTGATGGTGGGCCAAATCAAGGCAGAGCAGTATTATCCAATGAGATACCATTCAAAGCGTTTGTGATATCAAACACATTTGCCTTACTGCTGTCACTATATGCAGTATTTAGTCATTTTTGTGCCAGACGTCTAGACAATAAGGAGCATATTGTTAGAATAGTTGTATGAACACAAAGAAACCAAAAAGTAGAAACGAAGGAAGAAGAATAAAGAAACAAGAACGCTATGAATCGGGAATAACCAAAGGCGCGCTGATTAGGTCGTCGTCCTTAAGGAAAGATTTCGCCCCCAATGGTGCGAGAAAGCAACGATGGCGTCTTCCTCACAGATTCAATGGTTAAAGCGGCGGCGACTTTGCACTAGAAACGGACTACCCTCTAGAAACGCAATATAACTCTCTCTCGGTGGCCGAAGAAGAGAAGAAGAAAAAGGACCGGTTTTAGTTTTCTTTTCTCGAGTTGAGTTTCGATCAAGTCTATTTTCTCTATGGACTCACAAATCCTATTTATAGAGGTTAGGAGAAAGAGAGACCAACTCCTAATAGAACAAACTTTGAAACTTGTTTGCCAAGAAAAAGGCAAAACAAGTTTAAAGCTATTGGTCAAACCACTACCCACAACAAGATAAGCCCAAGCCCAGGCCCGAACCCTACCCGATGTGGTGGATAACCAATGTGGGACTATCTACTATGCACTAAAGTGGCGAGAATACCATTTGTTCATCTCCTCCACTTTGCACACACACACATTAGTATTTAGAAATACACAAGATTCCAACAATCCCCCACTATTTCAAAATACTAATAGTCCCACTATTTTGAATAGGATATTACAAAAGAAAACGGTTAACGAAATGCCGAGAGAATCGAAAAACAATGCATAAGATCTCGGTGCTTTTACGGGCTTGAACCGGTCCATAGGGTAACATGTCTTATAATACGTGAAAGTGGTGGATTAAAAAATCTTTGAACCAACATTCCTTGTAGTAAAATAGAGGACATGCACCCACATTGCTTCTTCATTATATGCCCCTCTCAAGGGTGTTGCTTTTTGGCCCTCATACTCCTATGTTATGTGAATGCTCTAGAGTACTTGCACGAATACTCATAAGAACCGACCCAGGTTCTACATTCACGTGGGTGGATATCCATCAAGTGTACATAGCGGTTAAAATACACTATCTCATAAAAATAATGGACTATGGATTCCATTAAGAGTAAAATAACTCATCCTTTTCTCATTGCTATTCAAGTTATACAAAGTATACAATAATGCTATCTAGTCATAGGGTGGGGCGTCTCAAAGAAAGACAATAGCATACCAGAAAGACGCGCGGAGGTGACTTGTTTTTCCTTTTGAACCTAATTCATGGGATCTCCAATCACATAGGTGGGGTTCGCTGTCGATTATCTCTATCTAAGGCAAAAGTCCCATCCCCTCGACGATAAACCACTTGCCTCCAAAGAAGTGGTGCGGTTAGACATGTGGCCAAACTAAGTCCAACCTAACATAATCTCTAGCAAAAAATTTGATTAAGTTATATCTCAACTTACATGTATTCTTTTCCCATTGCACATAAGATAACATGTCTTAGCTATTGCAATGAGACAAATTGTTGCAAAGCATATACACATCGAGGTCAGGTTTAGAGCCAATGGGAAGATTTGCCAAGAGGTTGCTAACCCACTCCGGCATCATCACATGCCTTTTCTAAAGGCGATTAGCTTAGATGATATCCAAGACACTCAATTTCCACCAAAGGTAAACACATAAACATTCTGGATCCGGTTTATAACATATTACCCTTCTAACAATGATGGAAATCTACTAAATATCAGTCCATAATCAATGGCTCTGCTATAGTACTTGGATAATCGACAATATACATCAAAGTTCCTTATAAGGACACAATGGGTTATCACCGGATGCCATTAATGTAGGCAATGTCATGTCTCACATACATTATCCATCAAGTACAATTGGCTACCATTGATATTGACATATTTAGTATGAGAAAACACAAGGAGATTATTTTCCATAAGATGGATATTTGCCACAAAAAGGTGTTAACACATGCTTACTATCATAATACCCATACTTTTCAATGAAAAATATTTCTACTAAGTGTTATAACAATATAATGAGACCAACATGAGTTTTAATTCCTATATTCACCACCATTCAATTCTGTAGTGCCCCGAATTCCCTATACCATCCGGCGGTCGGTTTAAGGTATGCCATTTGTGGCCAACCATATTCAAACGTCAACATCTTGACAACCTGAATATAGCGATTCTGAGAAATGAGTTTAACAACATAATAAACTATCATTTTCAATGGCGGTTTATGGCGTGTTTCAAATAGAATTTCTCCTGTCTCATACACATTCTCAATGCTAGCACTCATGATATTAAATCATCTAAACAAAGAGAGATTAACACATATGTCTTGTTTTGCTCTAAAGAAAGTACACTTTTTTTTTCAACAACGGTACTTTGACATCCATATGACACTAATATGTTGTTGAATTGCTCATGCCATTTATAGGCTTGAATCAACTCATACAAAGATTTAACTAAATTGTATACCTTCATTTCATCACCGGTACTACTTGGTATTGTAGTTCCACAACAACTACCACAACTAGAGTCTTTAGAATTCGTAGAAGAAATTCTAGTTATATGAGCAAGGTTTCAAAATAGTATAAATTTTGTCTCGATTGAAACCCTTGGCTATTATTATTAACATTGTATTTTGCAATACAACTATCACGTTTTAGTTTTCTCTTGAAGATCCAATTCAACCTATAGATCCCCCAATAAATCAAGAGTCCAAATTTTAGAGGAGTTGTATCCTTCAAAAAAGACACTTCTCATAGAGCCGGACAACTTCCTTATAGGTTAATGAATCTTCCTTAAGAAACATATAAACATCATCACCAAGTAATGGTGGAAATACTCATTGATAGTCTTCCAAATTTCTTGTGCGAAATAATGGGATTATCTTATGTAGTTCATTATGAACATTCAACCACTCTATGCCAATTTCTCGAAAAGCACAACCTCAAATAAAATTAGCATATAAGACATTCAATAATAGTGTGGTATCTACAAAATTGTTATCACTCATGACAACTGAAAACAAACATCACTATTATGAGTTTCACCAATGAATATCTACTAGATAATTCTAGGTTTCAAAAAGACTTCTTTTAGATTCATTCACAATAGCCTTGGCAAGACACCCCCCACATTTTGAAGCATTTTTGGATAGGCCCAAGACCTTTCCATACTTTGTAGTTCAGTGTCTTTCCAATTATCTTGTGAGATGAACTATGGTAAAACAGTATTATGCATATGGGTCACCACCCCCACAGTTCAATGGTTACTCAACCTAATCAAACTTACATGCAAAACACATTATACCACTACAAACACTAAAAGAAACAACAACAATAAAATGCACTCTTATGACAAGAATATACTTTACTCAAGTCTATGATTCTGGATCATATAAACATAGTCATATTATGTTCATGTTATCTATATGAAAGGAAATCCACAAAAGATTCTAATGAATCTTAAAGAATAGAAAGAATCGGATGAAAAGGATTTTTGCCCGAGATAATATCATTATCATCCTTCTTTTCATCATTCAACATTCCAACTATCATAGGGAGACAATCCACGCACTTGTACATCACCTTAGCTATTTATCCATAGTCATAAGAGGATAATGCCTAATAAGACAATCCACAAGCGTTACATCTCTTTGTCTAAAATAGTCACTGGAGGATATTGTCTAAGAAGACAATCCATAACCTTACATCTCCTTAACTAAATTAGGTTTAGGAGGATATGATTGTTTCCCATATTGTTTCCTCTCGTAGACAACGATACTCATTACTTAATAATATATGACATGGTTAAACTTCATGCCTATGTTAAATAATGCATTCATGCCAAACATGGTTAATATCATATCATAGGTTCAGAAAAAGTAAACTTTAACTGTACCCCTTACAACAAAAAGTATACGATATTTAAGCAAATCTAGCCACTGAATATGCAAAACAACTGAGGACTCCACCTCCTCTTTTTACATGAGCTCAAGTAAGATAGAATACCCTCAAGTACTACCACAACATCTAATGGCTCAACCCATTAATGTCTTCAACTAGAAAAAAATTTTGATAAACTATCATCAAGTTCAAAGCAAATCCATCCGATGATTAATATCCAAAACTAGCATGATACACAACTTTAACATATGCTTTATTGGATATAAGCTACAAATTACTTCATCTAACATGTATTTTCACAACAAGAAATTATAACCATCGCCTAACAACACGCTTCACTCAATAAAGGTAAGCAATTATGCATTGAATACATTATAATTACTATCCAAGATTTGAGTGTGGTTGATATTAACTATCTTAAGGTCTCTCTTAGACCATCTACATACATCTACATATGTACAAAGAAAATTAATATCAAACTACTTCTAGTCACACCAATTAATTCCTCGATGATAAACACGCATAATTTGTTGACTAAGGTTATTAAAAAGTTTAAGCTTAGATTTTCCTCCTAAGAAAACTAGCATGCAACTCAAGGCAAGAATATCACTATATAATCAAACCAAAAGAATTGCAAAGAGTGAAAGAATACGATACCTAACCGATTGAAAAATCGGATTACCATATTTTCCTCCTTCTAGAAAAAACAGTTCAAAAGAACTGTAATTCTGAACCAGCTCATGAAGAATTGGGTATCAAGCCTTATACCACTGGAAAGCTCTTTGAATCAGCTATCCAACACAAGAAGCGGATTGCAAAACCGAGCTCTGAGCTGAAAGTTATAGTAGTTTCCGTAACGAGTGACGCAGCTGTCAAAAAGACGAACTTTGACGTTTTTCTTGATAGAAATCTCATATTTGACTACCACAAACGTAGGAGAAAGGTCTACAACCATATAGGGTTTGATAAACCACAAAAGATCAATAAATATTCAATCTTTAATTGGTTTCCCTACCAAAAACAAAATTATTAGAAAATTTCTAAAGTCATAACCCAATAACACAAACAATAACTCAAAGTAAAAGACTTATCTTTTGATTGTCGTATTAAAGCACTCTCCTTTGTTCTACTACAAAACTCTTTCCTTAAGATTGATAGAATAGTTGTATGAACACAGCAACTAAAGTAGAACAGAAGGAACAGTAGCAATAAAGAAACAAGAACAAAGAATGTGGAATAACCAAGGCGGATTTAGGGTCGTCGCCCTTAAGGAAAGATTTAAGCCCCTTCCAATGGTGCGAAAAGGCAACAAAGGCGTCTTCCTCACAGGATTCAATGGTTAACAGCAGCCTGACTTTGCACTAGAAACGGACTACCCTCTAGAACAAAGAATATAACTCTCTCTGGGCCGGAAGAAGAGAAGAAGAAAAGGATCGGTTTTAGTTTTCGTTTCTCCGAAGTTGAGTTTCGATCAAGTCTATTTTCTCTATGGACTCACAGTCCCATTTATAGAGGTTAGAGAAAGAGAGACCAACTCCTAATAGAACACCTGAAACTTGTTTCTTCAAGAAAAAGGCAAAACAAGTTTAAAGGCTATTGGTCAAACCACTACCCACAACAAGAAAGCCCAAGCCCAGTTCGAACCCTACCCGATGTGGTGGATAACCAATGTGGGACTATCTACTATGCACTAAAGTGGCGAGAATACCATTTGTTCATCTCCTCCACTTTGCACACACACACTAGTATTTAGAAATACACAAGAGATTCCAACACATATCGTATCCCAACTTAATGTGGCTGCATTATGCACATTTGGTGCCATATTTGCAATGATTGTGGCATTGGATCATATTCAGTGCTGGCCAATTCAGATGGACTTGCAATCACTGTATGTGTGATCTGTAGCTGTTTCTTCATTTTCGCCTTCCAGGCTGTGTTGAGGATGGGATTGAAGCCCTGGCGTGCTGCTCCTTAGTGCTTTGGAGGAGAGATCAAGGTTTTTCCTAAGCACCTGCAACTACAAGCAGTTGTATGGAGAAATTCTTTTATGTCTCTCTCTCTCTCATTATGCTTAAATCCAGAAAAAATTTAATTTAAAGATTTGTTGTTGTTTTAGCTTGTTGTTGGAACTAGTGCAAATTTGAGTTCTGATTAATTAATGCTAAAGGTTTTTTTTTTTTGTCGATGAAAATTGGTATGTCTTTCAATTGGTATGTTTCACAATCCAAAGTCAAGAATTTTATTGAAATAGTTGCTTGAATTGGTCACTACAAAATAATCAAATTCTATATTGAAATTAGGGTTAACTAGTCCCCCCACTAGATGAGCCAATTGGCTATTGGCTCATCTAGTGGGGGGTAATACTCTTTAACTCTTGAAATTATATCAAAGTTTCTTAAATTTCAAACAAAATTTTGAAGGGTTGGTCCTGTTAACCAAAAACTATTGTTGTTCCTGTTAAGATTTAGAACTATACAATTGTTGTATACAATGTGTTATGACGAATTTTCGATGGAGTAATGTTTTATCTGCAGTATCTAGCGACAAATTTATAAGAATGCTAACCTTCATACTTCAACATACTGATCTTAAGTTTATTTTTTTCTTTGAAGTTGATGGCCTTACATACGCACAAGTGATTTAACTTGAATACTTTCCATGTTTCAAAATCATCCACAGATTGCTGACTTATTTATACAAACTGATAAAACTGATAACATGATCATAGACAGCGTACGGTTGGTGGAGGTGCCTAGGTGGGACTAGAAATATATATATTCTTTTTGTGAAGGGACTAGAAATTAGGGCAGGGAATTGGGTTGGGTTTGACCCGAATCTGGCCCGATCTGAATTTGAATAATTTGGATTTGGGTTGATTTTTATATCCGTTTATTTATTTGTGTCGGATTCGAATTCGGGGGGTCTGTTGGATTCAGGTTCGGATGTAATTTTTGAATTTTTTCCGATTGGGTTGGTCAGTTTTGGTTCAGGTTCGAGTCAGATTTGATTTGAAGATTTCGGTTTTATTCGGATTCGGATTTGAATTTGGATCTAGCCGTATCCGATCCAAACCCAACCCAACCCGTTTCCTGCCCTACTAGAAATATTTAGTTTCTTCTTGAAATGTTAATAGTCTTTCGAAAGTAATATATTTAAGGTATGTCTTTCACTAATCAAGGATTTGTTGTAACTTGAAGATGAAGTTTTTAAATCTTAGACGATCTATAATTTGTTGTTTCTTTAGATTTGTTTCTTTCAGGAAACACTCTTTAAAATTCATCAACAATTATACATCATAACAATGGTTAAATATAATGAACAGAGAAACATACATAAACTATTAAATCGAGTGGGTAGTTTTTTGTGAGATATTTTTGCCAATCTATCTATCTAATAAAACACAATGGTGTGGGCCCGCAGGGCCTCCATCCAGTGGTTACTATTGTCTTTTCTAAGTTGTGACATGGCAAAATAAGCCAATCCCAAAGAGTATGCTCCCTTATGCCCTAACACTGGGATCTATTGGATCTTATTCTTCAAACAAACTATGTATGCCCTATCCTAGCATTCATTCTTCCTGCCGCCGTCACTCTAGAGTTCATTCTTCAAACAACACAGGTAATGAGGTCTGACTTGTTTCATTTCCACAACCAACACAGGTAAATGATAAATGACGAAGCTTGAAGCACAGGTAAATGAGGTCTGACTTCAGTTTTCATTTTTTTAATTTATTAATCAATCTTTTGTTTTATTAATCAATCTCAAAATCTCTATCAATTGATTGGTGTTAAAATATAAACTGGAATAACCAAAGAATGCTTTAAACATTGTGTACAAAGGAATTGCAGAGTCTTACAATGAATTGAAACTCACAAATATTGGAAGAACCAAAAATGAACGAGGACTATTTAAAATTCAGAAAGGAGAACAAGCCCTGCACTAGCCAACTTCATTTATGTCGTTTACTAACATGAAGCACCATCTTTTGAAGAAGAAGCTTCCTCAATGTTCGGGTGGAAGGATTAGAAAGATATCTGTTTTAACCGACCCATTTCATGAGCTACATCAAGCATGCTTGGTCTCATCGTAGAGAGATCGATGTGTGCACATTAGACCAAGCTCAATCATCTCAAAGATAACATCTTGCAAAGTCTTGGCAGAGTACAATCGGGGGTTCCGGTGGTGAAAACCTTAGCAAAGTTTGTTTAACTAGGGGCTCAAGATTGTATGGATAGAGACTCTTCACCCATTCTCCCAAACTCAAACCTTGATCAAACGAAATGTCAAGAGGGGGCGTTTTCTGTTATCAACTCTAAGAGTAGAATCCCGAACTAAATACATCTCCTTGGCGGCGATCGTGTCTTCCCAAGCCATATTCTGTAATCAACAATAATCAATAGATAATGAGTCAGTTTTTACGTTGTGAGCGAGTGCTAAACATCAAAACATGTACCATTTAAACAAAGAGCTTTGACATAGAAGTGCGTTTAGCATTTGGAATGTATGCTTGGTAATCATATTTTCTCATTAACCTGAACTATTTGCCCTCGGATTGGTAATAATCGTTCAATGGAATGGGAGACTAATGGTTCAGACCAATTTGTTTGTGATTTGTTACATGAATGATGCTTACTCAGTTGGATGATTCATGATTGGATAGGATTAATGATCCACAAGTAGTCCATTGTAGAAAGCAAAATGAAATCCAAACATCCTCTCGCCAATAGTCCAAGTCCATATCATATGGGTCGCATGTATAGTTAGTCAATAATTTGGTTTACGTCCTCTCCTCTCTCTCTCGTATCCAAACAAAGCAGTATTGTTTAACCATTTAATTTTTTTTTTCTAAGAACCAGTCTTGATTAATTTAGTGTCTAGGAAAAGGGAAATGATGAATTAGGTTATTATTTTCATGAAGATGGTGGTTATGCGACTCTTCTTTCTATCTAAGTATTCCAATATCAAAATTTATTACGAAGTTGGAAAAAAAGAATGTACTAAAGTTAGTTAATTGGTTATTTTGCGTAGAATAAGATATTGTGAATTGAAAGAACTCATCGGCGTTCTCGGACAACACATGCATGGCTATTTTTTGGGCGTGCATCTTTAATTCCATTTAACAAAAGATTGATTGCCTCAGATATGGCGAAATTTGAAGCCGGTAAATGAAGTCCGACTTCAGTTTTCATTCTTTTAATTTATTAATCAATCTTTTGTTATTTATGTACAATGCTTTTGTTCATTCATTCTCGACTTCGGTTTTCATTTGATTCATTCTTTATGTACAATGCTTTATGTACACTAATAAAGCAAATATTATATATGCACCTCTTTATGTACACTAATAAAATGAGGTCCGGCTATTGTTTGTTCTTTGAAGGAGCGATTCAGTTCATGTGTTAATAATACCGTAAATATAACCTCGTAAGTTCCCTCTTTATGCGCCTCTTGCGTAAGACTGAATGTATAATTGTTCCCCTATTATTCAGCAAATATTATAAATGTAGATGACCGAGCTTTGTGAACTCTACAAAGCTACGGGATCTCAAAATACCGTTTCTACCCGATTAAGCCCTCCTTTTTTTTTTTTTCTTTCTCTCACTCTCAATGGCTAAAGCAAAGAATACCTTCCAGACTTTATCGAAGTCAATGTCTACCAAATGTTTTGGATACATCTGCTCTTATTTTGCTATTCAAAGCTAAAGCAAATGTTTTTTCCTTTCTTTTACTTTTATATACATGTGTCATGATCAAGAACATACCCAACAAATTCAATGCATGAGTTTACTCAATTTGTCCGCTTTTTCTTGTTTAATCTGGGAGAGATTGGTTAGTGTTTTATGGTTAGTGTTGATGTGTTTATATACACTTTTACTTTTATATACAATTTTATATACATGGTAGAGATTGTCGTAGGGTTTTATGGTTAGTGTTGATGTGGTTAAAAAGGGCTACTGACTTTTTCCTTCAAATGGATCGGATGGGTCTCTTTCTGTTTTTTTTTTTTTTTTTTTCAATCTCCCTTTTGAAAAGGTTTCGCCAGCTTTCAATCTGAGATCTCTTGGTTCCATTTTCCCTTGAAGGTTAATATTTTTTGGTGTCATTTTTCTTTTGCTCAAATTCAAAACACTTATGTTTTTCATTTTTGTTTTGGTGTAAAGTTGGGGTTAGGGGGAATGGGAAGAGACGACCTCCACTACCCTACTACTTTTATATATGTGGCATGGACCAAAATATCGCCCCGATATATATCGATATTTTGGTACACCGATATCGATATTTCCAATATATATCTACCAAATATAGAACTTTTTTTTTCCGATATATATCGAATTTCCGATATAAAACTTTATATTCTTTGAGATAATTGATATATCCGATATTTACGATATATATCGTTTGACTTTTTGACCATTTTTTAATATAAATCCGATATTTCCAATATATTTATGATATTTTCGATATTATATTTCCGATATATCCGACATTTTAAATAGTTTTGGACCAAGGACCAAAATATCGCCGATATATATCGGTATTTTGGTACACCGATATCGATATTTCCGACATATATCCACCGAATATAGAACCCTTTTTTCCCGATATATATCGGAATTTCCGATATAAAACTTTATATCGCCGATATAATCGATATGTCCGATATTTATGATATATATCGGTTGACTTTTTGACCAATTTTTAATATAAATCCGATATTTCCAATATATTTCCGATATATTTCTGATATTTTCGATATTATATTTATGATATTTTAAATAGTTTGGACTGGTCACCAAAAAAATGGATATATCCGATATATATCGGTTTTTGGGTACACCGATATATTTATCGATATCAATATTTTGGGCTTTGGTTTGGGCTGGTCACAAAAAAAAAAGATATATCCGATATATATCGGTTTTTGGGTACACCGATATATTAACCGATATCGATATTTTGGTCCTTGATATGTGGTCCTTTCGGCTTTTAGGCTCTTCCCACTTACAATGTTGACTTGTACAAGATTAAAAAATTACCAAGATTTTTAGAGAAACTTCTGTCTTTCAAAAATGCATGAGGATATTGGATTGTCTTCCACATGCTCTTCTTTGGGGTCCACCTTCTTTTACACTTTCGAACAAATGGCAATGATTTTTTTGTCAGCTTGAAGATTGGATTGACTTTTGAGTATAGTAATCAAAGTTCTACTATGTGTATGCTGAAATGTTAAAGGCAATGTTAAATATGTATGTATCCCTTATAGAGTGGACTTCCAACTAATAATTATTCAAAAAATATTCTTTAACGTAATGTGTGATTATTTTGTTTTCCTAATTTATTTTGTTTTATCAAACCTGTTCAACCCTTTGTAGTTTGGGACTTCAGCTCATTATACTCACCGGTTCTCCAAAAAGTCTCATGGGCGTATAGGAGCTAGAGTTGGAAGGTAAGCAAGGAAACCTTTTAGAACCTTTAAACGGTCAACATTTATGTTAGTTCTCCTAAAGTTTGAAATGTATTTTTTTTGTCTTTAGTTAAAAAAAATGAAACTTTGAGTTGGAGAAAAGCAAAATAAGAGCAGATGACACCCTGAATAGTGTCCCGTGTGTAGTTAATTATATGTTTATAGTACTTCAATTTAGTCATTATTTTAAATGTGTTAATTCTATTGTTTTAAAATATAGGGGTTAGATGTCACTCAATTAATCTAAGTAAAACTCTTTTCTTTCTTATGGAGGGAAAATTTTCCACCGAGCGATGTGACAGATTGAAATTTAAAAGCGGGAGAGAAACAAGAATTCTAATGGGTCGGGGTTATGATGAAGCAAGTAACTTACATGGGATGTTGATGGACTTTTTCCTGAAAAATTTGCCTAGGCTTAATCCCAAGTGCCAACTAGCCTACATTAATTGAGCTTACAACCGGTGGAGTCCAGGTGCGCCTGTTCTATATAAGTTAAGAAGCTTACCCTATGGAGGAATGTAACCGTGGGTTTGGATAGGGGCCACGGTAATTCCACTCTACTCCTTGGGGGGTGTCTCATGGTGGAGACATAGGGGCAATATAAGAGATGATGGTTATGAACAAGAAAATTCTTTTCGTTTATCTATGATTGTTCCGGATAGAACATGTACTAATCAATTTACTGATTTAGTGTGTTTTTAAGTTGCCTTTAGGTTTTGATTAAGCTGATCAAGTACATAATCACTGCTGCTTTGTCTTTTTTTTAGGCACCATTTTTTGTTGCAGATTTTCCTCTCAATGGTATGTTATCCCTACCCATCCTTTTTATGTTTGTTTCTACAGATTTTATTGAGTATCTAGCTATTTTTATTTGTTTCTACAGGATCCCATAGATAAGGGTAAACGTCTAATGGACCCTTATAAGGACCTTTGCAAGAAAAACAATAATTATGTTCCAGTTCAAGATGGACTCTACCTTCAGCCACCTACTCCTCAATGACCTGCTCGCTCCCAGGTATTACAATCAACAATATACGTTATTGATAACTTCTATTAACATACTTTGAGTTACCCAAATTATATTAACACTCTTATTGGTTTCACATCATGTTTTTGAACTCTCTTTCAAATATTTATAGCTTCCTACGCAACCAATTCTTGACAAAGGAAAATGCCCTATGGACTCCTTTAAGGAACCTTCAAACCAAAACAAACATGTCTTTGTTGCCCCCCAAGATAGGCTCAATCTTCAACCGCCTCTTGGCTTCCAGGTATTTCTTGCTTGCATTGTCTTATGCTAAGTTGCATTGCCTTATTTATTTTTTACTACTGCTGCTTTGCTTATGTATATTGCATTGTCTTATTTCTTCTTTTGCTTTATAAATGTGCAGTGCTCATCAGATAGTGTTTCTCTATCTCATCTCCCGCCATCCGGTTCTCATGTAAGATGAGCTTTAATTAAAATGTAATGCTATAATTGCTCATGCATTGTCCAAAAGGTGTTTTTGTACACTATAATTGTAGTAAATTCACTGCAATTTAATGCCTGCTTATATGTATACTATTTACCCACTAACTGTGTTGCATGTGGTTATCCATCTATTCATTTATAATTTGTTTTTGTTTTTGGGTCTTCGATCACTTATTATCCTTGACTACTTTATTCATATATTTACATTCCACTAATACTAACTGCCATATTTGCTATTCGGTTGATTATACTTATAATTAGGTGCAGATAACAAATAGAATGCTAGGACAGCGTGCTCGAAGGGAAAGAGAAAGGAGCACTAAACTAATTGGCAACTCAAACTTCACCATCCAAGGTGCACAAGTAGTCACACGTCATGTCATTGACCACCAACTAATGGGTTCAACATTGAATGGCTCTCCTTCACTTCCACGGACTCCACTTCAAACACTTCTCCCGCCATCCGGTTCTCATGTAAGATGAGCTTTAATTAAAATAATACTATGATTGCTCATGCATTGTCCAAAAGGTGTTTTTGTACACTATAATTGTAGTAAATTCACTACTATTTAATAACTTCCATTTAATGCATGCTTATATGTATAATATTTACCCACCAACTGTGTTGCATGTGGTCATCCATCTATTCATTTATAATTTGCCTTTGAGTCTTCGATCACTTATTACCTTTCACTACTTTCTTCATATCTTTACATTTCGTGTTTTCTAATTTTAATACTAATTGCCATCTTTGCTATTATCCATGCATTCCTCTTTCTCCCACTCTATTCGGTTGATTATACTTATAATTAGGTGCAGATAACAAATAGAATACTAGGACAACAAGCTTTCGAAGGGAAAGAGAAAGGAGCACTAAACTAATTGGCAAAGACAAACTTCACCATCCAAGGTGCACAAGGTTCACCATTGAATGGTTCTCATTCACTTCCACAAACTCCACTTCAAGCTGACAAGCATCAAACACATAATAGTCCAGTTACACCTCATGCAACACCATACCGACGTCTTTCTTCTTCAGAGTCTCTTCGGAAATCTTTATCATTCCTTAATCCCGTAAGGCTATTTACGCCCCCCCAACGTGTCACATCAAGTACCCATGCTGATTCATCGGATCAAAACAACACGTGAGTACTTCACTTAGTAGTTTTTCTTAATCAAAATCTATATATAACTCACCTGTGCAAGTTTCATTGCAGTACATGTATCTCTTCTGCTTCCTCATCCTTCGTCATGCAATTCCACATTCAACCAATGAGAACTTTGTACCAACACCGCCTCACCAAAATGCAAGGTTAGTACGGTTTATTACATCTTTCTCTTGGTTCTTTGTGGTTTGGTTACCATAAGATCCTATCTAACATCACAAGTTTCTTCGCAGTACGCGTAACTGCAGGTCTTCTACCTCATCTTTTGTCCATCCAATATCACATTCGACAAATGCAGCTTCTGCATCATCATCAACTAACCGAAATTCGCAGTATACTTCTTCACACTTATTGAAATTGGAATACCAAAAAAATGGCACCTTTGTCTAAATATATACAATTATTTCTCTTGTAGACAACAACCATTTGGGGATCCTGCACAATATTGTGAGGAGGTTCACAATAATGGTTTTGACCGACCAATTTCTGCTAATAATGCTGACATAAGTGATGATGAAGACGAAGTTGACAATATTGTTTCTAACCATCTGATTAAACAAGGAAGACACTCCTTGGGGAGAATGGATGTTCAGTGTCCATTTTGTAGTGCACTCCATTAGATGGATGAACGACTAAAAGATTCATCATTATCACGTCCTCGATTCGAGACTTGTTGTTTGCAAGGGAAAGTCAAATTGCCTCCACTACGGCCATTACCTCCAGCCCTTAAAGCTTTATATGATGGAAATGATCGCAAGTCAAAGTCATTTCGGAAGTACATGAGACAATACAACCAAGCTTTCGCATTTACGAGCCTTGGAGGAAATGAGCGTGTCTTTACTTGGGCGAGGTCCAAGGCCTTTTATTATACATGGTCAGGTTCGTCATAGAACCGATCTCTAATTCGACATCGGGCGCAGCCAACTTACTCTCACTTTACATATATGATCCCAAGTCTTGCATTGGATATCGTCAACCGTCAAATCCCCATTTGAACACGATGTTCAAGATAATTCATGCAACTATGCTCCAAAGATAATTGTTTCTCTGCTACTTTTAAGCCATGCATACGATGTTCTTAGATCTGCCTCTCTTCAACATGGTGAGAACTTCAATGTACCTGCTTATTGCATTCAAAATGCTACTAGAGATAGACGTCGTTACAACTTGCCAACCGGATGAGATTCTTTGTCATTTTACCCGGGATGGCAGCGGCGTAATAATATGAGGGATATTGTGATATATCTTAAAGGAGGGCAAGAATTCATGCAGATCGGTGAATGTCATCCAAATTTTACTTGCCTTTGCATTATGTGCTAATGTTTCCTTACTGAGAGCTTGGGTGGTCACTGATATGAGGCGTTCAAATACTAATGACCGATTGACACGGATGGATTTCTACTCTTATCGGATATTTGAACGCATACGGAGAATATTCTCCGCAATCTTCGCAGCACAAACCGTTTCAAGAGTTTTGGTGGATGGATGGGCGTGACTAAACAGAACAAAATGAGATATTATAGGTTACAAAGAAGACAAGCTTCGGGCTGAACTTTATCAAGGTATCAGCGATGTTGCGGTGAAGCTTTTCGACCAAAACCAGATTGGAAGACGAAAGTGGTCTTACCAAAGATCTTGTGTCGGCAGCCCTAGGCACATGTTCGAAAATTTTCAGGATTCAATGGCCATCACACGTTACAATAAGCATCCTGATATATTTCTCACAATGACTGCAAATCCGCACTGGGACGAAGTTGTCGAGGCATTGTCTGAGCACCAAACTGCAACTCATCGACCAGAGGTCGTGGCCCGTGTCTTTGAACTAAAGCGAAGGGCCTTGATGAAGGAAATTAAAAAGAAAGGTGTGCTTGGTACTGCCGTTGCACATGTCTACACCATTGAGTTCCAGAAACGCGGGTTGCACCATATGCATGCACTTATATATCTTCGACATTCTGACAAAATCCGTGATACCCGCCAAGTTGATCGCATTGTATGTGCGAGAGTTTCCGATCCGAAACCGAACTCGAAGTATTTCGGACCGTCCTCACATGTATGGTTCATGGTCCATGTGGACTAAATAATCCTAACTCTCCGTGCATAGTAAATGGTAGATGCAAGCATCACTATCCCAAACTTTTGCAGATGCTACCACCATGGATAAAGATGGATATCCTATCTACCGTCCGTCGTGACAACGGTAGATCATATATTGTGAGGGGGCATACAGTTGATAACAGGGATGTTGTTCCTTATAATCCTTATCTTTCTAAGATGTTCAACTGTCATATTAATGTCGAAGTTTGTGCTGGGATCCGTTGTGTTAAATACATTCACAAGTATATATTTAAAGGGCATGACATGACAACAATAGTGTTGAATGAGTTGGATGAGATCCAACAATATTTGGATGCGAGATACATTGGCCCACCGGAAGCGGTTTGGAGATTATTAAGTTTCCATCTACATGAGGAGATTCCCACAGGTTATTAAACACACTTCATCTCCACGGAATGCACCGCGTAGTTTATAAAGGCGATGAACCAATACATGATATACTATCAAGGCGGAGCACCAAAAAGTCAACTTTGATTGCCTTCTTTGATTGTTGTGCATCAGATTTAAGAGCAAGAAGCCTCACTTATCAAGAGTTCCCGAATACTATGTCCGAACAAACAATCTCGACTTGGACAAGAAGGATACGAGAGGGAAAATTTGCTATTGGTAGAATGTATTTCACCAGTTCTAATTCCGGTGAGCGATTTTACCTACGCTTACTTCTAACCGTTGTAAAAGGACCTCAATCATTTGATGATCTGAAAAGGATTGGTAATGGTCCTCCCCTTCCAACTTTTAAAGATGCATGTGTTGCACGTGGACTTCTAGAAGATGACAGCGAATGGGTGCAATGTCTACAGGAAGCTTCAGTCATGCAGACTGGATATCATCTTCGCCGACTATTTTGTGTTATTCTTGCAGAGTGCAATCCTTTGCAACCCCAAACATTGTGGAATGATTTTTGGGAAAATATATGTGATGACCTTCCACATAAGCTTCATTACAATGTTCAACATTCCGTAACCTACCCTGGGCCAAGTGCAAGATTATGGTTTATTTCTCTTAAATGAGATTTTGATAGAGTCAGGTAAATCACTGGCTAATTTCCCTCTAATGTCGCTGCCTCTGTTAACTACAAGATGGAACTTAGTTGTTGCAAACCGACTCATATGGGACCAGCGACAATTTCAGTTTGATCCTCAAAATGCAAAAGCACATGGCAAATGTGGTTCTCCTAAATGCAGAGCAACGCTTTTCATATCAAACGATGATAGATTCCGCTTTCCCAAAATCTAGGGGAAACTCTTCTTTTGAATGGAGCGGTAGGACAACAGTAAAACTTTTTGTTTATAACACAATCGCCGCTACGTGTCGTCTTTGAGGGGCATATTGTTATTATGGTCGCTTCATCCGAATAGCTTCATTACTATTGGGTCGGCGGTCGATCGCTTCACTCGACCTTCGCGATCCCACTAGATATTCTTGATACCTCTGTTTGTGGGTTTAGTAAGAATTCAATGCATGCCTAATTATTCAGGGAAGCTAAACTTATTATTTGGGATGAAGTCTCAATGCAAAATAAGTTTTGTGTGGAGGCGATTGATCGCATTACCGGGATACTCGCGACAATAATAAACCTTTTGGTGGATTAACAATTGTACTTGGTGGTGACTTCCGCAATGCCTTCCAGTTATACCAAAAGGGGTTCGAGAACAGATTGTGCTGCGCCGTTCAAGGTCTTCCTTCCTCCGAGTCACATTCATGTTCTAACTCTTTGCCCAAAACATGCGATTGGAAAATGGAAACTCTGCAAATATTGGATGTCAAGCAAATTTCTTAATGGAGGTACCAAACCGTGTATTTTTTCTTTGTACTATTTTGCTTAATATTGATATTCATTTACATCATTCTTTGTACTATTTTTATTCGTACTAATATTCATTACTATTTTATGGTTAATTAGATAGGAAGTGACCCAAAGCGAGACAGTTGAACTACCATCAACAATTCATCGATGTGCAAATCTTCGGGATCTCATTTCTACTATATATCCTCGGCTAAATCAACCTACCACGCTTACACCGAATATTTAACCGAAAGCGCACAATTCTATCTCGCATCAATGATGATGTCAATGATATTAATGCAAAGAACTTTAAATATGTTCCCGGGGAAAGTACTCTCTTTCTAGCTGCGATACAAAGGGGCGTGACGAGGATGCAACGAATCCAGCCAATATTAATCAATACCCAAATGAGTACCTAAACTCACTTGATCCAAATTGGTCTACCACCGCTTCGCCTCAACCTAAAAGTTGGTTGTCCTATAATGTTGTTATGAAATATTGCTCCCAAAGATGGATTATGCAATGGAACCCGATTGATGGTGGTCCACTGTCGACCTCACGTTCTTTTCGCAAGAATTTTGACTGGTGAAAAAGCGGGCAATCATGCATTTATTCCAAGAATATCTTTGTCACCGTCGTCTTCTGATTTTCCTTTTCATATGACAAGAAGACAGTTTCCTGTGCGTGTTGCTTATGCAATGACTATAAATAAGTCACAAGGACAATCGGTGAAGTATGTGGGGATTGACCTTCGCACTGAAGTTTTCAGCCACGGTCAATTATATGTCGCACTATCAAGGTGCACTTCTTCGCATTTAATCGATTCTCCTCCCTCCAAATTCGAAAGTCACACCCCAAACTTTGTTTACCCGTAAGTCTTACTATAATCCGTAAGTTCTTTTCATTTATAGTCACGTTGAGTAGTTACTCATTGAATTTATAGTCATCAAATTGATACATTTGTATTTGCACTTACTTGGTTAATTTGCTTCGCTTCAAATTATGTAGGTTTTCTTGAATTGGTGTGTAATTACATTTTGTCAAGATTATGTTGAAGAACTTTTTTTAGGAACCTTGGTTAGTTTCCCCTAATTTCTTCTTTTTGATCTTACAACACCTGAATATATAGGTCTATACAAATCTATTTCAATTCCTACTAAATGGTGACGCCTGCTTATATGGTATTTAGTCTGAGCAGGAAATTTCAATTCTCATATCTTCAAACTTAGTGATCTCTGGCGATTCTCGTGTATGTTCCTTTTCATTTTTCATTTTTCCTTCCCCTCGGTCTTTCTCTACTTATTGTGTTGTTTAATTTTTTCATTAATTGAACGTGGTGATGGGACCTTGGCCAATCACTATAAGTTAGTGATCTCTGCTAATTCTCAAGTCAAGTGAAACAGGTAACATCTCTTCTCTTATAACTCAATCTCTTTGATTTTCCATGTAAAGATTCAGTTCGTTTTAAAATCGTTTAGCCAGAGATGAATTATTTGTTTTCTTCTATGTAAAGGTTTAGTCTGAGCTTCTTCTGGTGTTGTTACAGGTATTTATTTGCTTATTTATTAAGGGTTCTATTGTTTGGTTTTGGGTTTGTCGAAAAGTATTAGTTTTGATTGATTTGAGCTTTGATTTGGTTCTACTGCTTTTATAGGTATTTTAGTGCAGGTAGCATTTCGGTGGCTATTGTTTGTTCTTTGATTTATTATTGTTGTTACAGAAAGTCGCGTTTATGGAACTACCCCAATGGAAACTTTAGGAAATATGGTATATGTATACATTGTAAATATCATTTGTTAAGGGTGTGTAGACCTTTTGATAGTTATGGGACTTCGAATGTATGTATTTTACTTGTGTTTTGGTAATGACTTTGTAATGAGGTGCTTTGATGATCCGGCATTAGTCGACATTCAAATACTTTGGCGTATTAAAGTCATAATGTTGAAGTGCTCTCATTTTTGTAAGCCAATTATTTGATCGCTCATCATCCGTCGAGACGGTTAAGTAACCGGATTAACCAATGAGAAATATATGATTGTGATTTTCAGGTTATGACAGTTTATATTTATAAAATGTCAAAAATACGAGGAGATGTTTGGCAAAATTTTACTATAAAACCACGTGTCATAGGTTTGTAATTGTTTGAGTTTTGGGGCGTTACATATTTGCTTGTTCCAAAACTTAAAAAGAGTCTAGAGGTGAATACAATCGTTCATTGTTTCACTTCTAAATTGTCAATTTCTTCTTCCCTTCATTATATATAGTATTTCCTACTCACTCTATTTAACGAATTTAAAACAGATAATTACATACTTTTTCGATGAAGTTTCCTTAAGGCTTGGGATTTATGATAATGACCTTGACATTGGCGAATGAGGATGGGGTTTCTGGAAGAGTTATGATTGTCAACAATGTTATCTGTACTTTTGCTACTTTTTTTGTACTTGGCGTACTTTTGTGGGTGCTCTTTTTTTACTGTTTTGATGTCCTCATTCAAACCACTTGTGGGAGTCTGATTATTTATATGTTTCTCATATTGTTCTTATTTCATTTGGTTTAATTGGTGTTCTTCCATGTTTAAGTCCATTTAGATGAATGAGTCTAGAACATCTGTGCAAATCACTACCGGATTTATTGAATGAGAATTGTCTTTGCAGCCTTTTAACATGATCCAAAACATTGGAAAGTCATAAAATAATGGGGAGGTTTTATCCAAATTACCCCTTAGGTGGTTCACGTTAGTGTGATGTCGAGTTTCTCAACCTAATAATCATTCTTGACCATAAATGGAACAATATCCAGTATAATAGAATCAAAACGGGGTTTAGGCTGCTTCTACAAAGTTAGCGTCGCAGGCGACTCTATCAATGCCGTACGGCACGGGCATACCCTAGTATATATATATAAAAGCTCGCACCTTATCTCTCTTTTCACTATATCACTCTATTTTCCAAACCGGGCATTCTCATAGACTCCTAAAAAAAAGGAGGTGCTAATAATTAGAAACACCTCCCTAGATTTGCTTAATTCTCCCTAATATATTCTTAATTTTCTATAACCTCCCCAAATCCCAATCTAATATAAAAGCTCCGAAAGAACTGCCGAAGATAAATAAAAACCCTCCAATACCCTTCAATGCAATATTAGCAAGAACCAGATGTTTGATCTGCCACAGAACCGCAATTGTATATCGTGCTGGAATTAGTGCAAAATCAGATATTGAACTTTTAGTATTTTGAGGTAGTGAACAAAAACTCAACTGAATAACAATCATATCCCAGTGCCATCCTTGGTAGAATAGTCATTTCAAAACACTGTAGAGGGTCTCTTGCCTACAGCAATTTGCTGCACAAAAGGCATGAAATTATTTGGGATTCCACGGGGATCTTCACCTATATAGCCACTAGGATGAACTCCAACTGGATTGAAATATCTTAGCAACATAATTTTCCATTCAGAGTCTGAACGACATATATCCCAACAAATCTCTTCAATGAAAAGCTGTAAAAATAAGCATTATCATCTTATTACTACGTCAAAAAAAGTTTATTGTGACAGATAAAATTATATAATGAAGTGTCTACCAATTGACAAAACACAAAGTGAAGCATGTCCTGCTTTCCATTTGGTCTCTTGAAACACTACTAGACCGATCACTGGCAAAACTTACCTTTGTTTGTCCGTATGGATTTGAAGCAGACAGAGGAAACTCCTCTGTACATGGAACCTCCTTTGGCCATCCATAAACAGTAGCTGATGATGAAAACACCAGCTGAAATGTATAAAAAAATGTGAGGATCAACCAAATATAAAAGTATGACAACATCACAATTAAGCAAATATATATGGAGAATAAACAAATGATAGTTTTGCAAGCAAGTCATAGTTGAAACCGCGACTTTTAGTTACTCCATGAGGATGCCAAACCACAGAAGGATCCATTAGGTACATAGATTTCAATGTTGACAAGTTCCTTGCACCAATTTGGATGATTGGGTTCATATTATTTCATGTACTATAATTTATGTTGCACAAGTAATGATTTCATATAACATATGCAAAATGCGATTAAGACAAACCAATAAAATCATGAATCAAAACAAGTATTGTTAATGGAAGATGCAAAATCCAAGATTTATGTGTCGAAAAAGCCACAAGTTAGTTATTATTAGTTGATATTAATTATCTCTCAAGTATAACACAAGATCCACGCTTGACTTCTTATTTCGAATCTCAATTTCAAAAGAGACCAGATATCCATGTAGCTATTTGGGGAAAATAGGTGGCGATCCTTTCAATGTTCATACCTTCACAAGTATTAACATCACAACAGCTTCTCATGAAATATATTCACCAAATTACAACATATATCACTTACTTATAAACAGACAAACACGTATTACTCAGAGCACATTGGATAAGGAATATACTGAATCAATCACTTGCATGACGTGTTCAATTCGCATATGACATGAGCATGAGAAAATACCTTCTTACACCCATGCTCAGCCATGACTTCCAAGAGAGCTATATATAGTGCCAATAATGTTATTATTATAGTAAAGCAATGGTTTCTGCACACTTTCACCAACTGCTTTTAAACCAGCAAAGTGGATGGCCTCTTAACAATGGTTCCTCACTATCAGAGTCTAAGGCAATGTCAAAAGGTTTTACTTATGTGAATCAGAGGCATTATGTGGGTATTAGACCAATCAAAATTCGAATGACATAAGTGAAAGGTTTACTGGATTCATATTTCAAATTCGTTTCTAAGCTATATGTCAAAGTTAGTGTCAACTATCATTAGTAGCTCACGGCAGTAAAAGGAGTTTCTCACTGTGCGGATCGCTAATCTAAAAGATTGGGTGATAATGTCGATCAAGACTATCTTGACACGCATATGAATCAGTATGTTGTTCACACTTAGTCATTCTAATATATTCGCATAGATATGTTCAAGATACCCATCATGCAGAGGGCTTAGATTGCAAGGAATTACTTGATAGGACTTAAAAAAAAGAACAAGGTACAGCACTATAAGGGTTAATGTTTATCTTCATACGATGTCAAAGTTTATCTTCTTTAAGAAAGATTTACTTACTAAGTCTTTTGTTCAACATTAACTTCCTATTACTATATGTAACTGCATCAATTCCTTAAAAAGCCTTTCCACTTCAGTTGCCTTTCCATAGCGCCCATAGACTGATAACATAGCATTATAAGTCCACAAATCTGGCTGGTAGCTCGAAGCCTCATGGTCGTCATAAATGCACTTAGGCGCACAGCGTGCTGTTGGTAATGATTCTACTATGATGCCACAAATTTGCAAGCTGATCCTAAGTAATCATTGTTGTTCATTGGATTATGGAAGAACTACTTCGTTAGGATTGGGGAATTGCTGCGATTCTTCCTGAATAACCACGATTCTACTGTCGAGAGTCACTTTGAAAGTATTACCTAAACTCTTCCGACTTAATATGATAAAGCCTATAAAACGACGAGCTACTATCTTTTCTTCATTATAGATTGAGACTTTCTTCAACTTGATGCACAAATAGATAGAATAGCAAAGAAATAACATCTTTCTATCCCGCATATCCGTGGAACTCAATCTCATTTAGAAACATTAGAAGTTGTTTAGGAAAGGACTTTAGAATAGGATGCGCCCAGCCAAGAAAGGCCATGCCCCTGCCAAGTAAAAAAGGAAAGAAGATAATGAAACGAGAACAGAACTTCATATTTTGTAACTCTCTAGGAGTCGTGTTTAACCTTGAATGCTATTAATAAATTCTACAGTAATAGTCGCTCGGACTCAGAAAGTAATAACGAAAATGGCTTACCCAATAGCAAATTCCACGGCTGCCACCGTTGGAACCAATGAAGCAAGTTGAAGAGGTTTTTGTGTTTCAGTCAAGAGTTTGCAATTCTACTACAGAGCAATAGAACAATATCAAAACAAAATAACTATTCACTGAGTCTAACAGGTCTAATAGAGGGAAATGAATATTCAAAGAGAGAAAAAGGATAGGAAAAATTACACTGTGATCACCATAAGCTAGAAAATAATTCAACTAACCGAAACACACAAACTTGCAAAGTATCAAGACATATTACAATTCAAAACAAAAAAAAAATGCCCTCCAAAAACAAAAAAACTAAGACCAAGTTTTTAAAACTAACAAAACAGCAGTTGGTATTTCTTAACAATATCCACAGCTACCTTAGCAGCTAGCATATGTGACTTTGCTATCCATTTCTGTGTTTGCAACAGCCACACATTTGTCTTCCAAATCCATACTCTGACATATTACTCCTGATGCAGGTTTACTACTAAACCTGTCAAATCAAACATCAAATATTCAATTCAGCCAAAACAGAAATTAGGAGAAAGAGAAAGATACGACAAATAAGTGATATAAAGAGAATAACCTAAGAATGTGGTTTAAAGGGTTTATACAACAACACACACACACACACAGAGAAATTAAAAGGGGAAAGAAAGCCTATGACCAACCCAATCTGTAACACAAACATTTTAGGACTGTATGGACCTAGATATGACCACCAGTGAGTGAGTAGGGTACATACGTATGCATCACTAACAATGTGAAGAAACTCCATACAAATCATCACACACTACAAATAGGAAGCCCACAAGGAATAAATAAGCAAAAGGCATGTTAACTACTTCTGTTCAATTGCCAAAAAAAATTAACCAATTTCCCTGATGGAAGTGCGAATGGATCAATAATCCCTTCCAATTGCATAAAGCCATGTCATCAATATACAATGCCCTTCTCTAATGCATTTGTAAGCAAATCCAACTATCACACCTATCCTAGGGCATGACAAAATCGCTTAAACAACAAACAAAAATAAATAACCCTTAGCTAATCAATATCATAGAACAACACCCAAGGATCACTTGAAGAACTAATCTAACCATCTTCAAGAAGTTAATCAAAACAGGTATCTAAAATATAAAACAAAAGATATTAATTATACTATAAACAAAGCAAAAAAATTATATGATAAAAAACAATTACCTATCAACAACTTTTACTGCTAAATTCTTCTTTGTCTTTTTTTAGTATTCACATTCCGACCACTTGAAATTCCTTCATCATAAAGTTCTTGAATGCTCTTCATTTCTTCAAAGTTATTAAGGTTAAGAAAAACGATGAGGGAAAAACTTCTACACTTTCACCAAAACAAACTTCAGAACGTCACAACTTCCTCTTTTTTTGTGTTTGAACAATTAAATCTCAGTTCACGTGTATTATGTAACAAAAAATTGGAAACTAGATCAAATACATTGAACTAACCTAAACACTTAATTAAACTGGATGCAACTATACTTAACTTAACTCAAAAAATAATTAACGGAAAATCGAAAACTTTATATAAATGCATTGGGTTTTTTTAAAAAATAAACAATGAGGCCAAAACCATTTTATGGACAACTCGATGTTTAGATGACTACACCATCACAAAACTCCAACGAATTAATAGACTATGGGCCAAAGTTTGGGCTTTCGTAAAATACATACATATTTAGAAGACTTTGGCCTTTTGACGTTGTTCGTACATTTTTTTGGCTGGATATACTATTCATACATACAAAATACACTCTAACACTTTGTTCAAACAATGTTACAGCATATTCAAACAACATTATACAAAGTTGCAAACCTATTTGTAATAATTCTTTGATTCTTCTTCCATCACAACTTAACGATTCAGTAAGTGCAAGTTTATACATCAACAAAAATGTCTTAATAAATAAACCAATGACACATTTTCATTAAAAAATTAAACTAAACCACAATTAAATGGGTTATGTTAATAGACTTTATTATGGGCTATGTCTAAGATGTATTATAGCCCTAAAAAGTGCGCTATGGGCCTAAGCGATAAAATCGGACTGTATGTGTCAATTTCGTATTACAGATTACCAAATGGGCTTATCACTTAACTCCACATTTGTATACAACCCACATTTAATATAGTTTGGAAGTAACATTTTTTATACATAATAATAAAATGGAAAAAATCATATAAAAATAGGTCCTGTTCGTTGAACGGGTCCAAAAATCTAATACCAATTTTGCTGCTTATCTATAATTGGTATTTAAACAATGATTTATCCTTTAAGAAATGGAATTAGTCTTACTTCCTGCTGTTTATGCTATCTTCTGAATGTAACTAACATCTAAATATGATGAATGTAGGCGATCAGTACCTTAAATTGTATGTGATTTCCTCGACCGAGGTCAAAGATAACAGAGCAAATGGAGAAAGGCAAGTTTGTTATATTAGCAAGCTTAATGTTTATGGATGTTATGTCAAATGAGATGGCTTGCCAGTTGTAAGGCGTTGTCTAAATGGTCAAATTGGGAGAACATTTGCAAATTCCACCAAGGGAAGTGTTGCTGCTGAAGCAGCAGCAGTCCTGGCTGAGTAGGTCTCTTTAAATAGATGAGAATACATCCAAGATGATCACTAATTTCATTCAAATACGCATAGCAGCAGACTTCAATTATGAAGAACCATTGCCTACACAACAAAATTATGCAGGCTCATTGTTCCGCATCCAGTGCAGCTAATCTATGGGCTCATACATCGTGAGCTCCCCTGTTAGAGATATGCCAGGGCCTAGAATGTATACCACAGAGGTACAGAGTTGCTACAAAATGTTCAATTAAGATTTCAGTAACTTCCTATCACCATGAGACCAGACCAAAAATCAATATGCATACCATTGAGTAGTTAATCATGTATATGGTTCACCCCTTCATGAAGGCAAACATAGGCAGACATGGGCTGCTCGGACAAAACCTGTTACTACCGAGATAACAAAAGTTCAGTTTGCTCATCTCAATGTTCGTCAAAACATATGTTATTTTCTATGGGCATCGAGAAAATTAAAGTGTATGATATATCTGTGCCCATGAAAAACTTGATCAAGATTACATGTAATCACCTTCTCTTATAGTCAACATATAGCTATCAATTCTAAAATCTATAAAAGAATGTATGGTGTAAGTCCATTGCTCATTTAAAATTTATTTTTACGAGTTGTATATAGTTACTAACTTACTATAGTTGCTCTATACCCAATGAAAATTATATATAGACCAAGAAGTGGCCTCCTTTTGGAATACAATAACTTCTAGCTAATTGAAAAAAAAAAATCTAATTTAAGATGTGTCAACTATTTATCTAGATTTTGCCAAAAATCACAACTCGGTTAAGTACCTCAAGGCAAGAAGCATCTTGGCCCCTAAGAATGAAACAGTTGATGAAATTAACTCATATATTATTTCATCACTGCCAGGAGAGTTACAGAGTTATTTGAGTGCAGACTCACTTTGTCCCATATAAGGTTAGCACATCAAATAAATAAATAAATAACTGTTTTACATTTCTTATAAGATTATTTAATTGTTTGGCAGGAAAGTTGCTGAACAAGACGTTTTCTATCTTACAGAATTTTTGAATACTTTTCAATTTTTTGGAGTGCCAAACCATAACATTAATTGAGCTGAAAATTGGTGTTCCCATAATGTTAATGCGGAATTTGAACCAGAGTGGCAGGCCTTTGCAATGGAACTAGGTTGATTGTGACTAGGTTGGGATCCAAAGTTATTGAAGCAAAAATTATAACAGTACTAATATAGGAGATCCAAATTACATTCCAAGAATCATCCTGTCTCCGAGTGACACCAAGTGACCATTTGTCTTCAAGAGAAAACAATTTCCTATCAGAGTGTACTATGCAATGACTATAAACAAGAGCTAGAGACAAACTTTCAACCATGTTGGTGTTTATTTACCATGACCAATTTTCACTCATGGCCAATTATATGTGGTTGTTTCAAGAACAACATCTAGACAGGGACTAAAATTTCTAATAAAAAGGGAAGACGATGAGCCAAAAGGATATACACAGAACATTGTATATAAGGAGGTTTTTCAAGCAATTTGATTAAGGTACTGTTCTTATAATTAAACTTATCAACATCATAATACTTAATGTTTTTTGTAATATTCTTATTAAGATTTTCTGTTTGCGTTGGAAATTCCTTTGCAATTGATTGTAAGGCTCTATTACTATTTGATTTTTTGCAAAGAAGAACTTACCACTAAAATTGTATACATGTTTTTTTTGCAGAAATACTATGTGTGTATCTTTGGAATAGTCATTTGATGATACTGCATTAGAAGCCGGAGAGAAGATTGCGTTTTTATTTCCTATAGTAGTGTAAAAAAAAATAACAATAGGAAATTAATTAAGAATGATCTAATTCATTAGGTGAACTTATAAACCTCTTATTCCATGGGTTACTATTTCATACCAACTTTCTCTAATTTCTTTGTCCTGTTTCGTATGACACTAGGGTGTGCCCGTGCTGTACGGCACTGTAATCTCTTACTCATTTATATAGCCAAATAGTCCATCAATGTGTTGTCCCATCAAAAAGTAAATTGGATGTTGAATGGGATAGCAAACTGGATGCACTCCTCTTCAAACACCTAGATTCCGCCAAGTCATATTTTGCTGAAAATGAATAACAATCATTGGATGGGATCCTTCGGGCCCCACATAGTTCTGTTTTATTAGATAGATTTATGAAAAAAATCTTATGTTGTCTTCACTTTTTTTTATTGATGTTGACTAGACACTCAACATCATTCAGTGTGATCTAATGTAGGAACTTTAGATCTGACTCTTGACCAAGGTCAATCTCAGGAATCAGGATTCTATTTTGTGGAAAATCAGACCATTCAATGGTGGGCTGGTTTGGCCAATGTTTGTGCAAGTTATATGCCTATTGCCTCTGATAAAAAATATGCCTATTGCATAAACTGGATCATTGGCACCCAGGGTTCTTACACGGTATGCTTACTTTTGGATAAGAAGTATTGATTTAGTGTGTTTTGCTTTGGTAGTTGTTTTCTTGCAAGTTACATTGACATGTATATAATAACCGCTTTTCGAACTCGGTAAGAGAAATTGTAATAGTGTTTTTGTTTTGTTTTGTTCTAAGGGTTGTTTAGTTCATGATTGAAATTGCTTGATTAATGTTTGCCTATTCGTAGTCTTTTTAAAGTTTCATTTGTGAGAATATGGGGGTGAACATATATTCATAAAAGGTTGCTAGCCTTATAAATGTGAGTTTGGTTGCAGATCGATATTTAAAGGGTTGTCGCTCAACTCGATACATGTCACACCACCAGAGAGAAATCTCCAGGCTAACCTTGGCACAATGAGCGTAATCTTTACAGGTTTTGTAATCCCTTTCGATCAATTACATCTACTTTGTTATAAGGTTACTTGGTATCCTCTATGCTAAGTTGACAGTGTAAAACTATGGTTATTCTTCTTTTAGGCATATTTTCAGTAGATAGTTGTTGTTTTTCCTTTTAGGCATTTTGTTCAGTAGGAATGTATTAGTGTCACAAATTTAGGGGATATATGATGTGGTGCATATCCATATAATAGCACAATTATCCACTAAAGGAAATTAAAAATCGCCATAGTGATCTTTATTCTAGCATTTGATTAGTACAATATGATATTAATTAGATTGATAAGATCCTATCAAACCAAACCTCATGAAAGCCACCTAAACATGCCATAGTATAAACATACTCATATATTGCAGTTCCACTTTTAGGAGATTGTGGTTGTGTTACCATATCATATATGTCTAGTATAGAAAGGTTTGTCTTAGTATACAATACTTGCTTTCTTCTTTCTATGCCAGTTGTTTTAAGAATAGCAACCAACAACGTCCTTTACTAAAGTCTAATATTCTGAAATTTGGATGTACATAGTGTGATGTGATATAATTAGGCTATAGGGCATTACTTCTAAAATGTGTTACTTAAGTCTAGAAGACTAAAACTACTCATGTATGCTCAAAGACAAAACATACTACGTTGGTGCTAGGATTAAATATTTCACCACATTAAGAAGCACCAAGGGCTACATGCTCAAAAAATTACATAACAATTTATTCATTATGCACTTATGACAATCTACTCATATTAAACATATCTTTATCAATATCAATGCATACAAGGATAAAGACATGGGGTTTGGAAAAATTACTATGTTATATACTTATATGTTATATGACTATCAGTATAAGATTTTCTGAAACTACGAGGTTTTACCCCTACAAAAGTTTTGAAAAAAAAAGCGTTACTATGCCCCTCACACACTCGTCTCCCCTTTGATTGCATATCATGTGTTAGTTTTGGTAGGGGTCCACTTTGGGTTTTGCCTTGAATGGTAAGGAAGTATTAGTAAGTTTGTTTTCTATCTTTATGTTTTTTTTATACTCAGATTTCCCATTATGTTTAGCTAATTGCTCAAATGAAGCATGGCTGAGAATACTAAATTTGGTAGTCGTGCAATTTGAATTTTAAACCGCGTAATTGGACTCTAGGGATACAAAGATAGCGTCGATCACATGGCTACATTCGAGGGGCACAACAGATTACAACTATTTATGGTCATAATGAAAGTGCCAAACTATGAAGGATTAATGTAGAAAGCAATTGTGTGGTATACCATAGAGGATGATTAGACTACGATATGGTGTTTAATATTTTAAAAATAATGTACACTTGAATGAGTTTTTGGTCGGAGTGTGTTAGAGAGTTTATGACTACTGTTGAGATCATTTATTAGTTATGTACATGTGTTGCTCTGTATGTGAAAGAGAAATATGTAGTTGAATATGACGAATATTTGACATATTTTTGTGTTTCAGTTGATATGTTCAATGGCAATTCATTTTTGTGTTTCTAATAATATGTTCAATGACAATTTTCCAAGGGAACCAATGTGTAAATCCAAAGGGTACAGTTTCAAGATTGTAAGATAGTACTGTACGTAGTAGTCAATCATGGTAGTATCCTTCGAACAAAGTGAGGGCAACTAAAGCAATGTAGCCCAGAAGCCCCAGATAAGATGTTACAAAGCTCTCTTGACTACTAAAATTTTGAACCATTTCTATGAAATCACTCAATATGTTAGTAGTGGAAATAGTGCATTCAATAAAGCCTTTGTCATATATCTAATGAAGGAAACTTTTCAGTATCTCATGTGATCTGTATTGTTTCATTCATGACTGAGTGCCATACCAAACCTTTTAACCTTAGCTATTTAACTAAAACATAGAATGGGCTACCCTTATTTACACATAAACAAACATCAATAATCTCTCCTCCCAACCCCTACATATATCTCATAAAGCTTACTGTTTGCAACATTGATCATGGACTTCCACTTGATTCAAAAGTTAATTGGTACTCTCTCTCATCTCCTTATACGTACAACCTTAAAATCCCTCAAACCATCAGAAAATATTAGTTTGACAAGTATAATTTCGTATTTAAAATGGTGTGTTATCATACATCTTTTCAATATGATCTTCACTTTCCGTAAGTAAAAATTACTTAAATATTTCATAAACTATGCATAGTTATGAATATTTTTCATAACAATTTAATATAACGCACCTGATCGTAGAGAGTTTATGTATGAGCTTAGTATGTGGTTCGTATGATAGATGATTGAAATTTCTAAACTAAAATTTGGGAATTCAAATCATTCGATATCAATGACGGTTAGTTTCTTTTATGACAGTTTTTAAATATTAAAACAAAAATGGTAAAATATGGGACACATTGAATATTTAAAAAAAAAAATCGTTTTGATCAAAATTTGAATCATTCAAATATTTTGGAGTTCAAATTTTTGACACATAATAATTTTAAAAAATAAATTAAAAAAAAATATGAAAATGGTCCCCGTTAATATTGGACACATTAAATATTTATATAAATTTGTGTTTTCATCAAAATTTAAATTATTACAATATTCTATAGTTAAAACTTTTTAGTATATAATAATTCAAAAATTAAATTTATAAAATATTAAAAAAAAATCAAATCAATTATATGAAAACGGTCCCCGTTCGTTGAACGGGCTCAAAAACTAGTGACCAACAAAATACACCAAAATACCAAGTTTTCGTACGTGTTGCACTTGGTGGAAGAACATGGATTAGTTCATCCAAAGATTACCATGGATATACAAGATTTTTCGGAATTGATCAACACGCGTTACCAAGAAGACAAAATCCAAACTATGACATCTTTTATGGCACAATAAAAATAAGAAAATAAAAGTTTCTATATAACATGGCATTAGAGGTATGAATTAGAGCATTCAAATAGTAACCCATCAATAACAGAGCAAAATTACATCCATATAAACATATATCTGAGTAGAGTGACTAAGGTTCGTTCTAGTCCATGCACCCATGTTCTAATCATGGTACTGAAAGATTCTTTGACCAATTAGGAAATGTACTGATCACCTTCTGTTTGCATAACAGAAGAATTTTTCTATTCACATTTCTTATTTCTTATGCATGCGAGGTTAGCTAGTAATCACTAGTTGTGGTTCTATCTAATGAATTATTGTTCCATATGGTATATATTCGATCTCTATTTGTATAGACACAATTTTGAAGAAATAGAAACATAATATATATATATATATATGTGTGTGTGGAATCCATGGCTAGCATGAAGGGTATATAAACACATGAAATCCATATGCACTCTGCACTCATCACATATTTTAATAGGATATAAAGGAAGCTAAGTCAAGAATAGCTACATGGATCTCCATAGGGATGATAGCTGCAAGGATCTCCATAGGGATGATAGCTGCAAAAGAATGTGTCATTGAAGTCGGAGAAATCAATGTTACAAGGTAACTTGCAACAAAATGATATTTGAATTGAAAATGTAATATACTAATTTAATATTAATATAAAACTCACAAATGAGAAGAACTCCATTGTAAATTTTTTTGTGCAACTCTGTAGGAACTGGCGAAGAATGAGGTTGGAAGAGCTATATTTCGAAAATGTCATGTTAATAGGAATGCCTACATGAAGACTCTTGAGGCGCAAGCTTCATCACTAAGGGAGAAGACTCATGACTACTGAATCAAAGTGGTAAAAAGTCTTATTAGCATTAACTTGTATATGTTGGGCTAGCATTGATAGGCACCCCTTTTGGCAATCCCAATTAACAAAGCATCTTGGGCAACCTAGAGTGCAACACAGGAGTAGAAACTTCAAGGTTTTTACTCAAAACTGGTATTCTAACAATAACTGGGACTTTCATCACTTTGGATGTTATATAAGCGTTCAGAACATTCCTAGAGAATAAGTTCAAGTAAGAGGAAGATCCATTTGGCAAATCTCTTTGGGCATGGATATTGTCTTATGTGGTCTTGACTTTTGTGACTGGATTTTTTTATTGTTTTTTCTCTGGTTGCAATCGCGATGATAAAGATGGGAAGGTTCTATTGCCAGACACCTTTGGAGGCCATAATAACACTTGAGCCAATCTCCGTTTTCTTTGTGCTCACTTTTTATCTCTATCATATTCGGTCTGCACAAGTTTGTTTAGGTTTATTGATCTTTACTATAAAACTTGCAAATACAAAATCAAAGTTGTCAAAAGTCTCATTAGCATAATGTGTTATATGTTGGACAAAAAGAAATAGAAGAACAATAAGGGTTTTCAGTAAGGTATTTTAGAATTATTAAACTAACGATATAAATGGTGTTCCAAGTACATTATCGAGAATCAACTATCTACTCTGTAGTTTAAGTATTTCATATATCAAAAGCAACTAATTAATACTCTTCCACATTATTATAGTATATTACCAATAACAAAATAAGAATAATTAATTAACTTGTATGTCGTTGTGATAACTAAGGTTTGATAGATGTGAAAACAGTGTTTCTACAATATAATACTAAATCATGCATATCAAATTATTATAATACTATCAATATCATAGAATAAAGGGAGTAGTCGTGTTCGAAACACTTTTGTTTGCACGTACTTAAAACGAATCTAGACTAAACAACAATTCACTAATGAGAGAGTAATATGAGATATGAAAACATTAAACTAAGATACGAAAATAGTGAATTAAGAGAAAGGTATAGAGATAGTAATAAATCCACCTCATGATTAGTTTTATGCAAGAATTGAATTATTCATTAAAAAGAGGTCGTCTTTAGGTTTTCACACAATGATCCAACCTAAAGCCTCAAACTTTATCATCCCTATCAATAACCTACATCTCTATAGTAATTATTATTAGCATGTATGATTATTACAACAAAATCTCTCGACTTAATCATAACAATCCCTAGTTTAATTTACTATATGCTTATTTTGGAAGTCATACTGTTTTGACCCCCACCTATGTGGCAAACGTCCATTAGTAGGGGTCTCTATTTTATTCATTTAATCAACAGGGCTAAAGCCCAATTCGCAATATCATGG
Organism: Coptis chinensis; assembly: GCF_015680905.1. Lineage (NCBI taxonomy): Eukaryota > Viridiplantae > Streptophyta > Magnoliopsida > Ranunculales > Ranunculaceae > Coptis > Coptis chinensis. Next base: position 14,729,385 of record NC_141456.1, on the reverse strand, counting down.
ATCAATGTACATACCCATTAACTCATATGTCTAAGGCTGAACCTTAGCCACATGGCTTGCCACTAATGTACATTGATTTATGTCCATATTCATTTCTTATCAAAGAGATAATTATCAGTTGAGAGTTATATTCTATCACAATTACTCAAACAACAAGATTACTTGAGCTACAAAGACTCTCTACTCTACCTATATAAATACCACATTATTTTTCATAAGGAACTACGTGGAAACTTAATCTCTAGAGAATAGATCTTGGTAATGAGTGCAGCCATTATTTGGTTCGGCCATCTCCCCAACATCAAATTCCTCTCGCTTCTTAGTGTGTTTCGTTACCATTGCTCGCTTGTTTGAAGCAGTTCTTGCCGAAAACATAATTGGCCGCCGTCTGTGGGGACTTTAGAATTCATTATCACGCGGAAACAATCAAGATGGTAAGCACAAGAAGCGCACCAAATAGTCAACATATTCCTCCTACTAACAAGAATCGCAACCCTCGAATTTCAAATCGCCAATGCATGAACCGTTGAACAATCAAGTTACTCCTAGTAGTAGAATCAATTCTCAACATCCAATCAGAAGCGAAGAAACCACCGCCTCCCAAGAAAAAGGCCGCATAAACCGCTTCAAGACTCAACCATAACAGCTTTGCAACAAGAAAACCGATAAGTAAGTCAAGAATCCTCCATGCGGTCCGCCCGTCCATGTCGATCCTTCAGTTGACATGGATATGGACGTGGACATTACTCTCACGCTAACTAGCGGAAAAGGTGATAGTAACAGCCAATTCACCCCTAATACGGTTGAACGGGAGTTACGACGAGTCAAAAATTTAAATAGGAACTTGACAAGGAAGCTGGCAAAGAGGCAAAGGCCGGTGGACGATGTTGCAAATTCAACAACATCAAGGCGACCACGAAGAGACGCAGGCCATTCCAGTGTATGGGACCGTCTTGAAGAACCACTTAATCGTCCTCAGCAACGTGTTATTTCTCAAACACAATCAACTAGTGCACGCTCTAAGAGTAATGACCCTATTACCCGTACTTATGGGGAGAATCGGATTGGCAGGGATAACTACTACCCTAGACATGTCCGATCTCAAAGGGAAGATTTACCTCTGAGAAGCAATTTCAGGGAAGACCGCCATCCGAGATATGTCCGACACGATCGGAAGGCGGCATCCCGCATAAGAGCAACAAAACATGGAGAAGTGGTATAATTATTCCGACCACCCGCCAAGGGTGACTACCGCCTAGACAAAGGGCTAGTTACAGGGGATAGACAAAAGACAATCACCGGGTCGGAGTCGATCGGGGTACCGCCAAAGATCTCTAACTCCAATAAGAGATAATGGAAGGTATCCTTCTCCACATGACCGGGGGCGCCCAGGTTGTTCGAGCCAATACTTTAACTTTAATGTAACAACAAATTGAAATAGTTGATTGCAAAAGAACTTAACGATAGAGAGTCGGGGATGTAAGGATGAAAAACTTGATACCAATGATGGCGCATTTGATAAGTTTTCGATCGACATTCAAGAAGTTTACCACCATCCCGACTTCAAACAACCCGATTTTGAACTTTATGATGAGTCGAAAGGAGATCCCGCTTGCATGTTCTATCGCTCAAAAATAAGTTGGTGTTATGGGGTGGAGATGACCCTTCATATGTAAGCTCTTTCCAATCAACTCTAAAGGGAGATGCATTACGCTGGTTTAGTGAATTGCCTTCAAGATCAATTCACCAATTCAATGAACTAGAAAATCAGTTTGTTAATCGTTTCCGCCACAATTGCAAGACGCCAAAGGATGTCAACTCACTTTTGAACATCAAGCAACAAAGTGACGAAAAGTTACTTACTTTTGTTACTAGGTTCCGAAAGGCAGCAGCAGAGATGTTCCGTGGTTTGTGATGGGATGCTTCTTTCGCCTTTAAAGAAGCATTATATTATGAAAGAGACGTGTTCAAACTTCATTGTAAGGGATCTTTACCACTCTCTAATTAAAGATGTCCCTAAAACTCGATCACGATCTCGTATGTGAGGGTTTGAGCAACACATCCATCCAGATCGAGGAGAACCTATCGGCGAAAGTAGCAAGGGACAAAGATATTCGAGTAAAAGATTTTTCCGACAAAGAAGAATTTTAAGTCGGAAAAGGACGATCGGATCAACAACATAACGATGGAAAGAATGACAATCGGCAAAGTCAATTTCAATCGTGGATGGAAAAACTCTACACCGAGCTAAAATTGACCCCGCCAATGCCAAGTACTCTCTGTTGTATATGAGAAGTTGAAAAGTGGGAATCTTCTTTCCCGCCTTTATCCACTTTCGAAGATACCAAAGCGACAAGGGACAAAGCCTTTATGTAAATTCCATAATGACTATGGCCATGAGACGTAACTTTGTCGCTTTTCTCGGGGTCGGATTCAGAAATTAGTAGAGAAAGGACTTTTAAATGAATATCTTATTAAAAACTCTCAACAGTGATTCGCAAACTTATGAGCATGTCATTAATGTTTCCCATTCTCATGTTGAGTCTCTTTCCAAAAGTCGAGTAAGAATCAAAAGCGTTTGAAAGTTAGTTATGTTGGTGAATTTAACCGTATCAACAAAGTCGATTTTGTCAAAGGAATCCGCATCGAGACTTCCGAAGAGCCCCTCCGATTCATCGATGATGATCTCCTTGGTGTATATCACCCTCACTATGACGCAGCTTATAATTTCGTGGTCTATAGGTGCTTCGTCGTTCAACGGGTAATGATCAACACAGGGGCCACCTCCGGCCATTTTCGTGGATGTTATTCTCGATGCAACTTCGCGAGGGTATGATCATCGCCAAGACAATCCTATCATCGGTTTTGATGGGACAACATCTTCAACGGTTGGAAGAATTACCTTACCAATCAAATTAATGAACAAAGAAGTTGAGCTCGATTTCTTATTGATGGACCGTCGATCCCACTATAACGCAATTTTGGGTAGATTGATACATTCCATGGGGGTCAGAGTCTCCACATTTCATCACAGTGTCAAGTTCCCATTCTCTCGGGCATATTTGCAAGGTTCAGAAGTGACCGTATATCGCCCCATTCTTGTCATGACAAAGCAATGGATGACTATAAAAATCTGAAGTTCGAGGTAATACGATCCTTGCAAGTGCCCCCGCCCAAGTTATCTGCAGCTACTGCGCGTGCCCTCCATCTATATAATATTGAGGCTCATGTGCAAGGGCCGCCTACAGTGGATCGACTTTTGGAAGTGCAAGTAGGAGATTCAGCAGAAGAAACCACTTTTATTTCCGCTGAACTTTCGAAAGTAGAACAAAAAGAGTTGGTTTCCTCTTACAAATGAAAATAAGCATATCTTCGCTTGGAAAATCGAGGAAATGCCGAATACCCTTCTTCATTTTACTGTCATAAACTTGACATTGATCCAAGTTTCAAGCCGTTAAGCTAAAACCAAGAAGAATGGCACCGATCGGAAGCTCAAAGTTAAAGAGGAGATTGATAAGCTACTTGCGGTTAACTTTATCCGACGAGGTTACTTACCCAAAATGGCTTGCTAATGTCGTCGCAGTGCCAAAAAGAACGGACAAATCAGAATTTGTATTGACTTTACAAACCTTAACGCAGCTTTGTCCGATTCATCCGTATCCATTGCCACGAATTTCCGAACTATTGGATGCCACTTCGATTCCAACGCCTATCTTTCATGGATGCTTCTTCGGGTACTACCGCATCTCTTTGAATGTGGATGACCAAGAGTTCACCGCTTTCATTACCGACACCAAGCATTTTCTCTACATCGTTATGCCTTTTTTGTCTGAAAATGCCGGTGCAACCTACCAAAAGCTTGTCAATACAATTTTTCCCGACCGGCCGGGGATAATAATCGAGGCTTATATTGATGATATAGTCGCTAAATCGAAGCTTATTGGTGATCATCTTTCCGATCTTCAACTTGTTTTTGATAGGCTTAACAAGTATAACATGAGACTCAATCCCGCCAAATGTTCTTTTGGCCTCTCTTTTGAAAATTTCTGATACCTCATGACTCGTAGAGGTATTGAGGCTAATCCCCGATCGATATATCGCAGCGCTATTGATATGCCATCACCAAAAATAAGAAGGAAATTCAACGGCTTATCGGGTCGGCTTGCCACGCTTCTTCATAGATTTATTTCTAAATATTCGATCGTTGTCATCCCTTCTTCCGGACTTTAAAGGGGGGCAACTTGGAACATTGATTGTGAGATGGCATTGCAACAACTCGAAGAAATACTTGGTCAATCCTCCTATATTGACAAGTCCTTCAACGGGTCAACCGATTGGCATGTACCTAGCAGCTACAACTCAAACTGTTAGTGTTGTTCTTTTCGTAGATGATAGTAGATCCGTCTTTTTTGTCAGTAAGACGTTAACCGGAGCTGAGTCTCGTTATTCAAAGATGGAAAAAATGGCACTTGCATGGGTTCATGCCGCTCGTCGGTTAAAACCATACTTCCGTGGAGGTTGGTCGAGTTTATAATTGAAAGTATCCCTTTACGCAAAGATCTTTCGTAATGCACGGGAACCAAGCAGATTAGCCGAATGGGAAAGTTATCTTAGTGCATATAGCATTGTCTTTGAAAGTCGTCTCACTGAAAAAGGACATGCTCTAGCTTCTTTGATAGCTGATTTTCCGATTTATGATTCTCCTATTGACGATTTCTTACGCCAAGAAAGAATCTATGGAAGACATTCTCCGCCACCAATAACTGGGGGCTTAATTTAAGACCAACTTGCAAACGCAATTCCTAATCCCATTGACCTATGGATTGTTTATTCGGATGGCTCCCATAATAAATCTGGTCCGAATTGGATGCGTTTTGTTAAACCCGTGGAGAGAAGATTGATAAATCAGGCGACTTGGCTTCGCCGCTTCAAATAACGGCCGAGTATGAGGTCGCCGTTTGTGCCTTTGAGAACGACTTTGAAACCGGGGCGAAAGCTCCAGCTATACACGATTCTCGCCTTTGGGCCAATCAGTTTGGCGTCTTTTGAAGCAAGAGATGATCGTATGGCGGCTTATCTTGGTTTGATACATAGTCTTGCTCGACAATTTGATAACATCTCTATCACTCAAAGACCCAAAATGACATACGCCATGCTGATTCATTGGCTAATCTCTCCACCGCCGCCGTTAGCGAAGAGTCAAGACACATCACCGTTAAGTTCCGTAAAAGAGCCAAGCATTGACTTTTACCGAAAAAGAATTGCATGACTTGTATGTACATGAAAGCAATTACTTGTTTTGTTTATAATGCTAACAAATAAATCGACCCACGATAATCGCACACCAATCATGACTCGGAAGTGGAAAAAGCGGAGATGGAAAATTCACAACATGACCATATTTTGGATCTTCCATTAGAATATGTAGATCCATTTGTTCCTCCTGAATTCGCTCCCGAAACAGATAGTGAGTTGGTACATGAAGCAGATGATAGTCCTGAAGTTCCCGATATGATACTATCAGAGCCAGTGATGATCTCCGATACACAAGATTGGCGTCTTCCTTATATCCACTACTTGCAAGTTTCTTCACTTCCGCCAGAACCAAAACTCGCTGAAAGAATCAAACGCGATGCATGGAAGTTTTGGTGATATCTTGTTCTTGACGGAAGTTTGCACTTATATCGCAAAGGCTCGGACTTAAACCCTATGTTGCGATGCCTCTCAAAACAGGAAGGACTTCAAGTTTTGGAAGAGATTCACTCCGGCTTATGCGGAAGCCACTCCAAGGGGCTTAAGTTTAGCTCATAAGGCTATGACATTGCGATATTGGTGGCCGAGATGCAAAAGGATGCAAAACACCTATATGAGAGGTGTGAGCCATGCCAAAAGCACGATAATATGAGTAAACTACATTCGAAGTTGCATCCCATGCTTAGCCCATGGCCATTTGCCAAATGGGGCTTAGACATTATTGGCCCTTTACCTAAAGCTCCGGGGTAGTATCACGATTCCTTCTTGTGGCAACCGACACTTTACCAAATGGGTAGAAGCAAAGCCTTTGGTCCAAATCCATGCTTCCAACGCCAAAATGTTTTATGGAGAAATATTGTTTGTCGCTTTGGCATCCCTACACACTTGTATCGGATAATGGTAAACAATTTGATGCTTTGAAGAAATTAAATCGGGCTACGTTGCTAATTTGAAGATCTGACATAACTTCTCCGCACCTTATCATCCGCAGTTATAGACAGGCGAAGCCACCAATAAGGTGATTTTGGCCAACCTAAAGAGGCGCGTTTGACTGGCCAAAGGAAATTGGGTCAAGGAGTTACCACCGCCTCTTGTGGGCTTATAGGACAATGCCAAAATATTCAACTACATTATCACCTTTTAACCTTGCATATGGTGTTTGAAGCGCCTTTACCTACTGAACCTGATTTCCAAACATCTCGGGTCGATTCTTTGTTGAAACAGTTCCAATGACACTACTTTGGCTCGACCAAAAGCTCTTATTGATGAGGTTCGCTCGAGGGACTACAACAGCTTATTAAGTATCAAGTCGACATGAAACGGAACTACGACAAGAAGATCCGTCCTAAGTCTTTTTGCTCCTAAAGACTGGGTTCTCTCAGAAAACCAAAAACTTATAGAATCGGGGAAAGTTTGGGGAAAATTGGCAAGGACCCTACATCATAGATCGTCCAAAGATCTAAGGGGTCATATTTCCTCCGTACTATTTCGGAAGAATAATAGAGAAGCCATGGAATGCTTACCACCTTCGCAAGTTTTACCGTTAGGAAATGTTTTGCAATTTTACATTACTCCATCAATAGCAAATCTATCCATCTATGTAGTTCGTTCTATTTTATCCATCAATAAAGGCATTCAACATCCATTCTCTTAGTTTGGTTATCATTTTACATTTCTCTATTCATTTGTACTTTTACTTTCAACAATGTCATTCATTAACGTTCATTCTAGGGAGGTCATTCATATTATGCCTTTTTCGGTCCAAGTAAGTCACATTCATGCCTACTTGACGGAAATCCGAGTCAATAAGATGGTTATTCTTGCTCGGAACAATTATTGCAATACTCCCACAATACGATATCCGTGCTAATTCCACTACTAAGGCAATGGCGTTGTGTTTTAGTTTGGTCCCAGTGCACGGGTGACGACTTTGAACCTGTGACAACTCCAACAGTTGTCAGGCCTTGCTTCACGTTCGGTACAAATATTTTAACACCTGAATAGCTAGGTTCATTAAGGACGATCATGTCCCCTTTGCCTTTCAATAGCTTTCTCCAATGGTTCTATATTGGGAGGTTTTTCTCTCTACATGGGGGCGTCTCGTTCTTTTACATTCATAAATCAACAACACTAAGTTTTATGCAGGTATGTTATCTGACATCACATGATATTCAATAGCCAACACATACTTTATTTTTATTTTCATAAAAAGAATTTTTAGCTCTATGGTATTACATACTCGCAATCACATGATCATTGGTTTGGGAAAATCCAATGGTTCCTTCCCAACTTTTCGCATATACAACTCGTACAAATCTTTGTAATTCATCTTCTCACGTTCTAGTTCATCTCCCCGCTTCTATTAAAGTCTTTGTCGGTTGTCTTACGGAATATTCCGCAATTGCCATTTGCACGTGATCTTGGCCGAGCCGCCGTTTAAATCATCATTAAAGCTTGTTATTTTTCTCTACCTCTTTTTGTGCACGTTTAAGTTCCTGATCTTTGGTCGCCATGAGTGACTTCAATTCTATCACATCTGCTTTTAAGTATTTGTGTTCCTCCATTATCTCACAGGCTTTCCCAAATTTTTCAGACGATCTCTCCTCCGCTTCTTCCGTCCGGCTTCGGTTAAGTTTTTGTTTTCGCTTCTAACTCTCTGATGGTTCCGCTTAACGCTTTGTTTGTCTCTTCCAATTTTTGGTTGAGTATCTCCACTTTCTCTATTTCTTCTAAGGCATTGACTTCATTCGGAATGATATTTTTCTTCGCGACTTTTTCAAGAATGTCTTTGCCCCGTACTACCGCCGTTTTAACCTGCGCCGAAAAATATCTGATTTCATCATTTTTCAGACTTAAACACAAGTTTGCAATAACTGATAAAAATAATACTATCATACCTGGTTTATACTATCGAAAATCATTGACATTGCTCTGTCATATTCTCAGATGTTCTCCGTATTCTGGTCACATTTTTGATATTTTTCGAGGCCTTCCATTGGTGTAATCCTGGGCAATCCCTTCACTTCGTCTTCCAAACTTGAACATCTCTGCTTCATCTGCCATTTTCATCGGTTTAGTGTTGGACACAAATTTCTTTACCGTCCTAACGCAATAGTAAAAATCAACGGTCAACTTACTGTTAACAGATTCTGTGGTTTTCCTCCATGAGTAGTATTACCCCTGACAATACTTGCCAGTGGTTGTTGGATTCTTTGCTCCTGCATTTTGCTATGCAGTTTATTTTCTTTCATCGACTTTGTGTTCTTCGTTGCACTATCTTTTGTAAGTATCACTGTTTCGTTCTTTTCCTATTTATACCAAACCAGAACGAGATATTACATCTCTCTACACTTTTACATATCTATATTTTCTACGGTACATACATTTTCCTCTTGTGTTGAGAATGTATTATTTTTCGTCTGGGCTGTTTTGTGCATTGTAGTCTCGTCCCTCGAGGCATCATACATTGTGACGTTGGTTTTCTTGTGGAACATCTTCTTTTGTACAATTCGCTATTTGTATTTGGCAAGCTCAGCACTAATTCTCGCTGTGTTAATTCCGTTCCATCTTCTTTTCACTATCGCTATCGCTGCCAAATATTGCATTTCTGAGACTCTTATTCTTCTTCGCCATTTCACTATGTGTATCTATGGACCTATCGGGCCGTTGTTCGATACCCCCATAGTGTCGGAAATCAACAATATCATCAAAGTAGCTCAGATCTACCAATCTTTCGTCAGAACATTCATGAAAGAAGAAACGAAGGTTGTTCTCCACTTCCTTGTCCAATTTAATGTCTGGGAGTGTACTCGCGTTTTCTGTTAGACACAAAAATAACTCGTGTTAGTCAACAATTTACTCGTAGTACAATTTTCAATACTTATGTTTTGGCTTACCTCGAAATTTGTTCGGCACTCTAAACTCTGTCGGATTCCACTTCCCTCGCAAGCGGTACATAAATCTATCCCATCCGGTGTATACTTTTGGGAACCCTTTAAAACTTCTATTTGAATCCTTGAATTCAATTTCAAATTTTATGTACCCTTTCACAAGATGGGCTTTCGGTCAGATCAACGCCAAGATTTCTTGAGCCCCGAACCTTCGTTAAATTCATTTTGTAAACGGTGCGCTCTCGTAAAGATTAACCAGAATGATATTGGCAGTTGTCCCGGTGCTATTTGCCACCACTCCAATAATTGCGCAATTTCTTTGCTCAACGGAATTGCACTCCCCGCAATTTAATTGTGTGTAAGCCATTACTACTTTATCTTCTTCGACTTTAAAGTCAAATTCGTACACTTCCTCCATTTCAAATTTCGAGTCCTAGTATTTTTTATTTCCTTAGCGACCATCGACGCGGTTCCGTGTAATCGCCAGATTCACACCTTCTTTCCACCTCACCAAGTCTGCGATCGTCATCGAGTTTTCTTCTTGAGTATTTTTCGCTCGTATAGTACGGTAGTTCTACCTGAAAAAATAGAAAAGAAAAAACAACGGGTCAGATAGGTCAAAATCCGGGTCAGCGAGCTCACAAATCGGCCATGTTAACAAAGGGTAGGTATGGTGCCCTTCCTTTATTGGCGCTGCACCATATCATGTTGGTAGTATCAGTTTTTCAAATACAGGCACCATCGGTATCGCCTTCACCACTTTTCTTCTCATCAGCTCATGTCCGAATTCGATCCATACACCAACAGTGTTATGTCACCTCCACATGATCCGTACAGTGATTCCTGAGGAAGGAGTTCCACAGTTCAACGCCCATGCATAAAAAGCATAACGCACAAAGGATGCTTACCGCGATATCCTCGGAATCCAAGCTGCGCTGACGGGTGACTATTCTACGGGCGCCTTACAGAGCCCAGCATAGGTCTTCCATGGGCAGAGACGACATGGTCTTCCACCGAAAAAGTGATGGACGATGACCGTGTTAAGTTTGTTGGATCACTACATGCCGTAAGAAAGATTACTGTTTTATGGTTGTTTGGCTATGGCGAAATCGTTTTACCGGTTTCTGAAGGGTATGTATTACGCTTTGGTGCCGAATCGTTACGTTTTCGACAACTGAAATTGGTGGTGTTTTAGGTACTTGTATAGGACGAAGCGGATTCAGCTGAAGAGCGATAAGGTAAACGACGGTTTGAGTTCATTTAATCAACAGGGCTAAAGCCCAATTTGCAATATCATGGATCAATGTACATGCCCATTAACTCATATGTCTAAGGCTGAACCTTAGCCACATGGCTTGCCACTAATGTACATTGATTTATGTCCATATTCATTTCTTATAAAAGAGATAATTATCAGTTGAGAGTTATATTCTACCACAATTACTCAAGCAACAAGATTACTTGAGCTACAAGGACTCTCTACTCTACCTATATAAATACCACATTATTTTTCATAAGGAACTACGTGGAAACTTGATCCCTAGAGAATAGATCTTGGGTATGTAGGCAGTCATTATTTGGTTCAGTTTCATCTCCCCCAATATCAATTTACCATTGCTCTCGTTGTGTTGAAGCAGTTAACTACCGAAACACATACAATTAATTAAACTCATTGAAACACATACATAATTCAATAATTCACTTTCTCTAATAAGGGGGATTAGCCAAATATCATTGGATTAATTAAACTAAGACAATAATGTAAAGACGTAATGTAATAACAAGAATTGAATATAAAACTAAAGCTTTTTATTGATAGGTTCTAATGGAGGCTACACTACAACTAATTACCTAACTAAACCTAACTAAATTAAAGAGGGAGAGAGAGAGAGAACCCTAATTACGACTAAACTAATATGGGAGTAGCCAAGTTTTATTTAGTCTTAACCCTCTTTATATAGGAGAGGGTTAGAGTTACATTTTCGTGCATGGGCCAAAAAGGAGGACTTTGGACCGCTAATGTGAGCCCAAAGTCCATTAGGTTAACTCTAAAGAGGCCATAATTGTTAGAAATTACTTAAGTACCTTTTTTTGTCTACCTTTAAAGCTCTGATTGGGGCAAAGCCTAGTCCATTGGAAAGCTTATTCTGAGTAGGTCGTTTTGACATAAAGTAGGCCCAATTCCGAGGTCCAAGTCCAAAGATACACCCATTTGAAGTTCTGTTGACTTTTCTGTTCTTTTTCTACCCAAATTGACTTTGACTTCTCAGCTTTGACTGGGCTTGAAAATATTTTTTTTCTTGATTCTTGGGTTTTAAACATAGAACTCTTTTAACAAGAATATGGTATGTTTAAAACCCAAGTTTTTAAGCACATAAACTCATAGAACGAGTCAAGATTGCATTTTGCGTGGTATGTTTAAAGATTGCACATAAACATACTATCTTGGGTTATGATGTGCTTAAAGATGTCATTTTGCGTGGAAAATGAGTCAAGATTGCATATCATAACACATTTTTAGAGTAAAATATTGCGTAGTTACAAACTACATACAAGGAGGCAATACAAGCCTTTCAAATTTCAATATCATTCTTATGAGTATGTGGGTAACTAGTTAATTATATTAAGGTCTCTAGCTCTCAACAGTCCGAATTACATCATATTTTTGTCAATTATAATAAATAGTATATGAAGAGTTTTTGCACATATTTTTTTTTTATACAAGTTTGTTTGAAAGTATATATCTTTATATGCTAGTGACTATTAATATACATTGAAAATAAACAGTGTGTGTAACATGATGATGATAAGTAACTTTATTCTATCTCAAATTAAAAGCTTGGTAAGGGTTTTTTTTAAAAAATTAAAATACAAGTCTAGAGTTTAGGTAAATTAATTAAATGCACATAAGTTCCATCAGTGAAATTTATCATTCATTGTATCATTGACCGCAAGCAATATTTTGAAAACCGAACCGGTAATTGAATCGATTTTTTGTTAAAATGGTCCATCCAGATTAAACCATGATTCGACTTAGTTGGACCAATTGATATTTATTTAGTGAATTTTAAATACATTATATAATACATGTTTCAATATAGTATAAATTGGTATTATAAATCAAAATGAAAGTATTATACAATAAACACATAATAATATGTTGGTTTATAGCATGGATTATTATCTTGTTTAGTGTTAGAACTGGACCATTTCGCCTTCAACCTCCGATTTAGTTTAGACCAATGTCCAACAAGAAGTTTCAGTTTTCACCATCCCGGGCTGAAAATCTTTGGATAAGCTAGAAACAACAAGTAGATATCTATGGACTTACTTGTGTACTAATTCATAGTTTTTTATGTTGTTCTTATCAGCAAAACACTTTTTACATTCCAATCTTATTATCATTATTTTGAGTAGGTAACTATGTACTCTATTAAGGTCTCTGGCTTTCAACAGCCCCAATTATATCATATTTTAGTCAATTATAATAAATAGTATATAGATCGAGTTCCTCCATATACAAGGAAATAATCTAAAATGTCTTTGTGCTCTACATACATACCCTTATAGCATCCTTGGCGATTGTTGTAAGCCTCAATTTGTGCAAAGTAGGCTGATATTTTAGGTATTTTCTTTTAATGATAGGAAGTGGAGTGTAAAGATAAGTTGGGGGTTGCTAGATTTGTATGCCCATAAGTAATTGAAAAGCTCTTGTAACTATATCAGATAACACCACATTTGGTCAACAACCAAGCACTAAATAAAATTGTAAGTATAATCTACTGAAAGCCGCCCCGGTAATATACAAATTTGAGGCCGACCTTTATACAAAAGGCATCAAACTTCAAACTCGGAGGAAGCCAAGTGGTATAATAGGTTTCTCTTTCGTACCATCTCAACGCGATCTCTAAATAGTAGTACACTATACATGCAATACTACAATAGTACAATCTATGCTCACAATTGAATGGAGATTTGGTTGGTCTGGAGACAACACTGGACCACCAGCTTTTAAGTTTGGTGAGTTCAAAAATCAAGGGACCGCACCAGTTGAACTAATGTGGAACGTAACAGATACCCGTCAAATTAAGTGGCCGACCAACAAAATTGTACCATGCCTTATCTCTACACTATATGATAGTTGAGTTTTCAGGAACCACTCTCCACTATCGAGTAGGCAAATTGAAATTTCTCTTAAATTATATAATTATTCTCCATTTTATTTCCTGAATTTAGAATAAACTCTCTTTTATTAATAATTTAGAAAAAATTCTCTAGTGTCACTTAAATAACATAATGATCCTTTCCCTAATGTCATATATATATATATGGGAGGGATAGAGCCACATTCATTATGCGCACATTATAGCCACATTTTCGACATACAAATGAATTAAGGCCTAGGTTTTTGTGGAGATGATCTCCCCACCATGAAGATCATTCTCACAAAAAATCATAATATTTGGATATGTCTAACAATGTAAAAATTAGTGTTCATTTGTGTTTATTTTTGAATTTTTTATCTAACGGTCTAAAAAATTTGTGAAAGCATGTTCTAATGTTAGACTTAACTTTGAATGAAATTTAAATTTTTGTGAAGATGTTTCTCCATGGTGGAGAGATCATATCTACAAAAAGTCAGTCTTTAATTCAACTTTTAAGTTCATGATTTTGCTTGAATTAATTTACAATGTGGCTATAATGTGCGCATAAGAATGTGCTCTATCCCTCCCCATATATATATATATGTATATACTAGATGAGCCTTCCTTATGTAATTACAATTAAAATCCAAAAAAACCATGCTAACTATCGATCTCGAATGACAAGTTTCATACAAAAAAACCATTGTAACTATCAACAAAAAAAAACAACAACAACAACAACAACAACAACCAATGCTTAACACGGTTTGCATACTTGTAATTAAGTTAAAATAATGAAACAATCTCATCTCATAAAATTGACTTACAATGGAATGCACTTAGCCTCTTTCACTATGTCATCTTGCATACTTCCAAAGATGTTTTCATAAGTGGGCTCTGTCCAGTGCTTAAGTATTCCAATCCCATTAAAGATTTGGATAATTTTAATATTAATAACTTCATTGTATGTTAATACTCTCCTTTGTCTTTTACCTTGTAATAATTCTTTGTATAATTGGATGAGTGTATTTTAGAAAAGGGTAGGTTGATTTTGTTATTTGTTCTACCATGTGAATAGAATAATTAGGGTGCGAAATCTCATTTGCAAACCACTCAACATTCATTTATGTCTCCATTATTGTATATTAGGTTTCATTACTTTATGCCAATTCAAAATTTTGTCTTCAAAAATTATGGTTAATGTTTTATAATGAATCCCCATAAATAGAGACGATAAAAGCCATCTCAAAAATTTAGTTATTAGATGGCTTAGTTATTGAAATATTTTTCAAGTCCAGTAGTAATATTTTTAAAACATATGTCACTATACAAATGGCTATTAGAATTTAAAACATTTCACCGTTAGATTTGTTTGATTTTGCTCATCTCAATAATGTGGTTAAATAAAAACTGTAATTTAAAAAAACTGATAAAGAAATCAAAAGTCATATACAAAATTACAAAATTGTAGCTTCTCGCAGTTGTTCAACCCGTCTTATATAACAAGTCTTAAATGCGCATGGATATATGCATCTCAAGAATACAGCACAAGGAATATAATTTTTACTAAAAACTATAATTTTATTGTTGTCAGCCTGAGTCGGTTGATGTGGTGAAAGAATTTGTTAGCAAATGTGGTGGATTTCCACTTGCTATTGTTGTGCTATGTCGTCTTTATAGGGACATGATACATGAAGCTGATTGATAGTGCATAATTTTCAAGGAGGCTGGATCTTCTCCGCCGGGTGGAAAAAGTTGATTTTTACACCTTACAAAATAATTTGGACATGTGTCCATTTATATAACACCAGAATAAATGAAACTAACAGAGTGAGATAAAACAAAAAAAGAAATCACTACAAATTAGTAAAGATTCCGTGCGTGTTTATCTCCACAATCGCAGTGCCCAATTGTTAAGTAACTCTAAGTTTTATGAAATTTGCTCAAGTAACCTTTCGATTTCTGATGAGATCATTTCTTTTTCAATATTAATTGATCTAGTTAGCCATTTTTTGTCTTAGATTCATTTTTAAGCATTATAATGTAAGTGGCAAGTCATATTTATCCAAAATACCATCGGAAATTCATGAACATAAGTTACATCAGAACAATATAACTACTTAATAATTCAAGAACACAAGAGTTAGAGTGAAAACACTATATATGTTTACAAGTTCACTAAATTTAAGTAAATATGTGTAGGTTTTCTCATTTAAATGCAAATCAAGTCTTTCTACTTAAATGAAAGATAAAGCAAACACCAAGTTACTTATTTTTTGGAGTAATAATAAAATGGTTTATTTTTATTGAAATATATGAGAGTAGGACTGTAGGAGAAGAAGGCGAGATTGTGGACATTTTGTTTTCTAGATTTCACGCACAGAATATTTTCTATTTTTTGCATTTGTTTTGATTTTTTTTTTTTTGAGCAATAGTTAACACCGTAAGTTGGGTGGTTACATATGTGGACACATGTCTAAATTATTTTGTAAGGTGTAAAAGTCAATCTTTTCCACCCGGGTGGAGAAGATCCGGCCTCATTTTCAAGATTCCAATATCAATCAAAATTCGGGATTCAAGTTGGTTGGTAGTGTGTAAACAAATCTGAACAATTATCAATTAAGAACTGCCTTACCACTTGAAGTCGAGTTTTTTTTTTTTATTTAATAATTTGGTTATTTTCCAAGATGAATGAAATCCTCGCTCAAAATCAAAACCTGGCAAAAAAAATGAAAAAGAGTCCGCGTCATACGGCCCTAGTGGCTAACTCAAACCTAACCAACACTGCAACAAACTCAACCCTAGTTAAACCCAACCAACCAACCAACGACCTTCCCCTATATAAACCGAAACCCCAGCTAAAAAATTGTCAAGGGGAAGAGAGAGAAAAAATTATACCAACAAACAAACGATGGCGGTCGCAAGTTGCCACGCTAGGGTTTTACCAACATTCGAGTGTCGATCGGATCCGGGTAATTCAAAACCCGAACCGAACCGATTCAGTTTCAAATCCAAACCCAAATCGAAATCGTTTGTTGTTGGTGTTAATTTATATCGATTTCCCCCAAATTTCGTCCGGCAATTAAGTAATAAAGCCCGGAGGAATTGTAGTAATATTGGTGTGGCTCAAGTCGTTGCTGCTTCTTGGTCGAATAACGACAAAAATGGCTCTGTTGCTGCCGTTGATTCTGTTACCACGGATGTTAATGAAGTGGTTGCAGTTGGTGATGGTGGTGATTGTAACAGTAATAATAATAATAGTGCTAGTAATAGTGTTGTTGTACAGTCTTCGTCTGATTCGGCCGCTTTGAAGGCCTCTTTTTTGTGTGCTGATGGGAGCATTGCTGTTCATGCTGGTATGTATTATATTAAGCAATGATTGTTAATTGGATTGTAATTCTTGCTTCATTTTGCATGTTTATCTGTAGCACATTAGTGGCTGACAAGTTTGTTAAAAAATTACCTTCACCGTGTATTTGCATTTAATTTGAAAGGTGGCATTGAGTTGTTGAGTTTTATATGTAGACTAAATTACCAAGTTTTGTACCATTTTTAAGTTCAACTTTTATTGTTTGTTTGCAGGTGAAAGATTAGGTCGTGGTATCTTTACCGATGGAATTACTACCCCTGTTGTCAATACTACTGCTTACTGGTTCAAGAACTCGGACGAGCTAATTGATTTCAAGGTGTTTATTATTACCCTTCCGTGATCCTTGTTGGAATTGGAATTCTTAATATGTAATCTATGCTTTTGTTATTTTGGCTATAGCTTATAGGATATAACTAAGTCAATCCAAAAAACAAAATTTTATATATAGGGTGAACTCACACATTAAGTTTTCTGGTCAAACCTGGTGTTGACTGGATTTATAGAGGGTTGCTTGGTATGCATATGTGTATGAGGTTTGTGCATGTGTGGTGACGTTTTGTCTTGTGTATCACAGGAGGGACGTTATGCAAGTTTCGAATATGGGCGCTATGGAAATCCTACTACTGAGTCTCTGGAGAGAAAGATAAGGTTTGTTCTACTTTTCAATGTCTTTATATTTATTTATGAAAGTCATAGACTCATAGTTCTATTGTAGTTTATAACGCTAGTACTAAATGAGAATTCTGCAATGTTACTCTGCAGTGCACTTGAGCAGGCCGAAACAACTCTTTTCTTGGCATCTGGAATGTGTGCTAGTACAGTCTTGATGTTTGCATTGGTTGAAAAAGGTGGGCATATCGTTACAACCACAGATTGCTACAGAAAAACAAGGATTTTCATCCAAGATTACCTTGTCCCAAACATGGATGTCTCGGTAATGATTCGTTGCTTGAATGATTTTGAGGTGTTTTTTTTCTGAATTTCTTGTATCTTGATCTCTTTGTATTTATGTGGCTTCAATGAACATTTTCATATTTTAATATGATTACAATATGGGAATCTTTGCCATTGTTTTACCTCCTTGATTGTTTGGCAGTTCCCCTTGTGATTGCTTATTATCCTTTGTTCTACTTTCTATGTGTTCTGATCATTATATATGAAGGTATTCTTAAAAACATACATTATGCCCTGGTTAATTAGAATGCAATTTTAGAAAAATCCATTATGCCCTTAATGTGATAACCCCTTAACCTTGAAGGGCAATGTTGAAATATCCATTATGCTCTTAATATGATAACTCCCTAACCTTTAAGAGCAATGTTGTCCACAGTAAGGCCGTTGTTATGCTCTTTTTGTTATTGACGCTTATAAGATGTTGGTCCTCTTCCCCTTGGGTCGTTGATCTTATTTTCGATCTAAAGCTTTGGCCAAATTCGTGCAGTTTGGTTTCATTTTTCTGTCATAGTTGTGTATATTTACATGCAGTGTGCTGTATTGCATATTTTCATGTAGCTTAACTGTGGAGTGGCTGGCAACTGTTATTCTCTCACTCCTACATAAGTTGTCTGATTTAGGATTGGAACTAACTGAATTTATCGGTTCAGTCTGATTTGTAGATATGTAGAATTTATTGGTTTAGTCAAATCTATGAAGTATTTGGAGTTTCTACCTGTGCTGATTGTTCTGAATGTTTCTTATCATTAAATTGCAGGTCACTGTTATTGATCCTGCTGATGTGGATGGCTTGCAATATGCACTGGATCAGAATAATGCAAGTGGCTGGCTTGTGTCCTAGAATGTATGTTCTCTATGCGTCTGTGTAAAGTATTGTTCTTATCCGGTGGCAATATTTTATCTCAGGTATCTCTTTTCTTCACTGAATCTCCAACCAACCCTTACCTCCGCTGTGTTGATATTGAGTTGGTGTCAAAGCTTTGCCACAGTAAAGGAGCCCTGGTCTGTGTTGATGGAACCTTTGCTACACCTGTGAACCAGAAGGCTCTCTCTCTTGGTGCAGATATTGTTCTTAACTCTGCAACTAAGTACATTGGAGGACATAACGATGTGAGTGGTTTAGCCTTACAGACGAGTACTTCTGCCAAAAAGTTATTGTGGTGGACTGTAGAACCTTAGAATAGATTATTAAACAAATTCACTGTTCTGTTTTTAGGTTATTGGAGGTTGCATTAGTGGATCTATGGAAGTGATTGCTAAAATCCGTAAATTGCATCATGTTTTGGGTGGTGTTTTGAACCCGGTAAGCTATTTCATATTCTGGAAACACACTTGGTGATGTTCATACACTGGAGCTCTATAATTAGTTTTGACTGATCTGCTAGTTAAAAAGCAGAGTTATTAAGTTACGTTTTTGTCTTTAGATTCCAGAGTATATAATAGGTGTGATTCCTAAGAGATGATTTTTTAGAGTAGCCTTTAATCGCTTAGGTTTCCCAGTCACTGTTGTTTTTTATGCTTGCATGGATTGCTACTCACATCTCATGGGGCAAGTACTTGATGTGTGTTCACCTTTTGTGTCAGAATGCTGCCTACCTGTTCATCCGAGGCATCAAGACATTGCATCTTCGTGTAAAGCAGCAAAATTCAACAGCATTGGAGATGGCCAAGGTTTTAGAGGCACATCCCAAGGTACTTGATGTTTTGTATATCGTCTGCGTTCTGTTTTGTACTTCGTTTGTTAAACCTGAGTTGTACTACTGCACTGAAACTTTATGTACACTATGGGCACATTGCTTCTATTGCTATATGAAAATTATAGGTTAGCAAAGTGACAGACTGGGTTTTAAATTTTCTTTCTGTTTTTGTCAAGTGAGATGGTAGATAATAATTAGCTTGACAGATGCATTTCTCTGCCTCGTTTAATGGCATTCGTGTGTGGTGTGTTTGTGTTTAAGTGCGTGATGAAGCTTTAAAGAAGTTCTTAAAATGTTACCGATAAAAAAAAAAATCTAAAATGCTTGGCTTTAAGGTCCTTGAATTGTTCCCCTTGTTCCTGTTTTAGCTAATTAGTAAGTAGTGTCGGTACTGTCTCAAAGTTTGGAAAATGTTCTAAATGGTTAAGCACTAGTAGTTTGTTTTCGTGAGAGTCATTGTTATGTGTGACGATTAATGAAAATTTTATTTTTTTTTTTTATTTATTATATGTTTATGTTATTTATTTATTATTATTTATTTTAATCTTCTTAGTGAAGGACTTGAGGTCCAGTTATGCTTATTAAAGTCCTTTGTTGGTGTGTTCTCCTGATTTTACTTTGAAGTTCTTGACTGAACTTCAATTGTTTGTACAGTATGTTCTATGCTCCTTTATCAGTTTACATTACACTTGTTCTTTACTTTAACTAAAATGTTCTTCTTTACTTTACTACCTTTCAGATAGCACGTGTCCATTACCCAGGTTTGCCAAGTCATCCCGACTATGACATTGCCATGCGACAAATGACTGGTTTTGGTGGAGTTGTCAGTTTTGAGGTGAGATTCAACATTGTGTCAAATGCATAGTTGGTTCCAGTTTGTTCATCTTTTCAATTGTCTAGGACTCTAGATTGTTTTACACCAAAATACCACATGGTTGCTGTATCATTTAGTATCCTCACTTTTCAGGTTGATGGAGATTTGCATACTACCAAAAAGTTCATTGGCGCTTTGAAGATTGCTTATATTGCCCCTTCATTTGGAGGATGTGAGAGCATTGTGGATCAGCCTGCTATAATGTCTTACTGGTATGTCCTCTTTTCTCTATCATTAATTATGACAGAATTTTATAATTTTATGCTTTGATTTGCCTACTGTATATTTTGGCAAGATATGCATTGGTGACTTTGCGTTGCCTTTTTGAGGACACCTAAGCATAGGTAGCACATGATCTATACGTATGTCTTTCTGAGAAAGATATGGGAAAAAAATAGTAGAACCATATGAGCACTAAAGTTTTTTGTTTATTCATATGTATTATGTTTTGGTTTTTTGAGTGGTTCATGTTTGTTTTGTTGACCTTGAGCAGGGATCTTACCCAAGATGGAAGAGCTATGTTTGGAATTAAGGACAATTTGGTTCGTTTCAGCTTTGGAGTTGAAGACTTCGAGGATCTGAAAGCAGATATCCTTCAGGCTTTGGCAACTCTGTAGTGCGTCTATCATTTGCTGTTGTTCTTTCGGATTGTATGCTGGACATGGAGTCATTCCTTGTATTTTCTAATGAGAAGGTTGATTGGTTATTGAAAAAAAATCAGACTGATAAAAACTAAATCAGTGTATTTGTTCTGTCTCTGTTAAAGTTATTGCCAATGGGATTAGTCGTTTCCTGATTATTAGGAGAAAGTCCAATGGAGCCTACTGGAGTACTGGGTGACGCTTACCATGAATTGCCAGACTCCCAAGCTTAACCACAAAAAAAAATGTGTACACGCTGGTGACAACAGCTTCTGAAGTACCGGAAAGTGATATCCGGATTTAAATCTTCTGAAGATAATATTTACATCCGAATTTAAGCCCAAATCTGTTGAGCAAAAAACGAAAGTCTGTCTTGCGTAATTTGAAAATTATGGTTTGGTGTAGTGCGTTTGGAATATGTGGTGATCGTATTATTTTGGTAAACTAACGCCGCAAAGAATGGCGTAGTGGCAGGCTGGCATCCAAAGCCATAGCTGCTACTATAAATCACATAGGTTGCATTGAACGCAACCTATGTGATTTTTCATTTGGTATTTGGTTGTTGAATCTGCAGAACTCTTTTGCATTACTGTGGCAGTTCGTCAGTGGTTTGAACTAGATTCTTCAAAAAAGAAAAAGTCGGGTATTCTTCTTATAACAATGATGCTCTGGAAATTCCATTTGTCTATATATTAGTATCAGTTAGAAGTTTAGAATTTCCTTTAGGCGGATTGAGAACATTTACAGAAAGTTCAGGGCGGCCAAATGCATTAGAGGCAGAAGTAGCTGGAGCTGAATTGGCATGTAATCTGCTGAAGAAGTATAAGCCTAATCAGACACTTATTTTGGGAGATAGTAGATATCTTATGCAGCTGTTGAGGAACAATGGAGAAGATGCAGGATGGCAACATAAAGTCAGAGTGATGGATATAGTGTCTTCTTGTAATTCTCTTATTGAGAACTCAAACAGTTTATGTCATTCTTTTATTTTCTGTTGTGTTAAGAGGTCTAGTAACAGTTTGAGTGATGAGCTAAGTAGATGTGTTTACGAGTCTGTAGAACCTATTTTTCAAAGTTAATCTTACAGTCGAAGTAGTCTCTAAACTTGTTGGCCTGGAGTTTTCATGTGTTCATATATTACTTTTGATTTTTTCCAAGTATTTTTGTTCACAGGGTATAATAGTAGGAGCTCTTAACAGGGCTAAAAGCCTTGCGTTTTCGTTTTATACCATCAAGCATTGCTTTGTAGAGCTATCAATGGATGAATTTTCTGCGCGGCTTTGTTGAGGATCTTGGGAAAAGGTCAAACTCTCGATACCTTGTTAGGGTTTGATGTCAGTCTAGTAATTATCTCATTAAACTCTAACCTTCTCATTCATTGATACCTCAGCCACAAAACAAATACTTGGAACAGTCGAAGTTTTTCTTGGTAAATGAACTGTCGAAGGGTAATTGTAAATGGGGCCTAAATCTTGAGAAAAAAGATATATTTGACGATTAAAATATAAATCTTATGAAAACACGGCCTGAATGAATTAAGTAATTCAACATACTTAGTATTGAGTGTATATTTTTTTTCCCGATAAGTAGTATTGAGTGTAAAAGTATTACACATTGAGCTATTATCACAAAATACATTCCCTATTACCTTCAACAAAATTAATGTACAGACTGCACCTCACACGTTCACGTTACGTTCCTAAAGAGTAGAGAATATAGGAGGGAAATTCTTGATCATGAACAACTGTAATCCTGTCTTCTAATCTAACTGCTTCCAAGCCACTTTGTCCCTATTGGTTTCGCTTCCTTTACAATACTATGCGTCTGTCTTCATTCTCATCGTAGTTGAAAGGGAGCGGTACTGACTTGAATGCACGATATTTGCCAACATTGTTTAAGTGTTCATTCTCCAACCTGATCAATTGTCAACTTCTCATCAGTACGTAGAATACACTTGCATCAAGTAATCTTGAGACAGTTGCACATTTGCACAGAAGTTCTTGACTAGACTGTGACCATTAAACGTACCTGAAGAAATTCCATATGCCACGACGAATGACCTCCAGACCAGCAACAATTGCAATTAAGGCTTCTCTGTGCAGGAAGGACACCTGAAAATTCAATACAGTCTGCAACCAGGCAAGTCTTAGCACGACATTTAAGACCTGCATTTTGATTGAAATTGTACAGGGTGTTAGATTTATGATGCACCACCTCTTTAAGAATGTACTTGTTAAATTGAACTTACCATGACTACAAAGTACACACTTTTGTGTGGAAGAATGAGTTTGTCTCTTAACCAACGATTTTTTGAGTGCCGTTGTAGGAGCCCCCAGTCAATGAGGTCCCAGTATGTGCTGAAGGCAGTTGCAATTGCTGAGGAGATCAATGCCATCATCAACCAATCAACCATACCTGCCCCCTTTGACGACTATAAGCTGTCCTCATTAGAACAGCCACAATAGTTGAGAAATATTTCAATCCATTATATCCCTGCATTGGATCCCGTTCTTCAACCAAGCGACGAAGGCACTAGATAGAACACAATACTTATGAGTGTGAACATTGATAGGGAGAAATCGTAGAGAAGAAGAAAGTTAAACCAACCTGAAGTAATCGCCACCAATATGGTATTGTAGCTACAATGAAATAGAACATGTTGTAGACATAATTACTTTTGCACATGTTCCGTCTTTGTTTAAAGTCTCCCCAACCATAATAGCAGAGGTAGAACTCGAGACTTCGAAGGGCTTGGATCTGTAAAAGGAATGACAAATCATGTCATTTGTACGTATATTAAAATTTTGATCTTTCTTGTATTTATGTTGTGTGGCTGGTATAATTGTATAGCAAGCTTATGAGCCGAAGTGTCTAACCTGGCTAGTGAGCTGGTCTGCTAGAAAAAAATCTGGGAGGGTGACCTGTGAAGAAAACTTAAGATCAGTAAGCTTATATATGTATCAATTCCTGTATTATTTGGTAACCTTGTCATCCTTTACCTTGTACAGAGGAGCACAAATGCAGCGGAATACACAGCAGAGTAGGAAGAAGCGACTTGAGCGAAATATTATGTTGAAGGGGAAAAATATTATGACAAGTAGAAGCTGCATATAGAGAGAATTCCAGTCAATATTCACGTTCAGAAGTTGGAAGATTGATAAAATTGTCTAGGTGAGTTTTGGAATCTTACAATTACTAATCCTAACGGGAGTAATTCAGTGAATGCTCTAAAATCTTTGGTTTTCTCATCCATCTCCATGTCAAGATTTGCGAGCACACTGGCAAAAGCAAGTGTGGCAAGACCTGTGCTAAGGAGTAAAACTTCTCTGTATCCCAACTCTGTACCTTGCTTGAAACCAAATATAAACGAATAATTGACATGGTAACGCCTCCAGAAGTATATATTGCCAGCATACATAACCATATGTAAAACAACATGTAGAGAAAACGAGATTTTTTTTCTCTTCCACGTTTAGGGCGCACCTGCGCTCAGAGTAGGCGCGACCTGCGCTCAGCATTCCAGTGTTTTAGGCGCACCTGCGCTCAGAGTAGGCCCGACCTGCGCTCAGCACTCCAGTGTTTTGGGCACACCTGCGCCTCTGATGGGCGCGACTTGCGCTCCACCAATTTCAGCCCGAAATTCACCGTTTCGGAAGCTTTTCTGAAATAGTATAAAAATAGGTTTTTTCTGTAGAAACCTAACTTTTCCAAAACCAAGAAAGAGAGAGATTATAAGAGAGCAATTCTTTGTGAGTTGAGTATTCATTCTTTGTGTGTGAATTGAGAAGTATATATTGCCAGCATACATAACCATATGTAAAACAACAAATCCAAATAAGCTGCAGAGACGTTTAAGATGTTAAATTCGTAAAGAACAAAAGATTATATATAAAGCTTGGGTGCATATTGCAGCAAACTTAAAATGAAACTAGTACAACTTTCTTTTCATCAGGAATTCAGGATCCAGGACGAGCACTACGCCGCTGCGTAACTTAAAATAGTTGGAATATGGTTGAAACTTGAAAGCCATAACTTACCTATAAAGAGGGAACAAGTTATCCATGTAACGACCAAAGCCCTCTGTCTTTAAGAGTTTCCGAAGATGAATGATCAAAAAAAGGGCTACAAGGAGCGAGATAGTGCAACCCGTAAAGAAACCTGAAGTATTGCACCAATCGGATTCAGATGATAATCCCGTCAATTGTACATTAGTAGTGCATTTTGATTGTTTTATTTCTTACCCAAAGAAAATGTCGTTCCATGCCTTTCTTTCTTTGCTTTTGGTCTCAAAGTGTTCATGCCTTTGCTACGATTCGAGTTTGAAAAGTGCTTGATAAATGTAACTTCCACCCTCTCTATGACTCTAGTGACCTAGTCGGTACGCAAGAAAAATGAGATTACTCTGTTTATCGAGAATGGTGAAAGACAATGGGGCCAACTCCGTATATTCATATTGTTACCTCATCTGAGTTGCCGATGTATAAGCTGTCGACCATGTTCAAGTATGATTTTGATGCATTTCTTGGAGTGACCTGCAGCAATGTGAACATCAAACCATGTTCAAGTTAACTTATGGAATCTATTGTTGTTTCTTTTTTCTTAAGGACATGATACTGACTGTTAGTTTTCTTACGATATCGTGTTTTTCATTATGTACAGAGGAACCTTTGTGTTTAACAGCAACGCCAGAAATGACCAGACCACATGATTTCCCAATAAAATTAGGCTCTTAACACGTTTGTATAATAGTCTATAGTTGAAACATTTGGGTGTATGGATGGAACGTAACTGACCTTGTCGTATTTCTTCATGATCTTGGACAGTGCCGACAGATTTTGAAAGCTGTTCCATTCACCAGCACATCAGCACCAAGGAATTTTTTCCAGCCAAAAGTTAAATATAAGTAACAAAATCTGTTTGGTGCTTGTTACCTGTAATTCTTTAGAAGCCAGAGTTTCTGATAGAACTCGATAAAAGTCGCTTCAGTTGTTCTTCAACTTTCTTCAGACTATCTTTTCTGAAGTTCAACTCTTTGTCTTTGTCAACCTTAAGTAAGCCTTTGATGGTAGAATATGGAGTTTCACTCGTACAATTGATCTTCACATGATTAAGAATCTCGTCTGAATCTTTTGAACTCCTTTCATAGCTGGTTACATCCATATGAACTTTCCCTATAGATTCAGAACAAAATGTTACAAATTCAATAGATCAAGTCATGCCGCATGTAGGATGGTTTTTAAGTTCATATTACTTAAGTTAATTGTGCTGCAATCTGTGCCAACAGGCTACAGGCAACTACTGTTGTTCAATTTCAGCTCAAGTCTTAGCCGTTCACTGTATCACTAACAGTGCCCTCTATTCAGCTATTCCATTCTTGATTTGTGTGTTTTTTTCATGTAAATTTTCAACTATTTTCAGCTTTTGTAGAAAAAAAAACGCATATCTGAGGTTCCAACTTTTGTAGTTCTACTAGGCTAAGGGCCTCTAAGGCTCAATCTTCTCTCAGTAAAAAGCATAGACATCTCAATCGGAAATTGAGATTTTCAAGATTATGTGAAACCAAAAACTAATGCAAAGAGAGATGGGATACGGTTGACGTGGCCTATAGAAGTCCTTTGTAATCTCTAAATTTTAAAATGTCATAGTTTTTTATCAAAATATGTGTGATCTATGCAGGTATTTGCAACTGACATGATGAATGCACGAGACTGTTATTGGACGTATTCAACCGTTCCAGTTGCAGCACTATCAGTTTGTTACAACTGAGTTTCTTTTTTATTTTGGTGCAAAAGAGTATTAGCTGCGCAGGTCTCTGCCCGCACAACACGCCTATGACGATGTAAGCAAACCACTCAAAGCACAAAAAACAGTCTTACTATGGTATCTGCTATTCTGCTGTGCTTTTCATTGATAAAAAATTCTATATTAACGAACAACTTTGAACAAATAATTGTGAACAAATTGACGTGGCCGTGCAACATTCATATTGCAGTGGGAGTTGACAGTGCAATATTCATGTTGCAGTGGTGTCTGATAGGGCAACATGGCTACTATTCTTAACAAACTGCTATCATGTTGCAGAGATAAATAGTGAGATTTGATAGTGCTACATCCATATTGCAGAGTTAGATTTGATAGTGCAACATCTATGTTGCAGAGGTAAACAGTGGGATTCAACAGTGCAACATTCATGTTGCAGTGAGATTTGATAGTACAACACCCATGTTGCAGAGATAAATAGTGCGATTTGATAGTGCACCATCCATGTTGTAGTGAGATTTGATAGTGTGCATGCAATATCCATATTGCCGAGGTAAAATAGCTTTGGATTCGGATATGCCTGTATCCGAATCCGAATCCGACGGATATTAAAAAATTTATCCGAATCGGATAATATCTTATCCGAAAATTAATATTAATATTAATTTTATTTGCTTTGAATAATTCATTTTACCACTATAAAAACTATTATATATATATTTGTCATTTATTATTATTATTTTGTTATTATAGTTTTATATTATTAGTTTATGATTTTATATAATATTTTATGTAATAATAAATAAATAAATAAATTATATATAATAGCTATTAATTTTTAAATCGGATTGGATATTTTCGATTCGGATATGGCAAGATATCTCGAATCGATTATCAAACCAATTCGGACATAAAAAATTATCCGAATCCGAATCCGATTTCCAAAATTTTCGAATAATATCCAATTTTTCGAATACGAATTCGAATCGGATTCGAATATTTGGATATCCACTTGCACTCCCTAAACAATGGTAATTGACACTGCAATATGAATATTACACTTCCACATAAGTTTGTTCACAATAATTTGTTTAAAGTTGTTTGTTCACAATAATTTGTTCAAAGTTGTTTGTTCATATAGAACAACTTTTCATCGAGTATGTCCAAAACTGTGACTTGCCCCATGTTCATATTAGCTAATTGTGGTCCTTGAATTCCGCATCATATATGCCCCTAGTTTACAATTAGTATAACTCAATGATTTTTTATTCAAAGTGTCTTAGCCATCTAAAAACTAAATTTGCTGGCATCCAAAAATAACAGACCCAGTGGTTTATTGAGAAATTTCTTGCGTGAAATCATATGAAGCTACAGAAATCTCCTGCTTCTGGATCATATGAACTAAATCATTGGCCAAAAATTTGCTATAGAAATCTCCGCATCCAACAAACTAAATCATATGAACCTTTTGTGGCTGGCCAATGGGTGTAACTTAGTTTTCCAACTCATTTTTTTTCCCCCAATGGGGACCTTTAGTGGGAGAATAGGTGTAACTTAGTTTTATTTAACATCTATGATCCTGTGCTCCTAAAGTTGACTTCTTTTAGTAATTTTAGTTGGTAAGCAAATCTTATCTTCTTTTCCCTCCAAAATTTTCTTTTTTTGGTATCTTTCTGCTGGACCAACTAAGGAAGAAGAAGAGAGATCGGCTCAATCATGACAACAGATCAACACGCCTCATCAACTTCTCCCCCCATTCAGCCAACTCAAATTGGTGGTGGGGTGTCCTCTTGGAGCTCTTTGTTCAAATGAGGTGTTTCAAATGCAAATACAACTGCTTTGAAGAACTTTACTCCGTTACTTGTTGATGGAGTTGCTAAAGTCCCTGAACATATTGTAGAACAAGGTATACAAGAATGGAAAGACTATTTAGTGGGTTATTTCCTTGACAAAAGACTACCTTTTCCTATGGTTAGGGAGTTTTTGACTAAAGAGTGGAAGTTAAAGGCATCTTTTGAGATCACTACAGATAAGGAATTGTTCTACATTTCCTTCTCTAATGGTGACGATAGGAAAATGGTGTTGGAAGCAGTCCCAATTTTTATTGATTGTAGGATATTTGTTTTAAAGCCTTGGAGTGTTATGATTGAATCTCAAAGGAACAAAGTTGATATTGTTCCTATATGGGTAAAGTTGAATGAAGTTCCAAAACAACTGTGGACACTTGATGGCTTCTCCTTTGTGGCTAGTTTAGTTGGTGTCTCCATGTTTATGGATGACGCAACTGCACAAAGAAAGAAGCTCTCTTATGCTCGTGTGTGTATAGAAATCCCTGCGACTTTTAAGTACCCATAAACTGTGAAACTAAAAGTCGGTGGGAGAGAGGTGGTGGTGGGTATGGAATATACGTGGAAACCTTCTTCATGTGAAAATTGTAACAAATTTGGACATGCCACTACCAAGTACACTTCAAGAGTTAACAGAGTTTGGACAGCAAGAAACCAACAGGGACAAGCTAGTGTTCCAACCTATGTGAGCCCTACTCAAGTAAATGAAGCAACACTAGCAGTTCAAGAAAGAGATAATGGTGTTACAAGTATGGAGGAACTTGTGGTGGTTACCCCTCAATTTGCTCTACCAAACACTAATCTTATGCAAAATGTGAGTACAACTCCTATAAGAGGATCAACACCTCAATTGCAAAGACAAGAAAATAGAGAAAAAGAAACAAAAGGATCT
Organism: Coptis chinensis; assembly: GCF_015680905.1. Lineage (NCBI taxonomy): Eukaryota > Viridiplantae > Streptophyta > Magnoliopsida > Ranunculales > Ranunculaceae > Coptis > Coptis chinensis. The sequence continues at coordinate 14,700,062 of NC_141456.1, read as the reverse complement.
ATAGCGGCTACATCTTTTACCGAGATAATGCAAAATGTGAATGTGCCTACTAGTCATAGAAATATTCATTTGGTGTCATCTCGAATGGTGGTATGCATTCACTCTGAGGTACCAGCAGCTCAGTCGAATGAGGAAGATCAAGGGGACTAGATGAATGTGGTTGGCAATCATGCAACTACTTGTATAACCCAACCAGTAGTTTTTAATCCTAGTGAGCAGTTACCATACAATAGAGGCCTTAATATGTATCAAGGCTTGATTGCTGAGGAAGAGGACTTGAATGATGACCTCTTAGGTTTAGAAGATGAGTTGTTTACAGATGACCCTTTCATGGCTCCTCCACCAGTGGTGACCACATCCAAAAAGTAGCAAAAACAAAAGGTTGGTAAGAACAAAGTGGAAGAAGGTAAAGTTTGAGCGCGTTCTTCAGGTGAAGTAGAGCCTACTCTTGCTATGATGAAAAAGGTGAAGTCACAAATTAAAAACAAAAGGATGAAGAATCTTGAGGACTACACCAAAGAGTTTTATGATGATACTCTAGGACTCACTTACTTGTGTTGTGCTTCTGGGCGTTTCTTTTGTGACTACGAGAAAGCGCGGTCTCATCTTTAGAAGGATCATCCTAAGATAGTGAAGCAAGTTATAGCCAGAAAGTAGGAGATGAGAGAGCATTCCTAGCACTACTTTAGTAAGGACCCTTTGTGGTATGTGTCATGAGTATTCTCATGTATGTTAGGCTTGATGTCTGTAGATCGATTTTGTAAGTTTTTGTGTACCTCCTTTTGATGATATAACTCTTAGGGAAGCTTGTAAGGTTTAACTTTTAATAAAACCCCGTGGGGTCTGCCTTAACCCCATAACCATTTCAAAACAAAAAACAAAAAAAAAAAACCTGTGGCTGCACCCTTTGTTGGAATTGGAAAAGCAAACTTGGTGGCGAGTGAGAAACCATATATGGACATGTTTTTTTTTTTTTTTTTTTTTTTTTTTTTGATCTGGTAAAATATTTTCATTATCAAAAGACCCAAGTCAGTTGTTACAAGGGGCTCATCTCAGCCAGAGAAGATACAAGGGATTGTTGAGTGAGAACCTCAACAATACGAACATGGGCTACATACATCGCCATAAAAAAAAACAAAACAGTTACCCCGAAGGAGACAAGGCCTCATCTGCTCGCAATAAGGGCGTCCCAATTAAACATAAAGTCGGCGAATGTAAATTGCTTCTTGTCCTTATGAACTCCCATCCAAAACCATATAATCCCCTTGATAGCTTGGATAATGTTTCCAATACACAGGTTTCCATCTCTGAAAATCAAATTGTTCCTTGCATTCCATACTCCCCAAATAACTGCATAAGGCAAAAGTCTCCACATAAGGGTAGTGAATCCATTGTGTACAGGTGGAGGCCATTCCTTGAGGAGGTGGCAAATCGAATGAAAAGAGGAGATCGTGATTGGAGATAAGTGACTCCATATTTGAGTAGTGATAGAGCATTGGAGGAAGAGATGTAAGATTGTTTCCTCCCCATTCTTACACAAAGCACATCTATTTGGAATCGACATGCCTCGAGTGATTAAGTTATCCATCGTCATAATTCTTCCCCATAGAGTGCACCAGAAGAAAAACTTTATTTTAGATGGGATCTTAACCTTCCAAACGATCTCATATGGAAACAGAGAAGTAATCTCAGCACCATTTCTACTAGCTTTGAGTAGTTGTCGATAGAAGGATTTGACTGTAAAAGTTTTTTCCTTAGTCCACTTCTATTCCCAAGAGTCATCCCCATCCCCAATATGAGCAATAGAAATAGCATCAGTGAGTGCATTGAGAGAAATTGTTTCACTCTCTCGGATATTTCGCCTACACACTTGCGGTTCCAATTAACACCATTAAGCATCCATAGACATATGGTCTATGACTGTGCCCTCCTTCAAAACTGCAAATCTGAAAATATTATGAAATCGCAAAGAAAAGGGTTCCTCGCCACACCAAACATCATGCCAAAACCTGATATTATTTCCCTGACCAACACAGTAGCGAACACTACTGAAGAACAATGATTTAGATGCTAAACTGCCTCTCCAAAAACTACAACCATAAGTGGTTGTCACATCAGGTGGTCTGCCCCCCATGCTTTGAGGACCATACTTGGCAGTGATAATCTTTCTCCAAAGAACTCCATGTTCAGTACCAAACCTCCATAGAGCTTGATTCATAAGCTTTAGATTTCTACCCTCCTTAGTAGGAGTGCAAACCTTCTCCCATGCTAGGAGATGGAATTTTCTCTTTTCTTCACATGAGCCCCATAAAAAATCTCGCATAATTTTTTCAAGCCGGTTCGCCATACTAGCTGGGATGGAGAGAGATAATAGATCGGTAGATTAAACAAAAGACTTTGAACATGAGTTTACCTCGCTCCTTTAGAAAGGAGCTTACACTTCCACCCACATAGTTTACCATTAAAAGCGTTCACAATCGGATCCCATACCTTGACACTTTTGTATTTGGCACCGAGAGAAAGACCAAGGTACTTGCAAGGAAGTGTATCAATATTACAGCCCATGATGTTGGCTAATATGTTGATATTAGTCACTTCACCCACTCCAATCATGGAAGATTTAGACAGATTAATCTTCAACCCCGAGATCGCTTCAAACATAAGGAGCAAAGATTTGATCATGAGCATAACATTTGGAGTGGCTTCCGTCAAGAAGAGAGTGTCATCTGCAAATTGGAGAATTCCAATATTTAAATTTTCAGGCCTAATAGAGAAACCTTTCAGCATGTTCAGCTCCATAGCTTTTTTAGTCAATCGAGCCAGATCCTCCATCACCAAAATAAAGAGAAATGGTGAAATTGGATCTCCTTGCCGAAGCCCTCTCTGTGCTTTAATGTTGGTCTCCGGTGCTCCATCCACCAAAATTGACAAATGAACCGTCGAGACACAAATACGAATCCATTTCCTCCATTTCGCACCAAACCCTATCTTTACAAGAATGTAATTCAAGAAAGGCCAATTCACATGATCATACGCCTTTATAATATCAACTTTTCAAAGGACCCCCGGTGTATCTTGTCGCAATATGTAGTCAATACACTCGTTTGCTATAAGAACACTATCGAGTATCTGTCGACCACCCACAAAAGCACCTTGATGACTAGAAATGATTTTGGAGAGAATGCCTTTTAGTCTTGTAGCGAGAACTTTAGATAGAATCTTGTAGATACCTCCAATCAAACTAATTGGTCTATAATCACTCAACCCAAGAAGACCTTGCTTCTTCAGAATCAAAGAAATGAAAGTGGTGTTGTTATGCCAATCTAAGAATCCTGAGTCTTGAAATTCTCTCACTACTTCCATTATATCTTCTTTAAATATGCCCCAAAACCATTTATAGACAAGTATAGGGAAGCCATCTGGACCCTGAGCTTTATCGTCAACCATATCCTTAAGAGCTTCTAAGATTTCCCCTTCTGAAAAATCTCTTTCTAGCCACTGACTTTGGGTTTGATCAAGCATATCAAAATATAGCCCATCTAGCTTAGGTCGTACCATGTGTGTGTCTTTGAAAAGGTTGGAGTAGAAGTCTTCAATGTGTTATCTAATCTGTGTGCTATCTCTACAAGCAGTGCCATCAATCAACATACATGACAAACTATTATCTCTGCTTCCCAGATTGGCGTTTTATGGAAGAATTTAGTATTGTGTTCTCCATCAATAGCTAATTGAGATTTGGACTTTTGCCGCCAACTAATTTCTTCCATTTTAAGTAACTCATGGATATCCCTTCGCAGATTAGCCCTTTCGATTATCTCATCACATGACAAATCGTCATTCTCCTCTTTCTTATCAAAGCCTTCTATAGATGTAATCTTAATCTCAATCTTCTGGTCTACTCTCCCAAAGACTTCTTTATTCCATACTTTGAGCCTAGTTTTAAGCTATTTAAGTTTACTCCACTACACATAGCTAGGTCTTCCATGGACCACAAAAGAACTCCACCACTCCTCCATTTTCTTCTGGGTGAAGGAAGGGTCCTCCAACCACATGATTTCAAACCGAAACGGCCTCGGTTTTCTAGCTACCAGAGTACAGTCCAACATCACTGCTCTGTGGTCATAAGTAAACTTCAGTAATGCTACTAATTTTGCATCACTAAAGTGAGTGTCCCACTCTACCGAAGTTATGAATCAATCAAGCTTCGACATAGCTGGGTTAATACGATTGCCTGACCAAGTATAAGTAGCACCTTCCAAAGGATACTCCACCATCTCATGACGATTTTCGAAGTCAGCAAACTCCTGCATACCCTTTGTGAATCTAGTTCTCCCCCTATTTTCGAATTCAAATCGAACTACATTGACTCCAATACACCATGGTAAGTCAGACCAAGCTCTAATATCTTCTAGTTCTTCCCAAAAATGTTCCCAATAACTCTTAACACTTGGACCGTAGACACCAGTAATAAGGCACTTATAATCATCATCTCTAATTGAGCAACTGAAAGAGAGAGAGTAGCCCCATTTAAGTTTGTCTGTAGGGAAGATTAGAAACGAATTTATTAAATAAGGTCCGATAATTTTGAAATTTGTTGCAGCTCTTTTCCACAACATTACGTTAGAGCATCATCAATGCGTGTTATATCTCATTTCTAATGTGACAGATGGAAATGATTTTGGCAATTTCAACCCCAACGTGCTGCCAAAACACGATTTGTATTCTAACAATTGTCAAATTCCAAACCAAATTCGTGAGAAAAATAGAAATGAGTCACACGGGACAAGTTGTCCCGTCTCATAGTGGGACCGGGACAAGTTTTGCCGTCCAATTTTTTTTTTTGTAATTAAAAAATTAAAATGTGTCGATTTTGGATGTGGGGCCCAAGAAATTGGAATGGGACAAGTTTTAATTTGCCGTCCATAACTTTTTCATTTTTTTTTAATAAAAAAATTAAAATAACAAATTAAAACGGCTGGATTTTTTTGGGCCCAACGGATATGTTTAAATTAGAATGGGACAACTATTCCCGTCCGAAATAAAAACCCCAAATTTTGTCCAAATCGTTGGTACTTTACGTTTTTAGCAATTTGGATCAACGAAAAAAGCTGATGTGTCACAAAAATTTAGCAACGTTGATGATGCTCTTACATATGCAGTTAATTCATGTTGTCTTCAATAATACATGCGTGTATTCAGAGACCAAAGTCGATCATTATAGCTTGAGTCCACTAAATTAAAATTTTCTAGATTTTCTGTAAATTCACATATGCACAAAGTGGAATTAATTAAAAATATGTTGTTGATTATATTCAACCCGAAAAGAAGAGGAAAGGTCCCTGCTCTTAGCAATTTAAATGGTGCATCTTTAGTTTTACGGATCATCTTTTTTTTTTTTGCAAAAACTTTGGTGGGATAGATGGTTATACTGTTATACAAACCATAGTACAAAATATAGCGATATTTGTCGGTATCTACTAAGATTTCAGAGAAAGATATATAAATATTATGATATATTCAGAGATATATAAAACTACAAATATTGATGATATTTATGATATTTTTGGGATATTTGGCGATATTTGGAGATATTTGGAGATATTTTGTATATGTAACAATTTTATTTAATATTTACCATTATATTTCAAATAAATATAAATAATGTATCATGATATCAAGAAATATCCACAATATCTATAATATTTGTCGATATTTTAGATATATCCACGATATTTGCATGTGAAATAATGTCAAATATCCTTAAAGAGGGAGATATATCCACGATACATATCGAGAAATTGAGTATCGATAAATATCCATATCCTGATATTTTGTATTATGATACAAACTTTTTCGTAAACGGAATGCTTGTTAACGGGCATGTTATACAAGAAATGAGGCTCACCTCCCTCATTCAGACCCTGTTACACTAAACCACCCTCAAATCGCCACGACCCACTAAACCCCCCTCTTTTCTAACCGTTTATATATAACCTCCCTGTTTTTGTAAAAATAATTAAACCCAGTCTAATTTTAATCTCCTCACCAAAATTATTTCCTTTTCTACCCTTTCATATATGGGGGAATACGAAAATAGAGATTTAAGATTGAAGAACACCGAGGATTACGAGAAAAAAAAAAATTAAGAGCACCGATTAAATAACATCGAAACAGTGATGTTCTTGTTTCGCCATTGAAGAAACAAGCTTCCACTTTCAATCTCTCTCTCAATTACCTTCGATTTTTATCAGTAATCAATTTCGATAGGTTTGGTTCGATCTCTCTCTCAATCACCTTCAATTTTTTTTCTAGACAGGAGCTTGGTTTGTTTGAAAGATTTGATTTTGAATCTATTAACTAATTTTCTTCAACTGTTTTAGATCTTCTTCAATTTCATCTTATTATTGGGTCTCAATCTTCTTCAAATTAATTGAATAGACTTGATGATGTCATCTCAACTTGTGGGTTTGAACAAATAGTTCCATTTTTTCTCTTCTTCTATCTAATTATTTTCCTTTCTTCCTTCAATTTTTCAGTGTGCAAATGTATTCTCACTATAAATTCTACTATGTAGATATATTTTTACATATGAGTTTTCCTATGTAAATTTATTTTTGCATACTCGTTTTTCTATGCAAATTTATTTTTGCATACCAGTTTTTCTATGTAAATTTATTTTTGCATAGGTAGTACTTTATATGCAAATTTAATTTTGCATACTCGTTTTTCTATGCAAATATATTTTTGCATGCCAATTTTTCTATGTAAATTTATTTTTGCATAGTATGCAAATTTAATTTTTCAAACTAATTTTTCTATGCAAATCTATTTTTGCATAGTAGTTTTATATGAAAAGTTGTTTTTGCATAAGAATTTTACGTTGCGGCTTCTTAATTCATGAAAAATACTATGAACTCTGCTAATGTCAAAATGCATGGCATCCTTCACGATAATCTTCTAGAAGTGGTCGGGTGAGAAGATGGTCACAGGAGAATTCTTGAGACTTTGGACGATGTTGATGCTATAAAGGCCAGCAATCTTAATAACTCTTCAGATGACTTTGCAACTTGGGATAAGAGGCTTCAAGTGGTTGAGATGTTTGGCATGAAAGTGGGCTTTTTATGTGCCGGATGAAATTAGCATGACATCTGACATAATATATGTAAATGTATTTTTACATAGTCATTATATATGTAAATCTATATTTACATAGTAACTTGACCTATGAAAACTTAAATTTACATAGTAACTTTTTGGTAATAAAAATTGCCAGACACCTAACAGAATATATGTAAATGTAAAGTATAAAAGTTGTTCTCTATGAAGATACAAGATGTAGACACAATCACTGAAGTTTATTTTGTATCGGTGGCATCTAGAATGAAGCAGAGTAACACAAGTTCACTATTATATTTAAGAATTGTGGTGCAAATAACCCAGGAACACAAATTGCAGAGTTCATACAATTGGGCATAAGCGGCAAGGTTATCTGGCTTCCTGATTCTTTCACCAGATTTAGCACAACCTTTAACCTTTCTGCAAAGGTCACCGGGATTTGATTCATTAAATGCGTCAGCTATGTCGAGCTCCAATTTTAAACTACTCATTGCAAAAAAAAACGCATTCAAGGAAACTAAAACTTCATATTAACCACTTGTATAGATACAACTTGGTTCTACTTGTAGATCAATAATAAACAAGCAAATGTACCATCATATATGTCTATGCAAACAAAGTTCCTAATCTAATCAAAACTAAACCAAGCTCAGAGACGACAATTATTTCCCAAGGCATAGAATTCACTTAGGATTAGGTGGGCGGCTGTTAGCAGCGGGGACCTTGGAACCCCATTCAAGTAGCCTTGTGGCAGATAATCTCAATGAAGCACAAACAATCATTTTTTGCTCCTGTTGCTGTCTCAATTGCTTCCACAAGCTCTTCCTCATATCGAAGATCTAAATGTCTTGTACAACTTCTTCTTGTTTACATTCTGTTATAATGACAGAAAACCAATTAATAACAAAGATCATCTATGCAAAATTTAAAATGCAGAATTGTATTACTATGCAAATTTAAGAATGGAGAGTATAAATACTATGCAAATATAAGAATGCAAAGTAAAAGTATTATGCAAAGTTAAAAATGTAGAGTAAAAATACTATGCAAAGTTAAGAATGTAGAGTAAAATTACCACCACACATTACACAAACATGAAAAAGCAAATAAAAAATATTGTGCAAATTTAAGAATGCAGAGTACAAATACTATGTAAATCTAAGAATGCAGAGTAAAAATACTATGCAAAGTTAAGAATGCAAAGTACAAATACTATGCAAAGTTAAGAATGTAGAGTAAAATTGCCACCACACATTACACAAACATGAAAAAGCAAATAAAAAATACTATGCAAATTTAAGAATGCAGAGTAAAAACAACTATGAAAATATAAAAATGCATAGTAAAACTACTATATACACAAACATAAAAATCTAAAGTTGAAATTGCAAAACTATGAAAACTTGAACTGATTTTAGTAAGATTTGGTTTGTTCGTAGGTTTTGGAGCAGCCATCTTCTCAATTTTATCTCTATCTCTTCTAGAACTCGAAGGTTTGATTTTAAGAATGCAGACTAAAACTACTACGCAAATATAAGAATGCAGAGTAACCACAGACTACATCTTCAAAGATTTTGTGAATTTAGTCTACAAATATAAGAATGCAGACTAACCACAGACTACACATTCAACTTCAAGACTAAAACTACTATGCAAATATAAGAATGCAGAGTAACCGCAAACTACATCTTCAGAGATTTTGTGAATTTAGTATACAAATATAAGAATGCAGACTAACCACAAACTACACATTCAACTTCAAGACTAAAACTACTATACAAATATAAAAATGCAGAGTAACCACATTCTACATCTTCAAAGATTTTGTGAATTTAGTCTCAGAATATATAGAATGTAGACTAACGATTGGACTACACATTCAATTTCAAGACTAAAACTACTATGCAAATATAAGAATGCAGAGTAACCACAGACTACACATTCGACTTCAAGACTAAAACTACTACGCAAATATAAGAATGCAGAGTAACCACAGACTACATCTTCAGAGATTTTGTGAATTTAGTTTGCAAATATAAGAATGCAGACTAACCACAGACTACACATTCAACTTCACTAATTAAATTACATGGAAGATGCTTACCCATGCAAATAATGAGAAATATAGACACTTTGGTGGAGAACATCCAATTAGCTTCACCACTTCCTTGGGGAGGTGGAAGAACACATACCAATCAATAATATACCATAAACAGTAAGAAAAATAAGTAAATTGCAAGTTTTTTCATTTCAAAAGATTTGAGTAATCTTTTGTTGGGAAATAAAGAGAGACTAAAGAGAGTTTATGGTGGTATCGGCAAATAGAGAGAGAGAGAGAGTAAAGAGAGGCGAGGGTTTATGGTGTGAGAAAAAAAAATCAAATGTGAAAAAGATGAAAGAGAGGCTAGGGTTGTTTATGGTGGTGTTGGGATAGTTTTCGGGGGTATTTTTGTTAGTTTATTTTGTTTTAGAAAAGAGGGGTGTTTTGTTAGTTTGTTCGCATATGGGAAGGTTTTATGTAATGATTTTTTGGTGAGGGAGATTAAACCCAAAATCTGGCATGTTATATAGTGTCATGACCAGCTTATTTAGTGTCTTGCACAACTTATATATATAGTGTCGTATATAAACTGCCCACGAACAAGTTAATAATCATTGTAAATTAAAAAGTTGTTCAAGGCACTATATAAGCTGCCCCAGACATGTCCGTTTAAGAGAAAGTCAATCTTTCTTTCTATTTTTTTTTTTGGATAATCTGGATGGTTATATGGAAGAATAAATGATCATATATATACTTTAATAAATAACTTAGGTGAAAACATTTTTAGGTACCCAACTTTTATATACATCTATAAGTACAACAAACATTTGATTTGCTCGTGGCAAATAATTGGTGAGGAATAAAATCTTAGATGTTGAGAAGTCGTTCTTGCCATGATAAAGAAGCATTAGATTATCCACACCACACATTGTTCACGCACTGGATGCAAGTGCGGACTTGAAATGATTGATAAATGTAAAAGGATTCTTGTTGCGAAAGGCTATACATATTTGTAAGGGGGCAATATTCTCATTAAAGAATATTAAGCACGCGTTAAGCATAAGTAGAGATTACAGCATACTCAGGACATCGCCTCCAAGGTCGACTCGCGAGCAGCTCGCTTCATGTAGGTGGTACACTTCAGCTCGCTCAAGAACGTTCCAAGAAGACTGAATCGACCTAGAAGCGAACGGCTTGAATAAAGACACTTTCCCTAATCCAAGGGTAATCATTACCAAAGCCTTACCTGTACTTCCAATTACCGGAATTATGAACTATCAGATCCACCCCCCCATGATCATCACGCCTTCCTACCAGAACCAACCTAACACTCATTCGTAATCTCCACCCTACATATGTACAAGAGAGTACACGTGTCTCGAAGATCAATACTCTCTTATGCCTATAAATACCACCTACATGAACTACGTGAGACCTGATTCTTCTCTCCTCCCATAATCAAGAAAAGATACGTAGGCAGCTCGCTCCTAAGCGACTCGGTCTTTCCAAATCCAAATCCCTTATTCTTCCTCCCTTATATGTAAAGGAAAAACATGCCTTTACATTGGCGCTGTCTGTGGTCTCAATTACTTGAGAAACCACTTTCACACAAATCAAAAACCAAAAACCAAAAATCTCAAGCCCACGAAGCATGGCAAGCCTCGAAGCTCAATTTCAAAGCCTCGCAAACTAGCTAGGTTTAACAAATGAGAGCATTTCCTTGCTCCAGCAGAAAAATGCTGCTCTTCGCGCACAAGTAGATGCACAACAACAACCAGCTGGGAACATCGCTGAGAACGGCATCAATGAAGTTAATCAGCAGATTAAAGAACTATCGCAAAGAATTGGCCAAAGTGCAGTGAGAAAATACGCAACCCAGATCGCCTAGAAAATGCTCAAGACGTACCGCGCATCACCATTCACTACGGAGGTACTAAATAAACCCTCCCCTCAGGATTTCGTTCAACCACGTTTTTTGATGTACGATGGCAGCACATGCCCTAGTCAACATGTGGCTCGTTATATTCAAAGCTTGGCACTACATAGTGCACCAGAGTTTGATCACCTCCAGTGTCGTTTGTTCCCCACCAGTCTCAAGGATGGCACACTCGATTGGTTTTTCTCACTCGAGCCAGACTCGATAAAGACCTTCGAGCAACTTACCGATTCATTTGCTAGCCAGCACGTGCATAATAGACATAAGAAAGCTGATCTAGATTCGCTGTTCCAACTCTCACTTGGCGAAGATGAAACAATTCATGAATTTCTAGGTCGGTTCAAAGCCGAACTACTGTGCATGGAAGCAGGGCTGAAAGAGTCTTTCGCCACATTGGCATTCTACAATGCTTGTTGTGTGCGCAACACGGCACTCGCCAGATCGCTGATGAAAGAACGTCCCGAGACTTTATCTGAGCTGTACGCTCGAGTCAACAAGTATATAAAGTTGCAGGAAGGCCTGAAACGTCAAGACCTACCAGAAGAAGAAGAGGTCGCAGCAATATCAGCTGACCCCCCAGCTTCCAAAAAGCGTCCCCGACAGCAAGAGCGGAAGCCGGGAAACAGAATGAACAATGACCGAGAGTTCGCTGTCTTGACACGCTTTCCCAGTTACATCTTAGAAAAGATCAAGCGAACTTCATATTTTCGACCTGATGTGCGGCAACCAGTGGACCGACTTGACAAACCGTATTACGCGTTTCACCGAGCCAAGTGTCACGAGACCGATGCATGCTGGGGGCTAAAGCATTACCTCCAAGACCTCATTGAAGTAGGGTATATCAAATAATATACCAACATTGTCGACGGCGACTTACGCCATAAGCTCATGGCTCGCCGAGTGCGCAGTAGATCCCCACCTCGCCATGACCACCACAATGTTCAAGCTCGCTCTCGCAGCAGAGGACGTCCCCGAGATCTTGACCGTTCTCGCCACGAACGCCGACAACACTCATCAGATCACGACAACACCAAAACTATTCATATGATCACTTTCCCAGATGATTCCGTGACATCTTCCAGAGAGAAACGATGGCGTGTCGGCCCCTTCAAGAAATTGATCATTTTTCTTCACAAGCGGCACATGCTCTGCGAAGTTCAAGTCGCAACGCAGGGGATATTACTTTCACAGAGGCCAACCTCAACAAGGTTTGCCTCCCTCACAACGATGCACTTGTCGTCCATGTCAAGATCAGCGACTGGACAATCAAGCGCGTCCTGATAGACCCTGACAGTTCGTGCGACATTCTGTTCTATCATACAATTCAAGAAATGAACTTACCTAAGTCAGTCTTTATAGATCCGATTGCTCCTCTTTACGGGTTTAATGGCTCTAGGGCCGACCCAATCAGCGACATCATACTCCCAGTTTCAGTGGGATCTAGAGAAGACAAATTCAGCTTCAATACACGCTTCAGCGTCCTCGACATCAAGTCGTCCTATAATGCTATTATAGGGCGGAGTTGGATTCATCAAATGCAAGCTATACCATCCACGTTGCATCAAGTTCTCCGCTTCCTAGGCCCAAGAGGCATGATGGAGCTTCGAAGCAATCAGCTCGAGGCTTATCATTGCAATCAAATCCTCTCAGCAAACAAGACTGCTGACCTGCATACCCACACAAAGAACGAGCCCACCAGTTACACAATGGCCAAAGACCTGGTTGCTGAGGTCAGAGCCAAAGCATCAAAGCAGCACGCTGGGGGTTCCAGCAAGAAGGTCCAACCATCTGTTTCAACCCTAGAAGTCACTCAAACCATTGTTATTCCACCAGGCAGAACCCCAGAAGTCGCATCAGTTGTTGTCGATCCAGCAGTCAAGACCCTAGAGGTCGCTTCCGTTGTTGTTGCTCCACCAGTCAGCGCCCCAGAAGTTGCACCATCATGTTTTGCACAACCAATACCAATTCCAAAGGTCACTCCAGACTCTGTTGTCATGACCACAGAGGCCACTCCATCCCCTATTGTCGTTGCCACAGATATCGCTCCAGCTCGTGCTGACAGTTCCACTCTCCCTCAGATCGACAAAGTATCTCCAACTGAGGAAGCATCAGCATCAAAGACAACATCTCAACATGCAGACAGAGAGCGAGTGAACCTAGGAACTGAAGATAATCCTAAGTTTGTATATGTAGGGGCTAACCTTGACCCTACACTCAAGGCCCAGCTTGTAAACTTTTTAGCCATGAATAAAGATATTTTTGCTTTGTCATATATTGATGTGCCCGGAATAGATCCTAATGTTGCGTGTCATAGACTAAATATGAACCCTAATGCCAGACCAGTTCGTCAATGACCTCGCTAACTATCCCTGCGATTCCAGAAAGCCATCAATGATGAAGTCGACTAACTTAAGTAAGTCGGTTTCATTAGGAAAGTATACTATCCAGACTGGATCGCCAACATCGTCGCAGTTCCAAAAAAGAACAGCACAGTTCGTCTTTGTGTTGACTTCACAAACGTTAATCAGGAAACGCCAAAGGATACCCTTTACCTCGCATCGACCGACTCGTAGATTAGACATATGGCCATGATCTCCTCTCTTTCATGGATGCGTACAGTGGATACAACCAAATCCCATTCGCTGAAGAAGATCAAGAGAAAATAGCATTCATCACAGAACAAGGAATCTATTGTTACAACGTTCTCCCTTTCGGCCTTAAGAACGCTGGCGCAATGTATCAGCGTCTCGTCACTGACATGTTTTAGGACATGTTAGGTGACACCATGGAAGTCTACATTGACGACATGGTCGTCAAAAGCAAGAAAGCGGAAGACCACCTCACTCATCTCGAAAGCGTTCTCGTGTTGCGAACTTTCGAATAAAGCTTAATCCTGAGAAGTGCCTCTTTGGAGCGTTCTCTGGGAAGTTCCTTGGGTACCAAGTATCACAAAGAGGGATCGAAGCTAATCCAAACCAAATCCGAGCATTCTTGGACATGCCTGATCCCCAAACAAAGAAGCAAATTCAGAAGTTGTCAGGAATGGTCGCGACACTCAACCGATTTATATCGAGGGCATCAGACAAGTGCCGACCTTTCTTGCAACTTCTTAAAAAGGGTGAGCAGTTTTCGTGGAACGATCAATGCCACCAAGCGTTCTCCACCTTCAAAGAGTACCTGATTACATGCCCCGTCCTTGCCAAGCCTTAGGATGGTGAAACACTGGGGCTATATTTAGCGATATCAAACTTTGCCATTAGCTCGATTCTTTTCAAAGAGGAAAACAACTCAGAGAAACCGATCTATTTTACAAGTAAGACACTCACTCCAGCTGAAAAGAATTATTCGTACATTGAAAGAGCAGTACTCGCATTGTTATACTCGGCAAGAAAATTCAGGCCCTACTTTCAAGCGCATCCAATCAAGATTCTCACCGACCTTCCTTTGAAGAAAATTCTTCACAAAGAAAACAAGACAACGTGCATGGCAGTATGGACCAAAGAGCTCGGAGAACACCACATGGAGTTCGTCCCTCGCACTTCACAGAAAGGGCATGACGTGGCAGATTTCCTAGCAGATTTCCCTGTTGATGACCCAAATTGGGAACCAGAAGCAGAGGTCGCATCCACAAAGGAAGCTACCAAGTCAATATGGTCTCTCTTTGTCGACGGTTCTAGTAACCCTGGAGGAAGTGGAGTAGGAGTCGTCTTAGCATCCCCAGATGGAGCCATGGTCGAGAAATCAGTTCGCATCGACTTCGCGACCTCTAACAACGAAGCGTTAATTATGGGGCTTCGCATGGCGCTGCAACTCGGTGTAAAGGAACTTCAGGTCTTTAGTGACTCGCAACTGGTTGTTTGCTAGATTGCAAAAGAGTATACTACCCACGAAGGTAACCTCTCTAAATACCTTCAAGTCGTTAATCAGTTACTTCCTTCTTTCAAAAAAAACCATGATACACCACTTCTTGCATGACGAGAACTGTCACGCAGACAGTTTAGCTTATTTGGCCACTCAAACACCGAACTGCGCCCCTAGACAATTACTCATTGAAGTAGTTGACCGACCTGCTTATCAAGTAGACCATGTATTAGAAATCAGCGACCTATGCCCACTCTCTGCCAATCAGATGAGCCAAACATGGATGCAACCCATCATTGAATACATCCAACACGGCACGTTCTCAGAAGAGTGTACCAAGGCCAGGCAAATCCCATATCAGGCACGTCGTTACTGCATGCTCAATAACAAGTTGTTTAGAAAGTCCGCTGGCGGCCCTCACTTGAGGTGCATAAGCCCAGAACAAGGCCAACTGATTTTCGCTGAGATTCATGAAGGAAAGTGTGGAAACCATGCGGGAGGTCTCTTTTTGGCTCACAAAGCGATCTCCTAGGGATACTTTTGGCCTCGCATGCAGATCGACGCCAAAGCATATGTACTCAAGTGCGTCAAATGCCACACCTTTGGCCACAACATCATACAACCAGCTCGCGAGTTGATTAACATTGTGAGCCCTTCGCCATTTCACATGTGGGGCATGGACATCATGAGACCATTCATCCCACAGAAAAGCACTGGATTCTGCTTCGTCTTAGCTGCAACAGATTATTTCACTAAATGGGTCGAAGCTATTCCACTAGCAAATGTCAAAGAGTCACATGTCAGAAACTTCATCTGGACTCATATCATCACCAGATTTGGTTTGCTACACACACTGGTGATGGACAATGACTCCCAGTTCAAAGGCAAAACGATCAAAGAATTTCTGGCCAAGTGGAAGATCGTTCATGCCTTTCCACTCCCCAGTACGCCCAGAGTAATGGTCAAGCTGAAGCCAGCAACAAAGCAATCTTAGAAAATTTGAAGAAAAAGATTAAAAAGAACAAAAGCCAATGGCCAAATCAGTTAGAGAACATTTTGTGGGCTAATCGCACCACAGCTTGCTTAAGTACAGGCGAATTGCCATTCTCCTTGTGTTATGGCACAGAAGCCATTATCCTCACCGAACTGACTGTCACTACTACTCGGTCAGAACTTGTCGAGTCTGGAGGCAACGACTCCGTCTTAGCACAAGAGGTCGATCTGCTGGAAGAACCGTGCGACCTAGCCGCCATCAGAATGGCATCCTATCAGCAAATTCTGAAGAAGTCCTACAACAAGCGAGTGCATCCTCGATCTTTTCAACATGGCGATCTAGTTCTGAAAAAGACTCAAGATGACTCCAAACTAACACCAACATGGGAAGGCCCATACATAGTGGAACGCGTTGTAGGCAATGGAGCGTACTTGATCAAAACCCAAGAAGGGAAATTATTACCACGACCTTGGAACACTTACTTGTTGAAGAAGTTTTATCAATAAAATTATATTGTTGTATATCCCATGTTTTCTTTTACTGTAAATTCAAAGTTAATTTACTTATGTTTGTTATTACAATCTACTCCATTTACTCGCAATGGCAAGTCACGCAATTCGCACCGCAAGCACGACCAGTACACTTGCACTATCGATGTTTTATGAAGTTTCAAGGCTCTCAGTGAGCAATGCACTTTCACAAGCCCACACGCTCGATCTCCATGAGCAGAACACTCTCTGGAGCTTACAAGCTCTACAGCCTCTCCGAGTCTCGCTAGTCGAGGACCTATACTTCTAGGATTGACTTAGCGAGAACGCTCTCAGTGAGCAATACGCTTTCATAAGCCAACACGCTCTCCGTGAGTAGAACACTCTCTTGAGCTTACAAGCTCTATATCCTCTCCGAGTCTCGCTCGTCGAGGACCTATATTTCTAGGATCGATTCAGCGAGAACGCTCTCAGTGAGCAATACGCTTTCATAAGCCAACATGCTCTCCGCGGAGCGTAACGCCTCTTTGAGCTTCACAAAGTTCTCTACAGCCTCTCCGAAGTTTAAACCGTCGAGGACCTATACTTCTAGGATTGACTTAGCGAGAATGCTTTCAGTGAGCAATACGTTTTCATAAGCCAACACGCTCTCCGTGAGCAGAATGCTCTCTTGAGCTTACAGGCTCCAGCGCCTTCCCAACCCACCTAGTGGCAAACTCTTAATAATAAGCTCAAATTGATAAGAATGCTCTCAGCGAGCCTTACATCATAGCGTAATAACCACGAAAGAAAGCGATAACTACGAGCGCAACGCTTCTTTAAGCTAAACCTCAGGCTCCTTCGTCATTTCATACCATAAACATTATAAACAAGATACTAGCTATAAACATTCAAGCAGAAACATGCACTCCATACACGTTCAATAGAAATACTCGGCCAACGCCAAAAAGCTACTTCCACCGACCTGCTGGGTCTACCCAGGAAATCCAGATCGGTATGTCTTACAATTTAACAAAACATCGAACTGCCACTTTCGTGGAAACCAGTTCTCTGTATCAAAATGGCGAACTGCTCAGGCAAGCCTGAAGACATAACTCTATTGTTAACTCTCATATAAGAGAGGAGAACTTACAAAATATTCATAAACTTTCAACAACTGACAACGACAATAGGAGAATTCACAATCAAGAATCAGCCACAACATGCTTATCTTTCGGGAAGCGCTTAGTCGGGCGGGTGTGCCCGCGGATCTCAACACCACACGCATACTGGCCCCGCCCCCGCCATCACTTTCGCCTTTTCAGTTGGTGATATTTCTCGTCCCAAATTCGAAAGATATTGGACACAGCCATGGTATCGCATCTTATACCTTGCGCCACCCTCTTACATTGTTTGGCATACTCAGTCACTTTAGTCAGCTCCCCTTGCAAATCAGTCATAGCGGTAACCAACACAGCGTTCTCGTTAGCAGCATCCCGACACTTCTTGGTCATCACCTCCAGTTTCTTCTTGTCAACTCCCCACGCAGCTCGCATACATCCCAACTCGACATACGGGTTAGCGTCGATTATCGATTAAGTCGCATACCGTTCTTCAATTTATCATACCCTGCAAAAAACTACCAGTTCAATACTAAAGTTAAAATTGCCCAAGTAACAGAAACAAAAACATAACGCATGAGGAGCTCATCAAATAAGCAGCCATGTCCATGGTCCCCAACAGCGTCTCCATATCTTCATCCTCCACCTCAGCCTTGTCACCATCTAACACGATCCTCTTCAGAAGACTGGTCGCTATGGGTGCCAAGTGGAAGCTGCAGTCAGAGCGTTTCACCGCACGATTCTTCCCCGTCTTCCCCATGTAATAGAATTCGCTCCCCACGTCACCGAGACGCGGGGACGAACTCTCACCAGCGACGTGGTGACCTTGCCCCAGGTCGCTACGCTCCTCAGCATGACGATCAGTATCATCCACTCGTCGAGGTGACCTCAATACAACGCCACCAGTTGAACGACCTGATCTTCTAGGTCGCTTGTTTCCTTTGGCCTCTACAGCAACAACCTTTCTTTTACCACGATCACCATGCACATGGGGATGGAATTCTGTTTCTTCCATTATCAGAGGAGAGGTCTCCCTCAAACTTCCTTCTCCCCTCGTATATTTGCAGTACCTGGCCATAGTGTAATCTACGAACGAGAACGAGATTACGCGTGTTAACAACCAAAACACAACTTTTTGTTCAAAAGTTGTAGCTAAAAAAGGAAGACAGACGTACCTGAATAAGCAGCGAAGAAGATGAAGCATCACAGTTTGAAGAAGAGGAAATGCAGCAACAGGAAAAGCAAATGGGAACAAATGCCTTTGCTTTTCTACAAATGGTGTTACTTATTGTGTAATAACGTATCTTCCCTAAGTACATCATAATTACATCGAGACGCCAAACGTCAGGCCACCTGACAGCCATCATTGCACATATCTAACCGCTCACTTGCCTGCACGTGTAGAAACATTTCAATTCTCCATAACGAAGAACTCGACCTACGTTCCTACTATCTCTGCAGTTCCTCACGAGTCACCAACTCGCGTTACATGCAACCTACAACACTAAAGGACCTATTAAAGATAAGACGCTCATTTAAAGATCACAGGTTACTTAACGTCAACTACTGTCACAAGGAATCGTCTACGCAGCCACACAGATATAGCGCTATCTCCATTCATACATTCAACCATACAATAGTCATACAAAACAAAGAAGCAAGTGATAAGCATAGCATATAAGCAAAAAGCGCTTTGCTAGGGCAGGCCCAAACACAGGTCATATTTCAGCCGAGCTACTGAGTTTACTCAGGAAATCCAACTTGGCTAACCAACATTTATCATCATATGGTCGTCTAGTATTAACAAACAGAAATAAGAAAAAGCGAACTACCCAGGTTACCCCGGGACACCAGTTCTATTGTATCACAACTTACAACCGTTCAAATCAACAACCCTATATCATAACTCGCTAGTTCCAAGTATGACAACCAAACCTTCGGCCACCAGCGAGTCTTCAACTTCAGCTTCTTTCCCCTCAACCACTATTGACACACCATCCAAATCTAGACTCATAAGTACATCAGACACAGCAGCTTCAGTGCGAGGCACAACGACTTCCCGAGCAAATGATGGAAGAAGTAAAAGCGCACCATCGGTATCTCCCTCAGACTGCACTTCATCAAGTCGAGGAGTCCCGCTCCATGCTCCTCTTTTCAAAGCTTTATAATCAGCCTCTCTAGCTCAACAAAGTCAAAGATCCATCTCGTCATAAGCTTTTCAGAAGCATCTTGAGCAACCCCCTTGCAAAGTGTATTTCATTCAAATTCTACCAATTTCCACGACGCCGCGATTAACGTTCTCTTCAAAGACTTCAGAGTTTCAACTTCGATCTTCCGCCTCGATCCTTCAAAGATCTTCGCCAAACTAAGAGCTTGGTGCGCTTTCTTCAGTCCTCAAGTTCCTCGTTCCATCTTAGCAAAGATCCCGAACATTCTTTAGCTCCTCGGTCAGCCTTCACCACGCTTCCCTTTATCCGTCTCCCTCCGGTAATCTCCTTCTTCGACTTTCCCGAATCCACTCACAAGCCGCGCTTGTACACATATACTAATAATCGGGTAGCGAACAAGTTTCATAAGCGAACAAATAAGTTAAAGCGGGACAATCCCACGTACCAGACATTGAGCGACTTCCATCCACTTTAGGTTATCCTCCAACCCCCTCTCATCCAACTCCTTATGGTTACCATCCAGAGCTATATGTTCAAGCAGACAAGCCGATACCTTACTCGACCGGCAAAGAATCACCCACTTCACAAGTCGGGCCACCCCATTGTCGTCTAACTACATAAGTTAGACCTCCAAGTCATCAGCAGTCATAGTTGACTTCCCACTCGCCTTACGAGAGCCTTTCATCTTCGCCAGCGGACTAGGCTCTCGCACCACAGGAGACGAGCTCGGCCTAGCTCCAAAAGTAGCCGATCGAACCCCGCCCGTAAGGTCTCGAAGTCTTGCGAGTGGCGACCACCAATTCGACCACTACCGAACCACCTTTGGAACTCTCCCCCAGAGCATGCCTCGCAGCTTTAGCAACCCTTACAGCGGCTTGCTCCGACACGTCGGCTTTCCTCTTCGACGACCTGCTCCTTACACGAGAGTTGAAGACCACCGTCTCCAGCTCTACAGGAGCATCAATCGACCCACCCTCGTGTCGCCACCACCCACTCGCCTCGAGGGCACCAAAGACCCCCGAGGGTCGCCTAGAACTACCACGACCTCGGTTTCTATTCTCCCTGGTTACCAAGTCACTTGCGTGCTTCTCTATCACTTCCCTCCTAGCTTGACCTCGAGCTCGGTCCTTTTGAACCTCCCGGATCGCTGGACCCCCTTTTCTACAAAGAAATGAGCTACTTCAGGCAGCTTCGCTTGTTTCTGCGCTCGAGTCAACCGCATGAACCTCTCTATCTCCCCCCGATCAGTTCGTGTTTTTACAGAAAAGTCTACAAATAAAGCAAAGACACAGGTCAGTTAAAATAACAGTAACTCACCCATCAAAACGACATGTACAAGACACTCCCACCCACCGGAGATATTGCAAATCCTAGTTTGCAACCTACATCCGCTAGCACAGTAGTTGCCAACTAGTAGCAACAGCCTCTTTGTCCAAGCCCCGTTGCTTACACCGTCAATCACACTAGAACGCGTCGTCATAGTTTGCAAGCTAAAGTTGAAATTACCAGATCACCTTACAAACGGTGCTTTCAAGAATATCGGATGCCCCTATGTGGTATTAAGCCACTTGCATTCAAAGAGTCGAACACCTTGAATGGTAGTCCGTGTTACCAACAAACTGACAAGGGGATTTCTAACAATGAGCTAGAAAGTCGCAAACCAGCTTCGAGAACGGTATTTGCATATGCGCTCTCAGCTAGGGGTGGAATTCGAGCTAATTGAGCCGAGTATTGGTGAGCTCGGGTTCGGCTCGGTAAATTTTAGTGAAGGCTCAAGCTCGGCTCATGTTAAGTTTCGAGCTTCAAATTGAGCTTGAGCTCGGCTCAGTTGGTATAGGAAAAGCTCAGCTCAAGCTCAATAAGCTCAGTTACCCAAACGAGCCCAAGCCGAGCTTGAGCTTGGAAAGCTCATTTAGTATATCTGTATATGAGCGGCTGGACACATTTAAAACTGCAAATTGTAAAACTAAATTTAGTATACTAAATTTGAAATTGGCATGTTTTAGTTTTACAAGCTCATTTAGTATATTAGACAAGGAAACTTACCATAAGCATTTCCAATCTCTGCACCCCCTTTGAAACCGACGACAATAAGAACACATAGAAGCATAAGAATGTAATTCACTTATGGAGAGTAGATTTGTCCCTCATGCTTGTTCGAGGTATGTATCATGTTGACTCGAGGGAAGCAACCAAGTGCCATTGATTGTTTTATGATAGAAAAGCTAGCAGATATCAATGCTTGGCTAGCAACAATAGCAGCTAGTGTAGCTATAGTAAACATCGGCCAAAACACAGGAGTAGGCACAGAACTGTAAAACGTGGTACTTAGTTTATCTGGATTCTTTATCAGAAAAACACCTTGACCTCCATAAGTGAGGATTACTGCAGGATAAACCAAAAATGAGAAAGCTGCTGCTGGACACATTTAAAACTGCAAATTGTAAAACTGCAGTTTAGTATACTAAATTTGAACCCGACATATCATCTTATCACTTCAATACTTCATCTTAAAACTGCAATTGTTTTACAATTGAATGCCAGTTATCATTGTTATTTTTGACTAAGTTAAAAATTCTATTAAAACTAGCATAAGGGGGGATACAACGTTATGAACTTGCCAAGTCCATCAGTGGCAGGCTAGTTTACTCTCAAGTAGGTACCATAGCGAGCCTCCCATTACAAGAGAAACTCTCAAACTCATCAAGTCTAGAAGCATGTTTATTAGCTGCCAAGTCAGCTGAAAAGTTTGCTTCCCTCTTAGAGTCAGAAATGTGCAGCCTTGCAATTCTTCTTCTGCTAGCTTAAAATATGCCCTTAAGTTTCCAGTGCATTGATCCCTCCTTTGCTGCTGTGACTACCGCTGCAGCGTCGGACTCAATCCACACTTTATGCCGTTCTTCTTTAGCATCAAGCTTCAGAGCATCCACTACGTCCAAGCTAATTTCTGCCCAATTGTTTATGGAGTACTGAGTACGTGAGTGGGAAAAAGATGAAAAGGTTATGGAGGATTGGAGGCTGAGACTTGAATGTGGAAGTTGGAAACCTAGAAAAAAGAAACTGCCATTTTATATCTTGGGTCTCGGACTTAGACTCTTGGGTAATGGACTATTTTGAGTGGGCTTGTGCAAAATGTATCACAACTAATTTATTGAGCTGGCTCGTGAGCTACTTCCCAACAACCAAATAGTTAAACGAGCCGAAGTCTTAAATGGGGCTTGAACTGGCTCACATAGTTAAACGAAATTTAACGAGCCAAGCCCGAAGCTGAGCCTCGGTAACCCGAAGCTACCGGCTAAATTCCACCCCTACTCTCACCGCCCTCTCACAGATTATTACCCCACCGCTCGGGGGTTGTATTCTTCACTCGCACATTTTCACTTTCGACCTTGGTTCATATATCTCCGTGTTTGGTATGTTTATCCCATAAGCGCCCTCGATTCGGGAACACACTCACGCAAGACGATCCACCGGCCCTAGGGGCAACCCACTTTGAAGACCCCCCTCACTCTGACGGACGTGCTAGCCACAAAGACCAACGAGCCGGATCGTACACTACCCTCATCTCCCCTAACTTCCTCACCATGCTCAGATTGATTACCAAGACTCACTAACTCTTCCTTATCGTCCTCATACTCACCACAACTTAAAGAGACCTCTCGAACCTCTTTAGATCGAGTATCGTCAGAGTCAGACATTTTTACATTTTCTCCTTACCAAATACCCAAGCTTAAACAATAAAATCTAACACCGACCTATCTACTAAACACACTGCACTTGACTAAGATGAAAGAAAATGGAAAATGGAAAGGCAGTAACAACAGAAACACTCACCTGAGAAACCATAGCTTGCGGTTTTGCTGAAGAAGAAAATAGAAAATAACTTTTCAGTTGTCCCAAATTTGATTTTGTGCAACCGCCTGTTCAGTTACCAAGGAGTTATGATTACAACCTATGCCCTACCCCACACACGTGGCTCGAGGACCTGTCTTTTCACGATTCCAGAAAATACGGCGACACGTTTCTCTACCAATTGCTATGATTCTGTCACGTGCTAACCACGTGACAACTTTTGTTTCCCACCGCATCGTCATATAACACAACTCAAACTTTACAGTGTGCCAATTGCTCCACTTACACCAGCCGCTCTTCCACTCATGCTCAATACGTATTGCCGTTTTCTCTCAGCAGATCGCTTCAATGTATAGCACAATCTACTGAGAGGGGGTGTAAGAGGGTAATATTCTCATTAAAAAATATTAAGCACGCGTTAAGCATAAGTAGAGATTACAGCGTATTCAGGACATTGTCTTCCAAGATCGACTCGCGAGCAGCTCGCTTCATGTAGGTGGTACACTTCAGCTCGCTCAAGAACGTTCCAAGAAGACTGAACGACCTAGAGCAGAATGCTTCGAATAAAGATACTTTCCCTAATCCAAGGGTAATCATTACCAAAGCCTTATCTGTACTTCCAATTACCGGGAATTATGAACTACTGCATCCACCCCCAATGATCACCGCCTTCCTACCAGAACCAACCTAACACTCATCCGTAATCTCCACCCTACATATGTACAAGAAAGTACACGTGTCTCGAAGATCAATACTCTCTTATGCCTATAAATACCACCTACATGAACTACGTGAGACCTGATTCTTCTCTCCCCCCAGAATCAAGAGAAGATACGTAGGCAGCTCGCTCCTAAGCGAACTCGGTCTTTCCAAATCCAAATCCCTTCTTCTTCCTCCCTTATATGTAAAGGAAAAACAATTCTTTACTGCAAATTTAATTTGCAATTCGCAAAGTCACCATACCTCCATATTTTTCGGTTAAATTGTAGTTTGGTTACTTTGGTACACACCAATAACCTTGCTGTTTGCTTCTTAAACTAAATTTAACCTGTCTTTCTCAATCTTTTGGTTCTAGCTAAATCAGGTACCATGTCAAACTGATTATAAGTGTTCTCCTCAACCCAGATACCTCACCAGGAGAATGTGTAACAAGATACTGTAATACAGTTCAACATGCAAACAATTCCCCCGACCCCGATTACCTTTCATCCTCGTGTCTTTCAACACGTACGCGCAATAAGCGCAAATTACCCTGCCAGGTCCCCATGAAAAATCTGAGGACTTGTGTTGGCACTCACGAATATGAAAGCTGGTATGACGAGCCTATAGCTGGAATCTCTCACCCTCACGGAGTACTTCGAAGTATAAATTTCTAGAATGTGAGTTTGTTTTTTATTTTCAGACGGTTGGATCACACATCCAACTGTCTCGGATCTTATTTCTATGAGAATGTCCTCGGTGTAGACGAACTCGAAAAATTGTTGAAATGGAGAAATTAAAAAAACTTTCACTTTATGTATGCTGAAGTAGTTGGTGACTTGGTGTCACATTGTTCATACCACTACTTGTGGTGTATTTATAATTCCATCCGATATAACATAGATAAATGATGTCTATAGATTCTTAGTCATGGTCGCCATGTCCTTGAATAATTAAATAGCCGTACCTTTTTTTTTTTTTTTTTTTTTTTTCTAGGAATAAACATAATATAAATTTTGATATAGGGGAACACTAGGATCCTGAATGGAATATTATAATTCAACAAAATTTCTTCCGAGATTCTTAGCAGAATATCACGTACCCACATTGCATCTTCTGATATAATCCTTTTATAAACAGCAACACCATCAGCTACAGAGTGTTGAGGTAGAATATGAGTCTTTACCACCAAGTAATACTTTGTTCTCGCCCGCCATTGTTAAGCGAGTACTGACTAGGGAGAGATTAGGGAATACCCACATAGAACTAAAAACAAATCGAGACAAGGCAGAAACAAAGTCATGCAAATTCATTCCCCTTTTTCGATAAACATAATAATTTTCAGTTTTATTTAGTTGTTGCAGTGTGTATTATTGTTCATGAAAAGGATTATAAATTAGTCTAGTATTTATTTTTTTTATTTATTATTTTTGGATAATTAGGTCTAGTATTTATTGTAACCGAAATCAGTAACATTTTTGCTATTTATTTCTTTATTTGTAAAGAATATTATTTTTCAATTTTTTTTTTTGAAAAGTTTGCTGGGGTTAAAGCAGACCCACCTGTTTATTGCACATAGAGAAACATTACGTGCCCTCCCTAAGAGTATGATAATTAGAGGATTTAATCATGTTTTTGAAAATTGATCCACTGAATAATCATGTTGTTTTTTTTTATTCCTTCTTTCAAGAGGATTTAATCTGCATGCTGTCCTACTTCTGTTTCTTCCAAATTTGGTTTTTCTTTAATTTTAATTTTAAATGGACTATATTTTCTTTACATACAGTCTCATGCGCCTCCCAAGTCCAAATCACGAGTTATTTTCTTAGCAGTATACAAGTTCGCAGAGTATCCAACTTAACTGATTATATTATCAAATTATGTACCTCAATTCTTTAGTATCAAGAGAAAAAAAAATCGTACGGAACTGCAACGACAGCAACTTTCGGAAAATCCGAACTATAATTATTTTTAGTTCGGATTTGGACAGAAAATTAATGAATAAATTTGGACAGAAAATTCTAGACATCTGAAGCATTTACAAGTACTGTACAAATATTACATCAGGACATTTCTTCTGCTACAAATCAATTGAATGGCTACTTGTATCACAAAATATATGCTGCATAAATCTTTCACATACAGATCGAGCTGGCCTGACTGCTACATTTTGAAATCTTTACTCCAGATACAATTTTCTTTCTGGGGAGTTGCTCTGTTGTCTATGGTAGAAGCTCACTCATCTTTGTCTTCGTTCTCATCGTAGTTAAATGGAAGTGGTACAGACTTGAATGCGCGATACTTCCCGACATTGTTCAAGTGCTCATTCTCCAGCCTGGTCAGTTAAAATTTTGAGCTTCTCATAAAGTACAAATGAAGACATAGAATTCGAATACAAAATGAGAATATATATTGCAAGTGATGAAATGAAGTTGAGTTGACAGAATTTCTAAATTGTCACACCTGAAGAAATTCCAAATGCCACGACGAATGATCTCAAGGCTGGCAACAATTGTAATTAAGGCTTGTGGATGAAGGGAAGATAACTGGAAGTTCAGCACAGTCTGCATCCAAGCAAACCTCAGCAGGACATTCAAAACCTGCAATTTCATAATGTTGTTCTGAAGCATTAAAATGTAGTCCACACATCAAAGAAACAAGCATTGCAATCATATTTGTAAAACCTACCATGGCACCATAGTATACATTTTTCTGGGAGACAAGGAGCTTGTCTCTTAACCATCGATTCTTAGAATGCCGTTGTAGGAGGCCCCAGTCAATAACTATGTCCCAGTAAGTACTCACAGTTGCTGCAATAGCTGAGGAGGTGAATGCCATTACTTTCCAAGTGAGTGTATTTTGCCTACTGTAAGCTGTTCTCATGCAGACAGCTACAATAGTTGTAAAGTATTTCAAACTGTTGTAACCCTGCATTTCGTCTTTCTCCTCATACAAGCGCCGAAGGCACTGCCACAGAGGAAAACCATAGTTAATGCTAACTCATGATTATGAAGTTAATTTGAAGCAATGAAACACATAGTAACCTGAAAAAAGCGCCACCAGTATGGGATTGTAGCTATGATGAAGTTAAATGTGACGTACACACCGGAATCCTTGCAAGTATTTTGCCTATGTTTGAAATCTCCCCAACCATAATAGCAGATATAGAACTCGAGACTCCTAATGGCCTAGACCTGAACAGAAGAATAAACAGATCAGTTATGTCTTTAAAAATATATTAAAGAAATGAATTACACACTTAAAATTTAATGTCATCTGTTGAACCGAACCTGGCTAGTAATCTGGTCAGCCAAGAAAAAGTCTGGTAATGTAACCTAAATCAAGGAAAAATGAAAATGTAATGTTCATTATCCTTTCTACGTTCAGAGTTGTAGAAATTGTTGATTTAAAGTTTAGTTCAATATTTACCTTATAGAGAGGAGCACAGATACTATGGAATAGACAGTGGAGTAGGAAGAAACGACTTGAGCGGTATATAAAGTTAAATGGGCAGACTGTTATGAAAAGTACAAGCTGCACAGGGAAAAATCACCAGTTAATTAACACATATCAGCAAGATATAACTTGTAAAGGACTATATAAACTGCACAAGTCTAGCTTCAAATCTTACAGTAACTAATCCTAAAGGAATTAACTCTGTAAGCGCCTCGTAATCTTTGGTTTTGGGGTCCATTTCCATGTCCAAGTTTGACAGCACAGCTGCGAGAGCAAGTGTCGCCAGAGCTGTGCTGACGAGGAAAACTTCTCTGTATCCTAACTCTGTTCCTTGCTTGAAACCAAATATAAATGGATAATTGACACGATAACGCCTCCAAAAGAATATGTTGACAGCATACATGAACATGTGTAGAACAACAAATCCAAATAAACTGCAGGAAGTTTACATTTCAAGATTAACAAGAGACAAGGAAAACAGCTTCTGATTTTTCAAGAGAGCACGTGTGACATATTGGAATTTATAAGAATATTAGATCAAGGGTCACCTATAAAGGGGAAACAGGTTTTCCATATATTGAGTACTACCCTTTGTTCCCATGATTCCACGTGCATGTATGATTAGTACTAGCGCCAACAAGAGAGCTGCTGTACAACCAGAAAAGAAACCTGGTGTATAACAAGAACAGATTCAGTTTATCCACCTGATAGCAAGTATCTAAGAGAAGAAAAAATATAAAAAAACAAAAAAAAAAAAACTAGCTGTCCTATATCATATCTAATAGGATCCAAGTATTTGATTCCGCTTGCTATAATCATACCCAGAGAATATGTTACTCTATGCCTTTCTCTCTTTGCTTTTGGCCTTAAAATATTTATGCCTTTACTACGGTTTGCATTTGCAAAGTGTTTGATAAAGGTAGCCTCCACCCTCTCCAAGAGCTTATTGATCTGAAAGAAAGCACAAACAGAACCTTAAAAAATCAAGAATGCAATGGAAAGCATCTAACAGACTACATGACTGAACAGACTAACAGGGCAACCTCATATCAGTAACAGCTGCTTCTTCATATAGTTTTAATTTAGGTCGATAAGTTCTTGATTAAAAGGTTAGTTCATAAGGGTAGAGAAGTTTTTTTCTCTCATTATATGCACAAGGAAATATTGAAATAAGAAAGAGCTTACCTCATCAGAGCTACCGAGATAGGAATTATCAACCATTTTTAAATATGACCTTGAAGCATTTCTTGAAGTGATCTGCAGCAAAGGATTAGTTCCTGTCTCAGATGTATAATTCTGTGTCAATGGGAAGAGACCAATGTGATATTAAAGTCCACACTTACCTTGTCATATTTCTTCATGATCTTGGCAAATGCCAAGAGATTCAGAAAGCTGTTCTCCCATGAAATAAATTAAGTGAAAAGAAATGAAGTTAATTAGTGCATTCCTTAAAATGCAACGAGGCACCCAAATTTCAAAAAGGAAAAAACTATATATCTAAGAACCATGTGATGTTTGTTATTACCTATAAGAGACTTACCTATAACTCTTGAGAACTCGAAGCTTTTGATAGAACTCGACAAATGCACGCTTTAGTTGTTCCTCCACTCTTTGTAAATCCTCTTTTCTGAAATTCAATCCTTGGTTCTTATTTATTTTGAGGATGCCTTCCAAGGTTGAACGCGGAGTTTCAAGTGTATTGTTCAACTTCACGCGATTAAGAATTTCCAAGGGAGCTGGTCTAGTGGCTTTCCTGAATTCTGGTTTCTCTTCATAAACACTATTATCATTGATAGGTTTAGTATCACCAACACTTGTATCCTCGCAAGAGTCTTCTTCCTGGCTCTGCTCAATTTCTTGTATTGCATCCATATGCATTCTTCCTGCACTTGCAACAAGGTTCTATCACTTCTATGTAAGTTTCTAAAATTCAGCCGCATTTGTACGATCCTTCTGTTTAACTTAGGGGCCAGAACACTGAAGTGTAGCTCCTGCAAATAGACTTCTGCACATATATTTGCATGCCGGAAGCATATTCTCACATGCCACATTACTATGTCTCAATTTTTTCCAACAGACCAGTTACTGCTTTCTAAATGCACCAATTTTATTGTAGTCATGAGTATATCAACATATCACCTTGATTTTCAAATGAATGGAGTAACATTACGAACAAGGGTGAATACAGTTTACATGCATACGTGTTTCTAATGTTTTGCTTTTGCATACCTGAAGTCCTGAATTGTAGAGAAGTATGAAGATGCAGTGTTCAGAAGTTAACGCGGAACCTTAATTTTTTTGGAAATGGGGATTGATTCTGACCTTGAATAATTTGTACTAAAGACTATGTATTAATTGCTGGAACATTCCAGTTTATTTGTTGGAAAACAAGATTCCTTGGAGTGAATTTGCTAAATGTAATGTTCTTGTGTTGTAATCATTTAATTAGGTGTTCTAAATCTAATGTATGTCTGGTTTGAAGCTTATTGCTTATGTACCGTTTGTGCACATCCTCTAACGAGCATACTCTTAGGGATGTTTGTACTGCTTATGTACTGTACTACTACGTATAACAACTTAACAAAGCTCCTACTGAAAATTAAGAAAAGATTTAAACAGATTAAGAAAATTAAGCATGCATATTAGGTAGAAAATTAAAACAAATACAACATTATTAATTATAAAACAGCGACAATTTAACTAATCATCAACTGGCTTAATAGTCAAACATTAAGCCAATAATCAAAATTAAAGAGAAGTAGCACTTTCGGCAATACCTATAAATAAAGAACAGACCAGAAAGTCAATTTAAAGTTGTTTATATATACTTGGATGTCATGAACTTAACGGATTACCTTAGTTTACTTATCAATTTCATAATTCTTTAGTTTTATCTCTATAATATTGTGAAAATGAGAGACATCATATATAGTAGCTTGATTGATTAGCATATATCGTATCTTAACATAGTATATTAATATAACAATGTATAGATAAACCTATTATAACAAGAATCATATAATACGTATAGATTTGACTGATCCAGGAATAATATATAGAATATAATACTTGTATGGTCTTTCTTGAGAGGACGTGATACATCGACAATAAACAAGATATCATCGTAGTGATGTGTGTTCTCGGGAAAGACCGTGTATATATATACGAATATATATCCTCCAACTCTCCAAGGGTAAGCTCAGTCAGCCAATTTGGTCTCTAGCATGTCTTGCCACCGCCCAGGTAGGCAGGCAGGCACCCACCATTTTTATTTCGAGGAAAACATCTACTAGTCTTGGGGCGAGTAAAATTCTTGTTCCAATTTGTTGTATGGTAGATTGGTAGTTGATATCGAGTGATTTTTTGCTCCCAGGGTTGGTTCCTCCAAGCACTCCAAGGCACACACGTCTTATTTTTTCCACAAAAAAAGGGTAGTTATACTTGGCACAAATTCCTCAAAATTTCATATTTTACTAGTTTGTCGCTCAGTCATAACTAGAAATGAAATAAAAAGGAAATGGAAACAAAACAAAAAATAGGAATCAAAATATGAAAAACACCATGAATACATTAAGAACAAGCTAACAAGAAAATGATATTATTGTTATTAACACATTTTTGTGGGAAGAAGATGAAGAAGAAATACACACATTTGTTGGTTTATTCCACTCTAGATTTATTTATTTTTCTTCTTTTTATTTCCTTTATGAGGAACAAACTAGTAAAATTGAGAATTTTGTGACGGTTGTAAGAGCAAAAAATCACTCGTTGATATCTACTTTACGTTCGTAGCTAGATATTGCATAATGAAGCGGGGTTGAATTGGCATATTGATTTTCAACTGACATTCTTGATGGGGGAAGTTAATGCAATGTTATACGAAAAAATAAGAATTAAAATATCTTACTTGCTAATAGTTACGAAATTTTGAAGAGAAGAAAAGGTTCAACTACTAGTAATTGTTTACCTTCCTGTGAAATGATTAGAGTCTTTTCTGCAGTTCTACCAGCATTTAGGGAAGCATCCCTGACTGCGGCATCCACCTCGTCTGAAGAAATAGCAATATTTGATTTAAGCCGAATCATCTCAACCGACCAATCGATACTCCCTTCAGGATTCTCCACTTTAATCCTAAATCCAATGAGTGCATCCATTTGCTTATTCAACAAATCAGCTTCATTCATCACCTCCTCAACCTTCTCTTTGTAAAACTTAACCACCTTATTGAACTCATCGTCAAGTCTTCTAAAGTACACAAGTTCATACTCACCTCCTTCATCACTTGACATAAGGAACATAGTTTGATATCTAGAATTCTCATGTGGTCCTTCATTATGAACTGCATTTACTAGTATAGCTTGATCTTCAAGGTCACCTCCTATTCCATGAGGAGTACCCTTCATACTGTTGTATCTTTGTGTTAATCCACTGAATGCTCTATAAAATGTCATCTTTCGCTTTAAACCATTCGGTGTAGCAGCGACTGGCCTGTTCTTTAGTTTGAATTTATGAATTTCTTTGAGCAAGGACTTGAGATAGTTGTAGTTCATGTAAGCTTCTTGCCATTCAGGCACCATTTGCGATAAAAATTCCTTGCCAAACTTCATTGTGCTATTCCCTTAGCATTCGTATCAACAAAGAGAAAATGTGTTGATAATGTATACTAGTAACCGGTGACCTGTGGCACTACTCGCATTGGATTTGTAGCTCGAGTGACTCGAGAACAGATGAAGAAAGAAAGAAGGAACAGACGGACGGACAGTAATCCAACCTATTATTTTAAGTTTGTTACAACTCGCTCGACTCTTGCACAAGGTTGATGATGATCAGCAAAAATAAGTTTGTCAAGCTTTCTTGCTTGTTTGATATCTTAAGAAGAAGAAATAACTTGTAACTTGTTGAGCAATGAAATGATATATGTGTGGTTTTAGATATGCGTATACGAGTTGATAAAGAGAGAGACCCTTTCTTATTTCTAATGTGTTTTGAGTCTTCTTTGAAGGCTTGAAGAAAGAGAGATGAAATGTGGTAATTTGGGGTGGTGGTCAGAAAGGAAGCTTTTGTGTACGCACGTGTTGAAGAAAACAGAATAGTGAGAATACGGAATACCAAAGAAAAAAGACATAGGGAGAAAGCGCTGCTACATACAATTGTAGAACACAAAAACCAAGATACCAAAGTGGCCAACAAAAAGAAATAAAATCCTTTGTCCTCATGTTGTAGTACTGTAGTAGTAGTATATTATCGAAAAAAAAAAAAATAATACTGTAGTAGTAGGTCCCAATTATTAATATAAGTTGGCTCCAAACTTGCAAATTCCACTTCGGTTTTACAATTGAATTACATCTTCAAAAAGGGAAAAAGAGAAAATTTTCTCAGGAAAGCTTTTGTTTTCTCACTAGGCGTCACTAGTGTGCTTTACGTACCAGTTTACTTAACCACTTTCTTTAGGTAACATTTTAATGGCTATGGTTGTATCTAACTATCTAATTATTCGCTATCAGAAATTCTCAGCTACTTTTTTCTCTTGGTTTTATGAAATGGTATAAACCACCGATCAAAAACAATATTATTCTCCCAATACATTTTTTTTTCGATAATCCTCCAAATATATATTGAAGTAGTTGTATTCTGTGTTAATTAACCAATCAAACAGTCAAAGAAATATTTTTAATAAACTTGATCAATACAAAGAAGTTCTAGAGAAAAATGTATATTTTCTAAAGAATGTATTCTCTATAAAAAAGAACAGAGCTAAAAGCCTAAAACAATTCTTTAACGGGCGTGTGTTGTTCAAAAGGAGATCAGGATTTTTAGCTTTCTACCTTACCACCTCACGTGTGAACTCCCAAAAACATGTGAACATACTGGAATCAATACGCAACTTTTTTGATAACTGGAAATTTCGTTAATGTTAACTAGTATACAACTGGAGGTTGGTGATAAATGTGATATGCACCACTTTGAACCAACAATGGCAGTAAATAACCAAAATAGGGAAAGAGTATGTTGTTCATTGTTCATAAATTCATGATCAGATCTCATTATATATGGCTTTGTTTGGCATCAGCTGTTTACCCTACTTAATAAGTTAATATTATGTTGGGAGTTTACCAAGATTGGGTAAGCTATAAGCACTCTTCGCCAGCAGCCAGGGCCCAGGAGTAGATCACAGAAACACTAAAAATAGACCATGTGGGGTGCACAAACCAAAATGCACGCGGTGATTAGTTAATGTACATTTTTTTTGTTGGGTTAACTGGTATCCCCACCGCCCCACCCCACTCCCTACAAATAGGGCTGGAAATGGAGCGGGTTCGGATCGGATTCTCACTCAAAACTCTTTACCATATTTGGATCCATCCGGATTCAGGTCGGATTTCGGATATCCATATCTATTAAAAAAATACACTATTTTAATGATTTTCATATATAAATGTAAGATATAAATTAATTTTTAGGCATCAAAATATAAATCTTGTTAAAATGATTATGGTTTTCAGATATTCAGGTCGGATTCTAGTCACAAACATAGAAACCATATCCGTTAAAATGGATTCGGATATGGTCGGATTCGGGTCGCATCCCGTACCATTTCCAGTCCTACCTACAAATACACTAAAAAAAAGGGATTTATAGGTTTTGGTCCTCTTAATAATAGCATAATTAGGTTTTAGTTCTCCTAACCGTGAGTTGACCAGGTTGACTAACTATGGGCCCTAGTCAATCTCTTATGATTTTCCTATTACTCACAATACCCCGCTACGTGCTTTACAAGTGAGTCATGAGTAAACATAAATTAGTTTTTTGTCCTTATGAAAATATTTTCATTTAGGTTTTAGTCTTTCTCCAGTAAAAGTTGATGCCATGACTACTGGGTCAGGATGTATTTCTAAGTATAAGGAAGATAGTTCCAACATTTTGAAAGAAAAAGGAATGGGGAGGTATACTTTTGATAGGTCAAGGCTCCCTAGAAGACAAACAAAAGGAGAATGATGTTGATCTTCATTTCAATGGATGCCAAAAGGATAATGTCATGGAAATAACACTAGAAACCCAGCACAGCTCATAAGTCGATATGATGCCGAGGAAAATGCTCAATGGGAATCAGAAGAGAAGTTCACTGAAGATGATTGCTGCACTCAGGTATGATTTGAAGCTACTGCCAAATGGCAATATGGCACAAGATCTGAAGCTACTGCCAATGCCAACATCATGCTCTCGCACTTTGGATCTAAAACAAGTTTGACTAATAAATATCCCAATGTGGGAGTTGCAAGGAGTGATCCCTACAACAACAATCCCTACTTGGAGAAGTGTTCAACAGATTCTTTTCTAAAACCTTATTTTGATCGTTGATGGATGTCGAGCTAGTCGTATCTTCCAGTATGTTCAACTATCATTTGTCTGCAGAGTTGATGCCAAGGGCCCTTAGGCTTTGTTGAAGTTTTAGAAGGATCAAAACCTAAAAGAAGATATTTTCAGAAGGACCAAAAACTAATCTATATGGAGGGGTATTGTGGGTAATAGAAAAATCATAAGAGATTGACTTGGGCCCATGGTTAATCAACCCGGTCAACTCACGGTCAGGAAGACCAAAACCTAATAATAGGTCATTTTTTTTACCAAAGCCTAATTATGCTATTATTAGGAGGACCAAACCCTAAAAACCCCTTGAAAAAATCACGTGATCAACCCAATTTGATTATTTTTTTTATTTGTATTTGGAGGAAAGACCCTAATTTCTCATTTAGTGTGGAGAATCCAAATTGGCTCATTTAGTAGGAAGCAATACTAATTAACCCTTTTTTGTTTCGTAGGCAGCATGATGGGTGTAAATATGGTAAAAAAATGATGGTTATCTTGCCTTACTTTTCACTCGGGAACGTGATAATTATGATTTCTGAAACTATGGATCCATCAATGTCTTGTTTTTCAGCTTAACACTTCTTCCGTTGTGACCTCGACATCTCGGGACATGGGTTTTGTAGGAGTGTGCTCATTTAATCAAATTGTTTCATTGGAATAAAACAAATCGACCTAGTTTAGTGAAACAATCTCCACATATTCAACCCTCTCTTTAATTAAACTTGTCTTAATTAAAAGAAGTTGTATTCAAGTGAATACCCTCAAATTTGCCTAAAAAAAAAAGTAGTAGGTTTAAATGCTTAAATGCTTAATATTTAAGTTGGCCCATTAGTATAATAAAAAAATTTGTTCATTGAAGAATAAAACAAATCGAAAATCCACATTTAGTGAAACAATTTTTCTTAGCCCAAAACAAAAAACTTGGGTCATTAGTTCACAAATTATTTTTAACATTTTGGATTATAGACTCTGTAACGTGGACCAAGTCCACACTTTTACTTTCATTCCAATGAGTAATTCATTTCATTTTTTTCCAGTAAACTTCCTAAACGTGTTCGATTTCTCAATCACCTTCTTTATTATTTGGATTTTTTCTCAGATTCATTTCTCAATTCAATTTCTCGTGGGTATCATTTTGCCTTTTGAAATCATATATTTATACGGAACCTTCTATTTTTAGTGTCCTCAAGATTTTACAGAATTACTCGTTGATTTTTTATTTTTTTATTTTTATTTTTATTTTATTTTTGTAACACTAAAAAAAATTTTCAGTTGTTAAATTTCTGACTTGCCCTCGATGAAACTCCTGGGTCCGCCCCTGCGTGGGTGTATCCTGTCTGTGCGTATGCATTATAAACTCTATCTCATTAACGAACACACACCAATTGTGATTTCAAGATTTGTAATACATTGAGGCTCTTGTAAAGTGATATAACTTACAAACGTGCATTTTAGTGCTTTCCTGAAGTCCGAATGCAACACACAGCTATAAGCATGTATATTTTTTTAGGTAACAGCTATAAGCATGTATATATGATCGTGTTGATAAGCTCTATTGATAGTTTGAAATGCCTCGTTTTCTACCATGCATGATTATATTACTCTATTGCTACTTAACAAGACGAGTATTATACTTCCAAAGTCGGGGATTTTAGGATAAGACTATTGACTATCATATCGACAAAAATAACAATTAAGCATTGTTCAAGTGTTGGAATCTGATTGTTTTACGCATTAGCATGTCAAGCGTCAAGACTTTTTAAACCCGTACATACTCTCTTTTTTGGTAATTAACTAAACGATAATGAGCGGAGTTTCTATGGTCTGTCAATTGTCTATGAAACACAAACTGTTTGGTCACCTACCAAAACTAGCCACAATAATCAAAACAATCAATTCCACCAAGTTGTCTCAAACTTAGTGAAAATTGTTGTGTATGATCTACAGCAGTACAACCTACGTATTATTATCGATAATTTTTCGTGATACTCAAATTCATATGGAAGTACAAAATTATTTTATGTACCACAATACCACTGTATTAATGTTGTCTTAACTCCATTATCGATCAAGGGAGAGCTACATATTTGTTATGTAATCTGGTCTACAACGGTACAACTTATCTACTGTTACCTCTCTCTATATTAAAGCAGAATACATCTTATGTGGACAATTTCTTTTTTAGGTGACGCATTCTTGAGACATAGGTATGACACTCTTAATTAATCATAAGAAGTTTCCTAATACAATATGAATTCTTAATTTTAAGAAATTTCCTAATACAGCATGAACTCTTAATCTTAAGAAGTTTCTTAATACAACACAACTCTAATAACTGACAATGAAATTTTATATGACTCCAATAAAAAACATTGTTAAATCAACTCCAAAAATCTTATGCTAATAATTATTAGTCATTGACTTTCTCACAAAAATTTAGGGGATGTGACTTTTAGAAATGATTCCGGTCCATATGGCTGGGTCTAAAATTTATCTATATACTAAAGCAGAGACCTCTAAAAGAGATTTCTCTCTCTCCTATGTGGCAGTCTAATATGAGAGATATTATTTTCTCTTTTCTATGTGACACTCTAATATGAAAGATGGTCTTTTCTAATAGCCTACAATCTCATGTACATGGATCCTCTTTGGAGAGTTTGAGTGTATTTATAATTCTTATATTTGGAGAGTTTGAATATATTTCCAATTCTTATATATTTGATCAAATAAAAAAAATTCATAAAAAATAGGTGATTTGTAAAAGGTAATTTTCTATTATGAATCAAACACTTTTAGTGTTCCAATTTTTATATATTTGATCAAATAAAAAAAATTACTAAAAAATAGAAGATTTGTAGAAGCTACTTCCCTATTACAAATCATACATTTTTAGTGTCTATGATAAATCACCAACTTATTTCGAATATACTTTTAACGCGGCCTAAAAAAACACTACATATTCTTCAGTTAATAACTTATTATAGGGTGTAAAACCAACTTCCGACGGTTCTCCACATTTTCTAAGGAATGTGTGAGATATACCAATTAGAACACTCAAAATGTTATTCGCATAACCTTTTCATATACCTGGAATTTGTATTTGTTGTTGGTTATTAACTTCTTAAGAAGTTGACCAATATACTTCCCGAGTAAGTGCCCAAATACCCATCACGCACTCTCACATTTTTAACATATGCACTTTTCTTTCTTTTTGTTTTTCTTTCTTGGATCTCATTCTGATTTTCAAACATATGCAGGTTACAATATGATAATACATATTGAAAGTCTAGATCTGTAAAAAGAATACCGGCCTATTATGAAATGGTGCTTTTTTTGCACATTAGATTTATGCTTCTTTGTATGACATTGTTTCTTTAGACAATCTAATAATATATTTAATAATCATCCAAATACAACCTCTCACATACATACACTCGAATACTTGATTCAGAAAATGTCAAAGTTAACACGAGATCAAATGCCAAGATGCAAACTCTCCCAAGTTCTTTCTCATTAATGTAGAAAACTGTGGTTCTATCGGTTTAAGAACACTATGAAAGGATCGGACGATCACCGATAGTCATATTTGGAAGATAGGTAGATGTAATGCATGGTTATGCATGTGATGTTGTTTTTCAATTCAATATATATAAAGCAATAGAATGCGTTTACATGTAAATCCATAGAGCTTTTTCCATCACATCTAATAAGAGCTGACTATAATAATCTAGATTTTATATTCGGATATCATCGGGAAACACAAATGAACTCAAAAGCAAAATTGTATTTGGCACTTGGGACGGTTTCCTTTAGGGCCTAAATGGTAAACAAAACTTTAAATATATGTACTTAACTAATTTTATTTATAAACAATATATTGGCTTTCTTTGAATTGAATATATACAACCTTCTTACATTTTATTTTAGCTCCTGGAACAAAAATTGGAACTGACTCTTATAACAAATACAAGATACGGTGAGTGCAGGAAGATGTGATAGTGCTAAAAGATATTGGTCAGGCCGGATGCTTAGCTTATAGAATGTTCATATCATGGAATAGGATCCTGCTAAGTATGTTTCACCTCTCTAACTTCATAAATGGGTGTGGATGCTTATAGAATATTCATATCATCATGGAGTAGGATCTTGCCAAGTTGTATAATAATATGATGTCATATATGAATTACTCTTGGTATTGCATAAAAAAGCTATTATTGAATTTGCATTGTGATGAGCATTTCAAAGCGATGGAACTACAGTTGAACTTGCAATAGCTCAACAACTAACCTTTTTTCGATACGCAACAAACTTTGGTTGCAAAGAGAGCCACTAAAACATTTTTTGATTGTAAGAATTTTAATAATTTTGTAGTAAAATATATCAAAGCTCAAAAATTCTTACGAGTGTTCTACTGATAATTGATTAATGATAATTCTTTGGTCCAAAAGAGTGAAGAGTATTTGTGTGAATTATTGTTATACTTATTTTTGTGGCACTTTATTGATACTATCAAATTTAACCCTTTCAACATTAGTGCAATATTAGAAGAATTTTGTGGTACTATTTCTTTATCCGAACTTTATTTTGCAATGTGCTTGCAGAAACATTGAGAATAGATAAATCTACTACAAGAAATAAGAAAAAGGGTGGAATAAAATGGAATATTTGAGCATTTTATTATAAGTTCAAGGTGTGTGTTAGAAGCTTCAAGTTTGGAAAGAGAATATTATTTGAAAGACACACTCTTCTTCTATCCATTTGATTATTAAAGATTGTTCAAATCTGGAAATTAATGACCATTATTCATTTTATCTACCCAATCTTATATTAACACTTTGACATGTTCATATAGACGAAAGACATAGAACAACATGATCTTCTTTGTTATTCATGTTGGAATTGAATAAATATATTTTGTATGCATATATACAAACAATCACCTAGAAAAAGAGAAAATACTTGTGGGAGTATTCTAATTAAGTAGGTGAACACATTTTCTTGAAAGAGAATTTTTTGGTGTATTAAGCAATTCATCGTAGAAACATTCATGCCTTAGTTTCCAAGTACTTATGCACCATAATCGTTGCTCATTAACATATTTCGGTTTATTTTCAATAAAAATATATTCTAATTTTAAAAGTTAGATGAGACATTTTGTAAAGTCTTTTCAGCACACAAAATATTTAATAGATCCCATGCATATGCTCGAGTCCAAAATCTAGTATATACCTATTCATAAAGAGGCTGATCGTTATAGGCTCTAATTTCTGTTTGATAGCCTTGAATTTTTTTTTGAAAATTTTCACCCATGGTAACACATTTATGTGGTAGAATTTTTCCACCATGATTGTTTTATAGTGAGAAAGACTTATATCAGAAAGTTTTTATAGGAGAAAATCTTACAAAAACAGAGCCGAAGATGAGCATTAGGAGGAAAATGTAGAAAATGGTTTTGAGGAAAATAAATGAGAAGAAGCTGTGAAAGAGGGGGAAGCAAGTTTATTTACAGTTGCTCTACTTGTTCGATGCTTCAATGGGTTTGAGGGTGGTGTAACTGTTAAGGGGGTAAATAAGTAAACAAAAGAAGTTCAGAACAAAAGCGAAAAACCTTATCCATAAACTATATATATATATAAATCAAAGGATAACAGTTAACCGCTCATTTCAGCTCAACTGCCAAAAGATCGACAATGAACACACTCTTCTCCCTTTCTCCTTCTTCCTTCTTCACTTCTTATAAACCCCTTAAACCCTTTTCTTCTCAAACCAACAAACCAGCATTCCATTTCACAAAACGTCTTTCCATAAACTCAATCTTATCACCAACAACTCATACTTCTTCACAAGCTGTTGACACTTTCTGGCAATGGGTATTTGACAAAGGAGTTATATCAAACAAAAACCCAGCTGTGAAGCCTGGAATTGTACCTGAAGGCTTGGGGTTGATTGCCCAAAGAAACATTTCAAAAAATGAAGTTGTTCTAGAAGTGCCCAACAAGTTTTGGATCAATTCTGATACTGTTGCAGCTTCAGAGATTGGAAAGTTTTGTGGTGGTTTGAAACCTTGGGTGTCTATAGCTCTTTTTCTGTTAATAGAAAAGGCGAGGAAGGATTCGCCTTGGAGAAGTTATCTTGACATATTACCTGATGCCACGAATTCGACTTTATATTGGTGAGTATGGCTTAATCAAACTGGTTCAGATTAATTTTTTTCACGTAATTATGGTTTGGGTAATTTGGAAAAAGTAGCTTTAAAATGTTGTCAAAGTCGAAAATCTTATGTATGGCTTATTGTGAGGCCTTATCTGGTGTCATTTGCTCTTATTGGAAATAATAACTTTGTTACTAAGAAACATATAGTCATGATTTTTTTATGTAATAATCACTGTTTGTTTACGTGTTCAACTTTCAGTTGTGGCTATATACTATTCGTCATTGTTATGTGATTATTGTCGATGTCTGTGATCGGAAATCTATTGTATCGATAGTCTGAGAAAGATAGTATGATAAGAAGCTCTAGTATGTTCTTGTGTATGAATTCTTTTTACTAGTATTAATAAGTGCTCCTTGATGCTTCCAGAACAGGTCAGAAGAGGAGCTCTCTGAGCTGCAAGGTCTGGATAAAACATCTCTGTACTAGCATTTAGCAGTATTACATTTTTTTCAGACTTAGTGAAGCCACATATTGAAATCAGTCTTTTTGTAGGAACTCAACTATTGAGCACAACCATGGGCGCGAAAGATTATGTCCAGAGTGAGTTTCTCAAGGTTGAAGAAGAGATCATATTACCTAACAAAAATATGTTCCCTTCTATTACATTTGATGACTTCCTTTGGGCATTTGGGATGCTTAGATCAAGATCATTTTCACGCCTTCGTGGCCAAAACTTTGTTTTAATTCCTCTGGCAGACTTGGTAAGATCCTTTTTTTCCCCCTTCTTAAAGACTTAATATTTGTTTTTTTTTGTGTTTCA
Source organism: Coptis chinensis (assembly GCF_015680905.1). Taxonomy (NCBI): domain Eukaryota; kingdom Viridiplantae; phylum Streptophyta; class Magnoliopsida; order Ranunculales; family Ranunculaceae; genus Coptis; species Coptis chinensis. Next base: position 14,658,009 of record NC_141456.1, on the reverse strand, counting down.
ATAACCACCACCCCATCTTAAGGACTTAATATATGTAAGCTTATATGGTCAACATTATGTCACTGTGTCCTAGGCAAAAGGAAAGGAGACTTGATAAATTGCACAAGAGATGCCAAAATAAATTTATTAAATCTAGAGGTATGATACACATATGATTAGTAGGAAAGTTAGAAGATAAATGAGTGCTTATTTACCAATGCATAACACGTGTTAATTTAAATACTTTTATTAACTTAAATACAATTTTCAACGAATTTATTAGAGCTTCTGTTGATATGGAACTCAGTTTAGATCCATTTTACAACGCATGCATAGTTGGCTCATTTGTTCGACACGTGGACATGAAAATGTCCTTAAGGGTTGAGACTTGAGAGTGTAATGGAAATGCAAATTATGCATTTACTAAATACGATACAAACTGTATTTGCTTCAGCATGTGAATTTAGGTCTGTTTTCTGCAACCCCTATTGTTGTGTTGTTTGTGTTATGACACTGCCAAATCTCTGAAATTTCACCAAATGAGTTGTTCAACTGATCAGATAAACCACAGTCCAAGCATAACTACACAGGATTCTGCTTATGAGATTAAAGGAGCTGGTCTCTTTTCTAGGGATCTCTTATTTTCCCTTCGCACCCCAGTTCCTGTCAAGGCTGGTGAGCAGGTGAAGCTTCTGACTACATCCTTTTGACATACTACAAGTTATAAGTTTTCTACCAGATCACGTTCAATGGGCTGTGTGTATTTCATGACAGGTCATGATCCAATATGATTTAGAGAAGAGTAATGCCGAGTTGGCATTGGATTATGGATTTGTTGAATCAAGGTCAAACCGGAGTAGATATACTCTGACATTACAAATTTCTGAGTCAGATCCATTTTTCGGAGACAAGCTAGACATAGCTGAGACAAATGGTCTAGGTGAAACAGCATACTTCGACTTCATCCTGGGCGAGTCTCTCCCGCCAGCAATGCTTCCATATTTGCGGCTAGTTGCTCTTGGGGGAACTGATGCTTTCCTCTTAGAATCTATCTTCAGCAATTCTATTTGGGGACACCTTGAGTTACCTGTTAGCCGTGCCAATGAAGAGCTCATTTGTCAAGTTATCAGAGATGCCTGTAGAACAGCACTTTCTGGTTATGGCACCACCATTGAGGAGGTGATACGTATTCCCTTTCCTCCATATTACAAGTATCCTCTCTATTTACTGAGTCCAAAGAATGACGGTGTAGGTTAAATATTTATGCAATAACTGTGCGTAAATCATGTATTCTGATCATATACAAGAAATATATAGGAGTGCCAATCAAATGTTTCATAATTATAAAAACGATTAATGTGTTGCAGCTTCTAGCTTCAAATGCAGAAAGTTACACTAGATGTGTATTTATTGTTGTTATTGGTTTCTTTATCTATTTTAAAGAGATATGAACTTCTATGGAAATTCGAATGGCTCATTTCTCAATAGCCTATGAGTCTATGACCTCATGTTTATAGTATAACTGAACTTAAAGATTTGCTGGCAGGACGAGAAGCTGCTGGAAGGAGGGAATCTTGATCCAAGGCTTGAAGTAGCTGTCGGAATAAGAGCTGGGGAGAAGAAGGTTTTGGATCAGATTGACGGAATCTTCAAAGATAGGGAGTTGGAATTAGATATGCTGGAATACTACCAAGAAAGGAGGCTGAAGGATCTGGGTCTTGTTGGGGAACAGGGTGATATCATCTTTTGGGAGCCCAAGTAGAAACTTTTGTTTCCAGATTCCATAAAAGCCGCATCTAAATTTCATACCAAGGAGTGTTTGCGGGACTTCGGCTAGACATTAGTGCGCGCATAAGATGTCTCTTGGTTGCTTTTGGAGTCCTAAGTGCTAACAGAGGAGAAAATACAGCATTCTGTATTTGTTTTTTAATGTGGGGGAAGAAGCTTAGATCAGGTCGCCCTTCAGAGCTGCAATTTTTTTCCTTTCCTCCAAAAGACTTAAATTTAACTGGATTATCACTTGTCGGTACAACACTGCTAGAAAAAGGAAGCTTGACATGTTCATTGCATGTGCGCAAGAAACTGCAAATTCCAAGCAAATCTAATAGATACTTTGGTGGATCATGTAGAAATACCAAACAGCTGCAAATCTGATTTATTCTAGAACATAGCGCGATAAAATATGAGTTCAACTACCGTTTGCGCACTTCCATTTGACGCTCAAATAAGCTCAAATACAATACGCTTGAAATTTTAAACCATTGTCAACTTTCACAAGCTACTGAAAGTTTCCGGAAGTGTGTCTCTGTCTCTGACAAGGAGAGTTGTATGAAACAAATTAGTAAAGTCTGGCACTCTAACATTGTTTCAGAAGGCTTTGGGAATGATTATCCTAAATGAACGTTTCTCAAGATGAGGTCGTTGTTAAAGTACCCTACAAATTTAGTATCACAGTGCCTTACTTTTTCTGGTTGAAGCTATGGATATGCTCATATGTGTACTTCTGTTTCTTCCAAGGAGCAAGTCAAGAAAAGATCACCTTGACGAAGTTTATGACATACTACCAAACACCACAGATTCCATTCTATGTTAGCAATTATAGCTCAGGTGCACAACTCCACTTCAAATTATCTCTTTGCAAATTTATAGTTCAGGGACTTGAGAACCATAGCTTCAATCACTTGTTAGTGTGGAAGGGACTTTAGAACGATAGCTTCAATCACTTGTTAGTGTGGAAACTCGATTCTAACTGAATTCTGTTATGTTTTGAGACGGCATATTGTTTCATTTACTTAGATTGTAAATAAAGCCAGAAATAGTGGAAAGAGAACATTACATTTGTGATTTGTACGAAAGATGAATGCCAAAACTCGTATGTACAATTCGAGTGCTTTAATAAATTGAATTTTCTTTTCAAAGAGTAATAACAGCAGAAGTGTTATAGAAATACAGTGCAAAAATTGCTAACTCTGGAACGGATACATTGACCGAACCAAACTATTATCATCATATAAACAAAGGAATAAGAAGACCAAGACTGGGATATGCTGAAAGGTGTTCTCTTTCTTTTCAACCTTTTGAGTCATAGCAAAGCCCCAACTTATGCAGCATGGTTACCGATGCCATGTCATCATGGAGTTGAGCCTTAGTAGCTTTTTGCTTCTGCAGCCACCAGCCTATTTGATGAGAGTTACTACCAGATTTGTAAACTCCTCAAAGTTTAGCCTCGCTCAGACATTCGTGAGGATTTGCATAGAAGTATTCTTCCTCCTTGGGCTTGTCTAGAATAACTTTTCGAGGACTTGGCATTCCCAACCTTTTGTGGTGTGCCAATCGGACAGCAACTTCAAACTCATCCCAAGAGAGTGTCTTATTATGATACAAATCAATCAACTCTACAAGCTTTCTTCTATCTGGTACAATAGTTTTTCTGAACCCATGATACCTGCAGCAAGTTAAAACTCGGCAGAGCTACGTGATGTTGTTTTCTCTCACAAACCCAGGATAGCGCGTAATGTAAAGTTTATGTGCAAAATTTACAAAGCCAGCAAAGTACAATTCAAACCTGCGGTGACCTTCAACTAATTTAGCCATGTTCCCATCATAAGTAGGAATGAATATGTTGCTGGCAACAGAAACGGTGAAGTCCAGGGCTGCCATTTGAGATGAGTGGTTATGAAATTGTTGCAAATCCCCAGGATCTAGCAACATCTCCTTTTTCACCTAAAATGATAATAGGCCAATCAGAAATCAAAGTAATCGAACACTGGTACATAAGCATCCATAAATTTTAGCTGGTTGAATATGGTGAAGGTTTAAAAGACTCACAAGCCGTGGAAATGCAGCTCTTAATGCCATAAGCCTCCTTTCACTGCCATATATCTCGCCAGAGGCTATATATATCTGAGTGCTCTTCCCAAAGCCTAATGCTTGTAAAACTAATGCTGTCTCCTCTGGTGTAAGAGGACATGTGCCTTGGGATCTCCTTTCCTCAGAAACCAGCTCTTTCTCCCTCCACCAAGGATATGCATATCTGCATTAACACAACCAGCATAAAACAGATGAGGTACAGAAGACAAAGCACAAGACTTATCGTTGCAGTACTACTGACATGAACAACCTGGACAATAACCAGCCTGAGGCAAAAAACTCAGAGAGGAGATATCGGTTTAAAAACTACTTTAAAACGAAAACAATGCATAATGACTCATTAGGGAGATCAATAGATTTGCTATGCAAATAAGCATGACCCCACAATAATTGGCATCAAGTTTTACTCAAAGTGAGCAGCCAACCTCATCCTTTTTAGTTCATCTGCTTCTTCTTCAGAGCAGCCATGAGAACAACCTGAGAAAGCCAACATGTCCATCTCATATCTTAAATGCAGTGCAACAAAAGATCCCTTCCGTTGAAGAATCCGAACTAACTTGTTGCCCAGGGCCTCTATTTGAGGGGTGAATTTCAGTGACTGAAAATTAACGCGACACCTGAGCTTCTGAAGTTCAGTAGGGAGTCCATTGTTTGCCAAGCGTGCATCTGTTTTGTTAAAATGAATCACATTATACTTGCCAAAAAGTGGCAGAACCTACATGATAAAAAAGCAGATATATAAGAACGAATGAAAGACAAGCAGTGTATGCGACCAACTGCTAACAGGTGGTCAAATATTAAAAGCCATTATCAAAAGATGGATCAAAATAACCAGATCAGTGTAAGGTTCAGAATACAAGATATAAGAGATCAATCAGGTTATAGTTTATACACATTTTGCATTTTCTAATACAGAGCATAAAATAAAATTTAAAAAGTCAAAACTGGAAACAAATAAAAACCAGAACTCATTGATGAGCCAGTTTGGGTCTGTTTTGTCTCTAAAGGTTAGCTTTAACTCAAGTCTCCTTAGAGGTTAGCCTACATGTTCGGAAAATTGTTCTAAGAAGTCGACTAATCAAATTCTTAACGTTAAGAACCTAAACATAGAATATGTGCCTTCAAATTTGAGTAGAATGTTAGTATCTCAGTATCTGTAGATGCTCATTAGAAAAGCAAGAAATGTTAGCAAAAATTGGCACCACCGAAGTGTGTACTTTAACCCAAAAAATAGACAAAGAGGGCCAAATGAAAAATTAAAGTTAAGATACCTGCTGCAAGTAATACTTTTCATTTGACCAGCTCACCGGAGGCATCTCAAGTGAAAGATCTGCCAACTTCCGGGAAACCTTCTTTGGCAACCTTTTTATAATCCGGACCTCATCTCTTAATGAACCGATGAAGTGATCCACATCAAAAATATCACCAAAGTTACTGCAAGATAGTCCCCAAAAAGCAAATATCTTAATCAAAATGTTGCAGTAGAAAGATATCTAGCCACAAATGCTTTGCAATGACTGATGTACCTGGGATCTGCCCAAAACGATCTCTTATCAAGCTCAGGAACAACCATTGTAAGGTTCAAAAGTCTAGCAACTGTGACCATATCACATATCTGGATTTTAAAAAGAAATATAAGGAAAAAGGAAATTCCTAAATCAAAACCAGTTGAAAACATAAGGAGCCGTTAAAGCAGAATGTATACAGTGAAAAGGAGAATACATACAGCAGCACGCATTTGATTCAATCCTCCATTGCAGGACACTTTAAGATAGCCACTACTATTATAAACTCCTGCAGCATGTAAGTTGTGAAATGGTTACCCTAACAAAACAGAAATTAAAAGAATCACTACTACAGAAATAACGTAAAACATAAGGATATACGGCATCATATATTGAAAAGTGCACTTATTCTAACCATCAGTATCACCACCTTCCTGTAGAAGTATGACAAATGAGTTAATGTTTGAGGCTAGGTCGCTAGGAAGCAGTGAAGCACTAATACTTCAAGAAGGAGCCCTAACAGTTTCCTTGTCTGATACTTGGATACTCAGATAAGCATGCATACTTTCTTTCTTTTTTTCTATTTCGTCAACATGGTCCAGCAGTCAAAACACTTCTTACCATTACTCAGTGTTTACAAAAACGCACTGAGGCTTACACCTCGCCTTTTAGGATACCAGCACACTGCGGCTTGAGTAATCCAAATCAACCTTATTCATATGAAAATCAGTCTATCCCAACAAAATAAAAAAAATTAAAAATGGCATTATGAATGTTACTAGTGGAGGATCAACATAGTTGATGTATGTGGTGGTTGAAACTATCCAATTTTGAACTTAAAAGTATATTAAAATGACTGACGTTGTAAATGATGTGGCCTCTAGTAGCCGAGGTCTCAAGCTCAAGTACATTCAACGTAAGACACTTTCATTATCTTTCGTTTGTACTTATCCGGCAATGTGCTACAGCCTACGCGCTCTTCCTTCCCATCCACATCCCTTTGTATACGTGACAAACCTTCCACCCTAAATTCTACTAAACATCCCCATGACTGAACCAGAAATGGCTCAATAGTTAAAACCTAAATGCGTAGTGTCGCAAAAACCTATTTAAGTTTAAATTTACGACATTATTGAAAAGGAAAGATGCTCACATCGTTTCTCTCCACACTACAGCTCTCTAAGACCCCTGTATATTTATTACAAAATACCCAACACTTGAAAACCAATATGAATAGTTTCAAAGAGGTAAAGAAGCAATATTTCCACATACATTGTCCTTAAAACCCATTATTTACACTTGCACATACAAAATAACCTAAGATTCATCGAAGAAGAAGAAATGAAAACAGATTCCACTTACTCAAAGGCGGTAAAACCGGCACCAAAGGCTGCTTACTATCAACAGAATGTAAAGAAAAATGAGTAATCCTAGTAAATTGATAAGACAATCCAGTAAGTAATTTAGGATTCCACAATTCCCCAACAGTAACAAACTGAACAAGACATGTCCATATCAATATACTTGAACAAATTCTAATAAACCAAATTTGTAAACGTGTTCTTGGGAATGTAGATGGTGTTGGTGTTGGTAGTGGTGTTTGTTGTAGTAGTTTATTGTAATGGTATTGTGTAGCATCTGATCTTATCTCCATACTAGTAGTAGTAACATTAAAACAAAACATTTCTCAGCTCATTCTCAATTTAAGGATATGAAACCCTAGGAGAGAGAAAAGACGTGCGGTTGGTCACGAGGTGTGTTAAATGGGCTTTTCTTTTCGGGATCACTAATTAATTCCCACTAATCTATTAACTCAAAGGATGATGTGCAATTAATTAAGTGAGCGAGGAATGGCGTGTGACCCAAGTGTTTGTTGCCCCCACAACATAACTTACTAGATAGGCCAACCGCCTTTCTTTCTATATATATGTAGGGAATCAAACTTGTGTAGAGCAACAGTTAACCTTTTTTTTGGTCTATGTGTAGGGAATGAAGTTGTGTGCGACACTCACAATTAACTTGAGAGTTGAGTTATTTGGACATTATTAAAAGGTCAGGCGTCTAAAATGCGGCTTGTAGACTTATTATAGGACATGCTATGAGACTTTACCAAAAAAACAAAAAAAAGGAGATGCTATGAGACAATATTAATGTGCGGTGAGGTTAGTCAAGTGACTTAGTTGACCAAGTGTTTTATGCTTTCTTGAGGATGCAGCAATGGAATTGCTTAACATTTAATCTGTTTTTATTTTCTTTTTTCTAAAAATGTTCCTAACAAATTAGAGCATTCCCAATGCAAGTCAGTGTTTTTCACTTCTACGTAGGCTCAATTTTCCCTCTTTGCTACCGTTTTGGTGAAAAGGAAAATGAGGGTGCCCAATGCAGACTTTGAATCTCGGACGGGATATTTGATTCCATCTAAATGTAAAAATAAAAAAAACACACCGGACGGAATGAAACATCCCACCTGAAGTTTTAAAAAAAATGAGGGTCCCAATCGTAAGTGACTTTGAAAAATTTGATTCATCCGAAAAAAAAAAAAAAAAAAAAACAACATTTTAAAAAACATTCCGTCCGAAGCTCACAACCAAGGCCGGCTCTGAGGGGTAGGCAACATAGGCAGTTGCCTAAGGGCCCCACATAATAGCCAAATAAAAAGCCCCCCCCTCATTGACAAGTAACTATACTAGGCCCAATTTGCCATTAGTGCATCCTTGAACACGGGATATACTTGTGAAAATTAAAAGTCATCACCATTAGACTACCATCATTTTGATATTATTAAAGCGTTAAACATTTTATTATTATTATCAACAATTTTGCAAATGATTTTTAAGGGCCCAATCTAGGAGCTCACCTAGCTGCCTAGGCCCCCCACAAACTCAGAGCCGGCCCTGCTCACAACTCAGTGAAAATCTCAGTAACAAGTACTACTCTCGTTGTGACTTAATTACAAGTCACCAACTTTGTCACCCTTGCATTGGGCAAAAAAAATTTGGTATTCAAAGGTGAAAATTCTCAAATTCCCCTCATAGTGACTTGCATTGGGAATGCTCTTAGTGCATTTCTTCCATGCGTTAGGAGTATTTGGCAAAACCTGCTGACCATTTGCATAATACAATAGATGAGGGGGATATGGAATGGTGAAGGACCATAGCTAGTAATTCGCCGAATTATTCGCGAATTATAAGGTTTGGCGAATAAAACAAATAATTCGGCGAATTTTTGAATGATACGGTTTAATTCGGGAATTGGTTGGGCCGGGCTTATAATTGCCGAATTATAAGGTTTGGCGAATAAAATGAATAATTCGGCAAGTTTTTGAATGATACGGTTTAATTCGCGAATTGGTTGGGCCGGGCCTTAGTTGGAACCAAAAATAAATGTGTTAGTAATAGTAAGTAGAACCAAAAATTTGACATTTGTATTATTTTTTCATGAATAAAATTGTAAAAATAAAAATAAAAACGTTATATACTTATATATCAAAATTTTAAATGTAAAATATATAGCCGAATTTTAAAGGAATGCATTCGTATTATACCCGTTTAAAATACATATATCGTATTTTTACCGTTGACGTTTTATTGAACCGAATATTTAAAAGTATTATTGTTGAAAATTTCGAATCTTAGACGAATAATTGCCGTATCGAACTTTTGCCGTCCACGACTTTACTAGCTATGTGAAGGACGATAATTTTAAGAGGTGGCCTTGGAGAGAGGAGAGAGAGTATGGCCATGGTAATTGGATGGATCTTGTGTATACTTGCATAATTTCTTAAAAGAATTTTAGAAACCGAAATTATGTTTACATACTCTTCAGTAAGTTTTAAATGTTCATTTACAAATAAATTTTAATTGCCATTTGTGCTAGTTTTGAGTTTCATTGAAATACACGCCAGTTATGTATTTAGATAAAAATCACTGGTCGTATTATGGAATCACGACAATTGTTCCCTTTTTAGCTCCCATAAAGATTTCCCCTATTGAATATATATTTACTACTACTCCTTTCTTAGCAAATTAGAGATTAGTGAGTGCGAATGTCACTGGTGGAATTCACCATCACACAAATCAGAGAGAAGAGTAAACAGAGAGGACATGTAAGAGTTTAAGACTGCCTAAACTTAAGATCTGCCATTCCTCCTTACTAGGGGTGGAATTTGAGCCGAGTAGCTCCGGCTTGGCTTGTTTAAGCTCGGCTCAAGATTGTTCATTTAACTAAATGAGCCAAACTTGAGCCCATATTATAACTCGCCTTAATAAACGAACAGGGTGAAGCTCGGCTCGATAAACACAAATACCATCATCATAGTGTAAAATAACCGAGCTACTCGGGCTTGGCTCAGGCTCAGCTCAAAATCACGGAGGGCTTTGTTCGTGAAGATTGTTTTGTGGATTCGGTAGCCGCAATTACTGTTTGCACAATACAAATTAGATATGTGATTAAACTTCTGTCACAGAATAAGGTGGAAAAAAAACAACATTAAGTAGCGAGTCCGGTTCCTCTATAACCGGGTACGGAGATGGATTTTGTGCCACCTGTCTACTTTAACATCTCCCCATACCTTCCGTTAGTTTCCCTTCTTATTTCATGTATTTCCATTTTTTCTCCCTTTAATATCTAACTAAAAAAAGTTCATAACTTAAATAAATAAACGACCCATCTCAGCAGGGGCGGATCCAAGGGGGGCGGGGGTAGGCTGCAACCAGTGTTCATGATTCGGAACGGAATATTGAAATTCTACCCAATATTTTGGTTTTTCAAAAAACCGGAAAAAACAACATAAGGTCAAATATTGATGATTTCAAAATTAGTCGAAATTCCGAATATGGCATGGGTCAAAATATTATGAATTTCATTTTTTGGATTGGGCGGAATTCAGATAATTCTGAAATTCAGAACTATGGCTGCAGGTAGGGGTGCAGACGGATAGGTTCGGATTTGGATATGGCTGTATCCGAATCCGAACTTATGCACTCATATCCAAATCCGAATCCGACGGATGTATAACAATATCGAATCCGAATTCAACAGATGTACAACAATAGTATCTGAATCCAAATCCGATGTCCGAATCGGATATCAGATAATATCTGATCTGATAAAACATATCACAAAAACTCAAATAAGATTAAAATTAATAAAACTCCAAAGTTAGATCTGTTTATTCATTCAAATAAGGAAACTAAATTATTAATAGCACAAGAGCAATTACCACCTCCACTTTCAGCAAGTAGTAACAATTACCATATTCAATAACAATTACTAAATTATTATTGAACATGCTGGTGGCTGTGGTATCATAGTTTTATTTTAAAAAACATTTGGAAGGATTCATCGTTGAACTAGATCCAGACTTGCTTGTTCTTGTTCTTGTTACTAATAGGTTGAGAATTTGATAGAGGAAAAAGAGGTGGGTGTATTTGATTCACACGGGGAGATAGAGAAAAGAGGTGGAGAAAAGAGATGCTCTTGTGAGCGGTGGTGGTGTTGTGCGGTGGTGGTGTTGCCTTTGAGAAGTTAAGAACTGGAGGAAGAAGGGGACGGAGTGGTGTACTGGCATATTGAATGAACCTAGAATTTCACACTTTTCTCTTTCTAAAACACTGGCATCAAAGACCATTAATACTGAGTAGTTGAGAATGCTCCCAGGAAACCACATCAGCCCCCTTTTTCTCTGAGGTGGACAGGTAAGCTTTTACAAAAGTTTGGAAGAAAAAAAAACAGACTCACGCCCGATTTTGGGAACTATTCGCGTAACAATATGAAATAAAAGAAAAAGATAAAAGAAACCTTCGTCAAAACTCAAAACCCCACCCCGACCTTTACCGAAAAAAAATAAAAACCTAGCTCCATTCTCTCTTTTCAATTGTTCGGCTACAAAAAACATAAAAACAAAACACCCCAACTCTGCAAAAATAAAAGTCATCTCTTCAAACCCTCTCTCTTATTCTTCTTCCAAAATTGAACTAAGGTCTCTTCTTTTTCTTCGGCATCTTCTACGGGAATTCTATGTGCTTCTTTCAACCAAGATAACAGGTAATTAATAATTAACATATTATTATGTATTGACTGAATAGGGTATCGTATTGATTGAATTGTTGTTTTTATTTGGAAAAATTGATCAGTGGGGTTTTATTATGAAACTGAAGGTATGATTGTCTATTTATGAGGTATTTATCGTTTATGAATTAGTTGTAATTTGATTTTTATTTGTAATCGTATTAATTTTGATTAGTGTTTTTTAATGGTTTCGATTGGATGTTCAGTTTACATCTCGAGTTGCTTAATTCGATAATTTTCTGATTTTTTGCTACTTTTTTGTTCCGTTCTATTTCTTTAACGTCTCTAATTCTAGGCTACATGACCGAGATGAAGTATAAGTTAAACAATCAAGTTCTAATTGCAGGAACTTTGATCTCTCTCTCTTACAGAAACAAACCTTAAGGTCCCACTTCTCTGTTGACCATGCTCAATGACTAATGAATTTCTTCCTTTTTATTTTTTGCATCTTCATAAATGGGGTGGAAAGTTTTTGCTCAAGCTACGGAAACAAGAAAAAATTTGTTGCAATGGCAGGGCATGGTAATACTCTTTGTTAAAGAAAGATAGAGATGCAATAAACAGATGTTCATGGTTCATGTTACTTAATTGGACCAATGTGGTGAGCAGGATACGACATACATATGAATTAAGTATAAGGTGAGTCTGACATTCCTTTCGACTTATTATTATTTTGTTTGTGTTTATCTGAAATTGTAATTTGTAGAGAGAATCATCTTTGATTCAATTCATGTTGATTCTTCACTGATCAAGAAGTTGCTGAAGGATAGGTTGTATGAATGGTTTGCATTCATTGCTGAAGGACCATGTATTCTGAAGGATGAAGGCTCTTGGATTTGAATAGGTACCGATCAAATAATTGTTGCAGGCGTAAGTCCCAATTTCAGAGATGGACACAGAAGGACATCACTTCATTGTGTAGTGTATCATGGGAGGTTACTTTACTAATCTGTAGGTTCATTTACTTAAACCTTTTTTTTTGTGTCATTAGTTGTTAATTTATCTATATGAAAGGATTATATTTTGTTCCCAATTGCACTGAACTTCTAAGCGGGTATGTTGACAGTTCCTATATTGGTTAAGTTTTTTTTTTTTTTTTTACCATAATGCTATTTTATTACTCCATAAAAATTGTAACAAATTTTTCTGATGGTTACATTTAAGAGTTGGCCGAGATAACTCAAATTTCATCATTCAATTTTTAATTATTAATTTGCATGCTTTTTATTTATTTATTTTTTTGTTACTAGCTTTTGGAGCATTAAGTACTGTAGAGATGCAATTTAGTTCAAGTTTTCTTGCCATAGTAAGAGCAGGGGAGCAAGAATATGCAAAGTTCCTCAATCGTTATTGTTGGTTATGGATTATGTTTTGTTACACCAAGCGCTTAACATGTTCTGATCAAATTGCAACAGCCATTAGTGTTTATGGAATCCGTCCAGGAAATAGTTGTCACTCAATATCAAAAACTATTTTAAATAGGGGTAGTTTCTTTCAACTTTAAGTGCTCGCTTCGATACAAATCTTATATACCCCTGCAATAGCCCTATATTCCATATGACAGTTTTGTCTTTAAGTACAATGGAAGTACAAACTGAAAAAAATAACAACCTATGGCCATATATCAATTGCCATATTCTGTTTTTGAGTAGAATCTTTGGATGATGATGAATTTGGTCAGCTTTGCTTACTCAGGTAGTTTACCAATTTGGTGTCTTAGTTTTCTTAACGACGGTTGGTATTAATTTTTTGTGAGCATAAATTAATTAATGAAACCCCAACGATAAATAAATATAGTATCGAATTGTTTTGGTCATAGATTTGGGCAAACCTAATTTGATGATTGATAGTGATGCTACAGTCCATTTTATTTTATTGTTTTCCAATTTACCTTTTGTTTTGGCCAGTTTACAATTATTCTTGCTGGAGACCTTCTCAAATGACATTCTATTTTCATCCTATTACTTTTAATAATTTAGTTTTGTTATCAATTCACGACACCGTGTCAAAATTAATATGTTGATGACACTCAACAATGGCGTTTGTAAGGTTTTGATTGTGTTATTAGATAAGGTGGCACTGTATAATAGTGGTTATGCAATTAGTAATATAATGCATGATTGTTTAATTTCGTTTGTTTAGTGTTCTGGTTGATTGCTAGTATTAAGCTATGGCAAGTGGATCATGAGCAGACACGTCGATTATCAAGATATTAGCATTCGGATGAGGTATTGAGTGTTTATTGATCACATTAGCTCTATAGATATATTAGTTGTGATGCCTTAGGATTGATGAGGAAGTGTGCTTGACTCCTACAATTGGGAATTGTATGTATCGTCAATACCTAGATATTAGTTTATGTTATACTTCATACTCCAAGTTGAAATTTGTTACAAAGAATGCCTAGATATAAGTCCGTCAAGTTTATATTAATTGCTAAAAAAAAAACCCTTATGTCATAAAACACAGACCCTATCTCAGTTATACTTATACTCAAACTTTCATTTACGCTATCCCCAATGTTGAAATGTATTCCTCTGGTCTTCTTCATCTCTCTGTTTAGGTGAGATTTGTAAATGAAAGTTCCGTTACGTTCCCATTCAAATTAGACATGATAAGAACTAGAAAACATATTTTATTTTATTTTAGTCTTTAGGTTGGCGCCTATGTGTAATGTATGAGTTTGTTTGCTCTTTGCAGTGAAACGTAGCGTGGAGTCCCTTCTTTTCTTATTGCTCTAAAGTGAATCCAGCTCTAGGTAAATGTTAATTTTTCATACGCTTACAATGTCTAATTTCCAATATCAAGATTCTACTTTTGAGATATATGCTTATTTATTGGTGTCTTATCTAGCTTATTATTATTTTGTTAAGCTACCATTGTATCATGTAGAAAAATTCCAAACCTATTACCAGGACCTACCCCCCAACCTAGAGTAGCTAGGTGGGGAAGTAAAATCAATCCTTGGGTTTCACTGGTACGAAATGAGCCACTTCAAATAGGTTCATTGCTCCGGCCCAGAATACGATTAATCCAGCATGGGCAATTTGAGCCCCGACTAGTTTATTGGACAAATTGATAAGTCGGGAGTTCCCGGCCCACCAAGCGAAGTCGGTGGTTTCTTGGTCATGACCAACTAAAGTTAAAGTTCCATTAAAGAACGTTTCCACAGGGTAGAACCTCCTCGGGGAATATAAGGTTTTCACGAGGAATGTTGGATTTGCAAATCTGACCTTATGTTGTTAATGAAACCCAGGTACGTAGAGTATTTCACACAATTTTCAATACGGATACGTTTTATTTGGTTTTTACCGTTGACTATAAAAAAGAAAATAAAAAAAATCTCTGATCTACAGGTTTTGAATGAAACTATGGTTACAATAAAAATTAAATTAAGTGTATTTTTAGCATTAAAATATTGAATGTGTGTTAGTGCAATATGTTTTTGTTACATCACATATATGTCACCCCTGGTAGTTAGCTACTTATAATTAATTGTGCCAAGTAATTACAAATAGTTCTTGGAGCATCGAGCGAACAACTCTCAAACAACTCAAGTCCAGCTTCACTGCCAACTTCCTGCGAGTACTGTTCCTCTAGCACTATCTCAATGCACAATCTCACGAAGTGCTCGAAGAGACAAAGATAGAGTCATATCTTCAACCACGGCTCAAGGAGGACGATCTTCATCTAATTGTTAATTAGAATTGTTTGTCAAGTTCTTAAACACATCGAACGATTTTCATTGTTATTAAACGTTTTCCTTTCTTTTTGCAGTTGAGGTTTGCATCTCTCAATTATTTTGTTCATTTTGCATTACATTGCTCTGAGAAATTTTGTATATAAACGTCAGTACATGCAAAAAAGTTCTTTTACGCATATCTTAACATGTTTAATACTACGATTTTTTTCGTTGGCTCACTGCTATATGTCTAATTTTATATATTTTTGAAGGATGCAGGTTCCGAAGGCAGTGTGGGATTTGATGTGTGATCATTACCTCAGAAAATCGGTAAGACCGTTTATGTACTTTCGCTCTTGGCTATATTTGTATAGTAACTGAATCATGAGATCTACCTAATATAAATCAGTAATCCTATATCAAATTTCTTTAAATATTCATTCACCGACTTATTTTTTAAAGGCTGCTCATGTGCTTATTGTGCGAGTTGGTGATCATAGATGAAATTGGAAGTAGGGTGTAAACTGTGACACTTTCTTTAGGCCACTGCTCATTTCCTTATTGAGTAAACTTGGGACATATCATTACATGCTAGCCAAACGTAGATAAAAAGGTAATAGCTAATTTTTAATTTCAAGGAGTTACGTGTTTTGTGATTCAAATGGCTATAGAAATGGACGATAGTAAAGTCTTCAGAGAGTCAGCCTATAGAAAGAGTTTGAAAACATTATTACTCGCTATAGTTAGTGTGATTTTCTTTGTAAGAGTTTGACCACCATTTAGTTGTATTTCAAGGTACTCATTGATCTTTGTAAACCTCAATTGTGTTCATATTTGACTTTATGTATCTTGATTTGAATTCGTCCAATTTCAAGGGAATGGTTGTAGTGGAAACTTAGTTACCAAATTGTAGGTGTACCAAGGTCATATGATCATTTATATGTAATGCATCGATCACCGTGTTAGTAGGATTAGAAAATAATTGGGGTCTTAATTGTCAAAATCCTTCGAACAATAAAATATAAATCACTATTTAACTGATAGAACTTAAAGGTTTAGCGTTGAAACTTACCTCTCCGTTAGTTAAAGAGCAAGTATCAATTTCTTCTCTCTCCTATAGAAGACAAAGTTTAGTCACACATATTTTTTGCAATTCATCTCAATCCATCGCTGGAAGGTATGTACTAACAAGTAAGTAATCTCCTCTTATGTGTTTATTTTCACCTGAAAGTCCAAGCATAATCAAATGTATACTGATTGAGCTATTCTTTATCGAACTCATGATTACAAATCTTTTGTTGCAAGAATTCTTGAAGAAAGTGAAAAGGTCCAGGTATAAAATGTCAAATGCTTTATTACAAATATAATTCGTGCTCTCGCCTATTTTTTGCTGGAAAACAAACAGTTCATTGTGTGAAGGTGTTCAAAAGGGCCTAGAATTACCGGCATACTGCACTGGCAGATATGCTCCCACCATTGAGAAAGCAATGCTTCATTGCATGTTGTTTGAGTTAAATACTAATTTGTGTAGTTATTTGATGTTTCATTAAGTACATATTCTATGCAAATCACATGTATTATTATAGGGTATATGATTAATTCGTTGTAGAAACACCTAATTTTCGTAATTTTAGTGTAACCCCACATAACAAAAGTCTACAAAGCTTTTGATACTTGGTTAAGGAATACTTGGTTAAGTTAAGGATTTTGGATACTCGGAACTTTTATAGACTTTGAATTCTGTTTAATTGTCATTGGGGTTGAATTCTTCACTCCAACTTTAATTTCTTTAACTTAAATGTTTAAGTACTTTGCTCTTTGCTTGAAAGTTACCTTTCTAAATATTTTCCGGTGATAATTTCCCTTCACCATTTTCATCTGCTATTTCGATCATTTACATTTATTTTGGTTCCAATTTGAAATTGCATACATGTAGATGGCTGTGATTTTGATCCTATGACCTTAAGTATATATGCTTCTTCAGATTGACAAGGATTCATGAAATTCATGATTTCACTTGGAGAATTATAAGCAAGGGAAATAGGCACTAATGGTTGTTTGAAGGTGATTTGCACTAATGTGGAGGTTAGTTCAGACTCAATATAAATATGCTTTGCAGGATGTTAAGTATACTAACCTTTTTGTAGGGGTGGATTACCATATAAAGATTTTTGGACAAGATAAATCTATTTTATTTGTTGAATAACTTTGATAAAAGGACGCCTCACACTGTATAGAGGAACTAATAGTCATGATGTAAATTATACAATGTTTTTAGTATATTTTAGATGCGCTAGAGAAACTAATGCCTTCTTAAGGAAGGAACTAAATTATATTGTCTCGAGGCTTAAGGGTTATTTAACTGTTCTGGCATTCGTCGAGACGGTTAAGTAACTGGGTTAAACAATGAGATATCTATATTGTTATGATTTTCAAGTTATGACAGGATTTAAGTTTATGAAATGTTGAAAATAAAGAGGAGACTTTGCCGAAATTTTTGTAAGATTATTCTGTCTTTGTTTAGTTTGGGTTTTGCTTAGTTGGTCCGATCACGTCCCGAGTTTCATAATGACTGTAGATGCCATGTGTCTTTGGTAATCAGTCATTATGAAATTTGGGGCATGACATAGTTGATGGCAGATGACATGCACCTTGGTATTGTCTTAATATGGTAAAATATATAAGTACACTACTAAAAACTTGACATTTCCGGACGGATCCAAAATAGATATCCCTACGGATCCAGTCCATACTTCTATTTCTGATGCACAATATCCGTCGGCAAAAAAGCCCAGGCCCGTCACAGCCAATTTTTTACGTATTCCAATCCGGTGACGGTTTTGTTGGGGATCTAATCCGTAGCAAAATTCAACCCTAAAATCCCAAATTTCTTCTCGGTGGCTCTATTGTTATTTAGGCAAAAACAAATTTCAGTAAACCGTCGGCTTATGTTTAGGCGCCTGATAAGTGCCTAAAATTGTATATTTTATATATAGTTTTATAGGCACTTTATAATATCATTTATGCTTAATTGCGTATTTTTAACGTAAAACCATACATTTGCTTTATTCCATGGCATTATGCACATTTTTGGTCATAAAGGTTTATTTGCATATATGTGCATGTCTTTGGGAAAGTCCAATGCAAAATATGTTTTATTAATTTGGTTAAATATTTTTTGTAGGAAATAAAGATGTTGGTCAAAGCTCAATCAAAGCCTGAGCCCATAAGCCAAATAGGATCATTTAGAGAATCAATAAGTGAGAGCTCATGGAATAAATTATGCTATCAAGAATGGAAGGAAATGTTAGAGAATTGATAATTATGGAAGGAAATCAAGAAAGGATAATTGCAACTACCACCATATATTCTTACCATTTTCACCACATTAAATATCTCAATTTCCATTAATTACTTATTTCTTAGATTTCATTATATCAAATCATTCCATAATACCATATATCCTAGCCACCATATATTCTCCCATATCCTCACCATATTCTTGCCAATCACTCCATTCATAATTCAAAACCATATCATTCCATTTTATCCTTTATTTAATTTCTAATTTATATTTCTTTCTTTCCCCATGCCTTGATAATATCTCTTCCGTATTCCATTTCCTAAATTATTTTATCTTATATTTTCTTCCTATATCCCAAAGATTATTTCTATTTTGTGTGAAGATATTATATGCACAAAGATCTTGTTGGTGGAAGCTATAAATAGAGAAGAGAATTGGCATTGACGAGAATCATTGTACACGCATTCTACACCATTCTACACTCATTGTACACGCATTCTACACTCATTCTACATCCATTCTAGTATCCAAGTAGTAGATATTTTGCTTTGTAGTTTTAGTTCATTTAATTAGTGAGGAAGAGTGCTCTTGAGTGTGTAATTTTCTGAAGATCAACATCAAAGCAATAAAGGCGGTTTCAATGTTCACTCTATCTCGTCTTTAAGTATTCTTTCATGTTAATTAATAGCATGGAGGGCTAAGCTTCCACCCCATGGTGGAAAGTGAAAGCTCTCCATGAAATTCTTGTTATTTTGTTTTTGTCCTTTTTGTTAGAATCTCCACTATATGTGTTTTTGATGAAATCCAATGATATCTCTTTCTAATTAATTTTTGCACTAAGGTTAAATGTGCATGGTTTCTATCACCGTGAAAAATTCGGGGTATTTTTCATTGTTAGTTTATTCTTTTTGTTAAAAATCTTTTAGACTCAACTTTATTAGTTATTAAGGGATTTTTTGTACTTCTTATTGTGGACATTGAATGCCTAAAAATTCCTTATTTGGAGTCAAAGAGAATAGAGGATTGAATTTAATATTGAGATGTTTTATTATGTTCTTAAAAGTTATATTTTCCACTAATTCTAGAACTAGCGTTTAAGATTTAGTGAAGTTTCAGAGAAATTTAACAAGAGGTATAAAAATGAAATACAAGAATTGTTGGTGAGTTAGTAACTTTCTACCAAGGGTTTTGATAAATTGATTTTTGAAAATTAATTGTTTTAGTTATTCATCATTTCCTTACAAGTTACTTTTGTTTTTAGTTTAGATAAGAAATTAGAAATCCTCAACAATTGTTTTAATATTAATCACCAAGTTAGCTATTGGTTTATAAAATCTTTTCTCCTCCATTTATTCACTTCAAGATGTGGATCGATATCTCACTTACTGCTATTATAATCATATTTTATTGATTATTTTGCAGTTTTTTTGAGATTTTTATTGATTGACAAGTTCTAAACGACAAGAATTTGTGTAAATTAGTGCCAAGGTGAAAATCTCCCCCCAAAAGTTTTGTACTAACAGAAAAGAAAGTTTTTTAAGACAGCGGTTCCTTAAGTTTTTTAAGACGGCAGTTCCTTTGTGAGCTTGAAGACGATACTTTTCAAAGCTTCAATCTCAAACACAAAATTTCCTTTTTGTTTGTAATTTGGTTTTGCCATTCTAATATTCCGCAACTTATTTTCTGTCTAGTTTTGAGTGATTATTTAATTGACCAGGACCTTCTCTCTGCAATTGTGGTAACCTTCTCACTTCTTAATTTGGTTTAGTATAATAAAATCGATTATTTGTTTTTCCTTGGCATGTTTTAATTTATTGCTTCAGTTATAATCTATGTTCTTGATTTTAGTGTGGTTTCTTTCCATTGATTTTAGTGGTTTCTTTCCCGTTAATAATGGTTCAGAATTTTGTGTTTCTTAAGTCTCACTTTTCTTTTTACTGCGTGTGTTTCCATGCAATGATTAAAGGTAGATGACCCTTAATATATTGCTCAAATCTCTTAATATATAATAAAAGTAACTTAATATTTCCAAAAGTTTGTTTTAAGCATACTCCATGTTTCCCAGATGATAACATGATTCAATGGTTCACAAACCAGCTCAGTATTCCAAAATATGATTTTGGCCTACACTCCTACTTTTCCATTACAAAGGCACAGTCCAAGTATATGTACAAGAACTTGAGAATTGAAAGAGAGAGAAATAGACCAAATATATGTTTAAAGTTTTGCAATAGAACCTTTCATGGAAGAAACAGAAGATTTAACTCTCCTTTCACAGCCATCACAGTCCATTTTCACCTTAATCTCCATTGTTTGTCGATGAAAAAAAAGGCCTTAGTAAAAGCCAAAGCAAAAACAAAGAGCAAACCATATAGAAGGAAAGAGAGTTGCTGTAAGAGCAAAAGTGTCCCAACTCTTTGTCCATTACTAACAAAGCAAACATATATAAAGGACGTACTAGCTGTATTGAAAGCGGTACCTGCATTGGCTTGTGTTTCTTCCTAATAATGCTAGTGCTGGAAACAGTACAAAAGTTAGGGAGGTAATCAAGAGCACCCATTTGCTTTTCTTTTGGTAGCAACAAAGTTAAGTTTCAAAAGAAGGGAAAGACTGAAAGAGAAAAAGTGAAAGAGAAGAGAGGGATTACAAAGAGAGAGATTAGCTATTGTGTTATAAATGAGGTGGTCTGGTGTATATATATAGTGAGGTGATTGATGGTTTCTTAACGGGCGATGTTTGAAGTGTGACCAACAAATGTGTGATTTAGACTTTTAGTCGTAAACTTGCGAAATAAAAGATATTTTCTTGTTACAAATAAGCTATTCTCGTGATTTTCGTCTATATAAATTGATTTTTAGCAACTAGTTCATATGATTTTCTTGTGATTGTTCATGGAATTTTTAATATATTTGAGGTGCTTTGCATTGCATTGTAGATGGCTTAGCATTTTAATGGCTGAACTCTTAATGAGTCTTTTTGCATACCTTTCTTAATTAAAGTTACCCTTTCCTTCAGATTATGCTTTCCAATTATGCCTACCCTTATTTTCCTGCAGCAAATGATTTATTTGATGCCTAATTATCTGATTTGGTTGATGCTTCTTACATACTAGCTTTTCTTTGTTATATATAGTGGTATGGATGCTTTCGCTTCATTGATAGATAAGAGTCGGATTTCCTTAATATATCCAGATAAGCGTTTTATAGCTGGTTTAGAGAAATTTGTGGAGTTCATGAAGATACACCATCGTAATAAAAAGGTCATACCCTGTCCATGTGGCAAATGCCTAAACCAAGGCCTGGCTAAGACCCATGATGACGTCAAAGTAGATTGTTTTAGGCATGGCTTTGACGAAACATATAATGTGTGGTTCGTGCATGGTGAAGTAGCACAAAATCAGTATGTTGAACAAGGATCAAGTTTTCGTGATAATGCATATAATGAAACGGACATGGCTAATACCCTTAACACTGTGGTGGGGGAACTTGGTGGTGATAATTTGGACACGCTAATGGGAGAACATAATGAACAAAATGACTTATTTGAAAATGACTTATTTGAAGATGTTAAGTTTAGTTCTAATTTGCGTAAGGCGATGAGTGAATTGTATGCTAGAAATAAGGACTTCACCGTTCTTAGATTTGTAGTGAAATTATTTAATTTGAAGATCACACATGGGTGGACTGACCAAAGTTTTACTGGATTGCTTCAACTATTCCAGTTGGTGCTTCCAAGTGGGAATAACACACCAAAAAATATGTATCATGCGGATAAGATAATCAAAGATTTAGGATTGAAGTATGATAAAATTGATGCGTGCAGAAATGATTGTATGTTATATTGGGGAGACTACAAATCTAAGGTTTCTTGTCATATTTGTGGGGTCTCGAGGTTTAAAACTTTAAGCATTGAGGAAAGAAAGAAAAAAAGGGTCAGTCCGTGCTCGCGAAGATCTTAAGATATTTTCCACTAACAGATAGGTTAAAGAGATTATATAGAGTGGATTGGGTAGCAAAGGCTATCGTTGGCATTCAACTGGAAAGTCCCTCCGTACTTTGGGGCATCCAAATGACTCACGGGTGTGGAAGCTAATTGATACACAATACCCAGATTTTGCTGCCGAGCCTCGAAATGTCCGTTTGGGGCTAGCAACTGATGGCTTCAATCTTTTTGGGTCATTAAGCTCATTGCATAGTTGTGATGTGTGTGACTTACAACCTTCCACCTTGGTTGTGCATGAAACCCCAATTCACCATGCTCACAACACTCGTCGAAGGTCCAAAATAGCCAGGTAAAGATATTCATGTGTTTTTGCAACCATTGGTCAAGGAGTTGAATGACTTGTGGCATGAAAGGGTAATGGTAAAAGATGCATCAAAAGGAGACGTATTTAAAATGTGGGCTGTTTTGATGTGGACAATACATGACCTTCTAGCTTATGGAAATATCTCTGGTTGTAAGACTAAAGGAAAACTTGGTTGTCCAGCTTGTGGTCCAAAGACTGCTTCTTTTTGGCTTCGCAATGGAGGTAAGCATGTGTACATGAGAAGCAGACGTTGGTTGCCTTTGTTAGATGAAGCCAGAAATAATACAAGAGAAAGCACCTATGATAAAACTCAAGAGCTAGAGGAGCCACCAAAGAAGGCTTCTTGGGATCGAGGTTGATACTATGACAATGAACTTAAAAGCAAAAGTTGGGAAAGGCAAACGAAACACAATGTTATTCTTGAGTCGCGATGATAACCGAAAAATGAAGGTGAATTGTGTTTTACCAATAGGTTGGGATTCTTTGGGTTGGATTATTGGAAGTACATTCTAGTCCCTCATAACTTTGATGTCATGCATATCGAGAAGAATTTTTGTGAAATCTTGATTGCAATGATGCTTAATTCGAAAGAGAAGACCAAGGATAATGACAAGGCACGCAAAGACTTGAAGCTTTTGAAAATTAAAAGGAGGTATTGGTTATCCCAGGTGAATGGTAAAACTGTTATGAAGCCGGGAATTTTTTGGCTTAACAAAGTGGAGAAGAAATGCTTTCTTGATACATTGCGCAATCTGAGTGTGCCCGTTGGTTTTAGTAGTAATTGGTCTAATATTGTCAAGGCTGATTCAGTAGATTTAAAGGGATTGAAGTCACATGACTATCACATCTTGATGCAGCACTTGCTCATGGTAGCGATTTAACATGCCTATAGAGATGGCAGCAGAAAGGAAGCTCGATCCATCATCAAAAGCATTTGTACTTTTTTTGGTGCTTTATGTGCTAGAACAATAGATGTTGAAACACTCAATATACTTAAAAGAAATATGATTAAGACATTGTGCGCACTCGAGAGACATTGCCCTCCATCACTTTTTGTTATCATGATGCATTTGCCCATTCACCTTGCTCAGGAGGCTTGTGAATGTGGTCCTGTTTGGGCTAGATGGATGTATACATTCGAAAGGTATTAGTTTTGTAATTGTTGTCTTGCAAATTTTGTTTCCTATTAATGTTATTCCTATAATGTGTTCCTTGTTGTTTAAAGGATGATGAAGACTTATAAGGGATCCGTCTCAAACAAAGCATGTCCCGAGGGCTGTATTGTGGAGCGCTACTTGAAAGAAGAGACCCTTATTCATTGTGCAAGCTATAAAGGAGGGGGGGGGGGTGGTATTCTAGAGAAACTTGATAGGATGGTTGAAAATGAAGCTCCACTTGTACCTGATTTGTTTGATAAGATTCATGATCATACTATCAAGGAGGTTGGGCCAATTGGTGTGGGTTATGGCTATGGGTTAGAAGGTGTTGAGTATGAACATGCACGTAATTGGGTATTAAAAAGCCATGCTAAATATGATTATTGGCAGGAGTAACTATACCTTAACATTATTGTTTGGAATTGCATACTAGTTTAATCATATGCAATTTCTTTCTAACATGTTAAATAATGTGTAGGAAGTACACCAAATTTCTTGAGGACCGAAGAAGAACCAGGAGGAAGAGGGTAGGCCATTTAAGGATACCTTTGTGTGATAATTTCATATCATGGTTGAAAACACAGGTTGAGTACATAGAGTCAAATGATGTCCAATTCAAAGATGTTGTGAGAGGACCTACAGGTTTGGCAACAACATACACAAAGTATTGTGTAAATGGTTTTCTCTTTGTCACCAAGGATCATGAACGAGCACAAAGGAACCAAAACAGCGGTGTTAGCACAAGATGCATGACTACTTTTCGGTCTAGTGCTAAGGAC
Organism: Coptis chinensis; assembly: GCF_015680905.1. Taxonomy (NCBI): domain Eukaryota; kingdom Viridiplantae; phylum Streptophyta; class Magnoliopsida; order Ranunculales; family Ranunculaceae; genus Coptis; species Coptis chinensis. The sequence continues at coordinate 14,633,358 of NC_141456.1, read as the reverse complement.
AAATATCCAGTTGAAGACTATGTCGAATACTATAGTGTTCTTCGGAAAATTGTCCAGCTACAGTATTGAGAGGGGTACAAGTTTGTTTTGTTCAAGTGTGATTGGGTAAAATGCTTCCAAATTGGTGTGAAAATAAATGTAGAAGCAAACCTCAAATTGGTGAACTTGTCTAACCTAATGAGTTCAGACCGCATGGGTAATGAACCATTTATTTTCACGGGGAGTGCTGCACAGGTTTTTTATTCGAGGGATCCAATGTATCCTGATTGGCATGTAGTCATAGAGGTTCCAAAAAAGTTGTATTTTGATCATGATGAAGTGTGTCTGCTATCCAATGATAGAACGATAAATATTAATATTGATATAGGAGGCGCTTCCAATGTGGAAACCATGGAGGATGATCTAGTACCTAATGACCCAGAAGATGTGTTTGTGGTTGTTGAGAATAGGAGAAATAAAAAGAGACAAAGATCTAATAGACCCTAGACCATGACTTGGTCGTTGTCTTTTTTTTTTTTTTATTTTTTTGGACTGTTTTGTTTCCATGCTATGTATTTTGTTGGTTGCAATGACTTGTGTATTTCTTTGTTGGTTATTGCATTATTTAAAATTAAACTATTTGGTTATGTCCTTATGTCATTGGTTGTGTTCTTATGTCCTTATGTCATTAAACTATTATAATTGATTGTGAAGTGTCATCATGGGAGCAGAAAATCAGCACAAGTATAAGATTAATAACTTCTTTTTCCCTATGTTATGTTATTAAAATCTTATAATTTGATTGTATGCTCTCTTTGAAATGTCACTGTTTTCTTTATTTTCTTTTGCCTTTTGCTTCATGAAATTCCACATTTTATTTAGTGAACATGGACACTCACTACTCACTTGGTGGTTCAAACTCACTAGATGATGATCAGCTCAATGAAGACATGGGTAATTAATTTCAGTTTAACATTTAAGATTTCTTTTAATAATTATGATATGGTACAAGCTTAATTGTGGCATGTTGTTTGTTTGTGCAGGTGATCATGCCAGACAATGTTCCATCGCCACATTCTCATGCCAGTCATCACAATACTGCTCCGGTAACTATCAATAACTTTCTCCTTGTTTGCTTTTTTGTTTTCTGACTTAGGTTTTCAGTTGGCAGCTCATTTTCTTGTTTTTGTGAGTTGGGTTATGTGGAGATTTGGGTTTTGTAGAGTGTAGCTAGGCATTATTTGATTTTGTTTGGTGTTGGGCCATGTGACACTTTGCCTTTTGAATATTTTTTTTACGGGTGACAAAGAAACAAATAGATACTAGTTCTTCAATCTAAAGTAGATCATTTGGGAGTCCTTCACTGCTGCTTAGCTTCTAAGGGATCTCCTTACAACCAAAACCATGAATTGCGCAGTAGAGAGTCTGCTTCCATCCATAGGTTTAGTGCCCCCCTCATTTACGGCTCTTTCAACTAATAGTAATTGTATAGTATATTGGGTAACAGTAATTATATATTGAAGGGTATGATAGGCTAGCTAGCTCGTCTTGTGATCGAGCTAAGCAAGCTCAAGTATTGGGTTTGCGGACTATGGTTTGTATACCACTTTCTCTTTGGAGTTGTTGAATTGGGTTCCACTGATTTGATTTTTTAGAGTTCAGATCTAATGAATAAAGTCCGGGTGTTGTTTAATTTCAATAATCCTGAAATTGGATCTTGCCTGCTGCCTTCAAACCCTGTGAATGGAGATCAAGGAGAAAATGATCCTTCCTTGTTATGCATAACAGATCTTCAGTGATTGAAATTAAAGAGTCTGTTAACACACACCTAATTCTGTTGCACCTGCTTTGTTGTTGAGGATATTCTGGTTTCTAAGTCGTATCAGTTTGATCACCCTAGTTCTAGTACCGTAATGGAGAACCCAAGCTCACATCAGAACCAACAGCATAATCAGTAGAGTTTCTACAGTAGAGAACTGAATTTTTTCTGAAATTAGCCACTTTCAAAGGCCCTCCGCCATGAAACTATAGGTACCCTTTCTAATACGCTGGTAAACATATTGTCATCAGTGTGTTTGCGTAAGGTTTAGGCCTAATCTCTTGGTATTGTGAATGACTTTATTCTTAAATGTTGTCGACAGCTAAATATAATCTATTAAGTAGTAATATGTTACTAATTTCAATTGTCGTTGTCATGTCTTTCACAATTGTTGAGTCGATGTTGTTAATCCTATATTGTTATCTTGAGTCATCAAATTAATGAGGCAAAGATGATTGGTAGTAACAAAATCTAGGCTTTTGTTTGGTACATTATCTAGTTATGTTCACTTTCATGTAGAACAAATGTTAATTCAAGTGTAACACAGAAATGATTACTTGTTATGTGTTGCATAGCTTCAAAACAAATCCTGAAACTAAACATTATTGATCAATGGAGAGAATGCACGTCTATCTACATGTATGTATTGTTTTAATGTGAAATCTTTATTAATTAAAATGTTTTTTTTTCAGCTGGAAAATGCCTACTATATTGGCAAAGATTGTGAGTTGCGTGGAGGTTGGCCGCTTGAACTTGTTGCTAGAGGCGTTGTGCAAGACGTCGACCCTAACACAGAGTATGGTGAAAGGACTTTAGAAGAAGGGAACTTCAAAGTTTATGTCCAGGTCGTGTGTAGGGCTGATGTTATCCTGCCTTTCCCTCACAATGCATGGCAAAGAATGCTTGGTCAAGTTGTAAGGAGCTGTCATCTGGCCTAAAGAGTTCTTGGTGTTTGCATCTTGCAGTTCGTCTTCTTGAAGTGTTTATTTAACTTCATCTATTTTGTATAAAACTAGTAGTTAGCGATCTTTATTTTGCCCTATTACTTAAGAAATTAAATTGACGTGGTGGAGGATGTGAACTCAATAGGTACTTAAGTGATCGCATAAATATGGTTTTTGCTAGACTGAATTCTCTTTTAAGTTCAGGATGTGAACTTATTTTGTAAGTTGAAGATGAGAATTGAACATCTTTTTTATGTTATGACCACAAGTTATATATATATATATATATATATATATATATATATGAGTTCATGCTAGACAGTTGTGCATGGATTCAAATGTAGGATCTTGGTAAACATTGATTGAATTAGCAAAATATGAGTATTTAAACAAAATAATAGAAAAAAAATAAAAAAATAAAAATCCGACGGACAAAATCCCTAGCTGATATCAACTATGATTCGTATTGTTTCGTCACCATAGGTACCATACAACGACAGATAAAATCCCACACGTAACCGTCGCCAAAGGTGACCTATACCGACAAATACCATCACACACCAACCCGTCGCCAAAGGTGACCTATACCGACAGATAAAATCCCACACATAACCGTCAGCATAGATATTCTATACCGACGGATAAAATCCCACACACAACCGTCGACATAGATAATCTATACCGACGGTCCTTCCCGACGGTTGTTGTCCATAACTAAAGCAATGGCAATAGAGCAAATTAGGACGGCCTAGGGATGATTTGCATCCATTGGCGTAGCTCTACCAGGACAATTTGTGTCCGTCGGTATATGTCGATTATTTTGTAGTGGTAGGAAGCTAGCAGTTACATGATTCATCATGGGTTAGGGGGTAACGAATCAAGCAGTAGCTAGACTTGCTAGCAATGTTTTTTAGTGTGGTTGATGATGCTATTTTGAACTTTGCCTCTCCACTGAATGTATAGTGGAAAAAACTCTTTGGGGTATTTATGATACAAGTCATTGAATGTAGCTGACAAGGTGTTCCTCTCTACCTATATTTTGGCACATTTAACGTCCAAAGTTCCTATCTGTTTTGGTGATGAGGTATATTGGCTAAACTTTTTGAGTGATTATATTGCAAATTGGTTCACAGGGGATTCTATAAATTGCTCATTCCATTTCTACTCTTTTTTTTATTGTTAAACTTCTATTTACTCACTCTACCGAGTGACTTTATATATATAATGAAGAACTTTTGTGGATTGACACCTTTTCTGCGAAGGTCTATCTGAATATGTTTCTTTGTTTCGATGGTTCTGTGTCCTCAGGTTTGCTCAAAATAGCTCAATGCATGTTATTTTTTACCTAATAACGCAAGCGACACCATACAATGGAAAAGAACATGCATGGTTCTAACCAAAAGATATCTCATGGGAAGTGCTTCAGCAGTCACACAAGAATATGCTTTTGTTTTAACCATCACGACTCCATTATACAAAAGAACGTCATCACATTAAGAATTTCAGAATTGCACTAGTTTGAGGTACTTGAACCTATCTATGTTAATCTAACATTACTTTATAGTATTTAAGCTGAACAATCACTATTGCAAAACCTTATCTGATGGTTTTTCATGATTTCTTCTCCATGTTCGAAGAAAGGTAAAAGCTAACAAATGTTTGACAAATAGGTAAAATATAGAATAACAACATTTGTTGAATTTGTTGAACCGATGGTCCTTTCAACAGTATCATGATATTTTATCTTTGGTTAGCATTGAAAATGAGGGGCTACCACCCGGTTCCCTATTCTTTTACTTTTTCTTAAACCTTTTTTTTCTTTTGCTTTTTTTATCCTACTTATTTGGTTGTCATATATCTTTTTCCAAAATTTTGTCTCTGCAATAGGTTTCAGCTCTTTGTTCTTCTATTTTATATTACTTTTTGTTAATGTTGAGATGATACATTGATACCCTTAGAGCGATGAAAAACTCAAATTATTGATTTCTTCAACTATAAATTTCCAGGTCAAATATATGAGATGGATCCTACTGACTTTAAAGTTGAGGAATTTTTGGCCAGCAAAGACCACTCAAACTGTTTTATGAAGAGTTGTTGTCTAGCAATTAAAGTGCATAGCACGCTAAGAAATACTTGGCATGCCATCAGTAATCATTATATTTTCAAGTTCGCGACCATTGCAATTATATCACATATCAAATCTTTCTAGAATGATATTATTATTATTATCTTATTATTTTGTAATTGAGACCATTTTAAAACTCCACTATTTAGTGATATATATATATATACAATTGTGTCAAAGAGTTTTGTTAGGATTTTAAAGGAAGGAACATTTGCTATGACATTATTATATTTTATTTCTTCAAATTGATAATAATAATAAAAAAAAAACTAAAACTGGACAATTAGTATGTAAATCATGGCATTATTAGTAGTGATTGTATTGCATGTCATATCCCAGAATGACAGGTGGTTTTGCAATATTTTTCTAAGTCGCTTCAAGTACATGATGCATTGAAGCATTCCTTGGATTATTTCGGGCAATAGCAAAATTTAGTGTCTAAACATATGTAGTTATGAACATCATTTACAATGGAATTTCCCAATATGAAATCTATCCCAGTGAATTACAACGTAACACAATTTATTTGGTTTACATATATACAATGCTTTGTCTATATTTACTTGCCAAATATAGACATATAGAGACATTTGTGTTTCTTTCTTTAATGTATGCATAGTCTATATTCTGATTTTTGCATATCCCTTATATTAATTAGTTTATGACTTCTCATTTAAATCTAAATTGGAATCAGTTTTGTTACACACGAGCTCGACAAAAATAGTCAGTCTACAATATTGAAAGAAAAACAAGATACTGATGATGCATGAGGATGATAATATATCGAGCAGGTGTGTGCACTTGCTTAGCATTGTTCCTAGATTATTCATGTTTTTATGTTATATTATATTCTAACATGGTATAGGCAATCTCTTCAACTTATAGTTTTCTCACATGGATTTTTACAGTTATATGTACATGTTGTGTGGTAGTGTTGAACTTGCTTCTTTATAAAAGAGATGTGAAAATTGATGTGCATTGTTGGTAGCGACTCGATTGGTATATAGATCTACAATGAATTTTTTTAATTGTTTTGTTTTTCTATTAGGTCTATTTGAAGAAAATTTGAATGTGGGGGATTTTATCGTAGTTGTCTTTTTTCAAAGTCAATTGCTTTGGTTGGTTGGTTCAAAGTGGGATTTGGAAGTTTTTTATCCTCATCCTTCAAAGAATACAGTTGGCATGATCAACTGGATTGGGAGTATTATGTGTAGAAAAATGGTTCACCACCGTTTTCTCAAATAAGTTTATTAAATACCATGTTACATCAAATTGTTTTAGTTGGCTTATCTACAGACTTTTTGAACTTTGGAGTACGTTTAAGCAAGTAACTACCTTAAAGGTGGATGAAATTGAAAGTTGTAGGGTGTCATTGGTAGCAGCTTCTATGGGCATAAAAAAAAAACAGTATCAAAAGTAGTTAATGTGGGATGTTTAAGAAGGGTTGGAGTAACTGATGGCATAATGTTTTACCAGTTACCAATTAAGCTTTATTTGAATTATTAAAGGGCTATGACAGACCATGGTTTTCATTCCATTATTCTCTGTGATTTCAGATCTGAGCATATCATCAGTGACGATCAAGTCTGGTAGGTTGGGCGTTACATGGGTGAGTTCTAAAACCTCATTTGTTTAGCAAGCAGTGCAATAATATTATATGGAAGCAATGCCTCAGAGGAAGAATGACTGTTCAAAAAAAAAGTAAGACAAAGGAAGGCAACAAGTATTACTGTAAGTGTAGGTATATTATTATTAACTTTTACACCAAGAGAGATTGAGGCACTTGCACACATTTAATTGTTAAATGAGTTAGTGACGCCTGAATTTAGTGTGACATCGAAATTTATTCTAATACTGAAATGTGTGTTTAATAGACCATTAAAACTTCTATGACGACTCGATATGTATATTGCTACAGATTAAAAGGATCAACATAGGCACATAGCATATGCATTCTGACTTTGGAAGTTGGGCTATAACAGTTGGTGACATATCACGGCACTGGTAAGATGCATTTGTTGATAACACTTCCTTATATTATGACTAATATTATGACTAACAAAGGGAAGAATTTCTTAAAACCTAACCAAGTACTTCACTTGATTATGGAGGGTGATACTCACTAATTTCAAGATGTTTTCTGGACAGCAACATGCATTAATTTGATAGGGCAAGTTTGGAGATGCTGGAACAAATATTGTTTAGAGATGAATGCTTAATACATGTACAAGTCAATTAAGTAGTTGGTTCTTAGAGGTATTTATTTCAATCTTGGCAATATTATCTAAGTGCACTATGAATAACAACATGGCTAATTATAAGAAATGCTAAGTGTTTTGTGCAAAACAGTTTTTTCACCTTAACATTTCTTTCTAGCAAAAAAGAATCATTTATTCGCATCACTTTCTTATTTAACATGTAGTAATTCTAAAGGAATCAGGAACTTCTTTAAACTTAATTATTGCATGTAACCAGGTTTATTGTTGTGATTTAAGCAAATAAGTTATGATAGCTATGATTTCAAGTTGTATAAACCATGATTATGAAGAAGATGCTTTTCGATGGTTTGTCCGACCTTAGATCACCAAGAGATTTCACTATTAGAATAATTTTATAACATGAATAGGTAAAGCATATAAAGTCTAGTTCTAGACTACAATTCTACTTCTTTTGTTTGTTTTACTTTCGGTGCGGCTTTATTGAAGTGAGCAACTTCGATTACCACGATCGATCTCACCCACACGCATAAAAAGAAACAGTTGAAATACTAAACCGGAGGCGACTAGGACTTGAGTGTAACGTAATTCACAATTTTATTCTTTCCTAGTAGGTTGCAAGAGGAACATATACTTCTGCAATGCATTTCCATTGTGCATGTTGGATATGTATGTAACAATTGTTGAAGAGCTTATGTTTCGAAATGTTAATGTGGTGTGCTGCAATATGACTCTAGATCCAGGGAAACATCCTATAAAGCACTTTGTAGAGATCATGATGAGGAGATGATAAGGAATATGATTATAGAGCTAGCGTCATGACCATTTTTTTTGTCTGATAATTGAGCGCCATGATCATACCAATTATGATTTTTTTTTGTTCAATGGAAGTATAGTCAATGCCTCTCTTATGAAAAACTATAGGTAGTTCATGGGAATCAAGCACAAATATTTAATTTCTTATAAAATCGCAGGCGACCGAGTAAGCATAAGAGCGATGTGAGCAACTTGCTCCATCGACCGGTGTGATGCAATTTGAGTCTCACATGCAAGGCAAGCTACCAAATCTTGGTATTCTGAAAGACGAAGAAAATTCAGAATAGTCGTCACAATCGTAGAATAGGCACCTTTAATCTTGCAGTGATAAGATCTTTGTTAACAGGTTTGTTAAGGGAGGCCAGGGAATCAGCCAAGGACTTGGCATGTTGGAGATACTCTGTAATTGATCGATTTTCCTTCAAAATGGAGAGAAGTTGAAACCTGATACGGGTGGCATTGGCCACTGATTGCTGCAAGACATGACATTGAAGGAAACTTGAAGTTTCTTTGGCAATACTGAAGCCAACAAGCCAACAACTTCGGAACACATTCAACTATAAAGAAAGAATTGAAGTGGAATGAACACATGGCTTGGGAAAAATAAAATACATAGTAGAAAACATTTTTACATTAGTTAGTTTAAATTGGTACTCGCCTCTTGATATCGTTGTGTTAAGGTTGTAGTATTATTCTTTTATATTAATATATGTATCTATCAGGGGAACATTTGCATAGGTTTATCTTAGTTTTTCCTGTAAAATGTTTTTGCTACGTTTTGGTATACATCTCACATATTCTATTACTATCTTGAAAAACAACGCATTAAAATCAAACAAGAGGATGAGGAACCAAATGCCAAGAAATAATGTCTAGGAATTCGGATAATTTACTCATTCAATAATAGTCAAATAAAATATTGAAATAATAAATAACTGACGCTTAAAATTATTCTTATTGCAGGACAGATTGTGATGGACTCATCAATGGACTCCTGACATATACAACGAAGTGCGCCAAAAAATTTACGTTGCAGACATACAAAAAAATGCTCAAGTTATATGTTGAAAGTTACTTTTATTAGATATTTTTGTTATTCCAAGGGATAATGTACCTACATTAAACTCACTCTTCGGTCATTGTCTTTCATTTAAACTATTTGTGATGAAGCTTACTGCAACAAACATACTTTGCCAATTGTCTTTCCAATATACAACATATGTTGGTAGTCAATTTCACTGGAGTCTTTTAGTCGGCTGTTCAACAAAAATATCATATGTTGGCTATATTTCCATGGTGGTTATAGAAACATTCTTACATTACAATGGTGTTGTTTTACCTATATTCTTTGAATTGATTGTGTTCAGCCCATTGTCTCATATTCTGCTATAGGCTTTCTTTCAGTATGATTTACTGATTACTGAGTAGCTTGCTTAACTTGGTTGTTGAAGCTCAACCTTTTAGCTAATATTGCACATTGTTTAATGGTCATCTGATTTTGAGCTTAATGCTTTAAACCTTGGTGAATCTGTGGACTCAGTAAATGTATCTATCGCTGAATCCTCTGGAATAGGCTTTGGCCAGAATGTCACAATAATAACCCAAAACTAGAAATAAAACCTTTCGTCAAAACCCTTCAAAAAAAATTAGAAAAACATAAGCCCTGTATACATATATTATAAGCAATGAATCATTAGCTATCAATATACATATATTATTTATTCAAGTGGACTTTAGGCTTTTGAGTCATTAGCTATCTATGTAGCAAGTCCGGCCATAGGCCGGGCCAAATGGCTAGTTAATAGTTACTGTTACTGGGATAATGGACCAGATTTTATAATAATACTTAAGTAGTTAAGTAAGTGTGCCGGTATATAAGAATGAAATATTGCATTTATGTTATAAGAAATTGGATTGGATATTATCCGATGGATATCACCTGAATCCGCATCTGTATCCGAAACTTCTTCGGATAGAAAAATTTATCCGAATCCAAATCCAATATCTGAAATTTTTGGATAATATCCTATTTTTCGAATACAAATACAAATCGGATTCGGATTTTTGGATATCCGTCTGCACCCCTAGCTGAGCTGCAGCACACCCAACTTTTCCGTCGAAAAAGAAAAATACTAGTTATAACAATGTATAATTCACCAAAAAAAAAAAAAAAATTTATAGTTTATGTTAGTTGTAGCTGCCCCCTTGAATGGCAATCCTAGATCCGTGCCCTCCATCTTAGTGACTTAACCTTTTTTCTTTTTACTCTAAATCTAGTTAACCTCCACCCCACAGCCCCATTCATATCATTATTATTATTTTTAGGATTCATGTCATTTTTAAGTTAAGACAAACCATACTAGTCATTTGATCATCTGGTTTGAAAAGTTGGGTGTGTTGTAGTCATAGTTCGGGATTTCGGAATTATCAGAATTCCAACAAATCTAAAAACCGAAATTCATAATATTTCGACCCTACGTTGTTTTTTCTGGTTTTTTTTAAAACCAAAATATTGGCTGGAATTGGATATTCCGTTCGAATCATAAACACTAACGCCCCCACCCCCCCTGGATCCGCTCTTGTTGAGATGGGTCGGGTTTTTATTTATTTATTTATTTAAATTATGAACTTATGATAGGTGGGGTTTTTTCAGTTAGATATTAAAAGAAGAAAAAAAAGAAATACATGAAATGGGGTTTTTTTTTAGTTAGATATTAAAAAGAGAAAAAAGAGAAAATACATGAAATAAGAAGGGAAACTAACGGAAGTTATGGGCTGTTAAAGTAGACAGGTGGCACAAAGTTTATAACAAAATTTCTGTACCGGTTATAGAGGAACCGGACTCTTAAGTAGCTCCACGCCTCCTTTCTGAGTTCTGAGTTCTGACTACGTTCTTCTACTAGCATATAGGTACGAAGGCAGAAAAGCCACAACAAATACCCCCAAGTCTCTTCACGCCCCAAGTGGTTCGAAATAGTCAATTCGAATATACTGGAGTAACCATCTCAAACTCAGAAACTTCTGATCTACACGCAGGTGTGAGTTGGAAGAATGATATGAAATACCTGTCCGCGGGTTCGGTACTTCGGTGCAGGATATTATAATAGTATCATACTATGGTGACTATATTTCAGAAAGCAAACATTGAAGTTCAAGTGCAAAAAACGTAAGGATGGAAAGCATCTAAATGTGCATAAACCAACGGACTTACAGACGTGGTATATATATATAATAAGAACTGTCCTGGAAAGGATGATAGAAATGCTCAAAGCTTAATTGTACAGAGCAAGAACAACAAAATGAATCAGATAGAAACTAGCAGATTATCATTATTACATCAAGGACCTCAGCCAGCTAAATTACATCATTGTGCCATTGAGCTCAGTTTAGCATCCAGTATGTAATGTGGCTTGATTATCATACTTCAGCAAAAATGGAAATAATACCATGCATGGATACAAATTAATTACACAAACTTTGCTTTGAAGGAAGATTCAAGAAACATTTTGCATGCTGGGGACGATTACATTTTACTTCTATACACAGTCTTAGATAAGTTTTATATTAGGGCATCTCCAATGGAGAGTATAAAAATCCACCTCCACATAGGCTCCACATAGGCACCATTAGGATTATACACTATCTAAATCCCAATTACATAAAGTGTATATTTACTATTTGTGGCTATTCCAATGGTAAGTAGAGGCAAATGTGTAAAAATAGATAACAACGGACTTCAATTGGCACAGCCCATTCAAAATAATGAAAAATGACGAGTTTGGTCCGTCGCAAAAGCTTAAAACAAATAGTGGTCTACTTTCATATGTTATTCAAAGTAACGTCCGTGTTTTGTAATAGATGTAAATCATTGAGCGGCGACGGGCTTAGACCGTCATAAACAGAAAAATAAAGCTTCAAACGTGAGTTGAAGTGACGTCCGAGTTTTTAAGTTGAACAGACGTTATTATAAGTGACGTTCGGGTTTTTTTATTAACAAATAGTGGGATGAGAAATTTCCCACCCCATCTATTGACTAATAACTTATTACCTACGATATACAACCCCAATTGGAAGTAGTTTTTTAGCATTTGATATTGACTAATAACTTATTATCTATTGACTAATAACTTATTACCTAACTTATTACCCCATTGGAAGGAGTTTTTTACACTTTATACTGTTTACACCCTCCATTGGAGATGCCCTTACATGAAAAAACTATATGCCAACACAATCACACGAGATTGAAGAAAATCTTATTACCCCATTGGAAGGAGTTTTTTACACTTTATACTGTTTACACCCTCCATTGGAGATGCCCTTACATGAAAAAATTATATGCCAACACAATCACACGAGATTGAAGAAAATCCTTAGCAATGGATGACTCGTTTGTTAAGAAAAGAGCCTCTTTCAAAGGAAAGTCCCATAGCATCGGGAAAAGCTCTGATGTGAATACAGAGACGATTTCCAGGGAGTATGGGAGAGCTACACTGGGTGGGGACGAGTTGGATGAGACTGATAGCAGAAGATATAGACTGATAGGAAGAAGGCATGTAGTCCCTTTGGCTATGGATGACTCCGAAATGGGTAAAGTGATCAAGTATGAAGGAAGAAATAAGAAAGAGTCAGGGGACACAAGTAAGGAAATGAGTCAGAAAGAGAGTTCTGAACAAGTCCAGAACGATGAGGTCCAAAAAGGGGAAGCCAACAGTGGGGGTCTGTCACAAACTCCTCCAGGGTTCGCGGTAGCTGTCCCTTCACAGCTGCCTTGGTATCCATGACGATCCACGCCTGGAATTGCCGAGGTATTGGTACCACCACGGCAGTTCAACAAATAAAGGACCTAATTGGGAAGTTTAGTGTGGATATAGTTTGTTTGGCTGAAACAAAAGCAAGTCAGGAAGGTATAGGTAAGTTAAGTAAGAAACTCAAGTTTAGCAACTTTTTTGCGGTTCCAGCTCAAGGTCTTAGTGGTGGGCTAGCTATTTTGTGGAAAGAAGATGTGGAGCTGGAAGTTCTAGGGTCCTCTCGCAACCAAGTGACAGGTAAGTTATCAAATTATTTCCATACTGAGCCTTGGTTCTTCACCTTTGTGTATGGGAATCCTATAGCCCATAATAGAAATAAAGTATGGGCTGAGCTGAAGGATGTTGCTCCCTTAATCCCTGGCCCTTGGTGCCTTTTTGGGGATTTCAACGCCATATCAAGTTTAGATGAGAAGATAGGTGGGAGGAGTAGAATTACTAAGAGCATGCAGGAGTTTAATAGTTTCATAAATGAGCTTGGTCTGGTGGATTTGGGGTTTAAAGGCCCCAAATACACTTGGAGCAACAATAGAAAACCATATGACCACATTCTGGAAAGGCTGGACAGAGCTCTGGCTACACCGGAGTGGCTGGCTTCCTTTCCTAATGCCCAGATTCGAACATGGGCTAATGCCATCTCTGACCATGTCTCCCTGTTCATTAATCTAGCAAAAAAAGAGGAGAAACTACCCAGACCTTTTAAATTCTTTGATATGTGGTTGAAACATGAAACTTGCATGGAGACCATTGAAAAGGCCTGGAACTCGATCTCTCATGAACTACCTGATAGTAACTTCATAAAAAAGATGGAGAAAACAACTAAGGATCTGGCTCTATGGAATAAGCATGTTTTTGGTAATATCTTTACTAATATTAAGGCTACACAAGCAAATCTTGATACTGTGTTAAGTAAACCATTTAGCATAAGTAACTACAATAAAGCCAAAAAGCTTAAGGATGAGCTGCTGGAATGGTATGACAAAGAAGAGGACTTCTGGAAACAGAAGTCATCTCAATCTTGGCTTAAGGATGGGGCTAGAAACACTAAGTTCTTTCACCTCTCCACCATCTTCAGAAGAAGGAAAAACAATATTGAGAAAATCAGAAACAATGAAGGGGATTGGAAGGAGGGTAGGAATGAGGTGGGGGCTTCCCTGAACCAATATTTCCAGGGGATCTTCACCTCTGACCACCCCCACAGAAATGATGAGATTTTAAACTTATTTCACCCTTGCATCACAGCCAGAGAAAATGAGATTATTACTGCCATCCCGACTAGTGAGGAGATATGGGGAGTGGTCAAAAAGATGGGAGGGTACAAATCACCAGGGCCTGATGGTTTTCAGGGCATTTTTTACCAAAAATGCTGGGACATCATAGGGCCTGACGTGATTGGCCTTGTAAAGGACTTTTTCCACCAAGGGAGTCTGAATCCTAGGTTGAATGAGACTCACATAGCCCTGATTCCTAAAATTGCTAATCCTGACCATGCTTCCAAGTTTCGACCTATTAGCCTGTGCAACTTTGGATACAAGATTATCTCCAAGATTCTTGCCAACAGACTTAAAGGTTTGATTAACAAAATTGTCTCCCCCTTCCAAGGGGCTTTCATTAAAGGCAGAAGTATAGGGGACAATGTGGGGCTAGCTTGTGAGGTTTTCCACAATATGAAGAACATGAAATCAAAAAATGAGGGTTGGATTGCTCTGAAGGTGGATATGGCAAAGGCCTATGATAGGGTTGAGTGGACTTTTTTTGATAGCATTTTTGAGAAGTTGGGTTTTAACATGAAATGGAGACACATGATTCAACAGTGTGTCTCCACTGTTTCTTTCCAAGTTATGTTAAATGGTTCCCCTCTGGAGAGGTTCGTCCCTGAAAGAGGTGTGAGACAAGGAGATCCTTTATCTCCGTATTTGTTCATCATTGCTTCTGAGGCTCTGTCTCGTATGATTGCCAAGGCTGAACAGGAAGAGGAGATACATGGTATTAAGATCAAAAGAAACTCCCCTGCCTTATCTCACTTGCTATATGCAGATGACCTTATACTCTTTACTAAGGCCAATATGGTTGAGTCAGGAAACCTCAAGAGAATCCTTGATGGATATTGTGAGGCTTCTGGCCAAAAAGTGAACTTTGAAAAAACTAGTATCTTTTTCAGTAGGAATGTAACTTTTAGACAAAAATTCAGACTGAAAAGATTCTGGAAAGTTAGGAACTTTGGCCCTAAAGACCTGTATCTTGGTGTGCCTATCATGCTCTCAAGAAAGAAGTCGGAGGACTTTGATTACTTGGTAGATAAGATCCATAATAAGATCAAGGGATGGAGAGCAAAGGTCCTATCCCAAGCTGGTAGGACCACTCTCATCCAAGCAGTTGTCCAATCTACCCCCCTATATGCCATGTCAACCTATGTGCTACCTGTTTCTACTTGTACTAAGATTGACAAGGCATGTAGAGACTTCTGGTGGGTAGGAAAGGAACAATCTCAAAGTGTCCACACCATTGGGTGGGAGCACATATGTCAGCCCAAAGATGTTGGGGGACTAGGCCTGAGAAAGGCTAGGGACATGAATATAGCCATGCTGGCTAAATTGCCATGGAAAGCTGCAACAGACTTACAGTCCCTATGGACTAGGACCATGTTCAGTATATATGGTAAACACTGGATTGGTGATGTAAAAAAACCCCCAGACAAAGCATCCTACTTCTGGAAAGGGATCCACAGAACTTTTAATGATATAAGTGGGGGTCTGATTTGGGCCATTGGAAATGGGAATTCTATCTCAGCTCTAAAGGACCCTTGGCTATATTGCAATGGCAAGCCCAGCACGCTGGAGGAGTTGGGGGTGGCAGCACCCACCTTAGACTCTAGTGTGGTCTCAGATCTGTTTCTGCCAGACAAAAGTGGATGGGATGAGACTAAACTTAGTCTTCATCTTAATCACTTCATCTGTAGGAAGATTCTGGATATCAAGATAAGACCTGAAGACAATAGTCCAGACAAGATGAAATGGGGACAGGACAGAGGTGGTAACATCTCAGTAAAGTCTGTCTACAATTTCCTTAAGCCAAAAAATGAGATTGGACAAAGTTCTAGCTGTAACCACCTCACCCTTAGGCATATATGGAGGGCTCCTCTCCCAGCCTACATACAAATGTTCCTCTGGAAGCTTTATATGCAGATCCTACCTACAGGTGATGTCCTAGCAGTGAGAAAAATAAAGGGGGACTTATCCTGCCCTTTCTGCTTCAAAGAGATGGAATCTGCAGAACACTTGTTCTTCACCTGTGAATGGGTAAGGATGGTTTGGTTTGGATCTCAGGCTGGGTTGAGAGTGCATAAGGACCAACAGACTTCCATAAGAGAGAGGCTAGACCTCTTCTTGACTTGGTGCTGTAGTCCTGATGAAGAGCTTAGGCTGGCTGGAACCCACATTGCTATCCTGATGCAAAAGATCTGGCAAGCCAGAAATCACTTGAAATTTGAAAATAGGAAGACTAACTGTGAAAGGCTGATCAGAGAAAGCTGCAAGCTGGCAGAGAAGTGCTATCTGGCGTATAGTGAAGAACATCCTTACACTAACCCTGATTTAACTTATGATGAGATAACTCTGGATTCTGTTTTTCCAATCATACCTAATGCTAGTATACTCATTAATTTTGATGCATCCTTCCACAGGCAACAAGGGTGGGGGAGTCGGAGCCGGGGCTATTGCAAAGTTAATGATGAGGGTGCTATTGTCGGGTTCTTGGTTAGGAGATTCAGGGCCTTGAAGCGCCAGGCGAGCCGGAAGTCTGCTGGAGGTTGCAATGTTCTTCACACGTCGTCTTGGAGGACACCACTATGTGATACAAGGGGATAATGCTGAAGTGATTGGAGCTTTACAAGGCAGCTCATGTAGATGGCAATGGGAATGTATAAAAAATTACATTTTCAGTTTAGGATCTGAGCTTAGCTCTTTTGTCTTTAGATGGATTAGTAGGAACTTGAACAGTGATGCAGACTCACTAGCTGCGTGGGTGTACCAGGAATTAGAACACTCTGATCTCCCAGTGTGTATTTCAGAATCTGGATGCTCACCCCTTTTTGTGTAACCTTTTAGATTGAAGAAAATCTGAGCACGTGTTTAGAAAATTGGACCAGACCGGTAGTTGAACCATGGTCTGATCGGAACCGGTAAATTTTTAGTTCGGGTCAGTTATAACTTGAGTTTTTGGTTGGACTCTCGGTTTAAGCTTAAACCGTAGTTGAACCGGCGAACCGGTTCAGTTCTAAACCGGAGCACCATTATTATTATTATTATTATTTTAAATTGATAATATGGAGAGTTGAACCTAGCACCTAAACAAAATAGTCCAAACTCCAAAACAACATACTACTATGTGTTTTTGGTATAAAAAATTTATTTTGATATATTATAATTATTAAAAAATTTGCTAAATAAATATCAATCAGTCCGACCGAATCGAACCATGATTCAACCTGGTTAAACCATTTTAACAAAAAAATCAGTTCGATCACGGCTCGGTTTTCAAAACATTGGCCCCAACTGCTTCTGTACCTGCCTCAGGATATTTTCTCTACAAAAAGAATACAGCCTATGCTATACATTCTGTCTGCAGACTGGGCATGAGCCATGTCTGACAAGCCACTTGTCAACGCAAATTAAATGAAACATGTGACCGCACCGATGCAAGCTCCTCACAGTTTCTCCGACTTCAATATCCTGTTAGGAAAAGAAGTTTAGGATAACTACTAATAGTAACTGCAACAGCAGATTAGAATTGGGTTTGATAGTAATTACCTGCAAACATATAATTGTGCAACACATGCTACAGCCAAAAGCTGCCTTGCTTTCATGAGTGATCACATGATAGGCCGGGTAATTTCTTTAGTGACTCCAATGACAAACCTCTAGATGCTACTTCATCATATGCACCGTATACCCCCATCATACCTTATGTTGGCAACATTAACCTATTCATTTCAAGACACTAGAGCAAATATCAAGTCTCAAGAATACTTCTACCATACTAGCAAACAATAAAAAGCAAATTATAGTATAAAGATATCTGAAAAACACTGTGAATTGTACAAGATTACCAAAACAAGGGAAAGAGATGCAGGTTTTAGAATTACATAAAGGAACTACATAGAACACAATTAACAAATTGTGAAGTAAACACTTTTGTTTTCTTTGACATGAAGACGAGTGGGTTCACTTATCTCAATGTTACGTACTAAAGTACTCCCATATCTAGGCCTTATCCTTATCCTGACAATTGCTCTAGAAGGACCCTTGTGAAATCAATACTTG
Source organism: Coptis chinensis (assembly GCF_015680905.1). Classification (NCBI taxonomy): domain Eukaryota; kingdom Viridiplantae; phylum Streptophyta; class Magnoliopsida; order Ranunculales; family Ranunculaceae; genus Coptis; species Coptis chinensis. The sequence continues at coordinate 14,615,330 of NC_141456.1, read as the reverse complement.
TCGCAAAAACGGCAGAATAGAATGGCTTCTCGTTAACAATCTCCCAAATCTTATCTAGAACTTCTTAAAGACCCTATTGCATTCCATTGTTGACACCTTTTTATGGACATTAGAAGAGGGGCATAAATACTAAAGAAATGTAAGCGTTTGTTTTTCATGTATCTGACTATCAAACGTTGGAGTTTGGACTGTGATCTGTCAGAATCCTTTTTTTTTTCTTCTTTTTTTTTTTTTTTCTTATTTTTTTTGACCTGAGATGACTTGCAAAAAGTTGACTATCAACATAAAGATAACTATCTTACCTAGTCTTTTGTTTTTCCTATCATACTAGCTTTCGAATCCGTCCTATATACGGATGTTGTTATATTAAATTATTCTAAAAAAATATTAAGCGTTGTCAAGAAGTAATGAGATATGAATATTATATTGATTCACTCATCTATATTTCTTTGAACGTAAATAAAAACCTCATAGTCTAAAAAATGCCCACATAAAGCCAAAAATTATTAAAGCTACTTGAATAAAAAGACATTCCCATTATACGAAAAAGAGATATAATAAACACCACTTTAATTGCAAAAACTATATTTGTCGAGACATTCTCACTACATATAATACAATGTTTTGAAATTTGGATTCAATGCATTTGCATATAATTTCAAATTTACCGTTAATTATTATTTGAGTTTAGTTCATGCGAGTGCATCCAGGTTTTGATTTTCCATTAATTATTCTTTTGAGGTTAGTTCAATACATTTGCATCAAGTTTTCGATTTCCAATTAAATATTCTTTAGGTTATTTCAATGTAATTGCATACAGTTTTCGAATTCCCGTGAATTATTCTTTGAAGTTAGTTCAATGTATTTGTATACAGTTTATGATTTCATATTAAGTATATCCAAAATGGTGTGTAATACCAACTTTTATAATACCAACTTTTATTGATCATTATGTAATGTCTTAGCAAACATGACATAAAAGTAATTATATATGATACATTATATAGGGTCATCAAAGATTATCAAGTTTTTGATTTTTCGTTAGTTAATTATTCTTTGAAGATAGTTATTGAATACATTTACATCCAGTTTCTGATTTTTCGTTAATTATTCTTTGAAGTTAGTTCTGCATCTAATTTCTGATTTCTCAATTAATTATTCGTTGAGATTAGTTATAGTTTCTGATTTCCTGTTAATTATTCTTTGAGGTTAGTTCAATGCATTTGCATTCAGTTTCTGATTTTTCATTAATTATTTTATGAGGTTAGTTCAATGCAGTTGCATCCGGTTTCCAATTTCTCCCGTTAATTATTTTTTTAGGCTAGTTCAATGCAGTTGCATACAGTTTCCCATTTCTCGTTAATTATTCTTTGAGGTTTCCGATTTCTCGTTAATTATTTTTTAAGATTAGTTCGATGCATTTGCATTCAGTTTCCAATTTCCCGTTAACTATTCGTTGAGGTTATTTCTATACAGTTGCGTCCAGTTATTGATTTTCTGTTAATTATTTTTTGAGGTTATTTCAATGCATTTGCATCAAGTTTCCAATTTTCCGTTAATTAGCCTTTGAGTTTAGTTCAATGCATTTGCATCTAGTTTTTGATTTCTCGTTAATTAGTCTTTGAGGATAGTTTAATGTTGTTGCATCCAGTTTCCGATTCCTCGTTAATTATTCTTTGAGGTTAGTTTTATGCATTTGCATATAGTGTCCTATTTTTCGTTAATTATTTATTTGAGCTTAGTTCAATGTAATTGCATCCAGTTTTCGATTTCCCGATAATTATTCTCTGAGGTTAATTCAATGTTTTTGCATCCCGGTGCCGATTTCCTTTTAATTATTCTTTTATGTTAATTCGATGTACTTGCATCCAATTTTCAATTTCCCGTTAGTTCTTCTTTGAAGTTAGTTCAATGTAGTTGCATCCAGTTTCAAACTTCTTGTTAATTATTTTTTTAGGTTAGTTTAATACATTTGTATTAAGTTTCCGATTTCCCATTAATTATTCTTTGAGGTTAGTTCAATGTATTTGCATTTGCATCATATTTTCGATTTTCTGTTAATTATTATTTGAGATTATTTAAATGCACTTGCCTCCAGTTGCTGATTTTCCGTTAATTATTCTTTGAGGTTAGCTCGATGCATTTGCATCAAGTTTCCGATTCTTTGAGGTTAGTTCAACGTATTTGCATCTAATTTCTGATTTTTTATTAATTATTCTATGGGGTTACTTCAATGCAGTTGCATCCGATTTCCGATTTCCCGTTAATTTTTTTTAGGTTAGTTCAATGCATTTGTCTCCAGTTTCTAATTTTCTCATTAATAATTCTTTGAGGTTAGTTCTATGCATTTGTATTTAGTTTTTGATTTCCCGTTAATTATTCTCCAAGGTTTCCGATTTCTCGTGTTAATCATTTTTTGAAGTTAGTTGTTCGATGCATTTGCATCATAGTTTCCGATTTCTTGTTAATTATTCTTTGAGATTACTTTCATGCAGTTGCGTCCAATTTTTTAGTTTCCATTAATTTTTTTTTTAGGTTAGTTCAAAGCATTTGCATTTAGTTTCCGATTTCTCGTTAAATATTTTTGGGTTAGTTAGACTTACTCTCCCCCCGTTAAAAATATTACCGATTCCCCAATTTCAAGATCCAATGGCTCTGATGATGATTTTTTTTTTTTAGATGAAGAAATCTGACCGTTAGATCTTACAAATGGGGTAAGTCTAACTAATCCAATATTTTTTTAGGTTAGTTCAGTGCATTAGCATTCAGTTTCCAATTTCCCGTTAATTATTCTTTGAGGTTGGTTCAATGTATTTGCGTTCAAATTCTGATTTTCTGTTAATTATTCTTTGAGATTAGTTCCATGCAGTTGCATCTAGTTTATGATTTCCTGTTAATTATTCTTTGAGGTTAGTTCAATGCATTTGCATCATGTTTTTGGTTTCCCATTAATTATTCTTTGAGGTTGGTTCATTGCATTTGTATCATGTTTCTGGTTTTCCGTTAATTATTCTTTGAGATTAGTTTGATATGATGTAGTTGCATCCGTCTAGTTTTCGATTTCCTATTAGTTATTCTTTAAGGTTAGTTCAATGTAGTTTATTCAAGTTTCCGATTTTTTGCTAATTATTTTTTTTTTAGGTTAGTTCGATGTTGCATCTAGTTTCGATTTCGATTAATTATTATTTGAGGTTAGTTCAATGCGCGTTGCATGCAACTTCCTATTTTCCGTTAATTATTATTTCAAATTAGTTCAATAATGCAGTTGCAAACTGTTTTCGATTTACTGTTAATTATTATTTGAGGGAAGTGAGGCTAGTTCAATGCATTTGCGTCAAGTTTCTGATTTCTCGTTTATTATTCTTTTAGGTTAGTTTAATATATTTACACACAGTTTCTGATTTCCCGTTAATTATTCTTTGAGGCATGTTAAATGCTGTTGTACTGAATTTCTGATTTTCCGTTAATTATTCTTTGAGGTTAGTTTGATTCATTTTCATCCAACAGTTTCCAATTTCCTGTTAATTATTATTTGTGGTTAGTTCGATGCAATTGCATCTAGTTTTTGATTTCTCGTTAATTATTCTTTGAGGTTAGTTCAATGCATTTGCATCCTGTTTCCAGTTTCCAGTTTCCAGTTTCCAGTTAATTATTCATTGTTGTTAGTTCGATGCATTTGCATCCAGTTTCTGATTTCCTGCTAATTATTCATTGTGGTTAGTTCGATGCATTTGCATTCAGTTTCCAATTTTATGTTAATTATTCTTTGAGGTTTGCTATATATACATAAGTCACTGTGTGGGATCATCAGAGAATTCTAACTGCATTTGTTTTTTTAAAAAATTGTAATTGATTGCTATGAATATAACTAAGAATTGACTGCATTAGATATTTTTTATTTATGGGACAAAACTGAAGAGGACAAAATTCCGAAATAACAAACCAAAAAACCCACCCTCATTTCAAAAACACTCTCAAAGGCAATAGTTGATTTTTGTCCTAAAAGACAATAGTACCCTCGTATGCATAGGTGTTGGTGCATACCACCTTAGGTATGCACAAATGTCGGTGCATACTAAGCATCACAAAGAAAATGGTATGCACAAATTAATCGAGTGCATACCACCTCTTGGTATCACGGGTATGCATGCCTAACGTTTGTGCATACCAAACATCACAAAGAAAATGGCATGCACAAGTGTCAGTGCATACCACCTCTTGGTATGCGAGGTATGCACAAACATTTGTTCATACCAAACATCACAAAGAAAATGGCATGCACAAGTGTTAGTGCATACCACCTCTTGGTATGCGAGGTATGCACATACGTCAGTGCATATCAAACATCACAAAGAAAATGGCATGCACAAGTGTAAGTGCATACCACCTCTTGGTATGCGAGGTATGCACAGCCGTCTGTACATACCAAACAAAGAAAATGGTATGCACAAGTGTCAGTGCATACCACCTCTTGGTATGCAAAGTATGCACAGATGTCAGTGCATACCAAACATAGAAGGGCAAAATTGGAAAGAGTAAAAAATAAAAAAGTCAAGTCTGTCCTTATTAATAATTAAAACGTGAAATCTGGTTTTTCTAGTAGTTATAAGCCAAAAAATGTCCTTATCAATGGTTTCAAAACCTAACTGTTCTAGACTATGATTAAAATTGGAAATTGGGCCTTTTGGCTTATTTATTGTTTTATTTAATGGTTAAAAGGGATAATTCTTACAATATACATAGTTGCATATTTTCCTCAAAATAGATAATAAATCCATCAAATAGCAATGCTGAATTTTGAATGCTCTTGGTAAAATCTAGACCAATTGAGACAGAGTACATGGATCATGAGTTTACGTTAGAATACAACTCAAAATATTGGTATGGTAAAATAGTGGAGTCAACTCTAAAGCAAGGGAAATCCCAATTTCATTTTTGGTTTGAATGCGCAATAGTAACACAATGCACGTAGATAAAAATTGCTTTGTGTCCCTCTTTCTCAAGCAACTTTGCATTGAGATTTACTCTATCACCAGTCTTAGTAACTGTGACATCCTTCTTAATGAATCCCTGTGAACGAAATAAGCAGTAATAACTTCTTCTTTGTGTTATCTTGATTTTGCTGGATTTTTCATTCACCTACATCATGTCTAAAAGTTTAATATAATAAGTATACAACATACATCTTATCCCATACTTAAAACTCGCCTCAAGTCAACTGATTTCCTTTTTTCTTTTTGCCTCCTTCCATTTCCTATTAAACTGAACTATATGGAGTCTACACTCTAGATATAGTAGTGTATATGAAAATAGAAATTGAGAATTAGTCACATGTTAGCGTCTAACAACCCCTACCTATACACTTATCCATAGCCTATATTTCTTTTGGTCCTACATCTTATTTGTGGTATCGTGTCCTTGTAGACCAATTTCCTAAAACATAAGTAAACCTACATGTATGTTTTGAGAGTGTTTACTACCACAATGTTTTCTCTAGTGATTATTTACTGCTAAGTACTTTACATATTCTACCTAATTACCTAACTGGTCTATAATGCATCCAACTATCCATTTAATAAAAGAGTTGAAGAATATGTAACAATCCAAATTATGATTAAGCGTCAACTCTCTAAGCAAGTTGATTGAAAGTTGCTGGCAAAAAATGACATTGGGTAAAAATTTAGATTAATGTATAAACTATCAGCTGGAATCATCAAAACATGTTGAGAGTTAGCAACACATTTATAATTTCAGGTTCCACTACCTCTTTTAATAACTTGTAACTTTAAAACACATAAGAAGCGGAAGTCACTATACTGCTCCATAAGAGTTCGTAGTTTGATTTGAAGCGGCAACATCGGAGAAGAAGGTAACCATCCAAAATTTGCAATTACAAACAATAATCATAGTCCCATAGACAATTTGATAATGGAAAGCTTCACCATCTATCAAGTTCTCCTCAAGACGCAAAACACATGAAGAAGCTCTAGTCAGATAATGATCCGATCGATATCTTAACCAAACTTGCTAAATTTTGTTTATTTATTTTTTTTTTTTTTTCGGTATTGAATAATGATTGAAGTATATTGACTCCTCTTGGTGAGGTTTAAGAGAACTTGGTAATAGGGAGAATAATGATGGAAGTATATTGATTTCTCTTGGTGAGGTTTAAGATAACTAGATGGTGCCGACTAGCAAAGTCGGTAAAACTTTTGGGTGATGATACCAGAAGTCTAGGGCTCCACCAGCATCAAAGAGTTACTGATCTCATTTAAAACAGGCTTACCTATAAAAAAAAAAGGTTTAAGATAACTTGGTAATAGGGAGAATCTTTCCTTTCGAGTTTGAGGCAGTACGTGCAAGGTTTTTCCTAAATTTTTGTAATTAGTTTAAGTGTTGTGAAAATATTAGAGTATCTATGAAGGCTCTAAAAAATAGAGCCAAGAGGGTATAGCTATAATATATATCTAGCAAGGTTTTTCCTAAATTTTTGTAATTAGTTTAAGTGTTGTGAAAATATTGGAGTCTCTATGAAGGCTCTAAAAGATAGAGCCAAGAGGGTATAGCTATAATATATATATAAAGATATACAAATGGGGTAAACTTACAAAATTATCATTTATTATTTATTTTGAATTCAAAACAATTAAAGAGGGACAAATATGTATTTGAATATTTGATGGGTTGATAAGACTAAAACAAATAGTCAAAGGCCCAAAGCTCAACCGGTCAGTTTGTATAATTCTAATCACCCATAACAAACTTGTATGCTCTCCTTTCTTTCTTTCACTCTCAATTCTTAAACAAACGGTCAGACCTCAACCCAAAACACACACACACACACAAAACACAAAACACAAATTCAGAAATGACTTGAAGCGTAACGCAGCTTGTTGCACGCTTGTCCTAATTATTTGTAAAACTCATTATCATTATCAATAAAATTTTCACTTAAAAAAGAACAAAACAAAACAAGATAATTTTTTATTTTATTTTTAATGTTAATTTTTTATTTTCAATGTTAATCTTTTATAAGAATTATTTGTAAAACTCATTATCATTATCAATAAAATTTCCACTTAAAAAAAAAAAAAAAACAAAACAAAACAAGATAATTTTTTATTTTCAATGTTAATCTTTTATAAGTCGACTTATATTATAGGAAGTTAACAATAATTTGTTGAATTGTTGTAGACTTGTGAACTAGATTATGTAGATATATATAGATATAGTAGTATCAATTAATAGTTTAAGTGCTTAAGTAGTTAACTTCATCGCCTATATTAAATTCTTAGTAGTCAACGACTCTAGTTTTGTGAATTGAAATAAATGCATAATTTTGTACGTTGATCTTTATTGTTTAGACCTTCAAAAAAAAAAAAAAAAAAAATTGCATCACGGTTTGTTTTTTTTTTGGTTGGGTGAGGTGGGTTGTACACATAATCTCGCGACCCCCCCGGCTTAGAATCCCGACTCCGTCCCGATCTCTAACATTGATGACCTTAAAAATGAAATGCAAAAGTTGAAACAGGACCTGCAACAACATCAAATACAGTACGTCTCTCATTTTAACAAATGGCGAGGTAAGTTTTTTTTTTTTTTTTAATCGTGTTTTGTATTGTAGGAAAGATCGCGATCACTAGTTGGTTATGGTAAAGGAGCATCTGGGCTCTTTTAGAAAGGAGTTCGATGCAAAAATCCAATCTGAGAATAATGCGTTGAAAGCTATGTTTTTTACAAAACGAAGCAAGCAGGTAATCGTGTTCTATGGAGCCATGTCGGCCCTCCTAGTGGGGCCATGGAATGGAGTCAGTGGCGACTCAATTTGAGTCCTGTGGCAGCTGCTGTTCCTGTGGGCGCAGCTGCTGCTGTTGTTCCCGTTCCAAGCTAGTTTCCAAAGATAGTTTTTGCTGCATAAAATATCCACTCCTTCCCAGCATGATTATTTCGTTCTTCTCCTTCCTACATTTATATCATTTATAGCATTTATATCATTTGGATTATACAAAATCAAATCTAATAAGAAAATGTATACCTGATCTCAGAAAACACCGGTGACATGCAATCAAACTTTATCTTCTCCACTTCCTTTCTCAATTCTTTAATTTCTTCGTCACAATTCATCTAAAACAACAAACGGTAATGTTTATAAGCTTTCGAGATGTACCTTCCGAAGAAAAAAATTAGAAGTTTGAGATTTACCTTTTGTTTGTATGAGAAGCGAGAAATTTACGAAGTCTAAGAATGAAGAGGTCAAACCCTATATAAGCATCATATATAGTGGAGGCTTCATCGTAGTCCGGCTAAGGCCCAATAATTCCATATCGGCTGAAATATCATAGATAAATCTCTTAGAGCAAGTCCAATGGGGGGCTATATGGGCGGCTAAATGCAAATATAGCACCCCAACCACAAAAATGTCATTCCAATGGGGCTGTTAAAAGGGTCTTAAATTTGGAAGGAGTCAAAAACCCAACCAAAGTTAAGACCTTTGCTAGCAGCTGCCATAATAAGTTTCGGGATACAGACGGCATAGTTTCTACCGTCTGTTGGTTATTTATGTACGGACGGCAGATACTATGCCGTCTATCTCCCGTTTTAATTAAATGGACGAACAGTAGACACTCTGCCATCTGTACCTAGCAGACCTGAGAAACCAAAAAATTTATTTTCCACTAAAATTTATGTACAGATAACCATTAAGTTTCATCGTTTTCTTGCTCAGCATTAAGTTTCCTCGTTTTCTTGCTAATCACCATTAAGTTTCCTCGTTTTCTTGCTAATCACCATTAAATTTCCTCGTTTTCTTGCTAATCACCATTAAGTTTCATCGTTTGTACAACTTTTTTGCTTATATAAAAACCATCCTCAAACTATATGAGATTAACTAAAAAAAAACAATGTCTCCTCTCACATATTTCTTCATTTCTTTAGTTGCTTTCATGGCTATCCCCGAATGGCCTCACTGGTCGGATTGCCCTACCAGTGAGTATTCATACGAAGAAATAGACAAAGAAGAAGAAGAAAAAGAAGAAGAAGAAGAAAAAGAAGAAGAAGATGATGAATGGCTTCAGACCCCGTACTATTATGAAAAGGGTAATGACGGGCGAAGATGAAGATGATGAGGCGATGATGAGAGGCGATGATGATGAGGATGAAGATGATGAGGATGAAGATTGATGCTCTGTTTTAATGTTCTATTTTATTTTCCTAATGTTAATGTTTTGTTTACTTTTAAAAAGTTTGAATAATAAAACAGCTTCATCAAGCGAAGGATTGCCTAAATGTTCCTAATAATGTTCTTATTATATTATTTTATTTTCCTAATGTTCCTAATTATTATGTTCGGATTGCCCTATTTAGTTTTAGTTTTTGGTTTTTGGGAGTGAGGAGAGAAGAAGATTGAGGGATTGAGGAATTGAAGGAGTGAATTGAGAAGAGATTCGTGCGTTATAGCGTCTGGAGTGTACAGACGGCAGAGTTTATGCCGCCTGCATTTAATTTAATGTACAGACGGAAGAAACTCCGCCGTCTGTCTTCCGTACTTAACAGCTGCTAAAAAGTGTGATTGGAATGGTTTTTTTGTTTTGAGCTGCTAAATATGGCTAGGCCTGCTAAAAAGCCTATGTGGCACCTTTTAGCAGCCCTCCATTGGACTTGCTCTTAGGGGGGGGGGGATGGATTGGGGGATTGGGCTTGTGTTTTTCTTTTTTACTTATTCATTATAATAGATGATGGTTGATAAATTGAACAATAAAATAAATTGATGATGATAGATGATGAAGAAATCATTAATAGATGGTGAAATTGAATAGATGGTGAAATTGAAGAAGAAATCAACAATGGTCGATGAAATTGAAGAAGATAATGGATGATAGATGGTGAAATTGAAGATGATTGTGTATGATAGAAGATGAAATTGAATAAGAAATCATTGAAAAAATGCATTGACCATGCTCAATTCCATTAGAGAATCTTTTGGAGCAGCCACCATTGTTCTGTTAAACAAAACCCTGAGGCTTCAGCTCTTAAATGTAGGTTATTATTATAGTTAAAAGAGAAATTGACCATAAGATCTGAAAAAACTGACGGCTAGGATGGTTTTTAGTATTCTAATGTAATTTGGACCTTACAAATTTCGATTGAACTTCAGTTTTTCAAAATTCCTCTAATTCTGAAAATTTCAAAGGGTGATTTAGCTTTTAAACCCATTATTAATGGGTCCTGTATTGGGCACTCATCAAATTGGATTGGGTAACCCCAAAAAAAAAGAAATATTACAAGTTTGCCATCAAAGCCCAGGCCCAACAACCAATCCAACCGGTCTCGCCATAACGAAACCCTCGGGTCGTTTGAGTGACTCAAACGGTCTCGCCATGCATGTCGTTTGAGTATATACTCAAACGGTTTATCCATGTCGTTTGAGTGTACACTCAAACGATCTCGCCATGTAGTTTGAATGTACACTCAAACAACCTCACCATGTAGTTTTGGCGTACACTCAAGTAGTCTGCGCGTGTCATTTGAGACAAAACTCTTGGTTTTTAGCTAGACGATATGGCGGGGTCGTTTGGGCAGTCTCCAGGACAACATGGCGGGGTCGTTTGGGGACTCTCTTGGGCGACATGGCTGGGTCGTTTGGACTTAAAAATTTTGATTTGTTGGTCACGATGTTCATTTTAAAAATCAACTTCCACTTAATCAAACTCAAACTCAAACTCGAAACGACTTCATCAAGCTTGGGCAAACTCGAACTCAAGTTTAATCAACCCAATCTTCCACCCAAACTCCAAAAAAACATCAAGTTTGAAATCATCAAGTTTAATCAACCCAATATTCCACCCCAATCAAGTTTAATCAACTTAATCTTCTAACCAATCAAATTTAATCAACATAATCAAGTTTAATCAACCCAACCAAGTTTGAGTATATACTCAAACGGGACAAGACTCAAATTGGGTGAAGTCACCAATTTCAATTCCCATTGTTGATTCACAACTCAACATTCAAAGTATGAACACTTTATGAAAAACTCAAAAGTTTTTTTTTTTCGGGTTGAGAGAGAGATGATACCAAACTAAAAAGGTTTGAAAAAAATAGTAGCCGGTATGTGTTGAGGTGGGGGGGGGGGGGGGGGGTGGTATTGGGCTATTGTTGTTGAACTTAGTTGTTGGGCTTGGGCCGGAGGCTGCCCAATGCAATTTGATAAGTGCTGATATTCACCTTTTGCGTATCTAAGAGATTTGAATATCTTCCTTGGACAAAGTGCGAAAACAAAGTATTTTCCTTACTCACGATCTTTGTGTTCATATAGTTTTTGAGTAGGGATTCGAACCAACCTAAATTCTAGGACCACTTACAACTTGGTTTTGCTATTTTAGGAAACTAGCAAGTAAGTTTAGCTATGATTATATTAATACTAACTACTTGGTTTCTTTTAATGCACAAAAAAATGAAAACCTTAAGTTACGTAAACACATGCAACTAAGACAAAGATAAAAATTGACTAAGACAAAAGTGGAGAGTTAATTTTCCTCATGTGAAGATAACCTCTATTGTGCGATTTTAAGTTCTTGCATCTTAATCTTCCTAGAACTCATAGACAAGTCCTAATAAAAATTAAATCTTGATCCCTAACACTATGACTCATCTCTAGGATCATACATGCTAGCATGTAGAACCAAAGCAATGACTTATCTCTAAGCTCATAACTTTGATTCCTAACTAGACTCTACACCGACTACCATTTTGGGATAGGATGTAGGTCTAGTTGTTCTTCTAAAACAACTTACTAAAATCAAATAACAAAGGTTATCCCTCACATGAGCATCATTAACTCCCCACAAAGGGAAGGTTTAGCTCATGATCCTTGGGATAAAAGATGACAAGTGTAGAATATAAATGTAAAATGAGAGAGAGAGAAAAAAAGAAGAAGAATATATATATATATATATATATATATATATATATATATATATATATATATATATGCACTCACTTGCATTAAGAAAGAGTTGTTTTATTTTCAACAAGAAGAACACAAAGTGTCCTCCATTAAAACTATTACAAGTTTTCTATAAAAACTAAAAACTAAATAAAAACTAAGACTAAGGAACTAAAATAATGCATGGTAAAGGAAAAGAAGTCAAGGGAGTAAATGGAGTGTCTCCCCCCTTGTTTTGTTTTCTTCTCCCATTTGAGAGAATTCTCATTTTCTCCCACGTGAAACACCAAACCACATTTACTTCCTTCTTAACCACACAATCCACAACAAAGTGACACCTATCTTTTTTCACTATTAACACCTAATCTCATCTAACTTTATTAACTACATGTAAGGTGTCACTTTTGCACCAATTATTTGCACCTTTGTCTTGACTTGTATGATGACTCATCAAATCTTGTGGGCCCGCATAGTGGGTCCACGTCGCAGTCTAGTGGGCGGTCCGCAGTCTTTTGACAATTTTACAACTTCCCTTTTATACGTTAGAGTTCATCGCCTGATTGTCCGAAAGCTCACTTGTCGCATTCGGAGTCCTGGTTCAAGAGGTAGGAGCTTCGGAAGTTTGATGCTTCTGTGCGGATTTGTTGGGCTTCACATGGCTGATTTGGAAGAATTCATATATACATCGTTCTCCGTGCTTTAATACAGGTTTAACCAATATTTTCATGTTTACTGCGAATACCTGCAAAAATACGAAAATATACTTATTTCATGATTATTAAACACATAATTAACCAAATTTATATGTCTCAATGGGGTTTCATATTACAGTTTTGGGTGCTTATCAAGTGCCCGATTAAATCACCTTATTAATTAGATAATTTGTGTTTGGTCACCGATCATTTATTTGCCATTAGAGCATTCCCAATGCAAGTGGATTTTTTCCCCCTCTTATCACATCCACGTAGGCAGTTTTTCCCCATCTTATCACCGTTTTGGTGAAAAGCAAGGTGAAGCTGTGCAATGCAAAGGTGAAAAAAAATCTCGGACGGGATGTTGAATTCCGTCTAGAGGCTTTTTGATCGAGACGGAATGTAACATCCCGTATGGCATTTTGTCTGAAGTTAAAAAAAAACCCCAAAAAAAGTAAAAAAAACACGCGAGACGGAATGAAACATTCCGTCCTAAAAAAAACACACGAGACGGAATCCAACATCCCGTCTGAAATTCACAAGTCAGCCACTATCTCGGTTGAAGGTTTCACCTTGGGAAAATAGTCACCAGTTATTCACCTTTGCATTGGGCACTGGTTTTCCACAAAATAGAGGTGACTATTTTCACAATCCCCCCATATTGACCTACATTGGGAATGCTCTTAGGCCAAAATTGACGGTTGAATATGTTGCCTTTGAGTTAAATGTGAGTGAACCGTTGGTTTGAAAAGCAATTTTGGTATAATGAGTAAAACACCCCTTACACGTGTCTATGTCTATCATGTGAATTTTTAAATCAAACAAGTAAAGGTAAAATCTTAGATTTGATCCAACAGCCCTAATCAAATAGCCTTTAGAAGTTGTTTTCTGCAAGTTCGACCATGAGAGCCTTCCCACTGAAATAACTAAATCTTTGCAAAGAATCAACGACCATCAACAAATCATCGAGTCCTGGAAAATGGTGAAGAATACAGAAGGTGAAGAGGGAAGAGGAGATGGAAGAATAGGAAGTTACCCCATCTGCTCCATCTTTTTGAGGAAAGTGAACACCTTTTTTTTTTTTTAAAAAGCAAGTTCTTTTCCATAATCGTAATACTCTTATAAAGAAAATCTCAAATTTTACGCCCCCTGCTTATAATCTACCTAACTCGTTTCTTCCTCTTCGTTCTTCTACTCAGACTCTATTTACACAAATACCCACCATTTTCCAGGAATTTTGATTCTGTGAACCAAACACAGTACAGCCTAAATACTCCTCTTGATTCACCTTAGGATGCAAAGCTTTGCAACCTCCACAACCAGGGGAATAAAAGTCTATAATAACAAGCTTATCACCGGCATTCACCAACATATCAACGAGTTGTTGAGCTGATTCAATCTCCACCATGTTGGGTTTAAGTGTTTTATCCCACCATCTTAATGCCTTACTTACACATAAAGAAGCTTGTGCCTATAAATCAAACATTGAACATAATTCGCAAATAATTCAAATGAAATAAAAACAAATTCAAAGTATATAAGTCTCTAAGGCTAGGTGCAATGGCTCTCCATTTCCTAAAAAGTGGAGGGAGTGGCGGTGGTTTTTGCCCCTTATCTCCATAATACTCTCCATATATAGAGAGTAATATTGAGGAATAGAGAGCGCATTCCACACGAGTTGAAATGGCGTGGTTTGTAAAAATCCAAACAGCGCCACTTGAAGTGGCGTGGAATGCATTTTTCAATTTCATACCGCATCATTTGGAGTGGCGTGGTTTGTAAAATGTCGAACGGCGTGGAATGCATTTTTTTTTTAAAATTCCGCACCAGTCGAAATGGCGTATGTTGATTTCTATGCTAGTGGTGGTGCTAGGAGAGTTGTGACATTGATATATTAGAGACACCAAGAAGAAGACCAAAGAAGATTAGAGATTGATTAGGGTTAAAGAGTTCTTAGGTTGAGAGACTGAGCTCTACCCAGAGTTACATACTTATACTAAAACTAAAACATAATAATAGAAACTGCTAGATATGGATGTCCACACTTATAGAAACATGGGACTATCCATATTGGACATATTCTAATACTGACTTATTCTAATACTGATATATTCTAACACTCCCCCTCAAGCTGTAATTACGCAAACTATGCAAATTACAGATTGGATTACAAAAAGCAAACGATAAGAATATTGCTCCCCCTTTCGCATAGAAACTGTCTTTAGTTGAAGAACTCAAACAACTGTTGAGATGTTCTGGAGGTGAAACTGTCGGTGCAGGCAATGGCCTAACCTGAATACTAAAGGTGTACCACAGTCACAAATTGAAACCATAACACCAGTTTGATGGCGCGCTACTTGGCTGCTACTCACTTCATTTGTTGCTATGGCTTTCATAATCTAAATTGCAAACGATAACACTGATTTGATGTGCGCTTCTTGGCTGCTACTATCAATATCACTGTTGAAGTCAACAAAATACTATTATGGGTACTCCTGAATACTGAATATTGATGCAGTTTAGGCATGACTGCTACCTGAAACATACTTGCAGTTGAGGCTTGACTGCTACCTGAAACATACTGGCAGTTTAGGCTTGACTGCTACCTGAAACATACTTGCAGTTGAGGCTTGACTGCTACCTGAAACATACTGGCAGTTTAGGCTTGACTGCTACCTGAAACATACTTGCAGTTGAGGCTTGACTGCTACCTGAATACTGAAGACTGAATAGTAGAGATGTCATACTGAAGACTGAATAGTGGATATGCCTTGTCATGAAGAGTTCGTCAAGGCTTGCTGGAATATGGAGACATGAGTACTCTTTCTCACACGTCTCCATATTCTCCTTCCCTCATATACTACTGAATGTCTTCATATATCCTTATTCCCCCTCTCAAGTTGGACTATACAAGGCTATTGAAAAATACAAAGGCTTGTCTATTCCGACTTGAACTTGAAACTGAGAAAACTAAATACCAACTTATACAACCAACCAATGCCCACTTCAAAAAACAATACTTCATACTCCAATACACAAAAACAATTCTAACAGAACATGCATCAAACAATACTCACTATAGAGGGTGGAGGGTGGGTCGCGCCTTTTTATGACTGCAAACTTCTGGAACAGTGGAAGATGGAAAGAATAATTCCTCGTGAGATAGAGGTCATGTGCCCCTATAATACTTCAAACAAACAACTTGATCATGTTCTAGAAACTGAGAGAGAAGATGACATCAATACCAATTGCCCAGAAGCTAGAAACCCAAACATCCATAACGGTATACAAACAATACTACCCCTCCAATCCTGGATGAGAGTGCAAACTACCTTCCAAAGGCTTGATACTTCAAAAAACTCAAAAACTGATGACTGGAAGCTTGAGCGCGGGCGCGCCTTCGTCAAGGCATATTGGAGCGCGCCCCATGCCCAACTGCCTGGAAGTCGAGTCAAGCAAGAGCGCACCCCGCCCCATCTCAGGCAATTCTGGAGCGCGCCCCGCGCCCTCTTCTCTGAATACAAAACGAACAATACTGAAAACAACTTTTGGCGTGCGGACTGAGTGCGTGCACGCCTGTCCAATACTAACTTCAAAGACTCCGGGATACAGAGAGGTTGTGCCCCTCTTATCAATACTAAGACAGAGAGATTGCAGAAGATGTAGATTGCGGAAGCGAAACAATACTAAGAAACCAATACTGAATGTCTTAATATCTCTCTCCTATCATTCTTCAAACAAACTTTAAACACTAGTGGAATCTTAAAAACTTACTTTAACATGACGATGAACAGTTCCGTGAACAGTGCCGGTGAATAGTGCCCATGAACAGTTTGGTGAACAGTAAATCCGCCAGTGAAAAAATTGAAACTTGAATTAAGATATAAGAACTTCTTCTTGTGAGAAATTCTTCTTCTGAGAAATATTTCTTCTTCTTGAAACTTGACTTAAATACTATACTGAAAATTAAAATAGACTGATTTTGATTTTTTTCTTGGTGAGGGTTTCCTCTCCTAGCATACCACTGAACCTCGCTCCGATACCATGTTGATTTCTATGCTAGTGGTGATGCTAGGAGAGTTGTGACATTGATATATTAGAGACACCAATAAGAAGACCAAAGAAGACTAGAGATTGATTAGGGTTAAAGAGTTCTTAGGTTGAGAGACTGAGCTCTACCCAGAGTTACATACTTATACTAAAACTAAAACATAATAATAGAAACTGCTAGATATGGATGTCCACACTTATAGAAACATGAGACTATCCATATTGGACATATTCTAATACTGACTTATTCTAATACTGATATATTCTAACAGCGTAGAATGGTCCGAACTATTGGACACCAAAATTGATTCCCCGTCCTCAAAACACTGTTTTTTGGTAGAGTGGAGATAGAGGGTGATGCACCATTGGACTCGGCCTAATAGCATATATGAATAGTAAACTTTGGAGATGCTTTAAAATTCCAATCTCCAAAACCACTTTGATTTGAAACAATAAATTTTCTTCAAAACATCAAATGTCTTTTTAGACTCTTTAACTTGTAAACAACCAACAGAAGAACAAACACCAACAATCTTCTTTGTCTACAATCCATTCTCAGTCATACAAACCCTTGTTTTCAAAGAAACTGCCATGGCTTCTTAATATACTACTAGTCCAAAAACTTCAAAAACAAGACCCAACTTCAAAGACAACAAATTTCAACTGCCCAACTTCTTTTTTTGCATAAAAAACACTTCTTTACTCAAATTACACAAGAAAAAATCGAAAAAATGTTACTTTGACTTTTAACAACAAGCCCGAGCTCAAAAAGTAACCAAAAACTTAAATTTTGAAATATTTGTTATGGTTTGAAAGAAAAATGGAGAAGGAAGATAGTGGGGAATTTATTGAGTTTTGAGGAGAGAAAAAAGAAAAACATTATCAATTTCGATAATTTTGGTAAATCAATGACATATTGATTTATGCGTTGTTGACTTTTGTTTATTTTAGGTTCGGTTTTATTGTTAACATATGATCTTGACTGTTGGTTTTGTTGTAGGAGTTGTTTGTTGTGGATATCGAGGAAAATGGGTGGTTTGGATTTGAGGATGAGGTGTTCTTTTATGAAAAACTTAGGAGTACAGTTTGGTTTTGAATGGCGGGAAGGCAATTTTTTTTTTTTGTTAAACGGCTAAAACGCGTAAGCTTTGAATTGGTTGTTGTTTTTATGGATAAGAGTAAGACCACCTTGGAAAATGCAAAAATGAATTTGTTTTCGTGAAGAGTGATCTTGGACACATCCATAAAAATACTCTCATACTCCATAACTAACATAAATTTTTGCCATATCTCAGTAACTATCTAAATCCAATAATATCTCCTATATATTTTTGGGGTATTTCCCATAGGGGCATAAGTACAAAAAGATTAAAAAAAAGAAAAACAAAATACCGACACATCTATTTCTATTTTGTACCCTTTTTTTTAGTAAAGGTTTCTTTTCACATTCTTCTTCATCCTTCCTTGTATCTTCTACCCAAAGTGGGAAAAAAAAAAAAAAAAAAAAAAAAAAAAAAAAAAAAAAAAAAGGCAGAGGTATTCGAATGGCAAAGAGAGACGGCTCGGCAGGGAAGGAATGGGAAATCGTCAAGGATGACTTATTGTTGTTTTTCTATTGTGGTTTTACATTTTACTTTATAATATTTACAGTTTCAATTTCCTTACAAGTGAGGAATGCATGCTCTTTTTTGTTGTGGTGTTACATTGTACAATGTGTTTGAATTGGTAAGGTGTCTGAAAGTGAAGTTTGTGTACAAGATATTTGTTAGGAATATACAACTTAATTGTACTTACTCTTTACCAATTACCAAACTATACAAACCTTTTGTCTTGTAAGTGTCTTGTACTTCTTAATTAAATTCAAGCCTAGTGTAGATACACTATGTCCTTAAGACAGATTTTCCCCCTCACGGTGCTTGAAGGTTGATGGGAAACTATCTCCCAAGATAGAACGGATTTCCTTCTATAGAAATCTAGCACTTCAATTCTATAGACTCAGCGAACACAACATAGTATTTGACTAAGAACAGAGGGAGAAGAGAAAGATCAGAACTCTGTGTGATCTGGTGTATCTTTCTCTCCAAATTCATCCACTATTTATAGGTGAGTGGTGCCTTTTCGAAACAACACAGTGACTCTTGGGAAAAAGTAAGCAACTCTTTGAAAAGTCACATGTTTAGAAAGGACACACCATTTCGGCATATAGCACTGTTTCGAACCAGTGCCTATTTCGAAAGGTTGCACCTTTTCGGCATGATACAATCGCTTTCAAACCAAAGCACATTTTCGAAGGTCGCACCTTTTCGCATAATGCAATCTGTTTCAAACAAATGCATCATTTTGAAAAGGTTTTCTCACATTACGCATTGTTTCAAGAAAACCCATTTCATCTTAAGTGGGGTAACTTGGGAGACAAACTACTCATTCATATTTAAATGGATTTGAGCAAATCATTTTTCTAACAATCCCCACATGAATGAAAATTTGGCTTCTTCTATCATAAACATCGGATTTCGTTCTTTTACAAATGAAAAGATACCGCGATCGTCAAGTAGCATGGGAGGCCTTGAACTTGCCTTAGTGAAAGACGATCGGATTTAATTGGACGATCGGTGGACTTCAATTAATGTCCTTGAAACCGGCCGTTTTGTATAAACCTAGACAATCATCTTCACGCAGCATGCGTCTCGAATCTTGTTGGTTCTCACGCGTTTGTGTTCATTTTGGCCTTGAACACTTCTTGGTTTCGGATAGTGCTTTTGAGACATTTGTCTTTAAAATTCTCATAGAAGCCCCACCAAGCACTAACATAGGTGATTTCTATAAAGAGTATCCCCGCAATACTCCACTTGGATAACATAACTTTCCAAGATATAGTAAATCATTAAAAGCTTGACTTATCCCGTTTCTCGGCGGATATGCACCGCCTTATATAGGAATGGGTTAGAGTATAATATTACTCTCCAAGGCTAACCGAGTCTCTAACATAATTCAGTTGGCCCATTGAACCTAGATCTTGGGATCTCCAAATCAACTAGGTTGGTTTTTCCATTATGATGACTCTTGGTTGATTATCTCAAAAGCTTTAAGCCCATTCCCTTGATAATCTTTCTACTTGCTCTCTTGTTAAACCTTTTGTAAGCGGATCCGCAATGTTATCTTTTGACCTTACATAGTCGATTGAGATAACTCCATTTGAGAGCAATTGTCTAACGGTATTATGTCTACGACGATATGTCGAGACTTCCGTTATACATGCTACTCGGCTCTACCAATAGCAGATTAGGTCACAAAGTATACACACCGGGCAATGTGTTTAGCCCAGTTTGGAATATCCTCTAAGAAATTTGAAGCCACTCTCGCTTCTTCTCCAAAATTTTTGTCCAATGCTATGAATTCTGATTCCATAGTGGACCTCGCTATGCACGCGTTTGTTTTGAGGATTTCCAAGAAACAAATTTGCACCTCCAAGTGTAAAGACATATCCACTTGTGGACTTTGAGTCTTTAGTGTCGATATCCAATTAGCATCGCAGCACCATACGAACGGCCGGATATCTTGTATAGTGCAAACCAAAATTCTGAGTATACTTTAAGTATCCCAAAAATCTCAATATGGCAGTCCAATGATCTCTCGCCAGATTACTCGTATATCGACTTAGTTTGCTCACGAGTATGCTATGTCGCCTTGTACGATTCATGACATACATTAAACTACCAAGTATCACGAGAGTATTCTAGTTGAGATATGCTATCTCCAGTATTTTTGGCTAAATGAAGATTTACGTCAATCGGTGACCTTTTTGTGTGATGTTATATTTCTTGAACTTGTCAAGAATCGCCTCAATGTAATGAGATTGTGATAGAACAAGTCCATCCTCCATCCTAGAGATCTTAATTCCTAGGATAACATCAATGACACCTAAATCTTTCATGTCAAACTTACTAGACAACATTTGTTTGGTAGATTTTATGACATCCATATTACTACCCAAAATTAGCATATCGCCTACATAGAGACAAACAATGACACATCCCTTTGAGTGCTTTTGACATAGACACACTTGTCACACTCGTTTATTTTGAAACCGCTTGACAACATTGCATTGTCAAATTTCTCATGCCATTGTTTAGGTGCTTGCTTTAATCCATATAAAGATTTAACAAGCTTGCAAACTTTCCTTTCTTGTCCAGAGCAATAAACCCTTTGGGTTGTTCCATGTATATTTTCTTCATCTAACTCACCATTCAAGAATGCCGCCTTTACATCCATTTGATGTATCTCAAATCCATGTATTGATGCTATTGCTATTAGCATTCTTATGGAAGTTATTCTTGTAACTGGAGAGTAAGTGTCAAAATAATCCAATCCTTCCTTTTGTCTAAAGCCTTTGACCACAAGTCTAGCTTTATACTTGTCGATTGATCCATCAGTCTTAAATTTCTTTGTGAATATCCACTCATATCCCAAAGTCTTGGAACCCGGTGGTAAATCTACCAATTCCCATGTATGATTTTTGCATTATGGATTCAATCTCGCTATTTATTGCTTCTTTCCAATAAGTAGCTTCGGAGATGACATTGCCTCCTTGAACGTTTGAGGATTATTTTCCAACAAGTATGTTAGAAAATCAGGTCCAAAAGACGTTGACGTCCTTGACCTTTTGCTACGTCTAGGTTCCTCCTCAATTTCGCTTTGTGTAGGATGGTTACTAGTTGTAGCATCTAAAGTTCTCTTTGTTGAACTTGACTCTATACACATGTTATACGGAAAACATCTTTTCAAAGAATGAAGCATTCCTTGACTCTATAATTGTATTAACATGTATATCTTGAATCTCTGATTTATGAACCAGAAAACGATATGCACTACTATTGTTTGCATATCCAATGAATACACAATCAATAGTCTTGGGTCCTATCTTCACCTTCTTAGGTTTAGGGACTTCCACTTTAGCAAGACACCCCCACACTTTTAAGAATTCGTAGGAAGTCTGATGACCTTTCCACAATTCGTATGGTGTTTTAAGCGTCTTCTTGTTAGGAATCTTGTTGAGAATGTAATTGGCAGAAAGCAAAGCTTCCCCCCACAAATTCTGGGGTAAACCGTAACTTAACAACATAGCGTTCATCATCTCTTTTAGAGTTCGGTTTTGGTGCTCTAATATACCGCTTTGATTGAGGTGAATAAGGAGCCAGTAGTTTGATGAATGATTCCATGTTCGTAATCGAAAACCTTCAAAAGGTGATTCATATTCACCTCCTCTATCACTCCTTATAGCCTTAATCTTTTTGCTTAGTTGATTTTCAACTTCATTTTTATAATGCTTGAACACTTCAATTGCCTCATCTTTACTTCTCAACAAGTAAACATAACTATATCTAGTGCTATCGTCAATAAAAGTAATGAAATACTTTTACCACCTCTAGTTTGTACATACTTAAGATCACATATATCCTGTATGTATTAAGTCTAGAGGTTCAGTACTTCTTTCAATGGAATGAAAGGATGATCTGGTCAACTTGGATTCTACACAAGTTTCACATTTATGGTGTGGGTCTATTTTTATCTTTGGTATATATTCCAAATTAATTAATCTACGCAAGGTATCATAATTAACATGTCCTAATCTACCATGCCATACATGTGAAGACTCAATCAAGTAAACAAAATATTCAACTTTATTGGCTCTTTTGGCTGATAGTAAAACAAGATATCCTAAAGAGTCCATCCCCGAAGATAGCCCTTTCCCACCTAATACATCATTCTTAGTTAGTACAAATTTATCGTAAACAAAGACTAACTTAAAGCCATTCTTGCTCAAGAAATACCCGTAAACCAAATTCTTGCGTAATGTCGCACATAGAGCACCTCATTTAGAGTTAGTTCCTTCCCGAAAGTCAACCTCATCACCACCTTTCCTTTGCCTTCAACCTTGGACGTAGAAGAGTTCCCCATAAAGAGTTGTTCTTCCTTTTCCACAAAGATGATAAGTGGTGAACATCGACTTGTTGGAGCATATGTGGCGAGTAGCACCAATATCCACCCACCATTCCCTTTCATTTCCAATCATGAGACATTCGAAACCACAAAGAGATAGGTTCATGTCATTAACATTATCGTAAAGCGCGTGTCCATTGTCACATTTGCTTCATCTTTTTGCTTTTGTACTTCTTTTTAACGGCTGCGACATTCACTTGCCTTATGTCCAAATTTTTCCACAGATTGAAGCACTTGCCCTTGAACTTAGTAGGCGTGCTACTCTCTTCGCCTTGAGCTTTGTCTTGGCTTCCTCTTTCCCCTTAGCACTAGATCCTTCCACAATATTGGCCTTTGCCACCATGGGATCCTTGCCCTTCTTCTCGGATAGGCGGTTATCTTCTTCTATCCTTAGGCGGGACAATCGGCTCTTCAAGATTCATATCTTTTATGTTTATGCTTAAGATAGTTCTTAAAATCCTTCCAAGATGGTGGTAATTTCTCAATCATAGCAGCCACTTGAAAGATTCTCCTAGTCATCATTCCTTCAAAGAATGACATCATGGAAGATTACTTGAAGTTCTTGGACTTGGCTTATGACGGTCTTACTATCCGAGTCATTTTGAAATCAAGAAATCGCCAACTATGAATTTCTTCATGCCAAAGATCTTCACTCTTGTATTTCTTGTCCAACGAATCCCAAAGTTCCTTAGCGCCTTGAACACACTATACACATTGTATAATGAGTCACCAACCCGCTAAGAACATAATTTCTACACAAGAAATCAGCATGAAACCAAGCATCCTTGGCCAAAACCTTCTCCTTGTCGGTTTCATCGAGCTTACATCGGAGCCTTATCCCACGTAAACCTTGCCAAGTTAAGGGGTGGTCGATAGAAGAGCATCTTTTGTTGCCGGTAACTTGAAATCAGTTCCATTGAACTTTTCAGGCTTCTCCCCATGAGGAACAGAATGGGGAACAGTAACAGCAGGACTAACTGGTGGTGTTGCCATATTCTGAAATACAACTACACTTTGTTATTCCTTTAAACCAAAAAAGAAAAGAAAAACGTAAACAAATTCTCGCTTCGGTAAAGAAGAAGAAGAAAAAGAAATCTGTCTTAAGTTGTTAGGAATATACAACTTAATTGTACTTACTCTTTACCAATTACCAAACTATACAAACCTTTTGTCTTGTAAGTGTCTTGTACTTCTTAATTAAATCCGAGCCTAGTGTAGATACACTATGTCCTTAAGACAGATTTTCCCCTCACGGTGCTTGAAGGTTGATGGAAACTATCTCCCAAGATAGAACGGATTTCCTTCTATAGAAAGCTAGCACTTCAATTCTATAGACTCAAATAACACAACATAGTATTTGACTAAGAACGAGGGGAGAAGAGAAAGATCAAACTCGTGTGATCCGGTGTATCTTTCTCTCCAAATTCATCCACTATTTATAGGTGAGTGGTGCCTTTTCGAAACAACACACGGTGACTCTTGGGAAAAAGTAAGCAACTCTTTGAAAAGTCACATGTTTCAAAAGGACACACCATTTCGCATATATAGCAATCGCTTTCAACCGGTGCCTATTTCGAAAGGTTGCACCTTTTCGCATGATACAATCTTATTTTCAAACCAAAGGCATTTTCGAAGGTCGCGACCTTTTCGGCATAATGCAATGCTTCAAACAAATGCATCATTTTGAAAAGGTTTTTCTCACATTACGCATTTCAAAAAAACCCATTTCATCTTAAGTGGGGTAACTTGGGAGACAAACTACTCATTCATATTTAAATGGATTTGAGCAAATCATTTTTCTAACAATATTAACTCTATGGAACTCTATTGTTGACGGGTACTTTAAGGTTGGATGTTTTGAGATGGTATTGTTCAGTTTTGTTGAATGACGGGGTTGGGCATTAGGCCCGACATGTATTCTCTTTGTATTGTACTTGGTGTTTGTAGTGAATTTGTTGCTGGGAAACAGATTCATGGATACATTGTTAGGAATGTGTTTATGTGGGATGCATTTTGGAGAGTGCATTGATAGATATGTACATGAAATGTCGTTGTCTAATGTATGTGTGGCGAGTTAAGTTGGAGGATAAGAGTAGTATTGTGGTTAGGAATGTAATGATAGGTGGGTTTTGTGAGAATGGGATGTGGGAGAAGAGCTTTGAGCTTTACTGTCAAGCTAAGGACAATTGCAAACTTGGGTCTACAACATTTTCAAATGTTATAATGGTATCTTCGCATGCGGATAATTTGAAATTTGGTATGAAGGTTCATTGTGATGTTATGAAGTTTGGTTTTGAGTGGGAACCTTATGTTTGTACTTCTCTTGTCACAATGTATGGAAGATTTATGCAAGTAGGAGACGCGAAGAGAGTCTTTGATGGCGTACTAGATAAAGAAATTATATTATGGAATGCAATGATTTCAACGTGTATTTTTAGTAATTATGGTCATCAAGCTTTGGAGAATTACATTGAGATGAGATTTAGTGGGCTTCAATCCGATCATTTCACTATCACTAATATTTTATCCACATGTGGTACAATCAATTCTTATGATTTTGGTAGAAAAGTTCATGGTGAAATGATCAAAAGGTCAGCGCAGAGTAGAACTGCTGTACAGAGTGCACTGTTGACTATGTATGCGAAATGTGGATACAATGAGGATGCCAAATTGGTGTTTAGTACAATAAAGGAAAGGGACACAGCTGCTTGGGGATCAATGGTATCTGGGTTTTGCCACAATATGAAGTATGAAGAGGGCTTGAACTTGTTCAAAGCTATGCAAGCTGATGGCGTGAGATTAGATTCCACAATTGTGACAAGCATACTCAGTGCTACTGCTATGCTGGAGCATGCTGAATTAGGTCGTCTTATCCATGGTTTTGCAATGAAGAATGGTATGAGCTTTGATGCTTTTGTCGGATGTGCTTTGATTGATATGTATGCAAAATGTGTGTTACCGGACGGGGCTGAAAGTGTGTTTTCCAAAATTCCTGCTAAAAGTTACCAAAAGTAGAAAACAAAAGTGTATTATTGTGATCTTGCGAATAAAAAGTGGGTTTAGTCCCGTAACTGCGGGGAGTAAATAATTTGCAACAAACAAGTGTACTCAAAATCTGTTGATTTGGCCAATCAATTCAACTTTAATTTGCTAAATTGATTTTCATGACATCCACTAAAAAAAGAAAGAAAAGGAAGAACAAACTTAAATCACATCAAAGAGACAAAACTATATTTCTTTCATTTATGCCAGTTGACAATGCTAGACAAAACTAGATTTCTTTCATTTCTGCCAGTTGACAATTCTACTTGTAGCGGATTGTAACACTGTTGCATTGGCAGGTAGCTGCTCGAATTCGTGAAAACGCTGTTAGAACCATATTGAACAGGAGGAATACTGACTGAAGCTACAAAAGGATTTGTGTAGTTGCTAGTTCCTACACCATCTATACATCTCCTTCTCTATTCATCCACCTTGAATTCATCGTCGAAAAAACGGTCCAATTGCTAGTGATTATAGTTTTCAATAACTTCACTGAGCCCTCCTTCAAGTTCTCCATTTCACGACTTTGTTTCTGCTCTAGATTAGCTTCATTCACATTTATTAAGGAAGTAGTATTCATCTCTCTATCCTTAACTATTAGTATACGACTCAGATTTGGATAAACCACACAGTTAAGGTTTTGGTTTCCTATTTTAAATAGGATTCTAATTTGATACCCACCTCTATAAATACGAGACCAGTTTGTGGGATTTGTAAGGTTCAATTTGTGAGAGAGAGTTTGTGAATTCTTCGGGATTTGAATGTGATCTGAGTCGTATCCAAATCAAAGTTGTATGATATGAGAAAGAAAGAAGGTATTTCATTGTCCCAGCATATGAACGAGTTTAACAAGTTACTTACCGACTTGTTGAACATTGAAGAAGAAACGAAGGATGAAGACAAAGCTTTCCATTTGTTGAGATCTCTTCCCAAGGAGAAGTATGGGCATATAAAAACCACCATTATGTTCGGAAGAAAGCTTTGAACTATTAGAGGTGCGTCTAGCGTTGACAAGTTGGGATATGATGAACAACAATGAAAAGGAGTCAAGAGAGTCGACGAGCACTGCTTTTGTGGTAAGAGGGAGGTCTAATGACCGCCCAAACTCTGGTGGTGGAAAAAGTAAATCTCATTCTAAGTCGAGAGGGCGAAATCTAGCCCGTGATGAGTGTGCTTTTTGTCATGAGGTTGGACATTGGAAGAAGGACTGCAAGAAGTTGAAACACAAGCAGAAAGATACTAAGCAGAAACAGTCTAATGTCAACATTGCTCAAGGAGGTAATGATTCTGATAGTTCAAATTTCTCTTTTCCTATTACATTGAGTATTTGTTTCGTTGATTCCAGTCATTAGATTTTGGATACGGGTGCTACCTATCATGTTTGTCCCGTAAGGGAGTGGTTTACAAGTTTCAAGGAGCTTGAAAGTGGTGATGTGTTGATGGGGAATGATCAACCCTGTCGCATTATGGGGATGGGTAATATTCGTCTCAAGATGTATGATGAAACGGTTAAGGAAATAAAGGATGTTCGCTATGTTCCCGCTTTGAAGAAGAATCTTATCTCCCGCTGGTACTTTAGAAGCTAAGGGCTACAAGGTAGTCATTGGACGCTGGTGTTCTAAAGATAGTTTCGAGCAATGGTTATAATGAAAGGCATACGTCGTAATAACTTGTACTATTTGAAGGGTGGTACGCTTAGTGGAGAAGTAGCCATTCTCGAGCATTCGAGAGACAGGTTGCTGCTAAGGAGGCCACCGATTATGGCATATCGTGCTTGCACATACGCGCCAGCAGTGAGAAGTCCATGCAAACATTAATAAAACAAGGACTGTTGAAAGGTGCTAAGACCTGTAAGTTGGATTTTTGTGAGCATTGTGTTCTGGGCAAGCAGACAAAGGTAAAGTTTGGCACCGCTATCCACCGTATGCGTGGAACCCTTGATTATGTTCATTCGGATGTTTAGGGTCATTCCAGGAATGCATCTCTTGGAGGGAACAAACATTATTATGTGACCTTTGTTGATGATTACTCTAGGCGTTTGTGGGTATATACCATGAGAAACAAGGATGAAGTCCCAGATATCTTTGTGAAGTGGAAGAAGTTGATTGAAACTCAAACTGGCAGAAAGATCAAAAGACTCCGAACTGATAATGGTGGTGAATATACGAGTGATCCGTTCTTGCAAGTATGTCAGAATGAGGGAATAGAGAGGCACTTCACAGTGAAAGGTATGCCGCAACAGAATGGGGTAGATGAGCGCATGAACCGTACTCTAATGGAGAAGGTGTGGTGTATGTTGTCCAATGCTGGATTGGGCAAAGCATTTTGGGCTGAGGCTGTGAGTTATGCATGCTACCTTGTTAACAGGTTGCCTTCGGCTGCAATTGGAGGTAAAACTCCTATGGAGGTTTGGTCTTGTAAACCTGCTCAGGATTATGATTCCCTTCGTGTGTTTGGGTGTCCTGCTTACTTTTATGTCAAAGATGGTAAGTTGGATCCTAGAGCAAAGAAAGCTATCTTTGTGGGTCTGAAAAGTGGAGTTAAAGGTTATAAGCTATGGGATCCGAAAGATAAGAAATTTGTTTTGAGCAGAGATGTGACATTTGATGAGGCTTCTATGTTGAAGTCTACTGACTCTCAGCAGGTGGAGAGTATGGCCAAAGAGGTATTGCAGCAGGTGGAGATTGATGCGTCTTCACCTAGTCTAGATGGTTCTGTATCTAGTAGATTGGCAACCATAGGTAGTCAGTCGATTGATGTTCCATTTAAAGACACATAAATAGTGATTACAGGTGATGGAACAAATGATGATGCAGAGGATATGGCTCCATTAGAGGAGCAGATGAATGTTGGTCCTTTGGCTCCGGTTTATGAGCCTATTGCAACTGGTAAATCTAAGAGAAATGTTCCCCCATTGTATTGGCTAAACGATTACGTTACCTATGCACTTCCTGTTATTGAAAGTCTTGATAAAGATGTTCCTTCCTCATATTATGGAGCAATCCAGTGCTCCAAGTCAAAAAGGTGGAAGACAACTATGGATGAGGAGATGCAATCTTTTCATAAGAATGATACCTGGGTGCTTGTAAAGTTACCTAAGGGTAAGAAGGCGATTGGCGGGAAATGGGTGTTTGCATTGAAAGAAGGATCTCTAAGTAATGAGTTACGTTATAAGGCAAGATGGGTAGCTAAAGGCTACGCCGTCGGGAGGAGGATTGACTATAATGAGGTGTTTTCTCCGGTTGTGAAGCACTCCTCCATATGCATCCTTTTGGCCTTGGTAGCTCAGTATGATTTGGAGCTAGCCCAGCTCGATGTAAAAACTGCTTTTTTACATGGTGATTTAGAAGAGGAGATCTATATGACTAAGCCAAGTGGGTTTAAAGTTGCAAGCAAAGAGGATTTGGTGTGTAAACTGAAAAAATCGCTATATGGTTTGAAACAGTCTCCCAGGCAGTGGTACAAGCGGTTTGATCGGTTTATGCTAGGGCTCAAGTACACAAGAAGTCACTACGATCATTGTGTCTCTTTTCGCAAACTACATGATGGTTCTTTCATCTACTTGCTCTTGTATGTTGATGATATGCTTATAAATCAAGAAGCAAAGATCGAGATTGATAAGCTTAAAACACTTTTGTCCTCGAAATTTGAGATGAAGGACTTGGGTGAAGCTAAGAAGATTCTTGGCATGGAGATTCGAGAGAGATAGAGCAAAAGGCATAGTTTGTTTGTCTTAAAAAGGCATATTTGAAAAAGGTACTACAAAAGTTTGGTATTGATGGGAACACTAAGTCCGGTGGAGTACACCTCTTGCCCCTCATTTTAAACTTAGTGCTACTATGTCTCCGAAGTTACAATGAGGGCGTGAGTACATGACTCATGTTCCATATGCAAGTGTTGTTGTAGTTTGATGTATCGCGATGGTGTGTACTAGGCGGACATTTCACAAGTTGTTAGTGTTGTTAGTAGATATATGCATAACCCCTCGGGAAGAAACATTGGCAAAGTTTGTGAAATGGATTCTACTACGGTACATTCTTGGTACTGTAGATGTTGGTTTGATGTTTGAGAGGGATACTAGTAAGCTTTGTGTGGGTTATGTGGACTGTCACACCCCGAATTTCGACAGAATTCGGAAAAAACATTATCTGTTCCCGACTCTTCGATCTTCGCGGTGTGACGCACTCTCAACTCCCAAAAACCCATAAACAGTTTAAATATGCGGATAATTAAAAACCAATAAAAATTTCAATTAAACAAAAGTCCTCTTCATTACAAAAATTCACAAATAAGATTAGGTTACAAATCTCTTTTCAATAACTCTTTATTTAAAACTACAAAAGAAAATACAAATAGCATTGTCTCAACTGAAAATCTATATCACCTCAAGGGAAAACAAAACATATCCTGAAATGCAACGCTAACGCAAACCACAAGCAGCAACCAACCTTCTTCAACACTAAACCTGTCAAGACTTATCAACTATGTTCATTTAATGAACACACCCGATAAGCAAACATGCAAATTGGGTCAGCATTATAAAAATGCTGGTGTGAGTAGCCCTAAAATACAACATATACTTATACAAATACATACACAATCCATAAGGCAGTTAGTTCCTCCACCGAGCCTAACTTCCAACAACTAATACAACATCCTTAAGTACAATAATTAAGGTATGTAGTTCCTCCACTGAGGCACCTTAACTTCCCACTAACCACACAACAAACTATACGCATAATAAATAAGGCATGTAGTTCCTCCATCGAGGCGCCTTAGGTTAGAACTAAACAAATAACCAACCAAACATATTATATACGTACCGTATTCCATGCTCAATTACCGAGTGGGTCGTCTCTGCCCAAGTAATTAGTTTGACCCACCCTTCTGCAAAACCATATACAATCATCTATCTAAAAATATATCATTAACCAACATATTACCATAATTATATTAATTAAGGCTTTCTTTATGCGTCCCCTAAAATCACGCGTCGTATTTATGTCTTACTTAGTTTCCCCGGCTACCACAATCGCTACCCAACGCCCATATATATCCATCCACATGCCTCCCCTTACATAATGTACCACTCGTGGCGTAACTACCCGAAATGGGATGCCGCACACCAGGTAATCCTCACACGAAAGCCATTATGTAAGTACTGCCACTATTCGGCAT
This sequence comes from Coptis chinensis, assembly GCF_015680905.1. Lineage (NCBI taxonomy): Eukaryota > Viridiplantae > Streptophyta > Magnoliopsida > Ranunculales > Ranunculaceae > Coptis > Coptis chinensis. Next base: position 14,584,424 of record NC_141456.1, on the reverse strand, counting down.
AAAATATCGCGCGTCTCATTCTATTTTGCGAACGGAATAATCATGCCACTATTCGGCTATGCCAGAAGGGCCATTCAACTTTACTGAAACGCCAGAAGGGCCAATCACATTACTTACGCCCGAAGGCCATTCAGATTAACTGAAACGCCAGAAGGGCCAATCAAATTGCACACGCCCACACAGGGCAAATCACATGAGTTGTGGTAGCTAGGTTCTAGGATTTTCGTTACGTAATTTATTCAGGTGTCATACATTTATGACTCATAATAATTTCACTATATCACGTGCATGCCAATTAATTATTGCACTGAGCCACACTATTGATAAATATCTCAATACATCTCATAACACCTTTCATTCTTTCACGTGCCAATATATTATTGCACTAAGCCACAATCCCGTGGGCAAATATTCACCAATACTATACTACCTCATAGTAGCATCTCACATATATAATAATAGAGCGTTCATATAAATCTATGTCTCCAAAACTATTGCATTCAATATATATATCCCAACATATTATATAATGTCACAATTGCTTCAAACGTATCGCATAATATTTTTATTATAGCGTTTTAGGAATATAATATCTCATAACATTCCAATATCGTCACGTGTCAAAAATACACAACATTAATGTCAAAACTTTCTTAGATAATGCCTAACCAATTATGCAGGCTTCCGCACCATTTTATTTTATGACTTGTCTATACAATTTACAGCATAAAACGTAGCACAATTAAACAGTCAAAAGTCCACAATCAAAGCCCAATATTTATATGTTTTACACACTACTCACGTCAAATCTTAATTAGATAATGACAAACAAAGTTATATAATTTTCGACAATATTTTATTACTATATTTGTCCATATTCTTAAATATCTGAAAAACTGGAAAAAGTCAGCATTTTACGGTCAACGATCAACGGTCAAAGTCAACACATCATTGTCAAAGTCAAACTGTCATTTCCATGTTCAACAGGTTCATGGTCATAGCCATGGTTCATGGCTAAGGGCAATGTGCATGGCTCATGGGCTCATGACCAAGGTAATGGTTCGGACCCGACTGGCCAAGCCCAAACCTTAGAACCCGAAAGTCTAAATGTTGAAAGACCCATTTGGATCTCTATTAAGTCCTATGGACTGGCCCCAAGCAATATTAGAAACTGGCCCAAAAACTAATTGGAAAAGGCCCAAACAAAACAAACTAAAATCGGGCCCAAAAACCAACTAAGGCCCAAGACCAAATAATAGAACTTTGGCCCAACCCAACTAACAAGCTAAGGCCCAAAAACTGAAATTAGATTTCGGCCCAACCAAAACTAAAACATTTCGGCCCAAGCCCAAACCGACCTACTGTTCATCTTCTCCAACAGTTCTCTCCTCCACCACCACCAAAATCGACCACGACAATCTCCACACGACCACCCATTTCAAGCCAGCGGTTTCCCTCCTCATGAAAACCTTTTAAACTTTAACAAAAGCAAAAAAACCCGAAAATCATAAAATCAAAACTCTTCCTAAATCTAGATCTGGAATTCGCGACCGCCATTAATGGCTTCTTGGAGCTTTCAGCCCCCCACGAACTCCCCACTACCACCATACCTAAATTAACCAACCCATAACACCAACAAAACAGTTCACAACAACAATTCACAAAAAAATCAAACCCTCAGTATCGCAGTAATGAAAATTTACAAAGGAGGAGGTTTAGAGCTCGCACCTCCCTTAATTGCCTTCTCCAAGCTCCTAACAGCACCACCTCACTACACGACCCAAATCACCCTTCCCCCAACCACAGTTCAAACCATACACTTCACCTATCCACCAAATCGCGGATTTTTATTAATTAACGTCTCGTTCAAGAGCTCCCCCACTTCATAACCCTCAGTCCCATCCTCTACCACCAATACTCCAACACCCACTACGACTAATCCACTACGACTAATCATCCGTCAATCAAAAGTTTAACATAACAACAACCACAGCAGTATTTAAGCTGTACAGGACGTCTGGGCTCGTGCCGCCATTGACGTCTCCAAGCTTTGACAGAGCTTCGACAGCCCGACAGCAACCAACGACCCCAAACGAGATTTAATATATACAGTGTTCAATAATCTACAACCAGTTCCAACCCGTATACAGAACAACTGCTTGTTTTGGCTCGCCGCCATTAACGGCCTCCAAGCTTAAGCTTCGACAGTTCAAAAACCAATTTCCGATATCTAACTAAGTTTAATAAAATGACAGGCACGACGTCGAATAAACAAGATAATAAGCAGGAATCTTAGACAGTATACACCGATACACGAAAAATGATAAATTTGGTGAAATAGCAAAAATAACTACTCACCTGTATCAAAACTCAACTCGACGAATTCCTCCTAGTCCGAGTCGTCGCATTCCACCGCTCTAGAAATCCAGCAAACGAGTTTCTATCTCGGCCTCCATTTTTACTATTTTATTTTTCTTAGAACCCTATTCTCCAGAATAATGTGATTATATACTTGGGTTTAAAACCCAAGCCCAAGACAAACTCGGGCCCAGAAACCAGGCCCACATATCCCAAATCCAATCCAGCGAATTTTAAATAAATAATTAAATTAATTAATTAATTAATAAACTAAATATGTATTTTAAATACAGGCGTTACATGGACTCTGACTATGCTGGTGATTTGGATAAGCGCCGATCCACTACTGGATATGTATTTACTTTAGCTGGTGCTTCGGTAAGTTGGAGGTCTATTTTGCAGTCTATAGTTGCATTGTCTACTTACGAGGCGTAATATATGGCCCGACCGAGGCTATCAAAGAGGCTATTTGGTTGCAGGGTTTGGTAGATCACTTGAGTATTGTGCAGGATCAGCTCGAGATTCACTGTGATAGCATGAGTGCTATATATTTGGCCAAGAACCAAGTTCATCATGCCCGTACGAAGCACATTGATGTGAGTTTTCACTTTGTCAGAGAAATTTTAGAGGAGGGTGATATCTTACTCACTAAGATAGACACCAAGGAGAACCCAGCTGATATGTTAACCAAAGTGGTTTCTGGAATCAAGTTTCAACATTGTTTGAATTTGATTCATATCCTTCATTTGAGATGATTTGGCTCTTAAGGGCATTGGTGAACTACGGTCGGCTTGATCTTTTTAATAAGGGCATGAATGGCGGCACCACTATGTAGTACGATTCGTGTTTGGTCCTTCGGGACATTTGTTATTTGTTTGGTCCTTCAACATTTGTGCTTTGAAGAGGGATTTGCTATTCGGTTGATCGGCTCAGATTTGGATAAATCTTCACCGAGGTGGAGAATTGTTGGTATCTGACTCAGATTTGGATAAACCACACAGTTAAGGTTTTGGTTTCCTATTCTAAATAGGATTCTAATTTGATACCCACCTCTATAAATACGAGACCAGTTTGTGGGATTTGTAAGGTTCAATTTGTGAGAGAGAGTTTGTGAATTCTTCGGGATTCGTTTGTGAGTGATTGTACTCTATTTGTTTATCTCTTGATTAGTAAAATTCTCCTCTTTTGCTTGGTGGATTAGGCTAACGCCAAACCACGTACTCGTCTCCACTTCTATTGGTTATTCGCTTTGCATTGGTAAGTGTTTTAATTGATTTGTTTTTGTCGATTTCTATCACCACATTCAATCTTCTTTGTCCAATTGTCACGCTTCCGTATTCGTTTACGTAATATTAACTTCATCTATAATTCGCTCAAGGTCTCGAATATCCTCCTCTGGGATCTTCTCAACTCTAGGAAATTCATATGCATTTAGAACACCAATATCCCTACAAAACTTGAAGTACGAATCCAGTTCTTCACCTTGTGATGTCGCCTTATGTAGAACATGAAGTGCCATTTCCACCTTTTGTTGACTAGCCGCGTATATCCTGACAAAAAAACTAGCAATCCCATTACAGATTCTGCTATAAATATTGAAGATCTCAATGACAACCCAGTCCATTGCTTTAAGAATCAAAGTGTCGCTCCATCTGTCACTATAAGGCTTCACCTGCAATAACATATCGAGCAATGCCTGAGACCTTTGTAGATCCTTGAGTGTTCTCCCCATCAAACTATCACTCCCCTTGTTACCTTCCTCGTTGTCGAAGGAGCCAAAGGCAGATTTTTGGTCTAGAAATGCAAAATATGCTCGAATAAATGCACAAAGGCCCTATGTCCTAGGAGTATTAGAATAAGCATCAAGAAAATTGGAAAAATCTAAAGGAAGGCGCCCAATCCTCTGAACAACGGGAATTTTACAATAGAAAATGACATGCATCAACATTAGGCCTTTTAGCGTGACAACCCAATACCTCGTTTTCTCCATTCGATTCGATAGAGCCCATATAACAGGTTTAAGAAATTTGGGATACGTTCGAATCCAAGTAAAGATCCTTTGCGCATACATTCTTATAATCGATACTTGATTCATCGTGGTTTGTGGCTTTAATAACAGCTTCTTCAAGTTCGGGGTTTCGGAAAGAAGTCTTTCTTGATAACTTTGCAATGTAGAAGAATACTCAGTATGCACCCAAAAAAAATAGCACTTTGTTAAATATTGCAAACAAACTCACATTTTTGTTTGGTGTTTGTATCTGTTCATTGTAGTAATCCAAAGTATAATGTCTTCTGCGTTCTCCCATTCGTCAAAATTTGATTTTGAATTTTTTTCTTCATCCTCATTACTTTGGTATGATTGATTCAAATCAAAAGTGGGTGTTTGCATGTTTATTGATGAGATAAAAAAATAAGAGGTTATTGGAGAAGAAAAAAAAAAACAAAACAAACAGGTCTTTTTCTTCTACAACTGAATCACGTAGAGTAAATGACTTGTTTAAGTCAATAAATATCTTGGGTACGCCTAATAAAAAAGAAGAGTAATTTAGGAAGTTAAATGTGTCTAAAATCATTTTATTTATTTATTTTAAAGTTGGGGTACGAGAGTGTTTTGTTGGATATGTCCAAGATCACCCTTTAGGAAAGATAGGTTATTATAGGGCCTTATTATATTATTAAATTATATTACATTATCTGGATTCTGAATGGAGTCAATGGACTATTTTTTGGAAAATATGTGAATATTTCGGCTCTTTTGGAAAATATTGTCTTTACAAATCAAAGTGACTCTTGGAGTTGGAGGTGGACCAAAGAAGGAACTTTCTCTACTAGCTCTTTCTATGAAGCCTTGCATGCCCGTGATAGTCCTGACCAAACAACTAATATGGGATCTCTTATGAAACTTGTATGGAAAGTCCCTATTCCACTCAAGTTTCAGTGAATCCATCATGCACCTGTTTTTATTATGCCTGTTTGCTTTAGAGTGCTGGGCTATTCTCATGCAACCAATTGGGGCTGCCTTTCCAAGAATTTCCCAGGTTGATACTGTGAAGGAATGGTTAGTAGCATGGCTGAGGTTAGGAGTGTAAAAAAAAACCATTGACCCATTATCCGGTAGGGTACCCAGTCTTTACCCGCCACCCAAACCTGCACCGACCCGAAAATAGACCCGCCCCGCCACCATTTTTATGCGGTCGGGCTATGGGTGTAGGTTCTATGCTCAAACCCGACCCGTCAAGCCGCCCGACCCGTACCGTGTCAAAAGTCGTTGACCCAACCCCGTTGACCCGCACAATTTCAAGACTCTAACTCTAATATTTTTGTATTTTGTTTATAATTTCTTTTAACTTTAGTAGGAATTTGAGAGATATGAATACAAACTTATGAGTTCAACATCAATTTAACATATTCAAATTTGAACATTGGGAAAATATCAAAAGTTCAAATTCAACTTTCGAATTTTGGAGAAGATAAATCATTCATCCTTGTATTCATTTCGAATTCTTTTAGTTTATATTTTATTGTTTTGTACCATAGATCCTCGCTCCCATCTTCATTTTATCATGCTATGGAAAATAATTTATAAATGGTAAATCACGATAAATAAGTTTCAAATTTACAAATATGGTTTTGGGTTCAAATTCAAGTTTTTTTATTTTGGTTTATTTTTTATTGTTTGATTCCAATTTTTCTCTATGCTGTGAATTGGAAATATATTACTTGCAGAATTAGAAAGTTTTTTTTAGTGAAATTGGGTTAAAATGATAATTTCCACCCGACCCAGATGACCCGCCCCATAAGCTAACCCAACGGGCCAGGTGATGGTACTAAGACATGACACTTCAACCCGCCCCGCCTCGCCCCATCGCTATTTGACCCGCGGTTGACCCAGCCCGCCCCGTATTACACCCCTAGCTGAGGTTGAGGAGTAGGGGGTTTGGGGCGAAAATATGGAGATTGGTGCCCTATGCTGTGATTTGGGCTATATGGAAGGCAAGAAACAATCACATTTTTAGGAGGAGACCACCAGGTGTAGCGCATACATGTATCGAAGTTAAGGCATTCTTGTGGTATTGGACATCTAGTTTACAGGAAAGAACAAACTATAACTTCAGGGACATTGTTATGCATTGGGATGATATCATCGCGGCGGCAAGGAGCTGAGGGGATTAGTACTTTAGGGGAGTAGTTTCGTTACTTGTTTGTTAGAGCTTGTAGGTCTTATATGTGAGGTCCCCTCTCACTGGTCTGGCCTTTGAGCTGGCCGATTTGTATCTTTGATACTTTTAATAAAAATAACTTATAAAAAAAAATGGACGATTTTTTGGGGCTCTAGGATTGGTAAAACTGTAAAAGAAGGACCACTAAAGATTGTTTCTAGAAAAACACTTTGGAATTTATTGAAAAAATGCTAGTAAGCAACTCATTTTAAGAGAATCAAAATTCAAAAGTGCTACTCTTGATGTTCATCAGCATGTTTACTGGATTTTGTGGCTTTTTTACCGTGACAAACTGACAATACCCATTGAGTATATCAGTGCATGTATGTATCAGATGCACAACATGTCAACGACTAAGACCAACTTCGATGTTTGTTTATGTTACCGTCTTTATGTAGGAACCGTTATGGTTTCATGTAATGATTTATGAACCGCGAAAACCCATGTGCAGCGGAATAAGGGTGTTCACGGTTTGGTTAGAATTCATACCTATAAATCGGCTGTGCTTTTTCTGATAATCGAAGATCTATGAAATCAGCAACCTCTTGATCTTCTGTTGTATTCATATCCTTAGAATGGACGTTGTGTGGGCAACGATCTTCTAACCCCTTCTTTCTCTCTTGGCTTCTCTCACTCACAAAGTTGGAACCGATTTTGGATCTCACTTTTCTTGAGAAATCCTTTAGTGAAAAATGGCCAGAGAAAGAAGGTTTCTATTTATTGGCTACAACAGGGACCATGAGGAGAAATCAGGGTTAGGTCTCTTGACGGGATTGGGCTTCCCATGTTCGCCCAGAACACACGACCCAAGTCCGTCAACAAATGGCTTATTCCACTAAAGGCCATTGTTGCACTACCAAATTACGTGTTACGTTTATGGGCTCCATATTATATGTTTATCTCCCCGTGTTTAAGATATCGAATGCCCGTTGATTAAGTCAAGTTACTGACAACAACATTAATAAACTTCTTATGTCCTTGAGTAGTACCACTCAACCTCATTGTCATGTCGGATTAAATCCACCTGCAGGGTTTACATGACAATCCTTATGAGCTCCTCAAGGGGGACATCATCAATCCGACTTCTTGCGGGTCACGGATTCCTTCTATAATCAACAGCACACCTTATATACAATGTCATTACCCAATCCATCGAGTTTGTTGATTCACAAATGAATCTCACTCATTGATGATTTAAAGCAATGTACAATGCATGTAAGTGCCCGTTATTATATCCGGATTAAGAGGACAAGTATCCATAATAACAGAGGTGTTTGTTTTCTTATATAGTCAGTATAAAGAGAAACAACCTCACTTGGTCCCTTCGCTACACACAAAGTGTACTAGTGTAATCTTGTAGTCAAGATAGACTAATACCAGATTATACTACAACCGTACCAATGGTTTGTCCAAATCCATCTAGGTTGTGAACGTTTACTTATACTTTATAGGGTACTGATGATATGATCTTCTGTGTGTCACCACACACCATATTATCTACAACATAAAGTATTAGACACATGCATATAACTAATAACATATATAATATGCATAACATTTGCCTATATGATTCTCATTCAAAATATAAAGAATTAGAGTTAATACAAAAGTAATGCTTTTAGTATATAACCCTATCACTTCATTCTTCAGTATCTCACATTCTTATCCATTAAATTTAGAGTCCTGTATTGGGCGCCACATGAATTGGATTGGGCAGTCTCCAGCCCTAGCCCAATAACGAAGCCAAACAACAATAGCCAAATACACACCCCCACCTCAATGCATACCGGCTACTATTTTTTCAAACCGCTTTTAGCCAGTATCATCTCCCTCGCGAGTCTGAACCCAAAAAAAAATTGCATATTCTTGTTTTCAAATTGCATTCCACACATGTGCACGACCTGGAATCAAGATGATACTTTCGAACCGGTATAATCTCCCTTGTTTGGTGATTCAATTGAATTGGCAACCACCGAATTCGATTTGGAACAAATTTCATCTTCTCGTTTTGAAATTTCTAGCATTGAAAAATTTACTAATGTAGCTAGCATGCGACAATCCCGACATGAAAGTAAAATTTGTGTTTGGAAAGGGATATGAAAGTTACTAAAAACCAAAATGAATTTCTCAATTTTTTTTAGTCGAAATGACCTGGCTATGTTGCCAAAGAGAGTCCCCAAAACAATCCCGCCATGTTGTCCTAGAAATTGCCCAAACGACCTCACCATATCGTCTAGCTAAAAACCAAGAGTTTTGTCTTAAACGACACGCGTAGACCACTTGAGTGTACACTCAAACTACATAGTGAGGTCATTTGAGTGTATGCTCAAACTACATGGTGAGGTCATTTGAATGTACATTCAAACTACATGGCGAGATCATTTGAGTGTACACTCAAACGACCCGAGGGTTTCGTTATGGCAAGACCGATTGGATTGGTTGTTGGGCCTGGGCTTTGATGACAAACTTGTAATATGGCAAATTTGTAATATATATATTTTTTTGGGGGGTTGCCCAATCTAATTTGATGAGTGCCCGATTGAATCACCTAAATTTATAGATTCATATTATCCACGCCTGCCATGTAAGCTAAATGGTGGCCTTAAGCCTAGGTAAATCATAAATATTGCACCAAATTTAAAATGCTTTGATTTTTAGTATGGGATGGGATCCTCGGAAGTCGGAGCATATCAGCTGTGTGTACCCTACGTCATATTTCCGGTCCAAAGTATACTCGGACTATGAACCGGGTGTAAGACCAGCGGCGGACCAGTTTGGGGGCAAACACTTTGGATAATCCGGTCCTCTAATCCGTTAGAGGTCACAACGGTTTAGGGCCCATCCGGTGGCCCGAAGTTCGTGGACCAATCCGTCCGGATCATTCTGATCCAGTCACCCGATAAGATCCTAATGCAATCCGATAAGATCTTGCACAAGGATAGAATGGAATCTTAGGGAATGATCCTATTTTAGATAGAGTCATGATAGGATTCGTGAAAGAATGCAATCTCCGAATCCTTTCTTGGCCGCCAAGGCAGGATTGCTATATATATCGGAGGCTTCTCGCGATCCTCCGAACTACGCTTTTAAGAGACTTGATCCCGGATTCTTCACTGGGTACGTAGGCAACCAGAACGTTGGTACAGTCTCACTTCCTCAAAAATCCCAATCCCCCATATCTTTCGAGCCTTCGGAAGCACCATCACATTGGGAGTGTCGGGTTAACGTTTTGCCCCGACATTCTTTGGCGCCGTCTGTGGGGATAAATTTTCTCACGACCACGTGGTATTCCGTTGGAGCTTGATATCATCGGCCGTATTTTTCATATGTCCTTGTTACCATGGCTGAACAAATTGCGATGAGTAATACAGAAGCCGCCAGTCGGCATGTAGCAACTCTGCAAAACATGGAGACTATTCCAGGCACCACTACGGAGGTGGGGCAGTCGAGCCGTCATAGATCTTTCTCTCAGAACGGAGGAAACAAACTGTCTGAAGTAGTTCCACACACTCTGGAGCCATTAGGGACTCGGGAGTCTAATCCCCGTGTCCCTCGCCGCAATGCTGTGCGGAACACGAGAGCTGCCAGAATCCACGTCAGGGATGGTCCTGCTGAACCCAATCGCGATGCTACTTCTTTACGTCCGATAAAAAAATCGGGAGGCCGACATGCTAACCCATGCGCCTCCATCCGGAACTTGCAATACCAATCGGATCCAGCTCTAATCTCTCTTTTGACAAGAGTAGTTGCGGAAAACGAAAATTTGAGAAATCAACTAGGCAAACGGCCTAGAGACCCTATGAGCACCAATCGGTCGAGTCCCCTTTGCGCGCGCGTAGGCAAAGGCAACGGGCTAACCGGACAGCGAAGATCCTAATAATGGCCAAAACCTTATTCACAATAATGGTCAAGCTAGAGATCCAAGCCAAAGCCGGACTATCCGCCCTATCGTGTTCCGTCCCCACTCATTCACAAATCAACAATGTCCGGGATCGTTTTGGCACCGAATCCTCGATACACCGATCCACAAATAACTGAACGCCAAAAAATGCATTGAGTTCCAGTTCGAAACGCCAAATCCGTGGATGTGTCCGGATCAAGATATGAATCCCAACACACAAATCGAATGAGAGTCCGCTACCGCTAACAGAGTGGCGGCGTGTATATGGGTAGAATCGAACGTCGGCAACGACCGAATCCCCATCGAATCTTAGCCCGCGATGAACGGATCTGGAGAGAAGAGAATCAAGATGAGGACATCTGTGAGAATATGAATGAACAAAGGGTTAAGGAATTGATTAACCAATCCGTGACCAGGCAAACCACCCGAGACGATCCACTCTTGGAAAGGGCTGTGCGAGGTCCGAAATTTTCACCCTTTGTAAATGACATTCGAGACTGTGTTCATCCTGAGGCATTCAAACAGCCCCCTCTTCCGACTTACGATGACGTGGATGGCTGTCCGAACCAGCACGTCATGAGCTACCAAGCGGCTATGACCTTATGGGAATTTCATGAGTCGTTAATGTGTCGTATTTTTCCAGCGACGTTGAAAGGATACGCACTATCCTAGCTCAACAAGTTGCCTCCGCATTCAATTGATTCATTCACCAAGCTTAGCGATATGTTCGTTGAACATTTTCAGTACAATATGAAGACGAAGAAGAGTTCGAGCACACTGTTCAATCTCGCTATGGAGAAAGGTGAAACAATTAAGAGTTTGGTACGACGGTTCAGGAAGCTTCACGCCGAAGTTCAGGATGTGAGTGATGCTTTCGCTATACAGGCATTCCATCAAGCGTTGCATTTCGACAGAGATGGACTTTACAACTCTCTTACTCGAAAGCCGCCTACCACCCTCTCTGATTTATTCACCCGAGTGGAAGGGTACGTTCGAGTGGAGGATGATCACAAGTTTCGACAGAGAAAGGATGGCGCAGATCCCGCTTCCAAGGATTCCACTAAGGATAAGCTTACCAATCAAGGTAGCAAGAGGAGTACTCAGAATAATACAAAGGCCCCAAATCTAGATGAAAAGGTATTCACCCCTTTGACTCTTGGCCTTGCAGACCTGTACGAAAAAATCAGAACTAAGAAAATGTTATTGCCCATTTCGCCGCTACCGTAAGATCCCTACGGTAGGGGGATAAAAATCGAAAATGCAGATATCACAATGATATTGGGCATGAAACGAATCAACTGCAGAGCTTTAAAGAAAGAAGTTCAACGCCTGGTTTGACGATGGATGACTTTCTTGAGAGTTTGTTCAAAACAAACCTCGGTCACCCATATCAACTTGGTTGAACACAACGTTATCGATGTATGCCACGCACGTGTTGATAGCGTCTCCCGCCGTCAGCGCAAGATCGAAACACGCTTGAAACTTCGTCATATACAAGATCATTACCAGGTCAACAGTTTCAAGTTTGACCAAGGTATCAATACGGAGACCTATGAAGGCCACGAGTTGAAGTTCACCGAGAACCACGAAAGGGGGTTATTACCCCCAATGATAGCTTGTTGTTGTCATTCGCATGGATAGGAATCTTTAGCGTCGCGAAGGTTCTTATCGACCGCAGAAGCTTCGGCTAAGCGTGTTATTCACCAGGGCTTACTCCAGGATGAAATTGTCAGAGAACCTGATCATAGAAGATCGTAATCCAATCATTGGGTTCAACGGAGAACCAGCCTATGCTATTGGAAAGGTTCATCTCCCTGTCACAGTGGGGCATCAATCTGTCAGGATAAATTTTCTTCTGGTGGATTGTGGTTCTTGTTATAATGCAATCTTTGGTAGGGATTGGATCCATGCTAATCAAGCTGTTGTATCTACTTTCCACCAGGCATTGAAATTCCCGACGCCAACGGGAGTCTGTAAGGTCCGCAGTGACCAGATGATGTCGCATCAGTGTCACGATTTGGCACTGGAAGATACCAGGAAATCCGAAGTCCGGGGCAACACGATCCTCCAGGGGGATCATGCCAAATAGCAATTACATAAATGTTGGGCTTATCAGGTACGAGAAGCCCGACGCTCTGTAGAAGGTCCCTCGATCGATCAATTGGAAGAAGTTCAAATAGGGGGCAAGAGCCACGAAACTACTTTCATCGCTGCCGGTTTACCCCCAGCCGAAAAAAGAGCTCTAATTCACCTGTTGTGGGATTATCAAGTAATATTTGCCTGGAATATCGACCAAATGCCCGGAATCGACATGGAGGTTGCTTGCCACAGACTCGATATTGACCCGAGATTCAAACCAGTTCGACAAAGGCCAAGGAGGATGGCTCCAGAACGAAAACTGAAGGTCAATGACAAAATTGGTAAACTGCTTGGAGCAGGGTTCATTAAGCCCATCGAATACCCTACATGGGTATCCAATATCGTCGCGGTTCCAAAGAAAAATGGGAAGCTTAGGGTTTGCATCGATTTTACCAACCTAAACAAGGCTTGCCCCGTGCATCCATACCCATTACCTCGCATCTCAGATCTAGTCGATGCAACCTCAGGATTCGGGCGTCTGTCGTTCATGGACGCTTCGTCTGGTTATAACCAGATACCTCTGCTTGAGACAGACCAGGAGCACACGGCGTTCATCACGGACCAAGGCCTGTATTGTTTTACAGTCATGCCATTTGGTTTGAAAAATGCAGGCGCCACCTATCAGAGGATGATGAATACAATGTTTGCCGACATGATTGGGCGTATCATGGAAGTTTACATAGATGACATGGTAGTCAAATCCAAAGAAACACCCGACCACCTTTAGCATTTACAAGCGGTTTTCAATAGGCTAGTAAGATACAAACTGAAGCTGAACCCTGTGAAATGTTCCTTTGGATTAGCGTCTGGAAAGTTTTTAGGATTTCTGATGACTCGACGGGGTATTAAGGCAAACCCTGAACAGATTTGGGCCATTCTCGAAATGCCCCCACCATCGAATAAAAAAGAAATTCAGCGGCTCGCTGGTCGTTTGGCAGCCCTGAATAGGTTCATATCAAAGTATTCGGATCGATGCAAGCCATTCTTTCAAACATTGAAAGGTGCCTCCGTTTGGAACGAGGACTGTGATAGGGCTTTTAAAGAAATTAAAGCTTACTTGGTATCACCCCCCGTCCTGGTTAGTCCGCAAACTGGCCAAGACATTGGAGTTTATTTGGCAGCTTCTGGGATCGCAGTCAGCGCAGTATTGATCGTGGAAAACCCAGAGGAGCGCCCAATATATTTCATTAGCAAAATGTTAACCGGCTCAGAGAGCAGATATTCTAAAATCGAGAAAATTGCGCTTGCCTTGGTGCATGCCGCACGCAGGCTTAAGCCATATTTTCAGGGACGTGTTGTTAAAGTATATACAGAATATCCCGCCGCATGAAGGCACTTGACGAGCCGAAGAGTCCGCCGCCGATGATTGGTCTAGTTATCTAAGTGCTTACCACATCTTATATGAGCCTCGCACTGCAGAAAAAGGTCATGCATTAGCTTCTCTGATGGCGGATTTCCCGGTAGAAGATATCATGGTTTCACCCGAGCTATTCGAGGAAGAACAACTGCCAGATTTTCCCAACCACCAACCTGACTCCGTTAAAGAGAATTTGACCGGAGGCGAGGCGTGGGTTGTGTATACAGATGGTTCAAGTAATAGGAAGGGGTCCGGGGTCGGTTGTGTGATAGTCGACCCAAATGGTAGCCGAATCGAGAGGTCCGTCCGACTTTGCTTTCCTACTTCCAACAATGAAGCCGAATATGAGGCAGCAATATTTGGAATGAGAGCGCTTCGAAATGGGGCAAAAGGAAATCAATATGGTAACGGACTCTAAGCTAGTTGCTTGTTAGTTTGGAGGGTCATATCAAGCACGAGATGAGCGAATGGCGGCTTATTTAGATGTGATACGCGATCTCGCTGCAAAATTTGAGCGCATCTCAATTTCGCAAAGACCAAGGAATGATGTTCGACATCGCCGATGCATTGGCCTACCTTTCGCCAGCCAGCCGATTCAATTGAACCTCGCAATATCAAGGTAGAGGTCCGCCATCGCCTAGCATTGACCTCCCATAGCCCGATATGGCTGACGCTCTACGCCGCCGAATCGCCGCATTCATTCACGCAGATTTATGCGATCACTACGCCAAAAAGAAAGCGGGACAAGCACCAAGAGCATCCCACTCGATTCTTCTCCTCGCGAGCCATGAGGAGGATGTCGACATCTGCCCCACGGTGGATATTGACTCTGCGAGTGGCGGAAAATGAGGTTGTACAGAGGAAGACTCGCGAATCGATTCGGCGGATCTTGGCGACAATGCTCCCGAAATACCGGATGATCGGGTTTTCCGACATTGAGTCAATGGAACTTCTACTTCCGATTGGCGGCGAATATGGTTGAATTCTTACTTAACCGAGAACTCCCCTTAGATGGCTTTTATCCGACAAAGTCAAACGGGATGCATGGCGGTTTGTGTTGTTACCTACCTCGAGGGGGTCCCGCCTTTACAGAAAACCCATGGGTTCAGCCCACTCCTCCGGTGCCCTTTACTCAAGCAGGGACAACAGATTTTTTAAAAGAAATTCATGAAGGCATTTGTGGTAATCATTCGGTGGTCTGAGCCTCGCTCACAAAGCTCTCACCCAAGGATATTGGTGGCCATATATGCAAAAAGATGCCAAACGGTTT
This sequence comes from Coptis chinensis, assembly GCF_015680905.1. Lineage (NCBI taxonomy): Eukaryota > Viridiplantae > Streptophyta > Magnoliopsida > Ranunculales > Ranunculaceae > Coptis > Coptis chinensis. Next base: position 14,569,179 of record NC_141456.1, on the reverse strand, counting down.
GTCCGGATATGTGTACCATGCCGAAACATGCTTTCGGATCATTAAGCTTCCTGCTAATGAGCTTCATCCCATACTTAGCCCTTGGCCATTTGCTAAGTGGGGACTTCGACATTGTGGGTCCTTTACCTAAGGCCCCAGGTAATGTGAGGTTTCTCTTGGTCGCAACTGATTACTTCACGAAGTGGGTTGAAGCTTTATCCTTGAGTTAGATCTTGGGCGACGTCAAACGGTTCATCTGGCACGATATTGTGTGCCGATTCGGTGTCCCAAATTTGAAATGGTATCGGACAACGGCCGCCGGTTTGATTCTCACGAGATCCACATCTTCTCGCAAATCCCTGAAGATACGGCATAACTTCTCGCACCCTACTATCCCTGTGGAAATGGACAGGCGGAAGCAACAAATCGGGTTATTCTGGACACGTTGAAGAAAAGGCTTGAATCGCCTAAAGGAAACCGGGTCAAACAGTTACCAGGGGTGCTTTGGGCTTATAGGACAACCCCCCGTCATTCAACAGGAATGCCACCCTTTTCATTGGCATATGGAATGGAAGCAGTACTCCCAACTGAAATAATCGCCCCAACAGTGCGTTCACAAGCCATCTCCACAAAGGTCAATGCTGACATCTTGGCTCGCGACAAAGCCATGGTGGAGGACCTTAGAGATGAAGCCCTGCAGAATCTCATGACTTACCAGGATTCTATGAAGCGCAGCTATGACAAGAAGTTACGCGCACGAGCATTCAAACCAGGCGATTGGGTTTTACGTACAAGGCAAAGGAGTAACGAAGAACCCAACAGCGGAAAACTTGGTGAGAACTGGGAGGGGCCTTTTATTATTGAAAGGCTCGCATCCAAAGGTTCTTATTTTCTCAAGAACTTGGCTGGCGATGTCCTAACCAAACCATGGAACGCATACCATTTGCGTTTATTTCACAAGTAATTTACTTATCATTAGTTCCACCAATAAATTTCACATAAATTGTACTTTCCTTCCATTTTTCACAATAAAATTCTTTTCCATTTATGTTTTAATTTCAAATGGGTCATTTAGTTTGAAATTTATTAAACCCGGGTGGCGAAGGCAATCCTACACTTCCGGCTTGCGTGGTGTAGTGTGCCTACGTCTGGCATCATGGTTCGACAATGAAAATCCAAGAACGATAATGTATCGCTTTTGGTCTGGGTGCGATTGTTTAGAGTACATCAAGCGTATACCCTTGGTGGTAGAGTCTAAGCTACACTCTGATTTAAACCCAACTACTGAGGCACTTCTGGGTTGTCTGTTGGTCTCCTCAAGGATCGTCTATGGGAGAATCTTTGCAGTGTAACTACGCTTGTTCGTCAAGTGACTTAGTTGCATTGTTATCGTCGCGGCAACGGTAGACCACCGTATAATATTTTATAAAGATGGTTAGATATTACACATATTCTATCCATGTTATGTCCACTTTCGCAGGTTCTATGAAAAGAATCTTACGGATTAGTGTAGATTCGGTTGGAGATGTTGTCCCAATTCCAAAGATTCAAATTCTATTTCTCCTGATTTGGCTTCCATATTTCTATACCGGGCCGTATAACACAAGCGGGGGCATCTTAGTTGATGCATTTACGAAGTCAGCCATGTCGGCTAGATTTGCTGCATAGAGCATATATAGTTTAAGGCTTGACTATCAAATATTAGATCAGCCACAAGCCCAGTCGTTCAAGACATCTGAAATTCATTTTTCGAATAGCCTCCCATGTATTCAACAAAGGCCCATTCCCAAAAAAAAAAAAACCCTAAACCCTAAACCCTAAAATCCTAAACCCTAAACTCTTGAACCAGTTCAGTGCACTTCAACTCTTGACCCTCTACCACCGGCAACCGGCACCGGCGACCGGCCGGTTCAGGCAGTTTTCCAACCGGTTCAGGTGGTTTACGTCCGGTTTTGACATTTTTCCAGCCGGTTTAGGCATTTTTCCAACCGGTTCAGGTGGTTTCCATCCGGTTTCGACATTTTTCAGCCGGTTCAGGCATTTTTTAACCGGTTCAGGTGGTTTCCATCCGGTTTTGACATTTTTTCAGCCGGTTCAGGTATTTTTCCAACCGGTTCAGGTGGTTTCCATCTGGTTTTGACATTTTTCCAGCTGGTTCAGGCGTTTTCAAGCTTGTCCAGGCGGTTTTCCTCCTAGGTCCAGCACTTCCCAGCCGATTCAGTCGGTATACAGGCCGATTCCAATAGTTGCCAGGCCGGTTCAGGCCTACTTAGATCTGGGTCTGATGAATTTCCTATATTTTCAGGCCGGGTCATCATTTTTTCTTCCTGGTTCATCAGTGTGCTTGCCGGATCAACCGGTTTTCTAGCCAATTTTAGTCTTTTTTCGACCAAGTTAGCATCTTCCATGGTCATATCATTTAATTGGCCACTCTTTTACCCACTCAAGTGTTTAAGCTTTTCAAACTTTCTGGCCTATCTCCATTACACGTTCCTTCTTACTTCATTTTTGTTTTTTCGGTACTTTAATTATTCAACACATCATCTTCATTTTCGTTTTGATCATTTGTTGAAGAGGGGGCAATGTGTGTACCCTACGTCATATTTCCGGTCCAAAGTATACTCGGACTATGAACCGGGTGTAAGACCAGCGGCGGACCAGTTTGGGGGCAAACACTTTGGATAATCCGGTCCTCTAATCCGTTAGAGGTCACAACGGGTTTAGGGCCCATCCGGGTGGCCCGAGTTCGTGGACCCAATCCGTCCGGATCATTCTGATCCAGTCACCCGATAAGATCCTAATGCAATCCGATAAGATCTTGCACAAGGATAGAATGGAATCTTAGGGAATGATCCTATTTTAGATAGAGTCATGATAGGATTCGTGAAAGAATGCAATCTCCGAGAATCCCTTTCTTGGCCGCCAAGGCAGGGGATTGCTATATATACGGAGGCTTCTGCATCCTCCAGAACTACGTTTTAAGAGACTTGATCCCGGATTCTTCACTGGGTACGTAGGCAACCAGAACGTTGGTACAGTCTCACTTCCTCAAAAATCCCAATCCCCCATATCTTTCGAGCCTTCGGAAGCACCATCACATTGGGAGTGTCGGGTTAACGTTTTGATGACAAACTTGTAATATGGCAAATTTGTAATATATATATTTTTTTGGGGGGTTGCCCAATCTAATTTGATGAGTGCCCGATTGAATCACCTAAATTTATAGATTCATATTATCCATGCCTGCCATGTAAGCTAAATGGTGGCCTTAAGCCCAGGTAAATCATAAATATTGCACCAAATGACTTTAAAATGCTTTGATTTTTGGTATGGGATGGGATCCTCGGAAGTCGGAACATATCAGCAATCAACATGATGCGATGATCAATTGTCCAAACATGTAGTTCACATTCAGGCAAAAAAAAAAAAACATGTAGTTTACTATATTGGCATTGCACAATTGCACATTGCTACTCTTAAAAGGTCGTTGCATGTAGAATATTCTTATTGTTTCTTTCTTTTGAGATTCAGAAGACAAGTTTTTGTGGGTGTGATGAGCTTATAGATGATGTATAGCTGTTTGCAACAAACTCATTTATAATTTAGGGTAATTTCTCAAATAGACCATGATAATGTCAATTCCTTCTCAATTAGACCACGCCCACACATTTTGACTTTTCAAAGGTTTTTTTGACTGTTTTGCCCTTGCGCATACTTCTAGACAAGAACCACGTGGACAAGCAAATTTGGTTTCGTCGGTTCCCAATGTGATGTGATTTGTTGTAATTAGCAACCACACAATTATGTTGAGATGAAAACTTGAAAATGAAGGGCCAAGATCGGTTTCGCCAATTTGGATCAAATCATACAGTTTCATCCAGATACAACAAAGGGCAAAATCATTTTCGCCATTTTTTACTGTATTGTTGAAAGTGAAGTTTGATTGTTGAGATTAGAAAGTGAAATTTGATGGTTCAAATGATGAGAAAGATAATAAACATATTATAGTGCAAAATGTATCAACAAGTGGAGAAGAAGACAAGGGTAAAACAAAACAACATAAGAACAGAGAACAGAACTAACGAAAATAAAACCTAAACAACAAAATAAGACCAGTCAAAATCAGTCTTCTTCATCATCATCATCCTCGTCCTGCTCGTCATCAGGACCCCCATCATTGTCATCCTCCTTGTCATTGTCCTTATTATTCTTCTTCATAGGAATATCTCCAGCATTGTAGGGATCCTGAAGCCAGTCTTCTTCTTCTTCTTCATCTGTGTAATTGTCAGTAGAGTAGGTATCCCACTTGTCCGAGTTCTCTTCATCGGAATGGTCGGTTGTAAGAGGGGTGTCATAATTTGGGATGGTTGGGATGGCTGGAGGTGGCATTAAAACTACTAAAATTAACAGGAACAAATTATTTAGAGACATGTTGTTATGTTGAAGGTATTTGGTTACCTTTTACAGAGAAGAGTATGTTGGATGCGGTGAATGTAGTATCCACAGTGTTAAATAGTAAAAAAAATAATGGGAAAATCAATGGGTTGGTAGAAAATTTAATGGTTCATACTAATATATAAATCTAACGTATATTGGAAGTGAAATAGTCTAAATGCAATTAATTGTGTCAGTGAATTAAGTTTGACACATAAAATAACATAAAAATACCGGAATAATGAATGAAATTTAATTGCTGATAATGTAAGAAATAAAGTATGTCTACCACAAGTCTATAGTGGTTACATTGATAAGTGTATTTTGGCGGGAAAGAAATTAGGACATGTTTCCCCAAAATTTTATTAAGGTTGTTGAGTGTCACGTGTCAATCATCTCAATATATATCGAAACCCAATTAATTACATGAATTGAGGGGGGAAAGTTCCTATTTTCCTATTTCCGATGAAATACGAAATACGAAATTATGAAAAAAAACAGTCAAATTCGAAAGCCTAACTGTTATTGCCTTTCATTAAAAGTGTCCAAATTCGAAAGTTTGAGTTTACTTGTTACTTGTTAGAGAAATGAGGAAGCTGGATTTGACTTGTCGAATGTCACTAGATAAAATGCACAAATTGTTCGATGCTTTTAGTGAGGAAGAAAAAGAGGATTTTCAAAAATCTTGCTTTGGGAGTTTTATGCAAATCCAAAGAAATATTCACGCAACAACTACACTTGTTTGTGCCATTTCTGTGCACAAAGTTGGTAGACTTTGTTACCGGATCGCTACGAAAGATTTGGTGTTTAAAAAGAGCGATGTTGTTTTGATTATAGGTCTCAATGTGAAACCTGTAGCAAACTTATTCTACACAACAAACGTGAAGAAAAAATCATCTGATTTTCGTCGCAGTTTTTTAAAGGAACTACAACTGGTGAGAAAGAAATATTAGCAACTCTACAAATGGCAAAATCCAGTGGTAAAGATGATAAAACTGATATCTTTAGGCTCAATAGGTTGTATATGTTGCTTCAAGTTGTTCTTCCTGGATCTACTAGGACTATAGATGGAAGGTTTATTGATCTTGCAGAGGATTTAGTTGCTTTTGATAAGGGGCACTCCTTTGTTTGAGATGTTGGAGTATTGTCTAGATGATATTTATGAAAATGTTATAGCACAAAGGGATTCATATGCAATTTATGGTTGTGTGATATGCTTCGATGTTTGGGCATACCTTCACATCCCGTCTCTTGGGGCTCGTAGGGCAGTGGAAGGTAGATTCCCAAGAATACTTGACTAGGAAGAGTTGCCTTCCAAGAACTTACATCTCCAAACTTGGAAGAAAAAACTCCAGCCTTTGAAGGGTAAGGTTGTAGCTTTTGACACTTTAAATATTGGTGAAGATGAAAATAAAGAAGATGTAATCAAGGAGGCTCTGCAACAACAGGGCACCCAAAGTGCTGCATCAGTTTCAGAGCCCTACAGTAGTAATGAAATACTGGAGAGACATGCTGAATTGCTCAAAGGCTTTGTAAGTGTAAAACTCTACTCTGTGTGTTAGACGATTTACTAATATGTTCCTCAAGTTGATATATCAACAATTCTGTAGTATTAATTGCCTTACATATTTAGTACTCATATGATATGATGTATAACTTTGTATATCAGCAAATACAATTTATTTATATATATCTTTAAATGTTTAAATGTGGATATTACCTTTGCAATGCAGGTAAGTGAGGAGGTTATGGTGGTTAGGAAGGAGATCAAGAGTGAAATAAGGGCAGGTATGGAGACAATAATGCAAGAGTTTTTTCAGACTGCGAGGAAAGTAGGTAGTGTAGGTGAAGGTTCATCTGAGGGGGTTATGAAGGGATTGAGATCAAAGAGAACAAAGGGAACGAATTTAAGGTCTCCCATTGCTGATGTTGTTGTCCAAGAACCTAGTACAAAGTCTGCTCAGAAGAAATAAGTTGAGAAAGAAGTTATGGATTCAAAATCAAAGAGAACAAGGGGAACGAATTCAAGGTCTCCCATTGCTGATGTTGTTGTCCAAGAACCTAATACAAAGTCTGCTCAGAAGAAGGTTAAATCAGTTGAGAAAGAAGTTATGGATTCAACAGCTGTGAAGAAGTCATCATCTTCTAAGAAAGTTTCATTTGATCTTTCTACTGAGACTACGGGGAAAAGAAAAAGACCATTGGAAGATGGAACTCACATTGAAGTCGTCCAAGATGGCAAAATCCGTTCAGAGTTTAGAATGGTAAAGAAGAGGGGGAAATCAGTGACCAGGGAGCAAGTGAGAGTCCAGCCATCAAGATAAAGTAAAAAAGTAGTGGTACAGGCTACCAAAACCCGAAAAATTTGCAACATATGTGAAATAACTGAGAAAACAAAAAGATTGGAGATTAAGAAGGAAGCAAAGAAACCAAAAAGAAGAAAAACTCTTATTCGTGCACATGAGTCAGAAGATGAAAATGATGAAGAAGAAACTGCAGGTGAGAGATTTGCAGCTAATGTTTTGAGAGAGATTAGTGAAGAGATGCCCAAGACTGGAGGGGATTTTGAAGTTGATAGTCAGCAAGATCTACATGAGGGCGTGGTTCAGGAGCCTTCCAATGAGCCTTTCAATGATGATCAAGATGATCAAGATGATTATGATTTTACACCATTGCCTTCCAAGGAGAATAATCAATTGACTGTTGCAGAGGATCAACTGACTGTTCATTGCAGAGGATGTTACACTATTGCCTTCTAGACAATTAGTCATAGTTGTTACTCCTTTGCAACAAACAATGCCCAATGATATCTCAGATGTTGTTACTCTTGAGGCTACAGCCATAGATTTTCATGAAGATAATGTTGAGGCACTCCTTAATAATGAAATGGATAAGGTCCATTTCTCTGCTTTGCTTTGTGCCACTGGTGACATAGTCGTGTTGCCAACTTTGTCACCTACCAGAGGAACAACTGATGAAGATATTGTGGACTATCAACATGAAACTGCTGCTGAGCAGTCCAAACATGAGAATGATGTGGATGATGATGAAACTGTTGCTGAGCAGTCCAAACATGAGAATTATGTGGATGATGATGTTGAAACTGTTGCTGAGCAGTCCAAACATGAGAATGATGTGGATGATGATGATGATGATGTTGTGGAAGATGATGTTGTGGAGGATGATATGGTGGTTCCTGATGTGGTCAAGATTGAGACTCAAATGGAGGCTCACATGGAAAAAAAAAACTGAAGAGACAAGCAAAAGAACTAAGAAACGAAGAGAAGGGAAGAAGGGTTGGTCATGGCAAGAAACAATTGGAAAGTAATGTGATAAGTTGATCAAGGAGGCTTTGTCTTCAACCTTTATCATGAAAACCACAACCAAAGCTGAGTTGAACATACTCCAGTATTATTGGCAACTGTATAAAAGGAAACAAGATGCACATAGCTCTCTGGATGTGAGAGTGTTTGGATATAACCAGTCCATCTCAGTGCATAGTTTTCATTCACTGCATGGAAGACAATGGGTGGATGGTGAGGTAAGTACATAACCACCATGACTTCATACACTAACTATGAGGTAAGTAAGCAAGTCACATGTATATTAGATTCCTTAATTAATTGGTTTATGTGATTTGTAGGTTATGAGCATATATGTGTAGTTGTTGTCCAGGTGGTACACCCAACATTGTAAGGATAATGACATTCTAGAAAAAAAACTCATATATTGTCGTTCAGGATGTCTACTTTGCTGTAAGTTATCTCTCATTTGTTGATGTTTCGTTGAACAATTTCTAGACAATGTGCATTCATTAATTCATGACTGATGACTTTGTTGATGTAGAAATTCATGATGAGAGAATATGAAACCTTCCAGAAGAAGCTTAAAGAGCCAAATTTTAGAGCAGCATCACTTGAGCAGAGACTAGAAAGTTTATCTTATCGTCCTTCCGAAGTCGTTATAGAGCACCTAGACACTTTTGAAGGAAGAATTAGAAATCAAGCAAAGCTAACCAAGGGCAAAGGTATTATCATTCCACTTCAAGTGCAACATAGTCACTGGATTCTTGAGGTATACAATTATTCTGAGGGGAAAATCTACACATATGATTCTCTTGGTGGTAAGAGTGTTGGTATTGAGCAACTAGCATTGGAGTCATGTCTTGCTTATGTGATCAAATGTGCTGATCCATCTTCAGATCATGATATGAACACCTCTTGGACTTGTGAGTTTGTGCCTGTGACCAAACAACTTGATGGGAACAGTTGTGGGCTATTTTGCCTAGCTTTTCTGGATTGCCTTCTTAGGGGAGTGCCTGACCAAGTTAACAAAATTGATATATATGCAAACCCATCAAATGCAGAAGAGGATTGGAATGGATATCATTAATTGTGGATTGAATCCAGACAGTGTTTGTAAAAGCTGACAACAGGAATTGGAGAAGCGTTTGATGGATGCCAGAGAAGCAACTACCCACCATGGCGTAGAGACAATTTAGGCGCATGGAAACAAGTGACACAGGCCATAAATTATCAACATGTTGAAATTTTGTTAAACTCCTACAGTCAAAGTTTGTTATTTTGCTTCAATTTTGTAACTCCCGTAAGTTGCTGATAGTATCTTCATGGGAGTTTGGTTGTTCATGTGTCACATGGTTTGAAATTATATGTGTTTAGCTGTGAGGATAAATTTAACATTTATGTAGGATCTTACTTTGCTATATTGATCTTTTTTCATATATGGCTATGTTTTGTGTGGAATCTTATGTCACCAATTATATTATTTTGTTTTGTCTACCTTGGTAGGTAATTTCTGATGATAACTTCAATGTAGTATGACCGTTGCAACAAATATTTAACGCACAATATGGCCATGTTGGCGGGAAACCTTTTGTGTCACACCCCGAATTTCGACAGAATTTGGAAAAAACATTATTTGTTCCCGACTCTTCGATTTCCGAGGTGTGACGCACTCTCCACTCCCAAAAACCCATAAACAGTTTTAAAATATGCGGATAATTAAAAACCAATAAAAATTTTAACTTATACAAAGTCCTCTTCATTATAAAACAATTTACAAATGAAAATGCAAATAATATTATCTCAACTGAAAATCTATATCACCTCAAGGGAAAACAAAACACAACCTGAGATGCAATGCTAACGCAAACCACAAGCAGCAACCAATCTTCTTCATCACTAAACCTGTCAAGACTTATCAACTATGTTCATTTAATGAACACACCCGATAAGCAAACATGCAAATCGGGTCAGCATTATAAACAATGCTGGTGTGAGTAGCCCTTAAAACAACATATAATAATACATATATATACACAACAAATAAGGCAGTTAGTTCCTCCACCGAGGCACCTTAACTTCCAACCACTAGTACAACAACCTTAAGAATAATAATTAAGGCAGGTAGTTCCTCCACTGAGGCGCCTTAACTTCCCACTAACCACACAACAAACTATACACATAATAAATAAGGCAGGTAGTTCCTCCCTCGAGGCTTTTAGGTTCAACTAAACAAATAACCAAACAAACGTATATATATCGTTCCTCATTTCATGCTCAATCACGAGTGGGTCGTCTCATCCCAAGTAATTAGTTTGACCCACCCTTCCGCAAAACCATATATAATCATCTATCTACAAATACATCATTAACAAATATATTACCATAATTATATTAATTCAAGCTTTCTTTATGTCTCTAAAATCACGTCAGATCTATGTCTTACCTAGTTTCCACGGCTACCACAATCGCAACCCAACGCCAACATGTACATCCACATGCCTCCCTTACATAATGAGCCACTCCGGTGCGTAACTACCCGAAATGATGCCACACACCGTAAATCCTCACACGGAAGCCAAATCTATGTAAGCACCGCCACTATTCGGCATAAAATATTAGCGATCATCGTTCTATTTTGCGAACGGAATAATCAAACCACTATTCGATATCGCCCGGAGGGCCATTCAAATTTTTGAAGCGAACGCAGCCGAAGGCCATTCAAGCCATTCAGATTAACCAAACCATTCGCGAAGCGGCCAATCACATGAGTTGTGGTAGTCGGGGTTTGTGGATTTTCGTTCGTAACTTATTCGGTGTCATACATTAATGACTCATAATCATTTCTACTATACCACGCGTGTCAATTACCTTATTGCACTAAGCCACAATACATAGAAATATCTCAGTTACCTCATAATCATTTTCATTCTTTCACGTGCCAATATATTATTGCACTACACCACACTCCCGTGGGCAAATATTCACCAATACTATATTAGCATCTCACATATAAAATAATGGAGTGTATATACATTTCTCCATGATATTGCAGTAATATAACTATCCCAGCATATTATATCATGTCACAATGCTTCAACGTATCGCATACATTTTTATTATAACGTATTAGGAATATAATGTCTCCTAACATCTCAATATCGTCACGTGTCAAAAATACACAACATCAAGGTCAAATCTTTCTTAGATAATGACAACTAAAGTTATACAAGCTTCCACAGCATTTTATTACTACATATGTCCATATAATATACAATATAAACGTAAAAATTAAACAATTAAACAAATTCATCCACAATCAAAGCCCAATATGCTTTTACACTACTCACGCGTCAAATCTAAATTAGATAATTTACCAACCAAGTTATACAATATCCGACAGTATTTTATTACTATATATATCCATATAAACAAACATATGAAAAACTGGAAAAGTCAACATTCACAGTCAACGGTCAACGGTCAACGGTCAAAGGTCAACACCTCATGGTCAAGGTCAAACTCAACATGTCATGGTCAAAGTCAAACTGTCATCGTCAAAGTCAAAGGTGAAAGTCAACCGTCCATGGTCAAAGGTCAAAGTCAACCATCAAAGTCAACGGTCGATGGTCAAAGTCAAACTGTCCTAGTCAAAGTCAAACGGTCAAAGTCAAACTATCCAAGTCAAAGTCAAACTGTCAAAGTCAAACTGTCCAAGTCAAAGTCAAACTGTCGTTTTCGTGTTCGACAGGTTCATGGTCATAGCCATAGTTCATGGTTAAGGTCAAAGGTGCATGGTTCATGGGCTCATGGCCAAGGTCATGGTTCAGACCCAACTGGCCAAGCCCAAACCTTAGAACCCGAAAGTCTAAAACCAATTTATTAATTCTACTCGACCCAAATGGGATCTATATTAAATTATATGGATTGCCCAAGCAATATCGTAAACGGGCCCAAAAATGTTAAGTGGTTCGGTCCAAAAACTTTAAATTTAAACTGGTCCCCAAATCAAATATTAGAACTGGCCCAACAATTTAATTAAAATCGGGCCCAAACAAAACTATAAGAATTTCGGCCCAAGCTAACAATAAGGGGTTTGGCCCAACCAATTAGGCCCAAGCCCACACCCAAATCACTGTTCATCTTCTCCCTCCTGTTTTTCTCCTCCACCACCACCAAAAATCCGGCCACCACCATCTCCCACTTCATCATATCGGTTTAACTCACAAACAAAAACCACACACTTTTAATGAAAACGATAACCCCAAATCATCAAATTCCCATACTCCCTCAAAACTAGATCTAGGAATTTCGGCCTCCATTAAAGCTTGTTTCAAGCTTCACTCGACCCCATTTACAGCCCTCACACACACTACCCTAGCCATCACACACAATCCCTTCCAAGCCGACGAATTCCAACCAATGAACACTACAAAAGTTCAACTCCAGTATATCAGTAACGCCATTAATGGCTTCCCCAACCTTCACTCGACAGCCCACCATCGCAGCACTACTCAATCCTACAACCACCAACCCATAACACAAACAAATCAGTTCACAACAATGAAAAATCCAAACAAAACCCAACCCACAAACAGCCCAACCGCCGGCGCCATCAACGCGCCCAAGCTCCCCAATCAGATTTTCGTCCAACCACAACACACAAACCCAATCGGCAGCCACCTTCCACCCACCATCAATAGCCACCGCCGATTCTACCCGACCACCAACCAAAATAGTTCATAACAATGTATCCCTACTCCACAAGATTATCAAGAATGCATATCTTTGATGAGGGGGGATTCATTACTTAGGGGGCTTTAGCCGCCCGAATAACAACCGAAAAGCCTCGACGGTTTAACTAAGGATTCCCACGGTTTTCAATAAAACAAAAAAAAGGTATCGACAGAAAATACATAAGTAGAAAACTGATCGAAAATCGGCAGTAAAGGTTTTTGTTCACGCGTAAAACTCTAGTTTCGATATAAAAATAAAAACGTAACTACTCACAATAATGAATGTACTCGGACTAAATTCCTCCGAGTCCGAGCCGTCAACTCCACCTCTCCGAAGAAACCCGAAGCTCTCTGCCTCCTCCATTTTTAATATATTTTATTCTCCAGGAACCCTATTTTCTAGAAAAATGTGTTTATATACTTGGGTCCGAAACCCAAGCCCAACACAGACTCGGGCCCAAAAACCAGGCCCACGTATCCCGAGTCCAATCCGACGAATTTTGAAAATAAATAAATTTAATTAATTAATAAAATAGAAAAATACGTATTTAAAAATACGGGCGTTACAGCTATACACATCTCAAAAGAATCTCGTCCCGAGATTCGGAAGTAAAGCTATACGAACAAATAACGTTGGTTATTAACTTAGAACATACCCAAGAATGCACGTTGATTAAACTTAAACAAGATAACATTGGTATTAATTATTTTAAACAATTCCAGAATATATATTCTCATGCCATTACAAAACCTATTATAGTTTAACTGTCTATATTAAAATAAATTATTACTGTCACTTAAACGTAAGATAATTACATCCTTATCTTTTTAGCATGCAGTTTCTTGACACGTAGCAACTCTACGAAAAATAATATTCTACATAACTAATCCATAATATGGGGAAAGTTCATCCCGACATAAAACATTATGGCGTTTTTTTATTATCATGCATAAAAGAAAATTAGTGTCCTAACACACTTAAAACAAAATGTCACTCCTGTCATTGATACTACAATAAAACTTTATATTTAATTTAGTCATGCTCTCAGAAATATTAAATTTAAAACAACCCTTGAATCCTAATTCATGCTTGCAACTGGATCAAATATAGCACGTATTCAAAAACAAATATTTTTTTTTCATATTCCTCTATCAAAATCATATAGACTGAAACAAAACAATTAAGAGTAAATACTCGAATATGCCAAAATCATGTGAAACTAATTTAACGATATTAATCAATCATGTCATAATTTATAAGCACGACACACTTATAAGACAACATACATATCCGTTTGTTGTTGAAATAAGATCATCATTATATTAAGACATCCTCTACATAAATTCCAATATAGTTTAAAAATAACAATTATCACCATTATTTTAATTAATCATTAATAACGTGACCTTAAGAAAAACAACCTACACATGCATGTTTTCTTGGTAAAACAATATTAATAATCACATACGCACGGTAATAGTTCACATATATACAATAATATAAAAAATGTGTATACGCAAGTATACACATCTCAAAAAGAATACACGTGTATACGCAAAAGTATACACATCTCAAAAGAATACACGTATATCGCATAAGTATACACATCTCAAAAAATACTACACGATATTTTATTATTATATTCAATCTATTTCTAACTAATCACCTCTAACAGATTAATCTCTTATACTTTAAAAATACTATTCATCCATTACAATGCACGAGTGGGCTTAGATAGTTCCTCCAACATCGAGGCAATTAGTTCCTTACTTAGTGCGTCACAAAACCATCCGATAATACAACTCATTCAATATAGATTAAATATCTTATTATTTCTTGAATAATAACATAACACTTAAATACAAAGTTCACGTAGACGGGTTATCACACTTAATCCCTAATCCATGTGAAAACGAACACCAACAATAAAACGATATTGTAACAGCACACATCATCTTGATCAAATCCATTAATAATTAACATATTACACATATAACCACTCCTCATATGCTAAGGAAAAATAAGAAATCATTTCATATGCACTCCACAAGAGTAACTAATGTAAATATACACATTACACATACAATCCAATCAAGAAAAATATTGACTCTCTTTATTTCTATATCTCTTTTTCATTTTTCTTTGTAAAAACAAAACAACTAAATGAAATAGTTTTTGAAAACAAAACTTCTTAAACACTACCCATAAACCACGATCCGAGAATCACCTAGACTCACCCTAGTCTAAGCTAACCAAATGCTCTGATACCAAACTGTCACACCCCGAATTTCGACAGAATTCGGAAAAACATTATTTGTTCCCGACTCTTCGATTTCCGAGGTGTGACGCACTCTCCACTCCCAAAAACCCATAAACAGTTTTAAAATATGCGGATAATTAAAAACCAATAAAAATTTTAACTTATACAAAGTCCTCTTCATTATAAAACAATTTACAAATGAAAATGCAAATAATATTATCTCAACTGAAAATCTATATCACCTCAAGGGAAAACAAAACACAACCTGAGATGCAATGCTAACGCAAACCACAAGCAGCAACCAATCTTCTTCATCACTAAACCTGTCAAGACTTATCAACTATGTTCATTTAATGAACACACCCGATAAACAAACATGCAAATCGGTCGACATTATAAACAATCTTTGGTGTGAGTAATACTAAAAACAACATATAATAATACATATATATACCTGACAAATAAGGCAGTTAGTTCCTCCACCGGCACACCTTAACTTCCAACCACTAATACAACAACCTTAAGAATAATAATTAAGGCAGTGTAGTTCCTCCAATCGAGGCTTTTAACTTCCCACTAACCACACAACAAACTATACACATAATAAATAAGGCGTAGTTCCTCCCTCGAGGCTTTAGGTTCAACTAAACAAATAACCAAACAAACGTATTATATATGCATTCTCATTTCATGCTCAATCACGAGTGGGGGTCGCCTCTCGCCAAGTAATTAGTTTGACCCACCCTTACGCAAAAACCATATATAATCATCTATCTACAGACTACATCAAGAAACAAATATATTACCATAATTATATTAATTCAAGCTTTCTTTGTGTGTCCTAAAATCACGTCAGATCTATGTCTTACCTAGTTTCCTACCACAATCGCAACCCAACGCCGAACATGTACATCCACATGCCTCCCTTACATAATGAGCCACTCGGTGCGTAACTACCCACGAAGCGGATGCCGCGACACCGTAAATCCTCACACACGGAAGCCAAATGTAAACCGCGCACTATTCTAAGATAAAATATTATTGCGATCATCGTTCTATTTTGCGAACGGAATAATCAAGCCACTATTCGATCGCCAGAGGAGGGGCCATTCACTTTATTGAAACGCCGGGTCACCCGAAGGCCCATTCAGATTAACCGAAACGCCGGAAGGGCAGCCGAAGGCCATTCAGATTAACCAAACGCCCGGAAGGGCCAATCACATGAGTTGTGGTAGTCGGGTTTCTAGGATTTTCGATTCGTAAACTTATTCAGTGTCATACATTAATGACTCATAATCATTTCTACTATACCACGCGGTGTCAATTACCTTATTGCACTAAGCCACAATACATAGAAATATCTCGTTACCTCATAATCATTTTCATTCTTTCACGTACAATATATTATTGCACTACACCACACTCCGGCAAATATTCACCAATACTATATTAGCATCTCACATATAAAATAATGGAGTGTATATATACATTTCTCCATGATATTGCAAGAATAATATAACTATCCCAAAGATATTATATCATGTCACAATGCTTCAACGTATCGCATACATTTTTATTATAACGTATTAGGAATATAATGTCTCCTAACATCTCAATATCGTCACGTGTAAAAAATACACAACATCAAGGTCAAATCTTTCTTAGATAATGACAACCAAAGTTATACAAGCTTCCACAGCATTTTATTACTACATATGTCCATATAATATACAACATAAAACGTAGTACAATTAAACAGTCCACAGTCCACAATCAAAGCCCAATATGCTTTACACACTACTCACGTCAAATCTAAATTAGATAATTTACCAACCAAGTTATACAATATCCGACAGTATTTTATTACTATATATATCCATATAAACAAACATATGAAAAACTGGAAAAGTCAACATTCACAAATCCATCGGTCAAAGTCAAAGTCAATCGGTCGTCGGTCGAGGTCAACACCTCATGGTCAAGGTCAAACTCAACATGTCATGGTCAAAGTCAAACTGTCATCGTCAAATTCAAAGGTGAAAGTCAACCGTCCATGGTCAAAGGTCAAAGTCAACCGTCAAAGTCAACGGTCGATGGTCAAAGTCAAACTGTCCTAGTCAAAGTCAAACGGTCAAAGTCAAACTATCCAAGTCAAAGTCAAACTGTCCAAGTCAAAGTCAAACTGTCGTTTTCGTGTTCGACAAGTTCATGGTCATAGCCATAGTTCATGGCTAAGGTCAAAGGTGCATGGCTCATGGGCTCATGGCCAAGGTCATGGTTCGGACCCAACTGGCCAAGCCCAAACCTTAGAACCCAAAAGTCTAAAACCAATTTATTAATTCTACCCGACCCAAATGGAATCTATATTAAATTATATGGACTGGCCCAAGCAATATCAGAAACGGGCCCAAAAACAGTTAAGTGGTTCGGTCCAAAAACTTTAAATTTAAACTGGTCCCCAAATCAAATATTATAACTGGCCCAACAATTTAATTAAAATCGGGCCTAAACAAAACTATAAGAATTTCGGCCCAAGCTAACAATAAGGGGTTTGGCCCAACCAATTAGGCCCAAGCCCACACCCAAATCACTGTTCATCTTCTCCCTCCTGTTTTTCTCCTCCACCACCACCAAAAATCCGGCCACCACCATCTCCCACTTCATCATATCGGTTTCACTCACAAACAAAAACCACACACTTTTAATGAAAACGATAACCCCAAATCATCAAATTCCCATACTCCCTCAAAACTAGATCTAGGAATTTCGGCCTCCATTAAAGCTTGTTTCAAGCTTCACTCGACCCCATTTACAGCCCTCACACACACTACCCTAGCCATCACACACAATCCCTTCCAAGCCGACGAATTCCAACCAATGAACACTACAAAAGTTCAACTCCAGTATATCAGTAACGCCATTAATGGCTTCCCCAACCTTCACTCGACAGCCCACCATCGCAGCACTACTCAATCCTACAACCACCAACCCATAACACAAACAAATCAGTTCACAACAACGAAAAATCCAAACAAAACCCAACCCACAAACAGCCCAACCGCCGGCGCCATCAACGCCTCCAAGCTCCCCACCGTATTTCGTCCAACCACAACACACAAACCCAATCGGCAGCCACCTTCCACCCACCATCAATAGCCACCGCCGATTCTACCCCAACCACCAACCAAAACAGTTCATAACAATGTATCCCTACTCCACAGTATCACAGTAATGCATACCGGACAGAGGGGGGATTCATTACTTAGGGGCTTTAGCCGCCAGTAACAACCCGAAAAGCCTCGACAGTTTAACTAAGGATTCCCACAGTTTTCAATAAAACAAAAAAAAGGTATCGACAGAAAATACATAAGTAGAAAACTGATCGAAAATCGGCAGTAAAGGTTTTTGTTCACGCGTAAAACTCTAGTTTCGATATAAAAATAAAAACGTAACTACTCACAATAATGAACAGCTCGACGAAATTCCTCCGAGTCCGAGCCGTCGCGCTCCACCTCTCCAGCAAACCAGCTTCTCTCTCTGCCTCCATTTTTAATATATTTTATTCTCCAGGAACCCTATTTTCTAGAAAAATGTGTTTATATACTTGGGTCCGAAACCCAAGCCCAACACAGACTCGGGCCCAAAAACCAGGCCCACGTATCCCGAGTCCAATCCGACGAATTTTGAAAATAAAATAAATTTAATTAATTAATAAAATAGAAAAATACATATTTAAAAATACGGGCGTTACATTTTGGGTGGGAACTTTTGGGCGGGAAACCTTTTGGGCCTGAAAATATTGCTATATTAGTAGTCACTCGGACTTGTATTTCATTGGGTATGTATTTCATTTCTATTTCTATTTTTTGTGTCCAACAAAATGGGTGGGGGAGAGGGAGAAGGAGAAGGTGAAGGTTCTAGCAGTAATAAGGCAACTGTGGATTCAGCAAGATCAACAGACAATTGTTTTGGGTGCGGATCAATTGGCCATTGGAAAATCAATTGTCCATGGGCAAATATTAATAAGTGTCCAAGATGCTTCACCACAAATATGTGGTATGCAGTCAGTAAAAAGGAATGCAGTCTGGGGAGACGGTATCTCTCATGCAGGCAAATGGTGAGTGGTGAATGGTGCAAAGGTTTTAGATGGATTGGTCTAGCAGGTAGAGAGACCAAGGATAAACAACCTATTGGAAGTGCACTTGGAAAAGGACTTGTTGAGGACGACCACTTGACGGTCACCATTGATGGTCCAGTTAAAATGAATATCGAAGGCAATGTTCAAAATGTGAGCAAACTTGTTAAGAAGTTATCTATTAGAGATTAAGTTCATATATATGTACTTGTTCCTGATATTAATATTATAATAACATGTCAGTACATAGAACATTATGAACCGACAAAAAGATGTATGTAACTTGACCTGGTAATTTTCAAGTAATCAAAATAGCTGACATTGTCTTGCATTCTACCTACGTATTGCAACCCATAATCATATAAACTCTTCATATTCAAAATCTAGTGGAACTCCAACTGAAAAATCAATCCATTTTGTATCATCAGTGGCCCTTGTGCATGTTGCCATGTTGTGTCCAAGACCACCACAACGAGAACACCTTCTTTTTTGCATTGAACCCCCTCTCCTTTAGCTCGCTTTCTTTTCTTCGTTGGCCTGCCAGGCATGACCTTATCTACGGGTGGTTTGACCATGATTCCATCAAAAACCCAAACCCATTGTTCTTTACCTCTTATTGGTTTCCACTCTTCTCGATAAGTGTCCATCATAGTTTCTTTTGTGTACCAATGCAAGCAATAGTCATATACAGAGAATTTACCGTCATCGATTGCCTTCATAGCATGGCTACAAGGAAGACCAACTTGTTGGAAGAAACCACAAGTACATGTCTTGTTGAATAGGTCTACAGTGTCAGTACGATCTATACTTACAATAGAGTAAACATACTCAGTTGCCCTCGAAACTGTGAACGGACGACCAACGTATCTTGAATTGACAATCACATCCTCCGCATATTTGGTCAGTTTGCTCTTAAGCTTTGAAGCCATCAGCCTATAGTCATAGAAGTGTTTGATTATGTTCAACCGAATTCCGTTTAGAAGAGATGTAACAGGCATTGCTCGCTCTGGCAGTATCATCTTGTTCTAACTCTCAATGTGATTTGTATAGCAAATACCATACCTTCTCATTGGAGCAAATGCACAGGATTATGACTCTTTCAGAATCTTAACAAGCTTTGCGTACCCCTTCGGATCGCTACAAGATATGTGACTCTGGATTCAAACAAAATTAGCTTTCTCATAAGTTTCAGCCACCCTCTTCACCTTCCCTTTTGTGTCTTCCTTACTGACATTGTTTGAGATATGTTGTGCACAAAAGCAATGTGTAGCATTAGGAAGGATTTTAGGCACGGTTTGAAGAATGTTTTGATGCCTATCAGACATAAGCACAAATTTCTCCTCAGTCCCAACGACATGGTCTCTCAACTTCTCGAGAAACTAATCCCAGTGTTAATTATTTTCTTTCGGGGCTATCGCAACTGCAATTGGGAAAACATGGCTGTCACCATCAGCAGCTAGAGTGGTGAGGATAACTGACTTGTATCTACCTTTCATGAATGTCCCATCAATCATAATCAACTTGCGGAGACATCTTTTGTAAACACGGACAGTTACCCCATAACACAAGAAAATGCGTTCAAACTTGTGCTCAGGAGATAACGACGTCAATAGCTCGGTGTAACAATCTGGATCAACCCTTTTATGTTCTTTACAGTAATTTGGCAACATTTGGTACGACTGAGAGAAGCTTCCCCTTATCTACACGAAAACAAGGCAAACCAATGTAAGTTATCTGTTACTACATATCCACTCAGTACTTGCTGATTGTTTGAAGTCTAATACCTTCTGCATTGCAATTTCTTTGGCTTTCCATGCAACTTTATAAGATACTTTGGTATGGTGTGAGTTCTTCACCTCCAGCTGCAACTGTCTTGGACACAATTCCACGTTGTCCTTTAGTTTCGACTTAATAACTTCTGAGACCCACTTAGCATTTGCTTGTCCATTAGTTGCAACAACTCCATCTTGTGGACAAGTGTGTGCCTCTATCAAGGTTATAATAACCCATATATCATAACCAGTGGCCGGTTTTGCATACATATGAAATGTACATCCAACAGCCTTACACTTCATCACCACCCTTTCAAGAGCAGTACTTGCACGACGCAAATCAAACATGTTTACTATTGCATACGACTTCATGTCTTTGATGAGATCATCTCGAGTAAGGTACTGTTGTCCAACCTTAGGAGGGATAAACTTCACCTGCAAATGAGCAGGAGTAACATCCACACCAGTACCTTCAGGGGTCTTCGGACTATGGGAAGAGTCGAGATTCTGACATCCTTGATGTAAGTCTTCGGATTTCAAGTCAATAGGTGAAACTACCACATCATCAACCATTCCCTCCAAATCAAAATCAAACTGACTTTGTCGTCCTTCGCCATTCTTAGTAATTGTCATAGGCGTGCCCCAAAAAATTCTTCACCACGGTTCGGAGTAGACCATCGATCACCATCATCTCCATCCAATACCTGGACTTCACTATCATCATCATCATCCATGACTCCTTCTTGCCCCCTTTCACCACAGTTCGGAGTAGACCATCGATCACCATCATCTCCATCCAATACCTGGACTTCACTATCATCATCATCATCCATGACTCCTTCTTGCCCTATGACACCTTCATCATCAACAGGCCCATCCAATACTACCACATCTTCTTCTTCTATTTCAACTTCATCTCCATCACCCACAATCTCATCAATAGTTCCATTGGTGGCAATTCTATATTCGTCAGGAATGACCATTGCATCTCCATACGGATTTTGGCTATCAAAGTTATCATAATCAGGTTGATCAAGATCTCCAACACCAATTTCACCAAAGTCCGCATTGGATTTCGCTGCAATATATTAGTAAAGAATATATCAGCAACAAGACTATATGATACTTGAAACATAGAAACCATGAACCTTCAAACAAATAAGGAAGTATAGTTGCTTCTATTCTATCTGAAAAGGTTTCCGGTGAACTTCCCACTTCAGTTGACACTTCCTCAGGCCAAAAATCGATGTTTCAACCAACACTCAGTAAGTACACATACCATTATCAGCATTATGTTCCTTAAGCACATGTGGTCCAACTCTCACCTGCCATGATCTTTTTAAATGTCGACAAGTTGTGAGGTTCAGCAACTTCATGAATCTCATCATGTTCCACTTGATGAACACCACTTGTTTGTTGCTCAAGGGGATTATCTGGTGAGCATAACATTGTCAAAAGAACATTCAGTTCAAAACTATCAGCAAGCATGTCCTTTACTATCACTAAATACAATATAAACAAATAGAATTACGAACCTATTGCTTTATCCACAAGTTGTAATGGTTTGGCACAGGTTTTCGTACGAGCTAACATCTTTTCTTTCAAAAAAATTTGTTTTCGCGGAGAAGGCCCTGTAGGAATCTCTTTCCATTCATATGAAATATTTTCACTCATGGCTTCTCTCTGGGAAACACTTGTAGGGATTTGTTCTTTAAACAACTTAATAGCTACTTTTTTCTTTTTCATACTCGGTGCACCAGGAGTAGATGTTGTAGCTCTTCGTGGTCCTTGAGAAGGTGGTGTTACAACACACGCTTCCTTGATAACCCAAACTAGCATAGCTTTGGTTGGGTTCTTCTTCTGTCTCGTAATCATGTTGGCATAGTCAGTTTGTTCGTCGATTCGACAAGGGCACTTGTTCATCAGGTACTGCAAAGAGAAACTCGGCCACCTACTCGAACTTACAGCTTCCATAAGACTAATGAATCTTTCATAAGAAATGTCGACATCACACACTCTCAATTTCACCTCACCTCCGACATACTTCATCACCCCATGTTTGCTGCTTTCATCTCACCATCATAATGAATAAGAACATCGAAGGAAGCACCTGTAAGAGTTCTCACATTGAATACAATATAAAAGTTTTCGCATTTAATACTATTACACTTTTATGACAATAATATTCTAAAAAAACCTTAACAACAACGAAAGAATCAACATGGAAACCCGAAAACCATTGAAAGCTATAATATTTACTTGAAAATAACGATAGAACCTCAACACTACATTGAAACAAAACCCAACAAACCAAACTCTACAACCCAACATCCAAGATGAGATAGATAAGTTTTTAAAGGGTAAGTTAAAACAAAACCTACCTTTTTTATGTGAATGTGTGATGTTCTCCTCCATTTCAAACAGGAGGGAAGAAGAAAAAACCAAGAAAACCTTAAACAAAAGTGGATACTTGTCTAAACTTTTGAAGGTTGAACCAAATATCGAGGTTCATGTTAGGGTACTATTCCCATTTTTGTGAATCAAAAATAAGTAATGGGTATAAATAATGTTGTTGATAGTAGTTATAACAATTGCTACATAATATATCCAACTTAGCTTCGACTACTTCATTTATATTTTTATCCAAATAATGTCGGCGACACGTATCACTAGGGTAATCGAACGGCTAATTCGTTGTGGTCAGTCACAATCACCAAGTACACCTAGAGATTCCATGTAATGGGTATAAATAATGTTGCTAATAGTAGTGTTTCGGCAGTAAACTGCTTCAATACAACTAGAGCAATGGTAAAGAACGCACTAAGAAACAGAGGAATTTGATGTTGGGGGAGATGAAACTGAACCAAGATAATGGCTGCCTATGTACCCAAGATATATTATCTAGGGATCAAGTTTCCACGTAGTTCCTTATGAAAAATAGTTTGGTATTTATAGAGGTAGAGTAGAGAGTCATTGTAGCTCAAGTAATCTTGTAGCTTGAGTAATTGTGATAGAATATAACTCTCAACTGATAATTATCTCTTTGATAAGAAATGAATCTGGACATAAATCAATGTACATTAGTGGCAAGCCATGTGGCTAAGGTTCAACCTTAGACACATGTAAGTTAATGGGCCTGTACATTGATCCATGGTATTGCAAATTGGGCTTTAACCCTGTCGATTAAATGAATAAAATAGAGACCCCTACTAATGGACATTTGCCACGTAGGTGGGGGTCGAAACAAGTAGTTATAACAATTGCTACATAATATATCTAACTTAGCTTCGACTACTTCATTTATATTTTTATCTAAATAATGTCGGCGATACGTATCACTAGGGTAATCGAACGGCTAATTCGTTGTGGTCAGTCATAATCACCAAGTGCACCCAAAGATTGCGTGTACCAGGTAGGTCAGAGAGTGTAGCAGTTCCACGTCGGTTTTGTCTCAAAATACAACCAAAGGCAAAACCGTCCAAAAAACCTTTGAAAAGTCAAAATGTATGGGCGTGGTCTAATTGAGAAGGAATTGACATTATCATAGTCTATTTGAGAAATTACCTTATAATTTATTGGCAGATAGCTTTTGAATGGTGATGGTTTGAGAGATCTTGGCATAAATTAGATGCTGAGGACTTGAGAGGAAAGTGTTGGGTCTGGCTCGTGGCCAAGCTCCAACATGTGAGTTCATTTAATATTTTGTTTTGTTCTTTTTTGTTTTTCACTTTTTTCTTCTTTGTCAAGTACCTTCGGCCCATGGTTTGGAACTCAGGTTCTGGTAGCCCATCGTTTATTACCAGAAAACGATTGTGGTTTTGACTAACAGTACTTTCTAGTTCTAGAAAGGCCCATGGTTTATGGTGTCGTCACTGATGAGATGGGTGCCCAGGGTCCCACTGCTTAATTACATCCATGCATAGCATTTTTTTTTTGATAAACCATGCATAGCATTGATATTGGCTCATACCACCGTCAAGCCCTGAATTGGGTTTCCTTGCTTATTAAAATTCGGTCAAACTTTTCTTTAAAAATTTCGTTAGAGCATCTCTAAGTGGTGGAGGCATCAAGTGTCATGTTTTGAGACTAAATTTGAAATAAATATCGGCATGACCAACTCTAGGTGGTAGAAGCAAATCTAGTTAATAGAGAGACCTATTTTTATTTTGAATATCTTTTTTGTTAAAATGGGTCCCAAATTAGTGTTTTTAAATTAATAAAACTTTGCTTTGCCTAAAAAAAAGTGCAAGAGTTGCCCAATAAAAAAACCCATACAACACCACTATTTTAGGCAAAAGAGTAACACTCTCTGGTAGGGGCGGATGCAGGATTCAACAATAGGGGGGGCTACTAACACTAATTCTCACTACTCTTTTTTTTTTTTTTTTTTTTTTTTGGAGTGAACAGTTACCACTGGGGTTTTGAGCAAAGTGTGGGGGGCTACGATCCACCGATCCTGCGGTAAACTAGCAAATTTGCCCGCATCTAAATTTGCCTCTACAGATGCAGCTAGACACTTGATGACTCCAACTTTGCCTTCACCTAGAGATGGTTTATTACGAATGGTGAGGGCAAATTTACAATTGATACCTCCACCTAGAAATGCTCTTAGCATGATACCATAAATGGTTGTTAAAATCCAATCAAATTAACACATATTTATTATTTACAGAAACAGACCATTTATGGTTTTTAATATTAATGACATTCTATTTAACAAATATTTATTTAGAATTAAATAATGAAGGCGTTAAACGTCTTGATATCATCTCCCTAAATAAGAAGTGATTCATGTATTAACAAGAAAATTTTGTTAGCCCTCAGATTTCTTATATTAAAAATCTCAACAATAATAAACAATAAATAAATAAATATTTTAAAAATGGTGAAACTGAAAACTCGTTTGCAGTTAATTTGTTATTAGTAATGATGTTTATGTTAGGAATATACAATTTAATTGTACTTACTCTTTCTAATTAGCAACCTATACAAATCTTTTGTCTTGTAAGTGTCTTGTAGTTCTTAGTTAAATCCGAGCCTAGTGTAGATACACTATGTCCTTAAGACAAATTTTTCCCCTCACGGTACTTGAAGGTTGATGGGAAACTGTCTCCTAAGATAGAACACATTTTTTTCTATAGAAAGCTAGCACTTCAATTCAATAGAATCATCGAACACAACATAGTATTTGACTAAGAACAGATGGAGAAGAGAAAGATCATAACTCTGTGTGATTTGGTGTCTTTTTCTCTCTAAATTCATCCACTATTTATAGGTAAGTGGTGTCTCTTCGGAACAACACAGTGACTCTTGGGAAAAAGTATACAACTCTTTGAAAAGTCACATGTTTCGAAAGGACCCAACCATTTTGGCATAAAGCACTGTTTTGAACCAGTGCCTATTTCGAAGTGTCATACCTTTTCGGCATGATGCACTGTTCTGAAATAGTGCACATTTCGAAAGGTCTCATTTTTTTGGCATAATGTACTGTTTCGAACCAGTGCACCTTTTCAAAAAGGTTTTTCTCACTTTACGTACTGTTTCAAAAGAAACTCATTTCATCTCAAGTGGGGTGACTAGCTTGGAAGACAAATTACTTATTTATATCTCAATGGATTTGTGTAAAGCAAATCCATTTTTCTAACAATCCCCACATGAATGAAAATTTGGTTTCTTCTATCATAAACATCGGATTTCTGTTCTTTTACAAATGAAAAGATACCGCATCAATAACTGTTCTAAAAAGTGTCGTCGACAATTAAATTTTAAGAGTTCAATGACTTTTCCAATTTGAATTTGTGCATGAAAGAAAGATAGATTCTACTTTTAAATTTTAGGATTTGTCAGTGGTTTGGT
The DNA here is from genome assembly GCF_015680905.1 of Coptis chinensis. Lineage (NCBI taxonomy): Eukaryota > Viridiplantae > Streptophyta > Magnoliopsida > Ranunculales > Ranunculaceae > Coptis > Coptis chinensis. Next base: position 14,542,704 of record NC_141456.1, on the reverse strand, counting down.
CATAAATCAAATTAATTATGTTTGTTGAGCTATTTTTTCCTTTTATTAATACTATATTATTATGTCTCAACGCCCTTTCTACTAATCATTACAATATTATATAGTTAAATTTTTTTGATACATAATAATTCAAAAAATATTAAAAATAATCAAATCAATTTTATGAAAACGGGCTAAAAAACTAGTAAACGACTAAAAGGAGAAGGATTAGCTGTCACATTGATTCATTCGATAAATATATGTTTTGTTATTAAATTTTCATTAATATGTAATTGAATTATGAATGGTTTTTTAAAATTAATACACACACACACACACACACACACATATATGTATGTGTGTGTGTGTGTGTGTGTGTGTGTGTGTGTGTGTATATATATATATATATATATATATATATATATATATATATATAAATATTTAAATATGCTTTTTGATAAATAAAATCATGAAATACTAAATATTTTGTATACAGGTTGTTTGTGAATCCAATCCAAAATTGATCTAAAATCTCATCTATTATCCCAACTACCTAAAATAAACGACTAAAAGGAGAAAGATTAGCTGTCATATGGGTGCAAGTGGATATCTAAATATTCGAATTCGTATTCAAAAAATCGGATATTATCCGAAAATTTCGAATATCGGATTTGGATTCAGATAATATTTTATTTCTGAACTGGTTTCGGATACGGATTCGGATGCTGCCATATCCACATCCGAAAATATCCGATCCGATTTAAAAAATTAATAGTTATTATATTTTATTTATTTATTATTGACTAAAATATTATATAAAATCATAAACTAATAATATAAAACTATAATAACAAAATAATAATAATAAATGACAAATATATATATTTATAATAGTTTTTATAGTGGTAAAATGAATGATTCAAAGCAAATAAAATTTTAATTAATATTAATTTCCGGATCGGATATTATCCGATATCCGATTCGGATATCCGAAATCGGATTCAGATAAATTTTTTAATATCCGTCGGATTCGGATTCGGATATCGGTATAAATTTTCGGATTCGGATACATGCATATCCGAATCCGAACCTATCCGTTTGCACCCCTAAGATATGTTTCATTATTCAATTTTCATTAATATGTAATTAAATTATGGATGGTTTTTGAGAATTAATGCATATTTTTTTATATATAGTTTTTTGATAAATAAAATCGTGAAATACTAAATAGTTTCCATACAAGTTGTCTGTGAAATGAAATTGACCCGCTGGCTTAGCGGGTCACCCGTTATATAGGCGGATTGGGTTTGGGTTTGACAAACTCGACACGATTAGTAATTGGGTCGGGTTTGGGTTTGCTCTCCTAACACGTTATCCGAATATGACACGACACGAACCCGACCCAACACGACGCATTGCAACCACCATTGAACTTACACTGTCGCACAATTGATATGATGAAGATGTTTTCCCCTTTATTAAGGAAATTATGATCTTCCAACCATAGAGAACATTGTTCACAAAAGTCAGCTCATTGAGAAATATCGAAGTTATTCATAGGTTTTAAGTTATAAGACACAATGTTGAAGAACTTCTGCACTCTTCTTTTAAGTTTTAAATAAGCTCAACTTTTGTGAGGATGAGAATCCAAATAAAAGTTCAGCCCTTAGTTGTGAACTTAATTGTGAGAGAGAGGATGTTTAACTTAATTGTGCTTTTCAGATTTCTCATAACACTTTCAATTGAACTCCAGAACAATATTACAATTCTGTCTACGACAAATAAATAACTATAAAATGAGTAAAGAACTGATTCTTTAGCTTCACATACAAAGAACTTAATAATTAGATACATCAACTGTATTGGTATAGCTTGGACTGCAAATGCAAATGCAAATCTGGACTCCACCATTGGTGAATCCCGTGAACCTGTTTAAAGTCCCTCCATTTGTGAATCCCGTGAGCCTGTTGAAAGTCTACTGCACGACTCGGATTGACTGTCAGACTTGCTGAAGGAAGGAGATGCAATGGGTCGTCAGACTCCCTCCCAACTGCCTTCAAGCATAAATTTGGTAATGAATTTTGAGTGGCCAGCCTCTCAATGGCTTCAGCTCCTATGTCCTCCATGTATTTCCTATGCTCGAAATAGTTAATATACGCCGAACAGATGTGATCAGCTGGATGCACAAACAAAGAAGGTACCCATGCTGCCAACGCAATGAAAGGGTCATCCGACCGCGGCCTCTGATTGTGACCTTTCATTACCACAGCAAGTCTCGCTGTGACCAAACTTCTTACAATACGGAGCATATGCTTCACTTTTTCATTCCTAATTATTTCATTTAGGAATGGAAGGTGGGTTAATGAAAAGAAAGGTGGGTTGAAGAGAAAAGCCTCAAGAAAGACACCAGTCCTGGCCATGCTTTTACCGGCAAGCATTCCTATGGCAGACCCTAATGAATGCCCAGCTATCCAGATATTCAAGTCTCCACATCTCGCAACCACATTCTGGACTGCACCCATGGCTATCTCAAAACGGGAGGTACGATGAAGCCAATTCCGGATGAAGTGTAGATCCAATCTGAGATCCTGCCATCCAGAATCCCGCTTCATAATAGTGCCCCGAAAAGCAATGACGTATTTTGGAGCGTCTTGTATCAAGTGCATGCAACCAGAAGATGGGGGTTTAAATTCATATATCACACCGAAAATGGATGAATCGACAACATCCACAAGCTTCTTGTTCAACTGAAAATGGAAGAAATTCCACCAGGGAGAAGCAAGAGCATGGGGTCCTTGACGATTCTTTTGGCGGTCTCGCTCTAAAACATACACACCATGGACCAAGCAGGCAGCTACAGATCTCCGGTGATCTGCATTTTTCCTTCATAAAAAGAAAAAATTTCATTTCAACTAGACCTTAGTCAATACAAGCTAAGGAACCACTAAAACAAGCTATTGACTAGTCAATATACACGCTAAGGATTCACGGAAGGAAGCAACAAAACAAGCCGATAGGATGGTTAGAGTCCGTCAATGAGCAAAGGCACCCACTACAGCTCTGTCATAGCCATATTGAGTATAGACATCTTAACTAAATAGTTACCCAACTACAAAGATAGGATCTCTTTGTGAAAAATGTAACGACAGAAACAATTCTAACCAACCAATTACTTATGACTCTTCACTTTGAATGCCCAAATCAGTGTGAAATATTCAGCAGGCTATGCAGGAGTCTGTTACAGAGATATCATAGAGTCACACCAATTTGAGAGAGAACAAAAGCATGGATAAAAAGGTCTTTACCAATCAAGAGTAGTGAGATGTAAAGGTCCTGAAAGGTTAAATATATCTTTCATTACCCTTTGTGTCACTCCATCAATCCCTTCCGACATCTCCAGAAGAAATCTGCAGATAGCATAAACGGTTAAACCGTAAGCTTCTTAATTTCCTGGTGAAGAGCCCCTTCGCCAAATTGACAGAGACTTGAGAATTTAATATCTACCAAATACATGGTTGGATAATATGCATCAAGTGAAGATATTCTTGGACAGAGAATGATTTTCTCTTCAAACTCTATTCTCTCTTTTCATTTTGAATACAGTCCCAAAAATTTGCTACGAACTAAAGAACGATTGGCTGAATACCATTCTAAAATGTGTTTACCAAATTCAAATATATAAGTCAACATCGAGTACCATGAAAAGGAATAAATAGAAATTTACATATCACGTATATGTACCCATTAGAGAAGGCCAAGAAAAACTTGAATATTCAGAACTCAAACTGCTTCCATAGCTCTAAAGACAAACTTTCCTCCTCAAAACAGCAGAGATTCGTCTAATAATTACCACACGAATGTAACGGATTTTTATTTTTAATTGAAGAAAAACATACCCTAAAAACAGAACTGGAGCAAATGAGGCAACGAACAAACAATTCAAATGCTTTCAAATTGGCCACTCAGGAGACAGGAAAACTGGAAAAACAACATAAAAAGTTTGGTTTAGCGTCACTTTCAGAATAGTATATAAAAATATACAAAATTATTGCAACTGCAAGGTGGCAAAGATAATACTAAGAAAAAAACAAAAGTCAAAATCTAAAGTGAAATTGTTTTACAATAGAGTATGGATCTAGGTTTGGAATGAAGAAGAAGACAAATAATACCTTTAAGGCCGAACATGTTCTGAAAAAAAAAATATTGCGAAAAACAATAGATAATAATGTAACTGTAATGTCCCCTCAACATTGTTATTCAGAGATGATATTGGACAAGTGCTAATACAGATTTGTGCTTCTTAAATAGGAATGGAAAGTGGGGAGATCAAAGAGAGAGAGAAACATCTATGTCAACTTACAAGGATTAGACCGTTGCCTTCATTTATACTTTTTTATTATTATTATTATTGTAATGCTAAGTCCAATAGTTTGGTAGGCCATCCAGCCGCCATTTCCAAAGACGTGTGGGAAAAAATTTTCTAACCGCCACACAGTGTGGCGTGTGGCTTAGATTTTTCTACCCGCCACTCATACGGGCGTGTAGACTTGTTAAATTTCTATATTCTTCACCTATGTTTTCTTGCTTCTTTTATTTTAACATCCCAAATCAATTGTAAGAACTAATTAACATATATGCAATTGTTAAATTTGATTCTACAATATTCCATTAGTTGATTAGTGATTTAGTGAGGTAGTTTGAACCACGGACCAAAATATCAAATTCGGACAATATATCGTGTACCCCAAAAAACGAGATATATTGGAAATATCTATTTTTTTTGTTGATCAGTCAAAATTTTGTTTTGTATGTCGATATATTAGATAATATCAGAAATGTCGTTGATTATATAATAAATATCGCCGATCATATCAAAAATATCGTTGATATATTAATAAAAATCGGTCAAAGTCAACAATTTATATCGTATATATCTGTTGATATATATCAATATATTAGAAATTACGATATATATCGGAAAAAACAATATCCAATATTCGGTGGAGATATATCAAATATTTCCATCTCGTGTACCCAAAAAACAAAATATATCGGCGATATTTTAGGCCTTGGTTAACCCAAAATAACCCAAAAGAAAATGTATATACAAACACACACTATATAAATGGAGTAGTTTTTTTAGCAACTGACGATAGTTTTCTCTTACCATGGATGAATGAATTGGTTTTTTGAATTGATCATTTGCATCTCTCATCACATATCTAATAGACTAATAAGAATTATGAACCAATTCTAACAAATCTATTATATGATTAATTATGTTTGTCTTGCTATAGTTGTGACTTGTGTCTCTTTAATGCTAGACTAATCAAACTTTGCCTGTGTAGAAGAAATAAAATAAAATGTGTAGAAGATTCATTGAAGAGTAAAAAATTGAGAAATTTTTGAGAGAGATAGAGAGAGAGAAACATCTATGTCAACTTACAAGGATTAGACCGTTGCCTTTATTTATACTTATTATTATTATTATTATTATAAGGCTAAGTCCAATGGTTTGGTGGGCCATAATAGTATAGTGGATACAGTCAGCGGATTAGTGTTTCCAAAACCAATGGGTTTTTTCACAGCTGCCCAGTAACAATGACATATAGCATTTTTTTTTTTTACTCTCCAGCCGCCAGTACCAATGGCGTATAAGATTTTTTTTTTGGGCTCTCCAGCTGCCATTCTCAAAAGCGTGTGGGAAAAAAAATTCTAAGCGCCACACAGTGTGGCGTGTGGCTTAGATTTTTCTACCCGCCACTCATACGGGCGTGTAGACTTGTTAAATTTCTATATTCTTCACCTATGTTTTCTTGCTTCTTTTATTTTAACATCCCAAATCAATTGTTAAGAACTAATTAACATATATGCAATTGTTAAATTTGATTCTACAATATTCCATTAGTTGATTAGTGATTTAGTGAGGTAGTTTGAACCACGGACCAAAATAACGAATTCGGACAATATATCGTGTACCCAAAAAACGAGATATATCGAAAATATCTCTTTTTTTTTTTGTTGATCAGTCAAAATTTTGTTTTGTATGTCGATATATTAGAAACATTAGAAATATAGTTGATTTTATCATAAATATCGCCGATCATATCAGAAATATTGTCGATATATTAATAAAAATCGGTCAAAGTCAACAAAGTCAACAATTTATATCATATATATCTGTCGATATATATCAATATATTAGAAATTACGATATATATCGGAAAAAACAATATCCAATATTCGGTGGAGATATATCGAATATTTCCATCTCGTGTACCCAAAAAACAAAATATATCGACAATATCTCAGATATCTCGGTGATATTTTAGGCCTTGGTTTAAACAAACCCAAAATAACCCAAAAGAAAATATATATACAAACACACATTGTATAAATGGAGTAGTTTTTTTAGCAACTGACGATAGTTTTCTCTTACTATGGATGAATGAATTGGTTTTTTGAATTGATCATTTGCATCTCTCATCACATATCTAATAGACTAATAAGAATTGTGAACCAATTCTAAAAAATCTATTATATGATTAATTATGTTTGTCTTGCTATAGTTGTGACTTGTGTCTCTTTAATGCTAGACTAATAAAACTTTGCCTATGTAGAAGAAAAAAAATAAAATGTGTAGAAGATTCATCGAAGAGTAAAAAATCGAGAAATTTTTGAGAGAGAAACATCTATGTCAACTTACAAGGATTAGACCGTTGCCTTCATTTATTATTATTATTATTATTATTATAAGGCTAAGTCTAATGGTTTGGTGGTCTATAATAGTATAGTGGATAGAGTCAGCGGATTAGTGTTTCCAAAACCAATGGGTTTTTTCACAGCTGCCCAGTAACAATGGCATATATAATTTTTTTTTTTTACTCTCCAGCTGCCATTACCAATGGCGTATAGGATTTTTTTTTTTGGGCTCTCCAGTCGCCATTCTCAAAGGCGTGTGGGAAAAACAATTCTAACCGCCACACAGTGTGGTGTGTGGCTTAGATTTTTCTACCCGCCACACTGGAATATTTGAAGTCTTCCAACTCAGCCCCAGTGAAGCCCAACAAAGCTTAACTAGAGCCGAAGTTTCCAAAGGAACAAAACAAGTGCAGAACGGGTCCACATATAAAGAAGCAGCAAACTTCCAAAGCTCACATCTTTCAAACCTGGACGCTGACTTCGGCTAGTGAACTGCCAGAGCAACCAGGGCGATGAACTCTACGCAAAGACAGAAAGTTGTAAAAATGCCAAAATCAGCACCGCCACTAGACACATCACGTGGACCCACTCTGCGGGCCCAAAAGGCATGACGAGTCAGCATAGGCAGGTGGCAAGTGATGGTCACAATTTTGTGCCACTTTATAAAAGGAAAAGACACGTATCAATTCAATGTTTGAATTGAATTGGGCAAAGGGACAAAACAAAACACAAAAGAACAAAACATTAAATGAAAGTTTTGTTTCGTAAACAAAACTTTGGACCAAATACAAACAAAAACAAAAAACAAAATGAAGAATAGGACGAAATGAAATTAAAAGGCTTCACGAGAGGAGACCAGCCTATATATATATGAGGGGGTCTTCAATATTTCTTCTTCAGCTTTTACGCTTTAGCTTTGGCTCATTAGTTAGTTAGTTTTAGATATAGTCTGTAGCTTTCATTCCATTACGTAGTTTACATTCCGTCATTTTCCCTTCCAGCAGCTTCAGTACTGTAAGTTCTTTCTTCTTAATAAAAGTCATTTCTTTTCAAGTTTAATTATTGTTCTGCATTTACTTATTTATTGTATACAACAAGTTTAATTATTCATCTAATGACCATGAGCTAATCCCCCCCCCCCCCTCAGGGGGAGGGTTATGATGCTCGTGTGAGAATTCGGATTGACACTCTAATGTTCTAGAATCACTACTTAGGAATTAGGTGTAGATTATACATCTGGTCCCAAAATGATTGAGACTGTCCAACTTTGGAGTGCTGTTGCTCCAGAACAGTCTCACGAGAGACCCAAAATGTCTCACGCACGACTCTATGGTGTTAGACAGCTCTCCAATTTGTCCAGCTGATGTAGAATCGAACCAGGAGCTGAAATGATATTCTAGAGATGAAATATTAGTTCAACTCCTTGTGCTAGTGAGATGTGCTCAGAGATGCGTGCATTTTGCTAGAGATCGATACTTGACGTTGTCTCGGGTTTGTCTATGAACTAGAGACGGATTAGAGCTATAGTGATGTGATAGTATAAACTGTTGAAAATGATTCTTGCATGAGTACGATTAACCCTTTCCCTATTCTCTATCTTTGTTTATTTACGACGAAATCACCGTTATTAATTTACATTACTTGCATTACTGTTAATTTACTTAAACCAACTAAATAACCTAAAATCCTACTCACCAAAAGTTGTAAATCCAGTTGTAAACCTTGCCGAGCCCTAAGGTTTGGGCGATCCCTTACTCGACCTATCCTACCAAACCCACGTGAGTAAGGTAATTAACTTGACTAAACGGACGACTAACGGACTTTGGACTTTGGACTTTGGTTTTCGGACTGCGGACTGTGGACCTCGGACTTAAATATAAAACCAAAATCTGAAAATCTAAGTTTATCAAATGGCGCCGCTGCACGCCTAAGGACTCCGGATATTAAAAGTAATAACTGGAATACATCAACAAAACCCACCTCCCCTACCCCCTTATCTTTTTTATTCTCATTTCTTTTGCAATACTAACGTGTTACGTACCTGTTTGCCCTAACTTTTTCTACTAACATATATCTGTAAACCAGATCTTGTTTATCTTCATTAGCATAGTCTAAGTATTCCATAGGAAGTTGCAGTACTGAACTAATAAAAGAGTCTCGGACGAGACTATATTAGTAGCGTGCGAGACTAACCTAGAGTATCAACACTCGGTTTTCAGGTACAAGCCACTTTCCTTCTCAGTACTATTTTGGACTCTCTAGTCCTGTTTATCCACTATCCAGTAAGTTCACAAGCTCAGGAGTTATTTCGATCATTATACGAGGGATCGCGGGACGCCAGGTTTTGAATTCTTAAACTCCTCGAACTTTGTCAATGATATTATTTGGTTATTTGCTATAACCTGTTTTACCCCACATATTTGTGTGATGGCATGAGAACTCTTTGCATGTAAATGTGGTTCATCATTACATATTCACGTTAATACGATTAATATAATTCGAATATATTTGGATGTATGCGTAATTTCAAACCACCTACTTAGAATATTTTTGTATGTGTATGTTACATCAATTCACGTACGCGGTATTCATTTGCATGAGTTCGTTCTCGACATTCCCCTAGCTCACATATAGTTGCACATATCGGTAGTTATAGATTTTTGCATGCGTAGGACATATTTTTATTCACGTATAAGTAATATAGAGTTGCATGTGTAGACTTCCTGTGTAAAACTAGCATGTGTTAATTGTATGTTTAGTTTTCTATTTTGGCATCTATCGTTTTTAATTGCATGTTTCGTAATCACGTCTCCATAATACATTAATTACGTAAACTAAAAAAATTAAAAAATTATAAAAAAATAATAAAAAAATCTTAATAATTAAAATTTCATCATAATCATCTTAATAATACCCTGCATAATACACCATCATAAATCATCATCCTATTCCATCAGTGTTTAGGAAACTTGAAAGATTGAAGTTGCCTAATTAAGGAACGTGCTAGCATGAACAACCTCCCTCAATTCTCTCAAGTGACCTGGCTGCTGGAATATTCACACGTTATCCTAGCTTACCTGCTCGAGTTAGCAACATCTCAGGAAGACGTGCTTCACCTTCCTTCTTCTTTAATTCTAAATTCTCATGTCATACTTCGTTCCTTATGAGCCTAAAATTAAAACTTGTGTTTGTATGAGACTACGGTCTGATACTAATAAGGAATTAGAACTTACATATCGTCGTCGGAAATACAATAAACAACTGCTTAAGTTATCTCCTAGACATAGTTCTTCCTCCGTAAACCAACCTCGTCAAGTATCTCCGTTATCATTATCTCCTTTAGTTATGGCCCAGGAAAATCCCACAGTCGAGAAACCCCTTTCGGATTTTTATACTGCCTTACAAGAAGGACCTGCTTCCTGCATTAAACTTGATGAGATTGCAGGAGATTTTCGCATTCTGCTAAACATTTTTGGTTTGTTACCTGTTTACCATGGTCTAGACCATGAAAAACCGTACAATCACCTTCGTCAGATGCAATAAGTTGTCACCACTTTCCGCCATCCGACCATTACCAACGAACAAGTCTTGCTTAGGTTGTTTCCCTTCACCTTAGCCGATAAAGCTTCAGTTTGGCTCGCAGGCGAAGCATCACAATCCATTGACACATGGGCCAAACTTGTACAAGCATTCATGATAAAGTTCTATACTCAGAAGAAAACTGCATAAATGCTTCAGAATATTCAATTCTTTCGCCAGCACCCCCAGGAATCTTTTTCGGAAACATGGAGCAGATTTACTGATCTGCTTCTCAAATATCCTCATCATCAACTCGACACCGCTGTCTTAGTCCGTTTATTCTTTAATGGTCTCTCTGACCATCAAAGGGAAATATTAGATATCGTGAACGGCGGTTGTTTCATAGACAAAGGCGCTACTGAAGCATACACTTTTCATGAGAAACAGGCTTCACGAAGCACCCATTGGGGTAACATTGATTATTCCAGATCTTCTAAAGACACTCCTACCAAAGTTACGACTATGTTCGAGGTCAAACCTGATCCAAAATTAAAAACTCTAATCGAGTCCCTAAACAAAAAGGTCGATGCTCTTTCGGTTCAAGTAAATGATCAAAAACCCAAACAGGCCATGGCTGCCAACGCTTCCGCATGTCCTCTTTGCTTAAGTCTTGAGTATGCCGATTCTTATTGTCCTTTGACATACGAGTGCCCTCCCCAACTATCTGAAGAGGCTTGTGCTTTCAACATCCCTCATCCACCTTGGTGACAACATTTGAATTTGGCTTGGGGCCCCCCTGCCCAACAACAAGCTCCTCCGGGTGTCAACAACGCTCCTGTATGACCACCTGCGAACTACAATTCCTACCGTCAAGGAAATCCTCCACAATTCCGGCAAGGGAAAAGTCATTTCCCCAACAACACAAATATAGGATACCAAAACAACCACAGCCTTGTTCCCGCTAATCAAGGATATGGCTGCCAAAATCAACCCGTAAACAATAACCGTGAACTTGTTCCTACTGCTCCACTGGTACAATCCACTGCCGATAAAACAAATAAAACTTTTCTGACTTACATGAATCAACATAATCAAATCCTAACATCTATACAACAGTCTCTTCAGCTGTTAGCACAGGATAAAAGTCAAAAGGGTGTGTTTCCTGGCCAAGTAGTTCCAAACCTTAAGCCTACAAACACTGCCTTTGAGCTCAACTAATGCACCAGGATCTAGTAATCCCAGCCAGGGTGAGGTAAATGCCATCACCACTCTTCGTTCTGGCCGAACCGTAGACAATCACATACATATGCCAGACGTCGAAATCGATGGAAGCCACAGCTGACGTCCTTCCAACTCCTACCTTGCAACCTATAGAGAACGAAGTTGTTCCTTCCAAATCTACATCCACGTCCCTAGGGAAAGACGCCACTGATCCATATGCGAAATTCTGCCTAAAAGCTCCGTTCCCTGCCCGTTTGGCAAAGAACAAACCTGATGAACATTTCGATAAGATCCATGAAACCTTCAAAAATTTGACCATAAACCTACCTTTTCTAGATGCGCTTAAGCATTTGCCCAAGCAGGCCAAGTTTTTGAAGGACATGTGCACCAACAAACGATGTATGAATGTTCCTTAACAAGCATTCCTCACTGAGCAGTTTCCCTAGATTACTACTACCAATGGTGTGGTTAAATACAAAGACCAAGTCGACTAACTGTACCATGCACGTTGGGCGACAAGTATACCGCTACCGCACTTTTAGACCTTGGCGCCAGTGTTAACCTACTTCCCTACTACTTATTTAAGCAGTTAGGACTTCATGAATTACAACCTACCAATATGACTCTGCAACTCGCAGATCGCTCCATCAAGTACCCAAAGGGAATAGTAGAAAACGCGTCATAGTCAAGGTCCAATTTTTTACTACCCGGTTGATTTTGTCATTCTAGATACCGAAGTAGCCTGTGACTCCATTCCTATCATTTTAGGACGTCCATTTCTTGCAACTGCTAACGCCTCTCATAAATTGTCGGACGGTTCAATGACATTGTCTTTTCGAAAACCTTTACAGCCGAAAGTCAACTTGTTTAAATTAATGAAACAATTTCCGATCCTATAATGGAGGGTGAGATTAGCTTGGTTGATAGTCCGCACACGATTATTTCACAAACTCTTTTCCCCGTGGGCGAGGTACACCAATTTCTTTCTTTTGATAATCCTGAGTTTGACGATGACTCGTACATTAAGGATGTCTACGCATTATTAGAATCAGTACCACTATTTGACCCTACTGCTACGTTGCCAACTGATCCAGAAGAACCAGACTCGCTCTTTTCTATTGAAGAGATGGCCCCTCATGAATCCTTGATCCCCAATCCTCCAGCTCCGGATTTAAAACCTGTACCCTCTGATTTGAAGTACGTGCTTCTCGATCTTGATGGTAGTCACCCTATAATAATTTCTTCTCACTTAACTACTGATGAAGAAGCACATTTGATTCGTGTCATTCGTTAACACCGCTTAGCTATCGATTGGTCCTTAGATGATATTAAAGGAATATACCCTAGTGTATGCACGCATCGCATACATCTAGATGACGGTACAAAAACATCGCAAGAACCGCAACATCGCCTTAACCCTGCCATGAAAGAGGTAGTGAGGGAGGAAGTTTTTCGTTTACTTGATGTGGGTATCATATACCCTATCTCTGATAGTAACTGGGTTAGTCCTGTCCATGTTGTTCCCAAAAAGTCCGGCATTCAAGTTGTACAAAATGAAAATGGTAAATGCATCTCCACTCGCATTCCATTAAAATGGAGAATTTGTATTGACTATCGCAAACTTAATGCTAGAACACGTAAAGATCACTTCCCTCTTCCTTTTATTGACTAGATGCTAGAACGTTTAGCCGGTCATGCAAACTACTGTTTTCTTGATGGCTATTCTGGCAACTTCCAAGTTGTCATTGATCATGCTGATCAAGAAAAGACAACTTTCACATGTCCTTTTGGAACCTTTACATACAAACGAATGCCTTTTGGTCTTTGCAATTCCCTAAGAACTTTCCAACGCTGCATGCTTCACATTTTCAGTGATATGGTGGAATGTTATATGGAAGTCTTCATGGACGACTTTTCCATTTATGGAAATTCCTTTGACGACTGCCTATCCAACCTTTCTAAAGTGTTAACACGTTGCGAAGAGAAAAATCTGGTACTTAATTAGGAGAAATGTCATTTCATGGTTACCAAAGGACTTGTTCTAGGTTATATTGTTTTGAAAGACGGGATAGAGGTTGATAAAGCTAAAATTGTTAAAATTGCTTTACTACCTTTCCCACGAACAGTTCGTGATATCCGTGCCTTTTTAGGCCACGTTGGGTTTTACAGGCGATTCATTCAAGATTTTTCTAAAGTTGCACGACCCTTAACCAATCTCCTGCTTAAGGATATGGTATTCGACTTCAATTTCAATTGTAAACAAGCTTTTGATACTTTAAAAACCGCCCTGACAACCGCTCCTATCACTCAACCCCCTGATTGGTCTCAACCATTCGAACTGATTTGTGATGCTAGCGACTTTGTTATTGGCGCCGTACTATGCCAACGACGTGATGACAAACCCATTGTCATTTACTATGCTAGTAAAACTCTTAATGATGCTCAACGTAATTACACAACAACTGAGAAAGAGTTCCTAGCTATTGTCTATACTTTGGATAAGTTTTGCCCTTACTTAGTTGGATCATCCACCATCGTATATACTGACCATGCCTCACTTCGGTACTTACTCGCGAAAAAGGATGCGAAACAGTAATTGTTCCGCTAGATCCTTCTCTTGCAAGAATTCACCCTGGAAATCAAAGACAAGAAAGGTACCGAAAATATCGTGGCCGACTATTTATCAAGGCTGGTTGGTGACATTGATAGTGATTCTGAAGCCATCTGTGATTCCTTCCCAGACGAATATTTGTACTCCATTTTCTCCTTTCCATGGTACACAGATATCGTTAACTACCTAGTTACTGAGGAAGTTCCTTCCTCTTGGTCACGTCCTGATCGTAAAAAGTTCTTATCCACTGTAAAATTTTATTTCTGGGATGACCCCTACCTCTTTAAGTATTATTCCGACCAACTCATTCGTCGCTGCATTCCCGACTGGGAGCACACCGATGTATTATCATTTTGCCATGAACAATCTTGCGGCAGTCATTTCAGTGGGAAGAAAACTGCGGCCAAGGTGTTACAATGTGGTTTTTACTGGCCTACCCTTTTTCGTGATGCACACGAACATTGCATATCTTGCATTCGTTATCAGCACCTAGGTCGAATTACCAAACGCAATATGATGCCCCTAAATCCTATCTTAATTGTGGAAATTTTTGATGTTTGGGGCATTGATTTTATGGGACCCTTCCCTATTTCTTAAGGTTTTCTCTACATTCTAGTCGATGTAGACTATGTGTCCAAATGGATTGAGGCACTCGCATATCGCTCAAATGACCATAAGACTGTCGTGAAATTTGTAAAAGAAAATATTTTCTCTCATTTTGGTGTCCCCAAAGCTATCATCAGTGATGGGGGTACACATTTTTGTAATAAATTTTTGGGTTTTTAATGAAGAAATATGGAGTTACTCACAAAGTTGCTACTCCATATCACCGACAGACGAGTGGCCAAATGGAAGTCTCCAACAGAGAGATAAAGTCTATTCTGGAGAAAACTGTCAATCCATCAAGAAAAGACTGGTCTCTCTGCTTATCGGATGCCTTGTGGGCATACCGAATAGCATTTAAAACACTTATAGGGATGACTCCTTACCGCATTATTTTTGGAAAACCTTGCCATCTGCCAGTTGAACTTGAGCATCGTGCCTTTGGACCTTCAAAAGTTTCAATTACAATATCAACAGGGTAGGCGAGAAGCAAAAACTGCAATTAAATGAGCTTGAGGAGATTCAGAGTGATGCTTATGATCTCTCGAAATCCTACAAAGCTAATATGAAAAGAGTGCACGACAAGCACATTTTGCATAAAGATTTCAAAATTGGCCAAAAAGTTTTACTATACAACTCCATATTACACATTTTTCCTGGTAAATTAAAAACACAATGGTCTGGTCCTTTCATTGTGTCTGTTGTGACTCATTATGGGGCAATCTCTTTGCTTAATCCACAAAATAACAGCAAATTTCAAGTAAATGGACAACGCCTCAAATATTACCACGAGTTACGCTCCCCAAATGTTGAACAGACTCTTCTTTAGGATCTGGTCTACATAGACTAGATGTTTCGTTTGGCATACTCAATATTGTTTCGATAGAGGGTATGCCATTTTGGTAGCCGAGCCATCTTCTATTTTATGATCTCAAAAGTTCGTTGAAGTGTGTGGTTGCAAGCGCCGAAACTGTAATCCACAAAAACTCTATTTCAAAACTGATTATAAATGTCTTCTGCAATACGAGCAAACGTTCCTATTGGTAAACGATGGATACTAAAAATTTCACCTCCTTCCTTCTCTTCCCTTTTCTACTCTCTGGCTCGCGAACTTCAGCTAATCATTTGGTGTAAGTCTCACTCATCACGAATAGGTAATGGCCGTAGTACTTTTGCTCGTAAACGACGTGTGCGAAGGATGGGGTGGTGTATGCATTGTCAAACACCTTTCTGTCCAGGTTTTGACTTCCTATCCGATACTAGCCGGTATAAGGTATACTTTTGTCTGACACCAGTTGCGCAGGATAAACTTCATCGCCGCGCCGTTCCTCCCACAGGTTGGGAATCGTTTTGAGGATCTGACATTAAAAGACTCGCAAACGTCTTGAGAATTTGATGTTAAAAGACTCTATTCGTCTTGAGGATCTGACGTTAAAAGACTCACCTTGTAGATATGTATATATTGTCGCCTTTTAAAATTCCCCTTGCATTAAGTTGTGCACATAGAGATTCGTGTTCAACCTCAGATGTTGCATACTTGGAACACGTACGGGCAATGGATTCCACCAGACCAACCCTTAGAATTGGTTACTTTAAGTTCCCTTTGGGGCGGTTTGAGGATAGTCATATGTAATGAGGGCAATATTATTAGACCGTAGCGCGCACGATCCAGGATGGTACAGTTTTGCCCCTAACCCCATAATATATAGAGGTGAAGCCACAATCTGGCTGGATTGGGTTCGCTCCAGAGCCGACATGACAGTTGCCTATAAATTTAGATGGTTACTCTTCTGGACATCTAGTGTTCTTCACGTAAATCTCCCTTATATATAAATAAAAACTCTGTTTATAAATAAAACACCCCTCCTTCTTTTCAAAAACTTTTGTGACCTTTCAGAATGACTCATATAATTGGATGGCATTTTTTGTGCCGATCATTTCAATATCTCATTCATCCAATTCGGAGTCCGAATGAGTCGTGGGTGAGCGTTTATATTTTTTTAAGGCTTAAATTGAGGTTTAGGCTTGATTTAGGCTTGGGAAATTTTTTGGGTCCAACCATATCTCGTTATTCTCGGCCCATTTAAACCCAAGACACCCATCCCACGCGTCACAATTTCGTTTTTCTTCTTCCCCAAAATTCGGATCTTGTTCCCTCACGATTTAGTCTCACGAGACAGGTCCACGTTAAAACCAAGTCTCGCGTGCGACCCCCACAACTTAGAATCAAATTCCCTTGCATCAGTAATTCCCATTTCTCCCCCTCATCTTAAATCAATATCCAGCCTCTACCTACGATCACTAATGGCCGGAAACAGGCGAATTTCGGTGGAGAAAATTTTTGGAGCTCTATTTGAAAATGGGATGTTTGCTCCATTCTTCGATACGGAAATACACTCTAGAGGATGGGAGTATTTGTTGTATGCCAATGGCGAGTTCCATTCAACTGATTTGGTGATGAAATTTTACGACAATGGGAGCTTTAATGGCTACCATTTTTGGGTCACCGTCGACGGTGTGTGCCGCGAAGTCACACCCGCTTTGATCTCCGGGATCACGGGCATTCCTCTGGTCGACCATGTGCTGACTCAGCAGCAGTCTGTGTATCCACGGACTTACGACCTAATGCTCGACATGCTAATCGAGGGCTAGTACAATATGGATGGGAAATGCGCATATCAGCGCTCGGTGCGATGGAACCAGTTGGCCGTGACTCAATGGATGGGACAGAACGTCATTGGAACCTCGAAGCCATCGGACATCAACAAGACATTCCTCCACCTACTCTGGATCCTCCAGGAGCGAAAGGGTAACTTCTGCATAGTCACCTTTCTTTTTGATATCATTACACATGTTACCCTCAGGTCAGCTCCTCTTGCCGTTCTTGTAATGCAAGTTATGATTAATTTGGGTTTCCTGTCTGCCACCCCGTTACTCCCTATGCCACTATATGAGAATATGCTTGTTTTCAAGAAATGCATACTGGCCCCCTGGGAACCCACAGCACCAATGGCAGCCAAGCACGCTAACGTAGGTCCATCTCACCCACCCTTCTTTGATGAGACTGCTATGAGTAAGATGAGCCATCCTTTGGATGCCTTACGTGCTATGAATAGTGGCATGAGAGACATGTACACTCGCTAGGTATCGATGAAACATACCTAGGGTGAGTTAAGGACGGATATGACCACTCGCTACGAGTCGTTGACAGACAGCATGGGCGAATTTCAGCAAGAAATGCGAGCTTCCATGAATGCATTTCAGGATCATATGACTACTCGCCAGAACCAGTTCCAGCGAATGCTCATGGCAAACCAGCACCAGTTTCAAGCTCAGGTGATAGATACTCTAGGTGATATCCAGGAGCAGTTAGCCTCCACGGGAGCTCGTACTGCACGCCGTCGCATGACTCCTGGTTCTTCTTCTGCAGCCCCTGAGGATTCTCAGTAGCCAGTTTATTTTTCCGGTCTTGTATATTATTTATGTCGGATATTTTATTTATGTGTTTGCATTTTATTTTCCAACCTAGGATGTCTGCTATTTCCTACATTTTCCAAAATCTCTGCCTTATCAAATAGTATATTAGTTATCTCCAATATTATATTATATAGGTAGAAATATATATAATAATATTAGTAATAATAATATATATATATATATATATATATATATATATATATATATATATATATATATATATATATATTTTTTTTTTTTATTTTATTTTACCGTCAACCAACGTTTTGCAAAACGGTCCGAAAACGGTCATGAAACGCACTAAAAACGGTCAGAAAACGGTCATGATATCGCATCCAAAAACGGTCAGAAAATGGCTCAATTTTCTTTCTATAAATAAGTCCAACACATCCTTCACATTCACTCCTTTCATCTTCTTCCCTCTACACTTCTTATTCTAAATATCGTTTTTTAGTTCGCTCCAAATTTCAAGCTTCATGGATGCACTAGAAAAGTTTGAGCAGCGGCAAATTGAATATGCTACTCAAGTCTTCATGCTCGTTTGTTTTATTATAGTAATGTTGTTAATGTGGCATATAGTCCTATCTAATATTTAGGTTTGTATTTTATTCCCCGTGTCATTATGATGTGTTTCCACACCTTTGTACGTTCTTACATCTTCCTTGTCCTTCTACTTACGCTATTTACAGGGGGGAAAGAAAAAAGAAAAGTGGCACTCCTTGTAGTCACATGCCTAAATCTTCTTCTCCACACTACATCCACTTTTGCGCCATATTTTAGAAGATACACGTGGTCTAACTATCCTGTGACACCTCGATCCGTATTTTCTACATCTTTGGATTGGTGCCTATTTATAACAAGGATAGACACCTCTAAAATCCAACTTCTCTTTTTTTTTTCTACTAAATTTTCTTCACCACTCCATCTTTAATAGGGGTGGAATTTGAGCCGAGTAGCTTGGGCTCGACTCGGGCTTGGCTCGTTTAAGCTTGGCTCAAGCTCGTTCATTTAACTAAATGAGCCAAGCTTGAGCCCATATTATAGCTTGCTTAAAAAACAAAGAGGGTGAAGCTCGGCTCAATAAGCTCAAATACCATCATCATCACGATTAAAAAATAGCCGAAGCTACTTTCGGGATGGCTCAGCTCGGCTCATTTAAGCTCAGCTCAGACTCGTTCATATAATATATGAGCCAAGCTTGAGCCTATATTAAAGCTCGTTTAAATAAACGAGTTGAGCCGAGCTTAGTGAAACTCGGCTCGATTAGCTCGAATTCCACCCCTAATCTTTAATGGCCATGGCCTTCACTCGAATTTTCGTGCTCGAGCAAAATTTTATGGAAAATTTCCAAAATGGTCTTTTTCATCCTTTTTTTGACACAAAAATTTTACGTCGAGGATGGTTCCCTCTATTACATCATAAGCAAGCATTTTATTCCAGAGATTTGGTCATGCTATTCTATAACACGGTTAGTTCCAAAACGGGCAATTCTTTATCCGTGCAAACGGATACGAATGTGAATTGACTATGGAAATCATCTCTGAGGTACTTCAAATTCCCATTACGAACCAAGGGGTACACCTTCAAGATTCACCATTCGACAATATCAGGCATCTGATGTTTGCAACTATCCTTTACGGCAAATACAACCGGAAAAACTGTATTGTTTATCAGCGATCCTTGCAAAGAAACCAATTATCTGTGATCCAATGGCTTGCTCATAATGTGCTCGTCACATCTAAGACTTCCAAAATAACAAAACCCTTCCTCCATCTACTCTGGGTCTTGCAAACTAACTGTAATGATTTTTGCATTATTAAATTTCTCTGGAGCGCGATCGCACGTGCTAGGAAAAAGGCAGCTCCTTTGCCAACCATTATGACACTTATCATGATGCGTTGGGGTTTCCCTATTACTGCTCCTAATACATCTCTCAGAACAGCTAACATTCTCACCATTCACTCAGTTTGTATGAATGGTTTCTGGAATCCCGACGTTGCAAAGAACCATGCCGGTGCAAAAACCCGCGAAGCTTGTTCCGCTGACAACATCTTCACTGAAAATGCAATACGCAACGTATTTAATCTTATGGAAGGCATTCGTTTAATTCACCAAGGACTGATGACATTATACAAACGTCAGAACATTATCATCACTAGTCTTCTTGAATTTCACGACCTGTGGACAATACAAGAAGAGGAACAAGCACAATTCTTGCACAGCCACAACCAGTTATTGGCAAATCACACTCTCATAATGGAGAACCACGCCGAGATTTACCAAACACAGAGCGAAATGTTGCAACGGGCTGTTGCACGGATTGACGGCATCGAGAATCTTATAAATGGATTTCTCTCATAAAAGGATCCTCGCCATTACTTGGGCCCATGACACAATTTAGATTTTGCAATTTTATGTTCTTTGTCATTTTCTTTTAAATTTTTAAATATAGTGCAAATTTTCTTATGGTAATTTGTTTTTACTTAGTCATTCCCATCGTATTCTAATATTTGTTTATCTTTGTCTATAGGTGGCATCTTTCTTCACACGTCTTCTACAATGGCATCTCTAAAGATGATTCCGGACAATCTTTCCATTCGTTGCTGAATTCTCCTGCATATGGACAACTCTTCAGAGATTTCATCACACGAGTTGGTTGGAACTCCTTTATTCTACACCCGGAGCAGGCATACTCTCCAGGTTTGGCAACTTATTTTTACGATCATATGGAGGATCTACCTGCTGTACATGGTTTCATGTTGAATGGATTTGCAATCCGTATTGGTAACACCCGACACCCTTTTTACGAGTCAGCAGTTGCTATGGCTTTGGACCTTCCACCCCTTCAGCCAGACATTCTCATTCAATACATGATACAAACAACTTGCATGACTATTCTTGGGAAGATTTCGCCGCCTGTTATGGCGATGGCCTAGCCCAAGTCATTGAACGCGCAGAAGCTGGACGATGGCCAGACAACACTATTCCACTAGCCAGTATGACCATGAATGTCGGAACTGCTATGTTATTTATCTTTTTTCCACTGCCTCAATCATGGGGGCAGTGGGGGATTGACATTTTTCCACTACCTCAAAATCAGCTTGTAAGACGTTCCATGCCCTGGCCCAGCAACATGGGGGATTGGCATTTTTCCACTGCCTCAAAATCAGCTTGTAAGACGTTCCATGCCCTGGCCTAGCAACATAAAGCCTTCGACATCACAGACCTAGTAATTGAGAACCTTAAGAGGGCTCGGTCTTTTTGGCAGCATTATATCACTTTGCCAGTTATAGCATGCAGGATAATGAGGACGTACTTCCCACAGTTTACAACCACTTTTATGACTGGGTAAAGGTAGACTCTATGTGTCCAACAAGCAAGATAATTCGTTCTTTGCGATTTTGGGTATGGCGGTACCCTGTAAGGTATTTAAAGAAAGTTCGTTGCTTCTCTGATGACGATAAAATGATAGTTCATTTGGACACTTCAAGGAAGAGGAAGTGGAGTGAAGTCTGGAAGGCTATGATAGATTGGCGTGACATAAAGGAATGACATTTCTACAAAGACGAAGCAAGGATGGACCATCCCCTAGTTCGTAATTGGGGCAATGTGAGTTGATGTACATATTTGTTTTACGTTTTGATATGAAAAATAAATAACCTAACAGTGTGCTTTCACTTTTATGATGTATAATATATAGCGTGTTACAATAAATTTTTGTGGAAGATGTCAGCTATATTTTTGCTCAAAGCCTCTCAGGTATATTCTTTCTTCCTCTTCATACTTTGAGGACACAACGTCCGACTATTTGGGGGTGGCGAGAACCTTTTGCAAAAATTAAGCATTCATAGTTGTATATAGTTTTATTTATGTCTAAATAAGTGTATTTAGTGACAAATTCTCGTTTCCTTTATTTGATGAAAAATATTTAGAAATCTCACCCTAGCATTTGAATTAGGATTTGTTCTTAGAAACTTAAGTTAATACGCATGCAATAGTTTTTACATCTTTTCATGAGCATTCATGCACTGACTATCATTACATGTACATAGCAATAAGTTTCTGGGACCCACGGTTAGACAACTTAGTTTCCATATCCTGTAAGAATCTAACCAAAAAGCCTCAAAATGTGTAATATGTGAGTAATGACACAAAGGAGTAGTTTTTCCGAATAGAGAAGTTCACACGTCTACTTACTTGATCACTAACCGAATCCTATGCGAGAATTTAGGCTTTCTTTGGATCGATATAGCCAAAAATTCACACCTGTAAAATTTTTACCGCTAGTCGCCCTACTAAACCTTTCATTAATCCTTTCTATTTCACCAAAAAACAATTCATTACCCATCTATTAACCACAAATAAATAAGCCCACCTAAACGATGAGTATGAGAAATAGGATGAAATATGGAAAAATGAAGAGAAAAACTTGTCACAAATCAAAATCAGTTACCTACTTCAGAAGAAAAGAAAAAGAAAAATAGAAATATGTTTCCAAAAATCAAAAGAAATATCAAAGTTAGAATTTCCCCCAAAATCAAATCAAAAGGGAATACAAAAGCTTAAAAAATCTAAGTATGGAAACCCATATTAGAAGCAGGAAAGAAAATAAAGATTTCTCTAGTATAAATATCTCGAAGACCTTATTCTCTCATACTTATCATTTTTGAATTTTCCATTCCAATTTCTTCTACACTACCACTTAAGTCCCATAAAACCTAATAAAGACCTCTAGCTCAATTAGGAGTAGGATAGTGTGATAATAAGTAGTAGATGTGAATTCTCGACCTCGGCTCCTCTGACTGTCATTGAGTATGTGAGGAAACGTGTGCCCACTGCACACTGGAGTTAGCAAAACTTGAGTAGAAAAATAAGAGAGAAATTGTGTTTCGACACATACCTGTGAGAACCTACTTAAGGATGATATCCAAAGGATTCAGAAATGGCCCTGCTCGTACATTTCATTGTAAAGATCACTGCATACATGCTCATATGTAGATGTTTTGATTATATATTGTATGTATATTAACTTGAATTTCGAAAGAATTAATTCTTGTTTCCCCCGCTAGTGAGATGTATATATATCTAAGATTAATTAAGGAAACGGGCCTTTGTTACTGAGTCGTTGTAGTATAAATGAAGTTTGTGAGTATCTTCTCTGGAAAACTCTCACGAGGATATAACTCGTCCACTAGGGAATTCCTAGTGGTTCAAGGCCTTGTTGCATATGGTCAATGCAACCGCACTTTGCGAAATGAGACTTAGCTTAGGACAACACATTTTTGATCACTTATCATTTTAATGTCTCTTCTTTGCTTGAGGACAAGCAAAGTGCTGTCTGGGGGTGGCGTGATAAGCACCCAAAACTGTAATATTAAACCCCGTAGAGACATAGTGTTTTGGTCAATTATGTGTTTAATAATCACAAAATAATTATATTTTTGTACTTTTGCAGGTTTTCATAGTTAACATGAGTATAATGATAAAACATGCATCAAAGTACGAGAATACTGGAATATTTGAAGTCTTCGCACTCAGCCCCAGTGAAGCCCAACAAAGTCTGACTAGAGCCGAAGTTTCGAAGAAAAAAAAAACAAGTCTTGGTCCACATGTAAAGAAGCAAAGAAACTTCCAAAGCTTATATCTTTCAAACACTGACGACTTCGGATAGTGAACTACCGTGAGCAACGAGGTATGCATAAAAACTCTACGCAGAAAGTTGTCAGAAAATGCCAAAATCGGTGCATTTAATCTGGCACACCACGCGGACCCACTCGGGGGCCAAAAAGGCATGACGAAGCATATAAAGCGTGGCAAGTAATGGTCACAATTTTGTGCCACCTTGCAAAAGGAAAAGACATGTATCAATTCAATGTTTGAATTGAATTGGGCAAAAGGACAAAACAAAGCACAAAAGAACAAAACATTAAATGAAAGTTTTGTTTCGTAAACAAAACTTTGGACCAAATACAAACAAGAAAAAAACAAAATGAAGAAAAGGACAAAATGAAATTAAAAGGCTTCACAAGAGGAGACCAACCTATATATATGTGAGGGGGTCTTCAATATTTCTTCTTCAGCTTTTACGCTTTATCTTTGGCTCATTAGTTAGTTAGTTTTAGATATAGTCTGTAGCTTTCATTCCAGTACATAGTTTACATTCCGTCATTTTCCCTTCCAGCAGCCTCAGTACTGTAAGTTCATTCTTCTTAATAAAAGTCATTTCTTTTCAAATTTAATTCCTGTTCTACATTTACTTATTTATTGTATATAGCAAGTTTAATTATTCATCCAATGACCATGAGCTAATCCCCCCCCCCCCCTCAGGGGGAGGGTTATGATGTTTGTGTGAGAATCCGGATTGACACTCTAATGTTCTAGAATCACTACTTAGGAATTATGTGTAAATTATACATCTGGTCCCAAAATGATTGAGACTGTCCAACTTTGGAGTGTTTATTACTCGGAAACGATCCTCATGAGAGACCCAAAATGTCTCGTGCGCGACTCAATGGTGTTAGACAGCTCTCCAATTTGTCCAGCTGATGTAGAATCGAACCAAGAGCTGAAATGATATTCCAGAGATGAAATATTAGTTCAACTCTTTATGTTAGTAAGATGCGCTCAGAGATGCGTGCATTTTGCTAGGGATCGATACTCAACGTCGTCTCGGATTTGTCTACGAACTCGAGACGGATTAGAGCTGTAGTGACGTGGTAGTATAAACTGTTGAAAATGATTCTTGCATGAGTACGATTAACCCTTTCCCTGTTTCTCTATCTTTGTTTATTTACGTCGAAATCACCGTTATTAATTTACATTACTTGCATTACCGTTAATTTACTTAAACCAACTAAATAACTTAAAATCCTATTCACCAAAAGTTGTAAATCCAGTTGTAAACCTTGCCGAGCCCTAAGGTTTGGACGATCCCTTACTCGACCTATCCTACCAAACCCACATGAGTAAGGTAACTTGACTAAACGGACGACTAACGAACTTTGAACTTTGGACTTTGGTCTTCGAACTTCGGACTGTGGACCTCGGACTTAAGTATAAAACCAAAAACTTGAAAATATCGGTTTATCAGGCGTATAGGATTTTTTTTTTTTGGGCTCTCCAGCCGCCATTCTCAAAGGCTGTGGGAAAAAAAATTCTAACCGCCACACAGTGTTGCATGTGGCTTAGATTTTTCTACCAGCCACTCATACAGGTGTGTAGACTTGTTAAATTTCTATATTCTTCACCTATGTTTTCTTGCTTCTTTTATTTTAACATCCCAAATTAATTGTTAAGAACTAATTAACATATATGCAATTGTTAAATTTGATTCTACAATATTCCATTAGTTGATTAGTGATTTAGTGAGGTAGTTTGAACCAAGGACCAAAATATCGAATTCGGACAATATATCTTGTATCCCAAAAAACGAAATGTATCGGAAATATCGGAGATATCTATTTTTTTTTGTTGACCAGTCAAAATTTTGTTTTGTATGTCGATATATTAGAAAATATCAAAAATATCGCTGATTATATCATAAATATCGTCGATCATATCAGAAATATCATCGATATATTAATAAAAATTGGTCAAAGTCAACAAAGTCAACAATTTATATTGTATATATCTGTCGATATATATCGATATATTAGAAATTACGATATATATCGGAAAAAACAATATCCAATATTCGGTGGAGATATATTGAATATTTCCATCTCGTGTACCCAAAAAACGAAATATATCGGCATTATCTCAGATATCTCGGCGATATTTTGGGCCTTGGTTTGAACAAACCAAAAATAACTCAAAAGAAAATATATATAAAAACACACATTGTATAAATGGAGTAGTTTTTTTAGCAACTGACGATAGTTTTCTCTTACCATGGATGGATGAATTGGTTTTTTGAATTGATCATTTGCATCTCTCATCACATATCTAATAGACTAATAAGAATCGTGAACCAATTCTAAAAAATCTATTATATGATTAATTCTGTTTGTCTTGCTATAGTTGTGACTTGTGTCTCTCTAATGCTAGACTAATAAAACTTTGTCGGTGTAGAAGAAAAAAAATAAAATGTGTAGAAGATTCATTGAAGAGTAAAAAAACGACAAATTTTTTGAGAGAAAATAATAATCATAGGGCTAGTATTTTTTATATAAACAATTTAAGTTAAAGTGGTAGTAGAATTTGCAAATAAGTGTGAAATGGGCTCCCACGTGTGCTTTGAAACTAAAATGAAAGAAAATTGTAACTAAAGGTGAAATGGATATCATATCCACGTGTCTGTCGGTGTAATTTGTTGGTGGAGTTATTGGTACTTACTAGATTTTTGGACCCGTTCAACGAACGGGGACCGTTTTTATATAATTTTTTTTATTTCATTATTATGTATCAAAAATCTTATTTCCAAACTATATTAAAATTTATAGAATAAATTAATTGATCAAAATTCCCAGCGCCAATTATTTGCCAGATTTCGTTCTAGACTTAAAACAATAAAGAGAATGATAAGCAATAAAGAATTATGCAAAACATTTATGCTTTAAGAGAGAAAGCTCTTGAGTCCACACTACAACAGTTGCTAATGATAAGCAAAATAGCAGTAACTACTAAATAATTAAGCTCAATGTAAACCAAGAAAGTGCTCTCACTTATCTACCCATATTCTCCTCGTCTTGAACTTAGTCAAATGCTAGGGTGTAACAAAACTCCACGTCAATAGAATAAAATGCTGGAGAAGAAGTATGAAAAGAAAATTCAAACCTGTTATTTCGTAAGTATATTGAACCAAATATATGTCTACAACTGCAAGTTATGCAACAAATTTAAGTAGTCAAGTTCTAATAAAATCTAAGTCTCAAATTAAATACTAACTATAATGGAATGGGAATTGCACCCACATTACAGGGGAGAAATCTATAAGTTGAAAAAAAAATACAATGATCATACACTACACAATTACTTGAAACGAAGAAAAAAAAACTCCAAAATCCGTATTTATGTTAAATTTATTAATGAATTATAATAATAATAATAATAATAATAAAATTGATTTACTAAACAACTCGTAAGTCGGTAATGAAAATATTTCATCTTCCCAATGCCATTTGGTTTTCAGTTGGGTTTGAGGAATATATATTTCTTTGTAGATGTATACAAACTTTGGGTCATAAAAATCGTTCAAGGATACTCAAGGAATGCAATTTATTTAAGTTATCATATCATATGGTACTTGTATTTGAGCATGCATACCCGTGTCATTTCAAATACAATCACTTAACCTTGCTACTCTTATAGTATGCAATTTGTTAAAGATGTTTTTATGTTGTTATTATTCTAGGATTTTTTTCCCCATCTTATTGGTCTTCTCTATAAGTACAGTTATGCTAGTAGATGTTCTTCATCTCATTTAAATGTTGTACATTGAATAGTTAATGATTTAATTGATTAAAGACCCAACCGTTTATAAAAGCAAAAGCTCGTTATGTTATTAATTTGTATCGGTCTATAAAATTTGTTTGGGTCGGGCCATATAGTTTAAATTTGATAATGAATTGGAGACCATAGTTTTTTAGTTTCATACTTGCATGTAAAAAGAATAGCACATGTTTCCATTTATACCACTTGTTGGAAGTTTTAGAAACTTACATTAATAACCTTGACTCTTTGCGGCCTTCACTTCATACGACTTTTCCAACAAAGCTTGTTGTTGCATAAATTCAACTATTTCTTTACACCCCCTTAAGGTGTATGTATGTCATACAGTCGCTACCAACTCTTAAGGTGTACGTATGTCATACAGTCGCTGCAAAAATTAATTACGCATGTTTTGAAATTCACTTCAAAACAACCATCATGATAAGTCATCAAAATAAGTAGAGGAACCAAACACATGCTAATTATCAAGGACTCATAAATCTCATGTTTGTATATGTGTAATAATTTTCTTTGTAGGACGTAGAAGCAATACATGAATATCTATCTAAGGCACGACTTCCTTTTTCTTAGACACGTACAATGCAAAGATATATAACACTCAATTTTTGAAAAGTTTATGTTTTCACAAGTTAATATCAGCTTATCGATAACCCCACTTAACTAATAGCTCTTGCATGGTCCCAAGTATGTCAATTTATCGAGGTTCCAATTTATAGCATGTATTGGTTTGTATGTCAAACTGCAACACTATATATAAACATAAAAGAGGGGGTGGGTGGAGGTGAGGATAGCTACCTAACAGTTACCCATATTAAAAGCTTTAAAGCTATTGATTTTCTGAATGAGGTGTGATACACAGATCCATGCTCAACCAAGCCATACCCTTCCAGTCATACCCACATTGCAATGAACAAACGAAAATCTCAAGTTCTCATCACTGGGTAATGGCTCCATATATGCTTTTAACTCCTCTGGTACTGGACTTGCTATAAAATTTTACATTAATTATGCACTGCACTACACATTTTTGTGTAGTTAATTGCAATGTGGGTACATCATTTCAAGATCCCTTTATTATTTTGAGACTAAAGTAGTCAGTTACATATGAAAGGATGTCATATATATATGTCATAGTATAAAAAATCAAAATATGTTCTTCCTATTTAATTGATTACATCAAGAAAGAAAGTCTAGCAAATGGCATATTCAGTAGACCACTCATCACCTCCCAACCTATTTTTTGAAAAAAAAAAAGAAGACACGCCTAACCAATGACAAAGTAATTGCTGAAAGTTACAAAGGAATAACATTAAGGATTCCTATAAGCAAAACTTCAAGATATTATATACAATAGAGACATAATTTTGTATGGCTCTTTACCTTTAATACGGGAAGCAATACTACCATTGGACATGTAGAGGTGAACCAAAAGCTTTTGATGTTTGGTGTAAACTTACACCTTTCAATGGATGTAAGGTGTAAGTTTCAGTGAACGGGCACGAAATCTATATTGATATTATAGTACACCTTACATCCATTGAAACCTCTAACTTGCAGGTGCAACCCTGTAGACAGCTGCCATGAATATTGTAAATAATTTTTAATGTAAATGTAAATAATTTTAGCTTTTCTTTAAGTGTTTTCTCATTATGCTGAGTTCCCTTTAGTAGACATTGTTACTCACGAATCAATTTAGAGTTGTGTTTATCGAAAGAAAAAAAATACTCACAAATCAGCTAAGAGAGAGTGAAAAACTGATGTACTATAAAGTAAAAGAATAAGTCTCTTTCCCCCTATTACTTTTGTAGTTTATTAGTTCCACAAAGTATAAATATGTCGTCAAAGTAGCAACTGTTTCAACGATATTTACAAATTTTTTTAACTCATTGCAACGAATAGTATGCATGCTAGCTTGAAATAACATTAATATTGGCTTCCACTACATCCAATAATCAAGAGCTGCTTAATGACAATAGCATGCAACACGTCCACATTCATGACGGTCAGCCTTCTAATGTCAGATCATTGAGTACACAAAACAATCTATAAAGCAAAAGAGATGCAACCAATTCCAAGCCTTTTAAGACCTCTGTCTGACAATATGAAAATCATTTTCCCATTCCAGTTGTTACAATTATTACCATCAATAGTCTCTAAAATCTAAGATCACACCATTATCCTCTAAATAAATTCTTATAGCCATGTGATTCAATCCATTAAGAAATGTTGTGAGATCAATGCTGGCATGTCCTCTAGATCTCAATCATTTATCTAGCATAAACACCTCCTTTATCCTAAATACCATTCAAGAAAATAAGTAGGAAAATAATTAACTTTCACAAACTCGTATTCATCAAATTTGCATTTTTCATGTTTCATTAAACAATATATATATTCTAACTTGTTCCAGATGTGTCCAATGAACACCAATAACCAAGATCACAATAAAGATTTAATATATAATAGTAAGCGCTCCTATATTCCGACCAAGTAGAACTCACAACCTTAGGGTTCTGACAGTCTTCTAGTTCGTGTGGTTGGTACCTTTGGTTAAGGTGTAGTCACATCTTTTTCTTTCTTTAGCTCAGGTAGTGATGACACTGAGTGGCTTAATTTGTTTACAGCTAAGCGACCACTGTTACTAAGTCTGCTGGGCTTACTGACTTTCTCGGATCCGTTAGATCCCATAGAAGCAGTTCTGATGGGTAACTTTTGTATAGGCGACGATGATTCAGGATCCGAGTCACTGAACTTTGATGCTTTATGTGAGTTTGGAGAAAGCTTTGTTGGCAACCTTGGTTTCATCTGAGAGGGATGTTGTGATTGAGCAGGACTTGAGTTGCCTCTTCCTGCAATTCTTTTTTGCCTCTCTCTCTCTCTTTAAAGCTTCCAGCCATTTCAACTCTTCTTCTTCCTGAAATTAAATATTTAAGTTTTTGTAAGTCAAGACAGTATGAACACAACACACTTAAATGCTAAAGAATAATATATTCTAGCCAAGCTCAAAATCGTTCATTTCTCAAATGTTTTCTTTTTCCAATATAGGCAATATCGGCTAAAAAAAAGGGAAGGAGCTATACATTTTCTTTTTTCATTTTCTGAAGATCAGCTTTGAAGTCCCCTTAGACTGCTGCTCGTGCTTGTGTTTCAGTTGAAGGACCCAACTTAGAGGGCTTCCCTTTCCTAATCGCGGCCTCTATCTTCCTCTTTTCCAGACTATCTTGACCTTTTGAATACTCATCCTTGACTAACTCCTTTTACCCTTCCTTAACATCCCTCACTATACCATATTGGGTTCTGTTCTGTGTACACTACCAACATCATCAGCTTGTACCTGCATATCATAGTCTATTGCAGGGTCATAACCAATGGACTCCCACTCTGTTCCACACACTCGAATCAAGCTCATATCTTCTGGTTCATAGCTTATATGACTTTGAACTCTACTGGATGGGTATTCTATATCCAGCTACCCTGATGGAAACTCAGCATCCATATCAATAGGGGTTTGGCTGTCAGTTCTACTTTGATCTTGTAAGCCTGATCTAAAAGGAACTACAAAAGATTCATCAATCACAGCATGTGGTGGCCTCCTATCCCAATTATCAGAAGAATGACCAAGCTCATTTCCATCCAATGGGTCTAATTGTGAATTCATAAGACCAAACTAGTTTTCTCGCCTATGGACCATAAAATCATCTTTAGTTAGCCTCCTATGTCCTCCCCTTCCACCTTCCAACTCCTTTTCATGTACATTTGCTCGGTTGTTACTAAATTCTCCACTGAAGTCTTTTCCAGAAGCCACCAATTCCTTACTTAATTAACCAAGATCGCAATAAAGATTTAATATATAATAGTAGGCGCTCCTATATTCCTACCAAGTAGAACTCACAGCCCTAGGGGTTTATATGCTTTCTTCTTCAATTCGTCACGTTTTCTCCAAAGTTAAAAGTCCTATGTAAGTGTATTTCTCATATTTCATCACAGTTGACAATAATTCACTTTCCAACTGTTAAAGTGTGTGAACTCCGCTTGTTTCATTGTTCTCACAAAGTAGCCTACGACTTTGATCGAATTAGAATTGAATCACATAATCAAACAATGTTGTTGTTATGAACGAAACATTTTTTTTTTAATAAATCAATATTTCTAAAATTAATCAATAATGCAAGCAATTATATATACAAAATAACTGCAAAAACAATAATGGACTGACTGGCAGAACACACCTTTTCATCAAAAGTTGCTTATCCCATTGACTTCATTGTTACTATATACTCAGTCTGGTACAACAGGAGTGCGCTCCTCAATGCTTTTACTCCAAACGATTGTCCTTGCTTTGTCTGAAGCAATAATGAGGGAAAAAAGGGAAAATGTCAGCAAGCTAAAGAAGGCATTCTAACACACAAAAAAGGAAATGGGAAAATTGCTTTTGAAAGTTTGAAAACAGTAAGAATGTGACGTTAGATACATCTCATAAGTCCCAGCTTCAAGTTTGCAGACAAAATACTCGTGTATATAGCAGTTATTGTGATCAACATAGCAGTTAGCGTGTTCAAGTCCACAAATCCCCATGCAAAGCAGTATCTACCATATTCATCCACACAACAACATGGGATGAATGGGAGGGGACAGGAGAAGAGGGGAGGGGACAAGAGTACATGGGAGGAGAAGGATCATACTTGTGTAGGTTCTGGCCTTTCCTTATATGGTACAAAGACAGGTGATCCCGCACTTGCCAGTGCTATTGCTACAACAACCTAATTACGTACAGTCTAAACAAATCTACCCATTCACTCCCTATAGATGGCTTCTCATATGTTCTTCACTATCGATTAGTCTAAATCATTGTTTGTGAAGAACATATGAGAAACCATGATGCCAACATATGTACATCAGATTGTCTTTGTTTATCATTTAGTCTTAAATCACCACAACCAAAATACATTACATGCTTCCATTCTCAGGCCACCATCTCATAATGTGAGAAAACGTTTACCAAACTCTGGAAACAATATAAAGCTCTATATATATAGCAGTTATTATCAATCATATCACGCGTTTCCAAAGAATGGGGGAAAAAAGAAAAACTTGTAATTAAAGGTATGATACTCACCCGTAGTCGCAAAGCCATATCTGAGTTAAGTACGATTATGGAAATTATCAAAAGAAATTGAAACAATTCACTCATTATGTGCATTGTGTGGACAAATATATTTAACGATATTCATCTTTTACTCTCTTGTGATATTGCTAGAACAATTTAGCAGGAACTAATGGGATAGGTATAGGTTCTTCCATTTTCACTTTGTCTTCTCCTTACTTTTCCAATTGTCTCTGTGTTAACCAAGGGTCCTATATATTCCGGGCTTGCTTTTTGTTTTTAGTGGCCGGACTCGAGGGTTATGCGTTGTATGTGTAGTTGGAATCTAAGGTAGACAATCTTGTAGGCTGGACATTGTATTTCTAAAGGTGTGTCTAGACTGATGAGATATATTTCTAGTGGCAAACATGGCGACATTACCTAGCTGATCAAACGGATATCAAGTTAGTGTCGATATTGTACTACAAATTGATCACCATTCTTAGTGTGATTGCCGACTATCAAAATGAGCTTATCTCCATTGTCAGGCCATGAACTATCATTTCTATCCTTCACATGTGATAAGCACAATACAATCCATATGCTATAGTACATGGATACCTGGAGTATGTAGGTTACTGGTTGTCCAAATATTTTGCTAAGTATTAGCAAATAGTAAGAGAAAAAGAAAATTGAAAATTGAAAATAAATGATTAAGATGAATCACTGGAGGTAGATTGAGTATTAAGTTTGAGAGTAGCATAACAGTGGACATGGAAAACTAATGATATTCATATAAAATTCAAACAGTAAGAATGTGTGACCTTTGCATTCGCAGACTATGTCACTAACAGCCGTGATAGGCAATGTCCTGGTATGGTATCGATCAATAAGCACAAATCAGGATATCCACATTTATTGAAACTTGCCACCATGTAGTTCACATTGGATTTTCCCTGCTTCCAATACCTGTATTGGACAAACATTTTCTTCAGCATTCTCTTTAATGAATGTATATTTGGAATGAGGCATAAAAGGGGAGCAAATAGACGGGAAAATACATTACATATATTAAGGCAATGTTGACATCATGCATTATGAGACTAAAACTTCTTACAATTCATGAACCCCTCGAATGAAACAATAATTTTCAATATGATTAATACCTAACCTTGACTCTTAATAGCTATTAATCTTCGTGTTTGAATTCTTACCTCTCTTTAGGTTATTTAAAGCCAACTATTATATGCATGGTAGCTTCCTAGAACTCATCAAAAACTTAGTAAATGCCTACATGTTCATATTTTACCAGTCATTGAAAGTAAGCAAGGATGAATACACTCGAAGTTACGTATTAAGAACTATGA
Organism: Coptis chinensis; assembly: GCF_015680905.1. Taxonomy (NCBI): domain Eukaryota; kingdom Viridiplantae; phylum Streptophyta; class Magnoliopsida; order Ranunculales; family Ranunculaceae; genus Coptis; species Coptis chinensis. The sequence goes on along the minus strand of NC_141456.1, from coordinate 14,508,692 downwards.
AACATCAAACATACGTATCTCATGTATCATGTATTTCCTCGCCAACTGTACTGATGAAAGCTTGATCTGCACTTGAAAGCAACTGCTATCAGTTCCAAACATTAATGATGAATGGCTCTCACACATGCATGGTCCAAAAACCCATATAACACAATTTAAAGTGATAATAGTACCTTGCCAACTACACCCGAATCTTGCAACCAATCAACTGGAATTCCAAACTCTCTATATCGTGATATGGGCATGTCTCGTGTTCGTAAGAGTGCACACACACTTTGTTCCACTATGAAACAATGAGCCAATGTATAGTGAACAATAGTCTTTGGTAGGTTACAAAATAAGACTTAAATGAAGTTGATATGATCCCTAGTGAAAGAACCATACATTTCTTATAATGAGTACATTTTCTTCATATTGACTTCACAGGGGAGTTTTGGATCATCAACAAAAGAAGTGGCTCTCTTCCCTAATTTCATCAAGTCCTGGTATTCATAAGATGCCTCTCTCATTGCATGATGCCAATCAAAATGCTTCAGAACATAACGATCATCAACCTATGATGAAAACAAAAGTGTACAGGTATAAGTGAAGTATAAGTATAAATTAGCTATCATGTGTGAAGGATTCCTTGACTAACATTTAAACCCTTGAAGTTCTTATCCAAGCTTTATTAAAATAGCAATAGTCTGGTGTTCTTATCATGTGTTTAATTACACCACAATGGCCAGACTATTGGCAAAATCAATGGTTGTGCATGTAACTATCGTGCATGATCAAGAAAATTTTCTCACCAATTGCTCAACCTAAAATAAATTGCACGAATGTTACATGCACATAAACATGCAGACACATTCACAAATGCCTAATTAGGCAGAAAACAAAAAATTAAATCACTATCTAATTCACCTAATTATATATCAAGGAGTCAAAAGAGAAAATATCACAACTATAATATTCGTTGAGCATGATATACAAACCATTTAACTTGTCTCAAGCCTGGAACTGTATGATAAGCAGAGCTTCAAGTTCTTCTTTATGCTTTTCTACTTGTTAAGAACACCGAAATATTAGAAAAAGATTGCTTAAAACTGAATAAATAAATAAAAAATCCTAGAGTAAACAAAATATCATATTTGGCACTTCACTCAAGAAAAAAATTAATAAATTAAAGCTATTACGCTAATAAACTTTATGATTAATGAACCATATCAGTTGCATAAGACGACAAATTTCCTGATCAATACAAATGTGACCAAGATGAGAGATTTTTCTTACTGGGTTTTTATAGAGTCACGCCAATGACTTCAAGGCATTAAAGCAACATGATTTTGTACCTCATAACCGCTAAAATCACAATAAAATGGGCAAAGCCAATAGGCAAAACCCTGCTATAAACCTGTCTATATATTAGACTCTTACACTAAGATGAGAGATCAAAGTTATCAATCATCATAACCACACAATGAATACTCAGTTAAAGTTCTTGAGATCACTATCAATGCTATAAGTTTGCTTGAACATTGACGACGACGCATCCGCTTACCCCAAGAAGATAGTATTTCAGCTTGCACCTAATCCAATGTAATTAAGTATAAAAAAAAATTGCCCCAAAAAGGAAACAACATAACAAAAACTAAGAACCTTAACAAAAAAAAAAAAAAAAACCTAGTTGTGAGAACTGTATAGTTACATAAAAAATATACAAAAGTGCAAAAATACTCGTTGAACTTTTGAAAATGTTATTCTGGGCAAATTAAGTTTGTGGTTACAATCCATTGTTTTGCAACTAATAAAAGGACTATATAATAATTCTACATAAGCAAAAGTGATTTGAAATTCATGTTTGGCACACTGATACAAAGAACCACAAACATTCAAAAATCTTGAATTGGACCGTCTTTCGATGTTCGATCACTTGAAATGTGCAAAATGTAAAAGGAAATTGAACTACAAGTTAATTAACTATCTACATAAACAAATTTTCCAAAATATTTCATTGTTCTTTGAATATAATCCTAATTAGCAATTCTATAAAGATGTTCTAAACCATTGTTGTTACCTGGTAAGTAAGGCTCTATCCACCTCCAATTGGAATCAAAACAAAAGCATCATATGCACTCATTATTGCATTGATCACCTCTTGATAGGGTTTCTAAAAGCTTTCTCTGACTTAAAGAGAAGAAGGGCCCATTTTCCAGATCAAAACAAAAGATCATATGCATGCACGTTCTATAAAGAAATATTAATAGCAATTCAAGAAGGTTGTTGTTACTCAATGAAAGTAGATTATAAATATGTCTCCCTATAAATATTTGGTAAATTTTATTGATAGAACTTACATTGATAATTCATGACTGTACCTCGATAGCTTATATTCATATCCCTCGGTTGCCTCCATAATTTGTTCATCTCGTCTCATTATATAATTTTTTTACACGTTGAAAACCATGCTCATGGATAATAACGTGGCCTATGAGTGCCAACAAAATTAAACAATCTACACAAACTTGAGTCCATATACCATTTTTTTTTTTAAAGAAACAGAAAAAACAAAACCCCAACTTTTAAAATTGAATAGAAATAAAATTGTAAGCTTCTAACAATATGCTATGATACAGAACTCCAACTTTTAAAATTGCATAGAAATAAAATGGTAAAAAGCTTCTAAGCAATCATGAACAATATGCTAAAATAGTATCTCCAAAGAAGAAGATACTCTACTACTAAAGGCCAGATCAGAACAAAGATAATGAGTTAATATCGTGGATTGAATGTGCATAGAATCACATCCTAATTCGCAAATTAAAACCTATTAAAATAAAAAGACATAAGGTTGCCTAGTTAATTGATGTAATTGCCTTACGCAAGTATTTTCCCAACTATCCATAACCAACCATTTATATATTCCCCTGAGTAGCTCTGCTAACGGAGTCATCATCATTCAATATCCAAGCTTTAACTTTTAGAACAACAAAACAAGGAATGTTGGTTATAAATGACAACATTTTAAGAAAATAAATCAATTATGAAAAAGGAATCAATATTTATTAGGTCCTGTTGGGTCTGACTTCTATTTGGTGACATCCTTTCGAAACCCCCAAGAAACACAGAGGACTGTGAGAATGTGCTCGGTGGAATTATCATGGTAACATGGCTCCCATGCCATTGAAATTTGATCAATTAAGGACTGTGAGAAGTAAACATGGATAAACATGTATCATTATTTAGTAACATTATGCCAATGAATTATCACAGATCCAATCAGATGATATACCCATATTCTCATATACCCCGGCAAAATGACAAAATGGTTGAAACAAAAATTGAGCATACTAAACAAATATAACATAGCCCAAACAAATATGAAAAGTAGAGCCAAAAATATATTACCAGCTACATACTGTAAACACGACCAATTCAGCTCAAAGTACTTTAAAGAACCAAGTTACCAACCAAGAAAATTTTAACACATCCAATAATCCCATATAGATAGAACAATAAAGTATCATAAATACAGAATACCTAAAATTTAACACAGCCTAAGACTGCACATGAGATTAAATAGGCCACTAAACAGTTGTCCTAAAAAAATTCAACAAACAACAAAATGAAATTATACAAATAAGAACTTAAGTATGGATACTTTCGTGAACACATGTTCTACCCAGATTATTAACCAAACTATTATCTTCTTCTCAGTTCTATTGAATAATCTAATTTACAACATACTTCTCTCAATAGATTCAACAATGAAAAAAATTGAATACACATTCTAACTTTTGATAAGCAAGCATGAAGCACCCATGACAGACCACTTTGGTTCAATTCTCTTATATTCAATAGACACAAATGTGGTAAGCATGCATCTAGTACTTAGCACCAAACATATATAGTAGGGAAGCATCAATCATTCAGCATATACCTTTGGGTTAACTAGTATTACCCCCCTACTAGATTAGCCAATTAGGATTTCCCCTTACTAGATGGGGAAATTAGGGTCCCCCCCTAAGTACACAAAAAAAAAAAAGTCAACTTAGGTTGATCGAGTTTTTTTTTGTATGTATTTAGGGGGGAGACCCTAATTTCCCATCTAGTGAGGGGGGAGGGGCGGGTAATATTCATCAACCCTATGTTTTGGTAATTGGGAAAGACAGCCCGCACCCATTAATTTGTTGATATCAACCCTGCCTTTGTTGTTCGTAGGTAGATTAAAATCCTTTTCAAATCATAAGCTTGGAATCTAGCATACATAAATCCAATAACCATCACCGATATACAATACCTACCACAAATTAATAAGTAAAGTCAATCTCAACACACTAATAATTAAACTTACTCCAAAAAAAAAAAAAAAAAAAAAGTGCTAACCTGTATTCTTTGTAACGATAAAAAGAATCACCATCCCAACCTTGAGTTTTATCAGCAGTCAATGGGTTATCCACCATAGAGAGTCGAGAAAAATTGGTTTGTTAATAATAAGCGAGTAAAAACTTTGGTCTATGGAGTAAAGTGTAAACAATGGCACAAAATGCTGAACTCTTGGATTTCTACTCTTCAAAATTAGGAAATGTTGTCACTTGATGATATATTCTCATATTGGGCATTTAAGGCCACTCATGATAGTGTACAATATGCTCAGCGCACTCCAGCCATGCTAATTGGTTGAGTTGGCTGCTCCAAGCTAAACAGAGCATGCCCTCACATAACTTCTATAAGACACAAAGCAAAATTCAGCACCAACTTTTCTGAGATTGAACATCACCCAGCAGTAGAGTCAGTTCAAAAAGTGAAGAATGATCCAAGAACTCAAACCTGCCAAAGAAATAAGCTTACTCTTTGGCTGACTTGATGCAGCAAAAAAACATCTTCCATTAACTTCATCTACTATATATACATCCGTTTGCAAAACTGTTTTTGGACAACTTCTTTCATGATGCCTATAGCTTTGTAGTTTCCTAGTGGCACTTTCAATGTCGATACATGGAATATAATTGTGCTTGCTTCTTACTCTACACATTTTCCAACTATAATGAGCTTGTGTATCAAACACAGGTCCCAACTTCTTTTTCTTCCCCACCGTGGTTTTCAACCCAGCATTCTCATCTTCCATGTACTCTGCAGCACTCTCTTCATTTATGGGATCTACATCCAAATCTTCTTCTATATCTCCATTAGTAATCATGATCATCCACTACTTCTGTATCTTCTTTTAACTCATCTTCTCCTTCATTTTCCCTTTCCAAATCCTCGTCTACTACTTCTTCCTGCCCCAGTTGAGTAGCATTGGAAGCTAATACCTAGGGTTGTTTTAAATTAACTCCCTCTCCTTTTGGATTCCTCACTTTTTTCTTGTCATTCTTGTGGTTGTTAACATGTACAGCCCCTTCGCCCTTTGTCTTATCTTTCTCTCTCAAATGAGGTTCTACCTTCTTTTCTTTAGGCAATTGTTTCACAAATGTCTTGCCCTTCTCTCTTTTCTCATTTGTCGCAACAGGCTCCGCAATGTCACTAAAGCTACTTCTTTGAGAATTCAAAGACGACCAAGATGGCAAAAATGTCGACAACATGAAAATGAAACAAAGACCCAAAACAGTAACTGCTGACATTTTGACACAAATCCCATACGGACGTTTCACTTGATGACTAAACCGCGCTATTCTACTTGTTATCGCCATTTCTAATTAACTACAATAAATATAGGTGGAAAAAAGCTGATCAAACTAACCTTACAAAAGATCTATACCCAGATTTGAAAAAGACCATCACAAGCCAAATGGGACAAAACCCATCAATAATGAGGTACATGATTCAAGATTATTTTTCAATAAATAACAATACTTTGAAGACCCATCGTTATTTCCATCTAAACCAAACGCAGAAAAGTGGTGTAAGCTGCTACAATAACTTTCTTTTAATTAGTTACTTTTTGAGAAAATATTACTTCGAAAGAATACAACCCACCTGCTCAGTTGAAAGCAGGTGTTAAACATGGTTACCCAAGCAATAAAAAGACTTTCTTCTCGAGACCATAACCTTACGTACCTTTTAAGCTATTTGAGTTCTTTGCGCTGTATTGATTGACAGAGATTGAAGTCTTCCATAGCCAATTCTAGGAAATCTTTGTTGTCAACACTAATAGGCCTAACACCACCGAAGGAAGGAATAGTTACAAAATGTTATCTATATATCATATCTATGAATTTCTCTTGACAGATTAAGTATTTTTTATGAAACTTTTTGAAAATTTCTTCAAGAATACCTATATGATGTTTTCAGGATTTGCAAGTTGTCGATACTGTAGTGCTCCACAATTCTTTTATTCTCTAATCTCTCTAAATTGGAATAGTATGGATAGTTAAGAGCAACATCCACCTGAAAGTGCAAAGATGGGAGTTGCATTGCTATTTACTTATATTCCAAAGTTGACACATAAAGGCTGATAAAAGCTACCATGAAAAAAAGTATTTGCAAAAGAAGATTGAATAACGATCATATCCCCAACATGTTTGTAATCTAAAACCAGTTACCTCTTTGCTAATGCTCTCACGCAACCTATGAACATGCACTGAGCCGTAAGGACAATTCTTGTTTCAGATATTGATGGGACCAGGATTTCAATTTTTCCAGAAACAGCTCATCTGGGAGTGCAATGTGTGAAGCTCGGTATAACTCTAGAATAGCACCTGTGTCCTTTTGATATCCTTCAAGTGTATTCAAGAAACCCTCTTCTTCATTGAATTGAATTAACTCATCGATCTACATCAAAAGTGTACACTGAATTTAACTTCATGTTGGAGACAAAAGCAGATGATCATAGATTTTACTAATACCTGAAGAGACGTCATATCCATGCATATGTAAGATTCGAAATTCCATGGAGCATGTGGAAATTTCATAGAAAATTTCTTCATCTTTCATTAGCCAGCAGCTGTTAATTCCTAAATGTCAAATTTCTTTAAGGTGTTGAATTAACCAGAACACAAACCCAATAATTGGGCTCCATTACCTATATGTTCTATCCAAAACATTTCAAATTTCATTCTTAAAATGGCGATCTATTCCCAACCTCTCAAGATTGTGTACCATACAGAGTTCGGTATATATATATCCTGGGGATAAGCAGCTAGCCGGAACTGAGCAACCAACAGCAATTGCAGGGATGAAAAAATTAATTAAAAAAAAGGTGAAACGACAATGTAGCAACGTAGTAGACCTTTAGGACATAGATAGAGATAGTACCTGCATTGCCACTCTTTTCTAAGAGTGATATCAAGTAATTGAGGCAATTAATGTCTTGAAGCTTAGCTAGAGTAGCTGCAGTGGTAGACGGTGAGTTAAACAGTGACCCATTCTTCCTCTGATTTTTCAGTATGTCCTTCCAATTTTGTGACTTCCCCAGTCCTTCTGCTACATATGCTAGATAGAGTCTTCCCCCTTCAGAGTTGCTTCCAGAGCATCTAGAAGAAAAGAACTGCAGATGATGAGAACAAAAACTACCTACCAAGCTTTTCAGCTAAGCAGCTACTGTTTCTTATTATTCGGGATTGTAGAGGTGAGACAACATTCCATTATGAGTTTCCGAAGCAAATTTTACAGATGCAGGTATGTGAGGAGGAATTTGAAGATAATCAGAGTGGAAATACGTAGAATAGTTAGTAGAAGAATAAAGGTACGTAGCTAGAAAGTAGATTGAAATGAGGGCAAACCTAGATGAGAAAAAATTGGAGAGAGTGGAGAGTGAAACCCTTTGTTGGTGGTTTTTGGGAGTATTTCTAAAACACGCACTAAATTGTCCAGTTCAAAGACCGCGAACGCTCCAAGTATCTACTCAATTCCTTTTTGAAATGGCTGGAAAGCGTAAGCAAAAAAGAGGAGTACGAAATATTGAAAATGAAGAAAAGGGGTTTGGTTGAAAACCCGATTCACGAAACCCCATTTCTTGGTTTACTCGAATCTTTCACTCTTCTGTAGAGAAAAACACAACAAAGCGAGCAGGAGAAAAGTAAGGTTTCGGTAGAATTTGTATTAGGTTTATTTAATTTGTTATTTTCTTTTTTAATTTGAAGAGTCTATAAAAAATTAAAAATAGATAAGAGAGATTTAAACAAATTTGGGAAGGTGTTTCTAATTATTAAGACCTCCTCTTTTTTAGAACCACTCAAATTACTTGGGTTGGAAAATAGAACGATCCTATGAGAAAAGAGAATATGCGCGAGCTTATATATTTATACTCAATTTTTGGACTCGGGAATTTTTTACTCAATTTTTAGACTCTGGGATCATCTCAATCTAATGGTTCCAAATATTAGCATGATAACATTTTAAAACATGACATCACGTGGGTCCCTTATCATTTTTTTCATTTTTTTTTTCCTTCACTTTTTCTTCTCAAGTTTTTTCAACGTACTCTGATACTCCACACCAGCAAATCATAGAGGATCCCCTTTTATCAAGGAAGAGCACCAAATGTTTATAAAAAATATTCATATCTTGAAAGCTGAAATTTTAGCATGGTAGGACAACATTCTGAAACACAAAAGGGGGAAAGGGGTCAACTGAGTTTTTCGATCAATAAAACACTGTCGACCCATATAAAAGAATTCCATCCTTTAAACAATTAGCCTTAGCCCTTCGATTTATTTATGTGGGTCTTCTAACCAGTATATGATTCCATATATAAGGTTTCCAATTTTTTTAATGATAACGACATAGATCCTTGCATGCAGTGACGTGGGTTGTTAAGCCACACGCTGGAGAGAAACTCACCTTCCATCTAGCTGGTTGTATATTCTTGACTTCACATAAAGCCAGTCAGCCATATAGTAACTTTTATTGGATAATAGGGTTTGCCCGTGCCGTACGGCAATGAACAACTCGCCATGCCTTCGGTGCACACTACCTAGTACCTCTACATACCCATGTACATATTTACACCAAAACATCACCTGGTAACTTGATTATCGGAAGAAAAATAAGCAGAGGTGACTTGAGTGATCAGTTCCAAACAGATAGGATGCAATTGCTTTTTGAATAATATGTTTTGGTTTAGGTGTTTCATAATACGTTTACATTCGGTTTGATTCTCGTTGTTTGAATTCTGGACTGTGGATGCTCTTTGCAATCTTGATTCTGGACTGTGGATGCTCTTTGCAATCTTATAAAATCATGTTTTTAAGTGATTTGAAGGCTTTGACGTGAGACGCACCTTTTTGGTTATACATTTTGGTGTCTGCCTTCCTAAGATCAAAACTAAAAATTAAGAAAATGGAACACATCATCTAGAGAGAGAGAGAGAGTATACAAAAGTATATGTGCTGGATTTTCCACCAAAGTGCAGTTAACTTGCCGAGTGAAAGTGTGAAACTGTTGACCAAGTCATACATCAATACGAAAGTTAAAGTGTGTTGCCAAAATATTGCCAAAATAGAAATTGTCAAGCATTGGACAATGCTTAAGTCAGACTTGGTGAGCTGCTTTCACGTTTAATGTCACCTAGTTTAGTAACTTGTTGAGTATGGGATGAAAAAGAGGTAGTCTTTGAAGCGTGAGAAGAAGTCATCTTTTCTCGGAGAGAAAATCTTATAAGCTTGTATCTTGCTAGCGCGACTTGTGATTGGAACTTCTGGTATTGATTCTTGCGTTCTAGTTCCGCTTCAGCTTCTTGATCTGCTAAGGCTTTTTCCTTCTCTGCTTCAAGTTTTTTTTCTTAGTTCATCCAAGGCCTTCTTGTGTGAAATTTGAGTTTGGTCGGCCCTCTTTGAAATTGGATCATACTCTCCAAATCAGCAACTTCTCTCTCTCAATGCTTCTTTAGCATCCGTTGTCACCTTCAATTCAGACTCAAGTTTTCCAACTCTCTCTTGGAGGGAAGAGATAGTGTTCCTTGCTTCTGCTTCTTTGATGCCGGCCACTTTCAGTTAATCAAAAGCAAAAAGAACAAATAGCCCAACCTAAATTTAATAAACTATTGATTAGCATGTGAAACCAAATTCAAAAGTACAGAAGGAAAGTAGAGAAGTTTATCACCTGTTCAAGAGAAGAACTAAATTGATACTTATGAAAGTTAGTATCTTGTTTCATTGCGAAACGAAGATCACTGTCAAGATGACATGCATTTCTCAAACAAAAGGCCACCTTAATTCGGATCATTCAAGGCAGAAGCAGATGCAGATAATGGTTTCCGTCAATGATAAAATCTGGTTTTAATGGGAGAATGGTATCCTCACTTGTGTATTTCTGTTGAGTTTCAGTAGTTTTCTCAGCATTCTTGTGTTTTCTAGACGTGTTATTTTCAGAAACTTCTAACATTTGAGACTTCAAAATAACTTCGCATTCATTTTCACTGTCTCATGGAGTGACTATTATATATGAAACACGCTCATTCTCGGAATCCAAATGTATGCTCAAATCACTATCAACACCCATTGGTTCTGACGTTCTAGGAACGGGATAGTCACTTACGTCTCCTAAACAACTCAAGCAACCAACAAATTCTCCTTCCTTACTTCTTTTCCTTTTTTTCTTTATAATATCCCGTGTAAGTTTTCTCTTCGGAACATAAAGAGGATAAAGGAGATTGTTGTCATCAAAATCAGTAGCAACCAGGAAGGGATCTCCCACAGAATTCACACCAGTTAAATTCTCCAAGTCATCCCAAGATTCAGAAATATGGTTGTCAATCAAGGCGGGCGATGTTAATCCTAGGTCACCACCATCGTTATTGACACCTGAAGCCAGAATGAACAATAAAGTTAAATACATGCATATCACTAAAATGCACTTTACATAATTAAAAGTTTCAAATGATTACCTCTAAGCTTTGTGAATTTATATGTAAGAGGTGGAACAACATTTTCTTCCTCAGATTCCCATTTACCACTAACAATGACTAGAAAATCAGGCCATTGCTTATCCGAATGAATGACGAAGATCCTTTATAAGGGACTTCCTATCTTTCCTCCTATAGAAGTAATAATAAGGAAAAATCTGGCCATCTGTTTCCTTAGGACTCTTTCTCAAAGTATACTGACTCCGAATATCAGTAAGTGTAATACAGGGCCCAGTTTCTCTAGCTGACAGAGTTCCCCTGGTTCATGTCTACAATGTCTACATTAATTGTCAAGGCTAGTTTCATATTATATGAGTCGAAGATCAATCCGGTAGAAAACTACAAAGATGTCCGGTTGTACTACTATATCTTCTCATAGATAAACAAAAATTCTCTTGTTTCCATTAATATATTAAGTAGAGTTACTAATAAAAATTAGTGGATTTCAAACGCCTCAAATTCAACGGTATAAATTTTAAGAAATCAGCAATTATTCAATCCATATGATATGTCCTAGTAAATTTTCTGACATCAGTAAGAGAGTTCAATCCACATAATTTGTCGGTTGAAGGCATGGAGAAATCAACAACAATAGGGAAAATAATTAAGGGTGCAAAAAAAACCAAATAAAAAAGAAAGGTCTTTATTACTCACCAGAATCGTCTAATGTATCTTACTATGAGGTCGTGGTTGTTGTGGAAAGAAAAACACACTTTAAATCAAAGAAAAATGAAAAACGAAAAAACTGGAAGGGAGGAGACATGGATACCTGGTTCTAAATCGCAGATGACTCTCTTCAGTCGCGGGTTCTCGACAAGATGAGAAAAGGGTGGGAGTGATGGCGGCGGTTAGGGCAGATGTTGGAAGGAAACGATTCTTTCTATTTTTTTTTTACACTAAATGAGAGAAGAAGAGATATTGTAGAACCGCTATTAGCTTAGTGCAGCACACCACCTAGATGAATTTGAAAGTGTTATGTCACAACTTGTGAAACACAATGACAACTATTGGATGGAGGCCCTACGGGCCCCACACCATTGCTTTTTATTAGATAGATATTAACATTCCCACTCAAAAGAGCATTGGTGAGGATGTAAAATATACCATCATGATGTTCCAGAAAAAATTATGTGCCATGCTCACGCTTCACTTCCATACTCTCTGCAGCCCACCTGTTGGGTTGTTTGCATATATCTATTATGTAAACCTGAAACGGAAAAAAAAAAATGGAAATGAACCACATTAAGATGCAATTTTCAAGTTATGATTATATGTCAAACAGGAAATGATAGAGGCAAGTAACCTTCATCGGATGTAGACCTCGAGTTAGAATAGATAGTTATATACTTGCAATCTTCTGGTGTGGAGTATATTGAAGAAACTAGAGAAGAAACAGTAAAAAAATGAAAAAAATGATAAAGGACCCACGCGATGTCATGTTTTAAAATACTATCATGCTAATATTTGGAAATTGAGATGATCTAAGAGTCCAAAAATTGAGTTAAAATTGAGTAAAAAATTCATGAGTCCCGGGAACCGGACCCTAACAAGTATAGCTACTGAAATAGCGGGCATCATTCCCTTAAAAAGTCAAAAGTGGGTTAAAGTTATAAATAATGATGTCCAACCAAAAAAATAAAAATAATAATGATGTCACATACATCAATAGCACCACCACCAGCTATAGTACAAAATATCAAGATATGACAAAATATCGATTCCTGATTTATGGATATGTATCGTGGATATATCTCTTTCTTTGGGGATATTTGATATTGTTTCATATGCAAATATCGTAGATATATCCAAAATATCGACAAATATTGTAGATATTGTGGATATTTCTTGATATATCATGATATATAATTTATATTTATTTGAAATATAATGATAAATATTAAATAAAATTGTTACATACACAAAATATCGCAAAATATTCACAAATATCGCAATATATCATAAAATATCGATAATATCGATAATATCATTGAAATATCGTAGATATTTGCAGTTGTAAATATCTCTAAGCATATCACGATATTTACTTATCCTTTGCTGATATATATCGCGATATTTTGTACTATGCCACCAGCAACAACAGTGGAGTTCTTAAGAGCCCTTCTGACTATCATAATCGCATCATGCAAACTTAAACGGCCTCTCTCAATAAACTAAAATGAAAATAGAGGATGTTCATCAATGAGTAATCGTTAACACACGAGATTTATTTAGATCACACAATTCTGGTGTTCAAATACGATCGGCTCCACCACGAAGAACAATTGTTCTTTGTCCCCACCGATGGACATCAATTAAAATATTGAAACGCTCATTTCCAACTTGGCGTTCCTCAAAGACCTCACAGTCCCAAGAACCTATATATGACCTCCCCATTTCAGGTTGATAAATAAAATAGATTCATAACGCTTCTAGAGAGAATTTAACATAATCAATTTTTGTTTTACAAATTATTCTTAAACTTAAGTGCAAAAAAACCTCATCAATGGCGTTGTTCACGGATGTCCATGCAGTTCCCGCTTGCTGCGGCAACCCTTTGCAAATCCTCTTCGATTCTGCGACCCGACCACGAGAAAAAACATCTTTGTCTGCAAAATCTGCATAACAAAAACACAACTAACTATACATGATGAATACCATTCTCCCTCCTCCTTTATCCGGGTTTAGGACTGCAAAGTAAAGACTTTCATTACTTGCAATTGGTGGAGTTAAAAGCGGGGTTGTTATCTCTTCAACCTGCAAAAACAAAAAACTTTCATAATATAACATTCTTGTAAACCATCTAGCCATCATACCATCATAACAAGCTATAGTGCACAAGTTCGTTATGTCATTCTTACATCTTGCAAAAGGCTCGTACCATTACTTACAAAAAACATACTCAAAAAACCAAAATAGATCAAGTTTGCATATCCCACACAATAGATTACTCATACTGCAACCTTGATTCAAGCCAAATCAAAGGCCCCCCTTCAACAAAATCACTAAGGTTCGAACAGCCAAATTGAGGTGCATCATAAATAGGAGCATTGGGAACCAAGACTTCCTAGATGCAGATCTTTTTCTCCCCTCCAAGGACGACTCTGCCATGGCAAATATTAGTGGTGGTTGTCATAACATATCCCCTAGCAACCGGAACACCATCTCTACCTAATAGGGTAACCTTAGGAGGTGGACTCAACGTTTCAGCAGGAGGGTTCGCAGATTCAAACATATTCATTAAATTCTATTGAGACTTGAGACTAACGGCGAACTGAGTTGGAACCAACATCGGTTCCGAGTGTTGTATCCCCACGCGGCGGTTGACTATTCAACATTCCATTGTTGGTTACAAGCTTAACCATATCCTGACAAATGAATGACAAAACTAAGATTTATATATATGATGAAAGCAATAATTTTATATTTAAGGAAAACTCACCATCAACAGACCCTCTACTCTAGCTATGGAGGACTTCATCTCACTCATTTCACCCTTAAATTCATAATTTGATGAAGACCTTGCTTGTGCTAACATCACCTTCGCAATACTTGTACGTTTTAATTGCTTCTTAGAGAGGTTAGAGCTGATTCCACGAGTCCTATTGCTTTTGTCCGCTCCTAAGACTTGGTCAATTCATTATCAAAATCAAGATGAGTTGCACTGCGCCTCTCCCACTTGAAGTTGCATTTTTTTTTTTTCTTTTGAGCAGCCTCCACCAATTCCTATAGTGTTTTCCATGGAAATTAGTTCAAAACTAACAAGTTAGTACAAACTTAAGGTAAATCAGTCGAGAAAAATTGTCTATAATAACAAAGTAACGAACTAACATCCTGCACACTAGTTCGTGCATCATTTACAAAGGGAAATATTATGCCAAAGACTTAACAAAATTATAGTTGGAACTCAAGTGAAATGCAAACTCATATAACAGGCTCGAGCGCTCTCCAAAACAATTCCATTATGACGTTCATGTCCTACTTTCCAGCTACACCCGTCCATGTATCTTGTCAGGATTTTGTTTATTCTACATCTACAGTGGTAAATAATTGTTAGCATATCGTGATCAAAATTTAAAAGTTTATGGAAAGACACCTACCATTTTATGCAACATGCTGGCATACGTATCCCGTCCAAGTGTATGTCGAGAATCATTAAGTTTTATATTCTCACCATTCTTCGCATTTCTTGCCATCACTTCAGGAGTGTTCTCATATAGTACAAACTGTTCCCAATGATTTGGATCAATGTCATCTGGGCATGCAGCATTACCTTATCACACATACCACCAATTTAATAAACCCCAGAGAGATACATAACAAACAAAATGAATAATAATAATAATAATAATATACACAATAAGCATACATATTAAGACTAGAAACTTTAAAGCAAAAAATTGTATCATAGTTTGGAAACTACAACAATTACAATCAGGTTAAGCACTTCATCAAAGGCTTCAAATTAGGTTGGTCCTCAAGGGTAGATTGGAAAACAGTTGGTACATCTAGTGAGTCAACTCCACACGTCAATCGCCTCGGTGAATGGATGACTACCGACCAATTAGGATTTTTCAAGTCCTTCGAGTAAAACACTTGACTAGCCGGGCGAGAATGACCGCTCATCAAAGTCTTGATCAACACTTTTCATCTTATTAAGATTGACCAACACCAAATTAGAGTCACGGACCGAGCTTGCGACCATTGGTCTTGTCCTCCACCCTCACCCAATTACAATAAAAGAGTACTTGTTGAAAGTCTGTACAGTCCAGCTCTAATATTTGTTCAATAACCCCAGACCACTTCGTCGATGCATCTACTAGATTTTTGTCTTTCCTACTTGACGTAAACGAAGTGATTGCCTCATGCAAACACCACTATCTTGTGTGGCAACTGTTTCGTCATGCGACCTAGTAGAAAAGACAAAACCATTGATGCGGTACTTTCTATACATTTTAGCTTGGTACAATGGTCCTTCAACTAATCGCCATAAGTCACTCTTGGTGTCATTTGCAGCCAATAACTGTAAAAAGACGATAGTTAGGAAGCTAATATTACTAACTTAAGATTTCCTATTTAACTGTAAAAAGACGATAGTTAGAAAAACGTCGATATCTTGACTCGGTGCCTTCCGCCCAGGTATCAGCAAACACATTATTTGGAACTCAACATAGTATTTGACTAAGAACAGGGGGAGAAGAAAAAGATCAGAACTCTGTGTGATCTAGTGTGTGTCTTTCTCTCCCAATTCATCCACTATTTATAGGTGAGAAGTGTCTTTTCGAAACAACACGGTGACTCTTTGAAAAAGTTGGGCACCTCTTTGAAAAACCATATGTTTCGAAAGGACGCACCATTTCGGCATAAAGCACTGTTTCGAACCAGTGCTTATTTCGAAAGGTCGCACCTTTTCGGCATAATATACTATTTCGAACCAATGCCTATTTCGAAATGTCGCACCTTTTCGGCATAATGCACTGTTTCAAACCAGTGCACCCTTTCGAAAAAGGTTTTTCTCTCTTTACGTATTGTTTCAAGTGAAACCATTTCATCTCAAGTGGGGTAACTTGGGAGACAAATTACTCATTCATATCTCAATGGATTTGTACAAGTCCATTTTTCTAACAAGCAATTGCTGGCTTTCTGCATATCAGAGGTCGTCCGGATTCACAACGAAATGATGTAAAAAGAAGAGTTAAAATGATGTATCATAAACAAAAAGTATAAGTTAACAAGAACCAACGTGTTGAGAGTGCAATACAGACAACGTATTTCTCAAAGCTTGGGAGTACAATATATAGACTTTCAATTGGTTATCAAACAAGCAAATTATTTCTAAAGCAACCAACACAATGCATAAACAATCTGTTGTATGCAGATAAAAAAAAACAATAGAAGACAAGGGACGAATAATAGTAATAAATAACCAAAGTAGCGGATTAGGCGCCCTTAAGGAAAAGATTTAAGCCCTTCCAATGGTGCGAGAAAGGCAACGATGGCGTCTTCCTCCGCGAGGATTCAATGGTTAACAGCGATCGACTTTGCACTAGAACGGACTACCCTCTAGAACAGACAATATAACTCTCTCTCGGTGGCCGGAAGAAGAAGAAGAAAGTAATTAAAGACTTAATTAAAGACTTAATGGTGGATGGGTGGAGAGAAGCGGAGTATCCTCTGTTTTCATTGGTGTGTATGGAGGCAAAGACGACTTAAATCTTCTCTCTCAATATAGAAGCGGCGGCAGGCGTATCAGATACCGCGAGTTCTCTCTTCACTCTCTCTCTCTCTCTCTACGTTACGTAATTGATCTCTCTTATGAACACGCGGTGTTTATATAGAGGTATGATCGAATCATAGATGGAGAAGGACACCTCTCTAATTCGGTTTCACAAAACCAAATCGAAGTAGAACTCTAGCTTAGCCGAAACTTGTTGCAAAAGCAAAACCAAGTTTAGGCAATTGGTAATCCACTACCCACTAGACAAACAGCCCAAGCCCAAGCCCACGACACGACTCGGTGCGGGGCGGGCGGGCGCGCGCGTGTGTGGCTTTGGGTGAGTCCTCCCTCCTAACACAAAAGCCTTTGTACCCTAAGGGCACGCCCTTATGTTAGAGGTTCACCTCATATACCTCACTTCCTAGTGGTGGTTCACCAATGTGGGACTAAACAACACACAAGTATTTGAAATACACATGAAGATTCCAACAATCCCCCACTATTTCAAAATACTTATAGTCCCCCACTATTTTGAAATAGGATATTACAAAAGAAATGGGTTAACAAAATGCCGAGAGAATCGAAAAAACAATGCATAAGATCTTGGTGCTTTTTCGGGCTTGAACCCATCATAGGGTAACATGTCTTATAATACGTGAAAGTGGTGGATTAAAAAATCTTTGAACCAACATTCCCTTGTAGTAAAATAGAGGACATGCACCCACATTGCTCCTTCATTATATGCCTGTTCTGCGGTGTTGCGCTTTTTGGCCCTTGCGCTTCCTGTGTTATGTGAATGCTCTAGAGTATTTGCCTGAATACTCATAAGAACCGACCCAGTTCTACATTCACGTAGGTGGATATCCATCAAGTTTACATAGCAGTTAAAATACACTATCTCATAAAATAATGGACTATGGATTCCATTAAGAGTAACTTAACTCATCCTTTTTCTCATTGCTATTCAAGTTATACAAAGTATACAAAAATGCTATCTAGTCATAGGGTGGGACGTCTCAAAGAAAGACAATAGCATACCAGAGCGACGAGGTGACTTGTTTTTCCCTTTGAACCTACTTCATGGGATCTCCAATCACATAGGTGGGGTTGCCGTCAGTGTCGCCCTCTATCTAAGGCAATAATCCCATCCCCCTCGACGTATCAACCACTTGTCTCCTGTTAAGTGGCTTTGTCAGAGGATCGGCCAAATTTAACTCTGACTTCACATAATCTAGAGCCACAACTCCAGATTCCAAAGAAATGCTTTATAGATAGTAGTCTCGCATCGAATATGCCCGCTTTTCCCATTATACAATTTGCTCTTTGCCTTTGCTATTCGCGGCCGATCCCTGATGCATGGTACGGAGGCGGTTTTGTACCAATAGGAAGATCTGCCAAGAGGTTTCTAAGCCACTCAGCCTCAGCACTTGCTTTATCTAAAGCAATAAGCTCGGACTCCATGGTTGAACGAGCTATCAAGGTCTGCTTAGAAGATTTCCAAGCGATCGCACCTCCACCTTAGGGTGAAAATATAACCACTAGTGGACTTGATATCATGAGAATCGGATATCCGGTTTGCATCACAATAACCCTCTATCACAGGTGGAGTTTGTCTAAACCTTATGCCGTAATTCATTGTTCCTCTCAAGTACTTGGCTAATCTCTCTAACGCACTCCAATGTTCCTGACTAGGACAATGAGTGTATCTGCTTAGCCTGCTAACTGCATAAGCAATGTCAGGTCTAGTGCAATTCATCAAGTACATGAGACTACCAATAATTTGGGCATATCTAGATCGGAGTACACCATGTTGAGCATTTTTCCTGAAGTTCACTATTTGCCTCATAAGGTGTCGACAGGCTTACTATCATAAAAGTTAAACTTCTTCAAAAACTTCTCAACATAATGCTCTTGTGAAAGCGTATAGCCATCATCAAGTTTTCGATGATTTTGATTCCAAGAATCACATCAGCCTTCTCCCAAATCCTTCATTTCAAATTGGGAGGATAAAACATCTTGGTGTTTCTCACAACATCAAGGCTAGGACTCATGATTAACATGTCATCCACATATAGACAGATAATCACATATGAATTCACATCAAAAGATTTGAAGTAAATACATTTATCAACATCATTTATGTGATATCCATTAGACATCATGACACTATCAAACTTTTCATGCCATTGTTTTGGCGCTTGTTTCAACCCATATAAAGACTTAACTAACTTGCATACTTTATGCTCATTCCCCGGTACTATCGTACCCTCAGGCTGCATCATATATATTTCTTCATCAAGATCACCATTCAAAAATGCAGTTTTTACATCCATTTGATGAATAAATAAATTATGAATAGCAGCTAGAGCCATTAAACTCTTATAGAAGAAATCCTAGTTCACGGGAGCATAAGTATCAAAATAGTCAATGCCTTTCTTCCTCGAGAACCCTTGACTACAAGTCTAGCCTTGTATTTCTCAATGGAACCATCTAGTTTCAATTTCTTTTTGAAGATCCACTTGTAACTTATAGGTTTAACCCGTGAGGTAGATCAACTATCTCCCATGTGTGATTAGCTATAATCGAATCTAGCTCGAGTGTATAGCATCCTTCCGAAAGGTGCATCTCGAGAACCGATTGCCTCATTATACGTCCACAGATCATCATCAAGAAGAAATGTGTAAAAAGTCATCACCAAAATTGGTGGATTTCTGTCTCTTTTACTCTTCCGAATTTCTTGTTCAGAAATTTCGGGATCTCATTGATTGTTGTTCACTAGAGCTACCAACCTCTCAATGCCAATTTTCAAAGGAAACAAATTTTCAAAGAAATCAGCATTTTTTACTCTCTATAATAGTGTTAGCATCGACAAGGTTATTATCAGATTTTACTACTAAAAATCTATATGCGACTATTATGAGCATAACCAATGAACATACAATCAACAGGTTCTAGGTCCCAATTTCTCTTTTTAGGTTCGTTCACAAGAACCTTAGCAAGACACCCCCACATTTTTAAATATGTCAGGTTAGGTACATGACCTTTCCATAACTCATATGGTGTCTTATTCCCTGTTTTCTTGTTGGGTATCCTATTCTGTATATGGCAAGCAGATAGGATTGCTTCCCCACAAGTTCGGGGAAGCTCCAGAACTTACAAGCATAGCATTCATCATCTCTTTAAGTGTTCTGTTTTTCCTTTCGGCTACTCCAATAGACTCAGGAGAGTATGGTGGAGTAGTCTCATGAATAATGCCACTCTTGTCACAAAAGTCCCGGAAGGGGTTAGACTCATATTCTCCACCCCTATCGGGGCCGAAGTCTCTTAATCTTACAGCTTAAGCCGGTTTTCAACTTCACTTTGTACTTGAGAAATATCTCACCTGCCTCATGCTTGTGTCTAAGTAAATATACCATGGTGTACCTAGAGAAGTCATCTATGAATGTAATATAATAAAACTTCCCCCCTCTAGACATGGTACTTCTGAATTCACCCAAATCCGTATGAATAAGAGTTTGTAATTCAGTTTTATCTCTAGACATAGTTCTACAGGGTTTCTTCGTGGCTTTAGTCTCAGACTCTCAACACATATCTCACATTTATCATTAGAAAAATCAGAAATATTAGACAATAAACCACATGCTTTCATCCTTTTCATATACTGAACATTCACATGTCCTAGTCTACCATGCCATATATTAAAAGAGTCAAGCAAATAAGCAGAAGCAGATTCATTCTTATTAATAATAATGTTGTCAAGTACATTCAACATGAAAAGACCACTGTTATTACAATAACCTTTACCAACAAAACCCTCATTCTTTGTCAGAACAAACTTGTCACTCTCAAAAGTCACCTTGACCTTGACTTTTCAAGTAGGGACATTGAAATCAGATTCGGCCGAATCTCGGAACATGAAGAACATTACTAAGTGAAAGGGTTTTCCCCGGTTAACTTCAGAAGAACCTTGCATGTTCCCTCAATAGGAACAGACCTAGAGTCACCCATATAGACCTTTTCATCTTTCACTAGTATGTAATCTGAGAAGGCTTCAACATCACCACAGACGTGGCGGGTGGCACCAGAATCTAGTACCCAGTTCCTCTTCCCAGTGGCTATGAACACTTGTGACACGACAGCAGCAACAATATCATCTCCCTCAACTAGATTAGCATTGGGAGGATCATCAGTGTCTTTCTTGTGTCTGCACTGAAAAGCCCTATGTCCAGGTTTACCACAAACATAACAATTTCCATTGCCAGTACCACTCCTTTTAAAAGAAGTGCCTTTGACCTTGAAATTCTTATTTTTGTTGGACTTCTGCTTCTTAGAGGTTTTGTTAGATTTGCTGGGATTACCTTCAACGATATTGGCTTTAGAATGAAATTCCTTAGACAACACCTCATCCCGAGTCTTGTTCTTTTCCTCTACATGTGAATGTGAATGATCACATCCTCAAGAGTCATTCCGCTTACGCTTTATGCTTCATACTATTTTTATAGTGTTTCCAAGACTCGGGGAGTTTCTCAATCAAACATCCAGCAACAAAGGATTCGGGTAAATTAATACCCTCAGTTTTCAAATCATTAATCAGCACATGAAAATCATGGATTTGAGACGTTACATCTCTATCCTCTCTCATATGGAACTTTAGAAAATTCCCAATAGCATATTTCTGAGTACCAGCATCCTCTATTATGTATTTCTTGTTCAAACTCTCCCATATATCATGTGCATTCTTATTTGAACAATAAATATCAAAAATCTCATTGGACAAAGTACTCAAAATAGCATGACGACATACCTTATTCCCATTGAGCCAAGCAGCTTGATTTCTTTCGAAATCATTAGAACCCTCCACGGGTGCTGTATCAGTGAGATACTTTGCATAGTTGAGTACATCTAGGGCTGTGAACACCCTTTCTCTCCATCTCTTGAAGTGTGAACCGTTGAAGGATTCAATCTTTGACACATTAGGTAAATTGCGAGCATTCAGTAGAGGTGCAGCATCTCTCATAGACGAAGTTACTTCCATGACTCGCACTAGTTTCTTTGATCGGCGTGGTGTCAACAGTGTAGACATCTTGTTCTTTCCTTAAGATTGTTGTATGCGGATAAAAGAAAACAATAGAAGACAAGGACGAGAATAACGGTAATAGCCAAGGCGCTTATTAGTCAGTCATCGTCCTTCCAATGGTGCGAAAGATTTCGATGCCCTCTTCCTCAATGGATTCAATGGTTAACGAGCATCGACTTTGCACTAGAAACGGGATTCAATCTAGAAACGGCAATATAACTTCTCTTTGCACTAGAAGAAGAGAAGAAGATTTAAGAATTGAATATTAACTCTTCTATGGTGGAGAGGTAATCCACTACCCAATGGAGGCAACGACGACTCTCTCTCAATATAGAAGTTGCAAAAGCAAAACCAAGTTTAGGCAATTGGTAATCCACTACCCACTAGACAAACAGCCCAAGCCCAAGCCCACGACACGACTCGGTGCGGGGCGGGCGGGTGTGGCTTTGGGTGAGTCCTCCCTCCTAACACAAAAGCCTTTGTACCCTAAGGGCACGCCCTTATGTTAGAGGTTCACCTCATATACCTCATTTCCTAGTGGTGGTTCACCAATGTGGGACTAAACAACACACAAGTATTTGAAATACACATGAAGATTCCAACACAATCAACACTTTCAATTGTGGCGCTTGACTTGTTCTGGGAGCAGCCGAGCTTTCACTGTTAAGTGTCATTCCAATTTCCAATTTCCAATTTCCAATTTCCGATATAAACTAGCATTGCTTTCACTGTTAAGTGTCATTCCAATTTCCAAGCATAATAAGAGAACTCCTGTGTTGCATGGGTACGGGACGGAGTGTCTTGTTTGGACACAAAATGCACGATTTGGACACGGGCGACATCGAGAATTAGGGTCTGTTTTGCTTGTGTGTCCGTCCCCGTTGTCCGTCCGGGACACCTGCACGCGATCTGAGGAAAATTAGGGCGTACCCATGCAATAGAGGAGAACTCACTCCAGGAAAGGAAAACCCAAGAGTGGTCCAATATGGAATATATGGAATAGGAAGGGAAACAGAATGAGAAAAATATCTTGTTGTTGTCTATTTGATAAACTCAGAATGAGAAAAATATCTTGTTGTTGTCTATTTGATAAAGTTGGAAAATGAAATGAAAACCTAGGAATGGAATCAATCAGGTTTGTTATTTGTTAGGCAAAAATTTAAGAAAAGAAACATCTTTTTCATGCAACGTTTCATTTCTTTCACTTTTCTAATACTGTTTGTTATGCAAAAGTTAGGAAAAGAAAAAGAAAACAACCATTATTCTTTTCTTTTCTGAGCCACAAAACCAAAAACCTTTTCTTTCCAAAATTTTCTTTCCCATGAGAAAAGACCCATCCTAAACTTTTCCTTTCATTTCCATTCTTTTCCACTAAAACAAACGCAGTCTAAGAGTGCATTTGTTTACCTGGAATCACATTTGAGGAATGAAATTAGTTAAAATCCTTGGTGGAACACCCACTTTTGGGCAGTTTGGGAGGTTTGGAATCCATTAGAATTGGATTCTAAACATACCCCATGTTCTTTTACGAAGTCTTTGAGAGACAAATGTTGATCCAACAGAACTATGGATATGGGAATATGGGAACTATGGACTCACAATTTATCAATGGCGTCAAAATCTACCACTTGCGCCAAAGATATCAGGGTTTGTATATCTTGTCCGCTCTCACCCAAACAACCACATTTTGGTTCTCTTCCTTTATTATTCTCATCAACCATTAATTTTACTGGTACGTGTTCTTTCTTCAATTATTTTTTTTAATTTTCTTGTTAGGGTTTCGATGGTATGATTGGTATCATCATATATATGAGATCTTTTAGATTGATTTTTTTGTTTCATTATCATGTATATACAGAGCACCAACTAGGAATTGAACAGCTTCCAATTCAAATCTATTTCTAATTAATTTGTAATTCCAGTTGCTGGATAAGCCTAGCAGCATCGGCTTGGAACGCTGATGATGCTGTTCAAGTTGGAAGTCGTCGAGGAGTAATTAGATGACTCCATGCCGCCATTGTTTTGGTTCGAGATTATCCTTCATTCCATTAAATTCAGCATCCTAATCTTCTTTCCAACTATACCCTCAAATCATATATGAAACCAATTTTAACCAAAAATTTCGGAGAGTGTTTTAGCCATTTCACTTATTCTAATACTATGGCGTCTCCATTATACCCTTAAGTGGAAATATAACCAACCATTTATAAACAGGCCAATTTAGACATTTCACGAAATCTCAAAATCAGGCAGCGACTCTTTTGGTTAAGATTGAATATTAAAAAAAGTGAGTTCAATCTGCTTACCATTTCCACAATACAAATTAGATAGATGTGAATATGAGTTCAATCTGCTTACCATCTGCACAATAAACCAATTGACTTGCAGACTTAGAGCATCTCTAGGTGGCAGTATCACCTTCCAAATTTTTTAAATTTGCTTCTAAAATTCGATTTTTTTTGAAATTCCAACTCTAGGTGAAAACAAATTCGGTCGCATCACCTGTCCAGCCGCATTCTTGTTCGCAAATTTGGCATTTTGGATGCGGATGTGGAGCGACAGTAGTAATGTCGAGCGCCATTGCAAATGTCGCCACAAATTTTTTTTTACTTTGACCAGCACCACGCGCTAGTGGTACTATCGCGCGATTTTTTTTTTTTTTTTTTACTTTTTCAATTTGGTGCGACAGTGGAAATGTCGCAAGAGTTTTTTTTTCAACTTGTGGACGACAGTGGTAATATCGCGCGATAGTATCAATGTCGCACAAATTACCCATATTCCAAATTTGCGAATAATATTTGCGACGACTTTGCATCCAATTTCTCCAAATTTCACCTTCAAATTTGAAGGAAATACTACCACCACCTAGAGATGCTCTTAGTACTGTACATTTATATATAAGAATTTTCGTGGAAAAGATGGTAAAAATGCTGAAAGTTTAATTGAACAGAGCAAGAACAACAAATTGAATCAAATACTACTGCCACAAGTGAAGAAGCTAGCTGTTTATCATTATTACATCAAGGACCTCAGCCAGCTAAATTACATCCTTGTGCAATTGAGCTCAGGTTAGCATCCAGCATGTAATGCAGCCTGTGAGACTGATTGTCGTACTTCAGCAAAAATGGACATAATATTATGCATGGTTACGATATAATTTTACACAAAAACTTTGCTTTGAAGGAAGATTCAAGAAACATTTTGCATGATGGGGACGATTACATTTTACTTCTATACAGAGTCTTAGATAAGTTCTATATTACATGAAAAACTATATGTAAACTATACACCAACACAATCACACGAGATTGAAGAAAATCTGAGCCCCAACTGCTTCTGTATCTGCCTCAGGAACTTTCTGTACAAAAAGCATACAGCTTATGCTATACATTCTGTCTGCAGACTGGGCATGAGCCATGTCTGACAAGCCACTTGTCGACGCAAATTAAATGAAACATGTGACCGCACCGATGCAAGCTCCTCACAGTTTCTCCGACGTCAATATCCTGCTAGTATAAGAAGTTTAGGATAACTAATAGTAACTGCAACAGCAGATTATTATAGAGTCTGATAGTAATACCTGCAAACATATTGTGCAACACATGCTACAGCCAAAAGCTGCCTTGCTGTCATGAGTGATCACATGATGGGGTAATTTCTTTAGTGACTTCAATGACAAACCTCTAGATGCTACTTCATCATATGCAGTGTATACCCCATTATACCTTATGTTGGCAACGCTAACCTATTCATTTCAAGACACTAGAGCCAATATCAGGTCTCAAGAATACTTCTACCATACTAGCAAATTATCATAAGCAAATCATAGTATAAAGATATCTGAAAAACACTGAATTGTACAAGATTACCAAAACAAGGGAACGAGGATGCAGGTTTTAGAATTACGTAAAGCACAATAAACAAATTGTGGGGTAAACACTAGTGTTTTCTCTGACATGAAGACAAGTGGATTCACTTATCTCAATGTTTACGTACTAAAGTACTCCCATCTCTAGGCCTTATCCTGACAATTGCTGTAGAAGGACCCTTGTGAATCAATCAATACTTGTTGCAAAAACGGTAAAATAGAATGGCTTCTCATTAACAATCTAGAACTTCTTAAAGACCCTATTGCATTCCATTGTTCACATCTTTTTATGGACATTAGAAGAGGGGCGTTATTAAAGAAAGCGTTTGTTTTTCATGCATCCGACTATCAAACTTTGGAGTTTGCACTGTGATCTGTCAGAAATTCAGAATCTTTTTTTTCTTCCTTTTCTGACAAGAGATGACCTGCCAAAAGTTGACTATCAACATAAAGATAACTATGTTACTAGTCTTTTGTTTCTCCTATCATATATACAAATGGGGTAAACTTAGTTCCATTTTTTTTTCTTGAAATTTTTCTAGAGGTGAGGTGCCTGTAACCCCTCTCTTGGACGTAACAGAAGATTAAAAACAGTTGAACTGTTGCAACAACAATAAATTTTTTACCGGGTATAAAGAAAAACAATAATACTATTTTCTATGAACAATATGTTGTTTTTACAAGAGATAACCTGCCAACGGTAGTCTGTGAACACTGTGGGTACAAGTTGTTCCCGTACTAAGCGGCCATGGAGAAGTTCCTCTATGAAGTCTGCCTGAAAGGGTAAAAGACCAAACAGACATACAAATTAACTTACAGAACTAAAAAAAGAGCACCCTTTCTTCTTTTCCTCCAAAGCGAGTGGGAGGTGAATAATCGAGAAGCATCTAAAAAAAGGAAAATCTTCTCTAGCTAATATTTACATGAAACTCTAAAAGCATCACCAGTGGAACTACCATTTTAGTTATAGGCCACATAGATGTTTTAAGAGCATCATAAACGCATTGTTAAAAACGATTTCAACACATTTCTAAATTTTGTTGCGACACCTCAGCGTTTTTAGTCGATCAAAATTTCTAAAAACAAGTCAAACACCAGCGCGTTTTGGACAAAATTTGGCTTTTTATTTCGGACGGAATAATAGTTGTCTCGTTCCAAATTTAATTTGTTTCAAACGGCAAAAGTTGTCCCATCCCTGTTGAAACATTTTTTTTTTTAAAACGCGCACATTCTCAAGCTTCGTACCATTTCCCATAGGAACAACGGGATAAACTCAAGCCCCATCCCTTCAATCACCAAATCAATATTCGTTTTTCAACCAAATTTCTTTCTGTTTTTTGCAATTGATCAACGTCATCGAGCTGGACGTAAGAAGAGTATTCTGCGTGGGTCGGGGAGTTCAAATCCTCGGAAAAACGAGGGTGAACTCGTACTGGAAAATGATTTTAATTTTTCACGGAGATTGAGTATTGTTGATCATCCAAACAAGTATGTTTACTTACTCCGTCAGTGTTATATAAACACGAAACATGCTTGTTTGGATCGGGAGCCAACGTCAGATGATCAACAATACTCAATCTCTATAGAAAATTGAAATCATTTTCCGGTACGAGTTCACCCTCGTTTTCCCAAGGATTTGAACTCCCCGACCCACGCAAAATACTCTTTTTATGTCCAGCTCGACGACATTGATCCATTGCAAAAAACAGAAAGAAATTTGGTTGAAAAAAAAATATTGATTTGGTGATTGAAGGGATGGGGCTTGAGTTTATCTCGCTGTTCCTATGGGAAATGGTATTGGAAGCTTGAGAATGCGCGCGTTTTAAAAAAAAAAATTGTTTCAACACGGACGGGACAATTTTTGCCGTTTAAAACAAATTAAATTTGGAACGGGACAACTATTCCCGTCCGAAATAAAAAGCCAAATTTTTTCCAAAACGTGCTGGTGCTTGACTTGTTTTTAGAAATTTCGATCAACTAAAAACGCTGAGGTGTGACAACAAAATTTAGAAATGCGTTGATGATGCTCTAAGGAGGGAAAAAAACCCATTCTTATCATATGTGCCAATGCTATTTGGTTTTTATTGCTATACTGATAAGTGGAAGGTGAAACTTTAGCTGTCCATTAATGAATTTATTTTTTAAAACAATCACACACATACATAATGTTGAACTTATATTTGTCTTTTATGTCCAAAATAGAACGGATATACTTTTTCCATCCCAATATTACTGTAAACCTGGCCATGTTTAGTTTAGAAACTAGCAATTACTAACTTTAGGCACCAATTGAAGTAAATTACCAAATTCGTTGATAATAAGGGGATAGCAATGAATTATACTAATGCATTGATGATGCACTGACCAATGCATTCCTAAAAGTGATTGCTATCTCTTGTTTACTAAGAGCATCATCAACGCATTTTCATTTTTCGTTGTGACACCTCAGCAATTTGTGGATTTCAAAATTTCTAAAACCATGCGAAGAACCAGCGCGTTTGTGCAAATTTTGATAAAAAAATTTGGACAGGAATAGTTGTCCCGTGCCAATCTAAAGTTTTTTTACACGGGAATAGTTGTCCCGTCTCCTATTGAAACACATTTTATTTAAAAGCACAAATTCGCATCACAAGCTTCCAGTAACATTTCCCCGCAAGAGCTTTAGCGAGATAAACTCAAAACCCATCCCATCTTTAATTGTTTTCCATGTGTTTTTAATTCCGTAGAATTTTATAAGATGTTTTGTGTTTTTATTTCAAATTAAGTTGTAATATTTTTCATTTCTAGTTGAGTTGATTTGTTTTTAATTTCAACTTATAAACAAACATATTTTTTCAAAAAAATATACTTTCATTAAAACAAAATACAATTTTATTTAAAGAAAAGCATACACGTAAACAATAAAAACAGATTACAACATAAAATTTAAATAAATTAGTACGCTAAAACATAATATAATACCACTCAAGTACACGCTCAGGCCCAATTGTACAATTTTTGCAAATCCTCTCAAATCGCTCAGGCCCAACGGTACAATTTTTGCAAATTCTCTAAAATCGTTCAAGCCCAACGGTACAAAATCGAGAATGTTTAATTTTTTATTAAAAAAAAAAATGCTGGATGGCAAAAGTAGTCCCGTCCCACTCTTGGACGGGACAAGTTGTCCCGTGCAAGACATTTCTATATTCTTGACGAATTTGGTTTCAGATTTGACAATTTCGAAAATGAAAACGATGTTTTGATAGCACGTTGGTGATGATAATTGTCAAATAAATTGTCAACTGTCACATTAGAAATGAATTATAGCATCGCGTTGATGATGCTCTAAGACAATTTATTTGGCAATTATCATCACCAACGCGCTGTCAAAACATCGTTTTCATTTTCGAAATTGTCAAATCTGAAACCAAATTCGTCAAGAATATAGAAATGTCTCAAGACGAGACAACTTGTCCCGGCCCAAGAGCCGGACGGGACTACTTTTTGCCGCCCAAAGATTTTTTTTTTTTTTAATAAAAAATTAAACCTTCTCGATTTTGTACCGTTGGGCCTGAACGATTTTAGAGGATTTGCAAAAATTGTACCGTTGGGCTTTTGTACTATTAGGCTTTTGTACCGTTGGACTTGAACGATTTGAAAGGATTTGCAAAAATTGTACCGTTGGGTTTTGTACCGGGGCCCTGGTACTGTACTGAAAGTGGTATTAGATTATGTTTTAGCATACTAATTTATTTAAATTTTATGTTGTAATCTGTTTTTATTGTTTACATGTATGTTTTTCTTTAAATAAAATTGTATTTTGTTTTAATGAAAGTATATTTTCTTGAAAAAATGTGTTTGTTTATAAGTTGAAATTAAAAACAAATCAACTCAACTAGAAATGAAAAACATTACAACTTAATTTGAAATAAAAACACAAAACATCTTATAAAATTCTACGGAATTAAAAACACATGGAAAACAATTAAAAATGGGATGGATTTTGAGTTTATCTCGCTGAAGCTCTTGCGGGGAAATATTACTGGAAGCTTGTGATGCGAATTCGCACGTTTTAAATAAAATGTGTTTCAATAGGGGACGGGACAACTATTCCCGTGTAAAAAAAATTTAGATTGGCACGGGACAACTATTCCCGTCCAAATTATTTTACCAAAATTTGCACAAAACGTGCTGATTCTTCGCATGGTTTTAGAAATTTTGAAGTCTACAAACTGCTGAGGTGTCACAACGAAAAATGAAAATGCGTTGATGATGCTCTAATGATTTGGAAATTATTCATCACCAACTCATTACCAAAGTGGTTGTTAAAGATAGAAATTGCTACTATCACAACTAAAAATGGTCCGGGTTATAGTACTTATTGGGACGACAAAAGTTTCACCGTCGTCCCATTTTGGACATAAAAGACAAGCAAATTTAATATATGTGCATTTGTAATTGTTTTGAAAAGAAAATTTAATGGACTAAAGTTTAGCCTTCCGCTTTTTTGTATCGCAATTAAAAGCAAATAGTGTTGGTACATAGGATGGTAATTGGGTTACACCACTGGTGATGCTCTAAGCAAGCATTACATGAAAAGGTATATCATATACGCACTCAAATACTCTTTTGGTGCCAATCTACTAGAAGAGTAGAAAGAGTAATATGGTGATCATCCGAACCTCTCACCTTCCGAACGTATTTGCTTATGTACCTGTCACTCTCCTAATCGAACTGTTGTAGCATTTACTGAATCCATTGGATTTTATCATCTCAACGAAACTACTGCTCTATGGGTTATACTCAAAATGAAAAGAAGACTACTAATGCATCTAATCATTTCATACCTGGAATACTTAATTTTAGATGTTCAATAACTTAAACATGTGAAAACTTCCAACTCAGATTTCTGAAACCAGAGCTTGCACACCATAAGGAAGAAAATATACAAAAGATAAATTCTTAAAATTTAAACACCAACCATGGATGGTGAGCTTCGTGGACTAGATCTCTCTGAACACCAGTACGAACGAGAAGCCTCCAAAACTTCCACAGAGAGGACAGCTCCAGCAACAGCACCAAGTCCAGCTCCACGAAGAACTCCACTGTCTGAAGCACGGCCGGCTAATGCACCAGTTACTGCACCTGTGAAAGCGCCAGCTGTATGGAGCGTAAAAACACACAAGGGAAAGATATGAACAAGCTGATAGTTATGTAGCACATAAATATTAAGCCCTTACTGAACACCGACATTAAATATTCCTCAGTACCACCCAAAAAAAAAGGATTTAAGAGCACCAAGTGGTCAAGTTCTATTTTGTATTAGACAAGTAAATATTACTACAATTTTAAAATAGACAAGTAATCCCACATCAAAATAGATGTTGGCTGGACATGTACAATCAAACTATACTTGAACAAGCCAAATGATATCCAATGGTGCTTAACAAGATCTGAGTATCAGAACCTCCAGAAAAGTAAGAGTGATTAGTCATAATCTTTCAATGCCCTATACTTAGAACAAGTTAGAAGAGCACAAACATGTACACGAATTACGACAATGCTTTTTTAAACAGGGGTTTTCGACGATTTGTTATAATTCTACTGCAAAAATTTGAATAAAATGATAACAATAATAATAAAAAATGTCACAAGAGAACACTTGACGAGAACCTTTGGATGTAAAATTTTTTAATCTTGAAAACATAACAGCACTAAATAATACTGTGTCGAAACTTTATTCATGTATTTAGGGCCAATTAGGCTTGAATAGTAGGTCAACTTGTTGACAAAATTCATCGGGTTCAGGTTCAACTCAGCCATCAGAAGCTAAAAGTAAGCAATGCCCTGGAACTTGGAAGTAGAAATTATCTAAGATACTTTCAACATTCCCTGAAATCTCCTCCCTCTCCCAACAACTTAAACGCCAACCTTTTGACCAATGCGTTAGCTAGACTGGTTGGACTTCCGAGCAGTAATCCACTGAAAGATGTAACCATCCAAATATACCATAACTTTGTAACTTAAAGTGTTGCATACAATGTGAGTTTGCCTCCTATACCAAATTATGAAAATTTGTGACTGATGAATTATGAACACTTTAATTTAACCCATTAAATATGAGAATGTGCCCTCTTCTAAACAAATTTAGGAACACAATATGTCTACTGATATAAAGAGGTAACTAACTAATTAAAAAACACTAGGCAAAAGTTCATACAACAGTACGTAGAAGGAACTATGAGAACCGTAAGAAACTACCCAATTTTAGGAGAAACACAAAGCTACCACTCTAGAATACAAGATTTTTGTAGATTCCATGACAGAATAATCACTTTTACTTCTTAAAATTTCTCAATAACTACAGTACTACCAAGCATTCCTAAGAGAATCACCAATCATCCAACTAAATGAGTAAACTAACACAAGTTAGCGAGGGAAAGTCTAATCCATCACCATCATGAACTTCAAAACGCAAATTTGAAGTGGTTGGATTCAATTTTTCCTACTTTAACAGTTGCGTTTTTTTCCTAATTTAATAGGATGACTAGTGTTACTCTAAGTTAACCACTCCATAACATCCACCCAGACCTCCAAAGCATTTCATTCCAAACAATACAATTCCCTTAAAGTAGTAATTTCTATCAATGTTTACACAAAGACCAATTTTAACTACAATAGTCAACAACTAGTTATAAAGAAATTACCTAGAGCGAACAATCCAGTGAGAGTACCAGAAATAAGAGCTAAAATCAACTTGGGCAGTAAACTCCCTCCTCCATGCTCAAACCGCCCTCCATTTGAACTCGGCCCAGACACTGAACCAGACGAAGAAGAAGCTCTACCACTACCACTACCACTACTTTGATGTAAACAGAAACTTGAATGTCTATGATGACATCTTCCATTACAAGTACAATAACTTTGAAGTACCTCCATTCCTTAAAAAGAAGTGATCTTTAACTTTTTTGGGTTAGCTAGATTTAGGGGAGAAGGGAAAGTTGTTGAGCCATGAATAGTGTACCTCAAATTTAGGAAAAAGACTTTGGGGTTGGGGCACTAAATTTTAACGTAGAAAGAGGAAGAGTGTGTCAACTGTTTAACTTCCAACCAAATCATGGTTTCTTTTTACCAACTGATTTTTTTAGGTCCTGTATTGGGCGCCACTAAAATTAGATTGGGCAGCATCCAGTCCAAGCCTAAACAAAAGCCCAAACAAAAATTAGATTGGGCAACATCCAAATTCCTAAATAAACAAAAAGCCCAAACCGACCCCGACACCACCCCGCTAAAAATTAGATTGGGCAAAGATCCAAATTAAAGCCCAAACAACAAAGCCTAAACAAAAAAGCCAAATACCCCCCGCCACTAAAATTAGATTGAGCAGCATCCAGTCCAAGCCCAAACAACAAAGCCTAAACAAAAGCCCAATACACCCCCCACCCGCGCAAAACCAAATCACGAAATCGGGAAAACCCAAACTAATCGGTCATCTCTCTCGCGAAAAACCCTTCGAGCTTTTCCACCTAAATCGCGAAACCAAACCTTTGTTTTTGAGTTTGATTATCAATACTTTCTACTCTAATAAGGAGATCTTTCTTCGTGAACTCATCAGTAAGTTTTCTTCTATTGTCTCTTTTCATATGTTGTTTGAGTTAGGTTTTGTTTAAATCTGTGATTATTACTTATTTGTAGTGATTATTTCGATTCAACTTGAGAAATTTCGAGTTTTGATTGAGTTATGGTCATGAGTTGCATAAGCTTGTTTTGATTGAGTTATGTTTTAAATTGAGTTATGGTCGTGAGTTGCATTGATGGGGTTGTTGATAGTTACGTGGAAAATGTACTTGTGAGTATGTATGCAAGTTGTGGGTGTGTTTGGGATTCAGTGAGAGTTTTTAATGGTATTGTGAGGCCTAATTTGGTGGGTGGGGTTTGGGGAGAATGGACTAGAGGAAGAAGGGCTGAGACTCTTTGTTGAGATGGTTCGGTCGGGAATCAGACAGGATGTTACTGTTTCATCGATGGTTATTGGAGCTTCGCCCAAGTTGGGCTCCTTTGGGGCTGGAATTCAAATGCATTGTTGTGTAGTTAAGATGGGAATGCGTTCTAATGTATATAGCTCCGCCACTGCTGGCCTGCACATAGCTTCGCCACTGCTAATGATTATGTTTCTGCCTTTTGTTTATGATATTCTGATGTTTGAATCTTTGTGTTAAGGAGAAGTAGTTGGGTTTCTTTACCGTTAATGAGCTTTTACTTCCTCCCTTTCTTTATAACCTTATTTAATCCTATATTCTGCTGCAAGAACCATATTCCAAGTGATGTTGTACACTTGTACATATTGCATGATCCCAAATATTCCACTTTATCATGTTAGGCCGTTCCAATTTGATTAGACTTAGAGACTGGAGATGAATATCTAGAGCATCGATGATAATAGTGTATCTAAGTACCTAGAGGTCTGTTATTAGGTACTTATGGTTTTGGCATTAATAACACATAAAAGATAGCAGCTATAGCATTTTGTCTTATATTATTGTATATTAGATTTATTGTTTCCTTTTCATATGTTCATTTTGTTTGCTGCAAATTTGAGATGTTTCATGCACTAGTTTGCCCTATGCTTGATGAGATTGATATCGTAAACCAAAGCCTAAGCCTTTTCGATTTTCACTTGTGTGTTTCCAAGATGCAATTAGTATGTCTCTCCTTGGGACTTGGTGGAATGAATGTAATGAAGCATTGCTGTGCGGTTTCAAACTTTTATAACTTGTAGGAGAGTTTGAAACATTTTCATTAAGGAAGAAATCCGACATACTTTGAACTTTAAAAGGTGATAGGGCCCATGAGTATGATTGATACCCTATTATGCTCTTCAAAACCTGCTGCACATTACATTTTGATGCGGCTAAGGAACTACGAGCAAGAATTTTCCGGATTGGTGGCTTAGGATCTCAAACACCTAAAAAGGAGTGCTAGCATCCTGATCCCTCGGTAATGTGTGGAGTTTGGTAGGTGTGGGGTGCTAACGTCACCCTCAGTAGAGGGAAGATTCTTGAATTATTATATGAAATGTCAAGGAATGAGGATGAGTTAAGGGGAAGGGGAATTGACTGATGTTAAGCAGTACAAAGAAGACCTGGGAGACAGTGAAGCGGACGAAGAAGACGATAGACTAGACTTCAATTATTCTGGAGGGGGGTAAAGGAAGTGGAATATTGACTAGGAACGGATAGTCCCAATGGATGGAGGGGGAGGGGGAGGTAGTTAGGTGATCCCTGCTAGTGGTCTTTGGTCCTTGAAGTGCCTTTAGTGCCATCTTGGTGGTGGAACTTTGATTTTAGGACTATTTCTGTTTTTTGGCATCCTTTTTTGCTGTTGGTATGTCTGTAACTTTGCTATTGTGAGCTAGGTGGTTTAGGGGTGTACATAGGTTTTGGACCTGGTCCTTGAACATTCGCTTTGCTTTTGTTTTTGGTGTTGATGCAGTAGTTCTACTATATCAATATGATAATCATTTACTAATAAAAAGAGCATCCTGAACCCTCGTACTTCAAAGAATGCATGCTGAAAAACTTGAACAGAGTTTTAATTCTTTTGTTTAGAAGATAACATATAAAAACAAAGTTGCACAGATACAATGCCAGATCGTGTAAGAATATCGAGTAACTGATAAGCATGCTCGAGTCAATAGTTGCAGCAATGCCAATCCAAGTTGACAACCTATGTGACACCAAATTTGATGAAGAAACTCTTCAGTTTTGTAGGTTGTGCCTTCTTAGACTAATGAATCAACAATGACAGATTCCATTATTTAATTTTTTTGTACAAATAATTTTCTGATCTTTGAATTTTGAGGGTATTTTTTTCAACACATGGATCAAGTGGTTGTAGGTCGTCTGCTTCAATTTTTGCCATGTAAAGCCAACAAAATATAGTCTACATCTTTAGGGCCCCGTTTGAAAATTAAAAAATGAGTTGCTTTACATCTTGTTGCTAAACTTTCATAGTGATCATCTTTCATACCTAGTATTTTCCTTTAGGGCATGATGTTATAAGAGAAGATATTTTTACCATTTTATGATTAGTGTTTCTGTACATTCTGGTACTCACCTTTCATACTACTTATGTTCTTGAGTCTTGACTAATGAGTAATAACCTTGATCACATGCAGCTTTTACGAGTACTTGCTTAAGGTCTGGATACAGGGGAACAAAACTGAAGCGGTAAAACATTATAGGTGAGAAGCTCTTTCTTTGGTCATCATATCTTTGTGTTTTCCGCTTTGCTACTAATGATTTTTGCTTTACCAATCAAATGGAGCAAATGCATCTATTACTATTTTCCTTATGAAACTAATATGCATGATATCAGCATATATCTTTTGATTTTGGGAATATGTCCTTATTGCTCCAAAATTTGGTCATCATTACTAACAAAGTGTTCATACTTTTTAAAATAGAATAGCTAGGTACATAGTTTCCTTTCCTGTGGTTGTCTCTATTATATATGTAAATAATGCTACACCATATGAGATCATTTTTGTTTCATTAAAAGATAGTGTGCTCTCAAGCTGCTATTTCAGATGCTACACACTTGTGTCTGACACTAATGCACATACCGAGATCATTTTCACATAGGAGTGAGCATACTGTTGGAGAAGTGCGAGGTTGTGAGAGATGCGATAAATAGAAGTTATGGCTAATGAGAGTTCTCATAAACTTCTTAGTGTTGTTGTCTAGCTTTTTAGAAATTCTAAAAATCTATGATAGTATTTTCTAGCTTTTTAGAAATTCTAGCTTTTTACGGAACATGGTGTAAAATTAGTATTTTCTTACTAGATGATAGTATTTTCTTTAGATCCGGAAAATAGCATACATTTTTAGAAAAAGAAAATGAAGGAAGGAAAAGTTCGTAATTGTGAATAATATAGATTGGAATTACGGAATATTCATATTGGCACTCAAACTGATGATTGGAATTACTTTGTGATGAGAGTTCATGTAATGTAGAAGTAAGAGTGAGAGTTAAGTCCTGCACCCTTTTTCTATGCAACTTTCGTCCATAAAAGTTTACAACTTGATTGTCCTGTACATATGTAAGTATAAAATTCTTGTAAGTTTTTTCGTTTGAGAGCTAAATGAGGATTTCTGCTGTTTGTTTGCTTGTTTGGTGTTGTATTTTACTGTTTCTAACATAGGTGTAGATTTGATTAAACTTAGTTTCAAAGTTACTAATACTTGTTTTATTTTTCTTTGTAGCGATGGGTCCTCGATCAAAGAATGTGAAGAATGTAGCGAAAACTACATTCAAGGGTGTGAAGAAATTGTTTGGTGGCGGTTCCTCTAGTGGTGACGCAATTGGAAGAAAGAGACAAAGGGTAGAGGGCTTAACGGTATCAGTCGTGGGGACCATTTGGAGATAGTGTAGATAGTGATAACAATGTAAGTTTAGATGTAAATATGGACAAAGGGAAGAGGAGAGTGAGGAGGATGATGAGGAGGGTGATGAGGAAGGTGATGAGGAGGGGGATGAGGAGGAGGATGAGCAGGATGATGATGTGGAAGAATATGTGGTAGAAGACGTACCACCAGTGGAAGAAGCACCTCCGGTATTGGATTTCGTAAGAAAATCCAATGATGATTTGGAGTTTCAAAGAGGTGTGTATGGGGGTGGCCCGTATGAGTCAGAGTTGTTGTATGACTATGTGGTGCATGTCGCTCGCGATGTTTGGGAGAGAAGGGTAATATTTTGTTTTTCTTGGGTACTTTGATTTTCTTTTACAAAATCTTTTGTTTTTGCTCATATATATCTAATGCGTGCTCGGTTGTTTTAGGAGGATCGCGGAGCGTTGAAGTGTGTTTCGCACTTAGCGAAGTTATCCCAATGGGATTTCAAGAATGAATGTCAAAGGTCTCCGAGATTTGCCCAACAGTTGAGAAGGACTGGGTTATTTGATCTCGTGGAATGTTATCACGAGCATATGGATCCACCATTGATCTCTGCGTTTGTGGAGAGATGGCATCCGGAGACCAACACCTTCCATATGCCAGTTGGGGAGATGACTGTGACTTTGGATGATGTTATCCAAATATGTGGAGTCACAATTAGAGGAAGAGTGGTGCAAAGGGACAGTGAGCTGAACTTAAACGAATCGATAAATCTCCTACATATTGCTCTGGGTCTCCCTATTGATTTGATTAGGGCGGAGATAGAATCTAGTAGGTTCACTTCAAAAGTAATGCTAGAATTCATCCGGAAGCATTTTGCGAACAAGGTTCATGATAGCCCCATATGTGACGCTGCTAGGAAGGTGGTGGAGAAGGCCTTGAGTTTCCAGGAAGTCCAACGGGCTGTCAAAGCTTTTATCTTATTTTTCTTTGGATGTGCCGTTTTTATTGACAAGCCTGGGACTGGAGTGCCTATATGTTATCTGAGGTCATTGTTGAAATTCGGTGAGATAGAAAAGTATGCATGGGGGTGCATCAATTTTGGCGTTTTTGTATAGAGGTCTTGGGGCTGCCACATTTGCGAAAGTGAAAGGGGTTACAGGCTATATGACTTTGGATGTGCCGTTTTTACTGACAAGTCTGGGACTGGAGTGCCTATATGTTGTCTGAGGCTGTTATTGAAATTCAGTGAGATAGAAGAGTATGCATGGGGTGCAGCAATTTTGGCGTTTTTGTATAGAGGTCTTGGGGCTACCACATTTGCGAAGGTGAAAGGGGTTACAGGCTATATGACTCTTCTACAGGTAAAACTTGAGTATTTTAGAGTTTATTTTTTTTTAATGTTAATTTTATTACTCTATCATTATGTTAACTATTTGTGTATATCTAGGCGTGGATCTATGAGTATTTTCCGGTACTCAGAGCAGTCCTAAACTTCGACTATAGCTCATCTCAGCAGCGTGCTCATAGACACATAGTAGTCGCTCCACACTATTACGATACAACACATGCATTGCAGTATTATCGAGCAATAATTGATGATTTGAATTATTTTAATGTAAGTATTTAAGTTTAAGTATTTAAGTTTGTTTATATATTTTTTTTCAGTAATTGATCATTGGAGTTGTTAATGACACATTTGATTTTGTTTCAGGTTGATTGCCATCCCTACAAAAATGTCAGAGATACAAATCCGATCGATGACATTGCATTTTTTGAGGGATTGCTATATTTTTTCAACATTGTCGAGCTTTACGCTGTCGCAAGGGTAGTGCGTCAGTTGGGTCATGTGCAGCTTGAACCTGTAGATCCTCCAATACCAAATTGGAGAACAAAAACTATGGCAGGACGCGGGTATGAGGTGAACTGGACCAATATTGTGCCACTTTACTAGGAGTCATGGCAGAATCACGTGATCCAACCCTGCAATCGATGACCTATCTCATCTTATCCATGGGAGTGTCATCAAAACTACATGACTTGGTATGCGAGGAATTCTCATGTAGTTTTGGTGAACCCTGAGCGTCTTCCTATTCATCCCTGCCTAGAGACACTGCCAAACTGTTCACCGATTGTAAGTATTGTGATTTTTAATTGAGTTTCTTTAACTGTGATTTTTTGCATTCGATTGGTAACTTATCTTGATTTCCCTTTTTTCGATAGAACGACGTCATTGATGAAACCAGTCGTTTGCTAGAGAGAGGTCTACAATTGGCTGGGAATAATATGCCAGAGGAAGCAAGGTCCTCCTTCGAACGAGTGTACAACTTGACTAGGTGCAAGTACATTGGTGAGCGTTATAGTTCATGATTTGTTTCAATTTAGGGTTTGTAACTTTGTTAACTTTGTAATTTGTAACTTTGGAACGAATGGATGGATTATTTGATTTGGAATGAATGGATGAATATGATGTTTGATTAAATGGAATTTGATGTTCGATTAAGTATGAATATGATGTTTGAATAATGTTTGATTAAGTGGAATTTGATGTTTGAATGATGTTTGATTAAGTGGAATCTTGATTTTGAATGATAATTAAGTGGAATTTGATGAATATGAAAGTGTTGTAAAAACGAAATGAATTTTCAAATTTTTTTTGTCCAAACGACCTAGCCACATCGTTTGGTATAAAGGCCAAACAACCTCGTCAGATTGTTTGCCCTTTATACCAAACGACTTCGGCAGATCGTTTGCCTTAAAGCCCAAACGACCCAGCCACATCGTTTGGTATAAAGGCCAAACGACTTCGGCAGATCATTTGCCTTAAAGCCCAAACGACCCATCCATATCGTTTGGTATAAAGGCTAAACGACCTCGTCAGATCATTTACCTTAAAGCCCAAACGACCCAGCCACATCATTTGGTATAAAAGCCAAACGACTTGACCATGTCGTTTCGGTCATTATTGACAACATACGAATATTATTTCAAATCACTCAATTGCCGTCCGAATCAACTTAGTCGATCACTCGATTTCCAAATCACTCGATTGCCGTCCGAATCAACTTAGTCGATCGCTCGATTTCCAAATCACTCGATTACCGTCCGAATCAACTTAGTCGATCACTCGATTTCCAAATCAAATAAAAAAGCCCTAACATTATTTCCAAATAACATAAAAATCAAATCAAATTACAATTGTTCCAAATTACATCAAAATATCTATCACTTAGTCGATCGCTCGATTTCCAAATCACTCGATTGCCGTCCGAATCAACTTAGTCGATCACTCGATTTCCAAATCAAATTAAATAAAAGCCCTAACATTATTTCCAAATAACATAAAAATAAAATCAAATTACACTTATTCCAAATTACATCAAAATATCATATCGACAACATACAAACAACTTAGTCGATAACATGTACTGTTAGGTCTTCAACGGGCTCGTTTTCCCATATTAAATTGGGAATGTTCAATGCCATAAATTGTAATTGCCTTACTGTCAAGGCCAAATTCCAACTTTCAGCAATATCATATCGAGCTCTAAGCCATTGGCGTATTACTTGAGGAACCGAACAATCTTCAACAAGTTCAACATTGACAAAATGATTTCCACCAACATGTGCGCTACCCAACACTTTGGTCACTCTCTCAGGATTTGCTTGGGTTCTCATCAGCATGAGAAGGAAGCACTGACGAGCTCCTAAATGCAGGAGAACAACATTAAAATCTTGAAGCAAATAAGTATCCAGCAAAGGGAATGCTCATCCAATTATTTAAGGGTGCGTAACCTTCTTCATGTAGGATTTCCTTCATCGCATAAAAACTCACTTTGATTGTACAAAGTACAATAAAGGGGGAGGTTGTCAGTAAGCTCTTCGTACAACTCACTTCTCATCTGTGGCCATTCTTCTTGACTTCTTCCTAATGCAATGCAAAAAGCTCTATAACCGCAGTTGCCATCGCCAACAAGGTCATGGACTCTAACAATGTATTTATACATTTCTTTAGGAATATCCAACCCGTAATCTTTAGGACCCCTCGTCTTTCCAAAGTCTAACCTATCTCTCATATTTCGTGGTATGGCTGTTTTTGGAGAAGGCTTATTTCTTGGTGTGGTTGTTTTTGGTGTTTTTGGAGAAGGCTTATTTGTTGGTGTGGTGTGGGTGTTTTGGGTTGGTATTTTTGGAGAATACTTCTTTCTTGGTGTGGTGTGGGTGTTTTAGGTGGGCGTAGTGTTTGGTTGTGACGAGACCCACTCCTCATGGTCACGTTGAGAATGTTCAAAATGAGATGGATCTCGCTTTGAAGAGTTCTCATCTCCAGTTGGAAGCTTTTTGCTGCAGCTACCTTTCGGCCGACCTTTGGTTTTTGCTTCTTCACGAGGCGGTACTAGCTATGTACTTTCTGGTACGACAATCTCCATAAGCTTCCTAATCATAACCCTCTGCTCTTCTTCAAAAACCATTGCAAACCTATTCATGAACAAGTCCATCGGAAGTGTAACATCGGGACCAACACCCACTGACACATTGGGAGAAGCAGACAATGTTTTCCAAAAGGGGTCGATAGCAGTCAAAGGGATGGACCACTCTTGCTCTTCAAACTCAATTAATTCATGAGCACATGGCAGTCCATGGCTCGTACGCAAATAACACCAACACCCACCTGATCTCTTCATCTTTAACACGCTTTACGCAGGTATCTATTTCTTCAAATAGCAAGTCCAAACACTTGTGTGAGACAAGGCCTCTGAGTTCTCGAAACAAAGGAATCCGGTGGTGGTGCTGAGTTACAATCATACTTCTCTCGAAGGTAGCTCTAATCTTGGACATCTAGATCTCTAGAATTGGGTGGATTAAGCTAAACATACTAAAAAAAATCATGACAGTTTGCATTTTCTAGTACACGCTTCACTTGAGCATGAGACCCTTCAACTCTATTGGTCGTTATACTCCCAAAGTGAATGTGTTGGTCAGTCCAACAACATACGAATCGATCCCTATGAGGAAACCAAGTCTCTCGCAAATAACTAACAAAATTGGAGTACTCAACCCTGTAATATTTTTCCAAAGCATCCCATCTACGCTGGAAAATAACCTGTCTTCGATTTGACTACAGCGTTCCACGAGAACTGGGCCTTCTCTACAAGTTCTGTAGTTGGAAAAATATCGTAACATTTTGAAAAGACACACGTAGCGATATGCCATCTACATAGATACTTGTGTGCGTTAGGGAAAACTTTGTCAGCAGCACTCATCAGGGCCAAGTCCCTGTCAGACACGATCACGGATGAGCTTATGTCACCAAGCAAGCCACTAAAATGATATAGGGCCCACTCATAGTCGACTGTTGTTTCAGATTGAAGCAGCACCTGACACACGGTGAAAAACTTCCACGTTGAACTCACCCCAACAAACTGTACGAAAGGCCACCGATACATGTTAGTTTTGTAAGTAGCGTCTAACATGAAAACTATTGGAAAAGTCCGAGCCAATTTAACACCTTCTGGATGGGCCCATAATAACCCCGTTATCTCCTCGGTATTTTCATCTTGTCTCAACTTCTCAAAATAATGTTCTTTTGCTAACAACTCACACAATCTCTGCAATTGTGTGAGACCGATCATATCCAATTTCCTCACCTTCTGCCTTGCAGTGTAGACTTGGGATATACTAGATATGTTTTCATGATACATATTCTTGATGGAATCCAAAATTTGTTTAGGCTTTTTTTTACACTTACTCATCTCTGACAAGTACTCGAACTCTGGAACGGTCAAACGAGTAGCAAATGCATGTTCTTCAAGAGTTTTCCCCAATACATGGTTGTGAATACCATTTCTAACTTCTATTTTCCAACTATCGACAGTGCCGCGTTAGAAAACACTTTTTAACTTAAATGGACATCCCGATTTCTTGGTTCCCGACCTTCTCTTATTAGCCCTCCTTTCGCCTTCCTTCTTGTGTGACCGATATACACCTTAGCACTCGGAAGCCAAATTCAATCTTGCTACTCGGTTTCCCTTGGCACACTCTGACTTTTCAATGACCACAACAATATTAACTTGTTTTCCTCTAGCGGTTGCCCAACTGATTGCCTCGTTACGTGTATGGAAAACCTAAACACATAAAAAACAACAACTATTATTAATACACTAATAAAATTACATTTAGAAAATTAAAAAAAAAATGAAATCAATGCCTACTCAATCATACCTCTTCCGTAATAAAAAATTATGTTGTATCACTTAAAATCGGTTGACAATCCACATCATTCGAGTTTGCAGATGATCAGTTCCTGGATAGCGGAAAAGAATTCTACATATAAAAGAATAAAACAAGAGTCTTAAACAATTTGCATTTAGGTAATGAGGGATTCCAAAGTCACAAAAAAAAATGAACTTCTAAAACTAAATTTAGTCTAAACGACCCAGCCATGTAGTTTCATAGAGGGTCCAAACGACCCAGCCATGTAGTTCTATAGTGTTCCCAAACGACCAGCCATGTAGTTCTATAGTGTCCCCAAACGACCCCGCCATGTATTTCTATAGTGTCCCCAAACGACCCCGCCATGTAGTTCTATAGTGTCCCCAAACGACCTAGCCATGTCGTTCTATAGTGTTACCAAACGACCCAGCTATGTCGTTCTATAGTGTTCACAAATGACCCAGCCATGTCGTTCGGGCTCGGGTTTTGCATTCATTCATGTACTCAATCAATTAAGTATTTTGTATTCATTCTAATCAAGTGTTACCTTATT
Organism: Coptis chinensis; assembly: GCF_015680905.1. Classification (NCBI taxonomy): domain Eukaryota; kingdom Viridiplantae; phylum Streptophyta; class Magnoliopsida; order Ranunculales; family Ranunculaceae; genus Coptis; species Coptis chinensis. Next base: position 14,464,567 of record NC_141456.1, on the reverse strand, counting down.
GTTTAGGATTACACTTTGTCATTGACGATTTCTCGGCATCTCATTTGCTCGACTAGTCGCATCTTTAAATTTTTCACCTTCACCTTAAACATTTTGTTCCATTTCTTCACTTTTCACATATCTTCTATTTTCTCCTTCTCTAATTTGCTGTTGCACCTCAAACATTACCTCAAATGCTTCTTATTCATCTTCATGTTCCATTTAGAGAAACCTGAGTATTCTAATATGTAGAGAAACTTGAGTATGCAGATAAACTTGAGTATTCTATGTAAGGAGTAAGGATTTTGATGAAAAAATAAGCAAGGAGGAGTAAGGAGTATTCTATATATATATTTGAAATTTTGATATATTTCGAATAATTGAGTGAAATATGTTTGTAAGCCCTAAACCCCAAACTAGTTTATTATTCACAATTGAATAAAAAAAAATGGAAAATAATAAGTTTAGATATAAAACAAATTATTATTTTAGATTTGGATAATTGAGTGAAATATGTTTGAAATTAAATTTTTTTTATGTCGGTACGAAATTTGTAAACCCTAAACCCTAAACCCAAACCCCAAACCCCCAAACTAGTTTATGATTCAAAATTTGAAAAAGAAAATAAAAATAATAAGTTTAGATATAAAACAAATTATTATTTTGAATAATTAAGTAAAATATGTTGGTACGAAATTTGTAAACCCTGAATCCAAAACCCCCAAACTAGTTTATGATTCACAATTTTAAAAATAAAATAAAAAATAACAAGTTTAGATATAAAACAAATTATTATTTCGAATAATTAAGTGAAATATGTTGGAACGAAATTTCTAAACCCTGAACCTTGAACCCCCCAAACTAGTTTATGATTCACAATTGAAAATAATAATAATAATAATAACAAGTTTAGATGTAAAACAAATTATTATTTTTGATTTTAGCATGTTTGATTACATGTTTTAACTTGGTTATATAGATACTATGTCATAACAGATAAAAAGTGCAGAGTGCATGTAATTGTGTTGTTCTTAACCCAATTTTTTAAATCGGATTTCAATTTTCCTAATTCAATTGGGATGTGTTGATAATTGATCATTACTAATTCAATTTTGCACATAATTGTTTAACTAAATTATTATACACTTATGATCGATTAATTATTTGTATTATAAGAAAAGTGTTGGTGTTTATATATAAGAAAAGTGTAATTGCTGTTTATGTCCAAACGACTTCACCATATCACCCCATAGAGCCCTAAACGACCCAGCCATACCACTTGCATGTGATACTAAATGATTAGCCAAATCTAAAATGCACACACAAATGATGTGGTCAAGTCGTTTCAAACGTACACTCAAACGATATGTCCTTGTCGTTTGAGTGTACATTCAAACGACTTGGCCACATCGTTTGGGTGTATACTCAAACAACTTGGCCACATCATTTGCATGTATACTCAAACGATGTGGCCAAGTCGTTTGAGTGTATACTCAAACGACGTGGCCATATCGTTTGAGTCTTACTCAAACTAACACTCAAACGACTTGGCCATATAGTTGTTATATACACTCAAACGATATGGGCATGTCGTTTTGGTATACACTCAAACGACGTGGGCACTCAAATGATATGGCCATGTCGTTTGAGTGTTAGTTTAAGTAACACTCAAACGACTTGTCCATATCGTTTGAGTATACACTCAAATGACTTGGACATATCGTGTGAATGTTACTCAAACTTGTAAAATTTCTTTTTTTTTAGGGGTTGCCCAATCCAATTTGATGAGTGCCCAATGGAATCACCTTCGATTTTGGAGAATTCGATTTCGGTGCTGGAGAGAGAAATAGGAGAAGAGGAGAGAGGAAACCCTTCGTAATTATGATTTCGATAACTTTAGATTTGGGCCTTTGATTTCTGATTTAGATTTGGATGATCTAACGGTTGTGTTTGGGCTGTTTCGGTATATATATATATATATATATATATATATGTTGCTACTCATACTGGGAAGGAAGGATCGTTCCTTTAATAGGAAGTTAGACAGATTAGGGTATGAAACTAAGTAACATTTACTTACATGTTTTCTTACACATAGGTATTTTATGTATTCCTTTCTTATGTACTTTTAATGAGTTTAATTTTTGGTTTTGCACAACACATTCCTTTAATGGAAGGGGTTGAGTACAAGGCTTGAGTAGTGGTGTCTCCAAGATCATTCATAAGGCTGCAGAAGAAGAGCATAGGTCAGGCATGGAACTTCATTGCCAACTCAATTATTTGGAACATTAGGAGGTTGGAGAGAAGAGGGCACACATGGAAATGCAGTCTTTAGTGAATGCACTGCTCGCTATGCAAGGAATTGCTCAGGGGTTACAAATGCAAATGTTTACCATCTCTACTTCTGATCAGGTATCAATTACTTCATTAGAGTTTTACACGAGAAAATCGAGTATTAACAGTGTTGCTATTAAAGTAGTTTCATTAATACTTCATACTTGAATCTAACCTAAACGGTTATTTACGGCCTTATCTTAATTCAAACTATGTTTATTTTGAAAAATGCTTAATGTATGCCTGAGGAATGATTTAAAATTGAGAGTATTTGTGAGTTTTATAGAGTTATGGCATCTACCATCTTGAACAGTATTTGAATGCAGATTTCACTTGTTTATGATAATCATACTGGTGTGTCTATGCTAGCTAGAGCGCTAGTGTGATTGGGTGCTTGACTTTTTATGAGTTATACATGAGTAGGAAGTATATATTTTTCAAAATGGACTTATTAGGTACACTACTAGTAATAACATTTATGAGTATTGGGATGTGTTTGCAATACTTAATATCCACAAGGTTTCCCACTTGTCGGAACGCAATATGTTGATGCAAATTGTAACCCTGATTCACGAGCTAAAGTTTTACTATTTGATCCTATTAACACTCACGTGTTTCCTTTTAGAAATGAACCAATGCTAAAGAAATATGTTTATATTGTAACTGTATTATTAGTTATTGAAATTGATTGTGATTTCTTTCGGATTGTTGGCAGTTGGTATGGTTTTAATGAACTTGCTTAAAATTTCAAGTAGAAATTCTAAACAATTATTTGTGAGATTTGAAGTTTTCCGTTGCAATAGAAATTAAGTGCAAGGTAGAGTAGGAATCGGTTATGCATGTGTTATAAGAATGCTGACTTGATCGAAGGATGGATATCATTCTAATACTTCTCTCAGATATGATGTCTTTCACCTTGTCAAAAAAACTATTAGTTGATAAGCAACTTCATCGTCGGGCATGTGCAGTCTTAAGTTGTTTGTAATTAATAGCTAGCTTGTTAGATGTTGTCTTATGCTATGGTATTGACTTTTACGAGTTTTATTTTTTATGCACCAATGATATGTTTTCTATTTTTTTAGAAGTATGGTTGGGAACTTAATCCATATATATGATCATGGTAAAAGCTTATACCAAAGTGGTCCTGGCAGTGAAAAGATCAACATATAATCATAGAGTGGACTGGTGCTTGTAGTGAGGACGGGATGGAAGGTTTGTTGTTAAGGGAAAGTGGTGCTAGAAGTGAAGCTTTGGTGTACTCTTGTTTGACACGAATTCATGCAAAAATTCAAGATAGCTGGGTTTAGCCATATATCAAAGTCAAATACCGATGTAGCTGTTTTCTTAGGAGTGAAGCTTGCTTCAGGTAAGTATTTAGAACTTTTATAAACCTTGAACGTTGTTTTAATTAGAATTGAATGTGTAAGCTAGTTAGCTTTTATTTAGATAATGTATAAGTTCATGATTACCATACGTTCATACCTCATGTATACGATTAAGTAATCTACCTCATGTATCTGATTAAATAATCTGTCTTCTTTTGATGGAACTTCAACATTAATGTGTTTTGTTAGTTGGATGATTTTCTAGTGACTATTTTAGTACTTTTTCTACTTATACTTTTCTTAGAAGGAGCCGTTTCTGACACTACCTCTTTTTGTGTGTGTAGATGTGTATGGATGATGTAGATGTATGATGGTCGTTGAACAAATAGAAGCCTATCAAAACCTAATTATCCCTCAATAAGTAAAGGATGAGTAGGGTATCGTTCCACTTTTAAGTGTATGTTATGTGAAGGACAGACCGAAAGGGGTTTGAGGGATTAAAAACTAATATTGTAGAGATTGTAAATTCTAATGCTAAACTAAGCTAAACTAACTAAACTGTTGAGAATTTATAAGAGAGGGAATTCAAGAGATTAGAATCCACCAATACTTTTGATCTATGACCTTCTACTTCATGGTTGTTCTTACAAGTAGACTACAATTAGGCAATCGAGCGAGTGCCGATGCCCTCTTAGACGAAACATCGTTAACAATTAACTCTACTTAAGGTTGTTCCTATGTTTATGTTATTAATATCTTCTTTCCTTTTATGTAAGCTCGGGCAGCCATTCAATGTATTACCAAGAGCAACATCAAGGAGTACTTCCTAATAGGGCGGCCATTCAATGAATCACCACTTAAGGCAAACACAAAGAATACTTCCCCTAGGCAGCCACTCCCTGAGCTACCCCTTATAAGGCAACACAAAGAATACTTCCCTAACTCTAAAGAACTATACTACTAGAAGAAAAGTAAAGAACACTAGCATGATATTAATATTGCAAAACATAAACCCTATTCTATACTTCCATCCCCAGTGTGGGCAATGGAACTAATAACTACAAACATAAAGAACTAACCCGATTGAAGAACACCATGAACCGGAAGAATCATTAAACCTTAAGCATCGGCTTCATCTTCTCCTTGAAGGAGAAGATTAGCCATCCATAAAGAAGGAAGAACAAGAAGAAGAAGAGTTGAAGAACATAAGACTAGAAAGACTAATTTATTAAGACTCAACTAGTTAAAACCGATCTTTTATTATTAATCTCTCTCTGCCTCAAGTCCTGGAGACAAGAATATAAGTGAATTGGCCCATTACATGAGGCACTTAGGTCCTCTATTTATAGGGGTTACAATGAGCTCTAGAAGCATTCCAAACCGTCATTTGTTTCCTAATACAAATAGACTTCTTCCGAGTCCGACTTCATCTTCAAAAACGAAAGGAATTGGCTACGAAGTCGATTCATGCGTCCGGACGCATTATTCATGCATCCCAGACTTAATCAATGCGTCCGATGCTTCGATTTATCGTCGTGACGCAATCAATCGTCTGACGCCGATACGTCGTCCCGCACGCATAAGCCGATTTTCTCTCTTCTACTCTATCCTTCTATCCTCTTTTGCGGGCTTTGGTCCAAACAACGAATCCTTTGGCCTTGGGCTTCCAAATAGACTTTAAAATAGGTCCAAGTCGCATCTTTAACAGCTCCAATTCCTTGACCTTCTCCATGATTGTCCACGGGCCTCTCATGTGATCCTTAATGCTCCGAATTGCTTTGTTTTACCCCATTTTCTCTAATATTCTACAAAACTATCTTTTTCACCTGTAGAATCTTAAAACACAACTTATAAAAACTATTAGTCCACTAAGATGGCTAAACAAGAGGCATAATCGAGGGTTAAATAGCACTTTTTGAGCACTTATCAGTTTCTTAGAAGCAAAGAAGTTGGAGTCAACGACTAATTACAATGCAGCGTTTGGCAGGGATTAATTTGTACAACGCTTTTACAACACGTAATGGTTAGTGCTTTCTCTTTCAATTAATATTTGCTATATTACATGATTTTCTATGCGAATGGTGTGTCGTTTTAGTTCTAATGGTTGATTTTATATGGTTGTAGCTAAGTCTTCAAAGCCTACTCTCTAAGGTAGGATACATGATTATAAGGTACAACCAAGTGAACCTAAGTATGTAGACTTTGATCCAACATAGTTGAGGCACTGTTTAGATGGCTATGAATGCAGTCTATCGAGTTTAGGCACTATAAATGGTGATGTTTTCATTTTTTTTTGGGATTCTTAATAGTTTTCAAATTTCTTAAAGAGTAGTTAGTAGTATATTATCTTCTTTTATGTAAGTTTGGATTCCTAATTATACCTTTGATGTAAAAATATTTATGTTAAGTACTGTATATGAAATTTTAAATTGTGGAGAATTATGATTCTCGGGGATTTGTTTTTATTGAAATGGTAGATCTTTGTATGATATGAACTTCAGGTGATATAAAGGTGCTGGAACAATTTTTTTAAAACAATTGAAAGCATTTGCCACGGCCTTCAGCCGTGGCCAAACAATGCATCCATCACACTCAAAGCAAACCCCTACGGTCCATATAAGCATTAGCCACGGTTGCTAGCTGTGGCAAGAGTCATTTGCCACAGCCCTTGGAACAGATTAGAACTGTGGGCAAAAAATAAGCTTTGGCCACGGCTAAAAACCGTGGTAACAGATTAGCCACAGGTGCATTGGCCACGGTCGTGTAACAGCCAATGACCGTGGCAAAAGGTCTTTAGCCATGGTTAATGGTCGTGGCTAGTACTCAGTATTCTTGTAGTATCCTCTTTCTTATCTGCTACATTAGTTTTTCTTCTAGTCTGCTTGGTAGTTGATGGAATTAACGAACTGTTCCCAGCTTCAGAGGGAAGACATGTTGAACAACTCGGAGAATGTGACTGAGCAATTATTCACTTAACAAAATCATTTAAGTCAATAAAATAAATTAATCAGAGCACTTACAGAGAAATTCCAATTAAAAATAACTGTTGAAGCCACTTAATTCAAAAACTACTTTTAAATTTGCAGCCTCTCTATAATTGTATATTTTTCCCACTCAAATTCCTTTTAACATCACAAGCATCACAAATTAAGTACATACCCCTTATCCATGGTTCCATATAGCTAACTTATGGCCTGGACATTGCTGCACCTTTCGCAAAAGTAACCAGACAACTAGCATTTGTCACAATGTAGTTGCTAACACTACCAAGAACGACCTTGCACACAAAAGCTTATCAACAAGTAGTGGACTACATAATGGGGTGATCTAATCTGAAGAAATATTTTTAGTGGGTGTGTACCAAGAAAAAAATGTCTTAATCTCACTAAAACCCACACCCTTAATCCATATCAAGTCGATTTACATTTTTGTAGCTGATAATCTTGATGTTGTTCACGATGGGACAAATATAAATGTACTGGTTTTGAAAGGAAATCTCATATTAAGTGTCAAGGAATGAAGTGCTACACATTGGGGAGAGAGGAAGCTGTTCATACATTTTGATTTTTAAAAATTTATATGTATGATTCCAAAACTAATACTAAATTCTCTAGATAACAAAGAAACTACCGAAATATCAAAATTTATATGTACTTCAACAAACATCTTCACTTAATACTTACAGTGGAAAACAAAAACATTGGAAGAACCACAAAAAGAAAATTTGCAGCCAATGCGATTATGTATGCATTCCAATTTCTGCAGCCAATAATTGCCTTATCACCCACTTTTGATGACACCTTCATGATATGTACAGGGTCTGAAAACCACACAAAATTTATAAATCTCATATTCCATGAATAAACAACACAGTGATCACATAATAAAAGTATTCATCAGCCAGCACCAGAGAAAATTTCAGCTATTAACATAGCATTTCCTTAGAAAACTTAGTTTCATATGTGCCACTAAAATTTCATAAAGAATAAGGGAACTAATGCCAATAAATTAAAGGATATCTGAGATACCGATTGATTTTATTAAGCACTAGAACTACTGGTACGAAGTGCTTTACTCCATATGCAACTAGATTCAGCTACTCTAAATGATGCAGCCACCCATGCAGGTAGGATGTCTAACTTGATAGTTGAGCATTTCTCAACAATTTCACTTCAGTCATGTGCAATACTGCAGAGTAGACCAATAACACCTCTAGTCGGGACCACAGTGACAAACTTCAGCATCCTTATAAAAAAAATAAACATGAAAAATCTGCATATTACAAATCTCAAAAATTACCTGCGACATCACACCTTAGTTTTATATATCTAACTGAGTTCTTTTTCTTTTCTTTATTGCATACAATAGAAGATATTCAGTCAAGGCTTCAGAAAGAATTTAAAAAAATGGATAAGGTAAACTATTTTTTTCCACTATCTTATTTAATAATTTTGTTGATTTGTCATGTTGTTATACAGAAACATCAAGTAGTATTTTGATTTATGTGTCTTCTTCTTTTGAGCCTGTATGTTTTGTGCTTTAGATTAGACCACTTTCATTGTGAAAATTTGTTTTTACTGTTGCTGTTGAGTTTTGATATGGAGCAAATTTTCTTTCAATTTGTTCCTCTCTCTCTCTCTCTCTCTATATATATATAGAGTTATTGTTGTTAGTTAAGGTGAATCCAGTGACAACAATTTCCATTAATCTGTTCTGTGGTGTAAAGACACCTTCAGGTTGCTCATACTGCATCAATGAAGGCATGTCAAAAAAAGCATGCACATAAACTGCAACCTAGGACACCAATGCAAATTAATACAAATTGTTCAGCTAAAAGTTGTGTACCTTAAACTGACCATACAAAGTGAGCAAAATATCAATTAGTAGTGTTGAAGGCCAAGCTGGGTTAGACAGCTCAGATATCTTTGCCTCCCATTCCATTAGATAACAAAGACCCCTTTCACATAACTAGAACATAAATAAAGATGTCAATCATGTGATACACACAACCAATCGTCAAGGTAATATACATTTATAACCATATATATTTATCATCAGGATAAAGAATCACCAACATAAAAATTCAAGACATTCTAAGACTTTTTAAAAGCACAACATTAGATTTCAAATATTCAAGACAAGTCTATAAAGTAACTGATATAGGGTATTGAGTAGCAAACTAGTAAACCAAAAGGACAAACTACCTTTCGAATTTTCATTTAAATCCTGATCTATTGACTCCATAGTCTCGGAGTATGCATGTAGTGGTGCTCCTTCGTCAATATCCACGCCTAATGCAAAAGCGATAGCTCTACTTTTCCCTATTTCCTGCACAACTCTTGCTACTTCATGTAGTGCAGGCCTCGAGAAACTTCTAAAAGAACTCTCCAGCCTAAACATATGTAAAAAAGAAATAAATTGTATTTAAGTCACAACTTCTAACATTCTAAAAGTACCCTAAAGAGTTGATGAACTATAAAGTATGGAAATAGAGCAAGATAATCAATGAAATAAGTAACAAATATTGAATGCAAAACAAATTCAAGTTTTCTGTACCTTATTGTTTTCAGGAAAGCATGGTATGCCAAAGGTCCACAGGGAAGTAACACATATTCACTATAGCCCACTTTGACCCATATTTAGTTTCTTCCCACAGAGCCTGCAAAATAGTTAAAGAGCCTTTAATAAAACAAAGCCTAAAATAGTGCATGTTCTAGCAAATTACTATAAGCCCTGACATAAATCGAATGTCGAAGAACCTACTAAATGGAAAATTAAGAAAGAACAAGTTCAACTTTGTGCAAGTCGATAAATGGTGAGACTGGATACTTCTAGATAATAAGAAATTCTCTGTACTGATAAAAATGGCTTGCCTTGAGCTTTAAAGGTATCAAATTGCCATTGTTAGTGTAAAATAAACCTAAGTTATTGACAAATGACTAGGGTTATTAATGTTACCTTCTTCATTATACAAAAACACTTCTTCACCAATTGGTTAACAATTTGTAACTGTTCCCGTTCAAACTACAAAACATTTTGTTGTCGTTACTATCACATTCCAAATCATTAACTAATGTAATTTTTAAAATACAGCTCATGGAGTATCAAACCAAACACAATATTTCACTCAAGACAGCGTTGAGGGAAATTCTCATCAAGGAAAAAATTGAGGGAGAACCAGTTTACAAATCAAAGATTGAAAATAACCAATACGCTGCAGATGTCATAATAGATTTGCCGATAATGAGATAAATCTTCAAAAATCCTAATTATCCTATAAGCCAATCATTTCTGGGGACATATCAAGCTAAGAAAGTGGACTCAGAAAATGCAGTTGCAAGAAACGCTATCCGCTTTCTACAACAGATATACAAATTTGAGGTTTTAGACGTCAACCACAAAGAAGTCATTACTAAATGTGAAGAGCTACATGAAGCAACTACTAGAGAAAAACAACTTCATCAATATATGGAACACTTGAGAAAAGAAAATGCCTATTTGAAAACAATAAATGAAGCATTGGTTATAGGAGGACCAAATTGGGAAATGGACTACCTAAGCATCCCAAATAATTTATCAGAATTGGATGAGAATTAGCGTAGTGTTAGATCCATCAAATTTATTTTTTTAGTTGTTTTCGAGATGAATTCTCTATTGGATGAGGATTAGCATAGTGTTAGATCCATCAAATTTATGTTTTAGTTTTTTTCGATTTGAACTATCTATAGTTCATCATAACTTAATGAAATATTTATTTTTCTCTACATTTGCATTTACTTTTACAGAAAAATTCAGTTTTACATTTGTTGTACAGAAAGCAAACAACCGACTACCAATAATCACGGCAGACATGTACACAAGTTTAGATGATACTACTTACAACTCAATGGTTAGACAGATAATTTTCAGCGCTAACACAGTCACAAAAACCCCTGAAATTGTAATGGATTGTAATGCTGATGAAGAAATTGAAAAATGTACTGAAAAAAATGGAATTGGCTCAAGGAATGAAGGATTTGTCAACCGAGTATTCAAGATGAAACTCGAGAAATTTATGATGAATTTACACAATAGCCAATATTTTGAAAAAGGTAAATCAATACGTTTTACATTTCTTGATTGTTAAAAATTAACAAATCAATGTTAGAGATAAAAAATGATAATTAATAAAAAAAAAATTACAGTTATCTACAAGATAAATTTTCGAACCAGAAGATTTCCAAGAGCAAATATTCTTTTATTTTTACAGGCCGTAGAAACTAAGAAAAGAAAGAATATGCCAACAACGAGGAAAACAAGGTTTACATGGAACAAAATGAAAACGGAAAAGCATACTACACATACCCAACTGTAGCAGAGGCAACTTAGAGGACATTTGAATTAGAAAACGAACAAGTTTTCTATATCAACAACAGATAAACCATCAGAGCGTGACAAACAGAGCACTATGAATAAAAGCTTACTATTTATGAACATTAGTCACTATTGAAACTATTATTTTAAATTTTGTCTAGCAAATGGAACTATGTCATAATCAATTAGCCGATAGTTTAATGTTTATCGATTATGCCAATTCTTTTGTTTATCTATCCTCTAACATATTATTATTATCTTGAGACTACTTTGAATATGAATTAGATTGAGGTCTTGCATATAATGCAATAGCTATACACACAAGAAAATATTTAAAAAATAATATATATATATATATATATATATACATAAACCAGAGTAATTAAAAGCGGAGAATCCAGGCAGACAGACAAACGAATCAAAATTAAAGATCAATATACTTACTCGGCAAACTGAACTTATCGATCATCCAAATAATGTCCATTTCACCATGTAGCCAAAGCAAACTTAATATAGAGCGGAGATAATGCATGATTTCTCCTAATTTTCATGTGCGTGCTCATACTAATGTTGGTTCTCATATTCATATTGCTGAAAGAAAGAAAGAGAAGGCAAAGATAATAAGAGATGAGATGGTAACTTATTTACACTAAATATAAATAGGACTACCAAATTGGCTATAAAAATTGCGATCAACTCAACACTCCACCCTCCTAACATGAATTTAATATAAAATTGAGAATTCGGTATGAAAATAACTGCTCTGTAGTTCTCTGAGTTGGTTTTCGATTGGGTGAATCTGACCACTGAAACTTAGTTTTCGTGTAATGGCGCGGTTTCTTCATTTCAGTCCCATATAGTTGTGTATTTTTCATCTAAGGCAAGGCATGGGTGGTAAGTGAAAGTCTTTGATCATTTGATTTGGGGTGTGGTCTGTAACTTGATTTGAATAGAAGTTGCGATACAAATACCCGCTTAAAATATATCTTATAAAATTTGTTGGGCCCTAGGCCCAATAGTACACGTAGAAGTTTCAAAAACAATAACTTCTAGCTAATTGAAAATAAAAAAAATCTAATTTAAGATATATATAAAATCACGTAGTAATTGAGCCTCCTACAAAATCATGTCTTATCTCCTATATATGTACAAAAGAAAACAATTGCACTGCACATATCGAAAAACCAGGTAGCCTACTTTCTTTCTTTTCCCCATTATTTATAATTTTTTTCTGACTTAATTTCATATTGATTAAGTCTTTTTTTTTGTTATATTAAAGAGTATTGGATCAAGAATTTATAAATTTCATTATGTATATTGCAGATAATGGCGTATGAAAATTACAGCTTATGTAAGAAAAAAATTGCTAAAGGAAATTCTAGAAACATGATTTAACGTTCAACAAGATTGGGTCTACAACACAAAATTAGAGAACGGACGATTAAAAAGCACTGTAACATTAAAGGTACCAAAAGACTTATTCTTTAACAATGAAGACGTCGTAGTTAAAGAAATTGATGGAATCACTACATATTCTGTTGAAAAGCAGAGGATTCAACAGCTTTTCACACAATACAGTTTATAAAGGATGAACGTGATATAGAAATTGAACACTTTAATTTCAAAGAACTTATAAATAAAAGAAAAGAAAAGAGGTTGAAGATAAACAGAATCAACTCGACGTCCTCAAAAATATTATGCTAGATTGTTTGGTTGATGATAAACACAACAAAGATAAGATATATTGTCTCGAAGAAAAAATTGAAGAAATGAAGGACATGGAGAAAAACCAAAACAAGGACAAAATAAACAAAGAGGAAAAGAACGGTTCCATAATAAAGAAAAGAAAAGAACTGTTAGTTATTCTCTGCAGTTAGTTTAATGCAATTTGCATAAAGTTTTTGATTTCTTGTTAATTACTCTTTGAGCTTAGTTATGTATTTGAATCTTGTTTCCGATTTCCTTATAATTATCCAATGTGGTGTGTAATACCAACTTCTATTGATCCATCTGTAGTGTCCTTGCAAACATGACATAAAAAGTAAATTATACTTAATTTATTATGTGGGATCATCGAAGATTATCCAGTTCCCAATTTCCCGTTAATTATTCTTTAAATTTTGCATGACTCACTATGTGGAATCTTCAAAGATTATTTACGAACGGGTGTTGTTATATTAATTATTCTAAAAAATATTTGCAAATATTCATAACTATTATATATTAATATTATATTGATCACTCAACCAAATTTCTTATAACGTGAACACCTCACTTTCCATTAAAAAAAAAGAACTCACCTTTGATAAAACCCTTCAACTTCATTTTGTTATTTAATAATAGAAGTTTGATTGAAGTTTTGTGAGATTGCCTAATAAGACAAAGTTCATATATATTAAAGCTACTTGAATTGCAAGGAGTTCCCAATCATACGGAAAAAGATAAGATAAACACCATTTTAAATGCAAAACTATACTTATCAAGACCTTCTCACAACATATAACACAACTATGTTTTGAGGTTAGTTCAATGTATCTGCATCCAGTTTTTGATTTTCCGTTATTTATATTTTGAGATTAGTTCAATGCAGTTGCATCCAATTCCCAATTCCCGTTATTTATTTTTTGAGATCAGTTCAATACAGTTGCATTTAGCTTCTGAGTTCTCGTTAATTATTCTTTTCGGTTAGTTCAATACATTTGCATCTAATTTCCAATTTCCTGTTAATTGTTCTTTGAGGCCAGTTCAATGCATTTGCATCCAGTTTCTGATTTCCTGTTAATTATTCTGTGAGATTAGTTTAATGCATTTGCATCCAGTTTCCGATTTCTCGTTTATTATTTGATAAAGTTGCATTTGCATCTAGTTTCCGATTTCCCGTTAATTATTGTTTGAGGTTAGTTCAATGAGTTTGCATCCAGCTTTTGATTTCCTGTTAATTATTTCTTGAGGTTTTGCATCCAGTTTATTTTTTGAGATTAGTTCAGTGCAGTTGCATCCGGTTTCCGATTTCTCGTTAATTATTTTTTTAAGATTAGTTCCACGCATTTGCATTATGTTTCCAATTTATAATTAATTTTTTTTAGGTTAGTTCAATGCAGTTGCATCCAGTTTCCGATTTCCCGTTAATTTAATATTTGAGAGTTAACTCAATGCATTTGCATCCATTTTCCGATTTTCCGACAATTATTTTTTGATGTTAGTTTGATGTATTTGCATCCAAGTTTTGATTTTCCGTTAATTATTCATTGAGGTTAGTTTAATGCAGTTGTATCAATATTCTGAGTTTCTATTAATTACTTTTTAAGATTAGTTTAGTGCTTGCATTTGCATCCAGTTTCCGATTTCCTGTTAAATATTATTTGAGATTAGTTAGATGCATTTGCATCTAGTTTTTGGTTCCCCATTAATTGTTTTTTTACGTTAGTTTCATTAAGTATTATTTATATTTTAAAATATTTGTCATTATTGCTTTGCCGTTATTATATATATATATTTTTTTCATTTTCTATTAGATATTTTGTGATGTTATTTTTTGTATAATTGTTTTTAACTATGTTTTGAGGTCGTGTTAAGGATATATTCGAAATAAGTCAGTGTTTTATCATAGACACTAAAATTGTATGATTTGTAATAGGGAATTAGTTTATACAAATCACCTATTTTTTAGCATTTTTTTTTATTTGATCAAATATATAAGAATTGGAACACTAAAAATGTTTGATTCGTAATAGGAAATTACCTTCTACAAATCACCTATTTTTTAGCAATTTTTTTTATTTAATCAAATATATAAGAATTGGAAATACACTCAAACTCTCCAAAGAGATACCATATACGTGGGATTGTAGGCTATTAGAAAATACTATATTTCATATTAGAGTGCCACATAGGATAGAGAAAAGGTTAACTCTCATATTATAGTGCCACATAGGAGAGAGAAAATCCTCCTTTAAAGGTCTCTGCTTTAGTATATAGATAGTAGATCTCTCCCCCTCCATGGCCCACCTAACTCTCATATTATTGGGCCTTCTACATCTGCATGCACTTAAGAAATAGATGCAGTCCAAGCCCAAAACTTCAAGTAGGGCAAAGAGTGGTATATATATAAACTAGACTGAAGTCACAAAAGTAGGGTTTCACAGCATCTCAGTTCACAACTTTCCTCTGCTGCTTCAAATCAGGTAAACCCCATTTCTCATTTCTCATTTCTCATTTTCCATATTTGCTTGTTTTTATTGTCTTCTAAAAAACAAATCTTTTAGCATATAATGGCTCCACCCCAGCCCAAAATCAGGGATCTTTGTAGATCTCAACAAAGGTCACGTCGTCACAAGCCGTGAACTAGCTCCTCGTTAATGGAGCTACACTTCTATTGATATAGAACCCACACATTAGATGAGGTCCAACTAAGGATTGGGCCAAGTGATGGCCGGCTAGGGTTGGGGACAGTATCAGTCTGGGGTGAGACATCTGTGAGGGTACCATGGATGGTCCCTAAGCTTAGCCCTGGTCATGCCTGACTGGTGAGACAAAGCCGATGGTTCGGTTAGACCAGTTTCGGTCCAAGGTGGAGATTGTTAGGTGTATGGACCGAATTGGATGTTGTTGATCTTATACATCTACTTACATGATTTCTTGTTCTGTTAATGTTTGGCATGGTAGATTATGTCATATTAATAGGAAATATGTTAAGAACATGAGCATACTTGGTTTAATTCCTAATTTGAATGATGATGATTTTGTACACAGTGAATCATGCACTAAGGCCAAAATCACACAGAAGCGTCACAAATCAGTTGAAAGAAATACAAATTTGCTAGACTTGGTATACACTAATATTTGTGAGCTTGAAGGTCTTCTGACTAGAGGTGATGAAAGATATTTTATTACGTTCATTGATGGTTGCTCGAAATTTACATATGTTTAATTGCTGAAGATAAAAAGTGGTGTTTTTTTATGCTTTTAAAGCTTATGTACTTGAGGTTCAAAATCAGCATGATAGGAATATTAAAGTAATTCAAAGTGATTGAGGTACTAAATATGGTTATGATGATTTTAATCTTTTTCTTGCAATCACATGATATTATTCATGAGATGACAACTCCTTATTCACATGGAATGAATGGAGTAGATGAACGTAAAAACAGAACACTTAAAGGGATTAATTGTTGATATGTTGCTTAGTTCTGGAGCACCCTCAAATTTGTGGAGGAAGCTGTTTTGATTATTAGTTATATATGTGTTGGATAGAATTGCTAATTCTAATACAAAGATTACACTTTATGAGCTATTGAAGAACAGGAAGCCTAATTTGAGTTACTTTAGAACATGGGGATGTCTTGCTTTTGTAAGGAAGCATGATCCTAATATCTCAAAACTTGAGAGTAACGCTTTTGAGTGTGTCTTTTTAGGCAATGCCATGGAGAGCAATGCCTACGTTTTTCTAGATATGAAGAGTAAATGTTTTTGTTGATCATCTTATGTTGAGTTTCTTGAAGATAGATTTCCATATTTATCTAGAAATAGTGGGGGTGCTAGTAGGGGTATTATCCTCCAAGGCCCCTAATATTGATGTTTCTAACACTGACATATCTAGATTGCATGATAGAATCATGGACACAGAAGATGAACCTAGAAGATATAAAAAGAGCTTAGGGTCATTAAGGTTTTGGGACCTGACTTTGTCACTGTACTTTGGAAGGAGATCTCTCCTCCATTAAAGAAGCTCTCATATCTTTTGATTCCGAGTTTTGGAGAGAAATCATTCGAGTGAGATTGATTCTCTAATGGAAAACAAAACTTGGAAACTTGTTGATTTGCCTATTGGTTGTAAAACTATAGGAATCAAATGGGTTTTAAGAAGGAAGTTTAAAACCGATGGTTCAGTGGATAAGTTTAAAGCAAGACTTGTTATCAAGGGCTTTATACAGAGAGAGAACTTGGTTTCTTTGACACATATTCACCTGTTACGAGGATAACATCCATTAGAGTATTATTTTCTGTTGATGCTGTTCATAATCTTGTTATTCATCAGATGGATGTTATGACATCCTTTCTAAACGGGGATTTAGAAGAGGAGATTTACATGGATCAGCCAATAGGTTACGTGGAACCAGGTAATGGTAAAAAGGTATGTATATTACTTAAGTCACTTTATAGGTTGAAACAGGCACCTAAGCAGTGGCATGAGAAGTTTGATAACTTTATAATTACCAGTGGGTTCAAGATAAATGAAAGTGACAAGTGCATTTATCATAAGTATTCTGATGGGATATGTGTTATTATATGCTTATATGTTGATGATATACTAATCTTTGGTTCCAATTTACATGTTGTGAAAGAAACCAAGAACCTGTTGTCTTCTAACTTTGATATGAAGGACTTAGGTGAGGCTGATGTAATGTTGGGAATCAAAATTACAAGATCGTCTGATGGCATATAGCTGGATTAGTCACACAACATTGAGAAAATGTTGAAGAAGTATAACTACTTCGGTTGCATGAGTGTGAGTTTTCCTTTTGATCTCTGTGTTAAATTATTTGAGAATAATGGTGAACCTATGAATCAGAAGGAATATGCAAGTATCATTGGTAGATTGAGATATGCTACAGATTGTTTAAAACCTGACATTGCCTATGCAGTAGGTGTTATTTGCAGGTACACTAACAAGCAATAGATTCGGATTGGAACATCCTTTCAGAAAACTCCGAGGTCACCAGTGGCTATATGTTTAGCATTGGTGGAGGTTTGTATCTTGGAAGTCCAAGAAACAGACCATAATAGCATAGTATGCTATGGAGTCTGAGATTATTGCTTTGGCTAGTACGAGTGAAGAAGTTAGTTGAGTACTAGGCTTTCTTACTCATATACTAATCTAAGATAGACAGTATTAGTTACAATGATACTTTGTTGATAACATTACAACTATAACTGGGAGAGTCCATATTATTTTGATTTTGTGAGATCTGAAGATAACCTTGCAGATTCACATACCAAAGCTCTGGCCAGAGATACAATGTGGATTGCTCTACTAGCATGGGACTGAAGCCAATTGAAAGATGAACATCTATGATGGTAACCCAACCTAGGGACTGGAGATCCCAAGAACTAGGTTCAAAGAGAAGAACAAGTCATAGAATGTTGGTTGTGAGACATACATTGTTACTAATCTGTCCTATAGTTGGATAGTAGAATGTATGAAATCCTGCAGCGATAAATAAAGGTTGAGGTTTTATGGGAAAAACTCTTAATAAAGAAGTTCTATGGTCCTTATGGGCGGAGTGCATAGCTACAGGAGCACTCTTGATAGACTCACCTAGTGAATGTGAAAGTAGAGGCCGCTTTCTATGAGAATGAGGGTTGATTCTCTAGATCATTCACGAATCCAGGAGAGCACAGGGCCTTTAATGTGCAGAACATGAAAGGAGAACACTGGATATGTTGTGTGTGATTATGATTTATTGTATACTCAAGACCTAAGTTTAAGACTTAGTCACTTATGGCTCTTATACTTTGAGTAATTTTCACTACGTAAAGGTTTAAGTTGTGGACATCTTCATCTATGCATAACATGTTGATACTGATATTGATTGCCCTTAAGTATATTTTCTATTTTGTTTTTATCAAAAATAAGTGGGGGATTGTTGTGTTATTTTGAATAAAACAAGAGGTAAACTTGGGCTTGGGCTTGGGCTCTCTTTAATCCCTTATCTTCTTTTTGGTAGGCCATTTTTCTTAAACTGTTTTCGGATAAGTTTGGAAACAGAATTAGATATGGATTGGGAAACAGATGTGATAGACTTGTAGAATCCAATTCTTATCGGGAAACTGGATCAGTACTCTATCCAGATCTACTAAGTGCTCCACATTTTTCTTCTATAAATACTCATAGAGCAGCAGCTAATATCGTATGCGAAAAACGATTTTCTATACTAAGTTGAGGGCTATCATAAGATCAGTATCGTGGTTCTTCTTTTCTTCTTTGGTTTATCTGCAGTAAACAAAGGAGAGTATAACTGGCTGTTGTATCCTAGAGGTTGACGCGCTTTGTTTGCATAAAAAGGAACAGACGCGAAACTGTTGGCTTTATCCCTCACATGAGGAGAAAAACGGTTCATTCTCAAGTGGAGATGTCGAGGCGTGACTGCGGCTCGATTGGCCTTGACCAAGGCGACTGCCCATGCCGCGAAGAAGACTTCCAGTACTTTCAGCACACAATGCGCTCAATTTCTTCTTGCTCGGAGCGCGACCTGCGCTCGTGCCTTTGATGGACTTATAGTAGAGTGAGCGCACCCTGCGCCCTATTTGGTCTTGCCTGAGGCGCAACCTGCGCTCAGGTCTATTTTTCGTGGGCTTCGCTACAGTAACCGCGAAATTTGTTTTTTGATATAAAAACAAAATCAAGGTTTTGGAAAACCTAACCTGAGAAGAACCAAAAGAACAAAGAGAGAAACCCAATCTTGAAAGCAATCAAGATTGAGAGGTAACCTTTACAAAGAGACAACCCTGTAAAGAGATAAGAGTGATCTAAGTAAGGTGAGATACTGAAAGGAGAGATTGTAATCTTCCTTCCCGCTTTATAAAAAGACTAGCTCTTGTGGAAGTAGGCACCATTGGCCGAACCACGGTAAATCTTTGTGTTGTGGTTTGCTTTTACTGCTTTACATTATTATATGTTGTTAATAGTTGTTTAGCGAGTTGGGCATGTTAGTATAGGTTGTAGTTGATATTTATAATTTGTCTGGAGTTGGATATTGTTCAAATACAAGTTATCTATGTAGTGGGGGAATCGATTGGTATTGGTATAATCCCCAACAAGTGGTATTAGAGCCTTGGTTAGAATAGCCTACGGTGTTATCCGAATCTTGGTCAGAAGGTGTTTGACGAAATTCCTGAGAGAAGATTTGAGGTTAAATAACTTGTAGAGATGGACCATTCCGTGAACACTCGCATGATGAGTCTGAATAGGAAGAATTACACCTTCTGGAAAGCCAAGATAGAAGACTTGCTATACTGCAAGGACTTGACACTTCCCATTGAGAATGAGGGAGTAAAACCGTAGAAAAACCCATGAGGCCGAAGTGGAAAAAGCTTGACAGAAAAGCGATTGGATACATTCGACAGTGGATTGACGACAGTATCTTTCACCATGTGTCCCAAGAGACTATAGCCTTCAGTTTGTGGAAGAAACTCGAAGACCTTTATGAGAGGAAGTCGGGCAGAAACAAAGTGATGGTCGTTAAGAAGTTTACAGACACGAAGTACCAAGAAGGTTCTTCAATGTCTGAGCATCTTAACGAAGTACAGAATATCATCAATCAGATGCATTTGATGAAGATTAATTTGGGAGACGAAGTTGAGGCCTTGTTTCTATTAGGCTCTCTGCCCGAAAGTTTGGAGACATTAGCAGTTTCTCTACACAGAGCAGCCAAGGATGGAATTGTTACCATGGAGATGGCTACCACGTCTTTGTTGAATGAGGAGACTAGAAGGAGTGCAAGAAGCAGCTCCTCTCACTCAGAGATCCTTTTCACAGAGAAACGGGGGAGAGGTATGTAGAACTGAAAACCATCTCGTTCTAGAGGTGATGACACAAGTAAATATAGGGGTGAAGCTAGAACTCCTAAGGCAGAGAGGCAATGTTACTATTGTGCCACCAAGGGCCACTTCAGATATGAGTGTAGAACACTGAAGATGGATGAGAAGAATAACTGTGTACATGAAGACATGGTACAGAGGAACGGAAACACAGGCAGAGATACTACCACACTAGTCGATGACCTAGTGGGAATTGTGTCAGAATGTGGTGTGTGCTGTCTTAGTACCTCATGTCAGGATACAGAGTGGGTGATAGATACAAGAGCATCCTATCACGACACACCGCACAAGGAATTCTTCACTACCTACAGTGGTGGTGAATATGGTGAAGTGAAGATGGGTAACAGTGGTGTCTCGGAGATTATAGGCATTGGTGATGTTCATGTAGAAACTAATGTCGGCTACACCTTGACACTCAAGAATGTAAGACATGTCCCTGACATTCGGCTAAGCCTAATTTCGGCTGGGAAGTTAAATGACGATGGCTTTGTAAACTCGTTTGGTAACGGGGTATGGAAACTGAGCAGAGGTTCCATTGTAGCAGCCAGGGGAAAGAAAATTTGCTCTCTTTACAAAACACAGGCTAGTTTGTGTAAAGCAGAAGTGAATGCGGCAGAAGAAGAAGCTTCCTCCGAACTGTGGCACAAGAGACTGTGTCATATGGGCATAAAAGGGATGGAAGTTCTTGCTAAGGAAAAGGTCATGCCAGACATTAAAGGTACACATTTAAATACATGTACTTACTGTTTGGTAGGAAAGCAACACAGGGTGTCTTTCCAAAGATTCCCGTCTCACAGAAAGAACACTGTCCTTAAACTAGTGCACACAGACTTATGTGGTCCTATGAGAGTAAAGTCCTACCAGGGAGCTTCGTACTTATTGACATTTATTGATGATGCGTCAAGAAAGATATGGGCCTATAGTCTGAAGACCAAGGATGAAGTACTTGGCGTGTTTGAGAAATTCCATAGTATGGTGGAAAAAGAGACTGGGAAGTTGTTGAAGTGTGTTCGCTCAGATAATGGGGGTGAGTACATTGGGCCATTTGAAGAGTATTGCCAGAGTCATGGGATTCGTCATGAGCAGACCGTTCCCAAGACACCGCAACAGAATGGAATAGCAGAGAGAGTGAACCACACCATTGTAGAGAGGATGAGATGCATGTTGTCTCATTCTAAGCTACCTAGAACCTACTGGGTAGAAGCAATGCGTACAGCTGTGCATGTGATCAACCTATTGCCGGCAAAGCCTCTGAATAGTGATCTGGCTATCCAGAGAGAGTATGGTCAGGCAGAGATGTTGATTATGGATACTTGAGGGTATTTGGGTGCAGGGCATTTGTACATATTCCGAAGGATGAGAGATCCAAGCTTGATGACAAAGCTAAGCAATGCATTTTTCTGGGTTATGGAGATGAAAAGTTTGGTTACAAACTCTATGATCCGATTAACAAGAAGGTAATCCGAAGTCGAGATGTTGTGTTCTTAGAAGACCAAACCATAGCAGACTTTGAGGAGGGTGAGAAGCTACAGACTTTCACCAATGATCTTGTTGATTCAGAACCAGAAGTTCCTACTGTGGAACGTGCAGAAGGCATTGAGAATGCAGAGAACCATGAGTTTGAAGCTCATGATGAGAATCCTATTGCTCATAATGGGATAGAACCTATTGGTATAGAAGATGCAGATGAGATGCATGAACCACCACCAGAGCAAGCAGAAGTGCATCCTTCTGAGGCACCAGCAGATGGGACAAGGAGGTCTGACAGAGGGAGACTAGCTTCAACCAGGTATCCACCACATAAGTACATGCTACTATCGGATGGTGGAGAACCTATGTACTATTAAGAGGTACTTGAAGGTACAGACATAGAAAAGTGGTTGAAGGCCATGCATGACGAGATGGATTCTTTGCATAAGAATCACACTTATGAGTTAGTTGAGAAACCGCAAGGACGAAAAATTCTCAAGAATAAGTGGATATACAAAGTCAAGCATGAGGAGAACAATCCTCACCCAAGGCACAAAGCTCGCCTTGTTGTGAAGGGATTCGGTCAAAGGATAGGGATTGACTTTGATGAGATTTTCTCTCCTGTAGTGAATATGACTTCTATCCAGGTGGTATCGGGTATGACCGCAAGTATGAACCTAGAGGTTGAGTAGCTAGATGTTAAGACAACCTTTCTTCATGGAGACCTTGAAGAAGATGTCTACATGGACCAGCCAGAGGGGTTTGAGGTCAAAGGCAAGGAGCACCTAGTATGCAAGCTGATAAAGAGCTTGTATGGGTTGAAGCAAGCACCGAGGCAGTGATACATAAAGTTTGACTCCTTTATGGCGAAGCAAGGATACAACAAGTCTGCTTCCGATCATTGTGTGTTTGTTCATAGATTTCCAGATGGGGATTTCATAGTGCTATTGTTGTATGTGGATGATATGTTGATAGTTGGCCCAAACATTAACAAGATATCCAAGCTGAAGAAAGACTTGAGTAAGTCCTTTGAGATGAAGGATTTGGGTCAAGCAAAGCGGATACTTGGGATCACGGATCACTTTAAACGAAAAGAGTGGGAAGTTGTGACTTTCTCAAGAAAGCTACATTGAGAAGGTGTTGAAGAGATTCAACATGGATCAAAGCCGGCCGGTCGGTTGTCACCTTGGTGGCGGTTTCGATATGACCAAAGAGATGTGTCCAAAGGGTGAGTATGAGCAGAGTCAGATGGAAAAGATTCCTTATGCATCCGCAGTGGGCAGCTTAATGTATGTCATGGTGTGTACAAGACCGGATATTGCTTTCGCCGTTAGTGTTGTAAGCCGATTTCTGTCAAATCCGGGTAAAGAATATTGGGAAGGTGTTAATAGGATATTGAGATATCTCAAGGACACTTCCAAATCATGTTTGTGCTTTGGTGGAAGTAAGCCCTTACTTGAAGGCTACACTGATGCAGACATGGCAGGTGATGTTGACTCGATGAAGTCCACATCTGGTTATCTGGTCACTTTTGCAAGGGGAGCAGTTTCTTGGCAATCAAAGTTGCAAAAGTTTGTTGCCCTCTCTACTACAGAAGCCGAGTATATTGCAGCCACTGAGTGTTGCAAAGAGTTGCTATGGATGAAGAGGTTCTTCGACGAACTAGGGCTAAAGCAGAAACAGTTTGTAGTTCTATGTGACAGTCAGAGCGCCATCCATTTGAGCAAGAATCCGAGTTTTCACTCTAGATCCAAGCACATACACGTGCGTTATCATTGGATTAGAGAAGTACTCAAAGACAATCATTTGTGTATCGAGAATATCCATACCGACAAGAATGGGTCGGATATGATGACCAAAGTCTTACCGAAAGGTAAGTTTGATGTTTGTTGTGCTATTGCCGGAATGGCAGCACACTCCTCCTGTTAATTTGGAAATTGTATGGAGGTATCCCCCCTCACTGTTCGGGAAGGGGAGATTGTTGGCTTTATCCCTCACATGAGGAGAGAAAACGAAGTTCATTCTGCGTGGAGATGTCAGAGCGCGACCTGTGCTCAGATTGGCCTTGACCAAGGTGCGACCTGCGCCCATGCCGTAGAAGACTTCCAGTACTTTCAGTGCACCATGCGCTCAGTTTCTTCTTGCTCGAAGTGCGACCTGCGCTCGTGCCTTTGATGGACTTACAGTAGAGTGAACGCACCCTGCGCCCTATTTGGTCTTGCCCGAGGCGCGACCTGCGCTCAGGTCTATTTTTCGTGGGCTTCGCTACAGTAACCGCGAAATTTGTTTTTTGATATAAAAACAAAATCAAGGTTTTGGAAAACCTAACCAGAGAAGAACCAAAAGAACAAAGAGAGAAACCCAATCTTGAAAGCAATCAAGATTGAGAGATAACCTTTACAGAGAGACAACTCTGTAAAGAGATAAGAGTGATCTAGTAAGGTGAGAGACTGAAATGAGATATTGTAATCTTCCTTCCCGCTTTATAAAAAGACTAGCTCTTGTGGAAGTAGACACCATTGGCCGAACCACGGTAAATCTTTGTGTTGTGGTTTGCTTTTACTGCTTTATATTATTATCTGTTGTTAATAGTTGTTTAGCGAGTTGGGCATGTTAGTATAGGATGTAGTTGATATTTATAATTTGTCTGGAGTTGGATATTGTTCAAATACAAGTTATCTGTGTAGTGGGGGAATCGATTGGTATTGGTATAATCCCCAACAGAAACAACCTTAAAGAAAGCGTTTGATCCGTGCCTCAGCCAGCCTTCTTATTCACAGTTTGTTCTTGTTGCAGCAATTGAAAAGGGCAAACTAGCAAGGGGGTTCATTTTGTGAAGAATCTGATAAGGGAAGTAGCGGGATTTGCTCCTTATGAAAAGAGGATTACTGAGTTATTGAAAGTTGGCAAGGATAAGCGTGCTTTGAAAGTGGCCAAGAGAAAGTTGGGTACTCACAAGAGAGCTAAGAAGAAGAGAGAGGAGATGTCTAATGTTCTTCGCAAGCTGAGGTATATATACTCTTTTTTTTTTTAATATTTATTTGTTATGAGTCTATTACTGAAAACTATTTGTGTTCAATATATTTGTTCAGATTGCATTTATATAGTATTTTTCATAGTCTGATTAGTGTTTTTTAGACTTTAGTTACACTGCAAACTAATTTTTTATTGTGAATGTACTTGGTGGAAGTTGTTTGTGAGACTTGGACGAATCAGCCAGCTTCACTTATAAGGGAAAAATGATATAGCTCGTCATGTTATATGTTATGTTGTCTTCGAAACAACGAGGTCCAACTTTCATAAGTTCTCTGTTGGTCCTACGATTTTATAAACGAACCTTGAAGTGTTTTGCAACTGTAGAACTCTCAGTTCTAGGAGTTAAACTTGCCACCATCACCATCACCTGATCCTGAAATTGTGGTTTCGAAGTTTATAAGTTTTAGAAATACAAGTTGTTATCTTGTGTGTTCTGTCCTATCGAGCACATACTAATACAAGAGGATCACAAATTGCATTAAATCCCTAGAGAGCTTAATAATGAACAGACGAAAAAGGGAATAAAACCCTAACAATAGTTTTCAAATGAATAACCCTTCTATAGGCTTTAACTGGTGTAGGAATTTTGTATATATATTCTAATATAGTCCTTAGTATGACATCTTAACTTGGTTTCATAAAGACATCTGGAATGCTAGCATCACTTTGTTATCTCCATGCTTCAGCACCTGCTTTTGTCTCCATGCTTCAGCACCTGCTTTTGTCTTCTTTAATACTTTGTTTATATGGGGAGTTCGTATCCCATTCATTGGAAAAGATTACACGTTTCCCTACTTGTATTATCTGTTGTTTCGTTTTGCTACTAATTACTAATGTTTCATTTCATCTTGTTTTTACCTACAGCTATTTCTTTGCTATGGAATGTTGTGTTCAATCTAGAACGTGCTCTCCTCCTTTTTGGTCTACACAGGTTAGCTTGCTTTCACATTCCTTCAATTGAGTTTTTGATCCATATTTCAGCCATAGAAATCTAAAGAGATGGAGGGAGAGAAGTTCTCTTTACTCTTCACTATTGAATTTCTTCTGGGAACTACTAGTGATATAATGTTGTTGTGTTCTTTTTTTCAGTATTATTTCTGCTGATCCTGGTTTGGTTGCATATGGAGATGCTACTTCAAAAGGAACTTATCAGAAATGAGGTATCAGGGGTCAATTCGTATACCGTGCCACAATGCAAGTCTCTCGTGACTGGCAGGCCAAGTAGCAGCAAACGTACGAGGAGTAACAACAATGGCTGAGAGTGTGGCTAACTGACTCTCCTAATTAATGGACATACACAAAGGACACAAACTAATAATATGTTTTCTTCTCCTAATAAGGTTAACATCGAGGATACTTTTTGTGTGGCATACCGGCACACCACACCATATGGAGAAAGAGGCTTGAAAAGAGCTTCAGATATCCAAATTAAAGGACTAGGAAAATTGGGATATATCAAGGCAATGCGTAAGCGAGAAATAAGAAGAAAGGGTATATTAGAAAGACTTCAGAAAAACTCCTAGCCATTTTGATTGCCCAAAGGCGATAGTCTATACTCAATCTCATGATAGGAAGAGCATCCAGACTTCTCAAGATGGCAGCAAACTCACTATATCTTTAACTGTCAAGGCACTACGAATACCCAATCCCTTCTAAGAGTCTCATTAGCTAATCTCAAGAAGTCACAAACAGGGCGAAGCATCATGAAGTCACAAACAGGGCGAAGCAATTCCTTAAGACTGAGAGCGCATAGAGTCTCGGGAACTCCGTAAGCAGTTTCTCTCTACTACCATCTCATCTACCCTCCAAAAAATCTAATTCCAGAACTATCTTTTAACTCGTACCTGACCTCTCCCCAAAAACTCAACCAGCCTCTTTGAATACCTTTCCGCTCCTCACATCCGTAAGTCCCTCATACCTGACCACTATCCCACCCTGCATTCATATCCCTGAATCTCGACATAACCACCATTCTCTAAAACCTATTATGCATTTATGCTCCTCCAAGAATCTCCAAAGCTATCTTTCTATCAAGGCTGGTTGAATGCATGCATCCACCGCTACTCCAACCTCATGTTCTCTTAGTCATGCACTCTTTTCCATGCAATTCACCAACGGGTGTCTATGATTGTCCTCAGGGTCATCCCCTATAAACCTGATGATCTTCCCAATCCACTTCGCCCCCACTCTGTGGCATAGTGATGCATTCTAGGACAACCCCTCAATTTCAGCCCCAAATTAGTTATTATTTTTATTTTGATTTCCAGGGAGGTTAAATTTTTTGGCTTAGTTAAACTTACAAATTAGGAATTTATTTTTCCAAATTACATGGACACGCCATATCTTAAAAATAATCCATGTCGAATACGTATTCAAGTATTTGTGTCGGATACAACACGGACACACATTTTATGTTATATATATACCTTTTTTTTTTTTTTTATATTATGTCGTGTCAGACACTTGGTATCCATTCAGAAACTGACGTCAATATAACTTAACTATTTTCTAAGTTGCGGAAGATTAAACTGAGATGAAGGACTTTGGCGAAATTCAGAGTTGATGAACAATATAGTGTGACTGTGTACTGTGTTGAGAAATGTGTACTCTGTGAATTCTTTGGGACTGCGTGGCAAGCACTACTAGAGTCCATTATATGACTAATTATCCACAGAAAGAAAGAAAAAATAATAATAATAATAATAATAATGACACACAGAAATCGTGGAGCTTTTTCTTGCAATGAGTTATCTTATTTAATTTCTATTTGCTTTTGGTAGTTTCTCTTTCCAACTTTATCTTGATCAATAATTAAAAACTCATGTAGTACATTTCATTGTTTGGTATTATTTCTTTCATAAAAATATTTATATCTTAATTAATTTTCTTATTCTTATATACTAGAATAACTGCATAGCAGTGGGGGCACGAGCGTAGCAAGGGAGGAAATGAGAGGAGGAGAACAATGAAAAGAGAAGGCACAAAGAAGAGAAAAACGGGGGGAGGGGGTACAGATAGACAGTAACCAAGTGACAATTTGTGCCCCTTTTGTGAACCCAACTCAAGAGTTCGCATACGCTCAAGAATAATGGGAAAACATGCTTTCTTCAATTAGTCCCCGTATTACCGGTTTTAGCCCAAACTTTTAAATCAATAGGGTACACGAAAGTTTTACCCCCTAAATTTTCGAAAAGTTTTAAGTGAAAGAGTATGTTGGTCATTATAGGTACAACAGTTTGTTTTTTGCAACCGTTTATAATCCAAACAGTACGTGTCTCTAGTTTCCAGAAAAACAAAACAGTGCGTCTCCTCCACCAAATACCAAAATAACAATTTCCTTCCGTCCAGTGTATTCAATTCTTCCCAATAAAACGGAAGATTGAAATTTTACTTTCCCAATTACATGTGCTTCTCTCCACTGAATTCTGCCGATTTCGTACAAAACCGTTGTTCTCATCATCTCTCCTCCTCCAAAACTATCCAAATAAAACTTTCTCGGTTTCCACTTTGTAGGAAACCACTTTCAATTATCTTGATTTCCTTTTGCAGGCAATCACAGAAAACAGGTTCTTCTTTTTTTAAAATAGGTTCGCTTTTTTTTTTCCTCCCGTTTTCGTTGTCTTCGTTGTCGTCTTCATCACTTTCATGTTCCACACGATTTTTTTTTTGGGTGCCTGACTGATAAGATATATCTAAATGGAACTTCTTTCTAACTATCCGTGTATATGGTTTTTATTAATATATGTATTCCAATTTTTTTATTAGTACGTGACTGCCCCACAGTTTTTTATTTCACATTTTCATTATTTTTTTTTCCATTATCATTTATTATTTTGTTTAGATCAGATTTGTATTTAGAGTGATTTTGTTGTACTTTCAGATTGCAATAGCACTATCAGGCTATCTACAATTAATCCAGGAGTGTGTGTTTAGTGACTCCCATTTTTCAGGTGTGTTCCATTCAATTTTCGTCCTTGGTGATTATCTCGAGAGTTTAGTGCATTCTTAATAAATAAGTGCTACTAATTTATTATTAGGACTGATTCCCTGTGAACCAGAATGGATTGCTATAATGTTGTTGCTTCTGTTCTTCGTTTTATAGTTGGTATCATTCATTATGTTACATGTTGCTATTTTGTTTCCCGAATGATTTTAGTGTGCTCTATATATAAAATTATAGTCTTTGGATTATTTAATTTGTTTAATATAAAATTAATCTTCACTAGGGTGTCTGCTACATACCATTCTTTTGTGGGTCTTTGTATATCTCTTAAGTGTTGACTCACAATGTAATAAGACATCACTTTGGTGGATGCATTACTTTTGACATCATTTCAGTTTACCAATCTTAAATGCAGCGTAGCCAAAAAGTTCTCCCCTTCTTTACCTTTTATAGTCCGTAGCCTATTTAACCTTTTCCTTCATTTATGGCCATTCACTTTTACATTTATGTTTAGCGATGCTGTTGTTTAGACTAAATTGTTGTCTAAGTTAATGTATATAGTATTATGTCGTGCTTAGTTTCCCTACACAAGGTTGTAATTTTTTTTTTTGAAAAATGGCTGCCAATGGGAACATTTTTAACGTCTCATCAATAATTTCAAATGGAATTCACTTTTTGTCTATTTTCAACCATCTGCCATGCATTTTGTAGTTTGTTCAGATCGTTCAAACTGCATTTCACAGTAAACAATTGCAGTTCAGTTCAATTCCCAATGTACTGTGATTTTCCTCTCTTTGCTGGCGTCTTGGTGTATGTTCAGGGTTTATGAGGACGAGTCCAATCAAGAGGATCTTCTCCCTCTTAACTCCATCCACTCCTCCAATATTCTTTTTAATGTGTATTTCTTAATATTTTTCTAATGTCACGTATAACGTGTATTTATTGTTGCGTGTCTTAAACTGCTATGGATGTCACTGAAAATGATCTCCACGTCCCCGCAGCGTTTTGATCCATATTGGTCAAATAGTGGTGACACATGGTTCGGCTCAGAACATCCCGTTTTAGCTCCAGGGGGAGCTTCTCATTGGAGATGTTGACTGATTTCAGCAGATGTTTAGCATTAGAGGTTTTCCCCTGGAATTATCCATGAAATGGTTGAATGTTTCGACGAACTCGATTCAACTGAAGGACACAAAAAGATAAACAGATAAAAAAAATATCCCTCAATAGATTTTGGGAAACTATTCGACTGTTTGGATCAGAATTCATCCCTATTCCCAGCAAAGGCTGGATGTGGTGGCCCCTCTGATTACTCTTCTTCTGGTTTCAGATCGACATCTCTTCTTCTCAGATGATTAGCTAGGTGATTATCTGACCCTTACCTATTTGTGAAGAGTAGTTGAGTGTAACCCTGTCACACTTCAGCATGCACGCACAGTCACACGATGTCTCTGGCTCACTTTAACTCTCTTATTTCGATGACCATTTTTTGCAGAAAATTGGTGCACATTCTTGCACGTTATTATTCCCGTTTATCTGTCAATTGCTACGAAAGAAAATTGGAGTGCGAGAAATAAATTATCGCTTTTGTGTTGTTACAAGGATGCATTTTTTTAAATCTTTAGATGTTCATGTCATGAAGAACTTGAAGTTATCTTAAAACACTACATTTGCAAGGACAGCGGTAGATGATTGCTTCTACTTTTGAACTTATAATAAAATATCAATAGCTTCACTGTGCATCTCTGGACTCTCCCATATTACAGGCTTATTCTGTTTAACTTAGCGTGAGAAGTTACTTGGTGATCATATGTATTGTTGATTCAATAGTGTCTATTGTTGCTAAATTATACTTTGCGGCAGGGAGCCACGTGGCTTTGGTTTTGTTCCATATGTGGATCCTGATGATGCTGTAGAAGTGACCTATTAAATGGATGGACAAGTTCTTCATGGCCGGGAGCAGACAGTTGTGTTTGCAGAGGAGACAAGAAAGAAACCTGCTGAGATGAGGGCAAGGGAACGACAGAGGTAAACTTGGGATTTATGCTTCTTTTTAAATCTTTGATACTGTATTTTCCTAGGTTTGTTGCTTTGGTTCATGATCTGTTTGATAAGTGTGTTGTGCAAGAGTTGTGATGTATGAACAAATAAATGCAAGAAAGTTATATACCCAAATATTGTGATCATATACCAACTATTAGACTAGATTTATGTGTTGGAAGCAGAATTTGGATACTCACACAGTTGCAAGTTCCAATGGCTGTTTCTTTTTTTCTTTGTATTAACAAGTGCTGATTACCTTTTTTTTTTTAGTCCGATCACGCTTACCTTCTATTTTACAATCAAGCGATTTCCCAACGAACTAAGCTTTGCCCTTACTGTACACCAAAGACAAGGTCTTACCAAACTGCTAATTCATAGTATGTTGCTCCGTGTATTTGCTGTCAGTCTATAAGATCAGGAGTCTACTATATAAGATGGACACCCATTCTTATTCGAAACTGAAGTACCTCATAGTATGCTGCTCCGTGTCTTTGCTGTCAGTCTATAAGATCAGGACGTACTTAAAGTTTATACAATACTATATTGTTGTTGCCATTTTTGTTGTATGCTACTAGAACTTCATTCTGACATACATATAACAAAGCCTTCTCGCACGTTGACTCATTTGAACTTAGTATAAATGCTGCAGACACTGTAGCAAAGGTATGGTAATAGGTAATAGGTAAAACCCGTTTTCTGCTGAGAGTCACAAGCTGCCATCCTTGAGTCATTTATCTATGGCTCCAAAATATGTTGCAGTCACTGTAGGAGGTAGAACCCAATTTTCGACAGAGCCGCAAGCTGCCATCCTTTGAGTCATTTATCCATGGATGCATAATTCTTCTAAGACTTGGAACTCATTCTTTAAGTATCTTCTCATTTGTTTTTACCTATTTCACTCGCCTTTTGGACATGTGAATGTCTCCCAATCTTTTTTTTATTGGGATCAAACAAAAAAAATTAGTTTTGGGCTTGCCTTTAGTTTGGAGACATCTTGGTTTACTCATTCTTGGATGTCTCCATTTTCTCCTTTTGTATTTCTTTTAAATTGATTGTCTTACTTATTTATTACATTCACGAACCTTTTTACTTCTTAGGTTGTGTTTGATTAGTTATCTTTTTATTTGTAGTCCTACATTATTTTCAGATTCTTTTGTAGATAAATTTTATCAGGCTTTATTATCTACTGTTTTGGTTAGCACAAATGTGGCAGAGGTAAAGCTGAATAGGGAAGAAGTTGAGAGAATCAAGGTCCGCTATGAGAGAAGTTGAGAGAATTAAGGTTGTGCGATAGGCAGAGGTGAACAAGAAAAACAGGTCCAAAAACTTCTAGATGGTGGATTTGGGTTATCTCAACATATAACATGATTATTTGGGTAATTTTCCTATTTGCCTACCCAAACACAATTAATGAAACAAGTGGGTCTGAATTTTCACATTTCATTTTGAAAATACAAACATTATTCATACATAATTGCTAGGAAAAACAGATACCAAAATATGTTTT
The DNA here is from genome assembly GCF_015680905.1 of Coptis chinensis. Classification (NCBI taxonomy): domain Eukaryota; kingdom Viridiplantae; phylum Streptophyta; class Magnoliopsida; order Ranunculales; family Ranunculaceae; genus Coptis; species Coptis chinensis. The sequence continues at coordinate 14,431,977 of NC_141456.1, read as the reverse complement.
GTACCAAGATCTTCAGATATGGCTGCACTAGGCCTTGAGACCTTTGGTGAGGCACTTTGATTCTGATGGCTTAAGCTCGCACTTCTTTCAGCCTAGAATGCTCCCCCCACAAATATAATCAGGACAATATCTATAGACATTTAAACAAATCAATATAAAACTAGAAAATTGCCATGGCCTTATTTGTTCTTGCTGCTCCTCGCCTACCATATGTGTGTGGAGTCTTTAAAGCCTCTCTTATAGACTTGCCCTTACTGCAACGAGCCTGTGCATTTGGTGTTGACTGGTTGCCAACAAATATAACCCAGTCTTTGTGCCAAACACCTCCTGGACAGTTTCTTTCCAAGACTATATCATATTTATCATAATGTTTAGACCGAAGCTTGCTCTTGAACTCTCTCCACTGTTATTAATTCTTTGAAGGATTTGGGTTTTGTAGATCGAAGAGACAGTATAATCATCCTGTTTTCAAAACACTGGATCAAAAAAATATATGGTAATTGGAATGGTAAGAGGTCACACTGAAAGAAGCTTGAAACAGACCATAACAAGCTTCCATATCATAACCTTGATTTGGTCAGGGACATCCTTCCAGTGCGAAATTGGACAGTGTTTTCACGTCACTGAACCTAGGTAGCTAACAAAGGATAATGAGCCTTCCCCAACAGGTTGCCATCGCGTTGAAATGGACCATTTTCTATGGCTTGGAGAAACCTAAGATAACAATAAAAATCAGACAGTAGCCAAAACCTTTCTTTCCAAGCTCTAGAAATCCTCAAACCCCTTCGTATAATGACCTTAGATTACACTATCTATCAACATCACATCCAACCACAAGAAGTTTTAAAATATATATAAATAGAATTAAGAAGCCTTTCAACATGAATAGGGTGTTGTTGAAAGAGGCCATCTACACCCTACGTTGATACATTTTACATCTACTATCATTTGTTACTGGTTTACACATTTTATATTTATTTTGTTGTTTTCTTTCTCCTGCTGTCTCTTTTTTCTATTGTTGTTAAGTTGGAAATTTTAGTTCTGAATCCATTTATGGTATGTGCTCAAAATCAGGATCTTAACACACCTGTTAATGGTTTCAATCATCTCAATTACAAATGTGATCCGGGAGACTCATATAAGCGTTCTTTCAATACTGCGTCAGAGTCACTTAAGTTAAAGCCTCTTGTTGTAGATTTAAGTGATGATGCCACTGAAGTACAACAGAGTCGTTTTCTTCAAGATTAAGATAATAGCACGTCACCATGCTCTTTGCAACCTGACACTAAAGTGAGGACTGATGGAAATGAGGATCAACCTGGAGGGAAGGCCGATGAATTTGTCTTGAAAGACTTATTGATGTCAAAATTTGGATAGCACAAAGAACTTGGATCCAGATCTTCAAGATTTCTGTTTCTGAACAACCATTTGAAGCTCTTCGGTTTCCAAGACGGTGACTACCACCAATATACCATCTGATGAAGATGCCGCCAAGATGTCAAAAGCATTAAGCAATTCTGATAAAGTTGACATGATCAAAGGTATGATTTCCATCTCTGGCGAACAGTTACTTTTTTTTCTTCGAAAGAAGGATGGATTTGATCCATATAGTGAAACCACGTGCCCGTTTAAAACTGTTATAGTTATTAATAAAATATTTCAGCTTGATATATATGTAGTGTTTGCTGTTTCTAAAATGGATGTAAGATCATCCATCAATAAACTTCAATCCTTATCTAATTTGAATATATATACTTCTGTATATGCTTTAATGTGAATGCAAACACTATGATTGATAGTCTGATGCTAGCTAGAATTGCATTACACCATATCATAGATTCTTCAACAAGTTAATGAAACTTCAGTTAGATGACTTGATTCACTAAGACTGTACCCCTACAATTTCTCTCTTGCTTATTTCTTTTTTGTTGTTCATTTAACTGTCTAACAGAACCTTTGTTTGGCATTTGCAGTAGCTATTACAGATGCACTAGCCCGAAGAGCACTATGAAGAAACGTGTAGAGAGATCATTTCAGAATCCATCAATTGTGATAACCATATATGAAGGCCAACATAACCGCCATATCCCAGCGACACTGCGAGAAAATGCTTCTAGACTGCTGGCTAATCCGATGTTCACTTCACTACCAGGAGTACCAAGTTTTCATCAAGAGGTACTGATGCAGGTTCCTCGCACTAGCTGGGCGAGGATGCTCACTCACAAAGGCGTTCAACACAATATTAGATTTATTTTGCTATTGCAACTTTTACTGAAATTGGCGAAACCTTTGATTAGAAGCTATTTTTACTTTTGTGAACCATTTTATTACTCGAATTATATTTTTTTTCACATTTATTTGTATTTAATCATTAATAATACATTTTGAAATCAAATTTAAAGAGGTTATTCACTTCGATTATTTAGTAATATTTTCCTAACAACAAAAAATCTTTTCGGAAGCAAATGGTGGATACTTATTCATTTTTATCTAGAAAAATTGGGCTGGGCTGGATATAGGGCCGACCAAACTTCTTTGCTGCTAGAGTATCTAAGTTATCCTAGCATCTAAGTTATCCTAATTTTATAAGGCAGTTGCTTAACTACATCCCCTTAAAGCCAAGAATCGAGGTTTTAGTTTTCTACATTTGAAGAAATATACATCCTTAGAACCGTTCAAAACACAAATTCAGTTACTTTATACGTTAACCGTCCTAACTATCCCTGTAAGAGGTATGATGATCACTATAAATACTGAGAGTCTTGCACTTTCAAATCCCTCTCTTCTTCTGCTGCCTTTCCATTTCCAATTGCATCCTTGCGAAGAACAAAGAACCATATCATTGAAAAAAGGTTTCCTCCTAAATCTTTTCTATTTTATATTACAAGTTTTTCACATTATTATTCCTCTATGCTAATTCACTTCACTGTACTGTAGGTGCAATTAGATATGGCCATAGAAGAATATGTTCGAGTCTCTGAATTAACTGACAAAGCTCTAAAGTGTCAAGTTAAAGTTCGTGTCACGAGAAGATGGACTGTAGGCAGTAAAGACTCGCAAGATAAGTAGAAGAGATTTGATGTTGTCTTAATTGATGAACGAGTAAGTCGTCTAAGTCGTTTGCATTTCCGCACATTATGTTTTCCATGATATAAAACTGCCTTAATGCTCTGATTTTTTCCCAGGGAGATCAGATTCAAGCAATTATTCCTAAAAACCATTCAAACACATTCTTAAATGTTCTTCACGAAGGACACGTATATCATATTGAAAACTTCAGTGTGCAAACTAGAAGATATTCATATCGCCCGATTCAACATGAATTTATTATACTTATCATATGGGACACTATTGTCAGGGGATCTTCTGAAGCTCACCCAGAAATTCCGCTATACAAATTTGATTTCGTTGAGTTTGACAATGTTAGGCTGCTTTCGAAAGCAAATACGAATCTAAAAGGTAATCAATTGCAACAATATAACTATTTCAATTACTTCAGCAAATTCCATTAGAAATAACTATTTCATAAATATTTTGTGGCAGATGCGTTTGGTGTACTTTATGGTTGATATACACCTTTTGTTACGTTAGAGATTTGAATCTCTTCTTATGCGAAAGTGCGAATTCAAAGATTTTCCTTACTTACGATCTTCGTGTTCATATAGTTTGGAGTAAGGATTCGAACCAACCTAAATTCTAGGACCACTTACAACTTGGTTTTTACTCTTTTAGGGAACTAGTGAGTAAGTTTAAATATGATTATATTAATACTAAATATTTGGTTTCTTACTACACAAAAATTAAAAATATTAAGTTATGAAATCATGCAACTAAGACACAATAAAATTTTACTAAAACAAAAGTGGAGAGTTAATTCTCCTCATGTGAAGATTACTTTTGTTATTTGATTTTTATAAGTGCATTAAAATCGTCCTAGAACTCATAGACAAGTTCTACTAAAAGAAACTTGATCCCTAATAAATATGACTCATCTCTAAGCTCATACATGCTAGCATGTGGAACCAAGCAATGACTTATTTCTAAGCTCATCACTTGATCCCTAACTAGACTCTACACCAACTATCATTTTGGGATAGGATGTAGGCCTAGTTGTTCTTCCTAAACACTTACTAAACCAAATAACAAGACTTTTCCCTCACATGAGTGTTATTAACTCCCCACAAAGGGAAGGTTTAGCTCATGATCCTTGGGCTAAAACTAAATAAAGTGTGGAATGTAAAAAGAGAGAGAGAGAGAAACAAAAAGAGAAAACTATTTATTTATAAACTCACTTGCATGAAGAAGTGAGAATTTTTCAAGAGGAACTCAAGGTTTCCTCCATTAAAACTATTACAAGCTTTTTTTTTCCAAAACCAAAAACTAAAAGCCATCTAAAACTAAGGAACTAAAATAATACATGGTAAAGAAAAATAAGTCAAGGGAGTAAATGGAGTGTTCCCCCTTGTTTTGTTTTCTTCTCCATTTGAGAGAAATCTCATTTCCTCCCACGTGAAATATCAAACCACATTTACTTCCTTTTTATCCACCACATTAAAACAAAGTGACACCTTGCCTTTTTTTCACTATTAACACCTAATCTAATTAATTACATGCAAGGTGTCAACTTTGCACTAATAATTTGGCATTTTTGTCTTGACATGCTCCATGATTGATGACTCATCAAATCTTGCGGGCCCGTATAGTAGGTCCACGTGCAGTCCAGTGGCGGTCCGGTCTTTTTGCAATTTTACAACTTCCCGCCTATGCGTAGAGTTCATCGCCCTGATTGTTTGAGCAGCTCACTTGTCGCATTCGGAATCCTGGTTCAAGAGGTAAGAGCTTTGGAAGTTTGATGCTTCTGTGCGGATTTGTTGGGCTTTACATAGCTGATTTGGAAGAATTCATATATACATCGTTCCCCGTGCTTTAACGCAAGTTTAACCAATATTTTCATGTTTACTGCGAATACCTGCAAAAGTACAAAAATATATTTATTTCATGATTATTAAACACATAATTAACCAAATTTATATGTCTTAATGGGGTTTCATATTACAGTTTTGGGTGCTTATCACACTACCCCCAAACAGCATTTTGTTTGTCCTCAAGCAAAGAAGAGACATTAAAACATATAAGTGGCCAAAATGTGTAGTCCTAACTAATTCTCGTTTCGCAGAGTGCGGTTGCATTGACCATATGCAACAAGGCCTTAAACCACTAGGAATTCCCTAGTGGACGAGTTATAGCCTCGTGAGAGTTTTCCAGAGAAGATACTCACAAACATCATTTATACTACAACGACTCAGTGACAAAAACTCGTTTCCTAAATTAATCTCAAATATCCATACATCTCCTTAGCAGGGAACGAAGATTGATTTCTTTGAAACTCAAGTTAATATGCATTCAATAATTAAAACATCTACATATGATAATGCATACAATGAACTTTGCATTGAAATGTACTAGTAGGGCCGTTTCTGGATCCTTTGGAGAGCGTACCTAAATGGGTTCTCATAGGTATGTGTCGAAACACAATTCCACTCAAAATTTTACCACTCAGGTTTTGTTAACTCCAGTGTGCAGTGGGCACATGTTTCCTCACATCTTCATGACAGTCAAAGGAGCCGATGTCGATCAATCACGTCTACTACTTATTATTATACCACCCTACTCCTAATTGAGCTAGAGGTCTTTATTAGGTATTGTGGGGCTTAGGTGATGGTGTACAAGAAAATAGAAATGGATAATCAAAATTTACAAGTATGAGAGAATAGGGTCTTTAAGATATTTATACTAGAGAATTCATTGTTTTCTTTCCTTCTTCTAACTGAGTTTTCCAACCTTGTTCTTAAACCTCTGGATACTGATGTTTTTTTTTTTTTTAGATTGCTTAAGAACATGATTATATTTTTCTTTCTTGAAACAAGTAACTGACTTTTATTTGGGACAAGTTTTTCTCTTTATTTTTCCACATTTCATCTTATTTCTCATACTCATCACTTACGTAGGTTATTTTATTCGGTTTAATAGATGGGTAACGAATTTTTGGTGGAAGTGAAAGGTTTGATGAAAGGTTCAGTGGAGTGAGTAGCGGTAAAATTTGTAACATGTAAGGATTTTTAGCTATGTCGATCCAAAGAAGGCCTAAATTCTCGCCTAGGGTTCGGGTGGTGATCAAGTAAGTAGACGCATGATTTTCTCTAATTGGAAAAACTACTCCTCTGTGTCATCACACACAAATCACTCATGTCAAGGCTTTTGGTTAGATTCTCACAAGATTTATAGTTTAAGTAACTAACCGTTGGTTCCAAAAACTTACTGCTATGTACAATCTATGATACTCAGTGCATGAATGTTCATGAAAAGATGTATAAACTATTGCATACGTATTATCTTAAGTTTTTTAAAACAAATCCTAATTCGGATACTAATGTGAGATTTCTAGACAATTTTCATCATTGAAAAGGAAACAAGACTTTGTCACTAAGTACAATTATTAACCAAAAAATAAAAACTATATACAGTTTACAATATGCTTAATTTTTGCTACAGGTTTAAAAGCTCCCCCAAACTGAATGATGTTTAGTCCTCGAAGTATCAATAAATAAAGAGAGAAATTACCTGAGAACCATGAGCAAAATTAGGGCTAGATTGCTGGAATAGAAAGGTTGGATAACATAATATATTATTCAGAAGGAAACAATAAAATGTTCAATAACACACAAAACATAGCACACGGAATAATGAAAGACAATAGCACACAAAACATAATTTTTAGCTAGAAATATGTACAATGACAAGCTCAAATTTACCATTCAGCAGGATGTGTAGGTCTGGTGTCCTCAATAAGGAAATGCATTTCCTTAGCATCGTGCCAAAAGATAATAGTCTGCCAAATTTTTGCCCATTCTTTGTCTCCGGATTTCCTCAAATGGTTTTTCATATTTTCATCCTTCGGGTAACAACGAATATGCCTCAGGTACCGAGCGGGACGCTTCCATTGCCTAAACCTTAATGAACGAATGATTCTGTTTGTTGGGCACATAGAATCTACCTTGACCCAGTCATGAAAAGTAGCTGGAAACTGTGGGAAATGTGTCTTCATGCTTCGGCAAGCGGTTACAGGTAAAAGAATATACTGATCCTGAAAAGTGTGAGCTCGTTTCAGGTTGGAGATAACACAACCTAAGATGTTAAATAATGTATGACCTTGAGCCAGTGCACTGAATACTACGCAGGCCGCCTCATTGGCAGTAGAAAAATGCCAATCTCCCATGATGTTCAGGAGTACAAACAACATCGCAGTCCCCATGTTCATGGTCATGCTTGCTAAGGGAATGGTGATGTCGCGCCATGGCACATGGCCAGCTCTTTCTCGTTTAATCTCAAGATCATCACCGTAAGTGTCGCGAAACACTTGTCACTGAAAGGAACGGTAAGAATTATGATAGATGTAATGTCACGATGCGGCTGGTTCGTGATATGGAAGATCCAAAGTTAGGGCAAGCTGTTGTTCAGAAAAAATATGATGTGTGTCACCAACTAGGATTGTGAACCCATCTAAGTAGAAGCCATGTGCATGATTGAATGCTGGTGTGTCCTCCATATTATCATAAAAGTATGCGGCCAAACTCGGAGAATAAGTTTGGTCAGGTTGAAGAACTAGGGAAGACCACCCAATGTTAGTGATGTAGTTACGGAAGAGATGACCATAAGTATTGGAATCCATCATAGACTGAAAGGATTGCTCAGGAATGAGTTTTGGAGGTGTCATGTTTGATGAAGATGCAATGTTTGATGAAGATGCCATGGTTGATGAAGCAAAGAAATGGGCAATGAGAAAGGCAACTGGATGGATAAATGAGTATGGAAGAAAATAAACCCTCCTGTAATGACATTGAAAATCACATGTTAAAATTAGTTAGTCACAACGTAAATGATTCTAGCAAGCATTTCTTACAAAAGATGACACAAAGATAAGAACAAAATTAATAATACGACGAAAAACATAATAATATATACGATTATTTATTTATTCACTTAGTATTATTATTCCATTTTTATTCAATAAGAAAATCATGGATTATTATGATGCTACTAGAGACGCATATCGTTCACCACAGTGTTTAGTTCTTCAATTTGTTGTCTGAGCTGCATCTGAATGTCCCCTTGGCTGACAGAGAGTGTAGTTTGATTCTCCATTAGGAGAGCATGATTTTTCAAGGACTGAGAATGATTTTCCAAGATTTCCTCCTGTTCAACATCATGCATTGCTTGACGTTCTTGGAATTCCTTAAGAGTTGTAATGATGATATTCTGACGAGCGTATAGTTCCCGCATGCCGTGATGAAGAAATTGAATGCCTTCCATGGGATTAAAAATGTTTATCATGGCATTTTCATCAAAGAAATGGTCAGGGTTTGAGCTTGGGTCGTTCTGTTCATCTGTCAGAGTATCAGGAGTCCAAAAACCAATGGAGTAGTCTGTTTGGAGTACACTAATATGTGCTCTTTGAAGTGGTGTTTCTGGAGAAATTACTGGATAACCCCAACGCATCATAATTTGCGAGACTAAAGTAGGTAGAGGTAGAGGTGCTGACTTTCTTGTTTTCCTGGTGATCACGTTCCAGAGGTGTTGGATTAGACAAAAATTATCCCTTTGAGTCTGCAAAACCCAAAGTAGGTGAAGTTGAGACTTTGTGACTTTTGATTGGTGAGATGTACCTATCACATTGTGTCCCAACCAGTGGAGCACAACTCGTTGATTCTGTTTCAAAGAGCGTTGAAGACTAACGTGATGTCTATTTCCCACTTCGCCATGAGATACGGTAGCTCTTAGTAAAGTTTTGATGGAATCAAATGATGACTCTGGAAAAAGGAACTCCTGGGAATTCATTGGGATCTGAAGTATGTCGGAGATAATTTCCCTAGTCAATTCCAATCGTCGTCTATAAGCATTGAAGTAGAATTTTCCATTCTCAGGTCCTATAAATTGGTAGAACATCAAAACCAATTCTCGGGAATAACCAGCTGCTGAATGATATAGAAGAGGCGTCCATTCCCGACGTACAATTTCGGTGTCAAAATAAGGAGAAAATCGACCATCTTCAAAAACTTTTAGGTAGTCTTTCTTAGACATTATTTTTCTTGGTTGATCCATTTGGTACTATTACGGAGGGAAGGATAGTGAAAATTGTTTGAAATGAGAATGGCTGAAAAGAAGAGATTTATAGCCAATCTATGAGTCTGTACCAATCTGGATTCCAACTGTAGTTAATGACCCATGTGATTATGAACAACAACAATGGGGATCCATAGTAAGTCTTGTCATGTCAGATTTCCAAAAACAATTAATGAGATGTTTCAATGTTAGAAAATACGGAAGAAAGTTTCACAGGGTAGTTAGACTTACACGTAATTTCAGAAATGATGATCAGACCTCAGTAATAGCATATGGATAGAATAATTAAGCTGCATGTGTGACAAGTGTTATGCGTACCTTGTAGCGTGCGCGATCTTCTCTGAACACCATGAGTATTGATTTAATTATTTTGATGAGTTTTTGATGGTGTTTTCTTTGTTATGGTTTGTTTTATTATTATTTTTTTGTTTTTTTTTGTTTTTTTAGAGGAAAAGACAAGTAATATACACAAATATTTAATACGAAACTTCTCCATTTAATACGTAACCCGTATAAATGTGTGAGAATTATTTAACACACCATACTAATATATAAAACGACAAACGAAAAGAGAGATGTCGGTTACATAGATCTAGATGTTCTGGATCATGTTATACATGAGTGACAATAGAACAATGATAAACACTGTTATCACGAATACTGTGATAGCCTATTCGCGTTGCTCCTTTTCCTATCGCTCGATTGGATTCATTATGTTCAAGAAAATGAGAATTTGTGAAGAGGAATTTGTGAAGAGTGAGAGAAGGGGATGAGTGAAAGTGAAAAAGGAGAGTTGTATTTATAATTAGAATTCTGACCGTTGGGCATCTGACCGTTTGGATCAGTTCGTTGGGTTCTGACTGTTGGGCTTTGAGAGTAGGCCCAATGCATCAAGGAACAAACTAATATATTAAGAAGTACAATAATTGCATAACATAAATAATTTCTCATTCAAACCGTCTGGAGATACAAAATTATGAGAAATCAAACGATATATAATTTTTTTATCACTAGAAAAATAAAAATGCAATGCATAAGGGAAATAAATGACATAGTCATTTCTAAACCAAGGAAAATAAACAACTACTGGGAATCCTCAGGGTTAGCAGAAGATGAACCAGGGTTTCTACTTCGTCGGCTATGATGAATTCCTGGCTGAGCTGACTGGTCTGGAATGTGGCCCAAAGACTGTAGCAGTTGATTTTGGAATTGCTGCTGATTTGCCATCATCATTCTTTGGAAACGGCCTTGGCGATTACGCATTTCTTGCTGGAAGTCATTTTGGGAAGTAAGCATCTCTTCCCCGACGAAGAAACATCCTAGCATCTTTGGTATTCATGTGTCTTAAAGCTTCCATGGGAGCGCTGATTCGGCGCATGATATCCTCATTAAAATAGTTGGGTGGTGAAGGAAGAGGAGGAGGTACATTATCACGCTCAATATCATCTCTAGCTACTGGGTCCCAGTGGTCCAGAACACAAGTCTTGAAAATTCCAAAATTCTCGAAAGACCTTGTTGGAATGAAAGGAGTAGCAGACTGGAATCTTAAGTTAAGCATAAGCTGAGTAACAAGTACAATAAGAGGAGCTGACCTGTTTGACGCAGTCATAAGAACATGGCCCAGGAAATGGACCATACAGAAAGTATTCTTCTTCTCCTGGAGGATCCACAGCAGGTGCAAGAATGTCTTGTTCACGTCAGACGTCTTTGAAGTTCCAATAATGTTGTAAGCCAGTCATTGAGTGATGGCTAGTTGGTTTCGTCTGAGTAAGTGCTGGTACACGCAGTTAGAGCCATTATTGTACTCTCCCTCGAGAAGCGTGTCAAACATTAAGTCCATCGTAGTCGGATACTCTGATAACAACAGGGTCGGACTATCTGAGTTTATCGGAATCTGTGCTGTATTCGATATTAACTCCAGCGTGAGTTCACGTTCCAACCTATCCGCCGTAATCCAAAATTCATCACCCCGGAAACCACCATTATTGTAAAACTTTAAAACCAAATCTTCCAAGTAATTAGCCGGCACCTTGTTCAACAGATACTCCCACTCCCTATTTGCAACTTCTTCATCGAAAAAAGGGATGAAACATGCCCAAATCGAATAGATTTTTGAAATTCCTCTCAACTGCGATTCATCTTCATCTTTGGAGGATGATGGAAAATTGCTAGGAGTGTTGGAGGAGATGGTCTTTGCCGGAGCAAGGGGTTTGAATTGGTGGAGTTGTGCCGTGTCTTGTTGGTGAAAATCGGGCACAGGAAGCGCGCGTCTTGTGAAGTTGAGTGGGAGGGGGACCAAGATCCGGATTTTGGGGGGAAGAAAAGTGAGGGGCTGACGCGTGGTGTGGCCCGCGGGTTGTGTTTTGTGACCGGATCTGTGATTTTGGATCAAGTCTAATTTTTGGCCCAAGCCCAAATGATTTCCAAAAATTCCCCTTATGTCCCGAAATGTTCTAAAATTTCAAACGTAGAATTCCGATTCATTTTAACTCCAAATTGAACGAATGAGATATCAAAACGATCGGCATTAAAAATGACATCCACTGGAATATGACATAATCACATTCAATTTTTTTTTTTTTTTTTTTAAAATTTTTATTTGGGGGGTTTGAATCTTGTAAAAACATAACGCAAACCCCCACTTTTTTTTTTTTTTTTTAAGGAAGTTTATTTATTTACAAATTATATATACAAATGTACAAGGGGAGATGAACGTGTTAACAACACTGGATTTCAAGAAGAAAATCATTACTGTAAAATCAGGCAACTGTCATGTCGGCTCTGGGACAAACCCAATCCAGCCAGACTGTGGCTTAACCTTTATGTTTTGGGGGCCTAGGGTTCAGGACGGTACCATCCTTGACCAATGTGCAATGGTCTAATAATAATATTACCCTTAGCACATATGGTATAGCCTCAAACCACCCCGAACTGTCATCAAATAGAAAACTATTCGGGGTTGGCCTGGTGAAATCCATTGCTCGTGCGAACGAGGGACCATCCGATGTTGCATATCACGACTCTCTTTGTGCACAACACTTAGTGCAAAGGTGAAAATAAAAGACACGAGTATAAACAAGTTGAGTCTTTTAACGTTAGATCCTCAAGACGAATGTGAGTCTTTTAACTTCAGATCCTCAAGACGAATCCCAACCTATGGGAGCAACGGGACGACGACGAAGTTTATCTTGCTAAGCTAGTGTCAGACAATAATATACCTTATACCGGCTCATATCGGATAGTTGATCAAGACCTAGACAGAAAGGTGTTTGACAATTCATACACCACCCTATCCTTTTCGCCCGTTGCTTCCGAGCAAAAGTACTACAACCATTACCTATTCGAGATGGGTGAGATTTACACCAAATGATGAGCTGAAGTTTGCGAGGAAGAGAATAGAAAAGGAAGGAGTTGAAATTTTTGGTACCCATTGTTTACCAAAAGGCACGTTTGCTCGATTAACAGAAGATATTTATACTCAGAACTGAATAGAGTTTTTGTGGACTAAGGTTCCGGCGCTTGCAACCACACACTCTAGGGATTTTTAGAAAAGAAAATAAAAGAGGGCCCGGCTACCCTAATGGCATACTTTCCCTGTTTATATCACATGGAAAGAAGTACACCAGTGAATCTATTAGTCTGTGTAGACTGGATCTTTGAGAAGAGTCTCTTCGACATCTGGAGAGCGCAACTCATGATAATGTTTTACGCGTTGCCCATTTACTTGAAATTCGCTTTTATCATTTTCGTTTTTCAAAGATATAGCCCCATAAGGGGTGACAGCAGAGACAATGAAAGGACCAGACCATCGAGTTTTTAATTTTCCTGAAAAAATGTGTAATCTTGAGTTGTACAACAAAACTTTTTGACCAACTTTGAAATATTTTCTCAATATGTGCTTGTCATGCACTCTTTTCATGTTGGCTTTATAAGACTTCGAGAGATCATAGGCATCACTCCGAATTTCCTCGAGCTCATTTAACTGCAATTTTCTCTTTACGCCTGCCGCATTAGTATTATAATTGAGGCTTTTGATGGCCCATAGAGCACGATGCTCAAGTTCAACCGGCAGTGACAAGGTTTTCAAAAACGAGGCGAAAGGAGACATCCCTATAGGTGTCTTAAAAGTCGTTCAGATGCCCACAAGGCATCGATAATCGTAGAGACCAGATCTTTTCTTCTAGATGGATTAACAGTTTTTTTCCAAAATGGATTTGATCTCTCTATTAGAGACTTTTACTTGGCCACTGGTTTGAGGATGATACGGAGTTGCCACTTTGTGCGTGACTCCATATTTCTTTACTAATGATTCAAAATTTTATTACGAAAATATTTTCCCCATCACTAATAATAGTTTTTGGAACGCCAAATCGAGAAAAATATTTTCTTTTACGAAAAATCTGACAGTTTATGATCATTAGCACGACATGCCAATGCCTCAATCCATTTTTGACACGTAGTCGACTGCTACCAGTATGTAAAGGAAACCATGAGAATTTGGAAAGGGACCCATGAAGTCGATGCCCCATACATCAAAGATTTCCACAATTAAAATGGGATTTAAGGGCATCATATTACGTTGAGTAATCGTCCCTAGTGGCGGCAGCGGTTGCATGCTTTGCAATGCTCATGTGCATCTCTAAACAGTATTGGCCAATAAAATTCACATTGTAGAACCTTGGCCGCTGTTTTCTTACAACTAAAATGACCACCACAAGATTGTTCATGGCAGAAGGATAACACGTCTTTGTGTTCCCGGTCGGGAATGCAACGACGGATTAGTTAATCGAAACAATACTTGAAGAGGTAGGATCATCCCAAAAATAAAATTTCACGATGGATAAGAACTTTTTCGGTCATTCTGAGACCCAAGATGAAGGGACTTCCTCGGTAACTAAGTAATTTACTATGTCAGCATACCAAGGGGACGAAAAAATGGAATATAAGTGTTCATCCGGAAAGGAATCACAGATAGGTTCTGTATCAGTATCAACATCACTAACAAGTCTTGATAAATGGTCTGCAACCACATTTTCGCAACCTTTTTTAGCTCTAATTTCTAGAGTAAACTCTTGCAAAAGGAGAATCCATCGGATCAACCTGATCTGTTTTGCATCTTTTTTCGCTAATAGGTAACGAAGCGCCGCATGATCAGTGTAGACAATTGTGGAAGAACTCACTAGGTAAGGACGAAACTTATCCAATGCATATACAACGGCGAGAAATTCTTTTTCAGTGGTGGTATAGTTACGTTGAGCTTCATTAAGGGTTTTACTCGCGTAGTAAATGACAATTGGCTTATCTTCTCGGCGTTGCCCTAGTACAGCTCCAATAGCATAGTCACTCGCGTCACACATTAATTCAAAAGGTTTAGGCCAATCAGGTGGTTGAATTATCGGAGCGGTTGTTAAGGCAGATTTTAAAGTCCCAAAAGCTTGTTTGCAATTGAAACTGAAGTAAAAAAAAGGCATATTTAAGCAAGAGATTGATTAAAGATCGAGCAACCTTTGAGAAATCTTGAATAAATCTCCTATAGAAACCTGCGTGTCCTAAAAATGCGCGAATGTCGCGAACTATTTTTGGTATAGGAAGTGAAGCAATTTTTTCTATCTTAGCTTTGTCGACTTCGATTCCGTCTTTTGAAACGATATGTCCTAAAACTATTCCTTTTTTAACCATGAAATAACATTTTTCCCAATTAAGAACAAGGTTTTTCTATTCACAACGTGTAAAGACCTTTTCAAGATTTGATAGATAGCTATCAAAAGAATCTCCATGTATTGAGAAGTCGTCCATGAATACTTCCATAAAACGTTCAACCATATCACTGAAAATGTGAAGCATGTAGCGTTAGAAAGTACCAGGTGCATTGCAAAGGCCGAAAGGCATTCGTTTATATGCAAATGTACCAAAAGGACAGGTGAACGTAGTCTTTTCTTGATCAGCAGGATCTATGACTAGCTGAAAATATCCTGAATAACCATCAAGAAAATAGTAATACGCATGATCGGCTAACCGTTCAAGCATCTGATCGATGAAGGGCAGTGGAAAGTGATCCTTACGAGTTACTGCATTAAGTTTGCGATAGTCAATGCATATTTGCCATTTCATTGGAATACGAGTGGAGATGCATTCATCTTTATCATTGCGCACAACTGTAATGCCAGATTTCTTTGGAACGACGTGTACTAGACTCACCCAAATACTATCGGATATAGGGTAAATAATACCTGCATCGAGTAATATTAAAACTTCCTCCCGTACCACATCTTTCATGGTTGGGTTTAGACGACGCTGCGGTTCACGCGACGTCTTAGCATTTTCTTTAAGATGTATGCGATGGGTGCATACATTAGGGTCAATGCCCTTAATGTCATCGAGGGACCATCCAATATCAGAATGGTGTTGTTGAATGACATCATTTAAATGGGATTCTTGATCATCAGTCAATTGAGATGATATAATAATTGGATGACTACCATCTGGATCAAGATGTACGTATTTTAATTCCGAAGGAAGAGGTTTTAAGTCAGGGGCGGGTGGAGTGGGTATTAAAGATTCTTGAGGAAAGTCATCGGCCATAGAGTAAACAGATTGATGTTCATCCAATTTGTTGGACATCACGGTCGTAGGGTCAAATAATGGTATTGACTCTAATAATTCGTTTACTTCTTGTGTATAATCATCGTCCTCAAATTCAGAATCACTAAAGGAAAGAAATTTGTATACTTCATCTTCAGGAAAAGTGTTTGTTAAATACTCTTGCACAATGCTATCAACCCTGTTCACCTCACTATCAATGTCAGGCTCTGGAATTTGTTTCATCATCTTGAACACATTTATCTCGACCGAAAGATTTCCGAAGGACATGGTCATGGAACCATCCCTACAGTTAATAAGAGCATTAGAAGCTGCTAGGAACGGACGTCCTAAGATGATAGGAATGGAATCACATGCAACTTCAGTATCCAAAATAACAAAGTTGACAGGATAGAAAAAGTCTTGGACTTTTACAAGGACGTTTTCCACAATTCCTTTTGGATACTTAATGGAACGATCGGCTAACTATAGAGTCATGGTGGTGGGTTTCAGCTCATGAAGACCTAGTTGTTTAAATAAGTAATATGGAAGTAAGTTCACACTAGCTCCTAGGTCTAGTAGTGCAAAGAGTCGATATTTGTCACCTAAGGTGCATGGAACCGTTGGTCTACCAGGGTCCTTGTATTTGACTATACCATTGTGTTTGGTGATGGATGGAAACTGTTCGGTGAGGAACGCTTGTTGAGGAACATTAGTTCTCCTTTTTGTGGTGCACATATCTTTCAAAAATTTTGCATGTTTTGACAATAGCTTTAAGGCATCGAGAAAAGGTAAGTTGATTGTCAAATTCTGAAAAGTCTCTCGATTTCGACAAAATTCTCATCGGGTTTATTCTTTGCCAAAGTCGCGAGGAAAAACGGTGCCTTAGGGCGGAATTTGGCAAAGGGGTCCGCTTGCTTGTTTCCTAAATTCTGAGATGTTGACTTTGTTGTATTTGGTGAATCCTCCATAGGTTCATTATTGGAAATAGATTCATGTGAACCGGCCAGTTCCTTTGGTTGATCATCCGGCATAATGTATTTGATTGTCTACGCTTTTCCGGATCGAAGAGTAGTGATTGCGTGCACCTCACCTTGGTTGGGAGTACTTGTACCGTTGCATTGGTGAGTTCAAAGGCGATGTTTGTCGGCTTAGGGTTTGGAACTGCTTTTCCAGGAAACACGCCTTTCTGACTATTTTCTTGCGCCAATTGTTGAAGTGATTGTTGAATAGACGCGTTAAAATTTGAGATTGTTGGTTCATGTAAGCTAAGAAAGTCTCACTTGTCCTATCCGTAACGAGTGGTGCGAGGTTGTTACAACAGTACTAGATCCGCGATTATTCTTTGAGAAGTTGTTGATTATAGTTGGGATTTGGATTGGTTTGGAACAAGGCTACAGATTGGTTTGATAGTTAGCATCCAAGTATTTTGAAATTGATTTTGACTTTGTTGGTATTGTTGATTATTGCCTTGGCGGTATGGAATAAAGTTGTTGGTTTGTCGAACAGTGGATTAGCTTAAACCTCGAGGAGCCCCGGTACCGTTGGTTATTTTGGTGCCAAGCGAAATTCGGATGCTGTCGCCAAGGTGCATTAGGAATGTTAAATGCACATGCCTCTTCTAATGGTTGAGAAGGGGAGGCATATAACAAGGGACAATAAGCATTAGGATGGTCGATGAGACAAAAGAACACATGGGGATATGTCAACGCTTCATGACCTGTTTTGGGAGTTGATCGTTTACTTGAACTGCAAGGGCATCTACTTTTTTAGTTAGGGATTCTATCAAATTTTTTAATTCGGGATCGGGTTTTACCTCAAAAATAGATGTAGCCTTTGTTACAATATCCTTTGATGATCTAGACGGCTCAGTGTTACCCCAGTGTGTACCCTTTTTCGCTTGTTTTTCAAGAAAAGTATATGCTTCTGTAGCTCCTTTGTCCATGAAGCAACCACCGTTCATTATATCAAGAGTTTCTTTTTGATGATCAGAAAGTCCATTAAAGAAGGAACGTACAAGGACGACTTTGTCTAGTTGGTGATGAGGACATTCTAAAAGAAGATCATTAAAGCGACTTCATGCTTCCGTAAACGATTCATGAGGATTTTGACGAAAGAATTGAATTTTCTGAAGCATTTCAGTAGTTTTCTTTTGAGTGTAAAATTGAAGCATGAAAGCTTGAACAAGTTTATTCCATGTGTCTATGGATTGTGGCTGTTGTCCTGCAAGCCAAATTGACGCTTTTTCTGCTAAGGTGAATGGAAATAGCCGAAGCAAGAGTTGTTCCTTAGAGACAGCTGGGTGGTGAAATGTTGTGGCCACTTGTTGAAGCCTACAAAGATGATTGTACTGTTTTTCGTGATCCAAACCATGGTACCACGGGTAACAAACTAAAAACGCGTTTGGTGGGATACGAAAATCACCGACAATGTCCTCAAGTTTGATGCAGGAAGAAGGTCCTTCCTGTAATGCAGTATAGAAGTCCGACAGGAGCTTCTCAGCTGGTGGAGGATCGTCAGCCATAACTGCATAAGTTAATGGCGACGAAAGAACTTAATTAAGGTAATTAACAGAAGGAGAACAATTTTTAGGTGAGAACTTACGCAGTTGTTATCATATTTTTTTCGACGATAGGTATGTTCAAATTCTTTAGTGGAACCAGACCTTAGATCTAATTGACAGAAGGAACTTATTATTACTTGAATTTTATGATTCTCTTAAAGATTTTGGAGTTGAACAACGTATGCCTAAGCTGCTGCTAATGTAGCAGTGAAGCGAGGAATACGTGTGTATAAACCAACAGCCAGGTTACAAGAGAGATATGAGGGAGGCTTTCCGTGCAAGCACGGTTTTAATTAAGTAACCTCAATCTTTCAAGTTTCCTAGACACCATTGGAATATGATTAAGATTTATGGAATTAAAATTTATGCAAGGTCGTTCTTAATTAATTAATTTTTTTTTTTTTTTTTTTTTAAGATTTATGCAAGGATGAAAATACAAGCATGCAAATACGATCTACTCATACAATACTAGATGCAGTAGCATGTGAAGATACTCTACTCATATGCATAGCTATACGAATAGGCAAGGTTGTATCATCGATAAATACTTCCATACATACAGGCAAATATACATCAGTAATACGTATATGTACGCTAATTTATAGATCGATATTATGTGCGTGAGCGATATCAACAAGATAACGAGCAAATTTGAATCACTCATACGTATCTAAATACAGTATCATGCGAATATAGTATACGTACGCGTATAAATAAAACAATGCTAAAACTAAACATGCAACGTATTATACATAGACTAAAATACGACTCTTGTATTGCATAATAAATCGATTTCGGCATTACTCATTGAGATTGCGAGTGTCATATAGAGAGCAGCTTCACCCCGTAGGGTTTAGAAACAACTTACCCAACTCAGATTTTAACCCTCGTTGGAATGTTCTCCTCTTTCTTGACAAAA
The DNA here is from genome assembly GCF_015680905.1 of Coptis chinensis. Lineage (NCBI taxonomy): Eukaryota > Viridiplantae > Streptophyta > Magnoliopsida > Ranunculales > Ranunculaceae > Coptis > Coptis chinensis. Next base: position 14,412,736 of record NC_141456.1, on the reverse strand, counting down.
TCGAAGTATTATACAAGATGTGCACTTATACATAGAGAAATACTAAACATGCAACAATAGACACTTATACGTAGAAAGACAAATAACCATGCAAAACAGTACCATTTATATGTATATATACATTAAGATGCAATTCATGCCCAGTTAATCGTATATAAATATTTACAGGTATATGAACATGATTCATGCATATTTCTAGGCTAACACGTAAATAATAATCCATAAATTAACACATAATAACTACGTACATGGCATTCATGCGAAAACATTAAAAATTTGGAACCTGTTGCTTCCCGCAAGTACGCCAAAGAAATGAAACAGACGTTTCAATCCGTCGACGTAATTAATCCCAGAAGATATTCGAATTTTATGTCACAGTTCCAGAGAGTTAGGCCTGGATATGGATAAGTATTTATCAGTGGATGCTGGAGGTAGAACAGGAACATCAAAAAAGAAAATACACCAGCGGACGCGGGTTACACCTGCGGACGCGATTCCAATACCGCGCACGCGTGTCGATTATGCCACAATGAGTTCAAATTTTCATAGAAACCTTAGAAACTTGTGTAGTTTACTTTCCCGGTCCTAACTTTTTGTCCCTGGAAGTACAACCAAAAATTCGAGAGAGGTCAGGTTGTTTTCAAGACAAAAATACGAAAATAAAACAAAAACATAAAAATGAAACGAAAAGGAAAGAATGATGAGAGTGGGGGTTCCCCTTGGAGCAATTCCCAGTCCGTAGCACAAGCCCTTAGCCTTGATATACACCTTTTGTTACGTTAGAGATTTGAATCTCTTCTTATGCGAAAGTGCGAATTCAAAGATTTTCCTTACTCACGATCTTCGTGTTCATATAGTTTGGAGTAAGGATTCGAACCAACCTAAATTCTAGGACCACTTACAACTTGGTTTTTACTCTTTTAGGGAACTAGTGAGTAAGTTTAAATATGATTATATTAATACTAAATATTTGGTTTCTTACTACACAAAAAATTAAAAACATTAAGTTACGAAATCATGCAACTAAGACACAATAAAATTTTACTAAAACAAAAGTGGAGAGTTAATTCTCCTCATGTGAAGATTACTTTTGTTATTTGATTTTTATAAGTGCATTAAAATCTTCCTAGAACTCATAAACAAGTTCTACTAAAAGAAACTTGATCCTTAACAAATATGACTCATCTCTAAGCTCATACATGCTAGCATGTGGAACCAAACAATGACTTATCTCTAAGCTCATCACTTGATCCCTAACTAGACTCTACACCAACTATCATTTTGGGATAGGATGTAGGCCTAGTTGTTCTTCCTAAACACTTACCAAACCAAATAACAAGACTTTTCCCTCACATGAGTGTTATTAACTCCCCACAAAGGGAAGGTTTAGCTCATGATCCTTGGGCTAAAACTAAATCAAGTATGGAATGTAAAAAGAGAGAGCGAGAACAAAAAGAGGAAACTATTTATTTATAAACTCACTTGCATGAAGAAGTGAGAATTTTTCAAGAGGAACTCAAGGTTTCCTCCATTAAAACTATTACAAGTTTTTTTTTTCCAAAACCAAAAACTAAAAACCATCTAAAACTAAGGAACTAAAATAATACATGGTAAAGGAAAATAAGTCAAGGGAGTAAATGGAGTGTCCCCCCTTGTTTTGTTTTCTTCTCCATTTGAGAGAAATCTCATTTCCTCCCAGGTGAAACATCAAACCACATTTACTTCCTTTTTATCTACCACATTAAAAAAAAGTGACACCTTGCCTTTTTTTTCACTATTAACACCTAATCTAATTAATTACATGCAAGGTGTCAACTTTGCACCAATAATTTGGCATTTTTGTCTTGACATGCTCCATGATTGATGACTCATCAAATCTTGCGGGCCCGTATAGTGGGTCCATGTGCAGTCCAATGGTGGTCTGGTCTTTTGGCAATTTTACAACTTCCCGCCTATGCGTAGAGTTCATCGCCCTGATTGTCTGAGCAGCTCACTTGTCGCATTCGGAATCCTGGTTCAAGAGGTAAGAGCTTCGGAAGTTTGATGCTTCTATGCGGATTTGTTGGGCTTTACATGGCTGATTTGGAAGAATTCATATATACGTCGTTCCCCATGCTTTAACGCAGGTTTAACCAATATTTTCATGTTTACTGCGAATACCTGCAAAAGTACGAAAATATATTTATTTCATGATTATTAAACACATAATTAACCAAATTTATATGTCTCAATGGGGTTTCATATTACAGTTTTGGGTGCTTATCAATGGTGCTTCAGAGTTGATGTTTCAAAAAGGATTCATACAGAAATTGTTACGTTGCCAATGCTTAACTTCTTATCTTGCTTCCCAATTTCTCATGTGGCATCTTTGGCATCTGGGAATAGCATCACCCTGCAAAAAAGGTTTGCTCATTACTATCGTAGTCTCTTCTGCAACACTTTGCATATATCAAATTAAAATGGTCACAATTTTATCCTTACTACATTGTTTCATCGTCTCATTTGTTTTTCATAGTACTGTACTTTTTTATAATGAAATAGCAATTTGACAACTACACTTTCCAGAGTGATTTATTACTTTTTTGTTATTCCTTCCCTGCTCTATATTCCTCTAACTTTAAAATTTTATAGGTTTCCTTCGTAATGGCAACGCCGACATATCTTTCTTTATCTGACATTGCAAAAGAATTGCAAGGAAAAACTATCAAATTTGACATGGTCTTGATAGACGATAAAGTTAGCCAATTTTATTTGAATTGAACAAATTCCCTTTCTATTATTTTTATTGCAAATAATTACCAACTAATTTCGTATATATGTTTTGGTTTCAGGGAAATCAAATGCGTGCAATTGTTCCAAATAATTTTTATCAAGACCTAGGACCCTTACATTCTTATCTTACAAACAATTTTGTATTAAATAATAATTTCTTGCAAAAAAAATTGGAGAACAATTGTGGGGGTGGAGAGCCCTATCTACGACCTCCTGCAAAAGTTTGTCAACTACACCAATTAAAGCATTTCGCAACCTAAGAGAATCAGCTTATTCATTGAGCATCACAGAATTCTGGAGAGACATCTTGATGATGGGGAAGCACAAAATCAGGTACCTCCTCTATATCCTCCAAAGGCTGATGGAAAACCAAGCAGGAAGATAACCAAGAAAGAGTGAGAAGAAAATTTTCCAGCAAACAAAGAGAACAATGAAGATCAAAGACTGTGCTTGAATCCTTGCTACTTTGCAAAGTTTTCCTGGTTATAGTTTGAGCTAGAACAGTCTGATTCAAGGACTTGGTAAGTGGTTCCACCCCCAGAATCCCTCCCAAAGAATATTCAGTTGCAAATGTTTCTCCTAAAGGTAGTGTGTATGAAGCCCTTTGTTGGTGTCTTTATTTGACATTATGATCTCATTTACAGCAAGTCACCTTACCATTACTCCAAGAGTTACAGATTTACTGTGTGGATGATGTACATATTTCTGGATAAGAAATTGGAACCACCTTTGTTGATGAATTGCTAAGTCTAACACTTGGAAAATCTTCCCATCAGTTTCTGTTACTTGGCTTAATTCCCTAGATATGTCAAATCTGTCAAGTTTAAAGGCTTGAACAGTTTCTTTTTTGGTTTAGAAAATGTTAACAAGGATTTCCAACCATTTAAGAAGAGAGGTGTATTTATGTGCAACTACTCCTGCCGCATGCCTTCCCATGCTCTTTCCTCAAGCGATTGGGTAATATGCTTCTCTTTGCTGATACTAAAAAAATTGACCTGATAAATTATGTCCACTTTTGCAGCTCCACTAAACAAAACATTTAAAAAGCCTATATACCACAAGAAACAAACTATTAATAATTTTTCCTAGCCAATATATTTTCTTTTTTCATCTTAACCATCTTTAATTAATCACAATTTTTTTTCTCCCAAACTCTTAAACATCTTGCAATGCTTCTGCTGGTTAGGTGAGATTCGATTGACATTCTTAATCGTGAAACCAATAGATTCGATTGATCGTTTCAAATACAATAAGGTAAAAGTGGTTCTTCTGATTCATCATATACATCTTTTACAATGTACATCCAAAAAATATGAATTTATTACAAACTAACAACTATGAACATTTTTTCAGGACTTTGATTCACTAGAATCTAATGAATTTCCGGAGTTCAATGCACAACTTCAAGAACCAAGTTATAATAGCAGCAGCATCAAGGTAAATTCGAGTTATTTATTCTCAATCCCTATTTTATATATTAAGCTTTGTTTTTAATTAGATAGTACCTTTCACAAGTACTAAAAAATTGCTAATTAAAAACAGGCAGCTAGATTCCTCTCCAAATATATTTTTTCAGCACATGAAAAGGCAAAAATGCAGGTGCCTAAAGATGAAGCTGCAGTTGAGAAAACAATTAGCGTCTCCAAATTCATATCCAAAATAATAATGATGCAAATTATTGTACTTACAATTATCATATTATTTGCTCATATTAAATTCTATATCAATAAATCAACTATATGACTTACACATGCAACACAAGTGTGTTCTTTCAACATAATTAAACCTTTCAAGCCGTAAAGAAAGCGTCATCTCTCTCACTATCGTTCCAATCTCTGTAACTCCCATAAAAAACTTGGTTTACTATTACGAGTTAAAGTTCGTATAAATTGGTTTACCACCTAGACTGTTTATCTTTATTTGTTCTGTGTGATGGTTGTTTTGTTTTCAACATCTTCAAGTTGCATATAAAAGCCACATATTGGTTGAATATTGTTTGATTATTTATTTTTTGCTTTTGAGATAGTTATGTAGGAAATCATAATATGGAACATAAACAATAGAAAATATCAATCGTTTACTTCTTTGTTTAAGCCTGAAACCCAAAAAAAAAATGCATTTGGAATTAAGTGCTAATAACATTTTCAGAATGGAGACCAATAACCAATGCAAGAATTGATCAAAGGATTGTGCGACTAACAACAGGGTTAAACAGATGAAATTCAGCGATGCGACTAGCATCCATAATTTCTTCCTTTTGACGCCACCTCCAAATAGATAGTTTGAAAAAAATCATCACACCATCATTTGAATCATTGAATCTCCATACACATGAAATAAGATCCACATTCTATTGAAACTTTTTAAATGTTAGTCTTCCCACATAGGTATCTTCCAAAAAACTTTAATTTACACATTTAATTCAATCCACATATTATAGTACAAATATAACAGTGTCCAATGTATTTTTCTAATTGTTTCTCAATGTGATCTATCTAAATATTAAAAAACAATTGCATTTGTTAGCTACCAACAATTCCTTTCTCTGTCCAAACTACCTACTTATTTATTCACATTAAAAAAAGAACTTATGGATTCTCTAGATATTTTTTGAAGACAATAATAAAAAAATATTATTCTTCTTGCATTTTTTTTGAGAAATTTTATTTTCCAATGTAGAATAGCAATTATGTTGCACACCATGATATAATATTCTTATATCTTACAGTTAGTACCCTCATATGAATCCAACAATGTTCCTCAATCGCATATAAATGCTCGACAAGATCTATTTGCAACATGACATAGCGTATTGAACTTTTTTTCCCTTATTAATCTAAAACATGTTACATATTGATTTTCTCCACCCCAATTTTCTCACCTAGCACATGCAACGCACGTGCCCGTTTACTAGTGTTAAGTAACTTATTTAGTTATTTTTAATATATATATATATATATATATATATATATATATATATATATATATATATATATATATATATATATATATATATATATGCTTTTACTAATTTTAATGGTTTTATTTCATAAATGACTACAATTAGTTTATAATCGATCATCATAATGGTTGCCAAACGGTTGGATGCCATACAGTAGGGGTGTGCACGGATCGGTTCGGGTCGAATTTGGGACTAAACCGACCACCGAACTGATCTATCGGTTTATGTTTTTCTGGAACCAAACCGAACCGGCTGGGTTATACTAATCAAACCGAACCGAACTAATTTCCAACTGAACCGATATCCGAATCGAACCAACTGAGTTACAGTTTAACCGATATTAACCGAACCAAATCGACTGGTTTTTATATATTTTAAATTAAATCAATTAAATGTGTATATTTTAGTATATTATATATGGTAGGTCGGTTCGGGTCGGATTTGGAACTAAACCGACGACCAAACCGACCCTATCAGTTTTCACATATACTGATCCGAACCGAATCAACTAATAAACATAACCGACTCGAAGTATACCATACATACGGCCCCTTTGTGTGAGAATTGTGTTCTTCGTCAAAGAAAAGAAAAAGGTTGTTGAACCCCAAAACTGACATAGATTTTAGGTTCCAAATTCCACATGTTTCCTCATGAGTGCTATAAAGGGGTGTTTTGGATTTCTTGTTGGGACCGAGTTCGCTTCTGAGCGAACTGCCTACGTATCCTCTTCTTAGTTTTTCTCCTTTTCTTCCTTTTATGGGAGAGAGGAATCAGGCCCGACGTAGTTCAATCAGGTGGTATTTATAGGCTTAGAGAAGGATCAATCTAGAAGACACGTGTGTTTATGATACACGTGTAAGGTCGAGATCGTGAATGAGTGTCGAGCTGGTTATATTATAAGTCATGCACTCATTGGGTGCTGATGAGGTTATCCCTATTTTCCGGGGATGGGTAATGATTACCCCTGATGGTTATCATTACACGAGGCGTTCTGCCATGTGCTCGTACTGAAATAACTTCGTCCTCCTTTCTCGTAGGTCGCTCTTGGAGGTCGGAGTGATTACCCCTGATGGTTATGATTACACGAGGCGTTCTGCCATGTGCTCATACTGTCATAACTTCGTCCTCCTTTCTCGTAGGTCGCTCTTGGAGGTCATTCGTTGCATCGGGTATTCGAGGAGCTGCTCCGCGGCTTCGGTCCGGAGGGTCGGCGTCCTGAGTTCGCTTACGTTGCACGTGTGCATAATAAGATATCACTCCCCTACACAGCCCCCTCTCAGTATAGTGTTTATGTCATAGGAAACATTATGCTGAGAGAAAGAATGTGTGGAACGTGAGCGAGCTGTGGTGGACGACTCGACTAGGACGACATGACTTTCGAATTCACGCATGCTGATGCTTTGGCGGGAAAGGGAAGTTATGTCGTAGCATGCACGTGACAGAATCGTAGTAGTTGAGAGAGAAACGTGTCGCCGCATTATTCGGAACTGTTGAAAAGACAGTACCTTGGAACACGTGTGCGGGCTATAGCCTAGGCTGTAATCATAACTTTTTGGTAACTGAACAGGCGGTTTATACAAAATCGAATTTGGGACATTTGAAAAGGCATTGCGTGTTTTCTTCTTCCACAAAAACGCAAGCTAGGGTTCCTCAGGTGAGTGCTTCTGCTGCTATTATCTTTCCATTTTCAATTTGCTTTCCTCCCTGTCAGTGCGTTTTGCTAAATAGGTAGGTCACCATAAAGGTATAGGGTTTCAGCTTGAGTAATTGGTAGAAAAAAGAAAAACTTGCCATAATGTCTGACTCTGATGACACTCGATCGGAGGAGGTCCGAGAGATATCCTTGAGTTGTGGAGAGTACGAGGATGAAGAAGCAGTGAGTGTTGGTGTAGAGGTTGATTTGGAAGAAGAGGATAGGATAGGTGAGGGTAATGCCCGATCTAGGTCAGGAGGTGACGCGGGCGATCACGTGTCCGGTCGAGGGATATGTCGTCATCAAAGCGATGTGCCCCTTAGAAGTGTAAACCGTCGTCTTTGCTAACTTCGTTCCCGAACGAGGCGCAGCATATGATATTAATGTCCCCGACTTGGAAATATACTGAACCACGATTGAGTGAAAATGTTAAGTAGTGAGGGTACAACCCACCGAATGGTGGAATAATAATCTGTGAGGGCGGTGAGAGCGATATGCATATACCGTTCTCGAAACCGGTATCGACTTCTTGGCTTTTTGTTGGAAGTCTCCCCGTCGGTTCAGTAGGTAACACCCGGCGATTATTTAAGGTGTTCGACCCGCTGAATCACGAGTGGGGGATATGACATAAGGGTATCGACATAGTGGAACACTATGTGGTACGGCGATCGGGGAACATGAACTTTAGCTTGCAGACCATGACGACGCGTTCTGCTGTGATCGATGGAGTAAGCAATGAGGCCTGGACTAAGAGGCCGTTGTTGCTAGTTGGCAACTACTGTGTGAAAGGGTGTATACTGCAAACTAGGATTTGTAACATATCCGGTGGGTAGGACATTTATCTGTTGTTTCTTGTCAGAACGTTTGATAGTTACTCTAACAGGACCTTGTTTTACTTTGTCCGCAGAGTTTTCTGTGAAGAAGCGAACTGATCGTGGGGAAATAGAGAGGTTCGCGCGGTTGACTCGTGAAGAAAAGCAAGCGAAGCTTAAGCGAAGTTCATGCGACTTTTTTTTGGAAAAGGGGGGGCCTGCGATCCGGGGAAAAAAGGAAGGCGCGCAAAGACCGAGCTTCGAGGTCAAATAAGGGAAGAGAAGATGGAGGCGAACGAGTGACTTAGTAACGCGGAGAAGAGAGGCATCGGGCGCATGGCGGTGCGAGGCGACCTGCTAGAGGTGGTCCCTCCGGAGCGGGAGGATCGAGCTTCCGCCAAGAAGAGGTTCAATCGATACCCCCTGTGGAGTTGGAAACGGTGGCTTTCAATCCTCGGCGAGGAGCAGGTCGGAGAAGAGGCCGCTGACGCCCGAGCAAGACGCCGCCCCGAACTATTTAAAAGTAGCGCGCACGCTTTGGAGAGAGCTCTAAGCGCCCGTGGGCGGTTCATGATGGTGGCCCAACCGGGGCTATGGTTTCGCCGAGTGGAGCACGACTGGCGTGTCATGGACTTGGCCACTTTCGGGGCGGGTCTAGTCTTGCCCGACAAAGCGTGAATCCAATCCACTTGGCGCGAAAAGCTCCACGTAAAGGCAAGTGGAAAAAGCTGTTATGGTGAGTGACGACTTAGAGGCGCGATTCGTGTTCCCGGATGAGAATGGGGTGCAACGAACTGTGGAAGCCCGAAGTGGATCAGAACCGGATCAAGTAAGATATCGGGTTGCCTACTAGAAACGGATAGCTTTGGATGGCAATCGCAGGGAGCTGGATGATAAAGGGCTGGCCGATAATCTGAGGCGAATGGAAATTGCCCAATGTTTGGTATGCGTGTCTATCTTTGTTTGATGTAACTGTCTCCGTATAGACGCTATTGTGTTGTGGCTATTAACCATAATGTATGTATTTGCACCGGGTAGTAAGTGGGTTTCAAAATTGAAGGAGATTGCGCGCCATCGAGGAGGCGATAGAGAGACGGTGGTGAAGGCCCCGATGAGTGAAGAACGCGTCGTGAGGCCTCGAAGATGGAACGCGAGGAACTGGAAGGTCAAGAAAACTCATCAAGAGCCGAAGTCCGCCAAGATGTTGAAGGACCACGTAGTTGAAGAAGAGCGAGGCAAAACTACTGAGGAGTTGAAAGAGAACGTCCTGGCAGCGACTGTGGAGATTGGTAGGTTGAACGATTATGCCTTACACTGCAAGAAGGTTGCTCAGGACGCTACCAAAGCCTATGATGTTCTGGATGCAGATTTCGTGGAACTGGAGGCCGACTACAACGCTTTGAAGACAGATCATGCACGCTGCACGTCTTACCTCGGGGTAGAACGGGTGCCAGGAGGAATTAACAGTGCTCCTGTTACTTCAGAGGTTTTGCCCGCGACTGTGATATCGCGAACTGATGCTACTGTGCCTGATGCATTGATGAGTTTAGAGCTGGATGGAGTATCTGTGATAGTGACTGGTACGGATGCTGAGATTGATGAATCGCTTCAGCCAGGAGAACTAATTATGGAGCCCAGAGATGGCGATTTGTAATGTTGCTTTTTTAGTGCTGTCAGCTTATAAGCTGTGATACAATAGAGCTGGTTTCACCGGGGTAACACAGGCGCCTCGCCTTGTTACCTGTATGCTTAAGTCACGAAGAAACGACACGGTGCTCCGCTAAATGCGCGGGGTACTCAGGTGGTAACGAAGGTTATTTAGCCGGGTTGGATTTCCTGAGTAATCTCAGCAACCCGGTTAACGTATTATTTTGCTATCTTGCTAATATAGATCGGTGCTTGTACGTATGCCATGATTGTTGCTGATTGCTTTATTACTGCTTGCTCAACTATAATTGTGTGTGGTGACGGTGCATGTGGCGAAGAATGGTAGGTATGTTGTAATGACAACTTCTCGACGTCTGGCTGAGATGTTTGCATGAGCGTCGTAACGTGGGGATCAGATCGTTGGCTTCAGCTCTGTGATGCAAGTCTAAACGCCGTGTTCGATTCGCTAACAAAGGTGTTCCCTCGGCGTGCGACCGCGTGGAGGGATCTGGCGGTTCAAGGAACGTAATGATGGCAGGCAGATGGCGTTTGGCGTCTCAAGGTAATTAAGAGGCGCTTAGGAAAAGACGTTTTCTTTTGAATAAAAGCGGCTTATCACAGACCAAGACAAGTATTTGCTTGCCTTCTTCCCAAAGCTTCAGTCTGCCTACTTGCTCTGCTCATTTGTGCCTCTCCTCCATTGCCGCTTATCCAAGTACGTTTATTCTCTTCTGTGAGGATTCTCTTGTTGATAAAAGGTGGGGGTAAAAAACTATAGCTCGTGTGACAATACGTTTGTGCTCTAGGTTGTTATCATGGCGAGATGTCGTCCGTATGCGAGGGGAAGGAACAGCATGAGGGAAACTTCTCCGCTGATAATGGAAGAGATGGAGTTTCAACCGCACGTGCATGGTGATCGCGGGAAGAGGAAAGCTGATGCTGTAGAGACGAAGAGTCATAAGCGTTCTAGGAGGGCTGGGCGTCCCACTGGCGGCATTGTCTTTAGGTCGCCGCAACGGGTAGGCGACACTGGTCGTCACGCTGCGGAGTGTAGCGACCTGGGGCAAGGCCGCCCAGTCGCTGGTGAGAGCTCGTCCCCGCACTGTGGTGATGTGGGGAGCGAGTTCTACTACGTGGGGAGGACTGGGAAGAAGCGTATGGTGAAACGCTCAGACTGTAGCTTCCACTCGGCACCCATAGCGACTAGTGTCCTGAAGGGGATCGTACTGGATGGTGACAAGGCAGAGGTGAAGGATGAGGACATGGACACTCTACTGGGGACGATGGATATGGCCGCTTGTTTGGTAAACTCCAGACCTACTGAGTTGTTATGTCAGTTACTAGGGCGAACTGATTCGTTAACTTGCTTCATGCAGTTTTTTGCAGGATATGACAAGCTGAAAGATGTTGTACAAAACGCGGAGATGAATGGCAACCCTCACGTCGAGCTAGGATGTATGCGAGCTGCGTGGGGGGCAGACAAGAGAAAGCTGGATTTGATGACGACCAAGTATCAGAACGCCACTGCGGAGAATGCCGCGTTAGTGACTGACGTGACAGAGTTAGAGAGGGAACTAGCTGTGGTGACTGCTTATGCGAAAAAATGTCAGAAGGTGGCGCGAAAAGCGAAGAAGGCGTATACTGAAGCCTGTATCGCCTATGCCGCGCTGGACGAAAAGTATGACACGCTGAGGAAAACGGTTGCTGGCGATGAAGGAGGGAATGAGATGCGTGTGATGCTGAGGTCAGCTCGGCATACTGCTTCGACTAGCGCAGCCCCGGAAGATAAGCATGTCATCACTGAGAATCGATAAGGTGATCTTCATTTGACTCTGCTGGTCTTGAGTTGTAAGTTTAGTTCACATTTTTCTCTCTTATCACGAGTCAACAATAGAGTTTGTGTGTTTTCGGGCTTGCCCGAAAGCGGTTCGCCATTTTTATTCAAGGAACTGGTTTCCACGAAAGTGGCAGTTCCACACTTGGTTAATTTTTGTAATGATCATCGATCTGGATTTCCTGGGTAATCCCAGCAGATCGGTGGATGTAGCTATTATGATGCATGGTTATATAATCTGATTGGAGATGTTCCGTATGTATATTGCCGTGGACTGGTGTGTAATTAGCGCTCTGCTTAGGAATCTAGTAATATGCGTCCTGTCTTGTGGACACCCTAGAAGTATAGGTCGTCGACGTGACAGGGATTGGAGGGGTCAATGGATCATGCGGGCTCCAGGGAGCGATCTGCTCATGGGGAGCGTTCTGGTGTAGTCAATCGTAGACATATAAGTCATCAGCATAACAAGACCTGTAAAGGCTGTAGAGCCTGTAAGCTCCAGAGAGCTGTATGCTCGCGGAGAGCGTTCTCGTGTAGTCGATCCTAGAAATATAGGTCCTCGACGTAACAAGACTTGGAAAGGCTATAGAGCCTGTAAGCTCCAGAGAGTTGTATGCTCGCGGAGAGCGTTCTCGTGTAGTCGATCCTAGAAATATAGGTCCTCGACGTAACAAGACTTGGAAAGGCTGTAGAGCCTGTAAGCTCCAGAGAGCTGTATGCTCGCGGAGAGCGTTCTCGTGTAGTCGATCCTAGAAATATAGGTCCTCGACGTAACAAGACTTGGAAAGGCTATAGAGCCTGTAAGCTCCGAGCTGTATGCTCGCGGAAAGCGTTCTCGTGTAGTCGATCCTAGAAATATAGGTCCTCGACGTAACAAGACTTGGAAAGGTTGTAGAGCTGTAAGCTCCGAGAGTCAGATGCTTTCGCGGAGAAGCGTTCTCGTGTAGTCGATCCTAGAAATATAGGTCCTCGGCGTAACAAGACTTGGAAAGGCTATAGAGCACGTAAGCTCCCGTAGAGTCAGTATGCTTTCGCTGAGAGCGTTCGTGTCGCGACAATGAAATTTGGTTGAGAATGGTGGACCCAGTAAGCGTGTTGTTTATCTGTGCTGTGTAAACTGGTTGACTTGTCACTACAAGTAAGTAGATTATACCTTACTAGCTAACCCAAGAAACGTAATTTTCATTAATGTGAACATAAAGATATACAACGTGAATATCGCTACTGGTAAAACTTTTTCAGTAGGTAAGTATTCCAAGGGCGAGGCAATATCTTCCCCTCTTGGGTTCTTAGCCAGTATGCTCCATTGCCGACGACGCGTTCCACGATGTAGGGGCCTTCCCATGTGGGTGATAACTTGGAATCGTCTTGCGTCTTTTTGAGCACTAGGTCTCGTAGGTTGAAAAGACCTAGGATGAACTCGCTTGTTGTAGGAGTTCTTCAGAGTTTGCTGATAAGATGCGACTCTGATGGCAGCTAAGTCCCGCTTTTCTTCCAACAGGTCGACTTCTCGTGCTAACACGGAGTCGTTATGTCCTGACTCGACCAGTTCTGATCGAGTCGTAGTAACTGTTAGCTCGGTGGGAATTACGGCTTCTGTGCCATAGCATAAGGAGAATGGTGATTCGCCGGTACTGGATCTAGCTGTGGTGCGGTGAGCCCAGAGAATATTCTCTAATTGATTTGGCCATTGGCTCTTATTCTTTTCAATCTTTTTCTTCAAGTTTTCCAAGATTGCTTTGTTACCGGGCTTCCTGCCGACCATTACTCGAAAGCGTCATCGCGGAGTAGAAAATCGTGAATGATCTTCCACTTGGCTAGAAATTCTTTGACCGTTCTGCCTTTAAACTGGGGCCCATTATCCATGACCAATTATTGTGGCAAAAATCAAATCTGGTGATGATGTGGGTCCAAATGAAGTTTCGGACATGTGACTCTTTGACGTGTGCTAAAGGAATAGCCTCGACCCACTTGGTGAAGTAGTCGGTTGCAGCTAGGACAAAGCGAAAGCCAGTACTCTTCTGTGGGATGAATGGGCCCATAATGTCCATGCCCCACATGTGGAATGGCCACGGGCTCGCTATGCTGATCAGTTCGCGAGCAGGTTGGATGATATTGTGGCCAAACGTTTGGCATTTGAGACATTTGAGGACATATGCTTTGGCATCGATCTGCATCCGAGGCCAAAAATATCCTTGAGAGATGGCCTTGTGGGCTAACGAGCGACCACCGCGTGATTTCCACATTCTCCTTCGTGGATTTCTGCAAAAATCAACTGACCCTGTTCTGGGGTAATGCACCGTAAGTGCGGGCCTCCAGCGGATTTTCTGAACAATTTGTTATGAACCAAACAATAACGTCGGGCTTGGTAGGGGATCCGCTTAGCCCTTGCACTCCTCAGGGAGCGTGCCGTGCTGGATATAATCAATGATGGGTTGCATCCATGTTTGACTCAACTGACTGGCGGAGAGAGAGGAAATAGGTCGCTTATCATCAAGGTGTAGTCGACTTGGTATCGCAGTCGATCGGCGACTTCTATGAGAATTTGTCGGGGAACGCAGCTTGGGGTCTGGGTAGCCAAGTAAGCTAAACTGTCTGCGTGGCGGTTCTCCTCACGCAAGAAATGATGTATGTGTACCTGCTTAAAAGAAGGCAATAACTGATGAACGACCTGAAGATACTTGGAAAGGTTACCTTCATGGGTAGTGTACTCTTTTGCAACCTGGCGAACGACCAGTTGCGAGTCACTAAAGACTTGGATCTCTTCGACGCCGAAAGCTGCGGCATATCTGAAGTCCCCGATCGGCGCCTCATTACTCCGCCTCATTGTTCGAAGTGGCAAAGTCGATCGCGAGCGGACTTTTCCATCACCGTTCCATCGGGTGAAACTAAGACAACCCCGATGCCGCTGCCGCCGGGATTACTAGAACCATCTACAAAGAGAGACCAGGTGGATTTGATGTGCTCCTTCAAATCTGGGAGGTCGGTCTTTTGTTCCCAATTGGGGGTCATCAACAGGGAAATCCGCTAAAAAATTGGCAACGACACGTCCCTTTCCGGGAAATTAGGTGGTACAATTCCGTGGTGTTCGCCGAGTTCTTCATTAAACCGCCATTCGAGTAGTTTTGTTTTCTTTGTGGAGAATTTTCTTCAATGGGAGGTCGGTAAGAACTTTGATTTGATACGCCTGAAAGTAAGGCCTGAATTTCCGTGCCGAATATAACAAAGCAAGTACTGCCCTTTCCAGGAAGGAGTAATTCTTTTCCGCTGTCGTGAGCGTCTTGCTTGTGAAGTAGATCGGTTTTTCTGAATTGTTTTCCTCTTTGAAGAGAACTAAGCTGATTGCGAAATCGGATACTGCCAGATAGAGCCCCAGAGTCTCTCCATCTACAGGTTTAGCTAAGACGGGGGGCGTGGTGAGGTACTCTTTGAGAGTGGCGAATGCTTGATGACACTGATCGCTCCATGAGAACTGCTCGCCTTTTTTAAGGAGTTGCAAGAACGGTCTACACTTATCGGATGCCCTTGATATGAATCGGTTGAGTGCAGCGACCATGCCTGACAATTTCTGTATTTGTTTCTTCGATGCGCGATCGGGCATGTCTAAAACGCTTCGGATCTGGTCTGGATTAAGCCCGATCCCCATTTGAGACACTTGATACCCTAAAAACTTGCGGAGGACGCCTCAAAAAGGCATTTCTCGATTGAGTTTCATGCCCGTGACGGGCGTAATCGAGAAACGCTTGCTCAAGGTGGGGCGAGGTGATCACCGGCTTTCTTACTCTTGACGACCATATCATCGATGTAGACCTCCATGGTGTCGCCTAACATGTCTTGGAACATGTCGGTGACCCGTGCGTTGATATGTTGCTCGGGCGTTTTCAAGCCCGAATGGGAGAACGTTATGTAGCAATAGATCCCTTGCTCTGTTATGAAAGAGGTCTTCTCTTGATCCTCCTCTGCGAGTGGGATTTGGTTGTACCCACTGTACGCGTCCATGAAGGAGAGAAGCTCATGACCACAGGTCTGGTCGACAAGCCGGTCAATGCGAGGTAGGGGAAAACTGTCTTTTGGAGTGGCCTGATTTACATTCGTAAAATCGACGCATAGGCGAACTGTTCCGTTCTTTTTGGGTACGGCCACGATGTTAGCGATCCACTCCGGATAGTCTACTTTTCGGATAAAACCGACTTGCTTGAGTTTGTCGACCTCGTCATTGATGGCTTTTTGAAAACGCAGGGATAGTCGGCGGGGTCGTTGGCGGACTGGTCTAGCATGGGGATTAACATTTAATTTATGGCATGCGACTGCGGGATCTATCCCAGGCACATCGATATACGACCAAGCAAAAACATCTTTATTCATAGATAAGAAATTTACAAGGTGAGATCTGAGTGTGGGGTCTAGGTTAGCCCCTACATATACGAACTTGGGGTCGTCTTCGGTGCCAAGATTCACTTTTTCTTTTTCGCGGTTGGGTTTTACAACTGATGGTGAAGCACTGCTTGGCGACTCGCTATCGGAGAAGGTCCAACACCGGTGGACGACGACTGGGCCGGTGGGGTGGAAGCGACTTGCTGGCAAATACGCCAGGGTATCCGCGACCTGGAGAGTGGGACCTGGCTGCAAGCACATTAATGTCGCGGCTTCTGCTTTGCTGATTTGTATGGCCCCGACATGAGCTGGGACGATCTCTGAAACTTTAACTAACGAAGCTACTGTCATTGGATCAATGCTAGAGGTCTTTGGTTGGCGCGTTGAGGACTTCGGGGAGCGAAGTCGCGGTACCGCATCGAGAGAACTTCGCTTGTAAGAGCCCCGCGTTTTGCTTGGCGATTCGGGTTGGACTTCGCGACTAAGTCCGCGTGCCATTGTGTAGGCTGGAGGGTTCTGTATGGTGGGAAGTGATTCACGGCGGTATCATCCGGCTGATTTGACACGGTTACAATGGTACGCTTCAAGTTGATTGCTTCTAAGTTCCATCATGCCTCGAGGTCCGGGAAGCGGAGAACTTGATGTAAAGTGGGCCGCATACCGCTGCATCGATGAATCCAAATACGTCCGAGGATGGCATTGTATGGCGACTTGCTGTCTAGAACGCAGAACCGTGTATTGCAGGTGATCTTGTCCTCTCTAGAGCCCACCGATACTGGAAGTATAATATCACCAATGGGATCGGCCCTGGATCCATTGAAACCATAAAGGGGGGCGATCGGGTCGACGAGGACGGACTTGGGAAGGCTCATCTCTTGCATGGTGTGGTAGAACAAGATGTCACAGGAACTGCCGGGGTCGATCAGAATGCGCTTGACTGTCCAGTCGCTAATTTTGACATGGACAACCAATGCATCATTATGAGGAAGGCAGACTTTGCTTAAATCGGCCTCCGTAAAAGTGATATCGCCTGCGCTGCGACCTGAACCACACGGGGCGTGAGCTGCCTGGGAGGTGAAATGATAAACTTCCTGAAGAGCGCCGACACGACGTCTTTTCTCTCTGGATGAGGTGACGGAATCATCCGGAAAAGTAATCACGTGAATGGTTCGATCATTGTCACGATCGGATGAGTGCTGCCGGCGCTCGTGGCGCGAACGATCTCGTGGACGTCCTCTGCTGCGTGGACGACCTTGAAACTCTTGGGAGTGGCGGCGAGATGGAGATCGACTCACGGACTCGACGAGCCATCGGTTTGTGTCAGCGGTCGCCGTCGAGAATCACGAGTGTCTTGTTTGATGTGGCGGCTTCCACTAGATCCCCGGAGATAGTGTTTAAGCCCCCAAAGACTCATCGGTTTCATGGCATTTGGCGTTGTGAAATGCACAAAATGGCTTGTTAGAGGCGATCTCTTCGGGTCCTCTTCGGGCCGGTAGGAAGAATGGGGCTCGCTTTATTTTACCGAATGTAGCCGGGGAGCGTCGGGATGGCGAACTCTCTCTTGTTTTTTTCGGCGGTCTTGGCCTTTTGG
The DNA here is from genome assembly GCF_015680905.1 of Coptis chinensis. Taxonomy (NCBI): domain Eukaryota; kingdom Viridiplantae; phylum Streptophyta; class Magnoliopsida; order Ranunculales; family Ranunculaceae; genus Coptis; species Coptis chinensis. The sequence goes on along the minus strand of NC_141456.1, from coordinate 14,395,051 downwards.
TGCAAGCGACCTAAGCTTCTTTGCCCGTGGTGTAATACGATCCGAGATAACTGCGACCTCGTGGTTCTCTGCTAGACCGTGGAGTTTTAAAGTTTCCTCCAACTTGATGTACTTGTCCACGCGAGCGTAGAGCTCGGACAATGTCTCTGGGCGTTCCTTCATCAACGACCTAGCGAGGTCGGTGTTTCGCACTCGGCAAGCATTGGAAAAGGCGATTAATGGCGAAAAGATTCTTTCAAGCCACTTTCCATGCACAACCATTCGCCTTGAACCGTCCTAGGAATTCACGAATAGTTTTGTCCTCCTTGAATGATAACTGAAACAAAGAATCAAGATCTACCTTCTTCCGCTTTGTTGTGGGCGTCTAGGCGGGCGAACAAATCGATAAGTCGTTCGGGGTTTTATAGAATCAGATTCCAGTGAAAAGAACCAATCGAGAGCGCCATCCTTGAGGCTGGCTGGAAATAATCTGCAGTGGAGATGATCAAACTCTGGTGGGCTGTAAAGTGCCAAACTCTGAATATAGCGAGCCACATCGTCGACCCGGGGCACGTCTTTGCCGTCGTTACATGGGGAAAGCGTGGCTGGATAAAGTCTTGTGGAGAGGCTTTATTAAGGACCTCTGCGAATTGAGATCGCGATACGTCTTAAGCATCTTGTGAACAATCTGTGTCGAATCCTTCTTTGCAGCGTTCTGGCCGATCCTTTGGGATAACTCATTAATCTGCTAATTAACGTCATTGATGCTGTTCTCTGCTCCGTTGCCGACTTGTTGTTGCTGGTAACTATCCACCTGAGCACGTAAAGTAGCATTTTCTTCCCTGAGCAAGGAAATGCTTTCATTCGTTATTCCCAACTGGTGGGCAAGGTGCTGGACTTGATCTTCTATGCTAACCATGCTTCGTGGGCTTGAGAGTTAGAGATGGATGAACTGATCTAAAGTGGCTCTCAAGTAATCGAAACCACAGACGGCGCCAATGTAAAGGGGTGTTTTGGATTTCTTGTTGGGACCGAAGTTAAACGCTTCGGCGAACCCTCACCACGATCCTCTTCTTAGTTTTCTCCTTTTCTTCCTTTTATGGGAGAGGAATCAGGCCGACGTAGTTCAATCGTGGTATTTATAGGCTTAGAGAAGGATCAATCTAGAAGACACGTGTGTTTATGATACACGTGTAAGGTCGAGATCGTGAATGAGTGTCGAAATGGGTTATATTATAAGTCATGCACTCATTGGGTCTTTGAGGAGGTTATCCCTATTTTCCGGGGATGGGTAATGATTACCCCGATGGTTATCATTACACACGGTATGCTCGCCATGTGCTTGATCTTGAAATAACCGTCCTCCTTTCGTGGAATTCGCTCTTGGAGGTCGGAGTGATTACCCCTGATGGTTATGATTACACGAGGCGTTCTGCCATGTGCTCATACTGTCATAACTTCGTCCTCCTTTCTCGTAGGTCGCTCTTGGAGGTCGCTGTACCGGGGTGTTCCTGAGGGAGCTGCTCACAGCTCGGTCTGGAGAGTCGGCGTCCTGAGTTCGCTTACGTTGCACGTGTGCATAATAAGATATCGCTCCCCTACAAGTGCATCAGAAGGAAGGGGACTTGTAATAGACTGGTAGGCTCGAAAGACAGCTAAAACTTGAACACTTTACAATGCAGTTCTTTATAATTTCACGCTATAGTACAAAATGCTTCAAAATATTAGGATATCTTCCTATATCTAAATAGATATGAATTTACAGCATCGATATAATCTCTATGCCGATATTTTGAGTTTTGGTATCGACACTTCAATATATGCTGAGATATCAAGAGTCGGCATTATAGCCTGCATCAAGATTTTGAACGTTGTTCATGCTACAGCTTTAAGGGGAAAAGGGATAGACACGACGATCGCTACAGTGAACTGGGGGAAATGACCAGTACAAAAACATTCAAAAAGGGCATGGAAGAAAGTTAGAGATATTTGTTCTACAGAGGATATATAGTAAAACCAGCTAAAGAATAATGAGGTCTAATTGTAGTCATTTGCGAAATAAAGCCACAGTTCACAAAATATTTAGAGCATTTCTGGAGCCGCTGCATGGACTACGTGGTTAGAGGAAGAAACGAAAGTTTAACAACCACCAAAAAACTGATAACCATCTTATAGTTGGACTGAAAATGAGCACAAGGACGGTTTTCAGGTTAAGACGAAGAAGCTAACGGACACAGATCAGGATAGAGTTGTGCCGCAAGAGCTGGGTCTGGAGGCATTATTCAGATACCATGAAGGTAATTTCGTTTGTTTCTATGCAGGTCAAGGTAGCAGCAGAAAAGTTCTACATATTGAGCTACTGGAAATTCTAAAGGAGATTAAGATAGGAGTATACTTGGGTCATTTACGCTTCTGTAGATCCATATTATCAAGATCAGTAGCAAGTAGGAACAGCTACCTTGGAATTACTTTAAGGTAGTGCACGCATTTGAACCATCATGTTTACAGGGAAAGGCCAACCGTACGCGTGGAAATTTGCAGAATACTTAAATGTGATCATGAAAGGATCGGAGTGACAAGTAGGGGCTTACTAAGCTTTGGGTCAGACTATAGTCATATAGTGGGTAGTAGAGTTGGTCCTAAGTTAGTCAGGGTGATGTCCCAATCACAAGTCATCACAACGTTCGCAAACTACAAACGAAATGAACTCAACCAAAGGTCCAGATAATATTGATAAACATTAAACCTTCATAAAGGGATCTAAGAGACTTCATAAACTGAAATGCAATATAACGAAATTCTACAGGGAAGGATATTCATGAATTAGATGATTAAAGATACTAGCATATTGTACCACTCACAGTTTTAAGTCTACAGAAAACAATGCTTAGTGCGAGATAATATTGCTGACCTTAGTTCTTTATCCTCTACGCATAATAGTCTTTGCACGACTCTTAAAACTCTTTAGTTGATTGAATATGTACTGACCTCCTTCACACTTGATTTTCTGCCTTCCTTGAAGTTCCACAATTCAGGTACTACATACCTGCCACTTGGGTGGTAATCATTTATTTCCAACAATGCGACAGACACAGCATCGTATACTTGCTCGCCCCAATCATGCTTCAGCTCTTTTAATTTTTCATCATCATCATCTATCGCCTCCTGCACGTTCCAACAATTATATCACAGATTGATCATTTCAAAGATAATGCATGAACATTTTACAGATTGAGTAAAGCAAACCTAGAAGACAATAAAGGAGCATGAACTGAAGAAATTAAGAAAATTGGAAGAGAATACATACAACAAACTTGTCAGCCATCCGGATTCTTTTAAATGGATGCCAATGTGAATTTTGAACGTTTTTTTGCCACAAGGAACATAACTCAGCAGAGCTCGTGTCCCTCTCTAAAAGGTACTTGCCTCTCACACCGCGATCCTTGTCATTGCATTCTCTTTCATCTTGACATCTCTTTTCTTTCTAGGTGAATCTGGACGTGTCTTTCAGGGTCTGCGGCCTATTCTCCTCCCTAAACACGGTGGAAGCCCTGGAAAAGGAGGTTAGCAGTCCTGGTGGGTTTCGGGCTTCTTGTGCCCGTTTACAGGCAGAGTTGGAGGCCGCAATGTTGTCCAAGTTGCAGGCCGAAGACGAACTCAGGAATGCTGAAGCCGCCCACCAGCGGTACATGGATGGCGTCAATGATCGTCTGGGCAAGCAGCGAGAAACCCTCCTCCTTCAACACCAGGACAACATGGAAGCTCTTGCCCTCACTCATGAAGACAGCCTGGCCACGCTCCTACAACGGCACAAGGAAGACATGGAGCAGCTCCAACTGCGCTTCGAGATTCAGGCTGACAAGCGGGTGGCCAAAAAGGTTAGAGAAGAGCACGCCCGTCTAACTAAAGAGGCCCGCCTCCTCCCTGAAAAGCCCTTGTCTCCTGCACATGAAGCTGATGATGTCGCGGTCTCTATTACTGCTGACCCGTCTTCCGCCGAACCCCAGTTGGAGGCTACACCTCCGGTGACTGTCGCGGTCTCTATTGAAGCTGATGATGTCGATACTATCGCGGAGCATGTACCGCAAGATTGATGTATTTTTGCTTTGCCAATGGGCTTGTACTTGAATACTTGACATTTTGAACCTTGGAATATCCCTTAATTGTTTTGCTTCGTTTGTCTCTCTTAAAGCAGTTTGTCTTCACCTATCTCCTTCTCTGTGTGTGATATCTATCATGTTTGATTTCAAACGGAACTGTTCAACTCATTTTGTACCGTCTTTGTCTCCTTTTACTTGGTGTTTAAGATGCGTTATGCACTCCCTCAACTTGTTTGTATTGGATTCTTGTTGGTAACAATTGTTGCAACAAGAACAAACTGTGAATAAGAAGACTAGCTGAGGCACGGATCAAACGTTTTTTTTAAGATTGTTTCGCGTCTGTTCCTCTTTATGCAGACAAAACGGCGTCAACCTCTAGGATACAACAGACAGATAGACTCTCCTTTGTTTACTGCAGATAAACCAAAGAAGAAAAGAAAAACCACGATACTAATCTTGTGAAAGCCCTTAACTTAGTATAGAAAATAGTTTTTCGCATGCATCCTTATTAGTTGATGCTCTAGGAGTATTTATAGAGGAAAAACGTGGAGCACTTAGTAGATCCGGATAGGGTACTGATCCAGTTTCCCGATAAGAATTGAATTCTACAAGCCTATCACATTTGTTTTCCAATCCATATCCAATTCTGTTTCCAAACTTATCCGGAAACAGTTTAAGGAAAATGGTATACCAAAAAGAAGATAACGGATCAAAAAGAGCACACGCCCAAGCCCAAGTTCACATATTGTTTTATTCAAAATAACACAACAATCCCCCACTTATTTTTGATAAAAACAAAATAAAAAATATACTTAAGGGCAATCAATATCAATATCAGTATCAACATGTTATACATAGATGAAGGTGTCTAAGACTTAAACCTTTATGTAGTGAAAATTACTCAAAGTATAAGAGCCATAAGTTACTAAGTCTTAAACTTAGGTCTTGAGTATACAATAAGTCATAATCACGCACAACATATCCAGTGTTTTTCTTTCATGTTCTGCACATTAAAGGTCATGTGCTATCCTGGATTCGTGAATGATCTAGAGAATCAGCCCTCATTCTCATAGATCGAAAGCGGCCTCTACTTTCACATTCACTAGGTGAGTCTATCAAGAGTGCTCATGTAGCTATGCACTCCGCCCATAAGGACCATAGAACTTCATTAAGAGTTTTCCCAGAAAACTCAACCTATGTATTCGCTTCAGGATATTATGCATTTTATTAATCAAGCATGGAATGATTAATAAACAACGATGCATGACTCATCACCACCATTCTATGATTTGTTCTTCCCTTTGAACCTAGTTCTTGGGATCTCCAGTCCCTAGGTTGGGTTACCATCATAGATGTTCATCTTTCAATTGGCTTCAGTCCCATACTAGTAGAGCAGTCCACATTATATCTCTGGCCAGAGCTTTGGTATGTGAATCTGCAAGGTTATCTTCAGATCTCACAAAATCAAAATATTAATGATATGGACTCTCCCAATTATAGTTGTAATGCTATCAACAAAGTATCATTGTAACTAATACCGTCTATCTTAGACTAGTATATGAGTAAGAAAGCCTAGTACTTAACTAGCTTCTTCACTCGTACTAGCCAAAGCAATAATCTCAGACTCCATAGCATACTATGCTATTATGGTCTGTTTCTTGGACTTCCAAGATACAACACCTCCACCAATGCTAAACACATAGCCATTGGTGACCTCAGAGTTTTATGAAAGGATGTTCCAATCTGAATCTATTGCTTGCTAGTGTACTTGCAAATAACACCTACTGCATATGCAATGTCAGGTCTTATACAATCTGTAGCATATCTCAAACTACCAATGATACTTGCATATTTCTTCTGATTCACAGGTTCACCATTATTCGCAATTAATTTAACACAGGGATCAAAAGGAATACTCACAGTCACGCTGTCACGCCCCGAGACCCAACACACATCCCGAGGACTAGGAGTGAATCTCGAGGCTGACACCCAATTCTACCGAAATTTCGGCAGAGTTTCCTTTGTTTAATCGACATTCGTAACCCTAAAACCTGTCATAAATCTGGATATTTCATAATACCCTTCCAACAACCATATATATATACAAAATCCACTTTCTAAACAACCAAGATGTATATACACATATCCACAAAAGGTTTAAGGTAACTATTACTCCAATACATCGGGTATTACATCCAAAATGAGCTATCTCTCAATATATACAACAAAAGAATGAACTAGACTATCTCTATACAACCAAAAATATGAACTTGACTCTGTCCTCGTCAAGCATAAGGGAATCCTCCTAAATCCCCACAACCATCATCGCTAGGGTTAGGAAAAGCCTCCTCTGCAACTGGCTCGTCTGAAATGTTAAGTAGGATGAGCAAACAACTATGCCCAGTAGAAACGCACATAACCAATACTAGACTACTTATAACAAAACATTTAAAACATGCAGGTTTTTATAATAATATCCAAATATCGTGACTATACAATAAATCACTAGCTAGCATAAATCATATCGGCATGCTTCTTTAATATTCAAAATATAGTTTTCACAGTCATCATACAACTATTGTGGCCGCTGCATCTTATTAGAATGGTGAGGGTACGACCGGTACTTCGGCCGATCCGCACAGGCAATCTCGGTTCAAGATTTCCGGTGTGAACCATGCAATCAAGTTTTTCTGATTTTACCGGCGGGGAGATGAAATGCCGTTGTTGTGTTCGTAGACACACAAAATCCCCAAAACTTTTAGGCTCTCGGGTGGGCCACGTGACCACGACCCCCCATACGGGTTGTCACCTAACTTACGATGGTCAACCGTTCGATGATAGGACCGCCGGATCCCGACACATCCGTGAGTGGACTAAACTCTCACTCACTGCCTAAACCTCATCGAGGTAACATGTAACCCCACAAAGCTAATCACCATACGCCATGACACATACAAGCATGGTTATCTAGAAAAGTAGAAAAGGAATTCCCGACTACATCCGGTGATGCATCCCTTTAAAGGTGGCCCACCACCTCGAAGGTGTACACCACCATTGGAATCCTAGAAGCTTAACCCGACTCGAAATCGACAACAGTTCCTTCTTTATAGGAATTCACAATTCCTTTTCTAAATCCCCTCGTGATAAGCATAATATATATATATATATACTCGTATTACCGGTTATTTCCAAATACTATAGATATATATTTAGTTTTTCTTTTAAAACTGTTGGTCCTGTATGTGTGAGTTCTTGGATTCCCCCCCCCCCCATCGATCACATACAACCTATGACTCCCAAACGGGCCAGTCATAGTAAATGACAACCGATGATTCCCAAACGGCTAATCATCGTAAATAACAACTAAACTCTATCCCGAACAATCCGGACCCTCGCATATATTTACAAACAACCGGGTAATCCTTACCCGCATTACAAAATCCATCTCTCTCGTCTCATTCACGAGAGAAAGAGACGAAACCCTTCCCAAAACCAGTTTTTGCTCTTTTAACCAAGAAACCAAATCCCGCTACCCCGATTTTTTTTCAAAAAAACCATTTCACACGAAAGCTATCTATATATATATAGTTTATAGCGAGGAAATACAGTGCAAAACATGACTATCATATATACATGCATGGTTGATACGCAAACTTATTTATTTACAATTTAAACGATTCAAATCATGCATGAAAATAAACAGACTATATATTGGTATGTAGGTTCCTACCTTAGCAAGCTCCGTTCTCCTCAAGCCCACTTAACCGAATCAAGTCCACTTAACCAAATCCAACTCCTATAAAATCATATAAGCCCAATCGTAAATCTATTAGAACCCGAAGAAGACAACTAATATTTCCTTTTAACATAAGTCGAAAGAAATAATTACTCGTTGATTATATTAACCACTAATGTAATTATTAACGCTTACCCTTCTTCTAGTTACCAAAAGTTTTGTTCTAGACTCGCTATAGGCCACCACAAACCGTTCTGAACAATCGACAAGTCATTTCTTTTCGACTACGTGCCATTTCCAGCCTCTTACATATATTTTATTAGTAACTTAACCCCTTCAGATGCTTCATATTCACTCTCCTCCCATCCCACACAAATTTCCATTTGTAATAAAATCCCAATCCAAGTCCAAATTTCAACTACAACCGATTCCACACCCTTCGATTCATATTAAATCTAACAACAATTACTATCGTGTTCCTTATCAATCGTGCATTACTCAATCAAATCCTAAACAAGTTTAAACTAACGTAACTTCTCTAAAATAAAGTGAATATAGATAATTCTTACCGAGTCAGCAAGATCCCTCCTTAGTTTTCGGCTCCACCTCTATTTCACTCCACTCCAGCTCTTCCAAACTGCTACTGCCGACCTTCAACACCCCCAATACAATCAATTTCAGCAATACACCCTCAAGCTATCGAAATTGAATCTAACTATTTATTTGAAACGAATTTAAACTCACCTTTCGCGAAATTATGACGCAAATTCCACTAAATTTTGAATCCCCACACTTGATTTGAGTGTTGTTAGTGATTGGGTGTTTGAATTTTTTTGTTTGGATCGATCGAATTTGGGAGAATGAATTTTCTCTCTCCTAGGTTTTCAGTAATAGCGAAATTGGGGAAGAAGGAGAATTGGGTTTGTGCGATTTTTGTTTGGTTGGGCCGATTTTTGGTTTAAGTTATTAAGGCCCAAGCCCAATATATCCCAATTAGGCTTAAGGCATAATTAGACTTCGCGTCGTGATTATTTTTCCGGCCCCTTTCGCTTAAATTTAATTTCCTACATTCTATCTCACCGCAGGCTATAACAATAACCCACTCATGCGTGTAATCTGTTAACTCGTGCCAGCTTCGAACGCAGAAAACCGCTAACCGGCATTTTGTCAAATTTTCGCATATGGGTCGCTTACCTAACGTGACTTATGAGTCGGAGTTAAGTTTCAGTAAGTTACGTACGTTTGAAATATAAACCCGACGACCAATTTACATAAACGACCCTAGATTTAATATGAAATTTACAAAATTATCCTTAATAATAATTCAGGACTTTATACACGCAATCGAAGTAGTTATACTTCTTCAATATTTTCTCAATGTAGTGTGACTGATCTAGCCATATGCCATCAGGCGATCTTGTAATTTTGATTCCCAACTTTACATCAGCCTCACCTAAGTCTTTCATATCAAAGTTAGAAGACAACATGTTCTTGGTCTCTTTCACAACATGTAGGGGTGGAACCAAATATTAGTTGATTATCAACATATAAGTATATAATAACACATATCTCATCATAATACTTATGATAAATGCACTTGTCACTTTCATTTATCTTGAACCCACTGGTAATTATAAAGTTATCAAACTTCTCATGCCACTGTTTAGGTGCCTATTTCAACCCATAAAGTGACTTAAGTAATCTGCATACCTTTTTACCATTACCTGGTTCCACGTAACCTGTTGGCTGATCCATGTAAATCTCCTCATCTAAATCCCCGTTTAGAAAGGCTGTCTTAACATCCATCTGGTGAATAACAAGATTATGAATAACATCAACTGAAAATAATACTCTAATGGATGTTATCCATGTAACAAGTGAATATGTGTCAAAGAAACCAAGTTCTCTCTCTGTCTAAAGCCCTTTGATAACAAGACTTGCTTTAAACTTATCCACTGAACCATCGATTTTAAACTTTCTTCTTAAAACCCATTTGATTCCTATAGTTTTACAAGTAATAGGCAAATCAACAAGTTTCCAAGTTTTGTTTTCCATGAGAGAATCAATCTCACTTGATTGACTTCTCTCCAAAACTCGAAATCAAAAGATATGAGAGCTTCTTCAATGGAGGAGGGATCTCCTTCCAAAATACAGTGACAAAGTCGGGTCCCAAAACCATAGTGACCCTAAGCTCCCAAAACCTTACTGACCCTAAGCTCTTTTATATCTTTTAGGTTCATCTTATGTGTCCTTGATTCTATCATGCAATCTAGATATGTCAGTGTCAGAAACATCAATATTATGGGTCTTGGAGGATACTACCCCCACTAGCACCCCCACTATTTCTAGATAAATATGAAAATCTATCTTCAAAATCGAAACTCAACATAAGATGATCAACAAAACATTTACTCTTCATATCTAGAAAAATGTAGGCATTGCTCTCCATAGCATTGCCTAAAAAGACACACTTAAAAGCCTTACTCTCAAGCTTTGAGATATTATGATCATGCTTTCTTACAAAAGCCAGACATCCCCATGTTCTGAAGTAACTCAAATTAGGCTTCCTGTTCTTCAATAGCTCATAAAGTGTAACCTTTGTATTAGAATTAGCAATTTTATCCAACACATATATAGCTAACAATCAAAACAATTTCATCCACAAATTTGAAGGTGCTTCAGAACTAAGCAACATAGCAATAATTAATCCCTATAAGTGTTCTATTCTTACGTTCATCTACTTCATTCATTTCATGTGAATAAAGAGCTGGTCATCTCATGAATAATACCATGTGATTGCAAGAAAAAGATTAAAATCAGCGTAACTATATTCATTACCTCGATCACTTTGAATTACTTTAATGTTCCTATCAAGTTGATTTTGAACCTCAAGTATATAAGCTTTAAAAGCATAAAAAACACCACTTTTTTTTATCTTCAGCAAATAAACATATGTAAATTTTGAGCAACCATCAATGAACGTAATAAAATATCTTTTACCACATCTAGTCTGAACACCTTCAAGCTCACAAATATCAGTATATACCAAGTCTAACGGATTTGTATTTCTTTCAATTGACTTGTGACGCTTCTTTGTGATTTTGGCCTTAGTGCAAGATTCACCGTGTACAAAATCATCATCATTCAAATTAGGAATTAAACCAAGTATGCTCATATTCTTATCATATTTTCTATTAATATGACATAATCTACCATGCCAACATTAACAGAATAAAAAATCATGTAAGCAGAAGTATAAGATTATTAAGATCAACAACATCCAATTCGGTCCATACACCTAACAAACTCCACCTTGGACCGAAACTGGTCTAACCGAACCATTGGCTTTGTCCCACCAGTCAGGCATGACCAGGGCCAAGCCTAGAGACCATCCATGGTACCCTCACAGATGCCTTTCCCAAGACTGATATTGTCCCCAACCTTAGCCATCACTTGGCCCAATCCTCAGTTGAACCTCATCTAAGGTGTGGGGTTCTATATCAATAGAAGTGTAGCTCCATTACTACTAGATGTGGGATCAACAAACTTCAATATCTCCTTACACACATATCCCTTACCAACAAAGACACCAACCTTGGTGATCATATATGTACAAACGAGAAATTAATCTCAAACAATTATATCTAGTCAATGAAAAAACTTTCAATGCATGTTAACCAACACCCAGTGCCGCAACATATTGACTACATAAATAATTAGAACATATAGACTTTGGTTTTAAATTTCCTTAAATTAAAAATCCTAGCATGTAATTCTATGTTTTAATCCATCTCACAATATAAAACAAAGAATTGCATAGATTTGGTAAGGAATATGATACCTATCCGATTAAAAAATCGGATTAAAAATTTGGCGGAATTACCCATAAAGAACTGTAAAACTGAATCATTTGGCTGAAATGAATTAGGCTAAAGAACTGTATACACTGAAACATTTTTGAGTTAGCTTTCTAACGCAAAATTATCATCATGCAAAACGTTATACACTGTCCCACCATTGGAAACATTTTGAGTTGGAGCTTTGAATGCCAGCAGCTCTAACTTCAAGAGCAGTTGCAGAACCAATTTTTTTCACTATATCAGGACCCCTTGTGCATCCAAGTCAGTTGAGCGATTGGCAGTTGGTTCAGTCACATGGTCCTTACTGAGTCTCCTCATAATAAGCCACAACATGTTTATACTTAACTGCGGTCTCATAGTCAAGATCGACAAGGCAGATTTGGCATATGTTTTTCCTCTCACAGCAAGGTCGGCAGGCCACCTATTTAGTCCAATTTAACAGGTAAATTGAGAACTTCCCATTGCAACTATTTTTTCTTTTCGAGAGGATAGAGGATCTGCACGATTAAAACAACAGAAGATGAATATTTTTGTTTCTTCGTCTTTTGCTACCTCGTTTGGCAATTGCTCGTAATCAGACAGGACGAAGCTGAGACATGGATTTGGTCTACAAATTCTATCACGACTTTACGATTTGCATTAAACCAATTAATACTTTTGTTGTCACCTTCGGCTCCACAAACCAATTCGTAATCGCTCAGCACATAAACGAAAACTAGGAAACAAACCTTAACCTTTCTTCGTATTCATTGTCAAACAACCTTAAATTATTGTTGGTAACAATTGCTGCAACAAGAACAAATTATGAATAAGAAGACTAGCTGAGGTACGGATCAAACGTTTTCTTTAAGGTTGTTTCGTGTCTGTTCCTCTTTATGCAGACAAAACGGTGTCAACCTCTAGGATACAACAGCCAGATAGACTCTTCTTTGTTTATTACAGATAAACCAAAGAAGAAAAGAAGAACCACAATACTGATCTTGTGAAAGCCCTCAACTTAGTATAGAAAATAGTTTTTCGCATCCTTATTAGCTGCTGCTCTAGGAATAAGAATTGGATTCTACAAGTCTTTCACATTTGTTTCCCAATCCATATCCAATTCTATTTCCAAACTTATCCGGAAACAGTTTAAGAAAAATGGTCTACCAAAAAGAAGATAAGGGATCAAAAAGAGCCCACACCCAAGCCCAAGTTCACATATTGTTTTATTCAAAATAACACAACAGATTCCCATAGTCTCGGAGATGCAACTTAGGATTTTCTATCTGTTCCTTCTGGATATGTTGTTTGCTCTAGGTGACGCTTGCTTGAGCACCGTCCAACGCCACTAGTTCGGACCTCATGTCTGCGGAGGGCTCATGCCCCCTGCTGTCTCTACTCAGCCGTGGGGCCTATTGAAGGGCAACTCGGCTTACCCCCAAGTTTGATTCGGACCTCATGTCAACGAAGGGCTCATCCCCCCCCCCCTCCCGCTGCCGCTGTCTCTACTCAGCCGTGGGGCATGTTGAGGGGCAACTTAGCTTGCCCCCAAGTTTGATTTAGACCTCATGTCCGCAGAGGGCACATCCCCCCCGCTGTCTCTACTCAACAGTGGAGTCTGTTGAGGGGCAACTCAACGATAGTAACGTTTTTACAAATGATATTTCCTTCTTAAAAGTATTGAAATATTATTTATATTGCACACAACCATGGTCTTTCTCATTAAACTTGTGTTACATTCAAGTGTAGAACCTTTTCAACAATCTCACATTCCACGGTTGGTCAATTAGTTTGCCTCCCATCGTTCGCAACTTGTAAGTGTCGGCCCCTCTTACATCCACCACAATGTACGGTCCTTCCCAGTTGGGACCCAACTTCCCATCCTTCTCTCTCTTGGTGTTAGGTGTCACTCTACGGAGTACAACATCTCCAATTCGAAACTGTCGCGATTTTACTCTTTTGTTATATTGCCTCTGCAGATGCCTGTGATACTCCTCTAATCTGATACGCGCCGCGTCTCGTTTCTCCTCCACCAAGTTTAAATCTCTTGACAGTATGCCCTAGTTCAATCCCTCTTCCACGCCCTTAGTTCTGGTTGTGGAGGCCACAATTTCAGACGGAATCATTGCCTCTGCCCCGTAAGCTAGCGAAAATGGGGTCTCCTGGGTAGACGTACGTGGAGTAGCTCGGTACACCCAAAGAACATGATTGAGTTCATCGGCCCATGCTCCTTTCTTGTCTTCCAATTTCCTTTTCAGATTGTTCATTATGGTTTTGTTGGACGCCTCTGCTTGTCCATTTCCTTCTGGGTTGTAAGGGGCGGAGAAACCCTGTTTCACCTTGTATGCTTGTAAGAAAGCTTGCACCTTAGACCGGTGAATTGTGTCCCGTTGTCCGTGATGATAGAATGAGGCAGTCTAAATCTACATATGATGTTTTCCTACAAGAATTTGATCACTTGCTCCTCTTTGACTTGCTGCAATGGTACCGCCTCTATCCACTTGGTGAAGTAATCCGTCGCGGCCAACATGAATCTTCTCTTCCCACTGGCCATTGGTAGCGGTCCAACTATATCCATAGCCCACATGGCGAACGGCCAAGGACTTGACACATTATGCAATGGTTCTGCTGGTGCAAATATCAATTGTGCAAACCTCTGGCATTTCTCGCATTTCTTGGCAAACTTAACCGCGTCTCATGGCCGAACGACCAAGGACTTGACACATTATGCAATGGTTCCGCTGGTGCAAATATCAACTGTGCAACCCTCTGGCATTTCTCGCATTTCTTGGCAAACTCAACCGCATCTCTTTTCATATGTGGCTAAAAGTATCCCTGGGTCAGAAGCCGGTGTGTTGTGGTTCTTCCTGCTGAATGACTCCCGCAGTCTCCCCCATGTAGCTCTGCTAGCACCTCCATTGCCCACTGAAGTTCTTCCTGTATAACTCTCCCGCCAGCAATGTGTACCTCCGTGACGACTGCTCCATCTTTCGACTCTCCTTCTTATCTTCCACTACTCTCCCAGACAAGAATTGTTTGATAGACCCCATCCATCCTTCCTCATCGTCCGCAGTACAGTATACCCCTTATGCTTCCTCGGTGCTCAGGACCTCTAATCTTCCCAACTTAATCGTCCTTTCCTCAAATCTAGGGATCGCAGCCGCAATATAAGCCAAAGCATCCGCATGTCGGTTCTTACCGCGCCCTAAATGCAAGAACTGAATTTTCCGAAACCTTGCGGCCCTTTTCCTTAACACCTCCAAATATCTAGCCATCCGCGGACACCGTGCCGCGAAATCGCCATTTGCTTGGCACACCACCAGGTTCAAATCTGAATATATCATAAGTTCCTCAACTCCCAAATCCTCCGCCATTCTCAAACCTGCGATCACAGCTTCATACTCCGATTCATTATTAGATGTGGGGAACCCTAACTTCATCGTTTGCTCTATTATGCTATTATATGGGGTGACCAATACCATGCCTATTCCGCTGCATGCATCGGTTGCCGACCCATCTGCAAATACTCACCACCCGTTCCTCTTATCCCATAGGTCTAGTAGATCTTGCTCCGTACTGTGTTCGGGCTCCATGACCATTTCTTCCCCCCAAGTGGGATTCTCTGCCGGGAACTCCACTAGAAACTCCACCATAGCTTGCGCCTTTTTCACCATTCTAATTTGATACTGGATTTCATAGGAACTGAGCATGACCGCCCATTTTAGCATTCTCCCAGACTTCTCCGCCTTTAGTGCTTGTTTGAGGGGTAGATTCATTACCACCACTACCGCATGTGATTTGAAGTATGGCTTCAACTTTAGAGCCGAGAAGATCATAGCCAAGGCATACTTCTCCAATCTACTGTAACGGGACTCCGCATCTAGCAAGGTTTTGCTCTGGAAATACACAGGTCTTTCTACTCTGTTGACAACTCGGACGAAAACTGAGGTAACTGCATATTCGGTAACCCCAGATACATATACAATTTCCCTCCTTGCTCTAGCCGTGACAACAACGAAGCCCTGCCTAAGTAACTCTTCAGTTTCTGGAATGCCTCTTTGCATTCCGTGGTCCATACGAAATCTACAGTATTCCTCAGCAATCGATACAGCGGCCTGCACTTATCCGATGAGTTTGAGATGAACCTGTTTAGCACCGCGATCCTTCCCGCAAGTCGTTGTACCTCTTTAACATTTTGGGGGGAAGGCATTTCCACCAAAGATCTTATCTGTTCGGGATTTGCCTCTATTCCGCGGTGAGTCACAATATACCCCAGAAACTTTCCAGTGGTTACATCGAATGTACACTTCTCTGAATTGAGCTTCAAATTATGTGCCTGCAGTATGCTGAATGTCTCCCTCAAACCTTCCATGTGTTCTTCCTCAGACATACTCTTTTCTACCATGTCGTCGATGTAGATTTCAATTCCCTTTCGAATTTTTCCCTCGAACATCTTTTCCCCCAATCGTTGAAAGGTGGCCCCGGCATTCTTTAAACCAAAGGGCATCTTCATGTAACAATAAGTGTCACGCCTTCTACCACGAAGGTCGTCCTCTCCTGATCTGGCCCACAACCTGGTTATATCCCATAAAAGCATCCATGAAAGAAAATATTTTGAATCCCGCCGTTCTATCCACTAACTCATCTACTCGCGGCATGGGATAATTGTCTTTCGGACACTCTAGGTTGACGTCGGTAAAGTCGACACACATACGAACCTTCCCATTTTTCTTTGGTATCGCGACGACATTCGACATCCAGTCTGTGAATTCAACCTCTTGAATTATTCCCACCCCTTTTAGCTTTGCTACCTACTCACGAATCCCCTCCGCATATTTTGGCCTAACGCTTCTCATCTTTTGCCTCACAGGTTTCGCGTCCACCTTCATGTGTAAGTGGTGACACGCAGAGTCCAGATCTAAACCGGTAATGTCCTCAATTACCCATGCAAAAGCATCTTTGTTTTCTGACAAAAATTGCACCAGTTTACTCTTCCACTCATCCGGTAAATTGGACCCTATTAAAGTAAATTTCTCTTCGTCTCCCATCCCCAGGTTTACTATTTCGATCTCATTCATTGTCTTCGGACCCATCTCCTGCCCCGCCTCCTCCTCCTTCGGGGTGCTCTGTAGTTGCTAGGCGGACCTCTTCCTGGTGTCTGATATCTCTCCCTTACTTCCGCGGACCATACCCTTCACCATACCTTGATAACTATTCTTAGCCGCCACTTGCTCACCGCAGACTTTGCACGTTCCCGTCAGGGTTGGGAATCGAATAACTTGATAGTAAGTGGATGGTACCGCCTTCATCTCCTGGATCCACCGCCTCCCCAAAATGGCATTGTGTTGTGAATCTGAATCCACTACCTTGAACCGAGAGAACACTGTCACTGGTCCCGTTGTTACAAGGAGCAGAAGCTCTCTCAGAAGCTCAGTCATGCTTCCATTTAATCCATACAAATTTGTCCGCGAAGGTCTTAACTGTTTCTTATCTATCTTCATTTCCTCCATTGCCCCCCTGAACAACAAGTCCACAGTGCTGCCGCAGTCAATTAGCACCCTTTTTATCATGTAGTTACCCATTGCCACTGTGATGACCAATGCGTCCTCGTGCGGGAAATTGACAGCCTTGAGGTCTGAGTCAGTGAATACTATGCTCCCCATTCCATTCGCAGACCATGGAGTTGGCTGCGAAGGTCCTGATACCTCATTGACTTGCTGGATACTTGCAGTTCGCCTTATCTTATCTCGGTGAGCATTGTGACTCAAAACCTCTCCACTGAAGATCACGTTGATTGTTCCCAGTATCCTCCCCTGATTCGATACCTGCTCATCTTTCTTATCCCCCGTTACAAACTCTTTCAGCAATCCCTTCCCTATCATCCTATGAATCAATCAGTTCAGAGCGTAGCAGTCATTAGTCTCATAGTTCTGATAAGATAAGGCGAACTGCAAGTTCGGAGTAGACCATCGATCACCATCATCTCCATCCAATACCGGACTTCACTATCATCATCATCATCCATGACTCCTTGACCTACGACACCTTCATCATCAACAGGTCCATCCAATACTACCACATCTTCATCATCATCAGGTCCATCCAATACTACCACATCTTCTTCTTCTATTTGAACATCATGTAGTATTTCAACTTCATCTCCATCACCCACAATCTCATCAATAGTTCCATTGGTGGCAATTCTATATTCGTCAGGAACGAGCACTGCAACTCCATACGGATTTTGGCTATCAAAGTCATCATAATTAGGTTGATCAAGATCTCCAACACCAGTTTAACCAAAGTCCGCATTGGATTTCACTGTAATATATTAGTGAAGAATATATCAGCAACAAGACTATATGATACTTGAAACATAGAAACCACGTACCTTCAAACAAACCAGGAATTATAGTTGCTTCTATTCTATCTGAAAAGGTTTCCGGTTAAATTCCCGCTTCAGTTGACACTTCCTCAGGCCAAAAATCTATGTTTCAACCAACACTCAGTAAGTACACATACCAATATCAGCAATATGTTCCTTAAGCACATGAGGACTGTAACGCCCGTATTTTTAAATACGTATTTTTCTATTTATTAATTAATTAAATTATTTATTTTAAAAATTCGTCGGATTGGACTCGGGATACGTGGGCCTGGTTTTTGGGCCCGAGTCGGTGTTGGGCTTGGGTTTCGGACCCAAGATATAAAACACATTTTTTCTGAAAATAGGGTTCAGAGAAAAATAAAATAATGAAAATGGAGGCAGAGATGAAAGCTGGATTTCTGGAGGGTGGAGCGCGACGGCTCGGACTCGGAGAAATTCGTAGGAGCTGTTCATACAGGTGAGTAGCTATTTTGCTATTTCACCGAACTTATGGTTTTATGTGTATTGATACTGTTCATTATCCGTTGTATTGGACTTCGTGCCATCCGTTTTATTAAACTTTATTGAATTTCGGATTTGAATTTAACTGTTAAACTGTTGAAACTCGGAAAACTGAGATGAAACTGTCAAAGTTTGATTTGGGCCCGTTAATGGGGCGTGAGCCCAAACAAACAGTGGTCGTCCATGGCTTGAATGCTGTTAAAGGCTTGAATGCTGTTAAACTGTTGGGTATGTTGTTATGGGATTGATTGATGGAGGTGGGGATATCGATTTAAGCTTGTGTTGTCGGGGCTGTTGAGGCTGGAATCCGGCATCAATGGCGTCGCATGAGCTGTTTTTTTTATTGAACCGTTATGTTTTTGATGTGTTAACTGTTTTTATGGGTTGATTTGTGTGGTGGATGGATGATTGGTTGTTGGGGTATTGGTGGACTGATGAGGGCTGTCGATTGAAGCTCGAAGCTCCATCAATGGTGGCCGAAATTTATTTTAGATCTAGATTTGGAGGAGATGGTGGAGTTAAGAGTTGGGATTTTTGGCTTTGTTAATGTTGGTGGGTTTTCGATTTGTGGCATAACCGATTTGATGAAGTGAGGAGTGGTGGCCGATTGTGGTGGTCGGTTTTGGTGGTGGAGTTGCTGGAGGAAGAAGATGACACTGTTCATCTTAGTTGGGCCTTTTTGTTGGGCCTTTGTTAGTTTAGTTCTATGGGCCAAAACTAAGTTTCTAATATTTTTGTTTGGGCCCGATTTCATTAAGTTATTTGGGCCGAAAGCTAACTAGTTCATTTGGGCCGGTTTGGATTAAGTTGTGGACCAGTTTTGGTTTAGATTGGGCCCAGTTTAAGTTAAGTTTTGGGACAGTTCTCTTTGTTTTATTTTGGGCTGAACCCACTTGTATTTTTTTGACCAGTTCTATTTTGTTTTGATTGGGCTGGTTTCAGTTCAATTTTTGGACCGAACCACTTAACTGTTTTGGGCCAGTTTCTAATATTGCTTGGGCCAGTCCATATAATTTAATATAGATCCCATTTGGGTCGGGTAGAATTAATAAGTTGGTTTTTAGATTTTCGGGTTCCAAGGTTTGAAATTTTACGCCACCTTAGGTCCGAACACATTTAACCTTGAACTACTTAACCGACCCATGAACCAACCACGGCTTTTGCCTTACTGGCGAAACACTTTAAACGAATAACTTGACTTCGAGCACGATTTAATTGACTTTGACAATGATGAATTGACTTTGACCATGACACATTGACTTTGGCCACTTTTGACTTTGACCATGACAGTTTGACTTTGACTATGACATGTTGAGTTTGACCTTGACCATGATGTGTTGACCTTTTGACTTTGATTTTGACCGTTGACTTTGACCGATTGGTGAATGTTGACTTTTCCAATTTTTCACATTTGATTATATGGATAAATATATAGTAATAAAATATTGTTGAGATTGTATAACTTGGTTTGTCATTATCTAATTTAGATTTGACGTGAAGTAGTGTGTAAAGCGTATATATATTGAACTTTGATTGTGATTTGCGATTTGTTTATTTGTCTTCACGCTTTTATGTGTATATTATATGGACACATATAGTAATAAAATCTTTGTGGAAGCTAAGATATATTTGGTTGTCATTATCTATTCAAGAAAAGATTTGACATCGATGTTGTGTATTTTTTTACGGCGTGACGATATTGAGGTGTTAGGAGACATTATATTTCTAATATGTTATAATAAAGATGTATCGCGATACGTTGAAGCTTGTGACATGATATAATATCTTTGGGATAGTTATATTAATCAATATCTTGGAAAATGTATATACACATCCATTATTTTATATGTGAGATCTTAATATAAGATCGGTGAATATTTGCCCACCTGGATTGTGGCGAAGTGTAATAATATATTGGCACGTGAAAGAATGAAAGTGACTATGAGATATAATTGAGATATTTCTATATATTGTGGCATAGTGCAATAAGGTAATTGACCGCACGTGATATAGTAGATATGATTATGAGTTATTAATGTATTTACACCGAATAAATTACGAACGAAAATCCTGTAACCCGACTACCACAACTCATGTGATTGGCCCTTCCGGCGTTCGGTTAATATATGAATGGCGCTTCGCGGCCCTTCCGGCGTTCATTTAATCCGAATGGCCTTCGGCCCTCATCAGAAATTTAATAAATAGTTGGTTTTGATTATTCCGTTTCGCAAAATAGAACGATGATCGCATAATATTTTATGCCGAATAGTGGCATTACTTACATAATTGCTTCCGTGTGAGGATTTACGGTGTCGCGCATCCCGCCGGGGTGGTTTCGCATGCGAGTGGTTCATTATGTAAGCGGAGGCATGTGGATGTACATGTTCGGTTGGGTAGCGATTGTGGTAGCCGGGAAACTAGGTAAGACATAGATCTGACGTGATTTTAGGGACGCACAAAGAAAGCCTAAACTAATATAATTATGGTAATATGTTGGTAAATGATATATCTCTAGATAGATGATTTGTATATGGTTATTTGGTTATAGTTTAGTTAGAACCTAAAAAAACCGATGGAGGAACTACATGCCTTATTTATTATGAGTATAGTTTGTTGTTGTGGTTAGTGGGAAGTTAAAGGCCTCGATGGAGGAACTACCGCCTAGATTATTATACTTAAGAATGTTGTATTAGTCGTTGAAAGTTAAAAGGCCTTGGAGGAACTAACTGCCATTATGGTTTGTGTATATATATATGTATAGTATATGTTGTATTTTAGGGCTTACTCACACCAAAGATTTTTATAATCTTCAACCGATTTGCATGTTTGCTTATCGGGTGTGTTCATTAAATGAACATAGTTGATAAGTCTTGACAGTTTAGTGTTGAAGAAGATCGGTTCTTTGGTTGTGGTTTTAGTTAGCGTTGCATCTCGGGATAAGTTTTGTTTTCCTCGAGGTGATATAGATTTTCAACAGATAAGATTATTTGCATTTTCATTTGTAAATTGTTTTTGGTAATGAAGATGACTGTTGTTTAAGTTAAAAAATTTATTGGTTTTTAATTATCCACATATTTTAAACTGTTTATGGGTTTTTGGGAGTGGAGAGTGCGTCACACCTCGGAGATCGAAGAGTCGGGAACAAATAATGTTTTTTCGAATTCTGTCGAAATTCGGGGTGTGACAAGGACCAAGTCTCACCTGCCATGATCTTTTTGAATGTTGACAAGCTGTGAGGTTCAGCAACTTCATGAATCTCATCATATTCCACTTGATGAACACCACTTGTCTATTGCTCAAGGGGATTATCTAGTGAGCATAACATGGTCAACAGAACATTCAGTTCATAACTATCAACAAGCATGTCCTTTACTATCACTAAGTATAATATAAAAAAATAGAATTACGAACCAATTGCTTCGTCCACAAGTTGTAATGGTTTGGCATAGGTTTTCGTACGAGCTAACATCTTTTCTTTCAAAACAGTTTGTTTTTGCGGAGAAGGGCCTGTAGGAATCTCTTTCCTTTCATATGAAATATTTTTATTCATAGCTTCTCTCTGGGAAACACTTGTAGGGATCTGTTCTTTAAACAACCGAATAGCTACTTATTTCTTTTTCATACTCGGTGAACCAGGAGTAGATGTTGTAGCTCTTCGTGGTCCTCGAGAAGGTGGTGTTACAACACACGCTTCCTTGATAAGCCACACTCGCATAGCTTTGGTCGGGTTCTTCTTCTGTCTCGTAATCATGTTGGCATAGTCAGTTTGTTCATCGATTCTACAAGGGCACTTGTTCATCAGGTACCGCAAAGAAAAACTCGACCACCTACTCAAACTTACAGCTTCCACAAAACTAATGAATCTTTCATAAGAAATGTCGTCATCACACACTCTCAATTTCACCTCACCTTCGACATACTTCATCACCCCATGTTTGTCTGCTTTCAATTCGTCTCACCATCATAATGAACAAGAACATCGAAGGAAGCACCTGTAAAAGTTATCGCATTTAATACTGTTACACTTTTATGACAATAATATTCTATAAAAACCTTAACAACAACGAAATAATCAATATGCATATGGAAACCCGAGAACCATTGAAATCAATAATATAATATTTACTTGAAAATAATGATAGAACTTCAACACTACATTGAAACAACCCTAAACAAAACCCAACAAACCAAACTCTACAACCCAACATCCAAGACGAGATATATAAATTTTAACTTTAAAGGGTAAGTTAAAACAAAACCTTTTTTATGTGAATGTGTGATGTTCTCTTCCATTTCAAACAGGAGGGAGGAAGAAAAAAACCAAGAAAACCTTAAACAAAAGTGATACTTGTCAAAACTTTTGAAGGTTGGACTGAATATCGAGGTTCGTGTTAGGGTACTATTCCCATTTTTCTGAAACTAAAATAAGTAATGGGTATAAGTAATGTTGCTGATAGTAGTTATAACAATTGCTACATAATATATCTAACTTAGCTTTGACTACTTCATTTATATTTTGATCCAAATCCGTGGCGACACATATCACTAGGATAATCGAATGGCAAATTTGTTGTGGTTAGTCACAATCACCAAGTACACACAGAGAGAGATTATAGAGATTGCATGTCCCAAAATTCGTTGTGGTCGAGAGAGAGAGAGAGAGAGTAGCAGTTCCACGTCGGTTTTGTCCCAAAATGCAACAAAGTGCAAAATAGTCAAAAAAACCTTTGAATAAGTCAAAATGTGTGGGTGTGGTCTAATTGAGAAGAAATTGACATTATCGTGGTCTAATTGAGAAATTATCCTAAGATATATGTTGGTAAGATATAACTTCGTAATTTTATTTATTTTTTCCAATAAGGACCGTGTCCAATTTCTAGCCCTGGGATATTCCGGAAATACACGAAATTGGCATAAAAATCCTATTTCTTTTCTGGCACCATACCCCAAGATTATATGAAACACATTCACACAATGAGTTTTTTTTTGAGATGACATCTTTAGTAGGCATTCACGATAAATAACCCTGCAACCGACACAAGGTTATATAAATTGCAATATTATGAAACCCGTGTTTAGCCAAAGCCAAAATTTATGATAGAGTAGAGTGGTCTTTTCTTAACAATATTTTTGAAAAACTAGGCTTTAGTGAAAAATGAAGAACTTTTATAAATCAATGTTCATCTTCTGTCTCTTTCAAAGTGTTACTAAATGGATCTCCTTTGGACCAATTCTTCCCCAGAGACCATTATCTCCTTATTTGTTTATTCTTATCTATGAGGCTTTGTCTAGGATAGTAAATAAAGCTGAAAATGAAAATAAGATACATGGTATTAAGATTAGAAGATATGCTCCACCTATTGCTCATTTATTGTATACTGATGATTTTTTTTTTTTTCTAAAGCTTCTCTTAGGCTCTGTTTGGCAGCAAGAGATATTGTATTTACTTAACTATGATTAGGAGATACAAGTCATGAGATGAACTACTTGTTCGTCTGCCCCTTATCCTGTCACATGTTTTACTTGACTACTGTTTAGTTGACATTCACACCTATATACTCATTTTTAATATCATACAAAAGAAAAACTAAAAAAAAAAATCATAAACAAAATTTGCAAATAAAAACTTAGGGCCTGCTTGATAACCCATTTTCCCACTAACAAATCGATATTTTCCCACTTAAACACATATTTGCCGCTGTTTGTTGCGATATATGGGTCTGGCAAAAATAAAACCAATTTGCCGGCAAAACACTCACGTGACCATCTTTTCCCACTGGAAGCAGTAAAAATTTATCCATGTGGAGACGGATATATTTTGCCACAAGAAAATTGACCAAAATTTTTCCACTCCATTTTCTTGTTTCGATCAACCACCCTAGTCTGCGACAAACCCATTTGCTTCTCTCCTCTCTCTCTCAAGGTAAACTCTGCAACTCTCTCCCTCCCTCTCTCTCTAATTTGATTTTATTAAAAAAAATCAATTTTAATTGGTTAACTGTTATTTCAATTTCAATTCAGATTTTGGGATAAAGTTTATTGTGATTGTTCAGAAAGGAAAACAAATGCATGCCCAATTCTTTAAATTGAGAGAAATACTACATTATGGTGAAACTATGTTGAGTTTATCTTTATGGAGGTTTTTATTTTGATCAGGTGTGGAGACAAACGATACGAACATCATTAGAAGTGGTTTGTTCCCGGAAATTTTGAAGGAAGAAGCAGTATCCAGGCTTCAGGAGTTAGGGAAGGTAATATCGAAAGTATTTACAACTAATTTCATGTTTTGAGTAAAGTCTGCATGAGAGTGGTTTCTATAGACTAGAACACACCGATATTTTTATTATATTCTGGCAGTGTGATTAGTTGATGATTAGCATTTATCTTGTACAGGACACTGTCATTGATGCTGGAATGTTCGATGGCTCATTAGGTATAGTTTGTGCAGTGTCTGCAGTTAAGGTTTTGAAGATCGAAGGAAAGTTAGAAAATATAAGAAGACTGATAGTGGTCAGTGAAATATGATGCCACTTCGTGTTTTTGCTTAGCTGTGATGACTATGCCAGCAGTGCACTATGTTGATATATTCCATGTGAATGCTTTTGGGGGTACCTTACGTAGTTTATGAATCATAATTCAAAAGTGAGTCCTGCTTGTTAAAGAAATATATACTAACACCCGTTATAAATAGGTTTCACTTTGAGCACTGAATCGTGGTTATGTTCAGATCCGGCAGTGATTAAATACGTATAGGGAAACTAGACTACCATTTGACAAATTAGACCTTGACTTCATGCTGAGTGTTGTTTAACTTCCTATTCGTAGAGGTAGAACAAACTTACCGTCCAAAGTACTTAAGAACTGGATCACAAGAACAGAAGATATAGGCATGATACAGGTTGTTAGATAAATCTGATCTTTCCCCAGTTATTGCATACAGGTTCACATTTTGTTGAGCTAACATGCATGTCTGGGTTTATAGCTATCCATCTTCAATTTGATTGTTCCCTGACATAATGAAGAGTTGATGCATCACAATTGTTTACTATAACCTGGCTTATTGTTGCTTCACTGCTCGAAACTTGCAGGTGATTGCATTTAGTGATGAAGAGGGTGTTAGATTTCAGACAACTTTTTTAGGAAGTGCTGCTTTAGTTGGAACTCTACCAGTCTCAGCATTGCTAATATCTGATAAGAGGTTTAACTGACTCACTCAATTTATACATGGAATAATGCTTCTCTTTTTCACCTTGAGTTTGATGGATAAAACCTCATTCAGTGGTGCAACAGTCCAACATGCTCTCAAAGAGAACTCATTTGAGGGTACTGAGGAAAGTCTTCTTCAACTCAAGTATAAGGAAGGATCAGTCTGGGGTTATATTGAGGTACTACTGCATATGCTGGCACTCTCACTGCCTATCACCAGATATATGTATATTCCTATCGTTCTCAAAGTCTTTTTGATTTTTGTCTCTTTTTTCCAAAGGTTCACATTGAACAAGGCCCTGTACTGGAATCACTTGGTCTTCCTCTTGGAGTAGTCAACGGCATAGCTGGACAAACACGATTAAAGGTATGTAACATGTTACCTTGTTTTATCTGTTAAATTATTGTTTTAGTAGGTAGCTTCCAAGCTTTGGACTACCTTCGTACTTATCGTTCTGGTACTTATTCTTCTTGGGGAACTACATCCTTTTTGGACTCATTATGGGTTTTTGGAGAAGGTGTTAACCAAAACTGGTCCGTGACACCCATTCATTCCTCACACTTGCAGTCTGCTGATTACTTGTATCTTTTCAGTTCTCCATCCCCAGTGCAAGTCGTGGTGCCTTGTTGGTTTTGTGTGTTGGAAATGGTGATGTTGAAGGTTCGGAGACTTGTTTGGAAGTGAATAGATTGTTTAGTTGTGTTTGTTTAGTTGTAGTGTAACTGTGTGAGAGTGCTTTTAGTTGTGTTGTTATGTTCCAAGTTAAATTTTGCAGGCGGAGTGGAGTGTGTGTTGTGCAGGTGTGTGGGTGCTGCTGCTGCTGACAAGTGTTGCTGCTGTTGACAAGTGATGCTGCCAGGTGATGGTGAGTGGTGCTACGGTGTTGCAGGTGTTGGTGGGTGGTGCTAAGGTGTTGCAGGTAGTGAGTGAGTGGTGCTCCTGAGAAATGCGTAAAAGTTTCACAAAGCTCCTGAGAAATTGTTCGAGTATAAACTGCAACTAGGTGACTTTGTTTTGTTCATGCTTGTATTTTGTAGTAGCTGCACTCTTGAACCCAACACTGTGAAGTGTTTTTATCAATCTTTTTAATCAACAGAACAAAGATGGGTGCAAAGTAAGAAATGTAATTTTCCTTCATGAGATCACAAGTCAATGTAAAAATATTCAGGGGTTCTTACTTGTAGACACGTTACAATTTAACTTCCAATGATATATCACTCTTTCTATCCATATGAACATGAATAATTTAAAGACATGCACTAGTTGTTATGTGTTTTATCTTTTTAAAATGTATGAACCATTTTAAATACAAAATAATAAACTTTAAAATTTATTTGCCAGTGGAAAATTTTGTGTTATCAAGCACCGGCAAAACTGTCAAATGATATTTGCCAGCATTTGCCAGTTGATGCAAATTGTGCAAACAAGCAATGGCAAAACAAAATTTTCCCACTAGGTATTTGTCTGACAAATTTTTAAGTGGGGAATTATTTTCCTATTATTTATTTGCCCAACAAGTGGGAAAATTTATTAAGCAGGCCCTTAAAAACAAATAAAAACTCATAAACAAATAAAAGGAAAAAACTATAATTAAATATTGAATATATACGTACCTAATTGATTTATACAAAAAACATTAAAAAAAAAAAAAAAAAATCCCAATTTGATGAATAATGTGAAGATTTAAACACCACTTTTTAGGAGAAAAAAATGTTTTAATGTGAGAAAATAAATAAGACGGAGAGAGAGAAAATACATAAGGTTTATGGTTCCATTACTAAGATTCCCACATGAAGGAAAGAGAGAGAGAAAGAGAGGTTTATAGTTCTATTACTAGGATTCCCACATAAAAGAGAGAGAGAGGTGGAAAACGACGAACAAAATAAAATTTGAGACACATACTGTGATTGCAAGATTCATAGAAAAAGTTCGCATAGCGAAGTGGATATCGCGTTAGATTCCGAATCTAAATATCGTGGGTTTGATTCCCACTGCGATCATCTTCCTGTTTTTTTAGGTCCGTTCCAGTTCCATGGTGCTCAGTTAGATATCATCACCATGTAGCAATATCTCATACTGTTATTCATTACATTTTTCTATTAAAAAAAAAAAAAAAAATCTACCACCCAACGGACTAAAGTAACTTATACCAAGGTGAGGGATCTTCCCGCCAAATTTTAAGAGAAACTAAATGCCTACATCAAATGTAGTTCCCCAGTACAATAGCTTCAGAAGCAAAATATAAACGCGTTATTGGAGTGAAGAATTGCACACAACTTTCGGTAAATAGTCATGCCATCTCAGTAAAGATCAGAGGGGCCCTTTTTCATTGTGCCCGTCAATGGGCATGATATTTTTAATACCTGACACTGTTATCCTCGCCATTAATTTTCCTGAGTAGCAGAGAGATCCCAAATTTTTGAGACTCACTAAAGTATATAAAAAGAATAAATGGCTGGACATAGAAGCAGTCATGGGCATCAACACAATAGAAGTTCCATCAGCACATTAAAGTCTCGTACATACACATTCCTTTGCCTGTTTCTGTAAGAGCCTCACTAATCACTATGCACATAGTTCACTGTCAGCTTGCAGATGTCTAAATTACAACAAACTTCTGAAAACCACGGATCCAATATGTCAAGATGGTAATGTTGACCAAGCTAGCTACATGGTTGCCCAGGAGCAAAGTATGATGGAAGCCATCCATCTTCCTTTTCAAAAACCTCCACATTGTAATAGTTCACAGTATTTTGCATCTGTCATGTTCCAACAGGAATACTAACGAAGGCTTGAATCCATACATACGCCGTAATTAAATCGTCACAATGAACTAACACCAGCTTGAGTAAAGAAAGTTTCAGCACTTAATCCAGGCCTTACAATAAGTTTCCCAGCTACACAAATCATGTATCATGTTGTTGTATTCCATTTTTACAATACATCCTACCACAAGTTAAATAGGATACCTAGTAAAACAGTTTTCTGATACCAAACCAAACAAAGTTCAGGAATATGAAAGTAGTGGGAAAATCCTTCCACATCCTTTTCAGTTTTAGTTCTTAACTAACTTGACTTTGCATTAAAAGGACTAACTGATTAAGGACCAGGAAACATAAATTTGAACAAGAAAAATGAAAGAGATTCTTGCTGTAATGCTTCTATCAGTTTCCAAAACCCCTCTTTGTGTTACCGGAAGAGGGTTGGAAAAAGGGATAAACAGGATCCTATTAGATGATTGAGCCTCACATTTAAAACACAAAAACAAAACAAATACCTTACTCCTCATCCTTAATATTCCCAGCAGATCCTGCAGAAGTCACATTACTCCGAAGTTGTTCTACTGAATCCTGAGTACCATTCATGGACCCTATCAGTTGTCTTCCATGCTTTTTCTTGATACGCCTGGATGATTCCCTAGTTTCAAGCAATGTACTCCTTTGCTTGCTACTACGTGAAGGACTCGCTGTAAACTGCGATAATCCACTCGAATTTCTTTGCCTACTACCATGTGTCAAAGACCCAGATCTGTGGGAAAAGTCCCTGGAAGAAGTCCCCATAGATCTTTGATAAAATTGACCAGAATGGTTGGTACTAGTTTTGTCCAGCTCACTAGGTTCCGCATAATGGACCAAACTGACCCGGCGTGAAATTTTTCCAACTGCACAAAGAAAGAATATAATCGTTTTTTTCTTTTTTCTTTTATCAGTATGAAGGAATATAATCATATGAAAGAACTATTTTGACCATATACACAATACTGTTGACGATG
Source organism: Coptis chinensis (assembly GCF_015680905.1). Classification (NCBI taxonomy): domain Eukaryota; kingdom Viridiplantae; phylum Streptophyta; class Magnoliopsida; order Ranunculales; family Ranunculaceae; genus Coptis; species Coptis chinensis. Next base: position 14,365,529 of record NC_141456.1, on the reverse strand, counting down.
GCAAAAAGCATAATATTTCCATGGTAAAATTTTCCATTTTGAAGGACTATTCTCTTACAATTTTATACATTCAAGTGTGATTAAAGTTCTTTACTATTCAGGCATTTCTGATCTTTTCCTTGCTTGAATCTTTATACAAGATTAAAAATCATGGGGCAAAAACTTTCAGGTCTTTTGGGTTGCAAATGAGGGAATTTGCCACTACTCATTAGTAAATGAAAAACATGAAATATATCATCTGAATAAAAATCTTATCAAGGGGGAAAGGGCAATATTCTAAATATTACAAGCAAGGTTTTAGAAAATTTTCGTCTTCGTATAAAAGCCAAGAGAGAAAAACTGAGATTGGTAAACTAAATTAGAAAAGAAACAAGGTATAGAATCAAGGACTCAAAGAGAATTATAGTAGATCTCTTCTTATCATAGGAGAGTGTGGATGCCCGACCTTGAAGGTAACTTTAAGGTCAAGTCTGCTCTGGAGGTGATTAGAATGAAGACACAAAAGGTTGGATGGTACCGATACCTATGGAATTCCTATATCCACCCTAGAGTTGCTGGAAATGTGTGGAAACTTCTTCATAAGTGTGCTGCAACTGATGATGTGGTACAAAAGAATGGAGTCAAACTAGTTTCAAGATGTTACATATGCCACAACACGACTGAAGACTTCAACCATCTGCTATGGGATTGCCCATTGGTGCAGGAACTATGGAACTGATTCGAGGGCGTTTTTTTCTGCAACAAAAATTTCAACAATCTCTCAAGCGGTGCTGAAATGATGAAGGGTTGCAACCCTTTGATCAGAAACTTATGGATAGCTGCTTTAATAGGTGGCATGATGGCATTATGGTAAAATCGAAACAAGGTGCTTTTTGAGGATGTCATGTCTTCGATTGTTTTCTGCAAACAGATTGTAAGAGCGGAGGTGCATCACACTTCAGTACTTTCAAAGGGATACATATACTCTAGTGCACAGGAGAGTGACATCTTAACAACTTGGCAGGTTGCTACAAGACTAAGAAGGGCTCTGAGACTTCATGATTGTAAATGCTAACACGCCCCCCCCCCCGAAGCATTCTCAAGCTGAACACTGACGGCTCTTCTCTCGGAAACCCAGGACCAGGCCATTGGAGGTGTTTTTAGAAATTCAGCAAACGAAGTAGTGTTTAGCAGAAACATTGGAGTAGAAACAAGCTATATGGCTGAATGCAAGGCAATTGTGGAGGGTGTGGAAATAGCAGTGGAAAGGAGCTGGAATCAACTATGGATTGAGTCAGATTCAACCTCTGCTGTGCTTTCAAAGCTAATTCCTTACTGTGGCAGCTTCAGTCAAGATGTAACTTCTGCAAGGAAAAGATAGGTAACATCGCAATGACCACTACTTGTAGGGAAACTAATTTTGCAGCCGACACCATGGCCAAGTATGGGGTTACTTTAGTGACAACTAAGATATGGTTGTATGAAGGAAAACCCTCATTCATATATAAATGGGAGGATCCTATGGTGACCTATTTTAGATTTGAAGCATAGCCACGTTTTTGTAAAGGGAAGCTCATAGGCAGCTTTCCTCGTGGCTCATTGTACCCTGTACATTCTTTCCCAATTTCTAATACATTTTTAGCTGACCTAGCAAAAAAAAAAACATTTTGTCGATATCCATTATAATATTATACAGACATATGCTGTCAAACACAGTAGTACCTAACACAATCTAGTCTAGGAGATTAATAGTCTAATTTCATTCAAATTTAGGGGTGTATCTACGCCGCATTGACCAACACAGTAGTACCATCCCCAGTTGCTTGTTATTGGATATTAGGTCGTTACGTTGGGGGGGGGAGAGAGAGAGAGAGAGAGAGAGATTATTTAGGGTGTATCTACACCGCATGGCCCAACATAGTAGTACCATTTGCAGTTGCTTGTTATTGGATATTAGGTCGTGGCGTGGCGAAAGAAATAGATGAACGAGTCTCGCAATAAAAAGAGCCTAAATTAAAGGAAAAGTAGTCAAAATCTATTCCTCTCTCACAGCTTCACATCACTTCGTTTGATGATATAACTGTGCAGTCCCATGCGGATAGCATAGCCTTAAATTTCATAAAGGTATTGAACTTTGTCTCGCAAATTCAATGAACAGCCCTAAATTAAGAGGTCAAATTATGTTCTAGCACTGTAGCACATATATGATCCACCAAGCGGTTTGATCCATCTTGCATATCAGGCCTACCTTCACAGATATTAAGTATTCCCATGAATGCTTCACGTGCTCGACTTACAGCTGTTGACAAATTCAAATTTAAGTGTCCTGCGTGTGACTGAGTTCCTCCACCAAAGAAAACTCTCCAACCACCACTGCAGCAGTACCCACTGGACTTCTACTATTGCTGGAAGAAGATTGTAAAGCCCTGTCATCACCACCAACCTCCCCTCTTTCATCAGATTATGTTGTCTTACTTCTTCCCTAACTATTACAGCTTCTGGTATGTTTTCCGTGTCCACTGACTGACCATCAAGACCAAGAACGTAATATTTCCTCTATCTTGCCGACAGCCAAACCCCATCTTCATCTATCATCACCTTTTTTCTCCGATCAGACCCTCTTCCTTTCTCTTTCAACATCATCTCCTTGCAAAATTTGATTTTCTCTATCACACTCAACTAAACTAGATTGTCACTAACCACCCTCACCTGTCACCTGCACTTCAGCTATGATCGGTTCTTCATTTTCCCCACCCTTCTGGCTGTTTCTCTTACTCCTCCCTTCTGTATAAACTTCTCCCGCCTCACCCTCACCCTCCAATCTACTATTCTCTTCCAATAACTTGTTCACACCCACCCACCCCCCCCAAAAAAAATATCCTGTTTGCCATTGTTTCACAGCTTGAGACCTTCTTTCCTTGCTGGTTTCAGACCTTTGACTGTGATGTAAAGCCACTGTAGAACCTTCAGCAAATTCTTCAAAGGAATGTTGCAATTTTTTTCCATCCTTCACCATTCTTTCCTTCCGGCACACAGAGAAAGACGGTATGACCGTTGCTGGAACACGGGCTGATAGAAATCTGCACATGCTTACTACCATTATTGTTGGTTCTTATTCCCATGTTCTCTACAAACTGACCATCCCTTTTCCTGTTAGTGCAAACATCATCCGTATTCTCATTTGCAGCAAAGGACTGAAAGCTGTTAGCAACCCACAAAGCTGTCTCCTTTGTTAGAATCTCTTTGGTTCTGTAACATGCTCTACTCTCAGTAATTCCAATCAAGCTTTTTCCACTTATACCAGTCCACCCTACCTCAAATCTCTTACCCTAAATAAAGATCATCATCCTCTTTATATGACAATAGCCTATGGACTTCGATTCCTTGGCGGGAGAAAAACTTCTGAGAGAGCACTCTACCGGATGGACAGGAGTAATTCTTACTCGCTGGATCTACAACGATTGCAATTGAGAATTCAAGAGAACACTTTCTAAACGGTAGAAGAACACTTTCAAAAAGGCAGAAGAGAATCAATCAACACTATTTTGAAAAGTAAAGTCCTCTTAAGTCACAATGATTCCTTCTCTTCTGAAACTTCACTGGCAACTATCTAAAACTATCCATCTAAACTGCACATCTATCTAACAAAATTGGGAAGTGTGGGGCCCAAAAGACCCCATCCAATGGTAGATAATCATTCTCACCAAAATATGACTTGGCAGATCCAAAGTTTGAAAGGTTTGTGCAATTTTGTTAAGTGCAATCAATACCATGGGATCTATTAAAAATCAGCCAAAAATCAACAATTGCGGCTGGGCTTATAAACTGTTAGGCCTCCAAATTTGATATGGTACTGCACAATTGGCTGGCCCAATTGATGCTATGGATCAATTGGGCTTATGGATAATGGGCAATTGGGCTGGCCTTCGGCGCGACGTGTTGTTTTGCGCCGAAGGCGCGATGAGTTGTCGTGGTAGCGCCACAAACGCGTCAAGGTCTCGCGGGCCGTAGGCACGGGCATACCTTAGTATAAATATAACCAAGAATTCCTCTTAACCAAGATCCGAAAGAATACAATAACCAAACCTCAGTACGGATTTTCAATTCTCAACCAGTAACCTCAGTACGGTTTTCCTTAAAATTATGCTTTAAGTGCGAGGCTCGTTTCTCTTTCTACCACCGCATCAGGGCCCAATAGCCAATAACAAGCGACTTCTGATGATATAACTGTGCAGTTCCATGCGGGGCAGCGTATCCTTAAATTTCATAAAGGTACTGAACTTTGTCTCGCCAAGTCAATGAACATTCCTAAATTAAGAGGTTAAACTACATTCTAGCACATGTCCTACTGTAGAGTTTGAAAAAGAAAAGTTTATGGTTTTCAAAGAGTTTCCATCAATCTCAACTAGTAGGGCTCCAAAAAACTGCACCGATGGCTAGAATGGCTAGAGAGTTCGTCGTGGCAGAAAGTGAACGGTTTGCAGCGGAGAACTCGGGCAATGGGAAAGTGAAGATATGGGAAAGCAAAGCGGGGAAGACTTTCTGGGCAGTTCTATCACTCAACAGTCATAAAGTTTGGGGAATGGCTAGTGAATACTGCTTTGACGGGTGAAAGAAGATCATCATTTTTCCAGAGTAGGGAGGGGGTTTCACTTCAGTTGCAGTGGTGAAAAAGAATAGAGGAGGTTCATTTGCGTCAATCACTATCGTGCATGCCAACAGGGCCAAATCTTTGTTCATTCCTGCTGGGAGGGACAGAGAAGGATGGAGGAAAGTGGGTACATATTTGGTGGACTTTGGAAAATCAGTGGTGAATGGAGCTACTCCTCGTAGGAATCAAGGTGGTCGACAACCCAACACTCTTTACACGAGGAGCACCGAAATCACTCGAACTTGGAGAGGAGGGACCACAACATTCATCTTCAAGGGGGACCACCATGGATCTGTTCTCAAAACAAACATAGAATATTAATGGGCTATTCTTTAGTTCGTGTTGAAGATGGGGAACCTATAATTATAGCTATCAGATCCAGAGGTGGGTTGGAAACTTTCTCAGTTCTGTCCTCTCAAGAAATTTTATGCTTGATGGATTCAAGGGAAATTGCAACTACTGTCTTGGCGACGGATATTTTGGAGGTCGGGCAATTCTCTATTTCTCTCCACTCATGGGGGTTGGAGGAGGGGATCTCAAGAATTGCAGCTCCATCGCATAAAGAGTTGTGGATCAAATTTTTGGGTTTCCCTTCGCATCTGAAAAAGTTGCAAAATTTCAGACGAATAGCTGACAAGTGTGGAGGGTTAATGGAGGTGGATCAGAGGAGTCTCAATCTTCACCATCATTGGATTCGCTTGAAATGTTATGTTGAAGATCTTGCTCTTCTCCCCAGAGCTGTTACTCTAGAAGAGAAGGAGATAAAATTCAAAATCGTGATTGAACCTGAAATAGAGCTTTTCCCCAGTAGGGTTCAGGTGGTGCCGGGGCTCAGGGAGCGTGGTGGTTCAGGACACCGGAGATCCTGGCGTGATGTGGTTCAACAGCCAGGCAATTTGGCGGGTGGTTTTGAATTTGAATTTCAAACAAATCCTTCTGACAGACACCCAAGGCTTTCTCCTGATAATGCAGTTGGGAGGGGATTGAGCTGCAAACATATGGTATCAACAGAGAGATAGGGACAGTTGAGTCAGGGGGTGGGGACCAGCGGGAGGCAGGTGGCATCCACAGAGAAATAGAGACTTCTGAGTTAGGTGATGTGGATGCAAGTGGCATCAACACAAAGATAGAGACTATTGAGCTGTGTTGCATGGGTACGGGACGGAGTGTCTGGTTTGGACACGGGTACGACGATTTGGACACGGCGAGATCTGAGAATTAGGGTCTGTTTTGCTTGTGTCCGGGTGTCCGTACCAGTGTCCACAGGACACGGGTACGCGATACAGAGGAAATTAGGGCGTACCCATGCAACAGAGCTATTGAGTTAGGTGAGGGGGACCATATGGACACAGGTGGTATTACCAGAGAGATGGAGACTAATGAGTCACGTGATGGGGATCAGCTGGATACAGGTGGCATCGACACAGAGATGAAAAATAATGTGTCACGTGAAGGGGACCATCTAGATGCAGCTTCGAGGTCAGGAGTGGATAATGGGCTTCACTTAGTGGGTGAGGCTGTGAGAAGATCTGAATCATGCACGGTGGTCCCTAATCCTAGTGAGAATCTTGGGCCTGTAATGACCAGTCCAGTCGCTATCACACCAGATCCAATCTGTGATGAGGAAAACCCAAATGCACTTAATGGGGCTCTTTGTGTGGAAGCAATACCTCTTGGGCCAATACAAGAGACTTTGGTGAGGGCCCGTCCTAGCAGATCTTTTAATCCAGAAAGGGGTAATAGAAGATTGATTGCACAAACTGGCACAGTACTATCGAAAAGAATTCTATATGGAGGTGCTTTCTCTCTCCTGCGAAGAACAAGATCAGAGGACGGTAGGCAGTCTACAAATCTCGGTCGTAATTTATATGAGGAAGAAGATGTTTCTAGTCCCCTTAGACATACAACAACTCTAGCTCCAGGTTTGGTGACATTGTCAGTAAACAATTCTGACTCATCAGAGGAGAATCATGTCAGTGCAAGTGATTCTACTGAAGTCTTGCTAAAAGGGATTTGCAATTGTGAGACAACACTCGATATCGGGATTTGGCTTCAAAAAATCGTGTTACCTCTAGCTGGGCAGTTTGGTTTGGATACCTCAATCAGTCGACCAGTCATGGAGGCCTTGATCGGTAGATTACATGCCGGGAATGTGGAATTAGCCAAAAAAGCGTCGAAGATGCAAATTATAGATGCTTGTGAAGTGGATTATGAGAACGAAGAGATAGTCGAGACAGAGGCAGGTGTTCTTGAGGGTGAACAAGATATGGCTGAGACAGCAGGCAGTATTGAGGGTGCACAAGCAGTGTCGGCAACAGAGGCCAGTGGTATTGAGGGTGCACAAGTGGTGGTTGAGGCAGATATATGTGGTATGGAGGGCGTACAAGTTGCTAATGTTGACTAAATTTCTGACATGGAATGCAAGGGGAATGGGGAATGAAGCAACCTGCACGAGTCTTAGGAAGCTTATTCTCAAAACGAAGCCTGATATTTTTTGTGTTCAAGAAACTAGAATAGAAGACCTAGCTTACTTTGTGGAAATGCGAATTTGGACCGACAATTGGCAGTGGATTGAACTCCCTTCTTGGGGTCAATCAGGGGGAATGATTCTTGCTTGGGATACAGATAAGGTGATAGTCGATGACCACTTAGTAGGCGCTTATTCAATTACTATCACTGGTTCTTTGATAAGTGACAACTTTAAGTGGATGACTACTGGTGTGTATAGTCCTAATCAGAACAACAAAGATCTGAGGGACGATTTCTGGCTTGAATTAGATGATACACGTGCTTGGTGTGAGTACCCTTGGTGTGTAGGTGGAGATTTCAATGTGATCAGAGAAGGGGCTGAAAGATATGGAGGCAGTAGACGCACCAAGAAAATGGTAGTTTTTGGGGAATTTATAGACCGCAATCAGTTAATTGGGTTCCCACTACAAGGTGCGATGTTCACCTGGTCAAAGAATCAGGCGCGAACCACTTTGAGCAGGTTGGATCGTTTTCTGGTTTCTCCAGAATGGGAGGGCCACTTTCGAAATGCTAAAGAAATTGCACTACCGAGGTATTCCTCAGACCATAAAGTTGTGTTATTGGACTGCACTGTCAAAGAATCAAGCCCAAGGCCGTTTAAATTTGAATTGATGTGGTTTGATGACAAAGATATTCTGGGGAAGATGGAAGAATGGTCGAACTCTTTTGTGTTCAGTGGGTCTCCGAGTATTATTTGGTGGAGAAAATTAAAAGCACTCAAACAGAAACTTATTGTTTGGAACAAAGAGGTGTTCGGGCGTGTGGATGTTCTTATTGATACACAAGTCAGTATCATTGATGATTTTGACAAGTTAGAAGAGGAAAGGGGTCTTAACCAGGAGGAATTCATAACTAAAATTGAGGCCAATGCAAAGCTCCAAACTCTTTTGAAGAGGGAGGAGGTTTCATGGAGGGTGAAATCAAAAACGCTGTGGGCAAAGGATGGTGACGGATGCACTAAGTACTTCCATACAATGGCCAACATGAAGAATAGGATCAAGGACATCTCTAAAATCCGGGTGGGCAGTAGAATGGTGTCAGATAAAGCAGAAATCAACAATCATAGTGGGGTATTACACTTCTCTCTATACAGAAAAGGAAGACTTTCGTCCAACTTTAGAGGGCCTACATTTTGAGACAATTTCAGAAGAAAGGAAACAGTGGCTAGAGAGGGATTTTAGCATTGAAGAAGTAGAGGACGTGGTTAAGGGTTTCGAAGGAGACAAGTCTCCAGGACCGGACGGCTTTCATGTGGAATTTTACCGCAAATGCTGGCACTTTATTAAGGATGATGCGATGGCTGTTCTGAAAATGTTTCAAGATTCAGCTTTCATTGACTGGCGACCTAGCGTAACAATTCCACGTACATCACTCTTATTCCGAAGCATGAGGGGGCAATTGATATGTCAGATTTCAGACCTATTAGTTTAATTGGGGGCATATATAAAATCATCTCCAAGGTCTTGGCTGTTCGCTTGAAGGTAGTATTGACAGACATAATCTCTAGATACCAAGGTGCTTTCATAGAGGGGCGGGCAAATTCTTGATGGGGTATTGATAGCCAATGAGTGTATTGACTCGAGACTTCGTCAGAATACACTATGTATCATATGCAAGGTTGATATCACGGAAGCGTTCGATTATGTGAACTGGAGCTTTCTTAGATATATGTTATGCAAATTCGGATTTGGAGATAAGTGGAATGAGTGGATTATGACGTGTATCGACAGCATCTTTCTCAATGATGATCGATAGGACTCCCATGGGTAATTTCAAGAGCAATAGAGGCTTACGTCAGGGTGATCCTCTCTCTCCTTTTTTGTTTGATATAGTGATGGAAGCCCTCCAAAAAATGATTCAAAAGGCGGTGCAAGGAGGGTGGCTAGCTGACTTTTCTGTTGGTAACAATAGTCCCGTCATCCCCATGTTACAATTTGCAGATGACACCATCTTTCTTCTAGATGCTTCAGTAGCTCAAGTCTTGGTGCTTAAAGCTGGTCTTCTTTGGTTTGAGGCTGTTTCTGGCTTAAAAACCAATCTAGCCAAAACCTCTATTATAAGAGTGGGGGAGGTGCAAAATTTGGAGCTACTTGCCAATGCTATGGGGTGTGCAAAGGGCCAACTTCCTTGTAAGTACCTTGGGTTGCCAGTGGGTGCAGGTTACAAAAACAAGCAAGTATGGGATCCTGTACTAGAAAAGTGCGCCAAGAGGCTTAGCGGTTGGAAAAGAAAGATGTTGTCTAAGGTAGGTCGACTCACACTCATCAAAAGCACACTTGCTGCCATCCCTATCTATCACCTCTCGCTTCTCACCATTCCAATGAGCGTAGCTAAGAAATTGGAGAGAATCATGAGATTTTCTATGGGGCTCTTCGGCAGAGAGTAGAAAGTACCATCTGGTGGCATGGGAGAATGTTTGTAAGCCTAAGGAGATGGGGGGTTTGAACATCAAAAATATACACTTGACCAACATGTCCCTCTTGGGTAAATGGGTGTGGAGATACGGCAGAGGTGAATCAGAATTATGGAAGGAGATCATTCAGGACAAATTTGGTGCTCCAGAGGTGGGGGGCTGGCCACCCGATGTTTCTAGTTCCTATGGGTGCAGTTTGTGGCGTGGCATTCTCGCTACCAAAGGAAAGCTTAAAGAAAATGTCACATACCAGGTGGGGCAGGGTGACAAAGCAAAATTTTGAAAGGATGCTTGGTGCACAGATAAACCTTTCCAAGAGGATTTTGAAGAGCTTTTCCGAGATGCAAGTGACAAGGATGGGCAGGTAAAAGATCATACGGTTTGGGAGAACAATGGGTTGACTTGGAACTTCAAATTGAGGCATAGTGTAAGGGAGTGGCACATAGACGGTGTCATTCGCATGTTGGATGCTCTTGCAGGGCTAACCCCTTCGGTGGAAGAGGATAAATGGGTATGGAAGTAGTCTAGCAACAGTAATTTCAGTTCTCGATCATATTACAATCTATTGGCCAGCAGTATTCCCTACCCACCACAACCTATAACTCTGAAGCTCTTATCGATGGCGTGGCGCAGTGGTGTACCTCCTAAAGTGCAGTTCTTCCTTTGGTGTTTACTACAAGGAAAGATACTGACAACGGATCAACTGCGCAAAAGGGGTAAAGAGGTGGAGGCAGAGTGTGTTGTGCACTCAAGTTGATGAAACTGCAGACCACCTTATGCTACAATCAGAGCTTCAAAAAGGCGTGGCAAAACATACTACAACCGTCGCATTTGATATTAACCGTGCTATCCGCCTCATTCAAGAATCTCTTGCCTTCATAGTTGGGAGTCGCCAAATACTACGGCCTATGGGAAATGCATTTGGCCTTTAGTTCCTTATGCCACGTGGTGGGCTATCTGGAGAACAAGGAACGATGTCATCTTTAACAGCAAGCCCGCATCTATTGAAACCACTATTCGTAACATTAAAGCAAACTTGTGGCTTTAGACATCGATGCTTTCGGAGAGAAGGGGCTACTGTTTTGGGAACTTAATGTTCGAGTGGGGATCTGTTATTTCAGGTGTTTCTTAGCTAGGATTTTCCACTTCTATGTTTTTTTGTTAAACACCTCTTGGTATTGGTGAGTCTCTTACTCACTTTTTTCTTTCTTTCTTCTCATATGAATAAGATGCATATTTATTAAAAAAAAAAAGTTCTACATATGCATTGATGCATACCAATAACTGTAACACTGTGTTTTACTTGATCAAAAGAAAAATAATATAAAAAATCTATAACATTGTCTTTGTCATGAATCATGAAAAACTAACAAATCGAGAAGGGTTATAAAAGGTCTATAAAAATAATTGACCTCAGAAGAAGGGCTTGTCAGGTGGTTAGAATGGTGATTATGGTCGAGACACTCAATTTTTTCGAATTTCCTATAAGAATGATTGCAATGATACATGACATTATGTTTACTTCAAAGTATTGCTTATTTATTTTCTAAAACGATACCTCAAAAAGAGAAGAGGTATTATACAATGATACCTTAGGCACGCACACTATACACCAGCCTAGAACTACTTTCATTAAAAATTACCGCACACCCATCTTCTATTATACAAAATAGCTCAGTTTTTTATTGTAAGTTGACAAGGCTTAAATGTTGGTCTCGATTTTCTCGAGATCTATGACTTTCCTAAATAATAGAAATTCTTAGCCGAATTTTTAGCAATATTCTCGAATTTAGGAGACTAAATAGACAGAAGAATATTGAGTTTTTACTCTCTTTCGTTAGTTAATAGAATTCAATTAACGATCAAGTATTAGGTAAATAACAACGTAATGGTGATCAAGTAGTGTTCAATGTGTTTTAAACACTACGAACGTTAACTAATCCAAGACATTATCCAAAGGAATTGAAGAATTCAATCTTCTCACAATCAAACACATCTATGATAATAGCAATTCACAATCAAGTATTAGGTAAAGGCTTGCAGCCATATCCACTATAATAGCTTTGATTTGCATGTTGTCCTTTAACTTTATTATAGTTGTCCTTTTACATACTTTTATTACAGTTGCAATATTAATGCAGAATCTCATGTCCATCTATTTAATTAATCAATGGAACCTTTGTTTTAACTCTATGTGGATCTGTTTCTATCCAGAACTCTTAGACAACTCTTATGTCTTTCTATTATGCTGTTAAAACTAACGCAACTTTATGGAAGAATAAGCTATGCTTGGGTTGATACAATTATCATATGAGGTGATTACCATAAAAAATATATTATCATATACGGTGTACCCAATGCTAGATGCAGAGGGGTAAAACAGTAGCATACCAACTTTTGTGTCCGACTCTAAAGATTGAAACACCGTAGCATCCGGTACTTGAGAAGCAAAGCTGACCAACTCATAAGACTTCCCTGCCATTATTCTCAAGTTAAAACCATAGCTAGTAAATTCGTGGACGGCAAAAGTTCGATACGGAAATTATTTGTCTAAGATTCGAAATGTTTAACAATAATACTTTTAAATATTCGGTCCAATAAAATGCTAACGGCAAAAATACAATATACGTGTTTTAAACGGGTATAATACAAATGCATTTCTTTAAAATTCAGCTATATATTTTACATTTAAAACAGTGATATATAAGTATATAATGTTTTTATTTTTATTTTTACAATTTTATTCATGAAAAAATAATACAAATGTCAAATTTTTAGTTCTACTTACTATTACTAATACAGACAAAATTAAAAACGTACAACTAACACATCCATTCCTAGTAAACAAGATTACTTTTGAGTTTTGATCTTCAAAGCTATGGCTTCAAGAACTAAAAAATGGTGGAATCTATTTTCTAGCTATGGCTTAAAGCCTTCAAGAACTAAACACATGCTTTTCTTATTCTTTAGCCTAAGCATTTAGGGGTTCTTTAAACTTTACTTTTTTAGTCAGTTGAGTTTTTCTAAGTATTAAAGTACGAGAGTTTCCATTTCCAGTTTTCAACTTTTACAATAAAAGCCCCGTTTTTTTTAATTCCAATAATTCAAACCATTATAACTCGGCAATAATAAGCCCAGCCCAAGAAATTCGCGTATTAAACCGCATTTTTCAAATATTCGCCGTCTTGTTCGTTTTATACGGGAATCCTTGTAATACGTGAATAATTCACGAATTAAACGGTGAATTACTAGCTATGGTTAAAACCCACAAAAAAAAACACAACAAACGATATAATCTTACCCGATAAACTCTCAAAGCTAGCAAAACTTCCATTCCTTTGCAACTTAAGTGTTACCTCTTGCCCATCAAAATCAGGAGTCTGAAAAAAAACATACCAATTAGTTTAAAAAAAAAGAAAAGAAATGGGAGAATTAATAAGTGGGAAGACATAATTACTTGATTAACTGGCCATTGAATAAGCCAGAGTTCCTTATTATAACCCATTGAAGATATATCTAAAAGTGGGTCTTTATTATTCTCTTCAAATTTCGGTACATCCGATTTTTTTGCCATTTTATCTACAGACTAGTATCCCGCAAGCGAAGGTTCAGACCTGTAAATACATTCCAATTATTAAACTGAGTTTGATTACAAACACAACTTTAAAATGTGATCAAAGCCTAATCCTCAAATAAACAAAATAGAATAACCCTCAATCCAATCCCATACTAGCCCAACACAATAAAACACTAACTACAACAGTGTCCAATGAACTAGCTCCAGCTCCAAACTACAAATCAACTCTTCAAGTTAAAGTGATTCTACAAGCTCTATTCTATTTAAGTCTTCTAACTACACGCGAAAACTCGCAACACAGACACGAATAATGAGTCGAAAAACAAGCACAAACATGTAAAGACTATAACTTTAACTCTAAAACCAACTTATTAACAAAAACAACATGCCCATCACTTGGGGAATATATATATATATATATATACCTTTTGAAGGGGTGAACGAAACCGTTTACGAGCTAATAAAGGAGATGGGTTTTTGAGGAAGGGGATTTGTAAGAAGTAGAAATGTCACTTTCACACACTTCTAAAACCTCTGCAAAATAATTAACATTTCAGTTTAACCTACTACACATTCAGGCACAGTCTTCTTTAAATAGCAATTGCGGAAAATTACAAGATATATCTTGTGGTTAATTGGGTTGGCCCAATGTGGCCCTCAAAACTCATAACTATTACAAACTAGTGAATGCCCGTGCTAGTCGGCACTCTAAACACATTACTTTTGAACAACACCCTAAGAGACCATCTCTATGGTAGCATTGGATCGATGATATAACCATTTCCAACAGTTTTATACTTTATAATCATTTCATAAGCATACTCAAGTGAGTTTAATTATTGCAATTCTATGCATTTCATTTCTCACAAACCAACTCATTACACATACTTTTATACATTCATTAATTCAGTACATATCAGAATGTGAATGAGGAAAATAATGGGAGAGTCTTCAATTAAGAGCATCATCATTTTTTTTTAAAAGAAATAAAAAAATCCAACAGTCTCTTTTGTATTTTCAACATTTCAAAACCCAAATCCTATCATAATCTGGAAATCAAACAATACAATTCTCATAGATCAATCATACCAAGATATATTACTTCATATTTATATATAACACAAATTACTTCTAAACCTAAAAGACAACTCATTAAACATTAAAGAAGACTTTGCATAATTTTTCACCTGGGGCTAATTCTAGTAACGAAATGAAAAAATAAAATAAAATAAATACTCCACGCCCACTGATCGAGTTCCTCATTTCTCTCATTCTCCCCTCTATGCATACTGTTCACATCATTCTGCTACCATATGGATAAATACGCCATGAAACAATGAATGTAATCGTGTCGCTCTTTCACATATTGACATATTTAAAAGTGATATATCTAATCTGATCCAAATCTCAACACCCATTCAACAACAACAAAAACAAAGAAACTGATGTTTTCAAATGCAAAACATCATCACATCAATACAGTGATATATACTTGGGACTATGTTCAAGTGATATTTAAAAGTGGTTGACACAAAGTAAAATCCCATAATAGTATTTCATACTGTTGCAATCTGCTCTTTTACAGCCCAAATTCGCTCTTTCACCATAATTGCCTAGGAAGGAAATTATGCATAAAGTTAAATGGTATCATAACCTGGGCAGTTAAATCACTACTCGGTGGAGGTGCGAGTAGCGAGTAGGTTTACTTAGTCGGGAATTAATCGGGATTACTCGGGCGATTTTTTAAACCGCTACTCGGTGGAGGAGCGAGTAGCGAGTAAGTCTACTCGGTCGGGGATTAATCGGGATTACTCGGGTGATTTTTTAAAACACTATATTTCTTTACAAATACATGTTACATATAAATTAACATTGAAATACCAATATGATAACTGGTAATTGACCACTAGAATTTATATAAAATTTTGTGAACTTGTGCAGCCAATATGGGGTGAAGCAGAAGAAGGGTCAAATGAATTCTATAGTAGCAGCAGTCTTAGAAACAAAGAAAGCTTACAAACAAAAATAAAAGGGCAATGCGATCAGTAAACATATCACAGTAGATACCAAATAGTGTTTGGTGTGGTCGTGCTCTCTTTTTGTTCTTTACTCTCTGATTTAGTTTTTAATTAATCTGAGTGACCCAAATTATGACCACAGCGGCACAGCTGCAATTAGAAACAATCCAGCTCTATATCTCCAACAGTCCAACCCATTTTCATAACTAAACCAATCACAATGTCACATAATCTATACGCAATACGAAGTTTCAACTCATAAGGCAGATCTAAAATAATTCCAACACAGAAATTTTGACTACTTCAAACAGACTTTAGGTGGGTCAATAGGTTAAGCTAGGAGACCAAATGACCAACCAATAATAAAGCTTTCGAAATCATTAATCATTTAATCTTGGCTGTGATTTTTTTTTATTTATTACAATCAATTTTTTTTTATTTATTACAAGAAAAGGGATGAGAAGTGAGGAGAAGTGATGAGAAGTGAGAGAAGAAGAAGAAAAAAAAAATGGAGAAGAACTGTGCTAGCGTACCTGTGGTGGAGAAGACGAACTTGTGCTGCTGGAGAATTTTGATTTCGCGAGCCCTAATTTTTTTTGCTTTGGACCTTTTTTTTTTTTTTTTTTTTTGTTTCGCGGGCTAAAAAAAGGCCCGATTTCACACTATTAACTCGCCCGGCCCGAATACTCATAAATTGAAATTTCTTAGCCAACGCCCTCTTCATCTCTTTCCTTTCCATTTCCATTGTTACCACAGTTCAACTGCCACCAGCCATTTGAAGCTTGTTATTCTCGTCTCTCTCTCTCTTCTCTCGCACAAACAAAACTATGCAAAACTTCATTCTCCGCAGCCGCAATCAAATAAAGGTATTTAACTAATTCTCATTAATCTATCTTCCTGAAGAAATTACTTTTTTAATTGTGTTCCTGAAAGGTATTGTCACTACTTACTGCATCGGTTTTCTCATTATTAACTGTCAAGTTTTTAGTAACAAACACCAAATGTAAATGGAAACGAAAATAGATTGAATTGCTTATTTGCTTGTGGTCCAAGCTAGTAATGTAGAAACCAAAAGAAACTGATCAAATACTCATTCTGCCTGATACTATTATCCTGAAAAAATATGCTTAGCTAATATTACCATGTGTTTGCTGAATGACTAACATTTTTAAGAAGCCTCCCAACATGCTTTGCTCCTGTGTCCTTCACTATTATTCAACTTGAGAAATACCTATATCTAATTGCTTATTCGACAACGTGCACTCATTTGTTTTTTAAATCCAAGTATAATGTTGGTCTTGTATTTGGACCTTTTGTGAAAAATCTTGAACAAGTTCTCATTAGAGTCACCACATGATCTGAATATGTCCAATGATATTCTTTTGCTTGAATCAGGTAGAGGATGAATTGCCAATCAAAATAAAAAAGTAGAGAGGACTCGCCTGCCAGAGAAATCTATGAGAAGCTTCTTAAGGCCGTGCAACCTTGAAGACCACACATTTTCTACGGCTGTAGTGTTCAGGTATACTTGTTTTGACTCAAGCTCTTTTACATGTTGTAGCTAGTACATTTTTATTTCCAAAAACTTCTACAACATAACTGAAGATGGCAGTTCTTAATCTTGTTCTGAAAAATGAAAGTTTACCCTGGATTTTATGTATTTACTTATAATTGAAAAATATAATAAGAGAATCCCAACTTATAATTGTTATTGTAGTTCAGTAGTTGTAGTTGTTGATAGGGTAAGGACAATCCCAACTTGGTGCCTTTGATCATTTAAGTAGACTAAGTTTGTCCTCAGCTAGTAATTGAAACAACCTGCATGCTCTTCTCTACTTCATGAGTTGGCCTTCCCCCCCCCCCCCCCGCACCTTTTCTTCTTCTTTCGTGACATACACAAGAGAAATCAATATTGTATTTTCAGGCTAATTCCCAGCCTTGTTAAAGTATTGAGGTCCTGAGGTGTATTATATATAGTCCCAGTCGCAACCTTTCTTGAATCTGATATTTCATTCCTCACTGCAAATTGAACTTGAGAATGAATATATGCTTATATGCTTATCTTTAATCTATTTTAAATCTTGTTTTCCAATTTTCAACCACTAGACGACTTACAGCTGCCGGCTATAGTCTTTTTAACAATTGAGCTTGCTCTCCTTGATGCATGAAGAATGTCTTTCAAATTGTATCAATAGCATCTGAAGTTGAAGAGGTTATGCAGCCACTCCCTTTGTTCCATTTATCTTGGGCAACACCACATGAATTCAGAAGTTTTAGCTTAATTCTCACAAAACAGGCATCTAGTACTCTTGTAGCAAGAATCCCAATTTTTTGTATACCATCTTCAGTAGAAACTGCCTTGTGAAGCCGTTTTATTGCTGAACCAACAATGAGTGCTTTAGCCAAATAACCTTGCTCCACCAAACTTTGTCTCTTTTCCTTCTTATGCAAATGAAAGCAAATGACAGTCAATTTTGCCTACCGTATCACTTTATCAAGCTTTCAAATTCTTGCATCTTCTTCTTCCTATTTCTGAAGTCATAGGTGTCCTGTTCTAAGAGACACTCAAGGTACATACTTATAGGTGTGCCGCGCTAATGTGGTGCCAGCCTATTTCCACTTGCATTGTAGGTTGCTTTCATGGTGTTCATGCCTTTGTGTGCCTTCTTGTATCAATTTGTTCCGAAGGATTCATTTCCACTGCCCAATTCATTATTACATACTTCTCGATTGAATTATTTGCAGGCTAATGAGACAAGTTGCATTTGTTATCTCAAATAAATGAACTTACCTTGAATTTGTCCCAGAGTTTTTAAATAGGTAGCTCATTAGACTTTGCTACTGACACATCAAGTTCTAACTGATGTATTTGAGAAAGTGGGCAACTCAAATGATTCTTTGTTTGTTTTAACTGACTTCATAATAGTATGGAAAGCTTATGTTCATTCATGTTGAAAAAAAATGTGTACCTAGTTTGTGTTAGTTTTAGCTGCAAATTATTACTAATATCATTTTGTAAATAAGCTAACATTATATTCATTAAAAAAAATTGTGTGACCTTTTGGGTTGTAGGTAACATTAGATTCCCTGATTCTGAATTTCGTGGTACATCCTACTACCACCAGATCCACCAGAAGAACAAGCTGGTCCAAGTAGACGTAAGCGTGTTAAGGCTCCTACTACTCCCAACGAATTCTTCCAAGAGAAATGTAACATGGTATAATAATTTTCTTCAATATTCAATTTTATTGACTGTAATTAGGGTTTTTAGTGTTTCTCTTGGAAATGTGAGACATTTCAGATTCACAAATACCCACGTTTTTATATTGAAATTCATCTAATCGAAGTCTCGGTTTTCATTTTGCAGGAAGATTTATGGAGAGCTGTTTTCCCTGTTGGAACTGAGGTTCGCTTTTGTTTCGTTAAATTTTTCGTATGTTTATTTATTATTACAGCGAAAAACCTGTTATTATGTAATTTTAATGCAGTGGGATCAGTTTGATATGGTCTATCGGTTCAATTGGAACTTTTCAAATTTAGAAGTGAGTATGAAAATTCCTTATATATATTTTTGTTGGATTAGTTTCTATTATTTATTTTGCCTTAATAACTTAACGCTAATAAAAACATATTTTGTTCAGGATGCCTTTGAAGAGAATGGAGTGCTTCATGGCAACAAAGTTTATCTTTTCAGTTGTACTGAGTGTAAGTTTTCATATGTCTTTCCGGAACTACTTAGGTTATGTCTCAATCTATATGCATTTTTAATATGCACATCGATATCTATCTATCGTAAAAACCTTCATTATTATATCATACTAATGGTCTCCCGTTTCTGTTTTTCAGCTCAATTGGTACCTGTGAACGGTGAAAATAAAGTAATATGCATCCCCGTGGTGG
This sequence comes from Coptis chinensis, assembly GCF_015680905.1. Taxonomy (NCBI): domain Eukaryota; kingdom Viridiplantae; phylum Streptophyta; class Magnoliopsida; order Ranunculales; family Ranunculaceae; genus Coptis; species Coptis chinensis. The sequence goes on along the minus strand of NC_141456.1, from coordinate 14,346,462 downwards.
TGGCAGTAAGTTCCCTTTGCAAACATTCTTTTTATGGACATCATTGAGTTAACTCCTCGTTTTGAAACTGTGTGAATGTTTTATAGGACAATTGCTGTTTGCGGTTTTCTCTTTTGTTGCTTATAATAGACTTTCGGAAATTGTGATGGGACTGGTATTACTTGGGGTCAAATTTGGATAAGATCATTGCGGAATTACTAGTGAAACGCTTATAATTTCTAATACAAATGGGTAAACTTATAATAGTAAAGATGCGCTTAAAATAGTATTATGTGTTTCTTTTTTGGCATTAAAGAACAACTCAAATGATTTTTGATAATGAATATGGAAATAAATTGTTGAATGGGGAAATAAATCAGGCAACTTGATATCTGCTTATGAATAAACTTATAAGTCCGGAGATGATTTAATCGTTATTATGTAGCTTGTAAGTATTAGCATACCCATAAATGCATTTATAAGACCTAAAATGAAAAAAGAGGGAGGTGGCATTTACTGATAAGTATTGGCCTTTTTACTTATAAAGACTGGAATATATTTTGTCTTCAAAATTCCAATGTCTGTTTTCTTGTTTGTTTTGACGTTAGATCTCTATAGCTTAAGCAAGCTGAAGTAGAAGCTTGCAAAATGACTTATCTGCAGGATCACTTCAGTACCATTTCTAACTTGGAACTGTAGACATTTAAGAGCATTAATCGCAGAACTTCCTATTGCACAATAACTCTTGTGAGCACAAGAAGCTTGTGTGCTGCTCTGCTGGACAGTCATATAGACAATAACCGTAGCTGATAACTGTTATCTTTTAACATACACTGGTTTTACATGTTCCACTCATTCAATAAATATGTAGTAGTGACGTAGTGTAGGATCACATAAAAAAGTGTTCTAGCTAATATACGTTTTGTATCTCATGCAATGCTTCATTTACCTCTATTTGACAGATTGTGTCTCCTTTCCCGCCTTCCGATAAGATCGGTATTAATTCGGTTCAAAGGGAGGCCGAGGAAATACTTCCCCTGAAGAAAATGAAAATGGATTGGGTTCCATACATCCCACTAGCATATGGGTATTCTCTCCTAACATTTTGTTGTTTTATTAGACCTTAATTATCATTTTTTGAAATTGCTATTCTATCTCTTAGCTGTTTCTGAATTGATGCGAGTTTACAATACTCTATAGTCTATCCTTCCAGTACATATATTTATATGTTGTTTCAATTGATTTTTCATACAGGGATAGCCAAGTGGATAGATTGAAGTCTCAGATTTTTATCTTAAGCTGCACTCAAAGAAGGTACTACGGTCTTCATTTTTCCCAGCCATGGATTTTGTATTCCTGTGCTATCAGTTATCAATTTAGTAATGTACATATGATTAAGATCAAGTAAGTTGACTATTTCTTGTGATATTTTATCGCTCATATGCCTCATATTTCCTAAAGTTTATTATTTGTGTTTTAAGTTCATAATCTGGTGAAGAGATAATGCTGATTTTATTGGCAAGACTGAATACTATCATAGATTGTAGTCAATGGTGTGTAGACATTAATTAATGGTTTCAGGGGTCAGAAAGAGAATTTTTTCCCAACGTAGAAGAAGACTTAAATGTGTCAAACATGGATACGATACCTTCTACAACTATCATTAAGCAATTGGCAACAGCAATTGAGTAAGTGTTTCTCCCTCTTTAGACGTCAAGTCATGTGTCCGTTTAATTATATGTAGGAGATTTTGCATTGTGTCTTATTGTATGTTCTGGTGTAAAGTATACTATGCTGCCTTGGTACTGATCTCTATCAAGAAAAGAAAAGAGGGTGTCTCTGAGATCTGCTGATTCTGTAAGTTAATAGTTTCATTTTTTCCGTTTCTGTTTGTTTGACAGATCTGCAAAGTCTAATTCAATGAAAGATCTCCTGGCATCATCTAGAAATTCTTCACCTGTCAGAGAGAGGGCAGGGTTAAGTTTTTCTGCAGTGAAATCTCTAGTGCTTCGTGAGAGTCAACATCTGACTTTCGTGATGATGACAAGCTCCTGCTGTTAAACCAGTCTTTATTTGATCCTGGTAAAGATATACTTAATGACTTTGTACAACTCCTTCAGTTTCCCTCTGTTGATTTTCTCATCTAGTATCTGCATAATCCCTTGGTGATCTTTCACTTTCATTGTAGTATCTGCAAGATATTCGCAGAGGGACCTTTTCCCAGAAGGAAGAATGTTTCTGGTTCAATGATGGCATCTCTTCCAAGAGAAATTGGTGGTGCCCCTCCAGATAGTTTTGTTGTTAGACTGTCTGAAATAATAGGAAGCTTCAAGACCCTTCGAAAAATGGCATTATTTTGGTGCAGAGTCATCACAGAAGTAAGTAAATTGGTAGGAATTTAACAATCAATATCATTTACACAAGACCATCTTGTTCATAGAATGATGTATCAAAATAATAAAAATAAATCCAGCGTAAAGTCGTAAACTCTTTGAATCGTAATAACCCAGAGAAATGTAGACATCTGGTGCTGTCTCATTAACCAAAAGATATGAATTGTCGTCGCGTCGCTGATAGTCCTTTATCAATTAAGATTTGTGATGTAATTGTTATGAATTCTTGTTTTCAGTGTTGATGTTTGTCTAATGAAAATTAGAATCATATACTGTTAGATATTGGTGCTGCAAGTTAATAAATTAGGGGAGTGGTGGTGAATCGAATTCTATAGAAAGACCACTCTATGTCACACTAGACATTCCATCACATTCAACTGTTGGACTTCAATTGTTCAGTTTTCATCACTTGTTAATATATGCTGATTTTGATTTAAGTATTGGTGATGATAGGATTAATTTAGCATTGTAAATCTGTTGGAATGCATTGATACTGTTGTATTACTAAATCTTTAATCAGAGACTATATGAAAAACATGGAAAAGTAATTGATGAATCCTTAAAATATGCAGTTGAGAAGACTATGGTCTGATGGACAGCCAGTACCTCACGTGCCACTAGATGAAAGTCCATATCTCAATACCTGTCTTTTGCATCAGCAATTGCAGGTTATTAATTGTTGTATTTCCAGGAAGACTTCGTCGTTCCATGGCCTCTGATTCACTACAGTCTATAACGAGAGAAGCTGGTCCAGACACTGAAGCAGCAGTGGTTTCTCTTGGCTCAAGCTCTGCACTTTATGCTAGAGTTAGCACTGGGGATCTTGTTCTTCGACGTGGAGCTCATCAACCATCTGGAAACCTAACCATGTAGGTCGAGGAGGTGTATGAGTACAAAGAAAAAAGAGCATAAAAAATAAGCAAAACAACCCGAGATACAACTGTCACCCGCTCTCTAAAAAAATGCAAGCAGTCCTGCCTTGTTTTTTCTTTCTTTTTCTTTTGCCCGGTGATATTGAACTTTTAGTGTTTGAATGCAGTGAAGAGATAACTGATTCATCAAAGGGGGTCTGAATTTTTTACCTGCCCTAGCATAAATATTATCGTCATGCTGTACTTTTTTTTTCTTCAATAACCAATCCCCATATTTGAATTCTCAGTTGTGGTGCTGGATGTTCTCAACTCCTCTCTGACATGCAAGCTTTCAAGGTGAAGTACAAGTGCAGTGAACCTTTTCTTTATTTTGGGCGTCCTAGGGTGCTTAGTTGCCTTGATGCTAGTTTGTGTATTTGTATAATGATAGCAATATCTAAACTCACATGTTTTAAATATTGTGTGTTAGGCTGCAAACCCTGGGTGCATCTTAGAAGATTTTGTAAGATGGCATTCTCCTCCAGACTGGTCGAGAAGTGATCCAAAAGATGAAGCTCAAGATTCCTGCAATCTTCAGGATTCAACATCTAAAATAGGTGAACTAAGTAGTCGGATGCAGAAGGAAGGTGAGGTGCTATCCTTTCCAGATGCATACATCTTAGCTCTTTTGTTCATTATTTATCACTGAAATGAATACTTACATCCTTCCTAGTTTTACTTTCTTAGCAGTATATCTAAAATTATATGTGCTCACTAACTCAAAAAGGATCTAGTTTAAACCTATGTAACATGGACACATCATATTTCAAAAATAATCCATGTCGGATACGTATCCACGTGTCTGTGTGTCGCCATGTTGAACACATATTGTATGGGATATACCTCAATTTTTTATATTTCCCATGTCAAACACTTTGTATTCGTGTCGGATACGGAGACACTTGTCCGTGTCAGTGTAACTTAGATTTAAACTAGTGTAAAAGAGAAGGGGCATGTTATGGAAGGGTTGGGTAGAAGAGAAGGGACATGTTTTATGTTTAGTAGACCTTGACTGTCTTTAGTGTAAAATATATCAGAACTAAACTATCTCTCGTTACATTTTAAAGTAGAAGTCTGTCTAAACTCTTTTGTTACCATCTTTAACTATTTGTAGTTCTTTACTATTTAAGTCACGATAAGATCACGCATTTCTGATGAAATCAAAACTGCATGTTAGTATGGTTGAGTTTGTTGCTAGTGGAATAACTGGTTTAGTCTTTTACTTCTCTTTTGGTGTTTGCATGAACTTAAATTTTACTTGTGTTTTAAAAATGTGTTAGGCTCATTATCCAAGAATTTAAAATTTTCATATATTTGCTACACTTTAACTTTAAAGTTGGCATTTGCATATATTTGTGCTTTTCCACATTTTTTTTACTGCACTAATCTTTTTTTATTAATTTGTGAATTCCAAGACTACCTTGAGCAAGATGATACAGAAGCTGAACTCGCTTAGTATAGATCTTTTACTTTCATATGTTAATTAGTTAAATGTGCGGGAGATGCATTTGTATATTATTTAATTTAATAAGAAATAAAATTTATCCATTTGAATCATGCTTTATGAATGGATTTTGGTATATTATGTTCTTTGTATTCTTTATATCGTGTACATCTAATAGTGGAACAGATTGCAGCTGCGTGTAGCACTGCAACCTTTCGTGTAGTTTCTATATGTAATAGAACAATGTTATGTTTTTTTATGTAATTTATGGAGGTTGACTTATTTGAGTACATGAAGGTACCACACTCGATAGATTGTATGGCAAGCTCTTATGGTTTCTTTGCTTTTGTTGGATTTATTGGAAAATGATTGAATTTGGTTGAGAATGCATTATGACAGGTTTCACACGTAAAAGCGTTAAAAATACAGAGGATGCTGTGTCAAAATTAAATTTTGAATGGAATGATTTGTGTTGAGATGTAGTATTCGTTTTAATATGATTTGTATCGAGATACTTTCCAATTGGGGTTTTATCCCGTTTAGTGAGAAGTCTTTACTTTCCATTGATTCTTCCTTCCTCATAAAATTCTCGTCCAATTATAACCTAGCATGAAACTTAACAAGTGAATGGGCCGAGTCATCATCAATGAATTAGCATTATGTTATGTTTTATAAGGTGTCTAATAGAAATATTCACTAAGTAATCCCTTACCAATAGAAGTTTGAAAGTGGATCTTGCCTTCTCATTGCATCTGAACCAAAGATGATTAAGGATTTCTTCAGCCTAATAATTATTTTGTGGTGGTGCGTGGTATATAGGTTTATCATTACAACCAGTGGTTTTTCTTTCAAATATGTGATTATATTAGTATTTATACATTAATTGATTTTATTATTAATCATATTTTAACATATTAATTGCATCATATTAGCAATATAATTTGGTAAAATTTCATCACATGGGAAATTGTCATACGATCTAAGAAAAGAGAGCGATGGATTGTCATGTATGTGTATGTAGAATTGTAGAGGGAGAATAAAAATGATGAATTGTCTTTGCACTCAAGGTTTTGTTGGTGATTATATAGATTGAAGAGATGAAGAATCTCAACATGGCAATATAACCAAATAGTGGTAATGGAGTTGTCATTGCAACGAGCAAATAATTTTTTATATGCAAATCAAATGTTTGATTTGGTTCAAAAGAAAATACTTAGGTATGAAAAAACACGAGTATATATATTTCCAAATTGGGTTAAATGCATATATGGGTAACAAACTATACATGAAATCAAACATTGGTATATAAACTTTGTTTTGAGCAATCTTGGGTAACAAAGTGTACCACGTTTTGCAACGTTGGGTTATGTTTCACTTCCATCCAATTTTTTCTTACGTGTAAGATTGCCACTAGATCGCCACATAGGAAAATAAGTGTAATGCCCATATTTAAAATTTAGTTATTTATTTATTTATTTATTTATTTATTTAAAATTTGTTGGATTGAATTTGGAATACGTGGGCCTGATTTTTGGGCCCGAGTCTGTGTTGGGCTTAAGTTTCAAACCCAAGTATATATACATATTTTTCCAGAGGATAGGGTTTGGAGATAAAAATATAATAAAAATAGAGGCAAAGATAAAAACTCGATTGCTAGAGGGTTGGAGCGCGACGATTCGGACTAGGAGAGATTCGTAGAGCTTTTAATACAAGTGAATAGAGTTTATCTCTCACTGACTACTAAAACTATGATTTTCGTCTATTTAGAATTTACAAATTTATTGTCCAAAATATATAAGTTTTGTTCATTCTTCTGGTTCATTCTGTTCGATGCCAAAATATTCTGCCGACTGTTGAAACCAAGTTATACTGATAAAAATGGAGGCGACTACAAATTAATTTTTATTATTTATCCATATAAACTGTTATTGTGAGTATTGTGTAGTTGGTTGAAGTGGGGAGATAGTGTTACTGGAGGCGCGAGCCCCAGACATCCTCCTCTGTCCGGTATGCGTTGGAACTGTGATACTGTGGGGGGGTTGATATTTTGTTTTGAACTGTTATTTTGTGTTGGTTGATATCGGGGGTTAAGTATTTGATGTTGGTTTGGTTGATTGAGTATTGGAGATGGGTGATGTCGAAGCTTGGAGGTCGTTAATGGCGGACGACCCAGTGTGGATGAAGGGTTATCGATATTCATTATGTTGATTGTTTTGGTGGGTGATGTTGATGTTGTATTAAGGTTTTGATTGTTAGGTTGGTGCTGGAGCGTGGGGAGGTGTTGTTGAAGCTTGAGTGTTCATTAATGGAGGTCGGATCCATGATTAGGGAAGTGATTTCGAAACTAAGAATTTGGGGATTCTTGGTGAAGTAAAGTTGTGGGGTTTTTCACCCTAACAAATTTCAGTTGGTTCTTTTTGGGTGGTGTGTGAAGGTTTGTGGTGGCTAGAAACTAGCTGCTGGTGTTGGGAAGGAGATGACTATGAGAGAGATCCAGTGCTCCCAGTCTCACCTAGTCTAACTCTAATTCGCTTGGGCTTGGGCCGGACCAATTTGGTTTAGTTCAATGGGGCAGTTTATTTTGTTTTGTTTGGGCCTTAGATTGTTTAGTTGTTGGGCCGAAATCTTAGTTTGTTTCTTTGGGCCGAAATCTATTAGTTTGGGTTGGGCTAGTTTCTATTTTGTTTTTGGGTCATACCACATTAGTTTTCTTTGGGCCAGTTTCAAGTTTGTTTTGGGGCCGGTCCATATAACTTAATATAGATCCAAATGGGGTTTTTAAATATTTAGACTGTTGGGTTTTGGTTGTGGGCTATGATTGTGATCAGTTTGACTTGACTTGTGATTTGGACTCGAATAATTATGCGTGATATTTGGATTTGAGTTGTTCTTTCTTTTTAAAGTCGTTTCATTTTGACATTTGGTAGAATGGACATATATTTTGATTATTTATATTGTGCACAAATGGAAATAATGCGTGTCTTGGATGGTGAATTGAGTTCACATAAATATATTGAACGAATACGTTACATGATTGATTGCTATTATGAGCTATTACTTAAATGAATTGTATTTAAATGAATTGTAGTATGTTTGAAGGCTTGAGATATTTCATATGGTGTAGTGCAATATATGATTGGCACGTGAAATAATAAGTTTTGAGATTTGATATAAAGATGCTTGGATATCGTGTAATGAATAGTATTGGCACGTGATAATGTGGATTTTATTATAACGAGAAACGTTGAGCTTCAGTACAATTAAATATGTTGGCATGAGATAGAACAAGAATTATTATGAGATATAAATGTATGACACTTGAATAAATTACGTAACGAAAATCCTAGAACCTAGCTACCACAACTCATGTGATTTGGCCCTTGTGATGGGCGTATGTGAATCTAAATGGCCCTTCTGGCGTTTCAGTGAATCTAAATGGCCTTTCTGGCGTAAGTAATGTGATTGGCCCTTCTGGCGTTTCAGTGAATCTGAATGGCCCTTCTGGCGCAACCGAATAGTGGCTTGATTATTTCGTTCGCAAAATTAGAACGAGACGCGCGATATTTTATGTCGAATAGTGGCAGTACTCACATAATAGCTTTCATGTGAGGGTTACCTGGTATGCGATATCCCGCTTAGGGTAGCTACGCACGAAGTGGTTCATTATGGGAGGGGAGGCATATGGATGTACATGTTCAGCGTTGGATAGCGATTGTGGTAGGCAGGGAAACTAAGTAAGACATAGAGACAACGTGATTCTAGAGACACTTAAATAAACTCCAAACAATAATTGTGATGATATAACAAAGTGTACGTTAAAGCTCTAATAAATGATTTATTATAAGTTATGTTGCATTCACAATGGTTTTGCAGAAGGGTGGGTAGAATTTATTATTCATGTAGGTGTTACCCACTCTGTGATTTGGCTTACACCAGTGTAAGTATATAGTAAGTTTTAGTTTGGTTATTCTATTAGTACGGTTTGAAGCGAAGGCGCCTCAGTGGAGGAACTACCTGCCTTAATTATGATATTTAAGAATGTTGTATTTGTCGTTGGAAGTTAAGGCGCCTCGGTAGAGGAACTAACTGCCTTATGGATTGTGTATATATATGTATTAGTATGATTTGTATTTTAGGGCTACTCACACCAGCATTGTTTATAATGCTGACCCGATTTGCATGTTTGCTTATCGAGTGTATTCATTAAATAAACATAGTTAATAAGTCTTGACAGGTTTAGTGTTGAAAAAGGTTGGTTGCTGCTTGTGGTTTGCGTTAGCGTCGCATTTCGAATATGTTTTGTTTTCCCTTTAGGTGAAATATATTTTCAATTTATACAATGTTGTTTTGTATTTTCAGTTGTAATTATAATTAAAGAGTTGTTGAAAGGATTTGTAATTTCATCATATTTGTGAGTTTTTGGAAATGAAGAGGACTTTTGTTTATTAAGAAATTTTTATTGGTTTTTAATTATCCGCGTATTTAAACTGATTATTGGTTTTTGGGAGTTGAGAGTGCATCACACCTCGAAAATCGAAGAGTCGGGAACAAATATTGTTTTTCCGATTTTGTCGAAATTCGGGGTGTGACAATAAAAAACAAAAAAAATTAAAAAAAAAAAAAAAAAAAAAACTTACACGTGAAAAAAAATGGACGGAAGTGAACTAGAACCCAACATTGCAAAACGTGGTACACTTTGTTACCCAAATTTGATAAAAAAATTATACACCAATGTTTGATTTAGGTGTATAGTTAGATTTACTGCATTTTTTTTCTTCTAATGGTCAACTCAGGTTACATAACCACCCATCAATAAACTCGAACACTTTCCATATGTGGAACATGCGTTACCATTGTTTATTTGTAAGTATTAATAAATACAATAAATTGGTCCCAAGGCCCATTTTCGAGTGAAAATCACTTTCAAAATAAGCGATTTTTTTTAATCGCTCTCAGAGACAAATTTCGGGTGAAAATAACCTAGAAAACCAATTTTCGAGTGAAAATAACCCTTAAGGACAAATAGCCCAAATTTGAAATAAATATTTTCCAATTTTACCTGTTATGTCGTTTTGCTATGAACAATGAGTGTTCATACCTTATGCTGATGTATAAGCAATGATTATTCATACCCAAATAGGTGAACGTACCTCATACAATATATTGATGTATAAACAATGATTGTCCATACTCTAATAGGTGTTTTATTGATCATACATTATGTTGAGATATGAACATTGATTGTTCATACCCCCAAATAGGTATAAATAATGATTGTTCATAGCTCATGTAGATGTATGAACAATGATTGTTCATATCCCAAATAGTTCATACAGTAACGTACCCCATATATGAACAATGATTGTTCATAACTCATGTTGAGGTATAAACAATGATATATTATTGTTTATACTCCAATAGGTGTTTTTACTAATCATACATTATGTTGAGGTACGAACAATGATTGTTTATACTCCAAATAGATATGAACAATTAACAATGATTGTTCATATGAACAATTAATGTTTATAACTCATGTTAAGGTATGAATAGTGATTGTCTATACCCATAAATCAGGTCATTTCAGTTGGGCCGGCCGTTTATTATTTTGTACCTAGGGGTATACTTGACCTTTAATCTACCCGAGCCATTTTCAATTTCGCGTCAATGGTATACTTGACCTTTTATCTACATGGTCCTTGTGAGTGATTTTAAAAAAATGTGTCATTTAGAGTTATTTTTTCCCCCGATTTGTCCTAAGAGTCACACCCTATAACAAATACAGCTAATAGGAGATAGTGTGCTTATCAAGAGTTTCAAGTATTGTAATTGTTAAGCCAGTAAGCTTAGTAAAGTAGAATGAAATTAATATTACAATAATTGACCAATTTATTTGAATGAGTATAATGTTGAATGCAATCGAGTGTTTAATTTGGATAAAACATATATAGTCGTGGCTTCAAAAGTGGTAAAAGTTGCCTACTCACCTAATAGGTAGGGATCAAAATTAAGCCAAGTAGTTATGGTTCTCCTATTTATAGGTGATTGTTGAGGCATGACTATTGATTGTTGACAGCAACACCAGTTCTGTGTATGTAATGTGAGTTATTGTATTTGACTTGACGTTTGAGCATCTCTAGAGAAATACTGCTTAGCTAATCTCCATGTTTTACATATTTTATACTAGGAGATTCAGAATTCAAAGAAGGCATCAATGCAAAAGTCAACGCCAATGTTGCACTAATTAAACTCTGTGATGGGCACTACTAGGGATGGAAATGGGTCGGGTTCGGGTGGGTTGGATCATTGTATATCCTGGCTACAACCTTTGGGAGCTATGGGCAATATCTGTGTGTTTTCAATTTAGGTTTTGGTTTTTCGCCACGGTCATGTTTCTTTCTCTATGAACTGTAGATATTGACCAGTGTTTTTATATCCGTTAGATTTCTTGAAAAGTAAAGGAGCGCGAAATGAAAAGTAAGGATCGCGAAATGAAAAGTTAGACAACGAGATATTCTACCTAGAATTACGGTAACCATCTTTCTTGTTAATTCAAAATCCAAAATTTAGAGTACTCTAGAAGCTTTAAATTCAAAATCCTTTTTTTATCGGAAAAAAAAAAACGGTAACCATCTTTCTCTTTCTCTCTCTCCTGGTTTTCTTCCCCCCTCTCTCTCTGAACACCACCACACAGACTCGAAGAGAAGAGCGGCTGTCTCAACTCACTCCCTCACTTCTTTAGCTCATCTCACTTCCTCACAGGTGCGTTTTTTCCCCATCTCTTGTTTGGCTTGGGTTATGGAAATAATTTCATTTATTATTGTTGTCCGTGTTAGACTTTTCTGATTACACAATTTTTGGTCTAAAGTAGTTTTCTTTTGAATCCGGTTTGTCTTGCACTTTCAAGACCTAACCAGTCCTCTTGGATTCGTATTGGGTTCTATTCCGACTCAACCATCTCAAGGAGAACGTTGGGGAAGAACAAACTAGTTAATTTTACCGACAAGGTTTGTTTTTTTTGTTGGTGATGGTTTTGAAAGCACGAGGTAGATGATGTCCAAAAATTTCATAAAATTGAAAACTTTTTGCAAAATTGATCCGTTTGGGTTAAAATTTGTATTCTTAAATATCCAACCGAGTTTTCTAATTGATGGACAGGATTGTTTTAGGATTTTAGACAGTAATTTCAAATGAAAAAAACTTTAATTTTCTTTTTAGACGTGGAGAATCAGGTGCATGTTGGTCTTTTGTGATTTGGAGCTACAAAGTAGTGTACGTTTTCTCTTTATGTTGCCATACTTTGCTTTCATGTATGTCAATACTATTTTTTGTATTGCTTTGTGGTTACTATTAGTGTTGTATCGGTGTATTCTTTGTTGTATGCTTTGGTTGAAGCTTTTATAAACTATGTTGCAAGAAATGTGCGTGATAGAACCAGGAAGCAGTAATCTGATAGCTTTATATTCCTCACACATTCCATGTTCTAGAAATAGGCGCAACTGTTTTCAATGCTCGCTGGGAAGGGTGCAAATGCTTTCAGGTTGATATATGAATGCAGGGATGGATTATTCTATATGTTTCTAGATTACCATATGCATATTACCGAGTTCTTACGTTGAATAATCCATGTCCTTTGTTATATCATGTCTTATGTACTGTTTGCCCGATTTGATCATGAGTACGTCTGAAGTCCTGTCTTTTCTTGTTTTATAACAAGTGTTGCAGTGACCTTAGGTGATGGTTTTAGAATGAATATATAATACCTTGAATTTTTACACAATGGTATTTCGGTAAATTTAACATACCATTTTAAGTGATGCTAGTGGAGTCAGTGTTATTGTGAGCTTGGTCATTAAAATGATTTAATTTCGAGTATTGGTTAGTGAATTTGTGTCCTTGATATTATTTACTGGGCCGAAATACGTTTTACATGCTTTCTAGTTAGATTGTGTTCCTGAGTTTTGTCACGCATGCTGGAAATTTTAAGGATTGAAAGCGAGTCAATTGTTTCATTAAGCACATATATATACTAGGGAAGTACTACCAAGTACCAATTCATCTAGTTTTATAACAATTAATAGGATTTAATTTAACAATGTTAGTTAATTTCATGGGTGCAATTTACTATATATGAACTTGGGAGCACTATATACCAATATAATTAGTTAAATCATATGCATATGTATTTAGAGTATTATTAGTTGTAGCTAAGGGTTGAGTGGTTGACCGTGACAAAGAATACCAAGAGTTGGTCATTAGTCTGCATTGCATGGTTGCTGAGTACATCATGTAAACACCTCAGCTCCTACTTGAGTTTAATTAAGAGTTGGTGTGGTTCACCACTTTATTGCTGTTTTGGCTGATCTTAGTTAGGGGACACCTCCTTCGGGAAAGGCACAAGAGCTTATCATCTAAATTAGCTAAGAGTGAGAAAAGGGACGCCTCTTCACCTGGCCTTAAATGAATTATCACCATTATAAGCTTGGAAGGCTACAACCATGAACTCAATATCTCCTGCTAGTTACTAATAGAAAGAGGAGCTGGAATCAAGTAAGTAGCACTTTGGTAAGGGAGCTTAAAAGCCATATATTGTTAGAGGTAGGAAAAAGAAAAGAGATAAGGATGACCAGAAAATGAAACAACAAGAAACAAAATATGGAGGAAGCTAAGCTTGTATAGGAAGAGGAAAAAAGAGAACTCTATTTCTCCTTATTTTAGTGTTGATAAAAGCTGGTTTCTCACTAGTTTAAGGGTTGGGTATATGGATCGTTCAAGGTGGTTAAAAATATTGAATTTGAACATTTAATTGGTATGTTTGATGGTGTGGAGATTTCAATATGCAATTGAGGACATAAAAGGGGATAGACTATTGGATATCATTGTTTTAGTTTTGGAGTGGCACTTCTTTTAATTGATCATTATACTTTCTAGCTTGGTGAATCAAAAGGAGATCAGGACCTTAAGCTAGCTTGGTGGGAAAAGGACAACACCAAGTCATGTGATTCCAATCTCCACAGTATATGCATACAAGGTACAAGGTAAGTCAAAGTACCAGTGTGACAATGAATCCAAATAAGTGCACTTTAGTGGTGGTGGGTGAAATTGTCAAAGTTCAGTCTTGATGGTGGTAATATCCTAACAATCTCTTGTATGGTTTTTAACAAATTCACTAAGTTGGTAGTTCAAACACCAGATAAGTAGAAATTCTACTATGTTTAGTCATTGCTTCCATATTGTAGACTAGAGGTTTAAGAATACTTGTGCCGCTATCGCCTGAGGAAGATACCGGACCGACTTCGGTTTTGTCGTGAAGTTAGAGTTGGAGTTAGGTTTCATTGACCTAGGACGATGCCGCCCCGAGTGTTGGAGTTATCCCTCACATGAGGAGAGAAACCGAGTCGGATAGAAACGGGCAAACTCGACATCGCGAAGAAGTCGAGGCCTCCCAGATAGCCGACTTCGGCCCGAGTTCCAAGAATATAGGGCTTACCCGCTGCCAAAGCCAAGCCACCACCAAATTTCCAGTCTTCAAGCTGAACTTCGCCAGAGTAAATCTTGAAGGCCAGCATAATTTTTGTGGGCCTTGCTACAGTACCCGCGAAATTTGGTTTTTGGAGATAAAACCAAAAATCAAGGTTTTGGAAAACCTAACCAAACAAGTCAGAAGGATTGGAATCCAGACTAAAACAAAGAGAGAGAGATAACCTTTACAGAGATACAACCCTGTAAAGAGATAAGAGTGATCTAGTAAGGTGAGAGACTGAAAAGGAGAGATTGTAATCTTCCTTCTCACTTTATTAAGAACTGGCTCTTGTGGAAGTAGGCATCATTGGCCGAACCACGGTAAATCTTTGTGTTGTGGTTTGCTTTACCGCTTTACATTATTATCCGTTGTTAATAGTTGTTTAGCGAAGTTGGGCATGTTAGTATAGGCAGCTTTGTGATATATTTGAGATTTATCCGAGTTGAATTGTGTTCATACAAGTTATCCGCGGTAGTGGGGAACCGATTGGTATTGGTGTAATCCCCAACAAGTGGTATCGAGCCTTGGTTAGAATAGCCTTTCGGGTGTTATCCGAATCTTGGTCGGGCGGTGTTTGGACAAAATTCCCCGAGAGAAGATTTGAGGTTAAATAACTTGTAGAGATGGACCATTCCGCGAACACTGTGATGATGAGTCCGAATAGGAAGAACTACACCATCCGAAAGCCAAGATGGAAGACTTGCTATAATCGCAAGGACTTGGCACTTCCCATTGAGAATGAGGGAGTAAAACCGTAAAGACCGATGAGGCCGAAGTGGAAAAAGCTTGACGTAAAAAGCCGATTGGATACATTCGACAAGTGGATTGACGATGTTGTCTTTCACCATGTGGCCCAAGAGACTACATCCTTCAGCCTATGGAAGAAACTCAAGACCTTTATGAGAGGAAGTCGGGTGGAAACAAAGTGCTAGTCGTTAAAGTTTGCGCATTAACGGCACCAAGAAGGTTCTTCAATGTCCGAAAGCATCTTAATGAAGTACGTAATATCATCAATCGATGCATTTGATGAAGATCAATTTGGGAGACGGTTGGTGCTTTGTTTCTATTAGGCTCTCTACCCAAAGTTGGGAGACATTAGCGCTTCTCTACATGGAGCAGCCCAAGGATGGAATTGTTACCATGGAGATGGCTACCACGCCTTTGTTGAATGAGGAGACTAGAAGGAGTGCAAGAAGCAGCTCTTCTAACCTCGCAGGTCCTTTTCACGAGAAACGGGGAGAGGTCGGGCGAAAACCATCTCGCTCTGTGAGGTGATGACGTATAAATCTAGGGGTGAAGCTAGAACTCCTAAGCGCGTAGAGGCAATGTTACTATTGTGCCACCAAAGGCCACTTCCCAGATATGAGTCGCAATAATCAAGAGGGATGAGAAGAATAACCGCGGTACATGAAGACATGGTGCGCAGGAACGGAAACACGTGCAGAGATACTACCGCATCTAGTCGATCGACCTAGTGGAATCAGGTCGATCAGGTGTGTGTTCGCCTTAGTACCTCATGTCGATACGAGCGGGTGATAGATACAGAGCATCCTATCACGCCACAATCGCGATTGGGGATTCTTCACTACCTACACCGCGGTGAATATGGTGAAGTAAGGATGGGTAAATGCTGGAGTCTCAAGATTATAGGCATTGAGATGTTCATGTAGAAACCAATGTCGGCTACACCTTGACACTCAAGGATGTAAGACATGTCCCCGACATACGGCTAAGCCTAATTTCGGGCCGGAAATTAGATGATGATGGCTTTGTAAACTCGCTTTGGTAACGGGTATGGAAACCGACCAAAGGTTCCATCAGAAGAGCCGAGGAAAGAAAAACTTGCTCTCTTTTACAAAACACGCTAGTTTGTGTAAAGCGTAGTTTAATGCGCGCGGAAGAAGCTTCATCCGAACCGGCACCACAAGAGACCGTGGTCACATGGGCATAAAAGGGATGGAAGTTCTTGCTAAGCAAAAGGCCATGCCGCACATTAAAGGTACACATTTAAATACATGTACTCATTGTTTGGTAGGAAAGCAACACAAGGTGTCTTTCCAAAGATTCCCGCCTTCACGTAAAGCGACACCGCCCTCGAGCTAGTGCAATACGCACTTATGTGGTCCTATGAGAGTGAAGTCCCACCAGTGGAGTTTCGTTACTTTGACATTCATTGATGATGCGTCAAGAAAGATATGGGCCTATAGTCCGCAAGACCAAGGATGAAGTACTTTGGCGTGTTTGAGAAATTCCACAAAGATGGTGGAAAGAGAGACCGGAAGTTGTTGGAAGTGTATTCGCCGATAATGGGGGTGAGTACATTGGGCCATTTGAAGAGTATTGCCGCAGTCATGGGATTCGGCATGAGCGCATCGCTCCCAAGACACCGCAAATGTAATGGAATAGCAGCAGAGAATGAACCGCACCATTGTAGAGAGGGATGAGATGCATGCTATCTCACTCTAAGCTACCTAGAAGCTACCGGGTAGAAGCAATGCGCATACCGCATGTGATCAACCCGTCACCAAAGAAAGCCTCCTGAATAGTGATTATCCGCAGAGAGGTATGGTCAGCGCTGTTGATTATGGATACTGGTGGTATTTGGGTGCGTGGCATTTTGTGCATATTCCGGCGATGAGAGATCCAAGCTTGATGACAAAGCCAAGCAAAGCATTTTTCCTCGGTTATGGAGATGAAAAGTTTGGTTACAAACTCTATGATCCGATTAACAAGAAGGTAATCCGGTCGAGATGTCAGGTTCTTAGAAGACCAAAACCATAGCAGAGATTTGAGGAGGGGTGAGAAGCTACGCTTTCACCAATGATCTTGTTGATTCGTAACCAAAAGTTCCTACTATGGAACGCGCGTAAGGCATTGAGAATGCAGAGAACCATGAGTTTGAAACTCATGATGAGAATCCTATCGCTTCATGACGGGATAGAACCTATCGGGTATAGAAGATGCAAATGAGATGCATGAACCACCACCGAGCAAGCGTGCATGCATCCTCCCGGTGCACCACCAGACAGATGGAGGTCCCGACAGAGAGACTAGCTTCAACTGTATCCACCACATAATGCGACGCGGCGCTACTATCCGATGGTGGAGAACCTATGTACTATCAAGAGGCACTTGAAGCGTACGCATAAAGAAAATGGTTGTCAAGGCCATGCATGACGAGATGGATTCTTTGCATAAGAATCACACTTACGAAGTTAGTTGAGAAACCCACAGGAGAAAAGTTCTCAAGAATAAGTGGATATACAAAGTCAAGCATGAGAGAACAATCCTCACCCAAGGCACAAAGCTCGCCTTTGTTGTGGAAGCGGATTCGGCCAAAGGAAAGGATTGACTTTGATGAGATTTTTCTCCTCAGAGTGAAGATGACTTCTATCCGGGTGGTATTGGGTATGACCGCAAAGTATGAACCTAGAGGTTGAGCAGCTAGATGTTAAGACAGCTTTTCTTCATGGAGACCTTGAAGAAGATGTCTACATGGACCACCCGGGTTTTTGAGGTCAAAGGCAAGGAGCACCTAGTATGCAAGCCGATAAAGAGCTTGTATGGGTTGGTCAAGCAAGCACCGAGATGCTGGGTACATAAAGTTTGATTCCTTTATGGCTAAAGCAAGGATACAAGAAGTCCGCTCCGATCATTGTGGTGTTTGTTCGTTTTCCGTGATGGGGATTTCATCAGGCTATTCATTGTGATGTGGATGATATGTTGATAGTTGGCCCAAACATCAACAAGATATCCAAGTCAAGAAAGACTTGAAAAGTCCTTTGAGATGAAGGATTTGGGTCAAGCAAAGCAGATACTGGGATAATGGATCACCGTGACGTAAAGAGTGGAAGTCAGTGGCTTTCTCAAGAAAGCTACATCGGTAAGGTGTCAAGATTCAACATGGATCAAGCCGGCCGGCGCTTGTCCGCTTTGGTGGCCAGCCCGCATGACCAAAGAGATGTGTCCTAAGGTGAGCATGAGCAGAGTCGATGGAAAAGATTCCTTATGCATCCGCAGCGGGCGCTTTGATGTATGCCATGGTGTGTACTAGACCGGATATTGCTTTCGCGCCAGGTGGTAAGCGATTTCACAAATCGGGTAAAGAGCATTGGGAAGGTGTTAAGTGGATATTGAGATATCTCAAAGGCACTTCCAAATCGTGGTTTGTGTTTTGGTGGAAGTAAGCCCTTACTTGAAGCGCTACACCGATGCGCATACATGGCAGTGATGTCGACTGATGAAGTCCACCTCCGGTTATCCGTTACTTTTGCGGGGGGAGCAGCAGCTTGGCAATCTAAGTTGCAAAAGTGTGTTGCCCTTCCACCACTACGTAGAGCATATTGCAGCCAATCGAAAGTGTTGCAAAAGAGTTGCTATGGATGAAGAGGTTCTTCGACGAAATAGGGCTAAAGCGTAAACAATTTGTAGTTCTATGTGATACCGAAAGCCATCCACTTGAGCAAGAATCCGAAGTTTTCATTCTAGATCCAAGCACATACACGCATGCTATCATTGATTAGAGAAGTACTTTAAGACAAGCATTTGGTATCGAGAAGATCCATACCGACAAGAACGGGTCGGATATGATTTACCAAAGTCTTACCGAAAGGTAAGTTTGATGTTTGTTGTGCTATTGCCGAATGGCAAAGACACTCCCCCGGCTGATTTGGCAATTGCATGGAGGTAGCCCCCACCGCTCGAGGGGGAGATTGTTGAGTTATCCCTCACATGAGGAGAGAAACCGAGCCGACGTAAACGGCAAACTCGACATCGCAGAGAAGTCGAAGAGGCCAGATAGGCGCGCTCACTTCCGCCGAGTTCCAAGAATATAGGGCTTAATACACCGGCCAGCGAAGTGAATACCCACCCAAATCTTCCAGTCTTCAGCGACTTCGCTGAGCCAGAGTGAGCGCCAGGCCAGCATAATTTTTGGGGCCTTGCTACAAGATTCGCAAATTTGGTTTTGGAGATAAAACCAAAAATCAAGGTTTTGGAAAACCTAACCAAACAAACAACAAGGATTGGAATCCGTACTAAAACAAAAGAGAGAGATAACCTTTACGAGATACAACCCTCAGAAAGAGATAAGAGTGATCTAGTAAGGGAGAGACCAAAAGGAGAGATTGTAATCTTCCTTCTCACTTTATTAAGAACCGCTCTTGTGGAAGTAGGCATCATTGGCCTTCAACCACGGTAAATTTTGTGTTGTGGTTTGCTTTTACCGCTTTACATTATTATCCGTTGTTAATAGTTGTTTAGCGAAGTCAAGCATGTTAGTATAGGCAGTTTGTGATATTTGAGATTTATCCGAGTTGAATTGTGTTCATACAAGTTATCTGTGTAGTGGGGAACCGATTGGTATTGGTGTAATCCCCAACACTGAGGCAAAGCCACATAAGCAAGCGCTTTGGGCCCCCATATTTTGGCAAAGTAAGGGGCCACCAGTCCACCACTAGAGTCCACTAAAACAGTTTAACACACCTTGCAATATACACTTACTAATAATAACAATATAATTATAGGCTTAATTGTAGCTTATATATGGCTAATGAAATTATTAAATCCACTTGCTATTTCATATATTACGAAGTCAAAAGATGCATAAAATCTTATTTGTCACATAAAACAAAAAGGAATTCGACTAAAAAGAGGAGATAACAAATAATAATGCAAGGCAAAAAATGCATCGATTTTTGTTTTTGACATGTGAATTTACACATATAGGCCCACATTTTAAGAGTTGGCTTCGGGCCACCAGAAACTCAGGGTCGGCACTGCCTAGGGAGAAAAGTTAGTTCTCTGTGTCTAGTTTCTAATGGTTCCAGTTTCACTGTATTTGGATAACTGAGTTGGGAGTTGTGTTTTGAAAGGTCGATTGTTCCAACTCAATTTCGTGCACCTCTTACACATATTTATTGCAATCTAATCGCTACCATGGACTGGTTTGATCTTTTCTTGCTTTCTTTACATCTTTGGATGTTCAAGGGTCAAGTAAGTAGTTACTCAAATATATCTATAGTCATGGTTTTCTACTTGTATGATTGTTAGAAGGTTGAACACGTGTTGTAGTCTGCCATAGGAAGCTGCACTGGTCTGATTTTGAGCTCACTTTTGACATAGTTTGAGTCAAATTTAGGCTTCAGTTACCTAGACATAAAAGATAGAGCTATATGTCAATTTTCAAATGAACCAAGTTTCATTTGATTTGGACATCTATACAAGGAGTTATGAATTAGGAAAGATAGGCAGTTACAACTTTATTTTTATACTCATTTTACTTTCAATTATATTTTATCGTGTAGGTGGCACATAAAGTTGTCAATATGCGTGTTTATATTATTGTCGTATCCTTGCTTTTGACGTAAGTTTTAGAGGACATTTCACCTTGGAAAAAAAATATTTAGGGATTCCAGTGAGAGAAATAATAAGATAGAACCAAAAGAGAGACTAATAATCAACACTTGTGGCCTTCCTAATCGGAATGAGCAACCTTACACATTATTTAATTTGAGTATATTGTGTAGACTTAGCTAGAACTTGTTAATTTGTCAATATTGTAAGCCTCGAAATTAATACTAACTTGGACATATAGACTTGGAAGATATGGGAACCGAAAGTTGGGAAATTTGTTTGAATTGTTGTGTTGTTGAATTGGAAATAAGGAAATTTGCTTAAATTGTAAAATTGTTGCATTGGAAATAGGGATATTTTCATCAAGTTTGTGTTTAGCTTGATACATGGTCATGAAATAAACGCTTTAATTGGAATGATGTATTATGTCAAACATTGTTAGATCTAAATTTAAGCTCTATTGACATAGCATTTACTTGTCAAACTGATTAAATTGTTATTGATGTAATCCTCTTGCTATTGTTTCTAATTTAGGTTCTTGAGAACTTATATTGGATTATGGCGCCGAAGTGAAAGAGACTTTCTCAGTCCATTGGTAATAGGGCCCCGACTATGAAAAGTTGTGAGGTTTCTCATCAAGATTTCGTATCTATATTGGCTTATGCAACATACATGGACAAGATTTGTAATAATAGACCGTTGGCTTTGGAAAGCGAGGTTTTTCTCAACGAGATCGGTGACGATATTATTACCAAATGGATCAAGAGGATCAACTGGCAAAACTTGATGAAAATAAAAGGAGTGGCATACCCCCATTTGGTCAAGTTATTTTACGCAAATATTCATGGAGTGGAAATGAAAAAACTCATTTTCAAAACAAAAGTCTGTGGGAAAGATATTGTAGTTACTCTTGCAAGCATCACGTCAACCCTTAAGGTTTCTCGAGGAGATGTTCATCTTCTTTATCCATTGAAGGCCAATTTTCAACATCGTCACAAAGATTTTATTGCCAATCTGCCATCGACTAGGATAAAACCGCGGTTTCGTATTCTCCATCGGATATTATTTTCAACTGCCCTGCCAAAATGTGGTCATTTTAACCACATCAACGACTTTGGGCTTTATCTGATCAATGCAATGCGAAAAGGGGATAAACTCGACTTGGGAACTATAATCTGGCATAACATTGTGGAGCATTCTGGTAAAAGCAAAAAGAATATATGTATGCCTCATGGCATTCTTATCAGCAAAATCATCACAGGTGCTGGTGTTCCTCCCCATTGCATGTGTATTCAGCAGGATTCCCCCATTAGCCGACTTAGTGTTTCAAGGATGACAAGTAGAACTGTATACGAACAAGATAGTGATAACCACTCCCCAATAGCCCCTGTTGCTGCCAAAACAAAAGACTTATACCGGCTAATGGTGAGTACAAAATCCCAACTGGACTTAGTGCTAGAATACTTGAGGAAGACATGTCCAAACTTTCCGTCCTCCTTGGAACTCGGTACAGACAGTTACTTTTCACGAACTAGATAGTGATAACGACTACCCAATAGTCCCTGGTGTTGTCAAAACAAAATACTTTTACCTGCTAGCGCTGAGTAACAGATCCCGACTGGACTTAGTGGTAGAATACTTGAGGAAGACATGCCCAAACTTTCCGTCCTCCTCCTTGGAACTCAATACAGTCAGTTCCTTTGGATCACATTTAGACTGTATCCCATCTGATTATGAGGGTCCTGAGGAAGAAGAGGGAAAGAAGAGGATCCCATTAGATATCAATATGGAGGAAAATGCTAATGACAGTGGAAGTTGAGGCGGAAGCAGATGGTGACAGTGAGGAAGTTGAGGCGGAAGAAGATGGTGATAGTGAGGAAGATGAGGAAGTTGAGATGGAAGCGGATGGTGATAGTGAGGAAGTTGAGGTGGAAGCAGATGGTGACGAGGAATAGTTTGAATGCGTTGTTAATCAAGTATTCCATCATGTTCTCGTCGGCCGCTTTATCTTATTTATTTTGACAATAGAGCATGTTTTTGGATTTAGTTCTCCCGTTGACTAATTTTTATTTAATTGTTCAGGTGAATTGCAACGAACAATGAAAGAGAGGATGGGTTGCATTTAAAGGGAAACAAGTATCTTCTACTATTGAATCTAGGGTTATGTACATTAAATGAAATTCACCCCTCTTGTTGTAATCCCCTAACTCTATTCCAAGATGATTTACTCGGTAGCACACTTTTTATCTTGTTTTATGATGGTTTGGCACTTCGGTTGATTATATGGGCATTTTAAATAAAATATTTGGCAATTGCATTTCTATTACAGTTTTATTTTATCATTAATACATACAACTCAGTTGTTTACTTCTAATCAATTATGAATTGCTATTAAATATAAATATATTTTTTACAGTACTTTATGAGGTAGGATGGAACTATGACGTTTTTCGTTAGGGCTTTAAAGATTGCTAAACAACAGCTCACTTATACATCTGTTTTTGTCATCTGCAAGTGAATTTCCAAGGTCTGATTGAAGGTTAGTAAATCTTACTGAAGGCTAGATATTTGCTGCAAGGGTACTTCTTGTTTTAATTGTTTATTTTGTCTTCTTGGCCTTACAAAAATGAATATTTAGATTGTTGGTTCACTTGTATGAATGCTTAACAGGCCCTTAACACCATGCAGAAACATACCCCGATCAACTGCTCCTTGTTCGTGTACTTCTGAAGCAGCTTGAATTGGTGACAGGCAGCTTGAATCAGTGTGGGAGGTGAGTTCCTTGAATCAGTCTGGGTGGACAAGAACTTTGGTTCAGTGGCTGGTCATTAGGTAGCAGTAGAAGGTCCAAAACTCATGTACTTAGAACTTTCCTTGTGTTTAAAAGTGACAGATCCTTATGCATATTCAGTCTTATGATCGTTACTTAGTTAACGCAGCATAACCACGGCCAAAGTGAAAGAAAGAAAGAATATATGATTTGATTGGATGTGTAAAGTAGGTATGCCCAAATGATAAGTATTCTTCTATGCTTTAAGGACCACCAGTGCAGCAACAATATCCACCACTCCAGCAAGGAGGTGGTCGTGGTGCAGGGCAACAGGGTGGAAGAGGTTGGGGACCTTCTCAACCTCAACAGGGGGGCCGAGGAGGATACAGTGGTGGCCCTCAGGGAGGACCTCAGCAAGGAAGCCGAGGACGATATGTTGGTGGCATCTGTTGGTCCAATGAATTTTGGCTGTTGGTCTGTGCTGTAGAATCAGATCAGATTACCCAATAAGCACTCACACGGTGGCTGGTCTCATCTATTTACTATGGTTTTCTAGTTTCTAGAAATTTCTAGCCACTTGATCTGTGTTGGCTGTGATACTGGTGTAAAGTGATTTCTTTAGTTGATTACGCTTTACTAGGCTCTGTGTTGAAACTGATGTTTGGTACAATATTAGCTGGGAGTGATTCATTGCCAAGTGGTGATTTCCTTTTGTGACTAATAGCCTATCCTTGATCCAAGCCGAGTTATGCATTCCTTATCTTGAGATTTGGCTGGTGAAGAGAAGTAGTGATCATTTGTTTTTCTAATCTTTTTGTGGTGGTCTGGTGGACAACGAATAAATTCATTTTCTGGCAAATAAATGAGTAATACAAACATGGTTGGGAGGAAAAAACATGATGGTAGGGAATGAAATATGGGAGTCAAAATAATATGGGGGTAATGAACAAACTTGGGGGTGGTTAATGATTTAGAATATGTGCAAAATAACTTGGGTAAGCTAATTTAGTACGGTAATGATTTACATCTGTACGGTGTATTGTTAATGCTTTTGTCCGGCATTGACTGTGCAATCAGGCGAGGCAAACAGCTTTTTTCAGTTATTATATTGTATTGTATTATATATTGCTTTTGTCCGGCGCTCATTGACAAAGTTTTTATTCAATATGCAGGCGACTTTAAACAAAAAATTTCTCTTTTCAGCTACACGGTGACTTTTAAATAGGTATGTAGATGTTATTTTTTCAATATTACGGTGATCCAAATAGCGTGTAAAATATCTTCAGATATATCGGTTTATAGTGGAACCAATCTAAAGAGATATATCAGCATCTAACCCCTCTCCCCTGCCCCCCAGAGTAAGCCTTGACGCCCAATAGATTGAATGATATTTTTGATAAATTAGCGGTACATATTGATTTTATTGGGTGGATCGAACATAGCAATTAATATGGAAATTTGAAGACATTATCCATGATCATTTCTCATTATCCCCATATTGGACTTGTGGTTTCCATTACATTATGTAGGTTGAAGATTTGGCACGTTTGTCATTTCAAACAACTCCAGTGTATATTGATGTAGATTATGGAAGATCAAAGGTACATAAATAATATATAGTGTTTACAAAAGTATTGTCATTGTTCTTTGTGCTGACAAGGTGCTTGGCAATGTAGGTTACTGTAGAAGGTTTGCAACAAGGTTACTGTGTTGCGCCAAGTGACGAGATTTCTTCTTCTATATTCATTCTTGAAAAGGAATTTATCAAAGAAAGTGATGGTTTTCTTTTCTTCATGTAATTCGGTCAAGTATCATTCGGAACTTCTCAAATACATTCAAGTGGATTGTTCTGATATACATGGAAAGCAGAAGCAGCAAAAACGTACATCCACTTTTTTTTTACTTCTGTAAGGCAGAGAAGGGCATCTTATTATGTACCGACGTTGCTGCTCGTGGGCTTGATATTCCTGCCGTGGTATGCTTCCTCAACGTGTTCCTTTGATTTCGATGATATTCATTTTATAGTTTTTGAATGAGTCTGAGTACTCACATAATATTTCTTTTTTTTTCAAATTCTTCCTAATGCATAGGACTGGATTGTGCAGCATGACCCTCCAGATGAACCTAAGGTGCCACTCGTTCCCACTGTATTGTGAATTTCGAGTCTCGTGGATAGACTTGATCTTAAGTGATTTTTGGTTGTTATTTTCATCAGGAGTACGTTCATCGCGTTGGTCAGACAGCTCGTGGAGAAGGCGGAAAAGGACATGCTCTACTCTTCCTTCTACCTGAAGAGTTGAAATTTCTTAGCTATCTAAAGGTCGCATATTCTTGTGATCAATAGCAGCTCTTTTCTGCCTATCTGATGAAAATAAGAAAATAGCAAAAGAAGAGGGCGAGCAGCCCTTTTCTGTTGCTTGACAAAGAAAACATATCATTCAAATCCTTTCTCTTTTGGCTAATAGTTTTCATGTTGTTTCACTATCTACTGGCAGGCAGCCAAAGTACCTCTTAAAGAGTATGAGTTTGATCAGACGAAGCTGGCAAATGTGCAATCCCACTTGGTATTTTTTTTTTATTATTCAAAGTTTAGTTTCATGTTTTCTTTT
Organism: Coptis chinensis; assembly: GCF_015680905.1. Lineage (NCBI taxonomy): Eukaryota > Viridiplantae > Streptophyta > Magnoliopsida > Ranunculales > Ranunculaceae > Coptis > Coptis chinensis. The sequence continues at coordinate 14,320,479 of NC_141456.1, read as the reverse complement.
TCTCTCTTTTTCTCAATTGATGGGGTTAAGGGGCAACAACATGGTTGCTATGTAATCCTAAAAGGTTAGGCTCGTTTAAAGCAGGAATTGGCCCTAAAAGAGTGAAGATTCTATGTGACCAGTTCAAAACAGATAACCTATTGCATCCGTGCTTGTGTATGCAAGTCTGAGCCAGCGTGTTCGTAAATAATGTAGATAGGTGCATTGAGGGTGACAGGTTGACTTCATTTAACTTAACTGAATATTAGATAAACAAACGTAACTGAATATGAGTTTGTAGGTCTTTGGAAAGGATGGAAGGGGTCGAGTGCTAGGCTTGGGTAGTGGTGTCTCCAAGACCACTCTTATGGCTGCATCTCCTTATAAAAGGAAAGCCAAAGAAGTGGTGAGATCAAAGTTGGAATTCCAAAGCCAAATAGATGATTTGAAACAGAAGGTGATTGATGGGAAAAATACACAAATGGAGATACAGTCACAAGTGAATGCAATGCTCACAATGCAAGGAATTAATCAGGGAGCACCAACGCGAATCTCTACAAACTCTCCATCTGATTAGGTATTTGGTTAAAATTAGTGTACCCTTTTAACTTGTAAATTGCAAATTGCAAATCATAAATATACTATCACTACATAATCCCACTCTGAAATACTTAAGAACACATACTCTAATCAATTCTTTCCGAGCTTCACCATTGGCCCTTTTATCAATAATAAAAATAAATAAATCATAGGTTGTTACATTCTCACTCTCACTGGGAAGTAACTCTATCTAACTAGCTGTGGAAAAATACGAGCTAAAGTTTAGCTAGTTGACATGTTTGTTATATTGAGATTTTCTTATTACTTCGTATCTTGTTCGTCGCAGACAACTGATCATTTATTTTCTAGGCGACCAATGGTATCACGTTCTGCACAAACGTGTGAGCTGCAAAGCATGGGGGAAGAGTGGTTGCCATTGGAAGAATGTTTGGTGATCGAAAGGATGTACCTGAGAATGCATATCGGATTATAGTGGACGAGATCCTGGAATTTAACGCTGAGTTGTTTGGTGTTAGAGGAAAACTCTTTAGTGACATGTGGGATCTTCTATTACATGGCCTAAAGCCTTTACTAATTAATGTAATCTAAACTATTTTCTTAAGTTATACACTTTATTGGCATAGTATACAATGTACTATACATGTTTTTGCACTTTGGATACTATACAATTTTCTAGGCATTAAACTACATTGTACTATCAAAAAATTATCACTTTGAGACTTGGAAGTATTTTCAATCAATTTTTGCTGATGTGGCCATCGTCCTATGCCACGTGTCCGGTCATCTAGACATGTGGCATTTTTTGAAATACACATGACCTGGTACCTCAATTTGAAAACTTGAAACACTAACTCTCAATTGCGAGTTTAACCTTCTTCCTCCCTTTGAAAACCCTAACTCTCAATTTGAAACCCTAACTCTCAATTTGAATAGTTCAAAATGTCATCCACCTCTATCAATTCGAATCATTCATGCTTTTGTGGAGAGCCATCTCCTTTGGTAATGTCAAAGATTGTTGGAAATTTGGGAAGAAGATTTTTTGGTTGTACAAATTACAAAACTCACGATTGTGGCTACTTTGATTGGGAGGACAAAGTTCCAAAATCAACAAAGCAAAGGTTCATTGATTTGTACAAAGAGGTTGATGGATTGAAAGAAAGTTTGGAGGAAGCTAACATGAAAAAGGTGGAGTTGCAAGGAAAATTGAATGTAATTGTTCACTCTGCAGAGAAGAAGAAGAGAACAGAGTTGAAGAAAAAGGTGACAGCTTTGGAATGCCAGAATTATCAGATGAAGAAAACTTGTTTGATTTTGGTTGTTGTATTCTTGCTTTACAAGTATTTGTTTGGTTAATAAGTGATGTGCATTGTGTTTCTGTAATGTTCTGTAACTTGGTTTTTGTAATGTAATGAGTTGAATGAAAATGAAAATGGAATGAAATTGTAGAGTTCTCTGATTTCTGTGTTTCTGTCACTGTATGTATGTAATGAAAAATGCATTTGATAATTTAACATAACAAAAGCAAACATTAAACATCACTACACTACATCAGGAATTGATAATTTAACATAGAACAAGACAACCAAGCTAAAAAAACATCAAAACATAGAAACAAGACATAAGACACAAGACACTGCCTAGATAAACCTAACAAACACACTTCAAACATCAGTTCACTTCAACACATACACCAAGACATCACTTCTTAGACTTAGACTTCTTAGACTTCTTGGACTTCATACAAAGCCTAGGATAAGCTGCAGCAGCAGCAAGACCCAGGATAACCTCTTGAACTTGCTGCTTGGATAGTGTTGGTGCTGATTCCCTCACTGCTGCTTCATTTGCAACTGCTGCTTCATTTACTGCTGCTGCTGGTAACCTAGGAGATTTCTTGAGCTTATGTTCGAATCCAGGTGGAACTTCTGGACTTGGTTCTCTAGGTCGACTTGCCTCTCCTTCTTCCAACAGCTCAATGATGCACACTCTTCCACAGTCATCACAAGGTATAACAACCCCAATTTTTAAACAACATAAATTAAATTATTTGATTGAAAATAACTATTATATTATGAAGTCTAGCTTATTCTAGAATTTGTTTAGCTATTGTTGATTTTCAAAAAAAAAAGTTAATGTTTTTACTTGAATTGTTTGTTAGAACTTATGTGGGTATTTTATAATCATTTTGGGCTTGAAAACATTGTTAAAATGTACCCATTCATATAGGTATGGACCTTGGGTGTTTTAGACCCATTGGAGGCCCATAGGTTACCTTAAACGGACTTTAAAACATGGAATAAATAAAGAGCTGCGAATTTTCTCTGTAAAAATATGATTATTCAAAATCAAAACCCTAGCCTCCAATAAAAAGAAGGGGAAGAGGAAGAAAAAGAGAAAAAGGGGCCTAAAAGTATTGGGCTCACCCACTATTGATATTCATAGTTGTTTACATCTTGTAGACTTAATAAGGTGAGTTATATTTATTTCTTTGATTGTTTCCATAGAAATAGGATATGTTGTTTGTTATGTGTGATCATATGGATTGTATATTGGGAGGATAAAGCCATTAATAAATTGTATAGAGTTTTGTGAAGAAGATGAACAGTTAACAGTAAACACCATTCTAGAAAAGTTGTCTGCGCAGTCTTTTAATTCTGTTCAGATGGAGATCTTTCCGCAAACGGATGTCTCTCAAATTTAATCCATAGTTTTCTGACACATTGTAGTCTGACATAATAAAATTTTAGACAGATCCAACGGTTGGATTTCTGTCGAGGCGCGCATAAGTGTGACACGTCGTAGTGTTTCTACACCAGAAAAACTGCAGTGTGCAGTCTTTTGTTTCTGCTTAGATGGTGTCATGTCCATTCTCGGATTTGTATGAAATTTAATCCATAGTTTCCTGACACATTGTAGTCTGACATATTAAAATTTTAGACAGATCCAACGGTTGGATTTCTGTCGAGGTGCGCATAAGCATGACAGGTCCTAGTGTTTCTACACCAGAAAAACTGCAGTGTGCAGTCATTTGTTTCTTCTTAGATGGTGACCTTTCCGTACTCGGATTTGTATGAAATTTAATCTATAGTTTCCTGACACATTTTAGTCTTCCATATTAGATTTTTAGATTTATCCAATGGCTTGATATCTGTCGAGGCTTCCATTAGTGGGACTAGTCGTAGTAGAAACTACACCAGAAAACTGATGGGTGCAGTCCTTTGTTTCTGTTTAGATGGAGGTCTTATCGGATTGACCTCAAATTTAATCCATAGATTCTTGATATCCAGTTAAATGACATATACAAATTTTAGGTAGATCCAATGGTGGGTTGTCTGTCAAGGCACGGATTAACAAGGTTGTTAGAATTAGCTCAAGTTTAAAATAGATATAGTTGGGTGGTTACATGATGGCATTAGATGGTCAGTTCGTGGTTATTATACTTTCGATATATTTTTACTATCGTGAAAATATTGGTGTGGAATGAAAATATATCTATATGTTTTATTTTATCGTGATTATTAAAATATTTGGAGAATTGGTTAAAGAGCTACGTAAGGCTTGATTCTAATCTTAAAAGATTGGATCACATTAAGCACCTTATGTGACAGTCGATCACTATATCTATAATATATATATTAGTTTGTGTGATAACTATGTGATTGTGTTAGAAAGTAATCTTGTTGTTTTGATACTACATAAATATATATGTGTGAGATAGAAGTTGTATATGAATATAGACTTTAGTATATGTAGATCTGTTTTGGACATTAGTGTGTGTGGACTTGAATTTGGGTTAATGAACTATTTGTTTACAATATTGTATATATGAGTGTGGTTATGTAAATTGTATTTGTTTGATTATAAGTCTGTTTACATTAAATGATGCTTAAGTGCTTGATTTGCCTTGACACGTGAAATGACTCTACATGTGTGTGTTCTGTTTGACATGAGTAATGCTAGTATAATTATAAGTGATAATAATGTTTTAAAGTGTAAGCCCACATCTTTAGAACTCTCCATGCCTCGATTTGGTAATGAGATATTATGACTTGTGATGTCATGTGATAGATGGGTATTCATTGAATGTGCCATGAATGACCCAATAGTTTGGGGCGCCCTAGAGAGGAACTAAGGTATTAAGCCTTGGGTTGGTCGTATTCCTTGAATGTACGGGAATGTAGGTTTGGGTATTCCTTGAATGTGGCGGGAATGACTCGGGGCATTCATTGAATGTGCCATGAATGGCCCGTTAGTGTTATGATGGGTATTCCTTGAATGTGGCGGGGAATGACCATTCATTCATTGAATGTGCCATGAATGACTGATATTTTGTTATGCCCAAAGGAGGCTTTGTGATTATGTGTATGGAAAGCCCAGAGATGGCTGTGACTCACAAGTTACGAGTTTACAAGATAAAAATATGTTTCCTGGAGGCGATATCCCGCTTGGGACATATGTCTTGTAGTGGTACTCGGTGTGAGTGAGGCACACGGACATATGCCATTATCCTCATCAGTATCTGGACTTTCATAATCACTTGAATCTATATAGTCACTATTAACATCCCCATGGTCAACTTCATCATCACTAATAAACACATTGTTGGCTTCATCAACATAAAGCCCATCCACTGCTACAGCACCAGTACTGGCATTCATTGCCATTCATTGCTTCAACATCATCATCACCTTCAGCATTCATTGCTTGCTCAGCTCCAGTACCATTCACTTCAGGTTCATGATCACCCTCATCCCAAATTGATTTCATTCTTTCAAGTCTTTTTCGTTTTTTCCTTTCTTCTATCATTTTCCTAACTTCAATAAGCTCCTCATCATTATCAGACAATTCAGGCAAATCCTCAAACCTAAAATCTTCCTCATCTGACTCATTATCATCTGAAATACAAACCTTATCACTCTGTAACTGAGTTTGTATCTCAATGTCTTCTCCATTCTCTAACTCAACTACTTCAATATCATGCACAACACTTTGTTCACTTGAATCCACCTCAACATCATGTTCAATGTATACCTCAATTCTATTCCCAGCCCTAGCTTCTTGCAGCATTTTCATAATACTAGTATCATCAAAAATTAACATATAACCCTGACTGCTGGCTTGACCATAGTGCATTTTACTCACATTATAAACCCCAACTCCTCCACCATTGATTTTAAATCAAAATACCCAAACCTATCTGGATCAATATTGTCCAAGCACTCTATCTTACCACCAAGGTAATGAAGGTCTGGACTAGTAACAAATGAACCCCCATGATGGAGATTAATTACAACTGTTTCCACTGCAGTAATTTAGCAACAATATATCAATAATATAACAACAATCATAGTATAATATTCATGTATAATAGCCGACAACAATATGACAAAAAATAATATAAAAAACATTAACTTAAGAATAAAAAACATTAACTTACTTTAATCTGGACCAGATTCCTATGGATTAGTGTTTTATATAGGTTAGGGTTTGTGTGAATTAGGCAATTTAATCTTAAAGACAACGAATTTTGGTCAATTCTGATGAAATCCCCAATTTTTGGGCGCTGATCAAAAGAGAGGGAAAAGTTGGAGAGGAAAAATGCGGGAAATGACATTCAACTTGTTGGCTATTCAGCTTGTGTGGCAAATGTCAACACATGTTTTTATGATAAATAAAATGACATGTCTCCACGTAAGATTATAAAACCTCCAAATTTGGCCACGTCAGCACATTTTGGCCAGAATATTTGCCCAGGTCGCAACCTGAATTTTTTTTTATAGTACAATGTAGTTTAGTGCCTAGAAAATTGTATCCAATTATGTTTCAGCAATAAACTGCTTCAACACAACGAGCAATGGTAAAGAACGCGCTAAGAAACAGAGGAATTTGATGTTGGGGAGATGGCCCGAACCAAATAATGGCTGCCTCGTTACCCAAGATCTATTCTCTAGGGATCAAGTTTCCACGTAGTTCCTTATGAAAAATAGTTTGGTATTTATAGAGGTAGAGTAGAGAGTCCTTGTAGCTCAAGTAATCTTGTTGCTTGAGTAATTGTGATAGAATATAACTGTCAACCGATAATTATCTTTTTGATAAGAAATGAATCACGGACATAAATCAATGTATATTAGTGGCAAGCCATGTGGCTAAGGTTCACCTTAGACACATGAGTTAATAGGGCACTACATTGATCCATGATATTCTTGAATTGGGTTTTAGCCACTGTTGATTAAATGAATAAAATAGAGACCCCTACTAATGGGCGTTTGCCCGTAGGTGGGGGTCGAAACATCTTCCCCTCTATGTCATGCGAACAAAGTTCACATGGCAAAAAAAGAAAGAAAAATCAAGAAAAACTTGGAATAAGAAAAGAGTAAAAGCGGAATGTATAACAAAGTGTCGGTGTGAGCGTAAACGATAGGAAAATGGACATTCGGAAAAAATTAAGTGAATTATCGGAAACGAACTAATGTCAAATAAATGTAGGCGGGACCAATGACGTAGTTAAAGAAAAGATGGCCAAAAATGTACGAGAAAAAATAAAAATGCACATAAATAAAATTGCAAAAAGAAATTGATTGGCGAAAATCACGAGCAACGTCACGTGATAACGCGAAATCTGAATTCGACGAAGTGTGCCAACGGAATAGCGATATTTGGATTATACCGTTGAAAATTAAACGTAGGGGGCAGTATAGTAATAATAATAATAAAAGGAAGTTAAACGATGAATGGACTCAAAGTGTTCGGATGAGATAAAATTGAGAGTAGAGATGAAGTCAGAGTTGGAGAAGAATTCCACCAGCACTGGAAAACCCGCGCATAATCCTATATAAGTGCTGGGGCCGCATATCCCACTCCATAAAAAACACTTTACACAGACGTAAGGAAGAGAAGTTTAGATGAAGAAAAGTTACGGGTTTTGAAGAAAAGGTTAGTATGGTGTTTGTTTAGTTAGGATAACTAAAAAATCAAAATGTTAGAATATATTGACATCAATGTCAAGCTCAAACCCGGCATTACCATATTCGGGCCGTGATGTATCACTTTGTACTGTACTCTAACTTTATCCATAAGGTCCTGATTATTTTCTTAATTGATGAAGATAAAATTTTAATGGATGGATGTTTGGTCGTCCTTGAATTGCTGAATGCCCAGAAGATGAGTGTCACCCAAGAATAAGCTGGTCCCATTGGGAAGGGCAGTCACGTGTGAATTATTATCATATAAGATTATGAGATTTTGGTACTGTTAATTACACCGGATCTTGTGAACCCGATTTTTGAGCTAGCTGACTCGGTTTTTGACCCATCTGACCCGTTTTTCTTGTTTTTTCAGGTAGTAACTACCGGTACTATCTGGCGAAAAATACTTTCGAGAAGAAAACTCAATGACGATCGCAAACTTGGTGAGGTGGAAAGAAGGTGGCAGATCTGGCCGACTACACGGAACCGCGTCGATGGTCGCATAAGGAAATAAAAAAAATAAAAAATAAGAAAAAAATACTAGGACTCGAGAAATTTGAAATGGAGGAAGTGTATGAATTTGAAACGAAAATCGAAGAAGATGAAGTAATAACGGCTTACTCACAATTAAGTTGCGGGAGTACAATTTAATCAAAGAAACTGAGCAATTATTGAGTTACTTTGAGTGCCCGAAGAAGAGGAGAAAAGTTCGGAGAATATGACAAAGCGGTGGCAAAAAAATTCGGCAAAGATGAAACGGTATGTCGATTTTTTATTTTTTCGGTTTAGCTTCAAATTTTGGTTAAGTCCGAGAAAGACTAACGAAAAAATTTGTATTTCGTCGTCCCAGAGGTTGAAACGGGCGAATTACGAGCAAAAGATATTGAAAAAGTTTGAGCGGAAAGATCACAATGCCGTAGAAAAATAATAATAAAGAAGGCTGAATAAAGTTTTAAACTTAGAAAGTTAACGTAATCACGAATTTTTGCGACGCGGAGAAAACAAACGGTTATGCGAGCCTCGGAAAGTTTAAACTCGAAAGTTCGACTTAATGCCTTAGAAAAAATAATGAAAGTTTGTCAAAAATTTCAGTTGGTAAATTTCAGTAGAAAGATCGTGAGAATGCCTTAGAAAAAATAATGATAATGACGAAAATTTTTAAGCCGGAAAAATTTTTAAAAGAAAAGATCGGCACAATGCCATAGAAAAAAAATAATGAAAGGCGTGAAAATTTTCGCCGGAAAATTTTTCGAGAAAAAGATCGGCACAATGCCATAGAAAAAAATAATAATAATGACATTGGCGAAAATTTTTAGTTCGGAAAAATTTTTAAGTAAAAGATCGACCACGATGCCTTAGAAAAATTAATGAAGTTTGTGAAAATTTTTCGCCGGAAATTTTTTCAGAGAAAAGATCGACACAATGCCATAGAAAAAAAAAATGACATTGACGAAAATTTTTGTTCGAGAGAATTTTTTAAATCGAAAGATCGGCACAATGCTTTAGAAAAATAATAAAGTTGACGAAAATTTTAAAATTCGGAAAATTTTTTCATAGAAAGATCGGCACAATGCCTTAAAAAAATAATGACTGAGAAAATAGTTAACCGAAAGCACTAAAAAGCGGCTTAATGCAGATTCGAATAAGAAAATGAAGATTTAATCGAACAACCGTAAGACAATTGACGAGACAATTGACAATTGATTAGGTAATTGTGTGAATGTAATACTATAGAGCTAAAACTTCTTTTGATGAAAAATAAAAATAAATATGGGTTTATTATTTAATATTGTTGTTGTGTCAGATAACATACCTGCGGAAAACTGACAATGTTGTAGATTTATGCAGGTTGAAATGGAAATAGAACGAGGCGCCCCGTGAAAAACGCCCCAATGCATACTTAACTTCGGCAAAATTAGACTAAAAGCGAGTGTAAAACATTAGAACCGATTGGCAAAAGCGAAGCGGTGACTTAGTCCTGATATTGTCGTGTAGTGATAATAACGACTAAGCGGCGTAAAAGCGTTCAAACTTAGATTGGTGAAGTTAAACGTAGTAACTTCGTCAGATTTTGTTGTAGCGATAGTAATGACTAAGCGAGCTTAAAAAGCGTTCAAACTTAAACTGACGAAGCTAAATGTGGTAACTTCGTCAGATTTTTTCGTAATGATAGTAATGAACTAAGCGAGCGTAAAAAGTGTTCAAACTTAAACCCCGACAAAGTTAAATCACGATAACCGTCCGATTTTTTAAATAATGATAGTAATGAACTAAGCGAGCGTAAAAGCGTTCAAACTTAGGCTGACAAAGCTAAATGTGGTAACTTCGTCAGATTTTTTCATAATGATAGTAATGAATTAAGCGAGTGTAAAAACGTTCAAACTTAGACTAACGAAAAGATGACTGCAAAAGTGATGTGTAAAGCCCTTCGCTTCTAACGGCGGCGGAGAGATAAGCCAATAAATCTGCATGACGTAAGTCATTTCGGGGTCTTTGAGTGATAGAGATGCTAACAAATTGTTAAGCAAGACTATGTATCAAACTAAGATAAGCCGTTATACGCTCATCTCTTGCTTCAAAAGACCCACCAAACTTGATTTGCAACAAGGCGAGAATTAGTGTATAACCTGGAGCTTTGGCCCCGTTAATCAAAAGCTGTTCTCAAGGCACAAATGGCAGCCTCATACTCGGCTCCCAATCTTTTCTCCACCGGGTTTAACAAAAAATGCATCCAATTCCAGACCCAGATTTACTATGGGAGCCATCTGATTAAACAATCCATAGGTCAATGGGATTAGGAATTGCGTTTTCATGTTGGTCTTAAATTAAGCCCCGATTATTGGCGGCAAAATGTCTTCCATAGATTCTTCTTGGCGCCAAGACATCGTTAATAGGAGAATCATCAATCAAAAATCAGCTATCAAAGACACTAGAGCATGTCCTTTTTTGAGTCACGACTTTCAAAGACAATGCTATATGCACTAAGATAACTTTCCCATTCGGAAAGATGATCACCAGTATGCTTCGATTTAACGACTATATCATCGATATAAGCTTCCATTATTTTTCCCAGCAGATCGGAAAAAATTGTATTGACAAGCTTTTGGTAGGTTGCACCGGCATTTTTCAGACCAAAAGGCATAACAGTGTAGCAGAAAATGCCTTGGTCGGTCATGAAGGTGGTGAACTCTTGGTCATCCACATTCAAAGATATCTTGTAGTACCATGAAGAAGCATCCATGAAAGAGAGGCGTTGGAAGCTCGAAGTGGCGTTCACCAGTTCGGAAATTCGTTGCAATGGATACGGATGAATCGGACAAGCTTCGTTAAGGTTCAGATGAACTTTACGATGAGTGGGAAGTTACATCAAAGGGACTTCGTGGTAAGTGGGGTGAAATCCATTTTATCGGAAGATTTAAGCAGACGCCGCCCGGTCGAGCCTATGTGGAAGATGACACCGCTATTACCTCTTACAAGAGTTAGAGATTTTAAAGCGGTACACACTTTTCGGTCCGACCGAGATTGACTTTTCTTTGTGTGTAACCAACCTATCTAGGTCGGTAGTTTGTGCAGGATTGTGGTCTTCCCTCTAGTTGTTATACGTGACACCTTCCATCCCCTGCACGGGGACACATGCGGGATGGCGGTTTTTCTCTAATCTGCGAGGTCGGCCTTCCCCTCGCCGTCGGTCCGATCTATGATGAAGGTTTTCCTTATACTTTCTTCCGAGCGCCTTTTTTCCTGTCACGGGCGGACTGTCTAGGATGGCGATTTTCCGCGAAAATCTGCGAGGTCGGCCTTCCTGTCGAGTCGGTCGATGCGGGATGAAGGTTTTCCTTATACTTTCTTCCGTGGCGCCTTTTTTTCCCTGTGCGGGCGGACCTGTCTAGGATGGCGATTTTCCTCAAATCTGTGAGGTGAGCCTTCCCCGCGAGTCGGTCTAATCTGGGATGAAGTTTTTCCTTATACTTTCTTCCGTGGCGCCTTTTTCCCTGCATGGGCCGGACTTGTCTAGGATGGCGATTTTCCGCGCAAATCTGCGAGGTCGGCCTTCTGTCGAGTCGGTCGGTCAGGATGAAGGTTTTCCTTATACTTTCTTCCGTGATGCCGTCTTTTTCCTGTGCGGGTCGAACTGTCTGGGATGGCGATTTTCCTCAATCTCTGAGGTCGGCCTTCCCTGTCAGGTCGGTCCAGTCTGGGATTAAGGTTTTCCTTATATTTTCTTCCGTGAAGCTTTCTTTCGGAGGCATTTGTATCGCCGTTTGCGGTAGCGGCGGCGGTCTTCTTGCTGCCTTCCGGAATCTAGTAACAAAAGTACGTAACTTTTCGTCACGTTGTTGCTTGATGTTTAGAAGTGAGTCGACATCCTTTGGCGTCTTGCAATTGTGGGCGGAAGCGATTAACAAACTGATTTTCTAGTTCATTGAATTGGTGAATTGATCTTGAAGGCAACTCGTTAAACCGGTAATAATGCTTCTCCTTTAGAGTTGATGGAAATAGCTTACATATGAGGGGATCATCTCCACCCCATAACACCAACTTATTTTTGAACGATAGAACATGCAAGCCAGGATCTCCTTCCGACTCATCATAAAGTTCAAAATCTAGTTGTTTGAAGTCGGGATGGTGGTAAGCTTCTTGAATGTCGAGCGAAAACTTATCAAATCACGCCATCATTGACTTGTCAAGTTTTTCATTTTTACATCCCTTGACTCTCTATCGTTAAGTTCTTTTGCAATCAACTCTTTCAACTGTTGTTCTATTAGAGTTAAAGTATTGGATCGAACAACTGGACGCCCCCGGTCGTGCCCATGTGGAGAAGGATACCTTCCATTATCTCTTATTGGAGTTAGAGATCTTTGGCGATGCATACGATCGACTCCCGACCGGTGATTGCCTTTGTCTATCCCTGTAACCAGCCTGTCTAGGCCGGTAGTCACCCTTGGCCGGGTGGTCGGTATAATTATACCACTTCTCCATGTTTTGTTGCTCTTTATGCGGGATGCCCGCTTCCCGTCATGTCGGATATATCTCGGATGGCGGTCTTCCTTGAAATTGCTTCTCAGAGGTAAATCTTCCATTTGAGATCGGACATGTCTAGGATAGTAGTTATCCCTGCTAATCCGATTCTCCCCATAAGTACGGGTAATAGGGTCATTACTCTTAGAGTGTGCACCGGGTCATGACTCGTCGTAACTCACGCTCAACCGTTATTAGGAGTGGCGGTGGCGAGGCGGTGGTGGTGGCGGTGGCTACTACGGTTGGATGTTGAGAATTGATCTTACCACTAGGAGCAACTTGATTGTTCAACGGTTCTTGCATTGGCGATTTGAATTTGAGGGTTCGCGAGTATTATTAGCGGGGAAGAATATGTCGACTATTTGGTCCGCTTCTTGTGCTTACCATCTTGATTGTTTAATATGATAATGAATTCTAAAATCCCCACAGGCGAAGCCAATTATGTTTTGACAATAAAGCGCTTCAACACAACGAGAGCAATGGTAAAGAACGCACTAAGAAACAGAGGAATTTGATGTTGGGGAGATGAAACTGAACCAAATAATGGCTGCCCTCACGCCCAAGATCTATTCTCTAGGGATCAAGTTTCCACGTAGTTCCTTATGAAAAATAGTTTGGTATTTATAGAGGTAGAGTAGAGTCCTTGTAGCTCAAGTAATCTTGTTGCTTGAGTAATTGTGATAGAATATAACTGTCCGATGATAATTATCTTTTTGATAAGAAATGAATCGGACATAAATCAATGTATATTAGTGGCAAGCCATGTGGCTAAGGTTCACCTTAGACACATGAGTTAATGGGCCTTTATACATTGATCCATGATATTGCTTATTGGGTTTTAGCCTTGTTGATTAAATGAATAAAATAGAGACCCTACTAATGGACGTTTGCCACGTAGGTGGGGGTCGAAACAGTATCCAAAGTGCAAAAACATGTATAGTACATTGTATACTATGCCAATTAAGTGTAAGTTATATGAAAGACTTGGTTATGTACAAAGTTGTAGGATAGGATTTGTTCAATTTGTTGGATGGGATTTTTTTGTTAAAGTTTCAAGTATCCAATGAAAATATTTTGCTTTGATTTAGGTTCTTGTTATTGTTTTATATTTTGTTACTGTTCTTCAGTTATAGTTTTATAGGAATATATTTTGTTTCTATTAGATACAAAAAAAAATGCTAAATAAATAAATGAAATCAAGAACCATTGAAATATTTCTCCCATAAACAACGGTTTGAGTCTGTTCTATTCTAAATATAGGTGGGACAAATTTAAAAGGAAACATGTGCTGACAACCATCATTATTTTACAAGTGTTAAAAACTGTCGTTTTTTAAACTTTACAAGTGCCCCGAGCAGTCGTATTTCAAAGACTACATCGGTTTTTATGACAGCTGTAACAACGGAATATAGCACATGTTTTTTTATTAAACAACAGCTATGGGTCGTTGTTTCTTGACTGTTTTTTTGTAGTGACGCCCCCTTATTAATTTCTTGCCAATACATGTATATAGGATTGGTTTAATGAAATTATCATTGTTGCTATGTATAATATAGTTTCATGCACCTGGTAGGACTATCTAATTTTCAATTTACCCGATCATTTAATGTTGGGTGTTATTATGTACTCCTGATAAAATTCATTGCTATTGTTGTCTTATGAATTATTCCAAGATGATTTACTAGGTGCTACTTGCTAATTTAATTTATTTTATTATGGTTTGGCACTTGGGTTGATTCAGTGACCATTTTAACATTTCACAATTTCCTTTACCAAACGGTTTTTTCTCATCATGAATACATAGAACTCGTTGTTTACTATTTAGCAGGTGTATTTCTATGACAGTATTATCAGGAATACAACTTAGTTGTTTAATGACAGTTGTATAATATTTCGCACTTGGTTTATTATGGATCATTTTTATCATGAACTAAACTCTGGACTTTATGGGAAACTACGCACTATATTTTTTCTCTGAATGAGAACTCCGTCACTATGCACTCATCGCACTTGGTTTACTATGCACTCATCTAACACTAGATTTTGGTTAATTTTATGTTGTTTTTTTTTAGTTTGGGGCAAGGAAGAAAATATCGAATTCGAGCAATATATCATGTACCCCATAAACCGAGATATATAGGTGGATATATATATATCCTTTTGCTGGTGGGAATGGTTATATTAACTCCACCTTATAATGACTCCAAAGTTACTCCACTCCTAAAAGTTGACATACGATATGAATTGAGGGCTAATTTTTTGTAGAGAGATATATCACATGATGAAGAACACCTCCACAAAAAATCAGCTTAATTGAATAAGTTTAACCTTGTCAAAAGTTGTTATGAATTTAATTACATTCTAAACGATTTTTGATAATATTGTAGATCTTCAAATGAACTGCCAAAGTATAGCATATAACATCCTTTTGGTCTGCCAAAGTAAGGATGATACCTAGTATATAACATCAATTATTTGGAATGTTGCATACCATATACCATCCTTTTGAGCACCATTATCACTTGGTTCTCACCATTCTTACTGGAAGTTTTGGTTTGCCAAAGTAAGGATGATACATAGTATATAACATCCATTATTTAGAATGCTGCATACCATATACCATCCCTTTGAGCACCATTATCACTTGGTTCTCACTATTCTTACTGGAAGTTTTGGTCTGCCAAAGTAAGGATGATACATAGTATATAACATCCATTATTTGGAATGCTACATACCATATGCCATCTTTTTTAGTACCATTATCACTTGGTTCTCACCATTCTTACTGGAAGTTTTGGTCTGCCAAAATAAGGATGATACATACTATATAACATCCATTATTTGGAATGCTACATACCATATACCATCCTGTTGAGCACTATTATCACTTGGTTCTCACCATTCTTACTAGAAGTTTTGCTTTGCCAAAGTAAGGATGATACATAGTATATAACATCCATTATTTGGAATGCTACATACCAAATACCATCCTTTTGAGCACCATTGTCACTTAGTTTTCACCATTCTTACTGGAAGTTTTGGTCTGCCAAAGTAAAGATGATACATACTATATAACATCCATTATTTTGAATGTTACATACCATATACCATCCTTTTGAGCACCATTATCACTTGGTTTTTACCATTCTTACTGGAAGTTTTGGTCTGCCAAAGTAAGGATGATACGTACTATATAGCATCCATTATTTGGAATGCTACATACCATATACCATCCTTTTGAACACCATTATCACTTAGTTCTCACCATTCTTACTGGAAGTTTTGGTCTGCTAAAGTAAGAATGATACATATATAGTATATAACATCCATTATTTGGAATACTACATGCCATATATCATCCTTTTGAGTGCTATTATCACTTGGTTCTCACCATTCTTATTGGAAGTTTTGGTCTGCCAAAATAAGGATGATACGTACTATATAATATCCATTATTTGGAATGCTACATACCATATACCATCCTGTTGAGCACCATTATCACTTGGTTCTCACCATTCTTACTGGAAGTTTTGGTTTGCCAAAATAAGGATGATACATAGTATATAACATCCATTATTTGGAATGCTACATACCAAATACCATCCTTTTGAGCACCATTATCACTTGGTTCTCACCATTCTTATTGAAAGTTCTGGTATGCCAAAGTAAGGATGATACGTACTATATAGCATATATTATTTGGAATGCTACATACCATATACTATCCTTTTGAGCACCATTATCACTTGGTTCCAGGGGCGGATCTAGGATTTTAGATAAGGGGGGGCTGCCATGGAGTTAACCTTTAAAGATTTTTTTAGGAACCAATAAACTAGCATTGATAAACAAAAGAATTATCGCTTTTATTACCTTACCCAAAATGGACAAAATAGTGTTTTCACTATAGACCTAGACAAATATAACAAAGAAATGTGCAAGAATAACATAGCACATTAGCATCACACTAGTGAAGTTTTGACCTGCGTGGATTCTTATCAAATACATCTATTATTGCATCCAAATCAACTTCTTTAGCAAATTCCCGCTCAATGTAAATAGTCATGCAATCTGCAAGAAATTCATCCCCCATCTTGTTCTGAAGTCGTGTTTTGAGCAATTTCATAGCCGAGAATGCTGGATTCAGTAGTTGCCATGGAAACGAGGAAGTGTCAAGACAAGACGAATCAATCTATCAATCAAATAATAGATATTGATCTTTCTTGTTTCAACTAGTCTTTGACATAATTCGGAGATGGTAGACAACTTCTGAAAAAGAGGATGCTTGAGCACATCAAGTTTGTAATGTTGCGCTTTAACTTCTCAAAAGATGTATCTCTTGTTTTATTGAAGTCTCCACAATAAAACTTTTTCTGCGAGTTTGCAAATGTCATCAATCTTTGAAGGACTTAAAAGCATCTTTCGGATCCAAAGCGGAACTAAGATAAAGAAGCTCTATTGTTTCTTTTTCTCGAAATCTGTTATTTAATTCCACCAACCGGTAATCTATTACTGACATTAAATAACTTCGGCGCGGTAGTGGTGCTCAACTGTAATGTAATCTTTCTCTTTTAAGAACGACTGTACCATATGTGTCGAGCACCCATATCAGGCATATCAATGTCATGTTTTTTGCAAAACAAAATCACATCACTAAGGAAAGCGTCCCAAGAAGATCCTCTTAATTCTTGAAGAAGTGCTTTCGTACTGGAGACTAAGCTGATAGCATTTAAAATGTCTTGGGACTTTTCTTGCAGGGCTTTACACAAGACATTAGTAATTCCCATAGTCTTATGCAATAAATGAAAAAGAAAGACAAACTCAAAACTTTTCATTGCAAGAATAGCACCTTTAGCTTCTCCACGCATAGAGTTGCTTGACCCGTTCTTCATGACGCTTTCAAGAACTATACAAATTGAATCAAACATCTCTTTCAGGCTACAAACCGAAGCAAAATGAGAACTCCATCTAGTATCTCCTGCTCGTTGCAAAGTAGAAACTTGATTAGCTCCTTTTCCAGTAACAAGTTCACCACTAGCTACCAGCATATCAATTTCATTTTTCCGAGTATCTTCCAACTCCTGTTTACGCTTGGGCGCAACATGAAGATTAACAATAGAAGCCAACTTGGAAAAAATAACCAAACATCATAAACATCTTTAGAAGCGCGAACTAGAGCAAGTTGTAGGCGATGTGCAAAACAATGCACATAATATGCATATGGACACTCCTTGAAAACAATGCACCTTAATCCATTCCATTGACCACGATATTGCTAGCACCATCATAACCTTGACCTCTCATATTTATAATATGCAAATTATGGCGAGCAAGGATATTGCATATAGCTTCTTTCAAAGTTAAAGCACAAGTGTCTTTAACACCAACAATACCAAGAAAATACTCTCTAACAAAACCACCTCTATCAACAAATCTTAGGACAATCGCCATTTGCTCCTTGTTTGAATTATCTTGTGCTTCATCAACAAGGATACAAAATTTTGCATCACCAATTTCCTCACAAATTCTCTCTCTCACTTTATCGGCATAGATATGCAAAAGTGTCTTTTGAATTGAATGTGAGGTATATGTGGCATTTCTCGGAGCATCTTTTAATAATTCTGCAACCTTGTCATTCAACATCGTTGCAAATCCCAACACTCCCTTGAAATTTCCACCATTTTTTGACTTTTTGGACTCGTCATGGCCTCTAAAAGAAATCCCTTGTAGTGCAAGAAATTGAATACACTGAAGAATAGCTTTGACTAGCAAACGGTTCTTAACAACCTCTTCTTTAGATAATGTATTTAACATATTATCTATATGTCGAGAAGGATTCATGAAATTTTCACAAGCTATCATCGCCCGACCTATGAGGTGAGCATGGACCTCCTTCATGTTGCAAAAGGAACACTTCTTTCCATTATTAATCTTCTTCCAACATTTAAAACCTTCAACGGTGAATGCGGGGCCTTGGATTTGTTTCAAATATAAAACATGGAAAACAATAAGCTCTATCCGTATGGAGTGAGTACTCTAGCCAAGGAAATAGTGTGAACCAAGAGGAGTTGAACCGCGAAGTTTGCTTTCGAATATGGTGGATGGATACTCTTTCTCACTGAGTTCAAGTAACCAACGCCCCTTTCCAAGAAAAGCTCGTCGAACATCATCTTGTTGATTAACCGGGTAATTATATATTGAGATGCGTTTACCGGATCACGTTCAAATAAAGATGTGGAGTCAACTTCTTCAACACTAACTCTTTGGGCTTGAGGAGAAGGTTCAACTTGCTCAATTTCAACAACTTGAACTTGTGAAGGAGGTTGGCCATCTCTATCAAGTCTTGAAATATCAAGACTAGATGATGTAGAAGTTACATCATTTTCGGGGTGACATCTTTGGGTTTAAAGAAGGAAAACATGGTTTTCATTTTCTTCACGAGCTTGATGTTCGACATTCTTACCTAAGATAAATCATAATAATTTAAGTAATCAATAGTTTGCTCTATACTAAAAAAAAAAAAATATATCACAATAATAACTACAATAATATTCAACTAATTAAATAAGACAAAAAATTAAATGACAATCTAATACTCCAATATAAACTATAAGTTAACAAGGCAATAAGTCAAGTAGAGAACACATTAGTATTTGAAAATTGAAAAACAAAAACGAAATAAAAAATATAGGCATAATACAAAACAATTTACCTTAGTCCTTAGCTAATGAATAGCCGAATATGAAATAAAATGATAAATAGATTAGGCGCGGAATTGGAACTGCCGACTGGAAGAAGATAATAATATAGAACAAAATTTTCTTTTGTGAATAGTACCGTCTGTACGAGTATGCGACACAAAGTAACTTTCAGTTTTTTTTTTTTTTGTTGACCTTTCGGTTTTTTTTTGTTCGGTTTTACTTTTTTGAGAATCTCTGATTGTAAATTGTGAGAAACAGGGATAGACAGATAGTGACTTGTGGGCCTCTATTGTGAGTTGTGATTTCGTTTTTTCTTTTTTTTCGCTAATAGGAAGTTGGGAAGTGGGAACAGCAAACAAACAGGACGGCCAAATTGGAATTGATTGTGACTTGTCACTTGTGGGCCTATGCCTATGGGCTAGTATTCCTACTACTATTTTTTTTTTTTGGGAGAAGTTTGGGGCTGTAGCCCGGTCAGCTAACCTTTACATCCGCCCTGCTTGGTTCTCACAATTCTTACTGGAAGTTTTGGTCTGCCAAAGTAAGGATGATAAGTACTATATAGCATCCATTATTTAGAATGCTACATACCATATACCATCTTTTTGAGTACCATTATCACTTGGTTCTCACCATTCTTACTGGAAGTTTTGGTCTGCCAAAGTAAGGATGATCATGTACTATATAACATCTATTATTTGGAATGCTACATACCATATACCATCCTGTTGACCACCGTTATCACTTGGTTCTCACTATTCTTACTGGAAGTTTTGATCTGCCAAAGTAAGGATGATACATACAATGTAGCATACTGTAATGTTTAATATTTCGCACTTGGTTTATTATGGATCATTTTTATCATGAACAAAACTCTTGACTTTATGGGGAATCTATGCACTATTTTATTTTATTTTATTTTATTTTATTTTTTTTTTTATTTTATTTTTTTTTTTTTTTTTGAATGAGAACTCTGTTCTGACATCAGCACTTAACTTGTCAATGTCGATAGAGTTAGATGAGTTTCAAGGTGAGTGGTCTTAAATATTTGCTGCATGGCTAATGGCCTGATGCCTTACATATGTAGTTATCCATTTCACAAGCCTGGGCACTGTAGATTTTGGCATCTTTTTTTTGCCAAGTGAGCTCAGAATTGTATTAAGTATGGGAAAAGGGGTAGGAGATTACAAGAGTTTAAGTGTAAAATAAAAAATAGAAATAAAGAAAGGGGAAAAGATGGCAGCATACACTGATGAAGTGAGATTGTAACCCGTAGGCCTCCAATATATCACTGCATCAGGTACCACTTCCATTCAATCAAATCTAAAATAAGCGCTAGTGTAAGCCTCCCATTTATATAGCCATGGAGGCTTACCATGATACATAAAAGGGGACTCAGAAGACAAGTTGTTGCTCAACATAAAGGGGACTCAGAAAACATAGTTGTTGCTCAACAAACTCATTTCATTAGTAAATAATTTCATTATCTAACATTAGTTTACAACCAACCAACCAAGATACAACTTCAAACGTTTACAAAACCAACAAAATAAAACCCAACACCATGCCGGAAAATCGTTTCACGTCTGGCTTATCCATCCATCCATCCATCATAGCCTCGTTCTATTAAGTTCAATCTATAAAAAAGAAAAACAAAACAAAAACAGATAGTAGTTAGGTTCAATAGATCCTAAAGCGACAAAATTTAATATAGTACAGTGTGCAAGTACGCTACATAAGGGCTCCTAGTTCAAATTGAAGAACCTCAAATATATTCTTCCAAGGTATTGAAGTAAGTGATCATACACAAACGAAAAATATAGCAGTAATGTCATGACCCAAATTTCAAAATGATTGAATACCAAAGACACCACTACAGGCTATTACTAACGGCAAAAAACTGTTGCAAATAATTGTTGCAACGCTTAAAAAGCGTTGCAAATAGGGCGTGGGTAAAGTGTTGGAAATATTTAGAACGCTTTTTAACCGTTAGTAATTATGAGTGACAATTACTAACGGTTAAAAAGCGTTAAACCAAATTTTCCAACGGTTATTAACCATTGCAGATTCATAATTACTAACTGTTAAAAAGCGTTGCGTATTTTGATTTGTAACGATTATTGATAAATGCTTTAAAATTATATTTTTTTGTTTTGCAACGGTTTACAACTGTTACTAATGTGTTGATATGGTTAAAAAAATTATTTTAATTTTTTTCCTACTGTGAACCTCCTGGTTTCATATAGAAGCAAATAAAATTACCAATGTTTTTTCATACCATTTGACAAGTAAAATAAATACAATCAAACACCTGAAAAAAATATTATATTCATTGAACTATATATACTAGCATCATGCACGTGCGATGCACGTGATATCAGTACACATTTGTAGAATAGGGTAAGACCTTTAAAAGGTTATATGATTTCAACTTAACTCAGTTTACATCTAATTATTTTTTACATAGAAAGTTGCTATGTCAACTCAGGCATAATAAAAGTCGAATGTACGTGTTACGTAGTTGAGAGTTGAGACACAGAAATTTGAACCCCTTAACATGTTTGAAATCCTGAAATTGACTTTATTATGTGCCCTCCGAGTAAACTGCTGGCTATAGTCATTGTGTTCACGACCAAAGTGTACACAATATTTCAAAGAAAAAGATATACAGAACATGTATACAAATTGAACATGCATTGAAGTTGTAGTTTTTTGTATGTTAGATTGGGTGTAGGGCGGTGGAAAGAGATAGATCATCCTTCTAGCTAGCAAAAATAAAATAAACCAAAAAAGACGGATCACCCAAATTAAAAAGCATGAGCTGTTTATATATGTACCTACTAACTTGGATGTATTCATTGAGACATGTTATTTGATGGTCCCAATTGCAATGACTGGTTTATTTTTTTTGATTGATAAAAATAATGGTTTAGTTATACTTTTGAGATCTGGTAATTCATCAATTTGATTGATATGTTATAGGTAGTAGTCTATTAGAGAGCAGGTATAAGAGAACTGAAAATGGTGAGTGGTAGAATGTACAGGAACTGATTGCACTGACTTATGTATGTATCTGATATAGATTGAATTTTAAACTAAACAAAAAGCAATTGATGTAGTAAATAGGAATATCCGCACACAACTGACATTGCATTCATAGATGAGATTCCTTGAGAACCAAATAAGCTTTGGCGACAAACTGATGCTGACATTGCTTAGTAACAAATAATTCAAAGTTAAAACTAAATTATTGAATGAAATATTTAACTAATATATATATATATATATAGAGAAAAATCAGCATTTGGACCTTAGTGAGGAGAATTCTTGCTACAAAATGTTTGTTATCTCAGTCAAATGTTTGTGCAATCATGCAGCACCCTATAACAACTCATCCTTCAATAAATTGAAAAACTAATTAGAATAAAATCCTTCAGAAACTACATTCAATGAACTATGGATGGGATAGTTGCTTACTTGGTAACCAGAATAAGAGTAGCTGCTAGTGTTGGATTGTTTTTGTCTATCTTGAATAATGATCTTGGTGTGTCCATATCTTCCGGTCTCTCCCAGCAAGCACGGTCTTTGTTAGCATCACCAATTCGCCTAACAGAAGCTAGAACCTGAACATAAATGGTTCCAGGATGAGCAGTAGCTTTGAGAAGATAATCGGTAGCCCAATGAAAAGCTTCTTTTGCATTCTGCAACTCACTCTTTATCAAACCCCCAAACTCAAGAACACCCCACGTAAGCATAGTAGTAGTAAAATCCATAGGGAAACCAAACTTCACATTATTCCTTGCTCGAACCTCAAAAAATTAGGTGGGAACAAAAATAGACTGCATATGACTCTAAATTGCAATCCCACGCTTGGGACCTTGCAACAAATTTTCTCTTTTAATATGTGGTACAAACCAACAAAAGTTCTCCCGTTGGCCATATACATCCCACTTTCTACCAAGTCCACACACAAACTTTACATTTCTCTTCGACACAAAATTCAGTCACCAGAATTGGCGTCATTGCATTATGATGTTTTTGTAAGTATATCAAATCAATTGGGAAAATTATAGGACCTTACGATTCAAGAAAATTACCTTAACTCAGTCTAGCACTGAAAATTTTATCGGAGTCAATGGGGCATACAGCCGCACAAATTCAGTTTCACTGGATCGTTCTTTGTAAGCCTGCATTTTGAAATGAAGATAGTGGCAGTGTAATTTAAACTACACAACTTTAATAGCTCAGCAAACCACTGCTTCAGGACATCAACCTAGAGTGAGCTGCTCAGTTTTTCACGCAGTTAATAAAAACGTATTGATGTTCACAATTCATGCCCAAAAAAAAAAGCAATCAAATAATTAATTAAATATAATTAAACATTCAACTACACACTTAAACAAATGGATGATTAACTAATATAATAAAAAAAATAAGAGTACTTATTAACAACATTAAAAACAATGAAGAATCCCACTATTCTAAATAACCAGGGAAATCACTTTGTTGTTTGCCAGAGTTAGTGGCGTCAGTGAAATAAATGGAATACCACTGCCCAAGTATAATTACGTTAAATTATATCCAAAGTTTAAATTCAAAACTACAAATTAAACCAAGTGTTGTCCATGAAGATCAAGAGAATGCATCCAATTAGATGAGTAAGTATAGATAAAACGAAAAAAAAAATATGAAATCGAACCTCGAGAACAGTTGACGAAGTATACACAACTTTATATAGTGGTCCACACAATTGAGCAACAGAATTCTAATTCAAATTAAAAAAAATAAAAAATAAAAAATAAAAATCCACAACTTCACTAAAAAGAAAACAGCAGTGAGCGAAATGAAGAAGAGACAGAGTGAGAGAGTGAGAGAGTGAGTAGAGAGATAGGGCGGAGAGAAAGGGTGGATGAAGGTCAAAGCTTCTGAAGAGAGCGAAACGGGGAGACAGAGAAGGAGAGAGGAAAAATCACATACGTGTGAATATATATCGAAGTATTGAGATTGAAGAAATCAATTACTATTCATGTACATGTGAATAGTAGCGGTCGAAGATGGTGAACACCAAAGCGGGAGACGAACAATAAGAAATTGCAACAGTGAGAAATTCCAGGCGAGGAATATTCGAGAAATCTAGAGATAACACCTACAGATATGAAAAGATAAAATACCCTCACAATAGGCAGTGCAATGACCAAAATACCCAGGGGACGTACACCAAAACAACTGTTTCTCGACCCCCACATTTTTCTATATAGTAAAGATAGTAAGATAATACATGTTTTGGTTCGTATATGTGTGGATATGCAGGACCTGTAAAGTTGAAATGGAGTTGCAATTATTATAGAGTAATTAGTTACATTATAGATTGTTAGTTTAGTTAACCTATCAAGAATTATTATCACACATACAGTATGGAAGCAATACAAAAAAGTGCCCCCACTCAGTCTCACTTCGTAGAACTTATTCATATTATACACAAACATTACCAATTTGTAGACAATATACTCTTCCTACACATTAATGAGAAAGAAAAGACAATAGCTAGGAAATAGGATTAATAGCTAGAGCGGTGGAGGCTGCTGAATTCTTCGGATGAGGAAGACCATGAGATATGTGCCGCTGTGTAGATGCTATTGAGGATGATTAATGTCGGCAGTAAGCAGGCATATAAGTATGGCCCTATTTCCAATAACAAACTCTTCGAATTCAACTGAAACCAAAAAGGGCGTACAATACTTTTAGTAAGCCATTAAGTGTGATCAATAACATCTACATCTACATCTACTATCCTAGTTCAGTTTCCACATGCATTTAAAACACTAACCATGGCACTTTGAAATTCAATTTTGCGCTCTCGTTGTTAGTTTTTGTATCAAATTCCTCTTCTTATTTGTGAAGAAATAAAATGATGACCAACTCAAGTTACAATGACTAACCACAAATAGTTGTAAGAATCCAAGTGGATAAACAGTTTTATTTATTAAGAAAAAATATTGTAAGGAAATCATACATTGCAATATAGTAATCACGTATGAAAGATTCTGCAAACACCAAATGCCACATTCGGATGATTCTTTGTACTGAGGTCGAAAATCCGAAAATAATGAATTGAAATAACCGAGAGTTGGAGAGAAAAGGAGGAAAAGTTCTGTTGCATCCTATATTGGTGCAATAGATTGAGCAAATGTTAGAAAATTCAGTACGTAAAAGCTCAGAATCTCCAACATTGATTAATTTAATTCAATCCCATCTCAAAAAACACCAATTCAAACCAAACAAACAGATGAAAGTAACAGAAACCCAAAGGTAAACTTACTTCAAAATACCCATTTGTCCTTCAAAGTTTATTACTGCTGCTGTTATGCTTGTACTGCAACAAAAACCTTGAAGACGTTAGCTTCATGATGACTGCTACAAAATCTTCAATTTTGACTAAGAAAATTCGTGATGAGGTGGAGAGGCAACCATCAATTTCTAAATGATGATGGCAATTCGTTTTTCTTTTTTGTGGTGAAGGAGGAGGCGATCTTTGAGAGGTGAAGTGTGTTATTCTTTTTTCAGGTGATGGAGGTGGTGGAAGTTAAGGCTGAAAAAGGTGTTTTGTTTTTTTGGTAGAAAAAATGGAGTTGGAAGCTTGAAGAGAGAGAAAGAGTGGAGACGAAAAGACTGAACAGAGAGAAAAAAACGTAAAGCCTGTGCGAAATGACGAACTACCCAAGTTGTTAGATGTGAAAAGACGACAATAACCCTGTGACGTACGTGAAAAAACTGTTCATCGACCCCCAGATTTTTCTAATATAGTAAGATAACTTCAAAAGAGTTTTGAGGTTTACAAATTCAGATTTACTAAGGGTTACAAATCCAAACAATCCCGAATCTTCAAAATACAATAACAAGCTTTAGTGACGATGGCTTCACTCAATAATTCCCTAGTGCCGCTCCACAAAACCTCTAATTCCAAAAAAATCACAAAACAAATAATGAACTCAGAAAAACAATCATACTAATTAAATCAATCAATTAACAAACTATCAACAATGACTCTACATAAATGCTACCCAAAAAAATCAAAAAGTACAGAAAACTAACCTACCCTGAACTCAGCATATGATTTTACCACCGAAGCCAAAGAATAAGTTCCCATGCATAGTTGACGTTATATAACCTCACTCAAGGGTCAAACCCTGACCTTGGGAACCCTGCTACTTGCTCTATAAAAGAAAAAAAGAAAGATATAAGGAAACAGGTCCTAAGAGTCAGAGAAGGCTGTGTCACGCAGAAACAGCAGTCTGGCTCATCCCACCTTGACAGCCAACCTTTCCATTTCCAACATTGTGCTCAACCCGTTGATAGCCATCACCACCACGTCCTGATTGGTGGCTCAAGAATAGCCATCAACATTGTGAATTAAAATTTATGTAGAAAAAGTAGGAAGGACTAAAAATAGGAAGTATAAAAACACGTCAAGATAATGCCTTACTATTCAAAATATATTAATATAGTGATAAATGGAGAAACATTATTTGTGCTAACAATCCTAATATTTGGGGTAATTCGAGGATCATAATGAAATTAAAAGTAAACTCACAAGACATCTGGCTACACAATTAAAGAACAGTCAAGTCTAATAAAATCAACAATCCTCACTAATTTGAAGCATGAAATTTAGAGCATCATATATACATCATAATTGTTGATAGAAAAAAAATCTCCAGAGGTCAATGTTCATTAAAAAGGTCTTATGACTTCATGGTTAAAAACCTCGATCGACCGAACCATAAATACTTCAAGATAGTGTATGACAGAGTTGACAGCTTACCTCATTTAAGCATCTGTGCGCTTCTAAAACAGATTTTAGATTCAACATTGGCTCGCCCATTCCCATAAAGACAACATTTGAAACCCTATGTTTAAAGAGCTCTTCTACACTTAAGACCTGAATAAATAAAACAAGATATGCAACAGATATAGAGTAATCAATCATAAACAAAGTTTCTAAAAGAAAATTCGTCAAAGCGAGAACCCAAAAGATGACCTGTTCAACAATTTCATGCCGCTTTAGATTCCTCGAGTATCCACCCTTGCCAGTAGCACAGAATGAGCAACGCAATTGGCAGCCAACCTTGAAGTAACTTTACCATTCACTACAATGGACAAATGCACTAAGCTGGAAACATAGTCCAGAAAGACTGTGAACAGAATGTCAAGGGTAATTCAAAATTATTTCTGGTTTGATGTGCAACCATTAAGAGTAACCCGACCTTAGATTTCGGTCCAAAGAAGTTGTGGGCCGCAACATTACTTTACGTAATGAAGGACCTGCTACATTTGAAGATGCTTCTAGTCTCCATTGGTGCAAGGGTTGAATTGCCTATCTTGTTCAAGACTGCAATAAAATGGACGCATTTTAGCCAGAAGATACAAAGATAAAGAGCATAAGCATCTCAGAACAAAGAGTAGATATAACCGGGGGGAAGGGCAGTTATTTTTATTTTGCAAGTTAGATTTTATTGTCCGAAGTTGTTTGCCTAGTGCAAGGAGATGGAGTCCTTCTATAGGCAGGGTTTCTTGTGTTATTGTCATGTGTGTGGGGTTCCACTGAAGAAGGTTTCTGACCATTCTCTTTCTATTTTGGGTTATGAACTACTGATTAAACTCATATTCTGATAGAAGAAAAGGCCAGGGAGTATAATATTCGTACCATTCGGCGTCTGCTCTATCTGCATATCCATAAAGGGGACTGTTCGGTTCAAGTGGAGAATCACAGGAGTCATTCTCAGCAGAGTCACTTTCCCCTGCAGCAGCAATATGAGACATGAAGATTGCCCTGGTTGAACAGGGTATTAGCTGGCCAGGGAACCGCATAAGATCAACAAGTAGTTCGACAGACTTCAGTACAACTATCACAGACATATGCTTGTACGAATCTGCGCCCTCAATAGCTCCATCACTAGGCAGACCTTAACAATATAAATAAACACGATAAGAGCTAACAGATTAGCTAGGACGAAAGAAATTAATCAAAACAGGAACATTGTATCATGGTTTGATGACTAAATCTCACAAGATAGTGAAAGAGGTAAAAGAGGCTTTGTTCATTTGGCTAGTGCGCGTGCAAGCTTTCAGAGAGTGGGCTTTACGGACTTTATGTGTAATTGTGATTAACTTGTAATTTGAGGGACATGTCTTATCATGGTCTAGTAACATCTTGCTACACACGATCATCATTTGCAACTTCTATCAAGTTGCAACTTGACTTCCAAAGGAGTTCAATTGAACTTTACCAAGAAAAAAAAAAAAAAACAAAAACTACAACCAGAGTGGACTGGAGGCAAATACAACAGTAAACGAAAAGAATAAAAAAGACACATGGAGCAACTACCAGTCTACCACACAGAGAGAGAGAGAGATGAGGGATGTAGCACAATAGCACTCTTACCACCATAAGCCTACTCTCAAGACCCACAGTATCTACAAGAACTTTGAACAAGATAGCTCGGGGACGGCATGAACCATGCCTTATCTGCCCCAACAGCTGCCCACCACGGTTCTCAAACATATAAGAGCTTTCATCCATTGCAGCTTTTGCAGGACTTAATTCTGAACTTGGACGCTTATAAAATCAGAAACCTGGCAAAGCATTGTGTGATAAGCATGGGATCAAATACTGATTACGGAGAGGGGGAAGAATCCCAATATTAACCACGAAAGGAAAAAAAACAGTGCACAAATGTATTGTATTACAGCAATTTCTGGATAATCTTCCGTTGAAAAAATAAGGCATTGCATCCATGCTTTCAAGGGAACAGTTGAAGTTAAATAGAAAATGGTGGATGCAAAACAAACTACCTCATCTATACAGCAACCAAATAAAAAATACAATTTTATGAAATCAAGTAAACAGGCAGGGTTCCGGCCCTGACCTGTGTTCATTATACCTGAGATGAGACGCAGGCAGTGAGGCGGGAAGAACCTTTACTATCTTCGACAGGTATACCAACAGTTTCAATGAGCCTATTATCCTCCAATTTTATAAGTGCCTGAAGGATCAGAAATGAGAGGAAAAGAAGAAGAGGCCTAAGAGTGCATTTCATTCAATCCATCAAATAGTAGCTGTTATCACAAACTCAGGTTAATGTCTACTTTCATAAACAGTAGCCCGTCCCCAGATTAATGCGCACTAGATCTTTAGAGTATAGCGCACTCCTTTTCGTTACGAATAAAAGCAGCAGTCCCACTTGGACACTGGAGATCATTTGTTCATGCATGAAGGGGAGAAAGGGTGGGGCAACTGAACATGAGCTATGTCTCAGGCCAACCAACGACTCTGAACTATAAACGAATCAGCAAGATTAGCAATAGAATATACCAATATGTTCTTGTAATCTACCACGTGTACCCCCTAAACCTTCAAAGAAGCTTCAAGTAGTAAGATCATACATTTCCAACTCTCTAGCAACGCAAGGTGGATAGAAACATAAGCAGGAAGAAACTCACAAGTTAGTGGAGGAATCAACGAGGAGCTCTATGACTTCCATGTGCTAATCCTACCTTAAAGTGGTTATATATAAATTGACATATGTTTGTAACGTAATTGAGGGTGTTGTGTGTTGTAGGTGGAGGGGTGTAGATTAAAGGTCTTGTATAACATCTTGCTAGGAGAGCCATTACTTGTAAATTGTAATCAATGGACATAACATGGATTCGTCATAACTATGGATAGGCATTCAACGAAAAAAAACATAATAATATCCACCATAACTTTTCTAATAAACCAAACCTTAATAGTGCCATCAGCAGCAGTAACAACTTGATGAATAGGCGATCTCCCGACTTTATATCCAGCTTCCTGAAGGTCATTTGTGAATGCTTGTGGCACTGTGTTCAACATTATCCAATATCAGTAACAAAAACAATATCATTAAAATAAAACAAGAAAAAGGTCAGGACTCACAGTGACTAAAATCTTGAATCTCTTTAGCTTTAGTCTTGTACAAAAGATGATGCAACTGTTTCCCTCGGTAGCTTTGCTGATCAAAGTCAATAGCTAGTTGTTGTAGGTCTTGTTCAGACATGCCCAGCATAGAAGTAGCTGAATTTTATTAATTAAGGCTATAATCTGATCCCATAGCCTAAACATTAACTTGTCGACTCTCCCAAGAGCTTCTACTAACATTCAAGTGGTAATACACACCTTTATTCTCGACTGAATAAGTGATGCCCGTTTTGCATTGTAGCGGAACTTTTCAATGAAACCCTGTAAGGTGAAAGAACAAAGAATTGGCCGTCAAACCACCAAAATCAAAATCATTCAAGGAAAAGAAAACCAAAAAATAAAAATCAGATTCTCAAAAACGTTCCAAGCTTGATTACAAGAAACTATTTATCTACTATGAAAGAAGGTTGAGCACCATGAACAAGACAAAACAAGAAATTGATAAAAAGTTTAGTGCCAGCAACGCAGAAGATTTTTCTGTATCTTCTTCAGACAATTGAAAATAATCTAATACTTGTTCAGTAAAAAAGAGAGCAAAGAATCCAAATGTCAGCATCTTTAAACTACATTATACACCATTCTCAATTTACTAGGTAAAACTATATACTGTCTAACATGGAGGATGTAGAAGATGAATTTGATCGTCCACTAAACTTTACCTTAAGGCACTCAGTTACTATCTATGTATTTACAATTTGTTAAACTTCAACTTGGATATGATAATACATATATGAACTACATGGTTTTTCCAAATTTAAAAACAAGCATTCAGCTATTCAGCCATTCAGCTTTGAACTGCACTGATAGTCTGATAGTGGTTTTTCCTTTATATGTCGTAAAATAGAAACTATATGAAATGTACAAGACTAGTGTGAGAGAGAACCTTAATGAAGACGAGTACCAGAAGTTGCAAGTTAGTGAACCAGGATAGTCAAAGAAAATATTTGGATTCAGTTGCTTCTATACCTAGTCATTATTTCACACAAACTATGTTGTTTTCCGTGGTTTCTACACTCAAAAGATCTTTTCGAAAGAGGATTACAACTCCTAACGCATCGAGACAAATAGCGAATTCAAAACTCATAGTACCTGTCTACTTGAACTACGCCTCTCAAACATTGTTAACTCAATTCTATGAAAACACAGGAGAATATTTTTCAGTGTTATCAAATAGTGATTCTATAAAGAACGTACCTGCATATGCGCTTTTTTTTGTTCACTCGACTCCAAAGCCTTTTGTTGATTCTTGAGCTGTTCCTCACGTGTCCTCTCAAATGTATCATAATCTCCTTTATAGGAAGTCAACTTTTGTCCATGTAAATGGAGAATATCTGTAACAACCTGTAAGAAAATGTTGACATAAGCGAGACAATCAGGCATGAGCAAGGATGATCTCTGTTACCAAAATTTTACGAGAAGGGAGAGTGATACCAAATTCAAGAACTCTCTAGCATGGGAAACCACTATAAATGTCTTCGGCCATTTCACAAGGTATGATTCCAGCCATAGAACAGCATGAAGATCAAGATGATTCTGCAAATAGGAGGCATAGGAGGCTGCGAGTTGCGGAGAACGCTAGAAAGAACCCTGGCCTTCTTTCATTTTTCTTTTTCTTGTTTTTTTAGTTCGTAGGCTTAACTTGGGTTTTACTCTAGATTTTGGTTTTAAAAAAAAGAGAGGATCGAACAAGAGAAGAAGAGATTTAACGTACCAGTTAGTGGAAGTTGTGGAAGTAGAATTGAAAATGTAACGAAGGAATTGTAATATGCAAGTCATCACGGTGAGGACTTGGGAGAAACTTGAGCAGCTGTACAACTTCGATCAATTCTCTCGGCTCGCTTTCATACAACGACTTTTGGGTATAACTAGATTTTTGAACCCGTTCAACGAACGGTGACTGTTTTTATAAATTTTATTATTATGTATCAAAAATATTATTTCCAAAGTATATTGAAACTCATACAGTAAATTCATTTAGGTATATCTATATGAGCCGGAAACTTAAGGAAGGTGGGTTCAGGAAATGCGTTCGCCTTTTGTATATTTTGCAAAATTGAGTATCATGATTGATAATAACTACGTCTCAGTCATCACTACAATACGTAATAACTCATTTATTTTACAACACCATCACAACATTTCATATAATCACTACAATACCTAATAACTCATTTATTTTACAACACCGTCACAACATTTCATACACCCATAGTAAGAGTATAAAAGTATATGTAGACAAAGTTGGCCGAGCCTGTTATGCTACAAATAAAATGATTTATGTATCAGCTAATTGAATTAGGTCAGATATGGTTACCCTGTCTTTACTAAGTAGTTCAGAAATTGTAGTAGGTTCACCCTCTTTGTCTACCTCAAACTGTACTTTAAAGTTACCGGTGTCAAAGCTGTGTCAAAACAGTTGGTTTGCATAAATATTACTAAAAGAAGTCAAAGAAAAACAGCTTATTCACTATTCGAGCTATTAGTATATGAATATACATGTCATGTTAAAAGCAATTAGCTTCATAAGCAATGACTCATAACTTAAGCTTCTAAACCTTAATTTCTCCTTTCAAACTCAAACTATATATGCATGATGATGAGAAAAAATCAGTACGGTAATATAGTATGCATTCACAAATCTTAAGCTAGCAACCCAATGTATTTATAGTATTTTACCGCTTTTTCATCTCATTTGATTGAGGTACATCCAAATTCAAGTATATTTGAGTTGCAGATGTGACTATTGCTTTAAAAAGCCCTGCGAACACATATATGAAAAAATAATAACATTATAGAACATTCTCAACCCTAAATTTATGAGTCCCTCATATTGGTTCTTTATACAAAATTAGAAATCAACCCTAAATTTATGAAATCATATTGGTTCTTCATATGAGTCCAAGTACATAATACTTGTATTTAAGTAAAATCTAATGAAAGATTGTTAAAAAAAAATAATTAATTTCATCTTGACTGGTTCGTTCTAAGCTTTTAAAATCCATGCCTTCGGATCAATGTAACTCTTCAGGAGAACTCGTTAACACCATCAAGTCATCAACGACATCCATCCCTTTGACCTGTATTCCAAAAATAATCTAAATATATAAACATGACGGAAAAAAAATTAAAAAAAAAAAACAAAACAATGATGAAAATAATTGGGTAACCAAAATAATTATATTTGCAAACAAAAAACATATATCAAATTAGTAAAACAATCATTCAACGATATTATATAAGATACCAAATTTTTTTGCTAAGAACATGGCAAAGATAAAAACATTAAGGTATCATGTACTATTAGATGTAATATTGCTTACCAAATAAAGAAAAAACTAAGGTAGCTCAATGGGGTGGGGATATGCAACTAATGGGACTCCTCCGAGCTCATTTGGTTACATGGCTGCAATTGTATATGAAATTGGTTCCTTCAAGACTCTTTACTCATATTCCCAATCAATTAAAGTGTAAGCAATACTATTCACCTCAACGATGTTATTTCCAAATGTCATCTTTTGTCCTTCAACATTTCACTTCATAGCTTATCCATTCTATAACTTACCACGTCTTTCAAATGTATTCTTAAGTTCATATGATCTAGTATTATCATATCCAAGAGATATAAGACATCTAACAAAATCTTCAAACTCTATATATTCATTGTTTCTACTTGCAAATAGTATAGATCCTCTTATCCTTGCAGTTTGC
Organism: Coptis chinensis; assembly: GCF_015680905.1. Taxonomy (NCBI): domain Eukaryota; kingdom Viridiplantae; phylum Streptophyta; class Magnoliopsida; order Ranunculales; family Ranunculaceae; genus Coptis; species Coptis chinensis. The sequence goes on along the minus strand of NC_141456.1, from coordinate 14,286,553 downwards.
ACCATCCATATTTCCTAAAGGAAATTTTAAAACAAAAGAATGGCAAAATGAACTCACATATGGAAATGTAAGCAAAAGAGAGTGCCTCATTAGCACTTTCTTTCACAATTCCATGAGTATCTTTTATGCATAGACGACTAACCAAAAGTCCTCTTTGTTTGGGCAAAAATGGTCAAGTCTATTATCCTAGTTTGTGATTGTAGCTATATTGAGTATTGATTTCCGCTCTTTAGTAATATAAAAAGGGGTATGCACCTCCATTTGGTACAAAAATTATTGTTAGAAACTAATACATGAAAATAATAAGTTGCAAAATAAAAATCATCTTAGCAGCCTAATAGAAATATTAATTGCACATTAGTGGATATAAAGATAGCTTGTTAAATAGGGATGAGACATGGTTTTTTTTTTTTTTTTTAATGTATGAAAACATAACTATCCTTAACATCTTTGTTTTAGTCGACAATTGTGTATTCTTAAATTCAAGTTTAGGCGTCCACTCCAGGTGTAAGGTGTCCACCTTAGATAATAACTCATACCAGAAGCAATATCTTGCTTCAATAATGTGTCGTGTCTAGTGCTTAATCAAACTTACAAATGTAAAACTATCATAGGATCAGAAAAGTCAATCAAGTTGGCTGAACAACCGGGTTGTATTGTGGAGGAGTTGGCTTGTACTAATTTATGTAGTCTTTGGCTTCTTGAAATAAACAAAAAAGGGATTAATTATGCATAGGACCTTGGTGGATTTGAACCACCATCTCTTGATATGTATTTACACACTCAAGTGCTCTTCCATTGAACTAAAGATCCACTTTAAGACACTTTCGAAAACATAATATGCAAGATAACAAACTTAAAACAGGCACCACCCCACTTTTTAATTCATGACAACAAACCAAAACAATAAAAATTGAACAATTTTCTCTTATCATTCAACCATTTCTTATTTAAACTAAGTAACCAACACCTTGTAAGAAACGTGAATGGTAACCGTTTCTTATTTCTTATGAGTTATGCATTTCAATCATTTCAGAAACCCTTAATAAGAGACACGACAAACATAACTTCGTAATCTCAAATGAGAGCGGTAGTGACTTAAGGCCTCCAGAACTCTCATATCACTACACCAAACACTTAAAACAAAGAAGTGCTAAATATATCAAGATTAATAGTGCCCAAAAAAATTTGTTTCAGAGGATATAATAATGTAGGCTGCTCTAGCACACCTGCATCGATGATCGAAATCGAGGGAGTAGCAATACTTTGACTAAAGTGGTTCGTCAACTAAAATCAATCCCTTTTACACCCTAACTGGATAAGGATTTGCAGCGGTGATCCCCAAATCAATTCATAAAAACACAGACTTAGTTTTGCTAATTAGTGAACAACTCACATTTAAACGTATGAGATGACTTAATACCAAACAGATGGACTCATTATACAAAGCAATATACAGGAGACGTCACTATCTTTATAGCCGAATCAACAACACTTAAAAAGCCACGAAAGTAAAAATCAAGATATTACAAAGATACCACCGAACCTTTACATATATACAAAACTAAAAGTACTTTCAAACCAATTACTTGGGATGCAGTTTTGGTACTCTCTTCCCCACCATTATTGAAAAGCAATTTCCCATCTTTAACAAAAGTCACATCCTCTTGGAATACTTTCCAATAAGAGACAGTGATGAATGATAAATATCTCACATCTCTTGCAGTAAGTTTTAACAAAAGCTTGTAGATTTTTTTTCTTTTAAAAAATGTTCTCTGTACTCATACTTGGTAAAACCGACTCTTTCTATTTTACTCTTTGTACTCATATTTGCCTAAAACGCAAAGAATAAAAAAATTGTGAAAGCTTGATATGAATAATAACATGAACAACCTCACAAAACACAAAATGAAACCAATACCATATACCTGCATAAATTTGTATTGCCATTTTACCTTCTTTATCTCTCACCAAATCATACTTGAATTCGGCAAAGCCAGCAAGAAAACCTGGTAAATTCCTCGCAATAAAACCAAACATTGTATTGTTAATTTGAAAATGAACAATCAAATTCAAAAATTTGTCTTAACGTATGATTAATTACTATGAAAATGACAACAAATACTTTGGATTTCCATGACTAATAGATATCTGGTGTATTGATGTTAGAACTTCGAATGGTAAACAAATGATGTTAGGGGGATTTCAGCTTTGACTTCTACGCTATGGATACTTGGTATACAAAATTAAGGAAATTTGTAGGCCAAAGTAAAGTAAAAATGAGATGTTATGCAGGAATTAATGTTATCTAGCGTTGGAAAGAATGCATGCTAGAGAGATAGATGAGTGAACATCGCCCTTTTACAATGAACTTATATGTATTTTTACCGTCTAAGGGAGCCATTTAACAAAACTTTAAGTCGTCAAAAAACAAAAAGAAATAATACTATGATAGTAGTATTATTACAAAAATCCCCGTGTTTAGGTAGCACCAATGGCTATGGAGGGATTGGAGGTATGCCCAAAATCCCCTTGCAAGGTAGATCATATTAGGAGTCCAAGAAACAATTTTCCTAATTCCAAATCCAAGCAATTAGCAAACTAATCCATGTTCATTGTCAACCCAATGTAAAAGTTATATGTGCCTAATAGAATGTAAAGATGGCAACTCGCAGAGTTCTTTTGAGATGTGGATAAGAATAGAAGGTTACTTAAGAGTCATTAGACCCTAAAGAATATGGTAGAGGATCTTAAGAATTGCTTCAAACCACGGGGAGTTCCCACTAGTATATCATATAACAGTCAAGTTGATAAACAAAAAACACCTAAAACCACCACATACAGTTACTGGCAAAAAATAATTACCTTATCATTACACAATTGTCACCTTTGAGCCTTTGTGTAGTGACCTAACATCCAGGAAAATCAATATATCTTCAACCTCCAAACCTAGAATTCAACAAAAGAATTATAGTAAATACATTTTTAGTAAGTCAATACTTCAAATAAATAAGGATTTCAACCATTGCCATACACTATGTCATAGTAGCTTTGAAAAACATATAACAAATATAAAATAAGACAGTGGAGGTTTTCAAGTTGTCCAATGTCTTCACCAAAGAAACAAATATAAATAATAAGTAGTTCATAACTGAATTAAATATATACAAACAATGGCAGTACCTATAACATCTCTGTGGATTGTGAATTTAATATAAAGAACTCAGTCTGAGGCCTTAGGCAGCCTTAAGCTATTATTATCTGGGGAAAAAAAGGGAAACCTTAAGTTATGCCTAGCTGGTCTTCTCATTCCATGAAATCCTATTAAACTCATTTTACCCTATTTTGGCTTCATTTCTTCAATATGCTCCATAACATCTTAAAACCAAATGCAATCATAATTTAAAATTGTTAAATCTCTAAGTTTATACTGAATATGGTCAAACATAGTAGGAATGTAGAAACATAAATATTACTGGACGTATAGGTCAAGTTGGCCCGGGTTTAAATAAAAGATCATTTGAAGCCTAAACAAATTTAGATTGAGTTCACATGTTGGGTTTGGTAGAGATTTTGAACTTCATTTACATATGAAAAACCAAATTCCATTGCTATTTGTAATACACTGAAATACACATAGAAAGGGAATATCTCACTGCACAAAAGGTTGCAGGAACTTACATCAATTGTTAGGCTCAAGATTATATAAACCTAACATGTATGTAGCTCTAAACGTAATGTAAAGAGTAATTCTTGTGAAACCAAACTAAGGAGGTGTTTGTTTTTTGCTTTTTGCAAGTGCTTACTACTTATTCTTTGGGTGTTTGTTTTTCAGTTATTTATAAGTGGTAGACCTTTTTTTTTTTTTTTGCATATTTTTGCTACTTATGAGTACCAAAAGTGTAAGTAGGCCCGACTCGTTAAAATTAGTTGTTAAAAAAAGTCATATTTTCTACCAAATTAAATTGTAATAGTCTGAGCATGGTATCATAGTCCATTCATTTCCATCTTCCTTAAATTAACTTCATTATTTATAACCTGGATATATAGCATCTAAGAGTCTCATCTATATCACATGCTAATAAATATGCTCATCCTTGTAGATTTCAATATAGAGGTGAACCAATAAAGGCAGTGAAACACCAAGCAATGACAATAAAATTATATAATTATATAAACACACAGAACAATGGATTCTAGTGGATTAATTTGATCTTCATAATTTTAAATTTCATTCTAGTGGATTAGCAGTACATATCTCAGGATATATATCATTATTTGGTCGTAATTCAATATATATTCAGTGTTAATAGCCCATTGTCATCACACCTGCAAGCAAATATTAAGTCTTAATATCCAAGTGTCGGCTTAAAATCCAAAAATCTAGATACCCAATATAATATGGCTAGGCAAAGTCACTCCACTAACACCAACATAAAAATCCCAGTAAATTACCTAAAACTGGAGTAGAGGTCTTGGCTAGTACACCATGCATAAAAATCCCAACATCTTCGCTGCAAGAGTGAATGGACAGCTCAATCCGAACTTTTTAAAAGATCTCAACATCACACCCACACCAAATTGTGGTCTTGTCTAAAAGTCCAAAAATGTTTAACCAAAGTGGAGGAAAGTCAAAGGCAGACGAAGTTGTTCAGGTTTACAGACTATAGTGTTAAGGTAATTATTAGAGAACAAACACATATATATTGATTTTATATTGAAACTCAAAGCATTCATTTAAAAGCTTTAGAAAATGATAATACTAAACTAAGCTATCACACTCTGAGCTTTTAACAAACATGTTGGCATACTTGATGGGACTATGCGGAGGGCATGACATGTGAGTCGGAGAAGAGTTAACATAACTCCCTTATAAAAGCTTTTGTACATTTTTTTTATCAAAATAAATATCTAGTTCAGGGGGTTTCCGGGAGGTCTCATTATCACGTACTCCAATGACCTCAAAAGCTAACTCTATTCTTCGTTGAACTCCAATAAGTGCATGAAAATTCCATAAAGGATTAATATAGTAGATAACAGTCGACAACCAACCCTTGACTTCCATATACTAAGAGTCATAGTTGTATATTATGTTGTCCTTTACTGTTTACTCCCTTCTACATACCTAATTGAACTGTTACAGACTAAATGAAAACTAAAAGTAAACAAAGGTAATCAACCTTTTTTTTTATAGGCAAAGGTAATCAACTTACCTTCTCACAAAGCTCTGTGAGGTAGGACGTATAATGCTTGGCCTTAGTCTTGACTGCTTCTACAGTCAGTTTTGTGTAATCCCGCATTAGATTTGAGGAGGCATGTCATAGTGTATTAAAAGGATTAAAACAGATAATTAGATTCACATAATAGGCGTATAGCTATAGTTAATAGTGAAAGTGATTAGCGGAAAAAAAAATAGTGAAAGTTTAGTTCATAGTCGTGGTAAGACCCACCTGATTTTTCTAGTGAAGCGGTTTAGTTTAGGTCAAATTTATCTCTAAAATGGCCTCTCTTCAATAAGCAGTGGCGAAAAGGCATCTATTTATAAATTGGATAGTATGGGATTGTTCTTACTGTAAATAGATATGCTTCATATGTGTCAAGATTTTCTTCGTATAGATATGCCTCTTCTAGCGAGGTTTTAGATAAAGGCACTTCACAATTAGATACACAGTGTTATCTATTCAATCCTATCACTTTGGAAATAATTCATCTACCAATATTAGTAGATAATACATTTGATGTCGGTCTTATGACTTATCCCCCAAGTAATCCTAAGTATACTTTTGTTGGCCTAGCTTGTGTTTCAGTTACAATGTCTGTCTTTAAAGTTATATGGACCCATATTCTATGAATGACAATTTAACGTTGTCTGACCTGAACCCAGTTCAATAACTTAACCTAGTAGTCATGTATCTATGAGACAATTCGTTGATAGTAAATTCAAGTTGTTTCCTAAGTTTGCCTTCACTAAAAATTAGCCATAAACCGAGAGGAAAGTAGGAGTATGTAGATGTGCATCGATTATAGTTACTAAATACTACCATTTACATAAGTGCAAGGGAGAAAAAACACTTACATAAACTTTAGAAAGTGAACAATTTGCTGAGATCTTGAGTCGCATGAATAACCTATCGCAGAAAAATGGGAAGAACACATTAGAATGCTGATTCTGGGTAGCCAAACTATTTTGATACATAGGTTATAAAGATATATATAGACACAAATGCCAAAGAAGAGTGGAAATTTGAAAGGTAAAATTCATGTCATCTAATAATTTCCAATAATGCATATAATAACTATTATGTGATAAGGAGTAGGAATCTTCATTGAGTTGCACAAACAAACAAAGCAGCCAATTGTTTGCACAAAAGAAAAAATACATAACTCTATAGATTTAGCAATTTAAAGTTGAAACAGGGAAAAAGGCAAAAAAAGTGAAGAGATTAATACTACTAAATATGAAGAAGGCTAATATCCTTGTACAAAAAGTGAAGAGATCAATTAATACTACTAAATATGGAACTTTCAGGGATTTTGAGGGACTCTTTCTTGAGTGCATTGGTTATGGGAGGCTTATTATTGTCTAAGGATATTATACAACATAGAGCCAAAGTATATAAGTCAACAAAAATAGTGTAATTGATACCTGAATTATATAAGAAAATCACATTATATCAAAAGGTTTGAAAAACATAAATCTCTTCATATACCAAAATGAGTTGAAGTGTTGAACAATTCTATTGATAATAACTTTGAATAATGTTAGATACCATTTTGATTTGATAAGAATTCAGTCAACTTTATTGAAATTGCATCTCTTAGAAAGAAAGCAAGAAGCGATCAACAGAATAATATTGGATGAGCAAGAAATTAAAAAACACAACGAAGCAAAAAAAATAAATTTAAAAATTTAAAAATAAGGCTTTAGCCTGTGTTCCATTTCTTTGCTCTAGCCTGTTCGGTCCCCTTAGTCGCAAGCATACTTTCAACCAAGCCATCGTAGTTCTTCTTTCTCCCTAAGCTTTCTGTGTGATGGTTAGCCATAGAGTCTGCATCTCAAAGTAGTAATTATTGATTCGAAGCCTGGTACAATAATGAAAAAACTTGAAAGAATGAGCTTTCCATTCAGTTGAATCTTGATGCCGAGTCCCCTCTTCAGAGAGGAAAAGGTATAGAGATTGGAATCAACAATAACTTCAACCCTATCTTAAGCATATATGTGGCTGGCCAAGCTGTTCATCTAAGCTCCTCGCTCGTCAATATTAACAAAAGTTCCTACTGCTCCCATTTCATTGACTATACTCATTGCATTACTATTGTTATTTCTTTTGTATTGCAATTTCTTTTTAAAAAAGAAGCCGAGTACGCCCTCACAAATGGTGCTTATCCAAAAGTTTCCCAAAATCAGAGCACATATCAATATCTCTTACGACATTTATAACCCCCAAGTTCCATTGAATCTAACAAATGCAAAGACTAAAGACTACGTATTAAAATATCTAGTTGTTGTAAAATTAGTCAAAATATATGAGGTGCCAAGGGTGAAGTTAATATGTATTGTTTATTCATGAAGATGGAGCGCAACAATTTAATTACTATAGTACTTGAGTTTCCAGAAGGTTTACAATATACTCAAAAAACAAATTAACACAAAGAGACAGAGAGAAAATGATGTGAAAAGTCAGCATAGCTTTAAAGATAATTAATTACAAAACTTAAAAACGATTCACCGAAATCAATGTAGAAAACATTCCATATAATCATAGTAATGATTAATGAAGCACTTATATTTGCCTAAAGTAGATCATGAAAATGTTTAGAGTGATAATGGAAACAATGCGCCTCCTTTTTTTGTATATCAATGACATCTTGGGGGCATTCATTTTGGAGATAAAATTTTCTGATTCCTTTCATAACTTTAAACCAACTTCAAGATCAAAGTCTTAAAAGGTCATCTCAAAAGCACAGAGTATAAGGAAGAAAAGAGATTATTGCCAATATCCGATGGGATTCTCAAAACCTTACCCAATATGCACCTTGCTAAAGATATTAGAAAAAGAGAGTACAATATGTTGATCAAAATTTAAATTCTAATATCAGTACCTAGCTAGTGTTTCCCTTTCGAAAAGCATAATCAGCTTTGCCATTTGAGTTGAGCTCCGAAAGTACTGGTTTACCTTCTTGTGGTTGAAAGTGCTTTAGGGACCTGTTCTCTAAGATGTCAGAACTCAAAAGAATGAAAAAGAAAAGACATTTGCTATCCAATAACATTTATAACAAAAGAAAGATAAAATGATTCATGCTAAATCCTACTGACTTATTTCTTAATGATTCATGCTAAATCCTACAGTGATAGAAGAAAATCAAATTAAATATAAAATACAAATATACAATAAAATGGAAATTGACCCCACAGTACAGAGGAGAAATCTAGAAGTTAAAAAAAATACGACGATCATACACTCTGCGGAACTACTTGAAACGGAAGAAAAAAAATTCAAAAGAAGATCATAAAAAAAGTGGCTCAATTGTAAATATATGATTCAAATTGGACACAACAGATTCCTCCTCTTTTGATTGACGTAATGAATTTTGAAACAGAACATGCCCCACTGTTACACACAATAATATATCCAGCATTAGCCCATAACGTAATAAATAGCCAAACTCTAGAATTTAAAATGTTTCAAACTTGTTTACCTTGGAGGTGAGTTACGGATTGGGAGATAGAAAAGAGTTGAATCGTTGAGTCAGACTCAGTTACGGATTGAAGGAATTTGAGGAGATTATGAAGGCCACGAACACAGAGAAAAGAGAACTTGGCTCGGGCATCGCCGTCAGCCAGTGCGGAGAGCGAGTGTTGGAAATGAGGTTACAGAATCTCATAGTTTTTCTATCATGGTGTTATCATTACCTCATCAACATCTGGGACTTTTGTCAACTTTCCTTCCACCATGGCTGCTGCTCTCTCCATCTAACTGATGCTGAATTCGAGAAAAATGGGCCCACCGAAAAGATATTCAAACCACAGTCAAACATGTAGAAGTGTCGGTTCATAATCCCAACATGGAAGCATTAGAAAATCTCATAGATTCCTTGTAATAGAAACTTCGTCTCTATTTTCTCAATTTTATCACAAATGGATCTGAAACCACATTGATCGGTTCCCTTGAAGGAATCACTTACAATTTTAGCGCCAAAGATCTTTGAAGGCTTCCTTGTGACTGATGTTGGGGTGTACAACCTTGAGTCTCTGTATCTCTTCTCTGTCATGGTCATTTGTATACTTTTAGGTTTTCCAACTTAAATCACAAAGCAAATTTAAATATAGCAAAGGAAATATGGAAATTTGGAGTTAGTCTTACTAACTAATCTTTGTGTACGTTTACTTGATTTATACACTTCTTAATGACTAATGTGAAGTGGATATGATGTTTAAAGACGATAATCTTACTTGATGAAGCGGTTATAAGCCGATGGAGCTCGCTGTCTCTTCTCTGGTGCTGTAGAAAAGAACAAAACACCCGCAATCTGAGACACCTTGATGAAGCAGCTTCTTAATGCTTCCATCAACATATAACTCAGAAAGGATCCATTTTCGGATATAATAATAGAAAATCATTTTTTTTGGATATAGAAAATCATAAAAAGAATATGAATAATGAAAAGAAGAAAAGAAAGAAGATACTTAACATCAAGGAATGAAGGTAATCATAGTTAGTGTGTATGGAGGAACTGATGATCTTGGGAAGAGAAGAAACCGGCCAACGTTTAGAAAACGTGGAGAAGAGAAAAATGATATTTAGATTACGTAGGGTTTTCCAAAAAAAAATCGGTGTTTTAAAAAGCCGAAAACTTCTAATATTTCTTCAGATATTTTTGAAATTGGGCGAGATTTCATTGTATCGGGGAGGGAATTATAATTTGAGAATAGTTTAAGGAGATTTAAACAAATCTGGGAGGTGTCACTAATTATTAGCACCCTTTTTTTTTTAAGAGCCAATCATATTGCTAGAAGTCCAAAATGGAGTGATATGGTGAGGAGAGAGAATGTGCGCAAGCTTTTATATATATATATATATATATAGATAGGGAATGATTGTATTTTACTCTTTTGGCCTTGACCATGTTTGGCATTTGGCTAAACATTTTTTTTTCGGCTATAATACTCCACACACACATATATATATATATATACCAAAATCTAGAGTACGCCTGCATGTGGTGCGCAGCCCATTCTAAGCCACATGTATCGCAAGGGTAAAATCGGAACAATGAGTGAACAAGTTAAGCCTACTACAAACTAAAAAAACAAGAAAAAGAAAGAGATGAAGAGGGCATTGGTTTTTCTCTAATCTAAATTAGTATCTAGATTGTAAATTACGTTTTCACCCTTTTAATTAAATATTATTAAACTTACATAGCCTGTTATAAAAAAAAAAAAAAAAAAAAAAAAAAAAAATACCAAAAGTCTGCATACCGGTGCACATGCGTACTCTAGAACCTCTATTTTTTTAAGGATTATTTAGATTTTGGTCCTCCTAAATAATAGGTATTTGGGGTTTGGTCCGCACTAATCAGTTTATTAGCTTTTGGTCCTCCTAAATCCTCTTGACCGGTGAGTCAACCAAGTTGACTGTCTGTATTTTCATAATACCCATCATACCCTTGGGTGTGCGAGGCACGTGGGTCAAGATCTCCACACTTCAAATCAACGGTTAGTGTGATATATCCGTTGGTAGTTCAAAACCCCAACAGTCAAAACTATTGGTACATACCCTATAAATATTGGTGTTGTTGCTGGCTGGCTATACAAAATCGAAATTTGAAAGAAAGAAGATAAAGAAAGAGAAGAGTATAATGGGTGGAAGTTGCCATCTTGTAGTTGTTGTTGCGCCAAAGGTAACTAGTTTAAGTTTAATTTTGTCTGTAATGGCGGAAGGGCCAAAACCTAATTAAACATTATTTAGAAGGACCAAGTCTGAAACGAAAGTAATTACAATGGGACTAAACCCTTAATTTAAATTATGCGGTGTTTGTATATTCTATTGCAGGTTTGCCAATTGTGCTATGAAGAGGGTCACTATGCTTCAGGATGTCAATATCTTGGTATTCACTGCCCTCATGCTTGGTGTTGTGGATTTATGAGAGTTGTTCTAGGTCATATGGAAGAAGGTACTTTACAATCCAAGTATCTCGAGTGTTCTAGAGAAGGTTGTAGTGCTGTGACTTGGTTATACTTTGACAAAAAAGTAGACAACCAAGTATGTAATCTATGCAAGGAAGAATTCCCAGTCTGTGAAGGTTGTGGCTTATGCAAGGGCTACCATCTTTCAACTATTTGTGAGAAGAGTGGTGAGAATAGTGTGAGATGAGAGAAATTGTTGTTCTGTATGTGACAGTTGTGCGAGATGTGCCTGATTAGTGCTATGTTTATCAAGTATTGTATGAAGAAATAATAATTTGGTAAGTAGAACTGCATTACATAGCACTTGTCATAACAACTATATTAGCAATGTCATTACATAATGTCATTACAAACTAGCACTCCTAAACCATAGCACTGTCATCCAAAATGGCTCTCCAAAAAACATGACTATCCACAAAATAACAAAAAAAACCATAGCACCAATGTATTCACTAGGTCTGAGTTAAAGACTGACTTAAGCAAAGTGCAACTGCTGAAATTGTTGGGGTACTTGGTGTATCAACACCATCATTAGCACCAAATCCAAGCCAATATTGAAACCCACTGTTGTCCCTTTCTCCCCTTGGTGTGCGTCCTCCTATTGCTCCCCTTGTTGCTCTTCCTCCTCTTCTAGCTTGTGGCACTTGATGTTGATCTGCATCATTCACATGGCTTTGCTAGCTGCTGAGGTTGATGCCCTTGTTATTGCTGCTGCTGAGGTTGATGCCCTTGCTGCTGCTGAGGTTGATGCCCTTGTTGTTGAGGTTGATGCCCAGGTTGATGTCCTTGCTGCTGAGGTTGATGCCTAGGTTGATGCCCTTGATGTTGACCATGGCTCTCTTGCTCCATTTCTTTGGCAGAGCCACCCAATATATATAATAGTAGGGAAGACAAAGCAAAGCAAAACAAATATAAAAATTTATAAACAAGTCAGTTGAAACATAATAAAGCCGACATTTTTATTAATAGACAAATACCCTAAACAAAGACAAAGACAGAAGCATAGACCCTAAGCAAAGACAAAAGACAAACACATAAACATAAAGACAACAACAAACACAAAAGTTTGTTTATATATTCTTATTTTTCTTTTTGTTATCCTTTCTCTTATTCTTCAAAGAAATCTGCAAAGCCTTAAAGCTCTCAGCACACATTAGTACTTGCACTACCTCTCTAGTTTGTGCTTGAGTTAAACTGTTATTTCCCTCCCCAGTTTGTGCTTCAGTTGAATTGTCATAAACCTCCCCAGTTAAGTCCACAATGGAATCATAACTTTCCTCCCCAGCATGAGTTGAAGAACCTCCAACACCCCTTCCTGTAAGATACCTCCATTCTTGCAAATATTCTATACATTCAGCATAACTTGCATTACTATGTTGATCAAAATAGGCCATGACAACCTCCCTTTCTTTTTTAGAAAAATAATTATATCCCTTTCGCACTAAACTCCAGATATGTCTAGGATATCTAATACCCTCCCCATTTAATTTGGTGAAAGAAATAAGTGTAAAAAAGATATGAGTGCAGAGATACGTCAGTTGTGTGGGAGATGAGTGCAGAGATGTACATGTTACTTTTATAACAAAAACATGTAGATAAGAAATTAATAGGGGTGTTGTACCATTTAAAGTATGACTGAATTGAATCACAGTCAAAATATTTAATAATTTAGTTGAAAACACATTTACAATACAAACAAAATTGTACTTGGAAAGTGCAGCATTATTGAATGCAAACAACGGCCAATGTATGTGCTTCAGTCAGTCAATGTGCTCTAGCTAGTCAAAACACAGCATTATTGAATACAAACAAAATGGTTACCTATGTTATTTGGTGGTGCTGAGCTTGTTTCCCCTACTTCTTGCTTACAAGTCCTTGTGTTATGTCCTACCTGACCACATCTCCTGCACTTCCTTTTGCCACTTGATTTTTCTTCATCTCTTCCTCTTATTCTTTGTTTCTTTGGTCTTCCAGGATTTCTGTTATTGGGAGGAGGTAATACAACATTTGTAGGTTTAATCTGATCACAAAGAAGACATTGGAATCAAATTAAATGAGAAAGAAATTGGAATCAAATTAATATAAGGGTAAAAGGAATTGACCTTGTCCCAATCATCTTGGTTGGCTACTGGATAGATATAACCTGCGTAGGTTGTTCTAAATAACTCCACAATGTAGAAGTGACATCAATATCTACAAATTAAGTGAAAAAAAAATTAAAAATCAATAAGTGACAAGAAAGTAAAATTTATAAGTCACAATAAATTAAGTGCCAAAGTAACAACTCACATGGCCCAACTCTCCCTATTAGGCCTTCTTGGCCTTATGACAGATATAGCATGGACACAAGGTATCCCTGTCATCTGCCACACAATGCATTCACAAGTTAAAAGATTTAAGTCCACAATAAACCTTTTACCATTTTTGGTATTGGTTGACAAGAATTGATTTGGTCCAACCCCTGAAACCTTATACTCATGGTACTTCTTTTCCAACCTTTTAATTACATCTGTTACAGGTGGTACCAAATCACCATCAGTTAGTTCCAAACCTAGTTTTCTTCTATCATGCATAAGTGCCATAACAGTGAGAGTGTACTTATCCACAAACTGAAATAGAGGCTTGTCTCTTATCTTTAGGATCCAAGCATTGAAGGACTCACTAAAATTACTAGTGACAGCATCACACTTTGATGTTAGATCAAAGTATGCCCTAGCCCATGTCCTCTTAGGTTGCTTCTCTAACCATATTTTGGCATTCTTCTCATCATGCTCTAGTGTTTCCATAAAGATTTCATGTGTACTTATCCTGTAAGCTTTAGCTGCCCCCCAACATAGACTCTCCAAGTAATCACCCTTAAAAACACTTTTAAAGTTCTTGTACATATGTTTAAAGCAAAACCTGTAAAAAAATAGGGTATGACATGTTAAAAGATAATAAGTATAATTTACAAATGTAATTAAAAAATAAACAAGTTAATTTTACCTGTGGTGAGCATATGGGAAGTTATTGCTTACTGCCTCAATGAGACCCTTCTGCTTGTCAGATATGAATGTCAGCTGCCCTGATGGATGCTTGTTCAAGTGAGGCTTCAACAACTCCAACATCTTATGCCAAGTGTATTTATCCTCACCCCTACAAATGAAGATAGTAAGAGGGAAAAGACCATTCATAACATCAAGTCTAATAGCACTAAGACAACATCCTCCATACTGTCCTTTAAGGAAACAACCATCAAGTCCAATGATTGGCCTACACCTATTCACAAACCTATCCAATGATTGCTTGAATGCAACAAAGAAACCCACAAACTCATCTGCTGAATCCTTATACCATTTGACAATGCTTCCTGGATTCCTTTTCAAAATTTGATTCTTCAATTCTGACACCACTATGTAGCTTTCTTCATAATTACCATTGATTCTCTCTAGCAACAAAACTCTAGTTCTCCAAGCAGTCCAGTAAGATATAAGTACACCATACTCATTATAGATCTCATTATGCAAGTTTACTGGTGCAAAAGTTGGATGAGCCCTAGCAAAGTCTTCTAGTTCATTTGCAACCCAAGGAGCTTTGGCTTGCACATTCTTGTTATTCTTATCACCTTCACAGGTATGAGTGGGATTAAATAACCTTAGCTTCAATGTATGCCCATCAACTTTTCTGCTGCAGTTCACAAACCACTTGCATTCAGGGTCCTTACAAACCAACTTATATCTTGTCTTATCATTCTTCTTCTGTTTGAAACTAAATTTCTGAGCAATTGCCATGTCTTTCATAAACTTCCTACACTCCAAAATAGTTCTCCAGGTCATACCTTTTGTAAGGCTGAAGTTTGTTGTACCTAATGCTGGATCTTCAATCCTCTCATTATCTTTAGCTTCATACAAGTTTCTAGTAGATTTCACAAACTCATCTATTTGAATATCTACATCCATCTCACCCTTTGACACCAGTTCAAGTTTTGAAATATCATCATCACTAGCTTCTTCCTCATTATAATCCCAGTCCTCATCTTCTTCATCAGATTCTTTCTCACTCATATAACATGTTTCCTGAGTCATATAGGGCCCAACACCATTACTCACATAAAAACATCTATCCTGCTCATCACCAGTGGCATCATCTATGACATAATTATGAAATATATTGCAGCCACCATCATTATCCACTATATCATGTTCAAATGTTATTTCTCAATCAACATCAATTACGTTATCAACATCAACATCATTTGCTCCTATATCATGTGTATCTTCACTTTGACTTTGAAACTCAATCTCTTCTTCAACATGAATCGTTTCATCATTAATATCAATAACATATGCTTCACCAGTTGATTCCAAATGTGGATCCATGGTTGGCTCCACAATATATTCATCTTCACTTTGACTTTCAAAGTCTTTCACATTACACCGTTTCTTCTTATAAGGTTTTCTCTTTCTCTTTGGCTTTTTAGGAATCTCTTTGGTTAAGTCTACATAATCATCTAGAGTTGACTCATTAATTGGCTTAGTCAAGTAAAAAATGTTAACTGGACTTGAGTCAGGTGAGTGCATTAGATTGGAGTTAGGTGAGGACATTGGATTGAACTGAAATGTGGGCATTGGATTGGACTGTGGTGTGAGCATTGGATTGGACTAAGGTGAGTGCATTGGATTGGACTGAGGTGTGGGTATTGGATTGGACTGAAATGTGGGCATTGGATTGGACTGTGGTGTGGGCATTGGATTGGACTGAGGAGTGGGCATTGGATTGGAGTCATGTGTAGGCACTATACCCATGATCCTAGAGTCTTTCTCCCAATTATCAGTGGTCCCCTGCACTTTCTAGTGGTCATAAGAAACAAACAAATGGAATCTATAATCACTTTCTACCATAATGTTCTCCCACATCAACATAAGTTGTTGGTCAGTCCCAAATACACACAAATGCCCTGCTAAGATACACTGGACAGATAACACCTTCTTCCTAGGCACAAACATTTGAACTTCCTTGATAAAATCTATCCAATTCAAGTCATCACCTTCTAGAGTTAATATTCTCCTCAATCCAGCAGAGTAGTCAGCCAAACATATCAAACCAGATGTAACATCCTTCCATAAACCACCCAAATGAACAACAAACTTCCTTTTGCCAAACCACATCACTGATAAAATAACATGAAATCGAAATCGAAATGTCAAACACAATAAATCATGTAAACATTATCATCAAATAATGTACCAAATCGTGTAAACAATTATGAAATCGAAATGTCAAACACAAAATCCCTAATTTAAAATAAACAATTACTAGTACATGGTCAACATCCAAAAACCCTATTTTTTATTCAATAACATGCAATAGCAATAAATAATCAAACATACCTAATTTTTTACTGTTTAAAACCTTCTAACGTTAATAAAGAATCAAAATATGCAAGCATGCAAAACAACGTTCAAAAAAGTTCATAAAAGCATGCATTCACTGATTAAATCATATCATACCTAACCAAGCAAGCCAATCAAGCTCCTTTACGTTTGAGAGAGAGAGAGAGAGAGAGAGAGAGAGAAAAAAAAAAGTGGAGGGATTTTAGTTAGTTTCCCGCTTTTCTTCATAACATATCTTTGAGATTCTGATGATACACGTGTCTCATCAGTTGCCGTCAGATTGTGGTGAAGTTGAGTCCTGAATAAGATCAACTTGACCAACATTTGACTCTTGACCCACGTGCCTTGCACACCCAAAGGTATGATGGGTATTATGAAAATACAAACGGTCAACTTGGTGGACTTTAGTTGACTCACCGGTCAAGAGGATTTAGGAGGACCAAAAGCTAATAAACCGATTAGTGCGGACCAAACCCCAAATACCTATTATTTAGGAGGACCAAAACCTAAATAACCTTTTTTTTAATGCATTGGATTTGAAAAGAAACTTTCTACCGTCTGATCTAATTGGGGTTGTCAATGGGCGGGCCAGGCCCAATTGAATCCGAACCGATAAAATAGGGACTTAGAACTTAAATATTGTCCAATAAGAGTATTGGGCCAGTTATAGATATACCCCCGTCCGACCCGATAACAGCCCGGCCCGAAAACTAAAATTATTTTTTTAGTTTTTCAAATAAATATTATTAAATTTGTAACTATTAGTATACATAAAATATTAAGAGACTTGATGAATTAGTGTTGTAGTACCACATATAAGGCTTGGGCTTGGGT
The DNA here is from genome assembly GCF_015680905.1 of Coptis chinensis. Classification (NCBI taxonomy): domain Eukaryota; kingdom Viridiplantae; phylum Streptophyta; class Magnoliopsida; order Ranunculales; family Ranunculaceae; genus Coptis; species Coptis chinensis. The sequence goes on along the minus strand of NC_141456.1, from coordinate 14,269,159 downwards.
TTGAGTCTTACTACACTCTATTTCAGTTTTTTTTAGAGAAATAATAAAAAAATACATTATTTCCATGTAATCTTATTGGACCTAGGTCAGGCCCAATCCGATCATGTCCAATGGGACCTAGACCAGACTTGGACCTTCTATATATAAATATAATTTGGACGGGACTTGGACATATGTGAGTCCTGTTCAAGTCCGGCCTGTTGACAGCCCTAGATCTAATATGTGTAAGTTGCAGTGGGTAGTATTCATCATCATGAGTTGATCAGGTGAAGACAAACCAAAGAAAAGGACGAACAAAATGAAATTTGAGACATACTGTGATTGCCAAGATTCACAGAAAAAGGTCGCATAGCGGAGTGGATATGGCGTTAGACTCCGAATCAGGTTGTGGGTTTGATTCCCACTGCGATCATCTTCCTGTTTTTTAGGTCCGTTCCAGTTCCATGGTGCTCAGTTAGATATCATCACCATGTAGCAATATCTCATACTGTTATTCATTACATTTTTCTATAAAAAAAAAAAAAAAAAAAAAAAAAAAACTACCACCCAACGGACTAAAGTAACTTATACCACTACTGCTTTAACATAACCACTACTGTTATAAACTCCTGCACCATGTAAGTTGTGAAATGGTTACCCTAACAAAACAGAAATTAAAAGAATCACTACTACAGAAAATACCTTACGAGTGAGAAAACATAACAAAATATGGCACCATATATTGAAAAGTGCACTTATTTTAACCATCAGTATCACTACCTTCCTGTTTATAAAAAACAAGTATGACAAACGAATTAATGTTTGAGACGAGCAAGCACTGATACTCCAAGAGTCCGAACAGTTTCCTTTTCCGATACTTGGATACACAGCTAAGTATGCCTATTTTCTTTCTATTTGGATACTTCGTCAACACGGTCCAGCAGTCAAAACACTTCTTAACATTAGTCGGTGTTTACAAAAACACACTGAGGCTTACGCCTTGAAGGCCTTAAGCCTTTTAGAATATCACCGCACTGAGGCTTGAGTATTCCAAGATCCTAAAACTTAGTTTTTTGCCAATTTTTTTATTTTTCTCCTCACAACCACCCACAATTGTTGTTCAAAGGACACGATAACCCTATTCATACGAACATCGGTCTATCTCAAAAAAAAAAAGTCTGTTTTGCCTCAAGCCTCACAGAGATAGGGTACCTTGAGGTTGATATGCTTTTTCTTAAACCTTGACATTAGTGCTTAGGCCCAAAAAATCCAAAATGGCACTACGAGTGTTACAACTTACCAGTGGAGGATCAACAGAATTCATGTGTGTTGGCCGAAACTATCAGATTTTGAACTTAAAAAAGATCTATTTAGTGATGATAAAAATAATTGATGCCTTGTAAATGATGTGGCCTCTAGTATACGTGGTCTCAAGCTTAAGTACATTCAAAGTAAAACACTTTCATATTATTCATTTTACTTAATTATCAGCCAATGTGCTACAGCCTACTCGCTCCTCCTTTCCATTCACATCCCTTTGGATACGTGACAAACCTTTCCCCACTAAATTCTACTAAACATTGTTGGAAATGTGAATGAATTTGTGTCCTCATGGGTTTGAACCCATGACCTTTTGTATCTACTACACTCTAATGTGGGGGGCTTTAGTCCCACATTGGTTACTAAACTTAAGACTCTTAAGTTTATATTGGTTAATGTCCTTATGGAGGGATAGTGTAGAGATATAAGGAGGTGCTTTCCTTGGCGCACACAAGGCCTCCTTCGTTTGGGAGCTCCGAGAAAACCTTAGTCTTGGCGTGTGCCCACACGTCGTCGTAGCAGGGGGTGCAATCCACCAAACCGTATGTAGCTACAAAATCTTTCCTTGATTCAAGTCAAACCAAAAAGGCAATGAGGAGTCTAGCCTGAAGTTGCGTTTTGAACGAAAACACAACATTATTTTTTCCTCTGTTTAAAAACCTTGTCTGGAGTATGCTGAGGGTTCTTGCAGAGCTGGTGACACGCTCATCCATCTGTTCGTATCCCGAGACGACGGCTTGAGGTCGGCGACAAACCATACCGGGCGGCGTTTTTCGTCTTAAGGAAATTGTGCCGAGCACAATCCTCAGTGATAAGTTTTACTACCTTTCTTATTACTGTTTTTCGATACTAGATTCATACAATCTTAAGACGAAAAAACGATTGTGAACGATCTGTTATTATCTAGTATTGTGCTTTCGTTGTTGTTATCTTTGCTAAGATGGAAAAACCTAGTGGTAAGTCCGTCCAAGCCCCGAAATTTTTGATGGCAGAATTTTAAAAGCTACCGGGCGGATGAAAATGAGATTTTATCGACTACTCACGAAATTGGGTTGAATGGATTTCGATTGAGAAACCCATGTACAATGAAAATGAAGATGAACCCAGTGGATTACGGTGGTGTGGATGGATGGGAAAAGAAAGACTATTTATGTAGAAATTATATACTTGATTGTCTTTCCCTTGATTTGTATGATGTTTATCTTTGTGTAATGCATCGCTACTCTTGAATTGTGGAGTTTACTTGATAAGAAGTATGCTAACTTCAAGATCACGAGGTTCTAAGAAGTTTCTTGTAGGAAAGTTTAAAGATTCAAGATGGAAGATGGGAAATCATTTGTTTCTCAAGTGGAGGAGCCGCAAATAATTATTCATGAGATTTTGCGGGAAGGTTATAAAATCTGCAAAGGCTTCCGGGTTGCTTCCATCATTGAAAACTCCGCTTCCTCGTGGAAGGAGTACAAAAACAGTCTCAAACATAAGAAGAAAGAGATGACACTAGAAGATCGATCGTCAACCTTCGGATCGAGGAGGATAACAGAAGGCTGAAATCAATGTGGAGACTTGAAAATGAAGGCTAAGGCTAACCTTGGTGGAAGGTAACGCTTGCTAGTTCTTCTAAGTCTAAATCAACTAAATTCCCGTCAAAAAGAAACCATATCGCGAACAAGAATAAACAAGTCCCAACCTCACTTTAAAAAGAAACCTTACAATCCACGAAATTCATTGCTATGTGTGCGGATCTCGAGGTCATATAGCCCGGTTCAGAAATTCAAAAAGGTCCAATGATGGGAAGAAAGACAAGGCACAAGCAAATGTAGTTCGGGATGGTAACTTTTCTGCTGCGGTTCTTGAGGTTAACTTGGTGAGTAACATGATCGACCGGTGGGTAGACACCGGGGGCTACCAAACACATCCGTGGGCACTAAAAGTGCATTTCGTCCTTCACTCCTCAGGGAGAAGGAGAAAGTCCGTTCATGGGTAACTCATCCGCTTACAGAGTTGAAGGAAAAGGGGACATTAATTTGAAGTTCACTTACGAAATGTTCTTAATTTGAAGGATGTTCTTTATGTTCCCCGATATTAGGAAAAATCTGGTTTACGGTTCCCTTTTAAGTAAGAAGGGGTTCAAACTTGTCTTTGAGTCGGACAAATTTGTTCCGACTAAGGGGAACCTTTGTGGGTAAAGGTTATTTAGATGAAGGCTTGTTTAAGCTCAATGTAACCCGATTTTGAATTTAATAAAGCATCTACTTCTTCTTATATGGTTGAGTCATTTGATCTGTGGCATAGTAGACTTGGACACGTTAATAATGTTTCAATTAAAAAACTGATGCATCTAGGTAACATATCCAAGAATACTATTTCTGAAAAATAAGAGATGTGAAGTATGTGTAGAATCTAAATATGCTAGGAAACCTTTCAAAAAGGTAGAAAGAAACACTGAGTTGTTGGCATTGATTCACACTGACTTATGTGATCTTAAAGGTTACATGACTAGAGGAGGTAATAAATATTTTGTTACATTCATTGATGATGCTTCACGTTTCTGTCATATTTATCTTCTTAAGAGTAAGGATGATAGCTTAGCTAAATTTATTTCCTTTAAAACCTGAAGTTGAGAACCGCCAGACAAGAAAATAAAAATAGTTAGGTCCGATAGAGGAGGTGAATATTACGGTCCTTTCAATAAATTTTGTGAAAATAATGGTATTGTACATGAGACCATCGCCCTTATGCTCCCCGATCCAATGGGATAGCGCAGAGAGGAAAAATAGGACTCTCAAAGATATGATCAATAGCTCGGGGCTTCTATGAACCTATGGGGGAGGCTTTTGCTAACGGCCTGTTATATTCTAATAAGATACCTTTTAAAGACACGAGATAAAACTCCATATGAGATGTGGAAAAATAGGACACCGACTTATAGATTCTTTAAAGTGTGGGGGTGTTTGGCTAAGGTATCTATACCAACACCCAAGAGGACTAAACTTGGCCCTAAAACCGTAGGTGTGTCTTTATTGGGTATGCACGAATAGCGGTGCCTCTGAGGTTTTAGTTTTCAAATCTAAAAATAGATTTGTTGATGATAATACCATTATTGAGTCTAGGGATCTTTGTCTTTTTGAGGATAAATTCCCATTTATTGAGAGATCGGGAGGGACTCGAAGTTCTTACACTTGCTCCTAGAGTTCGAGAAGATTCTTCAATAAGATGAAATTGAACTTCGGGAGAGCAAGAGACCTAGGACTAACACCTCTTTTGGACTGATTTCCTTACTTTCTTAGTAGAGGAGGATCCTCGGACCTATTCGGAGGCCATGTCATCTTCGATCGATGATTTTTGGAGAGAGGCCATTCTAAGTGAATATGAGTCCATTATAACCAATAACACTTGGGAGTTTGGTTCGGTTGCCCCCAGTTTGTAAAACTATTGGGAATAAATGGTTATTTAGAAAGAAACTTAAAGGCGGATGGATCCATTGCTAAATATAAAGCGAGATTAGTAGCAAAGGCTATAAAACGAGAGAAAGGGTTTGATTTCTTTGATACCTACTCTCTGTGACAAGGATTACATCTATCGAAATGTTAATAGCCTTTGCTTCTACTCGTAATCTCGTAATTCACCAAATGGACGTTAAAAGCGGCATTTCTAAATGGGGAATTACAAGAGGAGATATATATGGATCACCGAGAAGGGTTTGTCTTAGAAGGCCTTGAGAGAAAAGTTTGTAGGCTAAAGAAATCTCTTTTACGGTCTCAAACAAGCTCCTAAAAAATGGCATTAGAAATTTGATAGTGTGCTAATCTCTAATGGTTTTAATATTAATGAGGCGGATAAATGCATTTATTGCAAATTTGAGGAACAATCTGGTGTAATTATCCGTTTATATGTGGATGACATGTTGATCATTGGAACCGGTTTAGAGGCCGTCGATAAGACTAAATCTTTTTGAGTAAGCATTTTGACATGAAAGATTTGGGTATCGTGATGTCATTCTTGGCATTAAGATAGTGTATAATTACGATGGAATTACTTTGTCTCAATCTCATTATGTAGAAAAATGCTTAAAAGATTTAATCAATTTGGTTTGTACCTGCCGAGAACACCATATGATCCTAGTATACATTTGACAAAAAAAATCTTGGATTAGGTGTATCTCCTTTAGAGTTTTCTAGGGTTATAGGTAGTCTCATGTATCTTATGAACCGCACTAGACCTCGACATAGCTCTGTAGTAAAGCAAACTTAGTAGATACACCATAAATCCCCAAAGAATGAGCATTGGGATGCTCTTATCGAGGGTATTGAGATATTTGAAATATACTTCAAATTATGGTGTTCATTATGGCGGATATCCACCGTGCTTTGAGGGGAGTGCAGATGATGCCAATTGGATTCTTTGATTCTCGGGAATCTAAATCCACTAGTGGTTATGTGTTCACTATGGCGAGGGTGCGGTGTCTTGGAAATCATCTAAGCAAACTTGCATTGCCCGTTCCACTATGGAATCGAGTTTATAGCTTTAGACAAAGCTAGTGAGGAAGCAGAGTGGATCGGGAATTTTTGATGGATATCCCGCTTTGGCCTAAACACATTTCCACTGTCTCTATTCATTGTGATAGCCAAAAGCCGCTATCTTGAGGGCCAAAAATACTTCCTATAATGGGAAATCTCGACATATTAAATTGAAGACATAACACCGTCAAGCAGTTGTTAAGAGATGGGATCATAGCTATTGACTTTGTGAGGTCAAAAGAAAATTTAGGCGATCCTTTAACTAAAGGCCCCGCTAGAGAGCCGGGTTTTAGTACATCAAGGGGGATGGGGCTAAAAGTCTATTAAAGACTAATTGCCTATTTAATTAAATCACCGATAAGCGACACCCAACCTTGGTGAATGGAGATCCCGGGATCAAGGTTCAATGGGGAAACAAGTTATCTGCGTGATTTGTGGGGTACTTACACCTAGAGTGAAAACTCGTACCCATCCCTATGATGTAGTAGTACCCTTCAGATCTTTTAAAGGATGAGTGAATACTCTTAATGCTTTCTATAGTTTGTTTTTCCATTGGGGTGTAATGATACTGATACACTCCCGATAGAGGCACCTATATGAGTGAGGAAGTAAAAGCCGCTTCCTATGAGAACTTATAGGCTTGTTCTCTAGAGCACTCATGAAACACAGGAAGCTCATGGCTATCACGAGCAACAACCGAGGGAACTCTATGATGATTTTTGAAGTTATGTGTGTTTACCCGTTGACTTGGCTTACATATAGGTTGAGCAGTTCAAGACTAAGGTCACCGGTCAACTAGTAATCCCGACAGACAAAACACCAAGCGAAGGTTCAAAGTCGTATGACACCTTGACCCATTCATAACTTCTTCATACTCGGGACATTCTTGTTTTGTTTTTCTTTTCTTCGTTTCTTAATAATTCCATTCATGTGGGGGATTGTTGGAAATGTGAATGAATTTGTGTCCTCATGGGTTTGAACCCATGACCTTTTTATATCTACTACACTCTAATGTGGGGGGCTTTAGTCCCATTGGTTACTAAACTTAAGACTCTTAAGTTTATATTGGTTAATGTCCTTATGGAGGGATAGTGTAGAGATATAAGGAGGTGCTTTGTAGCGCACAAGGCCTCCTTGGTTTGGGGGCTCTCGGGAGGTGGGAGCTCCGAGAAAACCTTAGTCTTGGCGTGTGCCCACACACGCCGCCGCTGGAAAAATCCACCCAATTGGGCTTCAGCGTGGAGTCGCGATCTTGGGCTTGTTTTTTTGCGTTTTTTGTCTTCTTTCCAAAACCGTATCATTTACAAAATCTTTCCTTGATTCAAGTCAAACCAAAAAGGCAATGAGGAGTCTAGCCTGAAGTTGCGTTTTTTCAGATCTATAAAACAAGTCTCTCCTGTTTTGAACAAAAAAGCGAAAACACAACATTATTTTTTCCTCTCGTTTTAAAACCTTGTGCGGGTATCTTTGGGGTTCTTGCAGAGTTTGGTCATTGGTCGTGACACGCTCATCCACTTTCCAGATCACAGGAGGCGTGCGGCTTGAAATTTGGCGGCAACCATACCGGCGGCGTTTTTCGTCTTAAGGAAATTGTGCCGAGCACAATCCTCAGTGATAAGTTTTACTACCTTTCTTATTACTGTTTTTCGATACTAGATTCATACAAACATCACCAGAACCAGAAATGGCTCTGGACCAGTGGTATCCTCAATAGTTAAAACCTAAATACGTAGAGTCGCAAAAACCTATATATATAAGTCTTGGGTACACCCAAATATACAATCTAAACCTCGACATTATTGAAATGGAGAGATGCTCACATCGTTTATTTCCACACTACAGCTCTCTAAGATCCCTGTATATTTATCACAAAATACACTTGAAAACCAAAATGAAGAGAACGACAAGGTAAGAACTCCCCATCAAAGAGACAGATTCTATAGTATAAACTTCACATTTAACTAGGACTCAAATTCAACATGGTCATTGGCTTTTTTTATAAGATAAGTAAAAACGGTTCTTCCTAAAAATGTTTTCATCCATTCCAAGCCTAGTTTAAGTTGCACCAATATAACTAAAACATGATCAATGGATACACTAAAATACACACCTACAAATAACATAACATTGCACAAAATGCATCTAAAAACCCTTCACACTATCAAAATGCTACCAATATTTCCACACACATTGTCCTAAAACCATTCTTTACACTTCCACATATTAAATTACCTAAAATTCAAAACACTTGAAGAACAAGAAATGAAAACAAATCCCACTTACTCAAAGGCGGTAAAACCGACACCAAAGGCTTACTCTCAACATAATGTAATGAAAAATGATGTCCAATGGTTTTAACAAGAACTGAGTATTAGAACCTTCAGAAAACTAAAGAATGGTCCACCTTTTCCATAGTTTTTAAGGCGTTTCACCGCCCCATTTTGGACGACAAAAGTTTCACCGCCCCATTTTGGACATAAAAGATGAGCAAATTCAATATATGTGTGTGCATTGTTTGAAAAGAAAGTTTAATAATGTAAAGCTAAAGTTTCAACTTCCACTTTTTAGTATGGCAATTAAAAGCAAATAGTATTGGTACATAGGATAGTAATTGGGTTACACCACTAATGATGCTCCAAGCAAGCATCGCACAAAATGGTATATCACATATACTCAAATTCACTTTCGATGCCAATCTACTAGAAGAGAATAAAGATTAATAGGGATCCGTACTTCTAGCCTTCCGAACTGTTATCGCATTTACTGAATTTATAGGATTTTATCGTCTCAAAGAAACTACTGCTCTATGGGGTATTCTCGGAAAAGAAAATTACTAATGCTTCTAATCATTTCATATCTGGGAAACTTAATATTAGATGTTCAGTAGCTTAAACATGTGAAAACTTCCAACTCAGAATTCTGAAATCAGAGCTTGCACATCAGAAGGAAGAAAATATACAAAAGATAGATTATTAAAAATAAACACCAACCATGGACAGTGAGCTTCATGGACTAGATCTCTCTGAACACCAATACGCACAAGAAACCTCCAAAACTTCCACAGAGAGGACGGCTCCAGCAACAGCACCGAGTCCAGCTCCACAAAGGACTCCCCTGTCTGAAGCATGGCCGGCTAATGCACCAGTTACTGCGCCTGTCAAAGCGTCAGCTGTATGGGGCAAAAACTCACAAGGGAAACATCAGAACAAGATGGTAGTTACGTAGCACATAAATATTAAGCCCTTACTGAACACCGACATTAAATATCCCTCAGTACCACCCAAAAAAAAGGCTTTGATAGCACCAAGTAGTCAAGTTCTATATTGTAATAGACAGGTAGTAAAGTTCTACCATGTCTATTTTGTACTAGACAAATAAATATTACTACTATTTTGAAATAGAAAAGTAATCCCAAATCAAAACAAAATGACAGATGCTAGGCATGTACAATCAAACTATACTTGAACAAGCCAAATGATGTCCAGTGGTTCTTAACAAGAACTGAGTATTAGAACCTTCAGAAAACTAAAGAGTGAACATCAATGAATCCACAAAAGAGATGTCAAATTCACTCAGAGAATTCCATCATATCTAGAAGTCTTCATGATTAGTGAAACACATATAGAGATATCAAAGTGTCTATTGTCAAACTCTGTGAAATATCCAACTAAGCCGTCATAAGCTAAAAGTATGTCATCCCTTGGCATTTGGAGGTAGAACTTTAAGATATTGTAACAGTTTCCCAGAACCCTCCTCCCTCTCCCAGCTACTTAAACGCCAATCCTTTGATCAACGCATTAGCTAGAATGGTTGGACTTCTGAGCAATAATCCACTGAAAGACGTAATCATCCAAATATAACATAAATTTGTAACTTAAAGTGTTGCATACAATGTGAGTTTTCTGCCTCTACTAAATAATGGAAATTTGTTAGTAATGTTACATAGACACTCTGATCCAAACCATCAAAAATGAGAAAGTGTCTTTGCTTATTCTTCTGGATAATATTGAGAACACAATATGTGTTCTGATGTAAAGAAGTAATGTAACAAACCAAAAAACATTATGGGAAAGTCCATATAACAGCATGTGGAAACCATTACGAGCAATGCTAAAGAGCTACCCCATTTTAGGAGAAGCACGAAGCTACCACTCTAAAACACAAGATTTTTGTGGATTCCATGATAGAATAATCACTTTTTGGATTTTCCAAGACATGGGTGTCCACAAAAACCTTGTCTTTTAGAGTGGTACCTACATACCACCTTCCTAATGGGGTTACTGCTTAACATTTCTCAATAATTATAGTACTACTATGCATTCCTAAAAGCATCACCAATCATCCACTAAATTAGTAAAGTAACACAAGTTATCGAGAGAGAGCCCTAAAAAGTAAGGAAAGTCAAATCCCTCACCATCATGAACTTCAAAACACAAGTTTGAAGAGGTTGGATTAAACTTTGCCTACTTTTCAGTGAAACTCGACGCTAACTGTTGCGTTTTTTTCCTAATTCAATAGGATGACTCATGTAAACCACTCCATAACATCCACCCAAACCTCCAAAACTTTTCATTCCAAACAATACAATTCTCCTAAAGTACTAATCTTTATCAATTTATACCAAACACCAATTATAATACAAATTTTCAACAACTACTTCAAACGAAATATATGAAGAGCTAATCAAGTTACTTACATAGAGCAAACAAGCCAGTAATCTTGGGCAACAAACTTCCTCCTCCATGCTCAAACCGACTCAGCCCAGACACTGTACCAGATGAAGAAGAAGCTCTACCACTACCACTACTTGTACTTTGATGTAAACAGAAACTTGAATGTCTATGATGATATCTTCCATTACCCCAACCTCAATTCTTTATAAAGAAATGGTCTTTATTGTTCAATCTGATGTTAATTTTCTTGGGGAGAAGTGACATGGGTGTGCTCAAATTGGCACTAAATTTTAATTGTGTGTTTTTAACTACTTTAACGCCCAACCAAATCATGTCGTTCGGTTTTGTTACACACGTGAGAGTTATGGACACGTCAACATGTCACTAAAATTATCTATTGAGATTTCATTCATCGATAAATATTTGATGATAAATTCCATAATTGACTAATTAAGTTTAAAAAATACTCATCTAGATTTGTGAGAGACTAGTAGTAGCCCGTGCCGTACGGCACAGATACGCATGCCTTCGGCCCCACACACATCCGCGTCGCAGTGCATATATGTCGTCTTTAGCACTCCCGACGCCAAGATCTATCCTCCTCCGACGACATAGATATATATGCTTTTGGCCCTAACTCGCATCGATTCCCTCCTCACGGCACATATCATCGCGCCTTTGGTGCCCCCAACGAACATCCTCCCTCGATGCGATACATATCGTGCCTAGCCGACCGACACCCACACACACATCCGCCTCTTACTAATGTTTTCAGAAGACGACACGATACGCTTTAGCAAATTTCAACGCACATCCGCCCCCCCCCAAAGATGGCACAAATACGCGACCTTTGAGATCCACGCCCCTACTCATGTTTTCAGAGCCCAACATCCCATAAAAGTTGAGCCCAAAAATAGTCCATACTTTTTTTGGGTGGGGTGGGGTGGGTGTGAAATGAGAAAAATATTTAAACTCACCCCAAAAAACTTGTTAACTCACTCTCAGGAAAACAATCTAATGAATATGATGAGTAGATGGCACGACCAAATATTACCTTGTGAGATGGAATTTGTCGTTCCACTTCTCCTTTCTTTGTTATATAGATCATGTTCTTCATTTAGAGGATTTGGGATTTAACAAATATTTAATTTAAGTTCAATGTTTTTCATAAAGAATAAATACACCACACATTTTACAAATGGTTGCCCACTTTTCTTTATGGGCAAACAAACAAGCCTTTGATAGTGATAAGGGCACCACATTTACATGTAATGAAACTTTTTCATTGTACCACTTTGTATCTTCCAATTACCACCATTTTGTTGCCGCCTCCTCCCCACCACAAATACCACTACAATCTCCACTCATCTCTCTCTCTAATTAATTTAAAATTTTATGAATTACATCTCAATCAACTTGAATCTAGAATTTTAAACAATCACACTAAATTTTTGGGATTCACAAAAATATAAAATGAGATGTAATATTGTTATTAGAAGAATATGATGTGGAAGAAGAACTAAACACTCGAGGTTGAATGGGCGATTTAGCCATACTGATTTTGTATTGTAGACTTAAAAGTTAGAGTTTGATGATATACTATTTAATGTTTTTGCATTTGATGTTGTATATGATATGGTTTTCCTCTTAGCAATTCGGTGTTATGCACTCATATTAGATGACTCACACTTTGTTTTCCTTTTAGCTAACAATATTAGCAAATTGACTTACTCTACTATAGATTTATTTAATTTGTTTGAAGTATCGAAGTGTGTTTTGGTTTGTGCTACTATGTGGTTTTCTGTGGAGTTTGTTACCTCTATGGCTCTGTCAGCCAAACCTCAATTCCGACTTCAAACTCAAATCAATGATGTTCGGGCAACTTTAATTTCTTTTTAAAACAGAATAACAGACCAAGGTTTATTACCGGCCTCATATATGTCATTCATATATCTATTGAAAATTCATTCATCGATAAATACTCGACGATAAATATCATAATCGAGTATAAAAAAAACTCATATCTATAATTTGTGAGAGCTCATTGTGAGGTACTAATATACTCGGGCATATTATCCACGTGTCCCGTGCATACCAAGCTGTATCTGAACCAGTTCGTCCTAATCCATAGTATCGACTCTCGAGCTGCAGGACGAGTCGACCATCAGTTCGACCGAGTGCTCACTCTCGACCTGATAAACGATCTCTCAACATTTCGCCACCCTACGACCCGCAGGTCGAATCATCTACCAGTTCGCTCAGCTACATATCCTCGAACTGAGGACTCTTCCTATATTCGTAACGACACGTAACGCTCGAGCACAGCTGCCACCATCAATACCGGGATTTCAGGGACGCTCATCAAAGAGCTCTCATAACTCACCATCATGGCTAACCGCACCTATTCAAGATATGATCTTGACCTAAAGCGCGAAAGGAGGAGACGCGGGCATCTCGCCTAAATAAAGGAGAGGAGGAATTACGTCTGACCTGATTCAAGTCTCCCCCAGCAGAGAGAACTTGATAAGTAGGCAGTTCGCTCAAAACGAACTCGATCAATTCAATCCCACAAACACCATTCTCTCCGATTATTGCCTACATTTGTAAGGTCAACCAATTAGAACTTTTACATTGGCGCCGTCTGCATGTGGCTCGATTTCTTGAGTTCACATCCATTCAACCAAAAAACCTTCAAACAAATCTCAAGCCCACGAAGCATGGATAGCTTACAAGAACAAATGAAGAGCATAGCCGCACAGATGGGAACCATGAATGACAGCACTCTTGCGATAGGAAAACGCTGCACTAAAAATCAGGTGGCAGCCCAAAACCCCAATGGAGTCACAGCTGAGGACGGTATTAACGAAGTGAACCAGCAAATCAACGAGTTGTCCCAGCGAATTGACTAGAGTACTGTGAAAAAGGACACCACTCAGATTGTCCAGAAGATGTTGAAAACTTATCGAGCATCCCCATTCACACCGGAGATACTTAATAAACCCTCCCCGCACAATTTCATACAGCCGCGCTTCGACAATGTATGATGGCAGTTCGTGTCCCGGTCAACACGTAGCTCGCTACATCCAGAGCCTCGCACTCTATAGTGAGCAAGAGTTCGACTACTTGCAATGCCGCTTGTTTCCTGCAAGTCTGAAATAATGAGCCCTCGACTGGTTCTACTCACTAGAAATAGCTTCAAGAAGCTAACCGACCAGTTCGCTAATCATTACGTCCATAACAGACGTAAGAAGAACGACGTTGACTCATTCTTCATGATGTCCTAGAAGAAAGACTAGTCAATCCGCTCCTTCTTAGGGCGATTCAAGACAGACTTGCTGTCTATAGAATGCGACCTCCAAGAGTCCTTTGCAACCTTGGCATTCACCAAGGCAATCCGAAAAAACACTTGGTTATACAGGTTGCTCATGAAGGAGTGTCCTGAAAAACTGGAAGACTTGTACACTTGCGTGTACAAATATATAAAGCTACAAAAAGCTTTAGATAATGACGGTGACCAAGAGGACATCGCAACAATCTTAGATGCTACCCCGTTCTCAAAAAATCGACCCATACCGCAGGGATAGAAGTCTGGTACCATGACGCATATGAAGCGTGAGTTCGCTATGCTGACAAGATCTCTAAGCTACATACTAGAGAAAATCAAATCAGAAGCCTATTACTGACCTAAGGTAAAAAGGCCATAAGACACACTAGGAAAGCCATACTGCGTTTTCCACAAAGCAAAGTGTCATGAGACCAACGAATGCCGCGGACTCAAGCACTACCTCCAAGACCTCATTGAGGCAGGCCATATTAAGCACTATACTGACATAGCCGATGGCGACCTGTAGTGCCAAGGCCATAAGCTCATGCCTCGCAGAAAGCAAAGCCAAACTCCTCCACGCAACCACAACCGAGATCTCTCCCGCCCGAGGACGATCTATAGACCGATCTCATCATGATCGTCGCCAACATTCATTTGACATAGATAATAACAGAATGATCAACATGATCACCTTCCAGGATGACTCTGTCACGTCCACAAGGGAGAAGAGGAGACGAGTAGGCACCCTCCAAGAAGTCTACCAGTTCTCCTCACAAGCGGCTCCCGCCCCACACGCAACTGCCCATAACTTAGGAGACATCACTTTCACTGAGGCCAACATCAACAAGGTGTCTCCCACACAATGACGCCCTTGTGGTCCACGTCAAGATCAACGACTGAACTGTTAAGCGCATCCTGATCAACCCAGGCAATTCATGTGACATCCTATTCTACCAAACTCTGAAGGAGATGAACATGCCCCGGTTAGTCCTGATCGATCCAATAGCTCCCCTATATGGCGTCAACGGATCACGAGCCGACCCAATAGGAGATATCATTCTACCTGTCTCAGTTGGGTCACACGAAGATAAGGGCAGCATCAACACGCGCTTCAGCGCTCTGGATGTCAACTCGTCCTATACTACTATTTTAGGACGACGTTGGATCCACAAGATGCAAGCAGTTCCATCAATGCTCCATCAGGTTTTACGCTTCCCTGGCCCTAGAGGTATGATGGAACTCAGGAGCAACTAGCTCGATGCCCACAATTGCAATCAGATCCTCTCAGTCAACAAGCTTACTGGGGCTTCACTCAAAAATAAGGGAGAGATCGCTAAAACTAAGATGGCAGGAGACTTCATCTCTGAGGTCAAGACCCTAACCAAGGCCCCCCAAAGCCTGACAAAGCAAAACATTGGGGGCTCGGTCCAAAACGCCCCTCCAGAAGCGCAGACCCCAGAGGTCGCCCCACCCCTTCCGATCAAAGAGACACCGCCAGTGACTAAGACCCCAGAGGTCGCTCAGCCCACTGAGGCGGCTGTGTGTACCTTACATTATATTTCCAGTTCAAAGTGTACTCGGACCATGGACCGGATGTGGGACCATGGCGGACCAGTCTAGTGGCTGTCCAAATAAACACTTTTGGATCATTCGGTCTTCTAATCCGTCAAAGTTCATATTAGGTCCAGGGCCCATCCGGGTGGCCCAAATTCATGGATCCAATCCGTTCGATGATTCTGATCCAATAATCCGATCCGCGGAAGCAAGAAATCCTAGTGCAATCCGATAAGATCTTGCACAAGGATAGAATGAAATCTTGGGGAATGATCTTATTTTAGATAGGATCATACTAGGATTCATCAAGGAAGGCAATCTTCGAGAATCACTTTATTGGCCGCCAAGGCAGGAGATTGTTATATATATCACGGGAGAGGCTTCGCGGCCTCGAACTATGTTTTAAGAGACTTTGATCCCGATTCCTTCCGGGTTCGTGAGGGCAACCATAACGTTGGTGCAGTCTCTCTTCCTAAAAAATCCCAATCCCCATCTTTTTGAGCTTTCGGAAGCACCATCACATCGGGAGTGTCAGGTTAACTTTTTGCCCCAACATTCTTTGGTGCCGTCTGTGGGGACCGAACCCACAAACACGTGGTCTTCCATCGGATCGTGATATCCTCGACCTTATTTTTCGATCGTCCTTGTTACCATGGATGAACAAACTGCGATGAATGATGCAGAAGTTGCCAATCGGTATGCCGCGACTCGACAGAACATGGCAAATGTTCCAGGCACCACTGCAGAGGTGGGGCAATTGAGTCGTCATTGATCCTTTTCTCAGAGCGGAGGAAACGGATGGTCTGAAGCTGTTCCACACACTCTGGAGCCACTAGGGACTCGGGGATCTAATTCTCGTGTCCCTCGCCGCAACGCTGTGTAGAGCACAAGAGCTACCAGAATACACATCGGGGATGGTCCTGCTGAGAAGCTCAGGGGTGGCATTGACTTCCACAACCTAAACAAAGCTTGCCCAGTGTATCCATACCCATTATCTCGCATCTCAGATCTAGTCAGTGTAACCTCGAGATTCGAGCATCTGTCGTTCATGGACGCTTCATCTGGGTATAACCAGATGCCTCTACAGAGATGAATGTCGACATTTTAGCTCGTGACGAAGCATGGTGGAGGAGCTCAACGATGAAGCCCTGCAGAATCTCATCACTTACTAGGACTCTATGAAGCGTAGTTAGGACAAGAAGTTGCGTGCAAGATTGCAAGCCAGGCGATTGGGTCTTATGTACAAGACAGATATGTCACTTACATTAGTTATCATTAGTTTCACTAATAAAGTTCATATACATTGTACTTTCCTTCCATTTTTTTTTATCAATAAATTTCATTTCCATTTACATTATGTTACTTTGGGGGGAACATACCAAAGTATCATACCAGGCCAATTTGGTTCCAACTTCCAGTATGGCCGATTGGATGTCCAGAATCATACCAAAGAAAATCCAGTACCAGTTCAATTACATTCACGAAAGTGCGATGCGCGACAATGCTTACGAAATTAAAACACAAACAACAGCGTCAGAAGTTTTATAAGACTGATGGGGAACGTTTCTGTTGTCATCTAAGGAAGATCTAATGCTCAACTCACAACTTATAGAGTTGGTTCAAAACGTCCAACTTCTATAATATTGTGTCACGGGAAAGCTACAACCAAATCTAATCAAATCTTACCTCCAGACATTCAGATAAGTATCCTACTTTTATTTATTCCTTGATGTCTCTACTCGGCGGTGACAATTTCCTCCAATGTGCAACAATTTATATTTTTACACTTACTAAACCCGGGTGGTGAAGGCCATCTTGCACTTCAGTTTCGGCTTGCGTGGTGCAGGGGTCCTACACCTGGTATCATCGTTCGACAACGCAAATCCAAAAATGATAATGTATCATTTTTTGGTCCGATCTGATTAGCTTAGGTTACATCAAGCGTCTACCCTTGGTGGCGCAATCTAAGCTACACTCAGCTTAATCAAACTAATAAGGCACTTCTGGTTGTCTTTTGGTCTCCACAAAGATCATCTACTGGAGAATCTTTACAATGTAACTACGCTTGTTCGTCAAGTGACTTAGTTGCATTGATGTAGTCGCGACAACGGTAGACCACCGTCTAATCTTTTATAAGGAGGGTTACACATTCAACATATCCAACTTATTGCTTGAGTTTTTATCTCTGCCGAGTTAAAACAAGCTACTTCATGCAAACATACATGAACACCAAATCTAAACTATGATAGGAATAGTTCAAGCACTGTTACGATATCGGGATAACTCCTCCTTCAGCGCATCAAGCTCCGCGTCTCGTGCCGCAATTTCTCTGGCTAAGCGAGCATTCTCCTCCTGATGGCTCTCATAGCATCGTGTGGCTAACACCCATATCTGCAGTCCATATAAATATTAACGTGTTAATTCGCTTCTTTACTAATAAAGTTATAAGCTCAAGTGTTGTTGTTTACCTTGTCTAAATCCCGTTGTAACGCGTCAATCGCTTCCATAATATCTTCCGATGG
The DNA here is from genome assembly GCF_015680905.1 of Coptis chinensis. Lineage (NCBI taxonomy): Eukaryota > Viridiplantae > Streptophyta > Magnoliopsida > Ranunculales > Ranunculaceae > Coptis > Coptis chinensis. Next base: position 14,251,269 of record NC_141456.1, on the reverse strand, counting down.
CAGCACCGGCAATGACTCTCGGGGAGCATGATTAGGATTTGGACATTGCCTATAGGCAGATCGGCGGCCACGAGATCCAGATGACGCAGAATTAAGTACTTCCATTCCTGTATCAGATATATTAGGGGTTCGCTCTCTATGTGATGCCAAACGCCCATTAGATCCACGCGACCTATCTGCTTCAAAGGTTGGTATCATACTACTGATAGGCACTATATCTAAGGGTACTCTCGAAGGCCTACCACTCCTAACATGGAACCCAGAATCACTGGAACTAGTTGTAGCTGACCCAAAAGCCGAAACAGTATGGGGTGGTGTTTCTCCCAACTGCACACCCTTCCCTCGATCATTTCTGGGGGCATCTGGTTCCTCCTCGTCCTCTGAACTACTGACAATAAGATTTCTCCTTCGCGATGGACCAGGCACTGTTCCTAGCAAGCAGAATTATAGCCAGTTTTTATTTCCGTGTTGCAAAGTAAGCTGTTCCACAAAAATGCAATGCTCGCACACACATGAGCTCCAGCATTATTCTCCGAGTTCAAATGGATACTAGATGCAACCCGGGAACTCACACTTTCGGTGTGCTCCCATGAGTAAACCGGTGGCACATATGATATGTGTCGGGTAGCGAGTCTCCGGTGAAGCCTTCCATGCATCTCTGGCATTGCCTCCCTTGCCACATTTGATACTCGAGCGCCACGAGGAGGGTCACTGCTAAAGGTTGTGCTGCTTCCTGGCGCTCTCGGCATCCCACCAACAACATGACCGGTATCTACCGGCGTTGGCATTACATCACGTATCCACCAAACCACCTCGTCTGGATATGACAAGTCATACGCCATTGGAGGTAGGCTACATAGTACGTTCATATTACTCCACATTTCCTCAGTCAATTCCTCTTCGGAGCACAAATCTCATCTACACCTGATCCAAAATGATAAATTTGGTTAGTTGGCAAATATGATTGATTAATTCGAACTCATTTAGAGGGTCATTTTACCTTTAAATGTACACGGGATGAATTCTTCGTATTCCGGCCGCCTCCAGTTACTGAGTATGTAACACGGTGTGTCCCATCCTTTATGGCTACGAAGAAATCCAGTAAACTCGAACCCCCACCTGCGATGTCACCCGAAGGCAAATACGGCCTCTGGAAGGAACATGTTCTGGAACTAAGAGGTAGTAGATGGACTCCCAGTTCAGATGCAAGTTGTACGCTTGGCGAATCACTTCTAGCTGAGAGATGATCATGTAAAATGTTGTGTACATTTGACCTGGTGAAGCCTCCCACATGGATAGTAAGTAGACCAATATCTAAAGGAAAAGGTCAACCTAGGAACCGAGGATGACCCCAAGTTCGTTTATGTAAGAGCTAACCTTGATCCTACTATCAAGGCACAACTTGTAAGCTTTTTATCATTAAATAAAGATATTTTTGCTTGGTCGTACATTGATGTGCCTGGATTTGACCCCAATATTGCATGCCATAAATTAAATGTTAACCCAAATGCTAAACCCGTTCGCCAACAACCTCAAAAGTTATCCCTTAGGTTCCAAAAAGAAATAAATGAATAAGTCGAAAATCTTAAAAAGTTAGCTTCATTAGAAAGGTTGATTACCCTGAATGGGTCGCTAACATCGTAGCAGTCCCAAAAAAGAATGGCATAGTTCGTCTTTGCATGGACTTTACCAACCTAAATCTAGAAACTCTTAAGGATATCCTCCCCTTATCAAGAATCGACCGACTAGTGGACCAGACCTATGGCCACGAGCTTTTGTCATTCATGGATGCCTACAGTGGCTACAACTAAATTCCATTAGCAGAAGAAGACAAAGAGAAAACCTTATTCATAACAGAGCAAGAAATTTAATGTTACAACGTCCTCCCATTCGGCTTCAAGAACGCTGGAGCGACCTACCAGCGACTCATCACCGATATGTTCCAAGACATGTTAGGTGACACCATGGAAGTCTACATATACGACATGGTCGTCAAAAGTAAAAAACTAGAGATCACTTAGATCATCTAACTCAAGCGTTCTCCAGACTTTGGCAAACTCAGATGAAACTTAACCCTGAGAAATGCCTCTTTGGAGCGTCTTCTGGGAAATTTTTGGGTTATTAGGTCTCACAACGTGGAATAAAAGCAAACCTAGATCAGATTCGAGCATTCTTGGACATGCCCGACCCAAAAAAAAAGAAGCAGATACAGAAGCTGTCAGGAATGGTTGCAGCTCTAAACCGATTCATATCGAGAGCATCAGACAAATGCCGACCTTTCCGACAAATTTTCAAAAAGGGCGAATAGTTTTCATGGAACAAGCAATGCCACCAAGCGTTCTCTACTCTCAAGGACTATTTGACACCACCACCTGTGTTGGCAAAACCGATTAATGGTGAAATGCTGGGGCTGTACTTAGCTGTTTCTTACTTTGCTATCAGTTCAGTTCTCTTCAAAGAGGGACAGAATGCAGAGAAACTGATCTACTTCACAAGCAAGACTTTGTTGCCAGTTGAGAAGAACTACTCCTACATTGAAAAGCTAGTACTGGCACTACTCTATTTAGCAAGAAAGTTTAGGCCCTACTTCCAAGCACATCCAATCAAAGTGCCCACCGACCTGCCACTAAAGAAGATCCTTCTTAAAGCCAACAAGACAACTCGCATGGCAATATGGGCAGAAGAACTCGGTGAGCACCACATTGAGTTCACCCAAAGAACCTCTCAGAAGGGTCAGGTCATCGCTGATTTCTTAGTAGATTTTCCAGTTGACGACCTAAACTGGGAACCCAAGGTCAACACCCTGACCTCAAAACAACATGACGCTGTCAGTATGGTCACTCTTCATAGATGGAGCCAATAATGCAGGTGGTAGCAGAGTCGGAGTAGTCCTAATGTCACTAGATGGTTATATGGTGGAAAAATCAATTCGCATCGATTTTGCGATGTCCAACAATGAAGCTGAATATGAAGCCCTAATCATGGGACTTCGTATGGCATTAAAACTCAAAGTTCAGGAGCTCAAGGTTTTCAGCAATTCACAACTGGTCGTTCGCCAAGTCGCCCATGAGTATACCACCAATGAATATAACTTTTCTAAGTACCTTCAAGTTGTAGATCAATTACTGCCTTCTTTCAAGAAGGTCACCATACAACATTTCCTATGGAAAGAGAACCGCCACGCTGATAGCTTGGCGAACCTCGCGACTCAAACACCGAACTGTGACCTTAGGAAGGTACTCATCGAACTAGTTGATCGACCTGCTTACCAAAATGAGCACATCCTAGAAGTTACCGACCTACGCCCACTATCTGACAGTCAGATGAGTCAAACATGGATGCAACCTATCATAGATTATATCCAGCTCAGCAAAGCACTAACAAATCGCACTAAGGCCAGACAGGTTCAATACTAGTGCAGGTGCCGACTAGCAAAATCGGTAAAACCTTTGGGTGATGATACTATAGGTCTGGGGCTCGAACCCCACCAGCATCAAAGAGTTACTGATCTCATTTAAAAATAGGCTTGCCAACCAAAAAAAAAAAAAGTTCAATACCAGTCGGTCGTTACTGCCTAGTAATTGGTAAACTTTTAAGAAAATCCGTCGGAGGACCCCATCTGAGGTGCATAAGCCCAGAAATAGGGTTAGATGATTTTTGCAGAAATCCACGAGGGAGAATGCAGAAACCACGTAGGAGGTCGCTCTCTGGCTCAGAAAGTGGTCTCATAAGGATACTTCTAGCCAAGAATGCAGATTGATGCCAAGAAGTATGTACTCAAATGCATTAAGTGTCAAACATTTGGCCACAACATCATCCAACCAGCTCGCAAACTAATCAATGTTGTCAGCCCTTGGCCATTTCACATGTGGGGATTGGACATCATGGGTCCATTCATTCCACAGAAAAGTACAGGCTTTTGGTTCGTCTTAGCTGCAACAGACTACTTCACCAAATGGGTGGAAGCGATTCCCTTGGCTCATGTCAAAGAATCTAATGTCAGAAGCTTCATTTGGACCAGCATCATTACCAGATTGGCCTCCCCATACATTGGTGATGGATAATTATAACACCCCTGTGTTTTTATTTAATATTTTCCTAGTGTAATAAATAATAATAATAATAATAGATAAAATAAAATGATAAAGATTATAAAGAGATAAGATAAAGAGGATAAACTCCATTCCCTATTTTAAGGGGTTTTGAAAAAAAAAAAAAAGGTGTTGACACGGAGAGTTAAAAAAAAACAGGGAGGGAGAGAGAGAGAGAGTTTTTACCCAGAGAAGAAAAAAAAAAAAAGAGGCGGAAAGGAGAGTAACATCAGTGAGTGGTTGCTATTTGAGAGTAAAAAAGAAAATGTTTCGAACGAGGAAGATCGTCTTCTTCACGCGACAGTCGTCTTCGGTCTTTCGGATTCTTTTGCTTTCGAAAATCTAACTGTTCGGTTTACAAACAATGAGTAGTCTAAACATGTTCTTTAAAAATTTATTTGATAGATAATCATATGATTCTATTAGTTATTTACTTATTTTATATATTGGAACCTTGTAATTAAAATATTGATGTGGTCAAAAAGATTTAATTGGCATTCTTGCGAACTCAAGCCTCGCTTTGGTTATGCATAAATAATCATGGGTATGTTCTCCGTAGTCAATGGTGGTTGGCATATATATAAATATTCGGAAGTACTTCATCTAGATCTAAATAAAACTAATGATATAGCTACTGACGCCAATCTTCTTTTCCTGATTGTTATGGTGTGATGAGTATGTTGACTCAGTAGATGCAAAACCAATGTTTTAAATTGCAATAGAAGTGGTTTCTTATCAAGAAAATTTGGTTGTTTCCGAAGAGTTTTGTCTACCTTAAAGATATCAATACATTAGTTTAAGGCATTGATATATTTCTTTCTAACTGATGCAAACGTGCTTTTGGTCTAGTTCTTGTTTGAGTAAATTTTGTATTATATATTGAATTAGTATATGCCCCTGCTTCTTGGCATGATTGAATTAGGGGCAACTTCAGTGGGTCTACTCAAACATACCGTGTTAGAAGTGAAGTTGTTTTTATTTTACTCCAAATAGATTTTTAGGAGTGAAGTAGGTTTGTGTGGTGCCTTCCTTTTTGTTTTTGAGTGTCACAGCCACTGTATTAAAATTGAACCATCATATTGTATAGAATGGAAACTTTGGAGAGAGCGGAAAGTAAGCTATGGGATGCTGGGATTATCAGTTTTTTTTTTTCTCAGCATTGATTATGTATAGCCCTTCTGAGGTGGTGTGGTCTACTGAGCTATATATTTAAAACTTATATGTAATTTGCTTAGAAGTCCGCATATCTAGATTTAGCTGACCGTATTTGTATTGTATGGCAGCTTCAAATATTTTTCAGCCCCTAGATTTAATGGATAGAGGCAGCCTTCAAATATTTTTCAGCCCCTAGATTTAATGGATAGAGAGTGTATAGTGGTAGGCCTACACTACCTTGTTTTGCTATACGTATAAACTTAAGGTATTTAGTGAAGGTTTCCCAATATACTGCATGGGATGCATTAGCTAAGCAAACTTCAGTTTTGTTTGCTGTTTAACAACAATTTCTTAGCTATATGGGTTTTCCTTTCCTTTCGATTTTGGCTTTCCTTGGGAGAACTTAAGGTGGAGGTCTATTTATATTTTGGAATTGGAACTGTACTCGTGAGAAACATAAACAAAAAAGGCGGTACATACCTCACCTACCTGAGAAATCTATTTGTTTGGAATATATAAGTACATGCTGAATTTGGTAAGGAAATGTTTGACTGAGATATATGGATATATTTTTCTATGTTCCATGATTAAATACAGAGTGTTGTCATTGGTTTGATTTCGAACTCAATTTTGATTTAGTTAGAGTTTGAACTAGATTTTTATGAAAACATGAAAAAGTAAGATTTGGAAGTCTGCTTTCTATTCCAACTAGCCTCATTGCATTCCAAGGCCTGTGGAATTAATTATGGTATATGAAAGTTTGACTGGCAGAAAATAGTGCGTCAGAAATCAGTTTATTTGCACTGTGTTGGAGCCTAGTTTTGGCATATTTAGAATGAGATTGAGTATTTTTGTAAAACATGAGAAAGTAAGTTCTGTGTATCAGCTTTTCAACACAAAAAGCCTCGATGCGTTTGGATACCTGTGAAAAGAGTTGTGTCATTCGGAAGATAGTCCGTCAGAAATCTAGTTTGCTGAAAATTAGGATTTTTTACCGTTTTCGACCCAAGTTTTCTTCTAGATGGGTTGAGGTTGGGACTTCGAGTTCTACATGAAAAAGTATATCTACATACCTTAGTTTCTAAATAATTAAGTTACATATCATTTGAATGAATGTAGAAAAACGATAGCAATGACTATGTGGCTGATAAGAACTACGAAGGCTTGATTCCAATCTTAAAAGATTTGGATACGTAGACAGCTTTGAGCAAAAGTGCAGCCACTACACTATATTATATATTATATATTAGTTATTAGTTATTAGTTATTGTGATAATTAACTATATGTGTACAATGTTAGTACTTAATTGTGTACGTGATTGTGGTAGTTTAAAATGTATTTACGAGACATTTAACTAATACGTTATTCCTGATTGAACCTTTTGATATTTATGATTTATATAATTGATAATGAAGTGAGTTGATTGGTTATTGTGTTTGGAATATTTAGTAATAATTATATTGCTTGAGACGATGTTTGTTTTGTAATAGAAATATTATAATAAATGAGAACTCTTGAGTGTTAAAATCAGGTGTAAAAGTGTCCGGTGAAAATTTAATGTGTCGCCCATATCTTTAGATCTCTCCACGCCTCTTTGATGAAAAGAAAAGAAATGAAATGTTTATGACTAATGATGTCATGTGAAAAGCCGCCTTATAGAGGAATTAAGGCATTCGCCTTGCGGGTTGGCTGTATTCCTTGAATGTACGGGAATGTAAGTGGGTATTCCTTGAATGTGGAAGGAATGACCCAAGGTATTCATTGAATGTGCTATAAATGATCTGTTAATGTTATGATGGGTATTCCTTGAATGTGGTGGGAATAACTCAAGGTATTCATTGAATGTGCCATGAATGACCTGTGAGTATTATGGTGGGTATTCCTTGAATGTGGCGGGAATGACCCAAGATATTCATTGAATGTGCCATGAATGACCTGATATTTTGTTATGCCCTAAAGAAGCTTTGTGATTATGTATATGGAAAGCCCAGAGATGGTTGTGACTCACAAGTTACGAGTTTACAAGATGAAAGTATGTTTTATGGGGGTGATATCCCGCTTGGGACATATGTCTTGTATTAGTACTCGGTGTGAGTGAGGCACACGGATATGTGTGATTTGGCAAATGTGTGTAGTACAAATCGTGGAGTAGGAACTAAAGGTTGGGCTATGTTTTTGAATAAATGAGTCAACAAGATAATTAATAAGCAAAGTAAAAATATTGATTTTATGTGTAATGGAGTTATTGCATATGATGTATATGATTTCTTATGAGAAATATATACGTGGTTTGTATAAGTTGATACTCACAAGGGATGAATGTACTCTTTGGGTGTGATATTTTCCCTGTTCTCATAAGTAAACGAGTGGTTTTTAAGTAAAAGTATATGAATTGTGTGATGTTATGGATGTGAAGTGTGACTGTGAATAATATTAGTAAATGATTGTGATTTCTATATGACTGCAAAATGACTATAACGTGATATGTTATTACGAAAATATTAATGACTTGTGATAGTATGAGATATATGGTTATGCACGTAGAAACTTTATGACGCAATGATGTCATATGAATGACTACCCTTGATATAGGTATTATGATAAGTGGTATTCCCCAATATCTTGGGACGAACCAGGTTATATCAATTAGACTTAAATGTCTTAAATGAGGTTTGGTTATGAATGGAAATTTGACTGGCTGAGATAAATCATTTTATTGTGATGTCTAACTCTGTTTTGCAGGAGGGTAGGATCTATTAATCTTTTCTGCAGGGACGTAAATATCCTACCCTAAGACGACGTGTTGGCTTAAAGGTAAGATATACCAAACTTATATTTAATTAGGTTATCGTATGTGCATTTAATAAATGGAATGTAAGTGGTATTTATGTTGTGAGTTATTTTGGAAAGTGGGAATGATAAGTACTATTATATGAGATTCTTGGAATTTGTATATTGGGGGTGAAATCTTACTTGGGAAGAAACTACCCGCCGTTTTGGAAAACGTAACTATATTGTCTTCCAAGTTGAAATGGTTGGTAATGTTATATTTATTAATTTGAAAGATTATTATATATATTTTGTTATTAGTCTACTCATACCAACAAATTCAATTTGCTGACCCATGTTTGCTTTGTTTTGCAACGTGGGTGTGTTCTTGGGAACATAGATGGTAGAGTGCAGTGGATAAGGACACGTGATTTAGAGTTGCTCTTAGAGTCTTCTGGTTTAAGATTTTTTGAAGGGTATGGTTTTGTTTTGAGACAGATGTAATAGAGTTGGTTAGTTTCTTTGTAGTTTAATAATGTGATTTAAGGATTGTTCATTTTAGTTTTCTTTTGATTTCAGTTTTGTATATATCGTGTTTAATAACAGGGTTTTGGGTTTTGTTTCACCCCGATTTTTCAGATAATTGAATATAATTGTTTTAAATATTGTCTGGAAATTTGGGGTGTGACAATAATGGCTCTCAATTCAAGGGAAAAATAGTCAAAGAATTATCGGCCAAGTGGAAGATCGTTCACACATTCTCCACTCCCCAGTACGCTCAAACCAATGGTCAAGCAGAAGTTAGTAACAAAGCAATTCTAGAGAACTTGAAAAAGAAGATCGAAAAGAACAAAAGCCAGTGGCCAATGCAGCTAGAAAATATCTTATGGGGTCATAGGATGACAACTAGTTCTAGTACAGGAGAGTCACTATGCTACGGTACTGAGGCCGTCATTCCTACCGAGCTGACTATTACAACGACTCGATCTAAGATCATAGAATTTGGTCAGAGCGATTCCATTCTTGCTCGTGAGGTATACTTACTTGAAGAACGACGCGACCTAGCAGCCATTCGAGTGGCATCTTACCATCAAACCTTGAGAAAGACATACAACAAGCAAGTTAACCCTCAAAGTTTCCAACCTGGCGACCTAGTCTTGAAAAATACTAAAGATGACTCAAAACTGGCACCAACATGGGAAGACCCTTATATAGTGGAACGAGTCGTTGGCAATGTGGAGCATATTGGATCAAATCCCAAGATGGACAGGCATTTCCACATCCTTGGAATACTTTCTTGTTAAAGAAATATTATCAATAAACAATTCCGTTTTCATGAGTTCTTACTCTTAGCATTATACATATAGTTTTTATTTTGTATCCCTCAATGTTATCAAGTAGATGCACAACTTGCTTTCTAAGAGCAAAACCCTCACTCGAACTAAAACGCTTTACAGGGCTGAAACGTTCTCCACATTAAAATGCTTACTCGAGCTCAGGGCTACATAGCTTACAAGCTACTTAGCCTTAACACTTCTAGCTAGTTGGAGACCTATACTTCTAGGGTCAACTAAGTGCAGAACGCTATCTAAGAGCAAAACATTCAAACAAACTTAAACGCTTTCCAGTGCTCAAATGTTCTGTACGATCAAACGCTCACTCTAGCTAAGGGCTACATAGCTCACACACCTCTCACTAGTTCAAAACCTATATTTCTAGGGTTAACTTAGTGAAGAATGCTCTCTAAGAGCAACATAACACGCTTACTTAAGCTACAATGATCACTCGAGCCCAAAGGCTTCACAACTCCAACACTTCTCACTAGTTGAATACCTATAACTCGATGATCAACTTATCGTAGAACGCTTACTCAATCGAGCTACAATGCTTCAAGGCATCTTAAGTCTTCTTAGACAACATAACATACGTCTCTAGGTTAAGTTCCTACTGAGATATTAAAGCTACAAGCATTCAGACAAAAGTAAGATCATACTTCAAAGTAAACATGTATTTCATAAGTGCAAGTATGAACTGCCTGAACACACTCAGGAAACCAGTTCTTTAAAACTACCGAACTGCCACTTATACAGAAACCAGTTCGTCAAGGTCTTAAAAATAAAGCAGATAGTAAAGGCAAATTGCCTAGGTCGCCCCAGGTTATCAACTCTTAATGTATCTTGCCAATGCCACATAACAACAATAAGTAAGGCGAACTGCCTGGGCAAACCCAGGAAACCAGCTCTATCGTATCATAACAACCAATCACAAAAACAAACAAAAACAAGAGAACATTCACTCACAACTGACAAGATTCAAGAAACATTTGGCAAATTCTCAGTGGCTAGGGGCTCCATCACGCCTCCCAAAGTAGCTCCATCTAGGGTGGGATCCGAGGCAACATCACTCACAAGAGCAGGACCTTCAAATACAAGAAGAACGGTACTAGTATCTCCAGGTGCGTCTGACACTGTTGCACCTTGAGCCCCACGTTCGGTTCCTCCTGTAAAGCAAGATATTCCAGCTCGTTGTTGTCCTTGGCCAGCTTGGTTGCCTCTCCAAACAGAGTCTCATAGGCATCCTTTGCCGTCTTAGTCGCAACCGTTGCCTTTTCCACGTACCCTGTGTACAATGCCACCTCGTCATTGGCTTCCTCCAATGCCCCTGCCAAGACCATTTTCTCCAGAGCGACCTGATCGTGCTGCTTCTTCAGTTCGTCATAACTAGTCTGGAGCGAGACTTGAACTGAACGAACATTTTCCAGCTCTTCTTTCAATTTTTTGTGTTCACTCTTCTCAGCCTTAGCGATCTCGGCCAGCTCTTTCAGCTTATGGTACCCAGAGAGTACCTACATAACAACAGTACACGCACATATCAATACATCAGTCTACATATACACAGCCAAAATAATACAAACACTTACCAGGCAATACCCAAGATCCATTGCCCTCAAGTTCGCATCAAGGCCCCCCATGGCATCCAGGTTCTGCAGATCTCCATCAAGAACAATGATATCTAACAAAGAGCTCGCAATTGGAGCCGACTGGAAGCTACAGTCAGACTTCTTCACATAATGAGTTTCACCAGTATCCGGATCGACATAAGTAACTCCCTTCTCAAGGGCACCACCCTTTCCCTTCAACCATACCAACCTTGACACTAACCTTGCTAGAAACCTTTTCTTTCCCTCTCCCACTAGCAACAACAACAACAACAATATTCTTTTCTTTCTCACGAAGTCTAGGTTGCTTAGTTCAACTCTCTGTATCGACCTCAACCGGCCACTCAAGCCCTCACTAGTACGTCCGACCACCCAACCTACCACCACTTCAGTGACTCGAGTCACCCCTATACTTCGCCCTTTTTGGCTTTTCTACTCCATTTGATTCTATTTTTGGAGTTTATAACTTTGATTTTTTGATTTTTTCATTTTTTTTTTGTCATGGAATTTACTTTTTCTTGGTTTTGACACCACTAACTGGATTCATCAATCAACGCCAACTGATAGAATGAATTTTTGTATTTGTATAGGTCTTTCTCTTCTATGTTATGCTCTTCATCATATTTCTCGAACTCATCAGATATGGATATGGATATGGAAAGGAAATAATGGTTGAAAAATGAAATGGCTAATATAAAGGCTCAACGGGGAAAACTAAGGGAAATATATTTTTTTTGGCTTTGTATATATTTTTTTATTTGGCTATATCGGTCCAAAGAATGCCTAAATTCTCGCTTAGGATATGGTATAGTGATCAAGCAAATGGACATGTGATTTCTTTCTACTTGGAATTGCTTCATCCTTGGGTCATTACTCAGATACACTTATGTTGAGGTTTTTTTGCTAGATTCTCACTAGATTTGGAAATTAAGTATTCTAACCATGGGTCCCAGAAACTTGTTGCTATGTATAGTCATTGACACTCATTGCATGAATATTCATGAAAAGATGTAAAAACTATTGCGTACGTATTAACATAAGTTTCTTAAAACCAATCCTAATTCTAATGCTAATGTGAGATTTATAGACAATTTTCATCATATAAAAGGAAACAAGACCTTTATTACTAAATACAGCTAACTAATTTTTTAAATTTTTTTATAAAAAGAAAAATAAATTGAAAATATTTCTCTTCCACCCCCCAAACAAATGGATGCTTTGTCCTTAAAGTATCAAGAGAGATAGGGAAAGAAATTACCTGAGAAACGTGAGCAAAAATTTGGCTGAAAAAATTATAGCATGCAACAAGAAAATTGAAAATAGGAAACCAATCAAAGAAAACAACCAAAATACACACATATATATATAGACATAATAATTTAAGTCGATTATAGTCAGATTCCTAAGACTTTTATCAAGCATAAGGGTTTGTAAAACCCTTGGCATTCGCACCCAGATGGTGCAGTGGAATGATTTAGCAAATACAGATTATTCGCTAATATGTTGAACAAATAAACTAGTGTTGTTGATAAACATTATCTTACCACCCATCAGGTACTAAATTGGAATACACGAGTTATTTAGACGAAGGAACCAACGCTTACAACTATCTCTCCAAATAGAAGGGCGCGGTTACCTTATTGTGGCAATGAAAAATGAGCTGTTTAAAGTCAGATACTCAAGACTTTATGTTGGGTCTTTTTAAGTCAGATTCCTGAGACTAGGTACATGGGGTCTTTTTACGTCAGATTCCCCTAGACTATGCACACCCCCAAACCGGATGAAACCGGAGTGGCATGTTTCTTGATCAACTATTAGGTAATAGTTGAAAGATTTGAGGGTTTAGCGAGTACCCCCACAAAATGGTATTTTTACATACCCGTGTCAAGATAGAAAATAAAAAATGCATCAGAAATTGTCCTTCATGAAGCTTAGATATGTAAAATAGGACAAGTAGCATTTTGAAGATGTTTAGTTGAAAGATTGTTCTCAACTATGAGAATGATTGAATTGTCTCTTGTATGTAGGGTAAAGGTTCGTTACTATTAGGTTGGTCTACATTTTGATTTACTATGATGGTAGAATTTTTTTCCATGTAGTAGATTCCTTAAAAGTATGTTTCAAGTACCCGATATAAACGCATGTGTTCAAAAGTTCATCATTTTTGCAAAATTATTAAGCATTCATAAAAAATGAATTCTAATCATGTTTGTTAATTCTAAATAGACTGTCATATCATTTCCAAAATAGGCTAAGATTGATTTTCGTTTAAATAGCCTAAAAATGTTTGGAGATTGCATATAACCCTTTGACAAGACATTCAAGGGAGAGATAAAAGAAAATGTACCTTCCCAAGTTATGCTTACACGCACTTGGGTCGAAGATGACTCGAGTATGTGGTCATTGACTTGTTGACAGGTTGGGGTCAATACCACTCACCTGTTTTAGAAAATTATTAACAAACATATAGAAGTCCACAAACTAGGCCAAAATGATGGCACAAGGCCAATAAGTTATAGAGTTTGCCTTCAAGGGTTTGATTACACGAATATATTTACAAAAATAAATAATAAACTAAAATTATACAACACAATTAATTAGGTTTTTTTTAACTAAAAATTAAATGTGTGGTGCTTAGACGATGGAATCAGAGTCCACAGTCCGTATGTGTTCGGCATAATCAAGTGTGGGAGTCGGCGTTTAAGGATACGCGCAAGGCATTGGTTTGTTGTGCAAAAGTCTGAAATCTTAAGTCCAAGTCCTTAAGTTTGTAAGGTTTATGTCCATGTCACACCCCAAATTTTCAGAAAATTTAAAATAGAGAATTATCTCACCCTATTCCATCTTCTGGAAACCCAGGATGAAACAAAACCCTAATAACATATTATCAACCACGATATTAAAACCGAGATCAAATTTAAAACAAAAAAAACAATCCTTCAATCACATTATTAAAATACAAAGAAACTAACCAACTCTATTACATCTGTCTCAAAACAAAATCGTCAACTTCAGAAAAACTTAAACCAGAAAACACCAAGAGCAACTCCAAATCACGTGTCCTCATCCACTGCACTCCACCATCTATGTTTCCAAGAACACACCCACGTTGCAAAACAAAGCAAATATGGGTCAGCAAATTGAATTTGTTGGTATGAGTAAGACTAAATATAAAATAGCAATACGTTCATATCTTTCGAATAAAGAAATATGCTATTCAATCATTTCAACTTGGAAGACAAGTTAGTTCCGTATTCTCAAAACGGCATGCAGTTTCTTCCTAAGTAAAATTTCAACCCCCAATATACATTTCCAAGAAATCTCAGATAACAGTATTCATCATGCTCACTTTCCAAAATAACTCGCAATATAATTTCCACTTACATTCAACTTATTACATACACATATGATAACTTATTTAAATATGAGTTTGATACACTTTACCTTTAAGCCAACATGTCGTCTTAGGGTAGGACAACGTCTCTACATAAAAAGTTATTAAGTCCTACCCTCCTGCAAAACAAAGTTAGATTTTCCAAACGTAATCATTTATAGTATACATCTATTTCACTCTCATTGCAACCATCATGGGTAAATATAATCTGGCATAATATATCGCTAATATTAACATTCATGTCACACCACCATATCTATTATATCATAATATATCACCAATATTAATTAACATTCATATCACACCCCCATATCCATCATATCATAATATATCACCAATATTAACTAACAACTCGCTCATATTTAAAGCCAATATTTTTCTTAAAAACCACTCGTCTACTTATGAGAACGAAGAAATATATCACAACTAGGGAGTACATTCATCCCTCATGAGTATCAACTCACACAAACCACGTATACATTTCCTTGTAAGAAATCATGTACATCATAATATATAAATATTCATATGTAATAACTCAGTCACACATAAAATCAATATTTTACTTTAATATCACTCGTCTACTTATGAGAATGAGTAAAAAGTCACAACCAGATAGTACATTCATCCCTTGTGAGTATAAACTCACACAAACCCCATAAACATTTTGTCACACCTCGAATTTCGACAGAATTCAGAAAAACAATATAAATTCCCGACTTTTCGATTTTCGAGTTGTGATGCACTCTCCACTTCCAAAAATCCATCATCTATTTAATTACGTGGATAATTCAAAACCAATAAAAATTTAAGATAAACAAAAGTCCTCTTCATTTCAAAAATTCACAAATCTGATTAACTTACAAATCTCCTTTCAATAACTCTTTAATTATATTTACAACTGAAAATACAAATTACATTTGTCTCAACTAAAATCTATTACACCTTAAGGGAAAACAAAACATATCATGAATGCGATGTTAATGCAAACCACAAGCAGCAACCAACTTTCTTCAACACTAAACCTGTCAAGACTTATCAACTATGTTCATTTAATGAACACACCCGATAAGCAAACATGCAAATCGGGTCAGCATTATAAACAATGCTGGTGTGAGTAGTCCTAAAATACAACATATACTTATACATATATTTACACAATAAATAAGGCAGTTAGTTCCTCCACCGAGGCGCCTTAACCTCCAACGAATAATCCAACATCCTTAAGTACCATAATTAAAGCAGGTAGTTCCTCCATTGAGGCGCCTTAACTTCCCACTAACAACACAACAAACCATACGCATAATAAAAAGGCATTTAGTTCCTCCACCGAGGCTCCTTAGGTTATAACTAAACTAATAACCAACCAAGCATATTCTATACTTACCGCATTTCATGCTCAATTACAGAGTGGGTCGTCTCTGCACAAGTAATTAGTTTGACCCACCCTTCTGCAAAACTATATACAATCATACATTTAAAGATATATCATTAACCAACCTATTACCATAATTATATTATTTAAGCCTTTCTTTGCTTGTCCCTAAAATCACGTCGTATTTATGTCTTACCTAGTTTCCCTGGCTATCACAATCGCTACCCAACGCTGAACATGTACATCCACATGCCTCCCTTCACATAATGAACCACTCCGTGCGTAGCTACCCTAAGCGGGATATCGCATACCAGGTAACCCTCACACGAAAGCCATTATGTGAGTACTTCCACTATTCGGCATAAAATATCGCCGTCTCGTTTTAATTTTGCAATGGAATAATTCAAGCCACTATTCGGCTATGCCAAAAGGGCCATTCAGATTTACTGAAACGCCGGACCAATCAAATTACTTACGCCAGAAAGGCCATTCAGATTCACTGAAATGCCAGAAGGGCCAATCATATCACATATGCCCATCACAAGAGCAAATCACATGAGTTGTGGTAGCTAGGTTCTAGGATTTTCGTTACGTAATTTATTCAGGTGTCATACATTCATGTCTCATAATAATTATTGTTCTATCTCATGCCAGTATACTTAATTGTATTGAAGCTCAACGTTTCTCGTTATAATAGCATCCACATTATCACGTGCCAATACTATTCATTGCACGATATCCAAGCATCTTTATTTCAAATCTCAAAACTTATTATTTCACGTGCCAATCATATATTGCACTACACCATATGGAATATCTCAAGCCTTCATAAATACTATAATTCATTTAAGTAGCAACTCATAATAGTAATCAATCATGTAATGTATTCGTTCAATATATTTATGTGAACTCAATTCACTATCAAAGGCACGCATTATTTCCATTTGTGCACAATATAAATAGTATATAAATAACCAAAATATATGTCCATTCTACCAATGTCAAAATGAAACGACTTTAAAAAGAAAGAATAACTCAAGTCCAAATATCACGCATAATTATTCGAGTCCAAATCACAAGTCAAGTCAAACTGATCAACCGTCCCCAAAACTAAAGTCCATGAATCTGAGTCCATGTGTAGTTTAATTCTCATAAAAATGTATATATCTAAGTCTTATAAGAATTCCCCTCTTGTTACATGCCAATCTTATATGCTTTACACACTACTCACGTCAATCTTAATTAGATAATGACAAACAAGGTTATGCACTTTTCGACAACATTTTTATTATTACATTTGTCCATAAAATTTACAACATAAACCGTAGCACAATTAAACAGTCAAAAGTCCACAATCAAAGCCCGAATCGAAACCAAAACCCAAAAGTCTAAATATTTAAAGACCTCATTGGATTTATTTTAAGTTATATGGACCGGCCCAAAACTTAAACTAAAACTGGTCCAAAACTTAAACTAAACTGATCCAAAACAAAAGATTTATCCGGCCCAACAACTAACTAGTGTTTAGGCCCAAAAACTAAAATCAAAACCGGCCCAACCAAAACAAAATAAAATCGGGCCCAAAGAAACCAACTAAGGCCCAAGCCCCACTAATAGGTTTCGGCCCAAGGCCCAACCAGTCATCTCCCTCAGCTCCACCAGCCACCACAACCTCCACTCATCACCCCTCCAAACATAATCGAAAATTATGAGGGGAAAAACCCCCACTACTTTAACAAAATAAAAAAACTCAATTCTTGAATTCAAAATTCTTCAACCAACTAGATATGGAAATTTCTCGCCACCATTAACAGCTTCTACGAGCTTCAACAGCCTTCCAATACCACATACCCAATACTTTACCATAACCACCAACCATCATTCAATCCTAACCACATCAGTAAAGGTTTAAAACCACCACAAAAGAGTTCAAACAACAATGTAGGACTATTTCTTGCTGTTGGGCTTGCTCCGCCATTAATGACCTTCTTCCACCTACAACAGCACCCACTCAAACACCAATTCAACATACCCAACACTCAATCGACCAAACATCAACCCTATCACAGTTTAACAATTCAAAATCATATAATCCCAACACCACAACAGTACCACGGTTCAGAAAGTATCCGGGACAGGATGAGGATTAGGGCTCACGCCTCCATTGACAGCCCAATAAGCCTTAACAGTTCAATAATTAAGCAAAATGATATACTAACATTACCTAGTTTAACAATTCGACAATATCGCAGAAAACTACAGAAGAACAAATAGAAAAATGAATGGAAACATTGGACAGTAGAATTTTGTCTGTATACCAGTAAAACTCTGGATTCCGTGAAATAGAAAAACTAACTACTCACCCGTATTAAAAGCTCCACGAATCTCTCCTAGTCCGAATCGTCGCGCTCCAACCCTCTAACAATCGAGTTTCTATCTCCGCCTCCATTTTTATTATATTTTTATCTCCAAACCCTATTCTCTGGAAAAAAAAAAAATATATACCTGGGTTTGAAACATAAGCCCAACACAGACTCGGGCCCAAAAATCAGGACCACATATCCCAAATCTAATCCAACAAATTTTAAATAAATAAATAAATTAATAAATAAATAAATAAATACATATTTTAAATATGGGAGTTACACATTTCTCATAAGAAATTATATACATCATATGCAATAACTCCATCACACGTAAAATCAATATTTTACTTTGCTTATTAATTATCTTGTTGACTCATTTATTAAAAGACACAGTCCAACCTTTAGTTCATACTCCATGATTTGCACTACACATATTTGCCAAATCACACATATCCGTGTGCCTCACTCACACTTATTACCACTATAGTACAAGACATATGTCCCAAGCGGGATATCGCCTCCAGAAAACATACTTTCATCTTGTAAACTCGTAACTTGTGAGTCACAACCATCTATGGGCTTTCCATACACATACCCAAAGCCTCTTTTGGGCATAACAAAATATTAGGTCATTCATGGCACATTCAATGAATACCTTGGGTCATTCCCGCCACATTCAAGGAATACCCAAACCTACATTCCCGTACACTCAAGGAATACAGCCCACCCGCAAGGCAAATACCTTAGTTCCTCTTTAAGGCGGCTTTTCACATGACATCATTAGTCATAAACATTTCTTTTCATCAAAGAGGCGTGGAGAGATCTAAAGATGTGGGCGACACATTAAATTTTCACCGGACACTTTTACACCGGATTTTTAACACTCAAGAGTTCTCATTTATTATAATATTTTCATTACAAAACAAATATCGTCTCATACAATAATTCATTACTAAAGATTCCAAACACACTAACTAATCAACTCACCTCATTATCAATTATATAAATCATAGATATCAAAAGGTTCAATCAAGAATAACGCATTAGTTAAATGTCTCGTGAATACATTTTAAACAACCACAATCACGTACACAATTAAGTACTAACATTGTTCACATATAGTTATCACAATAACTAATAACTAATAACTAATATATAATATAGTATAGTGGCTGCATTTTTACTCAAAGCTGCCTACGTATCCAAATCTTTCAATATTTTAATCAAGCCTTCGTAGTTCTTAACCAATTTAAACACCTAACCATTTCCATTCACGACTTAACCAATATTAATAGGCTCATTTTCTATGCTGCCTCGACAGATAACCCACCGTTGGATTGCTTTGAAATTTTAAAGTATAAAACTACTGTGTGTGTGATAAATATACAGATCAAATTTTACATCTATCCGACATCGGATCGACCTCCATCTAATCAGAAGAAAAAGACTGCGCACTGCAGTTTTTCTGGTATAGAAAAACTACGACCAGTCACGCTTGTGCGTGCCTCGACAGAAATCCAACCGATGGATTTGTCTATAATTTTAATATGTCATATTACCATGTGTTATACAACTACATATTAAATATAACTTCCATCCATTATTCAATCTCCATCTAAGAAAAACCTTACAACTACGCACTGCAGTTTTCTACAGTGAGTTAAACTAGAAACCAGTCTTGCTAATAAAAGCATCGACACATATCCGACCGTTGGATCTCCTGAAAATTAAGTATGTCGTACTTCAATGTGTTAGGACACTATGGTTTAAATTTTACAAATATCCGTGTTGGGAAAAGTATCCATCTAGGTAGAAACTAAATACTGTGTCAAAGAAGTTTTGTGGAGTAAAGTTCACTGTACTCTATTCATCTTCTTCAAATGTCACTCTACAGTTTATTAATGGATCATACTACCAATCAAGATTCATATGAACAATACAAATAGTAAGAACACATCATGTTACTACATAAATCATAAAATCTAACTCACAAATTAAATTGACCGAGTTTCGACCGCTATAACGTAACAGTGAAATCATGCAAGTATATTACTGCACAGATCATGTATCTAGCACCAATGAAAGCATATAAATAAACGAATTAATACCATTTTAATCTTTCGTATAACAATATTGCTGAGCATGCATAACTAACATAGATTAGTATAAGTCCTTAATTAGCAATTTAACAAGGCGTGAAACTTTAAAGTTAATTGTGCACCATATATAGGGTAATTTCCCAAGTAGTAACCCATAATGTCAATGTATTCCCAAGTAGTAACCCACTTCCAATTTTGACTTTTCAACGCAGCTTTTGACAATTTTGCCCTTCAAATAAAAACTAAACAGTATTCTCTCTCCTCTTACACTTTTCTCTCTCTTTGTCCCAATGATGTTGACGTATTTGAGTTTTGTTTTTAACAAAACAGTACTCTCTCTCCTCTTACACTTTTCTCTCTCCTCTTACACTCAATCATTGATTTTTGAGTGTTTTTTTTTTTTTTTTTTTATTTCTTAAGTAATTAAAATGACTAAAAATATAATAGATAAAAATAAATAATAAATAATAAAACAATAAATTTAACACAATCCATCTTCATTCAAATAACAAAATTCATATTCTTTGTAAAATAATAAAAGATACCTCATAATAAAATTAACAAAAGATATATTCCATTAAAATGATAAAATTCATATTCTTTTCAAATTTATTACATCAATCCAACAAAACCGAAATTCTAAATCACGAAGTAGTTTCATCAGTAGATGAAATAATAATTAGTCAATGTATAACAGTAAAGTTGCTGATATACAATGCACATGAGTTTGTCAGTCCATCACTTATAAAATGAAAATAGACAAATGAATTTGGCAGGAAATCTGTTAGGTGGGAATAATTGAGCGGGAAAAATGTTAGCGAGAAAACAATTAACACTAGTAAAGTTGATGATATACAGCGCATGTGAGTTTGTCAATCTCTCACTTGTAAGGTGACAAAAGACATAATGAATTGGGCAGGAAAATGGTTGGGCGGGAAAATAGTTAGGCTGGGAAATAGCAAGATATCTCATTTTCTTCTTACATTTCTTATTACTCAGCTCATTTCCACATAATTTCTTTTATTTTTTTTTCAACTTTTTTTTCTTAATCCTTCAATTCTCTTGTTATTCACTTTTCCCCATTTACCATTTTCATTATCTTACATTTATCTCTCACAACCAATTATATTATCCATTTTAAAGTTTTTGTTCATATATAATTCACACGGAATAAACAAATATCAACTTCATATTTTAGTTTGGTTGCTTGTATCTTCATCATTAATCTACAAAAATCCATTTTTGTTAGAGATATGAAAAATTCAGTACAACAAGATGTAAAACTCATCATTTAGTTTAGCTACACTTAAAAGTTGTACAACAAATGAAAAATGTTTTACCTTTGTGTGTTTGGATACGCTAAAACCTTATCATAGTTCCAAGACGGAAGAAAGGTAAGTTGTCAAGTAACAACAGGTATTCCCAATCTTTTTTTTTTCATTTAGTAGTTTGAAGACGTTCAAAATTGAAAGGTAAATTATCCAATAGAGAAAAAAAATCCAATGTGATAAGTTGAATTGACAATGAGTGTTGGATATTTGATTATGGAGCAGTGTTTTTAGAAGAACCCAAAAACGAACTTGTGTTTTTTTTTCAATACATTTTGTGTAAAAATTTTCTTGCCTATAATGTACGAATTTGGTAGTTACTTTCAAACAATATATTAGCTACATAATGACGAATCTGTTTGTCACTTATAAATATTATTTCTTACATACCAAATATATATATATATATATATATATATATATATATATATATATATATATTTTTTGTTTTTAGCATAAATATCTCTGAGTTTTAATTTATTGATTTGTGATCGAGTTATAAACTGATAAATATATTTGTCACATATAGAAAATACTAGTTGAATGTTGAACTCGTGTTATTTAAGTACATTTTGGGCTAAGTATATTTTGGACCTTATGTATATATATGATAGTCACTTTTGAAACATATCTCAGCAACTTTTATGATTTTGGGTACTGAAATGGTGATTATTATTTTATTTTATATTATTTTTTCTTTATTAAGTTTCTCTAAATGATACTGGTTGAATGTTGAACTCGTGTTTTTTTTTAGTACATTTTAGGCTGGGGTTGGGTATGTATCTTTTAGATTTAGTGCACATATTTAGTAGTTACTTTCGAAACATCTTTTAGCAACTTTTATTATTTTGGATACTAAAATGGTGGTGATTATTTTATTTTATATTTTTTTTCAATTAAGTTTCTATAAATTTTAATTTATTGATTTGTGATTGATGATATTGGTTGAATGCTGAACTTGTATTTTTTTAGTACATTTTGAGCTAAGTATCTCTTGGATATAATGCACATATTTAGTAGTTACTTTTGAAACATCTGTCAGCAATTTTTATGATTTTGGGTACTCAAATGATGTAGGTTATTTATTTTTATTTATTTTTATATTTTTCAAGTAAGTTTCTCTAAGTTGTAATTTATTGACCTGTGATCGATGATATTGGTTAAAGGCAGAACTCGTGTTTCTTTTAGTACATTTTGTGATAAGTATCTCTTGGATATAATGCACATATTTAGGTAGTTACTTTCAAAGCATCTGTCATTAACTTTTAATATTTTAGGTACTAAAATAGTGATATCGAAGATTATTTTGTTATTATTCTTTTTTATTAAGTTTCTCTAAGTTGTAATTTATTTACCTGTAATCAGTGATATTGGTTGAATGTTGAACTCTTGGTTCTTAAGTACAATTTGGGTCAAGTATCTCTTGGATCTATTGTATGTATCTGTAGTTACTTTTAAAACATATGTCAAGAACTTTTATGGTTTTGAACCAACTTCGCTTAATTTTATTATTCTTATTATTATTATTATTTTATTTTATTTTTAAGTTTCTCTACGTTGTAATTTGTTAAACTGTGAGCGAGCTATATGTATAGGACCTATTGATGACATGTGGAGTCATAGGTAGCAAAGGGGTCGTACGCAGAGTTGTGAAGAGGAGACATGATGCAGCGGGTCAGGTCCGAAGTAACCTAACTGCCGAGAACTGCCATATAGGGAGTGGGACAGGTGGAGAGGTGAAGGGTGCATGATGGAGAGGAGATGAACGAACATGATGAGAAGAGAAGTTAGGAAAAAAGAAACAGTAGAAAAAAGAAGAGAGGAAAAAGAAAAAAGAGTGATCCATTAGGTTGTAATTTTTTGAGTATACATTTTGGCGCCGTCTGTGGGCAGAGCGAGATAAAATGGCCACCATAACAAAAAAGGGAGTAGGAAGACCTAGGAAAGAAATTGTTCGAGAGGTAGTAGAGGAAGTTGTGAGCGAAGAAAGAGAGGTGGGTAGAGAGGAAGAGATATATGATGTGGCGGCAGACGCCACCAGACTTATGCAAGAAGAAATAGTTAGGTTGAGGAACGAGAACGCCGAGTTGAGAAAGGAAAGAGACACCGCAGAGGAGGACATGGAACGTGGGGATCATCGGGGCAGTGAGATGGAAGGGAAAATGAGGAATACCAGCCCCGGGGAGTAGATCCAGTAGAGGGCATCACGCTGGAGGTAGTACAGGCAATGATTGAGAAAGATAGAGAAGTGAACCGTGCGGTTGAAAAAGAGAACCAAAGTGCCGCTCAAAAGGAGGTTGCTAATCTCAATAAGAATCCACTGGCGGATTCGATCTGGAATTCGGAGGTACCTAAGAGATTCAGTCAACCAAGATTTGAAAGGTATGATGGGAAGGGCGACCCAACTGATCGTTTGCATCACTTTAGACAACAGATGCCATTGTGGCAGGAAAGTAAGTATGATGGACTGCGCTGCATGATGTTCACTGCCAGCCTTAAGGGGGGATCCTCGGATTGGTATTACAACTTATCTTTGTGGAGCATCAGTAGATTTGAAGAGCTAGAGCGTGCCTTCGTGGACCATTTCATCCACCAGAAAAGGAGGGTAGTGGATATCGCGGTCTTATTCAACATCAAACAGAGGTCAGCGGAATCGTTAAGGGAATTTCTGTGTAGATTCAAAGAAGAGACCCTAAGGGTGGAGAATTTGGATGAGCATACATCGGTCATTGCATTTCAGCACGGCTTGAGGCAGGGGACTAGGGTCCACGAGTCGGTGTCCAAAATCGAAATCACCACTCTGCACGCTCTGTACCCAAAGGTAGAAAAATATATTCGTGCGAGGACATAATGCAAAGAAAATGCGAGGGAACAAAAGAGATCCGGAGAAAGCGGTCAAAGTGATTGGATAAGGATGATCGAAGAGATAGGGGCAAGAGAGAAGAGAGAGATGGGGGATCCTACAGAGGGGAAAATCGTGGACCCGAAAGAACTGGAGATCGTAACAGGAGAGATATTCGCGAAAGAAAGCCATATCGTGAGAGAGAACAAACACCTCTTAACAGGCCATTAGAGGAAATCTTGCCACTCATCAAGGGGTTGCAGCATTATGAAGGACCGCGGAATACACCTGGAGAGATAGAGGGGAAACCTTTTTGTGCCTATCATCAGATTAGGAACCATGTCACTAACGAATGTTATGCTTTGAAGTGGCTGGTGGAAAGAATGATTGAGAAGGTGATGCTCAGAGAATTTGTCGTGGAGGTTCGCGGTGTGGTATGATAAGCCCATAAAACATGATTCAATTCACCAGCCCACGCTCCCTTTCTGTCCTCCAACTTTCTCTTTAAATTGTCCATGATGATTTTGTTTGATGCTTCCGCTTAACCATTCCCCTCCGGATTGTATGGCGCCGAGAACCCTTGTTTCACTTTGTAGGCTTGAAGGAATTGGCGCACCTTTCCCCCAGTAAATTATGTTTCATTATCTGCAATGATTGTATATGGCAATCCGAATCTACATGTGATGTTCTCCCAAAGGAACTTCTTCACATTCTCTTCTTTGACTTCTTTGTAAAGGCCACTCCCTCCCCCATTTGGTGAAATAATCGATTAATTGGTGGCCAACATAAATCTTCTTTTGCCGCTTGCCATGGGCAAGGGCCCCACTATATCCAAAGGCCACATGGCTAATGGCCAAACAACACACTATGCAATGCTGCTCGGCTGGGAATGTATGAGTTATCAGGCAAACCTCCGGCATTTCTCACAAGTTGTTGCATACTCAGTTGCATCCCTCTTCATATGGGGCCAAAATACCCCCGAGATATCAATGCACGGTTGTTGTTTGTTGTTAGATCCCGAAAGTGACTTCCACAATCACCTTCATGTACCTCGGCTAATTAACACTTCTTGCACTGTGGCCTATGCATCTCAACAAAGGGCCCGTTGAAACTTTTCTTGTACAAATCCCCATCTAACGTAACGTATCTCCGACTTACTTGCTCCATCTTTCGCCTCCTCCTCCTCAGATTCTCTATCTCTCTACTCCCATCGAAAAGTTTTATAAGCGCCATCCAACCTGCCTCCCCTCTCAATGGTAAGACACACACCCTCCTCTTCTGATGTACTTGGCCTGCTCAAAACCCTCACTTCAATAGAACGACCCTCTGTTCCTGGAAGCACAGCAGCCACATATGCTAAAGCGTCAGCATGTCTGTTTTCACCGCGGCCCAAATGGGCAAACTAAATCTTTTTGAACTTGCTGGCTTTTTGTTGTAGAACCTCTAGATATCGCACCATCCTTGGACAACGCGCCACAAACCCCCCATTCATCTGACAAATAACCAAGTTAGAGTCAGAG
The DNA here is from genome assembly GCF_015680905.1 of Coptis chinensis. NCBI lineage: Eukaryota > Viridiplantae > Streptophyta > Magnoliopsida > Ranunculales > Ranunculaceae > Coptis > Coptis chinensis. The sequence continues at coordinate 14,225,394 of NC_141456.1, read as the reverse complement.
AACACCGATAACTCGCTTACTCCCAAATCTTGTGCCAAATCTAAACCTGCTATCACTGGTTCATATTCAGACTCATTATTAGAAGCCATGAATCCCAGTTTCATTGACAACTCCAGCCTTGTGTTCTCAGGAGTCACCAAAACCACGCCAATTCCATTCCCGGTATCTGTAATGATCCATCCGCCAATACTCTCCATCCATCAAGCAAGATATCCCAAGGGTCCAAGGGATCACGTTTAGATTCTCCCTCCTGGTCCATGACCATTTTCTCTCCCCAAGTGGGATCCTCGGCTAGAAATTCTGCTAGGAACTCCGCCATGGCTTGCGCCTTTTCCGCCGTTCTAATATGATATTGGATTTCGTAACAACTAAGCATCACTGCCCATTTTAGCATTCTCGGCTTTTTCCGCTTCAACGCTTGCTTGAGGGGTAGATTTGTTATCACCACTACTGAGTGTGCCTCGAAATAGGGCTTCAACTTTAATGCAGAGAAAATCAACGCCAAGGCATACTTTTCAATTCTACTGTATCGCGTCTCTGCGTCTAGCATGATTTTACTCAAGAAAAAAACCGGCTTCTCTACTTTTTCTACAACACGCACTAGGACTGAGCTTATCGCGTACACTGAAACCCCCAAATAAAGATACAACCTCTCTCCTTGCTCCGGTCGCGATAGCAAAGGTGCTTGTCCTAAATAAACCTTCAGCTCAAATTTCTCGCTTCCTCACACTTCGGTGGTCCATCGGAAATCTGGCGTTTTCCTCAGCAACTGATACAACGGTCTGCATTTGTTCGATAATTTAGGTATAAATCTGTTCAATGCCGCAACCCTTCCTGCCAACTGTTGCACCTCCTTCACATTCTGAGGGGACGGCATCTCAACTAGTGATCTAATCTGCTCGGGATTGGCCTCTATTCCACGGTACATGACTATGTAACCCAAGAACTTTCCCGAAGATACCCCGAATGTGCATTTCTCGGGGTTGAGTTTCAGCCTATGCCTCCGGAGTATGTGAAAAGTTTCTTGGAGACCCCTCAAATGTTCCTCTTCTGACATGCTTTTTTCCACCATATCATCAATATATATTTCCATGCCCTTCCTAATCTTGTCTTCAAATATTTTTTCCCCCAATCACTGAAATGTAGCCCCCACATTCTTCAAACCAAAAGGCATTCTTGTATAACAGTAAGTACCTCCTTCCACCACGAAGGTTGTCTTCTCCTCGACTGGCGAACATCGCGACTGGTTATATCCCATGGACGATCCATGAAAGAGAATACCTTGAAACCAGCAGTTCTATCCACTAACTCATCCATCCACATGATAAGATAAGATCTTTTTGGGCACTATTTATTCACGCCTCAGAAGTCAACACACATTCGACATTGTCGTTTTTTTGGAACAAGGTGACAACGCGTTGGACGACCATTCCATACATTCCACATCCCCTCGATTATCCCTCGCCCTTAAGCCGTGATAACCTCCTCGCGAATCCCTCTCAAGCGTGTTTGGGTCTTACGCTTCTCATATTTTGTCTTACAGGCTTCATCTTCCTTCATATGCAAGTGATGACAAGCAAACTCTGGATCTATCCCTCGTGATATCTTCAATCGCCCATGCAAATATGTCGAGATTCTCTCACAATAATTGTACCAAAATTTTCCATTCCTCCGGCAAGTTCGATCCAACCGGTAAACTTCTCTTCCTCTCCCACCCCCGTGTTCACGATCTCAATCTCATCCGAGTTTTCGGTCCCCTCGAGGAGACTTCGTAACCTTCTTCACCAAGTCCGCCCCTCAGTAATTGCTACGCTTCTCCTTTCTCGCGTATGTCGGTTTTTCCCCTCTTGTTCCCCGGACCATATTTTTAATCTTGTCACGATATATATATTCTACGCTTAATTTGATCCCCCTTTATTTCAGACATCCCCTTCGAAGCGGATGATCATTTGATAATAGGTCGACAGAATGGCCTTCATTTCATGAATCCATCTTCTCCCTAGAATGGCATTATATTGGGACCCAGTATCTACCACCATAAACCTGGTGAATACCGTTGTCGGACCTGCTGTTACTGGTAACGTTAACTCCCCCATAGGCTCTGTCATGCTACCATTGAAGCCACACAAATTGGTCTGAGGAACCTTTAACTGATCTCTATCTATCTTCATCTCTTCCATGGCCCCTTTAAATAACAGATCTACCGAACTTCCACAGTCTATCAACACCCGCTTCACTAGATAATTACCTATTGCTATGGTAATCACCAAAGCATCCTTATGCGGCGAAATCACTGATTCCAAGTCTTTCGGTGTGAACATTATGTTTCCTTCGCCCATCGCGGTTCCCACTACTAACATCGGAGTGCTTGCCACCTCGTTTACCTGCTGTAAGCTCGCTGTCTTTCTTATCTTGTCTTGGTGGGCATTTCTTCCGAGTGTCTCTCCACTGTAAATGACATTTATTGTTCCCAAGATCCTAGCAGGAGCCTGCACTCTATCCGCATGACGAACCTCCGCTACAAATTCTCTGAGCATCCCCTTCTCAATCATTCTTTCCACCAGCCACTTCAAAGCATAACATTCGTTAGTGGCATGGTTCCTAATCTGATGATAGGCACAAAAAGGTTTCCCCTCTATCTCTCCAGGTGTATTCCGCGGTCCTTCATAATGCTGCAACCCCTTGATGAGTGGCAAGATTTCCTCTAATGGCATGTTAAGAGGTGTCTGTTCTATCTCATGGTATGGCTTTCTTTCGCGAATATCTCTCCTTTTCCGATCTCCAGTTCTTTCGGGTCCACGATTTTCCCCTCTGTAGGATCCCCCATCTCTCTCTTCTCTCTTGCCCATATCTCTTCGATCATCCTTATCCACCGCCTGCACTGCCTTCCCACATCTATTTTGTTCCCTCGCATTTCTCTACATTATGTCCTCGTACCGAATATATTTTTCTACCTTTGGGTACAGAGCGTGTAGAGTGGTGATTTGGATTTTGGACACCGACTCGTGGACCCTAGTCCCCTGCCTCAAGCCGTGCTGAAATACAATGACCGATGTATGCTCATCCAGATTCTCCACCCTTAGGGTCTCTTCTTTGAATCTACACAGAAATTCCCTTAACGATTCCGCTGACCTCTGTTTGATGTTGAATAAGGCCGCGATATCCACTACCCTCCTTTTCTGGTGGATGAAATGGTCCACAAAGGCACGCTCTAGCTCTTCAAATCTACTGATGCTCCGCGAAGATAAGCGGTAGTACCAATCCGAGGCTCCCCCCTTAAGGCTAGCAGGGAACATCATGCAGCGCAGTCCATCATACTTACTTTCCTGCCACAATGGCATCTGTTGTCTAAAGTGATGCAAATGATCAGTTGGGTCACCCTTCCCATCATACCTTTCAAATCTTGGCTGACTGAATCTCTTAGGTACCTCCGAATTCCAGATCGAATCCGCCAGTGGATTCTTATTGAGGTTAGCAACCACCTTTTGAGCGACACTTTGGTTTACTTTTTCAACCGCACGGTTCACTTCTCTGTCTTTTCTCAATCATTGCCCTGTACTACCTCTCCAAGTGATGCCCTCTCTTGGATCTACTCCCCCCGCGGTATTCCTCATTTTCCCTTTCCATTTCACTGCCCCGTTGATCCCCACGTTCCATGTCCTCCTCTGCGGTGTCTCTTTCCTTTCTCAACTCGGCGTTCTCGTTCCTCAACCTAACTATTTCTTCTTGCATAAGTCTGGCCACCACTGATTATTTCACCAAGTTGGTGGAGGGAGTGGCACTACAACAAGTCAAAGATGAGAATGTGAAGAAGTTCCTTTGGGAGAACATCATATGCAGATTCGGATTGCCATATACAATCATTGCAGATAATGGAACACAATTTCTGGGGGAAAGGTGCCAAATTCCTTCAAGCCTACAAAGTGAAACAAGGGTTCTCGGCGCCATACAATCCGGAGGGGAATGGTCAAGCAGAAGCATCAAACAAAATCATCATGGACAATTTAAAGAGAAAGTTGGAGGACAGAAAGGGAGCGTGGGCTGATGAATTGAATCATGTTTTATGGGCTTATCGCATTCACACGCTAAACCTCCACGAATGAATCACCATTCGCAATGGCATACCAAGTAAGCAGAGGTCATTGTACAAATGTGGAAATGATAGAGAAAACGACAAGAACCAGGGCCGTGGAAATGGGTCTAAATGAGAAGATATTAGCTATTGAGTTGAATGTAATTGAGGAAAAAAGAGATATAGCTCGCATGCGACTGGAGGAGTACTATCGAAGGCTACAAAGACAGTATGATAGACGAGTAAAGCCGTGTGCATTCATGATTGGAGATTTGGTGCTGCGAAGGGTTACCCCAGCCACTAAGAAGGAGAATGACGGCAAACTAGGACCCAACTGGGAAGGACCGTATGTTGTGACAGAGAAGGGAATTTCTGGCACCTACAAGATTGAGACGCCAGCAGGGACAACGATTGAGAAACAATGGAATATAAGAATGCTAAAGAAATTCCATGAAAGAAGCAGTGTTTAGCTTTCCGATGGGACAAGATTTTTTTTTGTATATATAGAGCAATTAGAAATTGTATTGTGTGTGGAATTCTAAGTCAATGAAATAAAGAATGCATTTCTTGCGCCATAGCATGAATACTGGTTGATCAAAGACAGCGGGGGGGGGGATGAGCCCTTCGCGGATGCAATGTCCGAATCAAACTAGGGGCAAAATGAGCTGCCCCCATCAGGCTTCACAGTCGTTCAAAGAGAGCGGGGGAGACGAGCCCTTCACGGACTTCACGTCCGAATCAATCAAGGGGCAAAATGAGCTGCCCCACATTAGGCTTCAAAGCCGTGCAAAGACAGTAGGGGGGATGAGCCCTTCACGGACGCAGCGTCCGAATCAAACTGAGGGCAAAATGAGCTGCCCCCATCAGGCTTCACAGCCGTTCAAAGAGAGCGGGGGGGGGGATGAGCCTTTCGCGGACTTCACGTCCGAATCAATCAAGAGGCAAAATGAGCTGCCCCACATTAGGCTTCACAGCCGTTCAAAGACAGCGGGGAGGAGCCCTTCGCAAACGCAGCGTCCGAATCAAACTGGGGGCAAAATGAGCTGCCCCCATCAGGCTTCACAGCCGTTCAAAGAAAACCGGGGGGACGAGCCCGAGCCCTTCGCGGACTTCACGTCCGAATCAAACTGGGGGCAAAATGAGCTACCCCCATCAGGCTTCACAGCTGTTCAAAGAGAGCGGGGGGGGGGGGGAGGATGATCCCTTCGCGGACTACACGTCCGAATCAAACTTGGGGCAAACCGAAATACTGCCCCATTAGCTTTTCACAAATTGATCAAAGACAATGGGGATGAGCCTTCGCGGACTGGATGTCCAAATCAATTATGAAGCAAAATTAGGTAAGACAGAAACAAACTCCAACGCTAAAGATGGATATCAAAAGTACATTCAATGGGAATTAGATTTGCTAACAAGGAACTCGGGAATGCAAAACAACTGACATTAAAAACCTGCTCAGCATACCCAGAAAACCAGGCAAAGGATATAATACAAAAAGTGCAATAAGTCAAAGTATAGGGATTACAAAAACACAAGTTTCACTTAGACAAAGACATAAATTCCAATGAGTTACTGCTGCCCATCGGTCGCATCCTTCAGAGTGGACGCCAAATCCCCTTCACTAGAGGAAGGAGGATCGTTATCCAAGTCAATAGGAGAGGCAACCACACTGGATGTGGGTAGAGGCATCACTTTAGTAGCAGCATCAGTGGGGGAAGTGACCGGGGAGGGAGCAGGCAAGGGAACAGAGGTTGGAATATCCGCTACTGGAAGGGGAACGGGAAGAAAACGGCTAGACACAGTGAGATTTTTGAGCTGTTGTTTAAGTTCTTGGCTAATCTTCTTCTCGGCTAGACTACGAAAACGTTCTGCAGCCTCCGTCACGGCCTTGTCTACAGCGGCTTGAGTGGCTATCTTACCCGTCGCTTTTTGGCCCTCAAGTTTGGATGTCACACCAGCCACATAGTCGCGATGCTTGTCTTCAGCTAGCTGGAGCGCCTTTTGAGCCTTCACGGCTATAATTCAAGATCGTCCACGATCCTTCTCCAACTTACGATTTAGCCTTCCAGCCATCAGGGCCTTCAATCTCTTGCTTCACGGTCTCCAATGATTCCAGCGTGTTGGTTAAGCCGCGCACCACATAGCCAATGTCCAAACTCAGCTGAAAAGAATGATTGGTTACCAAACTATCCAAATGAAAAGATAGGTAACAAGGGGAAAAATGTAAACCTTTTCCTAGCCGTGGTAGATGGATGCTCTATGCGAAGTGAACGTTCCAAAGTCTCCATATGCTTGATTTTTGGGAAGATGCGAGCTGAAGAAAAGAGAGGCCGCAAAAGCGGTGTTTTCTAGGGCCGAGTCACGAGTTGTTATATCCCAATCCCTGGCCCTGAATTGAGGGCGCCATATGTCAATGGCACCAGATGGCAAAGGCCCCGGATAAGGTAAGGGTCTTTACCAGATCTAGAGCAATAGGCGTGGACGGTACATATACGGTTTCAGTGAATGTCGGAGCAGCGGTCCTAGCCTTTTTGGCTGGGGGACTCTTGGACGCAACTTCGGTGGCCTCCTCCCCGTCCAAGTCACTTTCCCAAAGTTTGAGCTTATTAGTGGCCATGGCAGCTTCAGTTACAGTGGATGAGGGTTGAGTAAAGTCGTCTTCCCAATCCGCCACGGCAGAGTAGGAAGAGGGGGCGGTATTAGGAGTAGCGGTATGAGATTGAGTGGCAACTCGTTGGGCAACGACTTTGGAGTGGTATATCTTGTTGGTGTACTTGAAGGACTTGAAGGCCCTTCTTTTAGGGCGAGGGGAGGATTTGGGAAGTCTTTCTTTGGGTGGTGCTGGGTGGTAGAGCGGACCTTGATATTTACCAATGCTTTTCAACAAAGGATCACGGAGAAGAAGGTTGCCCTTTTTTGGATCTATACCAAGAACTTCACACTGGGCACTTCCCAAATCACGGAGCCTTTGGAAAATTGCTGATGAGACGCCGGTGTAAATTTTAGATCGCGAATCAGGGCTCCAACCTGTGTCACAGAAGAAAGACAAGTTAAAAGCAAGTTAGGAAGGGCAATCGCAAAACCAAAAGATGTTACGTACCACTAGAAAGGAAACTGAGATGCCTTAGAGAAACTTCAGATGAAAGATCCGCGGATAGAAAACTACCGGACACATATAACGGATAATAATGCCATATTTTGTCAGAGGTAGTAATATGGAGGACAAAGGACTTCTTCTGTGGACTGGTACAAAAGGATTGATATCCTACACTACCAAATTTGGTGCTTTTCTTTATATAATAATGAGCTATTATGTCGCAGAGTTGGATTTTTGGGTGAATTGGTTTCGTTGTAGTGATTCGCGGCGTATAGGATGCTCCAAAAGTTACCAATGCCTTGGCATGGGGGGATGTTGAAGTGGTTACATACCTCGACATCCAGAGGAGTTAAGGGAAACCACAAGCCTACGGCTATATGACCTACGGTAGCGATGAGACAACCGGGCCGCGGTGTAACAAGATGTGGGAAATGGGTGACGCCAGGCACGTGCTCAAGGATCACATCGGCTGGGATGCCGTAAGCAGTTTTAACGGCATCTAAGTTGGGTCTACAGCGATATGAAGGGGAGGAAGAGTGGCTTTCCTTCCTGAAATGGAAGGTTCCGCGGCAGGGCTAGAAGTGTCAGAAGCCGTTGACTCAGATCGTTCCGTGGTATGACCGCTAGATCTGGAGGTGGAGGACGCCAATCCATCGGATCGAGTACCTGAGGTACTCACAGATTCGGATTCCGACATAATAGAATCAAACAAATTGGAGAGCCCCAACTGAGGTAACAAGGGGGAAAATAAACCACGAAGGGAAATGAAGGAACAGTAACACGAATAAGAGTAATCGGGTACAAAGAACAGGAACAAAAGGGATGAAGACAAACTTGAGGTAATAAGCAGCAAAGAGCAACGAAAACGAAGAACAGTGAGGAAAACTCGAACCTTGAGCGACCAAAGATCCATCGGAAACGAAGAACAGTGAGAAGGATGGAGCAGAGTGAGAAAAGTGAGAGGGTTTAGATACAAAAGTGGGGTTTTGAAGAAAGAGAGATTTTTGAGCGGGATACTGCGGCGGGGGTAAAACGTAATATCATAAGAAAAAAAAAAATTCCAGGAAGGAAAAAGACACGTGGGTCCTCGAAAATCGAAAAGGCAGGTTCAATGCGCGTGCGCCGAAAAGACAGGTTCCATACACGTGCCCCTTGGACACGTCTATGATGGCGCACATGCAAAGGAGGTATGTGCCAGAGATGGAATATTTGGAGGGGGAGGTTTGGGTGGATTCTCGGAACCGTAAACGGTCTGCGGACCATAAATGATACCACGGAATGTCAACGAGACCGAGAGGGGCATCTGTATAGGACCTATTGATGACATGTGGAGTCATAGGTAGCAAAGGGGTTGTACGCAGAGTTGCGAAGAGGAGACATGATGCAGTGGATCAGGTCCGCGGTAACCTAACTGCCGAGAACTGCCATATAGGGAGTGGGACAGGTGGAGAGCTGAAGGGCGCATGATGGAGAGGAGATGAACGAACCTGATGAGAAGAGAAGTTAGGAAAAAAGATACAGTATATAAAGAATAGGAGAGAAAAAAGAAGAGAGGAAAAAGAAAAAAGAGAGATCCATTAGGTTGTAATTTTTTGAGTATACACTATATACTAAGGAATATGTTCACAACACCAAGTAATTGCAAAATGGGTTTCAGAAGTTGTGAAATCGAAACTTAGGGACAATATTGATATGGCTCCGAAACATTTGCAGTTGGAGGTGAAGAGCGCACACCAGACAAATGTGTCTTATAAAGTTGCTTGGAAAGCGAAAGAAATTGCAATACAGAAGGTAACAGCCTTAGTTATATCATCAAGTGATGAACGCAACAATAGCAACTACTAACCTATGTTCGTTTGGCTTTTTTGCTTACAGATAAGGGGATGCTTCAGTGAGTCGTACCAAATGTTGCCAAATTATTGTAAAGAACTTAAAAGAGTGCATTCAGATTGTTTCACCAAGCTATTAACGTCGTCCGCCCATGACCACAAGTTTGAACGTTTGTTTGTTAGCTACGGCGTCACTGTTCGAGCTTACAAAAGATATCTTCGTCCATGGATTATGATTGATGGCACTTTCATGACAAGTAGGTACAAGTCAGTCATACTAACTGCTATCGCGACGGATGGTGATAGCCACGTGTTTCCAATTGCATTTGCTATAGTCTCGAAGGAAAACAATGACCATTGGGATTGGTTTCTGGAAAAGTTGAGAGACCTTGTTGTTGGGACTGAGCTAAACTTTGTTCTTCTCTATTATAGGCATGCAAGCATTCTTCAGGTCGTGCCTAAAATACTTCCTAATGTGGTTCATTGCTTTTGTGCACAACACATTTCAAACTGTGTGACTAAGCAATAAACAAAAGGGAAGGTGAAGAGAGCAGCTGAAGCTTACAAACAGGCAGAATTTGTAAGACTAATGAGCCAAATGTATTGTTGCGACAACAAATGTTATGTTAAGATTGTTAAGATTCCAAAAGAGTCGTGGTGTTGTGCTTTTGCTAAAAGGAGACGGTATGGCATTTGTTACACAAATCACATAGAGCTGGAATAAGATGATACTTCCAGAGAGAGCTATGCAAGTGACATCTCATTTTGTCAATGGTATCAGGTTGAACATAATGAAACATTTCTATGACTACCGGGTGATGGCGTCAAAGTTGAAGACAAAACTGACCAAATCAGCCGAGGATGTGCTCATCTCATCGAGATATACAAGTAGACCTTTCACAGTGGTAAGGGCAAGTGAGCATGTTTACTCTGTGCAATCAGTGGATCATATTGACACCGTAGACCTTTTGGAGAAGACTTGCACTTATGGTTTCTTTCAGCAGGTTGGTCTTCCTTGTAGCCATGCTATGAAGGCAATCGATGACGGTAAGCTATGTGCATATGACTTTTGCATGCATTGGTACACAAAGGAAATGATTATGGATACATATAGGGAGAAGTGGACGCCATTAAGAGGAAAAGAACAATGGGTTTGGGTTTATGATGACATCATTGTCCTACAAGTGCGAGACTGACAAACTCACATGCACTGTATATCAACAACTTTACTACTGTTAATTGTTTTCTCGCTTACAGTTTTCCTGCTCATTTATTCCTGCCTAACAATTTTCCCACCAAATTCATCTGTTTATTTTCATCTTATAAGTGAGGGACTGACAAACTCATGTGCATTATATATCATCAACTTTACTGTTGTACATTGACAAATAATTATCCCATCTACTGATGAAACTACTTCATGATTTAGAATTTCAATTTTGTTGGATTGATGTAATGAATTTGAAAAGAATATAAATTTTATCATTTTAATGGAATATATCTTTTGTTAATTTTATTATGAGGTATCTTTTATTATTTTGCAAGGAATATGAATTTTGTTATTTGAATGAAGATGGATTGTGTTAAATTTATTGTTTTATTATTTATTAATTATTTTTATCTATTATATTTTTAGTAATTTTAATTACTTATGAAATAAAAAAAACAAACTAAAAAAATCAATGATTGAGTGTAAGAGGAGAGAGAAAAGTGTAAGAGGAGAAAGAGTAATGTTTTGTTAAAAACAAAACTCAAATACGTCAACATTATGGGGACAAGGAGAGAGAAAAGTGTAAGAGGTGAGAGATTGTAAAAGGAGAAAGAAAAGTGTTTTGTTTTTATTTGAAAGGCAAAAATGTCAAAAACCTCGTTGAAAAGTCAAAATTGGAAGTGGGTTGCTACTTGGGAACAAATTGATATTATGGGTTACTACTTGGGAAATTACCCAAGATCCCATATATATACCAAGCCCACGCCATGAGTATTTACACATTCCTTATTCAATAGAAAGGTTCACACACATGCATGATCTTTGTACAAAAAGAAAATTAATATAAGGGTTCAAAACTAAATTTATGCTCATGTACACTAAAGTTTGACTCATAGTCTGTGTGTAATTATTAGGTGAGGAAAATCAAGGGAGTACGGTATACCTCCTTCTGTGTAACCAAACCTATCTCCTGTAACTACATCACATGCATGTCATGGTTTCTACTTAGCTTATAATCATTCGCATATTCAAATTACGTTATCGAACCTTAGCAAAAACAATAATAATAATTCAACCAATGTCAAACAACTATGAGATTTGACCACCACTAGCTCAGGTAAGCAAGTCAACACACACATGAATATAACAACTGGAAAACTTACGTGTACTACTCATAATAATTTCTACTCAAGAAACCATATTAAACGATACTCAAACAATACTTGTACCCTCTGACCATTATCTTAAAGAACGAATTCAAGGATTGAATATACATAAAGAAGTAAATATAATAAACCACTCAATATTGTTAGATCTACTCACTTGAATTGGAATAGTGAAATCTTTAGCATGTGTAGTGAAAGGAACCGGCAAACTCAAAAGTCGATACTGTATGAAGGTTGTCTTCTTCTCCCTTATTTTTTTTCCTCTCTCCAGCACTCTTAAGTCATAGGCTCTCTTTTGTTTTGTTTTTTTTTTTACACGTCTCCTATTTTGTTATTTGTATTTCAAAAAACCCCCAAAAAAACTAACAAAGAGGGAGAGTTTAGTTGTAACCAAACCCCTCTAACTCTCCCACGTTTTTATCTTATCTTATTTTATCTTTATCTTTATATTTTCTTTTTAATATTATTATTACTTTTTAAACCCTAATAAATAGGGAAAAATAAAGAAAATAAACGGGGTGTTATACCATAGGTCCTTAAGTCCTAAACACACACACACACACACTTAATTATTTAATTATTTATTAATAATAATATTATTATTACTACTACTACTATTATTATTATTATTATTATTATTATTATTATTATTATTATTATTATTATTATTATTATTATTATTTTATTTTTACATATGCTCATACAACTCTACATGAAGTTGTAAGGTCATTACAGATGTAGTAACATTGCGCCATTTCTAATCAACAAGCATTTCTAATTAACAGCCTGATAGTAATGAGCTTCAATTACGGGACACAGTTTTGTTGATGGGCACCAACCAATTGTATGCGTACTTTAAGTGCAAAAACACTAGTCTTGTTTTGACTTTCCCTTGCTAGCTGACTCAACATATAAGGATAAAGATTTGTAATCCAATTGAAAAAGGCATCTGGATGAAGAAGGTGGTCATTGGATTGACCAAGTGGATTTTAGAAAACATCCTTGAAGATACACCACTCACCTCACCAATCATTTTTTATATTACTAGACCATCACTCATCTCCACTTTCCTTCTCATCATCATATTTATGTTCACAGGCACAACAAATCAATCAAAAAGCACACTCACAACAAAATAAAGTAATCTCAATAGTAAATGCACTCACATATTTAATACCACACTCACATATCAATACTTTAAAAAGCTAATCATTTCACACACTTCATTCACGCATACATCTACTTCAACACACTCACTACATTCACCTTATGCACCACACACTCACAAACATATTTTTCAGAAAGCTAGTAGGTATCATAGAACCACCTATCACTAGCAGCAAGCAATTAAGCAGCAACAGGTGGGTAGTAGCAGCAGCAAGAGCACCACTGCACCATCTCAACTTGCCACCATCACCTCCAAAAAAACAGACCAGTCAACACAACCAATCAACAATCAGACCAACACTACCGTCTCAACCCAGCTCCACCAAAAATCAAAGTCTATTCCCGCCGCCACATTTATTACATTTATCCACGGCAACGGCGCTATTGATCTATTTGTAACACAGCGGTCGGGTTTGTCATGTTATTCACATTTCAATAAAATTGTAAATGTTTATATATAAACATAAACTATTAATTCAATCACGTGATTTAGTGAGAAAGTGGATGAGAGAAAGTTTGATTTGATTTTTTTTATTTTCTAATTGATTTAAAGATTGAAAACATAATTTGAAATCATAAAGAAGAAAAATAAAATTAAAAACTGAAAGCAATAAATGAATTTAAAACAGAAAGTAGTAAATTAATCTAGAAAGCAGTAAAATTACACTAGAAAGCAGTAAATCTAACTCTACTCCTATTGATGGAAAACTAACCATCCTATGAGAAAAACTCAAACTAGACCCTTCTATTTATAGTTTTTTTGACGGTCTAGATTCAATCCGTCTAATCTAAAACTAACGGTTACAAATAAAATATAATATCCGAGGAAATATTCTAGAAATATTATAGAAAATATTATAGAAATATTCTCTGGAATAGTAATGGGCTTTGACTAAATAGTAACAGGCTTTGTCTTTATCTTCATATTCCAAACTGTACGACCATGTTTTGGAAGCTAGATACTGTTACGTAGAGTTTTCTACGCTGATCACTTTAGCTGGTCAAATGTTTGAATCAGAGTTAGGAGGTGGAAGATATCGCCGTTTGAAGTTTTCTCCTGACTTTCGGGCTAATTTAGGTCAGTTTGACCAAGTTTTTTATCCGAAAATCTCTTCTTTAGATGGCTTAGGGACTCAAGTTTGGATTTTTCAACTTGTTTCATGGTTCTCTAAGTCCATGAGCTTTGCTGGCAGTTTGGAGCTTGAGGGCCTGTTTGTTCTGGAGGAAAGACTACGGAAAGGAAAGGTAAAGATTGTGATCCACCTTTTCCATGGTGTTGGTTGTTTGTTTGCCCAAGGAAAGGAAAGCTTATTGTCCGTGCGGAAACAAAATTAGGAAAATGGAATTGGTTTTGAGTCCGCGCTCCAGACCTAAAAATTTTAGGGAAAGGAAACCAAAAAAAAAAATAGAACCGAAAGAGAACCAAGAGAAAGGAGCAGCCCCTTCTTCATCTTCCTCATTTGTCTTCATCACTTCTCCTCGTCTCCAATTCAGGTAAGAATAACTTTCTTTTTTCTCTCTTTATTTTACATTGCTTTTTTTGTTTTTAAATTTTAATTTTAGAAAAAGATGTCATTTTTTTCTTAATTATCATTGTCATCTGCGTTGAATATGTGAGATGTGAAAAAAGAGTAATATTTGAGCTTAGTGGGTTGATGTTTGCGTTTGTTAACAAAATGTTCCTTAACGAGGTAATTTAATTGGGATGTATTCATTTTATAGTTCTTAGTTAATAATTAATGTAACACTGCTTTTTGCTTTATATTTTAGTTTGATAATTGGGTTAACTAGTACACCTTATGCACCACACACTCACAAACATATTTTTCAGAAAGCTAGTAGGTATTATAGAACCACCTAGCAGTAACAGGAAGCAATAAGAGCAGCAACAAGAGGGGTAGTAGCAGCAGCAAGAGCATCACTGCATCATCTCAACTTGTCACCATCACCTCCAACAAAACAGACCAGTCAACACAACCAATCAACAATCAGACCAACACTACCGTCTCAACCCAACTCCACCAAAAATCAAAGTCTATTCCCGCTGCCACATTTATTACATTTATCCCCGGCAACGGCACCATTGATCTATTTGTAACACAGCGGTCGGGTTTGTCATTTCATTCACATTTCAATAAAATTGCAAATGTTTTTTTATAAGCATAAACTATTAATTTGATCACGTGATTTAGTGAGAAAGTGGATGAGAGAAAGTTTGACTTGATTTTTCTATTTTATAATTGATTTAGAGATTGAAAACATAATTTGAAGTCATAAAGCAGAAAAATAAAATTAAAAACTGAAAGCAGTAAATGAATTTAAAACAGAAAGTAGTAAATTAATCTAGAAAGCAGTAAAATTACACTAGAAAGCAGTAAATCTAACTATACTACTACTGATGAAAAACTAACCATTATATGAGAAAAACTAAAACTAGACCTTTCTATTTATAGTTTTTTTGATGGTCTAGATTCAATCCGTCTAATCTAAAACTAACGGTTACAAATAAAATATAATATCCAAGAGAATATTCTAAAAATATTATAGAAAATATTCTAAAAAAATTCTTTGGAATAGTCATGGGCTTTGGCTTTATCTTCATATTCCAAACTGTACGACCATTTTTAGGAAGCTAGATACTGTTACGTAGAGTTTTCTACGCTAATCATTTTAGCTAGTCAAATGTTTGAATCAGAGTTAGGAGACGGAAGATATCGCCGTTTGAAGTTTTCTCCTGACTTTCGAGCTAATTTAGGTCAGTTTGACCAAGTTTTTTATCCGAAAATCTCTTCTTTAGCTGGCTTAGGGACTCAAGTTTGGATTCTTCAACTTGTTTCATGGTTCTCTGAGTCCATGAGCTTTGCTAGCAATTTGGAGCTTTAGGACATGTTTGTTCTGGAGGAAAGACTACGGAAAGGAAAGGAAAAGAGGTGTGATCCACCTTTTCCATAGTGGTTTAGCTGTTTGTTTGCCCAAGAAAAGGAAAGTTTGTTGTCCGTGCGGAAACAAAATTAGGGAAATGGAAATGGTTTTGAGTCCGTGTTCCAGACCTAAATTTTTTAGGAAAAGGAAACCAAAAAAAAATATAGAACTGAAAGAGAACCAGGAGAAAGGAGCATCCCCTTCTTCATCTTCCTCATTTGTTTTCATCACTTCTCCTCGTCTCCAATTTAAGGTAAGGATGTCTTTCTTTTCTCTCTCTCTATTTTCCGTTGCTTTTTTTGTTTTTAAATTTTAATTTTAGAAAAAGATGTCATTTTTTTCTTAATTATCATTGTCATCTGCGTTTAATATGTGAGATGGGAAAAAAGAGTAGTACTTAAGCTTAGTGGGTTGATGTTTGTGTTTGTTAACAAAATGTTTCTTAACGAGGTAATTTAATTTGTATGTATTCATTTTATAGTTCTTAGTTAATAACTAATGTAACACTGCTTTTTGCTTTATATTTTAGTTTGATAATTGGGTTAATGTCACAACCCGAATTTCTAAACAATTACAAAGTGAATATTTGAAATATAAATATCTCAAACATCGCTATGTTCAATTGTCTAAAAACCTAGGCTATGACGGGGTGTATACAACACATACAAAAACCCTTAAAAGCCATATCATAAAAGGATCAACTTAAATTACACAATCCCCATAATCAACCGCCATCACTTTATTAAGTTATCTTCCGTCCAAACAAAACATCAAACAAACTTCTAAGAATAAAAGTCTTCAATATCTTATTCTCATGTCATGCTGAAATGTAAACTACATTATTACATCATTCCAATAACAATCGGACCTAATAAAAGAACTAACTGACTGCTCCAGGCAAGAATCCAAATCACACGCCGCAGTTCCATTGCCTTCCACCTATGTTCCCAAGAACACACCCACGTTGCCAAAACAAAGCAAACATGGGTCAGCAAAATGGAATTTGCTGGTATGAGTAGACTAACCACATATAAATATTTCCAGTCTTTACTTACCAAACTATCACTTTAAATATATCCTAACTTAATCATTCTCAACTTGGAAGACACATAATTTCGTCATTTCAACCAGCATAGTTTCTTCCCAAGCAAGACTTCCATTTTATTAACTCATTATAATAACTTGTTTTAATAACTAAGTAATTGAATTAAAACTTACCGATATCCACTGTTGTATAAGGGTAGGACTACGTCCCTGCACAAAATGTTATTAAGTCCTACCCTCCTGCAAAAGAAAGTTAGAACTTCTATATAACATATGTAGATATCCTATAGGTATTCAAAAGTAAGCCCAAACTCACTCGCATAATCAAATCAACTTCTCTTATCAATTAATCAATTTCTTTTCTTATACACCCACACTTTAGTACCTACTCCACGATTTGCACTACACACATTTGCAAAATCACACATTTGTGTGCCTCTCTCCCACCAAATACCACGATATCATAGCCATCTCTGGGCTTTCATACACATATTTCACATCCTTTTTGGGCATAAAACTCAGGTCATTCATGGCACATTCATTGAATACCTTAGGTCATTCCCGCCACATTCAAGGAATATCTATCATATCACTAACTGGCCATTCATGGCACATTCAATGAATGCCCTGGGTCATTCCCGCCACATTAAATGAATACCCAACCCTACATTTCCGTACACTAAAGGAATACAACTAACCCGCAAGGCGAATACCTTAGTTCCTCTCTAGGGCAGTCCAAACCATCTGGTCATTCATGGCACATTCAATGAATACCCGGGTCATTCATAACACATTCAATGAATACCCATTTATAACGCTAACGAGCCATTTATGGCATATTCAATAAATGCCCACCTAACATATGACATCATCAGTCATAAAACTCATTTCCAAAACTTGAGGCGTGGATAGTTCTAAAAGGGTGCGGTAAATTTGTTTACGCATTATTGAACTTTATTGCATATATTATTTCAGAGAAAGAAAGAGTATTTTGTTTCTTGTATTTTTGGTTTACGCGTTATTAATTATATGGATGTCTAAGTGCCATAATGTTGTATATTATAAAAGACTGAAATATCACATAGTAGTAAATACACGTACACAAGTATATATAGAAAGGTCTTAGCCTAAAGCCAAGCATGCTAATAGCCCTAGACCTATTCTAGTAGACTGAATCATAATCCGAGTTAAAAGTCAAACTGGGTCAACTAGTCAAAGTCAACCCTGGTCAATAGTCAAAGTCAACCAGCAAGGTTAAGAGCAGTCAACCAGACATAAACTCCTCTAACCCAAAAGCCCAAAGACTAAGGCCCAAAGTCTAACACTTAAGTCCAAAATGAAATTCCAAAATTTAAAACACTGAAGCCCAGCCACTAAGTTCGGCCCAAGCCCAAATAACAAAACCCTCACTGTTCATCTTCTTCTTCCTCACAACACCTCTCCTCCACCTCCAGCCACCACCGGCCATCTAACAAGACTCGTGGTATGACCCCAAACAACAATATGAGGGGTACGACCCAATCTCAAACCCAACCAAGGGTCGTCTCCCTCACAAGCGCCATCGACTCTCTCCACCGACGGCCACCACCATCGACCACTTTCGCCCGACCCTCCCCCCTAACCTAAAAATACTCCCCTTCAAAATCCTTATAACATTAACAAAAGCAAGAACCTCATTTCTTGAATTCGAAATCTTTCAACCAAACTAGATTTGGAATTTCTCGCCACCATTAACGCTCCTCCGGAGCTTCAACAGCACACCCATTCTCAACCCAACAACACCCAATCTCAACCCAACAACACCCAATTCAACATCAACAATCAAAATCAAACTAACAGTATAACATCACAACAAAATTTCCAACAAAACAATTCATGATTCAAACACAACAAAAATAGAACGATTTGGTTCTTGTGGCGACGCCATTAACAACCGGTGTCAAGGCTTCAACAGTTAAATTCTCAAATTCGTCATAATGTTTATATACTGTAGTACTTCGAAATTGTATCTAACAACCGGCACCATTAATAGAGTTTACAAGGTATCAAATAAGGAAAACACTATTACGGATATGATTAGCAGAAAACAAATATATATATATATATAAAAAAAAAAAAAAAAACACCTTCAGACTATTCACAGTTTATAACCGAACAGCTAGATTTCCGAAAGCGGAAAAACCCCCAAACACCGAAGTCGATTGTTGCGCGAAAAAGACGATCTTCCTCGTTCAAAACCTTTTCTTTTTACTCTTTAACCGCAACCACTAACTGATTTTACTCTCCCTTCCTTCTCTTTTTTTTTTTTCTGTGTATAACTCTCTGTGTTTTTCCCCAAAAAGCTCTACGTGAGAAATCACCTTTTTATTTTTAAAAACCTCACCGAAAAACAAGGATGAAACTTATCTATTTATTTACGGTACTTTTATCCTTAACTGATAGTTATCATATATTTAGTTTAACCTATTATCATTATTATTCTTCTTCTTATTATTATTAGTATTATTATTATTAGGAAAATAAAAGAAAAGACGGGGTGTTATAGTTAACTAGTACACCTTATGCACCACACACTCACAAACATATTTTTCAGAAAACTAGTAGGTATCATAGAACCACCTAGCAGTAGCATCAAGTAATAAGAGCAGCAACAGGAGGGGTAGTAGCAGCAGCAAGAGCACCACTGCACCATCTCAACTTGTCACCATCACCTCCAACAAAACAGACTAGTCAAAACCATGGCCCAAAATATCGCCGAGATATCCGATATCTCGCCGATATATCTCGGTAAATTGGTACACCGAGATCGATATTTCCGACATATATCCACCGAATATTGAACCCCTTTTTTCCGAGATATATCGGAATTTCCGAGATGAAAGTTTATATCGCCGAGATAATCGATATTTCCGATATAATCGATATATATCGGTTGACTTTTTGACCAATTTTTAATATTGAAATTTCCGAAATATCTGAAATATCCGAGATATATCGGCGAGATATCCGATATATCCGAGATATATCGGCGAGATTAAGTGGAAAAAAAAAAAAAAAAAATCGAAGGATTAGAGTGAAAAAGTGAATGTTAGGCTGTTAGCTACATAAGAAAAAAGTGAAAAAGTGAAAAACGTTTGGAATAAAGTGAAAACTTTTTGCTTTAGCTTTAGCTTTAGCATCTGATATCTGATGTTGTCATTGAAAAAGGGACTTCATTCCGTGAATGTTAGCAAACCCACTACTTCACAAAAAAATAAAACCTCTCCTCAACCTTCACACCAACTCATCACAGAATTTACAAATTCATAAACCAAAGCAGAAACCAAATTCACAGCATCACGGGGAAAAAAGTTGGCGGCATTTTCTGTACCCAGGTACTTATTTTCAGTTATGTTGTTACTTGTTTTCTGCTTAGTTAATTACTAATTTAGCTGCAAAACCAATCTCTTAATGTTAACTTTGATCATGAGATTACTTTATATTATGATTCACAAGTTGTTAATGTTGGTACTGCTCTTAATGTTACTTAATCTAAACTTGGGAATGTTGGGTGAGTTGTTTATAGTCCTAGCAACAAATTCACTGTGGAGTGTGGAGAAATAATTCACCTACTCCATGATAGACACTCACACTAGGACATGTTCTCATAACGAAAGATGAAAAGGAAAAGGCAACGGACATAATAATTACATAAGCCTTTTGTCGGTTTTAGTTTCATTAGGAAAAACAATTTCAGTCAAAGAGTTAATTTGCACAATAAGCTTAGACATTTCGAAAATCAAAATTGCAGAAAATTAACTCCTAATTTTAACAAATTTTAATCAATTTCGTGAGTTAATATTTATAAAATCTGATTAGGTTAACAATTTTCAAATAACCAACTTTTAAGGATTATAATTTCCACGACATAGACATTAACACAACCTATGAATCGATTGGATGTAATTAGAATCAAGGCCCAAAATATCGATATCGATCAATATATCGGTGTACCCAAAAATCGATATATATCGGATATATCGGACATATTCGATAAATATTTTGGAATAGTCTATTCCAAAATATTTAAAATATCGAAAATATCGGATATGTCGGACATATAATATAGGAAATATTGGAAATATATCGGAAATATATTGGAAATATCGGATTTATATTAAAAAATGATCAAAAAGTCAACCGATATATATCGTAAATATCGGATATATCGATTATATCGGCGATATAAAGTTTTATATCGGAAATTCCGATATATATCGGAAAAAAAAGAGTTCTATATTCGGTGGATATATGTCAAAAATATCGATGTCGGTGTACCAAAATACCGATATATATCGGCGATATTTTGGTCCATGGTTTATATTAAGAAAGTAGATTTTAGTAATCATTTTGATCAAATGTGAATCAATGCATATAGCCAAATTGAATTACCAAATGATGATCTCATATGGCCATATCACCATGTGACTTATGCTGTACGCAGTAAGCCACTAACAAATCCAAGGCCTAATATATCGGGAAATATCGTCGATATATACAAGGCCCAAAATATCGATATCGATGAATATATCCATTGTTTTGGTGACCAGTCCAAACTATTTAAAATATCAGAAATATCAAATATATCGAAAATATAATATCAGAAATATAAAAAAAAAATGGTAAAAAAGTCAACCGATATATATCGTAAATATCAGATATATCAATTATATCGGTGATATAAAGTTTTATATCGAAAATTCCGATATGTATCGAGAAAAAAGGGTTCTATATTCGGTGGATATATATTGGAAATATCGATGTCGGTGTACCAAAATACCGATATATATATCGACGATATATCAGATATATCGCCGATATTTTGGTCCATGGATATATAGCGATATATATCGGAAATATAATAAAAAATCAGTCAAACATCGGTCAAAGTCAAAAGATATATGTCGAATAAGTCGAAAATATCAATTATATCGTGTTGATTGCTTTTACCGGAATAAATTTGATCAGTGAACTTGGGATATTGTTCGTCTTGGTTATCTTCCTACCTTTTGGACAAGTGTTTTGTAGTAGTTTTGATTGAGATTCGATTGAGGTTACAAGGGTTAATCTGGCAGTGAAGATGACATCGATGGTGAAACAGCGAAGAGGTTTAGGCGATTGTTTAGATAAATATCTGCCGACTAAGGGCGGGTTGGGTTCAATAGTGATAAATATAGAATCTTTCTCTACCTTTTCTATTTCCAATCCTTTTTGTTATCAGTTTGATGGCGGTGCCTGCCTAAGGTGGTAGTATATGCCCAAAGTTACGGCAGATCAAAACAATTTCTTTCATCGATTGTTGTTATATGTATAGCTCGATCACTATTGTTTACCTTTCGGTGTATGTCTATCCCTTTTCATGGAGTTCAAATTGGATTGGGTTGTACCGTTGTAGTATTTGACTATTTGAAGAGTAGACACTTTTTTAAATGTATGTCTTACATTTTGATTAATTAGTTATATTTGTCTACGTACAGCATTTCAACGTGTTCGGAAAAACTGTTTCGTAGTTACATATTTGTCTAAGAGAAAAATGGTTAGGAAACCGGATATTGGTTGGTCTCATGGCGTACCGTTGGATAACAACAAGGCGAAGTTTAAATGCAATTACTGTCAATTAGAATTTCATAGTGGTGGGGTCAGTCGCCTAAAACAGCACTTATCTGGGGTTGGTAACCAAGTGGCAAGGTGTAAGGAAGTCCCCGGACATGTAAGAATTGCAATGCGAGACCTACTACAGGATGGCACAAATAAAACACTTAAAAGACGGCAGCGTGAAACTCGAGTTGAGGAGACAATGTGCTCTAATTTGGACGATGATTCCAATGATTCGACGCTAAGAAGAAGCGGAGAGGAGTTTCGTGGGCATGCAACAAGCACGAAGAAACTCAGAGAGTGACCAATGGGAAGAAAGACAAATGCTAGAAAGGGAAGGAGAACATGCAAGAAGTTTTCGCATCGCATACTTTTTTGTGTCGTCGAAGTGGCTCGGATCAAGCAACAAAGGAAAGGGATTCATGGGTTTGCGGAAGTCCAAAACCATGAGACAAGAAACAATTGATCCATACACTATTAGACAGTAGGACACGACCAACCTAGTGTCAAAGACATGGGTAAAATGAAGACATGGAGGCAGAAGTTGGGTAGACGGATCGGTTCATGGTTCAATTTTGCCGAGTACCTCCACATGCATTAACGACAAACAATCCATACTACCAACCAACTATTGATTTCATCACGAAATGTCCCACTTTGAGTGAAAGGACCAACCACAAGAGGTAATGGGAAAATATTTAAAGATGGAAAATGATGATATCGACAAATTCAAAATGGAAGTGGCGGAGAAGTATCCAACTTATGGATGCACCATCATGTGTGATGGTTGGTCCGGACAAGAAAGATATCCCTCGTTAACTTCATGGTCTATTGTGGACGGGAAACAATTTTCAAGAAGTCTTTCGATATCGCATTGAGCCGAAAGATCACAAAATCGTATTTAAGTTAATGAAAGAGGTTGTTGATGAGATAGGTGCACCAAATGTGGTGCGATAATAATCGATCAAGGTTACGCCTACAAAAAATTTGGAAGATTGCCGATGAAGACACCAGGGATATAATTTATTTTGGACACCGCGGTGCTTGTCATTGCATAGACTTGATGTTAAAAGATATTGCCAAGCATCATCGGGTGGCGAGGTGTATCGAAAAGCTCATGCAATTACAAAGTTCATTTACAATGCATCCGTGGTCTTAGCATTAATGAGGGAGACATGTGGTGGCTTAAATAGTTAGATTTGGCAAACAACTAGATTCGCCACAAACTACTTGTCTCTCAAAAGTCTCCAGAGAAAAAAGATATCGCTTAGGCAGATGTTAAGTGGATCAAAGATATCTCGACACCCCATCGGCTAATTCTGTAGAGGGTATGATGACCGTGGAGCAAAGTCGCCAAGAGCATTTTGGAATGATGTTAACTATGTTGTACAAATTCTTGAACCTTTGTCTGAGATGCCTAAGGTTGTTGGATGGTGACAAGAAGCCAACAATGCCATATGTACAACAAGCCTTTGAAATAATGAGGGAGAAGATCTCTGAAATCCCTGGATGTGGTTGGGTCCTTGATATTATCGACAAAAGATGGACAAAACAATTACTGCATGTGCTACACACAGCTGGTGAGTTTATTTGATTTAGTTTGACTTAATTAAATTATTTCTATTTCAAATATTCCTAAAAGTTATGTTTATTTCTACTAGCAATGTATCTAAACCCAGAGTACCAATACACATTGAAGCTCGGATTCTCCGATCCCCACAAACAAGCAGTTATAAAAGTAGCAAAAGTGTTATTTAGTGATGGTCACAAACAAGCAAAAGCATTGCATCAGGTAAAAATAAGAATATTGATATTCTCAAGTTAGAATTTGAATTTTACATTTATGCTGGGTCACTAACACTTTGGTCTATTAGATGATGTCGTTTCGGGATCATTTAGCGGAATTTGGTACACTGCAGCGAAAGTCGGAATAACAATTTCACACCTCGTAAATGAAATATTTTTTCATACTCTCAATCACTCAAATGCATTGTCTATAGATAATTAATATGTGTTTTTTTTTTAAATAATGCAGCTGAATGGTGGGAGTTGTATGGTGGTGATACAGAAGAGCTAAAGGAGTTGGCGATCAAAATCCTTTCTCAAACAGCTTCATCATCTGGGTGTGAGCGCAATTGGAGCACATTCGGCCTAATTCACACGAAACTTAGGAACCATATTGGCGCGCCAAAATTGATGATGTTGGTGAAGGTCCACTACAACTTGCGTTTGAAGCAAAGACGTGCGCAAAATATAGATAATGATCAAATTATTGACCTCACCCAAGTATTTATGGATAGTGAACAAGTTGATCCATTGGCTGACTGGGTTATTGATAAAAATCTTTTAGCACCTGTGTTGGATACGGAATCAGGTAGGCCTGACCCAAATGTTGAAGATATGGTCGACAGAGTAATAAGAGAAGATGGCGATGCGCCTACTTTCAGTTTGGGCCCCGAATTTGACACACCTCTCCAAACACAAGATAATTTGTCCGAGAACATCTCTGGTGATGACGAGACACAAGAACCTGATACTGATGATGATGATAGTGGTGGTGGTGATGGTGATGGTGATGGTGGTGGTGGTGGAGGTGGAGGTTATTTTAACATTCAATTGCATGACTCAACTGATGAGGAAACTCCATTGGACCCACAAGTATATGAGGTTACAGCCAGAAACACTAGTGGTAGAGGAGTTCTTAATGACAATTCCCAAAGAATGTATGAGCCAGGGCGTGGAAGTGTTGGTCAAAGAAGACAACGAGGACACATTATACGAAATGATGTTGATATTGATTTAGTTTCTTCTAATTTTGAAGCAATTAGTATGAGTTCAGGGACACACGACCATGACAATGAGAGTGTATATAGTAGTGGTTGGGGGATACAACCAATCAAGAGATAACGATTCTTCTGGTGGCATGATCAATCACCCTGCGAGTAGTGCGTCATATGGTTCTTCATATGGATATTGGATGGGGGTTGATCAACAACCTTATGGCGACTACACTGAACCAACATATGGACAACTCTATCCAAGTTATGAATCATTGAACTCAAGACTGGATTTGTTGCATTGCACCCAATGTATAGTTACACCAACACTCCTCGAATTGGAATCATGTTAGAATTTCCAACACAAAAATATGAGTGGCATGTTCGACAATTTCTCAACGGTGGGTATAACTCAGTATACACTTGGGTAGTAGGTATTGTGAAGCGCTTAGGATTCAAGAATCGGGTATGGAAGTTGACCCGACCACGCCACTTTCGTTTATGTATTGATGATTTGATGTAACTTATTTATCTTATTTTGTAATTTGAGACTTTAAGTACATTAGATTATGACATTGTGGTTAATTATTTGTCAATATTTTTTTATGGTTTTCTTGATAAATAAATGTTGCTATTATGTACACCGATATTTCCGATATTTTAGAAACTTTGGACTGGTCACCAAAAAAACCGAGATATCCGATATATCCGATATATCTCGGTTTTTGGGTACACCGAGATATCCACCGATATCGAAATTTTGGGACTTGGTCAAAACAACCAATCAACAATCAGACCAACACCACCGTCTCAACCCAGCTCCACCAAAAATCAAAGTCTATTTCCGCCACCACATTTATTACATTAATCCCCGGCAACGGCGCCATTGATCTATTTGTAACACAGTGGTCGGGTTTGTCATTTCATTCACATTTCAATAAAATTGCAAATGTTTATTTATAAACATAAACTATTAATTCGATCACGTGATTTAGTGAGAAAGTGGATGAGAGAAAGTTTGATTTGATTTTTCTATTTTCTAATTGATTTAGAGATTGAAAAATAATTTGAAATCATAAAGCAGAAAAATAAAATTAAAAACTGAAAGTAGTAAATGAATTTAAAACAGAAAGTAGTAAATTAATCTAGAAAGTAGTAAAATTACACTAGAAAGCAGTAAATCTAACTCTACTCCTACTGATGGAAAACTAACCATTCTATGAGAAAAACTAAAACTAGACCCTTCTATTTATAGTTTTTTTGACGATGAATGTCTAGATTCAATCTGTCTAATCTAAAACTAACGGTTACAAATAAAATATAATATCCCAGGGAATATTCTAAAAATATTATAGAAAATATTCTAAAAAAATTCTCTGGAATAGTCATGGGCTTTGACTAAATAGTAACAGGCTTTGGCTTTATCTTCATATTCCAAACCTGCATTTCACCATATTTTGGAAGCTAGATCTTTATTCGCGTAGAGTTTTCTTACTGATCATTTTAGCTAGTCAAATGTTTGAATCAGAGTTAGGAGACGGAAGATATCGCCATTTGAAATTTTCTCCTGACTTCCGAGCTAATTTAGGTCAGTTTGACCAAGTTTTTTATCCGAAAATCTCTTCTTTAGCTGCCTTAGGGACTCAAGTTTGGATTCTTCAACTTATTTCATGGTTCTCTGAGTCCATGAGCTTTGCTGGTAGTTTGGAGCTTTAGGGCATGTTTGTTCTGGAGGAAAGACTACGGAAAGGAAAGGAAAAGAGGTGTGATCCACCTTTTCCATAGTGTTTTAGCTGTTTGTTTGCCCAAGGAAAGGAAAGTTTGTTGTCCGTGCAGAAACAAAATTAGGGAAATGGAAATGGTTTTGAGTCCGTGCTCCATACGTAAAAATTTAAGGGAAAGGAAACAAAAAAAAAAAATAGAACTGAAAGAGAACCAGGAGAAAGGAGCATCCCCTTATTCATCTTCCTCATTTGTTTTCATCACTTCTCCTCGTCTCCAATTTAAGGTAAGGATGTCTTTCTTTTCTCTCTCTCTATTTTCCGTTGCTTTTTTTGTTTTTAAATTTTAATTTTAGAAAAATATGTCATTTTTTTCTTAATTATCATTGTCATCTGCGTTGAATAGGTGAGATGTGAAAAAAGAGTAGTACTTGACCTTAGTGGGTGATAACTCGTAAAAACTCAATTAGATTACTCTAACCTTATTCTTACGGTATCAATAATTTATTTCCTACTCTCACATATATATTCATGCAATATATAGAGTACGGAATCGTTCCACTCTTAACTCTCAAGACTTAAACAAATTCAATTGAACAAACACAAAGAACAATGGTGAGAGTAATGTGTTATATGAAATATCTATTCTATGATTATACTATGGATTCAATTTATACTAACAAGATACGATAATTCAACTACAGAAATACTAACTGGACTCTATGATAAGGAATTGGGGGATTGATTCACTTTAACTCTACTTAATCTACTAACCAAGAACTGTCGTGACTCAAATTGAAATGCTATCGCGATAACAATTGGTAAATCTAATCCCTAACTATTCATGGCAATCTCTACCAAGTAATAACTAGCATGTGAAGCATTAAACCCATTCTCATGGTGAACTAATTACTTCTAAAATTGAATAGATTATCAGGACAAATTCTAAGCTAACAAAATCAAGTTTTCTTCAAGGCTTCCTCAACCCCTCTAATGGAGGGTTAGCCTAGAGTCATTAAACTATCATTTCTCATGAAATATAAACAAGACATAATATAAAGATTTGAACTTTACTTGTTTAAACTCAATTCGAAACTACTCATGTAATAATTGAATTAAACTAATAATGACAAATAAGTAAATCTAAGGATTTAAGCTAATAAATAAATGAAAATGAAACTAGATTATGGAGAACTAATTAACTTTATTTATCTAATGAATAGCAATAACAATAATTTAATACTGAATTTAAGGCAAGAATAAAAACTAATTAATTAATGTAAAACTAGATCTAGAACTAAGGTTTAATGGCTACTTTTCTTATCCTAACCTAATTTATTTTCTAACCTAACTATCTACCATTAACAAAGAGCTAAGCTTTGGTTTTTATATGTTCAGATCCAAAAATCGTGCATGGGCTTGGATCCATGTTTTGGGCCAGAGAATCAGGCCCAAAACCCAATTCTTTCAGTCCAAAAAGGCCTCTTCAACTGCAATTGGCTTCCACAGACTTTTCGTCCACTTCTGCTCTTCTGATTGGGTCAAGGCTTAGACCATTGGAAATCTATTTCTGAGCCGGTCGTTTTGACATAAAGTAGGCCCAATTCCGAGGTCTGAGTCCAAAGATACGGCTTTCGGAAGTTCTCACTTATTGTCTTGTGTCTTTTGTTTTTGTGGTTCGACTTTTCAGCTTTTGACCGGGCTTTAGGAAGGCTTTATCTTCTTGAATCTTGGCCTTTAATCATAGAACTCCTTAGTAACCGACCTTTTCTCCTTTATCTCACTAAAGTGGCACATTTCTGCACATAATGGACTTTGAAGCCTGAAATGCATAAAAACATGTAATCAGTATTAACTCTTACTTATTATTCACATAATTGGTCTAAAAGTACAGTTGTTAAGGGGTTAAAACTACAGTTTTGGGCTCTTATCAAACCACCCCCAAACAGCATTTTGCTTGTCCTCAAGCAAATATGAGAAATTAGAATAAGTGACCAAAAATGGAGTTCTAACTACTCACTCATTTATTTGAGTCTGCGATTGCATTGACCATATCGCAACAAGGCCTCAAACCACTAGGAATTCCCTAGTGGACGAAGTTATAACCTCGTGAGAGTTTTCCCAATGAAGGTACTCACAAACTTCATCTATACTACAACGACTAAGAAATAAAACTATTGTTTCCTCATTCATGTCTCAACTATCTATACATCTCACTAGCAAATGAATAAAAATAACCAAGTCAAAACCTAAACTAATATATGCATAATAATCAATCATCTATGATACAAATATATATACTATGAAATGCCTAGCAGGTTCGTTTTAGAAAAACTTCGGAATAAGCGTCCTTAAGTAGGTCCTCACAAAATGTCAAGACAAAAACCACTCGATTTTTCCTACTCAAGTTTTCTACTCCGGTGTCGCGGTGGGCACACTTTTACCTTACAAACTCAATGACAACAAGGAAGCGGAGTCGATCAAACACATCTGCCACTTACTATCAAACTAGCCTATTCCTAATTGAGCTAGAGGTCTTTATTAGGTGTTATGGGGATTAGGAGATGGTTTAAGAAGGAAGGAAATAGATATTCAAAAAGGACAAGTCTGAGATAATAGAGTCTTCATATTATGTAACTAGAGAAAACCTTGTTATTTACTTTTGCTTCTACACTTTGTTTCCATCCTTAGCCATATTTTTTTTCTTTTTCTTTGGCTTTTGACTCCTTTTATTTATTTATTTTTGGAGTTTTTATTTATTTATTTTTTCTTTTCTTTGGATGGAAACTTCTTTTCTTTATTTTTAGGCAAGAACTAACTAATTTTTGTTTACACGTGTTTTCTCTTCTTCTTTCTTCCTCATTCTATTCTCGGACTTATTCTAAATTGGGTAGGTTGATTTATATATTTTTTTTATTTTGTTTTGTTTTTGTAACAGGGTAAAGGAATTGTGGTTCATGGAAGGCTAAGGAAAGGCTCGAGAGGGGCTTACTAGCGGAAAATAATTCATAGGTTTGAATTTACGGCTATATCGATCCAAAGAGGGCCTAAATTCTCGCTTAGGATATGGCATAGTGATCAAGCAAGTGGATCGTGTGATATCTCTATCCGGATTTTACTTCTCCCTTGTGTCATTTCTCGAATGTTTTCATTCATATAAAGGCTTTAGGCTATATTCTCACAGGATTTGTAGAATAAGTACTCTAGCCTAGATTTCGAAACTTCTTGCTAACAATCATAGATACTCATGTAATATATTTATTGATAGATGCAAAAATTATTACCTACATATTAACCTAAGTTTCTAACAATTATTCTCGATGCAAAAGCTACGTGAAACTTCTAGATTGTTAAGAGCATAGAAAGAAAAACAATACCAATATTCCTAAGTGTATAGCATAACTTATTTATTTATATTTTTGAATTTTTAAAATTCTAACTAGAAAACAAGTGCATATTATATCTATCTATATCCTATCAGATGCCTCAATTACACGTGTTTCTATGCCCCCAAACAAGAATCATGCTTTGTCCTCAAAGTATTGTAAATAAAGAGGGTAGGAAAAATACCATTGAAACATGTGAAATTCAGGGAACATCTACAAAACAAAGTTAGAACGTGCTAATATAGGAAATAAAACTGACTCAACTCTATAAGAGTTCTATCCTTTATGGGGTTAACAAGAATGAAATTGCTTGGGACATAGCGCACACTAACTGAAACTAAAACTTACCTCCACTCCAGCGTTTACTCGTCATCCTCCTCTTCTATAAAGAAGTGAGGTTCCTTCGCATCCCCGCCATGCCATTATAATTTGCCAAGCTTGCCGCCATTTATCATCTACGGATGCTAACTTTGTTAAAGCCCACTTGGTCGGATGGGGTGTAAGGTGCAACCCGATGAGGTTGTATCCTCCACCCTTGCCAAGTCATTGCGGAAAGATCGGATAATATAATTGGTGGGTCTCACAATTTCGACCCCAACCCAATCCGTGAAACGGGCACAAAAAATAGGGAAGAAACATAGCATAATACGGCAAAACTAAAAACAGGCATAAGAAGATACTTATGCCTCATACTATGGGCTCGTGCTAAACTAGACATCAAGGTTCGGGAAGGTCATGACACATACGTCCCCGTGTCTAAAAGCAAGGAAGACGGCGCAAGTGGCATCATTCACGTAAGAAAACACGCCATTCCCTAAAATGTTTAGCATGATCCAAAATATAACAGTTCCTATGTTCATGGACCCAGGTACCAAGGGCGGCGTTATATTAAGCCTTGGTCCTCGATCTGAAAATGCACTGCCCATAAGCCTCATGCAAAAAAGTCATAAGTGTAGATATGCATATTATCTACCCAATAGCATCATGGGTCTTGTATTTCAGCGGGCATGGCAAGTCCAAGAACAAATGCTAGCAAGAACCATAAGTGGTTCCCGACCAACGTATGTGATAAGCCTCAAAAACCAAGCACCATAAGTAGTGCTTTGGAACAAATCTTGAAAGACTGTTCGGTATCAATGTTGGAGATGTCATCTCAAAATTACGCTTTGGAAAAGCTGCTAATGATCCGGATACTACTTTCGAAAAGCTGGAAATTTTCTCGGTCCACGGAAGTCGGTATGCGAGTCGCTCGATAGAAGAGTCGCCCTCGAGTATTTGAATTTCCAGTGTTTGGCGTCGCGCTTATATGCTTGAAGCGAGCGGCCTCGACAAAAATTCAGAAAAAATATCTGAAGCGAGAGTCGCTCAGAGCTCTGTAGAAGGCCGAGTTGGAGTTCTTGAAACTTCGGAAAATGAGCCAAAACGAGGGAATCGCGGGAGTGAAAGGTGAGTGGTGGAAGTTAGGTGTAGTGTGGGTTGTGAGTGTAGAATGAATGAAGTTTTTATAGGTTTTGAATTGTTAAAAGCGAATCGGTAGGTTGCCAAAAAGCTTTAAAGGCAATTTCGGAAACAATAAAATTTCAACCCAAAACGAAAACAACTCATATTCTTGATTCTATAACAACCCTAATATCTTTTATAATTGGATTTAGACTAGTAACTTCTAAACTCTCTTAGATTTCATCCTACCACCACATCTAATCATAGATATGCCAATTACGACAATATTCTCAACCTTCACTCCAAAACAAACTCTAAAATGGAGGATCTTCTACAAATCATGATAGAATAAATAATACCACCCCCAAACAATTCGGGAAGATGGGATTAACAATAAAATCCATGCACAATTTGAAAAGAACAACATTATATTAAAATTGAATTTCAAACAACATTTAACTACCAAATTCAAAGTTAACTACGGAATTTAACAACGTAACATCCTATCTACTAAAAATAATAAAAAAAAAACATCAAAACAACAAACAAGAAGAAATCTAGCTACTCTTCAAGGGAGCGAGGTGGGCGTAAGAATAGGAATTTGAGTGATCAAGAATGGAAAAACCAAACACCCGACCCCCAAACAAATTTTTGAAAACAGGTTTGTAAAAATTTGTTTTAAAACGTGGGTCTTTTAAAAGTCGATTCGAGACTTAATGTGGGGTCATTTTACGTCAGATTCCCCTAGACTGTGCACACCCCCAAACAAGCATGAAACTGGGGTGGCACAAAGTGGATGATGCATGGTCAACTATAAACAAATAGTCGGAAGAGTTGGGGGTCTAGCCATAAAAACATGATACTAAATGCACCCCCAAACAGAATAATGTTGTATAATTGGAAGCAAACATGTAAGCGAAGGAATGAAAACTTATGCATCCTATCAAAGAACATATGCAAACCATCATGTTGTAATTGTTTTAAATAGTTGGAATGACCAAAAAGATGAATTAGCGATACTTTAGGTGAGAAGGGAATGAAGTGTGGATCCTGATGTCTTTCATGAAGCTCAGATGAGGAAAAATAAGACAAACTAGGTTTCTCACTACACTCGGTCAGAGCTTGTCTCTCAATTACCCGAATGGTGTACTCATGGGATTTTGTGCTAGGCAAACATTCTTCACTGTGAGGGTTGAAAAAATTATAGATGGTCTCTGAGGCAATTGGCTTAAGGGCAAAATCGAGGTTCCTTTTAAATGGTGGGTGAATAGATGGCTTAGTTGTGGTAGATGGTTGGATTATAGGAGGTGGTAACTTAGGTGGATGGTGGTTGGTTGGTGGTTCATCAGGTGGTGGATCCTCACATGCTCTTAAGAACTCTACATCTGGCTTAGCTGAATCCACAAGGTTGTGGTTCGTGGCTTTATCTTTAAGATTTTCCTCTATTTCTTTCCTTGTTATTTCCTCAACTGCCAAACTGAATTGAGATTCACATTGCTCTAAAGATGTAACTTCCTCGTTTTCTTGCACATTAACTTGTTCATGCCTTAGATTTGAATTGTTAATCTCCATGTCCTCACCCTCTTCCTCTAAAACACTACAAGTATCATCAATGGCCTCATTCGAATGTGTGAGACATCATCCACCGAGTCACAGTTAGCAAACTCAAAGGCCTGGACATGTTCAACAGGAGGGTCCATATTACGAGAATGCCAATAGTTATCAAATTCTTCCTTCGTCACACCTTTATAAATATCTTCTAAAGTGTAATCATTATATTCATCGTCAGGTGGATCAGTGGGAAGTTCCTCGGAGCCATCGCTCAAGTTTGAGTGGTCATTCGAAACTAGTCCTAAAGAGTTGTCTACAAGAATTTCCTCATCCAGGTGGGGTGTGGAGTTAATAAAATGGTTAATGGGAGGGTCTTCGGAAGGTAATGGTTCATGAAATGTAGGGTAGGTGTGAACTAGGTTGACTGGGTTAGTTATGGGAATAGTGTCGATCTCTGGCATGGTAGAAATGTCTGGGCGTGGGTGAACCTAGTTTCTTTAGGTTCCGATTTATTTCCTGAAGTATTATTTTGTTTTGGGCCATTATTTCATCGAATGTTGTTAGCTGAGGGGAAGCTTGGTGGTGTGGGTCTGGTTGGTATGGTGTTTGATAGTCATAGTTATTGGCGTTTGAGTGACTCTGGTTGATGTCGTACTGTGATGGGTTAGGTTGAGGCTGAATGGCTGGTTGATTGTTATTGGTGGAATTACATGAATAGTTTGGATGACTAGAAAACTCTTGATTGTATGAGTCACTATAAAAATTTGAAAATTGAGGCTCATAATTATTATTATATCCTATAGTAGGCTCAGACTCTTGATATGATGGGCATTGAGAAGCCCAATGGTTAGGACTACCACAACATGAACATGGTGAAGGGTTCCCATAATAATTACAAGATTGCTCTTGATATGATGGGCATTGAGAAGCCCAATGATCAGGACTACCACAACATGAACATGGTGAAGGGTTTTCATAATAATTACATGATTGCTCTTGATATGATGGGCATTGAGAAGCCCAATGGTTAGGACTACCACAGCATGAACATGGTGAAGGGTTTGCATAATTATCATATGATTGTTGGTCTACATATTGATATGCCATATTGGTTTTTCAAATATATTATAGGGCAACTAATATGCAACCACAACTCTAAGCATACATTTCTAGATAGGCGTGTGGTATTTATTTCTCTGAAAAACAAGCCTGATTATACTAGAATTAAAACTCCTCCCACGTAAGAGGCGAGGAGGAAGAAGGAGTACTGAATGCCTCTTTCTCTCGTTTAAATAGCTTTTTTGTATCTGGCGATCTCAGTGTATTTAACAAGTTAGAAACACTGAGTAACTTGAAGACATAAAAATTTGTATTTACCTATGAAAATTGGGCTGTTCACACTGAATTTTCCCTTGAGGGCGCGAGTGCCCTCTGTTTTGTCGATTGTCCAGTGTTTTGGGCGCGGTCGCGCTCGGTTTGGGCGCGGGTCGCGCTCGAGGTTTTCAAGTTTTAGGCCTTTTATCGTACTCCAAAAAATCTGAAATTTTTACAGTAATTTCCTAAGACGTCTATCAAGTAGCCTGTAAAATTTCAGATCAATCGGAGCTGTGAAAGTCCCTCTACTGCCCCCCAAAGTTTGCAAAACGGTTTTCGGACACAATACAAACAACCGAATGGTTAACCCTTCAAAACAAATCCAAAAATTGCCAAATTTTTACTGGAGCCTTCTGACAGATCCTAATTATTCCTGTAAAAAATTTAGAGCAATTGGAGTTGTACAACCTCTCCTTATTGGCTGGTGTTCCAGATATTAAGTGTTTGCAACACTGCAGAAACACACTGGAAACACTCTACTATTTAGGAGGGTCAAAACAAATCAAAACTCATCAAATTTTTACTACAAACTCCTTAGTTAGGATAAATACTCCTGTAAAAATTATAGAATTTTTAGAACTCCCTAAGTAACCTTACTCGTCTGTTTTTCAAGAACATACGGTGTGAAAACTGAAATGCAGCACTGTAAAGATCGTATTTTTTTCACAAGGTAAAACAACTTTGAAAAATCTGAAAATATTCCAATAAATCAACAACACATTAAATAATATGTATGAAAATTTTCAGAATTTTCGAAAATTTGGAAATACCTTCACCGCAGTGTTTTTCTCTGTGAATCCATGAGCCCTATGCCCTAAAATTGAGCGGTTCCGAAAATTCAAGAAACAAGAATGAAAAATTAAAAGGGTGGGTGGGTAGAGAATGGGGGATTGCCCCTTGGATTCAAGCAATTGAATTCTTGTCTTGAACGAGATTAAGATGGCAGCGGCGCCATTTGATAACTCGTAAAAACTCAATTAGATTACTCTAACCTTATTCTTACGGTATCAATAATTTATTTCCTACTCTCACATATATATTCATGTAATATATAGAGTACGGAATCATTCCACTCTTAACTCTCAAGACTTAAACAAATTCAATTGAACAAACACAAAGAACAATGGTGAGAGTAATGTGTTATATGAAATATCTATTCTATGATTATACTACGGATTCAATTTATACTAACAAGATACGATAATTCAACTACAGAAATACTAACTGGACTCTATGATAAGGAATTAGGGGGATTGATTCCGCCTTAACTCTACTTAATCTACTAACCAAGAACTGTCGCACTCCAAATTGAAATGCTATCGCATAATAATTGGTAAATCTAATCCCTAACTATTCATGGCAATCTCTACCAAGTAATAACTAGCATGTGAAGCATTAAACCCATTCTCATGGTGAACTAATTACTTCTAGAATTGAATAGATTATCAGGACAAATTCTAAGCTAACAAAATCAAGTTTTCTTCAAGGCTTCCTCAACCCCTCTAATGGAGGGTTAGCCTAGAGTCATTAAACTATCATTTCTCATGGAATCTAAACAAGACATAATATAAAGATTTGAACTTTACTTGTTTAAACTCAATTCGAAACTACTCATGCAATAATTGAATTAAACTAATAATGACAAATAAGTAAATCTAAGGATTTAAGCTAATAAATAAATGAAAATGAAACTAGATTATGGAGAACTAATTAACTTTATTTATCTAATGAATAGCAATAACAATAATTTAATACTAAATTTAAGGCAAGAATAAAAACTAATTAATTAATGTAAAACTAGATCTAGAACTAAGGTTTAATGGCTACTTTTCTTATCCTAACCTAATATATTTTCTAACCTAACTATCTACCATTAAGAAAGAGCTAAGCTTTGGTTTTTATATGTTCATATCCAAAAATCGTGCATGGGCTTGGATCCATGTTTTGGGCCAGAGAATCAGGCCCAAAACCCAATTCTTTCAGTCCAAAAAGGCCTCTTCAGCTGCAGTTGACTTCCACAGACTTTTCGTCCACTTTTGCTTTTTCTGATTGGGTCAAGGCTTAGACCATTGGAAATCTCTTTCCGAGCCGGTCGTTTTGACATAAGGTAGGCCCAATTCCGAGGTCCGAGTCCAAAGATCTGGCTTTCGGAAGTTCTCACGACTTGTGTCTTTGTTTTTGGCCCGTGTCGACTTTTCAGCTTTTGACCGGGGCTTTAAGAAGGCTTTATCTTCTTGAATCTTGGCCTTTAATCACGGAACTCCTTAGTAACCGACCTTTTCTCCTTTATCTCACTAAAGTGGCACATTTACGCATAATGGACTTTGAAGCACGAAATGTATAAAACACGTGTCGATGTTAACTCTTACTTATTATTCACATAATTGGTCTAAAAGTACGATTGTTAAGGGGTTAAAACTACAGTTTTGGGCTCTTATCAGTAGGTTGATGTTTGCGTTTGTTAACAAAATATTTCTTAACGAGGTAATTTAATTTTTATGTATTCATTTTATAGTTCTTAGTTAATAATTAATGTAACGCTGCTTTTTGCTTTATATTTTAGTTTGATAATTGGGTTAATGTCACAACCCGAATTTCTAAACAATTACAAAGTGAATATTTGAAATATAAATATCTCAAACATCGCTATGTTCAATTGTCTAAAAACACAGGCTATGACGGGGTGGATACAACACATACAAAAACCCTTAAAAGTCATATCATAAAAGAATCAACTTAAATTACACAATCCCCATAATCAACCGCCATCACTTTATTAAGTTATCTTCCGTCCAAACAAAACATCAAACAAACTTCTAAGAATAAAAGTCTTCAATATCTTATTCTCATGTCATGCTGAAATATAAACTACGTTATTACATCCTTCCAATAAGAATCGGACCTAATAAAATAACTAACTGACGGCTCCAGGCAAGAATCCAAATCACACGCCGCGGTTCCACTGCCTTCCACCTATGTTCCCAAGAACACACCCACGTTGCCAAAACATAGCAAACATGGGTCAGCAAAATGGAATTTGCTGGTATTAGTAGACTAACCACATAAATATTTCCAGTCTTTACTTATCAAACTATCACTTTAAATATATCCTAACTTAATCATTCTCAGCTTGGAAAACACATAGTTTCGTCATTTCAACCAGCATAGTTTCTTCCCAAGCAAGACTTCCATTTTATTAACTCATTATAATAACTTGTTTTAATAACTAAGTAATTGAATTAAAACTTACCAATATCCACTGCTGTATAAGGGTAGGACCGCGTCTCTGCACAAAATGTTATTAAGTCCTACCTTCCTGCAAAAGAAAGTTAGAACTTCTATATAACATATGTAGATATCCTATAGGTATTCAAAAGTAAGCCCAAACACACTCGCATAATCAAATCAATTTCTCTTATCAATTAATCAATTTCTTTTCTTATACAACCACCCTTTAGTACCTACTCCAGGATTTGCACTCCACACATTTGCCAAATCACACATTTCTGTGTGCCTCTCTCCCACCAAATACCACGATATCATAGCCATTTCTGGGCTTTCATACACATATTTCACATCCTCTTTGGGCATAAAACTCATGTCATTCATGACATATTTAATAAATACATTAGGTCATTTCCGCCACATTCAAGGAATACCTATCATATCACTAACGAGCCATTCATGGCACATTCAATGAATGCCCTGGGTCATTCCCGCCATAATTAAGGAATACCCAACCCTACATTCCCGTACACTCAAGGAATACAACTAACTCGAAAGGCGAATACCTTAGTTCCTCTTTAGGGCAGTCCAAACCATCTGGTCATTCATGGCACATTCAATGAATACCCGGGTAATTTATGACACATTCAATGAATACCCATTTATAACGCTAACGGGCCATTTATGACACATTCAATAAATGCCCACCTAACATATGACATCATCAGTCATAAAACTCATTTCCAAAACTTGAGGCGTGGATAGTTCTAAAAGGGTGCGGTAAATTTGTTTATGCATTATTGAGCTTTATTGCATATATTATTTCAGAGAAAGAGAGAGTATTTTGTTTCTTGTATTTTTGGTTTACGCGTTATTAATTATATGGATCTCTAAGTGTCATAATGTTGTATATCATAAAAGACTGAAATATCACATAGTAGTAAATACACGTAC
Source organism: Coptis chinensis (assembly GCF_015680905.1). NCBI lineage: Eukaryota > Viridiplantae > Streptophyta > Magnoliopsida > Ranunculales > Ranunculaceae > Coptis > Coptis chinensis. The sequence continues at coordinate 14,186,825 of NC_141456.1, read as the reverse complement.
ACAAGTATATATAGAAAGGTCTTAGCCTAAAGCCAAGCATGCTAATAGCCCTAGACCTATCCTAGTAGACATAATCATAATCTGAGTTAAAAGTCAAACTGGGTCAACTGGTCAAAGTCAACCCTGGTCAATAGTCAAAGTCAACCAGACATAAACTCCTCTAACCTAAAAGCCCAAAGACTAAGGCCCAAAGTCTAACACTTAAGTCCAAAATGAAATTCCAAAATTTAAAACACTCAAGCCTAGCCACTAAGTTTGGCCCAAGCCCAAACAACAAAACCCTCACTGTTCATATTCTTCTTCCTCAACGCACCTCTCCTCCACCTCCAGCCACCACCGACCATCTAACAAGACTCGTGGTTTGACCCCAAACAACAATATGAGGGGTACGACCCAATCTCAAACCCAACCAAGGGTCGTCTCCTCCACGCGATGCCATCGACTCTGTCTCCACCGATCGGCCACCGGATCGACCCTGGCCACTCCCTCCCCACCTAACCGAAAATACTCCCCTTCAAAATCCCTATAACATTAACAAAAGCAAGAACCTCACTTCTTGAATTCGAAATCTTTCAACCAAACTAGATATGGAATTTCTCGCCACCATTAACGCTCCTCCGGAGCTTCAACAGCACACCCAAAACTCAACCCAAGAACACCCAATCTCAGCCCAACAACACCAATTCAACATCAACAATCAAAATCAAACTAACAGTATAACATCACAACAAAATTTCCAACAAAACAATTCATGATTCAAACACAACAAAAATAGAACGATTTGGTTCTTGTGGCGATGCCATTAACAACCGGTGTCAAGGCTACGACAGTTAAATTCTCAAATTCGTCATAATGTTTATATACTGTAGTACTTCAAAATTGTATCTAACAACCGGCACCATTAACAGAGTTTACAAGGTATCAAATAAGGAAAACACTATTACGGATATGATTAGCAGAGAACAAATATAAAAAAAAAAAAAACATCTTTAGACTACTCACAGTTTATAAACCGACCAGCTAGATTTCCGAAAGCAGAAAAACCCCCAAACACCGAAGTTGACTGTCGCGCGAAAAAGACGATCTTCCTCGTTCAAAATCTTTTCTTTTTACTCTTTAACCACAACCACTAACTCCGATTTTACTCTCCCTTCCGTCTCTTATTTTTTGTGTATAACTCTCGTGTTTTCCCAAAAAGCTCTAATGAGAAATCACCTTTTATTTTTTAAAACCTCACGAAAAACAAGGATGAAACTTATCTATTTACTTACGGGACTTTTATTCTTAACTGGTAGTTATCATATATTTAGTTTAACCTATTATCATTATTATTATTCTTCTTATTATTATTAGTATTATTATTATTAGGAAAATAAAAGAAAAGTCGGGGTGTTATAGTTAACTAGTACACCTTATGCACCACACACTCACAAACATATTTTTCAGAAAGCTAGTAGGTATCATAGAACCACCTAGCAGTAGCAGCAAGTAATAAGAACGACAATGGAGGAGGAGCACCACCGCACCATCTCAACTTGTCACCATCACCTCCAAGAAAAAAAGACCATTCAACACAACCAATCAACAATCGGACCAACACCACCGTCTCAACCCCGACTCTACCAAAAATCAAAGTCTATTCCCGCCACCACATTTATTACATTAATCCCTGACAACGGCGCCATTGATCTATTTGTAACCGCAATGTCGGGTTTGTCATTTCATTCACATTTCAATAAAATTGCAAATGTTTATTTATAAACATAAACTATTAATTCGATCACGTGATTTAGTGAGAAAGTGGATGAGAGAAAGTTTGATTTGATTTTTCTATTTCCTAATTGATTTAGAGATTGAAAACATAATTTGAAATCATAAAGCAGAAAAATAAAATTAAAAATTGAAAGCAATAAATGAATTTAAAACAGAAAGTAGTAAATTAATCTAGAAAGCAGTAAAATTACACTAGAAAGCAGTAAATCTAACTCTACTCCTACTGATGGAATGCTAACCATTCTATGAGAAAAACTAAAACTAGACCCTTCTATTTATAGTTTTTTTGACGGTCTAGATTCAATCAATCTAATCTAAAACTAACGGTTACAAATAAAATATAATATCCCAGGGAATATTCTAGAAATATTCTCTAGAATAGTAATGGGCTTTGACTAAATAGTAACAGGCTTTGGCTTTATCTTCATATTCCAAACTGTACGACCATTTTTTGGAAGCTAGATACTGTTATGTAGAGCTTTCTACGCTGATCATTTTAGCTGGTCAAATGTTTGAATCAGAGTTAGGAGATGGAAGATATCTCCGTTTGAAGTTTTCTCTTGACTTTCGGGCTAATTTAGGTCAGTTTGACCAAGTTTTTTATCCGAAAATCTCTTCTTTAGCTGGCTTAATGACTCAAGTTTGGATTCTTCAGCTTGTTTCATAGTTCTTTGAGTCCATGAGCTTTGCTGGCATTTTGGAGCTTTAGGGCCTGTTTGTTCTGGAGGAAAGACTACGGAAAGGAAAGGAAAAGAGGTGTGATCCACCTTTTCCATAGTGTTTTAGCTGTTTGTTTGCCCAAGGAAAGGAAAGCTTGTTGTCCGTGCGGAAACAAAATTAGGGAAATGGAAATGGTTTTAAGTCCGATCCGCGCTCCAGACGTAAAAATTTTATGGAAAGAAAACCAAACTCGAAAAAAAAAAATAGAACCGAAAGAGAACCAGGAGAAAGGAGCATCCCCTTCTTCATCTTCATCACTTCTCCTCGTCTCTAATTTAAGGTAAGGACGTCTTTCTTTTCTCTCTCTCTATTTTCCGTTGCTTTTTTTGTTTTTCAATTTTAATTTTAGAAAAAGATGTCATTTTTTTCTTAATTATCATTGTCATCTGCGTTGAATATGTGAGATGTGAAAAAAGAGTAGTACTTGAGCTTAGTGGGTTGATGTTTGCGTTTGTTAACAAAATGTTTCTTAACGAGGTAATTTAATTTGTATGTATTCATTTTATAGTTCTTAGTTAATAATTAATGTAGCACTGCTTTTTGCTTTATATTTTAGTTTGATAATTGGGTTAACTAGTACACCTTATGCACCACACACTTACAAACATTTTTGTTCCAGAAAGCTAGTAGGTATCATAGAACCACCTAGCAGCAGCTGAAAAAGGCACGCAACACGTAATTATTTGTTTCGTTGTTTGTGTTACGTATCTTTTGCAAATCTTACTTAGCTTATTAAATATTGATTAGTATAGTGGCTAGCAAGGTATCAATCCTACTCTAAATAATTAAGTGATGATAATAGAAATTCCTAATCTAAATTACTCTAATGGATGCAAGTAAAAGATGTGGCTAATTAATTATGAATATATAGTTGATTTAATTTGAGATGTAAACTATGCATAAACTAAACTAAATTAAATATATGAATATGAATCAAGAGAGAGAATATCTTGGGAGAGATGAATCCACCAAAATCATAGAATTAGTCTAATAGATCTACCTATCATGCTTAATGTAGGGTTTTTACCGATATCTCATGCATGATTCCTACGATATGTATAATTACACTATATCATATGCATGAAATAGCGCAGCGGAAATAGAAGATCGTACCTTGGTCACAGCTTTCAATTTGAAGTTCCAAGCTTTGATCTACAGGAGAAGATGATGTTCTTGGCACACTCAAGATCTTCTTCTTCTCAACTTTGCTGAAGTGAAGTTCCAACCACGAACGGGAAGCAACCTTTGTTCACGAACCAAGAACCAAGAACTGACAATGGCTAGGGAGGTTACCACTTATGAAATCTCCACAAATTACTGGCTTCTTCTTTAGAAAATGTTGGAGGCCACCATTAAAGAAGAGAGAGCTTTTCTTGTTGTTTTTGGGATTATCAATATGTGAGGGGTGGGGGGTCTATTTATAGAGTTCTCCCACCTCCTCAATATTGGATAGGATAGAGTCTTATACTCATCTAATATCAGACAGGATAGAGTCCTATACTCATCTAACATCAGATAGGATAGAGTCCTATACTCATCCCATATCAAATGGTTATCCTTATCCCAGTGGTTTATCTTTATCCTGGTGGGTGTTTATCCAGCCTTATTTCCAACACTTAATATAAATCACTAATAGAAACTCACCATACCTACAAACCTTATGTTCATAACCATGATGATAATATGTGGCTTTCAACGTGCTTTCTATCTTTCCATCAAATACTTCTTCAATCTCTAATGATATTTTATATCTAACCAAATTGTGCTTTAAGTGACATTCAATATACAACTCTAGGTGCCATGGAAAATCCACATGTGGCATTAACTATACAACTAATTGAGGTGTCATAAAGAATCCAATCATCACACTAGAACACTAAAAACTAGAAGAAAAGAATCTAGGGTTTGTGGTATTTGGCTCTACACAATCTTGAATTACCTTAAGACCTCCTAACCTCCGCAGGAGCATTAGATCAATGGATGAATAAGAAGAAACTCAATGAGGGATTGAAACTAAAACATGATAGAAGAAGAACTAAACTAAAACATACGAAAAATGCTTCATCTCCTCGATCTCCCAAGAGAATGGAGATTAGCTCCTCATACTAAGCTATGAACACAATATGAAAAGGAATAATATTTATAGCTATTAATGGTGAAAAGGTCTGAAATTTCTTCTCTCTTAATTCTAGATCTAAGATGCAAACACTAAATTTTCTAGATGATGTAAACTGAGGTTTTTGTGGCTTATATATTGGCTTGCATGCTCGTCTAGATAGAGATCCGAATCCTATATTTATTTGGTGTCAAACTCTCTGTAATCTTTCTAGAAGCAATCCTTACAGAATTGAATTTGGTTAGACCAAAGTTAGACGTGGCCCACTTTGTTCTGCAGGCTATTTCCCAAGCTGCAGCTTCTAACAGCTTTCAGTTTTCTAATTCTTGTTAAACTCTGACTTCTTTTCCATGTTGATCTTCTCTTCCTATGAAGTCAAAATTAAGGCTTTGAGATCAGATTTAAGACTCTTCTAACTCAATTATTATCCTCTTTTAAAGTCCTATTAGGCTTGGCACTTATGGAGACAAATATGACGTCTTTGCCCTAGGCCTTTAGCTGTAATTCCCAGTGACTCTTTTTTGACTTGTTTGACTTCTTTTCCTTCCATATATCACATTTAGGTTCTTTGACCTGCAAAAACTCAAATTGCATCATATTAGAATATTTAAATATAAAATAGAGACTAACATACAGATAATTGGGGTTATAAATCATTACTTTTGAGCACTTATCAGTAGCAGCAAGCAATAAGAGCAGCAACAGGAGGGGTAGTAGCAACAACAGCAAGATCACCACTGCACCATCTCAACTTGCCACCATCACCTTCAACAAATCAGACCAACACCACCGTCTCAACCCAGCACCACCAAAAATCAAAGTCTATTCCCGCCGCCACATTTATTATATTTATCCCTTGCAACGGCGCCATTGATCTATTTGTAACCCAACGGCCGGGTTTGTCATTTCATTCACATTTCAATAAAATTGCAAATGTTTATTTATAAACATAAACTATTAATTCAATCACGTGATTTAGTGAGAAAGTGGATAAGAGAAAGTTTGATTTAATTTTTCTATTTCCTAATTGATTTAGAGATTGAAAACATAATTTGAAATCTTCAAGCAGAAAAATAAAATTAAAAACTGAAAGCAGTAAATGAATTTAAAACAGAAAGTACTAAATTAATCTAGAAAACAGTAAAATTACACTAGAAAGCAGTAAATCTAACTCTACTCCTACTGATGGAATGCTAACCATTCTATGAGAAAAACTAAAACTATACCCTTCTATTTATAGTTTTTTTGACGGTCTAGATTCAATCCATCTAATCTAAAACTAACGGTTATAAATAAAATTTAATATCCTAGGGAATATTCCAGAAATATTACAGGAAATATTCTAAAAATATTCTCTGAAATAGTAATGGGCTTCGACTAAATAGTAACAGGCTTTGGCTTTATCTTCATATTCCAAACTGTACGACCATTTTTTGGAATCTAGATACTGTTACGTAGAGTTTTCTAGGCTAATCATTTTAGCTGGTCAAATGTTTGAATCAGAGTTAGGAGACGGAAGATATCGCCATTTGAAGTTTTCTCCTGACTTTCGGGCTAATTTAGGTTAGTTTGACCAAGTTTTTTATCCGAAAATCTCTTCTTTAGTTGGCTTAGGGACTCGAGTTTGGATTCTTCAACTTGTTTCATGGTTCTCTGAGTCCATGAGCTTTGATAGCAGTTTGGAGCTATAGGGCCTGTTTGTTCTGGAGGAAAGATTACAGAAAGGAAAGGAAAAGAGGTGTGATCCACCTTTTCCATAGTGTTTTAGCTGTTTGTTTACCCAAGAAAACGAAAGTTTGTTGTCCGTGCGGAAACAAATTGGGGAAATGGAAATGGTTTTGAGTCCACGCTCTAGACCTAAAAATTTAGGGAAATGAAACCAAAAATAAAAACCAAAAAAAAAACAAACAAAAAGAACCGAAAGAGAACTAGGAGAAAGGAGCAGCCCCTTCTTCATCTTCCTCATTTGTCTGCATCACTTCTCCTCGTCTCTAATTTCAGGTAAGGACGTCTTTCTTTTCTCTCTCTCTATTTTCCGTTGCCTTTTTTGTTTTTAAATTTTAATTTTAGAATGTTTTTTTTTTCTTAATTATCATTGTCATCTGCGTTGAATATGTGAGATGTGAAAAAAGAGTAGTACTTGAGCTTAGTGGGTTGATGTTTGCGTTTGTTAACAAAATGTTTCTTAACGAGGTAATTTAATTTGTATGTATTTATTTTATAGTTTTTATTTAATAATTAATGTAACACTGCTTTTTGCTTTATATTTTAGTTTGATAATTGGGTTAACTAGTACACCTTATGCACCATACACTCACAAACATATTTTTCAGAAAGCTAGTAGGTATCATAGAACCACCTAGCAGTAGCAGCAAGCAATAAGAGCAGCAACAGGAGGGGTAGTAGCAGCAGCAAGAGCACCACTGCACCATCTCAACTTGCCACCATCACCTCCAACAAAACAGACCAGTCAACACAACCAATCAACAATCAGACCAACACCACCGTCTCAACCCAGCACCACCAAAAATCAAAGTCTATTACCGCCGCCACATTTATTACATTTATCCCGGGCAACGGCGCCATTGATCTATTTGTAACACAACGGTTGGGTTTGTCATTCATTCACATTTCAATAAAATTGCAAATATTTATTTATAAACATAAACTATTAATTCGATCACGTGATTTAGTGAGAAAGTGGATGAGCGAAAGTTTGATTTGATTTTGTTATTTCCTAATTGATTTAGAGATTGAAAACATAATTTGAAATCATAAAGCAGAAAAATAAAATTAAAAACTGAAAGCAGTAAATGAATTTAAAACAGAAAGTAGTAAATTAATCTAGAAAGCAATAAAATTACACTAGAAAGCAGTAAATCTTACTCTACTCCTACTGATGGAATGATAACCATTCTATGAGAAAAACTAAAACTAGACCCTTCTATTTATAGTTTTTTTGGCAGTCTAGATTCAATCCATCTAAACTAAAACTAACGGTTACAAATAAAATATAATATCCTAGAGAATATTCTAGAAATATTATAGGAAATATTCTAGAAATATTCTCTAGAATAGTAATGGGCTTTGACTAAATATTAATAGGCTTTGGATTTATCTTCATATTCCAAACTGTACGACCATTTTTTGGAAGCTAGATACTGTTACGTAGAGTTTTCTACGCTGATCATTTTAGCTAGTCAAATGTTTGAATCAGAGTTAGGAGACGGAAGATATCGCCGTTTGAAGTTTTCTCCTGACTTTCGGGGCTAATTTAGGTCAGTTTGACCAAGTTTTTTATCCGAAAATCTCTTCTTTAGCTGGCTTAGGGACTCAAGTTTGGATTATTTAACTTGTTTCATGGTTCTCTGAGTCCATGAGCTTTGCTGGCAGTTTGGAGCTTTAGGGCTTGTTTGTTATGGAGGAAAGACTACGGAAAGGAAAGGAAAAGAGGTGTGATCCACCTTTTCCATAGTGTTTTAGCTGTTTGTTTGCCTAAGAAAAGGAAAGCTTGTTGTCCGTGCGAAAACAAAATTGGGGAAATGAAAATGGTTTTGAGTCCGCGCTCCAGACCTAAAAATTTTAGGGAAAGGAAACAAAAAAAAAAAACATCTTTCTCATTTATTTTCATCACTTCTCCTCGTCTCCAATTTCAAGTAAAGACATCTTTCTTTTCTCTCTCTCTATTTTTCATTGCTTTTTTTGTTTTTAAATTTTAATTTTAGAAAAAGATGTTATTTTTTTTCTTAATTATCATTGTCATCTGCGTTGAATATGTGAGATGTGAAAAAAGAGTAGTACTTGAGCTAGTGGGTTGATGTTTGCGTTTGTTAACAAAATGTTTCTTAACGAGGTAATTTAATTTGTATGTATTCATTTTATAGTTCTTAGTTAATAATTAATGTAACACTGCTTTTTGCTTTATATTTTAGTTTGATAATTGGGTTAACTAGTACACCTTATGCACCACACACTCACAAACATATTTTCAGAAAGTTATTAGGTATCATAGAACCACCTAGCTAGTAGTTGTCATTTTCAGCCATTTGACTTAAAAGTTAACAGTCAAACCAAGTTGACCGTGTGTTTGGGTGGGGGGGGGAGACCCTAATTTACCATCTAGTGGGGGGAAATCCTAATTGGCTCATCTAGTTTGATAACCCTTGATAATTTAGTAAAACTACAATTTCTCAAAAACAAAATGAGTAATTTATTAATTAATGTAAAGTTAATAGTGTATCATATAGTTATAGAGCGTCACATAGTCACATTGGGAAAGCACACTGAGGCTAAAGCCTTACATACAATGCGAGGGTGGGTATTTTTTTAAGTCTTACATATTTTATGGATTTTTATAGTGCTGTTTTTGGACATTGAGTTTTATGCTTCAATAGCCTTTGAAACTCGCCTTAAGCCTCTAAAAGGCTTGGTGCCTTAAGGCTCTTTTGAGGTATGGGCAGAGTAAAAAAAACCTAGTCTCACGTGTGTGTGTGTGTGTGTGTGTGTGTGTGTGGTGTGGTTTGGTTTGGTGTGGTGGAGGTGGTAGCGTGTGTGTATGGTGTGGTGTGGTGTGGTGGAGGTGTGTGTGAGTGTGTGTGCTACCAGGTCATGTGGTAGAGTGTGGTGTGGTGTGGTGCTGTGTTGTGTGTGTGGTGATGATTTACTTTTCTGGCGTGTGTTGTGTTGTTGTTGCAATGTGCCGGTTCTTTGGTTTTCTTTGCTTTTGCTTTCCGCTTATCGCCATTGTTGTGTGTTGGGTGTTGTTTTACTTTTCTTCATCTTTGCTTTGCTTGTTGCACAGTGGTGGGAGTGTGGTGGTGAGTGTCTTTGGTAGGTGTGTGTGTGTTTGTGGACTGGTGTGTGATGGTGTAGTGGTGTAGGTACGGTGGCAGGTGGTTTAGTAGTGTAGTGGGATCATTGGCTCTTTAACTCAAACTTTTACATATTTCTTACAAATACACGGGAGGGGTATAAGAAGCATCAACTTCTTCCTCTGGCTCCAGCATAAACTGAGTGCAAGAGTGCTGCCTTTAATTTCCATTTGTAATTCACTTCTATTGTAACATCCCGAGCTTTTGCAAGCATTTATTGACTCAAAGAATATATATGCCATTTTACATTTTACCATATATGCCAGTTTTCTTTTGATATTTCACTTCTTAAAGGTGTGTTATCCCCCCTTAATAATATGATACTCTCTTGCATATCCAAGGCGTGACCTACTTCACAACACTTATTTACTATATGTTGAATTTCTTTTTACAGGTGTCATGTTTGATATATGTGCCCAAAATTGGATAGGTCATGCCAAAAAAAAAATCGCATGAACTATGAGTTTAAAGAAAATTGTTAGGTAATATGATGTCTGTTTCCAACTTTCTTTTCCTTTCCACAATTTTTTTATAACAAACAGGATTATTCATTTTCCCAGTTTTACTTTCCTTTCCACAGCTTACCAAATAGACTTTCATTTCCACAGTTTTGAAACTGTTTCCATTCCATTCCTTTCCAGTGGACCACTTTGTTTTTTCCTTTCCTTTCCTTTAGTTAAAATTTTAACAAACATGCCCTTAAATGAGCTGATACTGAAGATTTCAAGTCCAAGCTTTATTCGGCTATATTTCTTGCTAAAACGTAGATTTTGTGTGTATTTTATCGTTGTCTGTTGAAACATGTGAAAACATGAAAATACAATTAATTTACATTTATTAAACTCGTAATTGACCCAAATGTAATGTCTCTACGGGGTTTAAAACACAGCTTTTGGTACTTATCAGTCAGTATTCCACTATCTTCTCTATCTATCTCAATTTCAGAATTAGAAGTACTATCGACTAGCCCACGAGCTCTCCTTTTCTGTTTCTTCCTCTTTGTCCTTATCTCCCTCCCACCTCTTTCGACAAAATATTCAGCGACCTCGCCAAGCAAATTTCTCTTCTCAGATCGACTTAACAAGGCGAACCTCTCGATCTCACCCCTACGACCTCGATGAGTGATAGCGACCTCTACAGAGAACAAACAATCAAGATTAGTACAAAACTCGGTACATCAAAAGTAAAACTATTGAACTAAAAACATACCATTAAAGTTACAGACTCTAGTCTTCACCTAACTTCCACCAACACATAAATTACCAATAACAAGCAATGGCGTCCTCTCCCACGGTTCGTTACTGACACCATCTAGAACTGCTGACTTCTTAGTCAAAGTTTGGAGGCTAAAATTGTTCGCACTAGATCGCTTCACAGCGAAGTGTTCAACAATGTCCTCGACCTGAATCCTATAAGAGCCAGACTCGTTCAACAAGTCAAAAACCCTAAAAAAGGCGCCCGGCTATTCCCAACGAACCGGCGGGCTTTATCACAAAAGTTCAAGAATTGCATGTCAACTTTGGATGAGGCAAATGCAAACCAGACCTCGTTTGACCATGACAAACAACTATTCCACCACCACGAGGAACGTAATCCTTACTAAACACATTCACATCCTCACCTATCTCATGAATTTCCGGTCGGTATGTCTATGTCATACCTCAACCTCAAATCTCCAAAGCTCTTAATGACCAACGGATCTACAACCCTGGGGGTATACTGCCGACGATGACCCTCATCACCAACATCAATCTCCACAACGGACTCGAACTCTGCGAACCTCCTCCTCCTAACTCTCTCCTCTCACCGACCTTTACAACGATCTCTTCCGATGCGTGTATCATCGAGTCCGACATACTACTGGAACAACCGGACACCACTACACTAAAAAGACGCAATGCAAGAAAGAAAGAAGATGACTAACACGGAGTTTGAGAGACGAGAAACAAGAGACAAGCAAATAATTTCTTTTTCTTTTCCTAATCTCCAAAACCCTCTTAAACAAGCCACCGTTCCGATTCCCAAAAGCGAATAGAAATGATTGTTCACGTTCCCCAAATGACCGTCTTCTTAAGCGAAAACCCTACCTTGATTTTACTAGCACGAAATCTGAAGCGGTTCCAACTTTTCAAATAACCTACAACTAGCATCTCATGCACCGAACACATGCCAACGGAGGCACTTACCAGGTCGTTTTCCAAACACACAATAGATAACAGACCTAGTAAGAGGGGGTTGTGTGAGGTACTAATATACGCGGGCATATTATCCACGTGTCCCGTGCATACCAAGCTGTATCTTAACCAGTTCGTCACAATCCATAGTATCGACTCTCAAGCTGTAGGACAAGTCGACCATCAGTTCGACCGAGTGCTCACTCTCGACATGATAAATGAGCTCTCAACAGTTCGCCACCCCACGACCCGTAAGTCGAATCATCTACCGGGTTAAACCGGCTACATATCCTCGAATCGGGGACTCTTCTTATATTAAATGGCACGCGTAACGCCGAAGCACATCTGCCACCGTCAATACTGGGACTTCAGGGACACTCATCAAAGAGCTCTCATAACTCACCATCATGGCTGATCGCACGCATTCAAGACTTGATCTTGACCTGAAGCGGGAGAGGAGGAGACGCGGGCATCTCGCCTATATAAAGAAGAGGAACTACATCTGACCTGATTCAAGTCTCCCCCAAGCAGAGAGAACTTGATACGTAGGCAGTTCGCTCAGAACGAACTCGGTCAATTCAATCCCACAAACACCATTCTCCCCGATTATTGCCTACATTTGTAGGGTCAACCAATTAGAACCTTTACACTCATCATGCTCTTCATTTAGAAGATTTTAGATTTAACAAATATTTAATCTAACAATTAAATCGCCATGAAAACTTCAGTAATGTTTCATCCCCCATAGTTTCCAATTCTAATTGGTTTTTGAGAGAAAGAGAATTTGATCTTTCCGAAATATCGGCCGACATGGAGATTTAAAATAATTTCCGAGGACAAGAGCGTCTTTTCATTCCAGTAACGCACATAAATAAAATTTTGTATAATAATTACACCCATTAAACTCCTCTTCTTGTCCGAGCTTCTCCCCAACACAACAGATCTCTCCTCAAAACCCCAAAAAAAAGAGTCAATACAATGACCAAATTACCCCTCCCCTTTCCCCTTCTCCTCCTTGTAACCATAGGGCTATTCTCGGAACTAACCCACTCCATCCGTTTCGATCTTCAATCTGGTCACACAAAGTGTATATCAGAAGATATTAAAACCAACTCAATGACAGTTGGCAAGTACAGTGTTATTAATCCAAATGAAGGTCACCCATTACCTGATACACATAAAATTACTGTTAGAGTAAGTCTCAAAATCTAATCTTTTTATGTTTTTTCAACTGTTTGACTGCTTTTAATGAATGGGTAATTCTTTGTTTTTGGTTTTGAAGGTGACGTCAAGTTTTGGGAATAATTATCATTATGGTGATAGTGTAGAATCTGGGCAATTTGCTTTTACAGCAGCTGAAGCTGGTGATTATATGGCTTGTTTTTATGCTATGGATCATAAACCGGTACCGATTACCGTTTCTATTGATTTTGATTGGAAAAGTGGTGTTGCTGCTAAAGATTGGAGTAATGTTGCTAAAAAAGGACAAGTCGATGTAAGTGATGAATAATTTTTTAAATCCTTGAAATTGTTGTTTTTGTTATATGTTACTATTGATTAAGTGTCTCGACATTAGATTAAGTATTGACTCAAACATAGTGAAAGTATAGTAGGAGAATGGTTTCGTGTGATTAAAGGATTGGACAGATGTTACAAAAAAAGGGTAAATTATGTAAGCAGTAGAAACCTTGGAAGCTTTTTCATTTCAATGTTATTAGGATTGGTTTAGTTTTTTGCTGTTTAGAAGTTTTTAGTTGAAGTGTTGATAGGTTTCGTATATTGGAGAGGGTGGGGGGTCATGGTAGTGAAATTTAGATCAATTGTTGAATTAATTGTGTGAGTAGTGAAAGCATGGCCCTGCAAAGGAATTTGTAGGAGAATTGGAGAATGAGTTTCATTTATTATGATTATTGCCTAATTGTTTTGAGGTATTGCTTGGTGATAGTCAATAGTGGTGCTAACAAATTCATTATCTTAGCATCTCCCCCAATAACTTGTTTTGAGGTCAAAACAGGAATTGAGGACTGAATCAACTAAAAATTATATGGGGCATTGAAATTCAGGTATTTGTGCATGCCCTTCTGTTGCCTTTTTAGGTACAATTAGTTCGTTGCATAATGAACTTAATAACTAAATTATTTTCTGCATAACTTCATAGCTAATCAACCTAATTTAGTTGTTGAATGGTAGTCCCTGTGACACTATTTTTAGTGGGAGGCTACATTCTTAAAAGTTGATTTAATTTCTTGGTCCATGTTGAGAAATTAGTTATTTTCACAAATGATCTGGTTGTCTCTTTTAATGGAGATTTGTTGCTTCTACTTGTGAACGCCTTCGTTTACAGTGAAGGATGATTCTAGTTTCCGAAGCATAGATTAATTCTTTTCCAGTATTAAACAGCGTGGTGCAGTTTGTTAACTTTGCACCATGCTACCTGTCTTCTGGTACATTCCCTAGACAAATAGCGGGGTTGCTTTTGGGTAAAAAAATAGAAGTACAAATTGTGTGAGGGAGTGCGTGGAGAAAGTCGTACGAATAATGAATCTGAAGTAATTTTCAGCAGTCTTTCTAACAACTTGTTATGAGATTTTGGAGGATTTCTCACAGGTAATTTGTTGTGGTTGGTAAAGGTTTGGGGTCTGCTCACATGAGAAATAAACATCTTTTTGGCCCACCACAACAAATCAAAAGAAAGATTAAACACAAATAAATTGTTTAATAAACTCCCATGCAAAATTGAAAGGGTAGTGTCAAATAGTAAACTTCAACCTGAGGATGGTGAGTGAGAACATGCTCTGGATAACTTATGAGTTGAAAAGGTCAAAGTAATGTGGTTGTTAAATGTCTGAATGATATTCTTCACGAACTCTATCTTTTGGAGCTATAATGTTCGGAATTGATTGGTTTTCTTGGTCTGCATTGATGCATTAGGTTTTGTTTGACAAGTGATTTGGTTAGTTTTTAATCGCATGGATTGGTTGTTACTTCTAAGCTTTGGTCAATGTGTTTGCAGTATTAGTCAGTAGGAATATGAGGATCAATTTTGCACCTTGTTACGTTCTCTTGGTATAGTTCATTATACATTCATTTGTTGTTTTTTCTGATTGAATTCAATATCCTCGTCCTGGAATTGGTGCTCCTCTACTACTTTTACTTTTTACGTCTCTGTGCTTTTGTGTTCCTATCGTATGGTTACATTTTTTTTGTCGATAAAATGTTATTTCATTATTATCAAAAGAAGTATTACAAGTACACCAAGATGGATTGCCAGGAGTGGTATTTTTCTTGTGTGCGTGTGTGATTGGAACCAATTTGAGGAACCCTGATCATTTAGAGTGACATCAGTTGTGCAAAAGAACCTTCTATAAGAAAAATTAAAATCTTGTAACCAGTGTTTAACATTCTACACCACCTTTCTAGGAACAATGGGAACAACCTGAAATCTATTTTGACTCTGAGCAACCCAAATTTCCCACAGGAGGGATTGGGTCATCGATTTATCTTCCCAAGCTGCCATGATTTTCTTGTTTAAGATGCCCTAGATACACTTTGCAATTGATCGTAAAGAACACCAAACATTTTAGAAAAGTAAAACTAGATCTCATGTGCAAGATCACCTTGCACGAAGAGATGTGCAACAGTGTAGGGAAAGTAGCATTTAGGCGCCACAAGAACACAGCTGTTCTGCACTGTCTCATACTCTCATGCACCTGAGCAGCCATAGGACATCGACTTTAAGATCATTAGCACTGCTTATTATCACGTTCCATGCTGATTCTGTGGTAAGAGGCTCTGAAATTGAATACTTTTCCACTCTGATCTTTGTCCACTGACAACTTAGGAATGACATCTTTAAATGCACGTGAGTTATGTTTTGAGTGGAATAATATAAGACCTGCACCTAGCTTATCCCAATCCCACACACCATCTAACGAAAGTAATTCATAACATATTTGTAAAACCCCAAACCTTATATATAGTAGTAGGGCTTTTTGTGTTGGGCCCTTGAATAATAACCCAACGCCTTTTCACCCATGACCCATTTGAAAAGAAAACCCACAAAGAAGGAAAAAAACAGTTGGTACCTTTTGTTCTTAATTTCGACCTCTCCTCTCTTTAATCTCGATCTCTCTTTTCTCAATATCTTCACAAGAGATGGATTAGGGTTTGTTGTTGGGGAGAAGAGATAGATTAGGGTTTGTTGTGGGGGAGAGATAGAGTAAGGGTTTTGGGCAAACAGTATTTCGGGGAAAATGATTCAAGGACAGTGACTTCGATTTGGATGGGAAATTTGGGGTTTTACAATATTCGACCATTGTAAGACGGAGTTGTTACCAGTCTGTACATCAGAATCAGTCAACCTTGTGCCACTAGCCAAGCAGAATGCTCTGTTAATTTTTCGAACAGTGGACTGATAGTAACAATATCACCGATGGCATATTTCATGTAAACCATCATCCTGTCCATGCCTTTTGTTTTGGGCTCTTCCTACATTTTAGTAGTGAACCTTTTTCGCTGGAAACTAACAAGAAAAAGTGAAAACATTCTAGTCTCTGGTTTAAGAATACTCAGGTCTCAGTGAGACCCCAAAAGAAGAGATACATTAGCGCCTATCATCATATTATCACACACAACAAAGAATATGAAGAATAAGATGCTTCTAACTTTCAACAGTTGTGCAACTCACTCAACTCCCCAAGCCCAAGGTACATCAGTCATGGAATCAGGTATACATAATACCTGTTACTTACTTTGCGCGCCGACACCACGACAGATTGTACCTTCATTCTAGTAATGGCAAACATCAATTGTGTATGAAAAAAAATGTTTCACTACCAGGTACCAACATTCAAGAAATTGTGAATTATGAGTTTGTAGGGGCGGGAGCATAGACAATATTAGCGGAAGATCAAAGTTGTGAGGCTAGCATGGACTTAAAAATTGCAGAAAGCACTCTCTTATAAGGTTAACTTTACAGAATACTAATAGTTATCGAAATGTACAGAAACATATGGTTATTGAATAGCAGAGCTTAAGCTTAAGATGAAAGTTTATCAAACATATTCCTGTAAATTGTGAGTTGCAAAAGTCAGGAAGCATAGTAAAAGAGAGAAATGCCGGTTATTCATAAGAGTCAAAACCCCCTATGACCTAACCCAAAAAGCAAAAGAAAAAAGATTGCTTGTTTGCTTATGGATACATAAAAACGCAGATATTTCTAATTTTCTGAATTTAAGTTATCATCAGTGGAAAAAGCAAAATTGTTGAGTTCATTATGTCGGTTTGTTATAACAAATCATAAGGTTGTTAGCTAGCTATGTATGTGCTCTGTGAAGAATAATAAGTCTTAGTGATCTGTTGTAGTTGAACAATTTTGCGTCAGTATGTACACATTTGCTTTCTGTTTAGAGTTCTATATTTAGCACTTGAGTATTATGCACGCATATATGCATTGTATCACTTAAGAAAGGTATGGAATACCAAATAGCGACAGATACGAAGAGCTCTTGAGGTAATTAGTAGTCTCATTCGTAAAGACTGTTTGAGCTAGAAGTTATGTTTCAAGTTCTTTCCAGGATAATGTTAAACTTTGTGGAAGATACTAATGGTATTTGTATTTATCCTGTATTAAACCTCAAATAATTTCACTTTTCATTGCTAGGTCATGCAACTAGAATTGAGGAAGTTGGAAGACACTATCCAATCTATTCATGATGAGATGTTTTATCTTCGTGAAAGGTAATCTACAAAACTTCCTATTCATTGTTGGCAAAATTTGTGAATGAAAGTTCACTAAATTTGCGTTATTGTCGATGGTGATCCTACATTCTGTTCTATATAATATTCTTATTACTTTCTGGTTTGTGTTCCTTTTTAAATGTTTCAGGGAGGAAGAAATGCAGGATCTGAACAGAGCAACAAACTCCAGAATGGCCTGGTTGAGTTTCCTTTCACTCTTCATCTGCTTAACTGTGGCTGGCTTGCAGCTATGGCATTTGAAGTCCTTTTTTGAGAGGAAGAAGCTGCTGTAGTTAATTTATTACATTCATTTGCTGCTCATGTAATTTCCTCTAGCGATAATACACTTCAAAAAGTTTTTCAGAAATATAGGCCAGTAGACACAGTTGATCACTTAATGGATATTGAATGTTAAAATTATTACAGTTATCTTGCGCCTTCCTTCTTCATGAACTTGTATTCATCTTGTGGTCTGAAAGGAAAGGTTGGAATCCTTCTTTTTTGGTTTCATATTGTTTCAGTTACCCATTGAGCCGCTAATAGCAGTATTTGCAATGCCTGGTACATAATCAGAAACCTTTGTGTTCTTAATCATGGAATGTAGGACCTCATATATTTCCCTCCATAAAGGGTGATTCTTGTCTGCGGCAACGAACTCATGAACCCTATCACCCAGCTCAATCATACTGCAGCCTGGAGATCTTCTATGCTTTCTAGCTCTCACTGCCATTTTTCATCCCACAAGCCTGCAGAAGCATATGTGTTAGACATTGTAACATCATCTCCAGCATAACTTGGATCTAACTGAAGCAGCCTTCGTCGAACCTTTGCTCCAAGCTCAATATTCCCTTGAAGACTACAAGCACCGTGCAAGGTACGCCAGACGACTGCATTTGGTTGGAGTGGCATGTTCATGATTAAGGCGTATGCCTCATTTAAATGCCCTGCTCTGCACAACAGATCCACCATGCAGCCATAGTGAGAGATTCTGGGTTTCAAGCCATGCTTCTTGCTCATGCTATCTAGATGCCGCCAGCCTTCTTCCACCCTTCCAGCATGACTGCAAGCCATCAAAACTCCTATAAACGTCACCTCATTAGGTATTACCAATCCATTTTTCTTGTTCCCATCCTTCTTGTTCTTCATATCATCAAAAGTCTAAGAGCTTCTCCGGCTTCCCCATGCAATGCATAACCGACAATCATAGATGTCCAACTCGTAACATCCCTTCTACTTAACCCATCAAATGTCCTCCTAGCCCTACCAATATCACCACATTTCACATACATGTTAATCAGAGCATTGTTCAAGCACAAGTCTGCTTCAAACCCCCGTTTACGACGAACATAACCATGAATCCATTCTCCCACCTCCAATGCCCCAAGATCAGCACAAGCAGATAGCGCAATTGTAACCGTCACCTCATCTGGTTCCGTATTCTCCATTTGCATCTCCCTAAAAAGCTTCAGTCCTCTATACGGCTTCCCATTATCAACGTAACACGATATCAACGCAGTCCAACAAACAACATTCCTAGTAGAAACTTCATCAAACACCTTCTGCGCATCGACAACATTCCCACTCACTGAATAAATCTTCATCAAAGTTGTTTGAACAAAAATCACAGTATTAAACCCAAGTTTCACAATTACACTATGAACTTGTTTCCCTTCAGTTTCAGATGATCTAATTAAACAAGCTTTGAGAACAAAATGCAATGTGAAACTATCCACAATAGAAGCAGTCTTTTTTTGTAAACTTTTAAATAATAATAAAACATTGCTAGTAGAATTGAACTTGATGTAATCTTTAAGAAGGGTATTCAGATTTTGAGATTTGAGTTTAGGTCTAGAATGCAAATAAGCTAAATGAGTTTTTCTCGTCAGAATAAAACAAGGTCTGGTAAAGTAAAGAATCATGTTAGTGAAAGTTTCAAACTTTAGAGCTTTGCAACAAAATTTGTTTTCATTGTTGGACAATTGCAAAACTAGAAAAGAGCTGTTTCAAATCCATGCACAAATAATAGTAAATGACTTGTGTCAAAAGAATTACATTCTTGCAAAGTTATTGTCTTTTTGTATTGTTTCTGGGGATTTAGAACATGCAATACAAGCTTTTAAACAGATTGAAAAGCCAAGTACAATTGTTTGGAATCAGATTATAAGAGGGTATGCTAGGAGCGACGCACCAATAAAATCGATTGAGCTGTTTAATCAACTTGGTAGAGTGGAAGAGGCGGAATTTGATGGGTTTACGTACTCGTTTGTTCTAAATGCGTGTGCGAAACTAGGGTTTTTGAGAGAAGGGGAGCAGGTACATGGGAGGATTTTGTGTAAAGGTGTGTGTTCAGATGTTTTTGTGCAGACTAATTTGGTTAATATGTATGCTTTGAGTGGAGGGGATGATGGTGTCATAAAGGCACGTAGGGTGTTTGATGAAATGAATGAATGGAGTGTGGTGACTTGGAATGCTATGCTTGCTGGGTATTTGAGACGTGGATTTGTGGATGAAGCACGGAATTTTTTTGATGACATGCCGGAAAGGAATGTTGTGTCGTGGACAACTATGATTGCTAGTTTTGCTCAGAATGGGAGGTGTAAGCAAGCGTTAGCTCTGTTCCGTAATATGTGGAGAGTTGGTGTACAAGTGGATGGGGTAGCATTGGTAGCAGCATTGTCAGCGTGTGCTGAATTAGGGGACTTGAAAACTGGGAGTTGGATACATTCCTTTGTTGACAAGAATTCACGCTTCAGGAATCAACCACGGCCTGTCTCTCTGAATAATGCACTAATACACATGTATGCAAGTTGTGGACTCATTGATGAAGCGTACGGAGTGTTCAATGAGATGAAGTGTAGAAGTGTTGTTTCTTGGACAACCATGATCACTGGTCTTGCTAAGCAAGGACACGGTGAGGAAGCACTTGGTGTATTCCGTTGGATGCAAAATGAGGGAGATAATCAAGTGAGGCCAGATGAGAGAACCTTCCTTGGGGTGCTATGTGCCTGCAGCCACTCAGGGATGGTAGAGGAGGGTCGCCGTTACTTCGAGTACATGACTCAATCATATGGAATCCTGCCCATGATCGAGCACTATGGGTGTATGGTTGATCTGTTAAGCCGCTCCGGTCAATTAGACGAAGCACAGAAGCTCATAGAGACCATGCCAATGAAGCCTAATTATGCCATTTGGGGGGCTCTGCTAGGTGGTTGTAGGATTTACAAGAATATACAAGTTGCAAGCGCTGTGGCTCCTCAACTGACTGTAGACCTTCAGCCAGATCAAACTTCAGGGTACCTTGTGCTCTTGTCTAATCTGTATGCTGCTGCCAAAAGTTGGGCAGAAGTTGCGAGAGTGAGACAGAAAATGGTTGAGATAGGTGTGAAGAAGCTCCCTGGTCGAAGCTGGATCCAAGTTGATGGAGTCATCCATGATTTTGTGGCAGGTGATTGGACGCACAAACATGCCTCTGCTATCTGTGAGACGGTTCGCGCGATCACTAGTCAGGCCAAGTTGGAAGACCAGCTGCTTGAGTTATCAGAGGCATTTCCAGATGTTGGGAGAGAGATGATAGAATGATTTCTCCATAGATAGTATGACTTATTTTGAACTTATCGGTGTTATAAACCAGAACATGCATTATCCTGTCTGTCACACAACTTGACACTCTTGGATATCCATTTGTTTGTCATTTTTGGATATTCCAGGATGACTGACCATTTAATGGCGCATATATTTGAACGATAGGGATCAGGCCCCATCTGAAATATCTTTTACCATACACAGGAAGCCCATTAGCACCTTCATTCGCTTGGTGGATGGCTGGAACACTGGCAAGATTACTGTCAAGGATTGGGATTTTTTCCTTGAACTAGGGTCTTTACATATCCAGCTAACTGTATGCTCACCCCAAGGTTTTGTAGAGAATATAGCATCATGGGAGAGATTTCATTTGGGATTCAGCTATGGTACGTACTATGGTATGGTATTCAACTACACTGGATTTACCATACCTTAAATGAGATTGATTAACTCTCATATGCAGTATCTGTTATGACATTGTGAAAGGATGCGTGTGAAGTGTTGGAAATTGTAAGTGACAATCAGTCAATCATGCAGTGTTTGTAACTTCAGTTTTTGGTATATGCTATAATTCCCAACTCTCAAGTGCCAACAATAGTTTGGCTTCTGCAAGAATATTTCTCGTGTATATAGTAATTGACTATTAGTGTTGTATACTTGTATTTACGTAGGAGCTCTTTCAAATCGAAGACTGAATTTTTAGCAGTAGACTATTTGTCTAATTGTTTTGAAAGCGATTTCTTTCGGGGCTGATTCTCACGTGCTTGATAAATTGTATTTACACTCTGGAAAAAGGTATTTGAAAGAGTGCTAACATTGAAGGAAGCGTGCTCTTCATTTTCAAGAATAGGCCAATAGCACTACTCTTTTGAAACATTGTGTCGTCTCCACACTGCAAGTCAGAAGGATTCATTATTGCCCATTTGCCCCATTAAGAAGGCATCTCAGGACTCAGGAGTCAATTTGTTATGCGTCTAAGGTGCATGGTTCCTTTAAAATTGCTCATTGTTTTATTTTCTTATTTTTGTTTATATCTGGATTTCTGCGGGAGAGCTCTTATCAAATGCTAATTGAAATCCTTGATACTTGCTGTGTGAAATGTGCTAGTTAAGGGGTCACATGAAAATATGAAATATGATTTATCCAGAAAGGATGTTTACATATTCTTTTGGACTGGACAGTGTTGTAACTTCAAGCTCAATTATTGTAAGTCTGCGACACAGGAGTGGCAGTGCCTATTTCTTGCCAGGTTTAGCCCAGTATCGATGCAAGTAAAGTAGCATACGTATGAGATCCTTTTGGCCATTTAGAATTCTGAAGATAGTGGATGTTGAATCAATACCGCGTCGTTGAATGACAAGATGCACTAAGCTCAAGGAGGAAGCTTATAGAGGTTGCGAGGATGTATAGTTCGTGTAAGAGAGTGCCTCATATAGGTCCTCGACTTCTAGGTAAAATGGACGAAGAAACCACGAAGATCTTTAATGTTAACTAACAAGTCTCTGTAGACTAGTCTGTCGACTGTAGTAATGAAAAAAAAAGCCTTGTTTCTACACCTTATTCAAGACTGTAGAAGGTGAAGGAGTGAGCACGGAATGCATAGTAATAAAGACTGCTAGACATATATTATATATTTGTTTCACTGATTGAAAAACTTGTAATACATGTATCATTTTGTTTTGGATAGTGAATAATACATGTATCATATCATTAGTCTTTCACAGTGTAGTAAAAAGGCGTTAAAAGCGAACCTAAGGCACAATACCCTCTTGTGCCTTAGGAGTAAAGCATGAGCAAGGCGCTACGATTGAAGTGAAATAGCGTAGTAATAAAAAAAAAATAGATATATCAAATAAAAAATAAAATAAATATTAAATATGCCATGAATTATCACTGATTTGCTTAGTTAAACTTTAAAATTAATTTTATGTGATTGTAAACATAAAACCATTGTAGTCATTTAAAAGAAAAATCTTAAACAATAAGTAAAGAGCAAAATAAAACTCGTATCTCTCAATACAATCTAGTTCTATTTCAATAAACTAAAATAATGAACCGATCGAATTGAGCCAAATAAGTTCTTCATAAAATAGAACACGTGATTCAATTTTAGAATCCCGTAAAACTTCATTTAAAATTTAATCCATCTTTGTGTCTTCTCTCAATCCATACAACTTAACAAAAACTAGTCAAAATTAAGTTTAAAGTGTACTCCACAATGAAACTTACTAAATTTGTACAATTTCTTATATCATATAACAATTGGATCGAGTGTAAATGTGTCATGTATAGCAAAAATTGTAAAAAAAAAAAAAAAAACTGTAAAAGTTGATAAGGCGCTACTTTGCTTTTCGACAAAAAGCGCGCCTTATATTGCCTCTCTCGACCTTAGTCAAGGCGAGGCACTAAAAGTGTGCCTTTATAAAAAAGGCACGCCTAGGGGCACGCCTTGACTACACTGGTCTTTCATATGATCGAGAGAAAACATTGTCAGTAGATTTTTCTAAAAGGACGATTTTAGAAACCGGGATACTATACTTATTTTCTTGGCGACTTCCTTTTCTACTTGTTATGATCTTGACTTCTCCGTGATTTATCACTTGTATCTCGAGGACTCTTCTCAGTCTCAGAAACATTATAAACTTGCCCATCGAAATCGTATAGATCATAAGATGAAAATGGGAAGCACCTAGTGTTGTATAGATTAAGATCAATAAGCAATTAGAAGTGTAATGCATAGAAACAAAATAAATCCCACCAATAAGTTTGCGGTGGCAGATTGTGGTGAGGCTAAGGGACTGCCCAAGAAACCTGATATAGTTACCCAGTCTACGCCAAAAGATCCAATTCCAAGACCATAGCGACCAGAGCCAATTATTTGCGCGACAACAAATCCAACAAATGAATGCAAGAGAACTTATCGAAGGGAAGAAATAGTTTGGCACAATGTAATAGCTGAAGCTTGCGACCGAAACTATGAGAAACAGTTACCGCCAAATTAGAAACCCCATGCAAAACTGAAAATAACCCGAGCCATAACCCAAAGTCAAGTTTGTTTTGGAAACTGTTTCTAACTCGAGTTCAATTCGGATTTCTAAAATCAACATGAATTTGGAAATAGTTGATCATTATAAATAGAGCCCCTATGGTGTAATGGGTGAGTACTTAGGTGAAATAGGTGAGATTTGTGAGAGTTATTGAACTTAAAATTTTGTGTTTTATTAGTAATTTTGTCTTACCTCAACACCATATCACATTATGGGCGTGACAAGATGGAAAACAAAAGAGCATGGAGATTTCTACATTCCAGCAAACTGTTTATTTGAAGTAGAGTTCAATGGAAAACTAATACAGACGACGGTAACATCTGAAGGATGGATAGTTGATAACTGGATTCATAATGTGAAGAATAAATATTGCCAAGAAGGAGAGAAGGTAGTTGTAGGTTTAGACACAGAAGGATATATTGAAAAACTCAGAACAGGAGGAAAAAAAGGCAAATTGCATGCGGCAACTCTCCAGCTTTGCGTTCAAAAAGCTTGTCTTGTCTATCATATTTATTACAGTAATGAGATTCCGAATTCGCTTGGGAGTTTTCTTAACGATCCTAGAAACACGTTTGTTGGGGTAGCTGTTGAAGATGATGCCGAACTCCTGAAAGAGTATAGCTTGGAGGTTGCCAACGCAGTTGATCTTCGGTCTTTAGCAGCACTCCACCCAGATTTAGACATGGATAAGCAGTATGGCTTGAAAAGTTTGACTAAGGACGTTCTTCATATTGACTTAAAGAAAGAAAAGAGAGTGACATGCAGTAATTGGCTTGCTTGGTTAACCCGGGAACAGATTGAATACGCAGCTCGTGACGCTATTGCGTCTTTTGAAATCGGGATGAAACTGAGTAGTGGGGAGCGCTGCGAAATGTTAAAGCTGCATAACCCTTGGAGTTGGTTTGAAGAGACGTTATCTCCATAACAGCATAACTCGATCTACTTTTGCAGAAATTGGTTCTATACAATGAGTTGTTTTTTTTTTAATATAGCTGAGGTTATGGCCGACCTCTACCTGCCATTAAATTCTCAAATATATAGTTTCCTACCTTGTCCTCAACAATAAATATAATGAGTTGTCGATAAGTTGTGAACTGTTAATTTTGAATTTTGAATTGTGATTTGTATTTCTTTATTTCTTTATTTCTAGCTTCTAGTTATGTGCTATTACTTGCAAGCGTTGTTAATGATTTCACTGAAGTATCGTTACAATTAGCTATGAAATTTATTACAATTAGTCGTATCATTACAATTAGTATCATTGTTCTTTACAGAATAAGATGTTATTTTCGTTTGAGAATGTATATGTGTTTTTGGAGATTTGGCCACCCGCTAAAATACGTCATAATAATAAAACTCCATTGTATAGGCCTATAGGGTTAGTAATATTCGTCCTACATGCATGAGCAGTTTCTATCCCTCTGACTGATAATTACAGATCGTATATTGGTTGCAACTTGTAACACAAGTCATTGTCAATTCATCCTAGTACTCCGTACTACATATACTCTGGATAGTAGATTCAGAGTTTCATAATCGTATTTAGCCTTCAAATCCATTACAAAAAAATCCATTTCATAGGAAACAAGTAATTAAATGGCCTCACGAGGTTCTATATGTATGAGCTTCTTAAGATTTTTTTTTACCCCCATTGTTTATTAGTAAATAACATTCAAAATTTTCCATGGCGCAAAGTTGTTTTGGAAATATTTCGAAGACCAAATCAACGCAATTCTTCAGTAGAATATAGAATAACTTAATAAAAGATCGACTACGAAAGCAAATACACTTACTGGGACGAGCCTACTGGGAATATCAGCGTGTTCTCAGATTGGAGATCAAAAAAAGTTTCTACTGTCACAATTTGCATAATACTGATTGATCTACATGGGGCGTGGGACGGTCTATCAGCTTAGACTCCTTCAGTATAGTATTGTGGTTCATCAATACTCTCATTTCTAGGTTAATGGCTCCATGCCCCGGCAGAGCCACATTGGGCTCCGAATGGCTAACCCCCGCCCCCCAATAAAGAAGATCGATATTCGTGGTAGTTGATTGTGAAGTAGCAAAAATACCGTTAATTGGCTTGCGTTCAGAAAGTTTGGCTTGCATATATTAATAAAATCACAAGTGTCTGTGTATCAAATAACATCTAACTTTGGTTTCAACTTTCAACTTTCAACTCACCAAATAAATGTCTCCCATAAAATTAAGACATAATGACCTAAAAATACAATGTATTTTACTGTTTTTTACATTAAATACAATGTATTTTTTTCTTGCCTAAAAATACATTTCACTTTCAAATTTTTGTAAGAGTCCTGTTACTGCCCGACTCTATATTGTGTTGGGCAGATCCAAAAAAAAAAAAAAATTATTACAAGTGTGCCATTGGTCTTAAAAAGTCCAAAAAAAAAACAAATATTACAAGTGTGCCATTGGTCCTAAAAAAATGAATTTGAAAACCCAAACTTAAACGACCCGGCTAAGTCGTTCATTGTGCAAACCCAACGATGTGGCCACACCATTTGAGAAGACCAAACGATGTGGCCACATCGTTTGGACTAAGTCCCAAACGACTTGGCCACATCATTTGAGACTTAGTCCAAACGGTGTGGCCACACCGGTCAAGAGGCCAAAAAACAGAACTTTATATTTTTTCAAAGTTCAAATCCCAAACGGTATGGCCACACCGTTTGGACTAAGTTTTGAACGGTGTGGCCATATCGTTGGAGACTTAGTCCAAACGGTGTGGCCACACCGTTTGGGATTTGAACTTTGAAAAAATATAAAGTTTTGTTTTTTGGCCTCTTGACCGGTGTGACTACACCGTTTGGACTAAGTCTCAAACGCCAAAAAATAGAATTTTATATTTTTTCAAAGTTCAAATCCCAAACGATGTGCCCACACCGTTTGAGACTTAGTCCAAACGGTGTGGCCACATCGTTGGAGACTCAGTCCAAACGGTGTGGCCACATCGTTGGGTTTGCACAATGAGCAACCTAGCCGGGTCGTTTAAGCTTGGGGTTTTCGAATTCAATTTTTTAGGACCAATGGCACACTTGTAATAATTGTTTTTTTTGTTGGAGTCTGCCCAACAAAATATGGGGTCTGTCAATAACAAATACATTTTTATAATTGATGCAATCTGTTAGGTGTGGTTAAAAGGAAATTCAATTTGCCGTTAAAATTGGTCACATGAGTTGCACCCCCTCTCATCTCCCCCACTTAGAATACTTCTAGTCAACTCAACAACAAATCAATCAACAACTCAATCACCACGTTGGATACAATTCCCCCCCTTCTTCTCCAATTCTTCCCCACTCAACATGAAAATCGTTATCTCCAACAACAATAATAACAATGCTAACAACAATAATAACACTACCCAATGTCCTAGTCAGATTAGTACAATGGAATCATGAACCAATTGTTATTGCTCCACTACTTTTGGATCTTGATACGATGCGGCGCGGAAATGGGGTTGTTCGATTTTTTAAAATTAAACTCCTCTTTAACATCAACATGGCAGGGGATTTGGTATGATGGGTGTAGGGGAGTTTTCGAGTATCCCCTAATCTTTCTCTGTGTCTTGTGTGATCCACACGTTTTTACTAAGTAAAGAAAGGATGAGATGATTGTGAGTTCAGGGTTGAACCGTCTGGAGGCTGCCTACGTATCTCCTTTTTATTTAGGAGAATCAAACCCTATATATTTTGCGTAGTTCCTAAGAGCGAATCTCTATGGTTTATATAGGAAGAGCTACGAGAGTCCTAGGGTTAGGACTGTCCTCACTGCTTGTGAGTTCTCTTCCATCTTTGGACTCTGCCTTCCTATTAGGATTCCTCTCTTTATGGAAGTTTGAATCTATACCATATCTTATGAGAGGTAAGTTTCTTTGTTGATCATAATGTCCCATCGTGTATGAGAAAATTATATCTAAAAGGTAACTCGTAAGATATGTCATCACGATTCCTTCCTTATCATCATAGATCGCCATCTTCAGTTTTCTTCTGTTCAGGAACTATCTATATCAGTTCCTAACGACTTAGAGAACTGTTATACTTAGAGGCGGTTAGCCACGTGCCTAGCACATGTCCACTAAACACTCATGCTAAGCACTAGATCGCTTATCCACATAACTGATCCGATGGTCCTTGTCTCATTCTGGACATATATAGTCTTAGGTTATTTTCCATACACGTGTCATCTATTCAATGACGGAAAATCCCCTTTACAATGGGGAATAATATTAGGTATCCTCTATTTTTCTTTAACGCGATCATTCAGACTGAGAAAATGAATCATCGTTCATCAACATTCAGCTATATTAGCAAAGTGGAGCTCCGAGCAATTCGTCTTCATTGCATGTTCTTGATTTCAATCATGATACTTTGTAAAGTGAAACAATGTACTCTATAACAAAGTACTCTACAAAACTTTTGAGAAACAACGTTCTTTGCTTCAGTGGTAGGGGTTGTAGCCTGTGCTTGATCATATTGGGTCTATAATTTTAGGGGTTAAATGTTTGGATTTTGCACCATTTTCTCAATTTATTTTTTGTTTGAACAAGTCAAGTGATTATTGAAGGAAGGAATTGAAGAATTGTAGAGAATTGGATTCAACATGGTGATTGGGTTGTTGCTGTGTTGTCAAGAATTGTCAATTAAGTATCTTCAAATGAGGACATTGGGGAGGGGGAGGGGGAAACTTACGTGACCATTTTTAACAGTAAATTGACATCCCGTCTGTTCACATGACGGATTGTATTAATTATAAAATTTTGATAGGTAAGAAAAACATATATTGTATTTAATGTAAAAAACAGCAAAATACATTGTATTTTTTTAGGTTGTATTTTTAGGTCATTATGTCTAAAATTAATTGGCAAATAATTAGTTGGCGTCAACTTCCAACCGTTCAGATTTTAGCCTGGGCTAACCAAATGTCGCATGCTTATACAGTTTGATACTTTGATTAATAATCATGGAATTGGCAATTATCGACTAGGAGCGAAACACCGATAAAATCGATTGGGTTGTTTAATCAACTGGGTAGAGTGGAAGAGGCGGAATTTGATGGGTTTGCATATTTGTTTGTTCTAACTGCGTGTGCGAAACTAGGGTTTTTGAGAGAAGGGCCAGGGAGAAGGTACATGGGAGGATTTTGTGTAAGGGTGTGTATTCAGATATTTTTGTGCAGACTAATTTGGTTAATATGTATGCTTTGAGTGGAGAGGATGCTGGTGTTGTAAAGGCGCATAGGGTGTTTGATGAAATGAATGAACGGAGTGTTGTGACTTGGAATGCTATGCTTGCTGGGTATTTGAGATGTGGGTTTGTGGATGAAGCGTGGAAAGTTTTTGATGACATGCCGGAAAGGAATGTTGTGTTGAGGACAACTATGATTGCTAGTTTTGCTCAGAATGGGAAGTGTAAGCTATGTTCCGTAATATGTGGAGAGTTGGCATACAAGTGGATGGGGTAGCATTGGTAGCAGCATTGTCAGCATGTGCTGAATTAGGGGACTTGAAAACTGGGAGTTGGATACATTCCTTTGTTGACAAAACTTCACACTTTAGGAATCAGCCACAACCTGTCTCTATGAATAATGCACTAATACACATGTATGCAAGTTGTGGACTCATTGATGAAGCGTACGGAGTGTTAAATGAGATGAAGTGTAGAAGTGTTGTTTCTTAGACAACCATGATCACTGGTCTTGCTAAGCAAGGACGCGGTGAGGAAGCACTTGGTGTATTCCGCTGGATGCATAATGAGGGAGATAATCAAGTGAGGCTGGATGAGATCGAGAACCATCCTTGGGGTGCTATGTGCCTGTAGCCACTCACGGCTGGTAGAGGATGGTTGTCGTTACTTCGAGTACATGACTTAATCATATGGAATCCAGTCCATGATCGAGCACTATAGGTGTATGGTTGATCTGTTAAGCCGCTCTAGTCACTTAGACGAAGCACAGAAGCTCATAGAGACCATGTCAATGAAGCCTAATTATGCCATTTGGAGGGCTCTGCTAGGTGGTTGCAGGATTTACAAGAATATACAAGTTGCAAGCGCTGTGGCTCCTCAACTGACTATAGACCTTCAGCCAGGTCAAACTTCTGGGTATTGTGAGGGACATATATTGTCATCAATATATTTGCGACACGTGTCATTGCCATCAATCATATCTTGAGACTAACTTATTTGATCATTTCAATTAGCCATCTCAAGAGTCATGAGTTACCAAATGGTTACGAAGTGAACATGCATACATGCATAGCTATTAATGCAATACTAAAGATCATCAATGAATGGAGCACCAAAAGTTGATCTCATTCGATTGATATGAATGGAGCACCAAAGGGGGGGAGGGAATTCTATATATTTCCTCTCCACTCTCTAACAAAGGGAGGAGAATTCCAGGCTTCTTCTTCACTCCCCATCTACTCCGTTCACCATCGATCACTCTGTGACTCGAATCCAAACAATGAACTACGTTCGACTTGATTCCAGTTCGTTAGCGAACTGGATACGTAGGCAGTTCGATCCGTCAAACTCAATCACAATATCTTTCTACCCAAATCATCAACACATGTAAGGTATGCCAAATTATTACCATTATATTACCGCCGTTCATGGATCAATTTCTTGGAAATTCAGTCTACTTCGAGAATAATTCTCTACACAAACTTTCATTTCCAAGCCCATGAAGCGTGGGTGAAAAGTCATGGATGCTGCCGATGAATATCGAAATTTCAAAGTTAACGACTATGATGTTGCTGATCAACATTGGATTTTTCTATAGCCAGACTCGATCTTCATAAATATGATGATAAATTTCTCTAACTATCTTTTATTCAAAACTTCACATGTTAATTAAAGGCTAAAACACACATTTCAATTATTAGACTCATGCTATCTTGTATAAGACAATTTTTTTCATTGTCTTGTTGAATCACATGAGCATACACGAACTAGCAAGCATACATATGGGCATATGGCTTGATTACGTTATTACTACCATCACATCATTGATGAATATGTATTCTAGATGTACCATTAGTCTACAAGACACCCCAGTTTCAGTTCAATATAGCAGGTCGGTATATATCCCCAAGTTAACAGGTCGCTTTGCAAAACTCCCGGCTGAGCCTCTCGTCAGAGTTTCCTATCAACTGTTTAGTATTAGGAGCACGACATTCAATGGATGACAATAAGCTTAATTGGTTTAGGATGACACCGGTTTATGTGGTTTAGCATGTAAAAACAAGTTATTTAATATTGCCAAAGCCAAACCTCAATCGGCATGGACCCTTGAGCATCACTTCTATTTTATCTAATTCATATATGATGTTCAGAACTTGCCTTTCAATTTCTTTCATTTATGCACTTAGTTCGAGACTATTGGCGGACAACAAGCGAAAGCAAATGCAAAAAATGCAGCAATCACTCGCTTCATTGCGAACTACTCAGTTCGAGACTATTTGTTCACTTCTCAATTTATAATGCATTGTACCTAGTCGCATTTACTACCTAGTGTTGGTCAAGTTGTTACTTCTCAGCACCGTAATCCAAAATTTTAAGCTGGTCAAGGTATTTCTATAGAGACATACCTTCTGCAAACTATTTTTTACTTGAATACAATTTATCTTTGTTTAAAAAAGCCAAATGGAGCTGGTACTACATGGATTACTTAACTTCTCATTAGTTGGTGAGGGAGGCCGTTCAAAATTGAACAAGGGGCTTTATGCCTTTGCCAATATTGTGTAAAAATAGTGATTATTTCCATTCAATATCATTTCATATGAAGAGTGGAACATGCCATGTTAGTCTTTTCTATGCCCTTGGCTAGAGACGACACTATCAGGGCTACCATTACTTCTGGTCTCCATTATTTTACATGCCGACCTGAGCATAGTATGTATTCAATCTGGTGGCCCTTATCTACCAACATATGACCTGTTGCCTGTTGTGGTAGCCATGGATTGAGAATGATAAATACCAATTGTAAGCGGGATTTCCCATCACTGAACAGATGATACGTGTATGAGAAATAACCTAAGACTATAGATGTCCAGAATGAGACGAGGACCATCGGATCAGTTCTGTGAATAAGTGATCTCGTGCTGAGCACGAGTGTTTAGTGGACATGTGCCAGGCACATGACTGACCGCTTTCAAACATAACAGTTACCCCAGTCGTTAGGAAATGATATAGACAGTTCCTGAACAGAAGAAAACTGAAGATGGCGATCTTTGATGATAAGGAAGGAATCATGATGACATATCTTAGGAGTTACCTTTTAGATATAATCTTCCCATGCACGATGGGACATTATGATCAACAAGGAAACTTACCTCCCATAAGATATGGTCTAGATTCAGACTTCCATAACAAGAGGAATCCTAATAGGAAAGCATAGTCCAAAGATGGAAGGGAACTCACAAGCGGTGAGGACATCCGTAAACCCTAGGACTCTCATCACCCTTCCTATATAAACCAGAGGGATTCACTCTTAGGAACTACGAAAAATAGGGTTTGATTCTCCATAATAAACAAGGAGATACGTAGGCATCCATCAGACGGTTCAACCCTGAACTCACAATCATCTCATCCCTTCTCCATTCATTTAAAGGTTCCAAGATCACAAGGCACAGAGGAAGATCAGGGAAAACTCAAAAAATCCCCTACATCTAGTGGCGCCGTCTGTGGGGACGAAAACAGGTAAATATTCATTTCAGACGATTGATTTAGCCTAAAAACTCTTATTATTGTGATGGCAAGAGCAAAGAAAACAAAGGGTGGCGCTACCACATGCAGCGTCGCTATGAGAGAAGAATAACATGAGACACCTGAAGGGGGGGACAACGCTAGTCACCACAACGCAAACAACCCCCTCCAAAGACCCATGACCAGCACCGACACACCGGCAATTCCCGGTGTAGGCCCCAGGAAAAATGCCCAAGAAGAGCGTCAAGATGGTGAGAATGCTGTCCTCACCAACCTAGAGTCAGTTCAGGCAAGCTAGGCAGTACATGCTTTAGAACAGCAAAAGAGAAATCTTGAATGAGAAGTACAACTGTTGAAGCATTTGTATCAATCTGACACAGGAAAGGAGCCACTCATCGATCTCAATGATGACAACCTTCCAGAAGGTGGTCATGCAAAGAACCTAAGGTGTGGGGGTCTAGCTCGATGCGAGACATTTGAGTCGGAATATAGCAACTCAGATGAGGACTCGGATACAGCATCCGAACTAGAGTCAATTGATCAGGATCATAATGTCGACCCTCGACATAGAAAAAGAGCTCAGACCAAGAAGCATTCTACCAAAGAAGCTGCATGGGAAACTGAGAAGAATGACCTGATCCATCAGATACATCGGATGACAGGCAATGGGAGAAAAATGCAAGACTCCCTTGTTCAATCCACCATAATGGGGGCAGACAGATCTCCTTTCGCATCACGGGTGATGAGGAAACCATATCCCCATGGTTACAAACAACCAAAGTTCAGTGTCTTTAGTGGCAAGTTAGATCCGGTGGATCACATATTCAGGTATTGTGCCACTATGGGACAATATAAGAGATATGGCCATGTCATGTGTCAGGAATTCAAAGCCTCCTTGTATGGATCCACGCTCCAGTGGTACCACAGATTACTTGAGCGTCAGATCAGGTCCTCAGAAGAACTATTTAGGACCTTCATAGACAGGTACTCATGCAACAAGCATCAACCTAAACAGATCGATGCACTGTTCAACATCAAGAAAAAGGATGGAGAGGCATTGAGATCCTACATGCAATGGTTCATGGAAATTTCAATCCAAATAGAATCTTGTGATGAACAGACTACTCAGTTCATGGAGTTCCTCAAGAAGGGAATGGAAATTCTCCCCCTCAAAAATCAAAGAGAGACCGTAATCGTGATCACCAAAGGGCCGAATCCCCATCAAAGGGATGAATGCCCAGATGGCAATACCAAAATGTATCCAGTAGTATAGATGGAAATCAACAGAAGAAGCCACGTGTGGAAGGAGCTGAAAAAGCTCTTCCCCTCAGTGGACAGAAACTTCGCCCCTCTAAACAAAAAGCCAGATGAGGTTCTGGACTCGATAAAAAATCAGAGTTACCTCAAATGGCCAGCTCCGCTTAAGCCAGGTTCCTTGGGTACCAGAGACTAAAGAACCTACTGCAAGTTCCATAAGAGTAAGGGTCACGGCACTAGAGCCTGCAGGACCCTGAAAAATGAACTACATGATCTGATTGAAAGGGGGTATTTGAAGCAATTTGTGGCACACGAACAGGTAAATGTAGTACAACCTGAGGAGATCAGTACGTCAGTTCAGGAGCCCCTAGGTACTGGACCGCTCAACTGCCGACTCCAGATAAATATGATTTCTGGTAAAGCAAGTAAATGAAGTGGACAGGTCACTGACAAAGGTGCAGCGATATCAAATGTGCATCACCAAGCAGATGAGGATCATGAACAGCGAGCTGACTATAGGAGCTCAGGTCAACGCGGTACCCCAGAAAGATCCGCTCATTCTTTTCACTGAAGCTGACTACCTTAAGATTTGCATCACATATTGGTGGACCCAGGCAGTTCAGCAGATGTACTCTACTATGATGCATTCAAAAAGTTGTAGATCCCAAATGCGGAGATGGTTGCCACCAGCTCCAACCTGTATGGATTCAGTAGGGACAAAACTCTCATAGTTGGGGAGATCCAATTACATGTAGCCACTGGTCCGGTAACTCTTATCATAAATTTTGTTGTGGTAAAAGCTAACACACCATATCACATAATTTTAGGTAGGACCTGGCTACACAGACTTCAAGCCGCTCCCAACACCTATCACCAATGTCTAAAATTCCTACATCATGGGAAAATTGAGACAATCAGAGGAGATCAGGTGGCTGCCAAGACGTTCTATGCTTTAGCAACAAAGCAGTCCCCATTCCCTTTTGAACCAATGGAGGTGGGCAATCCACCAAATAGCAATTACAGTTGGATCCCCCTCTCCCGGACCTGGTCCCAAGAGAGAGGGAGAATCCTCCCTCACTAGAGCCATTAGAGGAAGTGGATATTGGGGGAGGAAGCTCGCCAAAAACCACTTTCATCGGCACCATGTTAAGTTATGAAGAGCGCATGACTCTGATACAGTTCCTCCGAGAGCACAAGGACGTGTTTGCTTGGTCGTTTGAAGAAATGCCAGGAATTGATCCCCATGTGGCATGCCACCAACTCAATGTCTGCAGTGATGCAGTAGTAGTCAAGCAGAAACCAAGGAAAATAGGTGCTGACAGATCCAAAGCTGTAAAAGCCGAAGTTGAAAAACTGAAGGCAGATAAATTTGTCAGAGAAATCAATTTTCCTACTTGGATTTTTAATATTGTCCCAGTAAGAAAGAAGAATGGGTCATGGAGAATCTGTATCGACTTCACGGATCTGAACCGTGCATGTCCAAAGGACAACTACCCTCTGCCATGAATTGATAGATTAGTGGATACAACGGCTGGACATGAACTATTGTCTTTCACAGATGGGTCGTCTGGTTACAACCAGATTCCCTTGCATGAAGAAGACCATAAGCATGCTAGTTTCACAATCGAGGATGGCCTATACTGCTATCAGGTCATGCTGTTCAGACTAAAAAATGCAGGGGTAAACAAGATGTTCAAAGGATTGATAGGTGACATTGTGGAGGTGTATGTAGACGATCTTTTAATCAAAAGCCTAAGACGATGAGATCATCTCTCCCACCTGAAGCGTGCATTCGACATTCTCAGGGAGTATTGCATGAAGCTCAACCCTGCAAAGTATGCTTTCACTGTCTCATCAAGGAAGTTTTTGGGGTATCTAGTTACTAAAAGAGGAATCGAGGGAAACCTAGATCAAATCCGAGCACTCCTAGATATGCCCTCACCTAAAAATATAAAAGAGGTTCAAAAAGTTTCGGGCAAGTTAGCAGCTCTGAACAGGTTCAACTCCAAGAGTTCAGATAAGTGCAAACCTCTATTTTAGTTACTGCGAAAGAATACCTCATTTGCATGGACGGAAGAATGCTAGAGCATTTAATCAACTCAAAACATACCTGAGGGCATCACCAATCCTTTCCAAGCCAGTTGAGGGAGAAGTCTTAGGCCTTTATCTCTGTTCGTTTGACTATGGTATCAGTTCTTTACTAATACGTGTGGATGAAAAGAAGGTTGAAAAGCCTGTCTATTTCTTGAGCCGCACGCTTCTTCTAGCAGAAACAAGGTACCCAAAACTCGAAAGAGCCGCTCTAGCACTTGTTTTTATAGTAGAGAAGTTGCGACCATACTTCCAGTCCCACACTATCAGAGTAATCACAGAGTACCAATTGCGGTCAGTTCTAGAATGACTGAACAGGTCAAGGAGGCTAGCAAAATGGTCTGTGCAACTGTCAGAATATAATATTATTTATGTCCCCAGAATCTCAGAGAAGGGTCAGGTACTAGCAGAATTCTTGGGAGATTTCCCAATGACCTACACAGGGTACGACTCAACTACCCCCAGTTCAGATGATCGCATCTAGCCTGAATCTCTAGAAAACCGTCTAGATCCCTGGGAGCCAAGCTCCGGGTGTCGGTTGTTTGTGGATAGATCTTTGAATGACAAAGGCGTAGGAATTGGAGCTGTGTTAGTCACTCCTGACAATATGCGATTGGAGAAATCCATCTGGTTAGGTTGGAATGCTTCCAACAACAAGGCAGAATATGAAGCCACTCTTGCTGGCCTCATAATGACTCTCGATCTAGGCCTTACACACCTCACAGTTTTTAGTGACTCACAGCTGGTTGTTTTTCAAGTTGATGGTGGATACGAGGCTAGGGATGAATGAATAACAAAATACCTGGAACTGGTAAGGGGCCTTTAGATTTTGAGAACATTCAGTTCTATCAGCTACCTCGGTCAGCCAATAGACACGCAGATGCTTTAGCATATGTTGCCTCAATGTTGGGCAACAATGAGTCTCATTCAATTCCTATTGAGTTCCAGGAGAAATCTAGCATTCAGGTCCCAGTTACAACAGTTTGTGTTGTTCCAGCCATTACTCCAACTTGGTTGGATCCATATAAGTCCTACCTCAAAGAAGGGACACTCCCTGAAGATAAAATATAGCAAAGCGTCTGCTTGCAAAGATACAAAGATTCACCCTCGTAGGAGACAATCTGTACAAGAAGTCCTTTCTGGGACTTCATCTCAGATGTCTCTCCCCAGATCTCACTGAACAGGTTATGCGAGAAGTTCATGAAGGAATTTGTGGCAACCATGCTGGGGGCAAAACTCTAGCTCTCAAGATCCTAAGGCAAGGATACTTTTGGCCTTATATGCAAAAGGATGCACAAGTTTTTACCTGCAAGTGCAAAAAATGTCAACCATTTGCTCCACTTATCCATGCTCCAGCAACAGAACTGCACCCATTGGCCAACCCATGGCCATTCGCACAGTGGGGAACTGACATTGTAGGACCCCTACCATCCGCTCCTGGCAATGTCAGATTCTTATTGGTCGCAACGGATTACTTCACCAAGTGGATAGAAGCAGTTCCCCTTGTCTTCATTCGAGAACAAGACGTCAGAAAGTTCATTTGGAACGACATTGTCTGCAGGTTTGGCATACCCAAAGTTATCATTTCAGATAACGAGCAACAGTTCACTGGAGGACTGGTTGCTGAACTGTGTGAGGAGTTTTACATCACCCATCTATTCTCAACTCCAAGGTATCCACAAGGCAATGACCAGGCTGAAGCCTCTAACAGGGTCATCTTGGATAACATGAAGCATAAATTAGATGCCGCGAAAGGTTTATGGGTCGAAGAACTGCCTAAGGTCTTATGGGCGTACCGAACTACACCCAAGCGATCAATAGGTGAGTCTCCATTTTCACTGACCTACGGAACTGAAGTTGTCATACCTCTAGAACTGGTAGCTCCCACTCAGAAGTAAGATGTTGTGCACACTCTGGACAATGAGAAGCTGTTATGTAGAGAAATGGATCTCCTAGATGAAAAGCGAGAAGGTGCCGCACTTCGCTTAGCTGGTAACCAACATACTTTGAAGAGATCATACGACAAGAGAGTTAGGATTCGATCTTTCAAAACTGGCGATCTGGTTCTCCGTGAGATCCCAGAGCCCAACGGCAAACTTG
Organism: Coptis chinensis; assembly: GCF_015680905.1. Taxonomy (NCBI): domain Eukaryota; kingdom Viridiplantae; phylum Streptophyta; class Magnoliopsida; order Ranunculales; family Ranunculaceae; genus Coptis; species Coptis chinensis. Next base: position 14,148,623 of record NC_141456.1, on the reverse strand, counting down.
GACCTACCTGGGAAGGACCATACATCATCAACAAGGTTGGTCGAACTGGTTTTTACTACTTACACACTATTGAAGGTGACGTTCTTGTCAAACCATGGAACGGATAACACCTTCGCAAGTACTATCAGTAAATTGTTATTTCATGCTTTGTTATGCATATTTAATCATCAATAAAGTTCTTCACCTTACAATCAAATATATTCCTTGCACGTTCTTTATTATCCTCAATGGACTAAGCCTTTAGGGAATTATTTGCTCACTATCTGTTCTAGAATATTGTATGTCAATTTGCTTTGGAACCAGTGATACTGATTAAGGGAAAGTCAAATTGTCAGTTCCTTTCTCAACCCCATGCAGCTGGAAGTGTATGCCATTTCTTTTAAATTGGAAATATCCTCAATAGGTTAAGCCTTTAGGGAATATAACCATACTAACTGTTCAGTAAACTGAATGCCGGTTTGACTTGGAGCAAGAGATAATGTTCTTGCGAGCCTGAACTGTATGCCAGTTCTGGGAGCTCTCAAAACATCAAACGCAGGGGTTGCTAGGAAGATCTGGGTGGGATCCCGATCCTAGCACACCATCATTGGCCTGGAACTATATCGACATGATGGTGCTGAGGAAGACTCCTCCATTGCTGTTAAGGCGATACCCTTTTTATTTTTTAAAAATAAATTGGACCTATCGTTATTAAACACAGTGTTGTGCTCATGGCACCAAGTTGCTTTCGCAAAGGCATATACCTCTATGCAATCGAACTCTCAGTTACAGTTAAGTTGAAATGGCTCCCATGACATCCTGATAAGATTCTGGTTATGCCTCATCTTAATCTGTTTAGCCTGCTAGGGTCACCTATTGTTGTTCCAAATGAACTTTGGGGGCAACAGGGGTAGAGTATGCACAGTAATATATGTAATATAACGTAAAATACTTTGAAGGCATACATAAAATAGAAGAGCTACATAGCTCAGTAAGTAAATAGTATGCATAAAATAGAAGAGCTACAGAGCTCAGTAAAGTAAATTGTATGTGAGCTACATAGCTCAATATTGCAGACCCATAGAATAATTGTTTAAAAATAAATGTTTATGTGAATCATCAACTGAAAGGCTTATGAAGCAGGGGTAGAATCAAACTTTGGTTCACCATCGACTGTGTGGTTGGATTAGCTGGAACGGTTATTCAACGAACATTCACCAAGTTCGAACTGGCGGAAAAGAAAGTTGAACTGGAGGCAGGTCATCATCGGTGTCTTCTTCAGAAGATGAGGAGCCATCAGGCATAAGTTTAGCTTGAATAACAGAGATGCTGGTGTCAGATCAGGGAACAAGACAAAAGGGTTGGTTACCCGCCCTTGATCATCCAGCTGAGAAACGTACCCAGTATCTTCAATTGCCACCTCGAACTTAACTTGTTTGGCCGCATTGAAGGACTCCTGAGAAACATCCAGTACCCTTAAAGCAAAACGAATAGCATTTTCGGCTGATCTCTTTTTCACCTCCTGCACCACCTCGGAATAGAACTTGGAGGTCTCAGCCAGGAGGTCATCAGCCTTCTTATCAGAACTAAGACGTTTCTCCTTCAGAGCTCTCTCATAGCCTGACATGACCTCATTTGCATGGGCAATGGCTTGACCAAGGGTCTTTATTTCGGTGTTCCTACGGTGAAGCTCCCCTTGGACCTGGTCTTGTTTTGCTTGCAGGGTAGTGAAGTGGGCGCGCAGTTCCAAGAACTTCACTTTCTAAGTGCCAGCATTAGCAGCTCCTTTTAGGGCTTTCTCCGCAGCTCTGAAGGTTGGATATAGTATCTCTCATATTCTTGAAGCCAGTATCATATTTCTTCTCTTTCGCCAAGATCTGGTCAACCTGGATCTGCAGCTCTGTAGCTCTCTTCTCAGTAGCTTCTTTTGCCCAGATCAGCTCACCGGTAGCCATGACATCAGTGGATGTATCGGCGGTGGCCACAAAGATGGGTTCGTTTATGGCCAAATAGTTATTCACTAGCTGAAAAAGAATATAGGATGTGTAAGTAACACAATGAGAGAAACCGAACATTGAACAGAGAAGAAAGTCTTACCTTAGCAAGGTGAACAGCAGATCGGCAATAAGACAAGTTCAAGGTCCCAACTATATTGGCTTTAGCCTTGTCAACAAGAAGTCGCACAGCTTCCAAAACTCCAAGCCCGATATCAATATCTTTAACAAAATGTTTGTTGGTAACAGGTTGTTCATCAGTTTGTCCCCAACGCCTCATCTCCACTATCATCTCCCTTTCAGGGGAATCTGGAGATCGAGGCGAGAAAGGGATGTCATCACTCTCCCTCCTCTTATCACCAAATCGAGGAGGGGGGAGAGCGATAGTCATAACAATTGTTTCAGCAATACCTTTCCCCTTGCGATTATCAGGGAGGGAAGGTCAACAGTTACAGGGACATTACCACCAGTTTGAGCAGAACCTGTAGGAGGATCCGGAACTGGAAGGGGTACAACTATTTTATTACAAGACTTAACAGGTGGGGGAATAGTAGTAGGAACCTTAAAAGGTGTTTTGTCATTCATAATAAGAGGACAAAATCTCATTTTCTTACTAGATGGGGCAACGTTAGAAGTAGAATCAGCTCTCTTCAGCTTATGACAATTGGACACACACACTTCCCTTTTAAAATTACTAGCAGCCAGCAGTTCATGAGGCAGTTCAGGGCCTCTCCCACTAGTGATCACACAATCATCACTGAGAGCAGGCTCCTGAACTGGGCCCAATACCGCAGTATCAGCAGAGGCAGTCACAGAACTCTTTTCTTTGCGGTTTCCTCCTCTTCTAGTAACTAAGGATGAATCATCCTGAACTGGAGGAGGAAGAAGTTCAACATCCTAATCCATAGGAGGGGGAAGTATTGTGTACCCAGAATTCACAGTATTTATCCCAAAATGGGAAAAGCCAGGGACAAGTTGCAGTAATTCTTCAGTAAACATGTTGAAGTATTCAAAAAGATGGGTGGATCAGGAACTATCACCCAAGGCATCATTTGTTCCTTGGGGATCTTCTTGATAAACTCCACCGTAGCAGCATCAGTTGCAGTTAATTGGTTCCAGGGAGAAGAGTCTTCTAAGGAATAATAGCGAAGAAGTTCAGGCAAAAGACTCTTATATCAAGTTATAAAGTACCCGAGTAAGAAAACTTACTGGTTGGAGCATGGGTGTGTTTCTGGGAACAGGAATTCCCACAGGCTCACCATCATCATCAGAAGGATGAACGTCCCATGCATCACCCAGGACACAAAGATTGTGGTCAGCCCAGCCTTCGTCACTCTGCTTTCCCTAAAAAAAGACGATCGGAGAGCTCTTGTCTCTTGTCATAAGGTAGTAGAAGGACTGGTCTCGAATACGCCGAACCTCATAAAAATAACCAAACACCCAACGGTTCAGAGCGAATCCGTGCCTCTTAGCAAGAAGGGTAGAATACATGACAGTTCTGTATAATAGAGGTGTTACCTATCCAAGAGCAAAATTGAAGTGGATCAGACACTCTCTCAGGAATGGGTGGAGGGGAAGAGTGAGCCCGACCCTAAGTTGACCAAAAGTGATGAGTGCCACCTCCTTGTAGGCCAACTCATTAGATAACCTCCCCCACTCCAGTCTGATATCTCTAGGGATGTGAAACTTCTCGTGGATTTATTCCAAAAAGGAAAGATCTCCAAAGTTTATAAGTGACTAGTTGGGATTCATGATCGGAAAAGAGGAAAAGTTTCAAGTTTTGGTTAAACCCTAGCGGGAGATCAAAAGGTTCAGTATGAAAAAGGTAGCAGAAGATATAATGAAAGTTCTCTCACCAGATCCTTTATATACAAATAAGATGGACGGTTAGGATGAGCCCAAGCGGTACGTCTTTTCGGGATGGAACTGCCATCATTACTTTTTTCGAGAAACGGCGTGTCTGTTCGAGCCATCTTTTTAGGGCCTTAATTAGTTGGGTACATTAGCAATTCCAACAAACAGTTTTGGAAAAGGATTCTCGCCAAAAGCAAATGCCGCTTCAAAAGCCACGCTTAGCCGGGCACGAAGGGGGGCATCTGTAAGGGGTATTTCCCGTCACTGAACAGATGACACGTGTATGAGAAATAACCTAAGATTATAGATGTCCAGAATGAGACGAGGACCATCGAATCAGTTCTGTGAATAAGTGATCTAGTGCTAAGCACGAGTGTTTAGTGGACATGTGCCAGGCACATGACTGACTGCTTTCAAACATAACAGTTACCCCAGTCGTTAGGAACTGATATAGACAGTTCCTGAATAGAAGAAAACTGAAGATGGTGATCTTTGATGATAAGGAAGGAATCGTGATGACATATCTTAGGAGTTACCTTTTAGATATAATCTTCCCATGCACGATGGGACATTATGATCAACAAGGAAACTTACCTCCCATAAGATATGGTATAGATTCAGACTTCCATAAGAAGAGGAATCTTAATAAGAAGGCAGAGTCCAAAGATGGAAGGGAACTCACAAGCGGTGAGGACAGCCCTAAACCCTAGGACTCTCATCACCCTTCCTATATAAACCAGAGGGATTCACTTTTAGGAACAACGGAAAATAGGGTTTGATTCTCCATAATAAACAAGGAGATACGTAGGCAGCCGTCAGACGGTTCAACCCTGAACTCATAATCATCTCATCCCTTCTCCATTCATTTAAAGGTTCCAAGATCACAAAGCACAGAGGAAGATTAAGGAAAACTCGAAAAATCCACTACACCAATGATATAACTCAACAGTTTGTGGGAGCATGCATACATATCTGCAGAAATTATGTATAATCTACAGGAACTACTAATTCCATTGTGTACTGGTCAAGAAATTAATTGTGGTCAGTCAATTAAACAAAAATTCAGTTCGCTCATGGAATCGGCAAGCTATTCGCTTTGAGTATCCGTTACATACACTGAGGATACTGTTACTATTCTTGGACTGAATCTTTTATTATGCTGCCATAAGGCTTAAGGGCAGTAACAGAAAGAGGACGAGACTATAAAAAATACATTTTGGACGACATCATATACTAATGACCTTTTTGTTATAGATGGATGGGTGCTTTGCAAGTCGACTATACTTTGAAAATATAGGAGGCTAGCTGCATTAGCTGTGCAGCTTGCTCCTTGGCAAGGCGCTTACACTCCGAAGAGTCCAGGGCTAGCTATAGCCACATGCGCACATACAACCTAGCATTTTGAGTTCAATGCTCGATTTATTGATGAAAGTACCATTTATTTTGTTCTAATTCCTTTTCGGTATTAGTTCGATCTAGTGCAGGTCATTTAAGCTCCAAACTAGGGGCTAGACAAAACCATCTCCAAATTGGGGCTATTTATTGCCATCTAGACACGTTCAATTAAGTTATTATTTGAGTTCATTGCTCAACACATCTCCAAAATTACTACTGTTAATCTGTACTAACTCTTTAGTGCCAGCTCGCATTTTCACAGGTCAATTAAACTCCAAAAAAGGTTAGCTATAAACCAATCAGCTTGATGCCCTATTAAGGATCAAGTTCGGTTCAATTATAGTCACGCCAATTCAAGACTAGCTACCAACTGCGATCTCCAAATCATAATGCTCACTAGAGCAACACGCCCACTCGAACTTAAACGTTCCCTAGAGCTAAAACGTTATATACAACAAAATGCTCACTCGAGCTCAAGGGCTACATAGCTTAACCACTTCTCACTAATTGAGGACCTACACTTTTAGGATCAATTCAGTGCAGAACGCTCTCTAAGAGCAAAACGCTCACTCGAGCTTAAAGGCTACATAGCCCCACCACTTCTTACTAGTTGGGGACCTATACTTCTAGGACCGACTCAGTGCAGAATACTCTCTAAGAGCACCAGGCTCCCAGGGGACACATCGCTCACTTGAGCAAAATGCTCACTCGAGCAGAACGCTTACAAAAGCGCTAAAAGGTCCTTTGACCTACTGGAGCAGAACGCTTACATAAGCGCTAAAAGGTCCCTTGACCTACTGGTGCAGAACGCTTACATAAAGCGCTAAAATGTCCCTTGACCTAGTGGAGCAGAACACTTACATAAGCTCTAAAAGGTCCCTTGACCTACTGGAGCAGAACACTTACTTAAGCACTAAGAGGTCCTTTGACCTACTGGAGCAGAACGCTTACTTAAGCACTAAGAGGTCCCTTGACCTACGCTCACTCAAGCAAAATTCTTACTTAAGCACTAAGGGTCCCTCGACCTATGCTCACTGGAGCAGAACACTTACATAAGCGCTAAAAGGTCATTTGACCTACTGGAGTAGAACACTTACATAAGTGCTAAAAGGTCCCTTGACATACTGGAGCAGAACGCTTACATGAGCGCTAAAATGTCCCTTGACCTACTGAAGCAAAACGTTTACATGAGCGCTAAACGGTCCTTTGACCTACTGGAGCAGAACGTTTACATAAGCGCTAAATGGTCCCTTGACCTATGCTCACTAGAGCAGAACGCTCACACGAGCTCCAACACGCTCACTGTTCCACTTGGACACGTGTCAAATTATTTCTCTCATCAGATCGTTCTTACGAAAGCACGACCTAACGAGAAGGGGTTGTGTGAGGGACATATATTGTTATCAATATATCTGCAACACGTGTCATTGCCATTAATCATATCTTGAGACTAACTTATTAGATCATTTCAATTAGCCATGCATCTCAAGAGTCATGAGTTACCAAATGGTTACAAAATGAACATGAATACATGTATAACTATCAATGCAATACTAAAGATCATCAATGAATGGAGCACCAAAGGGGGGAGGGAATTCTATATATTTCCTCTCCACTCTCTAACAAAGGGAGGAGAATTCCAGGCTTCTTCTCCACTCCCCATCTACTCCGTTCACCATCGATCACTCTGTGACTCGAATCCAAACAATGAACTACGTTCGATTTGATTCCAGTTCATCAGCGAACTGGATACGTAGGCAGTTCGATCCGTCAAACTCAGTCACAATATCATTCTACCCAAATCATCAACACATGTAAGGTATTCCCAATTATTACCTTTATAAGTACCTTGTGCTCTTGTCGAATGTGTATGCTACTGCCAAAAGTTGGGCGAAAATTACGAGAGTAAGACAGAAAATGGTTGAGATAGGTGTGAAGAAGCGCCCTGGTAGAAGCAGGATCCAAGTTAATGGAGTCATTCAAGATTTTGTGGCAGGTGACTGGACGCACAAACATGCCTCTGCCATCTGTGAGACAGTTCACGAGATCACTAGTCAAGCCAAGTTAGAAAACCGGATGCTTGAGTTATCAGAGCCATTTCTAGATGTTGGGAGAGAGATGATAGAATGATTTCTCCATAGATAGTATGGCTTCTTTTGAACTTATCAGTGTTATAAACCATAACATTTGTTTGTAATTTTTGGATATATTCCATGATGACTGACCATTTGATGGCGTGTTAAAGAGTGCTTCATGTATGTGCCACCATATCTGCACCCTTATAAACAACCATCGTTGGGTACCATTATAGTGCCACTCACTACAAGGCACGATGCCCAAGATTATGGCATGCCAACACCGCCCAATTTTATGGCGTGCCTGCCTGCCCAATTTTATGGCATGCCAGCTTGCCCAATTTTATGGCGTGCCTGTCTGCCCAAAATTAGGGCATCATAAGCTAGATATAGTAGTTTCAGATTTAGAAAATATATTTGGCAAGATACGCTTCCATATTAAGACTTTACATAATTACAGAAGATTATGTAGCAATAAAGGAAATAATATTTATCATTATTATCCTATCATTATTATCTGAAACAAAGAACTACATTCATTTGAGAGACTTGATTCCAGAGAACGATTTGGATACGTAGGAAGCCATTGAAGGTACATTCTCAACAATTCATTACAACAACCTCCCTTACAAAACCATTGGTGTGTTTGGGCGAGTTCTTACCCAAACATAATTGGCGCTGTCTGTGGTTCTTACCAACGAACCTTCGTCCACGTTCTTTCTTCCAAGATCTGGTAATGGCAAAAACAACAAGATCTCAAGTGAGCAAGAACGCAAGATTACAACAAGAAGAAGAAAACAACTTACCCAATCCCGAAGTTCTGACTAATCAGACCTTGATGAATCAACCAGTCGCTCCAGATCTGCAAGCTCAGCCTTCAAACCTCCAGGTGCCACGACAACGCAGATTTAGACGTACACGACTTCAGGCTCCAATAACTCATTCTCAAGATCTAGAGGCAAGCAAAGTGGATTCAGAGAATATGGAGATAGGAGATGAAGATGTGCCTTTAGAAGTGTTGCGTCAGAGGTTCAGAAGAGAGAAAGAACATAGCAACTACTTGCAGAAGCAACTGGACAAAGGGAAGCAAGTACAAAGGGATGATGCCGATGCTGCATCTTCCACACCGGCAAGAGCCCCCAGATCTGGTGAACAACAGAGTGTATTCAACCGACTACAATTTAAGTACGGTACATCCCATCCATTGGAGCCTGTCCCTGAGCATCATCAGAATCACTCAAGGTCAAGCAGACATACATCCCATTCAAGAAGGCGATCCAGATCTCGAAATACCAACAACACTAGGCGTAGCAGTGGTCATAACATGACAAGATCATTGAAGGTTGATCATAGTGCATCAGAAAGGTGGACAACATCCACCATAAGGTGCAATGCTAGACTCCAAGATCAGGACCTCAGAGACGAATTGCAACATAACCTTAGACATGGCTTGAATGCAGCAAACCGATACAGACATGTTAACAAAGGTCAGCCTAGAGTACGGCAACACCAAAGAAGCGGCTCCCCAGTTAGACAGCTTAGCCCTTTTTATCGGCATAGGTCTTGCAGCCCAAGGAACCAGCCAAATATAGAAGCAAACAATAGTTGGGGGTGACAACACCGTGAGATGCAACATGGTGAAATTACTCCTCAAATCGGAAATCTAGAAGTCACGGGCGCACCATTCACGGAACAACAAATCAAAGACATTGTCAAGAAAACAATAACCAATGTGGGTGTCGCTGATGCACGATGGAAAAACCTTGCAGTGAATGAAGATGTCGTCGGGAGATTTTCCCTAAAGATACAAAATACAAAGCATCAGGAAGGATTCAAACAACCAGAACTTTCTATGTTCAAAGAAGTAGGAGGTGACCCGAACGATCATATTATGGAGTTTAAAAGTAGGCTAATTCTCTGGCGCAGAGATGACCCCCTCTTATGCAAACTTTTTCCGTCTACGTTAAAAAGAGAAGCTCTACGTTGGCTTTCCAGCTTGCCAGCTCAATCTATCGCGTCATTCCAGGAATTAGTAAACCAGTTCACAGATCGGTTTAAGTATAATTGGACACGTCCTAAGGATGTCAACATCTTGCTTAACACCAAGCACCAAAAGGATGAAGCACTGGCAAAGTTAGTAATTCGTTTCCGCAAAGTACAAGCAGAGGTCACCGATGTCCCTGACGTAATGATCATTCATGCATTCAAGGAAGGAGTTCATTTTGATAAAAACGGAATCTACAACTCCCTTATACGGGACCCCCCACAATCAAAGTCCGATTTGTTCGCACGAACGCAACAGTTCATTAATGTGGAGGAAGATGTTAGATCAATAGCTTCCAGAGATAAAGACTTTCGGAGTAAAGACTCAAACGAAGGTAAAGGAAAACATAAGCAAAACATATCGGAAGGGTAACAACAAAAATCTGAAAAGGTTAACACAGTTCGTGAGGAAATGAAGCTCACTCCATTAAATGCCAAGTATGATGCGATATATGAGAAGATCAAGGGACGCAACTTACTTTTTCCTCCGATGCCCTTACCTGAACACACTAAGTCTAAAAGTGACAAAAATCTTTGGTGTCACTTCCATAATGATTTCGGCCATGAAATAGAAGAGTGCAGATCCCTCAAGGGAAAAATACAGAGACTAGTCGACAAGGGACAATTAGACGAGTTTTTGCTTTCAAAAATTGTGAAGCAAAATTTAGCAATGACTATCCACAATGTCATACTAGCTGGTCATGCCAAAATCAATGACATTTCACGAGCAAGGCAAAAGTGTGAACAAGGAGCTAAGTTCAGTTTCTTGCGTGAATTTTATCACGTCAATAACATTGATTTTGTTGAAGGAATTCGCTCGTAAACTACGAGCCCCGGTCCCCTATGTTTTAGTGATAGAGATCTAATTGGCGCCCATCATCCTCATTATGATGTTGTCGCCATCTCAACTTTCGTTGGATTATGGCGAAGTTCAACATCATGATAGATACGAAGTTCCAGTTCGTCGTTTTGCAGTTGCTACAAGAACATGCAAATTGTCGAAAAATTTAATTATTGCAGAAAATAATCCAATCATTGGGTTTGACGAAACAACAACAACCCCAGTAGGAAGAGTCTCTTTACCAGTCAAGCTAATGGACAAGTCAATCGACATTGATATCCTTATGATGAATTGCAAATCCCCTTACAATGCAATCCTAGGAAGGGACTGGCTCCACAGCATGGGCGCAATAGTCTCTACATTTCACCAGGCAGTAAAGTTCCCATCTCTTGAAAAAATTTGTAAGGTCTTGGCGACGGATGGCTTCCCACAAACCGCCATCACGAAAAGGTCTTGGAGGAATATAGTCACCGGATATGCGGGAAATACAATTCTCGATGAATTAACAAGTATCTAAATCAGAATCAGTCCCACACAGTATTTACACTGCTAGTTAAAGAAATGAAGGACTGCAGACCATAGACCGCCTCTTAGAAGTTCAGATTGGGAATTTAGGTAGAGAAACAACTTTCATATCGGCAGAACTAATGGAAAATGAACAAAAGGAAATGGTAGCACTCCTCAGAAAGAACAAAAAGATTTTTGCTTGGTCAGTCGAGCAGATGCCAAGAATTATCTCAGAAGTTGCATGCCACACACTTGACATTGATCCTACCATCAAGCCAGTTCGGCAGAAGCCTAGGCACATGGCCCCAAAAAGAAAACTCAAAGTCAGAGAGGAAATTGATCGTTTACTCTCAACTAAGTTTATACGGCCAATTTCATATCCGCAGTGGTTGTCTAATATGGTTGCAGTACCCAAGAAAGAACTGTGCATTGATTTCACAAACCTTAACAAAGCTTGCCCGATTCATCCCTACCCTCTCTCACGAATATCGGAATTGGTGGATGCCACGTCTGGCTACCCACGATTATCATTTATGGATGCGTATTCGGGTTACCACCAGATCCCACTAGCAGTGAAGGGCCAAGAAGCAACTGCATTCATAACTGACCAAGGGATTTTTTGTTACCAAGTTATGCCTTTCGGTTTAAAAAATGCAGGGGCTACGTACCAGAGGATGATCGACACCATATTCGGAGATATGTTGGGCAAGACAATGGAGGCTTATATTGATGACATGGTTGTAAAATCCAAACACAGTGGAGATCACATCTCTGACTTAGAATCAGTTTTTGACAAAATTGATGAGTTCAACATGCGGCTAAACCCTTTGAAATGTGCTTTTGAACTGGTATCAGGGAAATTTCTAGGGTATTTGATGACTCGTTGAGGCATCGAAGCTAACCCATAACAGATCCGACCCATTCAAGCCATGCCCTCTCCAAAAACAAAAAAGGAGATTCAACAAATTACGAGCTTTTAGCAAAGACTAAATCGTTTTATCTCTAAGTACTCGGACCGGTGTCGTCCTTTCTTTCAGACGTTAAAAGGCTCAGCAAGGTGGAATGATGATTGTGAAAATGCCTTTCAATCAATCAAGAACTACCTGGTCTCGCCACCAATCTTGGCCAGCTCAGCTATAGGGCAACCTGTTGGAGCTTACTTGGCCGCTACAGATACTACAGTAAGTGCAATCCTGTTCATCAATAGAAAAGATGGTCGTCCGATTTTCTTCATTAGTAAAACACTAACGGGGGAGGAAAGCAGATATTCGAGAATTGAAAAGATTGCTTTAGCATTTGTTCATGCTGCCAGACGCCTCAAGCCGTATTTCCAAGGAAGACTGGTCAAAGTATACACGGAATATCCTCTACGCAAAGTTTTCCGAAGTGCCCAGGAATCAAGTAGACTCGCAGAATGGGACATCTACTTAAGTGCTTATAGCATCAATTTTGAACCTCGCGTTTCAGAAAAGGGTCATGCACTTGCATCCCAAATGGCAGATTTCCCTATCGACGATTTCATCCCTGAAGTCAACCAAGACGAAGGCATCTCTAGTGAAGCACCACCAGTTGGGGGCGAGGAAAGCTGAACAAATCTTACGGCCGCATCACCCGATTCATGGATGTTTACACGGACGACTCACACAACAAATTTGGCTCTGGATTAGGATGTGTTTTTATCAAGCCAGACAATTAGTAGTTTGGGTCGACAGTTCCTTAGAATTGGTCCATGAAGTAATCTTCTTTTGTTTTCAGATTATCAATCATCAATAAAATACATTATTCCATAGTTCTTTATTTTCATTAAGTTAGTTAGTCAAAAATAATATATATCAATTACTCAGTTACCATTCTTAAAGACAAACAGTTGATATGAAGGCTTAACTATACAAAACATATACAAATTCAAAAGTCATGGAGTTTGCGTTTGCAATACCTTTCTCCATGCACCAAAAAGTCATAGAGTTTGCATTTTCAATACCTCTCTCCATGCACTAAAAAGTCATGGAGTTTGCGTTTTCAACATCTCTCTCCATGCACCAAAAAGTCGTGGGGTTTGCATTTTCAACACCTCTCTCCATACACCAAAAAGTCATGGAGTTTGCGTTTTCAACACCTCTCTCCATGTACCAAAAAGTCATAGAGTTTGCGTTTGCAACACCTTACTCCGTGCATCACCAAATCATGGAGTTTTCATTTTCAACATCTCTCTCCATGCACCAAAAAGTCCGTGCATCACCAAGTCATGGAGTTTGCATTTACAACACCTCTCTCAATGTACAAAAAAGTCATGGAGTTTGCGTTTGCAACACCTCTCTCCATGCGCCACAAAGTTGTGGAGTTTGCATTTGCAATCCATACACCACAAAGCTCAAGTTTTACAACAAAACTCAAGTTTCACCAATATTTTATACACAACTTAAAACTGGGGGTAAGCATTGGTTGACATTGAATAGTTGGAATATCTATCCAACTGCCGTAGAACATGGTTGTTTCTCTAGTGAAATGCCAACAATTGGGGGCAACTGCAATATGTTTAACGCCCAAAATTTTCTCCATCTCATTAATATTGAGTGTTTTCATACCACTCGTGTTGCCTGAACTAAGCAGTGAACAAAAACAACGATAAATTTCATGGCCGTACAAACAGCCTTAGATATTCATGCCAAGCAAACAACCTTTGGTTGCTTTCTTTTCACAATCTTCACCTCTGTATATAACTTCCACTGTCGCATCCTATTTGAACCAGTTTTTGTTATTATTCTTCACCACAAGGAACTAGTTCTATCCGGCAAAGAGGGGGCGGTGTATGTGCCATCATATCTGCACCCTTATAAACAACCATCGGGGTACCATTATAGTGCCACTCACTACTAGGCACGATGCCCAAGATTATGGCATGCCAGTGCCGCCCAAAATTATGGCGTGCTTGTCCCGCCCAATATTATGGCGTGCCTGCCTGCCCAATTTTATGGCGTGCCTGCCTGCCCAATTTTATGGCGTGCCTGTCTGCCCAAAATTAGGGCATCATAAGCTAGATATAGCAGTTTCAGATTTATAAAATATATTTGGCAAGATACGCTTCCATATTAAGACTTTACATAATTACAGAAGATTATGTAGCAATAAAGGAAATAATATTTATCATTATTATCCTATAAATACCCCATTCCTCTGAAACAAAGAACTACGTTCATTTGAGAGATTTGATTCCAGAGAACGATTTGGATACGTAGGCAGCCATTGAAGGTACAGTCTCAACAATTCATTACAACAACCTCCCTTACGAAACCATTGGTGTGTTTGGGCGAGTTCTTACCCAAACACTTCATATAGGTCCTCGATTTCTAGGTAAAATGGACGAAAAAACCATGATGATCTTTAATGTTAACTAACAAGTCTCTGTAGGTTGTAGTCTGTCGACTGTAGTAATGAAAAAAGCCTTGTTTCTACACCTTATGCAGTACAAGACGTCAAGACTGTAGAATGTGAAGGAGTGAGCATGGAATGTATAGTAATAAAGACTGCTAGACATAGACATATTTGTTTCGCTGATTGAAAAACGTGTAATGCATGTATCATTTTTTTGGATAGTGAATAATACATGTATCATTAGGCTTTCATACGATAGATAGATCGAGAGAAAACATTGTCAGTAGATTTTTCTAAAAGGACAATTTTAGAAACCGGGATATTGTACTTATTTTCTTGGCGACTTCCTTTTCTAATTGTTATGATCTTGACTTCTCTGTGATTTATCACTTGTATCTCGGGGATTCTTATCAGTTTTATTATTTTGAGAAGCAGTTAACGCCCAAATTCAAGTTTGTTTTGGAAGATGTTTCTAACTCTTGTTCGGATTTCTAAAATCAACACGACTTTGGAAATGGTTGATCATTATAAATAGAGCCTATGGTGTAATGGGTGAGCATACTTACTTGAAAGAGGTGAGAGTTCTTGAACTTAAAATTTTGTGTTTTATTAATTACTTTGTCTTACATCAACACCATATCACATCATGGGCGTGACAAGATAGAAAACAAAAGAGCATGGAGATTTCTACATTCCAGCAGACTCTTTATTTGAAGTAGAGTTCAATGGAAAACTAATACAAACGACGGTAACATCTGAAGGATGGGTCGTTGATAACTGGATTCATAATGTGAAGAATAAATATTGCTGAGAAGGAGAGAAGCTAGTTGTAGTTTTAGACACGGAAGGATATATTGAAAAACTTAGAACTGGAGGAAAAAAAGGCAAATTGCATGCGACAACTCTCCAGCTTTGCGTTCAAAAAGTTTGTCTTGTCTATCATATTTATTACAGTAATGAGATTCGAATTAAGCTTTGGGAGTTTTCTTAATGATCCTAGAAACACGTTTGTTGGGGTTGAAGATGATGCCGAACTCCTGAAAGAGTATAGCTTGGAGGTTGCCAACGCAGTTGATCTTTGGTCTTTAGCAGCACTCCACCCAGATTTAGACACGGATTAGCAATATGGGTTAAAAAGTTTAACTGAGGACGTTCTTCATATTGACTTAAAGAAAGAAAAACGGGTGACGTGCAGTAATTGGCTTGCTTGGTTAACCCGGGAACAAATTGAATACGCAGCTCGTGACGCTATTGCGTCTTTTGAAATTGGGATGAAATTGAGTAGTGGGGAGCGCTGTGAAACGTTAAAGCCGCATAATTACCCTTGGAGCTAGTTGGTTTGATATGAATTTTCTTAGTTAAATATTTTTAGTTTATATTAGATGTTATTCTTCATGTCATAGTGCTGAGCGTGTCATGCGCTTATTCAAAACATGATTAAAGCGCGTCCTGCGCCTCGTGCTTGATAAGAGCCCAGTAGATATAGCACACCCTGCGCTCAACCAGAGC
The DNA here is from genome assembly GCF_015680905.1 of Coptis chinensis. Classification (NCBI taxonomy): domain Eukaryota; kingdom Viridiplantae; phylum Streptophyta; class Magnoliopsida; order Ranunculales; family Ranunculaceae; genus Coptis; species Coptis chinensis. Next base: position 14,133,054 of record NC_141456.1, on the reverse strand, counting down.
GCACCCCGCGCCTCGCGTATTATTTAGATTTCCACCGCACCGTTTTAGTTTTAGTTCCTATTTTAGAAACTTGTAAATCTCTATATAAACTTTTGTAATCTTCTTAGAAATTAATCAAGTAAATATTCTCAAATCTCTCTCTCTCTCTAACCTATCATGGTATCAGAGCACCACAACTCAACCATCTTACCTCACCTCGTTCTACTAGGGCACGAAACCCCCCACCACTTCTCATCAAAGATTATCATTGTCCTACTCTTACTAAGGCACCTATAGTCCCTCGTTCGGCCAACCTCATCCACTCGGACTCTAAGATAACACGGTGTTCCACTCCATATCTTATGGCTTTCTATGTTTCTGACACTAACGTTTCTACTTGTCATAAATTTTTTTTGTCTAAAGTGTCTTCTTCAGTTGTTCCTACATTTTTTTCTCAAGCTGTCAAAATTCCAGAATGGAGAGCTGTTATGGCTGCTAAAATTGCAACCTTGGAACAGAATAACACATGGACTCTTGTTCCGTCATCCTCTCATCATAAGCCTATTAGTTGTAAATGGGTTTTTAAGATTAAATATCATTCAGATGGTTCTATTGAACGTTACAAAGCTCGTCTTGTTGCCAAGGGTTACAATCAGATTAAAGGCCAAAACTATCATGACACTTTTGCACCTGTTGCTAAATTAGTCATTATTCGCTTACTTCTCTCCATTGCTGCTATTAGACATTGGACTCTTCATCAGCTGGATGTCCACAATGCCTTTCTCTAAAGTGATTTGGATGAAACTATTTATATGATATTACCTCCTGGATTCGACAAACAGGGGAAGCACAGGATATGTCGCCTCAATAAGTCCTTATATGGACTCAAGCAGGCTTTTCGACAATGGTTTGCCAAACTTTCTAACACTCTTATCACTGCCGGCTTCACTCAGTCTAAGTCAGATTATTCTCTATTCACAAATATTTGTGGTTCTAATTCTACATTTGTCCTTGTGTATGTGGATGACATTCTGATAACAGGCAACAATCCATCTCTCATTCAGAACTTGAAGCAATTTTTAGAAGCAAAGTTCTATATCAAGGACTTGGGACATCTAAAATATTTCTTGGGTATCAAGGTTGCTCGTTCTAAAGAAGGATTATTTCTTACACAGCGCAAATGTCTTTTGGACATTCTGTCTAATTGTGGTACCACTGGTGGTCGTATTTCTGAGTTCCCTATGGAACAAAACATCAACCTCCATACTGATGATGACACATTACTTCAGGATCCTACCATCTATCGTCGCTTGATTGGGTGTCTCTTATATCTCACAGTTACACATCCAGATATCACTTATTCTATAAATTATCTCAGTCATTTCATGTAGTCCCCACGGACTCCACATCTAGATGCTGCTCATCGTATACTTCGCTATCTTAAAGGTTCGATCAATAAAGGGATTCTCTTATCCGCTAGTAGTTCTTTACACATCTCTGGTTTCTGTGACTCTGATTAGGCTGGATGCCCTGTCACTCGTTGTTCTACTAGTGGTTATTGCACTTTTCTTGGTTCTGGCACTATATCCTGGAAAACAAAGAAATAGAGCAATCAGATCCCGCTCTTTTCCTGGCGGCCGAATATCGTTCCATGGCTACCCTGGCGTGTGAACTTCAATGGTTAAAGTATCTTCTCTTTGACTTAGGCATTTCTCATCCTTCTCCGATGAACATGTTCTGTGACAATCAAGCCACCCTTCATCACTCTCAAAATCCAGTTTTTCATGAACGAACGAAGCACATAGAATTGGACTGTCATTTCTTACGCGACAAGATACAGGCCAAGTTACTATCTCCTATGTTCGTTCCATCCTTAGATTAGGTGGCTGACGCCTTCACTAAACCTCTTGGCAAGGACACCTTTTGAGATTAATTCGCAAGTTGGGAGTTCTTGGCATTCACTCTCCAACTTGAGGGGGAGTATTAGAAGTTATTCTTCATGTCATAGTGCTGAGCGCGCCATGCACCTATTCAAAACATGATTAGAGCGCGTCCTGCGCCTCGGGCTTGACAAGAGTCCAGTAGATATAGCGCACCCTGTGCTTAACCAAAGCTCAACCAGAGCGCACCCCGCGCCTCGCGTATTATTAGATTTCCACCGCACTGTTTTAGTTTTAGTTCCTATTTTAGAAACTTGTAAATCTCTATATAAATTTTTGTAATCTTCTTAGAAATTAATCAAGTAAATATTCTCAAATCTCTCTCTCTCTAATCTATCAGTTTACTTCAAAATTTTATGCATAGCATGTATCAAAAAAGTTAAAGAACAAAAGTTTGAACAATTTCATTTTATTCTTGTGTGAAGATCCACCTTCTTCAAAAGTCTTATTTTTAAAAAGTAATGAACATACTCCAAAATAAATAATCGGCATGAATGGAAGGTTCCATTTTTTATAAAAATTTGATGAATGAATTACCACAGTAACAAACATTCCAAGAAACACTGAGAAACTTATGGAAGATAGTAGATAATCTCTTTTACATTAACACACGTACATATGAATTGCAAAATAAAGGGCACTTATATACCCCTTGTTAATAATCTGCAATGCATTTTTTTGCATCTCCAATTGCATACAAAATTTTACTCTTGCAAGTATCGTCAACATCTCACCCCATTTTGTCCTGAATCGCTTCCATATCACCTACTTTCACTGTCCATAAGACATACAGTTCGCAGCCAAGTTTGTACAAATGTTGTCTTGCAACCACTGAATTCGTACGCTCTGTAGAGATCTTATTGCAGCATATAATGTGGTATTGCCCTGCTCCACACACCATGGCCCTTGGGCAGCTACGCCTTGTATGTATGATCCTTCCTCGCATGCTGCCGCATCTCGCTAATGACTACATAGATCTCAACTTTCAGATCACGCAATACTTGTTCATCTCACTTGAGTGCATGATTATACCTCCAACACCTGTATAAGTAATAGCTTGGAGAATTCTTTCCAGTTCTTTCTATGCATGTAAGATGTAGTGGGCAAATATCGTGCATAAAGGCATTATATCTGACATTTCAAAACTTGAAACATTGACATAAGGGTCAATGTTTCTGTATATTTCGAGATTATGTTTAAACATTTGCAGGTATTGAGCGGGAAAGAGGAGGAGGAAGACAAGGGGCACGTGTCAAAAATTGACTGGGTCAAAGCCAAATCAGAACACTATATAAAGACTGGAAGAGATCAGAAATAGGATTATTCATTAATTCATTATCGAAAAAAAATTATTACAAAGAAGAGAGAGAAAGAAAGAGAGAAATTGTAAACTGTTATCGAAAATCAATAAACATAGATTCAACTCATCTTCTTCCTTATTTCTGTTTCATGTATTCATTCTAGTTGTGTGATCTTAGATCATAAGATAGAAAGTGTTCTTAGATATCACATTGGCGTCGTCTGTGCATCGAGAACAAGAAAATTTAAGGTTTTCTTCTTCTTCGATATAGAATCTATAGTTTTGTTCTTTGTTTGAAAAGCAGAAGAGTGAAGAAAGGTAAGTAAATAGTGAGCTTTGAATCATAATGGCTCCAAGGAAGAAAACAAACAGCAAACAAGTGGATAACGATAATTAGTCGCAAACAAGAAATACAAGGGCTTCTGGGAGTCGGCGATATCAAGAGGAGAACATGTAAGGTAATACTTCAATTCAGGCAATTCTGAAAAGGTTGACAGAAGTGGAAAAGCTAAATGCGATATTATTAAAGGAGAACCAAGAGATGAAGAAGGGGAGTCCGAGTGTGGTTGTAAAGGATGTCCAGGGAGAGGAGGAAGAGGAATGTAGTTCAAAATCAGGTAGTCATTTTGTGGAGAAAGCATCGGAAAAACATGAAAGAACTACAGAAGCTTTGCTGATACTGGAAATGCTGATACCACAACCCATCACTAAAGAGATGATACAGGAGATGATGCAAAACCAGCTTCTAGAGAAGACTTCTGCTTCGATAAGGAAACTGGTGGACGATGTCAGTAGAAATCCGATACATCAAAGTGTTGAGATGATGCCCATTCCACCAAAGTTCAAACTTCCGAAGTTCACCCAATATGATGGCACATCAAATCCGATGGACCATTTATTCGGATATCGGCATCAGTTTTCGATATACAAAGGTACAATTTATCTGGATTCGTTATTATGTAAATTTTTTTCTGCGAGTATGAAGGGGAAAGCGTTGAAGTGGTTCTGTTCTCTCCCGGAAGGGTCGATATCATGTTATCAAGAGATTGAAGATAAGTTTTTGTCAAACTATGGTCATCAGCGAGTAAAACCGAAGCAGGTTTCAGTCTTGTTCCAGCTTAAGCAAGGAAAGGAGGAATCTTTAAAAACTTTCTTATCTAGGTTCAAGGTAGAGGCACAGCTAGTGGAGCATTTAGATCAGTTGGAAATGATGGCAGTAATGGCGTTTCAGACAGGGCTTATTCCAGGTTCTGACATGCACAAGTATATGCTTCGGAAGGAGATCAAAACTCTGAGAGAGTTGTATGATAAGACTGAAAAAGATGTACAAGTTAAGGAGGGAATTATGACGGCATCAAATTAGTCAGTACTACAGGTATCGGAATCAAGTAAGTCAGCTAAGGATGATAACTATAATAAGTCTGATAAAAGGAAGACAGCAGATTCTTATGCAAAGGCGGAGAACCAACCATCGCAGAAAAAGAGGTTTGAAAGGTCGCTGAAAGAAGAGTTAGACCTGAGCAATTACATCGCCATTAATACAATAGTAGAAGATATCTTAAGGAGGGTGGGGAAAGAACCTTATTTCCAACATCCGGTTCACAAGCTTAGGGAAATAACATATAAACCTTTCTATAATTTCCATAAGGTCAAAAATCATGAAACCAATAAGTGTTTACAATTTCTCAGAGAAGTAGACAGATTAATGCGAGATGGGAAGCTTCGCGAATTCAAAGCAGATACTCGGCCAGAAGTAACAACGATGGTGAATGATAAGCCTTTGGGAGTGATCAACATGATTTACAAAATAGTTATCCCACTGAAGAAGATTATAAGGGATAAGATCAGAAAAATATCAACAGTGAAGGAAGTGCTTGAAGTGAACATAGAGCCGATACCATTAAATCTATCATTAGTAGCGGCGAGTATACCTAGAGCTATTATGTTTGTTCCTGATGATTTGTCAAAGGTGATGCTACCTCATGATAATGCATTGTTAATTACATTAAGGATATCTGGCTATGATGTACATAAAATATTAGTTGATTGCGGAAATTTGGTCAATATTTTGTTCTGGAAAGCATATACAGGTATCGGATTTGATGAGTCGCATTTGAAGGAGCCGCAGTTTAATTTGTATGGCTTCAACGGAACTTCAACTAGACCAGCTGGAGAAATAAAATTGTCAGTAAGGGCAGGACCACAAACAATAATGACTAAGTTTATAGTCATCAAGCATCATTCGGATCATAATGCTATACTGGGAAGAAAATGGATACATGCTATGAGAGCGGTTCCCAGTACTTTTTATCAGGTTATCAGATTTCCGACTATTTATGGACCCCATGAGATACGAGGTGATCAGTCAGAATCTGAGAAATGCAATTTCATCACTGTGAAGGGGATGATGAAAGAGAAGAAAATAGATACTGGGGGCATCTTGGAAGACACCAAATAGCAATTAGCAGAGGATTTATCTCTAAAATCCGATACCATGAAGCACCAATAGGATTTTAGATTTACGTCATAGCTGAAGATTGAGATGGAAGTAGTTCCAAGCAAAACAATGGAGGAGGTACAAAAAATTAATATCAGTCAAAATGATGAAAGTTGTTTCACTTTTATCGGAACGGAGATGAGTGCAGGAGTCAGACAAGATCTGATAGATTTCTTAAGGACAAATAAAGATATATTTGCTTGGTTGATGGCAGACCTTCTGGGTATTGATCCTCTTATATGTTCTCATAAGTTGAATATGCGAGAAGGAACAGTTCCTATGCATCAGAAATATAGGAAGGTTCGGCCGATATATGCAGATGCGGTGCAAAATGAGATAAAAAAGATGTTAGAGTGTGGAATCATCAAAGAAATCGATAACTCAGAATGGGTGGCAAATATTGTTGTCGTCCCGAAAAAGAATGGCAAGGTTAGGTTCTGTGTGGATTTTACAGATGTTGACAAAGAGTGTCCGAAAGATTATTATCCGATGCCTAGGATTGATGAATTGGTCGATAGAACAGCGGGTTTTGAGTTGTTGAGTTTTTGCGATGGGCATTCAGGATATTTTCAGGTTGTCATGGCAGTACTAGATCAGTTAAAAACGGCGTTCATTATGGAAGGAGGTCTTTATTGTTTTGTGCGAATGTCATTTGGTCTAAAGAATGCTGGAGCAACGTATTAGCGTTTGGTGGAGAAAATATTTAGGCATTTGATTAAGCAGATTGTGGAAGTCTATATCGATGATATGGTAATCAAATCGAAAAAAGCTGAAGATCATGTTAAAGACCTCGATACAATGTTTCGGATATTCAGACAATTTAATATGAAGCTCAACCCAAAGAAATATACTTTCGGGGTCAATTCAGGAAAATTTCTCGGGTATATAGTCACAAAAAGAGGAATAGATGTGAATCCAGACCAAATTCGAGTTATTCAGCAGATGCCTTCTCCGAGTACTAGGAAGCAGATACGGAAGTTAACAGGAAGAATTGCAGCTTTAAATAGGTTCATATCAAGAACTTCTGACCGATGCAAACCTTTATTCAAATTGCTGAAGAAGAATACAAAGTTCATATGGGAGGAGGAATGTGAATAGGCTTTCTCAGATTTAAAGAAGTATCTCCAAGAAATGCCAACTTTGATAAAGTCGGAGGAAGGTGATACTTTATTTTTATATTTATCAGTATCGGATTTTGCTATTAGCTCGGTATTAGTAAAAGTGGAAAATGGGTTTAAGCGACCTGTTTATTTCCAATCTAAAACCATGCTGGAGGCTAAAACGCGATATTCGATGTTGGAGAAATACGCTTTAGCTCTTCTTTATTCCACTCAAAGATTGAAGCCTTATTTTCAAGCTCATTCAGTCATTGTTATGACAAATTTGCCATTGAAACATACTTTGGCCAAAACAGCCAAGTCAGGGAGAATGGCGAAATGGTCGGTTCTTATAGATGAATTTGGAATTGAGTATTGGAATAGGGTTTCAGAAAAGAGTCAAGTGTTAGCGGATTTTCTAGCAGATTTTCCTGCTGAAGATGAAAATTGGAATATTGAAGAAGATAGTGGTTTACAGCTGAAAGAACCTGATGATGTGATGGATGAGGATGATCCATGGGCTGGTACAAATGGGTTGAGACTTTTTGTCGATGGATCATCAGGTCAAAAGGGATGTGGTATCGGAGCAGTTCTGATAACACCAGACAATCAGAGATTGGAATCAGTAGTTACCTTAGGATTCCACACATCTAATAAGGAAGCAGAATATGAGGCATTGATTACATGATTGGAAATGGCTACATCGTTAAATGTCAAGGAGTTATCTGTATTCAATGATTCTCAGCTGGTGGTAAGTCAGATCAATGGAGGGTATTCAGCGAAATGCAATAATATGATTGATTATTTGAACTTCGTCAAGAAGAAGCTTCAAAATTTCAGCACCTCGATCGAGGAGAAAACCGACATGCAGATGTTTTAGCATATGTCGCTACTATGTTGGAAAATACAGAAGGACGTATATTGCATGTGGGTGTCCAGCAGAATCCAAGTATCAATATAAAGCATCCTGAGATTATGGAGATAGATACGCTGGGGGCGTCATGGTTAAGTAATTATATTTTATTTTTGTCTAAAGGTGAGTTACCCAAGGATAACAATGAAGCTAGAAGAATAAAATCTGGAGCTGAAAGATATATGCTAATAAAGGGTGATTTGTATCGGAAAAATCCTGGTGGACCGCATTTGAAATGTATATCAGGAGCCGATGCTAATCAAATCATCGCAGAGATACATGAAGGGGAGTGCGGGAATCATTCAGCAGGAAGATCCTTAGCGAATAAGATAACAAGGCAAGGATATTTCTGGCCACAAATGAGAAGGGATTGTCTTCAATATGCAAAGAAGTGCATTCAATGTCAGAAACATGGTCATGCAATTCATGTTCCAGCAGAGGAATTGCATTGTGTGTCAAACCCATGGCCGTTTGCTTTATGGGGAATGGACATTGTTGGACCTTTAATAGCTGGGATAGGCAAGAAAAGGTTCATGCTTGCTGTGACTAATTACTTTACTAAATGGGTGGAAGTGATAGCTTTGCAACATATCAGAGAACAGGATGTTATCGGTTTTTTGTTCGAGAGAGTGGTATGTCGATATGGTTTACCGTATGCAATCATATCGGATAATGGTCCTCAATTCATTGCAAGCAAGGTGAGAGATTTCCTAGAATCATATAAGATCAAGCACTTCACATCGGCACCTTATTATGCTCAGGGGAATGGGCAAGCTAAAGCAATAAATAATACTATTATGGATAATATCAAAAAGAAATTGGAGGATAAGAAAGGCTTATGGGTCGATGAGCTAAACAGTGTACTATGGGCATACCAAACAACTCCAAGAGTAGTTATAGGAGAGTCGCCATTTACTCTAGCCTATGGGATAGAAGCAGTAACTTCAGCTGAGATGGTAGTATCTACATCCAAAACATTGCTTGTGGAAAAAGGGTTGAATGAACAAGGGATGCATACAGAGATCTTAAACTTAAAGGAAAAATGGGAGCAAGCAAGAATTCAGTTTGATTGCTACCACAGACAGCTAAGAAAAGCATTTAATAAGAAAGTCAGAGGAAAAAGTTTCTAAGAAGGCGATTTAGTGTTGAAAGAAGTGACTCAAGTGACAAAAGATAAGGGAGTTGGAAAACTATCAGCAAATTGGGAGGGACCCTATATCATACACAAGGTGGGAATAAACGGGGCATATTATTTGAAGAATGTTGATGGCGATCTACTTCCAAAACCTCAGAATGTCAATAATCTGAAGGTATTTTATCAATAATGTATTTTTCAACTTTATCAGAGGAATGATCTATGTAGGAAGAATATTCATGATAATAAAAGTCTTGGATTCATAATGCAATTATGTTATAATATTATGTATGAAAGACCTGTTATCAGCAGAAATGTTGGTATCAGGCATATCATCAAAAAGACCTGGTATCATAAACAATGGCAGATACTAGACACATAAAGTCTTGTTATCGGCAGAAATGTTGGTATCAGGCATATCGTCGATAAAGTCCTAGTATCAAAAGCAATGGCAGATACTAGGCACATAAAGTCCTGTTATCGACAGAAATATTGGTAGCAAGCATATTGTCAAAAAGTCCTGGTATTATAAATAATGGTAGATACTAGGCATATTGCCAAAAGTCTTGGTATCGATAGACGTATTGATATCAGGCACATTGTCAAAAGTCCTGGTATCAATAGACGTATTGATATCAGACACATCGCCAAAAGTCCTGGTATCGATAGACGTATTGATATCAGGCACATTGTCAAAAGTCCTGGTATCAAAAACAATGGCCGATACCAGGCACATAAAGTCCTGATATCAGCAGAAATATTTATATTAGGCATATTGTCAAAAGACTTGGTATCAAAAACAATGGCTGATACCAGGCATATAAGTCCTGATATTAGCAGAAATAATGTTGATATTAGGCATATTGTCAAAAGTTCTGGTATAAAAAATAGTGGCCGATACCAGGCATATAAAGTGGATCATATCGGCAGCATGAAGGAGGCATCGGATATTGCATTTATGATAAAGGTGCGTTATTTAAATTGTTAATTTTGGCAACAATGACATGTATAATTGTAGTTATTCATAATTAGAAAGGGGCAATAATAATGTCAAAATAAAAATGATGGTAGTTGTTTATTAACAGTTGTTGTTAAAACATTGATACATAGCATAGACAAAGATGTAAAGTCAGTCATCGTCTTCATCATCATTTTCGTCTTCATCTTCACCCTCATTTTCATTCTCATCATCACCATCGTCTCCGTCAAAGGAAGATCCATCATTGTTATAGTCATAACAATAAGGATCTCGAAGTCACTCATCTTCTTCTTTTTCTTTTTCTTCTTTTTCTTTTTCTTCTTCATCATCAGAGTGTTTCATGGTTGGGCAATCTGACCAATCGAGCCACTCTGGAAGAACCATAAGCAGGACAAGAATGTTAAGATAGAAGGAGAAAGGATGCATGTTTTTTTTTACGTTGGTGGTGTTTCAGTAAAATAGTTTGTAAAAAGTAAGTTGAAGCATAATGTGAAAAACGGGATTTTATACAAGTAGAAAGATGGTAAAAATGAGAAAAATAAATGGTATTAGCATGAAAACAAGAGATATTAAGGAAGGTTAGCAGGAAAACAAGGAATTGGTAAATAAAGACAGTTGGAAAAAGTAATTTTATGGTTATTTGTGCATAGAACGTTTGGGAAGGAGTAAACCATTTAATTGTTACTTAATAAGTTTAAATGGAGTTTTAATGCATGTTGGGATTTGAATTAAGTTGTTTGAGTTATGGTCATTTAATACAGGGGTATCGCCGATACTTTCTTTTGTTTGAGGGTATCAAAAATTTCAGTTTTTCTGGTGATACAAGTCTTAGTATCGCCGATACTCTAGTTTTTGTTGAGTATCGAAAATTTCATTTTTCTGGTAATACAAGTCTTCGTATCGCCGATACTCTAGTTTTGGTTGAGTATCAAAAATTTCATTTTTCTGGTGATACAAGTCTTAGTATCGCCGATACTCTAGTTTTGTTGAGTATCAAAAATTTCATTTTTCTGGTAATACAAGTCTTCGTATTGCCAATACTCTCGTTTTGGTTGAGTATCAAAAAATTTATTTTTCTAATGATACAAGTCTTAGTATCGCCGATACTCTAGTTTTTGTTGAGTATCGAAAATTTCGTTTTTCTAGTGATACAAGTCTTAGTATCGCCGATACTCTAGTTTTTGTTAAGTATCGAAAATTTCATTTTTCTGGTGATACAAGTCTTAGTACCGCCGATACTCTAGTTTTTGTTGAGTATCGAAAATTTCATTTTTCTGGTAATACAAGTCTTAGTATCGCTGATACTCTAGTTTTTGTTGAGTATCGAAAATTTTATTTTTTTGGTGATACAAGTCTTCGTATCATCGATAGTCTAGTTTTTGTGGAGTATCAAAAATTTCATTTTTCTGGGAATACAAGTCTTAATATCGTCGATACTCTAGTTTTGGTTGAGTATCAAAAATTTCAATTTTTTGTTGGTTGAGAGTATCGAAAGTTAAATTTTCTGTTAATACAAGGCTAAGTTTCAATGATACATTGGCTATTTGATATAAGTCTAAACATCAGTGATATGTAAGTCCTGGTGAGGATGTCAAGAAATTCATGTTTCTATTAATGCAAGTCTACAAAAGTGGTTGATAAGGAAAGAAAAGGATTGTAGCAGTATTACAAAATAAGGGAATATTGTAGCAAAATAGGTGCAGTTACAATATTCCAGTATACAAAATAAGGCTGACATAATATCAATTTTAAGATGGAGGGGTACTGAGGAGACCATCTATTTCAGCAAAGTCATCATGTGGGATGGCATCAGTAGCAGGGCAAGTCGTTGGTGTAGGGGTAGCAGCAGAAGTAGATGGAATGGTAGCTGGAAGTTCATTAGTAGGAGTACTATCGACAGAAAGATCATACTTTGCAAGAACATCAGCTGGAACATATGGTCGGAAGACTTCAAGCTGATCAGCAAGAGAATTCAAAGATGTCATAACATCGTTAAATTCATCATCGGCAGCGTCCGAAGCTTCTTTATACTTTGCCTCTGTGATAGCAAAGTCTTCAGTGAGTTTCTTCAGCTGTTCTGAGTGTTCTTTCTTCAGAATTTTAGTATGTTCTGCAATCTTTTGTTGAAGGGTTTGTTCAGCCGTTTCGACATTTTTTCTCAAGTGGCTTGTCAGTTGACTGTTCTCCCATTTCAAGAGAGTAACTTATGTGTTCAGTTTGTCAACTTCCACCTGTTGACTTTCGACTATTTTTCTCAAGCGACCAATATCATTGTCCTGCTGATAGTGGGAGTCAAACTGAGCCAGACAAGCCACTTTAGCCTAGAAAAATAACAAAAATCGATAAGTTAATATAAAAGATCTATATATCTGACCAAGGAAAGATGGTGTGAATATCTTTTCTATGAAATCACAAAAGGTTGTTAAGCGTTTTGCAAGTGTCGCAGCACGCATAGCAAGCATATCTTTTGGAAGAACGCAGTTGGAGGAGAGGCTCACACCCAAGTCTTCAGGAAGATCATCGGCGAACAGGGAGGCAGTTAAGGGAATATAGGTTCCATCGCATAGCTGAAATACAGGCTTGAAGAGATAAGTGGTATCGGAAGAAGTAATAGAGTCAAGTGTTTGACCCTCAGCAAGTTCACTTTCCCCCCATTTTCTTTTCTTGGAACTGGAGTGACTATGAGTATCTTGAGATGAAGTATGGGATATGACTTTACGAGGAGCATGATGCTTATCTTTAGAAGAAGATTTCTAGACATTTGAAAGTAGAACAAGAGGTTGTTTCTGTGGAACCTTGGCCGATGTAGTGTCAGCAGCTTTCTATTTATCTTTATTAGGAAATTGGTGACTAACACTTGGGTTCGCTGATAATCGAGGTGCCATATTTGTATACAATAAACGATGTTGATCAAATATATTTTGTAAAATCGGATATTCATAAAAATTAGAAACTTTTTTTTTTAATTTGGGGAAAAAGATGTGGAGTCATGGTAAGATTGTTATCTAAATAGTCGAAGAAACTGTTGGGGAGACTAGGAGGTAGTTCATGCAAAGCAAAGGAGGACATGATAAAAGAGGGATTGTTTAAAGGATCTGGTGAAGGTGTAGTGGGAGTTGGCGACTGACCCATTTTGTGGAGAGCCCGAATATGAAGAACATAAAGAGGAGCTCAGTAATTTTTAATGTCAGAAAGAGCAACAGCAAGGCGAGGGTTCCCTTCTTTGTCAGCCCCATTTTTAACATCAACTTCATCTTCGGTTCCTGCTAACAGTTTAAGCACTCTGTCGAAATTCCCACGAGCTTTTTCGAAATGAGGGAGGAGTACTGAAAATATATAGAAAGGCGGGGGTCAGAGTGGGATTCCAATATATATAAATATCGAAGTTAAATCAAAAGGAGGGTATACCTGAAGAATTGAAGACTTGATGTTTAAAAGGAGGTTTCGCTGGAGGATCGACACTTTCCCAGTCACCCAAAACAATGATGGGATATTTGGTCCATTCTTTATCGCTTTTTCGGTTTTTGCGGATGATACCCTTGATGTTGGATTTGTTGTGTTTTCTAGGGTAAAAATATCCAGGAAGTTTTTCACCAAGTTTATAGTGCCTAAGGATATCGGATAATCTGATTCTATCGGCTTCATAGTTTTCTGGGGAAAGGTGACTATTGTAGTAATTGCAGATAAACATTAACCTCCAAAAATTCCCCATTCCTTGACCAAGGGAAATGTTCAGATGGTTTAGTACTTCGCGATCGAGATTGGTCAGAGGAAATCTCAATCCATCGGCGAGTTGACCAACGGTGACAATGATCGCTCGTCTCGTGCCACTTTGACATTTGGTGAAAGTCCGAGTACCAGCATAGTGTTGCAGATAAAGGGAAGTGGGAATTTGATAAGCGGTTTGAACTAGCATCAAATTAGGTCTTTTGATGAAGAAAGGGCTAAGTTCATGTTTCCATTGACTGGTATCTTCAACAGTTTCGCGCTCATATTCTGAGGCGGTGGTTTCAAAAGGATGACAAGGGATCCCTTCTACAACATAAGATAAATCCCAAGAAGTCTGGGGTCGATAGGGCCTTGAAGAAGTAGAGGCAAAATTATGACTACGAACTCTATCGCCAGAAGGGGTTCCTTCACTACTAATACTATCATCAGAGAAGGTATCTTCACTCGCCATTGGACTATAAACAAAGATGCGAGGACAAAGGCATGTTTAGTAGGGTCAATTTAATATATATATAATATTATCAACAGTACAGTTATCGAAATTTTCGATATAAATATTCTTATATCGGAAATTTCGATATATGGGTATAAACAATGGATATATTTGATAGGCAAAACAGTAATATGAGAAATATCGAAATAAATAATCTTCAAATGATAAAGATATAAACTTTTAGCATTGTCAAACATTCTATAGTGTTGGGTACAGTAGTGTAAGTGTGAACATACTAAAGCTTACGACATTCACATTTTAACAATCTCTAAAAAAAACCTAGCGATAATTATGAGGGTGTGAGTTATATTGGTATAAGTTATAGCAAGATATGATGTAGCAAAACTAACAAAATGCAAGAAGTTACAAACATACCTATAAAAGTTGGAAGTATGTCTAAGAAATGGAAGGCAAGAATGCAGCAAAGAAAATCGATTTCTGAAGAAGAAGTAGCATATTGGAGAAGCTGGAACTTGTGGGAGAGCGGAACGGTTGGTTTTAAATTTATGTCTTATAATATGGACCGGGTTGATATTTGGGCCCAAAGTGATATAACCGCTTCTCGAAATATTGAAATTGTTGAGTGAAATTTCAAATCTTCGAGAGAGGGCGATGTAGTGGGCAAATATCGTGCATAAAGGCATTATATCTGACATTTCAAAACTTGAAACATTGACATAAGGGTCAATGTTTCGGTATATTTCGAGATTATGTTTAAACATTTGCAGGTATTGAGTGGGAAAGAGGAGGAGGAAGACAAGGGACACATGTCAAAGATTGACTGGGTCAAAGCCAAATCAGAACACTATATAAAGACTGGAAGAGATTAGAAATATGATTATTCATTCATTATCAGAAAAAATCATTACAAAGAAGAGAGAGAAAGAAAGAGAGAAATTATAAATTGTTATCGAAAATCAATAAACATAGATTCAACTCATCTTCTTCCTTATTTCTGTTTCATGTATTCATTCTAGTTGTGTGATCTTAGAGCATAAGATAGAAAGTGTTCTTAGATATCACATAAGACATATATGTCGGGGGATTAATGTGAGTAAAGCTAATCCGTGATAAGTGTGCAATGGCGTTAGTTAATACCACAGACTTTAGGTCTTCAACAACTTTAAAGTGGAATCAGATTGAAAACCCAAATGCGATTGCGGTTTATTAGTTTGTTTCAAAATCTTCATAAACTTTGTATGGCTTCTCATTTTTGGTTATTGTATAAAGGGTTAACTAGTATTTTAAAGATAAACTTACCAAACAATGGAAAATAAAAAGAAGTTTCGACATGGTTGCAGACAAAAACTTATTCTATTTTAAGTTCTTCAATGAAGAAGACTGGCAACATGTGCTCGAATTGGGGCCTCTTTTCATAACTAGTAGAGTCTTCATTGTTAGACCATGGTCTGAATCTATAGAACAACATAAAAGCAAAATTAGAGCTTTACCAATGTGGGTGAAAATGGATACACCTAAGCAACTATGGACTAAGAGTGTGATTGAATTTGTGAGCAGCATACTTGGAGACCCAATATGCATAGACGATGCTACATCCAAGAGGGAGAGGTTGAGCTACGTAAGAGCATGTATTGTTGTGAACATTGATTTCTCCTTTACTAGTTCAACAACTGTGGAGTTGGGCAAGGGTGTTAATGTTGATATAGCATTAGAGTACAACTGGATACTAGCACAATACAAAAATGCAATATTTTTGGCCATGATGATGCTTAATGTCCTTTGCAGCATGGAGTCTCAACTGAAGGAGAGAAGGGAAAAGTGCAACAAAATCCACAACACAGAAAGAAGCAACCTTTAAAGCAAAGATGGACACCAAAGAAAAGTACCAATTCACAAGGTGTTACCACTATAGATTTGGATCCATCCTCTTCTGTCTCGGTTACAGATGGACAAACCCATGTGAGTGAGGAAATAAACTCATGTCGTGGCAGTGCCGAACGGTAGTAATGAGGTCCAAAAGAATGTAATTCAGCCAGAAGAAAATGTAGAACACGAGGAAGGTGAGATTGCTGACACTCAACTACTCCCCGAAGACAGAACTCCAATTTGTACTCGGGAAATTAATCGTGGAGATGGGGATTGTGAGGTGACTCCAATTGTGGTATCAAATAGCGAACAACATGTTGAGGTACAAGTTGAGTAGCATGAGGATTATGTATCTTCTTGAATTAATCAATTCAAAATTGGAAAAAGACATCAAATGTGGTGTTTTGCGCTAGGAGAGATGCATAAATTTCAAGAAAATCCTCATAGTAAACGTGCATAGCAAGGTTCACTATGGAATCATAATTCATAGTGTTGGACGAGGCTAGAGAAGAAGAAGTTGAGTGACTTCAAAATTTCTTAGAGGATATTCCAAAATGGGCTAAACCTGTGCCAACAGTGTGCATACACTGTGACATCCAATCTGTTATTGGTAGAGCACAGAGTAGCATGTATAACGAGAAGTCTCGACACATACGTCGTAGACATAACACCGTTAGACAATTGCTCTCAAATAGAGTTATCTCAATCGACTATGTAAGGTCAAAAGATAACATTGCGGATCCACTTACAAAAGGTTTAACAAGAGATCAAGTGGAAAGATTATCAAGGGGAGTGGGCTTAAAGCCTTTGAGATAATCAACCAAGAGTCCTCATAATGGAAAAACCAACCTAGTTGATTCTAGATCCCAAGATCTAGGTTCAATGGGCCAACTGAATTATGTTTGTGACTCAGTTAGCATTGGAGAGTAATATTATACTTTAACCCATTCCTATATAAGACAATGCATAGCTGCCGTGAGAATCAAGATAAGTCAAGCTTTTAATGATTTACTATATCTTTGAAAGTTATGTTATTCAAGTAGAGTATTGCAGGATACTCTTTATATAAATCATCTATGTTAGTGCAAAGTGGGGCCGCTTCTATGAGAATTTTAAAGGCAAATGTCTCAAAAGCACTATCTGAAACCAAGAAGTGTTCAAGGCCAACATGAACACAAACGTAAGAACCAACAATATTCGAGAAGGTACTGCATGAAGATGATTGTCTAGGTTTATACAAACGGGGCTGACAGTTCAAGGACATTAATTGAAGTTTACTGATCGTCCAATTAAATCTGATCGTCTTTCACTAAGGCAAGTTCAAGGGCTCCCATGCTACTTGATCTGATGCGGTATCTTTTCATTTGTAAAAGAACAGAAACCCGATGTTTATGATAGAAGAAGCCAAATTTTCATTCATATGGGGGATTGTTAGAAAAATGGATTTGCACAAATCCATTGAGATATGAATGAGTAATTTGTCTCCTAAGTTATCTCACATTGAGATGAAATGGGTTTCTCTTGAAACAGTACATAAAGTGAGAAAAACATTTTCGAAAGGGTGCACTGGTTCAAAACAGTGCATTATGTCGAAAAGGTGCAACCTTTCGAAATGTGCACTGGTTCGAAACAGTGCATCATGTCGAAAAGGTAGGTGTGACCTTTCGAAATAGGCACTAGTTCGAAACAGTACTTTATGCCGAAATAGTGTGTCATTTCGAAACATGTGACTTTTCAAAGAGTTGCTTACTTTTTCCCAAGAGTCACTATATTGTTTCGAAGAGGCACCACTAATCTATAAATAGTAGATGAATTTGGAGAGAAAAACACACCAGATCACACAGAGTTCTGATCTTTCTCTTTTTCCCCTGTTCTTAGTCAAATACTATGTTGTGTTTTCCATCAACCTTCAAGCACCGTGAGGGGGAAAATCTGTCTTAAGGACATAGTGATCATCACTAGGCTCGGATTTAATCATTGGTAAATTAAGTTCATTTGTTGAACTAAAAGGTTTGTTTGTTTGTTGAAATTAAAGGTTTGTTCATGATATATTTGTTATATCAATTTGATTTCTTGTTTACTTAACAATAAGTATATTTTTGGAATAAGTTTCCTACAACGATGAGCCACCTCATCAAGATGTTGCTCTTGTATACATGAATTCTAAAATTTATAGTGTAGACTTGGATGTTGTGGTTCAAGTGGATACTGCTATAGTACAGGTGGATGCTGCTGTTGGTACAAATGATTCTCAGAACCTCTTGATTAGTGAGCAGTCTTGTGCTCCCATGGAACAGCAGTCGAGATATAAAGCATAACCTATCCCTACACCTGGTACAAGGTTGAGTGTATATAGCGAAACTCGAGCTGATGAGGAATGGACTACGGTAAAGTCAAAGAGAACTACCAAGAAACTCTCTCCTTGTGTGGTCAGGGGGTGCTTAGCTGGTGAAATTAGTCCTACCTTGGTTATGATTAAGTAAGCTTCCAAGGTAGGAGATAAAAATAAAAACCTTGATGGATATATCAAGGAAATTTCGGATGATACTCTTGGTCTAACATACGCTTGTAGTGAATGTGGGACATTTTTATATGACTTCGAGCACGCACAGAAACACTAAGGAATGATCACCGGTCTTAAGGGATAAACTTTTGTTTGGTGGCAAATATTAGATGTTTTTATGTTGTTAAGTCTTTGTGCATGTACCCGAGTGGGTTATGTTCATGAGCTTCTCATTATTGTAAGGCTTCGTGGGGAGGTATATGTAACTCTTTGAAGTTTAATCAACAGGTACGGGTCTACCTCAACTCCGTAACCAATTAAAAAAAAAAAAAAAAAAAAAAAAAAAGAAAACAGAAAAGAAAACTAACTAGTATTATCCCTCACTAAATGAGCCAATTAGGAGGGGAAATTAGTGTCTCTCCCTAAATACACAAAAAAAACAAAAATCAAATTGGATTTGTGTGTAGGGGGTTTCCCACCGGGGTAATACTTGTTAACCCTTGTATAAAATTGCGATATTTATACACTGAAAATTCCAAAACTCCAAATTTCACGCGATATTCCAATATTTCACCGAAAATTCCAATGATTAAACAAACAAACTTAACTGAAAGACCGGCCAAGTTGGCCAACAATGAGTCCTCGTCTCATTCCCAGCTCAACCCAACCTTCCACACAAAACAAAAAACTTTACACATCCCAAAAACCACACTGCGTTCTCTTTCAGCAAACTTGTCGGTCTTCTTCTTCTTCTTCTTCTTCTTCATTTCTGTGAAACATATATGAACATGGCTGGACGAGTTTTACAAGTATCACAAGACGGGTCAGGACAATATAGAACAGTTCAAGAAGCAATAGATGCAGTACCATTATGTAATACTTTACGAACCGTGATTCGTGTTGCACCTGGTGTTTATAAACAACCTGTTTATGTTCCCAAGACTAAAAATCTCATTACTTTAGCTGGTTTAACTCCTGAAGATACTGTTCTTACTTGGAATAACACTGCTACTAAGATTGATCACCATCAGGTTTGTTTTTTATAACTTTTTAATCAGCCTCTCTTCTTCTTACATCATTATAAGCATTGGGTAGTTTTTAATTTTGGTTTTTATGTTTTGTATAGTGTAGTGGACTAGAAGTATAAGGACTTTCCTTCAAACCCTTTTCTCCATTCATCATAATAATTATTGGGTACTTGTTACTTTTTTTGTTTTTAATAATGGTTTTATTGGGTAATGGAATAGAATTATGGGAAAGTTGGTTTTTTTACAATCCTTTTATTAGTTCTAGTTCTGATGAGTAGGTTCTCTTTATTTAGTGAAATGAGTTACTTTTGTTCGTCGTCTATAGGGTTCTCGTGTGATTGGAACTGGGACATTTGGATGTGGGAGTACAATAGTTGAAGGTGAGGATTTCATTGCTGAGAACATAACATTCGAGAACTCCGCTCCCGAGGTATAAGTAGAAATTGGGTCGTGTAAACATGTTGAAGTATATTATTGTTGTATCTTTGACTTCGGTTTTGAATTGGCAGGGATCAGGGCAAGCAGTTGCGATTAGAGTGACTGCTGATCGATGTGCATTCTATAATTGCAGGTTTCTAGGGTGGCAGGTATACTATTCATTTTGTTAGTTCACATTTTTCTGATCATTGACAGAATCACTCTTGCTCATGCCTATGGAAATTTGAATGAAATCATTAGGGATGTCATCTTGATTGTCATTTGTTTTTCCCTGTGCCAACTTCAGTTTCTTGTATAAGCAATAACGGACGTCAATGTTTTGCCTTTTGCAAAATATTTCTTTATAGCAGAGAATAGTGGTGTTGTATTGACGTTGGATAAGGTTTAGTTGTCAATGTGTAAAGCTCTTAAAACATAGTTTGTGTCTAATTGTAAAGAAAGTATTTCTCGACGGGGCTGACTGTCATGTGCTCCTGCAGGATACATTGTATTTACACTTTGGAAAGCAGTATTTGAAAGATTGCTATATTGAAGGGAGTGTGGACTTTATCTTTGGCAATAGTACCGCTCTTTTGGAACATTGTCATATCCACTGCAAATCACAAGGATACATAACTGCCCAAAGTAGGAAATCTTCTCAGGAGACAACTGGTTATGTCTTTCTACGGTGTGTGGATCCTTTACTGCCGGAATTATCGGAATTATCTTCATTGTTGCTGATTGTAACTTTTTTTTTGTTCTGGTTGTGTTATGCTGCATACTTTTTGGTGTCATTTAAGTGTCAAAATATATTTTAGTCTGTCCATTTTTAATTTTTTATGCAATAGAAGTTAGGGAAAAATGAGTTTGTGGAACTATCTGACATTCTGACCATCCTTTCACACTGAGATTTGCAGTTCAGGTATTCTATTATTATATAAAGGTGTTCAGAGTCACTATAATGACTATTTTAGGGCATCGTCTTATGAGATGCGACTTCCTTGAAAACATTCTTCTCTTGAAGTCTTCTTAAAAGAAGCCTTCTTGTCATGAATGATCCATCCGTTCTTTAGAATCACATATGTGCTGTATTATCTTTCTGTGAGACGATCCACAATATCAAAATGAACATTTTATCTCATGCAGCTTGCTTATCTTTACTTGCTATTCTTATCTAGTATGTGGTGGCAATTGAGTTCAAGTTTGTGATTTTGCGATTAACCGATATCAACTCTGTCCTGTAAATTATTTGAATTGATCATACATATCATGGTTGAAAGTGTATGCTTGGTCATTAAGAGTGTGACATTGAATGAAACTTTTGTAGCAAGACCAGTTTTAATTTGCAACCAGAGACACCCATTTCGCTATCTGCTCACTCTACCATATGTTCCACTGAAGTCACCTTGATACTAGTTGGTGCATCTCAATATTTGATGGGTTGTACGTGTTGCTACCATTGTTAAAGATACATAACATTTACTGTTGAGTTTGTGAGTAGTGTAGGTTTTCTCCTCATTTGTTTGTTGGAGAATTTCAAATGCTGGATTGTAATGTGAATTTTAAGAACCAGCAGGTTCATCTGATTCCATTCTCAACGAAAAAACAGTTCTGTCTTTTACTTCTGTTATTACTTCTTATTGCAGCCAGTTGTATGGGCGAACAGATCATTATGCAATGCTGTATAACAAAGTTCCACTTGCCATATTTTGTGTCTATGTATACTTCAATACCAATGTTATGGTGTCTGGTCTTGTAAATTCTGTTAGAAAATTTTCTTTGTGAAAACTCTTAACTTAATGCCTTGCGGTAGTGATTTTCATTGCAAAACCAATGCTTCAGTGTGTAGTGATTTTCATTGCAGATGTGTAATTACTGGGAATGGAGGGACTGGGTACTCATATCTTGGGCGGCCCTGGGGACCGTTTGGGAGGGTGGTGTTTGCATACACATGGATGGACACATGCATTAAACATGTGGGATGGAATAATTGGGGGAAAGCTGAAAATGAAAGAAGTGCTTGTTTTTATGAGTACAGGTATCTTGCATTCAACCCTTTGTTACATGCTTTCTTCAAATTTATACCAACGCATTTGAACATGGGTTATGACAACTTGCTCAATATTCAAAAACAATATAATTTAGCTTACAACTTAAAGTGAGCTGAAATGATTACTTGTCATTTTTTTATTTTGAAAATCATCTGGGTGCAAGTTTCAGCTACTTGTTTAAACCAAAAAGATCTCGTTAGCACTGTTGATGTGATCCCCCTGAAATTTTGGGGGATCAAGTTAACTAATCACTTTATATATTTCTAAATGACCTAGTATTTCGGAAAATTATGCTTGCATTCATATTAGAATGGTCCTATGTTATGTATCTGGATTCCAATGGAGGAGTTCTTTTCAAGTTGTGACGTAATGAATGATTGTTACAGTCTGAAATATAAGTTTCTACATTCAGAGGGAATATGCTGAATATATGTTTTGATCATTCATAAATCACAACTCATAAGGGTAGTTTGTGGAATCTGATGCCTGCGTGAGAACCAAAGTAGTCTGCATGGCTTCTGGCATCTTCATGTAGTCATTTCTGGGTCATCAGAACATGTTACAACTAAAAGCTTAACACTCCCCCCCCCCCCCACTCTCTTTCTTTCTTCTTTCTCATTAAATTTTGTTGGGCATGTATTTTTAACAGGTGTTTCGGTCCTGGAAGTTGCCCTTCAAAACGTGTAACATGGGCAAGGGAACTGGTGGATGAAGAAGCAGAAAGGTTCCTCCTGCATTACTTTATCGACCCAGATCCTGAAAGACCATGGCTGGCGCAAAGAATGGCTCTAAGGATTCCTTTTTCTGCTTAATAGATTACTACCGAAAAATTCTCGTAAAACTTTTCACGTATTTTTTTTTTCTGGTAGCTAGTGGTCATATAGAATTATAGATCAATAAATTTTTAATGAACTGGATACGGTAACAATAATTTTTCCGAGTTGGATGCAATGATGATTTGCACTGTTGTAACATTATGCTTACCTCTTTACTCCTTGGTTAAGGTAACAACCATATAATTAGTTAATTACCCAATTCTTTCCATGGCATCAACTAAGAGCATTTTTAGGAGAGCTACCAAAAAAACACTAAAATTTTGAACCGAAAAAACACCAAACCAAAAAAACACCAAGTAATTTTAGGAGCAACATCAAATTTTCGACATCAAACTACACGGTTTTGGATAAACCGCGCTATATAGCCCACGCGGTTTTGGATAAACCGCGCCACTAAAGCCTAACTGACAGGCCCAAGTCCATGCGGTTTTGAGAAAACCGCGAGGTGTTCAGAACATCGTGTGCTACTTCTACATAAACAGGACCAAAGCCGCACGGTTCAATCACTTTCAACTCTTCTCTCAATTATAAACCCTCTCCTTAGTAAAAAACAAAAACAAAAACCTACCTAAACTCTTGAAATTTTATATGGATCTTTTTGAACTTTTCGAGGGTGATGATTGGCAGTACATAGACGACATTGACGATGAGGGAGAAGAACCCGAGGAAGTAGAATACGGTGGGGGAGAAGAACCCGAGGATGTCGCGCCGACTGATAGACATCCCTATATACTGGAGTATCAGATGAACGACTTCGATTGACAATTTGCACCCGGTGAAGCACTTGATATGGAAGTTGTGTCTTCTACACGTGATACAAAATACGTGTCGAGTGTAGTGGCTAATACTCAGGTAATTAATTAATTTTGATTAAATACTTTGAATATTATGCATTAATTAGTTGAGTTGGACAAATTATTTATTTATCTTATACGCATTCTTTTTTTTTTCATAATATCAGCATGTTATTGACTACAGAGTTAGATCGGCTTTACTTGGTGTTAGAGAGTGGTGGAAGATTATTAAGAATTTGGATGAGTTTGTACACATTAAAGATAATATTTTGTATACACCTTTGGGTCTTTTGGTTAATGTGGATTATGAGAAGGCTGATTGGGTAGTGGTCATAGCTTTAGTAGAAAGATGGTGGAGTAAAACTCATACATTTCATTTCCCTTGTGCGGAGTTAGGGTTCACACCACTAGACTTCACTATGATTTCTGGGTTGAGTATTGGTATAGGCCAACCGATACATTTTCATACAAATTATGAGAATATGGATAGTATGTTTATGAGTTTTCCTCGCTTGGATGCGGATGCTTATGATTTTTCTGGTATAAAACTATCTCATATTAATACTGCATATATGGAACCCCTCTTGGATCCTGATACACGAGTGAAGTTAGCTTTGACTGTTCTGCCTGGTAGTGAGGGTGCTGATGTGTATGTTAGGGTTTTTTTTTTATGTTTTTTATTGGGCATGTTCTGTTTCCCAATGGTCATTCTACAATACGACTGGGATATTATGCTTATGTATCTAATTTGCATGGTATGAGAGATTATGACCTGGGTAGCTCAGTATATGCCACATTGATAGCGGCGTTAGATAAAGTTTCACAGACATTTGGAAGTAGAAGTCCTCAGATTGCAGGATTCACAGGACTTTTAGAGATTTGGTTTTATGAGTACTTTCGAACTCTTTGTCCTAACATAGACATGATTACTGATACTCTAGATTTAGATTTGGTAGTTGGTCGTATTCTCACTTGACTTCGTAAATAAAGCGATTAGAAATAATGTCTATATGGCTCGTGCTCAGATTGATATTAGATCATTGCCATCTATTGAGTGGAGACCTTGGCATTTGTCTACTGCCTTTGACGATTCAACGGCATGCTTGTGTGTTGTCCGTCGCCACGAGTTGTTTTTTTGCGACGCGGATGTAAGGTTTGGTACTGTGGCGACCGATGTTGGAGGCAGATGACTGGACGTTATGGAGTTCCATGTGCTCCCATGCCAGATGTTAGTGATGCGAAGTCGGGAGATAGAACTCAAGTTCATGAAGTTCATGCCAGTGATGGTCTTTGGCCAGATGCGTATTCTTTTGTTGTTGAGCAGTTGCTAATCAGTATTATAGATGGTGGAACCATGTCTCCATGGGTCTGTTGTTGTCCCCTGTTGGTCAAGCTAGCAACTTCGAGTTTGTGGGCCTGGAAGGGATGAGACGTGAGTTACATATTCTTCATCCGCCACAGCCTGTTTACAACCCACAACCTTTGAATGCATATCATCCAGCTCCTGTGTCTGCCAGTAATCCTCAGATGTTTGCCGTGTGTGGACCTGATGGGGATGCTACTTACATTTCCATTCTTGAGGTGCCTCGTGCTCGTTGCCACGAGTTAGAGCCGCAGATTGATCAGTATACCAAGGTGAGTTTAGTTATTTTATTTTTCTTATTCATTATATATATAATATGTACTCACAATGTATTTTCTTTGATTTTCAGGCTGAGATTCGGGAAAGATATGAGAACCAGATTTGTATGTTTGATGGGATAAGGATTGTCGTGTATCATTATAGCCAAGAAAGGGAGAAAGCATATTCTCAGGCATATCAGCAATCCTAACATGTGTATGACGAGACTCGAAAAGCGTATGAGGATATTCAGCAGGTGTACATGCAACAACATCAGGGATATGAAGAACTTCAGGCTGAGGTAGTTAACCTTCGTGCAGACAGAGAATATCTTGATTCTCAGGTTAGAAACTTAGAGGAGCAGCTTCGGAATATCCAAATAGAGAGAGCAGAGACATCGAGTGGTAAGTGACGAAAAAAAAGAGCTAAATAAATTTTATGTAATATGATAGGTTTTGGATCATTTTGGATATTATATCATAATCATAGATTTTGGATTGCACAATTCTTAATTTTTTAATTTCTTTAATTTTTTCGATTTTGGATCACAATTATTAATTTCTTCAATTGCACAATTCTTAATTTCTTAACTTCCATGCACAATTCATAATTTCTCAAGTTCTATGCACCACAGTTCTAATTTTCAGAAAAAACACACGCGGTGTTGGCCAAACTGCATCAATAGAAGCCCAAGCCTAGGCGATGTTGGCAAAATCGCTCCAATAGAAACCCAAGCCTAGGCGGTGTTGGCAAAACGGCGCCATAGAAGCCCATTTAGCAGCCCAAGCTCACGCGATGTTGGCAAAACCGCGCGGTTTTAGAAAAACTGCGTGAGTGATTTGATACAGCACCAAAACCAAATATTGACCGATTTGGTGTTTGGTTTGGTGTTTTTTTGGTGTTTTCATCAACATGTGACTCTCCTAAAGTTGAAAAAACATCAAATTGTTAGAAATTTGGTGTTTGATGCTAGGTTGATATCACTCCTAAAGATGCTATAACTTATCCAGTGGTTTGGTAGTTTTACGGACGGAGCATTTATGCATTTATGTACGTACTCCTCACGTGAAAAATACTGGTCCAGCAATTGCGTTCAATTACATAGTTTAAGTGTAAGTTTATAGAGTGCTGCTTGAGAGTCAGGTTGAATTCAGTCAATTCACCACCTCTTCTAGGATTTCTCATAAAATGGCTAAAGTGTCGGACATGGCTTAATCTGACCAAATTCGAGCGTAAATGCTAAATTCTGTGGACACAAGTTGGCCATAATCACATACACTTGAATGGTTTTTTTTTATTTACATGATCACATACGCTCCAATATATGTATTCCTTATCATCAACGTGCAAACGTGCATTTAGCTAGTATAAATAAAGATTGACTACTGGAGGTGGGATTTTTAAAATAGAAGTAAAGATGATTATTATTTTTTAAATGAGTAGCAAATAACGCCGGAATGCAAGTAAGAATTAATGGATGTATGACCCCTTTTAATAGAAACAAGTCCCTTCTTCTTCTTCTTCTTCTTCATTTTTCTCTCACAACACTGATAGCAGTATACTAATATATAATAAGTCCAATCACCTCAATCCACGTGTCCAATACCGTCATTTGATAAAACAGCTTACCCAACAAGTTGCAGCCCATTAGATGGCGCTGTTCAGAAGAATGCTTTATAGAAAACCACCGGATCGGTTGTTAGAAATCTCCGAAAGAGTTTACGGTACGTACGTTTCTATACCTTTTCCTTTCAGATCTCATTTACTTGATTACTATTAATTTATTACATTATCCCTTGATATGTTTAATGCTAATGTGTGCCATTTTTTTTTATCGAAACATAGTACCCAAAGAGTTTTTAGAATTCTTGAATTTTCTAGAAAGTGTGTACTCATTCTTCTGCCATATGGAACCTCTTATAATACAACTAGCAAACTGACACGTGGCTAGCCACGTGAGCGGGCAGTTTTTTTGGGCAGTGGTAATGCTGTAATTGTTCACAAAAAATGAGGGCAATGTTTCAATTTCGAAAAGAGGAGTCCACGTGTCAGCTTTTTGGACAGTGGCAATATTGCAAATATTTGCAAAACTGAGGATAATGTGCTAAATCAAGGGGGAAACGTCTAAATTTTACCGGTCAAATACCGGTCTTACCCTTCCATAACATATCTTATTTACGTATTTACCTTTTAATAATAATTGTAATAACCAAATATGTTCGGGGTATAAAGAGAAAAATATCACCGCTCACTTCGAGACAGTTTTTTTAAAGTAGTTAGATTAGGGTGTGTTTTGTTAAAATTTTACTAATGCGTTTGGTAAAAAAGAATTCTAATGTGGAAAAGGAATGGAATGGAAAGAGTTTGAAATATGTGTGTTTTGGTAAAACCCGTGGAAAAAAAAAAAAAAGGAATAATCCCTGCTTGTTATGCAAAACCGCGGAAAGGAAAAGAAAGTTGGAAACATGAATACTTCATCAATATTATTTATCATTTTTCTCCAAACTACTTATCATATTTTCTCCAAAACTCATTGCTTCGGAAAAATAAAATAAAAAAACAAATGGCATGACCTTTTTCATTTTGCAAATATATATATGAAACTTGTAAATTAAAATGAATTTAGCATATAGAACAAAAAAAAAGACAAAACTACCCCTGTTTTTAGGAGTATGAACACTTGTATGACACCTGCAAACTCATATATAATATTGTCTAACAATAATAATAGAGAACTCCCTCAAACACATAAACTATTGTTGCATTCACTAAAACAATAATAAAATACTACAATAATCTTGAAAATATCCAAAATAGTTAATGGATCTGAAATACTACAAAAGACTTCAACACTCCATCATAAAAAGAAAAAGAACACATGAAAGCAAATCCAAAGTGTATCTAAAACAACCACAAAAGACTTGAGAACCCATCCACTCAATTATCACCAAGCTTCTTCAATAGCCAACTAGCACGCTTGTTGGTATTCATCTTGAGAAAAACATTTTTAGGTTTTCAGCACCATCTTGTGAAAACAACTTCATAGCTGCAATCTTTTATTCCTCATCCAACACATCAATTTCATCAATGGCTAAACAAATTTGGTCCCAAGTGAGGGCTAGAGCATTGTTCTTACTAGCCTCAACTGTAATCCTCTCACGCTCAATTTCACTCCTCACACGCAAAGAATCTGCCACATTCTGCATAACAAGCCTCATGCCTTCTATAACATCATTGCCTCCACCTTCCATGCTCTTGCGCTTCTTCTGAGGCAATTTGTTTGGACGGGCAGACTGACTTGATGGTTGGGAAGTAGTAGTGTGGGAGCCTCCACCCTCGTTATTAGTTGGTGGGAAGTTATCCACATGGATACGCATGCCTTCCCTAAGCAAAGTATCTGAATACTGAACCTGTGATGACATGTCCATCTCACTTGCCACTGTAGCGTCCTCATCCACCGTAAGACCAGTTTTTTGTATGTTACCACAAAGTATATTGTCTCCAAGCACTTCAACCCACTCCAACAACCTAGGTATTTGCTTACCTTTATAGGTCCTCCTTTTCGGGTTTGCCTGCGACATAAAAAAATATTTGTTGGATTTCAAGAAAAAAATATTGAACCAATCTGCACTAAAACTGTCATAACTTTATTTGTATAACTCGGATTAGTACAAGGTAAATTGGGTATGAAACTATACTAAATTGGCTACAACTAACTTTCAGGCCATGAAAGGAGGTTCCCAACAGAAAATGCACAGAACGCCACCAAACACAGAACTTCGTCAAAAAAATCCTGGTTGACCTATCTACACTAAAACTGTCATAACTTTATTTGTATAACTCGGATTAGTACAAGGTAAATTGGGTATGAAACTACACTAGATTTTCTACAACTAACTCTCATGCCATGAAAGGAGGTTCCCAACAGAAAATGCACAGAACAACATCAAACACAGAACTTTGTCAGAAAAATCCTGGTTGACCTATTTGCACTAAAACTGTCATAACTTTATTTGTATAACTCGGATTAGTACAAGGTAAATTGGGTATGAAACTACACTAGATTGTCTACAGCTAACTTTCAGGCCATGAAATGAGGTTCCCAACAGAAAATGCACAGAACGCCACCAAACACAGAACTTCGTCAGAAAAATCTAGGCTGACCATTATGTACTAAAACAGTCGTAACTTACTGTGCAAATATCGAAACAAGATGAATCCAATTGTATTGGAAAGCAGACTCACAGATCTAAAAATCTTATTCAAGCCCCAAGACCAAATTCTCAAGCACAATTTTTCAAGAATTTTCTTAACTAACACCAGAAATTAAACCAACAAAAACTGCTTACACAATATATTATTTGTCACAAAATTAAAGGAACATAAAATCTTAGCTTGGGCACTAATAACTATGTTATCAAAGAATCAAATAATTAAAGTACTCACTATACTACAATAACTAACAAAACTTGTTCGCATAAACATTCTTACCTTAATTGCATTTGCCCATACTGAAGCATCACTTTCTATCATCATTGTATCCGGATTCCAACCAAAACCACTATGAGAAAAAGATCTCAAATCTTTGAATGATTTAACTGCAGCCCTCTTTGTCTTGATTCGGTTTTCAACGTGTTCAATATCGATAGCAAAACCCAACTGATCTCTCATTGCCTCGATGTGACAGTAAGAATGTGATTTCTTTCTTCCATCCACCGGTTCCCCTTAAACCCTTCGCAAGATGTTCCAAGAAAACTTCTAACATGACATCATCCATAGATTGAGTCCAAACTAGTCTCCCTTTCTGATCGCGTACTGGTGCTTGTGGTGTTTGAGGTGTTGCTTGTGTTGTCATCCCTATTAAAATTATTATATGATCATAACACATCTATTTCCACAATATAAATTATTAAAAAAATATAGTACATAGGAATTGAAAAGATCCATAAAATTTAGATTTCATCGTTTTAATCAACAACATATAATCAAACCATAGCATTTGCAATTCACACTTTGCATAAATGTCAGATGCAAGTACATATTCTTCCCACCCAAAAACAAATACAACATATAAATAACTAAAAAACGTAAAAGTAGTCGATCACTCTCTTTGTGTTTGAAACATATGACGCCATTCCACATGCTCTCGCTTAGGTTGGTCCCGAACAACTTCCACTCATTAGTTGGCCTCAGTGCACTATAATCCTGAGCTTGGCTACCCATATCTCTAGGTTCCTCCACATCCGGTTCATCCGGCCATCCACCAACATCGACAGGATCAACCTCTCGTATGAAATTATGTAGTATACAACAAGCTATGATTAAATCAACTTGTATATCCACATTGTAAAAAGGAGTTGCCCTCTAATAAGCGAACCGTTTTTTCAGAAGTCCAAAAGTACGCTCGATTACATTACGCAGTGAAGAATGTCTAAAGTTAAATAACTCTTTCTCGTTCCGTGCTGCCATTTCTCCAATTTCAGATAAATGATACGTTGTTGCCCGGTACGGAACTAAGAAGCCTGGGGCAAGTGGGTAACCGGCATCAGCTAAGTAATATTTACCAGGTGGAACAAACAAGCTCTCCCTTAGATGGTTTAGATTAGCTCTCAATATCCGACTATCATGAGCAGAACCCTCCCATCCGGCCAATACATATGATATTTTCATACCAATGTACAAGCCATTAGAACGTTATGCGCTAAATTCCCCTTCCGGTTGTGATACCGTGGTTGGTCTGCTATAGGTACCATTGCCGGTATGAAAGTACCATCAATTGCACCAACACAATCCTATAAAACGAGGAAATAAAAAAAATATATAATTACGACTAACTTTATACCTTTAAGGCAAATGCTAGCTAGGTTTAAGAGTAAGTATTTTACTCGGTTTACCTTAAAATATCTCATGGCCCAAGGCTTCATATTACTTCCTGTTGCTGGGGAGTTCGTTTGACGTGCCTGTCTTATGTATTCCCTACCAAGCCTCAATACAGATTGCAAAACTCTATGAAAATGTCGGTGGATAGTTTCTTGTGACCTTATCATAGTTCAAGCAGTAGGCCCCATACGTGTATCGTGGCCTAAAATGTAAAGAAACATTGCCACTTGTTCTTTCACAGAAACCCACCTACTAGCAGTCAAACCTCTTTCTTGAAGTCGTTCACATAAGGTATTAAAACATGCTCTATTCAACCGGAGCATTTTATGACAATTATTATCATCTTCCTCAATACTGACCTCTCTAGAGCTAGATGTCTCTCAGTAGTCCCGATTTCTACGTGGCACCCTATCAATAGGCATGTTCTCAAGCATACGTGACATTACAAAATATGCAGCAATTACACAAAAGACTGCAACTATTTCGTAGTCATCCATATTCCTAAGACAGTC
The DNA here is from genome assembly GCF_015680905.1 of Coptis chinensis. Lineage (NCBI taxonomy): Eukaryota > Viridiplantae > Streptophyta > Magnoliopsida > Ranunculales > Ranunculaceae > Coptis > Coptis chinensis. Next base: position 14,101,523 of record NC_141456.1, on the reverse strand, counting down.
ATTATTGATCAACAGAGTTACAATTAATTAACAGATAAACATATAATATTATCAAAGAGTTAATATTACTACAATTAATTAACAGATAAATATTAAGAACAACATATATAATATTAACTAACATGAAAATGTCTGCGATATCCGATCTTGTATGTTTAGAGTAAATCTATACACTGTAAATCAACCTCTGTTTTCTCCTCAAAGATGCATTTATTCATAGCAAGGATGGGTCCATTCAATTGCGCAGTACTTTACTATTATACATATTATAACTTTCAACTTTGTCAACTACATATTCTTAGTATAATACCATCGTCCCTACATCATGATCATTAAAACTTCGAAGTATTCATTTGTCTAGGCCCCTAAGTTTAAACTTGATGTTATTAAAATTATTGTCAAACTCTACAAACCAATAGGTCACTTGTTTATGTTGTCTATGATCAAGTAAATGATCGCTTTGTATGTTATACTCTAACTAAGCTCCTTTGTATATTAATATTGGGACTTTAGTATGAAGTATTTTAATATAGTTTTAATATAGGGACAGCAAGTTAATGACATTTGAGCGTTTAAGCATATGCAGCTGTGAGACTATTAGTAGGGGATAGTTCTAAAGTAGCCATTTGGCACAACCTTGTTTAATTAAGTGGTTTTAGGCTTTTAGCTGAATTTATTTGACTTTTGTGTTTCTGGTAAGAAGCTGAATCTATTGTATTACAGTCTTCTTCTTTTTCCTAGAGCACTGATATGTTGCATGATACTGGACAGGACAATTGAAAAGATATAAGCCATTCTACAAGAGAGTACGCCATAAAACCACATTGAAACATGGATTTGCATATAAGGAATCCTGATGCTAAGCGAACTTGCTTTTGTTTCACTACTAGATCAACGGGCACTCTATTGTGTAACAGCTGCGATGCATTTAACTTATTAAGGAATTATAGTATGTTGGTCCTATCAAGTTAATTAATTACTAATAATAAGAAAAAAGTTGTATATTTAAAAAATATGCTTATCCCACAAAGAGAAAGACAAGAGAGGAAGAAAGTACCTGAGATAGAGTATGAAGTTTGAGTGGTGTAAGATGAGAAGAGAAGAAGAAGGGTGTGGTGGCTTGAGCTGTCGCCTTTTTTTTTTTTTTTTTAAGTGGTTCGCACACTTTTTTTTTTTTTTTTTTTTTTGGGCACGAACACAAAACCATTTCCGTTTCCCTAGTTTTGTTTCCATACGGAATGACCTATTCTTTTCCATGGGACAAACAAACAGCCAAAAAACTATGGAAAAGGTGGACCACACCTATTTTCCTTTCCTTTCCATAGTCTTTCCTTCAGAACAAACACACTCTTATTATTTTCAATTTGTTTGATGTGGGTGTTTCGTTTTATACAGTGTTTGACTGTTGCTTTTCCACGGACATTTTGGAAGAGGATGAGTATAAAGTTTACCTGAGCGGCATTGTGGCCCAGCTACAGGACCACTTTCCGGATGCCTCGTTCATGGTTTTTAACTTTAGGGAAGGAGAAAGGAGGAGCCAGATTTCAGACATATTGTCTCAGTATGACATGACTGTTATGGACTATCCTCGACAGTATGAGGGATGCCCTGTACTACCTTTAGAGATGATCCATCATTTCTTAATATCAAGTGAGAGCTGGCTGTCATTGGAAAGGCAACAGAATGTGTTGCTGATGCACTGTGAGAGAGGTGGGTGGCCCGTGCTTGCTTTCATGCTCGCGGGTCTATTGTTATACAGAAAGCAATATAGTGGGGAGCAAAAGACTCTAGAAATGGTATACAAGCAAGCTCCTAGGGAACTGCTTCATCTTCTGTCTCCTCTTAATCCACAACCTTCCCAAATGAGATATTTGCAGTATATCTCCCGCAAAAATCTTGGTTCAGATTGGCCTCCATCTGCCACGCCGTTGATATTGGATTGTCTTATCCTTCGAGTCCTTCCAGTGTTCAATGGAGAAAGTGGTTGTCGGCCAATTATCCGGGTATATGGTCAGGATCCTTCATCTACAGCCAGCAGAGGTTCTAAAGTTTTATTTTCAACGCCAAAAACAAAGAAACACACTCGCCACTACAGACAGGTATAAAACTCTTAGATGTTTGAAACCTGGAAAGTACATCTACTCTCCACATTAAGCAGTTAATGTTTATCTGAATCCTGGAAAGTACATCTACAGGAAGAGTCTACACTGGTAAAGATAGATATCCGTTGTTGTGTTCAAGGGGATGTGGTTCTTGAATGCACCCACTTAGATGAAGATCTCATACGTGAGGAAATGATGTTCAGAGTTATGTTTAACACTTCTTTTATACGATCAAATATTCTATTGCTGATTCGTGAGGAGATTGATGCACTGTGGGATGCCAAGGACCAGTTACCAAAGGACTTCAAAGCAGAGGTACGTGACAATCATTTTAATGGGAGTATCTATTGTTGAAATTGGGAATTGAGTGTTTATCTCTCAATCAGGTACTATTTTCGGACTTCGATTCTATTGTGTCAAATATCAACACTGAAGTGGTAAGTGAAAGTGAAGATGAAACAGAAGGTGCAACAGAGGAGTTCTTTGCGGTGGAGGAGATCTTTAACAATGTAGATGGGCAAGATGGGAAGGGAGATTCTGATTTTTATATGGTTAAATTCAATACACTAGAATATTAATATGGTTTAGACATATATTAATAAAACTAGGCTTTTCTGATTAAAAAAAAAAATAGTGATTGTATTTTGATTTGAAGTTTCACGGAAGTTGGTCCTTATATTTATCATTTTTATTTTTTGTGATAGGATCCAAGAGAGCAGGCTAAATCAGAGACGAGGGATTGGTTGAATAATGTGGTATGAGATTCATCCCTTCACTTGCTCATAAAAAGTAATGGATGAATCCGATATATTGTTTTTTTTTTATGTATACCAATTATTTCTCTTCCTTTTTTGGTTAACTAATTGATTAGTTTTTCCTGTGGTATCAACGCTGAAGTGTTTAAATTCCGCTCTTTCCCCCAATAAAGTTGCTGATCTATGCTTTTTTTTTGCTTTTGTTATTGCTCGCATTTACATTTCTGCCTTAATTTTTTTATGCCAGGATGATTTTGATGAATTTAGTGATGTTGACAAGCTCTATAATATTTTACCCGTAGAGAAGGTGGAATTTTTTGAAGATCTTGTTACAATCGGTCCTCCTATTCTTGTTAAGGTGAATACCCATTTGACCATTTATCACACTTTCAACAATTCACAATGTTATTTGTTTAATTAGTGCTTTGTTATTCATATATGATAGGTTGATCTTTGTATATCCTTTAAATCACACATTCACACACACTATGGCGGCACATATGTGTGCCTCATATATGTTACTGGACTATTGATCGCCTGAACTATTGGCCCAGTTCTTAATGAACGTCAAGGAAAAATTCAACGGCAAATAATCTCCTCAATTTGAATTTTTCCATGTGTCAATCAAGATGCCGGCGTTAATATTAATACTAGGTATTATGCTAAAGCATTATCATTATTTTTCTCATGTGGATCAAAGATTGCTAGGTTTACATCGCTTTATGGAATAGCTTGGCTTTATGAAATGAAGAATCGAAGACTTTTTGTGTAGCTGAGATTAATTAGTCGTGTAGTTTGTAGGTTGGGTTGGCTCTAACTTCCAAATCTCCTTTTACTAAATATGATATACTCATTGTTGAGTACCAGTTCTGATACTCCCGTATAGATTGTTGTTTCAAATGAAAGAGCCATTTTGGATGGGTGATGGAATTCAATTTAGCACTCTTTTGGTGTAAGTCTTGGCAGGTTTAGGGTCCTACAGTAGTTTTGAAGATCGCTTTCTTCTTTTGGTGTATTAATACGAAAATTAAAAACATACCTCTTTTTATGTCATAGTTGCAGAAAGTAGACAAAGGATGCAAGGTGCTGATACAAAGTTGTCTATTGTAGTCTGTCAATTGGAAATAGCTGACTGAAATATTAATTTTGACTGGATCCACAATAATATATGTTTTTACTGTGAAAGCAGATATCTATTTATCGAAACTCAGAGTAATCATATTACACTTATTCTTCAGGATCCAAGTAGCATGTGAACTACAAATTTCTTTTATCTAGTTTTCAGTGTTTGTGCCATTTTTCTATTCATGAATTACATTTCTTAGTTCATATGGTAGAGTTTGCGAGAATATCGATTGAAAATAGCAAATGTATTAATAAAAGCGCATAATGAGACCCGAGACATACTGTTTGAGGCAATTATGTTTGGATGGAGTCCATTATGAGCTGATTGGAGTTGGTTTTTGTTTTTTGTTTATTCTTCATCTCATCTTATGCTACTGTATTGTAGGATATCTCATCCTGTTGTATCATTGTTTAGACATACATTAATAAAGCTAGGCTTTTCTAATAAAAAAATAAAAAAATAGTGATTGTATTTTGATTTAAGTTTCACGGAAGTTGAAGCTTATATTTATCATTTTTATTTTTTGTGATAGGATCCAAGAGAGCAGGCTAGGTCAGAGACAAGGGATTGGTTGAATAATGTGGTATGAGATTCATCCCTTTGCTTGCTCATAAAAAGTAACGGATGAATCCTATATATTATTGTGTTTTTTTTCTTTTGTTTTTTTCTCTTGATGGATATAGGATACCTCATTCTTAAACTTTTCATATTATTAATATAATACATATACTTTTACCGACCAATAAAATTAAACTATAACTTGTTGAATTGTCATGAACTAGTGGTTTAAGTGTGATTTAAATGGTTATTAATACTTGCCTTTCGATTAGGGCCTTACATTTTTCATTGTAGTTCATCTTATTGTTCACTGTTGTGTTATATGGCTTGTTGAATTCATAGTTATTAGTTTTATTTGGTTTCGGTATGTATTCTGAACTTGTACTTAGCGCATCTGAAATCCCAACTTAATTTATGCATCAAATGTAACCGTATTTGGGATTTTGACTTCATTGACGTGTGTCTGACACTGAGTTGTGCGTTGATACTACAAGAGGGGGTTTTGAACGTTTCAGACTGGTAGCATTCACAATCAGTCTGATAATTTCACTCCAGTACCCAGCTAGTGTTTTTTCAATGGCACTTGGGAACTGAAATTGTTTGGTGGGCTTCAACTGTTGAGATTATTACACCCCATTTCTAGGCATTGCTCAACCTCTTTTTATGTCATGGTTGCAGAAAGTAGACAAAGGATGCAAGATGCTGATAAAAGGTTGTCTATTGTAGTCTGTCAATTGGAAATAGCTGACTGAAATATTTATTTTGACTGGATCCACAATAATATCAATGAAAGCATGCATACATCTATTTATCGAATGAATACTCGGAGCAATCACATACTTATTCTTTAGAATCCAAGTAGCATGTGATTACTCCAGGGCTTTTATGACGGTCAACTTATCTTCTCATAGTTTGACCACTTCCTCTAATGCCAAGATCTAATTCTTTTTTTCTCATAGTCTGGAATACTTGAACTACAATTTCTTTTATCTAGTTTTCATTTTTTGTGGCTTTTTCTATTCGTGAATTACCTTTCTTAGTGCATATGGTAGAGGTTGCAAGAACATCAATTGAAAATAGCAAAAGTATTAATAAAAACGCATAATGAGACCTAAGACATACTATTTGAGGCGTTTATGTTTAGATGGAGTCCATTATGAGCTGATTGGAGTTGCTCTTTGTTTGTTGTTTTGTTTATTTTTTCTTTTCTCTCTTCTTATGCTACTGTATTGTAGGATATCTCATCCTATTGTATACTTGTTTAGATATATATAAATAAAACTAGACTTTTCTTATATAAAATAAATAGTGATTGTATTTTGATTTAAGTTTCACGGAAGTTGGTGCTAATATTTATCATTTTTATCTTTTGTGATAGGATCCAAGAGAGAAGGCTAAATCAGAGAAAAGGGATTGGTTGAATAATGTGGTATGAAATTCATCCCTTTGCTTGCTTATAAAAAGTAACGGATGAATCCTATATATATACAATCCCTCTCTTAGAAGTATGTACTTTTTAAGGACATAAGTTTAACTTCACTTAGAAAATGAATTCAAACTTAAGTTTTTGTGGACATGATGTACTCACCATAAAAATCACTCTCACAAAATTTCAGCTCATTTGGAAAAATCTAGCATAGATGAAAATTGTTGAAATCTAACGGTCTAGAAATGTCGAGTTTTTGCAATCATCGTTTGCCTAGGTTAGAGGTATCCAAATGAGCTGAAATTTTGTGGAGATGATATTTTTGGTGAGTACATCATATCCACAGAAAATCATATTTGCAATTCATTTTTTAGGTGAACTTTTACTTACGTACTTATTTTAACTTAAAATAAGTATATACTTCTAAGAGCGGGGCTATATATATATATATTTTATGTGTATAGGATACCTCAATCTTAAACTTTTCATAGTATCAGTATAATACATATACTTTTACTGACCATTACAAAATAAACTATGACTTGTTGAATTGTCATGAACTAGTGGTTTAAGTTTGATTTAAACGGTTATTAATACTTGCCTTTCAATTATGGCCTTACAGTGTTCATTGTAGTTCATCTTATTGTTCACTGTTGTGTTATATGGCCTGCTGAATTAATAGTTATCAGTTTTATTTGGTTTCATTATCTGGTATTCTGAACTCGTACTTATAGCACATCCGAAATCCCAACTTAATTTATGCGTCAAATATAACCGTCTTTGGGATTCTGACTGATTTGACATGTGTCTGACACTGAGTTGTGCGTTGATAGTACAAGAGGAGGTCTTGAACCTTTCAAACTGGTAGCAGTCACAATCCGTCTGATAATTTCATTCCATTACCCAACTAGTGTTTTGTCAATGGCACTTGGGAACTGAAATTGCCAGGTGGGCTTCAATTGTGGAGATTATTGCACCCCATTTCTAGGCGTGCCCGATCCATGTTTCATTCCTGGGCCTCCTCTTTATAGATATAAAAGTTTGCTCTCTCTACAAGTTTGAGCTTCTGGAGTCATCAGCACTTTGACATCAACCTCATCAAGATTTGAGATAATACATATCTCAAAGACCTGATGGTTTGACTTGACTTATGTGTATGGGAAGAATAGTTTTTGCACACAATTTATTATCTGTCATTTAGTAAAATTACGAATGTGGCTGATACATTGCATACCCATCCAAGAACACATACATTTGAATAGGGGTGGTAATGGGTCGTGTTGGGTTGGGTTCGTGTTGTGTCATATTTGGGTCACGTGTTAGGAGAGCAAACCCAAACCTAACCCAATTACTAATCGTGTTGAGTTTGTCAAAACCAAACCCAACCCGCCTATATAATAGGTTACCCAACGGGTGACTTACTAAGCCAGCGGGTCAATTTCGGATAAGTTTCAGATTGGATTCACAGATAACCTGTATGCAAAATATTTAGCATTTCACGATTTTTTTTATCAATATATAAATTCCCAAAAACCATCCATAATTCAATTACATATTAATAAAAATTGAATAACGAAACATATCTTTATCAAATGAATCAATATGACGGCTAATCGTTCTCAATTTTAGTAATTTATTTTAGGTAGTTAGGATGATGAGATCTTAAAAAAATAAGGAAACTTATTTTACAACAGGTTATATTGGTCACGGGTTGATGACCCGACCCATTAGACCTGAGAACTAATTGGGTCTACTATAATGGGTTACTTGAGTTAACATATGTGACCCTAACCCAACCCATTTATTTGACGGGTTCGGCAGGTCAACCCTTAAATGACCCAAAAGTTTTTTTTCCAACCCGAACCTGCTAATTTCGTGTCGGATTTGTGTCGGGTTAGCAGGTTGTGCACAAAATTGCCACCCCTACATTTGAAGACCCTTGTTTTGTGCTCTAAAGTTGATATCACGTGGAACGCGTACTTATGACATGATCTCCACATGCCACTCTAACAGACTTAAGACCTATCTTCTGTGCTTTAATAGGTGTCAAAGCTAGAATCCGAAGTTCATTCCTTTGAAGCTGAGATTGGAGGACTCTCTGTAAAGAAAGGAATGGCAAGACCACCTAGACTGGTAAGAGAGATGGAAGACCATTTCCTAACTAATACTGTATCCATCATTTTTATTGTGTTTATATTGTTGGGTACCCATTTGTATTGATGAATATACTTTCATTTACAGACACATTTGGAGACTTCCATTGCTCAGCACAAAGATCACATAATGAAGTTAGAGTTGATTTTGAGATTGTTAGATAATGATGAGTTGAATCCGGAGGAGGTTAACGATGTCAGAGATTACTATGTTGAGCGCAATCAAGTAGGCATACCTAATTATTTCTGTTTCTTTTTTTCGTTAACCAATTGATTAGTTTTTCCTGTGATATCAATGATGGAACATATGTGACTCATATATGTTACTGGACTATTGATTGCCTGAACTATTGCCCCAGTTCATAATGGACATCATGAAAAAATTCAATGAATAATATCCTCAATTTGAATTTTTCTGTGTGTCAATCAAGATGCCGGCATTAAATGAATATTAATACTATGTATTATGCTAAAGCGTTATCATTATTTTTCTCATGCAGATCAAAATTGCTAGGTTTACTTCGGCACTTAGCTTTATGAAATAGGTTGGCTTTATGAAATGAAGAATCCAAGGCTTTTTGTTTAGCTGAGATTAATTAGTCGTGTAGTTTGTTGGTTGGGTTGGCTCTAACTGCCAAATCTCCTTTTACTATGGCTGCCAAGTCCCATCTTCAATCTTTAATGATTTAAAATATGATATAATTATTGTTTGATGTTAAGTATCAATTCTGATGCTCCAGTTTAGATTGTTGTTTCAAATGAAATAGGCATTTTGGATGGGTGATGGAATTCAATTTAGTGCAAGTCTTGGACAAGTTGAAGTTGGCAGGATAGTTAGGGTTCTATTGTAACTTTGAAGATCGATCGCCTTCTTCTTTTATTCTATTAATACTAAAAACATATCCCACCCACCCCCGGGTTAAATTAGTTACAGTGCTGAGAGCAACAGGAAGGTAGCCCTGGTTGGCACTGTTTCAGAGGGTAGTTGCGAGTCCTAGGTTTGCTGCAAAGGAAATGGTAATATATGTTGTATGGATTAATTGTACATTTTTTAGTGAGCTATTGAAGATTTCAAGTTATAGAGGTGGGATTTGATTGTGGTTTTATTAGTATTTGTAGAATCTTTAGTTTACGGAAGTGGGTTTTTTATCAGTTCAACACGGAGGTTGGAAATTTAATTGAGGAATGGAAGTTGAACGATGTTTATGTGTCATCTCCTCAACCTCTCTGACTTGTTTCTTAAGGATATCGAGAAGGGTCATTTCCAAGGGCTTTGTTATCCTAGAATAGTTCCGAGCTTCTTATTATATTGCTGTAATTATTTTGGACCTTTGGACAATTGGATTATTTTTCCCATTCATTTTTTTTTCTTTCTTTATTCCAGTGTTTGGTTATGTCATTTAAATGATTGCCATGAGATATGTTCAGCTTAATGCTTATACAAATGTTGCTTATTTCTTACAGGTTTCAAGAGGTTTTGATGAGCCCCAGGAGAAATCTCCAGAGAAAGGAGCCAATGGTATCCTAAGTTCAATGAGAATTGTTTTAGGTGAACTAAGAAAAAAGAAATTGCAACAATATTCAAGTGGCGAACTTGCAAGATTTACAGAAGATTTCACTAATCGAGTAGGTTCTGGTGCGTATGGAGATGTTTTTATAGGTAAATTACCTAATGGTGTGCAAGTAGCCGTGAAGAAACTAAAAGAGAGCACCATGACTGCCATGGAATACACATTCATGGCCGAAGTGAGAACAATGAGTAGGACTTTGCACCGAAACTTGGTTAAACTTTTTGGGTATTGCTTTGAGGTCAATATGAAAGCACTTGTATATGAGTACTTAGAGAATGGATCTTTCGATAAGGTTTTATTCAAGAATCACCTTAATTTACAGTGGGAGGCTCTGTATGAAATTGCAATTGGGATAGCAAAGGGGCTATCTTATTTGCACGAGGGTTGTGATGAGGAAATAGTTCACTATGATGTAAAGCCTCATAATGTGCTCCTTGACTCAAAACTTTCTCCTAAAGTTGCAGATTTTGGACTGGCCAAGATTTCTCAAAGAGATTCAAGTCATATCTCTGTGATTGGGTTTAGGGGGACAGGCAACTATGCGGCCCCAGAAATGTGGGAGCAAATGCCAGTGACTCCCAAAAGCGATACTTACAGTTTTGGAATGATGTTGTTTGAAGTTTTGGGGAGAAGAAAGAATAACGATGGTCAAAATTGGCTTCCTGGACTAGTATGGGAAAATTTCAATAAAGGACAGCTAGATAAAGTTATGGAGTACTGCGGCATCAAGGACGAGAATAAAGTGAAAGCAAAGATATTATGTATGACTGCGTTATGGTGTACTCAGTATAGGCCAAAGGACAGGCCACCGATGAGTGATGTGGTGCAGATACTTAAGGGGAACATACAACTTAAATCACCTCCTAGTCCGTTCTATCCATACAGTGACTCTTCAAGCGGAAGCAGCAGTTGGGGAGGTAGTTCCACGAAAGTTAGTGGACCTCCCCATTAATCTTTAGTAGTTATTCATATATCATGTACATTGTCCATCAAAGTCTACAAGGTTGTATGCAAGCGTGTTAATCTTTAATAGTTATTCATATATCATGTACATTGTCCATCAAAGTCTACAAGGTTGTATGCAAGCGTGTTGTGTGATTTTGTTAAATATTCAGTGTAGAATTTATAATATTTTTCATGATTCCTATTCCATCAGATTATTTTTATTAATGTCAAATTATCAAAGTGTCAAAAAAGAAAATGTTCATGCCGATAATTGTACCAAGAAGAAGGCCAATGTGTTGTTATCTGGATGAGATTCACCCTTGGTACGAGGCATCACAAAATGTTCCAGTTGGTTAAGAACAAAGAAGACCTCGTCAAAAAAAAAATTTGTATCTCTAACCCTAACTTTACTCATTTGGGTATGAGTGACTCACTTCCAGTTATTAATGAAGATTGTATTAATTATTATAAGGTTAGATGTCTCTTTTGACAGAAAAGGAGGGAAGGAGCAACTAGAGTGATAGCTTGGGATATTGAAGGAAAGTCAGTTGCCACAGTTTTTGGAATATTTGAAGTCAGAGCAGTGAAGAAGCTAAGTTTGTGGTCCACCCGGTTGGAACTCTATATGCGAGTTGTTTTCTCAATGAAGGAGATAACCAAACAATGATTCAGACTTGGGCAGGTGCAGACTCGCAAAGTCGGTAAAATCTTTGAGTGCTGATACTAGAGATCTGAGGCTCGAACTCTGTCAGCATCAAAGAGTTACTGATCTCATTTAAAGCAGGTTTGCTGATAAAAAAAAAATGATTCACACTTAGGCAAATCATACACCTTTCACTACGATAGATAACCTAGCATAGCAGTTATAGCGCATTGTAACAACTTCAAAACTTTTGACCAGTAGTATAATCCATATGTTATTGGATTAGTAGGCTTTTTAACAGAGAGGCCCATGCCACCATCTACTAGTCTGTCTTGGGTTAACTAGTATTACACCCCCACTATATAAGGGTTAACTAGTATTACACCCCCACTATATGAGCCAACTAGTTTTTGAGCCCGTTCAACGAACGGGGACCGTTTTCATATATATTTTTAATATTTTATAAATTTAATTTTTGAATTATTATGTACTAAAACATTTTAACTATAGAATATTATAATGACTGTTTTCATCTAATTAATTTAATTTATTTTTAATATTTTATAAATTTAATTTTTGAATTATTATATACTAAAAAGTTTTAACTATAGAATATTATAATAATTAAAATTTTGATAAAAACACAAATTTCTAGAAATATTCAATCTACTACCTTGATAGTTAACCATTTGATAGTCTAAAAAGCTTATGCAGAAAAAAAATAAAAGCAAAACTTCGGATAACTAACAAAGAATTTTGGTTATGTAAAGAATTTTGGTTATGTAGAGAGAATCATAACTCTATCATTCCCTATTTATAATTGCCTTTAGATAATTAATATCTTTTTTCAGAATGTGAATTTTTTCTTCCTAAATTTGTATGCACTGATTTCTAAGCATGTCGTTCTTTTCTACAATCTTAAGTTTGTTCCAAATTTCTTCTATTTCTTCGTAGTTATAGTCTACTACTTCAAAGTTTATCTCACTGCGCAGTATTTATAGATTTAAATTGATTAGGGTTACCTATTTGATTAGAAGTTTAGTTTGTTTATTATTCTAACTTCATGTATATCTATAATTGTACTATTCGATTAATGTTGCAAATATGGTTTGGTGTATTTAACTTGGGCTTAAGGCCATTATATTTTTCACATATAGACTTGAGGATTTTATTTTCTTTTTCATGTTTGAGGTTGGTTATTTCAACATACTACTTGATTTCACGTCTAAATCTCTTAAATTAAATACAGATGTGGATATGGACTGTGCTGCTGTAAACGAAGGTGAAGCTCTTGTATTTGCTTTGTAATTATAACACATATATGAACTTATTTTTGTCGTTTCTCAGATATGAAATTATAATTTTGCACTACTTAAGAGCATATCCACTATTATGATGGGAGAATCTCTCTTATAAATAAAAGAAATACAAATTATTCGCCCTTTAATCAAAGAATATGATTTTTCTGCATGTACATTGATAGACACATTGAAGACAATGTCAAGGTTGTGGAAATGGATTTTGGGCAATGTAGAGGGAGTACAAAGAGCAGAATGACTATTTAACCAATGTTCTTGTTGAAATGGGAGATCAAAGATATTCAAAGACATTATTATGCGAGAACTAAAGCAAAACCTGTCTCTAAACATGTTATTAGCAAAGATGAGCCCTAATGCTTGCGGTAGACATTTTGATGATAATTCAGTGAGTATGAGAAGCAGGCAGTTCATCACAACTTAAGTGTGTCAAAACCTGATCCAAGTTTATTAAGTATCTTTCAGTTTTGGTCAAAGCTATTATAATATTAATGCTTTCTAGCTCACCATTTTCATAATCGATTGTGCTCTTGTGGTAATTTGTGGTGATTTAGGAGAGTTTATATAATGGAGTTGCAAAACTGCCTCGATAATACTAAAAAAATCTAGACATCTGAGAATGTTGCTGACTGCCTAATTATTTCGCACTACCAATGGTGTGTTTTTTTTTAAAAGTTCATCTGGTATTTGGCATTAGAATACTGAAGGAGGAACTCACTATCTCATTAATATTTGGAAGACAACATCCAAAGATTTACATTGTTGAATGTTCAGTGCATCCACTTATTTACAATTACTCACTTCTTTTAGAAGGTCAGCAAATGAAACAATGCTATGATACGAATACCTACTCCAAAGGTGACAAATGACTTATATTTTTTTCGATATCGAACACAATATAACTTGAAGTAGTCATATTTGAAAAGCGAGTGTGCTAATATTATAAATTTAAACTAAAAATTAACGGATTCAATAGTTACAAATTTTCATAAATAAAAAGCGTTAAACCTCGGCCATTAAAAAAATACTATGTGACCAACATAATAAAGTTTTGGTATTAAAGTACTAATCCTCATGGTTTTCTTTTTTTTATTATGGAACTCTACATGCCTTTCATTCCTTTAATTTTTTCTTCAAGATAATATATTTTATCTTTGTTGTGTTTATCATCAACCAAACAATCTAGCATAATATTTTTGAGGATATCGAGTTGATTCTGCTTTTCTTCAACTTCTATTCTTTTCTTCATAAGTTCTTTGAAATTGAAGTCTTCAATTTCTATATCACGTTCATCCTTTATAAACTGTATTGCGTAAAAAGCTGCTGAATCCTCTGCTTTTGCAACAGAATATGTTGGGCTTCCATCAATTTCTTTAACTATGACATCTTCACTGTTAAAGAATAAGTCTTTTGGTATCTTTAATGTCACAGTGCTTTTGAATCGTCCGCTCTCTAATTCTGTGTTGTAGATTGGATCTTGTTGAATGTTAAGTCCTGCTTCTAGAATTTCCTTAAACAATTTTTTTTTACATAAGCTGTAATTTTCATACGCCATTATCTACAATATACATAATAAAATGAAGTCAATAAATAATTGTAAATAATAGAGAAGAGGAAGAATGAAATAATTAGTTAAATAATTTTTTAGTTTTATGGTGTGGGCACGTGCAAAACGTGTGAGGGGTAATTGTTGCATTTTGAAATGGCATAACACCAGACACACCACAATAGACGGTTAAACTTGGTAAATGAATTGTTAACTAACGATAGGGTTACCTAAAGCTCAGAAACGTAAAACTTTGGGTCCAACACAAATATCCATATTATTGGGACGTCCTAAAGCTAAATCACCTTATTTTAAATTAGATATATTTTTTTTAATTAGGTAGAAGCTATTGGGTTTAGAAACCTATAAGTATACTATTAGTGTTGGGCCTGGGCCGAACAAATTGCGGGTATTGAATCTAAAATTCAATTCAAATTTAAATCGCTATCTGTTTTTCCCACGCAGCTTCCTTTCAAAAGCGCAGATGCAATTGCCTGTAATGGCGAAGCTTTGGCATTATCATAAATGTCACTGAAGTTTCTTGGACCCTTAAGAGTAATGCTTTAAACATCATACCATCTTTGTTAGCATCGTAATTACTGATGCTAACTGTCTCTCTGACATTGTTTTGTGCTCTACCAGAGTGGTGATAGATTTGTAGTGAAGGTGAGGATCTCGGGATCCTCAGCTGCTAGGATATTCTTTGAACATGCAGTTCGCATTCAAGCCGCTCCAGAAGTCAGGAGAGAGACCAAAAGATAAATAGTCGCAGGTGTTCAACCACGGGGTCACCAATTACAGAGGGTGGATTTTGGCCTTGACTTATGGGTATTGTTTTGGAGTGGAATCGACGGTGGACAACATAATTGCACAATACTTTTATGACAGGTTCAATCTAAAGCTCGAAACTGCCGGAATCATTGCAGCAAGTTTTGGTCTAGCGAATTTCATTTCTTGACCTGGTGGAGGATTAATCTCTGATATGATGGCTAAGAGGTATGGGATGAGAGGTAGGCTCTGGAGCCTCTAGGTGGTGCAAACAATTGGAGGTCTACTTTGTGTGTTGCTTGGTAGAGTGACCACACTGGAGGCTTCAGTAACTATGATGATTGCTTTTTCTAAATAAATTTTGTTGTCTGGACGTCTGGTGTCACAATAACAATGTTGTTAAAATTATTTTTAAGTGTTTCATATATGTTTCTGACTTGGGAGTAATAAATTTGTAAATAATATTTACACATCCCCAATTATTTTTTCATTTTGCTCCCCGCTATGTTTCACTGAAAAAATAAATAAAAGAAAAGAATAAATTTTTAGGTTTGTAATCGATTCAAGTATGTCCTTGAATACGATGATATTATGTCCCTCCTACCTGAAACACTTTAAACTTTTAAAGGTCATGGATGTAGGTAGAGGTCTTACTTGTTGTTTCTGCAACATGACCATAAAGACCAGATACTGGAATGTTTGTCTTCTTTGCTCCCAGGGCAACTGGTGGAATGACATCTTTAGTTACATCTGATAAATGTATATTTGAGAGGTGACCTCAAGGCTTATCCCTCATATGTTTGTTCTTGTACTGATATCAATTCATATTATTTTCGACACCTAAGATGTCTAGTAACTTGAGTACAGTTATAATCATGTCTTAGTTTGTCACTTTGTCCAACGCACCGCGTTTCTTTGAAATTTATGTCCTCTTCTTATCATCTGCTCATTAGAATTTGTCCAAATTCTCTAAATAATTTCATGATTTGTGTGATTACATACATATACTGACAATTAGTTTTGTATTTGCTTGCAGCCCTCATGTCTTTATTCTTGGTCCTATTGGCCCCTCTTCCGACTATACGCACAACTCTACCTACATTATTTGAGGTAGTTCATCTTGGCATGGCAAATCAATCATTAAAGGCTGCTTTCGAAGCGATTCGAAATCGAGGAGCTTGATATAAGGTAGCACCGGGTTTTTCTTATTTTATTTTATTTATAACCGGTATATAGAATATATTAATAAGAGAATCGATCACAAAAGTAGACGGAGCTAAGCTACACTTGTCTACATTCTCGTAGAAATTTCCTATTAAAAGAGCACCAATGAGACTTCGTCTCATCATACTTCAAGAAAAATTTACTTCGCTTTTCGAGAAGCTCAATGCCCTGAAAACTAACAATGTATCAAAGGATGATTCAATTCAGAAGATGGTTGGCATTTTAGATTCAGAACAATCTAATGGTGAGTCTTCTCGTTTGCTTCTCAATAATGATCATCCCATGGTTAGAGTTATGGCGTGAGTCGGAGTAGATAGAAGTGACTATATTAATGTTTTTTGGTTGTTATTTATATGTTTTTGTTCTTCAAATTAGGTAATGATTTGCTGTGTTTTTTTCTTGTATATTTAGTGGCACGCGGATCAAGACTCGCAAATGGAATATAACAGGACTCCTCCGGACCACCCGCATTTGTAGATGCAAAGGGTCCGTATATCTGGATAATGCTGGTGATTTGGTAAGTCGGTCCTTGAGTGTGTGGTAGTCCAGTATTTGTACATATTTTTTGTATCGGTCACCATCAGCTCTTGATATAACTTTGTCATTTAGTTCCAGTTTCATTCTTATATCTAATTGCCTTTTGTTTCAGGAGGAGAAAGCCAATGCAAAAGATCTGCATCCAAAGCTTCGACCTTAACTTTTCAAGATACGGATGCCATGTGTAATTTAAGGTATCTTTTCTAGCTAATTCTTGGATCTGGTTTCCAATAATAGCCGGCGTTTTTTATTGAATATTTGCAAATTTCATGGGTTAATCCCACTTCGTTGGATATTTTTTGGTAGATGTGAAGCATTTTAGAATATAATAATCGGGGCAAGTGAAACTTCGATATGCTACTTCCCATATCTTCCGTGTAATCAAATAAACTTTTAGATATTGAAAATCTCGTGGGTTTTATCAAATTTTAGCTCGTTATTCATGCTTCTTTCTACCCAAGCATGATGCGGTGTATGCTAGGAATGGATTGATCGTCATCATAATCCAAGCCCTTCTCCAACCAACTTGAAGTCGGGAATACCCTTTTCAGCCATTTTATATTATCCAGGTCCTAGCAAATCTTTAAGAACTTGTTCTAGGTATATAATATTATTTCTTCTCAAGTACTTCTCGGATGACTCATAACCCATTACTTCTAAAATACTTGTGTTATGTAAGGATGAGATGTAAATGCTTATGCATTGTAACTCAACGGCTTTTTTGGTCAAGTGTATTGTGTACAGAAGATATCTTGAAGTCTGTAGTCCTGCTGAAAATTTTAATCTGAGGTACCTTATTATGCATAACAATAACACATGAACACTGAATGAGTTAAGAGTTGAAATTTTGAGAGAATACTCGTTTTCTCCTCTTCCTTTTCCCTTGTTACTTGTTCTACTAGATACTTTTAATTAACTGCAACTCTAGAAACTTCTCCTTTGGACACCGCCTTAATATGTTTTATGTTTCGATATCATGACATAGTTTTGTTTGGTGAAAAATCTTCGTATAATTTAATTCCCTTGTTAGACTTCAAGAAGCAATTTCCATTCCAAAGGATTAGGTTCCAGTTTAATGGATGACCTTAAAGACCGACTTTACTGTTAACAATGAAACGGTGTTATATAGATCATTGTTTACGGACGGTGGTAGCCACATTATAGCAATTCGTTTGGGCCAATTAGATTGAAATGTCAGATTGGTCCACTTTGAATAATATGTAAACTGTAGATAGGAGTGACTATATTAATGTTTTTTGTTGTTCTTTATATGTTTTCGTTCTTCAAATTAGGTAATGATTTGTTTGTGTTTTTTTCCTCAGATATTTAGTGGCATGGATCAAGACCCGCCAAATGGAATATATAGCGACTCCTCTGACCCTACCGCATTTGCAGATGCAAATGGTCCGATATATATCCGTTCATAAGGTCGGGTAATCGATTATTTCGAAAACACAAAGTTTATAAATAGAAAAAGTAATTAAGAAAATCAAGTGTAAGAGCTTTCTATATGAGCACTGTAGATATGTCACCTCTTTCAGATATCTACAAAAACAGTCAAGTCTCTTTTCTTGTCCTTTTATATAGAAGCTCTTTGTAGTCTTGATTGTGTAATCCTACCTAGTTGCTAGGTCAAGTAAGAGGTATATTTACAGAGTAGAAAAGACTCTTAAGTATTTATTTGATCTCATATTAGCACAAGGGACATGTTGTTCTCTTATCTTGCAATTTTATTAAAGGGCCGATGGTTTCTTATTGTTATTGTGGTATTAGGATCTAATGGTTTTGACACTGCAGGTGGTTTTCATAGGAGGCCGAACACAACCTGGCACAACAAAATCTGATGAGGGGGAGCGACATACCTATTCTCATAGATTGTGAGCCAACACGCGAAGCTATTTTGCCTTCTGTTCTTTACCTACAGAAGATCTTGCGCAGGAGGCCTTTCCTCATAAAGAATCTCGAAAATGTTATGCTATGATTCCTGCAGTCATTGGAGCTTTTTGAAGAGAATGAAAGAAAGAAGCTTGCTATTTTCACAGCCCTTACATTCTCCCAGAAGTTGTCTGGACTTCCCCCGGAGACAGTTATGCAACCGCTACTCAAGGATAATCTTGGGGGAAAGGGGCTAGTGCTTACATTCATAACAGACTTCTTCAAGGAGTACCTGATTGATAACAGTGTTGATGATTTTATTACACTCCTGAAGTGGGGTAAGATGGAGGACAATCTCCTTGATTTTTTTCCTTCCGCAAAGCGCTCTCCTGAAGGTTTCTCTGAGCATTTCACGTGAGTGTTCCTTTCGAAGATTAAAGCATATCTTTGTTTTCGTAGTGCATTTCAGAATACCATTTATATGCTTAAAATGATGAAATTAGGGAATAGCCAATGAGATGAAAATTAATAAGTTTATGGAGTAATTTATTCATGTGATGTTGTAGTGGTATTGGATTTACTGAGTTTTAATTGTGCTTTATGTTGCGTTATGTCTATTTCTATTCAGCAAGGAAGGCCTGACTGGGTTGGTCGAATCTGATGAGAAGAAAATATTTGAGATCAAACTCAAGGAAATGAAATCTGCATTGACCACCCGGATAGCGAGAGGAGATTGACATATCTCGAAGTCATTGACACCGTGGAAGCAACGTGTTAAGGATGCTAAGCTGCTGATGTTGAGGTCGTGCGATTCTATGGGATGTAATTATGGATGTTGTTCGGTGGTCGGGAAAAATCAGCAACAAAAATGCCAATGCATTGATTGCCCGGGTTTGTGCTTTACCATTTCATTAGTTTTAGTTGCACCATTTTATTGATTTCTAAATTTTAGTTGGTGTTTTACATATTTTTCTTGTCGTTCTTTTGCGGATTGCTGCATATAAAGTTAATATAGAAATTAGCCATTTGGTGTTATCCTTGGCCACTCTGTAGTCTGGGCATAACACAACAATAGCTTCAATGGGACAAAACCTCATTTTCCTTCACAAATGTAGCTGAAATGTAAATAAATTTTGTTGTCTGGACGTCTTGTGTCACAATAACAACGTCACGTGTTGGAGCGTGGTCATGCCTTTTGCATTTATATCTGTAAAACTTCAATACAGTTTTACTATGGTCAGGCATGGTAGTATACTACACTTGGATGGAAACTATAAGTAAAGATTACTTTCAATTGGGGCTATAGTATCTTCTTTGGAGATGTTGGAGAGGTTTTATTTTTGTTTCCCCGATTTTTGGGTTTGGTAGGTTCAGGAAATAACAAAATACTAATGTGTTGTTAAAATTATTTTTAAGTGTTTCATATATGTTTATGACTTGGGAGTAATAAATTTGTAAATAATATTAATATATTTGATTATATGTACTATTTATTTCCCTCTATTTTTCCTGTGTACTTGGTAAAGCACTCATCAGATCACACATCCCGCAATTATTTTTTCATTTTTGCCACTAAAATTTGCCTTACTCAGAATGGGCATTATGCGTAATCTGACTTCTTAAGTTGGGGATTAGACTTATGCCAGTTTCCTAGGTTGTCATGTTGTATCAGCACAAATATTAGATTACAGGCATGATTGAACATCTGAATTTAGATTTAGCTATTGTGATGCGAAGCAATTAGTGCAAAAAGAGCATTTGTAGCAATGGTGCCAAATATATCTAAACATGCTTGGATCATGTCCTATTGCCCATGTGTTTATAATGATTCGAGACTTTTGAGGTATGTGTAACCGTTAATTGTACAGTCCTCAATGCTGTCATGAGGTATCAGTAAAGGTGCCAGTGGATGTTACAAAATGGAAAGAGAAAGTTGTCTTTCCATGGTGCAGTTTTGGGAGGAATATCTTCTTCTACACCATCACCATCTACTTGTTCATCTACACCTACCACTACCAATAACATCACTATTACTACTGCAACGACTTCTGTAAAAAATTTGAGGTGTCTAAGATGTTATTCAACCAACACCAAGTTTTGCTACTACAACAACTACAATCTCATTCAGCCACGCCACTTCTGTAAGACATGTAGGAGATACTGGACTAAAGGCGGTGCGCTCCGTAATGTTCCAATTGGTGGATGAGGGCCACATGATTGGATCCCACCATAATTGTGTTCTATGTGTGTGTGTGTGGTGTTGTGTTTGTATCTAATAATGTGGACATTGTGCAGGTACCTGTTAATGCTAAAAAAAGCAATCAAGGAAAATGTTGTGGTGGCTGTCAATAATTTGTATGATGGCTTCTTTTTTCGTCGCCATGAATGCAAGTTAGGATCCAAGCAGAAGAAAATGGAGAAATTCTAAAAAGGAAATCTAGAATAGCTTAGAAAGCCAGAGGATGCAACATAGGCAATGTACTGATGGATAAGGTAATTCTAACTAACCCCTTTTCTTTATTTTTCGATTGTTAGAGTATTGTCATCATGGTGGTGGTGGTCAAGGAGACGCTTCTAGTATGAATTCTGTTGTTCTTTATCATTCCATTATCCGATTTGATTTATCCTTTTTTGATTGTTTTTTCATTTATTCCAACTATTAAATATCTGAAATCGTAATAGTATTTACATAAATAAGTTTGAAATCGTAATAGCATTCACATAATGAAGAAAAACCAAATTAACTCTTAAAGGACATGTAAAAACAGAATTATTAAGAAAATTCAAATGTCAACTTATTTTCTCCATTGTTCATTGAAGAAAGTCATACATACGAAAACAATCTAATATCTTCCAACTGAATTGTTGGCCGTTATTCAAATAACATATTGGCTCACTTAATCATGTTGCATCAAACTAAATTGTCGGCATCTATTCCAAATCATTGTTCTCAAGATATTGAATGAAAAGTTTTTCAAAGTAAGTTATTTTGTAATTTAAAAGTTACATCAAATTGTTTAAATAATATTTTGAACACAATACCTTTGATTCCGAGTTTTCCGATTTTTTTTGCTTGGAGAGACCTCATCCAGTAGGATTCTTGTTTTTATTTTTTTTTTTATTTACTCCATTTTCCTGTATTTTTGACATGTACAAATTTAAATATGAAAATATTTGACCAATGGTTGTAAGGGAAGTTAGTTTAAAAGATAAATACCGCCGATGATTTGAATGTCTCATAGTGTCGGGTTTCTTCTATGTTTTCCTTATCCATTTTTTCTTCCAAGATATTGTTTTACTTGAATGTTGGATAGATTTCATGCATCTTGTACTCATTTATCACAACTTTGAAGACGTATGTCTTTCCAGATTTTTTTCTCTAATTCTTCTTTAATTTCATCCCAACTATTGCCCCTGGATTGTAGAAATAAAAATGCATTAATATAAATTTCTAAAAAAATTTACTTGGTATCAATAAAAATTGTATATATACTTTCTTTTAAACTCATTTTTTAATTTTGTCAAATGGTTGCTGCACTATGTCTTACGCTTTTATTTCCAAAAACAACAAATGCTTGTTTGATTTGTTTCATCTTGCACACAAAAGTTTAAGATAGTACCAACATAAAGAGAACATAACTTATCATATTAGTAACATATAAACATAATTTTATTTTAAAATTTCAATTTGTTTACCTCTCGGATGGTTTATTGTAAGTAGTTTTACAATCCTTGCGGTATGGCTCATCCCCCGCTTCCACATGTTTGACAAGTCTGAGAATTAGCAAGATTTGTAATTCCAACGATTTCCAAAAAGCTTTATAAATTTTGCTTTGCAAGTAAATGACTTATGCTACAAATAAAATGATTTATGTATCAGTATAAAAAACATAAAATACTATTTTTTTTTAAATCTCTTCCAGAATCTTTATTTAAGACTAACCTGGTTGCATCTATTTCTGCCTAATTGAATTAGGTCAGATATGGTTACCCTGTCTTTACTAAGTAGTTCAGAAATTGTAGTACACAGAATATCCAACTGTGTTGAATGCATTGACGTAGTCTTCTTTTTTGCATGAATTCTTCAAAATCAACAAATGAAAACTTGTATTGTCTGAATTTTTTCCATCTTCCTTTGAAACGGTTACAACCAGATCTTTTTAAAGGAAATGGTGAAGTTAACTACATCGGCTCATATTGAAATTTTGCTGCCTTAACCTCAAAATTTTCAAAACAATAAATTTCTCCTTGTTTAATTATTTTTTCAAAGGAGTTTTGGATTTCCTTGTCGATTTTAGCGTGAATTTTATTTTCCTGTAATGACACGGTTTTAATACAAATATGTTAGATAATACAAGGGAAAAAACATGCTATTAATTGAATATTTATGGATAAAATTTAAGAGAGATAGTAAACTGTTTATGTTAAAAAATGACAATAAATTGCAAACAATAATATATTGAAAACATATCATGACTTGACTCTAATAGTAAAATTAGATCAAATAACTTTTACCTTTTCATCAATCAATATCATCTCAATTCCAAAAACTTTTTCTTTATACCTTGCTATCCACATTCTGCTTACTCGTGTTATTATTTTACAAGATGGTGAGTAAAGGTTAAGCTCGTCTCCAAAGTCTTGCACTTCCTCGCCATATCATCTAATCTCTATAGCATAAAAAGTGCTTCTACATTAGTCCTTTCATAAAAGGCTATAGCATAAAGGAAATTCACATTATTTAGTCAATGTTACACCAATAAATAATCACAGATCCGATTAGATAATATACTCATATTCTTATATACCCGGCCAAATAACAAAGTGGTGAAACCCAAAATTGAGCATATTAAACAAATATAACATAGCCAAAAAAATATGAAAAATATAAAAAAATATATATTATCGG
The DNA here is from genome assembly GCF_015680905.1 of Coptis chinensis. Lineage (NCBI taxonomy): Eukaryota > Viridiplantae > Streptophyta > Magnoliopsida > Ranunculales > Ranunculaceae > Coptis > Coptis chinensis. The sequence continues at coordinate 14,078,069 of NC_141456.1, read as the reverse complement.
CTACATACCGTGAACACGACCAATATACATCGATGCTTCCATTCTTAGGCCGTCAGCCTTATAAAGTGTAAAAACTTAAACCAAACTTAGTGAAAAATATAAAGCTACCAATGACACACACACACACCAATTAACATTATGTGCATTGTGTGGACCCGATATATTTAACGATTCTACATATTTTAATATAATAAACAATAACAACATAAAAAATGTCAATGGAAAATAGACAGTAGAACCTTACTTGAAAGGTGCTACACAAAACAATAAATATTCTTCAATAATGTTTAACTTCAACCAAAGTTTTCTAGCATAGTAAACACACAAAATTCTTTCACAGGTGGAGTGATTAACTGTAATGGATGCTTGCATTACGCTTGAAGAATATACTAACATGTACATCCATTACCCTTGTATACTGGAGTGATTAACTTAGAAATAATTAGAACTATTGTGCAAGCATCTTTACATGTACATCAACAAACAATCATATATGCAGATTTGAGATGATCATGTCGAAAGAGTAAACTTGCTTGTACAGCGCTGACCGTTGTACATGCATAATCAATATTGGCTCTTGAGACACATTTGTGTAACAAATCAGACGTTTCAAAGTGGAAAAAATGAACCTAATATTCAAAGCTAACAATCTGATAAACCATAAAGGCATGAACTTATTGTTAATCAACACTATTTGACAATATATGGTGTCTTTGAAATAACTTGTGTATGTGCCTTATGTTGCTTCCCATTAATAGTTTTCTAATCTTATGTTGAATGGAAGCATGAGTTTCATATATAATATAAAGTTAATTCAGAGTTGTGATTGTAACTGTAGTCAATAAAATCGTGTAATATATATTCATACAATTAATTGCATGAAAATAAATTCTTGACTACTAAATCATAAATCAGTTACAGGATCAAAAGAACCCATTATCATACCTTTTGCAATATTCTCGCTAACGTGCTTTCGCCTCTTCCTAATTTCGATATCTAAACAAAATAAAGGAACCAAAATCAATAATTATGAAATTAATTCATGATGACTTTGCATTTTCATCGGTATCAATCCACCGTCATCCACTTTTACTGATTCTAGAATGTAACTAATTGCTTAGACAATCAAATTTTGGAAAAATATAAACAATCATTATAAGATATCTGAACTTAGTGTTGCTAAATAAACTTGTAAGTATCATACTATTTGAAATTCAAGCATTCAATCGAAAGAGATTTCTTGTAGGGGTACTTTTTGAATAGTTCAGAATTTACCTTTGAATTTGTAAGGTAGGCTCCTTTTTTTTAGTGCTTTATGTTATATAATCGTGATGGATTTATATAGGTTTAGTATTAAGTTGATTTATTGAACCGATTGAGTAGAAAAACAGATAAACATTAATAGTAATAGAGTCCTACTAAAAAACAATATTAACAGTAATAGAGTCCTATTAAAATTGTAAGATTTAGTTAGAGATTTTGTTGCCAATCAACAAAATAATCTCCACTTTGTGGCGATAAGATTTAGTTAGAGATTCTCATTGAATATAATTTTGTGTCCGAAGTCGATAAAGTTGGACATCCAGTGTGATGTGCGATTCATACTTGCCCGGTTATGCTTGATAATAAAGTCCTATTAAAATTGTAAGATTTAGTTAGAGATTCAGATAAACATTAATAGTAAGAGTCCTAAAAAACATTAACAATAATAGAGTCTTCATCAGAAGATTTAGTTAGAGATTCTATTCGCTATAATTTTGTTTCGAAGTCGATAAAGTTGGACATTCTGTGTGATTTGTGCCGTATTCATACTTGTTTGCCGGTTGTAAGGTTTTAGCCAATAGCATAACAACCTCTCTTGCTTCCTCTCACCTCTAGCTTTTTCTTCCTAAAGGCTGCTGCTCCATGTACTAATTAAAACTTGTTGGTTGGTTAGAAAGCTAGCTTCTTCTTTGCTCTTTTGCACTGGGAATTCATAAATATGGCCTTGGTGCTATCATGCTCAGTGATGTCCTTTAAACGAAGTTTCTTCCTTTTGCTCTGTCGGTAAATTACATTTTCTCTTGGATGAATCACATCTCGTCAATAATTTGATCTTGAACATTTCAACAAAGAATTAGGATGTCAAGTCCTAAAATGTTGGCATCTCTTTCTATTTTAAGATGCCTTGTTTCTATTCGGATGTTAAGTCCTAAAATGTTGGCATCTCTTTCTATTTTAAGTTGTCTTGTTTCTCTGAGGTTAGCAATCAACCAAGCTTCCAAATCCTAATTTTTCTCCACCACCTCCAAGTCTTCCAACCTAACATCTAATGTGGAATCACCTAAGACACGGTCATTAAGCAACTAAGACAATCCTTTTGTGTTTCTTGTTTAGGTTAAGAAACATTGATAATTAAATATATCATCGTCTCCAAATGCACCAAAAAACACTGGGAAAACAAAAAAATGGAAATACAAAGAATATAAACACCAAAATAGTTAACTTCATAATTCATATAGAAAACCAAGTAAAAAGGCTACACCACTTAAAGCAACATAGAAGTTGTAATGAACTTTCTTGGACTAAATCAACTACCTAATATCCCCTATAAGGTTCTCATGCATTAAAGAAGACCAAAAGCATAGTAAGGATAAGTTATTAAAAAGTTAAAAAACACCATAAAGTATTTTTTGTTTGAAATACAGTACCTTCCTTAGATTGCTTGAAAAACTTCTTTATACACAATGTTTTGTGTATATCCTTTTGGCTCGTCATCTTCCCTTTTGATTAGAAATTTTAGCCCCTGTCTAGATGTCGTTCTCGAAACAGCAACATATAACTGCCCATGTGTGAAAATTGGTCGTGGTAAATAAACACCAACATGGTTGAAAGTTTGTCCTTGACTCTTGTTTACTGTCATTGCGTAACACACTTTGATGGGGAATTGTTTCCTCTTGAAGACAAATGGCCACTTTGTGTCAGTTGGAGATAGGACAATTCTTGGAATATAGACAGGTTCACCTATGTTTTGTACCTGTAATTATGAATTTGCTTATATGATTGTAAAGTTCCAAATATTTATTGGATCAAGTATTTTCTTACCCGCTATAATTTTTGCTTCAATAACTTTGGATCCCATCCTTGTCACAATCAACCTAGTTCCATTGCAAAGCCCCGTTACTCGATTCAAATTCGCATTAACATTATAGGAACACCAACTTTCAGCTCAATGTTATGGTTTGGTAATCCGTAAAACTGAAAAGTATTCAAAAATTTTTGTAGGAAAGAGAACGCCCCGTTTCAAAGAGACTTTCTCCTCAGAAAACAACAACGTAATAAGATAATAAAAGTTAAAACAGTTATTTATATAACTACTTTTTTTAACATGCTAACCTTCTATAGGACAAAGTGTGTGCGCACTCAAGTAACTCCATAAATCTCCTCGAAGTGATGAAATAATGTATGAGTTGATTTCATCAATCTGTTTCATTCTTAAGGGGCCAAGATGTTTCTTTCCTTGAGGTACTTTACAGAACCGTGATTGTTTGCAAAATTTGGATAAATATTTGAAACAATATCTTTAATTTGAGTCTTCGATTCGGAATAAGAAGATCATCCTCGAATTTGTATCCATGTTGGCTCGATATCGTTCTCCATAGAAATTGTTGGCAACTTTCCGTCTCCCCGGATCTAAAACCCATTTCTTTGAAATCTTCTATAGAGCTAGTTGTTTTACGGATCAACATTGTCACTTTTAATCTCATGTTTTGAGTCGGGATGAAAAACTTTACATTTTCCCCAGATTTTAGACTTGTCAAATAGAATTAAAAATGGCAAAATTAATAATTGTTCAAGGTTACTAAATGAATTATTTGATAAAATTAAGATTGTTTGATATATTCAAAATGGTACCTGTTTATTGAAGCGTCAACAATGTCACCTCTTTTACCCCTTGGAATAACTGGCAAAATATGTCTGAAGTCTCCACTCATTAAAAATGTTTTTCCGCCAAAATATTTGTTATTTTCATCCATTATGTCTTTTAAAGTTCTGTCGACAACTTCGAATCCGTGCCTATAAGTCATTGGAGCTTCATCCCATAAAATAAGATCTGCTTTTTGTATTAGCTTCGCAAGTTCTTCATGTTTTGAGATTTTGCATGTCGACTCTTCAACCGGTAGGAATTTCAATATTGAACCTAGAATGTCTTTGTTAAGCCCACGGTAGGAGTAGTGATGCTATTCCAGAAGAGGCAACTGCAAGAACAATTTTACCTTAAGATCTTAGCTTTGAGATGATAGTTTTGTATAGATACGTCTTTCTGGTTCCTCCACTGCCGTAAACAAAAAATACACCTCCATTCTGTGAATATACTGCTTGGGTGACTAACTGGAATACTTCATGCTGCTCAGTATTAAGAACTTCATGCATTCTAACGTATTCATCACGTAGTCAACGACAATCATAGTCAAGTTCTCCTGCGATCAGTCTATTACCAGTTGGCATCTGGTCTTTCATATTTGGAAATGGGAAGTCATTGACCTTTGCTAAAGTTTTACCTCTTCTGAGCATGATTATTTCAATCTCGCATAGAGTGTAGTTCTTTATTTTTCTCCTCGATAAAATCAATGTCTGATTTCCATTGATTCTTCTATCTTTGAAATAACATGTCATCTCCTAATGCACGTGATGTTTCTCCCATAGTTTTTCAGGAAATGATATCTCTCACATCAACATTAACGTCCACAAAACAGCTCTGCATGATGCTTTAGGACATAACCATCCGCTAGCTTCTTTTTAGTTGCATCATCCCACTCTTTGTCATCATCGAGCAAACCTAGTGCCTGGCAGGTAAATTTAATTGAACAATTAAATATGTATAGTTTAAAATTAAAATTCAGCATATATTAACTTCAGGAGTTATTCAAAATAGACAACAGGAAAAAACAAATCTAAGTGTGTATGTGTTTCCTAAGTTTATTTGTAAAAGTTTTAGGAGAGTCCCTTTTCTTTATTGTCGGATTAAGTATGCTCCTCCAAAAATGCTTCCACCGTCTCAACCAACCTATCCACACTCTTGAGACGAAATCTTGGCACGAAAGTCTCTTAGCAAATGTTTTGTAATTGTTACCCTACTCTCTTAGCAAAGTGCTGCCAGTTTAATTTAAACTTCATGTTTTAACAGTAATCTATATATATTTAAAATTTTCCTTCTAGTTATCTAGCATCTAAAGTAGCTTAAGCTTGGAAATGTGACTTGTAGGACGGGGAAGACATCATGTGCTTTCGGGTTATCGCTAATCAAGCGAGAAGTAACCAAACACTATTTCCTTAGGGAAGACATCATGTGCTTATTATTGCTAATCAAGCAATAAGTAATGAAAAACTATTTCATTTTTCCCTATTAATACACACATTTGTCGGTTCCTTTATAAATAGACTTACATTTGTGACCCGTTCTACTTGAATTTTTTTTGCTTTCCTAAGTTTATTTGTAAAAGTTTTAGGAGAGTCCCTTTTCTTTATTGTCGGATTAAGTATGCTCCTCCAAAAATGCTTCCACCGTCTCAACCAACCTATCCACACTCTTGAGGCGAAATCTTGCACACAAAGTCTCTTAGCAAATGTTTTGTAATTGTTACCCTACTCTCTTAGCAAAGTGCTGCCAGTTTAATTTAAACTTCATGTTTTAATAGTAATCTATATATATTTAAAATTTTCCTTCTAGTTATCTAGCGTCTAACGTAGCTTAAGCTTGGAAATGTGACTTGTAGGGACAGGGAAGACATCATGTGCTTTCGGGTTATAAGCTAATCAAGCAAGGTAAGTAACCAAACACTATTTCCTTAGGGAAGACATCATGTGCTCGGGTTATTGCTAATCAAGCAATAAGTAATAAAAAACTATTTCATTTTTTCCCTATTAATACACACATTTGTCAGTTTCCGCCTATAAATAGACTTACATTTGTGACCCGTTCTACTTGAATTTTTTGCTTGCAAGAAATTGCATTTTACGTTACTAAATTTAGCTAAACATGATTTACCATGTTTTGTTGTCATATCTATTCCTTTTACTTTATTTTACTTTGTTGTCATGACTCCACCGCTAAAAAGAAATGTGTTGTGTCGCCAAAGGAAGCAACGGGATACTTAGTGATGAGTGATGACCTAATGGCGGATGGACTGCCTTTCTCAGTTCAACCTTAACCTCCTGGAGGTTTGGGTTAAAGGTAGGGTAAGTTCTAGAAACCCACAGACATCACCCCACCAATGCAAACACACATAATCCAAAACCTTGCTAAATCTTCTTACAAAAGATCGGACGGGGTAGGCCTTCATCTTGTCGGCAGGGGCCAATCAACAGCTCAAACCGGGTATGGATGAACACTACTAACTTACTTCCACATATGCGTCAGGCCATACTTGCTTTGGTTTCTTCTAATGTATATCATGTTCATTGTGAGTGCATGAATCCCAAGATGCACTGGTGATTGATTTAGAATCCCTCGCTACTTCTCATGCAATTATTTATGCATTATATATGAATGTTGTTCTCTCTATATTGAAATAAGAACTTTATGTATGTAATGTGCAAAACATTCTCTCTAGTACTTTTGAATAGCCCAAAGACCATGGTTTACATGAGACAGAATGGAGGCAACCTCGAGAGTATCGACCGAAATGGCTTTCACTTCCACTTTTTCCTTTACTTTAGGAGGTATTTGACTACATCCAAGTTGCAACCTTCATATGTTCCGGTGAGTCTTTATTTTTCTTCTTTACATTCTTTTTATATATTTCTCATTGTGAAGACGTAAGACTCCTAATTAATTCAGCCTAGATACTAAGTTTATGTATTAGGATATTCATTTGATAATGTGCGGCTTAGACTCCTCAATTAATACCCAGCTATGGGGTTCATCTCTCGTAATGTGGCTTTCAAGTTGAACCACTTAAAAGTCATGCAATTGTGTTGTCTCCCTTTTGAGTATTTAGAAGATGTAAAAGCTTATATTAGTACAATGAGTCCGTAAATGTGGTAAACAGTTAAATTATATTTTGGTAAATAGTAATTCAACAATATAGCATGGTAAAATGACATTTAAATTATATTCATCTAGAAATAACTATGTGTTGACATGGTTATGTTGTTTAACTTCCCAAGATTCAACAATTATAATGATAAACGAAAACAAAATTTCATAAGTTACCTCACACGCTTTTGAAAGTAGGATAAATAGTTCCATTGATCGTTCGGATTTCTTCAAAACTTCTAGGACCTTTGACAATATTAAGCAACATCCATAAAAAAATCTCTCCCCCGATGTAGGGTGAGCATAATAAACACGCCAATCTTTCTTTTACCCTTTCCCCGCCTAGGAGTCCACACTCTGTCATTGACTTGCCAAACCCATTTAGTGGGAAATTCCATATAAGTAAGTTCTCTAGTAGATGGATACATGACATTGACTTTAAACCATTCTCAGAATTTTTTTTTTGAAACTTTCTCGCTTTGATGACTTTTCGGTAAATCATTGTCAACCGTAGTAGACAATTTGTTCTCCTTCAAGATGAAATGGCAACCTCTCTACGCTTTGGGTCTCTGTATTGAATTTCAAAGTTCAATAATCTCCAACATGCTTCAAGCGAAAGATAACGACAATCAAGAAAAACGTCCAACTTCGTCCCACATCTCCCGAATGATTTGCTTCCCGTGTCTACATCTCATTTAACATTCTCAACAATAAAAGCGGTGGCTCTATCTTTGCCCTTGTTAATATATTTGAAAAAGATACTTTATCGACCTTGCCTTATTACAATGCTCAACATTTATGTGTGCTTGAAATTTAACACACAAATTGACATTATGTGGTATTACCCACCCTCTCATCCCGGGGCTTCCTCGATCTTATCAAACACTTTAACCGTGACTTTACGACCGTTGTTTCTTCTCTCATATAAGCGGTGAATTCATTGTGATCAATTGTAGTATCATCGCTGAAAGCCTTCGGATAGTGTTTAGAACATTTATTTTCCAACATACATGGTGAGCTTGGATTTTTATCTCCTTGAGGTCCGTGTATCATAAACTGTGTAATCTGGATATGCAACTTTATCTTCCGGGTCGAAGCTTGGCGATATTAACTTATTTATCCGAAGCAGAGTTTTGGGCTTGGAACCATTATCCAAGAAAAGCAATATATGAGCATGAGGTAATCCTCTTTTCGAAACTCTATTGTGTATATTGCTTGCAAAACAAAGAAAAGACAATAAAAGAATATAAGGTAAGCTTTTCGTATAAGAAAAGATCATTAAATCAAATAGGGCATTAACTACCAAATTATGCTAAAAACATTTTTTTGGAAACTATAAGAAAGTATGGATTTTAGTATAGCATCTATTTTGAGTATGATCTTGCCGCAAAATAAGTCCTAGGCAAAATGGACAACTCTCATATTTCCCAACTTTCAATAGATACACTAAAAGAGCCTTTTACGTTAGGGAAATATCCCTTAACAATCACAGTTGTCCCGCTTTCGGATGCAATCTATGGCAGAAGACATGCTTCGGGACATTATTTTACTGTTCGAAAAGATTAAGGAAAGTATGGATTTTAGTATAGCATCTATTTTGAGTATGATACTACAAAGTAAGTCCTAAGAAAAATGGACAACTCTCATATTTCAAATTTCAATAGATACACTAAAGAGCCTTTTACGTTAGGGAAATATCCTTAACAATCACGGTTGTCTGCTTAGATGCAATCTGACAAAATGCCAATCTTTGCGATGCTTGGGGTTGTGCTTTACCATTTCATTGGTTTTTAGTTGCACCATTTTATTGATTTCTAAATTTTAGTTGGTGTTTACATATTTTTCTTGTCGTTTTCTTTTGCTTGGATTCTTTTGCATATAAAAGTTAATATAGAAATTAGCCATTTGGTGTTATCCTTAGCCACTCATGATGCGGGCATAACACAACAATAGCTTCAATGGGACAAAACCTCATTTTCCTTCACAAATGTAGCTGAAATGTAAATAAATTTTGTTGTGCGGGCGTCTTGTGTCACAATAACAACGTCACGTGTTGGGCGTGGTCATGCCTTTGCATTTATATCTCTAAAACTTCAATACTGATTTTACTATGGTCAGGCATGGTAGTATACTACACTTGGATGGAAACTATAAGTAAAGATTACTTTCAATTGGGGCTATAGTATCTTCTTTGGAGATGTTGGAGAGGTTTTATTTTTGTTTCCCGATTTTTGGGTTTGGTAGGTTCAGGAAATAACAAAATACTAATGTGTTGTTAAAATTATTTTTAAGTGTTTCATATATGTTTATGACTTGGGAGTAATAAATTTGTAAATAATATTAATATATTTGATTATATGTACTATTTATTTCCCTCTATTTTTCCTTTATTGCTTGGTAAAGCACTCATCGAATCACACATCCCCGCAATTATTTTTTTCATTTTTGCCACTAAAATTTGCCTTTACTCAGAATGGGCATTATCGTGTCGACTTCTTAAGTTGGGGATTAGACTTATGCCAGTTCCTAGGTTGTCATGTTGTATCGGCACAAATATTAGATTACGGGCATGATTGAACATCCGAATTTAGATTTAGCTATTGTGATCACGAAGCAATTAGTTACAAAAAGAGCATTTGTAGCAATGGTGCCAAATATATCTAAACATGCTTGGATCATGTCCCATTGCCCATGTGTTTATAATGATTCGAGACTTTTTGAGGTATGTGTAACGTTAATTGTACAATCCTCAATGCTGTCATGAGGTATCGATAAGGTGCCGATGGATGTTACAAAATGGAGAAAGTTGTCTTTCCATGGTGCGCAGTTTGGGAGGAATATCTTCTTCTACACCATCACCATCTACTTGTTCATCTACACCTACCACTACCAATAACATCACTATTACTCTGCGACTTCTGTAAAAAATTTGAGGTGTCTAAGATGTTATTCAACCAACACCAAGTTTTGCTACTACAACAACTACAATCTCATTCAGCCAATGCCATACGTAAGACATGTAGGAGATCTTTGGACTAAAGGCGGTCGCGGCTCGTAATGTTCCAATTGGTGGATGAGGGCCACATGATTGGATCCCACCATAATTGTGTTCTATGTGTGTGTGTGTGGTGTTTGTGTTTGTATCTAATAATGTGGACATTGTGCGGCAGGTACCTGTTAATGCTAAAAAGCAATCAAGGAAAATGTTGTGGTGGCTGTCAATAATTTGTATGATGGCTTCTTTTTAAATTCGCCATGAATGCAAGTTAGGATCAGCGAGAAGAAAATGGAGAAATTCTAAAAGGAAATCTAGAATAGCTTAGAAAGCGGAGGATGCAACATAGGCAATAATCTTGATGGATAAGGTAATTCTAACTAACCCCTTTTCTTTATTTTTCGATTGTTAGAGTATTGTCATCATGGTGGTGGTGGTCAAGGAGACGCTTCTAGTATGAATTCTGTTGTTCTTTATCATTCCATTATCCGATTTGATTTATCCTTTTTTGATTGTTTTTTCATTTATTCCAACTATTAAATATCTGAAATCGTAATAGTATTTACATAAATAAGTTTGAAATCGTAATAGCATTCACATAATGAAGAAAAACCAAATTAACTCTTAAAGGACATGTAAAAACAGAATTATTAAGAAAATTCAAATGTCAACTTATTTTTCTCCATTGTTCATTGAAGAAAAGTCATACATACTGAAAACAATCTAATATCTTCCAACTAAATTGTTGGCGTTATTCAAATAACATATTATTTCACGAATCATGTTGCATCAAACTAAATTGTCGGCATCTATTCCAAATCATTGTTCTCAGATATTGAATGAAAAAGTTTTTCAAAGTAAGTTATTTTGTAATTTAAAAGTTACATCAAATTGTTTAAATAATATTTTGAACACAATACCTTTGATTAAGGAGTTTTCCGATTTTTTTGCTTGGAGAGACCTCATCAGTAGGATTCTTGTTTTATTTTTCTTTTTATTTACTCCATTTTCCTGTATTTTGACATGTACAAATTTAAATATGAAAATATTTGACCAATGGTTGTAAGGGAAGTTAGTTTAAAAGATAAATACACGCCGATGATTTGAATGTCTTATTTGTGTGTAGTTTCTTCTATGTTTTTCCTTATCCATTTTTCTTCCAAGATATTGTTTTACACCTCGAATGTTGGATAGATTTCATGCATCTTGTACTCATTTATCACAACTTTGAAGACGTTATGTCTTTCCAGTGTTTTTCTCTAATTCTTCTTTAATTTCATCCCAACTATTGCCCCGGATTGTAGAAATAAAAATGCATTAATATAAATTTCTAAAAAAATTTACTTGGTATCAATAAAAAATTGTATATATATACTTTCGCCTTTAAACTCATTTTTAATTTTGTCAAATGGTTTAACTATGTCTTACGCTTTATTTCCAAAACAACAAATCTTTGTTTGATTTGTTTCATCTTGCACACAAAGTTTAAGATAGTACCAGTGTATAAAGAGAACATAACTTATCATATTAGTAACATATAAACATAATTTTATTTTAAAATTTCAATTTGTTTACCTCTCGAGATGGTTTATTGTAAGTAGTTTTACAATCCTTGCAAGATGGCTCATCCCCTCGTTTTCCACATGTTTGGATATGATGAGAATTGGCAAGATTTGTAATTCCAACGATTTCCAAAAAGCTTTATAAATTTTGCTTTGCAAGTAAATGACTTATGCTACAAATAAAATGATTTATGTATCGATTATAAAAACATAAAATACTATTTTTTTAAATCTCTTCCGAATCTTTATTTAAGACTAACACAGTTGCATCTATTTCTGCCTAATTGAATTAGGTCGGATATGGTTACCCTGTCTTTACTAAGTAGTTCGAAATTGTAGTACCACGATGGTAACATACCAACCTGTGTTGAATGCATTGACGTAGTCTTCTTTTTTTTTGCATGAATTCTTCAAAATCAACAAATGAAAACTTGTATTGTCTGCGAATTTTTTCCATCTTCCTTTGAAACGGTTACAAGCTGTGTATCTTTTTAAAGGAAATGGTGAAGTTAACCCCACCGGCTCATATTGAAATTTTGCTGCCTTTAACCTCAAAATTTTCAAAACAATAAATTTCTCCTTGTTTAATTATTTTTTTTTCAAGGAGTTTTGGATTTCCTTGTCGATTTTAGCGTGAATTTTATTTTCTGAATGACACGGTTTTAATACAAATATGTTAGATAATACAAGGGAAAAAACATGCTATTAATTGAATATTTATGGATAAAATTTAAGAGAGATAGTAAACTGTTTATGTTAAAAAATGACAATAAATTGCAAACAATAATATATTGAAAACATATCATGACTTGACTCTAATAGTAAAATTAGATCAAATAACTTTTACCTTTTCATCAATCAATATCATCTCAATTCCAAAAACTTTTTCTTTATACCTTGCTATCCACATTCTGCTTACTCGTGTTATTATTTTACAAGATGGTGAGTAAAGGTTAAGCTCGTCCAAAGTCTTGCACTTCCTCGCCATATCATCTAATCTCTATAGCATAAAAAGTGCTTCTACATTAGTCCTTTCATAAAAGGCTATAGCATAAAGGAAATTCACATTATTTAGTCACGTTACACCAATAAATAATCACAGATCCGATTAGATAATATACTCATATTCTTATATACCCCGGCCAAATAACAAAGTGGTGAAACCCAAAATTGAGCATATTAAACAAATATAACATAGCCGAAACAAATATGAAAAATATAAAAAAAAATATATATTATCAGCTACATACCGTGAACACGACCAATATACATCAGATGCTTCCATTCTTAGGCCGTCGTCTTATAAAGTGTAAAAACTTAAACCAAACTTAGTGAAAAATATAAAGCTACCAATGACACACACACACACCAATTAACATTATGTGCATTGTGTGGACAGATATATTTAACGATTCTACATATTTTAATATAATAAACAATAACAACATAAAAAATGTCAGTGGAAAATAGACAGTAGAACCTTACTTGAAAGGTGCTACACAAAACAATAAATATTCTTCAATAATGTTTAACTTCAACCAAAGTTTTCTAGCATAGTAAACACACAAAATTCTTTCACCGGGTGGAGTGATTAAGTAATGGATGCTTGCATTACGGCAGAAGAATATACTAACATGTACATCCATTACCCTTGTATACTTGGAGTGATTAACTTAGAAATAATTAGAACTATTGTGCAAGCATCTTTACATGTACATCAACAAACAATCATATATGCAGATTTGAGATGATCATGTCGAAAGAGTAAACTTGCTTGTACAGAGCTGACCGTTGTACATGCATAATCAATATTGGCTCTTGAGACACATTTGTGTAACAAATCGGGCGTTTCAAAGTGGAAAAAATGAACCTAATATTCAAAGCTAACAATCGATAAACCATAAAGGCATGAACTTATTGTTAATCAACACTATTTGACAATATATGGTGTCTTTGAAATAACTTGTGTATGTGCCTTATGTTGCTTCCCATTAATAGTTTTCTAATCTTATGTTGAATGGAAGCATGAGTTTCATATATAATATAAAGTTAATTGAGTTGTGATTGTAATCGTAGTCAATAAAATCGTGTAATATATATTCATACAATTAATTGCATGAAAATAAATTCTTGACTACTAAATCATAAATCGATTCTGAGGATCAAAAGAACCCATTATCATACCTTTTGCAATATTCTTAGCTAACGTTCGCCTCTTCCATAACTCGATATCTAAACAAAATAAAGGAACCAAAATCAATAATTATGAAATTAATTCATGATGACTTTGCATTTTTCACCGTATCAATCCACCGTCATCCACTTTTACGATTCTAGAATGTAACTAATTGCTTAGACAATCAAATTTTGGAAAAATATAAACAATCATTATAAGATATCACGAACTTAGTGTTGCTAAATAAACTTGTAAAATCTTGCTACTATTTGAAATTCAAGCATTCAATCGGCGAGGATTCTTGTAGGGTACTTTTGAATAGTTCAGAATTTACCTTTGAATTTGTAAGGTAGGCTCCTTTTTTTTTAGTGCTTTATGTTATATAATGCGTTGATGGATTTATATAGGTTTAGTATTAAGTTGATTTATTGAACCCGATTGAGTAGAAAAACAGATAAACATTAATAGTAATAGAGTCCTACTAAAAACAATATTAACATAATAGAGTCCTATTAAAATTGTAAGATTTAGTTAGAGATTTTGTTGCCAATCAACAAAATAATCTCCACTTTTTTGGCGATAAGATTTAGTTAGAGATTCTGTTGAATATAATTTTTTGTGTCCGAAGTCGATAAAGTTGGACATCCGGTGTGATGTGTAGTATTCATACTTCTTGCCGGTTATGCGATAATAAAGTCCTATTAAAATTGTAAGATTTAGTTAGAGATTCAGATAAACATTAATAGTAAGAGTCCTAAAAAACATTAACAATAATAGAGTCTTCTTGTAAGATTTAGTTAGAGATTCTATTAGTTATAATTTTGTTTCGAAGTCCGATAAAGTTGGACATTCAGGTGTGATTTGTGCCAGTATTCATACTTGCTGCCGGTTGTAAGGTTTTAGCCAATAGCATAACAACCTCTCTTGCTTCCTCTCAGCCTCTAGCTTTTTCTTCCTAAAGGCTGCTTTGCTCCATGTACTAATTAAAACACATTGGTTCAAAGAAAACTAGCTCTTTCTTTGCTCTTTTGCTGGGGCTCATAAATATGGCCTTGGTGCTATCATGCTCTGTGATGTCCTTTAAACGAAGTTTCTTCCTTTTGCTCTGTCGGTAAATTACATTTTCTCTTGGATGAATCACATCTCGTCAATAATTTGATCTTGAACATTTCAACAGCAGTGATGGATGTCAAGTCCTAAAATGTTGGCATCTCTTTCTATTTTAAGATGCCTTGTTTCTATTCGGATGTTAAGTCCTAAAATGTTGGCATCTCTTTCTATTTTAAGTTGTCTTGTTTCTCTGAGGTTAGCAATCAACCAAGCTTCCAAATCCTAATTTTTTCTCCACCACCTCCAAGTCTTCCAACCGCAACATCTAATGTGGAATCACCTAAGACACAGTCATTAAGCAACTAAGACAATCCTTTTGTGTTTCTTGTTTAGGTTAAGAAACATTGATAATTAAATATATCATCGTCTCCAACAGGACCAAAAACCACTGGAAAACAAAAAATGGAAATACAAAGAATATAAACACCAAAATAGTTAACTTCATAATTCATATAGAAAACCAAGTAAAAAGGCTACACCACTTAAAGCAACATAGAAGTTGTAATGAACTTTCTTGGACTAAATCAACTACCTAATATCCCCCTATAAGGTTCTCATGCATTAAAGAAGACCAAAAGCATAGTAAGGATAAGTTATTAAAAAGTTAAAAACACCATAAAGTATTTTTGTTTTTGAAATCTGATACCTTCCTTAGATTGCTTGAAAAACTTCTTTATACACAATGTTTTGTGTATATCCTTTTGGCTCGTCATCTTCCCTTTTGATTAGAAATTTTAGCCCCTGTCTAGATGTGGATTCTCGAACAGCAACATATAACCCCCATGTGTGAAAATTGGTGCGTGGTAAATAAACACCAACATGGTTGAAAGTTTGTCCTTGACTCTTGTTTCTTGTCATTCGTAACACACTTTGATGGGGAATTGTTTCCTCTTGAAGACAAATGGCCACTTTGTGTCGGTTGGAGATAGGACAATTCTTGGAATATAAACGAGTTCACCTATGTTTGTACTGTAATTATGAATTTGCTTATATGATTGTAAAGTTCCAAATATTTATTGGATCAATGTATTTTTTCTTACCCGTTATAATTTTGCTTCAATAACTTTGGATCCCATCCTTGTCACAATCAACCTAGTTCCATTGCAAAGCCCGTTACTCGATTCAAATTCGCATTAACATTATAGGAACACCAACTTTCAGCTCAATGTTATGGTTTGGTAATCCGAGAAAACTGAAAAGTATTCAAAAATTTTGTAGGAAAGAAGCGTCTGTTAGATGAGACTTTCCCAGTAAAACAACGAAAGTAATAAGATAATAAAAGTTAAAAACAGTTATTTATATAACTACTTTTTTTAACATGCTAACCTTCTATAGGACAAAGTGTGTTATGCACTCAAGTAACTCAGTAAAATCTCACGGAAGTGATGAAATAATGTATGAGTTGATTTCATCAACTGTTTCATTCTTGGGGGCCAAGATGTTTCTTTCCTTGAGGTACTTTACAGAACCGTGATTGTTTGCAAAATTTGGATAAATATTTGAAACAATATCTTTAATTGAGTCTTCTGATTCAGGAATAAGAAGATCATCTGGAATTTGTATCCATGTTGGCTCGATATCGTTCTCCATAGAAATTGTTGGCAACTTTCCGTCTCCCAGATCTAAAACCCATTTGCTGAAATCTTCTATAGAGCTAGTTGTTTCTGGATCAACATTGTCACTTTTTAATCTCATGTTTTGAGTCAGATGAAAAACTTTACATTTTCCCAGTTTTAGACTTGTCAAATAGAATTAAAATGGCAAAATTAATAATTGTTCAAGGTTACTAAATGAATTATTTGATAAAATTAAGATTGTTTGATATATTCAAAATGGTACCTGTTTATTGAAGCGTCAACAATGTCACCTCTTTTACCCCTTGGAATAACTGGCAAAATATGTCTGAAGTCTCCACTCATTAAAATGTTTTCCATAAAATATTTGTTATTTTCATCCATTATGTCTTTTAAAGTTAAATCGACAACTTGAATCCGTGCCTATAAGTCATTGGAGCTTCATCCCATAAAATAAGATCTGCTTTTTGTATTAGCCGCCAAGTTCTTCATGTTTTGAGATTTTGCATGTCGACTCTTCACTGGTAGGAATTTCAATATTGAACCTAGAATGTCTTTGTTAAGCCCTTTGGTAGGAGTAGTGATGCTATTCGAGAAGAGGCAACTGCAAGAACAATTTTACCTTAAGATCTTAGCTTTGAGATGATAGTTTTGTATAGATCGTCTTTCACGGTTCCTCCACTGCCGTAAACAAAAATACACCTCCATTACGTGAATATCTTGCTTGGGTGACTAAGCTGGAATACTTCATCTTTGCTTTCGGTATTAAGAACTTCATGCATTCTAACGTATTCATCACGTAGTGAACGACAATCATAGTCAAGTTCTCCTGCGATCAGTCTATTACCAGTTGGCATCTGGTCTTTCATATTTGGAAATGGGAAGTCATTGACCTTTGCTAAAGTTTTACCTCTTACGAGGCATGATTATTTCAATCTCGCATAGAGTGTAGTTCTTTATTTTCTCCTCTGATAAAATCAATGTCTGATTTCCATTGATTCTTCTATACTAAAATAACATGTCATCTCCTAATGCCTGGTGATGTTTCTCCCATAGTTTTTCAGGAAATGATATCTCTCACATCAACATTAACGTCACAAACAGCTCGCAATGCTTTAGGACATAACCATCCGCTAGCTTCTTTTAGTGCATCATCCCACTCTTTGTCATCATCGAAAGCAAACCTAGTGCTGGCGGGTAAATTTAATTGAACAATTAAATATGTATAGTTTAAAATTAAAATTCAGCATATATTAACCGGGGAGTTATTCAAAATAGACAACGAGGAAAAACAAATCTAAGTGTGTATGTGTTTCCTAAGTTTATTTGTAAAAGTTTTAGGAGAGTCCCTTTTTTTTATTGTCGGATTAAGTATGCTCCTCCAAAAATGCTTCCACCGTCTCAACCAACCTATCCACACTCTTGGGATCGAAATCTTGGCACGAAAGTCTCTTAGCAAATGTTTTGTAATTGTTACCCTACTCTCTTAGCAAAGTGCTTTGCCAGTTTTAATTTAAACTTCATGTTTTAACATAATCTATATATATTTAAAATTTTCCTTCTAGTTATCTAGCATCTAAAGTAGCTTAAGCTTGGAAATGTGACTTGTAGGGACGGGGAAGACATCATGTGCTTTCGGGTTATAAGCTAATCAAGCGATAAAGTAACCAAACACTATTTCCTTAGGGAAGACATCATGTGCTCGGGTTATTGCTAATCAAGCAATAAGTAATGAAAAACTATTTCATTTTTTCCCTATTAATACACACATTTGTCAGTTTCCGCCTATAAATAGACTTACATTTGTGACCCGTTCTACTTGAATTTTTTTTGCTTTCCTAAGTTTATTTGTAAAAGTTTTAGGAGAGTCCCTTTTCTTTATTGTCGGATTAAGTATGCTCCTCCAAAAATGCTTCCACCGTCTCAACCAACCTATCCACACTCTTGAGACGAAATCTTGGCACGAAAGTCTCTTAGCAAATGTTTTGTAATTGTTACCCTACTCTCTTAGCAAAGTGCTGCCAGTTTAATTTAAACTTCATGTTTTAATAGTAATCTATATATATTTAAAATTTTCCTTCTAGTTATCTAGCGTCTAACGTAGCTTAAGCTTGGAAATGTGACTTGTAGGGACAGGGAAGACATCATGTGCTCGGGTTATCGCTAATCAAGCGATAAAGTAACCAAACACTATTTCCTTAGGGAAGACATCATGTGCTCGGGTTATTGCTAATCAAGCAATAAGTAATAAAAAACTATTTCATTTTTTCCCTATTAATACACACATTTGTCAGTTTCCGCCTATAAATAGACTTACATTTGTGACCCGTTCTACTTGAATTTTTTTTGCTTGCAAGAAATTCTGTTTTCTGTTACTAAATTTAGCTAAACATGATTTACCATGTTTTGTTGTCATATCTATTCCTTTTACTTTATTTTACTTTGTTGTCATGACTCCACCGCTAAAAGAAATGTGTTGTCGCCAAAGGAAGCAACAGGATACTTAGTGATGAGTGATGACCTAATGAGCGGATGGACTGCCTTTCTCAGTTCAACCTTAACCTGCCTGAGGTTTGGGTTAAAGGTAGGGTAAGTTCTAGAAACCCACAGACATCACCCCCACCAATGCAAACACACATAATCCAAAAAACCTTGCTAAATCTTCTTACAAAAGACGGGACCGGGGTAGGCCTTCATCTTGTCAGCAGGGCCAATCAACAGCTCCAAACCGGGGTATGGATGAACACTACTAACTTACTTCCACATATGCGTCAGGCCATACTTGCTTTGGTTTCTTCTACGTATATCATGTTCATTGTGAGTGCATGAATCCCAAGATGCACGCTGGCGGTGATTGATTTAGAATCCTGCTACTTCTCATGCAATTATTTATGCATTATATATGAATGTTGTTCTCTCTATATTGAAATAAGAACTTTATGTATGTAATGTGCAAAACATTCTCTCTAGTACTTTTGAATAGCCTGTAAGACCATGGTTTACATGAGACAGGAATGGAGGCAACCTGGAGAGTATCGACTGAAATGGCTTTCACTTCCACTTTTCCTTACTTTAGGAGGTATTTGACTACATCCAAGTTGCAACCTTCATATGTTCTGGTGAGTCTTTTATTTTTTCTTCTTTACATTCTTTTTATATATTTCTCATTGTGAAGACAGAAGACTCTAATTAATTCAGGCCTAGATACTAAGTTTATGTATTAGGATATTCATTTGATAATGTGCAGTGGCTTAGACTCCTCAATTAATACCCAGCTATGGGGTTCATCTCTGGTAATGTGGCTTTCAAGTCGAACCACTTAAAGCTGATGCAATTGTGTTGTCTCCCTTTTGAGTATTTAGAAGATGTAAAAGCTTATATTAGTACAATGAGCAATCCGATTGTGTGTGTGGTAAACAGTTAAATTATATTTTGGTAAATAGTAATTCAACAATATAGCATGGTAAAAATGACATTTAAATTATATTCATCTAGAAATAACTATGTGTTGACATGGTTATGTTGTTTAACTTCCCAAGATTCAACAATTATAATGATAAACGAAAACAAAATTTCATAAGTTACCTCACACGCTGCTTTGAAAGTAGGATAAATAGTTCCATTGACTGTTCTGATTTCTTCAAAACTTCTAGGACCTTTGACAATATTAAGCAACATCCGTAAGTAAAATCTCTCCCCTGATGTAGGGTGAGCATAATAAACACGGCCAATCTTTCTTTTACCCTTTCCCCGTCTAGGAGTCCACACTCTGTCATTGACTTGCCAAACCCATTTAGTGGGAAATTCCATATAAGTAAGTTCTCTAGTAGATGGATACATGACATTGACTTTAAACCATTCTGTAAAATTTTTTTTTGAAACTTTCTCGCGTTTGATGACTTCTTCTGGTAAATCATTGTCACTGTAGTAGACAATTTGTTCTCCTTCAAGATGAAATGGCAACCTCTCTACGCTTGGGTCTCTGTATTGAATTTCAAAGTTCAATAATCTCCAACATGCTTCAGAAGCAGAAAGATAACGACAATCAAGAAAACGTCCAACTTCGTCCACATCTCGAATGATTTGCTTCCCCGTGTCTACATCTGTTGCGACATTCTCAACAATAAAAGCAGTGGCTCTATCTTTGCCCTTGTTAATATATTTGAAAAGATACTTTATCGACCTTGCCTTATTACAATGCTCAACATTTATGTGTGCTTGAAATTTAACACACAAATTGACATTATGTGGTATTACCCACCTACTGTCCAGTTCCTCAGTCTTATCAAACATTTTAACCGTGACTTTACGACCGTTGTTTCTTCTCATATAAACGGTGAATTCATTGTGATCAATTGTAGTATCACTGCTGAAAGCCTTCGGATAGTGTTTAGAACATTTATTTTCCAACATACATGGTGAGCTTGGATTTTTATCTCCGCAGGGTCCGTGTATCATAAACTGTGTAACTGCTGCATATGCAACTTTATCTTCTGGGTCAGGAAGCTTGGCTGATATTAACTTATTTATCTGAGCAGGAGTTTTGGGCTTGGAACCATTATCCAAGAAAAGCAATATATGAGCATGAGGTAATCCTCTTTTTCTCAAACTCTATTGTGTATATTGCTGCAAAAACAAAGAAAAGACAATAAAAGAATATAAGGTAAGCTTTTCGTATAAGAAAAGATCATTAAATCAAATAGGGCATTAACTACCAAATTATGCTAAAAAACATTTTTTTTGGAAACTATAAGAAAGTATGGATTTTAGTATAGCATCTATTTTGAGTATGATGATCTTTGCAAAGTAAGTCCTAGGCAAAATGGACAACTCTCATATTTCACTTTTCAATAGATACACTAAAGAGCCTTTACGTTAGGGAAATATCCCTTAACAATCACAGTTGTCCTGCTCAGATGCAATCTATGGCAGAAGACATGCTTTCAGGACATTATTTTACTGTTCCAGAAAGATTAAGGAAAGTATGGATTTTAGTATAGCATCTATTTTGAGTATGATACTACAAAGTAAGTCCTAAGAAAAATGGACAACTCTCATATTTCAGCTTTCAATAGATACACTAAAGAGCCTTTACGTTAGGGAAATATCCCTTAACAATCACAGTTGTCCTGCTTAGATGCAATCTATGGCGAGAAGACATGCTTTCGAGGACATTATTTTCTTGTTCGGAAAAGATTGAAAGTCGCTTCGTCAATTCAATCCGAATTGAGGGGTTCAAATAACATAACTTGGCCATGTTAAAGTTAAAAGATTAAAATCTTTATCTCAAGTATAATGTACAATTCAAATTTTCAGCTATAACTACTTCTTATTTTATTTTTATTTAATTGTTCTGAGGATTTGGCTTTGCCTTTATTCAGTTCTTGGTAATGAGAAAGCAAGCAATCAAATTTTCAATATCTCCGGAGATAAATATGTCACGTTTGATGGGTTAGCAAAGTGTGCTAAGGTAATTATAGCAGAGAATATAAAAGAACTCAACAAATGTTGTTCATTTGTTCAGGTTGAAGATTTTTTCTTTTTCCTTATTTGATTCCACTTTGTTCACTATAATCCTAAGGAATTTGATTTTGGTAAAAATAAGGCATTCCCATTTAAAGTGACCAGGTAAATACAAACTAAATCCACTATAACATTTCCTAAATTATGGCAACAAACATTGCAAAGAACATGTGCAACAGGTAAAAAGTAAAAAAGAAATAAAGAAAACATTGTACTGTTTTGTGTTTGGTTGGTGTGTGTGTGTGTGTGGCGCTACATGAATGCTAAGTCCATGGTTATTTATGTTGTTTTCTATGCTAAGTCGGGATAGTGCAGGAGCTTGACTAAATGTGTTTGAGTTAGGACATATTTATTGTTTAACTTTTCAAAAGTAGGGTCATTGACATTTAAAACTTACGTGAAAACATTTAAATATAAAGACTGACCTGCCCAAGCTTTACCAAAATGTTTACGCCATTTACCGTCGAGTCATTAACTCGTGTAGTTTTATTTCAAATACCCGAGCAACAATATCAGGGGCATCTTCAGGTTTTAGTCCCTTAGAAACCTTGTCCAATGCTATTTAAATTTCAGACCACTTGGGGTTGCAAGTAAATGTGGTGAAAATGTCAGGAGTTCCAGCCCATCTGGAAATGGCTATGGCATCCTGATAATTTTGTACCATATATCTTGGACCACCTGTAAAAGACGATGGTAAAACTAATCATTTATCATTATAAATTAATTTTTAAAACTTGTAAGTGAGTTTTAGGGATTTCAATAGACTTAATTACCTGTAAAAGATGATGGTAAAACTAATCGCCTACCAACAGATGCAGGTTTAGAGTCCCCAGAAACAACAGCATCAACCAAACCTTGGTACAATTCTGCACGTATAGTATGTTGGTTATTTCTAACCCATGAAAGCCTCATCTCCTCAACAGCAGTGTATGCATCTACCCAAAACTGTAACTTCAATCGTTTACTTTTGAATATTGTTAGCCCTTCATTTCCTCTCATTTGCATTCTAAATGCATAGTACTCTCTCATGGTAACATGTTGTCTTTTACCCACTTTACTACCATTTCTGTACTTGGTTTCAGGCACATATCCATCTGCTCCGTCAGGAAATAAGAGAGGGTATTGCATTGACATAAAACTTGGAAAAGTTTCATCAATTCTCTTTAAGCCGTATCCTTTTTTGTCAACAATAATGTCACGGTGACCTTGAGATTCATCTCCATTACCAACAATGAGAGCAGCTACCTCATTAGAAGTTGGTAAGTTGTAGAGCCTTCCATCAGTTACTCTTCTGCTAATGAGTCTTATACTAACATCAGCGGTTTCAGATTCTTCAAAACGATCTCTCGCCATTCTGTAAGTCTCAGCTATTCTGTTGTTTTCATTTAACATGCTAATGAGTCCTACTATAATGTTTGGATCCAACGGTTTCTTCTTTTCAATCTTCTTACTAAAAGAGTTCAATCTGTTTTGCACTTCGTTGCCTGTATCATATATGTATAACTGCCTAAATTTAGGAGTCTGGCCTGACACAAAGGGAAAAAACCAAATTAACTCGTAAAGAACATGTAAAAACAAAATAATTACGAAAATTCAAATGGCTAATTATTTGCTCCATTTTTCATTGAAGAAAATCATATCTACGTAAAAAATGTAATATCCTAGCCAATAAAAAAAAAATCTAATATCCTAATATCTAAGAATCTAATATTTTGAAATATTTTCAAGAGGGTATTATAGTTCATTGGCTGTATCATATATGTATAATTGCCCAAATTTAGGAGGTGTACCTGGAATTGGTAGCAAGGAACCAATTTTGTGGTGATTTTGTCCGCTGATCTTAAAAACATATGGTCCCTTACCATTGTTTATTTTTTTATCAACCACTCCCCCAGTTGATGTGAAAGCAAACATCGAGTTATACGCACTCATGTTTTCTCTGTAATTTGTAGACATTGAACCACCTTCAGAATCTAGTAGCTGGTTTAGGAATTGAGGTGCATCAGCTAAAAGAGGAAGCTGAACTTTTCCATGGAGGCAGCATATTCCAAACTTTGGTTTCTTGGTCTGCTTTGTTCTACCAACCCTTTCTTCATACCAAAGTATTGCTCCACAAAACGAACACATAGACTTTGGCTCTCCAAACGAACACAAACATATAAATTTCTTTAGGAATTTTTATCATAATACAAAATTAAAATATATGGAAAATCTTACTTTTATGTTCAGTTTCATTTGATATGTCTTCTTCATCACCATCTGATTCACTACTCATCATTTGTGAATAATAATCTTCGTCTAATGATACAGACTCATTAAACTCAGCAACAACGGATTTTTTCCTCCTCTTATTCAGGTCAGCTCTTTTTTGTTTGGAAATTGTTTTCATTAATTCATTTCTTTCCTGATTTTGCATACACTCAACACCAAGAGGCCTTTTCCTTTTTTCCGCTAAATAACTCATTCAATTAGATCGATTAAGTTTACATTCTACTTTGCTTAAAACTGGATAAGTGCCTGCAAAATCAATCAATTAGTGTTTTTCTACCGCAATATTTGTGCTAGTGTACAACATAACTCAACAAAGAGGAGAGGGTATATGAACTGATATCATGAGGTATTGGGTACCATGACAACTTCACAACCACAGAGAAAAGTCTACTTGAAAGAGTGGAGGTGTAGGTCCTTTTAACCACAACCACAGAGAACAGAATATACCTCATAAAACGCAAAAGATTTGGTATCTTTAGATAGCATAATAATTATTATAAAATCATTCCATTTCCAATTCAGTTGATTTAAACTTAAAACTTTCATACCGGAAAACTAAATAAAAATAAAATAAAACAATCTAATAGTTTATACTGAAAAAATAGCAAGCACTGTCTTTCTGACATTTACTTTCATAATATATTATTAGTTGTGATTATTATTGTTATTATCAGTGTGTGTGCTTATCCAGCACTTCAAGGTTTTTCGCAGACTCAAAAGGCAACAACATGTTAAATTCTAGGCATGTTTGTGCTTGAAATACCTTACTGCTGCATACCTTTCCCCACAGAGTGAATATAGGTATTAAGATTGAACAATACCTATTTTTTCCTTTGATTTTATTCTTGTCCTTCTTGCTACTCTAAGTTTTGCTCTATTTTTTGATGCTCTACCACTGGTTGAAGCACACTTTGGTGTTCCTTTTGATACCATTGAAGCTATACAATTGAGAGTTTTTAGAAAGTTGAGTTTGATATAAGAAGTTGAGTTTTTGGTTTAGTAGGTTTTAGGAATTCAAAATCTAACTTCAATTTTGCTAGGTTTGGACAGTTTTAAGAAATAAGAAGTGGAGTTTTTGGTTTATTAGGTTTTAGGAATTTTGTTTTATTAGGATTCGTAGAGTTTTAAAAAAATAAGAAGTTAAGTTTGTACGTGTGTTTTGGAACCTGTAATAATTGATATAAACATGCAATGTCATATAGTCGTTACTGATTGATTCTTTTAAGAAATAAGAAGTGGAGTTTTTGGTTTATTAGGTTTTAGGAATTTTGTTTTATTAGGATTCGTAGAGTTTTAAAAAATAAGAAGTTAAGTTTGTACGTGTGTTTTGGAACCTGTAATAATTGATATAAACATGCAATGTCATATAGTCGTTACTGATTGATTCAATTGAATACTATTCTGTTATTTGGACATGCGTAGCTAATTAGCTCTAATCAAATAGGAAAGAAGGAGCTATTTTGATGAACCCCAAAGGGTGAATTTGGCATGTGAGCGAACCTTGCTTCAAGATATTGATGATGCAAAGGTAATGGAGGTTATCCTTGAACTTAATGTATGTATTGTGGAATTTGAGAACGGAAAAAAAGTGTTGAATTTATGCACATTATACATTTCCTATGAACTATATTTGGACTTTTTCGCATAAAAAAACATAGATAACTGGACTTGCTATGCTGAAAGATCTGCTTTGTTCTGCTTCTGCCTACCAACAAACTATTGTGTGATGTTCATACTAATTATCTTAACATTAAGATACTGAAAACGTGTTAGTATGAATAGCGGCATAGGTTGATTTGTCCTGCATCCATCAGTTGATATTTGTTCCTTTTGACCCACCTTTCCCTGGAGTGTCGTAGTTGGTCTTGCGTGTTTTTATTCATCTAGTCGCGTGAAGATCCAATTGGTCTGTAGATTCTACAATACCTTGTGACAGATATGATGCGCAACCACTCTGCGTTTTGGTTAAATAGATGTGACAATTTACTATAACCAAATACCTGTAATTTGCTACTCTGCGTTTTGAAATGTTAGTTTAACTTATCACCATGATTACCTTTTAAGTCTTATTGAGGTATGGGGTCATAAGGTGATGTTCCGTTCGGGATGATGATGATGAGGCGTAAATAGGCGTATGAGATCCGGTATTGGACTATTTCTAGGTTGCACATACCACAATAATTTATTGTAGGAACGAATGTTTGAGATCACCGAGTATTATGTGTATTATTGTTTTCTCTTAGAAATCAAAAACTTCGATAACTCATGGGTTCTCGTTACATCAACATCCCATATAATTTGGGTGGTCCGGTTGACATCATTCCTTTAAATTTATCACTTCGTCTTCAAGATTAGAAATTATCAATTTTTTGGAGCATATAAGCTTCCTTAAATGAAAGGGACATTGATTTAGACTTTCTGTTAAGGTCCTTTTGGTGCATAAAAATTCATTGGGGTACTCTATGATTTTGAATCAAGGTTAAAACCTTATGGGCCTTGTTGTGTGAAATTGAGGTTATGGCCTTGTATGTTGAGATCTAGGCCTCGGGGAACATTCTTTGAGTACAAAACCGTGAGACTCTCCATATCCCGCCTTGATGCTTTCTTTTTATCTTTTTATGCACTTGCTTGTTTGATTTGTCCAATAGTCGGACATTTTTTTTTACCTCAGATGCGAGATAGCTCTATTTGTTTCTTCCAATGATGCCATACACCCGGGTTGGCTTCGACATTTCTCAAGAGTGTAAGTCGGGGAACATCAAAAGATGAGAGCCAACCTTGCCAAGGTATGTGTTTTGTGGGAGTGCTTGATCTTTCATGTTAATTGGTGGGATTTCTGCTTTCCCATTGTACGAACAACTCCACTTTGTACATGGAAAAGCTTGAACCAACAAAGTCGTTGGCATTCACATTTTATTATTAATTTGGAAGTGTATTTTGTGCTCTTTCAGTATAAGCCGGTTCGATGGGATGGCTTTAATTTAGACCAAACTTTACTTGATTAGATATGTTCTCAAATTTTTTCAAGATTACTCGGGGCTCCTACTAACCACGAAGTCGAAACACTGTCTGAGGAGCCATGGGACCCTTGAGACATTCATCTCTGTCTGTCTCCCCCACACATTCTTTTACAGCTTGTTTTTGTTAATTTCTCAACTCTCTTCTCTGGCGAGTCCACCTACTTTCAATGGAGCAAGACATAGGTGGACTTCATGTAAATAGGCAAAGATCCCGGTATTGATATATTTAAATAAGGTAGTATCGGGTTGTTGGTTCTATTTGTGAAGTGCTTTAGCCGAGGCAACTTTTTCCTCAAGACTACAATTAGCTTCCATCTCCAATATAAACCTTCCAATTACTTAATATATCGGTCCATATTTGTATGTTTTCGTCTTCTACAAAATACATTGACTCGATTCTTAACCTCTATCCAAACTTTGGCGGGAACCTTCTTAACACCTCTCGCTTCATTATTAATCTCCTTACTCTGGCGACCTCACCCCGTTATTTGTCAATGCAAGGATGTTGCCGAAGTAACACATGAGATGCTGAATCGGACGGATCCAGGTTCCATACACTATCTGGCGCGACGCTTTGCAACCTCTACATCCCTGGGGTTTCGACATGCCGCAAGCGAGTTTTAAACACCACAATGTCGGGGATCAAATAACATTTGACTCATAAAGTTCTCAACTTCCTTCGGACTCCCAAAGACGGGCAAGCATGTCAACCACAACAACAACGGTGTTCCCTTGTAGGTCTAATCCCATAGTCGGACTCCATGATTTTGTAGTAATTGCACCCTTCCTCTACCAATCCAACATGGTCAAGCGAGAGAGAACCCCAACAAAGGTGACATTGTTTGGCTTGATACCTGCACTTCTCATTGTTTCAAAAAGTTTGAGAGCTTCCCCATCCCCGAATCGAGCTAGATACCCCACAATCAAAGTACTCCAAGAGACGACGTCGGGATGAGTCATTGATTCAAAATATTTGCAAGCATCCGCTAACCGAAGTGTCGATCAAATCCGCTTTTAATCCATTGCCGGTGTTATATGATCAATCTTATATTCAGAAGTATGCATTAGTTTTAGGAATCGCCAAGTGTCATTGGGCTGGTTGTGGCCTTGACATCTTTGTTAGAATTGCATTCCAAGAAACTGAATCAGTTGCTAGTCATCTCGTCAAAGATATTGAATGCAAACAAAGAGATCCAAACAGTTTGTGTACATGGTAATGAGAGTGTTGCATACTGATGACATCAACGTCCGACCCATCTTAAGAGCATATGCATGAACCTGTTTGCCTTGATATAATGAAGCAAAAGTAGTGAAAGAACATAGCAGACAACGGATGGTGATCTCTTCTGGCAAACTTTGATCTCTTCATCCTCATTTAGTATTTTAAGAATTTGGTTTAGTAGTTTTTAGGACTTTTATTTTATTAGGATTCGTTTTAAAAGAGAATAGGAGAACCAAATAAATAAAGAATAAAAGAAGGAGAAAGTAGCAAATCTAGGGAGGTCAAACTAATATATAGAGTTGCCTATTCTTTAGGAGTGAATGAGAATGCACGGTTTGGAAAATAGAGTCATATGGTGAGGAGAGAGGTAAGGTGCGAGTTTTTTATATATATATATATATATAGATATAGATAGATAGATTAGGATCCCTTCCCCCTCCCTCTCCCCACATTAGATAGGAAATTATGGTCTTTTTCCAAATACACATGATTTGATTTTTTTTTTTGTGTTTGGGAGGCGAAACCCTAATTTCCCATCTAATAAGAAGAAATCATAATTGGCGCATCTAGTAGGGGTAATACGTTAACCATAAATGTAAATCACAACACTACTTGTGGTCAAATAAGCATGTGATGGGGGTAATACGTTAACCATAAATGTAAATCACAACACTACTTGTGGTCAAATAAGCATGTGATGGGGTAATACGTTAACCATAAATGTAAATCACAACTCTACTTGTGGTCAAATAAGCATGTGATGAGTGCTGTATCTCGTTGGTGTCTTTGTCCGCTATGTAAGTCACTCACTCACTCATCAAACACGTGATAAAAAAAGTTCACAAGGATTTCGTTAGTTATATGTGACATCATTTTTCTGCTTAATTTTCCTTGTGCCATACAACGTGAAAATAAGTAAAAAAAAACATTAAAACGTTCATTAATTCATTACCACAATAAAGGGATTTGTCATGGCAATATGGCAATTGCAAATTGGAAAATACTAGTGGAACATTTTGTTTAAAACTTTCCACATTTGCATCTATTTCCATAATACCAAGGCGGAGCCTTAAAGCGGCGAAAGGTCTTGCAACAAAGCGTACGTTCATATTCCTATTCTTCAATCTTCTACACAAGGACATTTCTTTTCTTTTACGTACTGTTATATTATAAAATGCCACCCAACTGACCCAAGATGCACCAATTTATGTGGCCCGTCCACAAAAAACTGAGTGAAAATGATATCAGGGAGGGGCATCGTTTTGCAACCCCTGAGGAGAAAATGGCTCTCTTCACGACACATCCTCTACCAGTAATGATGGAGAGAGTGATGCAGAAATATGGGAGAAATTTACATGTTGAATCCTCGTCTTGGTTTATAGCTCTTCCGTGTGAAGAGGTTCCAATGATGATCTGTTGGAAGGGTCCCTTCAATCTTCTCAAGCTTTTTGAGGATTTCGGAAAAGGAAGGCCTTTGGTTCATGTCAGCAGCCCAGCATTGCTCCTCCGTCAGCCTAAAGTTCCATATATATACAAAAAAGTGTGAATAAACTTGTTCATGACCCAGATATTTACTAAAAGCCTAGTAGTTAGTAAAGCACCAAAAACTCCTCGGCCAATGAGAGAAGGTTCTACTTTGAGAGCCTAAGTCAATAGCCCGAATACAGCTATCCCAAGACTATCCAGTTAAGTTTATGTATGTCAGATGAAACACTTCTAGTGTCTGCTATGGACATGACTGATACATTCCTAAATCAGTTGTTAGTGGTCACTTGCATGTCAAGCCAACTAAGTCAACAGTTGTGACATCTCTTAAGCTGACTCGAAAGTTGTGACCTCTGTTGGTGACCACTGATTAAACAGGTCCTAATTAATTCATAACATGTCCACGCGAATTTATAGTGAGAACAGAAAGATTGCTTTTGCCCTTCAAAAACGCAATATACTGCAAGTTGACTTACATTCTCAGTTCAGGGATATAGCCTTTCGAACGAAATATGGGTCTATGTCCTTCTGCCACATACTTAGCTGCTTCATAAAAATCATAATTTGACATTGGTGGATCACCTTCAAGCATCTACAGAGAGGTTCAGGAAGCCATAAAATTAACGGAAAACCAATGCTGCTTTTTCCCAGAAGGCAAACTAAATGTGAAAAACAACAATACCTCGTATAAAATCATCGCAAATGAGAAAACATCAACCTTCTTGTCATACTTTCGATGTTTGAAGCCCTCAGGAGCCATATATCGGTCTTTTGTTTCATTTCACACACCACAAAAAGGAAATAGGATAAGATTTAAAACATGCAAAAAAACCTATTTCCTTCACGAGAATGTTATAGCCATTACTCACAGCTTCCAGTTTCTCCAGTCATTTTGTAGACATCATGACAATTTTGAACCCTGATGAGCTTGCTTAATCCAAAGTCTCCAACCTTCAAATGGTCTGTGCTGGTGTTGACTAGAATAACATTCCTGACATTTTACTAGATTCAGCACAAACCGATGTGCATAGCAACTCTATGTTAAGGTTACTATGGAAAAGAAATACATAATCTTTATCTTTTTAGTGTTACAAAAATCTAACATTCACTTATTTACTATGTTATCTACGAAATATAGTCATCTCTTCTTTTTTCCTTTTTTTTTTTTTAAATTTTCTTTAGGGTGGGGGGAGGGGGAGAGATTTTTGAATTGTTTTAGATAGTTTGAACGTTTTATTCCCTAACCCCTCAAAATGCCTTTCCCCATCAAGGTGGGAATCAAACCCAAGACCTTGGACTCAACCTCCGAAGTCTTGAACACTAGGCCCCTGGACACACTTTACTAATAAGAGTAATATAATAACTACAGGTACCAAATTAGAATGCATCAGAAACCTTCAACTATAAAAACTAAGCTTACATCTAAATAAGTCCCAAAACATACCTTAGCTTTAGGTCCCGGTGATTTATGACATTTGGCTCATTATGAAGATAACTTAGTAAGGTTTTTAAACCAGAAACTGAGGTAGATGATGAAAATTAATCTAGTGAAGCTATTTACAGTTACACTTCTAAGAGTTATCCTGCAAAGAATACAATTGAGTTAAATCTAGTAAGTAGACAAAAACTATAGTGCATTGGCAACCGTTCTGGAATTTTCTTGGCCATAAACCTAGGTTTTAGTGATCCTACCAAGGCGACAAGGTTTTTATTTTTCATTTTTATTTTTTTGCTGAATTAGCACGGTGAGGAGGCTGCCTGGACAGCAGCTAGGTAAAGCTTTAACTACATTGGTATAGAACATTCAGAAACACTGACAAAGATTGTAAAGTAACCAGTTTGGTATACTGCTCTTACATCACCAATCTATCATCTGAAAGAAAGGGGAGAATGCGTTTGACAGCTACTGGGGTCCCACCCCAGCCTGCTTTCAGAATTTCACCAAATGATCCCTACAATTAACAAAATCCAAATTATCATATCAGAGTAACCTGATTATAGAATTCAACTAATAAAATCCAATTTGATACCAGGTTCCCACCAAGCAAATCATTAGCTAAATAATAAGTTCTCCACAAGGTTGTAGAATATGGTCCTTAATATCATACTGAAAAGGTTATATATAGTAATAAAGGTTTCACCTTTCCAATCATTACTGAGTTTGAAAAATCCAGTTCAGAAGGATCAATTTCCCAAGGATATTAGGCCTAAAATCGAGAATTCACAAGCACAATACAAGTCAAGAGCTACAATTCAATGTTGTAGATCACAACTTACATAAGATAAGCCACCATATGTTTTGAACTTTTGATGCAATTGCAATTGCAAAGAATGAATTCCTCAAGAGGTTCAATTAAAGGAATTTCGTTTTCCCTTTAAAACCCTTGTTTTTGGGTGTTTATCAATTTTATTCGTTGGTGTTATTAATTCGAAGTTGCTTCAGCCTTAGTAATACATCACATTGACAGGAAATCCTTTAAGAAAATGTGAAGTATCTTAAGGAAATTCAAACTTACGTAATGAAAGAGAAGGCCAGGTTTTACTGCAATTAGATGACACCCTTTTTCAACTAGAAATAGCTGAGTTAAAAAGATTTGTTAGCAAATTAAAACGGTTTATTTTCAACCAAAACGGGAATCTTTTTTTCCTAATTAAAACTATTTGTTGGAAAATTTGTATAAGTTCTTTAGCAAGTTTTCAAAAGAGTCGGCGAATTCACGGGCTTACTTTCTAGTCAAAGATTTTAATATACATAATTTTACAAACAAAATTAATGATAAGCCCTTACCAAATAATAAGGGTCCTACTATTGACACCCTCCAAATTGTGTTGGGCAGACCCCGGCCCAATTGGGGTCTGTACTTATGTTGGGCACTACACAAGATTACGTACACCCCCACCCAATTTACCAAAAACCAAAAAACTAGTACTAACTAGTTTTAGCCTTTGTGTATTTCTTCTCTCTTCGATCACTCTTTAACCGCATTTACCAAATTACCACAAGATTAGCATATATAAATCGAAGCCAAATCGAAATAGAGTAGAATAACTTAAAAGTTAAACTTGCTTGTAATAGAGGTGTAGTTCGGTCGCGGTGACGCATTTGAGAAAAATAGAGGAAAAGAAACAAACACGTCAGCATCCGTCTTTAGATGGGATCTTTGTGTTCTAAAAAGTTAGAGTATTCCATTTAATTGTTTTGATTATGTTTGGTTAATTAGTTTTGGACTTGAGGTATAGTTTTTAGGGATTAGGGTTTAAGATTGGTTTAGTTATGACTCTTGAATTTAAATGTAGGGAGTAAAAATGGGGGGAGAAAGGCTATAAAGAGGTTATCAACAGGTTAACTTGATGTATTTGGGGTTGCCCAACACAAAACATGTTTTTTAGGTCAACGACAAACTTGTAATAAATTTTTTTTTAGTCTGCCCAACACGAAATGAAAGGTGCCCATAGCGAAAGCCAATAATAAAAATAAAAATGGCAAGATATTTTTGGTCCTTAAAACACATTGTTTTGTATACATGTTTACATGAACTATAAAACATAATAGTGTGTTGCTCATTGTTTAACCGATTTTTTTACCATGGCTATGCAAAGCAAACAGATTACACAGAAACAAAGCAAACAAATTATGAACTCTTAGAAACAAATGTAGACAATCTAAAGAGAGATTCTAACCTTTTCCTTCTCTTTAAGCTTAGGGTTAAGTGTTGTCATACTACTTGAAGAGACGCTCATAGAGTTCCGAACCCGAAAGGGATCGGGAGGAATCATGACTTCTTCTCTACCTCAAGAAGTCTCACCACATCACTCATGGATGGTCTATCACGAGGCACAAATTGCACACACCATAATGCAATCATTGAGATTCTCTTGGCCTTTTCCATGATCTTCTCCTCAATGCCACAATTTTTTAAGAAGTCCTCCAATTGTCCTTTCTTAAACTTTTCCCAAACTTGGTTTGGAAACGATCTTTCCCTTATCCTCCTCCCTAAGATCTCAAACAACGCTATGCCATAACTGTAAACATCAGATTTATAAGTTGCCAATGAGGATCCTACAAAAATCTCTGGAGCACCAAAGTAAGGAGGCCTCTAAATTTAGACATGGTGATATGAGTTTTGTCCCTGGTAATTGTTAGAAAAACGATTTGCTCAAATCCATTTAAATATGAATGAGTAGTTTGTCTCCCAAGTTACCCCACTTAAGATGAAATGAGTTTTTTCTTGAAACAGTACGTAATGTGAGAAAAACCTTTTCAAAATGATGCATTTGTTTGAAACAGTTGCATTATGCGAAAAAGTTGCGACCTTTCGAAATGTGCACCGGTTTGAAACAATGCATCATGCCAAAAGGTGCAACCTTTCAAATAGGCACCGGTTCAAAAACGATGATATATCTTAAAATGGTGTGTCCTTTCAAACATGTGACTTTTCAAAGAGTTGC
This sequence comes from Coptis chinensis, assembly GCF_015680905.1. NCBI lineage: Eukaryota > Viridiplantae > Streptophyta > Magnoliopsida > Ranunculales > Ranunculaceae > Coptis > Coptis chinensis. The sequence goes on along the minus strand of NC_141456.1, from coordinate 14,043,664 downwards.
TTACTTTTTCCCAAGAGTCACCGTGTTGTTGTTTGAAAAGGCACCACTCACCTATAAATAGTGGATGAATTTGGAGAGAAAAATACACCGATCATCCGAGAAGTTCGATCTTTCTCTTCTCCCTCGTTCTTAGTCAAATACTATGTTGTGTTCACGAGTCTATAGAATTGAAGTGCTAGCTTTCTATAGAAGGAAATCCGTTCTATCTTGGGAGATAGTTTCCCATCAACCTTCAAGCACCGTGAGGGGAAAATCTGTCTTAAGGACATAGTGTATCTACACTAGGCTCGGATTTAATTAAGAAGTACAAGACACTTACAAGACAAAAGGTTTGTATAGTTTGGTAATTGGTAAAGAGTAAGTACAATTAAGTTGTATATTCCTAACAACTTAAGACGAGTTTCTTTTTCTTCTTCTTTACCGAACAGAATTTGTTTTACTGTTTTCTTTTCTTTTTGTTTACGGGAATAACAAAGTGTAGTTGTATTTCGAGAATATGGCAACACCACCCGCCATCTCCTAAGCATCGCTTCCCCATTCTGTTCCTCATGGGGAGAAGCCCGAAAAAGTTCAATGGAACCGATTTCAAAGCCGCAACAAAAGATGCTCTTCTATCTGACCACCCTTAACTTGGCAAGGTTTCTGTGGGATAAGGCTCCTGATGTAAGCTCTGATGAAACCGACAAGGAGAAGGTTTTGGCCAAGGATGCTTGGTTTCATGCTGATTTCTTGTGTAGAAATTATGTTCTTAGCAGGTTGGCTGACTCATTATACAATGTGTATAGTGTGTTCAAGACTGCTAAGGAACTTTGGGATTCGTTGGACAAGAAATACAAGAGTGAAGATGCTGGCATGAAGAAATTCATAGTTGGCAGATTTCTTGATTTCAAAATGACGGATAGTAAGACCGTAATAAGCCAAGTCCAAGAACTTCAAGTAATCTTCCATGATGTCATTGCTGAAGGAATGACCCCAGGAGAATCTTTCCAAGTGGCTGCTATGATTGAGAAATTACCACCATCTTGGAAGGATTTTAAGAACTATCTTAAGCATAAACGCAAAGATATGAATCTTGAAGAGTTGATTGTCTAAGGATAGAAGAAGATAACCGCCTATCTGAGAAGAAGGGCAAGGATCCCATGGTGGCAAAGGCCAATGTTGTGGAAGGATCTAGTGCTAAGGGAAAGAGGAAGCCAAAGACAAAGCTCAAGAAGCGAGAGTAGTACTCTACTAAGTTCAAGGGCAAGTGCTACAACTGTGGAAAGGCTGGACATAAGGCAAGTGAATGTCGCAAGCCAAAGAAGTACAAGAAGCAAAAGACTGAAGCAAATGTGACAATGGACACGCTTTCTAATAATGTTAATGACATGAACCTATCTGCTGTGGTTTCTGAATGTCTCATGATTGGAAATGAAAGGGAATGGTGGGTGGATATTGGTGCTACTACCCACATATGCTCCAACAAGTCGATGTTCACCACTTATCATGCTGTGGAAAAGGAAGAACAAATCTTTATGGGGAACTCTTCTACGTCCAAGGTTGAAGGCAAAGAAAAGGTGGTGATGAGGTTGACTTCTGGGAAGGAACTAACTCTAAATGAGGTGCTCTATGTGACTGACATTCGCAAGAATTTGGTTTCTGGGTCGCTGCTGAGCAAGAATGGCTTTAAGTTAGTCTTTGTTTCTGATAAATTTGTACTAACTAAGAATGATGTATTCGTGGGAAAGGGCTATCTTCAGGATGGGCTCTTTAGGATATCTTGTTTTACTATTGCGCCAAAGAGCGCCAATAAAGTTGAATCTTTTGTTTACTTGATTGAGTCTTCACATGTATGGCATGGTAGATTAGGACATGTTAATTATGATACCTTGCGTAGATTAATTAATTTGGACTATATACCAAAGATAAAAATAGACCCACACCATAAATGTGAAACTTGTGTAGAATCCAAGTTGACCAGATCATCCTTTCATTCCATTGAAAGAAGTACTGAACCTCTAGACTTAATACATACAGATATATGTGATCTTAAGTATGTACAAACTAGAGGTGGTAAAAAGTATTTCATTACTTTTATTGACGATAGCACTAGATATAGTTATGTTTACTTGTTGAGAAGTAAAGATGAGGCAATTGAAATCCTTTCATTCCATTGAAAGAAGTACTGAACCTCTAGACTTAATACATACAGATATATGTGATCTTAAGTATGTACAAACTAGAGGTGGTAAAAAGTATTTCATTACTTTTATTGACGATAGCACTAGATATAGTTATGTTTACTTGTTGAGAAGTAAAGATGAGGCAATTGAAGTGTTCAAGCATTATAAAAAATGAAGTTGAAAATCAACTAAGCAAAAGATTAAAATTTTATAAGGAGTGATAGAGGAGGTGAATATAAATCACCTTTTGAAGGTTTCGCTTAACATGGAATCATTCATCAAACTACGGCTCCTTAATCACCTCAATCAAACGGTATTGCAGTAATAAAACCAAACTCTAAAAAGAGATGATGAACGCTATGTTGTTAAGTTCGGTTTGCCCCTGCAATTTGTGGGGGAAGCTTTGCTTTACGCCAATTACATTCTCAACAAGATTCCTAACAAGAAGACGCTTAAAACACCATACCTAATTGTGGAAAGGTCATCGGACTTCCTCTGAATTCTTAAAAGTGTGGGGGTGTCTTGCTAAAGTGGAAGTCCCTAAACCTAAGAAGGTGAAGATAGGACCCAAGACTATTGATTGTGTATTCATTGGATATGCAAACAATAGTAGTGCATATCGTTTTCTGGTTCATAAATCGAGATTCAAGATATACATGTTAATACAATTATAGAGTCAAGGAATGCTTCATTCTTTGAAAAGACGCGTTCCATATAACATGTGTATAGAGTCAAGTTCAACAAAGAGAACTTTAGATGCTACAACTAGTAACCATCCTACACAAAGCGAAATTGAGGAGGAACCTAGGCGTAGCAAAAGGTCAAGGACGTCAACGTCTTTTTTGGACCTGATTTTCTAACATACTTGTTGGAAAATAATCCTCAAACGTTCAAGGAGGCAATGTCATCTCCAGAAGCTACTTATTGGAAAGAAGCAATAAATAGCGAGATTGAATCCATAATGCAAAATCATACATGGGAATTGGTAGATTTACCACCAGGTTCCAAGACTTTGGGATATAAGTGGATATTCACAAAGAAATTTAAAACTGGTGGATCAATCGACAAGTATAAAGCTAGACTTGTGGTCAAAGGCTTTAGACAAAAGGAATGATTGGATTATTTTTACACTTACTCTCCAGTTACAAGAATAACTTCCATAAGGATGCTAATAGCAATAGCATCAATACATGGATTTGAAATACATCAAATGGATGTAAAGACGGCATTCTTGAATGGTGAGTTAGATGAAGAAATATACATGGAACAACCCGAAGGGTTTATTGCTCCTGGACAAGAAAGGAAAGTTTGCAAGCTTGTTAAATCTTTATATGGATTAAAGCAAGCACCTAAACAATGGCATGAGAAATTTGACAATGCAATGTTGTCAAACGGTTTCAAAATAAACGAGTGTGACAAGTGTGTCTATGTCAAAAGCACTCAAAAGGGATGTGTCATTGTTTGTCTCTATGTAGACAATATGCTAATTTTGGGTAGTAATATGGATGTCATAAAATCTACCAAACAAATGTTGTCTAGTAAGTTTGACATGAAAGATTTAGGTGTCATTTGATGTTATCCTAGGAATTAAGATCTCTAGGATGGAGGATGGACTTGTTCTATCACAATCTCATTACATTGAGACGATTCTTGACAAGTTCAAGAAATATAACATCACACAAAAAAGGTCACCAGTTGACGTAAATCTTCATTTAGCCAAAAATACTGGAGATAGCATATCTCAACTAGAATACTCTCGTATACTTGGTAGTTTAATGTATGTCATGAACTGTACAAGGCCTGACATAGCATACTCTCGAGCAAGCTAAGTCGATATCATAGTAATCTGGCGAGATCATTGGACCGCCATATTGAGAGTTTTGGGATACTTAAAGTATACTTTCGAATTTTGGTTTGCACTATATAAGATATCCGGCCGTTCGAGGAAGTACTGCGATGCTAATTGGATATCGACACTAAAGACTCAAAGTCCACAAGTGGATATGTCTTTACACTTGGAGGTGTAGTTTTTCTTGGAAATCCTCAAAACAAACGCGTGCATAGCGAGGTCCACTATGGAATCGAAATTCATAGCATTGACACAAGGAGAAGAAGCGAGTGGCTTCAAATTTCTTAGAGGATATTCCAAATCTGGGCTAAACACATTGCCCGTGATGTGTATACACCGTGACGTAATCTGCTATTGGTAGAGCCGCAGTAGCATGTATAGCGGAAGTCTCGACATATCGCCGTAGACATAATACCGTTAGACAATTGCTCTCAAATGGAGTTATCTCAATCGACTATGTAAGGTCAAAAGATAACATTGCGGATCCGCTTACAAAAGGTTTAACAAGAGAGCAAGTAGAAAGATTATCAAGGGGAATGGGCTTAAAGCTTTTGAGATAATCAACCAAGAGTCATCATAATGGAAAAACCAACCTAGTTGACTGGAGATCCCAAGATCTAGGTTCAATGGGCCAACTGAATTATGTTTGTGACTCAGTTAGCACTGGAGAGTAATATTATACTCTAACCCATTCCTATATAAGACAGTGCATATCTGCCGCGAGAACCAGGATAAGTCAAGCTTTTAATGATTTACTATATCTTGGAAAGTTATGTTATCCAAGTGGAGTATTGCAGGATACTCTTTATAGAAATCACCTATGTTAGTGTGAAGTGGGGCCGCTTCTATGAGAATTTTAAAGACAAATGTCTCAAAAGCACTATCTGAAACCAAGAAGTGTTCAAGGCCAAAATGAACACAAACGTGAGAACCAACGAGATGTTGAGGCGATGCTGGCGTGAAGATGATTGTCTAGGTTTATACAAACGGTGACAGCTCAAGGACATTAATTGAAGTCTACCGATCGTCCAATTAAATCCGATCGTCTTTCACTAAAGGCAAGTTCAAGGCCTCCCATGCTACTTGACTGATCACGGTATCTTTTCATTTGTAAAAGAACAAAATCCGATGTTTATGATAGAAGAAGCCAAATTTTCATTCATGTGGGGATTGTTAGAAAAATGATTTGCTCAAATCCATTTAAATATGAATGAGTAGTTTGTCTCCCAAGTTACCCCACTTAAGATGAAATGGGTTTTTTCTTGAAACAAGATGCGTAATGTGAGAAAAACCTTTTCAAAATGATGCATTTGTTTGAAACGATTGCATTATGCGAAAAAGGTCGCGACCTTTTCAAATGTGCACCGGTTTGAAACATTGCATCATGCCGAAAAGGTGCAACCTTTCAAATAGGCACCGGTTCAAACAAATGCTATATGCCGAAATGGTGTGTCCTTTTCGAACATGTGACTTTTCAAAGAGTTGCTTACTTTTTTTCCCAAGAGTCACCGTGTTGTTTCAAAAAGCACCACTCACCTATAAATAGTGGATGAATTTGGAGAGAAAAATACACCAGATCACACAGAGTTCTGATCTTTCTCTTCTCCCTCTGTTCTTAGTCAAATACTATGTTGTGTTCGCTGAGTCTATAGAATTGAAGTGCTAGCTTTCTATAGAAGGAAATCCGTTCTATCTTGGGAGATAGTTTCCCATCAACCTTCAAGCACCGTGAGGGGGAAAATTTGTCTTAAGGACATAGTGTATCTACACTAGGCTCGGATTTAATTAAGAAGTACAAGACACTTACAAGACAAAAGGTTTGTATAGTTTGGTAATTGGTAAAGAGTAAGTTCCCCCACATGAATGAAAATTTGGCTTCTTCTATCATAAACATCGGATTTCTGTTCTTTTACAAATGAAAAGATACCGCATCAGGTCAAGTAGCATGGGAGGCCTTGAACTTGCCTTAGTGAAAGACGATCGGATTTAATTGGACGATCAGTAGACTTCAATTAATGTCCTTGAACTGTCAGCCGTTTGTATAAACCTAGACAATCATCTTCACGCAGTACCGTCTCGAATACTGTTGGTTCTCACGTTTGTGTTCATTTTGGCCTTGAATACTTCTTGGTTTCAGATAGTGCTTTTGAGATATTTGTCTTTAAAATTCTCATAGAAGGCCCCACTTCACACTAACATAGGTGATTTCTATAAAGAGTATCCCGCAATACTCCACTTGGATAACATAACTTTCCAAGATATAGTAAATCATTAAAAGCTTGACTTATCCCGGTTCTCATGGCAGATATGCACCGCCCTTATATAGGAATGGGTTAGAGTATAATATTACTCTCCGCTAACCGAGTCACTAACATAATTCAGTTGGCCCATTGAACCTAGATCTTGGGATCTCCAAATCCACTAGGTTGGTTTTTCCATTATGATGACTCTTGGTTGATTATCTCAAAAGCTTTAAGCCCATTCCCCTTGATAATCTTTCTACTTGCTCTCTTGTTAAACCTTTTGTAAAGCGGATCCGCAAATGTTATCTTTTGACCTTTACATAGTCGATTGAGATAACTCCATTTGAGAGCAATTGTCTAATCGGTATTATGTCTACGGCGTATATGTCGAGACTTCCCGCTATACATGCTACTCAGGTGCTCTACCAATAGCAGATTATCGTCACACAAGTATACACACACCGGGCGGCGTGTTTAGCCCATTTGGAATATCCTCTAAGAAATTTCGCCCACTCGCTTCTTCTCCACCTTTATCCAATGCTATGAATTCTGATTCCATAGTGGACCTCGCTATGCACGCTTGTTTTGAGGATTTCCAAGAAACAAATGCACCTCCAAGTGTAAAGACATATCCACTTGTGGACTTTGAGTCTTTAGAGTCGATATCCAATTAGCATCGCAGCATTCCATCGAACGGCCGGATATCTTGTATAGTGCAAACCAAAATTCGAGTATACTTTAAGTATCCCAAAACTCTCAATATGGCGGTCCAATGATCTCGTCGGGATTACTCGTTATATCGACTTAGCTTGCTCACGAGTATGCTATGTCAGGCCTTGTACAGTTCATGACATACATTAAACTACCAAGTATACGAGAGTATTCTAGTTGAGATATGCTATCTCTAGTATTTTTGGCTAAATGAAGATTTACGTCAACTGGTGACCTTTTTGGTGTGATGTTATATTTCTTGAACTTGTCAAGAATCGTCTCAATGTAATAAGATTGTGATAGAACAAGTCTATCCTCCATCTTAGAGATCTTAATTCCTAAGATAACATCAGCGATACCTAAATCTTTCATGTCAAACTTACTAGACAACATTTGTTTGGTAGATTTTATGACATCCATATTACTACCTAAAATTAGCATATCGTCTACATAGAGACAAATAATGACACATCCCTTTAGAGTGCTTTTGACATAGACACACTTGTCACACTCATTTATTTTGAAACCGTTTGACAACATTGCATTGTCAAATTTCTCATGCCATTGCTTAGGTGCTTGCTTTAATCCATATAAAGATTTAACAAGCTTGCAAACTTTCCTTTCTTGTCCAGGAGCAATAAACCCTTCGGGTTGTTCCATGTATATTTATTCATCTAACTCACCATTCAAGAATGCCGTCTTTACATCCATTTGATGTATTTCAAATCCATGTATTGATGCTATTGCTATTAGCATCCTTATGGAAGTTATTCTTGTAACTGGAGAGTAAGTGTCAAAATAATCCAATCCTTCCTTTTGTCTAAAGCCTTTGACCACAAGTCTAGCTTTATACTTGTCGATTGATCCATCAGTCTTAAATTTCTTTGTGAATATCCACTTATATCCCAAAGTCTTGGAACCCGTGGTAAATCTACCAATTCCCATGTATGATTTTGCATTATGGATTCAATCTCGCTATTTATTGCTTCTTTCCAATAAGTAGCTTCCGGAGATGACATTGCCTCCTTGAACGTTTGAGGATTATTTTCCAACAAGTATGTTAGAAAATCAGGTCAAAAAAGACGCTGACATCTTTGACCTTTTGCTACGCCTAGGTTCCTCCTCAATTTCGCTTTGTGTAGGATGGTTACTAGTTGTAGCATCTAAAGTTCTCTTTGTTGAACTTGACTCTACACACATGTTATAATGGAAACGCGTCTTTTCAAAGAATGAAGCATTCCTTGACTCTATAATTGTATTAACATGTATATCTTGAATCTCGATTTATGAACCAAAAACGATATGCACTACTATTGTTTGCATATCCAATGAATACACAATCAATAGTCTTGGGTCCTATCTTCACCTTCTTAGGTTTAGGGACTTCCACTTTAGCAAGACACCCCCACACTTTTAAGAATTCAGAGGAAGTCCTGGATGACCTTTCCACAATTGTATGGTGTTTTAAGCGTCTTCTTGTTAGGAATCTTGTTGAGAATGTAATTGGCGTAAAAGCAAAGCTTCCCCCCACAAATTCTGGGGCAAACCGAACTTAACAACAACATAGCGCTCATCATCTCTTTTAGAGTTCGGTTTTTCGGCTTCGCAATACCGTTTGATTGAGGTGAATAAGGAGCCGTAATTTGATGAATGATTCCATGTTCAGAACAGAAACCTTCAAAAGGTGATTCATATTCACCTCCTCTATCACTCCTTATAGCCTTAATCTTTTTGCTTAGTTGATTTTCAACTTCATTTTTATAGTGTTTGAACACTTCAATTGCCTCATTTTTACTTCTCAACAAGTAAACATAACTATATCTAGTGCTATCGTCAATAAAAGTAATGAAATAATTTTTACCACCTCTAGTTTGCATGTACTTAAAATCACATATATCTGTGTGTATTAAGTCTAGAGGTTCAGTACTTCTTTCAATGGAATGAAAGGATGATCTGGTCAACTTGGATTCTACACAAGTTTCACATTTATGGTGTGGGTCTATTTTTAATTTTGGTATATAGTCCAAATTAATTAATCTACACAAAGTATCATAATTAACATGTCCTAATTTACCATGCCATACATGTGAAGACTCAATCAAGTAAACAGAAGATTCAACTTTATTGGCGCAATAGTAAAACAAGATATCCTAAATAGCCCATCCTGAAGATAGCCCTTTCCCACGAATACATCATTCTTAGTTAATACAAATTTATCAGAAACAAAGACTAACTTAAAGCCATTCTTGCTCAGCAGCGACCCAGAAACCAAGTTCTTGCGAATGTCAGGCACATAGAGCACCTCATTCAGAGTTAGTTCCTTCCTATAAGTCAACCTCATCACCACCTTTCATTTGCCTTCAACCTTGGACGTAGAAGAGTTTCCCATAAAGAGTTGTTCTTCCTTTTCCACAGCATGATAAGTGGTGAACATCGACTTGTTGGAGCATATGTGGCGAGTAGCACCAGTATCCACCCACCATTCCCTTTCATTTCCAATTATGAGACAGTCAGAAACCACATCAGATATCATGTCATTAACATTGTCAGAAAGCGTGTCCATTGTCATATTGGCTTCAGTCTTTTGCTTCTTATACTTCTTTGGCTTGCGACATTCACTTGCCTTATGTCCAAATTCTTCCCACAATCAGTAGCACTTGCCCTTGAACTTAGTAGGTGTACTACTCTCTTCACCTTGAGCTTTGTCTTGGTGCTTCCTCTTTCCTTTAGCACTTGATCCTTCCACAACATTGGCCTTTGCCACCATGGGATCCTTGCCCTTCTTCTCGATAGGCGCTTATCTTCCTCTATCCTTAGGCGGACAATCGGCTTCTTCAAGATTCATATCTTTGCGTTTATGCTTAAGATAGTTCTTAAAATCCTTCCAAGATGGTGGTAATTTCTCAATCATAGCAGCCACTTAGAAAGATTCTCCTAGGGTCATTCCTTCAGCAATGACATCATGGAGGATTACTTGAAGTTCTTAGACTTGGCTTATGACGGTCTTACTATCTGTCATTTTGAAATCAAGAAATTTGCCAACTATGAATGCTAGCATCTTCACTCTTGTATTTCTTGTCCAATGAATCCCAAAGTTCCTTAGCAGTCTTGAACACACTATACACATTGTATAATGAGTCAGCCAACCCACTAAGGACATAATTTCTACACAAGAAATCAGCATGAAACCAAGCATCCTTGGCCAAAACCTTCTCTTTGTCGGTTTCATCGGGGCTTACATCGAGCCTTATCCCATAGAAACATTGCCAAGTTCGTGGTAGTCGATAGAAGAGCATCTTCTCGTTGCCGGTGAAATCAGTTCCATTGAACTTTTCAGGCTTCTCCCCATGAGGAACAGAATGGGAAACAACAGTAGAGAACAAGAATGCCAGGAGTAACCGGTGTTGTTGCCATATTCGAAATATAACTACACTTTGTTATTTCCTTAAACCAAAAGAAAAGAAAACGTAAAACAAATTCGCTCGGTAAAAGAAGAAGAAAAAAAAGAAATCTGCCTTAAGTTGTTAGGAATATACAACTTAATTGTACTTACTCTTTACCAATTACCAAACTATACAAACCTTTTGTCTTGTAAGTGTCTTGTACTTCTTTATTAAATCCGAGCCTAGTGTAGATACACTATGTCCTTAAGACAGATTTTCCCCCTCACGGTGCTTGAAGGTTGATGGGAAACTATCTCCCAAGATAGAACGGATTTCCTTCTATAGAAAGCTAGCACTTCAATTCTATAGACTCAAATAACAACATAGTATTTGACTAAGAACAAAGGGAGAAGAGAAAGATCAGAACTCTGTGTGATCTGGTGTATTTTTCTCTCCAAATTCATCCACTATTTATAGGTGAGTGGTGCCTTTTCGAAACAACACAGTGACTCTTGGGAAAAAGTAAGCAACTCTTTGAAAAGTCACATGTTTCGAAAAGGACACACCATTTCGCATATAGCATCAAAGCTTCAAACCGATTGCCTATTTCGAAAGGTTGCACCTTTTCGACATGATGCACCGCTTCAAACCGGTTTTCGAAAAGGTCGCGACCTTTTCGCATAATGCAATCGCTTCAAACAAATGCATCATTTTGAAAAGGTTTTTCTCACATTACGTACTGTTTCAAGAAAAAACCCATTTCATCTTAAGTGGGGTAACTTGGGAGACAAACTACTCATTCATATTTAAATGGATTTGAGCAAATCATTTTTCTAACAATTTTATGCAAATTCATTTTTTTTTCTACTTTATTGGCGCTTTATTGGCGCTCTTTGGCGAAATTTCTTAGAAGATATTCCAAACTGGGCTAAACCTGTGCCAACAGTGTGTATACACTGTGACAGCCAATCTACTATTGGTAGAGCACAGAGTAGCATGTATAACGGGAAGTCTCGACATATACGTCGTAGACATAATACCGTTAGACAATTGCTCTCAAATGGAGTTATCTCAATCGACTATGTAAGATCAAAAGATAACATTGGGATCCGCTTTACAAAAGGTTTAACAAGAGAGCAAGTAGAAAGATTATCAAGGGAATGGGCTTAAAGCTTTTGAGATAATCAACCAAGAGTCATCATAATGGAAAAACCAACCTAGTTGATTTGGAGATCCCAAGATCTAGGTTCAATGGGCCAACCGAATTATGTTAGTTAGTGACTCGGAGTTAGCACCGGAGAGTAATATTATACTCTAACCCATTCCTATATAAGGCGGTGGTATATCCGCCATGAACCGGGGATAAGTCAAGCTTTTAATGATTTACTATATCTTGGAAAGTTATGTTATCCAAGTGGAGTATTGGGATACTCTTTATAGAAATCACCTATGTTAGTGTGAAGTGGGGCCGCTTCTATGAGAATTTTAAAGACAAATGTCTCAAAAGCACTATCTGAAACCAAGAAGTGTTCAAGGCCAAAATGAACACAAACGTGAGAACCAACAGTATTCGAGACTCGTGCTGGCGTGAAGATGATTGTCTAGGTTTATACAAACGGCTGACAGTTCAAGGACATTAATTGAAGTCTACTGATCGTCCAATTAAATCCGATCGTCTTTCACTAAGGCAAGTTCAAGGCCTCCCATGCTACTTGACCTGATGCGGTATCTTTTCATTTGTAAAAGAACAGAAATCCGATGTTTATGATAGAAGAAGCCAAATTTTCATTCATGTGGGGGATTGTTAGAAAAATGATTTGTTCAAATCCATTTAAATATGAATGAGTAGTTTGTCTCCCAAGTTACCCCACTTAAGATGAAATGAGTTTTTTCTTGAAACAGTACGTAATGTGAGAAAAACCTTTTTAAAATGATGCATTTGTTTGAAACGTGCAGCATTATGCCGAAAAGGTGCGACCTTTCGAAATGTGCACGGTTTGAAACAAGGCATCATGCCGAAAAGGTGCAACCTTTCAAATAGGCACTAGTTCAAAACACAATGATATATGCGAAATGGTGTGTCCTTTTCAAAACATGTGACTTTTCAAAGAGTTGCTTACTTTTTTCCCAAGAGTCACCGTGTTGTTTCAAAAGGCACCACTCACCTATAAATAGTGGATGAATTTGGAGAGAAAATACACCGGATCACACAGAGTTCGATCTTTCTCTTCTCCCTCTCTTAGTCAAATACTATGTTGTGTTTCGCACGAGTCTATAGAATTGAAGTGCTAGCTTTCTATAAAAGGAAATCCGTTCTATCTTGGGAGATAGTTTCTCATCAACCTTCAAGCACCGTGAGGGGGAAAATCTGTCTTAAGGACATAGTGTATCTACACTAGGCTCGGATTTAATTAAGAAGTACAAGACACTTACAAGACAAAAGGTTTGTATAGTTTGGTAATTGGTAAAGAGTAAGTACAATTAAGTTAAATATTCCTAACAGTAATAAGCTTGGCTAATCCAAAATCACCAATCTTGGAACTAAAGTTTGAGTCCAGTAGAATGTTAGAAGGCTTAATATTGTAGTAAATTTGATGCGGACATCAATATGGTCAAATCCATAAGTTGTAAGCCCACTAGTTTAGTTATTATATTTTAGTTGTTGACACTTGTCGTGTTACTATTGGTTTATAGTTTTTAGGATTAGTATAAATAACGGATTTGTAATTGAGTCTTTCTACGTGAACAAACTATTTTGAACAAACTCTAGAGAACAAACTGACGTGGCAAGCAGAGAGACCTTGATTGCAGTACTTCTTCTTGGAGCAATACACACGTACCCCTGCTTGATGAGTGCCACATCAGTTTGTTCAAGAGAGTTTGTTCAAAAGAGTTTGTTCATATAGAATTTTTGTTTGTAATTAGGGTTCTGGAGAGAGTAGATCTGTTCTAGTTTAATCTACATCAGAATTATTCGGGGATGACAAACCTCGTGCAGATAGGAGAGTCCTTTTGCTGTCCCAATCACAATACTGCACAAAGTCTCTCACGTTATTGTTTCGCTTTCGTATAAAATTTTCTCTAGAGATCCATTTTCAACAAATTCATACACAAGTGCTTTCATGTCGCGTGCAAAGCAGAAGCCATAGAGCTTGACCAAGTTCTTGTGATGAGTCTTGCAAAGTGTGGACACTTCAGCCTTGAATTGATCATCAGACAATTCGTTATGTCCAAGAACCTTTACAGCCACTTTGACACCGTTGTCTAATATGCCTTTGTAAACTGTTCCATATGCACCAGAACCTATATTTGTAGAAAAATCCGAAGTGAAGGTTTGCAGCTGCTCATGTGAACATCTCTTTGTTTGTTCGATTTCCAATTCACCAATCAACCTCTCTACTGAGTTCAATTCAACATTGTCCACGATCTTTTATGAAAATGTGCTATTTAGCTAATGAGTCATCTGCAGAACGAAAAAATGAAAATGTGATGGGCGCAAATGTATATCATTCAAAAAAATTCTTTTTTTTTTAAAGCTAAAAGCATAAAACAAAAATGAAATAGTTGCTTCACTTTTAGCTCTTACATCTGGTGAGTTACTCTTCACAATCTAGAATTCTGAAGTTCTCCTTACTGGAAATTTTTTGTCACCTATTTACAATTTGCTATGCCTATGACAGTTATATTAGGATCTGCATAGTAGAATCTGTATATATACATGTCCCCATATCCGTACCCAAAATCAATACTTTCATGTAATCAAGAGAAAACATATTAGGTTCTTCAAACAATTCTCAAAGGCACAAGCATTTGTACGTACCTGAAATAAAGTTTGCTAGCTCTTGAAGAAGAGTGACGTTTCCACATTCAAGTCTCTCACTATTCACAACCTGTAAACAACAAAACACTCGTATTACATTGAATGCATAAAGCTAGGGAATGCAAATTAATGGAAACATCTGAGCAAAAGAGAGAAAAAGGAAAGGGACCTCTCCCATAGTTGCATCTTTGAATGAAAAATTTGTTAATATAGAGATAAGGTAAAACCCATTATCAAACTCTCACCCATAAAGTTATAAAATACTCCATTGTTATTGCTAAGAAACCAGGCCAGTCTCAAGTTAAACCCATATGATAAAATACGCATTGACCCTTGTTCAGACAAAGTTTGAATAGTACCCAACTGGGGAGAATTTTTTTTTTTGGTCCTTGCTGTTTTAGGGACAAGCATTTACCTTGAATGATCAAGTTCGCCACGACAATGTCTGCTCCCAACTCTTTGTATGTCTTAGCTATACAAATGAATGCATAAATATTATTCAGTTACAATTACATTATGCTAATAAACACGAAATGAAGGCTATGATAATTACTTACCAATTAACCAGAGCAACTGAAGATCGTTATATTTATCTCTCAAGACTCTATGATTAGTTTGGTTTATGCAGAAGACCAGAAGTAGTTCTAGACTTCTAGCTTCTCTCACTTTGAAGATTTCTTTCTTGTATGGGGGGTTGGGTTCTAGGCAGCAGGACAAGCGAAGCTTTTTGGAAGTTACTAGCTAGCATTTGAGACACTCATAGATTTTGAATTTGACCCATCAAGGACCTGCAGAAGAATTGCTGGTTCATTCCTTGGGTGCGTATGCCATTAACATTGTTTGAGAATGTCATTAACATTGCTTTGAAAGCATGCTTGCTGCAATGCAATTGAAACCCTACATAGTACTTAGTGCTACTGTATTAGATTCAGACAACAAAGAGTGTATATAAAAGTATCACACTGAGCATTATTTGATATTTAACAAATAGAAGCAATATTGCAGTCGGTTATTTATATAGACTTGATCCATCCTTCAAATGGTAAATAATAGTATCAAACCACATATAAGTATATAACTCCAACAAAGAATTCACAACAAACTTTTTCTACATCAAGCTAGCTAGTCCAGCCTATATAAAGAAATCTGAGAACTTAAATTGCCAGAATTTGTCAGATGTTTTATGTTTTGACAAGAGCTACGAGTAACACAGATAACTCAGAAAATTGCCGATTCCAGCTTATGATGACAAGATAACAAGTAAATAAAAGAAAATTCTGGTAAGCTAAAACATTATATATATATATAGGACCAGATTCGTCCACTCCTTGAAATCAGCATCGCGCACACGCTTGTAAATAACCTTGAGGGTAGGACAGCCAGAAAATGTCTCTCTTCACGACACATCCTCAATCAGTAAGAGAAAGTGATCCAAAACCTGGGAGAAAATTATCTACATGTTGAATCCTTGTCTTGGTTTATAGCTCTTATGTGTTGAAGAGGTTCCAATGATGATCTGTTGGAAGGTTCTCTTTAATCTTCTCAAGCTTTTTGAGGATTTCCAAAAAGGAAGGCCTTTGGTTCATGTCAGCAGCCCAGCATTGCTCCGTCAGCCTAAAAATTCCACATTCAGAAAAGTGTGAATAAACTTGTTCATGACCAGATATATTTACCGAAAGCCTAGTAGTTAATAAAGCACCAAAAACTCCTTGGCCAATGAGAGAAGGTTCTACTTTGAGAGCCCAAGTCAATAGCCCGAATATAGCTCTCACAAGACTAAACAGTTAAGTTTCTGTAAGTCAGATGAAACACTTCTAGTGTTTGCTATGGATATGACTGATACATCCCAGAATCAGTTAGTGGCCGCTTGCATGTCAAACCAACTAAGTCAACAGTTGTGACTTGTGATATCTGTTGGTGACCACTGATTAAACGGGTCCTAATTAATTCATAAGATGTCCATGTGAATTTATAGCGAGAACAGAAAGATTGCTTTGCCCTTCAAAAATGCAATATACTGCAAGTTGACTTACATTCTCAGTTCAGGGATGTAGCCTTTCGAACGAAATATGGGTCTATGTCCTTCTGCCACAAGCTTAGCTGCTTCATAAGGTTCATAATTTGACATTGGTGAATCACCTTCAAGCATCTACAGAGAGGTTCAGGAAGCCATAAAATTAATGAAAAACCTATGCTGCTTTTTCCCAATAGGCAAATTAAATGTGAAAAACAATAGTACCTCATATAAAATCATCGCAAATGAGAAAACATCAACCTTCTTATCATACTTTCGATGTTTGAAGACCTCAGGAGCCATATACCGATCTTTTGTTTCATTTCACACACACCACAAAAAAGACAAAGGTTAAGATTTCAAATATGCAAAAAAAAACTATTTCCTTCACGAGTATGTTATAACCAATACTCACAGCTTCCAGTCTCTCCAGTCATTTTGTAGACATCATGACAATTTTGAACCCTGATGAGCTTGCTTAATCCAAAGTCTCCAACCTTCAAATGGTCTGCGCTGGTGTTGACTAGAAGAACATTCCTGACATTTTACTAGGTTCAACACAAACTGATGTTCATAGCGACTCTATGCTAACATTACTATAGAAAAGAAATACGATAATGTTTTTCTTTTCTTTTGCAAAATGTAGTGTTACAAAATCTAACATTCACTTATTTACTATATAATCTACAAAATGTACTAAAGTGTGTGTGTTTGGGGGGAGGGATAGTTTATTCCCTAACCCCTCAAAATGTCTTTCCCCATCAAGGTGGGACTCAAACCCAAGACCTTGGACTCAACCTCCGAAGTCTTGAACACTAGGCCCCTGGACACACCTGACCAGTAAGGGTAACGTAATAATTACAGGTACCAAATTAGAATGCATCAGAAACCTTCAACTAGAAAAACGAAGCCTATGCTTAAATAAGTCCCAAAACTTACCTGGGCTTTAAGTCGCGGTGAATTATGACATTTGGCTCATTATGAAGATAGGTCATGCCCCTGATCACATAAGAAAGTGAAATTCCTATCAGCATGTGCACCAATTGACCAAACTACTCAAAAAGAGAACTCTTTAGTTTGAACTGCACTATAAGCTACATACTATTATATTGGTGAACCCTGTTTTGTTTAAGTTAATTGCATTCTAATATTTTTCAATTGCCCCCCCCCCCGACACACACATGGTTTTCACATGAAAAGAATCTTTTCTACTGGTATTTTCCAGTATCTTTCGAAACTAGAGACCTTTCAGTTTTAGAGATAAACTTCTAAACCACTATTAATAATGCCCTGGTGTCTTATTTTTGTATCAATAATAATGCCTTGCTGCTGAAAACTTCCAACGACTTGCAACCAGAGCTAATTCCTAAATCTTTATAGTATGTTAGCAAGCTTATTTAAGGGAAGACCACCAATAAAACTGAGATTTGGGACTAAATTGGTTCAATTATTCAACTCTAGCACTTTTGTGTCAAACTTTCTATCTTTCATATACTCATCGTATCAACTGCCTCGCTGGAACTAGTTATCTAGGTACACAACAATGGCATGTAACGAGAATAATATTTTTCGAATTTGTTACCTGGCAATGTCTAATGCGAAATTGATAGCCGTTGCTGGATTAAGTGAACCCTTTTCTTTGAGGTGCTGATGGAGGTCACCCTAAAAGCCACAATAACAATTGGTTATCTTCAAAATACAACTCCCATCAAGAGTGTCTTCTATCTTGAACACTCCTAAAAGAGTAACAGTGCAAAGTACTTGGGTGTAATACCCCTCGGAGATACTCTGTGATTAGCATTAGAGGCTTCCTCTCCGTGACTGCTCCAAGAAACTGAACTATGTTTGGGTGGCGCAGCTTCACTAGCAAATTGACCTCATGCCTGAAGTCCTGACTGGATAGATTAAGAAAACAATAAGGTTTAGTCTGCTTGACATATTCTGAAAACCACGATTATGCCATTAAAATAGACTATGCAGTGTTAGACTACTCTCAGAAGCCCAGATTAAGATGGTCAATAGGGGTCCTAATTAAGGATATATATATGGTTTTTTATACCATGGTTTATACCACGCCCCTTTACAAGACGAGTTAAGAGCTAATATTTTGTAGATATGATCGACTAACTATGGATAGTTACTCCACCAAAATTCAGCTCATTTGGAAACCTCTAACCTAGTTAAAAAATGTTGCCAATTTTGAATTTTGTTTAACGGCCCAGATTCTTCGATTTTGCAACCATCTTTTGACATTGTTAAACACCACCAAATGAGATGAAATTTTGTGGACGTGATCTTCATGGTTTGTTGGACATATCCACAAAAAATTAGGTTTTAGTTCGTCTTGTGGGTGAAGTTGTGGGGCATGGTATAAACCATGGTATAATACATGAGCAAGCCTGTGTCATAATGCACTAATTTGCTGACATACTTGTTTAATAAGTTTGAAAATAAGAACAACATGTGACAAAGATAAGTAAAATAAAAGTAAGGCCATGCAAACACAAAGATCTGAAGTAGAACAGCAAAGCAAAGTATGTAAACAGCTTTCTCCATAGAGGAAAAAGGACGAAAGGGCAAAAGAAGAGGAACAAGAGAAGCAGAAAAGAACGCGTGCTGTATAACAGAAGTAGAAGGGAGAGGGAATAGAAAAATAACTATTTTTAGACGTGCAGCAACATTGCACATGCAGCGAGAAGATGGGAAGAAGAGGATGACAAAAAGTAACTTAATAAGGTCTTTAAAGCAGAAACTGAGGTAGGTGATGAAAATTAATCTAGTGAAGCTATTTACAGTTACACTTCTAAGAGTTCTCCTGCAAAGAATACAATTGAGTTAAATCCAGCAAGTAGACAAAAACTATAGTGCATTGGCAACCGTTCTGGAATTTTCTTGGCCATAAACATAAGTTTTAGTGATCCTACTAAAGTGACAAGGCCTTTTTCTTTTTCTTTTTCTTTTTTCTTTTTTCTTTTTTGCTGAATTAGCAAGGCGAGGAGGCTGCCTGGACAGAAGCTAAGTAAAGCTTTAACTACATTGCTATAGAACATTTAGAAACAGTGATAAAGATTGTAAAGTAACCAGTTTGGTATAATGCTCTTACATCACCAATCTATCATCTGAAAGGGAGGGGAGAATGCGTTTGACAGCTACTGGGGTTCCACGCCAGCCTGCTTTCAGAATTTCACCAAATGATCCCTACAATTAACAAAGTCGAAATTATCATATCAAAGTAACCATATTATAGAATTCAACTAATAAAATCCAATTCGATCCCAGGTTCTCACCAAGTAAATCATTAGCTAAATAATAAGTTCTCCACAAGGTTATAGAATATGGTCCTTAGTATCATACTGAAAAAGTTATATATAGTAATAAAGGTTTCACCTTTCCAATCATAACTGAGGTTGAAAAATCCAGTTCAGAAGGATCAATTTCCCAATCGCACTTGTTTGGAAGAGGGGGTGGAACAGGCTTTGGTTCAAAATGACTGCCATTTTGCCCCTGCACAGAAAACACAAGGATATTAGACCTCAAATCGAGAACTCACCAGCACAATACAAGTCAAGCGCTACAATTCAAAGTTGGTAGGTCAGAACTTACATAAGATAAGCCACCATATGTTTTCAACAGCTCAATCATGTTGTGTTTTTTAGCTCCTTCTGCATCAGCAAGGGGCTGCCAAAAGAAAATCAGTTTGGAGTGCGAGGCAGATGAAGTTAAGAATTCTGAACAAAACATATAGCTTATCTATAATCCACTTTAAAAAATAAGATAAACTAAAATACTTTTAAGTCAAATCCAATAGTATACAAAAAGCAAAACAATAAGTCTCCAAGTTTCAAAAGTTAATCAAGCTATATAGCGAGGCAATATTTACAGGATGAGCATATGATTAACAACTCCTTATCTGATTGACACAATAGCCAAAATTTAACGAGAACCTTATTCTACTATTCTGAGCTGCACACCAAACGGAAAGACGGGTACTTTGGATTTCCAAATATAGGTGCTAGGGAAAGATGGAACAGGAAATGGGTCAATGCGTAACAGGGAGATGAGAACGACTTGATTGATTGAACACAAATCCTCCTCTACTTACTAACACTATCAAATTATAAGTAGAAAATATTCTCAATGCCCAATTACTCTAGAACACAATATTCTCATAAATTCCAAAATTTGTGAATGCCTCAATACTCTAAAGAAAAAAAAAATATGTAACCTTTAACATAAAATGAATAAATAAAAAGAGAATGAATACCGTGTTTTTCCAACGATCTTGGGCATTAACATCAGCACCATAATCAATAAGACACTGAGCAACATCAAGCCAACCATGAAGAGAAGCAACATGAAGGGGTGTCCTATTATCATAATCTCTAGCATGAACAAGTGTTGGGTCTTCTTCTAATAACTTTTTAACAGCTGTTGCATCATTCTGATGTGCATGCCATAATATTAATGATGTTCTACTCACTCTTGACTTCTCTTTCTGCTTGCTATTGCTATTACTATTACTATTGTTATTATTTTCTGCTGCTGTTGTTGTGTTTGATGTTGATGGTCCACCTCCTCCTCCTCCTCCTCCTGATGATTCATCTGAGTTTCCAGTCATTGGTTTTTTTTTAGATTGGATCTTGTTTTTTCTGTTATATTTCTGTTAGAGAAGACCTTTTTTTTTTTTTTTTTTCAGATTTTGTTGAGTTGTCTGACTGACTTGTCGGTGAGTTCTGACTTCTGAGTCGGGATATCAAGTTGGTTTGTTAAAGTTGTTTTATTCGATTCGTTTTCAATACGTTGTTTCGGAGTTTGGTGTGGTTCTGGGTTCGAGCCTATTTAGGATCGTCACGGAATCCCGTGTATGCGTACAAGTATTACACTGATATTTTATTATCAATTGGTCTTTGGCCCGTTTATTACATTACATTATTATGATCTTTATAATTGATTTTGGATAATAGTTGTTTGGTAAAAGTATTTAGAGCATCTCTAGGTGGTACTATCACCTGTAAAAATCTTTAAATTTGAAGAAAAAATTTAAAAATTTTCGGAATTCCAACTCTAGGTGGTAGTATATTCGGTTGCACCACCTGTCCGTTTGTATTCTTGTTCACAAATTTAGCAATTTGGATGCAGAGCGACATTGCAAATATCGCCAAATTTTTTTTTTTTACTTTGACAAACACCACGCGCCAGTGGTACTTGAGCATGTCACTATTAATGTCGCGCGGGTTTTTTATTTTTTTTTTTTAATTTGGTGCGACAGTGGGAATGTCACGTGATTTTTTTTTTTCAATTTGAGGGCGACAGTGGTAATGGCGCGCGTAGTAGGGTCTACAATTTCATTTATGGTCGATATTTGAGACAAGTTATAGGAGTTAAAGTTGGTCAAAATTTGCGATCAATTTCTCCAAATTTCTTATTCAAATTTGAAGAGATATTACCACCACCTAGAAATGCTCTTAGAAACCATTAGTTTACTCTCAAATGAGATAATCTAGCTTAAGGAATGAGGAACACAGTCTATGGAGCTTTCCGCCCCTTTTGAATGAGTTGCCTTTTCTTCTTTTTTTTTTTGTCACTAATTAAATCAAACATTCATTTGTATTTGGTACTTTCATAAAAAGTTTATCATTTCTTCCATAGAAGGTTATTTCAAAATCATTTGTTAGTATAAAATCTCAACCAAAGGGAAACTTAATAATTTAAACAGAATCATGTACCGGTGCTCAAGATTCTTCAATTTTTTTTAATTACTTTCTTAGTTTATTTGTAAAAAAGAATTTCCATAAAATTACAAAAGATAATATGATTGCCAATGAACAACATATTTTTGATGAGATTGCAATCATGAGATTTAGTTCATGGCTATAAAAAACTCTATACCTCTTTGGCCTTACACTACTTCTATATTTTAATTTAAAATGTTGCCAGCCAAGACACACCAATTCATGTGGCCTATTAACAAAAAACTGACTGAAACTGATATCAGCGACGGGCTTCGTTTGGCACCCACTCAAGTGATGGAGCATATTTTACCACATATTAATAATGGTAAGGATCTTGATTCCCGCCGGAGCTATGATAAACAAATCTATATTGACGATATTGACACTGGCACCCGATACACTTCAAGAATAAGAAGGGTCTCAAGGACTGGTTACTGCATGGATTCTGGATTTTTCATGCGGAGGCACCTTGCTGCAGGAACTACAGTTGGCTTTGTGCATAAAGAAAATAACGTATTTCGATTCCATGTTATGAGTGCTGACGAAATATAGAAGTAGCTTTATTTATGCCTGTGTTTTTAAAGATTAATATATGACAATATTTGTCTTAATTCATGACTTTTGAGATAAATTTTACAACATTATTTTTCACTGTGCAAAAACTTATATCTTGCAATTTTTATCATTGTTAATTAATCAGCTTGACTTATCAATTTAACCCGTTCGACTATTATAACATTTAGCTCTTATTGTGCAGTGCGTTGCCCGTTGGGGAGTCAGTCTGACTCAGCCACCGCCCACCAGGTTGTTTTGTTCTCTGTTTTCATTTTTCACTATTTGGATTGAGGTCGAGTATAAAGTTGGGCTTTGGGTTCGAACTTTTTCTGGGTCGTGATGAAAAGCAAGAAATGGGCCTCGGCCCCTCAATCAAATCCTGTTATATATAAACTCCTCAGTCACGAACGTATATGTAAAACCTCCCTATTATTTAGGCCTTGCCAAATAAATTCCTCGCTTTTGAAATTGTAAGCAATTTGCGGTCTAATTTTTATCCCTTTAAATTTTTGGTTTCCTATTATACCATTTTCAATAAATCAAGATCGTTCGGAGACAAACTACATTTTCCAATAAAGCAGCGAAGATTCTTCGTTACACTAAAAAAATAACACTGATTTCTTGTGATATAAAATGGGTTCATGGATAACCATATTTTATAGGTACAAATTTGAGTGGTATATATTCAAGGTGGGGGAGAAGTTGAATATGCTCACTACGTATTTGTGGAAATGCCCAAGAGGAAAATAAAATGAATGAAAGCAGTAGTGTTACAAGAGGAAAATAAAAAAGCGCAAGCCGCAATTGAACTAGCAATTGGCACTGTACCAAATTTTTAAATTTGAACAAACATGACTTCTGATTTTTCCTGTGAAAATTTATATTTACATAGTTGGTTAACATGATTTATTTTTTTTACATATGAAAACTGTCATTTGCATAGTAGTTATTGAAACTGAACATGTCTGTAAATTTGAGATAACGTATGAAAGTTTATATTTTCATAGTAGTTAACATATGCAATTTTATATTTACATATGCAAACATATATTGTCATACTAGTTAAACTATGTAAAGTTATATTTACATATGAAAATTTATATTTTCATACTAGTTTAAACTATGCAAATTTGTATGTACATGTGAATATTTTGTTCTAGAAAATGGCTACTGAAAAGATGAGAAGATTAACAATAACACTTTCTTCCTATTTTATAATTTTTTTTCGACATTTGACTGCATTTATTTTCATACACGAAGATGAATAACGGATACCATTCATGCATTACCATTGCAATCAACTAAACTAATCATACAACATTAGCTAGATTGGTACTATGCAAACGTAAAAATGTATAGTAGTAGTACTATACAAACTTAAAATTACATAATACCACTATGAAAATTTTAATTTGCATATATAGTTTAACTCTCCAATCTTTGTGAAAGCTAGAACCAAAAGAAAAAGGTCCCTAACAAACCCAAATGACCAAACACAAGTTTTGTTGCAAAACTTCTACAACCAACGAATTTTAACCTTCAATATTTAGTATATGGATTTCTCTACTTGCATAGGTTATCAACAACCTGAATAGAAAGTTTAACCTAATATATAATGAGAGAAGATTTAGAAATTGAATTCTCTTTTGTTAATTATCTTCAACTTGTTTTCGATCTTCAAAATTTGTGGTCGGAATATGAATACTAAACAACTCCAATATATTAACAGTAATAGTACAGCATAAGCGAACACTCCCGAGTTATGATGGTTCTCGACTGGAATACCACTATCTTCAGCTTTGAGTCAGTTCTACCCACTTATTTTTTTCGAATTTGAATTTTCGCCTTTTCTTTAACTATGCTTGTAAGATTTTGATTATGTATAGTGGTTGTGCTTCTCTAACATTGTCTTTGTGATTGTACCATCGTGAAACACCATAAACAACTTTCCAAATGGTATTTCTTTCAGCTTCAATTCACAATATGGTCATCTCTAAAAGTTTCCTTAAAATCTTGAACATGACCCCTACTACAGAAGCTCTGAATTTCTTGTACACCTTCTTGTTTACATTCTCTTATAATGAGAGAAAACCAAGTAATAACAAATATTATCTAGGAAAACTTTAATGCATAAATGTATTACTATGCAAATTTAAGAATGCAAAGTACAAATACTATACAAATTTAAGAATGCATAGTACAAATACTATGTAAAGTTAAAAATGCAGAATAAAACTACTATGCAAAGTTAAGAATGCATAGTAAAATTACCACCACACATTACACAAACATGAAAAAGCAAATAAAAAATACTATGCAAATTTAAGAATGCAGAGTAAAAATACTATGCAAAATTAAGAATGCAAAGTATAAATACTATGCAAAGTTAAGAATGCAGAGTATAATTACCACCACACATTACACAAACATGAAAAAGCAAATAAAAAATACTATGCAAATTTAAGAATGTAGAGTAAAAACAACTACGAAAATATAAAAATGCATAGTAAAACTACTAGATACACAAACATAAAAATCTAAACTTGAAATTGCAAAACTATGAAAACTTGAACTGATTTTAACAAGATTTGGTTTGTTCGTAGTTTTTGGAGCAGCAATCTTTTCAATTTCATCTCCATCTCTTCTAGAACTTGAAGGTTTGATTTTTATTATTTATTTTTTTTTTCAGCTTTTTTCGAAATTGTAGAGTTTTATTTTCTCTTTTGTTGCATTCATTTTTTTTGTTGACGAGAAAATAGAGAATTTACTCGTGTACTATGAGAATTTGCAGTAGAAGATGCTTCAGATCTAAAAAGCTAGCCAGAGAGATGGAAGTGATAAGAAAGTGTGGTCAGAAAACAGAAAGTCCACGAGTCTATTTACGTGGGGGTATTTTGGGTAGTTTCTTATTTTATTAAATGCAGGGAGGGTTTGTGGTGAGAAAAGAATTGAGGGGGTTTTAACGTACCGGTTTCTGTGGGAGGGAGATTAAACCCAAATCCTGTGATGAAAAGTAGTCGTGTCCGTAAATGAGTACCACATTATCAGTTGGGTCCTTGGCCCATCTCAGTTAACCTTGCCCCACCCTAAATACAGAATTATGCAAATCCAGATAATTTCATGTAGTGCATAGTTTTGAAGTGAATTGCTTTTGACGGAGTGCAAACACCTAGCTAAAGTCCCCGAGCAAAAAGGAACCAATTTATCTTGGGGAGCTAGATTAGTAGCATATGATATTTACTATAGTATCTTTGTTTAATTATTGTAATTTCTTTTACATTTGTAGATACTCGAACATTATTGCTTATGCACTCGTGGCTAGAGGACAACAAATCCCTCCACATTTTACTTTGAATCCTGCTATGGCAAGGTCACTGATTAGTTTATGTATGGATGTAAAGAATGTAGGAAGCTCTTCCTAGTTTTGGAAGTGTATTCCTTTACCAAAAAAAAAAGTGAATTACTTTCTTTTTAGTAGGGTTTTGATTGTTAAAACTTGCGGCTTAACCAGTGATCAAAATTCAAGTTCATGAATAGGAAAGCTAAATTCGCATTCTTTAACAAAGTCCCTAGAAACTTGTGATTCTGTTTTGAAATCATTTGGAATACTGGCCTTTCTAGAATGTTCTGAGCCAAGCCGACAATCAACTTATTTCTACCTTTCAACTTATTTCTACCTTGGGCTCAGCTGAGATTCTCAAGTCCCATTTAAATTGAGGTGGTGGTCTCACGGATGTGTACTGGATATTGCATTACACTACTACACTATTACTGATTTAGTGTACTAGTGTAATCGCCAGAAGCAAAGAAGACACCACAACCGACAAGTCCAAATCAACTCTACATTCCTAGGCAACTTCCTTAGTCATTCTTGTTCATTGTTCTAAAATCTAACTGCTGTTTTCTCGACTACTTCTAAAGTTCTATCCTCCCGATCGGTGGGTAAAATAATAATAATAATAATAATAATAAAAAGTTCTCAGTAATTTTGTGATATAGAGAAGGAAAATACCATGGCAGATGCAGCTCTATCTGCGTTTTTACAAGTAGTGTTTCAACAATTGGCTTCTCCCATTTTAGAAGAGTTTGGGTTGCGTAGGGGTGTTGACAAACAACTGAAGAAGTTGACTAGAATTCTTTCAAGAATTCAAGCAATACTTAGTGATGCAGAACAAAGGCAAATAAGGGAGGAGTCAATAAGAATTTGGCTAAGGGACCTTAAAGACGTAGCATATGATGTTGATGACTTGATAGATGAGATGGCAACCGAAGCTTTTCAGTCGAGTCGAGTAAGGAACTTCTTGTCCTCCATTAGTATAGCACCTAAGATAAATGATGTCATTGAGAGACTAGATGAGATTGCAAAAGAGAGGGAGGATCTTCACTTGAGAGAGGGAAGTGGAGGGAAGACTTATGGAATCAGAGCAAGGCCACAAACTAGTTCATTAGTAGATGAATCATGTGTTTTTGGCAGAAATGATGACAAAGACATAGTAATATCGTCGTTGTTATCAGATGAATCCGATGGAAAAAGCGTCGCAGTTATTCCCATAGTCGTTGGAATGGGAGGACTTGGGAAGACAACTCTTGTGCAACTAGTTTACAATGATGAGAAAGTTCAGAAGCATTTTGAACTAAGAATGTGGGTTTGTGTGTTGGAGGATTTTGATGTGAGAAGGATCACCAAAGCAATTATAGAGTCTGCAATGGAAGTCAAAGTGATCTCTTAGACATGGATCTAATACAGAGGCGCCTTCAAAGTATGCTATATGGGAAGAGATTTTTGCTCGTGCTAGATGATGTATGGAACGAGAACCATACTGATTGGGATATACCTTAAAAGTTCCATTAAATGTTGCTGCGGAAGGTAGTAAAATTATTGTAACAACCAGGAGCAAAATGGTTTCTTTAATCATGGGCACAGTTAAAGCTCACCATTTGGAGGGTTTGCAAAATGAAGATTGCTGGTTGCTATTCAAACAACGTACAATGGGAAATATGCTTTCAGAATTACCTCCAAATCTTGTAACAATAGGTAAGAAAGTTGTGAAGAAGTGTGAGGGGTTGCCCTTGGCAGTAAAGAATTTTGGAGGCCTTTTAAAGTTCAATTGAAGGCGAGAAGGAATGGGATACTACCTTGAAAAAAACATACATGCGACATTCCAGAGGACAAGAATGATATCTTGCCTACTTGAAGAATGAGCTATCACCATTTGCCTATTCATCTGAAACCTTGCTTTGGCTTTTGCTCAATGTTTCCCAGGGAGTACATATTTCAAAAGGAAGACTTAGTCCTATTGTGGATTGAGGAAGGTTTTGTCCATCCGAAGGGAGGGAAACACCTGGAGGACACAGCTAATGATTATTTTCTTGACCTATTGTCCAAGTGGTCTTTTGGTATATACTGAGGAACAATTAAGATACGTGATAAGTGATGTCTTATTCCATATTCACTACACCTTATATAGGTGTTTGATTACAACGGACTCTACCAAGAAAATAGGAAAGAGTTACAACTACTTACTTACTATCTCCTACTATCCAGGAGAAGACTAGTTCTTTCCTACTTATTAGCAACTAAACCCAGACTTATTCAATTAGCACGTAACAATTCCTCCCCCCTTAAAAACGGGCCTTGTCCCCAAGGCCATGTTCTGGAAATTGGACCTTCATCAATTCCAGATCCTCCCATGTTGCTTCTGCTGGTGATAACCCTTGCCAATGAATAAGAACTTGCTCTTTCCTTTTTCGTAGTCGACGATCAAGAATGGCTTGAGGCCTAGGATACAGCGATTCATCGTCATCTCTTGTAATGGGCAACTCAGTCTGAACTTGAATCTTGTCACCAACCTGTTTCTTCAACAAAAAGACATGAAATACTGAATGAATGCGAGAATCCTTTGGCAAGTCCAGTTTATAGGCTACGACACCTATTTTCTTAAGAACTTGAAATGGCCCATAAAACTTAGGAGATAACTTAAAGTTTTTTCTCATCGTAAGAGATGTCTGACAATAAGGTTGAAGCCTCAAATAAACCCAATCTCCTTCTGTGAATTCTCTCTCTGTATGGTGACGATCATATATCTTCTTCATTCTTGATTGAGCTTCCTTAATATTGGTTGTTAAGTCTTTAAGAATCTGATCACGGTCCATCAATTCTTTTTCCACAGCTTCAACTTTAGCTAAACCCGGAATTTAGGACAGCAAGGTAGGAGGTGACCGACCATAAACAACTTGAAAAGGAGTTGTTTTAATAGCTGAATGCCAACTGGTGTTGTAGCAATATTCAGCCCATGCTAACCATTTAAACCAGTCCTTAGGCTGCGAACTGGTGAAACAACGCAAATACATCTCCACAGTGCGATTTACAACTTCACTTTGACCGTCGGTTTGAGGATGGTAAGCTGAGCTGTAGTTGAAGTTGGTACCATTCATTTTGAATAACTCTGACCAAAAAATGCTTGTGAAAGTCGGATCTCAATCACAAACAATTGTCCTTGGCATGCCATGCAATCGGAAGATATTATCAAAGAAGACTTTTGCTACTCCAACGGCTGTGTAAGGGTGTGATAATGGAATGAAGTGTGCATATTTAGAGAGCCTATCGACAATCACAAAAATTGTAGTTTTGCCCTTGGATATAGGAAGACCATCAATAAAGTCCATAGAAATATCTTCCCATACCCTGTTAGGAATTGGAAGTGGCTGTAACAAACCCGAAGGCGCCAGATGTTCAGATTTATGCCTTTGACACACATCACAAGCAGCAACAAATTCGCGATTTAGATCTTAGCATTCTGTCCAATAGAAGTTTTCTCTGATTCGTTGAAGAGTTTTCTGATAGCCTTCATGAGTGCTATTGTGAAATTGGCCCATAATAGCTTTGATTAGAGAAGAACCTTCTGCTAGATAAATTCTTTCCTTGAAAAAAATTACTCCGTCTTTGAACTGCCATGGTCCTACTGCTTCACCATCATTTATACGCTGAATCACACGTTGCAAGTCTGGATTGTATTGCACCTCTTCCTTGATAGCCTCCACCCAATCAGGAATCGGCTGGCTAATGATTGCAAGCTCCCCCTTTTCATGTTCAACAGGCTGGATGGATTCTTTCCTTGAAAGAATGTCAGCGACAATGTTCTCCTTACCCTTTTTGTACTCAATAAGAAAGTCAAATCCCATCAACTTATAGAGCCACCTTTGTTGTGTTGTAGTAGAAATTTTCTGATTCCACAAGTACTTCAAACTATGATGATCAGTCCGTACCAAGAATTGCCGTCCTAGTAAGTACGGACACCATTTTTGCACGGCCAACACTAAGGCTAGCATCTCTTTTTCATAAGTGGACAACAACAAATTCCTTCCCCGTAATGCATTACTGTAAAAAGCGATAGGCCTTTCTTGCATTAGGACAGCTCCCACACCCGAACCACTAGCATCACATTCAACGGTAAATTGCTTTGAGAAATCAGGTAAAGCTAATACGGAAGCTTTCGTCATAGCTTCTTTCAACTGCTCAAATAATCTTTCAGCTTCATGTGTCCAAACAAATGAATCCTTCTTCAACATTTTAGTGAGTGGAGCAGCTATCTTGCCGAAGCTTTGGATAAACTTTCGGTAATAGCCTGTCAACCCCAAGAACCCTCTCAATGCTTTCAATGTTTTCGGTTTGGGCGGAAGATATCATCACTTCAATTTTGTCGGGATCAACAAAGAACACACATGCGTTCGAAATTACATGGCCAAGGTATTGCACCTTGTTTTGGCCAAACTGACATTTTTCTTGCTTAAGATACAATTGATTAGATTCTAAAATAGAAAATACAATTTCTAAATGATGCATATGTTCAGCCCATGTTTTGCTGTAAATGAGAATGTCATCAAAGAAAACCAGAATAAACTTTCTTAGATAATCCTTGAATACCTCGTTCATAAGCGCCTGAAAAGATGAAGGCGCATTTGTGAGACCGAAAGACATGACCAAGAATTCATAGTGACCATGATGTGTTCGGAAAGCCGTTTTCTCTATGTCGTGTGGATGGACACGAATTTGATAATAACCGGAATGAAGATCTAACTTTGTAAAGAATTTTGCGCCATTCAGTTCGTCCAACAGCTCATCGATCACTGGAATTGGAAACTTGTCCTTGATTGTAATACTATTCAAAGCTCGGTAATCAACACACAATCGCCATGAACCGTCATGTTTCTTCACTAAGATAACAGGAGAAGAATAAGGACTATTGCTTGGTCGAATCACACCAGAAGATAATAGTTCTGCCACCATCTTTTCGATTTCAGTTTTCTGAAAATGAGGATAGCGATATGGCTTCACCGAAACTGGTCCTTGATTGGGCAACAATGGAATTTTGTGATCCTACAGACGTCGAGGAGGAAGGCTTGTAGGTGCTACCAACACCCCTTTATATCGATGTAGAAGCTTCTCCACTTATGAGGGTACACAAGAATTAATAGCCTTTGTTTGAGACACCCTTAAGGAATACAAGTGTAGCATGCCTCCCCCTGCTCTTCCTCACAGCTTGCATAAATTGAAGGTTACCAACAACTTTGTTTTCTGGAACAGATAAGCCCTGTAGTGTCACTTCCTTACCTTCTACCTTAAACTTCATTCTAAGTTTAGAGAAATCCCATTCAATAGGTCCTAGAGTACTTAACCACTGAGTACCTAAGACAACATCATAACCTTCCAGTGGAATCACATAAAAATCAACAAATATCGAAACACCCTCAGATTCAGTTGAGTGTGAGCACACTTACCCGAACTACTTAACCTTTCACTGAAGCTACCATCACTTTGAGTTTGGTAGATGAAGTTGGTTGCAATGCCGCTTTCTTTGCCATTCGTGCACACACAAAATTGTGCGTACTTCCTGAATCGATGAGAACCGTGACTGGTTTGTGTCCCAACCTTCCCCTAACTCGCATTGTATCAGGTGCACGAGTTCCAGCAATCGCATGTAATGATATTTCTAGAGGTGGATCATCGGTACCACCATCCATTTCCATTTCCACATCATCATCACTATCGTCTTGGGTGACCTGAATTGAGAATAATTTCTTACAACGGTGACCAGGAACAAATTTCTCGTTACAGCGAAAGCAAAGCCCCTTTCTTCTCCTGTCATTCATTTCCTCAACAGGCAACCTTTTAATTGATGTTGCGGGTGAATTAATTAGTGGTGACAACACTGTGAACTTCAGAGCTGACTTTTGAAGTTGCTGGAGGCGGCTTTTGGTGAGAGATATCTCTGGCTTTATAAAGGCGAGCCAACCCAATAGCTATAGAGAGAGTGGAGGGTCTGTTGGCTTGTACATCAGTTCGAATAGAATCCCGTAAACCACTAACAAAACAACTCACCTGTCATTCTTGTGGTAAAGAGCCTGCCTTGGCTAGTAGTCTCTCAAAACTTGCTTGATACTCTTGTATGGTTCCTATTTGCTGCAACTTGGTAAGTTGTCCAAAGAAATCCATAAACTTGTTCGGAGAATATCAAGAATCGATTCCCTCCTTAAAGTCTTCCCAAGAGACATTACCCATCTCTTCTTGCAACAACTGGTACCATACTTGGGCATCACCTTCAAGATGGAATGAGGCAAAGGGAATACGATCAACAAGTGGCGTATGATGAAGTTCAAAGAATTTTCCCACCCTCCACAACCAAACTGTTGGATCTCCTTCTCCATTGAAGCAAGGAAAATCAATCTTCACTTGTTTTGGCACAATGGAACTGCTTGAAGTGGTGTGCTGTGAACCACGTTCCAACATTTTATCTCCACCATTTTGAATTTTGTTAGCGGAAGTTTCAGCATCATTGTTGGAGTGAGCTAGTGTTATTTGTTGTACTTGAGTGTGGAGTTTCTCTAACAAATCAGTGATAGACTTCATTTGTATTTCCATGCTCTCCACTCTTGTCTCCATTCCAAGGCTCTGATACCAAGCTGGTATATACTGAGGAGTGTTCCTCTTTTGTTTACTAGAACCTATGATGAATTAAAAGATAGAAGGCTTATAGAGGAACCTTTTACCTCAGTACAACTCAAGAGTTGAACAATTAAGATACGTGATAAGTGATGTAACAATTAAGATACGTGATAAGTGATGTCTTATATAGGTGTTTGATTACAATGGACTCTACCAAGAAAATAGGAAAGAGTTACAACTACTTACTTACTATCTCCTACTATCCAGGAGAAGACTAGTTCTTTCCTACTTATTAGCAACTAAACCCAGACTTATTCAATTAGCACGTAACATCTTTCTTTCAATTCGCACATGTTGATCCTCTGGACAGCCAATCAAGGTACAAGATGCATGGTTTCATCCACGACCTCGCACAATCTATCATGCCTGAGGAATGCTTTAGGTCTGACGCTAATGAGGTATGCAATATATCCAAACAAGCTCGCCATGTATCCCTTATTTTTGGTGAACTAACACGACAAGACTATGATGCTTTATACAAATCCAAGAGCTTGCGCACACTGTTATTCATGGGTGGATGCAGATTTCGCATTGAACACATCCCCTCTGATCTATTTTTGAAACTGAAATGCTTACGTGTGCTGGATTTGAGTCATACCAGCATTTTTGAGCTACCGAATTCAGTGGGAAACTTGAAGCATTTGCGATACCTTGATCTCTCTTGGACTCGCATTGAAAGATTACCAGAATCTATAACCACTCTAGTCAATCTACAAACTCCTCTTGAGTTGCCAAGTGACATGAGGAATCTGGTAAATCTAAGACATCTGAATATATCCTACAGCACGATATTGTTAAGGATACTTCCCTTTTCTGATAGACGACTACTCGAGTTACCAAAATACCTTAGAAACCTGATAAATCTACGAGATATAGACACTTCTTTTAGCAGTGATTTATCCAACATGCTCTAGATATAACTGAATCCTGGTTCCCCTGCTAGTAGGGGATCTAGCCAGGAGCATAATAGTTTACATAATTCTAGACTTCTAGTTGTCGTCATATATACTACATCATTCTTTTTGCAGATATGCCTACCTAAAAAATAATATATTGTGCAGAGTGCATCACTGCAGAATATTTTGCTTTATTTACTTTTTCTACTGCTATTGTTTAGTTGAATAGAAGCAATGTACTTGTGACTCTGTAATGTAAATAAGGATACAAATGTGTTCAAACTTAACACACAGTCACACACCATACTTCAGATTGTGGTTCAGATTGTGAGATTTTGAGCTGTCTGTATGTTATTATCTTTTGCTCTCCGAAAACTGGAGCAAAGGGAAGTGAGGAAACTAAATTCGTTGATTTCGTTCCTCATAACGTCAACATACAGACGTACATATGCGTCATAACGCCAACATGACTTCAGGATTTAACGGCTTTTAAAAATGAGTAGCCTGCATCGAATTTCTTTCTTTTTCTCCCCGTGTGTGATTTTAGACGGCGACGACATGTTCCAAATATCCCCTCTTTGGGCCAAATTGTACTTCTAATTCTGCTTTTAGCAAAACATTCATTGCCTAAGGCCTAAAGCTCTATGGTTCTAAGTTCTATAAGTTCTAACACAATGAGATTAGTGTGGGTCCCACACTCACACCAGAGATAAATGGGTTAATGATCATTACATCACTTTCATAAGGTTTGGATTAAGAATTCATAATCAGATATAAGTGTTGAAGGTTCATGGCCAACTAGCCTACTTTTCACTTAGAAAAAAATGCAACAGATGTCAGACAATCATCACCTGAACCTTAATCCAACCTGAATATTTAAAAATACAGTATATATATATAAATATAAATTCCAAGAATATTACTTCAATGACTTAGATGTTCTCATGCCTGAATGATTTGGTATATATAAAATAATCACGTGTAATCATCACATTGCTGGTTGCATACTTCTTCAACATTTCAAGGTAATTTTTCCTGTTACTGGTATTAAGCTATTGTTACATATCAGGTGCCACTTACCCAAAAAGTATGTCACAGCCAAAACCATGATCGCCAACACAGTCACATACATACAAGTCTACAACTATACCAAGCTTTCTGTATCATTTTTGTGCAAAGTAATAAAATAAAATAAAAAAGAAAGCTTACTGCAATCTTTAACTTTGTCCAGTTGGCCTGGAAGTTCAACACTTACAGTCATGATTTGTAGGAACAAAGCCATCATGCCATTTAATTATGTGTTGCTCATGATTAGTTAGATTTCATAATGATTGCAACCTAATTATTTCTGAATTATAATAGGCAGAGAAATGATCAATTTTGCAATACTAGTTTTCATACCCGTTCAACGAATGGAGACCGTTTTCATATAATTGATTTGATTTTTTTAAATATTTTTTAAATTTAATTTTTGAATTATTTTGTATCAAAAAGTTTTAACTATAGAATATTGTAATGATTCAAATTTTTTTGATGAAAACACAAATTTATAGAAATATTCAGTGTGTCCAATATTAACGGGGACCGTTTTCATTTTTTTTTTCTTTCTATTTTTTAATTTATTTTTTTGAATTATTATGTATCAAAACTTTTAACTCCAAAATATTTTAATGATGCAAGTTTTGATCAAAACGATTTTTTTTTTTTTTTTTTTTTGAAATATTGTGGTATTATATTTAATTATTCTAAAAAATATTTTCAATTATGCAATGCAAAGCTATAAAATATAAATATTATATTGATCACTCATCCAAATTTCTTGTAAAGTCAATAGCAAGACATTTCTAATGATACAAAAAAGGATGAGATAAACACCATTTTAAATGCAAAAATATATTTGTCGAGACATTCCCACTACATATACTATAACTATATTTTGAGGTAAGTTAAAAGCAGTTGCATACAGTTTTCGATTTCCCGTTAATTAATCTTTGAGGTTAGTTCGATGCATTTGTATCCAGTTTTTAATTTCCCGTTAATTATCCGTTGAGGTTAGTTCTATGCAATTCATCCAGTTTCTGATTTTCCGTTAATTTGTTTCTGATTTCCTGTTACTATTTGTTGTGGTTAGTTCATTGGCATCCAGTTTCTAA
Organism: Coptis chinensis; assembly: GCF_015680905.1. Taxonomy (NCBI): domain Eukaryota; kingdom Viridiplantae; phylum Streptophyta; class Magnoliopsida; order Ranunculales; family Ranunculaceae; genus Coptis; species Coptis chinensis. The sequence continues at coordinate 14,008,143 of NC_141456.1, read as the reverse complement.
TTTACTGTTAATTATTATTTGAGATTAGTTTAATGCAATTGCATCCAGTTTCTGATTTCCCGTTAATTATTCTTTGAGAATAGTTCTCTGATTTCTCGTTAATTATTCTTTGAGGTTAGTTCAATGCAATTGCATCCAGTTCTCAATTTCGCATTAATTATTATTTGAGGTTAGTTCTATGCATTTGCATTCAGTTTCCGATTTTCCATTAATTATTATTTGAGGTTAGTTCGATGCATTTGCATCTCGTTTCCGATTTCTTGTTAATTATTAGTTGACGTTAGTTCGATACATTTGCATCCAATTTCTGATTTCTTGTTAATTATTCTTTAACGTTAGTCCGATGCATTTGCATCCATAATTTCTCATTAATTATTATTTGAGGTTAGTTCAATGTATTTGCATCAAGTTTTAAATTTTCCGTTAATTATTCTTTGAAATTAGTTCAATGTAGTTACATCCAGTTTTCGATAATAACATATTTGGTTTGAGGTTAGTTCGATGCATTTTAATTGAGTTTCTGATTTCCTATTAATTAATTTTTGAGATTAGTTCAATGCATTTGCATCGAGTTTCCGATTTCCCGTTAATTATTCTTTGGTGTTAGTTTAATGTATTTGCATTCAATTTCCTATTTCACATTTAATTTTTCTTAGATTAGTTCAATGCACTTGCATCCAGTTTCCAATTTCCCGTTAATTATTCTTTAAGGTTAGTTCAATGTTTTTGCATCCAGTTGCCGATTTCTCGTTAATTATTCTTTGAGGTTAGTTCAATGCATTTGCATCTAATTTCCTATTTCCCCTTTAATTTTATCTTTGAGGTTATTTCAATGCCTTTGCATCCAGTTTCTGATTTCCTGTTAGTTATTCTGTGGGTTAGTTCAATAATTGTGTCTCAAAAAAGACATGGGCAATTGTAGGAACATCTGGAATAGGGTAGACAGTAGTGACTTTAACTACGATGATTGCAGGTATATTCAAGAACAATAGCGAATTCATCTTAAACATATAAAGAACATGAGCACTGATATATGTACTGTGTAGTACCTTAATCCATCAAGATTGTTCCAATGACCATTTGTCAAAGAACTTAGGAACTCCTCTTCATGGTTTAATATTTGAAGACCATCAAAGACAAAAGTAGAATGCGGTCTGCGAAAGAAGTTAAATAAATACTTATTTTACTAATTGTGCGATTTCATCTTTGTTTTCACTCCTAAAAAAATTGAAAATTTAAGAGCAAAAACTATGGTCAAAATTTCAATTTTGTTCCATGAAAGAAATCTATGAAATCTATCGGTTAGAACCCCATCACAAAATTAAAGTTAAGTAAAGCATAAGAAAGAGCAAAATTAACACTTGAATCATTGCATCACTCTATATTAAAAATGAATTCTTGTACTATGTAGAGGATTTGCTAAGAGGTCAGTTGCATTCTCAAGAACGAAGATCACAAACTAAAAAAGAACCTGCTACACTATTGAGAGAACCTTTGCTCGATGCCATTAACGATTACTTTGGCAGTTTTCGAGTGAACCTCACAAACTTTATGTCTTTTGTGGTAATCTTTTGAGCTGCTGAGGTCCTTGCTACAACCATGATCTTGACAAATGGCTCTCTGAAAGGTCAAACTTGTCGTGCGAGCTCTCTTTTCTGGCATAGACAAAGATACTAATGTTATACTCGACATCTTTTTAGAGGAATTACCAACCTGTGTGTCCTGATTATCATGCACCCAACCTCCCCAACTTCAAATCAAAGAGTGAAGAATCTCTACGATTTGAGTCCGCAACAGAGCTTGAAAACCTTGAACTTGAATCTTCCTGAGAGAATTCTTTCAAATTACTCATACAACTCGGCGACGACACTACTCCACTACTCATCTTACTATCCAAATACTCCCCAAAATAATTGCTAGCTGGGAGTTGTTTTCTAGTCATATCAGAAAACCCCGGATCCATAAATCCTTGGTTCACTTCAACATCTCCACCATAATCTAGCTTAGTGTTCTCATAGTTAAATGGACTTCTCATCAGGTCCCAACCCATTACTACAGTTCTACTTCTTGCAACAATATCACTGTTTGAAACCATTTCATCAAATAAAACAAACCCCTTCTCTTCAGAACCATAGTTCCAAACCTCCATCACATAAAGCTAAATATTAAGTACACAAAAGTATCGGGATTGCACATCCTCACTACTATTGTTAAGTGCTTAACACCATTAATATTATACGAAACTCCAAGGTTCCTAAGATCTTCAATTCTTCATTCACCAATTTAAAATCCAATAATTTAGAAGAAATATGCCCTTTAATTTCTTTGTACCACGTATTGAAAACCAGCAATTCCAACAAACAAACTGCTCCAATGCTCATATCTAATCACATTCATTTATTTTTGGGTTCGGCCAAGTCTATCTTCATGGCACCCCTTGAGAGCTATGAAAACTCTGCAAAAACACGGATTACCATTAACAAATCACTGCACACAATGCTTGGGCACCGCATCCAAAAATGTACTCAATAGAATATTGATATCTATAGATATTATGCCTCAAATTCCATAGCAATATAGACACAGTGCACTAAAACTATAAATTTCGTAGAAAATATATGAAATTTCTAAAAGAATATGGATGTTACATGGAACTACAAACCTGTTCGAGTAGCGCAACTATTTACTTGTTTGGATGATGATCTACATGGTTTCCATTGCACTTCTCATGGATATTTTTCAACAAATTCTATCCTTCGGCACGCCAATGTTGGATGACATTCATGACTGTCCGTCTAAAACATTGTGTGAAAGCCATCATGCTAATACTTTTATGAATTTTCATTCATAAATCATTTGGGGAAAATCACGTAGATCATCATCCAAAAACCATGGTGTATACTTCATTTCTACGGGACTAATTTGTTCAATTTATATCACTAACCATAGGTATGAGCAAAAAAATGCAAATTTGACCATATGCTATGAAATAATAGATTAAAGAAGAATGAAGTAACAGAGAAAAGTGGAGGCATAGCAAGCACAAATTTAAGGTTTTAACAAAGCACATGAATATTCAAAGCACTTCTTGTGAAGAACATAAATTCCCAAAAAAAAATCACTTGCATGTCCTTGTGAAGAACATAAACCCATGTTCGGACATGCGCCCCAATGGAGATCCTACTTTAATCAATGGCTCTTAGTAATGAATTGACTATTGGTACTATGGTGGGGTAGATGGTCATGCCTAGTGGGTTTGATGTAGATGATATGGGCATGGGTTGCGGGCAAGCAAGTGAGTAATGAGCTGGTCCATGTTTCCAAGAGGTCAATCCATTTGTCATCCACGATGAGGAACAAAACATAATTCTTGGTTGAAAATGTGAGCATTGATATAGGGCACACAACACAAATGTTATACCAATCCCAAATAAAGGTTGTCCAATAAGGAGAAAACTCACTAAATCAAGAACTCCATAAAAAACATTTTGGGTAGTCACATCGAATAAACTAAGAACCATTTTGCAACAACATATTGCAAATGAAAGCATCAAATAATGACTTTTCTAATCCATGCTATACTGTCTCTGCCACATACAAAACTATATCCTAAAAGAAAACGATACTAAGCAAAATAATCTATACTTTTTAAATGTCAAGTTTCCTATTACTAATTAACGGTAACAATAAAAGAAAGATACATCCACAGAACATGGGCATAGCCAACATTAATAGAATAGAATAATTTTAGCCAGTGAATTCTGCTCAATTCTATAATAGTTGTTCTTCTGACCTGATTCTAGCTAACTCTGATTCTTGGTGTCTTGAGACCCTCAGTTTTTCCATTTCCATTCAGGTCTAATTATAGAGTTTAGCGGAACATGTAGGAATAGTAAGACCCATTCTTTCTTTCATTACCCTTCATAATAAAACATAACAATATACAATCAAGACAAATCGCTATCAATGCTCAAATTACATTTAAGAGTTCTCGTCATGTATGCAATTTTTTCTTGAAGGATTTTGTATTATAGACTGTGAGTCAACATACTACTTTCATGATTACAAAAGAACAACTACAACAATATTAAAATCTAAAATTAGTAGTAGTAGGATTTAATGGCCCTCTTTATTATTTGAAACCCAAAGTTCTGATATGGTCAAGTTCTTTATTAGTAGATGGTGAAGAAAATCCTTCCTAGCATGGTACACCAATCAAAGGAGAAATCCAGCTTGCATCTTGGTAGGCTAATAGAGTAGGACCTGATTTTATGAGTAATAGTTGGTCATGGGCACACTTGATATTTGGCCAAAGACATTTGAGAGAAGATATGGAGTTATGTATACCTATCTAAATGGGATCCATTTTAATTCCCATCCAATTCCAATTTAAAGTTAAGCTCAACTCAAAATGCAACAAGCTTTACCTGTTGTAGATCCCCGTGTTTAAGCACGTAGCATCGATTGCTTTAAAGTTAATCCATGCCCACTGTCAACCCACTGCAAAAGTTATATGTGCCTACTTAAAAGTGGCAGTGTACAAAGTTCTTTGAGAAGTGGAGGAAAATAGAAGGAACCTTACCTAACAGTTATTGTACTCTTAAAAATATGGTAGAGGACTTTAACAACAACGGAATAGTTACAAACCACATGAAGTGCCCACGGCTAGACCACACATCTTACAACTTTATGCACTTCTTTCGGGCATGCTATTCCTTACTTTTTACTAAGGTAATATAAAAAAGTCGTTGAATTATACCTAATGGAGGTTGATTAAACGCTTGATCTGCACTTCTAACATGATACTTTCTTATACTGTAGTATGAACCCAATATTAGCCTCTTTTATCATTTCTCTGATGATTCTAGAAAAAATACCAACTGGAGCAGCTAGACAGAAAAATTACAACTTTCTTACCCATGAGACACCTCTTTTTACCCAAGTTTCATAAAGATCTGAGACCTAACATGATTCTGTCTTATACCGTTAATGTGGTTAAGCTATAATTGGACCATGCGTTTTACCATCTACTTTATCATATGCGGCACAAAAGCTACATTAAGCTACAAATGGAAGTATTTTAGAGTCACAGTTTACCTGCATGTCAGAGTCATAATTTGAAAATAGATCGATTGTAGAATCATAAAGACAAATTGATTCAAGTTGTTTTCCAGAGTTTAGTCCGTTGAGCAAGCGTCTCACTTCCTAATAAATGATATTGGCTAAAGATTAGGTGTGTATCTCAATTAGTAAAAAAAAAATAAGAAAATGCAACTGAATAGGCTAATTAAGAAGACAACGTGTGGAAGATATATAATTTGGACAAAGAAAAATTAAAGTTAGAAAACCACCATCCCAGAATTCTATACGCAAAAAAATCACTTTGTTACATAATAACATAATAGTACTTGGAGACCAAAAACCAATTTTAGAGGTTTATAGAATCTACTTAAAAATTCATTTGCACATATACACAAAAGAGATTTAAAAAATTACTTATTAAGCCTGTAATGAATTCTCATAAGATGGAAAAAAGAAAATCTATCAGAAGCTTGACATAATGAGTTAGAAGAACAATAGTACAGGACATAATGAGTTTGACTCGTCCAGTCATCCCAACAGAGAGACATTTGAAAGACATGCATATATGGCTGATATTTTTATATAATTACCATAGAAGAGAAAGGAAGTGGAAGTTGAGAACAAATTAAAGTACAAATATCAACATAGATTTGTATTATATATTTTGATCATTTGTGTAGGTTATTTTGTGACCAAGAACCCTAGAATGTATCGAAAACATTCTAGCTATATATAAATCAAATTTCCTCATACAAAGAATAGATATAGGGAAGACAGAAAGATAGTGTAACTTACATATCAGTGCTATGAGCTTTGAGAGAGGCGTAGTAGTCTGGTTAACAGTAGAGAAGAGTCTTTCTATTTCAAACCACTCTAATACCCTATTTAACAATGTGGAAACCCCACAACAAAATCACACACAAAAAGATATTTAAAAACAAGTTTTCAAGCCCGATAATTATATCAAACTACTGCTACTTAGTAAGAAATAGTAGAAACCACACAATCACATATGCTACAAAATATTCATTCTGGCTCAATAAGTTGTAAGTTTGTGTGTGGACTTATCTATACCATGGTTTAAAATCGCCATACCAACCAATATCTCTCATCCAAACATGAATTCATACTATTGATTTTATATTGGAAAAATACATTCATAAACAGAGAATATATATATAAACAATTAAAAGAAGATGGACCTGAATGCGTTGCTGCATCTCTACCTTTTATGAAGGAAAAAACCCGAAGACCAAGTATCCATTCTAATACTGTCATTGGTGAAGGACATGAGATTGTAGAAGCTAAAAACGATGTTGGGATGACAAAGTACGATATTGAGCTCTCATAGAGAGTAGTAAGGAAATGCAAATACTATTTATTCAGTAAAGTATCCAAAAAAATATATTTAACATAGTGTACCATGCTAGCTAGAGAAGTTTCGTTTAATTTCAACTGAAAGTCATATCTTTGGAAAAAGAAAGGAACAATATAACACAAAACATGGAACCTGACATTAAATTATAAAGGGGCCAATAGACATAAATCTTAAGCATGAACGAAATAACATAAGAGAATAGAATCATATTAGGAAGATCAGTATATGTATCAGAAAACAAAAGGTGCTTAAGTAATAACAATATCTAATTAGTTGTCTACTTAACTTTTCTTCACCTGTATAGGCCTGAGCAGAAAAGTATAGGCCAGAGCAGAAAACTTTACGAGGCAATATAATAATAACTCATAGTTAGAATATCATTCTCGAAGAAGAATGTTGAGAGAATCCATAGTTATATCTATCATTTTAACTGCCTTTCACAACCGAAAGGCAAAAAACAATTTATAATCATCAAAACAGTTCTAGTAAACAAAGATTACTCTGTGAAGATCATTAGTAGATACTTGAAGACGCAAAGGAGTTCCATAATCTTAGTTTCAAGGCTAAAATAACAACTCTAAGGGCATCCAGTTCGCAAGTATATCTGAAACAATGATCCTGTTCGCAGCAGCTGAACTCTATACATACTACTATAATCCTGAGGTCACTCCTTCAAATGGTGTTCAAACAATGATGCCATCTCGATAGCTGTCAGAGTCGCCTCAGAACCTTTGTTTCCAGCTTTACCCCCTGCTCTGTTTAATGCCTGATCCATGTCCTCACATGTGAGAATGCCAAATATGCATGGGACTCCTGAACTAAGACCTGCTGAAATTACTCCGGATGCAACAGAGTTAGCAACTGCGTCATAATGGGAGGTGTCACCTCTAACCACTGCTCCTATACGCAAAATAGCTTGATATTTTCCCAACTTCCCAAGCCTTTGTGCAACAACAGGAATCTCAAAACTGCCAAGAACCCATACAACATCGATATCTTCTTCTGTAATTGAATATCTCTTAAAAGTATCGACAGCACCCTCGAGTAGCAGCTTGGTGACGACCTCATTAAAACGCGCTACAACAATGGTAGTACCATGTACAAATAATAACTCATAGTAATACCATGTACAAATAATAACTCAACCGCTTAAGCTTGGGGATGGTTTTAGTAACTTCCGTATTAGTCTTCTATTCTGTTTCTATAAAAGTAAGAAATGAAGCTGCTTATATTTACTCATCTCCCTTAATCATCTCTTAGGGGTTGTTTGTTTTTTTTGAATTCAGCATTCAGAGCCTCTTAAACTTAAGTTTTAAGCATTCAGAGGTTCAAAACTTGTTTGTTTTTTTGAAGTAGTTTAAGCATTCAGTGTTACTTTTAGCATTCAAAGATTCAAAGACCAAAATTTCTTCCTCAATCTTTGAATTCTAATTGAAACAAGAAAAAGTCCCTTCTTGCCTTTTCTTAAGAACCCATCTACTTTCCTACCTTGATTTTTATGGCTTCAAAATAAGTTCTTCAAAATTTGATGTTGGCGTCACGGGTTTTTCATTTTTTGGGTGAATGATATCCACTTTGTTAAAAATAGAATTACATATATATATTCTGAAAATAAACAAAATATAAAAATAAACTGTTAAAATATATTTGTGAAAGCATATTTTAAATAAATTTATTTATCATTTATTTTTTTTTTGATAATCCATCTCTTCTCCTCAAATATAATATATATTTTTGTTTAACAAGAAATCAAGTTAGTGTTTAAAATAGATAGCATGAGTAAAATTGTCCTAATGATTTATATTCAGCCTTGAGCCGTGTTATTCTAACATAAAACAAACATGTTTTTAGAATTCAAAGAATCAGCATTTAGCATTCAGAGGATGAGCCATTCAGCATTCAGCATTCAGCATTCATAGGCTCAGAAAAACAAACGACCCCTTAGTTTTTAGTTGCAAAGCTTTTTTCATTGATTCCACCATATTTCATAATAGTGCCAAGTCAATTTTTAGTGCTTTCACAATGTCAAATTCTGGTGGAGTTGTTCCTCCAACAACTCTTCGTCTCTTCAAGGCGGGAAGCTAGGTCAGTACACCATATTGAGGAGGGAGAAGAAGAGACTACGCCTCCCAGGTCCATCCATAAATCCATAAGTAAGGAAGAACATGAGCAGATGGGTTTGGATATCCACAAAAGTGCGCCCCCCAAGTTGAAACCGGAGTATTGGCTTCAACTCAACAGGAATCTACAAGTCCGAAGCGGCAGCGGTTTATTAAATCCACGACCCCTCAATAATCAAAATCGTTTCAATGACCTTACTCAGTGGATCAGCAGAATTTATCAGTCCCTGATTGGAGAACATTCAGATGATTTCTCTTCCGAGGTTCTTGAAGCCGATAATTGTTTGATTGCGTTGTTTCGGTTCACTTATGCTTTGAATAGACTTGCACTTATTTGTAGCACTCTCGCTCGGTATGAAAAAATCTTGGATAGGAGTGTATAAGTTAATAGGTTTTCCGTATAATATATTTCTTTTTATTTTAAGGAGGCCATAGAAAATTAAGAATAGATTAGAGAGATTTAAATAAATTTGGGGAGGTGTCACTAATTATTATTCCATCCGATTTTTTAGGAGCTAATCATATTGCTCAAGGTGCAAAATAGAGCCATATGGTGATGAGAGAAAATGCGTGCGAGCTTTTATAGATAGATAGATAGATGTCTCTTTCAAATATAAGTGGTTCTAACAAAAATGATCCAACTGAAATGCCAGCCCACCCCAGTACCGAAAACTGGGCTTGAAACTCTTGGACTTGGGTTTGGTGCCGTCCAACGAAGTTACAATTCAAAACCCATCTCAAATATCTATTGGACCCACCCCAAGTTAAGGCACAAAGCCCAAATTGAATCCACAAAGCCCATATAACACAACTATAAAACCAGACCTCTCCTCATTTCTCCCTCTTTCTCCAAAATAAAAAAAATAGAAAAATGGACTCGTCTCACAAAAGATATAAAAACAAAGCCGAAACAACAACAACAACAACAACAACTCTACTCAACAGTAATAATTCACAACAATGAATCTTCAGATTCAGAAGAAGAAGAAGAAGGTTATAAAACCACAGAAGAAAACGAAGTCAAACTCGAAGAAGAAGATGAAGATGAATCATCATTACCACCTTTATTACAAAGACTTCCAAAAGATTTTAGAATCGATCTAGACGATCTAGATTACTCTGAATATGGTGATGACGATGAGGATGATGATGAAAATGATGGAAATTATTCAGGAACAGTTATTATTAAAAAAAACTAATAATCTTATATATAATGGGAAAACTTGCCCCCGTTTATTAGTCCGTGTATTCTTGATTTTAATCCAATCTTTTAAATCAAAAGGGTACCCGAAAGTTTCACCCATGAAATTTTCTACAATTCACATTCAAAGGGTAAATTAGCCATTACGTATTAGTTCCCGTATTCCCGTAAATCGGACTATAAAACTCAACATATTCATAAAACATAAAACAGATACACCATTTAGCGGTTTCCCAATTAAAAGCAAATTAAACCGTTCTTTCGTCTTCTTCGTTCCTGATATTCCCAATCCCAATTAAAGCCCGTTAAATTCGCTCCCTCCCGAATTTAAGACAAAAAGAACTCCGTCATTCCACCAAAATGTTCTTTCCACTCAAAACAAATTCGTCATTCCTCTGCTGATTGAATTAATGAATTGAAACCTACTCTAAAGCGCATAGGTAGGAATTTTGTTTATTTCTTCAAATTTGTCTGCAATTTTCGTATTGTTCTATTTCTTACTTTTTTCTTTTCTATTTTTTTTTTGTTCCAGTCACAGAATAGTGCCTTTATCATTCAAGACTTTTTTACCCAACTTCCCACAAGAAAGGCATGGTCTTCTAATCTGTTGCCCCAAGTTTTCAGTTATTTTTTCCCCCAACCAACTGTTTCGATACTTTCCCAAAGAAAAAATTCATATTCAACAACATCTCTTCTTCATCTTGAAAATCCCTCTCTACATGGAAGAGGTTAGATTATTATTTTTTTTAATTTACTTTTAAATTGTGTTTGGGGAACAAGTTTGGTTTCCAATTTGTTTGCGCTGGCACCATTTTACAAGAGTAACGATGCTTTCTTTGAGACATCAACTTTCTTTATCTGCTCTTCATCTCCACACAGAAGATTGGGTATGTTTATTGTCTGCTCTTCATATTCTTCATCTTTCAGCCTCGTTTCCCTGGTTCACTTTGCATAATCTCACACAAGGTACAGATGCAGAGGTTCAACAAGAAGTCACTGCAATGCCTCGCATAATGTGCATTACTTTTACCACACTTAACTTGGAGAAGGCAAGAAAAGACGGAAATGGTTTGGACAGTGGAAAGCTAAAGTTTATGATATGCCGAACGTGGTTGTGAGCACCAAGTCTAGACGGGTTCTTGGAGCTATGACAGACGATGAATTTTTCTCGTCTTGCAATGAAAATGAGACGGAGAGTGATTATGGTGATCTGTTGACAGAGGATGAGAAGAGTTAATTGGAGGTTGCGCTTAAGATAGATTCTTCAGAGTCGGTGCTAGAGAATGGGATTTCTGATGGGTTTACTGCTCATCGGCATAGTTGCTATGAGCAAAGATATATATAGAGAGTTCGCAAAATTTTGTTTTTCTGAAATTTCGTTTATTTCGATTTGGTGGGATAGAGTGGACTATGTCCGTAGGATTGGCAAGACATCAGTTATGTTGATGCACGAGATCAGTGGTGTGGATGCACTGTGTCCACAATGTGGCTACAGTAACTGTGCATTTATCCCACCCCATATATATATATATACTAGCCATTTGGCCCGGCCTATGGCCGGACTTGCTAAATAGATAGCTAATGGCTCAAAAACTTAAAGTCTACTTGAATAAATAATATATATATATATATATAGCTAATAATTCACTACATATTTTATTTGAAGGGTTTATGTTTTTCTATTTTTTTTTAGAAATTGCAATCAAAATACTATACACACACAATACTTGTATAGATGAAAAAATTCCGATTAAAGAATAAAATATCTCGTCCTCACTTGGCATGCAAAGAAACACCAACAAAGAGAATAATGGATTACATGCACGAGTAAATAAACCTATATTAATGGTACGTCGTTGGCATATATTCAGGGTTTAACTAAGAATAGGGAGGCATGTTGTCTTGGATTGCGGGAGCAAGAGCATGTCATCACTTTCGGTAGAACTCTTTCAAAGTTTTAAAATCAAATAACACATCAACAACCATAGGCAATACCACCATCTAGGCAATCACTTTCTTTATGACCAATTTCCTTAAGACCAACGTTGCATGCCTACATATGGTTTACATTGCCAAAAACTTCAAGCTACTTGACTACTTCGACTAAATCATAGAACCATGAAATGTAATTAAAATGGTCTACTATGAAGTTGATTAATACTTCAACTAAATCATGAAACCATGAAATGTAATTAAAATGATCTACTATGAAGTTGATTGATGTTAATTTAATTTGTAATCAAATTTACATGTGCAACGATTTGGAATATAGATTAACCAATAGTGATGAAATCAATGCGAACTTGATTACAATCTGACGCAACTGAATGCAACTTATTGCAACCTTGGGCAGACCCATAAATGATACTCTGTGAAATATCATATATTCTTCCTCTTAATTACAGTCTTACATTAGTTTACTCTATAGGCAGTAAACTACAACCAAGATATGGGCCATATACTACGAATCCATCATCGTTGTGAACACCCAACCTTCCTAGATGATTTGCTGCTCTGTTTACTTCTATGTGAACATTCTTGTAAGTAACCTCCTCCAAGAAGAAAGTAAACAGAACATATAAAGTATAAAGTGTTTTGTATGGGCTGCTTCTACAAAAGATTAAGAAAAAAACTTTGGTACAAATATTAACACATTTGTATGTGGGTATGTCTTTTCATATACAACGGCAACATCAACTTCAACGAAGCATTTGCATACATTTAGTAACATTAAATTCAACAAAGCATTTGCATCCAATGGCACGTTCAAGATTGAAAGAAACCATAACACCAAAGTTGTCAGGCATGTAAAAGTCTCCTCCACCAATGCCGCAACCACCACCAAGAACTTTCTGGCCAGTTTTAAGATCCAACTTTGCAATGAACTCTTTCGTTGTCTCTGCCCAATATATGAAGGTCCACTTACACATTTATCATGAGACAAAAGGCAAAAAATATAAAATAAACTCTGAAAGAAAAGAAAGTTCAAAGAAACAATGCATGCTCAGAAATAGCAGCCAAGATGTCAAGACATTTCTCCTTGATTAGGCTTCTGCAAGTGCTCTATTTCGAGGATTGAAATCCCAAGGCAGTGTTTTTAAGTGGATCGGAGCTCCAATATGTTGAAACAATCATAACTAGGACTTTATTGTTTACCTTACTACCTTGCTAAGGAACATGACACATAGTGGGCTAAGAGGTATGAGCCTAGCTGGGATGTCTTAGTTATCAATATAGATTCCTTAAAACCCTTTTATTGATTGTTACTTATCTATTATTACCAATCAACAAATTGATCTAGTTCTAGGTAGAGACATCTTAGCATTTTGGCCCCTAGAGACCAAATCCCATCGTCTTGACCACATGTATTTGGTAATTTATGACATTTCTCTTCAAGTCATACTTTTTTAAGAATTGGAAGGAACATATTTGGCTTACCAATTCCGCCATTTTTTACAAATCCTTCTCGAATAGTTTTTTCACTATCATGCTATCCTTAGTTTATATTGAACATTGGCCAAGTAGCACTGAAATCCCTTATCGTCATCTGTACCGACCTTTCTAAATAACCAAGAAATCTGCAATTTTGAAGATAAATTTAAACCCTCCAACCATTTATATCATATTTCAATCAATTTAAATTTAAACCCTCGATCAAGTCCTCAACCAAACATGTATATAGTTCTCTACTATTAAGCACAATATAATTTCAACTAAATCTCCACATTTTAGATCTAAAAAGATTACTTAAAATGATAAGATACATAGCCCGCTGATATTATATGACTCAAATTAAGATGGCAGTAAGAGGTCTAAGAGATCAACATAATAAGTCACAAATGAAAAGAGCAAGGAGATGCATAAGGAATGGGCTACAGGAAGTATTTGCCTCAGTAACAGGGAATTCCAAAGTTTGTTTAGCTGCTAACTTTATAGCAACCTCAGAACTGCATCAACCATGCTAAATTATTTATTTCGAGAAGGTCCAATCATCCTATTGTAAGCAAGGTACCACTATGGAACATCACCCAAAAAGCAAACACAATTAGGTAAATTAACATTTTCTTGAAAATTGGAGGTTCTTTAAATATGTATGATGAACATGAATAATTGCTAAAATGAACCAAAATTATACATAACCACTCTTCGGTTGTTTGAAATGACCATGAATTGACCCTTCCTCAACGATAAGCACTACTGTCTTTTTATCATGGTCCAGCATTTTACATCCTCTCCCTCTGTGGTTTTCGTCTTAATCAAGCAATTAATAACGGATGGTAAAACTGTAAAATATATGACTATCATTTTAATAAAAGTGTGATTAGACTCTGTACATTTTAGTAGCAAAAAAAGTACCTCCTTTGTCCTTGATAGAGGAGACTTCAAATGATGAGGAATAGCAACTGAAGTCCTTACATATAACCAAATCCCGATAAGATTACAATAAAAATTAGGTGTCAAAATAGAAATGTCCAAATTGCATCAACTGGTACATACTAACCAAATTGCATCTCTGTGATTACATCAATAAGTTCTCACTTAACCAAATAAATATTGTTAGTGATAGAAATAACTTAAGCTTAAATAATTTCATAAAACACCAATCACCATATAAAATGAAACATCTAAAATGGTCTGCCTTATTAGGTGGTAAATGCTAGGATGCATTTATATATGCTAGTATGAGCCAAAAATTGGTGTAAGGGAAAAAAAAATACATATCATCATTGTAACCAAAAACATATATGAATATGTTAAGAAAACTAACATCTCACTGGAAAATTCACCCCTTCACGAAAAGCATATATGAATTGGTTGATCCTTTCCATCCAACTCATGTAGGGGGCTAGGTAAACAAAAAATAATACATGGTGTACTTTTGGCCCTTCAGCCACTTCACACCCCTCTGTTACTCCATGTAAATTTATTAAACACCCCTTCAATTAACAATCTAAGTTTCCTCCAACATAGATTTATGAGTTAAGTAACTCAACATCTAAATTAAGAGACAAAAGAATATCATGATTTTTTTTATAGTACATGGATGAAAAGTGCAAGATGCAACCATCTCTTCTCAACAAACCATGGGAAAAAGGATATATCAAATAAGTTAAAGTAGAAGATGTAATAGCAAAAAGAAAAGAATGCAATTACAGACCATCGTCTCTTTTCAAGAAACTCATAGAAACCAAGATATAAAAGAAGCTAGTGAATTGAATTAAACAATCGAAAACCCTAGCCCTTCTTCAGTATTAACCTGATTGGTAACAACTCCATCTTTGTTGGCATTCCAGTCAAAGCACTGCACCATGGCTCCTACTGTGGCATGAACAACATTCAGAGCAAGTGATGCACCAGGGCACCCTCTTCTCCCACTGCCAAATGGTAAATAATGAAAACCCTGTCCTTTTATCTCCTTCTGTTTATGCCTGAAACTTTCATTTGAGAACCTTTCTGGTACAAATTTATCTGGCTGATTCCAAGAATCAGGGTCTCTCATAACAGCAAACACATTAATAAGTGTCCTAGTACCCTTCATTATGTTGAAGCCTTTAATGTTCCAGTCCTCATCACACTGTCGGATTATAAAGGGTGCTGGAGGGTGTAACCTTAGTGTTTCTTTTACAACTGCTTGCAAGTAAGGGAAAGCCGTTACATCAGAATCTTGAAGAAGCCTACTTTTCCCGACGACTACATCAATTTCCTCTCGAAGTTTCTTGAATTTGTTTGGATGATTTATAAGTTCTGCCAATGCCCATTGGATTGAAGTAGAAATCAAGTCTGTACCTGCTACGAAAAGCTCCTGAAAAAGGATATAGTAATCGACTAATAGCCAATTAGATTCCGAATGTAAGGATGTTCAAGTCGTAATAGTGAAAAACAGAACAAAATAGGGTGGCAATTCAACAAAAAACTGCTAAGTTATGAATGATGCTAGTCCTAGTGTTTGTCTTTCATTCTGGGAAATAGGGTGGCACTACATACAACAGCACTGCAGCAGTATTGTCTTTTCTGCAAAAACCCACTACTTGGTGAAATGGAAACACAAAAGATCACTCACAAGGATGAAAGACTTGATGTCGTTTCTAGTCAATTTGACCTCAAAATTCTCATCTCTGTAAATTTCTAGTAAAACATCCATCAGATCCCCTCCTCTTTTATCATGACATCTATTCTCTTCATGTTCCTTCATGATCCCTTCCAGCAGCTTATCAAACAATCCCATCACCACCTTTAGCTTCTTCCCATGTCCGAACAAATCAAACTTCGATAAAGGACCCAACATGTCTCCTACACTCAGTAGTCTTCCTAGCTTCAAAGTCTCTTTAACGAATTTCTTAATCTCCTCAGCCTCATCACAGCTATCTGAACATCTTGTGCTCATGACAATTCTGCAGATAATATTGTTAGTCATTGTTGTAACCAGGCCACTTATATCAATCGGTTTACCTTCTTCATAGCTCTTGGTTAGAGATTCCAAGAGTCTCCCTATCTCTTGTTGTCGAATATCAGTACATTTATTAAGTTGTGTACCTGATAAGAGCTTTGTCATGCAAATTTTCCTCATGAACCGCCAATACGGACCATACTCAGCTGTGACAAATCTAGACTCCTTATATATGTAGAAGTCTACTGATCCAAACTCTGGCCTATAAGAGAAAATGTTTTCATGGGTGCCTATGATTTCTTTGATAACTGCTGCGGATGAGGCAACAACACAAGTTGATTCACCAATATGGAGAAGTATAAGTGGACCAAATCGTCGTGATAGATTTTGGAAGGACCTATGCAAGATTGGGCCTAGGAAGTGAAGGTGTCCGATGATCGGTAAAGCTGGTGGACTGGGTGGACTCCGGATGCTATTGTAACGGTTCACTCTTGTTTTAAAGATATATCTAACCAAGACAAAGGAAATGAGGAACACTAAGAGGCAGTAAGTTGTGTTAGTGAAGTCAGCCATGTTTGATTTAACATACGTGGAAAGCTGTGTTGAAATACATATAGAGGATCGATCAGCATATGTAATTCAGTCGTTTCAGCATATGTAATTCCGTTGTTTCAGCATATGGAATAAATAATTCAACTTAAATTAATAAATAAAACACTTGCATTCCTACAATAAAATCACTCAAATTCAACAAAACATGAATAAAATGTCCATTAACAAATAAAAATCATTCATAAAATAGTCTAAACCCCAAAATGAATAAAAAAAAAACAATATAAATTCAAGAAAAAAATAAAATGCGTGTCGGTTGGGTATATATATATATATAAACTTACCAAACTAAAAAGCTCTCAGTGAGAACTAAATCAATATGTGTGTTGAAGCATTTGCATGAAAGTTTTTTGTTATGGGAATTTGACTATCCAGCAAGTATAAGACCTTGCTGAAGTATTAAGAGATGTCCAGACTACTCTAGCCTGTGTTGCATTACGTTAGTTACTTCATTTTCTTTTTGTCTATTCTTAGTCTTTTGTTTCTTTAGCTGTTATGTGAGTAACATGTAAACCCTTAACTATAAAAGGGTGTAGACTTATTTGGTTTAGACACCGACTATTATTATTGAATCAAGATTATTTTCCAGAAACCCCAAGTTCTCTCCAACTCTCCTTGTTCTTTGACTGTCTTCTTCTCCTTTTCCCTACTAAATCCTCTTCTTTTCTTGCTCAGTGAAGATCTCTTCATCTTTTTTCGTCTATTCGAGATTCTCGAGTCATCACATGATCAGACTCATAATACTTTAGTTGAGACTCAATGTGGGAGGTGGCACACGACATGTCAACATGACACTCATAATGGGATTCCCTCTCTCCATACACTGAAGCCGCATACACCCACACCAATGTATGTTTGTGGAACAATAGTTAAAGACTTACGTTTGTGGAACAAAATTTGTATCAAGAAACTATAAATTCTATTCTGATGTCCATCCAAGATGATATCTTTTGTTACAATTAAACTTACAACTTCTATTTTATCTGGTTTATTTGGGGTTTTCTTTTGCTTGGAGCTTAAGAAACTCATGTTTTTTAGGCCTTCAGAGCTTCCATTTTCAGTAGATGTTTTCGAGTTTAAATCGATTCTACATCTATGGTTTTTATCATTCAATATTCAATAGAAAGGAACAACATCCACTCTAATCGTAGCAAATTGGCTATGAAAAAAAGTACATACCATACAACAAAAGACCAAAAAAAAAACACATTGAATAAATATGTACGCAAATATGTTAGCCAAAGCCCCAGACAATGGATTACACACTGTACACACTGGTTTTCTCCTCATCTTCACTAACCTTTTCTTCTAGTTCCGAATGCTGAGGCCTGAACTTGAACCCAACAAACACATACAACAAACATGTTGTGAATTATAATTGAAAGCAGAATACAATTGTAGAGTGCAAATACCATGTAGAGTAAGCGGGGGAATTGTCTGAGCTTACAGGAACTTTTCCCTATAGCCGTAAAGCCACAGTTCAGAAAGCAACACTCGTTTGATGGCTGAGCCTCATAATCAGCTCCAAATGTGCCAAACAGACACAAAGCACAACCTAGTCAAATTATTTTATGCAACCAATTTCACCTTGCACGAAACAATCTCATAGTCTCATAGTTGTACGCACAAACTTACAGTATGCCTCAAGTTTTACCCTTCTATTCTAGACCTTTGGTATCATCACCCAAAGGTTTTACCGACTTTGCTAGTCATCACCTGTCTTTGGTTATGCCTGTCAATTAATTGAAGAATGTTTAATATGTGTTACAATGTTTCGCAAAGGCAGGAGCACTCACTTATTTACACCATCATTCCTTATCATGATTCACTTAATACAGGTATTGTAAAATTGTTAGTAAGGCTGCATTTGCAACTCTTTTGGTACTGGTTAATTTTTCTGGAGAACTGTGGCCTTGCTTTTCTTCTTAAAGGATCTGAGTTTCCTATTGGTGGTGTGGTAAATAACATTGATAACTATAATGCATAGTTTTATTGTTGTGTTTCAGGGAAAATGGCTACCTCTACACACTCTAGCTGCATCAGGAGAGTTCTATCTTGTGGATGCATTGCTAAAACACGCTATTAATATAAATGCAACTGATAAGGTATATTTTCTTATCACTTGATGATAAGGTTTTGTTTTGTAGACCACTATTTAGTAAAATTCATCTGTAGAACTCCAAGATTATGTTGGTCATTGACTCATTGCATTACATCATTAGCTTTGGTTTTGAGTTTTGCGGTTGATAAACCAATTTCCTTTCCAAGATGGTTTGACTGCATTCCACAAAGCAATATTATGCAGAAAGCAGGCTGTTACCAACTACCTTTTGCGAGAATTAGCAAATCCTTTTATCCGTGATAGAGTAAGCCCGAACTTTCATAAGACCACTATTATTTTCCAGTATTAGTTTTCAGTGACGCTGTCATTTTCCTTATTTCCTTGCATTTCAATACTAATCACAGATGGTTATTATTGCGGCTTATAAAAAGAAGAAATATAAGAAGGAACCAAGTTACGATTGAAAACTGCTGATCAAATAATGAATTAGCATTATGTAATAAAAATAAAGGGAGAAAAATAAAGAATAGCAGTCAAATCTAAAACTTTCCTGCCTGATTCAGGAATGCTCATGCATAATGCATAATTGTGTCTTTGTAGTGGTTGTGGTAGATTCCTCTGAGACTTCTTCAATTTGTGTTTATATTGTTCTTTGAGATCATAGAAAAGATCAATATGTCAGATAGACTCTTTTGAAATGATTTTTATCCATTCAGTGACTAATATATTGAGAAGAATATGCCTTTTAAAGGGGCAGCTGGGGAAACAAATGTATACACTTTGGGGTTTCTCAAACACTGCTTAAGATGCTCTGAGCCTCTGACATAGGAAGATATTATATATGGATTACCAAACAAATACCACAATGTTCTCTTTCACCCTTTCAGAAATTGTAAACAAACATATATTTATGTCCACTGACAATTATCTCCAACTACAAACTAAGTGGGATTTGACAGCAAAACAGAAATATAGATAGGAAAACATCAACAGTTTATTTGAACTCACAGTTTTCTTGACAACATAAGCATAAAGTAATTTTAAATATAAAGATACACATTACTAAATATAAAAGCAAATTTGACAGACGCTTGATTCTAGACGGAAAATAAAAGTAGCAAGGGAATACCATCTCCATAAAAGAAACCCAATACACAGATGTACCAAGTCATTCAGCTGCCGTCAGCATTCCTTTGCGGTTTTTAACGATTGCAACTACATCCATATTCCAAACAAAATATATGAACTTCCTCTAATCGCCCTTCTGCAACCGACATCATGTTGTACGGTGGTTGCTTGATGTTAATTCTGCTCAGTAAGAACCCAGTCCCAATTCAAAATTCCGTATCTGATACTTACCAATAGAGACTGATTGGCTTCAATTACCAATGTACTGATTTCAATGTATTCTGATTTGCTCTTTACCTTTTTCTCTTAGTAAAATGCTACTTAATCCGAGTCTCTCCATCAGTATATTATCAATTGTATCATGTATGAGAAACCGATATGAACACCACAGATTGGCATCGCTTTCAATAGAGCTTCTCCATTAACCTGTAGCGGAACAAATTTATAGAATACCATTGTTGTAGATCGTGAAAGAAGCTTTATGCCGACTCACGTGAAAGTATATAAATCCATATACAAAAGAAGTGATGTTTCATGTAAAGTGGGGAGAGAGGGAAAGGTTTTTTGTTTCCACTTCATAGTTTAATTTTGACATTACTTTATCATTCTTAGTTTAATTTTGGAAGAAGAGAAGAATAAGAGAGAGGGTTTAAAGAGATGAATTTTTTTTGGAGAGTTGGGAGTGTTTTGTAGTATTGAAAAAAGAACATGGAAGAGAGATTTTTATTTATTTTGGGTAACGAACAATTGAAATCGGCAAAAAATGGCGTAGAATTCCATTTTTTATGAAAAATCTGATGTGTCAGTCTCAGAGAAAAAAGGGGGGCTAATGTGGTTCACTGGGAGCATTTTCCACTATATATATATATATATATATATATATATATATATATATATATATATATAAGGCGCTTGAAGTTGTAGCGAAGAGTGAGGCTAAGCAGGAGAAGAAAGGTTGATTTGGTGGATGGAGAAAACGGGAGCTTGCTTCCTCCTAGAAGTTTGCTTTGTGTAGAGGAGAAGGTCAGTGATCTCCTTGGGGATTCTCCTCCCAGAAATAGACTTGGTAGGCACTCAGTAGATATTGCTGAGAAGGGGGATGAACTCCGTAGAGGAAGGGATACAAGAAAACCATCTTTGAGTTCCGAGAGTAGTCATCGGTATGAGGAAAGTCGATGAGAGCGAAAGTACCAAAAAAAAGAAGTTGAGACCTATTCTCGGCTTTCACCCAATTTCCCCGCCGCATTTAAGAACTCCTTCCTTTGCTTGATATTCTCGCAAAACAAGGTCAAGAGGCAATCCGTCGTCTAAGAGAACTTCTTACTAGAAATCTTCCACCGGGAACTTTTCCTGTTAAGGTTGCTATTCCTGTGGTTCCTACTATCGTGGTGTTGGTCACATTTACGAAGTTTGAAGAGTTGCGACCATTGGATGAGTTCTCTATGCCTCCTTTAAGTCCTTGTCTTTGCAGTAATGAAAGCCCAAAGATCACGATGCAGTTAGTTCATCGTGGCTGCAATGGATAAAAGCCCCTATGAATTGTTGAAGTTTGTTCAATTTGGAAGCCTCAATCTATGAATTGTTGATTTAGTTTATAGAATTAATTGTTTAGTGTAGTTATTGGTTGTTATCTATTAGTTTACTTAATAATATGATTGTATTTTCTTCCGGCTGGATCTCTATATCAGTATTGGTTGGCCTCTATACCGAAAATATGGACATGCATATGAGGTAATTTCTTAGACCATGCTCACCTTAAAGTCACGTTGTTGACTGAATTGCAATTTGGTTTAAGCGTTATTGTTTAACCAGGCATTCAGGTTAATCGTGAATGATCTTGACTCCATTTTAAACTCACTTACATGCGAGATTAAGGAAGTTGGTCCAGATGGGAAGGAGGTAACTACAATTCGCGCCACTCATTATTTGGTAGTAGAAGGTATTTTGTTTGTGTTAAACTTATCAATTTCTCACTATACAGGTGACTAAGCTGGTACCCGCTGTGTCAGATGAGATTAAAGATGCTCTTTTAATCAACATTAGGAGGCGATGACCCTACAGCCGCTGAAAATACAAGTAGACATTGAAATGAAATGTTTTCAGATGGATGGGATTCTTCACATCAAGGTCATGATCTCATACTGTTGTCTTTAATTTGTTTCGTTTCTTTTGCTAATATGATTTGGTTAGCTTATTTGCCCATATTTTAGTTGATGTATCCCATAATACGTCCATTCTTCTCCATTTTACAGTTTTTTGCCATGAAGTTGAAAGCTTCTTTGGAAATGAGGATTGTCTGTTAAGATGAAATTGGTGGCTCCCCAATCGTATGCCCTTACAACACAGACTCTTGACAAGGTATGCACTACTATTGGCCTTGATTTTTTTATGTGAATGACATATACTGTTTACCGGTTTCCTTTATGAGGTGTTTCATACTTTCATGTACGGTTGGACATATAAACAATGTATATTTTGATCAAATGAGAATTGTTACTTATAGTGTTTTGTAATTGAAAATTTGGTATTAAGTAACTAAAAACTAATATTAATTGTACTAATAAAAGTCATTTATATATTAGACCTCCTTAACAAATTTGATGTTATCCTTTCATTTTTTAAATTTAGTTAATTATTTGTGTGTTATATGGTTGATTGGTTGAGGGTTTCAAACATTTGACCTTGAAGCTGTGGGTAGTGGTTTAGTAATTAATAATTTGGTTTTTCTTCATTTAGTGTTGGGGGTTCTAATTGTCCATTATGTCCCTATCGTTAAACATATGCATTTCCAAGAGAGACCAACCCGAAAGAAGTAGCTAGCAAAGGACAAACTGTATAACATTCTCTTAAGGTAGGTACGTCTCCCATCAGTGCATGTATTATGCTAACATCACAGTTGACGATTTCTCAACTTGGATTTTTGTTGGGTATGCAGGATGTAGCTAAGAGTAACATTTCTAAATGGAAATGTTATGAAAGGATGGGCAGGATCTTTGGTTAAACCTGCATTGTTTGATGTTGTTGTTGCTGTCATTGTTGTGACTAGCTCCAGCTTCTGCTGAATTGGCTAAATTGAGTGGTGTATTTATTTGTCTGCGAGCCATGTCATACCATTGCATCTGACCTCTGTGCTAAGCATTTTGTGCATGTCCTTAGCCAGTCTTTGTAGTTTTAAGAGTTTTAGAGAAGCTGTTGTATCTTTATTGCTTTTTAACTATTATAAGAAAGCAAGTCAAAAGAAAAGAATGGTGTCTGTCACTACTTTCTGAACAATGTGCAAGTGTTGGATATTCTAAATTGTTAACTCTTCTCTTGGTCATGCTTCCTTCTCTGTTTTCTATTGGACTCTATTATCTGTCATAGGTTTTAGGAGATCTATTAGCCCACCTATTAGCTGGATTTAAAAATCTTTGATCAATGGCTAAAGCATAAAGTTTAATCATGTGGACAAATAATGGAATTGTGGCCAGTCATTCTTAACTTTCATTATGGGTAATAGGTATTGACACATTTTACGGAGTGATTTTCAATTTATCTTCTATGTTTTCTTTGTTCATTTTTATGGATTTAAAGCAATTATTTGCTCTATAACTTTGATCTTTTCTGTTTCATCAGTAACTTGCTAGAGAGCTATTTCACAACAAAAAATAAGTTGTAAGATACTATTTCCCTTACTGTGATTTTGGGGGCGGTGATTATTTACTATTTGTTTTTATAGATACTTAATTCTTTAAAACTAACACGGGAAATAAAATGCCCTTATTATATATTGGCACAGGAAATTTATTCATACAGCTTAAATGATACCGTGCAAACTTCAGACAAGACTGTCGCATTTAAGAGAATCCACAAACTTTACAAGGTTAGAAACTTTAGATTAGTTACACTTACATCTATTGTGATCTTTAGTTTTAATAAAAGTTTGAACAAAGAATATATGGTTATAGGATTGAAGGTTGGAGATGGACTGGAGCATGCAGAAATTAGTAGGTATAGGTTCTTTTGCCTTTATCAATCTCTGAGCAGAACTCGAAGGAGTTATCCAGTAATGAGGACCCTAGCAGTAGGCCCCTACCATTATGTAATTTTTAGTTCTTTTAAACTACGGTGAATCGTGTATTATTAATGATAGTCATGTAAGATACTCATTTGGACTCTAAGTTTATGATTATATTTGGTTATTAGATATTTTTTCAGTAGCAGAACTGTAAGAGCAGTATTTGAGTTCACTTTAAATATTTTCAAATTTGTTTCGACTATTTTTATTAGTGCCGCCAACCCAGTACCACGCTACTACCTTGATATTGCATTGAGTTCTTGCAATAGATTGGATTTTACCTTATCCTCTATAAGTAGCCACTATATCAACTTCCTGGTACCTCACTCCCACCATAAACACAACTTGAATTCCCAACAGCCCCATCAGCATTGAGCATTAAGTTGGTTAATTTGTCACAAACACGTTCGCCCTTACTGCTGGATATCAGGTCAGTGTCTCTATCCCATTAGTGAGCAGATCGAGACAATCATTGTATTGAGAAGAAAGCAGTATGACTTCAAATGTGGACGCTTTGGGGCCTTCTCTAAAAACCTTAAAAATCTTTAGCCATGCTTTGAACAAGTAAGTGTAGTCAGAGCTAATTATTAGCCTATACGGTGGAGAGCTATGTAGTAAGAGCTCTTTGTCTTGAAAGGTTGGTTTAGCTTCAAGAACCGTTGTTGTGGCTGTCGAAGACTCCCCTCTTTGGCATCACATGATACCGTATTATCACTTGCATTTGCCACTTCAAGAGGAGTTCAGCAAGTGGGTGCAGTCATTGAAGCATGTTGGGGTACGAATGCCAACCCACAGACAGTTACTGGTATTTTGTTTATTAATTTGCAACTGTTAACACCTCGGGAAGCATATGGCTATGGCAGAGCGCGAGCTTAATAGGGAAGAAGTTGAGAGAATCAAGGCGAGGCTCCCGGAACTAGAGGCTTCTAGGCAGACAAAGGGGAAAACCTTAAGGATGTGAGATTGGAAGAGATGAACAAGAAAAACAGGGTCGAAAACATCTAGATTAATGCCTCTGAAAAGAAGCCAGTTAACACAAGTTTTAAGTGAAAAAGGTTATGATCCATTCCCCATAAGATGCCCAAAGCCAATGAATTCTTTTGAATAAAACCCTCTCACATAAGATTTCCAAAAATGGGCATTGTGGAGGCAATGGGGTAGTAGGAGTAGCAGGGACAACTAATGTGCCAGTGTTGCATACTGACCTTCATCTCCAAGTTAGTGCATTTCGTCTAATTTTATTTTATTTCTTTTTTGTGTTTGTTCATGTGTTTCGACGAACAACAGAGTCGGCCAATCAGGTGTACACAACGAATGACTGATACTTGAAGAAGACATCTGCATAGTAGGTTCCAGTCTCAATATTTCCTTCTTGCATGTGTAAGTGTGATGTCGTTTTTAAATTTTTTGCACTACTATAAATAAACTAATTTTTTTTACTACTTTTTTCCTAGCTTGAAAATTTATTCAGAATCAAACGATGGGAAATTATATCTATGCCGAAAAAGATAAAGCATGATACAAAAGACAGAATAAGCAGTTTACCTGATAACATTCTTCACAAACTTTCACCTTAGTAGATACAAAATACGCTGTGCAAATGAGCATTTTTGGTTTGGGCTTAGTGTGCACAATGGATCACACTTTTAACGCCTCTGAACTCCTTCATTATGCACTCTGTCAAAGTACTACATGTGGAGTTTGGTGATAATAGCATTTTCATTTGGTGATAATAGCATTTTCAGAATGGGGAGACCAATAATTAATGCAAGAATTGATCAAATGATTGTGCGACTAACGACAGGGTCAAACAGATATAATTTAGCGATGCGACTAGCATCCATAATTTCTTCTTTTTTTCGCCTCTATAGAGATGATTTGAAAAAATCACCACTCCGTCATTTGAATAATTTCAATTTTCATACACACGAAATGAGATCCACAATATATTGAAAATTTTTAAATGGTAATCTTGTCATATAGACATATTCCAAAAAGCTTTTACTTACACATTCAATTTACTCCACATATTATATTCGACTTAATAACTCTATAGAACAACTATCAATAGAAGCAATGTATTTTTTCTAATTGTTTATCAATGTGATCATTTCTCTTTCTAAAAAAATAAAATAAAATATTCTTCAACTAGATATAGTATACAACCAACAGCAATCAATAACAGTGTTATATCTTACATATAAATACTCATATGAGATAATTACAAAACCAACAGCACAAATGTTAACTTCATTAATATAATACCTATTTTTTTGGTAAATTAGTTTGTGGTACTGATATTGACTAAATTACATACAGTTAAATACCTGTTCCAATATATTTATTCGCACCATGACAGAGCGGCAAAAATCAAATCGGACAAAGAACACAACTAGCTGAAGGTGTTATTTTCAAATTGAAGTTTTTTGTCAAACCTCGACCTGTATTAATCTAAAACGTATTACAATATATCCATTCAAAAAAATGTAATATGTTACTATTCTAATTTACATGAGTTCATTCCTTTGATTTTTTCCACCCCAATTTCCTTTCCTATAACCCGTACAACGCCCGTACCCGTTTACTAGTAATAATAAAAGAAATAGGAATCGATCTAGTGATTCTTCGTCTTCGGTTGTTGTTAGAAATGAAACGGTTGTTTCTGTTGTTAGTAGTAGTAATAAGAGGAGGAGTGATAGTGGAGAAGGGAGATTTGGTTCTATGTCTATGATGAGTAGAGCTGTGGAGAGTATGAAAGCGGTTGGAGGAGGAGGAGGGAAGAATGGGAGTTTCGGTGATGAGAGTGATGAGAGTAGGAAGCAGCAGTTGAGGAAGGTTTCGGATTGTTCGATTCCTGATAGTGTTACCAGAGAAGATCCTTCTACTAAATATGAATTGCTCAATGAATTAGGTTTGATTTTTTTTTTCCTGACTCATTTTTATTTGTGAATTTATGTTTTAATGGATTGTGTTTGCTTATGGAATGAAAGAATTCGGAGACTAATTAACTTATATTGTTTAATTACACTACTTAAAGTTGCTAATTACAAGCTATGGTCTATCAGATTTTAGATTGTTAGCTAATATTATATAAGATATAACCTAGGATGGAGGTAGCGCCATTATATTCAGTGAGCCCATTGGTGAGGAGAAGTTGTGTTGACAATTAGTATTGGGGGTTGAGATTGGAATTCCTTATTGAGTTATTAAAGACATGATGGATGTATATTTTGAACACTGCAAGGGATACTAAGGCTACAATGTATTTTTATTTGCTCATTTTTGCTGCTCTAAGGCTTTGAAGGTATTATGTGTCTGGCATCTAGTGATGTAATGGTAAAGTCTTTTCTAAAGTGACTTCTAATGCCGTTAGAACTAGTTCTAGGTCGGCAGATACTCTCTGATGTGCATATATATATGATGTCAGGAATAGGTAAGGGATTAGAAGCTGGGTTTCGGGGAGGGTGGTAGAAGGTGGATCATGAAACCTCTCTTCTTGGCTTCTGTTTTGGTGTTGAAAATTGAACGAGCTTAAAGTTTGTTACTGTTGAAAATTGTACTTTGTCCCAGGGCCAACGATCGCTTCAAAAGCAATGTTTTGAAGTAGTCAACATAGGAAGCGTACTCACTAATAGAAAAACGATCCTAACTAGGAACTAAAAACTAGGAATTAAACTTCAGCTTCTTGATCACTAAAATCTTAATTTATTACTAATTTACTATAATTTAAAAACCTTGGAATTTAGAACATGGGACTGCTCTGTCTTGTATGTGAAATGTCATTTGTGAATGATAATGGTTTTGGGATTATCAGGAGAAGGCTCGTATGGAGCTGTTTAC
Source organism: Coptis chinensis (assembly GCF_015680905.1). NCBI lineage: Eukaryota > Viridiplantae > Streptophyta > Magnoliopsida > Ranunculales > Ranunculaceae > Coptis > Coptis chinensis. The sequence continues at coordinate 13,980,275 of NC_141456.1, read as the reverse complement.
AAAGCTAGAGATATAAAGACTTCGGAGTTGGTTGCCATCAAAGTCATATCTTTAAGCGAAGGGGTCTGCGAGCTATATCACCTTTTCCTTTTTATCTAATATTGGGTGCGTTAAAGAATTGAATAAACAAAGTGTGTATGTCTTTTGCAGGAGGAGGGATATGAAGAAATTCGTGGTGAAATTGAGATGTTGCAGCAGTGTAGCCATCCAAATGTTGTTCGCTACTTTGGGAGTTACCAAGGAGAAGAATACCTGTGGGTAGGCCCAAAATCAACTAGTTGTATCGCGTGCCTTTCTATATGCAAATACACTATTTACGAGTGTCTATATATTCGTTATTTAACTTATTTAGGTTATTATACATGAAAACATCACCCATCTTTTGCACATATAAGGTCAAGAATTCCTGTTGGCCATTTAGGTGTTTTCTGTGTTCTGTGAGCAGCTCTTAATTAATAGTTTCCATGTCTTGGCAGATAGTAATGGAGTATTGTGGGGGTGGAAGTGTTGCTGACTTGATGAACGTCACTGAGGAGGCATTGGAGGAGCAACAGATAGCTTATATTTGTAGGGAAGCATTGAAGGTACTCTGTCGGTTTGGTGCTTAGTTTGAAGATGACCGCCATTTAGGGAAAGAGACCACCAGAATGTGCTTCCTAGTCTCTATTGTGTATGCCATGTCTTATTAATTTTTAACTTGACTTATACGTTGTAGGGGCTATCTTATTTGCATTCAATCTTCAAGGTCCATAGAGACATTAAGGGTGGTAATATCTTGCTTACGGAACAAGGAGAGGTCAAATTGGGTAAGTAAGGTACATATTTGTTAGAGCCATTGTCAGATATAAGTTCTATGATAAAGGGCAGCTTACCCCCCAGCTCTCCTTCCCTCGCCACCCACCCACCCACATTAGTGCTACCATATTTCCATGTAGATATTGTTCATGTCATCCTCAGGTGTAGGTGTAAGCAGCAGTTTGCAATCCCTTGACCACCCTGAGTTCTGGACCTAAGTTTGCTAATATCTCCATAGTAGGATACCATCATTTACCTGTATGTTAAGTTGACATCTCCCTAGCACCGCTACTGATGTGTTTGCTAACATGAGCAGGTGGTTTTGGTTTTGGTGTTGGGGCACAGCTTACCAGAACTATGTCGAAACAAAACACGGTACACTTATCTTGTTTCAGCCTGTAAGATTAAGTGCATCTTCTTCGTTGTTTTATTTTCTTTCAAAACTGTCCCAACCACAGTGAATATAACCTAGTGAGTGACTAACGGATGCCAATTTTAAAAATTGTTGCTTTCAGTTCTTAGTAGGATATCTCATCCTATATATATATGACCGTTTACCTCTTAAAAAAAAAGAATGTTGAAACTCTATCTGGGAAAGGTTAAAGATAAATGGTCTTCCTTGCTCCTAACACAGTATGACTTGGTTGATGTGGTTTGTAACTTATGTTTGGAAAGTTTTAAAGGTGTTTGTGTTTTTCTTTGATTTTTTAATTGGAAGTTTCGGGTTTGCAGTTCATTGGCACTCCACATTGGATGGCCCCAGAAGTTATTCAAGAAAACCGCTATGATGGAAAGGTGATGCATCCATCTTGTGGTTGTTGTTGTTGAACTACAACCTTATCTTCTGGTTTTCTAAAACCAGGTAATATTTCTTATGCTAATTTCTTCCCCAGGTTGATGTATGGGCCCTTGGTGTATCTGCAATTGAAATGGCTGAGGTATGTCTCTATAGTGCATAAATTGTTGGGTGAAAAATATTTGTTAATTTTGTTAACTTTGGTTGTTGACATTTTCTTGCTTTATATAATTTTCAGGGGTTGCCGCCAAGATCAACTGTACATCCGATGAGAGTTAGTACATGCACATGAATGCTTTTAACTGTTTTAAGATAGATGTTTTGGAAAAAAAAAATTATTGCTATATACTCTGTTTTTTTTATCATTCATGTTTATTTCAGACATTGCTTTTGACAACACCAATCCTTTTTGCTATTAGAATTCGAATGATCGCTACCTATGTTGTTCTTATATAAAACACATGTAATAAAAGGAAGAGTGTTTTCAACAAATACATGTACTTCATGTTTTTGTAGTGCTACTATATGATCTTGAAAACCAGACACATGTTGGAAGCTGACGGAGGTCGGTTCATTATTCTGCAATTGAAAATATAGACTAAATCACAAAATAGATAAACATGTAAGGCTTAAGCCTCAAGGTACTAAAACCATAAATGGCTTTTAGGCGTGCCTTGAGGCTTAATCTCGGTGCATTTATTTTAGATGCAAACTATTCACATAATATGCTGGGTATTTGATTACATGTCAGTAAAACTTCTCTATTTCAAATCGTGGTGTTCTGCAGTCTTCTAACACCACATTCAGTCGTAAGGGAAATTGAGTGCTTTCAGTAGGTTAGGGATTTTGCAGTTATTCCTTTATGAGCCTTAAAACTGATTATTTCGATCGTCTCATAAATAGCAATTCCTTTTCACCTTGTTTTGCTAGGTGCTGTTTATGATTTCAAATGAGCCAGCTCCAATGCTCGAGGATAAAAAAAAATGGTAAAGGGAAATGATTTGTCCTTGCGTTAAACTTTTTCCTCTTTTTTTTTTCCTCTCTCCAAATGGAATTGTCTAGTACATTTTCAGGAGTTTGGTTTAGTTATTTTGACTTAAGTGTACCATGAAAAGACTTTTAACTTCTCCTTGTCTAAATGTTGATCGTGTTTCCCAGAGTTTTGAGAATTTCAAGGTTGACAAGCAGGACGAACAAAACTAGCTTTTGACAAGTAGGACAAAGAGAACTAGCTCTTGACAGCCAAATACAAGTTCTGTATGGCATCTGACTAGATACCCAAATCTATTTAATGTCAGGGTTATTCCTACTGTAGGAATTATTCATTTCAACTTCAACAGCTAAACAACTTTTACAGCTTAGCTGGATGTCCTTTTTTGTCATAACCATGGGTGATAGTAACTGCATGTGATTGCAGCATCAAAGAAGACAAGCCCATCTTCATCTTGTGGTTAGCAATAAATATTATCACTTTCACCAAATAGTAAAGTGAAGTTCGCTACAGACAACAAGACTAAAAACCTTGAAAGCAGGAATTAATCCCCTGGCGCATGTTTGTCTCCAGCATGGATAGGACAAGACAATTCACATCTAAATATCGAATTGAATCCTCATCATATGGCAATAGTGCACAGAAGGGCATTAGTAGACTCATTATTGTTTGGTAGTTTCTATTTTTATTTTTAGTACCGGTTGTTACCTTGTGCAGGTCCCGCCTGTTCCATGATTTTGTGGCAAAATGTCTTACCAAAGAACCGCGCCTACGTCCTACTGCTCCAGAAATGTTGAAGGTATATTTGGCAATAGCACAAGTTTTTACCTATTTCTCAGGTTGCCAACTTTAGTCAAACATACAGTTGTTGGCTTGTTATATTTTCTGTTGCTCCTAGCACGTGAGTTTCTCCTCAAGTCTTCCGTACCCTTAAAAGGAAGCCTTTGTCATCAATAATGTTGTTCTAAATAGCTTTTTGTTAATTTCTGGATGCATATCGTTCTGAAAACTTAATTTTTTTTCCCAATATCTGAAATTCAGCACAAATTCATTGAGAAATGCAAATGGGGAGCTTCTGCCATGCTACAAAAGATCGAGAAGGCAAGGCAGATACGAGCTTTGATGGCTGTCCAAGCAGAAGATCAGGTTCCAGGGACCAACTTATTAGGATTCATTTCAAAATACATCTTTTCTTGACATTGTTTGTGTTGGCGTCTATTCTTTATTTTTAATACTCTTATTTTTTGTTATAATGAACAGGTGTTGGAGGAGACGCTGCCAAAATTGAATGAAGACTACAGAGACACTGTTCCATCAAAGCCTCCAAACATTGGAATTCCCAGTGATGATCTTCCATTGGAAAGTTCTTGGGATCACCAAACATCAGCTGGTGTACTTCCAGACGACGGTAAACTTACACATTCATTAATGTATTAGATGTTATTCACACTCATAGTGTAAATTTGTTTTTGCTGAAGAATTACGAGGTTCCAAATTCTGAGTTACATGTACAAACCTATTGCATAATCCCCCAAGAAAATAGCAAGGGTAGTTTTTAGAGCTTCTTAGTGGTAATTAGAACCTCTGCTTTGGGTGTTGGGTTAGATAACTCAGGATTAAAGCATTGTGTCTAGGTTAAATTCTTTCTTTCTTTTGGATGCATTTTGATAGCATAATTTAGATAAATAACGCAACACTGTCTGTACATAGAAGATTGTAATGTTTACCTGATATGGATCGGGTGCAAATTCATTTTTATTAGTTTGAAGCTGTACTCTTAATGGTTTCCCATGTCTTCAATCTCTGGGTATGAGTGGTATCCAACACGATGAATTTTTGGTTAATATTTTCCTCATACGCAGATGATTGCTTCGACGCGTAATCTTAACATATGCATGCTAAGGTGTTCAGTGGGCTGGTGTTGAGCCTTGGGAAGTTGGGTCCAAGGTCTTGAGTTTGATTCTCACCTTCACCGGGGAAAGGGAATTCAAGGGGTTGGGGAATAAAGTTCAAACTATTAGAAAGAAGAAACTTGGAGACAATGTAATCTATAGCTGCTGCGGCTGTAGAATTTGTTTTTAAAAAAGTACTACCAGACTGTAGAGTATTATCCCTCTCAGAATGTAGAGAAGTTTCCATCTTGTTTCTACTTTCTTTTCTTCAACTGATTGTTTCCACTTTCAGCCAATGGCCGACCATTTAAAACTATAAAAACAAACATTATTTCGGTTGGACCAACCTTATAGTACCGTCTCCTGCTTTGGATAAATGGCGGAACGTTCATTGCGATAATTGTACGTAACTGTGTGAACTATTATTATCACCTTCGTTCATGATCTATTAGCAGTTATATGACAGTACAAAGAAATCGATGTTTCCGAAATTTTTAAAGCTGAAATGGTATTTTTATACTATTGACAAACTAAAATTTGCTGAAAAATCGGCATATTTGAGATTTAGTGTCGGGATAGAATCTAACCCGCTGATTGTTTAAAGAACACTAAATTCCTCAAATGCAAATTTTGGTGTGGTTTTACCTTTTGAATGAAATGGGGCTCTTTATAATTTGTGGAAAGATCCTTCTGAGATACGGCTGAATTCTATGTAAAGCAGGTGGCTTTGGGACTGTAGTTATTCATGATGGTGCTGAGTTAGATCTGACAGCAAATCAAGCATTCATTTCCAATGCAAAAGAATCTTTACCTGCTCAGAGGACCACTGGAAGTACTCCCTTGATTGCATCAGGAGTTGAATCTTCTGAAATATGGTACCTCGGTTACTATTTGTTTCTGATGAACATTTATTTATTCTTGTATAAGCTAATTTAATGAAGGATGTATTTAAATAATATTTACTCATCAAGTACTAACAGGTGAATAATAAGTGAATCTCAATTATCTGACTCTCTAAATTTGTTTCCTTATTTATTGTCACATTCAAGAAAAATTGTATGCATTCCTCTTTTTATTTTATTTTTATATTTTTTAATTTGCTTACTATGTTCGGTATAAGCTTCTCTTCAATGTTTAGTAATAGTGACCTGTAAGAAAAATGAATATATTTTGACGTAGTAACTTTAGGTGCTTAAGAAGTGCTATTTAGAAAAGAAGGAAAATGACCAGTAAACTATGACAACTAATAAGAAGATTGTCACTACTGGATCCACACGTGATAAATGACCACTGAAGTATGAGGACTAATAAGAAGATTGTGTACTGGATTCACACGTGATAGAAGTTTGTGTCTTATATCTGCTCAATTGGCTTACTTTCAGCTACAGTGCGTTGATGAAAAAGAAAACCCATTCCCAGTAAGATACTCGATTTTGACTCTACTGTTTCTCTTTAGCCCCCTAGTTTATATTAATTATATGTAGTAATTCCTAGTGTCTCCAGTAACTTTTAATTACTATTTCTGCTTGATGCCTTGATTCACTAGATTGCTCAATTTAGTATCTTCAGGGGTTCAACACCATTTAATGGGGTACTTTAATTTTTACAGGAAAGGAGCTACAACTGCTTCTGTTAGCAACATTCAGAATGCAGAACCAAAACTAGATGCAGAGACGATACAAGGGTCATCAGATCTTGTACATGGATCTCCTGATTGTTCCCTGAATACTGATGACCTCTCTCAATTACAATCTGGAGGTGGCCGTGGTATTGGCAGTAGCACATTGAAGAGTGGAAATGTGAGTCGGAAAGCATTTACAGTGCAAGACAAGGTAAATTTCCTCTCACGTACATATTTCTCATCAAATAAAGAAACCTGAGCATTTTACATCATGTGGAATGGTAAGTACGTAAATGATCAAAAAATCTGTTACTGTTTTCTCTTTGACATTCTGCTCAGGGATTCTGTTGAGGTTCAGAGGTTTAGGGGACAGATTAGTGTTCATCACAGTGATCCGCATGGGAACCGGTTTACTTTAACCAATATCATATCATTGTTGAATGATAATTTTTTTGTCGATTTAATAGAAACACAGAATTGAGTCACATATTGAGTTAGGGTTTCTTTTAATGATCCTTTTTAGGGTAGTTTTTCTGATGTGAGTTAGGGTTTCACATAATTAATTGAGTCACATATTGATATGGTTAGTGATTATTAGAATAAGGTATAGTTACTAGTTTGAGGTTATTTAATGAGGGTATTTTGGGATTATTTTTACTTCCAAATTTACAGTAGCGAATTAGAAGTTGTTTTCCTATATATGGAGTTGTAGGCCTTTAACTAATTTAGTCTTTATGGATTAAATTGAATTGATTTTTAGTAGAGAATTCGTTGAATTTTCATCTTCGTTTTTGCTTCTTTGTTTTGGGGCTTTTCTTTTGTGTGGTAGGATCTGTCCAAATAAAGTTGTTAGTGACTTTGTTTTTGGTATTGATGGAACTACTTGTTCGTGTAGCAATATAATCATCATTTTATTTATCCTAAAAAAAAAAAAAACGAGGAAGCTTCAGTGTCTTGTCATATTCTGGCCAAAATTGAGGTTTATAATTGTCCGGCTCAATGGATGGAGAGACTATGGTCTTTCTGTCGTGAAAACATAGTGGAGGGTCTCCACTGGGGACACGAGGTGCATCGAGATTCGAGAGTATAGCATCTTGACTGTGTAATAGGTGCTATAAAATGCAAACATGTGTTAGGTACTTAGTTTATTTTTGTTTCGTTTGCAGCTTTGGTCCATCTATGCAGCTGGTAATACAGTCCCCATACCATTTTTAAAGGCAACAGACATATCTCCCCTAGCTTTGCTATCGGACAACATGCTGGGTTGCTATATATCTCATCTTATGCTACTGTATTGTAGGATATCTCATCCTGTTGTATCATTGTTTAGACATATATTAATAAAACTAGGCTTTTCTAATAAAAAAATAAAAAAATAGTGATTGTATTTTGATTTAAGTTTCACGGAAGTTGTTGCTTATATTTATCATTTTTATTTTTTGTGATAGGATCCAAGAGAGCAGGCTAGGTCAGAGACAAGGGATTGGTTGAATAATGTGGTATGAGATTCATCCCTTTGCTTGCTCATAAAAAGTAACGGATGAATCCTATATATTATTGTTTTTTTTTTTTTTTTTTTTTTTCTCTTGATGGATATAGGATACCTCATTCTTAAACTTTTCATATTATTAATATAATACATATACTTTTACCGACCAATAAAAATAAACTATAACTTGTTGAATTGTCATGAACTAGTGGTTTAAGTGTGATTTAAATGGTTATTAATACTTGCCTTTCGATTAGGACCTTACATTTTTCATTGTAGTTCATCTTATTGTTCACTGTTGTGTTATATGGCATGTTGAATTCATAGTTATTAGTTTTATTTGGTTTCAGTATGTATTCTGAACTTGTACTTAGCGCATCTGAAATCCCAACTTAATTTATGCATCAAATGTAACCGTATTTGGGATTTTGACTTCATTGATGTGTGTCTGACACTGAGTTGTGCGTTGATACTACAAGAGGGGGTTTTGAACGTTTCAGACTGGTAGCATTCACAATCAGTCTGATAATTTCACTCCAGTACCCAGCTAGTGTTTTTTCAATGGCACTTGGGAACTGAAATTGCTTGGTGGGCTTCAACTGTTGAGATTATTACACCCCATTTCTAGGCATTGCTCAACCTCTTTTTATGTCATGGTTGCAGAAAGTAGACAAAGGATGCAAGATGCTGATAAAAGGTTGTCTATTGTAGTCTGTCAATTGGAAATAGCTGACTGAAATATTTATTTTGACTGGATCCACAATAATATCAATGAAAGCATGCAGACATCTATTTATCGAATGAATACTCCGGGGCTTTTATGACGGTCAACTTATCTTCTCATAGTTTGACCACTTCCTCTAATGCCAAGATCTAATTCTTTTTTTCTCATAGTCTGGAATACTCGAACTACAAATTTCTTTTATCTAGTTTTCATTTTTTGTGGCTTTTTCTATTCGTGAATTACCTTTCTTAGTGCATATGGTAGAGGTTGCAAGAACATCAATTGAAAATAGCAAAAGTATTAATAAAAACGCATAATGAGACCCAAGACATACTATTTGAGGCGTTTATGTTTAGATGGAGTCCATTATGAGCTGATTGGAGTTGCTCTTTGTTTTTTGTTTTTTTTTTTTTTTCTTTTCTCTCTTCTTATGCTATTGTATTGTAGGATATCTCATCCTATTGTATACTTGTTTAGATATATATAAAATAAAACTAGACTTTTCTTATATAAAATAAATAGTGATTGTATTTTGATTTAAGTTTCACGGAAGTTGGTGCTAATATTTATCATTTTTATCTTTTGTGATAGGATCCAAGAGAGAAGGCTAAATCAGAGAAAAGGGATTGGTTGAATAATGTGGTATGAGATTCATCCCTTTGCTTGCTTATAAAAAGTAATGGATGAATCTTATATATATACAATCCCTCTCTTAGAAGTATGTACTTTTTTAAGGACATAAGTTTAACTTCACCTAGAAAATGAATTCAAACCTAAGTTTTTGTGGACATGATGTACTCACCATAAAAATCATTCTCACAAAATTTCAGCTAATTTGGAAAAATCTAACATAGATGAAAATTGTTGAAATCTAACAGTTTAGAAATGTCGAGTTTTTGCAATCATCGTTTGCCTAGGTTAGAGGTATCCAAATGAACTGAAATTTTGTGGAGATGATATTTATGGTGAGTACATCATATCCACAACAAATCATATTTGAATTCATTTTTTAGGTGAAGTTTTATTTACGTACTTATTTTAACTTTAAATTTAACTTAAAATAATATATATATATATATATATATATATATATATATATATATATATATATATATATATATATATATATATATATATTTTGATGTGTATAGGATACCTCAATCTTAAACTTTTCATAGTATCAGTATAATACATATACTTTTACTGACCATTACAAAATAAACTATGACTTGTTGAATTGTCATGAACTAGTGGTTTAAGTTTGATTTAAACGGTTATTTAATACTTGCCTTTCAATTAGGGCCTTATAGTGTTCATTGTAGTTCATCTTATTGTTCACTGTTGTGTTATATGGCCTGCTGAATTAATAGTTATCAGTTTTATTTGGTTTCATTATCTGGTATTCTGAACTCGTACTTATAGCACATCCGAAATCCCAACTTAATTTATGCGTCAAATATAACCGTCTTTGGGATTCTGACTGATTTGACATGTGTCTGACACTGAGTTGTGCGTTGATAGTACAAGAGGGGGTCTTGAACCTTTCAGATTGGTAGCAGTCACAATCCGTCTAATAATTTCATTCCATTACCCAGCTAGTGTTTTGTCAATGGCACTTGGGAACTGAAATTGCCAGGTGGGCTTCAATTGTGGAGATTATTGCACCCCATTTCTAGGCATGCCCAATCCATGTTTTATTCCTGGGCCTCCTCTTTATAGATATAAAAGTTTGCTCTCTCTACAAGTTTGAGCTTTTGGAGTCATCAACCTCATCAAGATTTGAGATAATACATATCTCAAAGACCTGATGGCTTGACTTGACTTATGTGTATGGGAAGAATAGTTTTTGCACACAATTTATTATCTGTCATTTAGTAAAATTACGAATGTGGCTGATACATTGCATACCCACCCAAGAACACATACATGCATTTGAATAGGGGTGGCAATGGGTCGTGTTGGGTTGGGTTGGGTTCGTGTCGTGTCATATTTGGGTCACGTGTTAGGAGAGCAAACCCAAACCTAACTCAATTACTAATCGTGTCGAGTTTGTCAAAACCAAACCCAACCCGCCTATATAATAGGTTACCCAACGGGTGACTTACTAAGCCAACGGGTCAATTTCGGATCAGTTTCAGATTGGATTCATAGATAACCTGTATGCAAAATATTTAGTATTTCACGATTTTTTTTATCAATATATATATATATATATATATATATTCTCAAAAACCATCCATAATTCAATTACATATTAATAAAAATTGAATAACGAAACATATCTTTATCAAATGAATCAATATGACGGCTAATCATTCTTATTTTTAGTCATTTATTTTAGGTAGTTGGGATGATGAGATCTTAAAAAAATAAGGAAACTTATTTTACAACAAGTTATATAGGTCACGGGTTGATGACCTGACCCATTAGACCTGAGAACTAATCGGGTCTACTATAATGGGTTATTTGAGTTAACATATGTGAGCCTAACCCAACCCATTTATTTGATGGGTTCGGCGGGTCAACCCTTAAATGACCCAAAAGTTTTTTTTTCCAACCCGAATCCGTTAATTTCGTGTCGGATTTGTGTCGGGTTAGCGGGTTGTGCATAAATTTGCCACCCCTACATTTGAAAACCCTTGTTTTGTGCTCTAAAGTTGATGTCACGTGGAACGCATACTTATGACATGATCTCCACATGCCACTCTGACAGACTTAAGACCTATCTTCTGTGCTTTAATAGGTGTCAGAGCTAGAGTCCGAAGTTCATTCCTTTGAAGCTGAGATTGTAGGACTCTCCGTAAAGAAAGGAATGGCAAGATCACCTAGACTGGTAAGAGAGATGGAAGACCATTTCCTAACTAATACTGTATCCATCATTTTTATTGTGTTTATATTGTTGGGTACCCATTTGTATTGATGAATATACTTTCATTTACAGACACATTTGGAGACTTCCATTGCTCAGCACAAAGATCACATAATGAAGTTAGAGTTGATTTTGAGATTGTTAGATAATGATGAGTTGAATCCGGAGGAGGTTAACGATGTCAGAGATTACTATGTTGAGCGCAATCAAGTAGGCATACCTAATTATTTATGTTTCTGTTTTTTGGTTAACTATTTGATTAGTTTTTCATGTGGTATCAATGATGGCACATATGTGACTCATATATGTTACTGGACTATTGATTGCCTGAACTATTGCCCCAGTTCATAATGGACATCATGGAAAAATTCAATGGCGAATAATATCCTCAATTTGAATTTTTCTGTGTGTCAATAAAGATGCCGGCGTTAAATGAATATTAATACTATGTATTATGCTAAAGCGTTATCATTATTTTTCTCATGTGGATCAAAATTGCTAGGTTTACTTCGGCACTTAGCTTTACAAAATAGGTTGGCTTTATGAAATGAAGAATCCAAGGCTTTTTGTTTAGCTGAGATTAATTAGTCGTGTAGTTTGTTGGTTGGGTTGGCTCTAACTGCCAAATCTCCTTTTACTATGACTACCAAGTCCCATCTTCAAGCTTTAATGATTTAAAATATGATATAATTATTGTTTGATGTTAAGTATCAATTTTGATGCTCCAGTTTAGATTGTTGTTTCAAATGAAATAGGCATTTTGGATGGGTGATGGAATTCAATTTAGTGCAAGTCTTGGACAAGTTGAAGTTGGCAGGACAGTTAGGGTTCTATGGTAACTTTGAAGATCGATCGCCCTTCTTCTTTTATTCTATTAATACTAAAAACATACCCCACCCACCCCACCCCCCAACAGGAAGGTAGCCCTGGTTGGCACTGTTTCAGAGGGTAGTTGTGATCCCTAGGTTTGCTGCAAAGGAAATGGTAATATATGTTGTATGGATTAATTGTACATTTTTTAGTGAGCTATTGAGGATTTCAAGTTATAGAGGTGGGATTTGATTGTGGTTTTATTAGTATTTGTAGAATCTTTAGTTTACGGAAGTGGGTTTTTGATCAGTTCAACACGGAGGTTGGAAATTTAATTGAGGAATGGAAGTTGAACGATGTTTATGTGTCATCTCCTCAACCTCTCTGACTTGTTTCTTAAGGATATGGAGAAGGGTCATTTCCAAGGGCTTTGTTATCCTAGAATAGTTCCGAGCTTCTTATTATATTGCTGTAATTATTTTGGACCTTTGGACAATTGGATTATTGTTCCCGTTCATTTTTTTTTCTCTCTTTATTCCAGTGTTTGGTTATGTCATTTAAATGATTGCCATGAGATGTTCAGCTTAATGCTTATACAAATGTTGCTTATTTCTTACAGGTTTCAAGAGGTTTTGATGAGCCCCAGGAGAAATCTCCAGAGAAAGGAGCCAATGGTATCCTAAGTTCAATGAGAATTTTTTTAGGTGAACTAAGAAAAAAGAAATTGCAACAATATTCAAGTGGCGAACTTGCAAGATTTACAGAAGATTTCACTAATCAAGTAGGTTCTGGTGCGTATGGAGATGTTTTTATAGGTAAATTACCTAATGGTGTGCAAGTAGCTGTGAAGAAACTAAGAGACAGCGCCATGACTGCCATGGAATACACATTCATGGCCGAAGTGAGAACAATGAGTAGGACTTTGCATCGAAACTTGGTTAGACTTTTTGGGTATTGCTTTGAGGTCAATATGAAAGCACTTGTATATGAGTACTTAGAGAATGGATCTTTTGATAAGGTTTTATTCGAGAATCACCTTAATTTACAGTGGGAGGCTCTGTATGAAATTGCAATTGGGATAGCAAAGGGGCTATCTTATTTGCACGAGGGTTGTGATGAGGAGATAGTTCACTACGATGTAAAGCCTGGTAATGTGCTCCTTAACTCAAAACTTTTTCCTAAAGTTGCAGATTTTGGACTGGCCAAGATTTCTCAAAGAGATTCAAGTCATATCTCTGTGATTGGGTTTAGGGGGACATATAGCTATGCGGCCCCAGAAATGTGGAAGCAAATGCCTGTGACTCCTAAAAGCGATACTTACAGTTTTGGAATGATGTTGTTTGAAGTTTTGGGGAGAAGAAAGAATAATGATGGTCAAAATTGGCTTCCTGGACTAGTATGGGAAAATTTCAAGAAAGGACAGCTAGATAAAGTTATGGAGTACTGCAGCATCAAGGACGAGAATAAAGTGAAAGCAAAGATATTATGTATGACTGCGTTATGGTGTACTCAGTATATGCCAAACGACAGGCCAACGATGAGTGATGTGGTGCAGATACTTAAGGGGAACATACAACTTCCATCACCTCCTAATCCGTTTTATCCATACAGTGACTCTTCAAGCGGAAGCAGCAGTTGGGGAGGTAGTTCCACGAAAGTTAGTGGACCTCCCCATTAATCTTTAGTAGTTATTCATATATCATGTACATTGCCCATCAAAGTACACAAGGTTGTATGCAAGCGTGTTAATCTCTAGTAGTTACATTGTCCATCAAAGTCTACAAGGTTGTATGCAAGCGTGTTGTGTGATTTTGTTAAATATTCAGTGTAGAATTTACAATATTTTTCATGATTCCTATACCATCAGATTATTTTTATTAATGTCAAGTTATCAAAGTGTCAAAAAGATGAGTTTCACCCTTGGTACGAGGCATCACAAAATGTTCCAGTTGGTTAAGAACAAAGAAGACCTCGTCAAAAAAAAATTTTGTATCTCTAACCCTAACTTTACTCATTTGGGTATGAGTGACTCACTTCCAGTTGTTAATGAAGATTGTATTTATTATAAGGTTAGATGTCTCTTTTGATAGAAAAGGAGGGAAGGAGCAACTAGAGTGATAGCTTGGGATATTGAAGGAAAGTCAGTTGCCACAGTTTTTAGAATATTTGAAGTCACAGCAGTGAAGAAGCTAAGTTTGTGGTCCACCCGGTTGGAACTCTATATACAAGTTGTTTTCTCATTGAAGGATATAACCAAACAATATTCACACTTGGGCAGGTGCTGGGTAGCAAAGTCGGTGAAATCTTTGAGTGATGATATCAGAGGTCTGAAGCTCGAACTCCGCCAGCATCAAAGAGTAGCCCGTTGTAACAACTTCAAAACTTTTGGGTCTCCCTCCAAATACACACACCATTTAACTTTTTTTTTTTTTTCTTGGGCGAGACCCTAATTTCCCATCTAGTAGGAGAAAATCCTAATTGGCTGTATCTCGTTGGTGTTTTTGTCCACTATGTAAGTCACTCATCAAACACGTGATAAAAAAGTTCACAAGGATTTCGTTAGTTATATGTGACATCATTTTTCTGCTTAATTTTCCTTATGCCATACAAGTGATACAACGTGAAAATAAATAAAAAAGCATTAAAACGTTCATTAATTCATTACCACAAAAAAGGGATTTGTCATGGCAATATGGCAATTGCAAATTGGAAAAAACTAGGGAACATTTTGTTTAAAACTTTCCACATTTGCATCTATTTCCATAATACCAAGGCGGAGCCTTAAAGCGGCGAAAGTTCTTGCAACAAAGCGTACGTTCATATTCCTATTCTTCAATCTTCTACACAAGGACATTTCTTTTCTTTTACGTACTGTTACATTATAAAATGCCACCCAACTGACCTAAGATGCACCAATTTATGTGGCCCGCCCACAAAAAACTGAGTGAAAATGATATCAGGGAGGGGCTTCGTTTTGCAACCCCTGGGGAGAAAATGGCTCTCTTCACGACACATCCTCTACCAGTAATGATGGAGAGAAAGTGATGCAGAAATATGGGAGAACCCCTTGGTTTATAGCTCTTACGTGTGAAGAGGTTCCAAACTTCCAATGATGATCTGTTGGAAGGGTCCCTTTAATCTTCTCAAGCTTTTTGAGGATTTCGGAAAAGGAAGGCCTTTGGTTCATGTCAGCAGCCCAGCATTGCTCCTCCGTCAGCCTAAAGTTCCACATACAAAAAAGTGTGAATAAACTTGTTCATGACCAGATATTTACTAAAAGCCTAGTAGTTAGTAAAGCACCAAAAACTCCTCGGCCAATGAGAGAAGGTTCTACTTTGAGAGCCTAAGTCAATACCCCAAATACAGCTATCCCAAGACTATCCAGTTAAGTTTATGTATGTCAGATGAAACACTTCTAGTGTCTGCTATGAACATGACTGATACATTCCTAAATCAGTTGTTAGTGGTCACTTGCATGTCAAGCCAACTAAGTCAACAGTTGTGACATCTCTTAAGCTGACTCGACAGTTGTGACCTCTGTTGGTGACCACTGATTAAACAGGTCCTAATTAATTCATAACATGTCCATGCGAATTTATAGTGAGAACAGAAAGATTGCTTTGCCCTTCAAAAACGCAATATACTGCAAGTTGACTTACATTCTTAGTTCAGGGATATAGCCTTTCGAACGAAATATGGGTCTATGTCCTTCTATCACATACTTCGCTGCTTCATAAAATTCATAATTTGACATTGGTGGATCACCTTCAAGCATCTACAGAGAGGTTCAGGGAGCCATAAAATTAACGGAAAACCAATGCTGCTTTTTCCCAGAAGGCAAACTAAATGTGAAAAACAACAATACCTCGTATAAAATCATCGCAAATGAGAAAACACCAACCTTCTTGTCATACTTTCGACGTTTGAAGACCTCAGGAGCCATATAGGATAAGATTTAAAACATGCAAAAAAAACTATTTCCTTCACGAGAATGTTATAGCCATTACTCACAGCTTCCAGTTTCTCCAGTCATTTTGTAGACATCATGACAATTTTGAACCCTGATGAGCTTGCTTAATCCAAAGTCTCCAACCTTCAAATGGTCTGCGCTGGTGTTGACTAGAAGAACATTCCTGACATTTTACTAGATTCAGCACAAACCGATGTGCATAGCAACTCTATGCTAAGGTTACTATGGAAAAGAAATACATAATCTTTATCTTTTCTTTTGCAAAATATAGTGTTACAAAAATCTAACATTCACTTATTTACTATGTAATCTACGAAATATAGTCATCTCTTCTTTTTTCCTTTTAAAAATTTTTTTTTTTTTTTGGGGGGGTGGAATTTTTTAATTGTTTTTGATAGTTTGAACGTTTTATTCCCTAACCCCTCAAAATGCCTTTCCCCATCAAGGTGGGAATCAAACCCAAGACCTTGGACTCAACCTCCGAAGTCTCGAACACTAGGCCCTTGGACACACTTTACTATTAAGAGTAATATAATAACTACAGGTACCAAATTAGAATGCATCAGAAACCTTCAACTAGAAAAACTAAGCTTACACCTAAATAAGTCCCAAAACATACCTTGGCTTTAGGTCCCGGTGAATTATGACATTTGGCTCATTATGAAGATAAGTCATGCGCCTGATCACACGAGAACGTGAAATTCCAATCAGCATGTGCACCAATTGACCAAACCACTCAAAAAGTGAACATTCTTTAGTGTAAAATGCACTATAAGCTACACACTGTTATATTGGTGAACCCTGTTTTGCAAAAGTTAGTTGATTCTAATATTTTTCAATTCACAAAACTCCCACATGAAAATAAATTTTTCTACTGATATTTTCCAGTATCTTTAGAAACTAGTGACCTGTCAGCTTTAGAGATACAGTTCTAAACCACTATAAATAATGCCCTGGTGCCTTCTTTTTGGATCAATAATAATGCCTTGCTGCTGAAAACTTCTAATGAATTGCAACCAGAGCTAATTCCTAAATCTTTATAGGTATGTTAGCGAGCTTGCTTAAAGGAAGACCGCCAACAAAGAACTGAGATTTGGGACTATATTGGTTCAACCATTAACCCTAACACGTTTGTGTCCAACTTCTCTTTTTCATATACACTTCTCAACTGTCTCGATTGAACTAGTTATCTGGGTACACAACAATGGAATGTACCGGAGAATGTTTTTCGAACTTGTTACCTGGCAATGTCTAGTGCAAAATTGATAGCCTTGCTGGATTAAGTGAACCCTTTTGTTTGAGATGCTGATGGAGGTCACCCTAAAGTCATAAAAACAACTGGTTATCTTAAAAATACAGCTCCTATCACGAGCGTCTTCTATCTTGAATACTCTTAAAAGAGTTACATTGCAAAGTACTTAGGTGTAATACCCCTTGGAGATATTCTGTGATTAGCATTAGAGGCTTCCTCTCAGTGACTGCTCCAAGAAACTGCACTATGTTCGGGTGACGCAGCTTCACTAGCAAATTGACCTCATGCCTGAAGTCCTGACTGGATAGATTAAGAAAACAATAAGGTCTAGTCTTCTTGGAATATTCTGAAAACACGATTATGCCATTAAAATAGACAATGAGCAGTGTTAGACTACTCTCAGAAACCCAGTTAAGATGGTTGAAAGCATCTAGTGATGTCTGGTCAAGAGGGGTCCTAATTAAGGATATATATATAAGCACACACAAAGAGCAAGCCTGTGAGTCATACCAAAATTCATGTACTAAATTGCTGACATACTTGTTTAATAAGTTTGAAAATAAGAACATGTGACAAAGATAGTTAGGTCTTGTGGGTGATTATCATACAAAAAAAATGCACTAAAAAAGACAAAAAATACAAGTAAAATAAAAGTTAAGGCCATGCAAACACAAAAATCTGAAGTAGAACAGAAAAGCAAAGTATGTAAACAGCTTTCTCCACAGAGGAAAAAGGACGAAAGGGCAAAAGAAGAGGAACAAGAGAAGCAGAAAAGAATGCGTGCTCTATAACAGAACTAGAAGGGAGAATAGAAAAAGAATTATTTTTAGACGCGCCACAACATTGCACATGCAGAGAGAAGAAGATGGGAAGGAGGATGACAAAAAGTAACTTAATAAGTTTTTAAACCAGAAACTGAGGTAGATGATAGAAAATTAATCTAGTGAAGCTATTTACAGTTACACTTCTAAGAGTTCTCCTGCAAAGAATACAATTGAGTTAAATCCAGCAAGTAGACAAAAACTATAGTGCATTGGCAACCGTTCTGGAATTTTCTTGGTCCTAAACCTAGGTTTTAGTGGTCCTACCAAGGCGACAAGGTTTTTATTTTTTATTTTTATTTTTTTGCTGAATTAGCACGGTGAGGAGGCTGCCTGGACAGCAGCTAGGTAAAGCTTTAACTACATTGGTATAGAACATTCAGAAACATTGACAAAGATTGTAAAGTAACCAGTTTGGTATACTGCTCTTACATCACCAATCTATCATCTGAAAGAAAGGGGAGAATGCGTTTGATAGCTACTGGGGTCCCACCCCAGCCTGCTTTCAGAATTTCACCAAATGATCCCTACAATTAACAAAATCCAAATTATCATATCAGGGTAACCTGATTATAGAATTCAACTAATAAAATCCAATTTGATACCAGGTTCCCACCAAGCAAATCATTAGCTAAATAATAAGTTCTCCACAAGGTTGTAGAATATGGTCCTTAATATCATACTGAAAAGGTTATATATAGTAATAAAGGTTTCACCTTTCCAATCATTGCTGAGTTTGAAAAATCCAGTTCAGAAGGGTCAATTTCCCAATCGCTCTCGTTTGGAAGAGGGGGTGGAACAGTCTTCGGTTCAAAATGACTGCCATATTGTCCCTGCATAGAAAAAAGGATATTAGGCCTCAAATCGAGAATTCACTAGCACAATACAAGTCAAGAGCTACAATTCAATGTTGTAGATCACAACTTACATAAGATAAGCCACCATATGTTTCGAACTTTTGATGCAATAGCAATTGCAAAGAACGAATTCCTCGAGAGGTTCAATTAAAGGAATTTTGTTTTCCCTTTAAAATTCTTTAAAACCTTTGTTTTTGGGTGTTTATCAATTTTATTCGTTGGTGTTATTAATTCGAAGTTGCTTCGGCCTTAGTAATACATCACATTGACAGGAAATCCTTTAGAGCATTTGCAATGCAGGTGATAGTTTTCACCCCCTCTATCACCGCCACCTCCTCACTTTTCACCCCCTCTATCACCAACCCGGTGATAAAAAAGCGTGAAAATGCGCAATCTGAAAGGTGATAAAAATATATCTGGGCGGGATGTTGGATTCGTGCCCTGACATAAAATTGAAAAAAAACACTCGGACGGAATGAAACATCCCCCGTCTCGAAAATTTATAAAAAATCGAAAAAAACCGAAAAATCATGCGAGGGCGGAATCTAACATCCCGTCCAAAAAAAACCATTTTTTAAAAAAAACACGAGGCGGAATCCAACATCCCGTCCGAAGTTAACAAGTCGATGATAAACTTCGGTGGGAAGGTTTAGCTTGTTTTGAACTTCGGGAAAACTATCACCGAGTTTATCACCCAGCATTGCACAGCACTTTTAGAGGAAAGTAGGTGATAGTTATCACTTCCCCCCCTCTATCACCTGCATTGCAAATGCTCTTAAGAAAATGTGTAGTATCTTAAGGAAATTCAAACTTATGTATTGAAAGACAAGGCCAGGTTTTACTGCAATTAGATGACACCCTTTTTCAACTAGAAATAGCTGAGTTAAAAAGATTTGTTAGCAAATTAAAACGGTTTATTTTCAACTAAAACGGAAATCTTTGTTTCCTAATTAAAACTATTTGTTGGAAAATTTGTATATGTTCTTTAGCAAGTTTTCAAAAGAGTCGGCGAGAATGCATGGGCTTACTTTCTAGTCAAAAGAATGCATGGATAAGCCCTTTCCAAATCAAAAGGGTCCTACTTTTAATGTAAATTGTGTTTTTACAAACAAAATTAATGATAAGCCCTTACCAAATAATAAGGGTCCTACTATTAACACCCTCCAAATTGTAGCCTTTGTGTTTTTCTTCTCTCTTCATCACTCTTTAACCCGCATTTACCAAATTACCACAAGATTAGCATATATATGTTGGGGCAATAGTTAAACTCCTTTGTAATACCCCCACCCAATTTTTTTAGAAAAATAGAGGAAAAAACAAACACAAACACCCGTCGTTTAGCCTTTGGGATTTTTTCTTCTCTCACACCATTGTTTTTATTAAATTTGATTAATTAGTTTTGGACTTGAGGTATAGTTTTTAGGGAAATTAGGGTTTAATATTGGTTTAGTTAAACTTTGAGTTTAAATGTAGAAGAGTAAAATGGGGGAGAAAGGCTACAAAGAGGTTGCCATCAGGTTAACTTGATGTGTTTGGGGGTTGCCCAACAAAAAACATATTTTAAGTCAATGACAAACTTGTAATAAATATTTTTTTTTCTAAAAAAAATGAAAGGTGCCCATTTTATTGTTTTGATTATAATGATTAATTAAAATGGAATGGCAAAATATTTTTGGGATTAAAACACATTGTTTAGTATACATGTTTTAAATGAACTATAAAACATAATAGTGTGTTAGGGATTAGGTCCTTAGGGTTTAGCATTGAGTTTAAATGTTAAAAATGTTTAACACAAAACATATTTTTAAGTCAATTTTTACCATAAATATTTTTTTTAGTTGAGGAAATGAAAGGTGCAAAGCAAACAGAATTAAAATGGCAAAATATTTTGGTCCTTAAAACTATTGTTTAACTGTTTAGAACAATCGAAAACATAATAGTGTTCTAAACCTTTTTTTACCTTGGCTTTAAGGTCAAACAGGGTTAAGTGTTGTCAATAAGAGAGATTCTAACCTTTTCCCTCTTTAAGGTCGGGTTAAAGTGTTGTCATACTACCATGCGCCCCGAAAGAAGCGACGCATGGGCCTCCCAATATATAAGGCCCAAAAATATAGTTTTAGTGGAAAAGAATTATTTCGCAAATCAAAAGCCTAAACCGATGAAAAACCCAAAAAACCAAAAATTTCACAGTAAAGAGTCGATTTTCTCATATTCTCTTTTCTCATTAATTATGTTCATAAAAAAAAAAAATAACAATAGATATAAGAGATGAGGAGATCTTCTTAAATGACTAAATCTCTCTCATACAAGCCATTTTGCAACACCATCGTAGTTTACCTTAATAGTGTCATAGGGAGGGAGAGATCACTTAATAATAACCAACTCATTAATGGAGTTATGCATACAACCATTACAGAAAGACCCGAAAACAAACTTTCCTTTGTCAAGCAAAAAAAAAAAAAAAAAAAAAAAAACCTTCTTTTCTCTAGTCTTTTTTTTTTTCCAACCGCCGCTCCCATACCCACCTGCAACGCAACGAGTCTAAACTTCATGTTCATCCGCAGCTAACACACTCTCTTGATAACCCATTTGTTACTTTGATTTTGGGTTTCAGGAAAAGATAAATTTTTACTTTTGGTTACTCCTACACAACCGGCCAAGCTTTGATTTTTCAGGCAGGTTCTCTTTACTGGGCTTTATTTATTTTGACCCGCTTAATTAATTTTACAGGTTGATTAGAAGATGAAATTACAACTAGAGAAAAAAATTTGAATCTTCAGGTTGGGTATTTTTTACTTTAGTTTGTTTCAATTGTTTACAGTAATTTGTCTCCCCTTACGTTGGTTCTCATGGGGGATTAATTTAATTAATCGACTTTTCTTTATTCGATATTGCTCGGCGTCTAATTCTCATGTAGTTTTGTCTATGACCCTAACTTAGCTATCTTTTAGTTACACTTAATTCTCTCCCGTCCGCATTTCCTAATAATTTGTTCTCCCTCTCTCATAATCTTTTTATATTCGTCCTCACTTTTTAAATCAAAATTATATTTTAATATGACGCAACTTACATAATGTCTGAACTATTACTTCAAATTTTATGGTTGTTTAGTTTTGTGGGGAAACACTGGCATGCGTATTAGTTATACAAGTAAATAACTAAATCAAACAGGCATTACTGAAATGTCATTGTACCCCATTGGCACTGTACTAGTAAGATTACTTGGCATTTTTACCCATCTCATTCAAGCGTCGTTAATTTGGTTTATAATGATATTGTTGACCTAGTACCAGTTACTTTGTAGAATAGCCTTGTGAAGAGACATTAATAGTTTGTTTTATCATGCATATAAGATATGGAAGTCGAAAACTCCAAACAAACTAAGAATGTGGTTGACAAAGAAAATAATCTAAAAATGTGGATGACAAAGGAGGAGAAGAAGAGGAGTATTATGTTTTACTTGATCTTTATGCTGTTTGTGGGCAGTCCTTCCTAATGTACCATATGTCTTATTGGTATGTGTAAATGTATGTATAAGTTATATGACCTGATTTGTTTTTTCCTGGATTGGCTAAATTGCTTCAAAGGGGAGGTGCGGGGTCGTTACCCGTACCTCTCGCATGCTAACTTGCTAAGCGAGCGACTACCACAAGCAATATGGCCTGATATTCATGCAAAATGATTGTAAGTATGATTACAAGAGTTTGAAATCTTGAAAAGAGCAGCTTTATAGACAAGCTGAAGCACTCATTTTCCAAGCACAACCGTAATCAGATGTCCAGTGACGTATGACGATGTTTTTTTTTATGCTTATGGCTAAAAAGTTTCATGCCAATCCATAGGGAGATGTTTCTCAAGCTTTTCAAAGATCTTGGATTAAAGATGTGGCGGCATGTATTTTGAGGTCATTGGGACATAGTAGGTGATAGTTCATTTTATATTCTAGACTAGCAATCAATTTAACTGGACATTGAGTTATTTCAATTTACCCATATAATCACCTGATAAATGGTTGTCAACAATGAATTAAATCCATGTATGAAAAACTTTTTCTATAACCTTCCAATGATCAATGATGGATTATGGTAAAGATTTTTATATTTCTAAATTTCTTCACTGTACATGTCTGTTTCTGCAGATAGTTATGCATTTCAAAATCAGTTATTATGGGGTATACGGGAGAGTTATGTTAATTTTTCTCAGTTTTGACGACTATTGTGTGCTTTAATTTTCTAGGGCTTGGACACCTTGAATCCAATCTTGATTATCGGTGACAATTTGAAACTGGTGAGTTTCCTTGCAAAGTTTACGTACTTTAAGTGAGATGTGTTATAACTTGTTTGTTATTTAGAGAACTCAAATTACTTAAACATAATCTATTTTTTAAAGATGAAATATCAAATAGACTTTGCGCAATGATATGCTCAGAGACTACTCTATCTGGTGTGCAGTGTTCCTACCTCCAGAGGTACAAAACACTAAAAATGAACAAAAACTTCTTGTGGGTTGGGTGGATAAACCATGCTTCTGATTTTTCACTCATCTTCTTCGCAAGTGTTACATTATTGTGTTTAAGGTTTCAGAATCACATCTGTGCCTAAAAGTTCACATTCATATACGTACACTTAATGAAAGTTCATGAAGTGTTTGGAAGAGATAATAGAATTAGCTTCTTGAACCGTCGAACAGATGCCATCATTGATCTATTTTATGGTATAGTGAAACAACATGATAACTAATTTGTACTTAAAGAAGACAACAAAGTTGGTGTGTTATCTGTCTAGGAACATTGGACTGACAACTCAGTTTCTCCAGGAAAGAGAATGGGTAAAGAAGTAATTCAGTTTCATTCAACAACCTGACACCATACTATAACAATGTGCCTTTCATGCGGAAATCATGTTGTCTTGCTAAGTTTAATAGTTATACATTTTTAAGATTTTGTATTTCTTACCATCTAGTCGGTTCTTCACTTCTGTTCTTCTTTTTTTCCCTTGGCAGATAGGTGAGTACGAAGAAACTATTGGGACATGCTACGTATTCACAGAATCAGGACAGATTCCTTCACAATTGCCTCAGTACTTGCTTGTAGAGAAGCTTAAATACATGGTTTCAAGATGCCCTATGGAATTATTGGTGAATAAAACCCTGTCCTACCGTCTTGATTCTACAATGAGAATTCTCCCTGGTGCACCCATATAATCATAGGTGAACTGGTGATCCATTGGAAGATGTGAAAAATTGATTAGCCACAATATTAATTCCTTTCAAGTTGCTCATGGGTTGCATTGCATCTTCAGAGGCAAACATTCAGTTGATGATCATATTGACAATAGATAAACCTTAATAATTCAACCTTACCTGTTTTATGTTCCCCATGGGTCAATTGAGAAGTCTTCCTTGCTCTATTGCAATTTATGTCTTTAAGCCAACAGAATTTTTTTGAAATTTTCCTATGACCGTTAAAAACCTATAGGGAGATCTAATAATATACTTATTCTGAAAGGCTTTTGATCAGCACTGGCAAGACCCTTGAGACATTAATAAGATGCGTTTAACTTTAAGTTCATATACTTACAATTGCCTTCTTTCACTAAACCTGAAAGAATTGAAAAGCCCATTAGTGACATGACCTTCTTTAGATGTTCTAAATGCTAAGTACCTTCAGTGTTAAAATTAGAGTCATCATTTACTTTTGTAGCTTGTGTTCCATCTGCAATCAGGTGGTTTCTTTCCTCTTTTAATTTAGGTTAAGGGTGACTTATGATTGTTTTTTGGAAAGCTGTTTTTATTTGGCTTGTATTCCGTTTGGCTAACCTGAATACTGTTGGCAGATAGTGCTCCTTTGGTGCACGAGGAGACAGGACCATCTGAAGCAAATCTATTCAGGGGCAAATGCATTGTAGATCCAAACCAAACTATAACGAAGGAAGTCAAACCCATTGCTAGCCTACATAAAGTTCTCAAATTTAAATTTGCTTCAGATGTTGAAACTCAAGTATCAACAACTAAACTCAAGTGATATAATTTTTATTATTATTTATAATTTATTAAAGTGATCTTGTATGCCCATAAAGTAGATGCAATTACCTTCGAATCTTGGCATGCTTTTATTCCCAAGAATAGCATCTGATCATGCAAACTTTTCACCTGAACCTACTGTGATCGATACAATTTATATACTAAGAATTTTTTAAGTGACATGTATCGTATCAAATTCTAGATGTCGAAACCTATAAACCATCAACAACTATCGACATAATTCCACCAAGTATTTGATACTTGGTCTATATCTTTCATCTATGATGGGTCATTCTATAGGTAAAACGTTCCCTATGGTAGGAGCAAATGATACAAAGTTCCCTATGGTAATCACAATTAAAGCTAAACAATTAACTAATGGAGATGGATATTCAAATTGATACAAAGTTCACTAACCTGCTGTGGTGTGAGACGAGAGAGAGAGAGAGAGAGAGTTAAATGAATGAGAGAGTTGAAAAAGGAGGCGTTATTAGTACTATGTTTGAGACAAAGCGTGTGTCAGGATGTGAAGGGAATGTTAAGTTTATTCGAAGCTTTTCATCTTTGTTTCGAAGATGAAAATACTTTACATGAAGCCAAAGACTTCACTCTGAAACATTTGAAGATTCTGAATGAAAATATACACCCTAGCCTAGCTGAAGAAGTTACACATGCCTCGGAGCTTCCCCTGCATTGGAGAATGCCTAAGTTAGAGGCTAGATGTTACATTGATGCATATCAGAGAGAAGAGAAAATGAATCCAGTTTTGATTGAACTTGCTATATTTGACTTCAATATGTTGCAAGCCACACACACACACCCCAAGCCTGCAACACACACAAAGCACTCGCACACAGACCACTTACACAGCCTGCACACACACAGAAACATATACTAATTGAATTTAAACATTAAAACAAAAACACGTGTATAACAACATTCTATTAAATAACTTCACTAAATAGAATGGATAAATTACCAAGTTATAATATCCAAAAGCCACATACACTTGTACATATACCAAGTTCTAATTCAAACACTCATACACTACACAATATAGTCAAAACTTGAGACGTGATACGGACCAACCAACTATATTCTATTTACTAAAACCAACTATAAAACATCACATTCTAAGTCTCCTTTGTATTGTATTTTCGACATTTCATATACACACATCCTGTCATAACCTGAAAATCCAATAAATATACATCCAAGGCATATATAAAACCTTAGACCTCAGTCGTAAACCCAACTACTAAAAGACATACTAATTCGAATAACCAGCTACTTAACCGTCTCGACAAATGTCAGTTAAGTCAAGTAACTAGTCCTTGAAACAAGAGAAAACGGTATATTGATACAATATAAACCTCTGGCAAAATGCCCGCCCGTAACCCAACAGATAAAGTACATTAAATAGTCCATTTTAGGGATTGGCGACTTACTCATTCAGTGACTTTGGCACTGGGCGTTCCCAAAATGGGTACTATTGGGTCGGGTGAATTCGATAAATATACTGACAAGAATTAAACCAACTTAAATCAAAACCTCAAGTCACATATACAACCAATTATTTTTGTGCCATGTTATTCTTTTTGACCCCAAAAGCTAATGACAGAAAAAGCTACTAACGGAAATGAAAGCACACTCAAATACTTGATATAAAAGTCGGCAATTAGCCCCAGGATATTCTAGATGATGCCCAGTCACTTTCTTAATAAAAGCCTACTTGTGAAAAATTCTCCAAATGATTCTAACAGCAGGTAAAATTAATTATCTAATTCTCCTTTTCTGGTATGACACATTGACACTCTAGTAGACCAGTACCCCACTAGAAGAAGAATACTATGCGTCTATGCACCAAGGTGATCTCTGCGACACTGAAACTCGAAGTTCGTATTGCAACATTGTTGGAAAAGTTGCACAATAATAATAACAAGTATCAGAAATTTAGATAAACAAAAAGAAAAGAAAACGGAACAATAGCAAATCCATACTTGATTAACTGGAGAATATAGATCTCAAAAACTCAATCTAGCTCATTTATCACACATACAACACGAAATTGGACTTTTGGATCAATAGCAAACCATGGATATCAATGGTTTTGTGCTAGTAGATCGAGTTTTCAAGAATGAAAATACATCTGCAGCATCACCATTAAAAATTGAGAGAGAGGGAGTAAGAACTCACCGTCGGCGCTTGAGAGAGATAGCGATTGTGATTTGCCAGCAAGAAAATTTTGGTCGATTTCCTCGGAAATTTTATTTTTGGAGTGAGGGTTTTACCGGCAAATTGATTTTACTTTTGCCAGACCCATTATATTGCAACAAGCAGCGGGAAAAATATCGATTTGCCAGCGGGAAAATTGATTATCAAGCAGGCCCCTAGATACACTTGACCAGTAAGGGTAACGTAATAATTACAGGTACCAAATTAGAATGCATCAGAAACCTTCAACTAGAAAAACGAAGCTTATGCTTAAATAAGTCCCGAAACTTACCTGGGCTTTAGGTCGCGGTGAATTATGACATTTGGCTCATTATGAAGATAGGTCATGCCCCTGATCACATATGAAAGTGAAATTCCTATCAGCATGTGCACCAATTGACCAAACTACTCAAAAAGAGAACTCTTTAGTGTGAACTGCACTATAAGCTACATACTATTATATTGGTGAACCCTGTTTTGTTTAAGTTAATTGCATTCTAATATTTTTCAATTGCCACCCACCCCCACACCCCACCCCCACATTACACACATGGTTTTCACATGAAAAGAATCTTTTCTACTGGTATTTTCCAGTATCTTTCGAAACTAGAGACCTTTCAGTTTTAGAGATAAACTTGTAAACCACTATTAATAATGCCCTGGTATCTTATTTTTGTATCAATAATAATGCCTTGCTGCTGAAAACTTCTAACGACTTGCAACCAGAGTTAATTCCTAAATCTTTATAGTATGTTAGCATGCTTATTTAAAGGAAGACCCAACACTTGTTCATGCTAGAGATTATGATAATAGGACACCCCTTCATGTTGCTTCTCTTCATGGTTGGCTTAATGTTGCTCAGTGTCTTATTGATTATGGTGCTGATGTTAATGCCCAAGATCGTTGGAAAAACACGGTATTCATTCTCTTTTTATTTATTCACCAGGGTATGCCCGTGCCTACGGCCCGCGAGGCGTATGTGCCTGCGGTGCTACCTCGACGCTCGACGTGCCTTACGGTCGGTCTACGATATACAAATATAATAAATATAAAAATGACAAAAGCAAATAACAGAATTTCTATACCATAGGGAACTGGAAAACGTTTTAGAAGGTAGTATTCCACGACTGACATCGATGAAGAGAACGTCATGGCAAAAGTTGTTGTAGCACTTGAGACCTGCAATTAGACCCTCATATTAAGTCTGGCAAAAATAAGTAAACACGTAACTGCAATCATTTATTGTTTTTTTTTATGAACAACAAGTTGGTTTTTACGAAGGGTCAACAATTTTATTTCCTGGATGTGCACTGAACTGACGAGAACATCTCGAGGAGAACATCTTGAGATGGTGATAGGGTGATCTATTCTCCCAAACCCAGAAAATGTAGATATTGGCAGCAATTGTGGAGGCAAACTAAAGACGGGAAAAAAGTAGGGGTGATCCATAGTTCCAATTAATATTATGCCCTCTCTATCTCTCGTACAAGTTCTAGCTAATGTAAGAATGGTGGCCGATACACACCTGGGGAGGAATGCCAAGTTCCAAGAATAGAGGACCCAATATGAATCCACCACCAAGACCAAGGAGCCCGCAGACCACACCAGCTAGTATACCACAAGCGCTGTATAAAATCAGTTGATGCACTTTTCAGTTTGTGTCTGTGTCTCCCTTGGATGCAATTACTGCCTTTCCATTATACAAGCTAATTGCCTGATACAGAGTAACTCCCACAGCAACAGGAATCTGCAAGCCATTGTGGAAACAACTTAGACTACTGGTTCAAATAGTATTAAGGGGAAATGCTTTGTGATAAAACAGTGATCCGTTGGTTCTACATTACCCTCCAGCAGCCTTCTCTTTCCATTAATAATGTAAACCATCATAAAAGAAATGGGGGAAAAAAACTGTCAGGAGCATTTCCGTCGGAATAAAGCTACAAATACCTGCATTAAGTTCAAAATTCAATAGGCAATCGAACAGGTTGTTGTCTTGTTCTGTGTCAAAAAGAAGCAGGGTCTTCTATCAGAACATGAATTTCAAATAGAAACAGGAAAATTTGACGTATATGCATTTAGTAATGATTGAAACATTTGAAAAAGTGTACCTTAGCAATCTGTAGAGCGAGGAACGCAACCCATACGAAAACAAGAAGGCCAAATTCCTTCCAGTAGACATTCTCAAGGATAGGGACCTAGAAAAGCATTTGAAGTTAACCTAGGCTGCTTAAACAGAGTGACACAGTAGTAGCATATACTGACCTCTTGATCTCCATTAGTATTTGTCTCCTTGTGAGTATCGTTGCTTGGGCCACCAGGTAAGGCCTTGTATTCTACTTCTTCGTTACCTTATTAAACAGGAAGGGATGGTAACTATCAAGTTGAAGTACAAAAAATGAAGTGATAGTATGAAATCTTGATGCTATCTGATACTTCAAAGAAAGCATACCGACGTACCATTTGACTCCAATCGTTTAGCAGCTTCCTGAAATCAAGGAAGAAACAACTAATTCAACGGGAGGAAAGAATTGGTTTAAAATGGATTAGAACTCCACAGCAGATGAATGAAGGTTCGAATTACCTTATTTAAAATAGTTTCTTTTTTCCATGTCTCTACACCCTTAAAGAATGCCTTAGTTGATGTGCCTGCAGAATCACTAAATAACTAAAGGATGCTTTCCAACTCTAGAAAACGGCAAGGAGAGAAGCAAATCAAGAAATTTCTTACCTATGAAAAGGATAATCAGGATAACCGTGACCATCCAATCAGCAAAAAGCACATTAAAAGCAACTCCTATACTGATACGTGGTTGTCAAACTCCATCCCAGATCCTTCTTCTTCAGCTTCAGGAATCATTGAGCTGTCGGAATACATGTTCATCCTCAAAAAGGAAGCTTGATGTTCATTAGCACTACGAATGCTCCACGAAATTTCAATTCCTAAAACTCAATCTTGATTTCTCATCCATGTTAGCCAACGCTGAAAACCAACTTATAGTATAGCTTTTGTAGAGGGAGACTGTAAGGGTGGGAGTGGGAGGGCTGATGCGGCGGTTAGGGCAGATGTTGGAAGAGAGATTAAAAAGGAAGATCTGATCTCATGGATCCAGACGCTGTGGATGAAAGTAGCATACCAGGTGTGAGCCGTTTTTTTTGCCATGTCACAACTTGTTAAAAGATGAACGATTAATACTCGGATGGATACCACCCATCGCTTTTTATTATTAGATAGATTGGTATTTGGCCCGTTTATTACACTACATTATTATGATCTTTATAATTGATTTTGGATAATAGTTGTTTGGTAAAAGTATTTAGAAACCATTAGTTTACTCTCAAAATGAGATAATCTAGCTTAAGGAATGAGGAACACAATCTATGGAGCTTTCCGCCCCTTTTGAATGAGTTGCCTTTTCTTTTTCTTTCTTTTTTGTCACTAATTAAATCAAACATTCATTTGGATTTGGTACTTTCATAAAAAGTTTATCATTTCTTCCATAGAAGGTTATTTCAAAATCATTTGTTGGTATAAAATCTCAACCAAAGGGAAACTTAATAATTTAAACAGAATCACGAACCGGTGCTCAAGATTCCTCAATATTTTTTAGTTACTTTCTTAGTTTATTTGTAAAAAAAAATCCATAAAATTACAAAAGGTAATCTGATTGCCAATGAACAACATATTTTGATGAGAGTGCAATTTCATGAGATTTGGTTCATGGCTATAAAAAACTCTATACCTCTTTGGCCTACCACTACTTCAACATTTTAATTTAAAATGTTGCCAGCCAAGACACACCAATTCATGTGGCCTATTAACAAAAAACTGACTGAAACTGATATCAGCGACGGGCTTCGTTTGGCACCCACCCAAGTGATGGAGCATATTTTACCACATATTAATAATGGTAAGGATCTTGATTCCCGCCGGAGCTATGATAACCAAATCTATATTGACGACATTGACACTGGCACCCGATACACTTCAAGAATAAGAAGGGTGTCAAGGACTGGTTACTGCATGGATTCTGGATTTTTCATGCGGAGGCACCTTGCTGCAGGAACTACAGTTGGCTTTGTGCATAAAGAAAATAACGTATTTCGATTCCATGTTCTGAGTGCTGACGAAATATAGAAGTAGCTTTATTTATGCCTGTGTTTTTAAAGATTAATATATGACAATATTTGTCTTAATGCATGACTTTTGAGATAAACTTTACAATATCATTTTTCACTGTGCAAAAACTTATATCTTGCAAGACTTATCAATTTAACCTGTTCGACTATTATAACATTTAGCTCTTATTGGATTAGTATGTCGTTGTCAAGAGTTTTGTGCAGTGCGTTGGCCGTTGGGGAGTCAGTCTGACTCAACCACCAGCAGGGGCGGAACCAGGATTCAAACTGAGAGGGGGCTGCTACTTTAGGAAACGTTTTTTAAATAAAGAAATGATTCTCTCACATAATAAAAATAACACTAAATGGTAATATGTATTTATGTTAACTAGTAGTATATATCGTGACTTTTTTTTTCATAGAAAGTTTGGGAGGGGACTATAGCCTCTGTTAGCCCTCTCCTAGGTCCGCCCCTGGCAACCAGGTTGTTTTGTCCTCCGTTTTCATTTTTCACTACTTAGATTGAGGTCGAGTATAAAGTTGGGCTTTGGGTCTGACCTTTTTCTGGGTCGTGAATCATGATGAAAAGTAGTCGTGTCTATCAATCCATAAATGAGTAACACATTATCAGTTGGGTCCTTGGCCCATCTCAGTTAACCTATCCTCAGCCTAAATATGGTAGACAATTTTTTGTACCCGAAATTATGCAAATCTAGATAATTTCGTGTAGTGCAAAGTTTTGAAGTGAATTGTTTTTGACGGACTGCCAAACACCTAGTTGAAGTCATCGAGAACCAATTTATCATGGAGAGCTAGATTAGTAAGCATATGATATTTACTATAGTATTTATTTGTTTAATTATTGTAATTTCTTTTACATTTGCAGACTCAAATAT
Source organism: Coptis chinensis (assembly GCF_015680905.1). NCBI lineage: Eukaryota > Viridiplantae > Streptophyta > Magnoliopsida > Ranunculales > Ranunculaceae > Coptis > Coptis chinensis. The sequence goes on along the minus strand of NC_141456.1, from coordinate 13,948,141 downwards.
TATTGCTTATATACTCATGGCTAGAGGACAACAAATCCCTCCATATTTTATTTTGAACCTTGCTACGGCAAAGTCGCTGATTAGTTTATGTATGGATGTAAAGAATGTAGGAAGCTCTTCCTTGTTTTGGAAGTGTATTCATTTGCAAAAAGAAAAAAAAAAAGTGAATTGCTTTCTTTTTAGTAGGGTTTTGATTGTTAAAACTTGCGGCATAACCAGTGATCAAAATTCAAGTTCATGAATAGGAAAGCTAAATTCGCATTCTTTAACAAAATCCCTATAAACTTGTGATTCTGTTTTGAAATCATTTGGAATACTGGGCTTTCTAGAATGTTCTGAGCCAAGCCGGCAATCAACTTACCTTTCTTTACCAAAAAAACTTATTTCTACCTTGGTCTCAGCTGAGATTCTCAAGTCCCATTTAAATTGAGGTGATGGGCTCACGGATGTGTACTGGATATTGCATCAGTATTCAGTAGTACACTACTACACTATTACTGATTTACTGTACTAGTGTAACTGCCCATAGCAGCAGCACACCACAACTGACAAGTCCAGTCAACTCTACATTCCCAGGCAACTTCCTTAGTCATTACTGTTCATTGTTCTAAAATCTAACTGCCGTTTTCTCTGACTACTTCTAAAGTTCTATCCTCCTGATCAGGTGGGTAAAATAATAATAATAATAATAATAAAAAAAAAAGTTCTCAGTAATTTTGTGATATAGAGAAGGAAAAAACCATGGCAGATGCAGCTCTATCTGCGTTTTTACAAGTAGTGTTTCAACAATTGGCTTCTCCCATTTTAGAAGAGTTTGGGTTGCGTAGGGGTGTTGACAAACAACTGAAGAAGTTGACTAGAATTCTTTCAAGAATTCAAGCAGTACTCAGTGATGCAGAACAAAGGCAAATAAGGGAGGAGGCAGTAAGAATTTGGCTAAGGGATCTTAAAGACGTAGCATATGATGCTGATGACTTGATAGATGAGATGGCAACCGAAGCTTTTCAGTCGAGTCGAGTAAGGAACTTCTTGTCCTCCATTAGTATAGCACCTAAGATAAATGATGTCATTGAGAGACTAGATGAGATTGCAAAAGAGAGGGAGGATCTTCACTTGAGAGAGGGAAGTGGAGGGAAGACTCATGGAATCAGAGCAAGGCCACAAACTAGTTCATTAGTAGATGAATCATGTGTTTTTGGCAGAAATGATGACAAAGAGATAGTAATATCGTCGTTGTTGTTATCAGATGAATCTGATGGAAAAAGCGTGCCGCAGTTATTCCCATAGTTGGAATGGGAGGACTTGGGAAGACAACTCTTGTGCAACTAGTTTACAATGATGAGAAAGTTCAGAAGCATTTTGAACTAAGAATGTGGGTTTGTGTGTTGGAGGATTTTGATGTGAGAAGGATCACCAAAGCAATTATAGAGTCTGCAACTGGAAGTCAAAGTGATCTCTTAGACATGGATCTAATGCAGAGGCCTTCAAAGTATGCTATACGGGAAGAGATTTTTGCTCGTGCTAGATGATGTATGGAACGAGAATCATACTGATTGGGATACCTTAAAAGTTCCATTAAATGTTGCTGCGGAAGGTAGTAAAATTATTGTAACAACCAGGAGCAAAATGGTTTCTTTAATCATGGGCACAGTTAAAGCTCACCATTTGGAGGGTTTGCAAAATGAAGATTGCTGGTTGCTATTCAAACAACGTACAATGGGAAATAGGCTTTCAGAATTACCTCCAAATCTTGAAACAGTCGGGAAGAAAGTTGTGAAGAAGTGTGAGGGGTTGCCCTTGGCAGTAAAGAATTTTGGAGGCCTTTTAAAGTTCGTTGAAGACGAGAAGGAATGGGATACTACCTTGAAAACTGATACATGCGACATTCCAGAGGACAAGAATGATATCTTGCCTACTTTAAGAATGAGCTATCACCATTTGCCTATTCATCTGAAACCTTGCTTTGGTTTTTGCTCAATGTTTCCCAGGGAGTACATATTTCAAAAGGAAAACTTAGTCCTATTGTGGATTGCGGAAGGTTTTATCCAGCCGAAGGGAGGGAAACAACTGGAGGACACAGCTAATGATTATTTTCTTGAGCTGTTGTCCAAGTCTTTCTTTCAATTCGCACATATAGATCCTCTGGACGGCCAATCAAGGTACAAGATGCATGGTTTCATCCACGACCTCGCACAATCTATCATGCGTGAGGAATGCTTTAGGTCTGACGCTAATGAGGTATGCAATATATCCAAACGAGCTCGCCATGTATCCCTTATTTTTGGTGAACTAACACGACAAGACTATGATGCTTTATACAAATCCAAGAGCTTGCGCACACTGTTATTCATGGGTGGATGCAGATTTCGCATTGAACACATCCCCTCTGATCTATTTTTGAAACTGAAATGCTTACGTGTGCTGGATTTGAGTCATACCAGCATTTTTGAGCTACCGAATTCAGTGGGAAACTTGAAGCATTTGCGATACCTTGATCTCTCTTGGACTCGCATTGAAAGATTACCGGAATCTATAACCACTCTAGTCAATCTACAAACTCTAAATCTGATCAAATGTCTCGAGCTTCTTGAGTTGCCAAGTGACATGAGGAATCTGGTAAATCTACGACATCTGAATATATCCTACAGCACGATATTGTTAAGAATACTTCCCTTTTCTGATAGACGACTACTCGAGTTACCAAAATATCTTAGAAACCTGATAAATCTACGAGATATAGACACTTCTTTTAGCAGTGATTTATCCAACATTCTTCCATTTCTTGAGAGAAGCTCTCAGCTGGATCCATTCTCTAGGTTGATATCCACACCACCAGGAATGGGAAGGTTAACTAGTCTCCAGACATTGTCAAATTTCGTAGTGACCAAAAGGAGTGGTTGTGGAGTAGAAGAGTTTAAGAATCTGATGAATCTTAGAGGAGCACTTCGTATTTCAAAGCTGGAAAATGTTGTCGATGTGCTGACGGCCAAAGATGCTAGTTTAATGACAAAGCCTGACATTGATGACTTGACATTGCATTGGAGTGAAATTAATGTACTCAGTTTGCGGAGTGAAAGAATGGATGAAGAGGTACTTGAAGGCCTTCAACCTCACACAAACCTCAAAGAGCTGAGGATTCAAAATTATGGTGGTGCCACATTTCCAAGTTGGATAAGGAATGGATCACTCTCTACTTTAGAGACTCTCTGCTTGTCTAACTTTAGGAAATGTGGACATTTACCACCAGTGTGGCAACTTCCAAAACTAAAAAATCTCAAAATGCATGGAATGTATGGATTGAAACGTATTGGTGCAGACTTTTTGGGGATGGAGCTGTTAGAGGCTTTCTGTCACTGGAGATGCTGGAAATTAAGGACATGCCTATTTTGGAGGACTGGTCTGGAGTAGAGGCAGGTGAGTTCCCTTGCTTAAAGGAATTTACCATTTGGGATTGCCCCAAGTTGGAACAACTACCTCAACTCCCTCTAACTCTTACAATTTTCGAAATAGCGAATTGCAAGGGATTAAAAACTCTTCCATCAGTCCCTTCTATTCAGAAATTAGTGGTTGGACAGTGTGACCAGATGTTATTGAGTTCTTTGGTTTGCTTCCGATCTCTTTCCTCTTTAACCGTTTCTCATTTTTCCAAGCTAGAATGTTTTCCGGATGGTGTACTTCAGCACATGGTATCACTTACAGAATTGAAGATTATTGATTGCGACGAGTTTACATCGCTGCCAAAGGAGGACGGGCTGCAGAAGCTCATTTCACTTGAGTACTTGGAATTTTGCTCTTGTGCTAAACTCAAGTCCTTGCACGACGAAGAGTTACCCTCCGGGTTAAAGTCATTCCGAATTGTATCATGTCCTACTCTGATATCCCTTCCCAGATATATTCAAAATCTCTCTTCCCTCCAACTTCTAGAGATTTGTAAATGCCCTCAACTCTTAACGCTTCCCGGGAATCAGCTACCTGTCACACTTCAAATGTTGTACATTAGAGGATGTCCTGCACTTATGGAGGCTTTTCAGAGAGGAGGTAATAATTGGTACAAGATAGCACATATTCCCAACATACGAATGGACTCAGATTGGCTTCAACAACATTGGTGACTTTACATTCTATATAGCCTTAGCAATAAGCTTGTAATTCCTGAACACCTGTTCAGTGGCTAGTAAGCATTGTTGTAGGTAGAGAGCCTTGTTTTGTACAATATCTGTTTGTTCTTCTCTTCAGTACTTCTTTTCCAATTTGCATTCTACTCAAGATAATAGATGTTCTCTTTTTGTCTGGAAACTCTACTTTATGGACACAGTCCACTAGGAATCCAAATATCAGTAACTTTGAAAACCCGAAATTGATTTTTTAAAATTCCAGGAAAAAATCTACAAGGATAAAATGGAAAGGTCTAGAAAATCATCAATGTAACCCAACATTTTAGCCGTCTAAAATTTGGCGCCGTTTTAAATAGGGCAAAACCGAAAAAAATGCTCCTTCGAAGCGGAGCACAAGAGCTATCTTATTCATCCACCCCAATTTTCATATCCACACCCCTCTCTTCTTCCATCCACACACACACCACTCTCTCTCTCCTCTTCACTCCCTCCATGCGCCACTCTCTTTCTTCTTCTCTCCGTTCTCTTTCTCTCTTCACCAAATCCTCAAAATCCATTTCATATTTTCACCCCCATCGTACACCCACGTTATTTACACCCACTAACCATCTTCTCTCTTTCTCCTCATCCTCAAAACCATTCTCTTCCGCCCCCTATGCTTCTTCAACTGGGGTGGAGGAAAAATGGGAGTTTGGAAGTGAAAGTAATGAGCTTGATGTTGCTGAGTTAAAGAAGTTGGCTTCACCTGTTGTTGAAGTGAAAGAGTTGGAAGAGTTACCTGAACAATGGAGAAGGTCTAAAATAGCTTGGTTGTGTAAAGAGCTACCGTCTCATAAACCTGCTACTTTGATTAGAATACTTAATGCACAAAGGAAATGGATTGCTCAAGAGAATGCTATGTATATTGCTGTTCATTTTATGAGAATTCGTGAAAATGAAGCTTCTTTTAGGGTAAGTGTGTTTCTTGCATTCTGTTTCTTTGTTTATTTGCTTGATTGACTGAAATATTGAAAATTTAAAGACCCCCGTTGTCATATATATTGTTTAAATGAGTAGGTAGAGTATCAATGTGTAAACTTGTTGATCATTTTAAGCATTGCCCTTCTTTTTCTTTTTCTTTTTCTGTACATTGTGTGAGAGAAGCTTTTTTTTTGTTGTTGTTGTTGTTGGATATTAGGTGTATAAGTGGATGATGCAGCAGCATTGGTATCGATTTGATTTTGATTTTGCTACCAAGCTAGCAGATTACATGGGCAAAGAGAGGAAATTCACTAAATGTCGTGAGATATTTAACAATATAATCAATCAGGGTTGTGTTCCTAGTGAATCGACTTTTCATATTCTGACTGTTGCCTATTTGAGTTCACCAATTCAAGGTTGTCTTGAGGAAGCTTGTGGTATTTTCAACCGTATGATACAGTTTGGGGCTTATAAGCCTCGCCTTAGCTTGCATAATTCTCTTTTTAAAGCTCTTGTCAGTAAGCCGGGTGGAACGTCTAAATATTATCTCAAGCAGGCAGAGTTCGTTTATCATAACATGGTGACTTCTGGGCTTGATGTTTCGAAGAATATATATGCAGGTTTGATATGGCTCCATAGCTATCAGGATGTTATAGACACTGAGAGGATTGTAGCATTGAGAGGAGAAATGAAACAAGTGGGAGTGGAAGAGGAGAAAGATGTTCTTGTGTCCATACTGAGAGCATATTCTAAGCAAGGGGATGTGGAGGAAGTAGAAAAGACTTGGCTTAAGCTCCTAAGGTCCGATTGCAGCCTTCCTTCCCAAGCTTTTGTCCACCGAATGGAAGTTTATGCAAAGGTGGGAGAACCTACAAAGTCGTTGGAGGTATTCAGAGCAATGCAAGGTACAAATTCCACCAATGTTGTTGCATATCATAAGATAATAGAAGTGATGTGTGAAGCACAGGAGATAGAAATCGCTGAGTCCCTTGTGAATGATTTTGTAAAGAGTGGAATGAAGCCTCTTATACCGGCTTATGTTGAGCTAATGAACATGTACCTCAAATTGAATTTGCATGAGAAGCTGGAGGCAATTTTTACACAATACCTTGAGAAATGCCAACCAAACCGAGCTGTTTTCAATATCTACTTGGAATCTTTGGTAAGACTTGGTAACCATAACAAGGCTATGGAGATCTTCAACCAAATGTATAGTAATGGAGCAATTGGTGTTAACTCCAGATCCTGCAATACCATTTTAAGTGGGTATCTCTCCTCAGGGCAGTACATTGAAGCTGAAAAGATTTACGATTTGATGTGCTTAAAGAAATATGACATTGATCCTTCGTTAATGGAAAAACTCGACTTTGTTCTGAGCTTGAGCAGGAAATCTTTTAAGAAACCCACTAGTTTGAAACTCAGTAAAGACCAAAGAGAGATTTTGATTGGTTTATTGTTAGGTGGTCTGCGCCTAGAGTCAGATGAAGCAAGGAAGAATCATGCCCTTCATTTTGAATTCAGCAAAAGCTCTAGTGTCCATTCTGTTTTGAAGAGACATATCCATGACCACTACCATGAATGGCTAAATTCTTTTAGCAGGGAAACTGACGGGAATCAAAGTATACCAGATAGGTTTTCTACGATTGCACACACGTATTTTAGTTTCTATGCAGACCAATTTTGGCCAAAAGGACGGCCTGTAATTCCAAAGCTGATCCATCGTTGGTTGTCACCACGCGTTTTAGCATACTGGTACATGTATGGGGGATATAGAACATCCTCTGGAGATATACTGCTCAAGCTAAAGGGTGGAACTCGTGAGGATGTTGAAAAAATTGTCATGGTATTGAAAGCGAAATCGTTGGATTGCAGGGTAAAACGGAAGGGGAGGGTGTTTTGGATTGGTTTCCTTGGCAGTAACTCTGTCTGGTTCTGGAAACTTACAGAGCTCTACATTCTTGATGATTTAAGAGAACTTTTGAGAGCTGATGTCCAAGATCTGGGGAATGATGGGGCAGAGATCCAGGATATCAATTTTGATAGTGGATCCGACTCTGACGAGAAAGCATCAGATGGCAGTGACAATGAAAACGAATAGGAAGAAAATCTCTGAGCTTAGATGTGTAGTTCTTGATGATTCACTGAATTGTTGCTCCTGATCTTATCTCAGAATCCCATCAAGTTGTGACTGTTTTGAATCTAGCAGCCAAGTTCATATGCTCAGAAAGCTGAGAAAGCTAACAGCCTGACATAGTTTATTATCGTTACTGCACCATGAAGTCATAAATAAGAACTGTTATAATGTTAATGGCAAACAGGCATTGTATGTACGCTATAGTTTTGAATCGTTCTGGTGTTCTTGTTCTAGTAATTTTAACAATCTAATCCATTCCTTAAGCACCATCCTTGTATCTTCCAGAACAGAAGCACAAGACTCCAAGTATGCTTCCTGTTCCCGAGAAAGCAGTGACCCGAAGATTGTATAATTCTCCATTTCACCTTGGTTTCTTAAGCTCTGCACACTGTTTTCCTATGCTTCCCTAACCACCGAATTGTTCGAAGTAGCATTTCATCTCCATTGCATTATTTCAAGGGACAACTCAGCAATTAGACATGTATGTAATTCAATACATAATAGCATCCTTTCCTGTTTACACAACCATAATTCTGTTTTTTACGGTTTGTATGAGTTGCGGGCTATGGCTTCTGGGATTGGCTAAGAATGTTGTTCATTTGGTATTTGTACACCACAATTGGTCTGTGTACTTCAAGGTTTATGTGGAAAATGTGCCTCATCGTGGCGTGTACTTTTCTCAATTTGTATGCTTTATCTGTTTTAGACTTTTAGGACCACCTTCCAGGGTTCTGTAATTTTACAAGCACATATCAAGCCTCAACTCAAATGTATGCGAGATTATCAATTTATCCAAAATTTGCAATCAGTTTACTTGCTAAATACGAGTTTTTGTTGTCTTTCTGCACTCGAGATATAACGACTGGAAGTCTGCAAGCAGTGGTAACCAATATATTTAACGGGATGAGTAAATCGCTTGACAAATCCATTGAGAATGTAAATGTCTAATTTTATTCTATGGGATTAATAGGATATTACACCAATTATTTAAGATTTAGCTCTAGAATGAAGGGGATAGTTTTGGTTGGTGGAAATGGCTGCTCTTTATGAGTAAGAAAATGTCTACGTGTCCAGCACTATATAAGTGAGATTAGAATCAAGAGTGCTGGAATCAAGCCAATATAGTTTTGAGAGTGGCTTTTATAGGCATTGAGGGTGTACATAAAGTAAGACACGTGTGGTGGTCTGGATAGATGTGTGGTTAAGATGAGCACGTGTCCAGTAGCTTTGGGTGTTAGGTTGCTTGAGTTGGCATAGTGCGTAATGATGGTAAGAACATTGTAATGATGGCAAATGGCTGTGATGATTTGGGTATTACAGCGGATGGATGCCTAATGCTAATGCTAGCAATGATAAGAGTAATAGGTGATAATGTCATGAGACGAAGTCGAGTCGATCTCTACAGTCATACAAGTGTCGCCGAGTCGACTTCGAATGTGATAAATATTCGAAATCGAGTCGAGTTGAGTTATTGGGTGTTTTCATACCAACTGTGTTTGTGTTAGGGTGCCGTGTGCATTTGAGTATTATATACGATGTCCTTCCCAGAGAAGAAAAACATCTAATATTATATATCAAGGACAAAATGATTATATGAATAAATTTTATATTTTTGCACTGAATAGATCCCACACTCTAACACTACAAATTACCATAAAACAATACTATTCGAACAAACTCGAAGAGTAATGCTGGTTGAATAGTTATATAACACCCCGTGTTTTTATTATTTTATTTTCCTAATAATAATAATAATAAAAATAATAATAATGAAAATAGATAAAATGGATAGATGATAACTATCAGATCTGGGATAAAAGCCCGTAGGTAAATGGATAAGTGTTGTCCTTGTTTTTCGGGGGAGTTTTCTCAATAGAGTTTTTGGAAAAAAACAACACAGTGAGGGTTTTAGAAAAAAATGGGAGTTTTAATTGAAGGAAGGAAATGAAGGTTTTTCCCCGGTAGGCGGTTGATAATCGGATAAGCTACAAGTGAGTAGAGTTAACTCTCACCACTACTAGAACTATGATTTTTTTTTATCCGCTTAGAATTTACTGAAGTTCTTGTCTATATAAACCGATATTGTGTGTAGTTAGTTTTTTCTTTTTCCCAAAACTAGAGTACGACTATGTATGAATGCTTTAATGTCAAAGATTTCTTCCCATTAGATTTCTTTTGTTAGTTCTGTTTTACGTGTTGTTATTTTACTTATAAAGGGAAAAGCCGGTTGGAATCACGATGGAGCTCTGGGCGAGTCGTTAATGGCGACTCCAACTCCCATGTCGTTTTTTTATTGTGTTGATTGGTTTGTTGGGCGGAGGCATGGGATTGTGGTTGGATTAAGTTGTTGGTGGACCGGGATGAAAGGCCGCTGAAGCTTGCGGTGCGATAATGGGGCGCGGTTGATCTTGTGGATACCGGGTATTGTTGTGGTGGTGGTGGTAGGAATGACCCGGGTATTCATTGAATGTGCCATGAATGACCGATTGTTTGACCCCCTAAAGAGGAACTAAGGTATTTGCCTTTACGGGTTAGTTATATTCCTTGAGTGTACGGAATGTAGGATTGGGTATTCCTTGAATGTGGCGGGAATGACCCGTGGTATTCATTGAATGTGCCATGAATGACCGATTATTTGGATCCTTCCTCTGAGAGGAACTAAAGTATTAAGCCTAAGGGTTAGTTGTATTGTTTGATTATGCGAGTGTTTGGGTTTTACTTTTGAATACATAATATAATATCTACATAGGTTATATAGAAGTTCTAACTTTCTTTTGCAGGAGGGTAGGACTTAATAACACTTTGTGCAGGGACGCGGTCCTACCCTTATACAGCAGTGGATATCGGTAAGTTTTAATTCTATGGTTTAGATATTAAAACGAGTTATTATAATGAGTTATATAATGGAAGTCTTACTTGGGAAGAAATTATGCCGGTTAAAATGACGGAACTACCTGTCTTCCAAGCTGTGAATGATTAAGTTATGGGATAATATAAAGTGATTGTTTGAATAATTAAAGTATGATAATGGTTTTATGTGGTTAGTCTACTCATACCAGCAAATTCCATTTTGCTGACCCATGTTTGCTTCGTTTTGGCAACGTGGGTGTGTTCTTGGGAAAATAGGTGGAAGGCAATGGAACCACGGCGTCTGATTAGGATTCGTGCCTGGAGCAGTCCGTTAGTTTTCTTTTAGGCCTGATCTTATTGGAAGGATGTAATAACGTAGGTTACATTTTTATATGACATGAGAATACGATGTTGGAAATTGTTATTCTTAAAGTTTGTTTAAGTTTGTATTGGGATGGAAGAAAGTTTTTAATAAAGTGATAGTTGAGGATTTGGAGATTTTTGTTGTTAAGTTGATCCTGTTGTGATGTGGGTTTTAGGTTTTGACATGTGTTGTATCCCCGTCATAGCACAGGTTTTAGACAATTGAACCGAAAGTGATGTTTGAGATATTTATATTTCAAATATTCATTTTTTAATTGTTTAGAAATTGGTGACACATTTGGTATCGAGCTTAGGTTAGCCTAGATAGTGAAGGTCTAGGTGATCCTCGGATTGTGGTGAATGGGTAGTAGGAGTGTTTCTTCGTGGTATTTGGTTTGGCTTGTTGTTTTGTGTGTACTTTTATAGTGGAATGTTGGGATATGATTAGGAAAATAAAATGCTTGTTTTAACGGTTAATTTCTTATGAAATTTATAATCGAATTTTTTGCATGTTATAGTGTTGTTTTCTTAGCGGAGTTTTCTATTTTTAAGTAAGTATTGACTAAAGAAGAAATAGTTATTTTAAAATTTCATATTTGAGTAAATTGGAATTATCCAAGGAATAAAGAAACCCTTTTGATAAAGGTTGGATTTGAAATATTTGATATTGTCCAAGTTATGTATATCGTTGGTGTGTGATCCAATATACATAACATCTCTCGGTATGCATCGTTGGAGTTTGATCCAGTGTATACATGTACATCGTTGGTGTGTGATCCAGTGTGCATACCACACATTGTTGGTGTTTGATCCTATGTGATTGTAAAGCCCGTATTTTTAAAATACGTTTTTATCTATTTAATTAATTAATTTAATTATTTATTTTCAAAATTCGTCGGATTGGACTCGGGATACGTGGGCCTGGTTTTTGGGCCCGAGTCTGTGTTGGGCTTGGGTTTCGGACCCAAGTATATAAACACATTTTTCTAGAAAATAGGGTTCCTGGAGAATAAAATATTAAAAATGGAGGCAGAGAGAGAAACTGGTTTGCTGGAGAGGTGGAGCGCGACGGTTCGGACTACGGAGGATTCGTCGGGTTTTAATTCAGGTGAGTAGCTATTTTGCTATATCACCGGATTTTATCGTTTTCGAATATCGGTATACTGTCTAAGGTTTCTGTTTTTATACTGTTCATTATATTGTTTTATTCAACGTCGTGTTTCGTCGAGTTGTTAAAACTCTAGTCAAACACTGTTGAACTGTTAAAATGTTGAAGCTTTGGAAGCTTGAAGCTCGACAGAGCGTTAATGGCGGCGTGGACTTTGAACTTAAATACTGTTGTAGCTCTGTTCACGCTCTGAACAGGCGCTAATGGCGTCGCGAGGAAGCGCCCAGTTTTTGGTTGTGAAACCGCATCGATGGTGGCGGGTTGAACTCGTTTTTGTTGTTGGTGTTTGGTTGTGGACTGATGAGTGGGTTTGATGGATTGTTGGGGGTTGGAGTACGGTGGTTGGGCTGTTGGGAGCCTTGAACAGGCGTCAATGGCGCCGAACACCATTACTGCGATACTGAGGTTTTGATTTTTATGTGAACTGTTGTTGTGAACTGTTTTGTTGGTGTCGTGGGTTGTTTGTTTGAGGAATGGGGGTAGTGAGTGAGGGCTGTTGATGGGGGCTGTCAAAGCTCGGAGAGAAGCCATTAATGGCGGTGGGAATTCTTCCAGATCTAATTTTGGTGATGTTGGGATTTGACGATTTGGGATTTTTGGTTTTATTAATGTTGTTTGGGTTTTTAGGGGGATTGAAACCGTTAGCTTGAATGGGGCAGACGAGTGGTGGCCGGAATTCGAGCGGTGGTGGTGGCTGATGGAGCTAGAGAAGATCAACAGTAACTGTTCATCTTAGTTGGGCCTTCTTGTTGGGCCTTTGTTAGTTTGTTTCTATGGGCCGATTTTATTGTATGTTGGGCCAAAGTTCTATTATTTGGTCTTGGGCCTTAGTTGGTTTTTGGGCCCGATTTTGGTTGTTTTGTTTGGACAGTTCTATTTTGTTTTGACTGGGCCGGTTTATATTAAAGTTTTTGGGCCGAATCCACTTAACTGTTTTGGGCCAGTTCAGTATCAGTTTTTGGGCCCGTTTTTAATATTTCTTGGGGCTAGTCCACTGGACTTAAAATATATCTATTTGGGTCTTTCACGGTTTAGACTTTCGGGTTCTAAGGTTTGGGCCTGGCCAGTTGGGTCCGAACCATTACCGTAGTCATGAGCCTATGAGCCACGATTCTTTTTGACCTTAAATTTTGAACCATGGCTATGACTCAACCTGGTTTAACACCTGAAACGACAGTTTGACTTTGAAAATGATGAATTGACTTTGACCAAGACATGTTGGCTTTGACCATGACATGTGGACTTTGACTTTGACCATGGTTGACTTTGACCTTTGACCATGGCATGTTGACTTTGACATTGACCCTGATGGGTTGACTGTTGACCATTGACTGTTGACCATTGACCGTTGACTTTGGCTTTGACCAGGACATGTTGACTTTGACCATGACGTGTTGACTTTGACTTTGACCATGATGTGTTGCCTTTGACTTTGACTTTGACCGTTGACTGTGGAATGTTGACTTTTCCAGTTTTCACACATTTGCTTATGTGGACAAATATAGTAATAAAATATTATCGAATATTGTATAACTTGGTTGGTCATTATCTAATTTAGATTTGACGTGAGTGTTGTGTAAATCATATATATATTGGGCTTTGATTGTGGATTGTGGACTGTTTATTTGTGCTACGTATTATGTGTATATTATATGGACACATATAGTAATAAAATCACGATGGAAGCTTTGGATAATTTGGTGGTCATTATCTAAGAAAGATTTGACCTTGATGTTGTGTATTTTTTCGACACGTGACGATATTGAGATATTAGGAGATATTATATTCCTAATACGTTATAATAAAAATGTATGTGATCACGTTGAAGCATTGTGACATGAGATAATATCTTTGGGATATTTATATTAATGCAATATCTTGGAGAAATGTATATACACTCCATTATTTTATATGTGAGATGCTAATATAGTATTGGTGAATATTTGCCCCGGGAGTGTGGTATAGTCTGCAATAATATATTGGCACGTGAAAGAAATGAAAGTGACTATGAGATATAATTTAGATGTTTCTAGATATTATGGCTTTAGCGATAAAGGTAATTGACCGCGACGTGATATAGTGGAATGTTTATGAGTCATTAATGTATGACACCCGAATAAATTACATAACGAAAATCCTAGAACTGACTACCACAACTCATGTGATTGGCCCTTCCGGGCGTTTCGATTAATCCAATGGCCTTCGGCGGCCTTCTTCCAGCGTTTCAGTTAATCCAATGGCCTTCGGCGGCCCTTCCGGCGTTCGAAGAAGGCTTGAATGGCCTCCTCGGGCGAGCCGAATAGTGGCTTGATTATTCCGTTCGCAAAAATAGAACGATGATGCGCAATATTTTATGCCGAATAGTGGCATTACTTACATAATTGCTTCCGTGTGAGGATTTTACGGTGTCGCGCATCCCGCCGGGTGGTTACGCCGGACCGGTTCATTATGTAAGGGAGGCATGTGGATGTACATGTTCGGTTGGGTAGCGATTGTGGTAGCCAGGGAAACTAGGTAAGACATAGATAATGACGCGTGATTTTAGGGACACGAAAGAAAGCCCGAAATAATCTAATTATGGTAATGTGTTGGTTAATGATGTATCTTTAGATAGATGATTGTATATGCTTGGTGGGTTATAGTTTAGTTAGAACCTAAAACCTCGATGGAGGAACTACATGCCTTATTTATTATGAGTATAGTTTGTTGTGTGGTTAGTGGGAAGTTAAAAAGCCGAATGGAGGAACTACCGCCCTTTAGTTATTGAACTTAAGGATGTTGTATTAGTCGTTGAAAGTAAAGGCCTCGGTGGAGGAACTAAGCTGCCGTATAGATTATGTATATATTTGTATAAGTATATGTTGTTTTAGAAGCTACTCACACCAAAGATTTTTATAATCTCAACCGATTTGCATGTTTGCTTATCGGGTGTGTTCATTCAATGAACATAGTTGATAAGTTTTGACGCTTTAGTGTTGAAGAAGGTTGGTCACTTTGCTTGTGGTTTTTCATTAGCATTGCATTTCGGGGAGGTATTTTGTTTTCCCTTAAGGTGATATAGATTTTCAGTCTAGACAATGTTTTTGTATATTTCATTTGTAATTTTAAATAAAGAGTTATTGGAAAGAGATTTGTAACCTAATCTTATTTGTAAATTTTGTAATGAAGAGGACATTTGTTTAATTGAAATTTTTATTGGTTTTAATTATCCGCGATATTTAAAAGCTGTTTATGGGTTTTGAAGTTGAGAGTCGCCACACCTCGGAGATCGAAGAGTCGGGGAACAAATAATGTTTTCCAATTCAGCCGAAATTCGGGTGTGTGAAGATGATAGAGAGAGTTAGTATGCATCGTTGGTGTGTGAACCAGTGTGTATACTTGCATATCGTTGGTGTGTGAGCCAATATGCATGCCTCACATTGTAGGTGTTTGATCCTATGTGATGGTGGACATAGTGTAGGCCGTTGATAATATGAATCGGGTCTATACGTTTTATATTTTTATTTTCAACATGTGGTGTTTGTGAGACACGAGAGAAATGTTGATATATATGCGTAAACACTAAGGTGGTGGATGAAACATATGAGTTTTTAAACAAATAGTTTTGACAGAAAGATCGTTAAAAAAAAAAAAAAAAAATAATATGTATTTTTAAACGCGCTTTGGATTAGTTGGTAAATACTAAGAGTGGAACTAACTGCCTCGGTATGAGAGGAACTACATTGCCTTCTTAGTATGATTTAACTTGAAGAATATGGGTTTTGCTAAATTGTGAAATAATGAGTTTACTTAAGTGTTGGCAATTGAAGAAATTAATTACGTTTATTCTTTTGAGTTGTGTATGCTAGTGTATACACGTATTTCTTGGGTTCAATACGTATATAGATACATTTTCAAAGTATGTGATTTGCATATTAGTATGTCTATCTATATGATATTGTATATGTGTATTCCTTTTAAGGTGTGTATACTTACGTATACACGTATGTTTTTTTATTGGTTGTTGATCTTGTTGTTTGGTTAATATACACTCTACCTTGAATCTCGGGACGAGATCCTTTTAAGGTGTGTATATTATAACACCCCGTGTTTTTATTATTTTATTTTCCTAATAATAATAATAATAAAAATAATAATAATGAAAATAGATAAAATGGATAGATGATAACTATCAGATACGGATAAAAGCCCGTAGGTAAATGGATAAGTGTTGTCCTTGTTTTTCGGGGAGTTTTCTCACGTAGAGTTTTTGGAAAAAGAACACAGCGAGGGTTTTAGAAAAAAAATGGGATTTTTACTGAAGGAAGGAAAGGAAGGTTTTTCCTGGTAGCTGGTTGATAATCGGATAGCGCTACAGGTGAGTAGAGTTAACTCTCACCACTACTAGAACTATGATTTTTTTATCCGCTTAGAATTCTACGGGTCTTGTCTATATAAAACGATATTGTGTGTAGTTAGTTTTTCTTTTTCCCCAAACTAGAGTACGGCTATGTATGAATGCTTTCTTGTCAAAGATTTCTTCCCGTTAGATTTCTTTTTGTTAGTTACGTTTTACGTGTTGTTATTTTACTTATAAAGGGAAAAAGTTGGTTGGAATCGATGGAGCTCTCGAGCTTGAGTCGTTAATGGCGTTCAACTCCCATGTCGCTTTTTTTATTGTGTTGATTGGTTTGTTGGTTTGGAGGCGATGGGATTGTGGTTGGATTAAGTTGTTGGTGGATCTGGATGAAGTTGAAGGCTTGCAGCGATAATGGGGCGCCGAAGTTGATAATTGTGATCTTGGGGTATTGTTGTGGTGGTGGTGGTAGGAATGACCCAGGGTATTCATTGAATGTGCCATGAATGACCAGATTGTTTGGACTGCCCTAAAGATGAACTAAGGTATTCGCCTTGCGGGTTAGTTATATTCCTTGAGTGTACGGGAATGTAGGATTGGGTATTCCTTGAATGTGGCAGGAATGACCCAGGGTATTCATTGAATGTGCCATGAATGACCGTTATTATTTGACCCACTCTGAGAGGAACTAAGGTATTCGCCTTGCGGGTTAGTTGTATTGTTTGATTATGCGAGTGTTTGAGTTTACTTTTGAATACATAATATAATATCTACATAGGTTATATAGAAGTTCTAACTTTCTTTTGCAGGAGGGTAGGACTTAATAACATTTTGTGCAGGGACGCGGTCCTACCCTTATACAGCAGTGGATATCGGTAAGTTTTAATTCTATGGTTTAGATATTAAAACGAGTTATTATAATGAGTTATATAATGGAAGTCTTGCTTGGGAAGAAATTATGCCGGTTAAAATGACGGAACTACCTGTCTTCCAAGCTGTGAATGATTAAGTTATGGGATAATATAAAGTGATTGTTTGAATAATTAAAGTATGATAATGGTTTTATGTGGTTAGTCTACTCATACCAAAGAAATTCCATTTTCAATCACCCATGTTTCTTTGTTTTGGCAGAACGGGTGTGTTCTTAGGAATATAGGTGGAAGGCGATTGGAACCACGGCGTGTGATTAGGATTAGATGCCCGGAGGCGAATTGTTAGTTTTCTTTAGGCCCGATATTATTGGAAGGATGTAATAACGTAGGTTACATTTTTATATAACATGAGAATACGATGTTGGAAATTGTTATTCTTAAAGTTTGTTTAAGTTTGTATTGGGATGGAAGAAAGTTTTAATAAAGTGATAGTTGAGGATTTGGAGATTTTTGTTGTTAAGTTGATCCCATTTGTGATGTGGGTTTTAGGTTTTGACATGTGTTGTATCCCCCAAGTAAATTTGGGTTTTAGACAATTAAACCGAGTGATGTTTGAGATATTTATATTTCAAATATTCATTTTTTTTAATTGTTTAGAAATTCGGGCTGTGACAAGTTACCAAAGACTTAAGATCTGCAATCTTTTGTAACTCTGAGCTATATTCTCATAGGATTTTTCTCAAGCTACGCCGACAAATGTATTGTACTATTATTAAGAAAATTCCAAAGTGATTTGGAATTTTTACACGGAAAAATAAATTTGGTAAACAATACACATTGTCTAAATGAAAAGTCGTAGGCATGCATTTTAAGGTCTTGGAATTAACACTATATAAACAAAACTGACTAAGACTTAAAACAAGAGAGAAGAATGAATGATATAAATTTCGTAATCAACCCAAGTCTCTAAGCTACAAACCTATGCACTCAAACACATGGCTTCCAAGTAGCCACTGTCATATAGATTGGTATGACTTCTGATACAGAGCATATTTAGTTTGCTCCAGTATCTCAAGAATCTTGTGTAATTCCACTTCGTTCATCTCCATTTGATACAAAAGCAAAACTAAGTGAGGTTAAATATTAATAGCTATAAGAGTAACAAGTTAAAAAACAATTAACTATCACACGAGAAAGCAAGTTTATGTGAACATGCATTTGGTATTGGAGCATAAATTATGAAACAAACGCAAATTACATTTTACATCATCTTTTTTATCTCGTGTTTATATGGTTGGGGAAAATTGAAATCAAACAATCAAATGGTTCCCTTCGAGGCTTCAACTTTCTTGGGCAGGTTAAGGTTTCATAAATCTGATTCGATTTCAAGAAATAAAAGTCGTTTAATTCATTTCGAGACTTGAAATTTTGATACCGTTTCCTAGCAAACCGACAGATATCTCAGACTTATTGCGTTATTAGGACAAATCTGTAACGCTTGGGCATTAAACACTTTGGGGACAACCGAATGATTCTGCATGATCTGAAAGATGTGCAAGGTGAGATTCTTGTTGCACCACGTCTCTCTTTTCGATTTCAGCATTACGTGGATAGTTTTTCAGCACTTACAGTGGGCCCACACGCTTGCACTTTTTCTCTCTCTGTTGTCACTTTTCCGTGGTTGGGTTCGTTCTTCCGGCCCCACCAGTTCCCAATTATTTTCCTAATTATTGGCTAAACAATCTTTACCTAGTCTTAATTCTATAAACTCACCAATTAACTTAATCTGTTCATGTTACTAAACACCTCAAAACATTATGGGAAAAGTGCAAATAAGCAACCATCTATTCAAAAATGGTCTTCATTTGTAAGTTGTAACTCTTGCATTTCTAAGAAATTGACTTTGGCTTTTCAATTACAAATTGAAAAGAATAAAAAATTCATGATGCAAACCGAAAAATGGATGGGCAAAATATCCAAGATAAATAACCCCATTGTGTGCCCAAACTACCAACTAATCCTCTCGAAAAGTATCACAACTTATATACCACATGCTTTAGACAAAATAATTGGGCAACTAGACACATCCACAATATGAGCTAGTCAAGTCATTGGCATAAAAATTACAAGGGGACAAAATAAAATTTCTTGTTAGTTGGTACATAATACTAGATTGAGTGGACCTGAGTTATGCTGTTCCAAAATTTGCTGTTCAGCTGTCCAAAATACATCACAACCGTTTATATAATACTTGGAGATTTACACATAA
This sequence comes from Coptis chinensis, assembly GCF_015680905.1. Taxonomy (NCBI): domain Eukaryota; kingdom Viridiplantae; phylum Streptophyta; class Magnoliopsida; order Ranunculales; family Ranunculaceae; genus Coptis; species Coptis chinensis. The sequence goes on along the minus strand of NC_141456.1, from coordinate 13,929,074 downwards.
ATGTCTGTATTTCAATGCAAACCGACAGTATATACTGTGAGGCTGGACAGCTAGGACACAATATTTGAGGATAGCAAAAACCGGACTCGAGTGAGTGTTAGTTCCATATTTTGATATTTTGGTCGTACTATATTTAGTTAGTTTAATATTACTTTTTCGTTATTATAGTGAGATAAGGTTAACATGACAACACTCAAAACTCGGCAACTAACTCAGTTTGAGGTGGTATTGAAGTTGGTTTGATGAGAAGAAGTTGACTTGGACTCATTTGATCAGTTGAAGAGAATGGAAAGAAATGAAGCAAGTGGTGTACGTAAAGATGGTGGTAGCAGTAACGGTAGTAATATGCCATATCTTGATCGAAGTAAAGTGAGGATACTTTTGTGTGATAATGATGCTAAAAGCTCTAAAGAAGTTTTCACTCTTCTTTCCAAATGTTCTTATCAAGGTACCTTGTTTTTTTTATTTGCTTATTTAGTATCTTTTTGTTACCTAGTGTTGATTGTTGTTATGGGCTTATAAACAAAGTGAAAACAAATTTGAGTGATTAGAATGTTTTGTTATTGACTTTGGGTGGAGTTCAATTGAAGGAACATGACTTGTATTTACGGATGGAAGTGATGATGAGGATGGGGTTGTATTGTATAATTTGAGATTGGTTATAAATTGTATAATTTGAGTTTGGAAGAGAATCATATCAAAGTTGAAATTTATGATTGTTCAATTGATATAAAAAGTTTGTTTATTTACTGGATTATTCTGCAGAAGGCATAGTTTGAACTAGAGAATTCCAAGGGCGTTTATTTGGATTTAGATTTTGGAACAAAGTAGTGAACTGAGCTACAGTCTTGGAATTTTGCTTTTGGATTTGTTATCTTATTACCTGTACTATGAGTTTGGCTTTTGTCGTGAAAGCCAAGATCATTTTGACTGACTTTATCTCTTAGTATCTCTCCGACTGGGCTTGTAGAATGGCACTATAGGATTTATGTAATTGAGATAAGGGTGGCTAATGAGACACTTTGCCCTTGCCATTAGAATTATTAACAATCTCATTGCATATTTATATTGGTAACTATTTGTATGGCATCAATTCTTCTTGGTAAGCCATTTGGCTGTTTGCATTCAACTTTGGTTATTGTTTGTTTATGGGTCTTTTGCTCTGAAAACGGAGGCAAGTATTTTGGAGAAAGAGAAGTCACTCAAAGTTTTTGTTTCTTGACATTTTTCTCAATTACTCTTATGGTGGTTTCCTCTTCCCATGGTTTTATTGTTATACAAGCTTTACTATAAACTCTTTCTTTTGAGAGGATTCCACATCTCTTAATCTTAGTATATACTTTCAGACTGCATGTACGATCACATTTTATTTGATTTCGTAGGAAGGGACTTCTTTGTGACATTTTATATTTGGTGCCTTTCAGTAACCTCAGTGAGGACACCCAGACAGGTGATTGATGCTCTTAATGCAGAGGGGCCCGATATCGATATCATACTTGCCGAAGTTGACCTTCCGGTAACCAAAGGCTTAAAGCTGTTAAAGTACATTATGCACGACGAACAATTACGGCGGATTCCTATCATCAGTAAGTTCAATTTGATATTGTATGTGCTATCTTTGCATGCATGTGAACTGATTCTCACGTTTCTTATCCTTTTGAATCGCTCAGTGATGTCTGCTCAAGATGAGGTTTCTGTTGTTGTTAAGTGCTTGAAACTTGGAGCAGCTGATTATCTTGTTAAGCCATTACGCACCAATGAGCTATTGAACTTATGGACGCTTACGTGGAGAAGGCGGCAAATGGTTGGTATTTTCAACGGTGTGATTTTTATTTTATTTTTTTGACGTTCGGTTGGGTCTTTCTGCTTCTGTGTACTGTTTGGTTTTTGAAAAAGAACAGGATTGTACAAGCTCTGCCAGTTGACCTGGTGTTGTCTGCTAATCGCATACTGAGACAGTTAGCACTTAGCACATATGCAGGGGAGCCATATGTAGATTTTTTCTTAGGATATCTATGAAAATATGCCTTCATTTTTGCTTGGTAATAAGTAAATGAATATTTGACTCTATGAAAATATGCAGTAATGGTCTAATCGTGAACTTCAACTGTCATAAGCTACCATTTGTGTATAATCCATAGAGTTTTCATACATAGCATGAGAAGGATCTTCCTACAATTCAAGTTGGAATGGGCTCTAGAGTACCATCTCCCTTTGTGTTATACTATGTGATATATATATGTATCTGGGAATGTATTAGAAAATTTTCTAGTGCCTTACCCTATATTTCTTAAGGAACTCAAATTATCATGTACTTGAATAGTATAAAACAGATGGACTATTGGACTCATTTCAGGAAATTCATTTTCTATTTTATTTACTTTCAGCTTGGTTTGTCGGAGAAGAAAATTTTGAATTATGACTTTGATATGGTAGCGTCGGACCCCAGTGATGCCAATACCAACAGCACAACTGTATTCTCAGATGACACAGATGAGAAGTCCCATGAGAAGCACCATTCTTGAAAATAGCATTTTGAATAATCGAGAGGCTGAGGTAAGAATGATTTGCATATGAATTTTCAAAATAATTAGGCAGTCGAGAGGTGTATATCAGATATGTTTCCAGGATTTGTTGATCTTGTCCTTTTGGGCTTTCTACTTTGAAGCCCTTATGATTCATCAGAAGCATTTTTAGCCATTTGCAACATGCTGAGTTTTGGTGGTCTTCAACTGAAGTTGGAAAAGTGGTGTTGTCTCAATCATCCTACGTCTTCTATCAATGCTTACAAACCTATGTTGTCCAATTCTTAATCCACCAATTTTTTTTCCAGATAGGTCGTTGAAGCTTATATGATTACGAGTCTTCGTTAATGTGAGTTATTGAAAATGTGAAATAATAAGATTTAAGTCGCGCAAAATACCAGATAAGCAAATGCAAGCCAGAAATGGCGAGTCATGGTATCTGAGGATCTGGTGCAGTTTCCACTAAAAAGGAATGTATTTTGATGTAATCATGGTCTTCGTTGATGAGATCCCTGTTCCTAAGATATTATTCTTTGTTCTGCTTGTGTCCTGAAGGTCAAGGTGTGGCAAAAGCTGCAAAATTTGCTGAAAAAGTTGAAATACTCCGGCTGTCGCTATGTACTATTGTTAGTCTTCATTCTTAAAATTTTACCATGGTCACTGGGTTTGGTTTGCAATGTTTTTGCATTCCATTCATTGTTGGCTAAGACCATATTTTGTTTTCCACTGTTGAAATTTCAGGATGCTTATTCAATTAATGTCTAGAATGTATCTTAACTCTACCTTTTTAATCTGTTTTTACTGTGCAGTCCAATGCTGCTGCATCTGTAGAACCTGCACTCAATAGACCGTCTGAATATTACCCTGATGTGCTGAGACCTATTCAGCAAACAGGTGAGCTTCTAATGGTCTGCATCATTGTTACTTAATTCAATTCTTTAGATGTAATATCTCATGGGACTCATGACAAGTATCTGAGTATTTCCCAATGGCCTATCTGATTTTTAAGAAAATGTCTGACAAGCATTTCATATACAAAATTTTACTGCAGCTGTTGTCCTTTAGTTGATTTTTTTAATCCCGAACGAAGTGAGGTCTTGGCTCAAGGGAGCGAAAATGCACTTTGTCCGTCTGTCTGCCGAATCACAAACACACCTCTCTCTCTTTTTTTCGCTGAACACAAAACCACCCCTGATCTCTCTTCAAACACCACCATTCAATTTGTCTCTTCTCTTCAGGTCCTTCTTCTTCTTCGTTCGGCTCCCACCATTTTGTGGTTACTAGTGGTATTTTCAACAGTTTTCTTCCCCATCAGTTAGGGTATGTTTTTCCCTAAATGCTTTTCTTGGCGAAAGCATTATTTATTCTGACAATATAGCGCTGTATTCCCAGAGAGATTACTCTCAGAGAAAGTCTGAAGCACAGACTTATGACTCTGCTTGTTGAACTCTGCATGTTGTGATTTTCAGCACAAGTTTCTTCATGTCCAAAAAAGAGTGCATTAAAGATTGGTGAATCCTCAGCATTCTTGACATACGTCAAATCAAGCATCACTCCAAGCAAACGTCAGAGAATTGTCTGTATAGATGAAACTGCTGCTCAGGCAGAATGCGCAACCAAGGAAGAAACACTTGCTAGATGGTGTAATTCACCTGGTGCCAATGTTCAGCAGTACACAAGTCTGCGGAAGTGGTGGAGAATTACCACAAAGGAAACAGTTATCCTAGCAGTGAAACCATCCCTGGCACCACTTATACAGAAAAGTCATGTGCTCCTGTCTCACTGGAGTTCCATCAATCAAGAAACTCAAAGAAGGAACATCCTTCTACAGTATTGATGCATCCGAGCAACGAGGCTCAAGTTAATATTCCAGGTCTTCCATCACTTACTTCTCTGCCCTATTATATGCATGGGATGATGAATCAAGTTATGATGCCTTCTTCAGTGCAAATGTCTCAAGGTAACCAACATGATTTTGGGAAGCATGCTTCAACTATGTTGCCTCAGTACAATTCTCTCCCACAGTGTTCAACTCATGTGCCCATGATGCCGTCATTCCCCTACTACCCGGTCAGTGTTTGTATGCAGACCGGTCAAATGCCTGCAACTCACCATTGGCATCCAAACGCAAGTTTTGCTTCAACAAAAGTAAAACCAGATCGAACTGAAAGAAGAGAAGCAGCACTGATAAAGTTTAGGCAGAAGAGGAAAGACCGGTGTTTTGACAAGAAGATCAGATACATAAACCGCAAACGACTTGCTGAGAGGAGGCCTCGTGTGAGAGGACAGTTTGTGAGGCAGATGAACGGTGTGGATGTTGATCTAAATGGGCAGCCTATCAATGCTGGGGATTCAGATGAAGATGACGAAGAAGAGGAGTTGTAGCTATGGATTCTTATGCTGAGGGCAATGCCTCAAGGTAACTGAAGTCTTTGAGCTTCAGGAACTATTCCAAAAAAATTCATCATTTCATATCGAGGTCCTTGTTTCTATGCTTCTTTGCGCATGTTAGTTCATCTGTGGTGATCTCAGGTGATTTACACTTCTGAAGACATTGTTGGAGAGAGGACAAGTTGACTGGTGATCTCGCGTGATTTACACTTCCGAAGGCGTTGTTGGAGAGAGGACAAGTTGACTTTAATTCATCAGCATGGAACATGGAATATGCTGGGCAAAGAAATCAACGTCAGAGAAGTTGAGTTGAAAAAGTTATCACTGATCAAATGGATTAAAGTTCGGCTTAGAGGCTGCCAAAGAGAAAAGATTTCTAAAGCTTTGTATGGTTAGAAACTTAAAACTTGGAAAATGTGAAAGCCTTTTTCTTTCTACTATTTGAAAATGGAACGAGGAGTGTAATGCAAGAATGCAAATCCATGAAAGCCTGAATTGTTTGTTCTTTGCTTTCAGCTTTGTTTTGGGGTTTGGTCAAAACGAGGGAGGTATCATGAGAGCCCCTCATTTCTCAAGTTTCTCACTATGCTGTAATTCTGCTATACAGATTGACAAGTTTTAAACATAGTTTACCATCATTGAATGGATGAGGGGATCCAGGCAGAGATAATTTTTGAGAAAAATTGCACAGACAATCATTTCATACCCCGTTTATCAAGAACTTTAACAAATTGGAATGTTCTCAAACAAGAGACCTTGTACTCGTAGAGTTTCCTCCAGTATAAATGATCACAGGAAAGAGAGATAGGCTTGGGTACTTAATTTCCATGTAGATTATCGTTCATTTTCCTGGTTTTGTACGCTCCTTCAACCTATCCTGCGTCTTGCCAATCAGTTTTTCATACTTTTATTTTTCTTTTCTTTATGATTGGTACTCCATATATCCTGTTGCACAACCCATGATTTCACTATTACTGCTTAACATAGTTTCCTCAGTGTAGCAATTCATACAGAGAAAGACAAACCAGATCAAGTTGAACCATGTTTATTCCAAAATATAAACATAACATGAAAGAAAGTTCATTTCTTGCTTCAAATAAGCCATCATGGATATAGGACACAAAAAGAAAATAAAGTAAATAAGGGGTCGTTTGTTTTTCCAGCCTTTGAATGCTAAACTCCGAAAAACATGTTTGAAAAACATGTTTGTTTTTTGTCAAAATGACCTGTATATGGAGTTTCTGTCAAATTATTTTGATTTGAAATTTCTTTATAACTAAAAATGTAGAAGTTACATGATTTTTTATTTTTATTTTTTGATAACTAAATTTTATTTATTTAGGGTAAAAAAAATTGTTTTTAGGAATATAGAGCGACCCTCTAGAGGACAAATCGGTCGAAGAAGAATTCTAGAGGACAACCTTTTTCTTTTAATCACTCACAAAGACCGGGTGGTTGAAAGTTCAAATTTACCCTTGACGCGAAATAACAACGGCCCTGGTAGATGAAATGTCAAGTATACTCCTGAAGAAAAAAAATAAACGGCTCAACCCAACCGAAACAACCCGGTTATGAACATTGATTGTTTATACCTATCCATGTTGAACATTCAGCTATGAACATTGATTGTGGCTATGAAAACATGAACCCAAAACAGATATGAACAATAATTGTTCAAAACATATATGAACAATCATTGTTTATACCCCCAATTATAAACATTAGCTATGAACAATGAGTGTTCATACCAATTGGACTATGAACAAAACAGATATGAACAATAAATGTTCATACCTTCTTTATATGAACAATAAACATAAACCCAAAACAGATATGAACATTGATTGTTTATACCCAAAACATATATGAACAATAAATGTTCATATCCAAAACAGATATGAACATTGATTGTTCATACCAACAAAAAAATATGAACCCAAAGCAGATATGAACAATAAATGTTTATATCCAAAACAAATATGAACAATACGTATTCATACTTAAATATAATGTATGATCAATAAGAACACTTATTGGAGTATGAACAATAATTGTTCATGCATACCCATTTTGGGTATGAACAATCATTGTTCATATATCAACATGAGCTATGAACACTCATTGTTCATACATATATTAGGGTATAAACAATAATTGTTCTTATTGTTCATACATATTTGGGGTATGAACAATCATTATTCATACCTATTTGGGGTATGAACAATCAATATTCATGCATCAATATAATGTATAATCAGTAAGAATACCTATTGGAGTATGAAGACTATGAACCGTACAAAATATCCCGATATATCGCGATATTTGGGGATATCTATCCATATTTTAGAAAAAGATATATAAATATCACGATATGTTAAGAGATATATACGACTGTAAATATCTACGATATTTTGACGATATTTGCGATATTTGTGATATTTGAGGATATTTGGAGATATTTTGTGTATATAACAATTTTATTTAATATTTACCATTATATTTTAAATAAATATAAATAATATATCATAATATATCAAGAAATATCCACAATATCTACGATATTTGTCGATATTTTAGATATATCCACGATATTTGCATGTGAAACAATGTCAAATATCCCCAAAGAGAGGGATATATCCACGATACATATCCAGAAATTGAGTATCATAAATACCCATTATCCCGATATTTTTGTCTACGCTTTATGAACAATCAATTTTATACCTCAACATGATCATGAATAATCATTGTTCATACATCAATATATTGTATAAAGAATCGTTCACACCTATTTGAGTATGAAAAATCATTGTTCATACATCAGCAGAATGTATGAACACTCATTGTTCATAGTAAAATGACAAAAAAGGTAAAATCAGAAAATATTTATTTCAAATCCGGGTCATTTGTCCTTGAAGGTTATTTTCATGCGAAAATTGGTTTTCAGGGTTATTTTCACCCGAAATTTATCTTGTGAGTGATTATAAAAAAACTCTGTCATCTAGAATTGTTTTGAATTGAAATTGGGCCTTGGGACCAATTTCTTGTTTTAGGAATTCATTTTTATTTTGTGATAGTAAATTACTTTTAAATCACAAAAGAGAACAATTAAAGGACAAATATAGATTATTAAAATTGAAAATGTGTTATACAAATACATTTTGAACTTATTCTTCAATGAATATATATATATATATATTTTTTATTTTTTTTTCCAGAAAATAATTAAAAAATAATGGCTGTGGCTGCAAGAGTTCATCAAACAAAAACAAGAAGGTGATGTGAAACATGGAATTCTACCCACAAATCACAAAATAAACCAAATTGACTAAAACTAAAAGATAAAAAGAGCTAATTGTCTTCAATAGTCACTAAGCCACTTAAATTTTTGCAGCTGTGCCGAAGAAATTTTTGCAGTGGAACACATGACTTCTTGTTACTGTGCCGGAAATTGGTAAGCTTTTTCAGTTAAGTGACTCCGGTAAATCTCACAACTTCATCTAATTGGAGCTTTTTTAGTTTGCTCCAGTATCTCAAGAATCTTGTGTAGTTACCTTTGTTGATCACCATTTGATGAAAAAGCAAACTAAATCTTGTGTAGTTACCTTTGTTGATCACCATTTGATGAAAAAGCAAACTAAGAGGTTGACTATTAATAGAGCAACAAGTTAAAGGAAAAATAACCTATCACACGAGAAAGCATGTTGATGTCAACATGCATTTGGCATTATTGGTGCATAAAATTATAATACAAACGCAATCTACATTTTACACCATTTTTGTTGTATTTCATATTTTGGCTGGAGAAAACTGAACTCAGAAGCTGTCAAAGACATTTAAGGAATGAAACTTTGATACTGTTTCCTAACAAACCGGCAGGCCACAGCCCGGCAGCTATCTCAGACATATTTCGATTTCCTTCATGACAAAGTTTATGTCGTCTGGCGCTGAGCACTTAGGGGAGGACAATCGAATGATTCTGCATGATCTTATAGATGTGCAAGGAGGGATTCTTGTTGCGACAATTAATCCTCTCGAAAAGTATCACATTAAGGCGACACAACTTACAGACCACATGCCCTCTATCAATATTTGTAATTCTGTATGCAGCCTAATATTTGGGCAACTAGACACATCCACAATATGAGATGCTGAACGCTGAACGCTGAACGCATTGGCATAAAATTTGAACAAGGAGACAAAATAAACCTTCTTTGTTACTAACGTACACCTATAAATATATTTCCAAAATGCTAAATATTTTTTTTTATAATTGGTATTCCAAATATACTTGGTCGCACAAGTGCACAACCCATGATTTCACAACTACCGCTTAATGTAGTTTCCTCAATGTAACAATTCAAACAAAGAAAGACAAATCAAAATACAAGTTGGACCAGGCTTATTCCAAGCTACAAAGTCATAACATGAAAGAAAATGTTCATTTCTTGCTTCCAAGGTTATACCAATATCACAAAAAGAAAGAAACGCGCGAAAGTAAATAAGAGAAGTTTTCTTCTTAAGGAATTACTCAAGCCATACAGATGGCGCATACGATTGGCCTTTGCACTACATACTGGGCTTATGCAGAATCAGCTCTCCTGCTCCGTGGGATGGCAGATATTGCCAACTCTTATGTAAGATCACTAGATCTTTAAAGGTGTTACTCAGACCAAGGCATTGTCCACCTGACCAGCTGCCCTGCCTTTACGGTTCCATATTGGTGTAGTTTCAATAAGCTTATGTGGGACCAGCCGTCTCTCTCGTTTTGTGAGCTTGCGGAAATTGCTGACTCTCAGCCTAGCTACCTCAGCCTCCTCTTCAGGTGTCATCTCCCTAACTACCACTGTTAACCTGCACTCTGGTCTTTCCTTTATTCCACATTTTCCTTTTGCATGGTAATTAACTCGCTTCTTAAAATACCCTTTCCCTACAAACGCCTCAGCTGTTGACAAGGGAGTGTATCCAGAATAAGACACAACACATAGTAAATTTACTAGGTATAAAATGGGAGAAGCAGGTATTGAAAACAATTATTGCTAACTGATGCCTTATTTAAGAAAGAAACATGAAGAGGAAATTACCAACGAGGAGGCGATCTGGATCCAACCCATGGTTATGGGTTGCATTTGCACGGGCTGAGTGTATAACCTGCACCATCATACATTCCTCGTAGCTATCAGAGTTCTAAAAGAAATTCTACCTTTCTTAGAGATGCTATAAAAGGCGTAAGGGTTTGCTGGTATCAGACAGAATAGCATTATGGTGATAAGTCGTAATATAGCTGTGTAAAGCTTTCATACAAAAAATGCAGATAGCCAGATATCACAAGATAAACTTTTTGTCAAGGAAATGGGATCCTTGCATGCTTATTTTAACATAGGATATTCTTAAGATATGTGGCGTATGAAAGTGCGAGATTATACACTGATCGTACATCATTATACTTAGAATCCAAAAGCTCATAGCTTATAGGTGTATCAAAACGTAATTGCATTTCTGTGATGTTGATTCTCATTTCATAGAGAAAAAACAGAACAAAACCTTAACATCTAAATATTTTCATGCCAAACATTTTATTCATAGTAAAATGAAAAATTGAAATGATAAAGAATATAAACAATCCATAGTAAAGGTTTTTAAAATCAGTAAAACATTTTATTTATTATTTTTAAAATCAGCAAAACAGGGTTTTTTTTTGTTGGCCTATTAAAGGGTAATCCCCCTTCAGAAACCGGATAGAAGTGTCTTTTATACTAGGGAAACTTGTGTATGTTCAGAGTTAAAGTTCCTTCTGTGGTAACATGTGGATTTAAACTCTGCCAAATCAATCATATAGGTCTGCATAGATGGGTTTACCTGATAGACAGTCTTTGAAGCACGCTTCACGGTTACTTGCAGTTGCAACAGGGCATCTTCAACACGCATTCCACGAACTAATGTAGCCACTAAGTTAACTTTCTTGGGGCTCTAAACCACCGGAAGGAAATTATAATGAGATCCAAATAGATACAGCCAGATTTCTGATCACCAGGACAAAACAATCTAGAACAAGCATGCATGAAGCGTGTGGCTAATTAAGGATGAGATCAGCTAATATCCCATCCAAGCCAATTTTAAGACAAAATCCAGCCAAGTACTTTGTCATGGCAAGCTCTTCAATGTACTGAGGGTAAGAAAATACTAAATGAAAACAAAACATGCTCGGTATTTTCTTTTCATTCGGTATTTTTTTTTATTCTTGAAGTGTAATATCCTTGCAGCACCTTATAAAGATGATCATTCCGGTCGATGATCCAATTACCTTAAACTTTATCGAACATAGTCTAGAATGTGTGGCCCATGGGGCCAGCTGGACTACGTCCAGTATCAAATTTATTTTCAGCCTCTTCAACAGTCTTGGTTAATTGGTCCAGACCAAGTGAAACCATTATCCCCTTTCAATATTTAAAAATATTAGATAAACTAAACAAATGTAGTTCAATAGTAAGGGCATATTGACTTTCATCTAAAGTGAGGGCAAGAAAACAAAACTACCTCCACCACTTAGACCTAGGAAGGTAAGCATCTTACTGTCTAAGATGTAGTAAATTGAATATTTTGGGATTGGTCGTGAAACTGCCTCTCATTTCTTAGAAGCCACAAGCCCCACAATTAAATGACATTGCTTTCCCAACCGAAATCTCTCCTTCGAATGTGGACAGCGATATCTAATTCCGCTCCCACACTTTTTTTTTTTGCAGGCAAAATGTGAATATTATATATAATAATAAGGTTACAAAATAGGCTCCCACACATTTCTCTACTTCATTACTACAAGCTTTGACCTCATAAACAAAAGGATTTTGGCATTGCAATGAGATATGCTGAAACCCAGACCTAATCTCTCGGGTGAAACACCCTCTGTCACAGCTCAATGCATTCTAGTGATGGTTTTTTGAATCTCTCCAGAAGATGATGTTCAACCTTCAGAAGACTCGAGATGCAAGAACATAAAAGTTGGGTGTAACTAAGTTCACAACTTAAAAACATTTACTGAGGATACACACACCCTATGGTTCACTAAAATCTGTGTGGACTTTACCTCTTTTACAGATAGACAAGTGAAAATGGATAAAATACCTGTTTTATGTTTTTCAAGATTGCTTGAACTTGCGAACGCTTAATGACCGGAATCTGGCTATCATCAGTCTTTCCACTTTCTAATGCTAAAACAGGTGCAAACGGAGAAGCCACTGGCTTGACATCATCTGCAAGCAGTGTCCTTGAACTAGAAATTCCCTGTGATGAGATACAACACACAATCACAACTTGTTCAAGAGTATTACTATCTCAAAATGTAAAAGGGACAAGTTAGCATTACCAACTGTTGCAAATACTGATTAAAAGGATGAATAGTCCTCGTAGTAGAAGGATTATTCAATGTGCTGTACAAGCGAGAACTAGAAATGTTGGTAAATTTTTGTTCCACCCTTATTCCAACATTGCGAATTATCGACTGCAGCAAATTCCTCTGCCAGCCCATGATGATGATGATTACAATAATTAAAAAAAACTAATCTTTAATAATCAAATGCACCCATTTCATACACAAATAATTATTATATACCAACCAATGTGTTAAATTTCTTAGAAAAACCCTAATAATAAACCTCAAAAAGATGCATGTGAGCAACGCCTTTAAAGAGTTGCACCAACCATACTATTAGTATAGGAGAATTGGAGAGTGGAGAGGGAGGAGTTACTACTGACGAAGAGAAGAGCAGAAGATATTGGGTTGGCGAGAGGTATTCCGTATTTCGGCCTGAAGATCCAAACAATAATTTGACCGTGTCTATTTTTGGCCAGAAAAAAGGTTGATTCCTAAAGTTAAGGACGCCTTTCCTTTTCCAAACCGTTAATCTCGTTAGGATTTTACCACTTTTGACCTTTTTACCCCTTTCCCGCCGTTCCTTCTCTTCCAAGAACAATACTCAAAAAATTCAAAATTCCCATCTTTATTGCCCCTTAATGGAATAACAATGCTACACAAAAAATAACGTAGGAAAAAATTTATTGTGCCTGATGTGTATAATGGCAGATAGTAGGAGGAGGATGATGATGAATTGGGATGGACTAGAAGACGAAGACGACGAGTTTTTTGAGTCTAGGGACAGAATCTCATCCGTTGTTTCCATCGACATTGCATCCTCCGGATCTGATGATGATGAAGACTATGATGATAACCGCATTTCATTTGTTTCTGCCGTCTCTGCCCCTCCAGAAGAATTCCGTAATAGTTATACCGCCTCAGCCCCTAGGGAAGACTATAATATATGGATGGCAGAACCCGGATGTGTTCAAGATCGGCGCCAACGCCTTCTTCAAGGTATGGGTTTGAGTCATGACAGAGAATTGTTAAGACTTTCTAGTAATGAATTCAAAAGAGCATCTTCAAATGTAGTAATGCCTGAAGAGCCAACTCAACAACCCTCCCCTGCCCCTTCCTCTTCACCTACACCATCGCCTTTGTGTTTAATTATTAGATCCAAATCTGAAGGCAGCTTACTATCAGCTTACGCCGACGCCAAGTATAGAAAAGAAGAACTACTGGGTGATGTTTCAAAGCTAAAAATTATCAGATTATCTTCAATGCCATTATCAATGGGCGATAGGAATTTGCATTTACGTGCTAAATCCATTAGGCCATCTCGAGCAAGATCAAAAGTTAGGTCTAGAGATGCACAAAAAAATGGTCGAATGTTGTCAATAGATAAAGGCAATAGTTTTGGAGGTTCGTTTTTAATTAAGAATCTCGACACGGGTAAGGCATTCCTCATTAATGAAGATGGAACAACTGGTAGCCTTAGTGATCTTCAAACTGGGAAACAACTTACTATGGAGGAATTTGAGAAGAGCGTCGGGTATTCACCCATTGTTAAGGAGCTAATGCGTAGAGAAAATGTTGCTATGGGTACCGTTGATGTTCTTGGAGATAGTGAGAGAAAGATCATGAATGCGAGTAAAAGCATCAGAGTAAACAAGAAAAAAGGGCCTGCATGGTTGAAGAACATAAAGGGTGTTGCAAACACTATAAATGGATTTATTGCTGACAAGGAGAGGGATTACTCAATGACGCATCAACAGAATGCGAGTACTTCTAAGTGGACGAAAGTCCATCAGCATGGGAAATCCCATAAGGAGATGACCGGTCTCTACATGTGCCAAGAAATTCAAGCTCACCAAGGCTCAATTTGGACCATTAAATTCAGCTCTAATGCTAGGTACCTTGCGAGTGCAGGAGAAGATAGAATTATTCGCGTTTGGGAAGTGGTTGATTGTGACGTCTTCTCTGGAAGAACGCAGGATGTAACTGATTCAGCGCCGCATCATCCCTTGGCAAATACTTCCCCTGATCGTCCTAATGGGGATGCTCAAGTACTACCTCCGGAGAGGAAGAAGAGGGGAAAGATTTCTTCAATTAGCAAAAAGAGACGAGGAGGAATCCCTGACTACGTGTCCGTGCCAGATACTGTCTTCTCACTCTCAGACAAACCGGTATGCTCATTTGAAGGTCATCTGGATGATGTCTTGGATCTCTCTTGGTCGCATTCTCAGGTCGGCTCCTCAAATTGCATTTTTTTGTAACACGTTCTTGCTTCTCTGATCAAGTTCTTTTCATTACTATCTTCAATATAATGACATTATAATGTTCATGAAAAGGGTTTAAAACATTAAAAAAAAATGGAAAATTTAGAATGGGATGATAGAAATGAAGCCGCCCAAACATGGATTTTGCATCTTCGGGCATTGTTTCTACACAGTACAACTAGTCAGGAACTTCACAGCTCACAGGAAACTTATTCCAGACAAATTTGTTATGAGACACTAGGAGTTAGACCTCATAATTGGAACTCTGTTGACATATCTAGAAGAGACTAGTAACAAATGTATTTGGGTGTGCAGCAACTGCTTTCATCTTCAATGGACAAAACTGTGAGGCTATGGGACATGGAAACCAAGAGCTGTTTAAAGTTGTTTGCACATAATGATTATGGTAAGACGCCAAACCATGTTGCTACTGAGCTCGATTTACTTCTCATCTATATCTTCAGACTAGTAAGAGTCAACGCGGTGTTTCTTTTCTAATTTTCATCTTTTCCATGGATTTGGTTGGGCAGTGACTTGTATACAGTTCCACCCTATGGATGATTCGTATTTCATTAGTGGTTCACTTGACGCGAAGGTTCGCATTTGGAGTATACCAGAGAGAAAAGTTGTGGATTGGAGTGATTTGCATGAAATGGTCACTGCTGTTTGCTACACACCTGATGGCCAGGTGCAGATAAATTTATTTTGCAATGTGTTTTTCTGAAAGAACTGAAGTTTGTTACTTGATTATGTCATGTTGAGTCAGGTTCAGAACATAATCAGTTCGACCAGAATAGTATGTAAGCCTTATTTAACCTGAAACTGAAGTATCAACTAGCATTATGAAAGTACAGAGTTTAGGAGTTGTAATTTGTTAAGCTTGTGGGAAGTACTTTGAGACTTTGAGTACCCAAATTCCTTAGTAACTAAATAGAGATTACACATTTACACCTGCAAGATTAGAAGAACTGAATTTAACATTTGCTAGCCCATGTATCAATTTACTTTGCAAGGTTATATGAACTCATTTGGATTGTTATCATAGTTTTAGTCCATCTGTTGATTTCTCGTTTTCTGTCATTGAAGGGTGCATTAGTGGGTTCCCACAGAGGAAGTTGCCGCTTGTACAGCATCTCGGGTATGTAATCTGAACAAATCATGGTTAAATGTTTTATAGTTTATCTGGTTATATTCATCAGTGAGGGTAGCAGCATCACAAGCACATAGTTTTGTTAGATCTTCAAACAGTTCCCAACTTACCTGAGAAAGTATCTTAGAACATTATAGTAAGATTTGGTTATCATTCATTGCTTATTTTAGTGCGGGAATTTCTTAAAACGAATATATATCTTTCTTTTCACAGTGTCATTAGTCATTACCTGGCCATTGAGTCATGTGAACAAGACAGAAGAGTACAACAGAGGCCATAAGATGTTGCACTCAATCTGGCCTGTTGCCCTTAAAAAGCACTTGGATGCATAATTCTATATTCATATCACATTGGCATCACTTTTCAGATTCCAAACTACATCAGAAGGGCCAGATAGATGTGCAGAACAAAAAGAAGTCGCAAGCAAAAAAGATTACAGGATTTGAGGTACATTTCCTGTTGATATATATTAGCGTGTTTACAAGATTTGACATGCATATGGTCCAAACTCACTGAATGAAGTTTTATATAGTTTGCTCCAGGAAATTCCTCTGAGGTGTTGATTACTTCGGCTGATTCACGAGTACGGATCTTTGACGGTTCTGACATCACTTGTAAATTCAGAGGTAAGTACTGTATTGTTTGGAGCAAAAACTAAAGTACATAAAATTACGTCATAGTACTTTTGTAAGAGTGTAAGTAGCTCTAGCTACTGAGATCTGTTGAGGTTGGGGCTGTTTTTCCATGCCATGATATAATCAAAATCAAGCTCAATTCAGAAACTACTTCCAGAATATAAGGTTCCCTCAATCAAGCACAACGCTATTACTGTCATTAAATTGGCTCTGAAAAAATAACCAAATGACATAATCGAAGAAGATTCATTGAGGGTTACGTATGTTTCTTATGCTTCCTGGTGATTGACAGGTTTCCGAAACACCAGCAGCCAAATATCAGCATCATTTACAACAGATGGGAAGTATATTGTAAGCGCAAGTGAGGATTCTCAAGTGTATGTATGGAAGCGTGATGAGATTCAAAATGCAGGTGGTGGGAAAGGTAAAGGCTCGATCACCACTCAGTCGTATGAACGCTTCCAATGTAGAGATGTCTCAGTTGCAATCCCTTGGCCTGGAAGTACCAAGTATGAACCATCGCTTACACCACTACAGTCGAAGACACACTCTAGAAACCTGAATCTTCATCCTTTCCCATCTCCTACTCCTCTTACACTTGAAGAAGCAATCATGCGAACTCCCAGCATTAAGAAGAATTTACCACCCCTGCCAAGGAAATATAGCATGTCGGGTAGAGCAGACATGTGCTCAGAGGACGAACTTCCAAGTATATCACGTACAAATTCCGGACTTCGGAGCGTATCACGTATAAATTCAGGACTTCCTACCGTATCTCGCACAAATTCAGGACTTCGTGTATCTAGAACAAATTCAGAAATTGGAGACAGTGCCTCATTCCTATCTGCTTCTGCTTCGACATCTTTTACATATAGAGACAGTCCATCAATTTCTGCGTCAGAGACTTCATATTCGTCTTTATCATGGTTATTAGATGGTGGTAGCAACAGCAGTAGGAGGAGCATTCAGGCAACAGCATGGGGTCTTGTTGTTGTAACAGCAGGGCTGGGAGGTGAAATAAGGATATATCAAAACTTTGGACTCCCGGTACGAGTTGGACGTCAGACCAATCTCTTCCGAGATTACACTTCTGGCTCCATAGGGAATACATCTAACAAAGGTTTTTCATAAATTTGTAAAATTAGGATACATGTCAAGAAAGAAGTTCTAGTGGGGAGCGCTCCCCTTCCTGCAACTCTTTTTATGTAATGCAGTACAATTTAATCGAGCATTAGGATCCTTCACTGTTCGAGATCATACTAGCCACGTTTAAATTTCGACTATGTAACTACCAATTGGAAACAGAGTGGTTGGATTATAGGGAATGTCATGGTGTCAGCATGTGTTAGTAGTCGTTAAACTGATTAATCAGGTTGTGAAACAAATAATTGTTGTATGCAGATAAAAGAAAACAATAGAAGACAAGGACAGAGTAACAGGTAATAACCAAGGCGCGGATTAGGCTGTCCTTAAGGAAAGATTTCGCCCCTTCCAATAGTGCGAGAAAGGCAACGGTGGATTGGCGTCTTCCTCACGAGGATTCAATGGTTAACAAAGAGTCTAACTTTTGCACTAGAATAGACTACCCTCTAGAACGACAATATAACTCTCTCTCTAAGGGCCGACAAGAAGAAGAAATAAAGAAAGCAATGATAGACTTATCTGTTTCTCTGATTCGGGTATGATGAGATGAAGGGATAGTCTGCGACGAAGTTTTTACGTAGTAGCAGCAGCTTGCACACCTTATATCTTAGTCGATACGGCCAAACGAAGTTACACGAGTTCTATCTCTCTGCGTCCTCTCTCTCTCTCTGTTCTGTGATTGATCCCTCTAATGAACACACCTGTGTTTATATAGAGGTATGATCGAATCATAGATGGAGAAGGACACCTCTCTAATTCGGTTTCACAAAACCAAATCAAAGTAGAACACAGAATCCAACTATTAGTGGAACTCCAGCCGAAACTTGTTCAAAAAGAAAAAGTTTAGGCTATTGATGATCCACTACCCACTAGTCTAACAGCCCAAGCCCACGACCGGGAGGGCGGGGGTGTGGTTTTTTGGGTGAGTCCTCCTCCTAACACAAAAGCTTTTTACCCTAAGGGCAACGGCACTTATGCTTTGAGGTTCACCTCAAATACCTCACTTGCTAGTGGTGGTTCATCAATGTGGGACTAAACAACACACAAGTATTTGAAATACACATGAAGATTCCAACAATAATAAGGTGCAGGATTTTTATTGAATTCGGGTTTCTCTTAAAAGTCAGTTAGACAATTAGCCACAAACATGAAAGCTACTTCTTGGCCTGTTTCGCCGGCCGTCATAACATAATATCTGTGACTTTGTCTTCCTAGGAACGGTGTGAACTGTGAAGTATCTGCCATAATAAAATAACATTTATATTATTAAAAGGGTTCACGCAAACGTGTGGAGAACTAGCACGTCGGAATTTCTTCTTCGCAGTCGTCCTTAAATAAATTTTGTACAAATGGATGGCAAAAGTTCACGTAATTAAACTTCTGATCGATCCACATTAAACTTCTGATCAAACTCGTGAATACAAACATACATTGAAATGACACATAGATATCATATACGTTCACAACAATCACACAATTTCACTTGATAGAATGTAAAATACATGGGTGTGACTAATGAAGGAGCTTGAAGTATAGGATTAAGATGATAGCAACGGCTAGTGATGCAATTATAGAACCAGCTATCCATTTGTTCCGGGTCATTCTTCTGGACATGGCAGTCAAGACTTTCTTACTTTTCCCGATGTAGTCATCCACCCCATGAAGCTGCAACAGAAGAAAATATCATGAGCACAATTACAAATTAAAAACATATAACAAAACATTAATTGCTAAACCAGTCAGTTGGGTTTCAGAATTGCGAATTTTGACACATAAAGAGGTGTGGCGGGACTGAGTTGATTCCGTCCAGGAGGCGAAATGGACTCCGTTTCACAGTGGTACCCTTTTCCCCTTCTACGTATCTTTTTTCTAGGAGCCTTACTGCAACACGTTCTACAAATCGTATAACATTACAATAAAGAAGACCCCTTGTACATTTTTTTAAGCCTTTCAAGATGAATGTCAAAATAAACTTGAATGGTGAATGAACTCTTACAACTTAGAGCATTCCCAATACAAGTCACTATGTGGGGAAATTGAGAGTTTTCACCTTTGAATACCAAAAAGCCCTTGCCCAATGCAAGGGTGACAAAGTTGGTGACTTGTAACTAAATCACAACGAGGGTAACACTTGATTTTCACTAAGTTGTGAGCTTCGGACAGAATCTCTCTCTCTCTCTCAAGCTTGGAAAACATGGGATTGTTTTGGAAAACACCAAGAACATTAGACAAGCAAATGTGTGCTTCGATTAATAGACACCCAAAAGAATATAACGGAAGGGCATACCGTGTTGCCAGCATGAAGGAGAGACTGGCGCTGGTTATGCAAATCTTGTAAGATTGAGACCCCAAGCTCTTCTGTCTCCAGCATTGTTCTTCTACTCTCCTTGATTCTATCACTGGACTGATTTAATCTCTCTGTTGACATTAATAATCTTCCTTTTTGATCAGCAGACACCTGAATGAGATATACTGAAAAGGATCACCAACATGGAAACACATAGAAGTTTATAATAATTCCAACAGTCTATGACAGCATTACTATCATTTTTTGGAGCGGTTATTCTTCAATCTGCTCAAGTAATTCAGACTCCTCGTGCCCTTTTTCCTGCGCTTCCTATTTGCATTGAGTGCAAAGGAAACAGCTAACACAAAGCAGAACGAAGAATTGATCGTATGTTGCAAACTCAAATAACTTGCGAGAACCAAACTACTTCCACAGTATATAAAGTTTAAATTCAAGTGATGTTACTTCAACGTACAAGCACTGAATCCAGATATCAAATAATAAAAATATTTATGGCATCTGTCTCAATTTATAAACTTAGTAGTAAATCCTTCTAAAACCAACGAACCCTTTCACATTCCATTAGGGCAAAAAAAAACTGACTGCCCAAGAAAACTTTAAACAATGATGAAGTACTTCCAGAGGAATAAGCACGAGTGTTATAGGTGCTTACCTGAAATCACTGATCAATTTAAAAGAAATATATAACTCTATGAGCACACAGCAAGGAGTTGATAAAATGAAGTATAAGTGTCCTACTGATGTGTGGATATTGACCTGAATCAAACACCAAAAAAACCAGAGTACCAGACCGAGATAAGTCACCCACCCAACTCAATGTCTATATCTTTTAATCCTAACCTGAAAGCTCCGTTGCAGGTCGATTAGAGTTAACCGCACTACAGATATATCTATCTAGTTTCAGGTCATAAGAGTACCAATCCAAAATTTAAACCTCGACCTTAAGCTGACACATGGACCCAGAATGAATCCCAGAATGAACCTAAGAAAGACGGTTTGGTTCTAAGCAGGCCGCTGGGGCCTGTCAAGGAATACCAAATTCACATACTCTTCATATAGCATTGTATCATCAAACATCAACAGGATTAGCCATAGGAAGGAACAGAAAATTAGTCCTGAGACCAGTCACATACCATTTTTGTATCTGCCAGTCCAGACTCCAACAACTCTTCTCTTGAACCCTGACTCGCTGAGGTGACTTTTTTAACTTCAGTTTTCAAATTGTTAAGATCAGACTTGTACTCCCTTAACTTTGCAAGAAGCATGGCTTTTACGCTTGGCTGCAAACTCCTTGCCTCAAGGTCCATTTTTCGGATCTGGAGATACACAAGAGAAGAACATGATAAGTCAGCATTTGCAGAAGAGAGAACTAGAAATGCTTTCCTTTCCCCCCTCTCACCCCCAAAAAAGAACAAACAACAAAAGGAACAAACAAAAAATGTTTCTACTGTACCAATGCCTCAGCATCTTCTATTCCAGTTTTTATTTCAGTAATCTTTTGCTTCTTTTGCTCTGCAAAAAAGTCAAAGGGAACGTTAAAAGTCAGCAGCTTATAAAATAAGAACAAAAAGAGTTCCCAGACAACTATAAGCAGTTCTGTTTTTACTTGGTGAATTTCTAATTACAAAGAAAATCATAATAACATACAGCAGACATCAACATGAAATATACAGTGAAGTTCATCAGATAAATAAGTGCAAGAAAATGTTGGTTTTCTTTTCTAATCCCAAACTCCTACTTCTGAAATGGAAGTTTCCCAATTTCCAAAGACCATCTACTAAGAATTAAGATTATGTCCAAGCAGAAAAGGGCACTTTTATTGGGATTACCTAGTGTGATTAAATAACATAACACCAACGTACAGACTTTTTGACCTTTATGAAGCTACGGAGAACCAAAAAATACAAAAGGATTACAAAAAAATCATGAGGATTCCTTCCAATTGCGTCTAGCACCGACACAATCTTTAACTACTAAGTACAGTGACACTGATATGGACATAAACTGAGAAGGTGCAGATACGTTCCCTGTAATACTACTTGATATACTTGAGAATTGAGATAATTAACACTAGGTACCAGCTCTAAGTGTTCTCTTTTCCAACTCTGCCAGTACATTGGTGAGTGCATACGACCTCCCAACAAAATTAGGTTGACACCACTTTGCTATTCTCTTTGCTCATAAGTCATAACCAAGTGTCAGAGCTGGCAGTAAGTTCCTACTATAAGCAGGTCCTACAAACGCTGTCTCATTTTAACTTCAACTACATTCATGACAGGCTTCATTGGGTAGGAACAAAAAGTGTAAGGTGACTAAAGCTAAAATAAAGCAAACAGTCCAGGTAGTGAAATGATGGTGTCAAACCCATCGGAAAAAAATAGAGAGAGCCAAGGTATAAGTTTTAGAGTGCCGAACCTCAAGGAGCATTCCATCAACAGTTTCATAAGAAATTATGGCCGATAGATAGATTGAAGCTTTTTAACTGTCAACAAAAAGCCTTCGTCTATACATTTGACTACAGTAGCTAAACTTTTGCTACCATTGTGTGCACTACATATTCTACAACCAAATCAAGCCTCACAAAATAACACAAAACACCCTTTTCTCTATTCTGATTCCAATGAAAGAGATACGAGGGAAATGTTACTATAAAGTTAGTGTCAAGTGGCTGAAGCGAAAACTTTCCTCTGAATATCATCATAACAAAGCAGACCGTTCCAGATGTAATATCTCCACATTAATATTATTTATACTACAAATACTGCAACTTGGAGCAATTAACAAAAAACATGTTTACTGCATATTCAAGTATGCTAATATACATGATTAGGGTGGGTAAGTAAAACATGTTTAAGGATTAGTCCACAATTGAACATGTTAATTAAATCTACAACAATTGGAGCTGACCAAAAATCAATAATTTCCTCATTATAAATATCCAATTAAAAAGTAATGAATAATTCATCATAAAGTTTGGTTGGAATGAAAATTGGATAAAAGGGGATGAAGATCAGGGTGTACCTCCATCAAGAAGAGAAGCAGAAGTGCATTTTTTGGATAAATTAGCTGAAAGCTCACAGTATTGGCGTTCATAACCTTCAAAAACTTCACTCATGACTAGTTTTTTTTCAAATCAAAGCTCTTGGGGTTTGATTAAATGAGGTAAAGAAGTAATTTTTGAAGAAATTGAGATGGGATTTTATCAAATTGAAGGATCGTGGAAGGAGAATTTGCTTTCAAATTTGATACCAACTCTTTTTTTTTTTTTAACTTTTGGGTATTATTATTTAATAGCCAAACGGGGCACATAATTTGGTATTTTACGAAAATATCCCTACATTGAACTGTATATTACGATCAATGCAACCGGGCAGATTTTAAGCTCATCGGACGAAATAGGTGATTTAATCGGTCACTCATCAAGCCTCCGGCCCAAATCCGACAAATAAGTACAACAACAATAGTCTAAGGCTAAGTCCAATGGTGCGACAAAACACTAAATATCACGTAAATTGTGATCCAATGGTACGTGAAATCACTAACCCGCTAACTCTATCGGTATAAGTTTCGCTATGTATACAGTGAATTTTAACGATATAGCGTATGCTCTGCATGCCAAAACGAGTGGCGGCCAACAGAACAAAAGAGCCACACGCCCGATTAATGAATGGCGGTTACAAAAGTTTGTTTTTTCTCTCTCCAAGCCACACGCCATTGTGAATGGCGGTTAAAAAAAAAATTCTCTCTCCAAGCCACACGCCATTGTGAATGGCGGTTACAAAAAAAAAATTCTCTACACGCCAGTGTAAATGGTGGTTACAAAAATTGTTTTTTCTCTCTCCAAGCCACACGTCAGTGTGAACGGCGGTTACAATTTTTTTTTTCTCTCTCCAGCAGTTACAAAAAAAAAAAAAAAATTATCTCCTACACGCCAGTGTGAGTGGCGGCTACAAAAGAAAAACCATTGGGTGAAACAACGCTATCCCACTAACCGCATATACTGTGCTATTGTGGTTTAGTGTTTTAGAGGTTCAAACCATTGGACTCAGCCTAATACACTTCCCCCCCACCTCAACGCGTACCGGCTATCCTTTTTTTTCAAACCTTTTGTAGATGGTATCATCTCTCTGGCAAGATTGCACCCCAAACAAAAAAAAAAAAAAAAAACTTCGAGTTTTCTATCGTGTTCATACTTCGAGCGTTGAGTTGTAAATCAACAATGGGAGTTAAAGTTGGCAACTTCACCCAATTCAAGTCGTGTCCCGTTTGAGTATATACTCAAACTTAGTTGGGTTGATTAAACTTGATTAGGTTGATTAAATTTGATGATTTCAAACTTGATATTTTTTTGGAGTTTAGGTGGAAGATTGGGTTGATTAAACTTGAGTTCGAGTTTGCCCAAGCTTGATGAAGTCGTTTTCGAGTTTGAGTTCGAGTTTGGGTTGATTAAGTGGAAGTTGATTTTTAAAATGAACATCGTGACAAACAAACCGAATTTTTTAAGTCTAAACGACCTAGCCATGTCGCCCAAGAGAGTCCCCAAACGACCTCGCCATGTCGCCCAAGAGAGTCCCCTAATGAACCCCGCCATGTCGCCCAAGAGAGTCCCCTAACGACCCCGCCATGTAGTTTAACAAAAAATCAAAAATTTTGTCTCAAACGACACGCACAGACCACTTGAGTGTACACTTAAACTACGCGGTGAGGTCGTTTAAGTGTACACTCAAACGACCCGAGAGATTCGTTATGGGGAGACCAGTTGAAATGGTTGTTGGGCCTGAACTTTGATGGCAAACTTGTAATACGACAAATTTGTAATATATATATATTTTTTTTGGAGGTTGCCAAATCCAATTTGATGAGTACCCAATAAAGGACCAAGAACAACTAACTCAAAATTTATCTCTTAATTTAAATGAGAGGTATTCAAAGGGACATTGCCACTACTTTTAAGATCTCCATTTATTTAGGGTTCCTAAGAGGGCACTCTCCGACCCGGAACCGGTTCTGGTTAAAAGAAAATACATCGGGTTCAATAGAAAATTAGAGGGGCACGCTCCTTGTAACTGGGTGACTTCTTTTCGGTTACCAACAGTGTGTAACTCATCTATAGCAACGAAAAAAAAAAAAAAAAAAAAAAGTGAATCCTCGCAAACGATCGTAGATCTCCTTCCACATTTCAGGTGAGTTTTACTTTATAATTGAATGTTGTTTCCTTGTGAGATTTTTCGTTGTTTGAATTTAATCATTACAAAAATTCAATTGCTAGTCATTGGATACAATGGTAGAGTTGTTGTCTTACTATGTTGTACCAAAATCATAGATATAGCGTATATGATTTTCGAAATGAAATTTAACTTATTGAATTGTTAAAAAAATGTGTTTTTTGTAGATCTGATGTTGATTCTATATTTTGATTCGTATTTAGACAAGTGGGTATTGGAAATTTTCTATTTAATTTGAAGTTTTAAGTGTATGGTTAGTTTAGAATCACGTTAGAATACTTTAATTTAACATGTTGAAGACAATTGAATCAGTGTAGTTGAAATTTTAAGTTGCTGGTGTTGATTTGTTAATGAAAAAGACTTATTTTTTAGTTATGAATATTATTGGAAGTTTTGTTGTCATTTGTGTTGTGTTGATGAGTGATGATCACTATTATTTAAAGTAGAAGTATATATTACATTTTGGTTGTTTGGATTATGTTTGTGTAAAGACGTAATAAACGACTTCGTTTTATGCCTTCATGCATGTGTTGTTGTTGTTGTCATTGATTTTTTTTCTTATTAGGTTTAAAAGTTGCTAATTAAGTGGTAATAAGTGTTTAAGTGTTGTTGTTGTTGTTGTTGTTGTCGGTTCAATTATTCAAATTTGTTGTGTTACGTCCGCTTGAGTTCTTTTCTCGATAAATCCCATTTTGTGTTCTTTAAGTTTCTTTGAGCAAGTGTTAGCGAATCTTTGCACCCTTATTCAATTCATTCAATTTTAGTCTACTACTTGCCCATCCTAAGAAATAACCCTTTTTAAATAATAAAATAAAAAACCTTTGTCTGGATATGAGTTGTTTGTAGGTAGTTATTACTTATTGTGAAGTTCGAGTTACTTCAAGTATATGAGTATATCGTTCTTTGGTACTTGGAGATAGTTTTAGGGGCCATTTGTTTTTGCCTCTTATAAGACCTCAAGGTCTTATAACCTCTTATAAGATGTGGCCCAGTGATTTTGGACATTTTTTTGGTTTGTTTTTTGCCTCTTATAAGAGGCATTCTACTAGAAATGTCTTATAAGAGGCTCAAATTCTATAAGCACCAAAATTGGATCTACTTCAATTCTATAAGTCTTATAAATTGAAAAATGACTCAAACACCCCCGTCCATATACTTCTAGCCTCATTTCTCTCTTCTTCTCCAAATAACTCTATTTCCCTAGCCACCACCGGCTATCACCACCACCACCACTACTACCACCATCACCACCACCACCACCACCACCATCATTACCTCCACCACCACTACCACTGTACTATTAAGCTATCACCACCACCACCACCGTGCAATTAAAACCACCACCACTTCTACTACTACTACCACCACCATCACTACCACCGTGCAATTAAGAACAATATCATCACTTCCACTACCACCACCACCACCACTACTATCGTACTATTAAGACTATCACCACCACCGCCACTGTGCTATTAAGACATCCACCGCTTCTACTACTACTACTACTACCACCACCACCAGTGCTATTAAAACCACCACTACCACCGTGCTATTAAAATCAATATCATCACCTCCACTACTACCAACACCACCACTATCACCGTACTATTAAGACTATCACCACCACCGCCACCGTATTATTAAGACATCCACCGCTTCTACTACTACTATTACCACCACCACCACCGTGCTATTAAAACCACCACCACTTCTACTACTACCACCACCATCACTACCACCGTGCTATTAAGACCAATATCATCACCTCCACCACCACCACCACCACCACCACTACCACCGTACTATTAAGACTATCACTACCACCGCCATCGTGTTATTAAGACATCCACCACTTCTACTACTACCACTATAACCACCACCGTACTATTAAGAACAATATCATCATCTCCACTACCACCACCACCATGCTATTAAGACCACTACCACCACCGCCAATTAAGGTAGTTTCCTAAAATCGATATTTTAATTATCAAAATTGATTTGAAATCGAAAATCAAACTATACGCTTGTTTCAAATTAATCTATTCAAGTTAAATGTGATGTAAAGTAGGGTTATATTTGTCAAATAACCATCTATAAGATGTCATGTATTTGTTTTTTCTATTTTTACAAGTACTTGTAAGAGGAACTTAAAATGAAAAACAAACCACTTTATAAGACCATCTTATAAGACCCTCTTATAACACATGGTCTTATAAGACCCTCTTATAACTTAACCCAAAAAAACAAATAGCCCCTTAACTTCCTTGAGTGCTATTAGACCACAAGTTTGGTAAAGTAAAAGAGTATATATATGAACAAAGAAACAAGGTTCTTAAGACTAATGCGTAACAACTTCCTTGAGTGCGATTAACATTTCAGTACCTAACCCGGATCGGCGTAGATGATATCATCACAACCTCTCTTTAACTAAACTCAGAAGATTGTAACCCTGCAACTCTTTGTATGGGTTGCAAAAGATCGAACTTCATGCAATCATACCAGTTCAATCACTGCCACTACCATCGCCAACACCACTACCACTGCCATTACCATTACCATTACCACCATTACCTTCACCAGTGAAATTATTTTAACCTGTTGTAAGAAGTACTGAAACAAGAGTACTTTGTTTTTTTTTTGCAATTCTTTCTTTTTGGGTGTTTGATCGCTCACTTGTTTCATTTCGTTTCAGGGAAGTTATTTGCCGAGGAAAAGGGAACTCTGTCAAGGTATGTACATTTCTTTTTAGTCCACTAATAGTGTGAGCTAAATTTTGTATTTGGTCCTGCTAAATTACGATTTTGCATAAGAATGCTTATGTTAATCTCAATGTGTGGAAATGTGGTTCTCACTTTTGAAGTCATATGAATTGTTTTTTACCATGCTGCTAATTTTTAGTGCTATTTTATAGAATTGCTATTTTAGTGCTATTTGTGGATTGTCTTGATTTCCCTAGTATTTTTCTACTGGAGCAATTAGCATTTGGGTCTCGTTTCCAGTCTGTGAACCGCATGTTGTACTATTCTTTGATCAACTAAATTCAAGTTACCTAAAGTTACCTACAGAAGAAAAGAAAAGTGAAGTTGGTGTTACATGTTAATGTTTGTTGGTCTAAAATTATCTTTGGTGGTGTCTATGATAGGGACCCAGGAAGGGAACAAGCAGCTGCGGTTTGCAAAGGACATTAAGGAACCATCTTGAAGCTGTGTACAGAAAGATTTGAGTACAAAGCCATTTTGAAGCACAATGCTTAGGAGCAGATAGTAGTAGCATTTTTGGAAATATTGCGGTGAACAAAGAAGTGGTACTTTCGAACAACTCAAAGCTTATGAGGAAGAATTGGACTTGCAACATGCTCTGATAGAGTACCAAGTATAAGACTTTTCTTATAAAGCTTTTGCGTTTGAATGTAAACTAGTCAACTTCTTTTAATGGGGAGTTCCATCCTTGTATGGTCCAGTGTTTGCTATTGTTCCGATATTTTCACTTTAATGATGAACGACTGATTGATTACCGAAAAAAAAAAGTTTGTTGGTCTTGCATGCTTGTAGGAAATTTAGTCCATCCACAACACATGAAGAGGATGTGATGTGAGAACCTCACATCGAGAAAGAAAACTACATGTAAATAAAAAAGGCACCAAAGAGCCCTTAAGCTCACAAAAGCTCTTATTGAAAATTGTATTTGTTAAACGGTAACCGGTTACTAAAACTCAATTTCGGTATCCCCAAATAAAATTTGTAATAGTAAAGTGGTAACCGCCACGAAATTAAAACTCAATTTCGGTATCCAATTGCTAATTTGATAAATGGTATCTAGATGCTGAAAATTGCTCAAAATTTTGGTGTTCAGTTGCTGAAAATTGTATTTGTAAAACGGTAACCAGTTACTAAAACACAATTTCGGTCTCCCTAATTTGAGAAAATTGCTCAAAATTTTGGTGTTCAATTGCTGAAAATTGTAATAGTAAAGTGGTAACCAGTTACTGAAATTAAAACTCAATTTCGGTATCCAATTGCTAATTTGATAAATGGTATCTAGATTCTGAAAATTTCTCAAAATTTTGGTGTTCAGTTGCTGAAAATTGTATTTGTAAAACGGTAACCAGTTACTAAAACGCAATTTCGGCATCCCTAATTTGAAAAAATTGCTCAAAATTTTGGTGTTCATTTGCTGAAACTTGTAATAGTGAAGTGGTAACCAGTTACCGAAATTAAAACTCAATTTCGGTATCGAGTTGCTAATTTGATAAATGGTATCTAGTTGCTGAAAATTGCTCAAACTTTTGATGTTCAGTTGCTGAAAATTATATTTGTAAAACGGTAACCGGTTACATAGCAACGCGATACCGAATAATGCTACAATATATAGCAACGCGATACCAAAAATGGTTTTGACAAACGGTATCTCGTTACCGTGAGTTTGTTGAATGCCTTTCTTCAATGCCCCACCTACACCTACCTTTTTTTTAATTGCATACAAATTTCCCGCCAACATTCAAATTATAAACTTCGGTACTAAGATACCGTGACAAAAACAAAAAACAAATTTTAAAAAATTACATTGTTGTTATGCCCTTCTTCAACATTGAGATATGGGTTGTTATATTGTGATGAATCATCCATATGAGAGTTGGGTAATGATGGCTCTTCCATTTGAGATGAGGTAAGAGATGAAGATATTAAGAGTTGAGAAGTAGAGGAAAGTTGAGTTGAGTTAAGAGTATGGATGTAGATTATTGGAGAAAGAGAAAAGTGTAGTTGTATTTAGGGTTTGTATTTTGATGGTGTGTAGTTGTATTTTAAGGTTGTGCATTTTGAAAGTGTATATTAGTTAAGAACAATATGACAAAATATTGAATTTTTATTGAAATAATTGGGTGAAATATTAAATTTATGTTAAAATAATTGGGTGAAATATTGAAATATCGAGATGTCTAACCCTAAACCCTAAACCTTAAACCCTAAATTGAAATATTGATAAATGGTATATAGTTGCTGAAAATTGCTCAAAATTTTGGTGTTTAGTGGCTGAAAATTGTATTTGTAAAACTTAATTTCGGTATCCTAATTTGATAAATGGTATATAGTTGCTGAAACTTGCTCAAAATGTTGGTGTTCATTCTTTGAAAATTGTATTTGTAAAAGTGGTAACTAGTTACCCAAATGAAAACTCAATTTCGGTATCCAATTACTAATTTAATAAATGGTATCTAGTTCTTTGAAAATTACTCAAACTTTTGGTGTTCAAGCCATCAAAATTGTATTTATAAAGTAGTAACCGTTTACCTAAATTAACATAAGATTGGGAAGATTACAACATTCTACATTCTACAATTCCTTTTTTTTCCTTCCCTTTCACAACAACTTTTGTCCCAAACCCATGACATATGTTATCAACTTCCACTTCCAATTCCAATGTAAGCTTTCAATGTGCTTAAATTAGACTTAAATTCAACAAAAAGGAAATAGTTAGACATATACCCAACTTAAAGAAAATAATTGAAGTGGAGAAGAAAATCCTTGTAAGTGTGTGTGGATTGGGTGAGTTTTTCTCCTATAGTTTTAAATTTTTGTAAGTTTCTATATTAGGAATGGAGAAGAAGTGTTTAAAGAGAAGTAGATTTGAGGGTGGGGAAAGAAAGAGAAAAAAAAAAGGCTAAAATTTGGGTTTGAATTTCAGTTTGAATTTGAGGGGGAAGCAAAAAAGTTGAAAATGAGTTTTGAGTTTGATTTTGAGAGGGAAATTCAAATCAACTTAAAAAGAGAATAAATTGATTTCGAAATTTCATAAAAACAATTGGGCAAAATATTGAAATAGTATTGAATTATTGAATAATTGGTCGAAATATCAAAATTGTTTTGAAATATTGAAATAATTGGTCGAAATGAAAACTCAATTTCAGATGTTGAGATATCAAAATAATTGAAATATTAAAATATCGAGATGCCTAACCTTAAACCCTAAACCCTAAACTCTAAATTGGGAATATCGAGGAATCTCAAATTTTGACACTATTACAAATTGAAAAAATAATAATAAAATAGGTGTTAGATTAAATAATGAATATTAACTTCCAAATGTATTAGATGTTAGATACTAGATTCAAAATATAGTTAGAACTGTATTGATTTTTTTTTTCGAAATATAGTTATATTATTGTTAGAACTGTATTGGCTAAACCACAAACATATGTACAGTTGCTACATATCAATTCTGAAATCATAAATAATAACCAAAATATTTTATTATGGAATGGAAAATAGGTTTAAATTATATCATTTAATCAAACTTTAATTTGTTGGTAAAAATTTAGATGTTAAATCGATTCAAATAAAGTCTAGTTAGAACTAGGGGTGACAGTTTTGTACACGACCTACTAACCCGACCCGACAATAATCCGACCACCTAAATTAGCGGGTTTGGATTAGGAAAAAGGCTTTCGGTCATTTAAGGGTTGACCCGCCTAACCCGTCAAATAAATGGGTTGGGGGTCACATATGTTAACCCGAAGTTACCGTTAAGGGAGACCCGATTAGTTTTCGGTCTAATGGGTCAGGTCATCAACCCGTGATATGTATAACCTTGTTTTAAGACAAGTGAATTATTTTTTAAAATCTCACTATCCCAACAACTTAAAATAAACGACTAAAATGAGAAGGATTAGCTGTCATATTGATTCATTCGATAAATACATGTTTCGTTATTCAATTTTCATTGATATGTAATTGAATTATGAATTATTCTTGAGAATTTTTTTTTTTTTGATATATTTTTTTGATAAATAAAATCGTAAAATACTAAATATTTTGCATATAGATTGTCTGTGAATCCGATCCGAAAATGATTTGAAATTGACCCGTTGGCTTAGCGGGTCACCTGTTGGGTAACCCATTATATAGGCGGTTTGAGTTTGGGTTTAACAAACTCGACACGATTAATAATTGGGTGATTTGGGTTTGCTCTCCTAACATGTGACCCAGATATGACACAACACGAATCCGACCCAACCCGTACGACCAATTGCCACCCCTAGTTAGAATTGTACTGTTTCAAACCTTAAATCCTAAACATAAGTAAAGTTGCTTCTAATTCTAAAATAAAAAATTACAACCCAAACGTTTTATTATAGATTGGATAACATAACGGGTTAATTTAAATAATTATATCGTCTAATCCAATTTTAATATGTAGGTAAAGTTTTAAAGTGTAGTTAGAACTGTACTAATTCAAACCTTTTCCAAAATAAAAAATTATAATCTAAACGTTTTATTATAGATTGGAGAATGGGTTTAAATTATATTATATAATTCAATTTTAATTTGTTGGTAAAAATTTAGATGTTAGATTCAAAGTTTAGTTAGAACTATATTTATTCAAACCCTAGAGACATGTACAATTGCTACCAATTGAAAAATAAAAATTATAACATAAATGTTTTCTACTAAGTTATCACCTAAAACAACTACAAATAAGTTAAAATATGCTAATTATTAATCAAATTATTATCAAATAGAAGATGAAATATTTAAATATTAAAATTTGACAACACAACAACAAGATACCGAATGGTTTATGAATTTTTGGTGTCTATTTGTTGTATCTTTACTTAGTAAATGGTAACCCATTAATCATAATTTATGGTTATGTTTCAAAGAACCCGTTACCGTGGTTTATAATATTTTACGACAATGTGTTACCGTTCATCAAAATAGCACATACATCAAGATTACACAAAATTTATTTTGAAATCTAAGATTCAAACTATCATAATTCATTTAGTTTCAATTCCATTAGGCAATTTCAATTATATTAATCTCCAATTTATTTATTTTTCATGTTCAATTGATTCTTCTAACATCATATAGTCTTCAATTTATTCGAGATTGAGATGTGGGTATTTGTAGTCACGATAAATCGCTTCATTTGAGAGTTGGATAATGATACATACTTCATTTTAGAGTTAAAATATAGAGGTATTGAGAGTAGAGAAGTAGAGGGAAATTGAGTTGAGTTGAGTCAAGAAAAATTGAGTTGAGTTGAGTCAAGGAAAATTGAATGAATTGGATGTAGATAATTGGAGAAAGAGAGTGTATTTTGATAGTGTATATAGTTGCACAGTGCAAATTAGTTAGTTAAGGGCAATAGGAGGTTACCACTATTTTTGATGGAGAGTGCCCTCTTAGAAAACATGGGTTTTAAGTTGGGACACAAATGTAATAACAAATTCCGGGTTGGAGAGTGCCCTCTTAGAAATGGAGAGTGTATTTAAGAATAGCCTTTATTTATATAGGAAGTCAGTGTATAAATTGTTTCCCCTGGAATCTTAATTTCATTTATGTTGGATATTTATCTGAAGGTAATTTATGTTCGAATCTAAATGTCACATTTTTGCGACAAACCATATGAATACTCAAATTCACACATGTCAACTTTACAATTTATTAAGTTTAAAGTTTTCTTTCCACTGGAAATCTGGATTGACAACAACACGTGTCCCCACACGTTGTTTCACAATTTTCTTCATCAAATATCAAATGATCATATTTCAAGATTTCGGGATTTCCGTACGGTATTCATGTATATGTCGCAAGTTGAAAATTTTCGAAATATATTGGAATCACGTAACATCGTCACTATGCAACCATGGAGGTTTCAGCCCCAACCTTAAAACGCCACACTTGAAAAACCCCAATACTCTAACAGCCTTCATTCCCAGGCTATTTCACTTATCTTTCTGTAATTAAAAATACAATTTTTATCAAAAAACAATGCTGTTTTCGACAAGTATAGCATCCAGGCCAATATTGCATAAATGTTTTATTATAAAATTTTCATCTTTTTTATCTTCTAGTTGTTATACTTCATCTGCTGCTGCTGTGCAACCATTTTTACCTACACCAAATTTTGATGAGTATGATTCAAAACAATTAGCTTCATCATTTAAAGATTGGTTTAGAACTAGAGAAGATGCTTTACTTAATAGAATATTTGAGATCTTAGCTGCTACTGCTACTACTACTAAAGAGGATGATGATGATTTACCAGTTTCTGCTAGAACATCTGAATTGGAGCTGAGTCAATTAGGATTGAGATTAAATGAGATGTTTGTGTTGAGAGTGTTGAAATCTGGTAAGGATGTTTTGTCATGTTTGAAGTTTTTTGATTGGGCTGGTAGACAGCCTGGGTTTTATCATACTCGCGCTACATTTCATGCCATTTTTAAGATTTTGTCTAAACAGAAGTTGATGTCGGTGATGTTGGATTTTTTAGAGAGTTATAGAATGCAGAAAATGTCACATAGAGTCAGGTTTTATGACACTCTTGTTGCTGGTTATGCTGTTGCTGGTAAACCTGGTATTGCATTGAAATTGTTTGGTGCAATGCGGTTTCAAGGTTTTGATTTGGGCCCGTTTGCGTATCATGTGTTTCTTAATGCTTTAGTGGAGCAAAGTTGTTTTGATGTTGTTGAAGTTGTATTGAAGCAAATCAAGTTGAGGGGTTTGGAGAACGAGGTTACTTCGTGTATACGAGTAAAGAATTACTGTAAGCAAAATAAGTTGAGCGAGGCGGTCTTTTTATTTCTTGAGGTTGCAGAGTAAAGGCGATGTGATAAATGATCATATGGTGGGTATTCTTGTTGATGCACACTGTAAGAAGAATAAGTTTAAGGAGGCACATCGATTGATGGAAGACTTTTGGGGCTTAAGGAAGTTTTCACTTGGGAATACGATGGTATCTGGATTAGAAATCTTGTTCAAGCTGGGAAACTTGATGGAGCAATGGATTTCTTGCAAAGTAAGAAGTTAATGGAAGGGTATGTTCCCTGGTATTCGATATAATGTTTTGGTTTGCCGGCTTTTGAGAGAAAACAGGCTTGATGATGTCTGTGACTTGTTGGTGGAGATGATGGAGGGAGAATTTCTCCGGATAAGGTCACTATGAATGCTGCCATGTGTTTCTTTTGCAAGGCTGGAATGGTGGACGCCGCTGCTTGACTTGTATCATTCAAGGTCAGACTTCGGTTATCTCTGAATAAGCTTGGCTTATAACTATCTTATTAACACGCTTTGTGGAGATGGGAGTGTTGACGAGGCATATCGGGTGTTACTGGATTCAATTAAGCAAGGTTATTTTCCTGGCAAGAGGACTACTTGTATTCTTGCAGATGCTCTCTGCAGGGAGGGGAAGTTGGATAAGATGAAGGAGCTAGTCCTTATGTCCCTAGAATTAAATATTATGCAAAGTGAGGCTGTATGTGTCAAATTTATCTCAGCTCTCTGCAAGGCCAGGAGGGTGGAAGATGGGTACTGCATTCATGGGCAACTTAAAAGACATGACAAAGTTAGTTATCGGTATACTTACTTGGACTTGATACACGGTTTTAACAGGGCAAATCGCAGGGATATGTCCTCTAGACTTCTGATTGAAATGCAAGAAAATGGTCACAGGCCGACCAGGAAAATGTATAGAGCTGTTATTTGTTGCATTTGTACCATGGTTAACCCAGAAAATTGCTTCTTTAAATTGCTAGAGATGCAGTTGTCACGTCAGGAGCCTGCATGTAAGCTTTTCAACTTCTTCATTGATGGAGCTGGTCATGCTAAGAGACCCGATCTGGCTAGGGAAGTATTTGAAATGATGGCTAGAAATGGTATTGAGCACAATAGCGACACCAAAATTTTTATGATGCAGAGTTACCTGAAGGGTGAACGCATTGCTGATGCTCTAAACTTTTACAATGATTTATGCAAAAAAAGCAAAAAAGGTAATCCTGGGAGGAAACTCAACAATACTATGGTAGTAGGTCTCAGCAAAGCCAACAGGCCAGATCTTGCATTGGAGGTGCTGAGGGATTTGAGAGAGAAAGGATTGCTTCCAAGTTTGGAGAGCTATGAGGAGCTTGTGCGATCATTTTGCACAGTTGAGAATTATGATATGGTGGTAGAAGTTGTTGATGACTTGTTGAAAACTGGACGTAAGGTTTCTTCATTTATTGGTAATACACTCTTGTTGCATTCAGTTAGAAGTCGAGAACTTTATCAGGCTTGGGTTCAATCAGGAAATGTGACTACAGAAGCATTTCCATCAGGTGATTTTACTCTTGGAGAGCTAATTGGTTTATTTTCTGGTGTCTATGAGGTGAATGAACAACTTGAGGACTTGGATGAAGTAATCGAACAATGCTTCCCACTTAACAACTTCACATACAATACATTGTTGAGGAGACTAAGCATGACAAATAGATTGGACAGCTTCGTTGAGTTGTTTAATAAGATGCGCAAAAAAGGGTATCAACCCGATTCTTATACTTACAACATTGTCGTACAGAGTTTGTGCAAGCACGGGAGGAGAAATGAGGCTATGAGGTGGGTGGGGGAAATGCATCGGATGGGTTTTGACTTAACTAAGCATACAGAACAACTCATGTAGGTGACAATAAGCATCGACAAGTGATTTGGTTGATGATCTGTATACAGTCAGCAACAGTCACCTGTCTAAGAATCCTCTCACATGGTAATCAGGTAATTTCAGGATCATATATGTATTGTTGAATTTCTATATTCAAGTTCCTTGTAGCATTGTTAAACTAAGACACAACTTTTCATCTTGTGATGGATAGGTTAGTAAGTTTCTTACTTTCTTTACCAAAAAAAAAAAAACACGTACTTGTTTGATGCATCAATGTACCTCATGGTTCACACACACACATACACAGCTTTTAGCAAATTTTATCGAGGAAACTGATGGCTATTTTTGACGAAAGTGATCCGCATCATGAGGATATTGATCTCATGAAAAAAACAGCCTATCAATATAACAAAACAGGGCTGTTTTACACTCAACGGCTGGGATTCCATCCTGCAGTGGTCCGAGTGGTGGCTGGGATGGATTTTTTTGCCTCGAACACAGTGTTCGTGAGATTAGAATATTAGAGAGAGAAAAGAAAGAAAAACTTTCGCACAAAAATTAGAACATCCTCTTTGTCACTCCGCCTTCTCCAAGCAACTTCTTCATTCTGATCTCTTTGTATTCTCCAAGCAACTTCTTCATTCTTTCACTGAAGCCAACGCCATCACTCACTCTCTCTCCTTAGTTCTACCTTATGCAATCTCTCTCTCCTCTATTTTATCCTTCTGCCCTAATATAGACCTTTATCCAGTCTGAAACTCAACTCGATTTAGATGAAAATTCTCACAGTATGCTTGACTCTATCGACATATTGTTCAGGTGTGGTTAATTTTTTTATAAATTGAGAAAATGAAAGAGTAGATTAACTAAACATCTCCCTAATCACCAACGAAATAATGTGTAAATGTTTAGTTAAAGATTAACAGACCTCATCTCCCTCACAGGTCCAGCACCAGCTCAGGTAGTTTTTAAGTGACAGACCACATCTCCTTTTTTGTTGACCATGCCCAACAAAATGAAGCATTGCTCTGTTTGTTAGTACTTGTCGTCATGTGTTAGTCAATTTTTTTTCTATGTTATGCATACACCTATAATATGTTACTTGGCGAGATGCGATTTGTTGTCGACGCGAATCTTGAATCCAATTTGTTCAAGGTG
Organism: Coptis chinensis; assembly: GCF_015680905.1. NCBI lineage: Eukaryota > Viridiplantae > Streptophyta > Magnoliopsida > Ranunculales > Ranunculaceae > Coptis > Coptis chinensis. The sequence continues at coordinate 13,891,491 of NC_141456.1, read as the reverse complement.
TTTCATGTAGTTCAGTGTTATTTGGGAGTTAATGCATTATGCATCCACTATTGTACTGACATTGGAATTTGATTGAACTAATTCACTAATTAAACTTGACCACTAGAAAGGCTTCTTTTTAGTTATACATATATCAAGAAGTGAAAACAGAAAAAATCTCAACAGACTTGCACTTTTTTTAATCTAGAATGGTCGCTCTTACACATTTACTACTATATTCATGGAAGGAAAGGCCATTCAATCTGTTATAGTTCTAGAGTAATCAATATTATTAAAGATGAATTTGTTGAAGTATTTTCAGGTTTTTTTTCCTTCATGACTTGGAAGTCATTGCATAAAGGAGTTCATGCTCTCTGCTATATGCAAATCACAAAGAAAAACATTTGCACATGTTAAGATGTGCCAAGAGGAGGTCTTCTCTTAATCAATTTGCTTGCAGTGTCCCTTTGGTATAGTTGAAAATGTTGGAAGTATAGTTTTAAAATGCTACAAATAATTACCTGCTTGAGGTAGTTATATCCAAATGCTACGAATAATTACCATTGCTTTACTATGGTTAGCCTTTTTTTTTTCTAAAGGAAAGGGATGAAAAATCTTATACTCAAACTTTCTCTGGGTTCCAAATATTTATGAAGATATTGTAACGTATATTTAGTAAAGTGTTAAGTACAAGGTCTTCATTGTATATTTATTGTATCTTTTATTCTCTGTGCAAGTGTGCATGTAATTTGAATGAAAAAAGTGGTGTCAGTATCGCAGATATTAATTACGTACATTAGTGAATTCATTGTTTTTAATGTTTGCTTCAGTGTATTTCTTTAGCTTACTGTCTTAGGTGTTCCCTTCTTTTCATTTTCTTGCATTCTACTACTTTTATGGTTTTGAAGCACCTTTTTTTAAAAGTAATTTTCCTGCTTAGGCAATTTTTTGGTTGAATATATTCATTTCCTTTTTCAGTTTTTAGTTACTGTTTTAACAGCACTTGTGAATCTTACACTTCTGCATCTACATTGTAGGTGTGTCAAAGGCACTATGGCCATCAATAGCAAGGAGCTCATTGGATATGGTTGTCATCAGTGATTCATGAAGTTGGAGAGCGGGCATCTTCGTTTGTGCAGAGGTATTTTGTCTGTGATTTAGTGTGATCTTTTCACTAGTTTGGCTTCACTTGGGGTTTTGATTAAGCCAATATGATTTTTCTGAGTTTTTTTCTTTTTTGAGAAGATTTTGTTATTGTTAGAACTTACCTGGAGTCTTTCAAACATTTACATTGTCATGGAAATAATCTACTGTTGTGTGATCAATGATATTATTTTGTTATGAGTTATTATGGTTTGCTGAAAGTAGTAGTTTATTGAGTACATAGTTTAACTTTATATATTATAACTAAAATATATTGTTGCAAAGTGCTTGCCATCGATAATGATATTGACCCTATAAGCATTGACTTGCATAAACCTTTACTGTCCTACTGAAGTTGCATTTAGGCTAAATCCAATGGTTTGGTGCGCCATCCCACCATAGCACAATAAGACAATGAATAGAGTTAGCGGGATATTGTTTTTGGGTCCAATAGTTTTTCATCTACCCACCAATCCTAGTGGCGTGTGGTCAAAGCCCATAAATCCAGGAATATTTGTAGCCGCCATTACAATAGGTGTATGACCAAAAGGAAAGAAAATTGGTGGGGTATATAGGCTTGTACCAAACAATTTTAACATCCCCTCCCCATTTTGCCCCTTTCTCTCTCTTTTCACCGAAACATAATAAAATAGTACAAAATGAAAAAGAGTGGATACAAATGTAATTGAATAAACTAAATTATTTAAAATCAATTTGGTCAACTTGGTAGGGACACATTGTTCTAGCCACTATTGTGAGTGGCGGGTGGAAATGTTGAACCAAAATTTTAGCCGCCACTTAGTGAGGCGTGTAGGTAGATTTCTTTTACCTGCCGCTCATGCTGGCATGCGGACCATACACTGTCTCATTAAAACTGGCAGTATAAATAGGTAAAATTATACTGATAGCGTTGGCAGGTTAGTGTTTTGACCAGTGTAGTCAGGACGTTAAAGCGCACCTAAGGCGTAACACCCTCTTTGTGCCTTAGGCCAAGGTCTTGGTGTGCGCGCCGCCTAATTAAAGTGAGGCGCGTAGTAATAAAAAAAAGATATATCAAATAAAAAATAAAATAAATATTAAATATGACATGAATTATCACTGATTTGCTTAGCCAAACTTTAAAATTAATTTTATGTGATTGTAAACATGAAACCATTGTAGTCATTTAAAAGAAAAATCTTAAGCAATAAGTAAAGAGCAAAATAAAATTTGTATCTCTCAATACAATCTAGCTCAATTTCAATAAACTAAAATAATGAACCAATTGAATTGAGCCAAATGAATTCTTTATCAAATAGAACACGTGATTCAAATTTTAGAATCCTACAAAAGTTCATTTAATCCATCTTTGTGTCTTCTCTCAATCCATACAACTTCACAAAAATTAGTCAAAATTAAGCTTAGAATATATTTCAAAATGAAACTTACTAAATTTGTACAATTTCTTGTCCCATACAACAATTGGATCTAGTATAAATGTGTCATGTATAGCAAAAATTGTAAAAAAAAACAAAAAAACTGTAAAAGTTGACAAAATTTGCAATTATGCTCAGATAACACAAAATCGCAAAAAGGCACAAAAGGCACGCGCCTTATGTTACCTCCCGCGCCTTGGTCAAGGCAAGGCACTAAAGTGCGCCTCTCCGCACCTCTTTGCGCCTTGACCACACTGGTTTTGACTGACCATTGGGTTAGAATTTCCATCATATTTGGTGGGATGGCGCACCATTGGATTTAGCCTTGGGCAGTATTTGGCCATGTGAGTTTAATGGTTTTAGATATGGAAATATATGGCGGATGAGTCTGGGAAGGGAGTCACCCTGTATATCTGCCAAAGCTTCTTTGTCGTATTATTCTACATCGTGTGTTTCTCGATTTTAATAATATAATTATTATTATTTACCAATGAAATGTAGGTGATGTAAAAGGTCATGTACATGAGAACTACATTTGAAAGAGTAATGAGAAATGGTTGTGGCTATTGAGCAATGAAAACAGCTTTGCCTGTTTATTATGCTTTTCCATGGAAAAAATGTCTTCTAGCAGTAAATTGTTGATTACCCATGTTATTTGTATATTGTGTATGCATTGTTTTACTAAGCCATGTGAACCCTATTGTCAGTACACCATTGTTAGACCACTTCAGGGAGGCAAGAAATCCAATTTCAAATACTGACATTTCAATATCCTTAGAATGCAAGATCTTCTAGACATATTTTACGGATCAAAATGTGTATCCTCTATAGACTGGAGACATAACATATATAATCTTGCTTTAGGGTGTTTCTTAGTTCAATGCTGAGGTGTAGACGCACTTTATACCTTTATTGATTGACTATCAATTAGCTCTCTTTTTACTGGTAGCCAAAAATTATTATACCAGACATAAAGGCACTCCTTGGGGGTCTCAAGTCAACCATTTAATGTTTTTTCGTATGATTTTTTTTTTCTTAAGAAAGAAAACAAAAACGAGATAATCTAATTCTCTGATCTCTGTGATGATGTGTTACCTTTTTTTTTGGTCGTTTTATATAAATATATCAATGAAAAGAAAGAACTTTCTTCTATCCCAATATATCTCTCTTTCTTGCATCTAATTTTGAAATTTAATTTTCTTCTTTGTCATAGTTGTATCTCTTCATTCTTTATTTCTAATTTTCCATTACACTAATTTTGTAACTATGGTTGTATCCTATTTTCGTTTTTGATAACCCTGATTATATCAAATTGTACTGATTAGGACTTGGTAAACAATGAGAGGAGCATTCTGAGTTTCTAATTGATGCATCATTTTGTGTACAGGTTTGTTGTAATGAGTATGCCTCAATAGTCCTAACAAGATCCTTTTGGCATTTGGCTGAGAAAGTTGACGGAGAAACGTGATGACACCTTCTGGGATAATGCTTTGATATCCTTTTGGAATTGTTAGCCAATTTTGAAAAGCTGATATACTGATCGAAGTGATTGCGTTTGCCGTTCAGCCCTTGATCTTCATTTACATTATACTTTGATGAGATTCTTGTGCACATTTCATAAGGTGACAAGCCAGCTTCTCTTGGACGCCCAACTCTTTCTTGATGCTCATTGGACAGCCCCAACGACACTAGAACCTATTGGAAATTCATATAAATTATTTTGGAAAATCCTTTTGGACTTGATAGATGAGGTAGCAAGTACTGGGCTACTGATTTCAGAATCTAGTCTGGAGTAAGCATCCGAAAGATAGGAGAAATAGAGTTAAGTTGTCAGTGGTTTCATTTGTGCTGAAATGAGCACATGTTACTCAATGGGGGAGAGGATGGTCTTGAACTCTTGATAAAGGAAGCATTGCAGAAAAGAATAAATTATCAGGTGTACCTATTTTACGTGCATCTGGAGTAGCAATTAGCTGCCAAGTTTTGTTTTTGATAGGTTTACCCTTGTTGTAGCTTGTAATTAAATGACTCTGCATGTTATACACACTGAACGTGATTTACTTCTGAAACTAAGTTTAGTGAGGAATGTTGCGGATAATACCCATACTACATTTTTGATCTCGGGACATCGGTTTCAGATGTTATAATATACATGTGTATGCCTTCTGATGGATTTTAAGCAGGTTTGCAGCATGTCACTGAATTGCTTGTTAATAATTTTTTTTAAGTATGCATCATGTTAACATTGTAAAACACTGCCTAAAGCGAGTGGGTTACTCTGTATCTCTAAGACAGCTTACCAAGTTTGTGATTATTAGGGAAGATAATGTAGGTACTTGATATTTGTCAGCTAATGCTGAAGTTTCATCCAACGAGGCTATCAAACGCGCTTTAGCCATTCACGTATTTCAGAAACGGCGGTGTATGGTGTACTGGATTGTGGACTTTGATTTCTTGCACGGTATCTACTTGCTATGTTTCGGTGATTAACCATACCTATGACCAAGGCAGTAAATTGCTACAACTATATTTTTTAAGGTTTGGGAAGCACATCTTCCTAATGAGAGTAAGAGTTCAAGCACAGACAACAACACAGTTAGTTATAACAGAATGTGACAGCTAAGCATTAGTTAGGTGTAACAAACTCTGTAGCTGTATTGTGTACAGTATAAACAGAAAAGAAGTATAATAGAGAAGGATTCATTTAATAAAGTTTTTCATTTTTGAGTCATTGTAAATTTTTTGTTATTCATTTTATTTTCATGGTATAAGAGCATTTTGCTCAACATCACAATCGATGCTAAACCTAATTTCTCAAATTGATCAATTTCAATTCAGTTCTTTTGCTGATTCATCAATCTTTATCAAATTTCTTCAAATCTATCAATTAAATTGATCATTTACATTAATTTCATCATCAATTACTTCTTAACATGGCAAGAACAAATCAAACAACAACAAATAATCATATCAATCAGAATCAAGGACAACAATTCAATTAGAATCAAAATCAAAATCAAGGAGCAACTAATCTTCAAGCTTCAACAACGGCGAAATCTTCTAGTTTAGTGAGTTATGTTATGAATCCATCCATGCTTCAGAATATCTCTAACTTTGTTACTATTAAGCTAACTCGAGAAAACTATATGCAATGGAGATATGTCTTTCTACCTATCTTGCGTACATTTAATTTACTTGGAATTATAAATGGAAATGAGCCATGTCCTAGTGAATTTGTAATTGATAGAAATGGAGCTGTTACAACACAAGTAAATCAAGCTTACAATGAATGGGTGAAATGATATCAGATCTTACTCGTATGGATAAATACCACACTATCATTATCACCTGAATTCCTATCTTATGTTGTTGGCATACCAACTTCAAGAGCTTTATGGATGAATTTGGAGAAACAGTTTGCTGCTATATCAAAAGCACATGTAAACCAATTAAAAGGAAGACTTGATATAAAGTAAGGAGGTTTATCTGTTTCTATGTATTTTGCAAAACATTAAGCAAATAGCATATGCATTGGCAACAATTGGTTCACCTATTCTAGATGAAGACTTAGTGTTTCATATTTTAAGAGGTTTACCTAGTGAGTATAAACCTTTTGCCACTTCAGTGAGACTTAGACAAGAAGAAGTTGGCTCAGATGAACTTCATGGTTTACTTTTGAGTGATGAATAACTTTCTATTGAAGACATGCATGCAGTTACTCCCTCAGCTACACATGTCTTTGCAACAATCACACGGAATTATCAGAATAATAGAGGAGGTTTTAGAGGCAATTATAGAGGAAATAATAATTTTAGATGAGGTTATCAAGGAAGAAATGTTCAGTCAAGAAGAGGTGGATATCAAGAAAATGGTGGTTATCAGGTTAATGGATATCAAGGTAACAGGCTTGTTTGTCAAGTTTGTGGAAAGGTGGGACATTTGAAAATAGATTGTCATCATAGGATGAGCCATGCTTATGCTGGTAAAATTCCACCTACCAAACTAGCAATGTTAGCTAGTTTTGAAGATTCTGGAGCTTCTACATCAAACTCTGAAGTTTATTAGAAGCATTAAAATATAGTTTAAAGTCCTTACCTAATATTCCACAGGCGAATTATATTATAATAATGAGAGTTTTACTAACTTTGGTTTTATTTATTTATACTTTTATATACAAATATACAAGTCGAGAAAAGAGCGTGTCAACAATACCGAAGTCCAAATAAAACAACACATCACAACCAGGCTTTAACTCGAGGTAACTTTCATGTCGCGGCTCGGCGAACCAATCCAGCCAGACTGTGGCTTAACCTTTATGTTTGGGTGCCTAGGGTTCGGGGCGGTACCATCCACGATAATGTGCAATGGTCTAATAATAATATTACTCCTTAGTACATATGGTATAGCCTCAAACCGCCCGAAAGCTTGATCACATAGAAAACCGATCGGGGTTGGCCTGGTGGAATCCATTGCCCGTCTGAACGCTAGGAAATGTCCGATGGTGCATATCGCGACTCTCTTTGGGCACCATCTTTGGGTGCTAATAAAAAAAAACGACTATATACATGTTGAGTCTTTTAGCGCCGGATCCTCAAGGCGATAGTGAGTGCTTTAATGTCGGATCCTCAAAGGCGCGATGTGAGTCGTTTAACGTCAGATCCTCAAGACCAATATGAGTCTTTTAACGTCGGATCCTCAAGGCGAATCAGCAACCTCGCGGGAGCAACGGACGACGACGAAGTTTATCTGGCCGAGCTGGTGTCGATTGATAATATACCTTATACCGGCTCATCTCGGATAGAAGATCAAGACCGGACATAAAGGAGTTTGGCCAGTTCATACACCACCCATCCTTTTTCGCCGTCGGCTTTTCGAGCAAAAGTACTACGACCATTACCTATTCGAGATGGGTGAGATTTGGACCAAATGATGAGTTGGAGTTCGAGGAAGAAGAATAGAAAAAGGGAGGAGAAAGAAGGAGTTGAAATTTTTGGTACCCATTGTTTTCCAGAGGCACGTTTGCTCGATTATCGTAAGACATTTATACTTTCAGTTAAAGTAGAGTTATTGTGGACTATGGTTCGGTGCTTGCAACCACACACTCTACAGGGATTTTGAAAAGAAAATAAAAAGAGGCCGACTACCCTAATGGCATATTTTTTCTGTTTAAATACATGGAAAGAAGTACACCAGCGAATCTATTAGTCCGCGGTAGACTGGATCGTGAAGAGTCTCTTCGACATCACGGGAAACAACTTCATGATAATGTTTAAGCGGCCACCGCCATTTTGAAATTCGCTACCATCGTTTACGTTTTCTGAGAGATAGCCGTAAAGGGGTGACAATGAGACGGTGAAAGGACCGGACCATCGAGTTTTAATTTTCTGGAAAAATGTGTAATCTTGAGTTGTACATCAAAACTTTTGACCGACTTTGAATTATTTTCTCAATATGTGCTTGTCATGCACTCTTTTCATGTTAGCTTTATGATTTCGAGATCATAGGCATCACTCCGAATTTCCTCAAGCTCATTTAAGCGCAATTTTCTCTTTTTCGCCGCCCGTTGGTGTTATAATTGAGGCTTTTGATGGCCCATAGAGCCACGGTGCTCAAGTTCAACCGCGGATGACCGGGTTTTCCAAAAAGCGATGGGGAACATCCCTATAGGTGTCTTTTAAAGTGCCGCTCAGATGCCCCCAAGGCATCGATAATCGATATAGACCAGTCTTTCCTAGATGGATTGGACAGTTTTCCAAAATGGATTTGATTTCTCGATTAGAGACTTCTACTTGACCACCGGTTTGAGGATGATAATGGAGTTGCCACTTTGTCGTGACTCCATATTTCTTTACTAATGATTCAAAAATTTTATTGAAATGTTTTCCCGATCACTAATTATAGCTTTTGGAACACCAAATCGAGAAAATATTTTCTTTTATGAACAAAGCGACCGTTTATGATCGTTAGCACGACATGCCAATGCCTCAATCCATTTTGACACATAGTCACTGCTACAAGTATGTATAGGAAACCATGAGAATTTGGAAATGGACCCATGAAGTCGATGCCCCATACATCAAAGATTTCCACAATTAGAATGGGATTTAAAGGGCATCATATTGCGTTGAGTAATGCGACCTAATCAATAAGCGCGATTGCATGCTTTCTTTGATAATGCGTCATGCATCTCTAAATAGTGTTGGCCAATAAAAACCACATTGTAGAATCTTGGCGCGGATTTTCTTACCACTAAAATGACCACCACAAGATTGTTCATGGCGAAGGATAACATCGTTGTGTTCCCGGTCGGGGAATCAACGGCGGATTAAATTGAACAATACTTGAAGAGGTAGGATCATCAGAAATAGAATTTCCGGTGGATAAAACTTTTTCCGGTCATTCGAGACCAAGATAAAGGGACTTCCTCATTAACTTAAAGTAATTTACTGTACTATGCGGCGTACCAGGGGACGAAAAATAGAATACAAGTGTTCATCGGGAAAGGAATCACGGATAGGTTAGGTATAAGTATCAACATCAGCGACAAGTCTTGATAAATGGTCTGCAACCACATTTTTAGCTACCTTTTTATCTCTAATTTGAGAGTAAACTCTTGCAAAAGGAGAATCCATCGGATCAACCTTTGTTTTGCATCTTTTTAGCTAATAGATAGCGAAGTGCATGGTCGGTGTAGACAATAGTTGGAGAACCCACTAGGTAAGGATGAAACTTATCCAACGCATATACAACGGCGAAACTCTTTCACCGGTGGTGGTATAGTTACGTTGAGCTTCATTAAGGGTTTTACTCGCATAGTAAATGACAAGCGGCTTATCTTCACCGGCGTTGCCCTAGTACAGCTCAATAGCATAATTAAACGCGTCACACATTAATTCAAAAGGTTTAGACCAATCGGTTGGTTGAATTATGGGGCCGGTAGTTAATCACGGTTTTAATATCTCAAAGGCTTGTTTGCAAGCTGGCCCGAAATCAAAAGCGGCATCTTTAAGCGGGAGATTGGTTAAAGGTCTAGCAACCTTTGAGAAATCTTGAATAAATCTCTATAGAAACACTGCGTGTCCTAAGAATCTTGTGAATGTCTCAACTGTTTTGGTATAGGAAGTGAAGCAATTTTTTCTATCTTAGCTTTGTGAAGACCGATTCCGTCCTTTGAAGCGATGTGTCCAAAACTATTCCTTTAGTAACCATGAAATGACATTTTTCCCGATTAAGAACAAGGTTTTTCTCTTCCTGATGTGTAAAGACCTTTTCAAGATTTAATGACGACTATCGAAAAGAATCTCTATATATTGAGAAGTCGTCCATGAATACTTCCATAAACCGTTCAACCATATCGAAAATATGAAGCATGCAGCGTTGTAAAGTACCGGTGCATTGCAAAGGCGAAAAGACATTCGCCTATATGCAAATGTACCAAATGGGCGGTGGGTGAATGTTGTCTTTTCTTGATCAGCGGGGTCTATGACTATCGAAAATAACTTTGAATAACCATCGAGTAAAAACAAGTAATAGGCATGACCCGGCTAAGCGTTCGAGCATCGATCGATGAATGGAAGTGGAAAGTGATCCTTACGGTGGCGACATTAAGTTTCGCGATAGTCGATGCATATTCGCCATTTCTTTGGGATACAAAGCGGAAATACATTCATCTTTATCATTTAGCACAAAACTGTAATGCTAGATTTCTTTGGAACCACGTGTACGGGACTCACCCAAACACTATCGGAGATAGGGTAAATAATACCCGCATCTAGTAATTTTAACACTTCCTCTCTCGGGACCACATCTTTCATGGTAGGGTTAGGCGCGTATTTGCCGGTTCCGTGACGTCTTAGCATTTTCTTCGGTGTATCGCGATGGGTGCACATTAGGTTCAATGCCTTTAATGTCATCGAGGGACCATCAATAGCAGAAGCGATGTTGTTGAATGACATTAATTAAATGAGCTTCACGATCGTCGGTCAATTGTGAAGAAATAATAAGCTGGGTGGCGACCATCTGCATCAAATTTGTATGATAAAGCGCTCTTTACACCGCGTTTATTGGTTTTCGTTACTTATTACTTAAGTCCGAGGTCCACAGTCAAAGTCCGAGGTCCACAGTCAAGTCAAAGTCCAGCGTCCGTATAGTAAATGCGTTTTAGTCAAAGTTACCTTACTCCATTGGGATTGGTAGGATAGGTCGAGTAAGGGATCGTCAAACCTTAGGGCTCGGATAGGTTCACAACTGGGTTACAACTTTAAGTGAGTAGGATTTTTAGGTTTCTTTTTAGTTGGTTTTAATTAAAATAGCGGTAATGCAAGTAATATAAATTACTACGGTGATTATATGTAGGTAAATAAAAGTAGAGAAACAGAGGAGAGAGTTAATCATGCTCATGCAAGAATCATTTTTCAACGGTTTTATTACTAAATCACTACATCTCTAATTGCGTCTCGCGTTTAGGAGGCGGCGTGAAATATTGATCCTAGTGCATGCCCACATCTCTGGTCGCATTTCACTAGCATAAGGAGTTTCGATAATACCTCATCTACGGTATATTATTTCAGCTCCTGGCGCAAGTTCACATCAATTTGGGCCAATTGGAGTATGCGCACTGAGAGAATTAGCGAGAACATTTTAGGTGTGTGGATATCTGGAGCATCGGCCTCAACTTTATGCTGATCTCCATTTTTGGGACCGGATGTTAATTCTATGCCTAATTCCTAAGTAGTGATTCTAGAATATTAACGAGTCAATCCGGATTTTTTACGGCGGCCATAACCCTCCCACGAGGGGATTAGCTTCATCATCATAGAAGGAATAATAAAACTTCTTTGTATACATTAAGTAAAAATAAATGCGGGACAGAAATTAAACAAGAAAAGAAATAAGCGTTATTAAGGGTAAAATAACTATCGTATTAATTTCTTTGAAATAAAATGGAAGGTAATCAAGAAAGAAAACTAAGCGTAGCTAAAGCATTAATATCTTTGAAGACCTTCTAATGAAGGCGAACCCCCATATATATAGGCGGATGTCCCTTCCGTGAATTCATTTGGTATTGAATCAGGTTTGGTTTTAGCTAATTGAAAAGTTCAAAACTTTGAGAATCAAAGTTTTTGTTTTTAAACGATATTAAGGTTTTTGTCTTTTGCTAATTTTCGGTTTTGTCTTGTAGCTTCATTTCAATTCAAACCACGGTTTGAATTGTGCGTCTTCTCTCTTGGGTGGTATCAAATTTAAGAAGAAACTTGCCACTGCCTATGCTGACTCATCATGCCTTCACGGGCCCTTGAGTGTGTCGATTAATGGCCCGAAAATGGCGTTTTCACGACTATTTGTCCTGCGCCAGAGTTAAATTAGGGTTGCTATGGCGACTTCATTAGCCAGCGTCGGCACCTAGATTTATCCGATTTGAGCATCGGAAGTTTCCTGCTTCTTTATATGTGGGCCCGTTACGCGCGGTTACGTTCTTTTGGGAACTTCGACTCTTAGTCGGGGCTTTGTTGGGCTTCACGGGAATCGAGTGTGAATTCCAAATATTCCGTATTAACATCTTGGCAGGCCACTAGCCAACGTCGGCACCTAGATTTATCGATTTGAGCCGGAAGTTTTACGCCTCTTCGTATGTGGGCCCGTTCCGCCGGTTACGATTCTTTTGGAAACCGACCGGGGGGGTCAGTGGGAAACTCCAAAATATTCAGTATTCACGTACTTTGATACATGTTTTATCACTATATTCATTTTAATTGCGAAACACAAAAATGCGAAAATATAATTATTACATGATTATTAAACACATGTCGACCAAAATGCTATGTAATCCGGGGTTTAATATTACGGTTTTGGGTGCTTATCACACCACCCCAAATAGCACTTTGCTTGTCCCGAAGCAAGAAGAGACATTAAGCGATAAGTGATAAAAATGTGTTGTCTAAGCTAAATCTCGTTTAGCGAGTGCGGTTGCATTTGACACGTATGCAACAAGGCCTTGAACCACTAGGAATTCCCTAGTGGGCCGAGTTATAACCTCGTGAGAGTTTTCAGGAAGATATCTCACAAACTTCATTTATACTACTGGCGACTTCATTAACAAAGGCTTGTTTCTTTAATTAATCTCAATTATCTAGACATCTCACTAGTAAGGGGAAACAAAGGATTTAATTCTTCGAAATTCAAGTTAATATACATACAATAATCGAAACATCTACGTATGAGCATACATGCGATGATCTAATAATGAAATGTCGAGTAGGGGCGTTTTGGATCCTTTGGATGGCGCGTCTTAAGTAGGTTCTCACGGTATGTGTTGAAAACACAATTTCTCTCTTATTTTTCCACTCAAGCTTTGCTATCTCCGATTAATGCGGTGGGCTGCGTTTCCTCACATACTGATGCCGGTCAAAGGGCGAGAATTAGAAGTCACAACTACTACTTATTATCACACTATCCTATTCCTAATTGAGCTAGAGGTCTTTATTAGGTGTTATGGGGATTAGGTGGTAGTGTAGAAGAAAATGGAATGGAAAGTTCAAAAAATGATAAGTATGAGAGAATAAGGTCTTCGAGATATTTATACTAGAAAAATCCTTTTTTCTTTCCTGCTTCTAACATGGTTTCCATACTTGGATTTTTGTATCCCCTTTTGATTTTTGATCCTTGGGGGGAATTCTAACCTTGATATTTCTTTTGATTTTTGGAAACATATTTCTATTTTCTTTTTCTTTTCTTACTAAAAGCAGTGGCGATTTTGATTTGTGACAAAGTTTTCTCTTCATTTTTACGCACTTCATCCTATTTCTCATACTTATCATCTAGGTAGGCTTATTTATTTTGTGGTTACTAGATGGGTAATGATTTTTTTTGGTGAAGTAGAAAGGATTAATGAAAGGTTCGATTGAAGTGACTAAGCGGTAAAAAATTTTACAGTCGCGGAATTTTTGGCTATATCAATCAAAGGAGGCCTAAATTCTGCCTAGGATTTGGGTAGTGATCAAGTAAGTAGGCGTGTGAACTTCTCTATAGGAAGAACTACTCCTCTGTGTCATTACTCATATATCATACATTTGAGGCTTTTGGTTAGATTCTTACGGGATATGGAAACTAAGTTGTCTAACCTTGGGTCGAAACTTACTGGCTGTATACATTTAATGATAGTCGATTGCATGAATGCTCATGAAAAGATGTAAAACTATTGCATGCATTATTAAATTAAGTTTTAAGAACAAGTCCTAATTACGATGCTAGGGTGAGATTTCTAAATATTTTTCATCGTAGAAGAGAGAATTTGTCACTAAATCGTTTATTTAGATATTAAAGTAAACTATATACAACTATGCATGCCTAATTTTTGCAAAGGTTCTCACCACCCCCAAACGATTCGGACCTTTTGTGTCCTCAAAGAAGTGTTTAAGAGGAAGAAAGAGTATACACGAGAGGCTTTGAGCAAAATAAAGTGACATCTTCCACGAGAAATTTATTGTAACACACTATATATTATACATCATAAAAGTAGAAGCACAATTGTTAGAGTAGCACACTATTAGGTCACTTTATTTATTTCACATCAAAACATAAAACAAATATGTACATGCATCGACTCACATTGCCCTGACCTTGGGCGGGGATAGTCCTTCCTTGCCTCGTCCCTGTAGAAATGCCATTCCTTGGCATCCCGCCAATCTATCATAGCTTTCGGACTTCCTCCACTTCCTTTTCTTTGCATTGTCTAGATGAGCTATCATTTTATCATCATTAGGGAAAAAAGCGAACTTTCTTGAGATACCTTGCGGGCGTGTCCATGTCAAAATCGCAAGGAGCGAATTATCTTGTTTGTTGGACACATAGAGTCGACCTTTACCCAGATCTTGAAAGGTGGCTGCAAACTTCGAGGGGAATGCGTCCTCACTATCACGCATCTTTATGCTGGCGGGGGTGATATAGTCTTGCCGAAAAGACCGAGCCTTCTTAAGATTCTCAATTACTAGTTACGTAATGTCGAAGGTGGTGCGTTCTTTGGGCCAATGCATGGAATGTCTTACCGCTTTCCTTTGATGCGTGGAAAAATGCCAATCTCCCATGATGTTGAAGAATAAATAACATGGCGGTTCCACATTCATGGTCATCTTGGCTAGTGGAATAGTGAATTACGGCCATCGGCCGGCCGACACGTTCTTTGGCGTGGGCAAGGCCATCGCCATAGCGGGCAACAAAATCCTCCCTAGAGTAGTCATTAAGGTCATTCTCTATCATGTATTGGATGGGGAGGTCTGGCTAAAGAGGAGGAAGGTCTAGAGCCATAGCCCTTTGTTGGCTCATAAAAGCGTGTCGGGTGTTACTAATCGTGAGTGTAAACCCATTCAAAGGGAAATCTGGACCGGTGGTAGATCTTCCATGTTATCATAAAATAAAGCGCCAAACACGGGGAGTATGTGCGCAAGGGGGTGTAGAATGAGAGAGTTCCACCCAACTTGAGTGATGTAGTCTCGAAAAGATGTCCATATCTTTGGAGAATTCAACAATGAATGGAAGGATTGTTCGGAATCATCTTTGGAGCTTCCATTGTGTGAAAAAATGTGACTGTTTAGACAAGGATAAACAAATATTAGAGCATGATGAGAATAATTACGTAAAAACAATTTACCATATGAAAATTAAAAACTAAAAGAAAATGATAAATAATATAAAATTGCAAAATTTAAATGGTTTCATTGGCCTAAAGTGGCGGCGAGGATCTGTTGTGGAAGGGATCCGTTTATAAGATTTTCTATGGCGTCAATCCGTTACAGCGACTGTTGCAACATTTTGCTTGCAATGCGGTAAATCTTGGCGTGGTTTTCCATTATGAGAGTGTGATTTGCCAAGAACTGGTTGTGGTTTGTGCAAAATTGTGCTTGTTCCTCTTCGTTTATTGTCCGCAGTCCGAAATTCAAGAAGGCTGGTGATAATAATGTTACGGCGTTTGCATAATGTCATCGAGTCCTTGTTGAATTAAAGCGAAGCCCTTCCATTGGATTAAATACGTTGCATAATGCATTTTCGGTAAAAATGTTGTCGGTGGAACAATCGTCGTTTGGTCAATACCGACATGGTTCTTTGCAACGTCGGGGTTCGAATCCGTTCCTACATCTTGAGTGAATGGTAAGAATGTTAGCTGTTGAAGAGGTGTATGAGGAGAAACTGCTAGAAAACCCCAATTTATCATGATAAGTGTTACAATGGTTGGTAAAGGAGCTGCCTTTTTCCTAGCACGCGTCGATCGCATTCGGAGAAATTTAATAATGCAAAATTCATTGCAGTTAGTGCGCAACACCCGAGTAAATGGAGGAGTGGTTTGGTTATTTAGGAAGTCTTAGATGTGCCTAGGACATTATGAGGCTACCCATTGGATCCTGAGATAATTGGTTATTTTGTAAAGATCGCCGATAAACAATACGGTTCTTCGGTTGTATTCGCCGTGAAGGATAGTTGCAAACATCGGATGCGGATATTATCGAAAGGTGAATCTGAAGGTGTACTCCTTGGTTTGTAATAGGAATTTGAAGTACCTCGAGAGATGATTTCCATAGTCAATTCATTTCGCATCCGTTAGCGGACAAAGAATTGTCCGTTTTGGAAATAACGGCTTTTATAAAATAACAAGACTAATTCTCCGGAATAAAATGTTTGCTTATGGTGTAAAAAGAGGGTACCATCCTCGGCGTAATATTTTGATTGTCAAAGAAAGGATGAAAAAAGACCATTTTGAAAATTTTCCATAAAATTTTGCTCGAGCCTGAAACTTCGAGTGAGGGCCATTAAAGATGGAGTGGTGAAAAATTATTTTGGAAACAAAGGAAGTTAAATTTTTGAGGTGTCTATCCTTGGTATAAATAGGCACCCATCCGAAAAATGTAAAAGATCACGTATCGAGGGTGTCACAGGGGTAGTTAGACCGTGTATCTTCTAAGATATCTTAAAAGTGGATGAGAAGAATGGGGCATATGACAAGGAGTGCCCTTTTTTTTTTTTTTACGTAAGTAGAAGGACAAGGAAAATGTAGATATACTATCACAATAGGATGTAAGCGCATTACAATGGTATGGAAACACAACATAATGATCACGATGACTTAACTACAAACCTAAATATTAGATAGAACTATATGCCACATTAACAACATGACTATAATAAAACAACCGAGCATGAAAACTTGAGTAGCATATTCAAGCTGCTGCTGCTCAAACTTTTCTAGTGCATCCATGAATCTTGAGCTTGGAGTGATCCAAAAACGGTTTTTAGAATAAGAAGTGTAGAGGGAAGAATATAAGTGAATATGGAGGAAGAGTTGAACTTATTTATAGAAAGAAAATTGCCGTTTTCTGACCGTTTTTTAGATGTGGTTCATGACCGTTTTCTGACCGTTTTTTTTTTTTTTTTTTTTTATTTTTTTCATTATCGGTTTCTGATCGTGATAGTTACGTTAAACTTTGTTGTTTAAGTATGACATGTGAAATATATTTATATATATGTATATAATTTATTACTACTAATATATGTTCCTACCTATATACTATAATATTAGATATAGCTAATATATCAAAATAAAAATATTTTAGGAACTATCTCTATTAAGCTAGAAAGTACAAACACGTAAATAACATGTCTGATATAATATTATACAAGACCGAAAAAAAAAAAATCTAGCTCTTGGTGATCCTCAGTGTGCTTTGGCGAGAATCCTCGAGTGGCCGAAGAAGCGAGGAGTCTGCGGCGTCGTCGTCTGAGCTCCGTGGAGGCTAACTGCTCTGGATATCACCAAGAGTATCCATCATCACGAGCTGGCCCGATCTTTGGCCATGATGACCATTCTCTGGCGGTTATGGCGAAGTAAGCATCTTATCTGAAATCACGATCATGGATGCTCTCATCTCTGCTGGAATTCACCCATCGCATCGTCATCGACTTCGTGGCGAGTGGTCATATCTGTCCTTAACTTCGCCCAAAGTGCGTCTCATCGATACTGGGCGAGTGTACATCTCTCTCGATCCACATTGTTGCCGCGTAGGGCCTCTATGGGTTGGGTGATCTTACTCATGGCAGTCTCATCAAAGTATGGTGGGTGAGAGGATCCTACACTAGCGTGTCTTTCCGGCAACCCCTAGGGTCTTTGTGGGTTCCCAAGGGTCTTGTATGCATTTCTTAAACACCCGCCATATTCTCATATTGTGGTATAGGGAGTAGAGGGGTGGCATGAGAAAGCCCGGATTAATCATGACTTGCGTTACTAGAAGCGGCAGGGGGCTGACCTAAGAGTGGCATGTGTGATAATATCAAAAAGAAAGGTAACGATGCGAAGTTACCCTTTCGCTCTGGAGGATCGAGAGAAGGTGGAGGAAGGTCTTGTTAATGTCGGAAGGCTTCGAGGTGCCAATGGCGTTCGGTCCAGCCATTGAGTCACTGCTAAATTTGGTTTTACGTCGACCGAAATCTGGCGCATTTTCCGTCGATGTTGTACTCTCCCTCGATAAAGCGTGTCGAGCATTAGGTCGTAAGTCCGTGGGTACCGATTTCTCGCTGCCGAAGTCGATCCGTGGTCGACCCGATTGGAATGCTGTGATCGGAGAGCAACACCGGTGTGACTTCGTGTCGCACACCCTCGACGGTGACCCAAAAATGGTCGCCATTAAAGCTTCCATTGTCGTAGAATTTCATCACCAAATCCTTAGAATAAAGCCCTCCATTGGCATATAACAAACTCTCCCATCCTCTAGATTGAATTTCGTGATCAAAGAATGGAGCAAACATCCCGTTTTCAAACAAATTTCCAAAATTTTTCTCCACACAAATCCGTCTGTTTCCAGCCATTGCTGATCTAAGAGGGAGGATGGCTATGGATTATTGATGAGGGGGAGAATTTGGATGATCTGACGGAAGGAAATTTTGATCGGAGCTGCTGAAGCGCGTACAGACTGGTTTTAGTGTGGGCCTGTCTCATGCGAGACTGATTCGAGAGGGGGCAAGATCCGGTTTTTTAGGAAGACGATTCGTGGATTTGTGACGCGTGTTATCGGGTTGTTTGGGTTTAAATGGACCGAGAATTCGATATTTCAGCTGGGCCTAAAATTTTCTCGAAGCCCAAATCAAGCCAAAAGCCTGATTTAAACCTAAAATTTAAATCGTTACCCGACTTCGTTTGGACTCGAATTGGGACGAATGAGATATCGAAATGATCGGCACGAAAAATTCTATCCAATTGTGTGAGTCATTCTTGAAAGTCACATTTTTTTTTTTTTTTTTTTTTTTTAAAGAAGGAGAGTGTAAAGGTTTTATTTACATACAAGGGAGATATACGTGAAAAACACTGGATGTCCAAAGGAGTCACCATCTTAAATCATAGACAATTGTCATGTCGGCTCTGGAGGCGAACCCAATCCGGCCGGTGTGGCTTCACCTCTATGTATTATGGGGTTAGAGGCGGGACGGTACCCCGGACCGTCGCGGCGCTACTGATCTAATAAAATTGCCCTTTTTACATACGGCTATCCTCAAACCGCCCCAAGGGACTCAAAGTAACCAATTCTAGGGTTGGTCTGGTGGAATCCATTGCCCGTTTGTGTTCCAAGTATGTAACATCTGAGGTTTGATACGCATCCCTTGTGCAAAACTTAATGCAAAGGGAAAAGGTAACAAAATAAACATATTTACAAGGTGAGTCTTTTAACGTCAGATCCTCAAGACGAATTGAGTCTTTTAACGTCAGATTCTCAAGACAAATCGAGTCTTTTATTGTCAGATTCTCAAGATGAATCCCATCCTGTGGGAGAAACGGCGGTGGCGGCGAAGATTATCTGCTTGTGACTAGTGTTAGAGAAGTATACCTTAAAAGCTGGCTAGTATCGGATAGGAAGTCGAGCCTAGGCGAAGGGTGTTTGGCAATGCATACACCGGCCCATCCTTCGCGACACGTCGTTTCACGAGCAAAAGAACTCCACGACCATTCCCTATTAAGTGATGAGTGAGACTTACACCAAATGATTAGCTGAAGTTAGCGAGGTAGAGAGTAGAAAAGGGAAGAAAAGGAAGGAGGTGAAATTTTAGGTACCCATTGTTTACCCGAAAAGCACGTTTGCTCGTGTTCGGGAATACATTTATACTCCGTTCGTAAAAGAGTTTTCGTGGACTAAGGTTCGGCTTGCAACCACACACTTCAAAGAACTTTGGAGATCATAAGATAGAAGATGGCCGGCTACCAAAATGGTACCCCTCTATAGAACAAGATTAGTGCGCATGCAAACCAAAACATCTAGTCGGTGTATACTAGATTACGAAGAAGAGTCCATTCAACATCGGTGGCGTAATTTGTGGTAATGTTTTGAGGCGTTGTCCATTGACTTGAAATTCACTGTTATCTTTTGGATTAAGCAAAGAGATTGCCCATAATGTTTCACGGTGACACAATGAAAGGACCGGACCATCGTGTTTTCAATTTACCGGGGAAAGATGTGTAATCTAGAGTTGTGCAAGAAAACTTTTTGGCCAATATTGAAATCCTTACATAAAATGTGCTTGTCATGCACTCTTTTCATATTAGCCTTAGGATTTGAGAGATCATAAGCATCACTCGAATCTCCTCCATTTCGTTTAATTGCGGTTTTAAGCTTCTCACTGCCTCGATGATATTGTAATTGGGGCTTTTGATGGCCAAAAGGCGCGGTGCTCAAGTTCATTTGGCGGATGACAAGGTTTTCAAAAATAATGCGGTAAGGAGACATCCCTATAGGTGTCTTAAATCTTTATTCGGTATGCCCACAAGGCATCCGATAGCCGGAGAGACCGATCCTTTTCTTGATGGGTTGACAGTTTTCTCGAATAGACTTTATCTCTCTGTTGGAGACTTCCACTTGGCTACTTCGTTTTTGGGTGGTATGGAGTAGCAACCTTGTGAGTAACTCCATATTTCTTCATTAAAACCCAAAAATTTTGTTACAAAAATGTGTACCCCCATCAGCGATGATAGCTTTGGGAACACCAAAGCGAGAAAATGTTTTCTTTTACAAATCTCACGCGACAGGTCTTATGGTCATTTGAGCGACATACGAAAGTGCCTCAATCCATTTGGACACATAGTCTACAAATGACTAAAATGTATAGAAAACCTTGAGAAATAGGGAAGGGTCCCATAAAATCAATGCCCCAAACATAAAAAAATTTCCACAATTAAAATAGGATTTAGGGGCATCATATTTCTTTTGGTAACTTCGACCTAGGTGTTGACAACGAATGCAAGCTACGCAATGTTCGTGTGCATCGCGAAAAAGGGTAGGCCAGTAAAAACCACATTGTAACACCTTGGCTGCAGTTTTCTTTCCACTGAAATGACCTCCGCAGGATTGTTCATGGCAAAAGGATAAACGTCGGTGTGTTCCGGAATGGAATCAGCGAACGAATGAGTTGGTCGAACAATACTTAAAGAGGTAGGGTTCATCCCGAAATAATATTTTACTGATGGATAAGAACTTTTTATGATCAGGACGTGACCAAAAGGAGGGGACTTCCTCAGTAACTAGGTAGTTAACGATATCCGCGTACCATGGAGATGAGAAAATAGAGTACAAGTATTCGATGCGGGAAGGAATCATCGATAGCTTCGAATCACTATCGATGTCACCAACCGATCTTGATAAATGGTCGACTCGACATTTTCGGTTCCTTTCTTGTCTTTGATTTCGGGTGAATTCTTGTAAGAGAAGGATCCAGTGGAACAATCATTGTTTTCGCGTCCTTTTAGCGAGTAAGTACGAATTGGGCGTGGTCGATATATCACGATGGTCGATGTTCCAACTAGGTAGGGGCGAAACTTGTCCAAAGCATAGACAACGGCTAGGAACTCTTTCTCAGTTGTGGTATAATTACGTTGAGCGTCGTTAAGAGTTTTACTAGCGTAGTAAATGACGACGGGTTTGTCATCACGTCGTTGGCCTAGCACGGCACCAATAGCAAAGTCGCTAGCGTCACACATCAGTTCGAATGGTTGAGACCAATCAGGGGGTTGAATAATAGGAGCGGTAGTCAGAGCGGTTTTTAGAGTATCAAAAGCTTGTTTGCAATTGAAATTGAAATCGAATACTGCATCCTTAAGTAGGAGATTGGTTAAGGGTCGAGCAACTTTAGAAAAATCCTAAATGAATCTCCTGTAAAACCCAGCGTGGCCTAAAAAGGCACGGATATCCCGAACTGTACTTGGGAAGGGTAGCGAAGAAATTTTAACAATTTTAGCTTTATCAACCTCTATCCCGTCTTTTGAAACAATATGACCTAGAACAAGTCCTTTTGTAACCATGAAATGACACTTCTCCCAATTGAGTACCATTTTTTTCTCGCAACGCTGGCGTTAATACTTTAGAAAGGTTGGATAAGCGATTCGTCAAAGGAATTTCCGTAAATGGAAAAGTTAGATCTATGAAAACTTCCATATAACGTTCCACCATATCACTAAAAATGTGAAGCATGCAGTTGGAAAGTGCAGGGGCATTACAAAGACCGAAAAGGCATCGCCCCAGACATAAAAGGTTTCAAAGGGACACGTGAAAGTTGTCTTTTTCTTGATCGGTAGGGATCGATGACAATTTGGAAGTATCCGAATAGCCATCAAGAAAACAGTAGTAGGCATGACCGGCTAAACGTTCTAGCATCTGGTCAATGAATGGGAGAGGGAAGTGATCTTTACGGGTTCTGGCATTAAGTTTGCGATAGTCAATGCAAATTCTCCATTTCAAAGGAATGCGAGTTGAGATGCACTCACCATTTTCATTTTGCACAACTTGAATGCCGGACTTTTTGGGAACAACGTGGGCCGGGACTGACCCGATCACTATCTGAGATAGGGTATATGATACCCGCATCAAGTAAACGTAGAACTTCCTCGCACTATTTCTTCCTTCATTGCGGGATTAACGGCGTTGTGGTTCTCGCGACATTTTTGTGCCGTCATCAAGATGTATTACGATGCGTGCATATGCTAGGGTCTATTCCCTTGATATCATCTAAGGACCATCCGATAAGCGGGCGTGTTGTTCACGAATGACATGAATCAAACGTGCCTCCTCGTCCAAAGTCAAGTGAGCAGAAATTATTATAGGGTGACTACCATCGGATCGAGAGATGCGTACTTCAAATCAGGGGTAGAGGTTTTAAATCCGGAGTTGGAGGGTTGGGGATCAAGGATTCATGAGGGATCATCTCTTCAATGGAAAAGAGCTTAATCCGGTCCTTCGAATTAGTTTGCACCGAAGCATTAGGGTCAAATAGTGGTAACCGACTCTAACAATGCATGTACATCCCTTTTTATGTACGAAGTCATCGTCAAACTCGGATTATCAAAAGAAAGAAATTGGTGTATCTCGTGCGGGGAAAAGAGTTTGTGAAATAATCATGTTCGGACTATCAACCAAGCTAATCTAAGCCCTCCATTATAGGATCGGAAAGCTGTTTCATTAATTTGAACACGCGTTGAGTTAAATGAAAAGGTTCGAAAGACAATGTCATTGATCCGTCCCGACAATTTATGAGAGCATTGGCAGTTGCAAGGAAAGGACGTCCCAAGATGATAGGGATGGAGTCACAGGCTACTTCAGTATCTAGGATGACAAAATCAACTGGGTAGTAAAAATCTTGGACCTTTACTATAATGTTCTCTACTATGCCCTTTGGGTACTTGATGGAGCGATCCGCGAGTTGCAAAGTCATATTGGTAGGTTTCAATTCATGAAGACCTAACTGCTTAAATAAATAGTAGGGAAGTAGGTTAACACTGGCACCTAGGTCTAAAAGTGCAGTAGCGGTATACTTGTCGCCTAACGTGCATGGTACAGTTGGTCGACCTGGGTCCTTGTATTTTACCACACCATTGGAAGTGGTAATCGAGGGAAACTGCTCAGTGAGGAACGCTTGTTGAGGTACATTCGTACGTCGTTTGGTGGTGCACATGTCCTTCAAAAACTTGGCATGCTTGGACAAATGCTTTAGCGCATCTAGGAAAGGTAAGTTTATGGTCAAATTTTTGAAGGTTTCACGGATCTCATCAAAATGTTCGTCATGTTTGTTCTTTAACAAGCGGGCAGGGAACGGAGCTTTGGGACGGAATCGCGTATAGGGATCAGTGGCGTCTTTCCCTAGGGACGTAGGTGTAGATTTTGAAGGTACAACTTCGTCCGTTATAGGTTGCGAGGTAGGAGTTGGGAGGACGTCAGTCGTGACTTCCGTTGATTCCTCGTCTGGCATTCGTATATTATTGTCGATGGTTCGGCCAGAACGAAGAGTGGTAATGGCATTTACCTCACCCTGGCTTGGATTACTAGGTCCTGATGCATTGTTGAGTTCAAAGGCAGTGCTTGTAGGCTTAGGGTTTGGAACTGCTTGGCCAGGGAACACGCCCTTTGACTTTATCCTAAGCTAACGGTTGTAGAGACATTGGATAGAAGCTAGGATTTGATTACATTGATTCATGTATGTCGGGGAAAGTTTGGCCGTTTTATCGGCTGTGGATTGTACTAAGGGAGCAGCAGGAACTAGTTCACGATTATTATTCACGGGTTGATTTTGGTAGCCATATCCTTGACTAGCGGGAACAAGGTTGCGGTTGTTTTGGTACCCTATATTTGCGTTGTTGGGAAAATTACTTTGCCCTTGCTGAAATTGTGGAGGATTCCCTTGACGATAGGAATTGTAGTTCGCAGGTGGTCGTATAGGAACGTTGTTGCCACCTGAAGGAGCTTGTTGTTGGACAGGGGGTGCCCAAGCTAAATTCGGATGTTGTCGCCAAGGTGCATTAGGAATGTTGAAAGCACAAGCCTCTTCAGAAGGTTGGGGAGGACACTCGTATACCAACGGACAATAAGAATCGTGTCTTTCGGGACTTAAGCAAAAAGAGGGCATGGGGCGGCATTGGCAGCCATGACTGTTTGGGTTTTTGTTCATTTACTTGTACCGAAAGAGCATCGACCTTTTTGTTTAGGGACTCGATTAGAGTTTTTAATTCCGGATCGGGTTTGACCTCGAACATAGACGTAACTTTGGTAGGAGTGTCTTTAGAAGATCTAGAAGAATCAGTGTTTCCCCAATGGGTGCTTCGTGAGGCCTGTTTCTCAAGAAAAGTGTATGCTTCAGTAGCGCCCTTGTCCATGAAACAACCGCCGTTCATGATATCTAATGTTTCCTTTTGATGGTCAGAGAGACCATTAAAGAATGAACGGACTAATACAGCGGTGTCGAGTTGATGATGGGGACATTCGAGAAGTAGATCAATAAATCTGCTCCACGCTTCTGAAAAGAATTCACGGGGTCTTTGGCGAAGAATTGAATCTTTTGAAGCATTTCTGTAGTTTTCTTTCGAGTATAAAACTTTATCATGAATGCTTGAACAAGTTTGGCCCATGTATCAATGGATTGGCGGGCGCTTTGTCCGGCGAGCCAAACTGAAGCTTTATCGGCTAAGGTGAAGGGAAACAACCTAAGCAAGACTTGTTCGTTGGTAACGGTCGGATGGCGGAAAGTGGTGACTACTTGTTGCATCCGACGAAGATGATTGTACGGTTTTTCATGGTCTAAACCATGGTAAACAGGTAACAAACCGAAAATGTTTGGCGGAATACGAAAATCACCTACAATTGCATCGAGTTTAATGCAGGGGAAGCGGGTCCTTCTGTGTAGGCAATATAGAATCGAAGGGGTTTCTCGACCGAGATTTTCTTGACCATAATAAAAGGAGATAATGGAAATGGAGATGTTTGACGAGGTTGATTTACGGAGGAGGAACTATGCCTAGGAGATAACATAAACAGTTGTTTCTTGTATTTTCGACGATGATATGTAAGTTCTAATTCCTTATGTTTACCAGACCGTAGTCTCATACAAATATGAATTTAAATTTAGTGCTCATAAGGAACGAATAATGATTGAAGGTTTTAGAAGTTAGGAAGGAGGGAGTTGAAGCACGTCTTCCCGAGTTGTTGCTAACTCGAGCAGGGAGCTAGGATAACGTGTGAAGATTCCAGCAGCCAGGTCACTTGAGAGAATTGAGGGAGGTTGTTCGTGCTAGCACGTTCCTTAATTAGGCAACCTCAATTTTTTCAAGTTTCTTAGGCACTGATGGAATAGGATGATGATTTATGGTGGTGTATTATGAGAGGTGTTATTAAGATGATTTAGATGAAATTTTTAATTACTATGATTTTTTTATTATTTTTATTATTTATTATTTTTTTATTATTATTTTTTTATTTTAATTTACGTAATTAGTGTATTATGGAGACGTGATTACGAAATATGCAATTAACAACGATAAATGCCAAAATAGAAACTAACTAACATATACTAGTTTACGCAGAAAAGTCTACCCATGCAAATCTATATTACCTATACGTGCAACTATGTGTAAGTTATACGTGAGCTAGGGGAATGTCAAGAACGAACTCATGCAATTGAATATTGTATACGTGGATTGATGTAACATACACATACAAAAATATTCTAAGCAGGTGGTTTGATGCTACGCATATATCAAAATATATTCGAATCATATTAATTGTGTTACGTGAATATGTGATGACGAACCACCTTTACATGCACAGAGTTCTCATGCCAACATACAAATATACGAGGTAAAACAGGTTATAGCAAATAATATCCTCGACAAAGTTTGAGGAGTTTAAGAGTTTGAAACACGGCCCGCGATTCCTCGATATAGCGATCGACTACTCCCAAGTTTATGCTTACTAGAAAAACGGGACCAAAGAGCCCAAAAAGAGTCGAAAAGGAAAGTGGTGCGTACGAAAACCCGAGTGTTGATACTCGAGGTTAGTTTAAGCGTGCTTACTAATTAGGTCTCATCCGGAGACTCTTTTGTCCGTTTAGTACTTCAAATTCCTACGGAGTACTTAGACTGTGCTAATGAAAATAACAAAACTTGGCTCACAGATATTTGTTAGTAGAAAAAAAATTACGGTAAAGAGTTAGTATTGTAACAGAAATGGAAATTAAAAAGATGAGGAGGTAAGGGAGGGGTTTTTATGGATGTATTCCAGTTATTACATTAAGTCCAGAGTCCTTCGGCGTGCAGCGGCGCCATTTGATAAAACGCTCTTTACACACGTTTATTGGTTTTCAGTTACTTATTACTTAAGTCCGAGGTCCACAGTCCAAAGTCCGAGGTCCACAGTCCAAGTCCAAAGTCCAACGTCCGTATAGTCGTACGTTTTAGTCAAGTTACCTTACTCACGTGGGATTGGTAGGATAGGTCGAGTAAGGGATCGTCCAAACCTTAGGGCTCGGATAGGTTCACAACTGGAGTTACAACTTTAAGTGAGTAGGATTTTTAGGTTTCTTTTAGTTGGTTTTTAATTAAAATAACGGTAATGCAAGTAATATAAATTACTACGGTGATTATATGTAGGTAAATAAAAGTAGAGAAACAGGGAGAGAGTTAATCATGCTCATGCAAGAATCATTTTTCAACAGTTTTTATTACTAAATCACTACATCTCTAATTCGTCTCGTTTCGGACGCGGCGTCGATATTGATCCCTAGTGCATGCCCACATCTCTAGGTCGCATTTCACTAGCATAAGGAGTTTCGATAATACCTCATCTCGGTATATTATTTCAGCTCCCGCACAAGTTCACATCATTTGACGAATTGGAGAGTCATGCGCCACCAGAGAGTCGCGAGACATTTTTAGATTGTGGCGAAGCTATCTGGAGCATCGGCACTCAACTTTGTACGATCGGTCATTTTGGGACCGGATGTTAATTCTATGCCTAATTCCTAAGTAGTGATTCTAGAATATTAACGAGTCAATCCGATTTTTACACGAAGCAAAGATAACCCTCCCCGAGGGGATTAGCTCATCATCATAGAAGGAATAATAAAACTTTGCGTATACATTAAGTAAATAAATGCGAGGACGAGAAATTAAACAAGAAAAGAAATAACTGTTATTAAGGGTAAAATAACTTCATCGTATTAATTTCTTTGCGGAAATAAAATGGCGGAAGGTAAGTCTTGAAGAAAGAAAACTAAACGTAGCTAAAACATTAATATCAAGAAGACCTTCTAATGAAGGCTTAACCCCATATATATATAGCGGATGTCCCTTCCGTGAATTCATTTGGTATTGAATCAGGTTTGGTTTTTAGCTAATTGAAAAGTTCAAAACTTTGAGAATCAAAGTTTTGTTTTAAACGTATTAAGGTTTTGTCTTTTTGCTGATTTTCAGTTTCGTCTTGTAGCTCATTTCAATTCAAACCACCTGGTTTGAATTGGTACGTGTCTTCTCTCTTGCCAGGTGGTATCAAATTTAAGAAGAAACTTGCCACCTGCCTATGCTGACTCATCATGCCTTCTGGGCCCGCAGAGTGTGTCCACTTAGTGTGTCGATGGCTGCTTAAAAAAATGGCGTTTTAACGACTATTTGTCCTTGCAGAGTTAAATTAAGCCGGGTTGCTATGGCAGCTTCATTAGCCAACGTCGGCACCTAGATTTATCCGATTTGAGCATCGAAAGTTTCCTGCTTTTTTATATGTGGGCCCGTTCTGCACTGGTTCTGTTCTTTTGGGAACTTCGGCTCTAGTCAGGCTTTGTTGGGCTTCACGGGAATCGAGTGTGAATTCCAAATATTCCCGTATTCTTGTACTTGGCAGCTTCACTAGCCAACGTCGGCACCTAGATTTATCCGATTTGAGCTTCGGAAGTTTTCTGCCTCTTCATATGTGGGCCCGTTCGCGACCGGTTACGTTCTTTTGAAACCGGCCCGGCGGGGTCGAGTGGGAAACTCCAAATATTCTTGTATTCCTGTACTTTGATGCATGTTTTATCACTATATTCATTTTAATTGCGGAAACCCCGCAAAAGTGCGAAAATATAATTATTACATGATTATTAAACACATAATCGACCAAAATGCTATGTCTCTCGGGGTTTAATATTACAGTTTTGGGTGCTTATCACTGTACGTATTTTAATTCCGAAGGAAGAGGTTTTAAATCAGGGGTGGGCAGAGTGGGTATTAAAGATTCTTGAGGAAGGTCATCATCCATGCGAGAAAAGCAGTTGATGATCATCCAAGTTACTTGACATCACTGTTGTAGGGTCAAATAATGGTAATCGACTCTAATAACTCATTTACTTCTTGTGTATAATCATCGTCCTCAAACTCAGATTCGCTAAAGGAAAGAAATTGGTACACTTCATCTGAGGGGAAAAGAGTTTGTGAAATACTCTTGCGGAATGCTGTCAACCTTATTGACCTCACCATCAATGTCAGGTTCTGGAAGTTGTTTCATCAACTTGAACACATTCACCTCGACCGAAAGATTTCCGAAGGACATGGTCATAGAACCATCTCTACAGTTAATAAGAGCATTAGCAGTGGCGAGGAACGGACGTCCTAAGATGATATGAATGGAATCACATGCAACTTCTGTATCCAAAATAACAAAGTCTACAGGATAGAAGAAATCTTGGACTTTTACAAGGACGTTTTCCACAATTCCTTTTGGATACTTTATGGAATGATCGGCTAACTGTAGAGTCATGGTGGTAGGTTTGAGCTCATGAAGACATAGTTGTTTAAACAAATAATATGGAAGTAAGTTCAAACTAGCTCCTAAGTTTAGTAGTGCAGTAGCCGTGTATTTGTCACCTAAGGTGCATGGAACCGTTGGTCTACCAGGGTCCTTGTATTTTACTATTCCATTGTGTTCGGTGATGGAAAACGTTGATGAGGAACGCTTGTTGAGGAACATTAGTTCTCCTTTTGTGGTGCACATATCTTTGAAAAATTTGCATGTTTTGGTAATAGTTTTAAGGCATTGAGAAAAGGTAAGTTGATTGTTAAATTTTGAAAAGTCTCTCGAATTTTAGCAAAATTCTCATCAGGGTTTATTCTTTGCCAAGCGTCGCGAGGAAACGGTGCCTTAGGGCTGAATTTGTAAAAAGGGTCTACTTGCTTGTTTCCTACATTCGAGGAGATGTTGACTTTGTTGGATCACGGGGAATCTTCCGTAGGTTCATTATTAGAAATAGATTCCTTGGAACCCTCTTTTTTCCTTTGGTTGATCATCCGCATCGTGTCGATTGTCGGCAGTTTTTCGGATCGTAGAGTAGTGATTGCATGCACCTCACCTTGGTTGGGGGTGCTTGTACCGTGGGCATTGGTGAGTTAAAAGGTCGCGGTTCTTTGGTTTAGGGTTTGGAATTGCTTGTGCAGGAAACACGCCTTTCTGACTCTTTTCTTGCGCTAATTGTTGAAGTGATTGTTGGATAGACGTTAAAATTTGAGACTGTTGGTTCATATAAGCTAAGAAAGTCTCGTTTGTCCTATCCAAAATGGGTTGCGCAGGTTGTACAACAGGTAGTAGTTCACGATTATTGCTGAGAAGTTGTTGATTATAGTTGGGATCTGGATTAGCTGGAACAAGGCTGCGGTTGGTTTGGTAGTTAGCATTGGAATTATTTTGAAATTGACCTTGTTGGTATTGTTGATTATTTCCTTGGCGGTATGGAATAAAATTGTTGGTAGGTCGAACAGGCGGATTAGCGAAACCTGGAGGAGCCCCCATTTGTTAGTTATTTTGGCGCCAAGCGAAATTCGGATGTTGTCTCCCCGGTGCATTGGGAATGTTGAATGCATATGCCTCCTCCGATGGTTAAGTAGGGGAAGCATATAACAAGGGACAATATGCATCAGGATGTTCAGGACTAAGACAAAGGACACAAGGGGCGGTGTCAACGTTCATGACTGGTTTTGGTAGTTGATCGTTTACTTGAACTGCAAGGGCATCTACTTTTTTAGTTAGGGATTCTATCAAATTTTTTATTTCGGGATCGGGTTTTACCTAAAAAATAGATGTGGCCTTTGTAACATTGTCCTTTGATGACCGAGGCGACTCAGTGTTACCCCAGTGTGTACCTTTTTTCGCTTGTTTTTCAAGAAAAGTATAAGCCCGGTAGCTCTTTTTGTCCAAGAAGCAACCGCCGTTCATTATATCAAGAGTTTCTTTTTGATGATCGGAAAGACCATTAAAGAATGAGCGAACAAGGGCGACTTTTTCCGGTTGGTGATGAGGACATTCTAACGAGAAGATCGAAGAAAGCGACTCCATGCTTACGTAAAAGGATTCATGAGATTTTTTGAAAAGAATTGAATTTTTGAAGCATTTGGTTGTTTTTTCGAGTGTAAAACTGAAGCATGAAATCTTGAACTAGTCTATTCCATGTATCTATGGATTGTGGCTGTTGTCTTGTTAGCGGATTGACTTTTTTCGCTAAAGTAAATGGAAACAAATGAAGCAAAGAGTTGTTCCTTAGAAACTATTTGGATAGTAAAATGTTGTTGCCACTTGTTGAAGCCCTCACGAAGATGATTGTAAGGTTTTTCGTGCTCCAAACCATGATATATAGGTAACAAACTGAAAACGTTTGGTGGGATCGAAAATCACCGACAATGTCCTCAAGTTTGATGCGGGGAAGAAGGTCCTTCATGTAATGCAATTATAGAAACCGAGAGGGGCTTCTCTCATTGGTGGAGGATCGTCGGCCATAATAATGACAGAAGTTGATGCTTAACGAAGGATTGTGATGAAGGTAATTAGCGAGGAAGAACAATTTTTAGGTGAGAACTTACCTTGAATTGCTTATCGTATTTTTTTCGACGGCGATAGGTATGTTCAATTTCTTTAGTGGAACCGGACCTTAATCTCATGCACGGGCATAAAATTAGATCTAATTTACGAAGGAATTTAGTAGGACTTGAATTTTATTATTATCTTAAGCATTAGAGTTTAACAACATATGCCTAAGCTGCTGCGCTAACGTAGCGGTGAAGCTAGGAATACGTGTGCATAAACCAGCGGCGAGTCACAAGAGATATGAGGGAGGCTTTCCGTGCAAGCACGGTTCTAATTAAGTAACCTCAATCTTTCAAGTTTCCTAGACACCATTGGAATATGATTAAAATTTATGGAATTAAAATTTATGCAAAGGCGGTATTAATTTTAATTTAATTAATTAATTAATTAATTTATTTTTTAAAGATTTATGCAAGGGTTAAAATACAAACATGCAAATATGATCTACTCTTACAATACTAGGTGCAGTAGCATGTGAAGATACTCTACTCATACGTATAGCTATACGAATAGGCAAGCTTGTGTCATCGATAACTATTTCCATACGTACAGGCAAATATACATCAGTAATACGTATATGTACGCTAATTTGTAAATCGATATTACGTAAACGTATATCAACAGTAACAGGCAAATTTGAATCACTCATACGTATCTAAATACATTAGCATGCATAGATAGTATACATACGCAGATAAATACGACAAAACTAAACATGCAAGGTATTATATATAAACTAAAATACGACTCTTGTATTGCAAAATAATTCGATTTTGACAATACTCATTGAGATTGCGAATGTCATATAGAGAGCAGATTTACCCCGTAGGGTTTAGAAACAACTTACCCAACTCAGATTTTAACCCTCGTTGGAATGTTCTCCTCTTTCTTGACAAAATCGACTTATTAGACAATACCGTTATACGTAGAGAAATATTAAACATGTAACAAGAAACATTTATACGTAGAAAGACATATACCCATGTAAAACAGTACCATTAATATGTAAATATACATTAATATGCAATTCATGTCCGTGTAATCGTATATAAATATTTACCGGTGTACGAACTTAATTCATGCATAATTCTAGGCTAAAACGTAAATAATAATCCATAAATTTTTCCTAATACTATATACATGGCATACATGCAGAAAAAACATAAAAAAATTACAATAATACTGAAAATTTGGAACCTGTAGCTCCCCGCTTTTCCGCCCTTGAACTGAAACAAACGTTTTAATTCGTCGACGCGATTAATCCCAAAGGATTATCGAATTTTTTAGGTATAGGGCCAGATATTTAGGCCTGGAAATGGATCAAGGTAGATCAGGAGATGCTGGTGGTTGAACAGGGGCAACAAACAAGCAATTTGACTTCATGAACGCTGGTCACCCCTCAACAAGATAGCGACTACACACTGCAGCGCGACGCGTGTCAAGTAATCCACAGTGAGTTCAATTTTTTATGGAAGTCTTATAATCTTCTGTAGTGTACGTTCCCAGTCCTAACTTTTGGTACCTGGAAGTGCAATGAAAAATCCGTGAGCTTACAGGTCTATTGCGAGACAAAAATACGAAATTTGACAAAAAATGTATGAACGAACGAAAAGGAAATGAAGGAAGAGAATGGGGGTTCCCCCTTGATGCAACTTCCGATCTGTAGCACAAGTCCTATGGCTTTAGAGCAGCAGCGGCGCCATTTTGATATTCACTTTTCCTTACGTTAGAGATTAGAATCTCTAATTTGGTACAAAAGCAACTCAAAGTTCCTTACTCACTATTTTCGTTTTCATAAAGCTAAAGTAAGGATTCGAACCAAGTAAAATCTAGGACAACTACAAATTAGTTATTACTCTTAGGGAACTAATGAGTAAGGTTATACTACTAATGCTAGGTTTTCTTTCCTACACAAACATTAAGAAAAATATTAAAGGTTGAAATCATGCACTTAATACAAAAGACAAATTACTAAAGAAAAAAAAGTGGAGGGCTAATCCTCCTCATGTGAAACTAACATTTAGTTGTTGATTTGAAAAGGTTTATTGATTCTTCCTAGACTCATAGACAAGCCCCTAATGGAAGAAAACTTGATCCCTAGCATGCATGGCTCACTTAAGAGCTCATACATGCTAGCAAGTGGAACCAAGCAATGACTTATCTCTAAGCTCATTGCTTTGATTCCTAACTAGATACTACACCAACTATCATTTTGGGATATGATGTAGAGCTAGTTGTTCTTCCTAACAACCTACCAAACCAACAACAATTGTTTTTCCCTCACGTGAGTTGGATTAACTCCTCAAAAGGGAAGTTAGCTCATGATCCTTGGGACAAGGAAATTACAACTAGAAAAACAAAAAGAGAGAGAAAGAGGAAGAAGATAAACAATCAAACTCACTTCTTTTTATTTTCTAGAAGAAAATAAATGTTTCCTCCATTGAAACTATTACAAGCTTCTTACCAAAACTAAAAACTAAACTAACCCTTTTTTTTTCCTCTAAGGAACTAAAATAATACCATGTAAGGAAAATAAGTCAAGGGAGTAAATGGAGTGTCCCCCACCCTTGTCTAATTTCTTCTCCATTTGAGAGAAATCTCATTTCTTCCCACGTGAATCATCAAACCACATTAATTCATTTTTATCCACCACATTAAAATAAAGTGACACCTTCCTTTTTTTTCACTATTAACACCTAATCTAATTTATTATATGCAAGGTGTCAACTTTGCACCAATAATTTGTTATTTTTGTCTTGACATGCTCCATGATTGATGACTCATCCAATCTTGTGGCCCATATGATAGTGGGTCCATGTGCGATCTAGTGGCGGTCCGGTATTTGGGCAGTTTTACAACTTCCCGCCTATGCGTAGAGTTCATCACCCTGATTGTCTGAGCAGCTCTCTTGTCGCATTCGGAGTCCTGGTTCGAGAGGTAGGAGCTTTGGAAGTTTGATGCTTCTGTGCGGATTTGGAAGAATTCATATATACGCCGTTCCTCGTGCTTTATCGCGAGGAGTTTAACCAATATTTCGGGTTTCTTTGCAAATACCGCAAAAGTATGAAAATATATTTATTTCATGATTATTAAACACATAATTAACCAAATTTATATGTCTCAATGGGGTTTCATAATTCACTTTTGGGTGCTTATCACTGCTCAAAATGGTGGTTCCTTTGCATAAGAGGTAGCCCCAGTAAGACTTAAATTATTATTTCATATGTTAACAGATTTTACTGTTTGTATGAAACTACTTAGCTTCTATTACGATTCCATTTGAATTTCCAGGGGAAGTGGAATACCCTCCACATTTCACATTTGTTGATGTGGATGAGCCTAAGTAAGGTAAAAGGACTCGATTGCTATGAAGTACTTTTCCTATAAAGTAGTTTCTTCTTATGTGACGCTTTACCTATAGCAGGGAAGAGTAAAATTTTCGAGATCATACAAAACAACATAGCAATAATACGTACATGACTACTAAAACAATTCGGAGTTCTGTTTTTAATGGGAATCAAAATGCTTCTTTGCAATATAGGGGGTTGTGTTGAATGTGCCTTTGAATACTCTACATTCAAACTCACAGCCCAAAATTACTTTTATGGAATTCAAGTTATAGATTGGTGTCTTTTATACATTGAGGCAACAGGTGATAGCAATGGAGTTACTACATCTGTTGGGATTTTGGCATCGGAGGGACACTTTTTTTCGGAGGTTCAAATTGCTGAAGTTCATTGCTTGTAAGATAAAAATCTAAAAATTGGAGCTGAAGATGTGCATGTTAGACTTATTCAAACATACTTATTGGTACCATAAATTAATGTTATGAAATTTATGTTCTTCAGATAAATTGCAATTTGATATTTATGTGCAACCCAGCAAAAATATATGCATGTAGTCAGTGACTTTTTATTTAAGATTCTTTTTAAGCCACCAAATTTCATGTTCGGTCCATTTAGAGTATGTTCAGAATAATTTCCATGGTTTTGATTTGTCACAAGCCTTTTTCTTCTTTTGTTCAGAATAGTTACATTATTGGACAATTTTTTAATGTGCTTTGAGCAATTTCTGTTTTCAAAGTATGCTTCCAAACTTTTTTTTTTGGCTGGAATATGTTTCCATACTTCAGTTCGTAGATATAAAGCTTATCAATTAAAATTTCCGAGTAACCACTTATTAAATACATGTTTAGCACGCTACTGGAGTTCACAACATCTACAATTTGTACCCCCCCTCTCTTCTCAAACTCTTTTCTTTACCCAAACCTCTCCCCCATATCACCGAAACATACTACCCTTCAAAGCAGGTTGTTCTTATTCTTCACACCGCTTCAAACCAAGTCAAGTTATAGTGTGTCTAGAGACAATATGTATAAACCCCCAGCCTTGACTACGGGGGCGTCGTCCTCAGGTAGTAACAACAGTAAGATAGATGAGCTGCAGCAAGAGATGCTAAAACTGGTCTTCACTAAAAAAACACCATGCAGTGGAGATAGATTGTCTAAATGTAGAAGATGTTATTGATGAAAGGCTTACTGTTGCAGGCAAAATGTATGGAGGATACCCAGTTAACCTTGAGAATCTCGGGGAAGAACTCCATCGCATCTGGCAAACAAAAGGTAACATCACCTTTGAACTCTTATCGAGAGAACATGTTAGGATCCGTTTTGAAAAGGCAGAGGAATACAACCATGTGCTGGAGCATGGGCCATGGGTTGTTCATGGCTACATTCTGTCTATCAAGAAATGGAAAAGAGTTGAAAGGTTAGAGGATTATAATTTTGAGTTTGTCTAGTTCTGGGTCATAATTTGGGATCTCCCCAAGGAACGGATTAACAAGGCGAATGCTCGAAAGATTGGAGCTAAATTGGGAAAGGTGCAAAAGGAAGATCTGTCATGCCCACCAGATTTCAGCATACCAGTACCAAGAGTTCGCGTTGAGATGGACATCAAGGAAAGGCTTACAAAAGATAAGAAAATTCAAATGGAAACTGGGGAACAGAGACAAGTTAAATTCAAGTATGAAAAGCTTGAGTTTTTCTGCTTCTTCTGTGGAGTTATTGGTCACGACCAGTATACTTGCCACATTCACGCACAACATCGGTATGATTTACTAAAATGCGGAGGATCCCCAAAAGACATCAAGCCAAATTTCACTAGCCAGTTGAGAGCAAATGTATTTTTCAATGGAATAGCATATACAGGGAAGCAAACGGTAACCATCTCGGGAATGCCTCAGAAGCCTAGATATGAGGAGATTCCGGCCACCGGCGGCGGAAATGGTGAGGAGTATGCTAGGAAGATGGTTATATGTGGCAAACAGGAGAAAAATCATAGCTACACGACATCTACTGGGTCCATAGAAAAAGACAAAATACAAAGATCCGTTGAAAGTACAGAACATGGGTCCAAGGTGACTAGCCAGAGGGGTAAAGACCAAAGAGCCGTTGAAAACACAGAACACGGGTCCAAGATGATGAGCCAGAGTGGGAGCCCAACGGTAACATCCCAAGAGTTTGCTGGGCCTGTGGGTCAAGGGCTTCTTGGACCCAAACCGAGTGGACCACATCTTGAAGTCCAAAGGCCTAGTGGCCAGATGGTCCAAGTTACAGAAAGGGGTAAAAGTTGCAATGGGCTAGTGGGATTAGAACCAGCAGATCAGGATCGGGGAAAAACAGGATAAACATAGGAAATATAAAGGAATCAACGACTGAGTCATCTCTCTCGAGAAGTCTGCCTCTCCCTACTACGCTTAGCTCCCTGATTGCATACCGAGGTGTGGGAAATGACAGGCCAGTTAAGTTTGATTCGATAAGAAAGGCTCAACATGCAATCCTGGTCAAGAAAAAGGGTAAGACTTTCAAGACTTTTAAGAGAGGCCATGTGTCAAAGAATAGAGATCAGGGGGATAATAAAAAGCTGATATATCCAAAAGGGTTTCAACCAGAACCGGAGCTAGAAGTAGAACTAGATTTTGAAGTAGAAGACCCAAATTTGGAAAACAAAAGAAAAATTCAGCTAGATCTAAGTAGGATGGAAAGTTTCAGGAAAGATAAGAGTGATGATGGTTTGTTGGGTCGAGGAGTGTGAAATGAGAAGAATAGATCAAAGAAAGCGAAAATACATGCTGAAGAGTTGAGAAGTCAAGGAAAAGGACATAAGTTGTTTCCAAAAAATGCAAATATCATCTCTTTGATCAGTGATTCGAGCTCTGAGCACAACTCACACAAGATTACTCCTTATCAGGAACAAAACAAAAGGGAGCAGAATGCACTAACCCTATATCAGTCTGACTCGGAGGAGAGTGTGACACAGCCAACTCCGTTAGCTTATGAAGATACTACAGTGGTAAACTCCGCAGCTCGTGGGCTGGAGTTTAATGATGGGCAAGGGGGTTATTATGGTGAGCAGAGTTCTGTAAGCAAGGCAATTTTGGATGAATCTGGAAAGGGTGGTGGCACAAAGAAGAACGGTCAGTATGGCTCTAAGAATGTAAACGAAGGGTTCGCGGTGGCTGTCCCAACACAGCCACCTTCCCCTCAATGATGTTGGCATGTAATCTTTGGGGATTGGATCCTCGACGGCGATTCGGCGGTTGTTGGACTGGTACGAAATTTTAACGATGTAGTATGTCTTTCGAAAACAAAAGCTAGTATGGATAAAATAGGTAGTCTTAGTAAAGCAATAAAGTTTGATGGTTGGTATGCTGTTCCTGCTGCTGGTCTGAGTGGTGGCCTAGCTATTCTATGGAGAGAGGGATGTGATTTGGAGGTGCTTGGGGCTACACAGAATCAGGTAACTGGAAAATTTACTAATTATCATTCTAGTTATGTTTGGTATTTCTCGTTTGTTTATGGCCATCTTGTGGCACACTTGAGGAAAAAGGTATGGGATGAGCTGAGGGAGCTTGCTCCCCTTATCCCTGGCCCATGGATGTTGTTTGGTGATTTCAATGCTATCACCTCTTTGGATGAAAAAGTTGGGGGTTCTAGTTGTTTTAGTAAATGCATGATGGACTTTAATAATATGATAGATGACTTAGGTCTGGTAGATTTGGGTTACCGTGGCCCAAAGTTTATCTAGAATAACAACAGAGATGTGCATAACAACATTTTGGAGAGGCTGGATCGAGCCATGGCTACACCCAGTTGGTTAGCTCTGTTCCCAAACATGACTGTCCAGAATGTTGTCAATGCCTCATCTGATCATCTCTCCTTAGTTATTAGATTAGAAAGTAAGGATGAGTTGGGTAAAAAACCATTTAGATTTTATAATATGTGGTTAAAGCATGATTCTTGTAAATACATTATTGATGATGCATGGAATAAAGTAGAGCATGTTTTGCCTGATAATAATGTGTTAGCTAAAGTCATTGCCACTCAGGATGTGCTTACTGAGTGGAATAAGTCTGTTTTTGGCAATGTGTTCTTCAATATTAGAAAGACTCAGAAAGAACTTGAAAAGGTTCTCATGAGATCTCCTACTAATGGGAATCTTGCTAAGGCAAAGTTTTTTAAAGCACAGCTGATGGATTGGTTTGAAAAAGAAGAGAGTTTTGGAAACAAAAGTCCACCATCCATTATATCAAAGAAGGGGGCAGAAATACTAGATTTTTCCACCTCTCAACTGTGTATAGAAGGAGGAAAAATACCATTCAAAGACTGAAAGATGAAGCAGGGGTTTGGCAAGAGGGTAGGAAAGATGTTGGTTCCAATATAAATAAGTATTTCTTGGATATCTTTGCTTCTGATAGCCCAAAGAGGAACAACAACATTCTTAACCTCTTCCAACCCTGCATCACTGATAGGGAAAATGAGATTTTGGTTTCTTGTCCCTCTGTTGCTGAGGTATGGGGGGTGGTTAATAAGATGGGTAGTCTCAAGGCTCCAGGACCTGATGGGTTCCAGGGGGTCTTTTACCAAGAATGTTGGGATGTGGTGGGTCCTAGCATTACTTTGTTTGTACAAAACTTTTTCAATAATGAATCTCTACATCCTAGTTTCAATGAAACTTTCATTACTCTCATCCCTAAGATCTCAAATCCTGACCATATTGCTAAATTTAGACCTATTAGCCTGTGCAACTTTATCTATAAGATTATTTTAAAGATCCTGGCTAATAGGCTAAAAGCACATTTACATAAGATTGTCTCCCCCTTTCAAGGGGCTTTTATTAAGGGAAGAAGTATTAGGGATAATATTGGACTAGCTTGTGAGATTTTTCATAATATGAATAAGATGAAAACAAAAAAAAAATGGTTGGATGACTCTTAAGATAGATATGTCAAAGGCCTATAATAGGGTGGAATGGGTGTTCTTAGATGGGATTTTTGAAAAGCTTGGGTTTAATAAGAAGTGGAGAGCATTGATTCAGCAATGTCTCTCTACTGTTAGCTTCCAAGTGCTTCTGAATGGTTCTCCTTTGGACAAGTTCTTGCCTGAAAGGGGGCTTAGGCAGGGGGACCCCCTGTCCCCATACCTCTTTATTATTGTGTTTGAGGCTTTGTCTAGATTGATTGCTGATGCTGAGAATAAGCAAGAGATTCATGGGATAAAAATTTGAAGGAATTCCACTTCCATCACTCACTTGTTGTATGCTGATGACTTAATCATCTTTACAAAGGCGAGTGTGAAGGAGGGGGGGGGGGTACCTGAAAAATTTACTCCATGAGTATTGTGATGCCTCAGGGCAGAGGATCAATTTTGATAAGTCTAGCTTATTCTGCAGTAAGAATGTTCACCATAAACATAGGCTGATTCTTAAGAGGTTCTAGAAGATGAGGTTGTTTGATAAAAATGATAAGTACCTGGGTGTGCCTATTGTTTTATCAAGGAAAAAGGCTGAGGATTTTGATTACCTGGTGAACAAGATTCATGGTAAGATAAAGGGGTGGAGGGCAAAGGTGCTCTCACAAGCTGGAAGAGCAGTTATGATCCAAGCTGTGGCACAAGCCACCCCTTTATATGCCATGTCTACTTATGCATTGCCTGTGTCTACTTACAATAAAATTGACCAAGCATGCAGGAAGTTTTTTTGGAATGGAGATTCACAAACAAACAGTATCCATACCATTGGGTGGGATAAGATTTGTAGACCCAAAAAATGGGGTGGGTTGGGCTTTAGGAAAGCCAAAAGCATAAACCTGTTGGCTAAACTTGCTTGGAAAGCTACAAGTGAAAAAGAGTCTATCTGGACTAGGAGCTTTGCCAGTATCTATGGCAAGCATTGGTTTGGCATGAAAGAGAACCCCCCTCCCCATGCATCATACTTCTGGAAAGGGGTGCATAGATCATATGCCCGCATAAAAGAAGGAATGATATGGAATATTAGAGATGGGAATACAACTTCTGCACTAGAGGACCCCTGGCTGCTGGTAAATGGTATACCAACATGTATCAAGAAGATGGGAGATAAGAGCCCAAAATTGTAGTTTTAACCCCTTTAACAATATTGCTTTAGACCAATTATGTGATTAATAAGTAAGAGTTAGTACTGTTATCGTGCTTTTGTGTATTCCAGGCATTGGGGTTGAATATGTGCAGAAATGCCTCTCTTTTGCGAGAAAAAGGAGCAAGAGTTGGTTGCTAAGAAGTTCTATGATAAAAGTCCAAGATTCAAGGAGAAAAAGCCTTTTTAAAACCTGGTCAAAGCTGAAAATTCAAAGTCAACGCGGGCCCAAACAGCGCATAAAAGTCAGCAGAACTCCCGAATGCCGTATCTTTGGACTCAGACCTCAGAATTGGGCCTACCTTATGTCAAAATGACCGGTTCGGAAAGAGCTTTACAATGGTCTAAGACTTGAACCAATCAGAGGAGCAGAAGTGGGTGAAACGTCCATGGAAGTCAAATCCAACTGAAAAGGCCTCTGTGGACTGAAGAAATTGGGTTTTGGGCTCGATTTTCCGGCCCAAAACATGGCTCCTCAGCCCATGCACAAAAAAGTGGATCTGGTCTCCTCCATTTGTATGGAGAAGACTTAACTCTTAAGATAACCTAGATCTAGATTAGAAAGTTAGGTTAGACTCCATTAATTAGTTCCAATAACTTGTTTTAGATCTAGTTTTTATATTCAATGAATTAGTTTTAGAACAAAGTAGATTATTATTTAGAATCAAATTTAGTTTTATAATAAATAATTAGTTTTTCATTTCAATTTAGTTTTTGATTCAATTCTTATTTTAGATTTAGTTGTCTTAAATTCATAATTAGTTTGTTTTAATTTGATAAGTAGTTATTCATAATCTTAGTTCTAAATTAGTTTTAATTTTAGTTTTAATTCATTTTGAATTATTATTGTTATTTTTCAAATAGATTAATAGAGTTTAATACTTATTCAATAATGACTTGTTCTATTTGTTTAATCAAGTTTAGTTTAATTTACATTATGTTTTCCTTTCATTATTTTAGTTTAATTAATCCAATGATATTAAGCTAATCCCCCCATTAGAGGGAGTGATTATGAAACCTAATGAGGAATAGATTGCTTAGTAGAATTATTTAATTGTGTATGTATTTCAACGAGTTAGTTTATTGTATGACTTCCAAAATAAGCATATGATAAATTAAACTAGGGATTGTTGTAATTAAGTTGAGAGACTTGGTTGTAATAATCCTACATGCTAGTAATAATGACTATAGAGATATAGGTTGTTGCTAGGGATGATAAAGGTTGAGACTTTAGGTTGAATCGTTGCGTGAAAACCTAAATACGATATCTTTTCAATGAATAATTCGATTATTTGATGAAACTAGTTATTAGGTGGATTGATCACTCTTTTCTATAACTTTCTCTTCCATCAAAACCCTATTTTTATTAGTTTAGTTAATTTAGATTTATTTGAATCCATCGTATAATCGTAGAATAGAAATTTCACATCACACATTACTCTCACCATTGTTCTTTGTATTTGATTAGTTGAATTCGTTTAAGTCTAGAGAGTTAAGAGTGGAACGATTCCGTACTCTATATATTGAATGAATATATATGTGAGAGTAGGAAATAAATAATTGATTCCGTAAGAATGATGTTAGAGTAATCTAGTTGAGTTTTTACGGTTATCAAATGGCGCCGCTGTCATCTTAGTCTCGTTCAAGACAAGAATTCAATTGCTTGAACTCAAGGGGCAATCCCCCATTCTCTACCCACCTACCTTTTTCATTTTTCTTTCTTTTTTCCTCATATTTTCATTACTGTTCATTATTTTAAGCACAAAGCACGCCCGCCCTCCCTTGTGTCTGCGGAATCACAGCGAAGAATACTGCGGTAAAGGTATTTTTAAATTTCCGAAAATTTTGCAAGTTTTAAGGTATAATATTTAAGGTGTTATTGATTTACTGGAATATTTTCAAAATTTTCTTGATTTTTTTACCTTATGAACAAATACCATCTTTACACTGCTGTAATTCAGCTTTCACATCGTACGTGTCGGGCAAAACTGTCGAGTAATGTTACTTAGGAAGTTCCAAAAATTCTAAACTTTTTATAGGAGTATCTATCCTAAGTCAGGAGTTTTCAGTAAAACTTTGGCAAGTTTTTGATTTGTTTTGACCTCCTAACTAGTGGAGTGTTTCCAGTGTATTTCTGCAGTTTTGCAAACACTTAATTTCTAGAACAACAGCCAATAAGGAGGGTTTGTAGAACTCCAATTGCTCTAAAATCTTTATAGAAATACCCATGATTTGTCAGGAGTCTCCAATACAATTTTGACAATTTTTGTCTCTGTTTTGATTGGTTAACCATTCAGTTGTTTGTATTGTGTCTGAAAACTATTTCACAAACTTTAAAAGGCAGTAAAAGGACTTTCATAGCTCCGATTGATTTGCAATTTTAGAGGCTACTTGATAGACGTCTTAGCAAACTACTGTTAAAATTTCAAATTTTTTGGAGCGTGCCCCGCGCCCTAGATAGCCTATTTCCAAGCGCGCCCCGCGCTCAACCGCCTGGATATTGTGTCAAGCACGAGCGCGCCTTGCGCCCTAGATAGGCTATTTCCATGCGTGCCTCGTGATCAACCGCCTGGACATTGTGTAAAGCACGAGCGCGACCTGTGCCCTACCATAGCAAATTACGAGCGCCCCCCGTGCTCAAGCGCCTGGAACTCGAGTTTGACTGGCGAGCGACCGCCCTCCCAAAATTTGAACAGTGCCCGCCCTCTTTCGGAGCGGCGATTTGATTTTTCCTGAGTCAATCAAATTTTCATTTCTTCAAGTTATTCAGTGTTTCTAACATCATACAAACACTGAGATTGCATATACAAGACGCTATTCAAACGCGTAGCAAGGAGGCATTCAGGTACTCCTTCTTCCACTTCTCGCCTCTTCTGTTAGAGGAGTTTTAATTCTAGTATAATTAAGCTTGTTTTTCATAGACATAAATACCACACGCCTATCTAGAATTTCACATACTACACCTGCATCAATGGCTAAAGAACAAGAGACTCCTCTCTCTGATTTTTATAAAGCCTTAAACGATGGCCCTAAGTCGTGCATTGTTATTGCAGACCTAGTGGGGGATTTTTGAATTCCCCCTAATATATTTAACTTGTTACCGGTTTTTCATGGTTTAGACCATGAGAAGCCTTACCAGCATATGCATAGGATAGAACAAGTTCTCACTACATTCCATCATCCTAGCGTAAGTCTGGATCAAGTTAAACTTAGGGTGTTTCCTTTCACCCTAGCCGACGACAAGGCGTCTTGGTTAACTGCCCAAACGCCAAACTCTGTGGACTCATGGGCTCAACTTATTCAATTGTTCATGGAA
This sequence comes from Coptis chinensis, assembly GCF_015680905.1. NCBI lineage: Eukaryota > Viridiplantae > Streptophyta > Magnoliopsida > Ranunculales > Ranunculaceae > Coptis > Coptis chinensis. The sequence goes on along the minus strand of NC_141456.1, from coordinate 13,847,522 downwards.
CAGTTTTACTCACCACTAAAGATAGATGAAATGCTTCACAAGATTCATTTCTTCCGCCAGAATCCTCATGAATCCTTTTCAGAGGCCTGGGGTCGTTTCACTGATCTTCTCATTGAATGCCCGCATCATAATCTTGCGAAAGACACGCTTGTTCGTGCTTTCTTCAAGGGGCTTTCACATCATCATAAGGAGGTTCTAGATATCATGACTGGGGGTAGTTTTCTTAGTAAAGGAGCCTTAGAGGTTTATACATTCTTAGAAGATCAATGTAAGAGGAACAACAATTGGGGAGATAACGACTCTTCCCGCTCCACTCCTTTTTCTTTTGAGGTTAAACCTGATTCCGAGCTTAAAACTCTTATCGATGCCCTCACTAAAAAGGTAGATGCCATCTCTGTTAAACAACAACCCACTCCTGTCATGAACATTAACTCTAATCGTTGTAATGGCTGTTTTAGTTTTGAGCATTTCGACTTTTATTGTCCTCTTGTCTATGCACAACCACCACCACAACCATCACACTTCAACCAGTTAACTTAACATCAAGGACCAGGAAACTTAGGTGACCAGAATAGATGTTTAGTGCCCATGACCCAAAACTATCAACATCAAGACATGAACGCTCAACAAGCTTTAATTCCAGTTCAACCATCTACAAACAAATTAGTAGTGACCTTGTTGGAAAAACAAAATCAAATTATGCAACAAAACTCCAACTTGATGAAAGATCAACATGATCAAAACTCTAATATGATGAAACAAACGATGTAAATGATTCAGTCTTTGTGCCAAAAGGTTATTAACATGTCTCCTAACCAAAATAATAACCAAACAGGCGTGTTTCCAGGTCAAGCAGTGCCTAATCCTAAGTCAACAAATACCGCCTTTGAAATAAACAGTATTCACTGTAATAGTAATATAAACCAAGGGGACATACAGGCAGCCACTACCCTTCGTTCAGGGAAAGTAGTTGATAACAAAGTAACTATGCCTGAAGACCACCCGCAAACAGAAGCTGAAAATGAAACCATACCAAATACTGTAATAGAAACTGAAGACCCTACAACTGTAGAAGTACTAGTTAAACCACAATCAAAAGAAAAAACCTTACAAGACCCAATAATAGAAATTGAAGACCCTACATCTATAGAGGTTCCAATATGGACACCTAGATGGAAAACGGCTAGAGATAAAGCAAAGACTAATAATATTGCTAAATATAGCGATAAACCACCATATCCCCAGAGACTAGTTGTGTTTAAAAAGGACGAGAATTTTGATGAGATTAGGGAAGTGTTTAAAAATCTGACTATAAACCTACATTTTCTAGATGTTATAAAAAGTCTACCTGGACACGCTAAGTTTCTAAAAGAGTTGTGCACCAAGAAGAGGAAAACCAACATACCCAATGAAGCCTTCTTAACTGAACAATATCCCTTTTTATCTGAACATAACAAAATTGTTAAGTACAAGGGCCCTGGTCGTCCTACTATACAATGCACCTTAGGTGATACCTTCATAACAACTGCTTTATTAGACCTGGGAGCGAGTGTTAACTTACTCCCTTTTTATTTATATAAACAACTGGGTCTAACAAAACTTCAACCAACCAAAATGAATTTGCAGTTAGCCGATTGTTCTATTACATATCCCAAGGGTGTAGTTGAAAACATTCTCGTTAAAGTGCAGGATTTTTACTATCCAGCCGACTTTGTTATTCTTGACACAGAAGTTGCTCATGATTCCATTCCCATCATCTTAGGGCGTCCTTTCTTGGCAACCGCCAATGCCCAAATCAATTGTAGAGATGGCTCAATGACTCTTTCTTTTGGAAATCTTTCTGTGGAAGTTAACATGTTTAGACAAAAGCAGAGATAACTAGGTTTTCCTGTAGAAGGTGAAGTTAAGTCTATTGAGAGTTTTGTATATCACATTAGTGCTTCCGACGATCTTGTCCATACACTAATAGATACCCCTCTTATGGAAGAAGACAAAGATCACAATTTTAACTCCTTGGACATAACTAAACTAGCGAAAGAATTTTCCACCCTGCCTTCCGACACTACAAGAGATGGAGTAAACCTCACAATAGACGAGATAGATGAATTCCTCAAAGATGGAGATGAATACCATAATTATATGGATGCGAACAACCTAGATAAGGAATTGACGAAGTTTCTAAGAGCCCTGTGATGATCCACCCTCTCAAGAACTACCTAAAGAGCCACCTGATACCTTCATTTTCAGATGTGTGCTAATACCAACCCATGCCACCAATAAGTTTTATGTTAAAGCCACGCACTCATTTTTTCCATTCCTTCAATCTGAAACTTATCCATACCCTACATATCTTCCACAACCATCCATTTTCTCACGATCATTCACTTGGACACCTTTTCATTCAAAGAAAAAGAAGAAACTTTATGCTCGATTAGGTTCTAGATCTATCATAATTCACTCCCATTCTACTAAGCCATGCCATAGGAAATCTTAGTGCTTAATTCTGCTTGATGGTGCATTCCATGTTAACTATTTATAGAAAGATCCACAATTATTTAGATTATTGATGTATGGTAAACTGCATACTAATACATATATACCACATTAAGTCTAAAGAATCTGACTTAAAAAGACCCATATAATTTTTTGTAACATACCACCTTTCTGGAGTATAGGCCAAGCAAACATTTTCAAACTTAAAAAGAGTTTTCCAATTTTGTTTGGGGGTGGCGTATTTTGGTATTTCATTTCAAATCTTTTTGCCACCCTTTACCTATCATGTTTACTCCAGTAGAGTTTGTATTAGTTAGTACGTAACAGTTTAATTGTGCTTCATATTATCATATTATCTTTACAATATTTCTATTACAGGTACTGCCAATTTTTGCCACGTTTCTATGATAAATTCTTTTTTATCTCTTTACACTTTGAGGACAAAACGTTTAATTGTTTGGGGGTGGGATAGAAACATTTGTAAATATTAGGCATTTTTAGGATGTAAATTATGCACTTTTTTTTATAAAAAATTAAAAATCATAAATATTGTTTATACTAGGCACTTAGTGATAATAGTATTGTTCCCTTCTCCATGATGATATTAGTCTAGAAATCTCACGTAGTACTTAAATTAGGATTTAATTTTTGAAACATAGATTAATATATAGGTAATAGTTATTGCATCTTTTCATGAACATCTTGCATGAGCATCTTTGATTGTATTTTGAAAAAGATTTTTTCGAGACCTAGGTTAGAGTACTTAATACATATCCTGTGAGCATCTAGCCTAAAAGCCTCATAAGAGTGAAATATTTGAGTGATGACACAAAGGGAGAAATAAATTCAGTAGAGAAATCGCGACATCCACTTGCTTGAACACCACACCATATCCTAAAAAAGCGAGAATTTAGGCCATCTTTGGATCGATATAGCCAGAAATTCACACCTATATGAAATTTATTATCCGCTATTAAGCCCTAATCGAGCCTTTCATTAGCCTTTTCACAAACCACAAATCCTTTACTCAATAAAACAAAATAAAAAATAAAATCAGCCTACCTATCTAGATAAGTCTGAGAAATAGGATGAGTGAAAAAAAGAAAAGAGAAAAACTTGTGTAAACAAAAATTAGTTAGTTGCTTCATAAAAAAAAAAAAAAAAAAAAAAAAAAAAAAAAAAGAAAAAAGAAAAAAGAAAAAAAAAAAAGAAAAAAGAAAAAAGAAAAGAAGTTTCCATCTAAAGAAAAGAAAATAAAAATAAAAATAAAATAAAAACTCCAAAAATAGAATAAAATGAGTCAAAAAGCCAAAATAAAAAGGCTAATGATGGAAACAAAGTGTAGAAGCAAACGAACAAGGTTTTCTCTAGTTATATAATATGAAGACCCTATTTTTTCATACTTGTCTTTTTGAATATCCATTTCCTTCCTTCTTTAACCAATACCTACTCCCCGTATCACCTAATAAAGACCTTTAGCTCAATTAGGAATAGGTTGGTGTGATAGTAAGTGGTAGATATGTTTGATTGACCTCGGCTTCCTTGGATTGTCATTGAGATTGTGAGGAACGCGTGTGTCCACCGCATTAATCGGAGTTAGCAAACTTGAGTGGAAAAATCGAGTGTTATGTGTTTTGACACATTCCTTGTGAGAACCTACTTAGGCACGCTACCCAAACGTTTCAGAAACGGACCTGCCATTGCATTTCATATCATAGTTCATTATATAGTTGTTTATCTTAAGATGATTTGATTATTATGCATGTATTAGTTTAAGTTTTAGAATGATCATTCTTGTTTAAATACTAGTGAGATGTATAGATCATTGAGACATAAATAAGGAAACAATAGTTTTATTTCTTAGTTGTTGTAGTATAGATGAAGTTTGTGAGTACCTTCACTGGAAAACTCTCAAGCGGCTATAACTCGTCTATTAGGGAATTCCTAGTGGTTTAAGGTCTTGTTGCATATGGTCAATGCAATCGCACTCGGGGAAACGAGATTAGTTAGAACTCCATTTTTGGTAACTTATTCTAATTTCTCATATTTGCTTGAGGACAAGCAAAATTCTATTTGGGGGTGGTTTGATAAGAGCCCAAAATTGTAGTTTTAACCCCTTTAACAATATTGCTTTAGACCAATTATGTGATTAATAAGTAAGAGTTAGTACTGTTATCGTGCTTTTGTGTATTTCAGGCATTGGAGTCGAATATGTGCCGAAATGCATCCCTTTTGCGAGATAAAGGAGCAAGGGTTGGTTGCTAAGAAGTTCTATGATAAAAGGCCAATATTCAAGGAGAAAAAGCCTTTTTAAAGCCTGGTCAAAGCTGAAAAGTCAAAGTCAACGTGGGCAGAAACAACGCATAAAAGTCAACAGAACTTCCGAATGCCGTATCTTTGGACTCAGACCTCAGAATTGGGCCTACTTTATGTCAAAACGACCGGCTCAGAAAGAGATTTCCAATGGTCTAAGACTTGAATCAATCAAAGGAGTATAAGTGGGTGAAAAACATCAAGAAAGGACCACAGAAAGTATCCCCCGAGGTTTGATCCATTCCTACAATAAAAATTTAGAAATTAGAGCGTGAAGGTCTTGGATTACGTCTTTGGTACATGTTTTTTTATTGACTGAATAGATTTAAATCTTTGTATAAAATGGTAATAACTCAACAATTTATCGAATAAATATGCTAAGCTATAAGCAAAATTTGGTTTGGTTTTATTAGTGAACAATTAAGACGTGTTTGTAACTTCATGTTTCAAACTTTTAGCAGTCTACCAAGGTACCAAAATTTTATGCTTAGGAAAAGGGTAGTCCTGGATAATGCTTCAGTTTTGTCCATGCTTCCAAGCTCTCTAACATCCATAAAACAGAAACTAAGGCAATTTTTTTTTAAAGGAAGTGAGTAGGTGTGTTAGTGTGTAGCAAAACAAAATTTATACCTTATGGATGGATGGATGCAAATTTTTTATATATATCTGTAACAATTTAATTCTTACAGTGTCATTGCGGGCTGCTAAATTAGATGAGTCATCACTAGTCATGGGAAGTCCTGCAATATTAAAAGGTGCAACATGTGAAAACTCAATCTGGATCCACATAGCATATTAGTGTTATTAAGCTGAAGCAAAAAAAATTCAAGGTTCAGACATTGTGGGGGAAGTTTAATGGTATTACCATTCTCATGGATTATAGCTGTAGGATTTTTGTAATTTAGTTTTACATAGTCCAGCAATCTTTGTTGTCCCCATCCTACAATTATTCCATTAGCTTTCAGCCTAGCAGGATCCTGGTCATGAGATCATATACCAACTTTTTAGTTAGGATGAACATATGTTTAGAGAACCAAAATCCAACAGATGGCAAGTAAGCAGTTCATTCATTATCTTACTTTAAATAAAAGCCCATTTGTAACTGCAGCACAATCATGAATGCCAACATCCATCGAATGGCATGGGTAACACAAAAGTCAGTGGAAATCAGAAGAGTTCTTCCTATAATACAAAGATGAAAAAGTGTACTTGGCAAGTGTGCCCGTTTTTTAAGAGGTTGACAAATAGATTCACTTACATGCTAGTTTAACAGAGATGTCTATAGCGTAGTCGCTGCCATACTCATATGAGGTTCTAGGATGGTCCTGGATGTAAAGTCTACAATAATAGTTAAAACCAATAAAAAAAAATGATCCCAGAAAGGGTTTTGTTTATTCTAAGACTAAAATTCAGTTTGTAAAGTACAGTGTGATCTTGCAGAAGTTTGTGAGAGGAGAATGGAGTTTAAAGAAGGGCAAGAAGTAGAGGTTTTATATGAAAAGAATGGGTTTAAGGATACATGGTATCTTGCAAAGATTTATCGACTCTATTCTGCATAGGTTACGATGTTTTACTGGGTAGTTTATGTTATTCTCATAGGAATATGTGAGCATGTTTTACTGGTTTTAACGGGCACGTGCAGCTACGAAATAAATCTAACTCTTATAAAGAAAACGAGGGCTTCAACAGTAAATTCATCACGCCATTAATTTTTTTTCCGATTTTACTCCTTGCCAAACACGAATATTATAGCTCATGCCATTTTTTGTTTTATTTTGTTTTATTTTGTCTTTTTATCTAACTCCTATAAAGAAAACAAGGGCTTCAACGGTCCATAAATTAATGAAAAATAAAATAAAATCGGGGATTGTTAACGTGGCAGAGACACGTACAAAGAGGCTAGTATAAGTAAGGGATAAACAATTTTTTTTCTAAAGAAATGTTGTGAATAAAATAAAAGGAACGCAAGTACATTGGAATAGTGGCATTGTTTGTCTGTATATATATTACATCTATTTGTGTTCAATAAATTCTGTAGTAGAAATCTAAAACAACATTACTTCTATGAAACAATTGGGATTGAAAAAAGAAATGAAAGTGTAAATTGATATAACTATTATCAAATTTGTTACTAAAAAAAAAGTGTAATTTATTCATAAACCAACTTCAATACGCTAAGTGTATTTTCCAGTGTTGAGCTTCCTCTTCAATCAATTTGAGTTTAGCTGCTGTTCGACGATTCAAATAAATAATATATTTGAATAGTATGGAGACGTCAACTGTCATTGTTTCGTAGGCCCAGTACAACTTGAGTATGCATACTATAGTTGCGGTTCTTGTTCCTCTATTTTCAGAACCTGAACTGAGAAGATTCAATCCATTCAGTGTCACCTAGATTATCAAAAGGCACATGCCTGAATGTAGATTAATTAGCTTCCAAAACATTGGACCTGAGAAGCATCACATTTCAACAACCATCAAGGAACTATGCATTAATTAATACTGTTGATAAACCTATTGAACATAACTTTCAGGTACATACTCAAGTTAGAATGTAGCAAAGGAGCTTTACATGTTTAAGACAATAAATTACATGCGTAGGTGAATGTGAAAACCAGTTCAAAACTTCAAACAACGTTTAGTAATATGAGGTTCTAGAAGACAACAATGACTTCCTAACTTCCTATTGTTCTTTTGATTTATTTGGTTGAAAGGGCTCCACACGAAATGTCTCCTGTGCAATGCAACCATTGTTGGGTGCTTCGGTTTCCATGAGCCAACTTGCATTGATGGACTTTCTAAGTACTTGCTTCTCTGCTGGTGACAGGAGTAACCTCTCCCTCTGGTGTCGACTTCAACTCCGATATTGGTGGGAATAGCTTTGATATCTTTCTTGACTCCCTTGCAAATGATAGTTGACCCCTTACACTACCAGTATCAATATGATATTTTAAGGTGTTCCGTGGTGACATTGTAGGGAATAACTATGACCACGGACGCCAAGATATAAGAGAAACCGCCTTTTGGCAGCGGAATCAAAGTCCGGACAGTTGCATAATCAATTGGTTTCACCGTGGATGGCATGTGTGACTCTGGGCAAAGGGTAGCAATAATTGAGACCCGCATTTTGGGTTGGGGAATCAAGGTCCAAATAGTCGAATAATCAACCAGTTTCATTGTAGATAACATGTGTGAGTCTGAGTTGAAGCTTGAGGAGGCCACAATGAAATTGAGACTCGCCTTGGTTGCATCAGAGTTTTGGTGTTGCTTGTTCTCACTGTCCCAGAAATATTGTCTCTTTTTCATCTGTTGATGGTGAGGTACGATTGGTAGTGCCTGTTTTACAGGGGATCGATCTTAGGCATTGAAGGAAGGTTAGTTATGCCCCTTAACGGAGGCCTCAACTTGGAGGGTCCAAGTGGCGGCTTTTTTCTGTGTCCAGACTATCGGATTTTGGTATGAAAATGCGAATGAAGAAGAGGGTTTAGCTGAAGCAGCAACAACTCTATTTTCATGTTGGAGTCTAGCTTTCATCTCTTTAGCCAATTGACTCTCGAGATCCCGTGTCTGTCAAAAATGCAAGAACAGCAGTTAAAACTTTTAGTTAGATCACAAATAAAAAATAATTTCATTGATCTTCTGAAGTCGTTATCTTTACCTTCTCTTGAAGACTTCTGCAGAGTTGTTCATGAGCAGCAAACCTCACCTACAATGATTGCAAGCTGTTTTGTAGTTTCATTACTTCCCATCAAGAATAAGTATCTTCGATACGAACGACCCTTTTGATATTGTTAGTGTAAAGATATGAGAAGCATACCATCTGCTTGTACCTGAACAACTCCTGAGTATCTGCTTGTTTATGTGCAGGTCCATGTTCAACTCCTCGAATTCAACTCGCAAAGATCAATGAGCGAGGGTCTCTACCGAGTTTGCAAAACTTGGGCTAATTTGAACAAACATACTTGATCTTGCAATCTCCCTTGTATTTCACAAAGCAGTTTTAATTCCACTTTCAAGGATATTCTCAAGGAACCTCAACTGATTTTGACTTTATACACTTATGGTGATGGAAAATACTTTGCTAGAAAATCTATTTTTGGAATATTGAAAGCAATATTTTGAGTTTTGAATTCTTTGTATGTATTTCAAAAAAAAAATGTTTCCAATTGAAGCACACCCTAAAAACATCAAATATACACAAAACTTCAAATAAAAACATATCTTAGAGGTCTCGTGACTGAATTGTTTAGCTCCACAGTTGTCACAAATTATGGGTTCGGGCAACATGTAAGGCTCGAAGTTTTGATCCAAAACAAAACCCCTTGCGCAGCTGTAAAGCCCAGTGCTTATCCTTGACGATCTTGTGGATGGAAGAGGTGTTGGCATTATATGCGTGATGGATCTGTTACTCCTTGAAACCAGCATATTGTTAGATTGAGTAAAGATGCATAATCTATTTAAGCCTTTAGTCTTAAGTATTAATTTGTTATGAGCGGTCAAAAGGGCTGGTGAAACAAAAGGAAGCCAATCAAAGAGATGAATGTAGAAGATACTAAGAAGTGTTTGACACACATGCTATGTAATTGTTTTCCACAATTATTAAAAACTTTAAGGAAATAAAAAGATGCTATCCTGCATAAATTGCAGCTACTCGATCATATTATATTAACTGAAACAAATGATAGTGGTGAAAAAATTACTTATTATTGTCTTCAAATTTCACAATTAGAGCAAACTAATTCCAAAAAAATGCGCCAGAGAAGAACAACTCATTTTATTAACATTTCACAACTCAACCTCAAAAGGACAGAATGTAGATTATGATATGTATAGAAATGACAACAACAAAATCGACTTGGAACGGTATAACTAAAACAAAAGAGCATCACCATCGTTGTTACAAAGTGGCATATATATACAAATGTCATTTGCACAAAGTGATGTATATATCGATTGTCATCCGCAGATTTAAATTTGAACATAAAGTTGTACACTTGTGAGAACATTGGGCAGAACCCAGAGATATTGGACATTTTTTTATATTAATATGATGTATATCAAGTATGAAATCAACTACACATGGAGCCGTATTCGATTGTCAGCATCCATAGGAACAATGACTTGATATTGAAAAAAAAAATGGCTTTGACGTTGGACCGAAGCTCGAGATTTTGAGGGTTTTCTAAAATCGATAAAGACCGTACATTTGGATTTCAGAGCCTAGAGCAACTATGAATAAGAAAGATGTGCATACCAATAAAAACATTCTAAGTGTATGAACAATGTATGTTTACGTAAAGAGAAGTTGGAGGATAACGCAACAGTTAACCTTAAAGGCGGTAAACTGACATGGAAAAATAGATAGCTTCATCCCATCTCAATGCATAAAACCTTATAGTTCATGAGAACCTTATAGTTCATAACACTGATGCCATTTTTCGTGAAAAAAGATTTCGCAGGCAGTCCTTCATCGAGATGTACAGGTACAATAAGTTAAGTGTACTTAAAAAAGAAATCGATCGAATAGTTCATTAAACAGTTGTAAAATATATTATCATATGCATACATATACAGTTAAAAACATCTCCATGCTAAATGCACGTGATAATAAATAACCAAAATTATAATAAAAAAGTGTCCATGAAAATAGCAGTAAATGTCACCTAAGTTTACACGATGGTGAGGAACATCAAGAATTCAGGCATTCTTGCTTCCGTTTCTAGCGCGTATTCGTGGGAATAGACTATTGATGGGACTCTGATTTAAAAAAAAATGTAAGTTAAAATGGCCAACCAAATGGAGGCAAAGAATAAAGTTTCAAACAAACCTTCATTAACGTAAGGAGATAACTGTTGTTGCTTGATCTGCCTTTGATAACGATTTCTCTATGATTAATACAACGATTCTGTCTTTGTTGTTCATTTTCTGGAACATTTCTTCTACGCCCGTTTCCGTGATGCCGTTGCGAAAGATTTGGGTTCTGTAAAATAGAAAAACGAATTGAAGTGTGAAAAGATTTAAAGAAACCGATTTAATTCAAAACCCAAGAATAAAAAAACGTATCTCTGACATTGCGACTGATGTAGAGTATCTAAATCAAAAGGAATGTGGATAAATTTGTTTGTCAGAATAAGAGAGTTGAGAAAGAGAAGTGATGGAGATTCGTTGCCCAGAGAAGAAGACCAAACATTATTTTTTTTCTGGGTGAGTGAGTTTCGGATGAGGAGGAGAGTTCCGATGAAAAAGCGTTGAAGATAATTTGTGAATTAGAATTTGTGTGTGAGAGAGTGATGAGGAGAGTTGGGATAACGATGAAAAAGAGTTTAGAGAATTTGTGTGCCGTTTTTTTTTTTCGTTGTGATTTATGGAGAGATGGAAAGGTGCATCTGTTTGGGGTTTTTTTCCGTTATAAGTTTAGTGATGGAAGGGAGAGGTGTATATATGATTTTACCCTTTCTGTGAAGAGCAAAAATAATGTGGCTGTTTAACTTTCCGGTACCTTTCTCATTAAAAACTTTGGTGTAAAATCGGGAATACGGGAATTAATTGGAAAATCCCTTATCCGCATTATATATAAGACTAGGGTATGCCTGTGTCTACGACCCGTGAGACCTCAACGCGCCTACCACGCTACCCCGACAACTCGTTGTGCCTTCTGCGCAAGGCGTATGCGTGCTGAAATGCGTGTCTTCGACACGAAACAACACGTCGCGCCTTCGATGCAAGGCCAGCCGCGCCTTCGGCATGAAACAACTCTTCACGCCTTCGACGCAAGGTGTATGTACGTGTTCGGCGCGAAACAACTCGTCGCGGCGCAAGGCCAGCCCAATTGCCCATTATCCATAAGCCCAATAACATCAATTGGGTTAGCCAATTGTGTAGTACCATGTCAAATTTGGAGACCCAACAGTTTATAAGTCCAGCCTTTTGGCTGATTTTTGGATGCCTACCCCCACTATTACAATTTTTTTTTAATTGAGCCCATGCTCATGGTTCCAAGCCCATAAAAGATTGAACCCATAAAAATTTTGTCCAATGTTGACTTTTTTGTGTAGGGGTGGATGAGGTGAGAAAAACTGTTTAACGCACCCCATAAAAGCTTTTTAATTCACCCTCCATGAGTTTTGAGTGGCTATGGTTAGAGGGTGTGTCGACTACGTCTCACCTTATGACGTGGAATCTGTTCTCCCACTCCTCCCTGTTTTGTTAGATAGATAAGTAGTTATTCATAATCTTAGTTCTAAATTAGTTTTAATTTTAGTTTTAATTCATTTTTAGTTTTAATTCATTTTGAATTATTATTGTTATTGTTCAAATAGATTAATAGAGTTTAATACTTATTCAATAATGACTTGTTCTATTTGTTTAGGGGTATTTAGACTTTGGTCCTAACCATAGTTGGTTTATTAGGGTTTAGTCCAGAAAAGCTTGAATATTAGGGTTTAGTCCTAGTTTTGGTTTTTGACCCCCAGTCAACTGAGTTGACTGTGGTCAATCAGCTTGTATTTTTGAAATGACAATAATACCCTTCGCGTGCAATATCACGTGCTTCTATTTTATCAAATTTATTGGACACGTGTCGACATCTGACTTCAACTTTCGATGTAGCCGTCAGATCTTAAATTTACGCATCTCGAGAATACAGGTGAATACTGAAAGAGATAAATCCATTGGTTGTATTAATTATAATCTTTCCTTCCGTGATCAACAACTGCAATACCTTGGATAATACATTCATCTTGGATGAGCACATCCGGAGGTTGAGGAAGTGGGACCATTCACCAGAATGAATGTCGTATACCTCAGCCAAAGGGTTTGGAATTGGATCACATTCCATATCAGATGCAAATACATATATCTTGTTACTAACAGTTACTGCTTGAGAATCAACTCTCTCATGAACCATCTGACTCGACTTTTCACCCAAAACCACGAATCCAAGAGTGTCACATAAATGGACATCATCCTTTGTACCAGTGTAATAATTATCCTTACTTGTATAACCTCCAAATAGAAATATTCTAGACCCATATGCGGCAGAGGCAAAATATTTTGGGAGTTGAGGATCCAGCATTTTAGAAACAGGAATGAGAGTGTCTCTTTCAAGAACATCTGGTTTTATTTTCGAGCCATTATCATCAGCTAGATCAGTTCGGAACCAAACAAATTGATCTAGCTTTGTTTTGAAACAAACATATAAATATAAATTCTTGTTCACATTATCATCAGCAGCAGTATCCTTCTCGACAAGCTCGAGTTGTGCTTTTTTCCTTTTAACGCTTTACTCTTCTGACCCATCTCCGTCTCTCTTTCTTTCTTGCCCCTCAGACCAAATGCCGATCGATTTACTTTATCATTCTGGATTTGGACTTGGATTTTTTTTTTTTTTTTTTTTTTCTATAATGGACCGAATCGTATAGTTTGCTAAATCTGTATAGTTGACTCGTGTCGAATAAATTTGATAAAATAGAAGCACATGATATTGCACGCGAGGTTATTATTGTCATTTTGAAAATACATGCTGATTGAGCACAGTCAACTCAGTTGACTGGCGGTCAAAAACCAAAACTAGGACTAAACCCTAATATTCAAGTTTTTATGGACCAAACCTTAATAAACCAACTATGGTTAGGACGAAAGTTTAAATACCCCATTTGTTTAATCAAGTTTAGTTTCATTTACATTATGTTTTCCTTTCATTATTTTAGTTTAATTAATCCAATGATATTAGGCTAATCTCCCCATTAGAGGGAGTGATTATGAAACCTAATGAGGAATAGATTGCTTAGTAGAATTATTTAATTGTGTATGTATTTCAACGAGTTTAGTTTATTGTATGACTTCCAAAATAAGCGTATGATAAATTAAACTAGGGATTGTTGTAATTAAGTCGAGAGACTTGGTTGTAATAATCCTGCATGCTAGTAATAATGACTATAGAGATGTAGGTTGTTGCTAAGGATGATAAAAGTTGAGGCTTTAGGTTGAATCGTTGCGTGAAAACCTAAATACGATATCTTTTCAATGAACAATTCGATTATTGGATGAAACTAGTTATTAGGTGGACTGATCACTCTTCTCTATAACTTTCTTTTCCATCGAAACCCTATTTTTATTAGTTTAGTTAATTTAGATTTATTTGAATCCATCGTATAATCGTAGAATAGAAATATCACATCACACATTACTCTCACCATTGTTCTTTGTATTTGATTAGTTGAATTCGTTTAAGTCTAGAGAGTTAAGAGTGGAACAATTCCGTACTCTATATATTGAATGAATATATATGTGAGAGTAGGAAATAAATAATTGATACCGTAAGAATGAAGTTAAAGTAATCTAGTTGAGTTGTTACGGTTATCAATGGGGTTCTATAGTGCGGAGCTGGCTGAGGCTCAAGTAAAGGAATTGATGATGGAGGACAAGAGTGGATGGAATGTTGACTTCCTCAACAACCATCTACCTCCTTTCCTAAGTCAAAAGGTTCAGGAAATACAAATTAGGCCCCAGGAAGCTGGGGAAGACAAGATGGTGTGGTGTGATTCAAAAGATGGCAGGTTTACTGATAAGAGCCCAAAACTGTAGTTTTAACCCCTTAATAATCATACTGTTAGACCAATTATGTGAATAATAAGTAAGAGTTAATACTGATTACGTGTTTTTATGCATTTCAGGCTTCAAAGTCCATTATGTGCAGAAATGTGTCACTTTAGCGAGATAAAGGAGCAAATGTCAGCAGAACTTCCGAATGCCATATCTTTGGACTCAGACCTCGGAATTGGGCCTACCTTATGTCAAAACGACCGGCTCGGAAAGAGATTTGCAATGGTCCAAGCCTTGACCCAATTAGAGGAGCAAAAGTGGACAAAAAGTCTGTGGAAGCCAACTGCAGCTGAAGAGGCCTTTTTGGACTGAAAGAATTGAGTTTTGGGCCTGATTCTCTGGCCCAAACCATGGCTCCAAGCCCATGCACGATTTTTGGATCTGGATGTATAAAAACAAAAGCTTAGCTCTTTGTTAATGGTAGCTAGTTAGACCTAAATAAATATATAGAATTCTAGATCTAGTTTTATTAAGTAAATTAAGTTTTAAGTTCCATTTTCAATTCTTGTTTTAGATTAAGTCTTTGAATCTTTGTTCTTGATAGATTAGATAAATAAAATAGTTATTTTATCAATTTCGAATTGTGTTATTTCAATCTATTAGATCTAGTTTTAATTATTGTTTGTTATCATTCAATTCTTAGTTATTAATTAGATTTCGATTATTGTTTAGTTAAATTTCATAAAGTTAGAATCTTTATATTATGTTTAGTTTAGAATCAATGGGAAATGTTAGTTTGATGAATCAAGGCTAAAACCTCCATTAGAGGGGTTGATGAAGCCTTGATGAAAACTTAGTTGTTAGTGTAGAATTGTTTGTAGATTCTATTCCACTTTAGAAGGTCGTGTTTCGCCATGAGAATGGGTGGACGACCTCACATGCTAGTTAGTACTCGGTAGAAATGCCATGAACACTAGGGATTAGACTCGAATTTCTTGCCGTAAGAACGTGAGAATTGAGATACAACATTCTACGCTAGGTTGTTAAGTTGGATTCAAGGTGGATTTAATTCCCCTCTATTTCTTTATCTAGACTCAAACAATCATATTCCCATAGCATTCGTAGTTTAAATTCAACATATTGTTTTTCATATCGCGTCTTGTTAGTATAATTCCCTTCGTAAAGCTCTCATTGACTTAAGACTGATTTCTTAGACGTAGAAAACAATCCATGCTAGAGAACTAGGAGTGGAACGAACTTCCTACTCCACTTAGTGCAATTCGCATCGAGAGTAGAAGCTTTGATAATAGACTCGTAAAAGTCCAGTTTTAGTTTACTTACGTTGTGAATTCATCGTTCATTTCGTAGGTAGACTATTCATTTTATAGTTATCAAATGGCGCCGCTGCCATCTTAGTTGCACTTTAGCATTGTTTTCATAATAGAATTAGTCATTTTTAAGTCCCATTTCACCCACCCACCCTTGTTTGATTCATCTTTTGTGGTTATTCGTTTTCGTCGAAAAATTCGGGGAAAAAATACGGGCGCTTCAAAGAGATGGCGATTCGCTAAGTTATGGAATTTTCATCTACAACCGCCGCCCACTAAAAAGAGCGACCACCCGCTAAGTTCTTGGAATTTTTCGTCTATATAATACTACAAAAAAGAGACCTGACCAGCGCTAAGTTCTGGAATTTCTAATTTACACGGCAAGACAGCGCTTCAATACAAAATACGCCGCTTTAGCTGAAATTTCCGGATTTCCACGGGTTTGATTCGAACTTCGAGTTGTCAAGTTTTTCAGTGTTCTAATCTCTTATATATACACCGAACACGCGTAAACAAGACGCTTATTCAACCGTAGTAGCAAGGAGGCATTCAGGTACTCCTTCTTCCACTCCTCGCGATCTTCGTCAGAGGAGTTTTAATTCTAGTATAATCGGGGCTTGTTTTTCAGTAGAAATAAATACAACACGCCTATCTAGAATTTCACACACTACACCGATATTATGGTGAAGAAAAGAGACTCCTCTCGGACTTCTACAAAGCCTCGAGCGATAGCCCCAAATCTTGCATCGCTCTAGCAGATCCACCGGGATTTTTTAATCCCTCCAAATATTTTTAATTTGTTACCCGCTTTTTCATGGTTTAGACCATGAAAAACCTTACCAAAGATCGTAGGATTGAACAAGTCCTAACAACATTCCACCATCCTACGGTTGGTTCGAACAAATTAAACCGGGGTATTTCCCTTCACCTTAGGCGATAAAGGCGTCTTGGTTAGCGCCGGCGCTAATTAAATGGACTCGTGGGGCCAAACTTGTTCAAATTTGTTTATGGAACATTTTACCCACCCCTAAAGACGGATAAAATGCTTTCCAAGATTCACTTTTTCACGTAATCCTCATGAATCATTTTTCGAGGCTTGGAATCGTTTCACCGACCGCTTATAGAGTGTCCACACCATAACCTAGCAAAAGACACGTTAGTTCGTGCCTTTTCAAAGGACTTCAACATCATCATAAAGAAGTCCTTGACATAATGAATGGGGGTAGTTTCTAAGTAAAGGAGCCTCGAGGCTTACAAATTTTAGAAGATCAAACTAAACGTAATAACAATTGGGGTAGTGATGATATCCCCCGCTCTGTTAGTTCTTCTTCAACAGCGCTTAAGGCCCGCACGGTATGTTTGAGATAAAACCCGATCTAGAACTTAAAAATTTGATCGAATCTTTAACTAAAAAGGTTGAGGCCATTTTCAGACAACAAAAGCCTATCCCCGTCATGAATGTCAATTCAAATCCATGTAGTTTGTTGGAGTCCCCGAGCATCGACTCCCTAATCGTCCCTATAGCCTATGAACATTCTTGTTCCATTAATAGTGAACCTAACGCCCCTTGGAGACAAAATCCCAACTTCGGTTGGAGAAATAACCAACAAGTCACACCTTCAGGGTACAATAATCAATATGTTAGGCCAACACACAGTTATAACCAAGCTCCACCACAACAAGGACAGGATCAGGGTAATTATAATAATTATAACAACCAAGCGCAACCTCGACAAGGTCAAGCACAATGTCAATATAGTTATAATAATTATAATGCTAATAGAGGTATCGTTCCGGGAAATAATAACTATCACAATCCGCCCATAAATAATCTACGTGACATAGTTCCAGTCACACCACCCGTGACTACTACACCCACACACCCGGATCGTCTTGACACCTTCATACAAGTGAGCCAACAACTTTTCCAAACCATGGCTCAATCTAACCAACACATTCTACAATCAGTTAATAATTTAAACCAATAGTTAGCCCAAGAGAAAGCCCAACCAAAAGGCGTGTTTCCAGGCCAAGCGATACCCAACCCTAGAACAACAAACACAGCCTTTGAGGTAAAGCGGTAATACTAGTACGGAAACTACAACCGTGGGTGAAGCTAAATGCTATCACCACTCTCGATTCGGAAGAGTGGTTGATAACAAAGTAACTATGCCTATAGTTACCCCATCAATACTCCTACACCGGATATCAAACTAGATACCGAAATAGAAATCAAGAACCTACCACCGTAGAGGTACCGGTTAAGCCACAACCTAAGAAAACGTAAAGCCAAGGTTACACATCAAGTCGAGCCATATGCTAAATATAGAGCTTAAACCACCGTTCCCTCGAAATTAGCCATGCTAACGGGGATACTAACTTTGAGGAGATTAGGAACGCGTTTTCAAAAATCTAACGATAAACCTTCCTTTTCTCAAGCTATAAAAAAGCTACCTAACCACGCTTAAGTTTCTTAAGGAGCTGTGCACTACTAGGCGTAAGACCAACATACCTAAAGACGCCTTTCTAACTGAGCGGTTCCCAACTTTATCCGAAAATAATGGAATTGTTAAGTACAAAGGACGGTCGGTCGTCCCCATCAGACAATGCACCTTAGGAGATTCTCACCACGACGACCGGGCATTTACTAGACACGGGGGCTAGTGTTAACTTACTCCCATTTTATTTGTATAAACAAATAGGTCTAGAGGAGATGCAACCTACTAAAATGACATTGCAATTAGTCGACGGTCTATTAAGTATCCTAAGGGTGTGGTTGAAAACGTCTTTGGTTAAAGTCCAAAATTTTACTACCCACCGACTTCGTTGTCCTGAGACACGAAGTCACTAACGACTCTGTACCTATCATTTTAGGGCGTCCCTTCTTGGCTCTCGCCAACGCTCATAAATTGCCGCGATGGTTCGATGTCCTTGTCCTTTGGCCATCTTTACGTTGAGGTAAATGTTTTCAAAACGAGGACACAATATCCCGATTCATCTACAAATGGAGAGGTTAGCATGATCGAGCTTAGCTCAAGATTACTTCAAAAACATGTTTCCGAGAGAAACAGATTAACAAATTCCTTTCCTTCTCGAATGCCGACTTTAACAATGACTCCCGGTAGTAGATTTAAATCGAAGAAGAATTCCTCGCAACTCTTTTGCACCGCTTCTTTACCACTTCCAGCGAGTCCCCTTGCCAACAACCATTCATCCCTTGATGCTATGGCCGGAAGATGAATTTTTCAATCTTTATCCCAGTGATCCTTTTGACCCACCTATTGAGGAATGTCTTGCATGTATCAAGATTTACGATGATATGGACTTGAGAGCTCTAGCTGAGAATCATTCACCTTCCATCACCAATATTCCCCACCCTCCACCTTTTCAAAGGAACCTCGAGTTTGCACTCGATCCTTTAGCTTCTCCCCTGTGCTTCATGATTTTTTAAATCCACCTAGTAAACAAATACTTCCCAAGGATAAACCACTTGACACCTTCATTTTCAGACTTGAGACAGTCCCTAACTACACCATGAATGAGTTTTGTGCTAAACCCACATCCTCATTTTTTCCATGCTTTTTCTCTAAAACTTATCCCAATCCACCATATCTTCCACAACCATTCACTTTTCCACACTTATTCACTAGGACACCCTCTCGTTCAAAGATGAAATATAAGGTGCATGCTCGGTTATATTATAGGTCTATCCAACTTCGCTTTCATTCCACTAGGCTGCGTCGTAGGAAATCTTGGTGCTTGATTGTGTTTGGATATGTTTTCTGTGATATTTATTTATGGAACGATCCACAACTATTTCGGTTGTTGATATATGATAAATTGCATATTCATACATATGTTTATATAAGTCTCGAGTATCTGACTATAAACGACTCAATTTTTGTGTTTGGTGCATTTCCTTTCATTTCCATATATTGGTGAATGCACCATTCAGGTAACCGGGCCCTCCCTATGGAGTGTGTGGCTGTAAGTACCGGATCCTAAGTCCACTTTTCACATAATTCACGTTTTCCACTCTTGCATGTTTTCTCGATTTTTGAGTCATGTTTCTCTATGGTGTGAATTATGTCTTTCCTGCTTATTGTTTTCCTTTATATTAAACCTAATTCATAAAAAGTAAAAAAAGTTTAAAGATATAAAAATAGTAATCTAGCAAGTCTAGGGAATCTGACTTTAAAAGACCCAAGTTTTTTCAGACAATACCAACTTTCTAGAGTTTAGGCCAAACAAAATTTTCAAACTTAAAAAGAGTTTTCCAATTTTGTTTGGGGGTGGCGTATTTTGGTATTCATTTCAAATCATGTTGCCACCCTAAGCCTGTCATGTTTACTCCGATAGAGTTTGTGTTAGTTAGTACGTACCAGTTTCATTGTGCTTCATATTATCATATCATCTTTACAATATTTCTGTTACAGGTACTGCCAATTTTTGCCACATTTCTATGGTAAATTCTTTCCTTATCTCTTTACACTTTGAGGACAAAGCGTTCGATTGTTTGGGGGTGGGATAGAAACATTTGCAAAAATTAGACACTTTTAGGATGTAAATTACGCACTTTTATTTATAAAATGTTAAAAATTATAAAAATTAGTTAGTTACATAATTTAATTGTGCTATTGAATTGTTTCATGAACCCCCTTCTCCCAAATTGTTTGGGAGTGGTATAGAAACAAGATGTAAATGTTAAGCACATATTAGGTTGTATATTACGTATTATTTGTCTTAAAAATAAAAATAAAAAGTTTATGCTATACACTTAGGAATATTGGTATTGTTTTCTTTCTCTATGCTCTTAATAATCTAGAAGTCTCACGTAGCTTTTGCATTAGAATAATTGTTAGAAACTTAGGTTAATATATAGGTAATAATCTTTACATCTATCTATAAATATATTACATGAGTATCTATGATTGTTAGCAAGAAGTTTAGAAATCTAGGCTAGAGTACTTATTCTACAAATCCTGTGAGAATATAGCCTAAAGCCTTATATGAGCGAAACATTTGAGAAATGACACAAGGGAGAAGTAAAATCCGGATAGAGAAATCACACGTCCACTTGCTTGATCACTATGCCATATCCTAAGCGAGAATTTAGGCCCTCTTTGGATCGATATAGCCGTAAATTCAAACCTATGAATTATGTTCGCTAGTCGCCCCTCTAAGCCTTTCTTTAGCCTTCCATAAACCACAATTCCTTTACCCTGTTACAAAAACAAAACAAAATAAAAAAAAAAAAAAAAAAAAAAAAAAAAAAAATCAACCTACCCAATTTAGAATAAGTCTGAGAATAGAATGAGTGAAGAAAGAAGAAGAGAAAAACCTGTGTAAACAAAAATTAGTTAGTTGCTTCAGAAAAAGAAAAGAAGTTTCCATCCAAAGAAAAGAAAAATAAAAATAGAAATAAAATAAAAACTCCAAAAAAATAGAATAAAAGGAGTCAAAAAAGCCAAAGAAAAAAAAAAAAAAAAAAAATATGGCTAAGGATGGAAACAAAGTGTAGAAGCAAAAAGTAAATAACAAGGTTTTTCTAGTTACATAATATGAAGACTCTATTATCTCAGACTTGTCCTTTTGAATATCCATTTCCTTCCTTCTTAAACTATCTCCTAATCCCCCAAGAACACCTAATAAAGACCTCTAGCTCAATTAGGAATAGGTTAGTGTGATAGTAAGTGGCGGATGTGTTTGATCGACTCAGACTTCCTTGTGTGTCATTGAGATTGTAAGGTAAAGTGTGCCCATCAAGCAAGACTAGAGTAGCTTAAACTTGAGTGGAAAAATCAGAGTGTTGTATCTTGACTATTATTGTTAGAACCTACTTAAGGACGCTATTCCGAGTTCTCAGAAACAAACCTGCTATTGCATTTCATAGTATTACTCATTGCATATATGTTTATTGTAGATGATTGATTATTATGCATATATTAGCTTAGGTTTTTGACTTGGTTATTCTTGTTCATAGCTAGTGAGATGTATAGATCATTTGGAGCATGAATAAGGAAACAATAGTTTTATTTTCTTAGTCGTTGTAGTATAGATGAAGTTTGTGAGTACCTTCATCGAAAAACTCTCACGAGGTTATAACTTCGTCCACTAGGGAATTCCTAGTGGTTTAAGGCCTTCTTGCATATGGTCAATGCAATCGCGACTCAGTAAACGAGAGTAGTTAGAACTCCATTTTGGTCACTTATTCTAATTTCTCATCTTTGCTTGAGGACAAGCAAAATCTTGTTTGGGGGGGTGGTTTGATAAGAGCCCAAAACTGTAGTTTTAACCCCTTAATAATCATAATTGTTAGACCAATTATGTGAATAATAAGTAAGAGTTAATACCGACACGTGTTTTTATGCATTTCGGGCTTCAAAGTCCATTATGTGCGAAATGTGCCACTTTTAGCGAGATAAAGGAGCAAAAGTCGTGAGAACTTCGAATGCCATATCTTTGGACTCGGACCTCGGAATTGGGCCTACCTTATGTCAAAACGACCGGCTCGAAAAAGAGCTTTGCAATGGTCCAAGCCTTGACCCAATTAGAGGAGCAGAAGTGGACGAAAAGTCTGTGGAAGCCAACTGCAGCTGAAGAGGCCTTTTTGGATCGAAGACTGAGTTTTGGGCACGATTCTTCGCCCAAACCATGGCTCCAAGCCCATGCACGATTTTTGGATCTGGATGTATAAAAACAAAAGCTTAGCTCTTTGTTAATGGTAGCTAGTTAGACCTAAATAAATATATAGAATTCTAGATCTAGTTTTATTAAGTAAATTAAGTTTTAAGTTCCATTTTCAATTCTTGTTTTAGATTAAGTCTTTGAATCTTTGTTCTTGATAGATTAGATAAATAAAATAGTTATTTTATCAATTTGGTGTGTTATTTCAATCTATTAGATCTAGTTTTAATTATTGTTTGTTATCATTCAATTCTTAGTTATTAATTAGATTTCGATTATTGTTTAGTTAAATTTCATAAAGTTAGAATCTTTATATTATGTTTAGTTTAGAATCAATGGGAAATGTTAGTTTGATGAATCAAGGCTAAAACCTCCATTAGAGGGGTTGATGAAGCCTTGATGAAAACTTAGTTGTTAGTGTAGAATTGTTTGTAGATTCTATTCCACTTTAGAAGGTCGTGTTTCGCCATGAGAATGGGTGGACGACCTCACATGCTAGTTAGTACTCGGTAGAAATGCCATGAACACTAGGGATTAGACTCGAATTTCTTGCCGTAAGAACTTGAGAATTGAGATACAACATTCTACGCTAGGTTGTTAAGTTGGATTCAAGGTGGATTTAATTCCCCTCTATTTCTTTATCTAGATTCAAACAATCATATTCCCATAGCATTCGTAGTTTAAATTCAACATATTGTTTTTCATATCGCGTCTTGTTAGTATAATTCTCTTCGTAAAGCTCTCATTGACTTAAGACTGATTTCTTAGACGTAGAAAACAATCCATGCTAGAGAACTAGGAGTGGAACGAACTTCCTACTCCACTTAGTGCAATTCGCATCGAGAGTAGAAGCTTTGATAATAGACTCGTAAAAGTCCAGTTTTAGTTTACTTACGTTGTGAATTCATCGTTCATATCGTAGGTAGACTATTCATTTTACGTTTATCATTTACTGTTAAATCAGCTTACCTTTTTCTATGCAAAAAAGGTTGGGATTGCCATGCATCAACTTTTAAGATTAAAACCATAACTAGAATCTAGAAAGTACATGTACCTGCTAGAACTCAGGTTCTCTTGTGGAAAGCCTATATGAATGGGCTGGCAACTGGAGATTTATTGAAAAGAAAGCAAATGGTGGGGGACTTTGAATGCCCTTTTTGCCATAAAGAGGTTGAAAGCCCTAGCCATAACTTCTTCATGTGTACTTGGCCCAGAAGTGTATGGTTTGCAATTGTAGGTATAAGAGTGGATCTTGTACCTTATTAGTCCATGAGAGAGTGGATTGATGAGATTATGGAGTGGTGCTGCAGCAAAAAAGAAGAGAGAGAAGCCAAAGGAATCCTAGCTTGCAACCTGATGCAATATATATGGGATACCAAAAATAAAATAAAGTTTGAAGGGGCAAAAGGAAGCAGAGAAGGAGTGATCAGAAAGACTCAAGGACAAAGTCGTAAATGTCTAGAAGCTTTCCAACAAGAAACAAATCAAGGAATGGGCCATACAGGGGCATCCTCTTCACACTCTAATTCTATTTCTAGTTCTGAACTTGTAAAGGAAACGGTAAGTCTTCCCTTTAATCATGTTAGAAGCACTTATATCAAAATGGATCACGACTTATGACAGAGTGCGGGATGGCCGGAGCAGGAGTAATAGCTTGGAAGGGCGGGGGCGGGGTAGTAGGAGCAGCTATCGAAGGTACAAAGCTTCAACGTGGAGGAGGCAGAGATGATGATTGATGGAAATAGCAATGGAAATAGCTAGATGGAACCGCCAAGGCACCGGGTGGAGTTCAAGATAGGTTTGAAGGTGATAATGCCTCGATCATACAGGCTTTGCAGAGCCCTGATTGTCCATGTAGCTGGGGTCTTGCTGTTGTAAGAAATTATATTTTGAGATCCTCAGCTGTGTTTAGGTGTTGTCAGTTTAAGTGGATTAACAGGCAGTTTAATAGGGAGGTGCATGACCTGGCACAATGGGCTAGCCATGGCCAAGGAATCAGACCTCTTCCACATTGTATGTTAAAACATAACTTTTTTCCTTGGAGTTTTTAATATATAAGATTGGTGTGGATTAGTGAAAAGAAAAAACAAAAAAAAAAAACTATCCATTGCTAGGAAAAGATAATATGAAATGCAAACAAGGACTACTCTAAAAATCAAAGAAAATAGGTTGTTTTTCTAATTCATAATCAAGCAGTTTTCACATGTGGCATGTGCAGATCCCGTGCATTTTAGCTAGTATCTATAAATACCTTAGTCCTTTATCTCATATAGCAAGATATTAGAGTCTCAAAAAAAAAAAAAAAAAAAACGCAAATAACATATGGCTAAGCTTTCTTTCATCCACTTCTTCTTTTTTGTTCTTCTTGCCTTATCAGGTTTGCAGTCTTCTTCGTTATTTCAATTTCTCTTAGATATGCTTATTGTTTTATTTTTATATATCTTCACAACATCATTTGGATGTCCGATCTTTTATATTATACAAACCATCCTGATCAATCGTGCAAATAAAAAGAAAGAAGAAAAAAAAAATGATATTGTTGGTATTGTTCCAAAATATCTCCAATTTCAATTCACTTACTTTTTTCTCACTTAAAATTTGTCTAAAAATAATTTTGCAGCTGTAGCGGTGATTCCCAGAGCAAATGTTGGAACATGCCAAATTAAAATGGAAAGATGGTTGTGATCCTTTAGCTTGTCGAGAACAATAATGCACACAACAATATAATGGTAGTGGAGCTTGCACGGACAATGGCACTGCAGTTATGGATTGTATTTGTTCATATCCTTGTTAATGCTATAGTTTGATTATTTTTTCGATCATGTATGTCAAAAACTCGATAAAGTCCAAAGAGACTTACAAATAAATTGTTTTTTTTTCTTCCCCCTTAAGTATAAACAAGCAATCATTTGAGGTCCATATTGAGTTTAATATTGTACTTAATTCTTCCTTAATTGCAAATTATGTCACATTAATTAAATACGTTGAATATGAAATTTCAAAGAGTGTTCGACTTTTGAGACGTGCTTCATCATTTAGCATGCTCGGTGTAATGCATGAAAGATATTTTTATGGTTAGTTAGAGATGTCCACAACACTGCTAGATAACCATTTTTCTAACCAATGCAATGAATTATGTTACACTAAATAGGAAAAATAAGCAACGTACTATCACATTTTTTTTTCACTTTGGATACATTTTTTTCACTTTGAATATCAATTTTTGTGAGTGCATTTTGTTTATTTTTTTTTTAATTCAACTCTAGTTTCTCAATTTGTGGTTTCTATTGTTGAATAATAAGTATGGTTGTTATTTTGATTACTATTTCATTGTTATTTGAGTACAATGCAAGTTGTTTGGAATCCAAAATGAAGTATTATATGAGAAAGTTCCAAATGACCCAGTGAGGTCGTTCTGAAGATGCCTCAAACGACCTCACTTGGTCGTTTGGGCCACTTCCAAAACGACCCAGTGAAGTCATTTGAATGTCTTTGTTTTTTTTGAATATTCTTGAATATTCTTTGTATGAGTTGTATGAGTTAATACAAAATTTGGAGTTATTTGAATTGTGTATGGAAGGATCGTTTTGAATGATTTGAGTGTTTGAAGCTAGGTTACATGGACACGCCATATTTTGAAAAAACTTGTAATACGAATTATCCGATTTGATTAAACTTATACTTGTTTTTGTTTGTTTGTAAGGAAATGGGTCCCCGATCAAAGAATGCCAAAAATGTAGCGAAAACTACATTCAAGGGTGTACAGAAGTTGTTTGATGGCAGCAGTTCCTCTTCGGGTCTCGGTGACACGCCTGAGCCTGAGAAGAAGAGAGATAGGGGGTCGAAAACAAAGGCTTCAATCTGTAGAGGTGAAAGAAAAGTAGATGATGATCTTACTAATGTAGGTGATGTAGAATGAGAGAAGAAGAGAAAAAGGGGAGCGGGCAACTCGGCCTTAGTGCGTAGAGGGGACCAGAATGAGGTTGTTCCGAGTAATGTACATAATGAGAGTGATAGTGAAAATGAGAGTGAGGGTGATATTAATGTAGATAAAGATTTAGATGATGTAGATAAAGATTTAGATGTAAATGTAAATGCAACAATGGATCATGGGAAGAGTGTAGTTGAAAATGATGGGGATGATGACGGGGATGATGATGGGGATGACTCAAGTGAGGATGGAGATGATGGGGAAGAGTCTGGTGATGAGGAGGGTGATGAAAAAGATGACAATGATGAGGAGGATGATGATTTGGAAGAATTGATGGAAGTTGAAGCACCGGTCGAAGTCGAAGCACCTCCAGTGGTAGAATGTGAGAAAATCCAAGAATGATTTGGAGTACACACGAGGTGTATATGGTGGTGGCCCTACTGAGTCAGAGCTTCTGTATGACTATTTAGTGCATGTGGCTCGTGATGTTTGGGAAAATAAGGTATTATCATAAACTTAGTATCTTGATTTTCCTTTGTCTTTACAAAACTTTTTGCTTCTCCTCATTGAGTCTTTGTTGTTTCAGGCGGAGTACGGAGTGTTGAAGTGTGTTCCACATCTATCCAAGTTAAGGCAATGGGATCTCAAGAATGAGTTCAAAAGATCTCCCAGATTTGAAATGAGCTTAAGAAGATTGGGTTTTATGATTTGGTATTTGGGTGTTACAAGCATCAAGATCCAGCGTTGGTCTCTGCGTTTGTGGAGAGGTGGCATCCAGAGACCAACACCTTTCATATGCCATTTGGGGAGATGATTATGACTTTGGATGATGTCTCCCAAATCCTAGGCATTGCGGTTAGAAGCAGAGTAGTGCAAGGGAACATGAAGTTGACCCGTGAACAATCGGAGAGTCTCCTACACCGTGCTTTGGGCGTCTCGCTG
Source organism: Coptis chinensis (assembly GCF_015680905.1). NCBI lineage: Eukaryota > Viridiplantae > Streptophyta > Magnoliopsida > Ranunculales > Ranunculaceae > Coptis > Coptis chinensis. The sequence continues at coordinate 13,820,285 of NC_141456.1, read as the reverse complement.
CTTGTGATTAAAGCGGAGATGGACGCGAGTCAGTTCATTTCAAAGGTAAGGCTGGAATTGCTATGGAGCCAGTTTGCTGGGAAGGTCTGAGATAAGGATAAAGATGGGAATGTAAAAGGAAAGGTGTTAACTTTGGTGGAGGTATAACAGGCTCTAAGAGCTTATCTACTATTTTTCTTTGGATGTACCATTTCACCGACAAGTCTGGGATTGGAGTGCCTGTTTATTATTTGAGGCTGTTGTTGAAATTTAGTGAGATCGGCGAGTATGCGTGGGGTGTAACAATTTTGGCCTTTTTGTATAGAGGACTTGGGACTGCCACGTGTGCAAAGGTGAAAGGTGTTTCGGGCTTCCTGACTCTTCTACAGGTAAAACTTAAATATTTTGTAGACTCTTTTTAATGTTAATTATATTATTTTATTAGTATGTTAACTATATGTGTATATATCTAGGCGTGGATCTATGAGTACTTCCCGTTATTCAGGCCAATCCCAAACTTTGAGTATAAGTTGGCTGGATTGCGTGTTCTTAGACACACAATTAGCGCTATGCACTACGAGAACCCATATCATACATTGCAGTATTATCGAGTGATAATTGATGAGATGTTGGTGTTCAATGTAAGTATTTCAGTTTGTTTCAATTTTTTTTAGTAATTAATTATTTGAGTATGTGATTAATGACACATTTTCTTTTGTTTAAGGTTGATTGACATCTATACGATAATGTCAGAGCTATACGCCTAGTCGATGACATTGCCTTTTTTGAGAGAGTGATATGCTTTTTTGACGTTGTGGAGATTGCCGTCCGAATTAACTTAGTCGATCACTCGATTTCCAAATCAAATAAAATAAAAGCTGCCCAAACATTATTTTCAAATAACATAAAAATAAAATCAAATTACACTTGTTCCAAATTACATCAAAATAGCATGTCAAAATGAATTTACAAATTACATCAAAATATTATATCAACAACATACGAATAACTTAGTCGATAACATGTACTGTTGGGTCTTCAATGGGCTCGTCTTCCCATATTAGATTGAGAATGTTCAATTCCATAAATTGCAATTGTCTTGCTGTGAATGCCGAATTCCAACTTTCAGCAATATCATATCGAGCTCTAAGCCATTGACACATTGCTGGAGGAACCGGACAATCTTCAACAAGTTCAACATTAACAAAATGATTTCCACCAACATGCGCGCTACCCAACACTTTTCACTCTCTCAGGATTTGCTTGGGTTCTCAGCGGCATGATAATGAAGTACTGACGACTTCCTAAATGCAGGAGGACAATATTAAATCTTGAAGCAAATATGTATCCAATAAAGGGCATCCTCATCCACTTATTTAAGGGTGTGTAACCTTCTTTATGTGGGATTGTTTTCTTCACAGAAAGAACCTCATTTTGACAATACAAAGTACAATAAAAGGGGAGGTGGTCAATAAGCTCTTGGTACAAGTCCTTTCTTATCTGCGGCTAATCTTCTTGACTTTTTCATAATGCAATGCACAAAGATCTATAACCGCAGTTGCCATCGCCAACAGGATCATTGACTCTAACAATGTATTTGCGCATTTCTTCAGAAATATCCAACCCGTAATCCTTAGGACCCCTCGTCTTCCCAAAGTCTAAACCATCTTTCACATTTAGTGGTGTGGTTGTTTTTGGAGAAGCCTTATTTCTTGGTGTGGTGTGGGTGTTTTGGGTGGTTGTTTTTGGAGAAAGCTTCTTTCTTGGTGTGGTGTGGGTGTTTTGGGTTGGTGTTTTTGGAGAAGACTTCTTTTTTGGTGTGGTGTGGGTGTTTTGGGTTGGTATTTTTAGAGAAGGCTTATTTCTTGGTGTGGTGTGGGTGTTTTGGGTGGGCGTAGTATTTTGTTTGGACGAGACCTACTCTTCATGGTCACATTGAGAATGTTCAAAATAAGATGGATCTCACTTTGAAGAGTTCTCATCTCCAGTTGGAAGCTTTCTCTTGCAGCTATCTTTCGGCTGACCTTTGGTTTTTACTTCCTCACGAGGCGGTACTAGCCATGTACTTTTTGGTACGGCAATCTCCATAAGCTTTCTAATCATAACCTTATGCTCTACTTTAGAAACCATTACAAACCTTTTCATGAACAAGTCGATCGAAGGTCTAACATCTGGACCAACACCTACTGACACATTAGGAGAAGCAGACAATGTTTTCCAAAAGGGGTCGATAGCAGTTAAAGGGATGGACCGCTCTTGCTCTTCAAACTCAATTAATTCATGAGCACATGGTAGTCCATGGCTCGTGCACAGATAGCACCAACACCTGATCTCTCCATCTTTAACACATTTTATGCGGGTATCTATTTTTTCAAATAGCAAGTCCAAACATTTGCGTGACACAAGGCCTCCGAGTTCACGAAACAAAGGAATATGGTGGTGGTGCTGAGTTACAATCATACTCCTCTTGAAGGTAGCTCTAATCTCAGACATCTGGATCTCTAGAATCGGGTGGATTAAGCTAAACATACTCAAAAAATCATGACAATTTGCATTTCCTAGTACACGTTTCACCTGAGCATGAGACCCTTCAGTTCTATCGGTCGTTGTACTCCCAAAGTGAATGTGTTAGTCAGTCTAACAACATACGAATCGATCCCTGTGAGGAAACCAAGTCTCTCACAAATAACTAACAAAATTGGAGTATTCAACCCTATAATATTTTTCCAAAGCATTCCATATATGCTGGAAAATAACCTCTGTCTTCGATTTGACTATAGTGTTCCACGAGAACTGGGCCTTCTCTATAAGTTCTGTGCTTGGAAAAATATCGTAATAATTTGAAAGGACGCACATAGCGATATGCCATCTACATAGATACTTTTGTGCGTTAGGGAAAACTTTATCAGCAGCACTCATCAGGGCCAAGTCCCTGTCAGACACTATCACGGATGGGGTTCTCATTACCAAGCAAACCACTAAACCGATCGCGAGGGCCCACTCATAGTCGATTGTTGTTTCAGACTGATGCAACACCTGACACATGGTGAAAGACTTCCACGTTGGACTCACCCCAACAAACTGTACGAAATGTCACCGATACCTGTTAGTTTTGTAGGTAGCGTCTAACATGAAAAGAAATAATTACTATTTAGTACCACGAACTTTCATTTTTTTTCCTATATGGTACCTGAACTTTGAAACTTGACTATTCGTACAACGAACTTTCAATTTGTTTCAATTTAGTACATCAGTTAATTTTCCATCCAATTCCGTCTAATTTCACTAACGCCGTTAGCACTATTCACACAGCACTATTCACACAACACTATTCACGTGAACAGTGTTTTCACTATTCACGTGAACAGTGATTTTTCAAAAATTCAAATTTTTGGAAAAACCAAAACACACTATTTACGTGAACAGTGTTTTCACTATTCACATGAACAACGATTTTTCAAAAATTCAAATTTTGAAAAAACCAAAACACACTATTCACGTGACCAGTGTTTTTTCAAAAAAAAAAATTTTTTTGAAAAAAACCAAAAACACTATTCACGTGAATAGTGATTTTTTTTTTTTTGAAATCTCAAAACTTAAAAATTATTTTTAAGATTGGTTAAAGATGATTTTTTTTTAAAATCACTATTCACGTAAAATAAGTTTTAAGTTTTAAGATTTGAAAAAAAAAAAAAAAAATCACCATTCATGTGAATAGTGAAAACACTGTTCACGTGAATAGTGAATTTGGGGGGGTTTTTTTTTTCAAAATTTGAATTTTTGAAAAATCACTGTTCATGTGAATAGTGGAAACACTGTTCACGTGAATAGTGTTTAAACACTGTTCACGTAAATAGTGTGTTTTGCTTTTTTAAAATTTGAATTTTTGAAAAATCACTGTTCACGTGAATAGTGCTATGTGAATAGTGTAAACGTGAATAGTGCTGTGTGAATAGTGCTAACGGCGTTAGTGAAATTGGACGGAATTGGATGGAAAATTAACTGATGTACTAAATTGAAACAAATTGAAAGTTCGTGGTACGAATAGTCAAGTTTCAAAGTTCAGGTACCATATAGGAAAAAAAATGAAAGTTCGTGGTACTAAATAGTAATAAATTCAACATGAAAACTATTGGAAAAGTCCGAGCCAACTTAACACCTTCTGGATGTGCCCATAACAACCCCGTTATCTCCTTGTTATTCTCATCCTCTCTCAACTCCTCAAAATAATATTCTTCTCCTAACAACTCACGTAATCTCTGCAATTGTGTGAGACCGTTCATATCCAATCTCCTCACTTTCTACCTTGCAGTATAGACTTGGGATATACTAGATATGTTTTCATGATACCTATTATTAATGGAATTCAAAATTTGTTTAAGATTTATTCCACACTTACTCATCTCTGAGAAGTACTCGAACTCTAGAACGGTCAGACGAGTAGCAAATGCATGTCCTTCAAGGGTCTTCGCCAATACAAGGTTGTGAATACCATTTCTAACTTATATTTTCCAACTATCGATAGTGCCATATTAGAAAACACCTTTTAACTTAAATGGACATCCCGATTTCTTGGTTCCCGACTTTCTCTTATTAGCCCTCCCTTCGCCTTCCTTCTTGTGTGATCGATATATACCCGAGCACTCGCAAGCCAAATTAAGTCTTGCTACTCGGTTTCCCTTAGCATACTCTGACTTTTCAATTACCACAACCACATTAACTTGTTTTCCTCTAGCGGTTGCCTAACAAATTGCCTCGCTACGTGTATGAAAGACCTAAACACATAAAAAACAACAAATATTATTAATACACTAATAAAATTACATTTAGAAAATAAAAAAAAATGAAATCAATACCTACTCCATCATACCTCTTCTGTAGTAAATATTTATATTGTATCACTTAAAATCAGTTGACAATCCACATCATTCGAGTTTGCAGAGAATCAATTATCGGATCGCGGCAAATGAGCCTACATATAGAATAAAACAAGAGTCTAAAACAATTTGTGTAATGAGGGATTTTGAAGTCACAAAAAAAAAAGAACTTCTCATTAAATTTAGTCCAAACGACCTAGCCACATCGGCCAATAGGGTTCCTAAACGACCCAGTCATATAGTTCCATAGAGGGTCCAAACGACCTAGCCATGTTGGTTGCTAGAGTCCCCAAGTGACCCAGAGGTATCGTTTGGGCTCGGGTTCTAAATGTTGTTGATTCATTCATTCAAGTGTTTTGCATTCATTCATTCAATCAATCAAGTGTTTTGCATTCATTTTAATCAATGCTCTCTTATAGATTCATTCATTCATTCAATCAATCAAATGTTTTGTATTCATTCTAATTAAGTGTTACCTCATTATTTAGGTTTGGTTGTCTTTGTCGTCGATGATTTCTCGGCATCTCATTTGCTCGACTAGTCGCATCTTCTATTTCGTCAACTTCTTCACCTTCACCTTCAACATTTTTTGCCACTTGTTCACTTTTTATTGGTTGTTCTTCACCTTCAACATTTCCTCTATTTTCTCATTCTCTAATTTGTTGTTACACCTCAAGCATTACCTCAAATGCCTCTTCTTCATTTTCGTATTCCATTTAGGATTTTGATTGGGTTTTGACTGAGTATGAAAATAGTAAGGAGTAAATGAGAAATTTGAGTATTTGATTGAGTATGAAAAAAGAAGTAAGGAGTAAATGAGAAACTTGAGTATTCTATGTATAGATATTTAAAATTTTGATATATTTCAAATAATTGAGTGAAATATATTTATAAACCCTAAACCCTAAACCTTAAACCCCAAACTAGTTTATTATCCACAATTGAAAAAGATGGAAAAATAACTAGTTTAGATATAAAACAAATTATTATTTTAGATTTGGATAATTTAGTGAAATATATTTGAAATTAAATTTTTTTTATGTCGGTACGAAATTTGTAAACCTTGAACCTTAAACCCTAAACCCCAAACCCCAAACTAGTTTATGATTCACAATTTGAAAAAGAAAAGGGAAAATAATAAGTTTAGATATAAAATAAATTATTATTTCAAATCATTGAGTGTAATATGTTGGTACGAAATTTGTAAACCCTAAACCCTAAACCCCAAACCTCAAACCCCCAAACTAGTTTATATATGATTCACAATTTCAAAAAGAAAATAAAAAATAACAAGTTTAGATATAAAACAAATTATTATTTCGAATAATTGAGTGAAATATGTTGGTACGAAATTTGTAAACCCTGGACTCTAAACCCTAAACCCTAAACCCCAAATCCCAAACTAGGTTATAATTCACAATTGAAAAAAAAAATGAAAAATAACAAGTTTAGATATAAAACAAATTATTATTATATAACAAGTTTAGATATAAAACAAACTAGGTGATACCAAACGACACGCTCAGACCGTTCCATGGAGATTCCAGAGAGCCAATTGTATAACACCCCGTATATTTTTATATATTTCCTAGTACTATAAAAAGAATAATAAGAATAATAAGAAAAAATAAAATAAAACAAATAGGATAAAGATTAGTGGAAAGATAAAACGTGGTAAAGAGGATAAACCCTCTTCCCTGTTTTCAGGGGTTTTGGAAAAAATAATAAACACAGAGAGGAGTTTACACAGAGAGTTTTACACAGAGAGGAAAGAAAAGATAAAGGGGCAGATTTGAGCACCTCTTAGCTAGCCTTGGATCGGATTTTTGGCGTTCTATTATATATATTCTTTTTGCAGGATACGAGAGGTGAGTAGATTTTTAATCTTTCACAGAACTTTTATTGAATGTTTTATCTCGAAGCAAAAGGTTCACTGATTCCATATAATTTTGCTTATACAAAACTGATTACATATAACTGTATAACTGTGTTACTTAAGTTTTATTCACTCTGTGTCGTTCTGAATTATTCTGTATGCTCTGTCAAAATTGTTCTCCTTAAATTTAAAGTAATGGGTATTGAATACTTTTATATTGCCGATTGAGATGGAGTATATGGGTTGTTTTATACTGTCGATTTAGATTGGATATAAGGGTTGTTGTATACTACCGAATGAATATAATATATGAGTTGTTGTGTTTGAATCGAGAGTTTTGGTTGGTTAATTTCTTGGTTGTTGTTGTCGGGTGAAGGGTAAATGTTGGTTGTTGGTTTGGGTACGGTGGAAACTAGCTTTCGCAGGGCAGTAATGGAGTCGAGATCGATTTTTGGGAAGTGAGGGGAATCGAGTTTTGGTTATATCCAAATGTGGGGTTTTTGATAGGGAGTAAAACCAACCCACTTTTGTGGTTTTTAGTGATCATGTCGTCTCGGCGAGATCAGGAAGGAAGATCTATCGGAGGAGATGACCAAGAGCATGATCTGGTGCTCTCGGCTTTGGTGAGTTAAGTTAGAAAGGGCTAAAGACTTTTAGGCTTGGGCCTATTTTAAGTTAAAAACTTTTGGACTTAAGTCTTGTTTAGTGGATTAGATCTGTCAAATTTTAGTGGGCCGGTTATATTGTTAAGATTTGGATCTGTTGGTCTTTGAATGACTTGGCTTGCTTTAGATGTCTTAGCGCTGGTCTGATTTTGAGCTAAATTTTGATTTAGTTAGAGTTTGAACTAGATTTTTATGAAAATATGAAAAAGTAAGATATGGAAGTCTTCTTTCTATTCCAATTGGCCTCATCACATTCCGAGGTCTGTGGAATTAATTATGGCGTCTAGAAGTTTGACTGGCAGAAAATAGTGCGTCAGAAATCAGTTTCTGTGCACTGTACTTGAACCTAGTTTTCGTACATTTAGAATGAGATTGAGTATTTTTGTAAAACATAATAAAGTAAGTTCTATGTGTTAGCTTTTCAATGCAAAAAGACTCAATGCATTTGGATACCTGTGGAAAGAGTTGTGCCATTCGGAAGATAGTTCTTCAGAAATCTAATTTGCTGAAATTAGGATTTGTACCGTTTTCAACCTAAGCTTTCTTCTAGATGGGCTGAGGTTGGGACTTTGAGTTCTACATGAAAATTTATGTCCACATACCCTAGTTTCTAAATAATTAAGTTATATGTCATTTGGATAAATATATGAAAAACTATAGGATTGACAAGTTGGCTAGAAAACCTACCGTGTTATCCTTTATGTGCATGAACCTATTTTGGGAAATATGTCTAGTAATGAACTAAGAGTCTCTTAAACTCTTCTTTGTTATTTTATATAGTGTTTTTAGTCTACTTTTAGACTGTGGTTTTATTTGGAACCGACATGGTTTGTAAGATCGTTTTTTTAGAATCAAAAGTAGAGAAATATATGATTGTGAGTTTTTGGATTTAAAAGTTCATAGTGTATCTCTAGGTATGGAACTTTACGTATATGATTGTGGGAGTACTTGAAACTTATTGTATGTGATTCTATATAGTATAAATTGTTGTTTTCCTTAAAGGTACATACAAGGATGTTGATATTTATTGGTTAAGAGCTACATAAAGCTTGATTCTAATCCTGAAAGATTGGATATGTAGGCAGCCTTAGGTACAGGTACAACTACTATTTTATATATTATATATTAGTTTTTGTGATAACTATATGTGTATAATGTTAGTATTTAATTGTGTACGTGATTGTGACTGTTTGAATTGTATTTGATTGATGACCATTCATGTTGCGTTCAATGATATTTAAATGCATGATTGATTTGCATTGATGCGTGAAAATAACTTTATGCATGTGTGATCAATTGTTATGCATGATTAATGCTAGTACAATGATAAGTGAGTTGAGAATAATATTTTCAACGAGTCAACTACACCTTTAGAACTTTCCACGCCTCAGGATTTGGTAATGATATATTATGACTTGAGATGTCATGTGATAGGAAGGTATTCATTGAATGTGCCATGAATGATCTGTTAGTGTTATGATGAGTATTCCTTGCATGTGGTGGGAATGACCCAAGGTTTTCATTGAATATGCCATGAATGACTTGTTAGTATTATGATGGGTATTCCTTGAATGTGGTGGGAATAACCCAAGGTATTCATTGAATGTGTCATGAATGACCTATTAGTGTTATGATGGGTATTCCTTAAATGTGGTGGGAATGACCCAAGGTATTCATTGAATGTACCATGAATGACAGTACATGTTAGTGTATGATGGGTATTCCTTGAATGTGCCAGGAATGACCCAAGGTATTCATTGAATGTGCCATGAATGACTTGAGATATTAAATGCCCATAAGAGGCTGTGATTATGCGAATGGAAAGTCCAAAGATGGTTGTGACTCACAAGTTACGAGTTTACAAGATGTAAATATGTTTCTGGAGGCGATATCCCCGCTTGGGACATATGTCTTGTAGTGGTACTCGGTGTGAGAGAGGCACACGGGTATGTGTGATTTGGCAAATGTGTGAAGTGCAAATCATGGAGTAGGAACTAAAGGTGAGGTCAGTAAAGAAGTGATTAATAAACCAGATACATTGTGGAATTGAATGAACTAAAAGTATGTGAATTTGTGTGATGTTATGAATGTGAAGTGTGATTGTGAATAATATTGGTGAATGCTTGTAATCTTTTATGTGATTGGGAAATGACTATAACTTGATATGTTATTACGAAAATATTAATGACTTGTGATAGTCTGAGATCTATGGTTATGCACGTAGAAACTTTATGACGTAATGATGTCATGTGAATGACTACCCTTGATATAGGTATTATGATAAGTGGTATTCCCCGAATATGCGGGACGAACTAGGTTATATCAATTAGACTTAAATGTCTTAAATGAGGTTTGATTATGAATGGAAATTTGACTGGTTGAGATAAATCATTTTATTGTAATGTCTAACTCTGTTTTGCAGGAGGGTATGATCTATTAATCTTTTATGCAGGGACGTAAATATCCTACCCCAAGACGATGTGTTGGCTTAAAGGTAAGGTGTATCAAACTCATATTTAATTAGGTTAGTATATGTGCATTTAATAAGTGGAATGCAAGTGGTATTTATGTTGTTAGTTATTTTAGAAAGTGGGAATGACGAGTACTGTTATATGAGATTATTGGAATTATATATTGGGGGTGAAATCTTACTTGGGAAGAAACTACATGCCGTTTTGAGAAAACAGAACTAACTTGTCTTCTAAGTTGAAATGATTGTAATAGTATATTCCTTTATTTTAAATATTAAACATATTGTTTTTATATTTTTAGTATTACTCATATTAGCAAATTCAATTTGTTGACCCATGTTTGCTTTATTTTGCAACGTGGCTGTGTTCTTGGAAACATAGATGGTGAAGTGCAGTGGATGAGGACACGTGATTTGGATTTGCTCTTGGAGTCTTCTGCTTTAAGTTTTTCTGAAGTGTACGATTTTGTTTTGAGACAAATGTAATAGAGTTGGTTAGTTTCTTTGTAGTTTAATAATGTGATTGAAGGATTGTTCCTTTTGGTTTTAAATTTAATCTCAAATTTTAATATCGTGCATGGTTGATAATGTGTTATTAGGTTTCGTTTCATCCTGAGTTTTCAGATGATTGAATAGGGTGACGATTGAGATAATTATATCTTGGATAATTTCCTATTTTAAATTTTCTGGAAATTTGGGGTGTGACAAATTGGTTGTTGGGCCTGGGCTTTGATGGCAAACTTGTAATATGACAAACTTGTAATTGTTTTTTTTTTGGGGTTACCCAATCCAATTTGATGAGTGCCCAATTAAACTACCCTTAAATAATAAAACCCAGACTAACTAAAAACAAACCCACGAAGCCTTTAGATTAAACCCATACAAACTAAAATCGTTCTCTCTAGTCTCTTCCATTGTATGTCTTCCCCCTTTAATACCCAGGTTGAGGAATGGAATTATTCAAAAACTCAACAGGTGAAAAGTGATTGATTGGTGATGGGTTCCTTGTTGCCATTTTCATTTCATTTTATTTTGGTGCTTGTCAAATCAATGAATCATACAAAATCCAATAGAGAGAGATGTTCATTATCGGAAAAAATAAAAAAAAAAATAAAAAAAAATAAAAAAATAATAGAGAGAGATGTTTGAGTATAGTTCAAAACTTCAAATATTTGATCTTTGTCTCAAAAAATATCTGAATATTGAGGAACATGTATTTTATACTCCCAAAAAGAAGACAATCTATTCAGCACAAGGAGATTTTTTTTTAATCAAATTCTAAATTTCTTTTTTCCATACGCATGTGGAATTTTTGGAGGAAGAGAGAGTGGGTTTTTTGGTTTTGATTTTGAAAAAAAAAAAAAGGAGTTAAGTTGATGTTAAGTGAGGGACACGTGGTGATAGATTTTATATGGTTAACCAGTTATTGAATAGCCAGACTCGTGGAATAATGCATGGCAAAGGCAACAGTGCAGATACTCTCTGCAGAGTCTTGCCATAAAGACAATTTATGGGGTGGTTAGTGCTTGGGTTGTAGTATTCTAGAATGTTCGGAATTATGACCATCTTTTTTTCATTCTCTTCAATTATTGTGCACAACTAGACGTGTAGACAGCATGCCCAATGCCAAGCGATCTAGAACACTGTTGGAAAATATTTTATTATCAACTTAACAAAACAACTCAGTTTCCTAACACGCGGCTGGGATTCGATTTCAGGGGTATAAATCGAGGGCCACCATTCTGCCATGTGGATTAGGAATTTATTAAAGGTCTTAATTGTGAAAACCCTTCGTAGTGTAAACCCCTGGGTTCTCACTTTCACTAAGATATTAATTACCAGTCTTAATTATGAAAACCAAACCAAAAGAAAATCTTTCGGTCTTCACAATCAAAGAATTGAAAAAAAGAGTCAAAACCCTTCGTTTCCCCACCCCTAACTGCTCTTCCTCTTCTTCAGCTCTCTCTCTCTCGAATCTCAACATTAGTTCTTCTCTTATATAATCCGCTCACTCTCTCGAATCTGAACATTAGTTCGTTTCTTCTATAATCCGCTCAGGTATTGTTCTTCTTTCTCGAAAGTCAGTGTCTTATTATCCCCTCTATTTAAAACTAATTTCTTCCTCTCTCTTCATCGTTATCTTTTTTCAGTTGTGAAGCCCTCATCTTTTGGGCAATTTTTCCTTTGTCTCTTCACAAGCTCTCTAATTTTCCTTTTACTTTCATTGGTTTATTGGCGAACGAACTAAGAATGGCAGAAAATAGGGAATGTCAATGATACTTAAATGGATTCATTTTGTCGATTGGTGGTAGTCTTTTGCATGCTCTATTCAAGTAATTGGAATGGGGTAACAATAGGTGATTTGGTGAAACAAAGTTTTTAGTTGTTGCTAATTTTTTTTTTCTAATATGGTGTGTTAATGATTTCACATTTTCACTGATCAAGGTTTTATTGCTCTATGTTTAGAAATGAAGGAAGAAAATAAAGGAATTATTGAACCTCTTCTGGGTAATCTCGGCGAGTCTGGTATGTTCTAAAGCTAACAACTAAATAATTATATATATATATATGATATTTGTTTTCTGTTGCTAAGATGTACGTACTGTAAGACAACAATATTGACTATTAAGTATTTCTTTAGTTATTAATTTTAAATTAATTTGATATATGTTGATATTCGACTGAAGGGTGGCTGAGGATAGAGGAGCTTAACCAAACTTTGGTTTTATATGCAGGCAGTAAAGCCCAGAGAAGAAGGATTGCCTAATTGTCTAACCTATGTGTTTCGAGTCTTAATCCAATTGTCACACCGTTGCTAAAATTGTGCAATTTTCAGAGGTATGTTGAGATTATATAATTGTTGGGTTATCATCTTCATCCATTTGTATCAAATAGAATAATGAATTGTGAACGATCTTTTTAGATAGCCTACCTTTCTTATGGTTAACTATAATGATGCATAGAGTAATTTTAACAAATTTCTCGTGGCCAAGCGATCTAAGTGTTGTGAATTCTATGGCTTCAAGCTCTATTCCATTTTTTAAATCTCTTTTCAAATTGTCAATTCACCCTTGAATAGTTTGGAGAATAAATACGGTTGGAGCATCATTTCTATGAACCAGAAATACATGGAACGTCTGACGAAAAAAAGGGAAAAAGAATGATGAGAGAACTCAACGCTTAAAAAAAAAAAAAAAAATGGTTACATATAATTTTTTTGTCATATCTATTTGTGTGGTACATCCTGAAGAATGCATTGGCTTTGATTCAATTTAAGGGGGTATAAATCGAGGGTCACAATTGCCTCCACGTAAGATTAGGGCAATAAATTAAATACTTAAATGTGGAAACCCTTCGTGTCCAAACCTTTCATTCTTCGAGATTAGAATTTAATTGGGACCTAGGTGAAAAACTTTGAAACTTTTTGGGTTCTCCCTCCACCTCTCAGTGCTTCGACCAAGTGCAATTAGAAATTAATTTGGAAAAACAAACCTTTGGTTTTCCTTTCGTTCCATCTCCCCACCTTCTTAATAAAGAAAAAAAAAACAATTAACTTCGGTATTGAGATCTCTCTCTGTCCATGGGAAAAACGGGTGGGTGAGGGTTTGTGCATTCCGGCAAGCTTTACTACTAATTTGTGCTTTCATTTTAATTGATCGGGTTGAAAAGAGCAAAATACTACCAATTTGAGGAAACAAATAAGAGCAACGATCAGAATTCCAACAACCTTATATACTGTTTGATTGTTTATACTTCACTTTTGTCTAATTTCTATTACACAATCTCACGGTCTCACTCTTCTCCATTTTATTTTTGTATATCTATCTCACCGGAAAAACAACCCCTCCCCCTCATTACACAATCTCACGGTCTCTCTTCTCCATTTTATTTTTGTATATCTATCTCACTAGAAAAGCAAAGACATTACAACAGAAGTAGGTGAGCATTTGATAAAGGTTATTCTTTGGTTTGTCTGTTATAGTTTGATGAACCAACTGTATAATTTCTTTGAATGTTAGATTGATATATCTATTTCATATGTGATTCCAGTCCTTGCATTGCCGCTGCTATCTTTTCTTGACTGGCGTATTGCTTTCAGGTACCAAAGCGGTATGAGAAGTTTATATCCATTACTTTCTATTTTAACTCATTGAATAATTTATGCATTTTCCATTGAATTTAAATTTTCTTCTTTTCTATCTAAATTTTTCTTCATAATGGACTTATTTTCGATTATGGTTACTTTTATTTTTATTTTTCTTTATTAAGTTTCAAACGTGAGAATCTTTCATGAATGCAATTTCATTTTAGTTGAATGCCTCAAGTTTTTTCAAGTGCAGTCCATTTGAGTTGATTACGCAGCCTTAAACTTTTCCAGGGTACAATCAATTCTAGAGAAAGACTTTTCTCACCCTGTCCGCCCTCTGTGTTTTCTTCCATGTTTCTCCCAGGTGTGACTCTTCAATTCCTATCTATTTGCCTATCCTTCACACTTTCTTTTCCGCACATTACATTATTGCGTTTTTTGTTGATTTTCGAGGATCATCTTCAGATTGCACAAGTTGTCCCCATATGGTTTTGAAAAGCCAGATACCGATTTGGGTTGTTGTTTTTATATTTACTTATTTTCAACTTGACGTCTTATTGCTTAACAGGTTGATCATTGAGCATAGGAATCAAAGTTTTGAATTCAAATGCAGTTGTCTATTACACCCGACGAGCCCTTTGGTTTTAATTTGTATTTTAAGGATTAAATCTCAACTGATTTCTTATGTTTTTTTTTTGGATTTGATAGTTATTTTCAATTGATTTCTATGTTATTTTCAAGTCATTTGGATTTCTTATTGATCGAGTGTGTAAATGAAGCACCATTAAACAGGAGAATTGACCATGGGATTCTTAATTACGTTAAATAAGGGTAAATGTGGTTTCCTTAATTACGTTATCCCAACTTAGCACACGATCTCATAGTGAACACTGAAACTGCGAGATTGTTGTATATACATGTGATGGTTGTTGAATTTTGGAAATTGAGAGACTTTTTGTTTCCATTGAGTGCAAGCAGACATTTCATACACAACAAAATTAAAGGGCCTAGGTTAGGTTTAATCCTACGGTCGTGCGACTAATGGTTAGCAGGTTAGGACTCCCTCATGTGCCCTGATCATGCACCATGTGAGCCAACAAGATTAGAAATTAAAGATAATTCACAATTATGAGGCAATAGGAGTTTGAAAACCTTCATCAATAAGAAAATTTAAGGTTTCATAGTTCTCTTCATCTATAATAATTATAGTTATAGTTCGCATATTAGCAAGTGATTCAATGGTGTGCTCTGTTCATTATTCTCCCGAGTCTTGACTTGGCCACAATTTGATTTTTTTTTTTTAAAGTTTAAATGTTCATTTATTCTTTTGGTTAGTTTCTTACTACGAATTCTGAGATCTGTCTTTTTTGTGGGCGACTGATGTGAATAACCTAACCAAAGCTTTCTTTTTCCTGTAAATAGTGAACGTCACACAATTGTTGTGATAGGCGGGTGACGTCCCACTTTGGATATTCATTTGAGGGTTGTATGTTTTTTTGCAAACTTTCAAGCTGTATTGAGATATTATTTTTGAGAATCATCATCTAGAAAAGTAATTCTTTATTTGTTCCCTCTTAGCTCTTTGATCTTTTACCTAATTCATCTGCTTTGTTAATCCTTATGTATGCTTTAGATATGTGCTCCTTTAAATTAAATAATTCATGTATGACATTTTCTTTTCTCTTTGATGGACTTTTTAATATTTCTTCTTTGTTTATTTTTCTAGCGTCATTTTTTGTTATGGAATATGGGTTGCTAACTAACGGATGCAAGACTATTATGCTCAATTACTATTAAAGACTAAAGCACTTAAAAGTTGTAACTACCACCTCAATAGAACTCTCTGCATTTTAATTTCAACTTTCTAGCCTTAAAATGTATGTCGTATGTGCTTAATTCGTTAGTTGCGCCTCTTATATGCTTCTAAGTACGTCAGGATTCCTCTAGGGGGATTGCTTCTTTAATTGTGATGCTATTGCACTTTGAGTTCTTCCATGGATTATGGAAAATTTTCTTGGGCACTATATAAATTCATAATATTGGTTCATATTGTCCACAACAAATAATTTTTAGGTCAGGAACCCCTTCATCTTCGTAGCAATCTTCTCCTAACTCTAAGATTCCCAAGTTTAACCTTTGCATATGTTTTCATTTAATTTTAACCCTTGAACTATTAGTTGTGTCTAAGGTCTGACTTCATACATATTCTTATCATGTTGTATGCAAATTAGGTAGATTAACTGTAAGAAAATAAGGCATAGAATATCTATCATTGATATCTTCAGGCTTCAGGGATATTGCCTTTTCATTGAATGCATGCACCCACATTAGAAATATAATATCTTGGTCTGAACCTATTTTTCATTTCGAATTTATTCCTTTATCTTGCGATTAATGTACATGGGTGACAATCCTATATCCATATCAGTTGGAAAGTTCAGTTAGACTTTGGTTCCATGACTGCAATTCTTTTTAGTCTTTAGTTCCATGACTAAAATCTGTTGTTGACTTCTGATGATATCAATTAAAATTTTGTTTCTTCGACAAGAATGCGCACTCACTCGGGTAGCCTCTCACATATCTTGCATAACATAGCCTATTTGCAGTTGGTATGCCTTTTTTTTTAGTGTTGCATTATTGTCTATACAAATAATGTATTAAATAGGTTGTACACATGTGAGAGTCTACTAGCCAAGTTTATAACATTGCTATCCCTACTAGCACAAAGACCCTTCTACAGGTTTTGCATTGGAATTGCGACGTCGTCTTTGGCTTTACACTATGAAGGTTAGATGAGAACTTTGTTTAGTTTAACATGGGTTTTTCCAAAATGAGTGTGTATTATCTCAAGTCAGCAAGTAAAAATGCCTAAAATAAATAGAATGTCGCAGGTCATCTAAGAGACGTTATCAGTGCTATGTCAACTAGGAATATCAACTTTGGTTTGTAATCTTTAAGGTGACACAATCATAAATTACCCCAACACTTAGACCAATTTAGTAATTTTATACATTGGTTATTGATTCCAACTATTAATATATCATCAAACTATGGTGCAGAGGTGGTTCATGTTGATTCTTTATCATTGCGCCACTAAACAAATTATGTATTTGTATTTATGTTGATATTTTTTTTTGCTGAATTCATATAATACTTAATATTCAAGATTGATAACCATTGTGTGAAAGTTGAACATAGAAAATGATGGGCCCTTACTTTGTAGGTAATGTTGGTGGTGTTAAATCTAAGTTTGCAGGTAATGTTGGTCGTGTTAAATCTAAGTAGATTTCGCATTGGCAGGATATTACAAATGGGTTAATTATTCATGCAAGATTTGTGGACCATGGGAATATAAAAGCTATTTCGGATGCAATTCTATACTTGGAAGAACTTAGGTTGTATTAATAGCGAGTGTAAGTACCATCCGTTCTGCACTACAGTACACGTGTCCATACACCAGGTCGTTCTCCATCAACTCGTACCACTCTAGCAGAACATACCAACGACCCGATCCAAGGTCGTCCCAAGCAGCAGTTACAGCCATATATAAAAGCAAATCAACTAGCACAATCCTGGAGCTCAGTCAACGCAACAATCAAGGAGTCATTTACTTTGTAACATCAGAGTAATGGCGAATCATCAAGATAGCACACAAGGTGAATCTACACTTCATAACGGCCTAGAGAAAATAAGGAAAGTCAGCTCAAGCATCTATAAGTAGAGAGAGATGAACTACGTAAGGCTTGATTCGAGTTTACCCCAAGAAACTCGATACGTAGGCAACTCTTATCACAAGAAGAGTGTAGCCATTCCCTATCAAACAAATCATCAGGTCATCAGGTCGTTGTCCCCTAAACACCCAACCTCTACATTGGCGCCGCTGCCAGTTCCTTTTCTTAAGAAAAGAACACACACTATTTTCTCAAGCCCACGAAGCTGGTCAGAAAAACCACCATGGACCCCTCACTTCAAATGTTGGCAGATCAGATGAAGACACTCCAAGAAGCTTTCATCACCTTGCAGCAAGAAAACCAAATGATGCGTGAGCAGGCCACCTCCAACTCCAACAATGACACTCCAGATGCAGTAGAGAACAACGCCGTCATAGCCCTCACCACCACCACCAATCAAAGGTTAGAAAACTTCACACAAAGGTTGGATAAGTCAAACGACAAGACAAGCACGATCCATATCACTCAGAAAATACTCCAGACGTACAAAGCATCACCATTCACAACTGAAATCAGGGACAAACAACCTCCTCCAGAGTTCATCCAACCAACGTTCCCACTGTATGACGACAGCTCATGTCCAGGCCAGCACGTAGCTCATTTCAGCCAGACTCTCACACTCTACAGCGCTCCAGAGTACGACTACCTGAAGTGCAAGCTCTTTCTAGCCAGCCTGAAGGACGGAGCTTTAGAATGGTTCTACACGCTCACTCCTGACTCAATCAGCAACTTTGACAAGCTAGCTGAGACGTTCGCAGCTAGAGTTAGTCCACAACAGGAAGAAACAAGCTGACCTGGACTCCTTGTTTCAACTAAAGCAAGGACATGGCGAGATGATACGCATATTCCCAAGACGTTTAAAAAAGGAGCTCCTTTCAATGGAACCAGGCTTAAAGGATAACTTTGCAACTTCGGCATTCACCAACGCTCTCCTTGATGACTTCGACCTAGCAGGATCTCTGATGCGCAACAAACCAGAACGCTTAGACGACCTGTATCACATAATTGACAAGTACATCAAGTACGAAGAGTGGCTGGCCCAGCGCAAAGGCAAAGAAGTTCTCGCAGTAAGCGACAAGTGAGAACCCAAAGAAAACAAACACCATTCGGGCAACAACAACAACAACAAGGGCTCCAGTTCCCACAAGCCCTCTTACATAAAAAGGAAATTCTCCAACTTCTCCAGGACGCCGAGCCAGATCCTGATGAAGATCTATACAACACCATACTTCAAACCCAACATCAACAAGGTAATTGCCATACCAGAGCGTCCATACTGCCATTTTCACAAGCTCCACCACCATGACACCAATGAATGTTGGAGCCTCAAGTACTACCTCCAAGACTTGGTCGAGGAGAGCAAATTAAAAGAGTTCCTACCAGAAAGTGACCTTAGGCATAACTAGACGCTAAACGCAATAAAAGTAGGAGCCGCAGCCACAAACGTCTTGCCAACAACAGAAGCAGGAGTAGAACGGTCTGCCGATCTAAATCTCCAGGTTGGTCGAGGCACAACAGGAGACAGCACTCCTCTGACAACGACGAAGAAAAGGTAATTAACATGATTACTGATACCTCCAACGACGAAACCTCAGGTCGGGAAAAGAGCAGAAGGGTAGGAGCACTTTAGGAGATCTACCACCTCTCCCACAAAGCTAAAGTCATCACTCCTACTAGCCCTCCATCAACGACCTCTATAACATTCACGGCGGACGATCTAGACAAGGTCTACCTAACCCACAATGATGGCCTAGTAGTGCACATCAAAATCAATGGGTGGACAGTCAAAAGAGTCCTCATCGATCCAGGCAGCTCTTGCGACATACTTTTCTATTAAACATACAAAGACATGCACCTGCTAGACTCGGTGATGATAGAATCAAATGCAACGCTCTATGGGTTCAACAGAGATCGCACAGATGCCATTGGAGACGTAATCATACCAGTCTCCATTGGCGAAAAGGATGACATGGTCAAAACTTCAACACGCTTCAGTGTGATCGATGTCAAGTTGTCCTACACTGCCATTCTAGGACGCCGATGGATTCACAAGATCCAAGCAATTCCATCAACCCTACACCAGGTCCTGCGATTCCCCAGACCCCGAGGCATCATGGAGCTCAGAAGCAACAAACTAGAAGCTCACCAATGCAATCACGTCAGCATAACAACCATACCAAAACCTCAAGTCGTCAAAAGCAAGGACGTCCCAAAGATGCAAGATCCTTAAGCTTCCAACCCTCCACCAGTAGCAACAGACAAGCTCAAAGGGAAACAAGCACAAACATAACCTGGAGAAAAAGTCAATCTGGGCACAAATGATGACCCAAAGTTTGTGTATGTCGGGGCTGATTTAGACCCCAAGCTCAAGGAGCAACTTGTCAAATTTTTATCTCTCAATAAAGATGTTTTTGGTTGGTCGTATATCAATATGCCTGGAATCGACCCATAGGTCGCTTGCTACAAATTAAATGTCAATTCAAATGTAAAGCCTATCAAACAACGACCTCACAAACTGGCTCTCAAATTTCAGAAACCTATCAATGAAGAGATAGAAAAGCTCAAAATATGGGATTCTTCAGAGAAGTCGAGTACCCGACTTGGCTAGCTAACATCATAGCCGTTCCCAAGAAGAACGACCAAGTACGACTCTGGATAGACTTCACCAACGTCAACAACCACTGCCCCAAGGACAACTTCCCCCTGCCAAGAATTGACGTACTGATAGATCAAAGATGCGGTCACGAACTCCTATCATTCATGGACGCATACAACGGATACAATCAATATCACTTGTAAAGGAAGACCAGGAAAAGACATCTTTCATAACCGAACAGGGAACGTTCTGCTACAACGTCCTACCATTCAACTTGAAGAACGCAGGCGCCACCTACCAAAGACTGGTCACAAATATGTTCAAAGACTTGCTGGGCGATACTATAGAAGTTTACATAGACGATATGGTAGTCAAAAGTGAAAAGGCTAGAGATCACATTTCTCACTTACAAGAAGCCTTTGAAAGACTACGCCAAAACAATATGAAGCTCAACCCAACAAAATGCGTATTCGGGATAGCTTCAGGGAAATTCCTAGGATACCTCGTCTCACAAAGGCGTATCAAAGCAAACCTAGAACAGATACGAGCTCTCCTCGAGATGCCAGAACCGACCTCCATGCAACAGATCTACAAGTTATCTGGCATGGTCTCAGCCTTCAACATATTCATCTCACGTGCATCTGATAAGTGCAGACCATTCCTGCAAATACTGAAGAAGGACGCAACATTCACATGGACAAACGAATGCCAAAAAGCTTTCAACGACCTGAAAGCCTACCTATCAACTCCTCCCGTCCTGTCCAAACCAACAGAAGGAGAGACACTGGGGCTTTACCTTGCGACTACCGACTTTGCTATCAGTTCGGTTCTCTTTCGCGAACACGAAGGAATCGAAAAGCCAGTCTACTTCACCAGCAAGACATTGGCTGACTCATAAAAACATTACTCCCCGATGGAGAAACAATGTTAGCTTTGCTGTACTCAACTCGAAAGTTCTGACCTTACTTCCAGGCTTACAGCATCAAAGTCATCATAGATGTACCCATCAAACAAGTCTTGAGTTCTAGCAACAAAACAGCCTGCATGACCAAATGGACTGAAGAACTAAGAGAACATCACATCGATTTCATTCCCAGAATGTCTCGCAAAGGTCAGATCATTAATACGCTCAGGTCGTTAATGACATCATCAACTCATTCAAGACATTCTCTTTGGAATATATTCCTCAAGAGGACAATAGACATGCAGACAGCCTGTCTTTCTTAGCCTTGAAGACCCAAGAAGTATGTCCAACCACAGTCTACATTGACATCCTAGAGAGGCCTGCATACCAGCAAGAAAGTGTCAACAGCCTCACAGACTTTCAGCCCTCATCCGAAGAAGAGATCACTCAATCCTGGATGGGCCAATTTCTGCAATTTATCCTACATAGGGAACTCCCAACAGAAGCAAAGAATGCTCGTGACATAAAATTTTGAGCTCCCAGATACACCGTAATTAACGGACGATTGTTCCGCAAATCCGCAAGAGGACCTCACCAATGGTGCATAACTCCACGCGAAGGCCAACTCATCTTTGACGAGATTTACAAAGGCGAATGTGGCAACCATGCAGGAGCAAGATCTGTGGCTCACAAAGCAATCGACCAAGGGTATTATTGGCCAGGCATGCACATCGAGGCAAATACATATGCTCTCAAATGCCACCAATGTCAAACATTGGGTGTCACACCCCGAATTTCGATAGAATTCGGAAAAGCATTATTTGTTCCCGACTCTTCGATCTCCGATGTGTGACACACTCTCCACTTCCAAAAAACTAATAAACAGTTTAAATATGCGGATAATTAAAAACCAATAAAAATTTTAAACTTCAACAAAAGTCCTCTTCATTACAAAAATTAACAAATGAAAATGCAAATAACCTTATCTCAACTGAAAATCTATATCACCTTAAAGGAAAACAAAGCCTATCTTGAAAAGGACGCTTAACTAATCCACAAGCAAAGAACCAATCTTCTTCAACACTAAACCTGTTAAGACTTATCAACTATGTTCATTTAATGAACACACCCGATAAGCAAACATGCAAATCGGGTCAGCATTATAAAAATGCTAGTGTGAGTAGCTCTAAAATACAACATATACTTATACATATACATACACAATCCATAAGGCAGTTAGTTCCTTCCCCGAGGCGCCTTAATTTTCAACGACTAATACAGCATCCTTAAGTACAATAATTAAGGTAGGTAGTTCCTCCACTGAGGCGCCTTAACTTCCCACTAACCACCCAACAAACCATATGCATAATAAAAAGGCATTTAGTTCCTCCACGAGGCGCCTTAGGTTCTAACTAAACTATAACCAGCCAAGCATACACAATCATTTATCTAAAGATATATCATTAACCAACATATTAAAATAATTATATTAATTAAGGCTTTCTTTGTGTGTCCCTAAAATTCACGTCGTATTTATGTCTTACCTAGTTTCCCTGGTTACCACAATCGCTTCCCAACGCCGAACATGTACATCCACATGCCTCCCCTTACATAATGAACCACTCCGCGAACTACCTACTACTGGCGGGATGCCGCGACACCAAGTAACCCTCACACGGAAGCCATTATATAAAATCGCCACTATTCGCATAAAAAATATGGCGTCTCATTCTATTTTGCGAACGGAATAATCAAGCCCACTATTCGGCTAAGCCCGGAAGGGCCATTCAGCTTTCTTGAATAAACGAAGGGCCAATCACATTACTTACGCTGAAGGCCATTCAGATTTCTGAAGCGCCGGAAGGGCCAATCATATTACTTACGCCCGAAGGCCATTCAGATTCACTGAAACGCAAGAAGGGCCAATCATATTACTTTAGCGAAGGCCATTCGGATTCAATCGAAACGCCCGGAAGGGCCAATCATATCACATACGCCCACACAGGGCAAATCACATGAGTTGTGGTAGCTAGGTTCTAGGATTTTTGTTACGTAATTTATTCAGGTGTCATACATTTATAACTCATAATAATTCCACTATATCACGTGCAGGTCAAATACCTTATTGCACTAAACCACAATATTTAGAAATATCTCAATTATATCTCATAACAATTTTCATTCTTTCACGTGCCCATATATTATTGCACTAAGCCACAATCCCGTGGGAAAATATCCACACATACTATACTACCTCATAGTAGCATCCCACATATATAATAATGGAGGGTTTATACATTTATTTCTCCACAACTATTGCATTTTATATATATATATATCCCAAGATATTATATAATGTCACAATATCAACGTCAAATCTTAATTAGATAATGACAACCAAATCTATACAAGCTTCCACAGCATTTTAGCATTTGATTTGTCCATACAATTTACAACATAAAATGTAGCCCAATTAAACAGTCCACAGTCCACAATCAAGCCCAATATATATATATATGTTTTACACACTACTCACGTCAAATCTTAATTAGATAATGACAAACAACGTTATATAATGTCGACAATATTTTATTACTATATTTGTCCATATTCTTAAATATGAGAAAAACTGGAAAAAGTCAACATTCCACAGTCAATGGGCAAAGTCAACGGTCAAAGTCAAAGTCAAAGTATCGTTTCCATGTTCAACATGTTCAGGGTCATAGCCATGGTTCATGGCTAAGGTCAAAGGTGCATGGCTCATGGACTCATGGCCAAGGTAATGGTTCGGACCCAACTGGCCAAGCCCAAACCTTAGAACCCAAAAGTCTCAAACCAACTTATTTATTCTACCTGACCCAATTGGGGACATAAGGACCAGCCCACATAAATTAGAAACCGGCCCAAAGAAAACTAATTGGAAAAGGCCCAAACAAAACTTAATTAAACTGGTCCAAAACACAAATGGGTTCGGCCCAAAAATTGAACTGAAACCGGCCCAATCAAAACAAACTAAGGCCCAATAATTGAAACCGACCCAGGCCCAAGCCGAACCCGATCAACAGTTCTTCTTCCTCACCAATTCTCTCCTCACCAGCCACCACCACGTCGCCACCGCCCCTCACTTCATCACATCGGTTTTAACCCAAATCCAAAACCAAACAACATTAACAAAGGCAACAACCTAAAATGCTTCAATCTAAACTTCACCAAACCTAGATCTGGAAGAAATTGCGGCCTCCATTAATGGCTTCTCCAAGCTTCCCACCGCCCTCACTCGACAGCCCCACACACAACCAATAACTACCCTTAATCCAACCACAACCAAAATAGTTCAAACAAATATAATAGGATTTCGTTCATGGTCAGGCGATTCTCGGCGCGCCATTATTAACGCGCCCTTCTTCGAGCTTGGCTCTCCTCCACTACCGATTCTACACCCACATCATTCCCATATACCCCGGCGGTTCGACCACCCATCTCTAAGCTCGGAGACAATCAACCAAAACAAAATAACAAAAATACAAAACGAATCTTGGGGTTTTACGCCACCATTGGACGCCTGTCGAAGCTCCCCAACAAATTCAAATTATAACCGACTTTACTAATACAAAAACAGAACAAAACATTGACGAGGAAGAGCAGGAAAAATCACCGGAATTATTGTACTCTCACAAAACTATTATACTCCCGTAAAACTGTTATCCCAGTATAAGCTGTATATGCGATAGGCGAGAAAAAGAAAAAAGATAAAACTAAAATACTCACAATAACAGTTTATATGGACAGAAATTTCATAAATTCTAAACAAATGAAAATCATAGTTCTAGTAGTGGTGAGAGAGAACTCTACTCTGCCTCCATTTTCATTATTTTATTATCTTCCAAGAACCCTATTCTCTAGAACAATGTGATTATATACTTGGGTCTGAAACCCAAGCCCAACACAGACTCGGGCCCAGAAATCAGGCCCGCGTATCCCAAATCCAATCTAGCCGATTTTTAAATAAATAATTTAATTAATTAATAAATAGAAAAATACGTATTTTAAACACGGGCGTTACATTAGGACATAACCATCTGAGTCCAGCTTGAGAGTTGATCAACATAGCCAGCCCATGGTCCTTTCATATGTGGAGGCTAGACATCATGGGACCATTCATCCACAAAACAAAACAGGACTCAAATACGTCCTAGCAGCCACAGATTACTTTACCAAATGGGTTGAAGCAATCCCAGTCCAAGTCAAAGAAGTCCACATCATCAACTTCATATGAACCAATATCATCACAAGATTTGGTCTGGCCCACACCCTTATCATGGACAACGAAACTCAATTTGCTGGCTCACAAGTCAAGGCATTTCTGCAAAAAAGGTGCATCATTCAAGCATTTTCTACACCTAGATATGCACAAAATAATGGTCAAGCAGAGGCTACCAACAAAGCAATCAAGGAAAATCTCCAAAAGAAATTGGAGAGCAAGAAAAGCCAATGGCCGGAGCAACTCGAGAATATTCTATGGGCATACAAAACAACAGCCAGAGCCAGTACCAATGAATCTCCTTTCACACTTTTCTTCGGAACATAGGCAGTCATACCATTAGAACTCACGATCACAACCACATGTTCTGACGTTGTCGAATCAGGAGAAAATGATACCATCTTGGCAATAGAAGTCGATCTCCTAGAAGAGCGAAGGGAAACAGCTGCAATATCCCTAGCTCGGTACCACCAAACAATCCAACGATCTTACAACAAGAAGGTTGTCCCAAAATCTTTCCAAGCTGGTGACCTAGTCCTCAAAAAGACTCTAACTCCAGCCAAGCTCGACCCAACATGGGAAGGCCCCTACATCGTTGACAAAGTCGTTGGAAATGGAGCATACTTTATCAAAAGGCAGCTTGGGGATATGCTTCCCCGACCTAGGAATACAACTCTCCTCAAGCGATTTTATCAATAAATTTTTTTTCCAGATGTATCAAGCAATATGAATAAAATTTCATCAACATTTCGAGTACAAATGTCATCTTTTACATTACATGAGTACCAGGCATGTAACACCCCCGAAATTCGACAAAATAAAAAAACAATATTGTTCCCGACTCTTCGATTTTCGAGGTGTGAAGCACTTTTAACTTCCAAAACCCCATAATCTATTTAATTATTCCAATAATTTGAAACCAATAAAAAAAGGTTTTAAATAAACAAAAGTCTTCTTCATTACAAAAATTTACCAATATGATTAAGTTACAAATTTCCTTTCAACAACTCTTTAATTATAATTACAACAGAAAATACAAAAATATTGTCTTAACTTAAAATCTATTACACCTCAAGGGAAAACAAAACATATCCTAAAATGAGACGCTAATGTGAACCACAAGCAGTAATAAACCTTCTTCCACTAATCCTGTCAAGACTTATCAACTATGTTCATTTTATGAACACACCCGATAAGCAAACATGCAAATTGGGTCAACATTATAAACAATGTTGGTATGAGTAGCCCTAAAATACAAAATATATATATACACAATCCATAAGGCAGTTAGTTCCTCCACCGAGGCGCCTTAACTTCCAACGACTAATACAACATTCTTAAATACAATAATTAAGGCAGGTGGTTCCTCCACGAGGCGCCTTAGCTTCCAATTCAATAATAATAAAGCATTTAATTCCTCCACTGAGGTGCCTTAGCTTCAAACCGTACTAGATCAACTGCATATAATAATAAAATAACAAAACTAAAACTTACTCTATACTTACACTAGTGTAAGCCTAATCACAGAGTGGGTCACACCTGCATAAATAATCAATTCAACCCACCCTTCTGCAAAACCATTGTGAATGTAACATAAATTATAATAAAACAAATTTATCATATACATAATTCCAATCATCTCATTGAACCAACAAGAACAATCTCAATGACAAATTTCACAACCACAATAAATCATTTATTATAGATTTAACGTACGTTTTGATATATCATCACAATTATTGTTTAGAGTTTCTTCAAGTGTCTCTAGAATCACGTCGTCTCTATGTTTTACATAGTTTTCCTGGCTACCACAATCGCTTCCCCACGTCAAACATATACATCCACATGCCTCTCCTCATCTAATGAACCACTCCGTGCGTAGTTACCCTAAGCGGGATATCACATACCAGGTAACCCCCACACGAACGCCATTATGTAGGTACTGCCACTATTCGGCATAAAATATTGTGTGTCTCATTCTAATTTTGTGAATGAGAAAATCAAGCCACTATTCGACTACGATTGCCCTACACATGGGTCAATCAACATCTCATACACCCTATACAAGGGCCAAATCACATGAGTTGTGGTAGCTAAGTTCTAGGCTTTTTGTTACGTAATTTATTCAGGTATCATACATACGTATCTCATAACCATCTCACTCTATCACTTGCCAAATAAATTATTGCACTAAGCCACATTATTTTGAAATATCACAATACCTCTTATTTTCATTCTTTCATGTGTCAAATAAAATATATTGCATTAAACCACAATCCCTTTGGAAATATCCACAAATACTATAATACCTCATAGTAGCATCTCACAGATATAATGATGGAGCGTTTACATTTATTTCTCAAAAATATCGCATTTAATATACATCATAACATATTATATCAGTTAACAGAACAACAATTTCAACATACCACATAATGTCACCATTACTCCAAACGTACCGCATAACATTTTTATAGCGTTTTAAGAATATCATGTCTCCTCAATTTGAATCTCATCACGTGTCAGAAATTGCACAATATCGACGTCAAATCTTTCTTAGATAATAACAAACCAATTTATACAAGTTTCCACAACCTTCTACCATTGGACTAGTCCATGCATACAATTTACAAAAAAAATAACACAATTAAATAGCCAATAGTCCACAGTCAAGGCCCAAAACCAAAGCCCAAAAGACTAAACACTTAAAGACCCAATTGGACCCATTTTAAGTCATATGGACCAACCCAAAACAAAAATAGAACTAGCCCAAAGAAACCACTAATTAGTTTTGGCCCAAGCCCAACCGAATTAGAAACTGAACTGGTGAGACTGGGAGCACTGGATCCCGATCTTAGTCATCCCCTCCACCGTACCAGCTCGAGTTCCGGCCACCACTTCTCACTTCCTCATCCACGCGGTTTGACTCCTGGACAAAAACCCTACCCCTTTAATTAACACAAAACTCAATTTCATTAACTTTCGAAATCACTCCCCAACCATAGATCTCGACCACCATTAACGCCCCTCCGGAGCTTCAACAGCACCCACCCATTAAACAACCAAATCTACATTCACCAAACACCGTTCACCCAACAACACAATTTAACCATACAACCCGACAGTTAAACCACCGATTTTAATCCCGACATCACCCATAAACCAACAATCCACAATCAATTCAAATCAAGAAAAATGCATATATAATACATAGATCGACCAAGTAATTAACAGTAACCCTTAATCAATTGATTACTCACATTTTATCAATAGATCTTGACACGTTTTCTGGAGACCAGACTTGTTCTTTAATCGATAATCAACTTTATGTAAACACCGTTAACACTAGATAGTCTACAGTACTACCGAAAAATAAAGCAATATATGAATAGTAACAATCAATTTTTTTTTTCCAGTATCGTGAAATCTACAGCAAATGTGAAATTTATCAAATCCATAAAATATCTACTCTCCTCTAGTATTCTCGCAAAGAGTATAGAGAATATCACGCCAGAAATCCGATCCCAAGCTAGCTAAAAGATGTACAATCCGTGTCTCCGTTCTTTATTTTAGTTAACTAGTCTAGTTCTAAGCAAAAACTTATTTTTCTTAAAAATCCTAAATTTATGATAAATCATTCCATTCTAAAGAATTTATATTATGCTTAACATTTTAGAAACTTCATATTTTACCAACTATCTCTATTCCTAATTATAGAATATTATTCTATACTATAAGTACTATATTTTAAAAACTTTTCAAATATTAAAAATCTCTACACAAAAATTCAAAATTCAAAATACTAATTTTTCCCTCCTTTCTCTTTCTATCAAAAAGTCAAACCCACATTTACTAGCACGTTTGACCAGGAAATAAATATCAAATTCCGAAATGCTAAATATTGTTACGAAATAATGGAAAAATAATTGGGGTCTTACAAGGCATCTCACACTACGCAACCCGACCTAGGACATCACAATGTTAGGTCGTACATAAAAAACGGAGTCAAGAACGACTCAACTACAATTACCACGCAGTAATAAATTATCAATCAATCCAACCCAAGGTCCCCCAAAAGGTACCTAAATCAACTTAACACCAACGACTGGCTAGGGTTAAGCATGATTCCACTGTAAATTCCACGCAATTATCAGTCAAATTCAAACATATGGGACCTCCAAAAGGAACCAAAGCCAACTGAAGACCTTTTCGAAAGGGTTAAGCCTAACTCAACTATAACTACCAATCAAAAGCTAGTTATCAGTTAATAGGAGTTCCCCCAAAAGGAACGACCCAGTCAATGCAAAAAGGCGACCTAGGTGACAGCTACGATCATCTAACCAGGTCGTGCGCCAAACAATTATGACCTTCGAACATTAGACGATCTACCATAGTATAACAAGTCATCAGGACTACCACAATGCAATCCAGGTCATCATACATCGAATCAAACAACAATAAAAGCAATCACATCCACGAAAAATTCGAAGACAATATCAAGGCAGAACAAGTAAACTTACAAAATTTGGTTGGATACTAGAGGCCCCCAGGTTATCCTGAGAAAACGACCTCAGCACCCCCATTATCAAAAATCAAAGTTATCAATATCAACCAAAGCAAGTGAGAAAACATAGTTCATCATCATTCAAACAAATTAATAGCAAAGAGAGAAAAGGCACAGTCAGAGGACACAGGGAAGATTCTCCACATTCAAAGGCTCCAGTGGGCCACCCTCTTCACCAGCAGGGCCCCCAGCTGAATCACCACTCACATTCACAACTTACGTGGAGACCTCTTCGGGTTGGTGAACGGCGGGAGCGGCGGCAAAGGTCGGATGGTAGATCGGTCGCCTACTAGCATCTGCGCGGTACTTTCCACAACCTCTTGTTGCAACCCCACTTTCAATTGACCTCTTCAGGGTTTTATACTTACGTTCTAGCTCCAGGAAGTCGTCTACCAGAATGTAAGTATCACCGCTCTCTACCAAGTCGACCAGGTTATTGTACTCATTCTGAGCTCGTTCAGCAATGACCTGCGCATTCTTGCACTCACCGACCCAATGCTGAACCTCTACCCTGGAAGTATCAAGAGATGGTTGCAGCAAAGCCACCTTCCCAACAAGGTCAGCGACCTACGACCTCAGCCTAGACACCTTAGCTCATTCCACCTCCTGAACAGTGACCACCTTGTCATAGGCCTCCTTGGCAGCATCCAACTTCTTTTTGTATAAGTCGGAGATAAGGGCCATCTCTTTAAGCTTCTTATACATAGCCAGAACCTGACAACAAACAAAGTAAATCACCAAGCAGTAAAAGTGAAGAACAAAACAATACTCAGATTAGAGAGGCACTTAATTACAAAGCACAGAGAGTGATCCATGTCTTTAATATTCATCCCCAAGTCTTTCCCAGTACCCAACTGGTGCCTATCTCCATCTAGGGCAATGCTCTCCATCAACCCTCCAGCAACTAAATAATTCTTGAAACTACAGTCCCTATTCTTCACAAACTTATTCAGCCCACTCATTGGGTCCTCATAGGTAACAAGCCTATCCAGAAAGTCATCAGCACTCTTGTCACTTGGGGCCGTACTCCCAGACCCCCTCAATTTCTGGGCAACTGGCTCATTCTCACTAGCCTTCTTCTTGCCTAGGGTATCAGCAACCTCCACAATAACAACAAGCTCCTTCAAATCGTTCCTCTTCAATGGAGCCCGACCTGCAGAAGAACGACCTCCACCAGTACTAGATCGTTCCTCAGACTCAGTTCGGGACTTCTTCGACCCCTCCGTCTCAACTACTTCAGAGCCTTTTCAAATTAGGCATTCTAAACAGAGTAGGAGCATCACCACTACCACCACCGTAACCAAAACGTTCACCATCACCCACTTCAGAGCATTTGGATGCAGAATGTTCACCATCACCCACTTCAAAGCGTTTGGATGCAGAACGACTTTCTGCAGCTTTTCCAGACGTCATCACTGAAGCAGAATGGCTATCAACAGCCCCTCCAGCCATTCTCCCTCCAGAAACAGGTGCTTTCCTTTGGCTCTCCCTTTCCATCTTCTTATCCGAGCTAGAATTAGAAATATCAAGAACAAGCTTTCGAGTCCTCTTCTTTTGCTCAATTTTCTTCTTGTTGATTCTCCCCTTTAAATAATGAGCAACCTCCCCCAACAAAGCCTGTTTCTCCTCCCAACTCAAACAAGCAAACTTCTCTATAACATCAAGCTGAGGACGATCCCGAATGGAAACCTCTGCACAAAAGGAAACAAAAATATCAAAACGTACAACATATCAAACACAAGATTTACATGCGACCTATAAAATTGCTACCTACTAGCCCACTTTACAAAGTGGGTATTCAGCTCACACCCAGAGGGGGTGTAATTACCCACAACCAACAACGGCCTACACCCCCATCCCTCCTTACTCAACCCCATAATCACATATGACTTCCCCCTTACGACCTGCAAACTATAGTTCAGTGCAGATGATCTCTTCACAGAAAAATGCTCCAACATATCCCCTAAGCGGATATTATAACCGCGCTCATTTAACAAATCCAACACATGGAAAACCCTCTAACTATTCCCTACGAACTGGCATGGGGATTTTTCACAATAGTTCAAAACCTCAACAGTAAGACGGGAAAATGGCAACCTTATCCCAGCCTTCAACTACCCATAACAAACCACCACTCTACCATCTGGAGGAATATAATCCTTGTTATATATCCTCCTCTCCTCACTCAGGTCGTACATCTCTAGGTCGGCATCTACCCAACCAAACTCCTCCTTCAGATCAGCATAAAGCGACCTAGGCCCCACCCCCTCAGCCATCGTCTCCACTGAAGAAGATGATAAAACCCCATCTCCACTACGAACCCTGACTTAAATATCATCTCCACTCAAAGTTCTATTTATCCACTGATCAACCTCCACTTCCCCACTCAAACTATCACTGGTAGCAGACATTACGAGTTCAAAAATAAACAAAAGATCAAATTTTGCAAGATCAAAAGACGCACCTGATACCAAAGATTGGAAAAGTTTTTTTTTCTTTTTTTTCTTTCTTTCTTTCGCTCTGCTTTTTCCTAGATTGGCAAAATGAAGAAGTGAAGACCTCAACACGCCAAAACCCCTTAGCTGCCACAACCTAAAAAAAACAAATTGTTCGTTTCATCTTCCAACGCAACACAATCATAACTCGCCCACAAACCACCGTGATTTCGGGCCCACGAATCCAGCCCAACAATTTCCGCACATTTTTCAAAAGCCAATTAAACCTACTAGCTGTCCAACACGTGTTTTAAAAAATTTATTTTACCCTTCCTTTTTTACATCACAACTGTCCAAAGAACGGATCAAATAAAGGGGGCTGTGTAAGTACCCTCCGTTCTGCACTACAGTACATGTGTCCATACACCAGGTTGTTCTCCATCAGCTCGTACCGCTCTAGTAGAATGTACCAACGACTCGATCCCAGGTCGTCCCAAGCAGCAGTTACAGCCATATATAGAAGCAAATCAACTAGCGCAATCATGGAGCTCAGTCAATGCAACAATCAAGGAGTCATTTACTTTGTAACACCAGAGTAATGGCGAATCATCAAGATAGCACACAAGGTGGATCTACATTTCATAACGGCCTGGAGCAAATAAGAAAAGTCAGCTCAAACATCTAGAAGTAGAGAGAGATGAACTACGTAAGGCTTGGTTCGAGTTTACCCCAAGAAACTTAATACGTAGGCAACTCTTATCCCAAGAAGAGTGCATCCATTCCCTATCAAACAAATCATCAGGTCATCAGGTCATTGTCCCCTAAACACCCAACCTCTATAGCGAGGATTATGAAACAAATGGTCATTTGGTTGTCTCATATTTTATGAAAAGTTTCATGTGTTTATCTTGCAGATTGCAGCTTGATTTTTGTTAACACTTACATAATACATTTTTGAGTGAAAACTTTTGCTTGAACTTAACTAATTTACTTTTGTTAATTCATATACATAATGACCGAGTTTGTTACATAGTGTAGTCGGGGTTTTCCATGCCAAAACGTATCATATTCCATTTGCATGTGCATGTTTAACAATTTTATTAGTAGACAACACGACTGGAGATAACTAGATGTGGTGTGCTAAGAGGGAAAGCTAAGAAGAATATTAACTGAGATACACTGGATGCAATTAAGAAAACTTTAGTTTACTACAAGTTAATTTAAAGCCTCCATGCGAAGGCACGGGCATTAACTAGTATATATAACAAAGAAGGGTGGAGTGGGTTGACAAATTCCACCTCATAAGGTGATACGTGGTCCTGCCACCCCCTAATCATAGCTACTAAAATATTTTTCTAGGGTGAGTTAACAAGTTTTTTTGGGGTGAGTTTAAAGGTTTTTCCCACCTCACCCACCCCACACAAAAAAGGCCTGGACTATTTTTGGGTTGAACTTTTATGGGTTATTTAGCTCTGGAAACATGAGTATGGGATCATTTTTTTAAAAAAATAGGGGGGAGGGGGGAAAGCCGAAGTCAGTGATAGGGTTATATACTAAAAGCATTACTTATGTATTAACTCTAATTCTTTATATTTTGAATGAGAATCATATGGGCAAATGTTATACATATTATATATGTTATTAGTTATATGCATACGTCTAATATTTTATGTTGTAGATGATATGGTGTGAAGACACAGAAGATCATATCATCAGTACCTTATAAAGTATAAGTAATCGTTCACAACCTAGATGGATTTGGACAAACCATTGGTACGGTTATAGTATAATATGGTATTAGTCTATCTTGACTATAGGATTACACTAGTACACTTTATGTGTATTGAACATGACCAAGTGAGGTTGTTTCTCTTTATACTGACTATATAAGAGAACAAATGCCTCTGTTATTATGGATGTTTGTCCTCTTAGTATAATCCGGATATAATAACGGGCACTTATGTGCATTGTACATTGCTTTAAATCATCAATGAGTGAGATTCATTTGTGAATCAACAAACTCGATGGATTGGGTAATGACATTGTACGTAAGGTGTGATGTTGATTATAGAAGAAATCCGTGACCCGCAAGAAGTCGGGTTGATGATGTCCCCTTGAGGAGCTCAAAAAGAATGTCATGTAAACCCTGTAGGTGGATTTATTCCGACATGACAATAAGGTTGAGTGGTACTACTCAAGGACATAAGAAGTTGATTAATGCAATTGTCAGTAACTTGACTTAATCAACGGACATTCGATATCTTAAACATGGGGAGATCAACGAGCATATAATATGGAGCCCATAAACGTTGACACGTAATTTGGGATTAGGGCGGTAGTACAACAATGGCCTTTAGTGGAATAAGCCATTTATTGAAGGACTTGGGCCGTGTGTTCTGGGCGAACATGGGAAGCCCAAGCTCGTCAGGAGGCCCAACCCTAATTTCTCCTCATAGTCCCTGTTGTAGCCTATAAATAGAATCCCTTCTCTTCTGGCCGAAATTCACTATTCACTGGATTGAAAAGAGAGGCAAGGAAAGATAGAAGGGGGTTGGTAGATCGTTGCTCACACAACCTCCAATCTATTCTAAAGGAATACAAAAGAAGATCAAGGGGTTGATTGTTAATACGGATTCATAGCTATTGGATTCTCAGAGATATCAAGAAGCTGATCTAAAGGTATGATTTTTTATCCAAAACCGTAAACCCCATTAATTCCGCTGCGCGTGGGTTTTTGCGGTTTGTAGAAATATTCATTCTGAAAATAACGGTTCCTACAAGGGGGCACTGAAGGCGCGCGTATTTGTGTCGTACGGCATGGGCAAATACTGGTTATTCTATAAGGAAGATTGGAAGAGTAGCAGTGTGGAGCTTGCAGCCCCATCCGACGGCTCCAGTTCATTCTCACATCTTATGACGTGGCAGATCTAAGGAATTTGGCCCCTTGAGTTGTTTAAGTTTGCCGCATCCTTCCTAATGCTATCACAATTGATTTTTCAATTCAAAAGTCAACAATGCGGCTGGGCTAAGAAATTTGGCCCCTTAGAGCAAGTCCAATGGGGTGCTATATGGGCTAATATAGCACCCCAAAAACCAAATAATCATTCCAATGTGGCTACTAAAAGGGTCTTAAATTTGGCTGGTGTCATATACCCAACTAAATTTGTGACCTTGTTTCGCAGCTGCCAAAATTATGTTTCGGGAGACGGATGACACAATTTTTGCCGTCTGTGCGATAAATTTCGACGGATGGTAGAAATTGTGACATCTATCCAATAAAATTTGACTTAAACTTGCAACTAATGGATGGACGACATAATTTTTCTGTCGTTCGTATGCCTTTACCATTTCAAAATAAGAAACCTCCATTGGAAATGTTTTTTTACTTTGCCGCTGCCAAATTTGACACTCCTTCCAGAAGGCCAAAAAACACGAACGTGGCATCATTTAGCAGCTTCTTTTAGCATCCCTCCATTTTCTCTATATTAACATGTTAAGCAGCACTTCGTAGTACATAACTACATCTGCCCAATGTGAGAATGGATTGCGCTAATTCTTGGCTTGAGTTGAATGTTCAAATACTAGTTTCAACACAGACTTGACCTTAATCAACCCCAAACAGGGATAAGTCCAATTTGAACAACAACAACAAAAAGTAATCAGTGGTGTGTGGATTATGGACTGCTTAGTCTTATGGCTAGGAGACTATTCGTGGTGGCTATTGGTTAATTGTTGTCTCACTTGTTGCTCATTTTGTTTTTTTAAAACTTTAACAAGCTCTATAATAAGTAATACCAATGTTTTCACTTTTGAACTATTGGGGTTTACACTTAATTGGCATAATATACAATGTATTATCACTTTTTTTGCACTTTAGATATTATACAATTATATATGCATTGTTGTTCATTGTATGTACTATTTATAACGACCCGCGCGTGGCATCATATCTTATTACGTCGATACTATCCCCACTTAGTTATGCTTAACTGTGGAGTTTCCAAGGAATCCGTTCCAAACGATCCTGAGAAGACCTCGATGTTAGGATTTGGTGGATCAATTACTTATATATGCCCCATATCTTGAACAATTTCCAAGGTAAGGCAATAGAATGCATATTTGGTGCAACCTTCACCCCACGGGCTAAGTGCCTTTCCAGATACCTGACGCAACCGTTTTCTCCCCACGGATAGACACCTTTTAGTATACGTCCCACAGGGTATTACACTATTAGTTTTTTTTGCACTTTGAGACAATGTCCTATTTTCAGCTAGTCGAGTGCTCATGTGGCCGTAAGAGTCAACCACGTGTCTGTTCAGTTCATTCGGTGTTGGTAATTTTGCCACACAAGATGAAATCCACGCATAGGAACAACATGTGACATCAATTTCCTCAATTTCCTCTTCTCCATCTTCTTCAACACCTCCATTAACAACACTCAACCAAGAAAATTAAAACAATAATAAAGATATAATTGGTAACTATCTTCTCTAATGAAATGAAACATTTATCGATTTAGTCACTCCGTGACACCTAGGCAGGATAGGTTTGTAATAGTTTTTACTATAAAGTAATATACTTGTAGGGGTTTGCCTTACTCTTAACTTTATTATATAAAAAAAAAAAAAGATAAATAATGAGTAAAAGATCATGTTCTTATTATTTACTACTTTCCCAATTTTCTCCATACTTTTCTTGAATTTGTACACATTTCATGTTTTGACTCCTTGCCAAATTGATGTTGAATATTGTATTTATGACTATGTTTAAAAGTGTGTTCTTATTTATAGAAAAACATTCATTATAGAATCATATAGTCCTAAAACTTATTGTAATAGCGTATAGGATTGATAGAATCCTCTATCCTCAAAGTTCTTACCACAAATATCATCAAATTTTACACAAAACAAGTAATACAAAATCTGGTATTAATTCATATCAGTATTATTTTTAGAAAGTACAAACCTCCAAGAATTGTAATCATTTATATGTCATAAATCTATTATTTATTCTTAATATCTATAAATACCTTAGTCCCTTGTCTCCTATAGCAAGATAGTAGAGTCTAAAAAAAAAAAAACTAGGCAAAAGAACTTATGGCTAAGCTTTCTTTCATCCACTTCTTCTATCTTGTTCTTATTGCCTTCTCAGGTTTGTACTCTTCTTCATTATTTCAGTTTTTCTTAGATATGTTTATTGTTTTATTTTTATATATCTTCACAACATCATTTGGACATCCGATCTTTTATATTATACAAACCATCTTGATCAATCATCCAAATAAAAGGAAACAAGAAAAAAAAATGACATTGTTATTGTTCCAAAATACATATCTCCAATTTCAATTCACTTACTTTTGTCTCACTTAAAGTTTGTCTAAAAATAATTTTGCAGCTGTAGCGGTGATTCCTAGAGCAAATGCTGGAACATGCCAAATTAAACTATGGAAAGATGGATGTGATCCTTTAGCTTGCCGCGAACAATGCACACACCAATATAATGGCAGTGGAGCTTGCACGGAGAATGGCACTGCAGTTATGGATTGTATTTGTTCGTATCCTTGTTAAATGCTATAGTTTGATTATTTTTAATTTTGATCATGTATCTTGAAGAATCAATAAAGTCCAAAGAGACTTAATTACAAATAAATTGTTTTTTTTTCTTCCACCTTAAGTATAAACAAGCAATCGTATTTGAGTTCCCTGTTGAATTGAATACTTAATTCTTCCTTAATTGCAAATTATGTCACATTAATTTTGACAAATAAGTATGGTTTCACCAAGAAACGTTGAATATGAAATTTCAAAGAGTGTTGAACTTTAGAGATGTGCTTCATCGTTTAGCATGGTTGGTGTAATGCATGCGCCAAATTTAATATAATTTGAAACTGGCTCATGTCAACTATGAATCATGCATCCAAATAAAAAAATTCACGTGAAATATAAATATAGATCTTTTTATGATTGGCGACGTCCGCAACACTGCTAGCTAACCATTTTTCTAACCAATGCAATGAATTATGTTACACTAAATAGTAAAAAAAAGCAACGTACTATCACGGATACTTCACTATTTTCCTTTCACTCATATACATTATACTATTAGCTTTTTTCACTTTGATACTTTTTCTAATCTCAGCCAGTTTTGTGCTGACTTTGGCTAGCGGATCGGATTTATAGCATGTGTTTGTTAGTTGATTACGTGGCAATTCGAACATTGTAAAATAGACACATAAGCACGTGAGAAACACGTGACACCTCTTCCCTTCTTCTCAGCGGTCATTTTTTGTCTAGACTAAAAACCCAAGTGCAATTGGTTGTTTGTTGTCCAATTGAACCCGGCCTAGTTCCGTAATTGAAACCCACCCCAAATGTTGTCAATGAACTCTGACAACTCTTCCGCCTACTTGCTACTTTAGAGATTCATCTCCATTAGAGCATTTGCAATGCAGGTGATAGAGAGGGGGTAGTGAAAACTATCACCTACTTGGGTCCAAAACTGCTGTGCAATGCAGGGTGATAATGAAGGTGATAACTTTCCCCAGTTCAAAACAAGGTGAAACCTTCCACCGAAGTTTTTTTCGACTTGTTAACCGGACGGATGTTGGATTCCGCCTCGGATTACAAAAATCGTAGGACGGAATCCAACATCCCGTCCGAGTCCTAACGCTAGTTTACCAACGGTCAAAAAGTCGAACGGGTCAAAACGGTCAAAATAAAAACTTTGGTATATATACAACATTTGTTTCATTTCAACTCACACTTCCAACAATCAGAACTTCATATTTCTTCTTCTTTAAAATCAGTTCTTAAAAAACCAAATATCAAATGGCATCAACTCAAGCATCTCAAGCAAGTGGTAGCACTCAAGCAAAAAGCTTAGAGCTCACTTTAGCATGTCCGATGATCAAGCTCTATGTCTTGCTTGGATAAAAATTAGTGAAGACTCTATTGTTGGTGCTTTCCAAAATGCAAAAGGATTTTGGAATCGTAACAAATGAGTTCAATCAAGCATTGGGTCGGATAGGTCTCCCGATTCAATTAGCGGAAGGTGGAAATATATTTCAAAATGATGAACAAATTTGTTGCAATTGTGAATGCGGTGGAGGCTCGACATGCAAGTGGTACAACAATACAAAGCGGGTAATTACAACGTTGTCAATTTAGAATTTATTAATTATCTTAGTCTTAGTCTAATTATTTCCGTCTTCGCCTAATTATCTTAGTGTATTTATTATTTCCATTTTAGTCTTAGTCTAATTATTATCTTAGTCTAATTATTATTGCAGTTTAATTATCTTAGTCCTAGTGATTATTTTAGTCTAATTACCACCATTTTTTTTTTTAGTTGTCCGAGGCAAGGATGACGTACCAACTACAAGAAAAATCGGCTTTTTCACTTGATCATTGTTACGTTATACTCAAGGATAATCCAAAGTGGAGTAACTTTTTTGAGGCAAGGTCAAGCCGCCCACAAAGGGAAAAGGTCGCATAAAAATGATGGTGAAGATTCAATTTCTAATTCACCAAGTGTTGGTGGAGTTGAATTGGAGGGTTCTCAAGAAATAGAGCGCCCAAAAGAAATGGAGCGTCCTCTTGGATCGAAGAAAGCCAAGTCCAAAAGGAACCAAGAAAAATCAATTGGTATGTTGGAGGGTTACTTTACACGTTTAGAGGATACATTTTCACGGGATGCAAATGAAACACAAAAATGCTTAGAACTTAGGGAAATGGAACTTGCATATGGTCAAAGAACCGTGGATGGCAAGAGAAGAAAAAATCGATTCAAGCAGAAAAAAATCAGGTTCAATTGGAAAAAAAATCGGCTTCAAAAGATGCAATATGAAGCTAAGATTTTAGCGACCGATACAAGTGTCCTCCATCCCGATACCGCTTTTATAATCGAAAACAACAAGCTGAAATACGTCTTTGAATGGGGAAGGGCTAGAGGTGGTTCTAGCTCTAACTAAGCTTATGTATTTTAATTATCTAGTATTTTATTTTAATTAAAGCACTATGTATTTTAATTAATGCACTATGTATTTTAATTTCACTGTCTTTTTAATTAATGCACTATGTATTTTAATTTCATTGTATTTTTAATTAATGAACTATGTATTTTTATCTAACTTTTTTTTTTTAATTAATGCACTATGTATGTTCTGTCCAATATAATTATTTTCATAGAAATACAATTACCAA
Source organism: Coptis chinensis (assembly GCF_015680905.1). Taxonomy (NCBI): domain Eukaryota; kingdom Viridiplantae; phylum Streptophyta; class Magnoliopsida; order Ranunculales; family Ranunculaceae; genus Coptis; species Coptis chinensis. Next base: position 13,779,639 of record NC_141456.1, on the reverse strand, counting down.
TAAAATTAAAATACATTGTAATATAGTTCATTAAAATACAACTGATTAAATACGTTGGAACTACATAGGAAATACATAGGAAATACGTTGGAACTACATAGGAAATACATTAGGAAATACATAGGAAATACATAGGAACTACATAGGAAATACATTAGGAACTACATAGGAAATACATAGGAAATACATTAGGAAATACATAGGAAATACGTTGGAACTTAATAGTTCACGTTAGGAAATACATAGGAAATACATTTTCATTTCCATTTTAAATTTAAGCCTCCTTCTCCCTCATCCGGATCCGACCAATTTGGATCATAAATTGGTACCGGATCTGCTGCTTTCTTCAATGCCACCCAATTAAAAACATGTTCAACTAAGTCCTTTTGAAGATTAGTATGTGTAACTTCATTTTCGATCTTATTTCTTGCTTCAATCATCCGATAGACAAAATGAAAACCATCATCTTCCCCGAAAAGAGCAGGTATTGTTTCTTTCCTCCCGACCTTTCCAATTCCAAACTCCACTTTCACGTTCATTCTCAACAATCATATTATGCATTATAATGCATGCCTTCATTATATCTCCAAGAACAACAACACTATGACAACGCCAAGCCTTTAACAATATGCCATCGTGCACCGCAAAACTCCAAACGCCCTTTCAACATCCTTTCTTGCGGCTTCTTGCGTTGAGTAAAGATCTTTTCATGCTTATTTCTTGGATAACGAATGGCTTGAACAAATGTGCCCCATTTTGGGTAAATACCATCGCAAGATAATATCCCATATCATAGTCATTACCATTCACATTAAATGCAACAGCAGGAGCCTCACCTTGCTCTAATGATTCAAAACATGAGAACGATGAAGCCACGTTAATGTCATTATCTCTTAACCCTGGTAGGCCGAAGAAGCAATGCCAGATCCAACAATGTTTGTCTGCAACGGCTTCAAGTATCAAAGTTGGTTCCTTCTTGTACCCTACATGTGTTCCAGCCCATCCACTTGGGCAATTCTTCCACGGTGCATACACGGTCGATTGATCCAAGCATTCTGGAAAACCCTTGCGCGATTTTCAGCTAATATCCTAGCAAATTAATTCCGCCTCACTTGGTCGTCTCAAGTACTCTTCCTCAAACGCCGTGATAATTGCCTTGCACCAACGCTTCATAGATACATTTGCTGTGGAATCTCCAATTTGTAAATACTCATCCGTTGAATCAGAAGAACTACCAGTTGCTAATTGTGCAACTGCAGCTAGTCCCTTTTGTAATCCAGAAATTGCTTGCCGACCCAATCCATCCACCTTGTCTTTAAAGTAATCGTCGAATGATGCAACAGTATGCAACATATACATAAAAAGCTCTCTTGTCATCCTGTACCTTCGTCTAAACTTATGAGGAGGCCACCTACAAGGTGTTGTGAAGTAATCCCTCATTATCTTTTGTTTACTGAAATCACCACCATCTCTAAACGTGTACTCTCTGCCCTTCACAGATCCACCGCGTTTGTCTGTATCCACATCTTCAATTTCAATGGCTGCTTGAGTCATTAATGCCCCAGCAGTGGATAATAACTGCAACCTCCTCCTCCTCCTTCGCCTCATCATATCATTATGCTCATCTCTTTACTCTTTCCATGTAGTCATCTTATTTGAAGTACTAAGGAAGGAAACCGGTGAAACGTACAGACGAACTATTACTACTAGATCCTCCCCATAACCTTTGGTTATATGCAATTCTTTCTTCTCTAGACATTTTTTCCTATTTTTAGCTTGGTTGTGGGGAAGAAGATGGGTGTTGTTTGTTTGATCTAAAAGAAAGAAGAGTAAAACGAAATATGAAAGGTAAGGTCACATATGATAAGGTCACATGTGATACTTCGATTTTGGTCCACTTACCAATTGACAACACATTTTATTAGATTTTTGTTCACTCTCCAAGTGACAACACATTGTATCTAAATGTCTATCCAAATGTACCCTCAATAATTCCGATTTTGGTCCACTTACTAATTGACAACACATTTTATTAGATTTTTGTTCACTCTGCAAGTGACAACACATTGTATCCAAATGTCTATCCAAATGTACCCTCAATAATTCCGATTTTGGTCCACTTACCAATTGACAACACATTTTATTAGATTTTTGTTCACTCTCCAAGTGACAACACATTGTATCCAAATGTCTATCCAAATGTACCCTCAATAATTCCTCCATAAAATTGCATTATTTGGAATAGTAAAATGTGTGAGGGAGGAGGGCTTAAAACCAGGACGGGATGTTACATTCCATCTCGGTCAAAAACCCAGGGCGGGATGTTACATTCGTCTCGGCATCCCCATACACTATTCCCTGTCGAGGAACTGTCGAGAACTTCACCTTGTGCAAAATGAGTGATATTCCAAACTAAAAATTTTCTCGTTTTCAACAAAAACAGAAATGAGTGAAACAAATATGAAACGAGTGAAACGAATGTGAACGAAGCGAAGCGAATGTTCCATTTTGGAAACATCTAACTTATAAATTTTTAATTTTTTTGGCCATAACCTCATTTGTTTTATTGACATATTCATATCAAAACCCGCTAATATACTTTGAAAATAATAAATAAGACAAACAACAATCATGAACAACACCCAAGTCTAAACACGTAAACTTCGGTAAAAAACTAACTTATAATTTCTAAAAAATTGGACATAACCTCCTTTGTTTAATGACATATTCATATCCAAAAATCATCAAAGAAAAACACGCTAATCAAAAAATTCATTACAAACAACAATCCCAAACGCCATAAGACAAGTAATGGCGCACGGTTATTACAAACTACAAAAATATCTATCGAGACCTCCTCCCCTACGAGAAGGTTTCCGGTCGAAGAGCTCTCCCCTACGTCGTTGTAAGCCTCTCACGGTTGAGCTTGAGCTTGAGGTACTCCACTTCCAAGTATTCTCCAACTCTTGCACACGCCCGAAGTTGCAAAGTTCGACACGTTCTTCTTGTAAGCACTCAAAACTACTGAATGAGAGGACTCCATGAAGAACTCACGCATGGCATAACCGGAGAGAGTTGTAGTTAAGGAGCTCGACCTTACTTCATCTGTTTAACAAAACAAATGCAAGTTAGGGGTTATAGTGAATACTAATAATAACAAATCATAAATAAATTCAAATCATACTAACCTCGCTAATCGCTCGAATCAGATCGACAAATCTCGCTACCATCTGCGGCATCTACCGGTGGAATAGGTATTCTCATATCTTGCCCCTCGACGAAGTAATCATGCTCCAATGCCAAAGGTCATCATCATCAAATATCGTGGAGTTCTTTGCGGCATCCGAATATCATGAAACACCCTGGGCGGATCGCGGGCAACTCCATCCTCCGGGAAATGAATGTCGGGCCTCAATGCTCCGGAAGTAACCCCTTCAAAATTGGTGCCCCGGTATAACGCACCCTAGCAAGAGACCTCGACCAACCCTCTTCCAATATAAGTCATAGTCACCGTGAAAAAAAGCCGAAGGCGATCCCCGGCCACTCATTTGGGTTTGCTCTATAGTGTGAAAAACAGCAGGGGAAGAATATCGAGGTCGCTGTCCATATCCATAGGTGGTGGGTAAGGTATAACAATCTCTCCGGATACTTGCCGCCAACATCTGTCCCCAAGGTACCATGCAGTGACTGACCCTATAAGTATCATTCACCGCTGAGAAAGAAACCTTGCTCTATGACACATATATGATAGTCTACGGTACTCACTGTTCTCTGGAACATCTGGAATATCCGCATAAGGGGTCTGAAAGATGAAGGACTCGGCCCAGGGTTGCCACTCAATTCGACTAGCTCCTAAAAGCTCAATCTGCTGACGAGTGTTATGAATATTATGTGATAGGTCCCCATACCCCCTCTGCCTACGATGAAGCCCCATGCTTGAATACGTGGAATCAGGTCATGAGTCTCATCCTCTTCCAACCTCTTCAACACAGGATGCATCACACGAAAATGCTCGTACCACCAATACTGTCATCAATAGATAAAATACAATATCAATATATATATAAACATGTCAACATTAATAATTAGATAAATAAATGAAATGAAACAATAACTTAATAAATAAGACTTACCGGTATAATCCAAACAAAGCCGCACAAATTGCCTTTAGCGGCTTTCGTCTCAACTCATGAGGTCTAGTCTAGCCGGTAAAGGTATGCCAAGATGGATTGACCCGGTCATAATCCCACATCCTCTCTATCAGAGACAAATGGCTATCCACCCGATCACGTAAATAACTATCAAAGATATCCAAATAATACCGCACCAACAAAGTAGAAGAGGAAGGCGCGCACATACTCGTGGATCGACTCCTCACCAATATGATAGTCTTTTTCTTCTCTTCGAGTCTATTCAAATATCTCGAAGTAAAACCAACTCATATTTATAGCTCCTCCTTACCGCTTTCGGCCGATAATCTCAAAATCTCGTCTTGCTCATCATCTTCAACCAAATCAAAACCTTCAAAAAACTTCATCGCCGTAGTAAAACCTCTAAAGTTTCATCAAAAGGAGCGGCATCTCCATAACCAATTGGGATACCCGTGAGCATTGTGAAATCAAGAGGGGTAATCCCAAGCTCACCCCATGGGAAATGAAATGTGTGGGTAGTTGGCCACCACCGCCAACTATCCCAAACAACAACGCCTTTGATCATTTTGTCCCAAATTAGAATTCAAAAACTCCCAAATGGTGTGGCGGATATAATATCGAGTAACCGTGACAAAATTAGGATCCGTTTTTTATTTCATACAACGCCACCACGACATTAACATTTGAAAGTGCACAACGACTTTCCATAAGTGTACTTCCTACATTCAACAAACACGCAATACGATATAATTCAAACTAAAATAAACTAATATAAACTAATACAAATTCAAACTAAAAAATAATACGACAAATTCAAACTAAAATAAACTAATATAAACTAATACAAATTCAAACTAAAATAATACGACAAATTCAAACTAAAATAAACTAATATAAACTAATACAAATTCAAACTAAAATAATACGATAAATTCAAACTAAAATAAACTAATATAAACTAATACAAATTCAAACTAAAATAATAATACGACAAATTCAAACTAAAATAAACTAATATAAACTAATACAAATTCAAACTAAAATAATAATCGACAAATTCAAACTAAAATAAACTAATATAAACTAATACAAATTCAAACTAAAATAATACGACAAATTCAAACTAAAATAAACTAATATAAACTAATACAAATTCAAACTAAAATAATACGACAAATTCAAACAACAACAAACTTGATATAAACTAACATAAAAATAATAATAATTAAAATAAAAAATCAAAACTTACTTGAGATTCCGCTTCACTGATTTTCTAATGTGGGACCGATGTTGACGCTAATGGTGGGTGGTCCTCGATTTCATTAACGCGGTGGAAAATTAAACCCAAGTTCAATTTCGTCCTCCTAGCCCCATTACATTACGTTCTTGACGACGATCCTTTTGCCCTTTTTTGGAATTTTGACATTTCCAAACCATCGGGAATGCTCTTCATGTGGTGAGGTTGGTGGGGATGGGTTGGGGTGGAGAAGTCATTATGAATGGAAATTTGTGTTCAAAGGTTGTTAATGGAGGCTACAAAATCAGAATTTTTGGCTGGAAATGAAGTGAAAATGGAGCCCGCTCAACATTTGGTATTGGTATTGACATCGGGATGTTACATCCCGCCTCCGTTATAAAATATCGACGGGATGTTACATCCGTCTCAAATATAAAAATACTCAGAGACGGAATCTAACATCCCGTCCGGAGATGTTTTTATCACCTTTCAGATTGCAGACAATTCACCTTGTTTATCACCGGGTTGGTGATAGAGGGGGTGAAAAGTGAGGAGGTGGCGGTGATAGAGGGGGTGAAAACTATCACCTGCATTGCAAATGCTCTTAGTGATTTCAATTCAAAGACTCAAAAGGGAACTTGGACCTTTTCAAAAATTTAGTCGAATCAATTCGCTGATCCCAATAATAAAGAATGTGCAATTACACAAATGAATGACTGACTTTAATCAATTAGCTATGATTGTTTAGATTTCCCGTTTTCGCAAAAGAGATTTGTGAGAAAGAGATGGAATTAGGGGATTCTAGATAGATCCCCAGTTTTTACAATAAGTAATAAGTGTTTATTGTTGATTTGTTGGGATGACTTTGTCGTGAAACTAGAAAAGAAGAGGAAAATAAATGTCACGTGTTCTCACATGCTTTTTTTTTTGTTTAGCTCAGTTAGTTGGGGGATCTGTTAGAGTTTGTTACAATTTTGTTATGACAGCTGGTGAGGTTAGTTGCAATGAGAGCTAACAAATCATTTTAAGGAATCATCTTATTTCTTCATTTTCACTTTGTAAACATAAGCTACATAGGTTTGGACTCTTTGAGGAATCAATTGACAACTGTGACAACCAAAAGAAAAACCTTGGTAAGCAAACAATAGGGTGCAGGAAAGAGCTGAAAAGTAAGCAAATCGCACCACAGCACCAAGTACCGTAAAACAAATACCCAATGTAAACGGGTTATATATTAGGACGACTGGCCTTACTACATGATTTGTCTTATTTATTTATTTATGTAATAGTAGTTGGGACTTCGGTGGGGGAGGGGGCGGTGGCAAAACAAGCACAGAGAGGAGGAGTATCAGGAGGCACAACAGGTAGACCTCTTAACTTGTTAGCGGTTGGGGAGGGTGTCCGTGGTCCCCCATCTCTTAGACTTCGCCTTGCCTTCTCTTCGTAAAGTATGCCGCTAGAGTAATGACCATGTATTTGATCATAGCCAGTGATCTCGTTCGGGGATGCCAATGCAGTACCACATACCTTTCCCGTATAAATAGTCTGTGAGATTGCTCCAGAGACCAACAGAACCAAAAACAAACATGAACTGAGATTCATAGCACTCAACCAGGCAGATATGTAAAGCTTTATGTAAAGATATGAACAAAAACTTCTGACTTCTAACTTGGCTTGGATTGTAGTTTAAAATTACCATTTATATATACTTCAATAACATAGCTGAACATATAACACAGCTAAGGACGTTTCCAGGAAGATAACGAAAAGAGAGATCGAAATTGAGCCTCTAAAAGACTTAAAAGTCATTAAATATCAACGTGTGGTTGTTGGCCATTTCTGCAAGTGACATTGACTAAGACATTAACCAAGAGTTTTTTTTCTTCAATGTGTATTAGCAAAGTTGTATTAATGAAAAAAATGAGCCAGGCCGGTTTTGCAGTCCCAAAATTGTGCCCGGCGATCCAAAACACTGTTGGAGAATATTTTATCTATATAACAAAAAAGAGGTGGTGTCGGATTAACCACTCCAATCCCTAATTTTTGGATTTTTTGGGTTTTGTTTATGAAATAGAGCATCCAAAAGTGCTAACGGTCCTAATGGGGTGTGTTGATAGTGGTTAACAAGTGTGGCTGGGTTTTTTTGGGATTGGGTTTTTGCGGGACTGGGCTTCATTTGCAATTTATTATTTTGGTCTGTTAGAACTCAGAATACTTTATGTCAGTGTCAGGTCTGTTTTAGTGGCTCAATTAAAGGAAGGATATACAATGATTGATGAGCTGCTGGTTTTTTGTTTTTGTTTTTTTTATGAGTTGCTGGGTGATTGGGTTTGGGTGGTAGGTTTGATACTTGGACAGTATGTTCGCAGTTAAATAAGGATTACCAAATTCTAGAGTACGCAGGTATACCTACGCTATTACATCTGGGCTCTCCAGCAGGTAAGGGGTGAGAGTGTATTGCATGACAGAGTCTCAAATCAAGAATGTATTGTACCAGCGCTCCCATAAGAAGGTGCACTCTAGAACTGCTAATAAGGATTTACTGATTGATTGATGAATTGCTGGTGATTGATTAGGTGGTAGGTTTGATACTTGGACAATATGGTCTCCAAGTACTTTGGCCTGGAGATCGAATTATTTTGGTACTTAAATATACCATAAAGTTTTAGTCTTTCAAGTTGAAAGTAACATTGTGCATTGAACTGGGTGGAACTAGTTTTTGAGCCCGTTCAACGAACTGGGACCGTTTTCATAAAATTGATTTGATTATTTTTAATATTTTTTTAAATTATTATGTATCAAAAAAATTTAACTATAAAATATTGTAATTATTCATAGAAAGGGCGTTGAGGCATAATAATATAGTATTAATAAAAGAAAAAAATAGCTCAACAAACATAATTAATTTGATTTATGACCAAACCACTGACAAATCCTAAAATTTAAAAGTAGAATTCATCTTTCTTATTTCATGCACAAATTCAAATTGGAAAAGTCACATTGAACTCTTATGTCATTCCCCTAATTTACACTTTAATTCATAGACGGAAAATGTTTAGTTCACATTTTGTGAAAAAAAAAATTATTTTTATTTTTAACTTATTTACTTAAATTACATAAATTGGCACCTTTCACAGAACGGGCCGTTTTCATATAATTGATTTTTTTTTATCGAATTATTATGTACCAAAAAAGTTTAGATTTAAAATATTGTAATGATTCAAATATTGTACTTTCCCACTCAATACTCAATGAGTCCTTGTAGACTGAATATCCTATCAAAAGATGCCTAACATAGAGCGGGAGTAGCCACATTGTAGCTTCTACCAACATGATGATATGTTAACAGGTCAGTTGCCCTCTCAAGACAACAACAATACAACATTCACAAAATTAAATTTTCTAATCCAGTCTCCATATTAGCCCACACAAACAGTGAATCTTATCATGATTATAGTGCCAAAAAGAATAATTATGTAAATTCATATATGTAATAGAACCCGTTTATTTAACAAAATCAATGGGCATTCAATTAATGACAAAAATAATTATGTAAATTACTCATTTAAACGGAACCTGTTCACCGAATTATATACTTTTTTTCATTTTATTATTATTTATCAAAAATCCTACTTCCAAACTATATTGAAATTCATACAATAAATTAATTTATCAAAATTCCTAGCGCCAATAATTTGTTAGACTGCTTTTTTGTATTAATGGGCCTTATAGTGTATTAAGATGTCCAACTTTTTGGATGTGGACTAAAATGCTGTTTTTTTGTATAAATGGGCTGTATTAAGATGTCCAAATTTTGGGCCCATTACTTTACTTAACACGTGGTGTCACTTTCACCACTTGTATCTCCTAATTTTACGTGTTTTCTCACTCTTATCCAAGCAACCTATATCTTGACTCTTGAGTATCTATCTTCAGTTGACTTAAGTGAGAAGTGAATTCAGTCGCTCTCAAAGGTAACTTTTAATTTTCCTAATATCCCTTGATCTCACTCTCGTTATTTATAGTTTCCTAATTTGTTATCGTTAGTTAAGCATACTTAAACATGCTATGTTTTCTATACAGTAAACCGCTACTTAAGCTTTCTATATGTTTTCTTCATTGAGTGAAAGTTTGTGTACCATATAGATGTAGTTGTACTTGGATTTTTAAATCATATCATATTATTAGTGCTTTTGATATACTGATTGTTTCTAGTTATTAGATATTTCTTTACATTTGAAGAATGATTTGTTTGAAGGTCTTCTTGTCAAATTTTAGTAAAGTTTTTTTCCCATGTCTTATATGTATTTTTTTTTTATTGTTTTATTGGTTCTCTTCGAATATTTTTCTCAATGGAAGAGTAAGTTGATTTTTTTTTTGTTTGTTTGTTTGTTTGTTTTATCTGTTTATTTTTATCAAAGTTTATACTGAAGTCAAGTTTTTTTTTTTTTTTACTAATGTTTTTGTCTCAATTTTTTTGTTTTGTAGGGATTGTGCTTGTAAATTTATGATGTTTTTTAATTCTTCAAATGATATCTGGTTGGCAAATGAGTATGCTTTTGATAACAGAGAAAGACTTTCTGTGTTTGATTTTTTTAAATATCTAATTAAAAAAGTCAAACAGAAGAGGTGTTGTAGACACCATGGTGGCAATAATCGATATATAAATAGTAAAACTAAAAAGTTGGTTCTAAGTATGAGAAGCCAATTGAATGAGTATGTTTTTTTTTATACACAACCTAGAGGATTTATCATGTAACCTGCAAAAAAAGGAATAGTATTGTGAATTATGTACACCAATCCTCATACATGGAAGGGTGAATATTGGTAGTAATAACTAATCCAAATTTCGTGTATAACTAACATTTATATAGGCGCCTTCTAATATTACTCAAGCGGTTAAATCACCTTCTCTAGGATGAACAATATGTTATTCGAAATATAAATCAAAATCTATAAATAATTTTAAAAAGTGTATATATAAACTAAGATAGCCCATTTTATCATTATTCGGCTTAATAAAATATTTGATTTATGTTAAATTTTTGCTTAATAATAATAATACCATCTAATCATTTTTTTTTCTTTTTTTGATAGTGCTAAGTTAGTTATGAAAACATTGATGCGCTAACTAATTGAGAAGCATAAGCTAACCAACAACATGTGTTAGTTGTTTTTATTTGTTGTGATGTTTGCTTGAAAGACTTGCAACCAAAACTTGAAAGTAAAAAAATAATGAACAATGACAACTTATAGTGTGACTCAATAAATGCTGCTCTCGTTTTCTACCAACATCAGTTTCGGTTTCATGCAACCTGCAAGTGAAAAGTGTTACACAAACATATACCTAGTCACCTTGCATATTTTTCTTTTTGGTCATTACGATCTAGAGTTACACATTCTTTTTAGCATTACTACTCCATATATTGAACCTCCTCTGAGCTTTATACCTTAGTAGCTTAATTGGTTCGCAAATTCTTTTTCGCATTACTGCTCCATATATTGAACCTCCTCTGAGCTTTATACCTTAGTAGCTTAATTGGTTCACTGAACATGTGATGTTTATGCAGTTTAGAAAATTGAAAAAATAAATTAGGCAGTAAAAGATTTTAATTTTTTTATAACTGAATAGTTTTTGGGTTATACATGAAGCTGTTGATTTTCTAGTCTTAGTGTGCATCCATTCCCTCATGATCATACTCATACGGAATATTTGTAAGGATTTTCTATATGTAATATACAGGTGGATCCAACAAATATTTCACCACACGAAAAAAAAAAGTAAAAAAAGAATGAAATCCAATGAATATTAATAGATCTCCTACTTCTAAGAGTGTAGTAATTAGTAATTGAAACAAACAAATACCAAAAACCAAAAGTACAACACCAAAGATATATTGTAGTATTGTGAAGGATTCTTATAAAGACTTGTAAGAGACCAATGCCTATACTATGAAGGATCAATGATGTTTGTTAGCTTCCGTAATTGTGTTGTGATTTCCAGTGAGCTTCTATTATACAATGATAAGTATGAATTTGGTCATCACACTTGTTATAGCCATCTGATTACAATCTCCAAGCCTCTATTCAGCCTTTTGGTTAGCTGATTGAGCACTGCTTGAGTCTTTTTCAAACTTGCTGAAAAGATTATCAGGAAAAATGATGCTTTAAAAAATAGAAAAGAACAATTCCTTAAAACAAAAGGTAAAATATAATGACATTTCGATTCGTCAATGGCTATGTACATTAAATTAAACCTATGTGTAAGATTAGTTACAGCTTTGAAGCATGTAGTTATAGCTTCATAATGTTAAGGAATTTTTCCATTTATGCACTATGGTATCCCACTAAAAACATATCATGTCCATAGAAGATGCTATCAAAGAACTCAAGAATGAACTTTTGACACTACAGTAATTGATCTTAGTTAATGCTAAGAATTACAAATTGTCGATGTGGTAAAGGTGAAGCATTGCTTACCAATTAAATCACTGTAGTTTTCACAATGATTTGGTAGGCAAGCAACTTTATTATAAAACCTGGCTCGATTATTGTTTGCTACCACTAAATTTCTATTAAATTTCTAACATTGAGTATTGATGAAGATCAGTTAAATCAAGCCAATTTTTGAAAAGCGCAAAAAAACCAAGAGTATTAGACATCAAAATAAACTCACCTGTTTCTCGGCATGTTATGGATATTTGTGTTGAAGAATTCAGAGAGTTTGAAGGAGTGTTTTTGAGATAAAAAATTTGAAAGCTTGTATAATATGTCAGATTGATTTAAGGCATGAACCACCAGTTGATAGCACACTAAGAAGAAGTCTAAAACACTTTGACTGTCAAGAAGTTGTCATTGTCAAGAAGTAGTTCCCCAGTGGTTTGTCCAGTTTCATTCTAGTCAATAACCTTGTATGTTGCCTACATTATAAGGATTGTTAATTTCAAATGCAAAGAAGCCACTATGAAGAGATAATTCATTCCCATATATAGCTAATATGAATATAATGTCTCACCCCACAATACAGAGACTAAAAAGAACAATTGAGTGTTGGAGGAATGAAACAGATAGAAAAACCAAACTGAATACTACCTTAATACAGAGCACTGTAGTTTCATGTTGTATGGCCACGTATGTAATTAAACATGTAACACATGGCGAGTTCCCAGAAGTGTAGAGTGTAAATGGATTGCGAAACAAATGTTGTTGTCTACCTACAAAATGTGGCCTGTTATAGAACATATGGATGGGTTAACTTTTCATAATATTGGTTTCCTTCAAAGGAAATAAATCATATAAACAAAATAAGAAGTCTTATATATACTTGAGAAATGAAGACTTTGCCTAGGTGGGATTTGCAACAGATATTTTCTCGCGGGTTAGCGCCTTCATGAGTGATCTTGTGGACACCACCTAACATCATAAACAAAGTCAGTGCAATGCTATCCACAATCTTATTGAAGAAATCAAGTAAGTTCAATTTAATGGAAAAAAGCACACAATCGTAAGCTCTGCCCACCGTCTTTCACCAACAATGAAAACTAAAATTTTAACATTTTCGTTTTCTGTGGCACCTGAGAATGCACTTGAGAACAATGAGAAGAATCCAAATATACCAAGTAATCATAAATACTTAAAAAAGTACTTTTATGTTTAGATACAATTAAAATTAAGAAAAGAAATTCTATGTACACTTATTGCAATAACATTTACAATGATGTGACAATTATAATGTATGCTTAGATCCAAAAAATGAGCTTCCAGTCAATGAAGAGATATGGATTTGTTGAAAGAGTTGACAAAGAGTTATTTACATAAGTGAACAGTATGCTAATTGCACATATATTAAGAGTTGTTCTCACTCCTTTCACCAAAAACACATTTTATTGAACATAAGATCAAACTCCAGAAAAGTAAAAAGTGCTACCATGCTTGTTCCTGAAGAAGTCGTCGTTGTACAGTTTAATCTTAAATGCATGTAAAAAAAAACCATTTGCAAGAGAAATGGTTTTTAACTGGAGTGATGCGTTCACATGGTGATGGATCCATAACTATAACTTACATATGTCTCTTACATGTCTAAAGAGAAATCGTAACCTAACTGGTATTTACCACATATTCCTGAATTACTCAAATACAGAATGCCAATTAAGGTGGTGCTTAACATGCAACTAATAACAGGTTGCCTCTAATGCAAGTTCAATTAGTCACACAGTTGTATTGTATATAGAGCTGGTTCCTTTGAGAGACTTTACCCAAATCCCTGATTAGCAAAAGTGTAAGAATTACCATTCACCTCAACGTTGCTGACTCCCGACGTTATCACTTGATAATGTCTTAAGTGTACACCTTCGCGTTGCCTCCATGTATTCCTTTCAAAACCTCTTGCATTAAAAAAGAATCACTATCTATAAGTACTGATTTCGACAATTTAAATAACATAGCTTGCGCTAAAGCTTGCTCCAATCCCTTTAATAGAAGAAAAGAGAACAAAATCAAACATTGTGCAGATAATGTCGTTGTCTATGCGTTGCACCCCCTATGCCAATATATAAAAAGCCAATTTTGGACTATATAAAAAATAATGGTTATCATAACTTGTAAGGGTATCAAAAATTTGAGCTAGTCATTATTTTGCAACAATGACACATTAATCATAAAAAAGTGTCACACCACTGGGTCTTAGTTTTCACTACTTTCAATGTTCATGTTTAGAGTTAGGATATAAATTGAAATGTGTGAAAGAGGAGAAATATAGGTTAGTCAACCCCCAAGACTCGGTTTCTATTCCCCTCGATTGAAAAACAAATCCAAAACCTATCTATCGTCATTGTCACCTTCATTCATATACCGCGACGTTAAATGACCATAATACACTAATTAATCATTTTCTTCTCCAAATAAGAACAATACATGTGATCAATAGAAATGACAATTGATAATTTCATATTTTTATAAAAATCATGTTTCAATTCATTTTGGTGTTATAAAGTTAATCACACATAATTTAAGCTTACCCGCACTATTTTGTGTTTGTTATGGTATGAGCATGGTGGAGAAACTTCAACACTTCTTTTGATGATAAATTCAAGCATACATTTTGCGCTTTATCAATTATATTCGAAGTCTAATGATCTTGTTTTCTCACCTCCAAGGGCAACAAAGCTTGTGACGTAATTTTTGAGGTGTAGATTGATTCCTTTTAATAGGTGATGAAGATGCTCCATCCAAATCTTCTTACTGTTAGTCACTTGGATTTATTCCACAACAACAAAACTGAAATAAATAGGAAGGCATTCAATAGTATTAAAAGCTTGGTATCTTACTAGAGGAGAACTTTTAGAAATTTTTGGAAACGTAGAATGCAACTGGGAATGAGCCCTATCAACTGCTAATTATATTTATGTAGTTTGAATGTTGAGTTGGGTCCTGAGGCATCCTTCCAACTCTTAGATATGGCAGGATGACCTCTATATGCCCTGCAACATTCAAAAATTCCTTGAGACTATTCCGTTCTTTATCCCAGAACAATGAATCAAACATATACGCTGCAAGTTAGCTAAATACATATATAAACACGTGCAAAAGGGAAATTATGATGTTGATGCTTCCAATCAACTAATCTTCATCCACACCATGGCAAAGAACCCCAGATATATATTAAAAAAAAAAAATGTTGCAAACAGTTTACACAAATCAGTTAATGCAAACATTTTATTTGAAAAGGGAAAAAAGGTAATAGGTGTGATAGCAAACAATTATCTTAGCTATAACAGTTATTCAAAAATATATGAAATTCAATTTTCTAAGAAGCACATTTAAACCTTGATGTAATGTTGAACTTGCTAGATATGGTCACAAACTTCAAAAGAGAACATACTTACATTGGTGCTTTGCGTATGACTTTAGATCTGCATTGTTAGTGAAAGGATGCGAGATGGTGATTGAGGTGGTGAGGGAGTAACCGATGGTGGTGGAGCAACTGGGACATCACTCTATGCTTTCTACATTTCATAAGTACTTTTAGTTTACCGGGGAACATAAAATATCATATCCGTGAAGGAATAATGTACACTCCTACGAAAGTGTGGAAAACATATCAAATTAGTTGATTTCAAGTAGCAAGAATCTTGTAACATTTTCTTCAAGCAAAAAGTCGTAGTTATCTTTTCTTTTATTCTTTTCTATTCTCATTTTTCACTAAGAGGTGTAAAGATGGTGGAAATTGCATGGGCAGTCCCAAGTCTTGAGGGAAAGTATTGAGTTCAATTCCAATTGAAAATGATATGAACTCTACTTATTACAACTAATTCCGCTTTTATCTTAGGACTATTTATTGAGATATGAAACTATTTGGATTTAAAGGGTTTTGCATATTGTTTAACTTCAACGTACCATTTGGACAAATCTAGAAAAAAGAAACAATAATAAAACTAAATAATCAAAGACCATTAATACTGAGTAGTTCAGAATGCTCCCAAAGTGACCCCACGCCATTTTTTTTTCTCCATCAGATTTTTCATAAAAAAAAATGAATTATACGCCCTTTTTTACTGATTTCAATTATTCGGGGGTAACCCAAAGTAGATAAAAACCTCTTTCCATATTCTCTTTTCAATTCTACAAAACACTTCCAACTCTACAAAAAAAAAAAAAAAAAAAAAAAAAAAAAAAAATCATCTCTTCAAACCCTTTTCTTATTATTCTCTTCTTCCAAAATTAAACTAAGAAACTGTTCAGGATGATAGAGTGATATCAAAATTAATGCTTATTCGACAACATGCTCTATCGGATCGATTTTGAGTAACGGATTCAAAAGGTATATTATATTTATTTGTTCCCATTTAATTGTTGTGTGTTTTGTAGATTGAATTAATTGTATTGGATATTGGAATTTTTAGAAATTCCCGAGTTTTGAGGAACAACCTGTTTTCTCTCTTTGCCATGGACGCAACCATCATTTTTTCCCCTTGATCCATTTCAACCGTCGATGACATACCCACCACCACCAGGTGTAGTAGTAGTAGAAACAACAATGCAACAACATCCACCATACTATCCAAACTACCTTCTTTACCAACAACAACAACATCACCATTCTTATTACAGTCATAACAATGAACATCAAAATATAAATACCCTTTTTGTCTCTGGTATCCCTGATGATATTAAGCCCCGTGAAATTCACAATCTCTTTCGTAGACGTCTTGGTTTTGACTATTGCCAACTCAAGTACACTGGTCGTGGCAATCAGGTTTGTTGCTTGATTGCGGCCCATTATCATATAAATTTGTTTTTTTTTTTTTTATTGGTTTGTTTTCCTTGCAGGTTGTTGCGTTTGCCACCTTCTTTGACCATCAATCAGCAATGACAGCATTGAACACCTTGAACGTAGAAATTTTATTTCTTTATATGTTTTATTATAATCAGCATTTGGTTCACTGTTGTATCTCTTCTTATTATTTTCTAGGGTGCAGTCTTTGATCCTCGGACAGGAGCTGTATTGCATATGGAACTAGCAAGATCAAATTCACGGCCAAAACATTTAAGTGGTAAATTCACTTATTGGATATAAGAAATTGAGAATGTGAATTTGATAGAGATAATACAAAGTGGTTTTTTTTTACAATGGTTGAGTCTTTTATAATTTTCTGCTATTGTGATGTAGTTCTAGAACGAGTTGCCACCTCATGCGCGGCAGGAGCTTTTGAAGATTGATAAGCAGACGTTATTGGAGCAAGCTAGGAAGAATTTGTATTGCTCTAGATGTAATGGGTTGCTGCTTGAAGGTTTTTCACAAATTGTTATGTATGGAAAGTCTCAGCAACTTGAAGGTGGGCATGTTACGAATGGAAGAATGCCAAGTGTGAGTAGTGAAAGTGATGTTGGAGTTACTACAAAGATTTCAGTTTGTGAGGACGACAGCCAAGATCCATTTGTTCACCCCTGGGGAGGTTTGATAGCAACTAGAGAAGGCATACTTACACTTTTGGACTGCTTTTTAGAAGCCAAGTCGCTTAAGGCACTTCAGAATGTAAGTGTTAATGTCTTACCCTGGTCATCCTATCAGACACATGTCGTATGAGTTATGGTCATCCTCATTTTTTGACATTTTTATGTTTGATTCAGGTATTCAACGGTGCACGTGTGAGGGAACGCGAACGTGAACTGCTTTATCTTGATGCTTGTGGTGGGGGTGGCAACGGGCTGAAAGTGAATTATTGTCAGCTGTGATGAGATATGAGAAATACACTTTCATAGGACTTTTAACTTTGGAAAAAACTTGACGAATTGAAGAAGAAAGCGTATAAACCCCCAGGGATGTGAGTTCTACTTGGTAGGAATATAGGAGCGCCTACTATTATATATTAAATCTTTATTGCGATCTTGGTTAATTATTGGTGTTCATTTGATACATCTAGAACAAGTTAGAATATATATATATATATTGTTTGTGTAGGTTCAACCCCACATAAAGAGTGGGACAAAGGAGACAATCCATGGAGAGTAAAGACAGTAACACAAAATCAGAGTCTGGGGAACCGGGTGTTCCCAGAATGAGGCCTCAGGATGTTTCTGAGTTTGAGAATGAAGGTTCACAAGGCCGGGAACCATGGATAAAAGGTGGTCGGGTGAGTAAAAAACAGGTGGGGCATGGTTGTCATACGGAACATCAGCTATATCACTTCAAAGAAAAGAATAATTCATGGAGTGAGTCAGAATCAGCATCTGACCGTGAAACTGATGATGAGTTTCAAGATGAGATGAAGCTTAGGAGTTTCTGAAATTGGAGCAAAAGATACAAGCTCTACCAATATATATAGCCCTTTTGGGAAGGACGCCGGAGTTTATGGAGAAGAAGCTGATGGTGAATCCTGGCAAACATTTCAGAAATTCTTATTGAGAAATGATGACAAAGATGTGCATAATACTGATCAAAATATGCTTTCTATGGAAAAGGAGGCTCAAGTGAAACAACCGGAAAATAAAACAGGACCAGATCCTATAATTCCCCATAGACTAGAATGGAGGGAACTTCATGATGGGAGAATGATCGATCTAGATATAAATAGTCACAAGGCTACCCGAATGTTCGCTACATCAAGTGAGAAATTGGTGGCCTCTGGAAGAGACTTCAATGGAGAATTTAGTAACAACCGAGCAAATGTACATGAAAAGGAGTTGGAAGGTGGAAGGGGAGGACATAGGAGGCTAACTAAAGATGATTTTATGGTCCATAGGCTGTAGAAAACCAGGTTTGGTCTTATGAATTCACAATCAGACCCATTGGATGGAAATGAGCTTGGTCATTCTTCTGATAATTGGGATAGGAGGCCACCACATGCTGTGATTGATGAATCCTTTGTAGTTCCTTTTAGATTAAGCTTACAAGATCAAACTAGAACCACTTCCACTATATTGTTTTATTCCCGCTCCCTGTGCTTGAATACCCTAAGGTCTCTCCTACCCTAATCATCACTCAATCGCAATTGGAATAATTCAGTTTAGTTGATAGACTATATTAAAACCCGTTGACATCTTGCAACATGTTTTGATCGATACTACTATTTTTATCATTCTTTAATTATTTTTTGCCGAATGCGTCCATCTTTTCCATTATGACCCTTTCTATTATTCTATAGAAGATTGTCGTTATTAGCTATTTCTTTACCTAAACTCATGCTTCTTTTAACTAACATATAATTTCCATCTTGAAGGGCGGCAGACGTGAATATCAAGCTCCTAGATATCCCTGCTTAGCCAACTCCTTCTAGGTATAGCCATTTCAGTTTCTTTACACAAACCTTCTATCCTCAGAAAATTTATTTTTCTATCTTCTGATTTATTTTTCTATCTTCTGATAAGCTGTTCTCATCTCTCTCTTTCTTTTATCCAGGTTTCCAAATATTAGCAGCTCCATGCAGATTAGAATTCCTAATAGTGCAATAAGCTCGTTCTTGAGCCGGTGGAAGCAATATTTCGAATATCGGACGGTAGGCTTATTGTTGATCTTTAATCTTACGGAATAGGAAAAAATGTGGTTGTTAGTTTCTTTTAGAAGTAATTTCTCTGAGAACAAAAGTATGGGTATTGTTGAGATTTTGAAAAATGATATCTCAAAGATATCCCTTCTAATTTTGATGGCCGTGTCATCATGATTTTCTTCTCTTGGTGAATCACACTTTTACGCCTTTAATATTGTGACATCAAAAGCACCGACATTAAATATTTCAATGCCGATACATGAACATTATTTTGATAGTTAGAACTTGAACTTATATTTTATAACCGGTTATATACCTTTTCCCATGAAGGTGGGAATCAACCCAAGACCTTGGGCCCAACATCCCAAGGCTTTGACCAAGACGCTTCCATGGACACCTTCATGAACTGAATGCGATTCATGAAACTATCGGCATATATCATGAAATTCATTGTATTTTGTGGAATTTGGCATACACCGGAAGACTCCTCCTGCAATACCACGCCCCAAAGTCATTTTCATATCAGCTATGAACCGTAAGATATGAGCTTGATTTTGAGTGTGTGGAGCAGTGGGAGTCCATTGGTTATGACCCCGCAATAGACTATGATATGCAGGTACAAGTTGATGATGTTGGTAGTGTGTACGTAACGTAACCCAAGATCATACAAGTGAGGGATGTTAAGGAAGGGCAAAAGGAGTTATTCAAGGATAAGAAGTCAAAAGGTCAAGATAGTCCGAGAAGAGGAAGATAGAGGCCACGACTAGGAAATGGAAGCCCTCTAAGTTGGGTCCTTCAACTGAAGCACAAGCACGAGCAGCCAATCTAAGGGCCTTCAAAGTTGATCTTCATAAAATGAAAAAAGAAAATGTATATCTCTTTCCTTTTTTTTTAGCCAATATTGCCTATATTGGAAAAAGAAAACATTTGAGAAATGAACGATTTTGAGCTTGGCTAGAATATATTATTCTTTAGCATTTAAGTGTGTTGTGTTCATATTGTCTTGACTTATAGAAACTTAAATATTTAATTTCAGGAAGAAAAAGAGTTGAAATGGTCGGAAGAGAACACAACCTGCGTGGAACCCAAAGTCGAAGTTTAATCCTCGGTAACCCCGCCCCAACCAAAATTCTAGACATTGTGTTGGTCGGGTTACAAGAGTTTAGTAGGGTTAAGAGGCATGAATATGTTCTGCGCCACTTAAAAATATTTGGACACTCTCGATATAAATTTGCAAAGGGATTTCAATTTACAATCTTGAGGAAATGGGGTTGGTGTTGAAGCTTGGTTTGTCGTGTTCACATCCCATGCCCATAGCTAGGGTTTAACATGCGACGAGGTAGTGCAGTATTTGGACAGATACTCGGATGTCAATGTGCCTCTACCCGACTTATCATCTCTTACTGCAAATGTTGGCGATCCTACACATGGTACTGAAGGTTTTGATGAATTCGTCAATTCATACTAATCTTTTCTAGAGAGATCTTCGTCAGTTGCAGAGTCGGAACTCTCAGCTGGGTCGTTAATTAATCACTATACAACTTCAAAAGGATAGTAATGCAGTGCTTAGTCTAATGTTAGTTGTGCCCCAATGTGAATTTTTTTCTGTTGTTAACTACTTAACTCTCAATAAAAATTTGTTGTACTAAATAGGGAAACACTTAGTGAGTTCTCTATTGATTTTTTTTTTTTTTTTTTTTTTGTTTTTTGTTTTTTTTTTTTTTGTTTTTAATTGATCGTTTATTTTTGTATGTGGTTGAACGTAACTCCTTGATACCTCCATCCACCAATTAATGAAGTTATGCCATGTTTTTAATTCCGTAGATCCTTTTCTAACCGAAAACAGAAGATATAATAACCACCATTCGCCGATCAATATTATAACTATGAGCTATATTGTTGGAGGGAGATAGGAACCAAAGACAGTTTCAAAATGTGTGTCCTAGATTTAAAGATCGAGAGAGGCAAAAAAGAATTGCAGGAAGAGGCTCGGATCACAACATCCCTCTCAGATGAAACCAAGGTTGTCGACAAAGCTTTCTCCAAACTCACATAAAGCATCAAAGTTCAGTGACTCGGATCCTGAATCATCGTCGCCTATACAAAAGTTACCCATCAGAACTGCTTATGTGGATCTAACGAATCTGAGAAAGTCAGTAAGCCCAGCAGACTTAGACTTAGTAATAGTGGTCACTTAGCTGTAAACAAATTAAGCCGCTCAGTGTCATCACTACCTGAGCTAAAGAAAGAAAAAGATGTGACTACACCTGAACCAAAGGTACCAACCGCACGAACTAGAAAACTGTCAGAACCTTAAGGCTGTGAGTTCTACTTGGTCGGAATATAGGAGTGCCTACTATTATATAAAATATTACTTGCATAGAAATTCAACTCAAATGTCCAAGGATAAATTTAAGAAGTCTTATACAATTAAAACTCTAAAGCTAACTCAGTTTTTACACAATTACAAATCTTATACAATTAAAAGTCTAAAGGTAACACTAACAGTCTTAGAAGTCTTAGAACTCTATCCAAACAAAATCTCTCAACAAAAGCGGTAAGCAATCTATCCAAACAAAATCTCTCAACAAAAGCGGTAAGCAAATTGTTTTTTCTATCGCTCAAGATCCTCTTCAGTGTCACATATCTTACAATAAACAAACAGCCGAAATTAAGTAGTAAACTCCCCAACTCTTAGCACCTCCAAGAGTTGTAACACCCTAAGCAATAACCGACAATAGACATAATTCCCTAAACACCGCAACTTGATCATAGCAATCGATTATATCCTAAGGCTTCCAGTATAATATTTATACTAACACCATAAACCCCATCAGCAAGAAGGGCATTGGAAGCCAACCCAAACGTGAAACAAATCAGCGTCAAAATCGGCAAAGCAACACAACAAGCAATCACTCTCGGCGTCACAAGGTAATCCACTGGGTCAGTACCAAGAACTTTCAATGTATCAGTCTACTCCGAAACCTGCATTGTTCCCAACTCCGCTGCAAATGTACTCCCTATACGCCCCAAAGGTTGTTGATACAGTCAAGTAAGTGCTATCCAAGAAGACAATTTCTAAATCATTATTAGCTGCAGTGAATAATAGCAGCAGCTATAAGAGGAGTTAAAGCTTTAGGCAAAGAGAGGAAGAGTTGTTCAGGTTTACCTTATGAATGACGAAAAAATATATACCTCCAGAATTGCTTAGTACAATAGACAATGTATTCTTGCACTGAAAAGGAATAATGGTACGAAGTGTTAATTTTTATTTTACACACTTCATAAATATTCTAACAAAATAATATATTGAAGGGTCTAACCTTATGCCAGGGCCGTCCCTGAGTTTTCAATGGCCCTGTGCAAACAACAAAATGTGGCTCTCTTCCAGTTTTCCATCAATACAAAATGGATCATCGAAATATTGCTCTTCTCGCATTTTTAGTTGCAAAATCATCAATGAAGTTTTTTAGTCTTTTTTGTGATATAGTTGATCTAAGATATGATTTCAATCATTTTAATTTTGAAAAATTTATTTCTGCAAACGCGACAGTAACGGGAACAGTCAACAAAATTCTATAAGCTATGCTTACTTGAAGAAAAATCAAAAGTTAGGTGAATAAGTAATTGAGATTAATCAAAGTGAAAACTAATACAAATCTACAATTGTAAATAAAGAAATTTTGAGAACGAGAGGATACCAGATGATCAGAAGGTAAATGAGGATTTTTTTTTTTTTTTTTTTTACTATTTTTTTTGTATTTGAGTAATTGAGGGGCGACTCAAGCAACAAGTAATTGGAGTGATTTTCCAAAAGAAAACATTATTAATTAGGGAGAGAGAGATATCTGGCCTCATTTATTATATCTCTTATTTTATTTTTTTTACGAAAATAATTAATGAAGAAAGAGAATATGAGAGGACATTTCGATTGTTTATTGTGAAATTTCTGATTTTTTGGGCTTTTGGTTGGTTTGGGATTTTAATTTGCCAAATAGTCATTTTCACCTAAACATATATTTTTAGGGCCTTACATATTCGAGGCCCCTCGCGGCGGTCGCTTCACATGGCACCTGCTTTGGCCGGGGCCCCGCCTTTTTATGCTTAATATATTGAAGGTTCTAACCTTATGCGTCATAGAAGAATTATGATGTCTGCAAATACAAAGAGCATCCATAGAGAAAAAGTGCTAAAAGAGCATAGAAGAAAACATCCACAGCAAATGGAATGTCAAAGTCACACTGGTATGTAACTTGCAAAATAAAAAAATACCATTTTATACTCTCATTTGATTTTAAGATATTATATAGATGTAAGTAACTGATATCTATATTTTTCTTTATGCCTTTATTACAGAGGAATTGATACACACACAGGAATTAAATGAGCAACAGAGCAATCATTTAACCAATAGTATTGGTATGAACTTACTGATTTTATAATGACACAACAATTCTAATATCCTTTACACAAGAAATGGCTAAAGTTGAACCTTTTTTGGTATAATTATCAAATAGTCAATGTTGAATCTACAAAGGAACAGACTGCTAAAATAGCTTGCCTTAATCGAAGTCGTTTGTTGGCTTTAAAGAAGCGCAATCGTTTGTTGGCATCCAAGGAACACAACTTGCGTTCAAATAAAGGTAAAATTGTATTCTATATTCGGTTAAGGATTAATTAAAGTTTTTGAAATTTGATATTTTTTATTACACAGGCCAAACAGGTACTTTGAATCTTACAGATGCTATGCGTCGTATAATGACTTCAATATCTCAAATCACAAATATCAGTGAAAAGAATAAACGTTTGCAAAAGCAAAAAAAAAATTCATCGTGATCTAAGCAAGTATATATACTAACAGTGATGGTATGTGTTTTCTTCTTCAATTATGATATTTATTCAGAATGTTTGCCCAATTCACTAATAATTTTTATATTTTAGGAGTTCATGACTTTGGACCACCAACTGAAGAGTGTATGTACTGTGGAGCAATTCTTTGGGAAGAAGAAAGAAACAACAAAGGATTTTAATCCTCAAAACAGAGCACTTGCAGAAGCCCAATCATGGAGAAATATCTTGACATCTTGGCTGCTATTTCTGAGCATGCACTGTTTCTTTAAACTTTCTTTTCTTTCAGAGTTTATTTTATATTTTTTGCCTTTTGTCTCATGATAAATGTGTAAGTGGACCTTCATATATTGGGCAGAGACAACGAAAGAGTTCATTGCAAAGTTGGATCTTAAAACTGGCCAGAAAGTTCTTGGTGGTGGTTGCGGCATTGGTAGAGGAGACTTTTACATGCCTAACAACTTTGGTGTTATGGTTTCTTTCAATCTTAAACGTGCCATTGGATGCAAATGCTTTGTTGAATTTAATGTTACTAAATGTATGCAAATGCTTCGTTGAAGTTGATGTTGCTGACTGTATGAAAAAGACATACCCACATACAAATGTGTTAATATTTGTACCAAAGTTTTTTTCTTAATCTTTTGTAGAAGCAACCCATACAAAACATTTTATACTTTATATGTTCTGTTTACTTTCTTCTTGGAGGAGGTTACTTACAAGAATGTTCACATAGAAGTAAACAAAGCAGTAGATCATCTAGGAAGGTTTGGTGTTCACAACGATGATGGATTCGTAGTATATGACCCATATCTTGGTTGTAGTTTACTGCCTACAGAGTAAACTGATGTAAGACTGTAATTAAGAGGAAGAATATATGACATTTCACAAAGTATCATTTATGGGTCTGCCCAAGGTTGCAATAAGTTGCATTCAGTT
Source organism: Coptis chinensis (assembly GCF_015680905.1). Lineage (NCBI taxonomy): Eukaryota > Viridiplantae > Streptophyta > Magnoliopsida > Ranunculales > Ranunculaceae > Coptis > Coptis chinensis. The sequence goes on along the minus strand of NC_141456.1, from coordinate 13,754,482 downwards.
GCGTCAGATTGTAATCAAGTTCGCATTGATTTCATCACTCTTGGCTAATTTATATTTCAAATCATTGCACATGTAAATTTGATTATAAATTAAATTAACATCAATCAACTTCATAGTAGATCATTTTAATTACATTTCATGGTTCCATGATTTAGTCGAAGTAGTCAAGTAGCTTGAAGTTTTTAGCAATGTAAACCATATGTAGGCATGCAACGTTGGTCTTAAGGAAATTGGTCATAAAGAAACTGATTGCCAAGATGGTGGTATTGCCTATGGTTGTTGATGTGTTATTTGATTTTAAAACTTTGAAAGAGTTCTACTGGAAAGTGATGACATGCTCTTGCTCCCGCAATCCAAGACAACATGCCTCCCTATTCTTAGTTAAACCCTGAATATATGCCAACGACGTACCATTAATATAGGTTTATTTACTCATGCATGTAATCCATTATTCTCTTTGTTGGTGTTTCTTTGCATGCTAAGTGAGGACGAGATATTTTATTCTTTAATCGGAATTTTTTCATCTATACAAGTATTGTGTGTGTATAGTATTTTGATTGCAATCTCTTAAAAAAAAATAGAAAAACATAAACTCTTCAAACAAAGTATGTAGTGAATTATTAGCTATCAATATACATATATTATTTATTCAAATAGACTTTAAGCTTTTGAGTTATTAGCTATTTATGTAGCAAGTCCGGCCATAGGCCGGGTGAAATGGCTAGTATGCTATAATATGCTAGCTAAATCCGATCCAATTTTTTTTCGGATTCAAAATATATTTCCAATTTTGAAACTTTCAGAAATTTCGGAATAACTCGGAAATTTCAGAATACTTGGTAAATTTTCAAAGATTTATTTACTTTCATTTATTTTTGGAATATCATACGCCAATGTTCATTGTAGAGAGAGAAAATCATGTCCACAACACTAATGTACCAACAGCAATATATACGCACTTATTTACTGAGAAAATCCATTTTCATTCAAACAAGTGATCCAAGAAAAAATGAGAAAAAAGAACATGCAGCCACCAACAGCAAGCATTGCATTCTGTTGAGGTCTGGGTATTTGTAATGTTTCAATATTTTTTCATGTGTGGAAATTGAAACGTGAAGTGTCTGCATGAATAATAGATTTTGGTCTGGGACTCTAAGTAGCTTTACATAACATTATATCTATTGGAATTTGGTTTTTGGATTGGTCTGGACGTCATTGTATGACTCAATGTCATTTTTTTTCCATATCATTGTTGTTATGGCAGACGGTGTAATGACAGTGGAGTGGTCTAATTCAAGTGGGGAAGTAGCGGCTAGGTTATGTTTTTGGAAGTAAAAAACTAGAAAGTGAATGAACGGTCGAAATCTAATCAAGTGGATACTGAGAGAAGTACATATTTTTGAAATAAATTGACAATAATATCAGAAATTTCGGATCGGCTATATATCGAAACTTTCGGATCAGATCGGTTTTTAGAGTTATATCCGAATCCGATCCAATTTTTTTTCGGAATTTTCGGAAATCGGAAAATCAGCCCATGAAAACTATATCCAGAGCCAGACCAATTTCGGGTTGGATTTCGGAAAAATCAGAAATTCAGCAAAAAGAGACACCCCTAGTTATCCCTCTCCTAGGTCCGTCCTGGCCTGGCTAACAGGCTGCTTTGTCCTCTGTTTTCATTTTTCACTACTTGGTGGAGTATAAAGTTGGGATTTGGGTTCGAGCTTTTTCTGGGTCGTGATGAAAAGTAGTCGTGTCCGTAAATGAGTAACACATTATCAGTTGGGTCCTTGGCCCATCTCAGTTAACCTAGCCCCAGCCTAAATAGTAAATATAGTAGACGAGTTTTTGTACCCGAAATTATGCAAATCCAGATAATTTCGTGTAGTGCAAAGTTTTGAAGTGAATTGCTTTTGACTCAGTGCAAACACCTAGCTGAAGTCCTCCAGCAAAAAGAAACCAATTTATCTCAGAGAGCTAGATTAGTAGCATATGATATTTACTGTAGTATTTCTTTGTTTAATCATGGTAATTTCTTTTACATTTGTAGAGACTCGAACATCATTACTTATGTATTTGTGGCTAGAGGACAACAAACCCCCCCACATTTTACTTTGAAACCTGCTGTGGCAAGGTTGCTGATTAATTTATGTATGGATGTAAAGAATGTAGGAAGATCTTCCTAGTTTTGAAAGTGTATTTCTTTACCCAAAAAAAAAAGTGAATTGCTTTCTTTTTAGTAGGGTTTTGATTGTTAAAACTTGCGGCTTAACCAGTGATCAAAATTCAAGTTCATGAATAGGAAAGCTAAATTCGCATTCTTTAACAAAGTCCCTAGAAACTTGTGATTCTGTTTTGAAATCATTTGGAATACTGGGCTTTCTAGAATGTTCTGAGGCAAGTCATCAATCAACTTATTTCTACCTTTCTTTACCAAAAAAACTTATTTCTACCTTGGGCTCAGCTGAGATTCTCAAGTCCCATTTAAATTGAGGTGGTGGTCTCACGGATGTGTACTGGATATTGCATTACACTACTACACTATTACTGATTTAGTGTACTAGTGTAACTGCCCGTAGCAGCAGCACACCACAACTGACAAGTCCAGTCAACTCTACATTCCCAGGCAACTTCCTTGGTCATTACTGTTCATTGTTCTAAAATCTAACTGCTGTTTTCTCTGACTACTTCTAAAGTTCTATCCTCCTGATCAGGTGGGTAAAATAATAATAATAATAATAATAATAAAAAGTTTTCAGTAATTTTGTGATATAGAGAAGGAAAAACCATGGCAGATGCAGCTCTATCTGCGTTTTTACAAGTAGTGTTTCAACAATTGGCTTCTCCCATTTTAGAAGAGTTTGGGTTGCGTAGGGGTGTTGACAAACAACTGAAGAAGTTGACTAGAATTCTTTCAAGAATTCAAACAGTACTCAGTGATGCAGAACAAAGGCAAATAAGGGAGGAGTCAGTAAGAATTTGGCTAAGGGACCTTAAAGACGTAGCATATGATGCTGATGACTTGATAGATGAGATGGCAACCGAAGCTTTTCAGTCGAGTCGAGTCAGGAACTTCTTGTGCTCCATTAGTATAGCACCTAAGATAAATGATGTCATTGAGAGACTAGATGAGATTGCAAAAGAGAGGGAGGATCTTCACTTGAGAGAGGGAAGTGGAGGGAAGACTCATGGAATCAGAGCAAGGCCACAAACTAGTTCATTAGTAGATGAATCATGTGTTTTTGGCAGAAATGATGACAAAGAGATAGTAATATCGTCGTTGTTATCAGATGAATCCGATGGAAAAAGCGTCGCAGTTATTCCCATAGTTGGAATGGGAGGACTTGGGAAGACAACTCTTGTGCAACTAGTTTACAATGATGAGAAAGTTCAGAAGCATTTTGAACTAAGAATGTGGGTTTGTGTGTTGGAGGATTTTGATGTGAGAAGGATCACCAAAGCAATTATAGAGTCTGCAACTGGAAGTCAAAGTGATCTCTTAGACATGGATCTAATGCAGAGGCGCCTTCAAAGTATGCTATACGGGAAGAGATTTTTGCTCGTGCTAGATGATGTATGGAACGAGAATCATACTGATTGGGATACCTTAAAAGTTCCATTAAATGTTGCTGCGGAAGGTAGTAAAATTATTGTAACAACCAGGAGCAAAATGGTTTCTTTAATCATGGGCACAGTTAAAGCTCACCATTTGGAGGGTTTGCAAAATGAAGATTGCTGGTTGCTATTCAAACAACGTACAATGGGAAATAGGCTTTCAGAATTACCTCCAAATCTTGAAACAGTCGGGAAGAAAGTTGTGAAGAAGTGTGAGGGGTTGCCCTTGGCAGTAAAGAATTTTGGAGGCCTTTTAAAGTTCGTTGAAGACGAGAAGGAATGGGATACTACCTTGAAAACTGATACATGCGACATTCCAGAGGACAAGAATGATATCTTGCCTACTTTAAGAATGAGCTATCACCATTTGCCTATTCATCTGAAACCTTGCTTTGGCTTTTGCTCAATGTTTCCCAGGGAGTACATATTTCAAAAGGAAGACTTAGTCCTATTGTGGATTGCGGAAGGTTTTGTCCAGCCGAAGGGAGGGAAACAACTGGAGGACACAGCTAATGATTATTTTCTTGAGCTGTTGTCCAAGTCTTTCTTTCAATTCGCACATGTTGATCCTCTGGACGGCCAATCAAGGTACAAGATGCATGGTTTCATCCACGACCTCGCACAATCTATCATGCGTGAGGAATGCTTTAGGTCTGACGCTAATGAGGTATGCAATATATCCAAACGAGCTCGCCATGTATCCCTTATTTTTGGTGAACTAACACGACAAGACTATGATGCTTTATACAAATCCAAGAGCTTGCGCACACTGTTATTCATGGGTGGATGCAGATTTCGCATTGAACACATCCCCTCTGATCTATTTTTGAAACTGAAATGCTTACGTGTGCTGGATTTGAGTCATACCAGCATTTTTGAGCTACCGAATTCAGTGGGAAACTTGAAGCATTTGCGATACCTTGATCTCTCTTGGACTCGCATTGAAAGATTACCGGAATCTATAACCACTCTAGTCAATCTACAAACTCTAAATCTGATCAAATGTCTCGAGCTTCTTGAGTTGCCAAGTGACATGAGGAATCTGGTAAATCTACGACATCTGAATATATCCTACAGCACGATATTGTTAAGGATACTTCCCTTTTCTGATAGACGACTACTCGAGTTACCAAAATACCTTAGAAACCTGATAAATCTACGAGATATAGACACTTCTTTTAGCAGTGATTTATCCAACATTCTTCCATTTCTTGAGAGAAGCTCTCAGCTGGATCCATTCTCTAGGTTGATATCCACACCACCAGGAATGGGAAGGTTAACTAGTCTCCAGACATTGTCAAATTTCGTAGTGACCAAAAGGAGTGGTTGTGGAGTAGAAGAGTTGAAGAATCTGATGAATCTTAGAGGAGCACTTCGTATTTCAAAGCTGGAAAATGTTGTCGATGTGCTGACGGCCAAAGATGCTAGTTTAATGACAAAGCCTGACATTGATGACTTGACATTGCATTGGAGTGAAATTAATGTACTCAGTTTGCGGAGTGAAAGAATGGATGAGGAGGTACTTGAAGGCCTTCAACCTCACACAAACCTCAAAGAGCTGAGGATTCAAAATTATGGTGGTGCCACATTTCCAAGTTGGATAAGGAATGGATCACTCTCTACTTTAGAGACTCTCTGCTTGTCTAACTTTAGGAAATGTGGACATTTACCACCAGTGTGGCAACTTCCAAAACTAAAAAATCTCAAAATGCATGGAATGTATGGATTGAAACGTATTGGTGCAGACTTTTTTGGGGATGGAGCTGTTAGAGGCTTTCTGTCACTGGAGATGCTGGAAATTAAGGACATGCCTATTTTGGAGGACTGGTCTGGAGTAGAGGCAGGTGAGTTCCCTTGCTTAAAGGAATTTACCATTTGGGATTGCCCCAAGTTGGAACAACTACCTCAACTCCCTCTAACTCTTACAATTTTCGAAATAGCGAATTGCAAGGGATTAAAAACTCTTCCATCAGTCCCTTCTATTCAGAAATTAGTGGTTGGACAGTGTGACCAGATGTTATTGAGTTCTTTGGTTTGCTTCCGATCTCTTTCCTCTTTAACCGTTTCTCATTTTTCCAAGCTAGAATGTTTTCCGGATGGTGTACTTCAGCACATGGTATCACTTACAGAATTGAAGATTATTGATTGCGACGAGTTTACATCGCTGCCAAAGGAGGACGGGCTGCAGAAGCTCATTTCACTTGAGTACTTGGAATTTTGCTCTTGTGCTAAACTCAAGTCCTTGCACGACGAAGAGTTACCCTCCGGGTTAAAGTCATTCCGAATTGTATCATGTCCTACTCTGATATCCCTTCCCAGATATATTCAAAATCTCTCTTTCCTCCAACTTCTAGAGATTTGTAAATGCCCTCAACTCTTAACGCTTCCCGGGAATCAGCTACCTGTCACACTTCAAATGTTGTACATTAGAGGATGTCCTGCACTTATGGAGGCTTTTCAGAAAGGAGGTAATAATTGGTACAAGATAGCACATATTCCCAACATACGAGTGGACTCAGATTGGCTTCAACAACATTGGTGACTTTACATTCTATATAGCCTTAGCAATAAGCTTGTAATTCCTGAACACCTGTTCAGTGGCTAGTAAGCATTGTTGTAGGTAGAGAGCCTTGTTTTGTACAATATCTGTTTGTTCTTCTCTTCAGTACTTGTTTCCAATTTGCATTCTACTCAAGATAATAGATGTTCTCTTTTTGTCTGGAAACTCTACTTTATGGACACAGTCCACTAGGAATCCAAATATCGCTTTGAAAACCCGAAATTGATTTTTTTAAATTCCAGGAAAAAATCTACAAGGATAAAATGGAAAGGTCTAGAAAATCATCAATGTAACCCAACATTTTAGCCGTCTAAAATTTGGCGCCGTTTTAAATAGGGCAAAACCGAAAAAAATGCTCCTTCGAAGCGGAGCACAAGAGCTATCTTATTCATCCACCCCAATTTTCATATCCACACCCCTCTCTTCTTCCATCCACACACACACCACTCTCTCTCTCCTCTTCACTCCCTCCATGCGCCACTCTCTTTCTACTTCCCTCCGTTCTCTTTCTCTCTTCACCAAATCCTCAAAATCCATTTTATATTTTCACCCCCATCGTACACCCACGTTATTTACACCCGCTAACCATCTTCTCTCTTTCTCCTCATCCTCAAAACCATTCTCTTCCGCCCCCTATGCTTCTTCAACTGGGGTGGAGGAAAAATGGGAGTTTGGAAGTGAAAGTAATGAGCTTGATGTTGCTGAGTTAAAGAAGTTGGCTTCACCTGTTGTTGAAGTGAAAGAGTTGGAAGAGTTACCTGAACAATGGAGAAGGTCTAAAATAGCTTGGTTGTGTAAAGAACTACCGTCTCATAAACCTGCTACTTTGGTTAGAATACTTAATGCACAAAGGAAATGGATTGCTCAAGAGAATGCTATGTATATTGCTGTTCATTTTATGAGAATTCGTGAAAATGAAGCTTCTTTTAGGGTAAGTGTGTTTCTTGCATTCTGTTTCTTTGTTTATTTGCTTGATTGACTGAAATATTGAAAATTTAAAGACCCCCTTTGTCATATATATTGTTTAAATGAGTAGGTAGAGTATCAATGTGTAAACTTGTTGATCATTTTAAGCATTGCCCTTTTTTTCTTTTCTTTTTTTCTGTACATTGTGTGAGAGAAGCTTTTTTTGTTGTTGTTGTTGTTGTTGGATATTAGGTGTATAAGTGGATGATGCAGCAGCATTGGTATCGATTTGATTTTGATTTTGCTACCAAGCTAGCAGATTACATGGGCAAAGAGAGGAAATTCACTAAATGTCGTGAGATATTTAACAACATAATCAATCAAGGTTGTGTTCCTAGTGAATCGACTTTTCATATTCTGACTGTTGCCTATTTGAGTTCACCAATTCAAGGTTGTCTTGAGGAAGCTTGTGGTATTTTCAACCGTATGATACAGTTTGGGGGTTATAAGCCTCGCCTTAGCTTGCATAATTCTCTTTTTAAAGCTCTTGTCAGTAAGCCGGGTGGAACGTCTAAATATTATCTCAAGCAGGCAGAGTTCGTTTATCATAACATGGTGACTTCTGGGCTTGATGTTTCGAAGAATATATATGCAGGTTTGATATGGCTCCATAGCTATCAGGATGTTATAGACACTGAGAGGATTGTAGCATTGAGAGGAGAAATGAAACAAGTGGGAGTGGAAGAGGAGAAAGATGTTCTTGTGTCCATATTGAGAGCATATTCTAAGCAAGGGGATGTGGAGGAAGTAGAAAAGACTTGGCTTAAGCTCCTAAGGTCCGATTGCAGCCTTCCTTCCCAAGCTTTTGTCCACCGAATGGAAGTTTATGCAAAGGTGGGAGAACCTACAAAGTCGTTGGAGGTATTCAGAGCAATGCAAGGTACAAATTCCACCAATGTTGTTGCATATCATAAGATAATAGAAGTGATGTGTGAAGCACAGGAGATAGAAATCGCTGAGTCCCTTGTGAATGATTTTGTAAAGAGTGGAATGAAGCCTCTTATACCGGCTTATGTTGAGCTAATGAACATGTACCTCAAATTGAATTTGCATGAGAAGCTGGAGGCAATTTTTACACAATACCTTGAGAAATGCCAACCAAACCGAGCTGTTTTCAATATCTACTTGGAATCTTTGGTAAGACTTGGTAACCATAACAAGGCTATGGAGATCTTCAACCAAATGTATAGTAATGGAGCAATTGGTGTTAACTCCAGATCCTGCAATACCATTTTAAGTGGGTATCTCTCCTCAGGGCAGTACATTGAAGCTGAAAAGATTTATGATTTGATGTGCTTAAAGAAATATGACATTGATCCTTCGTTAATGGAAAAACTCGACTTTGTTCTGAGCTTGAGCAGGAAATCTTTTAAGAAACCCACTAGTTTGAAACTCAGTAAAGACCAAAGAGAGATTTTGATTGGTTTATTGTTAGGTGGTCTGCGCCTAGAGTCAGATGAAGCAAGGAAGAATCATGCCCTTCATTTTGAATTCAGCAAAAGCTCTAGTGTCCATTCTGTTTTGAAGAGACATATCCATGACCACTACCATGAATGGCTAAATTCTTTTAGCAGGGAAACTGACGGGAATCAAAGTATACCAGATAGGTTTTCTACGATTGCACACACGTATTTTAGTTTCTATGCAGACCAATTTTGGCCAAAAGGACGGCCTGTAATTCCAAAGCTGATCCATCGTTGGTTGTCACCACGCGTTTTAGCATACTGGTACATGTATGGGGGATATAGAACATCCTCTGGAGATATACTGCTCAAGCTAAAGGGTGGAACTCGTGAGGATGTTGAAAAAATTGTCATGGTATTGAAAGCAAAATCGTTGGATTGCAGGGTCAAACGGAAGGGGAGGGTGTTTTGGATTGGTTTCCTTGGTAGTAACTCTGTCTGGTTCTGGAAACTTACAGAGCTCTACATTCTTGATGATTTAAGAGAACTTTTGAGAGCTGATGTCCAAGATCTGGGGAATGATGGGGCAGAGATCCAGGATATCAATTTTGATAGTGGATCCGACTCTGACGAGAAAGCATCAGATGGCAGTGACAATGAAAACGAATAGGAAGAAAATCTCTGAGCTTAGATGTGTAGTTCTTGATGATTCACTGAATTGTTGCTCCTGATCTTATCTCAGAATCCCATCAAGTTGTGACTGTTTTGAATCTAGCAGCCAAGTTCATATGCTCAGAAAGCTGAGAAAGCTAACAGCCTGACATAGTTTATCATCGTTACTGCACCATGAAGTCATAAATAAGAACTGTTATAATGTTAATGGCAAACAGGCATTGTATGTACGCTATAGTTTTGAATCGTTCTGGTGTTCTTGTTCTAGTAATTTTAACAATCTAATCCATTCCTTAAGCACCATCCTTGTATCTTCCAGAACAGAAGCACAAGACTCAAGTATGCTTCCTGTTCCCGAGAAAGCAGTGACCCGAAGATTGTATAATTCTCCATTTCACCTTGGTTTCTTAAGCTCTGCACACTGTTTTCCTATGCTTCCCTAACCACCGAATTGTTCGAAGTAGCATTTCATCTCCATTGCATTATTTCAAGGGACAACTCAGCAATTAGACATGTATGTAATTCAATACATAATAGCATCCTTTCCTGTTTACACAACCATAATTCTGTTTTTTACGGTTTGTATGAGTTGCGGGCTATGGCTTCTGGGATTGGCTAAGAATGTTGTTCATTTGGTATTTGTACACCACAATTGGTCTGTGTACTCAAAGGTTTATGTGGAAAATGTGCCTCATCGTGGCGTGTACTTTTCTCAATTTGTATGCTTTATCTGTTTTAGACTTTTAGGACCACCTTCCAGGGTTCTGTAATTTTACAAGCACATATCAAGCCTCAACTCAAATGTATGCGAGATTATCAATTTATCCAAAATTTGCAATCAGTTTACTTGCTAAATACGAGTTTTTGTTGTCTTTCTGCACTCGAGATATAACGACAGGAAGTCTGCAAGCAGTGGTAACCAATATATTTAACGGGATGAGTAAATCTCTTGACAAATCCATTAAGAATGTAAATGTCTAATTTTATTCTATGGGATTAATAGGATATTACACCAATTATTTTAAGACTTAAATTACAGAATGGGGATAGTTTTGGTTGGTGGAAATGGGTCTTTCACGAAGTGAGTAAAAATGCCCACGTGATCCAAAGAAGCTTTTGGGTGTTAGGTTGCTTGAAAGCATAGTCGTAATGATGGTAAGAACATTGTAATGATGGCAAATGGCTGTGATGATTTGGGTATTACAGCGGATGGATGCCTAATGCTAATGCTAGCAATGATAAGAGTAATAGGTGATAATGTCATGAGACGAAGTTGAGTCGATCTCTAGAATCATACGAGTGTCGCCGAGTCGACTTCGAATGTGATAAATATTCGAAATCGAGTCGAGTTGAGTTATTGGGTGTTTTCATACCAACTGTGTTTGTGTTTGTGTTAGGGTGCCGTGTGCATTTGAGTATTATATACGATGTCCTTCCCAGAGAAGAAAAACATCTAATATTATATATCAAGGACAAAATGATTATATGAATAAATTTTATATTTTTGCACTGAATAGATCCCACACTCTAACACTACAAATTACCATAAAACAATACTATTCGAACAAACTCGAAGAGTAATGCTGGTTGAATAGTTACCAAAGACTTAAGATCTGCAATCTTTTGTAACTCTGAGCTATATCCTCATAGGAACATGGCATTTTTTTCTCAAGCTACGCCTACAATTGTACTATTATTAAGAAAATTCCCAAGTGATTTGGAATTTTTACACGGAAAAATAAATTTGGTAAACAATACACATTGTCTAAATGAAAAGTCGTAGGCATGCATTTTAAGGTCTTGGAATTAACACTATATAAACAAAACTGACTAAGACTTAAAACAAGAGAGAAGAATGAATGATATAAATTTCGTAATCAACCCAAGTCTCTAAGCTACAAACCTATGCACTCAAACACATGGCTTCCAAGTAGCCACTGTGATATAGATTGGTATGACTTCTGATACAGAGCATATTTAGTTTGCTCCAGTATCTCAAGAATCTTGTGTAATTCCACTTCTTTCATCTCCATTTGATACAAAAGCAAAACTAAGTGAGGTTAAATATTAATAGCTATAAGAGTAACAAGTTAAAAAACAATTAACTATCACACGAGAAAGCAAGTTTATGCGAACATGCATTTGGTATTGGAGCATAAATTATGAAACAAACGCAAATTACATTTTACATCATCTTTTTTATCTCGTGTTTATATGGTTGGGGAAAATTGAAATCAAACAATCAAATGGTTCCCTTCGAGGCTTCAACTTTCTTGGGCATGTTAAGGTTTCATAAATCTGATTCGATTTCAAGAAATAAAAGTCGTTTAATTCATTTCGAGACTTGAAATTTTGATACCGTTTCCTAGCAAACCGACAGATATCTCAGACTTATTGCGATATTAGGACAAATCTGTAACGCTTGGGAATTAAACACTTTGGGGACAACCGAATGATTCTGCATGATCTGAAAGATGTGCAAGGTGAGATTCTTGTTGCACCACGTCTCTCTTTTCGATTTCAGCATTACGTGGATAGTTTTTCAGCACTTAAAAAGGGTTCCACAGTGGGCCCACACGCTTGCACTTTTTCTCTCTCTGTTGTCACTTTTCCGTGGTTGGGTTCGTTCTTCCGGCCCCACCAGTTCCCAATTATTTTCCTAATTATTGGCTAAACAATCTTTACCTAGTCTTAATTCTATAAACTCACCAATTAACTTAATCTGTTCATGTTACTAAACACCTCAAAACATTATGGGAAAAGTGCAAATAAGCAACCATCGCATTTCTAAGAAATTGACTTTGGCTTTTCAATTACAAATTGAAAAGAATAAAAAATTCATGATGCAAACCGAAAAATGGATGGGCAAAATATCCAAGATAAATAACCCCATTGTGTGCCCAAACTACCAACTAATCCTCTCGAAAAGTATCACAACTTATATACCACATGCTTTAGACAAAATAATTGGGCAACTAGACACATCCACAATATGAGCTAGTCAAGTCATTGGCATAAAAATTACAAGGGGACAAAATAAAATTTCTTGTTAGTTGGTACATAATACTAGATTGAGTGGAACTGAGTTATGCTGTCCCAAAGTTTGCTGTTCAGCTGTCCAAAATAGATCACAACCGCTTATATAATACTTGGAGATTTACACAATAAATGTCTGTATTTCAATGCAAACCGACAGTATATACTGTGAGGCTGGACAGCTAGGACACAATATTTGAGGATAGCAAAAACCGGACTCGAGTGAGTGTTAGTTCCATATTTTGATATTTTGGTCGTACTATATTTAGTTAGTTTAATATTACTTTTTCGTTATTATAGTGAGATAAGGTTAACATGACAACACTCAAAACTCGGCAACTAACTCAGTTTGAGGTGGTATTGAAGTTGGTTTGATGAGAAGAAGTTGACTTGGACTCATTTGATCAGTTGAAGAGAATGGAAAGAAATGAAGCAAGTGGTGTACGTAAAGATGGTGGTAGCAGTAACGGTAGTAATATGCCATATCTTGATCGAAGTAAAGTGAGGATACTTTTGTGTGATAATGATGCTAAAAGCTCTAAAGAAGTTTTCACTCTTCTTTCCAAATGTTCTTATCAAGGTACCTTGTTTTTTTTATTTGCTTATTTTGTTTCTTTTTGTTACCTAGTGTTGATTGTTGTTATGGGCTTATAAACAAAGTGAAAACAAATTTGAGTGATTAGAATGTTTTGTTATTGACTTTGGGTGGAGTTCAATTGAAGGAACATGACTTGTATTTACGGATGGAAGTGATGATGAGGATGGGGTTGTATTGTATAATTTGAGATTGGTTATAAATTGTATAATTTGAGTTTGGAAGAGAATCATATCAAAGTTGAAATTTATGATTGTTTAATTGATATAAAAAGTTTGTTTATTTACTGGATTATTCTGCAGAAGGCATAGTTTGAACTAGAGAATTCCAAGGGCATTTATTTGGATTTAGATTTTGGAACAAAGTAGTGAACTGAGCTACAGTCTTGGAATTTTGCTTTTGGATTTGTTATCTTATTACCTGTACTATGAGTTTGGCTTTTGTCGTGAAAGCCAAGATCATTTTGACTGACTTTATCTCTTAGTATCTCTCCGACTGGGCTTGTAGAATGGCACTATAGGATTTATGTAATTGAGATAAGGGTGGCTAATGAAACACTTTTCCCTTGCCATTAGAATTCTTAACAATCTCATTGCATATTTATATTGGTAACTATTTGTATGGCATCAATTCTTCTTGGTAAGCCATTTGGCTGTTTGCATTCAACTTTGGTTATTGTTTGTTTATGGGTCTTTTGCTCTGAAAACGGAGGCAAGTATTTTGGAGAAAGAGAAGTCACTCAAAGTTTTTGTTTCTTGACATTTTTCTCAATTACTCTTATGGTGGTTTCCTCTTCCCATGGTTTTATTGTTATACAAGCTTTACTATAAACTCTTTCTTTTGAGAGGATTCCACATCTCTTAATCTTTTCTCTAGTATATACTTTCAGACTGCATGTACGATCACATTTTATTTGATTTCGTAGGAAGGGACTTCTTTGTGACATTTTATATTTGGTGCCTTTCAGTAACCTCAGTGAGGACACCCAGACAGGTGATTGATGCTCTTAATGCAGAGGGGCCCGATATCGATATCATACTTGCCGAAGTTGACCTTCCGGTAACCAAAGGCTTAAAGCTGTTAAAGTACATTATGCGCGACGAACAATTACGGCGGATTCCTATCATCAGTAAGTTCAATTTGATATTGTATGTGCTATCTTCGCATGCATGTGAACTGATTCTCACGTTTCTTATCCTTTTGAATCGCTCAGTGATGTCTGCTCAAGATGAGGTTTCTGTTGTTGTTAAGTGCTTGAAACTTGGAGCAGCTGATTATCTTGTTAAGCCATTACGCACCAATGAGCTATTGAACTTATGGACGCACATGTGGAGAAGGCGGCAAATGGTTGGTATTTTCAACGGTGTGATTTTTATTTTATTTTTTTGACGTTCGGTTGGGTCTTTCTGCTTCTGTGTACTGTTTGGTTTTTGAAAAAGAACAGGAATGTACAAGCTCTGCCAGTTGACCTGGTGTTGTCTGCTAATCGCATACTGAGACAGTTAGCACTTAGCACATATGCAGGGGAGCCATATGTAGATTTTTTCTTAGGATATCTATGAAAATATGCCTTCATTTTTACTTGGTAATAAGTAAATGAATATTTGACTCTATGAAAATATGCAGTAATGGTCTAATCGTGGACTTCAACTGTCATAAGCTACCATTTGTGTATAATCCATAGAGTTTTCATACATAGCATGAGAAGGATCTTCCTACAATTCAAGTTGGAATGGGCTCTAGAGTACCATCTCCCTTTGTGTTATACTATGTGATATATATATGTATCTGGGAATGTATTAGAAAATTTTCTAGTGCCTTACCCTATATTTCTTAAGGAACTCAAATTATCATGTACTTGAATAGTATAAAACAGATGGACTATTGGACTCATTTCAGGAAATTCATTTTCTATTTTATTTACTTTCAGCTTGGTTTGTCGGAGAAGAAAATTTTGAATTATGACTTTGATATGGTAGCGTCGGACCCCAGTGATGCCAATACCAACAGTACAACTGTATTCTCAGATGACACAGATGAGAAGTCCCGCAGAAGCACCATTCTTGAAAATAGCATTTTGAATAATCGAGAGGCTGAGGTAAGAATGATTTGCATATGAATTTTCAAAATAATTAGGCAGTCGAGAGGTGTATATCAGATATGTTTCCAGGATTTGTTGATCTTGTCCTTTTGGGCTTTCTACTTTGAAGCCCTTATGATTCATCAGAAGCATTTTTAGCCA
This sequence comes from Coptis chinensis, assembly GCF_015680905.1. NCBI lineage: Eukaryota > Viridiplantae > Streptophyta > Magnoliopsida > Ranunculales > Ranunculaceae > Coptis > Coptis chinensis. The sequence goes on along the minus strand of NC_141456.1, from coordinate 13,739,393 downwards.
TTTGCAACATGCTGAGTTTTAGTGGTCTTCAACTGAAGTTGGAAAAGTGGTGTTGTCTCAATCATCCTACGTCTTCTATCAATGCTTACAAACCTATGTTGTCCAATTCTTAATCCACCAAATTTTTTTCCAGATAGGTCGTTGAAGCTTATATGATTACGAGTCTTCGTTAATGTGAGTTATTGAAAATGTGAAATAATAAGATTTAAGTCGCGCAAAATATCAGATAAGCAAATGCAAGCCAGAAATGGCAAGTCATGGTATCTGAGGATCTGGTGCAGTTTCCACTAAAAAGGAATGTATTTTGATGTAATCATGGTCTTCGTTGATGAGATCCCTGTTCCTAAGATATTATTCTTTGTTCTGCTTGTGTCCTGAAGGTCAAGGTGTGGCAAAAGCTGCAAAATTTGCTGAAAAAGTTGAAATACTCCGGCTGTCGCTATGTACTATTGTTAGTCTTCATTCTTAAAATTTTACCATGGTCACTGGGTTTGGTTTGCAATGTTTTTGCATTCCATTCATTGTTGGCTAAGACCATATTTTGTTTTCCACTGTTGAAATTTCAGGATGCTTATTCAATTAATGTCTAGAATGTATCTTAACTCTACCTTTTTAATCTGTTTTTACTGTGCAGTCCAATGCTGCTGCATCTGTAGAACCTGCACTCAATAGACCGTCTGAATATTACCCTGATGTGCTGAGACCTATTCAGCAAACAGGTGAGCTTTTAATGGTCTGCATCATTGTTACTTAATTCAATTCTTTAGATGTAATATCTCATGGGACTCATGACAAGTATCTGAGTATTTCCCAATGGCCTATCTGATTTTTAAGAAAATGTCTGACAAGCATTTCATAGACAAAATTTTACTGCAGCTGTTGTCCTTTAGTTGATTTTTTTAATCCCGAACGAAGTGAGGTCTTGGCTCAAGGGAGCAAAAATGCACTTTGTCCGTCTGTCTGCCGAATCACAAACACACCTCTCTCTCTTTTTTTCGCTGAACACAAAACCACCCCTGATCTCTCTTCAAACACCACCATTCAATTTGTCTCTTCTCTTCAGGTCCTTCTTCTTCTTCTTCGTTCGGCTCCCACCATTTTGTGGTTACTAGTGGTATTTTCAACAGTTTTCTTCCCCATCAGTTAGGGTATGTTTTTCCCTAAATGCTTTTCTTGGAGAAAGCATTATTTATTCTGACAATATAGCGCTGTATTCCCAGAGAGATTACTCTCAGAGAAAGTCTGAAGCACAGACTTATGACTCTGCTTGTTGAACTCTGCATGTTGTGATTTTCAGCACAAGTTTCTTCATGTCCAAAAAAGAGTGCATTAAAGATTGGTGAATCCTCAGCATTCTTGACATACGTCAAATCAAGCATCACTCCAAGCAAACGTCAGAGAATTGTCTGTATAGATGAAACTGCTGCTCAGGCAGAATGCGCAACCAAGGAAGAAACACTTGCTAGATGGTGTAATTCACCTGGTGCCAATGTTCAGCAGTACACAAGTACGGAAGTGGTGGAGAATTACCACAAAGGAAACAGTTATCCTAGCAGTGAAACCATCCCTGGCACCACTTATACAGAAAAGTCATGTGCTCCTGTCTCACTGGAGTTCCATCAATCAAGAAACTCAAAGAAGGAACATCCTTCTACAGTATTGATGCATCCGAGCAACGAGGCTCAAGTTAATATTCCAGGTCTTCCATCACTTACTTCTCTGCCCTATTATATGCATGGGATGATGAATCAAGTTATGATGCCTTCTTCAGTGCAAATGTCTCAAGGTCACCAACATGATTTTGGGAAGCATGCTTCAACTATGTTGCCTCAGTACAATTCTCTCCCACAGTGTTCAACTCATGTGCCCATGATGCCGTCATTCCCCTACTACCCGGTCAGTGTTTGTATGCAGACCGGTCAAATGCCTGCAACTCACCATTGGCATCCAAACGCAAGTTTTGCTTCAACAAAAGTAAAACCAGATCGAACTGAAAGAAGAGAAGCAGCACTGATAAAGTTTAGGCAGAAGAGGAAAGACCGGTGTTTTGACAAGAAGATCAGATACATAAACCGCAAACGACTTGCTGAGAGGAGGCCTCGTGTGAGAGGACAGTTTGTGAGGCAGATGAACGGTGTGGATGTTGATCTAAATGGGCAGCCTATCAATGCTGGGGATTCAGATGAAGATGACGAAGAAGAGGAGTTGTAGCTATGGATTCTTATGCTGAGGGCAATGCCATTGCCTCAAGGTAACTGAAGTCTTTGAGCTTCAGGAACTATTCCAAAAAAATTCATCATTTCATATCGAGGTCCTTGTTTCTATGCTTCTTTGCGCATGTTAGTTCATCTGTGGTGAGCTCAGGTGATTTACACTTCTGAAGACATTGTTGGAGAGAGGACAAGTTGACTTTAATTCATCAGCATGGAACATGGAATATACTGGGCAAAGAAATCAACGTCAGAGAAGTTGAGTTGAAAAAGTTATCACTGATCAAATGGATTAAAGTTCGGCTTAGAGGCTGCGAAAGAGAAAAGATTTCTAAAGCTTTGTATGGTTAGAAACTTAAAACTTGGAAAATGTGAAAGCCTTTTTCTTTCTACTATTTGAAAATGGAACGAGGAGTGTAATGCAAGAATGCAAATCCATGAAAGCCTGAATTGTTTGTTCTTTGCTTTCAGCTTTGTTTTGGGGTTTGGTCAAAACGAGGGAGGTATCATGAGAGCCCCTCATTTCTCAAGTTTCTCACTATGCTGTAATTCTGCTATACAGATTGACAAGTTTTAAACATAGTTTACCATCATTGAATGGATGAGGGGATCCAGGCAGAGATAATTTTTGAGAAAAATTGCACAGACAATCATTTCATACCCCGTTTATCAAGAACTTTAACAAATTGGAATGTTCTCAAACAAGAGACCTTGTACTCGTAGAGTTTCCTCCAGTATAAATGATCACAGGAAAGAGAGATAGGCTTGGGTACTTAATTTCCATGTAGATTATCATTCATTTTCCTGGTTTTGTACGCTCCTTCAACCTATCCTGCGTCTTGCCAATCGGTTTTTCATACTTTTATTTTTCTTTTCTTTATGATTGGTACTCCATATATCCTGTTGCACAACCCATGATTTCACTATTACTGCTTAATATAGTTTCCTCAGTGTAGCAATTCATACAGAGAAAGACAAACCAGATCAAGTTGAACCATGTTTATTCCAAAATATAAACATAACATGAAAGAAAGTTCATACATTATATTTGGGGTATGAACAATCAATGTTCATACCTAAATATAATGTATGATCAATAAGAACACTTATTGAAGTATGAACAATCATTGTTCATACCTATTTGGGATATGAACAATCAATGTTCATGCATCAACATAATGTATAATCAGTAAGAATACCTATTGGAGTATGAAGACTATGAACAATCACTGTTTATACCTCAACATGATCTATGAATAATCATTGTTCATACATCAATATATTGTATAAAGTACGTTCACCTATTTGGGTATGAAAAATCATTGTTCATACCTCAGCAGAATGTATGAACACTCATTGTTCATAGTAAAATGACAAAAAAGGTAAAATCAGAAAATATTTATTTCAAATCCGGGTCATTTGTCCTTGAAAGTTATTTTCATGCGAAAATTGGTTTTCAGGGTTATTTTCACCCGAAATTTATTAAAAAAACTCTGTCATCTAGAATTGTTTTGAATTGAAATTGGGCCTTGAGACCAATTTCTTGTTTTAGGAATTCATTTTTATTTTGTGATAGTAAATTACTTTTAAATCACAAAAGAGAACAATTAAAGGACAAATATAGATTATTAAAATTGAAAATGTGTTATACAAATACATTTTGAACTTATTCTTCAATGAATATATATTTTTTTTTATATTTTTTCTATTTTTTTTTCCAGAAAATAATTAAAAAATAATGGCATGTGGCTGCAATAGTTCATCAAACAAAAACAAGAAGGTGATGTGAAACATGGAATTCTACCCACAAATCACAAAATAAACCAAATTGACTAAAACTAAAAGATAAAAAGAGCTAATTGTCTTTAATAGTCACTAAGCCACTTAAATTTTTGCAGCTGTGCCGAAGAAATTTTTGCAGTGGAACACATGACTTCTTGTTACTGTGCCGGAAATTGGTAAGCTTTTTCAGTTAAGTGACTCCGGTAAATCTCACAACTTCATCTAATTGGAGCTTTTTTAGTTTGCTCCAGTATCTCAAGAATCTTGTGTAGTTACCTTTGTTGATCACCATTTGATGAAAAAGCAAACTAAGAGGTTGACTATTAATAGAGCAACAAGTTAAAGGAAAAATAACCTATCACACGAGAAAGCATGTTGATGTCAACATGCATTTGGCATTATTGGTGCATAAAATTATAATACAAACGCAATCTACATTTTACACCATTTTTGTTGTATTTCATATTTTGGCTGGGGAAAACTGAACTCAGAAGCTGTCAAAGACATTTCAAGGAATGAAACTTTGATACTGTTTCCTAACAAACCGGCAGGCCACAGCCCGGCAGCTATCTCAGACATATTTCGATTTCCTTCATGACAAAGTTTATGTCGTCTGGCGCTGAGCACTTAGGGGAGGACAATCGAATGATTCTGCATGATCTTATAGATGTGCAAGGAGGGATTCTTGTTGCGACAATTAATCCTCTCGAAAAGTATCACATTAAGGCGACACAACTTACAGACCACATGCCCTCTATCAATATTTGTAATTCTGTATGCAGCCTAATATTTGGGCAACTAGACACATCCACAATATGAGATGCTGAACGCTGAACGCATTGGCATAAAATTTGAACAAGGAGACAAAATAAACCTTCTTTGTTACTAACGTACACCTATAAATATATTTCCAAAATGCTAAATATTTTTTTTTATAATTGGTATTCCAAATATACTTGGTCGCACAAGTGCACAACCCATGATTTCACAACTACCGCTTAATGTAGTTTCCTCAATGTAACAATTCAAACAAAGAAAGACAAATCAAAATACAAGTTGGACCAGGCTTATTCCAAGCTACAAAGTCATAACATGAAAGAAAATGTTCATTTCTTGCTTCCAAGGTTATACCAATATCACAAAAAGAAAGAAACGCGCGAAAGTAAATAAGAGAAGTTTTCTTCTTAAGGAATTACTCAAGCCATACAGATGGCGCATACGATTGGCCTTTGCACTACATACTGGGTTAGTCTCACTAGGCTTATGCAGAATCAGCTCTCCTGCTCCGTGGGCTGGCAGATATTGCCAACTCTTATGTAAGATCACTAGATCTTTAAAGGTGTTACTCAGACCAAGGCATTGTCCACCTGACCAGCTGCCCTGCCTTTACGGTTCCATATTGGTGTAGTTTCAATAAGCTTATGTGGGACCAGCCGTCTCTCTCGTTTTGTGAGCTTGCGGAAATTGCTGACTCTCAGCCTAGCTACCTCAGCCTCCTCTTCAGGTGTCATCTCCCTAACTACCACTGTTAACCTGCACTCTGGTCTTTCCTTTATTCCACATTTTCCTTTTGCATGGTAATTAACTCGCTTCTTAAAATACCCTTTCCCTACAAACGCCTCAGCTGTTGACAAGGGAGTGTATCCAGAATAAGACACAACACATAGTAAATTTACTAGGTATAAAATGGGAGAAGCAGGTATTGAAAACAATTATTGCTAACTGATGCCTTATTTAAGAAAGAAACATGAAGAGGAAATTACCAACGAGGAGGCGATCTGGATCCAACCCATGGTTATGGGTTGCATTTGCACGGGCTGAGTGTATAACCTGCACCATCATACATTCCTCGTAGCTATCAGAGTTCTAAAAGAAATTCTACCTTTCTTAGAGATGCTATAAAAGGCGAAGGGTTTGCTGGTATCAGACAGAATAGCATTATGGTGATAAGTCGTAATATAGCTGTGTAAAGCTTTCATACAAAAAATGCAGATAGCCAGATATCACAAGATAAACTTTTTGTCAAGGAAATGGGATCCTTGCATGCTTATTTTAACATAGGATATTCTTAAGATATGTGGCGTATGAAAGTGCGAGATTATACACTGATCGTACATCATTATACTTAGAATCCAAAAGCTCATAGCTTAAAGGTGTATCAAAACGTAATTGCATTTCTGTGATGTTGATTCTCATTTCATAGAGAAAAAACAGAACAAAACCTTAACATCTAAATATTTTCATGCCAAACATTTTATTCATAGTAAAATGAAAAATTGAAATGATAAAGAATATAAACAGTCCATAGTAAAGGTTTTTAAAATCAGCAAAACATTTTATTTATTATTTTTAAAATCAGCAAAACAGGGTTTTTTTTTGTTGGCCTATTAAAGGGTAATCCCCCTTCAGAAACCGGATAGAAGTGTCTTTTATACTAGGGAAACTTGTGTATGTTCAGAGTTAAAGTTCCTTCTGAGGTAACATGTGGATTTAAACTCTGCCAAATCAATCATATAGGTCTGCATAGATGGGTTTACCTGATAGACAGTCTTTGAAGCACGCTTCACGGTTACTTGCAGTTGCAACAGGGCATCTTCAACACGCATTCCACTTAACTAATGTAGCCACTAAGTTAACTTTCTTGGGGCTCTAAACCACCGGAAGGAAATTATAATGAGATCCAAATAGATACAGCCAGATTTCTGATCACCAGGACAAAACAATCTAGAACAAGCATGCATGAAGCGTGTGGCTAATTAAGGATGAGATCAGCTAATATCCCATCCAAGCCAATTTTAAGACAAAATCCAGCCAAGTACTTTGTCATGGCAAGCTCTTCAATGTACTGAGGGTAAGAAAATACTAAATGAAAACAAAACATGCTCGGTATTTTCTTTTCATTCGGTATTTTTTTTTATTCTTGAAGTGTAATATCCTTGCAGCACCTTATAAAGATGATCATTCCGGTCGATGATCCAATTACCTTAAACTTTATCGAACATAGTCTAGAATGTGTGGCCCATGGGGCCAGCTGGACTACGTCCGGTATCAAATTTATTTTCAGCCTCTTCAACAGTCTTGGTTAATTGGTCCAGACCAAGTGAAACCATTATCCCCTTTCTATATTTAAAAATATTAGATAAACTAAACAAATGTAGTTCAATAGTAAGGGCATATTGACTTTCATCTAAAGTGAGGGTAAGAAAACAAAACTACCTCCACCACTTAGACTTAGGAAGGTAAGCATCTTAATGTCTAAGATGCAGTAAATTGAATATTTTGGGATTGGTCGTGAAACTGCCTCTCATTTCTTAGAAGCCACAAGCCCCACAATTAAATGACATTGCTTTCCCAACCGAAATCTCTCCTTCGAATGTGGACAGCGATATCTAATTCCGCTCCCACACATTTCTCTACTTCATTACTACAAGCTTTGACCTCATAAACAAAAGGATTTTGGCATTGCAATGAGATATGCTGAAACCCAGACCTAATCTCTCGGGTGAAACACACTCTGTCACAGCTCAATGCATTCTAGTGATGGTTTTTTGAATCTCTCCAGAAGATGATGTTCAACCTTCAGACGACTCGAGATGCAAGAACATAAAAGTTGGGTGTAACTAAGTTCACAACTTAAAAACATTTAATGAGGATACACACACCCTATGGTTCACTAAAATCTGTGTGGACTTTACCTCTTTTACAGATAGACAAGTGAAAATGGATAAAATACCTGTTTTATGTTTTTCAAGATTGCTTGAACTTGCGAACGCTTAATGACCGGAATCTGGCTATCATCAGTCTTTCCACTTTCTAATGCTAAAACAGGTGCAAACGGAGAAGCCACTGGCTTGACATCATCTGCAAGCAGTGTCCTTGAACTAGAAATTCCCTGTGATGATATACAACACACAATCACAACTTGTTCAAGAGTATTACTATCTCAAAATGTAAAAGGGACAAGTTAGCATTACCAACTGTTGCAAATACTGATTAAAAGGATGAATAGTCCTCGTAGTAGATGGATTATTCAATGTGTTGTACAAGCGAGAACTAGAAATGTTGGTAAATTTTTGTTCCACCCTTATTCCAACATTGCGAATTATCGACTGCAGCAAATTCCTCTGCCAGCCCATGATGATGATGATTACAATAATTAAAAAAAACTAATCTTTAATAATCAAATGCACCCATTTCATACACAAATAATTATTATATACCAACCAATGTGTTAAATTTCTTAGAAAAACCCTAATAATAAACCTCAAAAAGATGCATGTGAGCAACGCCTTTAAAGAGTTGCACCAACCATACTATTAGTATAGGAGAATTGGAGAGTGGAGAGGGAGGAGTTACTACTGACGAAGAGAAGAGCAGAAGATATTGGGTTGGCGAGAGGTATTCCGTATTTCGGCCTGAAGATCCAAACAATAATTTGACCGTGTCTATTTTTGGCCAGAAAAAAGGTTGATTCCTAAAGTTAAGGACGCCTTTCCTTTTCTAAACCGTTAATCTCGTTAGGATTTTACTCCTTTTGACCTTTTTACCCCTTTCCCGCCGTTCCTTCTCTTCCAAGAACAATACTCAAAAAATTCAAAATTCCCATCTTTATTGCCCCTTAATGGAATAACAATGCTACACAAAAAATAACGTAGGAAAAAATTTATTGTGCCTGATGTGTATAATGGCAGATAGTAGGAGGAGGATGATGATGAATTGGGATGGACTAGAAGACGAAGACGACGAGTTTTTTGAGTCTAGGGACAGAATCTCATCCGTTGTTTCCATCGACATTGCATCCTCCGGATCTGATGATGATGAAGACTATGATGATAACCGCATTTCATTTGTTTCTGCCGTCTCTGCCCCTCCAGAAGAATTCCGTAATAGTTATACCGCCTCAGCCCCTAGGGAAGACTATAATATATGGATGGCAGAACCCGGATGTGTTAAAGATCGGCGCCAACGCCTTCTTCAAGGTATGGGTTTGAGTCATGACAGAGAATTGTTAAGACTTTCTAGTAATGAATTCAAAAGAGCATCTTCAAATGTAGTAATGCCTGAAGAGCCAACTCAACAACCTTCCCCTGCCCCTTCCTCTTCACCTACACCATCGCCTTTGTGTTTAATTGTTAGATCCAAATCTGAAGGCAGTTTACTATCAGCTTACGCCGACGCCAAGTATAGAAAAGAAGAACTACTGGGTGATGTTTCAAAGCTAAAAATTGTCAGATTATCTTCAATGCCATTATCAATGGGCGATAGGAATTTGCATTTACGTGCTAAATCCATTAGGCCATCTCGAGCAAGATCAAAAGTTAGGTCTAGAGATGCACAAAAAAATGGTCGAATGTTGTCAATAGATAAAAGCAATAGTTTTGGAGGTTCGTTTTTAATTAAGAATCTCGACACGGGTAAGGCATTCCTCATTAATGAAGATGGAACAACTGGTAGCCTTAGTGATCTTCAAACTGGGAAACAACTTACTATGGAGGAATTTGAGAAGAGCGTCGGGTATTCACCCATTGTTAAGGAGCTAATGCGTAGAGAAAATGTTGCTATAGGTGCCGTTGATGTTCTTGGAGATAGTGAGAGAAAGATCATGAATGCTTCTCTGAGTAAAAGCATCAGAGTAAACAAGAAAAAAGGGCCTGCGTGGTTGAAGAACATAAAGGGTGTTGCAAACACTATAAATGGATTTATTGCTGACAAGGAGAGGGATTACTCAATGACGCATCAACAGAATGCGAGTACTTCTAAGTGGACGAAAGTCCATCAGCATGGGAAATCCCATAAGGAGATGACCGGTCTCTACATGTGCCAAGAAATTCAAGCTCACCAAGGCTCAATTTGGACCATTAAATTCAGCTCTAATGCTAGGTACCTTGCGAGTGCAGGAGAAGATAGAATTATTCGTGTTTGGGAAGTGGTTGATTGTGACGTCTTCTCTGGAAGAACGCAGGATGTAACTGATTCAGCGCCGCATCACCCCTTGGCAAATACTTCCCCTGATCGTCCTAATGGGGATGCTCAAGTACTACCTCCGGAGAGGAAGAAGAGGGGAAAGATTTCTTCAATTAGCAAAAAGAGACGAGGAGGAATCCCTGAATATGTGTCCGTGCCAGATACAGTCTTCTCACTCTCAGACAAACCCGTATGCTCATTTGAAGGTCATCTGGATGATGTCTTGGATCTCTCTTGGTCGCATTCTCAGGTCGGCTCCTCAAATTGCATTTTTTTGTAACACGTTCTTGCTTATCTGATCAAGTTCTTTTCATTACTATCTTCAACATAATGACATTATAATGTTCATGAAAAGGGTTTAAAACATTAAAAAAAAATGGAAAATTTAGAATGGGATGATAGAAATGAAGCCGCCCAAACATGGATTTTGCATCTTCGGCCATTGTTTCTACACAGTACAACTAGTCAGGAACTTCACAGCTCACAGGAAACTTATTCCAGACAAATTTGTTATGAGACACTAGGAGTTAGACCTCATAATTGGAACTCTGTTGACATATCTAGAAGAGACTAGTAACAAATGTATTTGGGTGTGCAGCAACTGCTTTCATCTTCAATGGACAAAACTGTGAGGCTATGGGACATGGAAACCAAGAGCTGTTTAAAGTTGTTTGCACATAATGATTATGGTAAGACGCCAAACCATGTTGCTACTGAGCTCGATTTACTTCTCATCTATATCTTCAGACTAGTAAGAGTCAACGCGGTGTTTCTTTTTCTAATTTTCATCTTTCCCATGGATTTGGTTGGGCAGTGACTTGTATACAGTTCCACCCTATGGATGATTCGTATTTCATTAGTGGTTCACTTGACGCGAAGGTTCGCATTTGGAGTATACCAGAGAGAAAAGTTGTGGATTGGAGTGATTTGCATGAAATGGTCACTGCTGTTTGCTACACACCTGATGGCCAGGTGCAGATAAATTTATTTTGCAATGTGTTTTTCTGAAAGAACTGAAGTTTGTTACTTGATTATGTCATGTTGAGTCAGGTTCAGAACATAATCAGTTCGACCAGAATAGTATGTAAGCCTTATTTAACCTGAAACTGAAGTGTCAACTAGCATTATGAAAGTACAGAGTTTAGGAGTTGTAATTTGTTAAGCTTGTGGGAAGTACTTTGAGACTTTGAGTACCCAAATTCCTTAGTAACTAAATAGAGATTACACATTTACACCTGCAAGATTAGAAGAACTGAATTTAACATTTGCTAGCCCATGTATCAATTTACTTTGCAAGGTTATATGAACTCATTTGGATTGTTATCATAGTTTTAGTCCATCTGTTGATTTCTCGTTTTCTGTCATTGAAGGGTGCATTAGTGGGTTCCCAGAGGAAGTTGCCGCTTGTACAGCATCTCGGGTATGTAATCTGAACAAATCATGGTTAAATGTTTTATAGTTTATCTGGTTATATTCATCAGTGAGGGTAGCAGCATCACAAGCACATAGTTTTGTTAGATCTTCAAACAGTTCCCAACTTACCTGAGAAAGTATCTTAGAACATTATAGTAAGATTTGGTTATCATTCATTGCTTATTTTAGTGCGGGAATTTCTTAAAACGAATATATATCTTTCTTTTCACAGTGTCATTAGTCATTACCTGGCCATTGAGTCATGTGAACAAGACAGAAGAGTACAACAGAGGCCATAAGATGTTGCACTCAATCTGGCCTGTTGCCCTTAAAAAGCACTTGGATGCATAATTCTATATTCATATCACATTGGCATCACTTTTCAGATTCCAAACTACATCAGAAGGGCCAGATAGATGTGCAGAACAAAAAGAAGTCGCAAGCAAAAAAGATTACAGGATTTGAGGTACATTTCCTGTTGATATATATTAGCGTGTTTACAAGATTTGACATGCATATGGTCCAAACTCACTGAATGAAGTTTTATATAGTTTGCTCCAGGAAATTCCTCTGAGGTGTTGATTACTTCGGCTGATTCACGAGTACGGATCTTTGACGGTTCTGACATCACTTGTAAATTCAGAGGTAAGTACTGTATTGTTTGAAGCAAAAACTAAAGTACATAAAAGTAGGTCATAGTACTTTTGTAAGAGTGTAAGTAGCTCTAGCTACTGAGATCTGTTGAGGTTGGGCTGTTTTTCCATGCCCATGATATAATCAAAATCAAGCTCAATTCAGAAACTACTTCCAGAATATGAGGTTCCTCAATCAAGCACAACGCTATTACTGTCATTAAATTGGCTCTGAAAAAATAACCAAATGACATAATCGAAAAAGATTCATTGAGGATTACGTGTGTCTTCCTGGTGATTGACAGGTTTCCGAAACACCAGCAGCCAAATATCAGCATCATTTACAACAGATGGGAAGTATATTGTAAGCGCAAGTGAGGATTCTCAAGTGTATGTATGGAAGCGTGATGAGATTCAAAATGCAGGTGGTGGGAAAGGTAAAGGCTCGATCACCACTCAGTCGTATGAACGCTTCCAATGTAGAGATGTCTCAGTTGCAATCCCTTGGCCTGGAAGTACCAAGTATGAGCCATCGCTTACACCACTACAGTCGAAGACACACTCTAGAAACCTGAATCTTCATCCTTTCCCATCTCCTACTCCTCTTACACTTGAAGAAGCAATCATGCGAACTCCCAGCATTAAGAAGAATTTACCACCCTGCCAAGGAAATATAGCATGTCGGTCGGGAGCAGACATGTGCTCAGAGGACGAACTTCCAAGTATATCACGTACAAATTCCGGACTTCGGAGCGTATCACGTATAAATTCAGGACTTCCTACCGTATCTCGCACAAATTCAGGACTTCGTGTATCTAGAACAAATTCAGAAATTGGAGACAGTGCCTCATTCCTATCTGCTTCTGCTTCGACATCTTTTACATATAGAGACAGTCCATCAATTTCTGCGTCAGAGACTTCATATTCGTCTTTATCATGGTTATTAGATGGTGGTAGCAACAGCAGTAGGAGGAGCATTCAGGCAACAGCATGGGGTCTTGTTGTTGTAACAGCAGGGCTGGGAGGTGAAATAAGGATATATCAAAACTTTGGACTCCCGGTACGAGTTGGACGTCAGACCAATCTCTTCCGAGATTACACTTCTGGCTCCATAGGGAATACATCTAACAAAGGTTTTTCATAAATTTGTAAAATTAGGATACATGTCAAGAAAGAAGTTCTAGTGGGGAGCGCTCCCCTTCCTGCAACTCTTTTTATGTAATGCAGTACAATTTAATCGAGCATTAGGATCCTTCACTGTTCGAGATCATACTAGCCACGTTTAAATTTCGACTATGTAACTACCAATTGGAAACAGAGTGGTCGGATTATAGGGAATGTCATGGTGTCAGCATGTGTTAGTAGTCGTTAAACTGATTAATCAGGTTGTGAAACAAATAATAAGGTGCAGGATTTTTATTGAATTCGGGTTTCTCTTAAAAGTCAGTTAAGACAATTAGCCACAAACATGGAAGCTACTTCTTGGCCTGTTTCGCCGGCCGTCATAACATAATATCTGTGACTTTGTCTTCCTAGGAACGGTGTGAACTGTGAAGTATCTGCCATAATAAAATAACATTTATATTATTAAAAGGGTTCACGCAAACGTGTGGAGAACTAGCACGTCGGAATTTCTTCTTCGCAGTCGTCGTTAAATAAATTTTGTACAAATGGATGGCAAAAGTTCACGTAATTAAAATTCTGATCGATCCACATTAAACTTCTGATCAAACTCGTGAATACAAACATACATTGAAATGACACATAGATATCATATACGTTCACAACAATCACACAATTTCACTTGATAGAATGTAAAATACATGGGTGTGACTAATGAAGGAGCTTGAAGTATAGGATTAAGATGATAGCAACGGCTAGTGATGCAATTATAGAACCAGCTATCCATTTGTTCCGGGTCATTCTTCTGGACATGGCAGTCAAGACTTTCTTACTTTTCCCGATGTAGTCATCCACCCCATGAAGCTGCAACAGAAGAAAATATCATGAGCACAATTACAAATTAAAAACATATAACAAAACATTAATTGCTAAACCAGTCAGTTGGGTTTCAGAATTGCGAATTTTGACACATAAAGAGGTGTGGCGGGACTGAGTTGATTCCGTTCAGGAGGCGAAATGGACTCCGTTTCACAGTGGTACCCTTTTCCCCTTCTACGTATCTTTTTTCTAGGAGCCTTACTGCAACACGTTCTACAAATCGTATAACATTACAATAAAGAAGACCCCTTGTACATTTTTTTAAGCCTTTCAAGATGAATGTCAAAATAAACTTGAATGGTGAATGAACTCTTACAACTTAGAGCATTCCCAATACAAGTCACTATGTGGGGAAATTGAGAGTTTTCACCTTTGAATACCAAAAAACCCTTGCCCAATGCAAGGGTGACAAAGTTGGTGACTTGTAACTAAATCACAACGAGGGTAACACTTGATTTTCACTAAGTTGTGAGCTTCGGACGGAATTTCTCTCTCTCTCTCAAGCTTGGAAAACATGGGATTGTTTTGGAAAACACCAAGAACATTAGACAAGCAAATGTGTGCTTCGATTAATAGACACCCAAAAGAATATAACGGAAGGGCATACCGTGTTGCCAGCATGAAGGAGAGACTGGCGCTGGTTATGCAAATCTTGTAAGATTGAGACCCCAAGCTCTTCTGTCTCCAGCATTGTTCTTCTACTCTCCTTGATTCTATCACTGGACTGATTTAATCTCTCTGTTGACATTAATAATCTTCCTTTTTGATCAGCAGACACCTGAATGAGATATACTGAAAAGGATCACCAACATGGAAACACATAGAAGTTTATAATAATTCCAACAGTCTATGACAGCATTACTATCATTTTTTGGAGCGGCTATTCTTCAATCTGCTCAAGTAATTCAGACTCCTCGTGCTCTTTTTCCTGCGCTTCCTATTTGCATTGAGTGCAAAGGAAACAGCTAACACAAAGCAGAACGAAGAATTGATCGTATGTTGCAAACTCAAATAACTTGCGAGAACCAAACTACTTCCACAGTATATAAAGTTTCAATTCAAGTGATGTTACTTCAACGTACAAGCACTGAATCCAGATATCAAATAATAAAAATATTTATGGCATCTGTCTCAATTTATAAACTTAGTAGTAAATCCTTCTAAAACCAACGAACCCTTTCACATTCCATTAGGGCAAAAAAAAACTGACTGCCCAAGAAAACTTTAAACAATGATGAAGTACTTCCAGAGGAATAAGCACGAGTGTTATAGGTGCTTACCTGAAATCACTGATCAATTTAAAAGAAATATATAACTCTATGAGCACACAGCAAGGAGTTGATAAAATGAAGTATAAGTGTCCTACTGATGTGTGGATATTGACCTGAATCAAACACCAAAAAAACCAGAGTACCAGACCGAGATAAGTCACCCACCCAACTCAATGTCTATATCTTTTAATCCTAACCTGAAAGCTCCGTTGCAGGTCGATTAGAGTTAACCGCTTACAGATATATCTATCTAGTTTCAGGTCATAAGAGTACCAATCCAAAATTTAAACCTCGACCTTAAGCTGACACATGGACCCAGAATGAATCCCAGAATGAACCTAAGAAAGACGGTTTGGTTCTAAGCAGGCCGCTGGGGCCTGTCAAGGAATACCAAATTCACATACTCTTCATATAGCATTGTATCATCAAACATCAACAGGATTAGCCATAGGAAGGAACAGAAAATTAGTCCTGAGACCAGTCACATACCATTTTTGTATCTGCCAGTCCAGACTCCAACAACTCTTCTCTTGAACCCTGACTCGCTGAGGTGACTTTTTTTTTTTTTAACTTCAGTTTTCAAATTGTTAAGATCAGACTTGTACTCCCTTAACTTTGCAAGAAGCATGGCTTTTACGCTTGGCTGCAAACTCCTTGCCTCAAGGTCCATTTTTCGGATCTGGAGATACACAAGAGAAGAACATGATAAGTCAGCATTTGCAGAAGAGAGAACTAGAAATGCTTTCCTTTCCCCCTCTCACCCAAAAAAAAAAGAACAAACAACAAAAGGAACAAACAAAAAATGTTTCTACTGTACCAATGCCTCAGCATCTTCTATTCCAGTTTTTATTTCAGTAATCTTTTGCTTCTTTTGCTCTGCAAAAAAGTCAAAGGGAACGTTAAAAGTCAGCAGCTTATAAAATAAGAACAAAAAGAGTTCCCAGACAACTATAAGCAGTTCTGTTTTTACTTGGTGAATTTCTAATTACAAAGAAAATCATAATAACATACAGCAGACATCAACATGAAATATACAGTGAAGTTCATCAGATAAATAAGTGCAAGAAAATGTTGGTTTTCTTTTCTAATCCCAAACTCCTACTTCTGAAATGGAAGTTTCCCAATTTCCAAAGACCATCTACTAAGAATTAAGATTATGTCCAAGCAGAAAAGGGCACTTTTATTGGGATTACCTAGTGTGATTAAATGGCATAACACCAACGAACAGACTTTTGACCTTTATGAAGCTACGGGAGAACCAAAAAAAATACAAAAGGATTACAAAAAAATCATGAGGATTCCTTCCAATTGCGTCTAGCACCGACACAATCTTTAACTACTAAGTACAGTGACACTGATATGGACATAAACTGAGAAGGTGCAGATACGTTCCCTGTAATACTACTTGATATACTTGAGAATTGAGATAATTAACACTAGGTACCAGCTCTAAGTGTTCTCTTTTCCAACTCTGCCAGTACATTGGTGAGTGCATACGACCTCCCAACAAAATTAGGTTGACACCACTTTGCTATTCTCTTTGCTCATAAGTCATAACCAAGTGTCAGAGCTGGCAGTAAGTTCCTACTATAAGCAGGTCCTACAAACGCTGTCTCATTTTAACTTCAACTACATTCATGACAGGCTTCATTGGGTAGGAACAAAAAGTGTAAGGTGACTAAAGCTAAAATAAAGCAAACAGTCAAGGTAGTGAAATGATGGTGTCAAACCCATCGGAAAAAAATAGAGAGAGAGCCAAGGTATAAGTTTTAGAGTGCCGAACCTCAAGGAGCATTACATCAACAGTTTCATAAGAAATTATGGCTGATAGATAGATTGAAGCTTTTTAACTGTCAACAAAAAGCCTTCTTCTATACATTTGACTACAGTAGCTAAACTTTTGCTACCATTGTGTGCACTACATATTCTACAACCAAATCAAGCCTCACAAAATAACACAAAACACCCTTTTCTCTATTCTGATTCCAATGAAAGAGATACGAGGGAAATGTTACTATAAAGTTAGTGTCAAGTGGCTGAAGCGAAAACTTTCCTCTGAATATCATCATAACAAAGCAGACCATTCCAGATGTAATATCTCCACATTAATATTATTTATACTACAAATACTGCAACTTGGAGCAATTAACAAAAAACATGTTTACTGCATATTCAAGTATGCTAATATACATGATTAGGGTGGGTAAGTAAAACATGTTTAAGGATTAGTCCACAATTGAACATGTTAATTAAATCTACAACAATTGGAGCTGACCAAAAATCAATAATTTCCTCATTATAAATATTCAATTAAAAAGTAATGAATAATTCATCATAAAGTTTGGTTGGAATGAAAATTGGATAAAAGGGGATGAAGATCAGGGTGTACCTCCATCAAGAAGAGAAGCAGAAGTGCATTTTTGGATAAATTAGCTGAAAGCTCACAGTATTGGCGTTCATAACCTTCAAAAACTTCACTCATGACTAGTTTTTTTTTTCAAATCAAAGCTCTTGGGGTTTGATTAAATGAGGTAAAGAAGTAATTTTTTGAAGAAATTGAGATGGGATTTTATCAAATTGAAGGATCGTGGAAGGAGAATTTGCTTTCAAATTTGATACCAACTCTTTTTTTTTTTTAACTTTTGGGTATTATTATTTAATAGCCAAACGGGGCACATAATTTGGTATTTTACGAAAATATCCCTACATTGAACTGTATATTACGATCAATGCAACCGGGCAGATTTTAAGCTCATCGGACGAAATAGGTGATTTAATCGGTCACTCATCAAGCCTCCGGCCCAAATCCGACAAATAAGTCCACCAACAATAGTCTAAGGCTAAGTCCAATGGTGTGGCAAAACACTAAATATCACGTAATTGTGATCCATTCTCCTTGATTCAATGGGCAGAATGCAGTGGAGGAGAGGTTCACCAAAAAACTCTAAACCGCTCTAATGGCGGACAACTCTCCTACGGCTTAAAGCAGCTACCCTGTTTTGTGTTTAGTGAAGAAACTCGATCTCCCTCAAGCTTGAGGGAGTAGAGATACCCTTCCTGCGGGGAACAGCAGACCTCTCCACTACCCCTTTCCCCTTCTTCTCCTTTAAACTCTCTTATCCACCTAGAGCTTACCATTCACAGCCTCCACAACCCAAAACTCTTTGATTCCAGTAGATCTACTAATTGGAAGTGATGAAGAAGAAAAAAAAAAAAGCTTCCTCCTTTCTCGTTGGTATGTAGGAGAGTTTATATCAACCAACATTGGTCTCTATCTTGATGGATCCGAGGTGGGTTTTGTGGTTGTCTCCTTTGGTGCGACCACCTTCCCACATTTTTTGAGATCTTACACTATCTCAAGACCTTAAATAAGTTGGGTTTAGTTGGTTTTGGTATGCAAATTTGGTTGTGGTAGTTTCATTTTGGATTTATCGGGTCCAAAGATCTCTCTATCGACGCCAAGGCCATGGGTTCACCCCCCTTTATGTCCGGATTTCCGGTTTGGCATTATGAGTTGTTTGTTCAAAGCCATGGCTCTCTCCCATTTTCTACCCCTCTCCGGATTGCCGGTTTGGGGTTCTTGGTCAGCCGCCACTAGTGGGCCTTTGGTGGGGCATTCCGGTTTAGAATTGCTAACCGACTTTGTTGTTGTGGAGTATTCTCATTGCGACGACTGATGACTCGTGAGTCGTCACCATGGGAGATCCAACACGGTGGGAAGAAGGAGCAACTATGAAGTCGACCAAGAGAAAAGGATGGGGTTTCCAATGTGGTCGAGGTGTCCGGTGGTTGCTTGGAGTCGGTGGAGTCTATGGCGAGACTACCATATATTTGATTTCCGTTGGTTTCAACTGTTTTAATTTCATTTTTCTTTTCTTGTTTTCGTGTTAATGTTAATTGTTTTGATTGTAAGAATTTATGTACAAATTAATACAATCAGGCGGTTTCAAAAAAAAAAAAAAAAAAAAATTGTGATCCAATGGTACGTGAAATCACTAACCCGTTAACTCTATCGGTATAAGTTTCGCTATGTATACAGTGAATTTTAACGATATAGCGTATGCTCTGCATGCCAAAACGAGTGGCGGCCAACAGAACAAAGAGCCACACGCCAGTGTGAATGACGGTTACAAAAGTTTGTTTTTTCTCTCTCCAAGCCACACGCCATTGTGAATGGCGGTTAAAAAAAAAATCTCTCTCCAAGCCACACGCAATTGTGAATAGCGGTTACAAAAAAAAAAATTCTTTATACGCCAGTGTAAATGGCGGTTACAAAAATTGTTTTTTCTCTCTCCAAGCCACACGCCAGTGTGAACGGCGGTTACAATTTTTTTTCTCTCCAGCAGTTACAAAAAAAAAAATTTCTCTCCTACACGCCAGTGTGAGTGGCGGCTACAAAAGAAAAACCATTGGGTGGAACAAACGCTATCTCACTAACCACATATACTGTGCTATTGTGGTTTAGTGTTTTAGAAGTTCAAACCATTGGACTCAACCTAATACACTTCTCCCCCACCTCAACGCATACCGGCTATCATTTTTTTTCAAACCTTTTGTAGACGGTATCATCTCTCTGGCGAGATTGCACCCCAAACCAAAAAAAAAAAAAAAAAACTTCGAGTTTTCTATCGTGTTCATACTTCGAGCATTGAGTTGTAAATCAACAATGAGAGTTAAAGTTGGCAACTTCACCCAATTCAAGTCGTGTCTCGTTTGAGTATATACTCAAACTTAGTTGGGTTGATTAAACTTGATTAGGTTGATTAAATTTGATGATTTCAAACTTGATATTTTTTTGGAGTTTAGGTGGAAGATTGGGTTAATTAAACTTGAGTTCGAGTTTGGCCAAGCTTGATGAAGTCATTTTCGAGTTTGAGTTCGAGTTTGGGTTGATTAAGTGGAAGTTGATTTTTAAAATGAACATTGTGACAAACAAACTGATTTTTTTAAGTCCAAACGACCCAGCCATGTCGCCCAAGAGAGTCCCCTAATGAACCCCGCCATGTCGCCCAAGAGAGTCTCCTAACGACCCCGCCATGTAGTTTAACAAAAAATCAAAAAATTTGTCTCAAACGACACGCACAGACCACTTGAGTGTACACTCAAACTACGCGATGAGGTCGTTTAAGTGTACACTCAAACGACCCGAGGGATTCGTTATGGGGAGACCAGTTGAAATGGTTGTTGGGCCTGAACTTTGATGACAAACTTGTAATACGACAAATTTGTAATATATATATTTTTTTTGGAGGTTGTCCAATCCAATTTGATGATTACCCAATAAAGGACCAAGAACAACTAACTCAAAATTTATCTCTTAATTTAAATGAGAGGTATTCAAAGGGACATTGCCACTACTTTTAAGATCTCCATTTATTTATATAGGAAGTCAGTGTATAAATTGTTTCCGCTGGAATCTTAATTTCATTTATGTTGGATATTTATCTGAAGGTAATTTATGTTCGAATCTAAATGTCACATTTTTGCGACAAACCATATGAATACTCAAATTCACACATGTCAACTTTACAATTTATTAAGTTTAAAGTTTTCTTTCCACTGGAAATCTGGATTGACAACAACACGTTGTTTCACAATTTTCTTCATCAAATATCAAATGATCATATTTCAAGATTTCGGGATTTCCGTACGGTATTCCATACGGTATTCATGTATATGTCGCAAGTTGAAAATTTTCGAAATATATTGGAATCACGTAACATCGTCACTATGCAACCATGGAGGTTTCAGCCCCAACCTTAAAACGCCACACTTGAAAAACCCCAATACTCTAACAGCCTTCATTCCCAGGCTATTTCACTTATCTTTCTGTAATTAAAAATACAATTTTTATAAAAAAACAATGCTGTTTTCGACAAGTATAGCATCCAGGCCAATATTGCATAAATGTTTTATTATAAAATTTTCATCTTTTTTATCTTCTAGTTGTTATACTTCATCTGCTGCTGCTGTGCAACCATTTTTACCTACACCAAATTTTGATGAGTATGATTCAAAACAATTAGCTTCATCATTTAAAGATTGGTTTAGAACTAGAGAAGATGCTTTACTTAATAGAATATTTGAGATCTTAGCTGCTACTGCTACTACTACTAAAGAGGATGATGATGATTTACCAGTTTCTGCTAGAACATCTGAATTGGAGCTGAGTCAATTAGGATTGAGATTAAATGAGATGTTTGTGTTGAGAGTGTTGAAATCTGGTAAGGATGTTTTGTCATGTTTGAAGTTTTTTGATTGGGCTGGTAGACAGCCTGGGTTTTATCATACTCGCGCTACATTTCATGCCATTTTTAAGATTTTGTCTAAACAGAAGTTGATGTCGGTGATGTTGGATTTTTTAGAGAGTTATAGAATGCAGAAAATGTCACATAGAGTCAGGTTTTATGACACTCTTGTTGCTGGTTATGCTGTTGCTGGTAAACCTGGTATTGCATTGAAATTGTTTGGTGCAATGCGGTTTCAAGGTTTTGATTTGGGCCCGTTTGCGTATCATGTGTTTCTTAATGCTTTAGTGGAGCAAAGTTGTTTTGATGTTGTTGAAGTTGTATTGAAGCAAATCAAGTTGAGGGGTTTGGAGAACGAGGTTACTTCGTGTATACGAGTAAAGAATTACTGTAAGCAAAATAAGTTGAGCGAGGCGGTCTTTTATTTGCGCAGGTTGCAGAGTAAAGGCGATGTGATAAATGATCATATGGTGGGTATTCTTGTTGATGCACACTGTAAGAAGAATAAGTTTAAGGAGGCACATCGATTGATGGAAGACTTTTGGGGCTTAAGGAAGTTTTCACTTGGGAATACGTATGGTATCTGGATTAGAAATCTTGTTCAAGCTGGGAAACTTGATGGAGCAATGGATTTCTTGCAAAGTAAGAAGTTAATGGAAGGGTATGTTCCCGAGGTATTCCGATATAATGTTTTGGTTTGCCGGCTTTTGAGAGAAAACAGGCTTGATGATGTCTGTGACTTGTTGGTGGAGATGATGGAGGGGAGAATTTCTCCGGATAAGGTCACTATGAATGCTGCCATGTGTTTCTTTTGCAAGGCTGGAATGGTGGACGTCGCGCTTGACTTGTATCATTCAAGGTCAGACTTCGGGTTATCTCTGAATAGCTTGGCTTATAACTATCTTATTAACACGCTTTGTGGAGATGGGAGTGTTGACGAGGCATATCGGGTGTTACTGGATTCAATTAAGCAAGGTTATTTTCCTGGCAAGAGGACTACTTGTATTCTTGCAGATGCTCTCTGCAGGGAGGGGAAGTTGGATAAGATGAAGGAGCTAGTCCTTATGTCCCTAGAATTAAATATTATGCAAAGTGAGGCTCTATCTGTCAAATTTATCTCAGCTCTCTGCAAGGCCAGGAGGGTGGAAGATGGGTACTGCATTCATGGGCAACTTAAAAGACATGACAAAGTTAGTTATCGGTATACTTACTTGGACTTGATACACGGTTTTAACAGGGCAAATCGCAGGGATATGTCCTCTAGACTTCTGATTGAAATGCAAGAAAATGGTCACAGGCCGACCAGGAAAATGTATAGAGCTGTTATTTGTTGCATTTGTACCATGGTTAACCCAGAAAATTGCTTCTTTAAATTGCTAGAGATGCAGTTGTCACGTCAGGAGCCTGCATGTAAGCTTTTCAACTTCTTCATTGATGGAGCTGGTCATGCTAAGAGACCCGATCTGGCTAGGGAAGTATTTGAAATGATGGCTAGAAATGGTATTGAGCACAATAGCGACACCAAAATTTTTATGATGCAGAGTTACCTGAAGGGTGAACGCATTGCTGATGCTCTAAACTTTTACAATGATTTATGCAAAAAAAGCAAAAAAGGTAATCCTGGGAGGAAACTCAACAATACTATGGTAGTAGGTCTCAGCAAAGCCAACAGGCCAGATCTTGCATTGGAGGTGCTGAGGGATTTGAGAGAGAAAGGATTGCTTCCAAGTTTGGAGAGCTATGAGGAGCTTGTGCGATCATTTTGCACGGTTGAGAATTATGATATGGTGGTAGAAGTTGTTGATGACTTGTTGAAAACTGGACGTAAGGTTTCTTCATTTATTGGTAATACACTCTTGTTGCATTCAGTTAGAAGTCGAGAACTTTATCAGGCTTGGGTTCAATCAGGAAATGTGACTACAGAAGCATTTCCATCAGGTGATTTTACTCTTGGAGAGCTAATTGGTTTATTTTCTGGTGTCTATGAGGTGAATGAACAACTTGAGGACTTGGATGAAGTAATCGAACAATGCTTCCCACTTGACAACTTCACATACAATACGTTGTTGAGGAGACTAAGCATGACAAATAGATTGGACAGCTTCGTTGAGTTGTTTAATAAGATGCGCAAAAAAGGGTATCAACCCGATTCTTATACTTACAACATTGTCGTACAGAGTTTGTGCAAGCACGGGAGGAGAAATGAGGCTATGAGGTGGGTGGAGGAAATTCATCGGATGGGTTTTGAGTTAACTAAGCATACAGAACAACTCATGTAGGTGACAGTAAGCATCGACAAGTGATTTGGTTGATGATCTGTATACAGTCAGCAACAGTCACCTGTCTAAGAATCCTCTCACATGGTAATCAGGTAATTTCAGGATCATATATGTATTGTTGAATTTCTATATTCAAGTTCCTTGTAGCATTGTTAAACTAAGACACAAAACTTTTCATCTTGTGATGGATAGGTTAGCAAGTTTCTTACTTTCTTTACCGAAAAAAAAAAAAAAACGTACTTGTTTGATGCATCAATGTACCTCATGGTTCACACACACACATACACAGCTTTTAGCAAATTTTATCGAGGAAACTGATGGCTATTTTTGACGAAAGTGATCCGCATCATGAGGATATTGATCTCATGAAAAAAACAGCCTATCAATATAACAAAACAGGGCTGTTTTACACTCAACGGCTGGGATTCCATCCTGCAGTGGTCCAAGTGGTGGCTGGGATGGATTTTTTTGCCTCGAACACAGTGTTCGTGAGATTAGAATATTAGAGAGAGAAAAGAAAGAAAAACTTTCGCACAAAAATTAGAACATCCTCTTTGTCACTCCGCCTTCTCCAAGCAACTTCTTCATTCTGATCTCTTTGTATTCTCTCTCAAGTCTCCATGATTCAACTAAAAGTGTCTTCTTTCACTGAAGCCAATGCCATCACTCACTCTCTCTCCTTAGTTCTACCTTATGCAATCTCTCTCTCCTCTCTTTTTTCCTTCTGCCCTAATATAGACCTTTATCCAGTCTGAAACTCAACTCAATTTAGATGAAAATTCTCACAGTATGCTTGACTCTATTGACATATTGTTCAGGTGTGGTTAATCTTTTTATAAATTGAGAAAATGAAAGAGTAGATTAACTAAACATCTCCCTAATCACCAACGAAATAATGTGTAAATGTTTAGTTAAAGATTAACAGACCTCATCTCCCTCACAGGTCCAGCACCAGCTCAGGTAGTTTTTAACTGACAGACCACATCTCCTTTTTTGTTGACCATGCCCAACAAAATGAAGCATTGCTCTGTTTGTTAGTACTTTTCGTCATGTGTTAGTCAATTTTTTTTCTATGTTATGCATACACCTATAATATGTTACTTGGCGAGATGCGATTTGTTGTCGACGCGAATCTTGAATCCAATTTGTTCAAGGTGTTTCATGTAGTTCAGTGTTATTTGGGAGTTAATGCATTATTCATCCACTATTGTACTGACATTGGAATTTGATTGAACTAATTCACTAATTCGCTTGACCACTAGAAAGGCTTCTTTTTAGTTATACATATATCAAGAAGTGAAAACAGAAAAAATCTCAACAGACTTGCACTTTTTTTAATCTAGAAGGGTCGCTCTTACACATTTACTACTATATTCATGGAGGGAAAGGCCATTCAATCTGTTATAGTTCTAGAGTAATCAATATTATTAAAGATGAATTTGTTGAAGTATTTTCAGGTTTTTTTCCCTTCATGACTTGGAAGTCATTGCATAAAGGAGTTCATGCTCTCTGCTATATGCAAATCACAAAGAAAAACATTTGCACATGTTAAGATGTGCCAAGACGAGGTCTTCTCTTAATCAATTTGCTTGCAGTGTCCCTTTGGTATAGTTGAAAATGTAGGAAGTATAGTTTTAAAATGCTACAAATAATTACCTGTTTGAGGTAGTTATATCCAAATGCTACGAATAATTACCATTGCTTTACTATGGTGCCTTTTTTTTTCTAAAGGAAAAGGATAAAAAATCTTATACTCAAACTTTCTCTGGGTTCCAAATATTTATGAAGATATTGTAACGTATATTTAGTGAAGTGTTAAGTACAAGGTCTTCATTGTATATTTATTGTATCTCTTATTCTCTGTGCAAGTGTGCATGTAATTTGAATGAAAAAAGTGGTGTCAGTATCGCAGATATTAATTACGTACATTAGTGAATTCATTGTTTTTAATGTTTGCTTCAGTGTATTTCTTTAGCTTACTGTCTTAGGTGTTCCCTTCTTTTCATTTTCTTGCATTCTACTACTTTTATGGTTTTGAAGCACCTTTTTTTAAAAGTAATTTTCCTGCTTAGGCAATTTTTTGGTTGAATATATTCATTTCCTTTTTCAGTTTTTAGTTACTGTTTTAACAGCACTTGTGAATCTTACACTTCCGCATCTACATTGTAGGTGTGTCAAAGGCACTATGGCCATCAATTGCAAGCAGCTCATTGGATATGGTTGTCATCAGTGATTCATGAAGTTGGAGAGCGGGCATCTTCGTTTGTGCAGAGGTATTTTGTCTGTGATTTTTGTGTGATCTTTTCACTAGTTTGGCTTCACTTGGGGTTTTGATTAAGCCAATATGATTTTTCTGAGTTTTTTCTTTTTTGAGAAGATTTTGTTATTGTTAGAACTTACCTGGAGTCTTTCAAACATTTACATTGTCATGGAAATAATCTACTGTTGTGTGATCAATGATATTATTTTGTTATGAGTTGTTATAGTTTGCTAAAAGTAGTAGTTTATTGAGTACATAGTTTAACTTTATATATTATTACTAAAATATATTGTTGCAAAGTTCTTGCCATCGATAATGATATTGACCCTATAAGCATTGACTTGCATAAACCTTTACTGTCCTACTGAAGTTGCATTTAGGCTAAATCCAATGGTTTGGTGCGCCATCCCACCATAGCACAATAAGACAGTGAATAGAGTTAGCGGGATATTGTTTTTGGGTCCAATGGTTTTTCATCTACCCACCAATCCTAGTGGCGTGTGGCCAAAGCCCATAAATCTAGGAATATTTGTAGCCGCCATTACAATAGGTGTATGACCAAAATGAAAGAAAATTGGTGGGGTATATAGGCTTGTACCAAACAATTTTAACATCCCCTCCCCATTTTGCCCCTTTCTCTCTCTTTTCACCGAAACATAATAAAATAGTACAAAATGAAAAAGAGTGGATACAAATGTAATTGAATAAACTAAATTATTTAAAATCAATTTGGTCAACTTGGTAGGGATTGTTCTAACCACTATTGTGAGTGGCGTGTGGAAATGTTGAACCAAAATTTTAGCCGCCACTTAGTGAGGCGTGTAGGTAGATTTCTTCTACCCGCCACTCATGCTGGCATGCGGACCATACACTGTCTCGTTAAACTGGCAGTATAAATAGGTCAAATTATACTGATAGCGTTGGCAGGTTAATGTTTTGACCAATGTAGTCAAGACGTTAAAGCGCACCTAAGGCGTAATACCCACTTTGTGCCTTAGGCGCAAGGTGCGAGGCGTGGCGCCTAATTAAAGTGAGGCGCGTAGTAATAAAAAAATAGATATATCAAATAAAAAATAAAATAAATATTAAATATGACATGAATTATCATTGATTTGCTTAGCCAAACTTTAAAATTAATTTTATGTGATTGTAAACATGAAACCATTGTAGTCATTTAAAAGAAAAATCTTAGGCAATAAGTAAATAGCAAAATAAAATTTGTATCTCTCAATACAATCTAGCTCAATTTCAATAAACTAAAATAATGAACCAATCGAATTGAGCCAAATGAATTCTTTATCAAATAAAACACGTGATTCAAATTTTAGAATCCTGCAAAAGTTTATTTAATCTATCTTTGTGTCTTCTCTCAATCCATACAACTTAACAAAAATTAGTCAAAATTAAGCTTAGAGTATATTTCAAAATAAAACTTACTAAATTTGTACAATTTCTTGTCCCATACAACAATTGGATCTAGTGTAAATGTGTCATGTATAGCAAAAATTGTAAAAAAAAAACAAAAAAACTGTAAAAGTTGATAAGGCGCGCGCCTTGTGCGCCTCGTGCCTACACAAAAAGCGCAAGAAGGCACAAAAGGCACGCGCCTTATGTTACCTCCTGCGCCTTGGTCAAGGCGAGGCACTAAAGTGCGCCTCTCCTTAAGGCGCACGCCTCTTTGTGCCTTGACCACACTGGTTTTGACTCACCATTGGATTATAATTTCCATCATATTTGGTGGGATGGCGCACCATTGGACTTAGCCTTGGGCAGTATTTGGCCATGTGAGTTTAATGGTTTTAGATATGGAAATATATGGCGGATGAGTCTGGGAAGGGAGTCACCCTGTATATCTGCCAAAGCTTCTTTGTCGTATTATTCTACATCATGTGTTTCTCAATTTTAATAATATAATTATTATTATTTACCAATGAAATGTAGGTGATGTAAAAGGTCATGTACATGAGAACTACATTTGAAAGAGTAATGAGAAATGGTTGTGGCTATTGAGCAATGAAAACAGCTTTGCCTGTTTATTATGCTTTTCCATGGAAAAAATGTCTTCTAGCAGTAAATTGTTGATTACCCATGTTATTTGTATATTGTGTATGCATTGTTTTACTGAGCCATGTGAACCCTATTGTCAGTACACCATTGTTAGACCACTTCAGGGAGGCAAGAAATCCAATTTCAAATACTGACATTTCAATATCCTTAGAATGCAAGATCTTCTAGACATATTTTACGGATCAAAATGTGTATCCTCTATAGACTGGAGACATAACATATATAATCTTGCTTTAGGGTGTTTCTTAGTTCAATGCTGAGGTGTAGACACACTTTATACCTTTATTGATTGACTATCAATTAGCTCTCTTTTTACTGGTAGCCAAAAACTATTATACCAGACATAAAGGCACTCCTTGGGGGTCTCAAGTCAACCATTTAATGTTTTTTCGTATGATTTTTTTTTTCTTAAGAAAGAAAACAAAAACGAGATAATCTCATTCTCTGATCTCTGTGATGATGTGTTACCTATTTTTTTTTTGGTTGTTTTATATAAATATATCAATGAAAAGAAAGAACTTTCTTCTATCCCAATATATCTCTCTTTCTTGCATCCAATTTTGAAATTTAATTTTCTTCTTTGTCATAGTTGTATCTCTTCATTCTTTATTTCTAATTTTCCATTACACTAATTTTGTAACTATGGTTGTATCCTATTTTCGTTTTTGATAACCCTGATTATATCAAATTGTACTGATTAGGACTTGGTAAACAATGAGAGGAGCATTCTGAGTTTCTAATTGATGCATCATTTTGTGTACAGGTTTGTTGTAATGAGTATGCCTCAATAGTCCTAACAAGATCCTTTTGGCATTTAGCTGAGAAAGTTTACGGAGAAACGTGATGACACCTTGTGGGATAATGCTTTGATATCCTTTTGGAATTGTTAGCCAATTTTGAAAAGCTGATATACTGATCGAAGTGATTGCGTTTGCCGTTCAGCCCTTGATCTTCATTTACATTATACTTTGATGAGATTCTTGTGCACATTTCATAAGGTGACAAGCCAGCTTCTCTTGGACGCCCAACTCTTTCTTGATGCTCATTGGACAGCCCCAACGACACTAGAACCTATTGGAAATTCATATAAATTATTTTGGAAAATCCTTCTGGACTTGATAGATGAGGTAGCAAGTACTGGGCTACTGATTTCAGAATCTAGTCTGGAGTAAGCATCCGAAAGATAGGAGAAATAGAGTTAAGTTGTCAGTGGTTTCATTTGTGCTGAAATGAGCACATGTTACTCAATGGGGGAGAGGATGGTCTTGATAAAGGAAGCATTGCAGAAAAGAATAAATTATCAGGTGTACCTATTTTACGTGCATCTGGAGTAGCAATCAGCTGCCAAGTTTTGTTTTTGATAGGTTTACCCTTGTTGTAGCTTGTAATTAAATGACTCTGCATGTTATATACACTGAACGTGATTTACTTCTGAAACTAAGTTTAGTGAGGAATGTTGCGGATAATACCCATACTACATTTTTTATCTCGGGACATCGTTTTCAGATGTTATAGTATACATGTGTATGCCTTCTGATGGATTTTAAGCAGGTTTGCAGCATGTCACTGAATTGCTTGTTAATAATTTTTTTAAAGTATGCATCATGTCACTGAATTGCTTGTTAATAATTTTTTTAAAGTATGCATCATGTTAACATTGTAAAACACTGCCTAAAGCGAGTGGGTTAATCTGTATCTCTAAGACAGCTTACCAAGTTTGTGATTATTAGGGAAGATAATGTCGGTACTTGATATTTGTCAGCTAATGCTGAAGTTTCAACCAACGAGGCTATCAAACGCGCTTTAGCCATTCATGTATTTCAGAACCGGCGGTGTATGGTGTACTGGATTGTGGACTTTGATTTCTTGCACGGTATCTACTTGCTATGTTTGGGTGATTAACCATACCTATGACCAAGGCAGTAAATTTCATACGGAAATGCTACAACTATATTCTTTAAGGTTTGGGAAGCACATCTTCCTAAGTTCCTAATGAGAGTAAGAGTTCAAGCACTAACAACATTGTTAGCTGTATTGTGTATAGTATAAATAGAAAAGAAGTGTAATAGAGAATGATTCATTTAATAAAGTTTTTCATTTTTGAGTCATTGTAAATTTTTTGTTATTCATTTTATTTTCATAGTATCAGAGCATCTTGCTCAATATCACAATCGATGCTAAACCTAATTTCTCAAATTGATCAATTTCAATTCAGTTTTTTTGCTGATTCATCAATCTTTATCAAATTTCTTCAAATCTATCAATTAAATTGATCATTTACATTAATTTCATCAAGATTTCATCATCAATTACTTCTTAACATGGCAAGAACAAATCAAACAACAACAAATAATCATATCAATCAGAATCAAGGACAACAATTCAATTAGAATCAAAATCAAAATCAATGAGCAACTAATCTTCAAGCTTCAACAACGGCGAAATCTTCTAGTTTAGTGAGTTATGTTATGAATCCATCCATGCTTCAGAATATCTCTAACTTTGTTACTATTAAGCTAACTCGAGAAAACTATATGCAATGGAGATATGTCTTTCTACCTATCTTGCGTACATTTAATTTACTTGGAATTATAAATGGAAATGATCCATGTCCTAGTGAATTTGTAATTGATAGAAATGGAGTTGTTACAACACAAGTAAATCAAGCTTACAATGAATGGGTGAAATGATATCAGATCTTACTCGTATGGATAAATACCACATTATCATTATCACCTGAATTCCTATCTTATGTTGTTGGCATACCAACTTCAAAAGCTTTATGGATGAATTTGGAGAAACAATTTGCTGCTATATCAAAAGCATATGTAAACCAATTAAAAGGAAGACTTCAAGATATAAAGTAAGGAGGTTTATCTGTTTCTATGTATTTTGCAAAACATTAAGCAAATAACATATGCATTGGCAGCAGTTGGTTCACCTATTCTAGATTAAGACTTAGTGTTTCATATTTTAAGAGGTTTACCTAGTGAGTATAAACCTTTTGCCACTTCAGTGAGACTTAGACAAGAAGAAGTTGGCTCAGATGAACTTTATGGTTTACTTTTGAGTGATGAATAACTTTCTATTGAAGACATGCATGCAGTTTCTCCCTCAGCTACACATGCCTTTGCAACAATCACACAGAATTATCAGAATAATAGAGGAGGTTTTAAAGACAATTATAGAGGAAATAATAATTTTAGATGAGGTTATCAAGGAAGAAATGTTCAGTCAAGAAGAGGTGGATATCAAGGAAATGGTGGTTATCAGGGTAATGGATATCAAGGTAACAAGCTTGTTAGTCAAGTTTGTGGAAAGGTGGGACATTTGGCAATAGATTGTCATCATAGGATGAGCCATGCTTATGCTGGTAAAATTCCACCTACCAAACTAGCAATGTTAGCTAGTTTTGAAGATTCTAGAGCTTCTACATCAAACTCTGAAGCTTATTGATAAGCCTCCAAAATTGTAGTTTAAAGTCTTTACTAATATTTCATTTAGGCCAATTATATTTATAATAATGAGAGTTTATTACTGTTTACTTGTTTTTGTGCATTTCAGGTATTGGAGTTAAATATGTACATAAAGACATTATTTTTGCAAGAGAAATGAGTCAAATTGATTGCTAGAGAAGTTTTATGGTTAAAACCCAAGTTTTAAGGATAAAAAACTTTTTTAAGCCTAGTCAAAGTTGGAAAGTCAAAGTCAACTCTAGGCAGAAAAAGAACATAAAGTTAACAGAACTTCAACAAGTTGTATCTTTAGACTCAGACTTCAGAATTGGGCGAATTTTATGTCAAAACGACCAGCTCAGAAAGAATTTTCTAATAGTCTAATTTTCGACCTAATCAAAGTAGTGAAAGTGGAAAAAAAGGGTATTGCAGTAAATTCCAGCAGTGAGAACCCTTTTGGACTTAATTATTTAGGTTTTGGGCTTGATTTAGTGGCCCAAAACACAGCTCCAAATCCCATCAACGAAATTGTAACCTAAATATTTGCTTTATAAAGAGGTTTAGGGTAAAACATTATATCCTCTCTCCCCCATTAGTTAATATAATTTAGGTTTTCTTATTGTAGCCTCCAACCTCCATTAAACGCTTTCATGTTATTATTTTAATTAAAGTTTTATTATCATTATGTCTTATTCTTATTCTTTTATTCATGATAGTCCCATGAATCAAAGCTAAACCTCTATTAGAGAGGATTTGAATGAAGTTTTGATGAGGACTTGATATGTTAGTATATAGTAGTTGTTTAATTTAGAGCTTCAAGTCTAGGTTTTTCTCTACTTAGAAATAAAAAAAGTTGACCTATACTAGAGAATAAGGAGTTTGTTATGAGAATGTGAACAAACTTTCTCTCATGCTAATTAGCTATGACTAGAGATACCATAAGTGATTAGGGATCATTAAAGATCCAGTCTTTATGTTTCCCTTTGTCTAAAAATATAAATACTAAGGTTTTTCTCAACAACTCTATGATGACATGTTAGGAAATCATTAAAGTGGATTTCAAACTCTTTCTATTCTTCTCCATATTCTTAGATCCTATATTTATTTGACTTTAGCTTAATTTAGTATAATTTGCAACCCAAAAATCACACCATTATATTAAATCCACAATCATTACTCTCACCAAGTTTTCTTGTGTTTGATTAGTACAGAGTTTAATATGCACCTAGTTGATTATGGAACGGATTCTTGCTCTATATATGCATGATTAATTATGAGTAGGAATATTGATATAAACACAAGTTTAGTTGATTAGTTGTTTATGTTTAGGCATAGATAATTAGATCTTTTAAATTAGTGTTCATCACTTATGATTCAAATCAAGTCCCAAACTACAATGGATCACCTTTTGATAATTCATATTATAATGGCGGTTCTTATTATAATGATTTTGAAGGAATTGTTCCTATGCAAACTATGCTAGCACATCATCTTCACCAAACTTTGCTGCAAATTATTTTGCTCATTATGCAAGCGCCTCTTCACCAAATTGGTATGTTGATACTGGAGTCTCTCATCACATCACACCTGATACATCTAACATTCAGTCTTCTGCTTCATACAAGGGCAAGGACAAAGTTGTAGTGGGAAATGGCCAAGGTCTGCAAATTCTTAATACATGTTCTTCTTTAGTTTTTCCTAAGAATTCAAATGCTTGCTTTAATATTAAAAATATTTTTCATGTTCCCAAAATGTCACATAATATCTTGTTTGTTCACAAGTTTGTGACTGACAACAATTGTTCACTTACTTTTGATTCGTGTGGTTATGTGGTTTTACTGTGAAGGACAATGCCACCCAGAGGACTCTTTTCAGAGGTCAATTCAAACTGAAAATAGCCTCTACCCATTCACATTTTTTCATTCCACATCATCTACATTATCTACTCATTCAGCTTTTCTGAGTAAGAAAGCAACCTTCTCAACATGGTATCAAAGATTGGGACATCCATCTACTCAAGTGCTTCATCATGTTCTTAATCACAATAAATTGATTGTCACACACTCTGAAAAATCAAGTTTTTATGTAATGACTGTCAACTTGGCAAGAGTCATAAAATACCTTTTCATGCTTCTGTTTGTAAATCAAAGAATTCTTTACACATTTTGCAGATTAATTTGTGGGGACCTTCTCATGTTGTGTCTAACAATGGATATAGATATTTTGCAACAATTGTTGATGATTTTACAAGGTTTTGTTGGATTTATCCATTGCATTGTAAATCTGAATTTTATGATATATTTGTTTCTTTTAAAGTCTGTTGAAAAACAACTTGCATTTTCAATCAAGTGTGTTAGGACAAATTGTGGAGGGGAATTTGTTAGTCATAAGTTTCAGTCTCAAGTTCAGGAATTCAACATCAATATTCTTGTGTATATACCCCTGAATAGAATGGGATTGTAGAGAGAAAGCATAGACATCTTCTAGAAATGACAATGACTTTTTTTGCTCAATCTCATGATCCAAAACAATATTAGTAGGACCTCATTCAAACCTCTACCTAATAATGTCTGTCCTTGGCAAAAGTTGTTTCATCATGATCCTGACTACTCTTTTCTAAAAACATATAGTTGTAGTTATTTTCTTTGGCTTATATTAGGTTTTATTCACAAAATAAATTAGACATGAGAAGTAAACATTGTGTTTTTATAGGATATACTCTTGATCATAAAGGATACAAATATCTTGACCCTATTATAAATCATATTTTTGTATTAGGACATGTTGTTTTTAATGAGTGTGATCGAGTTTTCTTTCAAAACTAAAGTCTTTCTTTCTGACAGCTCTCAATCTAATCTCAGTTATTCTTTTGACATGTTTCAATTCTTTCAAAAATCTCTTACTCATACACATAACATTTTTTCAGTTCCCACTTAACTTCCTATCTCAGTTCCCACTTAAAAATCTCCAGTTCATACGTCAAATTCTGTCAGTCCCACTCCTTCAGTTGAAATTCAAAATTTTGTCAGTCCTATTCTTCCTGTTGACATTCAAAATTTAGTTTCTAGCACTCATGAGATGGAAACTAGATAAAAAAAGTGGCACATTCAAACCAAAAGTTTTCATCATTACAAAACATCCTATACCTATTGCTTTATCCACTTCAATTCAAATTTACCTCCTACTCCTACTACATATTAAACAAGCAATGAAAGATCCAAATTGAAGAGATTCCATGACAACTGAATTTAATGCTCTTATTAAAACAAAGACATATATTTTAGTTCCACCAAGTGCTTCTCAGAATGTGTTGGATAATAAATGAGTTTTCAGATTAAAGCAGAAGGTTAATGGTAAGATGGACAAGTTTAAGACAAGATTAGTTGCTAAAGGATTCAATTAGAAGTCAGGGGTTGATTTTACAGAAACATTTAGTCATGTAGCCAAGCCAACCACAATTAGAATGGTCATTTCTATAACAGTTCAAAGAGATTAGGATGTGAGGCAACTTGATGTTAGTAATGCCTTTCTACATGGTCACCTAAAGGAGGCAGTTTACATGTCACAGCCTATGGGATTTGTTGATGCAGAGAAGCCAAACTATGTTTGCAAATTACAGAGATCTCTTTATGGCCTAAAACAAGCCCCACGCACGTGCTTGGTATGAAGAATTAGTTAAAGTTCTTCTTTCTCTTGGGTTTGTCACAACACAAGCTGACTCCTCATTGTTTGTTAGATGTGAGCAGTCAAGTCTTACTAACATTCTCGTATATGTTGATGACATACTTCTTACAAGCAGTTCAACATCCTATTGCAACATTCTTATTTCTCAGCTGAGTAAAGCATTATTTGTAATGAAAGATTTAAGCTCTATTCATTATTTCTTGGGCATGGAAGCTAAGAGAAATTCACAGGGGATGTTCTTATCTCAAACCAAGTATACCTCTATGATTTGTTAGAAAGAGCTAAGATGAAGGATGCAAAGTCATGTTCCACTCCCTGTTCTACAACAATTAAATTGGATCCTTATTCTGGTGATCAATATTCTTGAAGATCCAATAGAGTACAGATCTCTTGTGGGAGCATGTGGGAGAAGTCAGAGAAGGCGCGGGCGCGCCCTAGTCGGTTTTGACAGAGGTTCGATAGATTCGTATATTTTCTATAAAGAAAAGTTTCCAATCCTTTTAGAAACAAGAGATACGAGTATGCACTCATATTGTGTTATATATAAACCTCTGTAACACAAACCTAAATCAATCAAGCAATAAACCTTTTTTTCTCCCATGGACGTAGGCTGCCGCATTGGCACCGAATCACTATAAATTTTTGTGTTTTGTCTCTTTGATTGGTTGTTTAATTCTATATGGTATCAGAGCGGAGCACTTAATCTCTCCTCTAAATCAATCTAAATAAACATAAAACACTATGTCAGATCCAAAATCAAACCCAAAGTCTGCTGTAACAACATAGACTGATTCTAATCCCGGTTGGAAGCTGTCATCAATTCTCTTGAATGGAACAAACTATATACCTTGGTCTAGGGCTGTTTCACTATCTCTAGGTGGCAAGAGGAAATTAGGGTTCATTAATGGTGCAAAAGTGTGTCCTGCCATTGATGATGCCGAATATGAGAATTGAGTTTCCAATGATCAGCTTGTTCGATCTTGGTTACTCAATTATATGGAGTCAACTATTGTTGGAATTTTTACTTTCTCTGATTCAGCAAAGGAGATGTGGGATTCAATTGAAGATTTATACGGAAACTAGAACAATTTTGCCTGTATTTTTGAACTTCAACTCGCAATCGGTGCTTTACAACAAGGTGAGAAGACTTTTACAGAACACCTTGGGAATTTGAAGAAATTGTGGGATGAGTTAAACATATATCGTCCACACACCACAGATGCTAAGACTCTTTTGAAACGGGATGAAGATAATAAAATCTTCACAGTATTTCGTAGTCTTAAACTAGAATATGAAAATCTAGAAAGTAATATTTTAATGGAAATCACTCTTCCATTACTTGCTGTTGTTTGTGCAACTATTCAGAGAGAGGAAATAAGGAAGAAAACCATGAACTCCGAAGTGAAGTCCTCAATCTCTGAATCTACTGTATTATTTGCAGAAAACAATTTTCGAAAGAAGTCACAGGGATTTGAAAAGGGTAAGGGAAAAAGGGAACCGTCTCACTGTGATCATTGTGGAAAGAACTGGCACACCAAGGACCATTGTTGGAAATTATATCCACAACTTAAAAGGAAAAAGGAACCGTCTAAGAAAGAGCATGCTGCATTAGCCGATACATCAATGTCCAACTCAGATATTAGTCATCAGTTGAGTCAAATTCTTCAACAACTCACTAAGTCCATGCCATCTAGCAAAGGTCAGTATGTCTCAACTCATGTGTCAGGTAATTTATATGCCTATTTTACTATGCCAGAAAATAGTAACTCATGAATAATTGATTCGGGGGCTACTTATCATATGGCTAATTGCCCTACCTCTGTATATAATTTTGTGTCCAAAACAGAAAAACATAATATTTCCATAACCAATGGATCCACCGTCCCCATTCTAGGTAGTGGTCAAGTGGATTTTTTCAATCAAAGTCTCAAGAGTGACGTTCTAGTTGTTCCTTCCTTCCCTGTCCAACTTCTATTTGTTGGCAAACTTACAAATTCTTTAAATTGTGATGTCATTTTTTCTCCCAACTCTGTCGTCTTTTAGGATCGAAAGTCGAAGAGGACCTACGATTGGTGAAGGGATTTATTCCAATGGGCTCTATTTGTTGAAGTCACATAAGAAGGCGTGTCAAGCTAGTGGTTTACTTGAGAGTCGCATTTTGCATAAAAGACTTGGGCATCCATCTAGTCATGTCTTGTCAAATTTATTTCCGCATGTTTTTATAAACTCTGATGATGTTTGTGATGTTTGTCAATTTTCTAAACAAACTCGTTTACCTTTTCTAAACTTGCATTCTATGTCTAATAATTTGTTTGAGTTAATCCACTCTGATTTATGGGGACCTGCTCCCGTTAATTCTTATAATGGCTATAAGTATTTTGTGTTGTTTATTGATGATAAATCTCGTGCTACATGGTTATATTTGTTGAAATTGAAGACTGAGGCTATGAATGTTTTCAAAGATTTTCATAATATGGTTACTAATCAGTTTGGTGGAAAAATCAAGATGTTCAGATCAGACAATGGCACTGAGTTTTGCAAAGGTCTATTACCTGAGTACCTTCATGGACAGGGGACAATTCATCAAACTAGCTGTGTTGGCACACCTCAACAGAATGGCGTGGCTGAAAGAAAAAATAGACACCTTTTGGAGACCACTCGTGCTCTTATGTTGGGCACGAATGTTCTTAAGCAATACTGGTCGCATGGCGTCTTAACTGCTGCTTATTTGATTAATCGTCTTCCCAGTCGGGTTCTTGGTTTCAAATCCCCATTGGAAGTGCTCAAATCTAGGCCACTGGATCTCTCTCATCTGTGAGTTTTGGGTGTGTTTGTTATGTACATCAACAAGCTCTTCATCGAGATAAATTGGATGCTCGGGCAACTCGATGTATTTTTGTTAGTTATTCTATCACACATAAATGCTACATATGTTACAATCCGATGACAAGAAAACTGGTTGTCACTCGTGATGTACGATTTGTGGAATCTGAAGCTTTCTTTCAAGATCCAGTTATGCCTGGGAATCGGTCCCAGGAGGAGTGTTTGGCAGATTTGGCACCTCTCCCAGCAGTTATGGTTGATTTGGCACCTCTCCCAGCAGTTGGTGAAAGCATGGTTCCTGTCCCGGGGGTTGGTGAAGGCATAGTTCCTGCCGCTTAAGTTATGGGTACTCCTGAAGAAAGGGGGGTGCTCCCGGTCGAAAGCAACTGGCGGCTAGTAGCTCCTAGTGCGACGATTTTCGAAGAATGCAAGTAGGTGGTGCGGCTCCCAGAATTAGCAAACTTAGGCGCGGGCGCGCTCTAGTGCTCCTCCAGCTCCTCGACAATCTGAACGAGAGAGACGACCTCCAGTAACTCTCAAGGATTATTATAAATCTAATAGAGAATTGCATCTTCCAGTGACTCACATGAATTTTTATTCTTTGCATGATGTTTCATATCCTCTACAGGAGTATATAACGTATGCCAATATCACTTCATCTCATTATGCTTTCTTATGTACAGTCGATGACGTGCAAGAACCCAAGGACTTTAGAGAATCGTCCAGTATGGAGAAAGGCGATGCAAGAAGAACTTCGTGCTCTATACGAGAATAAAACTTGGGAGATTGTTATGCTACCGTACAGAAAGAAAATTGTTGATTGTTGGTGGGTGTTCAGAAACAAGTTCAATAGTGATGGTTCCTTAGAGAAGCATAAAGCTCGACTTGTTGCAAGAGGATTCACCCAAACTTATGGAAAGAGAAGCATAAAGCTCGACTTGTTGCAAGAGGATTCACCCAAACTTATGGTCAGGACTACAAGGAGACTTTTGCACCAGTTCTAAAGATGAACACGTTTAGAGTTCTTGTATCTCTAGCTATAAATCAAGACTGGAAATTATTTAAAATGGATGTAAAAAATGCATTCTTACACGGAGATCTTAAAGAAGAAGTGTATATGAGCATCCCACCTTGACATCCAAATGAGACTAAGGTTGGATTGATATGCAAGTTAAAAAAGGCTATCTATAGACTTAAACAATCTCCACGAGCGTGGTATGCCAAGCTCAGTTCTGTTCTAGCTATGACCGGCTTTAAGCAAAGTGATGTTGATCCTTCTTTATTTGTTAAATCTAGCAGGTCAGGTTTGGTTGTTGTTCTTATTTATGTTGATGACATAGTTATCACAGGTAGACCATATCGAAATCTATAAGCTCAAGGATTTATTGCACAAGAAATTTGCCATCAAGGATCTGGGTATTATGAAGTACTTTCTTGGGATCGAAATTACTGATTCAAAAAAAGGCATATTTCTTAATCAAAGAAAGTATGTGTTGGATCTTTTGAGTGAAGTAGATAAGCTGGGGGTAAAACCATCTGATTCTCCAACTGACAGTGGAGCCAAGTTGGACAACAGCGGTGGTGATCTTCTTCTTCGACATTGGTCGATTATCGATGAATTAGTTGGTAAACTGATATATTTAACTATTACTCGACCAGATATTTCTTATGCAGTAAGCTTGGTTAGTCGTTTTATGCATGCTCCAAGGACTCCACATATGAATGCAATTTCTAGAATCTTTGCAAAGATATCGAAAGCGGTCGCCAGTGCAGGTATTTGGATGTGGAAAAATGGGCATACATCTATTACTGCTTACACAGATGCTGATTGAGCAGGATGTCCAGTTGATCGGCGGTCTACTTCCGGTTATTGTGCCTTTGTGGGAGGTAATTTTGTCACTTGGAAGAGCAAGAAACAAAATGTAGTGGCTCGTTCTAGTGCAGAAGCTGAGTACAGGGCTATGGCTTCCACCACCAGTGAAATCATATGGCTTCACGCTCTTCTGAAGGATTTGTGTTTTGGTTTGCATCTGCCAACTACATTTTACTGTGATAATCAAGCTGATATACACATTGCTGCAATCTGGTGTTTCATGAGAGAGCTAAGCATATTGAAGTTGACTGTCATTTTGTGCGTGAAAAAGTACAGTCTATGTAACGCCCGTATTTTGACAGATGTTCGATAGATTCGTATGTTTTCTATAAAGGAAAGTCTCCAATCCTTTTAGAAACAAGAGATACGAGTATGCACTCATATTGTGCTATATATAAACCTCTGTAACACAAACCTAAATCAATCAAGCAATAAACCTTTCTTCTCCCGTGGACGTAGGCTGCCGCATTGGCACCGAACCACTATAAATTCTTGTGTTTTGTCTCTTTGATTGGTTGTTTAATTCTACAGAGCATTGCAGTATTTGACATGGACTAGACTAGATATATATCATTTTCAGTCAATCAAGTCTGTCAATATATACACAAACCTACTGTACTTAATTTTGCAACTATTAAGAGAATTCGGAGATATCTCAAGGGTACACTTGACAAAGGCATCTATCTCACTAAAGGTTCACAGTTTCTTACTGCCTATTCTGATGCAGATTGGGCTAGTTCCCCTGCTGATAGAAGGTATACTATTGGCTTATGTGTTTACTTTGGATCAAATTTAATCTCTTGGTGTGCAAAGAAGTAGTCACAGTATCAAGGTCAAGCACAAAGAGTGAATATATAGGAGTCTTGCTTATATTGCTGCAGAGATTTATTGGACTTGTATTTTTCTCAATGATCTTAAAGTTTGTCTGTTACAATCACCACTGCTATGGTGTGACAACATAAGTGTTATCTTTTTGTGTAGTAATCCCATCTTTCATGCTATGACTAAGCATGTGGAAGTGGATTATCATTACGTGAGGGAATTGGTAACAAATCAACTTTTGGTCATCAAATATATATGTCTGCACCTAGGATCAAATAGTTGATGTTTTCACTAAAGGACTTTCAAGACAGAGATTTGAAGACTTAATTTCCAAGCTTTCAGTGAGAACATCTCCCTTCAGCATGAGGGTGAATAATGAGAGTAAGAGTTCAAGCGCAGAGAGTTCATGAAAGTTAACATTGTTAGTTATAACAGAATGTGACAGCTAAGCATTAGTTAGGTGTAACAAACTCTGTAACTGTATTGTGTATAGTATAAATAGAAAAGAAGTGTAATAGAGAAGAATTCATTCAATAAATGTTTTCATTTTTGAGTCATTGTAAATTTTATGTTTTTCATTTTATTTTCACTTCCATACTGAATGCAAATAAATTGATCCGATTCAGATCAATGTTGGGACAAATCAATTACAGTATTAAGTATCATGATCCCGTATAGCATGTATACAAAAGTGAATAGGAAAGTGGATCAGTAACCATTTTTAGTCCTTTTCTCGAGGATATTGGAATGATGCTACATGCAAATTTTATTTTAGAAGGGACAAAATTGCATCTCAGAAGACTTCAACAGCCTGCTCAGG
This sequence comes from Coptis chinensis, assembly GCF_015680905.1. NCBI lineage: Eukaryota > Viridiplantae > Streptophyta > Magnoliopsida > Ranunculales > Ranunculaceae > Coptis > Coptis chinensis. The sequence goes on along the minus strand of NC_141456.1, from coordinate 13,697,789 downwards.
GAAGGAAAAACAGTACCCATATATGGGCAGTGCCGCAGTGAACATGACTCTGTATAGGGGTGAAGGACCAAATCTATTATTTTATACACTAAATTATATGAGAGTGTGATGTTGCTGAGCTTTTGGGAGGTGTGTGCACGTTAACGTTGTCGTTTTGATTAGTCCATTTATTTAGTTTTAAAACTAGTTTTACTTACTTTTCAAATCTCCTGGATTGTTGCTGGATTAGCGACGATCTCTCTCATGATGGGACCATTTCTTCTTCAATCTAAATCCACCGTGGACTTTCCATTTGTAGAAATTTTTACGTTTTAATAGTTATAGTTTCTTTCAATTTGCACACAATAGAATAATGTCATACGACCACACCAATACCAACAGAATAACCACAATTAAATTCACAATCTAGTGTACACAGTATACCGAATCGATGAAATTTTTAAGGAAACAACCTTGCTCATATTTACTGGCCTTCTTCATGTCGTCCCAACTCGTGGACACTATTATTGTCGCTGTCTTTTACAGTTTTACCCAATTAACCTCCATAAAGACCTCTAAATCAATTGGCTGGCAAATGAATTATTTTGTCGAGAAAAAACAGAATTTAGAGTATTTCTAGGTGGTAGTATCACTTCTCAAAATTTTCAAATTTGCTTCTAAAATTCGGAATTTTTCGAAATTCCAACTCTAGGTGAAAACAAATTCGGTCGATCACCGTCCAAATGATTTTTGTTCATAAATTTGGCGATTTTGGATGGATGCAGAAGCGCAATAAATAACGTCGTAGCGTCATTGCAAATGTCCCCACAATTTTTTTTTTTAACTTTGATCAGCACCCACGGGGTGTGGTACTGTCCGACGAAGTTATTTTTTTTTTTACTTTTTTTTAGTGCGGCGATTAGGAATGTCGCGTTTTTTTTTTTTTAATTTGAGGGCGACAATGGTACCATATTCCAAATTTGCGAATGATATTTGCGACCACTTAGAATTGATCAAAATTTGCGACCAAATTCTCCAAATTTCGTTTTGAAATTTGAATAAAATATTATCACCACTTATAAAAACAAACACACCCTAATAATAATAATAAAATTTGTTTTTACCAAAAAGCCCTATTACAAAAAATTTCCAAACCTTATTACAAAACAACAACATTCCCCACTACCTTATCATTCCAATATAAAAACATCCCCCGTTTCTTCTACACACTTGAAGTCGGTGTCGGAAAACTCCCTTTCTTCTCCCCTCAACAATCATGACATAATTATCAAATCTAGTAAAAAAAAATGGGCCATGAAAAAAAGAGAGGCGGAGGAACAAACCAAACACTTCCAACAACAACAACAACAACCACCACCGCCCGACGTACATCAATACCACGTGGCAGACAGATCTCAAAAACATTCAACAATCTGAAAATCACAATCCTCTGCGGCTTCGTAACAATCTTAGTCCTACGTGGCACTATTGGCGTAGGTAACTTAACCGGCGGCTCAAGCTCAAGCGAAGCTAAAAAAGTTATTGAAGACACAAACCGGATCATAGCTGAAATCCGATCCGACTCCGATCCAAATGAAATCGAAGTTTATCTAAACACAAATGATACGTACAGCTTAGGTCCCAAAATAAAAAACTGGAATGAAGAGCGTGAGATCTGGCTTCAAACTCACCCTCAGTTTCCCAGGACAGTTAATAACAAGCCACGTATGCTACTCGTGACAGGGTCACCACCCAACCCGTGTGACAACCCAATTGGCGACCATTACTTATTGAAGTCGATAAAGAACAAGATTGATTACTGCCGTATACATGGGATTGAGATTGTGTATAATATGGCACATCTTGATAGAGAATTAGCTGGATACTGGGCGAAACTCCCGTTGATTAGGAGACTTATGTTGTCACATCCAGAGGTTGAATGGATCTGGTGGATGGATAGTGATGCATTGTTTACTGATATGGTGTTTGAGATTCCTGTTAGGAAATATGATGGCTTTAATTTAGTTGTTCATGGGTATCCCGATTTAATGTTTAATCAGAACAGTTGGATTGCGTTGAATACCGGGAGTTTTTTGTTTCGGAATTGTCAGTGGTCTTTGGATTTACTTGATGCTTGGGCACCTATGGGTCCCAAAGGACCGATTAGAGATGAGGCTGGGAAAGTTTTAACTGCTAATTTAAAAGGTAGACCTGCTTTTGAAGCTGATGATCAATCTGCATTGATTTATTTGTTGATTTCCAAGAAGGATGAGTGGATGGATAAAGTGTTTTTGGAGAATTCTTATTATTTACATGGGTATTGGGCGGGTTTGGTTGATCGTTATGAGGAGATGATTGACAAGTATCATCCGGGATTGGGTGATGAGAGGTGGCCATTTGTTACTCATTTTGTTGGGTGTAAGCCTTGTGGGAGTTATGGGGATTATCCAGTTGAGAGATGTTTGAGTAGTATGGAGAGGGCTTTTAATTTCGCTGATAATCAAGTGCTTAATTTGTATGGGTTTAGGCATAAAGCATTGTTGAGTCCGAAGATTAAGAGAATCAGAAACGAGACTGTGAAACCGTTGGAGTATGTAGACCAGTTTGATATTCGACGCCCCCCAGTGCAGAAAGACGATAAGTTGCATAACTTGTGAGTTAGTAGTTTACTACTGCTTTTCATGAATCTTGAATGTTGTAATTTTTTTCAGTTAGTTCAATTTGATAGCATTTTAGAGATAGTGGGTTGTGTTTGTATTGATTTTACTGTACTGCTTTTGAGAAAACAGAAGTGGTATTTTTTTAATTACTACTGTTTTATCCAGATAAGAAGAAATAGTGATTGTTTTGTTAATCCAACTTTCATCTCTAAGTGGGTCTCTTCAGTGTTTCTATTTTAGTTTTGGATATGCTTAACATGTTTTAGTCCTCAGCTCAATTAGATCTTCTCTTAAATTGGATATTTGGTAATGTTTGGGATGGTTGTTAGAAACCCAGTGGAAGTGTTAGATTTTTATTTAGGTTGAAGTATTTCCCACTAGCGTGGTGCCATTGCATTCGCCTTCCAACTCACAGATGGTCCGTCTATACGAACGATACTAGGAAGATTTAATTTTCATTGTTCTAGTTCTTACTATCATATTTGTTTCGTATCTTTCTGATGGACTGAAGATGTTTTAGACAACTTTGGTGTGCTTACCTTATACTGATATATGTGAAGAAGTTTCATTCTAGGGACTGGTGAGTACGAACTGGCTACTTTCCATTATTTCATTTTTTGGTTTACGTCAATATCTTTATATTTGCATCTAAGACTCTATTTGTTGCAAAGCAAATCTTTAATGATTCTTGAAAGAAGTATCTTCAAAGTGTTACTGTGGTCATTAACTAATATACATTCGGTCTAAACCAGGCCATGGATGTGAATTACAATCCCTTTATTTCCCTAGTTTCCAAACAGTAGCAGAGTCTTGATTGTATTTGCATCATCCTTGATAGGGGTTTTGGTAAGTGGGAGTGTGGGACCACTTACTAACACAATTAATGCCCTAAAAACACATTAGTTTTGCTTCTGTTTTGAGCAGCATGTTTGGTCACTTTGCTGGTATGGAAAGCGTAAACCTTGAGAGTTCAGATTGATGAACCCTTTTTGCTGTATCTTTGTAGTTTCAGTGGTTCAAGGATGGCTTATGCAAACAGTTTTGATTTATTTCAAAATTTGTGTGTGATACAACAGATGTTTCTTCGTAGATTGTCCTTCATTTTTCTCCCTCTTCTCCTCTGCCTCTCTGATCCAGAGTTGTGATGAGGTCTACTCACTCTACTTTGTATGGTACGGTCCCATATCTCTTTGTGGAGCTTTCTTTTTCTAGAGTTGTAATAACGTTGGAAGCCTAGGCAACAAAGTTTGACTTCCAACCTTAAAGCATCTAGAATGGGCCCCGACCAAACTTAGGGTTTTAAATGTTCTTTTGTTAACACGATGCCACTATAAATGGTTCAGTTTAAAGAGTTTGTGTTTGCTCTTCAAATGAAATGTGCCGAGTTTTTTTTTTTTTTTTTTTTTATTTTTTTTTGGCCTTGTTTCCATGTCTGCTTGATGGGGTTTAAGACCTTTTTTATATTTACCTTTTCTTTCTATTTTTGTTTGTCGCCCATGTATGTGCTTTTTCCTCTCCTTCTCTCGTTACATCTCACCTTTTTGGTCTTATGTTTAAGTAATTTTGAAGTTCTATCATTTGGAACATGGATACCTTCATGTTAAATTGGATATGCTGAATAGGATGATCCTCTGATGTACTCCCCATATAACAATTCTGTATATACAATGTCTTCCGAGTATCACCTTTTTTGGATTTGTATGCAATTCTATTATGTAACCTGTCGTTGCCTCCAGTAAATAGATTCTATGAATCATCTCTCAGGCTTTAATATATTGTTGAGGCAACCTTGTGGTTCTACCAATTTGTACTTGATGTAGATTCTAGCCTTTGATTTGTTTCCTCGGATGAAAGGCCCTAATTATTTTCCTGAAAGAATACATATATTAAATAAAGTGTGCATGTTCTCATTGCACACTTCAGATTGCTCTTGAAGGTGAAGGTATGTGGGGAGACTATAAATAGTGCTTTCATTTGGTTTGCAATTACAGATTGAATTCTCCCATATGCCATTTCGAAGCAACTGGCATGTGCTAGAAGCCATTGCACTTCAGCACTTGTTTGCTTTTTTAAACTGGAATTGTTTCTGCGTAGTATTCTTCCATTCTCAACAAGTTCAGAATTCGTTTTTTGTGCTTTCAGTGAACAGAGATATCATTTTTATTTATTTACTTATTTTGTTTTCTTATCTAGATATGTTTCTCATGGCATCCTTCCAAGTTTGAACACTTCAAAAGATAGCGCAGGTTAAAAAGAGAGAAGTATTTGAGCTATAAAATAAGGTAGTCAGTTTGGACTTTGAAGTCTTGCTCACTTCCGAAATCCCCATTGTTTCGCATTTCCCAGAAGTTATCATCACATTGCATTGAAAAAAAATTCCTCAACAACCTATCGTGTCTGACACTCTGACAAATTGTTGTGTTCTTTATTCTCCATCAAACCTCTTTAACAAAGTACAACTAGAGACTCGAAACAATTGTATGCCAATTCAGAAACTGCACTTGAACTGATTCTGGAAGAGGAGGTAGAGAATGCGACAATGTGGGGTTTAGTGTAGTTAATGACTTAATGCTGCGTCTTGCTGCTCTGCTGTTTTGGTTTGCCTTCCTAAAATTTCCCTTGCCAGAAACAAGTACGCAATCAATTAGAATTAGATTACTGTGCATGCCCTTTTGTGAATGGTGGTATTTACTATTTAGAGTTCCACTATAGCTATACGTTGTGAGGAGTACTGAGGACCACAGATGGTGTGAGTTCAGTACAAGTTTAGGTTGTGAGGAGAACTGAGGACCACTGATGGTGTGAGTTCAGTACAAGTTTAGGTTGTGAGGAGTACTGAGGACCACCGATGGTGTGAGTTCAGTACAAGTTTAGGCCCATTCTACCAATCAAAGGTAAAAAACCCATCGACAGTGATCCGACAAAGCAAGCGTTTGTCAAGGAGCTTGTCTCTTATGTTCTTATGTTGAAAAAAAGTTCTACAGGGGAACTAATGCTGTTGCAGACTGGTTAGCATAACAAGGAGCTGAAGACCTGCTATTGGAACTTTGCATCAATCTATTGTCCCACTGGTCAAATAATTCTGTAGGAAGACGTGATATGCAGGACTCCTAGGAGGGTGACTTCTAGTGAACTTATGTGCCAAGTATGGTTGTATTAATCCTATTCCTAAAAAAAATAAAAAAGTTAAATTTGGCTTGAACAAGAATGAATCCAAGTTGACAAATCGAATATTCAGCATAAAATCCTTCCCAAAGGGAAGGGTCAGTTGGCCAGTCATTGATATTGGTTAGACTCGATTCAGATCTTTGGTAATCCTAGCTTCCCTTAAACCTAATTCATCATTTTTCTGAAGGAGATATCAGTGATGATGAAACCATTAAAATAATAGTAAATATTTCCACGTAATCATTAAACTCTTTGCTTTATCGATTGTTCTGTCAGCACCACTTGCAGTCTGAAGGGCTAATTCTTCGGAGGGAAGAATTATTATTATCACATTAATGAAAGAAAAAATCCACACAGTATAAAAAGTGTGCTTATAATACATTGAGCCGGTAAGGACCAGAATACTTTGTTCACATATGACAGATATCAAGATGAATAATGAACTTAATTCGCCAGTAGCGCAAGCCCAATTGCAAAGTTCTAAGCAATATGAGTTTAGACATCACGAAAAGTCATCTGGTTGGACAATTGAAGTCAGGGTGGGCGTAATCAAACACTCCGCAGAATAGGAACTCTGCGACGAGTAGACAATAAGTGATTCAACTGTGAAATTTGATCCACGAGCTGACTTATCTTCTGCAAAATGGAAATACAAGCAAAAACTAAGCTTCAGTTATAAAGCTGGAGACAGTAACATGAAATGCAAAGAAGAGTAGGACCTAGTCTGTTATAATTGCAGCCATATAGTGAAGTTACAAGAATTAACTCAAAAGCCAATTATCCTCTATTTCTACATACCTCATCTATGTGTCCATTCGATAATATAGGAGAGTCTCTCCTCTGTCCATGCTAAATGGTAATCCGGCTTAGAAAGTATTACTCTACTGAAAAATTGGGGTTAAACGACCACATTAGGTCACACTCTCATTGCCATCCAGATATTTTTGAGGATGTGCAAATCATGTATCTTATACTCTACGCATCCATGTGACGTTCTAATAGACAAAACATGTATCAGTTGTAATTTATTGTTTTTGAACATTTATTGTGTACTGTTCCTATTATTATCAATCATGCAATGATAGAAAAACTCGAACAGATTAGTGTTCAGCCACGAAATGCTAAAAGTTTCATAAGAGCCATTAGATACAAATTTGACAGCTTAAACATGGCATGATACTGGTGTAATATCAAAGACATGGTTTTAGAGGCTCAAACACAACAAGAACACCCTCGTTTTCCTAGCTGCCCCTCATTACAACCTATTGTGTAGTGTTGTCCACTGAAACAGAGACCTTATCTACCTTTGTATAGCTTCTACAACTTATGTGTTCATCTATTGCCTTTTAGCATCACATTAACTCCAAAAAAAAACTTGTACATAACAGTAACTCACCCAACATTATATTCTATCCAACCCCTAACCCCTAAATAATGCAAATAGTTTCTTTATCTTCAATTCATAACAGTTGTTACTACAGCTGGCAATAACTCTACCAACATGATATGTCCATGTTTCTCCTTGAAGGGCAACTTAGTTTCACATACCAACTACAGTAGAAAAAAAACATTCACACGTGGGCATTTTAACAAACATTTCTCACGTACCTCATCTTGCTTCCCTAAAAGAATAATCAAATGCTCAATCTTGTCATCTCGAGATTGCCGCCTCCATCTCTGCCACCTAAAATACCACAAACCCAGTACCCATGCAACCGTAAAACCACCACCCATACACAGAAATGACAAATTCACCCTTGTTCTCGCATAATAATAATAACGAGCCAAGTACACAAGACGTAGAATCTTTGACCAAATAACCTCGTACCCCAATCTCAGTTTCCTCATCACTCGCAAATCTAACGGTTCAGTTTGTGGTGCCGGTGGGCCATGTTGTTCTTGTTCTACTACTACATCAACATCAACATCAACATGAACGTGGTGATTATAAGTTTGATCAGTATCTCGAGGAATGTGAAGACCTTCATGATTGCTAGGAGGGAAAACATCGTTCTCAACCATTTCCCATTCCCTTGTTGTTGCTGATTGGTGGGCTTGGACTTGTTGGTGGGCTTCAAATGGAATTTGTTGCCAATCATCTTTTACTAAATAATGTACTTGTTCTTCTTCTGAGATTTCTCGTTTCTCCTCCATTATTATTTCATGTTCAAAACAAGGCAATATGTTTTTTCTTTATATTTGACCCACACAAATCTCATCTTAATCATAAGCCCAATTGTCTGGAGGTGAAGCCCAGCATGGCAACAGTTGAAGGACTCACCTGATATTGGGCGAGCTTAATTCACTTTTAACCAATAATTCTACATAAAATTGACACATTCATCCGACACAGTGACGTGGCGGATGATACAAGTCATATATCTAATATGATATATGACATGTATCATTCTCTTACACAATGATATTGTAGAACCAGAGGATTCAATTCAATTCACTTATATATTTACTTTATTGAATTCTAAAAAGGTTACTATTGTTTATAGAGACGTTACAAACAAATAAACAAAACAGTCGGTGACTTGAGAAACACCAGGCGCGGGTCGCGCTCTATTTGTATTGGAGACTATATATGAAAAAAGTATATACATCTTTCTACACTCCCCCTCAAGTTGGTGCATAGATGTCAATTATGTCCAACTTGTCAACTGAGCTGTCAAACACCTTGTGAGATACACCTTTGGTAAGAACATCAGCTAATTGCTCCTCTGAGGTTACGAACGGAAAACAAATAACCTTCATGTCAAGATTTTCTTTAATAAAATGACGATCAACCTCCACATGCTTTGTTCGATCATGCTGAACTGGGTTATGTGTAATTTGAATGGCGGCTTGATTATCACAATGTAAAACCATAGGTTTTTGAAGCTTGAAGCCCAATTCCATCAAGACAATACTGATCCATAACAATTCACATACTCCCTGTGCTAGACCTCGAAATTCAGCTTCAATTCTGCACTCGATATGGCAACAACTTTCGGCTTCTTACTGCGCCAAGTTACAAGATTTCCACCGACAAAAGTGAAATATCCTGATGTAGAACGCCTATCGCTTTTATCATGTGCCAATCTCAGATCCATTGTATCCGACAATATCCAATACATCATACTTTCCAAACAGTAAATCTTTGTCAGGTGCCTTCTTCAAATACTTCAAGATACGAGAGACTGCATCCATATATTCTTCACTAGGACAATGCATAAACTGACTAACCACACTCACAGCATAAGCAATATCAGGTTTAGTATGAGAGAGATAAATTAACCTTCCTACAAGACGCTAATACCTTCTTTTATCAGTAGGAACTTGATCAGGATGAATGGCGAGTCCATGATTCATCTCAATGGGGTGTCTCCATTGGTTTGCAATCCAACATTCTTGTTTCAGCAAGCAAATCTAGGACATACTTTCTCTGTGAGAGTGAAATCCCTTTTTTAGACCTTGTAACTTCAATACCTAGAAAATACTTCAGTTGTCCTAGATTCTTCATTTCAAATTCTTCCGACAAATACTTATGCAATTCATTTATTTCCTTCGGATTATCCCCTGTAACGATCATGTCATCAACATACACAATTAGAGCTGTAATCTTACCATCCTTGTGTTTAATAAACAAGGTATGGTCAATTGCTTTGTTTGTACCCAAAACTTTCATTGGGCGTGTGTAAGTCTTCCAAACCAAGCTCTTGGAGACTGTTTCAGGCCATACAAAGCCTTCTTCAATTTACACACCTTCCCAACATCTTTGGGATGGTTCTTCACACCTGGAGGCATATCCATGTATACTTCTTCCTCCAAATTCCCATTTAGGAATGCATTATTCACATCAAGCTGGTGCAAGGGCTAATCTTTATTTGTCGTAGTTTAAATTAAAACTCGGACCGTATTGATTTTCGCCACAAGTGCAAAAGTATCCTCATAATCAATTTCATAACGCTGTGTGTATCCCTTGGCAACCAATCTCGCCTTATATCTATTAATAGTTCCATCTGCATTAAACTTCACAGTAAACACCCAACGACATCCAATGATCTTCATTCCAATAGACATATCAACTACTTCCCATGTTACATTCTTTTGAAGGGCTTCCAATCCTTCATTCATTGCTTTTTTCTATTTTAGATCTTTCAAAGCATCCTGCACGTTACTAGGAATATATACAATATATAATTAATTTATGACAAGTGCATGTGACTCAGAAAGGCTATGGTTAGATATAGAGTTAGCTATAGGATATTTGGCATTGGCTTTGATGTCTGGTTCATATTGTTTCTTAGGAACTCCCTTACTAGCTCTTTGTGATTGTCTAGGTTCAAGACTTTCTAACCCAACAGATTCAGTAACGGTTATAGGAGGTACCTGAGGCGGATCATTCTGATTGAGATCTTCCGTTATTGATGTAGAAGGGGAAATGTCGTGTACTACAGTTTCAGATACATCCCGATCATGTGCTTCTGTCTCTACTGCTACAGGATCAATTTATGCTTCAGGAACTTCAAATCGTTCATCCAAGTGTTCCAATTCCCCAAAGACATCAGGATTCCCTTCACCGTCACTCTCCCCCTGAAGTGAAGACTGGGAAACTCTCCCTGAGTAATACAGGTCGGATTCATGGAATGAGACATCAAGAGATATATGCATCTTGTCAATAATTAGATCATAACACCTATACCCGTTCTGAAACTCGGCACAATCCACAAAAATATACTTCTTCGCACGAGGATCAAGTTTACTTCGTTCTGGTTGTGGGATATGGACATAAGTTGTACATCCAAAAACCCGAGGCTCCAAGTTAGGCATGGATGGGATAGACAAAAGTGTATGGAGTTTCTGATAAGAATTCTGGAACTCAATTACGCATGAGGGAGTACGGTTTATAACATAGGCTGCTGATTTTACTGCTTCACCCCAATATGATCGAGGTACATTCATGCCAAACAAGGAAGCACGAACAACTTCCAACAATTGCCTGTCCTTCCGTTATGCTAAACCATTTTGTCAAAATTAATTGGAGGTTTGATGACGAAGTCCAATTGACCGGCAAAATTCAGACATGAGGCCATTCACAAATTCGCCACCATTATCAGACTGAAAGACCCTGATAGATTGTTGATACTATGTCGCCACCATTTTGTAAAAAACAGTAAACATCCCATATACATCACTTTTGTGTTTCAGTAATGACACCCACGTCATGCGAGTGCAATCATCAATAAATGTCACATAATAGCGAACTCCAGAAAAAGAAAAAACTTTAGAAGGACCCTAAACATCATATTGAATTTTCATAAAAGGAACAGAACATCTATTAATACTTGGTGAATATGAAATACGGTGGCTCTTGACCAGTTCACAAATGTCATAATGAAACTCAGAATCACTAACAACTGAAAATAACTGAGGTTGCAACCTCTTAAGATAACTAAACGAAAGATGACCTAACCGACGATGCCATAACCACATAACTTATTTTGCATTCTCGACCCTATTGACCTGATTAGCTTGCCCTAGAGAATTATTCTGTTTTTCTCTAGTTTCTGTCAAGTTCAGATAGTACAGTTTCCCTCTTATAACACCACAACCAAGGACTTGTCGAGTCAGAATGTCCTAAAAAACACAAAAGGATGGATAGAACGTCACAGTACATGTAAGTACTAGAATGATTTGACAAACAGACAATAGATTATAAGCAATGGATGGAACAACTAAGACAGATTCAAGAGTGAGGGTTTTAGATAACACAATAGAACCTTCTCCGCTAACCGGAGTTGGAGTACCATCTACAGTAGAAACAACGGTTTGAGGTAAATCTCTAAGACTTTCCACAAGGCTAGGGTCATTTGTCATATGGTCAGATGCACCTGAATCAATTATCCATATACTATTCGAAATAACATTACCATTCATACCTGATTGAGTTACATTAGTCGAAGCATGGTCTAGATGTCCATGCACAACATTAGCAATGGCAGCCTTGTTTATATTCTTTCGTGGTCTCTTTGCGAAGTCCCACCAATCAGGATAACCAATCACTTCATAACATCTCTCATTGCTATGACCCAATTCTCCACAAATATTGTACTTTTTATATGCATAAGGATTGGATTTACCTTTAGGGTGGCGTGAAGGACCAGAGAAACCGGGTGGATTAATGGTCTTGCTATGAACAGCCAAGACAGAGGATTCAGTTGATACAGAGCGCCCCATAGCCTGTTTCTCTGATTGCACCTTGCGAATGTAAGCATAGCTTTGCTCCAAGGAAAATTTAGGTTCCTTGCGAAGAATCTCTCCACGCACCTGATCATACTCCGAATCTAGTCCACGCAAAAACATATGAACCCGCAATCTGGTCATTGTTGACGTCTCATGAACTACAGCTGCAACATTGTTATTATGGGATGTCACCCTTTGATCAATTTCCTAGAACATGACCACCAATTCGTTGTAATAGGAAGGAATATGTCTCCCATTCTGCTTCGCTTCAAAGCACTTCGTATTCAATTCAAAAATTCGAGTTTCATCAGAGTCATCATAGAAGGTCTTCTCCACAGCCTCCCAAATGTCTTTCGTAGTAGGAAGACGAATATATCGATTTATAAGAGAAATCTCCATAGAATCAATAAGCCAACTTTTCACCTTTTCATTATTTGTTGCCCAAGCTTCATATTCAAAGAAGTCATATCCAGTTCAACTCATGCCCGATGCTGAAAAACCAATCTTTCCCCTTGCTCCAATAACACGATCCGCATGAGAGGAGCCCATATGGTATAGTTTGACTCATTTAATAAAATAGTTTTTGGGAATGCGGAGTTGTCTTGTGGGGTGTAGTGGTGATGTATGACGTTTTAGGAATTATTGTCAGATTCAGCCATTGCAAAAAAAAAAAAAAAAAAAAAAAAAAAAAAATTTGGGTTTGAGGTTTAGGTTTTGGAAAAAATTTGGGTTTGAGATTCAAGGATTCAAGAATAGTTTGATTAACTAGTTTTTGGACCCGGGCATACGCCCGGCCTCAATCCAATATTATACTTTTTGAAATAGAATTTAAAAATTATTTTTGCTCACTATTATTATTATTATTCTCCTAAAATTTCATCATCATTTTATTATTTATTTATTTATTACATAATATTTATAACATACTAAAATTAATTATTCTTGAATTGAGTTATTCAGAGTTCCTTATCACTTAATTGTGCACACTCAAATTCATATCCAAATAGATGGTGTCTAAGAAATTGTTGTTAGAAAATCCTATACCAAAAATCCTTCTTATTAATTTCCGAATTTAAATGTGTTTTGTGGTTGAGGATTAAGTTAGTTATAATAATAAGATATGTGAAGTTCCCCCTTTCGAATGGGAATTGTAAGTTTTATGATAATGTTGGTAGAATTGCAAGAGATTGAACCAATAACTCCTGACAAAGATTTGTTTTGATCGAGCAATATTGTGACTGTGACCAATACTCAGTAAACTTACTACACATCAATGCGAACGTGTTTGACAAATGTGAATGTTAGCTGCAGATACTCGGGTCAATTTTCAAAGTAATGTATAACACAAATAATAAAGAGTGTGTCTATGTTCCACTATATATACGGATTGGCTGGGACGGCTAGTAATCTTCAGAGTCACACTTGCTGCCTAGTGCTTCTGGCAGATTGACATGTTTTGGTAGATATGGTGTGGTTTGTACATATGTTTTGTCCCCTTTTTGTTAATTTACAATTCTACTTATGATCATGACTCATGAGTAGTTAGCTGTTTTTGTAATTTTGTCATCATTAAAACAGTTGTAAAGACTTGATGGTTGTTCTCGGTGTTTACCTTGGTCACCTGCCTCTGAAGGTGGAATACCTACCCAGCACTCAAATAAACGAAATAAATGAACCCTCCAGCAAGGCCCAATGCAACCCCATTTTCCAGGCATACATGACAAAATGGTCTTGGAAATCAAGCTAGAAATAAAATTAAAGCATATATAGTTGTAAAGATTATCACTAAACATAGTTGTTAATCATATATAAAATTTAAACCACAAATTAAAGACGGATTCAATAGTGACAAACTTTCATAAATGAGAAGCAGTATTCATTGTGATGCTTTCCTTTTCTTTATTTTCAAATCCTTCTTCTTGTCTTTGTTGCTAATATCTTTGCAACTAATTTTCTCATTTTCCTTCATCTCTTTAATGATTTCCTTGAGCTCAAAGATCTTGTCTTTGCTTTCTTTTTCTTCAATCATACAATCTAGCATAACGTTTTTGATGGTGTCTAGCTGAATTTGTTTTTCTTCAACTTGTTTTTTTTTTCTTCAAGAGTTCTTTGAAATTGAAGTCTTCAATTTCTATTTCACGCTCATCTTTTTTATAAATTTGATAGCATTAAAAGCAGCCTAATCTTGTGCCTTTTCTATAGAATATCACGGGGGTTTCCAAAGAATTCTTTAACTATGACGCCTTCATTGTTAAAGAATATGTGTTTTGGTACATGTATCTTGTTATTAATCGTGCGATGAATCGTCCGTTCTCAATTTTTGTGTTGTACACTGGATCTTGTTGAACATCAAGTTCTGCTTCTAGAATTTCCTTTAGCAACTTATTTTTACATAAGTTGTAATTTTTGTATTCCATGACCCTGCAATATAATTTTGTGTCATTGATCTCCTTTATTCTTTTGTATCCTTTTTCAGCCATGTTCCTGTGCAAAAAATTAGTCTGAGTTAAAAATTAAAATAGTTGTTGTTCTGATGGGATGTTCAATTCTGATGGGATTCATGACTGGTATTGTTCATTGTGAACTAAAATTTGTAATGTATAAGAGGATTGTAGATGTGATGAATAGTCTAATTGCAGATGCGATGAGTTGTGTTGTAGCAAGTTGAAGAACATAAAAGTAATATATTAATATGTTTGATGATCATAGAATAGTTGTGAGAACTGAGAAAACATACCTTTGAGCAGTCAATTAATAGACCAAGATTATGTTTTACGTAGGAGGTCACAGGAGTTATAATAAATTGTTTCTCTTTAGTGCCTTTTATATAGACCATTGTGTATTTTTTTCTCAGAGAAGGTTTTATATTTTGATTTGTAATCTAAATTCTAAATTTATTAGGATTGTTGTCCGCATAGTTATGTTATTAGAGAGTAGATATCAAATATGATTAGGACTCTTATATAGTTCCTAAAAAAATAGGCAAGTGAATAGACCCACTCTGTTTCGAATTGCTGGTTTGAACACAGAAATGCACAATACTTCATTATTTGAATGTGTTTCCATTTGATTTTGCAAGGTTCTGCCACATGTAATTTTTTTCCAATTCTGGAAGCGCAAGAGTGCTGAAAAGCCAAGTATTTTATATTATTCTGTGTCTTTTTTGCTAGGTTCGGTGCATTATAGGGTCTTCTTTCAAGGATTTTGTAGCTATTATCGTTCATATTCCATAGATGGCAGATAGGCTACACAGTTGGAGTGGACACAGGATTTAAATATTCAGACACAGAAAGAAGTTCCCTCTAGTCCCACATGGAGCACATAAGGAAAATGGGCATAGACAAAATAAAAGAGAAAGCAGCATTTCAAAGGGATGAGTGGTCGGGACATTTGCTGAGTTTCAGAAATGATGCCTTGGTTATCTTGAGTATTATTTGTTTCCAATTGCCGTTCGAGCAAATTGGAGAAAGTAAGGTTCTGCCATGTGTTGTTGAAGTCCATCCAACTTCATTTTCCGCTAGGCATTTAAAAGTGAAAATGTGGCTCTCCAAATACAACATCCAGAGCATAAAGGATCTTTTGGAGAACTCATGCAACCTGGAAACACATATTGTTGAAATAACTAAGGTAATTAAGAAATTTGCATTGTGCACTTAAGTTTTGTTTGTGTGAGTCGTGAGTCAGTTCCGAAATTCAATTAGGTCTACGTGATTCTATTATTTTTAGCAATTAGTCTTGTTTATTTATGAACTAATGTGGTGAAGAAATATGCATATTACAATAGTGAGATAGAGTAAAATTTGTTTCCTTATTAAATCATCCTCATTGTTTATTAGGATTATATATGCAATTGGTAATCTGAGTAGGTTATTGAAGAATGAATGTTTTACTTTTAGACACTATGGAGGTTTCTTTTTACGTCATTTTTTTTTTTTTCTTTGTAATATCATTGATTAGCATGATATGAATTTTAAAAAGTTTAGAAAATTAAATGGGTTGAGAATTTTGTCAAGTAATAAAAAAGTAAATATTTGTTGAACAGAACCCGATAAGAGGAACTTCTAATTTAGATGGTGAATGATGTGAAAAACCCCAAGGATGGTGAAGTGAAGGAAATTCCCATATTCGCTTTGCCCTTTGGTGAAGTACAATCAACCTGGTATGATAGCTTGCTCCAACATGTATCAAGATATGGTATCATTTTCTTTGGGTTACCGTGATTTCGGCATCTCTCGGTCTCTATTATTAACAAATGGGCAGTCATGAAGTTTCCTTACCGGAGAAAGACTTCACAAGTGTCTTTGGGGTTCTTCTCTTTGGGAAGCTCAAGATTTTGGAGCATGACTCGTCAATTTCTAACCATGTGGTGATTCCTACCAAGCGGCAATGATATTTTATCTATCGCTTTTACTTAATAGTGAGCTACTCATTCATGCCAATGTAGATACATTCATTGTCTTTTAGGTCGCAAATTCCGATTTTTGTTGCAATGGAGGAGGCCCTCTATTTGCATCAGCTTTGGCCTTCAATTAGAACATGGCTCTCACTTTTCCACCAACTTTGCCGGAAGTGTGCTATACGCCCCTAACGGACTATCGGTTCACTCACGACACTAGCCTATAGCTCTTGCTTACCTCGGACAAGATGATCGTGGAGCTCTCACTTTCCACCATCTTTGCTGGAAGTGTGCTATACGTACTCTGATAGCCTATAGCTGGGCCCTTGCTTACCTGATCAGCATGGCTGTGGACTTCGTTTATATTAAGCATGTCGTCATGACGCCGCCGAGTAAATATTTTGCTTTGCAGAATGTCAAAGCATTACATGTCGAGGACATGGATGTGGTTGTTGAACCAGGAATTGGATGGATGGACCTTAACGAATACCTGGAGCCTTATGGTCTTTTCTTTCCACTTTATCCAGTCCGTTTAGATCTTTCACTCCATGTTGTCCTTAGTATCTCTTTTGGCCGCCATTTTGTTTGGATGTGTTGAAATATGTCTTCCGAAGTTTTAATGTTTTATAACACCATCCACGTAGTAGCAAGATTGATGTTATAGCCACTGATCTTTAATGGAGATTAACCGCTCACTTCAATTTCCTAATGAATGTGGCCCGGTGCAACCATTGGCAAAGCATGTGTGTACTCTACGTTGCTCGGGTTCTTTGGTGTGAGGTTTGCATTCTTTCCTGAATTTGTTGACTTTTACGGATATAAATGTGGTTTTGAATTTCTTGGAAGAATACGTATGATCTTGCATTTGTATTTTGGTATCTCATCACCCTTTTGAAAGTACACTTCTAATATTTGTTTCAAAAGTGGAAGTTTTCCAAAGAAAATACCTTTTGGATTATACTTATCATCTATGATTAATTACCATCCCCACGACCGTACATACACATCAACTAAATAAGGGAAATGCTTGAAATAGTTGCATGACAGAAATGATATGTCTTCACTGGAATTGCATTGTGAATCCAATTTATTAAGAAAATTTAGTGGCTGGTTCCCCAAGCTATATAAACTTTTTTGCTCCAATGGAGACTGAAGATGGTCCATGGTCAATTGCTTGCAAATGTACTCAGGTGATACATGCTAAAAATAAGGAACTATTTGTTTGTCACTTTGTCTTTTATTACTGGCCTACTGCATCCTAATCAGTTGGACATATTAGTATTAACACGTGAACTATCCAATATTTGGAGAATATTAGTGCTATATATGGAATTTCAGGTAATTGGTAATGATATTTTCGTAACTACCTTATGCATTGAACTTGGTTTACCTTTGCTGTTTGAGCGTGTCAATGTTTGATAGTTGAGACTCCATCATAGAAGTTTGAGTATGGCCATGGCTGTTTTTCAACTGCGCCAAAATTCAACTTATGCTTCTTCTTTCAGGGAAAGATCGACGCTCAGATTGAAGGATGAGTAAATAGTGGATTTGGAAGAACAGGTATAATATATTTGTAACCACCTCCAAACTTCTTTACGTACTTATTTAGTTAGAACTGTGTTTTGTTTCAGAGTCTCATGTTAATGGTGCAGATTAGAGATCTTACGGTCTATGTTGAAGCTCAAAGAACACTTGATAAGATGAATGATTCTGATGACATTAGAGGAGTAACGGTGTTACCAGTCCCATTGCAGCAATCTTCAACAATTAACGCTAAAAGACGTTCAAAAACCAACAGACGGTGAAATTGACTGTTTACATCGGCCCTCGGTGTATTTTGTTTACTTCAGAGTTCATTCTTCACATAATGTTTATAAAGTTGCCCTTGCACTGGTTTTTTCGGAGAGACAGCTTCAACTGAAGATGATAGATCATGGATTGCTGAATGTTTTAAAGAATTGGATTCAATAAGATTAATGGCAAAGCAAAAAATGACTGCTAGATGTAAGGCTTTATGTATGGAGTTTGATGTGTGTCAATTGAGGAAGGATGCAATTAGAGCGAGGGCAAAACTTATTGAGCGTGAACACCGGCAAAAGATGAAAACTAAGTTGAAGCAGATGAAAGTTTTACAAAAGAAAAGTGCTTCACGACACAACTCCCAACGTGGAACGTCGGAGCTGGCTGTTCCAGATGTTGTAGTGAGAAATCTTGGGAATCATTTTGGGGATCTTAACATGTCAGCTGTTCCAGATCCTGTGGGAAATGTTGGGAATCATTTTGGTGATCTTAAGATGTCCTAGAATCTTTTTTGAATACTTCTGATAAATATGTGTCTCTGGTTTTGAAGCAATATATATTGTAATAAATCTGTATATATATGCCTAGTAAAATTTGTTTGAAAAAAATGTATTCAATTATAATCTCTTAATTTGCAACCGATAGATATTAGGATTGTCAGGGTATGACAATTCTTTTAGCTGCAGATCTCCTAGCTAGTACTCTATTTGACTCTGTTTGTCTCCCTGTAGGCTGTAGCAATGTTTATATGTTAGCACCAGTCCAATTATCCTCTAGTCCCTTCATTTGCATCAACGATATTAAGGTAACGCCATGGAGGGGGATATTACCATTTGTTCTCTACACTGCTATACCATAATCAGACTACATCTGCACCCTTATACACCTATGCAACAAAAAACCAGCTATGCAGGCTTCAACGGCTTTCATTTCTTGATGCAGGATAGACCACTTTTCAGTTTCCACTTCTACCATTGCATAGAAAAATGTCTTTACCACTATGATCTCTGGCCATCCCTCCATAGCCACAAGCTGTTGCAGTTATGAAACCATCGGAATTTACTATAGAACCTCCATTTTCTGATCTTCCATGCACAGTCAATAGCTTGTTTGCTACTATATATAAGCAGTAGATACTCCAATGTTGTGTAGTACTGATGCAGTTAATCGTGGTCCTTCAACAAGTTGTTCTGAGTATATAACCTCATCTCTCGAGATGATCTTGGGAGTCACATGGAGTTGTCCTCTTGCCTCTAAATCTTATGAGATTCCTCTCGCTTGAAATGGCGGTGATAGAATCCCAAAACGTGATGCATCTGTATTGACATCGATACTTGTGTTATTGGCCTTACACGCCTCTCCATTCAAGATTAGAGCTTAGAACCGAAGTTCCTAATCCCTTGAAATCTTTTTAACTCTCAAAGAACACAGATTTGGAATATCTACCATAGAATATGTGCTTGGAGTTCTCCCTAGCACCACCACACGCACAAGAGGAGAGGAGGAATACCATGTCTAACTATCCAAACAAAAACCATGGTTTGCAAATGTGATTCTTGGCAATGAATCACCATGGTTTGCAATGAGAATGAGTTAAAGGTTTATTCTGAAATCATCATAAAGATACAGGTACACTAACCTAACATCTCTCCTCCAACATGTCTCCCTAACCAACCAATGTGATTCTTGGCAATGGAAAGCATCAAAAGATGGAGGTTTTTCGGTTAAAACCTTTGCATACAGGGCCCTTGCTCAGCCAATTCTACTTCTTGGGGTTCACCCCTGGAGCATAGGCCGCATTGATTCTGGCATCAGTATATCAAGACCAAATTAATATTGTACTAACCCCAAATTGGCTACTTTGATCTTTGTTATAACTTTTGCTTGCTTTAACTACACTTAATCTATCATTGCATACTTTCCACTTATGCATCTGATTGAAATAACAATAATATATACAGAAGAATAATTTTAGTAAAAAATAAAAAGGTAGAAACATTCTATTGCAATAACGGACTAATGTATGCTAATAATATCCATGTCTGTTGCATTGGCAAGTATAAATTAAAAATATAATTTTGCTAGTAAATTATTAATCTTGTTTGTCTTCACTTGTTTTGCAAACTTTCTTGTTTGGTGGTTGGTCGTCTTCTCCCTCGTTTGAATCTTCAGTGATGGTTGTGACACTTCCATCCAAATGCACTTTTGAACGATGTGAAATCTATTGAAAAAAAAAATAGTATAAAGATGTTGTATTGTTATATTATGTTACACAAAATAAAGTAAACTTAGACTGTAGTAATTGTTCTAATGACAGATATGGATTGTACCTTTGGATTTTCTTCTCCGTTGTAGTAGTCGTTGTGAAGTGAAAAGACTTTAGAAATAGTGAGTGAATTATTGTTTCGCTTCTTTGTTGAATTTTGTGACTCTTATCCGAATATAGCCGTATGGCCAATCAGCTTCCTAAATTCCTTTTCAGCAAACTCTGTTCCATTCTCCTATAAAGATATATCAACGACCAATTAACATAATTTTGGATGTTATCTCTATTAGTTGGCAATTTGTGTATAAATAATCTACCTTTGAATCCATTGCGATTAATTCGGCATGCTCTTTTTTCATTAAAGTTGATGCCACTTCTTCAAATGCAGTTGCCCTTGCAGTGGCTGTGTTGTCCTCAATATCAAACTTTAGGATGTACCTTGAAATTTAGTGTATGTTTAGTTGATATACCATGCTTCATATATTGTAAGTGATACTTGATGAAAGAGACTTACTTTTGAATTGGGTCCACGACACCATGCTTTGTGCAATCATATCCTCCTGCGTTCATATTCAACTTCTTTCCACAATTGGAGTTTGGGCAAGCGTTGTAATACCAACCGTTTTCGTGCATCACTTTTGTTATGGATGCCTTGCATGTGAAGTATTTTTCCTGCAAAGTAATAAGTCATTAAACGTTGTATTGTTTTATTTTTTGTAAGTAGCTCATAAGAAGAAGTAACTTACGTCTGAAAAAAGATCTGTCACAGAATTTGTTATCTCGGACAAACACCTCCTGTTTTGGGTCAATACTTCTTCGGTAGTTTTCGATGTCTTCATTTGCTCTTCTTGTATTTCAACTTCCATTGGACTGTAAAAAAAGTTTTTTTTTCCAGTTTTATTTCTATTAAACTGATTAATTATTACTTTGTGATAGTTCTATTTGATTGTACCTGTTTTTCAGAACGGTAAATTCTGGAATTTCTGAATCCTGGTATATTTTTGTCGCCGATGTTGTAGAAAGAGAATACGTTCCTATCATATAAAGTTAATTTTAGATAATATTTCACTTATAAACAAATAAATGTATTGATATAACGTACCGTTAAAGTAACTAACGGATGTTGAACTTATTATTAATACAGTTCTCCTTGAAGTGTTTTGAACTATCCAATCTTTGACATTGTTTGCATTCTCACCCCAAATAGTTACCGCTATAGAAGAGTTCCTGCAATAATCACTTAAACAATTTTAGTTAGTACAAAGGTTGATTATGTTGTATAATAAGCTGTCAATTTAGAAGACTTACCATTCATCTATTAAATATATTTTCATCATGGTAGTTTTATTTTTATTTTTCTTCAATTTTTCTATTGGTTGTGTCCACGTTTTGACTATTCCGATGACATCTGTAGACATTGAAATAGAATTGTGTTATGACATAGCAATTAAGTTGAGTACTTATTGTTTTAGTGAATGTAGATGTAGTATTTACCTGTTAGGTGTATGTTGTCTTTTCTTGATGACACTTCAGAAAAATTTGTGAAGTTAAATAGCTGTTTTGGAAACTGTACATCTACTTCTTTGGATGGCTTCAAGATCGTATTCCAATTGAACATAATGATGAAGTCATGATTGACAGGACGGTATGTCACTTTTTCATATATTTTGAATGTAGAAAACTCTTCCATGTAGTAGATTTGCATCTCCTTCAGCTGTGGTTTATATTTGAGCACAAAGGAAATTGGGATTTTTGCATGTATCTGATCTCCCTGTTAGATTTTAAAATTGTCAGATCATAAAATTTCATGTATCTAATATTTGCAATTTTCTAAAATACTTGTACTTACATGCTCATCTATTAGCACCATGTCTAAACTTTTGATTTTATCTGTATTGAAGTCGGTTGCTTCCCATATTCTACTCACTCTGACTTTTATTCTGTAATTTCCATTGGTGTCATTGATCTCCTTTATTCTTTTGTATCCTTTTTCATCCATGTTCCTGTGCAAAAAATTAGTCTGAGTCAAACACTCGAAAATTAAAATAGTTGTTGTTCTGATGGGATTCATGACTGGTATTGTTCATTGTGAACTAAAATTTGTAATGTATAAGAAGATTGCAGATGTGATGAATAGTCTAATTGCAGATGCGATGAGTTGTGCTGTAGCAAGTTGAAGAACATAAAAGTAATATATTAATAGGTTTGATGATCATAGAATAGTTGTGAGAACTGAAAAAACATACCTTTGAGCAGTCAATTAATAGACCAAGATTATGTTTTACGTAGGAGGTCACAGGATTTATAATAAATTGTTTCTCCTTAGTGCCTTTTATACAGACCATTGTGTATTTTTTCTCAGAGAAGGTTTTATATTTTGATTTGTAATCTAAATTCTAAATTTATTAGGATTGTTGTCCGCATAGTTATGTTATTAGAGAGTAGATATCAAATATGATTAGGACTCTTATATAGTTCCTAAAAAATAGGCAAGTGAATATACCCACTCTGTTTCGAATTGCTGGTTTGAACACAGAAATGCACAATACTTCATTATTTGAATGTGTTTCCATTTGATTTTGCAAGGTTCTGCCACATGTAATTTTTTTCCAATTCTGGAAGCGCAAGAGTGCTGCTCTTTTAGCCAGGTATTTTATATTATTCTGTGTCTTTTTTGCTAGGTTCGGTGCATTATAGGGTCTTCTTTCAAGGATTTTGTAGCTATTATCGTTCATATTCCATAGATGGCAGATAGGCTATACAGTTGGAGTGGACACAGGATTTAAATATTGAACATTAATGTAAAGAAGTTCCCTCCAAATTCCACATGGAGCACATAAGGAAAATGAGCACAGACAAAATAAAAGAGAAAGCATCATTTCAAAGGGATGAGTGGTCGGGACATTTGCTGAGTTTCAGAAATGATGCCTTGGTTATCTTGAGTATTATTTGTTTCCAATTGCCGTTCGAGCAAATTGGAGAAAGTAAGGTTCTGCCATGTGTTGTTGAAGTCCATCCAACTTCATTTTCCGCTAGGCATTTAAAAGTGAAAATGTGGCTCTTCAAATACAACATCCAGAGCATAAAGGATCTTTTGGAGAACTCATGCAACCTGGAAACACATATTGTTGAAATAACTAAGGTAATTAAGAAATTTGCATTGTGCACTTAAGTTTTGTTTGTGTGAGTCGTGAGTCAGTTCCGAAATTCAATTAGGTCTACATGATTCTATTATTATTAGCAATTAGTCTTGTTTATTTACGAACTAATGTGGTGAAGAAATATGCATATTACAATAGTGAGATAGAGTAAAATTTGTTTCCTTATTAAATCATCCTCATTGTTTATTAGGATTATATATGCAATTGGTAATTTGAGTAGGTTATTGAAGAATGAATGTTTTACTTTTAGACACTATGGAAGTTTCTTGATTACTTGACATTGAAGATGGTGAATGATGTGGAAAACCCCAAGGATGGTGAAGTGAAGGAAATTCCCATATTTGCTTTGCCCTCTGGTGAAGTACAATCAACCTGGTATGATAGCTTGCTCCAACATGTATCAAGATATCACGGTAGGCTGGCTGGTTACCGTGATTTCGCATCTCTGGTCTCTATTATTAACAAATGGGCAGTCATGAAGTTCCCTTACCCGAGAGCAGTACTTCACAAGTGCTGCTAGGGTTCTTCTCTTTGGGAAGCTCAAGATTTTGGAGCAAGACTCGCTCGACTTTCTAACCATGTGGTGATTCCTACCAGCGGCAATGATATTTTATCTATCGCTTTTTACGAACAGTGAGCTACTCCTTCATGCCAATGTAGATACATTCATTGTCTTTAGGTCAGTAGTCCCGATTTTTGTTGCAATGGAGGAGGCCCTCTATTTGCATCAGCCTTTGGCCTTCAATTAGAACATGGCTCTCACTTTCCACCATCTTTCTTTGGAAGTGTGCTATACGCCCTAACAGACTATCGGGTTCCACTCGATAGCCTATAGCTGGGCTCTTGCTTACCTGATCAGCATGACTGTGGAGCTCTCACTTTCCACCATCTTTGCTGGAAGTGTGCTATACGTACTCTGACAGCCTATAGCTGGGCCCTTGCTTACCTGATCAGCATGACTGTGGACTTCGTTTATATTAAGCATGTCGTCATGACGCTGCCGAGTAAATATTTTGCTTTGCAGAATGTCAAAGCATTACATGTCGAGGACATGGATGTGGTTGTTGAACCAGGAATTGGATGGATGGACCTTAACGAATACCTGGAGCCTTATGGTCTTTTCTTTCCACTTTATCCAGGTATGTTTAGATCTTTCACTCCATGTTGTCCTTAGTATCTCTTTTGGCCGTCATTTTTGTTTAGATGTGTTGAAATATGTCTTCTGAGTTTTAATGTTTTATAACACCAGTCACGTAGTAGCAAGATTGATGTTATAGCCGGTGATCTTTAATGGAGATTAACCGCTCACTTCAATTTCCTAATGAACAGGGCCCGTGCAACCATTAGCGGTATGTGTGCTCTGGCGTTGTTCTCGGGTTCTTTGGCTGTGAGGTTTGCATTATTTCTAAATTTGTTGACTTTTACGATATAAATGTGGTTTTGAATTTCTTGGAAGAATACAGTGTATGATCTTGCATTTGTATTTTGGTATGTCATCACCTTTTGAAAGTACACTTCTAATATTTGTTTCAAAAGTGGAAGTTTTCCATAAAATACCTTTTGGATTATACTTATCATCTATGATTAGCCCATCCCCCGACCCTCGCATACATACACATCAACTAAATAAGGGAAATGCTTGAAATAGTTGCATGACGTAAAATGATATGTCTTCACCGGAATTGCATTGTGAATCCAATTTATTGAGAAAATTTAGTGGCTGGTTCCCCAAGCTATATAAACTTTTTTGCTCCAATGGAGATCAAGATGGTCCATGGTCAATTGCTTGCAAATGTACTTTCAGTGATACATGCTAAAAATAAGGAACTATTTGTTTGTCACTTTGTCTTTTATTATCGGGCCTATCGTGATCCTAATCAGTTGGACATATTAGTATTAACTGCGTGGAGTCTTGTACTTTATAACAACCTCGAGGCCCTTCTTCTATTCCCTTCGACCTTATCCATGTGACACAAATCTCTATTATTAACAAATGGGCAGTCATGAAGTTCCCTTACCGGGAGCACTAATGGCGTTGCAAAGATTTCACAAGTGTCCGCCGGGTTCTTCTCTTTGGGAAGCTCAAGATTTTTGGAGCGACTTCGCTCGACTTTCTAACCATGTGGTGATTCCTACCAGCGGCAATGATATTTTATCTATCGCTTTTTACGAACAGTGAGCTACTCCTTCATGCCAATGTAGATACATTCATTGTCTTTTGGTCAGCAGTCCCGATTTTTGTTGCAATGGAGGAGGCCCTCTATTTGCATCAGCCTTGGCCTTCAATTAGAACATGTCTCTCACTTTCCACCATCTTTGCTGGAAGTGTGCTATACGTCCTAACAGACTATCAGTTCACTCTGACTGCTTATAGCTGGGCCCTTGCTTACCTGATCAGCATGACTGTGGGTCCTGCATGAACTGATATTATAGGCTATTTTTCTATGACACAGGGACAGTGTGTTCTTATTTTTTTTCTTCTTCTTAAAGCAACTAAGTGTTTTTTTTAATTCAGCTTGGGATTGCTCGTACCTATGCACTATTTTTGGAAGAGAGAGTGGAGTGTTTGGACTCATTCCAGAAGAAAGAAATGAGAAGAAAGAGATTGTGACTCATTCCAAAATCAAAGAGAAGCTCCATCACTGGTATGTACACTTAACTACTCAAAATATACTTATATATATATATATATAGAATCAACGAACTACATTACGCCAAAGTTAACAACAGGTCTATTTCTATATCTGCTTTTTCTATTATTAGTCTAGCATATATAGTGTAGAAATTCTCCAATCTCTTAAATTGAATTCATATAAAAAATAAAAAATATGCTCATTACATTGTATATAAAATTGTTCTTATTGAAAATGCTCCAATAGGTCTGTATTGTTTTCCTCACATGCAAATATGAGAAAATTAAACAAAATAATTTTTATAATTAATAATATTATAAGAATAGTATAATGTAGTTTGAAAAGTACCTTTTCAAATATCTCAGATATGTGAAACCCAGATTAAACTTCATCAATAGATCTATTGTTCCCATTGTTTCTTGATGTACTGTTTGAATCATTGTAGGAATTCTGGAGGGTTGATTTGATTTTGAATACTAAATCGTATGTATGTACTTTCTAAAGGTCGCCAAGAAAGTGTATTACCGTAGGCAAGTTGTTGAAAATTTCCCGAAATACTATGTTACGCGGTGTAGCCATAGGGTTCACCGCCTTTATCGTTACCGGATTTTCAGTCCTTCCCGTGAGTTTGTCTTGTGAGACAACAACATATAATTGTCCATGGCTAAAAACAGGTTTTGGAAGGTAGAGTCCGACATGTTTCAAGGTCCGGCCTTGGCTTTTGTTAATAGTCATTGCAAAGCAAATTTTAATCGGGAATTATCGTCATTTTAAAACGAATGGCCATTTCGTTTTGATTCGACGACGTGACAATACGATTGTATTGAGACTTCTTGTCCTATGTTTCTCCGGTTAAAATCTCGCCTCGATAATTCTATCGCCAAATTCGGTCACTATTAGCCTTGTCCCATTGCAAAGACCCAATCCAGTATTGATGTTCAAAAGAGCATAATCGGAACGCCTTTTTTTAACTCGAGGGCATGGTTTGGCATCCCAAACATGCTTGCGGTGTGTTAAGGTATTCCGTGGGGAACAAAATGTCTTGGTTTCTTATTTTCCCATTGATCGGGCAAATTGAGTCCGCGACTTAGATATTTCTTTGACTCTCCCGGTAGAGTTGAAAGAATGAACACATTCACTTCTTCTATGCAATCATTTGTTGGTGCCAAAATACACTGTCCTTTAGGTACTTCTCGTCACATTTGTAGTTTTGCAAGATATCGGGATAAGTGCTTGTCACAATTTGCTTTATTGGATCATCCCTTCTCGGTATTAGGAACTCATCCGAATTTTTATCCAATTTGCCTCTTCCCATTCATTGATTGCTATGACCCGGCAATTTGCCTTCTCCCACATCTAGAACCCATTGGGTTGAATCGTGATATCGACTCGGCCTTTGTTGGATCAAGGTCTTTTTCTTTTGAGGCGATATTTGTTGTCGCCGACAAATACCCGAACAATAATCCCATAGATAAGATTTGTTTAGTGAAGCAGCCACCACTTGTTCCCTTGTTGATCTCTCAATGACGGGGAGTGTTTGTCTAAAATCCCCTCCTAAGAGCATGGTCTTCCCACCAAACAATTTCTCATTGGAATTACGAGCGGATTGAATTGCAT
This sequence comes from Coptis chinensis, assembly GCF_015680905.1. Taxonomy (NCBI): domain Eukaryota; kingdom Viridiplantae; phylum Streptophyta; class Magnoliopsida; order Ranunculales; family Ranunculaceae; genus Coptis; species Coptis chinensis. The sequence continues at coordinate 13,669,878 of NC_141456.1, read as the reverse complement.
CGATCTCTTAATGTCTTATCTATCGCCCGAAAAATGTTTTATTATTCATTGGTGCTTCGTCCCACACAACCAGATCCGTTTCTTTCATTAGCTTGGCCAAATGTGTTCCTTGGCCGATGTCGCAGCATGAGTTCTCATCTGTGTTAATTGGGATTTTGAACCGTGAATGTGCAATTCTCCCTCCAGGCAACAAAAGAGATGCTATTCCAGAAGATGCAACAGCTAAGACAATTTTCCCTTGAGATCTCAATATTGCTAGAATTGTTTTCCAAAGAAATGTTTTTCCGGTTCCTCCACGCCGTGATCTAAAAAATAGCTCCCCCGACTTGTTTTCTCTTGCCTCAATGATCGTGATCAAAAATGAGTTTCGCTCTGTTTAGGTCCTTGTGAAGTTCAAAGAATTCCTTCTCAAGCACACGACTCTATCGTAGCTCAACTCCTCATGTATCAACCTATTTTCAACGCTTTGTTTAGTGACATGTCGAAACGGAAACCGAGAAGTTCTTGAACTCCTTGAGTGATCTGTTATTCTGTTCATTATCTTTTCTATCTCGCAGAGAGCATCGTTTTCAGTAGTTCACCATCGGTGAGCGTTAGTTCATTGTTGTTCATCCTTTGTCTTTTGTGGAATAGAATGTCTTCGGATAGCAACTTCAAAGTAATGCGGTCCATAACTCTAATGGATTGGTGACTTCACAGAATAGTAGAATTGTGACGAATGTTTCTCTTAGTGATGGAGGTAATGCCCAGCGTGATGCCTCTACAATTGCATCGTGCCACTCTCCGTCGTCCTGAAGTCGTAATCCTAGCGCCATGCAAGATGATTTGAAGCTTGGATGTACAATGCCGTCTACGGTCTTTCTTTCATCGTAGTTTCGTGGTCCCTTTACAATGTTCAAAAGCAAACGTAGATAAAACCTTTCCCCTGTTGTTGGGTGGCAATAGTAAATTCTTCCGATTGTCTTCCCTGATTGTCTCCTTGTCCATGTTTTAAACTTCTTGTTCCAGACCCATTTTGTTGGAAAGTCAACATATGTGAGCTGCCTTGCATCTTCGTTCTCAGCATTAATTCTCATCCATTTAGTGAATTTTGTCTTTTGCACGCCATCTGCATTGACTACCACAACAGGATTGTCTTTGTCATTGTATATTATGGGCTGCTCATTTTCAAGATGAAAAGAAAGGCGTTCTACTATTTGGGAATCTATATTGAATTGGAAATTGTGAATTCTCCAACATGCTTGGAGCTGAAATGTATCGACAAGTCAAGTATCTTTTTATCTCATCGACTTTCGGAGCAAATTTTGTTCTCCATTTGACTCTCCATTCTGATTTTCTCTTCAATAACAAATGTTCCCCTGTCTCTCCCCTTGTTTATGTACTTGAACAAATACTTCACGGACCTCATTTGGTTACAGTACTCGACGTTGATGTGAGCTTGGTATTTTACAACCAAGGGTGTGTTTGTTATGATGGAAACACTATGGAAAGGAAAGGAAAATAAGAGTGGTCCACCTTTTCCATAGTTTTTAAGGCGTTTGTTTACCCATGGAAAGGAAATGAGCTTTTCCATATGGAAACAAAATCATAGAAATAGAAAAGGTTTTGTGTCTTTAGCTAACCCCTAAAAATTTTGTGGAAAGGAAAGGAAAGGAAATAGATAGATAGGGCTTACTACTAATACACTCATGACCCAACAATACAATTATTCCTTTCCATAGCTTTTGCAAACAAACATGATTATTCCTTTCCCCAGTTTTTACTTTCCTTTCCCCAGTTTACCAAACACATACCATTTAAAATTATTTTCTTTCCATTCCATTCCATTCCATTCCATAGTGGACCACCCATTTTATTTCCTTTCCTTTCCATGAGTTAAAATTTAACAAACACACCCCAAGTCGACATTATGAGGAACTACCCAACTGTTATCAACTTTAAACTGTTTTTGACGCTTTATCTTTATGGCCACCCTTTTGTCATCTCTTCTTCTATACACGGCATATCCATTGATGTCAAATGTGGTTTGGCTGCAAAGTTTCTTCGGATAGAAGCTTTTGCACTTGTTATTTACCATGCAAGGACATTTCTCATCTAGATGTCCACACGGACCATGTATCATAAATTGTAAAACTGCTTCGTAAGCAATGGGGTCACTTTTATTGGGCAACTCTGGCGATATGATTTTATTAATATCCGGCCGCTGCAGTCTTTGGCTTGTTTTCAAGGAACAACAAAATGTGAGCATGTGGTAGTCCCCTTTTTAAACTCAATCGTAGACAATACCGCAAATTAACAATAAATGAAATGAGGTGTTAGTATTTGCCAAAACATTTGGACTGTAGTAGAGTTACATGAATAGGAATATGAATTCAGATAATGTACATACATAGAGTGTTTTCTTGTGTCATCTAAGGTAATGAAACAACTCTATTTACCTCCTGAAATTTCAATTCAAGATGGAAAAGGGGAATTGGACAGGGCAAGAAAGATGATGGGATACTCTACCTAAGGACCACAAAATAGGGACACCATAACGTTTTTTTTGTCTGTGTCGTTCTTGATATCCTTGCAGTCACTATATAGTTTACTGTTAAGTATTCTTTTGATGCTAACATAATTTATAAATCGATTTTTATGTAGCGAAAAGCAAAACACAAAATCATGTTGTCAGTAGTCCTAAATCAGCTAAAATAGATTTAGTAAAACATAAATTTAAAAATGATATTACCTGCCCAAACTTTTCCAAAGTGTTTTCTTTTGCACAAATCATCCATCAGTTCATCCAATTTGATTTTGAAAGCCCGGGCTACTATTTCGTCTCTATTTTTAGCTGTTTGCCCAATTTTCTTTGTGAACTCTTCAATCTCTGGCCATTTCTGGTTGCACGTAAAAGTGATGAAGAGGTCAGGTGATCCTATAAATCTACAGATGGCGAGTGCATCTTGATAATTTTGTACCATATATCGTGGTCCTCCTGTGAATGTTGACGGTAAAACTACCCTCTTTCCTACAGATGCTGGTGTTGTGTCTCCGGCAATAACGACATCTTTTAGGTTTTAGTACAACTCGGATCTTATTTTGTTTTGGTTTGATCTTATATAGGAAAACCTGTCCTCTTCTGTGCATGCATATAAGTCAACCAAATATTGTTTGAAGAGACGGTCACTTAGAATTACAGTATGGCCTTCATTTTCTCTTTGTTGAATTCTGAATGCATAGAATTCTCGTATGCTGATTCTCTTTCTTTTTGACGTTCTTGTTCCTGGCACTTGATTGCGCTCAATGGCTGCTGAGTATCCGTCTTCGCCGTGTGGAAAGAGCAATGGATATTGCAAAGCCATGAAACTTGGTTGTAGCTGATGTATTCTTTGTAACCCTTGCCCGACTCTGTCCACAATGACATCTCTTCCTCGATTATGCTCAAATCCGTCACCTACAATTAGGGTAGCTACTTCAGATCCCGTTGGTAGATTATATTGTCTTGCGCCTCTGTTACGCGTTCCGATTAATCTTCTACTCACAGGAACAAATTCAGATTCCTTAAATCTATCTCTTGCCATTCTGAAAACTTTTGTCAGATCATTCTCTTTGTCAAGCATTTTGATCAGTCCCTCAATTACTTCTCTATCTAAAGTTTTGCTTTTCTCGGCTTCGCTCAAGGCATTTATTCTGTTATCCACTTCATTTTGTGTGTCATAGATGTACAACTGGGCAAATTTCGGTTTGGTTCCAGGTATTGGTAGCAAAGATCCAATTTTATGGTGATTTTGGCCATTGAGTTTGAAAACGTAAAGTCCACCACCATTATTGATTTTTCTGTCAATTTTGCCACCCATTGATGTAAACACAAACATCATATTATACGCCCTGATATTTTCTCTAAACTTTGCTGATCTAGGTCCCCCATTGTAGTCTAACAACTGTTTTAAAAATCTTGGAGTTTCTTTCAACAATGCCAATTTAACTTTTCCATCCTGACAACACAGAGAAAACTTTGGATTAAGTGGTCGCTTACTTCTTATGGTTCTTTCTTCGTACCATATTATAGCTCCACAGTGTCTGCACACACAAGTTGGTCCACCAAAATTCCAAGGTTAAAAAAACTTTCCTGAAAAAAGATATATTAGGTTAGACAAAATGTTTCACTGTAATTAATTAGTGTTATTTGTGAATGTGTTATATGGAAATCTTACTTACTTGTGATAGTATCTTCACTGTTATCTCCATCGTCATTCATTTCTTCGTCTTGTGAACCTACATTTTCCCATATCCATTTACATAATAAGATTAATTAATATGTATATAACGACAGTAAAAAAAAAATATAATAAATTGATAATTTTATTTACCACCACTTGAAATTTGATCATCGTAGTCTGCGTACTCATTTTCGATGTCCATATCATCAATAACAGTTTCATGTTGATTTGTTTTTGTAGTAGTTTGCAAAGGCGTTGTGAAAGATTGGTATGGGAATTGATTTCCCGGATAATTTCCATAAGTAGTCCAATTCATCCATTGTGTATGTGTCCCACTTGTACAAAATATAATATATAAACCATAATATATAGAAATTCACCTTTTATATACCTTTTTCATTATGCATGTTTTTATTTCTCTAATAATAGATTTGAAGCCAAGAACAACACACATAATATATGATAAAGTGAATTAGAAAGTATTTTAGTGTTCATACTTTTTCCTTTCTTGGATTATTTGTATAAGATGATATGTTTAGAACGGGCGTGCTTGCTGATTTGAGTGGGAATGCTAGAGTAGATTATTTTTGCAACTCCAGGAAGAGGCTTATAGTTATGTTGGTGCTGCCTTTAGGTCATTAGTCCCGATTTTTGTTGCAATGGGGGAGGCCCTCTATTTGCATCAGCCTTGGCCTTCAATTAGAACATGGCTCTCACTTTCCACCATCTTGGCTGGAAGTGTGCTATACGTCCTAACAGACTATCAGTTCACTCTGACAGCCTATAGTTGGGCCCTTGCTTACCTGATCAGCATGACTGTGGACTTCGTCTATATTAAGCATGTGGTCATGACGGTTTGGACTTAGCCCTCCAGCAGTCCCACTTGACCATCTGCAGGTCATAACAGACCACTCCAGGGTCCCTCAACTGGCCACTACATCCACTGGATGAGCGAACACTGATCATGTATGTGTAACCACTTCTAGTTATTTCAAGAAGTAACCAGGTTCTCCGTAAGGATTGATAAAGAACCAGATTCATCTACCCTGAAAAAGAAGCCTAGCTTTCATGCAAGATTGACCCTTGGAAGTTAATTAAGATGAGCAGAGAGAAAACTCTAATGGCAGCAGAGATGGGAAAAGAGAGACTTATGAAACAAAAACCGGCAGGGGAGTTGAAGCCACTGCCATTGGAGACAAAATGTGGGCCACTGATGAATGCAGAGGAGAACACGACATATGCTACAGGGTCAGGGACATCACCTCTAATGTCAAAGGGGTGGTTTCAAGGATCTTCACCATTTTTTTCAAGTCCTAGAAGGCAGTTTTTGGGGTCTCCTACCATGTTTTCGTCTACCGTATTGTCGTCCAAAAAGAATTATCGGAGTAGTTTTGATTTGAAACTAACAGAAATATCAAGGGAACTTGGGAATCATATTTCGAAGCAGGCTGTTTGTTCAGTTTTGAAGCTAGAGGGGGATGAGGCATCCCCTTCATATCTAGGTGCTTGATTATTTAAAGTCCTCCAAGAATACATTAATTATTTACTTTTTTATTACCTTTTTTGTTTTGTTTTCACTCCTAGTTGCAACTACAATGTACAAATCCATATGTAACTGAAAATGCCATGAGTTTGAAGAGATCAATAATTGTAGCTATATAGGTTTATATACAGATGGTGTCGGCTTGAAAGAAAAACAAAACTACCTCGAAGAAAAGAAAAGAAAAGCTTGTCTCGGAAAAAAGAAGTGTCAAGGTAAGCTTAACTTTTCTCATTAGATCAAGTAGTGTCGAGGTAAACTGAAATTAGGAATATTGTTTTATATAGTAAACTTACCAAATGGTTGTGTGACAATATTTTGACATATGGAGTGAGAAGGCGTTGCAAAAGATTGGTTTGGCAACTGAGTATCTGTAGAAAATATATATAGTCACATAAATATGATTCCAATTCATCTATGTACTATCTATATAAATAACATAAAACTTGGTATGTAGAATTTACCAATTTTTTGTATTACTGTGTTTGCTCGCATCATTGTAGAAGAGATTCTTTTGTTTTGTAGACATGGAATTCTCCATCTTCGTGATTCTTTTGAACTTTGCTTACTTGGAGTAGGAGTTGGAGCTGCGTTAGAATTTTTTCGGCGTCATTTTCGTCTTGTTGAGATTTCTTTACCAGAGTTGTCCATATTGTTTAGTCTGAAGAAAATAATTTGATCGTTGTTGGGAATTAGGAGAAGCGAGATATTGGAGATTAATCACGTAGGAGGTGACAGAAGTTATAATAAATTGTTTATGCTTAGTGCCTTTTATATAGACCATTCAAGTAATCTTAAATCTATTAGGATTGTTGGTCGTAGAGTTATGTTACTATGATTTGGACTCTTATATATTTTTTTTCTCAGAGATAGTAGATATCTACTATGATTTGAACTTTTATACAATTCCTAAAAAATAGGCATTAGGATTGTTGGTCGTAGAGTTATGTTATTAGATAGTAGATATCAAACTTGAATAGGTAAGATCAAGATCACCATCTTACGATCAAGATCAAAATATTTTTTAGCAGGACTCTTATATAGTTCCTGAAAAATAGGTAAGCTTTCATAATTAGGTTCTAGTAACTGATAGAGTTCTCATTTTATGTGAATGGAAAAGCTTCAAAATTGTTCATTGCAATGCCTTTCGGTCGGGGAATTACATCTACATGGACCAAATCTATGAATCGTACTCAATCGAGGTTATCATCCACCAATACATAGCACTAACTTAATCTATGAAATTGGTATTCGTGGAAAGCACCAATATGGACAAACGGCTTTGAGAAGGGCACTTCAAGTCAATTTTTCTAACTCAATTCCCCTTATGGGAGGTCGAGACTCGCTAATTTGACCTCAAAATCATCGGATAAAGCCCTAAACCCTACCTCTTTTGCAACAGAGCTTAATTTAGCTTGTTTCTTCGTTGAAGCGAAGTGCCAAGATGTCATGAATGGACACGCCTGCGTGCATCTGCGGATAACTCATTCAAAACAATCTTTTCTCCCTCATTTATAACCATAATGGACACCTTATTCTTTAAAGTTTGCCCACCCTTGTTAATGTTGAGTGCCTTCTTGGATGTTTCGATTGATCCGAGGCACTTCCACTTTTCTTTCTTGGGAATGCCCGTGCTGAAAATTTGCTAAGAGTGACGGTTTTTTTAAATCCGTCTGAATTGAGACATGATTGTCCAAAGGCAAACTTTTCAATACCGGAGAGCGACTGGCTCTTTCTTTTTTTAGTAATCAAGGATTCAGATGATCGCCCACAAAACAATCATTGGTGGCTTGTTTTCTTTGGTAAAGTAAAATCGGCATCATTTCCCACGTTCGGTTTTGCATGATAAGCGGTTAATTCGTTCGCGTAAGAGAATATAGTTTGCCGATAGATCTCCTAGTCCTTTTGGCGCTTGGTAAAGAAAGCAATTTAACCGGCGAGTTGAGCTCATTCTCAAATAACAGATCACAGAACTTGATTAAATTCATATATTATAATATTCAATTTAATATAAAGTAGATCTTTTAGACCTATGTTTTAGCAGATTTGGACTTGTATTCCTTAATTAATTACATGTAGGTAGTGTTTCAATTAGTGTGGGAAGTGTTTCAATTAGCTTTGATATTAGAGTGCCACCTAGGAAAGAGAAAAATCTAACATAGAGGTCTCTGCTTTAGTATATAGATAGTAGATAGTTGTAATACGCAGCGGATTTCAATGGTTTGGCTCTGATACCATGTAGAACCAGAGAATTCAATTCAATTTAGTTATATATTTACTTGATTGAATTCTAAAGAGGTTACAATTGTTTATATAGATGTTACAAATAAAGAAACAAAACAGTCGATGACTTGAGAAACACGAGGTGCGGGTCGCGCTCTGTTTATATTGGAGACGAGCGCGGGTGTAGCTACTGGATATCATCATTCCTGAGGCGCAGGTCGCGCTCTATACATGCTTCATCTGAGCGTAGGTCGCGCTCTATACATGAAAAAGTATATATAACTTTCTACGAATACATGGCATGGATCATAATGATATATGACTTACAACACAATAATACAAGACATGTATCATTTGCTACATCACTAGGTCACATAAATGTGTCAATTTTTTGTGGTTAGTGTAGCAGTACTCACTTTTAACATGTGATGAGTGATGACACATAAAATTGACATTTAACTTCCATATTAATTCACAAAATTAAGTGAATAATAATTGAAAAGGACAAGATTTGCAAGTGTGGACGTAATTGAATAAGCTAGCGTGTCCGTGCATGTACCAAGTACCATTTCATGCTTACAAAAAACATGGAGCAGAATGGATTGCGGAAACTAAAACGCTACCACCCAATCACAAACTAAAGAAAAACTAGGTCTTATTGTCGTAGCATAGACATCATTTTCATTATGGAAAAAAAACAGACATCATTTTCAATGAAATTCTCATAAATTCCGGATTTTCCGATACTCCAGTATGGAATATAGAGTTTATACTTTGCTCAAATATTTTTGTCCTAAATTAAGAGTTATGGCATTTCGGCAATGCCATTTGATAGTGTTATCTGTAATTCTGTCTTGTGGCCTTTGGAAGGAGACGGAGATATGCTGAGCCTTTTGTGTGGACGGTTGCCGTTCATAGCCGTACTCACTTTATTCCCAGTTAGCTTAATAATTTACTTCCTCAAACCATCTTCTATCAAATTGATTGTGATGGAAAATACTAGTAGTTGAATAAACTATGAATCACATTTGGCCTTAAAGAATCTTAGTATCACCATATTCGACCAAAAATATAAATAGAAACGTGTGGATATATATATTACAACTTTTACAGTCTGGACTGCTCCCAATTTAATCCTCACCACTAGTCCCTATGGCTAAAAAAGTTTGACAGGTCGCTCTTTTGGGCATACCTCGGCTCGTACTTGAACACGAACGCTAAGTTGACATAATAAAAAAAAGGATTGACTCGTAAGAAAAAGACTTAAAAAAAGAGCAAATCCAGCAGCATAGTAGTTAGTTGATTCTTAAGTTGTATTCTAGCCTGAAACGGCCGCCAACAGAATATGTAATAAAAAAAGTTGGGTAAATTTCCTCCCTTTCTCTCATTTATGTATGTAGGGTATATATTTGAAGCGAACACGTCTTTAATTTTGGTCCGTGTAAAAACAGACGGCATACGGATGTACACGAATTCTTCTCTTCTTCTATTACCATGACTCTTTTCACTCTTCTCTTCTGCAACTCTTTCTCTCCTTCTTGTTAGAGCCTGGGGCGGTTTTTCTTTTGATTTCATCAAAATGGCTTCTGCTGATTCTAGTAATGGGCTTGATGACATCGAAGAGTTTGTTTGGGTAACTTTTTTTTTGTTTTTTTGTTTTTGTTTTTCTTCTTCTGTTCTGTAATATTCATTTTTGGGAAATGCAGGCGGATGATTCAGGTGGTAGTAGTAATATGGCTTGGGATAGATATACTCAAGTCTTTGATCTCATGCAGAAAGGAAACCGTGCTTTTCGTGAAAATCGTTTCGAAGAGGTACATATATGTATATATCTACTTGTTTCTCGTTAAATTTCGGTTCTTTTCATGTGTTTGTCAAGAATATGGATTACAGAATTGGGCTCAAAGTTATCGTCCCATCCCATTTAATCGTAAATCAATCAAAATGAGTAAAGAAAGAAACTGATGCTAGATTGTCGTGTGATACTGTAATGCATTATCAGTGTTTGGGTGGTGTAGTAGTTAAATGGTTCTCAATGATTAGGATATCAGGATATGGACATGTTTTTAACTATTCAGTGATAATGATTTAATTTGGTTATCATTTATCTACAACGTCTTTCTAGCTTTAAAAAATATATTAAACTCAAATATGTAGGAGTTTTTATTTTAATTTATCTTTTCTGTCTTTTTACCTGGTGAAAGGGATAGCTTGCTAGTTTCTAAGAATCTACCGACTATTTTTTCTCTGTTTGCATGTAGCTCCTTGAGCTCAAGTTCGAGTTGCCAATCCAAGTATAACTAAGAAAATAGGTCTATTCCTTTCACTACATATTGGTTTGTCAAACCTTAGAATCAAGTGTACAATATCAGGGTTCCGAATTCCACACTTCCACATAGTTTAATATTTTATTTAGCACATGTTGCATATTCCTTAAATCATTGTACGTTTTTTGTTGTAAGAAGAGGGTTTCTGAGAACTACTCCAATCAGTATAGTTAGAATAACAAGTAAATATACTCTTGTTCAGCTGTCTTGCGTAGTGTCTCTCCAACTAAACAAGGTTTCTTATGCAGGCCATCAGTTGTTTCTCCAAAGCCAATAACATTAAGCCAAACGATCCTGTTACTCTCAGCAATCGAAGTGCTGCTTTTAGCAGGTAAACTTTTCTCCTTTGGTATTCTATACTGGTCTATGTTTATGTCAACAGGGAGACTCTAATTCCTAGGAATGTGCTCTGTCAGACACTTTCTTGCACCCACTTGTCAGACATGATAGGGTTTGTGCAGCAGGGTTGCATGGATTAACTGGTATTGGACACAGAGACACTTGTTTCTGTGTCTTTTTACATAGTTTATAGTCCCTTTTTAGCTCTCCGTGTTGATTTTCTAATGTGCTATCATATTCTGAAAGAATGGCTATTCCACAACTCTGATGTTAAAATGCGGAACAAATGGACTATTTTGACGTTTTGGTTGACAACATAGTATATTTTTTACTGGTATATGACATAAATCCCTTCACTTACCAGGATAAGCAGATTCCTGAAAAAACGACCTGCATCTGCTTCTGAGTATCAACCTGTGAATGGATTGGACCCTACAACTCATGCTGAAGTATGATATTTTTTGCTTATGTGCTAAACAAGATCCCTATTGGTTATATCATTTCCTTACCAATTATGTAAGCTGTTATTAATTTTTGCAACCATCATTTAGCTTGCGTTGAAGGATGCTGAGAAGGTGATGAGCTTTCGGAGTGATTCACCAAAATCTTATTTTCTAAAGGCCAACGCTCTCATGTTGGTAAGAGTTTATTAAAGTAGCAACTCGAGAAACGAGTAATTCCATTAATGATCAATTTGGCGCTTTATCAGACACCATTTCTTTTCCTAAAAGTTGCATTCAGTCACAAGATAGAATCATCCATATGGGAATAACTCTATTTGAGGCCTTATATGAGGATTGAGGCCCCATGGTGGAAGAAACACACATACTTTTCTTATGTGACAGCTTATATTACTTTTGAGTTGATTTTGACAATTTTGAGTAGGCATTTAGTTTATGGGATGCGAATGATACACATTAGCATGTTGATGTCTTATTTATTCATAAGTCATAACAAATTAGTTTGATCTTTCTCATATTTATATGCCTATTTATATTTGGCTTTATACAATGGATCTCAGTAGAGAGGTAGCCTTTTGATTGACCTACCGTACTATTGATTGGCAGCTAGAACGCTATGAGGAGGCACGGGAAACACTTCTTTCAGGCCTGCAGGTTGACCCTCTGAGGTAACACCCACTGCTGACTCAATATGCTTGTTTACGTTTGCATGTATTTTATTAATTGTCCCATTGGTACTGCTGTATTCCATACCTGTTATTCGTGCTAAATTTCTTTGTTTGCTTCTTTTTTGGAAATTGTAGCACTCCTCTTCAGGTTTTAATCCAAAATTTACAGAAGCCATCATCTAGTGTGATCAGTAGAACAAAACATGGGAAGCCACAACGTTCAGATGAATTTGATTGCACACTTTGTTTGAAGCTGTTATATGAACCCCTAACGACTCCATGTGGTCATTCGTTTTGCCGTCCATGCCTGTTTCAAGCTATGGACCATGGTTAGCATTTACATATTTGATTATTTCAAGTTTCAGCATTTTTAACTTATTTTTTACCTGACATATTCAAATTACCAGGTAACAAATGCCCTATGTGCCGGACAGTGCTCTTTATTAGTCCAAAAACATATTCAATAAGGTATACAATTTTTTCTTTGGTAGTTTAAGATGATCAATAGAAAAAAAAAGTTTAAATGCATCTTCAGATAGAGGCCTTGTTCCCTAGATGTACCATTTTTATGGGAAACATGTACAGGGCTTGCATACCCCCATAATTGTGTTGGACCTACATCATGTTCCTGATGCAGATGGGGAGGATGCCAATCTTCCATCCTAACTTACTCATTATTTCTATTTTGTTTTATCAATACTATGCCAACAAATAGAAGCTAATGTTTTTCCCTTCTCATCAGTGTCACGTTGAAGAACATAATACAAAAGAATTTTCCAGAGGAGTATGCCGAACGCAAGTCTGAGCATGATAGTTTGACAAACTTAGGTGTTGATTTGATGCCTCTTTTTGTCATGGATGTTGTCTTACCATGCCAGAAAATGTCTCTCAATATTTTTGAGCCTCGCTACAGACTTATGGTAAGTTGGTGTATGGCTTTGTATTGACAACATTTGTTTTCTCAATAGTTCTGTACAGTGAAATTGAAACGTGGTTTCTTATGGCAGTCTGTAGTTTGACGAGGAATGCTATGTACCAAACCCCTTTAAAGAGAACAATGGTTCTAACCATGGTAGAAGACATAGTTTGTTTATCCTAGAATTAAATAATTCGAATGTACTAGTTTTTCCCTTCATAGGGAATATATCTTGTGGTAGGGTAGAAACGTTCTTCTCTTTTAAGACGCAGGACCTTATCACTCTGTAAAACAATAAAGTTTCACCAAAGAAGTTGTATGATCGAGAATGTGACATGACAACCCAAAGTTACCTTTCTCAGTCCTCTCAAACTAATGCACTTTGAGCTGTTAGTGATTGATTATTTGTCAACACAACTTTATGTTTAACTCCAATGATTCTTGATTTGACTCTTGAAATCGTTGTCTCCCAATTTCTCTACTGAAGCAACTGAAATTCTTGGTATTATTTCAAGCCAGTAGGTTCTTAAGCTGACAATTCCAGTGTGTGTGTGTGTGTTTTAAACAAACTTATTTCTATTGCTATTATTATTATTATTATTATTCTTATTATCATTATTGTTGTTGTTAATAATCTTAATAATATTATTATTTGTGCTAAAATGTGTATCTGGGGTTTCTCTCCAAATCAGCTAAAACTATACTGATTCCCATTTTAAAATTTTATGTAGGTGAGAAGGATAATGGAAGGAAATCATCGGATGGGAATGGTAGGTTGTTGATAACTTGTAACTAGTTGTTTTATGCTTTATTTGCCTAGGTTTACTAGAAGCTTTAGTGGTCGCTAACTTCTTGTGCTCATTGCAGGTTGCCGTTGATTCTGCAGCAGGTTCAGTAGCTGATTTTGCTTGTGAAGTAGAAATTACTGAGTGGGTGTAAAACTATCTTTACTTCTTGAATTTTCAATTTTTTTGCCAGTCCTTTTTTTTAACAAATAGGTTGTAGGGTACACTTACATTGGTTTTCTTCTTCATAGGTGTGAGCCACTTCCAGATGGTCGTTTCTATTTAGAGGTGAAAATACACTACATATCTTATTTAGAATTTAGAGTTTGTTTTTTTGTTTTTTTTTTCACTATTGCACTAAGCACGAATGGATCTAGCTAAGACATGGTTTTGCAGTAATTTTCCCTCACACACACATAATTTACTTGCTATCTTAGAGATAGGCTAATGGCAATCTGGTGCAGGTCGAAAGGTCGCGGAGATTTCGTGATCCTCAGATCTTGGGATCAGGATGGGTTAGTTCTTTCTATTTCAGCATCAGACCATCAGTAGGTTAATATTTGCTTTTCTTTTTATGCCAGTAAAGGAATAACCGTTATGTATATCACATTGGTTATATAGGTACCGTGTTGCCGAGGTTGAATGGATTCAGGATATATATCCACTTGAAGCGACAAGAGATAGGCAAGATGTGAGTGTAGCTCTTTGACTTGTCACATTTTACAGAGTTTTCTGATTGAAACAGAACTCATAACTTATTGCATGTTTGTAAAGTGATTTTGTATATTATTAAAATTTTATCCCTTCCACACATTTATGCGAGTGTATGTCCTTTAACCTTCGAGAGGATAATGTGTTCATATCCATGTCCTAAATTTTACATAGTCTTGATTCTCTTACCTATGTACATATTTGGGCACCATAGGGGCCGGCGTAACAGGTCAGTGCTCCACTGCTCCCCTTTCTATGCCCTTAAAGCTCAGATAATTTCTATCAGATGGTCAGCAATTTGCAAAATCTTCATGATGATAATTTTTTTTTACGAGAACAACTCAATTTGTATCACAAGACTTGTCCCTATTTGTATTTAACGTTGTTATCTTATGTATTTTTTTCTCCCTTATAGTTGCAAGAAATGGCTAGAGGCACATCAGAACTAGCTCTCTCATGGATTAGACGAGCAAGAGAAGCTGCGCAAACAGGTAAGACAATTTTAGTATGCAACAGCCAGAAAACAAAAACCAGATATTTGTCTACCAAAAAAAGGAAACCGACAGAGAAGCATTATTTGATGATGATAGACTCGTAATGATAATAATTATTAAATTCATATAAAGTTTCTTGGAGTTGCAAGTGTTGAATACAGTTAGTGTTGCATTGATCATCAAGTGGAACCACTTTGGCATGCCAATTAAAATCAATACGATGAGCGATCATAATCACTTAAGCCAATGCTTTGTCAATGAGTTCCATAGCTATATGTTATGTTTTGAAATTTTCCTCCCTGAACATTTGTTTGTTATATGCTGCACGCAGCTGAGTGTTCACTATCTCCTAGCTCATACAGCATGTCTCTTTCTTTTATGTTATTTTTTATGACTGGTAGCAGCATGTTTGAAATGTACATAAGTTCATGTTGAAGAGCTTTATAATGCAGATAGAAGATCAAAGGCTTAATGGAGCTTCTTCAAGCCCGAAGGGATGCCCAGTCCACAAGATCCCGAAAGCGATTTAGTTTTTGGGTATGCATAACCTCTTAACATTCATTTTGTACTCTAATCTTCATTTTTAAAGTTTACATTCACTGATGCGTTCTTATTTCCAGCTTGTGAATATACTGAACTTGAGACCCTCCGAGAGATTGGAACTATTGCGTTTAAGAGATACAAAACAGGTACTTCAAACATTCTCCGTGTGGGGACTAGACTGAACGCGTATGTATGATACACACAATTCCTTTCAGATGCACCATTTATTGGGTTCCCAAATATGTCTTCCGCATGCAATTTTGCATTTGCAAAACAAAAGAGAAAGTATAAAATTGGCCATTATACATCAAGACATTGTTGTTGTCATACATGGTCTGATGTTGGTGCAGGAAACCTCCTAAAAGGGGCCCATTAATTAGTGTCCTATTGAATTGGATCTGTACCATGTGAAGAAGTCATTCCATGCCATTATACTCTCAATTTTCATCATCAACTAAAAATTGCTCTTAGTTTTCATTCCTTGTGTTTTCAGCACTATTTTATCTTGCTTAATGCTTATACCATATATATCCTGCAGAGATTACAACGTGGGCTTGTCTATTTGAAATCTGAAGAACAAGGTTGTCGGCTACAATGAGCAATTTTTTCAACAAGTTATAGTTGTTTGTATTTGTAGATAGATACCGTAAAGCTCATTTATTTTTTGAGAAAATTTTATTCTTTTGATCCACCCAAATAAGGTTGTGGATACCCTGGTGTAACAATATTCAAACATAATCATCAATATGAAGCACAGTTTACTTTTTACTTTACTTTCTCCAGTGGTGATGTGTTGTGAGACTTGCTTATGCTTTCAGCTGTTTGTTGCTATCTAGTTACTGTATTTGGGTGTAGGGTTTAGGGAGTTGAAACAAAAACTCGAAGAAGTATATATATAGAGTGCATGTCTACAGGGAAGCCAACAGAGCAGCGGATTATTTGACCTCTTTAAGAGGGCCACAGGGTAGTAACACCTTTACTAAATCATAGAGGACAAAATCATAGAGGAGGATAGGCATGGGTTACAACATGAACGGCTAAGATTATAAAGCCATAGGAAGAAGCTGCTTCTGGGGAAGGATCACCTGAGTAAGATCTGATGTCTTCATTTGTACTTGTAAAGATTTTTTTTTCGAGTTAATACAAAACCCGCTTGCATTTTTGCAAAAAAAAAAAAGTTACTGTATTTGGATTTTGGAGTATCTATGAGACGAGGCAATGGTACTATATAAAATAAAAAAAAAAAAAAAAAATATATATATAAGAAGATGTACAATGGTTATCAAAGGTCAGAACTGAGAAGACCTGTCTTTGTAAACTAGGGCTATTTTCATCAGACAAATCATTGTTGTATGATTTGGATTGTCCGCTGAATGTATATGTCCGTAATAGGTAATCGAGCAGAAATTTGGATTCTCCCGTTGGGTTGTTATTCATAGCATTACAGTTAATGGAAAATCTTTTACATATATTTGGTATACCTGATTTTCAAGTGTCTGAACTCCTTGCCAGAAAGTTCTATGAGGTACGGACCTTGTCAGAGTTTTTATCAGGTGTTAGATTCTAGTGGTTTATTGGGCAGTACTTGGAGTATATAAGACCCAAAGTTGACAGAGTATAGCGAAGTTCACTGCCAAGCATGGCCTTGCACCACTATTGTATTAGTGTTAATGCTATTCCATTTTCTTGAGGGTACAGTCCCTGAAGAATCATTTAATTCTTAAATTCGTTTTTAACAGTCATTCATGGATGCTTGGTCCGGCTTTGGTAATCATCAACACGAAATGTTTTGGCCTAAAAGCTGAACTATTGAGCGTACTTGTTCGGATGGGCGTTCACCCCAAACTTCTTAGTGATCCCTCAACACAGTTGCTTTGAGTTTGAATGGTATTTGATGACATGTTCTTGTCAATTATCCACATTATATTGTGCGCATATTAGAAACTCCCATAATCTGTAATCGGTCTGAAAAAAATAGCAAAAATATGAAAACAAAATGCATTTTGGTAACAAAAAAGTTAGGATCTACTGATCTAGTAGTTCTGCTTGAATGCATTCTGACTAGTTGACTCCCATTTTCGAAATTTTCATCCTACAAATACTGCAGTATTTGCTAGAGTCAGCACTCAGTGCCGAGAAATAGGCCTCATCTTCTCTTTGGCAGTTTGGTACCTTAATCACTGGAAAAAGTTAAAAGCAATAAGAGAAACAGGAAAGCTACATGACATTTCTAGCCAGATCTCTCTTTGCCTTCATGTCTGAGTGTCTGCATAATTACATACTTAAATGTTAAATCCATCTCTGCGTACTCAGGATACGAATTAGGCTTTCGCCGCCGTCCTAGTGGATTACAAAATGTGCGTTTCTTTGATAAAGAAGTAGGACTTGAGATCTCTACAACCGGGTACAGAGATCATCTCTGTAACCGTGTTATCTCGCCGTTGATCCAAATCCGAGATGTGTGTGTGCCTCGATACCTGTGTGTGCGGTACAGAGATCACCCGGTTATAGAGGAACCAGACTCAAAGAAGTAAGCATGACACAGTCAAAAATATTCTCATAGACAGAAATTCGTGGCTGTGCAACTGTGCAAGTAGTTAGCAATTGTTGGAAATCCGGAAGTAGTGGAGGATCAATGAATGTAGTTTGATGACGCGGATTAGACTATGGACAACTAAGAAGTTAAACCTCATTTTTAAGGGTTAAGATTGAAAGATATTATTATGGCTTCTTGACCAAGTCATCTCATCACATTCTCAACCTTAACACATTTTTCCCTTGTTCTGAACTAATTTTGGAATAGCAACTAAATTTTGAAACAAAACTTGTCTCCCCCCCTCATCTTTCTCTCAGCAAATCCGAAGTTTGAGCTTGAACCCCACAAACTTTTCCGACCATGCAAACAAGACAACCTCATCAACTTTGAGGGGGTTTCTTTGGTTCTCAGATCCTTATGCCACCACTTTGTGCATCACTGCCCCGGTAATCTGCATCAACAATGTCTTTCTCATAGTTTTCACGACATCACTATTATTCAAGTGAAAAGAAATGGGAGGAGAAAAATATGGGGCAAGACTGCCTCAGCTAATCTCCTCCCTTCTCCTTCTTTTTGTCTACCTTTGCTTAACAACCCCTGTTGCAGCAAAAAGCGATCGTGATCATTCTGACTCTTCACCATCTTTATCCAAGTGGAACTTTCGGCCGATAGATAGTCATCTTCTTGATACTGGTTCACCCCAACCTACAAAACTTGTTGATGGTCGAAGTTTTAAGTCTGATTCTCAAGCCGCTACTATTGTTGATTGCAACCATGAGTTGGCAATATCCGCACCCTCCATTCCCAATAACAGCCTTGGCATTGCTAGTGTTGCAACACCTTTATTTCTTACAGCAAAGTTGTTCTTTGCGAAAGCAACCTTTAGCTTCTCTATTACCAGTCCAGGCCGACACTGGCTTCGCCTCTACTTCTACCCTATTCCTCACCCAGAGTATAATCTAACAGAGGCAATATTTACGGTTCAAACCAATAAATTTATTTTATTACATGATTTTCAAGTGCCTGATAGCAATGCATTGGTGTTCAAGGAGTACCTTATTAATATTCCTCAAGAAGAAGCTTCCAATACATTTTCGGTCACGATTAATCCCAAGCAGAATGGTTTTGCCTTTCTCAACGCTATCGAGTTGGTTAGTGCTCCTGATACACTCATCTCTGATAATGCCACCGTGGCTTTCCCTGTTGGTGGTCAATTCTCAGGCTTGTCCAATTATGCTCTTGAGGTGGTTCACCGATTGAATGTTGGCGGGCCGCTTATTGCGCCCATCAATGATACGTTGAGTAGGACATGGTTGCCAGATAATGGGTTTTTGGACCTAGCAAATGCTGCAGAAAATGTATCAGTCAATCCAAGGGCTGTCAAATACGAAGACACCGGGGCTAGCCCGCTCATTGCTCCTGCTTTGGTATATGCCACAGCAGATCGGATGGCTCTTACAGGCACGGATAATCCACAATTCAACATCACCTGGAAGATGGACGTCGAACAGGGCTACTCCTACTTTATCCGAATGCACTTCTGTGATATTGTGAGCAAGAGCCTCAACAATCTCTATTTCCGCATTTATATCAACGACTTGGTAGTTGCTCCAAATCTTGACCTCTCAAGTATCCTTGGAAGCCTTTCTGTTCCTTATTACAAAGATTTTGTGCTCAACGCCACAAATGTCACTAGTGGTAATATTCAAGTGAAACTTGGCACGGTTCCTGATCTTCAAATAGGTAGTCCAGACGCAATTCTCAATGGTCTTGAGGTCATGAAGATGAGTAATAAGGCTGATAGCTTGAATGGTTTGTATGATGTTAAGGGTACTTATTATGGAGAAACAGGAAACGCTAAGAAAATTGTTGCAGCTGTGGGTCTGGCAATGGCGGCGACAGCAATGTTATTGCTTGGAACCGTTTTTGTCCGTTGGCATAAAAGACCTGATGACTGGGAGAAGCGAAACAGCTTCTCATCATGGCTCCTTCCACTCCATGCAAGCCATTCTAGCTTCTTGTCCAGCAAGAGTGGTTCACGTTTCGGATCAAACAAGAGTAAGAGTGGTTACTCTGGCTTCTACAGCTCCGCACTTGGGCTTGGTCGAGTTTTGCATTTGCAGAGTTGCAAGAAGTAACACATAATTTTGACGAAAAAGGCATGTATAGGTGTAGGTGGTTTCGGAAAGGTCTATCTTGGTGAACAAGAGGATGGTACTAAGCTTGCAATTAAGCGAGCCAATGCTAGTTCAGAGCAGGGCATCAATGAGTTCCAAACGGAGATACAGATGCTATCCAAGCTCCGCCACCGTCACCTCGTGTTCTTATTGGATACTGTGATGAACAGTCTGAGATGATCCTTGTCTACGAGTACATGTCAAATGGTCCACTTCGTGATCACATATATGGCTCTAACCTGCCTCATTTGCCATGGAAACAACGCCTTGAAATCTGCATTGGTGCCGCCCGTGGACTACACTACCTTCATACAGGTGCCGCCCAGGGAATTATTCATCGTGATGTGAAGACAACAAATATCCTCCTTGACGAGAACTTTGTTGCTAAGGTTGCAGATTTTGGGCTTTCTAAAACTGCACCCTCATTGAACAGACCCATGTGAGCACCGCCGTGAAGGGTAGCTTTGGGTACCTTGACCCAGAGTACTTTAGAAGGCAACAGTTGACAGAGAAGTCCGATGTATACTCATTTGGGGTGGTCCTGTTTGAGGTGATATGTGCAAGGCCCGCCATCAACCCGGCATTGCCAAGGGATCAAGTTAACTTGGCTGAATGGGCATTACAGTGGCATAGGAAAGGCATGCTTGAAAAGGTAATGGACCCTCATCTTGCTGGAAATATAAACTCGGGTCGCTAAAGAAGTTTGTTGAAGCGGCTGAAAAGTGTTTGGCGGATTATGGTGTTGATAGGCCATCAATGGGAGATGTATTGTGGAACCTAGAGTATTCTCTGCAACTGCAAGAGGCTTCCTCTCAAATTGAACCACCCGAAGACAAAAGCACCAAGCTCATACCATTGGATGGTAAGGACTCAGACGGATCTCCAACTGCCCCTGTTGATGACAACTCTGGAGAAACTGTTAGTTCTCCTTTGTTTTCGCAGATTGGGGGATTTCAAGGAAGGTGAAGTCCATTCTCATTTCATTTTGCATCCAAAACAGAGAAACAACAGTTCCTTCAACCACGAGACACCCAGGAAAGACCATAAAACTGGAAATGCCAGTTTATTCTAACTATTTGATGCAAGAAGCCTATCATGTATTTCGGTGTTGTAAATTGCATTGTGTAGCTTCAGACCTTTTTACTATTTTCTTCTTCTTTGTTTTTTCAAGTATGTGTTTACCTGATAATGATCAAACCTCGACCGGACTCAGTACTGTAAGCTCCCTCTATCGATCTTATCTATCCATCTATCTATCCGCATTGCCTTTTAGACATTATGAATAATATCTGCATATTATGTTACAGTTTTGTTTGCAAACCATTTAAAAGGTGTTATAGTGTATTGGAGTTTTTATAATTTAGTAGTTGTCATATGGGTGATGCTTCATTTTGCAATGGGTGTCGACCACCAGATACGTTGGTGTGTGTTTGTTCCGAAACTCCCTGGAACAAGCAATTTCTTGACATACGTTCCTATGTTGAACTGGTTTCGATCTGTCCTGGACAACTCTTCTAGAGTTCTGAAACCAATGGAGGCTACATCTACTTTGGTCCAAATTAGGAGCGTACAAAACTTGTATAGTTTCAAAGAAATCATAGCTTACTTTCAATATAAAACCTTACAGCTTTTCAGTAGAGCAGATAGAAAAGGTCTTGAAACTTACTCTGTATACATGGGAGAGAGGCCAGTTAAAAATCCCATGTACGGTTCTGCAGACTGTAGAGTGAGCTGAGTCTTAGCAGTGGAGAATGGTCTTCTTTTATTTTGCAATAAAAGTCTGTAAAATTAGATCAAATACAACACTTGGAGTCTTAGGATTATATACCTTGAAATGGACGAAACTAATTATTTTTACTTCATTTTTTCAT
Organism: Coptis chinensis; assembly: GCF_015680905.1. NCBI lineage: Eukaryota > Viridiplantae > Streptophyta > Magnoliopsida > Ranunculales > Ranunculaceae > Coptis > Coptis chinensis. The sequence continues at coordinate 13,648,085 of NC_141456.1, read as the reverse complement.
AACCATTGTAATCTTTCATATCGTTAAGCATTTTCTTGATGACAAAGGTGATAAGAATCTGCCCTTTCTATCATCTTTGATCCATTTTTCGTATAGACCATTAGTGCATTACGCGCGACTTTATAGACTAGCTAATACAAAGTTTACATTGTAAAATTTTCTGGCACTCTTTTGAAGCAATCAAAGATCATTCAGTAATCTTCACAAAAATAAAAGGAGGATCATTCAGTAAAGATTTTAAAGATGACTAGGAAATTCTGATTAGTGTGGATCCAGATGATAGATTAATGGTATGGACTAACGTAACACACAGTCTCGGCCCATGGTCATTATGAAATAGTGAAAACTTGGAGAATCATATTTATGGGATTTGTTTTACTTAACCCCCCAAAATTTGTGCACCTTTTGTGAAAATCCTCCTATTTTCAAAATCATTAGCCTTACTCCATCAATTTTCTGAGTAGCAATGTAGCATACAGTTGGTATTTTATATATTGACAAATTTGCTTTTATTTTAAATTTGTAAAAACCCTCCATTTTTAACATATGTTTTTAACTATTAACCAATCTTACGAACATCAATGAAACAACAAAAGAGATGAAAGGTATGACAAAAGAGGAATTACACATGAAATAAGAAAGACCAACCTTTTTTAGAACTAGATCCACCACCCATGAAACATAAAAAGTGGGTGGTGGATCAAATCAAATATTTTTTGTTTAAAAAAGACATAATGACCTAAAAATACAACATACTTTGCAGCTTTTTACATTAAATACAATGTATTATTTTTCTTGCCTAAAAATACAAGATATTTTCAATTTTTTACAATTGATACCATCTGTTAAGTAGACCTAAACGGAATATGATTTGGCCGTTTAAAAAAGGCCGCGTGACTTGCACGCACCACATTTTCTTAATTGTTTGCTTTCACTATACATTATACACAATGAAAAGGACAGCGATACCAGTATGTTTTCCTTTTCTACCTTTTCCATTTTGGCCAATAACATGGAATTGAGTTGTTTTCGCATAGTCCATCAATTTAAGTGGTACCTTTTCAAGATTACCGTGGCAAGTTCGAAGAGATTCTCGTTTTAAAGTAGCTGCCTGCATGACGACTCATTTCCTTATCATCTCATTTTCAGCTTGCACCTACACTGCTTCTCCTCCTAACAACGACCTGGCATGAGAGCATTTTCTGAAACATAAGTGGTCTTAGCAAGAAGGGGCAGGAGAAAAAGAGTGAAAACCCCTGCAATACAACAAACAACACTGACAAGGGTACTATGAGAGATGAGAAAGATTCCAATACGAACAATGGGTCTTGATTTGGGTTTTAGTGGGTTGTTTTGAGAAACTGCTTCTTCTTCGTTTTCCGCCATTATACGTGAGATCTTTTGAGGTCAAGTCTTGTTTGTTATTATCTTTCTCTGTTTTTTCAAAATATCAAACTGAAATTCCATACTATTTTTAATTTATCGAAACTTGACTTGCTGATAATTTGAGATACTTACCGATACTTTAGACTTTTGTCCCATACTGTTGTAGTGTATGTTAGCTGTGTCTCAATTGTGGTGCGTGCAAGTCACGTGGCCTTTTTTAAACGGCCAAATCGTATTCCGTTTAGGTCTACTTAACAGATGGTATCAATTGTAAAAAATTGAAAATATCTTGTATTTTTAGGCAAGAAAAATAATACATTGTATTTAATGTAAAAAGCTGCAAAGTATGTTATATTTTTAGGTCATTATGTCTTTAAAAAACGTATATTAAAAATAAGAGGTTTTACAAATTTGCCCATCATTTATAGTGTGCAACTTGTCCGCTACGACTTTTATATGTTTTTTTTTTTCAGGTAATCAATCAAATGTATATGGCTAAAAAAACAAACAGACTTGTTCGTCTTGTTCATGGCTCTGACGAGATAAACAACACATACAAAAGATCTTCACAGTTACTTCTGTGCATGATGATTGAGACTAACTGACCCCCCCTTAATTAAAAAACAAATCTAACGGTAGCCTTCCATGTGGAGATATGCAAAAAGTTTACTTATCGTTTTCTTGGCAAAAAGGGTCAACTGCTGAGCTAATGGAGACATGATTTCATGCCTACAATTTGGTTTGTACATTAAAAGATGATCAAATCAAAAACAAAAGTTTGGGCTCTGAGGGTCTGAGCCATATGTTTTTATCAAATTAAGCATTATATAAGCAGGTTTGTTTCTTAAAAGTTGCTATAAGTGGTGGGTTTTGCTTATGAAACACCACCAACAAACCCAATCAATGTTTTATCTTCGTAAACAAATAGTTTGTGCAAAAAACTCTTGTTGCACAACCAGAAGGAGAGAAAGAGACATCCCTTTGTTAACTGAACTCCAAGTGGAAGCAAGATAAGGGAATCAGCATATATTTCATATTATTGTCAGCTTCCGAGAGTCGAAATCAACAGGGGCACGCCCAATTCTAAATTGCTAACTAATTTTTAACTGCCCAAATGGAAAAAATCTATTAAACTAGCTTAGGCCAAGTGTGAATTCAGAAATATTATTTTTAATGTAATATAGGACGTCGACCATTGCGAAAACCCCGTAATTATCTCTCGAAATTGCTTTCTTCAACACACGCACACGCACACGCACATACACGATAACTGAAATAAGTAAGTAAAAATCCAGCAATATCAACATTCTTATGATCAATGTTAAAAAAAGATTACTCTGGTCAAGATCCTTATATGTTGTACTATACTCAACCATATGGAATGATATAAATAATGTGATACAACATAAATCTTTTATATCTCGAGTTGCGTAGATTAACCTCAAACTTCTTAATCATTTTGTTGTTGTGTGGTTAAATAGTAATTTAGTATTGATTAGTAGCTTTGGATATGGAGATTAAGGTGATAATTACAAGGAGTAAATATCCAACACTAGAAACATAAAGAGGGAAGATTATCTGACACTGGACCTCTTTGTCTCTCTCTTTGGAGTTTGGTCTTATATCATCTTTCCATTATTTTCCTCTTTGCGGCTTTCCATTCATTCACCACCTATTCTCTGAAGTAAAAAAACAAAAAATGAAAAAACACATTGTGAACTTGAGAGTTGAGATACATGAAACTAATGCAGTTGCCTAGTGGTTGAGAGTTATTATAACTGATTCATATCTTATTTATCAGCGTTTTCCAAAAGAGATACTTGCTTTGCTAGTTCAAATTTTTTCTTATGGAAAATGTGTGGTGATAAATTAGATACGAATCAGGTATAATAATGGTGCAATTCCAACAGCAAAAATGTGCGCTGATAAATTAGATATGATTCAGGTATAATAATGATGTAATTCCAACAGCAAATAGTGTAGTTATAAAACCAGGGTTCACTAGGTACGACATGAAATGGTGGGCTTTAGCGAAAAACTGCTAACGATCTTCACATAGAGTGAGTGACAAACATCCACTTAGTGGTGTGGACTAAGCTGATTATGTTGGGGACTTTGGGGAAATCGTTTCTTCTCATCTTCCATCACCAATGCCAAAAACAAAATGATAGATGTTTCTAATCAATGACTAATTAACCAATGCAGCTTGGAACTTAAGATTTTGGAGACCATTTAGGCCCACATACATTCAATCAAGGCTAGTCTTCTGAATAATATTTAACAATGATGTTAGTTGCAGTTTATATCAAAGCCTAATATTTTGAAATCACTCGATATTTCAAACCCTTCAAAAAACAAAATATATAAAAAAATGTCGATATATAGGTGGATATATCTCTTTTTGTTGACTGGTAAAAAAAAAATTGTGTCAATATATCGAGAAATATCAAACATATTATTGATATATAGTGATATATATCGGAAATATTAGAAAAAATAATAAAAAATCAGTCAAAAATTGGTCAAAGTCAACAAAGTCAAAGATCAAAGTAAGATATATCGAATATATCGATATATAGGAAAATCCAATATATATCAAATCCGAATTGTATCAATATATCTTTCCGATTTATCTCAATATATTTATTTCGGACCTTTCAAAAAATGAAATATATCACCAATATATCCATATATCGGATGATATTTTCGGCCATGGTTATATAACTTCACCTCACCTTCTCATATGGTGACAAAAGGTTAATGTTCTATCTGCAGATTTGTCCCAAACAAATAAATCAGCCCAACATACAACAAGAAAACCAAAAATTGACTACTAGTTACAACTCGCGGCACACCGCACACGGCGAAAATACGTTAAATCAAGTGTTATTATAGCATTTTTCCAGGAAAGTTTCACTAGAATATATATAAAGGACGGGAAAAAAACGATTCTTCCAAGTGGAAGCTGTAGGTAATTGAGGAATGACTAATGAGGACCCATTATTGTGTGATATACTTTTTCTTATTCAGTGCTATATGTTTATTTTTCTGGTCTGGGGTCTTCAACAATAATGCTTTTGCTTTCAACTCTTGAGGGGCCTCTGTATTTTATTGATCAATATTTGCATCATAGTGATCAAAGCCTCTGCTGATCCAACCATATATAAATTATTGATCCAGATTTACATCATTATGATCTAAAGCCTCGGCTGATCATCCAACTAGAACAAGGGGTAGATTTGGTCTTGTAATTTTAAGGCTTGATAACAAGTTAACAACTATGTTCCTGTCATCATCAAGGATGAAGATCATTGACAAATGAATAATAAAAAATATCCAATTGTTTAGCTTATAGCCGTAACTTGAAAATAAACATGTATGACCAATTCAAACTAATATTTTCATTATATCCTATATTAATGTTGTTTTATGAGAATAAATCTACATAGGCTTGGTCAATTAGTAGCTCACCAAATTGCACTTAATAATATAAGTTTCCGTATATAGGGAAAAAAATATCAAAAAAATCAATAATTTTTTTCTTCTCCCTAATATGTAAGGAAAACCTCCGCATGGTTTGATGCCAAGCCGAAAGAAAAGAAAAACAAAGAGGTAACAACAAACATTAGAGACTCTTTTCAAATCTGTTATTTCATTTGATTACCTTCTTCACACTTCTCTTATATATATATACATCTCATTGATTAGCACAACAGAAGCTAAGATATTAATACACAGTTTCTCCATTCCTAGTAAGGCTCTATAACCATCACACATAAATACTACAAAAGCCAATTCAAGGATCAACTAACTATTTTTTCATAGAAAGCAATACAATATACATATGGCAAGGAAGAGGAAGGCTGTTGAGAGTGGAGAAGAGAATGATGGTATCGTTGGGAACATGGGATGGGAAGAAATGGTTAAGGAAGCAACTGCAGTGAATGTACTAGGAGCACGACGAGCTAGAAAGCGATTTGTCGGAGTGCGACAAAGACCATCAGGGCGATGGGTGGCCGAGATTAAGGATACTATACAGAAGATAAGGGTGTGGCTCGGCACGTTTGATACAGCTGAGGAAGCTGCGAGGGCTTATGATGAAGCAGCCTGTATGCTCCGCGGTTCCAATACCCGAACAAATTTCTGGCCATGTTCTCCATCTGCTACCACTTCTCCTGCTCTTCCATCAAAGATTTCCAATCTCCTTCTACTCAGGTTGAAAGCTAGAAATCAACAGCAGCAGCAGCAGCAGCAGCAGCAACAACAAAAACAAAAACAACATCATAAAGAAGAAGAGGAAGAAAAAGAAGAAGAAGATTTAATGGAAGAAGTAGAAGACACCCAGTTTTCTCAATTCTTTAGTGAGCCTAATGATTCAAACACAATATACAATAACACTACTAGTACTAGTACTACAAGTACTATTACTACAACTAGTGACTACATGACCGAAAGCCTGGAATCCAGTTTCACCAAAAAAGATGATTCCGGAGTAAAAGAACTGGATTTGGACTATAACTGGAGTGATATGAGTCAGCCTCTAGCTGGTGGAAGTGACAGTTACAGTGGAGGGTCAGGAGAGGAAGAGGGAGAAGGAGAAGAAGTCAGTGAAGGCATTGATCTTGGAGTCATGGATTTCCAATTCATGGATCTTACTGGATCATCTTGTTATTATTCTCCATTTTATGTCAATTCATTTCTTATCAAAGAGATAATTATCGGTTAGAGTTATATTATATCCACAATGACTCAAGCTACAAGAATACTTGAGCTACAAAAGGATTTCTACTCTACCTATATAAATACAAAACTATTTTTTCATTTTTAGAACCACGTTCTTGAGACTTGATCCCAGATGATAATTTGGAGTGCGTAGGAGCAACAATGATCTGATCTCATCATTCCCCGATCACCATCATTTTCTAATTACTTTTCTCGTTATTAGGTCTTTTTATCAACACTTGGTGTTTTGATCATATTTGGTGAAACATAATTGGCGCCGTCTGCGGTTCTTATACTACACCCTCGATCGTTCTGCGAAAGTTATGGCGATACTTTCGAAGAAGCTCAAGGTCCGATGTGATTACCCGGCGATCATCCACGAACATGATGGTCAAGGACAACTTGGCGGGATAAAGATAATACCTTCAAATCTTGTCGTTCCACCAACGCCAAATTATTCAAAGCGTGAGGTTATTGCTTCCGATGATTCTCGATTATCGATCGCGGATAATGTAAGTCATATGTCTCGAGAAGCACTTCTTCAAAAGTTAAAGGCGTCGCAAGCGAAGAATAATTACTACGAGCGTCATCTTAAGCGGACGCTCCCTTTCGTAGATGATGTTGTATCTGTCACACCACAACGTCACTGCGCTTGCGACATAATAGTGTGTGGGATCGTTTAAGTGGTGAGGATGAGATTCGCAATATTAAGCAACAGCCATCAACAAGTTAAGAGTAATGGGACGAATTCCCGACCTCCCGAGAAATCTCCACCCACTTGGTCGCGTTTCGGTAGGCAAGTCTTGCTCATGTCGTCCGGTACCACGGTCCTACAAATTTACCCGGCAGAAGTCGAGGAATTCAAATGGTGAACAGAATAATGATCGCACTCATGATCGTAACCATCGATTATGGTGAAACACTTCAAAACGGTTCTTATCATTCGAACATTATCGTCTCGAAAAGCCCAACGTACCATCCACAATCATCTCGACACGCGGAAGCGATGAATCTTCGTCATTTTCTTTCGTTAAATTACGGCCCCATAGAAGTCATCATTGACTATGATCGCGATCAAACGAATCTGGATCTGATGACTCCTCAGCGTGTCGGAGAAATGATTAAAAAGCTCTTACGGATGGCGATCCTTTTGAATCGACACTAGAAAAATCTGGCGGTTGAAGATGGTATTTTGGACAAATTTTCTCGCCGTCAAAGGGCTACTCATAACAAAGACTTCAAACAAACGAGTTTGATCAATATGATGATGTCGAGGGTTGCCCTATGCTTCATGTGATTAATTTCACAAACAAACTGGTTTTATCGGAGGTGATGGCGGCTTTAAAATGCAAACTTTTCCTTCTACATTAAAGGGGAAGCGTTGGTATGGTTTAGCGAATTACCTCCAGCGCTCTATTCGTCGATTCAAGGACTTAACCGAAAAGTTTTCAAGGCGTTTTCATCATAATCTCAAAGCGTCAAATGGAGTCGAGTTCTTTTCAACATCAAGCAACAACGTGAGGGAAACTCTCCGTGGTAGTTTTATCGGCGTTTCCATGAAATTTTGCCGTGAGATTTTCGAGCAATCCGATCTAATGGTGGTTTACGCTTTTAAAAAGCTATCTTGTTTGATAAAGATGGGTTATACAACTCTCTTGTTAGGGATATTCCATCTTCCGGCGTCGTTATACCGGTGAGTTCAACAATTTATCAATGTTGAAGGCGACGCGGCTGCTCGAACTTCTCATGACAAAGATAATAAAGGAAAGGATTTCAATGATGCGAAATAAGCGGAAGAATCGAGTTTTGATCAGCGGCAACCCGGTCGAAGCCTTCATTATAAGAAAAAGACTCCTGGCGGACTGGAAAGCCTTTTGATTTTTGAATTAACTCCGGCAATACCAAATATCGCGGTAGTTCTGACAAAATCAAGGATAAAGTCTGCTCCTCCGCCCGTTTCCTTGTCGCGGCGACACTAAATCAACTTCGTGATAAATCATTATGGTGCAAATTTCATAATGATTATGGTCATGAGACGGAAAATTGTCGGTCTTTGCGGGGAAGAATTGAAAAAAGCTTGCGGAGAATGGGAAGCTAGATCAATATGTCGCGAAGAAAGTAACAACTCAAGCTTTAACTATCAGCGATCACAATGTCATTAAGGTTGGACATGCCATCATTGATTCATTGTCAATACTTTGAGCTTGCTTCGTCGTTCTAAAGTCAAATATCTGTCTAATTGGTACGAAGTTAACGGGATCAATTTCGTGGAAGGTTTTCGTACGGAGACTATTGAAGATGAACCATTATGTTTCACTGACCAAGATCTAATGGGTGTGCATGTTCCTCATTATGATCTTTGTCGTGATAGCTGCGATATATCGGTTGTATCGTGTACAACGATATAATGATCGACAGCGGTAGTTCAGCTAAGCGTCATGTTTTACGGGTGTTATCGCGGTATTCCTTTTATTGATAAAACTTGGTCACCCTTTGAAAATCGCCTATCGTTGGTTTTGATGGTACGCTACTCATATCGTTGGAAAGGTGTCTCTCCGGTCACTCTTATGCGAAGGAAGTCAATATTGATTTCTTATTGATGGATTGTAAATCCCGCACAATGTCATCCTTGGTCGAGATTGGATTCATTATATGGAAAATATTGTCGTCTCAACATATCATCAAGCCCATCAAGTTCTCATTCAATAAAAAGTTTGTAAAGGTCTTGCGATCAACCGGCATCTCTAATTTGCTGCGACAATGTTCTCGATGATTATAAAGTCCGAAGTTGTTGGATCGAACTATTCTGAGTTCCAACGCCGTCAAATAGCAATTCTGACATCCGGGACCTTCGGTTTACTCTGCCAATAGAAATGTTGAAGGACCCCCGAGTCGATCCACTTTTAGAAGTTCAAATTGGCCAACTCACGAAGAGACTACTTTTATTTCACCGAACTTCCGGAAGAGGAGAGACAAGAGCTTATTTCGTTATTGCGGAAGAATAATCATGTGTTTGCTTGGCGAATAGAGCAAATGCACGGTATAGATCAACCCGGTGGCTTGTCATAAACTTCGACATTGATCCTAATGCAAAACCGGTTCGACAAAAGCCCGAAGGATGGCCCCGATAGAAAGATGAAAGTGAAAGGCGAAATCGACCGTCTCTTTGTCCGTTAACTTTATAAGGCTGTGACTTATCCAACATGGATGTCAAATGTTGTCGTGATGCCTAAAAAGAGCGACAAATTACGTGTTTGTATCGATTTCACAAATCTCAATAAGGCTTGTCCGGTTCATCCGTATCCATTGCCTCATTATATCCGGAAATGAATTCGATGCAACATCGGTTTTCGGCGTTTGTCTTTTTGGATGCTTATTACGGTTATCATCGATTCCGTTATTCATTGAGGGACCAAGAGTTCATTTGCATTCATTCTGGACCAAGGCATTTCTTCGTTACCGGTAATGCCTTTCGGTCTGAAAACGCTGGAGCCACATATCAAAAGCTAGTCAACACTATTTTTTCGACCTACTTGGAAAGACAATTGAAGCATACATCGGCGACATGGTTGTCAAATCTGAAGCACTGATCATCTTTATCGATTTGCAAAGCTGTTTTCGTGAACTCTCAATGTCAACATCGTTTGAATCCGGCTAAGTGTTCTTCGGTTTATCATCCGGTAAATTCTTAGGATACATGATGACTAGACGCGAATTGAAGCAAATCGGATCGATTCGAGCTGTCCTAGAAATGCCTTCTCCGGCGTCAAAGAAAGAAATTCAACGACTTTACGGGGCGGCAGGCTGCCCTAAATCGATTTATCTCACCGGTATTACGATCGATGCCGTCCTTTTTTCCAAACATTGAAAGACGCATCAATTTGGGCGGAGGGCTGTGAACTTGCATTTCCGTCATTTGAAAGCATACTTAGTCCAACCTCCAGTTCTTGCCGATCGTCAAGAAGAGGCTGAGCCTATGGAGTGCGTATTTAGCCGCCACCGATCATGCGTAAGTGCGAGTCTTATTTGTCAGCGGTGGCGATGGGCGTCCTATATTCTTTGTTAGCAAGACTCTTTACAAATCTTTGAAACAAGATATTCTCGAGTGGAGAAAATTGCATTGGCTTTGGTTCATGCTTTCGGCGTCTTAAACCTTATTTCGTGGACGAAGTCGTCAAAGTTTATACGGAATATCCCTCTGCGAAGCTTTTTAGCAATGCTTTCGAGAATCAAATTAAGCCTCATGAGAATGGGAAAGTTACCTTAAGCGCTTATAGCATTGTGTTTGAAACTTCATACGGCTGAAAGGACAAACTTTGGCTTCGCTTAATGGCTGATTTTCCAATTGAGGATATTCTTATGTCGACGGCGTTATTAGGCGAAGAGAATGTAAATTCGACAACACGCCATTACCTCGGGGATGATGATTTGCCAAACTTATCGGATGTCTGGCGATTGTTGGATTGTTTAGCGATGGTTCGCATAATAAATATGGCTCCGGTATTGGGTGTGTAATCTTTAAACCGAATGGAGAAAAAATTGAGAAGTCGGTCGTTTGGGTTTGACGCTTCAAATAATGAGGCCGAAAGTATGTCATTTTGCGGTTTTCTTGTTCTTGCTCTTCACAGAGGCGACTAAGCTACAATTATTCCACGATTCTAAGTTAGTCGCTAGCCGGAGTTTGGTGGATCATTATGCATTTCGTGGCGATAGAATGGCGGCTTATGTGGACTTAATTCATCGGATTGCTTTCGAAATTTTGATTCTATCGGTGTTAATGCGGCGTCCAGCGTCATGGCGTCGCGACATCGCGGATTCTCTTGCTTATTTATCCGCGGCGGTTAATTCGGATAAGCCTCGCCGGATAACCATTGAATTTCAAAAGGAACCGGTATCGATCGTCCATCGAGGATGATATGTACATCACTTTCGAGTTGTTTTTATCAAGACATTTTCGAGGAATCACGTTATGCCAATTTGATATCTCCTCTGGTGTTTTTCGGAAGCGCATGGCGTGATCTTGATAATCAAAGCCGGGTCATTGCAGAAAACGCGATGATCCATTAACTTATGCTATCGGATGACCACAATGATCCTCATCAATGATATTGTCTCGGTTCATACCGGCGGCGATCATGAAGGCGACAATGCTCGGAGAGGTTCGATATAGAGCTAAGTTTTCCACTTACACCTTGTGACGAAGATGATTGGCGTCTTCCTTATATCACATATTTACATGATCATATCTTGCCTCCCGATCATAAAGTGGGTGATCGTGTAAAACGCGATGCTTGGAAATATTGTCTCATATCGACTTGAGCGATGCATTTGCAACTTTATCGCAAAGGCACAAGTCTTAACCCTATAAGCCGTTGTCACCAGTAATTTGAAGGTTTGCTCGATCTGGCGGAAATTCATTCGAGGCCTATGTGGGAACCACTCCCGGGGGCGAAGTCTCGCTCATAGAGCAATGACACAAGGATATTGGTGGCCGTACATGCAAAAGGATGCTAAGCGTTTGTCTGAGAAGTGTGTTCCTTGTCGAAAAATATGCTAACATGGGAAATCTTCCACAGCGGAACTTCATCAATTTTGAGCCCTCGGCGTTTTGCAAAGTGGGGTCTTGACATCGTCGGTCCTCTTCAGCTCGAAAAGCTCCGGTTAGTTTCTTAATTCTCGCCCGATTATTTTACCAAGTGGGGTGAAGCTATGCCCCTTAGCCCGGATCCATGCCGGATGTTAAAAATTCTTATGGCGAGACATTGTTTGTCGTTTCGGTATTCCAACATCATTGACTTCCGACAATGGCAAACAATTTGATGCAAAAAAATTCGACGATTTTGTTCGACTTGAAGATTAGTCACAATTTCGGCACCATACCATCCTCAAGCTAATGGACAAAGTGAAGCTACTAACAAATCCATTCTTGCAATGCTCGGCGGCGACTTCCAACGGGCCAAAGGAAATTGGGTTAAGGAACTTCCTGCGGTTATGTGGGCTTATCGAACCACACCTAAGCATTCAATTTGGATTTTCTCCGTTTAATCTTGCTTACGATGCGAAGGCGGTCTTGCCCTCAGAGTTGATGACACCAACCACGCGAAACTAGCGTGGAATTGGAGTCGAATGATCAAAGCACTTGCTCAAGCCAAAGCCTTGATAGATGAGACAAGAGATGTTGGTCTTCAGCGGTTAATTAAGTTATCGTGATATGAAACGAAAATATGACAAGAAAGTTCGACTTAAAGTGTTTGAGAAAGATGGTGGGTACTCGTCGCGAGAAAGCGAGGTTGATAGATTCGGTAAATTTGGAGAAAAATTGGACGAGGTCCATACATCATAGATCGCCACTGCCACCAAAGGATCTTATTTTCTCCGAGATTTAGATGGGAATGTTCTCGATAAAGCCCGTGGAATCGCGTTTCATCTGCGCCAAGTTCTATAAGTAGATTTTAGTTGTGTTTTCCGTTATCACGGAGAAATAAAATAATACAATATTTAGTTTGTTTCGATTCGGGCATGAATTTTCCGTTGTTATCTTTGCATTTTTAAGACTTGGTAATCAATAAAGAAGCGGTTCTTTCACTTCCGTTCAATGGTATGATCACTACAACAAAATCGGCGAAATTACCACGTTTAATTTCGTCGGTCTAAATCGAAGCAGCTTTTTCGCTCACTTAATCGCGTTACTATCGCTATTGATAAAATCGGTGAAATTACCCGTTTAATTTTCGGTCTAAAGATGAAGTTGAACGCTTTTCCGGCTAGTCGTGGATTACTATCGCTACAACAAAATCTGGCGAAATTACCACGTTTAATTTAAATTCGGTCCTAAAATCGAGCAGCTTTTACGGCTCACTTAGTCGTTAATATCGCTTCCACAAAAATGGCGAAATTACCACGTTTAATTTCGTCAATCTAAGTTGAAGCGGCTTTTACGCCGGCAAGTCGTTACTATCGCTCACGATAAAATCTGGACGAAATTACCACGTTTAATTTCGTCAGTCTAAGATGAGAGCTTTTTTTTCGCTTAGTCGTTACTATCGCTACAACAAAATCTGGCGAAATGCCCCGCGTTTAATTTCGTCGGATCTAAGTCGAAGCAGCTTTTAAATTTCGCTTAATCAGTTAATATCGCTTCCACAAAAATGGCGAAATTACCCCGTTTAATTTCGTCAATCTAAGTTGAGCGGCTTTTACGCCGCTTTAGTCGTTACTATCGGCATTTACGACAAAATCTAACGAAATTACCGCGTTTAATTTCATTCGGGTCTAAGTTGAGCGGCTTTTACGTCGCTTAGTCGTTATTATCGCATTTCGACAAAATCGGCCGAAATTACCCGCGTTTAATTTCGTCGATCTAAGTTGAGCGCTTTTTCGCAAACCTTTTAGTCGTATTATCGCTACAACAAAATCGGCCGAACTTACCACATTTAATTTATTCGGTCTAAATTGAACGATTTTTATTTCGCTTAGTCGGTTACTTTCGGCGCTATGTCAACATCGATGGCGTGCACCGTTTTCGTTTCGTCGGGTTACGCGATCGGACATTTTTTCGCTCAATCTAATTTTGCAAGCTTAAAGTTAGCATTGGGGGCGTTTCATTCTATTTCGTGTCATCTATATAAATCAACAACATTGTCAGTTTTACACAGGTATGTTATCAGACATCGCAACTATATTCAATTGCCAAAACATACTTTATTTTTATTTACATCAACAACATTTTTTAGCTCTTTGGCATTACATTCACACAATCACATAATCATTGGTTTGGGAAAAGCCAATGGTTCCTTATCAGTTTTTGATTATACAACTCATACAACTCTTTCCGTTTCAAGCGAAACTATATGCCAGCTTAATTGTTTTTTCTAAGGCATTGTTCCGATCTTTATACGAAAAAATTTCCGAGCAAACAATTTCAACAACTTCATGCCGATTTTTCTGAGCGAATCTTCCGGGGGAATCTTTCCGAGTTAAACTTTCCGACAGCGCCATTATTTTTTCTAAGACATTGAGCCGATCTTTCTCAACGAAACTTCTTTCAGCTTCTTTCATTCTTCTACGACATTAATTGACACCTTGTTACGCAAAACTTTTCTCCGTCGACTAGTTGTGAATATATTTTGCTTTCATTACTACGCCCGTTTCTCCGTCGCGGCAAAAAAATTCGCATTACGTTAACTTTCTCGGCGGATTGAAAATTATCTTCACCTCTTATTTATTTTTTTTTCAAGGCATTGAGATCATGCGGATGAAACTTTTCTTAGCGGTATTTTCGTGAATTTACGTCTCTCGTCGTACATTTGTTTCTACACGCAGCGACAAGAGTAAACTTTTCGTTAGTTTTTCGGACTTAACCAAAATTTTACAATAACCGATAAAAAAATACTAACATATCGTTTCACGGCTTTGTTATATTCTCTGCATTTTTCTCCGTTTTCTTAAATCTTAGCCCGGGCCAAATTTAAGTTTTATCGAAACTCAATAATTTAAGTACGGTCGTTTCTACCTAAAAAAAAAAAAAAAAAAAAAATTAAAAAAAAAATAAAAAAATAAAAAAAAATAAAAAAATAAAAAATAAATAAATAAATGCCAACACATATTGAAGAAGGGCGGGTATGGTGCCCCTCCTTTACTGGAGATGCACTATATCGTGTTTGATTGTTTCACTTTTCACTTTTGAAAAACGCCAACACAGCGTCTTCTTCCTCATTCTTTTCAGTCCAGAGGTTCCACATAATTCAAAACGGCAAGCTCTCAACAACACAAGGTTTACACTGTTGCATCAAGCCATAACAGCCACAGTGGGAGAACCAAACCCACAACACCCCACAACACAACCCACTGTGAATGAATCAAATAAACTTTCTTCTTTCTTCCCATTAATAATAAGATTAGAAAGAGAGAGAGAGAGAACAAAATAATTTTTTAAAATCAAGGATGGCAAAGAAGAGAAAATGCATTTGCTACTTTCGTTTTAGGCGAAGTCGATCGAGCGATGTATTCAACTTTTGTAGTGCGACCAATTCATTTGTCATAACTTTATACACAAGCTATGAATCAACGAAGTTGGCTTTTCAAGCGAGGGAAAGACATGCAACCGGAAAAACTATATGAATGGATCTTTGGCGGCAGGGAGGAAAGTTCAAGAGTGACAACATTTGATATTTTTTCATTTGCGAAGCGAGCTTGACTATGATGGTAAAGAGAACATACGGCTAGTCAAAGCGGCGACCGAACAAGCTTCTTCAAAGCTTCTCTTGCCTACGTCGTTGCGTGGGATGAGCATAAAGTTTTTTTTTTTTTTTTTTTTTTTTTTTTTTTAAGTGGAAATTTTATTGATACTTGATAAAGAATTTTACAAATAATTAGGACATCGTGCAACAAGCTGCGCCCATAAGTCCTTTCTCGAATAGCAAATCCTATTCTTCTAAAAACAAACTCCGTTAGAACCGGTTGTCATAACATTCTCGTCCATAACTTTACGGAAGTCTCTTGAGAAGCTCAACGATTGTTGTTCCAAGAAACCGAAAGTGTCGAAACTAAACGGAATGAAACAATGCCGGTTAGCCGTCGGTAAGCTTCCTCATGCTTCTCCATCTTCCCCGCTTTTGCTCTCTTAGTTGCTCCCCACTCAAAGACTCCATTCCCAAGCCCTACCAGCGGGAGGCTCGATTACATCAACACATATGTGTCTCCCTCGGACCAATTTGTATATCAATATATCCGCAGGTCGAAGTGTGGATCTTCCCTCATTCGGATCGATTGAGAAAATTCGCGGGGAGCTTCCTTCTTCACTTGTACCCTGACCCTCCAAAATGCATCACATACAATATCTCCGACATGATCATGTCGGTATTTGAAACTGGAAAATATCTACGATTACCATGGTCGCATGGTCTCCAAAAGCATCTAGTCTACTTTTTTGCAAGCGGGGCATAGACCACCATCGAGTACAAAGGAATCATGAGGCGGATGCAGGAGAATAGAACGATACTCTTGGCGACATATACCGTCCAAGTCCCTCCATCGAATAGCAAGTAGAAAGTCCTGCGTGTTATTTCGCAAGCATCCAATGATTCGCTTTCGACGAAAGCGGATAACACAAACTCCCTCTCAAGACCCCAGCAATCTTTACTATAAGCGCTTCCGCCAAAACTTTTTGTGGTTTTGAGGGGCGGTAGCATTCTCAGCCATAGGCGAGGTCAAAATCGGGTAGACAAAGACTCATCGTAGACCGCTAGCAACATCAAGAATCTCATCCAAAGGCACCGCCCACAACTCCTAAGAATGTGGTTTCGAAGCTCGGGCGTCGACAACGGGGAGGCCACAAAAGCAAAAGTAGAAACATCGGTGGTAACAATAAATACCTAACCCACCCGGACGTAATGGGAGTGTCGATAAACGCCACCGCAAATCACCGGGTTAGGACCGTGAAACCACAATGCCGGAGAACAACCGCGGAGATGCCGATCAAACGTCTTAGCCTCTCTAAAAGGGATGGTGGACAAGTACGTAATCGCCAAATACCAACTTAGAGAGCCCAAAGACAAGCCCGTAAAGAGCTAACTCACACCGTGGATCGCCTAATATAGCTAAACGGTCCATCAAAGTCACAACCTTTTCAACACGCTTTGCAAAGCAAGGCCCCCTAACAAAGGATGGATCAAGATCGACCGTTGCACCTCAAAACAGCGACTCCTGGCGGGGGACAAATCTGAAGGAAAGAGACCCGAGTGGAGCGGCGGATGGATCCAATGATGGCCAAAATAGCTCGGTTTTAGCCACATTAAGAACCCGACCCATAAGAAGGTCCTTCTTCCCGAATCATACTCAAAGTCGTCGCCACCAAATTACGTATCTCCAATCGAGTCCCATCATCTAGATACCAAGCATGTAGCAACAACCGACATAACCGGATTTGGATCCGAGAATCGGGGATGCAACACACCGGTGCAAATAGAAGGGGACCCAAAGTGGTCGCCTTTTTTGACCTTGATGAGTGCACCATATGTAGCTATCCCCATATATAACCTCGCGAGGTTGACAATACAAAGTACTCAACCAAAGGGAAATAGGCGGGCAACGGATACGAACCTCTCTCAACATAGTAGTCCGATCAACCATGTTAAAGGCGTTCTGAAAATCTACAAGCGACATCGAAGAGAGTCGCATCATTTGTTAGCATACACTATCGCGGTTGGCGGGTAAGGCAAAATAAACTTCTTCGCACCACCGTAAACACCAACCCCATCGCGAAAATCCCTGTAAGTATCCTACCACATCTTGGGAAACTCCTTTCATTGCAATCTTGGAGACCAAGCGGTAGCCAAACCATCCCTACGACTAGGGGGCGAATACTATTATCCGGCGAGAAGTGGAGTAAAGCGGAGCACTCGCAATGAATTCAGTAACGGCTGTGGACATCGTCCCAGAACCAAAGATTCACCACGAGGGGGGTCAATGCATCTAGCAAATCGGAAGATATAGGCTGCTGCAGCCCCACTCATGGCATCCAACAAATGCTGAGCTCGAAGACCATCACGACCACAAGAAGTACCCTTTGGAAATGACCGAATTTTTTTACGGATTGGGATATGCGGCCCCAGCACTTATATAGGATTACGAGCGGGTTTTCCAGTGCTGGTGGGATTCTTCTCCGACTCCAACTTCATCTCTACTCTCAATTCTTATCACATCCGCACACTTTGAGTCCAATTAGTATTTAACTTCCTTTTATTAATATTATTACTAAACTGCCCCTCTATTTAATTTTTAACGATATAATCCGCGTATCGATATTCCGTTGGCACGCAATTTAATTTAAATATTATTATTACGTGGCGTTGCTCTGCGTTTTTTTCCGGCAATCGATTTCTTTTGCAATTTTATTTACGTGCATATTTTATTTTTTTCTATGCCTTTTCGGCCTTCTTTTTTATTACATTAAGGTCCTATATCGTTAATTTGACATTATGTCGTTTCGATAAATTCACGAATTTTTCCGATTGTCATTTTTCCTATCGTTTACGTTCACCACGACACTTTCATTATCGTTAATTTGACATTATTTCGTTTCCAATAATTCACGAATTTTTCCGATTGTCCATTTTCCTATCATTTCGTCCACACGACACTTTGTTATACATTCCGGCTTGCTCTTTTTCTTATTCCAAGTTTTCCTTGATTTTTCTTCTCTTCTTTGCCATGTGAACTTTGTTCGCATGACAAAAAAGGGGCGATGTTCGACCCCACCCACGGGCTTAACGTCCATTGGTAGGAGTCTCTATTTTATTCATTTAATCGACGGGGCTAAAGCCCAATTTGCAATACCATGGATCAATGTACGGGCCCATTAACTCATGTGTAATAAAGGCTGAACCTTAGCCACATGGCTTGCCACTAATGTACATTGATTTATGTCCAGATTCATTTCTTATCAAAGAGATAATTATCAGTTGAGAGTTATATTATATCACAATGACTCAAGCTACAAGAATACTTGAGCTACAAGGATTCTCTACTCTACCTATATAAATACAAAACTATTTTTCATTTAGAACTACGTTCTTGAGACTTGATCCCACTGATAATTTGGGTACGTAGGCAACCGCAAGGTACAGTCTCATCATTCCCCCGATCACCATCATTTTTCTAATTACTTTTCTACGTTATTCGTCTTTTTTATCAACACTTGGTGTTTTGATCATATTTGGTCGAAACAATGTACCCATTGCTACATCACCTATCACTGTACTACCCAACAAAGTATAAAAGTTTCTATGTCTTTGACCCTTCATAATGACTAAAGAGCCACTAAGGATCTTTAGGACTCCACCATTTCCCACAAAATTGTGGCCTTTGGAATCCAAGGTACCAAGAGAAATAAGGTTCTTCTTTAGCTCAGGAACATGCCTCACATCGGTTAAAGTCCTCACATTACCATCATGCATCTTGACCCATATAGTTCCAATTTCTACCGTCTTACAAGCAACATCATTACCCATAAAAACGGAACCTCCACTCAAGTTCTCATAGGTAGCAAACCACTTCCTATTTGGACACATGTGGTAGGAACACCCGGAATCAAGAATCCACGTATCGGTCACGTGGTCGTCTTGTGTAGACACCGAAAGACTTACATCATCTCCATCGAAGCCGGAAGCAAGACTTGCTTCACTAACATCCTCATTCTCAAACTTACCACTCATTTTGTTACTCTTTTTCGGGCTAGGGCAATCACATAGATAATACCCCTTTTCCTTGCAATTGTAGCACCGTACATGTTTTAAAGGCTTCTTCGAACTACCCTTCCACTTGCTTATGGAAGTCATCTCATTCGACATCACCCTCGCCATCTTTTCTTTTGCTTATTTATCAAACTTCTCTACTTTAAATCTAGTATTTGACATCTTGGGAGCTTTTTTTTTTTCAAGTCACACACAATAACCTAAAAAATATCTCACTCAGGAATTTTATCGAACACCTTGTCTACATGCACAAATTTAGAGCACTATGGTTCTTGACCAAAACTCAAAATCCTAGGTCGTAAACCTGGCTCCGATACCAATTGTTGATAATAGAATAATGCGGAAACAACGTTACCCACAACAAATATATCAATCCTACACAAAGATCGATCATTCTCACTAGACAAGACTTCAACACCCTCCAAGTACTATCCCAACGCTTCTCATTAACAATTTAACAAGCATATAAAGTAAAGATAATAATGCAAAAGAGAACCAACCACAAGACAAGGATATATCGTGATTTGGCAATTTGCCTACGTCCACACTAGCGAGATCCAAGCTTTACTAGATGTCCGGAGCAACAGATTACAAGAGCTCTCAATTCACTTACAAAGAATGAACACTCAACTCACTAAGAATTTCTCTCTTACAATTTCTCTCTTTCTATCTTTTGGTTAGGTTAAGTTTCTACAGGAAAAACCTATATTTATACTATTTCAGAAAACTTCCGAAAAAGTCAAAATTCGTGCTGAAATAAGGTGGAGCGCGGGTCGCTCCCTCGACTATGCAAAGTTGAGCGCGGGTCGCACCTAAATCACTGGAGGTCGCCAAAGCAGGAGCGCGGGTCGTGCCTTGCCCAAGTGTAACTGGAGAGCAGGTCGCGCCCTTCACACCAGAATGAGAAAACATCGTTTTTCTCTACAATAACGTATGCCAATATCACTTCATCTCATTATGCTTTCTTATGTACAATCGATGACGTGCAAAAACCCAAGAACTTTAGCGAAGCATCCAGTATGGAGAAAGGCGTTGCAAGAAGAACTTAATGCTCTAGACGAGAATAAAACTTGGGAGATTGTTATGCTACTGTACGGAAAGAAAATTGTTGATTGTCGGTGGGTGTTCAGAAACAAGTTCAACAGTGATGGTTCCTTAGAGAGGCATAAAGCTCGACTTGTTGCAAGAGGATTCACCCAAACTTATGGTCAGGACTACAAGGAGACTTTTGCACCAGTTCTAAAGATGAACACGTTTAGAGTTCTTGCATCTATAGCTGTAAATCAAGACTGGAAATTATTTCAGATGGATGTTAAAAATGCATTCTTACACGGAGATTTTAAAGAAGAAGTGTATATGAGCATCCCACCTGGACATCCGAATAAGACTAAGGTTGGATTAGTATGCAAGTTAAAAAAAGACTATCTATGGACTTAAACAATCTCCACAAGCGTGGTATGCCAAGCTTAGCTCTGTTCTAACTATGACCGGCTTTAAGCAAAGTGATGTTAATCCTTCCTTATTTGTTAAATCTAGCAGGTCAAGCTTGGTTGTTGTTCTTATTTATGTTGATGACATAGTTATATATCACAGGTAGACCATATCGAAATCTCTAAGCTCAAGGATTTACTGCACAAGAAATTTGCCATCAAGGATCTGGGTATTATGAAGTACTTTCTTGGGATTGAAATTACTTATTCAAAAAGAGACATATTTCTTAATCAAGGAAAGTATGTGTTGGATATTTTGAGTGAAGCAGGTAAGCTGGGGGTAAAACCATCTGATTCTCCAACTGACAGTAGAGCCAAGTTGGACAACACCGGTGATCTTCTTACTGACATTGGTCAGTATCAGCAATTAGTTGGTAAACTGATATATTTAACTATTACCCGGCCAGATATTTTTTATGCAGTAAGCTTGGTTAGTCGTTTTATGCATTCTCCAAGGACTCCACATATGTATGCAATTTCTAGAATACCGCGAAGACGTGATCCGAAAGCGGTGTGACGGGGGATATTTGGATGTGGAAAAATGGGCATACATCTACATCGCTACGAATCGATCAGGTAGGATGTCCAGTTGATCGGCGGTCTACTTTCGGTTATTGTACTTTTGTGGGAGGTAATTTAGTCACTTGGAAGAGCAAGAAACAAAATGTAGTGGCTCGTTCTAGTGCAGAAGCTGAGTACAGGGCTATGACTTCCACCACCAGTGAAATCATATGGTTTCACGCTCTTCTGAAGGATTTGTGTTTTGGTTTGCATCTGCCAACTACATTTTACTATGATAATCAAGCTGCTATACACATTGCTGCAAATCCGGTGTTTCATGATAGAGCTAAGCATATTGAAGTTGACTGTCATTTTGTGCGTGAAAAAGTACAGTCTAACATTGTCACTATTGCCTCCTTTGTTCGAAGTGACCAACAGCTTGCAGACATTTTTACCAAGGAATTTTCAGCTTCCAAGTTCCATGATATTCTCTCCAAGTTGGGCTTGCTGGATATCTTCACACCAACTTGAGGGGAAGTGTGGGAGAAGTCAGAGAAGGCTCGGGCACGTTTATATTGTACATGATGAAGGCGCGGGTGCGCCCTAGTCGGTTTTGACAGAGGTTCGATAGATTCGTATGTTTTCTATAAAGGAAAGTCTCTAATTTTTTTAGAAACAAGAGATACGAGTATGCACTCATATTGTGCTATATATAAACCTCTGTAGCACAAACCTAAATCAATCAAGCAATAAACATTTCTTCTTCCGTGGACGTAGGATGCCGCATTGACACCGAACCACTATAAATTCTTGTGTTTTGTCTTTTTGATTGGTTGTTTAATTCTACATAGCATTGCAGTATTTGACATGGACTAGACTAAATATATAATTTTCAGTCAATCAAGTCTGTCAATATATACACAAACCTACTGTACTTAATTTTGCAACTATCAAGAGAATTCGGAGATATCTCAAGGGTACACTTGAAAAAGGCATCTATCTCACTAAAGGTTCACAGCTTCTTACTGCCTATTCTGATGCAGATTGGGCTAGTTCCCCTGATGATAAGGTATACTATTGGCTTATGTGTTTACTTTGGATCAAATTTAATCTCTTGGTGTGCAAAGAAGCAGTCACAGTATCAAGGTCAAGCACAGAGAGTGAATATATAGGAGTCTTGCTTATATTGCTGTAGAGATTTATTGGACTTGTATTTTTCTCAATGATCTTAAAGTTTGTCTGTTACAATCACCACTGCTATGGTGTGACAACATAAGTGTTATCTCTGTCTAGTAATCCCATCTTTCATGCTATGACTAAGCATGTGGAAGTGGATTATGATTACGTCAGGGAATTGGTAACAAATCAACTTTTGGTCATCAAATATATATGTTTGATCAAATAGCTGATGTTTTCACTAAAGGACTTTCAAGACAGATTTGAAGACTTAATTTCCAAGCTTTCAGGGGAACATCTCCCTTCAGCTTGAGAGCGCAGAGAGTTCGATCATGAAAGTTAACATTGTTAGTTATAACAGAATGTGACAGCTAAGCATTAGTTATGTGTAACAAATTCTATAACTGTATTGTGTATAGTATAAATAGAAAAGAGAAGAATTCATTCAATAAAGTTTTTCATTTTTGAGTCATTGTAAATTTTATGTTTTTCATTTTATTTTCACTTCCATGCTGAATGCAAATAAATTGATCCGATTCAGATCAATGTTGGGACAAATCAATTACAGTATTAAGTATCATGATCCCGTATAACATGTATACAAAAGTGAATAGGAAAGTGGATCAGTAACCATTTTTAGTCCTTTTCTCGAGGATATTGGAATGATGCTACATGCAAATTTTATTTTAGAAGGGACAAAATTGCATCTCAGAACACTTCAACAGCCGCCTACTCAGGGAAGGAAAAACAGTACCCATATATGGGCAGTGCCGCAGTGGAACATGACTCTGTATAGGGGTGAAGGACCAAATCTATTATTTTATACACTAAATTATATGAGAGTGTGATGTTGCTGAGCTTTTGGGAGGTGTGTGCACGTTAACGTTGTCGTTTTGATTAGTCCATTTATTTAGTTTTAAAACTAGTTTTACTTACTTTTCAAATCTCCTTGATTGTTGCTGGATTAGCGAGGATCTCTATCATGTTGGGACCATTTCTTCTTCGATCTAAATCCACCATGGACTTCCATTTGTAGAAATTTTTACGTTTTAATAGTTTTAGTTTCTTTCAATTTGCACACAATAGAATAATGTCATACGACTACACCAATACCAACAGAATAACCACAATTAAATTCACAATCTAGTGTACACAGTATACCGAATCGATGAAATTTTTAAGGAAACAACCTTGCTCATACTTACTGGCCTTCTTCATGTCGTCCCAACTCGTGGACACTATTACTGTCGCTGTCTTTTACAGTTTTACCCAATTAACCTCCATAAAGACCTCTAAATCAATTGGCTGGCAAATGAATTATTTTGTCGAGAAAAAATAGAATTTAAAGCATCTCTAGGTGGTAGTATCACTTCTCAAATTTTTCAAATTTGCTTTTAAAACTCGAAATTTTCCGAAATTCCAACTCTAGGTGGAAACAAATCCGGTCGCATCAATTCTTCAAGGTCGCGTTTTTGTTTCAAGAATTTGGCGATTTGGATCGGACGGAAAAGCTAACTAGTAATGTCGCGCGTCATTGCAAATGTCTCCACAATTTTTTTTTTAAGTTTGATCAGCACCACGGGCCAGTGGTATTGTCGCACGAGTTATTTTTTTTTGTGATACCATATTCCAAATTTGCGAATGATATTTGCGACCACTTAGAGTTGGTCAAAATTTGCGACCAGATTCTCCAAATTTCGTTTTGAAATTTGAATAAAATATTATCACCACTTATAAAAACAAACACACCCTAATAATAATAATAAATTTTGTTTTTACCAAAAAACCCTATTACAAAATTTTCCAAACCTTATTACAAAACAACAACATTCCCCACTACCTTATCATTCCAATATAAAAACATCCCCCATTTCTTCTACACACTTGAAGTCGGTGTCGGAAAACTCCCTTTCTTCTCCCCTCAACAATCATGACATAATTATCAAATCTAGTAAAAAAAAAATGGGCCATGAAAAAAAGAGAGGCGGAGGAACAAACCAAACACTTCCAACAACAACAACCACCACCGCCCGACGTACATCAATACCACGTGGCAGACAGATCTCAAAAACATTCAACAATCTGAAAATCACAATCCTCTGCGGCTTCGTAACAATCTTAGTCCTACGTGGCACTATTGGCGTAGGTAACTTAACCGGCGGCTCAAGCTCAAGCGAAGCTAAAAAAGTTATTGAAGACACAAACCGGATCATAGCTGAAATCCGATCCGACTCCGATCCAAATGAAATCGAAGTTTATCTAAACACAAATGATACGTACAGCTTAGGTCCCAAAATAAAAAACTGGAATGAAGAGCGTGAGATCTGGCTTCAAACTCACCCTCAGTTTCCCAGGACAGTTAATAACAAGCCACGTATGCTACTCGTGACAGGGTCACCACCCAACCCGTGTGACAACCCAATTGGCGACCATTACTTATTGAAGTCGATAAAGAACAAGATTGATTACTGCCGTATACATGGGATTGAGATTGTGTATAATATGGCACATCTTGATAGAGAATTAGCTGGATACTGGGCGAAACTCCCGTTGATTAGGAGGCTTATGTTGTCACATCCAGAGGTTGAATGGATCTGGTGGATGGATAGTGATGCATTGTTTACTGATATGGTGTTTGAGATTCCTGTTAGGAAATATGATGGCTTTAATTTAGTTGTTCATGGGTATCCCGATTTAATGTTTAATCAGAACAGTTGGATTGCGTTGAATACCGGGAGTTTTTTGTTTCGGAATTGTCAGTGGTCTTTGGATTTACTTGATGCTTGGGCACCTATGGGTCCCAAAGGACCGATTAGAGATGAGGCTGGGAAAGTTTTAACTGCTAATTTAAAAGGTAGACCTGCTTTTGAAGCTGATGATCAATCTGCATTGATTTATTTGTTGATTTCCAAGAAGGATGAGTGGATGGATAAAGTGTTTTTGGAGAATTCTTATTATTTACATGGGTATTGGGCGGGTTTGGTTGATCGTTATGAGGAGATGATTGACAAGTATCATCCGGGATTGGGTGATGAGAGGTGGCCATTTGTTACTCATTTTGTTGGGTGTAAGCCTTGTGGGAGTTATGGGGATTATCCAGTTGAGAGATGTTTGAGTAGTATGGAGAGGGCTTTTAATTTCGCTGATAATCAAGTGCTTAATTTGTATGGGTTTAGGCATAAAGCATTGTTGAGTCCGAAGATTAAGAGAATCAGAAACGAGACTGTGAAACCGTTGGAGTATGTAGACCAGTTTGATATTCGACCCCCAGTGCAGAAAAAGACGATAAGTTGCATAACTTGTGAGTTAGTAGTTTACTACTGCTTTTCATGAATCTTGAATGTTGTAATTTTTTTCAGTTAGTTCAATTTGATAGCATTTTAGAGATAGTGGGTTGTGTTTGTATTGATTTTACTGTACTGCTTTTGAGAAAACAGAAGTGGTATTTTTTTAATTACTACTGTTTTATCCAGATAAGAAGAAATAGTGATTGTTTTGTTAATCCAACTTTCATCTCTAAGTGGGTCTCTTCAGTGTTTCTATTTTAGTTTTGGATATGCTTAACATGTTTTAGTCCTCAGCTCAATTAGATCTTCTCTTAAATTGGATATTTGGTAATGTTTGGGATGGTTGTTAGAAACCCAGTGGAAGTGTTAGATTTTTATTTAGGTTGAAGTATTTCCCACTAGCGTGGTGCCATTGCATTCGCCTTCCAACTCACAGATGGTCCGTCTATACGAACGATACTAGGAAGATTTAATTTTCATTGTTCTAGTTCTTACTATCATATTTGTTTCGTATCTTTCTGATGGACTGAAGATGTTTTAGACAACTTTGGTGTGCTTACCTTATACTGATATATGTGAAGAAGTTTCATTCTAGGGACTGGTGAGTACGAACTGGCTACTTTCCATTATTTCATTTTTTGGTTTACGTCAATATCTTTATATTTGCATCTAAGACTCTATTTGTTGCAAAGCAAATCTTTAATGATTCTTGAAAGAAGTATCTTCAAAGTGTTACTGTGGTCATTAACTAATATACATTCGGTCTAAACCAGGCCATGGATGTGAATTACAATCCCTTTATTTCCCTAGTTTCCAAACAGTAGCAGAGTCTTGATTGTATTTGCATCATCCTTGATAGGGGTTTTGGTAAGTGGGAGTGTGGGACCACTTACTAACACAATTAATGCCCTAAAAACACATTAGTTTTGCTTCTGTTTTGAGCAGCATGTTTGGTCACTTTGCTGGTATGGAAAGCGTAAACCTTGAGAGTTCAGATTGATGAACCCTTTTTGCTGTATCTTTGTAGTTTCAGTGGTTCAAGGATGGCTTATGCAAACAGTTTTGATTTATTTCAAAATTTGTGTGTGATACAACAGATGTTTCTTCGTAGATTGTCCTTCATTTTTCTCCCTCTTCTCCTCTGCCTCTCTGATCCAGAGTTGTGATGAGGCCTACTCACTCTACTTTGTATGGTACGGTCCCATATCTCTTTGTGGAGCTTTCTTTTTCTAGAGTTGTAATAACATTGGAAGCCCAGGCAACAAAGTTTGACTTCCAACCTTAAAGCATCTAGAATGGGCCCCGACCAAACTTAGGGTTTTAAATGTTCTTTTGTTAACACGATGCCACTATAAATGGTTCAGTTTAAAGAGTTGTGTTTGCTCTTCAAATGAAATGTGCCGAGTTTTTTTTTTTTTTTTTTTTTTTTAATTGTTTTTTGACGGCCTTGTTTCCATGTCTGCTTGATGGGGTTTAAGACCTTTTTTATATTTACCTTTTCTTTCTATTTTTGTTTGTCGCCTATGTATGTGCTTTTTCCTCTCCTTCTCTCGTTACATCTCACCTTTTTGGTCTTATGTTTAAGTAATTTTGAAGTTCTATCATTTGGAACATGGATACCTTCATGTTAAATTGGATATGCTGAATAGGATGATCCTCTGATGTACTCCCCATATAACAATTCTGTATATATGATGTCTTCCGAGTATCACCTTTTTTGGATTTGTATGCAATTCTATTATGTAACCTGTCGTTGCCTCCAGTAAATAGATTCTATGAATCATCTCTCAGGCTTTAATATATTGTTGAGGCAACCTTGTGGTTCTACCAATTTGTACTTGATGTAGATTCTAGCCTTTGATTTGTTTCCTCGGATGAAAGGCCCTAATTATTTTCCTGAAAGAATACATATATTAAATAAAGTGTGCATGTTCTCATTGCACACTTCAGATTGCTCTTGAAGGTGAAGGTATGTGGGGAGACTATAAATAGTGCTTTCATTTGGTTTGCAATTACAGATTGAATTCTCCCATATGCCATTTCGAAGCAACTGGCATGTGCTAGAAGCCATTGCACTTCAGCACTTGTTTGCTTTTTTAAACTGGAATTGTTTCTGCGTAGTATTCTTCCATTCTCAACGAGTTCAGAATTCGTTTTTTGTGCTTTCAGTGAACAGAGATATCATTTTTATTTATTTACTTATTTTGTTTTCTTATCTAGATATGTTTCTCATCGCCCTTGGGCATCCTTCCAAGTTTGAACACTTCAAAAGATAGCGCAGGTTAAAAAGAGAGAAGTATTTGAGCTATAAAATAAGGTAGTCAGTTTGGACTTTGAAGTGTTGCTCACTTCCGAAATCCCCATTGTTTCGCATTTCCCAGAAGTTATCATCACATTGCATTGAAAAAAAATTCCTCAACAACCTATCGTGTCTGACACTCCGACAAATAGTTGTGTTCTTTATTCTCCATCAAACCTCTTTAACAAAGTACAACTAGAGACTCGAAGCAATTGTATGCCAATTCAGAAACTGCACTTGAACTGATTCTGGAAGAGGAGGTAGAGAATGCGACAATGTGGGGTTTAGTGTAGTTAATGACTTAATGCTGCGTCTTGCTGCTCTGCTGTTTTGGTTTGCCTTCCTAAAATTTCCCTTGCCAGAAACAAGTACGCAATCAATTAGAATTAGGTTACTGTGCATGCCCTTTTGTGAATGGTGGTATTTACTATTTAGAGTTCCACTATAGCTATACGTTGTGAGGAGTACTGAGGACCACAGATGGTGTGAGTTCGGTACAAGTTTAGGTTGTGAGGAGAACTGAGGACCACTGATGGTGTGAGTTCAGTACAAGTTTAGGTTGTGAGGAGTACTGAGGACCACTGATGGTGTGAGTTCAGTACAAGTTTAGGCCCATTCTACCAATCAAAGGTAAAAAACCCATCGACAGTGATCCGACAATGCAAGCGTTTGTCAAGGAGCTTGTCTCTTATGTTCTTATGTTGAAAAAAAGTTCTACAGGGGAACTAATGCTGTTGCAGACTGGTTAGCATAACAAGGAGCTGAAGACCTGCTATTGGAACTTTGCATCAATCTATTGTCCCACTGGTCAAATAATTCTGTAGGAAGACGTGATATGCAGGACTCCTAGGAGGGTGACTTCTAGTGAACTTATGTGCCAAGTATGGTTGTATTAATCCTATTCCTAAAAAAAATAAAAAAGTTAAATTTGGCTTGAACAAGAATGAATCCAAGTTGACAAATCGAACATTCAGCATAAAATCCTTCCCAAAGGGAAGGGTCAGTTGGCCAGTCATTGATATTGGTTAGACTCGATTCAGATCTTTGGTAATCCTAGCTTCCCTTAAACCTAATTCATCATTTTTTTCTGAAGGAGATATCAGTGATGATGAAACCATTAAAATAATAGTAAATATTTCCACGTAATCATTAAACTCTTTGCTTTATCGATTGTTCTGTCAGCACCACTTGCAGTCTGAAGGGCTAATTCTTCGGAGGGAAGAATTATTATTATCACATTAATGAAAGAAAAAAATCCACACAGTATAAAAAGTGTGCTTATAATACATTGAGCCGGTAAGGACCAGAATACTTTGTTCACATATGACAGATATCAAGATGAATAATGAACTTAATTCGCCAGTAGGGCAAGCCCAATTGCAAAGTTCTAAGCAATATGAGTTTAGACATCACGAAAAGTCATCTGGTTGGACAATTGAAGTCAGGGTGGGCGTAATCAAACACTCCGCAGAATAGGAACTCTGCGACGAGTAGACAATAAGTGATTCAACTGTGAAATTTGATCCAAGAGCTGACTTATCTTCTGCAAAATGGAAATACAAGCAAAAACTAAGCTTCAGTTATAAAGCTGGAGACAGTAACATGAAATGCAAAGAAGAGTAGGACCTAGTCTGTTATAATTGCAGCCATATAGTGAAGTTACAAGAATTAACTCAAAAGCCAATTATCCTCTATTTCTACATACCTCATCTATGTGTCCATTCGATAATATAGGAGAGTCTCTCCTCTGTCCATGCTAAATGGTAATCCGGCTTAGAAAGTATTACTCTACTGAAAAATTGGGGTTAAACGACCACATTAGGTCACACTCTCATTGCCATCCAGATATTTTTGAGCCGTACATTTCATCCATGATGTGCAAATCATGTATCTTATACTCTACGCATCCATGTGACGTTCTAATAGACAAAACATGTATCAGTTGTAATTTATTGTTTTTGAACATTTATTGTGTACTGTTCCTATTATTATCAATCATGCAATGATAGAAAAACTCGAACAGATTAGTGTTCAGCCACGAAATGCTAAAAGTTTCATAAGAGGCATTAGATACAAATTTAACAGCTTAAACATGGCATGATACTGGTGTAATATCAAAGACATGGTTTTAGAGGCTCAAACACAACAAGAACACCCTCGTTTTCCTAGCTGCCCCTCATTACAACCTATTGTGTAGTGTTGTCCACTGAAACAGAGACCTTATCTACCTTTGTATAGCTTCTACAACTTATGTGTTCATCTATTGCCTTTTAGCATCACATTAACTCCAAAAAAAAACTTGTACCCAACATTATATTCTATCCAACCCCTAACCCCTAAATAATGCAAATAGTTTCTTTATCTTCAATTCATAACAGTTGTTACTACAGCTGGCAATAACTCTACCAACATGATATGTCCATGTTTCTCCTTGAAGGGCAACTTAGTTTCACATACCAACTACAGTAGAAAAAAACATTCACACGTGGGCATTTTAACAAACATTTCTCACGTACCTCATCTTGCTTCCCTAAAAGAATAATCAAATGCTCAATCTTGTCATCTCGAGATTGCCGCCTCCATCTCTGCCACCTAAAATACCACAAACCCAGTACCCATGCAACCGTAAAACCACCACCCATACACAGAAATGACAAATTCACCCTTGTTCTCGCATAATAATAATAACGAGCCAAGTACACAAGACGTAGAATCTTTGACCAAATAACCTCGTACCCCAATCTCAGTTTCCTCATCACTCGCAAATCCAACGGTTCAGTTTGTGGTGCTGGTGGGCCATGTTGTTCTTGTTCTACTACTACATCAACATCAACATCAACATCAACATCAACATCAACGTGGTGATTATAAGTATCTCGAGGAATGTGAAGACCTTCATGATTGCTAGGAGGGAAAACATCGTTCTCAACCATTTCCCATTCCCTTGTTGTTGCTGATTGGTGGGCTTGGACTTGTTGGTGGGCTTCAAATGGAATTTGTTGCCAATCATCTTTTACTAAATAATGTACTTGTTCTTCTTCTGAGATTTCTCGTTTCTCCTCCATTATTATTTCATGTTCAAAACAAGGCAATATGTTTTTTCTTTATATTTGACCCACACAAATCTCATCTTAATCATAAGCCCAATTGTCTGGAGGTGAAGCCCAGCATGGCAACAGTTGAAGGACTCACCTGATATTGGGCGAGCTTAATTCACTTTTAACCAATAATTCTACATAAAATTCACACATTCATCCGACACAGTGACGTGGCGGATGATACAAGTCATATATCTAATATGATATATGACATGTATCATTCTCTTACACAATGATATTGTAGAACCAGAGGATTCAATTCAATTCACTTATATATTTACTTTATTGAATTCTAAAAAGGTTACTATTGTTTATAGAGACGTTACAAACAAATAAACAAAACAGTCGGTGACTTGAGAAACACGAGGCGCGGGTCGCGCTCTGTTTGTATTGGAGACTATACATGAAAAAAGTATATACATCTTTCTACACTCCCCCCTCAAGTTGGTGCATAGATGTCAATTATGTCCAACTTGTCAACTGAGCTGTCAAACACCTTGTGAGATACACCTTTGGTAAGAACATCAGCTAATTGCTCCTTTGAGGTTACGAACGGAAAACAAATAACCTTCATGTCAAGATTTTCTTTAATAAAATGACGATCAACCTCCACATGCTTTGTTCGATCATGCTGAACTGGGTTATGTGTAATTTGAATGGCGGCTTGATTATCACAATGTAAAACCATAGGTTTTTGAAGCTTGAAGCCCAATTCCATCAAGACAATACTGATCCATAACAATTCACATACTCCCTGTGCTAGACCTCGAAATTCAGCTTCAATTCTGCACTCGATATGGCAACAACTTTCGGCTTCTTACTGCGCCAAGTTACAAGATTTCCACCGACAAAAGTGAAATATCCTGATGTAGAACGTCTATCAGTTTTATCACCAGGCCAATCTGCATCTGTGTATCCGACAATATCCAATACATCATACTTTCCAAACGGTAAATCTTTGTCGGTGTGCCTTCTTCAAATACTTCAAGATCACGAGAGATGCATCCATATATTCTTCACTAGGACACAATGCATAAACCGACTAACCACACTCCACAAAGATAAGCAATATCAGGTTTAGTATGAGAGAGATAAATTAACCTTCCTACAAGACGCTAATACCTTCTTTTATCAGTAGGAACTTGATCAGGATGAATGGCGAGTCCATGATTCATCTCAATGGGGGTGTCTCCATTGGTTTGCAATCCAACATTCTTGTTTCAGCAAGCAAATCTAGGACATACTTTCTCTGTGAGAGTGAAATCCCTTTTTTAGACCTTGTAACTTCAATACCTAGAAAATACTTCAGTTGTCCTAGATTCTTCATTTCAAATTCTTCTGACAAATACTTATGCAATTCATTTATTTCCTTCGGATTATCCCCTGTAACGATCATGTCATCAACATACACAATTAGAGCTGTAATCTTACCATCCTTGTGTTTAATAAACAAGGTATGGTCAGAATTGCTTTGTTTGTACCCAAAAACTTTCATTGGCTGTGTAAGTCTTCCAAACCAAGCTCTTGGAGACTGTTTCAGGCCATACAAAGCCTTCTTCAATTTACACACTTTCCCAACATATTTGGGATGGTTCTTCACACCTGGAGGCATATCCATGTATACTTCTTCCTCCAAATTCCCATTTAGGAATGCATTATTCACATCAAGCTGGTGCAAGGGCTAATCTTTATTTGCTGCAAGCGAAATTAAAACTCGGACCGTATTGATTTTCGCCACAAATGCAAAAGTATCCTCATAATCAATTTCATAACGCTGTGTGTATCCCTTGGCAACCAATCTCGCCTTATATCTATTAATAGTTCCATCTGCATTAAACTTCACAGTAAACACCCAACGACATCCAACAGTCTTCATTCCAATAGACATATCAACTACTTCCCATGTTACATTCTTTTGAAGGGCTTCCAATCCTTCATTTATTGCTTTTTTCTATTTTAGATCTTTCAAAGCATCCTGCACGTTACTAGGAATATATACAATATATAATTAATTTATGACAAGTGCATGTGACTCAGAAAGGCTATGGTTAGATATAGAGTTAGCTATAGGATATTTGGCATTGGCTTTGATGTCTGGTTCATATTGTTTCTTAGGAACTCCCTTACTAGCTCTTTGTGATTGTCTAGGTTCAAGACTTTCTAACCCAATGATTCGATAGCGGTTATAGGAGGTACCGAGGCGGATCATTTCGATTGAGATCTTCCGTTATTGATGTAGAAGGGGAAATGTCGCGGTACTAAGGCTGTTTTGACATCCCGATCATGTGCTCTCGTCTCTCGCTCTGAGGATCAATTTATGCTTCGGGAACTTCAAATCGTTCATCCAAGTGTTCCAATTCCCAAAGACATCGGGGATTCCCTTCACCGGTCACTCTCCCCACGAAGTGAAGATCGGGAAACTCTCCCCGAGTAATCTGAGTCGGATTCATGGAATGAGACATCAAGAGATATATGCATCTTGTCAATAATTAGATCATAACACCTATACCCGTTCAAAAAACTAAGACAATCCACAAAAATATACTTCTTCGCGACGAGGATCAAGTTTTTACTTCGTTCGTTGTGGGATATGGACATAAGTTGTACATCCAAAACCCGAGGCTCCAAGTTAGGCATGGATGGGATAGACAAAAGTGT
Organism: Coptis chinensis; assembly: GCF_015680905.1. Lineage (NCBI taxonomy): Eukaryota > Viridiplantae > Streptophyta > Magnoliopsida > Ranunculales > Ranunculaceae > Coptis > Coptis chinensis. The sequence goes on along the minus strand of NC_141456.1, from coordinate 13,614,215 downwards.
ATGGAGTTTCGATAAGAATTCGGAACTCAATTACCCATGAGGGAGTACGGTTTATAACATAGGTCGCTGATTTTTTGCTTCACCCCAATATGATCGAGGTACATTCATGCCAAACAAGGAAGCACGAACAACTTCCAACAATTGCCTGTCCTTCCGTTATGCTAAACCATTTTGTTGGGGGTGTAATGGAGGTTTGATGATCGAAGTCCAATTGAATCAAGCAAAATTCAGACATGAGGCCATTCACAAATTCGCCACCATTATCAGACTGAAATACCCTGATAGATTGTTGATATTGTGTCGCCACCGTTTTGTAAAAAACAGTAAACATCCCATATACATCACTTTTGTGTTTCAGTAATGACACCCACGTCATGCGAGTGCAATCATCAATAAATGTCACATAATAGCGAACTCCAGAAAAAGAAAAAACTTTAGAAAGACCCTAAACATCAGATTGAATTTTCATAAAAGGAACAGAACATCTATTAATACTTGGTGAATATGAAATACGGTGGCTCTTGACCAGTTCACAAATGTCATAATGAAACTCAGAATCACTAACAATTGAAAATAACTGAGGTTGCAACCTCTTAAGATAACTAAACGAAAGATGACCTAACCGACGATGCCATAACCACATAACTTCTTTTGCATTCTCGACCCTATTGACCTGATTAGCTTGCCCCAGAGAATTATTCTGTTTTTCTCTAGTTTCTGTCAAGTTCAGATAGTACAGTTTCCCTCTTCTAACACCACAACCAAGGACTAGTCGAGTTAGAATGTCCTGAAAAACACAAAAGGATGGATAGAACGTCACAGCACATGTAAGTACTAGAATGATTTGACAAACAGACAATATATTATAAGCAATGGATGGAACAACTAAGACAGATTCAAGAGTGAGGGTTTTAGATAACACAATAGAACCTTCTCCGCTAACCGGAGTTGGAGTACCATCTACAGTAGAAACAACGGTTTGAGGTAAATCTCTAAGACTTTCCACAAGGCTAGGGTCATTTGTCATATGGTCAGATGCACCTGAATCAATTATCCATATACTATTCGAAATAACATTACCATTCATACCTGATTGAGTTACATTAGTCGAAGCATGGTCTAGATGTCCATGCACAACATTAGCAATGGCAGCCTTGTTTATATTCTTTCGTGGTCTCTTTGCGAAGTCCCACAAATCAGGATAACCAATCACTTCATAACATCTCTCATTGCTATGACCCAATTCTCCACAAATACTATACTTTTTATCTGCATAAGGATTGAATTTACCTTTAGGGTGGCGTGAAGGACTAGAGAAACCGGGTGGAGTAATGGTCTTGCTATGAACAGCCAAGACAGAGGATTCAGGTTGATACTGAGCCCATCTTTTGTTTCTCGATTGCACCTTCTTGAATGTAAGCATAACTTTGCTCCAAGGAAAATTTAGGTTCCTTGCGAAGAATCTCTCCACGCACCTGATCATACTCCGAATCTAGTCAACGCAAAAACATATGAACCTGCAATTTGGTCATTGTTGACGTCTCATGAACTACAGCTGCAACATTGTTATTCTGGGATGTCACCCTTTGATCAATTTCCTAGAACATGGCCACCAATTCGTTGTAATAGGAAGGAATATCTCTCCCATTCGCCCGGCTTCAAAGCACTTCGTATTCAATTCAAAAATTCGAGTTTCATCAGAGTCATCATAGAAGGTCTTCTCCACAGCCTCCCAAATGTCTTTCGTAGTAGGAAGACGAATATATCGATTCATAAGAGAAATCTCCATAGAATAAATAAGCCAACTTTTCACCTTTTCATTATTTGTTGCCCAAGCTTCATATTCAGGCGAAGTCATATCCAGTTCAACCTTTGCGCCAGTGAAAAAACCAATCTTTCCCCTTGCTCCAATACGCATCCGCATGAGAGGAGCCCATATGGTATAGTTTGAATCATTTAATAAAATAGTTTTTGGGAATGCGGAGTTGTCTTGTGGGGTGTAGTGGTGATGTATGACGTTTTAGGAATTATTGTCAGATTCAGCTATTGCAGGAAGAAAAAAAAAAAAAAAAAACGAATTTTTTTGGGTTTGAGGTTTAGGTTTTGGAAAAAATTTGGGTTTGAGATTCAAGGATTCAAGAATGGTTTGATTAATAGTTGTAATACGCAGAGGATTTCAATGGTTTGGCTGTGATACCATGTAGAACCAGAGAATTCAATTCAATTTAGTTATATATTTACTTGATTGAATTCTAAAGAGGTTACAATTGTTTATATAGATGTTACAAACAAAGAAACAAAACAGTCGATGACTTGAGAAACACGAGGCGCGGGTCGCGCTCTGTTTATATTGGAGACGAGCGCGGGTGTAGCTACTGGATATCATCATTCCTGAGGCGCAGGTCGCGCTCTATACATGCTTCATCTGAGCGTAGGTCGCGCTCTATACATGAAAAAGTATATATAACTTTCTACGAATACATGGCATGGATCATAATGATATATGACTTACAACACAATAATACAAGACATGTATCATTTGCTACATCACTAGGCCAGATAAATGTGTCAATTTTTTGTGGTTAGTGTAGCAGTACTCACTTTTAACATGTGATGAGTGATGACACATAAAATTGACATTTAACTTCCATATTAATTCACAAAATTAAGTGAATAATAATTGAAAAGGACAAGATTTGCAAGTGTGGACGTAATTGAATAAGCTAGCGTGTCCGTGCATGTACCAAGTACCATTTCATGCTTACAAAAAACATGGAGCAGAATGGATTGCCGAAACTAAAACGCTACCACCCAATCACAAACTAAAGAAAAACTAGGTCTTATTGTCGTAGCATAGACATCATTTTCATTATGGAAAAAAAACAGACATCATTTTCAATGAAATTCTCATAAATTCCGGATTTTCCGATACTCCAGTATGGAATATAGAGTTTATACTTTGCTCAAATATTTTTGTCCTAAATTAAGAGTTATGGCATTTCGGCAATGCCATTTGATAGTGTTATCTGTAATTCTGTCTTGTGGCCTTTGGAAGGAGACGGAGATATGCTGAGCCTTTGTGTGGACGGTTGCCGTTCATAGCCGTACTCACTTTATTCCCAGTTAGCTTAATAATTTACTTCCTCAAACCATCTTCTATCAAATTGATTGTGATGGAAAATACTAGTAGTTGAATAAACTATGAATCACATTTGGCCTTAAAGAATCTTAGTATCACCATATTCGACCAAAAATATAAATAGAAACGTGTGGATATATATATTACAACTTTTACAGTCTGGACTGCTCCCAATTTAATCCTCACCACTAGTCCCTATGGCTAAAAAAGTTTGACAGGTCGCTCTTTTGGGCATACCTCGGCTCGTACTTGAACACGAACGCTAAGTTGACATAATAAAAAAAACGATTGACTCGTAAGAAAAAGACTTAAAAAAAGAGAAAATCCAGCAGCATAGTAGTTAGTTGATTCTTAAGTTGTATTCTAGCCTGAAACGGCCGCCAACAGAATATGTAATAAAAAAAGTTGGGTAAATTTCCTCCCTTTCTCTCATTTATGTATGTAGGGTATATATTTGAAGCGAACACGTCTTTAATTTTGGTCCGTGTAAAAACAGACGGCATACGGATGTACACGAATTCTTCTCTTCTTCTATTACCATGACTCTTTTCACTCTTCTCTTCTGCAACTCTTTCTCTCCTTCTTGTTAGAGCCTGGGGCGGTTTTTCTTTTGATTTCATCAAAATGGCTTCTGCTGATTCTATTAATGGGCTTGATGACATCGAAGAGTTTGTTTGGGTAACTTTTTTTTTGTTTTTTTGTTTTTGTTTTTCTTCTTCTGTTCTGTAATATTCATTTTTGGGAAATGCAGGCGGATGATTCAGGTGGTAGTAGTAATATGGCTTGGGATAGATATACTCAAGTCTTTGATCTCATGCAGAAAGGAAACCGTGCTTTTCGTGAAAATCGTTTCGAAGAGGTACATATATGTATATATCTACTTGTTTCTCGTTAAATTTTGGTTCTTTTCATATATTTGTCAAGAATATGGATTACAGAATTGGGCTCAAAGTTATCGTCCCATCCCATTTAATCATAAATCAATCAAAATGAGTAAAGAAAGAAACTGATGCTAGATTGTCGTGTGATACTGTAATGCATTATCAGTGTTTGGGTGGTGTAGTAGTTAAATGGTTCTCAATGATTAGGATATCAGGATATGGACATGTTTTTAACTATTCAGTGATAATGATTTAATTTGGTTATCATTTATCTACAACGTCTTTCTAGCTTTAAAAAATATATTAAACTCAAATATGTAGGAGTTTTTATTTTAATTTATCTTTTCTGTCTTTTTACCTGGTGAAAGGGATAGCTTGCTAGTTTCTAAGAATCTACCGACTATTTTTTCTCTGTTTGCATGTAGCTCCTTGAGCTCAAGTTCGAGTTGCCAATCCAAGTATAACTAAGAAAATAGGTCTATTCCTTTCACTACATATTGGTTTGTCAAACCTTAGAATCAAGTGTACAATATCAGGGTTCCGAATTCCACACTTACACATAGTTTAATATTTTATTTAGCACATGTTGCATATTCCTTAAATCATTTATGCGTTTTTTTGTTGTAAGAAGAGGGTTTCTGAGAACTACTCCAATCAGTATAGTTAGAATAACAAGTAAATATACTCTTGTTCAGCTGTCTTGCGTAGTGTCTCTCCAACTAAACAAGGTTTCTTATGCAGGCCATCAGTTGTTTCTCCAAAGCCAATAACATTAAGCCAAACGATCCTGTTACTCTCAGCAATCGAAGTGCTGCTTTTAGCAGGTAAACTTTTTCCTTTGGTATTCTATACTGGTCTATGTTTATGTCAACAGGGAGACTCTAATTCCTAGGAATGTGCTCTGTCAGACACTTTCTTGCACCCACTTGTCAGACATGATAGGGTTTGTGCAGCAGGGTTGCATGGATTAACTGGTATTGGACACAGAGACACTTGTTTCTGTGTCTTTTTACATAGTTTATAGTCCCTTTTTAGCTCTCCGTGTTGATTTTCTAATGTGCTATCATATTCTGAAAGAATGGCTATTCCACAACTCTGATGTTAAAATGCGGAACAAATGGAATATTTTGACGTTTTGGTTGACAACATAGTATATTTTTTACTGGTATATGACATAAATCCCTTCACTTACCAGGATAAGCAGATTCCTGAAAAAACGACCTGCATCTGCTTCTGAGTATCAACCTGTGAATGGATTGGACCCTACAACTCATGCTGAAGTATGATATTTTTTGCTTATGTGCTAAACAAGATCCCTATTGGTTATATCATTTCCTTACCAATTATGTAAGCTGTTATTAATTTTGCAACCATCATTTAGCTTGCGTTGAAGGATGCTGAGAAGGTGATGAGCTTTCGGAGTGATTCACCAAAATCTTATTTTCTAAAGGCCAACGCTCTCATGTTGGTAAGAGTTTATTAAAGTAGCAACTCGAGAAACGAGTAATTCCATTAATGATCAATTTGGCGCTTTATCAGACACCATTTCTTTTCCTAAAAGTTGCATTCAGTCACAAGATAGAATCATCCATATGGGAATAACTCTATTTGAGGCCTTATATGAGGATTGAGGCCCCATGGTGGAAGAAACACACATACTTTTCTTATGTGACAGCTTATATTACTTTTGAGTTGATTTTGACAATTTTGAGTAGGCATTTAGTTTATGGGATGCGAATGATACACATTAGCATGTTGATGTCTTATTTATTCATAAGTCATAACAAATTAGTTTGATCTTTCTCATATTTATATGCCTATTTATATTTGGCTTTATACAATGGATCTCAGTAGAGAGGTAGCCTTTTGATTGACCTACCGTACTATTGATTGGCAGCTAGAACGCTATGAGGAGGCACGGGAAACACTTCTTTCAGGCCTGCAGGTTGACCCTCTGAGGTAACACCCACTGCTGACTCAATATGCTTGTTTACGTTTGCATGTATTTTATTAATTGTCCCATTGGTACTGCTGTATTCCATACCTGTTATTAGGTGCTAAATTTCTTTTGTTTGCTTCTTTTTTGGAAATTGTAGCACTCCTCTTCAGGTTTTAATCCAAAATTTACAGAAGCCATCATCTAGTGTGATCAGTAGAACAAAACATGGGAAGCCACAACGTTCAGATGAATTTGATTGCACACTTTGTTTGAAGCTGTTATATGAACCCCTAACGACTCCATGTGGTCATTCGTTTTGCCGTCCATGCCTGTTTCAATCTATGGACCATGGTTAGCATTTACATATTTGATTATTTCAAGTTTCAGCATTTTTAACTTATTTTTTACCTGACATATTCAAATTACCAGGTAACAAATGCCCTATGTGCCGGACAGTGCTCTTTATTAGTCCAAAAACATATTCAATAAGGTATACAATTTTTTCTTTGGTAGTTTAAGATGATCAATAGAAAAAAAAAGTTTAAATGCATCTTCAGATAGAGGCCTTGTTCCCTAGATGTACCATTTTTATGGGAAACATGTACAGGGCTTGCATACCCCCATAATTGTGTTGGACCTACATCATGTTCCTGATGCAGATGGGGAGGATGCCAATCTTCCATCCTAACTTACTCGTATTTCTATTTTGTTTTATCAATACTATGCCAACAAATAGAAGCTAATGTTTTTCCCTTCTCATCAGTGTCACGTTGAAGAACATAATACAAAAGAATTTTCCAGAGGAGTATGCCGAACGCAAGTCTGAGCATGATAGTTTGACAAACTTAGGTGTTGATTTGATGCCTCTTTTTGTCATGGATGTTGTCTTACCATGCCAGAAAATGTCTCTCAATATTTTTGAGCCTCGCTACAGACTTATGGTAAGTTGGTGTATGGCTTTGTATTGACAACATTTGTTTTCTCAATAGTTCTGTACAGTGAAATTGAAACGTGGTTTCTTATGGCAGTCTGTAGTTTGACGAGGAATGCTATGTACCAAACCCCTTTAAAGAGAACAATGGTTCTAACCATGGTAGAAGACATAGTTTGTTTATCCTAGAATTAAATAATTCGAATGTACTAGTTTTTCCCTTCATAGGGAATATATCTTGTGGTAGGGTAGAAGCGTTCTTCTCTTTTTAAGGACTTGGGACCTTATCACTCTGTAAAACAATAAAGTTTCACCAAAGAAGTTGTATGATCGAGAATGTGACATGACAACCCAAAGTTACCTTTCTCAGTCCTCTCAAACTAATGCACTTTGAGCTGTTAGTGATTGATTATTTGTCAACACAACTTTATGTTTAACTCCAATGATTCTTGATTTGACTCTTGAAATCGTTGTCTCCCAATTTCTCTACTGAAGCAACTGAAATTCTTGGTATTATTTCAAGCCAGTAGGTTCTTAAGCTGACAATTCCAGTGTGTGTGTGTGTGTTTTAAACAAACTTATTTCTATTGCTATTATTATTATTATTATTCTTATTATCATTATTGTTGTTGTTAATAATCTTAATAATATTATTATTTGTGCTAAAATGTGTGTCTGGGGTTTCTCTCCAAATCAGCTAAAACTATACTGATTCCCATTTTAAAATTTTATGTAGGTGAGAAGGATAATGGAAGGAAATCATCGGATGGGAATGGTAGGTTGTTGATAACTTGTAACTAGTTGTTTTATGCTTTATTTGCCTAGGTTTACTAGAAGCTTTAGTGGTCGCTAACTTCTTGTGCTCATTGCAGGTTGCCGTTGATTCTGCAGCAGGTTCAGTAGCTGATTTTGCTTGTGAAGTAGAAATTACTGAGTGGGTGTAAAACTATCTTTACTTCTTGAATTTTCAATTTTTTTGCCAGTCCTTTTTTTTAACAAATAGGTTGTAGGGTACACTTACATTGGTTTTCTTCTTCATAGGTGTGAGCCACTTCCAGATGGTCGTTTCTATTTAGAGGTGAAAATACACTACATATCTTATTTAGAATTTAGAGTTTGTTTTTTTGTTTTTTTTTTCACTATTGCACTAAGCACGAATGGATCTAGCTAAGACATGGTTTTGCAGTAATTTTCCCTCACACACACATAATTTACTTGCTATCTTAGAGATAGGCTAATGGCAATCTGGTGCAGGTCGAAGGTCGCCGGAGATTTCGCATCCTCAGATCTTGGGATCAGGATGGGTTAGTTCTTTCTATTTCAGCATCAGACCATCAGTAGGTTAATATTTGCTTTTCTTTTTTATGCCAGTAAAGGAATAACCGTTATGTATATCACATTGGTTATATAGGTACCGTGTTGCCGAGGTTGAATGGATTCAGGATATATATCCACTTGAAGCGACAAGAGATAGGCAAGATGTGAGTGTAGCTCTTTGACTTGTCACATTTTACAGAGTTTTCTGATTGAAACAGAACTCATAACTTATTGCATGTTTGTAAAGTGATTTTGTATATTATTAAAATTTTATCCCTTCCACACATTTATGCGAGTGTATGTCCTTTAACCTTCGAGAGGATAATGTGTTCATATCCATGTCCTAAATTTTACATAGTCTTGATTCTCTTACCTATGTACATATTTGGGCACCATAGGGGCCGGCGTAACAGGTCAGTGCTCCACTGCTCCCCTTTCTATGCCCTTAAAGCTCAGATAATTTCTATCAGATGGTCAGCAATTTGCAAAATCTTCATGATGAGAATAATTTTTTTTTACGAGAACAACTCAATTTGTATCACAAGACTTGTCCCTATTTGTATTTAACGTTGTTATCTTATGTATTTTTTTCTCCCTTATAGTTGCAAGAAATGGCTAGAGGCACATCAGAACTAGCTCTCTCATGGATTAGACGAGCAAGAGAAGCTGCGCCAAACAGGTAAGACAATTTTAGTATGCAACAGCCAGAAACAAAAACCAGATATTTGTCTACCAAAAAAGGAAACCGACAGAGAAGCATTATTTGATGATGATAGACTCAGTAATGATAATAATTATTAAATTCATATAAAGTTTCTTGGAGTTGCAAGTGTTGAATACAGTTAGTGTTGCATTGATCATCAAGTGGAACCACTTTGGCATGCCAATTAAAATCAATACGATGAGCGATCATAATCACTTAAGCCAATGCTTTGTCAATGAGTTCCATAGCTATATGTTATGTTTTGAAATTTTCCTCCCTGAACATTTGTTTGTTATATGCTGCACGCAGCTGAGTGTTCACTATCTCCTAGCTCATACAGCATGTCTCTTTCTTTTATGTTATTTTTTATGACTGGTAGCAGCATGTTTGAAATGTACATAAGTTCATGTTGAAGAGCTTTATAATGCAGATAGAAGATCAAGGCGAATGGAGCTTCTTCAAGCCGAAGGGATGCCCAGTCCACAAGATCCCGAGCGATTTAGTTTTTGGGTATGCATAACCTCTTAACATTCATTTTTGTACTCTAATCTTCATTTTTAAAGTTTACATTCACTGATGCGTTCTTATTTCCAGCTTGTGAATATACTGAACTTGAGACCCTCCGAGAGATTGGAACTATTGCGTTTAAGAGATACAAAACAGGTACTTCAAACATTCTCCGTGTGGGGACTAGACTGAACGCGTATGTATGATACACACAATTCCTTTCAGATGCACCATTTATTGGGTTCCCAAATATGTCTTCCGCATGCAATTTTGCATTTGCAAAACAAAAGAGAAAGTATAAAATTGGCCATTATACATCAAGACATTGTTGTTGTCATACATGGTCTGATGTTGGTGCAGGAAACCTCCTAAAAGGGGCCCATTAATTAGTGTCCTATTGAATTGGATCTGTACCATGTGAAGAAGTCATTCCATGCCATTATACTCTCAATTTTCATCATCAACTAAAAATTGCTCTTAGTTTTCATTCCTTGTGTTTTCAGCACTATTTTATCTTGCTTAATGCTTATACCATATATATCCTGCAGAGATTACAACGTGGGCTTGTCTATTTGAAATCTGAAGAACAAGGTTGTCGGCTACAATGAGCAATTTTTTCAACAAGTTATAGTTGTTTGTATTTGTAGATAGATACCGTAAAGCTCATTTATTTTTTGAGAAAATTTTATTCTTTTGATCCACCCAAATAGGTGTAACAATATTCAAACATAATCATCAATATGAAGCACAGTTTACTTTTTACTTTACTTTCTCCAGTGGTGATGTGTTGTGAGACTTGCTTATGCTTTCAGCTGTTTGTTGCTATCTAGTTACTGTATTTGGGTGTAGGGTTTAGGGAGTTGAAACAAAAACTCGAAGAAGTATATATATAGAGTGCATGTCTACAGGGAAGCCAACAGAGCAGCGGATTATTTGACCTCTTTAAGAGGGCCACAGGGTAGTAACACCTTTACTAAATCATAGAGGACAAAATCATAGAGGAGGATAGGCATGGGTTACAACATGAACGGCTAAGATTATAAAGCCATAGGAAGAAGCTGCTTCTGGGGAAGGATCACCTGAGTAAGATCTGATGTCTTCATTTGTACTTGTAAAGATTTTTTTCGAGTTAATACAAAACCCGCTTGCATTTTTGCAAAAAAAAAAGTTACTGTATTTGGATTTTGGAGTATCTATGAGACGAGGCAATGGTACTATATAAAATAAAAGTAAAAAAAAATATATATATATATAAGAAGATGTACAATGGTTATCAAAGGTCAGAACTGAGAAGACCTGTCTTTGTAAACTAGGGCTATTTTCATCAGACAAATCATTGTTGTATGATTTGGATTGTCCGCTGAATGTATATGTCCGTAATAGGTAATCGAGCAGAAATTTGGATTCTCCCGTTGGGTTGTTATTCATAGCATTACAGTTAATGGAAAATCTTTTACATATATTTGGTATACCTGATTTTCAAGTGTCTGAACTCCTTGCCAGAAAGTTCTATGAGGTACGGACCTTGTCAGAGTTTTTATCAGGTGTTAGATTCTAGTGGTTTATTGGGCAGTACTTGGAGTATATAAGACCCAAAGTTGACAGAGTATAGCGAAGTTCACTGCCAAGCATGGCCTTGCACCACTATTGTATTAGTGCTAATGCTATTCCATTTTCTTGAGGGTACACTCCCTGAAGAATCATTTAATTCTTAAATTCGTTTTTAACAGTCATTCATGGATGCTTGGTCCGGCTTTGGTAATCATCAACACGAAATGTTTTGGCCTAAAAGCTGAACTATTGAGCGTACTTGTTCGGATGGGCGTTCACCCCAAACTTCTTAGTGATCCCTCAACACAGTTGCTTTGAGTTTGAATGGTATTTGATGACATGTTCTTGTCAATTATCCACATTATATTGTGCGCATATTAGAAACTCCCATAATCTGTAATCGGTCTGAAAAAAATAGCAAAAATATGAAAACAAAATGCATTTTGGTAACAAAAAAGTTAGGATCTACTGATCTAGTAGTTCTGCTTGAATGCATTCTGACTAGTTGACTCCCATTTTCGAAATTTTCATCCTACAAATACTGCAGTATTTGCTAGAGTCAGCACTCAGTGCCGAGAAATAGGCCTCATCTTCTCTTTGGCAGTTTGGTACCTTGATCACTGGAAAAAGTTAAAAGCAATAAGAGAAACAGGAAAGCTACATGACATTTCTAGCCAGATCTCTCTTTGCCTTCATGTCTGAGTGTCTGCATAATTACATACTTAAATGTTAAATCCATCTCTGCGTACTCAGGATACGAATTAGGCTTTCGCCGCCGTCCTAGTGGATTACAAAATGTGCGTTTCTTTGATAAAGAAGTAGGACTTGAGATCTCTACAACCGGGTACAGAGATCATCTCTGTAACCGTGTTATCTCGCCGTGATCCAAATCCGAGATGTGTGTGTGCCTCGATACCTGTGTGTGCGGTACAGAGATCAATCTCTGTACCCGGTTATAGAGGAACCAGACTCAAAGAAGTAAGCATGACACAGTCAAAAATATTCTCATAGACAGAAATTCGTGGCTGTGCAACTGTGCAAGTAGTTAGCAATTGTTGGAAATCCGGAAGTAGTGGAGGATCAATGAATGTAGTTTGATGACGCGGATTAGACTATGGACAACTAAGAAGTTAAACCTCATTTTTAAGGGTTAAGATTGAAAGTTATTATTATGGCTTCTTGACCAAGTCATCTCATCACATTCTCAACCTTAACACATTTTTCCCTTGTTCTGAACTAATTTTGGAATAGCAACTAAATTTTGAAACAAAACTTGTCTCCCCCCCTCATCTTTCTCTCAGCAAATCCGAAGTTTGAGCTTGAACCCACAAACTTTTCCGACCATGCAAACAAGACAACCTCATCAACTTTGAGGGGGTTTCTTTTGGTTCTCAGATCCTTATGCCACCACTTTGTGCATCACTGCCCCGGTAATCTGCATCAACAATGTCTTTCTCATAGTTTTCACGACATCACTATTATTCAAGTGAAAAGAAATGGGAGGAGAAAAATATGGGGCAAGACTGCCTCAGCTAATCTCCTCCCTTCTCCTTCTTTTTGTCTACCTTTGCTTAACAACCCCTGTTGCAGCAAAAAGCGATCGTGATCATTCTGACTCTTCACCATCTTTATCCAAGTGGAACTTTCGGCCGATAGATAGTCATCTTCTTGATACTGGTTCACCCCAACCTACAAAACTTGTTGATGGTCGAAGTTTTAAGTCTGATTCTCAAGCCGCTACTATTGTTGATTGCAACCATGAGTTGGCAATATCCGCACCCTCCATTCCCAATAACAGCCTTGGCATTGCTAGTGTTGCAACACCTTTATTTCTTACAGCAAAGTTGTTCTTTGCGAAAGCAACCTTTAGCTTCTCTATTACCAGTCCAGGCCGACACTGGCTTCGCCTCTACTTCTACCCTATTCCTCACCCAGAGTATAATCTAACAGAGGCAATATTTACGGTTCAAACCAATAAATTTATTTTATTACATGATTTTCAAGTGCCTGATAGCAATGCATTGGTGTTCAAGGAGTACCTTATTAATATTCCTCAAGAAGAAGCTTCCAATACATTTTCGGTCACGATTAATCCCAAGCAGAATGGTTTTGCCTTTCTCAACGCTATCGAGTTGGTTAGTGCTCCTGATACACTCATCTCTGATAATGCCACCGTGGCTTTCCCTGTTGGTGGTCAATTCTCAGGCTTGTCCAATTATGCTCTTGAGGTGGTTCACCGATTGAATGTTGGCGGGCCGCTTATTGCGCCCATCAATGATACGTTGAGTAGGACATGGTTGCCAGATAATGGGTTTTGGACCTAGCAAATGCTGCAGAAAATGTATCAGTCAATCCAAGGGCTGTCAAATACGAAGACACCGGGGCTAGCCCGCTCATTGCTCCTGCTTTGGTATATGCCACAGCAGATCGGATGGCTCTTACAGGCACGGATAATCCACAATTCAACATCACCTGGAAGATGGACGTCGAACAGGGCTACTCCTACTTTATCCGAATGCACTTCTGTGATATTGTGAGCAAGAGCCTCAACAATCTCTATTTCCGCATTTATATCAACGACTTGGTAGTTGCTCCAAATCTTGACCTCTCAAGTATCCTTGGAAGCCTTTCTGTTCCTTATTACAAAGATTTTGTGCTCAACGCCACAAATGTCACTAGTGGTAATATTCAAGTGAAACTTGGCACGGTTCCTGATCTTCAAATAGGTAGTCCAGACGCAATTCTCAATGGTCTTGAGGTCATGAAGATGAGTAATAAGGCTGATAGCTTGAATGGTTTGTATGATGTTAAGGGTACTTATTATGGAGAAACAGGAAACGCTAAGAAAATTGTTGCAGCTGTGGGTCTGGCAATGGCGGCGACAGCAATGTTATTGCTTGGAACCGTTTTTGTCCGTTGGCATAAAAGACCTGATGACTGGGAGAAGCGAAACAGCTTCTCATCATGGCTCCTTCCACTCCATGCAAGCCATTCTAGCTTCTTGTCCAGCAAGAGTGGTTCACGTTTCGGATCAAACAAGAGTAAGAGTGGTTACTCTGGCTTCTACAGCTCCGCACTTGGGCTTGGTCGAGTTTTTGCATTTGCAGAGTTGCAAGAAGTAACACATAATTTTGACGAAAAGGCATGTATAGGTGTAGGTGGTTTCGGAAAGGTCTATCTTGGTGAACAAGAGGATGGTACTAAGCTTGCAATTAAGCGAGCCAATGCTAGTTCAGAGCAGGGCATCAATGAGTTCCAAACGGAGATACAGATGCTATCCAAGCTCCGCCACCGTCACCTCGTGTCTCTTATTGGATACTGTGATGAACAGTCTGAGATGATCCTTGTCTACGAGTACATGTCAAATGGTCCACTTCGTGATCACATATATGGCTCTAACCTGCCTCATTTGCCATGGAAACAACGCCTTGAAATCTGCATTGGTGCCGCCCGTGGACTACACTACCTTCATACAGGTGCCGCCCAGGGAATTATTCATCGTGATGTGAAGACAACAAATATCCTCCTTGACGAGAACTTTGTTGCTAAGGTTGCAGATTTTGGGCTTTCTAAAACTGCACCCTCATTGGAACAGACCCATGTGAGCACCGCCGTGAAGGGTAGCTTTGGGTACCTTGACCCAGAGTACTTTAGAAGGCAACAGTTGACAGAGAAGTCCGATGTATACTCATTTGGGGTGGTCCTGTTTGAGGTGATATGTGCAAGGCCCGCCATCAACCCGGCATTGCCAAGGGATCAAGTTAACTTGGCTGAATGGGCATTACAGTGGCATAGGAAAGGCATGCTTGAAAAGGTAATGGACCCTCATCTTGCTGGAAATATAAACTCGGGGTCGCTAAAGAAGTTTGTTGAAGCGGCTGAAAAGTGTTTGGCGGATTATGGTGTTGATAGGCCATCAATGGGAGATGTATTGTGGAACCTAGAGTATTCTCTGCAACTGCAAGAGGCTTCCTCTCAAATTGAACCACCCGAAGACAAAAGCACCAAGCTCATACCATTGGATGGTAAGGACTCAGACGGATCTCCAACTGCCCCTGTTGATGACAACTCTGGAGAAACTGTTAGTTCTCCTTTGTTTTCGCAGATTGGGGGATTTCAAGGAAGGTGAAGTCCATTCTCATTTCATTTTGCATCCAAAACAGAGAAACAACAGTTCCTTCAACCACGAGACACCCAGGAAAGACCATAAAACTGGAAATGCCAGTTTATTCTAACTATTTGATGCAAGAAGCCTATCATGTATTTCGGTGTTGTAAATTGCATTGTGTAGCTTCAGACCTTTTTACTATTTTCTTCTTCTTTGTTTTTTCAAGTATGTGTTTACCTGATAATGATCAAACCTCGACCGGACTCAGTACTGTAAGCTCCCTCTATCGATCTTATCTATCCATCTATCTATCCGCATTGCCTTTTAGACATTATGAATAATATCTGCATATTATGTTACAGTTTTGTTTGCAAACCATTTAAAAGGTGTTATAGTGTATTGGAGTTTTTATAATTTAGTAGCTGTCATATGGGTGATGCTTCATTTTGCAATGGGTGTCGACTACCAGATACGTTGGTGTGTGTTTGTTCCGAAACTCCCTGGAACAAGCAATTTCTTGACATACGTTCCTATGTTGAACTGGTTTCGATCTGTCCTGGACAACTCTTCTAGAGTTCTGAAACCAATGGAGGCTACATCTACTTTGGTCCAAATTAGGAGCGTACAAAACTTGTATAGTTTCAAAGAAATCATAGCTTACTTTCAATATAAAACCTTACAGCTTTTCAGTAGAGCAGATAGAAAAGGTCTTGAAACTTACTCTGTATACATGGGAGAGAGGCCAGTTAAAAATCCCATGTACGGTTCTGCAGACTGTAGAGTGAGCTGAGTCTTAGCAGTGGAGAATGGTCTTCTTTTATTTTGCAATAAAAGTCTGTAAAATTAGATCAAATACAACACTTGGAGTCTTAGGATTATATACCTTGAAATGGACGAAACCAATTATTTTTACTTCATTTTTTCATAACCATTGTAATCTTTCATATCGTTAAGCATTTTCTTGATGACAAAGGTGATAAGAATCTGCCCTTTCTATCATCTTTGATCCATTTTTTCGTATAGACCATTAGTGCATTACGCGCGACTTTATAGACTAGCTAATACAAAGTTTACATTGTAAAATTTTCTGGCACTCTTTTGAAGCAATCAAAGATCATTCAGTAATCTTCACAAAAATAAAAGGAGGATCATTCAGTAAAGATTTTAAAGATGACTAGGAAATTCTGATTAGTGTGGATCCAGATGATAGATTAATGGTATGGACTAACGTAACACACAGTCTCGGCCCATGGTCATTATGAAATAGTGAAAACTTGGAGAATCATATTTATGGGATTTGTTTTACTTAACCCCCCAAAATTTGTGCACCTTTTGTGAAAATCCTCCTATTTTCAAAATCATTAGCCTTACTCCATCAATTTTCTGAGTAGCAATGTACCATACAGTTGGTATTTTATATATTGACAAATTTACTTTTATTTTAAATTTATAAAAACCCTCCATTTTTAACATATGTTTTTAACTATTAACCAATCTTACGAACATCAATGAAACAACAAAAGAGATGAAAGGTATGACAAAAGAGGAATTACACATGAAATAAGAAAGACCAACCTTTTTTAGAACCAGATCCACCACCCATGAAACATAAAAAGTGGGTGGTGGATCAAATCAAATATTTTTTGTTTAAAAAACGTATGTTAAAAATAAGAGGTTTTACAAATTTGCCCATCATTTATAGTGTGCAACTTGTCCGCTACCACTTTTATATGTTTTTTTTTCAGGTAATCAATCAAATGTATATGGCTAAAAAAACAAACAGACTTGTTCGTCTTGTTCATGGCTCTGACGAGATAAACAACACATACAAAAGATCTTCACAGTTACTTCTGTTCATGATGATTGAGACTAACTGACCCCCCCTTAATTAAAAAACAAATCTAACGGTAGCCTTCCATGTGGAGATATGCAAAAAGTTTACTTATCGTTTTCTTGGCAAAAAGGGTCAACTGCTGAGCTAATGGAGACATGATTTCATGCCTACAATTTGGTTTGTACATTAAAAGATGATCAAATCAAAACAAAAGTTTGGGCTCTGAGGGTCTGAGCCATATGTTTTTATCAAATTAAGCATTATATAAGCAGGTTTGTTTCTTAAAAGTTGCTATAAGTGGTGGGCTTTGCTTATGAAACACCACCAACAAACCCAATCAATGTTTTATCTTCGTAAACAAATAGTTTGTGCAAAAAACTCTTGTTGCACAACCAGAAGGAGAGAAAGAGACATCCCTTTGTTAACTGAACTCCAAGTGGAAGCAAGATAAGGGAATCAGCATATATTTCATATTATTGTCAGCTTCCGAGAGTCGAAATCAACAGGGGCACGCCCAATTCTAAAATGCTAACTAATTTTTAACTGCCCAAATGGAAAAAATCTATTAAACTAGCTTAGGCCAAGTGTGAATTCAGAAATATTATTTTTAATGTAATATAGGACGTCGACCATTGCGAAAGCCCCGTAATTATCTCTCGAAATTGCTTTCTTCAACACATGCACACGCACATACACGATAACTGAAATAAGTAAGTAAAAATCCAGCAATATCAACATTCTTATGATCAATGTTAAAAAAAGATTACTCTGGTCAAGATCCTTATATGTTGTACTATACTCAACCATATGGAATGATATAAATAATGTGATACAACATAAATCTTTTATATCTCGAGTTGCGTAGATTAACCTCAAACTTCTTAATCATTTTGTTGTTGTGTGGTTAAATAGTAATTTAGTATTGATTAGTAGCTTTGGATATGGAGATTAAGGTGATAATTACAAGGAGTAAATATCCAACACTAGAAACATAAAGAGGGAAGATTATCTGACACTGGACCTCTTTGTCTCTCTCTTTGGAGTTTGGTCTTATATCATCTTTCCATTATTTTCCTCTTTGCGGCTTTCCATTCATTCACCACCTATTCTCTGAAGTAAAAAAACAAAAAAATGAAAAAACACATTGTGAACTTGAGAGTTGAGATACATGAAACTAATGCAGTTGCCTAGTGGTTGAGAGTTATTATAACTGATTCATATCTTATTTATCAGCGTTTTCCAAAAGAGATACTTGCTTTGCTAGTTCAAATTCTTTTCTTATGGAAAATGTGTGGTGATAAATTAGATACGAATCAGGTATAATAATGGTGCAATTCCAACAGCAAAAATGTGCGCTGATAAATTAGATATGATTCAGGTATAATAATGATGTAATTCCAACAGCAAATAGTGTAGTTATAAAACCAGGGTTCACTAGGTACGACATGAAATGGTGGGCTTTAGCGAAAAACTGCTAACGATCTTCACATAGAGTGAGTGACAAACATCCACTTAGTGGTGTGGACTAAGCTGATTATGTTGGGGACTTTGGGGAAATCGTTTCTTCTCATCTTCCATCACCAATGCCAAAAACAAAATGATAGATGTTTCTAATCAATGACTAATTAACCAATGTAGCTTGGAACTTAAGATTTTGGAGACCATTTAGGCCCACATACATTCAATCAAGCCTAGTCTTCTGAATAATATTTAACAATGATGTTAGTTGCAGTTTATATCAAAGCCTAATATTTTGAAATCACTAGATATTTCAAACCCTTCAAAAAACAAAATATATAAAAAAATGTCGATATATAGGTGGATATATCTCTTTTTGTTGACTGGTAAAAAAAAAATTGTGTCAATATATCGAGAAATATCAGACATATTATTGATATATAGTGATATATATCGGAAATATTAGAAAAAATAATAAAAAATCAGTCAAAAATTAGTTAAAGTCAACAAAGTCAAAGATCAAAGTAAGATATATCGAATATATCGATATATAGGAAAATCCAATATATATCAAATCCGAATTGTATCAATATATCTTTCCGATTTATCTCAATATATTTATTTCGGACCTTTCAAAAAACGAAATATATCACTAATATATCCATATATCGGATGATATTTTCGGCCATGGTTATATAACTTCACCTCACCTTCTCATATGGTGACAAAAGGTTAATGTTCTATCTGCAGATTTGTCCCAAACAAATAAATCAGCCCAACATACAACAAGAAAACCAAAAATTGACTACTAGTTACAACTCGCGGCACACCGCACACGGCGAAAATACGTTAAATCAAGTGTTATTATAGCATTTTTCCAGGAAAGTTTCACTAGAATATATATAAAGGACGGGAAAAAAACGATTCTTCCAAGTGGAAGCTGTAGGTAATTGAGGAATGACTAATGAGGACCCATTATTGTGTGATATACTTTTTCTTATTCAGTGCTATATGTTTATTTTCTGGTCTGGGGTCTTCAACAATAATGCTTTTGCTTTCAACTCTTGAGGGGCCTCTGTATTTTATTGATCAATATTTGCATCATAGTGATCAAAGCCTCTGCTGATCCAACCATATATAAATTATTGATCCAGATTTACATCATTATGATCTAAAGCCTCGGCTGATCATCCAACTAGAACAAGGGGCAGATTTGGTCTTGTAATTTTAAGGCTTGATAACAAGTTAACAACTATGTTCCTGTCATCATCAAGGATGAAGATCATTGACAAATGAATAATAAAAAATATCCAATTGTTTAGCTTATAGCCGTAACTTGAAAATAAACATGTATGACCAATTCAAACTAATATTTTCATTATATCCTATATTAATGTTGTTTTATGAGAATAAATCTACATAGGCTTGGTCAATTAGTAGCTCACCAAATTGCACTTAATAATATAAGTTTCCGTATATAGGGAAAAAAATATCAAAAAAATCAATAATTTTTTTCTTCTCCCTAATATGTAAGGAAAACCTCCGCATGGTTTGATGCCAAGCCGAAAGAAAAGAAAAACAAAGAGGTAACAACAAACATTAGAGACTCTTTCAAATCTGTTATTTCATTTGATTACCTTCTTCACACTTCTCTTATATATATATACATCTCATTGATTAGCACAACAGAAGCTAAGATATTAATACACAGTTTCTCCATTCCTAGTAAGGCTCTATAACCATCACACATAAATACTACAAAAGCCAATTCAAGGATCAACTAACTATTTTTTCATAGAAAGCAATACAATATACATATGGCAAGGAAGAGGAAGGTTGTTGAGAGTGGAGAAGAGAATGATGGTATCGTTGGGAACATGGGATGGGAAGAAATGGTTAAGGAAGCAACTGCAGTGAATGTACTAGGAGCACGACGAGCTAGAAAGCGATTTGTCGGAGTGCGACAAAGACCATCAGGGCGATGGGTGGCCGAGATTAAGGATACTATACAGAAGATAAGGGTGTGGCTCGGCACGTTTGATACAGCTGAGGAAGCTGCGAGGGCTTATGATGAAGCAGCCTGTATGCTCCGCGGTTCCAATACCCGAACAAATTTCTGGCCATGTTCTCCATCTGCTACCACTTCTCCTGCTCTTCCATCAAAGATTTCCAATCTCCTTCTACTCAGGTTGAAAGCTAGAAATCAACAGCAGCAGCAGCAGCAACAGCAACAACAAAAACAAAAACAACATCATAAAGAAGAAGAGGAAGAAAAAGAAGAAGAAGATTTAATGGAAGAAGTAGAAGACACCCAGTTTTCTCAATTCTTTAGTGAGCCTAATGATTCAAACACAATATACAATAACACTACTAGTACTAGTACTACAAGTACTATTACTACAACTAGTGACTACATGACCGAAAGCCTGGAATCCAGTTTCACCAAAAAAGATGATTCCGGAGTAAAAGAACTGGATTTGGACTATAACTGGAGTGATATGAGTCAGCCTCTAGCTGGTGGAAGTGACAGTTACAGTGGAGGGTCAGGAGAGGAAGAGGGAGAAGGAGAAGAAGTCAGTGAAGGCATTGATCTTGGAGTCATGGATTTCCAATTCATGGATCTTACTGGATCATCTTGTTATTATTCTCCATTTGAGATCGCAGAAGATATCGTGGAACCAATAGAACAAGAGAGTGGTGGTGATGAACCATCAATGTTAAGAGAAGCCATGAAGAGGATGAAGTATGAGAGGAAGTTTTCAGCTTCTCTCTATGCTTTCAATGGCATTTCTGAGTGCTTAAAATTAAAGCTTGGAATGGAAACCGGGAAGGGGAGAGTAAGGTCTGAGAACATAACCAACCTCAGGAACTCTTCTGGAATCAACCAAGAGGAACATAAGAATAAAGAAGTAGAGGATGTCAGGGTGCAAGAACAAGAGGAAGTTCAAACTTCGGCAGAAGTAAGATCATTTTCTTCTTCCTCTTCTTATTCTTTGGGCAACAACGACAGTGAATCATCCCTTTGGAGCTCCCTTGACCTCCCTCCCATCTGCTTTGTTAATTACTGAAAGATAGAATAAACCATACACTCTTGTCATACTCTAATTTCACATTTATTATTGCATTTTTTGCGGATCGATCTCATGATTTGTACCAAGTGACAGTTGAGCTGTAATGCCAGTACTTATCAAAGAATTTTTTTCATATACTTGTGAAGATCACTTACTTCCCTCAAGTACTTTTTTTATCTAACCAAAGAGGGTCCATTATGCTTATCGTGATTACTATCATCTAATATGCAGTATACTTCTGTGATTTGTCAGTAGAATTTTCTACATACTAATTAAGGGGAGCTATGAGTAAGTAAGGGCGGGATAGCATGTGGGAGATCAAACATAAAAAACATTAGTTGTGATGAGGCAAACTATATGTATCTGTAAAAATAAAATAGATCATGCGAAAAATGTGAGGTACGTAATCCCCTAGCTTTCCCCCGCATGATTCAAAATTTGTCTCTCCATCCTAGTGGATTCCCATTGATAGAATTTTGTTGTGCTTTCATAGATTTTTACTGCTAAAAATTGATTATATATCTCAATAGACGTACTAGTCCTATAAATTAGTGAGACAATACTTGAGTGATTTATTAATTTGTTGGTTACCACTCTTGACGAGCAGTCTATCACTTTCAGCAGAATATCTTCCACTCCATTCGACAAACAAGATCTCAGGCACCTAATGACAAAGAATTGCAAAGAAATGGATTCTATGTGAAACTCGACATATGTTCAACACATATATTCAATTGCATACATCAATCCATGGATGCTTCGGAAACTCTAGGTAATCTTTCCTACTAAGTAACTCTCCGTGTATGTACGTATTTGCTAGAGACATTCAGGGAAGCGCTTAATTATTCGTGTATTTGAATAATTTTTGAATTAGATAGATAACTTTGTTATAAACAAGATGGCCAAAGCTTATATAATTATCTAGATTAATAAGGATCAGATTGGAAAAGAAAATCAACTTGATAAATAATTGAAAGTACAAATACAATTGTAATCAGATGTAATTAACTGAATGACAGACTACTTGCTTTGTAATTCTTTCTTCCCGCTCTTATCTTATGTATCTGAAGTCCTTACTGCCGTTGCAACTAATATTGTTCTATCATGTAATTTTCGCCAAGTACTTGAGTGTAGCAGCAAATCATCATCTGGTATCCATGTGTTGACTAATTAATTCACCTTCTATATATATATATATATATATACTGCAATTTTTCATCGATAAGAAAATGAATGAATGCGTATACCTTGATTCTAGCTACAACATCTGAGACATACTTAATTTAACGCGCATTTGGGGGTAGAAGCTGACGACTAAGTTCATCAGAAATTAGTATGAACCTACTAATGTTCATGGTTCAAGATGGTATGAAATCCGCAATAGTTATAATCTTTGTTATATATGCATGATTCTTGTATATTGCTTCTAGATATGAAGGTGTCTATATTTTATGTTACAGTATGTGTATCTCTATGAGAATAGGGTTTCACCTATTTAAATTCCTAGAACAATAATAATTGGACAGTATATTAAATCCTTTCAAGGAGTCTACTTTCGAAACTCCTTGATTTTCTTCGTCTTCTTGTTCTTAGCATGATCAGTAAGTTCTTAATACTGCTTTAGGCACAACTAATGGTTTATAAATGCGATTTGGTACTGTAGACTCAACCAGAATCATGAGGCTCTTAACCTTCATTTTGTTTTGTCGAATTACCTAGACTAGAAGGGCTTAAATTTGGTCACATACAATTAGCATAACTAATAACCAGATACTAATTGCATGGAGTATTTGTTAGGGTTAATACCAATACCAATTGATTTCCCACGACAGAGATAATTTGTATTTGAATACAATTCAACTCCAAACAAATTCTAAATATCAACTACAACCTATACTAACATGCCCAACTTGCTAAACAACTATTAACAACAGATAATAATGTAATTAAAAGCGAATTAAACGCATACCACAACACAAAGATATACCGTGGTTCGGCCAATAGTGCCTACTTCCACAAGAACTAGTCCTATATAAAGTGGGAAGGAAGATTATAATATTTCCTTTCAGTCTCTCACCTTACTAGATCACTCATCTCTCTTTAAAGGGTTGTCTCTCAATCTTGATTGCTTTCAAGATTGGATTTCTCTCTTTGTTCTTGTGTATTTTCGTGTCTCTTCTGGGTGTTAGGTTTTGTCAAAAACCCCAACCTTTATTGCAAACTCGCGGTCCACAAAAAAATAGAATTCTTCTGAAAATAGACATGAGTCTTGGTCGTGGGCAAGGCAAAGGCCAAAGTCGAGTCTTGGTCAAAGTGAAAATCTTGGAGGTCGACCAAGGCATGGCTGGTCGCGCCAGGCAAGTTTATGATCGAAGCGGCGGGTCGCTACCGCTTATCTGCACGCAAGAATAACACCTTTTCTCCTCATGTGAGGGATAACGCCAACAATCTCCCCCTCCCGAGTGGGGAGGGGATCAATTCAATGCAATTTCAAATCAAGCGGGATGAGTGCGCTACCATTAGGCGGTAGCACATCAAACATCAAACTTACCTTTCAATAAGACTTTGGTCATCATATCAGACCCATTCTTGTCGGTATGGATCTTCTCGATATACATATTATTGTCTTCGAGTACTTCTCTAATCCAATGATAACGCACGTGTATGTGCTTGGATCTAGAATGAAAACTCAGATTCTTGCTCAAATGGATGGCGCTCTAACTGTCACATAGAACTACAAACTGTTTTTGCTTTAGCCCTAGTTCGTCGAAAAACCTCTTCATCCATAACATCTCTTTGCAATACTTAGTGGCTGCAATATACTCGGCTTCTGTAGTGGAGAGGGCAACACATTTTTGCAACTTTGATTGCCAAGAAACTGCTCCCCCTACAAAAGTAACCAGATAACCGGAGGTGGACTTCATCGAAGTCAACATCACGCCATATGCTGCATCAGTGTAGCCTTCAAGTAAGGGCTTACTTCCACCAAAGCACAAACACGATTTGGAAGTGCCCTCGAGATATCTTAATATCCACTTAACACCTTCCCAATGCTCCTTCCCCAGATTTGACAGAAATCGGCTTACAACACCAACGGCGAAAGCAATATCCGGTCTTGTACACACCATTGCATACATCAAGCTGTCCATTGCGGATGTATAAGGAATCTTTTCCATCTGACTCTGCTCATGCTCACCCTTTGGACACATCTCTTTGGTCATGCGGAACTAGCCACCAAGCGGACAACTGACTGGCTTCGCTTGATCCATGTTGAATCTCTTCAACACCTTATCAATGTAGCTTTCTTGAGAAAGCCATAACTTTTCACTCTTTCGGTCACGAGTGATCCGCATCCCAAGTATCTGCTTTGCTTGACCCAAATCCTTCATCTCAAAGGACTTACTTAAGTCTTTCTTCAGTTTGGATATCTTGTTGATGTTTGGGCCAACTATCAACATATCATCCATATACAACAATATCACTATGAAATCCCCATCTGGAAATCTCTGAATAAACACACAATGATCAGAAGCAGACTTTTTGTATTCTTGCTTCGCCATAAAGGAATCAAACTTTATGTACCACTGCCTCGGTGCCTGCTTCAACCCATACAAGCTCTTTATCAGCTTGCATACTAGGTGCTCCTTGCCTTTGACCTCAAACCCCTCTGGCTGGTCTATGTAGACATCTTCAATTCTTCAAGGTCTCCATGAAGAAAAGTTGTCTTAACATCTAGTTGCTCAACCTCTAGGTTCATACTTGCGGTCATACCCAATACCACCCGGATAGAAGTCATCTTCACTACAGAGAGAAAATCTCATCAAAGTCAATCCCTTTTCTTTAACTGAATCCTTTCATAACAAAGCGAGCTTTGTGCCTTGGGTGAGGATTGTTCTCCTCATGCTTGACTTTGTATATCTACTTATTCTTGAGAATTTTTCGTTCTTGCGATTTCTCAACTAACTCATAAGTGTGATTCTTATGCAAAGAATCCATCTAGTCATGCATGACCTTCAACCACTTTTCTTTGTCTGTACCTTCAAGTGCCTCTTGATAGTACATATGTTCTCCACCATCCGATAGTAGCACATACGTATGTGGTGGATACCTGGTTGAAGCTAGTCTCTCTCTGTTTGACCTCCTTGCCCCATCTGCTGGTGCCTTAGGAGGATGCACTTTTGCTTGCTCTGGTGGTGGTTCATGCATCTCATCTACATCTTCTATACCAATAGGTTATATCCCATCATGAGCTTCAAGCCCATGGTTCTCACCCTCCTCAAAGTCTGCTATGGTTTGGTCTTTTAAGAACACAACATCTTGACTTCGGATTACCTTCTTGTTAATAGGATCATAGAGTTTGTAAACAAACTTTTCATCTCCATAACGCAGAAAAATGCACTGCTTGGCTTTGTCATCAAGCTTAGATCTCTCATCCTTCGGAATATGTACAAATGCCCTGCACCCAAATACCCTCAAGTATCCATAATCAACATCTCTGGCTGACCATACTCTCTCCGGATAATCACTATTCCCGAGGAGGCTTTTGGCGATAGGTTGATCACATGCACGGTTTGTGACGCATTGCTTCTACCCAGTAGGTTCTAGGTAGCTTAGAGTGAGATAGCATGCATCTCATCCTCTCTACAATGGTACGGTTCATTCTCTCTGTTATTCCATTCTGTTGCGGTGTCTTGGGAACGGTCTGCTCATGACGAATCCCATGACTTTGTGGCAATACTCTTCAAATGGCCGAATGTACTCACCCCCATTATCTGAGCGAATACACTTCAACAACTTCATAGTCTCTCTTTCCACCATGTTGTGGAATTTCTCAAACACACCAAGTACTTCATCCTTGTTCTTCAAACTATAGGCCCATATCTTTCTTGATGCATCATCAATGAAGGTCACGAAGTATGAAGCTCCCCCATGGGACTTCACTTTTATAAGACCACATAAGTCTGTGTGCACTAGTTCAAGGACATTGTCCTTTCTGTGAGACGGGAATCTTTGGAAAGACACCCTGTGTTGCTTTCCTACCAAACAGTGAGTACATGTATTTAAATGTGAACCTTTGATGTCTGGCAAGGCCTTTTGCTTAGCAAGAACTTCCATCCTTTTTATGCCCATATGACACATGCAGTCTCTTATGCCACAGTTCGGAAGAAACTTCTTCTTCTACCGCATTCACTTCTGCTTTACACAAACTAGTCTGTGTTTTGTAAAAAGTGCAAGTTTTCTTTTCTCTGGCTGCTACAATGGAACCTCTACTCAGTTTTCCATACCCCGTTACCAAACGAGTTTACAAAGCCATCGTCATCTAATTTTCCAACCGAAATTAGGCTTAGCCGAATGTCAGAGACATGTCTTACATCCTTGAGTGTTAAGGTGTGACCGACATTGGCTTCTACATGAACATCTCCAATGCCTATAATTTTCGAGACGTCACTGTTAACCATCTTCACTTCACCATATTCACCACAGCTGTAGGTAGTGAAAATTCCCTGTGCGGTGTGACGTGATATGATGCTCCTATATCTATCACCCACTCGTATCGACATGAGGTACTAAGACAAAGACACACCACAATCGACCACAATTCCCATTTAGGTCGTCTACTAGATGCGCGGTATATCTGCACTTTTGTGTTTCCGTTTCTCTGCACCATGTCTTCATGTAATACGGTTATTCTTCTCATCCCTCTTCGATTGTTCGCACTCATATCTCGAAGTGGCCCTTGGTGGCACAACAATAGTAACATTGCCTCTGCGCGCCCAGAGTTCTAGCTTCACCTCTAGATTTATACGTCATCACCTCTAGAGCGAGATAGTTTTCTATATCGATCTATCTCTCCCCGTTTTCTGTGACAAAGGATCTCGGCGAGAGGAGAAGCTTCCTTTTGAACTCCTTCTAGTCTCCTCATTCAACAAAGGCGTGGTAGCCATCTCCATGGTAACAATTCCATCCTTGGTCGCTCCGGGTGTAGAGGCGCTAATGTCTCTCAACTTTCGGGTAGAGAGCCTAATAGAAACAAAGCCTCAACTTCGTCTCCTAAATTAATCTTCATCAAATGCATCTGATTGATGATATTATGTACTTCGTTAAGATGCTCAGACATTGAAGAACCTTCTTGGTACTTCGTGTTGGCAAACTTTTTAACTACCAGCACTTTGTTTCCGCCCGACTTCCTCTCATAAAGGTTTTCGAGTTTCTTCCACAAGCCAAAAGTTGTTGTCTCTTGGGATACATGGTGAAAGACACTGTCATCAATCCACTATCGAATGTACCCAATTTCTTTTCTGTCAAGCTTGTTCCACTCAATCGCAGCAATCGCTTCCAGTCTTTCTCCTCCATTCTCAATGGTTGTGCCAAGTTCTTGCAATAAAGCAAGTATTCCATCTTGGCTTTCCAAATAGTGTAGTTCTTCCTATTCAGACTCGTCATGCGAGTGTTCACGGAATTGTCTATTTCTACAAGTTATTTAAACTCAAATCTTCTCACAGGAGTTTTGTCAAACACCTTCCAACCAAAATTTGGATAACACCCTAGGCTAATCTAACCAAGACTCTAATACCACTTGTTGGGGTTAATACCAATATCAATCGATTTCCCACTACACATATTACTTGTATTTGAACACAATTCAACTCCAGACAAATTCTAAATATCAACTACAACCTATACTATATGCCCAACTCGCTAAACAATTAATAACAACAGATAATAATGTAAAGCAAAATTAAACGCATACCACAACATAAAAATATACCGTAGTTCGACCAATGATGCCTACTTCCACAAGGGCTAGTCCTTTATAAAGTGGGAAGGAAGATTACAATCTCTCCTTTCAGTCTCTCACCTTACTAGATCACTCTTTAGGATAGATATAAAGTTGTCTCAATCTTGATTGCTTTCAAGATTGGGTTTCTTTGTTCTTGTGTATTTTCAGGTTCTTTAGGGGTGTTAGGTTTTCAAAACCTTAAAAGGTTGTAGAATTCTCCTAGAAAATAGATCTTGATTGCTTTCAAGATTGGGTTTCTCTCTTTTGTTCTTGTGTATTTTCGGGTCTCATTAAAACATAAGGGTGTTAGGTTTTGCCAAAACCTTAACTTGTTTATTACAAACGATGTAATCCCACTGAAAAACATGTTTTGAATTTAAACTTGACAAAGAAAAAAAAAACTAGAAATTGAACACCGACATTAAAGCTTGACTAAGTCGGGGAGCCGATATCTTATTATGCAAAGTCTTGTTTAATGGTCGACCAAAGCATGAGTGCGGATCGAACACGGGTTATAGCGACCTCCAAAGCATAACACCTTTTCTCCTCATGTGAGGGATAACGCCAACCGTATTATGGGCTGTACGTGGAGCATTAAAAACATAAGATGTGTATTCTACTATTCTTACACCATGTGTCTTCGGTAACATTTCGTAAAGGCGAGAAGAATGTTAATCTTGTTTCAGTGTATCGATGTAATCCAAACTGAGAATATGTACATGTTTTGAATTTAAACTTGACAAAGAAAAAAAAAAAAAGAGCATATGGCCGTGTAATGGATTTAACCATCGAGGGGGGGTAATCATTAACTTCGGTTGAAACTGACATCTGCACTTGACTAATCATATATGATACCAAAAACATAGTAATTCATCTTAACTAGTATATATATAGCGCAATGCAAATGATGAGAAAACGAGTATATAGAAAAGGGAGGAAGGATTACCTGAGAAAAAGAAACACGGTAGTAGTGACGTACTAGTGACTAAGGCGGGAACAAGGCTTCATCCAATTTTTTCTATTCGGGAACGAAGTTGAACAGTAGTACGTCCAGTTGGATACCGGCGTGGGCTTATAGGAGTTTTCACTTGTCCAATTATTTGAGCCCAATGGGGCTTCTTGAAAATAGCTTTGAGCCTTTGACATTCTGCATATGTTTTCACAAACAATATACACTACATTTGTCACCAAGACCTGAAGACCAACTCCTCCGAGGTAAGATAAGTGGGGCATAATACGATCACTGTCCGTGACATAACCTTTTTTTGTTCCCTGTATTCTACCGATGTGTACTAAAATCTAGATCCAATGCTTTCATATAATGGTGTTGGGAAAGGAAACCTGGAGACTGGCGTTAGGATTCCCTTTAGTAGCATTGAACCAAGAGGCAAGGACTAGTATATTTTCATGGTTGGATAGTTGCGAAATTTCTCCAATATTTATACAACAATGAATGAATAGTTTAAAGGGCCACGACCTTGTTAGAAAACTAGAGTTAATGAGCATCTTATTGGCTATATGTAAGTTGGGCTTTGATGTATGTAGGAGTAAATTAGATCTGAAATTGAGATCTGATCGTGATAAATTCATAAACTAAACTATTTGGGCATCTCTAGAGTTGAAGTAAAATTCGTTGGTCAATCTTCAGTAATTACCAATGCTTGCTGCCGAAATTTGCTGGTAAAAGCTTGTAGTCGTTCCATGATTGATTTACATATCCCTCTCGAAATCATAGGCTTGTACTCTAGGAGCCGAGGACTTACTAAAGCAAGGCGGGTCCAGCAAATGCGAGGGACTGATTGCCGATGGCCCGATAGAATGCTACTGCCCTCCAAATTGCTGGACTGTTAAAGATGATTTTTCAACCACGCCACCAAATTTTCGTAGGTGACACACTGACAATGATATATTTGCTGCACCATTTGAGATGCTCTTAGTAGAAATATGATTATGACCATACCGATAGGGCTGAAGATAATGTTCCCAAATGAAGAGGGAATTAGACACACCATAAAGCGTGTAAATTGACTTGTGCATAATTTGGCTTCACAAGAGGAGTACCCACATTTCAAGCCGAGATTTGGTCGGGTGTGAATTCCATTTTCTTTTTGCAAGAGCAGTAGTGTGATTGTGAAAGTAGTAATTACTTGGTCTATCTTAATAATGATGTTTATGTGTTGTGAATAAATAACTGCGGAAACAACATTATCCACAACAAACGGATTAATCCAACACAAGAATCGATCATTCTCAATAGACAAGACTTCAACACCCTCCAAGCAATATCCCAACACTTACCGATATCGAATATGGCGTATATAAAGTAAAAACAATTAATGTAAAGAGTTAACAAACCACAAGAGCGAGATATATATCGTGGTTCGTGAATTTGCTCACGCCCACCGGGCGAGTTCCAAGCTTTACTAGATGTCCGGAATAACAGATTACAAGTCTCTCAATTCACTCACAAAGAATGAATACTCAACTCACAAAGAATTACTCTCTTATAATCTCTCTCTTTCTTGGTTTTGGAAAAATTAGATTTCTACAGAAAAAACCTATTTTTATACTATTTCAGAAAAGCTTCCGAAACAGTGAATTTCGAGCTCAAATTGGTTGGAGCGCGGGTTGCGCCCATCGTAGGCGTCGGAGGCGCAGGTGCGCTCTAGACATGAAAGAGAAAAAAAATCCCTTTTTCTCTACATTCTCCACCTCGGTGAGGTTTTAACACATAAAACCAAACCGAACACATCCAGCAATAACACATCCAGTAGGAACACATCCAGCAAAGAAGACTCGCAGTCAACTACCCCGAAGGACTATGCCCACACAGGGCTCTTTCAAACATGTAGGATTTGGAGCAAGTCCAAACAGTGTTAGAACTTAACTCCGGTGACAACTTTCATCAGCATATCAGCAGGATTGTCATGGGTGTCCACTTTCTCAAGTGCTACATCACCATCCTCAGCGACATCACGTATAAAGTGATAACGGACATCAATATGCTTTGGTCCGAGCATGATGAACTTGGTTCTTCGCCAAATGAATAGCACTCGACTATTACAATACAAAGCAACACGTTACGCTTCAATACCCATATCATCTAGAAGACCGCCGAAGCCATAGTGCCTCTTTCATCGCCATATACTCGCGGTAGTAGTAGATAGAGCAAGAAAGTAACTGTAGCATAGACCTCCAATTAACCGGTGCACCATGCATCATAAACACATAACCGGTGAGTCGATTGTCGTCTATCTAGATCACTCGCATAATCGGAATCCACAAACCCATCGACATAACAAGTGCCTCCACCATAAGCTAATCCCACATCCATCCAAGGTACCGCTTCAAGTACCTTAGTACCCATTCATAACATACATCAAACCAAGGCCAAATATTTTTGGGATATTAGGATATATCGGAGGGCCAAAAAGATTTGTCGGATATATCGATATGTCGGAGAGATAAATCGTTTTTTTGCCTATTTTGGTGATAAAATAAAAAAAAAAAGCGAAAAAATCGGAATATATCGAATACACGATATATAAGCGATATACATCGGGAAACTACCCGCGTCCAACCAAGTCAAGCGATATATATCGAATATATCGAATATGTCGAAATATATAGGTGATATATACATCTTTTAACCGATATATATATCGATTAAAAATATCAAATTTTCGAAATTTGGATTTTTCGAAGTCGGATCCAACCGATATTTTCGGACTTTGCATCAAACTAACATTTGCATAAGGAACATTAACCATATGTTTTGTTCCTCCACCTAACTAGGAGAGAACTTATTTGAAAGTCTAAAATGCCGACTAAAGGTGTAGAAACCGACTTTGCATTCTTCATACCAAATCGTGAAATTACTTTCGAAGGTATTTCTTCCGAGATACAACTATCCGCCGCTTCTTCCTATCTCTCGTCAATCTCCATGCCCGTATCTTCTTGGCTCCACCTAAGTCTTTCATCTCAAACTCAGAGCTAAGTTGAGATTTCAACTTGTCTATCTCCACCATGCTTTTGGAAGCAATAAGCATGTCATCAACATAAAGCAGGAGATAGATGAAGTCATTACCACGAAGCCTTTTAAAGTAGACACAACAGTCATACTTACTTCGGGTGTACTCATGTTGCATCATGAATGTGTCAAAGCGCTTGTACCATTGCCTGGGCGATTGCTTTAACCCATACAGTGACCGATTCAATTTGCATACATGATCTTCTTTCTCAGCAACAACAAACCTTCAGGTTGTCTTATATAGATCTCTTCCTCCAAGTCCCCATGCAAGAAAGCAGTTTTCACATCAAGTTGCTCTAACTCCAAGTCGAAGTGAGCAACTAAACTCAATAACACATGAATGGAAGTATGTTTGACCACCGGAGAAAATACCTCATTGTAGTCGACTCCTTCCTTCTGTGAGAAACCCTTTGTTACTACTCTTGCCTTGTACCCAATACTGTCGGACTCAGGAAGGACCTCTTTCTTTCTGAACACCCATTTACTGTCAATAGTCCTTTTGCCCTTTGACAATAAAACTAGGTCCCATGTGTGATTTTTATCAAGAGACTCCATCTCTTGTTGCATAGCAACCAACCAATCTCTGTAATGAGCATCTCTAACAACTTCCTTGAAACTATCTGGCTAATCATCTTCGATATTCAGTGCATATGCTACTAAATCCACCTGACCATAGTGTTTCACCGGCTTCTCGTGCCCATACTTGTGCACTTTTTTAACTTGTCTCTTTGGCCTAGGTTCAGCCAATACAAGTTGCGGATGCTCTTGCTCTTCTTCCTGTTGCTGTGTGGTTCCATAATTTAGTACCTCATCATGAACCAACCAGTCATCTGCTGCATCAGACAACTCAAGCTCAGTGGCTTGAACTTCTATAAACTCACCATTCTGCCCAGCTCTTTCCGGCGTACTGAAAGATAACATGGAAGTCTCATCAAACGTAACATCTCTACTGACCAGGAACTTGTGGTCTTCTAGACACCACAATCTGTATCCCTTTACCCCATTTGCGAAGCCTAAGAATATGGCTTTCTTAGCTCACAGGATCTAGCTTGTTCTCCTTACATGGTAGTAAGCGGCCGATCCAAACACTCATAAAATACTATAATCGGTGGGTTGCGACCACACCTCATAAGGTGTCTTGCAATCTATAACGAACGGTGACCTATTATACAGGTAACACGCCATGGACACTTTGCATCGCCTAATACTCTTTTGCCTAGGCGGCATTAGACAAACAAACATCTCGCTCTTTCAAGCAAGGTTCTATTCATCCTCTCTACCATTCCATTTTCTTTGAGGCGTGCCTTTCGATCGTCGATTAATCCGGCAATTCCATGTTGCGCACAAAACTCTTGGAAGGGCCCATAGGTATATTCTGTACCATTGTCAGACCGTAGTGTCTTTACCTTCCTATCTGTGCGATTCTCAACCCTTGCCTTCCACTTCTTAAATATCTCAAACACTTCATCTTTCGTTTTCATCATATACACCCACACATAGTGGGTATGATCATCAATGAATGAGACATAATAGCGATTACCTCCTTTTGAAGCCACTCTAGAGGGTCCCCAAACATCCGTATGCACATAGTCAAGGATGCCTGTGGTTGTGTGCTTGCTTAACTTGAACTTGACTCTGCATTTCTTCCCATACATGCAATGCTCACAGAAACCCATACTTGGCTTCTTCAAGTCTTTCAAGAACCCCCGCTTGCATAACTCAGACAAACCTTTTTCACTCATATGCCCTAGTCGCATATGCCACATCTTAGTACATTCAGAATCATCACTACATGCACCCACTGCTACATCGCCTATCACCGTACTACCCATCAAAGTATACAAGGTTCTGTGTCTTTGACCCTTCATAACTGTTAAAGAGCCACTGACAATCTTTAGGACTCCACCTTCGCCCACAAACTTGTGGCCTTTGGAATCCAAGGTACCAAGAGAAATAAGATTTTTCTTTAGCTCAGGAACATGCCTCACGTCAGTTAAAGTCCTCACTATACCATCATGCATCTTAACCCGTATAGTTCCAATTCCTACCGTCTTACAAACAACGTCATTACCCATAAAAACGGAACCACCATTAATGCTCTCATAAGAAGTAAACCACTTTCTATTCGGGCACATATGGTAGGAACATCCGGAATCAAGAATCCACCTTTTCACCATATAGTCTTGTGTGGATACACGAGACTCAACTCGTCCCCTTTCGAGAGCCCTGAAGCATAACTTGCCTCAATTTTTGCCTTACCTTTCTTCTTACCATCTCTCTTGTTCTCTTTCTTCGGGTGAGGACAATTACTTGCGTAATGTCCCTTTTCATCGCAATTGTAGCACTTCACATGTGTCAAAGGCTTCTTTGACTTGGACCTAGACTTCTCATTGCTTGTAGAAGCCTTTTCATACGACCTTCCTCTTGCCACTAGCCCCTGACCTGCATCAATGCTATTATCTACACGTGTCTTCTTCATTAACTCATAAGAAAGAA
Source organism: Coptis chinensis (assembly GCF_015680905.1). Lineage (NCBI taxonomy): Eukaryota > Viridiplantae > Streptophyta > Magnoliopsida > Ranunculales > Ranunculaceae > Coptis > Coptis chinensis. Next base: position 13,579,469 of record NC_141456.1, on the reverse strand, counting down.
GTACACTCTGAACCTCGTCAAGATCGACGTCTTCTCTGTTCATAAATGTAGTAATTAGATGTTCATAGCTTTCTGGTAAGGAGAATCTTAAATATGCCGCTTGATCCTCATCATCCATCTTCATACCAACATTCAAATAATCCGCTAGACATCGATGGAATTCACTAACGTGCTCTTGCATCGTTGAACCATCAACCATCATGTACCGATAAAGACGCTTCTTAAGGTATATCTTGTTCGTCATGCTCTTGGTCATATATATAGACTCTAGTTTGAGCCAAATACCGGCAGTGGTATTTTCTCCCATCACACTATACATGACCTCATTAGCAAGACATAACCGGATTGATGAACAAGCCTGAAGATCGAACTCTTCCCAATCATCATTACTCATACTCACCGCCTTAGATTTAATCACCTTTAAAGCCTTGTGCAAACCTTGTTGGATGAGGATGTCCTTTACTTGGACTTGCCAAATCCCAAAGTTATTCTTCCCATTAAACTTTTCTACTTCAAACCTTGCGTTTGACATCTTGGCAACCATCTTTCAAGTTACACACAATAACCCAAAAAAAAAAATTTCACCTTGGAATTTAATCGAACACCTTGTCTACACAAATTTCGAGCACTAAACTCAAAATCCTAAGTCATATACCTACGCTCTGATACCAATTGTTGTGAATAAATAATTGCGGAAACAACGCGTTACCCAGCGAACAAAGCGGATCAATCCAACACAAGGATCGATCCTTCTCAATAGACAAGACTTCAACACCCTCCAAGCAATATCCCAACACTTTCAATATCAAATAACAAACATATAAAGTAAAACAATTAATGTAAAGAAGAACAAACCACAAGATGAGATATATCGTGGTTCGCAATTTGCCTACGCCCCACATCATGCGAGTTTCAAGCTTTACTAGATGTCCGGAGTAACAGTTACAAGTCTCTCAATTCACTCACAAAGAATGAATACTCAACTCACAAAGAATTGCTCTCTTATAATCTCTCTTTCTTGGTTTTGGAAAAATTAGGTTTTCTAGAAAAAACCTATTTTTATACTATTTGGAAAAGCTTCGAAACAGATGAATTTCGGGTCGAATTGGTTGGCTGGTCGCTTCATCAAAAGCTGGGTGCTTCAAAACACTGGAGGTGGTCGCCCATCGGTTATGCTAGCTGCGCTCTAGACATGAAAGAGAAAAAAAAATCCTTTTTCTCTACATTATGTTTCATTACCTCGTTCTTCCTCCAATAAAAATTGTAAAAGATAGTTCAGTTTCTTCTAAAAGCATCTTAAGATTCATCATTCACCTAATTGTCTCTATTTTTAAAAGAAGATGTCACTTGAATCTTGATGAGGTAACTTTGCTACAAATTTTGAAGAACCACAACACAATTAGGTATGTTGGCAAAAGATGAGGCAAAAGTGAGGTTAAGACTTGAGAGTAGGGAGGAAAATATATGAAATTTGAAGATTGGATGAGTCAAGAGACAAGAAAGCATTGGACTTGTGCATTATTTGAGCAGGATGCTTTGGGTATATGTATAGTTCTTGAATATATATATATATATATATATATATATCATGGCCAATGCTAAAATTAGTAAGCACATGTTCGATTCATTGGATAGTGGGTCAAAAGGTAGCCAAAGGTTGGAGTACATTTTTGTTTCTCGGCAAGATGATTTGCAACCAATTTGTTAATGCTATAAGATTCAAAAAAGGTACTTAATGTCATGGTGTGGTCATGGGTATTTGGGCATGCTTACTAAAAATTAACCTGAAAGCCTCCCTTAAAAGACAGGCGACAAGCTACATATACTGTCGGTTCCATAACACCTTAACACCTTACTGCTTGTTGAAGTGGAGAGAGGCACGGGTGCTACAGAGTAACCTTTTGAAGTGTGGTGGGCGGCACAAGGTTATGGTTACAATCATGGTCTAAAATATCCTAAAACATAGGAAATCACCTAGAAAACAACTCAAACCTTCTCCCACCAAAAGTTAGGTGATTTGGGTCATAACTCATAAGTAGGATCCTATTCACCATGTTCTTCAATAATAACATCGCTTTCCACAACCCCACCTCAAGTCCAAAGTTAAATGTTTGAATGCCTACAATGAGGTCTATCCATCTATGTTAGGATCCAAGAAACTGTTGGATACTGTCAAATTCTAAATTGCGAATTCGCAATGCATTATTCCCGCATTATATTTTCCTTTATGAATAGTGGTCGAGGTAATTTGTTTTTCAATTTACATCTCCAGTTGATAAGTTGATTGAACAATTCTGTCTTTTTTATTTTCCTTTGCTGTAGTTTTGCATCAGGGTTATGTTGGTGGCAAGTGGCAACACACACATCTTCTGAGTTATGTCTTTTTCTGTGAGAAGCTCTCCCATTTGCACATTTACCCTTTCTGGTGTCAATCAAACAGTCCATATCTTTACCTAAAAAAAACAGTCCATATGCATATTGGTGTTGACGTCTTGTCTGCTACAGCACTACGGTGCAAAATAGGTTCATTCATCAGTGGCTCAGTGCAAGCAGAGTTTCATACTGGCACCTATCCTCATTACATCCAAACATTTAGAACAAAATTTATGGGTCCTGTATTGGGCACTCATCAAATTGGATTGGGGAACCCCCCAAAAATAAAGAAATATTACACATTTGCCATATTATAAGTTTGCCATTAAAGCCCAGGCCCAACAACCAATTCAACCGGTCTCGCCATAACGAAATCCTCAGGTCGTTTGAGTATATACTCAAACGGTTTATCCATATCGTTTGAGTGTACACTCAAACGGTCTCGCTATGTCATTTGAGTATATACTCAAGCGGTCTTCACGTGTCGTTTGAGACAAAACTTTTGGTTTTTAGCTAGACAATATGGCTGGGTCATTTTGGTAGTTTCCAGGACAACATGGCAGGGTTGTTTGGGGACTCTCTTGGGCGACATGACTGGGTCGTTTGGACTTAAAAATTCGATTTGTTTGTCACGATGTTCATTTTAAAAATCAACTTTCACTTAATCAACCCAAACTCGAACTCAAACTCGAAATGACTTCATCAAGCTTGGGCAAACTCGAACTCAAATTTAATCAGCCCAAACTCCAAAAAAACATCAAGTTTGAAATCATCAAATTTAATCAACCCAATCTTCCACCCAATCAAATTTAATCAACCTAATCAAGTTTAATAGTTTGAGTATATACTCAAACGAGACACGACTCGGATTGGGTGAAGTCACCAACTTCAATTTCAATTGTTAATTTACAACTCAACACTCGAAGTATGAACACGACAGAAAAGTTTTTTTTTTTTTTTTTTTTGGGGTTCAGTCTCACAAGAGAGATGATACCGGCTAAAGGTTTGAAAAAAATGGTAGATGGTATGCGTTGAGGGGAGGTGTATTGGGTTGTTGTTGGACTTAGTTGTCGGGCTTGGGTCGGAGGCTGACAAATACAATTTGATAAGTGCCCGACTAAATCACCAAATTTATTTGAGTAGCACTGTAGCAGTGTGAGTTTGGTGGTCCATTGAAGTATCAGTCCTAATAGTTTGTGATTTCAACGGAATTTTGCAGTATATTTCGGTTTTTGAGAAATTCAAAATTGCGGTTCAAGAGTCGAAACATATAGAATTTTGGAACGTGCTCGGAATATAACGGAATAAAGCCCGGAATTCCGAAATCTTGAACTACAACTCACAAGAGACTATTCTAAATTACAAGACAGATGTACAAGGTTTGAGATCAGAATCCCCACTTCATGGTTGTCAGAACGCTGAAGTGGACAGCAAATACAACCGGTGCGCAAGTTCAAGACCATTAATCTCATCATCTTGTGGAATTCTTTCTGTTGAGTTTTAGTGGTGCTACAATTATTATGTTGATAGGGCCACTTACTATGTTTTCTGCCACAATTCTGTAACACATACCTTGTGTCCTTGACTCCTCGTGACACTACTATCAAAACAAAAAATGTTCATTTTACACACTCGCAAGGTGATTTTGAACTTCAGGAAAACCTCCTTGCCTGAGTTCAGGTAAATTTTCTCATTTGCTGCTTTTTATTGATTTCATTTGTCAGAGTAATAATAAAAGAAAGGTGCAATGCCAATAAAGAGAGCAATTACTGTAGTGTGTAGTAATTTTCATACTGAGCTGATCTTGAACTGTATTGCTGAACCCTTCCCTCTTCTTTTTGACTTCAAATTCTATTCAATATTATGATACTCAGGATCTCAATGCCAATAAGATGATAGTGACCTTAAATAGGTCATTAATAGTCTTATACACAAACTTGTACTATAGTTCCACATAGCCAAGTCCCTGCCTACAGTGATATGGTCTGCACATTTCTTTGAAGGAAATCCAACTCCAGCATTTTCCACTTGGAATTTTTTTGACATCATCAGTCCCTCTTCTTCAGAAGTAGACAGAAAGAAACTAAAGTACTGAAAAACAAGAAAAAAAAAACCAACTTCTATAAACACCAGAATAAACCCAACCCATCCCCATCTCTCTCTGCAATAATTACTGATGCTTCTATGACACTTCACCCTCATGGTCAGCAAGAAGCATAACTCCATATCCTCTTTGGCTTCTTTCTTATTTGTCTCCCTTTCTCACACATACACACATATATGCTCTTCATCTCTGCTACTCACCCTTTGCTACAAAGAAAACAATGGAAGAAACAGAAAACTCCAAAACTACTAAGAAATGGAATTCTAAGACTAAGTATATAAAAGGAAGGGCTGACTATCAACAGCATCAACAGCAACAGCAACAACAACAACATCAGTTGTTGCAGCATTCTTATCATCATAGTAATGGTTTTTTCTGTCAAACTTACCCAGCTCTTCTTCCTCTACCTTTACCTCCACCTCCATTGATACCTTTCCAACTACCTTGGACTCCATTTCTTCCTCAAAACCAGAGGTATAGAACAAATACCCATTTGCACAAGTCTTCATGGAAGCAGCAGAAGCCTTCTTGTACCTCTTCTTCTCATACCCAAGTCCCAGTTTTCACTGTTTCACAAGGTAAGTCAGTTTCTTATATACTTTATAAACTCTGCTTTTCATTTGTTGTATTTTGCTTATGTATGTGTATGGCTGTTTGATTTTGGTGAAATTTTATTGGTTTATGAATACTCTTTTGTAATAAAAAAACAATCTTGAAATTTTATCAATGATCCCAGAATAGTTTTTGAAACAGAATGCAGCAGAATATTGGTTTTATGTTAATAACAAACTTTCTTTGAATCACTGGGTTGTGAGTTCTATCTATACACATGTATGTTAAGCTTTCTATGTTCTAGCTGGAATCATTGGTGTGCTTCCTTTTTAAGTTCTTTATATCTTACTCAATCTTACCACATACTATTTAAGCAGCACCACAGAGGCTACAAGAGAAAACCAGCTTACCTGTTGTTAATGGGGACCTGCTTACCAGTTCTAGACCAAAATCACATGTGGCAATGAAGAGACCAGACACCGGCGGCGTCGATGGGTCTGTTATTCCTATTATTGCTAATCATTTTCTAGTACAGTTTGATTATTCCCAACGAATTTTCCATTATGATGTTGAGATCACACCACATGTTTCAAAGGATGTTGCTAGAATGATCAAACAGAAATTTGTACAAGACAATCAGGAAGCCCTTTCTGGTGCTTTACCGGCCTTTGATGGTCGTAAGAATCTGTATAGCTCAGTTGAGTTTCAGAATGACAAGCTTGAGTTCTTTGTTAGCCTCCCTATCCTCACAACCAAGTCACTTCTTCCTTTGGGAGACAACAATGACATGCTAGGCAAGCAACAAAAACAGCACAAACTGTTTCGTGTGAACATTAAACTTGCTTCAAAGTTGGATGGAAATGATTTAAGAAGTTACTTGAGTAATGAGGGGGGTGATTGGATTCCCCTTCCGCAGGACTATCTCCATGCTTTGGATGTAGTACTGCGGGAGACCCCGGCAGAGAAATGTATACCAGTTGGGAGATCTCTTTATTCAAAATCTATGGGAGGAGTCAAAGATATCGGGGGCGGAGCAGTTGGTTTGAGAGGATTCTTTCAGAGCCTTAGGCCAACTCAACAAGGCCTTGCTCTTAATGTTGACTTCTCTGTGACAGCTTTTCATGAAAGCATCGGCATAATTTCCTATCTGCAGAAGCGGCTAGAGTTCCTTCATGACCTTCCTCAGAGGAAAACGAGAGGTTTGGCAGGGGAAGAGAAGAAGGAAGTTGAGAAGGCCTTGAAGAATATAAGGGTATTTGTCTGTCATAGAGAAACTGATCAGAGATACCGGGTTTTCAGCCTAACAGATGAAGCTACTGAGAATCTATGGTTCAGGGACAGGGATGGGAAGGATTTGCGAATTGTGGATTACTTCAAGGAACACTACAACCATGATATACAGTTCAGGAACCTGCCATGCTTGCAGATTAGCAGGAGTAAGCCATGTTATCTCCCAATGGAGCTTTGTGTGGTCTGTGAAGGCCAGAAGTTTCTTGGGAAGCTTTCGGATGACCAGACAGTAAAGATCCTTAAGATGGGCTGCCAGAAACCGAGGGAACGAAAAGCCATTATTAATGGAGTCATGGGAGGAACAATAGGACCAACAAGGTAACTTGGTTAAATTTAAGCAAATCACTTGGTTTGAAAGCTTTCAATTCTTACTTGTTTCTACTTTGTTTTAAATAATTTCTCTCTCGAATTATAGATAGTATGCATTTCCAGTACTAGAATTTTCAAAGAGGATCATGACTGGTAGTTGCTTACTTGAATTACGTTTACTTATCTTGGCAGTGGTGACCAAGGACAAGAGTTCAAGCTTCATATCTCGAGAGATATGACCTTGTTAAATGGGAGAGTCCTTCAACCTCCAAAGCTGAAGCTTGGAAATGGTGGCCATATAACGGATTTAACCCCCTCCCGCCATGACCGCCAGTGGAACTTTCTGGATAGCCATGTCTTTGAAGGTACTCGAATTGAAAGGTGGGCACTACTAAGTTTTGGGGGAACTGCAGAACAGCGGTCTTACATCCCAAGATTCATAAACCAACTATCTCAAAGGTGTGAGCAACTTGGCATCTTCTTAAATAAGAATGCAGTTCTTCATCCTCAATTTGAGCCAATCCAAATGCTCAACAATGTCCCACTATTGGAATCCAAGCTCAAAAAAATCTATAGAGCTGCGTCGAACAATCTCCAGCTGCTGATATGTGTAATGGAGAGAAAACACAGAGGGTATGCAGATTTGAAGCGAATTGCTGAGACAAACATTGGAGTTGTGAGCCAGTGCTGCTTGTACTCAAATCTTGGGAAGCTGGGATCACAATTTCTGGCTAATCTAGCTCTAAAAATAAATGCCAAGGTTGGGGGGAGCACTGTGGCACTGTACAACTCATTTCCCTCTCAAATACCAAGGCTTTTTGGTGATCCGGCTATCTTCTTAGGTGCTGATGTGACTCATCCACACCCTCTCGATGATTTCAGCCCCTCAATTGCTGCTGTAGTGGGAAGCATGAACTGGCCTGCAGCTAACAAGTACATTTCAAGAATGAGATCACAGACTCATCGCCAAGAAATCATTCAGGATCTCAAGGAAATGGTGAGAGAATTGTTGGAAGAGTTTAAGCAGGAAGTGAACATGCTCCCCAAACGAATTCTCTTCTTCAGAGATGGAGTGAGTGAGACCCAATTTTATAAAGTGCTTGAAGTCGAATTACAAGCTATTAGAGCTGCTTGTTTGACATTTCCCAGATATAAGCCTACCATCACTTTTGCAGTCGTCCAGAAGAGGCATCACACTAGACTGTTTCCTAATGAAACGGACTCCCCATCCAGTGGAACCCAATATTCCAATGAAAACATTCCTCCGGGTACAGTTGTGGATACTGTAATTACTCACCCAAAAGAGTTTGATTTCTATCTATGTAGCCATTGGGGGATGAAGGGAACGAGCCGGCCAACTCATTACCATATTTTGTCGGATGAAAATCAGTTCACTTCAGATGAACTACAGAGGCTAGTGCACAATCTATGTTACACGTTTGTAAGGTGCACCAAGCCAGTTTCTTTGGTTCCTCCGGCTTACTATGCCCACCTTGCTGCTTACAGAGGCAGGCTCTACATTGACAAGTCAGACTCAATAGGATGTGGTAAGACACCTGCGACAGTATCGCGAGCTTCCCCTCCATTGAAGGCTACACCATTGCCTAAACTTAGTGAGAATGTTAAGAAGCTCATGTTTTATTGTTGATTATCTTGCATCCTCCTTGTTAAGAATTTTATTTTGGTTTACAAAAGTAGGTGATTTTTTGTTACAAAGGTTTCCTCTACCATCCATTTATCTTTGTGGAAGATCTTATGATGAGTTACATAATCACGTCAGCCCAATGATTTACGAAGAAAATGTTTACTACTATATATATATGCATAAACAAAATAATATGCCGCTAAAGTCATGTCATGAATTCGTCTCTTAGAGGCTGGCCTGCATAGAGTATTATCTCTGCTATTAGAGTCACTCAGTCACATCATGCATATCTAGATGACAGCACAACTGCACTAGGATTATACTAAACGAGCTCTGCAATATGTTTAGGCTGTTGAGCTAGAAACAAATGGGCATCAGTAAAGAAACACAAGGAGCATTGCTGATGTATGGACGGTTGGGTTTAAAGGAGGCATGAAGTCAAGAAGAGGATTGAGAGCCTATTGTTCTTCCTTAGCTTGGTGAATCTTGTAGTCCACAGCATTAAATCATTTCATAGTGTCGTCGGTTGCTTTTGTAGGTTCTCCCTATTTCTCTTTTAACGTCTCCATGACTCTAAACCAAAATTTCTTTTAGCAGTAACTATTGGTCCATCTTCCAATATATTTTGTTTATCTTTTTCATTATTGCATCTAGAGTAATAGTAGTTCTCACCAATTGAAGTGTGATTTGATCTTTTCACCTTTCACAATTTCGCTGAGCTTTCATTACGAAGAAGGTTTAATTTTTAAAGCGTTTGGGGGAGTAGTGCATTGGAAATTTCTAGGTCTTCATCAAGGAAGTGTGAAGGAGATGTCACTTTATGCTTGGAGAAGGGCTATTTGTAGGTGCAAAATAACTTATTTTTGCTGTTTAAGACTATATTTTCCGGTAAGAAAAAGTTTAAGAAATATGGAAAATGGAAGTTATCTAACAAAAAACTGGAATGTCGACCCAAAAGAAGCTAAAAATGAAATAACGTTACACATATATTGGTTGAGTAGTAGTTGACTAAACTCCCTAAGAATATGTCAGCAAGTACAAAGTACAAACACAGTCCAGGAAAAAAAAAAAAAAAAAAAAATGGTAGGCAGAAGATACGAAGTTCCATCTTTAAACTGATCTGGGGCTAGCTCTAGGCACATGCTTAGGATTTATACCAAAATTAATGAGAATATACCTGTTTGAAGAAATCTATACTACAATGTATACTGATCAATTAAATCAGGTCGGTATTGGCATGCCGCATGCAGTATTAACTGATCGAAGCCTTTACACATGGGGAGAAAGTTAGTTGTCTTTTGCTGATCTGGCGTTGGCATGCCGCATGCAGTATTCAATGAAGCCTTCACACACATAGGGAGAAAGTTGTATTTTGGTGATCTGGCGTTGGCAAATGTAAGAGGTATGATGTAACATAAGATTGAGCTAAAGAAAATTGAGGGAATTAGAGATACTATACACTGTATACCCTCGGCACCTTGAACATTGAACATTGGGATCCCTTAAACATTAGGAATTTAGGATGGAGCATGTGATGTACATTCTCCTGAACAACTGCGCGCGTTGCAATTTGCAAAAAATAGGATATTGGGGATTTGGGCGGCAAAACAGAAATAAAGAGAATCAAAGGTTCCTGATGAGACAGCTGAATTTTTCGTTTATAAGAATTCAGAACTGCACATGCACGCTTAATTTGCATGCATGGCAACCTATACTCCTTTTGCACGCAAGACCCAAATTAACTACTCGGCTCAAAAAGGGTTAAAGTTTGGTACAGGTCAAAGTTCTGAGCGTTTCACACTTTCACTGGGAGAAGTAAGAAAAGTTGAAATAAATCCCCGCTGAAACTCTGACTTTATTTGGTTTCAACTCATTTTGTAGAGGTCGCCATAATTAACACTCCTCAGTCTTCATACATTGAAGTCAATAACCACATCTCCCTCTCTACTCCCTATGGGTTTGTGGTTGCAGAGTGAGCAATTGTTACGTTTGCAGTGAAGAAACTTTGCTAAACAACGAGTAGGAGTAATACTATACGTACCAATGACTCCACCAACAAATTACACAAATTACAACAACACAGTGCATGGTCAGTAAAAAGAGAGGATTCAAAAGCAGACGTAAAGTGGGGAAAAAGACTGAACAAAAAGATAAGCTGTGTATGCCTGTTGCCATGTACTAGAGACTTTGAGATTTGTGTGACTTGAGGATATCTATGGTTGTACGTATGACTTGTATCAGTGTAAAGGTAACTATTATGTATTTTGGGCTTTGGACTAGTTAAGTACGTTTTGTCTGCTGCTTTGGCTTTTGTTCTGCAGTTTTATGGTAGAATTTATGGATTGGAAAGCTACAAGTGCCTGTTTTACAGAAACAAAGTTTAATTTGATATAGACAAGTCTTTATAGAAATTTTAGACAGGCATCTCACAAGTCACAAGTAAATATTCCAGGTACTACTCTGTACTCTCTCCCATAGTCACAACTTCGACTATGGATGAAATGGTTAATTTGTACAAATTAGTTAAAAAAATTGAAAAAATTCAGAAATTACATAAATAATTAAAACATAAAATAGTATGTAGTGTACTAGTGTGTGATTGTGCATTATGTCATGGTTATTATGAACATATATCAAATTCAAAATTCACAAATATATATATATATATATATATATATATATATATATATATATATATATATATATATATATGTGATTGTGCATTATGTCATGGTTACTATGAGCATATATCAAATTCAAAATTCACAAATATATATATAGAGTGTTGTTATTCTTTGCAATATCTTACAAATATTTACAATTAAAAAAATAAAATATTAAAATAAAAGTAAATAAAGCTAAAAAATAGGTAAACATGGAGAATTATAAATTTCGCCCTAGTGGAGATTTTGAACTATACTCCTAATCCGATCCTACGTATTACCTATAAATATATATATGTTTTAGATAGTGTGGTGAAAACTATGTTACATGGTGAAGTCGTAGTATAAAATGCCCCTTTCGATTTGTCATCTCCTGAAATCTGAAGATTACTGTCAGTGACTTGGAATCTCGGTTAACCTATATGCCGATTTTATGGGTTTATAATGTTGAAATTTCCAGAAATAGTATATAACGCATTAAAGCGTCTAGATTTTGGCCTATGCTGGAGCTTGGATGGATTGCATGGTATCCAAACTACACAGAAATCTATTTTCTTATTATTATTATTATTTTGGTAGACAACACAGAATGATGTCCCTTGGCCTAATTCATCAGAATCAAAACAGTTTGTCCAGTTTGCGTAGTTAAAAGAGATTGGACGTTGAGTTGTCGAATCTTTGTCATTTCATTCTTCTCATCAATCCAATCTGTCACCCCATTTGGTCGGACTGATCTAAAGAGACAATACGTACGTCCTCAAATTTAGCTTCAGACGCTCATTCAAAGAAAAAGTGTCCAAGTCCATTCCACTATTTGAAGCAGCACTACGACCTACCCTTGTCATTTGTTAATACAATGCTTTGATGGACTGGCCTCCATGGGCAGCAAAAATCTGTAGTGGGATCGGAAACACTGTGCTAAAGAGCCCATTACAGTGTTCATGGGCTCGGTAACACTCCACTACACTTCATAAATTGGTGCACTTGTATGATTGTATCCAAAAGCCCACCAGCACCTCATTTACATCTTTTTCCATCTTTCGCTTTATTTCTTTTTTGAAACAGAAGTTCATCCACTTTCTGATTTTTTATCATCATCATAAGTTGTAACCAACTTATTTTATCTAAGAATCAAAATAGTACAAAATAGTCGTACTATATTCTTACCGAAGATAATGTCAAAATAATGAAGAAAACTCAGCCAAGTTGAGAAGAAAAAAGCATTACGCAATTTTAGATAACTTGAAGTCCAAAATAAATAGTTCTTCAGGTAATTAATTAAGTTTTCCTGTAAGGGCTCCAAATTGCTACGTAATTCTTAGGGGTCTTTTCCTTGCATAGTTGTATTTGACCCCTCCCTCTAACAATCATACTAGGGAGGAATGTAAGTATTTTGGTTTTGATTAATGATACACGCTCTATCGAAAACAAAAGATTAATGACACACACTGGGGTCTGCCTTAACCCTAAACCTTTATTGAAAAGAAAAGAAAAACACTCTAGGCGGCGGTTCATTCTTATCAGCTATACTCGAGCTAGAGAACATTATAAAAAGTAAAATTCCAACAATAGAAGCATAAAGGTACTCTGATTCTTGTTTTGCAATAGTTTATTCCCAATCCTTAATGCTAAATCTAATGATGCTGCAAAACACCAAATGTGAAGGAATGATATTCTCATTCTAGAATATTAAGCACATGTCCAGCAGAGCGGAAATACCACATTGACCTCGTCTCCCGAGCTGCCTTCAGAGCGACCTACATCATTAGTTCGTGGATCCGTTCTACTAGATCGGTCCAGAACAGATCAACTCGCACATATTTATATAGAGCGTTTTATATCATGACTCAGCCTATCTTCTAGAAGCAATCATTGCCAAAGCCTTATTTACACATTATATTATTGCAAATTATGAACTACTGTAACCACTCCCCATTATTACAGAATTCCTACTAACACCATTTCAACACTCCTTTTCAATCTGGACCATACATTTGTATTTGTCAGTACACGTGTTGGATAGATATCCACATTCACCAGCTATAAATACCTCCTATATGAACTACGCCAGACCTGATTCTTCTTTCTCCCCAGAATTGAGAGATAGATACGTAGGCAGTTTGCTTAACAACGAACTCGATCTTTCCCATTTCTAAACCCATTCTTCTCCCCTATCACATTTGTAAGGGATAGCTAAAACACTCCTTTACATTGGCACCGTCTGTGGGCTCGATTTCTTGAGAAACCACTTTCCAAAAACAAAAATACTCAAGCCCACGAAGCATGACAAGCCTCGAAGCTCAAATCCAAAGCTTAGTAGGTCAGCTAGGTACCATGAACGAGCACATCACCCTACTAAGGCAGGAGAATGTTGCCCTGAAAGCACAAGTAGACGCGCAGACTCCACCTGGTGCTCTAGCAGAAGACGGTATTAACAAAGTAAATCAGCAGATTAACGAGCTTTTACAAAGAATAGATCAGAGCGCAGTCAAGAAGGACGCCACCCAGATCGTTCAGAAGATGCTAAAGACGTACCCTTTTACTGATGAGGTACTCAGTAAAGCCTCCCCTCCAGATTTCGTCCAACCAAATTTCGTAATGTACGATGGCAGCACGTGTCCAGGTCAACACGTAGCTTACTACATTCAGAGGCTTGTACTCTATAGTGCTCAGGAGTTCGATTATCTCCATTGTCGTTTGTTTCCGGCCAGCCTACAAGATGACGCTCTCGATTGGTTCTTTTCACTCGAGCCAAACTCGATAAAGAACTTCAAGAATCTCACCGACCTATTTGCTAGTCAGTACATCCACAACAGGTGTAAAAAAGCAAATCTAGATTCACTATTCCAATTCTCACTTGGCGAAAATGAAACAATTCGCGCCTTCTTAGGTCGGTTCAAAACCGAACTATTTGGCATGGAAAGCGGCCTCAAAGAGTCGTTCGCCACATTGGCATTCTCTAAAGCCTGTCAAGTATGCAACACAGTGCTATCCAGATCGCTCATGAAAGAAAGACCAGAAACTTTATCTGAGCTGTACGCTCGAGTAAACAAGTACATTAAGTTACAAGAAGGCCTGAAACGTCATGGCTTAACATAAGAACAAGAAGTAGCAGCAATCTCTTATGACCACCCAAGCTTCAAAAAAGCGGCCCAGACAGCAAAGACAGAAGACTGGGAACAAACCAAGCAACAACCGCGAGTTCGATGTACTTACCCAATCTCCCAGTTACATACTGGACAAGATCAAGCGAGCTGCTTATTACCGACCTGACGTACGGCAACCAGAAGATCGCCCTGGCAAGCCTTACTGTGCCTTCCACCGAGCAAAATGTCACGAGACCGATGTGTGCTGGGGGCTTAAGCACTACCTCCAAGACCTCATCGAATCAGGACATATCAAGCATTATACCAATATTGCTGACAACGACCTGTGCCATAAGCTTATGGCTTGCAGAGAGCGCAGTAGATCTCCAGCTCGCCATAATCGCCATAGTATCCAAGCTCGCTCGTAGGAGGACGCCCGGACAAATCGCCATGGCGCCATCGGCCTCGTCGCCGACAGAAAATGACAGAACGATACACATGATCACGTTCCAGGATGATTCTGTTGCATCCTCTAGAGAAAAAAGGAGGCGCGTAGGCGCTCTCCAAGAAGTCTACCAGTTCTCTTCACAGGCCGCACCTGCCCCACGCAGTTCAGGCCGCAGATTAGGTCATATAACTTTCACAGAGGCCGACCTCAACAAGGTTTGCCTCCTTCATAATGATGCTTTATTGGTCCATGTCAAAATCAGCGACTGGACAGCCAAACATGTCTTGATAGATCCTGGTAGTTCGTGCGACATCTTGTTATACCATACCATCCAAGAGATGAACCTGCCAAAATCGGTCTTTATAGACCCAATAGCTCCTCTATATGGGTTCAATGGCTCCAGAGCCTACCCAATTGGTGACATCATACTACTAGTCTCTATTAAATCTAGGGAAGACAAAGTTAGCTTCAATCCGTGTTTCAGCGTTCTAGACATCCAATCGTCCTATAATGCCATCCTAGGACGACGTTAGATCCATCAAATGCAAACTATACCATCAACACTGCATCAGGTACTCCGCTTCCCTGGCCCGAGGGGTATGATGGAGCTTCGCAGCAATCAGCTCGAGGCTTATCACTGCAATCAGATCCTCTCAGCGAACAAGTTCGGCTGACCCGTCTATTAGCACTAGGAGTGAGCCCACCAGCTACACGATGGCCAAAGATTTAATCACTGAGGTCAAATCCAAAGCACCAAAGCAGAATGCTGGGGGATTCATAAAAAAAGTCCATTCGTCAGTCAGGACCCCAGAGGTCGCCCAAATTCCTATTAATCCACCAGTTAAGACCCCAGAGGTCGCCCCAACACTTGTTAATCCACCAATACAAATTCCAGAGGTCGCACCAGCCCCGACCCTGTTGTCATGACCACAGAGGTCGTATCAGCCCCTGTTGTCATAACCACAGAGGTCGCTCCAACTCCTATTGCCAAGACCTCCATTCCTCAGACCGACAAAGCATCACCAGAGACCAGTTCCCCAGAGGTCGCTTCATCTTCAAAAGCAGCAGTTCAAACTGAAGAAAATGAGCGAGTGAACTTAGGAACAGAAGACAATCCCAAGTTCGTCTATGTGGGGGCTAACCTTGACCCTACACTCAAGGCCCAGCTTGTAAACTTTTTATCAATGAATAAAGATGTTTTCGCTTGGTCGTATATCGATGTGCCTGGTATAGATCCTAGTGTTGCATGTCATAGGTTAAATGTCAACCCTAATGTTAGGCCAGTTCGGCAGCGACCTTGAAAGTTATCCCTGAGATTTCAAAAAGCAATCAATGATGAGATCGACAAACTCAAACAAGTCAACTTTATCCGGAAGGTCGACTACCCAGAATAGATCGCTAACATAGTAGCAGTTTCAAAGAAGAATGACATAGTTTGCCTCTGCGTTGACTTCACCAACGTCAATCAAGAAACACGTAAAGATAGCTTCCCTTTACTTAGAATCGACCGACTTGTGGACTAGACCTGTGGCCACGAGCTCCTATCATTTATGGATGCATACAGTGGATACAACCAGATCCCACTCGCTGAAGAAGATCAAGAGAAAACGTCATTCATCACAGAACAGGGAATCTACGTACTGCTACAACGTCCTCCCGTTCGGCCTTAAGAACGCTAGAGCTACCTATCTGTAGAAACCGTTATTTCATAATGCAAATTTCTACAAACCGCGAAAACCCACGCGCAGTTGAATTGATGGGGTTCACAGTTTTGGATAGAAAACATACCTTTAAATCCGGCTAATCTAATTCTGAGAATCCAATAGCTATGAATCCGAATCAACAATCAATCCCTTAATCTTCTGTTGTATTCCTTTAGAATAGATTGGACGTTGTGTGGGCAATGATCTACCAACCCCCTTCTTTCTCACAAAGCTAGGTCCAATTTTAGATCTATCTTTCCTTGCCTCTCTTTTCAATCCAGTGAATAGTGATTTCGGCCAAGAGAAAAAAGATTCTATTTATAGGCTACAATAGGGACCATGAGGAGAAATTAGGGTTGGGCCTTCTGACGGGCTTGGGATTCCCATGTTCGCCCAGAACACACGGCCCAAGTCCGTCAACAAATGGCTTATTCCACGAAAGGCCATTGTTGCACTACCGCCCTAATCCCAAATTGCGTGTCAGCGTTTATGGGTTCCATATTATATGCTCGATGATCTCCCCGTGTTTAAGATATCGAATGTCCGTTGATTAAGTCAAGTTACTGACAACAACATCAATCAATTTCTTATGTCCTTGAGTAGTACCACTCAACCTCATTGTCATGTCAGATCAAATCCACCTGCAAGGTTTACATGACAATCCTTATGAGCTCTTCAAGGGGACATCATCAACCCGACTTCTTGCGGGACATGGATTCCTTCTATAATCAACAACACACCTTACATACAATGTCATTACCCAATCCATCGAGTTTGTTGATTCACAAATGAATCTCATTCATTGATGATTTAAAGCAATGTACAATGCACGTAAGTGCCCGTTATTATATTTAGATTAAGAGGACAAACATCCATAATAACAGAGGCATGTGTTCTCTTATATAGTCAGTATAAAGAGAAACAACCTTACTTGGTCCTGTTCAATACACACAAAGTGTACTAGTGTAATCATATAGTCAAGATAGACTAATACCAGATTATACTACAACCGCACCAATGGTTTGTCCAAATCCATCTAGGTTGTGAACGATTACTTATACTTTATAAGGTACTGATGATATGATCTTCTGTGTGTCCACACCATATCATTTACAACATAAAGTATTAGACACATGCATATAACTAATAACATATATAATATGCATAATATTTGCCCATATGATTCTCATTCAAAATATATAGAATTAGAGTTAATACAAAAGTAATGCTTTTAGTATATAATCCTATCACTATCAACGGCTCATCACTAACATGTTCCAGGACATGTTAGGTGACATTATAGAAGTCTATATCGATGACATGGTAGTCAAGAGCAAGAAAGTGGTTGACCACCTCACTCACCTTGAGCAGGTGTTCTCAGATTACACCGAACTCAGATGAAGCTAAATCCCGAAAAATGCCTTTTTAGAGCGTCCTCCGGGAAGTTTCTTGGGTATCAGGTATCACAACGAGGGATCGAGGCCAATCCAGACCAGATCCGAGCGTTCTTGGAAATGCCCGATCCAAAGACAAAGAAGCAAATACAGAAACTATCAGGAATGGTTGCAGCACTCAACCAATTCATATCAAGAGCATCAGACAAACGCAGACCTTTCCTGCAGCTTCTCAAAAAAGGAGAGCAGTTCTCATGGAACGACCAGTGCCACCAGGCGTTCTCCACTCTCAAAGAATACTTGACAACACTGCCCGTCCTAGCAAAACCAACAGATGGGGAAACGTTGGGGCTCTACCTTGTGGTGTCAGACTTTGCTATCAGTTCGGTTATTTTCAAGGAGGACAACAATTCAGAGAAGCTGATCTACTTTACAAGTAAGACATTAACACCAGCTGAAAAGAACTACTCTTACATTGAAAGAGCAGTACTCGCATTGTTATACTCTGCAAGGAAGTTCATGCCGTATTTTCAAGCACACCCAATCAAAGTACTCACCGACCTCCCACTGAAGAAAATCCTTCTTAAAGAAAATAAGACAACTCGCATGGCAATATGGGCAGAAGAGCTCGGGGAACATCATATCGAGTTCGTCCCACGCACTTCTCAGAAAGGACAGGTCGTTGCAGACTTTCTAGCAGATTTTCCTGTCGATGACCTGAATTGGGAACCAGAAACAAATATCCCATCCACGAAAAATAGGACAAGTCCATCTGGTCACTCTCTGTGGATGGTTCTAACAACCCCGGAGAAAGTGGAATCGGAGTCATATTAGTATCCCCAGATGGATCTATGGTTGAGAAATCAGTTCGTATCGACTTTGCAACCTCTAACAACGAGGTGGAGTACAAGGTACTAATCATGGGGCTCAGAATGGCACTACAACTCGGTGTATAGGAACTTCAAGTCTTTAGTGACTCGCAACTGGTTGTTTGCCAGATTGCTAAAGAGTACACTACCCATGAAGGTAACCTTTCTAAATACCTTCAAGTTGTTTATCAATTAATTCTTTCTTTTAAGAAAGCCACCATACATCACTTCTTGCGGGACGAGAACCGTCATGCAGACAGTTTAGCTTATCTAGCTACCCAAACACCGAACTGCACCCCTAAACAGTTACTCATCGAAGTAATTGACCGACCTACTTACCAAACTAAACACATACTGGAGATTAGCGACCTGTGCCCACTCTCTGACAGTCAGATGTGTCAAACATGGATGCGGCCCATAATAGAGTACATCCAACATGGTACAACCCCAGAAAAACGTACTAAAGCTAGACAAGTTCAATATCAGGCACGTCGTTATTGCCTAATCAACAACAAACTATTCAGAAAGTCTGCTGGCGGACCTCACTTGAGGTGCATAAGCCTAGAACAAGGTCAGTTGATTTTTGTAGAAATCTAGGAGAGCGAATGCGAGAACTATGCTGGCGGACGCTCTTTGGCCCACAAAGCGATCTCCCAGGGGTACTTCTGGCCACGAATGCAGGCCGATGCCAAAAAGTACCTACTTAAATGCATCAAATGCCAAACTTTTAGCCACAGTATCATTCAGCCAGCTCGCGAGTTAATCAACATTGCCAGCCCTTGGCCATTTCACATGAGGGGTTTGGACATCATGGGACCATTCATCCCACAAAAGAACACTGGTTTTCGATTCGTCTTGGCCGCAATTGATTACTTCACTTAGTGGGTCGAAGCAATCCCTTTAGCTCATGTCAAGGAGTCGCACGTCAAAAACTTCATCTGGACACACATCATCATCAGGTTTGGCTTGCCACACACACTGGTAATGGATAATGGTTCCCAGTTCAAGGGAAAAATAGTCAAGGAGTTTTTGGCCAAGTGGAAGATCATTCATGTATTTTCCACTCCCCAGTACGCCCAAAGCAATGGCCAAGCAGAAGCCAGCAATAAGGCAATCTTGGAAAACTTTAAGAAAAAGATTGAGAAGATTAAGAGCTAATGGCCATATCAACTAGAGAACATTCTATGGGCTCACCGAACTACAGCTCGTTCTAGCACAAGCGAGTCACCATTTTCATTATGCTATGGCACGGAAGCCGTTATTCCTACCAAATTGACAATCACCATGACTCAGTCAAAGCTCGTCACATCTAGACAAAATGACTCTGTCCTAGCTCGAGAGGTCGACTTACTGGAAGAACATCGTGACCTAGCAGCCATCACAGTGACATCTTACCATCAGACTCTAAAGAAATCATACAATAAGCGAGTCAATCCTCGATCCTTTCAACCTGGTGACCTAGTTCTGAAAAAGACTCAAGATGACTCCAAACTGGCACCAACATGGGAAGGTCCTTACATAGTGGAACGAGTCGTTGGCAATGGGGCGTACTGGATCAAGACCCAAGAGGGGAAGCCATTACCACGTCCTTGGAACACTTACTTGTTAAAGAAATTTTATCAATAAAAGTGTAATAATGTGTTGCAATCTATATTTCTATTTACAGCAAAATTAGATATACTATACTTATGTTCTTTATCACCACCCACTCCGTTCAAGGTCATCAACAGACATGGAACTCGCACTGAAAGAGCCACCAACACACGCAAACCACAAACACTCTCAGCAAGCACCACACTTTCTTAAGCTAACACGCTTTCAGTGAGCAACACGCTTTCTTAAGCTAACACATTCTCAGCGGGCAACACGCTTTCTTAAGCCAACACGCTCTCAGCGAGCACTATGCTTTCTTAAGCTAACACGCTCTCAGCGAGCAACATGATAAGCACCCAAAAGTGTATTATGAAACCCCATTGAGACATATAAATTTGGTTAATTATGTGTTTAATAATCATGAAATAAATATGTTTTCATACTTTTGCAGGTATTTGCAGTAAACATGGAAATATTGATTAAACCTGAAATAAAGCACGAGGAACGGCGTATATACGAATTCTCCCAAATCCACACAAAAGCATCAAACTTCCAAAGCTCCTACCTCTTGAACCGGGACTCGAATGCGACCACGAGAGATGCTCGGACATTAATCGGGCGATGAACTCTACGCGATAGGCTTAGAAATTGTAACAACGCCCAAAAAATACCCGGACCGCCATGGATCGCACATGGACCCACTATGCGGGGCCACAAGATTGGATGAGTCATCAATTATGGAGCATGTCAAGACAAAGATAACAAATTATTGGTGCAAAGTTGACACCTTGCATGTAATAAATTAGATTAGGTGTTAATAGTGAAAAAAAAGGCAAGATGTCACTTTGTTTTAATGTGGTGGATAAAAATTCATTAATGTGGTTTGATAATTCACGTGGGAGGAAATGAGATTTCTCTCAAATGGAGAAGAAATTAGACAAGGGTGGGGGACACTCCATTTACTCCCTTGACTTATTTTCCTCACATGGCATTATTTTAGTTCCTTAGTGAAAGAAATGAAGTTAGTTTTAGTTTTTATTAAAAAGCTTGTAATAGTTTTAATAGTTCTTTCTTCTAGAAAAGAAATAGAAGTGAGTTTGATTGTTCATCTTTTCTCTCTCTCTCTCTCTTTGTATTTTTCTTAGTTTATAAATCCTTGTCCCAAGGATCATCATGAGCTAACTTCCTTTTGGGGAGTTAATCCAACTCATGTGAGGGTAAACCAATTGTTGTTGGTTTGGTAGGTTTAGGAAGAACAACTAACTCTACATCCTATCCCAAAATGGTAGTTGGTGTAGAGTTTAGTTAGGAATCAAGCAATGAGTTTAGAGATAAGTCATTGTTTGGTTTCACTTGCTAGCATGTATAAGCTATTTAGTGAGCCATGCATGCTAGGGATCAAATCTATTTTTCCGTTAGGGACTTGTCTATGAGTCTAGGAAGAATCAAAACCTTTTTCAAATCAACACTAATGATAATTTCACATGATGAGGATTAACTCTCCACCTTCTCTTTCAAATCTCTATTTCGGTATTAAGTGAATGTTTTCAACGTTAATGTTTTCTTAATGTTTATGTAGGAAGGAAAAATCTAGCATTTATATTATGACCTTACTCCTTAGTTTTCCTTAATTGTAAATTCCAATTTGTAGTTGTTCTAAGCTTTAGTTTAGTTGAATCTTTATTCCAACTCTACTAAACGAAGATCGTGAGTAAGGAACCTTGAGTGCTTTTGCATCAATTCTTAGAGATCAAAACTCTAAGTAGTAGTAAAGAGCATATATCAAATGGCATATTTGCTTTGTTCTAAAGCCATAGAACTTGTGGTAAAGATCGGAAGTTGCATCAAGGGGAACCCCATTCTCTTCCTTCCTTTCCTTTTTCGTTCGTTTACGTTTTTTGTTGTTTTTTCGTATTTTTGCCTCGCGATAGACCTGTAATCTAAAAACAATTTCGTTCCACTTTCAGGTACCAAAAGTTAGGACTGGGAAAGATAAACACAGGCGATTATAAGACTTCTGAGAAAATTTGAAAGTATTCTGAATTCTTGGGACGCGGCGTCTTGTGGTGTGTAGTCGTACAAGCAGTGTGACCCGCGTCTGCGAGTGATTTTTCTTTTTTGCTGCTCCTGTTCAACCACCAGCATCTCCAGATCTACCTTGATCCATTTCCAGGCCTAAATATCTGGTCATGTACCTGAAAAATTCGATAATCCTTTGGGATTAATCGCGTCGACGAATTGAAACGTTTGTTTCAAAGGCTTAAAACGGGAAGAGGTTCAATTTTCAGTATTATTGTAATTTTTTTATTATGTGTTTTTCTGCATGTATGCCATGTATATAGTATTAGGAAATATTTATGGATTATTATTTAAGTTTTAGCCTCGAATTATGTATGAATCAAGTTAGTATACGGTAAATATTTATATCACGATTACGGACATGAATTGCATATGAATGTATATTTACATATTAATGGAATGCTTGTATTGCATGGGTATATGTCTTTCTATTATAAATATTTCTTGTTACATGTTTGATATTTCTCTCATTATCATTACCGCGGTATTGTCTAATAAGTCGATTTTGTCAAGAAAGAGGAGAACATTCCAACGAGGGATAAAATCTGAATTGGGTAAGTTGTTTCTAAACCCTACGGGGTAAAGCTGCTCTCTATATGACATTCGCAATCTCAATGAGTATTGTCGAAATCGAATTATTATGCAATACAAAGAGTATATTTTAGTTTATGTATAATACCTTGCATGTTTAGTTTTGTATTATTTCTCTGCGTATGTATACTATCTCACGCATGCTAATGTATTTAGATCACGTATGAGTGATTCAAATTTGCATTCTTTGTTGATATCGTTTACGTAATATCGATTTATAAATTAGCGCATACATATCATTATTCTTGATGTATATTTGCCCTGCAGACGTATGGAAATATTTATCGATGACACAAGCTTGCCTATTTCAGTATAGCTATCATTATGAGTAGAGTATCTTCACATGCTACTGCACTTAGTATTGTATGAGTAGATCGTATTTGCATGTTTGTATTTTAACCCTTGCATAAATCTTTAAAAAAAAAAAAAAAAAAAAAAAAAAAAAAAAAAAAAAATTAAATTAAATTAAATTAAATTAAAATTAATACCACCTTTGCATAAATTTTAATTCCATAAATCTTAAATCATATTCCAATGGTGTCTAGGAAACTTGAAAGATTGAGGTTACTTAATTAGAACCGTTTGCACGGAAAGCCTCCCTCATATATCTCTCTTGTGACTGGTTTTGTTGGTTTTATGCACGCGTATTCCTAGCTTCACTTTCGTTAGCACCAGCTTAGGCATATGTTATTAAAATATAATGCTTAAGATAATAATAAAATTCGAGTCCTACTAAATTCCTTTACGCTAATTTTTGCATGAGATTAAGGTGCGGTTCCACTAAAGAAATTGAACATACCTATCGTCGAAAAAAATCGATAAGCAATTGCGTAAGTTCTCACATAAAAATTGTTCTTCTTACGCTAATTACCTTCATCACAATCCTTCGCCGCCATCAACTTCGTCATTATGGCCGACGATCCTCCATCAACAGAGAAGCCCCCTCTCGGACTTCTATATTTGCATTCTGGGGAAGGACCTTCTTCTGCATCAAACTTGAGGACATTGTCGGTGATTTTTCGTTATCCCACCAAAGCGTTTTCAGTTTGTTACCAATATATCATGGTTTGGAGCACGAAAAATTGTACAATCATCTTCGTGAGGCTTCAACAAGTGGCAACAACATTTCATCATCCGGTGATCTCTAAGGAACAACTCTTGCCCATTTGTTTCCATTCACTTTAAGCGGAAAAAGCGTCAATCTGGCTAGCAGGACAACAATCACAATCCATAGACACATGGAATAAACTAGTTCAGGCTTTCATGCTTCAGTTTTACACTCAGAAAAAAACAACTGAAATGCTTCAGAAAATTCAATTCTTTCGTCAAAATCCTCATGAATCCTTTACAGAAGCATGGAGTCGTTTTACTGATCTTCTGTTAGAATGTCCTCATCACCAACTGGAAAAAGCTGTCCTTGTTCGTTCATTCTTTAATGGTCTTTTTGATCATCAAAAACAAACTCTTGATATAATGAATGGCGGTTGCTTCATGGACAAAGGAGCTCTTGAAGCTTATACTTTTCTTGAAAAACAAGCGAAAAAGGGTACACTGTTGGGGGGGTAAACGAGTCGTCTAGGTCATCAAAGGACAATGTTACAAAGGCCACATCTATTTTTGAGGTAAAACCCGATCCCGAAATAAAAATTTGATAGAATCCCCTAACTAAAAAGTAGATGCCCTTGCGGTTCAAGTAAGCGATCAACTACCAAAACCGGTCATGAGCGTTGACGCGCCTTGTGTCCTTTGTCTTAGTCGACCATCGATGCATATTGTCCCTTGTTATATGCTTCCCCTACTCAACAATCGGAGGAGGCATGTGCATTCAACATTCCCAATGCACCGTGGAGACAACATCCGAATTTAAGCTTGGCAAAATAACCAACAAATGGGGGCTCCTCCGGGTTTAAGCTAATAATCCACTGTTAAGCCCTACCAACAATTTTATTCCATACCGCCAAGGAAATAATCAACAATACCAACAAGGTCAATTTCCAAATAATTCCAATGCTAATTATCAAACCAACCGCATGCCTTGTTCGGCTAATCCGGATCCCAACTATAATCAACAACTTCTAAGCAATAATCGAGAACTACTACTTTGCTTTGCACAACTGCGCGCCAACCATTACGGATAGGACAAATGAGACTTTCTTGGCTTACATGAACCAGCGGTCTCAAATTTTAGCGTCTATCCAACAATCACTTCAACAATTGTAAAAGAAAGAGTCGAGAAAGGCGTGTTTCTGCCTGGCAAGGTTCAAACCCTAAACCACAAACCACGACCTTTGAACTGACCAATGCCCACGGTACAAGCACCCCAACCAAGGTGAGGTGCATGCAATCACTACTCTACGATCTGGAAAAGCTGTAGACAATCGGATCACGTATGCGGATGATCAACCAAAAGAAAAAGAGGGTTCAAGGAATCTATTTCTAATAATGAACCTACGGAAGATTCCCCAGATTCAACATGAGTCAACACCTCGAATGTAGGAAACAAGCAAGTAGACCCTTTTGCCAAATTCAGCCCTAAGGCACCATTTCTGCCGCTTGGCAAAGAATAAACGATGAGAATTTTCTTTGAAATTGAGAGACTTTTCAAAATTTAACAATCAACTTACCTTTTCGATGCCTTAAAATTATTACCAAAACATGCAAAATTTCTGAAAGATATGTGCACCACAAAAGGAGAACTAATGTTCCTCAACAAAGCGTTCCTCATTTGAACGGTTTCCCTCCATCCGAACACAATGGTATAGTAAAATACACAAGGACCACTGGTAGACCGGCGGTTCCATGCACCTTAGGTGACAAATACGGCTCTCTTGCACTACTAGACCTAGGAGCTAGTGTGAACTTACTTCCATATTATTTATTTAAACAACTAGGTCTTCATGAGCTCAAACCTACCACCATGACTCTACGGTTAGCGATCGTTCCATAAAGTATCAAAAGGAATTGTGAAAAGCGTCCTTGTAAAGTCAAGATTTCTTCTATCCTGTAGACTTTGTTATTTTGGATCTGAAGTTGCATGTGATTCCATTCCGATCATCTTAGGGCGTCCGTTTCGCCCTTTGCTAATGCTCTTATTAAGCTGTCGAGATGGTTCCATGACCATGTCCCGGAAATCTTTCGGTTGAGGTGAATGTGTTCAAGTTGATGAAACAACTTCGAGCGACATTGATGGTGAAGTCAGCGGGATTAATGACATTCAAGAGTATTTCACAAACTCTTTCACGAAGATGAAGTGTACCAATTTCTTTCCTTTAGCGAATCTGAATTTGAGGGCGATGATTACACACAAGAAGTAAATGAGTTATTAGAGTCGATTACCATTATTTGACCCTACAGCGGTGATGTCAAGTAACTTGGATGATCATCAATCTGTTTTACTACATGGATGATGACCTTCCTCAAGAATCTTTAATACCAGCTCCGCCCCCCTGAATTAAAACCACTTCTTCGAATTAAAATCGTCTGACTTGATCTTTGATGGTCGTCACCCAGTTATTATTTCTTCACAATTAACTGACGATAAGGAAGCTCGTTTATTTAATGTCATTCAACAACATCGTTCTGCTATTGGATGGTCCCTCGATGACATTAAAGGCATTGAACCTAATGTGTGCACCCATCGCATACACCTGGAAGAAAATGCTAAGACGTCGCGTGAACCACAGCGTCGCCTAAACCCTACCATGAAAGATGTGGTCAGGGAGGAAGTGTTAAAATTACTAGATGCGGGTATTATTTACCCTATCTCTGATAGTGTTTGGGTGAGTCCTGTACACGTGGTTCCAAAGAAATCTGGCATTACAGTTGTGCGAAATGATAAAGATGAATGCATTTCCGCTCGTATCCCAGTAAAATGGCGAATATGCATTGACTATCGCAAACTTAATGCCGTCACTCGTAAGGATCACTTTCCACTTCCATTCATCGATCAGATGCTCGAACGTTTAGCCGGTCATGCCTATTACTGCTTTCTTGATGGTTATTCAGGTTATTTTCAGATAGTCATCGACCCTGGCGATCAAGAAAAGACAAGCGTTCACTGTCCATTTGGTACATTTGCATATAGGCGAAATGCCTTTTGGCCTTTGCAATGCACTGGTACTTTTATTTTGCATGCTTCATATTTTTGATGATATGGTTGAGCGGTTTATGGAAGTATTTCATGGGCGACTTCTCAATTTATGGAGATTCTTTTCGATATTTGTCTATCAAATCTTGAAAAGGTCTTTACGTTGTGAAGAGAAAAACCTTGTTCTTAATTGGGAAAAATGTCATTTCATGGTTACTAAAGGAATAGTTTTAGGACATATCGTTTCAAAGGGCCGGAATCGAAGTCGACAAAGCTAAGATAGAAAAAAATTGCTTCACTTCCTATACCAAAAACAGATTCGAGACATTCAGCGCATTCTTAGGACCGCGAGGTTTCTATAGGAGATTTATTCAAGATTTCTCAAAGGTTGCTAGACCTTTAACCAATCTCTGCTTAAAGATGCGGCTTTTGATTTTCGGTTTGGTTGCAAACAAGCCTTTGAGGTATTTAAAACCGCATTAACTACGCTCCTATAATTCAACCCACGATTGGTCTAAACCTTTTGAATTAATGTGTGACGCGGCGACTATGCTATTGAGCTGTACTAGGGCAACGCCGGAAGATAAGCCCGGTTGTCATTTACTATGCGAGTAAAACCCTTAATGAAGCTCAGCGTAACTATACCACCACCGAGAAAGAGTTTTCGCCGTTGTATATCGTTAGATAAGTTTCATCCTTACCTAGTGGGTTCTCCAACTATTGTCTACTGCTTGACCATGCGGCGCCTTTGTTATCTGTTAGCGAAAAAGATGCAAAACAAAGGTTGATCCGATGGATTCTCCTTTTGCAATAGTTTACTCTCGAAATTAGAGATAAAAAGGTAGCGAAAATGTGGTTGCAGACCATTTATCAAGACTTGTCGATTGATGTTGATATTGATACCGAACCTATATCGTGATTCCTTTCGGATGAACACTTGTACTCTATTTTTTTGTCCCTTGGTACGCGGACATAGTAAATTACTTAGTTACCGAGGAAGTTCCTTTATCTTGGTCTCGTAATGACCGGAAAAAGTTTTTATCCACTGTGAAATTCTATTTACGGGATGATCCCTACCTTTTCAAGTATTGTTCGGACCAACTAATCCGCCGTTGCATTCCGACGGGGGAACAACGCGATGTGTTATCCTACGCCATGAACAATCTTGTGGTGGTCATTTTAGTGGTAAGAAAACTGCGGCCAAGGTTCTACAATGTGGTTTTATTGGCCAACATCTTGTTTAGAGATGCACATGAGCATTGCAAAGCATGCAATCGCTGCCAGTGATTAGGTCACATTACTCAACGCAATATGATGCCCTTAAATCCCATTCTAATTGTGGAAATCTTTGATGTATGGGGCATCAACTTCATGGGTCCATTTCCAAATTCTCATGGCTTCCTATACATACTTGTAGCAGTTGACTATGTGTCAAAATGGATTGAGGCATTGGCATGTCGTGTTAATGATCATAAAGCGGTCGTTTTGTTTGTAAAAGAAAATATTTTCTCTCAATTTGGTGTTCCAAAAGCTATAATTAGTGACGGGGGAAAACATTTCTGCAATAAATTTTTTGAATCATTAGTAAAGAAATATGGAGTCACGCACAAAGTGGCAACTCCGTATCATCCTCAAACCAGTGGTCAAGTAGAAGTCTCTAATCGAGAAATAAAATCCATTTTGGAAAAAACTGTCAATCCATCTTGCTAGGAAAGACTGGTCTCTACGATTATCTGATGCCTTGTGGGCATACATAACAGCTTTTAAGACACCTATAGGGATGTCTCTGTATCGCCTCGTTTTTGGAAAACCTTGTCATCTGCCGATTAAACTTGAGCACCGTGCTCTATGGGCCATCAAAAGCCTCAATTATAACACTAACGTGGCAGGCGAAAAGAAAAAATTACAGTTAAATGAGCTTGAGGAAATTCGGAGTGATGCCTATGATCTCTCGAAATCCTATAAAGCCAACATGAAAAGAGTGCATGACAAGCACATATTGGGAAAAGAGTTCAAAGTCGGTCAAAAAGTTTTGATGTACAACTCAAGATTACACATTTTTTCGGAAAATTAAAACTTCGATGGTGCGGTCCTTTCCTTTGTCTCTGCTATCCCCCATATGGGGCTATCTCTGTGAAAAACGTAAATGATGGTAGCGAATTTCAAGTAAATGGGCGGCCTTAAACATTATCATGAGTTAGCTCTCGGATGTCGAAGAGACTCTTCTAAATGATCCGGTCTACGACTAATAGATTATTTGGTGTACTTCTTTCCATGTATTTAGCGGGGAAAAGTATGCCATTAAGGTAGCCGGGCCCTCTTCTATTTTCTTTTCTAAAAATCCCTAGAGAGTGTGTGGTTGCAAAGTGCGGAACCTTAGTCCACAAAACTCTATTTCAGAAGGCTGAGTATAAATGTCTTCGATAATCGAGCAAAGCGTGCCTCGGAAAACAATGGGTACCAAAATTTCAACTCCTTCTTTCTCCTCCCTTTTCTATTCTCTTCCTCGCGAACTCCAACTCATCATTTGGTCCAAATCTCACCCATCTCGAATTGGTAATGGTCGTAGTACTTTTTGCTTTCGAAAGCGGCAAGCGAAAAGGATGGGGTGGTGTATGGCTATCAAACTCCTTTCTGTCCGGTCTTGATCTTCTATCCGAGATGAGCGGTATAAGGTATATTATTATTATGCGACACCAACTCAGCGGGATAAACCGTCGTCGTCCCGTTATTCCCCGGGTTTGGGAATCGTCTTGAGATCGGCGTTAAAAGACTCACAATCGTCTTGAGGATCGGCGTTAAAAGACTCACAATCGTCTTGAGGATCGGCGTTAAAAGACTCACATTCGTCTTGAGGATCGGCGTAAAAAGACTCAACATGTATATACTTTTTTTTTTAGCACCCGAATGGTGCCCAAAGAGAGTCGTGATATGCACCATCGGAATTTCCTGGTTAAATGCGGGCAATGGATTCCACCGGGCCAACCCGATCAGTTTTCTATGTGACTATTTGGGGTGGTTTGAGGCTATACCATATGTACTAAGGGTAATATTATTATTAGACCATTGCACATTGGTCAAGGATGATGCCGATCCCGAAACCCTAGGCCCCAAAACATAAAGGATAAGCCCGCGATCGGCTGGATTGGGTTCGCCAGAGCCGACATGAAAAGTTACGAGTTAAAACATGTTATGATGTGTTGTTTTATTTGGATTTCGGTGTTGTTGACCGCGTTCTTCTCGATTTGTACATTTGTATATAAAAGTGTAAATAAATAAAACCAAAGATTGTTAAAAAAAAAAAAAGATTGTTAAAAAAAAAATGTTTGAATGTGATTTTTTTTTTCATATTCTAGTGGATGGCATTTTTAATCTTTGATCGTTTTGATATCTCATCCGTTCAATTTGGGTTGAAGCGAATCAATTTTCCGTTTGAAATTTGAACATTTCGGGACATAAGGGGAATTTCTGAAATTCATTTGTACTTGGGCCAAAATTTTGACCCGACCCCAAAAAATCAAAACCGGGTACAAAGCCCCGGTGGGGGCACCCAGCGTCCACCCCCTCATTTCTTCTTCCACAAAATCGGATCTTGGTCCCCCACAATCGATCGATTTTGGCGTAGCCTACCTACCCCGATGAATTGAGGCGCCGCGAACAAACTCCACCAACCTCAACCCCTTCCTCCCGGCACCACCTCCTCCACCTCCTCTTGCTATTTGCACCATCAAAAGTTAATCTACAACAGTGGCTATGGCGCACGAAGGAGAATCACGGTTGAGAGAAATTTCACAAATCTCTACAATTAGGGATGTTTCACCCATTTTTCGATGAGGAAATTGCTGTAGAGAGTGGGAATATCTATTGCATCGAATTCCAGCTCAATATTCGAAGAATTGGTGTTGAAATTTTACAACAATGGAGGTTTCGGGGTGGCGAATTTTGGATTCTGGCGGATGGGTTGGAGCGTGAACTCATCTTTGGAGTTGATTTGAATACCGCTTGATTCGATTAACTCGATAGCCCGACCACTGTTATTGTCGAAGTATCCGACCACGAGGGATTTGATGTTTGACGCTTCTTCGAGGGGAGTACAACACTGGCTCGAGCTGCGTGTACCAAAGCATTCGCTCGAGGCGTAACCAATTAGCCGTCACTTTCGATGGGGGCGTACAAGCGTCATTGGAACTTCAAAGGCGTTTGGCGTGAACAAGACTTTCTTGCACCTTTGTGGATCCTGGGAGAGGAAGCACACTTTCTGTATGGTCCATTTCTGGGCCATATTCTTCGACAGCGTCAAGCGGGTTGACTCCTCTTCTTTGTACTTGTTACTTTCGGCTTATGCTTAACTTAGGGTTCGATCTACTACTCCTTTCATTGAAACAAGGTCTTTCGAGAATTTTGGAATTTTTGAGACTTGTGTTTTAGACCATTGGGACCCGGTAGCTAGAGATGACATTGAGCATGATAACATACCTCCTCCTCCTCCTTCACCACGTTTTTTTAATGAAGATACCATCGCCCGAATCAATACTCCTATGGATGCCTTGAGGAACATGAATTCTAGTATGCGAGGATGTTTCTTCGCCGAGGAAGAGATGATTACTTTCGAATGACTTCCGGCCAAGAAATGAGAAATTGCCAAGGCCAATTCAGGAGAATGATGATGGCAAATCGGCGGCAATTCAAGATCGGTTCTTCTGATCTATAGGCCACATTCGGACCGGTCATTTCGGCTGAAGTTAAATTGCGTGGCGAAGGCGTAGAAACCGGGTTCATCTTACGCTAACCGGAGGATTCCACGATAGTTTTGTTTATTTCCTTTGGTTTAGAAATGACTATGTCATTTATTTCCCTTATGCATTGCATTTTTTATTTTTAGTGATAAATTATTATATATCGGTTGATTTCTCATAATTTTGTATCTCGAGACGGTTTGAATGAGAAATTATTTATGTTATGCGAATATAGTACTTTCAAAATATGAGTTTGCTCCTTGATTCATTGGGCCTACTCTCAAAGCCCAACGATCGGAACCAATGATTTGATCCAAGCGGTCGGATGCCCACGATGGAGAAATCAAGTTATAAATACAACTCTCCTTTCCACTTTCACTCATTCCTTCTCTCACTCTTCACACATTCTTCTTCACAAATTTTCAATTTCTTGAACATAATGAATAAAATAGAAGCGATGGGAAAAGGGGAACAGCTTGTGAATGGACTATCACATTAATTGTGATAACGGTGTTTATCATTATTCTTTTGTCACTCATGCACAACATGATCGAACATCTAGATCTATGTAACCGTTTTTTTTTTTTTTTTTTTTTTTTTTTTTTTTTTTTTTTTTTTCATTTTGTATATTAGTATGGTGTGTTAAATAATTCTCACACATTTTATGCGGGTTTCGTATTAAATGGGAAGTTCATTATTAAATATTTGTGTATATTAGTTGTCTTTTCCTCATATATATATATATATAATAATAATAAAATAATAATAATAATAATAATAATAAGTAAATAAATAAACAAACCATAACAAAGAAAGGCCATCCAAAACTCACCAAAATAATTAATGGATACACATAGTGTTCAGAGAAAATCGCGCACGCTACAAGGTACACATAACACTTGTCACACATGCAGCTCGATTATTCTATCCATATTCTATTACTGAGTTATGATCATCATTTCTGAAATTACGTGTAAGTTTAACTACCCTGTGAAACTTTCCTCCGTATTTTCTAAACATTAAACCATCTCATTAATTGTATTTGGATATCTGACATGACAAAGACTTACTGTGGATCCCCTATGATCTTTGTTCATAATCACATGGGTCATTAAATACACTTGGACTCAGATTGGTATAGCCTCATAGATTGCCTATAAATCTCTTCTTTTTAAGCCATTCTTATTCATACAATTTTCACTATCCTTCCCTCGAATGGCTCTGAACCAAGAAAAATAACGGCAGAGAAAGACTACCTAAAACTTTCGAAGAAGGCGTTTTTTCACCTTATTTTGACACCGAAAATCATCGTCGCGGATGGGCGCCTCTTCTATATCATTCATTGACTAGTTATTTCGAGAATTGGTTTTGATGTTCTACCAATTTAGCGGATATGAAGATGGAAAATTCTACTTCAATGCCTATGGACAATGATTGGAATTGAATAAGGAAATGATCTCCGACATACTTCAAATCCCAATAAAACCGGGGAGTCCCTTGTTCAAGAGTCATCATTCGATTTCATAAAAACTTTTCTCTGCGAGCTACAGGTATCTCATGGCGGCGTCGAAAATACACATCACATGGTTCTTCAACGCTCTTTGAAGCGAGAATCAGCGTGTTGTGCTCCACTGGTTGGGACATAATGTGGTAGGTACATCACACCAATCTGAAGTCACAAAGCCTCAACTTCACCTACTTTGGATTTTGCAAACTCAAAGAGATGACTTTTGTGCGATCCAACACCTCACGGAGCGTAATCACCAAGAAAACAAGAAGGTCGGCAGCTCTACCCACTTTGGTTACGCAGATTATGATCGTTGGGGTTATCAATAATTTCTCGAGACACCCTTCAAAGAGCATATATAAAGGTACTTCAAGCGGACTACTCCGTTGGTTTTGGACCCACGATACTCACGATAGATGAAGCGAAGAACACCCCAAGCTCAAATTGACCATTTATTTGATGAAAATGCCATCTTTGAATATTATTAATCCCATGGAAGGCATTAAACTTCTTCATCGGGGTTTGAGGGAACTACGCTCGTCGAGAATATCATCATCACAACTCTTGGGATTTCCAAGATCGTCAAGCAGCGTAATGTTGAGCAGGGAGGAGATCTTGGAAAATCATTCTCAATTCTTGCAAAATCACGCTCTCTAATGGAAAATCAAAGCGTACTCTCTGCCCAAGAGGGGACATTCGGATGCATTTCGGCCAACAAATAGAAGACCTAAACAGTTTGGTGCAAAATATGCATCTCCAAGAGCAATATAAGAATCCATGATATTACTAAGTCAATAAGTATATAATCATCTATGTTATTACGTTTTTTCGTCTTACTATGTATTTTGTCTTATCTTTTTGTCTTCTTTTGTATGCAATGCTTAATAGGATTGTCATCATTTCCATTGTGACTAATATAATTTTAACATGTGCTACATGAGGGTCTATTTTCTTACATACTTATTTTTCCATCCAGTTTGCCTGTATCGTTACCCATTTCTTTACTTCATCCACCATGGCATCTTCATCAAACATTGCATCTTCATCATCCATGGTACCTCCCAAACTCATTCTGAGCAATCCTTTTTCGATCTATGATGGATTCCAATGCCTATGGCCATCTCTTCCATGATTACATCACAAACATTGGGTGGTCTTCCCTAATTCTTCAACCGACCAAACTTATTCTCGAGTTTGGCTGCATACTTTATGCTAATATGGATGACACACTAGCATTCAACCATGCGCATGGTTTCTACTTAGACGGGTTCACAATCCGAGTTGGTGACACACCTCATATCTTTTACGAACAACAACTTGCCCTATCTTTGGACCTTCCATACCCACGAACCCATTTGCATCTTGGCGGTACATCTATCATAATTCTTACCGTTCTTTTCGGTGGCAAGCGTTTAGCGACTCTTATGGTGATGGTCTTGAGATCAAGCGAAGGAGATGGCCATGTGCCATGGCGCAACATCACCATTCCATTAGCAAGCATGACAATGAACATGGGGACTGCAATGTTATTTGTACTCCTAAACATTATGGGAGATTGGCATTTTTCTCGCCAATGAGAACGCTTGCGTTGTATTGAGTGCACTAGCTTCGAGGGTCATGCATTATTTAACATTTTAGGTTGTGTTATCTCCGGCTGAAGCGAGCTCGCGACTTTTCAGGGATCGGTATATACTTTTACCGATCCACCGCTTGCGGATCATGAAGACACATTTTCCACGGTTTGCAACCACTTTTCATGGATGGGTCAAGGTAGATTCCATGTGCCCGACAAAGCAGAATCATTCACTCATTGAGGTTTCATCAATGGAGCGTCGTCCTTCGATACGAGGCATGTTCGATGTTACCCAAAGGGCGAAAAGATGAAGACCAATTTGAGGGAATCGGAGACAAAGAATGGGCAGAAATTTGGCGGACTATTATCTATTGGTAGCGATGCTAAGGAAATGCATTTCCTTAAAGAGGGCGCGCCGACCTTCCGTCTTCTTTGGATGGTAAACTTGAGTTTGCCATTGTACATATATCTAGCTAAACCTTCGTTTGGTGTGCTATTGTTTTTCATGTTTAGGTATGCTATGGTTCATTATTTCGGTGTGCTATGTATCGGTGTGCTATGTTTAGTGTGCTATTGAACATTTACTTGTTCTTTCTGAATAATATATTATGATCTCCACCTCTCTGTTCAGCAATCTAGCCCTAATTTTGCTCCACGGTTCTCGGTACTTTCTCTCTTTAATTATTGATCCTTGAGGACTAAGCATCATTACGTTTTGGGGTGCTTTAAACCTCAGTAGCAAAAATTAGGCATCTTGTAGCCTATATATAGTTTTATTTTCATATTAATAATTGTACTTAGTGACAAAGTCTTGTTTCCTTTTCAATGATGAAAATTGTCTAGAAATCTCACATTAGTATCCGAATTAGGATTTGTTTTAAGAAACTTTAGATATCATTATGCAATAGTTTATACATCTTTTCATGAATATTCATGTCTTGAGTATCATTGATTGTACATAGCGGTAAGTTTCGGAACCAGCGGTTAGTTACTTAAACTATAAATCCTGTGAGAATCTAACCAAAAGCCTTGATATGAGTGATTTTGTGTGATGACCACAGGAGGAGTAGTTTTTCGATTAGAGGAAATTACGCATCTACTTACTTGATCACCACCCGAACCCTAGGCGAGAATTTAGGCCTTCTTTGGATCGACATAGCTAAAAATTCTTACCTGTTACAAATTTTACCGCTAGTCACTCCACTGAACCGTTCATCAAACCTTTCACTTTCACCAAAAATTCCTTACCCATTTATTAAACCAAATAAAAGAACCTACCTAAGTGATGAGTATGAGAAATAGGATGAAATGTGGAAAGAATAAAGAGAAAGACTTGTCCCAAATAAAAGTCAGTTACTTGCTTCAGGAAAGGAAAATAGAATCATGTTCTTATATATATATATATAAAATCCTTAGTATCCAGAGGCTTAAGAACAAGGTTGGAAAAACTCAGTTAGAAGAAGGAAAGGAAACAAGGATTTCTCTAGTGTAAATATATGAAGAACCTATTCTCTCATACTCGTAAATTTTGATTATCCATTTCCATTTTCTTGTACACTATCACCTAAGCCCCACAATACCTAATAAAGACCTCTAGCTCAATTAGGAGTAGGGTGGTGTGATAATAAGTAGTAGATGTGATTGATCGACATCGGCTCCTCATTTGTCATTGAGATGTAAGGGGCGTGTGCCCACTGCACCTTTGGAGTTAACAAAACCCGAGTGGTAAAATTTTGAGTGGAATTGTGTTTTGACACATACCGTGAGAACCCATTTAGGTGCGCTCTCCAAGGGATCGAGGAAACAACCCCCGCTAGTATAGTTCAATGAAAAGTTCACTGCATGAATAATCATATGTAGATGTTTTAATTATTGAATATAATACATATTAACTTGAGTTTCAAAGAAATCAATCCTCGTTCCTGCTAAGGAGATGTATGGATATCGAGATTAATTTAGGAAACGAGTTTACATCCTTCGAAGTCGTTGTAGTATAAATGAAGTTTGTGAGTATCTTTTTCGAAAACTCTCACGAGGCTATAACTTCGTCCACTAGGGAATTCCTAGTGGTTTAAGGCCTTGTTGCATATGGTCAATGCAACCCGCTCTGCTAAACGAGAATTAGTTTAGGACTACACATTTTTTGGCCACTTATCTATTTTAGTGTCTCTTAACAGCGAGGACAAGCAAAGTCTTTTTTGGGGGTAATGTGATAAGCACCCAAAAGTGTATTATGAAACCCCATTGAGACATATAAATTTGGTTAATTATGTGTTTAATAATCATGAAATAAATATGTTTTCATACTTTTGCAGGTATTTGCAGTAAACATGGAAATATTGGTTAAACCTGAAATAAAAGCGAGGAAGCACGTATATCTGAATTCTCCCAAATCCACACGAAGCATCAAACTTCCAAAGCTCCTACCTCTCGAAACCGGGACTCGAATCGACCACGAGAGATGCTTAGACAATCGTAGGCGATGAACTCTACGATAAAGGAAATTATAACAACTTGCCCAAAATACCGGACCGCCACTGGACTGCACATGGACCCACTATGCGGGGCCACAAGATTGGATGAGTCATCAATCATGGAGCATGTCAAGACAAAGATAACAAATTATTGGTGCAAAGTTGACACCTTGCATGTAATAAATTAGATTAGGTGTTAATAGTGAAAAAAAAAGGCAAGGTGTCACTTTGTTTTAATGTGGTGGATAAAAATTCATTAATGTGGTTTGATAATTCACGTGGGAGGAAATGAGATTTCTCTCAAATGGAGAAGAAATTAGACAAGGGTGGGGGACACTCCATTTACTCCCTTGACTTATTTTCCTCACATGGCATTATTTTAGTTCCTTAGTGAAAGAAATGAAGTTAGTTTTAGTTTTTATTAAAAAGCTTGTAATAGTTTTAATGGAGGAACACTTGTTTCTTCTAGAAAAGAAATAGAAGTGAGTTTGATTGTTCATCTTTCTCCTCTCTCTCTCTCTCTCTTTTGTATTTTTCTTAGTTTATAAATCCTTGTCCCAAGGATCATAAGATAACTTCCCTTTTGGGGAGTTAATCCAACTCATGTGAGGGTAAACCAATTGTTGTTGGTTTGGTAGGTTTAGGAAGAACAACTAACTCTACATCCTATCCCAAAATGGTAGTTGGTGTAGAATTTAGTTAGGAATCAAGCAATGAGCTTAGAGATAAGTCGTTGTTTGGTTTCACTTGCTAGCATGTATGAGCTCTTTAGTGAGCCATGCATGCTAGGGATCAAATCTATTTTTCCGTTAGGGACTTGTCTATGAGTCTAGGAAGAATCAAAACCTTTTTCAAATCAACACTAATGATAATTTCACATGAGGAGGATTAACTCTCCACCTTCTCTTTCAAATCTCTATTTCGGTATTAAGTGAATGTTTTCAACGTTAATGTTTTCTTAATGTTTATGTAGGAAGGAAAAATCTAGCATTTATATTATGACCTTACTCCTTAGTTTCCTTTAATTGTAAATTCCAATTTGTAGTTGTTCTAAGCTTTAGTTTAGTTCGAATCTTTATTCTAACTCTACGAAACGAAGATCGTGAGTAAGGAACCTTGAGTGCTTTTGCATCAATTCTTAGAGATCAAAACTCTAAGTAGTAGTAAAGAGCATATATCACAACACACTGTCTTAAGTTAACACGCTCTCAGTGAGCAACACGCTTTCTTAAGCTAACACGCTCTCAGCGAGCACTACGCTTTTTTAAGCTAACACGCTCTCAACGAGCACCACGCTTTCTTAAGTTAACACGCTCTCAGCGAGCAACACGCTTTCTTAAGCTAACACGCTCTCACCGAGCACTACGCTTTCTTAAGCTAACACGCTCTCAGCGAGCACCACGCTTTCTTAAGCTAACACGCTCTCAGCGAGCACCACGCTTTCTTAAGCTAACACGCTCACTCGAGCTACCAGGCTCCATAGCATACATAGTTCTTACTAGTTGACGACCTACAACTCTAGGAGCAACTAAGTAAGAACGCTCTCTACGAGCAAAACGTTTCTTCCAGCTAATTCTCAGGTTCCTTAGCCCCTACATACCTTATTTACTATGGACAAAACAATAAGTACAGGCAGTTAAGCATAGGCAAATGACATGCATTCCAAAAAATCCATAATTTGAACTGCCTGAACAAACTCAGGAAACCAGTTCACCAATCCACCGATCTGCTGGGACTACCCAGAAATCCAGATCGGTTTGCATACAATTTTTGGAAATATCGAGTTGCCACTTACGTGGAAGCCAGTTCATTCTGTAGCGATGTAACCATAAAGCAAAGCGAACTGCCTAGACGAGCCTGGGAAACTAGTTCTATAGTTTTAATCTCTTCCAAGGAAAGGAACAGGCAAAACATTTCAAGTATTTCACAGCTTACATTCAAAATACAAGTCCATAAACCATAATCAAGAACCAGGAACAATATGTTTATCATCAGCAGGCACATCGGGAGCAACACTGGTCGAGGGAGCGTTCCTCGCATCTCTTGGTACGACATGCATACTCGTACCTAGAGCCCCACAATCACACGCCTCTTTCAACTGCAAGTTTTTCTCTTCCAGCATTGCAAATTCGCTGCATGCCCAGTCGTATGCACCTTGCGCCTTGCGTGCAACGCCCTGGCAATGCTAAGTGTACTTCGTCACAACAGCCAGCTTTTCTTGCAAGTCCATCATTGAAATAACCAACACCAACCTCTCATCAGCTACGTCAGGGTGTTTTTTTGTCATAGCTTGCAATTTCTTCTTATCATCCTCCCACGCAGCTCGCATCCTCGCCAGTTCTTTCTTGGCCTTTCTCACATCATTTTTGCCATTATCAGTACATTGGACGGTATTCTTTAACTTATCATATTCAGCAAGGAACTACAAATGGAACATTAATGTTATATTCGACAACAAGACAACAAGAAACCAGTACAGATAAGGAACTCACCAAACAACATGCCATATCTATGGTCTTCAGAGTTGTCTCCAGGGTTTCATCTTCAAGCTCTGCCTTGTCACCATCCAACACAATCCCCTCCAGAATACAGGTCACTATGGGTGCTGAGTGGAAGCTACAATTAGAACGTTTCACCATACATTTCTTTCCTATATTCCCAGTGTAGAAGAACTCGCTCCCCAGATCGCCAATACACTGCACAGAGCTTTCACCAGCAACACGTTGGCCCCAACCCAGGTCGCTACGTTCCTCACCAGCCAAGTCGGCCCCATCCCTACGACTAGGGGACCTAAATATAATACCTCCAGCAGAACAACCTGAAAATTTAGGTTGTTTTCTACTTTTTGATTCAGGAGCAACCACCTTTCGTTTGCCACGATCGCATTGACAACGAGGTTTAAATTCTATATCTTCCATCACAAAGGGAGAGGTTTCCCTCGCCCCCTCATCGTCAGCAACACTTTCACGTCGCCTGGCCATAGTATATTTTACAAACAACCCAACGTTTAGCAAACAATCACAAAAACAAAGCTATCTTATTCAAAACGTAAGGAAAACAATGAAAGACACTTACCTGCAGCGAGCAAAGAGCAGACACAAGTACCTTGGAGAACAACTTGAAGAAGAGGTAGAGCAAATACCATTGAACTTCTAACAACAGTTCCTATTTATGTTCAAGTAACGTACCTTCCCAAGACACGTCATAATTACATCGAGATGCCAAACGTCAGGCCACTTGGCAACCATCATCTGGTATCTCCAACTGTTCATATTCATACATGTGCTACAGTCTCCTCTCACTAGAGCAATCTATAAGGGAGAACGCTTCACAAGAGCAAGACGTTCACCCGACCTTTCATAATTTGAGCCATACAACGCTAGAATTAAGCAGCAAAACGCTCAATTAGGCTCACAGATTACGAAGCCTCACCCATTTTTACTAAGGGTCGCATACACAGCCAAACAATTACAACAATATCAAGAATCACACATTCAAACCATCAAGGAGCTTAAACAAAACGAAAGAAGCAAAAACAGGCATTTCATAAAGGCAAAAGACGAACTGCTCGACCAACCTTAGGTCCCAGTTCATCTACTAACCGAGCTGCTGAGTCTACTCAGGAAATTCAACTCGGTCAGTCACTATTCATCACCCCACGAGCTTCTCAAAATAGTTCGGGAAGCCAGTTCGTTCAGTATTTTTACAACCCAAAAGAAAAGAGAACTGCCTAGGTTACCCCAGGAAACCAGCTCTAATGTATCACAACATACACCATCAGAACAAGCAGAAAGCACTCACAACTCACAAATTCAAAGAAGAACAGACAAATTTTCAGTCGATAGAGGATCCAGTTCAACCTCTACAGCGTTCCTATCACCCACAGCAATAGAGAGACCAGCAACTTCCACATCCACAAGCACGTCAACAGCAACTTCTTCAGTTTGGGACTCAGCGACCTTCAGATCTGGTGCAGAGAAGATAGGAGCATCACATGGATCTCCCAGTACGGGTACCACTGATGTATTGGGAGCCCCGCGTTCATGGCCCTCTTTAAAAGCTTTATACTCTTCCTCCAACTCGAGGAAATCCACGTCCAGGGTTTCGTATGATTCAGTAGCCTACCGAGCGACGTCTTTACAGTGTTGTGCATAACCAGTCACTCTGGCAATCTCCGCCTTTGTAGCACCAAGTTCTTCACTTACAGCACGAAGCTTCAGCTTTGTTTCGTCCAACTCGGTGCTCATCACCATATTTGTCAAGCAAACGTCCTGATGTGTTTTCTTCAGGTCCTCGAACTCCTGGCGATCAATGCCATACGCCTCCTAGACATTCTTAAATTCCTCCTTTAGCTTGGACACCGACTCCCTGTCAGACTCAGCGATCTGAGCAATCTCCTTTAGCTTCTGATATCCACTCACAAGCTACACACATAAACGTACAATAACAGTCGATATTTGCGATGCAGATACAGAAGTAATAAACAAGATCTAAAGAGCGTCACTTACCAGGCAGTGAGCCACATCCATTCGCCTAAAATTGCAACAAGGCCTTTGGAGTCCAGTTCCTTACGACTGCCATCCAGAGACAAGAAATCAATAAGACAAGACGCAATCTTACTCGACTTGAAGCTGACATCGG
Organism: Coptis chinensis; assembly: GCF_015680905.1. Classification (NCBI taxonomy): domain Eukaryota; kingdom Viridiplantae; phylum Streptophyta; class Magnoliopsida; order Ranunculales; family Ranunculaceae; genus Coptis; species Coptis chinensis. The sequence goes on along the minus strand of NC_141456.1, from coordinate 13,537,752 downwards.
TTTGCTTTACAGTTCACTGCACCCCTGGTCGTCCAAGTACACCACTTGGTGCTCCAAATCATCATCAGCCATAACAGACTTCCTACTCACCTTACTAGAGACTTTCAACCTCGCAGACGAGCTAGGCTCTCGGGACACTGGTGGTGGACTCTAACTGACCCCAAAGGTCTCCAGATCAAGGAGACTCAGGTCGGGCACAGGCCTCGACCTGGTGCTACAAGTGGTTTTACCCCCAACTTGCTCACCACCAGCAGCACTACTAGCACCAGAGCTGCCCCCAACAATGAGTTCCGCAGCCCTTGCAACCTTAGTAGCCCTAGGCTCAGCCTCAGCAGCTTTTCTCTTCAACCAGCTGCTCTGCTCGCGAGGCTTGAAGACCATCTAATCCAAGTCAAGGGGAGAGCTACTAGAACCCCCTCCCCTTTCAGATCGCCTAACCGACCCACCAGCCCCCGAGGCTCCAGCACCTCCGGCAGGTCGCTTAGGACCAGAGCGGCTGCGATTCCTGTCCTCCCTCGTCACCAGGTCGCTCTTATTCTTCTCCATCGCTGCTTCACTAGACGAGTCACGAACAGTTTGGCCCCGAGCCTTTTTCTTCTGATCTCTCCTCTTCTCCCTGATAACGCGACCTCCTCGCTCTACAAAATAGTGCGCGACCTCTGGCAGTTTCTCCCGTTTATGAGCCCGAGTTAACTTCGTAAACTTCTCTATCACCTCCCGATTAGTTCGCTTCTTTATAACGAGCTCTACAAAAATAGCACGGAACCATGTCAGTTAACATATCAACAACTCAAACATCGAAACAACAGAATAATTCACTCCTACCCACCCGAAAAATTGCAAATCCTAGTTTGCAAACTACATCCTCAGGCACGAAAGTTCCCCACTAACAGCAACAGCCTCCTCTCCCAAGCCTCATTGCTCACACCATCCAACACGCTAGATTTTCCTGTTACCATTTGCAAGCTAAAGTTAAAAGCACGATATCACTTTACTAAGTAATGCTCAATAATGTCAGCAACCCTATGCGGTATTCACCACTCGCATTCAGCAGATCAAACACCCTAAGCAGCCGCCAGGTATTACTCACAAACTGGCAGGGCGCTTTCCAACAGAACGTTAAAAAGTCACAAGTCAGCTTCGAGAACGGTATCCTCATACCAGCCCTCAGCTGCCCCTCGCAGACTATTATCCCATAGTTTGGTGGTGTGTACCTTTCACTGAACACCTTTATGTTCTTGTCCAGTTCGTATATCTCCAAGTATCCCCCCTGGATACCATACATTTCCCTTAGATCAGCGAAAGCTTTTGTTGCACGTTTATCTACAGCCCTAGGGGGCAACCCATTAGAGGACGACCCCTCATCACGACTTGAAGTACTAGCTACAGCAGCAACAGATTCAGATCGTATTTCCTCCTCCACATCCTCACTCTCAAACTCTACTGATTCCTCCCTCTTATCCTCCATTTCCCCACAACTCAACGACATTTCTCGAATCTCTTCAGATCGAGTATCGTCCGAATCAGACATTCCCTTTTTTTTAGTGACTACATATCCTAAACAAGACAAGCTAAAGACGACCTAACAACTGAACGCAACAAACAAGAACACAAGAAAAATAAGCAGCAACAATGGCGGAAGCACTAACCTGAAGAGTTCTAGTCTCTGCGGTTCTGGAAACGAAACAAAAAATGGCTTTTCGAATCTCCAAAAGTTGTTTTATACAACCGCCCCTCCAGTTCCCAATGCATCATGATTACAACCTAAGTCCTAGCTCGCACACGTCTACCAAAGACCTGTCTTTTCAAAATTTCTGAAAAAGCGGCGACATGTTTCCTCACCAACTGCTCAGATTCTCTCACGTGCTAGCAACGTGCCAACTTTCACCCCACATCAGTTCATCATACAACACGAACTGACCTCCATAGCACGGTGGGTATTTCCATTCACACCAATTTGCTTCTTCACTCATGCTCAACACGCGCCACCGTTGTTTCTCAGCAGATCACTTCAATGCACAACACGACCTACTGAGAGGGGGTTGTGTGAGAGAGTGATATTCTCATTCAGGAATATCAATCACGTGTCCAGCAGAGCGGAAATACCACACCGAACTCTGACTCTGACCTCGTCCCCCGAACTGCCTTCAGAGTGACCTACATCATTAGTTCGCACATCCGTTCTACTAGATTCTTCCAGAACATATCAACTCGCACAACTTCACATAGAGCGTTCTATATCATGACTCAACCTATCTTCTAGAAGCAATCATTGTCAAAGCCTTACTTACACATTCTATTACCGCAAATTACGAACCACTGTAACCACTCTCCATCATTACAGAATTCCTACCAACACCATTTTAACACTCCTTCTCAATCTTGACCATACATTTGTGTTTGTCAGTACACGTGTTGGATAGATATCCACATTCACCAGCTATAAATACCTCCTATATGAACTACGCCTGACCTGATTCTTCTCTCCCCCCAGAATCGAGAGATAGATACGTAGGCAGTTCGCTCAACAACAAACTCAATCTTTCCCATTTCTAAACCCATTCTTATCTCCTATCACATTTGTAAGGGATAACTAAAACGCTCCTTTACACCAAATATCACGGAAATTTTGATCCAATAGTGCGTCAAAACGCTAATCCACCAACGCTATCAGTATAAGTTTACCTATCTATAGCGCCAGTTTTAACGAGATAGCATCAAGTCTACACGCCAGTATGAGTAGCAGGTAGAAGAAATCTATGCCACATGCCACATTGTGTGGCAGTTAGAATTAAAAAAATTTTGTTTCCCACATGCCTTTGAGAATGGCGGTTGGAGAGTCCAAAAAAAAAATCCTATACGCCATTGGTACTAGTGGCTGTGAAAAAAATCATTGGCTTTGGAAACGCTAACCCGCTAACTCTATACATTATACTATTGTGGTTTGGTGGGATGGCGCACCAAACCATTGGACTTAGCCTAACATCTATGTTTTCAATACTCCTTAGGTTAAGTCCAATGGTGTGGCCAAACACCAAATATCACAAAATTTTTGATCCAATGGTGCGCTAAAACGCTAATTCGCCAATACTATCGGTATAAGTTTACCTATATATAACGTCAGTTTTAACGAGATAGCATCAAGTCTACACACTCCTATATATAGCGCCAGTTTTAACGAGATAGTGTCAAGTCTACACACCAGTATGAGTGGCGGTTAACAGAAATCTAAGCCACACACCACACTGTGTGGCGGCTATTTTTTATTTTTATTTTTAAATTTTGTTCCCACATGCCTTTGAGAAATGAGAAGAGAATGGTGGTTGGAGAGTCCAAAATAAAAAATTCCTATATGCCATTGGTACTAGCGGCTGTGAAAAAAACTATTGGATTTGGAAACGCTAACCCGCTAACTCTATACACTATACTATTGTGGTTTGATGAGATGGGGCACCAAACCATTGGACTTATGCTAAGCCCAATAGTGCGGCAAAACACTAAATATGACAAGAATTGTGATCCAATGGTGCGTCGAAACACTAACCCACCAACGCTATCGGTATAACTTTACCTATTTATACTACCAGTTTTAACGATATAACGTATGGTCTACACGCCAGTACAAGTGGCGACCAGAAGAAATCTAATCTATATGTCATACTGTGTGGTGGCTGGAATTTTGGTTCAGTAGCAAAAGAAGGAGATATAGTTGGGAGAAATGGTAAAATGGGGAAGGGGTTTGAAACAAAATTACTAATGGCGGATACAAAACAAATTTTTTTTTCCACCCGCCATGTGGCTAGATGGGCCGACTTTTTTGGACTTTCCTCTACACGCCTATGCCACTGGGGGTAAAAAATACAAACCATTGGATCCAATCACGCTATCCCGCTAACCCTATCCACTGTTGTATTGTGGTTTGGTGTTTTAGCACTCCAAATCATTGGACTCAGCCTTAGCCTTAGCCTTAATTTTGTGGAACCTCAACCTGATTGTTTCCATTACAACACATTATATGATTCCAACATGTCTAAGGCAGCCCAAAGTATAGTTCGGGATTTTGGAATTCTCGAAATTCCGACAAATTCAAAAACCGAAATTCATTAAATTTCAACCCCTATCATTTGGAATTTCAATTGATTTTAAAATAATCAATATTTCTACTCTATATTCGAAATTCCAGTTTTTTGAAAACTCGAAATACTGGTCGGAATTTCAAGATTTCGTTTGGAATCACAAACACTGCCCCAAAGTAAGCAAAATAAGAAAAACGCATAATAATAATAATAATAATAATAATAATAAAGAATGAAAACAAAAGACAATAAAATTTAATTTAGATTCATTGATTTGGTATAAAAAATGTAAAGACTGACGAGCCATACTTCAAATGACGCCTGTCCTGACTCCTGACCGTAGTGTAGTTCAAACTAGATTTTGGACCCGGGCATACGCCTGGGATCTATTAAATATTTTGTGTGCTGAAAAGGCTTTACAAAATGTCTGACACAAATTCTATTTGAAAATTACGGCGGCAAATTTTTGAATCAGAATATATTTTTATTGAAAATAAACCAAAATACGTTAATGAGTAGCGATTATGGTGCATAATTATTTGGAAACTAAAGGATCAAATTGAGATAACTTCTTCACTTTGTGGTTTAAAATATTAATCCGTAATTTTCAAATGAAATTATCTTAAACTCGATCTAGCGTGTATAATAGTTTTATTAGATTTATGGTAATTTAGCGGTAAATCATCACCGTTCGGCTTACGTACTAATGTGTACAAATCACTAAAACAGATTGATTGTTTTTATATCCTCAAAGAATACACTACTCCCACTTGAAATTTTTTATCACATGAACGTATCCTACGAATAGGTGTCGTTATATTAAATTATTCTAAAAAATATTAGCAACTATGCATAGCTATGAGATATGAAAATTATATTAATTACTCATTTAAATTTCTTATACCACTCTCTATAAAAAGGAAGCATCAAACCTTGATAAAACTCATCAACTTCTTTTTATTGTTAGGTTTAATAATAAAAGTTTGATTGAAGTTTTGTGAGAATGCCCAATGTGGCGAAGATAATATTGAAGCTACTTGAATAGCAAGGCATTCCCAATCACAGTAAAAGAATTATAATAAATACTAGTTGAAATGCAAAACTATATTTGTCGAGACATTTATTCCCCCTACATATAATACAAATATGTTTTAGGGTTATTAGTTAAATGCATTTGCATCAAGTTTCTGATTTTTCATTCATTATTCTTTGAGATTAGTTTAATGTATTACGTTGCATCCAGTTTCTAATTTCTCATTAATTATTCTTTGAGGTTAGTTCAATGCAGTTTAATCAAATTTCCGATTTTCTGTTAATTATTATTTGAGGTTAGTTCAGTGCAATTACATCAACTTTATAATTTCCCGTTAGTTATTCATTAAAATGTTAATTCAGTATAGTTGCATCTAGTTTTCGATGTTTTGTTAATTAGTGTTTGAGATTAGTTCATTGCATTTGTATCCAGGTTCCAATCTCCCGTTAATTACTCTTTGATGTTATTTCAATATATCTGTATCCAGTTTCTGATTTCTCGTTAATTGTTTTTCTAGGTTAGTTTACAATTTCTATACAGTTTGCATACATGTAAGAGTTTGTTTTTACAAACTCACTTTTGTTTTAGGTTCCTAATTACTTATAATTACTCATGTGAGAAGGCTAAAAAAGTTGACATTTATGCTTTGAGGTCAATGCGATGTAGTTACATCCGACTTCCGATTTCTAGTTAACTATTTTTTGAGGTTATTTCAATACATTTGCATCCAATGTTGGATTTCCCGTTAGTTAATCTCTGATTTTAATTTAATGCAGTTGTATCCAATTGTTGGTTTTCCGTTAATTATTCTTTGAGGTTAGTTCAATTTAGTTACATCCAATTTCTGATTTTATGTTAATAGTTCTTTGAGGTTAGTTCAATGCATTTGCATCAAGTTTCCGATTTTCCGTTAATTATTTTTTGAGGTTAGTTCAATGCAGTTACATCAAATTTATAATTTCCCGTTAATTATTCATTTAGGTTAGTTCAGTGCAGTTTCATCCATTTTTTAATGTTTCGTTAATTAATCTTTGAGATTAGTTTATTGTATTTGGATTCAGTTTCCGATTTTCCATTAATAACTCTTTAAGGTTAGTGCAATACATCTGCATCTAGTTTTTTATTATTTATGTTTTTAGGTTAGTTCGATACAATTATATCCAGTTTCTGATTTCCCGTTAATTATTTTTTGAGGTTATTTCAATGCATTTGCATTTAGTTTCCGATTTCCCACCAATTATTTTATGAGGTTAGTTCAATGCAGTTGCATTCGGTTTTTGATTTTCTGTTAATTATTTTTTGAGTTAAGTTAAATGCATTTGCATCCAGTTTCTGGTTTCCCATTAATTATTATTTGAGGTTTCTTTGATGTATTTGCATATCATTTCAGATTTTCCATTAAATATTTTTAAAAGATTTGCATCCAATTTCTAATTTCCCGTTAGTTACTCTCTGTCGTTAGTTTAATATAATGCAATTTGCATAAAGTTTCCGATTTCCCGTTAATTACTCTTTGAACTCAGTTATATATGTATTTGAATCCAGTTTTCGATTTCCTTATAATTATCCAATGAGGTGTATAATATTAACGTCTAGTGATTCATTTGTAGTGTCCTTGCAAACATGACATAAAAGTAAATTATGCTTAATTTACTATGTGCATGGGATCATCAAAGATTATCCAGTTCCTGATTTTTCATTAATTATTATTTAAATTATGCATGACTCACTATGTGAAATCTTCAAAGATTATCTACGAACGGGTGTTGTTATATTAATTACTCTTAAAAATATTGGCAAATATGCATAACTATTATATATTAATATTATATTGATCACTCAACCAAATTTCTTATAACGTGAAAACCTTACTCTCCATTAAAAAAAAAGAACTCAGCTTTGATAAAACCCTTCCACTTCATTTTGTTGTTTAATAATAGAAGTTTGATTGAAGTTTTATGAGATTGCCTAATAAGGCGAAGTTCATATATATTGAAGCTACTTGAATAGCAAGGAGTTTCCAATCATACGGAAAGAGATAAGATAAATATCATTTTAAATGCAAAACTATACTTATCGAGACATTCCCACAACATACAACCCAACTATATTTTGAGGTTAGTTCAATGCATTTGCATTCAGTTTCTGATTTTTCGTTATTTATATTTTGAGGTTAGTTCAATGCAGTTGCATCCAATTTCCAATTCCCGTTATTTATTTTTTGAGATCAGTTCAATGCAGTTGCATCTAGTTTCTTATTTCTCGTTAATTATTCTTTTTGGTTAGTTTAATACATTTGCATCCAATTTCCAATTTCTTGTTGTTAATTGTTATATTATTTGAGGTCGGTTCAATGCATTTGCATCCAGTTTCTGATTTTCCGTTAATTATTCTGTGAGATTAGTTTAATGCATTTGTATCAAGTTTCCAATTTTTCATTTATTATTTGATAAAGTTGCATTTTCATCTAGTTTCCGATTTCCCGTTAATTATTGTTTGAGGTTAGTTCAATAAGTTTGCAGTCGGTTAGGCAGCGCCTAGAGACTTCCTAAGCGGCCGCCTAGACCGATTTTTAGAACAGTGCTTTTATACGATGGGACGTGGGCCAATGTTTGAGTGGACTGGACTGCATATAATTTGACTGGACTGAACAACCTTGAGTCCTTTACATGTGGTCTAGTGGGTATAAAATTATACTTGGGGGCCCAAAATTTAACTAACAAACTGGGGACCTAGGCGGCCGCCTAGTTGGCCTGTCTTCATAGTCGGCCCTGAAAGTAATATTAGATCATTAGCAATGATGCTCAACACTCCTCCATCCCATGGAAGCCCACTTCCCAAACCTTCCTAGAAATACATACGGTTTATGACGCCCACTGTAAGGCAGCTGCAAAATGCAATCTATCAAAAAATGGTAATATATAACGTAACCTTGCATGTAACCACAATGAATGCACAACAAACAGGTGATAAAGATTAACTTGGACAATTCAAGTTATGTTTTTCGTTCAGTTCACTTTGATTAGCATTTAGCAATAGTCTTGTTTGTATATCAGTTATAGTCCTGAACTCCTGATGTATATTAAGAGTCCTATTATTATGTACTCCATATTGTGTTGGGCAGACTCAAAAAAAAAACAATTATTATAAGTGTGTCATTGGTCTTAAAAAATCTAAAAAAAACAAATTACAAGTGTGCCATTGGTTTTAAAAAATTGAATTCGAAAACCCCAAGCTTAAACGACCCGGCTAGATCGTTTATTGTGTAAACCCAACAATATGGTCACACCGTTTGGACTAAGTCTCCAACGATATGGCCAAATCGTTTGGACTAAGTCCCAAACGACTTGGCCACACCGTTTGGAACTTAGTCCAAACGATGTGCCCACACCGGTCAAGAGGCCAAAAAACAGAACTTTATATTTTTTCAAAGTTCAAATCCCAAACGGTGTGGCCATATCGTTGGACCTTTTAATTATTTCTTGAGGTTTTGCATCAAGTTTATTTTTTGAGATTAGTTCAGTGCAGTTGCATGCGGTTTTCGATTTCTCGTTAATTACTTTTTAAGATTAGTTCCACGCATTTGCATTATGTTTCCAATTTATAATTAATTTTTATTTGAAGTTAGTTCAATACAGCTGCATCCAGTTTCTGATTTTCCTTTAATTTAATCTTTGAGGGTTAGCTCAATGCATTTGCATCCAGTTTTTGATTTTTCGACAATTATTTTTTTATGTTAGTTTGATATATTTGCATCAAAGTTTTAATTTTTCGTTAATTATTCTTTGAGATTAGTTTAATGCAGTTCTATCCATATTCCAATTTTTTATTAATTACTTTTTAAGATTAGTTTAATGCTTGCATTTGCATCCAGTTTCCGATTTTCCGTTAAATATTATTTGAAGTTAGCTTCTACAAATCACCTATTGTTTTTAATATATTTTTTTTATTTGATCAAATATATAAAAATTGAAAATACACTCAAACTCTCCAAAGAGGTTCCATGTATGTGGAATTGTAGGCTATTAGAAAATACTATCTTTCATATTAGAGTGCCACATATAATAGAAAAAATACTAACTCTCATATCTCATATTAGAGTACCACATAGGAGAGAGAAAATCCTCCTTTAAACGTCTCTGCTTTAGTATATAGATAGTAGATGTTTTTGATCAGCAAATCATGAAAGAGTTACGGGGAGAAGTTCAGCGCCACAAAGGTATTAAAATTTCCGGATGAGTTCAATTCCTACTACCATTTTCCAAAGTTACATAAGTGTTTTTTTCGCTGAAGTTACACAAGTGGCTGACAGCTATAGGCCGGCAATTAAAGCCAAAAGCTCCACTAGAGTCGGATGCTGAAAGTGAACCAAACTCACAACCAGCCAAATAACCCATAATTTAAAATTTAGGGTGCAGTGGAATGAAGCTTTACGGATTCACATATACAAAACAAGCACACAAGCATGCATAAAACTACTTGGGCAGAATTTCACTCATGCTCCTCAGTTCAGAGAACACGAAGCTGAGCAAGGAAAGCAGCGCAAAGATCCAGGAAGAGAAACTGTGGTCCGGTGATTCTTTGTAGATCAAGTAGATACTTCTCCTCACGAGTCTTGTATAGCTGCATTCATACAAGAGACGCATATCAGTAAAAAGTTCTTAATCAGAATCACCATCAAACAGATGATTGCCAACAATAGTCTCATCAGTCTTCAGTTTCAGGGAACCTTAAAAGGAAAGATTTTAACTATATCCACAACAAAATAGGAAGCTGATGGCAGTACAATAAGAACCAAACAGGAAATTATGTGGAGTAACCTGGGAGATCTCTTAGCTTAACCTATGAGGCATCTTTTGTCATATAAATCAAACTGGAAGATCTAATCATCCACTAAAGCGGGTGTACTGTCCACTACAGACCACTTCCATAAAACCATTCACCAATCAGCCAATGCTGGTGTTACAAGTGATATAAAATGTTATACTATTTTGTGTATTATATTTTAGTAGTTATAATTAGTTGCAAGTATCTTGCCTAACATAACACATGTCAATTTGAGCAAAATGATATGTAACATATGACGTATCCTGTCCCTTCAGGCCTTCAGTGACATCCGTTAAAATTGGAATGATACGGAAAAAATTAGCATGGCCCCTGCACAAGGATGACACACAAATCGAGAAATAATCCATTTTTTCTTATTTATTTTAATAATAATCTATATAACAAAGAAGGGTGGAGTGGGTTGACAAATTCCACCTCATAAGGTGATACGTGGTTGTGCCATCCCCTAACCATAGCCACTAAAATGTTTTTCTGGGGTGAGTTAATAAGTTTTTTTGGGGTGAGTTTAAAAGTTTTTCTCACCTCACCCACCTCACACAAAAAAGCTCTGGACTGTTTTTGGGCTAAACTTGTATGGATTGTTGGGCTATGGAAACATGAGTATGGACTCATTTAAAAAAAAATGGGGGGGGGCAGATGCGCGTCGGGGGCGCAGAAGGTGCTCGTATCTGTGCCGTACGGCACGGGAAAATACTAGTAATAATAATAAATCATGTATCCTGTTTTCCTCGTATCTCATTATAACTAGTATATGTGTATATTGCAAAACAAAGCAACAAACTACAAATGAAACCTCGACTTGTTAGAGTTTGCTCTTTAAAGAGGTATCTAAATTCTAAGCTCTCTAGCCCTTCCACACTCAAAATGCCTATTCGAAAACTTTAAGGTGTCTTACTAAGAGTTTTGAGAATTCAATATTTTTATACTCTCAAGTCTCAACTATTCGTGGAGAAACAATACACTTGTGTTACTGTAGGCTACAACTTAAGGGGCGACAGAGAGATTATAGAGCAAACTGAAGGGTGGGTTGACTGACTGAGGCAACTTGTGTTACTGTAGGCTACAAATAAATGACAGTTGCAATACACAATATAACAATCTTAGCTCCCATAACTACAAATTCCAGTAATTCAATACAACAGTGCCTGGAGTGATGTAGGAGAGGCATACCTGCATTTCAAACTTGACCACATATTGTGCCTTCATGCCAACCCCGCCGTTCTCAACAATAGCAGAATCATCCCCAAAATAGTGGCTATTTTGTAGTAGACTGTTAACCATTCCCCCAGTACTGCCAGAAAATCCAGGAGACCACCTGCACTTCATGTTGTAGTGACCAACTTTTTTCCAAGCCACATTCAGCTCTTGGAAAGCTCTGAGAACTTCTGTCAGTATCTCACGAGGATTGGCTCGAGACTATCAAATATATCAAACATCAAAATAAAAATGATAGAGTGGAAGACGCTAACTAGTGAGTGATGTGGCATGGATAACATGTTCAAAACTTATTATTTTAACTCAAGTTCAAGACCAACATGATTACTTGGATCAGTAATAAGTCCAGATTTTTCTCCAGTGAAATACATCTGCAAGTATCATCTGGTGCTTTGTGTTATTGCGTTACAATATTTCAATGACAGCGGTGGTAGCGTAGATTTCACTGAGCAAAGAATTCAGAATTCCGCACCTACTCCGTTATATCGACGAAACAGATCCAAGAAACAGTATATGTTTTTCATGCAAGGATAAGAAATATAACATAAAAATTAACCTGAAGTCCAAGAGCCCATTTCCGCTCAACCGGGAAGTGAGGTCTCAAGCCGATTCCCTGATAATCCATATACCCCACAAAGCGATGCCCCATGGCTGAAGCTGCAGGTTCACTTGGATGCATACGACTGAAACTGCTATCCTGTTTAAGTACAGTCACAGAATATAATATAAAAAGTGTTGGGAAACCAAAGTGTAATAAAACAACATATGCAACAATAATATAAATAACACTTTTGATGACAATAATGACGACGATAAGGAAAGAAAGAAAAAGAAACTTAAGTGTCCATATAAGAGGTCCCAAAAAAGATGGATCACAGTGTGTACATGTGGAAGGACAAAACCAAGGGTCCTGATAAAAGGAAAACCACTTTGTGGTTTATATACAGATTAGTCGTGCCACATGCCTAGGACATGATGCCAGTGAGAAAGTTAACCATGCTCCCAATTCTGAGTTTGTACATGCACTTCAGAGTGTGTGTGTGTGTGTGCACGCGACTGTGCCTGTGTCTAAGATACACATACTGAAGATAGCTTGCCAATTGAACAGCGCAAATCAACGCCAGGTATCACGGTGTCACCAATAAGTAAGTAAGTCGCATGATAAAACTGATACCACAGAGTATCTTGGGCAGCGAGTATTTTGACCAGAGTGTTGATGACCTAAACTCACTTTGTATTTTTGTAGTGTCTAGAGTATAGATTATCACACTTTACATACAATTCCTAATCATGTGATTTAGCATTCATGGTATCTTCGAGCATTCCTATCTACACTCTCAGGTCCCCGAAACGAGAGTGGTTTCACATGGGAAATATTATCTTAAATAAATATAAATAAATAAACTCTTGATGGAGATACGCACCGCTGATTCCTGAAACTCTGCCCCTAGATAGCCGCTGGTGGAACGAAACCGATTGTCAAACAGCAAATAATATGCAACAGTTGCCTGAGTCAAATCTTAATAAGTTAGCAATCATAGTAACTTTAAAAACTTCAAATACAAATAAATAAACAATAGTAACACAAGAAAGTAAAATTAGCAGTCAATAACTTATGGATTCAGAATACCTCATTTTGTACTCTATTGCGAAGAGATTCAATCAACTGGTTCCTGTCAAATCCCATCCTTATCACTTCCTGAAGAATGTCCTCATCAATCTGTAAAAAAAAAAGTTTTCAAAATCGGTTAACTAAAAAACAAGAGTCATGTTCAATATTAGATACGCTTAAAAGTCACCATCCATAAGACTAGGTACTTTCATAATGAAAATATTAGCACATCCGTCCATAAAGAGCAAGTGCTAGCGCAAAGCAATGAAAGCATACCTTTTTCGCCTGTTGCATTGTATCCGGTGGAGGCACAGCTAAATAACGGGGAAGATGGGCTTGGAACCAAGGGTGCTGACGAATCTCTGGGATAGTCATTCGCTTCATGGGATCAACTATAAGCATCCTAGGAATTAGATCTCTTGCTCCAGGTGATAAATGGCTCGGAAGAGTGTATATTCCACCCTGGAGGACAAGATCATGTAAGAACAGCGACTATAATAAAAGAATTAAACTTTCGACAATAATATCTAACTAATCTATCCAACCAATTTCGATAAGAAGATAGGAAAATGTCCAGATCAAGTTACAGTGATTTGGTAGTTGTAGACATTTGACATACTGGTTTTTGAAGAAAAAAAAACGAAGTAAGTGAGACACTGGGTGGACATAACAGATGATAAACTACATCCTCTCACTATATTATCTGTGCGTGCTAGTTACTCTCAATAATAATAAGTACCTTTATTTTCTTGAACAGGTTTGGAATATTTTCATCATCAAAAGGAAGTGTGCCACAGAGAAGAGCGTACAAGATAACACCGCAACTCCAAACATCAACCTCAGGCCCAGCATACAGCTTTCCCGAAATAACCTGTACCAAAGGTTAAACTTAACAACCTTGAACTTCACCTTTAGCGTAAATATAAGTAGTATCTAATTTTGTAGTCTCCAAACATTATGCACCCATTAGGATTCAACGAGATTTCTTCCTCACCTCAGGGGCAGCATAATTTGGGCTTCCACAACTTGTCTTCAGAAAATGCCCATCCCGCATGATATTGCTCAACCCAAAATCAGCAATTTTCACATTGGATTTTGAACCCAAAAGAAGATTTTCTGGTTTAAGGTCCCGATGAACCACCATGTTCCTATGGCAGTACTCCACACCAGATATAATCTGTTTGGCAGATTAAGCTTTTAAAAAAAAAAAAAAAAAAAAAAAAAAACTTCCTACTTCTAATATAATTGTTAATAATTCATTACAAGTGAGTCACCTGTTGAAAAAAGTTACGGGCTTCATCCTCTTGTAGCCTACCCTTCTCAACAATGTAATCAAAAAGTTCTCCAGATTTAACATACTCCATAACAACATATATATCTGTATGTGTCTCTATAACCTCATAAAGACGTATAATATGAGGATGCATAAACAATCTCAATATTTTGATTTCTCGTCTCACTGCCAAATAATAAATAGTTACTAATAAATAATAATAAAATTAGCAATTAATAAATTGGGGCCGGGATGGGACACACCTTTTTCTTCCATATCCATATTCTTAATCTTACGACGATTAAGAATTTTGATAGCAACTTTATGCCCAGTCAAAGCATGTTCAGCAATTTTAACCTTACCAAATGAGCCAATACCAAGTGTCTTCCCAAGTTTATAATTCGCTAAAAATGTTTCATTACTATTACCACCTCCTCCTCTACCAATCGACCCATCCATTTCCTGATACACACAAACATATCAAAAAATCTATTTGAACAATTCATGGAGATATATAGAAATAAATAAGAAGACTTACACTTACGGAGGAGAGAGAAATTAATTAAAATTTAGTTTTGGAAGGAGAGGAATGAGTTATTATTTATAGGGCAGTGCTATTTTTTTTTTTTCTTTTTTGGCTTCGGTAATTCCCATGCCTCTTTTGTTATATATGCTAGTTTGACACATTAATGAGTCACCACACATTTTATATCGTTTTCAACCAATTTATATTTCCGTGGTTTTGTTTAGGATCGTTAAATTTTCTTCATTTCAGATGCCCACTAGATTGCCAAGATTTGATGTAGACATGTAAACCGAAAATATGATGAAAAATTAAAGTTGGAAAAGAGTAAGGCACTGAGGCTGTCGATGAAAACCAAGAAAATGTTTTGGTTTTTTTCAAGGATTTGATCAAGTCGTATTGGGAAAAAATTCATGTCATTATACATTTGCATAGTTTTAGTACCCAGATTTGGCTCAAGATTTCGTTTCTTTGGAGTAATGATTGGTGATAAGCATTATTGATGTCACCCATCCAATACTACTTACATAGTGTAACCTTGTACGGAAGTACCTCAAAGTCAAAATATTATGAATGAAAGGAATGTGAGACATTGAAGCGCCGTCCAATAGGCTTGGCACACAGAAAATTATTATATCATTCAGACAACGCCAACCAGTAGCAGGTCTATACAACCATCCAAGTAACACGATTTTTTAAGCTGCCAGTGCCTTCATAAGGTCCTCCACAGCCAAAACTAACAGTGTCAGTATTTATGTAAATTTATAAGAGCTATTATTACACAGTTATTATTATGGAATGACAATAACACATTCATGAACTATTTTGTCAGTAAAATGACGGATCCAGTTTCGAGTAACACGATTACAACATAATTCACACAAACGTGACAATCCGATTGTTTTGAGAAACCACACCTAATAGCGAGGAATCGATGCAAATCGGTATCCTTGGGCACCCCTCCATGCATAGTAAGCAATACGGGTTTCATAAAAACCTGGAAACAAACAAAGTAATAAGCTAACAATCATGCAAAGAAAGTTTAAATACAGAAACATGACAAATTGTATAAGGTGCTTCTTTGATAGGAAGTTGTAAAGAACACCTAACCAGGCTACCATCATTAGAACTGTCCAACCAAAATGGATTCTTAAAATGCCAAATATACGCCATTTACTGAATTTTCTGCTCATAATATTAAAGAAAAACTTTGGGAAATTTGTGTTTAGCATTATACTTATCTTTAGAAAAAGTTATAATACAGAAATAAAACCTCTACATAATTGATTTCCAACCACTAAGTAAAGGCACAGAAACATTAAAAAAGACCATTAGCACAATAAAGCCTTTAAATCAAAGAAGATCTGAAGGTTGACATAACCAAAGAGATCAAGCAAGATGATATTTCAATTGAGGGGCCAAGATCTATGGTAAAAGTCATATGAGAAAATGACAAGTTGGAGTATTGAGCACAGAAAACTTTTTTGTGTCTGTTCCAAGTGGCCAGTTGCATGAACTGATCTTCATACAGAAAGTTTCAAGTATGATCAAGCCTTTCTTCCTCATTGAAAGGAAAAGACCAGAGGTACTATTGCAACTTCCAAGAACATATGGAAAGAACAGATGAGAATAAGAAGATGCAAAGATGCATGCATTAAGGGAATCAAGCAATATAACATCAAACTCCAAATTTAGAATTGCTAATACCAAAAAGATAGATATAAAATAATTGATAGATTGTGTTTGCTATACCTGGAAGAAAGGCGAGAATTCCAAGACCCAGGAGGCCATAAACCTGTGATCGATCACCTCCCATGTGGCCTGTGAAGATAAAGAAAGAGAGAAAAAGTAGAGATGATCCAAGAAAAAGCAGAAAGAGAGCAAGAGCAATGGATTTCCACGGGACCCTATCGAAGGACTTTGGAGTGTAAGCAAAGCGGGGGTCATCTTCACTTCCATTGTAGTCCCTCTCTTCCTTTCCAGAAAGAGGGCTATATTGGACATGGCGTCGTGTAGCCATATGAAATTTAGCTACAAATATTTCTTAACTAGAAAACGGCTTCACACACAAACCAAATGAAACCTGCAACAGATCAAAGCTGCTTCAAATCAAATAAACCTCAAGGCCACTTAATGTGAATGGAAACTAAAAGGAGGCTTCAGAAAGACAATCTGCGATGATGAGATACAAAAGCTTTGTCTGAATGAAAAATTTAAAGAGAAATTCCACAACAAAAAAAGGGAAAAAACCAAGGAAAAGCGCAAACAAATACCACATCTGCAGCTTCAATATCATAATTTCTTACTGCAAAAAAAAGTACAAGCACTTAGGACCGCAACAGATATTTATACTTAATACCATCATTTGGTATTTATTATAACCAAGCAAGACCAGTTAGTCATCACTAACACATGAATGCTACTGTATCAAAAAACCAGACAAAAGCGAAGACCTGATACGTGTCACAAAGCCACCTTTTGTCCTCATGTTTTCTATCAGAAACCACTTGCATTCATTCTCTTTTTTAACAAGGACAAATGAGGAGGTACACCACAAAACAAGAGAAACTAAGAGGAGAAATAAACCCCCCCGGAAAGAAGAAAAATAAACAAACTCAGCGATGATGTCTCACTCTCAAAAGCAAGGTCAGGATACAGCAAAATGCTAGGACAAAGATGGATCTGGTAAGGAAAACCTGTAGGCAACCTAACAAACCTTCAATCCTTAACTAAGAGCTGCTAGCAATCGAAGTGGGACTGCACCTTTCTAATGATTTCCTTTCACTATCTCGACTTATATATTTCTACAAAAAAATAATAATAATAATAATAATAAAAAAAAAAAAAAAATCATTTTGAATAATAAGTTAATAACATAGCATTTTTGTTTTCATTAAAACATATCCTAAAATTCCGATTACATCAAACATAAATTAAACATAGATACATTTTCTTTTATCAGCGACAGAGAAAGCAGTCTAAGTAGATCTAAGAATTACACCAAGACCTCCCTCACTTTGACCCCCACTATTTTCTTCACCTTGTAACACACTATGCCCCTCATTTGACCCCCCAACTTGTCCAGTTGTAGTCCACCTAGCCAATATCTCTCTCTGACGTGCTATGTAATAATCACGTTGCATAGGAGGCATGCCATTGAGATCCGTATCCATAACTCTTTGTTCTCTCTCAATTTTACGTTCTAGCATTTTTTGCTCTTTCAAGTGCAATTCTCTAAGGGCAATCTCCTCACTTTTCTTCAAGCGTGCATCAAAAGCAGTTAAAAAGTCCTTCAAAACCAAGTTAGCTTCATCAACCTTGGCCATGTGGTGGCCACACTCGTCAATTCTCCTCTCATTCTCCACCTTCCTTCTTATAGGTCGTTCTTTACTGGGATCGTCTAAAGAGATCGGATCAACATCTGAATCAAAAGGAACTGTGCTAGGTGTTGATGGTGTCGATGATGGGGTTGCAGGATTAGAAGATGGTACCAATCCAGTTGCACTAACATCAACGTCCAAAGTTGGTTTGGCCTTCTTGGTATTCAGTTTAGTCGACCAAAGCTCCTCCCACTTTGGAGTTCCTTTTAGAATATTCCAACAACTCTCAAACTTGAATGGTTGGCCTTCAACAGAGTGGTACACACGTTTTGCCTCATTTATCTTGGGAGAAAAAAGGACGAGAATTAGGTAACGATTATCACATCAAACAATGTTATGCGCAAACCGAAAAAAATGTGTGCTTACCTGCTCTAATTCAGTGAGACCCTTTTTATCATTCGTCTCTAACTGAGTTAGAAACCCACAAAATTTGCTAACGCTTTGATGGATTCGACACCATCGAGTCTGCACGGAGGTACTTGTTCTTTTAGTTACACCTCCCATCAACTGATTGAAAACTTCCAGAACACGTTCCCAATATGTTTGATTAACTTGATTTGACACAATAACAGGATCTTTTCCAGTTGCCAACCACGCTTTACATATGGTTTCATCCTCAACTACCGAGAAACTGACACCTCTATGGGTCATAGCTGTTTGTTTGGATACTTCTGACTCCACCGGGAAAACTTGTAAAAGACAAGTAGTAAGTGACTGCGAGAGGGAGATAATAAAGTGGTAAGTTAGAGTATATACCCCAACTTACTTATATATAAACAAATAAAATCAAGTTCCTCGTACCATAAGAAATTAATAACCTATCGCACTTGTCAACCAGAGATTGACAATGCAGATAACGTTCACACTTGAGAGCACTATGTCTTCTTCACACAATTTTGGCATCAAACAACTTAATTACCCAAGTCTAGCACTACTTCGCTTCATAGGAGCACACTTATTTCACTACTACTACTTTCTTCCCCTTATGTTTGCGTCATATTAGCTGAAGCAGCTAACACTATTGTGGTTAATACTTGATACTAATTTTTATCACGAAACGTAATTGCGGTTCACAAAAGTGGCCGATCAAGTTCATAACTATAGATTTCTTGTTTATATCCGTCTAATAATCACAAAATGAATTCTAATCTGAAATTTCATATCTATATTTGACTTAGTCAAAACATGCAACCAAAATTCACGTAATATAAGTGGCAGAAGAATCATATAAAACATACCTCAAGCAAATAAAGAGCGAACCGACTCGTTTATGTGTCGGAAACAAAAAAATTAATAGCGTTTTTAGGTTCGAGATCTAATAAAAAAAAAAAACGAGTTGTCTCATCGGGAACCTCTTTTATCGTGTCGGAATATATCGGTTTAATAAGTCACGATATATCGATTTTGACTTTTTCATCAACGTTGACCAAAATTTATCTTCTTCTTCTCAGTCCTCTCAAAACCTCAAAAACAGGTACGTCCTCATTTTCGACGGCAAGATGGATATTTTTGGACGGCAAGAAAAAGTGCAAAGATATGAGGACTTTGTTGACCGCCGCTTAAAGCCTGATCTCGTACGAGCTGTTGGGGAACGGTATTTATACTTCTCTGAGTCTATATATAAAAAAATTAATATAAATAACTGAATCTCATGTTTTGCAGGGACAAGGTCTTTGAACACCAAAAAATTTAGTATCCTTTTGTTTCTTTATAGGATGGGCAAATTATTTTTTTTTTTTTTTTTTGGTGTTTGTTATTTCTTTGACTATGTTTTATAGTTCAGACCTAAGAAAGAATATAGAGAATCTGGAGAAGAATGGTGTCAGTAGCCTCCGTTCATTGGTCAATCTTGGTTCTGAAGTGTACTTGGAAGCTGATGTGTATGTTTGCATCTACTGACATGTTATGCTGTTGATTGCTTGTATTCTGTAGTTACTCATTTATATTCTTTTGCATCTCTACAGGCCGGATACACGGCATATATTTGTGGATGTTGGTCTTGGATTTCATGTGGAGTTCACTTGGTCTGAAGCTATCAACTTCATCTTGGTGAAAGAAGCAAGCCTAAACACGTAAGCAATTATATTGATTAATTAATTCAGCTTACATTTATTGAGCATTTGAGCGTATGAAAATAGAGATTGCAGTGATAATCATGTCGTGTATATTCAATTTCATCTTGCCTACTTCTCCACAAGATTATAAAAGGACAGATTTAAACCTCTTGTATCGTTATATGGTATTGTATATATTACTGTTACCACTCCTCAGAAACTAATGTGACTGCAATTATTAGCTTCAAAAGATTTTGAAAATTTTGGACAGAGAGGCAATCATTACATATAATTGTTGGAGTTATCCCTCACATGAGGATGAGGAAGAGGAGAGAAACTGGTACTGTTCGTGTGAACAAGTCTGAGCGCGCATGCACTCAGATTGGCTTTGCCCAAGGCACGTCCCCTGGCTCTTGCCGTGAAAAAGAAGATAGTTTTTTTTTTTCAGCCTCTCACGAAACAAAGTTACTGGACTTTTTAAGTTGGGAAAATAAGAAGGCGCACGCGCGCTCAGATTTGCCTATCTGAGAGAGCGCCCGCGCTCATGCCTAAATAAGTCGGGTTTTGATTTTCTCCACAGTAACGCGAAATTTCACAGATGCGTCGAAATTTCAGATTATTATAAAAACAGAAGTTAGGTTTTGGAAAACCAAATTTTGAATAGAAACCCAATTTTGAGAACAATCAAAATTGAAAGAAAACTCTTGCAAAGAGAAAAACTTGTGAGGAGAGAGGAGTGATCTAGTAAGGTGGAAAGACTTGAGAGGAGTGATTATAATCTTCCTTCCCATACTTATAAAATGATTAGCTCTTGTGGTAGTAGGCATCATTGGCCGAACCATGGTACATTTTTGTATTGCTTGTTTGTGATAGTTATATCCATAGATTAAGATTGTGGTTGTTGGTTGTTGGTTGTAGGTTGTAGTGAAAAATTAGATTTCATATTGGAGTAGTAGATTGTCCAAGTATAAGCTATCTTAGTGGGGTGGAGATCGATTGGTATCGTTTTCCCCAACAATAATGCACCTTAGGCATCCTTTCGTCCCACATGATATTTTTGCCTGGTTACTCATTTGTTGTTCTATATTGCATTTGAGTCCCTTAGACATATATCTTTAAACCTGATGGAGCTTTAATTGACATATTTTACTTCTGTTGCTATTATGCAGGGAAATAGAGGAGTATACAAAGTTAATTGCATCTATTAAAGCCCAAATCAAGTTGGTAAGCATCTTTTTGGTAACTATAATACTATATTTCATTACTTTGTATTTGTCTTCTTATGGACTACACTGTCCTACGTCCATTGCCTAGGCTATATATTCACCTTAAGCCTTTTGACGATACTATCCCCTAGGCTCACACTGCAGCGCCTAAATAGAACTTGCACCTTTGTTTGCATAGCTTATGGGCAGAAAGAAGTAGCTCAACTTTGATATAGTGCCCCACTGCACCCTCTAATTAGGAGAGCAGAGCACTTAATAGGATTACAACAATATTTAATTTTCTTTTCCCTGCTTAGTAGAACTTATTGTACATTTCTTCGTTATGTACTCGAGAAAGAGAGGACCAGTAGTTTCAAATTTGTTTATGTAGTGAATATTAGAAAATTATACTTGAAAGTTTGGAATACTATTTGTAAATTTGAGGGATGTAAAAGCCCCTTGATACTAGGAACGGTTTCAATTGTTGACCCCATGGATGATGCTGTTGCATCCCTCCCTGCGGGCATGTGACAAGTGTGTTTTCCATTCAATTTTTTCAGAAGAAACTTGTGAACACAAGGGTCTTTCAAATTGGAAAAAGAAAAATGTATAGGCAGATATTCATGGTATACCATTTGGAAAGAATTAAGAATTACCCCCCTGATCTTCATTTGCTAATTGCTATCACTAATTGTTGAGCTTTTGCAGGTTTGTGAAGGTATTAGAGAGTTGCTCCAACTTCATGCAGAGTGATACATACGACGCATTTTCTGTCTGTAACGGTGCTGCCCAGAGACAAGTTCTCCTCCCAAGTCCTAACAACGCAAATGGATCCTAATTTTTGTTAGATTGTTAGCAGTGTTACCTTTCAAGGCTCTTGTACAACAACACTGTTACAGACAAACAAAGAAACAGGAACCAAACAAACAATCAAACTTCAAGATCATGATATCGTTCAATTGTGGTACTTGACAATGTTTTAACCACGGCACAAATTGGTGCCGGAACATCTTGATCCCAACATCAATATCCAAATTCAACAAGTTCAGTTCAGTACTTCTGTTTCAATTTCAATCGCTGTTCTAAACATGATCCACTCATATGTTGCGTAAATTATAGTTTTGTTTCACAAGAGTACAAGACATAAAACACTGTCAACGAATCACCCGCTGTTAAAACTTGAGAAAAGGCAAGGCCCCAACGTTGAAAAAATGGATATGGGACCATTTTTTCAACTATAACCGAGTACTACCAAACTACCAACTCTCCTCTTCCTCTCTAAAACCCAAAAAAAAAAAAAAAAAACCAATGGAAAAACCCACAAACTCATCATCATCATCATCAAAGAACAAGAAAGTCCTAGAAATTGAAGGATACCCAATAGAAGGACTATCAATAGGAGGGCAAGAAACATGTGTAATATTCCCCACACTCAAATTAGCATTCGATATAGGCAGATGTCCACAACGGGCAATCTCTCAAGATTTTCTCTTTATTACTCATGCTCACATGGATCATATTGTAAGTTCCCCACTTCACTCCCTTAGCACACTTTAGTTTTTCTTAGCATATATTTACTAACTTGGGCTCCTTCTGTTTTTTTTTTTTTTTTTTTTTGATAATTTCAGGGTGGGCTTCCAATGTATGTAGCTACAAGAGGGCTGTATAAAATGGAACCACCTACTGTTATTGTACCTGTTTGTATTAAAGAGAATGTGGAGAAGTTGCTTCAAGTTCATAGGTCAATGGATCAGTCAGAATTGAAAGTCAAACTTATTGGTCTTGATATCGGTAAGTTTTGTAATTTTGTTTGTGGGATTTGGTAATTTGAGTTTGAAGTTATAAGTTTGGTTTGTGTGTAGGAGAAGAATTCGAGTTGAGGAAGGGAATTAAAGTAAGAGCATTTAGGACTTATCATACTATTCCAAGCCAGGTAATGAAATGCACTTATATTATTTGTTAGTTCATAGGGAAAAGGTTTTGTAAGATGTGTAATGTGAAAGAGAAGTGGAGTAGAGTGTTGAAGTATTTCTAAACAGTGGAATGTGAGGAACCAATAGAGAGATAATGGAAACGTTTTTATTTGATTTTTCGCAGTTAGTTTAGTGTAGCCTTAGGTGATTTAGAACATAGTGGCGTCGTGTTTTGCCAAGCATCACCAGGACGGTGGCAGGACACTAATATAGATACTACTTTAGGACCTAATTCCAGTTTTGGTATCGTGACGCTTTCTCTGCTTCTAGCTTGTTGAAGTTTCTTGTACTTAATCTTTTTAGTGAAGTTGTTTCGTTTGCACTTGTACATTATGGCGCTTTTGAATGGTCATGGACTCCTGGTAGTCTGGTACTTTTACTATCCAATTTCATTGTTAAGCATACCATTTTAAGGATCATAAGTTTGTCATTGTGTGCATTCATTTAGTCTTACTCTTGTCTTGTTCCTTAAAGTCTTAAACACATTTTTGGCAGGGGTATATTGTTTACTCTATGAAGCAGAAACTTAAGCAGGAGTATGTTGGCTTTCCAGGGAACGAGATCAAGAATTTGAAGTTATCAGGTGTGGAGGTCTGTTTTAGCAGCACAATCATGAATATGCTAAACTAATTATCTACACAAAGTTTTGTTTGCCAATTTTTAACTCGCATCAAATCTAGTTGTTTGTGTTTATTCTTTTATCGGTTTCTTCAAGTCCTTTGATCTTTCTTGATCTCTGACCCTATTTCCTTTGTAGTGCTTGTGGTTTTTGCTGATATTGTGCATTTTGGCAGATTACGGACACGGTAACAGTGCCGGAAATTGCTTTTACTGGAGACACTACGTCCGACTTTATAGTTGACATAAAACAATGCAGATGTTCTAAATGCAAAAATTCTCATAGTAGAGGTATTCCATCTCTTAAGTTCTCTTGCAGCGTCCTCTTGTTGCTCATGCTTTTCAATTGATGAATTTAATGTGATTGTTGTAGATTTCTCAAATCAATAGTCTTTTATTTCAGATCCTTAGGCATATAGAGCCGCTTATGTCCATCTCATTAGTTCCCAAATAATGTGTGCACTGGGACTTTTTCCACTTTAGTTTTTCGGTTTAGCTTTTAGAGGATTGTGCTTCAGTTCAATACTGGACCATACTTGGCCTACTACAGTATCTAAACCTGACATAACCAGTTGTGGATATGGGTTAGTTTGAGGTAGAGTGCCGTGTTTTACTTATTGATGGCAAACGTGAACCCATAAGTTCAATACAATAAGAGTTGCAAGTTGCAACTTTCCTTTACATTGATAAATGTATTTGGAGTGGTGCATCCTCTGGAGACTTCATGTATGATAAACGTCAGTGGACTTCAACATGAATCCACAGTTACTGGCCAGGTTCTGGGAATTTGTTGGTTTCTCAGGGAAAATGGAACATTAAATAAAGATGACCACACGTCAGAGTCTCACCTCCTAAAATCAATCTTAAAAAACCCCTTACGGAATCCGTGTGGAATGATAAATGTGAGAACCTAAGATACAGGCTTATGCCGTCAGAAATCTACAGATAGTGTAATCGACACGTTGGGATCAAGAATGGTGCAGGAAATTGCTCATTTTGATTTTCGTACATGATCTTATTGGGTCCATGGTAAGTGCTTCACAATGTTTTTAGGGGTGTAACCAACCTGCTGCAATTCTCTTGCTTTAAGGTGGGATCATTATGAACATATTCATAGAATGAGCACGCTAGATATGTGAATTATGAGATGGGCAAGGTCAGTCATGTAAAACAAAATCTGAAGTGAGCACATTTTAAAAACTATATTTAGACGTACAAGTAAAACATAGCCAGTGAAGTGTGGTGCTCGCAAGTCACAACAAAGACCAAAGGATGTCCTGATAAGGCTCGAAGCTGAGAGAACATATATCTATGACATGGATTGAGTCATTCAAATGGTAAGATGTGTAAAACATGTCTTGATCCTGATAGAGTTGAATAGAGATCAATTAAAGAAGATAGTATTGAATAGCAGTTCAATTTTATTAAATTAGTGGTGATAGAAGATGATTGTACAGCCCAAACGAGGTTAAATGCTCCTAGTTTTATTGAGCTGGAAGGGAGAAAAAGGAACACACAGAAATCCAGATAGACATACAGACTGAGACACTCTATGTATTATGGGTTGGCTTGAAGATTTTAAACTTAGTAATGCCTTAATATGCCATTTTGAGAATTCCACTACTTAAAACATGGAAAATCAGGAATATAAGATAATTAAACCTGGTCCTTGTTTCCAGTGATAAGTATGCGTGGGTAATATAATCCTCAAGTTTTTGAACTTGCATAAAATGTTATTGTGTTATTTATTATGTACTTACTTGCGAATTGTGAC
This sequence comes from Coptis chinensis, assembly GCF_015680905.1. Taxonomy (NCBI): domain Eukaryota; kingdom Viridiplantae; phylum Streptophyta; class Magnoliopsida; order Ranunculales; family Ranunculaceae; genus Coptis; species Coptis chinensis. Next base: position 13,512,168 of record NC_141456.1, on the reverse strand, counting down.
ACAGCTATTATTGTCGGAATTGGGATCAGCAAACATTCTTTTGATGTTTCTTCTTTCTCTGTGTTCATGTGCAGAGTACGTTTGTTGACAACGCAAAGACAGTGGAACATGCAAGGGATTATGGTCACACCCATCTATCTGAGGTAAACCGTCTGAAAAAACTCATGAAACAAATTGTCGTTTGTACAGCTTTTGATTTTAATATATTCTGTATCATTCTTACAAAATTCAAAACTCAAAATCAATTTGTTCTGATTAGTGGGAATTCCTGTGCAGATAGTCGGTCATGCAGATAGGTTATGTAACAAAGCAATACTTCTAATCCATTTTTCTGCTCGCTACGAAGCTGATGTATGTTTTCCAGTGATATATTATCTCATTTATTGGATATTTATTTATTCACTTTCTTGGAGTAAAGCCAAGTAGACCTTATGTGCATTAAGAACCATTATACATTATTGTTGTCGGTATCCAATTTATCTTCCAATAGCATGTCCTATATAATTATTCTGAACTTGCATTTATTTTTGGTCATCAGGAAATCCGGGCAGCTGTTTCTGCACTGCCTCCAAATCTAGCAGGTCGTGTTTTTGCACTCACAGAGGGTATCTGACACACATAAGTTCTCACATAGCTTTATAAGGATTCATCATGCGAAGTTTTGGTTTGAATCACAATACCCTATGGAGTGTGGAGCGACGTTAGCGAGTAAAGCTGTAAAGGTGGTATTGATCCATATCCATGTGATAAACTTGGGACAATTTAGCAAATGTGTAATGTTGAATCCTTCGAAGATGTCAAACTATATCTTGTATTTGTTTTAAGGAGTGAGGCCAATTTTGTTACGTCACACTTGTCACGGATCCGTTGCTTTTTTTTTTTTTATCATGGGTTTTCAATTGATAGACTCAATCTCCCATTTAACAAAATTATTTTCTGAATCAGATATTTTCTTCCCTTTTCTCAATTATATATAAAAATAAACAAAGTAGGAACAGAATGCCTACAAATGCCAAGAAGCAAAATGCAGACGATAAAAGAAATATATAGTAAATGTGATTCTGAAGCAGAAGAGAAGAGATTCGAATTGGTTTTGCCTTCAGTAGAACGCTGTATGTTCGATACAGAAAATGTAAACGCAAACTTGGTGGTGTTTAAACAGAAAAGGAGAGAGTATTATGTGTCTGCATCTGTCACGCAACTCCCCTCTCTATATTGTAACTTCTTCAGATTTAGTATATCAATAATAAACAGGCTTGAGTTAATAAGAACAAAAGAAAAAGGATTTGTTTTATTTTCAATATACTGGACTGGAATCTTTGATGCTATGCGAGTCATGGTACAAAGCTTCCTTTGAGTCAGGTGGACATTTTTCTGAGTTCACCATGTGACATGATATAGAATCTCTTGATTGATATGATATCAGAGTTTGCAGTTTGTGCTCTGTTGAAGCTATAAATCTGGCATCAGCTTCATGCTTCCCCGTTCCTGGACGTCCAAATTCCTGGAGTATATGTCATAGTGTAAGTTTGGAACTATAACAACGTATTTAAAGTTTAGACCTGGTAATAAAAGATCAAAAGTTTTATAGATAAGTAGACATCTTAAGCTAAGTGCACATGCTCTAGCGCAGTAGAGCACTCAAGAAGAAGCACCGCAAAGCAAACTCAAAAGCTGCATTGTAGAAGGTCATTGATAAACAACTCTTAAAAATTAACATAAACAATAATTAAAAAGTGCTTTTCCCTCTGATATCAACTGACAACCGCAAGCATGTAACTGAGAAATGCATCATTGTATAGTAACTTAATAGGGAATTGGGTGCACCCAGATTCAACCACCCTTAAAAGTAGGCTAAATGTGAAAATGAAAGGTAGATAGCACAAAAAGAACCAAGAATAGGTAATTCCTCACTGACGAACAATATTGGATTGTTCACATTTGCCTAGTGAACAGTTCACATCCTAAAGGCCATCCATCAATTTCTTAGTCATTGAACTTCCTTCTGATACAAATGTACCGAAAACTGTTTCCTGAAAGTGTCCCAAATCCCAATGGATACTTCAGTTAACTAGACGTGGAGGGAGAAAAAACCACAAGTGTTCGTGTTCCCCACAACAGCTGGGAATTCTACTTCATCAACAGTACTGTTGTAGCAATCATCCCTTTCAGAAAAACTAAGGTATTTTTTAGGGAGAGGGAGGAGACACACTCACACATTGCAATCACATAGGCTATTCAGCACTCCTATCTGACTCCTTATCAATGTTTCCCCACAAGATTAATGGAGGTTTTATATGAACTTCTGGAGGATACAAGATTCAAGAAGAATCTAGCTTTTCGAAACAATGATAAACGCCAATCACATCCATTGCTCCTAACCGTATCAAGAATTTCAACGATATCCAAAATCTCACCATACACTTAAACTGCTCTTTTACGTCTAGTATTGGTAGGGTATGCATCTTTTCAATGCAGATACCTGATGTGATTTGTGAAGTTTGTAGCCTACTTTGCTGCATTGAGCTTTTAGAGTAGAACAAAATAAATTTACAATAGGTTGATTCAGCGGGTTACCATCTCTTTCATTCCTCGTTAGTGAGATTTGTAAACTTGTGAATGGAGATTTAACTTGGCTAGAAGCCCAACCAGTTCACTCTTTTAACAACTTAACTGCAAAGTGATACGGACCTAATGATTTCAAGCAGAACGCAATCCAAAACCACTCAATGCAAATACGTATAATCTTTCTTAACATACACAACATTGAAGTTCATATTGATTCACATAGTAACTTACAAGTACATAAAAAGGAAGAAACAAATACTGAAGCACAATAATAAGTATCAAGCACCGACCTCGCATTCTTCAAGGATGAACAAAAGAAACAAGATGAGGAACCTTCTCATCATCAAAAGGCAAGGTCACATACTCCCTAGCAAACTCCTCCGCAATCTCCCCAGCAAGCTCCCCATGCAAAGCTTTACAATACATATACAACACAGTATTTGCCGCAACACAATGCAACATCATCATTGTCAAAGCCGCAGAAACCAAAACAGTCTGCACTACAAACATCACCCCCCTCAAAACACCCTCACCAACTGAAGATTGCCAACTCCCCCAAACAAACAACCACCCAATCCCACCAAAATACAACAACATACAAACCACCACCCACCTCATCTCCTTAACCAAATACGCGCTCCGCCGCAACGGTTCCAACCCCCAACTCGATTCAACCACTACAATCACAGGTGCTAAAACCCAATTCACCTGTAAACAAAAGAATACAAATCCCAAAAGTCCAACACCAATCACATACCCAACCTTAAAATCAGCAATTTCATAACCCAAATACTCAAATCCTCTAACCACTCCAAAACAAACCAAGCCCAGAACAATCAAAGCAGCGAAAACCATAACCTGGCCACAAAAAAACGTAGCAAATAATCGAAAAAAGGAATTGGACAAAGAGGCAAGAGCAGAAACAAGCTTAACAGGTCGAGCATAGAAAGCATGATAAACACTAAAAGTAATTGAAGCAGAAGCAGAAAGAGTGAATAAAATAAGGATAAAAGTATAAAGAAGAGAGAAGAAAGCAGGGAAACGTTGTAAAGTATGGAGATTGTAACGGAGGAGAGTTTGGGGTTTGGTTGTGACGGGGTTTGTTATGGTGGATTGAAGAGTGGGGAATGCGATTAGAGAGAAGGAAAGTGGGAGGAGGAAGAGGACTGATAGTGCTAGGAAATGGCGGGAATGAGATGATATTAGTTTTCTTGATTCTTTTAGGATGGAACAGAAACTACTTAGATTTTCTGTTGCCATTTTTTTTTAACAGAGAAGAGAAGAGAAGAGAGAGATTAGTCTGCAGATGAGAATGGAGAAATGAAGATGACTACTTATTATATTCTCGCACATAAATATTGACAAATGGACAATACATTTATTACTAGTTTAAATGTTACGAAATTTCGATATAAAAATCGTTTTGCGTAACCGAGTCCACTCAAATAGTACCTCTACAGGTCGCTCCTTACTAGGTCAACTAAAACGTTGGTTCAACCAATCTCAAACAAAAATTTTAGAGTATACTAATCTATAGACCTATATCAATGAGGAGAAGCGCACACCAACACAACTCATCATAGAGCTATATCAAAACCTCAGCCAGATCTCATGCAAAGACCTCTGCCAGGTCGTCATCAGTCATGTCGTCCTAAGCCAGGTCATCCTTAGCAAAGTCGTCCATCAGATCAGCGCATCATCTGCTCAGGTCGGACAAAAACAGAAAAGGTGAATTTTCAAGAGAAAATAGTGGATTTTGACCTCGAAAATGACCACCACAAAGTGGAACTAAGTGGTGACAGCGTGCATGCCGGTGAGATCTTTCCGAATTGGGGTCACACGCGTGATTCTGACAACTGTAGCCAAAGTTATGGCTAGAATACCAAAACGCATCCAAACTTACTCCAATTAGCTAAATATCACGATTACTTGCCATCTTTGCACTGATCCGCCAACTCATGATACTTTAGTACCATCAATGTGCAATCTGACAACTCAGCATCATCTTACTCAGATCCTCCTGCATCACTCAGCCAGGTCGTCAATCAGATCAACGCATCATCAAGTCAGATCGTCCTCAGATCAGCTCATCCTCAAGTCAGGTCATCCTCAGATCATATCATCCTCTGATCAAGTCGTCCTCAGCTCAGGTAATCCTCAACTCAGGTCGTTCTCAGATCAAGTCATCCTCAAGTCAGGTCAGAGCAAGTCACCCTCAGATCAGGTCATCCTCAAGTCAGATCGTCCTTAGATCAACTCATCCTCAGATCAGCTCATCCTTAAATCATCTCATCCTCTGATCAGGTCATCCTCCGCTCAGGTCATCCTCAGGTCAGGTCGTCCTTAGATCAAGTCATCCTCAAGTTAGGTCAGAGCAGGTCATCCTCAGATCAGCTCATCCTTAAGTCAGGTTGTCCTCAGATCAGGTCATCCTCAGATAAGCTCATCCTCTGATCAGGTCATCCTCAGCTCAGGTCATCCTCAGGTCAGGTCGTCCTCAGATCAAGTCATCCTCAAGTCAGGTCAGAGCAGGTCTACAACCTGGAAGAAGCAACTAATATTACAACTATCAGTTCAACTTGAACACAATCACTGTTAGTTCAGGTTGTACACAGGTTGTCATTAGTTCACTGGAGCTTGAACGAACATCAATATTCCAGGTTGTCCTAGACTGACCACACCACAAATCTCGCATCGATGATGTCAATCAATCTAAAAATCTCGCTCGCCATGGAGTTATACCACTTACAAAAGGTTGCCAGCATATCCATCATCAATTGAAATAACAAATCAAGGGGAAATAATACTTTGTCGAATCAAGGAATCAACAATTCCAAATCGAGAAGCATCTAAGTGTTCTCGAATCAGATATAACAATTCAAAGCACATAGTTCCCTCCTTAACAGTTCGCATATACTACAAACCAGTGAGTCGCTCGAATTGCAAAATGGAAATTCACTCCCTTGCAGTTTATTGCAAGCCAATCAAGCTGGGGGGCTAGCCATAACCATCTCCGAACTAGGACAAGTTATTGCCATCTAAACATGTCAATCAAGCTCAAACACTGGGGCTAAACAACATTAACACCCACAAAGAGTTGCTTTTATTACAAACTGGGGGATAGCTACAACCATCTCTAACCTGGCCGCTCAAAGCTCCAAAACTGGGCCTAGCAACATACAGTCAATTCAAGACTAATAACCATAGTGACGCCCCCAAAAGGCTAGCTATCAACTATAGTGACGCCCCCAAAAAGCTAACTACCAACAAAATCGCCCCCAAAATGCGTACAAATTAACTTAACACCAACGCTAGGGTTAAGCTTGATTCAACTGTAATTACCACTCAAAGGCTAATTATCAGTCAAATCCAATCCACGGTACCCCCAAAAGGACCACAAATTAACTTAAGGCCTCTGATATGGTTAAGCTTAATTCAACTGTAATTACCACTCAAAGGCTAATTATCAGTCAAATCAAATCTACAAACTACGATCTACGCACTATGAGCTACGACGTAGGACCTACCACATCAACTCACAACAAAGCTCTAAGCAACAAACGACATCTAGCCTACTAACATAGAAAATTCAATTCGTAACAATCTCCATTTTTAACCAAGTAAGACACGCGATCTCCTTTATTATCTTTCTTTACACCACTATTCTACAAACAGTGATACAAAGAAAGGGGGCTGTGTCAGTACCCTCCACTCTCAACCACTCGTGGCAGACCACGTGTCCAGACTACAAGCAGGTCATGCATATAACCTAAGGTCAGGTCGTCCAAACAACCTAGGAAATGTAACCGCTGCAAGCTAGTCAACAACATCATTAATGAAAGATCATTACTTCGTAACGAAAGGAGTAAAAGCAATCATCAAGACAGCGCAAAAGGGGGATCAACGCCTATAAAAGGAGGCGTCTTCTCCATTCTCGAGAGAGGACCAATTCTCTATCTTCTCGATCATCTATCTCCATATCCCTTCCAATCAACCAATCAAAAGCTCGAACTACGTCCGACTTGATTCGAGTTCACTAAAAAACTCAATACGTTGGCAGCTCGACATAACCGAGTTCAGTCGAACAAATACTACCTCTACATTAATTTGACTCTTTCAATTAGAAACATTCGTATTAACATTACTAGGTTTTGGGCCGGGGCATACGCCCTGGGATCTTTTAGGTATTTTGCTTGATGTAGAAGACTTTGTTAGTTAACTCCTCTAACATACTAAAGGTTTCAACTACACCTTAGGTGGCAACTCCCATCATACATCCTCTATACTATATAAGGCTTCTACTTCCCATATAAGGCTTCTACTTCCCAAAAGACTTAAAAAAGTATCCCCATAATTAAATTCAGATATTTTTCTCCGTCTATCCTTATCTTACCCGAGAGTCCTCTGAATTTCATTTGGACTGTTATACAAAACCAAGCTCTACATTCCCATACACCAAATTTTATAATTTTAATATTAAAGATCATGTTTACAGGATAAAATATGCACTTCACACTTCATATGTAAATTACAATGACGTAGGCTACTCCAAAATGTGTTGCCACATTAGTTGCGAAATGAATCATCTTCATGCCCTGTGTTGGTGAACATCATTTACGAAACTTTATGGCTGCAACCAAAGTCTCCAAAATACTTTGTTCAATTTTTAGCATAGAGTAGCAACTCTATCTGTCTACATTATGATAATTCCCTTAAGATACAACATTTGAGCTCCCATCACTTCTTGAGCTCCCTGTAAGAAAATATGGTTGGCCTTCCTAAAGTGTAATTGTGCAAAACAGTCTCTATTGATCCTGCAAGTGTACAATAACTTTTATTTTTTGTTCTATCATTTTCTTCTGGAAACAAAAGGGAAAGCAAGGAGATATCATCAGTATTTTGGGGATGGTTGGCAACTCAAAAGTACATCACACAGACATTAATAGTATCGTTCGTATACAACTATAGAAATACATAGATGTAAGCCAAATTAATTTAATAGTATAAAGCTTAGAAGTTGGACAAAACAAATCTACAATGCTATTGGCTAATTACAGTACTTGCAGCAACTCTATTTAAGAAAATGAGTACATGCCAATATTTTCTAACATGTACAATTTCTGTTAGGGACTGCATCATCTCCGTTTTGTGTCTTTGTCCCATAAAGGTAGTGCTTCAATACGTGCTTGTCTCCACCTCTAAAATGTATCAATATGATGAAGAAGTCTCCCAAAATCCTTCACACACTTTTTTTAAGAAATTCAAAGTCAATGTGATGGTCAAATAATTCTTAACAACTATCAACTCACATATAAAAACATTGGTAATAAACAAATCTTGTCATACCCTTTAAGTGCTTCCATTTAGTGAAAGCTTATACTCTCCTCATCGTTCGTTTCAATCGGACTGCTTTCTATAATTCTTAATCACTATTTTACCATTAACCATTAGGGTTTGATGTGTCAGTGATTGTCAAGTCGTTACATGTATCTATCATTGTATCATTTTGCTAGCTAAGCCCACATAATATAACTTATTTGCAAAATCTGAATTCTATATATTGGTACTCTTCTTCATCATAATGTCTTCCCAGTGGGTAAAAAACTAAATTCCACCTGGGACAACAAAGTAACACGTCGAAATACAAATGCGTGGAAAAGCTCTATTGTTATTTCGCAAGGCAATCCACATCGATGTAATGAAATAAAATAAACACCACTCCAAATTAATATGGTTGTCAGTTCATGCTGTAGTCCGCCACTATAACTAAGTGTAAGTAAGCTGGACATTACAAATTAGACCTCTCTTGCTATTCCTCTAAAGCCACAATTGTTTGAGCTTGAAGAGCCTTCAAGTATCGAAACCAAAATTCAGAAACGTATACTGACCTTTTTGTTTCAAATACCGAGTCCTCTTAGTGTTGCTTTGGGTTGCCTCAGTCTTCTCCTTCGATTAACTTCATTGCCATGTGTTATTCACTACCCATCAACTTCTGTGTCTATTTGAATGTAAGATGACAATCAAAAAATCAGAAATAACGAATATTCCACAACCTCCTGGATAAACTTCCTAGTCTTCCTAAAGTTAGAGATGCAACTGAAAAAGCTAGATCTCATTAAGTGGTATTATAATTCAATGAACAAGATTATACAAATATAACAAAATTATATAGTGAACCGCCTGTTTATCATGAACCATGTTCCTATATGATTAAGCCATCAATATTGTCTTTAATTATCTTAAAGCATTTGGTTCAACTTATACACTTAAAAAGCTTAGACCAAGCACTCCAATGATAGATCATTAATCCCCATTAATTAACTCCATATGCAACTCTCAAATTAAAATAAAAAATGAGAGAAGAATGGAATAAGAAATTAAAGACATTACCTTGTCCTTCCTCGAAAGAATGAAATAGAGCGATAAATGTTAGTGCATTATGTTACGAAACATCCAGTCATATTGCGACTACTTCCAACAGTCCAACACCTCCATTTCCATGTTCTCCTCCTGCAATGTTTCAAACCTCTTCAATATCCAATGCTCTACTTGCAAACCTAAGACCAATAGAAGTAGTAGCACCTTTGCCCCTACCTGTAGAACCGACATGTCTTGAAGCTCATGCTCTATGTAATTCCATTTGGTGCGTGCATATCAACTCTGAACTACGCTTATGATCAGACCTTTTTACTTGTCCATAAGCAATAGTTAGATTCTATGCTCCATTGGTAAGTTATTAAGAATTAAGTTATCCACTACCACTTTTCTTATAAATTAAATTATGGGGATATCAAATATAACACACTGCCCAGCTTCTACATTGTGGTCAAAGTATCTCAGCCCCCGCAATGAAAACATAGTAGTAAGATGTACAATTGCAACACGTTTCTTAATTATTTCATTAGATTTTAAAAATTAAACCATTATCGATACTTTTCAACTCACCAAAAGCTTTTGCAGCACAATATTATATGATGCCTCAACTGCTCCATATATATTGCTATTTCTCCAACTTACTCAGTCTCTACAACACCAACTGGTTATGATTCACTCAATCATTTATCATAATGACACTAATAAAATGGTAATATTTGTCAGGAAAAACCAAGGAATCAAAATGCAAAGCTAATTTTAATCGCAGCTCTCCTACTCGCAATTTACTTCAAAGTTTCTACTTCCATAACCAAAACCTAAAAGCATTAGTGCAATATTCTTGAGTTAGGTATAAATAAGCCACCTTTCCGAAAATTACCGTGTCCTTGTGATTCTCAAATCGAAACACCATTAAAAAATCTGGGTGAGCTAAGCTCAAAGCTAGGTGGGTATAGTTCTCGCCGAACTTAATAATTATAAGCTCGCAATATTAATTAGTGGACAATATGCGGAACATTGGTTTTATCCAATTCTCAAACAAAACAATTTTACAAAGCTGGAGCATCCATCAATCTGCTAGAGTGTCCTAAGGTCCCAAAGGTCAATATACCTCTTTGTAGCCCCTCTTCGAGAATTTCAATCCTGAATCTTGAAATCTTAGTTGTAACTTGTCTCTTCAAGTGAGTTCACGGGGACATATTATCCTTAAGCGTTAAGACTTTAAGACGAAAAGGGTATGAAGCCAACCATAACCCACAAACTTCACATTGTAATAGGTATATACTAGGAGGGGGTTGTTACACAATTCTAAGAATAAAGACTTCCAGCAAACAACACGATGGCAATTTACTCTACCTAAGTTCAAGGCAGCAGCAAGAGAGTGGCATTTAACACACAAGTAAATATTAAAATATAGGCTAGTCCTTATTTTCTTTTTATTGCCTACCTAAGCCTTATGTTTACATAATCAGGCATCGCATCCCCTCCTCGACTTGTGAATACAGAGCATCAAACTTCCTCTAAGATTCTAGCATTAGAAATTCTTTAACCACAATAGAATGTAGGTGTGCCTGAAGATGACTCGTAAAGTGGGTATTACGCAAATGGACACCCAAAGTAAATCTCCTGATAATCAAATTATTCTAGAGTAAGGAATTCTGCTTCAGTAACTTTCGTTTGTGAAGAGTAACTTCTACAAATTTCCTCGGAATGCTACAATTTGTAAGTATTTTGATGTTCTCTTTGATCCAATTTTCAAACCCCATTAAATAAATAAAAAAATGCAGAAAAAAAAAATAACATTCCCAATTGACAAACATGAAATAATGAATCAAATAAGAATAAGTAATGAAAGAAACAGTCTTCTTACCTTTTGTTACTTGCTTTCTTCTTCTTCTTCTTCTTCTTCGTGATTTAAAAAGAAGAAATTAGCTTTCATGAAAAAAACACGTTAAGCAATTTTATTGGGGGTTTCTTTTTTCTGTTGAGAAGATAAAAAGGTTTGATTGAATTAATTTGATTGTTGTTTGTATACTGATAAGGACGAATTTGTTTGACAGAGAAAACATGGGTAACGAACATCTTTTTTCTTCCTCTTGTTTTGATAGGGTGAAGGAGGTGGTGGAAGTTGAGGATGATGGCTCGGAGTTGAGCAGCTAGGAGAACGTAGGTGTTGCATCATGGTTGGAGGCGGATGGACACCAGATAGGCTTAGCAAGCTAAAAATGACAGATGAGGAATGGGGTTAGGATAAAAACGTGGTGCACGGCTAGCTCGCCCACGCCTCTATGTGCTGGTGGCTCAAGCTACATTTGTCAACTCAGGTGCGCCTCTTTAAAGGTGTTTAGATAAAGTCCAACGTTATATAATAGGGGGAAAAAATTATAGTTCATGTTAAAAAAGAGTACCTAGAATATTGTCAAATCCAAACTCCAACTACAAAGCAAGCTGTAGGGCTGCAATAGAAGTACCCTGAAGCAAACAAAACATTAACAGCATGAATTTGAAGATGCATGATCAACCGAAAATAATAACCCAACCAATGATTTTAAGCAAAATGAAATGAACCATAGCTTAATCTCAAGAGACATCCTACTAGTGAATATTCATTCATACGCATGCGCAACAACAAAAGTGGGACATTAATATCAATTTCAAGGGGTTTTCCATAATGGTTAGTTGGTAGATAATAAAAACAAGGGTTAACTAGTATTACCCCCCTACTAGATGAGCCAATTAGGATTTCCCCCAACTAGATGGGGAAATTAGGGTCTCCCCCCTAAGTACATACTAAAAAAAATACGGTCAACCCAAGTTGATATTTTTTTTTTTGTGTGTACTCAGGGGGGAGACCCTAATTTCCCCATCTAGTTGGGGGAAATCCTAATTGGCTCATCTAGTAGGGGGGTAATACTAAAAAATCCTAAAAACAAAACATTAGTTCCAAATAAGAAGAAGATTTATTTGCGTTAATTTGGGAACACAATTTCATAAAAAGTGCAGAAAATCAGTTTGGGTCTTTAAAAAATGTATCATTATATTCCAATTGACAAACATATGAGGGGGGGGGGGAGAGAGAGAAGGCATTTTCTCATTATTGGGATCCTTTAGTAAAAGAGGGTGATGTCAAACTAATCATGAGGGTTAAAGTAGAAAATATCACATTAATAACAAAAAGGAAACTAACAAATACAACAAATCAATTAAATTCAGAACAAACTGTGGTCATGACAAAGCACAATATAAAAAACAGTTGTCTACAATGACTTCAACTAAGGACATCGAAATAGAACTGAAATTTAATGAGAGAAAAACACAAAGGACAGCCTAACAAATCCATAGTAATTGTTAGCAGTGTCGTAAGGTAGGAAAACGATATGAAATGCATTTGGATTGAGCTAACTATTTATAAGGCTCCACTAAAAAATAAATATTTCGCCAGTGTCTAAGAAGTTGAGCTGCGAGTTTTCGTTTGCTACAAAGCATCATAACTAAACTTTATCAAATAAGATGTTTCAAAACACTATAGACCATACACGATTATAAATGTAATCGTTGTGCTTGCACATCACGTAATTGATGGGATTCCTTTACATCCACATTAACATTACTGTACAAAACTCATGCTTCAATACTTCAATATGTTCAGATATATGGATAAAATTTTCAATTTAGCAAGAAAACAAAGAAAATAACAACTGTGTTGGTGTTCTACCATATTTGAGTTACATCCCAGTGCAATTATTGGTAATAAATATGCACGCTACAAATTGCGCCACGGGTGTTTTTTCAATAGAAAAATCCTAATATATAAAAACAAGTAAGTAGAAACATTCGTCATTACATTACTGTCGAGCTTTACTATTTCAATATGTTCAGGTAGGGACTAACATGAATGAGCCAAAATAACTTGTTTTCATTCACCATGTCCATCTCCACTCGTGTCTGAGTCATGTGCGGCATCTTTATGTGGTTGAAGTCAGGTTTTGCAATGCAACTAAAACATGTCACGATACCATAAACATAGTTGGTTCCAAGTTCCAACAATGGATATTAAAATTGTTCATAGCAGGGGCGGGGGTGGGCTGCAACACACCCAAGCTTTCGTAAAAAAAAAAGTAGTAGTGTTCAAAATAGAAATTTAAGGCTAACAAACTTAGTCCAGCCCATTGACTCATTGAGCCCAGTCACTTAGGAAGTTAGAAATTTAGAAATACAACAACGAATAGAGAGAAACTCTCGGGTAACTCAGAACTTCTGAAGTCTAAACTCTCAGGTGATGGCACTAACGGGTAGTATCTCAGTATCTCACACTCTCTGACTGTCGGTTATTCTTCCTCGTTCTTGGCCTCTTGGGAGTATTTCAGTATTTGCTTATTCTTTTCTTCGGTTCTTCACTTCTTCGACTCTTGCAAACTCTTATTATTCTCATAAGGTAAATTTTTTAGTTCAATTATTCTCAATTTATTAACTTATTATGATACTTGTTCAGTTGTTTAAATGTTTGTGCATTAGACATTAGTTTAGTTAAGACACCAATTTATTTAAATTGTTTATATGAATTTGTTTATTTGTCTAGGGATTTAGTGACACCAATAGAACTATTTGTTTGAATTGGATTTTGTTTTTATGCATTAGAAATTTTGGATTGTGTGGATGATGTGATAACGCCCAATGATAATTATTTTCTCTATCTATTGTATATCGATAATTATTTAATATCTCAGGTTACAATGTCGCATCATCAAGCGCCCAAAAAATCATTAACTCTTCTATCGTTCTATAAGCGAAATGATGATAAACCAGAAAGTGGCAAAACTTCAACATCTATTCTTGATAATTCAAAACTTGATGGGGATGAGCAACGTACTACCAAAGTTCAAGTTGTCGAAATTAAAAGAGTTGAACCTTCCTCTCGAGTCCAAAGAGTTGGAGTTGAACATTCTTCCAAAGCTCAAGAAGTTACACCTATATGAAAACTTATGTCACTTCTTTATTTGAACGTGATCCAGGTAAACGTATTACTATATATGAATACCCTCTTAACAAACGTGATGAAGTCCGAGTAGCTTATCTTAGAATGGGACCTTGTCGACCGGCTCATGAGAACGAAAAAAATTATCCATTGACTATGTTTGGAAAGCAAGGACGTCGGTTAAATACTAATTGGTACAAACTATTTCCTTGGCTAAAGTATTCACTCCACAAGGATAGAGCATACTGTTTCTATTGTTTTCTCTTTGAAACCAATCCTCCGAAGCATCCAGTGTTTACCATTAATAGGTTTCGAAATTGGAAGAAAGTTAACAGTGGGAAGCAATGTCCTTTTTTGAAACATGAAGGTGGTCTTTGTTCTCCACATAGGTTGGCAACATTGTATTGTGATAATCTAATGAATCCTTCTCGACATATAGATAGTGTTATCAATAGACTTTCTAATGAAGCGATTGCAAATAATCGATCCTACTCCGAAATGTTGTTCAATGTATTCAGATGATTGCACTACAAGGGTTTCCTTTTAGAGGCCATGATGAGTCAAAGAAATCAAGGAATTGTGGAAGCTTCTTTGCAATGTTCGAGTTTTCAAAATTGTTGAACAAGAAAGTTGCTGAAATAGTAGGTAATTGTTCGGGAAATGCCATGTATACTTCACATTGTATTCAAAAGGCACTTTTGCATATATTTGCCGAAAATGTGAGAAAGAAAATACGTGAGGATGTTGGTGATGCAAAATTTTGTATCCTTGTGGATGAAGCACAAGATAACTCACAGAGAGAGCAAATGGCAATTATTATAAGATTTGTTAATCGTGATGGTTTTGTTAGAGAGAGGTTTTTTGCAATTGTTGGTGTTGAAGACACTTGTGCATTAACTTTGAAAAAAGAGATTTCCAAATTAAGTTCTTGCTAGTAGGAATTTGCTTATTGGAAATACGAGAGGCCAAGATTATGATGGTGCTAATAATATGCGTAGTCAATGGAATGGATTACAAGCACTATTTCTTAAGGAGTGTCCTTATGCATATTATATGCATTGTTTTGCACATCGACTACAACTTGTATTAGTTGCGGCTTCTAAAGATGTTTTCGATATTTGGTTATTCTTTTCAAAGTTGGCATCCATTGTTAATCTCCATGTTCCGCCTAAGAGGAAGAAAGAGTTAGAGAAAGCTTAAAAAGAGAAAATTGAAAATTTGTTAGCAATTGGTGAGCTTAATAGTGGACAAGGTGCTAATCAAGTTTGTACATTACAACGAGCTAGAGAAACTCGATGGAGTTCTCACTATGAATCCATTTGTAGCTTGATGGAGATGTATGATGCAATTTGTACGGTTATTGAACTCATCATGAATAATGGGTCTAGTAACACCATGCGTGGGGAAGCTAAGGGTTCTTATGTTGCTATGAGAGACTTTGAATTTGTCTTTATGTTTCATTTATTGCATGCAAGTGAAGTCTCAAGACATTCTAAATGTCATGGGTTTAGTCTCAAGTACGAAAGAGCTTCTTCAAGAGTTTAGAGAAACAAGTTGAGATAGTTTTCTTGGGGATGTGATTTCTTTTTGCAAGAAGCATGACATTGATATTCCTAATATGAGCTCTCATCATATGATGGGTACACATCGTTCTTGCCAGCAGAATGATTGTATTACAGTTGAGCACCACTACCACGTTGATATATTCAATGATGTAATAGATTACCAGTTGGTGGAGTTGAAGAATAGATTCTCTGAGATTACCAGTTGGTGGAGTTGAAGAGTAGATTCTCTGAGGAGGCAATGGAGCTTCTTTATCTTAGTTCGGCTTTGGACCCGAAAGATGCTTTTAAGCACTTTCATATTGATGATATTTGCAAGCTCGCCGAGAAATATTATTGTGAAGACTTCACGAAGAATAAAATACTTATTTTGAGAAGTCAACTATAACATTATAAGCTTGATGTGACTTGTCATCATTGTTTTTAGAAATTGTCTATCATTTCTAAGTTATGTCGAGCTTTAGTTGAAACAAGAAAGTCAACTATTTATCATTTGATTGATAGATTGATTTATTTTGTCTTGACTCTTCCTATCTCCATAGCAAGCTGCTAAACAAGCCTTTTTAACTATGAAATTTGTCAAAATATGACTCTGTAACAAGATGGATGACGAGTTTCTTGCGGATTACATGGTTATATACATGGAAATGGAGTTTGCTAACGAAGTTGATATAGAGTTAGTAATAGATGAATTTGATAAAAAACCTCGCAAGTGACGATTTCATTAGTATGTCATGTTTTAATTTTTGGATGTCTTTTGTTATACTTGTCAAGATCTACTGGGAATAATACTAGTTAACCCAAAAGTTTTCTACTATGGAGTATGCTGTAAGACATGGGTTGCAAATATCCTAAACGTGTAAACTAATTTTTCTCCTAGAACTACAAGTGTAAAAAAAACGTATCGACCAAAACGAATGAAAAAAGCACGAGTAAGACAGAAAGCAGAAGAAGAATCTTCATTTCTCCTCTCACATATCACATGTCACATCTACTTTCTCATTCCTCTTCCATTTAACCTCCGTGCCAAACTCGTGATCGAATCTCTTAAGCCGTGATTAACGTTTTTCCCAATCTGTTATTACAAGTAACAAGTAGATCTACATTTTCAGCTTACCACTCAACAATAAAATGGATGGAAGTTCCGAAGAGAAAAATGAGCTGGCCTCCCCGGATGCTAATCTACGGAGAAGTTTCAGTATAAACGAACGGTTTGATTCAATGAATGCAATGGAAATATTGCGAGAAACGATTAGAATACTACGATACAATTGCCCTGGTTTTATGGTAATTGCAGCACTTTTAATATGTCCAGTTTCAGCTATTATTCTATCTAATGTGTTAGTGGATCAGTCTTTTTTTAAAAGACTTACTATTAGATTGTTATTAGTAGCACAATCATGTGGACTTCCTTTGAGTAATTTAATCAAACACTTATGTCAACGTTTATCCGAGATTATACTTACGGCTATATTTAGTGTCCCTTTACACATTACATTCTCATTGTTATCCAAAGCGGCTGTTGTGTATATGGTAGATTGTACTTATTCGAGGAACAAGTTTTATACGGGGAAGTTTTTTGGGATTATTTTGAAGATATGGAGGCGTCTTGTTAGTACTTATGTTTGGGTTTCTATGATTGTTGCGGGCTGTTTAGCGTTGTTTCTCGTTCTGCTTGTTGCTGTTTGCAATGTGTTTGCTCTACTGCATTTTTCGTCTGAGTTGGAAATTTATCCTGCTATGGTTATCGCGTTTGTGTTTTCAATTATCTTTGCGAATGTGATTATTATTTGTAATCTTGCGATTGTTATATCGGTTTTGGAGGATGTTTGTGGCCCACAAGCTTTGCTTCGGTCTAGTGTTATTATTCAAGGTCAGACTCAAGTAGGTCTTTTGATATTTCTTGGATCGACAATTGGGATGGCATTTGTGGAGGGATTGTTTGAGCATAGAGTGAAGACTTTGAGCTACGGTGATGGGTCTTCGAGAATATGGGAAGGGCCTTTGCTGGTGATTATGTATTCATTTGTGGTGCTTATTGATTCTATGATGAGTGCAGTTTTCTACTTTGCATGTAGATCGTCTAGTATGGAAGGTTTAGAGCAAGAATCACAAACGATATTAGAAGCAACAGCTCCTTCCTCGGGGTCAGTGGATATTCAGTGATGTCGTATGTCAAGGTAATCCTGTTCACCATCAGTTGGATAATATGCAGAAATTGGGGCTTGAGACAGATGAGAAACAATAGACCGCTTTCAGCTTAATCTGCAATGTCTTTGATGCAAGTATGTGATTGCTGCTGCATTAAGCTTCATTGACGTAACCAAATGTAACCAAATTACATGCGGATGAAATTTTGGTCGGCTCATTTCATATCAGATTCTTTGTACACCATGTAATTGTCATTTACAGATTTACTTGAAAGTTGTTGAGAAAATACTTTTAATTCTTGTTGGCCTTTTTAAAACAACTTAACACTAGCCATGCTTCAAGATGTTTGTATAAAATTTTGATCGCATGTACAAGCTTACAGCTTTTGCAGTTCTTGAAATTGTCCTTTTCTGGATTCTGTTTATACCTCTCGTTGAATAAAAATGCTCAAGTATACGGTTTTTTTTTGTACTGAAAATGTAAGAACACTATTTAGCAAGAGTTTGTAGAATGAAGTTGTGAACGATCTGCTATCTTTGTGGTCTGCTCTTCACAATGGAAAATAAATATGCTTCATACCAGCTAAAGGGACGCTTTTGGTAAGTCTAGTATATTGTATTTCTAAATGCTTCTTATGGATAAAATTAGTAAAACAAAGCTCACTGCCTGAGTGCCTGTTGTTCCAGACAACTTTTAGCTATTTGACGTGGTGAAAAGGAAAAAGAAGTCTTGGGTGAACTTGGCAGAGCTCTAGTTTTCTCAGGTTGGCTTTGGCTGAATTTGTCTTACTTGGCCAATGCAATTTGCTCAACGTGATCGGTGTGCTATCAAATACTGTTATTATGTTTCTTGAAAGCTACACTTGGGATTAGGAAGAAAACAAAAAGTCTGCCGCTCATATTCTCACAGGTGACAACCTTAGGAGCTCATTATGAAGTGTTTTTAGCAGGTGGAGAAGCTCTTATACCGCCGGAAGTTCGATCATTTCACGAGCTTTGCCGATTTGGAGCCTCATCAGGTAACTTTCATCTCTAATGATTCTTGCTTGGAGGCATCTGCATATCATTGTACTTGAGATTCAGCTCAGCTATTTTGCCTTTTGATTTTTGATTTTTTCTCGTACTTAATTTCTGTAGGTTTGTTCTTCAGTATGGACATCTTATTCTAAAACTCCACAAGGTTTTCACATTCACTAGGTACCTTTTAACATTAATATCTCGATCAGTGGCATGGGAAAATAGCATTTAGTGCTTGGTTTGAATTTTAATGAGTTAGGTATCCCCTGGCACATTTCCTATTAACCTACTTTGCAGATGAATCTAGTGAAAACCTTGCCACCATGGCTAAAGCAGAAATTTCAATCTAATTTACCATCCATGACATGACCATGAAATGAGATTTATACCATGATAACATCATAACCCCTCAAAGCCTTTTATTTAAGACAGTCAATTGATGTATACAGTCTGCTAACTTTTGTTTCATTCCAAGCACAGCCTTGCTCCTCAAGTCTGCTCAATTTTACTTCTGAAAAGGAACTTCTGCTACTGGCTGTTTCTGCCACTTTATATCCGGTCCGCGTTTCTGCTATTGAGTATTTGAGTCTTAATACAACATCGAAAAGCACCACAGTTAGGCACGTAGGCTCCATTTGGCACTGCTGAAATCAGAAAGTGTGTGTTTGATTTGCAGTTCACTCTTCTTTAATTTCTAGCTCCCTGCCCTCCGATACGTTCCTTCTTGTGCTGTCTATAACGTTGTTATAATCAGTAAAACCCAAAATGGTGTTGGAAGGAAAAACAAAGAAGCTCAAAGCAAATATTGGAAGTAAACTCGATAAAAGGACCAAAAAGCATTTTGATAAAGCAGAAGAAGAATAGTACAACTAGTACTTTTTCGCTTTCCTCTCCAATCCAAAATGATATCCGGTTTTCTCAGTTTCTTCCCCAATTATCCTTGGGTTTTCTCCGATAGCCTTTAGTGATACCCAACTCTTGATGTAAGGAACCATTTCAATTCTGCTTACCCGCTGTACCTCGTGATCCTGAATTTTCCCAAGGCTTCCAATTATTGGATCATAAGTAAAAAGAGCAATGTCATTATTGCACCACAACAGAATTTGATTGTATGCATTGGACAGAGCTTCTCGATGAATGTTGTACTTCTTGCTCCACACTGTTTCCTTACTGCTCTAATTGTTCAATATCCATATCTTAATGTGTCTATAATGTCCAAAATAAGAATCTTCAGTCACACATACACACCCTTCCAACTTCGTTAGGTTGTATACCTTTCCAGAACGAAGACAAGGTGGCGATGGAACCACACGGAACTCTTCATGTGCCAAATCAAACGCTACAATCTTATCACAAGTATTAACGTCTTTTTTGGTATATAAAGATTTTGTGTTATCCAGTGAAGAGCTCCATTCACAAGAACACTCAAGCAGTCCCACCTCAACCAGTAGGGAGCATTGCTATTCCTTCTCCATCTAGTATCCTTACCTAAAGTATAGATGTAAACTCGTCCCAGGGAACTTCTATCCCATGATTTATGCAATATTACAACTACCTTGTATTCATTAGTATAGATGGACTATAACCAAATCCTCTCGCAGTATCTCCACCAAAAATATACTTATTGTTGTCATCATATGGTGGCAGATTGATGCATTCCCGCGTTACTGGATTACACACGTACAGAGGACTAGAATCACCAGTAAAGGTAGCCTGTCTGTGATAAACAAATCAAACTATTACAAGAACCAGCTACTGCAGGATAGATAAGATTGTACTTAATTGGAGGGTGATTCATCTTTGTAATTTTAGGATTTTGACCATCATCATATTCCACGTAGTAAAGCTCACGGTGACAGGTATTATCCTTCTTAATGAGAAGGATGTGACCCGAGTCTCTGTTTTGAGTGTACAGCTGAAGTTGATGATCGTAAGGAAGCAAGGGTCATGGATTGTGTTGGACCAAGACTTGCAAACGAGCCTAGTTTGTCCGAGGGAGTCAGTGGGTAGTCTTGAAAGTATCTTTGATACTGATTCTGAAGGCAGCTTCTCCATCTCCAACCCTCAAGTGTGTGTTTTTCTTCTTCTTCTTTTATTGTTTAGAAAGTCGATATTATAGGTTAGCCGGTAAAGACAAAACCTAAAACCTCAACTTTCGTGTCTGTTTCACAATGGACTCAGTGGAAGATATGGGTTCCTATTTGGAATTGTAATCTCAACTTTCTTTAGGAAAACATTAAATAGAAGTTCTTTAGGATTTTATTAGTGCCAAATGGGGACAGTCTCTCCTTCAAAATGATTTTTCGCATGTAATCT
Source organism: Coptis chinensis (assembly GCF_015680905.1). NCBI lineage: Eukaryota > Viridiplantae > Streptophyta > Magnoliopsida > Ranunculales > Ranunculaceae > Coptis > Coptis chinensis. Next base: position 13,491,208 of record NC_141456.1, on the reverse strand, counting down.
CAAATGGACTTTCTTTTCTCGCTAATCTAATTAGTGAACTTTTTTGTATGGATGGTGCAACTTCTCAAAAGAAAAGACTCGACTTTGCCAAGGTTTGTGTTACTATCCCCCTCGATTTTGAGTTTCCAAAATCTGTCAAGCTAAAGCTTCATGGTAGACATGTTTTTGTTGATGTGGAATATCTATGGAAGCCTCCTTCATGCACGAGATGTTGTCATTTTGGGCATTCAACGGCAAAATGCCTGGATTCCCCACCTTCGCGATCAGTTTGGGTGCCAAGAACTACTAATGGCAATATAAATGGGGCTGATACATCAGTACAAGGAGCAAACACATGGATGGAAGGGCACACTACTACTAGTGGTGCTATTGTAAACATTTCTACTGGTCAGACTAGTGGCACTGCACAAGGAGTTACTACTCCGCACATTCAAGTTGAAAATCAGAATCATGTGAGGGGAGTTGAACAATCTACTGCCCAGGTAACGGTTCAACAACTCAATACTAATCATAGTATTGTGGCAACTTCTCCTCCTGTAGTTAACAATGCTATAGTGGTTATTCCTGAGGCTGGAGAGCTTGTTATTGATAGTAATAAGGCATAATCCAGTGGCTACAGGGGAAGCAGAGGTTAGCATAGTACAGAACAGTTCCGGTGGTGGTGGTGGAGATATGACTACGCCTACCAGGTATCAGTCAAATGTTAGAGGCAAGGAACTGAGGACAAGCCCAACAACTACTGTTGGAGCAGGAGACTTGGTAGCGAGAGAGGATAGTATACCTACTATATTGGATCTACCAATACAAAGGCACCAGCAAAGAGTTACTCCTCTTAACCAACTCCCAAATAATAGAGAAATAAACATATTTGAAGGGTTAGTTGTTGGAAATGAGGATGTAGATGACGATCTCTCAGAGAGTGAATTTGAGTTGTTTGGGGATACGTATATAGGGGCTCCAACGCTTGCATTGCCTAAGAGCACATCAAAATATGCAGCGACTTCTGAGAATCAATGGACTACTGTGAAGCCAAAAAGAAGCAAAAGGATCCAAGAGCGTTCTTCAGGAGAAATAGAGCCTACACTTGCAATGATGAAGAAGGTTAAGTCGTTAACCAAAAACAAAAAGGTGAGACATCTTGAGGACTACACAAAAGAGTTTTGGGATGACACTTTGGGACTCACTTATGTGTGTTGTGCTTGCGAAGGTTTCTTTTGTAACTATGAGAAAGCGCAGACTTATCTTAGGAAAGATCATCCTAAGATTGTAAAGGAAATCATGGCTAGGAAGTAGGATTCCTAGTTCTACTTTCTTAGAGTTTGATTGTAGCATGTCTAGTGATCTTAGGTATGTTAGGCTTATAGCGTCTTTGTGTGCCTCCTTTTAATGATCTAACTCTTAGGGAGGCTTGTAAGGTTTACCTTTTTGCAATATAAACCGGTGGGAGTACTGAGTACTCATCCTGATTCATACCGAGTACTTTTAGAAATACATACATCATCCTGATCACTTTCGCAGAATTCATGCATTGAGGATAAATTGCCAAGAGGATATACGGCTAAAAGTAATCTCTAAATATTAAAAATTGAGTTGCCATTGCAGGCAACCAATCCTCAATATGAACAAGTCGAGTATGAATCGATTTGAAATCTAATGATACACAAGAACTTGATTCCACGACTTGGAATACAAGATTAGATTTGAAAAGTTTACACTAATCATTAAGAATGGTTTGCTCAATCAATAGATAATTGTAATGAGATCACCTGTTCCTTTCTCGCTTCCCTTTCCCATCTAAAATGATTTCCGGTTCACCCATTCTTCCTGATTATTCATTGGGTTTTCTCCGATGGTCTTTAGAGATACCCAAGTCTTGAGGTAAGGACCTGCTTCGACTCTTTTTACTCGTGAGTTTTCCCTAGGCTTCCAGTTTTTGGATAGTAAGAAAAAATATCAACGTTGCCACTGTACGACAGTAGAACTCTACTGGATAAATTCATCTGGCGACCTTCCAACTCTGTACTTCTTGGTCCATAGGGTTTCCTTCAACATCCATATTATCAATGTGTCCATCATGTTGATGAACCAAATATATCTTGGTCCATAGAGTTTCCTCCAGTAAGCGATTTTCAGTTAGGTAATAATGATTTACAGGACGAAAACAAGGTGGTGATGGAATCACTTGAAACTCTTCATGCGCCAGATCAAACCGCTACTATTTTGTCGCAAGTATCTGATTATCAGTGAAGTAAAGTCTCATGGTCAGGCAGTGAAGAGCTTCATTCACAAGAACACAGGAATAGTCGTGCCTTAACCAGTAGGGGGCGTTGCCGTTCCTTCTCCATTTAGTGTCCTTACCAAGAGTATAAACAAGAACTTGTCCCTCAAAATCTGTACCACAATATGTGCAGCATATTACAAAAACCTTGTACTCATTAGTAGGACTATAACCAAATCCTTTCACCATTTTTTTTTTTTTTTTTGTTAATCATTCTTATTTATTTATGTTAACCAATAATTACATTGTCCTGCTCCAGGTTATGTTTCAACCATATTGGAGCTATACTAAACCATACAGTAGGTACTAAAGTTAAAGCAAAGGTTGCCAGTTTCTTGGCTGCATTGTTTGCACTTCTTGGTGTATGTACAATAGTAGTAGTATAGAAAATCCTTTCACCATAGTGTGCAGAAGATACTCCCTGTCCCCATATTTTGGAAGGTAGATGCATTCCCGTGTTACCGGATTACACATGTAAAGAGCGGTACAATTACGGCTAAAGACAGTCCGTGATAAACAAATCAAACCATTACAAGAACCAACAATTGCAGGAAACGTATTGTACTCAATTGGAGGGTGATTAATCTTTGTAATTGCGGGTGTTTTACCATCATATTCCACATAGCAAAACTCGAAGAGACTAGTGTCAACAATATAAATTAAAAGAGCATAACTGGAACACTTGTTTTGAGTGTAATTCTGCGGTTGATAACGGGCCAGAAAGTAAGGGTCATGGATTGTGTTGGACCAAGACTTGCAAACCCGCCTAGCTTGTACGAGTGAGTCAGTGGGTAATCTAGAAAGTATATTCGTTACTGCTTCTGAAGGCAGTGTTCTTCATCTCAAATCATCAAGATACGCTGTTGCTTGCTTTTATTCTTCTTTTACAGTCAGGGAGGAATTTATATAACAAGAACACTGGGGCCAACAATTTAGGGCAATCAAAATAATGCAAAATAAAAACACCAACCCATAAACCCAGCCCAATCCACATTACCCTTAAACCCTATATGCAAACGAATATTCAATCTTGGCAACCCCACCAAACCAAAACTATGAAAGATGAACATGTTTATGAGAAGTGAGCATTATCTTTTCCTTCAACTATACACCGTCTGATTTGGCTGGTTGTGATGATGGAGGTGGTGCACTGGTGCATACAAGCATAAAAACAGAAATGAATCAAGAAAGAGTGAGTGTTGTTTACCCTTTTCTCTGTGAAGATTATCGAGGTTTGAAAATGGCAGAGTATGGCATTTGGAGGTGAAGACTGAATAGTGTAGACAGTAGGCACTGTAGAGTGTAGAGAGTTGGCAAATAAAGTTAATGGAGTTTAGACTGGACTGCAGTAATATTAATACGCCCATTATATACTGGGCCTATAGCCTTGGCACCTACTGTTGAGAGTTGAGACTGCCTTGCGCCGTGCTCGGCTGGCAGCTGGCTAGCTGCTGTACCAAATGAAATACCAAATGAAAATTCATGCCAAATAGAGTCAATAGATAATTAAAAAACTTAAGAAATGTGTATTGTGTTATTCTAAAATCCCGGCAGTTGTGGAACATTAGTTTGGTCGTAATATTATTATTAGTTTAAGTTATCTAACACAAACAATAGTGTGTTAGCTTCCTTCTTTGACTTTTGAATTTATTGCATACTGGTTTTTTATTAGTTGGTCAGGCTACGTTGACACCCCTAAATGACACTTTGAATTGACACACTTACTAAAATCCTCACTTCTATAATGAATTAATGGCTGATATTTGATGAAGATGGCCTTCTTACCATGTTGATCATGTCTGCAAAATTTCAATTTATTTTGACATATCTAGCCTTATCAAATTTATTTATAAAATTGAAAAAATATAGATCGTTAAAAAAATTACAAACTTCAACACAACTTTAACAAAATTACACATATTGAAATGAGCTGATTTTTTTTGGATATCATATCCATAGTGGGGAGATCATATCTATCAAAAATCGGCTATTAAATCATTGTGTTTAGTAAGGGTGTCAATTTAGAGTGTCATTTAGGAGTGTCAACGTAGCCTGACCGTTTATTAGTGAATGATAATATGAAATGGTGGTTAATGGTTATGCTAGTTTCATGTATTTCTTTTTCTTTTCTTATTTGGGTAAAGATGAAAGTTTCATGCAATGGTGACTTCAGTCATCGAGACATCTAGTGATCTAGGACCAAGACGAATAATTGATGATTAAGTATACAATTAATACATGCTTTTAGATTTCTGAACCACTATAATTTTGTATCCTTTCACCAAACAATAATTCTAAAGTGGGGGCATGTTGAAGCTCGATGTGACTCAGGAATTTGTTTGGAAAAAGCCCGTCTAAGGTTCCATTAGTTTGTTGAGTTTACTACTACATCGGTTAGTAAAATTGAGTAATTGACCATGTTGTTCGATCTGGGCAAAATCAGCCTATATAGTAGTTTACAACAGAATTGAGTAATTGACCATGAAGAATTTTTCAGTAGCAATTATATAAGCATATCTACAAAGAGAGGGGTTCTAGGAACATATTTTATCTTGACACATAAACAAACTCAAAATCGTTAGGGCATTTATAAATTTCATATTAGGCTAATATTTTATAGATATGATCTCCTAACTATTCTAAACATTGTAATAATAAAAAAAAAAAAAAAAATTAAAAACTTGCCAAATATAGTATAAAAAATGGTGAAAATGAACGGTTGATAATTAGCCAAATTTTGTAAATTGTTAACAACATTTGGTAAATTTGGAATTTTTTGATTTTTTTGATTATTTGTGACAATGTTTATAATAGTTAGGAAATCATATCTACAAAATATTAATTTTAATAAAACTTAAAATCTTTATTTTTTTTGAGTTTGTTTACGTATCAAGATAAAATATGTCCCTAGCTAGAACTCCTTCCATCTACAAATTATCATAAGTTTCTTGGAAAAATAAAGTCTAAGTTAATAAATTACATGAAGCCACAAGGGAGACCAAATATCTTTATAAATTATAACACATCTCGGATACATTTATTCCCCTTAACAAAAAATTCTATCCCTTGCTCTATTTTGTATTCACATAAATGCCAATTCATCTATAGGGAATATATATATATATATATATATATATATATATATTTCAGTCACATTATTTGTTGTGGTGTTGTATTTATTTGTTTCAAATTTTCTTTTTAAGATGAAAGGTATAATGGTTTTCAAACTAACTCCATTGGACTGGTAATTGATTGGCACAATTGGGGGATTTTCATTATGAAAATGAAAGATGTTGTATTTAACGTTAAAAGAAGAGACAAATATATCTACATAGACAAAAGTAAAGAGTACGAAAAAACTCATTTCAACTGAAAAATTCCAAATATCTAAGTGTTGAATTATTAAGTAGGATGAAGATCCGCTAACTAACAATATAATTAAACTTTATAAAGACTTAACAACAAACTCGTGATTCATGATTCCTTTAACACCAAACTCCTTCCCACCTCCCATGGCCAGCTCTGCTCTTGGCTGCACTTTAGTACTCAACCAATATGAATTTGTTTCTCATTATATTTTTCATTTTTATATTTCTGAATTAATTAATTCTTATTGGATCAATACAATAATTACGTATTTCGTGGCGGTGTATAATTATCGAGAGTCTTTGTGATGTTCATTACAAGAGTTTATTTTCATAAAATGATTAAGTGGTGATCATCTTGAAAAAGAAAATAGTAAAGAATATTTGATTACAAGAGTTTATTTGTTGTGAATTTTTCATGGGGACAAAACTGATAAGGAAGAAATTTCGAAATAATGAACCCAAAAAACCACCCTCATTTAAAACACTCTCAAGGACAAATAGTTGACTCTTGTCCAAAAAAAGACAATAGTATCCGGTATGCACAAATATAAGTGCACATCATCTTAGATATACAATATGTGCATACCAAGCATAGAAGGGTAAAATTGGAAAGAATGAAATATAAAAAGTCGGTTTGTCATTAATAATTAATACATGAAATCTGGTTTTTCTAGCTGTTATAAGCCAAAAAAAAATATCCTTATCAATGGTTTCAAAACCCAGACTATCCCAGACTACGATTAAAATTGGAAAGTGAGTCTTTTGAATTATTTTTTGTTTTTTCATTTACAAACTTTTTCATTACATGAATGTTGTTACTGTTATCTTTTCAAGTTCACCAACCATCAGATCAAGCTCTCATCCTATGATACATAATTGAACCAATAAATTGATCGATTGCCCATCAAGCTGAAGTGAAGGGGATCTTGAAAAAAGATAAGAAATAAATAAATGGAGAAATAAATATATGGAGGGCTTCCATGCATTAGGGATTTACAGGGAGTAACTCTCAAGGACAAATCGGACAAAAGAGTCACTCTCAACATCACTTTTTTTTTAATCACTCACAAGGACTGGGTAGATGAAATGTCAAGTATACTCTTGATGCAAAATAAAAAACGGCTCGGGTAGATGAAAGGTCAAGTATACCGGGATTTTCAAATAAAAACAAAAGATCAACCCAAATAACCCAATGTATATAGTATGAACAACCATTGTTTATACCTTAACATAATGCATAATCAGTAAGAATTATTAGAGTATGAACATTAATTGTTCATATCTATTTGGGGTATGAACAATCATACCTCAACATAAGCTATGAACAATCATTGTTCATACTCCAACACGAGTTATGCACAATCATTGTTCATGCCACAACATGAGATATGAACAATCATTGTTCATACCTCAACATACTGTATTATCAGTAAGAACACCTATTGGAGTATGAATGAACAAGCATATATTGTTCATACCTCAATCATTGTTCATACCTATTTGGGGTCACTGTTCATACATCAAACATGAGCTAAGAAAATTAATTGTTCTTACCACCTCAACATGAGCTATGAACAATCATTGTTCATATGTTCATATGAACAATCACTTTTCATATGTTCATATGAACAATCATTGTTCATACTTCAACATATATAAGCTATGCACGATCACTATTTATACCTCAACATAATGTATGATTAATAAGAACACCTATTGGAGTATGAACAATCATTGTTCATACATCAACATAGTGTATGAGGTATGTTCACCTATTTGGATACGAGTAATCACTAAATTTCTCTGTTTTATAAACATAACACAAAGGGTTGAAACTGGTATTTAAAAAATAAATAAAAATTCCTATACTTTATATCTATAATAACATAAAGAGGTAAAACTGATATTTTTAAAAAAGTAAAAAGATCGGGCCAACTTATTTTGTCCTTGAGGGTTATTAAAATTGAAATCGTGGGTGGGTTCGTAGGTTATTTAATGCTAGAATTTGTCTTTATGAGTTACAAAAAAAAATGGCATCCTCTAAAAGTGTTTTTCCCCGAAATTGGTCTTATATATATTTTTCTTGAGGGATTTATTATGAGCTGGTTTATGCTAGCCGCATTGATCTTTTGGGCCTGGGGCTTGGCCCATGTAGATAATTACTTCTGTCATCTGTACTAGCCAGGTAAAAATCCAGTTTTGTCTGAGTTCGAAAAGAAAACAAACTTTTTTAGATAATTTGTTATAGGCTTAGAGCATCTCTAGGTGTTAGTATAACCTGCCTTTTTCTTCATATTTGAAGGAAAAGTTCGGAATATCTCGGAATTCCATCTCTAGGTGGTAACAAATCCAGTCGCATCACCTGTTTGTTCGCATTCTTTTTCGCAAATTTTGCAATTTGGTTGCGGATGTGGAACGACATTGGTAATGTATCAACATTAAAATTTTGCAAAGGTCAAAAAAAAAAAAAACATGGCTGATATTGAACAATCATGTTCATACCTCATGAGATAGGGGTGGGCAATGGTATAATTCGTATAAACATTTATGAATAAATATTATATATTGTTCATACCTCAATCATTGTTCATAGGGCGGGTCACAAGTCGAAATACATCAAACATGAGCTAAGAAGCCCTCTTTAAATTGTTTTACCACCTCGGGCTTTAGAATTGGGGCTTTAGAGCTATGAGCCTATATATTTTCATTTTTACCACATTCATTTTAAAACTCACTTTTATATTACAAAAAAAAATGTATGAATAATCTATTGTTCATCCAACCAATCATATAATAATCTGTATAAGTCCAAAAATTTAAAATGCACATCCACAATCTAATGAACAATACCATCAACATTGAATTTGATTCTTATTGACTCAAACCTCACTAAAATTACATTTAACATTGAAATACATAGAGGTAAATAATTATATTATCATTTTAAATGAAGAAGTAATATATATAAAGAAGAAACATAATAGTTTTGGTTAAGGGTCATGGAAGTTGTTAAACTATTTGTAATATCATAAATTATTTCTATAATAGATTCAAACAAATATAATATTACCTTTCTTCTAATTTAAAAGTGATTCAAGCTTTCTGCTTTTATATATGGAAATGAAAATATTGGCTTTTTAACTATAAAGTGATAAAAAGGTTTGAGATATTTTTAAAATGTAAATTTTTCGGACCCAACTTATTTTGTTTTTGGTTTTAATAAAACAAATCGTGGGTGGGTTATTTTTATTTAATGCTAGAATTGAAATCTTTAGTTTTAAAAAATGGCATCCTCTAAATGTGAATAAAAATATAATTTGGTCTTAAATATATTTTTCTTGAGGGATTATTAAGTTATGGTTTATGACTTGATGATCTTTTGGGCTGGGTCTTATTTTATTAGATAATGCTCATTGTTCTTCGTACTAGCGGTAAAAACAAGTTTTTTGTTTATATAAAACAAACTTTTTAGATAATTTGTTAAGGATAAGCATCAAAGGACAATGTTATTTTAATTGAAAATATTTAACAAAAAGTTCGAACAATTATGGAATGTCCATTTATAGGTGAAAGCAAATGAACCGTTTGGGCGGATAAGGGCTTTTTGCAATTTTTTGGTTGTGGGTCGGACCTATGTTTTAGAATCTTAGCCCGCCTCAGAAATTACATTTCGTAGGGCCCGGCCCTACCCTAAAAGTTGTAGGGCTTTATAGGGCTTAAAAAAAATGGGGCGGGTTAGGGTCGTTAGGGCCAAATTTGGCGTGGTCTTTGGTCAAAATATTAAAAAAAAAGTGGGACGACATTGGTAATGTCGCGCGCCATTGCAAATGTCGCCCCACTTTTTTTTTTTATATTTTGACCAGCACCACGCGCCAGTAGTACTATCGCGCGCCACTCCTAATGTCGCATGAGTTTTTTTTTTTAACTTTTGGAATGGTTGCGCGCCACTCCTAATGTCGCGTGAGTTGTTTTGGAATTGTACTTTGGCGACACTCCAACTGTCGCGTGGGTTGACTTTTGCTTATCGAATTTGCGACCACCTAGAGTTGGTCAAAATTTACGACCAACTTCTTCAAACTTTTTCTTCAAATATAAAGAGTATGCTACCACCACCTAGAGATGCTATTATAGCTTTTATTTACAAGTAAAGTAGTAAACTACCAACATGATTCACTTTGGATTTTTCTCAATCACATGTCCTTGTTTAATCAGAGCTATCCGAGTCAAGTTGGGCGATTGAGAATAATTTAAACCCAAATGATTCCGAGTTTTGATTTAAATATCCAAATATTATACTCAATCAATGATATAAAGTTTATAAACAAGATATATAAACAATGCTGCAACTTTGGATAATTATCTTTGGAGAACTGATATTCCAAGAAGGTATGAATCCCATCGATAGTATATGTGTATCAAGATCTCATATAATGAGACGAGGAATGCTAATATTGAGCAATCAACTAACTCTAGCTTTTGAATGGTACGCGCCACGCGGACCTATTCTTCCAAAAACAATGTTTTCTATTTTGCGTTCTCATAAAATAATTATAAGCCATAGTGAAGATCGAAAATGCTTTTTGTTCTCATAAAATAATTATAAGCCATAGTGAAGATCGAAAATGCTTTTTGCGATATCTGAAGATACTACACAAGAAACGTCAACCCTACACCCAATGACATGCTTAGATCCAGCGGCAATAACCTGGTCTCAGTCTGCAAGATCTTGAGGATATGGAATATCAAAATGCTTATCTTTGAAAGTGACATAGGAGTATAGACCAGCCATCAGTCACATTCCTCAAAAACTAAGTATGGAAACTTAATCACTCTAATTTAAGTAGTGAACTAAGTATGGAAACTGTACCACTCTAATTTAAGGAGTGAATACAACTGCAACAAAGGAAACTAAAACTAGCGTGGTTTATGGGCCGGTTCGGTTTTTATCGGCTTCAGGTTCGATTCTATTTTTAATTGTTCGGTTGTTCCTATCAGGTTTTTGTTTTTTTTTTTAAAACTCGGAACTATACCCATTAATTAAGTCAATTCTGATTCAGGTTTCAATTCCTTCTCGGGTTATACATTTTTATTACTAAAATTACATTTTTAATTACGTAACCGATATAAAAGTTAGTTTTTAGTGCGACAATAACCCTTGTAATGGTCCTAAATTCAATAATCTTTGAAATTTTTCTAAAAACTTTAAATACATCTCATAAATTGTATGTAGTTATGTACGCATATTTTAACTTACATTTCAAATCGAACACGTGTACATTATATTATATATATATATATATATATATATATATATATATATATATATATATATATATATATATATATATATATATATATATATATATATATATATACATACGTCATATATAAATATATATTACACACTAAATTTAAACATGTAGAATAAGTACATGTACTTTTATTGTTAACATTGCACGCATTCATTATTATTATTATTATTATTATTATTATATATATCAAGCATGTTCACTTTTATAAATATTATCATGTACACGTTTATTAGTTAATATTTACATTGTATTAATTAATTTATATTATACATGTGTGTAGTCGTTGACATTATTATTAATATTTATAATACACATGTTCAATATAATGTTACAAAACATGCATTTAAAAAAAACTACAACAATATATATTCACTATTATGCTACCCCTATATATTTAGTAGATTTTTACACCTAAAAAAAACTATATATATTTATAATACACATATTCAATGTGATGTTATAAAATATGTATTTAATAACATTTATTTACTATTATGATAGTCCTATATATTTAGTAGACATTTACACCTAAAAAAAACTATATATTATAATGTTTGGGTTTGTATTATTTATTTAGTGTAATATAATATTAAATTTTATATATCAAAATCATAATAATTGGTTTCGGTTCGGTTTCAGTTTCAGTTCAGGTACTCACCGATTTTTTATTATTCCGTTTTAACAGGTTCTTAAAGACCCGGCCACTTTTAATTTTTAATGGGTCTAATATTTTAAGACCCAAAACCACTATAAACTGTTCCGGTTAGGTTTCAGGTAGTTACCCCATCCACACCCCTACCCTAAAACCAATAAATTCCTAACTGTTCCGGCCTATATCAGCACATGTAGCATTCATATTTGGTGTATGACCCACTATTTTTTCTTAAGCTCCAGAATCAGCTATGATTATAACCATCAAACGACCCAATTCAGTGACCCGTACGCAGTCATGACAACGGTTTACCATTTTTGTGCGACTATAATGAGTAGCTTAGCTGCCTTGAAGAAAAAGTAAATATTATAGAGTTCCCTTGTCAAGAAATAAAATATTTTTTTCTTGCAAACTACGCATCATTATCATATCGACCACCAAAGATTGATGTGGTTGGAGTTGGATTACATCCAAAGATACCCCAAAGGCCAAAACAAACTCTTTTTGCCAAAAGCAAAATAGGCTCAAAGCCAAGCTAGTTTGAGGCATTAAGCTAATAATATACTACGCATGCTCTTTTCGTGCTACTCACTTCAATAACAAAAGCGAAAAAAAAGAGTGGAGATCACAAAGAAAGAGCCTCTATGTGTGTTGTTAAAAACCATGTTAAAACAACTCCAAGTTTGCAGCAGCTGAGTTAGTTTAGTAGTTGACCTATCTATTTCATCAAAAACACCAAACCAATCAACCAAACCACCACCAAAGCAGAAATTCAATAAAGACTTCCAAGCAGGGAAAACACATAGCCTAGCTCTCTTTTGTTATACAATACACTTGTGAGACATTTTTAGTTCTTCTTCATCTGTGATCGATCAGTCCCGATGGAGAGAACAAGCACGATCATCAGGAGATCAATCCACATATTCCTAAAAAACTACCAGTACTTCACCTCCACAGCTACAGCACTTGTGCTGCCTGTATCTGTGGCAATTCTCCTGTCACAGGCTGTTATGCCATCAATGTCCCCGTTCATGGCAACCATTTATGCTCGTCTTGAATCCCTCTTTGGGGCTGCAGGATTCCCATCTTCATCAGAGTTCTTCTCCCTTCTCAATATCAAGATTTCTCAAACCATCTTTTCCTCTATCTTCACTCTGCCTTTTACCCTTTCTTTCTTGCTCTTTGCAAAAGCAAATATTATCCAATCTCTCAGCCACCTCAATACACCTACCTTCTCATCAGTCTTACCCATCTTCAATAACATCCTCTGCACTCACCTATGTAATTCATTTATAATTGTTTCTGCAAACGCTTCTGCTTTCTTTCTCTTCTTCCTGGCTTTCAACTCTCTAGACTCCTTTGGTTTATCTTCTAACAACTTCGTTCTCTTCCTCTCTGCCGTAGGAGCAGTTCTTTACTCTGTCATTCTTGCCAACACCTTAATAACTTGCAACTTAGCCTTGGTTGTCGCAGGTATGGAGAACTGTGGTGGTTTTCTAGCAATCCTCAAGGCCTGTGTGCTCATCAGAGGCAGGGCCGCAATTGCACTTTCGTTGGCTCTCCCTGTCAATTTTGGTTTTGCTGCTCTTGAAGCCTTGTATCAGTTCCGAGTGGTGACAGCTTACCGTCTTTCTAATAACCTCACCCCGTCTGTTGCTTTTGAAGGACTGTTGGTTGCTTATCTATACGCAGTCCTCATTCTCGTTGACACTATCACCACCTGTATCTTTTACAAGAGCTGCAAATCAAGCTCTCTTATAGATGAATGCACATACTACAAAATTGAACTTGCAGATGAAGAAGATAATGGTACATTAACAAACTCGAAGATATTACACGAACTCCCTTAAAGAGCTTGTGATAGCAGTAACAGAGGTTGGACACACTACACTACTTCGCGCCAGAAAGAATGCACATTATTGGAACTCAATCTTACACATGTTCCAGTTGATTGCCCGGGAAACTTGCAAGTTTTTAGTCCTAAAAAGGACACAATGGATAGGTAAGCTCAAAGAGCTAAGTTGAAAGAATGTCATACTGTTCCATTTGCCTCCAACTCAATGTGTGCATATATATGTTTTCTTTTTCTGGAGTGCAAAGTTAGATGATTTCCTTAGCACAGCTTTGTTTTGTTCATCAAGATTGTACTTGAAAAAAAATTGAGAAGTAAATCTTATTACGCCCTGGATTCGAGGCATTAGCTCAACACATTTTCAATTCAGAGAAACAAAGCACTTAAAACTTGAACACTGCATATATATACGATGTAATGCAGCAGTACACATGATGAACATTTCTAATGATTTACATAATTTATATTTTTCTGTTATCTATACAGTGATATTTCTCCATTTTAAACTTGAATAATTGGCCATAACTAAAGAGTAGTTCCAAGTTTCCAACCTTACATGTTAAACGGTGGCTTTCTTCTAGGACAATAACAAAAATCGTATGAACAATAATGAAACACAATATACTTCTGTGATCGGAATCACATCACGACCAGTAAAACTTCATCTAGAAACAAATAACCAGTATAGAAATTTGGCAAAAGCCAGGGGTGAATATATTCATTTCTAACAGAATCCAGCACATGAGTTTTGATAAATACAACGGCAAAACCTATCTGGTAGATCTTGATGGCGATCAATAAAAAGCATGTTTATACAGAGAACCCAGATGCCAACGTACTTCAGAACCCCTCTTTCTCACCAACAAAAGAAGCTCAATCCCAATACTCATTCGAGCAGGACAATCAGATATAGGCTGACAAGTGTTCGAGAATACATGAATGAAGCCTACTGCAAAAGGAGGAAAGACATCAAAACTTTCCTTTCAAATTTCAACACAGTACATCCCAAGTTAAGACCTCAGTCAAAGCTTTCTATTGTTGGCTTGATTCAATGAGAATTATGTCGACCTGAATCCCCTATCATCATGTCCAGAGCTGAACAGAAGGTTACTCCAGTTTGTTGGCCTGTGCATGATTCTGGAGGAAATTTGATCACTATCTTCACCTCCCGATGCTTCGTAGCCATCACTGGTGGACCTTGATAGAGGAACTCCCCTCTGAATACTAGAACCAGAAAGAGTTGTAAGGCCTCTTGCTTCTTCTGCTCCTGATGAGGAAACACGGAACGGATGGAGATCAGGAGACTCTAAACTGCTTTCAGGAGAAGAAGCAACAATACTGGTAGACCCTGACATTGCCCTGCTTGTGCGAAAAGCACTCCGTGCTTCGAGCTGCAGAGGAGCCAAGCTAGTTGATGTCTCTGCAACTAGAGTATTGTGGTCGATGGTATTAGCTGACATCTTCCCAAGGGGCTCAAGGGGAAGGTCAGAAGGAAGCCGCACCCGTTTATTAGGGCGCTTGCGGTTCTCAGGCCTTGTGGTCATACGTCCACTGCTACCAAAGCTGCTGTCTGTTTCAACAAGTTCTTCACGCCTCACCACAGGCTGAAGAACTTTTGACTTCTTCCGTGCCTCCGCAGCAACTTTTGAGACTTCCTCTGCATTCAAGCGTGCCAGTGCCCATGGACTGATCTTCACAGTCCCAGGATTCTTTTTCTTCATAGATTCCTCACCCACCATCCTTTTCCCTGAAGAACTTAAAGAAATACCAGTCTCGGGAGGAACCACATCGAACTGGATTAAAAATCAGAGAACGGAATGAGTTGATTTGAACAGAGCACTAAACATGTTTTCTTCAAAATATCTGTATTTTGAAAAAACGCCACCAAGGGAGATGATTTTGGTTGGCCAAATCATTGTGGGCAAGTGGCAAATTAGAGAAGTATCCAGAATGCTTGAGTTCTTTTACACTAAACAGGCAAGGTTTTTATGAGCCCTTTTACCAAGTGAGATATTTTCTCACTGGATACCGATAACAGACAGAATATAAATCTCCAAGCAGGAGTGGAAAGTAAGAAAATTCAAGTTTCGAAATTCAGCAAGGATCTACCTGATCTTCAAGAAAAAGTCGTGGAGGGGTACACCATGCACCACGATGGAAAGTGCTGAAAGAGCTTGCACTACTTAGCCCTGTAAGGGAGCTGGCAGGAGACATCTGAGGACTCTGCTGACCTCCAACTAATTGCTGTTCCTGCTCTCTCAAAGCTACAATGTAATCATACGTGCTGATTCCCTGTGAGACATGGTGAGACATGGTTTACATATTTTCACTCTATTTGAGACATCCAGAAGGAAGAGGGAAAGATGAGGGGAAAAAAGGGTGACTGAATGTGGGAATTGTTTCAATAACACAAAGTAAACAGTAGGAAGAGAGACTACACATTTGTTTTCTCTTTATGCACAAGGACATGTAACCTGCTATAAAAGCCTAAATAAACAAATCATGGAGAAAATGATGACTATTAAACTTGCCTTTTTAATCAGAAGAACATGAAAGAAGAATAACTGAGCAAGTGGCAGGGTAGCAATCATGGCCAGAATTGTGCAAGAAGCCTATTTAAAAGCAAACCAAAATCCTGTTAGTTAGGGATTAGATACCATTAATAAGAAGAAAACTCTAGAAATTTAATTTTCACAAACTCCAAACAGTGGATGAGTATAAGAAAACATTGATTTTTTTTAAAACAAAAAGAAAAGAAAAGAAAAATCCAAATAATTAGCCAAGCTTATATCATATAAATCTAAATCATATATATATATAGTGGAAGAAGAAAGGAGGAAGGATCAAAATCTCACCACCACCACAACAAAGGGAAGGAAAGAAAAACTGCTCCCCAATTTGGTTCTAATATCCACTGAGAATTGCTTTCGCTCCAAAAAACAGCAGATCATCACTAGGATCCCAATAGACCATTGTACTATAAGCTGCAATCTCAAGCCCAATGTGCACAAACCACGAATACACCTGTCAATATTCAAGCAAAATGAAGAAAGACTTGAAAAGAAATTGCTTACTCTTTGAATGGGGTGATCGTTGGGATGTGGCATCTTGTATATTTACGTCAATTGTAACTTGGAGATGGTTACATGGGATCAAAAAAGGGAAGGATACTGTGCAAGCATATGCTATGAATTGAAGGCATAGCTGAAATTGGATCAACAAGGATGTGATGGAGTGAAACTTTATAAGGTGATGTGTTCATTCAATTCATATGAGTAAGGATTGGTTGGGCATGACTAGGAAGGGAGCTCATATGGAGACTGTTTGAAGACTCTGGAAATTGAGCCTAACAAAAAGGAGGCTCATGCTTACCAAAAGAAGCGAAGAGACCATGAGGGTGAAAAACTGCCGATAGTTCTTTTTGCCTATGCAATTGTTGAGCCACTACAGAAACAAGAGGAAGAAAAAATAAGATATGTGAGTAAGTGACTAGAAGCCGAAGGCAGCTTGATAACTAATGTTCTTTATACCCTGCAGTGATGATCAAACTGGTCCACGCTTGTCGCAAACTCTGCAGTGCTTGCTGTACTTGAAAACCTGAACAAGAGTGTCACATAAGGATTTATCCGTCTCAAAGAAGCTAACATACTGGCCTACAATTTGAACAGGGACAAAAATAATACCACATTTACAGAGGACTCTAGGATAAGGCATCAATCTACCAACAAATAAGACAACATGCGGAGGGCGGGAGGGGGGGAATGGATGATCAAACCTTTATCTCTTGGATGAAAAGTATTTGCAATTGGATTAACTAATATAGATTTTGGAAGCTATTTCAAAGATCATTATTTGCATCCTGTAACTGTTAAAACTCAAATTTTGAATGCAATGAATATCAATTTTTTAAGGGGAAAAAAAAAGATTGCTAATGGTTTAATGCGTACCTCCACCTTGCACAAACTGCAAAAGAACATGCCATCTTCACTCATCTGTTGATCAGGTGATTTTTCATTCCGACCTGAGCAATTCAAGAAAATTGCACAAGGACACCATCCCAACAATACCATGCAACATGATGGATGGTGAGGGTGAGAGGTTACACTCTTCTTTCCAATTTCTGTGGAGTCCTCCCCAATGGACTCCATGCCAACCACACCCTCATCCAAACTCTTTTTGCTGGCTGTGTGTATCGACGAGGTTGATTCCTCTTGTAGCTTAGATTCTTTGAGGAGAGCATGTTTTCTATATTCATCAATGTTTATATATTTCTTTGACTTGAAGACTCCGGAATCTGCAGGATCAGCTGCTGCACACCAAATGTATAGGCAGAAGACGCATGTAATCTGACAAAAGAAGTACATGTCAAGTGAATGTACGTATATCTAACCAGACATACATGTCAAGTGGATTGTATGTATGTCTAACAAAGACTCAATAAGTTCAAAATACTTTTAAGAAGACAAACCTACTTTGTTTTTTCGCAACAAATATCACACAAATAGGCATACTGCATATAGGTTATTGCACAGATATACATAGCACGTTACAAACAAAACCTGCCATAATATTCCAAAACTAATTATGCATTCCAAGATTAGATATTATAATTCAAATATCTGAAATTTTAGTCAATAGAAAACATACATCAGTAGTATAATTCTTAATTTAGTTAGTGAGAAATGATGGCTGCGTTGGAAAGAAAATGTGCTCCCTGGTTTCCTGCTATTGTTGTTGGTTTCTAAGAAATTTGCTTTCCAAGATTGCACATCATGTATTTCATACATTACTGCATTGCTGTGAAATGGAAGTGCCCTCCCAATGTTGGAGGAACTTGACCATACGTTAATCAAAATGATGCAATTAATTACCAACACTGCAATCATATACAGCACAGCAAGTATTTCATCCTGTTATCCTAAACATTCAATAGAATTTGTCATTTAAAATAGTCAGGAGCTTCTGAGCCTGTAGTAAATAGAATAGAATCAAGATTTACTACCATAAGATCCATTTAAAGGAACGTCATTATCTCTCAATTGGACCGCCTATAGGGCAAAGTACGCCATTAAGATGAGGATCCTCTTCACACTACTCAGTGCAAGGAAACACGAAAGGTAATATTAATAGAATCCATTAAGTGTTGTTCAACACCTTGGGTTCATAGTTCATACCACAGAAAACCCTCAAGGAAGTTTCCTCCCCCAAGTATTTTTCTTAATCTGATATTTCAATGATATTCCTCCTCCATCCCCAACTTCTCTAGTTCATATTCACTACACATTAAATATTGGTCCAAAAGATTGACTCCGTGCACATGAACGCCTCAAATTCGCTTCCTCTAGTCTTTTTACTGCATGCTACATTTCAGTTCTCCTCTCCAAGCACCTCTCCTCTCTTCTCAATCCTTTGGTAGTTAAGCTCACTCAGAGCCATATGTGTTGGAATACACAATCAAATCGTTATCTCCAAAATCCAGAGGTCCAGAACCAAGGGTTGCTACGATTACAACAAGTTATAAAGTAACCTATCTCTATTCCCCCCTTCGGAGTTTTATCAGGTAATGCAATTCAAAATTGTACTTAAAAAGTACAAAGCCTATATAGCAAGATCCAGATAACTTAGTTTACAACAAGCCACATTATCGGAAAAAAATAGTTTACAACAAGCCACCATTTTTCCTTCTGAGCTAAGAGTGACAAACTTCAAAACAAAAAACAATAAATAAATCACGAAAAATGTAAGGGACAAAATTTAGGGGACTGAACCCAGCATAGAAAATCACACAACCCAATCAAACAAACAGCACATCAAGCAGATCTCAGTTCATAAATCAAAAAAAAAAGAAACAGTATAGAGTTATATGAGCTTACAAGGGGTGTATAGATTCCCATCACAATGTACTGGACAACCTTCCTTCCAACAAAGGGTACAAAAAACACATAAAAAGCAAAACCCAATGCTAGAAACACAGCCACAGCAACCACCTATACAGCAGCAAAAAAAAATGAAAAGTTCAGAAAAATAAATAAATAAATAAAATTTTAAAACTTGAAAAAGAAAATATTATGATTATTACCTGAAGAGGATGGTAAGGAAGTTGCCATCCATGTTTCCTCATTTTGCTAATTCAAGTGTTACAATCCAAAAATGCACAAATGAGTATAAGCCCAAAAGTAAAAATTTCAACAAAAAACACTTCTTTTTTTTCCTTTTAACACTCTCTACTCTCTTAGCAAGAAATGGGGATCACCCCATAAAAAGTTCACAGTTCACAACAAAGCTTAAAAGCAGAGCAGAAAGTTTCTCAGTCCAACACCAGCTTTACTAAGTGATGGAAGAGGAGAGAGAGAGAAATGTTGGGTGT
Organism: Coptis chinensis; assembly: GCF_015680905.1. Lineage (NCBI taxonomy): Eukaryota > Viridiplantae > Streptophyta > Magnoliopsida > Ranunculales > Ranunculaceae > Coptis > Coptis chinensis. The sequence continues at coordinate 13,471,379 of NC_141456.1, read as the reverse complement.
TTATGCTGTTTGTTTCTTGTGAATCTCTATAAGATCTGTCTCTATGTTTTTTTTTCTTAAGCCAAACAAGGAGAGAGTAACTAGTTTTTCCTTTTCATGCAAATAATTACCACAACAACTTTCCCTTTCTCTTGTTCAATGTGCAAACTCAGTTTTCTATTTGGTTTGGTCAAAAAGTAAGATTTAGGTTTCATATTATTTTACTGGGAAAGCTTCCCAAGAAGAGGTTATAGTATAGTCCAATTTTTTTTTTTTTATCTAAATATAAAATACGTCCCCACTACACTAATGGCATCTCAATCTCTATGCTCCCAAATATATACAGCCAATCATAGTTTCATGCCATGCTTTTTGATAACAAATACACCTTTGGAAGCACACTAGTCCAAGAAATAATTTTTCTGGCAATGCTTTTTCCCAGTTTCCCTATAGGGGTGGTGGTTTAAGCTTAGGCCAACACCTAGAAAGGAAAATTATATATCTAGTCGCCAAGTGCTTTGTCTATGGAATATTGGAATCTGCAGTGTATTTTATTTTTTTTTTTCCTAAAATCTGTAATCTGTACTTACTCCCAATCCAGATTCCAGAGTGTATAATTTGAGAAACCTCATAGGCTCAAGCTTGTGAATCACATTTAAAGACAAGACTATATACTGGGATGGTTGTCTACTATGAGAATGTCTTCGTAGGGATGAGGTCCGTGACCATTGAATGTGTGATCTAACGGTCTAGAAATACAATATTTTTTTATTTTTTGTTCTCATTTTTTTGTTATTGATTTTTAGACCATTAGATCATACATCCAACATCCAACGGTCCGTGGACTCTTATTCCTATGAGGATATCATCCCGGTAGCTAGAGCCTAAAGACAAATAGTACCAACATCATAGACGTTATAAAACACATTTCTAAATATTTCCTTAACATTTGTAATCCAAAGTCATATTTTTCATGTATACTGTCTTATTATAATACAATCTTTTCCTTTGAGATAGTACACTTGTTATTAACATACATGAAGATAGAAACATCCAAAAGAAAGAAATTATTGGGCCATTTACTGAAGCTTGGTCATTTATAGAGCGTCCATGGACCATGGGCCATGAACAGTACTGAGAGATCTGAGAAGGAGAGTGACAGCTCAGAAGAAGATGAGGTATTTAGCTAATGTGAGTGAGATCAGACAACGGGGGTACCATGGAGCGTTGTGAGACTTGTAAGAGAAGTGGGGTTTGTTTGGTGTTGGCGTTTTATTGTCAGTTGTTGGAGTTGATGAAGGTCAAGCAAGAAAAGCAAGTGGGTTGGGTACTTTGTATAGTCGTATTTTACAAACTAATTGTCTGTCTCTTTGGTACTCTTCCTTCTGACACTCTTTCGCTGCTAATCTATCTATGTTTTGACTTCTCTGGAATGTGGCTACCAATCTGTCATTCTGTCCTCCGAAAGTCCCAAGTACGTAATCCTCCATGCTACAAGCCTTAGACGTGCCCAGCATGCATTTCTATGGTATATTGGCAATTCGGCATCATGCGTATCTCATGGCTTCTTGTGTGGCAATTGAACATCACCAATAGGTTCACCTAGTATGACTGGTCCATGTAAAATCATCCCAAGGAAATCTTTAGACCCATGGAAGAATCTAAAAAGTGTCTAACAATGAGGCTTTAGTATAAGTGTATAACCCATCAAATATCTTTACAAAAAGCTGAGTGACATGAGTATATGACCCCATTATATCTCACGTCTTAGTCACTTTAGTTACTAAGCAAATTAGCAATTGCATGCTTTTAAGTACCTAGTTGGTGAGTTTGTTCTACTTACTTTGACGAACTGGCTTTGAAACAAGAATATTATATCCATTTAAATCACGTATTAGGCTATTCGACCAAAAACTTTGTGATGGCATTTTCTGTAAGGTGGCTCAACGTACAAAGAAGTTAAAGAACTACAGATCTTTTTTGAGCACAATCGTTTTATTGAATTATAAAGTTATAATACACTTTTCCATTATCTTATCTCCAAACTGTGAACTACAACGGATGAACAGATTTTATATGTAATCTCTGAATCTTGCGTTGTACAAAAGCTAAAGGTGGGCCTGAAGTATACACGGGCCTTATCAACTATTTCCTTCTATGGTGACAAACACTAGAAACTTGTCAAGTTGGCATCTTCCATGGCCTCACTCACATGTGATTATGTGACCTTCAACAGACACGTGATACCATTTATTACTACGAAAAATACCACTGCACCTTAATTGTCAAATGTTTAGTCATCCAATTCCGAACTGCGCTAAAGATTAAAATTTCCTCTCAATTTTCTTTGCTGCATTGCTAAGAAATTGAGACGTTGTAGGCGGGTATATATGGTAGACGGTTCACCTTAACATATTTTGGGAAGAGACCCTTTTTAGAACTTTGAAGGGTCCTTCAACCCCCATGCCCCAACTATATTAATTAATTACACAACAAAAGCCTACTGCTTCCTTAACGGACAGCTCAACACAACACCTGAAAAGAAGTCGCAATTTGATGCCGCAAAGTTTTCTAGTTTCAAGTCCATTTTACTTTCTTTCAGAAGAAATTTTGTCTAATTTTGTACTCCTATCTAATTTTGTCTGAACAAATTTCAAGTACTTAATTCTGATCGTCTTCTAAACTAGAGGTTGCATTCATCAAGAGTATACTGACCCAACAGAGTACTTAAGCATCAGTTAAAATACTCCATGGATTTGTTATCTATCTATTCGAGAGCTAATAATACGAGTTTTCATATAATTTCAAATATTACAAGAATCGCATGAAGCCTTTCAAATGAGAACACACTACTGACAATAACAACTATTTTTCTGACCACAAGATAAATTTTCAGGCACTAAATGAAGGCTCTTGAAAGCTCTGAAAATATAGTTGAATTGAACAGACATTGTGCACACCACATCAGAAAATATCTGCAACTAGGATCCGAAACATGGATAACAATGGAAATTCCTGATAAACAGGGAATTTTCGGTTCTCGGTTTATGACCAGATAGGTTTACTCATGTTCATTCGGCATGCAAGCCAGGGGGAACATGCAAAATCAACCACTCAGTACAAGGAAAAGGAATTAACTCGTACACAAAAAGTCGTAAATGTATACAAGTTGAAACTCCCCAATAGTTTAACCTGCACCTGAAAATATTGATTCATGACATACGTAAATAAAATATACAAATAAAATACCTGATGAAGTTGCAAAGCCTTTCAAATCTTCCCAGAATTAAGAAACATGACCTGACCCTTGAACATACCTTTGTTTAGCAAAGGGTTGAGCTAAACAAAATAGTCATAACGGCAAGCATACTAGCATGAAGTAAAATTCATCCATGCTCTAATGGTGGAAGGAAAGGATGATATTATTAGATTTGAAAAGTGTTACATACCAATAGTGATAGTAATTCATGACAAAGCACAATTATTAGTACAGGATGTTTGATGAACCACAACTCCAAAACCTTAGTTCTATAGACTAACAAGAGATAACAAAGAAAAGGACCCAAAAAGTGGAAACATTATCTGCTTACAAATGTCTATTTTTTTAGATGTGTACTATGGGAAATTTTGGGAAAGTCATATATCGGGCAGAGTATAAATCTACCCAGATTCTATGCTTATTACAACTGTGAACATTTTAACTACAAAGGAGGTTAAAGAAAAACAGTATTATGATCACCATAACTTTCGTGATACTATAGTACACTTATAAGAGGACTTGCTTCCCCATTTTCTCTAGTAGTACACTTATAAGATGACTTGCCTCTCAAATATATTATACAACAGCTTCTCGATGTTTCCTGTCAAAATCTCAATAAAAAAAATTTAAGGAAAAAATCACCTTTACGTCACATGAAAAGAATGGAATGTGAGAAGAGGGTTAGAACTTTGTACACTGTTTCTAAATACAATCCTAGCGTGTGCTGTACAGTCCGATGGGCATCTGCACTGGTTCTCAAAAAAATAACCTACAATAAGAACGGTAAAATGCCATGTTAAAACAATAATTTGACCTTAATCTGTAGGTTTGACAATTTCAATTAAACTGAAATCATGGGGACAGAAACCACTTTATCATGGACTCGCGCAAAACCTTTCCACGTGTAGAACGTAAGGCAGACGCATCAATTTATTAGGATGAACATTTTATTAAAGAAAGTATGACCATAAACCTCCAACCTAAAGAGTGATCCTCAGACCATATGAGATTTTTTTTTCCTGGGATGCAATAGATCATACACGAACTCCTAAATATGGGTTTTAGGTGGGATCCCTCCTGGGGATACTTGTCAGTGTTCTGGCTCAAAAAAATCACACCTGCATCAACCAATAGAAATGGCTACTTCGTCATTATCTAGTAGTATTTAGAAAGTTTACCATTGCTAGATTTCCTCGGAAAATAAAGGGCTCCAGTCTAAACTTTGAGCAATATCTTTTGTTGTCGAGAGCCCCGGTCTAAACTGTTGTGCAGTGCGAACGTGGCTTCCCCTGTAGAGCGGAAGAGAGTACTAGCCTCGATCACTTCCTCCGCGAACACTTGTTTTGGGAAAACCCCTCCATTTACGAGCCACATGAAGTGGGAAGAGAGTACTGTTAATTATTTCACATTTTTCTTTGTTATGTTCACACCCTTTGCCTTCTCCATTTCGGCTTCCTTCTGAGCTTTCTTCCTCTCTAACTCTGCCTGCTTGCAATTCTCCTCGTGTGCTCTTCGGAACAACCTCACAAAATTTAGTAAAGTTGCAGTAACTGCAATTTTCAGAACACATTTTACGTCATCACAGACATGAAAATGTTGGAGGACTCTTTAACTGATGAAACCCAGATCATAACAGCCAAGAAGTCAAGAACCATGTTAAGAAACAGACTAAGAAAATCAAACATTTAGACTAGGTAATCATAAGTAGTAACAGAATCACATACGGACGACAGCTAGATGTAATGACATGTCTGTGGAGCTTGTGACATTCTTTTCGTGATTATGACAAAGGGAAAGCTCAAGGCACATATGAAGATAGATCACCCTGATGGCCTGATATTGTTAAAAAGTTGTCAAGGAGGAGTATTAGGAGAAAGAAGAGCTGAGTTCTTGCTTAGGTTTCAGTTAATTCGGAGATTTGCGGGAATGAACTTTAGGGCCTTATTGGTTTCTTTCTGTTGGTTATATATTCGCTTCAGGTGTTTATAATGCTTCCTACATCCTCATGGTATAAATTGTTTAGGGCTAAAACTTTGATGACTTGAGTGAATAGGGGTCAGCCTAATCCTATAATCGTTTCAAGCATAATTATTTAAATAAGAAAATAAATAGATAAAAACTGAATCGGGTTTTCCTCCCACAGTTTGCTCAGAATAAAATGTCTATGAAATTCTAGATGTTTTAGTCTTACATCAAGTTTTTCAGCAAAACATTGTATGCCAGATGATTCCTAATTATCAAATCTCTAATTGGACACTACAACATAATTCCGTGACTATGAGAAGCTACTTCTTCATCACTAGTGCCTAGAGTTGGAAGCACATTCTTTTGGAATAGGAGTACTATTCATCAAATAAGAAAAAGGATATAAAGCATGACACAGAGAACATTACTCTATGTTAGATTTTAAGCATTACTTCACAAACTCTGTTGTATAATATCTTGTTCACACCGATTAAAGATAGAGCCCAAACCAATCCCCTTTTTCATGGTTTAAAATCTTATTTCTCTGTAGAATACTTAGACCAAGATGTCCTGCTCTTCATGGTAGCCAGAATAGGACTTTTCAGGAATCTCCAAGAATAACCCAGTTGAAGTACTAATTCATATATTTTATTAAGTAAAGTATCTAATTATGAGACAGTAATGGAATTCAAGAAATTCTGAGTTGCAATAACCAAAAGTTACCTTGTTCGAATGGGCAGCGGGCAGGGTCTTCACCAAAATATAAAGCAAGCGCATCTGCATTTCTACCCTGTCCACCAGCCAAACATCATGAAAGAGAAACATTAGAAAAACTAGAAAAGCACTAGGTGTAAAATCAAGAAGAAAGTTGAGTGTCAACTGACATACCACTCCAGCATACAATGACGTTAAGGAAGTCACTTCTCTTTCCGCAAAACCGATGAATTCTTTCAAAGTCTAAACAACATAATCAAATAGTTAACAACCATCATCATGATCATAATGAAAACTCTTTTCTAAATTAAACAGTGAACAGCCAGTATCATACATACTGGTAATACAAGATACGTACATCGCTCTATTCTAAGGTAACCAGCTAATTTAAGCCTGATCAACCAAAATACTGCTGATACTTTAGCCATATAAACACCAACAATATTCTCTAGATGGATAACTGATAGAACCAGTCTTGACACTACAAAGTCTGGACATCTGTGGAACTGTAGGAATAACCTACAGGTGATAAACTAAGGGGAATCCTATTGGGATTGTTTCCTCAAGTAGACCATGTTATGCAAGTCAGACCAAAACAACAGGGAGCAATCTATAAAAGGAGGGAGTCAGACAATGATGGGAATTCAGAGAACCATGAACCGCAAAAGGAATCTGTAAAAACTGAAGAGCTTAAAAACATATATGATTGTATCAGTATGATGTTTCATATGGTTTTTTAGATGATGATGGTTATGTCTACTAACTCCAAGTAGTTATAGTATATGTTTACTTCTACAAACAAAAAAAAAGAGAATTTATAATGTGAAAAAAAAAAAAAAAAAACACTACAAAACAATGTGAGTGTGTCAACAGAGAGATATATACGCAACAGAATATAATACATACGAGATAGTTGCTAGTTACTGACATTATAAGACTTGCATTTTAAGAGATAGTCATCAAATTGGAAGAAATAAAGTAATGATAATGGAAAAATCAGAGTCCTTGCTTGTGCTAGCATACATACTCAATGTATGGGAGAGTATGCATCCTTATTGTGGTTGTCAATCTACAATTATCCTTCTTAGTGATATAAAGAGAGGCAACAAGAAGAGGGAGATGGATAGAGAGTTATATAACATTATTAGGATTACTTCTTACCCAATAACTTTCACGTCAATGCACTCACATTCACATCACTAAAACTTCAGCAATTCCTTTTAATGGTCAAAATGAAAATTGCAGGGCACTAAACTTGGCAAATTATTGACATGCAAGCTGTAATAATAAGAAAATTCATAAAACCATCTCGTAGTACCTTGCGGAACACTTCCGACACCGGGCCATCATTTTCCGAGGAAGCCAATTCTTGCTTAACCTTTTCTAAACCCTTAATTATGGCTTGCATTTCTTCTGCCAAGGACTTTAATTGTATCTACACACGCATAACATACTTGTGAGTGTGCTACTATAGGTTGATTATAATACAAGTGATCAACAAAGAAAAGTGAAGCATGATAACCTTTGATGCTGCCTCAAGGCTCACAAGATCTTCATGGAAACTTAAAAGTGCTGGTGATTTGGAAGCAATACCCTGAAACTCGTGAAACAAACTATGCATATTAGATAATAGAGTACGAATGATCCTGACCATATGAAAGTTGTTATGTATTTGATGATTTTAAATCAAACAAAACCACATAACATCTCAAAGTCAATGATTTATGGAAGTCTAGTAATGGTTTTAATAGGCTAGAGAACTGAGATGCATTTCATAAATATGAGGAACAGTACAACCTTGATGACATACAAGTATACAACTATTCCAAGGAACCGAACAAATATATTTAACTGAAAACAAACCTTTTATTTACGTTATTTTAAGTAGCAATGAGACATTGACGCTACAAAAGAACCACTTTCTAGCATGTTCATAACCAGGAGGAAGTAGTGACGAGAAAGGGTTAGAAATTAGAATGACAATTCCAGTAAATTTAGGTATTTTACAGGGCACTACTAGTAGGTCAATCTTATAACCCTATAACCCGTGGCATTCAAGTCAACAATCAAAGATCCAGATTTTTGTAATGGATTACCCAAGGAGAGAACTTATCCTTGGGGGAAGAAATACCATATAATCCCTCCATGTGGACGCAATGTAGATGTCAAAGTGAGTCAGAATTGACACTATCTGGTAATTCTGTCATATGAATTCCAGTAATTCATTAGAATTTTTTTTCTAGAAACAGCTTTAGAGTAGCGAACTGGCCCACTCTCCTAGGAATGTCATGGTTGCTCATGACATTCACTCATGCTTTGAAATATTGTATAACCTTCTATATCAGTAGAATAAGTAAATGTTGTAGGCCATGGATCGATCTCTGTATGAGTCTCCCCCCCGCCTCCTAGTTGGGGGAAGCTCCCCGTTGCTTAAAAAAATAAACAAGATCACCCTCAAGATATCAAAACAATGTGTAATATTTTACCAGTTATGGAGAGTTGAGGCAATGCCATTCATATGTACTAACTTTGAGAGAGCTTATTGTGGTTGTGATTAGGGTATTGAAGATTAGGGTCAACTTCATAAACTATATTGAAATTTGGGCTCTTTTCTTCCTTTCTTAGGCCTGTTCAAGTTCAAATATCAATTTTGACGCACACTTCAGGAGTTCAACCATCCACAGCAAAATATGGTTTGATTATACAAATTGGTATTCAATTCCATAGAGCATCAAAGAACCAGTACTAATAACATAATAGTAACTTCTATGAAAACAAGTAGTAAATTTAGACATACCTTACAAAGAAAATTCATTAGCGTCATTTTATTGTTAGAAGCCCGTGTATCAGAAAGTTTTAGTAGGCTGTCCAATCGAAATCCAATAGCAGAACCTGTATAACTAAATTTACTGAGTACGTCGCAGAAAGAGAGAATCAAAGAGGAGGATCTAGCAATTTCGAGATCAAAACTTACTAATGGGAGAAGGTTTTTCAATTAAAGAAAACCAAATTTACGATTTGCAAGAAACACGAAATAAGAAAAATATGTCAAAGTTCAACAATTACCAAAGTATTATATCCATCAGTAAATCCTAAGCACGAATTTTACTGATCACAAAAAAAATAAAAAATAAAAATACTAAGCATGAATTCCAAATGCAAATATAAATAAAGATTATGGGAATTATGAAATAAAACTTCTTCCAAATATGTAATACTGATTAAGGCGCTGACGCAGTTTGAACCAGGTCTGATAACATGTCCAATGAGTTTTCAGTTGTTGTAGCTGCAGAAATGTGAAAGTTTACCTCTTGCAGTTCCCTGGTTCAATGTGTTCCCCAGGTAAAGAATTCTCTTCATTATCTCCTTCACTTTTATGGAATTTCGAGCCTGATTGCAGTCACTAGTAAGTAGGACATAATCATAGAATGTGTAAAAGAAGTTTTAGAACACAGGTCAGATCAAATTAGAAAAAATACCTCTTCAGAAGCAGAATTTACAGTGTTTAAACTTTTCCTGAAATCTACTACCTTCATAAAAAAAAAGAATAGGTCATCAATTCATGGAAAGTTATGTTGACTATTTCAATAATGTCAGAATAACATTAAGAATAGCGTCCAACCTGAGAGCCAAATTGAATCTTGAAAGAGAAAACTCTTAACTTAGATTCCACCCGTGGAACTTTCATTAGCTCCAGGAAGAACTACAACACATAAAATTTATTAAATTGACAACTTTAAATCCATTTGTACAGCCACATGAGAAATAAAAAGACAAGATCGTGTCACTGCAAGGTCATTGATTTGCTAGACGTAAATCTTTACATAAAACATGTGAACGAGTAGGGATCAACAAAGTTAAACAAATATGGATTATAACATTCCTAATGAATTCTCAAAAGCAAAGGAGATAGTATTGTATAATTTACTACAAGAACGAGCATTAGACAAAATTTTCTCGTAATTGCGTATTGTTTTCTTGATTACATATTTACAAAGAATACTATTAAAACATAATAAATGCATGGCAACTTTTTTCAGGAGCTCTACCAGTACAAGAAAGACTAGAAAGGTACTCACTGAATCAAAGTGTTGTTTCTGCAATGCAAGAGAAAACTCAAAGCACTTATTCTTTGAGTGTGAGTATACAAGGAAGATATGGAGAGAAGTTAAAGACTTTCTGAGGCTAGATATGGGAACACAAAACAGCAACACTGAATGGTGAAGGATATTCAAGCTTTGCAGGTCCAAATTCCCGGAGATAGAGATGTATAGAATATACATTTGTGCAGCTATAAGTTACATATGGACAGAAATGAATAACAGAATTTTCCGTAACTTACAGCAGCCATGGGAGGTACTAAGGAACAAGCTTATTTCAGAGACCAAGGACTACAAACAAGCTCCATTTTCTTCATTGAAGCACTCAATTAAGGCAAGTATACTAATGGATAGATTAGGAGTAGAGCTTAACTTGATCCATAAGCCAACAGTAGAGTGCAAATGGACTCCACCAGAAAATGGGAGTGTGAAGCTTAATGTGGATGAACCATTGGTACAAAACAGAGGAACCTATGGAGGAATGATCGGAGATTCTCATGGAGAAGTGAGAATGGCATTTGCAGGCTCAAATGATCAAAAATCAGTATTGGTTCAGGAGCTTAAAGGACTACAAGAAGGCTTGAAATGTTGTATGCAAATGCAACTAACCAAGGTGGAAGTTGAGTCAGACTCTTTGAGGGCAGTAATGGCAATCAATGATGCGGAGAAGCCACCGCGGCATTGTGTAAATTTAGTGGCTGGAATCAAGCATATGGCAAGTAGCTTTGAGAGTATTACCTTCAAACATGTATATAGAGAAGCTAACTGGTGTGCTGATTATTTAGCTTCGCTACCCTTATGTAATGAATCTTGTAAGTACGTTATACCTCCCCTAGACAGTTTGTTGTCAGTATATGTTGAGGAGGATAAAGCTGGAAAAACTATATTAAAGAGTTAATACAGGTTAAGGGTCTACCTAACCCAAATCAACTTTTCAAAAAAAAAATCCGTAATCAAGTGGTGCCAGCACCAACTATGCGGGACACCATATTGGGCGTGACTGCCAGGCTCATCCTCTTATCATTGATGAGACTCTTAAAAACCTATCCCTGACTTTCTGAGTAATATTTTCTTTCTTTAGCCAATAATTCCTCAGCAAATAAGGAGCAGGGGAGGGGGAAATCCTCTGCTGGGTTGGATATGCCAACAAGAATTGTGTTTGTGTGTTTGCAACTTGTGCAATAACTTTAATTTTATTGTTTCATTTTCCTCAGACATCAAGAATCAAGACTATTAACAAATGTTTCATCTCAGTAGTCAACAGTCAAAACGAATTGGGCATCATATCCTAAGTCATTAGTTTACGCTTACTAAGCGGTTCAGTAAAATGTATGCAACTTATTTTTGTATATGCATCAAATACTGGAAACTATTACAATGATTAGTATGTGAAGATTTCAAACCTGTTCACACTTTCCAAGTTTTTCCTTGTCACCGCTGTAGCCCTGACCAATAATGACAAACAATTCAGACACACATACAAAGCACCTGACAAAGTTGTTCAATGTAGATCTAAACAAATACTTATATATGTTTCCACAATGGAATTGAGGTAGAAATGAAGAAATGCAGGAAAAATATGAGAAAGCACATAAACCTTCAGAAGTTCCATCTCCTCTTTTGTAGGACAGAACTTTATGAGATTTTCCACTTGATCAACATCTAAAACTGATTCATCCATTGCAAGTGCTGCTGCCTATGAAGAATTGACATGGTCCGTTAGTAGGAATTTTTTTGGCAAATGTATTGCAGCATGAACTCAATGTTCCTACTTGGTATGGAGAGATGTCCTGATTTTCAGTTCTAATCAAAGAATTTTATTTTATGAAAAAATAAAAAGCAGACTGTAGCAAATATAATGAGAAGGCGTGAGATTCCTATATGATAGCAGGCAAGTTTCAGAAGATAAGTATTAACCAGGTGTAAGCTCCTGATAAAGAGATCACCAAACAGTGAGGTAAGGGCAAAGGTTAATCGTTGAAGTCAACAGAAATTATCCTATGTTTCCTTTCCGACAGTAATCCCCTCCTCCCTCCTTTGCACATAAAGTCATGTCAGTTTTGAATGATACCTCTGCATGCTTTTCTACCAAAATGGGTACTAGACGATCCACCAATTATAGAGACCCTTAACAAATAATCATTTTACAAGTATTTGCTTACCATCATATCAGAAAGTGGCATCTTAACTTTGGTAAGCATTATTTCACAGTTATTTGCCCGTCTCAGGTCAACCTACAGAAGGTAATAGACACATCATGAGTGAAAGGCTTGACAGTATAAAAAACAACAGATAACAGCTCTTACAGATTGTAGTTTATGTAATATACTACTTAGCAAAGACAAGTTTATTTTGATATATTACCCTGTAAAATGACAAATTGACAACTCTTTTGAGGATTTGAAAGTGTCAAAGCTCCAACAATATATATATACATATATATAAACCTTGTTCACAGAAACCAAAAGAAGTTCTACTTCTAGAACTACCTGAAAAAGTTGATTTAATATGGCAAAGGCAAACCATCCAATCAGATCACTAATCAAAATCGAGAATTGCAACATAGAACTAAAATTACATGGTTCTTCAGTAGAGATGCTTCTCATAATAAAAACTTCACATTAGACCTGTCTCCAGGACCGTAGATCATGAAATAGGATATTCTAGGTAAAGTATATGTTATGATGGGAAGAACTGATGCAAATACTCCAAGGTACACTCCTATGACTCAGTCTATAATTGCTCCATATTCCTACTTATCATTATGTAGATTGTGATAGACTGATAGTTAAACTTTAGTTACCTGCATAACCTTGAATACAGGAAGTTCTAAAACTAATTCACCTAATGAAATACTATTCCAGTTTAAAAATGAAGATTGATTCCCCAGATGCACTTTATTTTGGATTCACATGCAGTTCAAAAGACTTCATGCTTAAAGAAAATATATTTCATATAAAGAAAAAGTTTGTACCTTTGTAAAAAGGTTCTTGAATATCTTCTTATTTATTTTCAAAGGACATCTTGCCTTACTTCCCATTCTATTGCTTTCAGTATTTTTGATAGTCCAGATTTTTTTGTTATTGGAGCGTGTTCAAACTCTGAACTGACCGATATCTCATGCATATATACATATTGCATGTCTATCTATGCTGAAAGCTTGAAGGGTAATGAATTAATGATAGCAACACAAAAGTATACTCTAGTTCCATTTCCTTATACCTGCCGTGATGAAATCTTTTTTAAGGGAAAAATTCCAAAACATAATTTCTAGATCAAGTAACAAAAACTGAAGGCAAAAGGGCATAAAATAGATACAGATAGAATAAATACGTATTATAAAAATAAACACACAAAACTGATTGTGCAGGGACAAGAACATTCCAATGCAAATATTAATTTGCCAACTTTACCAGATTAACTTTTTCTGTTTTGGCCCCAAGAGACTTGCGACGCCCTCCGTCTTTACCTCCTGAGCTATCAACAGGCTTCGGAACCGCAGTAGAGAACAGGCTCTCAAGTTCTGATACATCAAATTCTGATGCACTAGTAATCAAGAAATAAACATTATTAATGACAACTGCATGAAGCAACAAAAGTGATAATAATAACTGATAGTCAGGTAGTTTCAATACCCTTGAGGTTCACCAAATCTTTGTAATTCGTCCCACAAGCTTCCTTGTACTGCCCTTGTAACCTTGATCCAATGCAATGGTTTTAACGATGATTTTCGAGGTGTTGAAGCAGAGCCCTGATAACCAGATCCAGTAGGACGTGCGATCCCACGCCCTCCTCCCGGTGGCAACCCTCTGGGATTTGCTCCTTTAGCACCAAAAGGAGGAGGTGGAGGAGCTGGACCACCTGGAAGTCGAGGTGGGGCAGGAGGACCAGGTGTACGAGATCCTGAAGGCGGTGGAGGTGGAGGTGTTGGTGATGCTCCACGCATAGGAGGTGGTGGTGGTGGTAGTGGTGCTTGGTGATGCTCCACGATAGGGGGGGGTGGCGGAGGTGGTGGTGGAAGCAGGTTCTGCCCAAGTAGCTAGGAGGTGGTGGAGGTGGAGGAGGAGGTGCTCCATAGAAGGTAATGACGGGGGTGGTGGTGGAAGGGGAATCGATCCAATAGAAATCGGAGGTGGAGGTGGAGGTGGAAGCAGAGTTCTGCCCGAAAGTAGCTGAGGTGGTGGAGGTGGAGGAGGAGGTCCACGCATAGAAGGTAATGACGGGGGTGGTGGTGGAAGGGGAATCGATCCAATAGAAATGTTTCTTGGGGTAATTTGATTGAAAGAAGAAATTGTCCCACCTAGGCATGACTGTGATTGTGGTGGGGGTGGGGGTGGGGGTGGCGGAGATAGTGGCAAGGGAGAGAGAACTATACCACTTGAATGTAATGAACGAGGAAGTGGGGGTGGTGGTGGAGGTGGAGGGGGTGCAGCACGAGGTAAAGGTGAAAAGGAATTACTTGAGACCAAATGTGGAGGGAGAGGGGGTGGAGGTGGGGGTGGGGGTGGGGGAGGGGGTGAGGGAGAGGGAGAGAGAACTGTACCACTTGCATGTGATGACTGAGGAGGTGGTGGTGGTGGTGGTGGTGGAGGTGGAGGGGGTGCAGCACGATGTAAAGGTGAAAAGGAATTACTTGGGGCTAGATGAGAAGACCGGCCATTTGAAAAATAATGAGGTACAGGGGTTAGTGGTGAGGGTGGAGGAAGTGCGTCAGACCACGGAGGCGATGTTATCTCTGGGGTCGGTGGTGGAGGAAGAGCGTCTGACATTTCCCCATCCTCCTCATTGCAACCTTTCATAAGTGAAGTAATGACTAAACCAGCTGGTGCACTGTTGTATCTTGACGGCTGGTGAGATGACGCAATTATGGATTTAGCATGTGTGTGTTTTCCTGGAGGGATCCAACGTGATATGACTTTTGGTTTTGTTGATTTCACAGGAGGGCCCTGGGATTCATTCTGTTTAACTCTTTCCTTTGCCACTACTGGATCTGAGGCTGGTTTAAAAGTGGTTGCTTCCCGTGTCTTTATTGTGGAAGGGGCAAACTGCCAGCTTTCTGTATACTAACATGATTTTCCAACTTCTGCTCTGGAACCTCAGGTTCTAAGTTTGTCTTCGTGTTAGTGTTGTCATGTTTCAAGTTACTTGATTCTTTTTCTGTTTGGTCATTGGTCTCTGTAATATCTTCCAATTTGCAGAGGACATCAGAAGTTGCTGCCTTTTTTTCTACATTATCAAACCAGTTATCCAAAATGCTTCCTTGGTCTCTAGGAGGCTCCAAATCCACATTCCGATTTAAATCATTAGAAATATCCACTTTGCTTACTTGCACTTCACGGGGAACAGAATCCCCCTTCCCATCTGGTTTTCTTTCTTGAACAGCGTGAAGTTCAGAATCCCCTTTTATATCTTCTATCTGATTCCCATTATCCAGTGTATTGAATTCAACCATATAAAAATCAGAATCTCCCTTCCCGTCTTGCCCATCTACATTGCTAAAGATCTCCTCCACCTCAAAGAACTCCTCTGTTGCACCTTCTGTTTCATCTTCACTTTCACTTACCACTTCAGTGTTGATATTAGACACAATAGAATCGAAGTCCGAAAATAGTACCTGATTAAGAGATAAACACTCAATTCCCAATTTCAACAATAGATACTCCCATTAAAATGATTGTCACGTACCTCTGCTTTGAAGTCCTTTGGTAACTGGTCCTTGGCATCCCACAGTGCATCAATCTCCTCACGAATCAGTAATAGAATATTTGATCGTATAAAAGAAGTGTTAAACATAACTCTGAACATCATTTCCTCACGTATGAGATCTTCATCTAAGTGGATGCATTCGAGAACCACATCCCCTTGAACACGACAACGGATATCTATCTTTACCAGTGTAGACTCTTCCTGTAGATACAGATCAGGATTCAGATAAACATTAACTGCTTAATGTGGAGAGTAGATGTACTTTCCAGGTTTCAAACATCTAAGAGTTTTATACCTGTCTGTAGTGGCGAGCGTGTTTCTTTGTTTTTGGTGTTGAAAATATAACTTTAGAACCTCTGCTGGCTGTAGATGAAGGATCCTGACCATATACCCGAATAATTGGCCGACAACCACTTTCTCCATTGAACACTGGAAGGACTCGAAGGATAAGACAATCCAATATCAACGGCGTGGCAGATGGAGGCCAATCTGAACCAAGATTTCTGCGGGAGATATACTGCAAATATCTCATTTGGGAAGGTTGTGGATTAAGAGGAGACAGAAGATGAAGCAGTTCCCTAGGAGCTTGCTTGTATACCATTTCTAGAGTCTTTTGCTCCCCACTATATTGCTTTCTGTATAACAATAGACCCGCGAGCATGAAAGCAAGCACAGGCCACCCGCCTCTCTCACAGTGCATCAGCAACACATTCTGTTGCCCTTCCAATGACAGCCAGCTCTCACTTGATCTTAAGAAATGATGGATCATCTCTAAAGGTAGTAGAGAGCATCCCTCATACTGTCGAGGATAGTCCATAACGGTCATGTCATACTGAGACAATATGTCCGAAATCTGGCTCCTCCTTTCTCCTTCCCTAAAGTTAAAAACCATGAACGAGGCATCCGGAAAGTGGTCCTGTAGCTGGGCCACAATGCCGCTCAGGTAAACTTTATACTCATCCTCTTCCAAAATGTCCGTGGAAAAGCAACAGTCAAACACTGTATAAAACAAAACACCCACATCAAAGAAGCTCAAAATAAGTGTATTATAAGAGCTTCCATATAATAGCATATATCGTAAACAAGGAGTTGAAATCATCCATAAAATGTTTGTCTTTCGCACCAGATATGAGAAAAAGGAAAGGAAAAAACAGAACAATTAAAAGGACAAGTTCTCTGTCAACATTCTTCACCAAAGATGTTTATCAGGGGAAGTTACTAGCATCACTAGCTATAATTCTAGCAAGTTCCTTCACACGTTTTATGTGATCTGAGAATACGCTACTTAAATATCCAAACTGAACAAATAAAATTCTCTCTCTTTCTGTTTAAAAGTTGGAAATATAACTAAAAAATGCTACTGAGTTTAACATTGGCACACATTAGCATTAAAAATGAACGTATAGACATAATGTAATTGGAGAATTGAATAGTAATGAAGTAAAGTAGAGATTCCAGATCTGAAAAGGAGAAAGACGTACCGTAAACTCTTTCGGAGATTTCTAATAACCGATCCGGTGGTTTTCTATAAAACAATCTTCTGAACAGCGCCATCTAATGGGCGCTGTTTCTTTATAATCCGATCCAATTTTGACCCAACAATCACCAGCCCTCTCCCAATTCAAACCAATTTTTTTTTTTATATATATATATTAGGTTAAAATAAATACTAAAAAAAATGTTCGATTATTTTTTAAAAATATATTTATTTAAAGTGGAGAGTAGAGTGATGATGGAGAAGGAATTGAAACGTTTTCTTTCTCTTTCGGACCCTGAAGCTGCTGCTGCTCCTGCTGCTGTGTAAGCTGTTTGATCAAATCACGGAATTGGACACGTGGAATGGATTTTGGATTTTGGAGTGAGGTGATTGGACTTATTATATATTTTTTTTTATTAGTTAGTTTTACAGGCTCTCTCTCTTCCATCATTTTTTTTTTCATTAATTAGACTAAACCACCTTTTTTTTTAATGACTTTGTATTTGGTTGATTTGTATTGTTAGATTTATATAAAAAGGGAAGTGCAAACCAAAATGGAGATTGCTAGATTTATATAAAATTAGAGAAAGTGGACGGGTGAAAAAACTATGCCGGATCTATGTAAAGGTAGTTAGGATATTAAGTGAAATACAAACGTTGGTGGGACATAGAGAAAACAGAACGGAAATTTATGTCTAAAGAATTATACAGTTGGGGGTTTAATCTAAATATGTATATAAAATGGAGAGTTTAGTTTAATTAACATTTTTTTTTTTTCTATGTTTTGGTTTTTGATTAGCTACGCTGTACTTCATTGCCAACACCAACAAAGTCTCCCTTTTTATCGGGTTTTGAGCAAGCGTATTTTGATTTTTGAAGAGTCTTACGTTGTAGTACCAAATATCGAAAAATTGTGTACTTTCTCAGTCATTTTTTAAGAGGAGATATCCTCTCGAATGTAGTTCTCCGTTTTTATCTTTTTTTGGTTTCAAGATTGTAGCCATAGCTGATTTTAATAAGATAGAATGATATATATATTATAAGAAATATATAAAACTGCAATTGTCAATATTATTAATATATAATATTACAAGACTTAAGGATCAAGTAAGAAAGGTGACAATGTATACCAACATACCAAACTCCGATGGAACACTAGATCCCAGACGAATCCTCAATACCTAAAATACTGTCCTGCACTATGTCATGTGCTCATGTGTGCTCGAAAGGCTAAATTGTTGGTGCAACAAAATGCCTTTGCGTCAGCTCTGATTGGCGGGTAACGAACTAACGATAAACTTTATTTATTTTACACTACCCCGCGAACAGTTTTTATTGGATGCGCGCTAAATTACACAGATTGTGTGTCAAATGATAATTCGAGCATGAGGAATTAAGATATCTTTCTCACTTTTAGTCAAGTCAGTAGGCCAATGTGATTAATTAGACTTAGGTCCCGTGTATGTGTCTGCTAGGAAGAATCCAGTGGGAAATTTGTAGTATGATTGGATGACATCAATTGTTATGATTGTAAAAGTGGACCAACGAGGGGATCCACTTGCGTGAATCTTGTGGTGGTTCTGTTGTGTTGTGTGAAAAGTCTGCAAAGGGATACGGTGAATGCGTCGTAACCACTAAACCGTTGGGGCAGGGTGCTAAAGTAAGCTAGGAAAACAAGGTGTCCTAAAAGCAAAGAAATGTCCCTGTGTGTGTAGAAGTAGTGGAATACCAACGTACGCTTTGTTGCAAAACCTTTGGGCTGCACTTTGGTTGGAGATATACAAAGTTTATTGGAAATTCGGGATTTCGGATATACCTTGTGAGATACTAGTTTTTTCCAATTTGCAATTGCCATATTGCCATGACAAATCCCTTTTTTGTGGTAATGAGTTAATGAACGTTTAATGCTTTTTTTTGCTTATTTTCACGTTGAATAGCATATTAAGCAGAAAAATGATGTCATAATGTCACATAAGACTAACGAAACCCTTGTGAATTTTTTATCACGTGTTTCATGAGTGACTTACTGGACAAAAACACCAACGAGACGCAGCACTCATCACATGCGTGCTTATTTGACCACGTTAACAAGTAGTGTTGTGATTTACATGTATTCTGAGGAGAATGCACACCCGGCAGACTAGTACATGGCGGCATGGCGCACATGCAGGACTAATCTACACAACCTATTGAAGCCACTTTTTTAAAAGGTTTAAAATGAGTATATGACAGTGTCTTAATTATATTCTTATATCTTAATTATATCTTTACAAAAAAAGAAAAAAATATATTCTTATATATGGACTTCAATATTCCTGCTTAAGTTTCTCAGCTATTGTGTTATTGGCTTTTTGATGTATGTGTGATTGTGTGAATACGGAATACGTGATTGCAACCTGGAAGGTATGATGATCTATGTGTGAACATGCTCCAGGAACATCTTTGGTAGCTGGTTCACCAGGTCAATTGCAGACAATGTTAAGAGTAGTACTCTCAGCTCTCAAAAGCTATGAACAACTTTGAAACATGCAGGACCACTGGACGCTGGAGATGCTAGACTGGCCACTACGACCTTTTTGAGTTTTGAGACAAAGGTTCGGTACCCGTACCATGCTCCAATTATTGATTTTCCCGAGTGTTTTGGTTATGCTAAATCAGATTTAAGTTACAACATTAAACTAACTGTGATTGGTGATTGTTGTAAGTAGCAGCGATTATTACTACTTGTGTATCATTAGTAAAAAAAAAGTATCTAAAGGTTCAGTTGAAATCAATTATCAATATAAATTCTTCATAAGATTTGTTTAACCCAGTCATGAAAACAGATCAATGCCATTTTGTCATCTTATCAAAGAAAGTTGTTGGGTGTCTCGTGGAAAGAAGGCAATGCATGCCGTAGAAATGATTTGCCATGTTCGCATTAGTAAAAGGGGATGGGTAAGAAATAAACAAATGATAATGTGATCCCCTTTTATAAGGTGGGGCATCTTATTGCGTTTTTGACATAATGACGGAACACCTTTCACTTATTTAGCAAAGAAAATAAAGAACAGCTTAAGTCGTCCAAATGACAGACTGAGTCTCAAACTCTCAATTGGTGAAATATTTAGGGAAGAGTGGAAATTCGATTAAGAGTTTTAGTTAGACATAAGTCATAACAGAAACAAAAAGTCGATTGCATAAGGCGACAAGGAAGAATCATCGACTCATGGAAACTCCATGACTGTGGTCACTATCAGAAGCACGTAAAAGTTTAGACTTATCAACAAACATCAACTTGCTAAGCTTTACTGAACAGGGTCTATTCCATTTTCCATGTACAGTTATTAGAACTTTAGAAGTTGAGTTCACAGTTCACTTGTATAGCGACAACTATAGCAAAAGTTTGGTAATCAAGTAGAAATTAAGTTAAGCTGGTCTGTGGCCTTTGGTTCTCAATCAGATGTGATGCAAAATTGAGTGTGGCCAACAGATTAGCTGGAAAAGAGATATTGAGCTTGAGTTGCGCTATGTGTAGTGATAGAAGCAAGAAAAAATGATGCAAACAGAGCAAAACTTTTATGCAAGCATAACATAGTTTATTTTATCGCGTAAACAATCAACCAGCAACTGTATCCCTATTGACACTAAATACAGGACCCATATTCAAAGGGACGAGATTCCAGTAAGAATCTTTACTATCAATACAACAAATATGCCACTTTATTTCGTAAGAACCCACTGGAAACGCAGAAACATCAAGCAAGCAAGATGAGAACCCCTGCCCTCGTCCATTTAGTACAAAACTCACACACGACCAAACCAAAGGATCTCCACTGCTAGCCCGCGCAAGCTTTTTGCCACTTCTCTTTGCACCTTCTGTCACATACATCCATAGTTTTTCATTCAGATCCACTGTATCATTAGAGTCCCAGGGTTTAAATTCTGACAGCATTTTCCCTTTACTTTCTCCATCATGTCCAGGTGTCCAATAGGATGGCTTAGAGGCTAAAATACAATACAGCTTAGTGACCCGGCTAGGTGGGACATGTTTCAACTGTAGGCAGATATTTAGTGAGAGGTGGAAGCCTGGGAAGACAAGTAACTTACTGGGGCTTTTGGTATCAGCATTGAAGACAAATAGTTCTGCGCCAATGCAAGATCTGAAGCAAATAGCATTTGACATTGTAATGTTACTAAAGAAAAGATATTAATATAAAGCAAACAGGAAGACCACGATTTTTTTATTTTTTTTCTATGATAACACTCGAGATATTTCACTCAACCATGAAATGAAGATAAATGAAAATGATCAACATACATATCAATTTTGAATGGGATTGGAGTGCCCATCTTTATTTCCAACATCCATGGAAGCTGGGGTATGGTGTATGGGACATTGGGACATACAACAGTCTATAATTTGAAATAATCTCTCATCAGAGTCTGCCCTGATATGTGAAGGGAAAGTCAGAAAAATTGGATAATCTCATTTTTTTTAATCTCAAACTTGGTTGGATTTGTGCACATCTCAAGTTTGACGTGTCCAATAAGATGGTGTTGTACTATTAATTATAGATACAGACCATAGACCTGTTCGGCATGTGCGCTAACCAAGTCGATTGGATCTTAAGCATAGCTGTGAGATCCATATGGAAGGTCCATCAAATTGAATGACTTGGTCTTTGCAAGTCCAAAAGTTATTCCAAATCATTCATCCTAGTTTCCTGGTAAGGAGACTAAATACTTAATTTAAAAGTAGAAACTAAAATTTAACAGATAAAAATTTGTACAAATTGATAGAGATAGAGATCGTCTTGTGCCTATGAGATATTGAGATATAAGTGGGAGTGTGGAATAATCCAAGATTGACGGAATGCTGTCATGGGAATGTCAACGACATGTTTTCCTAAGCTAATACACAACAGCAATCCCCATTCCCTTTTAGAAAGCTAAATGGCATCTACTAATACCAGCCAGTAATCTTTCAGATTATATACTTCTCCCCTTTAATAAAAAAAATAGTAACATTTTCCTATAAAATTAGAAAGGAATGGCTAGAATTAGTAGTCATATCATACCTCAATTCAAAGAAATACTTGGGTATCTGAAAGGACATGTTCATCCATCTTTCAAGTACACTAGAAAGAAGTTGCAATCTGGCAGTGGGCTCCTGGTATGATACTCCCTGAGCTTTAGTTTCCTTTGCCTCTTCTAGCATGCAAAGAAATTTAGATAGAGCAAACTTACAGATATCAAACAAAATTCTTTCTTCCTGACCGGCCTTGTATACAGGCACTCTAGGTGGTGGATGGAAGCAGCTATTTGGCTCCCCAACGAGTGTCAAAAGTTGAGTCAGAGTTGCACTCATCTCACTGTCTACATGACACAATCGCTTGGCCAAATCTTGTAGAAGCATTGAATGTGAGCACTTCTTCGAGTCCTCCACACAAAATCCAGTACAGAAGGCCAGTAGTGAGCAATTCAGTGCAAGTCTAAAGATAATTCTAACGCTTTTGGGGTCCATGTCCATGAAAGATGTGGCCAGAAGATCAAGTTCTTGAGCCAACTTCTTTAACCGTAAAGATATTACAGTGAAAGAATTGGCATCTAATGCAGGTCTGGAAAGTCCCACACCGGTGCATCCTTCAATTAGCTTAGAGTTGTGAATATCTTCCTCTTTACATGGATTCGGATCCAAGAGTCTAAGTATAACAACCAAAATTTCTAGAACCTTAGCTCTTAAATTCAAGAACCATCTCTGGAAGAAAAAGGTGTGATCAGTTGTGACAGCAGCTTCTAACAATTCCACTGCAGAGCAAACATCACCATAAGCTTCATTAGAACTTCCACAGTAGTCCCACAAAATGGCATTACAAGAAGCACCATCAGTATTTTTACCCAAAAGCCCACATGGCGTAGTCCAAATTTCGTGTATATGTGACTTATTTACTGATCTCTGGTCTTGTCCTGGAAGGAAGAGTAGCATGACAGTGCTTCCTGATTTTGCAAACAAAGAGAGAGATTTCAACCAGTTCTGACAAGCGTCTGACTGCACATTATTTATCAATTGCCTAAATATGAATGCAGCTGCAAACCAAGAACCGTGACATGCTGCACATTTTCCAGCTTTGTACGCAGCCCACTTATCCGGCCTGGCCATCATCTTCCTCACAAACTCACGGGTAATCATTTCAGACTCAATCCAGTAGTCATTATCTGAAATACCCAAATTATCAACATTGCAGATTTTCTTATCAACATTTGTGAAGTAACTCCAAACAACACGAGAGTGTAACAAAATTAACTGTATCGTGCACATATCATCACTGACTAAGTAGCTTTTGTGCAGAACTTTGCTAAGTAGCTTTACAATCTGGTGTACTTCTGCAGTAATACTACTGGCTTCATTGAGAATTTCAATACAGCATTCCACGAATTGATACATGCACAAGACTAATTGTGAAGTAATAGAACGATCCTTCTTACCATCTAACAGCACAACCTCACGACTAGACGAAGCTGGGTTTTCTCCAAATCCTCCTTTTCCCATATTCACCAAGGATTCTATACATGAACTAATTTTAGTCAGTGCAAGAACTCCTAAGGAAGGATACTCTTCAACAACAAAAAGAGAAAAACTGAGCAAGCTTTGGCATTCCTGTGCCAATTCAGAGGCAGTCTTACAAGGCTTTGATACAGGCTTCACCAGCTGTGCTAACTGATCTAATACTAACAAAAGTACTCGGGATGGAAGATCTGTCAAAGCATTTGTTTCCACTCCCCCTTTGCATTTGAGAGAGATATCAACCAGAAGTTGGCGTGCCAAGAGTCTCTTAGATGTACTTCGAGACTGTGTAGCACTTTCAACAATGGACACCCATTTCACAAACTCGGACATCTCTATGCAATAAACACTTGGTTGGGTGGACCGGAAGATCTGTCAATTTCAAAGAATACTTAATGGATGAGATGTACTGTTAGCAAGAATTAGATAAGGTTACTGAAAAGAAAGATGACCTTAAGCAATATCCGTAGAGCATCACATTGTGCAGCTGTTGGAAGAACATTACCATCCAGAACATTGAACAATCTTGCAAGCAACCCCACATCTACAGGAAAACGACAAACTCCGCCCTCCAAAAGAAAGAGCATACACCGTATTGCCATCACTTGCACGCGCAAAACAGAATTGTGAGTAATAAATGATAAGAGCAACTCAACCTACATTCACAAAATCAATTTAGAATAAAAAAAAATAAATCTGTTTCTAAACTAAGTCTATATGTATTCCTCAACCTCAATTGTTGTTTCTCCCACTCATCCACATAATATACAAAGTTACAAAGTACACATCGTTTTTCCACATGCAGTACCAAATCTAATTGGCCCAGAATTTGATTGACCTCGTTTAGAATTCACTAAATACACGTGCTAAATGCCTAAATCTACCTGACAACTGATCCACAAAAATGAAAAGGGGGAAAAAGAGTACAAAAGAATGTACTTGAGAAGTCAGACATGATACCTGTTCAGAAATCAGTAACAATGACTTAGTAGCAAGTTTGGAGAGTGACATCAACATCTCAACTATGAATTCCTCCTCGGAAGAGTTTAGCAACAGCTTTCTACCTGTCTGCAACAAAAATAAGAGTCACTGGTGAAACCCTAAGTGATCAATCTGGAAGGCTTATGCCCACTATCTAAGCACTAGTATACGTTCATTCCTTTGTCATTTTCTCTTCCCCCGCCCCCCCCCAACACAAAGTAACAACTAGCATTGTTGTTGAGGAAGCCACAATGTCTGGGAAATTGCTAGAGAAGGTATTTCGTCAACCAGGTACATCTCCTTACACAGAATGACTAAAGCAAACAGACCCTAACCAATATACCTTACCCTGCTTTACATCAGAAAGTACAGAAAAAGCAACGCATTTTTTCTAATCTTCCTGTCTACTCAATCAAGACATGCTATTACTATTGTCTTGAAAGTTAAAACTATTAAGGGTCAGGCCAATGCAGATTGGACCAGAGGGAATCAGAATTGCATAATACAATGGAAAAAAGTGCTCGTGCATGTTAACTAGATAGCAGTTGAAGTAAAATATGTGCATCACCTTGTAACCTCGGCTTGCAAGGGTAAACGAGATTCCCAGTTTAGCAAAAGCTTTCGCACATGCTAGCTTGACAGTTATAGAAGTTTTTGAAGAGGACACCATGTTGATAAGCACCTCCAAAAAGATACATGCAAAATCCCCGGACAACTCAGAAAAGCAGCCCGCAGTGAAAATTGATGCTTTTACCTGATAGACATCAAATAGATTAAGAAAAGTTCTTAGTCAATATTGTGCAGTGATCAAGGACTTGCCAAATACTTCTAATAACCATAATGAATTTCAGCTCAACTAAAAGTAGATTACTCTAATGCAGATACCATTGATGAATAAAGAAGAGTAGAATCAACAAATTCGAACGAAATAGCACACCAAGATGTATTTCTCAGTATCATGCATCTTGTAATTTACTTATATTTGAAACAGAATATGCAAACTCAGCGTTTTTTACTTTACGACATATTTTATTCTACTGTTTCGTGTTAACGTCTGCTACTCTAAAAGCCATAAATCTCTTGCATGAGATAGTAACAATACCTCCAAAACATGGCACGATCCTAAACTTGACAAGACCATGTGGCGTATTTCAGCACTGTCTTTTGCAAAATCAGACCAACAACCAAGGAAGCATAAAGTAATTGCTCTGGATTCAACATCCCCTCTGTCGAAAACTATCTTCACTCTTTTAAGAAGTTGTTGATAATTTGCAATCCTCTCCTTAGCCAGAAGACCAACATATTTCTTACCCTTCTTACGTTGGCTTCTCTCTAAAAGAAAAGTTTTTAGGATACATAGCCGGGTATGTTTGTCTCCATACTTAAATGCATCTGCAAGACGAAGAAGAACCGCATTTGCAAACAGCCTGTCCTCCCCCGGAACTAGACCATAAATGTTCGATATGACCATCGTCGAGCTAGGCTCCTTACTCCACTGCTCAAGTCTTTGTCCAATCTGTGTTATAGCCTCAATACGTCGGCCTAAAATGGTACAAAGACAATGTCACTCCACATTCTAAAAACTAAAAAAGATATATTTTTATATATAATGAAGCTCACCTGGTTTGTTTGATCTAAGGCCTTTTTCGAGTTCAATGCTCCATTCCATAGCACATGCTGCTGAATTCCTCTCCATCGTAATACCTGTTTCTGGTTTTTGTTTCTCCTTCTTTTCACAATTCTTTTTCGCCTTTTCTATAACTTGTTTTTAGTCGAAAGCTCAAAATTTTCCTTGTGATTTGGAAAGTGGACCACTGAATCTCGGCATATCGTTACAAAATGAAGTATCAAGAATTCGGTAGGAGTTCACAATATTTTTTATTGAAGAACCAATTTCTGTGGACTATTGGAAATTGGAATGATAAGAATGTTTAAAATTAGACAAATCCACATTGAAATATGATCAACTCGTCTTGATCACCTTTCTAAAAGATGCGAATTGTGAGCAACTATTAAGAGCGTAGAGTATTTCTAGGTGGTAGTATCAACTCCAAATTTGCCTCTACAATTCGGAATTTCGTGAAAAATCATCTCTAAGTGTTGGCAAATATAGAATTATTACCTGTCTAGCCGCATCCGTGGATGCAAATTTAAGATGTAGCATTTTTTACTTTTTTAATTTGGCATGAGCATTAGGAAGTTTTTTTTTTTTTTTTTTTTTTTTTTTTTGGCGACAGTGGTAATGTCGCACACTAATATTTGCCTCCACCTAAAGTTGGTTTGACAAATTTCGGCCTCAAACATTCAAGTGATACTACCACCACCTAGAGATGCTCTTAGAGCATTTGCAATGCAGGTGAAAGTTTTCCCCCCCTATTCACCGCCACCTCATCACTTATTCACCCCCTTTTCACCAAAACGGTGAAAAACAAGTTGAAGTTGTGCAATGCAAATGTGAATAAAATATCCCGGATAGGATGTTAGATTTCGTCTTGAGGTTTTTTATTGAGACGGAATGTAATATCCGTCTGGTATTTTATAACGAGACGGGATGTAACATCCCGTCTGATGACTCTATATGAACAAACGCGAACAGACTCTATTTTCACTTCCTTCCCATCCAAAATTGTGATTTTCTAGCCTCCATTAACAAGTTTTTGACACAAACTTCCATTCCTAATGACTTCTCCACCCCCAAATACATCCCCACCAACCTCACCACATGAAGAGCATTCTCGATGGTTTGGAAATGTCAAAATTTCCAAAAAAATGGGGCAAAAAAGATCATCGTCAAGAACGCGTAATGTGGGCGAGGAGGACGAAATTGAACTTGGGTTCAATTTTCCACCGCGTTGTGAAATCGAGAAACACCCACCTTTAGCGTCAACATCGGTCCGACATATAGCAAATCGAGTTGCGGAGTCTTAAATAAGTTTTTGATTTTTTTTTTATGTTAATTATTATTATTTATGTTAGTTTATATCAAGTTTGTTGTTGTGTAATTAGTTTGAATTTGTCGCATTGTTTAAAAAAAAAATTAGTTGTAATTATATCGTATTGCGTATTGGTTGAATGTAGGAAGTACACCTATGGAAAGTGCGTTGTGCACTTTCAAATGTTGTGTCGTGGTGGCGTTGTATGAAATAAAAAACGGATCCTAATTTTGTCACGGTTACCGACATTATATCCGCCACACCATTTGGGAACTTGTTGAATTCTAATTTGGGACAAAATGATCAAGCGTTGTTGTTTGGGATAGTTGAGCGGTGGTGGCAAACTACCCACACATTCCATTTCCCATGGGGTGAGCTTGGGATTACCCCTCTTGATTTCACAATGCTCACGAGTATCCCAATTGGTTATGGAGATGTCATTCCTTTTTATGAAACTTTAGAGGTTTTTACTACGGCGATGAGTTTCTTTGAATGTTTTGATTTGGTTGAAGATGATGAGCAAGACGGGTTTTTGAGATTATCGGCTGAGCAGTTTAAGGGAGGAGCTATAAATATGAGTTGGTTTACTTCGAGATATTTGAATAGACTCAAGGAGAAGCCGAAAGACTATCATATTGGTGAGGAGTCGATCCACGAGTATGTACGTGCCTTCCTCTTCTATTTTGTTAGTGCGGTATTATTTGGATATGCTGATAGTTATTTACGTATCGGGTGGATGGTCGTTGTCTCAGACGTAGAGAGGATGTGAGATTATGACTAGGGTCAATCCATCTTGGCATACCTTTACCGCTAGCTAGACCTCGCAGTTGAGACGAAAGCCACTAAAGGCAATTTGTACGGCTTTGTTTGGATTATACCGGTAAGTCTTATTTATTAAGTTATTGTTTCATTTCATTTATTTATCTAATTATTAATGTTGACATGTTTTATATATATATATATATATATATATATATATATATATATATATATATATATATATATATATATATATATATATTATATTATTGATGTATTTATTCTACGAACATTTTCATGTGATGCATCCTGTGTTGAAGAGGTTAGAAGATGATGAGACTCATGACCTGATTCCACGTATTCAAACATGGGGGCTTCATTTCATTTATATATATATAGGGGTAGGTTCCGTTTACAACACTTTTTATACAACGTTTTATACAACACCTTTTGAAAATATGAATTAAGCATTGATTCCTTGTAGATATGATCTCCACACCATGGAGATCATCTCCACAAAAATTCAGCTCATTTGAAAACTCCTAACCATGAGAAAATTTGTTCTCAACCTATGAATTTTTATCAACGGTTTAGAAATATCGATTTTGTAACTTTTTTTTGGCAAACTTAGAAATGTTCAAATGACCCAATTTTTTGTGGAGATTATATCCATAGTGAGAACATCTTATCTACAAAAAATTAGCCCTTAAAACATCTTGAAATGGGGTATTGTATAAAGCGTTGTATAAAAATGTTGTAAACGGAAACCTACCCCTATATATATATATATATATATATATATATATATATATATATATATATATATATATATATATATATATATATATAAACATGATTCCACGTATTCAAGCATGGGGGCTTCATCATAAAGAGGGGGTATGAGGACCTATCACATAATATTCATAACACTTTCGTCGACAAATTGAGCTTTTAGGAGCTACCCGAATTGAATGGCAACCCGGGCCGAGTCCTTCATCTTTCGGACCCTTTATGTGGATATTCGGATGTTTTAGAGAACACCGAAAAGTAGACTATCTTATATGTGTCATAGAGCAAGGTTTTTTCTCAGCCGAATGATACTTATAGGGTCGATCACATCTCGCATGGTACCTTGGGGACGGATGTTGGCGGCAAGTATCCGAAGAGATTGTTATACCTTACCCACCACCCATAGATATGATGAGCCCTCGATATTCTTCCCCTGCTGCTCTTTCACACTATAGAGCAAACCCAAATGAGTGGCGGGACGATCGACTTTCATTTTATGGGAGACTATGACTTATATTGGAAGAGGGTTGGTCGAGGTCTCTTGCTAGGTGCGTTATACCGGGGCACCAATTTTGAAGGGGTTACTTCTGGAGCATTGAGACCCGACATTCATTTCCCAGAAGGAGTGGAGTTGCCACAATCACAACCCAGGGTATTTCATGATATTCAGATGCCGCAAAGAACTCCACAGATATTTGATGATGATGACCTTTGGCACTGGAGCATGATTACTTCTCAGGGGCAAGATATGAGAATACCTATTCCACCAGTAAATGTCGCAGTGGTAGCAGATTTGTCAGTACAGTTTGAGCAGTTAGCCGAGGTTAGTATGATTTGAATTTATTAATGATTTGTTATTATTAGTATTCACTATAACCCCTAACATGCATTTGTTTTGTTAAACATGATGAAGTAAGGTCGGAGCTCCTTAACTACAACTCTCTCAGTTATGCCATGCGTGAGTCCTTCATGGAGTCCTCTCGTCGCAGTTTTGAGTACTTACAATAAGAGTGAAATCGAACTTTGCAGCTTCAAAGACGTGTGCAAGAGTTGGAGAATGTTGCAAGTGCCACACCTCAAGCTCAAGCTCAACCTCAACCAGAGAGGCGACAACGACGTAGGGGGGAGAGCTCTTCGACTGAGCCTTCTCGTAGGGGGAGGAGGTCTTAATAGATATTTTTTTGTAGTTTGTAATAGCTGTGCGTCATTACTTGTCTTATGGCGTTTGGGATTGTTGTTTGTAATGACTTTTTTATTAGCAGGTTTTTCTTTTATGAGTTTTGGATATGAATATGTCATTAAACAAAGGAGATTATGTCAAATTTTTTAGAAATTACAAGTTAGTTTTTTTATTGAGTTTCTGTGTTAGACTTGAGTGTTGTTCATGATTGTTGTTTATCTTATTTATTATTTTTAAAGTATATTAGCAGGTTTTGGATATGAATATGTCAATAAAACAAATGAGATTATGGCAAAAAAAAATAAAAATTTATAAGTTCGTATGTTTCCAAAAATTTCACATTCGTTTCACTCATTTCCTGTCTTTGTTGAAACAGAAAATTTTGATGGAATATCACTCATTTTTGCAGGTGGTTTGGTTTTGACAGGTTCTGATAGGAATAATGTATGGGGATACCGAGATGGAATGTAACATTCCGTCTGGTTTTTAAGTCCTTCTCACTACATCTTTTACTATTCAAAACATTGGAATTATGGATGGGGATGGTGGCCCATTGGAATTATTGAGGGTACATTTGGATAGACATTTGGATACAATGTGTTGTCACTTGGAGAGTGAACAAAAATCTGATAAAATGTGTTGTCAATTGGTAAGTGGACCAAAATCGAAGTATCACATGTGACCTTACCTTTCATATTTCGTTTTACTCTTCTTTCTTTTATATCAAACAAACAAACAGCCATCTTCTTCCCCACAACCAAGCTAAAAATAGGAAAAATGTCTAGAGAAAAAAGAATTGCATATAACCAAAGGTTATGGGGAGGATCTAGTAGTAAATGATTAAGTCTTCGGTTTTACCGGGTCGTCTTCTTCTAGTACTTTAAGAAGATGACTACATGGAAAGAGTAAGAGATGAGCATAATGATATGATGAGGTGAGAAGGGAGGAGGAGGAGGTTGCGTTATTATCTATTCTTTGGGGGGTATTAATGACTCAAGCAGCCATTGAAATTGAAGATGTGGGATGGACAAACGCGGTGGATCTGTGAAGCGGCGAGAGTACACGTTTAGAGATGGTGGTGATTTCGAAGAAACAAAAGATAATGAGGGATTACTTCACAACACCTTGTAGGTGGCCTCCTCATAAGTTTAGACGAAGATACAGGATGACAAGAGAGTTATTTATGTATATGTTGCATACTGTTGCATCATTCGACGATTACTTTAAAGACAAGGTGGATGGATTGGGTCGGCAAGCAATTTCGGGTTCTGAAGGGACTAGCTGCAGTTGCACAATTAGCAACTGGTTGTTCTTCTGATTCAACGGATGAGTATTTACAAATTGGAGATTCCACAACAAATGTATCTATGAAGCGTTGGTGCAAGGCAATAATCACGGCGTTTGAGAAAGAGTACTTGAGACGACCAACTGAGGCAAACACTGCTAGGATATTAGCTGAAAATGCGGCAAGGGGTTTTCCAGGAATGCTTGGATCAATCGACTGTATGCATTGGGTGTGGAAGAATTGTCCAAGTGGATGGGCTGGAACACATGTAGGGTACAAGAAGGAACCAACTTTGATACTTGAAGCCATTGGAGACAAACATTGTTGGATCTGGTATTGCTTCTTCGACTTACCAGGTTCGCATAATGACATTAACGTGCTTCATCGTTCTCATGTTTTTGAATCATTAGAGCAAGGTGAGGCTCCTTCTGTTGCATTTAATGTGAATGGTAATGACTATGATATGGGATATTATCTTGCTAATGGTATTTACCCAAAATGGGGCACATTTGTTCAAGCCATTCGTTATCCAAGAAATAAACATGAAAAGATCTTTACTCAACGTCAATAAGCTACAAGAAAGGATGTTGAAAGGACATTTGGAGTTTTGCAGGCACGATGGCATATTGTTAAGGCTTCTGCGCGTTGTCATAGTGTTGTTGTTCTTGGAGACATAATGAAGGCATGCATTATAATGCATAATATGATTGTTGAAAATGAACGTGAAAGTGGAGTTTGGAATTGGAAAGGTCAGAGGAAAGAAACAATACCTGTGCTATTTCAGGAAGATGATGATTTTCATTTTGTCTATCAGATGATTAAAGCAAGAAATAAGATTAGAAATGAAGTTACGCATACTAATCTTCAAAAGGACTTAGTTGAACATGTTTTTAATTGGACTGACATTGAAGAAACAGCAGATTCGGTACCAATTTATAATCCAAATTGGTCGGATCCAGATGAGGGAGAAGGAGGCGAAAATTAAAATGGAAATGAAAATGTATTTCCTATGTATTTCCTAACGTGAACTATTAAGTTCCAACGTATTTCCTATGTATTTCCTAATGTATTTCCTATGTAATTCTTATAAGTTCTTATGTATTTAATGAGTTGTGTTTTAATGAACTGTATTACAATGTATTTTAATTTTATTGGTAATTGTATTTCTATGAAAATAATTATATTGGACAGAACATACATAGTGCATTAATTAAAAAAAACAGTTAGATAAAAATACATAGTTCATTAATTAAAAATACAATGAAATTAAAATACATAGTGCATTAATTAAAATACATAGTGCTTTAATTAAAATAAAATACTAGATATTACATAAGCTTAGTTAGAACTAGAACCACCTCTTGCCCTTGCCCATTCAGCTTGTTGTTGCTCGATTATAAAAGCAGTATCGGGATGGAGGACACTTGTATCGGTCACTAAAATCTTAGCTTCATATTGCATCTTTTGAAGCTGATTTTATTTTTTCCAATTGAACCTGATTTTTTTTCTGCTTGAATCTGATTTTTTTCTGCTCTTGCCATCACAGTTCTTTGACCATATACAAGTTCCATTTCCCTAAGTTCTAAGCATTTTTGTGTTTCATTTGAATCATGTGAAAATGTATCATTTAAACGTGTAAAGTAACCCTTCAACATACCAACTGATTTTTCTTGGTTCCTTTTGGACTTGACTTTCTTTGATCCAAGAGGACGCTCCATTTCTTTTGGATGCTCTATTTCTTGAGAACCCTCTAATTCAACTCCACCAACACTTGGTGAATTAGAAGTTGAATCTTCACCATCATTTTTGCAACCTTTTCCCTTTGTGGGGCGGCTTGACCTTGCCTCAAAAACGTTACTCCACTTTGGATTATCCTTGAGTATAACGTAACAATGATAAAGTGAAAAAGCCAATTTTTCTTGTAGTTGGTACGTCATCCTTGCCTCGAACAACTAAAAAATAAAATGGTGGTAATTAGACTAAAATAATCACTAAGACTAAGATAATTAAACTAAAATAATAATTAGACTAAGATAATAATTAGACTAAGACTAAAATGGAAATAATAAATACACTAAGATAATTAGACTAAGACGGAAATAATTAGACTAAGACTAAGATAATCAATAAATTTCAAATTGACAACGTTGTAATTACCCGGCTTTGTATTGTTGTACCACTTGCATGTCGAGCCTCCACCGCATTCACAATTGCAACAAACTTGTTCATCATTTTTGAAATATATTTCCACCTACCGCTAATTGAATCGGAAGACCTATCCGACCCACGTACTTGATTGAACTCGTTTGCTACACGATTCCAAAATCCATTTGCATTTTGGAAAGCACCAACAATGAAGTCTTCATTAATTTTTATTCAAGCAAGACATAGAGCTTGATCATCGGACATGCTAAAGTGAGTTTTCGCTTTTGCTTGAGTGCTACCACTTGCTTGAGATGCTTGAGTTGATGCCATTTGATATTTTGTTTTTTTTAAGAACTGATTTTAAAGAAGAAGAAATATGATATATGATTGTTGGAAGTGTGAGTTGAAATGAAACAAATATTGTATATATACAAAAGTTTTTTATTTTGACCGTTTTTTACCGTTCTGACTTTCTGACCGTTGACTACGGACAGGATATTGGATTCCATCTGGTGAGTTTTGTAATCCAGACGGAATCCAACATCCCGTCCGAAGTTAACAAGTCAGTCACTATCTCGGTAGAAGGTTTCACCTTGTTTTGAACTGGGGAAAATAGTCACGCGGTTTTTCACCCCTACATTGCACAACGTTTTTGGTCCCAACCCGGTGAAAAAAGTCACAAACCCTCCTTTTTTCCCTGCATTGCAAATACTCTTAGACATTGAAATACCTCTCGTTCTTTGAATATGTCAGGAAAAAGATTGGCATACATCCCTATTTTAAACATGGCTCTTACTTGGCCCAATGAATCAAATCCGCAAGTACATACAAGAAACTCAATAATAGTTTCAAAAATGACAAGCAATTCAGGTGCATAAATAAGCAGAAAAAATGGGATCTTCTCACATCGATGGAAACCACCATGTATCTTATTTGTCCACTGGACTAGCAAGGATCTCAGAGACAAACTTTATCAAAGAGCAGAGGCCCCCTAGAAAGTTATGATCAATGACACCTTGATCATGAACAACATGAGCGAAATCAACTAACTTCACCTCCGCACTTGATATCCCTGCCTCGGCAGCTTTCTTCTCATAAATCATAAAGACGGAACAAGAGTTGAATTGGAATAAAGTTTGATCCTCGAACCATGCTTTCAGCTCCAAAAGTTGTGCCAAAATCCCCTTGGGACCACCATAAACAACAGATGCATAAGAACAATCAGGTTCTGAGTCCGACAATGGGTTAGAAGATACAAACCTCCTAAGAGATGACCTGACATCTTCCAAAGTGAAATCCTGTAGACACTTCTTATCAGGCTTCCAAAATCCTGACTCTTCACTTTCATACGCCTGCAAACCACATATTCTGAAACCCAATGACAAACTTGTGCATTCTCTATCTTTCTTGAGACATTTCTGAACATACTCTTCTGGCGCTTCAGGGTACCAGGTTCTTGAACCAATCTTGACATCCATTAGAGATGGGTGGACACGAGTCGAGACTAGGTCTTCTAAAATAATGTGCGGTTGCAGACCAGACCCATCTGAAGCCTCAAGGAGCTGAGTACCATAGAACACAGGGAAGTATCGGCGGATGTGATCTGGGACATTAGCATTGGAGGAGAACTTAGTGTAGAATGCCACCTCCCTGGATCCACGTTCACCATTTTGGAGGGGCTTGTAGAAGCGGCCTGAATCATCTATAAGTGGACCAAGCTTTCCGTCACTAGCTTGATGACCTGCCACTTGATGTTCCGGGACCCTAAGCATAATGATGATATAATACCAACAGCTAGTACAATATGTTCTTCACTCCCCAAGCCTAGAGAATTTATTCCTGAAAGATGGAGTATGAAGTCCCTTGCATACTAATATGCGAAAGAGAAAAGAGCAAGAATACACAAACGAAGTTGCAGGACAACAGTCAATTCCAGGATAAGACAGAACAAAAACTGCAAATAACAGCCAAAATAGAAAGAAAACACAATCCTTCTTAGAGTTCCTCATATCTAAATGCACAAGTGCACTCAACGCAATATACACTTGCAACGGACACAATGCACCCAATATTGTAAAATTATGACGGTTGCTATCGTTTATTCTACTAAAGTTACTCAAGGCAATTTCAGTTGTGCATATGCTTGCAACAAAATCATGGCAACATTTTGTGTCTCAAATTTCCCCCCTCAACTCAACATTCACAGACATGGAAAGACGTACATGCAGTATTTCGTGTGAATGTATCAATGATATTAATCTTGTCATAACAAAAATAGCATTTAAGCCTTTTTCACTTGCTGCATTATTTCTTCCCTCACAACGTTCTTTTCATAATAATTAAAAAAAAATGATAATCAATTAATCATAGACCCACTTCGCTAAAAACACATATTAATAATTCTAGGTCATGATTTCAGTTAATTGATGGGTAAAAACTAATATTAAAAAGGAAGAAACTCATTGTAACAACATAAAATATTCACAAAACCACTTCCAGAACACACATTATAACTAAAAATAAGATATATACCAAATTAAAATAGAAAACTAAAAAGGTCCAGTGAACAAAATTTCAATAATGCACGTGACTTATAAAGCAAGAAATACTTAGGGGCTATTTGTTTTTTTGGGTTAAGTTCTAAGAGGGTACCCATCTTATAAGACCATGTGTTATAAGAGGGTCTTATAAGATGGTTTTATAAAGTGGTTTGTTTTTTATTTTAAGTTCTTCTTATAAGCACTTATAAAAATAGAAAAAACAAATACATGACATCTTATAGATGGTTATTTGACAAATATAACCCTACTTTATATCACATTTAACTTTAATATATTAATTTGAAACAAACGTATAGTTTGATTTTCGGTTTCAAATCAATTTTTATAATTAGAATATCGATTTTAGGAAACTACCTTAATTGGCGGTGGTGGTGGTAGTGGTCTTAATAGCACGGTAATGGTGGTAGTGGAGGCGATGATATTAGTTTTAATAGCACGGTGATGGTGGTGGTAGTAGAAGTGATGGATGTCTTAATAGCACGGTGGTGGTAGTGGTGGTTGTGATAGTCTTAATAGTACGGTGGTAGTGGTAGTGGAGGTGATGATATTGGTCTTAATAGAACGGTGGTATTGATAGTGATGGTGGTAGTAGTGGTTTTAATAGCACAGCGGTGGTGATGGTGGTGGTAGTGATAGTCTTAATAGTACGGTGGTAGTGGTGGTGGAGGTAATGATGGTGGTGGTGATGGTGGTGGTAGTAGTGGTAGCAGTGGTGGTGGTGGTGGCTAGGGTAATAGAGTTATTTGGAAAATAAGATAATGAAAAAGGAAGAAAAGATAAATGAGGCTAGGGGTATATGGACGGGGGTGTTCGAGTCATTTTTCAAGTTATAAGACTTATAGAATTGAAGTAGATCCAATTTTGGTACTTATAGAATTGGAGCCTCTTATAAAACATTTATAGTAGAATGCCTCTTATAAGAGGCAAAAAACAAACCAAAAAAATATCCAAAATCACTGGGCCACATCTTATAAGAGGTTATAAGACCTCAAGATCTTATAAGAGGCAAAAACAAATGGCCCCTTACAGTAGTTAACGAATGTACAGATGAGGAAATAGATTGAAAAGCTACTATTGGTCTACGACTCTACGGTCTAGCTTAGTAATGAAGCTGAAAACTCCTTTTTCTGTTCAGCACGTGTTGCCACAAATATATTATTATATTGCGTATGTTCAGCCCAAAGCCCAAAGCCCAAAGTTCAATTTATGGGCTTTGGCACACAGGAAATGATCAGGGAAGTAAAGTGGACTACTTAATTATAAGTTTATAACAGATCCCAAAGTATCCATGATTTGTTTAGTTGACGTAACTTGTTCACAGTTTCCATGCAATGATTTTGCTTTAAAGAACTTTAAATTACGTCTCGATTGGATTGTTTTGTTGATTTCTATATAGTTTTCTTCTATATATCCTCCATTTGGGGATCTTAAAATTAGGCTAGATCGTACAAGAATGTGAGTGATATTGAATTATCGAGTAGTTGGCTCTATAATTGTTGATTCTTATAATGATTCAGGAAACCAATTGTGTGGACCCTCATAAATGGTACACATGACATTATCTCATCCTCTTATTTTGTGGGATTGTGTGCAATGAGACATCTAGCTCGATAGAATGATCGAGATGATAATGGCGTCCTCAGACTTAGTACTTTCGATTTGGACCCTTTATATCCAGAGGCTTAGTCCGAAGTTAAGTAGCCGAAGCATAGAATGCTCAGCAGCACAACGTCTCTATAGACCAATTGGGCATGTTCTCTGGACATGTATAGGCTTAGCTCGGGTTCATAGCCAGAGTATAGCATGACATGTGGGCCAAACCTCACTATAAGTCCGTAATCAGCTGAAAACAAGGTCTACTATTCAATGTACCTGAAAACTAGGGATAAGGATCCTGAGCCAGAAATTCTCTAGGGTTTCGGGTGATTAAATATTGAATAGTCTTTCAAATACATAACTACATTGGAAGTTCTATACGTTGTAGACTTTCAGATATTTGATTTCTGGAGTATGTAGGAAGTCACCGAACTAAAAAATGATTCAGTCTCAACATCAAAACAAACCAATTCACCATCACTTTGAATATTTTGTGCGTCATTTTATGGGTTGCGTTATTTGGAAGGCCAGTTTCTCAAGAGTGTCTTGGTAGATATATAGCTTACAATTTTGCCCGACACCAACGGATAAGACTTTATGGATTCCTGAAGCACTTGATGGATTCAGGAAACCAATCAGAATAAGACTAATAACTAATAACTAATTGACAAAATTAAAAGTGTTTCAGTTCTCCACTCCACTCACTCTATCGCCATTAAGATTCTTCATGATGTGATTGCCATACTTAATTTTATATATAGGAGTCTCTCACAAGTCGCAACTATGGGGGTGCTAGTGTAGCTCGATCATTTCATGAATATTCAGTACCAAAAAATTTAGTATCAACTAACAAGTAAATAATGTTGTGGGCTAAAGTTTGAGCTTAAGCCCTAAGCACTTTAGAGCTAAGTTTCTCTCCGGATCATATATATATATTTTTCCCGGATAGTGTCTCACTATCTCTGGATTATATATCAAATAGTACTGTCTGATTTCGGAAAATGATTTGAGAACATGTCATAAATATTTAGAGTAAATATTAGGAATACATTGATCGAACAACTGATTCTTTACTGACATGTGAAATTTTGGGACAAACATTCATTGAAAAAAATGAAAGGATGATATAGAATATAACACGTTACCTAAATTTCAGAGATATGATTACATAAAGTTTTTACTTTTTAGCTATCTTCAAGTTTTGGATATTAGGTTGAACAATAGCCTGAAAATGTAAATAAAAACATATAGTGTCAACAAAGAATTTAAGATTTTATTCTAGTTAATAAATTGAAGCTAAGGACTAGGAGATGTGCCTACATGTTTACAACATCGGCGCTTCCCTACAACTCTATTGTAAGACAAGTCTGGCAAGACTCGACTTTGAATTCTTTTCATCAATATAATATAGTAACATATGAAAATTAGAGAAAACATTCCTATTTCATAGATAAGAATTTATTGGCATTAGACAATTGATAACAAACCATGCTTATTTACTCTTGTATAAACGTACTTTTTCTGTACTAATGGGGTGGTTCTCGTTTACAGGTGAAAGTTCAAAATATAGTGAACTGTTTATAGCCGCTTCGTCTGGAGACTTAAAAAAGCTTAAGAGTACGTAAGCTTTGCATGACTTAATAATAAATGTGGTTTTAAAGTTATAAACAGTCAAGTGTTTTTTAATCTATGGACTTATTTTGTGTTTAATAATATTAGAGCTAGGTAAGGAGTTGGACCGTGGGAAGGGGCTGAAAGAAACCATTGGCAATGTTAAACTTTCAGCTGGTCTTGCTGTTTTTCACGCTGCTGCAGGGACAGGAAGGACTAATATTTTAAAATTAAGATGAAAATATAACACTTATTAAGATGAAATCCATTCAGTGCTATCCCGTATATCTTGTTTGCACTGTTAGAAGCATGTTCGCAATCCTAAGTGTTCCCTTTGAGCTGCTATATACAGCCACAGTGCTGACCCCCAGTACATTTTTGAAGCTAGATACTTAAAAAACAGTGAGTCATTCTATTTGTGGTTTTGGACTTAATTATGTCCTTGTCTGAATCAGAGAAATCTACCATGAAGACACAGTGCATGTTCTATAAGAATCAGCTCTGAGAATCAATTCTCTTCTCACACATTGACCTATCTAAAACATTTTACTTTGTACTACTCTTCATATGAAAGTTTTAACAAAATATCTAGTGAAAATTTGCTACTATGAGGGATCCACAGAGGAAATGGAGAAGATTTACTGTCTTCAAAGAAGACATGAAAAACAGCCAACTAAAGAACTTAAATATGAGACAGAGAATGAACTCAAAATAAAGCAGCTAAGCAACATTGTTTGTTTTCAATTTGAGGAGCTATCTAAAGAGAACTAGGGACAAAAAAAAAGACCTTACCACCAAGAAACGATGCTTGTACTGTCAAACCATACAAAGAGAAATAAGCACTGGGAGGGGCAAATAACTCTGAACACGCGCTGCCAAAGTAATATTCCTTCTCACCACAAGCAGGAACAAATGCAACAATGAATTTTCCTGAAAAAGAAACAGTTAGTCGTGGAAAAATTAGAGATTGATGGAAAGAGAGCTGGAAATGGAAGAATTAGAAGTCGAAGAAGTTGATTTCACTCATCACCAACTTTCTTCCGAAGACGACGACGACATTCCCAAGTAAGAACTCCTCCATTACTTTATATATATAATTATTATTTAATAATTTCCACACTTGCTGTTAACTTATTATTTGTTTTTCAAAATGCAAGTGATCGGCGAGACAATGGAGTCGCAGGACCATCTACTAATTTTACATTTGACACATGTTTGACCTCATTACATACAATTAAAACACAGGTACGTCATTTCCCACTAAAAAAAAATCAAGGCTTGCTATGATAAACAATGTACAAAGAAAAACACTAGAAAAGAGAGATCATCCCAGTCGTAAAACTAATATACTTATAAGCTTGCTATGATAACTTCAAGTATATATGAACAAATAGAATGAGGCGTTACGTTATCCAAATTCTATCGAATTTTGGGCAGAATTTCCTTTGTTTGGTCAACGTTTCGTATACTTAAACCTGTCATAACCTGGAAATCAATAATGACATCCTTCCAATAACCATATGTACATATAACCGAACTTTTACACGACAGTGAAAATGTATATATATACAAAACTGTTTCTGTATGAACCGTCATTTATGTACATCAAGTATTACAACAAAATGAATTTGACTCTGTCCCTCGTCAAGCATAGGGGAAACCACCCAAAAAAACCACCTTGATTTGTACATTCAGTAAGTTTGATAACCAAAGAAAGAACTTCTCACCTATAATGTTTTACCGCTTCAGTTTTGTTCCCCTGTATCCAGACCTTAAGCAAGTACTCGCAAAAGCTGCATGTGATCAAAGTCATTACTTATTAGTCAAGACTCAAGAACATAAGCAGTATGAAATGTGAGTAACATAATGTACAGAAACACTAATCATAAAATGGTAAAAGTATCTTCTCTTATAACGGGGCCCTAAAGATGTAGACTATATTTTGTTGGCTTTACATGACAACAATTGAAGCAGACGGCCTACAACCACTTGATCCATGTGTTGAAAAAAATACCCTCAAAATCCAAAGATCAGAAAATTATTTGTACAAAAAAATTAAATAATGGAACCTACCATTGTTGATTCATTAGTCTAAGAAGGCACAACCTACAAAACTGAAGAGTTTCTTCATCAAATTTGGTGTCACATGGGTTGTCGGCTTGGATTGGCATTGTTTGCAACTATTGACACAGCCCGCTTATCGCTTACTCGATATTCTTACACGATCCGGCATTGTATCGTGGCAACTTTGTTTTTATATGTTATCTTATAAACAAAAGAATTAAAACTCGTTCAAGTTTTTCACATGCATTCTATCGGAGTACGAGGGTTCGGGATGCTCTTTTTATCAATAAATGATTATCATATTGATATAGCGTAACTAATGCATCAACACCAAAACAAAAGCAAAGTTTAATGTTCAAGGACCAGTCCAAAACCCATGTACACCCCTAAACCACCTAGCTCACAATAGCAAAGTTACAGACATACCAACAGCAAAAAAGGATGCCAAAAAACAGAAATAGTCCTAAAACCAAAGTTCCACCACCAAGATGGCACTAAAGGCACTTCAAGGACCAAAGACCACCAGCAGGGATCACCTAACTACCTCCCCTTCCCCCTCCATCCATTGGGACTATCCGTTCCTAGTCAATATTCCACTTCCTTTACCCCCTCCAGAATAATTGAAGTCTAGTCTATCGTCTTCTTCGTTCGGCTTTCATCAGACGCCTCGGGTCTTCTTTTCTAATCGCTTAACATCAGTCAATTCCCCTTCCTCTTAACTCATCCTCATTCCTTGACATTTCATATAATAATTCAAGAATCTTCCCTCTACTGAGGGTGACGTTAGCACCCCACACCTACCGAACTCCACACATTACCGAGGGATCAGGATGCTAGCAATCCTTTTTAGGTGTTTGAGATCCTAAGCCACCAATCCGGAAAATTCTTGCTCGTAGTTCCTTAGCCGCATCAAAATGTAATGCGCAACAGGTTTTGAAGAGCATAATAGGGTATCAATCAGACTCATGGGCCCTATCACCTTTTAAAGTTCAAAGTATGTCGGATTTCTTCCTTAATGAAAATGCTTCAAACTCTCCTACAAGTTATAAATGTTTGAAACCCCGCAACAATGCTTCATTGCATTCATTCCACCAAGTCCCAAGGAGAGACATACTAATTGCATCTTGGAAACACACAAGTGAAAATCGAAAAGGCTTAGGCTTTGGTTTACGATATCAATCTCATCAAGCATAGGACAAACTAGTGCATGAAGCATCTCAAATTTGCAGCAAACAAAATGAACATATGAAAAGGAAACAATAAATCTAATATATAATAATATAAGACAAAATGCTATAGCTGCTATCTTTTATGTGTTATTAAAGCCAAAACCATAAGTACCTAATAACAGAACTCTAGGTACTTAGATACACTCTTATCATCGATGCTCTAGACAATCATCTACAGTCTCTAAGTCTAATCAAATTGGAACGGCCTAACATGATAAAGTGGAATACTTGGGATCATGAAATATGTACAAGTGTACAACATCACTTGGAATATGGTTCTTGCAGTAGAATATAGGATTAAATAAGATCATAAAGAAAGGGAAGAAGTAAAAGCTCATGAACTGTAAAGAAACCCAACTACTTCTCCTTAACACAACGATTCAAACATCAGAATATTATAAACAAACAACAAAATTGGAGAAAACAAAAGTTAAGATTTATATAATGTACCTGAAAAACGCAACGACCACTGGGTTCACCAGAAATTCTCTTAACACCTCTTTGATCAACTATTCTAGTTGCACGCTCAAAATTCTTCCCAAATAAAAAATGCAAACTGCATAAACAAAAAACAGCCAACACTTTAAAACGTTCTACATATCTTTTTTTTTCCTTCTAATTGACGTGAAAATTAAGAGAAAATAAATATAACTTGGGGATGTGTAAATTCTTTTTATATAAGCCCCATTTTAGCTCAAGTTTCAAGTAGTTTTCATTGGTAGTTTATAGCATGTACTACAGTATTGAATATAACTAGTTTGGGCATTGTAGACTATTGTATAAATCTGCAACATAGAAAGCAATTAAGATTCAAGCATTCAGTAGAAGCATGTTAAAAGACTGCTTGTCAGTTTAAGCATTGCCCATTGCAGCCTCGAGATTTTTATTTTTTTGCCTCGACAAAAAAGGGGTTAAAGTTAACGACGTGTTGAGAATGCACAATAAGCAAAGTTAAAGCAAGGACTGAAATTCTGGCAGTGGTAAAATGAAATAAAATAGTTGTGACATTGGTGTTTGCATTCATTATGCAGGTGCAGAAGATGAAGAACTAAATCAAATTTCGCGAAGAACTAACCTGTTGCTGGGCCTGTTGGTTCTCAAGTTCTTCAATCCATCAAATTTCGAGAGATTGTTGTTGTGATAAGAACTAAATCAGTTCAATCGTGAAGAACTAACCTGCTCAAGTTCTTCAATCCATCAAATTTTGAGAGATTGTTGTTGTGAGAAGAACTAAATCAGTTCAAACCAATAAACAATAGATTGTTTATGTTGTGAGGTTGTACTAGTTCAATTTCGCGATTGTTTATGGATTGGTGATTTGATGGAAGAAACTTATTTGACTTCCTGTTTTGCCCATACCAATGAGGTCATTTTCTTAAAGTTTCGATTTTTATCATTTTTTTCTTATTGCCCATCATGTAAATTTGACTGCTGAGTTTGTAACAGGTTTTGACAGTGAAGGTTATCCGTAATAAGCAAACTGGGCAATCAGAAAGTTATGGGTTTATTGAGTTTGTATCCCGTGCGGCTGCTGAAAGAGTTTTACAATCGTTCAATGGCACGGTTATGCCCAACACTGAGCAGAATTTTAGGTTGAATTGGGCTACTTTGGGTTCAGGAGAGAAACGTGCTGATGATGGTACTGATT
Source organism: Coptis chinensis (assembly GCF_015680905.1). NCBI lineage: Eukaryota > Viridiplantae > Streptophyta > Magnoliopsida > Ranunculales > Ranunculaceae > Coptis > Coptis chinensis. Next base: position 13,426,851 of record NC_141456.1, on the reverse strand, counting down.
ATACAATATTTGTTGGAGATTTGGCTTCTGATGTTTCGGATTACACACTGCAAGAGACTTTTAAGACTCACTACCCGTCTGTTAAGGGTGCAAAGGTTGTTACTGATAGAATTACTGGGCGTTCAAAAAGGGCTATGGGTTTGTCAAGTTTGCTGATGAAAGTGAGCAAGTGCGCGCCATGACTGAAATGAATGGTATGTTCTGTTCCACCAGGGCCATGCGCATTGGTCCAGCTACAAACAAAAAGACTGTGGGTACTCAACAACAGTATCCCAAAGGTATGTTTTGCTTCAATATTACTTATTTTAGTTTTACATGACTGTTATCTATATTTTTCTGTTGATGTTATGTGAGTTAGGAAATATTTATGTAAAGCGACTGGGAAGTAATGTTACTGTTTGTTCAATGTTCTGGTACTAGTTTCTTTCATTGTAAAAGGATTCAGCCCAGTATTCAGTTATTTACTATAGAGGTCAATAAGTTTGTTTTGTCTTAGACATTGAAATACCTCTCGTTCTTTGAATATGTCCGGAAAAAGATTGGCATACATCCCTATTTTTAACATGGCTCTTACTTGGCTCAATGTTTCAAAAATCAAATCCGAAAAAATGGGTCACATACATGTAAGAAACTAGTATTGAAAATAATAGTAAAACTTTCAAAATGACAAGCAATTCAGGTGCATAAGTAAGCAGAAAAAATGGGATCTTCTCTCATCGATGGAAACCACCATGTATCTTATTTGTCCATTGGACTATCAAGGATCTCAGAGACAAACTTTATCAAAGAGCAGAGGCCCCCTAGAAAGTTATGATCAATGACACCTTGATCATGAACAACATGAGCGAAATCAACTAACTTCACCTTCGCACTTGATATCCCTGCCTCGGCGGCTTTCTTCTCATAAATCATAAGGACGGAACAAGAGTTGAATTGGAATAAAGTTTGATCCTCGAACCATGCTTTCAGCTCCAAAAGTTGTGCCAAAATCCCCTTGGGACCACCATAAACAACAGATGCATAAGAACAATCAGGTTCTGAGTCTGACAATGGGTTAGAAGATACAAACCTCCTAAGAGATGACCTGACATCTTCCAAAGTGAAATCCTGTAGACGCTTCTTATCAGGCTTCCAAAATCCTGACTCTTCACTTTCATACGCCTGCAAACCACATATTCTGAAACCCAATGACAAACTTGTGCATTCTCTATCTTTCTTGAGACATTTCTGAACATACTCTTCTGGCGCTTCAGGGTACCAGGTTCTTGAACCAATCTTGACATCCATTAGAGATGGGTGGACACGAGTCGAGACTAGGTCTTCTAAAATAATGTGCGGTTGCAGACCAGACCCATCTGAAGCCTCAAGGAGCTGAGTACCATAGAACACAGGGAAGTATCGGCGGATGTGATCTGGGACATTAGCATTGGAGGAGAACTTAGTGTAGAATGCCACCTCCCTGGATCCACGTTCACCATTTTGGAGGGGCTTGTAGAAGCGGCCTGAATCATCTATAAGTGGACCGAGCTTTCCGTCACTAGCTTGATGACCTGCCACTTGATGTTCTGGGACCCTAAGCATAATGATGATATAATACCAATAGCTAGTACAATATGTTCTTCACTCCCCAAGCCCAGAGATTTTATTCCTGAGAAATGGAGTATGAAGTCCCTTACATACTAATATGCGAAAGATAAAAGAGCAAGAATACACAAATGAAGTTGCAGAACAACAGCCAATTCCACGATAAGCACAACAAAAACTGCAAATAACAACCAAAAAAGGAAGAAAACACAATCCTTCTTAGAGTTCCTCATATCTAAATGCACAAGTGCACTCAACGCAATATACATTTGCAACGGACACAATGCACCCAACATTGTAAATTATGACGGTTGCTATCGTTTATTCTGCTAAAGTTACTCAAGGCAATTTCAGTTGTGCATATGCTTGCAACAAAATCATGGTTGTGTCTCAAATTTCCCCCCTCAACTCAACATTCACAGACATGGAAAGACGTACATGCAATATTTCGTGTGAATGTATCAATGATATTAATCTTGTAATAACAAAAATAGCATTTAAGCCTTTTTCACTTGCTGCATTATTTCTTCCCTCACAACGTTCTTTTCATAATAATTAAAAAAAAGTGATAATCAATTAATCATAGATCCACTTCGCTAAAAACACATTAATAATTCTAGGTCATGATTTCAGTTAATTGATGGGTAAAAACTAATATTAAAAATGAAGAAACTCATTGTAACAGCATAAAATATTCACAAAACCACTTCCAGAAGACCAGAACACACATTATAACTAAAAATAAGATATATACCAAATTAAAATAGAAAACTAAAAAGGTCCAGTGAACAAAATTTCAATAATGCACGTGACTTATAAAGCAAGAAATAATTACAGTAGTCAACGAATGTACAGATGAGGAAATAGATTGAAAAGCTACTGTTGGTCTACGGCTCTACGGTCTAGCTTAGTAATGAAGCTGAAAACTCCTTTTTCTGTTCAGCACGTGTTGCCACAAATATATTATTATATTGCGTATGTTCAGTCCAAAGCCCAAATCCTAAAGTCCAATTTATGGGCTTTGGCACACAGGAAAGAGTGTTTCTACATCAACTCACACTTTTGAACCGAATTTTTGAACACAGGAAATGATCAGGGAAATAAAGTGGACTACTTAATTATAACAGATCCCAAAGTATCCATGATTTGTTTAGTTGACGTAACTTTTTTGCTTTAAAGAACTTTAAATTACGTCTCGATTGGATTGTTTTGTTGATTTCTATATAGTTTTCTTCTATATATCCTCCATTTGGGGATCTTAAAATTAGGCTAGATCAGTACAAGAATGTGAGTGATATTGAATTATCGAGTAGTTGGCTCTATAATTGTTGATTCTTATAATGATTTAGAAACCAATTGTGTGGACCCTCATAAATGGTACATATGACATTATCTCATCCTCTTATTTTGTGGGATTGTGTGCAATGAGACATCTAGTTCGATGGAATAGAATGAACAATATGACAGTGTCCATGTAGACCAGGACATGTTCTTTGGACATAGCACTCGGACTGGACCTTTTATATCTGTAGGCTTATTCCGAAGTTCGTAGCCAGAGCACAAAATGCTCAGCAGCACAACGTCTCTATAGACCAATTGGACATGTTCTCTGAACATGTATAGGCTTAGCTCGGGTTCATAGCCAGAGTACAGCATGACATGTGGGCCAAACCTCACTATAAGTCCGTAATCAGCTGAAAACAAGGTCCACTATTCAATGTACCTGAAAACTAGGGATAAGGATCCTAAGCTAGAAATTCTCTAGGGTTTCGGGTGATTAGATATTGAATAGTCTTTCAAATACATAACTACATTGGAAGCTCTATACGCTGTAGACTTTCAGATATTTGATTTCTGGGTATGTAGGAAGTCACCGAACTAAAAAGTGATTCAGTCTCAACATCAAAACAAACCAATTCACCATCACTTTGAATATTTTGTGCGTCATTTTATGGGTTGCGTTATTTGGAAGGCCAGTTTCTCAAGAGTGTCTTGGTAGATATGTAGCTTACAATTTTTGCCCTAACACCAATCTGGATAAGACTTTATGGATTCCTGAAGCACTTGATGGATTCAGAAAACCAATCAGAATAAGACTAATAACTAATAACTAATTGACAAAATTAAAAGTGTTTCAATTCTCCACTCCACTCACTCTATCGCCATTAAGATTCTTCATGATGTGATTGCCATACTTAATTTTATATATAGGAGTCTCTCACAAGTCGCAACTATGGGGGTGCTAGTGTAGCTCGATCATTTCATGAATATTCAGTACCAAAAAATTTAGTATCAACTAACAAGTAAATAATGTTGTGGGCTAAAGTTTGAGCCTAAGCCCTAAGCGCTTCGGAGCTAAGTTTCTCTCTGGATCATAGATGGAAATATAGGGGGGGGGCTCCCAAAGGTTTTAAAGAACCATTATGTTCTATGTATTATCAGTATGAAAATTTCTGAATACATAGAGGTTCGCCCCCCTCAAAATAAGTTCAAATATTTTACTACCGCCCCTTCAAATTTTTTGACTATGTTTTTTAAACGTGAAACCACATCACAGTATTCTTATAATAGATGTAGGAGCATCATATCAAACCCAATTGTTTTATCATTAATCTACTATTAGAAAATATAAAGAGACGGTACCGAGAATAGAAGTCAAGTAACACACAATTAAGTCAAGGCATAAAATCCTTGCAAAGTCACGGCTTATTTGCTCTCTCCAAATATAAAAAAGTAAAGTTTTATTATACTATTTATTTATACCCTTTCTTTAATAAGGTCTCATTCTGTCTTCACTATTCACTTTAATTATCTTTCTGAATTTTGAAAAAAATGAGGGGAAATCGCTCATTTTTATCTTTCCATAACTTCTTAAGCCAATTTATTTCAATTCACAACAAGGATTTGTTAATTCTGATGGAAAGAAGTTAAGAAATGATATTAGAAGAAGATATAAACATTTTAAAACCCTAATATTAAACTATTTTTTTTCAATTCAAATAGTGTATATAAGTGATGAAAGAGCTCAGAGTGCACATAATATATGGAACATACCACTTAAAATAGTCTATATAAGCGATTGTGGGGATCTTAAAGTGGCAAAGCCTATGTTTTTTCCTAGTCTACTTTGATTGTTTCTTTTCGAAATTCATGGGGTATGTTCATAATTTGAATGTTTTATTTTATCTATTAATACATTTTGTTATCCCTAAACACATTTCATGCTATTTTATTTTCTGAAATAGTATAAGCACTCTCCTCTAGATCAGAATTCTGACTCCATCCGACCGACCCTATATTTTGATTATGCATATAAACTCGCCCTCTAGGCCAGATTCCTGGCTCCGTCTTTGCTTTGGATCATATATCAAATAGTAGACTGTCTGATTTCAGAAAATTATTTGAGAACATGTCATAAATATCTAGAGTCTTATGGTTTTGTATCAAATGTAAAACTGTGTTGATGTGTGTCCAAATTTGTAGTTTGAGAGGAGCCCACTGAAAAGAAAAAACAGTATACACACTATTTTCACCGTCTCACTTGCTGTTTTAAATATGAAATTATGAAAGTATACCTTTCCCATATATTGATTCTATCTCATTTTATAGCATGATTGTTCCAACAAATTCCTGTGTAAAACAACGGCTCATAAAGTGCTGGTTGCCATTCACTACTGATGGGAAATTCTAGATGCTCCATAGGTGAAAGTATGAGTTGAAACTACTAAAATCGACAAGTTGAATTATAACTTGTCTGGTGGAGTTGCAGGTTACATTGATTTCAGCAATACCTTGGTGGTTACGTATAATATAAAAAATAGTCCCAATGGTAAGTTCCGTGGTGCGCCATCCCACCAAATATAATGAAAATTATAATCTAACGTGTATCAAAACACCAACCGGTCAACACTATTGCTATTAATTTACCTATATACAACATGAGTTTTAACAAAATATCATATGGTCTACACGCCATTCTGAAAGACGGGCAGAATATATTTGGACTGCACGCCACTGCAAATAGCGGCTAAGAAAGAGAAAAATAGAAGAAAAAGCAAAACAGAAAAAAAGAAGATCCCGCTAAACTCTAAACACTATTATATTGTGGTTTGGTGAGATAGGGAACTAAAACTATTGGACTTCGCCTAACTCCCAAGTGATCTCATTTTATTGGATGAATGCATTTTATTGTGTGATTTGGTGGATTATGAGATTAGACAATTAACTAAACCTCTAAAGAAACTGCGTTTTGTTACATCCCAACAACTTTGATACGTGGCAGTTGAATCGATTTATTTATAAACTAAAGCTTCCAGTTATCATCGATAGAGAAAGTTCAATTTGCATCTTCTAACGAATCCCACTAATTAATAAACAGACTAACTATGTCGGCCTTTTTGGTGCACCAAAGGGTCGACTATTTCTAGCACGAAAGCTAAAGATTCGTCATACACGTTTATCGTAAAATCTTTTGCAGCTTATCGATCAGGATCATTAGTTCATTAGCTAAAATCTGAGACCAATTTATCTTCATAACTCTGCTCTTCAGGTACCGTAATTTGGTTGGAACTTTAATACGACGAAATAGTCTCAAACGATCAATGGTCGATGACGTATTAAGTCATAGAGTAAAAGCACAAGTCTAAACAGTACTATTCACATATATACTACCAACAAAAAGAGTACTCTTCACATGTATTTAAAGTTTGAAACCTAGCTTGTCATGGTTTGTTAGTTGTTTTGATACAAGCGTGGGGGAATGGTTCATAGACCAAGACCTGCCTATAAATTTAGTACAAGTATGATACGTTTGTTAGATATCCTAGTATGAGCAACTCTCGTACTAACGACTACTCATTGACATGATTGACTGATTGCCACATACAGAAACTAGAGTTTGAGTGCTCAGTTCAATTGACCACCTGATCCGACACATCAGTTCACATGTCATCTTCTTGATCTTTCTTTACTGGCTCTGTTATGAGGCAGAAGAAAAGACTGGAACCGTTTCGCATTTGAGTTCAGCAACTCGGAATAGAAGGAACTAGGAAGTATGCCAATACCTCGATTTTGCCAAATTTTGAGAATCTGACATTTTACTTACAGACTCGGTGCTGTATAATTGGAATTCTAGTATTTTCAGTTTTGGTAGTGTTAGTATTTTAGCGGAATACGCCAAGATTTCAACCGGTGGCATTTAAGTTTACATTGCTATCTTGAACTATGTACCCAAAGATGCAGTGAGCATATACAACATCCATGAGAGAAAGGTTTTGAGTTTGAGTACCTTGCGGACTTTTCAGTTAGGCGTCCAGCTTCACCATTCCGATTCGAATTCGTATTCGAAAAATCGGATATTATCTGAAAATTTCGGATTTGGATTCGAATTCGGATATTTTTTTTTATATTTTTTATGTCCGAATCGGTTTGGGATAATGGATTCGATCTTGACATATCCACATCCGATAATATCCGATCCGATTTAAAAAATTAATAGTTATTATATATAATTAATTTATTCATTTTTTATTGTACAAAATATTATATAAAATTATAAACTAATAATATAAAACTATAATAACAAAATAATAATAATAAATGACAAATATAATATTTATACTGGTTTTTATAGTGGTAAAATGAATTATTCAAAACAAATAAAATTTTAATTAATTTTAATTTTTAGATCGGATATTATCCGATATCCGTTTCGGATATCCGAAATCAGATTCGGATAATTTTTTTAATATCTGTCGGATTTGAATTCGGATATCGATATAAATTTTCGGATTCGGATTAGGATACAACCATATCCGCATCCGAACCTATCCGTTTGCACCCCTACCAATCACCAGAGATCACAGGCCACAGCCACACACCGTTTTAGCACTTCGGCTATTGAACTGCATCAATAGTGCTCTAAAATGTACTAGCTGAAACTACCTACACTCACAAGTCACACCACAGTTATGTGTTATTTTCTGTTCCAGAGATTTAACGTTCTCAGTTCTCAACTTCTCATAACATGACTTAAATTTACAGAACAATCCCATACTTAGACAGCTGGTGTTTTGGCAGAAACGATACAGCTAGCAACGTTAACATTATGAGCACGTTATTGAGTTGGGTATCATATAAACGTTTCCATTCAAATAAGGGCTAGACATACACATTTATAACCCATAATGGGGTCCAATAAAAGTTAATCAAATAAAGTAAGATTAAACATTGATACATCATAATCATAATGATAAAGTCCCAAACCGGAGAAAAACTTCGCTCCTAGGCGATAGAAAAGTCTCCTAAACAGTAAACACCCATCCACCGTCTTGTTATCTATTGATTAATTTTAGTTAATTAAAATCAAACCAAATATTTATTGATTCTCTTTATACGTATTCTATTTTTTTTCTACAAATCTCTCATTTTTTTTTAATAATCTTACATTAAAAAAATAAAAACTACACTAACATTTATATATATATAAAAAAAAAAAACTCTTAAATTTCATCATAATTCTTAAAGGAACGTAAATGCAATTACAAATTACAATTTTATTACAACCCAAAATATTGATGATGATAGTCAATACAAAATAAGTTTGAGAAATTTGCATTGTAATTGAATAAGGAGAACCCCATTAAGAATATGCAACACATACATGCAAAATTTTAATTTTTAATTGAAATTAATAATTTTTTTATAGAAATACAAAAAAATTGAAAGATTTGTGGAGAAAAAATGAAATAATTTGGAGAGATAAAATAAAATAAATATTTGATTAGATTTTAATTAACTCGAATTAATCAGTAGATAAAAAAAAAAATGGATGTGTACTGTGTAGTGGATTGGTGCTTAGAAAATTTTTCATTCCTAAACCAAACGAAATTTTTTCCAAAAATTGCAGCAACGTTTGAAGTACGCGGCTCTTGTGAGTTGTGACTAGTGATTTTTCGTACGGTCCTCTACTCCTCTCATCTCTCTTTTGGCGTTTTATTTGATTTCATAAATTCATAACTATGTGATGAAATGCCAAGGTTCTCATGAAATGATATCTACCCATAATTCAAAAGTCTAAGAAGGGGTTCGAAATCGGCAGGCAGAAATCAGTAATATTGATATTGGCTTCGTTCTCCAAATTGCAATATATATTGCCCTTATTTTTATGATAAATAATAGACATTTTCGACCCAATGAGAATACTGACACACAGCTAACAGTTAACAGGAAATTGACAAATAATGGATGAGAAAAGGATGGGTTGTTATTTGTTAGCGACACCAAGGTCTGATTCGATGTCGAAATTAAAATGGGCGTGCTTTTGTTCTGTCATTTGTCTGGTAAGTCATTGTCCCTTTCTAAGTTTAAGATAAAAACAGAATTATTTTAGATGAAGGTTTCAAAAAAACAAAGGCAAAGGTTAAATTTAAGCATTTTGACAAATGACAATTGTTTATGTTTATCGGAAAAAAACAAAGACAATTGACAATTAATTATAAGAACTAGCATGATGCATGTGCTCCGCACACGATGTTTAGTAGTTGTTAGGACATCTCCAATGGGAGTATACAATTACACCTCCACCTAGGCTCCACGTAGGTGTCATTAGGATTTTACATCTCTAATCAGATACTTATTATATAAATTTTATAAATATCCACACTCTATACTCTCTAAATGGGAAGTCAGAAAAAAATAGATTTTAAACTCCGGACGCCACTTTAAAGTGGCGTTAAAAGTGACGTTATCTTTAATTTAAACCGGGGGACGACACTTTTTCGAGTTAACAAATTATTTTAGAATTAGAAAGGGACGTTACTCCAAATGACGTCTGTAAATTATTTATTTCAGGGCATATCGTCAATTCGAAAGTGTCCGTGCTTTTTTATTAATTAATAAATGGTAATTTTTCACCATCTCTATTAGCTAATACACTATTACCTACGGTATATCACTCCATTGAAGAGAGTTTTTTTTTATATTTGGAGTGTAAAATTTCCACTCTATAAGATTTACACCCCTTTGGAGTGTAAAATTTCCACTCTATAAGATTTACACCCCTATTGAAAATACCCTTATGTGGTGTGGAAAAGGTGTGTTGAGTCTAAATCACATATTTGTCTTTATCATTATTATAAATTTACTTTAATATTTTGATGGAGTGTTTTGTAATTTAATCAAATGGGTATGGACAATTCCGTCCAAATAAAATGGTTGAAGAGACCAAGAGTTACATAAAAAAAAGTATTAAAATACTGTTGAGGGACTGTAGATAACACCCGCGTTCTTTAAAATATTTTAGATAACCAAAGTAAACGTTGTGCTTGCCTTTGACATGTGTATTTAAAATTTAAAACAAAATTTTCAGCTGAAGAAAAAATAATGCAGTAAATCCAAAATTTTCATTTTAGTTTGTTATCTTGTAGACTTGTAGTCATCTAAAATACTTTAAAGATTACGCCTCTTATCTACAGTGGGGCAATAGTATTTTATTATTTTTTTAATGTATCTCTTGGTTACTTGGTCATTTGTTATTTGCCCATCTATTTTTTGATATTTACCTAATTTATCCTATTTAAAAGAGAGAGAGAACAGTTGTTAGGCATAAAAGAGATAAAGATATGGTTGGATGAAGAGAGGAAAAAAAAACGTGCATAGCACGTACACCATTCTAGTGTAAATGATTGCTTAATCTATGACCAAGAGTCCAAGAGAGATACTGTAACAAGGGAATTACATAACCCTTGCATCAACAAATTATCGAAAAAAAAAAAAAAACTACAGCATCCACCCCTGTTGATATATCCATAGTCAAAGATTAAAAAAAAAAACATGTGAAAACGGTAGATAAACTCAATTTTCGGAGTTTAATATTTCTCCGATAGTGAAAGTAGATCTGATATAGTTAGTTTTCAAAAAAATTATATAGGTACATATTCATCACACATTGACAGGAAAACAAAACAGACACGTACGTTTGCTGGCTACATTTACAAATCGTCAGCTGACGATTCCTGCCATACAAGTTGTTATATTATTTACAAAACAACTATTTATAAATTGGAAGTTTATGGTATTTGAAATTGTAATAAGTTTAGATTCAATGGCATTATTAAAGAGCCGGCGAATTTAAATAAATTCCCAGATCCTAGTAATCGTAGATTCGACTATTTTTCTAAATTGTTAAATATATTAATTCGATTAGCCAATAATCGAGACATGAGAATGAATCGTGCTAATTTGTAAGGCCGTCGAGGGGCTAGTGGTTTACAAAACAACACACAGCCATATTGGGTCACAATTATTTGCAGTACAACTGTTATATTACATCATATATATATTTTTTTTATTGTAGGAATATACGATACATGAATGAAACAGTTGGAAGTTGTTAATGATCTCAAGTGGCAATCATACTCCAAGTCGGTTTCTTAATTATACGTCTTCTAGATTGGATTGGGAAATAAAAAACTCACTCACATATCACGAGTTTTCGAACAATGCACCTAATATCCCAAATATAAAAAGAGAGGTCGTCTATCCGAAGATATTTTCATAGAGACGAGATCTGAGACCGTTGGATATGAGTTTGTTTTTGATTTTCGGACTTTTGGATCACACATCTAACGTTATCGAAATTCTTATTTACAAAAATATCCTCGGATAGCCCAGGCCATAAAAAAAAAGGTTTGATTAAGGACACGTGGAAGGCAGTTCACCCGCGCGAAATCTCGGAAAAGAAAAGAAAAGCTTTATTAACTAAAAATAAACACATATCAGACGACAACGACTCAACTTTGATCTCATCGTTCTCATTGTGACGTGCTGGGTCCATCTTCATTTCACCTTGTCCACCTTCATATATTTGATCTTCTTGTTGCAGAGGAGAAAAGTGGACGTTAGTTGTTTCTCAACCGTCCTATCTTCTTCCCCTCTGCAACTCTACTTCAGGTTTAAAACTGTCCATGTTTTTTTTTGCATGGTCTTGAAATTTTGAGAGCAATCATTTGTTTTGTTTTTTTCTAGCCCATACATTTGTTATAAACGTCGCTTTTGGTTTTATAATAATAGTTTGGCAAAATTTAATAGTTTTCCTTTTCAATCATGTTTTGAAAAGTTGGCATATAATGTTATCAACTTTATGGTATTATTATAAAATGTTGATATATGATTCACCATTACATTAAATTTTGCTTTGCATTTATAAATCAAATTTTAGTTTCCTATCATATAAATTCTTTCTTTGGATTTCAGGCTCTTCTCAAGTTTCACTGTATAAGTGTCTGGCACAGGTGCTTCTCAGGCTGTTGCTTAAGCACCACAGGTAATGTTTTTATGATTCCTTCAGATTATTGATTTTGTTTGTTTAAGTAGTAATGTAGTATCATGTTATGGAATTCCATTTCCACATGTTGGTTTTCTCTGCTCAAAATTTAACACAATTCTAGGCCCTGCCTTGTATCCTTGGCTGTGTCAGAATTCAGAAAGTTAGCCTTTGCTTAAGAATTCATCATATATTCCTTGCCGCAGCTAATTTAGGGGTTCTAGCCTAATTTTATGTATATTGTAATTGTATATTTTTGCCTATAAAGATATTTTTTGAAATCTATTTATAGCTCAGAGAAATAACATCTTCTGAAATTAATGCGCATATAACTTTGATTTCAGGCCTTACCTGTGTAGAACTTGTTAAATTTTTGAGTGATAGCCATTTTTAATTTATAAAAGGAAGCAATTTTTGTATTTTATTTTTACTAATATGAGCGGCTGATTTCATTGGTTGCTGAACATACTTTATCTTCCAGTAGTAGAGTTAGACTTGTATACATTCTAGACCTTCATAGTGCGCCTGGAAGTTTGTCATCTCAGATCTGAGTTGAATTCTATCCAGGGACGGAACCAGGGTTCAATGTCTGGGGTTGCAAGAGTATAGGCAACCATGTAATTGAACTTGTGGAGCTTCTGTAAAAATCTTGGGGGTGCGAGTCCTTATAGTCTAGGCATTTTTCTAGCAAATTACTATCACATTATGTAACTTTTCCAAATCTTTGGGTGCGACTGCAACCACACACCCCCTGGTTCCATCTATGATTCTAGCAATATGCATTGCTCCTTTTCTCCTTGAAGAAAGTAGGATTATTTGTGTTTGTTTGTTGAATATTTGTTGCTGATTACTGATTACTCTCTGTGGAAATAGCTACTAATATTTTTAAATTTTCTATTCAGAACATAAATATATGGCAGGGATGGCTTCCTGACAATCAATGTGCGAGCTCTTTTCGTGAAGTTTGGGATATCATATGAAGCGATTTCACTTGCTTTCTTATTTATAAAGTAGTTCCATTACAATGGGTGGTTGTGTATCCACACCAAACAGGAAAATCAAACCCCTGAGAAAGTGCCCCAAATCAAAATTTGGCCGTCGAAAGGTTTCTACATCTACCCATGATGTGCCCAAGAAACGGAAAAGTGACGCTAGAAAACCAACTGATTTTTCTCTTAGTGAGTATGTTCGTGTGGATTTTGAGAAAGGTGAAACAACCACCTGCAGAAGATCTGAGGTTTCCAATTCACAATTTCATGTCACCCAGTTGCAGTGGAGTCACAGTCAAATTGACTCTAATGGTAATCTCACCCTCTTGATCTGAAAGTGGTTATACTCTCAAGTCTCATCATCTTAATTCTCTGTTTTCAGTCACTTATATGGTGTGATTTTTCTGTATGATATTATCAATAAACAATGCCATCTGAGGATTTACGTTTATCAAAAGAAGTATAACAGATAAAGCCGAAATTATATTATCTGATTTTGAGATGTTTCTAGGTTAACAAAAGCTACTATCTGATGGCAGGTGATGTATTTCTGTAGAGTTTTCCCCTTACTTTGGTGGTTGTTTTTGTTTCTTCTCTGTTGTCCAAGTGGTGTTATGAACTTGCATCGAGAACTGGTTGTATCTCCTAACACACTTACTATCAATATATTCAATGGCAGTTCTTATGATGCCAAATGTCGTGGTGGTTGATATAACTGTCTGTTCCTATCTCAGTATATGGATTCTGATTTTTGAAGTTTGTATGTTTGCAGTTAGATGCCAAGAAGAAGCATGGTTTGACTCTGTCAGTATTCTGGAGTCTGAAGATGATGATGACTTCGTTAGCATTCATGGAGGTAAGTCATTTCTATCCAATCACATCTTGTTTTCCTGTATGAGTTATTAAGTTTCAAATTTGTGTAGCACATTGTGACTTCAAGGCTAATCCACATACGGCATACAAGGTGACATAAGGCCTTCATTCAACTGTACCGCTATGTGTAGGGTGCTCCTTAGTAGCCGAGGCATGTCTTACAACAAATTGCTTTGTTGAAAGCCTACCTTTTCTACGTTAATGTTAAGGAACTCATTGCTTACACCACGTGCGACTGTGAATATTTAGTGTCATAATTAGGCGACTGGCTCATACTACATACAGGATCTCCAGTTTGTTTACATTAGATGGTGGTCTCTCTCCTTGATGGGCAAAAATACACTTATATTTCCTTTGTCACTGATGATAACCATCAGTTTCCTTGTCTTTTTGGTTAATATTCTTACTTGTTTTTGGGCAGACTGTGTTCCTACTGTCGGCAATGCAGTTGAGAACATCTCAGGTCTTCCGTATGAGAATGCTGCTTGCTTTAAGGATGCCAGGTGCAAGTATGGGGAGTTTTATGAGAGCACACCCACATCATTTGCTGTTGAGCGTTATCTGAAGATAGATGGAGGTGAAACAGAAAGCTTGGGCAAAGATGAAAATAAAGAAGGAGATGCATTTGCAGTTAATCTTTCTCGCTTAGGGAAGGTTGATGAGATTTGCTCCAAGAGTAAGAAAGCTTTACAGGATTCTTTTCGCAGCTTCAAGCTGAAAGAGGACAAACACGACCCTGAAGAAAAGAATCATGAGAACACGTTGAAGTCATGCTTACCTCGATTAGTTCCGGCTGTTAGTTTCAATGACAAGAATCTACCTCCATCAAGTCCAAATGCACCAAGGAAGAAGTCTGCAGTTTACAGGGTTTCCTTTAAGAGGAAATCTTATGATGGAGAAGAAGCCACCGAATTTTGTAAGTGTGCAGATTCACTAATTATGAATTCTTAGGTGGAACTTGTTGACCGACGTTAGGAGGAGGTCTCTGGGGATAAGGGGGGCAGAAATAAGATGGCTGTCTGTCATCATATTCCCTGGCTGTTCCAGATTTTTTTACTGTCCCAAATTTCTCCTTCCTCTTCTGTCATCTCCAATCTTCTCTTTCGCCGGAAACCTCTCTAATCTTTGTGCCCAATCTTTGATCATGAAGCAGCCACCTTCACCTTATTCTTGTTATTTTTGCTCTACTTACCGTCATTTTGCACCGCGTCGCGGTTTCTAGTGTTTACTATTTCTCAAATTTGTGTATTTAATTGAGCCTAATGTAGCTCAGAAAGTCTTTACTTCAACCCATCTCAGTGGTATATATAAAACAAGAAATCCTGATGAAAGAGCATTATCACTTAAAGTTGCTCATATGGCTGGATAATATTAGATTTCAATCACAGGATCCACTTTTAGGAGAGGATTGGCCAGTGATTGAGAAAAGAGAGTAGGTTCAGCAGAGCATCCAAGCTAATCCTATATTAGCTGTGCAGCTGCATGCATACCTCCTATCCCTTTCCTTCTCTTTCAAAAAGGTGCACACTCAGCAGACTAGTAGCCTTTTTCTTGTACTCAAATCATGTTCGGTCAATCTGGCATTTTAAAGTTGAGCCATCTTGTTTCAAGGAAGCCCTTATTTATTTCACATCTAGGTTGGTGGGAGTACTTGTTATTGCAATGCTGAAATTTTATATTTGCTTGTTATTTGCAGGTGCCTCGAAGAGATTCTTGTTTCGTCCAAGAGCGGGATTGCTCATTCCATGTTCAACTGAAGAGAAACCAACCACAGGAAGTTGGTCTCCCCTTGCGCCTTCTGTCTTTAAACTTCGTGGACCAAACTATTTCAGGCACGCCTCAAATTCTGTTCATTGATAATAAACTTCATTGAGCAAACTATTTCCAGAACCGACAAGAAAATTCAATGAGATAGTGCTTCACTATATTATTCTTAGCTTGTTCTTGCATAGATTTAATATTTATATACTGTACATACCTTGCAGGGATAAGCGGAAGTCTCCAGCTCCAAACTACTGTCCTTATACGGCAATTGGTATTGACTTATTTGCTTGCCCTAGAAAGATACATCACATTGCGCAGCACCTTGATCTTCCTCCTATAAAGGCACATGAGAAAGTACCCTCCCTCTTGATTGTAAATATTCAGGTATCTTGCACTTCTAATAAATTTACTTTCCGGTTAACTTTTGTTGTTATATGTTTTTATGGCTGGGAGGGTCATATTTGTAAACTTTGCCTTGGGATGATTAATGTGGAAAAAATAGATTCTGTCTCTAATTATCATTTCTCCCTGTGGCAGCTGCCTACTTATCCTGCTGCGATTTTCCTTGGTGATAGTGATGGGGAAGGAATGAGCCTTGTATTATACTTCAAAGTTTCTGAGACCTTCGATAAAGAAATCTCCCCTTCTTTTCAGGAAAGCATAAAGGTATGGTAATGGGGGGAATGTTTCTTCAGTACGATGTGATTTTTCTATCTCATAAGTGCCACTGTTCTTATTTCATTTGATACTAAAAGGCATGGATAATGGCTACTCATAGTTGTCTGTTGTTCTCATTGAAATGTTTGCCTAGTATGTTGACGGAAGGGTCATAACATGGGAAGGATGCCTATTATCCACATTGCATCTGAGTAGGCTCTTCACTGTTTTTGCCCCCCCTGTATGTAATGTAAAATACTAGACAGCCAACTGCAGCTTCAAAATATCTAAATTATTTTTCGTAACTGTGCTTTGGAATCTGTAGAAATGAGTGCAAGCAGAAATAATCTTTGTTAAAGGTAGAGGGATTGTAAAATGGTCAGCCAGGATGAAGAAAAGATAGGAAGAAGCGAAGATATGTTAAAACATTTTTGCTTCATAAAATATAATAGCTATTACCTTAGAAGGTTTCCACACTCCATGTCGACCCTGGTATGGAAATCCGTCATCCAAGCGTACAAGTCATATTGTGGGCCCAAATGACCAATATTACTTATTCATTTTCTATTTTTACTTATCTCCTTTTATTTATATTCATCCCAATTCTTCGTTTTAAGCATAAGAGTTTACTTGATCTTTTCAAGTTCAGATCTTATGATTTGTCAATTATTCTAATTTGTGGTTATCTGCAACAGAGACTGGTGGAGGATGACACAGAAAAGGTTAAAGGTTTCGCAATGGACTCCACTGTTCCTTTTAGAGAAAGACTGAAAATTATGGCCTCAGTGGTTAACCCAGAGGGCCTTCACTTGAGCTCTGCAGAAAAGAAGCTGCTAAACGCGTACAATGAAAAGCCTGTGCTCTCTCGCCCACAACACAATTTTTATAAGGTAAACACAGAAGTTACCAGTTGTTTATTACTATTGTTTTTTTTCAAACTATCATTCTAGCTTATTTAAATTTGAAAAGAAATAAGTAGTTATTAATTGGAATTCCTAAGGGAATTATTCTCTCTGGAGTTGATATTTAACTATTTAAGATATCCTTGTCATATGGCACTTCATTCTTTTCCAGTAGTTGTTTACCATTGATCGCGTGCAATAGACGAATCCTGATTTTCATTACATTATATTTCTTGAAGGGAACCAATTACTTTGAGATTGACCTCGACATACACCGGTTCAGCTACATATCAAGGAAGGGATTTGAAGCATTTCGGGACCGTTTGAAAAACGGGATACTTGATCTTGGTCTAACCATTCAGGTATAACCTTCTTTTCAAGTTCTACTTTTCACAAAATGAAAATAGAAATTAGACCAGCTCTCTCAAATGTTGGCTAAAGCTATCATTAGATAGTGGAGTAATGCCCGGCTGCCAGCAAGGCTGGAGGGTATGTTGGCTGACAAGTTAGGGACTGGTTTTGTAGATGCATGTAAGCTTTAGTGGGCATTTAGGATAACCAAATGTCTGCCTGAGTGTGCAATTAACTTTGATCAGTACTGTGGTTAACAGGCACAGAAACAGGAAGAATTGCCGGAGCAAGTCTTATGCGGCCTTAGATTGAACAAGATTGATTTTGTTAACCATGGCCAGATACCCACGATCGTAACCGTTGATGATGATTGATTCAGACAGAGGGATCTGCCTCTATCACGTGGAACATTAATCTGAAAAGAATGGTTCCCGTTAACTTTGACGCTTCCATAAAGATTAAATTATTATAAGAAGTTACGGATATCGGTTCTGTACTTGTCTTGATTCATTAACCACCATAGTTTATGAAGAAGTTTACATATATAGTTATCTAGATAAACCTTTCCTCTACATATCCATAACTCCATAAGTTGGTTTGAGACACTGAGTTATAACTTATAAGGGTGTCTGAAGAAACCAACAGAGGATCAGAATAAGTACCCACCAAAGGTTCTGTTGCTTCCAACATGATCAGATCAGTTGAGAAGTACATATCCAGAATTTAACTGAAAGTTTCTTTTTCCTATGAAGGTAATTTTTTTGCAGCAATACATAGATTCCAGAGGGTATTTTTCTACCTTTCCTTTTACTACTGCACCGCTATATTGTGAACAAAAACCAAAAAAGTACATGAACTAATACTAAAGATTAACTGGTACTTATGCGCTTCCTTTTCCTATCTTTGATGGAGTTCTAGTTCGCTGCTTCTTCTCCCATTGTCCTTGTGTGCTCGCCCATAGCCTTTAGTGTGCATGAAAGTGGTTTATGTTGTAAGCAGATAGAAGAAAACAATAGAAGACAAGGACAGAATAACATATAATAACCAAGGCGCGGATTAGGCTGTCCTTAAGGAAAGATTTCGCCCCTTCCAATGGTGCAGAAAGGCAACAGTGGCGTCTTCTTCACAGGATTCAATGGTTAACAGCAGCCTGACTTTACTCTTCTTCACAGGATTCAATGGTTAACAGCAGCCTGACTTTACTCTCTCTGGCAACTGACAGTAAGAATAGAAGAAGAAGAATAAGACAAGTACTGGTTTCTGTATAGGGTGGATAGAAGGTTGTCAATTTCTCTCTCTCTATGCGTCTGGTCTGTAATGGATTTGCTGGTGTACTCGAGTTCTAGACACAGCAGTGTTTATATATAGAGGCATCAGGCAATTGGTAAGCCACTACCCACTAGACAAGCCCAAGCCCAAGCCCAAACCCGACAATAAGCCCAAGCCTGAAAGCCAAACCGGGCGCGGGACTTCGGGTTTTGGGGTGAGTCCTCCCTCCTAACACAAAAGCCTTTGTACCCTAAGGGCACGCCCTTATGATAGAGGAATTTCTCATATACCTCACTTGCTAGTGGTGGTTCACCAATGTGGGGCTAAACACAATGCACTAAAGTGGAGAGAACACACATAGTTCATCTCCTCCACTTTGCACACACACACAAGTATTTTGAAATACTCTTGGAGATTCCAACAATTTAAGCCTGTATGTCCGCTTCACTTTGATGGTCGGCTAGAAAACAAGGATCATAGATTATGTCGTGCCAAAACTTGCAGACACACCTACTCCGAGAGAGTGAAGCGGTGGGTAGTTTCGAGAGTATTTTTTTAACTGTTTCTCAAGGTAAATTCTCCATCTTCACTATCAAGATTTATTGTGTTTTGCTTAAATAAATTATATCTACTGTATATGATTTTCTCTCTCCTATGTGGCACTTTAATATGAAAGTTAGTTTTTTCTGACACTCTAATATGAAATATAGTATTTTCTAATAGCCTATAATCCTACATACATGTAACCTCTTTGGAGAGTTTGAATGTATTTCTAATTCTTATAAAATTGCTAAAAAATAGGTGATTTATAAAAGGAAAATTACTATTATAGCATCTTTAGGAGAGCAACCAAAAAAACACCAAAATTTTGAACAAAAAAAACACCAAACCAAAAAAACACCAAGCAACTTTAGGAGCAATATAAAAAAAACACCAAGCAACTACGCGGTTTTGCCAAAACCACGCCATATAGCCCACGCGGTTTTGGTAAAACCACACCACTAAAGCCCAACTAACAGGCCCAAGGTCACGCGGTTTTGAGAAAACCGCGCCATGTATCGCACATAAACTTTTTTTTTTTTTTTTCAATTTTTGGCGCGGTTTTGTGAAAACTGCGCCATATAAGCCCAAGCCCACGCGGTGTTGGCAAAACCGCGTGAGTGATTTGATACAGCACCAAACCTGGAACCAAATATTGGTCGATTTGGTGTTTGGTTTTTTTTTTGGTGTTTTCATCAACATGTAGTTCTCCTAAAGTTGAAAAAACACCAAAGAGAATTTGGTGTTTGATGCTAGGTTGATATCACTGCTAAAGATGCTCTTACGAATCAAACACTTTTAGTGTTCCAATTCTTATATATTTGATCAAATAAAAAAAAATTGCTAAAAAATATGTGATTTGTAGAAACTAATTCCCTATTATAAATCATACAATTTTAGTGTCTATAATAAAACACCAGCTTATTTCAAATATCCTTAACACGGCCTCAAAACATAGTTAAAAACAATTATACAAAAAATAGCATCACAAAATATATAATAGAAAATGAAAAAAAAAAATAATAACGGCAAAGTAATAATGACAAATATTTTAAAAAATATATAATACTGAATGAAGCTAACGTCAAAAAACAATTAATGGGGAACCAAAAACTGGATGCAAATGCATCGAACTAACCTCAAATAATATTTAACGGGGAATCGAAAACTAGATGCAAATGCAAGCATTAAACTAATCTTAAAAAGTAATTAAAAAAAATTGGAATATAGATACTGTATTAAACTAACCTCAAATAATAATTAACGGAAAATCAAAACTTAGATGCAAATACATCAAACTAACGAACGTAAAAAAATAATTGTCGGAAAATCGGAAATTGGATGCAAATGCATTGAACTAACCCTAAAAGATTAAATTAACGAGAAATTGGAAACTGAATGCAACTGCATTGAACTAACATCAAAGAAAAATTAATTATAAATTGAAAACATTATGCAAATGCGTGGAACTAATCTTAAAAAATAATTAACGGGAAATCGGAAACCGGATGCAACTGCACTGAACTAATCTCAAAAAATAAACTAGATGCAAATGCATTGAACTAACATCAAGAAATAATTAACGGGAAATCGAAAACTGGATGCAAATTCATTGAACTAACCTTAAACAATAATTAACAGGAAATCGGAAACCAGATGCAAATATAACTTTATCAAATAATAAACGAGAAATCGGAAATCGGAAACTGGATGCAAATACATTAAACTAATCTCACAGAATAATTAACGGGAAATCATAAACTGGATGCAAATGCATTGAACTGACCTCAAAGAACAATTAACAGGAAATTGGAAATTGGATGCAAAAGTATTGAATTAACCGAAAAAAATAATTAACGAGAAATCAGAAACTAGATGCAACTGCATTTAACTGATCTCAAAAAATAAATAACGGGAATTGGAAATTAGATGCAACTGCATTGAACTAACATCAAAATATAAATAACAAAAAATCAGAAACTGAATAAAAATGCATCGAACTAACCTCAAAACATAGTTGGGTTATATGTTGTATGAATGTCTCGATAAGTATAGTTTTGCATTTAAAATGGTGTTTATCTTATCTCTTTCCTTATGATGGGGAACTCCTTGCTATTCAAATAACTTTAATATATATGAACTTCACCTTATTAGGCAGTCTCACAAAACTTTAATCAAACTTCTTTTAATAAACAACAAAATGAAGTTGAAAGGTTTTATCAAAGGCGAGTTCTTTTTTTTTAATGGAAAGTGAGGTTTTCACGTTATAAGAAATTTGGTTGAGTGATCAATATAATATTAATATATAATAGTTATGCATATTTGCAAATATTTTTCAGAATAATTAATATAACAACACTCGTTCGTAGATTATCTTTGAAGATTCCACATAGTGAGTCATGCATAATTTAAAAAATAATTAATGAGAAATCGAAAACTGAATAATCTTCGATGATCCCACATAGTAAATCAAACCTAATTTACTTTTTATGTCATGTTTGCAAGGACACTACAGATGGATCAATAGAAGTTGGTATTACACACCACATTGGATAATTATAAGAAAATCGAAAACTAGATTCAAATACATAACTGAGCTCAAAGAGTAATTAATTAACGGGAAATCGAAAATTTTATGCAAATGCAATAAACTAAACTCTAAAAGTAATTAACTAGAAATCAGAAACTGAATGCAATTGCATTAAACTAATGTCAGATAATAACTAACGGGATATTTGAAATTGGATACAAATTC
The DNA here is from genome assembly GCF_015680905.1 of Coptis chinensis. NCBI lineage: Eukaryota > Viridiplantae > Streptophyta > Magnoliopsida > Ranunculales > Ranunculaceae > Coptis > Coptis chinensis. The sequence goes on along the minus strand of NC_141456.1, from coordinate 13,404,843 downwards.
TTGAAAAATATTTAACGGGAAATCGAAAAGGGTATGCAAATACATAAAACAAACCTCAGATAATAATTAATGGGAAACCGGAAACTTGATGCAAATGCATTGAACTAAACTCAAAAAATAATTAATATAAAATCAAAAACCGAATGCAACTGCATTGAACTAACCTCATGGAATAATTGGTGGGAAATCGGAAACTAAATGCAAATGTATTGAAATAATCTTAGAGAATAATTAACGGAAAATCAGAAACCGGATATAATTGCATCGAACTAACCTCAAAGCATAAATAATCATAAACTAGATGCAGATCTATTGAACTAACCTTAAAGAGTTATTAATGGGAAATTGGAAACAAGATCCAAATGCAATGAACTAATCTCAAAGACTAATTAACGAAACATTGAAAAATGGATGAAACTGCACTGAACTAACCTAAATGAATAATTAAGGGAAAATTATAAATTTGATGTAACTGCATTGAACTAACCTAAAAAAAAATTAATGGGAAATCGAAAACTTGATGCAAATGCATTGAACTAACCTCAAAGAATAATTAAAATAAAATCGGAAATTGGATGCAACTGCATTGAACTAACTTCAAAGAATAATTAACGGAAAACCAAAAACTGGATCCAACTGCATTAAACTAAAATAAGAGATTAACTAACGAGAAATCAGAAATTGGATGCAAATGCATTGAAATAACCTCAAAAAATAGTTAACTGAAATCGAAGTCTTTATTGAATAATAGCGATGAAAAGAATAATAATAAAGCTTTTGGTGGATGTAATTGCATCGCACTAACCTCAAAGCATAAATGTCCATTTTTTTAGCCTTCTCACATGAGTAATTACGAGTAATTAGGAACCCAAAACGAAAGTGAGTTTATAAAAACAGACTCTTACATGTATGCAAATTGTATAGAAATTGTAAACTATTGAACTAACCTAGAAAAACAATTAATCGCAAATCAGAAACTGAATGCAGATGTATTAAACTAACATCAAAGAATAATTAACGGGAGATTGGAACCTGGATACAAATGCAATGAACTAATCTCAAATACTAATTAACGAAACATCGAAAACTGGATGCAACTGTACTGAATTAACTTTAATGAATAACTAACGATAAATCATAAAGTGGATGCATTTGCACTGAACTAACCTCAAATAATAATTAACGAGAAATCAGAAACTTGATGCAACTTTGAACTAACCTCAAAGACTAATTAATGAGAAATTGGAAAATGGATGCAACGTACTACATTAAACTAACCTCAAAGAATAATTAATGGAAAATCAGAAACTTGGTGCAAATGCATTGAACTAATAATCCTAAAATATATGCGTATTATATATATGGAGAATAATTATCTCGACAAATATAGTTTTGCATTAAGTAGTGTTTATCATAATTCTATTATCATGATTGGGAATGCTTTGTTATTAAAAGTAGGGCATAGACAAATAATTATATTATGGTTTCAATATTATCTTCGCCACATTGAGCATTCTCATAAAAACTTCATCAAACTTCTATTGTTAAACCTAACAATAAAGAAGTGAACATGAGTTTTAGAAAAAGGTTTGATGCTTTATGCTTTTTTATAGAGAGTGGTGCAAGAAATTTAAATGAGTAATTAATATAATTTTCATATCTCATAGCTATGCATAGTTGCTAATATTTTTTAGAATAATTTAATATAATGACACCTGTTCGTAGGACACGTTTATGTGATAAATCTTTTCAAGTGGGAGTAGTGTATTCTTTGAGGATATAGAAACAATCAATCTGTTTTAGTGATTTGTACACATTAATAAAACGTAAACCGAAGGTGATGATTTCATTCTTTGAATCACCGAATGTAAATCTAATAAAACTATTATACAAGCTAGATCGAGTTTAAGATAATTTTATTTAAAAATTACAGATTAATATCCTAAACCACAAAGTGAAGAGGCTATCTCAATTTGATCCCTTAGTTTCCAAATACTTATGCACCATAATCGCTGCTCATTAACGTATTTCGGTTTATTTTCAATAAAAATATATTCTGATTCAAAAATTTGCCACTAAATCACCATAAATCTAAGAAAATTATTATACAAGCTAGATCGAGTTTAAGATAATTCTATTTGAAAATTTCAGATTAATATCCTAAACCACAAAGTGAAATGGCTATCTCAATTTGATCCCTTAGTTTCGAAGTCCTTATGCACCATAATCGCTGCTCATTAACGTATTTCGGTTTATTTTCAATAAAAATATATTCTGATTCAAAAATTTGCAGCTAAATCACCATAAACCTAAGAAAACTATTATACAAGCTAGATCGAGTTTAAGATAATTCTATTTCAAAATTATGGATTAATATCCCAAACCACAAAGTGAAGAGACTATTTCAATTTGATTCCTTAGTTCCCAAGTACTTATGCACCATAATCGCTACTCATTAATGTATTTCAGTTTATTTTCATTAAAAATATATTCTGATTCGAAAAATTGTGTGAGACATTTTGTAAAGCCTTTTCAGCACACAAAATATTTTGTAAAAAGTAATTTCCTATTACGAATCAAACACTTTTAGTGTTCCAATTCTTATATATTTGATCAAATAAAAAAAATTGTAAAAAAATAGGTGATTTGTAGAAACTAATTTTCTATTACAAATCATACAATTTTAGTGTCTATGATAAAACACCGACTTATTTTGAATATATCCTTAACACGACCTCAAAACATAGTTAAAAATAATTATACAAAAAATAACATCACAAAATATATAATAGAAAATGAAAAAAAAATAACGTCAAAGCAATATTGACAAATATTTTAATATATATATAATACTGATTGAAACTATCGTAAAAAAACAATTAATAGGGAACTGAAAACTGGATGCAAATGCATCGAACTAACCTCAAATAATATTTAACGGAAAATCGAAAACTAGATGTAAATGCAAGCATTAAACTAATTTTAAAAAGTAATTAATAGAAAATCGGAATATGGATAGAACTGTATTAAACTAACCTCAAAGAATAATTAACGGAAAATTAAAACTTGGATGCAAATATATCAAACTAACATCAAAAAATAATTGTCGAAAAATCAAAAACTAGATGCAAATGCATTGAGCTAACCTTTAAAGATTAAATTAACGGAAAATCAGAAACTGGATGCAACTGCATTGAACTAACTTCAAAGAAAAATTGATTATAAATTTGAAACATAATGCAAATACGTGGAACTAATCTTAAAAAATAATTAACGGGAAATCGGAAACCGGATGCAACTGCACTGAACTAATCTCAAAAAATAAACTGGATGCAAAACCTCAAGAAATAATTAACGAGAAATCGGAAACTAAATGCAAACTCATTGAACTAACCTCAAACAATAATTAACGGGAAATCGAAAACTGGATGCAATTGCATTGAATTGATCTTCAAAAAATAAATAACGGGAATTGAAAATTGGATGCAACTGCATTGAACTAATCTAAAAATATAAATAACGGAAAATCAGAAACTGGATGCAAATGCATTGAACTAACCTCAAAACAAAGTTGAGTTATATGTTGTGGGAATGTCTCGATAAGTATAGTTTTGCATTTAAAATGTTATTTATCTTATCTCTTTTCGTATGATTGGGAACTTCTTGCTATTCAAGTAGCTTCAATATATATATAAACTTCGCCTTATTAGGAAATCTCACAAAACTTCAATCAAACTTATATTATTAAACCTAACAATAAAAAGAAGTCGATGAGTTTTATCAAGGTTTGATGCTTCCTTTTTGTAGAGAGTGGTGCAAAAAATTTAAATGAGTAATTAATATAATTTTCATATCTCATAGCTATGCATAATTGCTAATATTTTTTAGGATAATTTAATATAAGGGCACCCATTCGTAGGACACGTTCATGTGATAAATCTTTTCAAGTGGGAGTAATGTATTATTTGAGAATATGGAAATAATCAATCTGTTTTAGTGATTTGTATACATTAGTACGTAAGCTGAATGGTGATGGTTTACTGCTAAATCACCATAAATCTAATAAAACTATTATACAAGCTAGCTAGATCGAGTTTAAGATAATTTCATTTGAAAATTACGGATTAATATTCTAAACCACAAAGTGAAGAGGCTATCTCAATTTGATCTCTTAGTTTCCAAATATTTATGCACCATAATCGCGCGCTGCTCATTAACGTATTTCGGTTTATTTTCAATAAAAATATATTCTGATTCGAAAATTTGCCGCTAAATCACCATAAATCTAATAAAACTATTATACAAGCTAGATCGAGTTTAAGATAATTCTATTTGAAAATTACGGCGACAAATTTTAGAATTAGAATATATTTTTATTGAAAATAAACCAAAATACGTTAATGAGCAGCGATTATGGTGCATAAATACTTGGAAAGTGAATATGCTATCTCAATTTGATCCCTTAGTTTCCAAGTACTTATGCACCATAATCGCTGGTCATTAACGTATTTCGATTTATTTTCAATAAAAATATATTCTTATTCGAAAATTTGTGTGAGACATTGTGATGGTAGGATAAGGGGACCCTGGAAATCAGCGGACGGCGGCACCCAGGTCAGCATAAGATACATAGCCGCGGTTCACAGGATCGAGATGAGACATCTGTCGCTGTACGGAAACCCTACACGTGGAAAGAAGAGGACCGCGAGATGGATGAACAGGTGGAAGGCTAGGATTGAGAGAGGGAAAGATATAAAGGAAAAGAAGGGAGAGAGAAAAAGGGGAGGGGTTCCAAGAGAGGAGACCAAAGAAAGAGAGAGGCGACCCAAAGAGAGAGAGAGGAATAGTGTTAGGAGTTGTAATAGTGTTTGAGAAATAGTGAACTTTAGTCTGAACTGTATTTGGGGGTGAAACATTTGGCACCGTCTGTGGGGAAGAGAGTATAGAAATGGCACCAAAGAAGGCAGCGGGTAGACCAAGGAAGGTGAGGGCTCAAGAGCAGATGCCGAAGGCAGGGGAAGAGCGAGAGGAGGAACGGGCAGCGGAAGAAACATGGCTGATGCGAGAGGAGATTTGAGAGGCTGAGGGAGGAGAACGAGGAGTTGAGAAGAGAAAGAGAAAGGGTGGAGGAAGAGATCGGGGAAGAGATAAGTGAGGAGTCGGAGAGCGAGAAAGCGGTTGACGAGGAGGGACCAGGACCAACTCTGGTGGAGAACCCAGTGACCAGGTTAACAATGGAGCAAGTCCAGGAAATGAGAAGCAACAACTGGGAGGCAAATCTTTAGCAGACAAAGACTCAAATGGGCGCGGCCAGTCAGGTGGTGGCGGGGCTGAATCGCAACCCACTGGCGGATGCGATATGGACTTCGGAGATACCAAAACTTTTCAATCAGCCAAGGTTCGAGAGATACGATGGAACAGGAGACCCAGCAGATCACATTCATCACTTCAGGCAGCAGATGCCTATTTGGCAAGAGGCGAGGTACGATGGGCTGCGGTGTATGATATTCCCGGCCAGCTTGAAGAGGGGAGCTTAAGACTGGTATTATCGGTTACCTTCGAAGAGCATAACTAATTTCCAAGAATTGGAACAGGCGTTTGTAGATCACTTTATACATCAGAAAAGGCGGGTGGTGGATATCGCGGCCTTGTTCAATGTTAGACAAAGGTCTGCGAAGTCTGTCAGGGAGTATCTGTGTCGATTCAAGGCCGAGACATTAAAGGTGGAGAATTTGGATGAAAGGACGGCAGTGATAGCGTTCGAAAGAGGTCTGCGACCCGTTGCAAAAAATGAGATTGCGACCTTGCACGAGTTATATCCGCGGGTAGAGAAGTATATTAGATATGAAGACACCATGCAAGAGGAATCTAAGAGGGGAGCCAAGGCAGTGTCATCGATAAAGAAAGGCGGGGACCGCAAAAGATAGAGGCATGGGATAAAGGTAGCGAGCGGTACCGCGGACATTCATCGTGTCCGAAAAGGAGTAGAGAAGTAGCGCGAAGAGAACAAAGGGAGAGGAAGCCATACCGCGAGCTGGAACACGCACCTTTAAAAAGGCCGTTGAGTGAGATACTGCCATTGATAAAAAAAGTACAAGGTACGAGGGTCCGCGAACCGTCCCTGCTGAAATGCCAAATAAGCCGTAATGTGAGTATCACTAGGTACGCAATCATGAAACCAATGATTGTTATGCATTGAAATGGTTGGTCCAGAGGTTGATAGAGAAGAGAATGATGAGGGAATGTATAGCAGAACCCCAAATGGGGAGCCGGGGCCAGCTCTAGGGAGAATATTGGAAACCATAAATGTTATTTTCAGCGGAGAAGTTCTGAGCAGTGTTTAGAAAACCGGACCAGACCGGTGGTTGAACCGGGGTCCGACCAGAACCGGTAAATTTTCGGTTCGGTTCAGTTAAAACTTGAGTTTATGGTTGGACCCTCAGTCTAACCTTAAACCGTGGTTAAACCGGCAAACCGATTGAACCGGTTCAGTTCTTAACCGGATCACCCTTATATATATATATATATATTTTATATAAAAATTGATAATGTGATAATGTGGAGAGTTGAACCTAACACCTAAACAAGAAAATCCAAACTCCAAACCAACATACTACTATGTATTTCTTGTATAAGAAATTTATTTTGATATATAATACCAATTAATATTGAATTAAAACATGTATTTATTCATTTTATTATTGTAATTATTAAAAAATTTGCTATATAAACATCAATCGGTCCGACCGAGTCGAACTATGGTTGAACCATTTTAACAAAAAATCGGTTCGATTACCGGTTTGGTTTCAAAACATTGGTTCTAAGTCACAATGCCCATAGAGATAAGATAAGGAGAACAGCGAGTATTCAGCAGGTCAACGAGTCGCCCAGAGGACAGCGATACAGTGCAAAGTCAATGAGCGAGGAAGACAAGATTACATTCTCCAGGGCAGATCTCCGAGCCGTCGATACCCCACATGAAGATGCGTTGGTCATTCCAGTGGCGATGGGTAATTACATGGTCAAAAGGGTACTGATTGATTGTGGCAGCGCAGTGGACTTGCTGTTTAGGGGAGTGTTGGAGGAGATGAGGATTGATCCGGGGCAACTAAGGCCGCCGTGGTCCAGCTTGTATGGGTTTAATGGGAGCATCACGGAGCCTATATATGGGAGAACTTCTATTACTAGTGATGATAGGGCCCGTGATGGTGTTCTCAAGATTTATGGTGGTTGATTCCAACTCCCAATATAACGCAATCCTGGGGAGGAGATGGATACACGAAATGAAGGTGGTGCCTTCGACCTATTATCAAGTTATTCGATTCCCCACCCCAACAGGAATGTACGAGGTCCGCGGAGATCAGGTGGCATTGAAGAACAAATACCGTGATTACGATTAAAAGGATGTTCCGCTGCCCCGAGGCTTAACCAAATAACCCCAAGCAAAGGCAAGCATATCAATTATAATGCGGGGCAGTGGAAGGGGCGGAGGAAGCCGTGGTGGGCCCAAAGACTTTGGATGAACTGGAAGTAGTAAATTTGGGAAAGGGCAAAGAAGAGAAGTTTACATCGGTTGGGTCTAATCTGATGGAGGAGTGGAAGGATGCAAAACCAGTGAGACAGAAGATGATCGGGGGAGTGAGACCTAAGTACGCGGAAGGAATCCGGGAGGAGGTTGCCAGGCTGAAGGGAGTGGGAATCATAAGGGAGGTGGAGTTCATGGACTGGCTATCCAATATAGTCACGGTCCCAAAGAAAAACGACAAGGTGCGAATGTGTGTCGACTTCACGGACGTAAATTTGGAGTGTCCCAAGGACAGTTATCCTATGCCGCGAGTAGATGAGTTGGTGGACAAGATGACGGGGTTCAGAATGTTCTCATTTATGGATGCATCCATGGGATACAACCAGGTTGCTATGTATGGACCTGATCAGGAAAAGACATCCTTCGTAGTGGAAGGGGGTACTTACTGCTATACAAGAATGTCGTTCGGGTTAAAGAACGCAAGATCCACTTTCCAACGGTTGGGGGAGAAAATATTCGAAAGTAAAATTCGAAAGAGCATTGAGATATACATAGATGATATGGTGGAGAAAAGCATGTCAAAGGAAGAGCATCTGGAGGGGTGAGGGAAACATTCAGGATACTGCGAGCCCACAATTTGAAACTCAACCTAGAGAAGTGCACATTCGGAGTCACCACGGGAAAATTTCTGGGGTATATAGTCACACAGCGGGAAATAGAGGCAAATCCCAAACAGATAAGGTCATTGGTGGAGATGCCGTCGCCGCAGACGGTGAAAAAGGTGTAGCGGTTGGCTGGAAGAGTCGCGGCCTTAACAGATTCATTTCAAAATCATCTGACAAATGTAGGCCGCTGTATAGGCTACTGAGAAACACCACAGATTTTGCATGGACAACGGAATGTGAAGGAGCATTTCAGGAGTTAAAAAGGTATATGGGGGAAGCACCTCTGTTGTCGCGGCCCAAATTAGGAGAGAAGCTATATTTGTATCTGGGGGTCACGGATTATGCAATCAGCTCGGTCCTCATTCGCGTTGTGGATAAAGTGGAAAAACCAGTGTACTTCCAAAGTAAGACTTTGTTAGATGTGGAGACTAGATACAGCCGAGTGGAGAAATATGCTATTGCCTTGATATTCTCAGCCCTGAAGTTGAAACCGTATTTCGAAGCCCACGTAGTGATCGTGGTGACGAATTTGCCCCTTAAACAAGCTCTGAGGGCGGAGAAGTCAGGAAGAATGCTGAAATGGGTCGTGATGTTGAGTTCATATGAGATCCAATATCAGATTAGAACGGCAGAGAAAGATCAGGCCGTGGGAGAGTTTTTGGCAAAGTTCCCGGCGGAGGATCCTACATGGGGGGAGGAGATGGTTTTGGAGCCTGAGCGAGAAAAGGAACTAGATCGCCTAAACCCATGGGATGAGAGGAATGGTTGGAGGATATTCGCGGATGGCTCAGCAACGGATGCAGGCAGTGAAATAGGCGTGGTGCTGGTTACGCCAGATAACAATAGACTCAAACAGACAATGAAGTTGGGATTCGCAGCGTCAAACAATGAGGCAGTGATTGCTGGCATAAGGATGGCTGAGAGCTTAGGCGTGAAGGAACTTATTGTTTACTCCGACTTAAATTTAGTGGTATGCCAAGCAAATGGAGGGTTCACGGCAAGATGCCCCAGAATGGCAAAGTATTTGGGAATCTTACGCAGTTGGGCGGCGAAATTCACACAGATTCGATTTGTTCATTTGAATCGTGGGGAGAATCGCCACGCAGATGCTCTGGCCTATGTGGCCGCAACCATTCCAGGATCCGAGGAGAGGGCCATCGAAGTGAGGAAATTGGATAGACCGAGTACCGAGGAGTCTTTGGAGATACTGAATACCGCGGGGGAGGACGAAGGTTGGATGGAGCCCTTCAAGCAGTTCTTGTCAAGGTGTGAGGTGATGGACCCAAGAGAGAAACGAAGACTGGAACAGGCATCCCAGAGGTATACGCTGATAGGAGGGGAATTGTACAGAAATAATTTCAATGGACCTTTATTGAAATGTTTGGGACCGAGGCTAGCGCAAGAGGTGCTCGGGGAGCTACACGGGGGAGATTGTGGGAGCCATTCAGCGGGTAAGACAATGGTACACCGGTTGTTAATGCAAGGATACTTCTGGCCCCACATGAAAAGAGACCCTGTGGAGTTTGCCAAAAAATGTGAGAAATGTCAGAGATTTTCTCAACTGATATTTGCCCCAGCAGAGCCGCTGCACAATGTGTCTAGTCCATGGCCATTCGCGATGTGGGCCCTCAATATAGTGGGACCGCTGCCCATGGCCAGAGGTAAGAGGAGATTCATGTTGGCCGCAACCCACTACTTTACAAAGTGGATTGAGGCCGTGCCGCTGCAACAGGTGAAGGAGGTACAAGTGGTCAAATTCTTGTGGGAGAACATTATATGTCGGTTTGGGTTGCCCTATGCTATTATCGCGGACAATGGAACCCAGTTCACGGGATCGAAAGTGAAGAAGTTTTTGCAAGCCTATCATGTTAAGCAGGGGTTCTCGGCCTCATACAACCCCGAGGGCAATAGACAGGTTGAGTCTTCCAACAAAATCATACTTAACAATCTCAAGAGGAAACTGGAAGACAAGAAGGGGTCGTGGGCCGACGAATTAAACCATATGTTGTGGGCCTATCGGACTACACCGCAGACCACTACCAAGGAGACTCCCTTTTCGTTGGCATATGGTGTAAAGGCTGTGATACCTTCAGAAATGGTGGCGGCGACCACTCAAACTCGAGCTGTCGAGGATGGATCAAACTGGGGAATCCTGTCCAGGGACATAAATTTGGCTGAAGAGAGAAGAGATACCGCACGCATTAAACTGGAAGAGTATCATCGCCGCCTTCAAAGGCAGTACAACAAGAGGGTGAGACTGAGGAGATTCAAGGTAGGAGATCGGGTGCTCCGCCGAGTGATCCCCAACACAAAGAAAATGAGCGAGGGGAAATTGGGTCCAATTTGGGAGGGACCCTACACTGTGGTTGACGTGGGAGGGACATGCACCTACAGGTTACAAACCTTGGAAGGGAAAATGGTGGAGAGACCGTGGAATGTAAGGTTGTTGAAAAAGTTTCATGAATGAATGTAATGGGAGAAGCTGTCAGCTGCATGAGCTATTTGTATATATATAAAACCATAGCACTTTTGGGATGGATAATGTTACATGAACTTTGCTTGTCCTTCAGAGTGAAGGAAATGGAAGGGAGGAGCCATTCACAGACAAGAGGTCCGAGCTCAACTGGGGCAAAATGAGTTGCCCCATGGCGGATATGAGGTCATAGGCAAGTGGAGGCGAAGGGGTTTCCACCTGTCGCGGACAAGGGGTCCGACCTGAGTAAGGAGAAGGAGTGGAGCCCCGGCATAGGCAGGGGCAATCAAATCACCGAGTCAAGAGAGGGAAGGCAAATCGAGTTGCTCCCAGTAGGAGAGGCAAAAATATAAACATGAGTTTCACTGCTAATTGAGCCCATAAACAGATAAAGCATAGACGACAACATATTGGACAAGTAGATAACACAACCATCACATTCAGTCCTCCGTAACATCAGGAGGGGAATTAAAACAAAATATAGCATAATCAGTGTGGCAAAAACATCAACAAATGAAACCAAGAAAGGACATAACAAAACAACTCCCAACACAAGGGACACTTAAACATTCTCACGAATCACTGCATTAGCGGCCTCCTCAATTACTGCATCCGCAGCCACGTCAATGGCCCTAGGGACCAAGTCAGTTACCTCAGCTACCTCAGAAGCGGGTTCCATGGGCGCCACCGCGACCTCAGACACAGGGGCAGCGACAGGTGCTTCAGGAAGGAGGTGGCCTTCTTTGATAAGCATGTCATGCTCCTCCTTGACCTTCTTGGCCACCCTCTTGTCGCTTGGGCCCGAAATTGATCCTGGAGCGCATCCATGTCAGATTCATGTTGTTTGAGGAGACGATCGCCCCCGGTGCTACGGGAGAGATCGCGATGGCTGCATTATGCTGCGATAAGAGGGTTTCGCGCTGATGACTCAAGCGGTCATTAACCTTATCCATGTAAGCAAGGTGGGAGGCCTCAGCAGTCTTGAGCTCGTCCTGGGTTCTGAGCTTATCTAGTTCTGCGACACTATTTTGTTGTTCAAGACGGGCGGCTTCTTTATCCAGCTGTTCAATTTTGGACCTTGCGCCAAAGAAGCCGCGGATCATGTAGGAGACGTCCAAGCTCATCTAAGAGAGAGAACAAGAGTCAGGTTACTTGGAAAAGAAGAGGGGAGATACATAATGCGAGGGAAAGGGTACCTTCTCCCAGCTAGTGTAGAACGAAGTTCAATGACTATCAAAGGAGCCCCTTTCAGCATACAGATATCTTTGGGGAGGTGGGACCCATAGAACAGGGAGGAAGCCACTCCAGGGTTGTCCAAGGCCGAATTGTTGATGTTGATGGTGCGATTCCGGACCTTGAGCGGCGGGCGAGGGGGTGGATTGTGGTGACCCCTTTGCCCCGTCGGGAGCCACCTCCTTCCCAGCCGCTGCGGCGAGGGGGGGGCAGTAGGTAGGGAAGTAGACAAATTGGCTGGAGTCTCATCAGACACAGAAGTCCGCGGACGCTTAGAGGCCAGGCCAGGAGACGAGCGGGCGACCGTGGAGGGAGCCACTTCGGTGACAGATCCTCATCCGAGTCACTGTCAAAGAGCATGCACTTGTTAGCACCCATATCGGAGTGGGGGGAAGTTGCAGAGGGAGAATGAGGGGATAGGTATTGATCTTCCCAAGTGGTCAGGGATTGGTAAGAGGGACGGACTGCAGAATGAGAAGGGGAGTTGTTAGACGGAGGTGGGGGACGGCGGAAAGGTATTGGGTGGTGTGGAGATTTCTTGGGGTGGTGTCTTTTCCGGGGAGGCGGGGAGTTCCGCGGCTTTCTCTCCTTGGGGTGAGGGGGACGGAAAAAAGGGGCACTATACCCTCCAATAACCTTCAATTGGGGGTCCGACAGTAGTGGAGTGGTTGTGGTAGGATCAATTCCAAGAACCGCAGACTGAGAGGGTCCAAGATCGCGGAGCTTCTGGAAAATTGTGGAGGAGATGTGGTCGTAGGGTCGCGACTTCGAGTCCGGTCGCCAACCTGTAGAAAAGAAGTGCAAGATTAGATGAGGAACCATTGAAGGATAAATAAAAGGGGTACTCACCATCGAAGGAAAGCGGATGAGATAAAGTAAGATTGGGCCGGAAGGAAGATCTGCGGATAGGAAGTTTCCGGAGATGTACAACAGATAGTGGTGCCACACCTTGTCTGATGAGGTGACACAGAGGACAAAATGTTGCTTCCTAGGGTGGACACAGAAAGAATGGTAGCCCACGCTGACATCCTTTGTGCTCTTTTTGATGTAAAAGTGGGCAGTCATGTCACGAACCGTTATCTTGGGGATTCTAGATTGGTTGTAATGGTTCGTGGAATACATAACCCTCCAGAAATTGCCAATGCCTTGGCAAAAGGGGATGTTAAAATGGTTACACACCTCGACGTCAAGACGGGTGAGGGGTAAGCGGAGGCCGGCAACAATCTGCCCTACCGTGGCCACGAGACACCCTGGTTTGTAAGGAACTAAGTAAGGAAAGTAAGTTAGGTCAGGCACATGCTCTAAAATGACATCAGCAGGTATACCGTACGCCGCCTTAACAACTTCTAGGTTAGGTCTACGGCTGCGCGGGGGAGGCGGCGGAAGGGCAAAGGGATGCCTGGAAGTGGATGGAGCCTCGGTCGGATCTAGGGGAGGGGAAGGGGAAACACCGCGGGAAGGGGAGGAGGAAGAGGCGTTGGATTTGGAATCCGACATTGAAGAAAGGAGTCAAGGAAGAATACACACCGTCACGACAATTGGAGATGGGGAAATCTTTAGTTCAAAGGAGAAATGCACAAAACAACAAGTAAAGGGAAATAATGGGAGAAGAAGACCAACATGAGGAAGGGGGAAGAGCAGTGGGTACAAGAGCTCGGGCGTAAGAAAAAGAAACAAAGCACAACCACACACTTGATCGGAGTAGACAAAAGGAGGAGAGGGGTGAGTGGTGGTGAGAATAAATCTAGAGGAGAGTGAGAAACTAAATGAGCAAGAAAGAGAATCGAGCGGGCTTTTATAAGAGGGAAGGGTAGAAGCGTAATCTGGGAGGAGCTGAAATCGAGGAGACACCAAAAAAGCCAGCCCGGGGATGACGCGTGGATACATGAGAATCGAAGGAAAGTAGGCCACAGTCACGTGGGGGGCGCGTGAATCTAGCGGTACAAGGGTGGTGGAAGGCCCCGACTAGATAATGGAACCCGCCGGACTCTCGAGCCCCCGATCGTGTAACAATCGCGGACTCGAGAGGGGGCATCTGTGGTGGTAGGATAAGGGGATCCTGGAAATCAGCGGACGGCGGCACCCAGGTCAGCATAAGATACATAGCCGTGGTTCACAGGATCGAGATGGGACATCTATCGCGGTACGGAAACCCTACACATAGAAAGAAGAAGACCGCGAGATGGATGGACAGGTGGAAGGCTAGGATTGAGAGAGGGAAAGATATAAAGGAAAAGAAGGGAGAGAGAAAAAGGGGAGGGGTTCCAAGAAAGGAGACCAAAGAAAGAGGGAGGCAACCCAAAGAGAGAGAGAGGAATAGTGTTAGGAGTTGTAATAGTGTTTGAGAAATAGTGAACGTTAGTCTGAACTGTATTTGGGGGGTGAAACAGACATTTTATAAAGCCTTTTCAACACACAAAATATTTAATAGATCCCGGGCGTATGCCCGAGTCCAAAATCTAGTTATTATTAAGGTAAAAGACTTGGAAAAGGAATAGAGTCTTTGTTTAATTGGAATTAAGATTTCCAATTGCGTAAGAGATTAGAGATCACACGTGTTTTCACCGCAAATGCAACTGCACTGAACTAATCTAAAAAAATAAACTAGATGCAAAACCTCAATAAATAATTAACGGGAAATTGGAAACTGGATGCAAACTCATTGAACTAACCTCAAACAATAATTAACGGAAAATCAGAAACTATATGCAAATGCAATTTTATCAAATAACAAACGAAAAATCAAAAACTTGATGCAAATGCATTAAACTAATCTCACAGAATAATTAACGGGAAATCAGAAACTGGATGCAAATGCATTGAACTGACCTCAAATAACAATTAATAGGAAATTGAAAATTGGATACAAATGTATTGAAGTAACCGAAAAGAATAATTAACGAAAAATCAGAAACTGGATACAACTGCATTGAACGATCTCAAAAAATAAATAACGAAAATTAAAAATTAGATGCAACTGCATTGAACTAACCTCAAAATATAAATAACAAAAAATTAGAAACTGGATGCAAATGCATTAAACTAACCTCAAAACATAGTTGAGTTATATGTTGTGGGAATGTCTTGATAAGTATAGTTTTGCATTTAAAATGGTGTTTATCTTATCTCTTTCCGTATAATTGAGAACTCTTTGCTATTCAAGTAGCTTCAATATATATGAACTTCGCCTTATTAGGCAATCTCACAAAACTTTAATCAAACATTTATTATTAAACAATAAAATGAAGTTGAAGGGTTTTATCAAAGGCGAAGTTATTTTTTTTAATGGTGAGTGAGGTTCTCACGTTATAAGAAATTTGATTAAGTGATCAATATAATATTAATATATAATAGTTCTGGATATTTGCAAATATTTTTTAGAATAATTAATATAACAACACCCGTTCGAAGATAATCTTTGAAGATTCCACATAATGAGTCATGCATAATTTATAGAATAATTAACAGGAAATCGGGAACAGGATAATCTTCGATGATCCCACATAGTAAATTAAACATAATTTACTTTTTATGTCATGTTTGCAAGGACACTACAGATGGATCAGTAGAAGTTGGTATTACACACCACATTGGATAATTATAAGGAAATCGGAAACTGGATTCAAATACATAACTAAGCTCAAAGAGTAACTAACGGAAAATCAGGAACTTTATGCAAATTGCATTATACTAACGACAGATAATAACTAACGGGAAATTAGAAATTGGATGCAAATTCTTAAAAAATATTTAACAAAAAATCGGAAATGGTATACAAATACATCAAACAAACCTTAAATAATAATTAATGGGAAACTGAAAACTGGATGCAAATGCATTGAACTTAACTTAAAAAATAATTAACAGAAAATCAAAAATCGGAAATGGTATACAAATACATCAAACAAACCTTAAATAATAATTAATGGGAAACTGAAAACTGGATGCAAATGCATTGAACTTAACTTAAAAAATAATTAACGGAAAACCAAAAACTGGATGCAACTGCATTAAACTAAAATAAGAGATTATTAACTAACGGGAAATCAGAAATTGGATGCAAATACATTGAAATAACTTCAAAAAATAATTAACTAGAAATCGAAAATCGGATGTCCTCAAAGCATAAATGTCCACTTTTTTAGCCTTCTCACATGAGTAATTACGAGTAATTAGGAACCCAAAACGAAATTGAGTTTATAAAAATAGACTTTTACATGTATGCAAACTGTATAGAAAATTGTAAACTATCGAACTAACCCAGAAAAACAATTAACGGGAAATCAGAAATTGGATGCAGATGTATTGAACTAACCTCAAAGAGTAATCCTCAAATAATAATTAACAAAAAATCGGAAACTTGATGCAACTGCATTGAACTAACCTCGATCAAAGAATAATTAATGAGAAATTAGAAACTGGATGCAATGTACTATATTAAACTAACATCAAAGAATAATTAATTGAAAATCAGAAACTTGATGCAAATGCATTGAACTGATAACCCTAAAACATATTTGTATTATATGTATGGGGAATATATGTCTCGACAAATATAGTTTTTCATTTTAAGTATTGTTTATTATAATTCTTTTATTATGATTGGGAATGCCTTGCTATTCAAGTAGCTTAAATATTATTTTCGCCACATTGGGCATTCTCACAAAATTTCAATCAAACTTATATTATTAAACCTAACAATAAAAAGAAGTCGATGAGTTTTATCAAAGTTTGGTGCTTTCTTTTTATAGAGAGTGGTGCAAGAAATTTAAATGAGTAATTAATATAATTTTCATATCTCATAGCTATGCATAGTTGTTAATATTTTTTAGAATAATTTAATATAACGACGACACACGTTTCATAGGACACGTTCATGTGATAAATCTTTTCAAGTGGGAGTGGTGTATTCTTTGAGGATATGAAAACAATCAATCTGTTTTAGTGATTTGTACATATTAGTACGTAAGCCGAACGGTGATGATTTACCGCTAAATCACAATAAATCTAATAAAACTATTATACAAGCTAGATCGAGTTGAAGATAATTCTATTTGAAAATTATGGATTAATATTCTAAACCACAAAGTCAAGAGGCTATCTCAATTTGATCCCTTAGCTTCCAAGTACTTATGCACCATAATCGTTGCTCATTAACGTATTTCAGTTTATTTTCAATAAAAATATATTATAATTCAAAAATTTGCCTCTAAATCACCATAAATCTAAGAAAACTATTATACAAGTTAGATCGAGTTTAAGATAATTCTATTTGAAAATTTCAGATTAATATCCTAAACCACAAAGTGAAGGCTATCTTAATTTGATCCCTTAGTTTCCAAGTACTTATGCACTATAATCGTTGGTCATTAGCGTATTTCGGTTTATTTTCAATAGAAATATATTCTGATTCAAAAATTTGCCGCTAAATCACCGTAAGTCTAAGAAAACTATTATACAAGCTAGATCGAGTTTAAAATAATTTTATTTGAAAATTATGGATTAATATCCTAAACCACAAAGTGAAGAGGCTATCTCAATTTGATCTCTTAGTTTCCAAGTACTTATGCACCATAATTGTTGGTTATTAACGTATTTCGGTTTATTTTCAATAAAAACATATTCTGATTCGAAAATTTGTGTGAGACATTTTGTAAAGCCTTTTCAGCACACAAAATATTTAATAGATCCTGGGCGTATGCTCGGGTCCAAAATCTAGTCACATCTCTATATTAAAGCAGAGTACATATTATGTGGACAATCTCTTTCTTAGGTGGCGCATTCTTGAGACATAGGTATGCCACGTGGGCATTCTTAACTAATCATAAGAAGTTTCCTAATACAACATGAACTCTTAATCTTAAGAAGTTTCATAATACAACACAACTTTAATAAGTCAATCAATATTTGACAAAGAAATTTTATATGACTCAAATAAGAACACATTACTAAATCAACTCAAAAAACATATGTTAATGATTATCAGTCATTGAATTCCTCTCAAAAATTAAGGGGATGCGAATTTTAGAAATAATTCCGGCCATATGGGCTGGTCTAAAACCTTGTTAATATTAAAGCTCCACCACAAGGGGTATTTTTCTAGCTCTTTTAAAATTTCACGTCATCAACTTCTATTAAAATGGGAATTTCTCTTCTATTGAAAAAGAAATATATAGCACTCCTAATTAAAACGGGAATCCTTCTCCTATTAAAAATGGAAATCACACTTCTAAATTAAAACGGGATCCCTCATCCAATTAAAAAATGGAAATCATTATCTTATTATAATGGGAATTTTTCTCTGAAAAAAAATCTAACACTTCTAATTAAAACGGGAGTCCTTCTCCTATTAAAAACAGAAATCACACTTCTAAATTAAAATGGGATCCCTCCTCCAATTAAAAACCGGAAATCAATCTCCTATTATAATGAGAATTCTTCTCCTATTGAAAAAGAAAAATCTAGCACTCCTAATTAAAACGAGAATCTTTCTCCATTTAAAAACGGGAATTACACTTCTAAATTAAAATGGGGTTCCTCCTCCAATTAAAAAATGGGTTTTTAAAACTTAATTAAAATAATTTATTGATAAATTAAAATGACCACAAGAGGTATTTTTCTAGCTCTCTTAAAATTTCACGTCATTAACTCCTATTAAAACGAGAATTCATTTTCTATTGAAAATAAAAATTTTAGCACTTCTAATTAAAACGAAAATCATTCTCTTATTATAATGGGAATTCCTCTCTTATTGAAAAAGAAAAATCTAACACTTCTAATTAAAATAGGAATCACACTTCTAAATTAAAACGGGATTCCTCATCCAACTAAAAAACGGGTTTTTAAAACTTAATTAAAATAATTTATTAAGAAATTAAACTGGTTTTAAAGACTTGATCAAAACAATTTGTTAGGAAATTAAAATTGGTTAGCGGCGAAAACAAGAATCACAATTTGTTAGAAAATTGCTATATGTATAGTTATGATTATTGGGCAAGTTTTTAAAAAGTCGGTGCGTATGCACGGATCTACTTTTTAATATTAATATTAAATCTCCCACAAGTGGTATTTTTCTAGCTCTTTTAAAATTCTACGTCATCAACTCCTATTAAAATGGGAATTTCTCTCCTATTGAAAGAGGAAAATCTAGCACTTCTAATTAAAATATGAATCCTTATTCTATTAAAAATGGAAATCACATTTCTAAATTAATAAGGGGTCCCTCTCTCAATTAAAAAATGGGTTTTTAAAACTTAATTAAAACAATTTGTTGAGAAATTAAAATAAGTTTTTAAGACTTGATTAAAATAATTTGTTGGAAAATTAAAAGATTAGCGACGAAAACAGGAATCACGGTTTGTTATGATTGTTGAGCAAGTTTTAAAAAGAGCCGGTGCGTATGCAAGAGTCTACTTTATAGTTTTAATAATAAACCTCCTACAAAATGATATTTTTATAGCTCTCTTAAAATCTCACGTCATCAACTCCTATTAAAACAGGAATTCCTCTTCTATTGAATTTTTTTTTATAGCACTTCTAATTGAAACGGGAATCTTTCTCCTATTACAATGGGAATTTTTTTGTAATGCCCGTATTTAAAATACATATTTATTAATTAATTAAATTATTTATTTAAAAATCAGCTGGATTGGATTTGGATATGTGGGCCTGGTTTCTGGGCCCGAGTCTGTATTGGGCTTGGGTTTCAGACCCAAGTATATAAACACATTTTTCTAGAGAATAGGGTTTTGAAGATAATAAAAATAATGAAAATGGAGGCAGAGCTAGAAGCTCGTTTGCTGGAGGGTGGAGCGTGACAATTCGGGCTAGGAGGATTCGTCGAGCTGTTAATAAAGGTGAGTAGCTATTTTGCTATTTCACCGGATTTATAGTTGTCGCATATCGGTATACTGTTTAATGTTTATGTTTTTTATACTGTTCATTATATTGTTTTGATTCGTCGCCGAAGTCGAAGTTAAAACCCCGAAAGTGAAACTTCGGAGTTGATATAGAACTGTCGAAGTTATGAACAAAGCGTTCATGGAGGTATGACCATGAAACGACCGCCTTTGATTAGGTTGTTTTGTTTTGTGGGATCGGTTGTGGGGTTAGTGCGATTGCCATTGGTGGTGATTGAGGTCGTCATGGAAATTTGACCGTGAAGTTTGTTGAGGGAGGCCCAAGGAAAATCGCTTCGCTTTAAAATCACCGATAATAGTTTATGCAACTATTATTGTTGATTTTCGTTTTTTATTGTGGATGATGGGGTTAAGTATTGGAGATTGGTGGTGGTTGTTGGGATGGGTTGTGGAAAGCGGCGTCTTTGTCGTCATGGGTGTTGGAAAGGGCTGTTGAAGCTCGAAGCTCCATTAATGGCGGTTCGACCAAACCTCCGCCAGTAAAACAGTTTGAACTGTTTTTGGTTGATTTGTGAGTTGTTGATGTATGTGTGAATGTTGGAATTTGATGGGGGCTGTTTGAGAGCTTAGAGAAGCCATTAATGGCGGTCACGATTTTCAGATCTAGATTTAGAAAGAGTGTTGATTGTATGATTTTCGGTTTTGGCTTTTGTTAAAGTTTAAAGGGTTTTCATGAGGAGGGAAACCGACTTGATGAAATGGGAGATGGTGGTGGCCGGAAATTTGGGCTGCTGGTGGTGGAGGAAAATTGGAGAAGATGAACAGTAACCCATTTCGGGTTTGGGCTTGGTTCTTTGGGCCCGATTTTAGTTGTGATTAGTTGGTTTGTTAGCTGGGCCGAAATGTTTAAGTTTTTGGGCCCGGTTTGTTTTAGTTGTTTGGGCCAACCTTTTATTTGTTTTGTTTGGGCTCTTTTAGTTTAAGTTGTTTTAGACCGGACCACATTAGTTATTTTTGGACCGAACCACTTAACTGTTTTGGGCCAGTTTCTAATAGTGCTTGGGGCCAGTCCATAGGACTTAAAATAGATCTATATGGGTCTTTCAACTTTTGGACTTTCGGGTTATAAGGTTTGGGCTTGGCCAGTTGGGTCCGAACCATTACCTTGGTCATGAGCCTATGAGCTATGCACCTTTGACCTTAGCCATGAACCATGGCTATGACCCTGAACTTGTCGAACATGGAAACGACAGTTTGATTTTGACAATGACAGTTTGACTTCGACTATGACGTGTTGACTTTGACTTTGACCATGACGTGTATACTTTGACTTTGACCGTTTTGACTTTGGAATGTTGAATTTTTCCCGTTTTTCACATATTTAAGAATATGGACAAATATAATAATAAAATATTATCGAACATCATATAACGTTGTTTGTCATTATCGAATTAAGATTTGACGTGAGTAGTGTGTAAAGCTTATATATATTGGGCTTTGATTTTGATTTGGATCGCCGTTTAATCATTTGCATTATATGTTGTAAATTGTATGGACAAATCAAATGCTAAAATGCTGTGGAAGCTTGTATAAATTTGGTGGTCATTATCTAATTAAGATCTGGCGTTGATATTGTGACATTATATAATATGTTGGGATATATATATATATAATACAATATGTTTAGGAGAAATAAATGTATAAACACTCCATTATTATATATGTGAGATGCTACTATGAGGTAGTATATGATTGGTGAATATTTTGCCTACGGGATTGTGGCTTAGTGCAATAATATATTGGCACGTGAAAGAATGAAAATGGTTATGAGATATATTCGAGACATTTCTAAATATTGTGGCTTAGTGCAATAATGTATTTGACATGCACGTGATATAGTGAAACGTTTATGAGTCATAAATGTATGACCTGAATAAATTACGTGAACGAAAATCCTAGAACCCGACTACCACAACTCATGTGATCCGCCCTGTGTGGGGATTTGATATATAAGATGTTGTATATATATGAGATGTTGATTGACCCATGTGTTGGGCAATCGTATTTGAATAGTGGCTTGATATATAAGATGTTGATATATAAGATGTTGTATATATATGAGATGTTGATTGACCCATGTGTTGGGCAATCGGCAAAGTGGCTTGATATAAGATGTTGGCTTTGATATATAAGATGTTGATATATAAGATGTTGTATATATATGAGATGTTGATTGACCCATGTGTTGGGCAATCGAAAGCGAATAATAGTGGCTTGATTATTCCGTTCGCAAATTAGAACGAGATCGCCAATATTTTATGCCGAATAGTGGCATTACTTATATAATTGCTTCCGTGAGGTGTGAGGATTTACGGTGTCGCGGCATCCCGCCGTGGTGGTTACGCGACGGAGTGGTTCATTATGTAAGGGGAGGCATGTGGATGTACATGTTCGGCGTTGGGTAGCGATTGTGGTAGCCAGGGAAACTAGGTAAGACATAGATACGACGTGATTTTAGGGACACACAAAAAAAGTATTAATTAATATAATTATGGTAATATGTTGGTAAATGATATATCTCTAGATAGATGATTGTATATGTTTGAATTGGCTGGTTAGTAGTTTAATCAGAACCTAAGGCGCCTCGTGGAGGAACTAAATGTCTTTTTATTATGCGTATGGTATGTTGTATTAGTTGTTGGAAGTTAAGGCGCCTCAGTGGAGGAACTACCTGCCTAGATTGTTGTACTTAAGGATGTTGTATTAGTTGTTGAAAGTTACGGCGCCTCGGGGAAGGAACTAACTGTCGTATGGATGGTGTACATATATGTATAATTATATTTTAGATTTTAGAGCTACTCACACCAAAGATTTTTATAATGTTGACCCGATTTGCATGTTTGCTTATCGGGTGTGTTCATTAAATGAACACAGTTGATAAGTCTTGACAGGTTTAATGTTGAAGAAGATTGGTTGCTGCTTGTGGTTTGCGTTAGCATTGCATTTCAAGATAGGTTTTTGTTTTCCCTTAAGGTGATATAGATTTTCAGTTGAGGAAATATTATTTGTATTTTCATTTGTAATTTTAAATAAGGAGTTATTGAAAAGAGATTTGTAACCTTATCTTATTTGTAAATTTTTGTAATGAAGAGAACATTTGTTTAATTGAAATTTTTATTGGTTTTTAATTATCCGTATATTTAAAACTGTTTATGTGTTTTTGAAAGTTGAAAGTGCGTCACACTTCGGAAATCGAAGAGTCGGGGACAAATAATGTTTTTCCGAATTCTGTCGAAATTCGGGGTGTGACATTTTTCCTATTGAAAAAGAAAAATTTAACACTTATAATTAAAACGAAAATCCTTCCCCTATTAAAAATGAGAATCACACTTCTAAATTAAAATGGGATCCCCCCAATTAAAAAACGGGTTTTCACTTTCGTAAATATACCCAATGTAGTGAGCCTCAAAGTTGAAAACAGTTGAAAGGTATATTAAAGAGTTTATACTATAGATATCTAAAATAATCATACCATTAGGCTGTGATTTGAGCAGGATTTATACTGCTTGAACTGTGTTGTGGGAGGTATTGTTTTTGTGCACGATAGCATCAGTTTTTGATGAAAAAACTTGATTACACTTGGAATTAGGACATATAAGAGCAACATGAACACGGTCATAGAAACCGTTAACTCTTTCTGGTTTCTTAATGCAGTTTAATTTGGATGCGTACACTCAATAACAATTACTTTCTTCTGTTCCTGTTCTTTCTTCTTCTCTTTGCTAGCTACTTCTCTCTTTAAATCTCTATCTAAGGCATTACTCCTTTCCCATTAACCTTGACAATACAAATAGTTAGCACTCTAGTATCTCTATTGGGATATACAAATATATGTAACAATTAATATAAACGATACCTGACGACATTGGTGAATAATCCAATCACTTCAATTTCAAACCTAAACAAACAAAAGATTAAACACAGGTAATCCAATGCCCCATGTCTAGAAAACTTAATTAAAACAATTTGTTGAGAAATTAAAACGGGTTTTTAATACTTGATTAAAATAATTTGTTATAAAATAAAAACAGATTAACGACAAAAACATAAATCACGATTTGTTAGAAAATTTCTACAGGTATAGTTATGATTATTGAGCAAGTTTTAAAAAAAAAAAAGTCGGTGTGTAGCACAATTTGTTGAGAAATTAAAACTGGTTTTTAAGACATGATTAAAACAATTTGTTAGAAAATTAAAACGGGTTAGCGACGAAAACAAGAATTACGATTTGTTATAAATTTTCTATGTATATGTATAGTTATGATTGTTGAGTAAGTTTTAAAACGGGTCATACTTTATAGGGAAAAATAAATCAAACAAATGATTTAGAGGTCAAACACACTACAAATTGCATCGTTAGCCCCTTCTGAGAGGGCAAAACCAATCCTCCAAAATAATTTTTTTTTCGTGGAAATTTTATTGATAATAATAACGAATTTTACAAATAATTAGAATAAGCACGTTGATGATAAATAAAAAATGTTTGTGCTAGTAAATGATCGTCACAATTTTTTCGAGCTCGTCACATTTTATAATTGCAACTCTTTGACATTCATTTTTTATCAGAAATTGTGTCACATCATATATGTCGGTAATAAAAACCATCGCATTGTTATCCTTAATAGTTTTTTTAAGTTTGTTCGATGTACTTAAAAACAATAATGTTTGTCATCTTAAATCTCGTCCTATTTTCAAAATTATTATAATTATGTTTTTTCTATTCGAAAAACAATAATAATAATGAAAAAGGTTTTAATTTAAGTTAAAAGAAATTGAGAGAAAACAATATGATAATAGAATATTTGTGATAGTTTCCGCAACAATTTTAAACAATTACTAGTTCTGACGGCTAAAAGACATCGAGCAAACTTAAAAAAACTATTAAAGATAACAATGCGACGACTTTTATTATGATGTGACACAATTCTCTCAAAAAAATGAATGTCAAAGAGTTGCAATTATAAAATATGACGAGTTCGAAAAAACTGTGACGATATAGTAACACAAATTTTGGCAAAAACCAAAGTTCCAAATTAAATATGTAATGAATTAATTGGTCTTTTTCACATGAATCAAAAAAATTTGAGTTTGTATTTTGAACCAAAAAACTTTGATTTATTACTAGTACAAAACATTTTTTATTTGTCATCAACATGCTTGATTTTAGAATTTAAACAATTTACCGATGATTGATGTATTCATGGGCTTAAAACATTTTCTATTGACTTTCACCCTTTTTAGGTTTGACCTTGTATCTTAGTTGTGAATAATGAGTTGTTTATTTAAATGGCATCTGCGGTTACTTGATTAAATGTGCTGTTAGTGCTGATTATTGCGTTATATTGGTTTTTAAATTGGTTTATAATCCCTTTCAATTGGTCTACTCATTGTAAAGAATCCCTGTTTTCCAAATCGTTATTTCATCCATTAATAATGTTTTTTATTGGTCTCATATTTCTAAAGTATCCATGTGAGGTTTTCTTTTAAGTAGTTAGTTGACTTAGTTCAATCTTTCATTCCCCTCTCAGTGATTGGTTGTACATTAGAATCGGCCTTCATATTAATGCCTTGTGAGGTTTCTTCTTGGTAATTGGTTCTATCCTTCATCATTGGTCATTTGGCTGTACATTAGAATTCTCACCAATGAATTCTGCATTTTAGATGTATCTCTCATGTGACTTTGGGGACTTGTCAGCTTGTCAGAACTTGAGTTTGATTGAAGAAATGGATCGCCTGCTAGTAAAGTTTGTAGGTTTTTTCCATTAATAATAGCATCATCAACGCATTGTTATTTTTCATTTTCAATGTGACAATTGACAATTTTTATAGTAATTTTCGTCACCAACGCGTTGTCAAATGATCGTTTTGATTTTAAAAATTGTTAAAATTGGAGCTAAATTGGTGAAGAATATAGAAATGGTGTGCATGGGAAAACTTGATCCGTCCAAGAGTAGAAATTGTGTGCACGGGACAACTTGACCCGTCCAAGAGTGGGACAGGTCTACTTTAGCCGTCCAATATTTTTTTGTTTATTTTTAATAAAAAATGAAAATGGTTCGATTTTGTACCATTGGAATTAACGGCTATATTTAGTTCCGTTGGACTTGGCCTATATATATTGTATATATGTTTAACTCATTTTTCACCAATTCACTTCATCTCTTCTTCCTTCTTTTATTTTTCACAAAAATCACAAAATGTCTTCACAAAGGTCTAGAGGTAGAGGAAATAGAGGTGGTAGAAATAGTGAAAATAAAAGCCAATAAAACAACCAACATATCTATGTTCAAGGTCGTTCAAAAAATTTCACAACTGTTGAAGATGAAATTTTATGTCATAGTTGGATTTTTATTTCAGAAGATGCAGTTGTTGGAACGGGCCAAAATAGACATATTTTTTTTTGAGAAAATTGTTGATGAAATGAACAAGCGTATGAGCCAACTTGGTGATGCAGGGCAACCACGAATTGGTGGATCGGTTCAAGTGCGTTTTCACATCATCCAACATGCGGTAAGTTTATTTCAAGGTTATTGTGATCAACAATTGAGAATGAATGCTAGTGGTACTAATGCGGATCATACAATGTCACGAGCTCGTACTATTTTTTTAACTGTTCAAAATGAACATTTTAAATTTGAGCATTGTTATTGGATTTTAATTTTAAGTCCAAAATGGAATCATTTCTATCAAGCTAGAAGTGATAGTAGTTCAAAAAAATAGAGAACCACTTCTAGTAGTGATGTTAGTAGTGGCATCAGTGGTGGATCAATCGCTAACAATATTGGAATAGCCAATATTTCGTTAGATGAAGAAAGTCAACCATTGAGGGAAGTGCCCGGATCAGAAAAACGGCCAAAGAGAAGAAAGTTTAAGAAAAGAGATGCTGATGAAGTTGCGCACCAAATGACACAAACTCTGGAGGAGGTCAGAAACAATCAACTTACAACTGCAAAATATCTGCAAGAACAAACAGAGCTAAAATGACAAATGTTCCTCTCAATGAAAAAGGAAAAAGAAGACGAAATATTGAGGCTTGAAGCATAGAAAGAACAAAATATCATGATGCTTGATCTAAGCAAGTTTAGCGGTATTCAACTGACATTTTGGGAAGCTAAGCAAGTAGCTATCTATCGTAAGTGGGTTGAACAAGAACAAGGTATTCTTGCTGCTCCTTCTATTCCTAATTATCCAACCTCTTCTACTCCATACATTCCAACCCCTCATAGTCCATACATTCCAACCCATCATTCTCAACAATTTGGGTTTTCTTCTTCTTCTGAATCAACAAACAAGCTAGTCGGGCCTCTGGGTAATGCGATTCACCACTCTCCCAATCCATTTATGAGGGATGAAAATGAAGAATATGAAAATGATGATTTTTAGTTATAACGTTTTTAATTCCAAGTATGTTGTAACATTTTTAATTTCAAGTATGTTGTAACATTTTTAATTTCAAGTATGTGCAAATCTTATTCAACAAATCACAATCTTATTTAAACAAAACAAACTTGATAAAAGTACATTTAACATAAAATACATAAAGTACACTTAAAAAACACAGTTAACAGAAAATTCAACTAAGACAAATCAAACTTAAACAAACTTGATGAAAGTACAGTTAACAGAAAATAAAGAAAGCACATTTAAAAAACACAGTTAACAAACTTAAACAAACTTATTAGTTGTTCCTTTGGTTGTGGCGTGCACCATAACGTGCCCAATGATGTTCAACCAGATCATTCTTCAATTGTTGATTAGTAGCTCTACAATGAATACTTAATGTTCGCTATCATGTTTTGCACAAACAAATGGTCATTACTCTGGATCTTAACTTCATGCCGCAACCGTTCATCTGATGAAGGTGGTTTCCACTTTGGAAGTTGTACATTACGTTCATTATCAACAATCATGTTATGAAGTATAATACATGTCTTCATTATACGGGATAGAGCTCCTCTGTCCCACTGTCGAGCAGGCCTGCTAACAATTGCAAATCTAGCCTGTAAAACACCAAAACCATGTTCCACATCTTTACAAGCTGCTTCTTGCGCTTTTGCAAAGTTAGTATCCATAGGAGTAGCAGGAGATAAGATTGTTTGAATCAGTGTAGCCCATGGTCGATATATTCCATCAGTAAGGTAGTAGCCCATGTTGTAAGGATTATTATTAACTTGATAAACACAAGCTGGAGCTGTTCCTCTGACTAAATTATCAAATAAATGAGAATTATCTAACACATTAAGATCATTACACGATCCAGCCATTCCAAAGTATGCGTGCCAAAACCATAACTCCTGATCTACAACTGCTTCCAAAATCACAGTCACTTTTCTAGCATGACCCAAATGAGTTCCATGCCACACAGTTGGACAATTTTTCATACCCAGTGCATACAATCTAAACTACCTAACATATTCTAATAAAATTCCTTATTTGCGTGCAAAAAAAAACTACCTAACATATTTGGCCAACTGCGTTCTTCACCTACTGCAAGCAAACGTGTTACATCTTCTTCAGTTGGGCTTCTTAGGTACTGTTCTTCAAAACAGTTGACAACTGCATTGCAGAAATGATGAATTGATTCTCGGGCCGTATTCTCAGCAAGTTTTATCCAGTGATCCATTGAATCAGCTGGACAACCATAAGCAAGCATCTGTATTGTAGCTGTCATTTTTACCAAACCCGAAACCCAGGCAAACCAAGAGCATCACAATAAGGCTTAAAATATGGATCAAAATTAGTGACAACTTCCAATATATTGTTAAAAAGTGGTCTTATCATACTCTAAACCTCTTTTTAATTTAAACTTACTTGCTTTTATAAGTTGGTCTATCAGCAAAATAATCAGCCACCAACCGTTCATGCGCACCAATACGATCGCGGTTAGTGTATTATCTACCATCAACAGATACACCCCATTTTGGTACACATAAAGCGTTGAAAGCCGGAATCATTGACGCCACTACAACTGCATCACTTTGCATTTGTTGAACGATTGCGGTATTTTTATCATCGTCGTCGAAAATTAGTTCACTTAATCTTTCGCACCAATTGCTATTATGACTACTAGAATCCATGACAAATTATAAAAAATTTGATTGATGAGAGTATATGAAGAAATGATGGATGCTTCACCTGTGATTCATCTGTGATATATAGCGTGGAAAGTGGAGGGAAACGATGGGCGCGAAATGGGTTGGCGCTATAAAAATGGAGGAAATTGATGGACGGGACAACTTGTGCCGTTTATAAAAGAATCATGTCTGGACGGGACAACTTTAGCCGTGTGAAATGGAAACAAGAATTTTTCTTATTTCGCGTTGGTACTTGATTCGTTTTTGACTATTTTGATTTCCTAAAAACGCTGATGTGTCACAGTGGAAAATAACAATGTGTTGATGATGCTCTAAGTCCTCTTTTCAGTTTATATGAACTTCTGGTCATGGTATAAGACTTGGGACACTTTTATTTATGGAATTTTCTGTCGCTGTGAAGTTCAAAATGCATCTTTTGTCGAAGTTGCTATCTTTATTTTCAGTGTTTCTACAGGTTATTGAGGACTTAGTAGCAAGCAATGACAGGTTGACAGCCCCGCCCAAACCCAAATTGACATCAATGAACTGGCACCACATAAGAACAGTAATCGAAATTATTTATTTTGCGATAATCTGCAATCTAAAGTCTAAACATCCTCCAACCGTGATATTGAATGGTCACCTATCACCGATGAGTGATGACTGAACAGATTTGGAACATCCCTTCTTTACAAAGGCTCACTTAACATTCCTTCTTTGGAAGCTCTTCTGAATCGCCTGTCCTTGCAATCATATATTTAAACACTTTGATCTTCTGCCATTGCATTCTAGGAGTCGATATTTCGTAACAATATCAGCTTTTCTATCAAAACGTGTCGTCTAGTTAGGTTGCACGGAAGCAACACTTCTGTAGCATCTCTCTCCACTGTCCTCACTCCCTCCAGTCCCCACACTTGAGAAGCAAAAGCTCATTTTTTTTACCATAGCAGCAGAACATAATGCATTAATGCACTAGAGAAGTTCCAAAAAGACCAAAGTAAGTTCTCTTTGTTGACAATTTTTGTGTATGGAACAATGGGCACTGTTTTATTTTTCATTTATTTAACTAGGATATCTTTTTTTCTTTCAGAAAAATGGAAGCAGCACTAAAAGAAAAGAGGTTGGCAGAAACACTAGTGAAAATAAAAGATTACAATGGAGCTAGAACAAAATTACTGAAAGCCCAAAAACTATTTCCAAAACTTGATTATATTACTGACATGATCAAAGTTTGTAACATATTATGTGCTGCTAATGTTCATGGTTGTTTTAAGGATTGGTACTGCATTCTTGAGATAAGTCTTGATGCTGATGAGTCTCGAATTCGGTCCAAGTATAAAATGTTAGTTAAGTCTTTGGAACGGATAAGGAATGTGTTTCCGGGTACTGATTCTGCACTCACTGTTGTTAAAAATGCGTTTGATGTGCTTTGTGATAAGAAAAAACGACTTATATTTGACTCTGAGAGAGAGCGTGCTTGCAACCCTTTGTGTATTGTGGAAGGTTTTATGCGGAATGCTGTAGCTGAAAGGGAAGTGGGTTTGGAGAGAGTGGAGAGGAAGAAAAGGGATATCGTTCATGAACTGAATCAGGTAAGTTGTGGTAAGAAGCTTTATTCTAACCATTATGACTTTGGTAATAATAGAAAGGCTGAGTGGTTTGCGGTAGGACAGATTTGGGCTGCTTATGATGAGGAAAGAATGCCTAGATGCTATGCTCGAATTGATAAAGTTGGACATTCGCCTTTTAGATTGGGTGTTACATGGTTGAAACCCGCCCCCGGTACAGACAATGAGAAAAGATGGTGTGAAGCGGGATTGCCAGTTGTTTGTGGGGCTTTTGATCTGAAAAGAAGTAATACCGTGGTGTGCCAACCGACTGTGTTTTCACATTTGGTTTCTCAGGTTCAGCGCTTAAATTTTGAGCAAGTTGAAATTTGCCCAAAAAAGGGAGAAGTTTGGGCACTTTTTAAAGATTGGAGACCATTTGATTGGTGTTCTAACCCCCAAAAAAGGGAAGGATGTGGACATGTGATGGTAGAAATCCTTGTGGGTTACTCAAAGGAGGCAGACATCACTGTTGCACCTTTGGCAAAGGTAGCCGGATTTAGAAGTGTTTTTAAAAGGTCCATGGACGTAGATGGTGGTTCTACTTTTACTATTCCTGCAATTTACTTGCTGAGATTTTCTCATAGCGTGCCAGCGTTTAGATTCAAGGATGGAGAGATAGCCGGAGTTTCAAACGGGATGTTGGAACTGGATCCGTTGGCTGTGCCTAATGATTTGGTTGAAAGTATGGCTAAACCATCGGGGAAAACAAATTCTAGCTGCTCTTCTAGTTTTAGTGACCATCCCGGTCCAGTTTCTTCTTCCATCATTTTGGATCCAGAGAACAGATCAATGGAGGGTAAATGGTGCAGAAAAGATTTTTCCTCAGGTCAGGTATGGGCTGTATATGATGGGTCAGATTCCATGCCTCGGCGTTATGTCCTTGTAAACAGTGTAATTTCTGCGGTTGGAGTTTCTGTGACGTTTTTGGAGCCTCATCCAGTGCTCTATGATGAGATACATTGGGTAGAAGAGAATCTACCCTTTGTCTGTGGATTATTCAGAACTGGGAAAACCACAGTTAACTTGGGAATGTCACAATTCTCGCATTTAGTAGAGTATGAATGGAGCAAAACGGATTCTTTCTACAAAATTTACCCAAAGAAAGGTGAAGTTTGGGCCATGTATAAGAACTGGAAACACATATGGAAGAGTTGTGATTATAATTGTCATCAGTGCCAGGTTGTTGAAGTCCTTTCAGATATTTCTGAAGGCACTGAAATGAAGATAACCAGTCTGGGTGAGGTGGACTGTTGTAACACTTTCTTTCAGAGGCAATACTGTGACGGTTTTGAGTTGATTCGCACCATTCCGAAGAGGGAGATGCTTAGTTTCTCACACCAGATACCATGTTTTAATGTGCCAGGTATCGAAAGCTATGGTATCCCTGAAGGCTCTTTGCACTTAGAACCTGATGCATTACCTCCCAGACTTGCTGTTTAGCTCGTGTAAGAAAGTCTTCAGGTGCAAGTCTGACCTTGTATTGGTCTTGTTTTATATCAAATGTGAATGTACTCCCTATACTTTAAATATAACTCATGTAAACTCTTTTGACATAAACGTGTATGCGTGAACTATAACTTTTATAGTGTCTTTATTCCTTTTCGTTGATACATACTATTTGTAAGTAGAAATAATTTATACAGTTGAATGACAAAATGATATTGCATTGCCAAACCATTAGTTCTGATACGAGAAACACAACTACAATGATGACGCTTTTAGCACCACTCCTTTGTTACGTTTCCGTTCCATTCATAAGTTCTAGTATTGATTAGTACATATTTGAAATGTCTTATGTATATAAAGCACTCATTCGGGATCCTCCAATCTTAGAATGTTCACAAGAAATTGCTTATGAGGAATAGGAGGGGGATGCCACGAGTTGATGGATTGGAAGGAGACAAGGCGAGGTAGGGTGATGAACAAAGCAGGAGGCTTGTCAATAGTGCTTCAATGGTCGTTGGTGGTCCAGGCTTCGTGGAATGTGTTAGGGTTCTATCAGTTTTTCTTTTTTGCTTTTTCGGCTTTCACATTTTTTCCCCTGTTTTTTGATTGTGTAAGGAATTGTTCTAGTAGGGTATTTGGGTGTATGGGTGTCTTGGGTATCGAGTCCTGGTGGGTATTAGCTGCTGGCTAATTTTAGGTGTTGATGTAATTTCTTAACTATATCAATATTGAATTTTACGGAAAAAAAAAAAAAATAAAAAATAATAATAATAATTTGGTTTGCTTTTCTGATTGAAAGTTACATTGGAGATAGTAATAAAATAGTAATAGCGCTGCTAGTGCCTAGGTCTTAAGTGCTTAAGCCATTATGTTTTGGTAAATTCAGTTTTGGCTGCTTATCATCAATCAAGTCTTCCCCTTCCATATGGTAGGAAACTCCAAATTGAGTTTTACCTGGTTTAAAACAGTCCCATGGATGATGAGAAGAGATGGTGTGAGGCAGGTTTTCGGGTTGCTTGTGGCTTATTTGAGCTGAATCAAAAGATGAATGAAGAGAAATACGCAGAACAAATGTACTTTTATAGACATGTTTTTGGGTTCAGGATGTAAGCGTAACAGACAACACTTTGAGATTTACCCGAATAAAGGGGAAGTTTGGGCAGTGTTGGGGGATTGGAAGTTAGTTAAGTGGTCGTCAATAGAGTTTGTTAAACTGTAATCGATTTTGAAATGTTTTGGCTATCTCATTCAGTGAAGTACTGGAGTAGCTAGAATCAGTACTTATACAGGATTAGTCCCAAGAAAGGAAATTTGAGCTATATACACAAATTGAAATAAGAACTGGAAGCAGTTGACTATAACAACGACCAATATCTGGTTTTTGAGATCCTCGAAGAGTTCTCTGAAGCAAGTAGGATGTGAGTTGCCTGATTGGTTGAGGTTAGGTTGTATGACCTTCCAAAGACATTATTGACATGGCAGCTTTGAGTTGCCAGTGCAGATCTAAAAGTAGAGAGTCAAGCACTGTATCACATTGTGGTTGTTAGTTTGTTCTAAAGCCTCTCTACTTTACTGTTCCAAAATAAGCGCATTCCAGAATTTACTGTTCCAGGAATCAAGTGCTACTGCATTCCAGATAGCTCGATACGCTGGAAGGTTTTGCATTGCCCAAGGTCAAGGAACTTATTTTCTTTCTTTCTTTCTTGCTGCCAAGGATTTCAATTATGATTGGGTGTAAGACCATACACTTATTATGATCACAGTAATTTGCTGTACTTCGCTGCTGTTTTGTTAGTAACAAACTAACAACCACGATGTGGTACAGTGCTTGGCTCATCCTTTGTACTTGCGAAGAGTTCTATTGCAATGCACTTCAAAGTAAAGGCATTCTTGGTTTACCGAGTTCTATGGGTGGATTTGTTGCATAAATGCTTATTTAGATATCAGATATTTGTACTATCGAGGAAAAAGATATCAGATATTTGTATCTATCTCATAGGGATTTTGTCAGTTTTCATTGCTTTCATGATTTAAGTACATTTTTCCTTTTTGTTTTGGTTGATCTGTCCCTAATCGACTTTTATCCTTTTTACTGTTTTTACGTTCAACCTTGTAGTTTAATTGTTTGAGAAATGAATAAGTTTTGAAAATGCATCTGCACACTTTATTAGTTATGTCGGTAGTATTGATTGTATTTAGTTTCCTTTAGCTAGGTTCTTAAATTGGGAAATGATAGCCACACTCATTTGGTCAGGTAGTCAGTGAATGCCTTTTCTTTTGGACTTCGATATCTATTTTTTCATGCATGTCCTATGTGTAATAACATGGCATAGTTGTTTGAGAGTGCATTGTTGGTGACTTGGTGCCTCTAATTTTCGTTCCACTAGTGATGCTTAATTCTGTTAGTATTCATTCTTCTGTGCACATTTGTCTTGATCTGTTATCTTCCTTGTGAGGTTTTCTTGTAAGTACTTGATTCAATCCTTTACCCACCCCGCCATATGTATGTATATATATTTATACATACACTGTACATCTGTGGAAATAAGTTCTTTCATTTGTGTATGTGACTGTTATTGGTTGTACATTGGCGTTAGCATTCTTGTTGAAGTATTTTTGGTTGTTTTGTTTAACAGCTGGCCCACACGGCCACACCTCTCTCTCTCTCTCTCTCCTCTCTCAAATTTTCTTTTGTATTACCTATTTGTTA
This sequence comes from Coptis chinensis, assembly GCF_015680905.1. Classification (NCBI taxonomy): domain Eukaryota; kingdom Viridiplantae; phylum Streptophyta; class Magnoliopsida; order Ranunculales; family Ranunculaceae; genus Coptis; species Coptis chinensis. The sequence continues at coordinate 13,370,188 of NC_141456.1, read as the reverse complement.
GAAAAAGTTCTGTGACTTTGTGGACTTGTCAGACGTCAGCACTTAATTTTGTATCAGGGATTGCCTGCCTGTTAGTATCTAGGTTTTTCCATTAGTAGGAGCCTCTTTTAGCCTTTTAGTTTATAGAATTTTGTCTGATCATGTTTATCAAAAAGTTTATGAATAAGATGCATATTTATCAAAAAAAAGAATTTTGTCTGATCATGTTTTAGCTGACAAAATCAATTTCTCAATCATGCTTTCCTTGAGGTAAGTTTAAACTTGGGTTGCATCTATGGGGAGGGTTTTGTTTAATTTCCCCTCTTCTCTCCCTCTGAAGTTCAGAGTGCTTGTTGAATTGAGTCTACATATTACTAAGGACTCTCTCTCTCTCTCTCTCTATCGAATAAGAGATGGGAAAGTTTTAGTCAGTTATTGTCCACTACATAGACGGCTGGGTTTGATGAGCCAATCTAATTTATAGCTTTTCGAAGTGCTGTATCTTTGTTTTTTGCTGACAAGATTGTTCATGTAGTTGCTTGGCCTCAACATTATCCAAACCACTACTACTTTTGATTATTGTAATTATATATTGATTTTTTGCTTTATATCAGCTCTATAAGGTAGTTTTTTTTCCTTTGGTTTAGAATAACATTATTTTATCATTAATGAATTAATGAAGCCCCATTATGATTTATTTTCTTCCTTTTGTGTTATCCATTTCTTGATGTGTTGATTTTTAGTAATATTGAGGATTAAGTTATTAGATAAATCTGATAAACCTAGTAATAACTTAAGTTTAATGATACCCAGTCTCACTGTACATGCCATATCATTTAATCTTGCTTGGTTACATAGGCGCTAATTTTTTAACACGCTTTGTAATGAAAAATCTGCTGTTCTAACTAAACAGATATTGGTCCTGCATCATTGTTAATATCAAACACTAGTTTTTCCATCTTACATCAAGTTCCTCAAGGTCATATTGGGGTTTATTGGAGAGGTGGTGCTCTTCTAAACGCCATTACTGTTCCAGGTATAACCATGATATATTCCAGCTAGGTTTCTAGATAGCTTGGGCTTATCTGCCCATTGGATTTAGATTTACGTCATTTATTTATTTCCATTTTTTGCAGGCTTCCACACAAACCTTACACTTAGGACTCGATTTGAGCCTATGCAGATGAAGTTTTCAGAGGAGGTCCGTTAGATTATGGACATGAAAGATGACATTCGTAATATCACTGTTATTGCCCATGTAGATCATGGTAACACATATTTTGTGTGTGTGTGCTGTTTTTAGAATCTCCAAACCTAGTTTTGATTTTGATATGTATATTCAACAAGTATATGTTGAATGCTTTCAGGTAAAACACTTGTTGGTTCGGCTGGTGGTCAGGATACATCTAGGGATGTTAGGGTGACTCTTACCCGGGCAGATCAGGCCGAACATCGTACGACAACCAAGGCTACTGCCTTTTCTTTCAATTATGAGTTATCCGACAAATCTAGATATCTGATCAATCTGATTGATTCGCCTGATCACATCGATTTCTCCTCGGAGGTTTCAGCTGCATTTCGTATGACAGATGGAGCGCTTTTGGTAGTAGATGGTATCGAGGGTGTCTGCATGCAGACTGAAACTGTTCTTTGTCAATCCCTTGGAGAACTGGTAGTTCCTGTGTTGGACATAAACAAGATGGACCATTTTATTGTCGATCTACAGCTTGATGGCGAGGAGGCATACCAAATGATCCAAAACTCCATCATGGATGCCAATGTAATAATGGCTACCAATGAAAGTCAACTTGATGGTGATTCATTGTTTTGTCCTGAAAAAGGATCCATTGCCTTCTGTTCGGGTCTGCATGGCTGGGCATGTACGCTTGCTGACTTTGCACAAATGTATGCTGTAAGATTTGGTAATGACAAGTCGGTACTGGTCAAAAGGCTATGGGGTGAAATTTTTTTCAACTCTCGTACCAAAAAGTGGACGACTACAAACACTGGTACTGATACCTGCAAGCGTGGTTTTGTCCAGTTTGTCTATGATCCAATCAAGAAAATTATTAATTCCTGTCTGAATGACCAGAAGGATGATCTGTGGGATTTGTTGGACAAGCTCAACATCACCATGAAGGAAGATGAGAAGGATCAGCTGCATGGGATCGATTTAATGTTGTGTGTCATGCGTACTTGGCTCCCTGCTAGTACTGCTTTACTGAAAATGATGATACATCACCTCCCCTCTCCTTCTAAGGCTCAGCAGTACTGAGTTGGAAGTTTGTACATGGGCGAGGATAATGACCATTATGCTAATGCAATCAGGAGCTGTGATCCAAATGGACCCCTCATGCTGTATGTGCCAAAGTTGATCCCTGCATCTGACAAGGGTGGCTTCTTTGCTATCGGGCGCATTTTTTCTGGAAGGGTTACAACTGGAATGAAGGTTAGAATCATGGGTCCGGATTATGTGGTCGGCCAGGAGAGAGATGTGTTCACAGCGAGTGTTCAAAGAACAGCTATATGGATAGGTAAGGAGCTGGAATTTGTGGACAATGTCCCTTGCGGGAACCTAGTTGGGATGGTTGGATTGGACAAGTTTATAATGAAAAATGTGACTCTGACAAATGACATTGAACAAATGGCATTTCCATTCTGACCACTGAAATTTGCTGTTTCACATTTTCTTGAACGTGCCCCAAATCTCTCTTTTTGTGAAACTGTGCTCCAACAGTCATTGCGTACTGTAATAGGAAGGTCTGTAAATGGGAGTGTCAGGGGCTTATGAAAGAAACACCATTAGATATGAAGCTCGTACAAGCCATAGAAGAAGGGCGTATAGGTCCTGGGCTAAATCATAAGGAATGCAGCAGGATTTTAACTGATGAGTTTAGCTGGGATTCAGATACTGCAAAGAGGAACTTGTGTTTTGGTCCAGAGACCACTGGTCCTAATATGTTGTTACTAGATGGTTTGAATGGTCACAAAAAAAGGAGTTCATACTTTCGGAAGAATATTACGCTTCGATATTTTGGGCCTTTGTGGCGGCTTTCCAGGAAGCTTCCAAGGAAGGTGTATTGGTGAGGGAGAACATGAGAGGCATTTGCTTTGAGTTGATGGACGTGGTACTTCCAGCTCGCCCCAAATACAGAGGAAACAATCAGATTGTATTTGCAGCAAAAGCAGCAATTTATGCTGCCCAAAGGACTGCAGCACCATGGCTATTGGAGCCTAGTTACATGGTTCATATCCAGGCTTCTGAGGAGGCCCTTGGTGCCATTGCTATTCTTCTGGGTAAGAAGCATGGTAAGATCAGGGAGTCGATGCTGAGTCAAAATTGCCAAACCTATAGCATTAGAGCAGTTCTACCCGGTAGAGAGTACTATGAGTTCTGTGGTGCACTAAGCACAGCAACTTCTGGAAGGGCCTTCCTCCTGCAGTGCGCGTTTTATCAGTGGGAGCCAGTAAAATCTGATCCATTGGAGGTTGGGTCTCCTGCATGGGGTCTGGTGCGAGCAATCCGTGCGAGGCAGGGCTTGAAGGATCCTCTCTTGGAATTTGAGAACACGCCCTACGGGGAGTATTTTGCTCTGGATATGCGGGCATTCTTCTAGTGATCTGAAAGACAATCAGCATGCAAGTAATTTTCCTTCACTTGACGATTAAGCTATTGCTGTCAAGTAAGCTCATATTAGATTATCATTAAGAATCAGAGCTCCACTATCAAGTGCAAACTACTATATATATTTTGCACTATCTGAAATATTGTGTAAATAAGAACCTTATCTCTTTTGTTTACCGTAACTTTTGATAGGTTCACTGTACCTTCTAAGTAGACACTAGCTCCAACTAAGACTAGTTTTGCTACCTGGAGAAAAATAATTTAGAAACTTAACAAGCACAAACTTAAGTTTTACTACATATAATTACGTACTTTTACGTTTGCTTGTTCTTCGCCATCCCAGAACTCTGGTACAGAGTAGGGGGTTTAGGAATTAGTGGCAATGTGGCATTGTTCCCCAATGTGACTGGTCTTCTCAAAGTATAGAAGGTTTTGAATCTGTTTGGCAATCAAAAGATGTGACATACGTGAGTAGTCTATTTAATTTGTTGGAACTCTTAACACTTTTGCCAGCTTAGAAGACAACATTAGGATCTCCAAACAAAAAATGTTCCACAAAATGCAGGAAGGGTTTATGATACATGTCAGTCAGTCAGTCAGTCACAATTTTGTATGCATTTACCACAAAGACACTTGGTTGTGTGTCTTTACTCAAATTATATAGTTCATTAAATATTAGTTCATGGAAAGTAACGCATCTTGCCCTAAAATGTTTGACGCATCAATGGTTTCATGTTTGCAGTATAAAATTAGTGATAGAGACTGTAAGTAAACACTCACAAAATTTTGAGATGTAAAGCATTAGATGGGACTTGAGAGGATGCAATACATTTGGTGATGCACCAAGCATACGTAAATTAGAATATTATGCCAACAATCCCAAGCCTAGAAACTGGATTGACATGTTCCTAATCTGGGCAGAAGATGCATATGAGCATATGAGGATCTGAACAGCAGAGGAATTTACTGTCTTATTCTCTTGTATGAAATCTGGTTAACCAGGAATTCAATTAAATTTGAAAAGAGTGTCTTCGATCTGAGACACAGAATATTTGGCACATCAACATGGAAGCATTCAAACCAGTAACACAATCTCTTCAAGTTGCTATGCCCTCTGCAATAGCTAGTACTTCTGAAGATATTGCTTCTGACATCTGGTCATATTTCTCTTTTGATGCTGCATATGACAGGTGTACATCAAAAGGTGCAGCTGGAGTGGTTTATAAGAATGCAGATGGTAATGTACTAGGAGCTGGATTTACAAGATTCAAGGCCAGCAGTGTGAACCAGGCTGAGCTACTAGCAGCAGAATTAGCAGTCAACCTTATTACAAAAATCTCTCCTTCTGCAGCAATTCTACAAGGAGATAACAGAGTAGTCATTAAAGCTTTGGAGGAGGAAGAAGACACTTTAGATTGGAACTTTACTTCTGTTCTGAGAAACATTAAAGCTTGTTTCATCTGTAAGTGGATTAGTGGAACTGGAAAACGGAGAGGCACATTCTGTAGCCCAATTTCTTAGGTTGTAATCCTGAATATTTTGAAGTTTAATATATGGCAGATGAAAGTATCGGAAAAAAAAAAGGGATTACAGACGTTAGCCAGAAACCAATTCAGAAAATAGAGATTATAAATGTGGAGATAAACTTCTTGTTGGTGGTAACTGGCAAGTTGGATTGCCTGCAGGAAACCAGCTAGTACAGTAAGTAGATGCTAAGAGAGAACAAGATGCTGAGAGATGCCAAAAAACGATTGTATTCAGAAGAATCAAAGTTGTTTATAGTTGAGAATTAGCACTTCAACAGTATATTTACCTTCTATATTGCACCATTGTTGATATGTTAATTCCTTGATGATTAGATGTGCTTGGTTTAAAGGGAAGATCCTCACGATAGGAAACATGTCTCTATCCTTCCAGATTCATAGGATATTTACCTTCAGATTTTATTTTATTTTAATTTATTTTGTGATATGGGTGTATGTTTCCTATATAAACTCTAATTTGTTTTGGGAAATTATCAGAATTAGGAAGGATTTCGGATATAGTAGTCCACACATAGCACTCCTGCCTCGTAAAACTATAAATATAGCATCCCATTACCAGTTCACTAAGTAACGCCTACTGCTTGAATTCACACGTTGAAGACTTCCAGTACTCCAACACAATAAAGAGAAATAACATTATTTCTCCTCTAATGGCAGATTGGTCTAGTATTCCAGAAGAATCCTGTATCTTGTCTGCAAACGACTTGATACGTTTGTGGAGTACTTGCAGTGTCGCATGGTTTGCAAGTCGTGGAGATGCGTTTCTTACAACTATCCACTACCACAACTTCCACTGCTCATGCTACCCCCAAAAAAAACCACATCAACATGTTTTCATTCCTTAATTTCTTGGTCACACCAAAGGATTCCTTAATTACCATACGTGGTTTATTACTCCAACACTACTCCAATACATAATTGCTACTTGGTAGAATGGTTGCTACAGGTTATTCGACATGGAGGCGGATATGGATTTCGTGGAGAAGGATCAAAGAGCAACTATACTACTTGGCAAGAAAAGTTCCACCATACGTGGTTTATTACTCCAACACTACTCCAATACATAATTGCTACTTGGTAGAATTAAATTTCCACCTTTTTAAATTTGATTTTTTTAGTAAGTGTGGGATAATGTGAATAGCTTAGGGCAACATGCCTTGTTCTTGGGTCTTAATGCCTCAGTAGCTGTATTGGCTTCTGACTCAACGATATTTAAACGGAATTGCATCTATTTTCACTGAGTGGAACTAAAGTCGACATCTAAAGCCCTTTGGACATGGGAGTTTTTAGTTTGGAAGACGGAAAAGTTCGACATTTTTCCACCAACTTCACTTCTGCTTCTCCTTGTTCACCCCCTGTTTGGATTATATTTCAAATGGGCTGATTGTTATCATTTTTGGGACCTCATTGTTGAAGTGGATTGCATCACAAAGAAATGAATCAACAACGGCTAAATCAATGTGGGCCTCTAATATATTCAAGTGATGTTCATGGTTTAATTATTCTTAGTAAGCCATGTTTAAACAAAAATGAGTAAATCCCGTTTTTAGTTTTTATCATATTTGAAAGTGTCTCGAAGTCCAGTTTATATATGGTTGCAGGGTTAAAAAAATGTGTTTTTAGTGTTTTAGAAGGTTTCAAGATGCTTTGAAGGAGTTCTCCGTATAATTCTAACAAAGCATATTAGAATTCCTAAATATTTCCTAGAGCTGTAAAACTAAGACTTACACAACTCAAGATGAATGACAATTACAAAAGTAACATGATAACCCATTGATCATTTAGTACATAATCGCTTCGTTTTCCCATTTTCAACTTTTTTCTGGTTCCCCAATTCCCTTCTAATCATCATTTTTTTTGGTTTAATCTCACTCACACTCTCACCCAATTTCCTTCTAATCATCATTGGATTTCCGCATATAGCGTTTAGTGATACACAACTCTTCATGTGCCCAACTGCTTCAAGCCTTGATATGTTTCCATGATCTTTGATGACCTTTAAACTTCCGGTGTTTGGATCATAAGAAAGAAGAACCACCCCACTGCGCCAAAGCAAGACTTCACCATCTTTGGTAAGAGCTAAAGGTTTATAGCCTCCACCACATTTTATGGTGTGTTCCTTGGTCCAATATGAGTTCTCCTTCATCATCCAAATTTCAAGACTTCCATTAGAACAATAATGATTCACACAAAGACAACCTCCTAACTGCACTAATTCATAGTTAACTTTACAAGGTGTAACACAAGATGGTGATGGAACCACTCGAAACTCTTCACTTGCCAAATCAAACGCGACTATTCTGCAGCAGTAATCTACATAACTGCCTACACCATTCGGCTCAGTTAGCCAATGAAGAGCTCCATTCACCACAACTCCCGAAGAATTATACCACCTTAGAAAGAACGGGGCATTTCCTTTACTCCTCCACTCAGTATCCTTACCGAGCGTGTACACATGTACCGGCCATTGGTTTAATTTATCACGAAACAATATTCTAACAGCCTTGTACTGATTACTAGAACCATCATAACCAAATCCTCTTACCATAGGTGGTCTAGGATCCAAGTCATGTTCAGAATCACTAATCTTTGGAAGTTTGATGCATTCACGCGTAAATGGATTGCATACATAGCTAGGATTATTACTAATATCGTTAGATATACACATCAAACCATTGCAAGAACCAACAATAGCTCGTTGAGTGCAAGTGAACTTAATTGGGCATCCACTAATTTTTGTTAACTTGTAAACCTTGGCATCATTATATTCTACATAGCAAAGCTCAAAATTCTTCATTAAGAAAATGAAACCCAAATCTTTGTTTTGAGTTTGTAATTGTTGAACATATTTGTGAACAAAGTAAGGGTCATAGGTTATATTATTAGACCATGACTTGCAAACATACCTGCTTTCTGACAGTGAATCAAAGGGTAGTCTTAAAAGTATATCTGATATTGTTTCTGTTGGTAGCTTCTCCATTTCACCCTTCAATTGAAATACAAAGTTAGATAAAATGATGTGTGGAATTTGAGGAACTTACTTAATATATGAAGAGTTGGGAATTGCGTGGTGGACAGTGAGCACGAGTGAGAAGGGGGGAAGAAGGGAAGTTTCCAAGAAACTGCCCATGGAAGTTTTTAAGGAAAGGAAAAGTCTTTATCAACACACAAAATGAACTGAAAATTGTGAACACAATGACGTGGCACTCATCAGGCAGGGGGTGCGTGTGTATTTCTCAAAGAAGTACTGAAAATCAAGGTCTCTCAGCTTGCCACGTCATTGTGTTCACAAATTGTGTTCAAAGTGTGTGTTGATGTAGAAGCACTCGGAAAGGAAATTAGGAATCTTTTATTTTCCTTTTCCTCCTTTTCCTTTTTCTTTATCTTTTTTTTTAGTATCATTTACATTGAACAAAAAAGGTATAAAACTATGCTAATGACTCTTTCATGGACAAATTGTTATCAAATATTGGAATGAGTTATAACTTATAGTTATATGAACTCCACCAACATCTCTGCCAAAAATCAGCTTCTAATTCATTATATTTAGTGGTAGAGTACCTTTCGAGTCTTCATATAACCATCCCCTATAACTATAGCGAAGTAATTTATTTGGATCATTCTGTTTCTTCTAAAACTTTACTTATTCTTGTTGAATTTTATAAAGAGCATAAATATTGTGACTTATTTTTCAATTTTCCATCATATTTTATGTGGATTGGGGACATAACCTTTTTGAAAGGGAAACTGTGGCATTAACTTGTAATGCACGGAGCTATAGTTGCCCTTTGCTGTGAACTGCGTAGAATTGCATAGATTTAAGAAAAAATGTTGCCTCTGTAACAACTTTGTCTTAGTTGAGATTGGGATAGCTCCTGAGAAGTAAGCTTCACAGCTTGCTATATGTGATATGTGCAACCTGATGATCTTTTAACCTTTACATTGCATTATAATGTGTTACATTCATCTTCCCAGAAACAATACTGGTTAAGCCACGACTACATTCTGTTTCCGTTGAAAGTATACATTAAAAAATCCGTGATAAAGCAGACTGAATTCTTCACTCACCAGTGACACTGCTCTTGTTCATCCTTCCCCTTCATCATTATCATGGTAGGGCAACTCTGAAGGTTACTCAAATGTGAAGTTGGTATTTGCATGTTTGCCATAATACTAGTTCTCCATTTAGTTGCTGTGTAGGAAAAGGTCGGGGTTGATGCAGTTCAATCTAGATTCTTTTCCTGGCTGGAAGGATCTGAAGTTAATTGGACTTCTTACCCTGGTCTGTCGGTGAGTACTGTTGAATACATTAGAATACAACATAGCCAAAAGCTATTTTCCGTGCTTTTTGCCTGCCATCACCAATAAAATTTTAGAACACATGCAGCATTGCACAAAACAATCGGTATACGTACTGAAATATGGAATTTGGGATTATTAACACTGAAGTTGAAGTGAGCTAAGAATGTGAAATTGCATCAAGCAATTGATATATGTACTAAAGTATGGAATTTGGGATTAACACTGAAGTTGAAGTGAGCACAAAAAATAGAGAGGCTAAGAAGCCGTCACAATTGGGTGGGTGTCAACCAATAAAAAGGAAACATAAATTAGATGTATATTCCTCTTACCTCTTTGAAACCATGATCTCCGCACTGCTTGACGGATATGGCGCGTTCGTGTCTCTCCAAGAGTTCGTCAATTTTATGTGAATGAGTCAACAATGGCCCTGAGAACTCAACCATGCTTCCTTGATCCTCATAACGCTATCAATATTCAATGAAATGGGATTAGAAATTTAACAGATCAGATGGAATTAAGTTAATTTAACAGTTCTTTTCCATATGATTCAACTGAGAAAGAACTAGCGTACTAGACCTGTTATGTTTCCTGCAAAATAACTAGAATAAGTAGCTTACTGAAAAGAATATGAACAAATCTTATTTTTAACTTGTTGCTGGGAATGACAATTGGTAATTAAAGCTCATTCTACTTAATTGGTTGAGTTAAGACTTATCAGTAGGTGTTTCTGATAGCATCTAGTTGCATTAACTTACCGAATCGTATCTTTTGCTAACTTTGCTTTTTTGAAAATTCTCCGCTGAAAATTCCTGAGAATGGTACATGTCAGATGCATCGAAAGAATCTGGACGCTCATACTGACTCCACTGGTTCCGCAGTGCACGCTTAACATTGTCATATGGGTCTTCGTCTCGAGAGTTGGTACTTGTCCCATCTATGGATTCTCCATTTTCTTGACGTTTTGACTCGGAAACACTTGAGGAATCTAATGCACTAGAAACTTGACTTCTTGAGCTGGATCTACTGTTTGATCTTATGGATGCTGCATCTTCTTTTTGCCTTCTTGCCCATGCAAAGCCACTTGATACTGGGACATCTAGAGGTCCTGAAAAAGGAATGTCCCCTTGAGATGCGTATTTTGTGTGGGAAGCCTCATAAGACATTTCAGTTGATGGTTTGGGAGGTTCATCACTTCGTCTAGCATCAGCTTTTTCTTTTGGCAAATGTATGTTATCCCTATTTAGTTTTCGGGTAAATTGAGTATTGAATTGTTCCTGCAGATATAACCAGCCAAAGAACATAAGTTATGCTTGGCAGTACTGATGATAATTCTTGAAAGAAAGAAGGAAGACACTGAGGATAAACTACAGAGAATCAGAGAGAGACCTTTACTGGGGCAACTGATTTACGAGTTAATACATGTTCCTTAAAAGCTTTACTTGCTTTTGCTGTTTTTCTTGTTGCTTCAGGTCCACGTGTTCTTCCACCATTCTTCTTCCTGAAAAGAACATCCGATCCTGAATAAGTTAAGAATAGTAAAAGTAGAACACTCTGGTTAATTTATTATCGAAAAAAAAAGAACACTCTGGTTAATGGAAAAGAAAAGAAAAAGTAGAACACCCTGAATGTCCTGCTAAAGCTGTCCTGTTTGGGAAACTACCCTAAATTAAAATTGTAAAGCTACCACTGCAGAGCCACATACAGAGCTATAATCATTGACAACGCCTACAAAGCTTGATGCCTTGCCTTAGCCAAAATGAAGTCCTAATTTCACTAAAAAACAACTGGTTATACACTGCTTTAATTATCTGCCTTATTGAAAACAGAATCAGTTTTGTAGTCTGATAAATAAAGTGGCATGACCCTTCAGAATCAGAAGTCCAAATCAACATTTCAAAAGCGCACAGACAAACTTTAATAGTTTTATTAGAAAATTTATAGAGTATGCCCTCATTATTCAGACCCTAAAATATATGCCCCCATTATACTACAAACTCATTGGATATATATACTCTGAAAAGGTTTTATGAGAAAGATTAAAGTTAGTCTACTAAGAATACAAATTTGGTTAGTAACATTTCATTGAACATTTTGGTGGAAGTACTGACCTTCGTGCTTCCTCTCGACTTTTCGCATCTATCTCCTTGTTGGGCGGGTACTTCGGCAAGGTTGCTGGGTCACTTGCATAAGGCTTTGTTGTGAAGTACTGTACATAATACACCAAATATATCAAACTACAAGCTGCAAATTATCTGAGAGAAAAATAATCTCACAGTAGAAATTAAATTTGGACGCTAGAAGAAGTGCAAGTGAAAAGTAGTAGGACAATCAGGAATCTTCTACAACAGTTGCACAAAATTGATTACATCTTCTTGGAGTGGTCGAGTGGATGCATATTAACGGGATGTGGTCTGGATTGGTGAGTAACCATAATGCGAAGGCCACATCATTCTCCATGTTGAGAACTAAATGCTCTAAAAGCTCCAACTTGTAGAGAGAGGCACCGACAATTTATATCAACTGGATCTATCATGGGCTGGAATACCCCCCCTAAGTGGGATCACGGGTCATACACTCAGTAGGCACATGCATAACCACATACTCCAGGCGGCAAAACAAAACAAACATTCCCCTTCAACAACACTGATTTTTTTTCCTTCATCTTTTCTCTCTCTAAATACTGTCATGTTGAGCCAACTTGAAGACCTCCTAGGCAGGAACCTTTATAGTACCACGTTGAGAATAGTTGCTCTAAAAGCTTGAACTTGTTGAGAGATGCACACATTTTATCAACTGGATTGATCATCGGTTGCATCACTCCCTTTAAGCGGGATCATGGGTCATACACTCAATAGGCCCAACCCCTGGGTGGGAACGCACACACCAGAAAACACTACATAACCCCCAGTATTTATGTTGACACCACATTTTTGCAGTCAACATTTAAACATGGATACACATAGTGAAACTTCCAGGTGACATATAAGTAATATACATTGAATAATACAGCACGTACAGGTGCAGATATGACAACTAAGTAATAGATAAGTACATCATTGAAATACAGTACAACTAAGATATGACAACTGAGTGTAGTTGACGCTTGAACATCATCATCAGAGCCTTAAGGTAAATGTTCATGGTATGCTATACACACTTGGATTTAGATTTCTTTAGTTGAACAAAATAAAAATAAATTATTAAGGTGATGGTTAATGAATGAATATAATGTTACATGTAATATCCTCATCTTGCTGGCACTCCTAAGGTGCACGGAAATGGCTACTTATTTGTTTTATGGTTTGCTTTTCAGAATGCTAAAATCAAGGAAATCTACTACTTTTTTTCAAAGAAGAGTTTTAGTTACCTCAGATGCAAGAGCAGAGGAGGCTGTGCCACGTTTATATGGTTCCACAGAGAGAAGAGTTTCAATCAAATTTAATGCAGTTGTCGGAAATGCTTTACATGTCTCGTAAAGAGAAGTCTCATAAGGATGCTGGGGTTTGAATATAGTTGCATGAGGCAGTTTAGATTTCTTCCAATACTCATCAGGTGGGGAACCACAAAGCTTGAAGATTTTGTGTAATTGCTCAACCTGTAGATATGGAAAAACATCTCTTACGGGAGAAACAAAGGAAGAGGGAATGGAGTTCTCAGCAGTTACGGAGATAATCAGAGATAATTAAACAAAATCCGAAATCAGATTGTAGTTCTCCTGTTGACAGAAAGAATAATATTTTATTACCATACTACTAGTTTCCGTGTTACCCTCAAATGTTATATAGTTTCAACTGTTAGTCATCAAAGCTTTCGTTATAGATACATCCCCAGTTATAGTCCTCGTATAGATAAAGCTTTCGGTCTAACTAGTGATAACTTATTAAATCTTAGTTCATAGTTGATAGTTCATTTTCATCTTTGAGTTTATACAAATATACTAATATAGGTATGAGGCAGGAGAGTGCTGTATTATATGGAAAATGATACCTGGAAGTAAATACGAATTAAGACATTTTCATAGGTAAATTATATAATATGAGTTGAACAAATGAGCGGTGGAGCAAATTAATGTCAACTCTGCACTATGGATCCCAAATTTCCATTTCCTAACTCCTTCAAGTATATGACTAGCATCACATTAGGCAATACTGCATAATTAGGTAGATAAAAAATATGAAGAAAACTGTAACTTAAATTGACTGTGTAATTTGGACAGGTTGATTACCTCAGTTCTTCCTTGAAGGATAGGCTTTCCCTGAAAAAGTTCTGCAAACACGCAGCCAACACTCCACAAATCAACGGCTGCTCCATAATCAGTAGACCCAAGGAGGAGTTCAGGAGGACGGTACCAAAGAGTCACAACTCGACTAGTCAGTGGTTGCCTTTGTCCAGAGCTGAAGAAATTTGCCAGACCAAAGTCGGCCATTTTTAGAACTCCTTCGTTGTTAACTAGAAGATTAGAACCTTTAATGTCCCGATGCATTACACCCCGTGAATGGCAATGCTCAACTCCAGATAATAACTGGTGCACATAGCATTTCACCTAGAAAATAAAAGCAGGTTGGACCTTAATCTGTGCCAAGGTGATTTGGCCTTGATCTCAATTGAAGAACACAACCACTTGCAATTAATAAGAGGAAACAAAGTTCAACTACATCAATCCTGAATATGTAACTCCACCAGTTGCAATTTTGAAAAACAAAAAGACAAATATAAACACATTCTGCTCATTATGCTTGCATAACTCAAATATGACAGAACATGGACAGTATCATGTGACGACCTTGAGGCTGCTACTCATTTATGGCATAATATTTTCATGTTTCTATCAATTTTTTTGAATATTTAAATAACTAACCTGGGACTCGGTAAACTTGATGTCAGGGGAAGATGTTAATCCAGCAAGATCATGCTCCATGTACTCGAATACAAGGTATATACTACAGGATAATCGCGAAGTGATTAATCCTTCCAACTTCACAATGTTTGGATGGTCTAATCTGCGAAGAATCGTTATTTCTCGTGCCATAAACCTCACACTCTCTGGGTCAAAATTGTCGAATCGAACCTTCTTTAGAGCAACAATCTTTCCAGTATCGAGATCTCTGGCTCGGAACACACTGCTATATGTTCCTTGTCCAATCTACAAATACAAATCACATAGAATAAGATACTAGACACAGCTATAGCTTTTCGAGGAGAAAAAGGGTTTTTAAATAGAGCTTTTCTTACCTAGTGACACCAGGAAATAAGAAAGAAAAGTAAATCTTAAAACTCAAACGCATAAGTTTAAGGAAAATAACTATAAACAATAGTAGGCTAGAGCATAAAAGAAAGAAAGGCACTGTAAGCTTCCAGTCTTCTAAGCGAGCATCTCATTGCCTGCTCAGTAATACTACAAAAATGATATGAATGAAGATATACTGAATAGTTGCCTTTATACGTCGCTGACATATATAAGCATGCATTTTATTTTATTTTTTAATGTTTTTAGGTGAAATTTCCTGTTTAGCACAGAAAGCATAATTAAATCACGTGTGATATAACTCCTAATCATCACCACCAAATTTCCAGTAGCAACTTTATCTTCTGTACAATAGAAATTAGCACTGGCCAAACACATCTCCTGAACCTGTGTCATTTCTGTTATATGGACATACTATGCAAAATGCATATCGTACATTGAGTAAAAATCCAAGAAAGAGGACATATAACACAGCTAAAACCCATAAACATCACAAATTGTACATAGAAAAAGTTTTAGTCAGTTTCTTAAAACTCGTGGGAAAAGACTACCATATCTTTCTCCAGTTAGTTTACTCCTGCAAATGAAAACTCTTCAACATAGGTTTGACCTTCCAAACCAGTAGGTAAGCAACATAGAGAAAACCATAGTTACCTGACTTGTATAATTCCATGTGCAAATCTTTCACAAGTTTATGAATGACAGCATAAAGTGTAATTTTATAGTACAATCACTGGAAACAATACAACATCATAGATGTAAAATTGTAAATATAAAAACTTGATCACATTTACAAATTTGCATATAAACATAAGAAGCTTTTTACACCAAAAATTTCTTAGACCAACTAACCGAAATAAGCTTAATTTCACTGAGTTAGAATATTAGGTGAAATAAATAGTATTTTTTTCTTATGAAACTTGAAACAACAAAAGGCCAATGCAGCATTTAAAGCATTTCCAAATCAATACCAAAAGTCAAATAAAATTGTAAAAACCAAATTAGGAAAAATTGTAAACTACATTATACCTTCTCCAATTTCTCAAAAGAATCAGCTCTAAGAGGAATCCATCCTCGAATGGCTTCACCAGCAACAGCACTCAACCAAGGAGGCCAGCCAGCAGCAACTTGTTCACCTTCAACATATTTCTGCAAATTCCCCAACCTCAAACTAAATGAATCTCCCCCACCATTAGAACTACCCCTCCTAGACTCTTCAAATTCGCTTCTACCTGACTCCACCTTCTTCTTCTCACATTCAGCTCTATATCGAAGCGATGTAACCGATAACTCTGTCCCATTATCATGAAACACACCAGAGTAATCTATAGTAGGCGTTACCGCCACCGCCTGCTTCGAAGAAACGCACCCACCCATTGTTATTTATCAAAACATTGAGTAGTACATTCCTCGAAATGGCGCAAAATGAATTAACCAAGTTTAGATAAACAGCTAAAACCTGTGTTTCTTTCTTTTATGCTCCTCTTTTTTTTCTGGATTTTTTTGTTAGCGAGATTTGCGGAGAATGAAAGATAGAAGATATTAATGGGTAGGAAAATTAAGCATTTGTAACAAAACATTGCGTAATCTACGCATGAGATGAAAATAAATGAGAGAATGACTCGTGGGGTCACCATTGTTCCACCTTTTGTTTGTAAAAAAGAGCCAAAAATTTTATTCTTTCTTAATTCTTATTGTATTATTATGGATATATTAACTGTCATTTTCTATTAATTCTCTTATCTTTTGTTTTTTGCTGCATTGCCATGCTGTTTCTTATTGCTATTGCAATGTATAGGTTAGTTGGGTGGTTGGATGTTGTTGACAATTTAGGTTTTAAATATTATTCTAGTTCACATAGTGTGATCGATAACTAAATAAGAAAATGAGCAAAAGAACAACAGCAGATGGACTTAATCAAACAAGGCTTTTAAGTCAAAAGAGTTGATTAAAGAAAGAAGGTGAGAGAGAAAGAGTGGGAAATCTCATCACTCACTATGACCTTTTCCTTTTCATACATCTAGCTACTTCATTATAACATGACCCACTTAGCTATATTGTAAGACGGACATAAGTTTATATCTTCATCAGTACGCATTTTCTTTACCCATTTGAGAAGCTCCTTAACGTTTTATGGTTAGATCTGCACTTTCTAGCTTAGATTTCAATTTTTACCATTTATAAATATCTTCCTTCAATGCGTCAAACAGTATAGAATGACACGTTTTATGAAACATTGCATGTCCTCTTTAAAGCTCTCTATGTTTTGGTACCTTTTTCCTACATTTCTCTGCTTCTATCAGTTTTCTTCTCGTGTGCAGATATAAATGTTCTTATTTATTTTTTTGCTCACAGGCATCTCATCCAAAGATGTTGAAGGCTTTGACATGTATAGATTGTTTATCCAAAAACAAATAAAAAAAAAGAGAGAGAGAGAGCAACTAGTTTCAGTATTTTGGTTTCGTACCTATCATATCATTGTATTTACGTTAGCAAGAAAATTTATGTTAGTTGTGCATTCCTATTATTTATTTTCCACTGCTCGATCTTTCATTATATAGACTACTAATAAGCTATAATGACTGCCTCCCACGATCCATTAGGGATCATGTCGTAGTAAAAGTGCACTCAATTGCAGTACTCCTTCACACACTAAAAAACACAAAAGAGCTTTCCACTTATTTACAGTAGTCTGTTTTACTAACAGTAAAACTCAATCTCTCTTTATGCTCATTACATTTTAGGGTTAACTAGTATTACCCCCCACTAGATGAGCCAATTAGGATTCCCCCACTAGAGGGCCAATTAGGGTCTTTCCCCTAAACACACATTTAATTTGGATTGACCGTTAAATTTCAAGTCAAACAACTGAAAAATTACACAAATATTCTCATTATTTTCAAAAAACAAATGTTCAATTTTAATTAGGTGGGGACAATTGTATTATTTTTAGCCATTTGACTTAAAAGTTAACAGTCAAATCAAATTGACCGTGTGTGTGGGGGGGGGGAGGCAAACCCTAATTTCCCTAGTGGAGGGGGATCCTAATTGGCTCATATAGTGAAAAAATAAAAAAAATAAAAAAAATAAAAAAAAAAAAAAAAAATAAATATTAGGTACAGCTTAAAATAGAGGATTTGGTTCCACATCATATGGTTGCTGGGGATGACAATTTAGTATGTTGTCGCCCATTTTGCCTCCAATTTTGATACAAGAATACAAGTTTTATTTGAATATATTCCACCTCTACCAAAACCAATAATACCAATTCAAAACATTAGCTTTACCAGAAAAACAGTTTAAAACTTTAAATTTTGGCACATTATTGTTTAGAGTTTACCCGTATAGGATTAGGATGTGGGCACTGGGCATCCAACAATTTCACTGTAGATACTAAGGGATACATATAGTAGATATTGGACCACTAAATTCGTCATTTATATTCATTAGAAAAAGACGTTACATACAGAGTGGGTTACACTGGTAAGGAAGGACGGAACCATTCATATATATAATGATATAAAAAGTATATATTAAGTGCATTACATCGGTCATGTGCAAAAAGGAACACCCTCGGATTCTTCCTACTTCGAATGGTAGTAGGCATGAACAAAAAATCAATCACAATCCATGCATATATAGGTGCGGCAAAAATTAAAGAAAAACTTAGCTGTTTAAATCCCAATTTGGATTTCCTACATTTTACTAACTAAAAGAGGTCAAACTAAGTCATTAATTAAGCAGCTTTTCAAAACATGATATTTAAAAGTAGTTACACTGTTACACATCTTTCCCATATCAAAACCTAGGCTAATTATTCAATCTTATCTTGACAATCAGATTTAGAAAATGGTTTTGGTCCATGACAATAATTTCCTTAGAAAAGTTAAAACATCTGCTCCATGGAGGTTGTTATTGCACATGAATGTTCCCAGAAAATAAAAGAAAGACATGTATAATGCGGTAATGCTTATGTTTGTCGTTTTTTATCCCCGAAGGAATCATGCCAAATTTTTGAATTTTGATATCCCACATTATTTTTATTTATGCCTTTTTAGTTCCCCATCCATATCTAAACAAAAGTCTATATCATATGTTATGCCTATTTCCTCCCTAAAATGATAGGATAAATTGATGATTGCTTTGTATTCGAAAAATTGCTGAACTCCAACATCTAGTATAATCTGAAGGGACATATATGGTGGGCTTTTTCCAACTGAAATTTTGGCATGGACTCTTCTTTAACTAACAAACTTTTTCTTTTCGACCAAACTAAAAGACTGGTAGGTTAGATCTTAGGTCTTTTTGGGCTGTAATCCTTGTTGCGTTATTGAAGCAATTAATTCATCTTTGACTTAGTAGTCTTTTTTGTCTCAAAACTCAAAAGCCTTTCTCTTCACGAGTTTTGTTTGGTTGCAAGATCAGTTACATACTTACATCTCACTTTGAAAATTAACCAAAAACACGCAGACACACATCAAGAATTTGGAACATGGTCCAGCCATGCATCATGTATAATGTTTTCCAGAATTTGCTCTATATATTGTAGTTTATACAACCGTTAATTTTGCTCATCCGAAAAATTATGTATAATGTGCATGAGAATGAGACTACCATTGCAAGACAAATTAATTTGTATTTCATTGAAGAACATGCACTAGTGCTAGTCGACATGGTGAAGTCATTTCTCAATAACGTTCAGTTGTGATAGACCAAAAAAACATAGTAGTATGGAAGAATGAAGTTCTACTGTCGTACTATAGTGTGTTTCTTATAAAACTCAAATCGAAAAAAAGTTGGTGTCACTAAAGGCTCACAGAAGTTGTGTACTAAATGATCGTTCAGTCAAATTAAGTTGTTGAAATTTATATACCCTTCATTCAACTGAACAAATTTCTGATTCAGCAAAACTTTTTTCTAAAACAAAATTATTTTATGAAGTATATGTTCCATATTGCCAAGCTACACGTCTTAGCTAATCAAGCAACACTCCACATTACTGCGAACCAATTGGAATGGAGCATTTTTTAATCACGACTCATGAGAATCGAGCACACACAACAGTTCCAAAGCTTACAATGTACGTTGGCAAGGTGAGAAAACTCACCATGACCATTTTGGGTTTGGGTTTAGAAAGACGACAGATGCAAGTATCCTAGGCCCAAACGTTATGATATTTACTTATTTAGTGGGGTGTGGGCCGGAGCATAAAATTCTTAAAATTTTCTATGGGCCTTTCTAATTTCTATGCACTGTGGGCAGGAAATAGTTCTGGAACGAGAAACGAGTAGGGCACGGAATCGGGTTGGGTAGACCTGAATCCGACCCGACCCGATTACCGAATACATTGGGTTCGGGTCGATTTTCATATCTATTTATGTATTCGGGTATGTTGGGTTCGGGTTCGAGTTCAGATATAATTTTTGGGTTTTTTTTTTTTAATTTTTAGTGTTATCTGATCGGGTTAGTCGGGTTCGGATATTAAATTTCGGATATAATCGGGTTCGGGTTCAGATATTGTGAAATTATTCGGATTCGGATTCGGATATAGCCATATCCGACCCGAACCCGACACCTACCCTAGAAACGAGCTACGATAAAGCGACAATAATTTAGTTTCTCCAAATACAAATTATGTTTGAGAAAAATTAGCTGCAGGAGATTTTCAATACTAGTGGCTGACATAATTTACCAATTTATAGAGAGAACGTGTACTTTCACTGCATTTTTTATTTTCGATAAATATAATTTCATTACTTTTTAAAGTAAGTTCCTTAATATTTTGTTACTGATCTAGAAAGTGCATGTGTTAAGCGAAAAAATGACACGTTGCCATTCAAAAGGGTTGAAGCGTAAATGTCCTTCCATTGATTAATAGTAATGAAGACTAAAATTTCTATGGGCCTTTCTAATTTCTATGCACTGTGGGTAGGAAATAGTTATGGAACGAGAAACGAGTAGAGCAGGGAATCGGGTCGGGTAGACCTGAATCCGATCTGACCCGATTATCGAATACATCGGGTTCGGGTCGATTTTCATATCTGTTTATGTATTCGGGTTGGATTCGGGTATTTCGGATTCGGATATAATTTTTGGGGTTTTTTTTGAATTTTTAGTGTTATCTGATCGGGTTAGTTGGGTTCGGATATTAAATTTCGAATATAATCGGGTTCGGGTTCGGATACTATGAAATTATCGGATTCGGATTCGGATATAGCCATATCCGACCCGAACCCGACATAATCCCTGCCCTACCCTAGAAACAAGCTACGATAAAGCGACAATAATTTAGTTTCTCCAAGTACAAATTCTGTTTGAGAAAAATTAGCTGCAGGAGATTTTCAATACTAGTGGCTGATATAATTTACCAATTTATAGAGAGAACGTGTACTTTCACTACATTTTTTATTTTCAATAAATATAATTTCATTACTTTTTAAAGTAAGTTCCTTAATATTTTGTTACTAATTTAGAAAGTGCTTTAGGCGAAAAATAAAATAAAAATGACACGTTGCCATTCAAAAGGGTTGAAGCGTAAATGTCTTTCCATTGATTAATAGTAATGAAGACTAATTATTGAGTGGATTGGGATAGAGAGAGAAAGTATATATTAAGAAAAAAAATAATGTTGAATATTTTGGGAATATTTATCTTTTTAAGATTTTGTGATTAGTATTATTTTATTAAATTTTAAGGAAAGAGATTAAAAATCAATATGTAGTAGAGTATATTTGGACAGAATGATAAAAAAGAAGTAAAATGGCTAATAGCCTAATGTCACTTGTCAACTGAAACACACATTATACAATTACTATCTTTCGAACCCGTCATACGAACGGGTGCCGTTATAAAAGTATTAGCAACTATGCATAACTATGAGATATGAATATTATATTGACCACTCATCCAAATTTCTTGCAATGTGAAAATCCCCCTTTCAATAGAAAGAAAGAACCCACTATTGATAAAACTCTTCGACTTTTTGTTGTTGTTTAATTAGTAATATAAGTTTGATTGAAGTTTTGGGAGAATGCCCAAGGAGGCGAAGATCACATTGACGCTAATTGAATAGCAAAACATTACGATAAACACCATTTTAAATGCAAACTATACTTGTCAAGACATTCCTATTATATATGATACAACTATGTTTTGAGGTTAGTAATACCAAATTCTATTAATCTTTCTATTGTTTCCTTGCAAACATGGCTTTAAAAAATATCATATAAGTACATGATTCACAATGTTGGATCATAAAAAAAATTCTAGTCAATTATTCTTTAAGGTTAGTTCATTACATTTTCATCCTGCTTTGGATTTTCCGTTAATTATTCTTTGAGGTTAGTTCAATACATTTACATCATGTTGCCAATTCCCCGTTAATTTTTTAGGATAGTTCGATTCATTTGTATCTAGTTTCTAATTCTCTGTTAAATATTCTTTGAGATTAGTTCGATGCATCTAGTTTCCGATTTCTTATTAATTATTCATTAAGGTTAGTTCCATGCAATTGCGTATAGTTTGTGATTTTCCGTTAATTATGCTTTGAAGTTAGTTTGATGCATTTGCATACAATTTTTTTATTTTTCTTTAATTATTCTTTGAGGTTAAATTGATGCATTCACATGAAGTTTCTAATTTCTCGTTAATTATTCTTTGAAGTTAGTTCAATGCAGTTACACCTAGTTTTTTATTTCTCGTTAATCATTCTTTTATATTTGTTCAATGCAGTTACATCCATTTAATTTTTTGATTTCTCGTTAATTATTTTTTGAGGTTAGTTAGTTGCATTTGCATACAGTTTGTAATTTCCCATTAGTTATTCAAGATTTCAAAGTGGTGTGTAATACCAACTTCTATTAAGTCTTCTGTAGTTTCTTTGCAAACTTGACATAAAAAAAAAAATTATACATGATTCACTAAGTATGATCATCAAAGAATATCTACTTTTTTATTTTTTGTTAATTATTCTTTTAGGTTAGTACAATGTTTTAGCATCCAGTTTTCGATCTCCCGTTAATTATTCTTTGTTATTAGTTCCATGCAATTGCGTCAAGTTTCCAATATCCAATTAATTATTTTTTGAGGTTAGCTCGATGCAATTGCATCAAGTTTTTGATTTCCTGTTAATTATTCTTTGAAGTTAGTTCAATGCTGTTGTATCTAGCTAGTTTCCAATTTCACGTTAATTATCCTTTAAGATTAGTTCAATGCATTTACATCTTGTTGCCGATTTTTGTTAACTATTCTTTGAGGTTAGTTCTATTCATTTGCATCCAATTTTCAATTTTACGTTAATTATTTTTTAGGTTAGTTCGATGCAGTTCCAACCACTTTTTGATTTTCTGTTAATTATTCTTCGAGGTTAGTTCAATGCATTTTTATCCAGTTTTTGATTTCCCATTAATTATTTTATAAGGATATTTCAATACAGCTGCATCCAGTTTCTGATTTCTTGTTAATTATTTTGTGAGGTTAGTTCAATACATTTGTGCGCATCCAGTTTCTGATTTTCCATTAATTGTTTTTTGAGGTTAAGTCCAAGCAGTTGGGTCCAGTTTCTGATTTGGCATTAATTATGCTTTTAGTTTAGTTCGATGCGTTTGCTTTTAGTTTTCGATTTCTTATTAATTATTCTTAGAGGTTAGATCAATGCATTCACATCCAATTTCTGATTTCCCATTAATTATTCTTTGAAGTTAGTTCAATGCAGTTGCATCACCTATGTCTTAGCTTGCTCATGCATTGATGATAGAGTGATCTTCCAAGAAACCATCCCCTTTCTCACTGATCCAAAATAAAACCCCACCTTACACACAAATCTAAACATTCTTAGAGCATTATGTGATGGTTCTCTTTTTGGTCTAATATTTTAATAGGTTATGGACTATCACTACATAATAACATATGATTAGTATTGATAGTCTATACAGTACAAAGAGATTTGGGCCTTCTATAGATTTGAGAATAATGATGTTTCGTATTTTACCTAATATATATGTTTTGCAAGGTCTACATGTCTTAGAACTTATCATTTTCTCATAACAATCATTAGTTATTTTCATTATTATCGTGTCTGGTTGTCATCATATAAAAACACGTGATTGACATTTTCCCTTGACATTGAGGATATAAAACATGATATTGCTGCTGAAAATATAAGTATTAGGACAGTTAAATCACCATGTCACAAACATGATTATCTACCTTAATTATTGAACTCGGCCTTAATATGTAAATAGTGAACACTGTCCGGGTTAAATGTCTCTCCAACATACTACTTGACTTCTGTAACCGTATTACCTATTACTGTTATAACTTAAAAGTTGAGTACTCGAAACTCGTTTATAATTGATCCAACTTTGTTAACAATTTTTAGTGCAAAAAAAAAAAAAAAAAATCTTGTAACTCTATGATATAGGGGTTTTGTTTCTTTTGGGGTTATTTTTTAAGTGGGTTTTCTAGGGTTTATCCAGCTAAAATTTCTAATTTAAAAGAAAAATTAAGAAAGAGTGTTTTTGTGGGACTCTTTGTTGAACCCCCATTACATGAATAATGGAAACTCCTAATTTGGATTTTTTTTTTTTTTTTTTTTTTTTTTTTTTTTAATTAGTATTAGAGTTTACAAAAAAATTGGAAACTCAGTGAAGCATTTAAAAATAGAGCCAAGAGGGTATAGCTATAATGTATATCTAAAAATAAGGAGTGTTTCTAGGGAGTTTCTAGTCCAATTCAAGGACTCTCTCATTCTCACAACTTTTCTTTCTATTCTATCGCAAATTATGATTTTGTTCAATTTGGCAACATAATAATTCCACGAAACTTCGTAATAATTAAATTATGTTAAAAAAAAAAGGTCATAATAATTTTGTTCACAAAAGAGCTCATTGGCTATACCATATGACAAAACTGGACAGAAGTTTGGGCTCGAGAAAATTGGGACGTTCCTAGAATTACGAGATAATATTTCGTAATTCATTATATAAAGGGTGATCTTGGACACACCCATAAAAACAATCCCGTACCCCAACTTTGAAATAAATAAATAAAATTGTTCAAGAGGCATTTAGGTTCCTAAATTACCCTTTCTTTTATTAAGTATATTCAAGACAAAACAAAACAAGTGTTTATCCTTCCAGCCAAACACAAACCATTCGCACTTTTTTTTTTTTTTTTTTTTTTCTGTCGCTTTTTTTCTCCCCCTTTACAAAAGGAATTAAAAATGATAAAATTGTAGAATTTGGGAAAACAAATAAGTCTTCCTCCTCATCTCACTCATCAGCCATTAATGCAATTTTTTTTTCTCATTGCAGCTTCTTGATGTCTTTCTCATTTTTCGCTTGAGAAATTTCCAATTGGATATATTTCTACTAAACTCTTTTAACTGTTCTAGAAGAAGTAATTGCAATAAGAAAAAAAAAATCAAATTTGAAGCAACTTCTAGAAGAGGAAAAAGGCAATTTGTTTTTTGGGCATTCTTTTATCTTTATTCGAAATTATTTTATTGTGCAGTGTGCTGCACTAACACAAAGATTCTTCAAGGTTTAGAGTATTACTTTCAATTTTTTTTATTTGTTGTTTCCTTTTGGAATGGATCTCTTGTTTTTTTTGTTTTTTTTATCCTTATTGGAAATATCTCAAATTAATTTGGGAGATATTATTGGATTGAAGCTATTATTGGGGTATGACAAAAACTTGTTATTATGCAGAATATATTGATGAGAAGCTTTACAAAGTAACAAAAATTAGTCACCGCCCAATTAAGAACAATAATTACTATCACCATGCTATTGTAGGTTCGTGTAATGGTTTGATATGTATATCAGACCACATCACCAATGATCCTGTCTCTGTGTGCAATCCTACGACTCGTGAATGCATCAATCTTCCAAAATTTAATGATTTTGAATATATAGATATATATATATATATATATATATATATATATATATATATATATATATATATATATATAGAGAGAGAGAGAGAGAGAGAGAGAGAGAGAGAGAGAGAGAGAGAGAGAGAGAGAGAGAGAGAGAGAGAGAGAGAGAGAGAGAGAGAGAGAGGATTTACCATGGCGGAATGAGGTGGTTCTTGTTTCTTATGACCCGAGTAGTAGCATGTTTTTTTTTTTTTGAAACATTTAGGGGTTAGGCCGACCCCAACCTGCAATCAAACATTCATTTAACTCTTTGATACAAGGTGCCTTTAGCATCTTCCTCTACTATTACATTCAAATCTTTCATAAGAGGTGGAGTGCTAAAGGAAGTAGAGTGAGAACTAGATACATTTGATAGAACCTGATGTTCGTTCCTAGATCCCAATCTTGCTAGAAGGTCTGCCGCCCTATTCATTTCTCTGAAGACATGGGATATTTTGACAATGTCAAACTGAGCCATCAATTTCTTAATGGAGCTGAGGATGTCAAGCGTACCAAGGGCAACACCTTTTCGCTTATGATTTGGACTACTCTAAGGGAGTCAGATTCCACCATCATTTTTGTACAATTCATAAAATGCCCTGCCATCAAGCTAGACTCGATACCTTTCAATTCTTGCACTATAACAGATCGACTTTTTACAGTTCTTATAAAGATTAGGATTACTGTACCTTCCATGATTTCTTAAGGTACCTCCATACCCTTCACCTTTTGGTGTAACTGAGCCATCTGCATTTACCTTAACCGTACCTTCAGGTGGGGTGGTCCACTTGCAGATGATAGGAGTGCGTTGCTGAATTTGAATTTGCATACCTAGAGCAGTAAGCATATGATTGGTTTTGGAGATTCATCAACTTTCTTTATATGTCTTAGAAAATAGAGAAGAATTCTCTTCCTGATATCATTTCCCACTGCTGAAGCTGAGTGTTCTGCTTGAATCTTCGACTATTATGCTCATTCCATAATCCATATATGGCTGCACAAGTCATGGCTCTGGTAATGTCGCTAGCAGTTGTGTTGGTTCTCGTTCTGCGCAAGATCATATACCATTCACTTGTGGATGCTTGGACAGAGGGGTAGAAACCTAGTGCTTTCTTGATATATGACCATACTTCTTTTGAATAGGGGTAGTTGAAGAATAAGTTCTTAGAGTTTTCCGGGCCGGAATTGCAGAGGCAGCACTTTGAATGATTAATAATCTTCCTTTTCATGAGTCTATCTTGAGTGGAGAGACAACCTGCAAATAATTGCCATGCGACAAATGAGTGCTTTAGTATGTTTAGCTTTCCCCATACTAACTTGTACCATTTGACTTTTTCCCTCATCCTCCTTCATGCTACATAAGCTGACTTGGTGGTGAATTTGCCAAAACTGGTTTTAGCCCACACTACTAAGTCTTGGTCGAGATTGGTTTTGATTTCAGTGTTTATAAAATGCTCTCCTTCAGGGCTCCATCAGGTAAGTTGTGAACTAGTGCATTCCATCTCCCATTACTGATAAGGTGACTTATTGTAGCATCATCAGGTAGATGTAGGGAAGCTTGAGCTTACACATTTAAGAGAAGGGGCTGGTCCTGTAACCAAGGGTCATGCCAAAGCTTTGTTGCTTCACCGTTGACAATCAAATGCTTGATGAATATTCTGGCAATCTTTCTGGCCTTGAGAATGTTCCTCCAAACCCATGAGCTGTCATTGGGTATCTTCATGGTCCATAAATTTTTATTCTTGATTTGGTATTCCCAGATCCATTTGGTCCACAGAGTATCTTCTTTACTTGCGACTTTAAAAATCAAACCGCAGTATGCAGCTTTGTTCCATACTCTTGGGTCAATGATCGACAAGCCACCTTCCTCTTTGCTCAGTCTTAGAGTCTCATGGTTTGCCTTGTGCATCTTTCTTTCCATAGTAGCTCCAGTCCATAGGAATCTATTACTGAGCTTCGCAACTTTATCTAGGATGCCAACTGGGAGGATGAAGGTTCTGGCCCAATAAATATGAAAAGAGGATAGAATATATTGGATGAGCTGTAACCTTCCTGCATAGGTTAGTGATCTATTCTTCCAATTAGTCATTCTATTGGTGATCATCTCAAGCAGAGGCAGGCAGTCCTTGGTACCAATTCTTGAAGAGGAGAGAGGCAACCCCAAATATTTTATTGGTGGGGTTACAAGATTGACATCCAGAATATGAGCAAGAGCTTGACTATCATCTTGTGACATGCTGCCTGTGAGCATAGATATCTTCATGGTGTTAACTTGCAGGCTAGTGGTGAGGGAAGTGAAAGATTTTAATACTTCCTTAATAGCCAAAATGGACCTTGCTTCTCCTTTACAAAAGAGGAGAACATCATCTGCAAAGCTAAGATGTGTAATTTTTAGCCTGCTGCACTTTGAGTGAGGTGAGAAGTGCTTGTTGCTGAGCCCTAGCTTAAGAAGTCCTCCCAAGATTTCCATAACCAACACAAACAAATAAGGGGACAGTGGATCTCCTTGCCTCAACCCCTTTTACCTTCAAAGTATCCTTGCGGAGTTCCATTAATAAGGATTGAGAAGGATGGAGTGGTGTAGCACATAGATAGTCATGTAATGAATCTTGGTGGAAACTTGAATCTTCTGAGCACCTTGACCAGTGTATCCCAACTCACAGTATCAAAAGCTTTCTGAAGATCAACTTTTATAGTGCATCTCTGAGCTCCATGCTTTCTTGTATATCCTCTGAGTATCTCATGGGCTAGTAAAAGATTGTCTTGAATGCTTCTTCCAGGGATGAATGTTGACTGGTTCATGCTTATCCATTGTGCAATGTGGGGCTTTAACCTGTTACTAAGAATCTTGGCAATACATTTGTAAGTCACATTACAGCATACTATAGGCATATATTCATCGACTCTTGAAACAACAGGTTTTTTTGGGATTAAGCATAGAAAGGTAGAGTTAGTTCCTTTATTAATCTTATTAAAAGCAAAAACAGATTTAATTGCTCTAATAAAATCACCTCCCAGGCTCCCACTGTGTTCCAGGTTGTTTTGA
Source organism: Coptis chinensis (assembly GCF_015680905.1). Lineage (NCBI taxonomy): Eukaryota > Viridiplantae > Streptophyta > Magnoliopsida > Ranunculales > Ranunculaceae > Coptis > Coptis chinensis. Next base: position 13,341,526 of record NC_141456.1, on the reverse strand, counting down.
AGAAGAAAGCATTATATCCATCTAGTCCTGGTGCTTTTGAGTCCTCCATAGAAAATAAAGCCTCTTTGATTTCTGATGATGTGACTTCCTCGATCAGTTTTGCAGCTGTGAGGTTGTCCACCACACTACGCATTGGGAGTTCATCTAATAGTTCTTCTTGGCAGGTGATAGGGGAGGAAGAGCCTATCGAATCTTTATAGTACTTGATAAAAGTGTCTGCCACTTCAGCTTGCCCCTCCTTTTTTGTTCTATTTTGATCATGAACAGACCAAATAATGTTTCTATTCTTCTTCTCTCTGATGGCATGGTGGAAGAAGGCATTTCCCTTGTCACTATAATCGAGCCATTCATTATCAGATCTTTGCTTCAAGTCCATGTATTCCATCTCTATGAAGTTGCATAGTTCTTCTCTTGATATTTTTTCTTCACTGCATAAGAGAGGGTTCTGTGGATTGCGTTGCATTTCTTTTTGGATTCTGACAAGGTTTTCTCTTGCTACTTCTGTTCTGATATGGATATCTGATAAGTATGCTCTAGCCCAACCCCTTAATTTAGATTTGAGAGTCTTGAGCTTATATACTAGAACATAGAGGGGGACATCCCACTACTTCAACTTCCCAGACTTGCTGTACCACACTGCTTTGAAGTCTTTGTGGAGAGACCAATAATTTGAAAATCTAAAGGGGTAGCACCCTCTCTCATGGTCAAGTAGGTGGATGAGCATAGGAGAGTGATCCGAGATGCCTTGAATGAGGAATTCAGCAAAAGAGTTTGAGAAGAGGGTAGACCAGCTGGCGTTCACTAAGATTCGATCAATTTTGGACCATTTCCTATTTACACCATCTCTGTAGTTGGTCCAGGTGAAGAAGCAGCCTGAGGCTCTGAGATCGTATAGTCCCGTGTCTGCAAGACATTCTGCAAAAGGTGTTGTTTCTCTTGCTAACGCTGGTTCTCCTACTCTTTCATGAGATAGTAGAACATTATTAAAGTCGCCTAGTACACACCATGGACCAATAATCCTTTAATGTAGATTGCTCAAGTCCATCCATAGGCATAGTCGGTCGTGTGGACTGTTGCTAGCATATACTAAGGTAAGGTGAGCACTTAGAGAGTTTTGGTGAAAAGTCACCTGGCAGTGCAAAAACTGAGCAGTTTCGTGAAGCTTTGTAACCTTCATATAGTTGTTATCCCATAGTAGCCATATCCTTCCATTAGGATTGCTTGCATAGTTATTCATAAACCCCCATCCTGATGTGCATAACCCACTGATCTGCGCACTCTTCACTTCCTTTACTTTGGTTTCTAATAGTCCCAAAAAACACAGTTTATTCTCCCTGATGAACTTGTTTATTTCTTTAGCTTTTTTGAGGTCATTAAGGCCTCTTATGTTCCAAGTACAGAGCTTGGTCATCATGCTAAAGGATTGGTTATGTTCCTTGACCCCTTGGGTCTGCCTCTAATCTTTTTCTGAGTTATAGGAGCTGGTGAAGTAGCCGCTTCTTCTGCTGCTCTTTTCTGGGCTCTTGTTTTGACTTTGAGTACTACTTCTCTCATAGTCTCATGATCATGGAAGTAATCTGTTGGCTCCCCTTCAGAGATGTCATCTTCTAGTTCTTCTTCACTGTCAGCTAGGAGTTGAAAATAGTTGTACTCCTGGAGATATTGTTCCTTTTCGTTTAACTTCCTTAAGGTCAGAGCATCATCAGTTCTGCACGTCTTTGGGGATGGGAGGAAGCTTTGAATAGACAAGAGTTGTTCGGCTGGCCTAGTGGCCAGATCATTTCCTACTGAATGATAGCTTTCAGAGTTCAATGGGTCTAGAGAACTATTTTCATCACATTCAACATATTGCGATCCTTCTTCACTGGATGTATCCTCTTCAACTGCCACCCCTTCATTGATTGTTGCATTGATTGTTTCTGTGACTTTCTCCTTTGTATTTAAGTTATCCTTTACTTTCCATACTTGTTTGGGTTTTGCTGGGAAACTGTTGGCTTTATGCCCATAAAGCTTGCAGTTTGAACATGATACTGGGATCCAAGGGTATTCCAGTTAGAGATCTATAACTTTTTCTCCCATTTTGACTGGGATAGAGGTTTTGAAAGAGTAGTCTACAGGAACTACTACACAGATTTTAGCAAAAGATAACCGAGTTCTGGCCCGAGTAGCTTCATCCATGTTCAGGGGTTCACCAATTAGACTTGCTACATACCCCAGCCCTTCATCAGTCCAGAGTTCCTTTGGGAGATCCATTAGTTTAACCTAGATTGGTAAACTAGAGATTTTGTTTCGATGCACTTCCATTTCTGGAGACCATTGCCTCACCACAAACAGTCGACCAGCAATAAAGATAGGGTCAGCTTCTAAAACTTGTTTCCTATCTTCATCCACATTAAACTTGAAGTAGAAAAGTTGTTTGTCAGTAGAGATGGTATAGCTGCCCTTAATCTTCCATTGCTTAGCAAGAGAGTCACGAACTAGGGGAAAAGGCAGTCTCTTTTCTACAAAGAACCCACGACATATTCACTCCATGAAGAGATACCCTTATTCAGAATATCCGTTGGGATTTCAGCAATGTCATCAACAGAATTTGTTACAAACTTTTTCAAGCTTGTATTTCCTGTTCTAGTACTTCCACTAAACAGAGAGCTCCAAGAAAGACGAGCCGCTACGCTGTTCGAGGCCATGGGGGAAGGAGAAGAGGAAGACGATTGGGCCTTGGAAGGATCTACTAGCCCAACTTTCCAGAACTCACATTGTTGAACAATGGAGGATTTTACCTGAAATGGTTGGGGGTTTGAGGCTGAGGAGATGAGTGTTTCTCACCTAAATTTTTTTAACTAAAAGCGGGAAGGAAATAGAGTACTGGATCGAGAATAGAACAGAGTTAAGATAAGCTTAAGTTACTCCTTTTTTCCCTCTCAAGGTCCCCATTTTTGTAAGATAAGCTTATTATTAGTTTGATATCTGCTTGTGTAGTAGCATGTTTAAAGACATCAAAGATAATGGAAAGGTAAAAAGGCTTGAAGCAGTTGCTCATATAAATAGTTGTGCATCACTAAAGGCAATCCGCGAAGATCCATCAATGATCCCAAGGGAATTGGGGAGTAACAAGAAAGGAAAAGAAAACCCAGTTTTGTTTTTAAAGTGTTTAAGTTTAAAGATCTCGGTGTATCACTATTATTTGCAAAAGTCAAACTCTGATTTTTTTCTCTTCTAATTAATTTAATCTCGTTTGTTCAATAACGCGTCTTTGATAATCAAACAACAGTCCCTATTGCTGCAAACCCAGTTTAACACCATCCTGCTATATCTCCGCGCTTAGTCATGAACAAGTTCATCACTTCTTTGCAAGTTGAGAGTATTTAAGCATTGGTTGCAAGCTTCATCTATGGGAAGAAAGTAGGTTAAGCATCTTGATGGCTACATTAAGGACTCAATGGGATTGACATTTGCTTGCATCCATTGTTGTAGCTTCTTCTAAGACTTTGAGAAAACCCAAAGGAACATTTTGAAAGATCATCCGCCTTGGTTAAACAATTTGCAAAATGAAGTAGTTGTGATATACTTCTATTGTAATGTTATGCTTTGAATATTCAATTGTGATCAGGCTTGAAAGTGATGGATGTCGAACTTTCCTCTAATGACTTTACTCTTAGAGAAGGCATGTAAATTCCTATGTTTTAATGATACAGTTAGGGGTTTGCCTTAACGCCAAAATCTATTAAAAAACACACACACACAAACAAAATCTATTAAAAAAAATACACACACACTGCCCACTTCAACTATATCATATACCAATGTTAATTAGAGACTATCTAACTTTCTACCAACTCCTAATGACATTGTTAAGCAAATTATTAAGTAAACATTACTAAGAGTGTTCTCTCCAATATCTGTCTTAGCTATTCTATATATCTTATTACAACATTCCTCTGAATGATTTTGTTAATGAAACTTTTTGTCTTTATTCCTACTTGTTGGACATAAACAGCATAAGTGCAAAACTGGCCTCAAGTTTGGATTACTACCCTACTATTAACTTTGCAAAAACGGACACTACTTGTTTGCGTTGAAATTAAAGTACTTACCATTAATTTAGATTTTAGGCTTAATTTGATATAGTATGTGGTGATTGGTGATCTTTGCCTTTAGGCACTAATGCCTCGGTTACTCGGTGCATGGCGATGCTTGGATTGGAGATTTGAAAATGCAGGCTGGGCAGGCTCGGGTTAGCTCCATCCATGACTAGTCCGCCGCACTATACTAGACTACAGTTTCTAGAGTTTGAGCTTGTTCATTGCCAATTTGTCGTTGATGAACACATAAAATTCGTTCATCTTCAAATTTTGTCACTCTTTGAGATTTTGAACTCTGGACTAGCACATATCACTTTCTTATAAGCATTCCTCAATTGAAACGTGCAATTTTAGTGCTCAACAAGTTTGAGGATTTTGCTTGTGAAGCCATCGTGGTGACATGCATTCCTTTTGTGTGTAGATGGTATATGGATGATGTAGATGGATGATGATCGTTGAACAAATAGAAGTGTATCAATTAAAACCTAATTATTCCTCAATAAGTAAAGGATGAGTAGGGTATCGTTCCACTTTTAAGTGTATGTTATGTGAATGACAGGACTGGAAAGGGGGTTTGAGGGATTAAAAACTATGATTTTAGAGATTTTAGATTCTAATGCTAAACTAAACTAAATTAACTAAACTATTGAGAATTTATAAGAGAGGGAATTCAAGAGATTAGAATCCACCAATATTTTTTTTATCTATGACCTTCTGCTTCATGGTTGTTCTTACAAGTAGACTACAATTAAGCAATTGAGCGAGTGTTGATGCCTTCTTGGACGAAACATCGTTAACAATTAACTCTACTTAAGGTTGTTCATATATTTATGCTATTAAAATTTTCTTTATTTTTATGTAAGCTCGGGTAGGCATTCAATGTATTACTAAGAGCAACATCAAGGAGTACTTCCTAATAGGGTGGTCATTCAATGAATCACCACTTAAGTCAAACACAAAGAATACTTTTCCTAGGTAGCCACTCCCTGAGCTACCCCTTCTAAGGTAACATAAAAAATACTTCCCTAACTCTAAAAAATTATACTACTAGAAGAAAAGTAAAGAACACTAGCATGATATTAATATTGCAAAACATAAACCATATTCTATATATACTTCCATCCCCAGCCTGGTGTGGGTAATGGAACTAATAACTAAAAACATAAAGAACTAACCTGATTGAAGAACATCATGAACTAGAAGAATCATTAAATCTTAAGCATCGGCTTCATCTCCTCCCTTGAAGGAGAAGATTAGTCTTCCATAAAGAAGGAAAAATACGAAGAACGATAAGAAGAAGAGTCGAAGAACATAAGACTAGAAAGACTAATTTATTAAGACTCGACTAGTTAAAACCGAATCTTTTATTATTAATCTCTTTCTGCCTCAAATTATGGAGACAAGAGTATAAGTGAATTGGCAAATTACATAAAGCATTTATGTCTTCTATTTATAGGGGTTACAATGAGTTCTAGAAGCATTCCAAACCGCCATTTGTTTCCTAATACAAATCAACTTATTTCAATTCAGAGTCCAACTTCTTCTCCAAAACTGAGAAGGAAGTAGCTACATTGTTGTTTTATCGTCGGACCTTACGATCCTTATAATGCAGGCAAGGATCGTCGCCCCATCGCTGAAATCTATTTTTCCTCTTTTGCTCTATTCTTCTATCCTCTTTTGCAGGCTTTGGTCCAAACAACGAATCCTTTGGCCTTGGGCTTCAAAATAGACTTTAAAATAGGTCCAAGTCACATATTTAATAGCTTCAATTCCTTGGCATTCTTCATGATTGTCCACGGGCTTCCCATGTGATCCTTAATGCTCTGAATTGCTCCGTTTTACCCCTTTTTCTCTAATATTCCACAAAAAACTCTTTTTTTTGTAGAATCATAAAACATAACTTACAAACACTATTTGTCCACTAAGATAAACACTATTAGTCCACTAAGATGGCTAAACAAGAGACATAATTGAGGGTTAAATTGCACTTTTTGAACACTTGTCAAGTGGCCTATTTGTGAGAAGATTCTCAATGCAGGCAAGTTGCAATGGAGAAGCTAGCTCCAGAAACATGATCAGATATACTCTTAAGACTACCAGTAGACTCAATCTCAGAAAGCCGGTATGTTTGCAAGTCATGGTCCAAAATGATCTATGACCCTTACTTTGTGAACAAACATCTTCAATTGATACAAACTGAAAACAGAGATTTGGGTTTCATTATTCTGATCAAGACAGAAGTACATAGTGACTCTGAGCTTTATTATGCTGAATATGATGATGAGAAGCTTTCCACTATAAGAAAGGTGAACAGCCGCCCATTTAAGTTTAATAAATATTTTCTCAAGGTCGTCAGTTCATGCAATGGATTGATTTGTATATCTGGCCATTGGTGCACTGATCCTATCTATGTGTGCAATCCGATGACGGGCCAGTGCATCACTCTTCCAGAATTTAGTAATGAAGATCCTGCAGTTTTTTCGGCAAGGGGACTTGGTTATCATGTAACTAATGAATAAAAGGTAGTTGCAAGGCTATCCGCGAAAATAGCTAAAGAAAGGAAATAAACGAAGGCCATAAGGTATCGGATTAGATTATTTTGTAACTCATCGTACGTTCAATGTTCTTGTGTTATCTTTATGTCTCTAGTCTCTACTGAGGAGTCCAAAATGCCTAAACCTGATTGGTTGGACAGGCTGGGATAGCTTGCATTTGGGACAGAGAAACCGGACTCGATTTGGTTGTGTGTCAATATATATTTTCTGCCATTATTGTTAGAAACTTTCCTTCCAAGTTTTGTCCGCTTCCCCTCTGAGTTGTAATTCGATTCAGTTTCCAATTCCACTTTCTAGATCTCTATATATATGGGATATGGGTCACTACTCAAAAATATTTTGCTCTCTTTCTCTCTCTCTTCCATAAAAATACGTCTGCAACATCTATTCAATTACTAGCCGCAAACACTATAGATAAGGATCATGGAGTTTAGCACGAAGAAAGAAGAAGAAGTGAAGGGGAAGCTTGGACGTGGGGCTTACCTTCCGCCGTTTAAATTTGCGCAAACGCTGATTGAGGATAAAAGTAGTACAGAATATCAAAGATTGACGTGGGATGCTCTTCGCAAGAGCATCAATGGGCTCGTAAATAAGATTAATTCAGGTAACTTTAAAAATGTAGTTTATGAACTTTTTGAGGAGAATCTTATTCGAGGAAGAGGTTTATTTTGCAGATCAATTATCAAGGCGCAAAAAGCATCCCCGAGTTTTACTAGATTGTTTGCTGCGTTAGTTGCAGTTGTTAATACTAAGTTTCCAGAAGTGGGTGCACTTGTTTTGAAAAGAACTGTGTGGCAGCTCCAGACAGCGTATGAGAGAAGCGATAGGCCCAAATTACTTGCTCACGAGATTGTTGCCCTGGAATGGCTTACTGTGCTATTGGAAAACCCAACAGATGACAGCGTCGAAGTAGCTGTTGGATTTGTCACCGAGTGTGGCTCCCTTCTGCAAGACCTTTCACCCAAAGCGCTTGCCGGTATCTTTGAGTTTTTTCGTGGAATTCTATATAAAGGCGAGATTCATAATAGGGTCATGTTCTTGATTGAGGATCTGTTTGCAATTAGAAAAGCCAAGTTTAAGGGTTACCCTGCTGTTCGCTCTGAATTGTATCTTGTTGATCAGGAAGATAAGGTAACACACGAGATATCAGTTGTAGATAAGATAAACGACCCAGAGACATCTCTGGATATTTTCAAGGCGGATTCACGTTTCTTAGAAAATGAGAAACGTTTTGAGGAGATAAAAAGAAACATCCTTGGCAATAAATCATCGTCTAAGGGTGAAGCTGAAGACTTGGAAGATGAAGAATCTGATGAAGAGGAAGATGAAAAGATGGACGTACACGATGAAACGGAGACTGAACGTGTAAATTTTGCGGCGTGCAATTTATCTGACGATCATGTCATGCGTCAACTTCGAGGAAACTGGGCACAAACTATTGCAGATTACGCTGCCAGGGCAAGAGATGGAATTATGCATCATGCTCCTGGAGTGTTGCAGTCAAGAGCAGACATATCTAGCCTATTATGGTCTCTTGGGGCAGCGTTTATGCATGATCAACAAAATCCACCAGCAAAACTTTGAGACGTGCTTTGTCAAGCAGTATGCATCAATTCATCAACTCGAAACCAATAAGGTGCGTAATGTAGCAAGGTTCTTCGCTCATCTTCTTACCACCGATTCATTGCCTTGGCAGGTATTGTCATATATACGTTTGACAGAGGAGGATACTACATCATCGTCACGTATATTCATCAAATTTTTTTTCCGGGAACTTGTGGAGCAACTAGGCATGCAATTGTTGAATGAAAGACTCAAAGTTCCAGAAATGCTGGGTTCGTTTGAATCAATTTTTCCCAAGGACAATCCTAGAAATACTAGGTTTGCAATTAACTACTTTACTACTATTGGCCTTGGTGGTATCACAGAAGAACTGAGAGAATACTTGAAACACATGCCACGGCTCATCATGCAACAAAAGACAGTAAAAGAGTCTTCTGAAAGCACTGAACAAAACGACAGAAAGAGGAAGCGGAAGGTTTAGATTTGGATAATGTATATATGCTCATGTGTAATTTATGTCGAATGTAATGGTGGGAAAGTCAATTCTAGTGTCGAATGCAATAAATCTATTCTCATATAATATCTAGTATTTGCTTCATTGTTCACCCTTTGCATATGCAATTTTTTATGGAAAGATATATATGCATTGATCTAAGCATCAAAATCAAATAATGAAATAATTCAATCATCTTCTGGTTTTAATGTTGATTACAATCTCGAACACATGCTACCGAAGATTACATCTCAACAGTAAATCCAAACTCGACTTGATGATTTTGAGGTTATTTGCTTCCTACTGCATATTGTGCAACGGACGGTACCCCCAGAAAGGCCAAGGAGAACACAAGTAATTGCTGGTGAAGATTTTCAAACGAGTAAACCTCAAGACAAGTACTTAACCGAGTACAGCAGCTTGGGCAATCAAGGATACGACATAGGCGATCAATAGGCATATAACCAATAAATTACATTTTATAACTTCACTAGGATTTTAGTGCCAATCAACACACATTCAGAATTTCTGAGCACGTATATATTATTTTCCAATTATTGATAATATATGAGCTAAACAAATACGCCTTGTGAAAACATCTAATTCTTGACTTCCAAATATGAAGGGTACATCTATATGAAACATCTATTCCGACCACTCATGTACAAAAATAATGTACAAAGAACAGAATCTTACTCTTGGTACATGTATGAATTCGCAAATAACAACATGCTAAACTAGTTTACAGATCCCAAACATGGGCGACCAATTGTGGTTGTTCCATCCAGACAACCCTTTCTTTTCTGATCGGTAACGTTCTGAAAATATTCAACTGTTGTGGACTTGTGGATTTCCAAATAGTCCATTTGATCCCTCCACTCCCCCACGATCACAAACTCAAAATGAACCTTACCTCAATATTATGGCACAGATATAACAAAGGATTTACATATTTTGCCTGCTGTTCTCCAAAAGTTACAGGGCATTCAGTATAATACCAGAAATTAAGTAACTTGTTCTTCTTTGAATCTCAGAAGTGATACAGGCTGTTGATCGCTGCCTCCAATCTTCTTAACTAGGGCATGCTTTTCAGCTACAGCATTGTGTGGTTTTATCTGGGGCATGTTACTATGGCTGCTGCTCTTACCTTGTGGAACGTCGTGATTGTGTTTGCCCTCATATGTGGTTATGACAGCTTTAGGGTCTGTTGCAGCTCTCTCAACATGCTTACGAACATTACATCCTGAGTTTGTGCATTTATAATAGCTCCTGTAGATGTTAATCAGATACATCAGCATTCCCTCATAATAATGCAGCTTGGATGCACAGCTTAAAGCAACACTAACAAGACTTCAGAGACACTATAGTAACTTGCAGACTGTTAACTCAGAATTTGAAGTAAATGACAATATGACATGCTTAGAAAACCATGAACTGGGGCCAAATAAAATGGTACGATAATTGGAATCCGTTGCAACACCAGTTCACCACTCAAATAGAGTGAAAGCTGTCTTATCGTGGTCCATTTGGCATGTCTTTGCTTGGATTGGTAGTACCATAATACATATTTTTTAACTACGGAAAATAAAGTGATAGAATAACCATTGAACAGAAATTCTTATAAAATTGTTTCAGAGACGTCAATGAGAAATTTTTTAATTATACTAGTTAGATAACAAAAATTGATTTGACATTTTGAAATTTAAAAATCACAATGAGTATGAGCATCAAAAAAGACAAATCTTTGTATAGTACCAACAGGCTACAGTAAGGTGCAATAACAAACACAAACAAGCTTTACATTTTGAGATTTCAGGGGTGGCATTTTCTTTTTTAACACCATAATCCAAAATTATTACAATATGCAATTTACAAGAAGCAACCTTGGTGGAATTTCATTCGGAAAAGATACCAGTCAAACACAGTCACAGCTAGGGGTGTCAAAATGACCCTCAAGCCCTTAGCCCGCCCACCCCATGGTTCGAAAAAAGCCTGCAAATTAAGGCCCTCACACATCCGTGGGCTGGGCCGGGGCAGCCCTCAAGCCTTTGAGGGGAGGGTAAAGGCCTAGACTTTGAAGCTTAAGTTTGTCAACCTTATCATTTCATCCTGATATTTTATCAAATGAATCTAGTTGATCTTATTGATAGGTGCAATTTTAACAAGCTTTTAGTAGTTAATCATGATGGAAGTACAACTTTATCATTTTCATTTTCTTTTAATTCATTTTGTTAATTAAATGTATATATAATACCCAACCCTCAAGCCCTCTCGGCTCTCTAGAAGGTTGAGGGGTGGGTAAGGGCTTCAAAATTTAAGCATTGGCCTGGCCTGGCTCGGTATTAGAGTAGGGCCGGCCCGGCCCTCAAAGCGTGAGGGCTTCGTTGTTTTAGGGCTGAGCTGTCCCGGCCCATTTGACACCCCTAGTCACGGCTATTGTGGTCTGTGGCCAGGATCTGTATATATACGGTATAGCAGTCAATACTTGTGAAACAAGACTTGAGACAAGGTATCATTTTTACTAATATGTTTACCACAAAGTTCCTGAAGCCTCAACTTGAAGAGTTCTCTTCATGAGGAAAAGCAAAGGTCTCCAAGAGATTTGACAAGTAACTGCTTGCCAGCAGTATTACCAGACAACATACAATTGTGCATGTATGACTGTGAAGGATTAACAAGTACATGACTACTATAGACGGCATAATTGAGAAAGTTGAATAGTAAATGTATTAGGCAGAAATGAAACTGAATATAAAATGACCACAGAAAATCACTGGACATATTGAATGAGATGAAAATTGTGCACATACATTAAATGGTTGGCAGTTTTTTTTTTTTTTTTGTGAGCAAATGGTTGGCAGTTGGATGTTGGGAGGAGGTGTTTGTAAGTTAAACGGCTTGAATGCCTATCAAATGGCAGAAACTTCAACATATAATAAGAAGTGTTATCCCAATTCTGATACAAGAGATCTAGCTTTAAATCGACTTCTACAATAATTATGAATGAAATGTGTTGAATAATTAAGGCTTACACTTCTATTTTACTTTTCAAGCATTGTTAACTTGTATGGTTTGTTTTGGTAGATATCAACTTGTACGATACTGACATAGTTCATAACTTGTAGGTTTTCCACGTAACTAAATGGTGAAAATATCTTCTTGCTACTAGCAGATAACAGGGAAAAGAATAACAACCTTGGATGAGGATTCCCTTTAACAACTTTCTGCCCATACTTCCGCCACCTGTATCCATCATCTAAAAGATCAACCTCACTTGTTGTCTGCACAATAATCCTTGGTTCTGTGACTGCTCTGTGTGACGAAGCCGGCTCAGATACCCTGACTTCTGTAATTCTGCCATGCAAAAGATGCTTTGTGAATAGACAAAATACAGAGAAGAATCTATTGATTAGGCAAATTTCCTGTCATTAGGTAGAAAACTTACCGTCTCTTGGGCTCAGGTTGATCTTGATCTTCTTCTTCTACTCTAGTTTCGCCATCACCCACTTCCTCCCCATCACTTGAGCCAGATAACTGTTCATGTGTTGCTTGGCTAGATTCCTGATCCCTCCTAGACTTTGAAACAGAAGGTGCAGTTTCACCTAATCTTCCCATATTCCCACCGTTCTGGATCCCCATTTCAGGGTTTCCGGGTAGACTGGGTTTTCCATTTGAATGTCCACCATCTTTTGCACGCTTGACGTGTTGAGGTGGCTGATGACTGTGCTGACCCTTGTAGATAATCTCAGTTACATGGCCATCAAGAGAACGCTCAACCTTTTTCTTCACAGGACAATTTGGATGGGTACATTTGTAGTAGCTTCTAGGAAATTCACTACCTTTCACCTGCTTTTGCCCATATTTCCGCCAATTATAGCCATCATCTGCAGGTTTATCAACAACGAGCGGAGGAAGTTGAGATCTCTGGTCGGAATAAGAGACAATTGATGATTCTACTATTTTACTATTAGGGTCTGGCATCTGCACTGAGGAAGTTGCATAGGCTGGCTGCAGGCCCACTGAAGTTGCTGGAGGAGCTAATATTGAAGATGGATATCCATTGGGCATGTGAAATGGAGATTGTGACTGCGCTGCTTGAGCTGTAACTTGTGCCAGAGCCTGTTGGTGGGACATTCCAAATGGGCCCTATACAAACAGAAGCAGCAATAACTTAGCAACCATTACATTAGGATTTTGATTTGCATAAACAAGAGTAAAAGGCGACACAATTAATGGTATCATCAGGAAATATGGACAAGGAAAAGATCACGACTGACTAAACAATACCAAAAACTATTGAATCAATAGAGAGTGAAATCTTTCTCAGTTTCTTGGCCTACATGACAAAAGGATAAAACATGTATTTAAAATAGACACAAAAACTGTAATATGGGATGAGCGGACTATAGCCCATGGAAGAAGTGACCCAAATAATGAATAGATGAATGATGGCAAGGTGAACCAAGTAAGTGTTCCATATATGGAATCAGGGAGCACCATGACGCTTGGTGCAATCACACAATTCCAACTAAAGTGCAGAACATCAACCAATTAATGCTAAAACTTAGCCAATAGTGCAAAAACCAATTCTGCTAAGAAGATAGTATTTATTGATCTACCTTCCCATCATCCGTTGTAACTTTGATCACTTGGCTCCAAACCATATCCAAAATCTATACGCTACCAAAAAAGTCAATATGAGAAAGTCCCAAGTAACATGGACACTTCATATGATTTAAAAAAAAGTGTCTGACACACGGACACTTGTGCTGGACACAGGCATGTTGTGCATACGATTTCACCCTTCTATATGATAAAAGACTAGAGAAAATATTTATTAACATAATTACAACTCCATGATATGCCACTTCCAAAGCTATATATTTGTAAGGACGATATGTAAGGTCTTGAGTGCAAGAATTAGTTGTGTAACTAAAGAATAGTAATAGTTTTCTTTTGAATTAGTTGTGTCCCCTTGTCCTACTTCATATAGGTCGTCGTGTTGGACACTCTGTATCCGTTTCGGACACCGACACGTGTATCGCCAATGTGACTTACCGAGAAACCAATTAATATGACTCAGATATGTCGCATGCATTAAGCAGAATTCAACCTATTAAAAATATCAAACGCGATCCGCCACAAGCACTGCCGATACGTTTTCGTCCTTTGTCTAATCATTTACTGTACATGACTCTTTCTTTTCTAATGCTTCCTAACATGACAGGGAACAAAAAGTGATGGAGAGAATGACGGGTTAAGAATGAAAAAAGAGAGAAATGAGACAAGGGTGGTCTCATGTGAGTAAATTGACTTCCATGGGAAAAGGGTGGGAAAAGGATTCACCTGTGCTGGTGGAAAATTGGTTTTTCAGCGACACTGGCTTGATAAACTAGTATACTGCATTGCTGTGGGGGTGTGAGAGGAGAGTGAAGGAGGGCGATGGAGAGAGAGAGGGAAGGTGAGAGAGTGAGGACAGACAGACAAAAACCTACCAAACTATATTTTGAACCACGTACCCCCCACCCCTCGCTGAAACGTTCGCTCTGCTCACTTGATTATTTATATTAACTAAACATATAAAGAAAAATCTGCGGAATGTTTTATTTCCACATGGTGATTAAAATCGAGGCACTTGAGTTGTCTAGTTCAGATGTGTAAATGTGTAATATCATCACCATAAACATGTCTTAACTCCACTTGGGAAATTCTTCTTTTCTGTAATTCAGAAAAGAGTTGAACTTAACAAAGCTGGCAATTAGAGCCTCGAGGTTACATAAAGGACATTTTTAAAATAGTAAGACACTCTATATACTTCTCGAGTAGAAACGCACACATCAAAACTATCAAATGACACCCGTTTAGCCATAGGTAAGCTGTGCATTGGTTTTTGCTACTTCAAGGCTACAATTACCAACACTCCAATTACATTACATTATACAACTCCACGCTTCAATTATCAAACAAACTCTCTCTTCGTTCACTGCACGCTATTGCTTTAGTTATATTAATATGTGTCACAATAGTACACTAAAAAATTTCAAAACTAAACAATGGGCACATTAAATTCAATTAAAGAACGAAACTTTGCTCAATTCCAGCCAAAGGGTATACTCTAAACACAACATTTCAACAAATTTCATACTAAAAAAATTAATTCCAGCTTACCTGACCAGGCGTAAAGAACGTAGGCGAATCAAGCAAACTAGTAGGACTTAACCCAGGTGGAATAGTAAACATATTATTATTTGATTGCCCAGTACCACCAACAACCAAATTACTCAACGGCTTATTCTGCTTAACAAACCTGAAATCATTTTTATTCCCATCCTTAAATTCTTCTTCTTTCAAATTCTCTGATGATTCGAAACTGAATTGTTGTTGTTGTTGTCTTTTATTACCTATTACTGCTGCAACAGGTGAACCCATAGCACCGGCTAATAATTGTGAAAAAGATCTGTATTCTGAGTCTGGATCATTTTCTGAGAAAAAACTTGATACTAATGTCATTGGACCTGGGCTTAAACCTGCCCCTCCTGTAAACAAATTTTCCACCGTACTTCTCGCTGGTAGTGCAATTGTTGGCCGTGTTCGTTTTCCATCATTATTTTCCCCCATGAACAAAATATATCCTTTTTTTTTTTCGTTTCGTCGAAAATATTTACAAGGTTTGAGGTTTGAGGTTTGAGGTTTGGTTTTATGTTGTTTGTTTGTGAGGAGATCTGGAAATGAGTGAAAAAAAAGTCCACGGCCGTGAGAAAGAAAAATAAAAATTGATGATGTGTTTTATCTGGAAAAAATAGGGGGATTGTTTTTTAATGGACGAAATTAGCCTCGGCGACTTTTGGAAATTACTTAATTTAGGATTAGGTAAGTCTACGTGATGGTTATAGTTAGGGATAATATAATGTGGGTCTATTATGGAATTTTAAACATTGTCGACGATAAAATTAACGTGTAGTTTAATGTCGTAAATAAGTGACAGCAATAGATAATGAAGCAAGCCAACAAGAGATGTGTTTTCTTGGCTAGTTTAATTTCGTGTGCAGTACAACCAGACGACTATAAAGAGATACAGGTAGGCATTGTTAGTTAGGTGAATTTGACCTGGATTGCGTGCAACTGCGGCAGTGACTCGTGGGGACCAAATGCAAACAAACGCCATCGGAAGAACATTGCGTTCATTGGATTGGGATTATATTTTTAAAGTGGAAAAAATCACTACGTTACTGCAGATTTGGACATGTTACGCAAATAAATGCATTGTCGATCTTTTTCATGTGGTTTATGATGGATGGAAGTGTAACTATTAACTAGATTTGTATTCAATCTTGTCTATAATATTAATCTATTTTTTTTAACAATATTTGGTAACATACATATTGTTGGGAAATAGGTTTTGGAATGTGATTATAAGCCGCTTACTTGGATGAAGACATCCTGTCATCTAGCTCTGTATGAATGTTAAAATTCTAATGAAGTTGCATTTCTATCCGGAAAAAAGGGAAGATGATAAAGAACAATAATTCAGTTGACACTTGACACCCTACTTGCTGATATTCTATTTTGTGTGCATCTGTGCATTACTAGACCTCGAAAGCGTGTTTCCTTTTTATTTGTAAAAAGAAATAAAAAGGTTAGGCTTGTACATGTTAGTTTTCTCAACCATATCATGTCCTGCATGTTTTCATGTTATACCAAACGTATCTCATCCAACTGCTCAGAATGGGCAAACAATATAAAATGCTTAAAGAAGACAATAGTTGTACAATATAAAATGCTTAAAGAAGACAATAGTTGTATGATTGTTGTCTATCCAGAAAATAGTTAAGTAAATTATCACTTGCACCACCAGTACACCCCCAGCTTAGTTTGGAATATTAAAGGTGCAGCCGGCCATGAAATTCCACACAATTTTGCCACAGCAGAAAAAAACACGGGTTTTTGGGCAAGTGATAGTCAACTTTTGAGATGAAATCTCACTTTTCGCTTTCGATGAATCAAATGCTGTGTTTTATGTCTCTTCGTCAAAAATTAGATTGTGGATGGATGGTTATTCTAAACGTTCCATGTATTCTTTAAACATGGAGTAACTCTCAAGGACAAAAATGTCGAAAAAGTAATTCTCAAAGATACATTTTTATTTTTGCAACTCTCAAGAACCGGATAGATGAAATGTCAAGTATACTCCTGACGCGAAATAATTAACGACCCGGCCCAGATGAAACGACCTAGTGTATTTAGTTCTGAATGTTCACAGTCATTGGATATGAATATTGATTGGGTATGAACATTCAATGTTCATAGTCTTTTAGGTATGAACATTCGATGTTCATAGTCCTTGGATATAAATATTCAATGTTCATAGTCCTTGGGTATAAATATTGATTGAGTATGAACATTCAATGTTCATAGTCCTTTGGGTATGAACATTCGATATTCATAGTCCTTTGGGTATGAACATTCGATATTCATAGTCTTTGGTTTTTTGGGTATAAACATTCAATGTTCATACATCAATATATGTATAAAGATACATTCATTTTTATTTTGATATGAACAATCATTGTTTCATACATCAGTGAAAGATATCAACACTCATTGTTATATAAGTAAAACAAAAATGGTAAAATTAGAAAATATTTATTTTAAATTCGGACCATTTGTGTTTGAGGGTTATTTTCACGAAAGGGTATAACTGACATTTTAAAAAAATAAAATGGCGGAGCCAACTTATTTTGTTCTTGAAGGTCACTAAATTTAAAATCGTGGGTCCGTGAGTAGGAATTACTATAATTTGTCCTTGTGAATTACTTACCAAAAACTGTGTCCTCTAAACTTTATTTTCTCTAAAATTAGGTGTTAGACCCAATTTATTGTTCTTTAAAATCAACAAATCTTACTGTCAATGTCTCAATGATCGTATACTAATTCAATCAACAGTACACACTTTAATTTGTGGAGTCAATTAACACTACCATAGAAATGTATAGGACAGCTGGACAGTTATCTTTCTTCCGTCGAAGACAGGATTGAATTGGTATGCTAACCAGGAAGGGTGTAAGTCGAAATTTTAACATTCCACAGCCGATTTCGTGCGTTAGCTACCAGTTTCTGGTAGTAGACGAGGACCGAAAATGCATACGCAAGTAAGTACCCGGATAAAAGAAACCGTCTAGCATTTCTCGTAATGGAAAGTCAGAAACCTCTCAACCTTCCCAACATCCCCGGTCTCTATTCCGTATTATTTTGAGGAGGCAAAACCATAGTTATCAATTCGGCAAAAATTTGATGCGGAAAATATTTGAATAAAAATTTATTTTTTCAATTCGGATTATAAAAAGCGGAAACAGCAAAAATTTGGTTTGTAAGTAATTTGAGTATAATACGAAACTAAAAATACAAAAAAATACGAGAAAATTTGACAACATAATTAACAGACTTTTAGTGAAAATACAAATAATTCAAGAATTAATGATTTCTAACCGAATTAACAAATTATTCCCGTATCATTGAAAAATACAATCTTTTTAAACGTTTTCCGAATTAAAGCCGAATTGCTAACTATGGGCAAAACCACTGGTCCAAATAAGAAAGAGAACAGTAAGAAAGTCTGAATGGTTACTCAATCTGAATGTTAACGCTACAGCAGAGTATACGAGATACAAGATGCTAATTCAACAGTGTGGATTCTATATTTTACAACAATTAATGACATGGATACAAGATGCCTCTTTCGTCCATCCTCGGGAAAATATTACAATAACACATCCAGCAAACTATTAAGAGGAAAATAATCCCGTTTGGCAGCGTCTAATGTAAAATCTACGCAACGGCTCATACTTGCCTGCTATGATGCCTCATATGGCATTTTACAAGCAGCCATGGGGTTCTTCGACTTGTACTGGCCAAGCATTTCAGCAAGGGTTCTGCAACGGCATTGGTTACCTGGCCGAATGACATCCCCATAAACGGCCATTTCAATAATGTCCAGCTCCTTGTCTGCATGAAAACAATTAGAGTTAGCTTTTCATCTCATATCAGCTTAATCAAAGGTCTTCCACGAATTAGGGAGTACAAGAGGAAAACAAATCCTAAATACATGAAAATATTTTGGAGAACAGAATTTGTAGCTGTTTTGTCTGTCTTTTTTATTTCCCCTGGGTGGTCCGGGGAGATCCTGAATTCCTGACCATATCCAGGACATTCATAAAAAGTCTTCTAGATGAACCAATATCAGATCATTTACTCATTTAAAAGTAAAACTACCTCAAACATGAATGGCAATTGAAAGACTCAAAATCCCTTAGCCTCTTTAAACTAGTAACCAACAAAGTTATTGAGAGTAAACCAACAGAAAAATTGAAGTTGCGAACAGTATGTCAAGGTTGGCATGACACCACATGTGGGCAAGAAAGCCCATGTCAAAAAACAACCAATATGAGTTTCCTGTTTTATGTTTCTCATAGTACAATCCCCAAAAGGCAAAAATCATTGTTGTTGGCTTTGTAATAAGAAACAGGTACAAGTACATGGAATGACAGAAAATCATACTAGTGACACGGAAGTGGACTTCATCTTATATGAGTCATAAAACAAAATTTACCAACCATATAAAATGTACAGTGAAGTACAAGAGTGTACATGCATTGTATATGAAAAAAAGAAACCATAAATTCATGCTATGACTCAATTATGGGATATATGATCAATATAGATATGGCTTACAATCACAAATAAAAGCAACAATAAGACAACTTTCCCACTAAACAATAGTGTATGACCTACAACAAATATCCTATAGACGATTATTAATTTTATCTCTGGGACAAACCTTTCCACTCTACTACAGATGCCGTCCCCACTTAAGCCACCCCTCACTAGATGGTTTGGATGAGACCTAACCAATGTGGAAGTGTAACCTCATGTCCTCATTGAAGAACCTTCATTTCTTTTGAGTTGGTCGCCTCTAAAGTAAAATTTTGGGTACAAACCAACCTTGTATGAAATGTTGTCAGGGGTGTGGTGAGGCAGAAGGCACTAGGCTTCCCTTGGGTAGCCGCGGCCTTTGACAACATAACTTGTATCACATATTTACATCTTTGCTCCTTATATGCATAAACCTCTTTGTTAGTGGATCCAATCTACTGCGTCTACATAAGATGCGGATTATTCACCAAATTCACTCAAGCCTGGGAACTCAGCTTCTGACTTGATAAGTATCTCAAGAGCTTTGAGAAGGTTGTGAGATAAGAACAGAAAACCAGGTTGGACTACTTTTTTAACTTTTAAAAAAATGAAAAGAAAATGGCTGATGAAGCAAGGCATTAGTTTTCCAACATTTCATCCTACTGCCAGACATTAAAATGGTCAAAGATGATATAATATTCAGTCATTGAATTTCAGGCTATGCTATCACAAGTAAGTCCATCACTGGTCATAATTCTCAAGAATGATGATGTTTCCCACCTTTTTAACATTTAGGCCTTCATGAAACGAATGAATCAATGGGCATTCTTCTTGACCCAAGAAAAAAAAAAAGTCTCAACTTCATATAGAGCTGGTTTCACTATGGCATACATCAAGGGATCAAAATAAAACCTCACAATAATCCTTTCCCTTACCTACAATAAACCTTACGTCTCATCACATTTCACTTCTAATCTAGTGGTTTCTCCAAAAAATCAGACCACTCTTCTGCATTCATAGTTCTCTTAATTTATTTCCAACAGTAGGAACAAAATGTCAACTATCTGCTTGGCCGCTTGGGGCATATAATAAAAACATGTTTTTACAGTTACAAGTCAGATCCACGGCGCCACCATGCCAAGCAAAAGGACCTAATACCGAAACAATAATACCCTTCTCTTGATTCACACTAGTACAAAATGAAGCATTCTCCAGAAATCAACTCACCTAAATTTATCTCTTACTAAGACTACTCTGACATTCCCTTTCAATGTACATTTCCATGTTTTTAACTAGTATACTTGTGCCACTCTACCTAATACAGTAAGTCTTTTGAACCATAAATCACGTTTACATAGTAGCAATATACAAAAGAAAAAGCAAGATACGTACCAGTAAACTTAATATCACAAGAGAAACCCTCCAGCTCAGATTTTTCCACCCATTCTTTATTAGATTTATACCTGTTCACTCTAGTTTGAAGAATTTGACAATTCTCCGCCGTGGATTCTCCACCTGCCCAAACAACCCAACTTTTTTTAACTCTCAAGGCCAAACAAAAAAAATGTTATAATGTAAGTGTTGATGAATATACCTTTCGAGAAAGGAACGATGTGGTCGTATTCAAAACAAAGACAACCTTGGCAATTGCAAAAACGTTTACAAACAATGTTTCCAGCTGCGTCTTTACGCCATCTTTCGGGATGTCGACCTGCCACTATTTCCGCATTTGCCCAACACAACATTTTCGCTTTCACGTCAAAGAATCTCGCCCTCTCTTCTTTCTTGTTACCATTACTACTACTACTACTACTACTACGAGATCGAGTGGGAGCAGCACTCATTTCTTGTTTCTCTCTCTCTCCGTTTCTACAATAAACTATAAACTGAAATACCGACATCTCACGATTTTTAAGAAGATTCTGTTTTGGTTTCTGATATTCCATATATATCACGAAATACTTAATCGTTGAGAAATTCTCTTATTATATGTCCATTTATTAGATTAGATAGATTAAGTAATGACTGATGAAACTGACAGTCCATACGCAACCTTAAACGTATGTTGATCTCTATCTAGGCTCAGATCAATCCAAACTATTCCTGGTTGTGACTTGTGAGTCGTAGGGTTGTTTGTTTTTTTTTGGTTTCTTAAACTTAAGTTTTAATATTATAGGTTCAAAACTTGTTTTTTTTTTTGAAGTAGTTTAAATAGATTTTTAATTCGTTCAAGACCAAAATTTCTTCTCGAATCTTTGAATTTAATACTTGAAACAAGAAAGTCCCTTCTTGCCTTTTTCTTAAGAACCCATCTATCTAACTTTCCTACCTTGATTTTTATGGCTTCAAAATAAGTTATTCAAAATTTGATGTTGGCGTCGGGTTTTTTCATTTTTGGGTGAATGATATCCACTTTGTTAAAAATAGAATTACATATATATATTATTCTGAAAATAAACAAAATATGAAAATAAACTGTTAAAATATATTTGTGAAAACATATTTTAAATAAATTTATTTATCATTTACGATAATCCATCTCTTCTCCTCAAAATATAATATATATTTTGTTTAACAAGAAATCAAGTTAGTGTTTAAAATAGATAGCAAGTAAAATTGTCCGAATGATTTATATTCAAACGAGGTTATTCTAACAGAAAACAAACATGTTTTTTGAATTCAAAGAATCAGCATTTAGCATTCGAGGATGAGCCATTCAAAGATTCAAAGATTCAAAGCATTCATCTCCTTGACCCCTACATCTCCTTGTCATGCAATGTAGTTTTTGATATTTATGGATTACCGTGACAAATTGTTACAGTGTTACCTCTTTATACGTTTCACTCAGGACTGGAAATGGACCAGGTAATAAGATCTAAGGAAAGCATTGTCTGTCAAATAGATTGATAATGAGAGCAAAATCACATCAATAGAAGAGCAGTGTGGGTTCTCACATTGCTGCTGAAATTGAAGAAAGAGGCAATTCAATAGCTATACAAATGATAATGTAAAAAATACAATCATAGTTTGGTCTCACATATATAAGTTGTGGAAACGGGCAAACCCTCGGCATCAAATGTGCGAACAAGTTTTGCCTCTTGCCAGGTGAATCCATCCAACAGAACTCTAGATGGAAGGACCTGGATTCTTCCACACTCTTTGCTACATCACAAGGGCAACCAATGTACATGCCTCCAGGTAAGAGGGTCATCTGAAAACCTCCATCGAAAACAACCAGACTATCAGATATGGTACCCGCCCAATGGACATTAGTCGTAACATTGCCTCCACTGGATGTTGTAGTAATATCCTGGATGAGTGTATAAAGTCAGATCTCAACCGAATGAACCTTAGTTATACCAGAATTTTCAAAATAAGAAATGTATTCCACAAAATACGACAGTACTAAAATAACTATATCAACATGCAACTCGCACTGGTATTCATGATCTGACTAGCCTGATTCTAAGTCCACAACTGCTATCGTCAACAACGTTGGACGTTTCCAAAACCGAATCAGAAGAATCATATTTTAGCACTTGATGGAATTTGATTTTAACAGAAAAACTGTTCTGAACACTCTCCCAGTAGGAAACGACTTTCCTTTGGAAAAAAGGAGCCAAGACCATTTTCTTACCAAATCTGCTGTCTAATGCTCACATTGTAGATATTATTTTACTTCACCTCAGCATATACTGTTTTAGATATGAATAATAAATGCCTTCAACTTCTTTACGGACACCCTTACTGTGTGGATAAATAACTTTTAAGCCTAAACTAACAAAATTCTCCAAGAATCGTCAGGAACTAAAACATGGAACGATTACAAACCTGAATCAGTTGATTCTCGTCATCTATTTCAAGTAAAGCAACTGTATCAGCTTCTGCAACTGTAGCTCCATAAACTCCGCTTCTTTTGGTTATGGAATGACCCTCCCACCTTCCGAGGAATGGTGTTATCACACTTGTACTATCCTGAAAAAGAAGAAAGAAACTAAGACGCGCGGCATTGACAGCTATCAACTTCAAAATGTTTTTTCTGTCCCTTGATCCAATAAAATTGGTAAGAAAAAAGTGAGCAGAATATACCATATCAAACTTGATCAAAACAATATTGTGTAGTTAATTTTTGTCAATATCAGAAGGAAGTTTGAACCTTAGAGTCGGTTGAAGGAAGCTGAGGCAAACCGTCTCCTCTTTCTTCAAGAAAGATGAGAACCATTTCAAGAACCCCTCTTGGATCCAGGATATGGAAGGCTCTTGCTCGCATGTCATTCGCACGAGAATAAAGGCAGTTCTCGCAGACAATAGAAGGCCTATGAGAAGGAACCTTCAGGTTTCTGATCAAAAGTTCAAGAAAGTAAATAAGCACTTGTACTCGGCTGAAATCACAAATGTTACAAAATTAACATAAATCTCTTTATTTGTCCCCCCGGAATCCCTGATTAGTGCATGGTTAGTTATGATGTGACCATTAATACCTGGTGGTACAGGTAGTCTATCACTCTATCCTCAACAAGAGATAGTCTTTCAGTTAAGAAGCACTCACTTTGGTGATTCTTCACCCGTATCATCTTCTCCAAGCACCCCTTGCCTCAATACAGCTTCTAGCATTCCAGCTGTTTGGTATCTTAAAGAAAATGCCCTCTCTTTGGGGAAAAAGCCAATCTGTGGACTAACCACAATAGATATTGGAAAGAAAACAATTTAAGCACCGAACAAGAAGTCCCAAAAAAAATTGCCTCTATAGAGATCATCATTGACTATTGTTCAAAAACTTAAGGTGATTATAGTAGTCTCACCTGTTGGTACTTGTCCACAGTAAACATATTGCTCTCTTTTATTTTGTATTCTCCCCATTCTGGCTCAGAATCATATCCCGATACTGAAGTGTTTGATGTAGGTTGTTTTATGTACAGCCTAACACAAGTTTAGCAAACAAAAAAAACAGACATTTATATGCAAAAATCTTCTTCACAATGGCTTTACAGCTTTTATAGCTTGTAGGGTATTAAAAGGTTCAAAAACAATACAGAGTAGTTGAAATCAAGGCTATATTGAACAGCAATAAGAACCACATAGTACATGTCCTCTCAATGGTGTAACCCAAGTCCATCACAGTGTAAAAATTTCTCAAAATCTCATTCTACAACTGTTTATCACTTAGCCAAGAAAAGATGTATATCGGTTAATATTTTGAGAGGTAACATTAACCATATACATCTTCCAAGAATCCTGTTATGTTCTCATCATATCAAGCAAAGTCGCGTCATGGGACAATGCTTGTTCATACTCTAACCATTGAAATTTTAGCATCTTAAGTTCTTAACAGTAATGAAAACAAAGTATCTTGATGGTTCAAATACATCTCAGCAAATAAATTATTTCATAAATAGAAGTAGTGGGCTAGTTGAGTTTATCTAAAACCTCGGGTATCCTCCAACAATAGTATTACAAACATACTGACAACAAATCAATAAAAGAAGTCATTTAACCAACAATGTAGCAGTATCTCATCAAGAAGATGTAAGCTTACGTTTGAATAAGACTTATAAGTTGCTCTTCACCATATGAGCTAGCTGAAAGCTTTGTTCTCACCTCTTGCATTAAATTTCCACGAGCATCAAATTGCTGTAACATTTTTTTTAAGAAAAAAAAAACAGCCAGTTAAAAATCAACAAAAAATAAAATGAAGTACACATATAATATAAATACTTACATAGAATGTTCCATTCCATTTACCCACGTTCACATTAACAAAGCTTTTAAGAGTGTCAATGCTCGTTGACTCTTCATTCCTTCTCTGCTCTTCATCAGTTACAGAAGAAGACGAGTGAACAGCTTGAGTTCTTAAACTATGACACGATGGAACAAGTTGAGGAAATTGGTATGGTCTTAAAAAGCTTAAAGGGTGTTTATGAGTAAGTTTTGAGTTTGGGGTTTTAGATAATGGAGTTAATGGAATGGTAGAAATTGTTGCCATGGCTGCTCATGTGTTTGTAGTTCGGGTGCCTTATCACAGCTTATTAATCCATGTTTTTCGACCGATATTTTTCGATTTTATCCTTTATACATACAAATAACATGGCATTCCGGAGTCACGATATTTACATTCACACACGTGACACTTGTGGACTTGTGGTCAAGTCTCTTCACTAAAAATTAGAATATGCTTCGGAATGAAGGTGTCCAGATTAAATTATCTAAAACTTAGGAACTAGAAATTTGTGATAAATATATACTTTCTGTTTCACAGGGGAGAATATAAATATGCAGTACAACTTCATGTATTGCCATCTTGATTTTCTAATGTCTCGATCGAGGTGCGCACTATTCTCTGTGCATGTTCCTTTTCTTATTGTCCTATGGAGACTATTTTATTTGTGTGCATTGTTTGGAAAACTCACAAAACACTTAAGAGTATCTTTAGAGCATATTTAGCATAGCAACCAAAAAAATACCAAAGTTTTGAACCAAAAAAACACCAAGCAACTTTAGGAGCAACATAAAAAAAAAACACCAAGCAATTACGCGGTTTTGCCAAAACCGCTTATATATAGCTTCACGCAGCGGTTTTGTCAAAACAGCGTGGATTCAGTTAACCGACAGACGGGCCCAAGCCCACGCAGATTTTGGCAAAACCGCGGTGTTGAACAGCGCTGCTTCTTATATAAACAGCTCCAAAGCCGCAGCGGTTGGTCACTTTCACCTCTTCTCACAATTATAAACCCCTTCTTAGTTAAAAAATAAAATAAAACCTACCTAAACTCTTAAAATTTGATATGGATCCTTTTGAACCTTTCGACGGTGATGATTGGCGATTACCGCAGGCGACATTGGCGATGAGGGAGAAGAACCCGAGGAAGTAGAATACGGTGGGGAGAAGAACTTCGAGGATGTCGCGACCGACCGATAGACATCCCTATGTATTGGAGTATCGGATGAGCGACTTGATTGGCAATTTGCCTTTGGAGAAGCACTTGATATGGAAGTTGTGTCTTCTACACGTGATACAAAAACACGTGTCGAGTCGCGATGGCTAATACTCGGGTAATTAATTAGTTTTGATTAAATATTTTGAATATTAATTAGTTGAGTTGGACCAATTAATTATTTATCTTATAATTATTATTTTTTTTTATAATATCGGCATGTTGTTGACTCTACCGAAAGTTAGATCGGCTTTACTTGGTGTTAGAGAGTGGTGGAAGGTTATTAGGAGTTTGGATGAGTTTGTACATATTAGAGATAGTATTTTGTATACACCTTTGGGTATTTTGATTGATCGCGGATTATGAGAAGGTTGATTGGGCAGTGGTCATAGCTTTAGTAGAAAGATGGTGGAGTAGAACTCATACATTTCATTTTCTTTGTGCGGAGTTAGGGTTCACACCACTAGACTTCACTATGATTTCTGGGTTGAGTATCGGTATAGGCCAACCGATACTTTTTCATACAAATTATGAGAATATGGATAGTATGCTTATGAGTTTTCCTCGTTTGGGTGCGGATGCTTATGATTCTTCTGGAATTAAGCTATCTCATATTAAGACTGCATATATGGAACCCTCTTGCATCGATACATAAACGGCGAGAGTTAGCTTTGATCGTTCTCACCAGGGTAGTGAGGGTGTTGATCGGTATGTTAGGGCTTTTTTTATGTTTTTTATTGGGCATGTTTTGTTTCCCAATGGTCATTCTACGGTACGACTTGGATATTATGCTTATGTATCTGATTTGCATACTATAAGAGATTATGACCTGGGTAGCTCGGTATATGCCACATTGATATCGTTAGATAAAGCTTCACGGACATTTGGAAGTAGAAGTCCTCGATTGCGGGATTCACGGGACTTTTAGAGATTTGGTTTTATGAATACTTTCGATGTCTTTGTCCTAACATAGACATGATTCGATACTCGCGCCCTAGATTTGCTAGTTGGTTGGGGCCTCACTTGACTTAATGAATGAAGCGATTAGGAATAATATCCGTATGGCTCGTGCTTTCGATTGATATTAGATCATTGTCATCTATCGAGTAGAGACCTTGGCGTTTGTCTCTTTTGCCTTTGACGATCGGTTATGCAAGCATGCTTGTGTGTTGTCACGTCCACGAGTTGTTTTTGCCGCCGACGCGGTCGGGTTTGGTACTATGGCGACAAATGTTGGAGGCAGATGACTAGACGTTATGGAGTTCCATGTGCTCCCATGCCAGATGTTAGTGGTGCAAAGTCGTGGGGTAGAATTCAAGTTCATGAAGTTCATGCCGGTGGTGGTGGTCTTGGCGGATCGTCTTCTTTTTGTTGTTGAAGCGGCATGGCACCGATATTATAGACGGTGGAACCGTGTTTCCATGGATCCGTTGTTGCCTCCTGTTGGTCGGGCTAGCAACTTCGAGTTTGTGGGCTTGGAAGGGATGAGACGTGAGCTACGTATTCCTCATCCGCCACAGCCTGTTTACAACCCACAACCTCTCGAATGCATATCATCCGGCTCCACCGTAATGCGCAAGTAATCCTCGGATGTTTGCCGGTGTGTGGACTCGATGGGGAGCCTACTTATATTTCCATTCTTAGGTGCCTCATGCTCATTTCTCGAAGTTAGAGTCGCATATTGATCGGTATACCATGGTGAGTTTAATTGTTTTATTTATCTTCTTCATTATATATATAATATGTACTCACACTGTATTTTCTTAGATTTTTAGGCTAAGGTTCTAGAAATATATGAGAACCAGGTTCTTATGTTTGATGGGATGAGGGGCGCCTGTATCATTATAGCCAAGAAAGAGATGAGGCATATTCTCATACATATCGACAATCCGGCGCGGCGTATGTGAGACTTCGAAAGCGTATGAGGATATGCAACAAGTGTACACGCAGCAACATCAGGGATATGAGGAACTTCAGGCTGAAGTAGTTAACCTCCGTGCAGACAGAGAAGATCATAATTATCATATTAGGAACTTAGAGGAGCAGCTTCGGAACGTCCAAATAGAGAGAGGAGATGGATCGAGTGGTAAGGGGCGAAGAAGAAAGCTAAATAAATTTGATGTAATATGATAGGTTTTGGATTATTTTGGATATTATATGATTATATCATAATCATAGATTTTTGACTGCATAATCATAATCATAGGTTTTAATTTCTTTAATTTTTTCGATTTTGAATTACAATTTTAATTTCTTCAATTGCCACAATTGTTAATTTCTTAACTTCTATGCACAACTCATAATTTTTCAAGTTCTATGCACCACAGTTCTAATTTTCAGAAAAAACGCACGCGGTTTTGGCAAAACCGCGCCCATTGAAGCCCAAGCCCATGCGGTTTTGCCAAAACCGCGCCATAGATGCCCATTTAGCAGCCAAAGCCCACACGGGGTTGGAAAAACCGCGCGGTTTTGGCAAAACCGCGTGAGTGATTTGATACAACACCAAACCTGGAACCAAATATTGGTCGATTTGGTGTTTGGTTTGGTGTTTTCATCAACATGTAGTTCTCCTGAAGTTGAAAAAACACCAAATCCTGAAGTTGAGAATTTGGTGTTTGATGCTAGGTTGATATCACTGCTAAAGATGCTCTTAGGAGAG
The DNA here is from genome assembly GCF_015680905.1 of Coptis chinensis. Taxonomy (NCBI): domain Eukaryota; kingdom Viridiplantae; phylum Streptophyta; class Magnoliopsida; order Ranunculales; family Ranunculaceae; genus Coptis; species Coptis chinensis. The sequence continues at coordinate 13,312,553 of NC_141456.1, read as the reverse complement.
CAACCAAAAAAACACCAAAATTTTGAACCAAACCAAAAAAAATCAACCATCTTTAAGAGCAACATCAAATTTTCGACATCAAATGACGCAATTTTGGATAAACCGCGCCATATAGTCCACGCGGATTTCCCAATACCGCGCCAATGAAGCTCATCTTAAAACTTCAAGCCTACGTGGTTTTTCAAAAACCGCGCGATCAACTTTCTTATTTTTTTTCTTTCCCAATCTCTCGCGTGGTTTTGGCAAAACCGCGTGATTGAAGTCCACAATCTAGCCCAAGCCCACGCGGTGTTGACAAAACCGTGCGGTTTTAGAAAAATCGTGTGAGTGATTTGATACAGCACCAAAGCTATAACCAAATATTAGCCGATTTGGTGTTTGGTTTGGTGTTTTCATGTGACTCTCCTGAAGTTGAATAAACACCAAATTGTTGATGTTTGAAATTGAATTTGGAAATTTGGTGTTTGATGCTAGGTTGGTATCACTCCTAAAGATGCTCTTAGAGGCGAAACTGATTGGGGAAACACTAAATGTAAAAAATGTTGGTGTTATATACTATTTTCTCAAGTAAGGTAGACATGACTAAGGAAAAAAAACAAAAAAAAAAAAAAATCTTGGTTATATGTACTATTAGCAGTAAAGCACCAACTAACTTTTTTACACTTTTTCATCGGGAACAATAGAGAGTGGATATTTATGGACTCTACAATAATTTACAATTGGAGTAGTAAAATCCTAATGGCACCTAGGTGGCGCCTATGTGGAGGTGTAATTTTACACCCCCCATTAGAGATGCCCTAAGGCACTTATGTACAAAGAAGGCAACACATCACCAACCACTAAACTTAGGAGGACAAAAAGAGAATGCTCTTTCGAAAAGTAGTTCATTTACCAAATCAATCTTAATGAAATGAGGCCATGGTTCGGAATTTTAGAAATCTTGGAATTCCTGTAACTCCAAAAATAGCCAATTTTTCGGGCAATTTCCACAGTACTACAGTAGTTTGAAATCGTTGAATTTCAATGTGGATTACATAGCAAATTAGATTTCAATTTTAAACACACCTTATGAAATTTGAAGACCCCACCAAAGGAGGCTCAAGACAATCGGAAGTCGTAGGCAAAATTCGAATACCACTGGGTGAGAGGCGTTTTTTTGTTGGAGAACCCGAGGGAAACAAATGGCTATCTAATGCTATTTCCTAGTTTCCAATGTATGCTAGCAACTCTAAAATAAGGGCCTGAAGTGGGCTTAAAAGAAAGCATTGGGCTAAACTAGATAACTGCTAAGCAATGGGAGCATGAGCGGAGGGTGGAGAAGAGAGAGAGAGAGATGGGTTTGTGGTGGGGAGAGAGAGAGAGAGAGTTAGGGTTTGGTTGAGAGGGAGAGGGAGAGGGAGAGGAAACGAAGGAGGGAGAGGGAAAGAGAGAGAGATAGGTGAGGACATACAGACATAAACCTACCAATTCAAACAACCTTTTGTCCCACGTACCCCCACTCTTTTTAAAAACGTTCGCTCCGCTCACTTGATTATATTAGCCATACAGCCCGACCTGTGGTCAGGTCGGGCCTGCTATTTTTTAAACCCATCATGTGGGTCTATTACTTTTAATTGGGCTTTTATGTTATTCAATTTATATTTAACTTTAACAGGCTGGTCGTTTTTTTTTTTGGGCTTTAAGCCTTAGTCCAATTTTATTTGTATGTTATTATGGTTATTACCAAGTGTTACGATTATCACTACTTGTTTTGCATCTGTAATAGAAGATATAACGTGTACACATTTTGGAGAAATGTTTTTGACGATGTCACTAGTAGAAAAAAGGATTTTTGTAACTGTTTTAAAATGTTATTTGTGAATGCTTTGTTTGAAACGGTCACAAATGGCAGAAAAGGGTTTTTGTGACATTGTTTTAAAAAGTTTTTAGTGATGTGCATTTTCGAAACAGTCAAAAATGGTTTTTGTTACACCCCGAATTTCGACAGAATTCGGAAAAACAATATTTGTTCCCGACTCTTCGATCTCCGAGGTGTGACGCACTCTCAACTCCCAAAAACCCATAAACAGTTTAAATATGCGGATAATTAAAAACCAATAAAATTTTTAACTTAAATAAAAGTCCTCTTCATTACAAAAATTTACAAATGAAAATGTAAATAACCTTATCTCAACTGAAAATCTATATCCCCTCAAAGGAAAACAAAGCCTATCTTGAAATGCGATGCTAACGCCAACCACAAGCAGCAACCAATCTTCTTCAATACTAAACCTGTCAAAACTTATCAACTATGTTCATTTAATGAACACACCCGATAAGCAAACATGCAAATCGGGTCAGCATTATAAAAATGCTGGTGTGAGTAGCTCTAAGATACAACATATACTTATACCAAATATATACACAATCCATACGCCAGTTAGTTTCTCCATCGAGGCGCCTTAACTTTCAACGACTAATATAACATCCTTAAGTAAAATAATTAAGGCAGGTAGTTCCTCCACTGAGGCGCTTTAACTTCCCACTAACCACACAACAAACTATACGTATCATAAATAAGGCATGTAGTTCCTCCATCGAGGCGCCTTAGATTCTAACTAAACAAAATAACCAACCAAACATATTATATCCGTACCGCAGTTCATTCTCAATAACAGAGTGGGTCGTCTCTACCCAAGTAATTAGTTTGACCCACCCTTCTGCAAAACCATATACAATCATCTATCTAAAGATACATCAGTAACCCACATATTACCATAATTATATTATTTAAGGCTTTCTTTGCGTGTCCCTAAAATTCACGTCGTATCTATGTCTTACCTAATTTCCCTGGCTACCATAATCGCTTCCCAACGCCGAACATGTACATCCACATGCCTCCCCTTACATAATGAACCACCGGTATGCGTAACTACCTCGGCGGGATGCCGCACACCAGGTAACCCTCACACGGAAGCCATTATGTAAGTACTGCCACTATTCGGCATAAAATATCGCGCGTCTCGTTCTATTTTGTAAACGGAATAATCAAGTCACTATTCGGCTACGCCAGAAGAGCCATTCAGCTTTACTGAAACACTAGAAGGGCCAATCACATTACTTACGCCAGAAGGGCCATTCAGATTCATTGAAACGCCAGAAGGGCCAATCACATTACTTACGCCCGAAGGCCATTCAGATTCACTGAAACGCCAGAAGAGCCAATCATATCACATACACCCACACAGGGCAAATCACATGAGTTGTGGTAGTCAGGTTCTAGGATTTTCGTTACGTAATTTATTCAGGTGTCATACATTTATGACTCATAATAATTCCACTATATCACGTGCAGGTCAAATACCTTATTGCACTATGCCACAATATTTATAAATATCTTAATTATATCTCGTAACCACTTTTTCATTTTTCGTCGCCAATATATTATTGCACTAAGCCATAATCCCGTAGGAAAATATCCACACATACTATACTACCTCATAGATAAAATAATAGAGTGTCTATACATTTATTTCTCCAAAACTATTGCCTTTAATATATATATCCCAACATATTATATATTGTCACAATATCAACGTCAAATCTTAATTAGATAATGACAACCAAATTCATACAAGCTTCCACAGCATTTTAGCATTTGATTTGTCCATACAATTTACAACATAAAACGTAGCACAATTACACAGTCCATAGTCCACAATCAAAGCCCAATATTTATATGCTTTACACACTACTCACGTCAAATCTTAATTAGATAATGACAAACAAAGTTATATAATTTTCGACAATATTTTATTACTATATTTGTCCATATTCTTAAATATGTGAAAAACTGGAAAAAAAATCAACATTCCACAGTCAACGGTCAAAGTTAACGGTCAATGGTGAACGGTCAAAGTCAAAGTCAAAACATCATGGTCAAAGTCAAACTGTCATTGTCAAAGTCAAAGTCAATGGTTAATGGTCAAAGTCAAACTATCGTTTCCATGTTCGACAGGTTCAGGGTCATAGCCATGGTTCATGGCTAAGGTCAAAGGTGCATGGTTCCTGGGCTCAAGGCTAAGGTCATGGTTCGGACCCAACTAGCCAAGCCCCAAACCCAAACCTTAGAACCCGGCCCCAAAAGTCTAACCCAACTTATTATTCAACCTGACCCAATTGGGGACATAAGGACCAACCCACATAAATTAGAAACCGGCCCAAAAACTAATTTGGAAAAGGCCCAAACAAAATAAATAGAACTGGCCCAAAACAGTTAAGTAGTTCGGCCCAAAGAAAGAAAATTTGAACTGGCCCAAAAACTTTGAACTGAAACCGGCCCAACCAACTTAAACTAAACTGGCCCAAACTAAACCAAATAAAATCGGGCCCAACAACTAAAATAGGATCGGGCCTAAACAAAACTGACCCACTTGGTCCCGACCCAAGCCCAAGCCCAAGTCGTCATCTCCCTCAGCTGCTCCAGCACCAGCAGCCACCACCAGGTTCTCCTCCTCCTCCTCCACTCATTCCCCATCGATTTTGATCCTTGGAAAACCCCCCACGACTTTAACTCCTACTAACACCGATTTTGGCAATGGTCGAGATCACTCTCCAGCGGATCTCGGATCATTATGCCGTTGCTCGAGCTCCCCGCGTCCCTCATCCCTCCATCAAACCTCAACCACCAAACATCATCCCCAATCTCGGTTAAACCCAAAAATGACCCAACCACCGGCGCCATTAACCCCTCCAAGCTTTGGCAGCACCTTACCACCCATCGAAAACACCACTAACCAATCCCACAATCAAAAAGCAAAACCCAACATACAACATCAAGATCCAACTAATACATTTCCAAATCATAGACTGGCGATTTTATTTGGGCCGCCATTAACGACCTCTTTAGAGCTCCAACAATTCAATAAATTTTAGTAATTAAGAACAAACAAAACGCAGAATACTCTAAGTTTTCTTTACCATCTGACGCATACAAACGCGAGAATAACAACGATTGGAATGAGAAGTAAAACGGCAACACACATCAGAATACAAGAAAGTTAAAGTTATTCCCGTGTATCGACTAAAAATGAAAACTAAACTACTCACTATAACAGTTTATATGGATAGTAAATTCGTAAATTCTAAACAGACAAAAATCATAGTTCTAGTAGTGGTGAGAGTTAACTCTACTCACTTGTCTTAATGTACTTCTACTTAATCCTCCTAGTCCAAATCGTCTGGCCCACCCTCCAAAGAACGAAGTTTCTAGCTCTGCCTCTATTTTTATTATTTTTTATTAGGAACCCTATTCTCAGTAACAATGTGAATATATCTTTGGGTCAAACCCAAAATTTCAATCTGACTTCGGCCCAAAACCAGGGCCCACGTATCCCAAATCCAATCCAACATATTTTTAAATAAATAATTAAATAAATAAATAAATAAATACGTATTTTAAATACGGGCGTTACAATTTTTTTTTTCTAAAGAAGGTGTATATGTGTAGAGAACTATTTGATACTATTTTACTAAAATAGTTACATATTGACCATTTGACCCAATATTTAACCCAACTAGTTTTTGGTCCAGTGTGCCCACAACTCCACTAAAAAACAACTAATTTTGAAACCCGACACAGCCACGTTCACTCTCACCTCCCTCTGTCTCCCACTAACTTTGGATTCGAAAACTTTTGTTGTGTCATAAAATGTTGTGAATTTGTAAACTGTGACAATTTTTGTTTCGAAAAGTTTTCCAACCCGCTCAAAATTTCAGGTTATCTCTCGCCCATTAAAAGAAAAGAAAAAGAAAAAGAAAAACCCTAGGCTACTATTACTCACTGTCGCACTCTCTTCCCCACTGAACCGCCCTTTCTTCTTGCCTCCACCACCAATTATTAAATCACTTCAAGTTGAGATTTTTTTTTTATTAGATCTCAAGTCTCACTCACTTGGCATCTCGAGCTCGATTTCTAACGGTAAGAAATCTGATCCATTTCTATCTACTAAATAACTGATGAACAACAAGTATGTTCAGAAATGCAATATTGATGTTGAAATATGACTTTTTTTTTTTTTTTTTAAAATCGATTGGCATTGGCCGATGGTGTGGAGGTTTGTTTTGGATGGATTTGATGCAATGGAGAGATTGCGTTAATTGGGAGTTTAGGGCGGTTATTGGATTTGGATCGCTTCTAATTCGCTCACTTATCTCTCTCTATCTGTGTACTTGCTATTGGTTTCTACTTTTTTTTGTTTATCAAACAGAATGTGTGCATTGTACCTTGTGCCTTGTGATGGCCTCCAACTCTATTTTCACTAGTAGAAGTAGCTTCTTCTGTCTGAGTTATTCATGTTACAATCTTATTGGGGCTTATTTCAATTCAGTTCGATCCACTCTTACGTAAAATCCTTTTGTTCTTTTTGGAATCTTATGAACATGTTAGTAGACTAATATTAGTCAACCATTCAAATTAGATGTCATAGCATTCAACTTTTAGGCCAATGTATATGATATTGTAGCCTTTAGAAATGTATGTGTCTATTTTAGTATGTTTGTTCCATTTGCATGATGATTTTGACATTGTAGACATTGTCTTCTTTGTAAAATTCCAATGACATGGTATACACTTTTTCAGGTGAAAGTATTTAAGAAGCCCCATTGCCTGCACAACTTCGTGCAAGCTACATTTAATGCCTTTTCAACGGAGAAAGTCAAAGGCAAGTCCTATATTGTGTGACTTACTTTTGTCTAATTTTATAGTTAAACATATCATACTCATGCAACTATTAAGTTATATATTGATCATTGTTTGTTCACCATGTCTCAACTAGTTTCAAATATAATCCTTTCTTTACTTGCTACTTATATGGTTGTTAATTATTTTGCAACATCACTATATGTTGAGAAGTTTCACTTACACGTATCATTAATTAGTTGTTGTCATTATATATAGATGGGTAAATGTACCATTTCTGGAAAAGCACGTGCAAATTGGAATGACTCCCTTGATGCATGTGATATTTTTGGATGTGGTGGTTAAGTAGACTTTAGATAGTAATCTCACCGAAAATGGGTTCACCAAAGTCGGTGGGAATAATTTGAAGGCAAAATACAAAGTTGCAAATGACCTTACTATTTTATTTGGCTTTGGTTGGCATCAAATTACTTGTTGTTCACCGCTAGCAATGTTGTTTGGGATGAATACTTGAAGGTACCTATTGCTTATTGAAAGGAGTCACGGAGGAAGAAGCAAGGCGAATAGGTTTAGAGCTCTCCGTCTCTCTCATTCTCCCCCTTTAATATCCATTAATTGTTTTTCAATTTCAATAATATAGCATGCTTGGGTTGTTAGGGTTTAGAATTGGGGTTTCAAGGGTTTAGTTTCCGATAAAAATGGTATATTTTAAATTCCACGTTGCTATACATATTACAATTTTTTTCCAACTTCCAAATTTCTCTTCACATCAATTCGGGTATTTCCAGTTATCTTTACTCGACACGGAATAAATTCGGGTATATCTATAGTGGGAAACTTCAATTGGTGCCAAACTTAGCTGCACAATCAACCAATGTGTATAGTGTCGGTAAGATAATTGTTGTTTGTATTACAAACTATAACATAAGATAGGGTTGAAGAATTGCATAGCTAGAAAACTTCTTCAGAAGCAAAACTGGAATTCTTATGTCTTAGTTCACCGGTGTTCATGTGGTATGAATATTCCTTTTGCATATATTATGTTGTCGTTTGAATTGCCATGGTAGTGTTTTTCGTGAGTAAAATAAAAAAAATGTCATTGTGTAAAATAGAGATATATAAATTGTTATATTTAGATGCTACCTAAGTCCTAGTGATATGAAGTAGGTGATGGTGATGTGAAGTAGGTGATGGTCTCCTGGATTCTAGCTTAAGCTCTTATGTTATTTTGTTTAGGGTCAGGGAAGTAAAGAAGGAATCTACTTCTGTTGCTTGTAGTTTCATGGTTGTGCTCTTTGAACAAGGACTTGAATTTGGTCCTTTATGAATATCAGGTGCTTCTTAATTACTAGGTACTTTTTTTTCCAATAATTCTTTTGTATATCTACTATACTTGCCTATATGATGGTTATTTTCTTTTGTTTTCATGTTTATATGATGATTCTAATGTAGAATGTTTCTTATATTTCAGTGGATATCATCACCAAGTTGATGTTATTAGTCTCTATTTGAAAGGCTGATATTTGGTAATGTTACTAGCAAAAGTGATAGTAGTTGTGTTTAGTAGTGTGCGCAAGGCAGAAAGTTTGAGTTGTGTTCAAGCTGGGATTTCGCTACCTACACGAAAACATTACCCCGTCGAGTCTACATTCAAGTGAACCAAGTTTCATTACTTGTCAATGTTTGTGCTAAAAGCTACAAAACTAACAAGTTAGACTGTTCAAACTGAAATTTTTATCGTTCATATACTTACACTGATAGTGAATTTTCGTAGTTTACTTTTCAACTCTTAGGCACTTAAAATTGATTAAAGTGTATATAACACCCCGTGTTTTTATTTAATATTTTCCTAGTACAATAAATAATAATAATAATAAATAATAATAATAATAATAATAATAATAATAAGAGATAAAATAAAATAAAATGATAAATATTAGAAAGAGATGAGGTAAAGAGGATAAACCCCATTCCCTATTTGAAGGGGTTTTTGAAAAAAAAAAAGTGTTTACACATGAGTTTACATGGAGAGTTTTAAATAGTGGAGAGAGAGAGTTTTACTCAAAGAAGAAAATGGAGGTTTCTTATTGGGGATTTGTTGGCAACAGGAGCGTATCACAAGTGAGTAGTCTAAGTCTTTTTATTTTTTTTAAGATTAATATTTTAGTTGATTGATTAGTATATATTTTTTTCTCAAATGCGAAATCCATCCGTTTCTTTTCTCTCTGACATTTATTTCTTCAACTTTCGGAAACTAAAGCTCAAAAGAATCTTCATTCCCTCAAACGAAAAATTTAGGAATGAAGTTCGAATTCAAGGATATATCTGTTTATGAGGTGTAGTATAAGTTATAGATCTCATTTGAACAATGGGAATTAAGGATACAACAAAGATGAGTGAGGGTGCAAAATTTCAGCTGGGGACGGTTGGGCTTTGAGTCTCTTAGTTGTTTCGTCGGCCTTGATTGTCATTTGTAATAAAGCGCTTATTAGCACTCTCGGCTTCCATTTCGGTGAGTATTTAGTTTGTCGAGTTTTGCATTGGTAGATCTGTTGAGTTCGACGTAGAGATAGTTATTACACCACACTTGTGTCAATCTAGCTAGATTTAGTATACATATGCTTACTGTTAAGGTTGTTACAAAATTTGGAATGAGTATTGGCATTTGTCAAAACTAGTTTTTATAATATTTAGTATTACTTCCCCATCGCTAGAACATTCCTCTACTCATGGTAATGAATGAAATGTGATTCGGTTGAAGTCAGAAAATCAATTTACTAATTTAGAGATACTTTGGTCAACAACTTGAAACTTGTGACATGATATATATCATAATTGGACTGCACAAAACGTAGTAAGTTGATTATAGATACGTTGAAGAAATTGTATCTTGAGTTGTCACCCTGCATTATATATATCACTAGCGCATGCTTAATACTTTGTATGGACAGAGAAGAAGGAGACCATGATCCGGTGCTCCAGAACTAAAGTTGTGTTTAAAATGGGTTTTGGGTGAGAGTTTGTTTTGGGCCGAATTTGTGCTTGGTTTGGAATCGAGTTTTCACCTAGTTAGGGTCAGATTCAAACTCTCACCAAAACATGAAAGAGTGAGTTTTTTTAGTCTTCTTTCCAACCCAATTGGACTCGACGCATTCCGAGGTCTGTAGAGACAGCTATGATGTCGGGAAGTTTGGTTGACATAAAACAATCGTCGTTAAGAAATCAGTTTCTATGCATTGTGTTCAAGTCCAGTTTTAATTTAGTTAGAGTTTGAACTAGATTTTTATGAAAACATGAAAAAATAAGATTTGGAAGTCTTTTTTCTATTCCAATTGGCCTCATCGCATTCTGAGACCTGTAGAATTAATTATAGTGTTTGGAAGTTTGCCGTGCAGAAAAAAAAAGGTCGAGGAAATCAGTTTACGTAGTAACCGTTCGAGCCTAGTTTTCGAACATTTAGAATGAGATTAAGTATTTTTGTAAAACATAAGAAAGTAATTTCTGTATGTTAGATTTTCAATGCAAAAAGCCTCGATGCATTTGGACACCTATGGAAAGCATTGTGTCATTCGGAAGATAGTCCGTCAGAAATCTAGTTTGCTGAAAATTAGGATTTTTACTATTTTCGACCTAAGTTTTCTTCTAGATGGGCTGAGGTTGGGACTTTGAGTTCTACATGAAAAAGTAGGTCTACATACCCTAGTTTCTAAATATTTAAATTACATGTCATTTGGATGAATGTAGGAAAAACTATAGCATTGACTATGTGGCTGATAAAAACTACGAAGGCTTGATTCCAATCTTGAAAGATTTGGATACGTAGATAGCTTTGAGTAAAAGTGCAACCACTATATTATATATTAGTTATTAGTTATTAGTTATTAGTTATTGTGATAACTATGTGTGAACAATGTTAGTACTTAATTGTGTACGTGATTGTGGTTGTTTAAAATGTATTCACGAGACAATTAACTAATGTGTTATTTCTGATTGAACCTTTTGATATATATGATTTATATAATTGATAATGAGGTGAGTTGATTAGTTATTTTGTTTGGAATATTTAGTAATGATTATATTGTTTGAGACGATGTTTGTTTTGTAATGAAAATATTATAATAAATGAGAACTCTTGAGTGTTAAAAATCTGGTGTAAAAGTGTCCGGTGAAAATTTAATGTGTCGCCCACATCTATAGATCTCTCCACGCCTCTTTGATGAAAAGAAAAGAAATGAAATATTTATAACTAATGATGTCATGTGAAAAGCTGCCTTAGAGAGGAACTAATGCATTAAGCCTTGTGGGCGTATTCATTGAATGTCTTGGGAATGTAGGTGGGTATTCCTTGAATGTGAAGGGAATGACTCAAAGTATTCATTGAATGTGCCATGAATGACTGTTAGTGTTATGATAGGTATTCCTTGAATGTGGCGAAGAATGACTAAGGTATTTATTGAATGTCTTTATGAATGACTGTTAGTATTATGATGGGTATTCTTGAATGTGGGGAATGAAGGTATTCATGAATGTGCCATGAATGACCCGAGATTTTGTTATGCCCAAAGGAGGCTTTGTGATTATGTGTATAGAAAGCCCAGAGATGGCTGTGACTCACAAGTTACGAGTTTACAAGATGAAAGTATGTTTCCTGGAGGCGATATCCCGCTTGGGACATATGTCTTGTAGTGGTACTAGGTGTAAGTGAGGCACACGAATATGTGTGATTTGGAAAATGTGTGTAGTGCAAATCGTGGAGTGGGAACTAAAGGTTGGGCTGTATCTTTTAATAAATGAGTCAACAAGATAATTAATATAGCAAAGTAAAAATATTGATTTTACGTGTGATGGAGTTATTGCATATAATGTATATGAGTTATTATGAGAAATATATACGTGGTTTGTATGAGTTGATACTCACAAGGGATGAATGTACTCCTTGGGTATGATATTTCCTCATTCTCATAAGTAGACGAGTGGTTTTTAAGTAAAAGTATATGAATTGTGTGATGTTATGGATGTGAAGTGTGATTGTGAATAATATTAGTATATGATTGTGATTTTTATGTGACTGCAAAATGACTATAACTTGATATATTAGTACGAAAATATTAATGACTTGTGATAGTCTGAGATCTATGGTTATGCACGCAGAAACTTTATGACATAATGATGTCATATGAATGACTACCCTTGATATATGTATTATGATAAGTGGTATTTTGAATACGCGAGGCGCACTGACGGGTTATATCAATTAGACTTAAATGTCTTAAATGAGGTTTGGTTATGAATCGAAATTTGACTGGCTGAGATAAATCATTTTATTGTGATGTTTAACTCTATTTTGCAGGAGGGTATGATCTATTAATCTTTTCTACAGGGACGTAAATATCCTACCCTAAGACGACATGTTGGCTTAAAAGTAAGGTATACTAAACTCATATTTAATTAGGTTATCATATGTGTATTTAATAAATGGAATGTAAGTGGTATTTATGTTGTGAGTACTGTTATATGAAATTCTTGGAATTTGTATATTGGGGGTGAAATCTTACTTGGGAAGAAACTACACTCTGTTTTAGAAAACGGAACTATATTGTCTTCCAAGTTGAAATGGTTGGTAATGTTATATTTATTAATTTGAAAGATTATTATATATATTTTATATTTTCTCTTTCATGCAAAGAAATTCAATTTGTCGAATCCAAGTATTTGCTTTGTTTTGCAATGTGGGTGTGTTCTTGGGAACATAGATGGTGGAGTGCAGTGGATAAGGACACGTGATTTGGAGTTGCTCTTGGAGTCTTCTAGTGTAAGATTTTCTGAAGGGTGCGGTTTTGTTTTGAGACAGATGTAATAGAATTGGTTAGTTTCTTTGTAGTTTAATAATGTGATTTAAGGATTGTTCCTTTTCGTTTTCTTTTGATTTCAGTTTTGTAAATATCGTGGTTGATAATGGGTTATTAGGGTTTCGTTTCATTCCTGGATTTTCAGAAGATGGAATAGGGTGTGGATAATTCCTTATTTTTAATTTTATGGAAATTTGGGGTGTGACAGTGTACATATACATTTTGTTTCATCTCCTAAGGGTAGGCTAAAGCATTGGCAGTATGTTTATTTATTTATATATAGGAGCTTTGTACCTGGTTGTAAGTGTTTGAGTTATTCACAAAGGGTTTGAGTTGTACATGTGTTCCCCAAGAACAATTAATGGGTATTGGACTTAAGTCTATCTTGGTTTAACTTAACAATGGACAAATTGTTTGTTTGCGATATCAGAGTTTCTTATAAGATGCTTATAATGACTTGTAGCTTGTTTCAAATAGTTTCGGTCGACTTACCCCTTAGATATTGTAATGACTCGGAATTTCACTAAGGGTAATTTAGTCATTTTATATGTTAGTTCAGTGCTACTATAGAATAATTGATGTGGGTGACGAGTGTTGGTATCTATTTTATTTAAGTATTCTAGTAATTACAAATTTTGGTATGGGTATTTGACGCGGTAATTTCCAAAGTTAATGTAAATTTATTGTTTGTAACCATTAAAATGGAACCGGTCAATTACTAGATATATGGCGGGGTTTTAACGTTTATCATTGGTGGAGTTTTAACATTTATTATTGGCGGCCTTTGAGGATTATGGGCTTTTCATTTATGGTTATTTTTATATTGGGCCTGTGTATTGTATTGGGCTTGTTATTATGTTGGGCCGTTATATTATATTGGGAATGCTTTATTTTTTTGGGCCTAGCTATATCGGGTGAGTTGGGCATGGGCTACTAATAAGGCTTTAGCCTTCAACTATGGGATAGACACAAAGTGATGAGGGGGAGGGGTCTGTTTTATTAGTTAGCCACGTATGGATGGCTTCTGGAGAGGGGGGATAAACCTTAAGGTGCTAGGTGGCAGACAGGAGAGGTGTCCTTGAGGTTCGGTTCCTTTTATTACGAGCGAAAAAGGAAAACTCGACACAAAACTATAGGGGGAAAGCTTGGATAGATCGATAAGGCGACTTCGTGACTTTTGATGAGTTTTGGGTGGAAGTTTCCCTTGCTGTTCTCCAGGCTAAATATTTGAGGAACAGTTGGGTGGGGGCGTGGCATACATGAATAACACCTACCACTCCCAATTCAAGGTTTACCTGGTCTTCGAAACACTTTCAGGAAGGTAAACGGTAAGGTGTCCATACACCAGGTACAAACAGTTAGACTGGGTTTCTCTTTGTGTTGGCTTTTAATAACTTGCTATTTGTGGCAAGGAGTATATACTTGAGTCTATATACTTTGGTGGATTATTCATATAGTAGATTAAGCCCAAGGGTGCGCTAGTAACTTATAGATCGAACCCAAAGAATTAAACGATATATATATATAAATATTAAAATAATATAGGGCCATATTTCTAAAAGGCGGCCACTTTCCAAGCCGCGTGCCGGGCCGCATTCAAGTCACTCGCCAGACCATTACATGCCTCTTCCAGGCCGCATTCAAGTCACTCGCTAGACCATTACATGCCTCTTCCAGGCCACATCCAAGTCACTCATGCCATTTGCTAGGGACAACGCTAGGCCACGCGTAATTTGTTGTTTGTTTTTCTCGCGTAATTATATTTTTGGCTAGTGATAAGTATTAAATTGGAACTTACTCCAACTCACACTTAAATCAATTACCTTACTCTCAATTTATGTTGAAATATAGTTTGAGTAAAGGAAATGTCCCATGCCTAACATTGAAGCACTTGTTCACAACTTAACTAGACTACTCAAGAGAAATCTTAAATGAGAGAAGGCTTTAGGTAGAAGTTTTACATTACACTTACTTTAAATTCACTTTCAAATTATAATAACAAATTTATTCTAAAATTACTTAGAGAAGATAGAATAGAGAGAAAGTTGTGGAGAGTTATATGTGGAGGATTAACTCCACTCATGCAAGGATAACTACCATTTTTAATCAATTCATTACAATAACTATAATCATTATTGGGTTTATAGACAAACAAAGAATAATACCAAGTTTAATCCCTAATAGATTTATCTTATCTCTAAGATAACCTACTAGCATGAGGACTTATTATTGTACTCTATCTCTATAATACCCTAACAAGCTTGTGAAAAATTAAAGTAATGAAAGACTCAATTAAATTAATGGAGCTTCTCCTCACATCATCAACCCTCCACAAAGGAGGATTTTAGCTCATGATCCTAGGACCTATGAACTACTTACAAGAGATACTTAAGAAGAACTAGAGATTGAGAAGAAGAAGAAGAAGAAGAAGACCACAAATCACAAGTAAATTGACAAGTTTATTTAGAGCACCACCCCTCCTATTTATAGTTTCAAAAGAGTGAAATGGGTGGCCAAGATTACATCTTACATTTTCAATCTAAAGGTTATAAATTAATCTACTTTTATAATGGAATTTATTTAATCTAAGTGGAGAAAGTGGGTGAATAATAATTCTCATTGCAAGATAAATAATTAGGAGTGATTTGTGCATGTATTAAGTGGAGAAAGTGGGTGATTACATAAGCTTTCACTTAATGACATCATGCTGAATAGTAATTGAATTTTTACTTTGTCTTGGTTCGGACCTGTTTTAATTCCTAGTCTAGTAAATTGATAGAACATATATACCATTGTGTAGAGCTTGTCGCGCTGATCGTTTTGACAGGTCACACGCCCAAAACGGAGTTCGGAGTCAAAAGATATGATTTTCCTCAAGTTTAGTTAACTTTTTTCAAGATTTGACCGTGGTTGACCGGAATTGACTATTTTGACCGGGCTTAATGGGCTTGATTTAAGCTTCCAATGGGCTTCTTTTGGACTTGGTAAAAAGGTTTTGTTTCCAATTAGCATATTCACCTTGTTTCCATGCCAAAATGCCGGTTTTGTTGAAATTTCATCGTTTACGTATCGAAACCTGCAAAAGCATGGAAATACAATTAATTTGCATACATTTATTACACACATAATTAACCAATATGTAATGTCTCTACAGGGTTTATATTACAGTTTTGGGTACTTATCAGCTAGTTCAAATAAAAATAAGTTAATATTCTTTTATTGGTATTGAGAGTTGTTTGTTTGATTGAGTATTTGGGGAAATCTTGAAGATTAGAAGTGAAGTGACGTACATGTAGAATACCGATTCAAGGTTAAGAATCGATTAGTGGACGTTACATGATTAGAACATGAGTGAGGAACCCATACCACCTTCCTTATCGGAAATGGCTTAATCCATTCCTATAGAAACACCTTATCAATAGGAGAACTACGACTGGCTTCATCCCAAAAGGGTACGTAGGCAGCTACATGGCTCAGCCGCTTCCATAGGAAAACCCCTACCCCTTGTACAAAGAAGTCTAGTGTCTAACCTGTTTTAGTATTGATAAATTTTGGTTAAATTATATTCGTACGTGTTGGGCATGATTTAAATCTGTTGGTAATATTGATTAACATTGCCTGCTAACGTGTTTAATGAAATTCTGATAATTGATACACTTACAAGTATTTCATAAGAACACGGTAAGTGGTATTAAGCAGCTAAAGGTATGTGTTAACTTTGTCTTTTGTTTTCAATTTCATTTCAAGTTGATTATTATATATTGACTACGTATCTAATGTTGAGCGTTGGAGTATCTTCACAGGGATGAACATGTGCTTCCATAAGACAAGAAAAGGCGTACGGGGAAGTTAAGAACAATTTAACGTGAATGAAGCGCAGTTTGAGTGATACAACGGTTCCTTCACCTATTTATTTTAATTTCAAATTTATTCCTTCTAAGTGTGTGTTGTAATAAATTATTATTTCTTTACTGCCTTTAAAAATGAATCCATATTAGAATGCCTCCATTAGGTAGAAATTATGACGTTGATGAATGTTTCAAGTGTGAAAGACCGATCTAGAGTAAGAGATTGGTTTCGGGGCGCTGCAGCTACTTGATTTAACTGACATTTGTTGAGATGGTTAAGTAGCCGGTGCCACGAATCAATATATCTTTTAGTAGTTGGGTTACGGCTGAGGTCTTTTATATATTAAATGGAAGTATATTATTTGAATTTCAGGTTATTACAGGTTTTAAATTTATGAAATGTTGAAAATATAGAGAAAATTCTGTCAAAATTTCTTTGAACGCAATGTTCAAAAGGTGTTTTATATTTTAGTTCTAGTTTGACTCATGTGAGTCGAACCCGCTCACGTACGTCTTGGTTTATTAGACGGTTGAATATTTGGATCGAGCTCTTTTATCTAAATATTCAATTGTCTGAAAAATTCGGGGCGCTACAGATATATTAATAGTTGCAATTCTGCTTATTCACATAGGTATTTATGATCTTGAGTTAACTATTTTGCATTCAACTATCATACCTACTAATGATTTACTTTAAATCCTTAAGAAATATATATCTTATATATAATTTGTGCATGCCTAGATTACTTGGTTACCTTGTATAGCGGTGCATGTACTGGCTATTTTATATCAAGTTATATGGAGTGTCACCACCTCTTTTCAATTGCAGGATTCAAATGGGCTAGTGTGTTAAAAGATGTGAGATAGGATTTTGGGGTTCCTTTGGAGGAATGAATGCTACCAGTTGGGAAAGCGTTGTGGATTTGTCCAATTTGTTCATATATGGGTGATCGACTTTGACGAGATTAGGTTATTTTTTCATTTGGATTTGGATTAGGCTGATTATATTTATATGCATTAGATGGGAAATGTGTTATTTATTTCATTACGTTTTACAATTAAGTACAAATATATATTGGTTATCCAAGGGGATTGGAATGTTAAGTTTCAATGAAATTAACAATATATGTGAGTGTTACTTGAAATTTAATGGATAATATTTAGGTATGTAGTTTATTCAGGTGTGTAGTTTATTGCAGGTCCCCAATTTTGTGAGTTTTCATATATATATATATATATATATATATATATATATATATATATATATATATATATATATATATATATATATATCGGTTTTGTCTAGGGTGCCACTCTTAGAGTGCCACCCTTATCTCACTCTTCATTAGAGCCGTCCGATCGAGCCCTCTAGATCTCAAGATCTAATTCACCAAATTTACCGATATTTACCGATATTTGATATTTCATCCTCTTCTAAAAAAAAAAAAAAAATCTTTCACCAAAGAGTTCAAACCGATCTAACAAAAAAAAAAAACCGAAATTAAATTTCTCTCTCTCTCGATTTCGCTCTCTCGGCTTCTTCTTTCTCATCATTTGGCAATTAGGTTTCTTCACTTGGTTTCTTCTTCTTCTCGGGTATCATTTGGCACTTCAACTATAGTCCACATTTGGTTATGGTGCTTGCCTATTAATAATGCTTTAATTGACACTTGGATTGTCATTATACCATAAAACCTTGAATTTTGATTTAATTTAGGTTGCTATGATTATAGTTATGATTAATACCCTCGTTTAAAAGGCTGGCGACAATTTCGTGGACTCGTCGTGATTTTTTGAGTTTTGAACTCGGCCAGATTCTCGTCGAGTTTTGAACTCGGTCAGATTCGTCGGATGAAACTGCCCGAGGAGTTCGGTGAACTCTGCCGGGAGTTTTGAACTCTGTCGTGATACGTAGGATGAAACTCGTCGGAGTTCGGTGAACTCTGTCGGGAGTTCGGTGAACTCTCTGTCGAGTTTTGAACTCGTCAGATTACGTCGCCGATGAAACTCGTGGGAGTTCGGTGAACTCGTAAAGTATTCTTCATGCCGTATTACGTAGAAGTTGTGGTGAACTGTCGTATTCTTCATGTAAATTGATTCGTCGTGAGTTTTGAACTCGTCGAGGAGTTCGGTGAACTCTATCAGAGTTTTGAACTCTTTCAGAGTTTTGAACTCTGTCAGAGTTCGTTGAAGTAGCATATTCGGTGAACTCTGTCAGGGTTTTGAACTCTGTCGTATTCTGTCAGAGTTCAAAACTCTTTCGGAGTTGGTGAACTCGCCGTATTCTTCATGCCGTGATGCGCCGAAGTTTTGAACTCTGTCAGAGTTCGGTGAACTCTATCAAAGTTTTGAACTCTTTCAGAGTTTTGAACTCTGTCGAAGTTAGTTGAAGTAACATATTCGGTGAACTCGCCGAGTTTTTTTGAACTCTGTCGTGATACGTCGAGTTCAAAACTCTTTCGAGTTCGGTGAACTCTGTCGTATTCTTCATGCCGTATTCTATCGAGTTTTGAACTCGCGAGTTTTGAACTCTATCAAAGTTTTGAACTCTTTGAGTTTTGAACTCTGTCGAGTTCGTTGAAATAGCATATTATTGAACTTGCCGTGAGTTTTGAACTCGCCGATTCTCATAGTCGAGTTCAAAACTCTTTTCGAGTTCGGTGAACTCTGCCATTATTCTTCATGCCCAGATTCTATCGAGTTTTGAACTCGTGGGAGTTCGTGAACTCTATCGAGTTTTGAACTCTTTCGAGTTTTGAACTCACGGGAGTTCGTTGAAGTAGCATATTCGGTGAACTGCCTTTGAGTTTTGAATAATAAAATGATTCGTCCGAGTTCAAAACTCTTTCGAGTTCGTGAACTCTTTCGTGATTATTCTTCATGCCGTGATTCTATCGAGTTTTGAACTTCCGGGAGTTCGGTGAACTCTATCAAAGTTTTGAACTGTCAGATTCGACATCGGAGTTGTTCGTGAACTCTGTCATTATTCTTCATGTCGATTCTCGTCGGGAGTTTTGAACTCGTCGAGTTCCGTGAACTCTATCGAGTTTTGAACTCTCGAAGTTCGTTGAAGTAGCATATTCGGTGAACTCGCCGAGGTTTTGAACTCGTCGTGATGCAGTCGAGTTCAAAACTCTTCGAGTTCGGTGAACTTCTGATTCTTCATGCCCGATTCTCGTCAGAGTTTTTGAACTCGTCGAGTTGGTGAAGTATCATATTCGGTGAACTTTGACGGCTGCCGCCGAGTTTTGAACTGTCATATTCTTCATGTGATATTGATGGCCGAGTTGGGTGAACTAACATATTGGTGAACTTTGTCGAGTTTTGAACTCTGTCGAGTTCGGTGAACTAGCATATTCGGTGAACTCGTCCGGAGTTTTGAACTTGATGAGTTCGATTAATAACATATTTGGTTAACGGTTGCCGAGTTTAGATGTTTTAAGTTATTTAATGTTTATGTACATTGGGATTTTTACCGTTTAAGTTATTTATATTTTTAATTTTTCGATTTATAGAAATGGAGCAGAGACATCAATCAATATCGAAGAAGGCGTAGTTGGGTCTTCGCCTACTAAAGCCCCCGTTCAAGGCACGCAAACATTAGCTCCCTTATATAGGAATGACTTTTACAAGTATTGGCGAGGCAAAGACTTATTACAAAAGTATGGTCAACAAGAGGGATTTGAGACTCGTGTTAAGGACGACTTCTAAGCAACAAAATCGGTGGATTTGGTTAGTGGTTGTTCTTGGTTTGCTCGCGTGAAGGGTTAAGACTCTAAGAGAGATGAAGTCAGATCAAAAATACATCAACTATCGGTGTGGTTGCCAAGCTAGAATTACAGTATTAAAAAAGAATGCATGAAGAGATATATGAGGTCGGTACGTTGCTCATAATGACCATAGTCCGCGGTCCCGCGAGTGTGACCCCATCGAAGAAGAATTTGCATGAAAACTAACAAACATATGCCCGGCGTGAAGTGCTTAACCGAGATATTTAGTGATATGATTTTATCTTGTTGGGGAAAGTGGCATCCATTTTCCATGGAGAGGAAGTTGGGTTTTACACGAAAAGATTGTTGGAACCATTATTATGGTTTGACGGAAAAGATGCCTAAAGAAGGTGATCAACTGCCGTCTTTGCAATATTTTATCGAGAAGAGTCTTTGAGGATCCCGGTTCTATTACGCTATTGATTTAGATGAAAATGGGACTTGCGGTGAACTTTTTACGGGTTCATGGGAGGTCTCGATGCGGTATGAATATTTAGGAGATGTTGTGTCTTTTGATACCACATATCGTACCAATGCATATTCCATGCCTTTTGCCCTTTTATCGAGTCAACCATCATTATCGGTCGATTCGGTTTGTTCAAGATTGTTATGATGAGACGAAGATACATTCATATGGCTATTTAAAGCGGCTTGCGACCGCCATGGGTGATGTCGTCGCCTAACCGCAATCATCGACCGGGATAGGCGATGATGGCAGCCATTGCCAAAGTGTTTCCTAATACTCGTCATCAATTCTTGTCTTTGGCATATTATGCAGAAATTCAAGAGAAGATGTCATTTACCAAATTTGAGACATTGGTGGCGAGTTGAAGAACACTATTTCTTTTTAGTATAGGATTGTTGATTTTGAGAAGATGGTGTACAATCATTGAGAAGTATGAGTTGTCTGAAAATCCTTGGTTGTGAGAGATATATCAATGCGGGAGAAATGGGTTCCTTGTTATCTCGGTGGCACCTTTTTTCTTTGGTATGCACACGACCGGGAAGTGAATCGATGAATGCTCATTATGACCGGTTTGTCAATTCGGCGACTCGCTTATGCGGTTTGTACATGGTAATGAAGTCTTTGACTTTGCTTGCTAGGAAAGAAAGATCGATTACGAAAGCATAGTTCACGGTTATGCCTAACGATGCTTTCATTATGCATGCGCATGAAGGAGTCTATAACGATCTCAATATTCAATAAATTTAAAGAGCAACTAGAAAAGGCAAAGATGGAGTACAAAATTGATGGGAACAAATTGTGGTATGGAACCGAAGCTACATGGTGAAATGGAGACCCATTTGAAGAATTGATTTGGAGTGAGTTTAGATAGAGGAACCTTAGAGGCTGCGAATGCAAGTACTTTCGGTTTATGGGTTTGCTTTGTGGTCATATCTTAAAAGGTTTTATGCGATCTGAGATTGAAGAGATTCAAACCATTTTAGATTGGCGGTGGATGCAAAAGTCTAACACTTATAGGCGGAGTTTGATTTTGGATTTGTGGTGGGGAATGTCTCAAATGAACCTTTGAGAGTGGCTCATTCTATCAAGGTTGCTTCTCGAGTGAAACTACGATCGTCGCATACTTTTGAGGGTTATTCATATTTTATTGAAAAGATTGGTGAAATGGCTATTGAAATTTCAAAGTTTAATGAGACTTCCTACAAAGGAGACCTTGAAGAAGTTGCGAGCCTCGATTCTGAGCCTCCGGTTACCAAAGCCTCGATTCTTGAGCCTCGATTCGAGAGCCCGATACCTTCCGGTTAATACATCACGAGTTTTTTATTTGAATGTTTAATTTGATATAAATTTAGTGTTTAATTCGATTGTTTAATTTGATATAAATATTTATTTTAATTCGGTCTTTATTTCAGCTATTGATTTTGAATCAACATTTCTCAAACAAAAGGGAGGGGAAGAAGAAAGCGGATAGATAAATCCCCCAAAGAGATAGCCCTAAACAATTCGGGAAGAAAGTGTCACGGATGTGGATGATTGCTAACCATGACTTCGAGAAATTGTCAGGAAAAAAATATCGTGTAACATGGATTGTAAGTATAGATTTATTCAAAACTCTTTGATTCTAAATGTTCACTAGTTCTAATGATATTTTTATCTGTGGCGTCATGGACTTCATTGATGTCCGGACTTGTTAATAGTGGTTTAGATATGGCACCTTGTTAGAGTTTTATCAAGTGTTGTTAAGTTGAACTCAGGTCGAGGGTTGTGTTCTATTGCATCATTATGTCCATTGGATAGTATCTAATGTTGTCTGTTAGGCTCTAGATATGAAACATCATAATGATATGAGCCCGGTTTTTTTTTGATAACTTCTTTCTCCTTTTTATTTTCAAATTTTAATATTCTTTGGTTTAGGTTACATTTGGGGAGTTTAATTAGACTGAGTTCTAATCTCATTGATATTGTAGAAAAAGAAGTATGGCTCAAGGAGAAATGGAGAATCACGGAGGCAAAGCTTTGCTTTAGGTAAAAATCTTGCCTTCTCCTCATGATTCGTTTCCACCCCCTCGACTTTGCATCAATCGATCTTGATGCCAATCTTTTATTAATGAATTCATCACATGAACAAGGTTGATAATGCCCCGTAATCCCTATACATCACTGCCACTCACGCTTTAATCACCCGCAGATTGTGGGCAGAAAGCATATATGGAAACATACATCCACGTGAGAAATAATTCAGTTATAAGACCATCGAATCGACGGGATTACAAAATGTAAGGAAGAATTGTACTTCCATTATTTCAAAGTAAAACATGAGTCCACAAAACTGAAGTAAAAGTCGGATTATCATATTTTACATATTGATCAAGAACATAAAACCATATGGAGGTATCGGGTTACAAATGTCTTAACCCCTTTTCTTTGGTAATTTACGAAAAGATAATCTTTGACAAAAACGAAAATAATGACTTCGACAAAGACCTCTATCACACAACCTTTTCCCTACCACCTTACAACTTTCATCATGCTATTATACACGTCGCGAGCACCCCAGCCTGTGCAACATCGCGATCAATTTCATCACCGCCCTCCATTTCGAGCTACAAACAAAGATAACATAAAATTCAAATTTCAAATGCAAAATCATGATTTCTAAGATTTTCATATATATGCCATTGTCCAAAATATCAAACTCATAGTTTGGGAAATTACCGCTCATGAGAAGTGGCGGTTTCACATTGAGAGTAGACTAACTACACTCTAGACCCCAAATACATTAAGTAATTGTCGCATCATGAGAAACACCATTTACATGACCTAATCAAGACTTAACACTATCATATTTAAGTGACTGCAATGACAATTTGCCAAACTAGCTATGTTTTCTAAGACCCTAGCAAGTCCTCAAACTTTGTCGTTATATGTCTACTAAGAAAAGATCCAACTAATGTGCTTAAAGGTGCTAAGTTCCTCCTTTTAAGCATAAAACACTATTGTTGATGCCATTGAACAGCCGGTGTCTATTTCAAACTCAAAAGTGGTGGTGGACACACAAAAAACAAGATATATGGCCACAAGCTGCAATCCTATGCTCAACACACCAAAAAACAAGATATATGGCCACTAAACCCTAAACCCTAAACTAACCAAACTCAACATACCTAAATCCTATGCTCCTTCAATTTATATCGTCCGCCAATGAACTTGCACTGGTCAAATTGTATGCCTCCATGAACTCGTTTTGTGCATCCTCCGAATCGCAGCCCCACCCAATTGCGGGCCTTGATTGAGCAAAGCGAAATTTCATCGACGACGGGTGCTGTCAAAATTAAAACACAAAACTACATTAGTATATACATTTACATTTATAAAATACCAAAACAAAACAAAACAAAACAAAAATTAACGCTGTAAGATATTAACTCACCGGATTATGATATGGAAGACTCAGTAGGGGAGTAGTGACTAAGATGATCGTGGTTTATCATTCTACGACTATTGTTTATGACTATTGTTTCTACTAACAATCCCCAACTCACGGAATGTTCTACTAACACACTCCCATGGATAAGACGGAATGGGTCCGTTGTTCAGAAGTTGAATCAAGTGATTCTCGCCAATTACTCCAAAGGGAAGACGCAATATTAAATTTTACATCATACCCAAGGCCCGAAGTAGTTCGTCGAGCTCTTTGGTTTTGGGGATCCGAGGGTACAAACCGCATATGACCTAACCGACGACAACCCTCGCAGAACATTGTAATCGCTTTCGACATTATCAAGAAAGCATATAAATCCCTCGAAAATGCTATTTCATCCACCGCCGTAGTAGCTCGGACTTCAACATAGGGATACCATTCAACCCTCAAATAGCATATGATCGAGGAAATTAATCATTAATCACATACTAATAATATTAATTAATAAATAAAACTATTTACATACAAAAATACTTTACATCGGTACAAGTCATATTATCAATGGTGGCTCGGTATACTTCAATGCCGGTGTTGTGCTAGCATAAAAAGATTGAGTAATCGAGTACCTATTAGCAGGACATGCTCAAATGATAGTCCTCATTTGGGTATGGCCCTAACACGGGAAGTACTCATAAATCCATGCCTACATTAATATAGACACCGAAGTTAATATTGTAATAGATAGATAAAATTGACATTGAAAAGAAAACAAAAAACTAATACCAATAGGGAGAGTGAAATAGCCCTCAAAAACACCCCTTCACCTTGGCACTTGTGGCAGTCCCAAGACCCCCGCATAAGTAAGCCAAGAAGGTCGCACCCCACGCCAGTAGTCTCGATCTCGCAAATTTCGAAAGCCTCGGATAACAAACGGAACTAGCCGTTCAGTGCGGTTTCGGTAAAGGCGTACATCCAAAGAAAAATAAATGATAAGCTCTCACAAAGAACCGCCTCTTTTGGGTTGACGCTTCTTCACAACAACCCCATTTTCATCACGTAAAATCTTCATCTCTTACCTTCCCAAAGAAATCGCTTCATCAAGAAATCCATCCTAACTTTGGAAGTGAACTTATTGGATTTCATCTCCAAGATCTATCTTATCCATGGGTATGCCAAGATTTTGTGGAGAAGTCTTTTTGTTCGTTTCCAAGGTCAAATCGTCCCCTGCCAACGCTTTGCCTCGATCGAACTCCTAAGAGTTGGGAAACATCGCCCAACGGATTGTCATCTCGCCCCCACGGCATATGAAAACGTGTTGGTCTCTCGATGCCACCTCTCCACAAACGCCAGAGACCAACGGTGATCCCCGATGCTCAGATACACCTAAGACCGTGAGCACATAAGCCCGGTCCTTTGAAGCTCCACGCGAAAAGTAGAAGCGATTCAACACTCTCTCCTCGATATCCCATTGTACCAACTTGTTGAGGTGCCCATGGCACTTCAACACCCCTCGGGCCCGCCTAAAACAACAAAAAACTTAGTATTAATGTATGCACAAGTTTCAGAATACAAAATTTAAATACTAATAGACACTATATGATAATATTACCTGCCCCTCCCAAACATCAACAAGGAAGCTCACGGCACTGCAGATAGTCATACAATAGATGTGACACACGAGGCCACCTCCATAAACACCTCTCTCCGAACTCCAAGTCATTGTTGGACTTTCTCACAATATTCACCGGAGGTACAGTGGCTGTGGACTTCTGGGGACTTCCTCGCCATCATCCTCCTCCTCCTCCTCATCCTCCGCCCCTCCTCATCCTCCTCGTCATCAACACCTTCGTCATCTTCTTCATCATCACCTACAGCTACACTCTTCCCACGATCCATATTTACATCATCTACATCTACATCTTCATCTTCATCTAAATCTAAATCTAAATCTACATCTACATCTACATCTAAATCTACATCACTCATAATTGTTTGCTTTCTTCTCTTTTGATTTCCTAACTCTACACCACTTTACTACATTCTGGGGATCATCCGCTTTCCGATCCCCCTCGGACTGATGCCGAGGTAGTTGTTGTTCTTTCTCTTTTTCTCTCTCCCTCCCCAACTACTACTCCCCCACCTAACAACTTCTTAGCACCCGTGGAAAACACTTTTTTTTGCATTCTTCACATTCAGATTCTTTGTTCGAGGCATTGCTACAAAATAAATAGGAGTTAAAAATAAGACATTCAACTAATTCAAATTGTTGCAATACCAACGTGAAAAACAAATAACGAAATAGCGTGTGTGCATGCCAATCTATATCTAAGGTGTGCATGTATTTCTAGGCCATTTACCCGAGCTTGCTTGGCTTTTCAAAATGGATTGAAGGGATAGACCTTCTTCCTTCGTTAATCTTAGGTGTTTTTTGTTTAGTTGAGGAGGACTATAATGCAAAATGATCAAAATGATCACTGGAAAGGGAGGAGAAAACAATTCAAATGGATAGCATGCGAAAAAATGATCTACTATTATTATAAGAGGGGGGCCCTCTCTCTTAAGATTATAGCATCGCTTCGAATGGACGTAACGACAAGAGCTTGATTCCGACTCACTTCTACGCTTTGGATATGTCGGCAAGTCCAATACGGACAAAAAAAGAAAGAAGTTGGACCCCAAAGACTACCATTTTGCATTTCATCTCAAGAAAGATGAAATAAGCATTTACCTTTTTTGCTTTGGCAAAGACTACTTTTCATGGTAGACTTTTCTAGCTTTATTGTGGCTCTAAGCCTACCACTTTGAAAAACCTAACCTTCGCTCGATCAGAGCTAACCCCTTTGATATGAAAGTTTTCCAACCCACCCGAGAGAGGAGCTAGGAACCTAAGGAAATAAATTCGAATTGGCTCTACATCATCCGGAACTAAATAAGCTTCGGTCTTAATTTCAATTTAATCCGCGACATAGAATTAGAACCGGCTATCCCATGATCGCGGATTTGATCATCATTATTATGGAGAAACCACGCTTTATGACGAAAAGGGGAGCATTATGTCCCATCAATACACCACCAAGGCTCTAATTCTAATAAAGGGTGCTATGGAAGAAATTAGGCACTAAACCGAGGTTTAGCGGTGCTTATCACTCAAGACGCCGGACTCCATTCGCCGGTTTATCGGAAGATATTCTCAAAAGCTTAGTGCAAGTGCTCCACTACACGAAAGCATTCCCTTACTCTGCAGAGCTTTCTCAAGAAAAGGAAATAACTACGACGGATAATCTTCGTTCGGACTACACGCCAGCCTTTTTCACCAAGAGCTTGTTCGGACACTCTGGCATAAGGGAAGTACTTTGGAATGATTTGATTGGGACGCTTAGTGAGTTAATGAGCACCGTTTGCATGGTTCCATCAACGCTTTTCTTGTGTGTTCTGAATCAATTCATAATCTATAAAGCTATAAAGAAGAGATGCCCCGTGAGAAGACTCTGTGCCACCGGCTAACAACAAAAGGCTAAGGATACCCATTTAGTTGTTTGTTCTTATGCCGACTAAAGCCAGTCACCACAGCTTGAATCTCCTAGAAATCCCCACTCGTAGCCCCCTTGACTTGGGTGTGTTAAGCATACATCGGTTTCTTACCAAAGCCTTGGTTGGCTCAACTTTTCTCTATCTCTAATTGCTAGACCAAAATCCCCACTTAAGCCCCCTAGAATCTTGCTTCGGGCTGCCCTCTAGAGAAGTCGCTTTTAAACCCCATCCCCTATAAGAGGTCGAATTGCTTATACAAACTAACCCCGCTACCTCTCAAAGAAATTGAGTAATTTAACATTTTCGGATCCCATATCGAGGAAGTGAGCCAAAATGAGCCATCAATACAAAGATAGAATATATAGGACTTTTTTCTTTTTAGCTTAGCCACGCCGAACGGATCAATCCACTTTAGCTCAAAACTCTAATAGAGTTCAAAACTCGACAGAAGTTCACCAATATGTTAATTCACGAACCCGACATGAGTTCAAAAACTCGGATTAATTCACCGAACTCGACGGAATTTAAAACTCGACAGAAGTTCAAAACTTCTACGTAATTCACCAACTTCTAAGAATTTAGAACTTCGACAGAGTTCAAAACTCGACAGAGTTCAAAACTCGACAGATTCAAAACTCGATTGTAATTAAACTCGATGAATTTAGAACTTCGACAAAGTTCAAAACTCGACAATTTAAAACCGGACGAAGTTCACCTAACTTCGGCCGATGTAATTTAGAACTCGGTAATTCAAAACTCCGGATGCATTCACGAACTCGTGATCTACTTGCATAAAGTGCTTAGTAGAGTCCTTGCCTTGCTTGCTTCGGGTATCCCTAAGAAAGACGATATCAACAAAGGTGAGATCGATTGATTGAATTAATCAAATAATTCAATTAATTAGGGCTTGCTTCGAATGAGCTTATCGGGTCTTATCGCTGTTTGGTCCCCTCACGCCCGGGTGGGAGGTAATGTCGAGCTCTCTCCTAATCGAAGGAGTAGCTAGCAGTTGCTTTGCTATGCCGTGGTTTTTACGATTGTAGCCGGGTTGGGTTTAGAATGAATAGCAAAGCGGAATGAATCAAACAAATTTCGGGCGAAGAAGGCCCTCGACCGAGGTTGAGTTTGAAGTTCGATTGATAAAACATACGGGCATAGGATGGATAGGCCTCAACCGAAGACAAAATGCAAAAGCCCATTCTCGTGACGCCAAGGTAGGGGTTCAGATCTCATCATGCCTTGTTGCTTACTTTAACCGACCCCCACCACACGCCCTCATTCTCGCTGTTGCTTGCCACTCCACTACTTCTCAGCGTGATTAGAAGCTATTCAAACTATTGAACTAGCTCCTCGCTTAAGATCTCAAAGTAGCCTCACACATAGTAAGTCCTTTTGCCTATCCGCTAAGCTTAAGGTCACTTTGCTTTTTTTGAGCTAGCGACCTATCCTATAGCAGCCGGTAGGTAGGTCCTTCCTTTTAGTACTCCAGTTTGCAATTGAATTGGAGACACTTTGACTTGCAGATGAGGGAGTCTAATTTGGCACTTTCAGATTCGGGTTGGGAACTAGACCGCCCAAGGAAATGAAGTCCGGTCCAGGATCGGTATTACTACATGGCGGAAGACTCGAAAGTGAGTATAGTCGGATGCAGGAAGCCAGACCATGAGCTTCACAAGTCCTATGCTTCGGTGCCAAGGTATCTCAAAACTAGAAGTAAAACTACTCCTCAAAACTAACGGATTGTGAGCAAGCCTAAGCCGATAGCTCTGCGGGCTCATGCTTCTTTCTCGGACCACCGTTATCATTCCGATTCCGCAAAGATCCGTAGTTTCCTCCTCCAGACTAGCGTAGGCCACTTCAAGCCTTCGAAATGAGAAAGTGCACTCTGAAGAAGCAATGGAAGGCGGACCCCCGCCTACTTCAAGCTCCACAGCCCAAGCTCACACCACTAGGCCCCTTCTCTCTAAGGCTGGCTCAACGGAATCGATAGTCTAGTCCTCTACGGAATGAAATGCATATTCAACTAGAAAATCATCCGCATCAAAAACACGATATCCTTCCTACCCCCGACCCCCTAAAGGTTCATTCCCCATACGAATTGGATCTGGTCAAGAGACTGAAAAGCAAACTTCCTTTAAGCCCCTCTAGCCGGTTTGTCGGGTTGGCTCTTAACCAACTATGGCTTTGAAGCCTACTTATTTATCTCCCAACCTAGTAAACTCAAGACGCCATTAGCTTCTTAATAGGTTCCACACCGACTCGACTCCGTTTGCTTGTAATGGCCCCCTTTACTCGCCCCTATTGTTTTCTAAGCCTCGTTTGCTTGGGCTAGTGTAGTTTCTTCTCGGAATCTATATTAGGTTGGTTTGCATATGGTTGAGATCCCATCCGTAGTTTTCTAGGTGTAGGGCCGGCTTCAAAGCCTCCGTTTGCTCCCTCTTATGCCTTCTTTGCCTATTGCCTCGCATCGAGTCCCTTCCCTCTCTTCCCAAGCTTCTTTTTTTATGCCACAAAGACTCCTAAAGTAGAAACAGATTCTTGTATAGCGATTGCTATTTTTACTTGAGTCAATTCGCGTGTTTTTTTAAACCCGCCGGTGAGATACGTGCAAGATCATTATATCATAAGAGAAGAAAGAAAGGAGTAGGTTCTACCACCCTTAGTCTTCCTGTTGCTATATTTACATACTATTTCCTCATCCCGCTATTCCTGACTTTAGGAAGGAATGGGCTGCCGAAGGGGAAGGGTAAAGATCCTCCCTCCATTTGCATATATAGGATAAATGACCCCAGCTACCACTGATCGAACCCGGCGATGGCATTGATCTGAACACCTTTACCTTGGTGGGATAAGATCTAGGGAACCTTAGAAAGGTCTCCGTTTACATGATCAGTAATATAATGAATGAATCATAGAAAAGATTAAAGAATGAATTATACTCTTCTGTCCAACAGCGAACCGCGGACGCTAAAGGAAAGGCATTGGAACTCTGACAGAATTTAGAACTCTGACAGAATTTAAAACTCTGACAGAGTTCAAAACTCTGACAGAGTTCACCGAACTCTGACAGAAACCTCAACAAAGTCCTAAGAATTGTATTATTATTAATTGTATGGGCTTAAACATGCAGTTAAACTTATCCATCTACTTCTTTACCAAAAAAATATCAATCATCTTAATACCTTGATTTTAACTAATCATTGTTTCTCACGACTCCTTCCACGGTAGGATTGTGTAGTTTGTTGAGTAGTACCAACTACTAACTGGGTCCTATGTATGGAATTCGATTGGAGGATGTATTCTTAATATTGAAACGAAATGTCGTTGGATGGCAGAGTTAAGGCTTAGCCATAATTATCAATTTATAATAGATAATGTGAAGATGAGTATAGCATTAGTGACGAAAGTGATGAAGCGTTACAAACCTTAACATTTTTCTTTCTCTTTCACCTAACAAAACAAAAAATCCAAAAGCAAAGGAAGAAAATAAAATGCAGCAAATTGGTTAGCATTCATAATATACTTTCATTTTAAAATTTGTCTTAGTAGTAGAGGAGTTTACAATGCAAAATCCTCTCGCGATAACTTCTTCTTCGTTACGCTAAATTATTAATTCAAAATCAATAATGAAAATAACCATGATTTATTCTCTCTAATAGTAACTTAACTCAACATCTATTTTTAGCTAAACTGTGTTTACTCTTTTTGTATCTTGTCATGTAATTCATCAACAGGGAAAGTACAAAATGGGTGTCTAGAATTCAAAAGAATTGAATCAAACATAACATTATATATATATAAAAAAAAAGATAGAAAGATAGAACAGTTACCTGAAACAGAGCTATATATTTATTTTGAATCAATAAGCAAAAGATCTCGGTCGATATGGCCTCAAATAAAAATCTAGTGATATCAACAGGAGAGACAATAAGTTCATAACTTCATTGTTTGATTTAATGATTTATTTATTTTGAACTTGGATAAACATAACATTGATGTCTATGTCTCCATTTCTATAAATCGAAAAAATTAAAAATATAAATAACTTAAACAGTCAAAAATCCCAATGTACATAAACAGTGTAAATAACTTAAACATCGAAACTCTGACAGAGTTAACCAAATATGCTACTTCACCGAACTCTGTCAGAGTTCAAAACTCTGACAGAATTCAAAACTCTGACAGAATTCAGAACTCTGATAGAGTTCAAAACTCTGACATAATTCAAAACTCGACAGACATTAATTCAACGAACTCGACAGAATTTAGAACTCGACAATTCATCGAACTCCGAGTTCAAAAAGTTCAAAATTCACTGAACTCAATCAAATTTAGAACTTAGAACTCGACGAGTTCAAAACTCGACGAGTTCAAAACTCGACAGAAGTTCACCGAACTCGATTTAATTTAGAACTCGGACAGAGTTCAAAACTCGATTTAATTCAAAACTCGACGAGAATTCACGAACTCGACGTAATTTAGAACTCATTGAATTCACCGAACTCGACGGACGAGTTCAAAACTCATGACAGTGTTTTGAACTCGACAGAATTTAGAACTCGACAGAATTCAAAAACTCGACAGTTCAAAACTCGAGAATTCAAAACTCGGCAGAGTTCAAAACTCGGAATTCAAATTTAGAACTCGACAGAGTTCAAAACTCGACAGAGTTCAAAACTCGACTCGAGAATTTAGAACTCGACAGAGTTAGAACTCGACAGAGTTCAAAACTCCCGAAGCCGACTTCCCGAACATTTAGAACTCTCCGAGAGAGTTCAAAAACTCGACAGAATTCAAAAACTCGACAGAATTCACGAACTCCACGTAATTTAGAACTCGACATTCACCGAACTTCGGCCGAGTTCATCAAATATGCTAACACCTAATTAAACACATTTAGCTCCTTGAAGCGCTAAGCATGAGAGTAGCTGCGACAATTAGCCAGCTTAAAAGCGACTCTAAAGCTAATACAAATAGGGGTGGTGTCGAGTATTCAAGGATATTGGATAGGTTAGTTGTTGCTTCTAGTCATATTGCATTTGGATCTTCCAAATAATACAGTAAGCAAAATGCTCGAATCCAATATTTCTATCAGTTATTAGTTGTTGCTTCTAGTCATGTGACATAGATGCAAGTTAAATCACATCCACTTCATAAGTAAATTTACATTCTTAAAACAAAAAAGAATATTACTGGTTTAATTTTATTACGAATAAGGTTCAGTTTAATATAAGTTAAAGATATATGAAATGCTATCAGAAAAAGGAAGTATCATGCCGCTTCTAACCTTTTGATTTCAACGCGAGCGTACTGAGCCACCAAATATACCGCTGCAACAAAAAATAACCTTTTTAGAACCTAACAACATAAACGGAAAACAGATCTAAATTAGATGTGGTGAATTAGACCAGTAAGTTCACATACCGCAGCAAAAGAAGAGATGGAAATCAAATCTGACAAAGCAATATATGGTTGTTTTTGTAGATCGCTCAGATTAGTCGATCCCTCTCTTTTTTTGGTTAGATCGGTCTCTTGGTCTTAATTTTTGGTTAGATCGGTTTGAACTCTTTGGTAAAGATCGGTTTTTTTTTTTTTTTTTTTTAGAGAAGAGGATGAAATATCGAAATATCGGTAAATATCGGTAAATTTGGTGAATTAGATCTTGAGATCTAGAGGGCTCGATCGGACGGCTCTAATGAAGAGTGAGATAAGGGTGGCACTCTAAGAGTGGCACCCTAGACAAACCCTATATATATATATATATATATATATATATATATATATATATATATATATATATATATATATATATATATATATATATATATATATATATATATGGGGCAGGCTAGGTAGACATGAGAATTCAAAACAAAGATCCAAACAAAGAATTCAAGCCCGTTGGATCATAACCGATCGATCAAGATGAAAATGTGATATTTCGAATTTGTTTCACAAAATACGATATTTTACCTCACAAAATACGAGGGTTTCCAAATTTCCTCCCATCAAACAACAAACTACGATCACGAGGGTTTTGAAAATTCATAAAAACAACAAATCATCAACAAAATCAAAACCACCAAAATCAAACCCAAAATTCAAA
The DNA here is from genome assembly GCF_015680905.1 of Coptis chinensis. Classification (NCBI taxonomy): domain Eukaryota; kingdom Viridiplantae; phylum Streptophyta; class Magnoliopsida; order Ranunculales; family Ranunculaceae; genus Coptis; species Coptis chinensis. Next base: position 13,278,883 of record NC_141456.1, on the reverse strand, counting down.
ACCCAAAAACCCAAAAACCCAAATTTCATGGGCGATCCAATTCATCATCATAAACACACTGTGTTGAAGACTACAACCCTTTTCTAAATATGGCAATTTTTTGTTTTTTTCTACCCATGAATGGTTTTTTTGTGGTAGTTCACTTTCTATGTTGGTGTTTGATCAAGTTTTGTTGTTGGTGCAGGGAAGTCTCTGATGTCTATAAAAGCTTCATTTAGTAATGTAGTAAACGCCCCACGGATGGGATGATGTGCACAATGGATATCACCGCTCATGGCGTGGTGTTTCTTGTGATACCCACATCTTCTCTGTTGTTTCATCGTAAGATTTGTTTTATCCATTCTTATTAACTTCTCGTACTTGTTTCTCGCTCTAGGTCTTTTTTGCCCCTTGGTGTAAGAAGAATGTTGGTTATTTTTTCTCCGATGTAGGAATCATGTCAAATTTGAATTTGGGTGGCTAAATTTCTCCTTCCATTGGTGATCCGAGGAACTTACATTCCATGTATGTAACCCCTAACCTTGTATCATTTTAAAGTTGTAGCAAAGTGTGAAGTTTGATTATTGTTGTTTTTGGTGTGCAGTGATTTGAAGGGGAATCACTTGATCGGGCAAATTCCGATGAAATAGGCAACCGTGGTGATCTAAGAACTCAGAATCCCTCAACACCTCGGGTGGTTTGAAAATTTTAAATTCGCAATAAAAAGGAAAATTAGAATTTTGTATTCATTACATTTGCCTAACGCCTTCTATTACTTGGGATCCCTATATGTGGGGTTAATCAGGATTTATCCGGGAATTTGCTCTATGGAGATATTCCTTTTCGATATCCAAGCTTAAAGCGGCTTGAGGAAGTGTAAGTTACAAATCCACCCCGTCCATACTTAATGTAGCTTTTAGTGTGTTTATGATGATATTATACATGGATTTTGTTATCGCTATATCGTTTTCATTATCGTTATTATTATTTTTGTTATTATTGGTATTGTTATTATTCTTATTGCTATTTTCTCGTGTTGTTGTAGTTAGGAATGATGATGAATTGGGGATAAAGGTGCTTAGTTTTGTTGGGGTAACTGTATTGTTTTTAGTGGTTGGATAAAGGTGCTTGGCATGGAAAGGCTAAAAGCAAAGTTAGTGATTGGTCAGTACTAAATGGCAGCTCAAGACTACTCCTTTAGAGATGTTGTACTAAGAAGTCCGCTTTTTGTTTAGTTCAATTAGTTATTACCGCTGTGATTGGTTTGTGGATGAAGTTTAGATTTTTCAATTTTCTTATATGTTAGAAAGATGGATGGTCCGTGTACAAAACCGGTGGTTGCTTCATAGATGGATGGTCCGTACAAAATTGTGATTGGTTGTACTAAAGATGGATGGTCTTTTGATATCTTCAATTTTCTCATTTTTCAATTTTCTTATATGTTAGGCCCTAGCTTAGTTTTTGGTTGCTTCAACTTTGATGGACTTGGGTCTTCTTGGCTAGGCCAAAAAAGGAATTGTCCTGCTCTTTAAAGGCTAGCTTAAATCCTTATGCCTTTTCAAACTCGATGTAATTGTTAAAGGCCCAGTTCAAAGTGGGGCCGTCTGAGTTTTGTATGATGTGTTTGTATCTTTGCAAGTTTTGGTGCAAGTTTTGTATCTGCATAGATCATTATTTTTAGTCTTGAGATATAGGTCCAAGCCCATTTCAAATTTCAATAAGCTAAAACCGATCAAATGGAGTTCACGAGAATATAGAGACTAGAACCTCGACGAACAAGTTCTCGTCGTAACATAGCATATTGGTTTCGAACTGCATATGAGAAGCTATTGGTTTTTGCATATTGGTACTAGAAACTGATCATAACAAGTTCTGTGAGAGAAAATTTCGAACTGCCCATATTGGTTTTTGTTGTATATCGAATTTTGGTTATTTCTGTCAGAGTTTATTTCGAACTTCAATGAATCTGTGATGGCTCTAAGCGCCTATTTCTCACGCCTTACATTATTGGGTTTAAATTTGTCTCAAATCTAGTAATCCAAGATTTAGCTGCAGCTTGACACATATCAATCCACCATCAAAGCAATTCAAACTGGGAATACACATTAACAGATTGGCAATCCACGATTTGAACAAAAGAAAATGGTACACTAAAGCAAGAAAAGAAACAGAAATGTCAGAAAAAAAAATCCTCAACATTAACAACCAATCTGCTGAAAGTTTACAAGAACGATACTCCAAAATTCACCAATGCAAGAAATCCCACACTCCAAAATTCACCAATGCAAAAAAATGAGTGAAACAACAAAAAAATGAGTGAAACAACAAAGAATTATTTGACAATCATCTTCAAGATCAACAAGGAATCTGATCAATGAACCATCTGATTATACTAATTGGTAGCTTAATGAGAGACACAAAGAAAAATTCGCCAATCCAAAGACAACAAAGAACAACATGGGCACAAGCAACTAATGAATCTGTGATGGCTCTAAGCACCAAAGAGAATACTCAAGGGTACGCTGTTTACTTGATTAATAGATTACCCACTAGAAAAGTGATTTGGCACCAAACCAGACTACCATCTGTTACCCATGCTGCTGCTACATCTATGCCACGCCCGACCGGCTCCTTCATCCGCTATTGATCCCGGCTCCTTCTATAGCAGGTGCACTACCGCCTTCACCACTGCCTTCGTTTTCTCGATTGAGATACCTTTACTCGTCTTTCTTCTTTGGGGCAGTCTTCCTTGAGGTGTCCCGCTTCTACCAAACGAGACATAGATTTTCGATATGCAAAAGTACAACCATACAGCTCCCATACGACTTTCTCGATATGCAAACACTCAAGGTCTCTAAGCACGAGAATGTATTCATGCCAAATACAGTTATGATGTTGTCTTTAATGGAGCCGCTTCCTTGTGTTCGGAAGTACCCACAGTTTTTTGCGTTCTTTCCGGTTATTGTTGTTACAAACTAATCGAACTCCTTTGGCAATGTGGGCATACGCCTGAAATATAACAAGGCTGTCAAAACCAAACTACAATCCCACAGTTTCAAGATGAGTAAAGAAATTAGCTAAGCACTCACATTCAATAAAGAAATTAGCTTTGCATACTCCTTTCGGATATTCCCAAGTGCACACAGGGAACTTAATGCCTCCCCTCGAAATTCAAACGTCACCAAAGACTGGAGATCAGGAAAATCTGATATTTTTGATGTATGATGCTTCTCAAGTACAAGAACCCGCCAACAAATTATAACCGGGTTAAACTAACTCTGGGAAAAACAAATTACCTTGAAATTATTTGGCAAGCCAGATCTACATCGATTTTAAACTAGCTAAACCATCCGAATATCATGTAGATCTACATCAAATGCATATAATAAATACACTTGAAAAAAAAACAAATAACAAGAAGCAGAAATAGTGTGTCACAAGATCGAACTAAAAACGATAAATTGTTACCAGATAAATTAAGAATCAAGCACCCAGATGATTTGTTTTGGGTTTGAATTTTGGGTTTTGGGTGGTTTTGATTTTGTTGATGATTTTGGGTTTGATTTTGGGTTTTTCGGTGGTTTGATTTTGTTGTTGATGATTTCGTGGTTTTGATTTTGAATTTTTGTTTGTTGATGATCGTAGTTTGTTGTTTGGTGTTTAGAAATTTCAAACCCAAACCCTTCGTAAAAAAGAAGAACGTAAAACCAGATTCGGAAATATCGCATTTTCATCTTGATCCGACGCCTATGATCTAACGGCTTGAATTCTTTGTTTGGATGTTGTTTTTGAATTCTGGCTGCCTACCTAGCTTTGTCCCTATATATATATATATATATATATATATATATATATATATATATATATATATATATATATATATATATATATATATATATACTACGCTTTTACCCAAACCGAAATCATGACTAATTGATACTTTTTTTATGAGTTTATGACTGCTCAAAAAGATGAATGCATAAACAGTTTATTTAAAACCATCACAAATGATATAATTTGTTTGCACGGTTTTTGAGCAGCTTGTTACTTTTTTTTTTATGGTTTTATGAATGTTAAAAAGGATGATTGCATAACCGTTTATTTAAAACCGTCACAAATGATATGATTTGTTGTGACGATTTTTGAGCAGTTGTTACCGTTTTGTATAGTAGAAAGAGACTAGTCTGGAACAAATATTTGTTACAGTTTTGGGGCAAAAATAAATGACTCCCATTCCATCACGGTTTTGGAAAAAAAAAAAAAAAAAAAACAGTAACAAAAGAACTGTTTTTAATAGTGATATAAAAACCTTTTTTGTTGTTGTGTGTTTTGAGTAAAATACCTTCCATTATCTTATCCCCCATTTTTTATCTGTTTATTATTAAGTGATTCTGACCCAGATATTGTTGCGTTAAGTTTATGTAAATGTTACTCTCATGAAATGTAATAGCAGCTTCTGTTTGGAGTTGGTTTTTGTACTGCATCTTCAATCTGTCCCGGTTATTAGCTGGTTGCTTGGGAAGTTTTGTCAAGGTACCGGTTCTTGGCTCAGTTCCAAAGGAAGTTCTTTTCCATCATACATTAAATTAGTCCGTGATGCTATATCTACGTCTAGAGATAAGGAGCGGAGGGAAAAAAAGGTTAGGTATAACTTTACCCTCTAGTTTAACTGTCAGGTATAACTTTTTTTTTGTCAAAGTTTAACTTGGCTTTCAATTAACTTGTTTTCTTCTTTTGTTCCATTTTTGTTCCATTGCAGGGAGGACCATTACTTATACTTGGATTATGCCTTCCTAAATGTCTTAAATGTCTTCAGCCATTACTTCCTGTTTTCCTTCAAGTTTGAGGAGATTCTCGTTTGGGACTTAATAAAGATTAACCTTTATCCTATATATACTTGACAACCCACTGCTGAGAGAGACACATTCATAATCTTTGCTTTTGAGATTGTTAATACGATTAATGAAGGTGTCCAGTGATCTACTGGTCAAGACTTGGGAGGCTGGGGCCAAGTTATTGGGTTTGGTTCCCACCTTCACCAGGGAAAATGGAATATAAGGGATTAGGACTAAAGTTTTAAGTATAATAAGAGGATAAATATGTGGAAGCAGCTATCAATAAAGTTAAATTGCTTTGAAAAGATTTTAGCAAGTTAGCGGTAAATTCTTGTATACGTTAAGATATTTCAGTGTATACAATATGTAATTTCAGTGCATACAATCTTCAATTTCTTCTAGAGGTGTCATTTTAGATGGTAAAATATATTTTTTGTGTATATTTTGGGGAGAAAACTCTAATTGCCTATCTAGTGGGGGAGACCCTAATTGCCCATCTAGTAGGGTAACACTAACTAACCCTACTATTTAAATGTGTCATTAGAAAGTCAGAAACATATTATTATTCAATACAATCTGTGGAAATTTCATTTAAACGGTAGCATTGTGCCATTGTGTACTTGTGCAGTTGTGCCAACTAAATTATTGGGGGCCTTAGACTGAGTAGCTTGTTGCTGCATTACAGTCCTATAGAATTGATGAATATGAGTTTTGTGTGAACTGGTACAGATTGAATGAAACTAACACTCTACCTTTTAATTGTAATGGTAAGCTTATGCAGACACTTTTAGAGTGGGAATATGTTCTTATGCAGGATACCTTCTAATTATTATGCTTCAATATGCTCGTTGTTAGGCAAAATAATTTAGTTTGTTAAGAAAACTAAGAGGCAAAATTAGGGAGTTGGCTCTTCATTTTTCATCCTTCAAACCCCATTCGATATATGCTAATCACTAACTGGTGCGTTTTGCACTTTTGCCTGTTTTGTTGAATTTAAAACCTTGTTATTAATATTCTTCAATAGAATTATAGAACGCATTAAACACTCGCCAACTTCCTCAAAAATACTCGGCTAACATTCAATCTCCAACTTAAGACCAAAGTCCAGAAGATAATGTATAAGTAAGACGGATCCATGCACCCACATGGCCACATGCCAATATGGAACTAATATTACTATGTATAGATAAGACATGTGTTCTTCTTCTTCTTCAACAACAACACCAACACACCAACGGCTATACGACTTTGCAAAAATAGCTCTCATCAAAATCTTCACTTCCCCATACGCAACAGTTTGAATTGTGACTTGTATTGTGGAACTGGAGTTGACATAGATAAGTATGACGAAGCTCAAATTGGTCATTACATTGGCATAGGTACACTATATACTATTACTAACTCACTCATTCAAATGCTCTTCATATTAACTCAGTAATGACCTTTTTCTTTCATTGTTTGAGTTTATGTAGATGTTTCTACTTCTGGGATTGTTGAAGCTAGAGAGAAGTGGGATGAAAGTCAGAGAAAATCATGAACATCCTATTTTTGTGAAGTTGATCCATGCATGGTATGGTAAAATTTTAACTATTTGATTAGTTTTTAAATTTGAGAGACACCCTTTGTTTAGTTTGATGTGTTTTTTTAGGAAAATTTAAAATCTTTGTTGGAGGATAAAGGTGTTCCAGCTTATATTGTTTGTTGTTTGCAACACTTACAGGTTCAAGTATTGATATTTTTGTGGGTTTTTTTTTGTATTTTTTGTTGATATTGTGTGTGTACAGTATAGAAGTGAATTGTTGTATGTTTGCAGTTGTGTTTTGGGACCGAAGAGAGAGCAAGGAGTTTTCTGAATAATGTGTCGGCTATGTTGAGACCAGGAGGTTTTTTTTTGGTATTACTCCTGACTCATCTACCATATGGTATGAATTTTTAATCCTTGCTGAACCATACACACATGATTGCATTTTTAGATAGTATTTTTAAAGTGATTTTTTATTACTCTAAAAAGTGCTACACTGCCGAGAAAATCAGCCCCGGATTTCCCCACTGATTGTAGGTCTTAGGGAATTAGAAGGAATTGACGTCTCTCTAGGCTTTAGTATGAGGGTGGGAATGAAAAGACGAAGAGCTAATTGGCTATAGTTACACAGATAAGGGTGGGAATGAGGAGGCCAGGCCAGGGACGACTGTATAACTGCTTATCTTGTGAGACTGAAGGGTCTCTAGCTCTCTCCTTCGGAGTAAAGGACTTTTTGCTTTGGTTGTCTTCTTTTTGTGGGTTGTACTTAGGCATAAGGGGAATTTTTATTTATTTTTTCCATTTAGTGTCTTACTGATGGACCTAGAATTTATTTAATGAACCTTAACCGGAGATGATTGCTTCTTTTGGAAGAGGCTAAATAGGGAATTAGATTGGTTGACTGATTGCTTCTTTTGGAAGAGGCTAAATAGGGGATTAGATTGGTTGACTGGGTGGTGTAGGTTATTCTCTACTAAATTATACAATCTTAGAAACCTATACAACTATGTAAGAGTGTTCTGTTGTTGTTGATCCTAAGGTCATGTAAATATTGGGATTGCATATAATAAAGCTCTTAATTTTGTGATAAAACTCGTTTCTGTATAACAAATTAGATTGACTTAAAAAAAATGCAATTCCATAAAAAGCTAAGGTACGATAAACCTGGACAAATAGCAGCTAGGCGGTTGAGCTGATTTAAGGAACCTCTCTGATCAAGCTCTATCATTCTATCAACAGCAAATCTGAAGCAATCAGGAGGGACACTTGGCACAGATGATTAAAAATATGAACTGCAGATGATTGTTTATTTTGGAATAGGCAAAATAGGGGGTTAGGTAACTTATCATCTACTAAGATTATATATTACACTCTGTCAAATTTATCAGGTGTAGCTGAAGCAGTTTTCCTCTGGTTAGAAGCAGCTTGCCTCTAAGGTGTGGCTTGTAGAACTACTGCAGGCTTTGTGATTTGAGTTATTGGTACTTGGACCACTTCTGGAGATTGGCTAGTAGCAACTAGTCTTGTACAAGTTGCAAAAAAGAAAACAATCATGGCATCTTCTTAAAAGACGAAATTGTTAAGAGATGTTTATGTTGCTGAAAAGAGAGACAATATAAATGTTGCTGAAAGGTCTCAATTTGAAATTGTACTATTTGAAGTATTACATTTTTTTTTTTTTATGAAGATTCAAACTTGAAGGCAATATATTTTCTTTGGAGTTTGAGAAAGAGTTTTAGATTTAGTTTGTTTTTTTAGAGAAAGTGTTTCACGGGGTTGGGACTTTGTTTTGTATTTTTGGGTTTTTAATTACTGAATTATTCACTCCCGAAGAATTTGAATTTGGTCAAATTGGCGTGTATTTGGTTTTTTAAATGTGTGAAAATACCAAAACGGTTTTTAATAAATTACAAAATATACTAATAATAAGATTAATTTAGTAATCAAACAATTAATTATTTTAAAAGTAGGGAATTTTTTAAAAATATTGTTGATGTGGTGTGGCTCTGTGTGAGCATACAGGGAGAAACCGATATTAATATAGACTAGCTTTCGAACCCGTCCTGCGAACGGCTGTCGTTATATTAAATTATTCTAAATAATATTAGCAACTATGCACAGCTATGAGATATGGAAATTATATTAATCACTCATTCAATTTTCTTGCGTCACTCTCTATAAAAAGAAAGTACCAAATCTTGATAAAAGCCATCGATATATTTTTGTTATTAGGTTATTTAATAATAGAAGTTTTATTGAAATTTTGTGAGAATGCCCAATGTGGCGAAGATGATATTGAAGCTACTTGAATAGCAAAACATTTCCAATCATAATAAAAGAATTGTAATAAACACTACTTAAAATGCAAAACTATACTTATTGAGACATTATATTCTCCCTACATATAATACAACTATGTTTCGGGGTTAGTTCAATGCATTTGCATCAAGTTTTCGATTTTATGTTAATTATTCTTTGATGCTAGTTCAATGTAGTTGCATCTAGTTTTTGATTTCCCATTAATTATTCTTTGAGGTTAATTCAATGTAATTGTATCAATTTTTTATTTCCCGTTAATTATTAATTAAGGTTAATTCAAGATCTGATTGCATCTAGTTTTCATTGTTTCATTAATCACTCTTTGAGGTTAATTCAATGTAGTTGTATCAAGTTTCTGATTTCTCGTTAATTATTCATTAAGGTTAATTCAGTGCAGTTGCATCTAGTTTTCAATGTTTCGTTAATTACTCTTTGAGATTAGTTCATTGCATTTGCATCCATGTTTCAATTTCCCGTTAATTACTTTTTGAGGTTAGTTCAATACATCTGCAAACAGGTTTCGATTTCCCATTAATTATTTCTCGAGGTTAGTTCACATCTAGCTTCCAATTTTTGGTTATTTATGCTTTGAGGGTAGTTCGATGTAGTTACATCCGGTTTCCGATTTCCAATTAACTATTCTTTGAGGTTATTTCAATACATTTGCATCTAGTTCCCGATTTTTCGTTAAATATTCATCAAAGATATTGTATCCAATTTCTGATTTCTCGGCTTATTAGTTAATCTATGATTTTAGTTTAATGCAGTTGCATTCAATTTCCGATTTTCCGTTAATTATTCTTTGAGGTTAGTTCAATGCAGTTGCATCCAATTTTCGATTTCCCGTTAATTGTTCTTTGAGGTTAGTTCAATGCATTTACGGCAAGTTTTTGATCTCCTGTTAATTAGTTTTTTGAGGTTTATTTGTTCAATGCAGTTGTATCAAATTTATGATTTCCCGTTAATTATTCATTGAGGTTAGTTCAGTGTAGTTGCATCCATTTTTCGATATTTCGTTAATTAGTCTTTAGATTAGTTTATTACATTTGCATCTAGTTTCCAATTTCTCATTAATAACTCTTTGAGGTTAGTTCAATAAATCTGCATCTAGTTTATAATTTCTTATTATTTATCCTTTGAGGTTAGTTCGATGTAATTTCATCCCGGTTTCTGATTTCCCGTTAACTATTCTTTGAGGTTATTTCAATGCATTTGTATCTAGTTTTTGATTTCCCGCCAATTATTCTATGAGGTTAGTTCAATGCAGTTGCATTCAGTTTTTGATTTCCTGTTAATTATTTTTTTAGGTTAATTCAATGAATTTGCATCCAGTTTCCGATTCCCTGTTAATTATTATTTGAGATTTGTTTGATGCATTTTTGCATACTGTTTCTGATTTCTCGTTAAATATTTTTCAAGAATTTGCATCCAATTTCTAATTTTCCATTAGTTATTCTTTGACGTTAGTTTAATGCAGTTGCAGTCAGTTTCTGATTTCTAATTAATTACTTTTTAAGTTTCGTTTATTGTATTTGCATAAAGTTTCTGATTTTCCGTTAATTACTCTTTGAGCTCAGTTCAATGTATTTGAATCCAATTTTTCAATTTTCTTTTAACTATCCAATGTGGTGTATAATATCAACTTTCTACTGATCCATCTGTAGTGTCTTTGCAAACATGACATAAAAATAAATTATGCTTGATTTACTATATGGGATCATCAAAGATTATCCATTTCTCGATTTTCTGTTAATTATTTTTTTAATTACACCTGACTCACTATGTGGGATCTTCAAAGATTATCTACGAACGGGTCCTGTCACATTAATTATTCTGAAAAATGCATGCAACTATATATGCAGAACTATTATATATAAATATTGTATTGATCACTTATCCAAATTTCTTATAACATGAAACCCCCACGTAATATCTAGTAAAAAAAAAATAACTCGCCATTGATAAAATCTTTCAACTTCATTTTGTTATTTAATAATAGAAGTTTGATTGAAGGTTTGTGAGATTGTCTAATAAGACGAAGTTCATATTGAAGTTACTCGAATAGCAAGGTGTTCCCAATCATAAGAAAAAAGATAAGATAAACACCGTTTTAAATGCAAAACTGTATATACTTATCGAGACATTCCCACAACATATAACACAACTATATTTTGAGGTTAGTTCAATGTATTTGCATCCAGTTTCTGATTTTATGTTATTTATTTTTTGAGGTTAGCTAGTTCAATGCATTTGCATCCAGTTTCCGATTTCTTGTTAATTATTCTTTGCAGTTAGTTCAATGCATTTACATCCAATTTCCAATTTCCTGTTAATTGTTATTTGAGGCCAGTTCAATGCATTTGCAACCAGTTTTCGATTTCCCGTTAATCATTCTTTGAGATTAGTTTAATACATTTGCATCCAGTTTCCGATTTCTCATTTATTATTTGATGAGGTTGCATTTGCATCTACTTTATGATTTTCGGTTAATTATTGTTTGAGGTTAGTTCAATGAATTTGCATCATATCTAGTTTTTGATTTGTCGTTAATTATTTCTTGAGGTTAGTTCAATGCATTTGCATTCAATTTATTTTTTAAAATTAGTTCAGTGTAGTTGCATCCGGTTTCCGATTTCCCGTTAATTATTTTTTAAGATTAGTTTCAGGCATTTGCATCCTGTTTCCAATTTATAGTTAATTTTTTTTTTACGTTAGTTCAATACAGTTGCATCCATTTTCCGATTTCCCATTAATTTAATCTCTGAGAGTTAGTTCAATGCATTTGTATCCAGTTTCCGATTTCCTGACAATTATTTTTTGATGTTAGTTCGATGTATTTATATCCAAGTTTTAATTTCCCGTTAATTATTCTTTGAGATTAGTTTAATGCAGTTGTATCCATATTTCGATTGTCCATTAATTACTTTTTAAGATTAGTTTAATACTTGTATGTGCATCCAATTTTTGATTTTCCGTTAAATATTATTTGAGGTTAGTCCGTTTATATCTAGTTTTATATTTTCCGTTAATTGTTCTTTGACGTTAGTTTCATGCAGTATTATATATATTTTAAAATATTTGTCATTATTGGTTTTCCGTTATTTTTTTTCATTTTCTATTATATATTTTGTGATGTTATTTTTTGTATAATTTAGTTTTCCACATGTAATTTGTTTTAGTTTGGTTTGGTATATAATTTATTTAAGCCCAACATCCACTTTAACTAAATCAATAGTTATATAATTTATTTAAGTCAACGTCCACTTTAATTGAATCTCATTATTACGCTAAAATTGAAAATTATAAAATTCAAAAATTTAATTGGAATATGTCGTAATTATTGTTGATGGAATTGTAGTTTTTGAAATTCTTAACTATGACTAAATGTCTAAATCCCACCGTGGATGATACATCAAATTGATCTAACTTTATTTGTTAGGCCTATATATATATTGCATATAATACAATTTTATTTGTTTTGGGTGTACACCCGTACTGTTACTTATTTTATGATTAGTTTAATTTTTTTTTTCCTTTTTTCTCATTCACGTGTGGTTAACAAATGCATAAAGTAAATGTTCAAGCAACTCCATTTATTTTTTCCTTTGTTCTTTCATAGTTTCATTGTCATTTTCTAAAAAGGAATTTTATTATGTTAAACTTCACATGAGATTAGTGTGAAAACTATTCTTTGTGGCTTAAGAGTTTTAAGAAAATCGTTTTTGGCTAAAACTATTGTTTTTTAGCAATTTAGTTTTTTTTTTATATATATATATATATATATATATATATATATATATATATATATATATATATATATATATATATATATATATATTTTATTTTAATTAGCTATATTGTTTAGGAAAAATTAGAGACTCTTTGAAACTTTAGATAGGATTGGTTCTTTATTTATATCCTACTTGTTCGTAATTAGTAATAGAGTTTAGAAAAAAAAAAATTGAGTCTATGTGAGTGCCCCAAAAAATAGATTGGTGAGAGTATAACTATAATATATATCTAAGGATTTGGAATTTTTTTTATCGTATGCTTTGAGGATAGTTCGATACAGTTATATCTGGTTTCCGATTTCTAGTTAACTATTCTTTAAGGTTATTTCAATGCATTTAAATCTAGTTTCCGATTTTCTATTAAATATTCATCAAGGATATTGCATCCAATTTTTTATTTCAATGCAATTGCATCCAGTTTCTGATTTTCCATTAATTATTGCTTGAGGTTAGTTCAATGTAGTTGCATCTAATTTCTGATTTTCCGTTAATTGTTCTTTGAGGTTAGTTCAATGCATTTGCAGTAAGTTTCAATTTTTCGTTAATTATTTTTTAAGGTTTGTTCAATGCAGTTGTATTAAATTTATGATTTCTCATTAATTATTCATTGAGGTTAGTTCAATGCAGTTGCATCCATTTTTCGATGTTTTGTTAATTAGTCTTTAGATTAGTTTATTACATTTGCATCCAGATTCTAATTTCTTATTAATAACTCTTTGAGGTTAGTTCAATATATCTACATCTAGTTTATGATTTCTGATTATTTATGCTTTGAGGTTAGTTCAATGCAATTTTATCCGATTTCTGATTTCTTGTTAATTATTCTTTGAGGTTATTTCAATGCATTTGTACCTAGTTTTTGATTTTCCGCTAATTATTTTATGAGATTAGTTCAATAAAGTTGCATTCGGTTTTTGATTTCCTGTTAATTATTTTTTGAGGTTAGTTCAATGCATTTGCATCCAGTTTCAAATTCTCCGTTTATTATTATTTGAGGTTTGTTTGATGCATTTTTGCATACCGTTTCCGATTTCCCGTTAAATATTTTTCAATGATTTGCATCCAATTTCTAATTTCCTATTAGTTATTATCTGACGTTAGTTTAATACAGTTGCAGTAGTTTCCGATTTCTAGTTAATTACTTTTTGAGTTTAGTTTATCGTATATGCATAAAGTTTCCGATTTGTTAATTACTCTTTTTAGCTCCGGTTAAATGTATTTGAATCCAGTTTTGATTTCCTTTTAATTATCCAATATGGTTTGTAATACCAACTTTCTACTAATCCATATGTAGTGTCCTTAATTGCAAACATGACATAAAAATAAATTATGCTTGATTTACTATATGGGATCATCAAAGATTATCCAGTTCCTGATTTTCTGTTAATTACTCTTTAAATTATACCTGACTCACTATGTGGGATCTTCAAAGATTATCTATGAACGGGTCCTATCATATTAATTATTCTGAAAAATATATGCAACTATATATGCAGAACTATTATATACAAATACTGTATTGATCACTCATCCAAATTTCTTATAACATGAAAACCCCACGTACTCTCTATTAATAAAAAATAACTCACCATTGATAAAACTCTTCAACTTCATTTTGTTATTTAATAATAGAAGTTTGATTGAAGTTATGTGAGATTGTATAATAAGAGGAAGTTCATATTGAAGCTACTTAAATAGCAAGGTGTTCCCAATCATAAGAAAAAAGATAAGATAAACACCGTTTTAAATACAAAACTATACTTATCGAGACATTCCCACAACATATAACACAACTATATTTTGAGATTAGTTCAATGCATTTGCATCAAGTTTTTGATTTTCTGTTATTTATTTTTTGAGGTTAGTTCAATACAGTTGCATCCAGTTTCCAATTTCCAATTTCTTGTTTATTATTCTTTGCAATTAGTTCAATGCATTTGCATCCAATTTCCAATTTCCTGTTAATTGTTCTTCAAGATCAGTTCAATGCATTTGTATCCAGTTTCTGATTTCCCGTTAATCATTTTTTAAGATTAGTTTAATACATTTGCATCTAGTTTCCGATTTCTCATTATTATTCGATGAGGTTGTATTTGCATCTAGTTTCTGATTTCCCATTAATTATTGTTTAAGGTTAGTTCAATGAATTTCATCCAGTTTTCGATTTTCCGTTAATTATTTATTGAGGTTAGTTCAATGTTTTGCATCCAATTTATTTGTTGGAATTAGTTCAGTGTAGTTGCATCCAGTTTCTAATTTTATGTTAATTATTTTTTAAGATTAGTTTCACGCATTTGCATCCTGTTTCCCATTTATAGTTAATTTTTTTTAGGTTAGTTCAATACAGTTGCATCAAGTTTCCGATTTCCTTTTAATTTAATCTCTGAGGGTTAGTTCAATGCATTTGTATCCAGTTTCCGATTTCCCGACAATTATTTTTTTTTTATGTTAGTTTGATGTATTTGCATCCAAGTTTTGATTTTCCGTTAATTATTCTTTGAGGTTAATTTAATGCAGTTGTATCCATATTCCGATTGTTCATTAATTAATTTTTAAGATTAGTTTAATGCTTGCATGTGCATCCAATTTTCGATTTTCTATTAAATATTAGTTGAGATTAGTTCGATGCATTTGCATTTGCATCTAGTTTTATGTTTCCCGTTAATTGTTCTTTGATGTTCGTTTCATGCAGTATTATATATATTTTATAATATTTGTCATTATTGGTTTGCCGTTATTTTTTTTTTCATTTTCTATTTTATATTTTGTGATGTTATTTTTTGTATAATTTAATTTTTCACATGTAAGTTGTTTTGGTTTGGTATATAATTTATTTAAGCCCAACGTTCACTTTAACTAAATAAATAGTTATATAATTTATTTAAGTCAACAACTGTTTTAATTGAATCTCGTTATTTCGCTAAAATTAGAAATTATAAAATTCATAAATTTAATTGAAATATATCGTAATTATTGTGGTCGAAATTGTAGTTTTTGAAATCCTTAATTATGACTAAATGTCTAAATCCCACAGTGTATCACACATCAAATTGATCCAACTTTATTTGTTAGGCCCATATATGTAGTGCACACAATACAATTTTATTTGTTTTGGGTGTACATCATCTTATTACTTATTTTATGATTAGTTTATATTTTTTTCTCTCGGCATGTGTGGTTAACAAACGTAAAGTAAATGTTCAAGCAACTCAATTTATTTTTTCCTTTGTTTTTTCATAGTTTAATTGTCATTTTCTATAAAGAAACTTTGTTATGTTGAACTTCATCTGAGATTATTGTGGAAACTATTCTTTGTCGTGTAAGGGTTTTAGGAAAATCATTTTTGGTTTGGAGACTTTGTGAAACTCTAGATGTGATTGGTTTTTTATTTATATCGGATTGGTTCTTTATTTCTATCCTACTTTTTCGTAATTAGTAAATAGTAATAGAGTTTGGAAAAAACTGGAGTCTCTGTGAGTGTTCCAAAAAATAGATTGGTGAGGAGTATAACTATAATATATATCTAAGGATTTTGATTTTTTTTTTTTTCGTAATTAGTATTAGAGTTTACAAAAAATTGGAAACTCTGTAAAACTTTGAAAAATAGAGCCAATAGAGTATAATTATAATATATATCTAAGGATAAGTTGGGGTTTGGGCTGTAGGGCCCTAAACAACTCTCTATTTTTGCTATGAGATTGAGCCGGCCCTGCACGGTAATTTTGTTACGATGGCTCCCTTGGCTCCCTTGCTTTGGCAATAAAATTTGGATCTCAGGGCAATTCACCGTCACATCATGACTGTTGAATTTCATGTTTTCGGGTAAGGATATTTGGCACTGCAGCCACATGCAGGACAGCAGGACATTGTGTTTCTTGTGCGAAAAAGGACTGCAAGTTGAATATTCCCTCTTATATTCAAGCAAACTGAATGGCTATTGGATTTTCAAAAGTTTCAAAGTTCCTAACTCGAATGACCATTGACAATTAGGAGTATGAGTGGGACACGTGACAACAACATGTGGGGACACGTGAAATGAATGAAGCACAGGGTTGAGGATTCCCTACGTCCCTAACTCTTTCAACCTTAAAATAAGGCAACTGACTTTAAATCCACTTACAAAAGGATCTTAATCTTAACGAAAGTCGAAAACAGAGACACCCAAAAATCTATGGATCACCCGAAGCAAATCCAGCATCCAAACGGACATGGTCTTGTTACCTTGAACAACAACTCTCTCCGTTGCATTGTCAAACTCGGTTGGTCTCTCTCTCTCTATTCCATGTTCCAAATCTTACTTATCTAACTGACTGTAGTTTGTACTCTTTTCTATACGTTGGTTTGCACTGCATCAAGTTTCTAAACAACTTTGCTAATGACAACTGTTTGTTATATTGAACTATATAACAACTTAAGAACAACACTTCACTCAGAATCTTTACTTTATTATGAGATTTATTAAAAGGTCATACAAAACTTTGATATCAACTGGATTAAGGCTTTAAGTCTCTCAAGTTCTGAACCAGTCAAAAATATTTAGTTATGAACATGTGATTGTATATTTGTATCTGATGTGTACCACCTTCACCAAACACGTTTATCAGCAAAGAATTGTTGCAAGGAATATGTTCATCGACGTGTGATTTTGTTTTGTGAATTTATGTTTAAGAAATGGTGTAGATTTGATGTGTGTTGAAAGTTTTTGGTGACTTGGTATATGCCTATATGGTATAGGTGGTGCTGCAATTACTTGCAAGAATAAATTAGAGAAAATAAATGAAGAAAAATCGGAATTGTTTCTTCGCATTTGAGGGAAGTAATGAGGGTTTCAAGTTCTTCTGGAAAGGTTGCTGGAATGGATTGGAGTCAAAGGCCTGGAGTTTCAGAAATTTCTATATCTCTAATGAATTTAATGATCAATCCGTATTGGACTTTAGCAACTTTATTGTTGTTCATGGAGCAGGTTAGAAATTAAGTCTACTTTTCAGCATCTTCTCTTTCTAGTTTATCCGAATGTAATTTGGCCTTCTTTACATTTTTCATTATGGGTGCTAGGTTCATATGGGCACTTTCAAGCAAGTAAGTCTGGGGTTCACAAAGGCGGATTGCAACTACCTCTTGTGAAGGCTGGTTTTGTGGCTACACGAATCTCTGTAAGATATACTGATATCACTTCCTTCTTTGGATGAATAATGTGCAAGTTAATGAGATTGTGTATGTAAATACTGCGTTAGGTCACATCACTTAATCTTGAAATTGTGAGAGCGCTTGCAAGAGGTACAAACTACAAATTACTCTTGAAATAATTGCTTACCCAGCCATATTTGCCAAATTATACTGCAGGTCAAGTATAATATGATTTGACCATTTTATTGCAGAGGGATCCCATCAGTTGGAATGTCACCTTTTTGCGTCTGGATGGTCTACCCATGAAAGAAATGTAAAGTCATCCAGGAATTTCAGAGATTACTGCATTGTTTGCATTGATCAGGATTTCTATGTTCATCCTTTTTCCTCTTATTATCATTCTTTCCAGTGGAAAGAAAACTTAAACTTAAATGATAAAGTTGTATGTTTTGCAGATATCCTCAGCTGACATATCTCAAGTAGCTAAGGCTATTGACTCTGGTTTTGTCCCTGTAAGTATGGATATTTCCACTCAGTAAAATTCTTAAGAGCTCATAAATACACATCACTGGTTCTATACTTAAATGTTTTATATTGGCTTTGAAAGATATTGGTGGTTGGTGGTTCATAAAATCTCACCGTACTTAGATGTTGTTATGGAATTTGATTCTTTGTGCTAAGTTTTGAAATGGTATTTTCCATGGTATTTCTGGAACTATTATGACATCGGGATATTAAGAATTTCAAGCCAACGTAAAGAGTAGTAGAGTACTCAATGTCTGGAATAGAGTAGCATGCATAAAGAACACAGATGGTGGTGTTGAGAGTTTGCTGTAAATCTGTAAAATTGAGTATTCATATGGATGATTATTGAACAAGTAGATAATAAGCAAAGCATTTGAAGTCTGGAATTATCGTCTGGGAATAAAGTGGATTTGTAGGGATGTGGATTGTATCTTTCCTTTTTCTTTGCCATTCATTACTTGTTCTGACTGGAAAAGTGGCATAGAATTTGAGAATCATAGCAGATGATAGATTTTGCTTTTCTAGGTTTTGCATGGAGACGCGGTGTTGGATGACTTCCAGGTTCGAGTTTTTGAGAACAGTTGGTAAATTCTTGGTTTATTGGCAATCAAATAATCATGTTACTTATCTTCTAATGACTTTCATGGATCAGGGCTGCACCATTTTGAGTGGTGATGTTATTATACGCCATCTTGCGGAGTTCTTAAAGCCTGAATATGTTGTTTTCCTCGTATCCTTTGTGTAATTTGTGATGTCTTTATGTTGATTTCTATATTGAGTGGTGGTGTTGGATGGCTCTGGTTTATGAATAAATTTATTCAGCTTGTTTTCCTATATACTGTGGACTGAAGACAGATGTTTTGAGTGTATGACCGTCCACCTACAGATCCAGATGCTGTACTACTGAAAGAGATTGGTGAGCATTTAAATCAACCAAGATGTTTGTAACAGGTCTTCTATCAATATGCAAACTTGTATACTTCGCACTTTTGTGATGTTATGCTTCTGCACACAAATGGGTGTCAGGAAAACTGATTTTTCAACCGTAACAGCTGTGGACACGGATGGCAACTGGTCTATTGTTAAACCAGCACTACAAGACATGAACAAAGGTCTGTTAGGATTACTATTAACTTCCAAATTTGATTTGATTTAACCTGATTTTTCTTTTGGGTATTATGTATTCATGCCTTGCTGTGGCGTGTGAGAGGATGTATTTGAGCTATATGTTTGAGGTTCTTTTTGCTTATAAATGGTAAACAATGCTCTGTTAGGTTTGGTGAAGTCAAATATGCTTTAGTTATATACGGATTCTCCTCTAGCAATTTCACCCACAGCTTATTTTCATCGTCGAAAACCATTTTTGAGTTTAGATCTCTGAATGCAAAGAGTTGATTTTTTTGTTTTTTCATGAACAGTTGAATTTTCAGTAGCGCCCCATGATACAACTGGGGGAATGGTTACCAAGATATCAGAAGCTGCAATGATTGCAAAACTTGGCATCGATGTCTACATTGTGAAGGTGATTTTCTGCAACTATTTCTCATTCCAACTTCCACAATCAAATAATTTGGTGTTCACTTTTTTGTTTGTACAGGCTGCAACAAGCCACTCTTTACGAGCCCTAAAGGGAGACTTGAAAGATGATATTCCCGACGATTGGCTTGGGACTGTTATCCGCTCTTCAAGATAAAACTAGTTCTATACTTCTATGTGTTCTGTGAGGAAATCCTAGCTAACCACTGATCCTCCAAGTAGAATTAAAAGAGAGAATTGAACATGTTTGATTGTCAATTACTGAACTTGTCAGTCAAAGAAATTAAAAATTCTGTGATGATAATAACTCTTTGACATTCATTAACATATAATATGTCAAGCAAAAGGGAAGTTTTACACTTTATATGTCAGCATTCACTATGCAGGCATACTGTTAAATCAATTCACACCTAATTGAGGTTCTTCCTGCCTACTGCTATGTGTCTATCATATTACACAAATCTAGGAGTATAACAAATGAACATAGGCACCAAAAGATACTTCCGCAAACCAGCCCATTTAAAGTCAATAAATCCACTCCAAGCTTTACATCCATGTCTAAGATGAGCTACCCAAAATGTTGCCGATATTGCTACCAAAAAAGAAATTTAGTGAACATATTCCTCTATCATGTTCACTACAGAGATGGGTTGTTGTTGATTGGATAAAACAGACTGATACGTGCTATTAGCAACACCAGAATTCTCACTGAAGACCTCTTTTTTCCATTTGGATTATGGCTATGTATCATTCCTGAATAAAAAGAGCCATAATAAGTCGAGGCAATGCATGGGTATTGTGTAAAGAGTAGTTTGATGAAATTTCAGAGATAGTGTTCTTGATTAGCTAGAAACGAACATGGCCTTCCAATTTCCAGAGAACCCATTAACCCGCATCTCTACATTCATTTTCTACATCCAATCCAAGCTTTTTCTCGATTCGTTACATCGTTACATGTCACTGGAGATTATTCCTAAGTCATTGTAATAAATAAATAATGCTCTTTGCTTTTTGCGTGTGTGAACAAAGTCATTTTCGAGTATGTGAATTATTATTAAGGTTAGGTGGCTCGTGTGACTACAACGAACCTGAGCAGCCTTGCCCTTGCCCATTTGGAAATCGAGCGTCTTCTCTTCTTCTTGTGTTTCTTATCACTATGGCTCATGCGGTGATCTCCGGTGTGTTGGAGCAATTGCGTTCGATCCTCCAAACAGGTCAGGTGAATCTATTGGCGGGTGTACGTAAAGAAAGCGAAAAACTCAATGATACACTCCTTCTTATCCAAGGAGTGCTTGAGGATGCAGAGGAAAAGGAAGTCAAGAACGGAGCAGTGAAGGCTTGGTTAGAACAACTCACACGCATCTCCTATGATGCTGACGATGTATTGGACGACTGGAAAACCGAAATTCTCAGCTCACAGATCCAACTACTTGATGACCACAATGCTCCTGTCAGTGAGAAGCTTTGGTCCTGCTTGTTTTCTCTATTTTCTTGTTTAAAAAGTGTTGTTGTACGCCATGACGATGATGGCAGTAAGATGATTGACATAAACGAAAGACTAGATCGGATTGTTAAAGATAAAGCTTTGCTTGATCTGAATGAAAGGCAAAGTCGTGAAGAACCTCGACCAGTAACGAGCTCTTTTGTTGATGCATCTGAGATCTATGGTCGTGTTGATGATATATATAGTATAGTAAGCATGTTACTAAGTGAGACTAGTCATCAAGATTCACATGTCCCGCTCATCTCCATAGTTGGTACAGCGGGTTTCGGCAAGACGACACTTGCGCAACTAATCCTCAAAGATGTGCTAGTGACAAACAACTTTGAAAAGATGATGTGGGTTTGTGTCTCGCAGCCTTTTAATCTTGAAAGGGTGGCCAAATCTATTATTGAAGAAGCTACTGGTAATGTCCCAAATACTGTAGCGTGGCAAGCTCTGCATAAAAGTTTGTCTGAATCCGTACGAGGAAAGAAATTTCTTCTTGTGCTAGATGATGTATGGACTTATGATTCAGAGATTTGGAGAAAGTTGAAGGTCTCCCTGGATGGTGGTGTACTGGGAAGCAGAATAATAATCACCACACGAGATGAGAACATTGCAGAGAAGATGGCCTCCACTTGTATACATAGATTGGGGCAATTGTCTCATGAAGATTGTTGGTCATTCTTTAAACATATAGCTCTCAGGGAAATAGAAGACGATCGCGAAAAGTTTGAAGAAATTGGAAAAAAAATTGCCTGGAAGTGTAAGGGTGTCCCTCTAGCGGTAAAGATTATCGCGAGTCTTATGCGCCGCAAAAGATCTGTAGTAGAATGGGAAGATGTACTAGCAAGTAACATATGGGAAGAAATGTCGAAAGATGAGCGTGAGTTTTTACCTTCTCTTTTATTAAGTTATTATGCATTGCCTTCGCGTTTGAAGCGATGTTTTTCTTATTGTGCTATCTTTCGTGAAGATGCGGAAATAGATAAAGATGAATTGGTCAAGCTTTGGATGGCGCAAGGTTTTTTGGGCTATGATAGCTCAAAAGATCTAGAGAAAACTGGTACAAACTATTTCAATGATCTCGCGATGCGCTCTTTGTTCCAAGACTTTAGAAAAGACAGTGAAGGCAACGTCATTGGTTGCAAGATGCATGATCTTGTGCATGATTTTGCCCGGTATCTCACAAAGAGTGATTCCTCTATTTTTATGAAGAATGATAGAGAAGTTTGTAACATCAGGTTACGTCATTTTGGTGCAGCAATTTGGGAGTGTACTAGTGCGCATCTTAAATTAATTATATGTCAGATGACATGCCTTCGGGTATTGGACTTGAGTGGCATTTTTTTTAGAGAAGAACTTCCAGATGAGGTGGAGAGATTGTTGCATTTGAGACTCCTCAACTTGTCTTTTAACATTGAGATGAAGAAATTACCTGAAACAGTATGTAATCTATTTAATTTACAGACGTTGAAACTAAATGGGTGTGAATATCTCATAAAACTACCTGAAGGAATTGGGAAATTACGTAATCTCAGGCATCTCGAACTTGAAGGAACTTATCAATTGAATTCTTTCCCGCGGGGTTTGGAGCGATTGAGCTTCCTTAGAACATTAAGTACAGTGGTATTGGATTGTGATGGTGGAAAAGGATGCCAGATTGGAGAGTTAAAACTTCTAGACCATATCCAAGGAGAACTAAGAATAGAGGGATTGGGACAAGTGGCGGACTCAATAGAGGCAGTACTAAAGAAAAAAGAAAAGCTCCGGTCATTAGCTTTGGTGTTTTCTGAAGAAAGACAGGATGCTGCTGCAGGAGAAGAAAAGAGAAAAAGAATAGAGAGTGTTTTGGATGGTCTCCAGCCGCATACAAACTTGGCAGAGTTGAAGATACAAGCTTACGGAGGGAATAGTTTTCCATTGTGGTTGTCAAGCATTAATACAGATTTACCCAATCTGGTGAAACTGGAACTGCGTGATTGCAATCGATGCTCGGAATTGCCTGCTTTGGGGAGACTTCAAAACCTTGAACACCTTGAATTATGGGGACTGGGCTCAGTGAAACGCATCGGATGCGAGTTTTATGGACTGGGAAGTACTGATGGTACTTCTACTGGTGGTGAAGATTCAGTAGTCGTGTTCCCGAAGTTACATACGCTTAAGATTTATAATATGGAAGAGTGCGAGGAGTCACATATGCCGTTCGGAAGAGGCGTGGAGGTTTTTCCAAAGCTTCGCAAATTGATTGTTATTAATTTGATGAAGCTGCAAATGTTACCACCAGGTCTCGGAAAGCTAAAATATCTAGAAGAACTTATTCTACGAAGAGTGGGCCTTGTACTTTTCGGACTTATTAGCAGGAACACTGACGATGATAATGTTACTCTTATTAGTGCTCAAGAAGAAGAAGGTTTCATCATGCCCTGTCTTCGCGAACTGCAGATCAATTCTTGCCCTAAGTTGAAGGTGGTGCCGCACTACTTGTTTTCTCCCGCACTCAGAAGTCTAATGATAAATGATTGCCCACAACTGACGGGGAGGCAACCTTGCCTTCCTCCCCTCCTTGAAAAATTGGAATTATATGGCGATACAGGTATTCTTTCAAAGTCAATCAGTGGAATTGGTTCCCCCGATCACAATGAAAATGACTACCCAAATCTTCACTCTTTCTCCATCATTTCGTCTGAAGAGTCGTCACTTCCCCAAGGCTTCAACCAACTCACTGCAATTCAATCATTGGAATTTCAGTATTGTAACTTCCTTGACTTCACGCCAGAGGATTTGAAGCATCTCCCCATGCTTCAACGACTGGAAATTCGTAGTTGTCCAATTCTGGAAGAACGCTGCAGAAAAAGAGAAAGCTGGACCACCAATTCCCACATTCCAAAGATCGAACTTAATTACGGCGACTTCATCCTAGAATAACCGATTGATCAGTAATCCAGTGACTTGTTCACCTGCAAAATAGAATCATGCATCAGCCCAACCCCAACAGGTAATTGATTTTATGATTTTCAAAATCCCTCATTTCTCCAAACACCAACCAACCCAATCCTCAAATCTCTCACTACTTCAAAAAAATTTAATGGCATGAGATTTGTGCACAAATGTTTGTTTTAGATAAGATATGAATGGGTTGTTTTTTGGAAAATAAGATTAAGAGAAGTAAGATTTGTTCAGTATTTTATCTACATTTCTGTTTATTCGTGGCCGTTTGGTTTTTGGAAAATAAGATTAAGAGAAAGAAATGATTTGTTGAGGATTTGTTTTTGGAATTTGTGTCAATAAAGCTTTGCATTTTATCTGTAGCTGCTTCCTCAGGAAAATGTGCAAACCTGTGAGTTTAAGTTCTTTCTCATTAGGTTACATTGCTCATCCTTGTTGCTTTTTCAACTGTGCAGTACACTCAAGACAGAGTCCTTGTTAAGATCAAGTCTGTAGAGGAGAAAACTGTAGGAGGTATTTTGCTTCCTTTCACAGCCCGATCAAAACCACAAGGAGGTGAGGTCGTTGCTGTTGGGGAGGGTAAGACTCTCGGGAAGAACATGCTGGAAATTACTGTCAAGGTGATTTCATAGCCCTTACCAATGCTCTCAACTGTTTGTTTGTTTGTGTATTGTTGTTAATATTGTTTTTTCCCTTGTTGTCTAGACTGGAGCGCAAATTGTGTACTGGGACAGAACTCAAGTTTTATGGATCAACTCATCTTTTATTGAAGGAAGATGACATTGTGGGTATTCTTGAGACTGATGAAGTCAAATAAAACTGCTGGTGGCTTGTTCTTAACTGAGGCTAGCAAGGATAAGCCTTCCATTGGAACTGTAAGTGGTCTTTGACGTACCTTTTGTACGTAGTTGTCCAAATTTGGTTCTTAATAATGTACATCCTGAGGTTATGAGGTTCTACTTAGGGGTGGGAATTTGGCCCTAACGACCCTAACCCGGCCCTGACCGACCCGACCCTAAGCCCTATAAAGCCCTCACAACTAAAGCCCTCACAGAGTTTAGGGGCCGGGCCCGCCCTAATGCCTTCTAGAGGCGGGGCTAGGGCTAAGATTCTAAAACATAGGCCGACCCTAACCAAGCCCTAACCAAGCCCTAACCGCCCCTCGCTTTTCATACTTTCACTATAAATACACATACCATAATTGTCCAACTCTTTGTTAAATATTTTCAATTAAAATAACATTGTCCTTTGTAATTTATCACTTACACCCAAGGGTACTTCCAATAACTTGTTTTATATAACAAAACTTGTCAACTTAGCGGTCATGAAGAACAATGAGCACTAGCCTAATAAAAATAAGACTTTATTCCTTTGATCATCAAGTCAAAGTCCATAACTTATTATTCTCAATTTCTTTTCTCACTTATTTCTTATAAATTATATTTTTATTCACATCCAAGCCAAGTCTAAAACTAAAGATTTCCTTCCACACCATTAAAACAAAAATACAGAGCGGACATTTGTAACATAGAAACCAAAAACAACCTTTGTCAGAAAAATGACATTTGTAATCTCAAACCTTTCTCCATCACTTGTTCAAAAGCCAATATTTTCATTTCCATATACAAAGCTTGAATCACTTTTAAATTAGAAGAAAGGTAATATTATATTTGTTTGAATCTATTATAGAAATAATTTATGATATTACAAATAGTTTAATAACTTCCATGACCCTTAACCAAAACTATTATGTTTTTTCTTTATATATATTACTTCTTTCTTTAAAATGATAATATAATTATTTGTCTATGTATTTCAATGTTAAATGTAATTTTAGTGAGGTTTGAGTACAAGGAAGAACAAATTCGAACTCGATGTACTTGATTCATTAGATTGTGGATGTGCATTTTAAATTTTGGACTTATTATGGGGATTATTACTAGATTGGTTGGACTTTGAGTTTGTAGATTATTGTATATTTTTGTAATATAAATGAGTTTTAAAAACTGATGTAGTAAAAAAAAAATATATAGGCCGCCCTAAAAGCCCGGCCCTAAAGCCCCGACCCTAAAGCCTTTAAAGAGGGCTAGAGGTCGAGTCGAGGGCTTGAGGTTTCGACTTGTGACCGGCCCGACTTCGGCCCTATGTCGACTTTAGGGCCGGGCCGACCCGGCCCTAATATCTTAAGGGCTTTAAATATTTAGGGCCGGGCTAGCCCGACCCGGCCCATTGCCCACCCCTAGTTCTAACTAGTCTACTACTAAATGATGCACAGTTTCTTCATATCTACGGCATTGCTGTATAAAAGGTTTAATAAAACGCATTGAGGCTTAAGCCTTTTATTTAGCGCCTTGAGGCTCAAGCCTCACATGTTTTTATTATTTTCCCATTTTTTTGAGAAATGCTAGACAGAAAAATAGAGATAGCGTCCTACCCATTTTAGGGGGTAGGACCATCCTAACCCGCACTATACCAAAAACAAACAACTGGGCACCGGTTACGGATTTAGAGCAAAATGTTGGTTTTGTTTGTAATTAAAGTTTACTCCCAAGGACTAAGAGTTGAGAAGAATAATTCCCCAACCTTCTCTTTCGTTCAAGATCTCTTGTTGTCAATCTCGGTTACGTTTCTTTTAACGGTTTGTTTTCGGATATTTTGATGTTTGTTTTAACATGAATTCTTATTGCATGTTGATATTTAGATGATTGATTTTATGTGAACTGTTTGATTAGCTCTTAAAGTGGAGATTTTTATGCATGTAGTAACCACCATAAAACTTACACTAGATTTGATGTTTAAAGTTCTTGCTGATTTGATTTGGTTTTTTCAAAGAATAGTGGATTGTGAAGTGAAAAGATAGAAAACAAGCAAATATTTCAAAACAGACTACTATGTCCAAAATTGAAAGTGAAATTGGCTTTATACACCTCAGGGATATTAGATATTTGATGCAGATAATGACTTTATCTATCTCTTACTCCCTTGAGAAGTTGTTTTCTTTCTTTGTCTACCTTTGTCAGGAAGGATTGAAAACTTTATGCTATCTAGCAGATTATTTGAGATAAAGTTGTTTTTAGAATTGGCTTGAATATGTCTTTACTAAAAGGGATGATGGAGAAGTTGGAAGAATATTAGGAAATACATATTAAATTCCTGGAAAAGGAGAAGGACCCAATCAGCATGAAAATCTACCTCAAGTATGGATAGATGTGTATCTTAATAATCAATTGAGTTCACACAGACTGGTTCACCAATCCAATTCAGTTTGATACCCAATTCTTGATTAAAATCCATTTTAATGAAAATTTGTCCTGGATTTTTTGAGTTCCTTTAATCACTGATTTATAATTTAATTTCTGCAATTTCAGGTCGGTTTAGACTTATAGATTATTAGAGATTTAGAGCAATTCAAACATTGGGATTTTATAATTGTGAATTCCTTGACTTCACACCAGAGGATTTGAAGCATCTCCCCATGCTTCAACCATAGTTAGCAATTCGATACGGAAAATATTCGAATAAAATTCGAGCTTTGATAAGAATTCGTTTTTTCAATTGGGATTAAAAAAAACGGAAACGGCAAAAGTTCGGGTTCGTAAGTAATTCGAGTATAATACGAAGCTAAAAATAAAATAAAAAAATACTGAAAATTTTGACGGCATACTCAGCAGACTTATAGTGAAAATACAAATAATTCACGAATAATTCGAGAATTAATGATTTCTTGCCGAATTAAACGAATAATTATTGTAGGAGTCCTTGTTAAGATCAAGTCTGCCGAGGAGAAAACTGTAGGAGGTACTTTGCTTCACCACAAGGAGGTGAGCTCGTTGCTGTTGGGGAGGGTAAGACTCCCCCGGAAGAACAAGCTGGAAATTACTGTCAAAGGTGATTTCATAGCCCTTTCCAATGCTCTGAACCGTTTGTTTGTGTATTGTTGTTAATATTGTTTTTTCCCTTGTTGTCTAGACTGGAGTGCAAATTGTGTACTCCAAATATGCTGGGACAGAACTCGAGTTTTATCGATCAACTCATATTTTATTGAAGGAAGATGACTTGAGACTGATTAAGTCAAATAAAACTGCTGGTGGCTTGATCTTAACTGAGGCTAGCAAGGATAAGCCTTCCATTGGAACTGTAAGTGGTCTTTGACATATGCTGGACCACCAATTCCCACATTCCAAAGATCGAACTTAATTTTGAAGACTTCATCCCTGAATAAACGGTTGACCAGTAAGCAAAGAACAGTCATGCATCAACCAACTTCAACAGGTAATTGATTTTAAGATTTTCAAACTCCCATGTTGTAATATACAAGCAGTGTGTGACTCACCAAAACTTTGTTGTTCCTCTTGACAGCCGGATTTTGCTTTCGAGTCACGAGACTGGTCAATTGATGGCTGCTGCAGCAGCAAAAGAAAGGGAAATGGGCGATGATGAGGAACAAAGTTGAAGATTTGAACTTCCGAGTTCACCTATCACTGTTTTCATCATTTTTCTCGATTCCCAGAATTTGTT
Organism: Coptis chinensis; assembly: GCF_015680905.1. Taxonomy (NCBI): domain Eukaryota; kingdom Viridiplantae; phylum Streptophyta; class Magnoliopsida; order Ranunculales; family Ranunculaceae; genus Coptis; species Coptis chinensis. Next base: position 13,250,299 of record NC_141456.1, on the reverse strand, counting down.
TTACTGAGTGAAGAAAGTGTAGAATAAAGAAATCGGGGGGAAGATATCTGGATTCTGAGAAACCAAATATATGTAGAAGGTGCTCAGGCACAGAGAAGAAAATTGTTTTGCTAGAAGATGTATTACCTTGGATCCATAAAGAAGGTACTCAACCGAATGTTTTATTTTTTCCACTGAACCAAATGTTTTTTTTTTGACTGATTAATCTGGTTTTTTGCAGGTTGATAAGCTAAAGAAAAAGCTTAACCATAAAGAGAGTACGTGTTCAGAGAGCTTTTGAAAGAGCAATTTTACCTGGCACCCTTGGGTTTTCTTCCTTGTCTTCCCCCTTCTATTTCCTGCAGGTATGAATATTATTTTATCAAACTTGCAAAACCATTAGTTTTATCGAAATTTATTTTGTAAAACCATTTTAGCATAAGAGAAGATTACTAGAATTCCCGCTTATCCAAAATGCCTGAAATTCTACCTCCCATACAAAAATTTGTGACATAGAATAGTTCAACAATGTACATTATTTTTGAACACTAGGCGTTCTGATGAGATGTGTGATTGGTTTACAATTTGATTGGATAGTAGTGACGTTATGTTTCCTAGCAAGAGAATGCGAGGTCTTATAATCAAAACATAACTAAATCGCAAGGCCAAGTTTAAGAAAGATTGCAAGTTTTGAGTCAGTGTACAAGTAGACAGTTTTGCGCCTTTTCCTAAGTTCTCCTTTTCACTATAATGATTAATTGGTAAGCAATATATAGAATGACTCTGTTTAATCTAATTAGAATGTTCTGATCTAAACATAGAGGCGATCATAGAATTTATAGGGGATATAACAGCCACCATTCAAAGGGGTTGCCAACAATGTTTTTCTATTGATCCCTCTTATACTAATCGAGTTGATTTATTTAACACCATGCCTCCATTGATTGTGTGAAAAAGTAAGGTGTGGATTTGGATACATCAGTCCATTCATGGTCATACCTGCTATGCAATTGTCTACCAACAAAATCTCAAACTGTCACACTATAATAAGTAGCTATGAACTTGACCAAAAAAATATGAAGTTGTATGGATTCTTAATTAGGTATGGAAATAAGAAATTTCAAATTTATATACTCTACAATTTTCCCTTAAGGGGAGTTGATGCATTTAATCTCTTTTGTAGTTGTGATCTTCACATCTCTCTTCTATTTAGTGGATATCAAATCTTTGCTACTTAATCATAACCAAATTTCCAGCATTTAGAAATTTTGGTTACGGAAATGGTGCTGCTATGCATGGCACTATGGCTAATCTATATTACATATTGAAAGTTGAATGGGTTGTCATAACATGTCTTAGTCTAATATCATATATTCTGATGTGATGATGTATCTTAAGTTTGACGTTAAGCAATTTTGTAACCTTTGTCTCCTCTTTTACTTTGCTGTGGTATTCAGTTTATCAGTTTTCTCATTCATAAGCTGTTTGGGTGTTTTAGGTTCATTTTGAGGAATTTGTTGTTTGCGAAGGATCATATTCGAGCACTGTTGGACTTATGGATAGTTGGTAAACAAAGATGTTGTGTGTGGGTCTACTAATGAGGTTGTCTTTCAAGAGTTTGGATTGAGCTACCCACATCCCAAATTACCCAATGCTCACTATGACTACCAAACCGAAACAAATTATAAAAGGTATGTACCATAATCGCAAACACTTTGAAATTCACTTAGATAACTATTTCAGTTTATGTATTCTTTTGCTCACTTTCTAATCCAATCTCATGACAGCAAAACTTGATTTGTAGGTCACTATTTATTATCTTGAACAATGAAGAAAGCACTTGAACAACAAACCCCGCTCCACTTTATTTTCTGCTACTGCAAATGTCGCGGATGATTGGAAATCTGACGGCAAATGATCGCCACATTTAAACATCACTGAACACAGGAGCTTCAACACTAAGCTTCGCTGGCTCAACGTTCATAGTTTTGTTCTATGTTTTGTTTAAAGAACTCAAGAAAGTTCTCATTCAAGCTCATTTTCTTTCTCGCTCTCTCTGTAAGTTTCTCCACTTTTCAATTTTGCCAATAAAAGTGAAACGTTTATTGTAGTATGTGTGTGATAAATTATGTATAGATTTTGAAATGAGAACGAACTAGCAGTTCACTATTCTCTAACCCTAGCTTTAATTTTGAAATATGAAATAAATTCATATTTAGTTAAATTTATATATTAAATGCTTATGTATGAAGTTTCTGATACTCTTATCTTGTTTACTGGTGATCTATCTTTTCTGGTGATAAAATTTATTTTCCGTGCAGGATATGCCTTGTAGTTTCTTCAACATAATTGGGTATGCTTCTTCGTGCCTAATCTTAGCCTTCTGTCTTAATGTCAATGTAGTTCAATCGCGTTGTTTTGATTAGTTGGTGCTCTTGTAAACGTCCTATTTATTGCTGCATTCTGATACATTTGACATGTACTCGTTTTCTTTGCTGTTGCAGGGATCCATCACAGGGAATCTTCTGCTATGCTTAGGGATATAGCGCACATTTCTTTTGTGTGGCTTCTTTGCTTTGGACTACAACAATTGCATTCACTCTTCATCGTACTGTCGTTAGACGTAAAACTGATGTTGAAGATATGGAGCCACTGTTTCACTTGTATGTTTGGGGTATATGTATTTCTTATCGTTAATCTATTATCATCACCAACTACACTTGCTTTTGCTATATATACTTTTTTTTTCTGATTAATTCTTGATTAGAGGTGAGTCAGATTTGCTTTATCTGTTTTATGCTAAGTTACATTGACACGGACGCGGGTGTTCGTATGACCATGTAAAGTGTTTGACACGGCGAAATATAAAAAATTGAGGTATATCTATATAACAAAAAAGGGAAGTGTGGGGCCGCAGGGCATCCATCCTACGGCAAGCATGTAACCCTACTTTCTGGGCTTATGACGTGGACGAATGTGGGGTTATCTGGTGGTATGCTGTTTTAGTAATCTCAAACAGGCCCATAGGATCCCCTCTTTTGTTTTCTTCTCCAAACAAACTAATGAGATGCTCCATCACTCTCTTACCTCATCCCTACCGCCGTCATCACTCCTCGCCTTCGCGCTGAAGGCGCGTGTATCTGTGCCATACGGCACGGGCAAATACTAGTCACATACAATATGTATCCATGTGTGTCCGACACGGACACGGGGATACGTATCCGACACGGATTATTTTTGAAATATGGTGTGTCCATGTAACATAGATTTTGTGTCAGTTGCTAATATTGAGTCTGTTTTTCCATTACCCTCTGAATAGATCTCTCTCATTCTCCGAAGTTTCCCTTTATTGTGAAACTATTCTTTATACTTGCACAACTCTCATTTGCAGTACCTCCCTTACATAACATCTCTGTTAATTTTAACAGGAACTTTACTTGTGACTGTCATGCGTTCAATAGGTAATGATCCTGGACGTGTAGGTGTGTGGTGCTGGTCAGAAACAGGACGCACAGGAAAAGTATGTATGGAGTTGTCTGTAATTGCTTACTGCTTACATCCCTTACACCCTGTCTACACTTACTTTGAAATAGTACAACATCTTGGCGACAAATCAGAAATTCCATATCCAGAATCACACTCCAATTTGGTGGCTGTGAATTAAATAGGAAACACTAATTAAGTAGGAAGTTTGTCTTTCCATGATCTGTTTGAATGCTGTTTTAAGACAATTTTTTTTTCCACCTTTATCAAGAACACTTTTCTTTTTCTGGGAGGTCATTTTCTAGTAGTATATTTGAGCAGGCATGGGTAGCGTACTTCTTGTTCTCACGAGTCTATATTTGTTGTGTGCAGGCTGTTCACTTCATAGCATTTTATGCTCCACTGTGGGGTGCTATTCTTTTCAACGGATTGACATATTTCCAAGTGATACGCATGATCAATAATGCAACCTGTGTATGTTTATGGTTACACCAGAATTACTATAGGAAGTATATGTGTTCCAGTTGGTTTAAGAAAAAATATAAATGGACATGATTTAATGTTTGCCATTGTAAGGGAGCAAAGTGGTAAGATTGCGAAGGATGAGTTGGATAATTGTTGATGTGTATTTAAATTGATTCTAGATACACTCCAACACAATGTTTGTTTACTTTAGATGGCGAAGGATGAGTTGGATAAGCCTAGTTGAGATGTCTTAGTTACCGTGGATATGCCTATTCATATACTCTTGTTTGATTCTTGACTATAATATGAAAACGTGAAAGCGTAAAAATAATAAATAATAAATTGTTGATGTGTATTTAAGCTGATCCTAGATATACTCTGACACAATGTTTGTTTACTTTAGATGGCACTGGGCATGTCAGACCGGTCGCATCCGTCTGATACAAGGGCAGACACGAAGGTATGCTATGTTGGCTTATTGTTATCACTCTATTTTACAATTTGCAAGTTTTCCAGAGAGCAAAATCCTTGTCCTCCTGTAAAGGAAGTTATTCTTGTCCTCAGACTGTTGCTCAATGCAATTGTTACATAGTTTTGGATGTGCCTAGAATTGCATCTAACTTCGATGTGACAGTGCTTTTCCTTTCCAGTTATAACCAATTCACGTTAAATAGAGTTCTTTGGTATAATCATTCCATATACACTTGTGTTCATGCTAGTTTTCATTATCTTCTGTGATGGATTTGCATGTTCGATTGTGGTTCATGCTGATTTTGGCTTCTTTTTCATAGGCTTTAACCAGATGGGGTTACTATCCTTTGATCCTTATAGGGTCGTGGGCATTTGGCACAATCAATCGAATACATGATTTCATTGAACCAGGCCACAAAATTTTTGGTTCTCATTTCTGGATGTTTGAATGGCTGCACTTATGGTATGCATGAAAACCTCAATTATTTTTAAGATTCTCAAGTTCAACTTCTTGAAGATTGGGAACCTGACATTTACTGTGATATTGATTCATCAGATATGATTCTGTAAATCAATTTATATGTAAGCAAGGAACTAGAAAACAGCCCCTTCCCCGTTAGTTTCCTTTTTATAGGTCCTTTAAATCATCGGAACATGAATATATTTTCAGTAATTATATTACTAACATAGTATTTCCCCTACATTGACAGTGTTTTTCATTCTCTCACCTTTCCACATAATATCCTTGCTATATACTTCAGCATGTAATATGTGACGTATTGTAGAGTGCCACAGTGCCACCTGCGTATCCAGAGAGTGATATCTCAGAATCTTCCCCAGGACTCGGCTAAAAGCCTAAAACCTATCTTATCCGCCTTTCTTATGTACTCTAGACGTTAAAAAATGACTGTATTCTAGTTTTTCAAACAACAGCTTGACATTTGCTCAACTTTTGCACCTATTCTTAATTCTTCATTGGTTCGAGTCTTTGTTAAAGGCTTTGTCAAAGCCTCTATTGTATCAGACTTTTCCAGATATACCAAAATTTATTAAGAGTTGAAATGTGTAAGAACTAATCGACTAATTGTTTCAATTTTCATGTGCTATAATTATCTAAGTTTTGTCAGAGATACTGAGCCATTGATGTTGATTCAGGGTCTTTTCAACTCAATTGCATATGGTCTCAACTCTTCAGTGCGACAGGCAATACATGAAAAACTGGATCTGTAAGTTAACAAAAAACTTGTAATTAGTTTTTCTTATTCTCATAGTCGTAGGCATCTCTATACATTCTCACCACTGAAGAGACCACCTTTGAGACCTCAGATGGCAATATGTAATCCTGTTTTCCCAAGTATACCATCTGACATCTGTTTTATGATAACAAACTTCTGTTTTCCTTTACTTTTTAAAATATGTTTTGAGGTGATGTAATCATCAGATTTGGGTCTTCTATGATGTAGAACATCCTGAAAAGGCAGTGTAGGCTATTGGTTCACTCAGCCTTTTTACTATGCTGCTCATACATGTCTTTTTCTTTTAGTCCTGTTCACTGCCATAGGCTGCCTCTGCTCCTTATCACTTTAAAACCAATTTCTTGTAGTGCACATCATTGTTATTATCTCCTACTGTGTTACGGAAGTATTTAGTTTGCTGTATTCTGAGCAGGTGGTGTCCAGAAAGACTACGTAGATGGTTATCAGCTTCTCTAAAGCTTAGAGGCCAACCGCAAGAAAGTGAATTAGTCCAAGATGAGCACTAGCAGCTAGTTTGTTACCTCAACTGTATCAGCATTTTAACAAGATATCCTCTTCACTTTTCCTAAAATTTTAGAGAGATGGAACAATGGGCATTGTCACAATTCTTCATCCAAGCGATTCAGATTACTTGTGTTTTTCACTATCTGGTGAACCCTTTCGCCACGTCTTTGTCCACATTCTTTACTGCTTCACTGATTACTCACCAGCCTAGTGGAATGTGCTACAATATTGTTGGCCACGACATAGCTTTGCATCCAACCCCGTGTTAGTGCAATTTGATAACAGATGACCCTTTGGCCGACAGAGCTGACTTTTGGAATCAATTTAATCATGTATCAGATATAGAAAAAGTCTGTTGTCTTTTATTGAGATGGTAATGTTCTAAACCAATTTCGCATTCTGATTCTTCATAATTTTTCTTTGATCAGATTTATTATGCATATATTAGATACTGCTGTTGTGATGGACTATGTATTTTACATGATCTTATTGACGAACGGTAGTAAGCTGTAAGCCTCACTTCAGAGTTGTAATACTAACACATAATGACCTAAAAATACAACGGACTTTGGTGTTTTTTACATTAAATATAATGTATTTTTTTTCTTGCCTAAAAATACATCATACTTTCAAGTTTCAACTTTTTACAATAATACAATCTGTTAAATCCGATTGTACGGCATCTAAATTAGCTGTTAAAAAAGGGTCAAGTGAGTTCTTATTTTCTTTGGATGACCAAAATACCCTTGAAAGCAAATCAAATTTATTATACAAAATAAATTATATTTATTATTTCTAGCAAAATTAAGTCTTACTCAGAGAAACAGTGCGGTGATTTATACAAAATGGTGCATGACAAAGTCTTTTTCAGTCGAAGGCAAAAACTAAATATCTTGATCGGCAATGCCTTTCGAAGGGAATGTGATGAGTCGAACTCGAAAAGTTGCTTGATCAAAAAATGCCTTTCCAAATATCTCCTTCATTATTTATTTTTTTTCTATTAATGATGAATAAATTAAGCATATATACACTAGTAGATAGTAAAAGATCAAATGTTCAAACCTTAAGTAAGGCTCAGATATCAAGAGGAACAAGTTTGAAGCCATTTTCTTCTGTATGGTGGAGAAGTATATCTAATAAGTCACGTGAGGCATCCTGCTTCTTGGACTGTAATCTCTGATCAATAATTGCATAAAAAAGTTTTCTAATTTTCGAAAATATACTGACATACGCCGCTTTATGCCTTGGGGATCAAAGGGCCTTAGCAATGGGAAGTAATCAGCAAAATTTGGTCTTCCGATCTCTTCTAAAACTCCCCATACAATTTCCTTGAATTCTCCTCCTGACTTTGATTCATAAGGAGCAAGTCAATAGAGAACAGAGTGTTTGATATCATGTTAAGAATGGTAAAGAAAACAGTTTGGCCGATATTAATTGTGTGCTTGGATTTGGACTCGTCTCTAATGTGATCAATGAGATCTTTCACCTTAGTGAGTCGAATTCTTTCATTGTCATTGAGTCTTTGAGTAGTGAAAATTTGAGCGGCACAGATCTTTCGAAGAGTACGCCATTGGGCAATTTGATTTGTTTTCAAGGGTATTTTGGTCATCTAAGGAAAATAAGAAGAGTATGCAACTCATGTTACCCTTTTTTAACAGCCCTAATTTACATGCCGTCCAATCGGATTTAACAGATTGTATCTATTGTAAAAGGTTGAAAATACCATGTATTTTTAGACAAGAAAAAAAATACATTGTATTTAATATAAAAAACACCAAAGTTCCGGTCATTATGTCTAATACTAAAGAGTAGTTTGATGAAATTTTAGAGATAGTGTTCTTGATTAGCTAGAAACAAACATGTAAATGTGATGAGCTCAAGGGTAATCTAGTAAATTCAAGGATAAAACTTGGAGGAAAAGGTACGTGTAGGGGTAATCTCTGACCTTTGACGGGTGAACACTCAAGGAACTGTCTTTGTGCTAGAAAACTAAGTATCCTATACTTCGCTCACTCTTACTTATAGGCGTATAGCTAATAGCTCTGTAGCCAGCATGTGTTTAGGACTTAGGTGATGTCACGGCTAACAAGGTAAGGCTAAGTGGCTAACATGCCCCAGGCCCCCAACAAAATTTGCATCAACTTTTGCAAACCATTTGTCTGGAAATCAGTCAAATCACCTAAGACTGGCCGTGACATTTACGTGGCTATAACACTTAAGACGTAATTGCACGCCTTCAAAGTTCAAACACACTTTTCTCGCAAAAGTTAACATTTATGTTATAGGAATTTGGTACGTGTTTGGTCCAATTTGAAGTATTTCATCAACATTCAACAAGTAAAGTTGCAGATCATTTTCATGTACAAGGGAATGAGGGATAACATGTAGATGAATTCATGGCCACTGCATTTTGCAGCGACTCAGGTAGATTTGATTTAGCTGCCTGGTTGTGAAAATTTTAGCTACTACTGATACTTAGAGTCAGTGGCGGAGCTAGGGGGGTCCCAGGGTACACCCTGGCGTACCCTCAACTTTCTCCAAAAAAAAATATAGTTATCACTTAATCATGTATAAGAGTGTATGTATGGTAGAACTAGAAAGAATTGCAAACAAGAACTGAAATGGCAATCATGATTGCATCCTCTTCTTCCGTTCATCTTCTACCCTATTTCATTTTTTATATTTTTTTTCTTCATCAATAAAACCATAATGATATAATAAGCCTTCTCTTTCCTTCACAACAAGATGCACAGACTCCCGAAACAGAAGCCAAAACAACTAAAACCGAAACACCTCAAGACTCCGAAGACATTGAAAGTTTCGAAAACTGGCTCACCCAAATTCGACTAAGGTACAAAAGTGGGACATGAAAGAAAGCAGAGGCAATAAAAGGAATGAAGCCGAAGAAATGGTCATTAGGCAATGGCGCAAATGGGAAGGCATTGTTTCTTCCACCTGTGCCATTGAAGGAACCAGTTTCGAGTGGAGTCTAGGTTGAGTTGTGGTTCAGTAGGTACGTACACTAAACTGGCTCAATGGTTGGCTAGCTGGTCTCGGGTTAGCTACGCTGCCTCTGGTGGAACTAGCATCTAGGAAGAGCGTGATCAATAAGTATCATCACTCCCCATCAATAGTACGTTTTTATTCACCTGTATTTCGTGGGTGTAGTCTTAGCTGTGTTCATCAAGTTTGAGAAAGAGGGGGTCAGCATTTGGCTTAATACTCAATCCTCCCATTCAAAAAAATAAAACTGGTTAATTAGGAAAAAATTATAGAAAACGAATTTCTCTCGTTTTCTTGTTTATTGAAAATGAAGTAATGCAAAAACTTCAAAAGAGTGAGCAGATGATTTGAGAATTTATTTATGTATTATTATCACCAAAGATTGCAATGGGCTTGGAGAGTTGGAGGTGTGAAATTGCTCAGGAGAAGAGGTTGTATTCATACAGTCTACAGTGTCATGATATATTGCAAAATATTAAGTTGATCTAGTTGGAATTTGGAGATTAGGAATTCTAAAAAAATTGTGTTTAAGTTATTGATGGATGTTTCCACCACTAACGGATGCAAATTCAGTGAAATTTTTGCTGCCATTCTAGAAGTGTGAAAATTTTGTTCCTATTTGCCTCTTATGAGAGAGATTATGGAAGTGGAAATACCTACAAAGTACAAACTACTCAGCACCATCCCTATTCCAGAATCCAAAGATAAACAACAGGCCCAGCTATAGCTAAGTTTACTGAAAATGTCATACAACTAAAAAATATAGTTATCAATTATCACTTAATCACATATGTTTATCACCCAGGCCGGCCATTTTTTTTTTTTTTTTTTTTTGTTGTATACTTGGTTATTTGGGTGGCTCACCCTCATTCAAATTCCTAGCTCCGCCACTGCTTAGAGTGATTTATAAGTTGAAGTTAAACTCATGTTTACTTGAGATTTCAATTGCTCAAAAAAGCACGAAAGTTTGACAGGATCCCAGTGCATCCTTTAGGTGAAAGTGAAAAGCTTCCATTATCACTGGAGGCATACTGTTATATCATTCGCACCAAATTGAGGTTGTTGAGGACTTGAGGTTGTTCTTGCTTACGGCTATTTGGCTACCATATTACACAAAACGTAGGAATGGATAAATGAATATAGGCACAAAAACTTCTAAACAAAACAGAGCACTTATGCAAAATGTCATGAACATCCAAAAACCCCCAGCCTTCTCAAAGTCAAAAAAACCACTTCAAACCTTTACAAAATGTAGGAGTTGTTAATAACGCCACCAAAAACTCTGTGAAAATCATTGTGCAATCTACTTCTTTGAGTACTTTCATCATCTGCCTGTAACCTGGTGATAGAAATGGTCCAAATTTGATTGACAAAACATAACCAATATCAAAATAAACTATTTCTAATTAAATGGAACAGAACTAAAAATTGAAATAAGTGCATCAATTGAACTTTTAGTGTATATCCCATAGGTACCTGAAAACTCACTAGTGAGTTTACATACTAAACCTCTCTTGGACTCCAAATTGGTATGTAGGGGGTCTGCATTCCTTCCTCATTTTCCCATTTCACTTGTTCCACCCAGTCAGTTGTTACCTCTTCCTGTTTGATATTCATGTCTACAATTTGTTCATGAATGGGAGCAAACTTCCGAGTAGTACTTCGCCTATTTTTCGGGTACGGCTTTCGAATTATAGCAGGCATTACTTGAGAACACGGTTGAGCTTCCCTACAAGGATAAAGCACCAGACCAAGATGTCGAAGAAGACATTGACCACTAGGAGTCAGCAAATATTCAAGTACTTGGAGTGTTGTTGGTGGAGGTGGAGGTCCAGCAACAACACTACCCTTGTGGAAATCTTCTTCACCATGGCTGAAAAATGGATCAAGTAGTAAAGATCTCTTTTTGCCTTTTGGGTCACGGCTATGTACCATTCTTGGGTCGGGTGACGAATAAAATGATAGATAGTTCATTTGAGTCTTGCATTCATGTTGCTCATGACCAAAAAGCAAACATTTGTTGCAATAAAGAAGACATTTGTGTGCGCTGAGGAAGGGTAAATTAGTAGTTTCAGGTTTTGTTTCCATTTTAGTGCAAGACTTGGAGGGAAAGTCTGAAACTTTGACCGCAGAAGAATGGAGGTGTTGACTCAAAAGGAGGTGTTTGTAGTTATAGATCTGAGTTAACAACGCAGATCTGCAAGTTAAGGACGGAGAAGAATGGAAGCTTAAATGGGATTATCAGATAGCAACATAGATTTTTAGGTTTCGTAGTGAAAATGAGAGATGATCCACACAAATACACAAAGTTTGAGGCCGGGACTATTTTCGGAGCCAAAAGAATCTGTCAGAAGAACCTGAGTATGGTTTAAGCAAAGAAATAGGTCAAATACCTATACGTAAGCAGTGAGTACGATCGGAACCCGAAGTCCTATGTGATTACTGATTAGACGTTAGATGAGCAGTTTACTATCCAAAAAAAAAAAAAGACTTTAGATGAGCGGCTAGGAAAGGTTTAAACGGAAAAGAGTAGTCACACTATTCAGCATCAACTCTTACACTGGAGACTAGAATAGTGACTGTGCCTTCAAGGCCATGCTCTGCAGTTCACAGATTTCGGCTCACTTGGTGCCTTGGTGGATGAGAGCAAAATATCTTTTGAGGATCTTGGTGTTCATCAAAATGTCAAAAATATTGGTTTTGGCAAAAATTTACTTATCAAAAGTCATGGGATTTGAAGTTTTGAACTTCGAAACCAAAGCCACTACTACTGTTGCATATTCGAACTTAGGAGTTGTAGTGACTAGTGAGTTCAATGGAATCTAACTAAACCAAGGAGCTTAGTGAATTTTTCATGACCAATCGAATAGGTTTGAGGATTTGTGTGAATATTTAAGCTATCAGAGATTAAAACAAGAGTTGAACGCAAAAATCAACATGCATATCAAAGTACCAAACAACCCAGAAAAATTAACATTTTCGTAAAAAAAATCCCAGAAAAATTATCAAACCATTTGTATTTGAATTCCCAATTGTCAGTCAGAAAGCTACCGAGACAATTAAAATTTTCTGTCAGGATAGAACCTAACAGAGTTTGACACGTTGTTTCTTAGCAGTGAAGCTGATATTCTGGGCATTTCTTTGTCATGCTCATGCTCAATAAAGGGATCTTGGTTCAAATCATCCTACATAGAACTGATAGAAGCATAACTACCACAGGAACTTCTGATCACTTTTGTTGGTAAAACCGGTCATTGGATCAAATTGAAAGATAAAAAGATTTCTGAACTGAAAGATAAGAGGAAAAACTGTTTCTGCAGCATCCCTAAAACAACTTGAACTACATTAGGTTGAAAAAACACTTTGGTCCACGATTCAAAACAGGGAAAATACCCCAAACTAAAAAAATGCAACTCAAAATAAATCGATTTCAATCATTTCAATAAAAAAAATAAAATAAAAAAGAACTCACCTATTCTTTTACAGTAAATGACAGAAACCACAAAATAGGCCAACTCCACAAAAGATCTCCGTGATTGAGCAGCATTTATCTCAGAAGTGATCGAAATAAATTATTGCAACTCACAAATAACCTGATAGTGCAGATCATTTATAACAGAATAAGCCCATATAACTCCTACCTAGAGCAAAACTTAGTATTTAATGTGTGCCAAACTGATTATCCCAATAGCTCTAAAAAGAACAGATAACTCAAAACCAGAACCACCCACCAAGTTTCATTTTAAACACCAAATTTAATAGGAGTACCAGAGGTGTATATACAGAAGAATCTCACCCCTCCATATCGAAGAGTAAGATAGCTATGGTAATCTCCAAGATATAAGAAATTGTTTTAAAGATTCCAAAGATAAAGATTCACTCAGATAAATATAAAAGCAAACATAATTTAAAATGGGTGGAGGTCTAATGAAGCATTTATATCATGAGTAGGAGCTCCTTGTTGGTCAAGCCCCAAAAGCACACCCCAATGCCTACTGGACTAGTTATATTTTTAGTCTGAAATGGCAAGCCATTACAAAAAAAAGCTTCAGCAGATTGGCACCCACTACTTGGGACCAATGTCCTTCAATGCACAAATCTGTTCTTCACCCATTGCAGACATCACAGTGACCACGAGATCCTTCCCATCAGCAAAACCATCTTTGATCTATATTTCATAAGCAAAGTATTAGTAGGGACACAATATCCTGAGCAAAATATGGGGATAGCATATGTGAACAGCAGTGTACATCAATAAACAATAAAAAGACAACTTAATAAAAATAAGAAGTTATGATCTTTATAAATTATTCCCCAAAAGAGATTACGTATAAGTTGAGAGATGCAGATACTGATAATCATAATTGCGACCTTCTGATACTCCGAGTATGACCAAACTAAAGTAAACTAGCTTTGTGCACTTGGCAAACCACGTTTTTTTCTATTCTTTTTTTTTTTCAAAAAAAGGACTTAAAACTTTGCCCCTGCAATTGATGATATTAACTAAAATGCCACCGATTGTAAGTCTCATTCCCGACAAAGGAGCCACTGACGCATCACGTTTGACAAAACAATCAAACTCTAAAAATGCGAAATTACATTTTTGCCAAAAAAAAAAAAAAAAAACTGCAAAATTACAATTCTGCCACCGTGACAGACGGACCATCACTATTGCTCAACCCCCAGATTTTTCTATATAGTAAGATATTGGCATAGAGGACAAAAATAACTAATTTCCAGAGTTATCAAATTCACCATAACTTCTACATATACATTATATAGCTCCAAAAATGTATATGCCAAGATAAGCCACACTTCTGAAAATCGATGCAACAAGTTACAGCAGGGCCATTAGTTCTACTACAATTCAGAAATTCAGATTCATTAAAGCAAGCAATTGACAACAACCAAAGAGAACTTCTAGTCCTTGATACACAATTAAAATTGTGTAATAAAATTATTGAAAACTACACAGTATTCTATTTATATCAGAAACAAACCATATCAACCTAAGATACATAGCAAATTAAACATCACTACAACACAAAAAACATAATCTGAAGATCTAAACAGCCACTGAACCACCCAATTAGCACAGATCAAATTTATAAGTTATGAGCAAAGAAAGAATTTGTAAGTCTATCTCTACAGTTACCACTGTAAATTTGAGATTACCTGCTTTTTTAATTCCATGAATGAAAATTAAGGATCTATGAAAGTTTATTACACAAGCCATCTTACACAAATTCTAACCATATTATATGAAAAGCAACAATGACAACTAGAACTAAGTACTAAGGCAAGCAGTCCACAAACCTGGCTAAGTAGAGCCTCCTCAGTTGGGAGCCTCAGATCATCCTTAGTGCTACCATTCTCAGTGAGCAGACTCACCTAAAGCACAGAATAGAAATTAACTGAGTTAGACCGTAATATGGACTAGTTAAGGAACTAGGCAGTGGAAAGGAACATACAAATCCATCCTCAGAAATGTCAATAAGCTGGTAATCAGTACGGTTCACATGTGGCACCTGCAACACAAGTATACACATCAATTTCAAATCTCAAAGTTACATACATACCTGCTATCAGTTCAAAGGTAATATAACAAATAAACAAAGTGAAAAAGGCTTACATCACAATTATGGGAGGAGGGGACGATATCCTCGAGCTTCTTCCCATTGAAGATGTCAATCGCAACAAAGTGACATTTTGCATGTCCATGCTTCCCAGTCTTGGAAGTTGAAACCTCAACAACCTAGAGCATAAACCACACAAAAAGGTCATACAAAGAACAAAAAAGAGATTCCTCCCTATTGAATTAGACACAAAATCAGAGACTTCAAAAAAACACGCAAAACCGATAAACATTTCACCAAATCAAACAGGACACGCCAATATACACTGAACAAGGAAATTCGTGCTGCTCTAATTGCCCAGTTATTCTCATCAGAAAAAATGAATAACTCTTAACCCATTTTTATCAGATGATACAAAAGCATTATGAATCAAAGTCATGAAACCATAATCAACATAAACATACAGTAATGGTCTCCGATCTACAACATTCAAAACGAAATCACATCAAAATAATAAAGATCTACAACAATCATATAACATCACTAAACCCTACAAAACAGATCTAAAAAAAAACAAACAATTATACCTTGCAAGCTCTAGCTTTGATAACAATGTAACCATTCTTACGAATAGTACCAGCTTGTTGTGGGTAAGTTTTTGATGCACCAGCATCAGCTTTTGATTCGAACTGGTGCTCTTCGTCCGACATATTCTTTTTTTTTTGCGTATCTCGAGGCGCTAATCAAACACAAATTTAATTAAAGTGGTTTTTTTTTTGCAAATGAGAGAGCGGCGAAGGGAGTGAGTGAAGGAGGTTTGGAAGGTTTTTATATTTTTTTCGAATAAATAAAATATTGCTTTTAATTCTTTTTAGGATATGATTGATTTAATATTTTGGTTTCTATAAATCGGGTGGCGTCCGTTTTTTATTTGGGCCGTTAATTTGTTGGGGGATTGGATGGTTGGATTTTCAGGAGCTGTTTAGTTGCGTTAGAATTACGCGGGGTGGGATTGTATGAGAATGAGAATCACATGTCACGTGGGCTTATTGTCTTATTGGACAGGGATTAGGGAGGGCGTAGGAAAGTGATGTTATTCTTCTTCCTATTTTATCAGCCCTCGAGGGTTCTCAATTTGGTATCAGATGTTTGACCAACTATCAAACCAATTTTGTGACCTACAATAGATTAGCCCTTTTTTAATCGACTTAATCTTGTCATTACAAAATACAAATGTGATATTCTCTTGCAAATAAATTTTTAAGCACGGACTGACGAACGAATTAGATGACAAATATTTTACAAGAGGAGTCAATCCTCATACTTTGGTAGTCGTACAGAGTACAGAGTACAGCAGCGGTACATAAAATTTGGCACCTTTGTAAGCTTCTCTTAAGTCTTAACTGCATTTAACTGTTTCGTTATGATTTTGATAATTTAATGTGATAGAAAATTCTACCCTCCAACGTGCCGAAGTCAGTTGAAACTTGAAAAGTCAGTTTAAACTTGAAAGTAATGTTCACTTCATCTGGACATAACTCGAGACGCAACTAGTCAGCTAGAGTGGGGATAATCCCCAATGAGACTTCTGTTTTGTCACTTGTAAATTTGTAATATAATATAGTAAAGATGATGGTGCCCAGACACTAGAAGGTGGAATAGAAGAAGAGAAAGATGGATTTAAAGGAAAGAGCCTTTTTTTATGGATTTCCATTAATTGCTAGTTTTCCAAAGTCTAATCAATGGAGCTATTCTTGTATCATGTCTTCGAGTCTCTTTCTTGGGCACCATTTTTTTTTAACTCTATTGGAACTTTTTGTTGCTGTTGTTGTTGTTGGTAAAAAGTCTAGTTTCTATTAAGTTGGTTGCCCCTTTATTTTCTGCTTATCAATTAAGAAAGACACTAGAACAACACCGAAGGCAATTAACACCTACTATCTGCATGGGATTTTCTCTTGGATACCACGGAAGCTCTTGGTTTATGCAAAAAGTGGAGAAATTGGGTAAACCAATGCATCTCTACTACTTCTCTCTCCTTCAAGCTCAATGGGTACCTACAGGCTTTCTCAAGCCAGAGAGAGGCATCCGACAAGGAGATCCGCTTTCACCTTTCCTTTTCATCATCTGCATGGAAGTTCTATCAAGGCTTCTCACCAAAGCCGAGAAAGAAAAGAAAATACATGGAGTGAAAATCAGCCGAGCCGACTGTCACAGCCCGAATTTCTAAACAATAACAAAGTGAATATTTGAAATATAAATATCTCAAACATCACTAGGTTCACTTGTTTAAAAACCCAGACTATGACGGAGGATACTACACATACAAACCCTAATAGCCATGTCCTAAAAGAAACAACTTAAAATAACATAATCCCGAAAATTTGACTTTTTCCTAAAATTATGATTAGGTCTATTAGGATAAGTCTAGGACTACTAGCATGTTTGACTTAGGCTAGGACCTTTATAAATATACTTGTGTACGTGTATTTACTGCTTTGTGATTTTTCAGTCTTTTGCGATACACAACGTTATGACACTTATACATTTATGAAATTAATAACGCGTAAACCAAAATTAATTGAATCAAGATATTCCTACGTTCTCGAAATAATATATACAATAAAATACAATAATCGTAAAACAAAACTTACGCACCCTTTTAGAACTCTCCACTTCAAGTTTTAGAATTGAGTTTATGGTGATGAAGTCATATGTAGGTGGGCATTTATTGAATGTGCCATAAATGGCCCGTTAGTGTTATATAAGGGTATTCATTGAATGTGCCATGAATGACCGAGTATTCATTGAATGTGTCATGAATGACCAAATTGTAGTTATTTGCCCTAAAGAGGAACTAAGGTATTTAGCCTTGCCCGGGTTAGTTGTATTCCTTGAATATGTCACGGGAATGTAGGATTGAGTATTCCTTGAATGTGGCGGGAATGACCGGGGCATTCATTGAAATGCCCATGAATGGCAGATTAGTGATATGATAGGTATTCCTTGAATGTGGCGGGAATGACCTAAGGTATTCATTGAATGTGCCATGAATGACTGAGTTTTGTGCCAAAAAGAGGTGAAATATGTGTATGAAAGCCCGTGAGATGGCTATGATATTGTGGTATATCGGTGGGAGAGAGGCACACGAAATGTGTGATTTGGCAAATGTGTGGAGTGCAAATCGTGGAGTAGGTACTAAAGGGTGGGTGTATAAGAAAAGTAATTGATTAAGTGATAAGAGAAATTTATTTGTTTATCTGGCGTGTTTGGGTTTACTTTTGAATACATAGAGGATATCTACATCATTATATACAAGTTCTAACTTTCTTTTTTGAGGGAGGGTAGGACTTAATAATATTTTTGCAGGGCCGGTCCTACCCTTATACTGTGTGGATATCGGTAAGTTGTAATTCAATTATTTAGATATTAAAACGAGTTATTAGAATGAGTTAATAAGATGGAATTTAATAAAATGAAAGTTTTGCTTGGAAAGAAACTATGCCGTTTGAGATGGCCGGAACTACTTGTTTTCCAAATTCGAGAATGATTAGGTTATGATAGATTTAAAGTGTTAGTGGGATAAGTAAAAATTTTAAATGTTTATATGTGTTTAGTCTACTCATACAGCAAATTCAATTTCTTCAACCCATGTTTGCTTTGTTTTTGGCAGCGTGGGTGTGTTCTTAGGAACATAGGTGGAAGGCGATGGAACCCTTGCGTGTGATTGGGATTCGTGCACAGGCGGAGCGTCTATTAGTTTTCGTTTAGGTCTGATTATTTATTGGAAGAATGTAATAACGTAGTTTATCTTTTTCATGGCATGAGAACATGGTAGTGAGAAATTTTATTCTGAGAGTTTGTTTGATATTTTATTTGGAAGGATGTTATCTTAATAAAGAAGTTCATGGATAATTATCGGGATTATGTTATTTTAAGTTGTTTCTTTTAGGACATGGCTATTAGGGTTTGTATGTGTAGTATCCTCCGTCATAGTCTGGGTTTTTAAACAAGTGAACCTAGTGATGTTTGAGATATTTATATTTCAAATATTTACTTTGTTATTGTTTAGAAATTAGGCCGTGACATTTTCAATATCGAGCCTAGGTTAGCTTAGTGTTGGAAAGTCTAAGTGATCCCGGATGTGGAATATGGGTTATAGTGTTGAGAGTTTTGGATATATGTGAATATTAATGGGAGTTTTGTTTGAACTGTAGATCATGGTTGAGACACGAAATGGTAATACTACTTGGACTGCAGTGAACACTCCAATCTGAGGATGTCGAGAATCTGATTGAATCGGTTTGTTGCAGGCTATGCGAGAATAACCATCCAGTTCGGGGGAGATCCTTTGCTAAAGCCTTGATAATAAGGAGTTTGGTACTCTTGTGGGAAGCGAATTCTATGGGGTTGGGAATCACGATTGCAGTGAGAGTCTTGGATTCAAAGTTGTGAAAATGTTTTTGGCGTATGCGACTTTATCGAGGTGAAGCGAGGAGTTAGCTGACTCACCAACTTGATGACGCCGCTAGGTTTTGGTATGAGCTCTCACCCCCTAGTCCGGACACTAGAACTTTGACTTGGGAAGACTTCAAGATTAGATTTGAGAGTAAGTTCATTCCCGAGGCAAGAAAAAAGCGGTTGGCTCAGCAGTTCTCGAGTTGACTCAAGACGGGGAAGTCCGCGGACGGGGTATGTGACCAAGTTTAATGAGTTATCGAGGTTTGCTCCCTATCTTGTGGATACCGACAAGAAAGAAAAACCAAAAGTTCATACGTGGGTTAGAGAGTCACTTGTCCGGACAAGTTGATTCCTTTTGATGGGGACACTTTTGATCGTGTGTTGGACTTGGCCTTGAGATATGAGGAGCGAGAATGCAGCCCCCCAAGAGAGTCGAGGGGAAAAGGAAGTTTGGTGAGATACCGGTTGTTGGTCCTAGGCTTTTGAGGAAAGAAAGGTGACCCGAATAGGTTTAGGCCTTATGATGTACCTCGAGGAGGGTTCCGTTTGAGACCACCATCCTGTGGATTTCGGGGAGGATTTCATCAGGGGTGTATTCCCCCGGGGAGGATTTCATTAGCGGGGGTGGTTATAGGCCACGGAGGCTGGAGGCTATAGACCTCGGGAAATCGCGAGGCGGGGTCCCCCTTCGGTCGAGCTCCGCTCTTCCGTATCGACCGGTAGCATTACTTTTACCGCACCAAAGACCAACGCCTTCGAGCCATAGTTCTGTTGAAAGGGCTTGTTGGGAGTGTAAGCGGTGGGGCATTTATCTCGTTATTGCCCCTACCAAGCGAGTGGTAATCGTGAAACAGAAAGCACCGGCACCAGCACACGAGTCACTCGTCTTTAGAGCCTATCTATGCAGCTATGCCAGGACCTGGGAATGTTGAAGGTACATTTAGTTCATCTCAGTTTACATTCAGAGTTTTGTTTGATTCGGGTGCTTCACATTCATTTATATCTCGTCAGTATGTTGAGAAAGGAAGTTTTAAAACTACCCTTTTACCTAAGCCCTTGTCTGTTGAGACACCGTTAGGAGGTTATGTTACCTTGTATGACGAGTGCAAAGGTTTTAAGTTATGTTTCTTAGAACGTGTCTTTATGGTAGACTTGATCGTGTTGGGGTTTGAGGGTTTCCATTTCATACTTGGTATGGACTGGTTGACGCGTTATCATGTTACCTTGGATTGTGCAAGGAGGGAGGTTATAGTGAATACACCTGGCATGCCAAGGTTGATTCACACCTGTGTTAGTAAGGAGGACTCAGTGATGTCTAGCTTCTTGTGCTCTATAGAGATACCCACGAGGGATATCAGCGATGTGGAAGTAGTGAGAGACTTCGAGGATGTTTTTCGGGAGATTCGGGGTTGCCACCCAAGAGGGAGGTGGAGTTTCAGTATAGACTTGTTACGGGGGCTGCACGGTTTCAAAGTCGAACTACTGAGGTTGGCACCTAAGCTATTGGACGAAATGAAAGTGCAAGTCGAGGAATTACTCAGGAAGGGGTAAGAGTTTAATGTTTAGTGATTTTGTTTTTGGCTTAACCATATCTTTTGAGTATATGGGTTTGAATCTTTTAAGGTGTGTATGACCAGGTTCATACGACCGAGCAACTCACCATGGGGTGCGCCTGCTATATATCTTTGTTTCCAAGAAGGATGGTACTTTGAGGATGTGTATTGACTTCAGGGATTTGAACCAGGTGACTATAAAAAATAAGTATCCGCTTCCTAGGATTGATGATTTGTTGGACCGGTTTGAAAGGGGCTAAGATATTTTCAAAGTTTGATTTAAATTTGGTTATTACGGATGGGAGTTGAAGAGAAGAGTATTCCTTTGACTGCATTTAGGACTCGGTATGGGTTGTATGAGTTTTCTGTGATGCCTTTTGGGTTGACGAATGCACCTGATGAATCGTATATTCAGGCCCTATTTGGATAAATTTGTGATTGTTTTCATTGATGACATTTTAGTGTATTCACAAAACACAGAAGAACATAAGATGCATTTGAAGACAGTGATGCAGACGTTCCGGGAACATAAGTTGTATGCTAAGTTTAGCAAGTGCCATTTTTGGGAAGAAGAAATTCGTTTCTTGGGACATGTGGTATCTAGTGAAGGGATTCTTTGTAGACTCGGAAGGTTCTGCGGTGAAAGAATGGAAACAACCAACCACTGTTACAGAGATTAGAAGTTTCTTGGGGTTAGCTGGATATTATCGGAGATTTATTGAGAAGTTCTCACTTATTGCAGCTCCGCTCACCAAGTTAACTAAGAAAGATATGAAGTTTATGTAGACTAATGATTGGAGAAAGCTTTCCTAGAATTGAAACAGGGAGGTTGACAACATGACTCAATTTTAGTAATCCCGACTAGAGGCGAAAGCTAGTGGTTTTTACGGATGCTAGTGGAACCTGGTTTGGGTTGTGTGTTAATGCAAGACCGGAAGGTGGTGTCGTATGCTTCACGGCAGTTGAAGATACACGAGAGGCGTTATCCTACTCATGATCCGGAGTTAGCGGCGGTGGTTTTTCTTTGAAGGTGTGGAGACATTATTTATATGGTGAGAAGTTCGAGCTTTACACGGATCACAAGAGTTTGAAGTATCGTCAGATTCACGAAGGAGTTGAATATGAGGCGGCCAGAGATGGATGGAGTTCATAAGTAGTTATGACTTGAGATTCAAGATATCACCCGAGGCAAGTGGCAATGTAGTTGCGGATGCACTTAGTCGATTGCACAGTGTTTTGACCACTCTTATGGTGCAAGAGTGGAAGAGTTTAGAGACTATAGCCGCTTATGATGTCCGGACTACACCGATCTGAGATGAGGGGTATATATATATGCAGTTTGGAGGTTAGTCGGTGATTTTCAGTAGAGTGATTGCCATGCAACACGAGAGACCGATTTCTTTTGAGTCGGTTGGATGATCCGGTCATTGATATTTTAGATGATTGTCCGGTCCGATTGGGCGTGGATTACGATGGAGGATTGAGATTTCATGAGAGATTATGTGTACTAGATGATGCAGAGTTAAAGAAGGAAATATTATATGAAGCTCATCGTTCTCGGGTTTACAATTCATCCCGGAGGAACGAAGATGTACCAAGACTTGAAGAGGACCTTTTGGTGGGAAGGAATGAAAAGAGATGTCGGAGAATATATTTCTCGGTGTTTAACTTGTCGTGAGGTTAAAGGCAGAGCATCGAGGCCTTACGGATTATTGCAGCCATTAGAGATACCGATGTGGAAATGGGAGCATATTTCTATGGATTTCATTGATGGTTTGCCTAAGTCCCGGAGAGGTAATGAATCTATTTGGGTTATTGTTGATCGCCTAACGAAATCTGCTCATTTCATCCCTATTGACGCGTAGAAATACAGATAAGTTAGTTTCCTTGTACATTTGAGAAGTGGTCAGGTTACATGGGATTCCAGTGAGTATTGTTTTAGATCGAGATCCTTTGTTCACTCGAAGTTTTGGAAGAGTTTTCGCGATGCTATGGGCACTAGTTTAGCGATGAGTATCGCTTATCATCCCTCGCATGATGATGGACGCATCGGAGAGGGTGAATCGATATTAGAAGATATGTTACGTTCTTGTGTAATGGATTTTGGTGGAGGATGGGAGGAACATTTACCTTTGGTGGAGTTTTGCATATAATAACAGTTTCGATCCAAAGATTGGTATGGCACCCTTTGAGGCTTTGTATGGGCGTCCATGTCGATCACCGCTTGTTGGGCGATGTGGGAGATCGAAGTATTGCTTGGGCCCGAGATAGTGAGAGAGACATCCGAACAGATTAAAGTCATTAGAGAAAGGATTAAGACAAAGACGTAGGTAAGGCGAGAAAAGTTATCGCAGATCAAGAGGAAACGGGTAGAGTTTTCAGAGGCGATTTTGTGTTTTGAAGGTTCCCCCTATGAGAGGAGTTATGAGGTTTGGCATGAAAGGGAAGTTGAGTCCACGATATATTGGACCATATGAGATAGTAGCCTCCATTGGTAGTTTGGCATATCGCCTGCTTTTGCCGCCCTAACTTAGCAATGATTCACGATGTCTTCCACGGTCTATGCTACGGAAATGTGTGAAAGATCCCATCGAGGTTGTTCAAACCGGCCAGAAGCTAGAGTTGAGCGATGATGTAACTTTTTACGTGAGGCCTATCCCCGATAGTAGATAGGGATGTGAAAACACCTTAGGAGGAGGATTGTAAACTTAGTAAAAGTGCGATTGGAGTGAAAGGGAAAATGACGTGACGGGAACTTGAAGATAAGATAAGGCGGATGCACCCGAGCTCTTCTCGACACTCTACCTTGAATCGAGGGGACGAGATCCTTTTAAGGTGTGTATATTATAACACCCGAATCTTTTTATTGCATTTCCTATAATAATATTAATAGTAATAATAATAATAATAATGTAAATAGAAAACAGAAATAGGATATCCAGTTGTTAGGATAAAAACCCGTCAGTAAGTAGATAGGTTTAAAACCCTTGTTTTTCGGAGAGGTTTGAAAAACTAGAAAATAGGGGTTTCTCACGTAGAGTTTTTTTTTTTGGAGAAAAACAAAACGAGAGTTTTAGAAAAAAAAAAGTGAGAGTTTTACTGAGAGAAAAAAAAAGGGGTTTTGAACAAGAAAGATCGTCCAGTTTCGCGCGACGGTCGACTTCAGTCTTTGGAGGTTTTCTGCTTAAGGAAAGTTGTTCGGTTTATAACGGTGAGTATTCATAATATATTATATTTTATTGGTTTCGATTTAGATATAGCAGTAATGCCGTTTTTCTCAAATTTCAATATTTCCGACTCTGTTAATGGTTAGACACCATTGTGAACCCCTGCAGTAGATCAATTAGGACGACTTTTGGCATTTAAATTGCCGAAGTCTCGACACCGGTGGCTAATGGCGTCGCCATCAGTAGCAGCACCAAACCGTTCCTTGTTTTTTTTTTAGTATGGTTTTTATTTGTTTTGTGGAATTGTTGAATTGTTAACTTTGAATGTTACTGATGATGTTTGGACTGGGCGTGGTGAAGTAGAGGTGGTTGTTTCAGATGAGGGGAAGTGCTGTGAAGCCTTGAAACCGCCATTAATGGTGTTCGACCAAGACCCCCAAACGAATCCGATTTGTAATGGGTTGTTTAAATGTTTTGTTGTTTGGTTTTGTGGGGTTTTAGTTGAGGATGGAAACCGAAAGTGGTTTCGGTGTGGTTGGCTGTTGTTTGAATGATGGTGAAGTCGCCACGGTCGTTAATGGCGTGGGATGAGATTTTCTTGATTATCACGTAATCGAGATTGGAGTGGTATCGGCATATGGGGTTTTTCGTGAGGGTTAAACCGAAAGTGGTTTTCTAGTGGTGGCGAAAGTGGTGGTTGTGGTGCCTCGGTGGTGGAGGTGTTGGTTGAAATTGGAGAGGAATGAGATGAACAAGACCAAATCGATTTGGGCTTGGGCCAAATCGTGATGGGCTTATGTTTTAACTTTTGGATTTTTAGTTTTTGGGCTTAAGTTAGACTATGGGCTTTAGACTTTGGGCTTTTGGGTTTTTGGAGTTTAGACCGGGTTGACCAATGTTATTTCGTTGACCGAGTGGACTCGACTTTTGATTGACCGAGTGGACTCGACTTTGATTGTTGACCAGTGGACTTTGACTTTGACTAGAGTTGACTTTGACCAGTTGACCCGAAAATTTGACTTTTTCCTAAAATTATGATTAGGTCTATTAGGATAAGTCTAGGACTACTAGCATGTTTGACTTAGGCTAGGACCTTTATAAAAATATACTTTATGCGTGTATTTACCGCTTTGTGATTTTTCAGGTCTTTTGCGATACTAGCGTTATGACACTTATACATTCATGAAATTAATAACGCAGCGTAAATCAAAATTAATTGAATCAAGATATTCCTATGTTCTCCGAAATAATATATACAATAAAATACAATAATCGTAAACAAAATTTTATCGCGACCCTTTTAGAACTCTCCACTTCAAGTTTTAGAATTGAGTTTATGGTGATGAAGTCATATGTAGGTGGGCATTTATTGAATGTGCCATAAATGGCCCGTTAGTGTTATATAAGGGTATTCATTGAATGTGCCATGAATGACCCGGGTATTCATTGAATGTGTCATGAATGACCAAATTGTAGTTGAGACGCCCTAAAGAGGAACTAAGGTATTTAAGCCTTGCGGGTTAGTTGTATTCCTTGAATGTGCGGGGAATGTAGGATTGGGTATTCCTTGAATGTGGCAGGAATGACCAGGACATTCATTGAATGTGCCATGAATGGCCCGTTAGTGATATGATAGGTATTCCTTGAATGTGGCGGGGAATGACCTAAGGTATTCATTGAATGTGCCATAAATGACCGAGTTTTGTGCCCAAAGAGGTCATGAAATATGTGTATGAAAGCCCAGAGATGGCTATGAAATTGTGGTATTCGGTGGGAGAGAGGCACACAAAAATGTGTGATTTGGCAAATGTGTGGAGTGCAAATCGTGGAGTAGGTACTAAAGGGTGGGTGTATAAGAAAAGTAATTGATTAAGTGATAAGAGAAATTTATTTGTTTATACGAGCGTGTTTGGGTTTACTTTTGAATACATAGAGGATATCTACATCTGTTATATACAAGTTCTAACTTTCTTTTGCAGGAGGGTAGGACTTAATAATATTTTGTGCAGGGACGCGGTCCTACCCTTATACAGCAGCGGATATCGGTAAGTTGTAATTCAATTATTTAGATATTAAAACGAGTTATTAGAATGAGTTAATAAGATGGAATTTAGGGTTAATAAAATGAAAGTTTTGCTTGGAAAGAAACTATGCCGTTTGAGATGACGGAACTACTTGTCTTCCAAGCTGAGAATGATTAGGTTATGATAGATTTAAAGTGTTAGTGGGATAAGTAAGAATTTGAAATGTTTATATGTGTTTAGTCTACTCATACCAAGCAAATTCAATTTTTCGACCCATGTTTGCTTTGTTTTTGGCAACGTGGGTGTGTTCTTGGGAACATAGGTGGAAGGGCGATTGGGAAAGGGCGTGTGATTGGGATTCGTGGCTCGAGCAGTCTATTAGTTTTCGTTTAGGTCTGATTATTTATTGGAAGAATGTAATAACGTAGTTTATCTTTTTCATGGCATGAGAATATGGTAGTGAGGAATTTTATTCTGAGAGTTTGTTTGATATTTTATTAACCCTAAATTCCATCTTATTAACTCATTCTAATAACTCGTTTTAATATCTAAATAATTGAATTACAACTTACCGATATCATTTTGCCAGATAAGGGTAGACCGCTGGCCCCTCAAGACAAAATATTATTAAGTCCTACCCTCCTGCAAAAGAAAGTTAGAACTTGTATATAACAGATGTAGATATCCTCTATGTATTCAAAAGTAAACCCAAACACGCTCGTATAAACAAATAAATTTCTCTTATCACTTAATCAATTACTTTTCTTATACACCCACCCTTTAGTACCTACTCCACGATTTGCACTCCACACATTTGCCAAATCACACATTTCGTGTGCCTCTCTCCCAATCAATACCACAATATCATAGCCATCTGCGGCTTTCATACACATATTTCATGTTCTTTTTTGGGCACAAAACTCAGGTCATTCATGGCACATTCAATGAATACCTTAGGTCATTCCCGCCACATTCAAGGAATACCTATCATATCACTAATCGGGCCATTCATGACACATTCAATGAATGCCCTGGTCATTCCCCGCCACATTCAAGGAATACCCAATCCTACATTCCCGCACATTCAAGGAATACAACTAACCCGCAAGGCTTAAATACCTTAGTTCCTCTTTAAGCGTAACTACAATTTGGTCATTCATGACACATTCAATGAATACCCGGTCATTCATGGCACATTCAATGAATACCCTTATATAACACTAACGGGCCATTTATGGCACATTCAATAAATGCCCACCTACATATGACTTCATCTATATATAAACTCAATTCTAAAACTCGAGGCGGAGAGAGTTCTAAAAGGTGCGGTAAGTTTTGTTTACGATTATTGTATTTTATTGTATATATTATTTCGAGAACGTAGGAATATCTTGATTCAATTAATTTTGGTTTTACGTTATTAATTTCATGAATGTCTAAGTGTCATAACGTAGCGGTATCGCGAAAAAGATCAAAAATCACAAAGCAAGAAATACACGCATAACAAGTATATTTATAAAGGTCCTAGCCTAAGTCAAACATGCTAGTAGTCCTAGACTTATCCTAATAGACCTAATCATAATTTTAGGAAAAAGTCAAATTTTCGGGTCAACTGGTCAAAGTCAACTCTAGTCAAAGTCAAAGTCCACTCTGGTCAACAGTCAAAGTCAGAGTCCACTCTGGTCAACAGTCAAAGTCAGAGTCCACTCTGGTCAACAGTCAACATTGGTCAACCCGGTCTAAACTCCAAAAACCCAAAAGCCCAAAGTCTAAAGCCCATAATCTAACTTAAGCCAAAAAACTAAAAATCCAAAAGTTAAAACATAAGCCCATCACGATTTGGCCCAAGCCCAAATCGATTTGGTTACTGTTCATCTCCTTCCTCTCCAATTTCAACCAACGCCTCCACCACCGAGGCACCACAACCACCACTCGCCACCACTAGAAAACCACTCGGTTTTAACCCTCACAGCCGATACCCTCCAATCTCGATTCTGTGATACTGAAGAAAATCTCATCCCACGCCATTAACGCACCGGTGACAGCTTCACCATCATTCAAACAATGACCAACCACACCAAAACCACTCGATTTCCATCCTCAACTAAAACCCCACAAAAACCAAACAACAAAACATTTAAACAACCCATTACAAATCAGGACGGTTTGGGGGTCTTGGTCGAACACCATTAATGGCGGTTTCAAGGCTTCACAGCACTTCCCCTCATCTGAAACAACCACCTCTACTTCACCACGCCCAGTCCAAACATCATCAGTAACATTCAAAGTTAACAATTCAACAATTCCACAAAACAAATAAAAACCATACTAAAAAAAAACAAGGAACGGTTTGGTGCTGCTGATGGCGACGCCATTAGCCACCGGTGTCCAGACTTCGGCAATTTAAATGCCAAAAGTCGTCCTAATTGATCTATTGCAGGGGTTCACAATGGTGTCTAACCATTAACAGAGTCGGAAATATTGAAATTTGAGAAAAACGGCATTACTGCTATATCTAAATCGAAACCAATAAAATATAATATATTATGAATACTCACCGTTATAAACCGAACAGCTTTCCTTAAGCAGAAAACCTCCAAAGACTGAAGTCGACCGTCGCGCGAAACTGGACGATCTTTCTTGTTCAAAACCCTTTTTTTTTTCTCTCAGTAAAACTCTCCTTTTTTTTTTCTAAAACTCTCGTTTTGTTTTTCTCCAAAAAAAAACTCTACGTGAGAAACCCCTATTTTCTAGTTTTTCAAACCTCTCCGAAAAACAAGGGTTTTAAACCTATCTACTTACTGACGGGTTTTTATCCTAACAACTGGATATCCTATTTCTATTTTCTATTTACATTATTATTATTATTATTATTATTACTATTAATATTATTATAGGAAATGCAATAAAAAGACGGGGTGTTATACCGACACACCTATATCTCACCTCCTCTTTGCTGATGACAGCTTAATCTTTTGCATAGCCAACCTCTCCGAGACAAATCACCTTAAAGATATTTTGGAGACCTTTAAAAATGTGTCCGGACAGGAGATAAACTTCCAAAAGTCGGGTATTCTCTTCAGCCGCAACACTCACCACTCGAACAAACAAGATCTCAAAAATATCCTTGAGATTGAAAAAACAATCACCCATGAAAAATATCTCGGTGCCCCCTTGATTCTCGGAAGAAAAAGTGGAATTGAGTTTGATGAAGTCATACAAAGGGTTCTTCAAATAATGGAAGGGTGGAGAGCTAAATTCCTGTCCCAAGCGGGGAAGCTTACCCTCATTAAAGTCGTCACCTCAGCTATACCCTCTCACCTTATGTCTGTTTCCCCGTTACCAACATCGACTTGCAATACCCTAGACTCTCTGAATGCAAATTTCTTTTTTGGGGAAAACAAAAGAAAACACAAACAAGATCCGTTATATATCTTTGGAACAAGATTTGCCACCCAAAATCAAGTGGAGGACTTGGAATCGAGAATTGCCTCAAGACCACAATATTGCTTTACAAGCAAAGTTATTTTGGAGAATTGTAAAAGAACCGGACAAACCGTGGGCCTCTAGTCTCTTAAAGAAATATGCAAGAGGAAAACCGATCCTTTCTGCTAAATGCCCAAAGGGTGCCTCAAAGATCTAGAGAGGCATTATAAAGGTGAGAGACGAAATTCTTCCTCAATTATGCTGGCATATCGGATCAGGAAATGATATAGACATATGGCTGGATCCCTGGATACCTACTCTGCCAAATAAAAAACCTTTTGGTCCTCCACCGTCAAACAACGCTTACAAGAGAGTTGCAGATCTTATAGACCAGCAAAACCGCACCTAGAAAATGAATATTCTAGATACCCTCTTTCTCCCCAACATTGTCAGGGAAATCTTGAAAATACAGCTCAGTCAGAACGAACATGTAGACACCATCAGATGGACAAGGGAACAAAATGGGGAACTCAGCGTCAAATCTGTGTACAAATATCTCAGCACAAAAACATCTGACAACGAGCAAAATCAGCAACTCTGGAAAAAAGATCTGGAATATTGATACAGCAGAAAGAGTAAAGTTGTTCCTCTGGAAAGCTGTCACAAATAGCCTTCCTACACGAGAGAACCTGAGGAATAGAACTATTACCAACTCCACAACTTGCCCGCGGTGCAACAACCATGTGGAATCTAATTCTCACGCACTCTTCTATTGCAACATGCTCAGACACATCTGGTATGCTTCTAAACTTTCCATTATAACTGACCACTGGAACCAAACAGATTCAATCGGTTCTATTATTAGTACTATTTGTTCTAATCTACATGATAAAACTATTTTACAAAGCACGATGAGTAATTTCGCCACTACTATGTTTTCCATTTGGATTAGTAGAAATGACCTTGTTTTCAGCCAAAAACAAACAAATGTCTCCAACATTATATGTAGAGCTGAAATTTTCATTACTAACAATGAAAAACCCTTTTCCAAAAACAATCATTTACACATGTGGCCTCAAATAAACAACAATTGGCATTACCTCACAATGGATGCCTCTTGGGATTGTAACACAAAGCAAGTAGAAATAGGTTTTGCCTTATGAAATAACTTTGGTTATTGTATTGGTGCAGGACATAGTAGAGACACAACCTCTGACCCAGAAGAGGCAGAGGCACGAGCTATCCGAGGAGGACTAGACCTGACTCGACATTTGCAGATCCGATGTCTCGCCATTTTGACGATTTGCAAAAATTTTGAAATGTTGGAAAGTAAGAGAACAAGCTTATCTTGGGGAGCTACCTCAATAGCGCATGATATTTATGCTTGTATCTCATTGTTGGATGACTGTCATTTTCATTTTATTCGTAGAGACTCTAATTTTATTGCTCATACACTAGCTAGTAGGGGAAGGAGAGCTCCTCCATTTTTTAGTTTGAACCCAGCTACGGCTAGGTCTCTGATTCACTTGTCCGTAGATGAAAACTTTGTAGGAAGCGCTTCCTAATTTTTTTGGAAGTGGTTTTCCTTTTATCTGAAAAAAAAAAAAACACCTACTATACCAACGGTATGAGGGGTTTTATCAACATTCACAGTATCACCCACAGCGAGTTTCTCTTGTGTACATATAAAGTTCGTAGTCTCTCAAGATTACCACTCCATTGGTGTTCGAATAACATCACGTACTGCAATTCGATCACAAAGAACAGTAGATAATTGCCAGGGGGCACTGCCAGCAACACATTTTATTAGAACATAGTTCAACTGTTCAACACAACAGTATTCCTACAAGCTTTTAATATATACAAACAGTTGCTTTTGCAATTGTTATAAAGAAGAAAACAGAGACAACAGGAAACGTTTCTCAGAGAAGAAAATTAGATTTCATTGTAGGCTAATATTCCCAAATTCTTTCCATATTAAGAATCTGAGGACAGAAAGTTACTGTGATTACTCAGTCGGAACAAAGAAATCAAATTTAACATCAACTGTGCCAGAACTATCCCCAGTATCCTTGTACTCCACATTTGTTATCATCCCAGACTCATCCTCGACTTGATATTTAGATTTTACCCTCCTAACAGGTACTGTCACGGAGTATATGGTCCCAAGATCTGGATCAGTTGAGACACTTAAGTGAACTTTATCCCCGACTCTATCTCCACAAAATCAGATAAAGCACCAACTACATTGCTCACAATCTTCTGCTTAGCCTCGTCACTAACTGCACATCTGTCAGAGAAAAGTATCATCTTCAGGCGCTGCTTGGCAATCCTTGCATTAGAGTTCCTTACTGTTGCTGGTGGTGGAAAAAGAATTTTCCATGCCAAGTCTAAACGTTCCAAAAAGCTCATGTTTATGGCACTGAGAAGAAGACCCTCAGTCTCCTCGTTTACAGGTTTGGCAGATATTTGGTTGTCACCTATAATTCCAAAAGACCAAGATCGTTGGCTTTCACACCGCATGCTATGGTCATCGAGTTCTATACGAGGCCATTTGTGCATAACCTCAGAGACACTAGATCCCCCAGTTTGAAAACTATTGAATCCTACCTGCAAGATCCAAAAAGAGAGAATTCCCGAAGTCAACTAGACACCAATTTATCCCACACCATCTAGTAAAATAATAAATGAAAAACACAGAAGATAGCCATATAAAATTATTCTACAAAATCCGCCTAAATCCATTCCAATCCAAAATATTCAGAGCAGTAGTACTAGAACAAAAATTGAAAGTTCTTTTTTTCACTGTGTAAACAAAAGTTGAACTCTATAAAATAAACTACAAGGCCTGATTCAGAAAGTTGCTAACCAAGATGGAAAGGTGATTCAGCTGCATTAATAACTATAACGATGGAAATTTAATTGGTTTTGACACCCCGCTCGATGAGATTGATACTTGCTTTCCTTTATCATCAAGTGGTTCACTATAGGCATCCCACACAGACATTGGCACAAATACATTTATGGGCACCAATCCCTGACCTTCAAAGAATTTTTTTTGCCACAGAGACAAAACTGTTGTGGAGAAGATAAGATCTACCTCCCTATCCCTTTTCTGCACTCTCTCTCTCTCTCTCTCATTTTTTTCTTCCCTTTGAAAGTGCTAGTAAAAACTCACCTGTTAGTTGCATACATACCACTTCATTAATAAACAACTTTTGCCATGGGGATCAAACCTCAGACACACCTTCGGTTCCCAAATTCAAAGCCTAAGTATATGAATTGGTAGTATGAAAGTAACAAACGAGTCGCTTATTAGCATTCTTCTTTCTATTTGAAATATGTGAGTTCTCCCAGGGAATGCTTGCTTCCAAGGACAAGTAGAAAAGAGCAATATATTCAACTCCTGCTATGTACATACAAAACTATAGTGTCCATATAATCTTCATCAACTGAAAAATGTTTGGTAGATTTGTATCTTTAACATAAGATAATGAAATTAAAGGAGTCGTATGAGGCCGTCACCTAGCCAATTCTTTACGTAAACCTAACAAGAAATCTCCATGAACCCTCCTCTCTTCCAAAACTCTTACTGAATAACCACATTGCACCGAACCTTTATCCTACTAACAAGTACTATCCACTATTCATTCCGCTGACTATGAAATTGATACAGTCCATTATAAATCCTTTACGCCAACAAATACATTGAAAATAGACAATTTTTTCATATAAAATACACTTCATTTTGAGCTAAATATTAGTCAACATCGCCAAATTAAACAAGTTTAAGCACATAATTATCTCTTCTTAATAGAAGGATAAATGAAAAGAGGGGAGGGAACTAACCTTGGAAGGTGGAAAATATCTTCGTACCGGGTTTGTAGGATACGAAGCCATAGTTGCACATACCCTTAAATCACCTGAAATCGCCATCACACTATTCTCTCCTCGCACTCTCTTTTCAGTGACACTGTATATATATTTTAGTAAACGGTACTAGAATGGTAATAAACCATTAAACCCCCCACACTTTTGCCCAATTTGACGGTATTACAATCGTTCCAAATAACGGAAGTCCGCATTTTGACCCGTATTTGTTTTTATGTAACTATTGAATGCTTTGGGCCTCCGGCCCGTAATGCATCAGGCCATGGTGCAAAACTGCAAATACGCACTCACCTAAGAACATCTTTAGGTGAGATACTATCCTAACATCAAACACCAAATTTCCAATAATTTGGTATTTTTTCATTTTCAGGAGAGACACATGTTAATGAAAACACCACAAAAATACCAAACCAAACACCAAATCGGCCAAAATTTTGTTCCAGCTTTGGTGTTGTATCAAATCTCTCTTACGGTTTTGGAAAAGCTGCACGGTTTTTCTAACACCGCATAGGCTTGGGCTAAACAGTGGGCTTCAATCACACGGTTTTGCCAAAACCGAGTGAGAGATTGGAAAAGAATAAAAAGAAGAAAGTTGATCGCGCGGTTTCTGAAAAACCGCGTGGGCTTGAGCTTTTAAGATGGGCTTCAGTGGCACGGTTTTGAGAAAGTTGCGTGGGCTATATAGCGCGGTTTATCCAAAACCACGTCATTTGATGTCGAAAATTTGATGTTTCTCCTAAAGTTGGTTGGTGTTTTTCTGGTTTAGTGTTTAGTTTGGTTAAAAATTTTGATGTTTTCTTGGTATCTCACCTAAAGATGCTCTAAGACTTCACCAGCAAGTGGGGTGAGTGTGAGTACTGTTGTGGTGGCTGGTGGCACCAATTTGGCCTTGATGCAACAAAGGCGGCTTTGGTCATCACCGACCCTCTTTTGTGATGCACACCCAACTATTTAGATATCTAGAAGGGCCTCCATTGTGTATCTATGTCAAAGAGTTTGCTGAGATTTGTTGACCAACAAAAGTGTAGGGTCGGAACTACACCCACCGGTCAAACTAGTAGTCCAGTACCAGCATTATACCTTCTTAGCCACCCCGGGTGGATGTGTCTAAGTAACCGCATAATATTGTAAACAACTCAAAGGAGGGTCGCATTGAACTGATGTAAGGCACCATCATAGCCGATTGATGGTATACAATATACTTTTGCATTTTGGTAGTCTTTTAGGACGAGTCCAATAACTCTCTATTCCTTTAAAAGTGGAGAGCAAAGCGGTGGTTTTTACTTTTTTTTCTCATTTTACTCTCTATACGTAGAGTAATATTGAGGAATGGAGAGTGCATTCTGCGCCAATTGAAATGGAATAAATTGAAAAAAATCAAATGGTGTTGGCGCTGGTTGAATTGGAGTGGAATTTCATGTCCCCACCAAACCATTGAAGTGGGGTAATAAAAACATTCCCAATCACTTTCAAATAGCTCCAATTTGACAGTATTACAATCGTTCCACATAACGGAAGTCCGCATTTTGACCCGTATTTGTTTTTACGTGACTATTGAATGCTTTGGGCCTCCGGCCCGTAATGCATCGGGCCATGGTGCAAAACTGCAAGTACGCACTCACCAAAGACTTTACCAACAAATGGGGTGAGTCGTGAGTGTGAGTACTATTGTGGTGGCTGGTGGATGGTGGCACCAATTTGGCCTTGATGCAACAAAGGCGACTTTGGTCATCACCGACGTACGCTACACAGTGCACACCCAACTATTTAGATATATGGAAGGGCCTCCACTGTGTATCTATGTCAAAGAGTTTGCTGAGATTTGTTGACCCACAAAATAGTGAGTCGCAATATTTCTCCGTTCTTCAAGGATATTACCTTTCTCCGTTTGACCTATTTTTGTTTTTAGACCTACTTTGGTGTAACATTCAACAGGCAATAAAATTTCATTATAGCCATCAGAACATATCTTACTAGGAAATAAAAGGCCCAAACGTGACAACTTTGAAGAATTTATCTTGTTCATATTTTAAGTAGGGTAATTTTCTATCTAATAAAAAGCAATGGTGTGGAGACCGCAGGGTCTCCATCTAATGGTTATTATTGTCTTTTAACAAGTTGTGACATAGCAAAAAGAACGACTCCTACCTGGTATGCTATTTCCATCCATAACGTCTGGATCCATGAGATCAGATATTCTTTTCTAATCTCTTTCCAACATTTGCCCTAACCGCCGCATCACTCCCACCCCTTTTCTCATCTTGTCGGCAATCTATGAAAATACGGAATAGTGTAGATAGTCAACAATCAACGAGATTGAGGTATTAACATAAACAAAATAACTTGAGCCATGAAGAATATGAGAAAAAAATGTTCCCGCAGTTGGCAACTGTTAAAATTAAAATAAGAATAAGAAAAATGCAGGTTGACAGGCTCTTCTACCATTTGTCAACTTTCTATCCTAGCAAATCAAAGATTCTGACATTATATAACATTACTCCATCACGCTGCGTTCTTATGTTCTATTTTGTGTTTCCTCCTAGGTGATCATAGGCCGTATGACATATTTCATCAGCTAGATATGTTATGGTAAGTCTTTATGTGCCTTATATTGGAAGTATGACTAACCTAGATGAATTTTTTATTTTCTATATTTTTTGGATGTCCTCTGTCGTTCATTAACAATGATGCCACTTTGTGTAGGCCTGGCTTGCTGGGAACGAGTAAATATGAGTTTGCAAAACATACCGTGGAAGCAAAAATGGTTCAAGGTGCTCAAGGGAAGGTTTTTCGTGGTATTCCACTAGAGTTGATGGAAGCACGTGAGCTTTGCATATGCCGTTTTTTTTTTTGTTGTATTTTCCTTTATTCCAAAAGAAAAATTCAATCTGCCGATTTTCCACTTTTATTGTCATTTAAGTCCGAGATCTTTGTGAAAAGTTAAAAAAATATAAAATTGAAAAATCATGTGGTTTTGATATTAATATTATTTTAATTCTGTTCAGTTTGGTGCAATGGTATTTTTGTGCAAAACTAACAGCTTGGAGGAATTGAATGTGTTACTTACACAAACTGTCATGGTGTGCTACGTCTCTCTACTGGATTTCTTTTCTACTATCATTCAGTAACTAAGGTTTTACTTAGTTACTTGGTTGAAGATTGATCCTGATTTCTTTGTCAAATCAGTCGTAGTGGACCAGATTAAATCCCCCCCCCCCTTGCAAACTGGTATAGTGGAAAGTTTGTGGTTGTTCCCCTAAAACCAGAGGCAGACCCTACGAAGGGAAATGTTTTGCTGCCCATCCTCAAGCTGTTAATTAGATTTGTATGCATAGTTATGTTAATGATTTTGGAAATGACATCAAAGTAGAAATTTAGCCCCCCTTTCAGAATCTTACATATTATATCTAAGGGCTACAATATGAGATCATTTAATTTCTTGAAAAGGTACATGGTGGTAATGGTTTTGATACAATCCCTCTTTATACTTAATACTTTTAAATCTGCTTTCGAATTTTGTTTCTATGTATTTGGTTTCTAATGTTTAATTTTGTTAAACTTTGTTTTAACTTTTAAAAAAGTTTTAAATCCTTGTTTTTTGGTTAACCTCCATGCCTGAACCTCAAAAACCAACTTCAAAGATAGTGGCAACTAAAGAAGATAAGAATCTTCAAGATATCACCGAAAAAGATGCCTAATAACCGCATCATCTATTGGGTTTTGCATGTCGATTGAACACCCCCACCCACCAACTCAATTCCTTTGGTCCGCCTGGCCTAGACTATTTTTAGGGTTGCTATGTTATACTTGGTTAAAGTAATATACAGTGCTTAACTTCGTTTGTTGTTCATGAATAGATAAGGCGTTTGAAAGAGCATTTGTTGGTACAACTACCACCTAAACGTCAGCAAATTGTAAGTCTGGTTTTAGGGAGATCAGATATAAATATGGCAGTGTCAGCTATGAAGGAAGGTGACACCAGCTCCATGGAAAATAGACAAGAAACAGAACCAATGGCGAACAATTGCAGTTCTGAAGATGATGATGATGTCTCTGGGATTCCAGAAAGTGTTAGTGAGTCTGATGGTAATTTCTAGACTTTGACCAGTAATTTATGCAAATAATGTAAATTTATGAGCTATTTTAAATTGTCTCTTTGAGATTTCAGTTATGTTTACTGTGGTAAGTGTGATCTAGCTTAATCTTTGGGAGTGTTATCCAAGAAATTTTAGAACGAATCTAGGTTAATTCCTGCTTCATGCCCGCGGATACCTGATTTGCCATCGTATTGTAATTATCCACTGTATTACTTCATCTATGGAGAGAACTTACAGCAAAATGAGAAATGACATGTAATGAGTTTGATATGAGTTCATTAATTTGTCCTGTGAAAATGACAAAACACTTGCATGAACGGTCAATTACTTTAAACAACTCACTATTATTCTGTTTTTTCGGATTGGAACAGTTTAATTTTTCAGAATTAGTACTTACTGTGTTCTTTTCTTGAATTAATGGAAGAATGATAACTAGCTTATAATTTATTTCCTCTTGTTTTACCCAAATGACATGCAACTTAAAGATTTACCCTCTCGAGGGTTTGAGCCTTTGAGGTTATTTTAGCGAGGGTTTGAGGTTATTTTAGTGACTTCAGGCGTTGTTGGTGTTGGCCGCCAGAGGCTTAGATTCAGGAAATTAGTTAATAGCAGGTGTGCTTTCTTTTTTTTGTTGAACTTTCTTCTATTGTGTTTATTTTCTCGAAGTCAACCAAATTTAATCGGTATGTGCATGCCTTGCAATCTATGTTGGATTGGTTTACCGATTATTGTGGTCCTTATCATTGGATATTGAAAACAATCATATATTCGAATTGGTTGGGTCTATAAGTGGATTTTGTCAATGGGAAGTTGTGTCTCGACGGCTTCAAGAGTCGCCTCCCCGGTCCGGCCAGGGTTTGAGTCAATTCATTATGATCAAGGTAATGAGTCCAAAGAGAGCCGAGGAAGCCTCTCGTGCATTGTTCATGTCTGCTTACCTTGTTTTTCCTCCAAGAGATAATGTCAAAAGATAATGAAGAAGTTAGTGCCGAAGGCACGTCGAGTTTGTCTGTGCCAGACGAGGATCCTTCAAACCAATACCTCTACTTAGAGGAGTTTTTATTTCACTGTTTTAACAAGGTATTTGTCAGTGCCAGGGGGTCGCGTTGAGGTAGTGCCGCAGGCACGTCGACCGCCTCGCGGGCCATAGGCACGGGCATACCCTAGTATTAAATACACTCTCCATTTCTAAGAGGGCACTCTCCGACCGGAAATTTGTTATTACATTTGTGTCCCAACTTAAAACCCATGTTTTCTAAGAGGGCACTCCCCATAAAAAATAGTGGTAACTTCCTATTGCCCTTAACGAACTAATTTGCACTATGCAACTCTATACACACTCTCCTACTCAATTATCTGCATCCAACTCAATTTTACTTAACCTCGACTCAACTCGACTCAACTCAATTTTTCTTCATTTCTCAACTCTCAATACCTCCACATTATAACTCTCAAATAATAGAGTATGTATCATTACCCAACTCTCAAACGAGTGATTTATCGCAATACAACTACCTATATCTCAATTTCAAAGAAATTGAAGATTATATGATGTTAGAAGAACCAATTGAACATGAAGATTAATGGAATTGAAATTGTCTAATGTCATTTAAACTAAATGGATTGCGATAGTTTGAATCATATCCTAGATTTCAAAATGGATTTTGTGTAATCTTGATGTGTGTGCTATTTTGAGAAACAGTAGCACATTGCCGAAAAATACCATAAACCGCGGTAACGGGTTGCCAAAACATAACTACAAATCACAGCGTCGGGTTACCATTTACCAAGTAAAGCTACAACAAATAGACACCGGAAAAACTTAGAACATCCGGTACCTTGTTGATGTGTTGTCAAATTATAATATTTAAATGTTTCATCATCAATTTGATTAATAATTAGTATATTTTAACTTACTTGTCGTTGTTTTAGGTGATAAATTAGTTCCAACAAGTAGAAAACATTTAGGTTATAATTTTTTATTTTCGAATTGGTAGCAATTGTACATGTCTCTATGGTTTAGGGTTTGAATTAGTTCTAACTAGACTTTGAATCTAACATTTAAATTTTTTCCCAACAAATTTAAATTGGATTAGATGATATAATTTAAACCCGTTCTTCAATCTATAATAAAATGTTTAGGTTATAATTTTTTTTTTTTTATTTTGGAATTTGTAGCAATTGTACTTATGTCTAGGGTTTGAATTAGTACAGTTCTAACTACACTTTGAATCTAACATCTAAATTTTTACCAACATATTAAAATTGGATTAGATGATATAATTTAAACCCGTTCTCCAATCTATAATAAAACGTTTGGGTTACAATTTTTTATTTTAGAATTAGTAACAACTTTACTTATGTCTAGGTTTAGGGTTTGAATCAGTACAGTCCTAACTAGACTTTATTTGAATATAACATCTAAATTTTTACAAATAAATTAAAGTTGGATTAGATGATATAATTTAAACTCATTTTCCATTCCATAATAGAACATTTTAATATTTTAATATAAATTCAATATTTAAGCCCTATTGTCCTTAACTAATATGCACTATCAATATTTCACCCAATTATTTCAATATTTTAATATAAATTCAATATTTCGCCCTATTGTCATTAACTAATATGTACTATCAAAATACACAACCTTAAAATACAACTACACACCATAAATATAACTACACTCTCTTCCTTCTCCAATCATCTACATCCACACTTTTAACTCAACTCAACTCAACTCAACTCAACTCAACTTTTCTCTACTTCTCAACTCTCAATACCTTCACCTCTTACCTCATCTCAAATGGAAGATCCATCATTACCCAACTCTTATATGGGTGATTCATCACAATATAACAACTCATATCTCAATGTTGAAGAAATTGATGAGTATATAGTGTTAGAAAAACCAATTGAACATGTAGAAAAGGATATTGAAGATGTAATAGACACAGATGATGAATGACACAATGAGTGAAATATTTGAAATTCCGACGAATGTTCGATGCTCTCAACCAACAAGACCTTCAAATCCCAAGATACCAAATGTTTAACCAATTTTCAGCAATGAGATACAATTCCTAACAAATAGCAATTGGATACCAAAGTTGAGTTTTCATTTCAGTGATTGGTTACCGCTTTACAAAACACAACCTGACTAATTACCAACTTTCGGCAACTGAACACCGAAGTTTTGAGTAGTTTTCAGCAACTGGTTACGTACCATTCATCAAAATAGCAACGGGATACCGAATTTGCGTTTTCATTTTGGTAACGGGATACCATTTGTCAAAATAGTCCCTATTTCGACCAATTATTTCAAAATTTCAAAACAATTATGATATTTCCACCAATTATTTCAATAATCCAATACTATTTCAATAATTTGTCCAATTGTTTCAAAATTTCGAAATCAATTTATTCTTTTTTTGGGTCAATTTGAATTTCCCTCTCAAAATCAAACTCAAAACTCATTTTCAGTTATAAATTTTCAACATTTTGGCTTCCCCCTCAAATTCAAACCCAAATTTTAGACCTTTTCTACTCTCTTTCTTTCCCCACCCTCAAATCTACTTCTCTTCAAACATTTCTTCTCCATTCCTAATATAGTAACTTACCAAAACTCAAAACAATGGGAGATGGTGAGCATGGAAACTCACCCAATTCACACACTTGCAAGGTAATTTGTTTGACTTATCTTCTCCACTTCACTTGTTTTCTTTAAGTTGGGTATGTCTAACTATTTTCTTTTTGTTGAATTTAAGTCTAATTTAAGCATAACGAATAAAGGTGGGTGTTTTTGTTGTGGTCATATGGATTATTGGGTTGACACTTGCCCATTGAAAACTTCTTTTTGCAAGGTAATTTGTTTGAAACACTTGTTTTCTCCACTTGCTTTGTTTTCTTTAAGTTGGGTATGTCTAAATATTTTCTTTTTGTTGAATTTAAGTCTAAAAATTTAAGCACAATGAATAAATGTGGGAGTCTTTGTTGTGGTCGCATGGATCATTGGGTTGACAATTGCCCATCGAGAGCTTGTAAGAGGTGTTGTACTAAGAGACTCGTTCATACGTCCCTCCAACCACATATCAAATTTGAAAAGTATTTGAAGTTCAACCACATAGCAAATTTGAAAAGTATTTGAAGTGTCCAAGTTGTGGACACTTTGAATAGCTCAAAAGTGCATTGCTCAACATTGCTCAAGAAGACGGTGAGTGCTCTAGTTCAGTCAAGGCAAATGAGAATGTTATGTTTACATTGGAATTGGAAGTGGAAGTTGACAACATATGTCATGGGTTTCCGACAAAAGTTATTGTGAAAGGTAAGAGAAAAAAAGAGGAATCATAGAATGTTGTAATCTTCTCAATTTTATGTTTATGTGTTTTATCAATGTTGTAATTTTCTTAATCGTTTTAACATATGTCATTGGTTTTCACATATTATGATTATTCACATAACATAATATGGTTCAGTAACTGGATACTGAGGTTTTGAGCAATTTTCAGCAACTAGACACCAATCGTCTAAATAGCAATTGGATACCAAATTTGAGTTTTAATTTCGGTGATTGGTTACCACTTTTAAAACAAAATAGTTGACTAACTAACAATTTTCAGCAACGAAACACCAAATGTTTTAGTAGTTTTTAGCAACTGGATACCATTCGTCAAAATAACAACTGGATACCAAATTTGAGTTTTAATTTAGGTGACCGGTTACCACTTTAAAAAACCACCTGACTAAGAGCATCTCTAGGTGGCCTCAAATTCGGTCGCATTCTTCAAATTTGAAGAAAAACTTCGAAATTTTTCGGAATTCCATCTTTAGGTGGCCTCAAATTCGGTCGCATCACCTGCTTATTCGCATTCTTGTTCACAAATTTGTCAATTGGGATGCGGATGCGGAGCGACATTGGTAATGTC
The DNA here is from genome assembly GCF_015680905.1 of Coptis chinensis. Lineage (NCBI taxonomy): Eukaryota > Viridiplantae > Streptophyta > Magnoliopsida > Ranunculales > Ranunculaceae > Coptis > Coptis chinensis. Next base: position 13,208,021 of record NC_141456.1, on the reverse strand, counting down.
GTGCACCATTGCAAATGTTGCCCACAATTTTTTTTTTTGACTTTTTGATCAAAGACCACGCCAAGCTGGTAATGTCGGCGCCACTCTAATGTCGCGTGGGGGGTTTTTTTTTTGGAATGGTTGTGCGCCACTCCTAATGTCGCGTGGGTTGTTTTTTGCTAATGAAATTTGCGACCACCTAGAGTTTGTCGAAATTTGCGACCATATTCTTCAAATTTAAAGAGTATACTACCACCACCTAGAGATGCACTAACTAACAATTTTCAGCATTTGAACACCAAAAATTTTAACAGTTTTCAGCAACTGAATACCATTCATCAAAATAGCAAATGGATACCAAATTTGAGTTTTAATTTCAGTGACTGATTACCACTTTACAAAAAACCACTTGACTAACTAATAATTTTCAGCAACTGAACACCAAATTTTTGAGCAATTTTCAGCAATTGGATACCATTCTTAAAAAAATTAGCAACTGGAGACATTTTTCTTAGAAGCATTGCCAAAATCTATATTTTATATCTATTTTTCTTGCAAAAACTAAGCTATATATCCGACACAAAACAATAGACACGTAGGTAGATTCTTCCATCAAAACACACTTCATTCTCCAAAACACAAAAAATATATATTGTAGCAAATTACATTACATGAGTTTTCGTATACTCTATGTGCAACCATCGTCATGCGTATGCGAAACCAACTAGGCTACACAAAAAGGGTGAACCAACTAAAATGCACAAAAAAAATTAACCAACACCCATCAAATTCGCTCTACAAAAGACACGGGCTATGTGATTGTACCTCCAATTGAAATGTAGATCACTGGACGCGCTTCCAAGTGCAACAGTTCTTTTCTTGAAGTTCTTTGAAGGACATCTTATGGATGGTGGAACATGTGACACTTCATCAAAACACATGATTGTCTTCTTGCCTACAACATCAAAGGTAGAAATGAACACAACATACACGTAGGTAACACCATACCAAATTAACAATGAATATTAAAATGTAAAACATATTTCCTTCACTCTATCGAAGTTCAAACCCATCAATTTCCTTCCATCCTAGCCTACATAATCACAGAAACAAAAATCGAAACTTACCAAAACTAAGGATACAAAATAACTTCAAATTAAAGCAATGGGTATTGATTAGAACATAAAGTTTTTCTACTCTAACTTGTGATTTTCTTTTGGGAGATTTGGAAGGAACCCTTTAGACCTTAACAACTTTACTGAGGATTATGGAAGAGAGGAAACAAATCAATTGTAAAAGGAAATGCCGTTGTATATATAAAACCACAAATTTTGCCAAAATTCAGTGTCACCAAGGTTAGAAATAAAAGGACATCGTGATAAGGGGACAACATTCAAGTATAAAGTAAAACTCACTTTGATTTAGTTTGTAATGGGTAGATTATAAGAAGTTTCACGGCGGTGTAAACCAGTTTCTTTTGTTTCCTTGATCCTGAACTCAACTGAGGTTACTCAAAGAATGTAACGAAAATCAATTGGTGTTTCTTTGCAACTCAACTGAGTGACATCTAACTCAAAAACCCATTTCTTTGTTTATCTAGTTCATAGAATGTGAACATATTATATGACTATATGACTAAAGCTTAGCATCCTAAATTCCGGTTGAAGTTAAACAATACCCAACCAATACAAGGGGCATGCAGATAAAACAAACAAGGGGCATCACCAATCACAAGTACATCAGCACTTAAAAACATACATGTGACCTTCAATTCAACAAGAAAACTCTCTTAAAAGAGCTAAGAAAGTAATTACAAAATTCCACTATTTTTGAACAATTGAAAAGTAGAAAAACTTTGAAATTTTCAGCAAGATTCTAATTTAGATCAAACTATTTACATTGTTCATAAAATATCAAGAGGTCCCAAAGTATGTTCTCAAATTTTACTCATTCTATCACCAACTCAAATTCCACTCATTCTATAACCAACATATAGCTCAAGTTCTACATTTCTCTTGCGTTGTAGCATTTAGAACATTCATAATAACAAACCAGGCTATGCAAACCAACCCGGGTGCGTTGTAATGTTGGGTACTGCTCATAAACTCATCTCTTCAAAACTATAATACACATTTACATGCTTCCTCCATTAGTAAAAAGCACCTATAATATATCAAGCTGAACTATGTATCAGCTAGATTGATAGAGGATTGTTTGTCAATAAATGGAAGAACCCACGCGTAGAGGTTTTTAACCTGGACTTGTTAACCTACGGTTTTCTTACAAACATATTTGCGTCGTGTATGATGTTTAGTTTAATTTGTCAATTCACATTCACCACATAGAACTTATTAGCTTTCTCTATTAAATTAATTTGGACTTATTTAGAATAGTTGATTAGTTAGAGATTCACTCGAATTATGAAACTATTCCAAATTCAACATCCGTGGGAATTTTATTTTGTTTAGTGTGTCCCCATGCTAATTAGACAAATCCATCCCATTTTCAAAACCCAGTCCTCATTGTATAGTGCATACTATTAGCCCATCTTGAGAATAGAGCCCACTAAAAACTCTTTATATTTAGTTGATTATTTAACCAGTCATTTTTTCAATTTTTTGTACATTGCTCAGCCCAAACCCAATCATCCCAGCACACACTTTCCCACTCTTAGAGCATCTTCAATGCATACACTTCATTTAGAGTCCAAAATGACGTCATCAAGTTAAAAGATGATGTTAGTTGAAGTTTTGAAATTTATCCACATTAACCCACACACTCTATATTATTGTTTTTATAATGAAACTTATCATCGGACACTTATGCTAAAATATTGTGACCACTCTCTACTTGACACCCCACATCTTTCTTCCATATTTGACCTCTAAAATGGTGTAGTGATACAAAAGTAATAAAATTGGTTGTTTGCACGTGGGGCAACTTGGGCAACTAGTATGGAGTGAAACTTGATAAAACAAATCAAACTCTATATTTTACCCACAAAATAGAGTGTGGTGAGTTGTCCACTTGATATAGAACATGGATTGGTGTGGAAAATTTGAGCTACCCACTCAACACGTAGAACTATAGAGTAGCATTGAAGATGCTCTTAACCATAATTTATCATTGTCAATCTACAAAACATTTTAGTCATGGTGTACTATTAATACGAACCACTGTAAATTTGATTTCACGAATAGTGGTTGAAAATTTGGAATCAGAAACAATTGGGCATAACTGTTTGGTTCCATTCTTGATTGGAATTACTGTGGACCGGTTTTGGTGTGTAGTGACATTTACAGACCAACACATACAATGTTTAATTTAATTGCAAGGAGAATGGTTTTTACAATAGGTTATTTTTAGGGTTCTTTTAATTCTGATTATTTGACTTCGAAGTTTAGCTTATAATTCCTTTAGTTACTTGAGTCTATATATGTAACATTCCGCCCCATTCCAAAACACCAATAATGTCCCCACTTAGGCACTGCGGACCTCCAACAGTGTAGGGTTTTGTTCCGATGGGACTTCCCAAAAGGTCATTAATCATAAAAACTATTCACGCCTGAGCACGCTTAACTGTAGAGTTTTCACCAACCCCTCAGCCAATTGTTCTTGAAAAAGCCATGATGTTATGATTTAGAGAATCATTACTTATAACCAAGATCTTTGACAGCCACTTAAGCGAAGTGGATCACATTGTGTCACCCACACTCGGGATAGGCGCATTTCCATCACATCCCTCATTGAGGCACATCCTAGGGGTATCACAATCTCACCATCTTAAGATCGAGCAATCCTCGACTTTGATACCATTTGTGATGATCCGTCCAATCCAAACATGCCAATATTGCCCCCACTTAGCCATTAGAGACCTCCGACAGTGTGGGATTTTGTTCCGACAGACTTCCCCAGAGGTCACCCATCCTAAAAACTACTCCCACCTAACCACGCTTAATTGTGGATTTCTCACCAACCCCACAACCAATTGTGCTCGAAAAGCCTTGACGTTAAAATTTGGCGAATCATTACTTATAACCAGAAACTTGGACAACCGCCTAAGTGAAATGGGATCACACCATGGCGCAAATGTCACTTATACCTAGGTTAGGCGTCATTCCATCATACCCATCCTCAGGTCAAGCCCTAGGAGAATCACAAAATATTTAGATGCAGGCCTTTTGCCATACTTAGTTGTTGATTAATAAACTTTATCTGAGACAGGTCTTCTCTTTTGTGGTTTATAAGTCTGGTTGTCACGCGCAACAACCATAGCTAACAAGCAACAAGTTGGGGATTAATTCTTAGGTGTCATGATTCACACGCAAGTGCATTAGCACAAATACTTGATGCATGTAGAATCCAAACAAAACATATGTTCTACTAAAACTTAAAAAGCTTACAAGTGAGCAATGGTGAAACTAGGGGTGGTCGAGGGTATGCCCTAGCTCACCCTGAACTTTTCCAGAAAAAAAAAATGAATGAGAAAATGATTTTGTTATCCAACCCGTAAATTACCAAAAACAAAATGAAAACCTCTCAACCTTACACGAGAAAGCTCTCGATCTCTACTTCTATGTATTCAGATAAACAACACCTTTGGTAAGTGTTTTTAATTGGTTGGAAAAAGAACATAAAATAATAATAATAACACTCGATCCAATACTTCATATAATTATTGGTATGTTTTCTAAAACTTAATTCCCCAATCCTTTTTTTTTTTTTTTTTTTTTTTTTTTTTGTATTTTGCTAATGAATTTTACCGTTTTGTAATGAATTCTCTATCAGTTACTCGAAACCATTACAATTTTAGTTTTGTTGAATAAAATCTTTAGATTGTCTACTATAATGAATTTACTTTTAAATCTACATAAGGCATTGATTGGAATTTTGGGACTGAATGTAAACGAAAAATATTTAAATAAACGCAAAAGGTAAGACAAAAAGAAAAATGGTAAACACTGTACGGTATTGTTGTTGCCTAAGTGGTGTCATTTTTTTTTATCAAATTCCATTTTTTGTATATTTTATTTATAGTCCAAAGAATCCATTGCTCTTCACATTTGTAAACTTTTAAAGTGGTTTCCACAAGCATATATATGTAGGCATTTTTTTCTTAAGCTCCTAATTTTCCAAAGCTAAATGTTTGTGTATTTATTTTTTCTCTTAAACCAATCTTAAGCAGTATAGTCCTAGGTCACATTGACACGGACACGCGTGTCGGTGTCAGGTACGGCAAGCTCTAAGAGATCGACACAGGGACACGACAAATAATTAATTATTTTTTTAATAATTATAAATTAGAAGTTTTTTTCAAAAAAACAAGAATAAATTGGGGAGAAAAGTCTTACATACAAAACAAATATTAAAAATATTAAATTGATTAAAGTGATATAAAAATACAAAATGAGCTTACAAAGTAAGTTCAAGAACTCACAAAGTTAAAAACTGGATTGTTTTTTTGGCCCAATTTGTTTTTAAAAAGTTTGTCCATAATATAAGGCACTTAAGTCTTAAACAATTTAAGTTACAAGTCCAATTAAAAAGCCCACTAAGGTTTAGAAAAAAACCAATCCTGTTAGTCTCTCTCTCCCATCTCCTTTTCCTGCTTCACTGGCGGCTGCTCTCTGCCTCTTTCTCCCCTGGTCTCTCTCCCATCTATTGCCGTATTTCGACATTTTCAGCCGTGTTGACACACGTATCCGTGTCGACACATTTATTTCAAAATATGTCGTGTCCATGTAACCTAGGTATAGTCTTTTGTATATGTTTTTTGTAATTCCAAGATTTACATATTTTTTTGTGATGGGATTCAAAGTGTGTTTTTTCTTTTTACTTTTAAGAAAAAAATATGCAAGTGAAAACAAAAATACCATAACCAGTTGTCTGGCTAACCTTCACCCAAATTCCTAGCTCCACCACTGCAAGTGAGGTCCTTGTTCCGAGCACCATAGCAGCTATCTTTCTGGATACACATAATATTTAGACATCCTATAGAAAAAATATACAACAAGTAGCTTTATCAGCAAGAATCCATTTCATTAATAAATAATTGAATTAACTGGCGAACTTTGAAAGAAAGCCCTACAAACCTGTAAGCTTACTGCGGAAACATTGATCAAATTCAGCACCAAAACCAAAGCCATCCTCACATGAAACAAGGTAAATTTTCTTTCTTGCTTCTTCCTTCCTAAAGCAAATACCAAGAAACATGTAAGTTTCAACTTCTGGCTGACAGATACAAGTTAAATTTAGTAAATATCAAGAAACACATAAGTTTGAAATGGACAGGTCATACAGGTAAATCATACAAATGCAAGCCAATGGCAAAAAGAAGGTTTGAAACCAAAATCAACATCTGGCGGTTACTAGTCAAATTTTATAGAATGATTTAGCTTTTAGTCCTGTTATAATTAAGTGAGCGGAGCGAACGTTCTGGCCGAGGGATATGTGGCCAAAATGTCATTTGGTTGGTTTTTGTCTGTCCTTATCTATTCTCTTCGTCTCCCTCTCCCTCTCCACGCCTTTCCACTCCTCCCTCTCCCTCTCCACTCTCCACTCTCCACGCCCTTCCAATTCTCCGCTCACGCCCCCACTGCTATGCAGTATACTAGTAGCTATATTTGTGATTGGTCCACAATTGTTTGTTTATTAACATTTGGGCCAAAATTGACGGTTATTTGGACTATAACAACAATTGTGGCCCAAACGCTAATAAACACGTTATAGTGCAAATAACTGTCAATTTTGGCCCAAACGCTAATAAACAAACAATTATGGACCAAACCCAAATATAACTATTACAACGCTAATAAACGAACAATTGTGGACCAAATATAGCTATTATAACTAGGAGTACAAGCTAAATCACCCCATTTTATACTAGAAGAAAGAGTAAACGATCAATTATGGACCAAACCCAAATATAGCTATTACAACGCTAATAAACGAACAATTGTGGACCAAATATAGCTATTATAACTAGGAGTACAAGCTAAATCACCCAATTTTATACTAGAAGAAAGAGTAAACGATCAATTATGGACCAAATATAGCTATTATAACTAGGACTACAAGCTAAATCACCCAATTTTATACTAGAAGAAAGAGTAAAAACCCTTGCGAGGAAAAAAAATAGTGTTCATACTTACGTTGGAAAGATCTTAGCTAGAGTACCGACATAGAAATCAAACAACTCTTGCTCAGTAGTGAACTCTTGCTCATGAATAGAGTGATTCCCCATAAATCTCTTTTTCATTGGGGCTAAAATGATAAATATTAATTTTTTTTATTAAATAAAAGAACTAAAGAAGGAATTGTTGACCAATATATTGCGGGTAAAATTGGAAGTGCAAATCTAAATAAATATGTTGCTAGCTAGATCTCCAATATAGTTAACAGGTGGTACCTTTTGATTGGGCTTGGAGGGAATAACGTTGGAGCAAAAAATCACTCGTTTTTCTCTTATTTGGACACGTCAACAATTTTAGCAAAAAACAATAGTTCGAAAAAAAAAAACGATCAATTTTCTAACAGGCCCTAGTGAAGGCAAATTGACACTATGTCTGACAAAAGTTTTGATATACAGTTGGTCTAAAGGTAAACATGCATGTGTAAACGTACCATGGGTATCACCGATGGTGGGGATTGGTAGTAGTGCCTTCCACGTTGGTCAAGCAGGAAACAACGTAACGCAACAACAACTAAGATTCAAAAACATGAGGGGGCATGCACAACAAACCAACACTGCTTCAATTCATCCCTTTCAATTCGCTTTCGATACCTTTGGAATTTTTACATCAGATTCTATAAAGCTCCTCAAACGATTGTAGAAGGTAATGGAAAACAATGTGATGTCAAGTGGTTCCAATGAATATGTATTTAGAAGGATTGGATTTGCTAATCAAAAGGGACTAGCAACGCAACTTGTAGCGCGCACGCTTGTCGCCTCCCACTGTGTATTTATTTTTTTATTATTATCATCAATATTTTAGTTTTTTTTAAAAAATGGGTGCTGGTCTAGAGAGGGAGTTTGCATTATCTGCTCGTCAAAAAGCAGTCATTGGGTGCTTGCAGTCGAAACATGCAAAAAATTTCTTACTTGCTATTTTGATGCAGAGACTTGGACAACTTAACGTATGTCACAGGTGGAGTATCGTGCCATTAAATTCTCCAGTATTGTCTTATGATTCTTCTGTATTCTGATGGTGGTCTTTACCCTGTATTTGCAAAAAAGAGCATACTAGATGCCTTTGGGGACCATACAACACATTTTAGACATTTTCCCGGTTTTAAATACCAACATGATAATGTTAAAGATATTTTATGTGATGTATTTTGGAAGGTTGGGGTACAAGTGAAGAAAGATGCTCCTATTAACTTTTCCACTGATCCTATTAGAATATGACCTATATGTAAAGTCCCACGTTTCTATAAGTGTGAACATTCATATCTAGTAGTTTCTATTATCATGTTTTAGGTTAGTACAAATATGTAACTCTGGGTGGAGAACAATAACTCTCCCACAACTCTCTCAACAATCTCTCTAACCCTAATCAATCTCTCTCAAACTCAATCAATCAATCAATCTCCATTCTTCTCCATTGTTTTTTTTTGTTTATCTCAATATATTAATGTCACAACTCTCCTGGCATCACCACTAACATACAATTTAACAGATCCGAATGAGAGCAAATCGACACCTGGGCCTGCGGATGTCTTGATTTACAGTTGGTCTGAGAGAAAATATGCATGTGTTGATGTAACTAAAGTCTCTCCATTGGTAGGACTGGGGAATGGTGACTTTGAGGTGGGAGAAACAGCTAAGAGAGCAGCGACAGGGAAGATGGAGAAGCATGAGGAAGCTTGTAGGGCTAACCAGCATTGTTTTATTCTGTTCAGTTTCGACACCTTTGGGCTCTTGGGACTAAGGCCTAATATTTCGATATCGGGCGATATGTCGGTGGATATATATACTTTTGTTGTTGACCGGTCAAAATTTTGTTTTGTATGTTGATATATCGTAAAATATCGAAAATATCGTTGATATATTAAAGCTCGACAGTAATGCAATGACAAATGTTTCTAATTACTTGTTTTTATATATTAGGGTTTTGCTATTGAAAAACACCCGTGGTGCAATTTGTAGCATGCATATAACCCTTCTTTTTGTTACAATACTAGCATTTCGCCCTGCCCATGGCCAGGATTGTTACATCATATGTTTTAAAGGTTTGGGCTTTAAGACCAAATATTGATCTAAAATGTGTTATGACTTATGAGAAGATATTAGATATATATAGATAACATTCTCCTACATGGAGTTAACAATACTGGAACAAAATATAAGTAGTTAATCCTCCGTGCAATCTAGTGGTTCAAACCCCTACTTCCATGAGGACACTGTCAATAGTATCCGTTGCTAACCATTCAGAATTACCAATCTCAAACATGTTTGCCAAAAGCTCCAGTCCAAGTTCTTGGTCATCGAGCCTACCCGATAAATAAGACCCTTAATTTTTTTTTTTTTTTGCAAAAGCTTAATATAAAAGATTTTTTCTTATTTTTTTGATAAAGAATATAAAGGATTTCACATATAGCATCATCGATTGACTGTTATTTTGAAAGCTAGAACTACAGCAAGATCGATCATTTGTAGTTTTCAAAGTCACTTAATATACTGCTCAAATTAGGACCTTGGTGGATTTGAACCGCCATCTCTTGGATGTAGTTCCACACTCAAGTGCTCTTCCATTAAGCTAAAAATCTACTTTGAATACTCATAAACATATTATGCAACATAACAAAGTTAAAAATAAATTAAGGTAATACATGGTTAATTCTCGGCAACAGCGGCATACAAAATCCTAATATATACAAACGAAGCACCACAACAAACCAAAAACAGGGAATTTTTTTACTTTATTGTTTTAGACGTGGATGCTACCATCAGTTGCATTTAATGTCAAGTAGCACAAATTCGTTATAATATAAAATCCACATAGTTCATAAGCTTGAATCCAATCACATTCTGGAAGAGCCATCAGAGCATAACATGCAAATCTCTTTATCTTTGAATAAAATTTAATAAACCAATGATTCGATCTAATAACAATAAAGATATCTTTTCAAAATATACTTCCCCTATTTGTATTCTGAGCCACAAAAAGCCCCTAGTTGTCAATTTACCACAACATGCATAAATAGAGTGTGGGGGTATTAGCTACCTTATAATAAAGTTGACCATAGGCAGCTTTAAAGCCATGAATTATCATATTAAGGTGTGATGTACCAACGTATTGTCCTGTATATGCACAAAAGAAGAACTATCAATCAGTGACCCATCTTTTTGTCAAACACTTAGCAAATGGCAAAGTTAGTTCATAGAGTTAAAACAATAAATTAGCTTTTCACCTCTTGATTCCACTCGATGTCATTCTTGTGTGCCTTAATTGAAAGAGAACTCCAACACTGAGAATCTGATAATAGGAAGGAAAAAAAAAGAGGAAAAATTTGTCGAGCATCTTATTGGTATCACAAATTAATAGCTTGTAACATGCACCACCAATAAAACTCAATGAAACAATGAACTTAAATATATTATTGAATCATAAAACAAAACCCCAACGGAAATCATAACCCCACCCCATGTGAGAAAATGAGACAATATATCCTGGTTTAGCTACTTTCAACTCCATCTTTTCTCCTTCTCATTTTCTTCAATAAACTAAAAAGCTCCAAACACAAACGCCATTATTATAGTAAAGAATTAACTCTTAGGTTTGATATTCTCCCGCCTCACACTTTGCTATACAATGTCTGTGACAACTGAAAATCCCATGAATCCTTACCTAAATATTTTAGCTTTGTAAGCTCAACTATAATGTTGTATTCGTTTACACCATTCAAGAGGCCAGGATGTAGTACTCATATTTCAATATTTTCAAATAAAAAATAAAATTGTGCAACCTCAGCTTTAACTTTATCCTCATCGCTAGACAATGATGAAGGTGTTAAGTTGGAGAAACTCGGATGACAACCTAGACAATCCACATGAGTAGATGATCTGAATCCCCACTAAAGTAGATATCAATTGTTCCTAATACACTATAATGCACCAAATTTGTAAACAAAAACCGTAAGCCAAACTGAAGTAATTCATCGAGTAATACATATGTGAGTGGAAGGATCTTATTTAGTCACACCATCGAGAATCAAACAATCCAAAATCTTTCATATTTCTTGTTTCCAAAATTCATCACTCTAGAAGATGAAACACCCCATTATTTCTTATTGGATAATTTCTATTCTCCTTGAAGAAAAATACCTTGGGTTCTTTTAATTTTAAGTTAAAAGAAAGTAAATAACAATGCATACTGTTAAAAATTAAGAATAAGAAGTTGGAGACCATACCTTTGAAATATAGTTTGTGAAACGGGTTGGATTGTCCATTGTTGAAATTTTGAAGCCTTCGAGGCTTTACTGTATTACCCTAGTACTACCAAATTGAGATCTGCTTGAACTAACCCATAAAAACCATTGTAGGAAAAATCATATTTAGTTGAAGGCCGTCCATCAAATAACCAACATAAAAACGCATATTCAGCTGTAGCCAGTTTAAGGCTTAAATATATTCATATTAATCAAAACCTTAATGAAGAATATTACCTCAAAATTGGGGTTGATGTTGAATTAGAACCAAACTTTAGATGCTCACACCCCCATTTATCATTCTTTGAATGAAGCTTTGGTTTTGGTTTAAGGTGATGGAGCTGTCTCGTAAAGAAAGGAACTAAGGATATTTAAATGGTCATGAGCAATGAACAATAAACGGATCTGTGCAAACAGTTCTAATAAGGTGATATGATGCCTTTGTTGGTATCAATGATGTTTTACATGATGAAGATTTGAGATGTACCTGCCAAAGAGCTCTAGCTTCAACCACAACGTTTCTTGGAATCAGGGACGGAGCCAGGAATCTGACCTAGTGGGGAAGTGTATACGATAATCAAAATACAAGGTCGATCGAATCTGACCTGGGGGAGTGCTTATACTATTTCAGAAAATGAAATAGCATGAAGCGTGTTTACCACTTTGACCATGTAATTAACAAGAGATAACAAAACGTATTAGTAGATGAAGTAAAACATTCAAATTATGAACATACCTCTCGAAAAGGAACAATCAAGGCAGACTAGGATAAAACAAAAGCTTGGCCACTTTAAGCTCCCCACAGTCACTTATATAGACTGTTTTAATAGGTCTGTTCCATATATTACGTGCACTCTGAGCTCTTTCGTTTCCAAAAAACTCAACCAATTCGTTGAATTGAAAAAAGTAGTTTAATATCAGGGTTTTAAAATGCTTACATCTTCTTCTAACATCATTTCTTGACTTCTTTCCATCATAACTAGCAAATCTTTGTTGTGAATTGAAATAAGTTGGTTTAAGAAGTTATGGAAGGATTAAAACGATCGATTTCCCCCCCTTTTTTTCAAAACTCAGAATGGTAAAGTAAATAGTGGAGACAGAATGAGACCTTATTAAAGAAAGGGTATAAATAAATGGTATAATAAGGCTTTAGTTTTTTATATTTGGAGAGAACAAGTTAGCCATGACTTTGCAAGGATTTTCTGCCCTCGACTTAATTGTGTGTTACTTGATTTCTATTCTCGGTCCCGTCCCTTTATATTCTCTAAGAGTAAGAGTAGATTAATGATAAAACACTTGGGTTTGATATGACGCTCCTACACGGCTACACCTATTATAAGAAGACTATGTTGTGGCTTCACGTCATAGTTAAATTTTTTGAGGGGGCGGTAGTAAAATATTTGAACTTATTTTGAGGGGGGAGGGGGGCGAACCTCTATGTATTCAGAAATTTTTATACTGATAATACATAGAACATAATAGTTCTTCAAAACCTTTGGAGGGGACGACCCCGTCTCCATCTATGCTTGGAATGCCAATGTCATCCCAATAAGCGATAACGGTACAACATCGATAGTCCTATAGCTAGAGACTGGCCCATCCCAACCTGTAAAATAAAATTCAATCCAAAGCTACATCAGTATATAAAGCAGAAAGAAAAAGGCAACGACTCAGTATATAAAGAGATTGTGGGTTGTTCCTTCTGTACCTCATGATCACCTTCCATTCTAACCTTCTTTGCTTTGACACCAAGTGAATTTGAGAATTTAACTGACATCATTGAGAGCAAAAAGTGGTTATGGGCTATATGGCCGATAAAAAATGGCAAGGAAAACCTACCAAAGCTTTAAGAATAGAGAGTTTATTTTGAATCTAAAGTTATCCAATTACTACGGAAGTGTTGGTCATGTGTCTACTACTCTACTCCCTATTTGCATAAATAGTTTTGTTAGGTGTCCACTTCTTATTTGCATAAATATGTATACACATATGTCCCTATTTTCTCTGATGGTCGCCCATTCGACTGTTGAAGGAAAATGACAAAAGTAGGGGTGCCATTTTTTTCCGAAATTCCGATTTTTCCGATTTCCGATCCAATTTTTTTTTGGATTCGGCATCAATATTACTTGTCCAATTTCCAAAAATCCGATTTAAATTCGGATCAGCTTCGGATGATTTATGAAATTCCGATTTTTCCGAATTTTTCCAATCCGAATATGCCGAAGCATATCCGATCCGATTGTGCCAAATTATTATTTAGAATTACGTACAATATATCTAAAATTATAATTGTTTTAATATAACCCCACTTTTTTTTGCTCATTTACAATGGATTAACTTGCATTAATCAATATATAGTACAAACAAACTTAAAACTAGGGGTGTGCATGGGTACCCAATTACCCGAACCCAAACCGGAACCATTTATAGAGTGGGTCTTCAAGAACCGACCCGATAAAGAACCGAACCCGTTAGAACCAAATAGTAAAAAACCGATGGGTACCCGAACCGAAACCGGAACCGATTAGTTTGATTTTGATATATAGAATTTAGTATTATATTACACTAAATAAAAACAAACCCAAACATTATTATTATATATAGTATTATATATAGTCTATATTTGTTAGGTGTAAAATTATACTAAATATATATAACATTTAGCATAATAGTGAATGTGTGTTATTAAATGCATCTTTTATAATATTACATTAAATATGTGTATTATAAATATTAATAATAATATTTACGTGTTCACGTTTATCGTATAGTCAGTATACTATGAATTAACTTATGCACTGTCTATATTAACTAATACATGAACGGTAATGCGTTGATATATTACATGTATATATATTAGATAATAATACGTGCAATGCTAACTAACAATTGTGGTACATGTGGTATTTATTCTATATATGACGCATTACGTATAGTATAATATACATATGTTCGATTTAAAATATACACATACATATGATGTATGATAATGTATTTAAAATTTTTGGATAATTTTCAAATATTATTATTGAATTTAGGACCATTACTTCTTATGAGAGGACAAAAATATCGATGACAAATGTTATAGTCCCCGTAAACCAACTTTTATATCGGTTATATAACTAAAAAAAATAATTTTAGCAATAAAAATATATAACCCGATAAGGAACCGAAACCGGAACCAAAACCGACTTATTTAATGGGTATGGGTCCGGGCTTTCAAAATATAGGAAAAAACCCGAAAGAACCGAACCCGATAGGAACCGCTAAAAATAGACCCAGAACCGAAACCGGTAAGAACCGACCCAGAACCGCCCCATGAACACCCCTACTTAAAACTCTAAAATTAGTATTTATTATACAAGTTATAAAATAGATTTAATATTAAGATATTTGAATTTTCAATAATTTCCGATTTTTATCCGAATTATCCGATTTTTCATCAGAATTATCCGAATTTCCTGATTTTTTTCGAATTCCGATTTTCATCTGATTTCCAAAAATTCCGGAAAAAAAATCGGATCGGATCGGATTCGGCACAATATATCAAATTCCGAAAAATCTGAAACCGAAAACCCATATTCCGATCCAATTCGACCGAAACAGACCCCTAGACAAAAGTGTCGAATTATATTTTATAAAAATTCGTATTGTGAATCTTAGAAAAATAAGGTTTTGTAGGAGAATAGGGTTTGCCCCTGTGTCAATTCTTGTAAATATATACCTTTAGTTTTATTAAGAAATAAGACTTTGTGGGAACGTAGGGTGTGCCCCTGTATTATTTTCTGTAAAATCCTTAAATGATCTAGTATCTAATGCATAAACCGACACTTATAAACATAAGGCATTAGAACTGCTCTTAAGAGGATAAAATCCAAGCTGAGTTAAACTTTTTCCATCACACCGGGAACAACACATGAGAACTTTCACTCATCATCTCGAGAAAGTTTTATAAAGGTTCCGATACAACTTCGGCCAACATATGGGATCCCTCACCCAACATCCAAAAAGTATCCCAGTAGAAAATTATAAAAGAAACAATGCTCTGAAAAAAGAAATAAAACTTTTATTGAAAATTGATTGGCATAGATCATGCCCCCAGTGTAGTGGAAGCAGATCCAAATTTGTGAAAATTTTGTCTCTTAGAAGCGAAGAGTAGTATAATATTACTTGGAAATAGTACATGTTAGCATCGGGATTCTTCGTAGGAGGATCTTTAATGAACATCTTGTTTCTGGTTAACTTCAAAGATGTCCTTATAAGGATGCGTTAAAGTGGTCAACTGCCTATCCGGTGGGGGTAGTTTACCACTTCGAACGTGTCACCAGTCTTGTATCTCTTGGACTTATCTTCATAGGAATTCTTATTGAATGACTTTTGCTCCGACTGTGGTCCCTTGGATTCCCGATCATTATAATGATTAGTAGAGCTCCTACCGGTAGGAGTGGAGGTGATTGACATTGGTTATCACCCTTTTGTGAGAAGATTCCCTATCCAATTGGTTATCTTCCAGTTTCGCATACTTGTCGATCCTAGCTAGCTTGCAACTTTGTCATGTTTGCATGCTTACTTTTCTTCAAGGACGTATATAGACTAGAAACGGGATCTAATCCCTTCCTAAATGCCACTATGGCGAGGGTCTCATTGATGTTGTCAACATGCAATTGAACCTCGTTGAATTTTTTGGTGAAATCCTTGATACGCTCGTCTTTCCGGATCTTCATGTCAAACAGTGCATCAGTGGTCTTAGTGTAAGGCCGGTTGCAACTCAATTTCGCAATGAAATTGATGGATAGCTCTTTAAACTCTTGGATGGTGCCCCTAGGCAGTTTCATGTACCAGATGAGCGCCGAGTCTGTCAAACTTGAAGCAAAATACCGGCACAAATAATGATCTTCTTTAGAAATACCCACCATTGCTTGACGATAACAGAGCACATGAGAGATCGGATCTCCTTTGCCATTAAATGTAGAGAACTTCGGTGGTTTATAATTATGGGGGATGTATCTGCTCATAACATGTCATGAAAAAGGAGTTCCAATGTCTCCTTTGATTGCCGACTGAAGAACGGACTCATCCATCTTGGTTGGTTTTGAACCTCGTAGTTCCTCCAGTATCTACGCCTTGATTTGCGCAAGAGTAGTCGGTTCATGAGTTGGAGTTCTCTCGTTGTTGTACCTCAGACTTGGATGCTCGTAGTTCTCATCTTGATGATAACGCGGTTCAGGTTCCCAAAATCGAGTGGAGGAGTTTGCAAAACTGGATCGGGGAACTGAGGGATTCCGAGGCAATGAAGGTTCCCTTGGAATTGAAAGTCTTCTTCGTACCGAGGGTGACCTTGAGAGCTATGGATTCCGAGCAAACACATTCGGACGTCTATCCCCGGCCAGTACCTTGAGAACTTGAATACCAAGAGAAGTTAGTTATGTGTTAACTCAAGTGTCGGGTTGGATCCAATTCCAGATTATAATCCAAATCTGGTTGTTTGCTATGGTACCCAACGAAGTAAGGGATATAGGGCACAGGGACATAACCCTCACCATGGTCGAGACTTGGTGGCCGGAACTGCCCCATCGAGTTTCCATCAACAGGCAACACTCGTGGAGATGAACGACCCTCTTTCGTGTGACAGTAGTCTTGGATAAAAAGCAAACGAGCCTCCTATCGACCACATTCGACCATCACAGCATCCTATCGACCACATTCGACCATCACAATAAGAGCTAACTATAACAATTTAGATTTTGTATTCTGATATCATCGGGAAACACAAATGAACTCAAAAACAAAATTGTATTTGGCACTTGGGACGGTTTCCTTTAGGTCCCAAATGGTAAGCAAAACCTTAAGTATATGTACTTAACTAATTTCATTTATAAACAATACATTGACTTTCTTTGAACTGAATATATACAACCTTCTTACATTTCATTTTAGCTCCTGGAACAGAAATTAGAACTGACTCTTATAACAAATACAAGATACGGTGAGTGAAATCACTTCATTCAGGAGCGAGGACTAAATTAACTTATCAAGGCGGCTGTCTTTGGTTTCCTAAGTTTTGTTCTTTTTTTTTCCCGAGTACAGGAAGATGGGATAGTGCTAAAAATAAATTTTCAAAATTTGTGCTCATTCTGAGTGCAGGAAGATGTCATAGTGCTAAAAGATATGGGTCAGAATGCTTATAGAATATCCATATCATGGAGTAGAATCCTACCAAGTATGTTTCACCTTTATAACTTCAGAAATGGGTGTGGATGCTTATAGAATGTCCATATCACCATGGAGTAGGATCTTGTCAAGTTGTATAATAATATGATGTCCTATATGAGTTAATCTTGGTATTGCATAAAAAAGCTATTATTGAATTTGCATTGTGATGAGCATTTCAAAACGATGGAACTACAGTTGAATTTGCAATAGCTCAACAACTTTTATTCGATATGCAACAAACTTTGGTTGCAAATAGAGCCACCTAAACATTTTTTGGTTGTAGGAATTTTAATAATTTTGGAGTAAAATATATCGAAACTTATAAATTCTTACGAGTGTTCTACTGATAATTGATGGATGATAATTCTTTGGTTCAAAAGAGTGAAGAGTGTTTGTGTGAATTATTGTTATACTTATTTAATTATTTTTGTGGCACTTTATTGATACCATCAAACTTAACCCTTTCAACATTAGTGCAATATTGGAAGAACTTTGTGGTACTATTTCTTCTTCCGAACTTTGTTTTGCAATGTGCTTGCAGAAACATTGAGAATAGATAAATCTACTATAAGAAATAAGGAAAAAGATGGAATATTTGAACATTTTATTGTAAGTTCAAGGTGTGTTAGTAGCTTCAAGTTTTGAAAGGGAATGTTATTTAAAAGGCACACTCTTCTTCCATCTATTTGATTATTAGATTGTTCAAATCTAAAAATTAATTGTCATTACTCATTTTACCCACCCAATCTTACGTTAACACTTTGATATGTTCACATTGACGAAAGACATAGAACGATATAATCTTCTTTGTTATTCATGTTGGAATTGAATAAGTATATTTTGCATGTATACAAACAATCACCTAGAAAAAGAGAAAATAGTTGGGGGAGTATTCTAAGTAGGTGAACACATTTTATTGCAAGAGATTTTTTTTGTATTCATTAATTCATCGTAGAACATGTTCATGTGATAAATCTTTTCAAGTGGGAGTAGTGTATTATTTGAAGATATGGAAACAATCAATCTATTTTTGTGATTTGATTGATATTTTATTGATTTGTACACATTAGTACGTAAGCCGAGCGGTGATGATTTACCGCTAAATCACCATAAATCTAAGAAAACTATTATACAAGCTAGATCGAGTTTAAGATAATTTCATTTGAAAATTACGAATTAATATCCTAAACCACAAAATGAAGAGGCTATCTCAATTTAATCCCTTAGTTTCCAAGTACTTATGCACCATAATCGCTGCTCATTAACGTATTTCGATTTATTTTCAATAAAAATATATTCTGATTCGAAAATTTGTGTGAGACATTTTATAAAGCCTTTTCAGCAAACAAAATATTTAATAGTCCAAAATCTAGTCATTCCACTAAGAGCATTTGCAATGCAAGTGGATATAATCCCCCCCTTTATCACCGCCACCTCAGCACTTATTCACCATCTTTTCACCAAAATGGTGAAAAACAAGGTGAAGCTGTGCAATGCAAAGGTGAATAAAATATCTCAGACGGGATGTTAGATTCCGTCTGGAGGCTTTTTGATCCAGACGGAATCTAACATCCCGTCCGGTATTTTGTCGAAGTTAAAAAAACCGAAAAAATATCAAAAAAACACGCGAGACGGAATGAAACATTCTGTCCAAAAAAAAAAAAAACACACGAGACGGAATCCAACATCCCGTCCGAAGTTAACAAGTCAGCCACTATCTCGGTGGAAGGTTTCACCTTGAAATCAACTAGGGAAAATAGTTACCAGGTATTCACCAATGCATTGCACAACTATTTTTACCAAAAACTGGTGACTATAGTCACAAATCCCTCATAATCCGCTGCATTGCAAATGCTCTGAGACCGAAACAACTGTTTAAAATAGGCCTATCGGCCAAATCCAAGTTTGTTTTAGTTGCCCGACTGAAGACATCAATTAAACCCGAGTTTGAGTATTTGACCCGTCGGCTGTCGGGTTCGTTCGATTCAACGTTTTAACTCGCGATGGAAAATGAAGAAATCCTGAACAACACTCAAAACAAGATGGAAAGTTTGAAACTGGCAGATGAAATCCCCAATCAAGAAAATCCATTTACCAAGTTAACAATGGATCTCCACTTGAACATATTATCAAGATTACCACTCAAAACTATCTCACAATGTAGATGGGTGTCAAAAACGTGGTATACTTTCATACTCCACCCACACTTTGCTAAGTCATCATCATCACCTTGCTTATTTATTCATCACTATGCATCAACTGCCATAGTGTTTTACGTAATTGATCATCAAGATTTTGATAATAGTGAGACTATAGTAACTGGTTATAATTCCAAGTTGGGTGATTACATGATGGATTCGCGTCAGTTCTTATATTATGATGTATTAGGTTCAGTTAATGGGTTGGTTTGTTTCGCTCTTCAGTCGTGGAGGTATACGAATTACTAGAGCGTATTTAAGGGTACCGAAATCTCCTAAGAACCATACTCCTTCTCTTGTAAATGGGTTTGGGTATGATTCAGTTAATGATGAGTGTAAGGTGTTTAGGATATTGGAAAATGGGGAGAAGTTTGAGGCTGAAGTGTTTACATTGGGGTCCAATAGTTGGAGATTGATAGAAAACCTTCCGAACGTTTTCTTTTTTCCTAGCCTTGTGTTGCGGAAACTATATAATGTGTTTATGAATGATTCTCTGCATTGGCTAACTCAAAAAAACAATGACTTTAAAATTGTCGTGTTCAATGTTGGGAGAGAAGTTGTGAACGTGTTCCAAATACCTCGTGAGTCAAAGGATGCAATTAGGGGTTTCGGGGTGTTAGGAGAACGTCTTTGCGTAATTGGTGGTTCTGATTTTCATTCTGATGATTTGATTGTTTGGGTGATGAAAGAGTATGGGGTGGAAAGTTCTTGGGCTAAGGAATGTGTTATAAACAGAAGAGCTGTTGATAGCCGTTGGTTTGGAGGTCTTGAAGTGATGCAAGCAAAGAACGGTGAGCTTATATTGCTTGGTGAGGGGCGAAATCTTGGTTATTACGACATCCAAAAGAAGCTTTTTACGCCCATTGAGATTAACCCTGGCAAGGCAGATCCAATACGGCAAGTTCAGCAACCAATTCTTCCAGTGGGGAGTCTCTTTTCACCCGAGAATGTTGGCCGTCGATGAGAAGGTAACAATCTAATTTATGTCTTTAATTATTGATTAGTATTGTGGCATATCTTAAGGTATTGGGGCTGAAATTATTATCATATACACTCTATTATATATTGTGTTCTCTATGCTAATTAGTGCTTTTTAAATAAGCACATTTGCTACTTCTTTCACAGATTTAAATTATGAGAAGCAGCTACTAGTATACTACATTGAATCTTTAATAATGATAAGGAGCCTTCCTCAGTTCTTTAGATGTTTGTTTTGTGGTTTTCTTTTTCATGTCATTTCTAATGGTTATGGTGATGCACACTTCTTTATTTATTTAACAGATTAAGGCATGAGCGAATACTCTCCCACTCTTGTTGATATTTTAGTGAAAGCGGTTTTGTATTTATCCTCTTAAATTAGTTTTCCGCGATTCTGTTCCAGACTTCCTGTGGTAAATTAAGCACACATGTAAGGGACCTCCTACTCGTCACACTCGTTAGACTCAATGACTCATCAGACACACTCTACTCGGGCACTCGTCTTGAGCAGTCGTCATTATATTCGGGTGCTCGTCTTGGCAGTCGTCACTATACTCAGGCACTCGTCTTGAGCAGTCGTCATTATAATATTTCGTCTTGCTCATAACACTATACTTCATAACATCTCATAACATCACATCAGCACTAGCTACTACCATCATTGCTACTATTAGCATCAAGCTATAGGCGGCGCCACTGTAGCACTTTTACCATTATTACACCTTTGACCCCACTTTTACCATCATTACACCTTTACCATCATTACATCTTATGCCAACTCAAACAACCTAACACCTACACACCCTCAATAACTATAAAAACCACCTACATAACAACGTTGGCTTGATTCCAGTTCCCATATTCTTGAGGCAATATTCCCTCAACTGGATACGTAGGCATTTTCTATCTCATGAAGAGCATCCCCTTCCACCATCAACAACCATCGCCTTTCTTCATCCCAACTTAAGAGCTAAGAGCTAAGTTCAAACATTTGGTGTAAATTTAGACATTTACATTTGGTGCCATCTGTGATTGATTCCTTGAGAATCCAATAACTCACACAACTTTCTTCTCCGGTGATCATTCGTGGTTGATTTCTAGAAAATCCACACACCCACTACTCCGTGCATCTCCAGTGAACAGTTTCACCTATCCACCTGCAGTGAGACCTTTAACTAGCACAAAGCATGGTGGCTGACCAGATACTTGCCTTCTAAAAGAAGTTAAAGCTAAGTTTTCATCTTTTTCCTTTTTATGCACAGTGGCACTTACTTTTTCTGAACCACTTTATTCTTTTTGATCATTAGATGAGACACCTTTTGCCTTCTCACACACTCGTCAAACTCAATGACTCGCGCACTCATTTGGTTCAGTGACTCGTACATTCATTTTTCTTCAAGACATTCACTAGCTCGCTTTCTCCCTTTTCCAGCCCATCCATTGGCACCTACATTTCAGGGAGTACACCTACTATTTGGTCAATATTGATTGCTCAGGGCATCTAATAGGCCATACTACGCATATCTATTTTTTCATTCACATTTTTTACCAACGACGTCTTGACGTTTCGGTATACACAATGTTCAATAACTGAGGGCTTGGCTTTAATCTATACCCTTCGAAAATCAATTTCACAATTCACATGCCGAGCACCCTTACAACGCTCAATGCATAACTACAAAATCCAAGTAAATGTAAATGTCTAAATTTACACAAAAGGTTTGGACTTAGCTCTGAGCTCTTAAGTTGGGATGAAGAAAGGGGATGGTTGTTGATGGTGGAAGTGGTTGTTCTTCATGAGGTAGAAGATGCCTACATATCCAGTTGAGGGAATATTACCTCAAGAATATAGGAACTGGAATCAAGCCAACGTAGTTCTGTAGGTGACTTTTATAGTTATTGAGGGTGTGT
Organism: Coptis chinensis; assembly: GCF_015680905.1. Taxonomy (NCBI): domain Eukaryota; kingdom Viridiplantae; phylum Streptophyta; class Magnoliopsida; order Ranunculales; family Ranunculaceae; genus Coptis; species Coptis chinensis. The sequence goes on along the minus strand of NC_141456.1, from coordinate 13,185,312 downwards.
AGGTGGTAGGGACAGGTGTTAGGTTGTTTGAGTTGGCATAAGATGTAATGATGGTAAGAGTGGGGTCAAAGGTGTAATGATGGTAATAGTGCTACAGTGGTGCCGCCTGTATCCTGATGCTAATAATAGCAATGATGATAGTAGCTGGTGCTGATGTGATGTTATGAGATGATGCTGAGTGACGACTGCTCAAGACGAGTGCCCGAGTAGAGTGACGACTGCTCAAGACGAGTGCTCGAGTATAGTGACGACTGATCAAGACGAGTGCTTGAGTAGAGCGTGTCTGATGAGTCATTGAGTCTGATGAGTGTGACAAGTAGGAAGTCCCTTACAACACCCTTATGCTTTGCAAACTAGTATTTCATTCAGGAAAAAAAGGGAGGAAACTTTAGTATTTCAGCTTGAGATTATTTACATCGTTAAAATCCTTTGTTAGTTCTCTTCAGTTTAACAGAATATGATGGTCTTGGCTGGTTAAGTTACACTTTCCCAGCTTATTTTTGCGCAGGCTCTCAATGAGTAATGGCTGGTTGCTTTACAAATTTTCATTTGTAACGATAGTTGCAACTGTTAGGATTGATATGGGGGTTGTATTAACTTTTCACGGTTGAAACATTTGTTTATTGTGCGCAACATAAGTTTATTTCATAATGCTTCTCAGAATTTTTGCATTTTGCATCTCACATCGTTTATTGTGTGTACAACATGGTCTTGGACAGAAAAATGGATCTTTGAATTTGGTGTCTTACTTTTGTTTGGTGTTGACATTTGGTAAATTTGTATTTCCTGAGCAAAAATAGATTTACTGAAAGTTGTGATGTGCATCAGGTTGACTGAAGGGAGGGATCAGTTGCATCTCTTTGTGCGTAACTCGTAGTTTACTAGACCAATTAGTGGGATCTCTTGTCTATGGAGCAATGGATATTCGTCATTTAATTTACATTATGAAGGGTGCCATTCTAAGGTTTCTTTGGTTTTCTTGCTCAATACCTGATCGACTGGTTTGTGCCTGTGGATCATGCTCTCCAACTACATTAGATTTGTGGTGAAGGAAGGTCTGTAATGGTGCTTTTCCTTGTTGGATTTGTGGTATGACAGATTGGAAAACTAGCAGAATTCATGGTTCAAATTTCACTAGTTATATCCCTTTTATTATCATCATTATTTATAATCTGTTGTCATTGTCTTCTCCGTATTACTTTTGTTTCAATCTCTTGGAATGCTCGATTATATTTTGGTGTAGGGAGATCAAAACACGAGAAAGGTTACTGATAAAGAAATAAAAGTAGTTATTGAAGTGCTTTTCGTTCTTATTTTAGGCGCCAACCCCATGGCCGGGGTTGTTGTGTGTCCCTTCACTTTTCCTTACTTGGTTCGCTCAACTAAAGGAAAAGAGTAGATGAGAGAGGCACCTAGTTCCCCATTTAGAAGATAGGATGTAGCTGTCACTCTTCAAGTTGTGGTGCCCAATTCTATTCACGTCTGGAAAGAAAGGTGCTTGTGTTTGTGATGCTTATCTCCATTGTCAAGAATCAACTGTTGTTGATGCTTTACCAAAAAAAGTGTTGTTAGATGTGTCCTGTGTCCACCACAGAGATCGCAGGGTCAAAAATAAATTTAGGGAGGGAGCAGATTTAATAGTCTATGATCGAGCCCATGTAGGTCCAATTATTTATCATTCAGTTTAGGCTATTTATCATTCAGTTTCGGCTAGGGGTGCAAATAGATATGTTTGGATTTGAATCCGAATCTGAAAATTTATATCGATATCCGAATCCGAATAGGAAGGATATTAAAAATTTTATCATCCGATTTTGGAGATTCCAATCGGATATCGGATAATATACGATCCTGAAAATTAAAATTAATTAAAATTTTATTTGTTTTGAATAATTCATTTTACCACTATAAAAACTAGTATAAATATATAATAAAATTTTATATTATTAGTTTTGAATTTATTTTTATTATAAATTTTATTATATATATTTTTATATTATTATTTTATGAGTTTTATATTATAAATAAATAAATTTTATATAATATTTTATTAATTTTTAAATAAATAAATTATGCGGATAATATTAATTTTTAAATCGGATTGGATATTAACCAGTTCGGACATAAAAAATTATCTGAATTTGAAATTTTCGAATAATATCCGATTTTTCAAATACGATTTTGAATTAGATTCGAATAAGTGGAAAACAGTGAAAGCTTCCTTTAATGGATTGTTGTTGATCTTCCATGGCAAATACCCATTTGAGCTCTATGTCTATAATCTTGTCACCCGTCAATACGTGGCTCTTCCTTCTATGATTGTACCACTCGATATGAATTGCATATATAGACACACATCAAGTTTTATTTCCTTCCACAGGTGTGAATTCCCAATGGTTATATATTTCTCTCAAGATATAATCTTTGAGATATTGGTAAAAGTTCCTGCAAAGGATCTCTTAAGAGCTAAGGTTGTAAAAAATATGGTCCAATTATCTCTGATCCTAATTTTGTGAATTCCCAGCTTGCACATTCTCGTTCCCAACCTGCAGAGATAATCTTGAAAATATACTCGGCGGAACTTGGTGATGATTATTTCCAGATGTTTACAATCACCACGCAAAAACATGGTATTATACTATTATGCAAGTGGAAAAAATCTGACCCTAGCTTAGACCCCATTTTGAATTCTCCTGGTACTTGAGGACATTGCTGTCAAAGTTTGATTTCGCAAAAGTTCTAATAGCTACTTCAAAAACCAATTTTGGGAAAACCAACGTTATCCAAACAGTGAGGTCTAAAAAATAGGTCCATGTAGCCACTAGTTCTTGGGTGATCAGTGAAATTTAATTGATGCACGTGAATTTATTTTAAGCTGTAGGGTGGACAGATTGAATAATGAAGAACTTGGCTGGACTCAATCTTTGACCATGAAACACTGAGCACTCGACTGTTGCATATAAAGGTGAAAACAATGTCTTGTCTAGACATTGTGCCAGGACCAGAATCAATTGTGTATCATTTTGCAATTCTATGGTTATCAAGTTTCCTAGGCATGTATAAAATAACTAGCACAGAAACTCTTATTCAATGCCGATGAGGATATTAAGTTTTTAATGACTTGATCCCACATATATTCTCTGTCCACCCTACATCCACCTGCTCATGAGATAACTAAATGGAGTAATTTTAGTATCGCCAAGGTGTGGTTCAAGTCTTCAAGATATCTAGTTGTCTGCATTTCTAAACAAACAATTTTTCGACTTCTAATAGAAAAAAAATTTATATTTAATGGTTGTCATTCGACTCTTTAAGAACTTACACGGTCCCAGTACCAGCTAATTACATTAGACAAAGGTCTTCTGTTCACATGAAAGGTAGATGAGGATGAAGAAAACATCGATTGCCAACTATATTTGTCCTGTCTAAAGTTCCTTATTTCGGGTTATTTGGTGGTTCATCTGCTATGCTATTTTGGATTTGGGACATATCTACCAACAAATTCTAGACAATGTTAGTCACTTAATCACACACTCACACTATCAAATATTGATAATACGTGACTCAAAAATCCCAATGTCGTATTAGTTGTGATTGATTAGATGGTATGTATTGATTGATCATTAATCACACAGTCGGACTTAGTTGCAGGAATGATTTTGCACTATTGGGCTCCTGTAGTGCCCCTATACAGCACAAAGTTATTATGATAATAATAAGTTAATAACAAGCAAAATACGAGATGCTGCTTCTCTACACCTTGGCTGAAAAGTGACATTCTTGCTGTCTTGGCAAGTGGCCTCAATCCAAAACATCACAAATCAAAGGCAGTTTTCATTACAATTAAGAGATCACAAAAATATTTCATGTCTGTCGGCTTTCGATATCCGAGTTGTTATTGCTTGTAGCCTGCAATGTTGCCATTCAATCGTTGGTCTAATGGTTAGATACTTGATTTGGTGTCTTTTACAATAGGGATACAAGTCATAGAACTAGTGAAATTTGACCTCAAAACACAAGATTTTGTAGTTGGTGAATTAAGTACGACCTGAAAATGTCTAAGGATGTGTTAGTGGTCCATATGACATTTTTGTATTAGTTTTCAGTTGCAGGCAGTTGAGCACTAAGGCAATTTGATGCCAGAAGATCACATATTCACACGTACTAAACTACTTAAAACCAATCACATGCTTAGGCCCCATTAAGTATGGACCACATCCTGGTGATAAGGACTAAAGCCATAGACAGCAGAAAAGCTAGAGCCTAAAGGCATGCGTATGAGGACAGTATGAGGACAAATTAAAAACTCTAAATTCCATGAATTAAGGGTAGACTACATGTTTACAACAAGCATTAAAAGTCTATTTTCATCAGCTCCTCATCTTCTATATTTTAAAATAAATACCAGCACTCAGCCAACTTCCCCATTAGAATATTATCGTTCATACGAGGCTTAATGGTTGTGGCTTGAGCCTTGGACAATGGTTTTATTCCGCCATGATTCGACCAGTCAACATACAACTGTTATTTTAGCTTTGTTGCTGGCAGCGCCATGCGTTGGACAATCGTCTTCTGAGTTAATAACACCTAAAAAGTGTGCCAGTGTCAATTGTCCTTTTTCATGATTCACTAGAATCACTACACAGCAAACTTTTCTTTGGAAATTTTTTAAGTTTTCTTCCAAGGTGAGCTTATTAGGAAGTGAATCCAGCTATGGCATGAGCCCGGCCATAACGTTCAGCAGTTCATAAGATGCTAATAGTCAAATGCAGGAAGAAACTAAAATTTAGTTCTCCATTAAACACATAAACTTGACTGAATAAACACAACTTTGCTTTCTCAACTTCAATAAATTAAATGTCCAATGTAGACCAGGCACTCTAACAACATTCAAGTGGAAAGTTATCATTACCAAACTTGGAAAATCAAGGCCCAAACTGCAGCAAGGGCAAATGCAGCTCTTGTAACAATCCGACAACCAGACTCCAAAGGAGATCCATTCTTTGAAGGGGATGATGTTGGAGGAGGCGGCGGCTTTGAAACAAAGAGGGCAAGTTTCATACCACCATAGCAGAAGCCATTTCCACTTATGAAATAATACGGCCTAGTCACATTGAGAGGAACAACATCTCTGCCCGCCCCCGTGGTCCAATTGTGGACTGGATGGTCAGCATTGCATAAATCGTAGTTGGTCTTGTTCACCTCCAACACATTGTTCTGGTTCCTATCATACACGAAAACTGGAAAAAAAAAAAAAAAGAGAACACAGATTGTAAAACGGTCATATTCAATCGACCAACGGATCCACGCGAGTAATTAAGCAAATAATCGATACTATAAGCCTATCTCGATTCAATCAGGTAAAACTGAAGTAATCGAAACCAAGTATCTAGTTGCACAATGTACAGAATTCTACTATATCAGCAAATGAACACCCCTCAATTTGGGATAAAAGACGAAGAAATCAAGCCATTGTGATCTGTAAGAACCATTGTACCCTAGTAAGAAAAGGATCCACCACTTTTTTCAGAGAATTTGTCTCAAAACCGCAATTTATTATTTATACTAATAAACCATACTAATTTTTTAATTAAATCACATCAAACATTCAAATGAAACCAGCTGAATAGCTAAATCTTCAAAGTCAACAAAGAAAAAGAGCTGAACTTTTACACTAAAAAATAGCTTCAACAGGTACATAAAAAAAACAAACTCCAGCTGAAAAAGAGTAAAAATCACCTTCTTTTTTGTAACAAAGAAGACCCAATCTCCATTTTAATCGAAATCTTACAACACTATATATACTTGAAAGATCTGAGATCACTCAAAATGCACTTAACATAACCACTTTACAACAAAAAGATCAAAACTTTACACAAAATCTAGATCCTTTCATCAAAATAAGAGAAAAAAAGGTATGACTAAAATCATTGAAACTTTACTAGTTCAACAAAAAAAACGAAAGAACACTTGAAACTTAGCTAGATCTGCACACAATGAGCCAGACAAGCGTAACAGAAATGGTATAAAGAAGAAGAAAGAAGTACTTACAAAGCCAATCATCAAGGTAGAACTTATGTTCTTTAGCCCAATCAGTGTAGTTCACTTTACCATTTGAATTCCAACCATTACTTCCACCAACAATGTATCTAGTAGCTGAAACTTCTGGTATTATCAACACTAAGGTGCATGTTAGTATCATGAAGAGTAATGTTAGTGTTGGCATGCTTGTTATTCTCAGGTTCACCATTATTTTTTTTTTCTCTCCTCTGTTTCTTGCTCACTCTCTCTCACTCTTTGTTGAATACTTGACATCAGGTGTTAATATTTAAGTTTAAAAGGCTCGAATCTGGTTTAGATTAAAATAGTAATTACTTGTGTTAATTAACTCATTTGCTGACTCAGAATCTCTTCCAAAAGTATATCGGCGAGATACTGATATGTATTGATATTCCAGTGTATTTCTGTAATGGAGCCCAGATAGACTTGGGCCTATTGTAACTGGAAGCCCAAGTCCATATAGATTTGGAAGAAATCAAAACGGTTGCTTGTTTTTCATGTGTCAAACGAAAATCTCGATCACTTTTTATTGATCAAAACTCAAAAGGTACGACGACCATATCTTTTAATTTTCAGAAACTAAAAGTTTTGTTGGTTTTTTTGCTAAATCATGGTGATCTTATATACTGTTTATGCAGCAACTGTGTTCTTGTTTTGATATTTACCTACGTATGAAAGAAGTTCTGTACTGTATAGGAAAAAACAAAAAACTGTTATATGGACAGTACTTGCTATTGATTCAACGTGACTCGATTAAACACAACATTAGCCACAAAACATAGGTCACACACTTGGGGAGTGTTTGTTTTTTCTACATATAAGTGCTAGACCACTTATAAGCACTTATAAGTGGTGGACCACTTGTTTTCACCCATTTGTTTTTTTTCCACTTATAAGTAGCCAACGGTAAAAAAAACTTATAAGTAGGGTTAAAAGTTGTATAAAATTCTACTTATGCCAACTTATAAGTTGGGATTAGACATAAAATTATATAACTACCTATGGACGGATATAAAATTACATAACTAACCAAATAGCAAATGAGTTTATGCAAATGAAAAAAAGTTAATGTCTTTCCAATAGCACTTTATGATTATCATAATAAACAATATGTCTATTGTGGATTGTTTAATGCATGGTCTATATGAATTTATTTCTACTTCGATTAAATTGATTTCTTATATGATCGTCATTAACTTCGACAAGAAAGTACATGTGTTATTAAAATATGGGTAAAATTGTAATGTCGCCACTTATAAGTGCTTGAAAAAACAAATACCCCTACCACTTATAAGTACTTATAAGTAGCAAAAAACAAACAGATTTTAGGACCTATTTATAAATATCACTTGTCACTTATAAGTATCAAGCACTTAAAAGTAGGAAAAACAAACACCCCCTTAGACACACTACTAGGTAGGGGTGGGCAATGGGCCGGGTCGGGCTAGCTCGGCCCTAAACATTTAAAGCCTTTCAGTTATTAGGGCTAGGCTAGCCCGGCCCTAATGTAACGCCCGTATTTTTTAAAATACATTTTTATTTATTTATTAATTAATTAAATAATTTATTTAAAAATCGGTCGGATTGGACTCGGGACATGTGGGCCTGGTTTTTGGGCCCGAGTCTGTGTTGGGCTTGGGTTTCGAACCCAAGTATATAAACACATTTTTCTAGAGAATAGGTTTTAAAAATAATAAAAATAATGAAAAATGGAGGCAGAGCTTGAAGCTTGTTTGTTGGAGGTTGGAGCGCGACGAATCGGGCTAGGAGGATTCGTCGAGCTGTTAATAAAGGTGAGTAGCTATTTGGCTATTTCACCGGATTTATAGTTTTTCGCATATCGGTATACTGTTTAATGTTTTTGTTTTTACTGTTCATTATATTGTTTTGATTCGACGTCGTGTTGTCGAGTTGTTAAAACTCGAGTGAATTCGGATTTGATATAGACTGTCGAAACTCTGTGGAGGCTAGGAAATCCACATTTGGACTGTCCAAGTTTTATGGGCGCTAATGGCGTCGCCCAAACTAGTACCGAAATCTTTTTTTGGCTTGTTGAACTTTCTGTATTTGTTGTTGGTGTTTGGTTGTGGACTGATGAGGGTCGAGTGGGGGCAGTGAAGCTTGGAGGCGTTAATGGCGCCGGTGGTTGGGCTGTGTTTGGTTTAATTGGTTGTGTTGTTTTGCTTGGATGGATTTTGTTGGTTGTGTGATTATGGTTTGATGAATGGTGGTAGTGGGTCGTCGATAAAATTTGGAAGCTTCGATAGCCATTAATGGCGGTCGAGATTTTGATTGGGGATCGATCTCGACAGTCGTTGAAAGGGGGTGGTGGATTAGTTAATGTGGTTTGGTTTTTCCAAAGGATTCAAACCGAGATGAGGGGGAAGGGATTAATGGTGGCTGGCGGTGGCCGGTTTTGGTGGAGGCTGTTGAAGAAGAAATTTGGAGAAGACGACCTGGTGTAGCCGAATTGGGCTTGGGCCTTTGCTGTTAAGGTTGGGCCCGAGTGTGGGTTAAGTTATTTGGGCCAAACCCCTTATTGTTTGGTTGGGCCAAAAGCTCTAATTTTATGTGGGCCGAAATCTAATTTTAGTTGGGTTGGGCCATTTTTTCTTTTAAGTCTTTGGGGCCATTTCATTTTAAGTGTGTTGGGCCCATTTCCTTTTAAGTTGTTTTGGGCCGGTTTCAGTTAATTTTTAGGCCGAACCAATTTGTGTTTCGGGCCAATTCATTTGAAGTTTTTGGGCCTAAACACTAAATAGTTATTGGGCCGGATTAATCCTTTGTTTCGGACTAGTTTAGTTTAAGTGGTGGACTAGTTTTAGTTTAAGTGTTGGGCCGGTTTCAGTTAAATTCTCCGGGCCGAACCCAGTGGTGTTTTGAGCCAGTTTCTAATTTTGGTTTTTAGGCTGGTCATATAACTTAAAATATATCCAATTCGGTCAGGTGGAATAAATGAGTTGGTTTTAGACTTTCAGGTTCTAAGGTTTGGGCTTGGCCAGTTGGGTCCGAACCATTACCTTGGTCATGAGCCCTTGAGCCATGCATCTTTGACCTTAGCCGTGAACCAAGGCTATGACCATGAATCTGTTGAACATAGAAACGCCAGTTTGACTTTGACCATGATGTGTTGAGTTTGACCATGATGGGTTGACTTTGATTTTGACCATGATGTGTTGATTTTGACCATGATGGGTTGACTTTGACTTTGACCATGATGTGTTGACTTTGACCATGATGGGTTGACTTTGATTTTGACCATGATGTGTTGACTTTGACTTTGACCGTGATGTGTTGAATTTGACTTTGACCGTCGACAGTTGACTTTGACCGTTGACCGTTGACTGTGGAATGTTGACTTTTTTTTGCAGTTTTTCTCATATTTAAGAATATGGACAAATATAATAATAAAATATTGTCGAAGATTATATAACATTGTTTGTCATTATCTAATTAAGATTTGACGTGAGTAGAAGTGTGCAGAAAATATATATATATTGGGTTTTGATTTGTCGTGGACCGCTTTAATTTCTTTGATTTTATGTTGTAAATTGTATAAATTTGGTGGTCATTATCTAATTAAGATTTGACGTGGATATTGTAATATTATATAATATGTTGGGATATATATATATAATGCAATATGTTTGGGAGAAATAAATGTATAAACACTCCATTAGTATATATGTGAGATGCTACTATGAGGTAGTAGTATTGGTGAATATTTGCCCACGGGAGTGTGGCGTAGTGCAATAATATATTGGCACGTAAAAGAATGAAATTGGTTATGAGATATAATTAAGATATTTATGAATATTGTGGTTTAGTGCAATAAGGTATTTGACCTGCACGTGATATAGTGGAATGTTTATGAGTCATTAATGTATGACACCTGAATAAATTACGTAACGAAAATCCTAGAACCTAGCTACTACAACTCATGTGATTTGGCCCTTCTAGCGGTTCAGTGAATCTGAATGGCCTTCGGGCGTATGTGATAAGATTGGCCCTTCTGGCGTTTCAGTTAATCTGAATGGCCTTCGGGCGTAAGTAATGTGATTGGCCCTCCCGGCGTTTCAAGAAGTTGAATGACCCTCCCCGGCGAAAGCCGAATAGTGGCTTGATTATTCCGTTCGCAAAATAGAACGATGACGATACGATATTTTATGCCGAATAGTGGCATTACTTACATAATTGCTCCGTGTGAGGATTTACCGGTGTCGCGCATCCCGCCGAGTGGTGGTTACGCACGGAGTGGTTCATTATGTGGGAGGCATATGGATGTACATGTTCGGCGTCAGTGGCGATTGTGGTAGAAGGGAAACTAGGTAAGACATAGATACGACGTGATTTTAGGGACACGCAAAGAAAGCCCGAAATAATCTAATTATGGTAATATGTTTGGTTGGTTATTTGTTTAGTTAGAACCTAAAAGCTACCGATGGAGGAACTACATGCCTTATTTATGATGCGATAGTTTGTTGTGTGGTTAGTGGGAAGTTAAAGGCCTCAAATGGAGGAAATACCGCCTTTAATTATTGTACTTGAGTATGTTATATTAGTCGTTGAAAGTTAAAGCCTCGGTGGAGGAACTAACTGCGTTATGGATTATGTATATATTTGTATAAGTATATGTTGTTTTAGAGCTACTCACACCAAAGATTTTTATAATGTCAACCGATTTGCATGTTTGCTTATCGGGTGTGTTCATTCAATGAACATAGTTGATAAGTTTTGACAAGTTTAGTGTTGAAGAAGAGTGGTTGCCGCTTGTGGTTTTAAGCGTACCACAGATCTCAGGATTTGTTTTGTTTTCCTCGAGGTGATATAGAATTTCAGTCTAGACAATGTTTTTGTATTTTCATTTGTAAATTTTATTAAAGAGTTATTGAAAGGAGAGTTGTAACCTAATCTTATTTGTGAATCTTTGTCATGAAGAAGACTTTTGTTTAAGTTAAAAATTTTATTGGTTTGTATTATCCGTGATATTTAAAATGTTTATGGGTTTTGGGAGTTGAGAGTCGTCACACCCGGAGATCAAGAGTGGGAACAAATAATGTTTTTCGAATTGGCCGAAATTCGGGGGTGTGACACCTAAAGTCCCCAGGTATCGGTCGGGCCGGTCATAAGTCTAAATTTCAAAGCCCGACCCTACCCTAAGCCCCCTTTAAGCTTTTAGGGCGAATTAGGCCTATATTTTTTCTTTTTATCGCAGATTTTAAAACTCATTTATATTACAAAAAATTTCAAAGATTTGCAAACTCAAAGTCCCACCACTTTGAAATTTGAATAACAATCAATCTAGTAATAATTCTTGATAAATCCAACAATTTAAAATGCATATCCACAATCTAATAAACCAAGTACATAGAGACTCATATTTATATTTCAAAATTACGGTTAAAATGCACAAGACACATTTTGGAATGAGCTTTCAATCGACATAAATCCGTTATTTCTTGTACTCAAATCTCACCAAAATTACATTTAACATTGAAGAACGAAAAGACAAATAAGAGTATGGAATGAGTTTTTACTGACGTCAACCTATTTTTCATTAGGCTAGTACCCAGTGCTTATTATTGTTCTTGGAGACTAGGTTAGGCAGGGGGAGTTGTGAGGTAATGTGAGTTGTGAGATAGAAACAATTAGGTTTACAAGTTTTTATGATATAAGACAAGTTATTTAAGTACCCATACGGTAAGTGATAAATTACAAAGGACAGTGTTATTTTAATTGAAAATATGTAACAATGAGTTGGATAGTTTTAGTTGTGTATTTTAGAGTGAAATTATAACTAGGGTTTGGTTAGGGCTTAGTTGTGGTCGCCTATGTTTTAACCTTAGCCCCGACCCGCTTTTTAGAAGGCATTAGGGCCGGGTCGGCCCTGCCCTAAATTCTGTGAGGGCTTTAGTTGTAATGGCTTTATAGGGCTTAGGGTCGGGTCGGTCAGGGCCGGGTTAGAGTCGTTAGGGCCAAATTCCCACCCCTACTGCTAGGTGGACGGACAGTATGTGACAGTGGTATATATCTGTAGGCTGTTGCTCATAACTACACATTGGATATATTAGATTTTTATTTATTTATTTAAGTTTTATGTTTTTTGAAAGCCATTTTACGGTGATATATTTGTTGTATGTGGAAATCTGCCAAAAGGGTTCAAATAGTGATTTTGTATCAATTTGTTCGGATTTGTCAGCAGGAACTTTTTCCTTAGAAGAAAGAATATGGAGATAGACAGTTGAAGTTATGGTGGTTCAAAAAGAAAAAGAACGGGTGCTATTTGCTGAAAGAACATATGCTCAGGTTTGTTGTAACAGCTTACAAACAAATGTGGATTTATCTTCTGATGGAAATAGGGATACTGAAGTTTCTAGAGATGTAGGAATTTTTGTGGTTTTGTTATATGAAATCATCTCTGATATATTTCTGAGACTTCCAATAGAGGATCTAATGCGATGTAAGAGTGTTTGTAAGACGTGGCACATATTGATAAGCAAGGACTCTGATTTCATCAACTTGCAAATCAATAAAGCATTATGTCAGCCTAGTCGCATTATTCCATTTATAAACCTGGAATTCGGTTATAGGTACAGAGTTGCATGTTCTTACAATGGTTTGCTTTGTATAGCTTCAGATAAGTTAGGTTTCGATCCCATATACATATACAATCCAATTACAGGGGAACGCAAGGAACTGCCGGAGATTGACCCCAAGCTCTTTGGAAAATATGAAGTTCTTTTTGGTTTTGGTTTTGATCAGATCCACAAGAAATATAAAGTGGTTTGTGTATACCGTCTATATTATTGCCATTGTCGCGATTGCAGTAGGTATATTACTGAAGGTCCTGTGACAACAGGTTTGATCATTACTGAGGGTGAAAGTTCATGGAGAAAACTAAAGTTTCCATACCAAGTAAATTTCAGGTCTAAGTCACAGACTGTGTTCTTGGATGGCGCCTTCCACTGGTTGGTTGACAGGGAGGAAATAACTAATGGCTCAGTGCGAATACTTGCACTTGATATTAGTAACGAGAAGTTTCATACTATCAATTTGCCTCCTTCTATTGAGCTTCCGGACTCGTTGTCTTTAATCAACTTTGCAGGTTCCCTTGCATTTGTTGAATCAGATACGATTAATAGCTCATCTGAAATATGGCAAATAGTGAGTTCCAAGACCAATGGTGGCAGACGTCTTTTCAGATACAGTTGCAAGTTTCTGTCTGAAACAAACGGGTTGAAGTATTTCTGTAGAGTGTTAAATATGTCGAGTAATGGATGCTGTTATTATCAGGCAACAGAGTGCCTCCAAGACCATCAGCGAAGGCAGTATATTGAACCAAATGATCATCTGGCTCTTTATATTCCTGAGAAGGGTCATTCAGTGATGCAGGGTATTCCACAATCTTTTCATACAGTTTTTTTTACGCCAACCCTTGTCTCTCCAAGAGCAATTGATTTTCCTTCTAAACCTCCAGTTCTTGATGAGAGGGGTAGGCGAATGGAGAGAAATAAAATAGGAAGCTCCAGGAGATGTAGTTCCAGTCGCAGTAGTAGTCCCAGCCCGAATCCTAGCGTCAGTATGGAATGGTTCTGCAGAAAGGGAGAAGGAGAGATCAGGAGGAAAGGGATGAGACGGAAGAATTGCCAGAAGAAGAAGTAGATTGAAAGGAGAGTGGAAAGCAGGGTGTTTTTTTTTCGTAACAAACTATGGGTACAACTTTTTAAAAAAATAGACACTTGGGTTGAAAAAGAGGGAGAATCTACAAGTTTGCTTGTTTAGTTTAGCAAAGAACTTCCATAATATATTAGGATGAACCTCAAGAGTCTACCTCCAGGAGAAGCATCAATATGAGGCCAAACTCCAGGAGAAACAAGTTGATCATCTAACGGGCATTATTATATCACTTCCTGAACATTTGGTGGGATCACGGATCAGGAACATCTGCATCAGCTACCCTGCTAGCGTTTGTTGCTTCATTATTGTTATTTCTGAGTATATTACCTGCCCCATTTACTGCAAAATCCTTCCCACATACCTGATGAAGAACCACTGCTAATCTTTTCTCAAGTGATCTAGCTGCCATCCTTCGCATCAAAGAAAGAATCAGAAATTTCAGTTCTTTATTAAGGCTGCAGCTCTCCATCCGGCCAAGATAGAAAGAATGATAAGATGGACCAAAGGCAGATAGAAAGAACTGCAGACAAAAAGCCTAACTTGAGTTGTTCACAACATTGTTATTTTTTTGGTTCCTGTTTATGTTGTCTGAGATTGGAACTTCATCATAAAAACATCATAAAAACAATATTCATTTTAAAGTTATAAGTCTCTGCTTAGTGATCTGAATTTTACCTCAATTTTTCATATTTAAGTTTGAGTACTGTATGAGCCTATATACATTATTACCAAATAATACAAGACTTAATAATTAAAAATTCAGTTACCAAATAATACAAGACTTAATAATTAAAAATTCAGTGTAGAGACTTTTTCATCTTTTCATCAAGAATTACAAAGCTTATAACCTAACAGTATGGCTGTATGGCCAATCCAGTCATGTTACGAGGTGTACGCGCAGTCATGTTACGAGGGGTACGCCTTCAGGTCCAGATCACATACTAATCATGTGTAGAAATCTCAGCAGAAGTACTTCAGTTCTGTTTTATAAAACCAGGAACAGATGGCATAGAATGAAAACATGAGAAAACTGTGTCAACATACTTTGAAACCTCGGATCACTGGAGGAAGGAAAGCAAAACAAATGAACAAACTGCCTTTTAGATAACAACTTCAAGAGCAGCATTTGTCTCAGATTGTCTTGTCCGTAAGTCCCCGTTCCCCCCATTTCAATAGTGGTGGGCTGGTGGCACCAGTGCAAATTTCTGAAATGAAATTCTGAAGTCGTGTGATGAAGGAAACATCATCCTGCAAGGGTTGAGCAGTTTCCGAGCAAAGCTCTTCTAGCCAAAAGTCTCCGCAGAAATACTAGATATTCTGCTAATGTACCGATGAAGTTGTAAGTGGTAGGGCAGTTGACCGGGGATCATGGGGCAAGAGTCTTGCGTCTCACGCCATAAAGGTACTACCTACGCCCATCTCATTTTTTTCTCCGGAAATTTATTATAGTTGGATTCTTTTATTTCTTTACTAGATTGATCTTATATGTAAAATGTTTGTGCAGGCAATGTATTCATTTTTAGAATATTTACTATGAAAGAATTTATTTGTAATGGAAAAAACAAGAATTGTTATAGTATATCGATCTGACCACAATGATATTGGACAGTATATCACATAGATCGTTGTTTCGAAGCCCTCTTGATTTTAATATATTTTTTCTCATCAAATCTATTATAAGATTTCCGATGAATTTTAAGTTCATAGACCGGTTGTTTGTAGAATTCTTCAGTGTTTATCGAACAATTCTCAATGGAAGAAATCGCTACAGATTCGAGGAAGCCAACTGGCCGTAGTATGTCCATATAGGTTAGATCAAAGTCTAGTATCATGACATTGTTAATCGGAAAATATTTTCAGGAAAATTAGGGTTTATTCGTGAAAACCCCCCAATTTATGGCATGCTTTTGTGTTTACCCCCCAAATTTTGAATCATCACAAAAGTTGGAACTTGGCCCCGCCCAGAAATCATCCAAACTCTATAAAAACACAAATTATTGCAAAAAGATCCGTGCGCGTTAGTAAACATTTGGTACCTGGTACATCTGAACTGGTAATGCTGGCAAACATCCTTTTCAGACCCCAAGACTTTAAAAGAAGTAGTGTGGATGGCAAAAGAAGAAACAGAAACGCTGTTCTATCCTGTTATAAAAGATATAGCTCATTACTTTTAGAAGAGTTCCTATGCAATAACAACAAGGAATAGGAAAGAAAGTCAATAAAGCATTGAGACCAGAAAGCTGCACCTTGCACTGAAGACCTCTTACAAAACCATACGCGTGATTACAGAATACAGATTTTTTTATTTTCGAGATTTTTAGTGTACATATTCTGAGAGCAGACAATAATGCATTGTCACAAAGAATTACAGTAATGTATGGAAGAGAACTTGCAGACTTATATTTGACTGCAAGTTGCATCTGGCATATAGCTAAGATCTTAAGCCATATAATGCATTATCAGGAGGAGTAAAACAATGTCTAGAACAGCTTACATTCTTCACAAATATAACTCTAAAAAGAAATATAAATAAAGTGACTGAAGGAAGAGGTCATTTTAAAAACAAAAATTCTTCCGGGTTTTTTTGGAAAAGATTGCAGCCACATGATGTGATAGATATACATCCATTACGAAGCAAAGAAAAAAAGCATGGCGGGTTTGCAGTATTTAGATTCGCAGCGTGAAGCACACCCAGAACTAGCGGAATGGTACACCGAGTTAGTTGATCTGTATGAAAGGAAGCTTTGGCATCAACTCACTCTTAAGCTCGATCAGTTCATCGCACTCCCCGTCTTTCAAGTATACATACATACATCACTAATTAGATTTTACATTAACCAACCTTCTGTTTCATCTATCCTGATTTGATTATAGGCTGGGAATGTTTTGATTGAGCTCTCACACTTTGCTGTCAAAGTGTCTCGCCAGTTTCCTGAAAGACTAGAAGCTATTAGTTTTCTTCAAGCTGTTATTGAAAAGCTTCAAGACACAAAGGAACTCCGAGCTGAGCCAATACTCTACTCTGACTCCACATTCACACCAAATTGAATCATAGTGAGAATGACATTTGTCACACATGTAACTAATGGGTTTTCGAACCAAAGAACCAAGCACCATTAATGGCTGCCAATAGCTTGGTTACCACATACAGCTTCAATTTCTTGATGAAGAGGGCGTCTCTTTCTCTTAAAAACCGACATTTACTTAAATCTTTACTTTTTGCTTTATCGATTCGAAGCTTTGGTTTTTTATTGAGTTACTCAAAACGAAATAGAAGTTTCTGGTGAGTTGGATTGGATTTTTGTATCTTGATTTTTCGACGGTGTGTTAAGTGGTGCCCTGGAGTTGGTTGATGTGATGGAGATATATATTTTGGTTGTCGATGGTTAAAAGCAAGATGAAGGAGATGAACATTATCCATCAGATTTGAAATACCATAGATCCCCTGCTTCTCAAAGTCAATTGTTCTTGGCAGCTTGTTTCGCGGATGTCTAATAACACTCACATAACAGTAACATACATTTGTGTTTACCCCGAGGGGAAGACAATAGAGTAAATATGGATGATTTTTGAACGGGTAGGATGGGGGGATTTAGGTGATTTAAAATTTGGGGGGTAAACACAAAATCATGTCATAAAATGGGGGGTTTTCACGAATAAACCCGGAAAATTATACAACAGGAAAATGCTATTTATAGAACAGAACTATTTTTTAGCAGTATTTTCTCCTCAATTAAAGATGACATTAGCCACTTCAAGCGTAGGTCGTCGCACACACACAAGATCGACGGATATATATAGCTAGTTGAAGTGCTAATGTGCTATATGCCATAACTACTCGTCAGATGACCTGTAGATGTATTAGAAAGTTTATAGTACTAGTGCTATAGGATGCCTTCTTTTTGAATTAGTGTTAGTTGTTATGCAATTTTTTTTTTCTACACGTGCAGTTGCTTGCAGAGCTCTTAAAATTCTCACTTTGTGATGTTTTTTCGCAGGTGAAGATCTGCTCGAAGTGAGCAAACTTTGTTACAATGTGATTTTGTATCAGTTTGTTTGCTGGATTTGGCATCAGGAATTTTTTCCTAGAAGAAAGTATTTGGAGTTAGAACATTGGATTTTGAATGGGCGAAAAAGGAAAAGAAAAGGACTTACTTAGCTGGAAGAACATATACTTGGGTTTGCTGTAGAAGTTTACAAATAAATGTGGATTTATATCTTCCAATGGAAGAGATGAAGGGAAATGGTTGGATTTATTATTTGAAATCATCTCTGATATATTTCTGCGATCGACTTCCCCTAGAGGATCTCATGGGTTGTAAGAGTGTCTGTAAGACGTGGTACAAATTGACAAGGCATTCGAATTTCATCAACTTGCACAGTTGCACATGAATAAAGCATTATCTCAGCGTAGTCGCATTATTCTTGCACCGAAAAGTCAAGTACAATACACAGATCCCAAAAATTCTTTGTTCTTGGTAGGCGAAGGAAAATGAAGTGAGATTCCATTTATAAACAACATGAAGTTGAGATATGACTATAGAATTGGAGGTTCTTGCAATGGCCTTCTTTATATAGCTCCACCGTACCTTTCTGGGATTTCGACCCAGTATCTATCTACAATCCAATGACGAGAGAATGCATGGAACTTCCGAAGATCAGACACCAAAGATTTAATACACGTGGAGCCCTTTTTGGGTTTGGTTTTGATAGGATCCACAAGAAGTATAAAGTTGTTTGTGTGTACCGTCCAATCCGCCCATATTGTTGGGATACCGATTATTTTGAAGGTAATGTTACTGAAGATCCTGTGACAACAGGTTTGATCATTACGGAGGGTGAAAGTTCATGGAGAAAACTAGAGTTTCCATACATACCAAGTAAAATTTCAGGTATGGGTCACAGACGGTGTTCTTGGATGGGGCCTTTCACTGGATGGTTGACTGGGAAGATTCAACTACGTCCACAGAGCGAATACTTGCACTCGATGTAAGTAATGAGAAGTTTCTTACTATCAACTTTGCTTCTTCTATTGAACTGCCCGACTCTTTGTCCTTAATTAACTGGTGGACGTCTTTCCGGATACAGTTGCAAGTTTGTATCACGAACAAATGGGTTAAAGTATTTCTGTAGAGTGTTAAACATGCCGAGTAATGGATGCTATTATTATCAGTCAACAGAGCGCATCCAAGACCATCAGCAATGTCAGGGTTGAATCCTGAGAAGGATCATTCAGTGACTCTTGAGATGCACGGTATTCCACGATCTTTTCATACTGTTTTCTTTACGCCAACCCTTGTCTCTCCAAGAGCAATTAATTTTCCTCCAAAACCGGTTTGTTGTGTGACGGGTAGGAGAATGAAGAGAGATACAAGAGGAGGTTCTAGTGTGAGTCCCGGCTTTAACGTGGAATGGGCATTGCGAAAAGAAGCAGCAGTGTTGAGGACTTGAGGAGGAAAGGGGGGAGAGGGAAAAGGCGGCAGATAGAAAGGAGAAGGGAAAGTAGTTTTTGCTGGTAATTAAGAGATGGTAAGAAAGTTGAAAGAACGATATTATCAATCAACGGCAGATAGAAAGAATAGCAAACAAAGAGCTTAACTGGAGTCGTTAGTATAATTCATTCGTTTTAGTTATTGTTTAGGTTGTATCAGATGGGAACATCGTAATAAAGACACCAATCATTTTGAAGTATATAAGTCTCTGTCCAGTGATCGAGTTAAAAACTTCACCTTACATACTCCGTATATGAGTGTGAGTGTGAACCTAATTACAACACTTAATCATTAGATACGATGTAGTAGAGTCAGTGGCCAACTTAGCACAGTTTACATGGTATGGTACGATTGAGCCATCGAGGTGTAAGCAGGTGAGGTCCAGAGCACATACTCATCACGTACAGATCGAAATCTCAGCATAAGTTCTTCAAAAAGCTATATATATTTATATATCAAAACATGAGAAAACTGTGTCAACAACTCAGCATATTTTAAACCCTTGGATCATTGGACACTGGGAGAAGGAAAGGTAAAAAAAAATTAAAAAAATGAACAAACCAAACCAAACTAGCTTTCAGAGAACAACTCCGAGAGCAATGCACATTGCTCGGCTTGTCAATGAAATCCTGTCGGTTCCGCTCATTTCAGTAGTGGTGGTAGTAGTTCAACTTTTTAAATGCATAGACTTAGTCCCCTCTCTAGAACAAATCAGAATTCATGGTGAAGTGTAATACCAAACTTTTAAATATTAAAGGGTTTTACAATTCTTTTCTACATTGTCAAGGAAAACTGGTCGTTTGTATTATGCTGATATATGTAGTACAAAAACTATGGGGTTAACCAATATTATCCCCCACTATATGAGCCAATTAGGATTTCCCCCACTAGATGGGAAATTAGGGTCTTTTCCTAAATATACACAAAAAAAAAGTCAAATTGGGTTGACCAATTTTTTTTTGTGTGTATTTAGAGAGAGACCCTAATTTCCCATCTAGTAAGAGGGAAATCCTAATTGATCTAGTAGGGATAACACTAGTTCACCCAAAACTAGAAGATGAACTTGGCATACTTCTTGTCAGAATCCAAAACAAATATGTCTTGAAGCATTTCGACTATTACTTCCCACCAATGTTTTCGCTCTCCAGTCTTGACAAATAAAAAAGATCAAATAAAAAAAAGAGAAAAAACGCACAAGGGAACAGAACGCCAAGCTGAGAATCCTTCCACCTCATGGTCACTGACAATCTGACATCAAATGCTGCATTCATTGTACCACTTCTGAACAAATACCTTCTACCTTTTCGTTCAATCGCTGAAACTGGGACTCACAATAGGACTCCGCCTGTCACTCTGTCTTTCGTCTCTCGTCCACCTCCTCCCCCTGCCTCTGATTTGTGACTTCTCGCCAACCGAAGGAAAATTTATTGCTTCTGGAGAGACAAGGGTAGGGGTGAAAAAAAAAGTTTGAAAAGATTGGGGAGCACCATACATTTTACATAAGAAGGATAGCTCCTTCTCAGGGATATAGAGACCAAGACGATCACTTTGTTGAATAAGTTGAATTTGTTTAATCCATTGGAAGTCCGAAGCCTGATAAAGAAAGCTCCCGTTACTTAACATACCTAACACTTTGATCGGGGAAATAATTCTTCCATTTATTTCGGTCACATGTTTGCAAGTGTATAAGTGAAGACTTCTACCAATTGCTTTAGAATTCACTATGCACCATATCCTGGACGAGCCACCAATTGTATCAGTTTCAACGAACGCCAGGGACCCTGCAAAGTTAATCAAGTCCAAATACTTGGGAAGCTCAAAAGAAGAAGGAAAGTTGATAGCATGAAACTTCTCAGTGCTAATATCAAGTGCCAGAATTCGCTCTGGGCCAGACATTCGACCTTTCATGCAAATCGTCCAATGGAAGGCCCCATCCAAGAACACTGTCTCGTAACTGCGCATTTCAATAAATTCAATGTGGTATGGAAACTTTATTGTCCTCCATGAGCTTTCTCCCTCCTTAATAATCACACCCTTTGTCGCAGGAACTACAGGATGACACGGACAGTTAGAGTAATAAGCCCAAGTCTCCTCCTCCTTATACTGACGGTATACACAAACCACTTTATATTTCTTTCTGATCTGATCAAAACCGAACCCATAACAGAATCCAGCATTTCTTTCAAAAACCTTGGGACTTATTTTAGGAAGTTTAATGCATTCTCTTGTAATTGGGTTATAAATGGATATCGGCATGGGTTCATCAATGTCAGTTGAAACTATACAAAGCAAACCATTGCAAGAACCTACAATATTGTAACTACTCCTTAATATTAGGTTTTTCACTGGAATGGGACTACATTTCCCTTTATCAATCAAGAACAAAGAGTTTCGGGGATCAAAGGAGAGACAATTCCTACAATCAACCAAGGCATTACTGGGTTCAAGAATAATGCTAAGAGGCTGACATAATGCTTTCTTCAGATGCATGTTAATGAATTCAGAATCACTTGTTAATTTGTACCAGGTCTTACAAACGCACTTACAGCGCATGAGATCCTTTATGGGGAGTCTCAATAGTATTTCACAGATGATCTCAAAACACAAATCCAGATAACTTCTTCCAATTATACTAACTTCATGAGTAGGTGAATCCACATTTCTCATATGTGAATAACAAACTTGAGCATATGTTCTTCCATCCAAGTGTGACGCCATTTAAAAATGGTAAGAACAAAATACGTTGATGGAAGATTAACTAAGAATTTAGGACATACCTGAAGTTAAAATCTGAAATACTGCCCTCCTCTGCCTGATGAATACAAACAACAACAACAACAACAACAGTGTTGAAGATTTTACTGTTTAATTGAGATTGGAGAAGACCAAGTTTCTTGTGTTAACATTTAAAAGTCTCAGCAGAGATTGATTTATAGGGAACTTTTTAGGGACCATATGGCATATTGGAATTTAAGGAAATAAATGAGATTCCTTATTAACTCATGTATATTGAAATATTTAATTGGTTTGCCAAAAAGATCTGTAAATTCTCATAACATTCAAAGTATTTCCAGAAATTAATGTTAAAGAAATGCACAAATGGTCAGGCCTATAATTTTGATTCCTTTAAATGCCAAAGAATTCTACAGTGACTTATTTCTTTCCTAGAATATGAAAAATCTCAGTCGATCCATAATTTAATGAGTTCCTTTTGACTTTTGTTTCCATATAAACTCAGGCCATAGACTAAACAGATTCCAAGTCCCTCTTTTGTAAGTAGGAAGTACTTAACTACAGAGAATAATCATTCAAAACAAATCAAAGGCTAAATTTAACAAAGAGAAGCATCCTCTATCAGCTATAGCCAAGGTAGAGACCATTGATCTGTCATTCCATCAATCCGCCATTGGTTGATCAAATTGTCTTTCACTTTTTTCCTTTATCTTTCCTATCTTTTTCTGCTTTCTCTTCTCTCTCCTCTTCCTAACTGCTGCTTCTTTTCGCAGTAGCCATTCCGAGCTGAAACTGGGACTCACACTAGGACTGCGTCTTTCGTCTCTCTCCCATCCCCTCCCCCTCTCTCTTGTTTGTGACTCCTCACCAGCAGTAGGAAAAATAATTGCTTTTGGAGAGACAAGGGTCGGGATGAAAAAAACCGTATGAAAAGATTGGGGAACACCGTGTATCTTCCATATGAAGGATTGCTCATTCTCAGGAACATATAGAGCAAGGTGATCACTTCGTTGACTCAGATAAATCTGTTCTATGAATTGTTTATCTGAAGCCTGATAAAGAAAGTTTCCATTGCTCAACATACCTAACACTCTGTAGGAATATTCGACGCCATTTGTGTCAGTCACATATTTGCAAGTGTAAATGTGAAGACACCTGCCATTAGTTCTAGAATTCACTATGCACCATATTTGAGAGGAGCTATTATTGTCTGTATCAGCTTCAACGAAAGCCAGGGACCCTGCAAAGTTAATTAAGATCAAAGAGGTAGGAAGGTTAACAGTAGGAAGGAAATTTATAGTATGTAACTTCTCGGTGCTGATGTCAAGTGACAGAATTCGCTGTGGGCTAGAACTTCCATATTCCATGGCAATCTTCCAATGAAAGGCCCCATCCAAGAACACAGTCTCCGAAGGATAGCTCATTTCTAACTTATATGGAGACTTAATAGTTCTCCATGAACCTTCACCCTCTGTAATAATCACACCCCTTGTGACAACTTGATAAGGGGGCAATAAATAGTGGTAGAGATAGTCTGAATAAGTATTCTCATTGCGCTGATTGTATACACAAACCACTTTATATTTCTTGCTGATCTGATCAAAACCGAAACCATAACGGACTCCCTTAATTCTTCTAAGGAGCTTAGGGCTTATTCTAGGTAGTTCGCTGCATTCTCCCGTGATTGGATTATAAATGGATATCGGTATAGATACTTCATAGTATCTATACAAAGTAATGTCAGTTGAAGCCATACAAAGCAAACCATTGCAAGAACCAACTATAGTATATCCACTTCTCAATATTAGGTTTTTCACTGGAATGGGGATACATTTCTGTTTATCGATCAAGAACAGAGAGTTTCGGGGATCAGCATAATATAAATTAGGAAACAAATGGCCATCAGAATAATAGACATTAGGAACAGTATAGGTATAGCCATTTTTCGGTTCAAGAATAATGTGAAGCGGATGAGACAGTGCTCTCTTCAAATGCATATTAATGAACTCAGAATCCCTTGTTAATTTGTACCAGGTCTTACATACGCATTTACAACACATAAGATCCTTAATAGGAAGTCTCAAAAATATATCACAGATGATCTCAAAATACAAATCCAGGTAACTTCTTCCACCTCTACTAACTTCATCAGAAGATGAATCCACATTCCTTTTTACTTTCGGACAACAAACTTGGGCATATGTTCTTCCATCCAAGCGCGACATGATTTAAACAGGGCATGCACAAAGCAGGTTGATGGAAGATTAACTAAGAATTGAGGACATACCTGAAGTTCAAATCTGAAAAAACCCCCCACGAATTATCTTTTGCCTGAAGGCGGTTTGAGGGACATCTTGGGCATTGAGGCAGCTTCTTTAAAGTTGATTCAGATGGGGAAGAACAAAGCAAAAGATTCTCCCATTTCAGGCGGTCACGGTTTAAATTCTCGGCAGAGGATGACTCGTGGGGACTGGGGACTAATTAGATTCCTTATTAACACGCTTAACCCTTTGCAGGCTTCCTAAAATATTCAGTAAAGTTTTTCAACATTTAAATCTTTTCCAAAAAAATTTAATTTCTTTTCGCATAAATGGTAAGGGTGGTAAGGCTTACTAAACATTAAGGAAATAATTTTGATTCCATATAAAACTGATATAGACGTTTTGTTTTAATCAAAATTCCAAACATTTTGTTTTAATCAAAACATTTTGATTCCTTATAAACTCAACCATGAGCCAAATTCATCTGTGCTGTTTCTAAACTACAAATCTACTAGATTAAGATTCAAAGCTATTTTGTACTTCTGGCTTACTGCTATTTCCCTCTCAAAATTCCTCTACTCTGACAGCATCACGAGTTAGCTCATATGCATCCCTTGGCCTGGACTTCTTGACGCCAGCAGTGAACCAGATTTTGTCAGACTTGTAGCTCTCAACAGCCACATTGGTAACTTTAACCCATACAAGGAGCTTAGTCTTCATTCCTTCTACCCCGGTGAGCTTTCCCCTCATCAATGTCCCTTTGACACGAGTAGCATATCGTATCACTGACAAATCCTTAAAACTAACCTCACATGTGGAGGGCAAGTACACAATGAGCTTGGCTTTTGACTCATCGAACTCATAACAGGTTATGTTCCGAGGGAAGAGGCCTGGTGGAAGATTGTACTCTCTAAGGAGATCTGGCAACGATTTCTGTGGTTTGCCTGCGGAACAAAACAGAGAGGTTATAGTTTTACCATATTATACATTTAAAGATGCAGATGGATCGCCAAATTATGGTTCCAAGTGTGAGGAACCCAATGCTTGTAGTTTCCAGGATGTTGACGTCAAAAGCGTATCAACGTTAGTGGATATTGTGAGGGTATGAGCTCCAGCGCCGGCCCTGAGTTTCTGGTGGCCCAAAGCCAACGATTAAAATGTGGTCCTATATGTGTCCATTCACGTGTCAAAAACAAAAATTGACGTATTTTTTGCCTCGGGCGTTATTATTTATTTTCTCCTCTTTTTAGTCGAATTCTTTTTGTTTTATGTAACAAATAAGATTTTATGCATATTTTGATGTGGTACTCTGTGAAGTAAAAGGTGGATTTAATACTTTCATTAGCCATAAGCTTCAATTAAGCTTATAATTACATTGTTCTTAATAGTAAGTGTATATTTCAAGGTGGGTTAAACTGTTTTGTGGACTCTAGTGGTGGCCCCCTTACTTTGCCAAAATGATGGGGGCCCAAAGCACTTGCTTGTGTGGCTTTGCCTCAGGGGCGGCACTGAGGAGCTCCCAACACTAGAGGAGGTTTCGTCGAAAAGGTCTTTCTTTTTCTATTATTTTCCTCCTTTTAATTATTTCTTTTTTCGTTTATTTAAACTTTAATTTATTAAGGTTGATTGCATAATGCATACACAAATCTCCTTTGATTGCATAATGCATGCACAAGGTCCCAACTATATGAAGTCAAGATGGTAGAACAGCCAGAAGAAAATAATAAGAAACCCAAGATAACACCTCTTTCCAGAGTCCTAACATATTTATGAGTTCCAGAAAGAAATCAGTGGAATTTACTGTCTTTTGTATTGTTAAACTGAAACAAAATGAGGTAGTAGTAATCCATACCCTTGAGCTTGTTGAATATCCATTTTGCCTTCTCTTCCACAGTATTTGAGAAAGACTGCATGTATAAAGTATCCATTAGCAAAAAGTAACTACCAACAAAATGCACTGTCACCAGATGCAATTAAAGGCTAGTGGATACAGTTAAAATAATTAAATCATATACTACGTCAGGAGTTCAACAATAATTAACATGAGAATCGGAAGTAGAAGTCGCAATAGGTCCTAGAGAAAGCTATCCAACAGATTAATTTGACACAAAATGTATCTCTATCAGCTTTGATTCCAAAAATGCAACCTTCCCAGTTGAATCCAGTGCAGTGGAAGTAAGCTGACAACCTTCATTGCCAATCAATTGTTTACATATGAAAGTCCGATATATTGTACAAACAAAAAAGCTGTGTTGTAAATGGGTATGCATTGGACACAGCATGAACACGGGTGTGGCTTTTAATTTCAAGTGTTCATGCAACAGGGCACAAAAGTAACAGGGCACTTTTTTTTTTTTTGCAAAAAACTCCAGACTTACGTGGGCATGCATAAAAATTACCTTCATATCTCAATATCAGAAGTTAATTTTTTGTGTCAGAAAAGGTAAGAGGTCCAGCTAGCATGATTTTCCCCGCAAGCACCAGCAATATGCTTTGTCTAGTGTGCTTGCTCAGGCGCCAACACGTTATGTTCCAAGACAACTACGCTAAGAAAGTTAGAGCAGGTGCTCTGGGTAATGAAGGTCGCTGGTGTTGTGGTCACCCAACCCAAGTCCAAGGTAACCTCCTTCACAGTTATCTTTGGTGGCATGTCGAGGCCATTGTGCCCGCTTGGAAATTCCATAATGGGTGCACACTTTTTTGCCAAAGAAGCATATTTGATCATTAATCAACAACATATCAACCTTTAAAGATGGGATATACAGATATTTTTGAACGCAACATACCCTAGTCCGACCATATTGTTTATTTTAACTTTAAAGAACCCTCAGTCCTTAAATTCATGCAACCGCTGTTAGCTGCTTGTATTTTCAAAAAAAATTCAAATTTTATGAGATCTCCAACCTTTATAAACAGCTTCTATGTTTAAGAAAGATTTTGAAGCACATTGAGACAGCAATAAAACGGACTAGGAAGTAAGTTGTGTGGTTGTGCCATTAAAGAGTGAGACGTCCCGAGCATCAGATTTTTTTTTAATAGATCAAATTCTACAATATTCATCATACTAATAACCTACGTTTCAACCCAGCTAAGTAATACAAGCTTTGTTCCTCCATTCAATTCAATTTCATCATCACATCTCACTTCTTCACTCCCTCCCATTGTTACAAAGGTAATGCATTGTACTCATACTTGAAGGACTTTACAAGACCAAGTTAGCATCTTGATAGTCTTTTTCATCATCACATACCCAACAAAATATGTACATTCTACAAAATCAGAACTATATAGTACTAGATACCACAGAAAAAAGGACCCCCTCTAAATTTTCATAAAAATACTACAAAGCCATCATTCATTTCACTCTAAATTTGCAAGAAATCAAGCAAGATCTTACAATATACCATACATTACAAAGATCAATCAACATGAAACAAATAAAGAAAGAAAGCTTACAGAGAGGTCTTCAGAGATGTTGGAGATCTCTTCTTTGGCTTTTTTAGAGATCCAAAAGCTCCCAACTTTTATACTTCCTACTTTTGTTAATGCTTTCTCCATTTCTTTTCTTTCTTTCTTCCTTCTTCAGAAAGAAAAGAGCTCCCTACTCACACTCTCCTCAGTTCACAAACTCTCTCTGACACATATCTAATACTAAATACTGTCCCATAAAGGACCCAGGTAAAAAGAACTTGCCGACATATTGAAAATATCATAAACGTGTCGGTGTGTTTGGTTTTTCATCTTCCAATGCTTCAAATGTCGGTAGAGAGCGCGATATTTCAAAGCAATAGAGGCACTGAATGTGGCGTGGGATTTAAACTTGAGACTTCATTTATTTAGTTAGACTGTTACAGACTTAAAGTTGGGCATCTCTTTATCATGATAAAAAGATACAGGGAAGTGGTGTGGCATTGCTTCAAAGTTCAAGCACAACCGAACAAGATAAAAAGTTTGTGGTGGTGTCTTATGTGAGATGGAAGAAACAAAGACAACTCACCATGCAGATTCTGTACCTAATAAGTTTCTTCGAATGATGGAAGGTGAATCAGATTCTCATCGTCAGCCATGTTCTGTCCAGCTTAGAAATTGACATGTATAATTGGACAACTATGAGGGGCACCGACAGTGCCACCAGCAAACGATCCAGCTTGGACCATTTATACGAGTCACTGGTTAAGCTGAACAAGAGCTAGAGCAAGAGTATGCAAGTACAGTTATTGTGTCTAGAAGAAAGTTCAAATCATGAATCAAACAGAACTTTAACTATAGTAGGATACTACTGTCGATCAGGGTCGGCCCTGAGGTTTTGGGGGGCCAAGTCAAACTCCACAAATGGGCCCTTATGTGAGAGCTTTAACAAATACTAGTTTTGAGCATCTCGTCTATGCACAATTAGTTTGCCTGGACCAACTTTTTTCAAAAATATATATATATATATATGGGGCTGGCTAACTTGACAGCTTAAAATGACAGCCCATCTTAACAGCTCATCACGTCCATTCGATTATACCCGATCCAACGTCCAGATCTTGCACTAATTTCACAAAGCAAATATGAGAGGGTACAATAGTCATTTTATTTTTCTTCCACAAATTAGATTAGAAAATTGGATAAAAACTGACGCCTCTTTCTTCTTCCTCATTCTCTTTCTCTCTCTCCTCACTCTGGGGACACCCACCACCAAGTTTTCGGAGAAAAACCCACTACCACTTTTTTTTCATGAAAACTCTGCCCGGAAACTCAATGGAACCCGGTTAACCCACAATCAAATCTTAAGAATCAAAAAAGGAAAATATAATTAAAGTTGAATCCTTGAAACCCAACTCAATCAAGTTTGAAGAACTCATTTGAAAATTGATTACCTCCCCTTCAACAATAGAATCAAAAGAGATACAAAAACTCACCAAGATTCTCAACTCAACCATCCATATCTTTAATTCCTTCCAATGGTTTTACATAAAAATGTGTCATAACTATATAAGGTATTTCTTTATCAATGATTCAATGGAAGTCAAAGAATTCACTTCAACAGATAACCGATCACCCACTTCATATTTATGAGGATAACTCCAAGGTAAATTAAACCCATCTCCAAATTGAAGAATTATACACAAATCAATACCCAACTATGAAATTTTATGCAGAGATGGCTTTTGTTAGGAGGAAGAAGAATGGGGTCGTGGATTTTTTGTGGATCTATTTTTTTTTTTGTGAATAGAAAGTCAAATGACCATTGTACCCTCTCTTATTTGGGGTATGAACAATCACTGTTCATACCCCAATATGAGCTATGAACACTCATTGTTCATATGAACATTCATTGTTCATACATATTTGGGGTATGAACAATCAATGTTCATACCTCACTATATAAGTTTCGGTACAACACTATATAATAGAGAAAGTTTATATACGACAATGTATAAGCCGTGCACGTGTGGAAGATTACCAAAATGGTTAGATCTAATCTCGACCACCGATCTAAAATAAATTAGATGATCTAATCTCAACCGTTTTACCAAAAAAAAAAAATAAAGATGATATTATTATCGGGAAAAATCACTCCTCTCATCACGCAAAACAAGGGGGTATCTCAAATTAACCATTCTTTGTTCATACCACGGTCATGAGCTATGAACATTTTTGTTCATATCACAATTGAACTATGAGCAAGTGAGTGTTCATAGTATCCATACTGCATTATTATAAACAATCAATGTTTATAGTCATGAGCTATGAATATTCTTTGTGCATACTCTAATTGGACTATGAACAATGATTGTTCATAAGATGCGTTAATATGGACTATGAACAATCATTGTTCATAGCTCATAGCTATGGACAATGAGTGTTCATAGCTACCTAACTATGAACAATCATCGTTTCATAGTCAATTGTGATATGAACAAAGAATGTTTATAGCCCATAATATGATTAACTCTTAATATCACTGTTCATAGTCCAATTGTGGTAGCTCTTAATATGATTAACTCAAAACCAAAACTGAAAACTTTAATACAAACTACCAGCCTTTATATAGGCGAAATACCCTAATTTCCACAAAACTCAAAATTTTCCAAAAATGGAAAGTTTTGGGATAACCATACATTAAAAAACTACTAATCAAAATAGAATTAACCCAATTGACCAAATCGAAAACGAAATCTCCTATCAAAAGATATAGCAAAAACAAAACTTTCCTAAAACGGCAAAAACATGATTTTGAAGGCCTAAATGATGGATTTAGGGACCGAGAGGGTGGTGCCCACAACAAAGCTGTGGGTTATGCTTATTTTGACATTTCCAATCAAATATGGGCACGTCCATGTCTTTCCGACTTTGTTACCCGCTTTTCGGTTCATTGGACGTATGTCAACTTCATTGACATACACATCATATGCCAACTTCATTGACATCATTGGCAAATCAGATTGCATCAACTATGAACACTGAATGTTCATAGTCTAATGTAAAGAGTATGAACATTCAATGTTCATAGTCCACTAGAGTATGAACACCGAATGTTCATAGTCCAACAAGAGTATGAACATTAAGTGTTCATTGTTGATTTTCGCGATTTCTTCATTGGGTTCATAAACAATGGGAATTGGTGGCACTTCGTTACATTTTTTTTTTTCGGGTTTGGGTGCTTAATCCTCCTCGTGTTCGTGGAGGAATGTTTAAAATGATGATCCTTCCACCTTTGTAAGCTCCCAAAAAACTGGATAGTCAATTTAAAATTCAAACAATTCAAAAAAATAAAAATAAACACCCAAAAAAAAAACAAGAGTGTAAGAACCCAACGGTCCTTCCACACTCGACAAGCATGTCATTCCACACTCTTATTTTTCCTTTTGTTCTTATATTATGTCTCTGAAGGTTCTGTTAGGAGAAGGGTACTATGACGAACGAACATCCAAGCAAACTGTTGATATATTACAAAGAAGAGGAAAGGCTTTGGACTCTCAAGTCGATTTCCTTAAGGCTATAATGTTGGACCTTAAAACTGAGGCTTTTTTTTTTTCGCCATTTCAGTTTGAAGTTGAAATACACGCCGTCCTTCTTCATAACTGCTACCAAATGCTGTTCGAGAGATGGCATCTCCTGTTAAGCTCTGTAGGCAGGCCAGACATCAACTTCACACGATTCTTTGGAGGTCAACTTCTGCCATTTACTAACCAAGTCGCTACAACTTGCATAAAATGCCGGTACCATCAACTAGAATCAGCACAAAACAATAAAACTTGTTACTGGCTACTTAGTTAAACTTTTAGATGTTGGTATGTGTGGACACATCAATTAATAGTATACCTTCAACTTTTCTTGATGAAATCTTTGGAGTGATGATCCTTCTATGCTTGACCCATTTTACACCTTCATAGCTTACAACTCCTTACGCTAACAGTTTACCCAATGGATTTGATTTCATCTTTCCAAAGTGACCAAACTTGTTAGAGAGAATATCCCTTATCATCTCGGATCCATGATGTCAACCTTGGATTTGGTCCATGCCAACTTAAGTTTAGTTTACCCGCAATTAGAAGCAGATTATCGAAAGTTCTGTGTTGTTCACATTCTCACTCTGATAGCCACCCCGACGTGCCTATCTTCCCCCCATGCATCCCGCCCTTGATGATGATAAAAGTTTTCTTCTCATTGATAGTTCCATGGCTTCACAAAAGAGTATGAAAAACCAAAACTTGTGTTTCTTCTAATTCATTCCTTGTAATGACATCCCGTCGTCCGAAATATATTTCTAGACCCTACTTTATGCAACAATTTGTATACCATGATTATGTAAAAACTGTCCATTAAAAAATTAGTGAAGACAAGCATGAATACCATAGTCTTCAACTGTGTGATAAAAGAAAGGAAGAAGGCATGGAATAATACGATGGGAAAGTTCCATAGGCCTTGATCTTGCTTCAATCACCATGCCCACCATTTCTTTGAGATTCCCATAAAATATCTTGTAAGGAGGACCATTGATGCCTTGCTCCCTGAAGTACTTCTCCATTCTCTTGGGCTTCACCCATACCCAGTAAAATGTTCTCAAAGCCCATGAAATTGCAAAAACAGAAGAAACTATGGCGAGCAAAAGCAAAACAGCTCCCATATCTCACTTTGCTCTATCTTATAGTGTCTGGGCTATAGGCGTACGCCCCTAAACCCAAATAGGCGCCCGCCCTCTTATAGTGCCTGGGATATAGGCGCATGCTGACAATATTGCACCAACTCATTTTTTGAATGATATGAACAAAGAATGTTTATAGCTCATGACTATGAACAATCATTGTTCATAGTCCATAATGATATGAACAAAGAATGTTCATTGCTCATGACTATGAACATAAATTGTTCATTGCTCATGACTATGAACATTGATTGTTCATAGTACAGTATGGACTATGAACAATCACTGTTCATAGTCCAATTGTGATAAAAACAAAGAATGTTCATAGCTCATGACTATGAACATTGATTGTTCATAGTACAGTATGGACTATGAACACTCATTGTTCATAGTCCAATTGTTCATAGCTCATACAATTGGGACAACAATTTTACTAATATACTGAAAGGAAATAACTAAACCAGAGAAAGAACTCTTACAATTGGGACATCTTCTGGTTTCTTCTTTGAAAAAAGAGTATGGACAAACATGTTCAATGAACGATTATTCTGCACCAATTTAATTTGCAGATATTTTAACTTTTGAACTCACTACATAACATGGAAAACTCTGAGCACAAACCGAAAAATAATTATAGTCTACAAACCATATCAGTATCATGGGCAAGATCAACATTTGAATTCAGTTCCACACCAAATGATTTGGATATAGAGCAATTCTTCGAGAACAAACAACTAAGAATTCTAATTCGAAAAGAAAGCACTTAAGTTCAAAAGGACAATATCAAAGCAAATAATATTAACTTCTTACAAATCGGAAAAACCAAAAGAACGATAAAATAAGATTAACTTACCTTGGTTTACAGAGATGGCTAATTCCAAAAAAATAGTATAGTGATTTTTTGTGAAAAAGAAAGATAATAGGCTCCAATTGAATAGTCGGGTGATCTTTTGTGAAGAAAAAACCGGTGTGGGTTTCTCTGTAGAGAGTGAGTGAGGAAGAAGAAGTCTCAGGGTGTTTTGTTGGGTTTTTTGTTTTTTTTATGAATAGAAAATCAAAATGACCATTATACCCACCCTGAATTCTTTGTTTGATAAGGAATAGTTCTTGGACGTTGGATGGGTTGTGATCAAACGGACGTGACGAGTCATCAAGATAAGTCATCAATTGGAGTCAAGGTAGCCAGCCCCTATATATATATATATATATATATATATATATATATATATATATATATATATATATATATATATATATATATATATATATATGGAGAGGGATACTGACCACAGAACCGTGTAGCCACGAGGTTGTCTTGAAGCGAATCCCGACCTTTCATCTAAAGCAATCCAACGGATGTGACCAAATCCCAACTGAAGCAATCGCGAGTTCTAATTCACTAAATATGGGAGGGTAGTTTAGGGAATAAAATTTGTCCGAACCCAAAAATAGAATTTGCGCTCCAAATATAATCGTGATTGCTCTCTCCTCTCTTTATCTCTTCTGAGAAATCAAAAACTTTTTGTGTGCAATCTATAAAGGTAAATGCTTAACTTTTCTGTAATTTGTTTAACTTTTCTGCAATTTCTGTGTTAACTTTGTGTGTAATCTCTGTAAATCTCTGTAATTTGTTTAATTTCTGTCTTTAATGACAACTGACAAGCACAAAGAGGTTGAAGAGTTGTAACTTTAAGTTAGTGGTATTAATGGAACTAATATTGAGAGTAGAGATTTTAGCATTTCTTCTTTTGAGTGAAATTTGGAAATTTGAGGAGTTGGGGACGAAGTTAAGGGATTTGGGTTTTGAGCGGAGAGCTTGATGAAATTGAAAGTCTAGTACTTATTCACCATCACCCACACTGAAAAAATAACACCATCTCAAAAAGCCCTTGTTCAAAGACCTTGTTGATTGGGTTCGTCCTAATACTCGTGGCTTTCATCAATGCAGACCCACATGTCAGTCCTCTCTTTATTTTCTCTTGTCTTTTTATTCATTTATATTGTTTTATATTGAAATCATTCTCGGGGTTGTGTTAATCAAAAGGTTTAATCTTTTTTTACCCACAATTCCCATTTCTGATATTTTTATTGTTTGACTAACTGTTTAGAAATATGTGTATGTGAAGGGGTTTTAGAAGGGTTTATGCTAAGAGTGGTGTAATTGTCCTTTTGGTGCATTTTGGGCTTGAGGTTTATCTGCTTATCCTTCACTCGTTTATTTCCACTTGTTGATCCTCAATTTTTTGTTCCCCTGGATTAGTAAATGGAAGTAGCATAGAATCATATATTTAACTCTTGTATGTTGCTATTACAAGATGGATATAACTATTTTTAGCTCTCAATGAACTTTTTTTTAGCTTATTTGGATGTTTGGTTCGTTGAATTTGTGTTACTATAGATGGAAATAACTATGTGCAATAGGTGTGGTGATAACACTCATTCATCAGATAAATGTGGTTGGTTGTCCACACCTTGTTGCTTTCGAAATTGTCGCGGAAGTAGGACCCTGAAACAGTCGGGCCAAACTCAATCTCTTGGAAAAATTTTTTTTTGACTGCGGCGTTTTGAGAGACTTCCAATGGTTGGAAGGCGCTAGAGCATCATCGATAATACCTCACGGAGTATCCGAGATGCGAGACAAGTGAATTGCGCAGGGTTTAGAAAGGTCAACACGACAATGAAGAAGAATGAAAATGAAGGTAAATTTTTTTTGAATTGCACCGAGTGTGGGAAGGATTTCCAATGGTTGGAAGAGTTGTTAGCTATGTTAAGGAACAACATTGAGTCGACAGCAAGTTCAAGCTCTTCCCCAGTCGCCTCTTCCTCATCTTCTAAAAGAGATAAAAAAGTGAAAATTACAGTTGAAATTGACGATGATGGTTTGTCGAAAGAGTTTGAGTTTCGTTGTAAAATTAGATGAGTGGTAGTGATGAAGGGGATGATTTCCAGTTTTATTGTAATGGAAAGTTCTTTGTATCTTTGTATTTCGTTGCGTTTTTAGTGAACTTGCATGCAATAGAGACTTGCGTTATGTTATGTTAACTTGTGTTTTTTTCAGTCGGTGTTCTCGTTGTCTTTTTTCTATACTACTTGCGGGGGTTTTTTTTTTTTTTTTTTATGTTTCTATGAAATACCAATGCTCTGACAGGTTTAAGAATGAGTCATGTCTTAAACTCATTGGCAATGTTCTATTGATTAGAAGGTAAAATTGTTGGTGACTGCAAAAAATTTTCTCTTCAGATGCAGCTGTTAAGTTTTTCTCTTCATTGCTATAATATAATTTACTTCATCTCTGGAGTTCTAGGAGTGTTTTATGGTACCGTCCTCTCTATCGTGCCATGAGGACAGATAGTGCCTTGAAGTTTGGGTGGTTTTTCCTATTTTACTTGCTTCATATTGGCTTTTGCATCTTTGCTGCTGTAGCTCCACCTATTATTTTTAAAGGGAAATCTCTGTCAGGTATACTTCCTGCAATAGATGTGCTCAGTGGCAATGCTTTGGTTGGGATTTTCTATTTGATTGGATTTGGGTTGTTCTGTCTGGAATCAGTGATCAACATCTGGGTTATTCAGCAAGTACACATGTATTTCAGAGGTAGTGGTAAAGCTGTAGAGATGAGACGGGATGCAACAAGAGGAGCTATGAGGGCAGCAATATAATGTCATATGACAACATACAAGACCAGCATATAGATGGATTGAAGATGTCTTCTTTTCACCAGAGAAGACATATAGAACTATCTTGCCTCAGAGGGGATTCCCTATTAGATACTCAAGACACATTGATGATTTATTTTTTGCTTCTTGTTGTGGAGGCTGGCAGATGCGTTCAAAGTCTTTTTTTTCTTGACTTTTTTGGTAAAAATGTTGGAACGAAAATATATGTAGATGAGGAGGAAAATGGGAAATGACTCAAATGAGATGGGTGGGAAAAATGTGCGGAAAGACAATAGAGGATTAATAGTAGTGCACGTAAAGTTGACGAAAGGCAGGTTTTGCTTGGACTAATTATTCTTTGTTTCTTGCTGGGTGAGATGAAGATTACACACCTTCACCAATAATGAGTAAGTGAATATTACGCAATATGATGTTTCTTTCAATATCGAGTCTTGGACCAGTAAATCTCCATACATTTAAGCTGCCAAGCTAAGGAGACTTTGCCACTGTGAGACTCACGATCACAGCCTCTCTTGCCTCACTTCCACATGAAACAGTAAATCTCCATACATTCAAGTTTTCTTGTTCTTGTTCAAATTATATGCAAAACTTCAAAGGTAGGTGGAATGAGACAATTCAGAATGCTATAGAGCCACCCCTTCCAAATGCCGATCTGACATGAGATTACTAGCACACAGGGCTTGAATCAATTGAACAACTGATTACAACTAACAAGGAAATCAATTGTACCACATTGATCTTTAACCTTTAACCAAAGGACATACATAATAACAATAGAAGACATATAGTGTACTAAGGACAAATCAGAAGTTTAAAAGGAAGTTAGAAACACGCCTTACCGGTCATGACTCATTATCTTGGTTTTGCTCGACGGGTTATGTGAAAGAATTTCATTATCTTGGTTTGCTCGGACGGGTTATGTGAAAGAATTTCATTATCTTGGTTTGCTCGACGAGGTTATGTGAAAGAATTGTCATCCAAGCGGCACATCAATATTGACTTAACAATGGTTAGAATTTAGAACAAACATTAAAAAAAAAAAATGAAATTTGGCATCTATTATAGCAAAACTTGCAAGCAATATTAGCATACAAATAATTTATTTTCAAGCTATTTCGATCTAGCAAATATAGACCACTCAATTTACTGCAAACATTCTATGAAATGTCTAATGATCTCAAACAGGGATCCATAATTCAACAAATATAGACCACTCAATTCCCCGGATGAAACAAGTTCGTTATAACCATATATATCTGCAGAATGCTCAAATCGGTCTATACTAGGCTATGTGTTTCTGACAACCAACGGTCTTCCTCACCAAGTTTCCCGCCATAGAGTGAGAACTTGCATGGAGAGTGAACCATGACCACTTCAGTACCCTTAACAACTCAACTGCAAGGAAGGAGTAATAGGCAAATAATTGTAAATTCTCTGCACACTACATGTCATTTTCCCCATGTTAGCAAGCTTAAATTCTCCCTTGTGAGCTTCAACCTGTTCCACATAAACCAATAACAAACACAAGATTTCATTGCCATAAAAAACAAGTGAACTACAAACACAAGCTCAAACACTCAACACTATAATACAAAAACATACAAGCTTCAAACAATTTCAATCATCTTTGCGTCATTCTCGTCCTCGTCCTCGTCCTCCTCGTCCTCGTCTACTACTGTAAAGCAAAAAGAATGGAAAACGACAAGTTTTAAAGGCAATTGCGATAAGATAGGATACTACGAATTAAGCTTAAGGAGGCAATATTATACTTACTTGGGAACTTCTTTCTGTTTGGATTTTCAGGACAATTTCGTCTGTCATGGTTAACACCAACTTTGTTACAACATGTACATCTCCTCTCTGTCTTTGTTTTGGCTTTTGCGCATGCTTGTTCAAGACCACCTTTTATTCTACCACTGGCCTTGGTTTTCTTATAAATATTCACGGCTTTTTTCTTCCTTTTGTTTGAGAGATGTTAGGATTCTGAAGTAAAACTTGGGATGGGTCGTCAAGTGGTGGTGCTGAACTATCACCAACGGTGCATGAATTAACAACAGAAACACCAGGGTCAACTTCCTTCTTTTTCTTG
Organism: Coptis chinensis; assembly: GCF_015680905.1. Classification (NCBI taxonomy): domain Eukaryota; kingdom Viridiplantae; phylum Streptophyta; class Magnoliopsida; order Ranunculales; family Ranunculaceae; genus Coptis; species Coptis chinensis. The sequence continues at coordinate 13,147,189 of NC_141456.1, read as the reverse complement.
AGCTCCACTGATAGTTCTTGTAGTCTTTGCAGCATTAATTGGTAAGTCTCATCAGTTTCCACAGCTTCATAAACCAACTGATTAGCAACCATTTGAAGTTGAGTAGTTCTCAGCATCTCAGAGTTCTCATGGCCATTTACTAGTCCACGGTCATACTCATCTCTATACTTATTTGCCCCTTTCATCCACCTCTTAAGAATAAAGTGCTCGGGAATCTCAATATCACGACTCTGAAATACCTTTATGAGGTGTCCACAAGGTATCCCCAGAAACTCAAAAGTTTTGCATTCACAATTACCTTCTTTTGTTGCTGGGTTAAACTTCACCTTCCATTCACCCTCGTCACCTATAATGAAGGAAAGTTACATTGTAGTAATGAAGGTTGAGTTTCATTGTAAAAGTAGATGAGATGTAGTAATGAAGGGAAGTCACCTGTAACTTGCGACTTATAAGTGTAGGTTCTGTTGCCGTTAGTGCCTTTTTCATCATCATGCAGGACATACTCGGTTTCAGCTGCCTCGAATTCTTGCTTGAACCTATCATATTCATTCCTTGTATACACACTTGCTGCACTCTTCAAGAGAAAGGAATTACTGCATACAATCCGATTCGAGTGTTTAGTAATATAATCCTCTTTTTTTTCTCTTTCAACAATCTTCTTCAAACACTTATCATTCTTCACTACAAACTCTCTAAGAGTTGTCGTAGTTGTGAAAAAATTCTTGTAAAAAGAATTCATGCTTTCAGAACGCCCGGTAGTCAAAGTGCCGGCATAAAAAGTATCCAAGTGATAAACTGGAGCCCATTTGTGTCGAATCTTGTACATCTCTTGAAGCCATTCATTCTCCTCCAACTTAAAACTAGACATCAATTCTGCCCACCTCCTTTCAAACACATCAGGAATAAATATTTTCTGAATACATTGTTTGAATTCTTTTTTGAATTTTGACCTCCTGTAATAATAATTCGGAAGCTTTTCAAGAAACTTCTTCATAATGTGCCATAGGCAGAATCTGTGTCGAGTATTAGGGAATACCGTACCAATAGCTAGAGTCATAGCTCTATCTTGATCTGTGATAATTGCAGATAGGGCACGTCCGCCCATAGCTCCAAGCCAAGTCTCAAAAACCCACTGAAAAGAATCTTCTGTTTCATCCAAAAGCAGTGCACAACCAAATTGGATTGATTGCATATGGTGGTTAACTCCAGTAAATGGGGCTTAATGGCATTTCATATACATTCTTCTACGATATGTGGTGTCAAAGAAAACCACGCCACCAAAATATCGATCACGTGTATATCGACCGACCATCTACCCGAAAAAATTAATGGCCCTTGCTTCATGATCTATCGTATTGCATAAAAGAAATTAGGATCCTCTATACTTTTCTTCTTGAAAAAATGAAGCACCAGCGGTAGCATCACCTCTCACGGTTTCTTGTATTCTTCGAAGGGCCCAAATGGTTCCAACAATCCCTATCATCAAAACCGGTTTGTACTCCGTCAAGTATATCAACAACTTTATTCGCGGGTACACCACCATCAATTAAATGAGTCAATCAACATCTTAGCTGCAGCGGGCATATTTCTATTAACGGGCATACATCGATCCTTTTTTTTGGACTAACCAGATTGTGATTGTGCTTTCGCAAGTCAATTTCACCACTTTCCGGATTCCACTATTTTTTTGCTTTGTCACCCTCATTGAAGCAAGACACTCACATTTAACTGTATTTGTGTTTCTTTTTTTCTCACTTCTTTTCGGTTCCATCCACATTCATATTTTTGCTTCCTCGATCTCTATAAATCCCAAAACGCGAGCAAGTCATTTGAACACTACTAACTTCATCCGAACGAAAATATGATTTTTCCGAGCTTCGAATTACGGGACTAAATCCAAACAATTTTCCGTAATCTATATAGAATTGTTTTGCAGCCTCAAGAGTTTCAAAACACATTCCCAAACACGGTGGCTTCACAATTTCCACTTCCACTTCAAACTCCGGAGGTTGAACAGAGGAAGAACATGTCGTATAAGGCTCGGGTACTGCAAATAAATGTGTCCACGTCAATTACAAAAAAAAAAAAAGTAACACAGTACAATAATACAGTATTGAATTTGTTGGTAGAAATCGAAAATAAAATTGAAACATTAGTTGCTCACTTGAACTATATTCTTCCTGCTCTCCAACTTCATCAATCAATATGGAGTCGTCCATATTTTGGAGAGAGAGTCGTCTATACTTCAAAAGTGGTGCACCTTTCTTCAATTCTGAAAATATGAATAAGCAGGACCATATAAAATTAGAGCTACAACACTTCAACCATATAATACTGTTGGATCACGCCAGAAGAAAATATTGTGTAGCTAGGAAGAAAACCAAAATAATTTCATGCACGCACAATCCCAGCCCATACCAAAAAAGTATAATATTCAAATGAAGAGGAAATGGCGGTCACTGCTAAAACCTCTTCACTTCCACTCCAACCAAACGACCACTTTCAATTTCATCAAGCTCTCCCCTCAAAACCAAAATCCCTTAACTTCGTCCCCAACTCCTCAAATTTCCAAATTTCACTCAAAAGAAGAAATGCTAAAATCTCTACTCTCAATATTAGTTCCATTAATAGATTGCAGAAAAGTTAAACAAATTACAGAAAAGTTAAGCATTTATCTTTATAGATTGCACACAAAAAGTTTTTGATTTCTCAGAAGAGATAAAGAGAGGAGAGAGCAATCGCAATTATATTTGGAGCGCAAATTCTATTTTTGGGTTCGGACAAATTTTATTTCCTAAACTACCCTCCCATATTTAGTGAATTAGAACTCGTGATTGCTTCGGTTGGGATTTGGTCACATCCGTTGGATTGCTTTAGATGAAAGGTCGGGATTCGCTGTGCACAACCTGTGGCTACAGTGCATGTGGTTGTATCCATATCTATATATATATATATACACACACGGTTTGGCTATACTGCCACTCTAATACTGTCACTCTTATCTCACACTTCTTCTCAGTCGTCCGATCCCACCTCAAGATCTGATGATCTAATTCACCCAAAAAATCCGATATTTCAAAATTTCGTGTTATTTCAAAATCCAAAAAATACGAAATTTTATAAAAACGCAAAATTGGAGAATTGTCTCTCTCTCTCTCGGCTTCTTCTTCTCCACTCCCAACCAAGCTTCTGGATTAAGGTTTGATTTTCGTTTAATTAGTGTGGATTTTGTTTAATGTCGTATTCTTCAATAATATTTGATAAATCTTCATCAATTCATTTGGGTTTAAAGACAAGATTGAAGTTTGAATGGTGTTTAATAATTATCGTATAAATCATGTTGTATACAAGTAGGCCATCATTTCGTTTGGGTTTTGTTTCATGCTTTGGTAGTCTAAATTTTGTTATACATTAAGGTAGTACTTGATGAAGCTGATATTACTTTTGATCTGTGGAAACATGAGTAGAATTGAACATTTTTTGTAATATACGGTTCTTAGGTTTGTTGAAGTTGCTTGTATTTACAAATAGTCATCTTATACTGCCTTAATAGTTTTTAGTAATCCCACTCTTCTGGATTTCAATTATTTGCGTGATGCTTATTGTTATCTCTGTTCATATGATTGATATCCTCGTTTAAAGACGACGACAATCCAAGTTTTGAACTAGCATATTCGGTGAACTCTGTCAGAGTTTTGAACTTTGTCAGAGTTCGATGCTAGCATATTCGGTGAACTTTGTCAGAGTTCGGTGAAGTAGCATATTCGGTGAACTCTGTCAGAGTTCGGTGAACTAGCATATTCGGTGAACTCTGTCAGAGTTTTGAACTAGCATATTCAGTGAACTCTGTCAGAGTTTTAACTAGCATTTTTGGTGAACTCTGTCAGAGTTTTGAATTAGCATATTCGGTGAACTCTGTCTGAGTTTTGAACTAGAATATTCGGTGAACTCTGTCAGAGTTTTGAACTAGCATATTCGGTGAACTCCGTCAAAGTTTTGAACTAGCATATTCAGTGAACTCTGTCAGAGTTTTGAACTAGAATACTCATTGTGGCTTGCATCCATTATTTTATTCAGTATATGTCCACATTGTGTGATCTGTGGAGGTAGCGGGAGAGTGGACTGCCGATACTGTCAAGGCAAAGGTCGCTTATTATGTTTTTTCTGCCGCACATTCACAAGGCTGCAGCTAGCGATTCGGTGATTTTGGCGACTTTGAAGATTTTAGTTTTGAAGATTGCAATTCTGACAGATTGCAGCTTTGAAGATTGTAGTTTGAGACTGAGTTATTTGTTTCTATGTTGATGTCACCTCAGTGCTGCAAGAGCTTTTGTACACTAAAATAGATGGTATAATATCTGCTCTTCTCGAATGTTATAGAGGCTTTTCCTTTTTGCCTTTTTTTGTGACAATAATTATGTAACGAAACTCAATGACATGTTTCTCCTGTAGACTTAAACAACAATGAGCTGGTAGTGTATGAGATTTTGATCAATTTTGTGGTTAGGATGTTGTTTTAAAGTTCTTTTTTTCAAGTTATTTCTTGGCGGGTTCATACTTTAAAATTTTGGTTCTGCTGCAGTTAGGTAAAATATGCTTTGACGAGGTACCTGCAAAAAAAAAATAATGAAATCCCACCTGCTTGGGTCTTCATCAGTGCTTTTCTAGTGCTTCATTGACATTAAGCAGCAACATCCTTTTGTTTTTTAAGCTGATGTGGTGAAAAATAGTAGTTCTAACTCTACGGTTTCTTAACTAACCGAAAGCGGGTAGCCATTTCAAGACTTTGTGTAAACTTTGTTGAGTCTCGACTTGACTGCGGTGACAATATGTCTCGTTGTCACTTTGTAGTCAAGGGCATACATTTACCTTTTTAAATACACATTGCTGGAAGATTTTTAAATTTTGTCACCATTTTGTCATGTTGAACAAAGAACAATTAGCACAATTCATTTAAAAGTAATTTGATACATCATACAGACATAGAGTTGTGTTCCAATTGAAACTGAAAATCCCATTTTGCGTTACTGGTTTAACCATTTTCTTGGTTATACATATTTGTCTTCAACTTTTCATTATCTCCAAAAAAAAATTTATAACCTAGCTACGTGGAACAAAGAAATATATTTGTCAGAACTAGCAATTCAGCTCCCTTAACTGCATCCAGCTTCAGCAGTTTGAACAGCCGAATTACATAGACTATCCACACAAGACACTAATGACGCTGATTCAGAGCTTTGAGGATTATAAAACTCGAGTTGGATCTGCAACACACAAAATACACTTTCTTTAATACCAACAACAATAACACAATAAAAATTGGAAAAAAAAATGAGGTTAATGGAAAGAAAACTTAACACCAAGTCCACTGGATTTGGGGCAACCTTGACAACACTCTTCAGCAGACATCCTCTTCAGTCTAAGAAAGCTTCAATGCCAACACTCTGCAGCGAATGCCAACACTCTGCAGCGAATGCCTCCAGCTTGAGCAATGTGATGGAAACGAGAGACATCATCAGGGCCCATTCCTTGAGGACAACTAATGTAGAAATATGGCTCGAACCCATGAACGTTGCAGCAGACGCTATGCCCTAACAATATATAAAACAGAACATTTAAATTTCCCAACATTATCCAAAAATACATCTCTTTTACGTTCTCAATATGTCTGAACTGAATATCTAGTTTTTCTTTTACTCATTTAAAAAGGACTCAACGTCATGTGATGTTAATTATGTCATGTTGAAAGTACTCGACTCGACATATACAATAGTTCACCGAATATTCTAGTTCAAAACTCTGACAGAGTTCACCGAATATGCTAGTTCAAAACTCTGACAGAGTTCACCGAATATTCTAGTTTAAAACTCGGCGAGTTCACGAATATGCTAGTTCAAAACTACAGAGTTCACCGAATAACTTCTCGAACTCGACAGAGTTCACCGAATATGCTACTTCACCGAACTCTGATAGAATTCAAAACTCTGACAGAGTTCACCGAATATGCTAGTTCAAAATTCTGACAGAGTTCACCGAACTCTGACAAAGGTCACTGAATATGCTACTTCACCAAACTCTGACAGAGTTCACCGAACTCTGACAGAATTCAAAACTCTGACAGAGTTCACCGAATATGCTAGTTCAAAACTCTAACAGAGTTCAAAACTCTGACAGAGTTCACCGAATATGCTACTTCACCGAACTCTGACAAAGTTCACCGAATATGCTAGTTCAAAACTTGGATTGTCGCCGTCTTTAAATGAGGATATCAATCATATGAACAGAGATAACAATAAGCATCACGCAAATAATTGAAATCCAGAAGAGTGGGATTACTAAAAACTATTAAGGCAGTATAAGATGACTATTTGTAAATACAAGCAACTTCAACAAACCTAAGAACCGTAGCTCGTATATTACAAAATATGTTCAATTCTACTCATGTTTCCACAGATCAAAAGTAATATCAGCTTCATCAAGTACATTTAAATGCTCAGATAAGAAAGAAAGTTGATACAGATGAATCAAATTTCTGTTTATCAGATGAAGGAGGAAGTGATTGTAGAGAATCAAATAACATATGCAACTTGTATTGTATCAGATTAAGGATAGTAGCGAGTGTAGAGAATCAAATTTTTTCTAATCAAATAACATATGCTTCTCATGTGTTTGAACAGATCTTAAGAGGCAAGCAAGATTGTTTCTGCTAAAATCAGGATTCAGAAAGAGGGACTCTATTTCAAGGACCTGCAGCAATGTGGAGTCTTTTAGTTATAATATTGTGTAGTTATGTGTTGTTACAGACAAGAATAAATGTATACAACATGATGGCCTACTTGTATACAACATGATTTATACGATGATTATTAAACACCATTCAAACTTCAATCTTGTCTTTAAACCCAAACGAATTGATGAAGATTTATCAAATATTATTGAAGAATACGACATTAAACAAAAACCAAACTAATTAAACGAAAATCAAACGAATTAAAAGTGGTTGCTACCTTAAATCCGGTTTGGAGAAGAAGAAGCTTGAGAGAGAGAGAGAGAGAGAGAGAGAGAGAGAGAGAGAGAGAGAGAGAGAGAGAGAGAGAGAGAGAGAGAGAGAGAGAGAGAGAGAGAGCCCAATTTTGCGTTTTTGGTGATTTTGGTTTTTTGGATTTTGAAATAACACGAAATTTTGAAATATTGATTTTTTTTAGTAAATTAGATCATCAGATCTTGAGGTAGGATCGGATGGCTGAGAAGAAGTGTGAGATAAGAGTGGCAGTATAGCCAAACCGATATATATATATATATATATATATATATATATATATATATATATATATATATATAGATATAGCCAAACCGGACGGTTTGAGAAGAAGTGTGAGATAAGAGTGGCAGTATAGCCAAACCGATATATATATATATATATATATATATATACTAGAAATTAACTCGTGGCTACGCCACTCGAGTCATAACGTTATTCATTTTTTTATTAATTAAATTAAAAGGTGTAAAAGAAACACAAAAATCTAATAACTATTATTTACAAAATTAATATTGAGTGCTTATGGAGGGTGTATGCTACTTAGATTGTTTTGGATTAGGATGATCTTTGTTATATAAATATATGCATCAAATTCATTCATTTATTAGAAAATTTAAGAAGTCATTATCCTATTAAATATTGTATTTTTTTTTATCTAAAAATATCCAAAGCTAACAACGTGTGGCTTTGTGCACACAATCATCAAGCACGTGTCGTTACAAAGTCCATCTGTTGGCGCTATATTTCTCAGCAACATTACTGGGCATCCCTTCTTGAGAGTAAGCTTGAATGGAGGCAACCCAGAAGGATCGAGTGAGTTCAAGTACTCTATCGGATAGCTATTTGTGTTACCAATATCAACAACACTGGCAGCGCCTAACTTGTCAGCACTTAAGCAAACAATTTCTTCCCCAGGAAACATATCTAGTGCAGTATCATTTATAGTGCTAACGTCATCGTTGCGTGCTGAAAGGATAGTCCGCTCGGTCAAATAATTTGGGTCAGCTTCATATTGCTCACTTAGATCGGGATATACATTATTTAGCAAGTCATGAAGATTGCTACAATTTTGAATCTCTGGCGGCAATTGAACACTTTCTTCAGGTTTCATTCCAACCTGAAAATTTCAAATGAGAGCATATGAGATGAGTGATTTGTGTATAATTTAAAATGGTCAGCAAAAAGCAAGACGCCCATTAGCCTTTAGGCACACAAATTAAGATTTTACGCTGGGACAAATGAACCTCCTCAGTTGACGTTCAAAGTTTATTACAGTATGAGCGATTCGATAAGTTAATACTACTTGCAGCTTATAGGTGTGAGAATGGATAGTGTATACAGAGCATATCAAAATTTTAAGCTAGAGAGAGAGGACATACATCTGTAATGAAAAAGTCAGGTATGTTTCTTTTCCAGTTTGTAAACTCAAGGATACACCAGCTTTCAAATCATGTAGTCCCCGGCCTAAATTACGGGGAATATCCGGTTGAATAATTCATACATTAAAAATTATGGTTTACTTGCTTGGAGACAAAAATTACATGTTGTTGTTGAAAAAGTACGATGCGGGGTTTCAATCTTGTCCCTTCCACTACAGATCATATCAAATCTTCTCTGTCATAAAACACAAATTAAAACATGTATATGCTGATATGCTAGTACAAAGTTGAATGCTTGACTATGTAACTGCTAATACATGTACTACCATTCCGTGTTGCAATAGCCAGAGACATATACTACCATTCCGTGTTGCAATAGTCAGTCAGTCTGGATTAGATTTATATAGTGTTGGATCAATCAGTATCTTTGAGTAGTAGTTTTCTAATTGGAATCAACTTAGATTAGATTTATATAGATATCAGATATAATTTAATATATATATCTATGAGGATTAATATCGACTAAAAGATAAAAGATAAAATTGTTTTTATCCTTTATAATAGCTTATTCCTCTTTAGTTTAGTTTAGAGTAAATAGGACTCTTAAAATAAATTGATTTATGACCGTAGGATCATCCCAAAATTACTTTCTCTCCAACCGCTCAATAGAGTAAGTAGGACTCTTAAAATAAATTGATTTCAGTAATCCATAAGGTAGCTATATTGGATTATAGAAAACCAATTAAGTGTCTAGAATGAAATTTAGTTGTATTCCAAACCAAATTATTTGTTTGTTTTGAGTGGAGTTTTGGAGGGCTTTTATAATGATACGTATGTATACTTTAATTAAATAAGATTAGTGTTCAAATTGTTTTTATCTTTTATAAGATTTGTTGTGATAAATAAAAGGAGGGATAAGATGTACTAAAAGATAAAAGATAAAATTGTTTTTATCCTTTATAATGGCTTCTTCTTTATCTTTAAAGAAAGTAGGACTCTTTAGTTTAGAGTAAGTAGGACTGATTTATCACCGTAGGATCGTCCCAAAAATGCTTTCTCCTCGACCACTCAATATAACAGCATAAAAAAACCAAGCTGCTTTATTATATATATATATATATATATATATATTAAGATTATAGGGTTAAGACAGACCCTACTGTTGATTAGACTTCGAAAAGGTACATATCTCTCTAAGAGTATGATTATTAGAGGGAAAATCTTCACTACAACAACACTAGGCTATAAGCCTAACAATCATAAAAAACTCATGAACAAACCCACTCAGGGACACACACATAGATAACAACATAAAACACCTAACGTCTACCACCAAACAGAAGTTTATCCCTTAAGACTGGATAATTAGTCCTTAGAAGTTTTTGCGACTTCTCAAAGCTATAGAAAAAGGTCCCACATTCACAGCACGCGTATGTTAAACCAAGCGTCTCATCTGAAATCTCAGTGATGTATTCATCAAGGTTTTTACCTTTATATTTTACCTTGGAAGCTTACTTAATTATAGTTAAGGTAGGACTAATCTCATCAGATAAGCGCCCACCGACTACATTTGGAGATGGTTATTTGCTAGTTCTCTTTAACCTAACCGTAGTCGTCAATTTCTCAATTTGAGCTTCTTTATGAACTCTCGACCTTGTACTGGGTGGCGAGATAGGTTGAACTTTATATCTCATCTGTTGTTGCATGGGAGCACAAGCCTGCTCACCAACCAAGAGGTTCTGGGAAGCATTTGCAATTACAACATGTAGCATCCACTTGAACCATAACATCCAAGTCTATTATACCATTATTCTCTGTATATGTTACTATTTCACCATGATCGACTGCTATTGTTTTATCAACAACAGGAGCATATGTATTAGCAGACTCAACAACTTGTGAAGGGCCAGAGACTTGTCTAACTTGAACCTCATGTGGGACATGTCCTAGTGGAGAAGAAGATACGAGAGCAGACTGCGAGTTAGCTGCATGCCAATGCAACTTGTTCTCCAGCAGAAACAGCAGGTGCAAATTCCCCTATAAAATTAGTATCTACCTCCCTCATGATAGTTTCTTCGACAGCAACTTCAACTGTGTCATTGCCCTTAGGAGGTGCAGTATCAACAGTTGGTGGTGTTGGAATTGGATGCAAGTCCTTAACACCAATAGAACTAGTACTTTTGTTTTGCTTCTTTTTGTTCCGTTTCCTTTTCTGCTTGGGTTACGTATATTCCATTGTGGGAAGCTTGTCATCGTTTTACATCTCTTTTTGAAAAACTTTGCATTCCTAGTCCCCACAAGATGCCCAAGGGATTTACAGTAATTACATAACTTAGGGAGCTTCGAGAGCTCGATGTCCTGCATAAAATCCTTACCACTCTCAACCTCAACCAAAATTTGATTAGGTGTAGGTTTAGATGGGTCAAGGTCTACCAAGATGCTAGCATAGTAGCCAAAGTCTCTAACAGTTGTAGATTTATCGATACCGATTGGGTAGCCGATGCATCTTTCCATTGACATGAGAATTTCATAATCCTAAAATTGTTGTTTGAGTTTAGGAAATTTAATCCAAACCATGGCATGAGAGTTGTGGTGGATTTTTGGGTCAAAATTAGGTTCACATTTGAGCAGTCGAAGGAGTTGGCCGACCTTTGAATTTCTAGGGTCCCCCGCTCCAAATTTTAATGAGGTCGTCTTCACAAGTAAGTCTAATCTTAAAGTATCCCTTACCCAAAGGTACAATTTTCCAACTGCCCTTGGGGCTCCATATCTCTGCCGCAATTCGTCGAACAGTTTCAAGATTGATCTTATGAAAGTCCAACCTAGCTACCAACAAGACAGAATTTGCAGTATTGTAATCCACGTTCTAAAACTCTTTTTGGTATCCTAATTGACGGGATGTTACCTTTCATTCCGGGAATCGGTAGATCTGAGACCTCGAGAACCAAGGCCACATTAACTTTCACCTTTTCAGCGAAAGTAGCACGCTTTGATCCTACGTCATCTAATGACCCTACTCCTAAATTGTTACTTTCCGATGAGGGTTGAACGGTGGTCGAGACACCTCGCACCATATCTGCAAAAGAGACTGTTCTTCTTTGAGATGCAGGTTCCTCAGCTTGAGGATTAGTAAGGTTGCTTATTTCAGTGGTTTGGGTGTCTCCTAGAAAGCCCCAAGGACATATCATAGTAGTCTTCTCAGTTATCTAACTGGAAAAGAATGAAAATCAACAGTCAACGGTGGTTAACGGAGGTATCTTCATATGACAGCTTCAAAATATTCTTAATATAATAGTCTTAAAATAACAATTATTACAATAATATAAAAATAATTATCTTGTAATTTAAGATGCAAAATAGGAACAAAATAGCCTAAAAAACTTGTATTTACAAAGATAACTCAATCAAGAAGTTGGCCCACACAATTAATAAGCTTTTTTTTACAGTGTATTACCTTTTAGCACCTAAAATATAATAAATATGCGCCTGGCTATCCCAGGGATATCATCATTAGAACGCCAGGTGGACACCATAAGATGCTAACACATTTCGAGAAAAAAGACCAAGCCCAAAAAATAAAAGATTAACCGAGAGAAAAGTCAACAGTTAAAAAAAAACAAAAACAAACAAACAAAACCCAACGAACTAAAACTCTAAAACAGTAACCCTTCACCACTTCTCCAATCATCTTCTTCTCACCCATTTTTTCTCGAAATCTCGACGGAATAGAAAAAAACAAATGTAAGGGTCGTTATTATTTGAGTATAAAATGTTTGCTTTCTTTTTGTATAATACGATTTTGGGCTTATTATTATTTTTTTTCTCATCACATTGTTGTTGGGTGTGTGTATATTTGAGTGAACTTGATAATGGTGGGTTTTAATATTATAACTTTGTGAATGTGTAGCTTTTCAAGTGGCATAGAAGACATTATGGATGAAGTTACAACTGATAGAACTGAGGGTGCCATCAATGATAATTTTGAAGAAAATATTGTTGTGAACGACGATGATACAAACAATTTTGAGAATGTAAATTTGCATTGTCCATGTGTTGGGATGGAATTTGATTCTCATGATGATGCTTATGAATTTTACAACCGTTGCACTGGTCAAGTTGGATTTAGTGTTCGAAAGAGTTCTACATGTAAATCAAAACCATCGAACAAGTTGATTGGTCGGATATTTTGTTGTTCACTTGAAGGGGTTAGAGATCCTAGATCAAAACCTTTTGAAGAAAGATCAAGAAATAAAGGTGATTCAAGGACAGGTTGTAAGGCAATGATCGCTATCCGGAGAAGAAAATGAGATACATGGATCGTTTCTCAGTTTGTTGAAGTGCATAACCATTCTACACTAACTCCAAGCAAGAGATACATGCTGAAATCTCAACAAAAGATGAATCCTACCCAACAGAAAATTGCCAATGACATGCGTGGAGTGGGAATTCGAACAAATCTGATGGTTGACTTCATGGCTAGTGAAGCTGGAGGAATTAGAAACCTTGGCTTTATAAGAAAGGATGCAAGTAACTATTTATCTTCAAAACGACAAAAGGAGCTCGCGAATGGAGATGCACAAACTTTATTAGATCTTCTGCAGCATCAACAGTTAGTGAATCCGTCGTTTTACTACTCAATACAACTTGATTTAGAAGGTCGTATGACAAACTTTTTCTAGAAAGATGCTAGGTCAAGGATGGACTACCATTTCTTCGGTGATGTTGTTTCTTTTGATCCTACATATGGGGTAAATAAGTATGATATGCCATTTGTGCCGATAGTAGGGATCAACCACCATGCTCAAACAATATTATTCGGTGGTGCAATACTTTTTTCCGAAACAGAAGAGTCTTTTGTTTGGGTAATGAAGTCATGGATGATGGCAATGAATGACAATCAACCGAAGGTAATTTTAACCGACCAAGGATCAGCAATTGGAGGGGATATCGAGCAAGTTTTACTGACCAAACGACATAGGTTTTGTTTGTGGCATATATGGAAAAATGTCATGTCACACTTGGGTAATGAAATAAATGCGCATGAAAATTTTGCTCATGACTTTCAAAAATGTATGTACGGATATGAGGCAGTTGAAGAATTTGAAACTAAATGGAAAGAGATGCTTGTAAATTACAATTTGAAAGAGAACAAGTGGCTAAACAAGTTGTATGAGAAACGAGAAAAATGTGTGTCGGTTTATATTAGAGGCACTTTTTGTAGAGGAATGTTAACCACCCAACGAAGTGAAAGTATAAATTCTTACTTTGATAAGTATCTTAAGAAATGTATGTCCCTCTATGAGTTTGTAAAACAATATCAAAGAGCTATGGTCGATAGACGAGAGGCTGAAAACAGAGAAGATTATGAAACAAATTATCAAAAGCATGTTTTGAGAGTTTTTATGAAAATTGAGAAACAAGGAGCTGTACTTTACACAAGATCAGCTTTTAAAAAAATTCAAGAACAATTATATTTGAAGGCTTGTCCTACCGCCATAGAAAAGTTGAGGAGAATGAAATTAGATCTGTGTACAATGTGTGGATGGAAGGACATGAACATGTAGCGCACACCATAACATTTGAACCTTCTACCCAAAGTGCCAAGTGTAGCTGTCGATTGTTTGATTTTGCAGATTTTTTGTGTAGGCACATTTTGAAGATATTTGTGGTTGAAGATGTTCAGAGCCTTCAAGAACAGTACGGACTAAAGAGATGGACGAAAGAAGCAAAGTTTGGTTATGTGGTTTCTAGTAAAGATGAAAGCATTCAACATGAGTTTGAAGATAGCTCTACAAGTCGATATTGTACAATATGTCGAGAGGGGGTAAATATTGCTTCGAAGGCTTCTCCTTGTGGTGAAATATACAATGTGGCAATCAAAGGTATGGAAAGAACTTTATGAGAAGTGGAAGATGCTTTGAAAAACATGGCATTAAATTCTGATCAGGTGCATCGCGAAAGAAGTGGAAGTGAACGTAAGGATGAAACAAGTGCAACATGTGCTCCTTTAGGTATTTAGAAGCCATTGGTTGATCCTCCAGTTCGTAGGCGTAGAGGGAGACCATCTGGTAAAAGAATAGAGTCATGGGCTGATAAGGGACTAGTGAGGAAGAATAATGACAATCCGAACAAGCCAACTACTCGACAATAGAAGCCCGATAAAAGAACCAGGTATTTTTTTGCATAATTTCTTGCATTGCTTTATATCTAAATTGTTATATACTTATACTTATATAGGAATTCTCACTATGTTATATAATGTCTTGACACAGCTATTTAGTGTCTTGCACAGCTTATTTAGTGTCTTGCCCAAGACTATGTAATAAGCGTAAATGAAAAAATTGTTCAAGACACTGTATAAGCTGTTCAAGACACTAAATAAGCTGTCCAAGACACCATGTCCGTTAACGGATAATCCGTTTAAGAGAAGGCATGTATACTTATATGTTTCTTACATTTTTTTTGGAATAAATATAGAAATATGCAACGTACTTAGGTCCTATTAACACTTGTATCAACATAGAATTTTTTTTCCACAAACATATCAATATACTATGTTTGATTTCACAAAAATAGCAATCTGTTAGCATCCGTTAGTTAAGTGATGATGTGTCAATTTATTTTCAATTTTCTTTTTTTTTGTATTTTCCACCCGGCATAATATTAGGACGTGATGTGGCGAAAATAATACACCTAATATAATGGGTGAGATTGATAACTCTTAAGGCCTAAAAAGAATAAGGGCCCAGCCCCCAAAAATGACAGAACCCGACCCATGAAACAAAAGATTATAACCTAGCCCAACAGTCTAACCCAAGTTCTTATATTAAGCAACGACCGGGTGTACAGGATCACCCTCGCCCTCATCTTCTTCCCCAACCATCGAACCAGGAAACCCTAAAATCAAAAACTCTAATTTTAGGGCCGATTGGTGGTACCAAGCCTGCCACAAGAACTCATCACTGAGATAATTTCAAGATTCCCCTCAAAATCACTTAATATAATTGCAATGTGTAGGTGTTGTAGTTCCTCTGATATACACCGTTCTCAAACTGTTGAGGCTTCTATAGTAACGTGGCTGATGAGGGCAGACAAGCAAAAAGTCTTTATACTCTGAAGTAAGGTAGCAAAAAATCAGACGAAGAAACTTCATCTTGATATAAGCTGATGTGGACCCTTGCTAATTCTCTTACATATCAAAGATCCAAATTTTGCAGCCACATACAGTATAACAAAAATTTGGTGCAAAAGATTGTCCTGATCGCGATCATGACGACTAAAAGGTGAGCAATATATGAGACTATTCTAGAATAGGATTTGAAACATTCTTTTAGTCCCAAGAATATATGTTATGATCATTTACTTGTTTGTATTCTTTCCCAGATAATTACATGTTGAGAAACGGTATAAGAATTTTTTTTGGTAAATGGGTCTATATGTAAATAGGTTCGAAAATGGGTGAAAGAGATGATGAAAATGGGTTATATGGGTCGGGTGAGGTGGTATGCCGAGTGGAAAATACAAATAAAACGAAATTGAAAAAAAAAGGACACATCATCACTTAACTGACGGATGCTAACAGATTGCTATTTTTGTGAAATCGGGCATAGTACATTGATACGTTTGTGAAAAAAAATTCTATGTTGATACAATTGTTAATAGGACCTAAGTACATTGTATATTTCTGTATTTAAGCCCATTTTTTTTTCTCTGGTCTAGTAGAGTGCAAGCTACAAATAAACATGTTAGCAATGAGATAGATTATGAGACACAAATGTATCAAGCTAGAAGTGTTACGGGTCATTCTCTTCATCCATATAATGTGAATCCAACTTATGGGTTTCAACCTCCATTCTTGGATCAGGTTTGTATTTTTATTAGATAATGTTGTTATTATAAGGCCGAGTACTTTGACATGGCTTATTTGTTGATTTAATTTTTTTTGCAGGGTTATCTTATGCCTATAGATCAACAGTCTCTCCATGGTATGTGTAATCATATACCTTATTATTTTTCCAATGGGATGCACCAATTAGAGCCTCATCAACTTCATGAAAGTTCAACTACTAACCTTAATAACCTCTTTCAGATGATTACTTACGCTTAAACTAAATGTTGTTAGCCTTATGTCTATGTACTAATCAAATATTCCATTATCATCTAGGACCCATCTATATGATATCATGATTCATTCCCTAGTAAATAAATAGCAGTGCATGAGGTTGAAGACAAGGACCACATGTGTGCAACACGTTTTTTTTTGTGTTTTTTGTGAATACAACACAACTGTATTTGAGTCATTGGTGATCAATTTTGAATGAAACATCTAGTTTTGTGAACACATTTTGATGTCTAAATTATGAAGGCTGAATTCTTGAAGTAAATTTTTGTTGATGAATTTTCATGTTGCTTTGTACACCATCTTATTGTCGTTTGATTCCTCTTCATTGTCACTACTCCCACTAGAATATTGTGCAACAATAGACAACTCGAAATTTTTGTCAACAAGCATAGCTATAACTTTCACAAAGTTCTGAACCAATAAGTGAATCATAGCTGTAAGGGGGATTTCCCGTCATTGAACAGATGACACATGTATAGGAAATAATCTAAGACTATAGATGTCCAGAATGAGACGAGGACTATCGAATCAGTTCTGTGAATAAGTGATCTCGTGCTTAGCACGAGTGTTTAGTGGACATGTGCTAGGCACGTGGCTGACCGCCTCTAAGTATGACAGTTATCCAAGTCGTTAGGAACTGATATAGACAGTTCCTGAACAGAAGGAACTGAAAAGGGGCGATCTCTGATGATAAGGAAGGAATCGTGATGACATATCTTAGGAGTTACCTTTTAGATATAATCTTCCCATATACGATGGGACATTATGATCAACAAGGAAACTTACCTCTCATAAGATATGGTCTAAATTCAGACTTCTATAAGAGAAGAGGAATCCTAATAGGAAGGCAGAGTCCAAAGATGGAAGGGAACTCACAAACGGTGAGGACAATCCTAACCCTAGGACTCTCGTAACTCTTCCTATAAGAACCAGAGGGATTTACTCTTAGGAACTACGCAAAATAGGGTTTGATTCTCCTAAATCAAGAAGGAGATACTTAGGCAGCCGCCAGGCGGTTCAACCCTGAACTCACAATCATCTCATCCCTTCGCTACTCAGTCAAAGCTTCTGGATCACAAAGCACAGAGGAAGATCAGGGGATACTCGAAAACTCCCCTACAACAGCATCGTTAATTCTACAGATGTCATCAATGAGCCACTGATCATCAAGCTTTTCACCATTACAAATTAGCTCTTGATCCTTAGCATTAACAAAACCTTTCCCCTTTTTCACAATTTGTTCCTTAACATACCCAACATTCCTATTCCTTTCAACATGAAAATCATACTCCTTCCCACAAACAGTTTTAACAGTGATCATCTGAAGGTCAGACAGATGTAAAACCAAATGTAGGACATTCCCATCTCCGACACCATAGTCCTAAACACGAGAATCATTTCGTGCAAGCTCTCGACCTCCATAAACTAACTTCTGCTTCCTAACAACAAACCCTTTACATGTATGGATCCGAAGCTTCACAGAAGCAATCGAATCACACTCCAATACATGCATTGGAATCGTCGAGCCACCCACTATAAGATAAATCAATATCGATTTGTTCGATCCCAATGCAGCTCGCATACAACCCAAACTCAGGGGAGTAACAGATTCATCAAGAACCCGAACAACGGCACTCACCGTAGACATATCTGACCAATAATATTCACAAACTTTTGTACACTAATTGAAAGCTATATAATTAGTCCTAGCATATAATTCTTTGTGATATATAAACTAGAGTAGTGACAATAAAGAGAAACTAGGAGTCAATGAACACCATAGCAAATATTTGAAAACAAATTCATTGTACATTTCATTTATGTTTCACTTTGTACAATGCATAAAACAGTCGAGAAACTCGAATAGCAAGCGCATAATTGTGTCCAGAAGCACACAAACAGACCATTAGAAACAATGTAACAAATACGTAATGACTATCGAGAATTAAGTGCAAAAGCTCCTTCAAAAAGCTTGGCAGACACAAAAACACACACATCCTTAGTAAATCATGCTATAAAAAAAAAGATGAACACAATTTAAAAGAAGCATAATCGAGGGTTAAATAGCACTTTTTGAGCACTTATCAGAAGGCTATTGTTGTCAATTTGGAACAGATAAGGTGTATTATTACTGCTGATGAGGTTTTATTGTTGAATTCACTTGATAGTTATGTGTTAAGGTATGTGGTGGAGTTGCAGAGGAGATTGACTAGTCTTTGGTGTTGGGGAAGTTTGGCAATCTGATGGCGGTAATGATGTTATCGGGGAAAAGAACTAGAGGGAGTTTTGATAATGTGTTTGGGAAATTCCGTCCCCGGATTATTTGCCTTTTGAGTTTAGAGCTCTTGAGGTTGCACTTGAGGCTGCTTGTACATTTCTTGATGCTCAGGTGAGTTATATATAATTTTGTAATGCATGTTCCCAAAAAAGTAATTCAAAGAAGGAAACATCAATTCTTGTTTCTCTACTACATATGCTAGGAAACTGAGCAACTTAGTGGAATAATTCTCTGGTGTAGCAGAGATTATATGACCTGAATGCCGTCATCTATTCCAAACTGTATAAAACAAATGCTAAATA
The DNA here is from genome assembly GCF_015680905.1 of Coptis chinensis. Lineage (NCBI taxonomy): Eukaryota > Viridiplantae > Streptophyta > Magnoliopsida > Ranunculales > Ranunculaceae > Coptis > Coptis chinensis. The sequence continues at coordinate 13,128,066 of NC_141456.1, read as the reverse complement.
TAGCACAAAGTTTAGCGGAACGAAACTTCTAAGCAATGCTCTAATTCTCCAAACATACAATAATATGAATATTAGTTAAACGCCTAAAAGTGCTTCATTTAATATTCCCTTGAAAGTTTATGTTGTTCTTAGAGATACAACGTTCATCGTTTTCTTATTTAATTATTGCTATACTGGGTAGATTATTTCCTAGGTCTTATCTGTTTTTTTTTTTTGGAAAGGAGAATTTTATTAAATGTATCAAAGATACAAAAATGTCAGCCAAACAGGAAGTAACAGTGAGAGAGGACCTCACTTACAGGACCTGCAAGTTCTGACAGAAACAAAAGACCATATACGTACACGAGGAGGATTAAGCACCCAAACCCGAAAAAGAAAATGTAACGAAGTGCCACCAATTCCCATTGTTTATGAACCCAATGAAGAAATCGCAAAATCAACAATGAACACTTAATGTTCATACTCTTGTTGGACTATGAACATTCAGTGTTCATACTCCTAGTGGACTATGAACATTGAATGTTCATACTCTTGTTAGACTATGAACATTCAGCGTGTTCATAGTTCATGCAATACAGTTTTGTTTTTGCTATATCTTTTGATAGGAGATTCCATTTTCGATTTGGTCAATTGGGTTAATTCTATTTTGATTAGTAGTTTCTTAATATATGGTTATCCCAAAACTTTTCATTTTTGGAAAAATTTGAGTTTTGTGGAAATTAGGGTATTTCGCCTATATAAAGGCTGGTAGTTTGTATTAAAGTTTTCAGTTTTGGTTTTGAGTTAATCATATTAAGAGTTACCACAATTGGACTATGAACAGTGATATTAAGAGTTAATCATATTATGGGCTATAAACATTCTTTGTTCATATCACAATTGGACTATGAACAGTGATTGTTCATAGTTCGGTAGCTATGAACACTCATTGTCCATAGCTATGAACTATGAACATAGCTATGAACAATGAGTGTTCATAGTCCATATTGTACGTACTATGAACAATCATTGTTCATTGTTCATAGTCCAATTGTAGTATGCACAAAGAATATTCATAGCTCATGACTATGAACATTGATTGTTTATAATACGTACAATATGGACTATGAACACTCACTGTTCATAGTTCAATTGTGATATGAACAAAAAATGTTCATAGCTCATGACTGTGGTATGAACAAAGAATGGTTAATTTGAGATACCCCCTTGTTTCGCAGTGAGAGGAGTGATTTTTTCCGATAATAATATCATCTTTATTTTTGTTTTGGTAAACGGTTGAGATTAGATCATCTCATTTATTTTAGATCGGCGGTCGAGATTAGATCTAACCATTTTGGTAGTCTTCCACACGTGCACAGCTTATACATTGTCGTATATAAACTTTCTCTGTTATATAGTGTTGTACACAGCTTATATAGTGAGGTATGAACATGGATTGTTCATACCCCAAATATGTATGAACAATGAATGTTCATATGAACAATGAGTGTTCATAGCTCATATTGGGGTATGAACAGTGATTGTTCATACCCCAAATAAGAGAGGGTACAATGGTCATTTGACTTTCTATTCAAAAAAAAAAAAAAGATCCACAAAAAATCCACGACCCCATTCTTCTTCCTCCTAACAAAAGCCATCTCTGCATAAAATTTTATAGTTGGGTATTGATTTGTGTATAATTCTTCAATTTGGAGATGGGTTTAATTTACCTTGGAGTTATCCTCATAAATATGAAGTGGGTGATCGGTTATCTCATTTGAAGTGAATTCTTTGACTTCCATTGAATCATTGATAAAGAAATACCTTATATAGTTATGACACCTTTTTTATGTAAACCATTGGAAGGAATTAAAGATATGGATGGTTGAGTTGAGAATCTTGGTGAGTTTTTTGTATCTCTTTGATTCTATTGTTGAGCGAGGAGGTAATCAATTTTCAAATGAGTTCTTCAAACTTGATTGAGTTGGGTTTCAAGGATTCAACTTTAATTATATTTTCCTTTTGATTCTTAAGATTTGATTATGGGTTAACCGGTTCCATTGAGTTTCAGTGCGAGAGTTTTTTCATGAAAAAGCGTGGTAGTGGGTTTTCTCTCGAAAACTTGGTGGTGGGTGTCCCCAGTAGTGAGGAGAGAGAAAGAGGATGAGGAAGAAGAAAGAGGCGTCAGTTTTTATCCAATTTTCTAATCTAATTTGTGAAAGAAAAATAAAATGACTATTGTACCCTCTCATATTTGCTTTGTGAAATTAGTGCAAGATCTGGACGTTGGATCGGGTATAATCGAATGGACGTGATGAGCTGTTAAGATGGGCTGTCATTTTAAGCTGTCAAGTTAGCCAGCACACACACACACACACAGACACACACACATATATATATATTAGAAGTTGGAAATAGAATAATCTAGAATAATAAAGGTAAGAGCAAAGTACAAATCATTGAAGGGTTTTGGTGTATTTGAACCACCATCTCTTGAGATATATTAGAGATTCATTCTCCATCTCAAGTGATCTACCTTTTGAACTAAAAACCCATATATATATATATGAGGAGGCCGGAAAATAAATTGTAAAGATTTTACACTTATAAAATATTGTAAGAATTAATGACCCTTAAGATCTCTAGAAGAAGTGGGTGAGAAGAAGACAATTAGAGAAGTGGCGAAGGGTTTTACTGTTTTAGAGTTGAGCAGAGTTTTAGTTCGTTGGGTTTTGCTTTTTTTTTTTTTAACTATTGACGTTTCTCGGTTAATTTTTTATTTTTAGGTTTGGTTTTTTTTCTCGAGATGTGTTAACATCCTACGGTGTCCACCAGGCGTCCTTAGGGCATCTCCAATGGGGGGTGTAAAATTACACCTCCACCTAGGCTCCATGTAGGAGCCATTAGGATTTTATAACTCTAATTGCATACTATAAATATCTACACTCTATACTCCCCAATGGAGAAGTGTAAAAAAAAAATTGGATTTTAAACTCAGATGTCACTTAAAGTGATGTCTCTCTTTAATTTAAATTGGGACGTCAAGTGACATTACTTAAAGTGATGTTCGAGAAAAAAATTACTTTAGAATTAGAAAGGGACATTACTTAAAGTGACGTTCGAATTTTTTTTCTTCTGGACGTTAATTAAAGTGTCGCCCGAGCTATTTATCAACTGATAGCAAGATGGAGAATTCCCCACCTCTTATATCAACTAATATTCTATTATCTACGGTACATACCCCCATTGGAAAGAGTTTTTTGACATTTGAAGTGTAAACTTTACACTCTATATAGTTTACACTCTCTATTAGAGATGCCCTAATGGCATCTCCAATGGGGGGTGTAAAATTACACCTCCACCTAGGGCTCCACATAGGTGCCATTAGGATTTTACACCTCTAATTATATACTATTGTATAGCCTATAAATATCCACACTCTATACTCCCCAATGGAGAAGTGGAAAAAAAAATTAGATTTTAAACTCGGACGTCCCTCTTTAATTTAAACTGGGACGTCACTTAAAATGACGTTCGAGTTAAAAAATTACTTTAGAATTAGAAATGGACGTTACTTAAAGCGACATCCGAATTTTTTTTTGTTCGGACATTGGTTAAAGTGTCGCCCGAGCTATTTATCAACTGATAGCGAGATGGGGAATTCCCCACCTCCTCTATCAACTAATACTCTATTATCTACGGTATACCACCCTCATTGGAAAGAGTTTTTTGATATTTAGAGTGTAAACTTTACACTCTATACGATTTACACCCTCCATTAGAGATGTCCTAATCAGGCCCGGCCCTGAGCAGGTGCAATGTGGGCGACCGCACAGGGCCCCCAATATACAAGGCCTAAAAAAATAGTATTAGTAGAAAAGGCCTATTTGGCAAATCACAAGCCCAAACCAACCAAAAGCCCAAAAAATCGGAAATTTAACAAATCATAATAAGCAACGGAAATATCCCCTCATATTCTCTTTGACTCTTTCCTCATTAATTATTTTCATAAAAATAGGAAATAAGATATATAATAAGAGATCTTCTCAACGAAAAGAAAAATCGAGATCTTCTCAACGACTAGATATCTCTCTCAATGACTAGATACCTCATTAATTATTTGCCTCAATTACTCAAATACAAAAGAAAGAGTACAAAAAAAAAAAAAAAAAAAAAAAAAAACGCATTCACCATTTCACCTTCTGATCATCTAGTATCCTCTAATCCTCTCATTCTCAAAATTTCTTTTTACAATTGTGGATTTGTATTAGTTTTCACTTTGATTATTCACCTAATTTTTTATTCTTCTTCAAATAAGTTAGAGATTAAAATCAATTTTCCCTTTCTTACCAAAAGATAAAAATAAAGCCATTAATATACTTGATTTCTTGAAACGACATGATTATTTTCCTAATGCATGCATAGCTTATATAATTTTTGTTGACTGTTCCTGTTACTGTCGCGTCTGCAGAAAGAAGTTTTTCAAAATTAAAATTATTGAAATCATATCTTAGATCGTCTATATCACAAGAAAGACTAAATGGGCTAGCGTTAATATCTATTGAAAATGAATTTTTAAAGAAAATTAACTTTGAAAGCTTCATTGATGTTTTTGCAGCCAAAAATGCGAGAAGAGAAATATTTCGATGATCTATTTTGTGTTGATGGAAGAGTACTGGAAGCGGGCCACATTTCGCTGTTTGCACAGGGCTATTGAAAACTCAGTGCGGCCCTGGCCCTAATGAGGATATCCCTGGGATAGCCGGGCTCAATAAATATTGGGTGATCTTGGACATACCCGTAAAAACACTCCCTTACCCCATAACTAACATAAGTTTTTGTCATACCCCAATAACTGTTTAAATCTAATAATCAAAGACCATTAATACTGAGTAGTGGAAAATGCTCCCAGTGACCCACGTCAGTCCCCCTTTTTTCTCTGAGACGGACACATCAGATTTTACAATAATTCGGCATAAAAAAAGGAATTCTACACCCTTTTTTACGGATTTCAATTGTTCGTAACCCAAAATAGATAAAAACCTCTCTTTCCATATTTTTTTTTCAATTCTACAAAACATTCCCAACTCTGCAAAAAAAAAAAAAAATCTCTTCAAACCCTCTCTCTTATTCTTCTCTTCATCGAAAATTAAACTAAGAATAATAGAGTGATGTCAAAATTAAACTACGAAGTGTTGGGAAATAATCAGAAATTTTGAGTCAATGAATGACACTGATAATTTCAATCCTCGCTGGTTTGATCGCAAAGAAGTCAAAATGGCCGCCTTTCGAAGAAAAAGAAATTGGATAATTTTCTTTGACAATCCATTTTAGTTCTTCTCAGAGAGTAGAATGGAACATCACTCTACTTCAAGAGTTTTGGCTTCTGCTGGCGTGGGTTCTGCTTTTTCTAATACAAAACACCACACCGATATTCAAGTCACTGATATTAATGGCTCGGCAGAGGTCGAATTTTGTAGTATCAAGCTTCCAGTTTCCGGTGAGTGTCTTTGAAAGGATCCGCTTCATCAATCAATTGGTTCCATGTATTTTCAGTTAGTTTAATTCTCTGTGACAACAATGCTTGAAAAATTCAGATTACGATAGACAAAAAAAGTTTTGAATGATTTACCGCTCTAAAACCGAAAGCAATATGTTTTGTGCTTTGTTTTTGTGGATCGTCCGTAACATCCATGTTTCTCCAAAATAAATTATAAGACAAATGCAAGTATCTACAACACACACCTTATTATTTCTCCTTTTCATTTTATGGGTTTGACCTTCATGATTGCAGAGCAACAAGAATCCTCCGCTAGCAATTGGATGGGACCTGTTGTCAAAATGTCACTTCCGAGCTATAGGTAATATCTCTAAGATTAGCTTTGTGTTTTGATGAGATGATCTGAATCTGAGGTTTAACTGATACTTTTATGTTGTTGGAATGCAGTGGAAATACAGAGCAGTAAAAACCTTTCCCTCTCTCCCCACTTTCATTCATCAACAAACACTTTCGAACCAACATCAGCAGCTTTTTTTTTTCGATCATGCTTATTTAATTGTTTCGGTTTATTTTTTTACTGCTTGATTTTCCATTTTCTTTTTGTCTAATTGCAACTACAGGGTCCATTTAATCAACTCTAGATTCCTGGGTGAAAACCCATTTTCTCGAGCGATCAAAACCATTTGGGAGATATTACTTTGCAGAAAGCATGCCAACATATGCCCATTGTGAGAAGTCACCGTTAGAGAATGAGTACGAGTATATGAAACAGTTGAAAACAAAAAAGGTTTGCATAAAGGCAATTGCATTGGCTTCGCAATTTGACTAAAATGCTAAAAATTGCATTGGCTTCGAAACGAGGAACGGATTTTAGATGATAAACGAAATAAGAATCTAGAGTATGTGGAATATGCTAACAAGAATAGTTTTTTGGTTGCTAATTTGAGCAAAGGCGTGAATACTAGATTTTTGATTTTGATAATTACAAAGTTTTTCTGATGACTTGCATCTCTATACAGGGGATATAAGCATTTCTTTAAAAAACAACTTTAGAAGCCTCAGATTTTGTGAAGGATGATTGTGTCTGATATCACATTCGAGGTTGGCGAGGAAACCACAAATTGATACTTGTCTGGCTCTCTCCGTGTTTAGGGACCAGTTTTATGGAGTGATTAGAAATACAAACATTGATAAAGTAATAGTGGAGGATGTTAAACCTGTTGTTTTTAAGGTGTTTTACTTGAATCTCATCTCAACTGTTTCATGTATGCTCTGTATTATGATGTATAGTTAAGCATGTAGATTGCACCACAAGTTGTGCAACCTAAAGCAATTTTTGTGTGGTTGGATTCTTTGAAATTGTTGGTTACATTTCAGATGTGCATTTGTGATGTATAGTTAAGCATGTAGATTGCACCACAAGTTGTGCAACCTAAAGCAATTTTTGTGTGGTTGGATTCTTTGAAATTGTTGGTTACATTTCAGATGTGCATCTGTTTCTTTTTGACATAGTAACAGTTTTCTTATATTAAATTGCTAGGCAGGCTTTTGCAGTGACGAAAAAGCTTAGAAAAAGACTGAGCACGACAGCTGATCGTTCCGCCCACCCTCGCTTCTCCGAACCACTGACAAAAGTGCGTAACTTCAAGCCAGGTGTATAATCATTATTATACATCCTATTTCTTCTTCCACTATGAAAGGTTTGGCTCGCTAGGCATTTGTCCTTAAGTCCTTCAAGGAGGCCAGTTGTTCGTGTTGGAGAGAGCGCTCGACCGTCGCCACAACTCTACTTCGGCTGAGCTTCTGAACTCTATTTCTTTCTCTTTTAAGCTCTTCCTTCTCTTATGGGACTTGAAGCCAAGTATGAAGATGAGGCTTTTCTCCCTTCGATAGATTTGACAAAGCGCGCCTTACTAAACAGGGGCACTTAGCTATCCCTAAAATGATTCAACCGAAAAGCAAAGGCCAAGGACAGGGGGTCGTGGAAGTGTTTCGAGCCAAGTGCCTAGACGAAGTCTGACCAATTTTTACTAATAGTCTTAACGTATCTCTCTCTCTCTGGATCATTTCTTTAAGTCAGCATAACAAACCAACTGATTGTTCTATATTTATTTGTGTCTCATGGTACTGATCCTACTTTTTTTTTTTTTTTTTTTTCTGTAGGCTATGGGATCTTCTTTTGAAGTTTGTTGATCGCACACGTAAGCGTATTTGCCCATCATATCCAAAAAATGTTTATACCAGAGGCTATGATGGTGTTGTGAATGATAAGCATAGAGTTCGCATGTTGAAGGGTCTTCAAAGTCATGCCAAAGGGAATGATAACATATTGGTAATATTACTCTGAATTTCTCTGTGCATCATAAATTATTTTATATTGCAATTTAATCGGACAAATAGAGTTAAATAAATTGTTTCTTCTTCCAGTGCAATGATGAGAAAGAATACTACTCTGTTACTTTTGCTCCTAAGCCAGTTTCTTTAGATGACATTGAGGTTTCTGAAGGTTCTGAACGTCGGTCGACAAGACCCAATAACTCCAGAAATGGAATCAATGATAGTGAGGTGCAAACACAATTCTTCAGAGATGAAATTTCCAAAAAGTATGGACAAGTCTCAAAGTGTGAGTCTTCTAGGGTGATAGCCTCTTCTGGAGTTAAAGATGTTGGTAAGCCTGGAGAATTAGATGTGGATCAATATAAGGTTGACGCCTTGAAGGAGCTAAGCCCTCTGTCTTTAGTTTGTCATATCTATTCTTAACACAGTCTTGATCTAACTTCAAATTTGCATTTTCAGTAGTGCAGGTAGTCAAGCATTTACTCGATGGTTTGCCTCCTCAAGGCGTCGGTATTTAGCAAAGAAAGAACTACAGCCCGAGAAATTCACAGTTAGTTCGGAAAAATCACGTCCATCATCAACCAATTGCTCGAAGGCGAGAGGATCCGCACAATATTTTCTCTTTGCGAAGGTAAACTCCCAATTGATTTCTAATGATTTTAGTTAGTTTGCAATCTAATTTAACAAAGGCATAGCTTATAAATGTTTCATTTGTGCGGCCGAGTTATGGGAGTCAAAAGAACAATCTTGCAAGATTGAAGGGCTTAAAGGAAGAGTTGCAAGCTAACCTAAACCGCTTGAACTTGAGAAGAAATTGTTGGCGAATGAAGGGCGAGAGCAGAGACGGCTGTAATTAGATTAAAAAGGCAAATTTCATCTTCCGGTATTGATTCAATCACGGGAGTTCTTAGATGTTTGAATAATATGGGACTGAAAGTAAGAACAATTCGATCGGACTTCTCTGTTTTGAGTTTTTTTAGCAGCTCTAGAAATTGAACCAAAGGTTAGTATCCATTGCTATACTTAAATATATTGACATTTCGCTTACTATTGATTATGGTAAATGTATATATGTACTATCTATCTATTGTGCTTATATTGTTTTTCTAGCTAATTGGATATGATAATGTCTATGCCTTTAGACGTAATTTTCTTCACTTAGAAAGTTATCACCGCGGTAACCGATATGAACCTATAATGCTTTTAGATTTTAACCAATCTCTATTGCATTGAAGTTACTATCCTTGGTGAGTGATGTAAGAATTGCTTTTTACAAATTGCTCTGATTAAGTGACCAAGATATTTCTACTTTGTTCCCAGTCTTAATGGTCTTTGGAGTAATATTCTCAGTCATCTTGATCAAATAGATTTACTTGAGTACAATCTCTCAACTACAAATGCATTGAGATTTATGTGCGTTTACTATTAAATATTTATATCAATTCACATTTGGATAGTGCTAAACTGTTATCATGTACTAAGGAGAGTTATCTCTATGTTTAAACAAAAGCATTTCAGATGTGATGTGGGGCGTTTTAGATGCTTTGTTACATATGTACCTTATATATCTTAAAGGAGGCTCAATTAGGACTTTGCCATCAAGTAGTTGTTTTTTTTTATCCAGATAATACTGAATTTTGTAATGGGTTTGTGTTGAAATTTCAAGGGTACCAATTAAGGCAGTTACCAAGTTTACTAGCTCTTGAATATGTTTTTGGGTTACACTTTGCTTCATTTATGGGTTTTGTTATGTTTTTCCAACTTAGAATTGTAGGAAATACTGTTGTCGATCCTTAGGTGTTATGCGGGTATTTTAATGCAATTCTTACTTTTTAGTGCCGATGAAAAATGTGGTGGTGTTGTTTTGAATTTAAAAGCTATTAAAGAGTTCCAAGATCTTATCATTGACCTTAGACTTGCTGATTTGGGTTGTATTGGACTAAAGTTTACTTGGTCCAATAGTAGGTGGGGAGTATCTAATATCAAAGGGTGAATTATCGGTTGAGGTGGACGTTGAGTCCGAATGAGGATTTGATTGATATAGGTCTTGAGGTAGCTTGTAGGTCGCAATATTATATGGCATTTGGGTGAGCCGGATCCTAAAAAGTCGATTCTCGAGCTAATGTACCATCTTGATGTTTTCGCCAAGGGGTTTCTTGAGGAAGGGATGCCTTTTGCCGATGATTACTATATAACCAAGTATAGTGAGTGTTTGATAAGCAAGGATGGAAAAGCTCGTGGTCTTTGCGGATAGTATCTATGAAGGATCCGATCCGGTTGGGTTGGTTAATAATCTGAGGTTGTTTTATGGACATAGGAAGGATGGTGTGTCCTTTATTCGGTATCAATGGCCTTTGGATATAGTCGATGAGAAGTATGATATACCAGTGAATCTTACCGCTAATATGATGTTATATGGGCTTTAGGGGTCTATACCGACACCCTTCACCCATTTTACCTCCCTTAAAACCATGGCGGTCCTTTGTTTGAAGCTTATGGGCACCGGTTCTCAATGTCTCGAAGCGATCATGATGTTTGCTCGTACATAACTTCGATCCAATTGGTGGGAATGCGACTCGAGAAACATTTCGGAGAGACCACATATGCCGAAGATCCGGATATCTTGAAGGTGTTACCGCCAATCCCACGAGTTTGTTTGGTCTCCTCGATCGGAATACTCCGCACCAAGTTTATTATCACCACTCTATGGCGAGAAAATGGGCTGGAAAGTTCGTGGTTGATGGGGGCTTTTCGGACATGTACATCAACAAGATGTTTTCCCCGATGATTAGCAAGTTACATTATTATTCGACGTTGTCGAGGATTCAATAACTATAGCTGCCCGAGGAGAGAAAAAAAGTGGTTATCTAGCAATTGGATTTGCCGGAAGTATTTCATTCCGGATATTAACATATTTTTCTCCCCGATCGAATACTCCGTACCAAGTTTATTATATCACTCTATGGCCGGAAAATGGGCCGGAAAGTTCAGTGTGGTTGATAGGGGCTTTTCGGACATGTACATCAACAAGGTGTTTTCCTTGATGATCGCAAGTTACATTATTCTCGACATTGTCGAGGATTCAATAACTATAGCTGCCGAGGAGGAGAGAAAAAGCGGTTATCCGGCAATTGGGTTTGCCGTAAGTATTTCATTCGGATATTCACATATTTTTGCCAATATTTTGGTTAAACTTTGTTGTGCAGATTTTTATTGATTGTCTTTGAAGGATCTTCTTCCCACCGCCGTGATTTGAGATTGATTTTAATGAGTGCCACTCTGAATGCGGAGTTGTTTTCTAACTATTTCGGAGGAGCATAAACAATTCACATTCCGGTAAGCCAAATGTAACTGGACGGATCTGAGCGGATTAAGTATACCATTCAATCACGGACACAAAATATCCCAGATGCTCGAACATATCTACTAACTTTAAAGGAGATAAGGATCAAGTATGTATTACTTGGAGTTCATGAAGTTTATTGTACTATTATTAGTTTCACTAATACCATTGATTTTGAATCCCCCCCCCCTTTAAATGTGACACTACAGTTGTATAATTTTTTAGATTTTGTATATGCTTAATGTTATTTGTTTGCAGGAGAGGTCTGCCTGATGACCCCGCAGAGGCTATGACGATGGATGCATTGGAGAAAGTTGAAAAGGAGCTCAAGAAGCCACTTTTGAGATTAGACAAGAAGGGAATGGCTCTTCTTACAGCAGAGTTTGATCAAATTAGCAAGAAGTACTGCTCCAAACTTTATCTCTTTTTCTTATTATTTTTTGTATAGGAAAAACCTATATCAGGTGCTTTACTCAAGTAAGTAGCTTGGACAAGTTAACATGTTTAGGAACCAATTGCATAATTAATCATTGGATAAGAAGCATATTCGTTCTGTATTTTTTTATGTATTACTCATTGAGCAAGAGTGAGAGGAAAAGGATCTGCAAACTGATGGACTGCAAAAAGTTAACAGCAGTTGCTTGCATGCATGCTGTGCAAAATGAGCGGCTTCCTCTCCGGGTGGTGGTGCAAGTCCTCTTTTTTGAGCAGGTTAGGGCAGCCACTTCTCCTGGGAGTTCTACACTTGATATTCCTGGTAACCTTAGAGCCTTACTGCCCCGAGAAAATGGTGGTTCCCATGGGAGCTCACGGACTACAATGACTAACATAGAGGACGACTGGGATGCAATTGCAACAGTAGAAGAACTCAAGGCACTCAAGGGAGAACTTGCTTCCCTTAGGTTGGGAAATGGACAAAGTGACAAGAATGGGGGCGATAATAGAAGTATTAATAAAGCTGCAGCAACCAAGGTGAAAGGGCTACTCATTAAACTTGAACAACTGTCTTGTAATTCTGGAATTTCGTCAAGAAAAAGAGTTAAGTTCTTGCCGAGCATCAAAGAGAAGAAGAGAGAGGTTTGAATAGGTTTGCCCTCTTTTTTTTTTTTGTCTATTTGGTAGTTTGGTTGGTAATGTAGATTATATATTGGACAATATAATATAGTGGGATGGAATGGGCCAAGTGTGCAATTGCAAATACACCGAAAACATACAGTAGATAAGTGCCCCCAACTAATCAAATGGGAACCCCCTCGCCTAAAAAGAAGAAGAATAACAATCAGTTGAAATGAACTCCTAACAAAACACTAGATGCTCAGCTTCATTCTCTTTTGTGCAAGACAAGTCAAGTTGTGGTGATCTCTCAATGTATTTCTCAAGAGGTAAAGGTGTTCAGTTTCCTTTTGCAGTGACTGACAGAGTAGTTATCAAGGTTTGTTGTTCAGATTTAAGTATGTATGCTTACTTTGTCTTATAAAAGTTGACCTGTAGTAACTGAAAGAATTGGAAGCAGGGAAACAAGAGGACACCTCTACGCTTTGTGGAACGGAAAGCTGTTGTAACAACACAATGTTTGAATGGATGGTTAGTTATTTTTTGCTTACATGTGTTTTAATTTCTACAGGCTTATATTTGTGTGCAATTGTGCATTCACAAATTCTTAATTTTGGTTTCTTGAGTCTTCCTCTCATCATCATGGTATCTTTATTAATAATATTTTTAAGGATGTCATCTATTGAACCACGTATAGTTTGCTATACATCTGCTGAACTATGTAGAGCAACTCTCAACATTAAAATTTAGTGAGCCATGTCCTGGTATGGTATGTAAACTAATGGACCCAGTTTCTATGCATGGCATGTTTTTGAGAACAAGGACCCTTTCTTTTTTCTTCAATATATTTAAAATGGAATTATACTATTGCAGCCAAAGTAGCCATGTGGCCATGGCCAACTTTTTGTCTAAAATATTCAATCAGATAATTTTTTTTATCATCCATGGCGTTTCTTATTATTTAAGCTCCTTATTCTTATAAGAATATAGCAATTCATTGTATTTTTTTTTCCTAAATAGGTCATCTCTTATATCTTCACTCTAATAATAGCAGAAATCTCTCTGACTCTAAATCGCTCAATGGTGGGCCAGTCTCAGAATGATAAGTTTAGTATTTATTTTATTTTTTTGTCTGAACTTTTATTTGCAAATATCCTACCTATATCTTAGAAAATGGTTTCTGAAGTTTCTAATTGGTTACAGAGGTTGGTGTGGAGACATTAGAGGACAGATCTAAATGGGGTCATGTGAGAAAAGGGACATGTTGTGTCTGTTGTGATAGTCATATTGATTCTTTGTTGTACAGGTACATATCCTTACCTGCTTCCCGCCTATATGCTGTTGAGATTAAAATATAAGAGTAGATGAGTTCTGCCTCTATGTTAGATAACTTGATTAATTTTCTTTTCTTTTTCTTTTTTTAAATTACAGATGTGGGCATATGTGCACCTGTGCAAAATGTGCTAACAAGTTGGTTCGTAGTGGAGGGAAATGCCCATCAGGTCGCGGTAATCGTTTGAGGTGATCCAAGCTTATTCTATATTGTAAAGAAGGAATAGGATAACATAGTACAGGAAAATAAAAAGAGAAAACGGAAAGGTGAATGTTGGAGCCTTCTCATTTCTGGGCTGTGGAATCTACTACATCTACTCCATGTATTTGTCAATAGTTTATTTGGTTCTTTACTGCTATTGTTCTTATTATTTTTGAAACATATGCAATGTATGATTTGAATCACAAATGGAATTACGATTATTCATTCATTTGTCAATAATTATGCTGAGGTTAAGTTCTTGCTGTCCTTTAGTTCAAATCTCCATTTTCAAAAGAGTTTTTTTGCTTTGAAGTACTCGGCACAACTAACACTCTTGAGATGGCTTGATAGTTGTTCTGAGCAAGTGTTTGATTTGTAATTTGATACAGGAATGAGGTTTATTATTTATACTTAGGAATTAGGATGTTAATCTATGTGCTACATGCAGGATTTTTGGTCTTATTATGCAAGCTTCTTTCGAATTGCTTGAAAACTTGAGCATCTGTTGAATTAGGAGCCAAACCTAGAAGAGCTTGATCCACCAAATATATTATTATCCGTCCAGAAACAAGGTTCACAAGAATTATCAGCAATAATGTATGTGAATAACAATAAACATAAGTGTTGGAAACAATTAATAGTACTATTCTTGCTTTACAGAGATAGTTCTACCACACTAATTACCAAGCTAAGGTAAGTTAAACATACAATTTTGAGGAAGTTGAAAATTATGTTCACATTTTATTACATGGAACCGCAAAGGCTGTTCAAAGTTGCCTGAACACATCCTACATGCCCCAAGCAATGTTCCCCAAATGATGGGATTGGGTTCGATTTCCATCTCTTCTACAAATGCTGCTCATGAGACCCACAAAGCACATATCCAACAATCATCACATTCCACGTAACAACATCTCTCTCAGGAAAGCTGGCGAGCCATCACCAACTCACCTCTCCTTGCATACCCAGGCGTCAAAGCTGACCAAGCTACCACATCCCTCTCCACGGAACTCTCAAAGAGCATCCTCGCAACCTTCAACTCCCAACAATTTGTATGAAAATAAATAAGGGTATTCCTAACAAACGTATTCCACTCAAACCCAAACTTCAAAACCTTCCCATGAATCCCATTACCCATATTAACCCAAGTACGAGCAAAAAGATTGCCGCTAGAATAGGATTCATGCATTGGCTGTCTTTGGAACTGAACATCTCTATACAGGGACTGGCAATAAGCCAATTAAGGCATGGTCACTGCGGGTAATGGGAAGTGATTGAGTGGCAACTCAAACTGTTTCAATACCTATGATTCATAGTTTCCACAGAGCACTGATTTATTACTTTAGTCTATGACAGCATTCTCAAACAATGCCAAAAGACTCACTAACTGGAGAAATTACAGAATAACATAAAATCAACATAAGCTAGAAAATAATTAATCTGACTGAAACACACAAACTTGCAAAGTATCAAGACATATTACAATTCAAAACGAAAAAAACAGCCATCCAAACACAAAAAAACTAACACCAACTTTCTAAAACTAACAAAGCATCAGGTCTTTCTTAAAAATATCCACAGCTAGCCCTTCAGCCTTCAACTTTCCTATTCATTTCTGTGTTTGCAACAGCGACACATTTGTCTTCCCTATACATACTCTGACATTTTACTCCTAACGCAGGTTAACTACCAAACCTGTCAAACAAACATAAAATATTCAATTCAACCAAAATAAAAATTAAGAGAAAAACAAAAAACAACAAGTAGATGATATAAAGGGAACAACCTCTTCATCAGATTCATCCAAATCAATATACTTCATAAGAACTTCAACCAAATATTCCATACAATTCAAGAAACTTAATCCTTCAAAGTTTTCCCTATAATACACGCATAAATTATCCGCTTCATTATTTATCAAGAACATCTTTATAGCATACGAACGGACACCAACACTTCACAAAACAAAATAATAATAATAATAATAATAATAATAATAATAATAATAATAATAATAATAATAATAATAATAATAATAATAAAACATCAAATTAATAACATTATAAGTAATTAAATTACAAATAAAATAAATAAAAAAAACTTACTCATCTAATATATTCCTCATCCTTAGAACCGACTGATGAGTTTCACTATTCGCATAAACATTAGATTCACCACGGTGTATACAACACCTCTTCTGCTTGATTTTTTTAATGAGATATTAAAAAAAACCAAAAACAGTCATGCACTCATAATTATATCGAGCATGCGATTTTGCTGACCATTTGTCTTTTGGAGAACAAAAAAAATTTACAAAATTTACAAGAACAATCTCTACAAAACATAACAAAATAATAATAAGAGAAATTAGTAATCATAACAAAAATAAAAATTTAAATATAAAACAAAATTAACTCAACTTACACTTCCATTTTGATAAAATGGCAAGATAACCTGAAAAAAAAAAAAAAAATTCAATTTATCATGAATCAACATAAACCCATACATTTAGTTAGTTTTTTGATAAATAACACAAAACAATAAAAAAACGAACTTTACCAAACAAAAAAAAAGATAACAGAAAAGAAAATCCGAACTCCATTCAAGAACAGTACTTGAAATAGGTAAACCTTCTTTGGTCAAGGATATACTGACGAGAAAAAAGAGACTCCCAACAATATTTGCATCAAACGACTAAAGTCAACTAAGAAAATAACTCTATCTAATGGGCTTTAATTGGGTTTTTTAAATAAATAAACAATGAGGCCCAAACAATTTAAAAAAACTTCAACAACTTAATGGACTATAGGCCCAATAATTTACAAAGTTCGGGCTTTTCACATTAGCACACTAGCAAGTAGCACAAGTAGAGAACTTTCCTATTTTTTTACTTACTAATAAAACAATATTTAGAAAGGAATCCAAATTAGCTCTATTTAGTTAATGGCTTTCATAAAATATATATATACTTAGAAAATTTATTCAACCATATATTGGACTATCAAGGTAGCAGGCCGACCACAGGTCGGACTTAATGGCTAGTATCTCCCAAATAATTTGGGGTATTTCCAATAATAGCAGGGGACAAAAGAATAAAAACAAAATAACGACACATCTATTTGGTACCGTTTTTTAGTAAAAGTTTCTTTCGCATTATTCTTCGTACCTCCTGTTGTATCTTCTACACAAAAAAAAAAGAGAAAAACATCTAGTTTAGGAGATTGGTTGCGTTGTTGTCGTGTTTTTTTGACTGTTTTGAAAGTTACGACTACGGAGATGTTGGAGATGAGTATGCTTGATCAGATTAGGGAGCCGGTTATTAGGATGGTTCCACAGTTGTTGAATTGTTTGTCTATGGTTGGGAATAAGTTTGGGTGGGGAAACAGATTGGTGAGTTGTGGAGATGTTTGACACTTTTGGCTGAGATGTTGTGTGAAAAGTTTTCGAGTTTTTATCCGGTTGCGTTTGATGTCTTGTTCCAGAGTTTGAGTAAGGGTAGTAATGGGAATGGGAATGCTTCTGTTGGGTCTCGCAAGGTTAGGTCTGTTGAGATTCATGGTATTTTGAAGACGAATCTGCAGTTACTTGCTTTACAAAAGCTTGGTATTCTTCCGTCAGTTGCGTTTGCAACCGAATCACCTTGTGACAGGGGGTTGTGCAGCTTCGTATCTGTTCTTGCTCCAGCATTGGAGTAATGAAGTTGTTGAACAGTCGATTTCATCGTTGATTGAGGAGCTAGAGTTATTAAAGTCGCTGCTTCAAAAAAGTTTGGATTCTTAAAAGAGATCAATCGTGTAGCAAAGGCGACATCGTGGTCACCGTCCGCCTACTTAACAAACCCTCGGCGGAACTTCACAAGCGTTTGCAGCCTTGGAACGCATGCTTCTTGATATATAACATATTTTGCAATTGGAATCTGAACAAAATGATGTTAGCTTAAGTACAAGTCTATCTGGAGCTCACTTATTACCTATGCGGTCATTTTTGGATTTTGTAGAAGCCCTCAAGAAAAATGTATATAATGATTATGATGGGTCTTTAGTGCTACCATGTGCTACAAATCAGAGTTCTATATTTTTTTCGTGCAAACAAGAAGGTCTGCGAGGAGTGGTTTTCTCGAATATCTGAGCCAATGCTAAATGCTGGATTGGCACTGCATAGTCAAGATGTGGTATATACTGAGGAGTGTTCCTCTTTTGTTTCCTAGAACCTATGATGAATTAAGAGATAGGATGGTAGAAAATTGATAGAAGGCTTATAGAGGAACCTTTTACCTCAGTACAACTCAAGAGTTGAACAATTAAGATATGTGATAAGTCATGTCTTATTCCATATTCACTACACCTTATATAGGTGTTTGATTACAACGGACTCTACCAAGAGAATAGGAAAGAGTTACAACTACTTACTCAACCTACTTGCTACTATCTCCTACTATCCAGGAGAAGACTAGTTCTTTCCTACTTATTAGCAACTAAACCCAGACTTATTCAATTAGCATGTAACAATTCCTCCCCCCTTAAAAAAGGGCCTTGTCCCCAAGGCCATGTTCTGGAAATTGGACCTTCATCAATTCCAGATCCTCCCATGTTGCTTCTGCTGGTGATAACCCTTGCAAATGAATAAGAACTTGCTCTTTCCTTTTTCGTAGTCGACGATCAAGAATGGCTTGAGGCCTAGGATACAGCGATTCATCGTCATCTCTTGTAATGGGCAACTCAGTTTGAACTTGAATCTTGTCACCAACCTGTTTCTTCAACAAAGAGACATGAAATACTGGATGAATGCGAGAACCCTTTGGCAAATCCAGTTTATAGGCTACGACACCTATTTTCTTAAGAACTTGAAATGGCCCATAAAACTTAGGAGATAACTTAAAGTTTTTTCTCATCGAAAGAGATGTTTGATGATAAGGTTGAAGCCTCAAATAAACCCAATCTCCTTCTGTGAATTCTCTGTCTGTATGGTGGCGATCATATATCTTCTTCATTCTTGATTGAGCTTCCTTAATATTGGTCGTTAAGTCTTTAAGAATCTGATCACGGTCCATCAATTCTTTTTCCACAGCTTCAACTTTAGCTAAACCCGGAATATAGGACAACAAGATAGGAGGTGGCCGACCATAAACAACTTGAAAAGGAGTTGTTTTAATAGCTGAATGCCAACTGGTGTTGTAGCAATATTCAGCCCATGCTAACCATTTAAACCAGTCCTTAGGCTGCAAACTGGTGAAACAATGCAAATACATCTCCACAGTGCGATTTACAACTTCACTTTGACCGTCGGTTTGAGGATGGTAAGCTGAGCTGTAGTTGAAGTTGGTACCGTTCACTTTGAATAACTCTGACCAAAAAATGCTTGTGAAAGTCGGATCTCGATCACAGACAATTGTCCTTGGCATGCCATGCAATCGGAAGATATTATCAAAGAAGACTTTCGCTACCCCAACGGCTGTGTAAGGGTGTGATAATGGAATGAAATGTGCATATTTAGAGAGCCTATCGACAATCACAAAAATTGTAGTTTTGCCCTTGGATATAGGAAGACCATCAATAAAGTCCATAGAAATATCTTCCCATACCCCGTTAGGAATTGGAAGTGGTCAGAACAAACCCGGCGCGGATGTTCAATTTATGCCTTTGACACACATCACAAGCAAAGAACAAATTCGCGAATTCGATCTTAGATTCTGTCCAATAGAAGTTTTTCTCGATTCTTTGAAGAGTTTTTCGATAGCCTTCATGAGTGCTATTGTGAAATTGGCCCATAATAGCTTTGATTAGAGAAGAACCTTCTACTAGATAAATTCTTTCCTTGAAAAAATTACTCAGATCCTTGAACCGCCATGGTCCTACCGCTTCACCATCATTTATACACCGAATCACACGCGTTGCAAGTCCGGATTGTGTTGCACCTCTTCCTTGATAGCCTCCACCCAATCGGGGAATCGGTGGCTAATGATTGCAAGCTCCCCTTTTCATGTTCAACAGTTGGATGGATTCTTTCCTTGAAAGAACGTCCGACAATGTTCTCCTTACCCTTTTTGTACTCAATAACAAAGTCAAATCCCATCAACTTATAGAGCCACCTTTGTTGTGTTTGTAGTAGTAATTTTTGATTCCACAAGTACTTCAAACTGTGATGATCAGATCCGCATTCAAGAATTGCCGCCCTAGTAAGTAACGGACGCCATTTTGCACGGCCAACACTAAGGCTAGCATCTCCTTTTCATAAGTGGATGACAACAAGTTCCTTTCCGTAATGCATGATCAGAAAAGCGATAGGCTTTTCTTGCATTAGGACAGCTCCCACACCCGAGCCACTAGCATCACATTCAACAGTAAATTGCTTTGAGAAATCAGGTAAAGCTAATACGGAAGCTTTTGTCATAGCTTCTTTCAACTGCTCAAATGATCTTTCAGCTTCATGTGTCCAAACAAATGAATCCTTCTTCAACATTTTAGTGAGTGGAGCAGCTATCTTGTCGAAGCTTTGGATAAACTTTCGGTAATAGCCTGTCAACCCCAAGAAACCTCTCAATGCTTTCAGTGTTTTCGGTTTGGGCCAGCTTATCATCACTTCAATTTTGTCGGGATCAACAGGGTGTCTGAAATTACATGGCCAAGGTATTGCACCTTGTTTTGGCCAAATTGACATTTTTCTTGCTTAAGATACAATTGATTAGATTCTAAAATAGAAAAGACAATTTCTAAATGATGCATATGTTCAGCCCATGTTTTGCTGTAAATGAGAATGTCATCAAAGAAAACCAGAACAAACTTTCTTAGATAATCTTTGAATACCTCGTTCATAAGCACCTGAAAAGATGAAGGTGCATTGGTGAGACCGAAAGGCATGACCAAGAATTCATAGTGACCATGATGTGTTTGGAAAGCCGTTTTCTCTATGTCGTGAGGATGGACACGAATTTGATAATAACCGGAACGAAGATCTAACTTTGTAAAGAAGTTTGCTCCATTCAGTTCGTCTAACAGCTCATCGATCACTGGAATTGGAAACTTGTCCTTGATTGTAATACTATTCAAAGCTCGGTAATCAACACATAGTCGCCATGAACCGTCATGTTTCTTCACTAAGATAACAGGAGAAGAATAAGGACTATTGCTTGGTCGAATCACACCAGAAGATAACAGTTCTGCCACCATCTTTTCGATTTCAGTTTTCTGAAAATGAGGATAGCGATATGGCTTCACCGAGACTGGTCCTTGACTGGGCAACAATGGAATTTTGTGATCCTGCAGACGTCGAGGAGGAAGGCTAGTAGGTGCTACCAAAACCCCTTTATATCGATGTAGAAGCTTCACCACTTGTGAAGGTACACAAGAATTAATAGCATTTGTTTGAGACACCCTTAAGGAATACAAGTGTAGCATGCCTCCCCTGCTCTTCCTCACAGCTTGTATAAATTGAAGGTTACCAACAACTTTGTTTTCTCGGAACGGATAAGCCCTCGTGAGTGCCACTTCCTTACCTTCTACCTTAAACTTCATTCTAAGTTTAGAGAAATCCCATTCAATAGGTCCTAGAGTACTTAACCACCGAAAGTACTTAAGACAACATCATAACCTTCCGGTGGAATCACATAAAAATCAACAAATATCGAACACCTCAGATTCGGTTGAGTGTGAGCACACTTACCCGAACTACTCAACCTTTCACCTGAAGCTACCATCACTTCGAAGTTTGGTAGATGAAGTTGGTTGCAATGTCGCTTTTTTGCCATTCGTGCACACACAAAATTGTGTGTACTTCCCGAATCGATGAGAACCATGACTGGTTTGTGTCCCAACCTTCCCCTAACTCGCGATTGTATTAGGTGCACGAAGTTCCTTGAATCGCATGTAATGATATTTCGGAGGTGGATCATCGGTACCCCATCCATTTCCATTTCCACATCATCATCGCTATCGCCTTGGCCGACTGAATTGAGAACAATTTCTTGCAGCGATGACCGGGAACAAATTTTTCGTTACATAACAAAAGCAAAGCCCCTTTCTTCTCCTATCATTCATTTCCTCAACAACCAACCTTTTAATTGGTGTTATGGATGAATTAGTGGTGACAAAGATCGCGAACTTCGAGCTGACTTTTGAAGTTGCTGGAGGCGGCTTTTGGTGAGAGATATCTCTGGCTTCATAAAGGCGAGCCAACCCAATAGCTATAGAGAGAGTGGAGGGTCTGTTGGCTTGTACATCAGTTCGAATAGAATCCGTGAAAACCACTAACAAAGCAACTCACTGTCGTTTTGTGGTAAAGAGCCCGCCTTGGCTAGTAGTCTCTCAAAACTTGCTTGATACTCTTGTACAGTTCCTATTTGCTGCAACTTGGTAAGTTGTCCAAAGAAATCCATAAACTTGTTCGGAGAATATCGAGAATCGATTCCTTCCTTAAAGTCTTCCCAAGAGACATTACCCATCTCTTCTTGCAACAACTGGTACCATACTTGGGCACCACCCTCAAGATGGAATTAGGCTAAGGGAACACGATCAACAAGTGGCGTATGATGAAGTTCAAAGAATTTTCCCACCCTGCACAACCAAACCTGTTGGATCTCCTTCTCCATTGGGCGAGGAAAATCAATCTTCACTTGTTTTGTCACAATGGAACGCTTGAAGTGGTGTCTTTGTGAACCACGTTCCAACATTTTATCTCCACCATTTTGAATTTTGTTAGCGGAAGTTTCAAAGATCATCGGTGTTGGAGTGAGCTAGTGCTATTTGTTGTACTTGAGTGTGGAGTTTTCTCTAACAAATCGCTGATAGACTTCATTTTATGTTTCCATGCTCTCCACTCTTGTCTCCATTCCAAGGCCCTAATACCAAGCTGGTATATACTGAGGAGTGTTCCTCTTTTGTTTCCTAGAACCTATGATGAATTAAGAGATAGGATGGTAGAAAATTGATAGAAAGCTTATAGAGGAACCTTTTACCTCAGTACAACTCAAGAGTTGAACAATTAAGATATGTGATAAGTCATGTCTTATTCCATATTCACTACACCTTATATAGGTGTTTGATTACAACGGACTCTACCAAGAGAATAGGAAAGAGTTACAACTACTTACTCAACCTACTTGCTACTATCTCCTACAATCCAGGAGAAGACTAGTTCTTTCCTACTTATTAGCAACTAAACCCAGACTTATTCAATTAGCACGTAACAAGATGCGATATTTCATTATTGTGCAATACGCTTTCAAGAACTCCGAAATCTAGTGGCATCAACTTTAAAGGACAAACCGAGGGCATAGAGAGTTGAGAATCTCAAAAACAGATTTGCTGGTGATATCTTGAGGATTATTTGGCATGCAGCGCTGGCTTTGTGCAGAAGTCGGGAACCAAAGGCTTTAATTGGCCTTCAAAGATGGACTGAAATGACGTTCTCTTCCTTGTGTATGGAAGAAAATCAGGTTAGAGGTCAGACTTGGATCTTAGGATCTTTTACGTGGATCACAACGCTTGTATATCAGGCTCAGGGGCAGTATGAAAGGGCAGCTGCTCAGTTCTCACACCTGCTTCAGACTGAGGAGGAACTCAGTTTAATGGGTTCTGACGGAGTACAGTTTGTCATTGAAGTGTAATCGAGAGTTATACCGCTCTTTCTGATTGGAAGTCTCTAGAATCCTGGCTATTGGAGTTGCAGGCACTTCACGCGAAGCATTCTGGGAAGGATTATTCTGGTGCTTTAACTGCTGCTGGAAACGAAATAAATGTTGTTCATGCTTTGACACGCTTTGATGAGGGAGATTATCAAGCAGCATGGTCTTACTTGGATTTGACGCCAAAAACCAGTAATATGCTCACACTTGATCCAAAACTAGCACTGCAGCGGAGTGAGCAGATGCTCTTGCAGGCAATGCTTCTTCAAAGTGATGGGAAGGTAGATAAGGTACCACGCGAAATAGAAAAGGCCAAGCTAATGCTGGACGAAGTGTTGTCTGTTCTTCCCTTCAATGGATTAACTGAGGCAGCGGCATATTCCACCCAATTGCATTGCATTTCTGTTTTTGAAGAAGGCTACAAACCTAGGGGTGGGCAAGAACAATCTGAAGAACTTCAGACAATTATGAACTCTTATAATCAAGTTATGGCATCTCCAATTAGTACAGTTCATCAAGATTGTAATCTATGGCTAAAGGTTTTCCATGTTTATCGTGTTGTGCTCTTGAATTTCCCCATGACCCTACAGCTTTGCCAGAAATTGATGAATCTATCCCGTAAGCAGAGCAATTTTGCTATGGTACATCGTTTGAGCCATTATCTTAAAGATAATATCGCAAGTTGCTCCGACGAGGTACATCACAAGTTTCTTTCATTAGATTTGCAGAATGAGGAGATCCTGCTGATGCATGCTGAAAACCATACTGAAGACGCCTTCACTAGTCTATGGTCATTTGTAAGCCCTGTTTTGATATCTCCAACAACAATCATCCCTGATACTACTGAGAACAGTCTGAAGGCAAAAGCTTTCTTGAAACTCTCAATTTGGTTTAAGTTTCTTATACTCAGTATGTATCCAAAAAGAATAACACTTTGTTTAATATTGCAAACAAACTCACATTTTTGTTTGGTGTTTGTATCTGTTCATTCTAGTAATCTAAAGTATAATAGTCTTCTGCGTTCTCTCATTCGTAAAAATTTGATTTTGAATTTTTTTTATTTATCCTCATTCGGTTGGTATTCATCCTCATTATTTTGGTATGATTGATTCAAATAAAAAATGGGTGGCTATTTGTTTATTGATGAGATAAAAGAATAAGAGATTATTGGAGAAAAAGAAAAATTAAAAAAAAAAACTGTCCTTTTCTTCTACAACAAATCATGTAGAGTAAATGACTTGTTTTAGTCAATAAATATCTTGGATACCGTCTAATAAAAAAGAAAGATAATTTAAAAAGTTAAATGTGTCTAAAATCATTACTGATACTACTGAGAACAGCCATGAAGTGGTGCTAACAGATTTGCCACGCCCAACTAGAATAGATATTTGCCGATGATGAATTGATTTCACAAAATATATTTGCGGATATTGCCGGTTTAGATGAGTAGAAATGATGACTGAATGCACAAAAATATTAATAGTGTAGCAATTTTTCTAATTTTGGGTCAGACTTTAGGGGGCCAGCTAGCCGCATGTGTGCCTGTGCCTAGGGCCGCCGCTGCCGTCCATCTATATAATCCATGAATGCCAACCTTTGCGTATTGAAGAGCTGAATGCCAAGTAGCTTGTATACAATATATCTGACTCCAGTAGTCGAGAACTCAGAGGATCATTAACTAGTACTTTCGAGTTTAGACTGCAGAGAATGAGAAGAATTTGATCGATCGAGAACATGACCCGTCTGGCCATCCCTAAATGGCAATTTCTTATGTAAGTAACGTAGTTGCTGAATATTTTCAGGTTGATGATCCTTGTTGTTGTAGTCCCCAGGGCAGTGCTAATATGCCTAAACAAACGGAAGGTTCTCACTACGCACATTGAGATTTGTCCAGTTTGTTAGTTTTGTATTCGCACTCAAGAAATTTTAGATATACGTCAAAAAATGAAGACATGTCAAAATTGAATAAGTAAAGGGCGAAGATTCAGCAGAGCAAATAGCGAGGGCGAAAAGAAGGCAAATTGTGATTTATTTGTCTGTTCTAAGGAAAGATTGTTGTTTAATTGATTTCTGTGTTACACTTTAATGGTTAACATTTTCTTTTGGTATTATTATTGATTATTTTTAGTTGGGTTTGCATTCTCAGTGGTGCCAGGAGGTCCTCAGTTTCGCAAAGCATGTTGCCGTATAAAGCACTTCCTGTCTTCCTCCTCTTGCTAAGGTTAATTGTTTACATTTTAAAAGCATATGATTATTTGTTTGTTAGTTTTAAATGGGGAGAGTGAGGTCTGTGTTAGGGACTTGGAAGCAATTGCTTGAAAAACACTACAGAATGATAACTTTAATTTGCTTGAATGTCCAAAGAACTGCAACGACAAATTGCATACTTCTGAAAAATGCACAAAATTATCATATCCAGCAGCACAGAATCACAAAACACAAAAGTTGATTACGCAGATACATCATACATCTACCATAATTCTCCCGGCCCTCAGAAGGCGGAGATTGCCATTATGCATATCATGCGGTGAGTGCTTTTTCAATATACAGGAAAGTCAGACACTAAATCTGTGTTGGAAACTTGGAATTGCACTCTCTAAATCCATATCACTTCGCCACTTGCGTGTAAGCTCTGTTCCTGCCACTTTAGAAACTTTTCAATGTTGTTATCTATCTAATAAAAAGCAATGGTGTGGGGCCCGCAGAGCCTCCATCCAATGGTTGCCATTGTCTTTTCTAAGTTGTGACTTGGCAAAATAAGCCAATCCCAAAGAGTATGCTCCCTTATGCCCTACCACTTGGATCTACTGGATCTTATTCTTCAAACAAACTATGTATGCCCTATCTTTCCTGCCGCCGTCACTCTGGAGAAAGAAATTCTAGGCAATTGCTTGATGTGTTATTCCTGGAAATTTGATTGCCTTGTTTCATTTCCACAAGCAAATATCATCATGCAGTATTATGACAAAGTCGAAGCTAATGTAAATGAGGTCCGACTTCGGATTTTCATTCTTTTAATTTATTAATCAATCTTTTGTTATCACGTGCATATATGTACAATGCTTTTGTTCGATCTCGGAATGATTGAAGGGCGGTTCAGTTCATGTGTTCGGGCGCCTCTTGAGATAGCGTACCATATGAATCAAATGAAACAATTTGTTAAATTTTAAAATTTCTGCTTAGTATAGGATGAATGTATAATTGTTCCCCTATTATTCAGCAAATATTATAAATATAGATGACCGGAGCTTTGTGAACTCTACAAAGCTACGGGATCTCGAAATACCGTTTCTCGACCAGAGTAAGTTTATTCCTGCTTGAGGATAATGTTAACTCCAGTCAATGTTTCGCTAAAAAGAAAGTGTTGTTTTTAAGATTTGGTTTTAGGGGGATGTAGGTTTCCCTTAGAAGCATGTGTATCAATACATTGTTTATAGTTATGAGAATTGTTTATAGCTATCAATACATTGTTTATAGCTTGGAGTACTGTATTATAATATGTTTGAGAATGTTAATAATTAGGTAAATAAAGCATGTCTATTAATTAGTAGCTTAGCATATACTTCTTCCATGTTTGAGCGTCCTCTTTGAGTGGGGCATTTCACATTTTCCATTTGCTCTTTCTTCACGTCTATTAATACAATTTAGTTGTTTCCATTTTCCAGATATATGTATTAGGTATTGGACTATTGGCATGTGCTGACATGGAAGTTTGTTTTTTGTTCCTCAGGCAATAGCAAACTCAACATTAGCAACTTTCTTGCATGTTGTTGGGAGTGAATTGATTCAAAAGTACTTAGGAGAAGGTCCAAAATTAGTGAGGGAACTCTTTAGAATCGCGGATGATCTTTCGCCTTCTATTGTTTTTATCAATGAAATTGATGCAGTTGGCACAAAAAGGTGTGTGCGCAAGTTTTTGTATTTATTACTATCTATTTTGTTAGAAATCAATGGAGAATTAGAATTAAATGTGCCCCCCAAACTGCCCAAAGCATCTGTTATTGTTTTTGGTAATAAATACTTATCGGATGGAAATGATTGATGTTTCTTTGGCTATTAATCTTGAAGTATATCGTCAGACGAGCTTTGCAGCAATCCTCGACTTTGAGCAAGGCCTGAGCCATCACTAAAAATTACAGAGCGTGTAATTGCAGTCTTTACTTAACTTCTTATGTTGTTTCACATATACATCCTGGATACGGATTAGCGTAGAAACTTTCCAGGCTCCCTTGGTGCAGGACCTCCAGTTCTATCTTCATGAAGTTTCTTCACTTTCAAACTAAATTTTTTCCAAGTTTAACAAAATTCATCCTGCATAAACATAAGAAATTATTTATTGCGTGTGTTGGCTGGTCGGGAATTGACACTTCACAAGTTCACCATCTAGGCACTATGTCACTGACTTTTCCCAAGTCATTCCCAATGCTTTGCGTGTGTTGGCTGGTCGGGGCAGCATATTAAGCACTAAGATGATGTCCTGAGGTGAATGAAAATCCCCACTCGGTAGTCAAAGATTTTGATCCTTGTAAGCATCCAAGAATGGAAAAAAAGAAAGAAAGAAAAGTATACTAATCTATCTAATAAAAACAATGGTGTGGGGCCAGTAGGCCTCCATCCAATGGTTGTAATTGTCTTTTTCTAAGTTGTGACATGGCGAAGAATATTTTGCTCCTAAAGAGTATGCTTCCTTACGCCCAAAATACTCGGATCTACTTGGATCTTCTTTTCCTCATATCTTGAACAAAAATCTATGCCCTATTCTTCGGCCCGTCACTCCTACATTTTTAAGAGTTGCTCTTTCTAAGCTTTTTTCCGGTTAGATTCATTGATCCACCAACTGCGGTCGGAGCACCAACCACAAGTAGCATTTCAACCAAACCAGAGATGAACCAGTAGCAGATCGGGATATGAGGCCATTCTATCAAGTTTCAAGTTTTCAGCCACGGTCAATTATATGTCGCACTATCAAGGTGCACTTCTTCAGACAGAATCAATATTCTCCTCCCTCCAAATTCGGAAAGTCACACCCAAACTTTGTTTACCCAGAAGTCTTACTATAATCCGTAAGTTATTTTCATTTATAGTCACGTGTTGAGTAGTTTCTCATTGAATTTATAGTCATCAAATTGATACATTTGTATTTGCTCTTACTTGGTTAATTTGCTTCGTTCAAATTATGTAGGTTTTGCGAGTTGGTGTGTAATTACATTTTGTCAGTATTACGTTGAATAACTTTTTGCGAACCTTGGTTAGCTTTTTTTTTCCCCTAATTTCTTCTTTTTGATATTACAACACCTGAATTTATAGTTCTATACAAATCTATTTCAATTCCTACTAAATGGTGACGTTTGTTTATATGGTATTTAGCTGAATGAAGAAATTTCAATTCTCATATCTTCAAACTTAGTGATCTCTGCTGATTCTCAGGTATGTTCCTTTTCATTTTTTCATTTTTCCTTCCCTGGTCTTTCTCTACTTATTGTGTTGTTTAATTTTTTCATCCATGAACGTGGCGATAGGACCTTGGCCAATCACTATAACTTAGTGATCTCTGCTGATTCTCAGGTCAAGTGAAACAGGTAACATCTCTTCTCTTATAACTCAATCTCTTTGATTTTCCATGTAAAGATTGATTCGTTTTAAAATCGTTTAGCCAGAGATGAATTATTTGTTTTCTTCTATGTAAAGGTTTAGTCTGAGCTTCTTCTGGTGTTGTTACAGGTATTTATTTGCTTATTTATTAAGGGTTCTATTTTTTGATTTTGGGTTTGTCGAAAAGTATTAATTTTGATTGATTTGAGCTTTGATTTGGTTCTGCTGCTTTCATAGGTATTTTAGTGCAGGTAGCATTTCGGTGGCTATTGTTTGTTCTTTGATTTATTAGTGTTGTTACATAAAGTCGCGTTTATGGAACTACCCCAATGGAAACTTTAGGAAATATGGTATATGTATATACATTGTAAATATTATTTGTTAAGGGTGTAGACCTTTTGATAGTTATGGGACTCGGATAGTCGGATGTATGTATTTTACTTGTGTTTTCGGTAATGACTTTGTACGAGGTGCTTTGATGATCTGGCATTAGTCGAGACATTCAAATACTTTGGCGTACTAAGTCATAATGTTGAAGTGGTCTCATTTTTGTAAGCCAGTTATTTGACTGCTCTGGCATCTGTTAAGACGGTTAAGTAACTGGATTAACCAATGAGAAATATATGATTGTGATTTTCAGGTTATGACAGGTTTATATTTATGAAATGTCAAAAATACAGAGGAGATGTTGCCGAAATTTTACTATAAAAACCACGTGTCAGGTTTGTAATTGTTTGAGTTTTGGGGCGTTACATATTTGCTTGTTCCAAAACTAGAAAAGAGTCTAGAGGTGAATACAATCATTCATTGTTTCACTTCTAAATTGTCATTTTCTTATTCCCTTCAGTATATATAGTATTTCCTACTCACTCTATTTAACGAATTTAAAACAGATAATTACATACTTCTTCGATGAAGTTTCCTCAAGGTTTGGGATTTATGATAATGACCCTGACATTGGCGAATGAGGATAGGGTTTCTGGAAGAGTTATGATTGTCAACAATGTTATCTGTACTTTCACTATTTTTTTTTTGTACTTGGCGTACTTTTATGGGTGCTCTTTTTGGTACTGTTTTGATGTCCTCATTCAAACCACTTGTGGGAGTCTGATTATGTATCTGTTTCTCATATTGTTCTCATTTCATTTGGTTTAATTGGTGTTCTTCTATGTTTAAGTCCATTTAGATGAATGAGTCTAGAGCATCTGTGCAAATCACTACCGGATTTATTGAATGAGAATTGTCTTTGCAGCCTTTTAACATGATCCAAAACATTGGAAAGTCATAAAATAATGGGGAGGTTCTATCCAAATTACCCCTTAGGTGGTTTAAGTTGGTGTGATGTCGAGTTTCTCAGCCTAATAATCATTCTTGACCATAACTGGAACAATAGTCAGTATAATAGAATCAAAACGGGGGGGG
The DNA here is from genome assembly GCF_015680905.1 of Coptis chinensis. NCBI lineage: Eukaryota > Viridiplantae > Streptophyta > Magnoliopsida > Ranunculales > Ranunculaceae > Coptis > Coptis chinensis. Next base: position 13,097,687 of record NC_141456.1, on the reverse strand, counting down.
TGTGTTCAAGTTCAGCCGCTTCTCTGAGTTAAGCGTCCATGGCGACTCTATCGATGCCGCGTCGTGCGGGCATACCCTAGTAACTTATAAGAAGCCTGCTTACATGAACACTTCATTTTAATTTGAAATTCTATTGAAGGCTTATAACACAAATGATTTGGCTAGAGGAGGAAAGCTAGGAAGACGATGAGTTAGCCATAGGATCAATTTGAATGAACGGTCAAGATTAAAATCTCAGTGTTTGATTTGATTAAATCCCATTCTTTGGATTAAGGCAGCAAGGAATATTTTTACTGCTACATTTTTATTTATTTATTTATTATTATTATTTGGGCGGGTGGAGGGACACTTTAGTTTTGTAGTAAACTTATTCTAAAAATAAATTTATTGTTAAGTACACAAGAAAATCAAATTGATATGAACAAATCTTTAGTTCAACAAACAAACAAACCTTTTAGTTCAGCTAATGAACTTAATTTACCAATGATTAAATCCAAGCCTAGTGAAGATTCACTATGTCCTTAAGACAGATTTTCCCCCTCACGGTGCTTGAAGGTTGATGGAAAACTGTCTCCCAAGATAGAACGGATTTTCTTATATAGAAAGCTAGCACTTCAATTCTATAGACTCAGTGAACACAACATAGTATTTGACTAAGAACAGGAGGAGAAGAGAAAGATCAGAACTCTATGTGATCTGGTGTGTCTTTCTCTATAAATTCATCCACTATTTATAGGTGAGTGGTGTCTCTTCGAAACAACACAGTGACTCTTGGGAAAAAGTAAGCAACTCTTTGAAAAGTCACATGTTTCGAAAAGACACACCATTTCGGCATAAAACACTGTTTCGAACCGATTGCCTATTTGAAAGGTCACACATTTTTTCGGCATGATCTTTTTGTTTTGAACCGATCTGCACATTCGAAAAGGTCGCACATTTTCGGCGTAATGTACTGTTTCGAACTAGTGCACCCTTTCGAAAATGTTTTTCTCACTTTACCTACTGTTTCTTTTCAGAAACCCATTTCATATCAATATGGGATAATTTGGGAGACAAATTACTCATTCATATCTCAAATGGATTTGAGCAAATCATTTTTCTAACAAATTTCACTATAGGACTGGTCATTTAGAGCTTCTAATTGTGGTATGAGTTGTATTGCTCTTACATACATACGGTGTAGTTGGGCCTTATGTAATTGCAATTGGGGCGGTGTAGTTTTGGGTTTAGCTTTTTGTTCCTGGGGATTTAACATGTGTTACTTAGTATTGTTGCATAGGCATTAACATATCCTTTGTATCAAGTATCTAACTGTTGCTAAAAAAACTGATGCTTCAGTGAATCCCACACTGCTCCTATGAGATCTATGACTTGTGTTTCCCCTGGTTTTGTTATTCAGTTATACATCTTCGTTGAGTACTCAAGTATTTTAACAATTTCGTTCAACCATTCTATGGTTTTGAATCCAAATTCGCACATGCATTTAATCAACATCTTTTTGAATTTTAGAGTACTGCACTAATATATATGTCTTACGTATTTGTTTTGTGTCTTTATCCAACTTTGCATGCATGACACTATTTGATAGAGAGGCTAGTGTTTCGTTTTTTACTAGCTACTAATTGGATAGTTTATTCATATGATATTATCTGTTATGCTAAAGCTACTAATTTCTTGTTCATATATATGTTGCGTGGTAAATTTTGTGGTGCTAACAAACTTAGACACGTCTCATGCCTTCAGCATATTCTTCACATAGTAAATCCTAATATGTACTTGTCCTTCTTTTGCTTTGGTTTCCTATGAAGTTCAAGTTCAAATTGTGCTAGATGGAATGCTATTTGCTAAAGAGCAAGAAGGCTTGGGATTATTTAAATAGCTTCAAATATTCAGTGATGAAGAACAGGTGTGCTAACTGTTGGCAATGCCAATTTTAGATTACAGTTGAATGCCATTATATTATACTTTTAGCAATGCTTATTTTACTTCATAGCCCCTTTATGTCAAAATCTAGTTTTTTTTTTTTTTTTTTTTTTTTTGTTTTTGGCTTTTCATATGTGGTTTACAAATTTATTAAAATAGGATATAAACTTAATGCCTTTAAATGCAACATACATATAGAATAGTATACATATTGACTAAGATCATGGTATTTGTTAGCATATGAATTGGATAGATAGTGATACTTGTTGGCTTTTCTATGTGTATAGTCATATGAGTTTCCATTTGAAACCTCTGATATTATATACGGCACTCCTTGGGAGTTATTTAGGTGGCTTGTGCAATCCCTTGGACTCTTGACCATGCACTCTTGTGCAATCCCTTGGACTGTTTGATACATTTTTGGATATTGGGAAGTTTTCATATGCAAATTTTGTATTCTCAAGTGTTGATTAAGAAATATGTGGATATTATATTATCAAACTCATTCATTTGTTTTATGAAGAATGGTATTTGTTTATATTTATGGGTGATGCTTTAAGTGTCTTTTATTCCTTTATAATGTCTTTCACTCTTTTGCAACAATTCCAAATATTATTTTGTACATTCCTTTACTCTCTTACATACGGATACGAAGTGTCAGACACGGTGAAGTATCAAATACCGAGGTAAATCATATACAAAATGTGTTTGACATGGACACATGGATGCGTATGCGACATAGATTTGTTTCCCTAGCTTCCATGTGGACTTGATTAATATAGGGATGTCCATCTTGCCCGAAATCCGCTCAAAACACGAACAAAATACCCCGCGCCGAACCATGTCCAAACCCGACAAAACCCAAACTCAAATCGAAACACATAGAAGTCATAGAGTAGAATTTGGTCACACTCTCTAAACCCGGACCGACCCGAGCCTGGCCCGATATTTTAGCCCTAAACCTGTTAAAAGGGCTAAAAAATCCGAAACCGAACCCGGACCTAAATTGAACTCCCAATCCGGTTTCAATTGCATACTACTAATCTCATTTAAAAGAATGAGTTAGATAAATATTTGGATTATGATCTCATTCATGTTTACAATGATGAGTTATTTAATATATTGGATTATGAAAAAATTTATGTCGGGATTTCCAATTTTTTCAATAACTGCACGTGATCATGTGTCTATAGTTCATTCCGAGTCCATCTATTTTTAAATCATATCAAATAATTATATCCGAGTATAGGTAATAATTACTTCAAGTTCATTAGAAGTTTTATTTTGTTTGAAGGATTGGTGGATAGCCGAAGAAGGAATAAAATGTAGATATATATTTCAAATAAATTTTCTTATTATCTTTCTTTATTTATATCGGGCTTTATCCTACCGAAACCTGAACCCGAGTCCGATGGGTACTTGAAATATAGAGTTAGGATAGGATTTGGTCACACTTCTCAACAAAATACCCTACTCTAAACCCGACCTGTTGAAAACCAATCTAGATTCGGATAACCCGATACCCGTTCAAAACCCAAAAAGTCGGGTTCGGATCGGGGCGGATACCCGTTTGGACATCCCTAGATTAATATGATCATGTGAAAAACCACAAGCATCAAAGTTTCACTTTGATAGTTTTGGAAACCAACTGCTAGAACCTGAACTTACTTGCAGCCCATTAGCATAACAACATAATAGCGACCAAATAGATCATGAAATTTTTCTAGTTCGGCGCACATAGTAAGGTAAAATGTTAAGATAGTGAGTTGTTGACTTTGCTTGAAAAGTATTTAGGGAAATGCTTGCTGGACCTATTCTTAACACATATACACAACCTGGCTTTAATTGAGGTTATGAATTGATTGATTGTGTGCTAGTTTGAAATGAGAGAGTGCTTTGGGAGTGGTTATTGATCACAAATAATGAAGTATCATTGTCTTTGATAGTGTGACTATGACTACCGTCTCACTTTGTACTTTGTAGTGATGGATTTCTGTGGATTTTAGGCGCCAAGTTTGAGTTATCTCGGGTTCGCAATGCAATACAAATGTTTACATGCTGTCACTGGTCCGCAAGCTGTTTGCTGATCATTGGATATAGTACGTACCAAGACCAAGCTAAACTAAGTCCTTATATACTCTCATTGGTCTCAAGTTATTCGTTGATCAATGGTTAAAACATGCATGTGGCAAGATTTAACCAAATTTTTTTCTTGGCCTAGACTTAGCTCGCCTCGGCCAAAATTGCTAAGTTACTGCTACGGAATAAACATTGAGAGAATGAGTAAAGACTTGTTCAACGTGTTTTATCTTGTGTCAAAACGCAAATTGGATTGCCAATGATCGAGAATGCTAGTGTTCGGAGGGATGGAAGTTGAGTAAATAGAGACTAGTGTGTGGAACTCACATGCTTATGATAAGTCTATGATAATTTCCCAATTAGTAACCCATAATGTCAATCTGTTCCCAAATAGTAACCACTCTTCAATTTTGACTTTTCAACCTCACTTTTGACACTTTTGCCCTTCTCCTTATTTTCAAACAATGCCCACGTGGACCTGCAACACTCTCTCCCCCCTCTTTACCCATCTGCAAGATAACTCGTCATATATTGTACGATGAGTTTGACTTTTGATGATGATGGACAACCGTTGGATCTTGATCAAGAAAACACGTTAATCAAAACATGTTGTAGTATTTGTGTTTGCTATAATGAAGAAGCAACCGACTAATAAACTATCGAAACTCGGTGATTTTGGTTGTCGATTACCTTTACAACTTTTACCTCGTATTTTGAGCCAACCTAAAAAATAAGGACAAAAGCTCAAAGTTTATGTTTTTTTCTTGGTTGTTTCTTTTTCTTTCTCGTCATTGTCCCTCTGTTTTTTGTATTTTTTAAGGTTTGACATGGAAAACATGACACATTCACATGATAAAGGTATAGTTTGTTGTTTTTTAAGCTATCTAGGGCCTTGGGTCTACGGTTTTGTTCCACTTAGTTTAGTGTTTTGTTTGTTTGATGTTTCATCTTTCAAGGAAGAGGGTTTTGAAGACAGCTATAACGTCTCCATGCATAAATGCATGTTGATTATATAGTTGTGGTGGTTTCCATGTTGATTCTATATTTAATGTTGGGTTTAATATTAAGGCATTTAAGATAGATTCTGTCATAAATGTCCTAAAAGTGTTAGTTTAACTAGTTTGTGCTTAAATGTTTGAATTTACTTTTCAGTTTTTATGGTTTATGGTTAGGTACTTCTTTGTAACCATCGCTTTTTGGTTGTTTTTTTTATACTTACTGGTTAGGTACTTCTTTGGATGTTCTTATTCACTACAATGGGGAGATGAAAGCGGACAAGTATGGCGGATGAAGTATGTTGGTGGCGAGGTGAAATTGAGAGTTTGTGATGGGGGTATTTCATTTGAAGGATGCATGAGTACCAGTGGAAGGTGTGTTGTCGAGAAAGAGATCTACTTTTTCTATAAGATACTTGACGAAGAAGTCCCCGCGGTCGAATTGATGAAGAAACAGATTATTTGAACATGATTATGAAACAAAGAAAGTCTCCAAGAAAAACAATGATGGTTTGGGTTATCAACGAAGTAGAAGTGGTAAGCAATGGATGACTAATGTTAAGAAGAAAGAAGTTGCTCTTGAGTTGTTTAAGAAAGACGCGACTCAAGCATTGTTTCTCTGTGAAACACTCTTTTTTCAAAACGTAAGGAGCTAGCTCGTCAAAAGTGTCCTATTAACCAATTTAAACTTGTCGATGAAGCAATTGGTAAGTAATGCAGTTCCATTTGGTTAGGTCATTATTAGTGAGGGTGGGTACATGCTTTATTTCCTGATAGTTATGAATCTTTGGTTTTCGAGAAAGTCCCTTGACCAACCCCGGAAGTGGGAGAGTGGGGACTCATCAATGGGAAGATGTGGAGATTCACGACGGCGTCGAAGAACACATTCAACCCTCACGGCTTGTCAACGTTCGAAAAGGTGATGGCGGGTAAGTCTTCGATATCAATGGGATATGTTGATAGATGATAGCTTACATGTATTTGATAGTGGTGTGGAACTTCTTCGAGTGTTCATTGAAATATAGATATTTGGCCGGAGGGTGTTTTTTTCTCGAAGTTACACCGAACCTTCAAGATGAAAAAGAAACGGTCACACCGCCTTCTCTGTTTGTGGAAGGTACACTCTATAGCCTTGCAAGGTAACATATAGTTCCGATTGCCGATGATAGTGGGAGCTAATTCATCGATATATCTGAGGGGACGGTCAATGATGGTGATGAGCAAGATGGTGTACAGATCTTGATCAACGATTATGATGACTTTGATTCCCAAAATCCATATGGTGATCTGAGAGGATGTCCCCGAGGAATATAGAATTTCCATGAATCAAAAAATATTGACAATAATGAGGGTGATGATGATGAAGTTGAAATACTACATGAAGTTAATTTTGAAGAAGAAGTAGTACAAGTAAAGGATGGAGCTAATGATGATGAAGTTAGAGTAGTAAATGGTGGTAATCAAGATGATGATGATGAAGTTCAATTATTGGATGATGATTGTGATGTATGGTCTACTCCTAACCGTAGTCAAGAGTTTTTTTGGAGAGGCTATGATATTAATGATGAGGAAGGCCAAAGTGAATGATAGGAATGATGAGGAAGGCCAAAGTGAACCTGATATTGAAACAAATGGAATGGTTGATGCTACGCTATTCGGTGCAGAAGATCTCAATTCAGAAGACTTACATCAAGGATATGATCCTCTTCGCTCTCCCCATAGTCCAGAAACATCAGCTAAAGTGGATGTAACTCCTCCTCATGTGAACCTGAAGTTTGTTCCTCCTAAAGTAGGACAACAATATCCTACTCGGGATGATCTTATAAAAGACATGAAGTCATACGTAATAGCAAACATGTTTGATTTGCGTCGTGCGAGCACTTCTCCTGAGAGGATTTATATGAAGTGTAAGTCTCCTGGTTGCACATTTCATTTGTTTGCAAAACCGACCACTGGTTCTGATATATGGGTTATTATAACCTTCAGAGAAGCACATACATGTTCACAAGATAAAGCAATTGCAACTAATAAACAAGCTGATGCAAAATGGGTTTCAGAAGTTGTGAAATCGAAACTTAGGGACAATATTGATATGGCTCAAAGCGATTCTGCGGTTGGAGGTTAAAGGCGACACCGCAAATGTGTCATTATAAAGTTGCTTGGAAAGCAAAAGAAATTGCAATGCAAAAGGTAATGCGCCTTGGTTATATCAAAGAACTAATGAACGCAATAGTAGCAACAACTAACTTTTGTTTGTTTGGTTTTTTTGCTTGCAGATAAGGGGAAGCTTTAGTCAGTCGTACCAAATGTTGCCAAATTATTGTAAAGAACTTAAAAGAGTGGATTCAGATTGTTTCACCGAGCTGCAAACGTCATCGGCCCCTGAGCACAAGTTTGAACGTTTGTTTGTGAGCTACGGCGTCACTGTCCGAGCTTACAAAAGATGTCTTCGTCCATTGATTATGATTGATGGCACTTTCATGACAGGTAGGTACAAGTCAATCATACTAACTGCTATCGCGGCTGATGGCGATAGCCACGTGTTTCCAATTGCATTTGCCATAGTCCCAAAGGAAAATAATGACCACTGGGATTGGTTTCTGGAAAAGTTAAGAGACCTTGTTGTTGGGACGGAGCAAAACTTTGTTCTTCTCTCTGATAGGCATGTAAGCATTCTTCAAGCCGTGCCTAAAATACTTCCTAATGCGGTCCATTGCTTTTGTGCACAACACATTTCAAATTGTATGACTAAGCAAGAGACAAAAGGGAAGGTGAAGAGAGCTGCTGAAACTTATGAACAGGCAGAATTTGTAAGACTTATGAGCCAAATTTATTGTGCCGACAGCAAAGGTTATGCAAAGATTGTAAAGATTCCGAAAGAGTCGTGGTGTTGTGCTTTTGCTCCAATGAGAAGGTATGGCATTTGCTACACAAATCACATAGAGATTTTGGAACAAGATGATACTTCGAGAGAGAGCTATGCCGGTGACATCTCTTGTCAATGGTATCGGGTTGAACATAATGAAACATTTTTATGACTACCGGGTGATGGCGTCAAAGTGAAGACAAAAACCGACCAAATCAGTTGAGGAAGTGCTCATCTCGTCGAGATATTCGAGTAGACGCGTTTCACAGACAACAAAGGCAAGTGAGCACGTTTACTCGCGGCAATCACTATACCGTCATCGACCACCGTAGACCTTTTGGAGAGGACTTGCACATGCGGTTTCTTTCAACAGGTTGGTCTTCCTTGTAGCCATGCTATGAAGGCAATCGATCCTTTGTAAGCTATGTGCATATGACTTTTGCTTGCATTGGTACACAAAAGAAACGATGATGGATACATATAGAGAGAACTGGACACCATTAAGAGGAAAAGAACAGTGGGTTTGGGTTTATGATGGCATCATCGTCCGTCCACCCGTTGATGAGGTGATGCCCGGAAGACCACAGAAAAAGAGAAAGCGCTCTAAAGGAGAGGGAGTCCCAGTGCAAAGAAGAAGGTGTACGCGTTGTGGTGGTCTTGGACACAATAAGGCAACTTGCACGGTTGCCAGTGATGATGCTGAGTGGATTGATTTTTCAGCTGGGATTCCACCAGATTTTGCATATGAAGAGTACATATGATCTTTCTTTTAACCAATCACCAATAGTGGCAGCTTTGGTTTGTTTGTTTGAAATTGGCACTTGCAGTTGCATATATGTTAGTGGTAAATTGTTACCCTGTGGCTTTACTTCGGGGTTGATATTTTGGATAGTTTTGGTTGGCAATTTTGGTTTCAGTAATTAATTTGGTTTGAGCGGACATCTTCTTGTACTATTAATATCGGTAACTATAACAATGACATGGTCGGAGTCTCTAATGGATAGTTTCTTTACAAGTAGGCTAACATCATCAACACGCCTCTATTTTCATTTTAATAGGACCATCAATGGTGATTTGCAACCTGGTTTTCCTTTGTCACCTTTGCTTCACTAGCAGGTGCTTTAGCCTTATGTGTCCCTTCACCTTCTAGATCTATCCATTTAAAACCCTTGCATGGATCGGCCCTACATGAGAGAAACCTTCTTCCCAGACTATGTGGCTTTGTACTTACACCATACCTCATATTCGTACTTGAGCATAGCGGACGGTCGCGTGGTTGCCCATGGACGGTTTGATCTTCCAAAGGCCCGGTTTCCCCACACTCAAAACATTTGCTATAGTTGGTTGATGATGAACCAACATTTGTATTATTCTTGGTAGAATCCTCACCCCCACCCATTTTGAACGAGAAAAAAAAGAGATAGAAATGGGATGGACCAAGAAAGGCAACCCAGTTTGTACTTATAAAGGAAACACACTATTTTCCCACCCAAGTGGTGTTGGCGCCAAACTATTCCCGCCCAAAACATTTCCCGCCTAAACTATACACAAATGTTTGATGAAACAAAATATTCCAATAACCATATTGCATTGCAGGACCTATCAGCAACTAATTCCATAAAAAATGCTTCACTAAAAACTTAACTCATCGCTCCATGAAAGCATGAAGCAATGAATGACAAATTCCATCATCACAAATTCGTAGCTGATGATATTAACGGCACCACAAAATGATATTACCATACTAAAATTAGACAACTAAACACAAAATAGAAGAAGTTATTTGTTTCACTAAACACAAAATAGAAGAAGTAGCATCCACCAAGCTTGTTTCATAGTAATCCCCTGCTCACGTACCGACTTCTTTAGCATCCTCCAAACTCTTCTCCAATTGCTCTTTGTGCGCTTTTTTGAAACAAGATTATCTGGATTCAACCCACAATTAATTATATCCATTCCAATCCTCTTCCTCATTCGATGGGGTTGCATATCTATTTTGTTTACTTCCTCGTGTACACCCTCGGAAGGCGATCCTAGATAGGCTAGGCAAAATAGGCCACAACTATTTGTATCACGGTTGTTGAGTAACAGGCACAAACTCACGAGCCCAAGGGGCTCCCAAATCATGAGGTGATGATGGATCAGCACACCTCATGACATAAGTAAGACAAGTCTCTATAGCAAGTTGCTCATCGTGAAACTTTCTTCGGATCAAGAGAATCATAGTTGTAGATTTTTCTCTTTCCAAAATTGTAGACTTCAAGAACCCGGTGGCTACCTTCAACTTGAAGAGGAATGATAAGACCCATTGCCCCTGGATGGGTGTGCTTGATCTCTAATTCTTCCTTCATAAGGGTCTAAGTACTCTTTAACAACTTCATGTGGATGACGCGCACCACTATCTACTCTGTCATCGGGAGTTGCACCACCGAAGGTTTGGTCTTCCATCTTCTTCTTAAAGTTTGTATACTCTCGTTCATGAATTTCTACATCAACAAAATCATAAAGTACTTCATCGATGAAGGTGAACTATACAAAACAAATTCCATCAACCAATGAGATACAACTTACAGAAAAGTATACATCCTCAATGATAGTATATGTTTCTTCTTCTGGAATGCCATTTTCCTTACAATGTTGGATGTACCACCTGATCAACAGCTTCACATATATGGTGATCACCTGAGTCATAGAATTTTCAACATTATTATGCAGAAGTTACTGATGGTTAATATGTTAGTTGCTGATGGCTAATATGTAAGATAATATGTTAGTTGTGTACTGATCTCCCCATCTACCCACTCTCTTCCATGCAATGAATGGAAACTTTGTACTGAAATAGACTGGTTGTATCCAAACACTCTAGCATCTAAACAGTTTTGTGGACTGTACAACCTTGTGAACATCTTCCAATAGTACTGTAGTACGAGGAGGTCACCTTTGGTGGTGGTTTTCTTGATAAATGTTTTGGCCAGAGCAGACTTGATCAGTTCATCACATTCCTATCCAATGTTTTCTTCCCATGGTGACCTTGCATCCCTTCCCTTCTCTTCTTTCTTCTTTGGTGTGTTTCTTCAGTTTTCTTTTCCATTTCACTTGCCATTTGACTCTGTATGCGCACCACATCAGGGACCACCATTTCCCCCTCCAACATCATCATCATCATCTACATCATTATCACGTTTCTCCTAACATCACATTATCATTTTTAGATTTCATAACAACAATAGATTTGAGTGACTATCTACCTCAAAGGTTTGAGCGGTTGTGGGTGACAATCTGAGCAAGTCGGTTATGTCAAGATCGCAAGAAAGTAAAGCGAGAAAATGTGACCTTCTCCATTTCGAAGTTCGGGACTTCTTCCCCATCAATATCAACATCATCATTGAGGGAACATCAACATTAGGTGTAGGCAAGGGACCATCACGGGGAGCAATGTCCAAGGGACTAATAAATGGCACATGCTCAACAACATCCATATTATAGACTTCCACTAGGGAACTTTGGCCAACCACATTCTCATCAACACAGGCTCTTTTCACACCCTCTTTCCCGCACTTCATTGCTCAAAGACTCGAACCACATTCTCTTGACATTTGTAGGTATTTACAACCCTCTCTTCAACCTCCTCAACTAAAAACTCTGGAGCACCCCTCATCATTATCATAAAGGGCCTTCATGTTCATGTTCAGGGTTCTTGGAAAAACCATGTACATGGTCTTCCCCATCACTGGTCATCATGAGGAGTCTTGGGTAACTCTTCACTAATATCTCTCAAAACATCATTGCTTTGCAACAAGATCGGTTCACTACCCTCTCCTCTCCATCTTCTTCTTCCTCACCTAAACGAATCAAATTTCTTCTTCTTTTTGGTTTGTTAGCTTCCTTGCTCTTAGCCTCCATGTCTTTTCTTTTCTCACTGACTTGACTTCTTTTCAAAATTGTTTGCCTTTTGCTAGCCTTTACAGCCTCTACTTTACTTAACCTTGGTGGCTGGACTCTCACTTGCTGCATACTATGTTTCTCTTCTCCTTACCATTTTAAACCCCGCATTCACTCCTTTTTTTCTATTTTCTTCAACCTCATGTGAAAAATCAAATGTAACTTTCTTAGAGGATGATGACTTCCTCTTAGAAGGTGGGGATGACGACTTCCTCTTAGGAGGTGGGGATGATGACTTCCTCTTAGAAGGTGGGGTAGACACAGCTTCTTCCACAACAGCTTTAACCTTATTTTTAACAAACCGTGTAGTAGGTTTTTTGACAACAGCATCAGCATTGGTGTAGACACAGCTTCTTCCCCTTGTTTTCTTTGTTCTTGGTCCCTTCACAACCCCCTGGGATGATGATGGTTCACCCAATCCACTTTTCTTCCCACCCTGTAAAACCCCTTGCAGTATTGTCTCCATACCTGTCCTAATTTCAGACTTGATGTCATTCCGAGCCACCCTAACCTGTATTCAAAAGTTAGTTAAAGTAAGCATTGCCGGTGTATCATAGAGTCCTATCTTATGAGTCCTATCTACCTTATGAGCACTAACATAAAGTTCCCGATATATCCGGTTCTGAACCTATCTTATTAGTTAACATAAAACTACCATAGTGTTTCTGATATATCAAGTAGAGTTTCGATATATCAAGTTTAAGAACCTATCCCGTGAGTCAACACAAATGTAATATATACTTCGATATTTTCAGTTTAAGAACCTTTCTTATAAATGCAACGGATGTCAAATAATTAAAAATGCAATGATGTATCCGATTCGCGAGAATATAATTAACAATGTAGAGTTTATAATCAACAATGCAATGCAGAGTTTATAATCAACAATGTAGAGTTTATAATCAACAATGCAGAGTTTCAATAATATGCTTACAAGGCCTTTCAAGTAGGTGTGCTGTCTCACGAAGCATCTCCTCTCAAAACCGGCGGTAGCTTTGTGTGGCTGTTGGTTGAAAGCCACCTTCATTACATCTTCATTCATTTCTTCTTCTTCAATATCCAAAGTGTCAAAGGCAACAACCTTACCCTTAAGAGGCTCGAGCTTCTTCTTCCAGGTCTGGAGATGTAAGTTCTTGGGAGGCAACTGAACCTAATCTAGTATTCTTGGGAATTTACCATTCAATGCCCTACGAGCCCCAAGAGAGGGGATGTGAAGGTATGCCCAAATATCAAAACAAATAACACAACCATAAACTGCAAAGGAGCCCTTCTCAGCTAACACATTTTTGTAAATATCATCCAAACAGTATTCCAACATCTCAAAACAAGGTGTGCCCCATGGAAACTGATCAAAAGCAGCTAGGTCCTCTGCAAGATCAACATACCTTCCATCTACAGTCCTAGAAGATCCAGGAAGCACAACTTGGAGCAGCACATACAACCTATTGAGCCTAAATATATCACTTTTATCTTCACTACCACTGGATTTTGCCACCACTAAAGCATCTAATATTTACGTCTCACTAACGATTGATTCCTTTAAAAACCTAGCACGAAATTCTGATGTGTTGTTCTTCGCGTCGGTGGTGTAGAATGAGTTAGCAACGAGTTTACACTAAGACCCATAATCAATGCAACATCACTCTTCTTGAATACCAAATCTTTGTTACCAATCCGATAGCAAAGTCTACCAACTTTATGGCTAACTATGGCACAAACTAGTGTAGTTGTTGCGTGGATATTTTTGGATTTGCAAAAGCTTCAAAAACAGGAATTCTCAAAATCCTCCCTTTCTTCCTTACTAAATCCACCAAATAATTTCTGCATTTTATCTAATGACATTCTACATGTCAAGGTTAAGCTTCCTCATTTCTCCACCGATAATTGAACCGTAAAAGATAAAATGAGGGTTATAATATGGAGATTGAAGTGAAACTAAAAATTAGGGTTTCCAAATTTAATTGAGGTTCACTAACTAGGACAGTTTTTCCCCTAATTCCCAATTGATTTCTTTAAGTTTTGGATTCTTTGTGACACGTGACGTTCCAAGGTCATTTCTCCACGTGTGGGACTTCATTGGGTACCCAACTTCATTTCCCGCCAAAATACTGATGTCCATGTTGATTCCTCTATCAAATGAATAAACATATTCCTACCCTAGAACTATCAGCAACTTTACTATACATTGTCTAAATAATTAATTCTAATAAGGTTAAAAAAAAATTCAGTAAATTCAGTATAAAGATTAACATTCTACATGAAGCTTTTTTAACATGCGAAGCATGCTTGCCACTAGATATCATGAAATAAACACGGGTATTTGAAAAAAGAAAAAAAGGGTTTGATTGCCTTTAAATAAATAAAAGGTCTTCTACAAATTGGGGACACATGTCAATCCTCAAATTTCCCGCCAAAATAATGATATTCATATTCGTCTATCCAATTAATAACTATATTGTGGCCTTAAGACTATCAGTAACTTTCTTGTACATTGATAATTATTTATGGGTATCCAAATTATTCATTCAATCCATTTAAGGTCCATTTATGGGTTAATTTCGGGGTAATTTAGTCGAGTTGCATACTTGCATGTCCTCTAATATGGCAACAAATGAATTACATTGGGTTTGACAAAGGGTCAAAATTCACTTCATTTTCTAAATTAATTTGGTCTTGCCTGTCCCTTCATTGTTTGTGTGTCATGATGACCATTTACGGTACATTAAGAAGGTGAAAAGAAAACTAACCACCCCACATAATTACAACGCCTCGTTTCCCGCAAACATTTATCTTTGAAATAGTCATCTAAAATGTGATCTCTCTCACATTCTAATATTCTTTCTGTTAGCAACAATCTACCAAAGCAACAATCTACCAAAGTTAAATCTACCAAAGTTATCAACATGCCTCTTCCTGGATGTTCAAGCGGTGAAACCACTGATTACTCAAGTGACGAGTACGAGAAAATGTGGGATAGTTATTCTACTGATGACTACACTGATGAAGAAGAAGACGATGAAGAAGAAAGATGTGTATGATCCTTATTTTGTTGAAGACATGTGGATTACATGTGGGAAGACCAACATGATGATGATAGTTCCAGTTCTGGGGATGATGGCGATGATGAAGACGAGGAAGATGAAGACGAGGAGGAAGATGAAGACGATGAAGATTAAGGGTTTTTATGTTCTGTATTTATGTTGGGGTTTATGTTTTGTCTTTGTTTCTGGTGCTTTTGCAATTTTTGTTGATGAGAGTTGTAGAACCAGAACATGTCCTATGAATGCTGTGTAGATTTTGCTTAGTTTTAAACTTTTAATCCTTTGTTGATGGTTTCAATCTTTAATATTAAGGGTTTAATACATGGGTTGGTTTAATTCATGATTTTTATCTTGTTATTTTTACAAGAATCTTATTATTTTTTACCATTATTCATGTTTTTGTTGGTTCTTGTAATATTTCTACATTTTTCTTATTAAAAATAATTTTTTATAATAAAAATAGTATATGAACAATGTTAATGTAAATAACCGTCCATCTTAATGTTTACTGAATCTCGAGGCTTTTAAACCACAGATGCGGACCGTTCATTTGCATCTCTTCATCTCTAAGATAATCTGTGGTATCTATCCACACACCCATCAAATCACTTCAAATAAGGAGAGAGAGTGTTGCAGTAGAGAGAGAGTGTTGCAGGTCCACGTGGGCATTGTTTGAAAATAAGGAGAAGGGCAAAAGTGTCAAAAGTGAGGTTGAAAAGTCAAAATTGGAGAGTGGTTACTACTTGGGAACACATTGACATTATGGGTTACTAATTGGGAAATTACCCATAAGTCTATCTAGCAATGTTGTTGCTGTAATCCCCCTCCCCCCCCCCCCCTTAAATTTGATGGTTGAAAGTCGGACACGATATGTTTATGTATTTTGTTTCTTTGTTTCTTTTACAGCTGTTGATTTTTTTTTCTGTGGAGAAACATAAAGGTTTCTGCTGGAGTGCTCAGAGTTGCCACTGCTGTATGGGTTATCTTTGACCTGCTTTAGTACCATTTTCTGACTTTGGTGTGCAGTGTGCGTTTGGTACTATCTCTAAAGCTCTTATTCCTAGTGCCGTCAAAACAGTTCTCAAACCCTCCGCCCGACCCGACCCATGAATTGAAAAAGCCCTCAAAATAAAATCCGTATTGATTTGAGAGTTGGGCTGCCCTGGCCCTCAAACATATGAGGGGAGGGTAAAAGCTTAGACTTCAAACCTTAAGCCCAGCCCACAACCCAATCCTAATTAGGCCCGCAGCAAGCCCAAATCTATAATTACCTTATTATCATATCAAAGTTTTGTTTTACTTAAAATACCCTTAGAGTTATAGTATCTATCTTTTTAGAAATTGGGTAAAATTGTCATTGTAGTTAATATATAAGGTACTAAACAACAAACCATATTTTTCCAGCCCCTCATTTTCACCTCAATAATAGAAAATAGAATGCCCAAGATGGTTGCCCGACAGGTTGAATCTCTCAAGGTTAGTTTTCATTCTTTTTACACTTCAATTATTTTATGTTTTAAACCTCATTAATTAATTGATAACATTATTTCACATGCTTTATTTTCTTTATTCTTTTTTGTTCTTTTCGTTTATGGTCCAGGTTGTTGTTTTGGTAGTGGTGGAGAACCAAGCTATAAGAAGTTTTTGAATCACGTCAAAGAGTCTTTGTCAAGGTAAAATGATTTTCAGTACCGTCCTCAAATTAGTTACTTCTCTCATTGATCAAAAAATCTAAAGGAGTTAGGTGGGTGATTTTGTAGACATATATTTGATATGCCTGTAGAAACTAGAGACCGATCAATCAATAGTCATAAAGCTATTTGGCATTCGCTACACAAATATTGTCATGTCACGTATATCTAGATCTTATTATGTTGTAAATTACATGTATGCTTTGGGTTTGTATTAAAAATCATACATAAAAAAACGAACTACATAACTATATGTGCATTCTATTAAATTTCTTAAAATCCTTGTATTGTTGGGCACTTTTGCAGAATGTACATGTGATTGATGTGATTTGAGGCCAAAGGAGATAACGGTTGAGGTGGTGCATTCAAGTTCACAATACTTTAGAAGATAACGAAGAGTAGTCTTCAGAAGATAAAGTTAGAACTATCTATTTGTTCCTCATTTTGTATGGTTGGATCCCAAACATTAAACATGTATTTGTAACCAGAAATCAACACTCTATTTTGAGTTGTAGTATGAGATAAAATCAGTATTTCAACATTGAATGAAGACGGCTAGTCTGCTCCAAAAATTACAGTGAGGAAAAAAGATCTCTAACCCGGCTCTCAACCCGACTCTCTAACCCGGCTCTCAGCCCTCTATAATGGGCGGAAGGGCGGGCAAGGGCTTAATACATTTTCTATTAGCCCGTTTTGGCATGGCCCTCAACACTAATGAGGGTCGGGCCTCAATTTGTGAGGGTTGTAAGTTTTGAGGGCCGGGCTGGCCTACCCGGACCCATTTGACAGCACTACTTATTCCTTTATTCCAATGCCACCAGCTTTATCAATAAGTATGCAATTGGTTCACTCAAACTAATTGTTTGTATTTACTTTTTATATTCTTCATGAATATACACTAATTTTGTATATATATGTAATTGTCTTCATTAGGTCTCCACCTCATCTTCCTTAAAAACATTTTAGTTGCGCGCTTTCTATGTTACACGATATTGCTTCTGGACGAGATCTGAAGAAGTTTATTTCTATAAATTGACTTCTTCATGTTGATTGTCTTGTTTAGACATGTATAATTGTATACTTTCCTTGTCTAAAGGTGGGTTCTCCTTCTTTAAGTTTGTCAAACTGAAGTATGTGCACTTAATTGCAAGGGTGTCGTACTGTCAATTAATTCATATGCTCAAGTCTTACTTGGGAGGGTAGAACATTTTGTACAAGTAGCTGTAATATTTGGAGATTAAAATTTTCAGAAACGTGCTCGAATACAAAAGGTTATTGCTTACTCCATATATGTTTTATTTTTCTCCACTCTTGTTGGTAGTCATCGTTATAATCATCTAATCGAATGTTCAAATTCTATTTATTCCATTAGAAAAGACACCTATAAGAGTATGTTATCTTATGTTAATTGCATGCTTATCTTGCCACCTATTACTTTTGTCTTGTATGCAACCACCTCCTTCTAGTAATGAATGGGGATAGATATGGAAAAGGGGATCCTTTTATTTATGAAGGGGGTGGAGCACCATCTTATCTACTTGGTCTAGGAACAATGAAAGCAAGGAGTACCTAAAATACCTTTATTGATGAATTCATTCATCTTACTAAGGAGGACACCAGGTCTTTATCTTCCAGAACAAAGGCTTTTACTTCTACTCTTTGTATTTTCCTTTTTACACTATATTCTATTATCATGGTTGATTACGCCTATCGTATAGGTTTTAAATTTGGGAATGAATTTTGATGTATGTGGTAGTTTAGTCATTGTCTTTTGTGAATATTGTAGCTGAAACTATTGGGTCTGAGATTTTGAAATTATTAATTCTTTACAATTTTGTGCTTTTATGCATGTAATCAATTACTTTGTGATCCTTCGAGCCTAAACCGTTTATTTTTTGGTAGTCGGAAGGTCATTTACCAATTTTTTTTTATTGTGTAGGTTATTGTGTAGGGCCTTTGGAGGCGATGAACTCTTTTCGCTTTGTTGGATTATATGTTGGTGGAATGAGCTTTCTTGCTACAACAACTTAGATATTGTTTCAGATACTTTGTAGTTAGAAGAGTATGTATTAAACAATTTGTATAAGTATGTAAATATTTACAAATTTGAGAGTTATTATTTGGTAATTTTGAGTTATAGTGAAATTTTAACTGTTGAATGTATACTAGTGTATTTTGTTGAATGAATTGTTTTTTTAAATTAGTTGTCTCTTGGCATTGTAAAGACTTATTGCAGGGTGTATGTTCATATAGTAAATAACGATTTTTTTTTAAAATTAAAATATATCTAGTGACATCACAAAAAATAACGATGTCACAAATATTTGTGATGCTAAACTGCCGTCAGAAATTTGTCATGCCAAAATGACATCACAAAAAATAGTGACGCCAAAATAGCGTCACAAAAATAACACCGTCAGAAATTTGTAACACCAAAATTATCGTCACAAAAAAAAGTGACGCCAAATTGTCACGTTATATTTGTGACGCCAACGAAATTATTTGTGACACCAAATAGGCGTCACAAAAAGATTGTTATGGTGTAGTGTAAGTCTTTATGGACAAGGTGGTTGTGGTTGGGTTTACTCAAAATAGCACATCGGCGAGAGCCTTCAGGTTAGGTTCCCTTCGAGGTTGATGAGCCTTCAAAATAGTGTCCCTTCGGGGTTGATGAGCCTTAGGGCAATATAAGCTTTCAGACTAGGTCCTTCAATGTAACCAGTGTGGATTTGTCTTAACCTTCTAAAAATATTTTTTTTTAAAACACTTTCTATTCATAGCACAAAATACTACTTGTCTTAGTCTAACTATATTTAGAGTTTGATATCTTTGACTAATTTAAAAATTCTGACCCTGACCTACAGTCCTGCAATAGTACTATACTATTTTTTTATTATGTGATTTGTGACTCTTGGTCACACTTTTTAGGACAGTTTTGCCCATGTTATTTTTCTATATTTACAATATTACCCTTACTGTCTTAATTATTTAGTTTGGGCCGCACATGCATCATGCTAATTATATATAAGTGTTGGTTATTAAAGTTTGATATTATATAAATTAGCTAATTCAGTTGAAGAAAAGATAACAAAAGATAATTGCTTTGATAAAATTCTTGCAATCTTTCAAATTTTGTGAAAAGTTGTTTATGTTAATTTAGTTTATTGCTAAATTAGAAGATGTGAGAAGGATGATAACAATTTCTGGTCATTTGTAATAAATACTGTCTATCTTAATCCAATGGCCCGGATTTTGTTTATGAAGAGAGAGGGTGTTTTTGTTTTTAATTTGTTAAAATCTAACCGTCCAAAATCATCACACATATATACATATAATTTTGTGGCACAAACAAAAAAGGGTAATTTCCCAATTAGTAACCCATAATGTCAATGTGTTCCCAAGTAGTAACCACTCTCCAATTTTGACTTTTCAACCTCATTTTTGACACTTTTGCCCTTCTCCTTATTTTCAAACAATGCCCACGTGGACCTGCAACACTCTCTCTCTACTACAACACTCTCTCTCCTTATTTGAAGTGATTTGAAGTGATTTGATGGGTGTGTGGATAGATACCACAGATTATCTTAGAGATGAAGAGATGCAAATGAACGGTCACGAATGCATCTGTGGTTTAAAAGCCTCGAGATTCGTAAACATTAAGATGGACGGTTATTTACATTAACACTGTTCATATACTATTTTTATTATAAAAAAATTATTTTTAATAAGAAAAATGTAGAAATATTACAAGAACCAACAAAAACATGAATAATGGTAAAATATAATAAGATTCTTGTAAAAATAACAAGATAAAAATCATGAATTAAACCAACCCATGTATTAAACCCTTAATATTAAAGATTGAAACCATCAACAAAGGATTAAAAGTTTAAAACTAAGCAAAATCTACACAGCATTCACAGGACATGTTCTGGTTCTACAACTATCATCAACAAAAATTGCAAAAGCACCAGAAACAAAGACAAAACATAAACCCCAACATAAATAAAGAACATAAAAACCCTTAATCTTCATCGTCTTCATCGTCTTCATCTTCCTCCTCGTCTTCATCATCGCCATCATCCCCAGAACTGGAACTATCATCATCATGTTGGTCTTCCCACATGTAATTAGTAGGGTCTTCAACAAAATAAGGATCATACACCTCTTCTTCTTCATCGTCTTCTTCTTCATCAGTGTAGTCATCAGTAGAATAACTATCCCACATTTTCTCGTACTCGTCACTTGAGTAATCAGTGGTTTCACCGCTTGAACATCCAGGAAGAGGCATGTTGATAACTTTGGTAGATTTAACTTTGGTAGATTGTTGCTTTGGTAGATTGTTGCTAACAGAAAGAATATTAGAATGTGAGAGAGATCACATTTTAGATGACTATTTCAAAGATAAATGTTTGCGGGAAACGAGGCGTTGTAATTATGTGGGGTGGTTAGTTTTCTTTTCACCTTCTTAATGTACCGTAAATGGTCATCATGACAAACAAACAATGAAGGGACAGGCAAGACCAAATTAATTTAGAAAATGAAGTGAATTTTGACCCTTTGTCAAACCCAATGTAATTCGTTTGTTGCCATATTAGAGGACATGCAAGTATGCAACTCGACTAAATTACCCCGAAATTAACCCATAAATGGACCCTAAATGGATTGAATGAATAATTTGGGTACCCATAAATAATTATCAATGTACAAGAAAGTTACTGATAGTCTTAAGGCCACAATATAGTTATTAATTGGATAGACGAATATGAATATCATTATTTTGGCGGGAAATTTGAGGATTGACATGTGTCCCCAATTTGTAGAAGACATTTTATTTATTTAAAGGCAATCAAACCCCTTTTTTTTCTTTTTTCAAATACCCGTGTTTATTTCATGATATCTAGTGGCAAGCATGCTTCGGCATGTTAAAAGCTTCATGTAGAATGTTAATCTTTATAATTGAATTTACTGATTTTTTTTTAACCTTATTAGAATTAATTATTTAGACAATGTATAGTAAAGTTGCTGATAGTTCTAGGGTAGGAATATGTTTATTCATTTGATAGAGGAATCAACATGGACATCAGTATTTTGGCGGGAAATGAAGTTGGGTACCCAATGAAGTCTGACACGTGGAGGGAAATGACCTTGGAACGTACGTGTCACAGTAACCGAAACTTAAAGAAATCAATTGGGAATTAGGGGGAAAAACTGTCCTAGTTAGTGAACCTCAATTAAATTTGGAAACCCTAATTTTTAGTTTCACTTCAATCTCCATATTATAACCCTCATTTTATCTTTACGGTTCGAATTATCGGTGGAGAAATGAGGAAGCTTAACCTGACATGTAGAATGTCATTAGATAAAATGCAGAAATTATTTGGTGGATTTAGTAAGGAAGAAAGGGAGGATTTTGAGAATTCCTGTTTTTGAAGCATTTTGCAAATCCAAAAAAATATGCACGCAACAACTACACTAGTTTGTGCCATAGTTAGCCATAAAGCTGGTAGACTTTGCTATCGGATTGGTAACAAAGATTTGGTATTCAAGAAGAGTGATGTTGCATTGATTATGGGTCTTAGTGTAAACTCATTTGCTAACTCATTCTACACCATCGACGCGTGAAGAACAACACATCAGAATTTCGTGCTAGGTTTTTTAAAGGAAGCACTGTTAGTGAGACAGAAATATTAGATGCTTTAGTGGTGGCAAAATCCAGTGGTAGTGAAGATAAAAGTGATATATTTAGGCTCAATAGGTTGTATGTGCTGCTCCAAGTTACGCTTCTCGGATCTTCTAGGATTTGTAGATGGAAGGTATGTTGATCTTTGCAGGAGGACCTAGCTGCTTTTGATCAGTTTCCATGGGGCACACCTTGTTTTGAGATGTTGGAATACTGTTTGGATGATATTTACAAAAATGTGTTAGCTGAGAAGGACTCCTTTGCAGTTTATGGTTGTGTTATTTGTTTTGATATTTGGGCATACCTTCACATCCCCTCTCTTGGGGCTCGTAGGGCATTGAATGGTAAATTCCCAAGAATACTAGATTGGGTTCAGTTGCCTCCCAAGAACTTACATCTCCAGACCTGGAAGAAGAAGCTCGAGCCTCTTAAGGCCTTGTAAGCATATTATTGAAACTCTGCATTGTTGATTATAAACTCTACATTGTTGATTATAAACTCTGCATCGCATTGTTGATTATAAACTCTGCATTGTTAATTATATTCTGCAACTGGATACATCAGCATTTCATTTTTAATTATTTGACATCTGTTGCATTTATAAGAAAGGTTCTTAAACTGAAAATATCAGGAAGTATATATTACATTTGTGTTGACTCACAGGATAGGTTCTTAAACTTGATATATCAGAAACTCTACTTGATATATCAGAAACTCTATGGTAGTTTTATGTTAACTGATAAGATAGGTTCGTAAACTGGATATATCAGGAACTTTATGTTAGTGCTCATAAGGTAGATAGGACTCTATGATACACCGGCAATGCTTACTTTAACTAACTTTTGAATACAGGTTAGGGTGGCTCGGAATGACATCAAGTCTGAAATTAGGACATGTATGGAGACAATACTGCAAGGGGTTTTACAGGGTGGGAAGAAACGTGGATTGGGTGAACCATCATCATCCCAGGGGGTTGTGAAGGGACCAAGAACAAACAAAACAAGGGGAAGAAGCTGTGTCTACACCAATGCCGATCTTTGTTGTCAAAAACCTACTACACGGTTTGTTAAGAATAAGGTTAAAGCTGTTGTGGAAGAAGTCGCGGTCTACCCCACCTTCTAAGAGGAAGTCATCATCCCCACCTCCTAAGAGGAAGTCGTCATCCCCACCTTCTAAGAGGAAGTCATCATCCCCACCTTCTAAGAGGAAGTCATCATCCTCTAAGAAAGTTACATTTGATTTTTCACATGAGGTTGAAGAAAATAGAAAAAGAGGAGTGAATGCGGGGTTTAAAATGGTAAGGAGAAGAGAAACATAGTATGCAACAAGTGAGAGTCCAGCCACCAAGGTTAAGTAAAGTAGAGGCTGTAAAGGCTAGCAAAAGGCAAACAATTTTGAAAAGAAGTCAAGTCAGTGAGAAAAGAAAAGACATGGAGGCTAAGAGCAAGGAAGCTAACAAACCAAAAAGAAGAAGAAATTTGATTCGTTTAGGTGAGGAAGAAGAAGATGGAGATGGGGAGAGGGTAGTGAAACCGATCTTGTAAAAAAAAACTGATGTTTTAAGAGATATTAGTGAAGAGTTACCCAAGACTCCTCATGATGACCGGTGTGATGGGGAAGACCATGTACATGGTTTTTTCCAAGAACCTGAACATGAACATGAAGGCCCTTATGATAATGATGAGGGTGCTCCAGAGTTTTTAGTTGAGGAGGTTGAAGAGAAGGTTGTAAATACCTACAAATGTCAAGAGAATGTGGTTCAGGAGTCTTTGAGCAATGAAGTGTAGGAAGAGGGTGTGAAAGAGCCTGTTGATGAGAATGTGGTTGGCCAAAGTTCCCTAGTGGAAGTCTATAATATGGATGTTGTTGAGCATGTGCCATTTATTAGTCCCTTGGACATTGCTCCTGGTGATGGTCATTTGCCTACACCTAATGTTGATGTTCCCTCCAATGATGATGTTGATATTGATGGAGAAGAAGTCCTGAACTCAGAAATGGAGAAGGTCACATTTTCTGCTTTACTTTCTTGCAGTACTGACATAACTGACTTGCCTGTATTGTCACCCACAACCGCCCAAACCTTTGAGGTAGATAGTCAGCTCAAATCTATTGTTGTTATGAAATCTAAAAATGATAATGTGATGTTAGGAGAACGTGATAATGATGTAGATGATGATGATGCTGTGGAGGGGGAAATGGTGGTCCCTGATGTGGTGCGCATACAGAGTCAAATGGCAAGTGAAATGGAAAAGAAAACTGAAGAAACACACCAAAGAAGAAAGAAGAGAAGGGAAGGGATGCAAGGTCAGTCATGGGAAGAAAACATTGGACAGGAATGTGATGAAGCTGATCAAGTCTGCTCCGCCAAAACATTTATCAAGAAAACCACCACCAAAGGTGACCTCCTCGTATCTTCTGATACTATTGGAAGATGTTCACAAGGTTTGTACAGTCCACAAAACTGTTTAGATGCTAGAGTGTTTGGATACAACCAACCTATTTCAAAGTGCAAAGTTTCCATTCATTGCATGGAAAGAGTGGGTAGATGGGGAGGTCAAGATAACAACTAACATATTATCTTACATATTAGCCAAAGACAACTAACATATTAACCATCAACTAACTAACATATTAACCATGGTAACTTCTGATAATAATGTTGAAAATTCTATGACTCGGTGATCACCATATATGTGAAGTTGTTGATCAGGTGGTACATCCAACATTGTAAGGAAAATGGCATTCCAGAAGAAGAAACATATACTATCATTGAGGATGTATACTTTTCTGTAAGTTGTATCTCATTGGTTGATGGAATTTGTTTTGTATAGTTCACTTCTCGATGAAGTACTTTATGATTTTGTTGATGTCGAAATTCATGAACAGAGAGTATACAAACTTTAAGAAGAAGATGGAATACCAAACCTTCAGTGGTGCAACTCCTGATGACAGAGTAGATAGTGGTGCGTATCATCCACATGAAGTTGCTAAAGAGTACTTAGACCCTTATGAAGGAAGAATTAGAGATCAAGCACACCCATCCAGGGCAATGGGTCTTATCATTCCTCTTCAAGTTGAAGGTAGCCACTGGGTTCTTGAAGTCTACAATTTTGGAAAGAGAAAAATCTACAACTATGATTCTCTTGGTCTGAAGAAAGTTTCTGATGAGCAACTTGCTATAGAGACTTGTCTTACTTATGTCATGAGGTGTGCTGATCCATCGTCACCTCATGATTTGGGAGCCCCTTGGGCTCGTGAGTTTGTGCCTGTTACTCAACAACCAGATACAAATAGTTGTGGCCTATTTTGCCTAGCCTATCTAGACTGCCTTCTGAGGGGTGTACCTGAGGAAGTAAACAAAATAGATATGCAACCCCATCGAATGAGGAAGAGGATTGGAATGGATATAATTAATTGTGGGTTGAATCCAGATAATTGTTTCAAAAAGCGGACAAGAGCAATTGGAGAAGAGTTTGGAGGATGCTAAAGAAGTCGGTACGTGAGCAGGGGAATCACTATGAAACAGCTTGGTGGATGCTACTTCTTCTATTTTGTGTTTAGTGAAACAAATAACTTCTTCTATTTTGTGTTTAGTTGTCTAATTTTAGTATGGTAATATTATTTTGTGGTGCCGTTAATATCATCAGCTACGAATTTGTGATGATGGAATTTGTCATTCATTGCTTCATGCTTTCATAGAGTGATGAGTTAAGTTTTTAGTGAAGCATTTTTTATGGAATTAGTTGCTGATAGGTCCTGAATGCAATATGGTTATTGGAATATTTTGTTTCATCAAACATTTGTGTATAGTTTAGGCGGGAAATATTTTGATCGGGAATAGTTTGGCGCCAACACCACTTGGGCGGGAAAATAGTGTGTTTCCTTTACAAGTACAAACTGGGTTGCCTTTCTTGGTCCATCCCATTTCTCTCTCTTTTTTTTCTCGTTCAAAATGGGTAGGGGTGAGGATTCTACCAAGAATAATACAAATGTTGGTTCATCATCAACCAACTATAGCAAATGTTTTGAGTGTGGGAAACTGGGCCTTTGGAAGATCAAACTATCCATGGGGGCAACACGACCATCGCTATGCTCAATCTGAATATGAGGTATGGTGTAAGTATAAAGCCACATAGTGCGGGAAGAAGGTTTCTCTCATGCAGGGCCGATCCATGCAAGGGTTTTAAATGGATAGATCTAGAAGGTGAAGGGACACATAAGGCTAAAGCACCTGCTAGTGAAGCAAAGGTGACAAAGGAAAACCAGTTGCAAATCACCATTGATGGTCCTATTAAAATGAAAATAGAGGGCAGTGTTGATGATGTTAGCCTACTTGTAAAGAAACTATCCATTAGAGACTGACCATGTCATTGTTATAGTTATTGATATTAATAGTACAAGAAGATGTCCGTTCAAACCAAATTAATTACGAAACCAAAATTGCCAACCAAAACTATCCAAAATATCAACCCGAAGTAAAGCCACAGGGTAACAATTTACCACTAACATATATGCAACTGCAAGTGCCAATTTCAAACAAACAAACCAAAGCTGCCACTATTGGTGATTGGTTAAAAGAAAGATCATATATACTCTTCATATGCAAAATCTGGTGGAATCCCAGCTGAAAAATCAATCCACTCGGCATCATCATCGGTAATCGCGTGCAAGTTGCCTTATTATGTCCAAGACCACCACAACGCTGCATTACACCTTCTTCTTTTGCTTTGGGACTCCCTCTTTTTAGAGCTTTCTATTTTTCTGTGGTCTTCCGGGCATCACCTCATCAACGGTGGACGGACGATGATGCCATCATAAACCCAAACCCACTGTTCTTTTCCTCTTAATGGTGTCCAGTTCTCTCTATATGTATCCATCATCATTTCTTTTGTGTACCAATGCAAGCAAAAGTCATATGCACATAGCTTACAGTGATCGATTGCCTTCATAGCATGGCTACAAGGAAGACCAACCTGTTGAAAGAAACCGCATGTGCAAGTCCTCTCCAAAAGGTCTACGATGTCGATGACGGTATAGTGATTGCCGAGTAAACGCGTGCTCACTTGCCTTTGTTTTGCGGAAACGTCTACTCGAATATCTCGACGAGATGAGCACTTCCTCAACTGATTTGGTCGGTTTTGTCTTCACTTTGACGCCATCACCCGGTAGTCATAAAATGTTTCATTATGTTCAACCCGATACCATTGACAAGAGATGTCACCGGCATAGCTCTCTCTCCGGAAGTATCATCTTGTTCCGCTCTCTATGTGATTTGTGTAGCAAATGCCATACCTTCTCTCATTGGAGCAAAAAGCACAACACCACGACTATTTCGAATCTTTACAATCTTTGCATAACCTTTCTGTCCAAGACAATAAATTTGGCTCATAAGTCTTACAAATTCTGCCTGTTCATAAGTTTATTGACTCTCTTCACCTTCCTTTTTTCTCTTGCTTAGTCATACAATTTGAAATGTGTTGTGCACAAAAGCAATGGACCGCATTAGGAAGTATTTTAGGCACGGCTTGAAGAATGCTTACATGCCTATCAGAGAGAAGAACAAAGTTTTGCTCCGTCCCAACAACAAGGTCTCTTAACTTTTCCAAAAACCAATCCCAGTGGTCATTATTTTCCTTTGGGACTATGGCAAATGCAATTGGAAACACGTGGCTATCGCCATCAGCCGCGATAGCAGTTAGTATGATTGACTTGTACCTACCTGTCATGAAAGTGCCATCAATCATAATCAATGGACGAAGACATCTTTTGTAAGCTCGGACAGTGACGCCGTAGCTCACAAACAAACGTTCAAACTTGTGCTTAGGGGCCGATGACGTTTGCAGCTCGGTGAAACAATCTGAATCCACTCTTTTAAGTTCTTTACAATAATTTGTCAACATTTGGTACGACTGACTAAAGCTTCCCCTTATCTGCAAGCAAAAAAGCCAAACAAACAAAAGTTAGTTGTTGCTACTATTGCGTTCATTAGTTCTTCGATATAACCAAGGCAGCTTACCTTTTGCATTGCAATTTCTTTTGCTTTCCAAGCAACTTTATACGACACATTTGTGCGGTGTGCGCTCTTTAACCTCTAATCGCGAACCGTTTTTGAGCCATATCAATATTGTTCCTAAGTTTCGATTTCACAACTTCAAAACCCATTTTGCATCAAACTTGTTTATTAGTTGCAATTGCTTTATCTTGTGAACATGTATGTGCTTCTCGAAGGTTATAATAACCCATATATCGTAACCGATTGGTCGGTTTTGCAAACAAATGAAATGTGCAACGGGGAGACTTACACTTCATATAAATCCTCGGGGAGAAGTGCGCCGACGACGCAAATCAAACATGTTTGCTATATTGCGTATGACTTCATGTCTTTTATAAGATCATCCCGAGTAGGATAGTGTTGTCCTATTTTAGGAGGAACAAACATCAGGTTCACATGAGGAGGAGTTACATCCACTTTAGCTGGTGTTTCTGGACTATGGGGAGAGCGAAGAGGATCATATCCTTGATGTAAGTCTTCTGAATTGAGATCTTCTGCACCGAATAGCGTAGCATCAACCATTCCATTTGTTTCAATATCAGGTTCACTTTGGCCTTCCTCATCATTAACAGTCATATCAGGTTCACTTTGGCCTTCCTCATCATTAACAGTCATAGGCGTGCCCCCCCAAAAAACCTCTTGACTACGGTTAGGAGTAGACTATACATCACAATCATCATCCAATAATTGAACTTCATCATCATCATCTTGATTACCACCATTTACTACTCTAACTTCATCATCATTAGCTCCATCCTTTACTTGTACTACTTCTTCTTCAAAATTAACTTCATGTAGTATTTCAACTTCATCATCATCACCCTCATTATTGTCAATATTTTGATTCATGGAAATTCTATATTCCTCAGGGACGTCCTCTGTATCACCATATGGATTTTGGGAATCAAAGTCATCATAATCAGGTTGATCAAGATCTGGTACACCATCTTGCTCATCACCATCATTGACCGCCCCTCAGTATTATATCGATGAATTAGCTCCCCACTATCAAAGAATTGGAACTATATGTTACCTTGCAAGGCTATAGAGTGTACCAACCACAAACAGAGAAGCGCGGTGTGACCGTTTTCTTTTTTAGATCTTGAAGGTTCGTGTAACTTCAGAAGAAACACCCTCTGGCCAAATATCTATATTTCAATGAACACTCAGTAAGTTCCACACCACTATCAGCGACAGGTAAGCTATCATCTATCAACATATCCCATTGATATCGAAGACTTACCTGCCATCACCTTTTCGAACGTTGACAAGCTGTGAGGTTGAATGTGTTCTTCGACGTCGTGAATCTCCACATCTTCCCATTGATGAGTCCCCACTCTCCCACTCCAGGGTTGTTCAAGGGGACTTTCTGGAAAACCAAAGATTCATAACTATCAGGAAATAAAGCATGTACCCACCCTCATTAATAATGACCTAACCAAATGGAACTGCATTACTTACCAATTGCTTCATCGACAAGTTTAAATTGGTTAATAGGACGCTTCTGACGAGCTAGCTCCTTCTGTTTCAGAAAAGAGTGTTTCACAGGAGAAACAATGCTTGGAGTCGCGTCTTTCTTAAACAACTCAAGAGCAACTTCTTTCTTCTAACATTTAGTCATCCCATTGCTTACCACTTCTACCGCGTTGATAACCCAAACCATCATTGTTTTTTCTTGGAGACTTTCTTTGTTTCATAATCATGTTCAAATAATCTGTTTCTTTCATCAATTCGACCACGGGGACTTCTTCGTCAAGTATCTTATAGAAAAAGTAGATCTCATTCTCGACAACACACCTTCCACGGTACTCATGAATCCTTCAAATGAAATACCCCCATCACAAACTCTCAATTTCACCTCGCCACCAACATACTTCATCAGGCCATACTTGTCCGCTTTCATCTCCCCATCAGTAGTGAATAAGAACATCCAAAGAAGTACCTAATCGGTAAGTATAAAAAACAACCAAAAGCGATGGTTACAAAGAAGTACCTAACCATAAACCATAAAACTGAAAAGTAAATTCAAACATTTAAGCACAAACTAGTTAAACTAACACTTTTAGGACATTTATGACGTAATCTATCTTAAATGCCTTAATATTAAACCCAACATTAAATATAGAATCAACATGGAAACCACCACAACTATATAATCAACATGCATTTATGCATGGAGACGTTATATATTTGTCTTCAAAACCCTCTTCCTTGAAAGATGAAACATCAAACAAACAAAACACTAAACTACGTGGAACAAAACCGTAGACCCAAGGCCCTAGATAGCTTAAAAACAACAAACTATACCTTTATCATGTGAATGTGTCATGTTTTCCATGTCAAACCTTAAAAAAAAATACAAAAAGCGGAGGGACAATGACGAGAAAGAAAAAAAAGAAACAACCAAAAAAAAAAACATAAACTTTGAGCTTTTGTCCTTATTTTTAGGTTGGCTCAAAATCTGAGGTAAAAGTTGTAAAGGTATTGACAACCAAAATCGAGAGTTGCCGATAGTTTATTAGTCAGTTGCTTCTTCATTATAGCAAACACAGATACTACAACATGTTTTGATTAACGTGTTTTCTTGATCAAGATCCAACGGTTGTCCATCACTGTAAAGTCAAACTCATCAGTACAATAATATAGAAGTTATGCATGAGGTAAAAGGGGGAGAGAGTGTTGCAGGTCCACGTGGGCATTGTTTGAAAATAAGGAGAAGGGCAAAAGTGTCAAAAGTGAGGTTGAAAAGTCAAAATTGAAGAGTGGTTACTACTTGGGAACAGATTGACATTATGGGTTACTAATTGGGAAATTACCCTATATTAATATCTAATAATTCAAGATATTTGGCATTATTATCTAATAATTCAAGGTTATCAATTGA
Source organism: Coptis chinensis (assembly GCF_015680905.1). Lineage (NCBI taxonomy): Eukaryota > Viridiplantae > Streptophyta > Magnoliopsida > Ranunculales > Ranunculaceae > Coptis > Coptis chinensis. The sequence continues at coordinate 13,066,531 of NC_141456.1, read as the reverse complement.
CAACGACCCTCCCTACTGGGTATAGTTCTGACAACTTCATTAAAACACGAGAGCTACTTCGACTTTACAATGACCATTCAAGGCGGGTGACGTTAGACTATGGACCAATGAAAGATGATGTGCCACAAGGTGGTAAGTGGTGGTGCCAGCCTGCCAGGTCAGTTGGTTGCCTGGCCTGCTGCCTTAAATAAGCAACAAAACCTTCATTATAGCTCTCACGGACTGTATAATTATAAGGGAGGGGTTCTAAAGACATATTTTATCTTGACACGTAAACAAATTCAAAATTATTAGGGTATTTATAAATTTGGATTAGGCTAATATTTTGTAGATATGATCTTCTAACTATTCTAAATATTGTCACAAATAATAAAAAAAATCAAAAATTTCTAAACTTGCCATAATTCAAGTATTAGATATGGTACAATATATTTGGTGTTATTATCTAATAATTCAAGTAGGGCTAGAAATGGTACAGGTGTCAACCCGAATCTGACCATATCCCGAATCCATTTTACTGGATATAGTTTCTATGTTTGTGACTAGAATCCGATCCTAACCCGAACTATTTTAACAAGATTCATATTTTGATGCCTAAAAATTAATTTATATCGTACATTTATATAGAGTGATCTTGGACATACCCATAAAAGCACTCTCGTACCCTAACTTTAAAATAAATAAATAAAATAATTTTAGACACATCTAGCTTCTTAAATTACCATTCTTTTTATTATACGTACCCAAGATATTTATTGAATAAAATAAATCATTTATTGAATATAAATTACGGGACCCATACTAAGATAGTATCCTAAGTGATTCACTTGTAGAAGAAAAAGAGGTCTTTTTTTTTTTTTTTAAAAATGCTTTTGATTTTTTCTCCAATAATTTTTTCTTTAATAATATTTCTCTCACCAATAAAAATACAAATACCTACTTTTGATTTGAATTAATCATACCAAAATAATGAAGATGAATACTAACTGAATGAGAATGAAGAAAAAAAAATTAAATCAAATTTTGACGAATGGGAAAACTCAGATAAATAAAATCGGCAAATTAAACATTTGAAAACTTTTTTCAAACACAATATACACAGACACGTCACACGATATGAAGCTGCACAATTATAGCTGATCCCTCAAAGACTCTCAAAGTATTGACTTTCAACTAATGAATCTCATCGATCATGTACGATGTGCATGAAAACATCATCAAACAATTAAAAACATAAGACATAGAAGCAACTACCAACTTTTAGCAAAACAAATTCATCGTATCAAGGGGAGAAAATACTATTTAATGGTCTCAAGCATTCTACAAAGGCATAGATGATCCCTCGGCAGCATAGTCTTTAATGGTCACTCACAGCCTAAAGTAATGGCTTTCACAGCCGATGCATGATGTGCATGAAACTAACCACTCAAAAATTATTAGTATATATAAACATTAGTTCAAGTCAGCTAATATAAACTAATTCATAAATCTAAGGAAACAAACCTTATTTGAGCATGCTTTCAAGCACAGTACACAAGGATGTGAAATGATCCCCAGGCAGCAAGATTGGTAATCATCCCAATAGACTTGCAAGAAAACCAGTTTTCAAAAGGAGAGGACAAAATCAAGTATTAGCTTAAGCAAATATTTCAAAATCAAGTAACAACTTAAGCAAATATAACTTTCAGTCTTAAAAGCTCTTATATTCCACTTTGAAACATATATAAGATAATTAGATGACCCCTCAACCTCAATAGTATTGACTTTCACAGTCGGCACGCGCACGCACACTATTTTTATGAGGAAAGAAACCCAAACTAATTCTAGATCGAGTGAAAACTATCATACAATGCCACGTTTAAAAAAACAAGAGATGAACCTTGAGGTAGTACAATTGTTGTCTATCAATGATCCCCCAAGACAACACAAATGTGGTCTACCAAAAGCAAGTTACAGATAATTAATCTTGTTTATCAAAAAATAATAATATTAAGATCGTTTTATTGATGCGAGTTTTAAACCTTTGAAATTCCAAACAAAAATATTGATGCTATTTTTGTGTATCTCAGTATTTCATGCCATTAAAATTTAAAAAAAAAACACAATTTGTACAGAGAGTTCAGTCAGGCTAGAAAGCATAGATAATAGATGAAATCACAAGCATAGATGAAATACAACAGTTTCACTTGGATTTAAAGCCAAACACAGTGGAAAATAAAAGGGTCAACTCGTTCCATAGAAAAGGAATTAGGAGAAGAGAAATAATCCCTTCCAGAGACAGAATTCTGTGATCTGTTCGTTATAGATTTGCCTTGTGTTATGTACAATCACGCGGTAGCTTTATATTTACGCTATTTCTTCTTTTAGGTTCACGTGGCAGTAATTGGGGGTTCAAGTTCAAGTTAATTTTTTTTTTTTTTCCCTTTGGGTAGAAGATAGAGGGGGGAAGAAGAACACATAAAGAAACTTTCACTAATAAAATGGTACAAATAGAAGTGTCGTTATTTTTGTTTTTCTTTTTTTTTTAATTTTTTTGTCTTTATGAAAAATACCCCAAAAATATGTGGGAGATATTATTGGATTTAGACAGTTATTGGAGTATGACAAAAATTTTTGTTAGTTATGGGACATGAGAATATTTTTATAGGTATGTCCAAAATCACTTTTTATATATGAAAATTATTAAAATAGTATATTTTTTTGTGTTTTTCAATAGATATAGATATCTGAAATCCGACCCGAATTCAAATGGATCTTACTAATACGGTCAAGAATTTTGAGTGAGAATCCGACTTGAGCTCACTCTATTTCCAGCCTTAAATTCAAGGTTATCAATTGACAACCGCCATGTTGGGTATATCTCAATTATGACGACTTTAATAAAACATGATAGCTACATCGACTTTACAATGACCATTCATCGTGGGTGACGTTAGACTCCGGACCAATGAAAGATGATGTGCCTGTAAAGGTCAACCACAAGGTGGTAAGTGGTGGTATCAGGTCAGTTGGTTGCCTGGCCTACTGCCTTAAATAAGCAACAAAACCGTCATTGTAGCTCTTACAGACTGTATAATCATAATAGGATAGGTTATGACACCCCTAAGATCATGTTACTTGTTTTGGACTTAATTTAAGCTTGGTTTAATTAAACAATACACTACTGCCCAACAATTTTTACATTTTTCTACCTTGCATAATTTGCATTGAACGATTAATTGGAAACCTAAACGGCTAAATCACAACTACAGTAGTGAAGTAGTGGGTACAGACTACAGAGTACGTCTTTTAGTTTCAGACGTTGAGACCGCAAACATACTTCCACATTTCGGGCGCAGGATATATACGGATGCCCCCAGCTAAAAAGTAAAAGCCATTGTGTAAGAATTAGAAACACACTCCTTAAAAGATTTGGGCCTACGCACTTCTCCAAAGTCCAAACTATGACCATATGAAATACAAAAAATGCACTGCTAGTTTAGTACAATTGTCTCATCAAATGTGAAAAATGGTTTCTTCAGAAATAAATCTATTATTTAATGGCACTGTACATCGATCTAGAACCACCAAAAGTGCATATTTCCTATTTCTTTTCTCCCCTCTTTCTTCTCTCTTATTCCGGGCTCTTTCATCATCACTTATTCAGCAGATTTGTCATGAACAGGCCGGAACATCTAAAATTTAATATGATAATCACAGTCCAAGAACCAGTTGTAGTCCAGCCCTTTAAGGAGACACCCAAAGAGACCTTATGGACTTCTAATGTGGATCAGTTATTTAGAAGGCACGTTCCAAGTGTGTATTTTTATAGACCAGATGGTTCTTCTAACTTCTTTGATGCTAGTGTGCTAAGAGATGCCCTTAGCAAGGTCCTTGTTCCATTCTACCCTGTTGCTGGAAGGTTAAAGAAGGACAAAAATGGTCGACTTGAAATTGAATGTAGTGGTGAAGGTGTGTTATTTTTTGAAGCTTATACGGAATCCATTCTCAATGATTTAGGAGACTTCGAGCCAAGTATGGAACTCATGCAGCTTATACCCACCCTCGGTGAGGGGCATGATATGTTTTCATCTCCTCTCATGCTACTTCAGGTTTCACCTTCAAACTTTAGATTAATATATGTTTGTAAGCACTTAACTTTTTTTTGTAATCTGTTTGAAAGGGTCTTCAACGATTTTAATCCTTTGAACTTGAAAAAAGAGAAAACCAGACACTCAAGGATTACTTTTTATTCCTTTACGTGTTTGTTGGGGACTTGCATTGGTTATATATGAACTCATCCAGAAAAACTCAACAATAGAAAAACTATAAATAAGAAGTAGATTTTAGGTATAGATAATGTTCTCTCCATAATAAAGATCATCCCCCTAACAAATCGGTTCATTTCAATAGGTTTAACCTTATCAAAATTTCTTTAGAATGCTATAAATTTATTCTTTGGTCCAAATTTTTTTAATTTTGAAACAACTTTTAATACAGTTAAACATTTTTAGTTGAGCTAATTTTTTTGTCGAGAGCTTCTCTATTATGAAAAGACTATCGCCAATTAAAGATTTAGTCCTCAATTCATCTTATAAGTCAACTTTTACTGGTGGAATCCATTTGGAATCACTTTACGGCATTTGGAATCACTTTACGGCATAACCATCTTTGATCTTTGTTGACTGACAAACTATTATTTACATTGGCAAATGTTTTTTATTCAAGCACCTATTTATTGTTCAATTGGGAGGTTGCACTCAACTTATTATAATTGGAAAAAAAAAAAAAAAAAAAAAAAAAAAAAAAAAAAAAAAAAAAAAACATAGTATCATATATGGTTTTAGTAGGGAGTGACTCTCAAGGACAAAAAAGACGAAAAAGTCACTCTCAACACTACATTTGTTTTTATCACTCACAATGACCGGGTAGATGAAAGGTCAAGTACACCCTTGATGCGAAATAAAAAATGGCTCGGGTGGATGAAAGGTCAAGTATACAACCCTAATGCGAATAAAAAATAGCCCAGACCAATCGAAACGACCTTGTGTATATAGTATGAACAATCATTATTCATGCCTCAAATGAGCTATGAACAATCATTGTTCATACTTCAACATAATATATGATTAGTAAGAAGACCTATTGGAGTATTAACAATAATCACTGTCCATACCACCTATTTGGGGCATGAACAATCACTATTCATACATCAACATTGTTCATACCTCATACATGAGCATGAACAATCATTGTTGATCATATCTTGCATGAGCTATGAACAATGATTGTCCATATGAACAATCATTATACTGTCTATACCTCAACATAATGTACGATTAGTAAGAAGACCTATTAGAGTATGAACAATGATGTTCATACCTCAACATGAGCTATGAACAATTATGGACGTATGTATGCACAATCACTGTTCATACTTTACGAGCTATGCACAATCACTGTTCATATGATTAGTAAGAAGACCTATTACAGTATGAACAATCATTATTCATGCATACCTCAAATAAGAGTACCTCAACATGAGCTATGAACAATCATTGTCCATATATACTTATTTAGGGTATGAACAAAGTTATGCACAATCATTGTTCATACCTCAACATAATGTATGATTAGTAATAATACCTATTAGGGCATGACCAATCACTATTCATACATCATGAGCTATGCACGATTACTGTTCATATCTCAACATGTTGTATGATTAATAAGAACACCTATAAGAGTATGAACAATCATTGATCATATTTATTTAGGGTATGAACAATCATTGTTCATACATTAACATAGTATATATATGAGGTATGTTCACCTATTTGGGTACAAACAATCACCAAATTTCTTTGCTTTATAAACATAACACAGAGGGGTGAAACTGGTATTTTTAAAAAAATTATGCTTTAATTTATATCTATAATAGCACGGAGGGGTAAAACTGTATTTAAAAAAAGTATAAAGGTCGGGCAAACTTATTTTGTCCTTGAGGGTTACTAAAATTGAAATTATAGGTTCGTGGGTTACTTAATGCTGGAATTTGTCCTTGTAAGTTACTGAAAAAAACGGATTTCTAGAGTTGTTTTGGCCCGAAATTAGTCCTTTGAACTCTTTTAGATCTAATATTTTTTGGTAAAGAGCTTTTGACCTAATTGAAATATAGAGATAAATGAGTTCCATTTTTTTTCTCTTTTTGGGTGGTGATATTGGCACTCACCATATTAAGTACTACACCCACTTAAAAATTATATATTTTGTTGGACAAAAGAATCCTCTTCGTAGTTGACTACACCCACCCCACTTCAAACAAAAAATATTCTTTCTTCTTTACATGTAATAAAAAAGAAAGGGGGCTAATTTTTTTTTCCCTTAACATCTCCTCTTTATAATTTCATTTGCGTTTATGTTATTCTCATAGTTAGAGGAGCTTACATAATTGAGGTATGAGATTCTCAAGTTTGAGAATTCGAAATGTCAAATTATTGTATTTAAGTGATGAAATTATGGGTTTCTCTCATACGCAAATCAAAAAACATTGTCAGTAGCAATTGCGTAATAAGTTAATGACGATAATCAATATATTGATATCATGTGTTAATAATTTATTTTTTTCCAATATTAATGCTCAATGCTCATTAGTTTTTCTCTAACAACCCATCAAATTTACATGCATAAGCTGACAATTTTGTATGGAATCAATTGGAAGTAATTTTTAAAAGTGAATTAAATTAAATGAATCAAAGAATTTTTGTTTCATAATGTAACTAACTCCCAATTTTATGATTAGTACCAAAGAGAAAGAGAAAGGTGAAATCTTCGGTGGGTTTATTGAGTAGGCGGGAGCATGTTGTTTTAAAGAGTGGGTTTAATTATAAAGTGGGTGCACTAAGTTCATAATAAGGTGGGTGCTAGTATCGCTGCCCTTCTTTTTTTCTCCCATCAAGTTTTGCACAATTTATCTTCAGCCTTGTTTAAACCATGGCCTAAAATATCCATATTGAACGATATATCGGAGGTCTCATTTTCTAAAATATATCAAAAATATCATTTGTACCAAAGATATATATCTTTTCGGTCACCAATCAAAATATCATATTTATCCAAAATATCATAGATATATGTCGTTAAATATCACTATGTATCAAAACGATTGGGGATATTAATAAAAAATATCGGTGAAAAAGACCAAGAATATACATATTGAAAATATCAACGATATAAAGATGTATATCTAAAAATGTGGTATATATCGGCTTGAAAAAAAATTAAATATTAGCCTTTGATATATCAAAAATATCCATACCGGTATAATGATTTTCCAATATATATTGTGATATATCGATATATATCAGGCGATATTTTCAGCCTTGCATGGTTTGAACTACAAAGAGGCCAGTTACTAAGATCAAATATTTGGGCAAAGATGATCGACATTAATGAGAGAAAATCGATAAAATTCCTTCTAACCCGCATGATTCCCAATTTGTAAACGGAATGCTATAATTTTGATAGTTGTTTCATTTTTCTTAAAAACTGAAACGGCATTGGAACTATAATATATATAGGGTTTGGAATTCAATTTTTTTTTGGAAATCATAGGGACTTATTGGAATTTCGTCGGATCATCGAATTCTGGTTCTTGGTTGAACATCTTCAAGCTGTTACGTTGGTTGACATGACATGACATGAAACGTACACGCAATTCAATATCAAGTGATAACTTGGACTCATATTCCATTAGTTTCATGCAGGTAACATATTTCAAATGTGGTGGTGTTTCTGTTGGTGTGGCTGCCCAGCATACAGTGAGTGATGGTATTTCTGGGATGCATTTCATCAATTCATGGGCCAGAACTGCACGAGGTCTCGACGTAGAAATCCCACCCTTTCTGGATAGAACAGTCTTAATTGCGCGAAAACCACCCACCCCGTCCTTCCCTCATGTTGAACATCAACCACCACCATCCATAGAAAGCACAAATCAAAAGCTAGAATGTCAAACTAGTCGTAAGTGTACTGCTACCTTTCAGGTATCTCGTCACCAAATCAGCCTTCTTAAGGCCCAATGTGACGATGAATCCAATCCAATTACCTTCAGCTCGTACGAAGTTTTGGGAGGACACATATGGCGTTGTGCATCCAAGGCGCGTGGTCTAAGTTATGAACAAGAAACTACTGTATGCATGGTTGTCGATGGTCGAACACGCCTTAATCCGCCATTACCATCTGGGTACTTAGGCAATGCAATTTTCCATGTGACAGCAAATGCAACATCAGGTGACATAGTATCGAAGCCGCTGATCTATGCAGTCCAAAAAATACATGAAGCGCTTGTAATGGCTGATGACAAGTATCTTAGATCAGCTATAGATTATTTGGAATTGCAATCCAATTTGTTGGGCCTTTGTCGAGGCCCGAACAATTTTAGAAGCCCAAACTTAGGGTTCAATAGTTGGTGTCGGATGCCAATACAAGATGTAGATTTCGGGTGGGGGAGGCCTTTTTACATGGGCCTAGCATCAATTTTGCATGAAGGTCAAGCATATTTACTTCCAAGCCCATCAAATGATGAGAACCTGACGTTAGTCATTTCATTGCAATCGGAGTCCATTGTGCTGTTCAAGAAATATTTCTCCATGTTTCTAGTGAAAGAGGAGAAGTAAAGCTTGTTTTCATTAAAGATCACGTGGTTTCCTTTTTCTCTGCTGGTAGCAATTAATGAATTTCAGACTCGATTAATAAATCAAAGAGATCACAATACTGTCTAAGTTTTATTTAGTCCATTTCTCCTTATAAGACAAATGTTCATGCTCAATTTCTAAAGACTTTCGAATGGCAGAAATGGAAGACTTGGATAACGCTCGATGAATAATCACCATTGCAACTTGTAAGTTTTTATCACTCATCAAAATGGTAGTATTATTATTGTTTTTAAGTAGGGGGGAGTACCTAAGTACAGGGGATACTTACAGTCTACACTTCATTGTAGCACTATAAGAAATGAACAAAACCTATATGATAAACATGCTCTAGAACACCTCCCATTTGGTTATCCATGGTGGTTTTACAAGAAAGCTAACTTCAACATTGTCTTGAGTATTGGCTGCGTATTTTGCCAATTGGTCTGCTATAAAATTAGCTTCTCTCCAAACCGAAGTCAATTTGCAGTAGTCTAAGTGTTCTAGTAGTCTAAGTGTTCTATGTGTTTTTGCCATCGTTGCTTCATATACGAAGGTAGATTTGACACGCCAAAAGCATTAATTGCAGGTGTGGAATTTGACTCCACCCAAAGACTCCTCCAATTCCTCTGAACGGCATACTCCACCGCCCCTAGAATAGCTAAACACTCGGCGATGAAATTCGATTTATGGCCACCATGCAAATAAACGCGAGGAACACACATTCATTATTTCTAAAGCACGCCCTATAGCCAGCCAGGTCAGGATTACCCTGCGAGCAGTGGCGGAGCCAAAAAATTGGGTGAGGGTTAGCCACAACTAGTTAGTTAAAAAAAAGGAAGAAACACCGACTTTGGTAGTATTTTTGTTTTCTCTTGGATATTTTTTAAAAAAGAAAAAACACCTACTTTGCGGCACAATTTGTAGCGTACTTGTCCTCTAATTTGTTTGTTTGATTTATTTTTCATATCAATAAATATATATTGCGGCCAAAAAAAAAAAAAAAAAAAAAGGAAGAAACACCGACTTTGGTCGTATTTTTGTTTTCTCTTGCATATTTTTTTTAAAAGTAAAAAAGAAAAAACGCCGACTTTGCGGCGCAATTTGTAGCGCGTTTGTCCTCTAATTCGTTTGTTTGATTTATTTTTCATATCAATAAATATATATTGCAGCTAAAAACAAAAATGAAACACCGACTTTAGTCGTATTTTTGTTTTCTCTTGCATATTTTTTTTTAAAGTAAAAATGAAAAAACACACGGAGAATCCCATCACAAAAATAAAAAACATGTAAATAATTTTGGAACTACAAAAAAAGTATGCAAAAGACTAAAATGCTTAAAAGATCGGTTTAAGAGAAAAATATAATAAATACACATACATTTATTAACTTTGGAAAATTAGGAGCTTAAGAAAAAAGTGCCTACAAATTCACCGCTTAGAGGCAACAAGAATATTGTACAATGTTTAGACAATAATAGATTTTTTTTTATCGTCACTTTGGCGTTTCTTTTAATTATTTTCGTTTTCATTAAATCCCGAAATTCCAATATATCAATGCCTCATCACCACGTAGCATTACAGTAGACAATCAAAAAAGTATATTCCACAAACTAAAAATGTAATGGATTCGAGTAGCCGATAGAATTCATTACAAAATTAAATTATAAACCGTAATATTCATTAACAAAAAAACTAAAAAATAAGGTATGGGGGAATTGAATTAAGGTTTAGAAAACATACCTACAAATATATCAACTATTGGGAGTGAGACTTGATAGTGTTCACTCTTTTCTAGCTTTCTTTTTGTTCTTTTTCTTTTTTCTAACCAATGAAAAACGTACACTTGCCAAAAGTGTTGGTTCTCTGAAACCGTAATGGGCAAAGGAGTTTTCATTCTCGTTTTTGGTATGTTATGTGAGGTTGGGTAACAAAATGTTGTCTTATATAGGCTCTGTTTGGCTGCAAGAGATATTGTATTTCTTAACTATGATTAGGTGATACAAGTCATGAGATGAAATACTTGTGCGTCTGCCTCTTATCCTGTCACTTGTTTTACTTGGCTACTGTTTGGTTGACATTCACACCTATATACTTATTTTTAATATCATACAAAAGAAAAACTAAATATATATATATACAAAATTTTCAAATAAAAACTTAAAAACAAATAAAAGCTCATAAACAAATAAAAGGAAAAAAAAAAAAACTCTAATTAAATATTGAATACATAAGCACCCAATTGATTTATACAAAAAACATCCCAAAAAAAAAGGAAAATCCCAATTTGATGAATAATGTGAAGATTTAAACACCATTTTTTGGAGGAAAAAAAAAATTAATGTGAGAAAATAAAAAAGGCGGAGAGAAAAGAAATACAAAAGGTTTATGGTTTTATTACTAGGATTCTCATAAAGGAGAGAGAGAGAGAGAGAGAGAGAGAGAGAGAGAGAGAGAGAGAGAGAGAGAGCATTCTTTACGTGTTTTATTATTATTATTTTTTCTCTCTCATGGATAGAAAACACGTTTTAGCAAATCTGGGCTTTTCTTTTGGATTTGCTTATCCGCACTTTTGTGTTCCGCAATTCAAGGGGCTTACTAGAGTATCCATGTTTTAGACAAACTAAACACATATACAAGGTAAACATGACTACCATGCCACCAATTCCTGAATATGGGCTCTCTATTCACACTGCCAAACAGAACCATACTATTTTGTTTTCTTCCTGCTAATCCTTAATTTCCTTATACATAGTAGTTTATTTTTTCCCAAAAGTTAAGGGTGACCTAGGGCGTACCCTAGGCCCCCATGGCTCTGCCACTGCGTGCGAGGCTCCATCTACATTAGCTTTTATGATCTCACCATCAGGTGGGTACCATTTGCATTCCTTAATCCAAGGTACCTTCCATAGCTTGTGTCAATTCTTCAAGATTTGAGAATCACTAACCCCAATTCTTCAAGGTTTTAGTTAAATTTTACTGTTTACATCACACTACATACTACCACAATGTAAAGGATGTTTTTGGTTCTCCTTACAAATGTAGGCTTGATCAAGGGATTGGGATGTTTGGATTGAATTGACCGAGTTCGTATGGACAAACTGTCTACGTATCAAGTTCTCTCTCGGGGGACTTGAATCAGGTCAGACATAGTTCCTCATCCTCTTTATATAGGCAAGGGGTTACGCCTCCTTCTCTCGCGCGTCATGTCAGATCCAGGTCTTCAGGTCACTCCCGAGCCATGATGGCGAGTTATTACGAAGCGTGCCTGAAGCTCCAGTCTGGATGGTAGTAATAAAGACATACGTTACCGACCGTTGAGATGAGTGAGAGTCGGGGAGATCGCTACCATGAAAGGTCGTTCGTGTGTAGCGAGTTACAATGAAGTGAGCTCGTGTGACAAAGACTCCTGGGTCGGTTGACTACAGATTAGTCAGATTGGTTGCCCTAGTTGAGTCGCTATGAAGCGAGCTATGAGGACGAGGATCAGGGGTCGATCTGCATTCATGTTTGTGCTGGACATGTGCTTGATATTCATTGGATGTGAATATTACTCCCTCACATAGCCCCATCTCAGTAGGTTGTTCTGTTCGTGTGAGCGATCTACCGAGATATTTAAGCTTGCACGTGGATGGCACATGGATGGTACATGGTACGTTTGATTTGAAAGGTCGCAGCTGAGGCGCCTCGTTTTGCGTGAATACATGGCATGCTAGGGTTAAATAAAACGATTGTGTTTTCTTTTTGGAAAACGAACGAGTGGGTGGCTTGTGATGTATGCCTGGAGAGTTGTCGGACTCCTCATTTACTTCCCTTGAGAACGAGAGCTAAGGTTAGTTTCTGCCATTTTTGTTTCTTGCACTTTCCTTTTTGCTTGCTTTACCTTTGCTCGGTTTCTGGTTTTAGTCTTGGTTGAGTAGTTGTTGTGGGCATGAAAAGAGGAAGAATAATGTCTGATTCTGATGATACCCGATCTGAAGAGGTTAGGAAGGTTAATTTGAGTGAGGAGATAGAGGATGTTAGTTCTGAATCTGCGGTCGCGGTGGCAAGCAGTTCTGGTGCCTCATCCTCTAGTGGTTTGCCTCCTAGGGTAGTAGATAAGCGAGACTAAAAAGCTTTGGTGAATTCATGTGCGCTTATGATATTCGTGTGAGCGATCTGGAGATTCACGAACTGGGTGAGGACGCTGCCATTTTTAGTAGCGCGTTCGTCCCCCGTGATTATGGTGTGGTTATCTGCGAGAGGCAACTGAGAGCGGGGTTGAGATTACAGTTTTCTAGGTTGACATGTGAGTTTTTAAATTTTTGTGAGAAAGCGCCCTGCCAGTTCGTTGGGAACACCTGGCGTTTGCTTAGGGTATTCGATCTTTTGAATGATAGTAGAGAATACAACATTGGTGTTGTGGATATTATTGAGGACTTTGTTGTAAAACGATCTAGCGTGAACAATTTTAGCTTACAGACTTTGATTGGAAAGTCTAGCGTTCTGGATGGAGTTAGTAACGAACCCTGGGAGAAGAGGCCTTTTTTGATAGTTGGGAATTATTGCACCTCTGGTTATAGTGTGGAAACTAGGGTTTGTAATTTTACTGGTACGTACTAGGTTGTATGGTGAATCATGCATCTGTTTTGTATGTTGACAAGTATGTGCTAATAACGAACTGACCTTTGACTTTATTATGTTTGCAGAGGTCGCTATTGCCAGAAAGAAAGGTCGTAGTGTGATAGAGAAGTTCGCTTGTTGGACTCGTGTTGAGAAGTGGGAGAAGTTGCCTGAAGTGGCCAGCTACTTCGTTAAAAGAGGAGGACGCGGGATTAGGGCCAAGAGGAGGCAGCAGAAGAAGAGGTCTAGAGGTAAGGATGTCACTAGGTCATCTAGTAGTTCAAGCATGGAGCTTGAAGACAGCGGGATAGTGAGTAGGGAGCAGAGGAGGAAGAACGGCGGTGGGTCAGTGCGACCTAGTGGGGGTGCTGGTGGTAGCGGGAAGTGACCTGAAGTGGATAGGTCTGCTACTGGTGGAAAGGGGAGAGGACAGGAGAGCTTCCCCGTTGATATGGAGGACATCTCTTTCATTCCTTGTGAGCGAAAGAGTTCCCTAAAGAGAAAGGCTGACGAGCCTGTTCCTCGGGATGCGAAGGTCGCTAGAGCGGCTAAGATCATCCATGGTAACAGTTCTAGTGCTGATAGTGGAGAGCAAACTTGTGGGAAGATAGCTCAATCTTCCAGATCTAGCCCCTCAGTAGATTTTAGCGTTCTGGGTCTCAGGGATGCTTGTATTGTTGCTGAGAGGGTGAAGGAGAAAGCTCCTATTGTGAAAGTTGGGAAGGGTCATCTTAGTGCTGGTGGGGATGACCTGGAGCATAACCTTGTTTATGTCAACAAGCGAACTAGCCGGGCGGTGACCGTGAAGAGGTCGGACTGCAGTTATAAGTCCGCACCTGTAGCGTCATGCTTGCTGGAAGGGATTACGCTGGATGATGATCGGAAGGATCTAGACTCGAAGGATTTGGATGGAAACCTGCGAGCGTTAGACCAGGCTCACTGCTTGGTAAGTGCCAAACTGCGATTTGAAGATGAGGCTTAGTTTGTACGAGCTTTATTTGTGTTTATAATCGTGTTCACTTGGCTGCAGATTAAAGCTAGGTACCAGAAGATGAAAACTGCTATTCAGTTTGCTGAAATGGAGAAAGGCGAGCTGGAGAAGCTGAGGGATGAGCTTACCAGTGTTCGTGAGGTGCAACAGGCTAAACATAAATAGTTGAGCGACCTTAGGGGGCAAGTCATTACCCTTTCCTTGCAGAGCATGATCGCGGAGAACTGGGCGAGCGAGCTGGAAGGGAAGTTGGTCATAGTAAATAACTTCGCTGGTAAGTGTAAAAAGGTGGCAGTAGATGCTAAGGAGGCGTATGATCGTATGGTCACCGAATTAGAAGAGCTGGAGGATATGCATGAGCAGCTGGGGTAGAGCATGAACAACTCTAGGAGGCGTATGCTCGTGCAATTGCGGGTGAGAAGGGGGTCTCTCCTACTATAGATGTCAGTGTCATTCTTGCTGTGGTACCCTCTGCTACTGCTCCTGTTGTTGAATCGCTCGTTGAGACTGAGGTGGTAACGAACTCTGAAGTCCCTCCTATCTCGACCTCGCTCCAGGTCGCCTCCGGCTCTTTACTGGATCCGCTTCAAGTTGATGAGTTAATCCATCCTTCGTAAATGTTATGTTGCTTTAACTGGCCGTGGGCCTGATACATTTGAACTGATAACTTGGGGAAACCTGGGAAGTTCGCTTCTATGATGTGTTTTGAACAAGATTGAATGAACTGGTTTCCCGAATTATTCTGGGCAGTTCATTTTGTGACTAATGCTTGCTAACCGAGTTGGCATTCTGGGACGTCCCAGCAACTCAGTTAGCGCACGAACTGGTTTCTTGAGCCTGTTCAGGCAATTCGTTCCTTTGCCTTTATGAAATGCATGCTCTTTCTTGTTGCTCTTTTTCTTGATGCCTTGAATATATATTGCCTGATGTTGCTGTATTGTATAGCGTTGCATGCTCCAATTAGTATGAAGTGTCTAGGCTTTGTAGCCTTTAAGCTCCAGTGAACGTCTTGCTCCTGTAGAGCGTTTTTCACTGAGTCGTGTCTGATGTTGTAGGGCTCCACTAGTAAAGATCGTTAAGACTATGCAGCCGATGGGCTCGAGTGAGCGTTCTTCGTGTTAGAGTGTTCTGGTTTAGAGTGGGCCTTAGCACGTGTGTGGCACACATGAAGATGTGAACCGTTTGAGAGAGCCAAAAATGGTAACCTCCTTGTTTTTTGGAATTTGAAAAGATGGCTGTCACACCCCAAATTTCCAAACAATTAAAATAAGGAATTTTTTTTCAAGATAGAAATATCTCAATCGCCACCCTATTCAATCATCGGAAAACCCAGGGTGAAACGAAACCCTAATAATATATTATCAACCACGATATTAAAAATCTGAGATCAAATTTAAAACCAAAAGGAATAATTCTTCAATCACATTATTAAACTACAAAGAAACTAACCAACTCTATTACATCTGTCTCAAAAACAAAATCGTACACTTCAGAAAAACTTAAACCAGAAGACTCCAAGAGCAAATCCAAATCACGTGTCCTCATCCACTGCACTCCACCATCTATGTTTCCAAGAACTCATCCACATTGTAAAACAAAGCAAACATGGGTCAGCAAATTGAATTTGCTGGTATGAGTAGACTAACAACATAAAAATAATTCTATACTTTAATTATCCAAACAAACACTTTATATGTACCCATAACTTAAACATTCTCAGCTTAAAAGACAGGTAGTTCCGTCATATCAACCGAAATAATTTCTTCCCAAGCAAGACATCCATTCTATTAACTCATTATAATAACTCATTTTAATAACTTAGTAATTGAATTAAATTTTACCGATATCCATTTCTGTATAAGGGTAGGTGATAA
Organism: Coptis chinensis; assembly: GCF_015680905.1. Taxonomy (NCBI): domain Eukaryota; kingdom Viridiplantae; phylum Streptophyta; class Magnoliopsida; order Ranunculales; family Ranunculaceae; genus Coptis; species Coptis chinensis. The sequence goes on along the minus strand of NC_141456.1, from coordinate 13,050,393 downwards.
GAGCCCAAAACTGTAGTTTTAACCCCTTAACAATAATACTTTTAGACCAATTATGCGAGTAATAAATAAGAGTTAATGCTGATTGTGTGCTTTTATGTATTTCAACCATTGGAGTCAATTATGTGCAGAAATGTGTCACTTTGGCGAGATAAAGGATCAAGCGTTCATTGCTAAGAAGTTATGTGATTAAAGGCCAAGTTTCAAGGAGAAAAAGCCTTTTTAAATCCCGGTCAAAGCTGAAAAGTCAAGGTCAACGCAGGCAGAAACAGCGCACAAAAGTCAGCAGAACTTCCGAAGGCCGTATCTTTGGACTCAGACCTCGGAATTGGGCCTACCTTATTTCAAAACGGCCGTCTTGGAAAGAGCTTTCCAATGGTCTAAGACTTGACCCAATCAGAGGAGCAGAAGTGGACGAAAAGTCTGTTAAAGTCAAATCCAGCTGAAAAGGCCTCTGTGGACTGAAGAAATTGGGTTTTGGGCTCGATTTTCCGGCTCAAAACATGGCTCCTCAGCCCATGCACGAAAATGTGGATCTTGTCTCCTCCATTTCAAGACACAAGACTTAACTCTTAAGCAATCTAGTTTGGAGGTAGCCAGGAGGAATAGTTTTAGATCTAGTTTTTGAGACTCCATCAACTAGTTTATTAATTAGTTTTTATTATCTTGTTTTAATTTCAGTAGTTGAATCAGTATTGTTATTTTATTCATTAGATCAATAAAGTTAGTTAGTTATTCATAAATCTAGTTTCATTTCATTAATCATTTTAGTTTCAATTCATAGATTTAGTTAATTATCATTACTAGTTTCAATTCAATCTTGCATGATTAGATTCCCATTTTAATTCAAATAAGTAAATTTATAATCTTTATATCATGTCTTGTTTAAATTCATTGAGAAGTGATAGTGTAATGATTCTAGGCTAAATCTCTATTAGAGGGGGGTTGAAGAAGCCTTGATGAAGCTTGATTTCGATTAGCGTAGAATAGTTCGTAATATTCCATTCCATTCTAGAAAACAATTAGTTCACCATGAGAATGGGTTTGATTGTTTCACATGCTAGTTGTTAGTTGGTAGAGCTTACCATGAACAATTAGGGATTAAGAAGACCCAATTGTTATGCGAAAGCATTTCAATTCGGATTATGATGATTCTTTGTTAGTAAATTAAGTCGAGTTAAGGTGGAATCAATCCCCCCTAATTCCTTATCATATTATCAATTTAGTATTCCGTAGTCGAGTTATCATATCTTGTTAGTTTAATTTCCATCGTAGTATAATTTCCGTGTTACTCTCATTAACTTTGGATAGATGGATAATCTTAGTTAACGCTAATTCTAAAGAACTAGGAGTGGAACGAATTCTCTACTCCACTTAGTGCAATAGCATTGAGAGTGTAGAAAACTTTGATAACTTAGACAAGAAAATATTTTTAGATTTACTTGCGTTTAAATTTCATCATTTATTCGTAGGGAAAACTATCAATTTTACTTTTATCAGTAGGACGTACATCGTCCCTGCACAAAATATCATTAAGTCCTACCTGATAGGGTTATATACTAAAAACATTACTTTTGTATTAACTCTAATTCTTTATTTTTTGAATGAGAATCATAGGGGCAAATGTTATGCATATTATATATGTTATTAGTTATATGCATGCGTCTAATACTTTATGTTGTAGATGATATGGTGTGTGGTGACACACAGAAGATCATATCATTAGTACCTTATAAAGTATAAGTAAATGTTCACAACCTAGATGGATTTGGACAAACCATTGGTATGGTTGTTGTATAATCTGGTATTAATCTATCTTGACTACATGATTACACTAGTACACTTTGTGTGTATTGAACAGGACCAAGTGAGGTTGTTTCTCTTTATGCTGACTATATAAGAGAACAAACACCTCTGTTATTATGGATGCTTGTCCTCTTAATCCGGATATAATAATGGGCACTTACGTGATAGGGTTATATACTAAAAGCATTACTTTTGTAATAACTCTAATTCTTTATATTTTGAATGAGAATCATATGGGCAAATGTTATGCATATTATATGTGTTATTAGTTATATGCATGCGTCTAATACTTTATGTTGTAGATTATATGGTGTGTGGTGACACACAGAAGGTCATATCATCAGTACCTTATAAAGTATAAGTAAACGTTCACAACCTAGATGGATTTGGACAAACCATTGGTACGGTTGTAATATAATCTGGTATTAGTCTATCTTTACTACAGGATTACACTAGTACACTTTGTGTGTATTGAACAGGACCAAGTGAGGTTGTTTATCTTTATACTGACTGTTTCGGCAATAAACTGCTTCAACACAACGAGAGCAATGGTGACGAACGCACTAAGAAACAGAGGATTTTGATGTTGGGGGAGATGAAACTGAACCAAATAATGGCTGCCTACGTACCCAAGATCTATTCTCTAGGGATCAAGTTTCCACGTAGTTCCTTATGAAAAATAATGTGGTATTTATATAGGTAAAGTAAAGAGTCCTTGTAGCTCAAGTAATCTTGTATCTTGAGTAATTGTGATAGAGTATAACTATCAACTGATAACTATCTCTTTGATAAGAAATGAATCTGGACATAAATCAACGTACATTAGTGGCAAGCCATGTGGCTAAGGTTCAGCCTTAGACACATGAGTTAATGGGCCTGTACATTGATCCATGATATTGCGAATTGGGCTTTAGCCCTGTTGATTAAATGAATAAAATAGAGACCCCTACTAATGGGCGTTTGCCACGTAGGTGGGAATTGAACACCGCCCTCTTTGTCAGGTGAACAAAGTTCACATGGCAAAGAAGAGTAAGCGGAGTGTATAACAAAGTGTCGTGTGAACGTAAACGATAAGAAAATGGACAATCGGAAAAAAAAATTCGGGAATTAGCGGAAATGAAAAAAAAAAAAAAAAAAAATTCAAATTAACGTATACGGGACGCAATGACGTAGTTAAATAAAAAACTGCCGAAAACGCATAGATAGAATAAAAGATGCACATAAATAAACTGCAAAAGAAATTGATTGGCGAAAACTGTACCGAACGCGTGACGTGATAACGCGAAATCCGAATTCGATGAAGCGTGCCAACGGAATAGCGATATTTGGATTATACCGTTGAAAATTAAACGTAGGAAAAATCCCGCTGAATTATCCGGACGGAACGGACATAAATCGGCTTAATTCGATATATGTCCGAAATAAGTGGAACGAAATAAGTGGAATTCGATATATGTCCGAAATAACGAAAAGATGTCACGAGAAAAGACTACCGAAACTAGGACTCCTAAATTAAATCCGGATTGGATAAGGCTTATCATCAAGTCTTGCACATGAAGTCGGTTTGGCTAAACAGAATTACATACGGACGTAAACACTGGACCAGCGTATATATTAAAAGATGAACACAGAGAACTACGTACTTAGCAGAAATCTTAGAGAGGAAAACACCACCGTGTTCTCCAAAGTATTAAACCATCGTGACAGAAAAAAAGCCGACGGTGTTGTCGCCGCTTTGAAGGCGAAAAAAAAAAACAAAGGTTAGTAATCGTGTTTGATAATTATACGGTCCAATTGGTTTCGAGCAACTCGCTTCTCATCTTCTTCATCCCATCTTTAACTATCGATCAGTAAAACCGATCGGAAGGAAAAAAAAAAAAAAAAAAAAAAATTGCTTATCCACAAAGCTCACTCGTTATTTGGACGCGTCTTTGAGGCGCAATCGTTATTCCAACAACTGTTGAAGCCATCTCACACTCGTGTTAAAAGGCGTGAGCAGGATTCCAATATGTAGCACTTTCAGCGCATTTTGGATTCGATGATATAGCGTAATTAACCTTTGGGTGTTAAGCTTTTTTTTTTTTTGCATGGCGTTGAACTATTGAACCCGATTAAGATTTGGGTGAGGTAGAGCGGTGTATTGGGTTTTGCTGTCCCTCAACTGTTCTCCACCGTCATCGAACGAAAGTATCGCTGAAGAACCACAAAACCCACAAAAACGTGTGTTTGTGAAAGATGAAGCGCCATTATCAAAACTGGTTTTCAGTTTTGAAGTAAAACATGATACGGTGCAGCTCTCCCAAAGGAAGGGCACCATACCTGTCACATTAACAAAGTGCGATACTGATTTTAAGTTTTAGAAACAAAACATGATACGGTGCAACTCCCATAAAGGAAGGCCTAGGGCACCGTACCAGTGCCACATTAATATGGCCCAGTGAATCCGGTTTTTGTGCCTAGTGAACACGATTTTTGAGCTTGCTGACCCAGTTTTTGACCCGTTTTTCTTGTTTTTTCAGGTAGAAACTACCGTACTATACGGGCAAAAAAACACTCGAGAAGAAAACTCGATGACGATCGCAGACTTGGTGAGGTGGAAAGAAGGTGACAGATACAACGACCATCTGGAACCGTGTCGATGGTCGCTTAAGGAAATACAGAAAATACTAGGACTCGAGAAATTTGAGATGGATGAAGTGTACGAATTTGAAACGAAAGTCGAAGAAGATGAAGTAGTAATGGCTTACACACAATTAAATTGCAGAAATGCAATTCCGTTGAGCAGAGAAATAGCGCAATTACTGGAGTGGTGGCAAATTGCACCGGGACAACTGCCGATATCGTTCTGGTTAATCTTTACGAGAGCGCACCGTTTACAAAATGAATTTAACAGAAGGTTCGGGGCTCAAGAAATCTTCGCGTTGATACGACCGAAAGCCATACTGACGAAAGGGTACATAAAATTTGAAGTTGAATTCAAAGATTCAAACAGAAGTTTTAAAGGGTTCCCAAAAGTATACACCGGATGGGATAGATTTCTGTACCGCTTGCGAGGGAAGTGGAATCCGACAGAGTTTAAAGTGCCGAACAGATTTCGAGGTAAGCCCAAATATAAGTATTGAAAATTGTACTACGAGTAAACTGTTGACTAACACGAGTCATGTTGTGTCTAACAGAAAACGCGAGTACACTACCAGACATTGAATTGGACAAGGAAGTGGAGAACAACCTTCGTTTCTTCTTTCATGAATGCTCTGACGAAAGATTGGTAGATCTGAGCTACTTTGATGACATTGTTGATTTCCGTCACTATGGGGGTATAGAACAACGGGCCGATAGGTCCAAGGAGACACGTAGTGAAATGGCGAAGAAGAGTAAGAGTCTCAGAAATGCAATATTTGGCAGCGATAGCGATAGTGAAAAAGAAGATGGAACGGAGTTAACACAGCGAGAACTAGTGCTGAGTTTGCCAAGCAAAAAAAGTGAATTGTACAAAAGAAGATGTGCCACAAGAAAACGGGCGAACGGGGACCAAGAGAGACAACCAACGTTACAATGTATGATGCCTCGAGGGACGAGACTACAATGCACAAAACATTCCAGACGAAAGATAATACATACGCAACATCAAGAGGAAAAGGTATGTTCCGTAGAAAACATATAAATGTAAAAGTGTGGTGAGATGTAATATCTCGTTCTGGTTTGGTATACACAGGAAAAGAATGGCGGGGAAAAGAACGAAACAGTGATACTTACAAAAGATAGTGCAGCAAAGATCACAAAGTCGGTGAAAGAAAAGAAATGGCAAAACAAAAATGCATGAGCAAAGAACCCAACCAGCACTGGTAAGTACTGTCAGGGGTACTACTAGTTATGGAGGAAAACCACAGAATCTGTTAACAGTAAGTTGATCGTTGAATTCTACTATTGCGTTATGAAAAAAAAAAAAAAAAAAATTTGTGTCCAACACTAATCCGATGAAATTGGTAGATGAAGCAGAGATTGTCAAGTTTGGAAGACGAAGTGACGGGGTCGCCCGGGATTACGCCAATGGAAGGGCTCGAAAAATATCAAAATTGTGACGAATAATGGAGAACATCGGAGAATATATGAGAGAGCAAATTGTCAATGATTTTCGATAGTATGAACCAGGTATGATAGTATTATTTTATTTTTTTTTTTTTTTTATCAGTTATTGCAAACTTGTGTTTAAGTTTGAAAGATTGATGAAATTAGATATATTTTTTGCCGCAGGTTAAAACGGCGGTAGTACGGGCAAAAGAAATTCATGAAACAGTCGCGAAGAAAAATATCGTTCCGAATGAAGTCAATGCCTTAGAAGAAATAGAGAAAGTGAAGATACTCAACCAAAAATTGGAAGAGGCAAACAAAGCGTTAAGCGGAACCATCAAAGAGTTAGAAGACGAAAACAAAAGCTTAACCGAGCGGACGGAAGAAGCAGAGGAGAGATCGTACGAAGAATTCGGGAAAGCTTGTGAGATAATGGAGGAACACAAACACTTAAAAGCAGACGTGATAGAATTGAAGTCACTCGTGGCGACCAAAGATCAGGAACTTAAACGTGCGCAAAAAGAGGTAGAGAAAAATAACAAGCGAATGACAGATTTAAACGAGCGGCTCGGCCAAGATCACGTCCAAATGGCACATTGTGAATCGTCCGTAAGACAACTGACAGAGACTTTAATAGAAACGGGTGATGAACTAGAACGTGAGAAGATGAATTACAAGGATTTGTATGAAGTTGTATATGCGAAAAGTTGGGAAGAAACCATTGGATTTTCCCAAACCAATGATCATGTGATTGCGAGTATGTAATATCGTAGAGCTAAAAAATTCTTTTTATGAGAATAAAACTAAAGATGTGTTGGCTATTGAATATTATTGTGATGTCAGATAACATACCTGTATAAAACTTAGTGTTGTTGATTTATGAATGTAAAAGAACGAGACGCCCCCATGTAGAGAGAAAAACCTCCCAATATAGAACCATTGGAGAAAGTTATTGAAAGGCAAAGGGGACATGATCGTCCTCCATGAACCTAGCTATTCAGGTGTTAAAATATTTGTACCAAACGTGAAGCACGGCCTGACAACTGTTGGAGTTGTCACAGGTTCAAAGTCGTCACCCGTGCACCGGGACCAAACTAAAACACAACGCCATTGCCTTAGTAGTGGAATTAGCACGGATATTGTATTGTGGGAGTATTGCAATAATTGTTCCGAAAGCAAGAATAACCATCTTATTGATTTCGGATTTCCGTCAAGTAGGCATGAATGCTAATTTACTTTGACCGAAAAAGGCATAATATGAATGAACTCCGTAGAATGAACGTTAATGAATGACATTGTTTAAAGTAAAAGTACAAACGAATAGAGAAATGTAAAATGACAACCAAACTAAGAGAATGGAAGTTGAATGCCTTTATTGATGGATAACATAGAACGAACTACATAGATGGATAGATTTGTTATTGATGGAGTAATGTAAAATTGCAAAAAATTTCCTAACGGTAAAACTTGCGAAGGTGGTAAGCATTCCATGGCTTCTCTATTATTCTTCCGAAAACAGAGACGGAGGAAATATGACCCCTTAGATCTTTGCCGGACGATCTATGATGTAAGGTCCTTGCCAATTTTCCCCAAACTTTCTGATTCTATAAGCTTTGGGTTTCTACAAAGAACCCGGTCTTGAGAGCAAAAGACTTAGGACGGATCTTCTTGTCGTAGTTCCGTTTCATGTCACTTTGATACTTAATAAGCTCGTTGTAGTCCCTCGAAGCGAACCTCATCAATAAGAGCTTTTGACCGAGCCAAAGTAGTGTCATTGGAACTGTTTCAACCGCGACCCGACCGAGATGTCTTTGGAAATCAGTTCGTAGGTAAGATCGCTTCAGCAGACCATATGCAAGGTTAAAAGGTGATAATGCGGTTGAATACTTTGGCGTTGTCCTATAAGCCCACAAGACAATTTGGTAACTCCTTGACCCAATTTCCTTTGGCCGGTCAAACGCCTCTTCGAGTTGGCCAAAATCACCTTGTTGTTGGTGGCCCGGCTGCCCATTGGCTTGCGGATGATAAGGTCGCGGAGAAGTTATGCCAGATCTTCAAATTAGCAATTTAACCGATTTAATTTCTTCAAGCATCAAATTGTTTACCATTATCCGATACAAGTGCCGCGAGGATGCCTTAAACGACAAACAATATTTTTCCCAAAAACATTTTGACATTGGAAGCATGGATTTGGACCAAAGGCTTTGCTTCTACCCATTTGGTAAAGTAATGTCGGTTGCCACAAGAAGGAATCGAATACTACCCGGAGCTTTAGGTAAGAGGACCAATAATGTCTAAGCCCCATTTGGCAAATGGCCACGGGCTTAGCATGGGATGCAACTTCGAGAATGGTAGTTTACTCATATTATCGTGCTTTTGGCATGGCTCACACCTCTCGGATAGGTGTTTTGCATCCTTTTGCATCTCGGCCACCAATAGCCCCGCGGTCATAGCCTTATGAGCTAAACTTCGCCCTTTGAGTGGCTTCCGCGATAAGCCGGAGTGAATCTCTTCCAAAACTTGAAATCCTTCCTGTTTTGAGAGGCATCGCAACATAGGGTTAAAGTCCGAGCCTTTCGCGATATAAGTGCAAACTTCCGTCGATGAATGATATCACCAAAACTTCCATGCATCGCGTTTGATTCTTTTCGAAGTTTTGGTTACGGGAAGTGAAGAAACTTGCAAGTAGTGGATATAAGGAAGACGCCAATCTTGTGCATCGGAGATCATCATCGGCTCGATAGTATCATATCGGGAACTTCGGGACTATCATCCGCTTCATGTACCAACTCACTATCCGTTTCGAGCTTAATTCGGGGAGGAACAAACGGATCTACTGATTCTAAGGGAAGATCCAAAGTATGGTCATGTTGTGAATTTTCCATCTCCCTTTTCCGCTTCCGAAGTCATGATTGGTGCGATTATATCGTGGGTCGATTTTCATTGTTGGCATACAAAAAAAAACAAGTAATTGCTTTCATGTACATACAAGTCATGCAATTCTTTTTCGGTAAAGTCAATGCTTGGCTCTTTTCGAACTCCACGGTGATGTATCTTGACTCTTCGCTTCTAACGGGGCGGAGAGATAAGCCAATGAATCAGCATGACGTATGTCATTTTCGGGTCTTTGAGTGATAGAGATGCTATCAAATTGTCGAGCAAGGCTATGTATCAAACCAAGATAAGCCGCCATACGGTCATCTCTTTGCTTCAAAAGACCCGCCAAAACCGATTGGCTACAAGGCGAGAATCCGTGTATAACCGGAGCTTTTGCACCCCGCTTTAAAGTCGTTCTCAAGGCACAAACGGCAGCCTCTCACTTCGGCCGTTATTTGAAGCGCGGCGGCCAAGTCGCATTGATTTCTCAATCTTCTCTCCACGGGTTTAACAAAAACGCATCCAATTCCAGACCCATATTTATTATGGGAGCCATCTGAATAAACAATCCATAGGTCAATTGGATTAGGAATTGCGTTTGCAAGTTGGTCTTCGTCGCCCCCAGTTATTGGTGGCAGAATGTCTTCCATAGATTCTTCTTGGCGCAAGAAATCGTCAATAGGAGAATCATCAATCGGAAAATCAGCTATCAAAGAAGCTAAAGCATGTCCTTTTTCAGCAGTACGACTTTCAAAGACAATGCTATATGCACTAAGATAACTTTCCCATTCGGCTAATCTGCTTGATTCTTGTGCATTACGCAAGATCTTGCGTAAGGGATACTCAGTATAAACTCTGACCAACCTTCCCTGGAAGTATGGTTTTAACCGACGAGCGGCATGAACCAATGCAAGTGCCATTTTTTCCATCTTTGAATAACGAGACTCACGGCTCGGTTAACGCCTTATCGATAAAAAGACGGGTCTACCATCATCGACGAAAAGAACAAAGACTAACAGCTTGAGTTGTAGCTGCTAGGTACATGCCAATCGGTTGACCCGTTGAAGGACTTGTCAATATAGGAGGATGACCAAGTAGTTCTTCATTTGTTGTAATGCCATCTCACAATCAATGTTCCAAGTTTGCCCCTTTAAAGTCTGGAAGAAGGGATGACAACGATCGGAATATTTAGAAATAAATCTATGAAGAGCGGCCAGCCGACCAGTAAGCCGTTGAATTTCCTTCTTATTTTTTGGTGATGGCATATCAATAACGGCACGTATCTGATCAGGATTAGCCTCGATACCTCTACGAGTCATGAGGTATCCCAAAAATTTTCCAGAAGAGAGGCCAAAAGAACATTTGGCGGGATTGAGTCTCATGTTATACTTGTTAAGCCTATCAAAAACAAGTTGAAGATCGGAAAGATGATCACCAGTAAGCTTTGATTTCACGACTATATCATCGATATAAGCCTCCATTATTATTCCCAACAGATCGGAAAAAATTGTATTGATAAGCTTTTGGTAGGTTGCACCGGCATTTTTCAAACCAAAAGGCATAACAGTGTAGCAGAAAATGCCTTGGTCGGTAATGAAAGCGGTGAACTCTTGGTCATCAACATTCAAAGAGATCTGGTAGTACCCTGAAGAAGCATCCATGAAAGATAAGCGTTGGAATCCCGAAGTGGCATCCACTAGTTCGGAAATTCGTGGCAATGGATACGGATGAATCGGACAAGCTGCGTTAAGGTTTGTAAAGTCAATACAAATTCTGATTTGTCCGTTCTTTTTGGCAATCGCACGACATTAGCAAGCCATTTTGGGTAAGTAACTCGCCCGGATAAAGTTAACCGCAAGTAGCTTATCAATCTCCTCTTTAACTTTGAGCTCCGATCAGGTGCCATTCTCCTAGGTTTTGGCTTAACCGGGCCTGAAACTTGGATCAATGTCAAGTTTATGACAGCAAATGAATGGGTCGATTCGGCATTTCCTCAATTTTCCAAGCTTAAGATACGCTTTATTTTGTTTGAAAAGGGAAACCAACTCTTGTTGTTCTATGCTCGAAAGTTCACCGGAAATAAAAGTGGTTTCTTCGCTGAATCTCCTACTTGTACTTCCAAAAGTCGATCCATCCGGGCGCCCTTGCACATGAGCCTCAATATTATAGATGGAGGGCACGCTTTGGTATAGCGTGAACTCAAGGGGCACTTGCAAGGATCAGATTACCTCGAACTTCAGATTTTTTATAGTCATCCATTGCTTTGTCATGACAGAATGGGCAGATACCTGGTCACTACTTAACCTTGCAAATATGCCCGGAGAATGGGAACTTGACACATCGATGAAATGTGGAGACTACGACCCCATGGAATGTATCCAAATCTCGCCCAAAATTGCGTTATAGTGGGATCGACAAATCCATCAATAAGAAATCGAGCTCAACTTCTTTGTTCATTAATTTGATTGGTAAGGTAATTCTTCCAACCGCTGAAGATGTTGTCCCATCAAAACCGATGATATGATTGTCTTCGGGCGATGATCATACCCCTCGAAGTTGCATCCGAGAATAACATCCACTGAAAATGACGCTAGAAGTGGCCCCCGTGGTCGATCATTACCCGTTGAACACGAGAAGCACCTATAGACACGAAATTATAACTGCGTCATAGTGAGGGTGATATACACCACGGAGATCATCATCGATGAATTGGAGGGGCTCTTCTTCGTAAGTCTCGGTGCGGATTCCTTTGACAAAATCGACTTTGTTGATACGGTTAAATTCACCAACATAACTAACTTTCAAATGCTTTTGATTCTTACTCTTACTTTTTGGAAAGAGACTCAACATGAGAATGGGAGACATTAATGACATGCTCATAAGTTCAAAGCAAAAGAACTGTTGAGAGTTTTAAGTAAGATATTCGTTCAAAAGTCCTTTCTCCACTAATTCTGAATCCGACCGGAGAGAGCGACAAAGTTCGTCTCATGGCCATAGTCATTATGGAATTTACACCACAAGGCTTTGTCCCTTGTCGCTTTGGTATCCTCGAAGTGGATACGGCGGGAAAGAAGATTCCCACTTTTCAACTTCTCATATATAGCGAGTACTTGGCATTCGAAATGGGTCGGTTTTAGCTCGGTAGAGTTTTTCCATCACGATTGAAATTGACTTGCTTCGATTGTCATTCTTTCGATCGTTATGTTGTTGATCCGATCGTCCTTGTTTCGGCTTTAAAATTTTTGCTTTCAGAAAAAATCTTTACTCGAATATCTTTGTCCCTTTGTTGCTTTCGGCCGATAGGTTCTCCTCGACACGGATGTGTTGTTCAGCCCTAACATACAGATCGTGATCGAAGTTTTAAAGGACATCTTTAATTAGAGAGTGGTAAAGATCCCTTACAATGAAGTTCGAACTTCGTCTCTTTCATAATATAATGCTTCTTTAAAGGCTTAAAAGAAGCATCCCATAAAAACACGGAACATCTGCTGCCGCCTTTGAACCTAGTAACAAAAGTACGTAACTTCTCGCCACGTTGTTGCTTGATGTTCGTGAGTCGACATCCTTTGGCGCCTTCTTGCAATTGTGGCGGAAACGATTAACAAACTGATTTTCTAGTTCATTGAATTGGTGAATTGATCTTGAAGGCAACTCACTAAACCAGCGTAATGCTTCTCCCTTTAGAGTAGATGGAAAAAGCTTACATATGAGCGGATCATCTCCACCCCATAACACCAACTTATTTTTGAACGATAGAACATGCAAGCTAGGATCTCCTTCCAACTCATCATAAAGTTCAAAATCGGATTGTTTGAAGTCGGGATGGTGGTAAGCTTCTTGAATGTCGACCGAAAATTTATCAAGTACGCCATCATTGACTGTCAAGTTTTTCATTCTTACATCCCTTGACTCTCTATCGTTAAGTTCTTTTGCAATCAACTCTTTCGGTTGTTGTTTCGTTAGAGTTAAAGTATTGGCTCGAACATTTGGGCTTCCGGCCGCGTCCATGTGGAGAAGGATACCTTCCATTATCTCTTATTGGAGTTAGAGATCTTTGGCGGTATGCACGATCAGCTCCGACCGGTGATTGTCTTTGTCTATCCCTGTAACCAGCCTGTCTAGGCCGGTAGTCACCCTTGGCCGGGTGGTCGGAATAATTATACCACTTCTCCATGTTTTGTTGATCTTGTCTGGGATGCCCGCCTTCCCAGTCGTGTCGGACATATCTCGGAGGACGGCGGTCTTCCCTGAAATTGCTTCTCAGAGGTAAATCTTCCCTTTGAGATCGGACATGTCTAGGATAGTAGTTATCCCTGCCAATCGATTCTCCCCATAAGTATGGGTAATAGGGTCATTACTCCTAGAGCGTGTAATCGGTTGATTGTGCTTGAGAAATAGCACGTTCGGTGACGACGGCGAAGTGGATCGTCAAGACGGTCCCATACATCTGGAATGGCTGCGTCCGCCCCTTCGTGGTCGCCTTGATGTTGTTGAATTTGCAACATCGTCCACCGCCCTTTGCCTCTTTGCCGGCTTCCTTCTCAAATTCCTATTTAAATTTTTGACTCGTCGTAACTTCGCCTCAACCAACCGTATTAGGGGTGAATTGGCTGTTGCTATCACCTTTTCCGCTAGTTGGCGGAGAGTAATGTCCACGTCCATATCCATGTCAACGGAAGGATCGACATGGATGACGGCGGACCGCATGGAGGATTACCGACTTGTCGATTTTCTTGTTGCAAAGGTGTTAAGGGGTGGCGGCACTTGTACTACCTTTTTGGATGAGGCGGAGGCGGTGGCGGTTCGCGCTGCTATCCGGATGTTGAGAATTGATCCTACTACTAGGAGCAACTTGATTGTTCAACGGTTCATGCATCGGCCGATTTGAATTTCGAGGGTTGCGATTCTTGTTAGTAGGAGGAATATGTTGACTATTTGGTCTTCTGCGTGCTTACCATCTTGATTGTTTCACGTGATAATGAATTTTTTCCCCAATGACGGCACCAATTATGTTTCGCAATAAACCGCTTCAACAACACGAGAGCAATGGGTGACTTAACGCACTAAGAAACAGAGGATTTTGATGTTGGGGAGATGAAACCGAACCAAATAATGGCTGCCACGCATTCCAAGATCTATTCTCTAGGGATCAAGTTTCCACGTAGTTCCTTATGAAAAATAATGTGGTATTTATATAGGTAGAGTAAAGAGTCCTTGTAGCTCAAGTAATCTTGTATCTTGAGTAATTGTGATAGAGTATAACCCGCTAACCGATAACTATCTCTTTGATAAGAAATGAATGACATAAATCAACGTACATTAGTGGCAAGCCATGTGGCTAAGGTTCAGCCTTAGACACATGAGTTAACGCTTTGTACATTGATCCATGATATTGCGAATTGGGCTTTAGCCCTGTTGATTAAATGAATAAAATAGAGACCCCTACTAATGGACGTTTGCCACGTAGGTGGGGGTCGAAACACTGACTATATATATAATAGAACAAACACCTCTGTTATTATGGATGCTTGTCCTCTTAATCCGGATATAATAACGGACACTTACGTGCATTGTACATTGCTTTAAATCATCAATGAGTGAGATTCATTTGTGAATCAACAAACTCGATGGATTGGGTAATGACATTATATGTAAGGTGTGCTATTGATTATAGAAGGAATCCGTGACCCATAGGAAGTCGGGTTGATGATGTCCCCTTGAGGAGCTCATAAGGATTGTCATGTAAACCCTGCAGGTGGATTTAATCCGACATGACAATGAGATTGAGTGGTACTACTCAAGGACATAAGAAGTTGATTAATGTAGTTGTCAGTAACTTGACTTAATCAACGGGCATTCGATATCTTAAATACGGGGAGATCAACGAGTATATAATATGGAGCCCATACACGTAATTTGGGATTAGGGCGGTAGTGCAACAATGGCTTTTAGTGGAATAAATCATTTTTTGACAGACTTGGGCTGTGTGTTCTGGGCGAACATGGGAAGCCCAAGCCCGTCAGGAGGCCCAACCCTAATTTCTCCTCATGGTCCCTGTTGTAGCCTATAAAAAGAAACCCCTCTTTCTTGGCCGATTTAATACTAAGAAAAACTTGGGTTTTGCTCAAGAAAAGAGAGTTCCAAAATCGGTTCTAACTTTGTGAGTGAGAGAGGCCAAGAGAGAAAGAAGGGGCTGGTAGATCGTTGCCCACACAACGTCCATTCCGAAGATAGGAATACAACAGAAGATCAAAAGGTTGCTGATTCGTAGAGTTTGGATTCTCAGAGATATCACAGCTGATCAAAGGTATGATTCCTAACCAAATCGTGAGAACCCTTTATTCCGCTGCGCATGGGTTTTGGCGGTTTGTAGTAAATCATTCGGTGAAACCATAACGGTTCCTACATTACGTGCATTGTACATTGCTTTAAATCATCAATGAGTGAGATTCATTTGTGAATCAACAAACTTGATAGATTGGGTAATGACATTGTATGTAAGGTGTGTTGTTGATTATAGAAGGAATCCGTGACCCGCAGGAAGTCGAGTTGATGATGTCCCCTTGAGGAGCTCATAAGGATTGTCATGTAAACCCTGCAGGTGGATTTAATCTGACATGACAATGAGGTTGAGTGGTATTACTCAAGGACATAAGAGACATAAGAAGTTGATTAATGTGGTTGTTAGTATAACTTGAATTAATCAACGGGCATTCGATATCTTAACATGGGGAGATCAACGAGCATATAATATGGAGCCCATAACTGTACTACATGCAATTTGGGATTAGGGCGGTAGTGCTACAATGACCTTTAGTGGAATAAGTCATTTGTTGACGGACTTGGGTCGTGTGTTCTGGGCAAACATGGGAAGCCCAAGCCCGTCAGGAGACCTAACCCTAATTTCTCCTCATGGTCCCTGTTGTAGCCTATAAAAAGAAACCTTTTCTTCTTGGCCAAAATTATCAGTTTGGTGATTGCTAAAGAGAGGCAAAGAAAGAAAGAAAGGGCTGGTAGATCGTTGCCCACACAACGTCCATTCCAAGGATAGGAATACAACAGAAGATCAAGAGGTTGCTGATTCAAAGAGCTTAGATTCTCAAAGATATCACAGCTGTTCAAAGGTATGATCCTAGCCAAAATCGTGAACACCCTTATTCCGCTGCGCATGGGTTTTCACGGTTTGTAATCGATGACATGCAACCATAACGGTTCCTACACTCCCCTCCTGCAAAACAAAGTTAGGTTTCCTAAACCTAAACATTTAATTCATGCATCTACTTTTAATAACCATGAGAATATACAATCTGACATAATATATCACCACTATTAACTAACATTCATGTCACACCACCATATCCATCATATCACGCTAACCATATTCACATTCCTTCGTAAGAAATTATATGCATCATATCATAATATATCACCAATCATATCCAACAACTCGCTCATACTTAAAGCCAATATTTTTCTTAAAAACCACTCGTTTACTTATGAGAACGAGGAAAATATCACAACTAGGGAGTACATTCATCCCTCGTGAGTATCAACTCACACAAACCACATAAACATTTCTCATAAGAAATCATATACATCATATATGCAATAACTCTATCACACGTAAAATCAATATTTTACTTTGCTTATTAATTATCTCGTTGACTCATTTATTAAAAGACACAGCCTAACCTTTAGTTTCTACTCCATGATTTGCACTACGTACACACATTTGCCAAATCACACATATCCGTGTGCCTCACTCACACCGAGTACCACTACAAGACATATGTCCCAAGCGGGGATTTCTCCTCCAGGAAACATATTTTCATCTTGTAAACTCGAAACTTGTGAGTCACAACCATCTATGGGCTTTCCATACACATACACAAAGCCTCTTTTGGGCATAACAAAATATCAGGTCATTCATGTCTCATTCAATGAATACCTTGGGTCATTCCCGCCACATTCAAGGAATACCAATCATAACACTAACAGGTCATTCATGGCACATTCAATGAATACCTTGGGCCATTCCCGCCACATTCAAGGAATACCCATACCTACATTCCCGTACACTCAAGGAATACAACCCACTTGCAAGGCGAATGCCTTAGTTCCTCTTTAAGGCGGTTTTTCACATGACATCATTAGTCATAAACATTTCTTTTCATCAAAGAGGCGTGGAGAGATCTAAAGATATGGGCAACACATTAAATTTTCACTGGACACTTTTACACCAGATTTTAACACTCAAGAGTTCTCATTTATTATAATATTTTCATTACAAAACAAACATCGTCTCAGACAATAGAATTATTACTAAAGATTCCAAACACAATAACTAATCAACTCACCTCATTATTAATTATATAAATCATAGATATCAAAAGGTTAAATTAGGAATAACACGTTAGTTAAATGTCTCGTGCATACATTTTAAACAACCACAATCACGTACATAATTAAGTACTAACTTTGTACACATATATATAGTCATCAAAATAACTAATAGCTAATAACTAATACATAATATATAATATAGTATAGTGTAGTGGCTGCACTTTTGCTCAAAGCTGCCTATATTTCAAGATTGAAATCAAGCCTTCGTAGTTCTTATCAGCCACATAGTCAAAATCAAAATCCATCAGTGACAATATATATATAATACCACGTCAAATATTTATTAGATAATAACAAACATGTTTATATAAGTTTCGACAACATCCTATTATTGGATTTGTTCACAAACTTCAATATGTCAAAAGTCTAAACAATTAACATTCAAAAAGTCAACGGTCAACAGTCCTAGTCACCAGTCAAAGTCGACCTTAGTCAACTAGTCAAAGGGTTGACTGGTTAACAACAGTCAACCTGCCAAGTCAACAGCAGTCAACCAGTCCTAAACTCATCCAACCAAAAACCCAAAGACTAAGGCCCAAAGTCTTTAGCCTTTCCTAAGCCCAATCTAAATAAACTTAAGCCCATAAGTGAAAATCAAAAATTAAAACACTCAAGCCCACATAAACTGATTTCGGCTCAAGCCCAACAAAAAAATGAGAAAGGAACAGGATCACTGTCTCTTCTTTTTTCTTCACCAGCACACCTCCACCACCGATCAACCACCACAAACCGCCAACGTTACCCTACTCCACTATAAACCCAATGGTTTTACTCCTCCCTAAAAACCCAATCTTTCTATACAATAAAATTTCAATTCCCTCACACTTCAAAAATCGCGTTTTTTACGCCATTAATGACTTTTCAAAGCTTCACCTCAACCCAAAGACCAACAATGGTTATTATCACATCCACACATATAACACAAAAAAATGTAGTTAACAATCAACCCATCCAAAAATCATAGTCTAAAAGTTCTGGACTCAAGTTTCCAACCCCCCCACAGCTATTACTGAACCTTTCCTAAGAAACCTAAACTACTGACAATAAAACTAGCTAAATACTGCAAGTCGATTCTATTCGGCTTTATACCTTACTCATCCAACATATATAAATAAAATATTAAGTCTATGTAAGTAACAGTTCAAAGTAACGAACATTTGCATATCATCGTCTACTTTAGGAGCTTTAGGTTAGTAACTCAAAATATGCGATATGCCTTTGGCTCAACTATATATAACAAGGTTCCACGAAAATCAAAGAATTAGATTACTAACCAGAAGAAATATATGCTAATCCATCAACTAAAATCTTAAAATAAAAAAGGAAAGCTGAAGAATTTGAAAGACCAAAGTCGACTGTCTCGTGAAAAAGACGATCTTCCTCATTCGAAACCTTTTTTTTTTTACTCTCAAACAACAATCACTCATTGATGTTACTCTCCTTTCCGTCTCTTATTTTTTTTTTCTTTTCTTCTCTGGGTAAAAAAAATCTCTACGTGTGAACTCCTTTTTGTTTTAAAACCCCCCAAAAATAGGAATGGGGTTTATCCTCTTTACCCTATCTCTTTCTAATTTTTATCCCTTTTATTTATTTTATTTGTTATTATTATATATTTAATAAAAATGGGAATGAAAAATAGGGTTATTATAATGGCGGTATACACAGCACGTTGGTTAGGGTTTCAATGCATTTGTGGTGTGTCTTGGGGAGTGAAACGGTTCACCCTAAAAGACTTTTTGTGAGAGGTTTGGGGGTACTGGTTCATCACCCTCCTCAAGCTAGTTGCCAAAGTTCTTGCTAAAGCTCTCTTCGAAGCTCTTGCCCAAGTTCTCTAGCGTTATAGGTTTGCTTCTACTTCTTTTCATTTTTTTTTGGTGATATGTAAGCTTAGTATGCTTCTTTTGCTGAAATTTATGTTGTCAACAGAGTTTAGAATGTCGAGAGCAGATGGTGATGATTTTGACTCTTTGGTCCCTCCAATGGGAGGATGAGGGAGACCTCTCCGCTTGTTTTGGAAGAGATGAAGTTCTTGCCACACTGTTCCCGCAATCTGGGTAAACAGAAGGTTGTTTCTTCTGACACTAAGGCCACGAAACGATCTAAAACTGTGGGTCGCTCTGCTTCTGGTTCGCGCAAGCGAACTGGAGGTGTGGTGTTCAGGACCCCGACTTCAAGGGGTGGGGCCGACCTAGGAACTCACGACCGTGCTGTGGCGGGTAAGGGAAAAGTTGTTGCTGGTGGAAGCTCTGAGGCTGGGGCATTGAGGAGGCGAGTTAGCAACCTGGGACCCGACTTCGTTTACACTGGGAAGACGGAGAGGAAGCGTGCAGTGAAACGCACTGACTACAGCTTTGGGTCGGCACCCATAGCGAACTGTCTCCTAGAAGGAATTGTCTTGGAAGGTGACAAAGAAGAGCTGGACGGCCATGACTTGGACAAGACTTTGAAGACCATGGATATGGCATGCTGTTTGGTAAGCTTTTAACCTTCTCTAGTCTTTTCTCTCCTATCGGTGAAAATAACGTCGTTGTTCCATTTGTAGTTTCTTACTGGGTATCATAAATTAAAGCACATGGCCCAAGTTATGGAAGGTGTGGAAAATGACGTGAGCAAGATAAAGCAGGACCTGTTGAGCTTGCAGCTCGCTCGAGAGGCTGAGAGGAAGGAACTGGTTGAATTGAGGAAGCTGCATCAGGACATTGTGTCCGAGAGGTCATTGCTGGTCAGTTTGATGCTTGACGTGCAAGAAAGACTGGGAGCAGTAACTGAGTACGCCAAGCAATGCAAGTCGGTTGCTCGTCATACTCAGCAGGCATATGACAAAGTGTACCAAGATTATGCGTTGCTAGAGGAGACGTACTTTGAAATGAAAGGAGAGCGTGAATGTGGGGCTCTAGGTATAAGTGTGTTTGTTGTACCTAGAGATGCTAGTAACGCTCCGTCTACCAGTGCTACTCCTGCTAATCGAGTTATATATCGTGCCTGCTGAAGATAAGCATGTTACTCCTGATGCTTGACCCTTGCTTCCACATTTCTTCTTCCTTGGTGAGGTTTCTTTAAATGTTTCTCGAATTTTAGAGTTTGTAAGTGGTTGTAAAATAATAGAACTGGTTTCCTAGGCTTGCCTGGGCAGTTCGCTTCTTGAAATGGTTGGGGCTCGACCCAGGTACATTAAGAGCTAATAACCTGGGGAAACCTGAGCAGTTCACTTTATCTATTGCTTTAGTTTTGAGATCGGGATGAACTAGTTTCCATATTAGTGGCAGTTCGGTAGCTTTAAAGAACTGGTTTCCTAAGTGTGTTAAGGCAGTTCATATTTGCACTTAGGCAATGCATGTGTACTTTGAAGTATGATCTTACTTTTGTCTGAATGCTTGTTGCATATACTTTCATAGGAACTTGACCTAGAAATGTATATCCCGTTGTCTAGGAAGACATTAGATGCTATGAAGCTTTTAGTCATTCAGAACGTTTGAGCTCGAGTGATCGTTTAGTCATTTAGAACGTTTGAGCTTTGGAGAGTGTTTGAGTTCGTTTGAATGTGTTTCTCTTAGATAGCGTTCTGCACTTAGTTTACCCTAGAAATATAGGTTTCCAACTAGCGAGAAGTGTTAAGGCTAAGTAGCATGTGAGCTATGTAGCCCTGAGCTCGAGTGAGCGTTTAGTCATTCAGAACGTTTGAGCTTTGAAAAGCGTTTGAGTTCGTTTGAATGTTTTGTTCTTAGAGAGCGTTCTTCACTTAGTTGACCCTAGAAATATAGGTCTCCAACTAGCGAGAAGTGTTAAGGCTGAGTAGCCCTGAGCTCGAGTGAGCGTTTAGTCATTCATAACGTTTGACCTTTGGAGAGCATTTGAGTTCGTTTGAATGTTTTGCTCTTAGAGAGCGTTCTGCACTTAGTTGACCCTAGAAATATAGGTCTCCAACTAGTGAGAAATGTTAATGCTAAGTAGCCTATGAGCTATGTAGCCCTGAGCTCGAGTGGGCATTTTAATGAGGAGAACGTTTAAGCTCTGTAGAACGTTTTAGTTTGTAGACTTGACATCATTGGGATATTGCAGTTCATTGATGATGAATAAAACTATATGGATAATGCTAAGAGACGGAATTCATGGAAATGGAATTTTTATTGATAAAATTTCTTTAACAAGAAAGTATTCCAAGGACATAGAAGTACCTGTCCTTCCTGGGTTTTGATCTAGTATGCCTCACTACCAACGACTCGTTCCACTATATAAAGGTCTTCCCAAGTTAGTGCCAGTTTCAAGTCATCCTTAGTCTTTTTCAAGACTAGGTCGCCTGGTTGGAAACTGCGAGGGTTAACTTGCTTGTTGTATGTCTTCTTCAGAGTTTGTTGGTAAGATGCCACCTGAATAGCTGCTAGGTCACGTCGTTCTTCGAGTAAGTCGACCTCACGAGCAAGAATGGCGTCGTTTTGTCCAGATTCGATGATCTCCAATCGAGTCTTTGTAATTGTTAGCTCAGTAGGGATGATGGCCTCAGTACCGTAACATAGTGAGAATGGTGACTCGCCAGTGCTAGAACGAGTTGTCGTTCTATGAGGCCATAAGATGTTTTCTAGCTGCATTGGCCACTAGCTTTTGTTCTTTTCGATCTTCTTTTTCAAGTTTTCTAGAATTGCTTTGTTACTAGTTTCTGCTTGACCGTTGCTATGAGCGTACTGGGGAGTGGAGAATGCGTGAACGATCTTCCATTTGGCCAAAAATTCATTGACTATTTTTCCTTTGAACTGAGAGACATTGTCCATCACCAATGTGTGGGGGAGGCCAAATCTGGTAATGATGTTGGTCCAAATGAAATTTCTGACATTAGCCTCTTTGACATGTGCCAATGGAATCACTTCCACCCATTTGGTGAAGTAGTCTGTTGTTGCTAGGACGAACCGAAAGCCTGTGCTTTTCTAGTGGAATGAATGGACCCATGATGTCCAAGCCCCACCTGTGAAATGGCCAAGGGCTGGCAATGTTGATCAGTTTGCGAGCTGGCTAAATGATGTTGTGGCCAAATGTTTGGCACTTAATGCGTTTGAGTACATATTTCTTGGCATCGATATGCATTCGTGGCCAGGAGTATCCATGTGAGATTGCTTTGTGAGCCAGAGAGTGATCTCCTGCGTGATTTCGACATTCTCCCTCGTGGATCTCTGTGAAAATTGCCTGACCCTGTTCTGGGCTTATGCACCTCAGATAGGGTCCTCCAGCGGATTTTCTAAAAAGTTTGTCATTTATGAAGCAGTAGCGCCCTGACTAATACTGAACTTGTAGGGCCTTGGCGCGATCTGCTGGTGCCTTGTGGAGCTGGATATAATTTATGATAGATTGCATCCATGTTTAACTCATCTGAGTGTTAGAGAGTGGGCATAGGTCGGTAACTTCTAGGACGTGCTTCTTTTGGTAAGCAGGCCAGTCAACTACTTCGATGAGTAGTTTCCTAGGGTCACAGTTCGGTGTTTGGGTCGCGAGATAGGCCAAGATGTCAGCATGGTGACTCTTTTGAAAGATGGTAATAATTGATCTACAACTTGAAGGTACTTAGAAAGGTTACCTTCATTGGTGGTATACTCGTGGGCGACCTGGTGAACTATACCAATTGTGAATCGCTGAAGACCTTGAGCTCCTGCACATCAAGCTTTAACGCCATACGGAATCCCATGATCAGGGCTTCGTACTCTGCTTCATTGTTGGAGGTCGCAAAATCGATGCGAACTGACTTTTCCACCATAGAGCCATCTGGTGACACTAGGACTACTCCGACTCCGCACTTCCCCCTGGGTTGCTAGCTCCATCCACGAATAGTGACCAAACCGACGGGTCTAGTTGTTTGGCAGTAGTGGCATTGTCTTCTGGTTCCCAGTTTAGGTCATCAACTGGGAAATCTACTAAGAAATTAGCAACAACCAGACCCTTCTGAGAAGTTCTTGAGGTGAATTCAATATGGTGTTCACCGAGTTCTTCTACCCATACTGCCATGCGAGTCGTCTTGTTGGGTTTAAGAAGTATTTTCTTTAGTAGCAGGTCGGTAAGCACTTTGATTGGGTGTGCTTGGAAGTATGGCCTAAACTTTCTTGCTGAATAAAGTAGTGCTAGTACTGCCTTTTCAATGTGGGAGTAGTTCTTTTCGGCTGGCAACAATGTCTTGCTGGTGAAGTAGATCGGTTTCTCTATGTTATGTTCCTCTTTGAAAAGAACTGAACTGATAGCGAAGTCAGAAACAGCTAGGTAGAGCCCCATCATTTCGCCATCAATCTGTTTTGCCATCACCGGTGGTGTTGTCAAATAGTCCTTGAAAGTAGAGAACGCTTGGTGACATTGGTCATTCCATAATAATTGTTCACCTTTCTTGAGAATTTGTAAGAAAGGTCGGCACTTGTCTGATGCTCTCAATATGAATCGGTTTAGGGTGGCCACCATTCCTAACAATTTATGTATTTGCTGCTTTGTTTTTGGGTCAGGCATGTCCAAGGACGCTCGAATCTGATCTGGGTTCGCCTCTATCTCTCGTTGAGATACTTGATACCCCAGAAATTTCCCGGAGGACTCGCCAAAGAGGCATTTCTTTGGGTTGAGTTTCATCTGGGTTCGCCTGAGTCTGGAGAACGCTTGTTCGAGATGATCTAAGTGATCTCCAGATTTCTTGCTTTTTACAACCATGTCGTCTATGTAGACTTCCATGGTGTCTCCTAACATGTCCTTGAACATTTTGGTGACCAATCATTGGTAGGTCGCTCCAACGTTCTTTAGGCCGAATGGGAGGACGTTGTAACAGTAGATGTCATGTTCTGTTACGACCGATGTTTTCTCCTGGTCTTCTTCTGCGAGTGGGATCTGGTTGTAGCCACTGTAGGTATCCATGAATGACATGAGTTCGTGGCCAGTGGTTTGGTCCATGAGTTGGTTGATTCTTGGTAAAGGGAAGCCATCTTTAGGGGTTTCTTTGTTGACATTGGTGAAGTCAACACATAGGCGAACTGTGCCATTCTTTTTTGGGACTGCTACTATGTTAACAATCCATTCGGGGTATTCCACTTCCCTAATGAAGCCTACTTTTTTTAGATTGTCGATCTCATCGTTTATTGCTTTTTTTAACCTAAAAGATAGCTTCCTAGGTCGTTGGTGAACTGGCTTGGCATTAGGGTTAATATTTAACTTGTTGCATGCAATATTGGGATCAATTCCAGGCACATCGATGTACGACCAAACAAAAATATTTTTATTTAATGATAAAAAGCTTACAAGTTGTGCCTTGAGAGTAGGATCAAGGTAAGCTCCTACATAAACGAACTTGGGGTCGTCCTCAGTTCCTAGGTTGACTTTTTCCTTCATCTCGGTCTGAGTAGCCGTTTCAGTGGGCTGAGCGACCTCTGGGGTCTTGGTCTCTTGCGGTGTCTCTTGCACTTGAAGGGGTGGGGCGACCTCTGGGGTCTGCCTTTAGCCTTTCTTTTTCAATGCCTTTAACAAGCTTGATGTACTTCTCCACGCGTGCGTACAATTCGGCCAATGTTTAAGGGTGCTCTTTCATGAGCGACCTGGACAGATCAGTGTTTTTCCTGATCGCATTGGAGAAGGCCAATGTGGCAGACGACTCCTTGAGGCCGCTCTCCATGGACAGTAGCTCTATCTTGAAACATCCTAGGAAGGTGTGAATTGGTTCGTCACTCTTTTGAGAGAATTGGAAGAGTGAGTTGAGGTCGGCAGTCTTACATTTGTTGTGGACGATCGTACTGATTGGCGAACTGGTCAGTGAGCTTCTCGAGGCTGCCGATTGAGTTTGGTCCTAATGAGTAGAACCAGTCGAGAGCTCCATCTTTTAAGCTTGCTGGGAACATACAGGTGGTCGAACTCCTATGCACTATAAAGTGCAAGGCTCTGAATGTAGCGAGCTACGTGATAAACAGGGCACGTGATACCGTTGTACATTGAGAAACGAGGTTGAATGAAATCCTGGGGGGACGATTTATTGAGTACCTCGAGCGTGAACGAGGGATGCTCGGTACGTCTTCAGCATCTTTTGGACGACCTGAGTGGCGACTTTCTTCCCAGTGTTCAGTTCGATCTGCTGGGAGAGGCTGTTGATATGTTGGTTAACCTCATTGATCTCGTCCTCAGCAGTAACCCCATTCGGGTTCTAGGACTCAACCTGGGTTTTGAGAGCAGCATTCTCCTATCGGAGTTGGGTGATGCTGCCATTCATGGCTTCCATCTTGGTAGCCATAGCCTTCAGTTGATCTTGGAGGCTGTCCGTGCTTCGTGGGCTTGAGAATTTGTTCGAAGGTTTTTTGTTTGAAGATTTGTGAACTCAAGAAATCGAGCCACAGATGGCGCCAATGTAAATGATGTTTTTGGTTCTCCTTACAAATGTAGGCTTGATCAAGGGATTGGGATGTTTGGATTGAATTAACCGAGTTCGTATGGATGAACTGCCTATGTATTAAGTTCTCTCTCGGGGGGTGGGGAACTTGAATAAGGTCAGACATAGTTCCTCATCTTCTTTATATAGGCAAGGGGTTGCGCCTCTTGCCCTCGCGCGTCAGGTCAGATCTAGGTTTTCATGTCACTCCCGAGCCATGATGGCGAGTTATTATGAAGCGTGCCTGAAGCTCCGGTCTTGATGGTAGTAATAAAGACATACGTTACCGACTATTGAGATGAGTGAGAGTTTGGGAGATCGTTACCATGAAAGGTCGTTCGTGTGTAGCGAGTTACTATGAAGCGAGCTCGTGTGACGAAGACTCTCGGGTCGGTTGACTACAGATTAGTCAGATCGGTTGCCCTAATTGAGTCGCTATGAAGCGAGCTATGAGGACGAGGATCGGGAGTCGATCTGCATTCATGTTTGTGCTGGACACGTACTTGATATTCATTGGATGTGAATATTACTCCCTCACACACAAGATTAATCTTGTAGTGTGACCGGCCACCAAATGTTCTATATTCACTATGATCATCCTTTAAGGACTTCGAAGACCAACTTTGCATTTGTTATTTATTCCACAAAATGTGAAATTGGGTAACTTTGAGTCTTTGAGCTCCCAACAAGCAATTGTTCTCATACACGATACACCATATTTTAGTTTATTTTTAAGTTCCTTCATGATATATACAAAAAGCATCTTCACAACTCACGAGCAAGAAGGACTAAAATATGCAAGTGGGCTGATATGTAAGAGGGCCCAAATTCCAATATATATCGAGGATATTAATCTTTTTGGTCATGAGTCAAAATATTTTTGTATCGCCGATATAATGATATATATCTAAAAATATTAAAAATATCACCAATATATAATATTATATATCATAAATATCAGAGATATAAGTAAAACATCGGTCAAAAGTCAAACGATATATATCGAAAATATAAGATATATCAGGTTATTAAAGATATATATCCAAAATTGTGATATAGCTTGAAATTGGTTCAATATTCAACACCCATATATCACATATATCCATATCATGTACCTCATTCCCCGATATAATATGCGTTTAAATAAATGCGGGCAAGTAATGGATGTTAGAATAGTTGTATGAACACAACAACTAGAGTAGAACATAAGGAACAGTAGTAGACGAACAGTGAACAACCAAGGCGTGTATTAGACTATCTTTAAGGAAAGATTTCGCCCCTTCCAGTGGTGCAGAAAAACAGCAGTGGTGTCTTCCTCACAGGATTCAATGGTGTACAATAGCTTGACTTGCACTAGAACAAACTACTCTCTAGAACAGCAATATAATACTCTCTAGCGGCTATAATAAGAAGAGAAAAAGAAGTAGGTAGGATGTGAGTTTCTATTTCTCTGAAATACCTCTATATGGACGCATGGTCCTGTATTTATAGAGGTAAGGTGGTCGGCTTCCAGATATGAGAAGGACTCATACTGTTACTCTAAGTCGGTTTCCCAAAAGGAGATAAACATGGAAGAGAAACCAACTCGAAGTAGAACACCCACCGAAACTTGCTGCTGAAGTGAAAGCAAAAACAAGTTTAGGCAATTGGTAAGCCACTACCCACTAGACAGTAAGCCTAAGCCCAAGCCTGAACCCAACCCGACACGACTTGGTGTGGTGCGGGCGTGTGTGTGTGGCTTTGGGTGAGTCCTCCCTCCTAACACAAAAGCATTTGTACCCTAAGGGCACGCCCTTATGGTAGAGGAATGTCTCTTATTTTGAAATAGTGGGGGATTGTTGGAATCTCTTATGTATTTCTAAATACTAGTGTGTGTGTGTGTGCAAAGTGGAGGCGATGAACAAAGGGTGTTCTCTCCACTTTAGTGCATAATAGATAGTCCCACATTGGTAAGCCACTACCCACTAGACAGTAAGCCCAAATTTACCAATTTGGGACTATCTATTATGCACTAAAGTGGAGAGAACACCTTTTGTTCATCTCCTCCACTTTGCACACACACTAGTATTTAGAAATACACAGGAGATTCCAATAATGGATGCCTTCTTTATTAGGCAACAATACTACCCGGATGCATGGCGCAAACAATATCAAGGAATTGAAGAACATGATCACATAGGTCTCTACTCTCTATAAAAACACTGAGAAAGAAAAGTTTGTCATACTTGATGTGTGTGTATTCCACGATATTTCCAATTCCACACAATTTTTCTTACACCAACCTTTCTACAAAAGATAGCAAGTGTTCCCTAAAACAGGCGATTGATGAGGAGAGGGTAAGGGGGAGGGGTGAGAGGGAAAAGCAGGAGTCGCAGTCGGAATCTAAGTCCCAGAGTTGACACGAAATGGTTTTTTATATTAGGAAGGAAAAAAGCTGAGATGAGAATAACAAGAAGAAAGCATATAGAGAGGAGACGAGCTTTTCTAGGACAAGGGAAAGAATATGAACAAAAGAGTGGGAGAAAGGATTACCTAATGGGAGAAATAATGTGTGACAAGAATGCCTAATTTTCATGCCTCTCCCTAGAACAAGTTGTTGGAGAAAGAAAGCTTACATAGAGGTCTTCAGAGATGTTGGAGATCTCTTCTTCGGCTTTTTCAGAGATCCAAAAACTCCCAACTTTTATACTTCCTACTTTTGTTAATGCTTTCTCTATTTTTTTTTCTTTCTTCTTCCTCAGAAAAAAGAAGAAAGTGTTGTTGAGAAAGAAAAGAGCACTTTTCTCTAACTCACTTTCTTCACAGTTCATCGCACACACTCTAATAGGAAAGATATATGACAATAATATATCTTAGAGCATCTCTAGGTGGACGTATCCGTGGTCGCATTCTTCAAATTTGAAGAAATGCGTCGGAATTTTCCGGAATTCCAAC
Organism: Coptis chinensis; assembly: GCF_015680905.1. Lineage (NCBI taxonomy): Eukaryota > Viridiplantae > Streptophyta > Magnoliopsida > Ranunculales > Ranunculaceae > Coptis > Coptis chinensis. Next base: position 13,021,940 of record NC_141456.1, on the reverse strand, counting down.
TCTAGGTGGTAGGTGTGGTCGCGATAACCCGCTCCGCATTCGCATTCTTGTTCGCAAACTGGAGGTTTGGATGCGGATGCGGAGCGAATAATAGTAATGTCAGCGCCCGATTACTAATGTCGCCCCCAAGTTTTTTGACTTTGACCAACACCACGCCCGATGAAATCGGGCGCCACTAATGTCGTACAAGTTATTTTTTTTTACTTTTTCAATTTGGTGCGACAGTGGGAATGTCGCGTGAGTTTTTTTTTGAACTTGGGGGTTGTAATGTCGCTACGACGATGATATCTTGGCCGCCCGATACTAATGTGTCGCGAGGGTCATCTCCAATGAATTTTGCGACCACGAATTTGCGACCACCTAGAGTTGGTCGAAATTTGCTATCAGATTTTGTGGTAGCATTCTTCAAATTTGAAGAATATGCTACCACCACCTAGAGATGCTCTTAGGAATGATATGATATATACATAATAGGCTAGATTTTATCTTTCCTCTTATATATTATGTTGTAATCTTTCCTCCTATTCACTTATGATTTCTCCTATTATTCTGTAAATGATCCTCCATTGTATTGCTATATAGTGTCTTCTGACAAATGAATAAAGATGATAGTCTCCTCCATCAATGCATTTTCTTTGTTCGCACTACTATTGTAAAACACTCTGACACATATCTATATACTAAAGGGCAACATTCGTCCCACTCCCAATAAAGGACAACAGAGAAAACATTTGCTGACATATTGAAAATGTCAAAAATGTTTCGATATTTTTTGTTTTTCAGCTTGCAAGACAAATACTATCGTGCCAATGCTTCAAATGGGGGCAGAGAGCAAGAAAAGCAATAGAGCATTGAATGTGTGTGGGATTAAAGCGGAGACTTCATTTAGTTACAGTTCAATGTGAAAAATATGAAGGCATCTCTTTATCATGATAAAAAGATACAGCGAAGTAGTGTGACATTTCTTCAAAGTTCGAACACTACCACACAAGATAAAAACTTTGTGGTGTCTTATGTGATGGAAACACAGACAACTCACCATACACATTCTATACCTAATAAGTTTCATCGAATGATGGAAGGTGAATCAGATTCTCATCGTCAGCCATGTTTTGTCCAGCTTGGAAATTGACATTTATGTTGTATTTCTGTGCAAGTCATAATTGGGCAACTATAAGGGGCACCGACAATGCCACCAGCAAACAATCCAATTTGGACTATTTAAGGTTAACTATTATTACCCCAAGCCAATTAGGATTCTCCCACTTCTCTTCCAAATTGACCATTTTTTTGTGTGTATTGGGGGAGAAATCCTAATTTTCCATCTAATAGGAAGAATCCTAATTAGCTCATCTAGTGGGAGTAATACTATTTACTATTTATACAAGTCACTGGTTCAGTTATAAGAACACGAGCAAGAACGTCCAAGGACAGTTATTGTATCTAGTTGATGAAAATTTTCAGGTTGATGATCCTTCTCGTTGTAGTCCCCATGGCAGTGCTAATATGGCCTAACGAAGGAAAAAGTTCTCACTATCCACATTAAGATTTGTCCAGTCCAGTTTGATAGTTTTCTATATGCACTCATGAGATTTTAGGTATACGTCAAATATTGAAGACATGTACATCAAAATTGAACAAGTGACATTTGGACTCAGAAAATTCGATTAGTATTTTGGGGGCTGCACTTATTCAATTTTTGGGATACACGAAATATTCACTTCCTTCTCCAACTTTTGACATGTATCATGTATCATGTATGAGGTCTAAACAGCATGCTGTGACAAACGGAGTTGGGTGAGACGAAGGCTATGTCAATTGTCAAGGAGACAATGAGACAATGAGACAATGAGACGATGAAGGAAGCAGAATGAGAGAGTCAAAATGTGGTGACGGACAGTGGATTTTAGCTCCCTAACCTATAAGGTGAAAAAGACCTACTCAATTTTGGGTACCTTCTATATTTGTGAATATCGACCCATGTTGTACAATGTACTCAACACAAATTTAAGCCCGAACTAATAAATTGATCAATAATTCCGGTTTTAGGCATGATTGACCAATAATTACGGTTTTGTGACAAAAACGGGATGACATTAGCATTTATTATTAATAATTTCTCTATAAAAACATTTTTGGGCTGACGTCAGCAAGTTTTTTTTTTTATTAATACCAATTATGACATTCTCTGATATATATAAAAACATCATTATGCATGTATGATATGCACTGCATGTGTATAACATACATGCAAACATCATTATGCATGTGCATAACGCACATGCAAATACTACTATGCATGTGTATACTACACATGCACACGCCATTATGCATGTGTGCAACAAATATGCAAACACTACTACCACACATGCACACACCAATATGCATGTGTCCAACAAACATACAAACACTACTATACATTTATGATATGCACTGCATATATATATCAACATGCACACACCATTATGCATGTATATAACACACATGCAAACATAATTATGCATGTGTATACATGTGCATAACACATATGCAAACACTACTATACATGTGTATACCACACATGCACACATCATTATACATGTGTGCAACAAACATGCAAACACTACTACACATGCACACACCAGTATGTATGTGTTTAACAAACATGCAAACACTTTTAGGTGATGATACCACAGGTCTGGGGTTCGAACCCCACTACACACAATTGAGTTACCGATCTCTTTAAAAATATGCTTGCCCACACATAATGCAGGTGTTGACTAGCAAAGTCGGTAAAACCTTTCGGTGATGATACCAGAGGTCTGGGGCTCGAACCCTGCCAGCATCAAAGAGTTACTGATTTCATTTAAAACAGGTTTGCCAATAAATAAATAAATAAAAAAAAATAAAAAATAAAAAATAAATAAAAATAAAAACATACAAACACCACTATGCATGTGTACAACATGAAATAAATGAAATTTCTCATGTTAGTCCTAACATAAAATGTGAGTATGCTGAGGTGGTCAAAAACAAAATTGAAAAGTCAAGTGGGATTTTGATTTAACTGAAAAAAACTTAAATGAGGGTAATATCATCTTTCAGCAGTGGTCAACCCGGTTTGTCCTTGAGCCATAATTATCTGCCAACCCAAACTAGAAGCTAAATTAATCTCCATTTCTGTCCTATGGGTCTGCTTGTTTCCAAAACTGCTCGGTGCAAATTTAGAAAATTTTGCCTGTAAACTTTTGTTGAGCAAAATTTTGCATAATAAAGTTTTCCCCAACTTTCCAGGTGCTTGGTTCGCTCTCCGCGCAATTTTTTGTCGTATTCAAAACATTGAAAATAAACTGATAAGAAGAGCTTAGTAAGCTCACACAGGGAGAAATTTTAATTTCTACCCAAATAATTCTCAGGCATTAGTCCCCAAAAGTAGGTACTCAAAAAAAAAAAAAAAAAAAAAAAAAAGGTAGGTATTGGAATTTTACACTAAAGTATTACTTGTCCAAATAAAATCCAATAAACATAAAGTAATCCAGTAATAACTGTTATGAACCAAAAAATCCTTTCCAAAAAGCATAAAAAACAATCCTTTCTAAAAAGCATCAAAAGCAATTACAATCTCACAATTCCCCATTTCGTCCACGCAAGTAATGTAATATGTCTTTTCTACCTTCTTCATCACTCAATATAAATATTTCAGCTTCACTACGATCCTTCATCAGAATTCGAAAAACTGCATTTAAAAATCGCACACTAAAGCCTTCAACACCAAAAACACCATCTCTTAACTGTTTTCCAAATGTCAATGGGTCAACTGTTTCTCTAAGCTTTTCAAGATTTTTATTGATGACTCCTTCTAGAATCTCTATTACCTCGTCTGTATTTCACACTTTCTAAGGAGGTGGTTTTGTAGACGAAAAAGATGGTCTCTTTTTAGTACTTTTGGATGACATGCTATCTTCCACTTCTTCCACATCATTATTCTCACAAATTGCTTGTTGATCGTGTGAATCTTCAATGGTGTTGCTATTGATATCATCCATACCATTAAGTGCAAATGAACCTGGAAACAATCAAATTATAATGGGATATGTAATAAAGTAAATTGGTATTTGAAATGTCAAAAATCAGTCAAGACACCTAAGTAAATTGATGTATGTATGCACACCTAAGTAAATTGATGTATGTATGCAGTTTAAGGAGACTATCACCTGTTGAATGAGACTAGCCCATGACAATTGTAAGCCTCTCAAAGTCCCACTTGATCCCTCTATCTCTAAATGTCTTGAATTTTTTCGACTCTTTCTGCATTTCAAAAATAAAAGTAATGATTTAAAATGAAATGAAATAAATGACCATATATACCATAGAGAATGTTTTCATTGAATGTTTTCAGTTACATGCAACAGTCAGTTACATTAAACAAGGAATGACACGTACACACACACACACACACACAAAACTATACTCAAACAAGTTATCATAGATCAATGAATGACACACACAGAGCTACAAGTTTAAGATACATTCATGCTGCAAGTTTTAAATCAACATATCTAACACTTATAAAATAAATCACTTACCTCATTTTTCATATTCTCTCTCCAATAATCATTTGAAGCCTCCAACTTTTGCTTGGCTGGTATATAGGCGACCACGCTCCTTCCTTTGAGCTCAAGAAAATTTCTATATTCAAGCCTCATCTGTCGTAGTCTATTATCTATGTGACTTTGTTGCACTTCTTCCTCAGCTATCTCCGAAAGAGCAGGTCTCATAGATTTCCACACAAAATCTTGCCATTTGGTCATACCACACCTTTTGCCATCCCTCGTTGCTTCCACTAACGTACCAAGAAACACATTGTCCATTGCAGTGGTCCACCTCATTTTCCCCTTCTTATCTTCGGTTTTCACACTAGATTCACAATCATTTGCCATTCCTGAAACAAACTAAATTAAATTTACATAGAAAAAACAATACAAGACCAAAATAGAACATGACAAACGCCTTGGTTATTAGCCCAACTAGAGTTACTATGAATACACAATATTCGAGCAATTAATACACATCTTAATCAAAACTTATTTAAGTCAGCCACATACCTAAGCTAGTCCTCAAAATATATAAAGATAAAGCAGAATATAGATTCACTTATGCTTGGTTTCTTCTATAATTATTGTAGTCTTGAAACATCCTTCATGCCATGTCAAGCCTAAATTGTACCCATCTATTTCTTGCGTTGCGGCTTGACTGACACATACTATTTGTACTTGGTACTTGATCTACAGCTACAGCTATAGTTGCAACAAGTTCTCGATCAACTTCTTCCAAAATTTCATCATTTGGATCTACCCCCATGATGTGATTATGAAGCACAAAACATGCTAATGTCATCTTAACTTGCATCTTATATGAGTAAAATAAAGAATTCGCAGACAATACAGCTTACCACTTCTTCAAAACACCAAATGCTCTTTCAATTGTGTTTCTAAGATGTGAATGTCGCTTGTTAAATAGTTCTTGCTCAGTCTCTGGAGTACGGCCTACTTGCTCAGAGAGATAGTAGCGGATACTACGATAAGGTGCAAGAAAACCAACGTCATTTGCGTAACCTGCATCTACAAGATAATACCTCCCTACAAGTAAAAAAAGTTTAATCAAGACACTTTAATAAACCTATCCAAGTAAGGGTAACTAAATAATCATAAAACCTCGACAATTGGTGTTACCTGGAGGAACAACGAATGGGTTAGGTCGCACAAGAGCATTATCCAAAACTCTTTGATCATGTGTCGTTCCTTCCCAACCAGCAAATACATACGTGAATTTTAAATCAAAGGAACATGCTGCCAAAACATTTTGTGTAGTTTTTAGTTTCCTCCCTCGAAACTTATCTTGTAATTCAATAGGTACAGTGACTGTTACGTGTGTTCCATCCAACGCTCCAATGCATTCCTTTATATATACCTATATTTATAAGAATTTATTTTTCGAATAAAATGTTAGATGGAACTCAATAATTTTTGTGCTTACCTTGAAATAGTTTGAGAAACGCGGATCATTGGTGATTTGTGAGGGTGTTCCTCTCCCATGTACGGCTTGTAAATGATTAGCCACTAATAGATTATACAAGCGAACCACACAATGTAAAATTTCATTAAATTGACGACTAACTGTTTCCCGAAATCAAAAAAATCTCCATGCCATCACCCTATGCTTTACATTGTGACCAAGTATGTGAAGCAACCGCTCATCACCATCTCCTCCAAATTACAGTTATGGTTCTCCCTTATAGTTCTTTGTTCTCTAATTAATGTACATAACCGCCTAAAAGTATCCAGTCCCATTCATAAATTATCACGACCAGTATCATTGTCATTTAGGACCCAATCCATATACCTTTGTCTATCATCATCTCTGTTAACATGTGGCTCTTGAGGTATATTTAACAAAAAATGAGTTGAGGCTATAGCATTTGCTGCTGCTCACTGCAGCAACTATAACGACATTCTTTATTCGTGCATTCTCATATATAGTCATCCATCTAAGATTCAACAACCAAAAAGCTAAAATATTTAAAGCTGACCGAATAAACATCTATAATCCATCAAACTACACGATAATATACACTAGTCACAGCCAACAACCACCAAATAAAGCATGATTTCATACTATAAACTACAACTAATAAAATATTGGGTGTCCTCTAATGCGCCTAAAAGTAATTAAAAAAATCAAATCTTATAGCTATGCAACACGACACTCGAAACCAGCCACTAGTACTATGAACTATGTTCACAAATTCAAAACCCCCAAATACAAATTTAGTCAAATCAACTAACAATTGATAAATACAACATACAAATCATACCCTAGAGAAAAATGAAAGAGCTTTACCTTGAAAAAAAAAAAACCATATTTACATCCATTAGTGTTGCATATTCAGTCTACTTGTCATTTAGAGTTACAGGCATGGTACTTAGATGATGGGACTGTGATTGGTGACACAGAGCAGGTTGCGACAGCGTTACACATTATCCAGAAGGTCGTCATTAGGGCTTGCCCTTAATGAGACCAAGACAGAGATCTTTTGGCCATCAGTGGACCCACGATGCTCTAACCTTGCTCTTTTTCCTGCTAGTATATCTAGGCCGCAGCTTGGGGTCAGGTTACTTGGAGGAGTTGTCAGCATGGATACATCTTTTATCTCTGGTCTGGTTCATATATAAGCGTGTTGAGAAAAGTCTTAAGCTGCTAGATACACTTGCACAGTTGAAAGACCCGCAATGTGAATTGACTCTTTTACGAGCATGTGTAGGGTTGCCTAAGTTGATTTTCGCTCTACGTACTTGTCCACCCGCGCACTTATTTTAGGAAAGCAGTAGGCATGTTTGACCATGGTCTTCGGTCTGCTATTCAGGGAATTGTTGTTTCTAATGGACCTAGTTTTGGGGATCTCTAGTGGCGTTTGTTGACCCTTCCACTTCGTCTTGGTGGCCTGGTATCTGTTGTGCAGAGGATGTCATCAGATTTTCTTTTGTAGCCTCACAGATTCAGACTGAGAAGCTCCAAAACCACATTCTTAGATATCGTAACACTACGCTTATGGGTGATGTTTTTGATAGTGCCACTGCTGAACTGCATATGCATCTTCCTAATTTTGACCTCAGTAGTCTGACCTCAGAGGTCGCCGCCCCCAACAAGCCACAGAATGTCTTGGCGGAAGCCTACTACGGTAAGATTATTATAGGACTTGAGAGGGAATTTGATTTGTTTGATCGGCAGAAAGCCGTTATTAGTTGCCTACAGTCTGGACATGTCAATGACTTTCTCCTTACTATTCCTATGGATGGTCTTGGACAATGCATGTCACCGGTTGAGTATCGGGCTATCCTTCGCTACCGCCTCATGATCCCTTTGTATACTAATGGTGATCAATGTCCTGTGTGTCTGAAGAGTTGCCTTGATGCTTTTGGAGATCATGCAGCACAATGCAAACACTTTCCAGGGTTTAAATACAGACATGACCATGTACGTGATATTTTGTATGATGCGGTCTGGCGTGCTAGTATACAAGTGAAGAAAGAGACTCCTGTCAATTTCCTCACTGATCCTAGAGAAGGTAGATTGATGCTTCGCCCTGCATATATCTTGATATATAGCTGGTCTGATGAAAAACATGCATGTGTGGATGTCACAGGGGTATCCCCTTTTGTTGGTTTTGGTAATGGAGTTTTTGGAGTAGGACAAGCAGCTAGTAGTGCAGCTACAGCGAAGGTGGAGAAACATGAAAGAGCCTACATGGTTAACCAACACTGCTTCATCCCGTTTGCGTTTGATACATTTGGTTTTTTTAGCTCCAGATGTAGTTGAGTTGTTTAGGAGGATGTAGAAAGTGTTAGACAACAATGTGATGACAGCTGGTTCTCATGAATATGTGCTTAGAAGGATTGGTTTTGCCATTCAAGAGGGGCTAGCCGCTTGACTTCTAATTCGTTTGTTTGATTTATTTTTCATATCAATAAATATATATTGCGACAAATAAAAAATAAATAATAAATAAATAAATCGTAGAGTTAATGGCTGAAAGAGAGAAGCTTCGAACTGCTTCAATGGAGTTTTAGTGGGCGTCGAATTTTAGATCGTGAGAAGTTAGAAAATTGTCGGGAGAGAGAAGTTAAGAAATAGTGGTAAAATTTTCTAAAATAAATATTTGTCACATTTTACATGCGAAACAAGCGGACCCTATGTGTACTCAATAGTCCAGGCCTAGAAAAACAGTGTATATAAGTTGAGTTTCTCAATCAAACCTTACAATACACAATCTTTTGTGGGATTATATTCTCCTAATGTATTCTGAACTAAAAAAATATATCTCAAAGTGTTTTGTATGTAATGCGATGATGTGAGATCTGCGACGCTCAATCAAAGTTTCCTGGAGGTACTAAATTTTAATTTATTTCAGATTATTAGCTCAATTTAATGTGTTCCTACTTTTCCCAGCCGCCCAACAATATTTTTGCATGTTCTCTTTAAATTTACGTATCACTGAATTTTGTTCGTAGAGACAAAACTGTTTAACACTACTAGAGAGTAGAGATCGTATAACGATGATCAAAATTTCTAACCACATAAATTCAACGTTACTCACAATATTCAATGAAAGTTTTCGTAACACTTGTCACTGTTGACCATGCTAGAAAAGTTAGATTACACGCAAGTGATGAGGATGTTCTCGTGCGACCATCAATTCAAATATGGCTTCAAAAAATTCGACCGGGCTAGAATCTGGATGTCATACACTTTTATCACGATTATAATTAAAAGACGAGATCCATGTTAATAATCTTGGCATTGTAATTCATTCTTACTAAAACAGTTCCAGAATAATACATCCTACAGGAGAACGACTATGTTCAAATTGTTCAAATTTTTAGTTATGTTCCATAGAATAGATCATCAAGCAAAACACAACATTAGATCTAGAGCTCCACATCCACATGGAGAAATGATGATAATTGATGTCAAGCTATAACTATATTCTGAAGCTAGGATGCCTTTCTTTTTATAAATTCCGGCCAGTACAGTTTATATTTTGTTAAATGTTGTTTTCTGTTTCTCTCAAATTGTCCTATATATATGATTGAGATAGCTAGCGTCCTAAGTTGATATCTGTGCAAAGCTATCAGATTCTGATCTTATAACTGTCTCTTCACCAATTTTTTTGAATGTGCCATCAGGAGAATTCATAATGGTCCAGAAAGAAAAGTTGCAGGAAGAAAATGTGACGAAGTTTGTAGATAAAGATGAAAGTAGTGTGGATTTATCCTCTTATGTGAAACAGATTGCAGCTATTATATCTTCGGTATGTATAGATGAAAATAGTTTTGCGGATTTATGCTTTGATATTATCTCTTGATATTTTTTTCAGACTCCCCTATGATGATCTCTTTCGATGTAAGAGTGTGTAAAACTTGGTACAAATTTATCAGAGATGATTTCACCAAGTTACAAATGATTAAAGCGCTACGTCAGCCACGATGCCTAATTCTTGAACCGAGAGATGACTATGGTAGGCCCCGAAACTCTCTGTTCCTGGTAGACAGAGACGAATGTAGAGAGATCCCACTGAAACAACAGGAGCTGAAATTTGGAAACAATATTGCAGGTTCTTGCAATGGCTTGCTTTGTATAGGTTCATGCTTAAGGGATAAAACTATAATATACAATCCAATTACAAGAGAAAGCATGGAACTGCCTAAAATGAGCCCCAAGGATTTTGAAAAGCTAGAAACCATTTATGGCTTCGGTTTCGATCACGTCACCAAGAAATACAAGGTGGTGTTTGTATACCGTTTCATTGATATAGATTATTACGGTGCCAAAAAAGCTCCGGTGACAATGGGCGAGATCATTACTGTGGGCGGTTCATGGAGAAAACTAAAGTTTCCATACAAAGTTCAATTTAAATGTAAACCGGAGACAGTATTCCTGGATGGATCCTTCCATTGGAAGATTGATAAGGATCGTCCAACTGGGTCAGAGGCGCGTATTCTTGCCCTTGACATTAGCACTGAGAAGTTTCACACTTACAGTTTTCCTCCTGCTCTTGAGCTTCCTAACTACTACTCTCTGTGTTTAATCAACTTTGCAGGGTCCCTGGCATTCGTTGACACCAAGATTAGATGTAATGAGTCATCTGAAATATGGCGAATTTTCGATCCGAAGACTAACTATAGACGCATTTACAGATATACTTGCAAACCCCTAGGAGCTGTTGGATGGTGGAATCGTTGGAAGGTGTTAAATGTGGCAAGTAATGGATGCGTTCTTTATCAGGCAACAGTACTACCTGGATGGTATGAAGAATATCAAGGAATTGGATAACATGATTGTAAGGGAGTGATATCCTCTTTCAAGAATATCAGGCGCGTACTCAACATGATGGAAAAACCTCACCAACCTGTAGATCAGATCGCGTCCCCAAGATAAGAGAATGTTCCAGAACAGTTCGCGCCAGCACCCGAACTAGGCTATAACGTGACTCAGCTTATCTTCTAGAAGCAATCATGAACAGAGATGCACATATACAAATCACGCCATCAATCATCGACCCAGCCGCCGCAAGCTACTCGCCCGGCACTAATAATCCACATCATCACAAATGGACCTATAAAGACAAAGATTCGCGACGCCTCCTTAATCGAGACCCCTCATTTGTGATACACTTTACACGTGGTGGACGAGGATTCACTCTCAACATTTATAAATACCCCTCCTATGAACTATGTCAGACCTGATTCTTCTCTCCCTCCCAAATCGAGAGCAAGATACGTAGGCAGTTCGCTCCTAAGCCGAACTCAGTCCCAATAATAGCCCTTTTCCAGTTCCCATTCAACTGTGTATGTAAAGGAAAGCTAAATCACGCATTTACATTGGCGCCGTCTGTGGTCTCGATTACTTGAGACATCATATTCATATAAACCAAAAGAACCAAACACCAAAAACCAAATATCTCAAGCCCATCGTCAAAAAGCATGGCAAGCCTCAAGCTCAAGTTCAAGGCCCGCGAAACCGGTTAGTTTAACAACCAAGAGCATTTCCTTGCTCAGTAAGAAAATGCCGCTCTTCGCGGCACAAGTTGACCCTCAACAACAACTAGGGTAACGCCAATGAGAACGACATCAACGGTTAATCGCCAGATTAATGAGTTGTCGCGAACGGATCGACCAAAGGAAGAAACGAAATACAAAAAGACGCTGGCCCCGGATCGTCGTGAAAATGCTCAAGACATCTGCGCCTCCCGTTCACCACAGAGGTAACTTTCGGTTTTTACACTAAAAGAAAAACCCTCTCCTCGGGATTTTGTCCACCCACGCTTCCTAATGTAACGATGGTAGCACATGCCCCGCCAACATGTATCCCGCTACATTCAAAGCCCGCCCTTTACGGCTCGAGTTTGACCATCTTCACCGTCGGCTTCTTTTCCGCCAAATTTCAAAGATGGCCCATTTGATTGGTTCTTTTCACTTTCGAGTCGGATTCGATCAAAACTTTCGAAAGCTTTCATTTTCGATCTATTTGCGAGAATAAAAACCCAAGACGCGGTGAAAAAACGAACTCAATAAACAGACGTAAAAAGCAGATCTGGATTCACTCTTCCAATTATCATTTGGAGAGAATGAAACCATTCGCCAGCCTAGTCGGTTCAAAGCCGAATCGTTATGCATGGAGAGTGGCCTCAAAGAGTCTTTTGCACGGCATTCTCCAACGTCGTCGGTGCGTAATACGACCTCCGTGTCACTGATGAGATTCGCCCGAAACCCCGCCGAGTCGTGTATGCTCGGGTGCCGACAAATATATTAAGCAAAGCAAGAAGGTTTGCGACACCACCGATCTATCGACGACCAAGAAGTCGCGGCAATCTCGGCGACATTCCACCGCCAAAAACGGTCCAAGTCTGAAGCACCCAAATCAGGCAACCGATGGATAACAACAGAGAGTTCAAATTTGTCCGACACGCTCTCCCGCCTACATAACCGAAAAGATCAAGCGAGCCTCATACTTCCGGCCTTTAGCGCATGGCAACCCGCAGACCGACCGACATGCCCCATCTGCGATTCCACAAAGCAAAATGTCACGACCGACGATCTTTGGGGGCTCAAACATTATCTCCAAGATCTCATTGAAGCCGACAGATAAAACAAGATAACCAACATTGTCGACGGGCGTGTGGTTTGCGCCACAAGCTTATGGCCCGGCCGAGTGAGGAGCAGATCTCCACCCCGCAGGAATGCCAAAACATCCAAGCTCACTCCCGCAGCAGAGGGGATTTACATCGACCGTTCCTAAAGATGATCGCCGCCCACAATTTCGTCGATCGATGGACAACGGCGAGAATCCATCCATATGATCACTTTCCCGGATGATTCTATTACTTCTTCCAGAGAAACGATTGGTTTGTCGGTGCTCTTCAAGAAGTCTATCATTTTTCTTCACAAGCAAAGGCACCAGCCCTCCGCGACATTCGGTCGCCATTCGGGGGATATCACCTTCACAGAGGCCTGACCTCACCAAGGTCCGCCTCCTCATAACGATGCGCTTTGTCGCCCACGCCGATCGATGGTGGATCGGTTAAGCAGCCCCGATAGACCACGCGCAGCTCATGCGACATTTTGTTCTACCACACAATTCAGGAGATGAACCTACCCAAGTTAGTCTTCATAGATCCTATCGCTCCTCTTTATGGGTTCAATGGCTCCAGAGCCGAGCCAATCGGTGACATTATACTCCCAGTTTCAGTGGGATCAATAGAGGATAAAGTCAGCTTCAACACGCGTTTCAGCGTCTTGGACATTAAGTCGTCCTACAACGCCATCCTAGGACGGCGTTGGATTCATCAAATGCAGGCCGCATCGCCTACACCGTGATCAAGTCTTCCGTTTTCCAGCCCTGGGGGCATGATGGAGCTCAGAGAGCAACCCAACATCGCCTATCATCAGAATCAAATTCTCTCAACAAACAAGACCGTTGAGGCCCCAATCAAGATAAGAGATGAGCCCACCAGCCTACACTATGGCCAAAGACACGGTCACCGGTCGAGGCAACGCAAATGCGCCGCGACTAACTCTGGAGGCTCCAACAAGAAGGCCTATCCATCCGAACAGACTCGAAAGTCGCAAAGGCAGCCACTCACTCACACTCGTCCAAGACACCGTGAGATCGCCCCAGAACCCGATTGCTCCCATTGTTCGGACTACGTAGATCGCCCCACCAGATCCCCTACCGCCAAAACAGCTTCTGCAGCATAATCCAGCTTCTGTTGTCATAACCACAGAAGTCATCCCAGACTCTGTGGTCATAACCACAGAAAACGCTCCAACTCCTGCAGCAACTCCAATCACTCATCAGACCAACAACGCATCCAGAGCTCAACCCCCCAGAGGACGCTCTCCCAACACAAGCTATGGCACCAACTAAAGAGAGGCAACGAGTGAATCTAGGAACAGAAGACGACCCTAAGTTCGTCTATGTAGGGGCTAACCTCAACCCCACACTCAAAGCCCAGCTTATAAACTTTTTGTCCATGAATAAAGATGTTTTCGGCTTTTGGTCGTGATATTGACGCGTGCGGTATAGATCCTAGCGTTGTCTGCCATAAGTTGAACGTCAACCCTAGTGCCAAACCAGTTCGACAGCGACCTAGGAGACTATCACTACGGTTCCAAAAAGCAATCAACGATGAGGTCGATAAACTCAAGCAAGTCGGGTTCATCCGAAAGGTCGACTACCCAGATTGGATCGCTAACATAGTGGCGGTTCCACAAAAGAATGGCACGGTCCGCCTCTGCGTTGACTTCACCAATGTCAACCAAGAAACACCCAAAGACAGCTTCCCGTTATCAAGGATTGACCGACTTGTGGACCAGACCTGCGGCCACGAGCTCCTCTCCTTCATGGATGCTTGTAGTGGGTACAACCAAATACCACTTGTTGAGGAAGATCAAGAGAAAACATCCTTCATTACCGAATAAGGGGTTTATTGCTACAACGTTCTCCCATTCGGCCTCAAGAATGCTAGAACGACGTATCAATGAATGGTAACTGACATGTTCCAAGATATGTTAGGAGACATCATGGAAGTATATATTGATGACATGGTCATCAAGAGCAAAAAAGCAGGTGACCACCTCACTCACCTCGAGCAAGCGTTCTCCAGTGTTCGCCCGAACTTCGCATGAAGTTGAACCCAGAAAAATGCCTTTTCGGAGCGTCCTCCGTCAAATTTTTGGGCTATCAGGTCTCACAGCGTGGGATCGAAGCTAACCCAGATCAAATTCGCGCATTCTTGGATATGCCCGACCCGCAGACAGAGAAGCAGATACAGAAGCTATCAGGCATGCTTGCTGCACTCAACCGATTCATATCCAGGGCATCAGACAAAGTGCCGACCATTCCTGCAACTCCTCAAAAAAGGCGAGCAGTTCTCATGGAACGATCAATGTCACCAGGCATTCTCCACTCTCAAAGAGTATCTCACAACACCTCCTGTCTTAGCCAAACCAACAGATGGCGAAACGCTGGGGCTGTATCTAGCAATATCAGACTTTGCTATTAGTTCGGTTCTATTCAAGGAAGACAACAACTCAGAAAAACCAATCTACTTTATGAGTAAGACACTAACTCCAGCCGAAAAGAACTACTCTTACATCGAAAGAGCAGTTTTAGCACTGTTATACTCTGCAAGGAAATTCAGACCATATTTCTAGGCACACCCAATCAAAGAACTTACCGACCTCCCGTTGAAGAAGATACTTCACAAGGAAAACAAGATAACTCCCATGGTGGTTTGGGCCGAAGAGCTCGGCGAACATCACATCGAGTTCGTCCCACGCACCTCACAGAAGGGACAAGTCGTGGCTGATTTCCTTGCCGACTTCCCTGTGGATGATCTACATTGGGAGCCAGAGACAGACATCCTACCCCCCAAGCACAGCGACAAGACTATTTGGTCCCTCTTTGTAGATGGTTCCAGCAACCCCAGCGGAAGTGGCGTTGGCATCGTATTAATATCGCCCGCCGGAGAAGTAATGGAGAAATCAGTTCGCATCGACTTTGCGACCTCCAACAATGAAGCGGAGTACGAGGCAGTAATTATGGGGCTTAGAATGGCGCTATAGCTGGGTGTACAAGAACTTCAAGTCTTTAGTGACTCACAACTGGTCGTTCGCCAGATTGCTAAAGAGTACACTATCCACGAAGGTAACCTTTCTAAATACCTTAAAGTTGTTAATCAGTTACTTCTATCTTTCAAAAGGGCCACCATGCACCACTTTTTACGCGACGAGAACTGCCACGCAAACAGTTTAGCCTACTTGGCTACTCAAACACCGAGCTACTCCCCGAGACAACTCCTCATTGAAGTAGTTGACCGATCTGCCTACCAAGTAGAGCACGTCTTAGAAGTCAGCGACCTATGCCCACTCTCTGAGGATTAGATGAGCCAAACATGGATGCAGCCCATCATAGAGTACATTCAGAAAGGCACACTCCGGCGAGAGCGAGCAAAGCCGGGGCGGATACCATATCAAGCACGTCATTATTGTGTTCTGAATAACAAGTTGTTTCGAAAATCTGCTGGAGGACCTCACTTGAGATGCATAAGTCCAACTCAAGGTCAATTGATTTTTGCTGAGATTCATGAAGGAGAATGCGGCAATCATGCTGGAGGTCGTTCTTTGGCCCACAAAGCGATCTCTCAAGGATACTTTTGGCCTCGCATGCAGATCGACACCAAAATATATGTGCTCAAATGCATCAAATGCCAAATCTTTGGCCACAACATCATCCAACCCGCTCGCGAATTGATCAGCATTGCAAGTCCCTGGCCATTCCACATGTGGGGCATGGACATCATGGGACCATTCATCCCACAGAAGAGTACCGGGTTCTGCTTCGTTTTAGCTGCAACCGATTACTTCACTAAGTGGATCGAAGCAGTTCCTTTGGCACATGTCAAGGAGTCACATGTTAGAAATTTCATTTGGACTCACATTGTCACCAAATTTGGTCTGCCACACACCTTGGTGATGGACAATGGTTCCCAGTTCAAAGGCAAAACGGTCAAAGAATTTTTGGCCAAGTGGAAGATAGTTCACTCATTCTCCACTCCACAGTACGCTCAAAGTAATGGTCAAGCAGAGGCCAACAATAAGGCCATATTAGAAAACTTAAAGAAAAAGATTGAAAAGAACAAGAGCCAATGGCCAAACCAGCTAGAGAACATTCTGTGGGCTCATCACACCACAGCTCGCTCCAGCACAGGCGAATCACCATTCTCCTTATGTTGTGGCACCGAAGCTGTTATTCCCACCGAACTGACAATCACAACAACTAGATCCGAGCTTGTCGAGTCAGGAAATAATGACTCGGTCCTAGCCCGAGAGGTTGATTTGTTGGAGGAGCGCCGCGACCTGGCAGCTATCAGAGTGGCATCATATTAACAGATTCTAAAGAGGTCCTACAACAAACGAGTACATCCTAGATCCTTCCAGCCTGGTGATCTAGTTCTGAAAAAGACGCAGGATGACTCCAAACTAGCCGCAACATGGGAAGGACCGTACATAGTGGACCGAGTTGTTGGCAATGGGGCCTATTGGATCAAGACACAAGAAGGGAAAGCACTTCCACGACATTGGAACACTTACTTGTTAAAGAGATTTTATCAATAAATATTTAGTTTCGTACACAGTCATGTTCTTAATCTTCGATAATTCAGATAGTTTAGTTACATTCGTATTGTCAACCACTCTATTCAAACACTTCTAGGATCAACTCCAAGAGAACGCTCTCAGTGAGCAAAACGCCCTCAGGGGCTACAAACGCTCTCAACGAGCCATACGCCTCCAGCGGCTTAATACGCTCTTCGCGAGCAAAATGCTCTCAGGAGCTTACAGGCTCATAGCCTCTCCAACTCTCACTAAGTTGAGGACCTATACTCCTAAGATCAACTTTGTGAGAACGCTCTCAATGAGCAGAACACCCTCAGGGGCTACAAACGCCTCTCGGCCGAAATAATACGCCTCAAATAATTAATACGCTCTTAGCGAGCGTAAGCGTTCTCGGGGAGCTTACGGGGCTCATAGCCTCTCCAACTCTCGCTAAGTTGAGGACCTATATTCCTAGGATCAACTTCGTGAGAATGCTCTCGATGGCGAGAATGCCTCGGGGGCTACAAACGCTCTCGGAAAGCAACACGTCGCCGAGGAGGTCAAATCGCTCTTCACGAAAGACGCTCTCAGAAGCTTACAGGCTCATAGCCTCTCCAAATCTCGCTAAGTTGAGGACCTATACTCCTAGGATCAACTTCGTGAGAACGCTCTCAGCGAGCAATACGCCTTCAGAGGTCAAATATGCTCTTCACGAGCAGCACGCTCTCAGGAGCTTACATGCTCATAGCCTCTCCAAATCTCGCTAAGTTGAGGACCTATACTCCTAGGATCAACCCGTGAGAGCTCTCTCGATGAAGCGAAGCGCCTTCAGAGGCTAAATCACGCTTCTTCCCAGTGAGCGGCTCGGAACTTACCGGCTCATGGCCTCCCTAATTCTCAATAGTTGGGGACCTATACCTCTAAGATCAGCTCAGGGAGGTTACTTTCCTGAGCAATAATTCACAAGCATAACGCTTTCTTAAACTAAATCTCAGAGGCGTACCACAAGCGCCATACACAAAATAATAACAACAAGCAGGCAAGCAAAACATGGCATTACATATACAGTCACCAATCGAACTGCCCGGCCAAGGCCAGGAAACCAGTTCAAATCCACCGATCTGCTGGGTCTACCCAGAAAATCCAGATCGGTTCTTTGAACAATGGGAGCAAAATTAACGAACTGCCACTTCCGTGGAAACCAGTTCTCAGTATCAACTAAGGCGAGCTGTTCAAGCAAGCCTGAAAACACAACTCTATTGTTTAAAACTCTCATAGAGAGGAGAACACACAAAGCAGTTATCCAACTTAAACTTTTTCAAAACAAGATGAGAAGTCACCATCAAGGAGCAACCACAACATGTTTATCTTCTGGGGCAGCACTGGTCGACGAAGGGTGCCTTGCCAATCTCAGCACAATGCGCATACCCGTACCCTGGTCCCCTTGTGCCTTCTTCAACTGGAAATATTTCTCATCCAGTTCGGCATACTGAGCACAGGTCGTGGTATATGCATCTTGAGCTTTGCGTGCGACCCATAGCTAGTAAATTCGTGGACGGCAAAAGTTCGGTACGTCAATTATTCGCCTAAGATTCAAAATTTTCAACAATAATACTTTTAAATATTCGGTCCAATAAAACGCTAACGGTAAAAATACGATATACGTGTTTTAAACGGGTATAATACGAATATATTTCTTTAAAATTCGGCTATATATTTTACATTTAAAATTTTGATATATAAGTATATAACGTTTTTATTTTTATTTTTACAATTTTATTCATGAAAAAATAATACAAATGTCATTTTATTCGCCAAACCTTATAATTCGTGAATAATTCGCGAATAATTCGGCAATTATAAGCCCGACCCAACCAATTCGCGAATTAAACCGTATCATTCAAAAATTCGCCGAATTATTCGTTTTATTCGCCAAACCTTATAATTCGCGAATAATTCGTGAATAATTCGGCGAATTACTAGCTATGCTGCGACCCCCTGACATTGCTTGGCGTACTCGGTGACTTCCACTAACTTTCCTTGCAGATCAGTCATTGCTGCAACAAGCTTAGCGTTCTCATCCACAGCCGCACGGTACTTATCTGTCATCACGTCCAGCTTCGTCTTGTCAACTCCCCACGCAGCTCGTAGACATCCCAACTCGACTCGGGAGTTGACATCAGTATCAGCGTGCTGCACAGCGCTCTTCAGTTTGTCGTACCCCACTAGAAACTATAAGGACAAGTTCAAGGTTACGATCCCTTACTAAACAGAGTGACAAGCCTAGCAAGTAAACACTCACCAAACAAGTAGCCATGTCCATGGTGCCCAGTAGCGTATCCATATCTTCATCCTCAACCTCAGCTTTGTCGCCGTCCAGCACGATCCCCTTCAGCAGACTGGTCGCTATAGGCGCTGAGTGGAAGCTGCAGTCAGAGCGTTTCACCGCACGCTTCTTCCCCGTTCTTCCCATATAGTAGAATTCGCTCCCCACATCCCCGATGCGAGGAAGCGAACTATCACCAGCGACGTGATGGCCCTGCCTTAGGTCGCTAGCTCCCTCAGCAGCCCGACCAGTGTCGTTAGCTTGCCGAGGCGACCTGAAGACAATGCCACCCATCGAGCGACCTGAACTCCTGGGTCGCTTGTGGCTCTTCGCCCTTGACGCTACAGCTTTTCTTTTGCCATGATCTCTATGAACGTGCGGATGGAACTCCATTTCCTCCATTATCAGAGAGGAGCTCTCTCTCAAACTCCCCTCTCCCCTGACATATTTGCGGCACCTGGCCATAAAGAAACCTACGCAGGACACAGGTTAAATAAACAAGCCTCAGGTTCCCTTTCAACAAAACAATAGAGAGAGATAGTTAAACAGAGAAGCCAAACGTACCTGAGTAAACCGATGAAGTAAACGCACAACACAGGCGAGAGAAGAGCTGCAGCAGCAAGAAGAAGAGCAAAGGAAGAGCAAATGCCTTTGCTCTTCCAAGAACACTCCTACTTATGGTAAAGTAACGTATCTTCCCAAGACAGGTCATGATGGCATCGAGACGCCAAAACGGCACGCCAACTGGCAGCCATCATGTCATGACTCCCGCCCACCCATATTCTTACACGTGCCACGCACGCGCTGTAGCTCAGGTAGCTCCAAAGTAAAGAACGCCCCTTGCGTCCTCAAGACATGTGCGACCTACACAATTTAAATCGGATAGCAAGCACGACAGACCAGCAAAGTCACAGGTCATTTGACACCGTACCCTCCGTACGACAAGTCGCAACAGCATACCCATACTTACAGAGTGCAAACATTCATATCATACACAATACTACTTATATAAAGCAAAGCAACATGTTTCACATTCACAAAAAGGAGCGAACTGACGACATCAGGGAAGCCTCAGTTCACGCAGACTAACTGAGCTGCTGAGAATACTCAGGAAATCCAGCACAGTTAGCCACTAGTTATCATGATCACTGGCAAAGAAGAAAAACGAGTTGCCCAGGTCAACCCAGGAAACCATCTCTATTATTTACGGCCAAAGGCCAATTATAACCACAAACACCAACAACTTTTTCAAACGACATCATCAACATTTTCTGCAAGAACGACATTCAACACTGGGGCAGAGCTTCGGATCACCAGTAGATGCCACAACTGCCTCGGTAATGGCCACATTTAGCTCGCCAGAACCCTAAAGCTGATCACTCACCACACCAGTAATAGGGGGAAGCACAACTGCAGGAACAGTGCTAGCATCTTCGAGTGGCCTGCCCCCGCTTTCTCCCGAAGCTCTTCGCTCCCGCTCCTCCTACAGGTCGTCAAATTTCTTCTCCAGTTTCTCCACCTCAGCACGGATGGTGAGATGGGCCTCTTTCGCTTGCAATGTGGAAGTCTTACATCGTTCAGTATAGGTTTTCGCTGTGACTAGTTGGCTCTTCAACGCCTCCACCTCATGCTTCAGCCCGATCGACTCATTCACTGCAAATGTCTTCTCCAACGTTAAGGCAGTAAGTTGGGGCTTCAAAGCGTCCAGTTCTTCCTTCTCAGACTGTTGTACAACTCGCAGATTCGAAAGCTCATCCCTCGGTAACTCGACTTCCGTCTTCTCCAGTTTAGCGAACTGAGCGGCCGTCTTCAGCTTTTGATACCCAGTGATTAGCTGCGACAACTCGCACAACATACCACGTTAGCATCAAACAACAACATATAACATAATAACACAGCCAAGTTTGAACGCAAAAGTTACTCACTAGGCACATCACCTTATCCATCCCCCTCAGATTCGACTCCAGCTCCATCGCATCCAGGTTTTTCCTATCACCGTCCAGTGTCATACTCTCCAGCAAACAAGTAGCTATGGGTGCGGACTTGTAGCTACAGTCAGACCTCCTCACATAGCGCTTTTTCCCGGTCACTTCATCTATATACATCAGGTTGTGCTCCAGCTCGTCTTTCCCAGCACTAGAGTGCCCCTTACCAGTCTCTCTCATACCAACCTTCCCCTTCATCTTGCCAGAAGCATCTCCAACAACCCTAGTCGGAGCGTCCTCACCTAGGACGCTGAAGTCGGGCATCGGTCTCGCTCTCGAGCTACGAGCCGCCCTTCCCCCAGTTCGCCCTTCACCACCCCCCAGCGTGGTCTCAGCTACCCTCGCAACCTTGGAAGGTCGAGACTTTGGGTCGTTACCCTTCCTCGTCGACAAGCAAGGTTCAGGGATTTCAAACAGAGAGTCCTCCAAATCGAAGGGCGAGTCCTCTTAACCCTGCCCAACTCCTGACCCAGACGCACCCGCACCTCCTCCGTGGTCGCTTTCACCCTGTGACGAGCGCGGTTCTTATCTTCCCTAGTCACCAGATCACTCCGACGTTTTTCCATCACAGACTTCTTCGACGTTCTCCTGCTCACCTTACCCCGCGCCCTACTCTTTTGCACCTCCCTCTTCTCCCTAATCGCAGGTCCGCCCCGTTCTTTAAAGAAATGTGCGATTTCTGGAAGCTTCGTCTGCTTCTCAGCTCGAGTCAACCTAGCAAACTTCTCAATCACCTTTCGGCTCGTCTCCTTTTCTAGGGGGATATCTGCAAAGATAACAAAATAGCAATATCAGTACAGCTCAGTTAACGTAAGGTCAATATTCTCAAAGAGCATACCGGTACCCACCAATAAAGTCGCATATTTTAGTTTCCACACTGAACCCGCTCGCGCAGTAGTTCCCACAAGCAGAAATGGTCTTTTATCCCAAGACTCGTTACTCACACCATCCAGAACGCTCGACAGCTTAGCTCAGGTTTGCAAGCTAAAGTTAAGCGACCGAGATCGCTTTAGAGAGTAATGCTCAATAATATCAGCGACCTCTATACGGTATTCACTACTAGCGTTCAGCAGGTCGAACACCTTGAACAACCGCCACGTGTTACCCCACAAACCGAGCAGCGCTTTGCTTTGCGCAGCCGGTTCAAGAACTCACAAACCAGCTTAGAGAACGGGATCGTCATATGCGCCCTCAACTGCCCCTCACAGACAATAACCCCATAGTTCGGTGGGGTATACCTATTGCTAAAAACCAGAGCGTGCTGTTCGGGCTAATGGATCTCCAGACCGCTTACGATTATCCCATATTTTTTTCTTAAATAGGGGAACGTCCTCAAAGCGTATCGTCCCGCGAGTTTTTTAGACCGGTGACCGACGCCGACCCTCAAATGGCGATTTGAAGTGCTCGCCGGCACCTGAACGATGCAGATCGAGCCTCATCGTCCCCACTTCCAGCCTCCTCAACTGCTTCATCTTCATCACCAGCCTCACTCACCCCATACACCGACTCATCTTTCTCTTCCTCCTCATCAACCCAACCAAGAGAAGCTTCGCGAACCTCATCAGATCGTGTATCATCTGAGTCAGACATCTCTCTCTCACCCTAACGATTCTAGCCGCTAATTAATAAGCAAACGTCCTAACAACTCTAGAGCAAAGATTAAGCACGAAGCAAGAAGCAGGAGTTCAACAATGGTAGAAAACTAACCTGAAGTTTGTTGCGGTACTGACTTATTTTCTACAAGTCGAAGCAGCAAAGTGATGTTTCAAAAATTGCAAGCGTAATCTTTGAACAACCGCTCCTCCAGTTTCCAAGGCACCATGATTACACCCTAGCCCTAACCGCACACGACTTCCAACAAGCTGTCCTGTCTTTTCAAATCCCAAAAAAATGGGGCGGCACGTTGTCCCTGCAACTGCTCAAATCCTCTCACGTGACGAACACGTGTCAAACATCCGTGCCCAATAGCTCACAGGATAGCACAAGTTGTTCTCCTTAGCTCGTCAGGTATTTCCAATTCTAAACATGCTCCGCACGCGCTACCATTTTCTCTCAGCAAGCTGCTTCCATGACCAGCACGCCCTACTGAGAGGGGACTATGTAAGGGAGTGATATCCTCCTTCAAGAATATCAAGCGCGTACTCAACATGATGGAAATACCTCACCGACCTATAGAATCAGATCGCGTCCCCAAGATAAGAGAACATTCCAGAACAGTTCGTGCCAGCACGCGAACTAGGCTATAACGTGACTCAGCTTATCTTCTAGAAGCAATCATGAACAGAGATGCACATGTACAAATCACGCCACCAAGCATCGACCATCGCCGCAAGCTACTTTCGCCCGGACTAATAATCCACATCATCACAGCGGACCTATAAAGGCGATTACTTCGACGCCTCCTTAATCGAGACCCCCTCATTTGTGATACACTTTACACGTGGTGGGCGAGGATTCACTCTCAACATCTATAAATACCCCTCCTATGAACTACGCCAGACCTGATTCTTCTCTCCCTCCCGAATTGAGAGCAAGATACGTAGGCAGTTCGCTCCTAAGCCGAACTCGGTTCCAATAATAGCCCTTTCCAGTTCCCATTCAACTGTGTATGTAAAGGAAAGCTGAATCACGCTTTACAATGATCAACTAGCTCTCTATAACCCTGAGAAAGAAAAGTCTGTCATACTTGATGTGTGTGGTATTCCACGATATTTCCAATTCCATACATCTTTTCTTACACCAACTCTTCTTTCTCCAAAAGATATTAAGTGTTCCCTAAAGCAGGCGATTGATGAGGAGAGGGAAAGGGGAAGGGCGAGAGAGAAAAGCAGGAGTCGCAGTCGGAGTTCCAGTCGCAGTGTAAGCCCCAACGTTGACATTGAATGGTTTTATAGGAAGGGGAAAGCTGAGATGAGAGAAGAAGAAGAAAACATATGGAGAGACGATTTTTTCTTGGACAAGAGAAAGAATATGAACGAAAGAGCGGGAGAAATAATGTCTGACAAGAATGCCTCATTTTCGTGCCTCTCCCTAGAACACTTGTTTTGAGTGAGTTTGTGTTGTTATGGTTCAAAGAAGGTGAGTGGGTGAATTTTTTTTTTCTTTCTTGTAGAATTAAACACCTGATTAAAGAGACAAAACACAATGATTTATAGTAGTTTGGTGCCAATGCGGCGACCTACATCCACAGGAGAAGAAAGGTTTTATATTGCTTGGTTTTGCTTTTGTGTTACAGAGGTGTTTATATAGCACAATATGAGTGCATGTTCGTGTCTGTAGTTTTCAAAAGGATTGGAAACTTTCCTTTATATAAAACATACAAAACTGACAAATCTCTGTCAAAACCGACTAGGGCGCGCCCAGCGCTCCAATTAGCCTTGCTCAAGGCGCGAACCACGCTCTTGCCTTGGGTCGACCTCCGATTACCGCCAGTAGCGACCCCGACTTGGTTTTGCCAAAAGCGACCCGCGCCTTCTCTTTCTTCTCCTACACTCCCCCTCAAGTTGGTGCGAAGATATCCAGCGAACCCAACTTGGAGAGAATATCATGGAACTTGGAAGCTGGAAGTCCTTTGGTAAAATGTCGCAAAATTTTGTTGGTCACTTCGAACAAAGGAGGTAGTGACAATGTTAGACTGTACTTTTTCACGCACAAAGTGACAGTCAATTTCGATATGCTTAGTTCTCTCATGAAACACCGGATTTGCAGCAACGTGCATAGCAGCTTGATTATCACAGTAAAGTGTAGTTGGCAGATGCAACCCAAAACACAAATCCTTCAGCAGAGCGCAAAGCCATATGATTTCACTGGTGGTGGAAGCCATAACCTTGTACTCAGCTTCTGCACTAGAACGAGCCACTACATTCTGTTTCTTGCTCTTCCAAGTGACTAAATTACCTCCCACAAAAGTACAATAATCGGAAGTAGACCTCCAATCAACTGGACATCCTGCCCAATCAGCATCTGTGTAAGTAGTAATAGATGTATGCACATTTTTCCGCATCCAAATACCTCTGCCTGGTGACCCTTTCAGATACTGCAGTATTCTAGAAACTGCATTCATATGTGGAGTCCTTAGAGCATGCATAAAACGACTAACCAAGCTCAATGTATAAGAAATATCTGGTCGGGTAATAGTTAAATATATTAGTTTACCAACTAATCGCTGATACTGACCAATGTCAATAAGAAGATCACCAATGTTATCCAACTTGGCTCCACTGTCAGTTGGAGAATCAGATGGTTTTACCCCCAGTTTTCCTGCTTCACTCAAAATATCCAACACATACTTTCTTTGATTTAGAAATATACCCTTTTTTGAATAAGCAATTTCGATCCCAAGAAAGTACTTCATAATACCCAGATCCTTGATAGCAAACTTCTTGTGCACTAACTCCTTGAGCTTAGAAATCTCGATAAGGTCATCACTTGTGATAACTATGTCATCAACATAAATAAGAACAATAACCAAGCCTGACCTGCTAAATTTAACAAATAAGGAAGGATCAGCATCACTTCGCTTAAGGTCGGTCATAGCTAGAACAAAACTGAGCTTGGCATACCACGCTCGTGGAGATTATTTAAGTTCATAGATAGCCTTTTTTAACTTGCATACTAATCCGACCTTAGTCTCCTTCGGATGTCCAGGTGGAATGCTCATATACACTTCTTCTTTAAGATCTCCGTGTAAGAATGCATTTTTCACATCCATCTGAAATAATTTCCAGTCTTGATTCACAGCTAGAGATTCAATACAAGAACTCTAAACGTATTCATCTTTGCAACTGGTGCAAAAGTCTCATTGTAGTCCTGACCATAAGTTTGGGTGAATCCCCTTGCAACAAGTCAAGCTTTAGACCTCTCTAATCTCTAAGGAACCATCACTGTTGAACTTGTTTCTGAACACCTACCGGCAATCAACAGTTTTCTTTCCATACGGTAGCATAACAATATCCCAAGTGTTATTCTCGTCTAGAGCACGAAATTCTTCTAGCATCGCCTTTCTCCATACTGGACGAGAGCTAGCTTCTCTAAAGTTTTTGGGTTCTTGCACGTCATCGGCTGTACTTAAGAAAGCATGATGAGATGAAATGATATTGGCATAAGTTATATACTCCTGTAGAGGATATGTAACATCATGCAAAGAATAAAAATTTCTGTGAGTCACTGGAGGATGTCGTTCTCTATCAGATTTATAGTAATCCTTGAGAGTTACTGGAGGTCGTCTCTCTCGTTCAGATTGTCTAGAAACTGGAGGAGCTAGAGAAGCACCAGAGCGCACCCCATCCTCAATATACTTAGTCTATGAGTGCGCCCTTGCTTCAGTAGAGCCCAATTCTTCAGTGGCAAGAACTATACCTTCACCAACCATTGTGACAGGAATAATGCCTTCGCCAACTGCTGGGAGAGGAGCCAAATCAGCCGTAATAATAGCTAGGAGCCTTGTTAGCAATTCGCTGAATTATTCATGAATAATTCGCAAATCGAATTTTTGAATGACAAAACATATAATACTTCCGAATGTTTGAAACATTCGCAATAATTCACGATTTTTTGTCTTGAAACGAATAATACCAATTTTTCAAAAAATCGGCTCCAAAAAAAATGAATGAATGAAAATTCGGTTGCATTTTTGTTATTTTTTATTTATTTTATGTCTCACTCTTACTTTAAGTTCCTCACTCTTACATTTTTAGTGATAAATTAATCCAAAAGCTTTGCTTTTATACTTTTTGGACAATATTTAAATTGTTATGTCATGGTGTGTGTGTATTTTGAAATTTGAACGGTAATTTCAATCCAATAACAAATAAATGAAGGTACCTATGTGGACCATTTAATTGGTTTCAATGTTTTTGTAGCTAAATTGTTTAGATATGTTTGTTATGTTGTAAAGAATGACAACTATTATTAATATTTACTAACATAATATCACGAATTTTTGACTTCCGAATTTTTGCAACCAAACGTTTAAAACGCGTATTAATTAAACATTTAAACACCGCATAATTACCGTATTGCGAATTTTTGACCGAATATTTGACTGTACCGTTTTTTTGAATCACCGAATAATTCTACCGAATTTTTGCGGTATCCCGAATTGCTAACAGGGGCTGGGAGAGGTGCCAAATCTGCCAAACACTCCCCCTGGGACCGATTCCCAGGCAGAGCTGAATTGTGAAAGAAAGCTTCATATTCCACAAATCGGACATCACGAGAGACAACCAGTTTCCTTGTCATAGGATTGTAACATATGTAGCATTTCTGTGTGGTAGAATAACCAACAAACACACATCGAGTAGCCCGAGCATCAAATTTATCTCGATGAATAGCTTGCTGATGCACATAACAGACACACCCAAACACTCGCAGATGAGAGAAATCTAGCGGCCTAGCTTTGAGCACTTCCAATGGGGATTTAAAACCAAGAACCCGACTGGGAAGATGATTAATCAAATAGGCAGCAATTAAGACGCCATGAGACCAGTAGTGCTTAGGAACATTCATGCCCAACATAAGAGCACGAGTGGTCTCCAAAAGGTGTATGTTCTTTCTTTCAGCCACGCCATTCGGCTGAGGTGTGCCAACACAGCTAGTTTGATGAATTATCCCCTGGCTACGAAGATACTCAGGTAACATACCTTTACAAAACTCAGTGCTATTGTCAGATCTAAACGTCTTGACATTAGCACCAAACTGGTTAGTAATCATAGTATGAAAATCCTTGAATACAGTCACAACCTCAGTTTTCGATTTCAATAAATATAACCATATAGCACGAGATTTATCATCAATGAACAACACAAAATACTTATAGCCATCATAAGAATTAATGAGGCGAGGCGGAGTCCCCATAAATCAGAATGAATTAACTCAAACAACTTATTTGACACAGAATTCGAGTTTGGAAATGATAAACAAGTTTGTTTAGAAAATTGACAAACATCACAAACATCATCAGAGTTTAAAGAAACATGTGGAAACAAATTTGACAGGACATGACTAGATGGATGCCCAAGTCTTTTATGCAAAATACGACTCTCAAGTAAATCACTAGCTTGACACGCTTTCTTATGCGACTTCAACAAATAGAGTCCATTGGAATAAATTCCTTCACCAATCATCCTCTTCGACTTTCAATCCTGAAAGACGACAGAGTTAAGAGAAAAAATGACATCACAATTTAAAGAATTGGTAAGTTTTCCAACAGATAGAAGGTGAACAGGGAATGAAGGAACAACTAGAGCATCACTCTTGAGTTTTTTATCAAAAAAATTCACTTGACCACTACCTAGAATGGGAACGGTGGAACCATTTGCTATGAAAATATTATGATTTTCAGTTTTTGACACAAATTTATGGACAAATGCAGGGCAATTAGCCATATGATCAGTAGCCCCTTAATCAATTATCCATGAGTTACTGTTTTATGGCACAGTAAAATAGGCATGTAAATTACCTGACACATGAGTTGAGGCAAACTGACCTTTGCTATAAGACATGGACTTAGTGAGTTGTTAGAGAATTTGACTCAACTGATGACTAATATCTGAGTTGGACATTGATGTCTCCAAAGAACAAACATGCATGCTCTTTCTTGGACAGTTTCTTTTCCTTCTTAAGATGTGGATATAATTCCCAACAACGATCCTTGGTGTGCCAGTTCTTTCCACAATGATCACAGTGAGACGGTTCCATTTTTCCCTTACCATTTTCAAATTCCTGTGACTTCTTTCTAAAATCGTTTTACGCAAGTATCTGATTCGAGATTGAGGACTTTACCTCGGAGTTCATGGTTTTCTTCCTTGTTTCCTCCCTCTGAATAGTTTCACAAACAGCAGCAAGTGATGGAAGAGTGCTTTCCATTAGAATGTTGATTTCCAGATTTTCATATTATGGTTTAAGACTACGAAATACTGTGAAGATTTTATCCTCTTCAGCCCGTTTCAATAAAGTCTTCGGATCAGTGGTGTGTGGACGATATATGTTTAACTCATCCCACAATTTCTTCAAATTCCCAAGGTGTTCTATAAAAGTTTTCTCACCTTGTTGCAAAGCACCGATTGCTAGTTGAAGTTCAAACACACGGGCAGAATTGTTTTGGTTTCTGTATAAATCTTCAATTGAATCCCACATCTCCTTCGCAGAATCAGAGAAAGTAAAAATCCCAGCAATAGTAGACTCCATAGAATTGAGTAACCAAGATCGAACAAGCTGATCATTGGAAACCCAATTCTCATATTCGGTATTATCAATGGCAGGGCACACCTTTGCACCATTAATGAACCTTAATTTCTTCTTTCCACCAAGCGATAGCGAAACCGCCCTAGATCAATTAAGGTATATAGTTCGTTCCATTCAAGAGAATCATGATGATGTGACTTCCAACCAGATTAGAATCATCATTGTAATGCCAGACTTTGGGTTTGGTTTTGGATCTGACATAGTGTATTGTGTTTATCTAGATTGATTTAGAGAAAGATTAAGCGCTCCGCTCTGATACCATGTAGAATTAAACACCTAATTAAAAAGACAAAACACAATGATTTATAGTGGTTCGGTGCCAATACGGCGACCTACGTCCACGGGAGAAGAAATATTTTATATTGCTTGGTTTTGTTTTTGTGTTACAGAGGTGTTTATATAGCACAACATGAGTGCATATTCGTGTCTATAGTTTCCAAAATGATTGAAGACTTTCTTTTATAAAAAACATACAAAACTGACAAATCTCTGTCAAAATCGACTAGGGCGCGCCCCGCGCTCCAATTAGCCTTGCTCAAGGCACGACCCACACTCTTGCCTTGGGTTGACCTTCAGTAACTTCAGGGCAACCCGCGCTCGACTTGGCATTGCCCAAGTCGCGACCCGCGCCTTCTCTTTCTTCTACCACATTTCTCTATACTGATTTTGTAGAAGAAATAAATTCAGTTGATTAAGCTTTACTGCTTTAATATTTTGATCTATTATATTTCATGTTGTGTGACAGTCTGAGATTGAATGACAATGGTAAGAAAGTATCTATTTGAAGTTAATTCACTCTCTGTTGAGCAATAGTGCAAAGAATTCTGTATTCCTACATTTGCTTTTGAGTTTTGAGTGTCAGTGCTTAACTGCTTATTATTAACTGCTTATTATATAACTAAACACATCCCAACCTCAGTTACACCTGACTGAGTACAAGCGGACAAAACACTGACACGAGTCCACCTCATTAGGCGATTTTCTTCCGAGTGCATCATCCTAAAAAAAACCTTAGTGCCATGCCTGTACAAATAGACCGTTCTGTGACTGAGTAACCTGCAACTACTGTATTCCAGCTCACTACATTCCTTTCCGCCATTTGACTGAAAAACTCCCTCTGTTATCTACACCTTCAATTTGCGACACAAAACATCCAACGTAAGGAAATAAGTAAGGGAGACTTCAAGACA
The DNA here is from genome assembly GCF_015680905.1 of Coptis chinensis. Lineage (NCBI taxonomy): Eukaryota > Viridiplantae > Streptophyta > Magnoliopsida > Ranunculales > Ranunculaceae > Coptis > Coptis chinensis. The sequence goes on along the minus strand of NC_141456.1, from coordinate 12,991,003 downwards.
CTCAGATTTTGAGAAAATTCAGTCATGATAACACCTGACTCGCTTTGTACGGCTGAACCAAGATGTGACGATTGAAGGAGAACCTCTTATGCCTCTAGGACAAGGAAAAATTTAAATTATCAGAAGCTAAGCTATGTGAGTATTTCGATCAAAAAATTGTTCTATGAAGTGATCAAGTGAATATTACCCCTATTAATCCAACGTACCTCGCAATTCTAAACTTTGCAGTATCTAGTACACCAAACATTTCAGTAACACGTCATTATTCGGCCACCTTAGTATATTAGGCATCTCACATCCGTAAGATTATTTGGCACAATGGTCGATCACAGCAGTAGGCAAGTGAGTGGTAGCCTACAACTATGACATAGTAATCATTAAGTAACGCTTTAACAGTTACCAATCAATGGAAATTACGAAAAGAGGGCAATTTGTTATTCTCCAGGATCATCACTAAATATTACTATAGACATAAAGAGCAAATCCACACTCAGTGATGACTGCCTCACTTCAAATCTGAACTTCTCAACAGAAGCATCATAAAAATATATTAATCAAAAACCATACCCATGAACAGAGATGTCTAAACAAAACTTTTATAGACTTGGAAGGAATGTCTGTTATATACGAGGCATTTTAGAGAATCAGGACAACATAGCTAGAGAACTGCTGCACTGACTTAATTACATGGCATATATGTACCAACATTGGCATGAGCACCTCTGTTTTCCTTCAGTCCCATTCCTCCCAGATCAGGGAGTCTTATTTGTTCAATCCAATCTTCTCAGTAAATATTCAACCTGCACTTCCTTTGTCAATGGCATGATCCATTCTCCATACAGATCAGCAACTAAGCTTGGTGTGATTTTGCATACTGGATCGGCTCCATCATTTTCACAGACAACCTCCTGCCCATAAGTTTTAGTCTTCATCTCTACTCTTTGTTTGACTACTTCTTCCACAGCCTCATATGTCAGCAACCTCATTAGTTGGTCACTGTCCTGGAAAACCAACCACCACAACCACCGCATGGGAAGACAGTGTTCACCAGAGTATCAGTATAAATCAAGTAAATTACAGGTAATAGAAAAAACATAAAGCGCACTAGAAATAATACTTGTGCTCTGATTGCATCCTCGTACACAGCAGGCGAAGCTCGAAATTTAGCTTCCGCGACAAATTTTCCATAATGGATTCTCTTGGAGAGCGCCTACATGCAAAATGAATGAGTCATCTTCTGTGGAATTACACGCATACAGTAAGATTATCTTAAGACCACAACCTCAATACTAGTCTCTCAATTAGCTCAGAAATCTTCCATGTTCATAACTTGGATTCTATCGACTAGACAACCAACTAGTGAGACTGGTGAAAGCTTCATATGAAACTCATACACGTCTTCGTGTCAAATACCGAGGGCTCCAACACACCACACACTTCAATGTTCCGGACAACTTGAGCCTATTCTTACATAAATATATTACCAAGGAGAACTGAATCTGAAAATATGAAGCTAAAGGCGCATCTATTTATGTTTATCAAAACTTCTTGTTCTACGTATTTTGTTGAACTTCTCATATAAGATTTGCTACACAAGGTGTTTTTTTACTTTTTACAAACATGTACAGAGGACTTTAACACTAACGTCAATTAGTGGTTTGGACTCTGTGTATGGTTGACAACAACATCTTTACCCAAACACTAGGAATTAGCATGCGGTTAGACTAGTTACATATCTCCGCTATGCTAATAACCTAAGTATTATCGTCTGGTTCTTCCATTTTTATGTGAAAATACTAATCCCCATAAATAAGAGGACTATGATTTGTACCACGTCAGCTACTAATCTCCACTCAATTTGATATTTGGGCATTTAGCTATGAAAAGGCAAGAGAAAATACAAAATTAACTACATAATAATAAAAGATGCACCTAACATCTTGTCTGACCAAAGGAAAGGATCAAACAGAATCAGTAACATAGTGTTAGTCGTGGTTGTCGTCTTACTTTATCCAAATAGAGCTGATTAAACTAATTTAAATCAGATTGACGTAGAAAACTCATGTCCGGAGCATACCTGCAAACATGTGGTGTCACAAAGTGCAGTTGATCCACAGTTGCCATCATTTCCTTCTTTAACCAATCTAGGAAGAAGATTGCTGAAATACATATCCCAGACCTTCTTGTTTATATTGATAGAAACAGCAATAGGATGCAACACCTAGATGGAATCATAATTCAAGATCAAGTTAGAACAGGCTTGCTGAAGTAAAGACTTATAATTCGACATTATGATAGAAGCAAGAAAGCCATGAAGATTAAATAAACAATCAAGTATAGAAAACAATGATTACTTCAGGTACATAATTCGACATTTGGACCACATTCGAGAGCAGTCCATTTGACATTTGGAGTTGTCATGCTCAGTATACTATCCAAAGTTTCAGATGTCACACGAGAATCTTTTATGTTTCTAATGATGTACGGAGTACTGAATTTGGAAAACTTACTTCAAGTTCTTGCTTATTAGAGTAAAAAACAGGTAAGGTGGTCAATCTGGGTCCTCAGTCCTCACTAAACCGACTTACATATTTGACATTACAAAGAGGGATTTCTTAATCCAGCACTCACAATTGAATCTTAGCAGCATAACCGTCATCTCTCTAATTCCAACTTCTAACAACCAAGAATAAAACACATAATTGACTCCCAGAAACTTTAGTTGAATAACTAACTATTGTTCCAATCCTCTTCCAATATACAAGCTTACCTGTGGATACTGCAAAGGTGGTAGCATTGGCTCAGGCAAGTCAGCAGGAAAGAATGGATGCTCATCTGGACTCTTGTATCTTCCTACCTGATCATAATAGAAAAGTATGAACAAAGGTGTAACGAAATCACTATTCTTTGCCTATGCATATTTCGATCTTGAGGTCTACTTACCTTTGCATGAAGCTTTTCAGTTTCCCTGACCATGAACTCAACCAAGGATCCGTGAAACCCATCCATAGCAAATGCATTATGATCATAAGCATCAGCATTATAACAATACTGAGATCTCTCCAAAAGGCCATATATTATGCTGTCCTCTTGGCGGATTAAAGCATTTCTTATGCTGTCCAGGGTCAAACTTTCACTCTCGTCCACTCTTTTCTTCTTCTCCACTCTATACACAATGAAAGTTAAGCTTCAGAAAGTAGTCTATGAAAACATTGAAGTTCAATATGCTCATACAAATCTACTGATGTAGATGTTCATATGATACGCTCATCTATGATAATGCATATTTGTGTAAACGTGTTGCTGCTTATGTCTGCATATGAGAATGTTCACAGATAATGATACCCAATTCATGGGTGAACAACTAAATACTTTAGGGCAGAGTCAGTCGTATTTATGCATGTGTGCATACGGAAATAACATACAATTGAACATGTTCCTGTCTACAAAATGACAAATAGATTATCGTATGTCTGTTCATGTTCATTGTGTACTCATGACTGTCTAAACATACATTCTTAAACAGTGTGTGAGAATCAATACATCGATTAGCTGGTGGCAAACCACAAATATCTTTACCCGGAAAAACTAAATGGTCAATTCCAGGTTTACAAGTTAGTGCGTGCATGTGTTTATTTTCGATTAGAATGTCTCCTAGATGGAAAATTTACTGGAAAGAAGCATCACAAGACATTAGATCAATCTACATCAGACAAACAGAGAATATAGGTCCAACAAGTGAAATTCTACATCAGATCGGTCACCACTAGTCCCCTAAGTCCAATAATTGAACTTAACTCGGACAGAACAGGTCAATCTAATCGTTTTTAATTTTCCTGAAACAACAACCTGTTTTCTCCGTATTCGACTTAAATTGGTATTTTCAGTCTCCTAAGTCCTGACTATGATCCCAATCCATACAAGGTCATCTCATCTAGAGTAGGCCGGTTTGGATCACCACTATACAAGTGGACTTAAACAGAACAACATGCAACCACACCAAACCAAATCAGACAATCAGACACTACATTGTGTAGAAACACATAAGGCCAAAAGGGTGTAAATATATTTCAAAACATGCGATAAGGCGTCCCCGTGAACAAACAAACATCTTCAAGTTTCCTTCTATGGAAAGAAAACAAAATTACACCGTAACAACCATGAAATGAATGTTAAACTAGTCTAGCAAGTTTTCCGCAACCCCCTTCTCAAAAAACTTAACAAGTCTACCATAAACAGTAACTTTCAAATAATCTAATAACAACAACTATGAACTAGTTCAAATAAAGAGAGAGATTTTTTATCATACGAAGTAATAGAAGTTGCAGAAGCATGAAGTGGTTGAAAGCTTATTCTTGCTGAACTCATTGGCGTTAACTTCGTCAAGTTAAGATTTTTCTTGGTTGGGAAAGAATATAAAGATTTGGGTAATGAAAATTTGTGTATAAGAGAGGTTGGTGTTGTAGGAGAAGAAGATTTTAAAAGCTTGAACTCCATTTTTAATGGTGTGTGGAAGCAGAGAACTGAAGAGCAAGAAACAGAGAAGAGAAAGCAAAATTATGAAAAATGAGGAGACGTCTGAGTTTTGTGAGGGAAGAAAAAATAAAGTTGAAAAGTTGCTTATTTTTTGGTGGCAGCAAAGTTTTTTTGTTTGTGCGTTGAACTGTTTCGCTATTTGGGTTAGGTGGGAAAAATTGACAAAATTTTCTTTCTCTAAAACTATATAATATAAAAATAAAAGGGAATGATTTAATGTAACCCAAGTTACCCAACTCATCCAAAGTTCCAAAATGAGGATCTGTGTAGTACTAGTGTTGAGACATTGTTAAGCACCACTGATTAATCAAATGATGAGATTGGTACATCCAAAATGAAGATCGAAATTGGGTTTTGAACAACTTATTAGTTATTAGATGTGGTGCAATGTTATATTGACTTCAGATCTAAACTGCATTATGCTTGTAGATGATTTAATTTAAGGGCTTGGATTTTAATCAAGTGGAAGTCATAGAAGGTGGGTGCGAGTTATGACTTTGTGCTAGTGAGTATGAAATCAGGTGCACGGTTTAGTTTATGCGTCACGTTTTGGTCCGTGTTTACCCACGTTAGTACGTTACAAGATCCTATTTGCACTCCGTCCTTCTGGTTAAGCTCAAGTGCAGGGACCCGCCATGGTGTCTTAATCAAGGTTGGTACTAGAATTCATCAAAGCCAATGGTTGGTGAAGTTCAAAATCCATTTATGAATAATTGGAAAATAAATTATTTTATATTTTTTTCCCAACAATATTAGTTTTAGGGTACGTTTGGCAACCGTTATGATAATGCATTAGTCATATAAACATATTTCTAAAGAAATCTACAAAAACAAATCGAATCTTTAAATTTGGGAAAAGTTATTGCATTGATGACACGTCTATACATGAATACTACAATTAGGTGAAATGAATGGTGGTCGCGTGGTAAAGATGCCCTTAATTTTCACACGAAAACGACAGTGTTAGAGCACGTCTTTAATATTTTAAAAATCTCGAGCCCATCTACAATCATAGAATAGTGTTTTAATATTATTTTATATATCTCTTCAGCTCAACTCTTCTTCCCATTTTAAAGCAAGCAATGGGTCGCAGCCCCTCATTTCGGTTCAGTTACATGTAAATTTCTTGTGTAGGGACATATCCATAAAACCTATTATTCACGTTCAACTAATTAATCTCCCTGCTTTTTATAATGGACGCAAATCTCGTTCTAATTTTTATCTCCACACTTATTTGTTTTCTTTTTTGCCCTTCTCAATAAATAACCACCTTATATTTTTTCTTTGTTGAGTTTGCTTTAACGAAGAAGCCAACGAAAACACTGATTTTAACTTTATTTCTTTCCCATTGAAGAGAGCCACTGGTATTTGATTCTTATGTGAAAATACTATTTACCACATACATCTTCATGATGATATTTATAAGCCAATGAGGGACTTTGAACTAGGGCGTTATTATCACTCGATGATTGATGAGAGATCAATAGATTGAGTGGAATTTGTTTGATGAAATGTTTGTAGGAAATAAGTTGGATTTACGTGATTTGAAGAGGTTAGTCAAGTAGGAGATCTTGTGTGGGAGAGAATGATCAATTTAATCTACTCAAAAGTAACGGGTAAGGAGAAACCAAAGCAAATGCAGAGACAAAATTGGAGAGTTGAAATTGTCTGATGCCTTGACAAAATATATGTAAATATATATTTACATAGTAATTTGACATATGTAAATACAAATTCACATATGTAAATGCAAATTCACATATGCAAATACAAATTTACATAGTTTATTTAATTTATATGCAAATACAAATTTGACATATGCAAATTTGAATTTACATATGAAAATTTAAGTTTACATAGTAGTTTAATATAAGTAAATTGGAATTTACATATGAAAATTTAAGTTTACATAGTAGATTTGTGAAACAAAACAAGCCTGATGAAAAAATGTATAGAAATTTTATATTTTCATAGTTGTTTAACTTATGCAAATTTGTATTTACATATAAAAATTTAGATTTTCGTAGTAGATTACTAAAATAAAACAATTTTAATATCGGACGTATGCTATGAAAATCTTAATTACACAGAAGATTAACCTATGAAAATTTTAACCCGCATAAGATGTAGAAGTTCTTTTTGTTCAAGATTAACATGAATTTTCACAAACGTTTGTTTTTGTCATCTGACAGATGCGTGACACAATCTATACAAATCGGAATTTACATGTGCAAATATGAATTCTCATAAATTTTTTTCTAACATGGCTATAGAAATCTGACTAACTAACAAACGCATCAAGCTCATTTTTTGCATTACATCCAGAACTCAAAGATCAAGAATTCAAACAAAATTAGTATCCAAAAGTTACATTCAGAATTCCAAAACAAACTGACATTACATAAAAGATCAAAGATTTACATCCATAATTCAAACAAATTTTTTTTATTTTGATTTTTTTTGTTTTGTTGGATGCTTCTCTTTTATTTTTCGGTTGTTTTGTCATCTTATCTTCTATGTTAATTTGGTTTTGCAGGAAGTATAAGGTTTACAAGAAGAGAGAATGGCGGCAAGAAGAAAGAGATAAGAGAAATTTGAGATCTAGGGTTTTATGCGTGGGGGGTATTTTAGTCAGTTTGAATATTTTAGAAAAATAGGGATTTTTATGGGTTAGTACATAATGAGGGGGTTTTTATGCTGGGTATGTATCAACCAGGGAGATTAATCCCAAAATCTGCATTTCAAGGACAGTTTTGTCTCTATTTGAATATTATTAAATTTCAGTGGGCTGTTTTGTCAAAATATTGTAATATGTTGTCACGCCCCGAGACCCCAGCACACATCCCGAGGACGATGAGTGAATCTCGAGGCCGACACCATCACAATTCTGCCGAAATTTCGGCAGAGTTTTCTTTGTTTAATCGACATTCGTAAACCCTAAAAGGTATCATAAAACCTGTCATAACCCCTGAACATCTCATAATTCATTCTTCCAACCATATATATATCCAACAACCATATATACTACTCTTAACTTTAAATACTACAGGGATATGACAATATCTACAAAACAAGGAGAACTGTTGCCAAATACGATTATTACATCAAAATGACCTAGCTCTCTATATATACAACAAAAGAAACTAGTCTCTCTCTATACAACCAAAAGTATGAACTTGACTCTGTCCTCGTCAAGCATAAGGAAATCCTCCCAAATCACCATAACCGTCATCACTAGGGTTAGGGAAAACCTCCTCCGCAACTGGCTCGTCTGAAATGTTAAGTAGGATGAGCAAACAACTATGCCCAGTAGAAACGCACATAGCCAATAAATAGTTACTTATAGAAAACATTTAAAACATGCAGGGTTTCCATAAAAGTATTCAAATATCGTGACTATATATATACATCACTAACTAGCAGAAATCATTTCGACATGCTTCATTGATATACAAAATATAGTTTTTCACAATCATCATACAACTATTGTGGCCGTTGCATCCTATTAGAATGGCAATCTCGGTTCAGTACTTTCCAGTGTGAACCATGCACCGTTGTTTTCCTGATTTTACCGGCAGGGAGCTGAAATGCCGTTGTTATGTTCATACACACGAAATCCCCAAAGCTTTTAGGGCTCAGGTGGGCCTGCGGACCACGACCCCATAATGGCTGTCACCTAACTTACGGTGGTCAACTGTTCGACGACCGCAGACCGCCGGGATCCGGGACACATCCAGGAGTGGACTAAACTCTCACTCCTCGCGTCTAAACCTCATCGAGGTAGCATGTAACCCCACACAAGCTAATCACCATACAGCGTAACACGTACAAGCATGGTTATCTAGAAAAGTAGAAAAGGAATTCCCGGACTACATCCAATGATGCATCCCTTTAAAGGTGGCCCACCACCTCAAAAGGTGTACACCACATTTGGAATTTGACTGCCGCCTCCGAATTGCGACAACAGTTCCTTCTTTATAGGAATTCACAATTCCTTTTCTAAATCTCCTCGTGATAAGCATAGTAATATATATTTACTCGTATTACCGGTTATTTCCAAATACTATAGATACATATTTAGTTTTTCTTTTAAAACTGTTGGTTCCGTATGTGTGAGTTCCTGGATTTCCCCCATCGATCACATACAACCTATGACTCCCAAACGGGCCAGTCATAGTAAATGACAACCGATGATTCCCAAACGGCGAATCATTGTAAATAACAACTAAACTCTATCCGGGGACAATCCGAACCTCACCCATATTTTACAAACAAGGGTAATCCTTACCCGATTACAAAATCCATCTCTCTCTCTCATTACAGAGACAAGAGACGAGAACCCTTCCCAAAACCAGTTTTACTCTTTTAACAAAGAAAACAAATCCCCGCTACCCCGATTTTACAAAACCCATTTCACACGAAAGCTATCTATATATATAGTTTATAGCGAGAAAATACAGTGCAAAACATGAATATCATATATACATGCATGGTTGATACGCAACTATCTATTTCCAATTTAAACAATTCAAATCATGCATGAAAATAAGCATGCTATATATTGGTATGTAGGTTCCTACATTAGCAAGCACTACTACAGAATGACACTTATACTACTGTTTTTAAGTGTGGTATAAATATATTTATCACTGTTATACAACCGTGACAATAGGTGGTGTGGTATATAATAATAGCAAAACTGTAGTATATATGTTTAACGGATACCACGGTTTTTCAAAGAACCGTGGTTTGTATGCCCATTATATACCACGGTTGTCAACAAAACCATGGCATATAAGCTATTGAAACCATGGTTTATATTAGTGTTGTTGTAATACCGTGGTATATAGTTATACTAAACACTACGATTTATGCCAAACCGTGGTATATATATATATATATATATATATATATATATATATATATATATATATATATATATATATATATATATTTAATAATAATGCTAGTAACAGGTCTTCCACTTAAAACCGAACCTGCATAACAAAATTTACACAATTTTGCCTACATACAACATTTCCATCTTCCCAACAAATTCCAAAATGTACAATAAATTATCAAACATTGCAAAAAAAGATAATAATAAAAAAAAAAAACTTCCATTAATTTTTTGAGTGCACTAAGAAAGCAAACTTCAAGTTCCTTTTCATAAATTAAAAATGTAAGACTCATAAATTAAACTGGAGGGATCCGAACATAGCTAAAACTCATCCTCATTCGCTTCCGACTGAAACACCCCATTTTCCTAGATGAACTGAATTATTATTATTATTATTATTATTATTATTATTCAAGATACAACTAGCCCTAGCCAGCACCGGTTGCTATATGAACTAGCCAAGAGCCCAAGATACAACTCTTTTCAAAAACAGTTCATTCCATAAAATACACAATCACACCATCAATCCCATTCAAGAATAAAACATTCATTCCATCACTCAAAATTATCAAGTCACTTGTAAACACCAAGTACTTCAATTTTCCAAGCGAAAAGTACAATACAAATCACTCGTAAATACCAAGTACTTCAATTTTCCAAACGAAAAAGTACATTACATTATGCTTACAACTAGCTAGAAAAAAAGTCTTATTATTAGAAAGTGTCCAAGTGGCAATATCGACCACCTCTATCCTTCAAGGTCGGCAACAAACAAATGTCACGTGCATTACCTGTTTCATTTAACAAAAGAATTTAAATAGACTTTTACCTTAAAATGTAACGAGAGATATATACAACAATAGATTCACTTATACTAATTAAAACTAAGTGACATAGTTTCTAGTCTACCAAATTAGTAACATAGCAAGAAGGTAATCATGCCACTAGGATATCAAAGAAGCTATAGGCTATTACTATTTGATAACACAACACTAATACAACCGTAAAACCACTTATGGGAGCCCTCTTTAGCCCTAGAAGCTATATGAATAACAAGGTGACATATATACAACTAAACGGGTAATCGCCTCTACCTTCTAGTAATGTGTGAACAACTATTAAGGATAAATTCCAACCATTAAAGATATATACATCCTTAAGTGACAAAAAAGTAATCGTGAACAACCATTAAGAATAAATTTCACATTGCCAAACATATTTAACACAACAACAAAGCAACAACAACAAATTGTTAGCTATTCTAGACACGGCCACTAAATGAAATGGAAATCTCCTTCTGTTAAATACTTGCTACTTGATTCACAAGCTTATTAATATCGCAAACTGAACAATACTAGTCCTAACACCAAAAGACGGTCAAAATGATAATTCAACAAATTACTTGCACCTCGGAATCTATAACCATTATTCTTGGATGTCTTTCAATGAATTCAAAGACTTCAAGTTCATAAGTTGCTTTCCGATATCGGTCGAAAAAAAGTATTTAATCTTTGAAGCATTTAAAGATACAAAATCATATATATACATTTAAAAGCGGTGTGTAACACTTAACTCAAGTCTAACTTTTAATTTAAAAATATACGGAAAATTATCATATATATACATACGCATACTGACGATAATAGAACAAAAAAATGTGTATAGATTGAATGCTCAAGGCATGTGTAGTTGCAGGTTTTAGTCAAGTAGATAACAGTATAACGTAAGGGAAACTACAAGACCATAACTTTCTTCTTCATTGTTTTCCTCCCCTTCTCGAAGGACCAAGTTTAATAGGTTGGAAAACCCTATCTAATTTCCATTTTATGCAATTATGCAATGAAGATGGTGATTAGTGAAGTACAAAGCGTCTATTGAAAAGAAGGTATAAAAAAATGGTATGTTCTATTTTTGTTTTTCTTTCTATTGGGAAGAGTTTGATTTTGGAGAAGGTGAATTGGTAGAATATATATGAACTCGTAGAGGAAACAAAAGATACAAGCTCATAATGATAGGTAACCCAACAAGCACACACTCATCGGTCCAAGTGGTAAAACCTTGAGTAGACAAAAAGGAATTACATCACTTGGAATACCGGTTTGCTTCTTGGTTGTGAGGTAAGAAGAGTATTAAATTAGCTTAAAATGACTAGAATATACAGATGACGACATGGGTAACATAGCATGAAGTGAAAATTTTAGCAGACCAGGTACCTAGTGTACAATTGCACAAATTTCTTAAGGTACCATATTCTCTTGGATAAACAGTATCTGGCAGATCTGACTGCAACATCATTCCCCCTTGGCCACCCTCCTCGGGCAAGATGCTTTCAAAGAATAGTCTCCCTTACAAACCTGAGAAAGGAAAAAAAAACAACGTCCAGAAATTCTCTCAAGAATGTAAGCAAGAACAGATAAAAGGATAACTAGATTACAAAAATGCCATAAGATGACTTTTAGTTTGGATCAGATGTATAGAGCATTACCACAAGAATGACTGACAAAGGACAAGTAATACATGAATGCCTTGAGCAATTCGTTTTCTTGATAAATGTGACAGATACACTTACCTTGCTAGTTTGTCTCGGGAGGATTGCAAGATATAGATCACAAGAATGAAAGATAGCACAAGTCCTGTTTCACATGCAAAAACAGAAACTTATTCAGCATTTGTTCACAGAAGCCTAACTCTACTCCTATTGATGCACAGTTCCGTTCCATCCCTGATTGTTTGTAGCTAAAAGGAAGCTTATATCACAAGAGTTAATCACCAAATTCCACTAATTCCAGTTTCTTGGAAACATCAATCCCCGATTCTTAAATTGCCGGAGAGTAGCAGAGGTATCACATATGTACTATAGTTTCAAAATGTCCATTTTCCTCAATAACTTGCTTTCTTTCTTTGCTATATAGAAAATACAATTATTAATAAGTTGATAAGCATGACATGTCTTTTACGATCCAAACAATACATAAAATCCAAAGAAGAACATCTATCTCGATCGCTCCGCACTCGTAATATTTGCCAAACCATCAACTTTGGAGAATGGAAATATAACACCATATTAACACCATAACAAGGCATGGCATGAAACACGATCGCCTAACTTCTAAAATGCTGAGAATCAACTACTACTTAGAGAGAATACATAATGTATTTGGCTATTTGCAAAGCTAAAGGCATGTAATCGATATACTAACCATGTATATCGATAAGAACATGTTTTGGCCATCGCGGATCCCAAAACCGCTACGTAAGCGGGGATGTGTTTCAACAACTGCCGCATCAATCAATGAAGGTGAATAAATACTAGATTGATGCATCATAAACGAAGTTGAGAGCTTAAAATTTTATTTGAAGAGAGAGTCGACAATATAGTCGAGAAAAGTACTTCTCAAGTAGTTAGAGTAATGTGAGTCTTGCATGGAAGCAATACAAGATTAATCATCAATAGGATTTCAACATCAAAGCCATTCGACATAATAAACCCACAAATTTACATCTCGAGAGAAATACACATAGAAGCGTTACTTAATCTAGAGATGCCCAATCGAAGCATGGTCAATATGGATTGCTATGTGGCTCACATCATAAGAACTTCAGTACAATGTGCATTCAAGAGCTTGAAGCACTAAGGAGACAGTGAACACCTTATTGAAGTGATGGGCCATGAAACCTAAAACAATATATGATAATGATGTAAAGACTTCGAGGTTAAGTTTAAAATGTGCATTCGGTCTACTGTTCCATTTACTCAACCTATGCTAATACGATGAACCATCGTCTAAGTAATACTCTAATCGATCGATACCAAGTATATTATCTATAAGATCAATTAAATATGTACCAAAGTATTTTCAAATGGTTATATCGATATGTACCCAAAACACGTGGATACTTTAATGTCTACCAATAAGTTCCTTTGAAAACAAAAAGTCAACCACAAAATGAAAAGCACGAAACCATATTTAGTACTTGGACAAGAAGGAATGATACAAAAGGGATGGAAGGGAAGTATCACATCTGATGGTGGGGCATGTCTATAACTTTAGCTGTGACCCCATGTAAATCACTTCCTGAGTACATATACAGAATCTACTCAGAGTTTAGTGCTGCGTACCTGGGAGGAAAGAAGTATCCTGGCGCTTTTGTGTCCAAGAAACCCTACATATAACAAAGACACAAGTAATTAAGGAACAAGATTGGAATTTGATTTTTCTTTATTCTACCAGATCACCTTAAATATTCAACGAAATATTGGATTTGCTTTGAAGACAAAGAAATGATGGTATGAATGAAATATGGAAATCAGGGAGAACAATTGTATAGTTGTACACATAAACTCCACCGGATGGCAACAAGTACATTAAACAAGATTGACATTGAAACTGTGGTCAACCTTCCACCATTTCCTTTGGACTCGTCATTCTAAGGTGTGACTTAAATAATGTAATGGTGTCACATGTTTGAATGCTCATTATATATCATAAGAAAGAACTGGTATGTTAAACAAATGATCTGAGATATCATTGATATGATCTTGGATTACACTAGCGAGGTTGCATCATGTTGTATGAGCTAGGAAGATGACTCTAAATTTGTATCTGTCTAGGTCAAACAGGAAGCACAAAACAGAAAGCTGTTCTATTGGCCTATATTAAAACGACTCCATTTTTGTGAGGGCTCTATGGATTTCACTTGGTCTTCAAGAACAAATTTAATCGTGAGTCATTTCGCTAGGGAAAATAAAACTATAATGTCATCGTTTTTTAAGCTAGAAGATGATACAAATGATTATATATTGAGAAATTGTTGTATTCATGTGCAAGTACATGTCATTGTCGTAACAAAATACTTCTTAAGAGTACTTACAGAAAACCTCCTATGGCCAGTCCAAGACCTCTGAAGAGAGACATCCCAGTCATAGCAATTCCATTTGCAGCTCCTCTTTGCTTCTGGTCCTATTCGTATGGTAATAAATGCCAATCATTCTAGTGAAAATGGCACAAACAAGCCAATAGATATCAATGCAAATATGATAGTGAAAAGTTACCACCGCATTGTTCTGTAGTACGGATAGTCCAGTGGCAATGACTATCTGTTAAAGAGAGAAAAACAATATTAAATGACCATCATTAAGTTCATTTTTTTCTTGTAGGCAAAAAGAAAAGAGAGAAAAAATGACCATCATGAAGTTCATACTTATCGTTAAAACATTCATCGAAGATAGATGCAGTTCAAAGACAAAATTAAAAAGTCGAACCCGGATAACATAGCTATGAAGGGGTAACTTTGCAACACCGTACAGATAAAACCTACATTATAACATAAAGGGAGCACATTCAATCAATAATCTGAGCTGAATCTTAAAGATAAATTTTAAACCATGGAAAATCTTGACACCTACCGCAGAACGCGCGAGAAACCATGATTTGACCGAGAATTCTCTCTATCAATGGATATAGAAAAGTTTGAAAGACTAAAAGGCCCCCACCTATACTTGAATAAGTTAGTAATTTAATCCCAAGAACAAACAAAGTCATTAAACTACTTCTGACATTATATGTACATATACAAAGTAAAGTTGGTGAATTTCTTTTTAATACTCCTAGATCACTTAACCGCTAACATTGCATTTCTAACAAGACAAATTTGATTTTCCAAGAGGGAGTTGAAGGAAAAGATTTGACTTGAGTATCTGTACATATAATATATTATTGCAAGTAAGCATTATAGATACTATTCACAAATAAATTCTGAAGCAATACTTTATCTAATTGAGTAAATAGGTTTAAAAAAGAGGTTGGAGAATTTTCTAATTTCAGAAGCACTTCTAATTATAAGTTATAAGAATTAAAACTATGATGATAAGTATCCAACTTACCAGAGATTGTGAGAACAACGCCAACCTTATTAGTCGAAAAACCTAATCCAAAGGTTTTCGAACTGACAGCCCATAGAGAAAATACCTGTGAAAGAAAGTTCAAGCTTCAGTTATACATAGTAATTAGGAGACATTTTACACCCTCGGGAAAATATCCAACTCAAGAACATTCGTATAAGCTCACTTGATGAAGTACTAGAATTGAGATTGACTGAAATGAAAGTAGAAAGAAAAAGAAAAGAAAGACCCCATCGGCTCCACGGAAGTGGGTGACAAATGCCCGTTCATCCCTTTTCCCCTTTTGTTTTGTTTACTCTTTTCCGTCTTGACAGTTGACCTAATGAGCGGCGAGGTGAAAAAAAAAATCCCACTAAAATTTTAAGCCTTCTTTCTTTTATTTTTTTAATTGGTCTCAAATTTTCTAATTAGATTTTAACATTAGTCACGCTTTGTGCATCCGTTAGTTAATATCTCTATAAAGCGTTACAAAATAATTCGGTAATTTACTAATGGTTAAGTAATTATGTAACGGAACACTAACTGTTATTAACTTACTAACGGATGTATATGTGTTACAAATGAGAAATTACAATTGTTAGAAAATCCTTGTTATGGTGTAGTGAAAAAAGCTGTTATGGTGTAGTGACGGTAGGTTTTCTCTAATTCTTTGGGAATCCTAAGAGTCATTAGAACTGTAGAAGTTGTAGGGAGAGACCGAGAGAATAGTGGGAATCCAATTTGAATGAGTTTCGATCGCGTGTGTTTTTTTTCGCAGTATTTGACTATTTGGTATAAAGTCATAAATCACGGTAGAAAGTGGAAAATTTATATACCACTGTTTATGTTTAAGGTAGTGGGGATGTGGAGTACTCTCATGCTGAAAAAAAAAACTAACCATGGTATATGGCCCAACTTATCTCACGGTTTTCATGTAACTGTGGCATATACTAGTAAACCAATGACCAAAGAAATTTCCGCCGTGGTATATAAGTATTTCCCACGGTTTTTGGAAGAACCGTGGTATAAATGTTCTTATTGACCGTGGTATATGTGTCATTCTGTAGTAGTGAAGCTCCGTTCTCCTCAAGCCCACTTAACTAAATCCAGCCCGCTTAACCGAATCAACTCGAATTCACTCCTATAACAGCATATACATATACGTCGATTATTAGAATTAGTCAAACAACGAGGAATTCTTATCTAGTGTAAGCCGAGAAGAAATCTCGACGTTAAGAATTGGGTTTCGGATAAATTTTCATCTAACTACCGTTAACAGAGCTACTGAGGCCATTTCGCATTATTACTCGACGGTCTCTGACTATTTCGGGCCATGGCGAGCCCTCATATTTAATCCTATCACATCCCAATTCCAAGTCCAAATTTCAACTACAACCAATCCCACGCCCTTCGATTCATATTAAATCTCTCGAAATTCACATTAACAGTTATAAATCGACATGAATCTCTCGAAATTCACATTAACAGTTATAAATCGACATGAATCTCTCCAAATTCACATTAACGGTTATAAATCGACATGAATTGCTCGAAATTCACATTAACAGTTATAAATCGACATGAATTGCTCGAAATTGAAGTGAATAACCAAAATTCTTACCAAGTCAGCAAGATCCCTCCTTAGTTTTCGACTCCACCTCTATTTCACTCCACTCCAGCTCTTCCAACTGCTACTGCCGACCTTCAACACCCCCAATACAATCAGTTACAATCGATATATCCAATTCCATCGAAATTTAAAGCTAATTATCTAATAGAGACGGAATCGCACTCACCTTTCTTTGTGATCCGACGAAATTCCAAGAGTTTTTGCATCTCCACACTCGAATTCACGGTTTCTAAGGTTTGGGTGTTTAAATTTTTGGTTTGAATCGATTGGATTTGGGTGATTTGGGGTTTCTCTCTCCTAGGGTTTAAGAGGTGCGAAATTGGGGAAGAAGAAGAAGTTGGGTGCGATTTTGGTTTGGGCCGATTTTTGGTTTTTCCTGTTTCGCGATTTCGTTCTATTTGGGCCGATATATTTAGGCCCAAGCCCAATATATTCCAATTAAGCTTAAGGTTCTAATACTCCTAACCACTAACTCATTTGACGTCGCGTCGTAATTATTTTTCCGGCCCATCCCGCTAAATTTAATCTTCTATATTCTATCTCACCACAGGCTATAACAATAACCCACTCATGCGTGTAAGCTGTTAACTCGTGTCAGCTTCGAACGCAGAAAACCGCTAACCGACATTTTTGGTCAAATTTTCGTATAAGATTTGCTTATCTAACGTGGCTTAGGAGTCGGAGTTAAGTTTCCTTAAGTTACGTACGTTTGAAATATAAACCCGACGACCAATTTACATAAACGACCCTAGATTTAATATGAAATTTACAAAAATACCTTTAATAATAATTCAGGACTTTACATATGTGTTGTTGTATTATAGGGATATAAAGAGAAATACAACATTACAATTGGTGTTGTTGTCGGGGATTTGTTATTGCATGTTTCATGCAAAGAGTGTGTGGGCTCCATATTAAAAAGATTTGTGCACCACGTGTTACTCTCACATGCGTTGCAACATGTGTGTCTGCACGTGCATCATATTAATCTTTATAAATATCGTTAAATATCAATATTTACAAAGAAAGAAAATAATGGATAGAACAAGCTTCAGATAGAATTTGGAAGCTTAAAGTTTAAAACAACAGAATAAATTTGTGGACAAGCAACTGTTTGCTGTCCACAGGACCTCAATTTCTTATTGGTGGAGTGGCTGCCCAAAAAAACTGTGTTAATGCCCAAAAACACTGCGTAACTGACCGAAAATGGATTTAACCAATGGGAATGTGCTGTTTGTGGACAATTCTGTCCACAAATTCGGACTCTTAAAACAAAACCATCTATGCAAATCAATGGTCGAGCATTATACTCCGCCACATGTTATACCCTATGCAGTTTAAGCGCCTATTAATCGGTGAGTAATCCATATGCGTTACCTACCGATCCAATCAGCTAAAAAAAATAAAGGTCTGAGCAAATACCAAAAATCATATTATTTCGACCAATTAATTAGTCAATTTTCGATAAATCGACATAAAAAATTTGTCGCTTACCAGCTATGGAGTTTTTTTTTTAATTACCGTGCATAAATATGGTAACAGAAACAGTAATGAGATTTTTCCACAGATTTTGGGTTTAATCTCCCTGGTTGAAACATAACCAGCATAAAAACCCCCTCATTACGTACTAACCCATAAAAACCCCCTATTTTTCTAAAATACCCAAACTGACAAAAATACCCCCCACACATAAAACCCTAGATTTCAAATTTATTTTCTCTCTTTCTTCTTGCCGCATCTTCTATTATTGTAAACTCTAGATATCCTGTAAAACCAAATTAAGATGACAAAACAACCGAAAAATAAGAGAGAAACACCCAACAAAACAAAAAAATCGAAAGTTTTTATGTCACAAACAAAAAGGAAAGCAACTACTGATAAAAAGACGAAATCGAAGGTAAAAATCATTTTTTTTTAATTTTGTTTGTAAATAAACGAAATCTAAGGTGAGAATCATATTTTAAGTTGTCTGAAATTGATATTAGTTGACACTCTGTAGTTGATATGAAGTTCACACTCTGTAGTTTATATGAAGATTTGAATTTGTATCATATTTACATAGTCTGTGCAAATTTGAATGTAAATTCATATTTCTATGTGAATGTAAATTTACATATGTTTGCTTTCATCAGTACTGTTTTGGTTACAATAATAACTATGTAAATTTATATTTTTATATGTTTACTTGCATAACTGAATTTGCTGTGTAAATTTGTATTTTCATATATGTGAAAGTAAATTTTGAAATGTCAGTTTAACAGACTTATTTATTATTTTCCCCTTTATTGCAACAGGAGGTAAAACCTACTAGCTCTACCAAGGTGTTTTGTTATACTGTTTTGCCTATGCTAGCACTTTTTCAAGAGTTCAAATGAAGAATTAGATATATTCATATCGCCAAGACGAAAGAAACTCTTTTTGGACAAATTTTTTTATAGTTTTTGTTGAAGGACATTGGAGAGACTGAGTTGAATGCGGAGGAAGAGGCAAAGAAAGAATATCATGAAATGATGTGTTGCGTTTTATTGGTGGATCACTTTGGGATACTAATTTTGTTTGAATTATGGGCGTAAATCTTTGATCTTTCATGTAATGTCAGTTTGTCTTTGAATTCCGGATGAAACTTTTGGATACTATCTTTGAATTCTGGATGTAATGCAAGAAATGAGCCTGATTAGTTTGTGAGTTTGTCAAATTTTCATAGCTATGCCAGAAAACATTTTATTAGAATTCATATTTATATATGTAAATTTACATTTCATAGCCTGTGTCACCAGTCAGATGACAGGAAAAAAATGTATGTGAAAATCAATGTGTACATGAAAATTCATATTTTACATAAATTCATATTTACACTGTCCGGATGTCGGAAAAAACGTCTAAAAAATTCTATGAAATTTCATATTTGCATATGTAAATTTGTATTCACATATGTAACTTCATATTTGCATATGTCAATTCATATTTTCATATGTAAATTCATATTTCCATAACCCGCATCACCTGGTTAGAACTCAAATGTCAAAAAAACATCTATAAAAATTCAATGACTATAAATATAGTTTTACAAAATGTGTCTATATAACATCAAAATGAGCAATCAAATATATTATGCATTGCTTCTTGAACGAGCCCAGCACCAAAATAGAGATTTGCCATGCACCAATAGTGGGCAAACTTGGGCTTCAAATTATACACAGATGACATTTGGTTGAAGTAACTTCTTCCATCCGACAACAATCCTCCACGAGCACAAGCACATAAAACACCGATGAAAGTAATCTCATCTGGGATAACAAGTTGCTCTGCTGCCTTTGATCTTTTTCTTTCCTTCCTACCACCACCATAATCATCATCGCAATGCATTATTCCAGTCATTTCATGAAGCAGACTTATGCCATCGTCTGGACAACCATAAATGCAATACCCCAATATCATTACATTCCAAGAAACAATATTTCTCACTAACATACTATTGAAAACTCTTCTCGCAGCATCCACCCTCCTACATTTACTATACATGTCTATCAAAGTTGTTTTAATAATCAAAGTTGACATGCCAAAGTTCTTGATCATCGACCCATAAACAGATTTACCTTCCTTCAACCTAGCCGATCGACTGCAAGCAGTAAGCACAACAACAAAAGTCATATCAGTCCCTCTGACGCCCATCTTAATCATCTTGAGAAACAACTTCAACCCACATCCCGGGTGCGTGCTTTGTTTAAATATCCAGATATCATAATATTCCAAGAAACCACATTGTTCATTGGCATTTGATCAAAAATCCGGTGTGCAGTATCCACATCGCCCACTCTTACATAACCATTAATAATTGAGTTCCAAGAAACAGAATCTCTATTAGACATAGAATCAAACAAACGGGACGCGGAATGTATAAGACCGAAAGAAGCATACATATGAATCAAAGAATTGTGAACAGGAACAACATTGTGGTAACCAAATTTAATGGCGTGAGAATGAAAGATGAGTCCGACGTGGGTATTGATGCAAATTTAATAGGTGGGAAAGGGAAGAAGAAGAGTATGCTTTAAGTACAGTATTGATGCAGAAGGCATCGAAAAATTTAAGGTTGAAATCGGCGTGTTCTTCGCCATTGTTGCCGGTAAAAAATATTTAGAACAAACCCAAAAACGAACGAGTGGTCTGGCTAAAAAGAGCAAGGGTAAAAAAGGAAATAAATTTTGTTTCAAAATAAAAAATAGACCGAGATTCATTAGTTTCACAAAAACAGGGAGTTTATTTAATGGGGGGTTAAGTGGGTTGGGCCGCCATGAGGGAGGTTTAGCATAACAGGATAGGAAGTAGGGGTGTGAGCCCCATTTCTTAGATTTTTCTAATACATGCAATATGGTAAACAACAAATACTGAGGAAAGTTCAAAGACGTTGAACCCAAACATAAAAAATTGAAGATTACCAAAACTTAGTATTAAGAAAGGTACTTGTCTAAAACCCAATTAAAGAAATCAAAATGTGAGGTTCAATCCAAGTGGCTAGAGTTTCTTTCGGAGTTTCCAAATTATCTCATAGGGGAAACACTATTGGAACCATTCATGGTCGAGTTCACTCCTCTAATCCGCATAGGCAATACTACCACTTAAGCCTATGAACTTGCTAAAATATTCAACTTTACCCCATGTACTTTTTTTTAGAGCGCAAACCACCTTAAATTTGCAATAAAATTCCATTTTACCTATCCGGCCCATTTCAGGCACCGGATTGCTGATGTGTCTTATTTTATGCCTACGTGTTTTTAGTCTATTATATCCATGTCATGTATCATTATGTAAGAGTGTGATATATGTCATGTATCATTATGTAAGAGGGCGATACATGTCATATATCATGATGATGCATGACATGTATCATCCGCTACGTCACTGTGTAGCATGAATGTGTCAATTTCCTGTGTCGATCAGTATAGAATTATTGGAGAAAATTAAACAACCATTCTTTGATTCAAATTAATCTATTCGATTACAATGACGGAGAAAAAGGAAAACAACCACATAGAAAGAACTACTACATAGAAGCATATTTCACTTCAATGAAACCAACTAAATACAATCATAAAAAAAAAAAGGAATAACAATCAACCATTTATTCATTTATTCATTTCGTTCTTCTTCTTCAATTGAGAATTTTTCTCCTTTAACTCTTCCACTGTCTTCTTAAGCGCCAAATTTTTCAATATATATGCAGGAGGAAGGTTGGGTGGATCAACCCAATCCTGCATTTCTTATTGTTGTTCCAATTTAGACACCCTCGAAACTTCTTCCCATAGTTCTCTTCAGTCCAATATGTTCGAAGAGGAGATTCAACTCCACACTCACACAAAGCCGATAAATTGATCGATTGCAAAGACATTATTTCAATAGAAACAAAACCACGTAAAATAGGTAAAACAATTTAGAGCAAGGATAGATTTGATGCTTAGAATTGAACTAGGGAACAAGTTTGGAGAAAATGATAGAGTGGGGCAATTTTTTTTGTTTTTGATAAACAGAGTTGGGTCGATTTTATTAGACTCACCTCACTGAAGAGCACGTGAAGAACATGTGAGGGAGGATGAGGTGTATTATTTGCTTATGTAATTTCCTATTTTCTTATTTTTGGAATAATAGACTAATAACACGTAGACATAAAATAGGACACATCAGCAATCCGGTGTCTGAAATAGGCCGAATAGGTAAAATGGAATTTTATTGCAAGTTTAAGATGGTTTGCGCTATAAAAAAAGTATATGGGATAAACGGTAAAGTGGAATATTTTAGCAAGTTCTTAAGCTTAAGTGGTAGTATGCATATGGTTGACTATAAAATAGCAAAGAAGAACTAAAGAAAGAGACACTGATAACATCTTATACTCCCCATCTGTCGACCAACTTATATCTCTTATTGGGTAACCGATTAATAACAACTGTCGACAAAACTTGGGGGAGGGGAGCTATCTTTATCAATAACTTAATACAAAACTTTTGGGGTAATTTGCTAACTTAACCAAAGGAAAAATCAGTAGTAATTAACTAATTATTAATATTTATAACTTAAGTGGGTGTTTGGTTCTCATTTTTTCAAAAAATTATTTTTTCTTAAAAAACACTTTTATGAAAAAGTATTTATTCTAAAAACAGTTTTTCAATAAACATGTTTGGTTGTGACTTTTCTTAAAAGCTATTTTATCAAATCGATTTCACACTATGTTTTACCGATATATTTTTGGCATATCGTGGCATAAATCACTAAAGTCTAAAACATCCGGGGAGTTCATTTGCCTTTAGCACCAAAAGTGTTTCCTTCAAAGAAAAATAGTTTTTTAACTTAAAAAACAAGTTTTTGGGACCAAAAAGCGTTTTTTGGATGAAAAACTATTTTTTTTTAAATAGAAACCAAACACATTTATTTTTTCAAAAAATATTTTTTCACTAATAAACACTTTTTGACAATAAATAAATAGGATCCAAACACCCCCTAAAACTTCAAGTTTATCTAAGGGGAGGAATCCCCGATTAATTCCGATTATTAGGATTATCGCTATAAGCTTCTGGAGCGATTTGCTATTGATTAACTAACGATTAAACTGCGCAGATTATACCAACCACGTTTCAAGTTTCAACTGTTAGGTGATGACCCGTAGATACATGTAGGGATCATACGAATGATTTTTCAACATTGGGATGGCATTGCATGTTAGTGGTTCGGTTCGGTATTTGTTGGATACATGTGACCAAATGTCTTCTATATTTTTTCGGGTTTTTTCTTGTGCAAAATATGAAATAAAAGAATATTAAATTAATTTACGAACGCCACATAAGATAAGAAAACCTCTTTTCATCTAATTAATCAAAAGCCATTTATTGGATTTGATCCGTTTTTTTCAGTAAAGCAACTCAAAGATTGTAATAGGCATTTTTGAAAAGCTTAAAAAAGCAAGCAATTCCAAGACAATAAGACTAAATAAAGTTTTTAGTCTTGTGGTGGTGTGAATCGTCCTATTGATTTGACAATAAGATTAATGGCTTTTTGATTTTTGTGGTGGTGTGAAGACGTTGATTTGACATCTTTATATCTTTTAACGAGATATTTGAGGAATCGCAAATTTTCTAAGTGAATGCAAACTTAAGCAAAGACCATCAAACCCACCAATCTCTTCATCATGAACGTGTGATTGGGTTGTTTGTTTTGGGGAGTTGATGGGAAGAGAGAGAAGAGTCGGTCAAAGGTAATTTGTCTTGAGCACCAAAAGTAAATAGTAATGAGCAAAAAAAGTTTTTAAAATAAATAGATAATAAATGAAAATATAGTTGTTGGGAATTATGGTCCGTTCGGGTTTCTTTTGGTCGGGCAACCCTAATTTGGTTTTGGGTTCGGGTTGGTCGGATATGGTTTTGGGCTTTTTAACCCTTTTAACGGGTTTAGAGCCAAATTATCGGTCGGGTTTGGGTCGGTCCGGTTTAGATAGTGTGAAAAACCCACCCTATGTATTTCGTCCGGGTTCGGGTTCGGTTTTGTCGGGCTCGGGCAAAAAAAAAGAATGGACATCCCTAGATACATGAATTCAACATTGAGATGGCATGCATGTTAGTTGCGCGTGTACCCAATAAGATGTCTTCAATTTTTCAGTTTTTTCTTGTGCAATACGTATGAAAGACTAACATTAATTTACGAAGACATAAATAAGCAAGAGAGGGTACAAGCATTTATTCAATAGATTTTTTTGCAACTCTTGTAATAGGTTGGCTTATAACTTAGCTAAGACTAAATAAAATTAGTCAGGCGTCCTATACTCCTATGATTTTCACAGATCCTTTGACATCTTTATATCTTCTAACGGATCTCAATCCTAATCAACTAAGGAAGTCATCCTACCTACATTAATATCGGTTCTTCCAGGATGCTCATAGTGAGTCACGTCAGCAAAGTTTTTAAAATAGTCTCTATTTGAAAAGTAATTACTTGTCTTCTTACCAAAACAACCCTAAATTTGGTGTCATCTCTAATTTAATATGAGGCCTATTACTGACGGACCCATTGGGCAGACTCCAAAAAAAAACAATTATTACAAGTGTGTCATTGGTCCTAAAAAGTCAAAAAAAAAAACAAATATTACAAGTGTGCTATTGGTCTCAAAAAATTGAATTCGAAAACCCCAAGCTTAAACGACCCGGCTAGGTCGTTTATTGTGCAAACCCAACGATGTGGTCACACCGTTTGGACTGAGTCCCCAACGATGTGGCACACCGTTTGACTAAGTCTCAAACGGTGTGGCCACATCGTTTGACTAAGTCCTTAAACGACTTGGCCACATCGTTTGAGACTTAGTCCAAACGGTGTGGCCACACCGGTCAAGATGCCAAAAAACAGAACTTTATATTTTTTCAAAGTTCAAATCCCAAACGGTGTGGCCACACCGTTTGGACTAAGTCTCCAACGATATGGTCACACCATTTGGACTAAGTCCCCAACGATGTGGCCTCTTGACCGGTGGGGCCACACCGTTTGGACTAAGTCTCAAACGCCAAAAAATATAACTTTATATTTTTTCAAAGTTCAAATCTCAAACGATGTGGCCAAGTCGTTTGGGACTTAGTCCAAACGGTGTTGGCAAGCGACGATAATGGTACACACCGTTTGCCGACTTTCAACGATGTGGCCACACCGTTTGAGACTTAGTCCAAACGGTGTGGCCACATCATTGGGGACTCAGTCCAAACGGTGTGGCCACATCGTTGGGTTTGCACAATGAATGGCTTAGCTGGCCGGGTCGTTTAAACTTGGGGTTTTCGAATTCAATTTTTTGGGACCAATGGCACACTTGTAATATTTGTTTTTTTTTTGGATTTTTTGGGACCAATGGCACACTTGTAATAATTGTTTTTTTTGTTGGAGTCTGCCCAACACAATATGGGGTCTGTCAATAACAAATACCTTTAATATAAGTCAAAATTGTCTTTTTATGTGTGTTGGAAAAAAATAAAATAAAAATATGTCTCTTATTTCAATTCTACACCCGTTATTTCAAACCTACATTAATATCGGTTCTTCCAAGATGCTCATAGTGAGCCACGTCAACAAAGTTTTTAAAATAGTCCCTACTTGAAAAGTAATTACTTGCCTTCTTACCAAAATAACCCTAAATTTGGTGTCATATCTAATTTAATATAAGTCAAAATTGTCTTTTTATGTGTATTGGAAAAAAATAAAATAAAAGTATGTCTCTTATTTCAATTCTACGCCCGTTATTTCAATTCTACCGCGGGCTATTTTAGTAAATATCAAATAAAAAAGACTTGACCCTTTTTTTTTTCCCGATAAGAACTAAGATGATTTCCGTTAGGTGTGGAGCGAATCTGAATCGATTTCTTAAACCGAAGTTAAAGATCTCTAGCTTCTGAAGTATGAAAGTTCTTCTTTGTAGGCACTTGCTCAGTATAAGATCAACTTGAACAAGTTGGTTGTTGTCAAGGAAAGCGTTGATGATAAATACTGCAGGTGCTGCTCAAGTGATCTATACAATGAAAGTATTGAGTATGCATCCAGATTTGCAAGAGAAAGCGAGGGAAGACGTATTGCAAGTCTTTGGGAGAAAAGCTCCAGATTTTGATGGGTTGAACCACTTAAAAATAGTAAGTGGTGCACTTCATGAATCCTATTTTCTTGAACTTATTAATTTATTATATCCATTAACATAAATACAAATATTTTGATGTACTGATGTGGTCATCATACCTTCTTCTCAGGTTGCTATGATTTTGTATGAGGTTCTTCGGTTATACCCTCTGATTGTTTTACTTATAAGAGGTACTAATAAGAAAATGAAACTTGGAGAAGTCATTCTACCACCAGGCACTGAAATCGCACTCCAAACACTTTTAGTTCACCGTGATCTTGGTCTTTGGGGTGAAGATGTTAAAGAGTTCAATTCAGAGAGATTCTCTGGAGGAGTTTCTAAGGCTACAAGGATATGCCTTGGCCAGAGTTTTGCCTTGATAGAATCAAAGATGTTATAGCCATGATCCTACAACGTTTTTCTTTCGAGCTTTCATCCACCTATGTCCATGCACCATGCACGTACTGTCATAACTCTTCAACCCCAACATGGTGCTCATCTCATCTTACATAAACTCTAAGTTCTGTTCCATGTAAGTCCTGTGAAGTTGTTAAATATAGTTTTACAACTACTGTCACATACCTGGAGGTTAACTTAAGCCATAAAATGGTATCTAGCAGTGTTAATGTAGTCTAAGAAAAGTATCTAGCATACAATTTTCTAAGAACAGCACAGAAAATACAAGTCTGTTATGCTTTTGGTCAATTTCCGTACTAGAATTGCATGTGGTTTGCTTCCGTACAAGAATTGCATCAATGATATTAGTTGATGATTATGTTTTGAGCTCTTCTTCCAGTTACTATTTTGGCATGAAATAAGAAGAGACAGACAATTCTGTGAAGCAAACTTCTTTATTATGTGTTATTTTAGTATTTTTGGTCTTTAACTGCAGTGTGTGTGAAAACGCAGTAGTTGATTAAGCACTACACCAGACTTGCAAATTCTCACTGATTCTCACACAAATTGAACCCCATAAACAATTGAAATTAAATAAAATAGAAATGAGGAGTACCTTCAACGATGACTATGGTCTTGACCAACAACATAGAGAGTAATTCTTCCCATATTATATTCTTCTTTAGAGAGAGAGAGAGATAATAGGTAAGTGAGTCACAAGAGACGAAC
This sequence comes from Coptis chinensis, assembly GCF_015680905.1. Lineage (NCBI taxonomy): Eukaryota > Viridiplantae > Streptophyta > Magnoliopsida > Ranunculales > Ranunculaceae > Coptis > Coptis chinensis. The sequence continues at coordinate 12,963,300 of NC_141456.1, read as the reverse complement.
ACAATACTAATCAACACATATAAAATAAATTTATTTAGTTATATTAAAGTGGGGGTTAAAGTGAGGCTAAAATTGGGAAGAGAGGATGACTCTTGCCTATTTGAAATTATTTAACGTAGATAGCGTCCCCTGACCTTCTTCTTCAAACGATTAAAAGAGAGAGATGAAGGTGTTAAACCTATAACTCTTTGGTTAACTTATATTACTGTGAGCTGCTTAACCAAAGAATATGTGTACCAGTTGGTAGTGTCAAGCAATTTAAGAGATACTGGAGCTATAGCCAGTGAAGCTGCAGAGATATATGGGCTCTAATAGAGCACAGAACACACTGTTGTGTTAATCTATAGCTCAAAGACTTGGAAGACTTGGTCTTATACAAGTGTCAGTAGATCCCATTTTCTGTAACAACTTAAAAGATAACTCTTAGATATCCTGCGGAGATTGCTTATGTAGAGTCTATATAAGTCCAACACTTTCACTTAAAAAAATTAATAAAAACAACTTGCTATTATCTATTTCTTTATGGTATCAGAACTTCTATAGTCTCCAACGAGTAAGTAGGATCCTGTTTTTTATTCATTTAACAATTTCAGCCAATGGCCAACACATCAATACCAAAGTATCCGTATCCAGCAAATCTCAATGTAGCCAATTTCATCTCTCTTAAACTCTACTCTACAAACTATCTTCTGTGGGAAACACAAGTTTTGTCATTGATTGAAAGTCAAGATCTACTTGGTTTTGTTGTAGGTGATACAATTCCACCGTCTACTGAGATTACTGATTCTAACAACACCAATATAATACGGCAACCATCTTTGAAGAAGCTCTAGGAGTCGTAGTTGGTTTGAAAACATCACATGATGTATGGTCTGCATTACAAAATGCATTTTCTCAAGGTTCTCAAGCTAGGGAGTTCGAACTACTTCTCAAACTTCAGGAGAAGAAAAGGGATTCAATACCTTTATCTGACTATATCAAGGACTTCAATGCTATATGTGATCAGTTAAATGCCATTGGAAAGCCACTCTCTGATGATAAAAAGGTATTCTGGCTTCTTAATACTCTTGGACTAAGGTATGAATCTTTTGCAACCGCTATGTTAAAACCTCCAGTTCTATCTTATGTCGATCTTATTCCACTTTTGCATAGTCATGAACTCCGAAATAAGTCAATCTTTTATGAAAATGTCAATCTTAATGTGGCATTTGTGGGGCAACGTCGTAACATTCGACCTCAATGGGAGCGTGGCTCGTCATCATTTAGCTCTAGAGGTCGTGGCTTTACACAGACTAGCAATACGCCTAACTATAACAACAGGTCACAACCTACATCACCAAGGAATCCTACTCCTGCTCAGGCTCAACCTCATGCTGCTCAACCTACTATCTTATTCTGTCAAATCTGTAACAAAAGAGGACACAATGCTCTCAAAGTGTTGGCACCGATTTGATAACAGTTTTCAAGATGAGGACGTTCCACAAGCCTTAGCTACTCTCCATATGAATGACTCTAATGATGGCGAGTGGGTTCCAGATACTGGAGCTACATCATACATGACTGATAATCCAGGTACTCTTTGCAATTTACAACCATATATACTGGATTTGATTATGTTATGGTTGGTAATGGAGATTGTCTACCCATCACACATACTGGTGACGCCACTTATAACTCTTTACTACAAATTAAAAATGTTCTTATGGTACCTGATATTAAGAAAAAGTTGATGTCTGTTTCTCAATTAACATATGATTATCTGTGTTATTTTGAGTTTGACAAAAATGGTTTTCTGATTAAGGATCGAAAAACGAACCAGGTAATGGCATCGGGGAGTAGACAAGCAGGACTATATGTTTTAGCCAATGCCAAAACTAAAGCTTTCTTCTCAAATAGATTTCAAGTTATGGATGAAGTACTTGGCACAGTCGGCTAGGCCACCCTCATTCCAGAATCATTGCTTTTCTTAAGAAGAATAACTCTATTTCAGTTAATAAAAGTTCTTTTGGCTTATGTATGAGCTGTGAGATGAGTAAAAGCTCCAAACTCCCATTTTTTTTCGTCAAGCAGTAGGTCTTATGAACCACTCTTTAAAGTTTATTGTGACTTTTGGGGTCTTGCACCAGTTTTATCTAATCAAGGCTTTCGATATTATGTTGTCTTTGTTGATGATTTTTCGCGATATACATGGCTTTATCCTATCAAGCAAAAGTCTGACTTTTACAGTGTATTTCTATTGTTCCAAATGATGGCGGAGAAATAATTTAAGAAGAAAATCAAAAAAAATTAGTAAGATAATGGGGGTTAATTCTTAAAACAAGAGTTCCTTGATCATCTCAGTGGTGAAGGCATAATTCATCAACTATCATGTCCAGGTACTCCTGAACAAAATAGCATAGCATAGCGTAAACATCGTCATGTTGCTGAACATGGCTTAGCTATGATGTTTCATGCGTCAGTTCCTAAGAAATATTGGGTCGAGGCTTTTAACACGTCAACATTTCTAATAAACCGATTGCCTTCACCAACTCTTAACATGGTCACTCCATATAATATACTACATCAAAAACCGCCCACATATGATTTCCTTAGAACTTTTGGCACTCTATGCTATCCTTATCTGCGAGGATATACAAAGGATAAACTAGAACCAAGATCTCTCCCTTGTGTATTTATGGGTTATAGTGTTAAACACAAAGGCTATCAGTGCCTCAATCCTCAAAATGGGCGTGTTTGTATCTCGCGTCATGTCGTCTTTGATGAGTGTCGTTTTCCCTTTGACAGGCCCATACAATCCCAAGATACACTCGTTGACACAAGTCACACAACTCACTTTCAGAATTGGTTGCATCCTACTGAATTGAACCTCATTCCAAAACTCCTCCCACTCAACTTTGCTCACCTACTGGCCAAGAACTTGCTAGGCTATTTAATTCAGCTCCTATCAATCCATCACTACCCTCTAAACAGTCGCCTATCATACCACATCAAAACGAACCACCTATTCCATCTCAAAATAATCCACCTCAAAATGAACCTAATATTACTCAAACAGCCCCAAGGCTAGTACACATATCTTCTTCCACCCTTCCTAGGCCTGCACAACCACACTTAATGATAACTCGTATGAAAGATGGCATTCGCCAGCCAAACCCGAAGTATGGATTACTTGCTACTGCTCCTCCTATCCCCACCACACCAAAATCCACAAAAAGTGCTCTTAGTCACCTAGGATGGAATTCTGCTATGCTAGAAGAAATGAATGCTCTCTCACACAACGAGACATGGGTACTTGTTCCACGACAACTCTACATGAATGTCATTGATTGTCGGTGGGTGTTTAGAGCCAAACTCAAATCTGATGGTTTATTGGATTGGCTAAAAGCAAGACTTGTAGCGAAAGGCTATAACCAAAGGGAAGGAGTCGACTTTCTCGAAACATTCAATCCAGTAATAAAACCTGCTACTATCAGGATTGTTCTCACCATTGCAACTGTTAAAGGCTAGAATTTCCGGCAACTTGATGTTAAGAATGTTTTTTTACATGGACATCTTCAAACCACAGTTTTCATGGAGCAACCCCCCGGCTTTGTAGATGAACTATTGCCAAATCATGTGTGTTAGCTCCAACGAACATTGTATGGTTTAAAATAGGCTCCACGGGCCTGGTTTGACAGATTCAGTTCTTATCTCATTGCGTATGGTTTTAGATGCAGCCCAGCTGACTCATCATTATTTATTTTCAACAATGGTGTTAATATCATGGTTCTACTGGTATATGTTGATGATATAATACTCACTGGTGACAATAATATTTTATTAGATGAATTTGTTGCAGAACTCGGGGATCAATTCTCCATAAAGGATCTTGGCCCTCTCAGTTATTTTCTCGGAGTACAAGTACAATATTTCAAAGATGGACTCTTTCTATCTCAAACAAAATATATACTGAACTTGCTTCATAATACAAAGATGACTGACTGCAAACCGACATCTACTCCTATGGCTGCTAAACTTGCTCTCATTTCAAATGGTGAAGCTCTCTATCATGATGTTACCAAGTATCGAAAGATTGTCGGCACACTTCAGTATCTCACCTTGACACGACCCGATTTGAACTATGTTGTGAGCAATGTTTGTCAACATATGCATGCACCTACCAATGCACACTTCCAGATGGTTAAAAGAATACTCTGTTACATCAAAGGAACTATCTCTACTGATTTGCGCATACTCAAGCACAACAATCTTGATCGCTATGCCTTTTTCGACGCCGATTGGACTGGGTGCCCCCTTACTAGACGATCTACTATTGGTTTGTGTACCTTTCTGTGGTCTAATTGTATCTCCTGGAGTGCTAAGAAGTAGCCTACCGTATCACGTTCCAACGCGGAAGCCGAATATCGAGCAATGGCATCTACAACTGCTGAACTCACATGGATTTCTTTCATCCTACGTGACCTTGGAATTTTCCAGTCAAAACCACAAGTTCTATTCTGTGATAATATCTCAGCACTTCACATGTCAATCAATCCAGTGTTCCATGCTTGAACCAAACACATAGCTATTGATTATCATTTCGTTCGTGAGAAAGTTGCTCTCGACACACTCGTTACTAGATTTGTTCCTTCAGCAAAACAACTTGCAGATATTTTCACAAAACCTCTATCTCAAGCTGTCTTTGAAGGATTTAAAAGCAAACTTGGACTTTGGCTCCAACCCACGTCAAGTTTGAAGGGGAGTAATAGAGCACATAACACACTATTGTGTTGATCTACAGCTCAAAGACTTGGAAAACTTGGTCTTATACAAGTGTCAATAGATCCCATTTTCTATAACAACTTAAGAGATAACTCTTAGATATCCTGCATAGATTGCTTATGTAGAGTCTATATAAGTCCAACACTTTCACTTAAAGAAATTAATAAAAACAACTTGCTATTATCTATTTCTTTTGGCTCAACATCCTTGCAGAAAGAATTGAGGTAGTATGTCTATCAATGTCATGTTAGGCTTCTTTCAAGCTCCATTTTGTTTTCCGTATCTTGGTTGACGCTCGGACATAATGTTAAACTACTTGATTTTTTATAGTAAGTTGTTGTATCCACGTGAGTTGGACAATCAAGTTGTTCTCCCTTAGCTTCCAATTTAGTTATTTTTTGTTATATCTCTTACATTCTGGAGGGATCAAACAGATACCCACCTTCCCCAAGGAAAGAAATTTGATATGCGATATATAGTCTTGGTATATTTGTTAATGGCTATTACTATGAATTTGTTTCTTTCCTTGCTGAATGTTATGTCGCAATATTATTCCAAGGAAAGAAATTTGATATGCGATATATAGTATTGGTATATTTGTTAATGGCTATTACTATAAATTTGTTTCTTTCCTTGTTGAATGTTATGTCGCAATATTATTGTTAGTGCTTCCTCCATGGTTCCTCTTCTAAATTTCTTTGCTCTGTATACACAGGGAATCAATGTAAAATGGATTTTACAGAGGCTACAAAAACTGTTTACGATAGAATTCAAACTTTAGAGTCTGACCATGTTTCTAAGATCATTGGGTATCTTTTATTACAAGACAATGGCGAAAGAGATATGATTCGGTTGGCCTTTGGCCCTGACATTTCAATTCAATCATTAATTACCCAAGCCAAACTTGAGCTTGGACTATCTCCAAAGCCTGGAATCTCAGCACCAATCCCCCCACTTCTATTAATCCGGCACCCTCTTATAATATCATTTTTTAAATAGTATGTCTTGAAAGCTACCAATTTCTTATAATCCATGAATTGCATTGTAATTTATTAGCACTTTCATTTTTTGTGTCGATTTTGTAGGTTATGACAATAAATTGGTGAATGTTTTGTGAATACAATGCATCCTAACCCTTCGGATTGTGAGCCACAGGTAATTTGACTCCCAATCATACAAATAATGGATCTATATGATATAAAGTTTAATATTGAATAAATGATTTTTCAGGATATTTTGTTTAGGTGAGTAATGGAGCAAGGTCAATCAAAAAGCCTTCCCATTCTTCACATTTTCTAATGTACGTCATATTATGTTCTATTATTTTTCTCTAATTAATTGAAATTGATGTGACAAATTTCAAGGTACATGCTTATTTACCAAGATTAATACACATCATATTTCAAGCCTGCTCATTGCTTTTGAAGAGAATAACAGTAATTGAGATATTTTTACAGTTTCTTCATGACACCTTCATTATGAACTGATGTGACGTATTCATTGGTTCAAACAATAGCCTTACGTGTATTTATATCTCAAGAACAAAATTATGCTCTATCATGGGTTCAAGGGAAGCTCTTCCTCTTTGTATAACCCCCTTTCAGTAAATCAAGGCTAATGTAGCCTTTTGATACAAAAGACAAGTAGTTTTGTGCTTTTCTTTTTGTAAATCATCAGTTAACAATAGTATGTACCTGTTACTAATAGAGTTGACATTTTCGATGGATTTTAAAGCATTTTATATGGGTTCAAGGCATTTCTCAAGTGACGACTCATTGCACGTTCGTTTTTGTTGAGACTAAAACTTTTAATTCTATCATCCAATATTATTAGTTCAACAGGCAACTGTAGTTGAGTAGTTCTCTTCCTTTTTGGAACCCAACTGTGAAAAAAAAAGACATATAGTAGGCTCGGTGAAATACATGAAAACTATTTTGCAGATAGGAATATTTTGTGTGTCACCTTCATCGATCATTCCACTTCACAATCATCCGAGAATTCTATTGAGCAAGCTCCTCTTTGGTTCATTACAGGTAAAATCATATGACTATCTTGACTTGCTTGGGCCTGCTGATCCATCAGATGGTATGTTTCTCTTTCCACCCAAGTACTAATTTATATACTAATGTACTTCAGTTTTTACTTTAAAAAAAATAGTATGTAGGTAGAAACAACTCACACTGCAATCATATATATATATATATATATATATATATATATATATATATATATATATATATATATATATATATATGCTACCAAATAAACATGCACCTCATTTCATTGTTTTATGTATTTTTGCGTAAGTGATATCTAAAATATTTCATATAATCGAAGAAAGAAGTAGTGTTTGACGTGAAAAGAAATGATGTCCATATGCATATAAGGTTTCCAATTATACAATATAGTGGCATTTATGTTGACTTAGGAAAACTATCTAAGAAATTTATATGACTTACCATGTGACCATTTAGGAAGACCTTATACTCAGTCCATTTCTCCAATGGTACATATCTTACTTCAAAATTACTCTTTTATATTTTCTTTCAATTAGTCAATAGTTGTCTTATGATGCTTGAATTCATATGTAATGAGAACTAAATGAGAGTCTTCAATGAAAGTAGTAAAAAATAGTTAAAATAAGAAAATGTATTGTGTTACATTAAATGGCCCTTTTTAAGTTGATTATGATCATAACAATAGATTGACGCTGCTTTCTAGCACCCCTTTCATTGCAAACAAATAGATACTGAGCATCACTTGCCATTGCAAGTATTTGGTTTATTTATGCACTTCCTCAAAGTTAGTGATTTGGTTTGGCACTCTCATCTGTTTGCTTTTATACATTGTTGGTTCTTATTATCATGCATACAAGAATTCTAGCTTTGTTAACTATATTTATCACTTTTTTATCTGTTGCAAATTTGTCTGCACGAAATTATTGTCTTTGTGGAGTTGAGTTCAATGTGCAGTTCTATGGCAAGTCCAGTACTAGAATTAACATAGGGCATCCATCAATGAGAACTCAAATTATTAATTTGTCAATTGCAATGTGGGAGGGGACTGGAAGGGTATAGCTTGGTCATTTCCTAGAGTTACTTTTCATACACATCCACAACTAAAATCATCTCAGTTGAAGAATGAAATAATTTTTACTCATTGTTTGTAATTTATTTAGTGTCTGAATGACATGTTTGGCCTACTAATTAATATGTAATGATCTAAAGTCCAAGAGTATTATACTTACCATATCATTAGTGGTGAAGTGTTATTATTGTTACAATACATTGTAGAATTATGTTATTATTGTTATTTTTATTGAAAATTATGTTTACATATGGATGGGTACAAAACCAGACACGGATGATAACAACGTTATAAAAATAATTAAATAGATAAATTTTTACACTTGGCATTAATGATGGTGTGTTATTATTTGTTACTAATTATTACTAATTTAATAAGAAATGTATAGCAAGCCTAGCCATCGGCACGCAGATTTGCTATTCTGTCGAATAACTCAAATAACTGGTGAAAATGTTACTACGTGTTCATTATACAAATGGGCAGCACATCGACCAAAATTAACCCTGAAAATTAACGGGCCAGATATAATCGGTTTTGAAATAGCATGCCCCGCGACAGGTAGGGCTGCATGTCTAGTAATCTAACTAATGATGGGAAAAATTCACAATTTTATTTATTTTATACACCAAAATCAAAGCAACTCTACTATTGTATAAACCACTAAGAAGGCTTCCCATTCAAAAGGACTTGAAAGGAAACAGTGGATATACATTGTTTAATCAAGCTTCTCCACCTTTGGCTAAACCCCAACTTCTCAAAGATGTTATCCATCAAAGACCATTCTACCCTATCATAGGCCTTAGCCATATCTAGTTTTAAAGCAACCCACCCATTCTTCTTATCTTTCATGTTTTTCATATGGTGAAAGAGCTCACAAGCCAACCCAGTATTATCCCCTATATTTCTTCCCTTTATGAAAGCCCCTTGAAAGGGGGAAACAATTTTGTTTAGGTGTCTCTTCATCATTGGCTAACAACTTAGAGATAACTTTATAACAGAAGTTACAAAGACTTATAGGTCTAAAATTAGAATTCTCCGGGTTATTTATTTTAGGAATAAGAGCAATATAAGTTTCATTAAACATAGGGTTAAGCTCCCCTTGGTAAAGAAATCTTGAACAAAAGCAACAATATCTGCTTCTACAATATCCCAAGTGTTTTGATAAAACACCCTTGGAACCCATCAGTCCGGGGAGCCTTAAGTGCCCATCTTTTCAATGTTCTCCAAATATCCTCATAAGAAGGGATAGCCGTAAGACTCTCATTTTCCTTATCGTGATACAAGGGTTGAAAAGATTTAGGATATACTCATTTTTGGGGATGATCGAGTGGTAGAGATTTCTAAAAGTAGGAGTTAATATTCTCCCCTACTTGAGTTCTTCCTACACTCCATCCTCCCCTTGCCTTAGCTTTTCTATACTATTCTTCCTTCTTCTAAAATGGTTGCCAAGTGGAAAAACTTAGTATTCTTCCCCTCCTTCAACCTGAATAGTGGATTTTTGTTTCCAAACTTTCCTCCTTTTTTAACCACTCAAACAAACTTTCTGGTTTTTTAAACCTTTTTTTTGTTTCATAATTGGCTAAAGAGAAAGGTTTCTTCAAAGACCTCTTAAACTTTTTATTGATTTTTTAATATTGGTAAAGATATTTCCAAACACTTTCTTGTTCCAAATGGAGAGATCTTTGTTTAGTTATCTTATGTTTAAAAATGACATTGATATCCGGCAAATCATGAGAAATAGAATTCCAAGCTAAATAGAAATAACAGGCATGCAAGTACTATCAGTGAACCACATGTTATAGAATCTAAAGGGTTTTTCATGGTCTCCTCTACTCTCCTCTATGTCATTTAGATTTATCATGATGGCCAGGTGGTCTGAACTAGCATTTACCACATTATATACATGCATATTAGGAAAAAGAAAAACCCAAGCATCAGTAGCCATAGCTCTATCCAGTCTTTCAATTATGTGACTTTGAGGAGCTCTATTATTGCTCCAAGTATACTTAGGGCCCTTAAATCCTAGGTCAATCAAGCCAAGATCATTTATCAAACCATTGAACTCCTCCATACTCCCTTCCAAAGTTTCCCCAATTTTTTCATTGAGAGATGAAATGGCATTTCCCCAAACATGCACCAAGGCCAGGGGGATCAGGGCACTACAAGCTCAGGACCGGACTTTATGTCTATTACATGCTAAGGGTGCCCCATACACAAAAAAGAAAAAACCATGTTTGAGAAAAAAATAATTGTTTAATTTACTGCCAGGGTTCCTTGTTTGGATAGTTAGGTCTACCCCTTCCTTTACACTCCGAGTAAAAAAATGGAACACAATATTAGTACTTTATCATCCTACTTATCCTTTGCATCTTTTCCAAGCCTACTTTTTGTTTTTGGACAAACAAATAATATCCGGATCAAATCTACCTATTAAGTCCTTTTAGATGAATTGCCGTGGAGGAGCTTATTCCCGGCAATTCCAAGCTATATCATATCTGGCCGAGGTATTTGTTAAATGCTTACATGAACCCCGGAGGAGACATGACCCCCACCGCTTCCACTACCACTAGTCGACTCTTTCTCTTATCGCCTACCTCTTTCTCTTTTCTATGAACATTCCCCTTATATCTGTTTTACGCTCTATACCGGATCCCTTTTTGATCACCCATGAATCATCCGCGCTATTGGCTTTGGTTGTGGGAACTGATCCGAGTAATACTAGAATCATACTCCCCTCCTTCCACACTGTTGCCTTGAGCAAGTTCCATAGGCATGTTCCCAACCGACACCTCTTCTTGTCCCCATTATTCTCAAGATCCAAATTTGCTCCTTCCTCTTGAGAGTTGTAGTCTTCCCCCATTCTAAAAGCATCGAGGAGGGAATTTGGTCCTCGGGGATGGAGTGACTGAAGTCTTGAGATGGGATGGTAGAGTCCGGGGATCTATTAGAGATTGATGGGTCGATGGAGACTTGTGAATCACTTTGAAATGCTTATCACCGGTGCTTCATCGGGGATGAGCATATGCCCCAACCCTCTAGGCAAATCATCGGCCTCTCTTTTTGCTTTTTTTGATAACTTTTACTACCTTCCTAATACAAGATCGTTCCCATTCACCATCATCCATGTTTCCAAGCCTTCTGCTATTGAAGTTTTCTTTTTTCCCCACTTCAACCCCTTGTAATGAAACCACACCTCTTTTACCCACCCCTTACCTTTACCTTTACCGAGACACCAACTTCTTAAAGCCCCTACCCACGTGTGCTTGATCCGGAGAAACTAAAAGGGTTGGTGTTGTTCTTCTTGAGGTGTTGACAATTTGCACCCATCTTGTTTGCTATTCTCAAGATATGGCATGAATATTCGAAACCGGATGGGAGAGCTTTTGGCGTGCACCTCTTGGAGAAGTTGTCTAATCCCACAGATCCACTTCTCGAGCTAGCACCCTAGGTCACGGTTTTGTATCTTCCAGAGAATTCAATTTGTCCACCCTGGACTTTATTTGCCCCATCTACCCTATCCATCTTTTGGGGATCCAGATCCATTTGTGAGTTATCCAATCCCCAGGTTACTAGAGCTTGTTCCTGTGGAGCTGGCCCAAGGCCCAAACTCAGACAGTCCTCCTGGGCTACCTTATGTTGAGACTCCAGGCCTTTTGCCCAAACCACTAATTGATTGTTTCCCCCACCCTCCTTCTGACCCTCCATGTATACATTTCCCCAACGCTCGACATAGGATCATGCGGAACCCTAATCTATCCGTTCGACTCAATCGGACCGGATCTGTCTTCCTCAAATCTCGGCTTCCCTCTGTCTCCCTTGTCCTGTTCTCCTTCCCAGAAGCCTCGTTGGCACCCCTTAGTGGAGTAGAGAACAGCCCCCATCCTGCCGATTGTCGATCGCCAGAGAATCATGGCTGGAATCTGGCAGACCTTGGTTTTGGGGTTCCTCTTGATAAGATCATCCCCGAAATTCGAGGCAAGGGATCCTCTATCCCCTATCTTTTTATCATTCTATCTCGAGGCTCTTTCAAGGATGATTGCCAAATTTGGAAGAGGAGGGGCAAATCCATGGGATTAAAATTAGGAGAGCTTCTCCTCCTATATCCCATCTTCTTCTATCTTTGATGACCTTATCCCGTTCACAAGAGGGAATCTTGAGGATGGGGACACCTCAAGAACATCTTGAAGGAATTGTGATGCTTCGGGCAATTGATTAATTACGATAAGTCAAGCATTTTCTTTAGTAGGAACACAAGTTTAGAAACAAAATAAAAAAAAAAAGTTACGGAAGATGAGGCTTTTGATCCAAAGGATAAGTATTTAGGGATTCCTATTATGTTGTCTCAAAGGAAGGCAGGAGGATTTGACTTTTAGTGGATAAGATCCATAATAAGATTAAAAATTTTGGAAAGGCAAGGTGTATATAATGGAAGAGCTACTCTCATCCGGTCGTGTGGTTCAAGCCCTCCTCCTAGATATAATATGTGAACTTATATGCTTCCTAAGTCTACATGTGACAAGATAGACAAAGCATGAGAGAGTTCTTTCGGCATAAAAAATTGAAAAGTGTCCACACCATTGGGTGGGACAAGTTATGCAAACCAAAATCTTGGGGGTTTGGGTTTTAGAAAGATGATGAGACATCAATGTAGCCATGTTGGCCAAGCTTCCTTGGAAAGCGACTCTTGATTTGGATTCAATATGGACAAAGACTCTTGCAAGTATATATGGAAAGAATTGGATTGGGGATGTTTGGAAACCACCTGGGTATGCTTCCTACTTTTGGAAAGGCATACACAAAACTTTCAACTTGATTAATGGGGGTTTGATATGGGGATACATAGTGGGACTCCCACCTTCGGATGACCCTTGGGTGACATCAATGGACAACCCAAGACTCGAGAGAAGCTAGGGGTGGAATTTGGGAAGATCTTCATGTGGCAGACTTGTTCCAGGAGGACAAGTCAGGATGGGATGAAGCAAAGCTCACTGACTTCTTTCCTCCTTTCTTAGTTGCAAGGATCAAGGAAGTTTTAATCAGACCCTTGGGACAAGGAAAGGATAAGATGGTTTGGAGTGAGGAAAAGTCAGGAAAACTCACTGTGAAATCTGCTTATAGACACATCTCAAAGGAGAAGAATATAGGGCAAAGCTCTAATATTAATACTCATACTGTGAGGCATATATGGCAAGCTAGACTCCCAGCTAACCTCCAGCTGTTCCTATGGAAAGTGTATATGGATGCTTTGCCAATAGGGGATAGTCTGGAGGCTAGACATATGGAGGGGAGTTCTCCTGCCCTTTGTGCTACAAGAGTATGGAAACAGATAGTCATTTGTTTTTTGATTGTGAGTGGTCCAGACTGCTGTGGTTCACCTCAGGCTTAGGTCTGAGAATGGAAAGCAAAGGCAGCAACAATGCAAAAGTATGGATCACTAAGTTTCTTAGTTGGAGTAATAACAAAAGCCAACACATATCTCAAGGTGAGGAGTCGGGCTTGTTATCCGCTTAACAACATCCGGAAAACAAAATGAAGCCAAGTTTGAGCAAAGGGCACCAAACGAGGGAAAGAACCATTAGAAGAAGTGAAATGGAGGCCTCAAAATGCATCAATAGCTTTGAAGAGAATAAAAACGAATGAGATCTCTAACCCCCGAGGCTTATTTTAGATAGAGTTAACTATGATATGGATGCACTATTCCCGGTGATTCCTAATGATTGTGTTAATTTAAGATTTGATCTTTGCTTTTTAGGGCTTGCTCGAGGAGAGGGCCAATTTGGGACAATAGCATGGGACTCGGAAGGCAAAGTGATAAAAGGCATTAGGAAATTCAAAGCCAAATCTGCAGAGGAAGCGAGATGGATGGTGTTTTGGTGAAGCGGCAATAGGAGGCCATTGCTTTTGGATGGAATGAAGTGTATATAGAAGGAGATTGAGAGGTTATAAAGGCACTTAATTTATTGTTCATGGGTGTATGAGAGCTTGAGAGACTATGTAGTCAAACTCTGTTTTTGAGTCTAAATTTATGGATAAACAGGAGTCTAATGGTGAGGCTCATCGAGTTAGCACAATGGGCCTTCCATATGCAACAAAGGGAGAAGCTACCATTTTGTATCCTAACAAACAAGATAACCCCTGTAATGCTGTAATGCTTTAATTCTATAAATATATGTGGTATTATCGAAAAAAAAAAAAAAAAAAAAACCACTAAGAAAAGGGAATTTCATGCTAGCGAAATTGAATTAAGAAAGCTCGACAATTTTCCAAAAACAATTGCAAGAAAATTTATTTCCCCACAAATGAATCTGTTTTCCAGGAAAATATTTTCTTTTCCCGCCAAATCCAACTAACAAAACAAGAATACAAACGGTTTTTCATCGATCACTTCAATGTTGATTGTGAGCCATCATTATCTTGAATTTTGTATTCTTCGATTGCGACGAATTTCTCTCTTAGAATTCTCCATAACAAATATTAGAGCCATGTCCATTTTTTCCATGAAGAAGAAAGAGCTTCTTCACTCCTTCTCGTTTCACATCAAATCTTCTCCTATTCCCTTCTCGATTTCGACTGCGATTTACGGAGAAAATTTGAGGTGAGAATTTCCCAATTTTCGACTGTGATTAAGCTCGATATTTTGCTGATATTTTTAGTCACTCCATAACTTTTGCTTTTAAGACTACACGATACGAAGCAGTGCTTATAAAGGATAACTGATGATTGTTAGTTTTAATGGCTTAAACTAGAGTTTTATACGCTAGCCAAGTAGCCAATATAAATTTCTACCTGAATGATTAGTCAATATTTGCGCTTCAGAAAATAAGTACTTTCTGGTTCTTCTGGTAAATGTTGTGCGTGTAAAATGCTTTATTGGGAAGATTATCTCTGTTTAGAGTTTAAACTTTGTCATTTATTATTTGAGAGCATAAAATGCCACACAGTTTTAGATGTTTTCATTAACTTTAGGCACAATATGGTGGCCAATCTTATGTTACAATTGTTGAAGAATGTCCTTTTCTACCTTCTTTTGGTATTCACCCTGTTCCCATTTACCATTTTATATATATGATCTTTATGACTAAATAAGATATCAGCTCAAAACCTTTATCGTATTAATTTCACAACTGTCATAACTCCTAAGTATTGTTTGTATGTGTTACAGGCTTCACACTGCCGTTCAAGTTCAATTCCGCAAGGTTCATACTGAACTTAAAATAGCAAGCTATGGGTGAAATTGATACAAAATCAATTGAATCGGTTCAGGCTGCACTTTCCTTGTTTGGGCAGAAAAATGATCAAAGAAAGCATAGGTCAATAAGCACTATTGAGGTACAATTTACAAAGTTTAGTGTGATTTCATGGTTAACACTTGTTTGGAACTGTATAATTAGACCACTAATGTGCTATTACTGTGACAGGATCCACTTTGATGTTGGTCTACCCAATATATTCAGATGTTGTTCGTGATTAATGATTTAAGACAATTGATTTTCCTCATTTTTCAGGGTAAGATGTGGTCTGAGAATCAGGAGCTTCTGCTAACGGACTTAGCCAACTACAAGGTGCAAGTGGAAGTAAAAGAATATGCTTACAAGCAAGCTCTTCTCAAGCTCGAATCATACAATGTAACTGTTGATGAACTGTCTGCTCAGCTAAAGAACTGTGAGGCTGAAAGAGACCAAGCCATTGAAGATTCCAAAGAAGTAAGAGAACAGATTGACAAACTTGAGTCCAAGGTCAAGGAGATGTCTGATCTGCTCCTTGAAGCTCGAATTGCTCAAGAGCAGCTCGTCCATGTAATAAATGAGTTGAATGCAACTAAGGAAGAGCTTCGCAATGCTAAAGCTGAACTTTCTGCCGCTGAGGAATCAAAGGTTTCTGCCATGAAAGAAGTGGAATTAATGGCAACAGCTGTCGACATGGAGAAGGAAAAGACTGAGGAGCTTTTGACGTGTGTATCTGAATTTAATGATGCTGTTCTTCTGTCAAAAGTGGCTGCAATTGAAGCAGAGAACAAGTACTCTATAATTTTATCAGAAAAAGAGAAAGAATTGCAGGTGGCAGCAGTTCACGCTCAGGAGCAGTTGGAAGAGATGATAAAACGAACCGAAATGATGCAAGATTTGGAGAATCATCTGTCAGAGAGGACCCTATTTATTGATTCTTTACAATCAGAGCTGGAACAAGTAAAAGAGCTCCATGCTTCATTGGAGGAAGCTGCATCTAATGCCATGGATAACTTGGACAAGCTAAGATCAGAGCTGAAGCTACTGGAAAAAGAGAACTCTGATCAAGCACGTTACATCATATCAATGGAAACAGAGCTGAGGCAATCAGAAGTAGAATTAAAAAGTGCAAAAGAGGAATCCATCCTTTTGAATCATGAGCTTGATATGCTTAGAAGTGAAATACTGAAGGCAAAGAGTGATACTGATGAAATCAGTGGAAAAGAGTCCGCAGCACAGGTTGAAATTGCATTACTTAAAGCACAGGTTCACAAAGGGAGGTCGATGATTGCAGCAGCTGAGGCCGCCGAAGAAAGGGCAAAGAGTGTTAAATCTGGACAAAATATTGCTGTGAAACAGCTAGCAATAGAAGCAGATAAAGCCAAAAAGGAAACTGAAAAGGTTGAAACGAGAAATGGAGAAAGTAGATACAGAAGAAGAAATTGAGAGCTTTACCTTGGTAAACCAAACGGAAAAAACTGAAGCAGAAGATGGATTAGGAAGTTTTACCTTTTTCAATCTCCAAGCTTCTACATATACTCAATATCTAGAACTCGAAAGAGATGACAGTGAAGCCCAGGTTACAATTTCAGCGAAGGAATATGAATCCTTGATCCAGAAAGCTCAGGAAGCAGACCAGGTCGCACCATCATCACCTCATGTTACATCACACTTAATTGATTATTCTGATACGGAGCGCGAATTGCATGCTTTGAAGACAGACCTCGAAGCTGCAGAGTTTGAGATTAGGGAGCTCAAGTCCGTTGCAAAGAACGCTGTGAACAGGGCTGAGCAAGCTGAAAAAGCTAAGACAGCCGTTGAAGCTCAACTGAGGAAGTGGAGAGAGCAAAAGCAAAAGAGAAGGGAAGCAGCAGCTGAAGAATCAACTCCTAAAGGAAGCAATCTTCCTAAAACCAATATTGCTACGTATAATAAGACTCCTACACCATATCAACCTTTGAGTAAAATTCTCAACATGAAATTCTAGTCTTGGACAAATTATAACCAGTGCAGTCGTGTTTTTTCAGTAAGCAAATGAATCTTGAGCTGTTTTTATGGTCTTCTACTGTACATTTTCTTTCTAAAATTCTAAGTTCAGGGGGCCAAAAAAATCTATGTTGGGACTTGGGAACCCGGACCTAACTGTCCACGTCATACACTAAGCCCAATTAGCTTTGAAATGCCCATAGGCCAGAAGCCAGATTGAGGACAAGAATAGCCTTATCTCCCTCCCTTTCTCTCACTCTCTCCAATTACAGCTTCAAACTTGTGTAAATTTATCCAACTCATTCTACCATTATGCAACTCTAAATGCATATAAAATGTCCAATGCAATAGGGACACCAACATGTGTATCAAGAAAAACAATATTAGAAGAAAAAATATCAACTCTTCACAAATGTTCAAACTTCAACCATGTAAAACAAATACAAGCTCAAATCTTCAAATTCAATCTACACCAAGACCCATTTATAGCTCCAAAACTCATTGCTGCATTCTCTCTTTGTAACCAATTGAATTTAGCTGTTAATGTATTCTTTTTAATACAAAAGCCAAATGTATTTCTTTATAATACTCTTATTAGAGCATATACTCAAAACTCATTACACACTCAAGCATATTTTACTTTCTTTGAAATGCAAAGAAATAGTGTTTTTTCTGATAATTTCACTTACCCTTTTCTTCTTAAGGCTTGTTCTGGTCAATTTGGTCTTACCCAAGTTGAAATGATTCATGCTCATATTGAGAAATTTGGTTTTTCGACGAATATTTTTGTTCCCAATTCTCTTATTTGTAGTTATTCAAAGTGTGGGTGTGATGGTGTTGACATAGCTAGGAGAGTTTTTAAGGCAATGACAGAAAGAGATGTTGTGTCATGGAATTCTATGGTCGCTGGTTTGATTAAATGTGGGGAGCTTCAAGAAGGTATTCGGCTTTTTGAACAAATGCCTAAGAGGGATATTGTGAGTTGGAATACTGTTTTGGGTGGTTATGTTAAGGCAGGGGAATTGAGTAGAGGTTTTGATTTGTTTGAAAAGATGCCGGAAAGGAATGCTGTTTCTTGGTCAACTATGGTTTCGGGGTATAGGAAAGTGGGTGATATGAATATGGCGAGGATGTTGTTTGATAAGGCACCGATTAAGAACTTGGTTCTTTGGACAATTATGATATCTGGGTATGCTGAGCAAGGACTAGCGAAGGAGGCGTTTCTTTTGTATGATGAGATGGAGAAGGTGGGATTGGAACCTGATAGTGGAACTTTCACTAGTATTATAGCTGCTTGCGCGGAATCAGGTTTGCTTGATTTGGGTAAGAGAATTCATCTATCTGTGGAAAGGAGTAGGTTCAGACATTGTACCAAAGTGTGCAACGCGTTGGTTGATATGTATGCCAAGTGTGGCAGTTTGGATACCGCGATGCATATTTTTGATGGGATGGTAGAAAAGGATGTAATCTCTTGGAATTCTATGCTTCATGGGCTTATCTTCCATGGACATGGAGAAAGAGCACTTGAGCTCTTCTCTAGAATGAGACTCGAAGGGGCCTTACCTGATGGAGTTACATTTGTAGGTGTATTGTGCGCTTGTATTAATCTTAGTCTTGTCAATGATGGCTGTCATTACTTCTCGAACATGGAGAAATACTATGGGATTGTTCCTGAGATTGAGCATTACGGTTGCATGGTTAATCTTCTTGGGCGCCAGGGGTATCTGAAGGAAGCATTTGAACTTGTCAAAAGCATGCCTATGGAGCCAAATGCCATTGTATGGGGCACTCTGTTGGAGGCTTGCCGAGTTCATAATGATGTGGGGCTTGCAGAGGTTGTCATTAATCAGCTTGTCAAATTGGAGGCCTCAGATGCTAACGCCTACGCTATCTTGTCCAATGTATATGCTGCTGCAGTCAATGCGGATGCATATAGATCACATTCTCAATCTTCAAGGATGTATAACTTGATAGATAGGTAGATGGCTCTTTAAGTTATGTTCCAAATGCACATTTTTAAGAATTTTTAGTGCAAAAAACTATATACACTGCTGTAAATTCTTGCAAAATCTGTTCAAATAGCAATCAATTGTCTCCAAATGGCTGTAGAATCTTGTAGACCAATTTCTTGCTCAAAGTGAATTGTCGACAACATTATCTTTTCTAGGTTCGCTCCAGCCCGAATGACACATGACTACACAATATCACCGACGGAACAGATGGAGTATAGCTTGAAAGATCTTTATGCAGTGTGTATACTCATTCACAACGCTGGAACGTAGTTGCTTGGTTTAGTTGAATGGACATCATGTCATAGGGAAGGGTTAACTAGTATTATCCCCGTTAGATGAGCCAATTAGGATTTCCCCTGGGAAATTAGGGTCTCCCAAATACACATAAAAAAAAGGTCCGATTGGAAGCAAATCTTATCTCATTAATGTAAATCTTTTCGCTATTGATCTACATGTTTAATGGTGATTTTAGTCCAAGTGAAACCAAGAACAAGTTTAATACATCGAACTGAAAACATATATGAGCTCAGCTAAATCTGAATGGAAGAACGTTTGTACACTCTGAATCTTTAAGACCTCAGCAATTTTCTTTGTATATTAGATGATTAGTCGAACATAATTTCATGCTTGGAACAACTCATTTTGCATCACAGACCTGTCATGGTGATTCATATTTCAAGCTTTATCCAAATAATTATAATGACAATTTTTTATATAAATTTAGACCATTTTATAGAATAAAAGTCTAAAAACGTCAACACGTGAAATATGATTTTTTTTCATTAAAATAGAGCCGTGGCACTCTTTAGTTTTTAGAATGGTTGGCTTTTTTGGATGCGTGTTTGTCTAAACTAGGTAGCGTTCTCGCTCTCAAACTGGGTGATTTTAAACGCAAACCTCCATAAAGTGCGCATTCGAAAACCCGCAATTTCAGTTTTGGAAACTGCTTTCTACATTTAAGTTGGCGTTTGTTTACTCACTTAGCTAAGGAAAAAAAAGGAAAACTATAAAATAGAATAGAAACTAAATTTTGACATTGTACCTTTGGTAAAATGGAGAAAAGAAAGAAAACCAATGGATGAATTAAACCATGTTTGTTATGCAAATACTAAAGAAAATGCAAATATTAAATAAATAAAATGTGTTTATTCATGTTTTTCTTTTATTTTTCTTATTTTATTTATTTTTTTCCATTTTATTTTTGTTATTCAAAAACTAAATAAAGAAAAAGAAAACAACCATTTTCCTTTTCATTTCCTCTCAAATCCGTAGGTTGACCCTCGGAATCAAAAAGCCAACGCAACTTAGAGATGTACAAATAGTTAGTTTTCCTACAAATATGCCTTCTACAACAAACAATTATAACCAAATTCAAGTTGTTGAAGAATATAGGCTGTAATTTGATAGAAATTTTGAGATCAAAATGGATTCAAGAATGAAATCCTCAATTGTGTAATTGGTGTAATCTCATAAATTTAACATAAAGAATGTCTAGTATGTGCTTCTCAATTCTCACTATCAAGTCTCAACAAGAGTCCCCAATATTAACCTCAAGATTTCGCTTGGACTTGGCTTTTGAAAAGGGAGTGCACGAAGTGTTCAGCGTGGAGTGTTGATATTCTTGAAACGGGCATGCGGCTGTCTATGGATTCAAAAGAAATCTAATAAAAGTTTTAAAACTTGTAAAGATGCAAGTAAGAATGGATGTGGTATTTTTTTCAATTTCTTCTAATATCTCACTCATGTGTCAAAATAATTCCTACTCTTCCTCCCACCCAATCAGTGCAGTTGTGCAAAATGCAAACACTACCCTCCATAATCTCTATAATCATAGTACTAGCCATTAAGCCCAACCTGTAGTCGGCATGCTACCTTGATAGTCCAATATATAGTTGAATAAAAATTTTAAGTATGTATGTATTTTACAATCCTGCCAAAAACGGATTGCATCTTCAGACTCTAATTCATATTTCATTTATTGGGCCTATAGTCTATTAAGTTGTTGAAGTGTTTTTAAATTGTTTGGGCCTCATTATTTATTTATTTAAAAACCCAATTAAAGCCCATTAGATAGAATTATTTTCTTATTTACGGAATAATTTTAGTCTTTGGGCGTCTTTCTTTTTCTTGTTGATCGTGGAGGAAAGAGCATAGTTTGTTCAAGATTCTTGGAATCAGCCTTGCTTCTCCCCTATTCTTCATTTTCTTAGTGAATTTCATAGTAAGGATAGGAGTTCTACTTCTTGCTTTGATCTACGCCCTCTTTTTCTTTTCGGAACAATCATCGATCCTTTATAAATTGAATGTACTATTTTTTTTTCCAGATTATCTTGCCATTTTATCAAAATGGAAGTGTAAGTTGAGTTAATATTGTTTTATATTTAAATGTTTATTTTTGTTATGATTACTATTTTTTTTTTTTTAAAAAAAATGTTTTGTGGAGATTGTTCTTGTAAATTTTGTAATTTTTTTTGTTCTCCAAAAGACAAATGGTCAGCAAAATTGCATGCTTGATATAATTATGAGTGCATGACTGTTTTTGGTTTTTTTGAATATCTCATTAAAAAAATCAAGCAGAAGAGGTGTTGTATACACCGTGGGATGAGGAATATATTAGATGAGTAAGTTTTTTTATTTATTTATTTTATTAGTAATTTAATTACTTATATGTTATTAATTTGATTTATTATTATTATTATTATTATTTTGTTTTGTTTTGTGAAGTATTGGTGTTCATTCGTATGCTATAAAGATGTTTTGGGTAAATAATAAAGCAGATAATTTATGCGCATATTATAGGGAAAACTTTAAAGGATTAAGTTTCTTGAACTGTATGGAATATTTGGTTGAAGTTCTTACGAAGTATATTGATTTGGATGAATCTGATGAAGAGGTTGTTCCCTTTATATCATCTACTTCTTGTTTTATATTTTTCTCCTAATTTTTATTTTGGTTGAATTGAATATTTTATGTTTGATTTGACAGGTTTGGTAGTTAACCTGCGTTAGGAGTAAAATGTCAGAGTATGTATAGGGAAGACAAATGTGTGTTTAATTGTTTTTTTTTTTGGATTTTGCAAACACTAATTTTTAGCTTTTTGGAAATGGATAGAAAGTTGAAATAAAGGGCGCCGTGGGTATTTTTGAAGGGTTTTTGAAAAGTTATTTTTTTTAGTTTTGAATTGTGGGTATTTTTAAGAAAGACCTGATGTTTTTATAGTTTTAGAAAGTTGGTGTTAGTTTTTTGGTGTTTGGATGGCTGTTTTTTTCGTTTTGAATTGTAATATGTTTTGATACTTTGTAAGTTTATGTGTTTCAGTCAGATTAATTATTTTCTAGCTTATGTTGATTTTATGTTATTCTGTAATTGCTCCAGTTAGTAAGTCTTTTGGCGTTGTTTGAGAATCTTGGTCCGGTTTAGACTAAAGTAATAAATGGGAGTTGCTCTGTGGAAACTATGAATCATAGGTATTGAAACAATTTGAATTGACACTCAATCACTTCCCATTACCCGCAGTGACCATGCCTTAATTGGCTTATTGCCAGTCCCTGTATAGAGATGTTCAATTCCAAAGACAGCCAATGCATGAATCCTATTCTAGAGGCAATATTTTTTTTTTATCATACTTGGGTTAATATGGGTAATGGGATTCATGGGAAGGTTTTGAAGTTTCGGGCAGAATGGACATCCCTAGGTTAATATGGGTAATGGGATTCATGGGAAGGTTTTGAAGTTTGGGTTTGAGTGGAATACGTTTGTTAGGAGTACCCTTATTTATTTTTATAAAAATTGTTGGGGTTGAAGGTTGCGAGGATGCTCTCTCAATGCTGCCATCTTCCAAGTTGAAGACACCCGTATCATAAAATACATCTGGTCCCGCTACGTCATGTACTTCAAAATAATCATATGTGAAGTATATGCAATTCATCTTGCATCCAGGGAAGTCTGATGGAGATAGACATATTGAAGAATTATCGCCCAAAAACAACCATCTAAACTTATGTCGCAAGTCCAAGTCATGTCTCCAGGCATAAAGAAGACCAATCTACTACAACCACCATAAACAGCCATAACTACACAATTGGCATTTGATGCAGGGTTGGCAGACAAAACAACTTTGTATAGGCAAGTCGTATCAAGTTTAAATTCAGGGAGCTTAATGTCATTATTGACAACCAAAAACGGGTTAAATAATCGAACATCTCTATAATTCAGGTCCGTCATAACCAGCCATCCATGGCTAGAACCACGGCAGACCATATTGTGAGGCAGTGTAACTCGAATATTGCAAACTTTCCTCTCAGAAAGACTGTAGAAACTCGGAGTTTGATTTTTGTCCTCGTTGGTGTCTAGTTTAGTAGTAAGCATTAGAAATGGAAGTTGAGGTGGTGGACAATACTGACGCATATTTTCAATATAAACAGATTGCCACAACTGACAAACAACACCGAAACGAATATAATCTTTGATGTTGATTAGTCTCTTTGATGGTCGGCAAGAACTTAACTCTTTTTCTTGACGAAATTCCAGAATTGCAGGACAGTTGTTCAAGTTTAATGAGTATCCCTTTCACCTTGGTTGCTGCAGCTTTATTAATACTTCTATTATCGCCCCCATTCTTATCACATTGTCCAATTCCCAACCTAAGGGAAGCAAGTTCTCCCTTGAGTGCCTTGAGTTCTTCTGCTGTTGCAACTACATCCCAGTCATCCTCTATGTTGGTCATTGTAGTCCGTGAGCTCCCATGGGAACCACCATTTTCTTGGGGCAGTAGGGCTCTGAGGTTACCAGGAATATCAGGCGTAGAACTCCCAGAAGAAGTGGCTGCCCTAACCTGCTCAAAAAAGAGGACCTGCACCACCACCCGGAGAGGAAGCCACTCATTTTGCACAGCATGCATGCAAGCAATTGCTGTTAACTTTTTGCAGTCCATCAGTTTGCAGATCCTTTTCCTCTCACTCTTGCTCAAACCTGGGTGCTCCTGAACAAAAACATGAACAGTTGGAGCAATCAGTGAGTTATCCATAATCACTAATATATCGTGTTATTGTGTATAACATAACAGACTGACACATTGTAAATAACTGTTATACACAACAGTTCAGAACGTCATCAATTAATATGGTTTCATTAAACAATCTCTGAGCTATTTGTACATAACAGTTCAGAAGATCATCAATCATGTTACAATTTTAAACAAAACCAAAACATCAGGAAACATATGGCTGGGCTTTTTTAGAAAATTTGTGTGATAAGGCTGCCTACATTCATGTAAAACTAATTTTAAAACTTTGTGGATTCTTTTAGAGGTTAGGCTAATATTTGTGCTTGTAAGAATAGAAACATGGTTAACTTGCTTAAGTGGGTTAGACCAAGTTCCTTTTCAGACTGTCAAATTTTGCTAGGACGTGATCAATATACTCAAGTCAATTCAACTCTATGTTCCACAAAGAAGTGTGTCACGGTTAATATATTTGAACAGCTATACGTAAGCTCGAGAAAAGAAGTTTCTAGAATCACAATGTAAACATAAGGCAATTAAATTAGGAAGCTACAACATAGAGCAAAATGGAAGCAATGAACTAATGAACTTATCATTACCAAAAAGTGATGGCGTTTCGAATTTTTTCTCGCAACACTAATGAACTTATGTTTTGGGCTTTAACCATTTTGTTTCCATAAGTCACACTGATTGAGGTAGATTGATCAATGTAAGCAAGCTTGGTAAAAATCCCATTATATAAATAATTCTTTTTGTTAACTTCTTTAATTCCAGACATTTCAAAAAGAATTGAAGAAGCAAAAGTTTGTGTAAAGTTGGTAGGTGAGGACTACCTTAGCCACTTCACTGGCGCAGCTATAAACTTCATTAGACGCTAAAAGAAAGTGCCACCAATTCAACAGTTGTAAATTTTGACAGGAAAGTACTTAGTCAATTAAGATCATTTGAGCTAATTACCCTTGATCTGCTAACCTTAACTTTTAACCATTTTGTTTCCATAAGTCACACTGATTGAGGTAGATTGATCAATGTAAGCAAGCTTGGTAAAAATCCCATTATATAAATAATTCTTTTTGTTAACTTATTTAATTCTAGACATTTCAAAAAGAATTGAAGAAGCAAAAGTTTGTATAAAGTTTGTAGGTGAGGACTACCTCAGCCACTTCACTGGCGCAGCTATAAACTTCATTAGACACTAAAAGAAAGTGCCACCAATTCAACAGTTGTAAATTTTGACAGGAAAGTACTTAGTCAATTAAGATCGCTAACCTTAACTTTCTTAATATAGTGTGAGGCCATCCCATCATCAGAATGGACTATCATGTCAGAGGATTAGCGTACAATTCTGCTCGAGTGTGAGATGGGCTGTGATCATACAAAGAATCATATAAGAAGTATAATCATTCATGTGTACAAACTAATAAACTAACTACCCTAGATTACATTAATGCAAATATTCTCATTGCAATCTTTTAAGTTTTATAAGCGATAACAACATAATGTTGAATGGAGCACATGGATAAACCAAGAAAAACCAAAACATAGTAACTGTTGAGATGATGTATATGAGCTACTACATGATACTACATCTGGATTAAAGGATGCCATTCAAGACAATTTAAATTTTGCATTGTAAATGGTGTTCGTACTTTGTATGTTCACCTGAGTCTAGTATTCAAAGAATGATGTTATCTCAGTACATGCAGACCAACTTAGTACCTAAAATTTTACCCATACTGAAAAAACAAAAATTAAGAAACCACAATCCCATAATATCACAAATTCACAATGATTAAAGTGTTCTTATTGCTCAAGTAATAGTTGTTTAATTTTCTAAATCTGTAGTTGCAATAAATACTTACACATAGTTACAAAAAAGATGGTGCATTTCCTCGTTCAGTAATTCTGTACATTTCCAATTGGATATTGCAGATCACTCATATTAAATAAGGTGAAAGTATATGAAATCCAATTCAATATCGCAAACTCATAGTAATAATTATTATAAAAATATATCAAATAAGTTACCACTTCAAAGCAGACCGACAACTGAAAGTTCAAAGTAAATAAGATCCTGATTTCTAACTAATTTGATACATTGAACAAATGTCCGTGTAGCTACTTCCAAGGCCATGGATAATCGAATTCCATCTACATAATGATAAGAATTTAATTATTCTATCGAGTTTTCAGAAAAAGAAGCTGAAGGATAAGAGCTGACATGAAGGAGCTAATGACTAAAACACCCATGTAGAAGGTCTATATCTCATTTAAGACGTACAATAGTTTTCATGAATTGAAGCTTGAATTCCTCTCTCATCTATGGAGGTCGGGCTGCTTGGGACTTAGAACCCAAGACAATAACTTACTAACCAATGACTTCTTTCCCAAGAAAAGAATTAAGGTAAAGAAAATATGTCATAAGGAGATACTAATCAATTACAGTGTTATTTGCACATGTTGTTCAAACTAAGCCGAGACTTCAATTTATCATCCATGAGAGGAAAGAAATAGTGTAATAGCAAGCAACTTACTCTTTGCCTTTTCCAAGTCCCATACATATTTTTATCATGCCAAAAGAAGCTACCTAAATGCCTTCAACAAAAGGGAAAGCAAGGCACTTAATTAGCCAACATAATTGTTAATGCTAGAAATTAAAAACTTTATGATGATTTCATCAAAACGACGTGAAACAATAACATGAAATTCAAACTTAGCAAGAGTACTTTTTAATTTCCAAATTATCTAAAACCATGTTTAACTAACCGTTGACTTCAAGAACATATAGCTTCAAACCAAGTTCTAATTAATCAATCAACATGTAGCTTCTAACATGTATAATAGGCATATCTTCTTTCCCACCCTTTTTTAACATTTCCCATTATTGTTTTGACCTTTCTTACTATACAATATAGTGTAATGCTTTCATATAGATGTTACCGATAACAATATAGTGTAATGCGTTTATATGTGCAATATAGACATTCTGTGTTTATTCAAGGTTTGACATCAAAGTAAATTGAATGAATAATTCTAACTTTGCTACTTAATTGATGAATCATGAATAGTGTGAGATCTTGGAGAAGATTACTCACCCATATTGAGTGTATGCAAACCCTTGTTAGTAGTTGTAATTGATTGGTTGGTGGTAAGTGGGGCTTCCAATGTAAGGCCTCGAGTTTTGCCCACTTGCAAAGTAAGGTGTCATTGCCCTCAAATGCCCTAGGGGAAATAGCAGAAACATAAAATTATACTTGCCACACGGAATGCAAAAAAAGCTATTGTACCTATACATTTTACACCTACTGTAAGGGTAGCAATTAAATGATAGAAAAAAGAGAATTAGTTCTGAGGTGACTCTCAAACACCTATCGTATACATTTTACACAGAAATGACATTTTTTAGCCTTCCATTTAGTAATCACGAAATAATGAGGAAATAAGATTACCATAAGGCAGTGGAGGGTGAGGTCGTCCAAGTGAAGCCAAATTCCAATTTGCTCGTCTCCTGGGACTTGGGTCAAGACAGGCTCTTTTGGTAGCTTTGGGATCACCAAAAGTCACCTAAATAAATAAATTTTTTTAGCAAAATGAAGAATAATAAGTCAATCATTTGTTTAAAATAAAAAAGAAGGAATACTGACAAAACCATAGTCTTTGGATCTTCCAGTGATCCTATTGGTAATGACGACAGCCTCAAGGATGTCTATGAACTGGTCGAAATAACGACACATTCAGAGTCTCCTATCTTAAAGAACTAACCAATTCGAAGCCGCTTTCAGAGTCTCCTATCTTAAATAACTAACACTGCCAATCTGATTTCTACCTCATCTAAAGAAGAGGCGGAAATCTTTAGAACCATTCGGTGGAATAGTCACACTTGAGTTGTTCGATCTTGTCGTCTTGTAATATTCTGATTTTGCACAATTGGGTATACTGATGAAAATATTTGCAATAGCTATGACATTGTAGTAAACATATATATACACAATAATTACAGTAAGAAAGATTATATATTGCAATGACCCAAATAATCAAAGCAATTAATGGAAAAGAGCCATGTAACAACCAAAGAAACTATAACCTCTAAACTTAGTCATCTGAGTATCTGACTAATAAGTAATAAATTTTAAGGTTTCATAGAAAGAGAACAAATGTCTCTTTGACAGAGTATTATTGTCCTGTAAAATGGGTTCAAACTTTCATCGTGTAATTGAAGGGATTGTTAATATAAGGGCTGAAAAAGAAAAGGCCTTGGGTGTGGAAGATCGCAAGTAACTCATGGTATTTTCGAGTATATAAACTCGAGGCATAAGCTTTATAGGCCTCGAGCTCTAATTAGCCACCTAAGAAAACCTTGTTTGCTAGACAAATTCCGCCTCTATATTTTAAAATAAATTAACCATATTACAATCTCAACATAGCAATAGCAAGGGCAGGAACCAACATTCAACAGACCACTTTTTACTTTCTAATGAGAACAATATGAAAAAATGAATGATAACAATCAAAAGACAAACTTGTTTCCTAGATTACATCCCGCTTTTAAATTCAATTAATAATCTTACCTCGAACTGGAAGCAAAGCTCCAAGGCAGTGTTTTGACAGACCATAGCCTTAGCTTTTGATTTGCTGCGGGTATAATTCTTAGGGGTGAATCTCAATTTGAGCCAACAAAAGCAAACTCATTAAATTTACAAATAAGATTGGTCTTATTTCTGGCATTGATAATTCATTGTGACGACTCTTTGTAACCTTCTAATATATAAAAGTCAACCTTGTAACCTTCTAATATATAAAAGTCGACTCTATTCTTCTTCTCTGCTTACTTTCAATTTGAAATGGGCTATATATTCTCTGTTTACTTTCAATTTTGTTATGTTATATTGGCTTTTGGGTTTTTTTCATTTCTTACACTTGTCTATATATCTATTCCAGCTAATATACCTGGTTGTGTAACTTGTGTATGTAAAACTACAAACAAAACAAAGGAGTAATCAAAAGAGATGGAATTTATTAATAAACATTATTAGGATGTTAATAACAAAATTCACTGCATAAACTAAGAACATGGATATTAAGAATCACATTGTTTTCCTAACATTGGATCTTCCAATCGGTTGTGAATATTTACTCGGGAATTCTTAGGTCGTCAATTTCCATATTTGGTCCGCCTATAAGCAAGTATTCATTTATTCCCTTTAAATAAGCATTCTCTTTTTTCAATGCTTTAATTTGCATATGAAGTTCTTCTACTTGAATATTTGCTTCGTAGAGCTCTTCACGTCTAGTCATGAGTTTGTTGTAGTTCACATCTAGTACTTCAAACTTGTATATTTGTTGTAAATAGAGTATGACATTTCCT
Source organism: Coptis chinensis (assembly GCF_015680905.1). Lineage (NCBI taxonomy): Eukaryota > Viridiplantae > Streptophyta > Magnoliopsida > Ranunculales > Ranunculaceae > Coptis > Coptis chinensis. Next base: position 12,933,861 of record NC_141456.1, on the reverse strand, counting down.
GCAACAACATTTTCTGAGTCGACTTTCTTGGTTTGATATGTTCCAAATGATGTTTGTATGATAGGATAATTTGGATCTTTATGGTATTCTCTTAGTATAGGCACATTGATTACGACATCCGCTACATACTGATAGTTCTCAAATATTGAACTGTAAACTGGTTCTTCATAAATCTTTTCTTTTTTGAGAATTTCTGTAAGTGCATTCTTCAATGAAACATTGTGTTTTGTTTCGTACTCCATGATCTTCTTGTTGTATGTTTGAATCTCCATGACCTACATTTTTTAATTATAGTAGTTTAATAAAAAAACATATATTGGAAGTGGAATAAATTATGTTGAGCACGTATGTGTTTGGTATATATATATTTTATAGGGTGAAGAGTCCATTTTGTTTTGTAATTTGACTGTAATTAGAAGTCTTTTTAATTACATATGGAGATAATGATACTATCCTAAAGTATATAGTTATATGAATCTTATAAGATTTTATTGCAACTGATGTTAAGACTCCTTTTTTTTTCCAGGGTCATGGAGATAATCCCTATATAGTGGGGTTTGAACCCCAGACCTCTTGGTATCATATCACCCAAAGGTTTTACCAACTTTGCTAGTTGGCACTTGTATCGTTCTAATTTTGGTAATCTTGGTAAGCTAGAAGGTGCCTTGACTTGCAACTCTCGGCAATCTTGTGATATTCGCAGTGGTGGACAAAAATTATTATACTCTGTGGTGTAGCTGGATTCTGGATGCCGGCTAACTTTTTCAGGAATAATACAGCCACTGCGGCAAGGAATAAAGCCAGCATGACATCAATTGTGGATTACGAGCTGAAGCTTGATTTAAATCCTTGGGTTTAAAGTTTCGACAAGCTTCACTGTGATCAAAATCCTTTGTAGAGGATCATAAGAAGGGGCAGAAGAAAAGGTTATGCTCTGTCAAAAATTGCCAGAAATCCTTTGTAATCATTGTCATTGTAATGCTGACAGCGATACTACTGTCCTGATCATTCTACTACGCTGGGTATGTTTTGCAAGATGTTCGGGTTTGGTTTTGGTTAAATCCAATTTTGGATTTTTGTTTGTTTTGTGGAAAACCAATTTGGTTGTTCGGTATTTTGAGGACAATAGAGTTTTGTTATAGAATTGAAAAAGATGTAACTTGCATGTCATTGAGACTCTTCTACTAATCTTACTACGCTGGGTATGTTTTGCAAGATGTTCGGGTTTGGTTTTGGTTAAAACCAGGTCCTTGGCTTTAATTTTGTACAGATGCCAGGTTTTCTGGAAAACATACATAATCTTATGCGACTCTACAATTTCTCAAATATAGAATTTGTAACTTGCATGTCCTTGAGACTCTTCTAATCTTTTAACCGGCCAGTTACAGAAAAGTGGGGAACATGCAAGGTTTTGTTAAAGTTTGTACAGATGCCAAGTTCATCTTCTCTGTTGCCTCTATTTCTCAAATGGCGTTTTTTTTTTTTTTTTGATGGTTCTTTTCTGAAATTTTAACTGCGCTTCATGTTCCATTTATCTCAAGTTTTTTGCACAGACGCGACACCAGAATGCCAAAACTATCTACTTTTAGGGTCAGATAGAATAATCTGAACAACACTTTTGTACTAAAAAAAGTTGATCACTATTCCCAAATTGTAAATAAGAGTAACCAGCAAATTCGCCAAAATCCAACAAATGGAATTAATTGCATAATCGATCTAGCATTGAGAAAATGGTAAGGTAGGGCGTAACCACGGATCCTACCGAGAAAATACCATTGTATTCGTTAATTTCGCTAACAGATTCTGTGTAGCCATTACCATGCAGTGACTCCAAATGTCTACCTTGATCATCAACTCGAACTCCTATAGTTTTATCAGTATATGATGGTGTCGATTGTCCATCATTGAGAGCTACCCAAAAGTCTCCCCTAGCATTTCTCTTAATGTTATGAGGTGCACCTAGAAGTTGAGTAAACAATTCAATCGTATTGGCTTGTGGACCTTCAAGCCAATACCTTAAAACTCACGCAGCGCACCAGTTTCGCCGACGAGAGTGCGAATGTATAATCCTTGCTTAATGCAACTCCATTGGCAAACTTTAGACCTCTCTACAACACGGTCACTTGTGCGCCGGGGATCATACTTCATCACCTTCCGCATGTCGCCGCTTAAGCTTACATAAGTGTTCCCTTCTTGAAAATCGGGTCTTTGCTATCTGTAAAATATACTATGCATTTATGCGGGTGAATATCCATATTATTAGTGAATTTGAATGGCACACCTTCAGCGCTAGAACCAAGTTGGGTCGCCGCCCCACCATTCTTTCCAACACTCATAAGGCCAAAATAAGCATCTGCTATATAAAGTTCGCATGCTGCGTTGTTGAATTGCAAACCCAGTGGCCTCCCACATATGGATTCAAGACTAGGATCAGTAGAGCCATCACACACGTCCCTTCTCCTGATTACAACCAAAACAATAGCAATGAAAATTCTATCAAATTTTTGGAAAAGTATAAAAGATTCGGGTATTTAGCGTTAATTATTTGGGTAGAAATACAGTTCGTATTGGAAATTGCAAAACAACATGAATACATTAAGCTTAATAATTTTACAAGAGGGAAAATAAAGATATTTGAAGCATGGTCATAAGCAGAAGGAAGTAGAAGGACGAAGTTTGAGAAACTTGCTTTTTGTGACTTGTTCTTAGGCCGAGAGTTCAAATAACACATAAATATGAAGTAATGCATGGAAAATCAATCATAACGTAGTCGTACCTGTATGGGGCCGTGTATGCGAACTCGCTCCAACCACGTCCTTGCCATTTAAAAATCCGACCATCAGAAACGCCGACATACGGACCTTCTCTATTACAATCAAAAGCAAAACTCTCTGGTCCAGTCACTCTAGCTGGTAATCGAATGGGTTGGTATCTAGGGTATGTAGGATAAGAAACTGTTAAGATGGGAGAAAATAAAAAATAAGTGAAGAATAACAACACGAAGGAGAGATTTCTTATTGAACAGAATTTTGCCATGGTTTTAGAATGTCAAAGTTCATGATATCGTATCATATTTATAAGCACGTAAGAACTTTGAGTCCTGAGAGTTTATGAGTTCAACTCAAACTATGACTCTGTTTTCATTCCTACTCGGTATCAGTTGTTGATTATCTTAAACACTAACCATTTGGCCCGGCCTATGGCCGGACTTGCTACGTAGATAATTAAGTTGTTGATTATCAAAAACCTAAAGTCCGGCCTATGAATAAATAAAAATATATGTATATTGATAGTTAATGATTCATTGCTTATAATATATATATACTTTGTTTGATAGGTTTATGTTTTTCTAAAAAAATTTGAAGTATTAATGTCCTAAATAACAATTCACTATCAAAATATAATGCAACAATCAAAGAATAGAACACTCAAAACATAAGCATATCATATGTTTAAGCGATAACCGAATCATATTCATTGCGCGCAATGGTCTCTCTATCTGCATACCATATCCTTGAAGGAATGAAATAGGCCAATTTCAGTACTAACACACTACCCATAAACACTTAAATATATAATAATGGCTTGGGAAAAAACAAAGTAATTCTAAAATAAAACAATAGATAAGAAGGCATATATATAGAAAGTCGAAACTTAAAGTATATAAGTGCTAAAATGTTATAATTAAGTTAAGTATCCATGATAACAATCTCCTGAAAAATTGTTCCAAATTTGGGTGTAATGTTACCAACGCTTCAGTAGGCCAATAACGTCTACAATTGTTTTCACATAAATGTCGGGAGAAACCTAATCAACAAATAATAGAAGAGGATTATTTTTATTTAAATGATTATTTAATTTAAATATTAAAATGATCAAATTATTACTTATCACACATGATTTTTGGGTAATTGGTCTTAAAGTTATGGTGGGTGGGCAACAAAGAAACCCAAGTTTTATATAATTACATAACCAACAATGGTAATCATACAGAATGGTAAAAGGGTATATATTTGGTCCATGCAATGTCATGCTAAAATTATGAGTGATCAATTATTAGATCGATAAGAGTTTCTCATGACAAAATATAACGCAATTTCTTCATCATAAAAATAAACATAAAATGTTACATAATGTGCAATATACGGATAATACATTTCCTATTTCCTTGCAACCAATAACACATGATTTCTTGAGGAATAAAAACTTTCCATTAACTAATTTCCTTCAAAAAATTTTAGTGATACACGTGTGTAGAGGCCTACTTTACGTGTTTTTTAAAAATATTTGGTTTGTTTTTACACGTTATAAATCATTGACTTGATAAAACACTTATAATCGATAAATGGTAACCCAAAATCGATTATAAACATGGATGCTAAAAAGCCATTCATACTAAACATTTTAAGTAAGCCATTAAAAGAGTTGCATCAATGACAACCTGTGTCATGCACTCATGGGTAAGAAATATACCTAGTGAACAAACACAACAATAATTTTGTAGCAATGATAGCAACACACCAAGTAGTAACGACTGTGAATGAGAACACAACCTGTACCTTAATAGGTAGGTAAGCACTATATTTGTACTAATAAGAGAAAATAAGAATCGATAGATGTTAGACTTAAAACATCTTAAAAAGAGAAGTGTAACACTTTTCTATACAAAAGTTTGATCTAGCTAAAGAACAAAAAGGTTGCTATAAGCCTATAACTACGTAAATATGCAGTATTCTTTACCTGCAACCTCTAACCTATATATGAAGTCATAATGGTCTTTCCTTCCTCTAAAATATCATTACTATTATCAGCTACTAAGGATGTTTTGCTGCACTATACACTGCCATGTTTGCTACCCTCTATGTTTTAGAGATCAAATGTTCAAACATTATAAGTTTGCATCTTTTTCCATCTAGTTAATAACCACCATTGTTTGTCACTCCCATAAGACAATACCTCTCCAATAGAATCTGATTCCGGTGAATATTGTTGTCGACCCATTATCGTCTAAGGGTATTCCAATAAGCTGCATCATATCAAATACATTACGCTCTCATCCACTTGGAGATTTTGCAACGAAAATAGTTTCACTTTTAATTTATAATAGTAAAAAAAAAATCACATCTCCTACAAATGGAATAATAACAAACCATGTCTGACAGTTGGTTAATTAGTTTTGCTATATGGGCCATAGTCCATCCATAGATGAGGTACTTAATAGTTATTTTTGAAGCCTTTGAGCTATCTACTAATGTGTTCTTGGTCAATTCCTACAAAATTATAAAATCTATTTAGGAGGGGGTTGTAGTAGTTTCAACTATCAAGTTACCATGAGATATCAAGAGAGACATAAAACTACAACATAAAATTGAGAATTAAAACAAAAAATATGATAGATTAAAAAGAAAACCAAAATTTTATTTAATGAGGTACCTGAAAATTGAAGATATCAATATATGGATGTTTGCTTCAAAAGCCTGTGTTGGTGGTCCTTTGCTTCAATTTTTCTCAACCATTTTGGCACCCCTTCATTATTCATACCAGGTAGAATTGGCACTTGCGGATGTCACTCCCATTGGCGCTAATGTAATAATTGAATACCCTGTAGTGCAAGCTACATGCATCATATCCGCATTCTCAACTACTCAATGTAACGGATTCAGCAACAAAAGAGAATAGCAGTAAATGCACCGAAATATAAAAAAATAAGTATAGGGTAATGTCAACACGGATATGATAAATCAGTAGTCTATATAGTCACGTTGATGCATTAGAGAATCCCAGTAAACTTTGAAAAATAAAAATTAGGAAAAAAAATATTAAATGTAGTCTTTAATCACAAATAAAAACTGAATAGACACATAAATGAATAGACACAAAAAGAGAATAAAGAAGAAATATTACTAAACAGAAGGCATGAGTTCCAAAAGTACATCAACACAATTTCTATGACCTTAACGCGTTGTAGGACTTGAACACTTCAAAGGCTTAATTTTAGAATGTAGTACCATCACATGGCATCATATCTATTACTTATAGGAGAGTATTACATCACTAAATTTAAAATATTTGTACGTAGATTATTAGTTTAGGGTTTAAGTGAAATGCGTAAAGGAAATCTAGGGTAAATTTTAGGATCAATAAATTAGAGGATCAACATGTAATAGAGAATATAACTTGAAAGTTGCATTTGAGTAAAAATCATATAAGAACTTAAAAACACTCTCTAGGCTATTGCGTGGGTTGTTTTGTTTTTGTTTGATAGTTATCCTAAGGCTTTTTAAAAGCGGACTTCTAGTTCAATAAGAAGGTAGCCATTCCCAGATAATAACATAATATCTTTATTTAATCAAAGTGCCAAAACCAATAAATGATTGATTATTTTAGTCATATTTTTAGTTTAAATTTATTGTGAAAAACATAATAAATGATTGATCAAGATAGATTCTCTAGAGCAAAATTTCATTTTTCACCTAGCTTTAATTTTTTTTTCAACTTAATCCACACAATTAAATGACGAGGATGAATCAAATTGTAGAATCATACCATGGTTCAAAATTTTCGTGGAGGGATGAATTGCAATTTCAAATGCAAGTGAACACCTAGAACCAACAAAAGGAGAGGTTTGTAACCATGTAAGAGAGAATGTGGGCTGCCACTGATGAGATAATCCCTATAGGATCTAAAGGTAAAGAAACCTTTTCGGGGCCATAGACAAGACTACTTTAAAACCATTCGCTGATTATTTTTGGGTCCATATTATTTGACTTTCTCAATGAAAACAAGATATCAAGGGTTGTTTAAACCCAAACATTGATATTGAATCTATTTCAAAAAGTATTTTGATTTTGCATAATGATTGTTTGAAACAATCAATTTAGGAGAAGATATAAGGATTGAAGATTGTTCTTTGACATTCTATCATTCTACGATCCATACAATTATATTAGGTTCCAATTGTTTTCAAAAATAATTAAAAAGTCATACCTTGATGAATTAATAGTCTTTTATTAGTTCAAGAGCAGTCATTTGATTTTTCATATAATGAACCAAGGTGCTCAAACAATTCACTGGGATGACTGTGAAGTGGAATGATCAATGAAGGTGGTATACAAAAGAACAGTATTTGCAGGAGGGAAGAACCCAACATATATATCCCAACACTTCATTAATCCACACCTCCTACAATATCCCAACGATCGAAATTAAAGTGGAATTAAATTCACAATCAAGGACATTATCAATATGATTGTCCAATGTAGGAAAAGAAGGAGAACTATTGGAGTTTGATGAAAGAGAGGAGATCACACTTAGGCAAGTGTGGAGATATTTCATTATAAATAATTTATGGTTCCTTGATTCTCGTTCCAGTAAATCCATTGCGGTGATCGCCTCTTTATTTTGTGATTTGGATGAGAGTTTCACACACATAGTGAGGCTTCGGAAATAATATGAGGATGAATGTGGTTGGGAAAGGAATGTGAGATGTTTCATTTTCGGAGGGTGCTAGTCACGTAGTCACGGAGGTCTTCTATGTGCCCGAAGTTACAAAATCATCTTCTTAGCATTGGTGCAAGAGAAAGGCCTAATTTGTCTTCGATTCAATCCAATGAATGTCGAATTTATCATCCCTCAAGAGGCTTGTTTATCCATTAATCGACATGACTGCAAATAGAATGTTTGCCTTGCTATCCGGAAAGTCCGACCGGCCAGAGAAGCAATTGAAGAAGGAGGTATGTTTGCAAGCGAAACTCAAAAACTCAAGACATGACCGATCTTTGGCATCGGAGGTATGGTCACCTTGGTTACCAAAGCCTCAAAACATCAAAAGAGAAAGGTATGGTGAAGGGTTTGCCTACGATCGAGATACCGTGGTCGCAGGTATCGATTGCTTAAAGGGAAAGCAACATCGGAGACTCTTTTCCAAAGAAGAGTACATGGAGAGCTTCTTTAAACTCGAACTCATTCATGCCGATATATGTGGGCTGTTACTCCTATTTCAAAAGCGACCACAAGAGGTACCTTATCCGTTTTATTGATGATTATAGTAGAAAAGCTTGGGTACATTTTCTCGATTGATAAGTCGATGCATTTGCCTCTTTCAAGTTATTTAAGAATGGTGTAGAGAAAGAAACAAGGTCTTGATATTAAATGTTTAAGAACGGACCGTGGTGGGGAATTTACTTGAATGAGTTTAATGATTTCGTAAAGAGAATGGCATTAAAAGGCAATTGATGCAGCATACACACCGCAATGTAATGCGTCGCAGAAAGGAAAACCGGACGTTGATGAACATGGTGAGGAGTTTGTTGTCGAGAAAGGTGTCCCCAAAATATTTTGGCCGGAGGCGGTCAATTGGAGTCTCTATGTTCTCAGCGGGAGCCCCACTTTATCCCCACGCACATGACACCGGAAGAGGCGTGGAGTGGGGTAAACCTTCATAACTCATTTCGGGGGTTTTTGGCGGTGTTGCACATTATCATGTTCGGATGCACGAAGAAACGAAAGCGGAATACAAAAGCGGAGCTGTGTTATGTTGGGAGTGAGTGAAGAATCGAAGGCCTATAGACTTTATGATCCCTGCTCAAGAAGGTAGTAATTAGTCGAGATGTTGTCTTTGAAGAAGACAAGAAATGGAACTGGGATGACAGGTTTGAAGAGAAGATTGCTCTTGATTTGAAGTGGGGTGGCGATGACGAAGTTGCATACTTCGGATGAGTCAAGAAAGAATGCAAGAAGCAACGAAGATGAAGTTGTACCAAATCTTGTGAACCCAGAAATCTCGTCTTCTGGATTTTTAAGTGTGAGAACGAGAAGAACCCCTGTATGGGCGGGGGACTATGTCTCTGGAGAAGAGCTTTCTGATGAAGATGTTGTGGCTAATTGGGCATTTCTTGCCACTACCGATCCAATGACCTATGAGGAAGCAGTAGCTGATGTAAAATGGAGAGAAGCTATGGATTTAGAGATAAACGCCATTCAGAAAAATAATACATGGTACTTGACAGAGCTGCCAGCAGGTGCTAGAAAGATTGGGGTTAAATGGGTTTACAAGACAAAAATCAATGAGCATGGTGAGGTAGAAAGATACAAAGCCCGCTTGGTTGCCAAAGGCTACGCATACGACAATCACGGCATTGACTATGAGGAAGTATATGCACCTGTGTCCCGTATGGATACTGTTCGAATGTTTCTTGCCTTAGGTGCACAAAGAGGATGGTCTGTTTATCAACTTGATGTTAAATCAGCCTTTCTTCAGGGAAATTTGACCGAAGATGTTTATGTCGATCAACCAAGATGATATGAGGTGAAAACTGCAATGCACAAAGTCTATAAGCTCAATAAAGCATTATATGGGCTCAAGCAGGCGCCGAGGGCATGGTTCAGCCATGTTGAAGCTTATTTTTTGAACGAAGGCTTTGAGAAGTGTAAAAGTGAACAAACACTCTTCACCAAGGTCAGTAAACAAGGTAAACTCTTGGTTATTAGCCTTTATGTTGATGACTTGATTTATGCTGGAGACGATGAGAATATGGTCGCTGAGTTTAAGAGATCGATGATGAATGAATTTGACATGACAGATCTTGGTAAAATGAGGTTCTTTCTTGGGTTAGAAGTTTTACAGCTTAGTGAAGGAATTTTTATTCACCAAAAGAAATATGTCTTTGGAAGTTCTAAAGAAATTTGGTATGGAACATCAGAACTCTGTTCAAAATCCAATGCCCGGGTTTTAAGATTTTTTCGAGATGATAATGGAATAGAGGTAGATAGTTCTTATTACGGACAATTGGTCGGTAGCATGATGTATATGACACCCACAAGACCGGATATTATGTATGCAGTCGGTTTGATCACCGATATATGTCGAAACCAACAGAGCTTCATCTCTTGGCTGCCAAAACTAATTTTACGTTATTTACAAGGAACTCTCGGTTTTGGACCGTTGTATAAGAAGGATGGAAATAAGGAGTTGATTGGATTCACCGATAGTGATTATCTTTGGTGATGTGGAAGATAGGAAGAGCACCTCGAGGCTATGCTTTTGTCTTAAGCTCACCGCAGTAGCTTGGTCCTCATAAGCAGCCGATCGTTGCCTTAAGCACAACCGAAGAATCACGCGGCTGGCCGGCTGTATGTTCAACTCAAGCGGTATGGATGAAGAGGGTGTTGGAGACGTTGGGGTATGAAGGGAATGAATACACAGTCATTTTCTGTGACAATAGCTCAACCATTAAGCTAGCTAAGAATCTGTCTTACATGGAAGAAGCAAACATATACAAGTGAGATTTCATTTCCTTTCGTAACCTTGCAAATGATGGAGTCGTGAATTTGCTACACGGGTGGTACACATGATCGTGGTGATGTGTTCACAAAGCCACCGGGTTGGAGTCTTTTCAAAGAATGAGAGAGCAGCTTGGAGTTTGTGACGATCTTTGATAAACTAGTTTGTTTTGGACCGGTCTAGTTTAGGGGGAGGGAATGAAGAGGTCGGACCTTGTAGCCCAATTATTAGGGGGCAGTTTGAGTAGTTGCATTTGAGTAAGTCATAGTTGTTACCACGCCTCTAGGCTATAAACGTGGGTTGTTTTGTTTTGCTTTGATAGTTATCTGTAAGGCTTTATAAAAGCCAGTTGAAGTTCAATAAGCAAGGTAGCCATTCCCAACTGTTAGTGTTCTTCTTAGTTTTTCTTTATTTCACAGGATCAACATGTAATAGAGAATATAACTTCCAAAATGCTACAGTAAAAAATCATATAAGAACTTAAAAAACACTCCCGCATGTAGTTGCTTCTGGGTACCTTTTACTGTTAATGAGAAGCTCCTCCCGTTTCTTTTTCAATGCAGACTCCCTCTAGCAGTGAAGTTGTGACAAATAATAACATAATATAATAACTAATCAAAGTGCCAAAAACCAATAAATGATTGATTATTTGAGTCATATTTTTAGTAGATTTATTGTGAAAAACTAATAAATGATTGATCAAGATAGATTCTCTAGAGCAAAATTTCATACTTTTCACCTAGCTTTAATTTTTTTTTCAACTTAATCCACACAATTAAATGAACAGATGAATCAAATTGTAGAATCATACCATGGTTCAAATCCGCTTACGCTCTTCTTCACTGAGGATGAATTGCAAGTTTCAAATGCAAGTGAACACCTCCTTTGAGGGGAAATGAGTGTTACCATGTAAGAGAGAATGTGGGCTGCCACTGATGAGATAATCCCTATACCTGGTTGTCGTGCCTAGGAACAATTTCATATCATTTGGAGACTAATTATTACGCTGATTATTTTGGGTCCATATTATTTGGACTTTCTCAATAACTATTTTAAGCCCTTATGTGTTGTTTAAACCCATACATTGATATTGAATCTATTTCAAAAAAGTATTTTGTTTTGCATAATGATTAATTGAATTCAATTATACAAAGTATAATTATTGGTCCTTTTGTGCTGACATTTTGTCATTCTACGATCCATTGCTAGGTTCCAATTGTTTTCAACAATATTTAAAAGAGTCATACCTTCTGACGGATTAATAGTCCCAAGCAAATCAAGACAGTCATTTGATTTTACATATAATGAACCATAGAGGTGCTCAATACAATTCCTGGATGACTGTGAAGTGGAATGATCAATGAAGGTGGTATACAAAATTTTCGTATTTGCAAAATAGGGCAGAACCCAAACATATATATCCCAACACTTCATTAATCCACACCTCCTACAATATCCCAACAACTCGAAATTAAAGTGGAATTAAATTACAATCAAGGCAGAACACTAAATTAGTAGGTCTTGATCAGAACTTGAAGGCTTACAAAGACTATATCACACTTAGGCAAGTGAAGATATTTCATTATAGGCGGGTACTGGAGGTTCCCATTGCGTCTCGTTCCATTAATCCATTGACTGGAACCTCTGCATGTACGTATCACTGTGTCCTAATTCAAACCCACGTCAGATGGCTTGATTTGTCCTGTCATAAATACCTTTGTCCACTCAACACGAAACCGCCGGTCCTGCCTTCCAAATTCTGCCCTGTCAAGTCTTCGAATTGCATCCTCGGTATCTCGCTGATCATCCATATAGACAAAAGCAAATCCTATAACAGCGACAAAAGGAAATAAAATCTGGTAGATACCTCACAACTACGAAAGAGGAATAAAAGAAAATCAAGGATCTCTATGTAAGGATCCCATTATCAGAAGATATTGGCTGCAGACTGTACCAATAAATGAGTCACAACTGACCCACACTGCAAAATCTAGAATCTAAGTGACCATAAAAATCAGGAACAGAGTCAACAGACCTTGTTTGATGAAGTAAATTATGTGAAGGAACAACAGTCTTGAAATTCAAGTAATACCTGTTTGGCTGGCCAGTTGTATATCATCGACATCATCTCTCCTTTGTCCTTCGCACTAAAATACATCCCTCGCGGCCGTCTGAATAAGCCACCGTAATTTTGACATACCAATCCAACTGTTGGAGTGTATATTACTGGAGCAAACTCTTTAATGTTATCAATAAGGACCTGGATGCGCCAACTTAAGGATTAGAAACTTCAGTTTCTGAAAACTAAAGGACAATCTTAATCTAAACATTCAAGCCTTCGGCCACCAAACCTACTCTGTAATACAATGTCTCATTTCTGTCGTGCAGTCTGTTCAACATCCTCCATTTCGCTAAAGATACCACTCTCTCAGATTCGTGAGAAGTATTCTTCTCCAGAGATCGATATGCATCCACTGTGATTTCATAAAAAAGAACAGTGCTCTCAAATTACCATGTAGTAAAGAAGATTTCGTTATGCATCAGTTAAAGAGTTTTATCGCATAGTTACATCTATTGTATAGTTACAACTTAAGCAAAAACATATGATAATGAAAGATTTGCAGTGGTAAAAAAAACTGTCTTTACAAAAATAATAAAAACACATATTAACTTGCAAATCTTGTATAGAACATTTCAACATTTTTTTTTGGGGGGCATAATAGCTGTTAGCGTGTCAGGTGAATCCAATAGGCAAGTGGTTTCCCATTACTATTTAATTAGCATGTGCTATTGTATGTTCCAAATTAATTATAGTCAAAAGTAAAGTTTACATGATGCTATCTATAAAAAAAAAGAGGACAAATGGTACAATTCAGAATACGGAAGTGTAAGTAGCAGTAAAATCTGAGAGGAGCGTATTTGGAATTTGAAAAACTCACTAAAACGATCATATTGCTGCTCAAATGTTAGGATGCGAGGAGGGAGAAGGCCTCGAAGACCAAGTTGATCTCTTTCTGTTGGTGGGAAAGCAGTGTCCTACACGCAGAGAAAAAGTCTACTAATCTGATCAGAAGAAATCAGTAAATTTCAATCATATGACAAGAAAAAGAAAGTATGACAAGTGCTAGCAGGCAATGCATGTAGTCAGCTGCAAGGATTGTCTTTTTAATCAGATTAGTAAATAAAACAATTAGCACAATTTGGCCGAAACATTATGATCAGATCACATGTTTCAGCCACTTTCCCATAGACTTAAAGATTCTCTTTCTCCCTCTTTCTAAAACACTTCCTCAATCAGTCAATCTTCCTTTCAAGGATATCAAGCTACAGAGTATGATTCAATCGCGACACAGACCCAACTGATTCTTAGCAATATAGATCCTAAATGTGTGCGCGTGTAAGTGGTAACGACCACTTACACGATAGTAACAACCTAGGCAGCCCAACGTTTAACGTCTTGGTGCAAAACCATTGATATCAAAATCGACAAAAGTGAGCTATGGAAACTGTTGTCACTTAAGAACCGCCTACAACCAATTCTTCATGGCGCCTGTGACATGTTTCCAGTCATTCAACATGACTAAGAGGTGACTTACTGACTAATTCATTCACGGCATTGATTCCGACTGACCCTGTTATCACGATAAGATTTCCACCCCTGCTTCTTCTTTCACAAAATTGCATCTAAACTGGAAGCAGTTGCCGCCTTTCTGAAACTCTACTTCTCCAGTGTGTTTCTCTATATGATGTGCCTAGGCTATCTTTTGTATCTAGAATTCTAGACAAACCTCGGCATCAATTGTCAACTCTTCATTGCCATTGCATATGACGGTACATGTTCTCAGTAATTTTTTGCTTCTAACCTCAAATCCATCTTTCCCAGCTTACAGAATTGGTTGTCACTTAAGAACCACCTACAACCAATTCTTCATGGCGCCTGTGACATGTTTCCAGTCATTCAACATGACTAAGAGGTGACTTACTGACTAATTCATTCACGACATTGATTCCAACTGACCCTGTTATACGATACCGCCGGGAGACCCACTAAGAATTGAATTTCATTTCCACCTTACAGTGTCCGGTATAAAGAAGGCTCTCTAAATATCACTAATCTACTGCCTTCAACATCATCCCTACATAGCGGTTTTCTGTAAATTCACCACAAGTTTTTGGTGTGTTTGTGCATTGCACTTCTCAAGTCATAGTTACAATCTTACAGATAGTGCAAAACTCAGAGTAGCGTTTTGGCACATATTCCAGTATAGCTATTTTTCAAAATCAGCATACTTGCTATATTTGAACCTTAAAATTATATAAGACTAAGCTATATGTAGAGCAAACCCTTCTTCTTCTTTCACAAAATTGCATCTAAACTGGAAGCAGTTGCCGCCTTTCTGAAACTCTACTTCTCCAGTGTGTTTCTCTATATGATGTGCCTAGGCTATCTTTTGTATCTAGAATTCTAGACAAACCTCGGCATCAATTGTCAACTCTTCATTGCCATTGCATATGACGGTACATGTTCTCAGTAATTTTTTGCTTCTAACCTCAAATTCATCTTTCCCAGCTTTTGATGCATATTCTGCAAGATTTAACAGTGCTCGTACTCACTCACTCAAGTATATAGGAACTCAATTTCAAGGAAAGAAACTAACCTGGAAGAGGAGGAAGAATTTCATGCTCCTTGTAGTAGAAGCCTAGTTTCCCACCTGTTGCGCAAAATGGATGAAATAAAGAACATACGAACATGTGCTAGGTAAAAATCCAACTACATTGATCACATAAGATCTACAAACCATTTAGTGGAGGTGTACAGGTCTAAAAAATTTAATTGGGAGAACCACCAAAGCCGAGTCTGAGCCTTTTGTTGTGCCAGGCTTGCCTGATCGAGTTGAGTTAACTAAAGCTTGTCTACCAGCAGGGTTGAGTGATCCCTCGTCGGACTTGCAAGATATCCGCAACCAAATCAGAGAGGCTGAAGAAACAGCATATGGTGTTGTTGTAAATAGTTTCAACAGGTTGGAGCCCAAATATGTTGAGGCCTATGAAAAGATTAAAGGCAATAAAGCTTGGTGCATAGGTCCAGTGTCTTTATACAATAAGGAAGACATAGATAACGCTGAGAGAGGTAACAGGATGTCAATTGATGACCGTGAACTTTCAAAATGGCTTGATTCAAGGAGCCAAATTCTGTTGTTTATGTTTGCTTAGGCAGCCTTTGTCGTCTTAATGAGCCGGTACACTTAGGAGCCAAACTAAAGCGACGCAATTAAAATAGATGGATCAGCCAATATATCTCCACTTGTAGATACCATTACAGGATCAACCACCAAAGCTGCCTTCAAATCACGACCATATCAAAATAGATAAGAACCAATACAACCAACTAACTTGTTAACAGCACAAACTTTGAACCGGGAACTCCAGTGACATAACAACTTCACCACACCAATAGAAGGAAGCCATATCATACGTTTTGACTGTGTTTAATTTTGGAAGAAGAGAAGAATAAGAGAGGGTTTGAAGAGATGATTTTTTTTTTAAGAGTTAGGAGTGTTTTGTTATAGAAAGAGATTTTTATCTATTTTGGGTTAAGAAGCAAATTGAAATCGCGCAAAAGTGGAACCCATTTTTATGTATGAGAGGGTTTGAAGAGATGATTTTTTTTTTAAGAGTTAGGAGTGTTTTGTAGAATTGAAAAAAAAGTATAGAAAGAGATTTTTATCTATTTTGGGTTTTTATCTATTTTGGGTTACGAGCTATTGAAATCGGCAAAAAAAAACGTAGAATTCATTTTTTTATGAAAAAAAAGCATTCTCAACTACTCAGTATTAATTGTCTTTGATTCCACATATACACTAACAATACAATTCAATATAATTTTATATCTACTCGCTCCATGTCGTTAAGTTTACACGAAGGTTCACAACATATTGATTTCATTCACTCACATAAAACTAAACTATCTCTCTTCTTTTTTCACACCAGATGCATCATTTGAGATATTCCTGATATATCTGTTTCAACAAATATCTCGATATTCCTTACAACTTTCGATTTTTTACCAAAATATCACAAATTCCGGAATTTCGTTTCTCTCTCTTACCTCCAAAACCCATCACAAACTCTTACAAAAAATGAGTACACGCCTCATTCTTCCATTTCTCTAAAAAAACAAAAAAATGTCTACAGTTGCAATAAGAACACCAACATGGGTATTAAGAAGAAGACTATTAGAACAAAAAATCTCAGACCTTCATAAATGTACAAACCTCAATCACTTAAAACAAATCCAAGCTCAAATCTTCAAATCAAATTTACACCAAGACCTTTACATTGCACCAAAACTCATTACAGCATTCTCTAACTGTCGTCAAATAAGTTTAGCATATAATGTATTCTTTACAATACTCTTATTACAGCTTATACTCAAAACTTATTATATAGTAAAGCGTTTTCTATTTTCTTTGACATGCAGAGGAATAGTGTTTTTGCTGATAATTTTGCGTACCCTTTTCTTGTTAAGGCTTGTTCTTTATTTAAACAAGTTCAAATGATTCATACCCATGTTGAGAAATTTGGTTTTTTGAATGATATATTTGTGCCCAATGCTTTGATTGATAGTTATTGTAAGTGTGGGTTGGGTGGTGTTGATGTAGCTAGGAAGTTGTTTTATACAATGAGTGAAAGAGATGTTGTGAGTTGGAATTCTATGATTTCTGGGTTGGTGAAAAGTGGGGAGTTGGGTGAAGCTAGGAGACTTTTTGATGAAATGCCTGAGAGAAATACCTGGAGTTGGAATACGGTTTTGGATGGGTATGCTAAGGCAGGTGAAATGAGTGCAGCTTTTGAATTGTTTGGGAAGATGCATGAAAGGAATGTGATTTCTTGGTCAACTATGGTTTTGGGGTATAGTAAATCGGGTGATATGGATATGGCGAGGATGATGTTTGATAAGATGCCGGTTAAAAATTTGGTTCCTTGGACTATAATGATATCTGGGTATGCAGAGAAAGGGTTTGCGAAGGAGGCATTTACTTTGTATGATCAGATGGAGAGGTCTGGCTTGAAACTGGATAGTGGTGCTTTTATTAGTATATTAGCTGCTTCGTCAGAATCGGGCTTGCTTGGTTTGGGTAGGAGGATTCATACGTCCGTTGGGAGGAGTAGGTTTAGACATAGTACTCAAGTGTGCAACGCATTGGTTGATATGTACGCAAAGTGTGGGAGTTTGGACAAGGCAATGAAGGTTTTTGACGGGATGGTGGAGAGGGATGTAGTTTCTTGGAACTCCATACTTCAAGGACTTGCTATGCATGGCCATGGGGAACGAGCGCTTGAACTCTTCTCTAGGATGAGATGTGAAGGGTTCACACCTAATGGAGTCACCTTCATTGGTGTATTGTGTGCTTGTACGCATGGTGGTCTTGTCGATGATGGCCGTCATTACTTCTCTATCATGGGGAAAGACTACGGGATTGTGCCCCAAGTCAAGCACTATGGTTGCATGATTGATCTTCTTGGGCGTGGGGGGCATTTAACCGAAGCATTTAAGCTTGTCCAAGACTTGCCCATGGAGCCAAATGCCATCATATTGGGAACCCTCTTGGGTGCTTGCAGAAAGCGAAATAATGTGGAACTTACAGAGAAGGTCATTGATCAGCTGATCAAATTAGATCCCTCAAATGCCAACAACTATTCTATCTTGTCTAATATATATGCTACTGCAGGCCATTGGAGCAACTTCACTAAGGTGAGGTTACAAATGAAGAGTGCAAGCACACAAAAGCTGCCTGGGGCAAGTTCAATTGAGTTAGATGATGGAGTTCATGAGTTTACAGTGGCAGATAGATCACATCCTCAATCTTCTAGGATATATAAGATGATGGATAGATTGGGACATCATCTCAAGCAAGTTGGTTATGTACCAAGGGCATATTGACAGGGATTTTTGTTTTTTCATGTAACAAGCTATCTTTTTGTACTGCATTTCTCAAACAATACATTGCATATAAAACACCCCTCATTCGATAGTGTCTGAGTTTCTTCATTGAAGGGAGCTCCATTTGATACTGTTGTCTTCCGGGCATTATACTACCTTGGGTGACATTACTTATGATAGCAGAGATGGAGTAGAGCTTCGAAAATGATTTTCCCAGATTCAGGTTCTATTAAACCTATTGCTGATTGGTTCTCTACTTTGCCAAAGCCAAATTTGAACATGCTCGTGGGGTTGTGGCTGTTCTATACCGTGGAGTGGGTTGTTTAAAAGATAGGAATGCGCAAGTTTTGGAGTCAACACTGTCTCTAGGGAGGATGTAGTTTAGCAGCAAAGGCATATGCTGGTATTGGATGCCATCTCAGACTGCAAGAAGAGGTATACACTTTTAAGGCATCATTCAGAGCAAAACCCTCTTGGTGCACCTTGATTGATTTGGATCTTACAAATGCAGGTTTCTCTTCTTCCTGTACATTATTGTACCATACTCTGGTACTGGTCCTGTTGCACCGTCTAGCTAAAAGCCCGATTCATCGGTTTTGTATTCTCCGCTCCTAAATGATAGTCTTGGGTTCATGGTCAAGTACAGTAGCTCACCGCGCAAAGTGGGATGATGGAATTGGAAGGTGATTGGAGGTATTTGGGGTGATTTACGGGGCACTTGCCTTTTACTTAAGGTATGTATTTATTATTATTTAGCATTTTTTTTTCTTGTTTATTAGAAAAACGAATAAATTCTGTTTATATGTAATTACGTACACTCATCAATATCATGGATTGTAAAATTAATTATACTTATGTTGAACACTTAAAAGAGATTCCGATACCCGGTTCATATAGGTTCCCCCCCCCTTTTCTTTTTCCTGGAAAATCGATCTGTTTAGTTGAAAATTATGGATATCATGTGCTATAGAGATTTAGTTTATTTATGCGTGCACTGGATCTTGAAACCTAAAAGAGATTTTGATAGTTAACATATCATGAGTGTAATTGAAAGTCTGCGGTTCCTTTGGCAGTTTAAATGGATAGGTTATTTCGACATTACACATGGTGAACATAAGGGGCGTTAGACGTTAGGACCGCTTCTGAATGTTCTTTGGAGGAGTGAAGCCTGGTGTTTCAGAAGTAATAAATTTTTAAGTTACAATTTAGCTCCCCTCAAATGTAAATTAAAAACTTTATGAGCATCTCTAAGTGGTGGAGGCATCAACTGCATGTTTGAGGCCAAAATTTGAGGCAAGTATCCACAAATTTTGGCCAACTTTAGGTGGAGGCAAATAACAGTCGCAAGTTTGGAGTAGGACCTACCACCCGTGACACTCCCAATGTCGCCCTAAGTTGAAAAAAGTCTAAAAAACAAACCCACGCGACATTCCCACTGTCGCGCCAAATTGAAAAAGTAAAAAAAAAAAATCCATGCGATATTGGTAATGGCGTGTGACATTGTCACTGCCACGCCGCATCCGCATCCGAAACTGCAAATTTTCCTCCATGGATACGGCTAGACAATTGATACCTCCACATTTGTCTCCACCTAGAGATGGTTTTTGGCGAAATTCCGAATGGTGGAGACAAATATGCAGTTGATACCTCCACCTAGAGATCCTCTAAGATCCATATAAAGTTACATAAGATGTATAACAGACAACTTTTGAAAATGCAATCCTCTTTTTGAAAGAGGACATGAGAGTAGATTGATCTAGAACTGGAGCAGAATGATTATGAGACTGGTATTATATCGAAAAGAATGCATTGGATGCATGGGTGCGCAAGCATTGCGAAGAAAATATGTTTTTAGATGCAAAACTTTTAGCAGTCTTAGGAAATTAGTTCGGTGCCTATAGCTGAACAACTTAAACTACATATTGGTGTTGTTGTACTTATTGCAGTTGTAAACTTCTACTTAATTAGTCTTGGAAAAGAGTGACAGTATTGAGTTCCTTTCTTATGGGCTCAGATTAGGCTCTCATGTACAGGCTCCACATTTGCCTCCACCTAGAGATAGCTTTTGGCGAAATTCCGAATGGTGGAGGCAAATATGCAGTAAGGTGGATTTTATTCCAAGTGAAACCAATAACAAGTTGAATAAATCGAACTAAAAACATATATGAGCTTAGCTAAACCCGAATGGAAGAACTTTTGTACATTCTGAATCTTTAAGACCTCAGCAATTTTCTTTGTATATTATAAGATTAGTCGAACATAATTTCATGCATGGAAAAACTCATCTTGCATCATAGAATTGTCACACTTATTCATCCAAATAATGATCCAAACAATCATCGTGACAATTTATTGTCCCAAAATTTAAAAAATTCAATATGTGAAATCGAAATTATTTATTTTTGCATGTGGTAGTATCATCAAATATTATTAGAATTGGCTGCTGTTCAATCTTTAATTTTTGGAATTCATAATATTAAGATTGGCTTTATGCTCAGAGTCAGCTGGCGCTCAATAAGAATGGCATTGTGGTTCACAACAAATTTGACCTTATAAATACTTATGTGGGTTTGGAGAAGGAGTGAAATTTGACCTTATAAATACTTAGGTGGATTTGGAGGAGTGTATGAAGTCTTCAACGTGGGGTCTTCTTCTTCTGGAAGTTGGAAGTGTGCTCATAGATGCAATTTAATAAGGATATGTAGCTGAGAAATCAAGACAGAACGGTCAAGTCAATATAGTTTGTAACTAACTTGTCAGTCTTAGCTGTCAAAGAAGTGTATAAATAGAACATTCCTGTAATAGAAACACAAGTCTTTTAATCAAAATTTTCTTTTACAGTTTTCCGTCATTTTATTATTCTTTATGGTATCAGATCATTTCGCTCAAAAGCAAAGAATGAGATCGATCTTCAAACCCTAATTTTCACAAATCATCAAATTTTATCGTAATTTTCTTGATAAATAATTCAATTCAAGTTTCAATCATTAGATCTTTCTTTCGATCAACTCAATTAAATTGAGCTTTTATCTCAAATTCGTATAGTTCACAGGATCTATCTTCTTGATTCAAATCGATTGAAACAATGACGAGAACAAATCAAGTTAGCAATCAAATTCAAGAAAGCAACTCAAATCTCAATCAGAATCAGAACAGTTTTTCTCAGAATCAAAATGGAGCTGAAATTTAAAATGCTTTCAGTAATCCTTCATCTATAATACAGAATATAGCAAAACTGATCTGATGTGGATGAATTTAGAAAGAAGATTTGCATCTATTTCTAAAGCACATATAAATCGGCTAAAGGCTAAGTTTCAAGATGTGAAGAAAGGAAATTTATCAATGGCTATGTATATGCACGATTTGGTGTTTTATATACTTAAAGGTTTGACAAGTGACTACAAGCCCCATTTCCCACATCAGTGAGATGAAGACAAGAGGATGTAACTTCAAATGAAATGCATCTTTACAATTAAGAAAGAACTGGTTTTTTTTAGTTTCCTCTAATATCTTGCTAATTTGTCAAAATAATTCTTTCTCATATTCAGTCTGCCGGTCTGGCCAATCAGTCATTTAATATATTCCACATTCACACTAACAAATCTGATTTTTACATCTACTCATTCCATGTCGTTTTACATGAAGGTTCACAAAATATGGATTTTGCTCACTCACATAAAACTAGCTCTCTTCTTTTTTTCACACCAAATGCATTACATTTCGAAGACATTTCCCGATATATCTGTCTCAACAATTATCTTGACATTCCTTACAACTTCCGATTTGTTACTAAAATATCACAAACTCCGAAATTTCGTTTTCCATTTCATATACCTTATCTCTCTTACCTCCAAAACCCATCACAAACTCTTATTACAAAAAATGAGTACACCCCCTCATTCTTCCATTTCTCTAAAAAAAAAAAAAAATGTCAACAGTTGCAATAAGAACACCAACATGGGTATCAAGAAGAAGACTATTAGAACAAAAAATCTCAGAACTTCATAAATGTACAAACCTCAATCACTTAAAACAAATCCAAGCTCAAATCTTCAAATCAAATTTACACCAAGACCTTTACATTGCACCAAAACTCATTACAACATTCTCTAACTGTCGTCAAATAAGTTTAGCATATAATGTATTCTGTTTAATACGTGAACCTAATGTTCTTCTTTACAATACTCTTATTAGAGCTTATACTCAAAACTTATTATATGGTAAAGCGTTTACTGTTTTCTTTGACATGCAGAGGAATAGTGTTTTTGCTGATAATTTTACGTACCCTTTTCTTGTTAAGGCTTGTTTTGGATTGAAACAAGTTCAAATGATTCATACCCATGTTGAGAAATTTGGTTTTTTGAATGATATATTCGTGCCCAATGCTTTAATTGATAGTTATTGTAAGTGTGGGTTGGGTGGTGTTGATGTAGCTAGGAAGTTGTTTTATGCAATGAGTGAAAGAGATGTTGTGAGTTGGAATTCTATGATTTCTGGGTTGGTGAAAAGTGGGGAGTTGGGTGAAGCTAGGAGACTTTTTGATGAAATGCCTGAGAGGGATACCGTGAGTTGGAATACAGTTTTGGATGGATATGCTAAGGCAGGTGAAATGAGTGCATTGAATTGTTTGGGAAGATGCCTGAAAGGAATGTGGTTTCTTGGTCAACTATGGTTTCGGGGTATAGTAAATCGGGTGATATGGATATGGCGAGGATGATGTTTGATAAGATGCCAGTTAAGAATTTGGTTCCTTGGACTATAATGATATCTGGGTATGCAGAGAAAGGGTTTGCGAAGGAGGCATTTACTTTGTATGATCAGATGGAGAGGTCTGGATTGAAACCGGATAATGGTACTTTTATTAGTATATTAGCTGCTTCGTCAGAATCGGGCTTGCTTGGTTTGGGTAGGAGGATTCATACATCTGTTGAGAGGAGTAGGTTTAGACATAGCACTCAAGTGTGCAACGCGTTGGTTGATATGTATGCAAAGTGTGGGAGTTTGGACAAGGCAATGAAGGTTTTTGACGGGATGGTGGAGAGGGATGTAGTTTCTTGGAACTCCATACTTCAAGGACTTGCCATGCATGGCCATGGGGAACGAGCGCTTGAACTCTTCTCTAGGATGAGTCGTGAAGGGTTCACACCTGATGGAGTCACCTTCATTGGTGTATTGTGTGCTTGTACACATGGTGGTCTTGTCGATGATGGCCGTCGTTATTTCTCTATCATGGAGAAAGACTACGGGATTGTGCCCCAAGTCGAGCACTATGGTTGCATGATTGATCTTCTTGGGCGTGGGGGGCATTTAACCGAAGCATTTAAGCTTGTCCAAGACTTGCCCATGGAACCAAATGCCATCATATTGGGAACCCTCTTGGGTGCTTGCAGAATGCATAATAATGTGGAACTTGCAGAGAAGGTCATTGATCAGCTGGTCAAATTAGATCCCTCAAATGCCAACAACTATTCTATCTTGTCTAATATATATGCTGCTGCAGGCCATTGGAACAACTTCGCTAAGGTGAGGTTACAAATGAAGAGTACAACCACACAAAAGCTGCCTGGGGCAAGTTCAATTGAGTTAGATGATGGAGTTCATGAGTTTACAGTGGCAGATAGATCGCATCCTCAATCTTCTAGGATATATAAGATGATAGATAGATTGGGGTATCATCTCAAGCAAGTTGGTTATGTACCAAGGGCATACTGACAGGATTTTTTGTTTTTTCATGTAACAAGCTATCTTTTTGTACTACATTTCTCAAACAATACATTGCATATAAAACACCACCCCTCATTCGATAGTGTCTGAGTTTCTTCATCGAAGTGAGCTCCATTTGATACTGTTGTCTTCCGGGCATTATACTACCTTGGGTGACATTACTTATGATAGCAGAGATGGAATAGAGCTTAGAAAATGATTTTTCCAGATTTAGGTTCTATTAAACCTATTGCTGATTGGTACTCTACTTTGCCAAAGTCAAATTTGAACATGCTCGTGGGGTTGTGGCTGTTCTATACCATGGAGTGGGTTGTTTAAAAGACAGGAATGCGCAAGTTTTGGATTCAAAACTGTTTCTAGGGAGGATGTAGTTTAGCAGCAAAGGCATATACTGGTAGTGGAAGCCATCTCAGACTGCAAGAAGAGGTATACACTTTTAAGGCATCAATCGGAGCAAAACACTCTTGGTGCACCTTGATTGATTTGGATCCTACAAATGCGGGTTTCTCTTTTTCCTGTACATTCTTATACCATACTCTGTTACTGGTCCTGTTGCACTGTCTAGCTAAAAGCCCGACTCATCGGTTTTGTATTCTCTGCTCCTAAATGATAGTCTTGGGTTCATGGTCAAGTACAGTAGCTCACCGTGCAAAGTGGGATGATGGAATTGAAAGGCGATTGGAGGTATTTGGGGTGGCTTAAGGGGCACTTGCCTTTTACTTAAGGTATGTATTTATTATTATTTAGCATTTTTTTTTATTGTTTATTAGAAAAACGAATAAATTCTGTTTATAAGTAATTACGTACACTCATCAAGATCATGGATTGTAAAATCAATTATACTTATGTTGACACTTAAAAGAGATTCCCATACCCGGTTCACATAGGTATAAACACACCCCCCCCCCCCTTTTCTTTTTCCTGGAAAACCGATCTGTTTAGTTGAAAATTATGGATATCATGTGCTATAGAGATTTAGTTTATTTATTTATGCGTGCACTGGATCTTGAAACCTAAAAGAGATTTTGTTAGTTAACATATCGTGAGTGTAATTGAAAGTCCGCGGTTTCTTTGGCATTTTAAATGGATAGATTATTTCGACATTACACATGGTGAACATAAGGGGCGTTAGTACCGCTTCTGAATGTTCTTTAGAGGAGTGAAGCCTTGTGGTTTCAGAAGTAATAAATTTTAAGTTACAATTTAGCTCCCCTCAAATGTAAATTAAAAACTTTAAGAGCATCTCTAGGTGGTGGAGGCATCAACTGCATGTTTGAGGCCAAAATTTGAGGCAAGTATCCGCAAACTTTGACTAACTCTAGGTGGAGGCAAATAACAGTCGTAAATTTGGAGTAGGACCTACCACCCGTGACATTACTACTGTCGCGCAACACTCCCAATGTCACCCCAAGTTGAAAAAAGTTAAAAAAAAACCCCACCCGACATTCCCATTGTCGCTCCAAATTGAAAAAGTAAAAAAAAAAATCCACGCGACATTGTCACCGCAAATTTGCCTCCACGGATATGGCTAGACAGTCGATACCTCCACATTTATCTCCACCTAGAGATGATTTTTGGCGAAATTCCGAATGGTGGAGACAAATATGCAGTTGATGCCTCCACCTAGAGATGCTCTAAGATCCATATAAAGTTACATAAGATGTATAGAAGACAACTTTTGAAAATGCAATCCTCTTTTTGAAAGAAGACATGAGAGTAGATTGAACTCGAACTGGAGAAGAATTATTAATAGACTAGTATTATATCGAAAAGAATGCATTGGATGCATGGATGCTGAGGCATTGAGAAGGAATGATGCTTTTAGAGGCGAAACTTTTGGTAGTCTTAGGAAATTTGTTCGGTGCCTATAGCTGAACAACTTAAACTACATATTGTTGTTGTTGAACTTATTGCAGTTGTAAATTTCTACTTAATTAGTCTTGGAAAAGAGTGACAGTATTAAGTACCTTCCTTCTGGACTCAGATTAGGCTCTCATGTACGGTACTACCAAAAAAACAAGTTTACCCGACAGACCCCATAAAGATTACCTGACAGGTATTATTTTGCCATCTGTCCAGTGAGTTCTTTCAGCACTTCATGTGTTTTGGTTATAACCGACGGTTGTGCGAGATCCGTTGGTTATTGTGACGGTTTTTAACCCTCTTTTCTTTCCGACAGACGCCTTAAATATGCCAATTGTTGATTAAATTTCCGTTGTATTTATTAACCGTCCGGTTTGTTCTTGCGAGTTCAGCTGTTGGCATATCTATTCCAATTATCCGGGCGCCAAACCAATTTCAGTTCCTACCGTAAATTTTCTGAAAAAATAAAAAAATAAAGAAAACCCTAACTAATAACTATTATCCCTCTCACTCAAGCTTGTTGTCGACTGCCTTCCCCTCACTCGCTCTCACTAATGCTTCAAGAAGGTAACACCTTCTCAAATCCCTTACTCCCTCTCTCACCCACGATTTTGTAGGTTGTTTTGTAACACTTCATCAAGTTGAAGCCATCAAGGTAAATAATTGGTTAAAATTTATAAGCCGTCATGGTAATAAATTTGATTATTTTGATTAAAATTTGATTTTTTTTCTTTTGCATTTGGTTTTTTTGTAGTAGCTGTGCCGTACAACTTCACCTCTGCAAGTAAGCGTCCCTCTTCTGTTAAACAAATACTTCATCAACGTTTTAGTTCTTGAAATTTGATTGAACCTGTTTTTTTATTTCATTACATGTTTTCCAATTTTCTGGTAAGCTTTCTGTATCTTGATTACCGTTGACGATATGACGGTACTACTGTTGTTGTTCCTAATTAAAGTACTACTATCATGTTTGTTTTGTGTTTTTAGTGTTTTATAAGTAGGATTTAAGTAATACCAACTGTGGGTTTAGTTTCTTTTTTGGATTACTATGTGTGAAATGGTTTAGATTTGTTGAAACTTGTTGTGTTTTGATGGTCATAAACCAATTTGAGGTTTTGTTTATTATGTGTTACTAATTAGCTTTTTATACATGTATAAAAGTTATAACTTATAAGATGACTTTATATTTAGCTTGTTTGTATCTAATATAATTGCGAAAAATATAAGTTGTTCATTGCATTGATCTATTCCAAAACATGAGTATGTGGTTTTTTGGGAAATTATTTAAGATGTGTTTTCCTTTTAAAAGATGCATTAATATGTGTTTGACTCTAGTTTCATCTAATTTTGTACTCCACTTTGGTACTTAATATTAGGTTAGTTTATGGCGTAGAGTTAGTCTAAAGTCAATGTATACCTAGAGTTAGCATTGTAACTCCTTGGCCTAGTTAGTGTATGCCTCTACATAACTATTTAGCTATTTTTCTTGTTTTGAGTTTCGTTCGTTTTTTCTTATCACTTAGAAGTACATCATGGAGTCAACGTGCTTGATAGATAAGAGTTGGATTGATATAGACGATTTCCAGCATCCGTGTTTTATAAGAGGTGTTATAGAGTTTGTAACCTTAGCCTTGAGACACACATTAGCAAGAATGTCATACCATGTTCTTGTCGAAAGTGTCGAAACCAAGACGTGGCAATGAGTAACGATAATGTTGTCCTACACTATTTTAGCTATGGGTTTGACAAGACATATAAAATGTGGTTCTTGCATGGTGAGAAAGAAGTGGAAGAACAACACAATGAAAGAGGGCAGGTGCTGACTAGCAAAGTCGGTAAAACCTTTGGGTGATGATACCAGAGGTCTGGGGCTCAAACCCCGCCAGCATCAAAGAGTTACTGATCTCATTTAAAACAGGTTTACCAAAAAAAAAAAAAAAGGTCGGGATTTCAAGAGAATGTGCATGTGGTTGACATGAATGCTGACTCCATTGCTCAAGAGTTTAGTCTTGACAACTTGGACACTTTTCTTGGAGATGATCCAGGAGATTGTATAGAGGGGGAAGAAGTCGTAAACGGTGTTGTTTTTAACGCTAACTTGCGTGAATCAATGACTGCATTATATCTAGATGTGACTTCAATGTTCTTAGATTTGTCGTGAAACTTCTTAACCTGAAGTACACAAATCGGTGGAGTGATAAGAGTTTTACTGTATTGCTTCAACTACTCCGCATGGTGTTGCCTGGTGATAACAAGATACCAAAGAATAACTACAGGGCAGATAAGATGATTAAAGACTTATAACTGAAATGCAAGAAGATTGATGCATGTAGAAACAACTGCATCTTGTATTGGGAAAAGAATGAATTTGAGGTTGGTTGTTCTACTTGTGGTGTTTCTAGATACAAAACTCCAACCATTGAGAATTTGAGGAAGCGAACCAGAGTGCTTGCTAAGGTCTTGCGATACTTTCCACTTACGGAAAGGTTGAAGCGATTGTATAGTGTGCCTTGGGTGGTAAAGGAGATGCGGTGGCATTCTACTGGAGAATCAAAGCCTGGCACAATGAGGCATCCTGTTGACTCAACAGTGTGGAAGCAAGTCAATTTAAAGTATCCAGACTTCTCTGTAGAGCCACGGAATGTTCGTTTGGGACTAGCCACTGATGGTTTTACTCCTTACAACAACTTTGAAGCACAACACAATTCATGGCCTGTATTGCTTGTGAACTATAACTTCCTGCCTTGGCTGTGCATGAAGTCTCAATTCACCATGCTTTCAATTCTCATTGAGGGTCCAAAGCAACCGGGTAAGACATTTATTTGCAGTCGTTGGTTAAAGAACTCCAAGAATTGTGGCGTGATGGGGTGATGGTTAAAGATGCATTCAAAGGTAAAGAGTTTCATATGCGTGCCATTTTATTGTGGACAATCTATGATTTTCCAGCTTATGGGAATATCTCCGGCTGTAAACAAAGGGAAAATTTGCTTGCCCTCCTTGTGGTCTGAAAACTACTTCTATAAGATTTCACCATGGAAGGAAGCATGTGTATATGAGAAGTTGACGGTGGCTTCCATTGAGATCCGAGGCTAGAAATGATACAAGAGAAAACACCTATGATAAGACAAAGGAACAAGGTGAGCAGCCTATGGTTTACTAGAGTTGAAATTAAGAGAATGACTAAGGAAACTCGGCAAGAATAAGGAAGGGAATAAAGGAAATTCATGGTTTTCGAAGCGATCTATCTTCTTTAAGCTCAAGTATTGGAAACACATTCTCGTCCGTCATAACCTTGATGTTATGTATATTGAAAAAAATGTTTGTGAAATTCTTCTTGCTTTGATGCTGAATATGAAAGGGAAAACTAAAGATGATGTCAATGCACGCAAAGATTTAAAGCGCATGAAGAGAAAGAAAAATATTGGGTGACTAAGCTTGGCGGGAAACAGGTTATGCCTCAAGGTATCTTTTGCTTCGAAAAGAAGAGAAGAAGTTGTTCATCAAAACCTTGCGCAATCTTAGTGTACCTGTTGGGTTTAGCGGTAACTGGTCTAATATTGTCAAAGGAGATTCAATGGATTTGAGACAAATGAAGTCACATGACTATCATATTCTAATTCAACATTTGCTGCCGGTATTAATACAACATGTTTATAGAGATGGCAACAGAAAAAAAAAAACTCGAACAATTATTACAACTATTTGTATTTTTTTTAGTGTTTTGTGTTCGAAGAAAATAGAGATTGAAACACTTGATGTACTGGAAAGGGGCATGGTCAAGGCATTGTGCACGCTGGAGAGAATCTACCCACCATCATTGTTGAAGCTTTAGATAGTGGTGGTAACTTCAAAAGAGTTTGTTTTAAAAGTGAGGTTCAGCCTAAATTGTTTAGATTTTGAGTGTGGGAGTTGTGAAAAAAAAAGGTAGACTCTTGTATAAATTATATTGGTTTTAAGTTAATGAAAACATGAAAGCTTTAGTTGTTGGTATTGAAATGACTTGAAAATATTGAAATAAAGATTGCTTGAAGATTGAAATAGAAACAAGTAAAATAAGATTGAAAATTGAAATAAAAACAAGTAAAATAACAAGTTTTGATTGAAAGGAAATAAAACAAACAATAAAGTAAAAACTTAAATTGAAAAACTAGACAAGAAATTAAACAAACCAAATGGTTTGAATCCTAAGACAATGGATGGTTTCTCTCTCCCTTACTTTTGGACTTTGTTGCATGGGTACGCCCTAATTTCCTCTCCGTATCACGTACCCGTGTCCTGCGGACACGGACACAAGCAAAACAGACCCTAATTCTCAGATCTCGCCGTGTCCAAATCGTCGTACCCGTGTCCAAACTAGACACTCCGTCCCGTACCCATGCAACACAACTTTTGGATTATATACCCCTACTTTTGCCTTTTACAGATTTGCCCTTCTCCATTACAAATTAGACACCTCACACTTCACTTTTGCTTTTAGTTTTTGATTTCTTCTTGACCAAGGTAGGCTTTAGGAGAATGTCATATTTTGAGATAAGGGCTTCCATTTTTGGTTTTCTGAGTTGAGGGCTTTAATCTTTGACCCTGATCTTTGACTTTGACCGTTGATTTTGACTTTTTCAACACTTTTCCATAGCAGTTTCTGGTATTTATAATAAGTGTGATTAAAGCTCCTTTTGGTGTTAAGACGCAACTTTTATGATAAGTGGTCTGAAATACTCCATAACTTGAAAAAGGCAATAAAAACTATGAGTTGTCTTTTCGTTAAGCGTAAGAAGAACTCTAATACAACAATATACGGATAATAAAATGCACATTTGGAAGCTGATCAATTGTCTTGGGAGGAAATCTGCAGCTGTAGCTAAAGTTGAAATGGCAAAGGAGAAAGGTGTCCCTGTGTCATCTATCACTAGATTGGACCAATATATACACATTCATAAAAGAAAGAATGGGGAACACCAGGACCCGGAGCTAGCTGTTAGTGTACTAACTTAATAAGACTTGAGATACTTAATTATTTTTAAGATAGTAATTTGAGATATTTTTGTTTATCCGATTTACTAGGAAAAATTTAATGGTTACACTGCTTTGCACCCGAAGTCACGAGAGACGTCGGTGAATGATACCCTCACAAAGGTCTCATATTTAATCATAGTTGTAATTAATTGTTGTTTGACATGATTTTAAGGGTACTAAATCGATTATCCATTATGTACAGGTTTTTGGGCAAGATAGTAGGGGTCGTTTTCGAGGCTTGGGTGAAGGGGTATGCAAAGCATCGGTGAAGAAGATGAAAGTTGTGGCGCAACAGAATTTGGCTTTGAAAAAGATGAACACGAACCTTGAGAAGAGGGTAGATGTGCTTCAGAATGCAGTGTTGGAGAATACAGCTTTGTTGAGAGAGTTTATGAGCCAAGGAAGAATGCCTACGGCAGATGTTGAATCGCCACGTTCTAGTCACGTTTTCCGGTAATTATTCGAGTTATTTTTCGAAAAACATATATGATCCACTCTTATAAGGAAAGACTGATAACACAATTTAATTTTGTAGGTTGTCAATGAATATATTGGTAAAGAATGTGATCTGCGTGGTGGTTGACCGCTTAGAGTCGTGGCGAGAGGTATCATGCAAGATATTGATCATAATACCGAGTTTGGTAATAGGAGATTGGAAGAGGGGAACTTCAAAGTTCATGTGAACGTGGTTTATGACGGAGGTGTTGTACTACCATTACCTTATGATGATTGGTGATCAAAGCTTGGCGAGGTCGCTCAAGGGAGTGTCATCTGGCCCAAAGAACTGCTAATGTTGTAATCATTGGGTCACCTTCTTGAAGCACTGCTAATGTACTTAAATGTTTTTATTGGCTTTTACCAGTGCCAAGTACTAAGTAAACTACCGGCTTTTTTCTATTTCCTTTTGGGTTTCGTGGTTGTGATGCATATTTTTTATCACTATGTAATATGGTTCTTAGGAAAGCAATAATTGAGTTGTGTTCTACTAACCACCTTTGTAACTCCGCCTGTGCAAACTTATGATAAGTTTGCATTGCTGGTCCCAAGCCCAGATAAAGGAGGAGGGAGAAGGATGGGGGGTAATCCTAAGTATTTGATATTTCACTGCTTAACATGCTACCTTTTTTCTTTCCAGGAAAATCTTTCAAAGGATGATGCAAGACAACAATTTCTCCGGATCTTGAGAACACTTCGTTATGGGAACTCGGTTTTCTTTAGTGTTAGGAAGATTGATGATCCTATTGGGCTTCTGCCTGGTCGAATTGTTTTAGGCATCAATAAGCGTGGAGTGAGTTATAATCTTTTGACTTTGATGTTATTGACACGTTCTAGATATTCAGTTTTTCTGAATGTTAAGTCTGCATGTGTTGAATATAGGACTAATTGCTTATTTGCACTCCAGGTTCATTTTTTCCGTCCCGTCCCAAAAGAATATTTGCATTCTGCTGAAATTAGAGACATAATGCAGTTCGGTAGCAGCAATACTGCTGTCGTTTTTAAGATGAGAGTTGCAGGTGTCCTCCACATATTCCAATTTGAAACAAAGCACGTATAGCACGTCACTGTTCGCGTTGAATTACGTACTTGATTGTTTGCAGGTCATGCATAAGGTTTATGACAGCTTCTTCCTATGTTGCAGGGGGAGGAAATTTGTGTTGCTCTTCAAATACATATAAATGATGTAATGTTGCGCAGATACTCTAAAGCTCGCACTTCTTCTAGCATCTCAATAAATGGAGACATTTCCCATAACCATAAGCTTCTTGTTGTGGATGATCACGACAAACGTGTGCAGGAATTGTCTAAAGCTGTTGAAAAATCTCAAAGGAACGCTGACAGAGCAAGTAATATTGAATTTCCATTTCCTCATTCCCACACCTTTTGTACTGTTTTCATTTTCGTTTTTTGTTTTTCATTTTTGGTTTTTGTCTTTTTTGTTTTAGTAGAGTACACGGTAATAATCTCTTTTCATACCTTGCAAACTTGCAGTTGCTTCACCCAATTTATAAGCAAATCGCAGAGAATCAAAATGCTGAGATATTTTCTGCATGCACTCTTCTCGTTATTCTTGGGACGAGTCTTCTTACTGCAAGGGTATGTGGACTTGTTTGATTTTTCGTCGACATATTTTTCGAACTATAAATTGATGATTGTTCCTTGGACAGGCTGGCCTTTCTATGGAACTAGGAGCTTTCTTGGCTGGTTTGCTTATTGCAGAAACAGAATTTTCCTTACAAGTCGAATCTGATATTGCTCCATACCGTGGCCTTCTCTTGGGCCGCTTTTTTATGACGGTCTGTAACATATCCAGGAATTGTTTTCAAGTTTAATTTTACATATCCATGTGTCTGCACCTCTGAGTTCGATGGGCAAGAGCCTGTAATAAACTTTTTCCTTCAACTCCGGCCATTTTTCTATTTTCTATTTTAAATTGAAGTTTGATTTGTCATATTTTCTTAATGATCACATCATTTTCATCGCACTGGTCTTTATTCTTTAAAGGGACATACATTCGACGTGTTAAATCATGAGTCCTGTAAAAAAAACATTGAGTTATATCTCTATTTTGATGCATATGTGGAATCATGCTACTTGCATATTGAGGACAGCATACCAGATCAAATCGTGCATAATTTACAGTGATTTCCAATTAAGTAGGAATCTCTATTTAAAAATAAAATGAATAAATGGGATTTCCATACTGATTGTCCTTTATGTAATTGACTTTGCCCTGTATTGTAATCTCAGCCTTGATGATGTTGAAGGCATAGACTCACTTCGATGGGAAGATCAGGAAATTATAAGTATATAGAGGGTGGTGTGTCTTCCTCAAATATTACCACTGTTGCTGCTAATGTAGGTGGTATCAAGGTTTCACAAACTCCTGGTGCTACTTGCAGGAGATGCAGTCAGAAAATTATGAAGAGAGTGGTAAGTTATATTTTCCCCGACAATAAAAAACCATAATTAGTGCTGATCTTAGAAAGTCACAGATGAAAAAGGACCTACTTCTGCAGAAACTTAGGTGGGAAGGGCATTTTAGTTGCATCAATTGGAAGACTTTTCGGTGTTTCAATGATAGCAGCAATAAGTTCTACTTGCACCTGGCGGGGAATTCGCATTTGTAGCTTTTGGAGAGGCTGTTAATCAGGTTTGTTTTTCATGCCTTAGGTACATTTCTTGTAAGTATTATTTCTTACAGTCTGAAAAGAAATGTAAATGCTCATTTGCTCTTTATGGATAATTTCTTCGATGCGAAATTCTTTCTAGTATTGAACACAGACAAGAGAAATGTTACATGCATATGTTCTACACGGCTTTGATTCTTTGCGGCTGACCTTTATAGGTAAGAGTAAGACCTTTATGGAATTTAAAATGGGAGATGAAGATGTTTTTAAGGATTCAGGACACCACTTTTAGCACTCTATTCTAATGAGAAGAAGCAGAAGAAAATGACCCAGAAAGCAACTCTCTGCAGCAGCCACTTCTTAAGAAAAACATAACTCTCCTCCAACCCACTAGCCATGGTTGGGTCTAAGGTCTCTCATATGGAGAGCTTGGACTATCAGTATGGTCATCTTATTCCATAAATCAATGCTAATATTCCTTGTAATACTATCTTGCTCAAATGATTCTTTTTTCTAATGTCCTTCTTGATGCAGGATCAATGAGAATGATCTCTTCAAGCGTGATTGGAGGAGTCGATCAAGAATCAAAGTTCTGCAGTATATTTTTCTAAAATGGACATTGGCTTTCCTTATTGGCCTGCTAACTGGGGTTATTGCCACCCTTATCAACCTTGCAATAGAGAACATTGCTGGATTCAAGCTTCTCGCAGTGGCTCGTTTTGTTGAGGAGAAAAGGTGTGCGTGCTTTCTGTAGGATCAGTATTATACTATTATCAAAGTTTTTCAGTAGGGTGTCAACAACATCATTTTCTTAGTCTTTTTCTCCGTTTAGAAGTTTGGAATGTACATTCTGATGGTTGCTGCAGGTATCTCATGGGTTTCATAAATTTCACCGTGGCTAATCTGGTTCTATCATTAGTAGCGGATGTTCTTTGTGTGATGTTTGCGCCTACTGCTGCAGGGCCAGGCATACCGGAGATTAAGCTTATCTCAACGGAGTTGACACACCCAACATGTTTGGTGCTCCTCGATTAGTTGTGAAGGTGAGTTCACCACTTCCTAGCCTGATAATTAAGTACATTTTTATATATGGCTTATGAAGAAATACACAGCAAAGGATATTGACATTAAATTCAAAAAATGGATAATTAGATATAGATGGTCTCAAAAAACCTTTTCTTACTCTTCTTTGCAGATAATTGGAAGCATTTGTGCTGTCTCTGCTGGTCTAGATCTGGGAAAAGAAGGGCCACTGGTGCACATTGGTTCCTGCATTGCTTCCTTGCTAGGCCAACGTGGACAAGACAAACACCGCTTGAAATGGCATTGGTTACGTTACTTCAATAATGATAGGGACCGTAGGGGTCTGATTACATGTGGAGCAGCTTCAGGTGTAAACGCTGCTTTCCACTCACCTGTAAGGGGTGTTCTGTTTGCCCTAGAAGAGGTAGCAACATGGTGGAGAAGCGCCCTGCTATGTGGAATAGGGTGAGTGTTGTCTTAGATTTAATTTCATACTTTGTAAATGTTCGTTTTAGAAAACCATTTCCTTGTAAGTTATTGGGAATAGCTTTAGCAATACATTCAGGGCTGTTTGTTCAGTCTTACATTTCTTGTTCGGTCTTAAATTTAAATTTTGCCTCGATATTGTTCCCATTTTAGCTTGAAGTCCTGTTTTTCCTTTGATCAGTCATGTTAGGCAAGATTATTATAGTCATGCAAGTCACAAACTATTCAATGTCTTTGAGCTGAGTACTTTAATTTTAACATTTTGTTCTAATTGTTTCTTTATGTATTTTATGAATACATTGGCGCTTGTAGCATTGGAGTGGGAACCTACAAGAATGTAATTAGAGGGGAAATAATGTAATGTTGGGATTGGGATATCTGAAAGAATTATTATAACTAATATTTTTTTAAAACCAAAAAACTAATACCCAACAGATACAATCTGTCTAGTAGTAAACTACCCCGACCGACAATAGCATTTGCCAACTGTTGGAATACCCAATGGTCACTAGCAGCTGACCTATCCGATGGCCTATAACAGTTGTCATATCTGCAACACCCGCGCTTTCCAACGGTCTAAAGCAGTGTCCGTCGGCAAAGATCATCAACCTGCGTTTTCCAACGGTCTTGCAGCAGTTTTGGCCTGTTGGGTAATACCTTTGGCGACAGCCATTGTTAGCTGGGTAAAGTCTTTCCTTTTGTAGTGTGGATTGGGCTTTGTTGAGTCGTCTTAAACTTGGACTGGACTTGGGGATATATATTTACATTCCACACCAACTGTCTAAGGCACAGCTTGCCACCTTGGCCCATTGTCGAAGACCCTTCTGGGCTCTGGCTTGGTTTTGATATGGTTAATTGGTTGTGGAAGGAACAATATTAGCAACCCTGTAAGTTGGTAAGTTGGAGAACAAAAGATACTCATGAATCAGAAAGGTAAACACCCACGACCCCACGTAGACTGTTTGAGCTACTGAAATGGTAATCTTATTTACCTACTCTACCAAGAGTCCAAGACAAGGTGGAAATTTTTGCTATATGACCATAGAATCCAAATTTAAAACAGTTTATGAGCCCAGAATTCCTAATTAATAACTTTCCTTGCAAGCAAACCACCTACAATTTTAAGCCTTTAGTCTACCCTGGTCATGTTCCAGTTTGAAAAGCAACCGAAGTAGATAGGCAGCAAAGAGAGAATAAATGGACGCATTGTTTTACCCTTTACCCTAAGGAAAAGGTGTTTGCTGCTCATACCCGTCAAAGATGATATCTCTTTTAATTGCTAGTCGGTCAGATGGGACATCAAATTTTTAGTCTAACAAGTTGAATAGACCAAAACGTCACAATCAATGGTATTAGTCCTATTCAGTTTTAAAATCTTGATTAACAGTAGCAGATTATCTTTTATGAGCTGATGGTTAAATGTTTGATAGAGAAAATTTTGTGTGGGTGGTGGTGGTGCTTGGGGGGGGTTGTTATGTGTTGTGTTCTGGAGCACAACACCCAGTTATCCTGTCTGCAGCAACAGATCAAAATTTAACAGGTACTGGGCGTCTACTCGGTCACACGGGCTCCTCAAGCTATTTTGATCCATGAACATTTAACTCATATAGTTGCATGGACCTACAGTATAAATCAAAAGAGTGGGTGAGTTATGACTATATATCTGATTATGAATAGGTAGTTTTTCAATCTTGCATTTTAATAAAATTGTTGGCCTTGTGTGTGATGTTTAGTATTCAAGCTTAATGGTTAAAAGGTCTAGCATGGAGTACAGATTCATCTAAATATGGTCGCAGTGAAAACGACTGAAAATCAGTGAGCAATTTGGTCATTGTGCACGAGGTGGCGAACTGAACTAAATGGTGGCACTCACAGAATCAGTTAAACTTGAAGAATAGTATGGTTGTTCATGTTAGTCATAATATCAACCAATGGAGTAATAGTGATAAGTTTTAGCCTTTAGGAACATATTCATATTCAGTTTTCTTCGTGACTTTCTTGGATTCACATTTAGCAAACTTCAAATTCCATAATTGGACTTAGGGGGTTGGGTTCAGGTCGGTTTTGGAGTAAATCGGACCACCAAACCAACTCGGTTGATTTATGTGCTATAAGAACTGAACCGATGTTCTAGATTTATCCGACTCCAATTTCTAATCTAATTGATATCCAAACCGATTGTTTGACGGTTTTAACGACAAATATGTGCTGCCAATTCTCTTGACGAATTCCAAAAATTAAATTCAATTTTCACATCTTGTGAACCGAACAATTAAAATTAGATAGAGAAAAACAAAAATAAATAAGATAAAGAGAAAAAAAGATAAAATAGATGAACTAGAAAAGAAAAAACAATAAAGAAAAGTAGTGAGTTGTTAATGGTGATGAACGGGTGGCAACTATGGTATAGAATAGAAGCGAAAGTGATGAGGGTTATATCGGTGTTTTGTTTTTTAATTAGGGTTCGATTGTGGTCAAAAGGTGAATTGAAAAGAGTGGACACATGACAAACACATATGTGCAAAAGGTTGACACTGACGTTAGCTTCTTTTATTCTTGTTTCATGCTATATATGCATATTTTGTGATTTTCAACGGAATTTTCAAAATTCTAACGAATATTTCAAGTTTTGAGAAATTTGGAATTCTGATCAAGACTCAAGAGTCAAAAAATATAAATTTTGGAATATGACGGAATAACGGTTTTTGGATTTGTCGGAATTTTAGAGATTCCGAAATCTTGAACTATGGCTATATGTATACACTAGATTTTGGACCTGAGCATACGCTCGGGATCTATTAAATATTTTGTGTGTTGAAAAAGCTTTACAAAATGTCTCACACAAATTTTCGAATCAGAATATATTTTTATTAAAAATAAATAGAAATACGTTAATGACCAGCGATTATGGTGCATAAATACTTGGAAACTAAGAGATCAAATTGAGATAGCCTCTTCACTTTGTGGTTTAGGATATTAATCCGTAATTTTCAAATAGAATTATCTTAAACTCTATTTAGCTTGTATAATAGTTTTATTAGATTTATGGTGATTTAGCGGCACATTTTTTAATAAGAATATATTTTTATTGAAAATAAACCGAAATACGTTAATGAGCAACGATTATAGTGTATAAGTACTTGGAAACTAAGGGATCAAATTGAGATAGTATCTTCACATTGTGGTTTAGAATATTAATCCGTAATTTTCAAATAAAATTATTTTAAACTCGATCTAGCTTGTATAATAGTTTTATTAGATTTATGGTGATTTAGCGGTAAATCATCACTATTCGGCTTACGTAATGTGTACAAATCACTAAAACAGATTGATTGTTTCCATATTCTCAAAGAATACACTACTCCCACTTGAAAAAATTTTTCACATGAACGTGTCCTACGAACGTGTGTCATTATATTAAATTATTCTAAAAAATATTAGCAACTATGCATAGCTATGAGATATGAAAATTATACTAATTACTCATTTAAATTTCTTGACCACTCTCTATAAAAAGGAAGCACCAAGCTTTGATAAAACTCATCGACTTTTTTTTATTGTTAGGTTTAATAATAGAAGTTTGATTGAAGCTTTGTGAGAATGCCCAATATGACGAAGATAATATTGAAGCTACTTGAATAGCAAGACATTCCCAATTACAATAAAAGAATTATAATAAACACTATTTAAAATGCAAAACTATATTTGTTGAGACATTTATTCCCCCTACATATAATATAAATATGTTTTAGGATTATTAGTTCAATGCATTTGCATCAAGTTTTTTTATTTTTCATTAATTATTCTTTGAGGTTAGTTTAATGTAGTACGTTGCATCCAGTTTCCAATTTCTCATTAATTATTCTTTGAGGTTAGTTCAATGCAATTGCATCAAGTTTCCAATTTCCCGTTAATTATTATTTGAGGTTAGTTTAGTGTAATTGCATCTACTTATTTATTATTTCCCGTTAGTTATCCATTAAGGTTAATTCAGTACAGTTGCATCAAGTTTTCGATGTTTCGTTAATTAGTCTTTGAGATTAGTTCATTGCATTTGCATCCAGGTTCCAATCTCCCGTTAATTACTTTTTGAGGTTAGTTCAATACATCTGCATCCGGGTTTCGATTTCCGTTAATTGCTTTTCTAGGTTAGTTCGATAGTTTATAATTTGTTTGCATACATGTAAGAGTCTGTTTTTATAAACTCACTTTCGTTTTGGGTTCCTAATTACTCGTAATTGCTAATGTGAGAAGGCTAAAAAAGTGGACATTTATGCTTTAAAGTCAGTGCGATGCAGTTACATCCGACTTTCGATTTTTAGTTAACTATTTTTTTAGATTATTTCAATGCATTTGCATCCAATTTCTGATTTCCCGTTAGTTAATTTCTGATTTTAGTTTAATGCAATTGCATCCAGTTTTTGGTTTCCCATTAATTATTTTTTGAGGTTAGTTCAATGTAGTTGCATCCAATTTCCGATTTTATGTTAATTGTTCTTTGAGGTTAGTTTAATGCATTTGTATTAAGTTTTTGATTTCTCGTTAATTATTTTTTGAGGTTAGTTCAATGCAGTTACATCAAATTTATAATTTACCGTTAATTATTCATTTAGGTTAGTTCAGTGCAGTTTCATCCATTTTTCAATGTTTCATTAATTAGTTTTTGAGATTAGTTCATTGCATTTAGATCTAGTTTCCGATTTTCTGTTAATAACTCTTTAAGGTTAGTCCAATACATTTGCATCTAGTTTCTAATTATTTGAGGTTAGTTCGATACAATTATATTCGGTTTCTGATTTCCCGCTAACTATTCTTTAAAGTTATTTCAATGCATTTGCATTTAGTTTCTAATTTCCTACCAATTATTCTATGAGGTTAGTTCAATGTAGTTGCATTCGATTTTTGATTTTATGTTAATTATTTTTTGAGTTAAGTTCAATGCATTTGCATCAAGTTTTCGGTTTCCCATTAATTATTATTTGAGGTTTGTTTGATGTATTTGCATACCGTTTTCGATTTTCCATTAAATATTTTTCAAAGATTTGCATCAAATTTATAATTTCCCGTTAGTTATTCTCTGTCATTAGTTTAATGCAATTTGCATAAAGTTTCCAATTTCCCATTAATTACTCATTGAGCTCAGTTATGTATTTGAATTCAGTTTTCGATTTTCTTATAATTATCCAATGTGGTGTGTAATACAAACTTCTACTGATCTATATGTAGTGTCCTTGCAAACATGACATAAAAAATAAATTATGCTTAATTTACTATGTAGAATCATCGAAGATTATCCAGTTTCCGATTTCGATTTCCGTTAATTATTCTTTAAATTATGCATGACTCATTATATAAAATCTTCAAAGATTATCTACGAACGGGTGCTGTTATATTAATTATTCTGAAAAATATTTGTAAATATATAAAACTATTATATATTGATATTATATTGATCACTCAACCAAATTTTTTATAACGTGAAAATCTCATTCTCCATTAAAAAAAACATAACTCGCCTTTTATAAAACCCTTCAACTTCATTTTGTTGTTTAATAATAGAAGTTTGATTGAAGTTTTATGAGATTGCCTAATAAGAAGAAGTTCATATATATTGAAGCTACTCGAATAGCAAGGAGTTCTCAATCATATGGAAAAACATAATATAAACATCATTTTAAAAGCAAAACTTTACTTATCGAGATATTCCCATAACATATAACCCAACTATATTTTGATGTTAGTTCAATGCATTTGCATACAGTTTCGATTTTTCCGTTATTTATATTTTAAGGTTAGTTCAATGCAGTTGCATCCAATTTTCTATTCTTGTTATTTATTTTTTGAGATCAGTTCAATGCAGTTGCATCCAGTTTCTGATTTCTCGTTAATTATTCTTTTCGGTTAGTTCAATACATTTGCATCCAATTTCATGTTAATTGTTCTTTGAGGTCAATTCAATGCATTTGCATTCAGTTTCTGATTTTTCGTTAATTATTATGTGAGATTAGTTTAATGCATTTGCATCCAGTATCCAATTTTTTGTTTATTATTTGATAAAGTTACATTTGCATATAGTTTCTGATTTCCTGTTAATTATTGTTTGAGGTTAGTTCAATGAATTTGCAACCAGTTTCCGATTTCCCGTTAATTATTTCTTGAGGTTTTGCATCCAGTGTATTTTTTGAGATTAGTTCAATGCAATTGCATCCGGTTTCCGATTTCTCGTTAATTATTTTTTAAGATTAGTTCCACGCATTTGCATTATGTTTCCAATTTATAATTAATTTTTCTTTGAGGTTAGTTTAATGCAGTTGCATATAGTTTCCGATTTTTCGTTAATTTAATTTTTGAGGGTTAGCTCAATGCATTTGCATCCAGTTTCCGATTTTTCGATAATTATTTTTTGATATTAGTTTGATGTATTTGTATCCAAGTTTTGATTTTCCATTAATTATTATTTGAGGTTAGTTTAATGCAGTTGTATCCATATTTAGATTTTCTATTAATTACTTTTTAAGATTTGTTTAATGATTGC
The DNA here is from genome assembly GCF_015680905.1 of Coptis chinensis. Taxonomy (NCBI): domain Eukaryota; kingdom Viridiplantae; phylum Streptophyta; class Magnoliopsida; order Ranunculales; family Ranunculaceae; genus Coptis; species Coptis chinensis. Next base: position 12,891,862 of record NC_141456.1, on the reverse strand, counting down.
ATTTGCATTCAGTTTTCGATTTTTCGTTAAATATTATTTGAGGTTAGTTCGATATATTTGCATCCAGTTTTGGTTCCCGTTAATTGTTTTTTGACGTTAGTTTTATTCAGTATTATACATATTTTAAAATATTTATCATTATTGTTTTGCCCTTATTATTATTATTATTTTCATTTTCTATTATATATTTTGTGATGTTATTTTTTGTATAATTATTTTTAACTATGTTTTGATGCTGTGTTAAGGATATATTTGAAATAAGTCAATGCTTTATCATAGACACTAAAATTGTATGATTTGTAATAGGAAATTAGTTTTTACAAATCACCTATTTTTTAGCAATTTTTTTTATTTGATCAAATATATAAGAATTGGAACACTAAAAGTGTTTGATTCGTAATAGAAAACTATTTTCTACAAATCATTTATTTTTTAGCAATTTTTTTTTATTTGATCAAATATATAAGAATTGGAAATACACTCAAACTCTCCAAATATAAGAATTAGAAATACACTCAAACTCTCCAAATAGGTTCCATGTACGTGGAATTGTAGACTATTAGAAAATACTATCTTTCATATTGCCACATAGGATAGAGAAAAGGCTAACTCTCATATTAGAGTGCCATATAGGAGAGAGAAAATCCTCTTTTAAAGGTCTCTGCTTTAGTATATAGACTAGGTATTATACCCGGGCATATGCCCGAGTTCTTTTATGAAATTTTCATTTCCAGCATTGTATAATAGGAGTAAGGGTATTATCATGTAATTTAACTAATTGAGAAATTTCATTTCCAACATTGTGTAATAGGAGTAAGTGTATTATCATGTAATTTAACTAATTAAGAAATTATTGCGTAATAAATCACAAACATGTAATAAATTTAAGCATATATTTGCGTGCTTGATAAGCTTAAAACTTGGTACAATCTATAACCTAATTATTACTCCTAAAATAAGTAATAGTTCCATTAAAATTTATTCTACTGATCATCATCATCACTAATGTTGATTATCTTAACAACTTCATCACTCGTCATGTCAACATTAGCAAATGATGTTCGTAATATATTCTCTATTTTCTTGCCCAACGTGCATAATATCAACATGCAGTTCTTGATTTATTTCATGAAACTGTTCATTGGCTTCTTGAAGTTGTATGATTTCGTTTGTAGCTTCTTCATGAATCTGACGCAGATGATTGATTTTGCTCCTTGCTTCTTTAAGTTGTTGTTGTATATGGCTAAGTTCTTTGAAGTTGAAATCTCTGACGTCGAATTGGTACAATTCACGAAGTGATATGAGAGCAGCCTCTGCAGTTTGATTTTCAGCTATATTTTGTGTTTCTTCTAGAGTTCCATAACATGTTTGCAATGTTGAAAAATTATCATAGTCGTCACAATATTTTTTAAATATTCCTTGTAAAATAGGAACGTCTATAGTCACATTAGATCCAAATCTATCGCCTATAATTTCCGTTTTGTAAACTAGTGGTGTATAAATTTTGTTATGCATTAGTATCTGATTCAATATTGCTTTTCTTGAAATAGGAAATATTTTATCATCATCCATTTTGCTGCACAAAAAATTAAACATAATTAGTATGTTAAATTGTGAATAAGTTTATATACATGTTGGCATAATATATAGTTATCTACTATCGTGCCGATGCAATATTCCGGATATGGCATTTACCAATACATTTGTTAATTATATTTGCTAAAGTAATATGCCAAGAAATATCGGGAGTTCCACATAGCGATATTTCTTTAATATTCAACAATGATAATAATTAGTATGTGAATTCCATGTACGTGTAATCCAAATTCCAACTAATTAGAAACACGTACACGATATTAAATAAATATCGTGAGTTCCACATAGCGATATTTATTTACTATTCAACAATTCAAAAACACTCGCCATTGGCACTCTGGCAGTACTGCTATTTCTGGTTTGGTTGATCATTATTGATAATTTCATCAAGCAATGCTACGACTTTGAGTATGATAAATATACTCAAAATTTGGAAAGGAAGCATTGAAGAATTGTAAATTCTTTTTCTAGTTATCCACATTTATTTTATTTTATTTTTTTTTATCTTACAGTCTACTCTAAAAGGTAGAACTAATCTTTTTCCAACTGAAGTTGGTGTTGTCTCCGACAACAACTGCATCTTGGAGACCTTGGTACAATTCTGATCTGATCTTTTTATGGTTATCACGTATCCAACGTAGGCGGAGTTCCACCACGCTTGTTTCTGCATCAACAACTAACTGGCTCAAAAGACGCGTCCACCTCTCATCGATTAATGCGTCCTTCATTTTTTCAATGTTGAAGCCTGTAAGCATAGAATTCTCTAATGCTTAATGTATTGTGTTTTGTCAGCTTACCTCCATGTACATTATTTTTTAAAATCTGCAAATGGAAACCGTCTTCTCCAAATGGAAAAAGAATAGGATACTGCATAGCCATAAAGCTTGGTTGTAACTCATTCATCCTTTTTAAGCCTTCTGATCTTTTCTGGACAATTACGTCTCTACCGTTATTATTTTTATGTCCGTCTCCAACAATTAATCTAGCAACTTTTCCTGCCTCTGGTATGTTGTACTTCCTTGCATCCTTGTTTCATGTTCTAATGATTCTCAAGCGCACGTGGATCAAATCAGACTCTTGGAATCTTTCTCTTGTTGTTCTGAAAGATTTTATCAGATTATTCTCAACATTGAACATTTTTATCAATCCGTCAACAATTTCTTTATCTATATTTTTCGGATCTTCCTTTTCTTTTCTTTTCAAAAAATCCACTCGGTGTTGAACTTCGTTTTCTGTGTCATGTATATATAACTGAGCAAATCTTGGCTTCTGGCCTGACATTGGCAGTAAAGAACCTATCTTATGATGCTTTTGCCCAGTCAATTTGAAAACATAGGGTCCACAACCTTTTTTGTTTATATCTTTGTCTATTTTTCCACCCATAGACGTCATAGCAAACATCGTATTGTATGACCGTATGTTTTCTCTGAATTTTCTTGATCTAGGTCTCCCATTGTAGTCCATGAGCTGCTTTAGAAAACTCGGAGGTTCTTTTAGTAATGGCAATTTTACCTTCCCTTGTTGGCAACAGATGGTGAACTTTGGATTCTTGGGTCTCTTATATTTTGTGTTCCTCTCCTCATGCCAAAGTATAGCACCACAGTGAGAGTAGACACTTGAAGGTCCTCCGAAATTCCACGGCGTAGAGAATTTTCCTGAAAATGAAAATGCACACATGTTAATAATATAAATTAATTTAGCAAAACAATAATACAATTAGAACTTACTATTGGTGACAACTTTGTCTTGATTGTTCTGTTGATCCGTAAACATCTCGTCTGCTAAAATTGTCATCGTCTGTAGCATTAATAAGGTGTTAACAAATGATTTTGTGATATACACTAAGAAATACATTAATAAGGTATTACCAATTGTATCGTAATCAATTTCCATATGATCATCGCTTGCCAAGGTTGTGGCATTTGTGTATACAGTCGAAACCTCTTGTGGCCTTTGTGTATTGCAAGAGCCAATATCTGGACGTATAGATGAGAAAAGTAAGAATCCTAAAAGTTTTATTTCATAAATATATTATCATATTTTCAATATTGTACCTGATTGATATTGAGAAAGATTTGCATATTGAGTCTCTTTGGAATAATGATTGTGAGATTGGATGTGATGGCTGCACATTGTTATATCCAATTGCTGCACACATAATGATGTAATTAACTTCTCATAAACGTATATAAATATAATATAAATATGAATTTTTTTTACCTGGTGAATGTTGAACATAAGGAAAGTACTGGTATTGTGAATGTGAAATCATAGGTGATGATTGCACGTTCCTATTGTACTGAAAAGATAATGGATACGAAGGAAAGAATCCATGTGCTTGTGTTGTTGAATGTTGAACATAAGGACAGTATTGGTATTGTGAATATGAAATCACGGGGGATGATTGCACGTTGCTATTGTACGGAAAAAATAATGGATATGAAGAAAAGTATCCATGTGCTTGTGTTGTTGAGATAAAGATATGTTAGTTCATGTGCTTGTACGTGCTTGTGCTGTTGAGATAAATGAATATGATAAGAATTACCAAATGCTTGACCAGCGGGTGAGTTTTGTCTCGGTGTGTTATGCATTCTTCTTCTGTGTGTATGGTTTCCCTTTGCTCTCAACTTAAACATTCTTTCGATGCGTGCTTGTTTTGCCTTCAGTTTTTTGGAGATATCCATTTAGTTCTGCACTGTAAAATAAATTAGTCAATAAAATAAATATATACAAACTAATATGGCATGCTCTCTGCAGGATGGCTAACTCCTCGTGCTACTATGAATGTTATTGTGCTATGAATAATGGAGATCAGCTTATGAAGGCCTCACAATCTAATATATAAGGAATAAGCAACGAAAACTCATCAGATGAAACATTCGAGAGATGGAGGAAGCTTTGTGGATTTGTTATGAAACGTAGGTTTCGCCAATCTTTCCAAATGTTATGAAGCTCGGGCTATGTGTCAAACTAAGACCCTCAAACAATGAAGCCCTCATGCTTTTCCAGCCCTACCTTCATTTACTTCAAGGGTGAAAGGCCCCCCCTCAACCCTCTCGAGAGGGCTTTCTTGAGGGCCAAACGTGAGGGCGGATACTATGTTATATATTTGATTTACAAAATAAATTTAGAAACATTAGTTAAAAATGATAAAATCGAATGCACTTCACAATTAAACCTTCAAACTACTAAAAAAACTTGTTAAAGTTGTATTAGTCAATTAAGATAAGTTAAATTCATTTCATAAAATATTATAATGAAATTATAAGGTTGGCAAAATTAATAGAGAAACGTTTTTTTAAGTGATTTTTAGCATATTAATGTTAAAATGAAATATATTGTAAAAATTTTTATTAAAATATATGTAATAAATGTTGAGGGCCTAATGAGGGCCGGGCTTAAGGGAGGGCTTAAGTTTCGAAGTCTAAGCCCATACCCTCCCCTCAAAGGCTTGAGGGCGGGTGTTGTGTGAGGGCCTCATTTTGAGGGCTTTTTCGGCCCATGGGCCGGGTCGGGACGGGCGGGCTAAGGGTTTGAGGGCCATTTTGACACCCCTATGTCAAACCAATCAGGTTGTTACATTTCCTACCTTGTCTCGTTTGTAAAATTTGTGCATGTTGATTTTTTCTTCTCCGGAACTTTATCTACAGAAGTTACTTTAATTTTTTCTTATGACGTGACAATCAAATTTGGATTCTCTAATTGTTTGAACAAAAAATCAATGTGAGTTGGGGTGGTTCGGAATGGAATTTTTATTCAAGTGTAATTGAGGATATAGGTCTATCTATTTATTTCTAGTTCGAGGACTCGTAGTTCTAGGAGTTAACTCAGTTCTAGGACTATTATTTCCATTAATAAGGGTATGGTAATTGGTCAGACTACAATAAAAACACTTATTAGCTTCCTTGATCTAATCCATGACGTCTATTATACAGGATGGACGTAGAAGAACCAGAAATAAACGGTTAAAGTTCAATAAGATAGAAATGAAATTGAGATTAATATTGTTCCATTTTTTATTTTTTCACAGGTAAGTCAGTTCCATTCTTTATTTTCAGGCTCAAAGTAAGAATTGAGATGAAAGAGGAGAAAGAGTAAACCCCCCTTTTAGGGCTTGGTATCAACTATGTCGTAAGGTCATCGAGCCTCCACCGATTTCGAAGCCTACCTCAGTGAGGCAGCCTTGAAGGAAGGCTAGAAGAGCCCAAGCATTTCAAAGTGGAATACCCGTTGTGCACTAATGTGACTGTACTAATGTGCAGTCAGTTGGAGCAAGATGTTCGTCTGCATATGTAAAGGCCTACATGGGTATTCAGTGGAATACAGGGGGCAATGGATGGTGCCAAGGGAATGATAAGAGAAGCGATTGGAGAGAAGCTTCATGTTTCTTCTTCCTCTCCATCAGGCACAATTATTTATATTGCAAACTTGGGATGTTCAGTAGGACATAATACATTCCTTGCAATACAGACCATAGTAGAAGCCATATAATGCATATTTCAATCGCAAGGCCTTGGCCCTCAAACCCCTGAGTTTCAAGTATGCTTTAGTGATCAAGTCTCAGATGACTTCAACAAACTCTTCACTTCCCTTTCTCCCAAAAGACAATATTTTGCAGCAGCAGTACCCGGTTATTTTTACTCTTGCCTTTTTCCCGAGTCTCTCCATTTTATTTACTGTTCATATTCACTTCAATGGCTCTCGAAAGTACCAAAAGAAATCTAATGAAACAAATCAAGGACGCTATGATTAGTGCTACTGGATTCTTACAATGTTGAATGTGCCCAATCTAATTGCATATGTTGACGCATTGCGAGGTATGGTTTCAGACTAAAGTTTTTACGGACTAAAGTTTTCTTTTTGAAGTTGGTGGTAAGGTTTTGTTGGGGATTTTTCTGGTCAGCTTATGTGTGTTTCTTGTTGTTTGGTTTGCTAGTATTGGGATTAGTTATAGGTGGTGTTACAATGTACTACCTTGATGAAGAACGATTCACATATCGGATAACCTTAACCCGATTATACCAAGAGTATTATTTCCATCATCATGTCTTGCCCAAGCGTGTCATGTGGCTTGAATTATAAAGAGAATATTGAACTTGAAAAATATGTAGGATCGCATGTTATTGCTCCTAATCAGAATTTGAATCTTGCTATTTTGTTGAAGTTGCCGAAGTTAGATTACAATCAGAAGCTTGGAGATTCCAGGTATATACATTTGAATCACTTTAAAAAATGTTAGATGTTTTACGTTCTATGTGTAGTGATTTTGTTGTCTACCTGTAGATCTAAGTTTTATGTGCTTTTCGTGCTTATGCTAGTTTCGTTGTCTTGTTGCATTCCATCATGTTGGGAACAACTTTCCTTAGAAAGACTACAAAGGACCCTTATCAAAACTTTGGTTCTTTGATTCTTAATTGTACACCATGGTTGTTCATTATATATGTGTGTCTAACTTAATGACTTATCGACCAATGTTGTGTGTATAGGTTAAGGTGAACCTCTTATCGACTGATGGTGAAGTTACTGCCAGTCCAAGCTATCCATGTTGATATACATGGTGGGTGTTAGCAACTATTTTTATCTATTAAACACGGTGGCATATATTAAACACGGTGGGTGTTCCATTATTTATTTTCAAGTTTAACAAAAGAATTGAGATTAAGGCAAATACTTTCGGGTGGACTCGAAGTTGCGGATAGATCAGCAGATAACTTGGGCAGATGAACAAATTATTGTTAATATATAGAAGATGAGCAGCACAATTCGATTGCTAATAGAATTTGTTATCTATTTGTCGTACGGATTGGATTGCTAATAGAATTTGTTCTAATAATATTTAATAGATTGTGATGTTATCTATCTACAGAGTTTTAGTGCTACAGAGTTTTAGTGGAGAGATGAGTCTACGTGGGAGAGCTCTGTTATAAGAAATTGCCACCTAGGATTGTGATTGCCACCTCAGGTGGACTCTGTTTTAATATAGAGAGATGTGATAGTAGATGTGGGTAGGGTCGGTTATTTTCGGATTTTACAAATTTAAACCAAAAACTGAACCGACCTAATCGGTTTTGCAAATTATAAAACCGAACCAAACCGATACTAAATAGATAACCAACTCATATGACTCAGTTTGAGTCGAGTCGGTCGGTTCTATCGGGTAAGCGGATTTTTGCACCGCCCCTAATTGGACTCCTTTCAGGGCTCTGGAGAATTGAACAATACTAGATGGATAAACAAGCCAAACCATAAGGTTAAAAAGGAAAGGCACAGCAGCTCCTAGCTGTTTTTTTTTTTTGCTAAGGACAGCAGCTCCTAGCTGAGTTGGTCACTGGCTCAGAGTGCTTCACACTTTTAAAAGGTTTCACGTCCGAGCTTCCTTGGGCAGCTCAGGTTACTGGGGATGCTCGCTCAGCTAGACAGGTGTGGTGCTGCCTCCGTACTTCTTCGGGCATGTTCAAGCACCTGGGGCTCATACGGCTAGTCCCATGGTTTGGGAATATATATGCTAATGGAACACTTTTCCTATGATCCTTTCATTATTCAAAATAATTAGCTTCATTAGATAGGAGGTGGGGGACCATGAACCAAAAGGTGAAAGCCAACAACTCTGAAAGACATACCCTTCCCTTCTTCTATTTGAATATATTTGACCAACCAATCAACCACTACATAAGAGAACTTTGGATAAAGCTTTATTTAACCTTTAAATATCAGTTATTCATTTTTTTTGTATATTGTGTATTCTTCTATTTATTTATTCAATTAGTGATTTCATCAATCACACACTCGTGCAGTTCTGTTGATGTCGTTGACCTTCCATAGTTGATGGTTGCAGCAGTGCGGAATACGCTGAAGACTTGGCAACTACTGTAAAGCAAACTCTTTTATGTTTCTTAGACAAATCTGATCAAGAAGGATAACACGGTAATTTGATGTGCTTAACGTAACCTTTGTCTTAGTTTTTCTCTTAAGTCTTAACATCACCAACATGAGTAGAAATTATTTCTGTTATTTTCGTATTTATCATCCACTAACCTCGTTCACTAACCTTGACCATCTACTCTAGTCTATACGTACATGGTAGAGTGAAATTAGATTGGTGGGAGTAACTTAATCAGAGATTAGATTTCAATTGAAAATTTGTAACTTGTAAGTTCAATTATTAAGGAGGAAGAATCAAAATTTTGTTACCATTTGCCTGAAAGACTCCAAAAAAAAAGGGTCATCACGCTACGTTTAAACATATCTGTGGGTAGGATTTGTAGACTCCAACATTCTTTTATCATATCTGCCAGTGTTAAGTCACACATGAAAAGACACCAACCCCTATTAAACCTTAGAAAAATTAAAATAAAAAACTTTTAATGCAATAATTTATTGTCATTCAATTTTCAAAACAAACACTACTATATAGACTTTCTCATATACGATGGCGGGTAGTTTATATATAATGTCTTGAACAACTTTTTAATTTATGTGTAACGGATGAGACTATATAAACTATGCAATACACCATATAATCCACACTATATAATCCACTCAAAATATTATACGACATGTCCATCATATCCGTTTAAGACAAAGTCTGCTCCACTATATAGTTAAAAGAATATTTGTAGTTTAGAGAATGTCATACAGTTTCTCTGTTTTGGTTGTTAGATGGAGCCATGTTAATATGTTATCATGTAGAACGAGGACTACACATTGTAATAACAATTCAACAATCCCCTAAATCCTAATGGATAAACCTGTTGTTTTTTTGTTAGGGTGAATTTGTTCGCTCCATTTGGCTAGTTTAATCTCCTGTCTCTCATAGACAATTATAGTTAGAAAACAAAATCTAATGGATGAAATTAGAGAGACAAAAGTAAACACACTTTCATTTGGAGAACATACTTGTTGGAGTTATCCCTCACATGAAGAAAAAAGAGAAAAACATATATTGTTCGTGTGAAGAGGTCTGAGCGTACACGCGCTCAGATTGGTCGTGACCAAGGCGTGCCCGCACCTTTGCCGTGAAAAAGAAGATAGTTTTTTTTTCAGCCTCTCACGAAACATGTCTCTGTTTTGGTTGTTAGATGGAGTCATGTTAACTAATGAAGTACAGAATACCATCAATCAGTTGGATTTGATAAAGATTGATATAGGTGACGAAGTTGAGACTTTGTTCCTATTAAACTCTCTACCCGACAATTAGGAGACAGTAGCAGTTTCTCTTGGCGAAGTCGCTAAGGATGAAATTATTTCCATAGAGATAGTTACCAGGGCATTGTTGAATGAGGAGACAAGAAGGGGTTCACAAAGCAGCTCCTCTCACTCAGAGATCCTTGTCACAGAGAAGCGGGGGAGAGATAAGAGCAGAAAACTATCTCATTCTAGAGGTGATGACAGAAGCAAATCTAGGGGTGAAACTAAAACTCCTAAGGCAGATAAACAATAATGTTACTATTGTGCCACCAAGGGCATAAAGACATGGTAAAGAGGAACAGAAGTATAGGCTGAGATACTACCGCACTAGTAGACGATGGTCTAATAGAAATTGTGTCAGATTATGGTGAGTGTTGTGTTAGTACCTCATGCTAGGATACAGAGTGGGTGATAGATACAAGATCATCTTATCACGTCACACTGCACAGGGGATTCTTCACTACCTACAACTGTGGTGAATTTGCTGAGGTAAAGATGGATAACAGTAGCGTCTCTAAGATTATAGGCATTGGTGATGTTCATGTAGAAACCAATATCGGCTACACCTTGACACTCAAGGATATAAGACATCTCCCTGACATTCGGTTAAGCCTAATTTCTGCTGGGAAGTTAGATGATGATGACTTTTAAAACTTGTTTGGTAAAGGGATATGGAAACTGAGCAGAGGTTCCATTGTAGTAGCCAAAGGAAAGAAAACTTGCTCGCTTTACAAGACACAGGCTAGTTTGTGTAAAATAGAGTTAAATACGGCACAAGAAGAAGTTTCCTCCGAACTATGACATAAGAGACCGTGTCATATGGGAGAAAAATGTATGGAAGTTATTGCCAAACAAAAGGCCCTACCAAACATCAAAGGTACGCATTTAAATAGGTGTACTTATTGTTTGGTTGGAAAGCAACACAGGGTGTCTTTCCAAAGATTCCCCTCTCACTGCAAGGAGAATGTCCTTGAGCTAGTACACACAGATTTATGTGGTCCTATAAAAGTGAAGTCATATGGGGGAGCTTTGTACTTCTTGACTTTCATCGATGATGCGTCAAGAAAGGTATGGGCATATAGTTTGAAGATTAAGGATGAAGTACTTGGCGTGTTCAAGATTTTCCATAGCATGGTGGAAAAAGAGACAAGAAAGCCTTTGAAGTGTATTCGTTCAGATAATGAGGGAAAGTATATTGGGCCATTTGAAGAGTATTGTAAGAGTCATGGGATTCGTCATGAGCAGACAGTTCCCAAGACACCGCAACACAATGATATAGCCGAGAAGATGAACCAGACCATTGTAGAGAGGATGAAATGCATGTTGTCTCACTCTAAGTTACATAGGAGTTACTGGGTAGAAGCAATGCGCACAGCTGTACATGTGATCAATCTATCGCATTCGAAGCCTCTAAATAGTGATTATCCAGAGAGAGCATGGTCAGGCAGAGATGTTGATTATGGATACTTGAGGTTATTTGGGTGTAGGGAATTTGTTCATATTCCAAAGGATGAGAGATCCAAGTTTGATGACAAAGCCAAGCAGTGCATTTTTCTAGGTTATGGGGATGAGAAGTTTGGCTACAAACTTTATGATCCGATCAACAAGACGGTAATCCGAAGTCGAGATGTTATGTTTTTGGAAGACCAAACAATAACAGACTTTGAGAATGGTGAGAAGCTAGAAGCTTTCATTGATGATCTTGTTAACTTAGAACCAGAAGTTCATATTGTGGAACATGCAGAAAGCATTGAGAATGCAGATAACCATGAGTTTGAAGCTCATGATGATGATTCTATTGCTCATGATGGGATAGAACCTATTGATATAGAAGATGCAGATGAAGTGCATAAACCACCACCTAAGCAAAATAAAGTGCATCCTCCTGAGCCACAAGAAGATGGGGTAAGAAGGTCAGACAGAGAGAGACAAGCTTCAACCAGGTACCAACCACATACGTATATTTTACTATCTGATGATGGAGAACATATGTACTATCAAGAGGCTCTTGAAGGTACAGACAAAGAGAAGTGGTTGAAGGTCATGCATGATGAGATGGATTCTTTGCATAAGAATCACACTTATGACTTAGTTGAGAAATCGAAAATAAGAAAAGTTCTCAAGAATAAGTGGATCTATAAAGTCAAGCATGAGGAGAATAATTCACATCCAAGACACAAAGCTCGCCTTGTTATGAAGGGATTTGGTCAAAGGAAAGGTATTAACTTTGATGAAATTTTCTCTCATGTAGTTAAGATGACTTCTATCAGGGTGGTATTGGGTCTGACCACAAGGATGAATCTAGAGGTTGAGCAACTAAATGTCAAGACAGCTTTTCTTCATGGAGATCTTGAAGAAGATATCTACATGAATCAACCAGAGGGGTTTGAGGTCAAAGGCAAGAAACACCTGGTATGCAAACTAAGAAAGAATTTTCGAGACAGTGGTACATAAAGTTTGATTCCTTTATGGTGAAACATGACTACATGAAGTCCGCTTCCGATCATTGTGTGTTTGTTCAGAAATTTTAAGATGGGATTTCATAGTACTCTTGTTGTATGTGGATGATATGTTGATAGTTGGCTAGAACATTAACAAGATATCCAAGCTGAAGAAAGACTTGAGTAAATCCTTTGAGATGAAGGATTTGGGTCAAGCAAAGTAGATACTTGGGATGCGGATCACTCGTGACAGAAAGAGTGGGAAGTTGTAGCTTTCTCAAGAAAGCTACATTGAGAAGGTGTTGAAGAGATTCAACATGAATCAAGCGAAGCCAGTCAGTTGTATGCTTGGTGGCCAGTTCCGCATGACCAAAGATATGTGTCCAAAGGGTGAGGATGAGCAAAGTCAAATGGAAAAGATTCCTTATGCATCCGCAATGGGCAGCTTGATGTATGCAATGGTGTGTACAAAACCGGATATTACCCGTTGGTGTGGCAAGCCATTTTCTGTCAAATCTGGGTAAAGAGCATTGGAAAGGTGTTAAGTGGATATTGAGATATCTCAAGGGCACTTCCAAGGTGTGTTTATATTTTGGTGGAAGTAAGACCTTGCTTGAAGGCTACACAGATGCAGACATGGCAGGTGATATTGACTCGATGAAGTCTACCTCCGGTTATCTGTTTACTTTTGCAGGGGGAGCAGTTTCTTGGCAATCTAAGTTGCAAAAATGTGTTGCCCTCTCCACTACAGAAGTCGAGTATATTGCAGCCACTGAGTGTTGGAAAGAGATGCTATGGATGAAGAGGTTCTTCGATGAACAAAGGCTAAAGCAAAAACAATTTGTAGTTCTATGTGACAGTTAGAGCGCCATCCATTTTAGCAAGAATCCGAGTTTTCATTCTAGATCCAAGCACATACATGTGCGATATCATTAGATTAGAGAAGTTCTCGAAGACAAACATTTGTGTATTGAGAATATTCATACTGACAAGAACAGGACGGATATGATGACCAAAGTCTTACCGAAAGGTAAGTTTGATATTTGTTATGCTACCACCGGAATGGTAACACACTCCTCCTGTTGATTTGGGAATGCATGGAGGTATCCACCCTCACTGTTCAGAAGGAGGAGATTGTTGGAGTTATTCCTCACATGAGAAAGAAAGAGAAAAATAGGTATTGTTCGTGTGAAGAGGTCTGAGCTCGCTCGCGTTCAAATTGGCCGTGACCAAGGTGCACCCGCACCCTTGCCGTGACCAAGGTGCGCCCGCACCCTTGCCGTGACCAAGGTGCTAGTTTTTTTTCAGCCTCTCACGAAACACGTCTACTGAAGTTTTGGGATGGAAAAATAAAGAGCGCTGCGATCGCATCAAATTGGTCTTGCCAAAATGGCCAGAGCTCATGCCTTAACATTTCGTGTTCGATTTTTCTATGAAAGAAACCGAAATTTTTGACGCTACGAAATTTCAGATTACTATAAAAACAGAAGTTAGGATTTGGAAAACCAAGTCTTGAATAGAAACCCAATTTTGAAAGCAATCAAAATTGAGAAAAAATCCTTGTAAAGAGAAAAGCTTGTAAAAAGATATGAGTGATCTAGTAAAGTGGAGAGACTTGAGAGGAGTGATTGTAATCTTCATTCCTATACTTATAAAAGGATTAGCTCTTATGGAAGTAGACATCATTGGTCGAACCACGGTACATCTTTGTGTTGTAATATGTTTTACTTGCTTTATATTTCTATTGTTTATTTATGATAGTTATACCCATAGTTTATGTTGTAGTTATTGGTTGTAGTGAAAAATTATATATTTTTATTGGAGTAGTAGATTGTCTAGATGCAAACTATCTTAGTATGGATCGATTGGTATCGTTTTCCCAATAATACTCTCAACCAAATTGTATATGACCGTTAGTTCCGATTTCCAAATTCGTCAAGCAAATGTAATAAGAAACATAATATTCAAACTTCGTGTCACCCGCTGACAAGGACATCCTAGTTGATTTCTGGTAGGATTTATCGTCGAGACTGAATAAAAGAGTTTTTAGACTTTGTAGACTTCCCTTTCATGATACGCCATTGAACACCTTTAAAATGCTATATTATGATTTCAATCTTTTTCCAACGTTAGGATGTGCCCCTTATGCACGTGTATAGAATTCATATTTTGTACACCATGTTCGTGAGTTTGTCTCTATTTTCTCCCTTTTGTATGGCAGGAAATATAAGGCCGCTCTAAATGTTTTTAAGTTAAAATATGGCACTATGGCCCATGATTTTTAGTTAAAATACTGTGAAATGTTTGACAAGAAACTACCTGATAAGTGACTCGTGTTACAAATTATTGAAGCCATTTAACACACAAGCTGAGCTTGAACTTTATTGAAGCTCGACTAGTACCCGTTTCTGGCTCGCCCAATCTGAACATATTTTGCGCTTGTTTGAACCGAGCTTGAACAGTTGAACGTACTTGTCAATGTACTAGCCAGTGTGTGACAAGCTGGGACCTACTAGTGCTCGTATGTTGTATGCAAGGAATTTTGAGAAACAGATGTGGAAATAAAATGTATTGGTCATTTGGTCCCCGTAAGTCCATCAAAGAAACTAAGAAAACCTTGAGCAGCCAGTTAAGCTTGAACCATAAACGGGTGGTCAAGATGGGCGGCTTGAACCGCGTGTATATTTTTCTCACCCTCAAAATCTTCTAATCTTCTGTACCAAAAGTCTTCCTACTAAATGAGAACGGTAAATATATTCTCAATTTAAAAAACGTCAATTAAATAACATAAATATATAATATGATCAACTTTGAATATGAATATGAAAAAGGACAAAAAAAAAACTATAACGACGAGCATTTCTTCCAAGTTTCGTTTTTCAGTCTTTGCACTGCAGGCGCGCGTATCTCTCTTTCCATATTCTTCATAGACTTTTCTAGTTTTTAGTTCTTCTATGAAAATCTTCATAAGAGTTTTGCAAGAAAATTGTTTGGTGTTCATATTAAGAAGACATCTTCTTAACTACATGTGAATAAACATTCTTTGAAAGTGAAGAGAAAGGCTTAAAACGCTTAGGAATCATGTCTGAAGGCGAAAGGGATTTTTGCGGGTTCTATGCAATCATGTTCTTCCTTCTGATCACAGGTACTAGTACAGTTCTAATATTTTTTTTTTTTTTGATTGGCAAGCCTGTTTTAAATGAGATCAGTAACTCTTTACTATTAGATATGATTGTGATTCTGTTAGGCGGTTTCATTACGGACTGAGTATATATTTTTTTCTGTGATTTTAAACTTTGAAATTAGCCACTGTTCAAAATTTCAAGTTACTATAATTTGTTTCCGATTTTTTTCAAACATTTTCTGGTGGAATTCTTCCTGAGTTCTTCTCACTAATCTTGTATGAAATTTTCTATATATGCTTCGCGCCATTAGTCCAAATAGGAGAAATTTTCTCCATGGAAGCTACTTTTGCTGAACTCTCATTTAACACCTCCTGTTAGTCATTCTGAATTCTCATAAGTTTTCACAAAATCTGAACTATGCCATGCTTCTTAATTGTTATTTTTTCTTATTGGTAATGCAAGTTTCTTGGTATACTCTAGTGTTCAAATTAATCTTCTTTAAAATTCACTCGAGTAGACTATTAACAGACAAAATAGTAGAGTTCTGTTGTTAGAAGTTACTTGTGAGTTGTCCACACATTGAGCCAGTTGTAGATTTTCTTGTTCTGTTTTCTAATATATTTTTAGCAAAAAAATTTACCATCTTTTAGGATTTTCTAAAAACTTGCTCTGTTTATGGCAGGACAAGTAGTTTCTGGAAATACTCCAGAGACAGACAGAGAAGTTCTACTCCAGCTCAAATCATTTCTTCTGTCGCAGAACAAAGTTAACCGAGGCCGATATGTGAGATGGGGTGACACGAATTCGAATCCTTGTGACTGGCCAGATATTACCTGTAATAATGAAAGAGTCACCCGTATATATCTGTCCAATTGCAACATGTCTGGCAACATGTTTGGAAACTTCTCTGCTTTAACTGAACTTACAGATTTGGATCTCTCGGCGAACACAATTGGTGGTGTGATCCCTGATGATTTAAATGGATGCAGTAAGCTCAAGCACCTAAATTTATCTCACAATATACTTGAAGGAGAGTTCAACTTGACTGGATTAAACAGCTTAGAGGCACTTGACCTGACTGTTAATAGGCTTGTTGGTGAAGTTCAGTTGAGTTTCCCAGCTATGTGCCAAAACTTGATCCTTCTGAATATTTCGTCGAATAGATTCAAAGGAAAGATAGATAACTGCTTCAATGACTGTCCTGCATTACAGTATCTCGATCTTAGCTCAAATAATTTCACTGGCCAGTTATGGTTAGGCTTCCCAAGGTTACAAGAATTCTCAGTTTCAGAGAATAACCTGACGGGCGAACTCCTGACGTCCACTTTTCCCCAGGGTTGCAATCTGAAGGTTTTAGATTTATCGGAGAATCATTTCTATGGACAGGTTCCAGAACAAATTGCAAACTGCATATCTTTATCTTCATTAGTCCTATGGGGAAACAACTTCACTGGCCGAGTCCCTGCCAGTATAGGATCACTTTCTAATCTTGAAGTCTTGGTACTAGGAAAGAACAAGTTCTTCAAAGAGGTTCCTGAATCTCTATTGAACTGTAGCAACCTGTCGTTCTTAGATATGAGCAGAAATGGTTTTGGAGGAGATATACAGGAAATCTTCGGAAGGTTTATGCAGGTCAAATATCTTGTATTGCACAGTAACTCATATACAGGAGGCATACATACTTCGGGAATTCTGAAACTGGGGAATGTTAGTCGGTTAGACCTCAGCTACAACAACTTCTCTACTGCAATACCAGTTGAATTCTCAAATATGTCAAGCTTGAAATACCTGTACCTTGCTCATAACCAATTCACAGGTAATATTCCTTTTGAATTTGGAAATCTCTCGGGCCTCCAAGCTCTAGATCTCTCCTACAATATGCTAACTGGAGCAATTCCTCCAACATTGGGAAAGTTGAGTTCGCTCTTGTGGTTGATGCTAGCCAATAATTCGCTTACTGGAGAAATTCCACCAGAGATTGGAAACTGTGGAAGCTTATTATGGCTAAACCTTGCCAACAACCAATTATCTGGAAAAATACCACCCCAACTCCCAAATATTGGGATAAATATAACTTCAACTTTCTTGTTGAATAGGCAGAGCAAAGAGGGCCCCGCTGGTTCTGGGGAGTGCTTAGCAATGAGGCGGTGGCTCCCTGCGGACTATCCACCTTTCAGCTTTGTATACACTCTCCTCACAAGGAAGAGTTGCAGAAGTCTTTGGAACAAGCTACTGAAGGGTTATGGCGTTTTCCAAATCTGTCTCGGTGGTTCAACAGTCCGAACACTACAAATCTCGGGATATGTACAGCTCTCTGGAAATCAGTTAAGTGGTGAAGTTCCCCCAGAGGTTGGTCGGATGCAGAACTTCAGTCTATTGCACCTGGGAATGAATAATTTCTCTGGTAAATTGCCCCGAGAAATTGTGAGGATGCCACTCGTCGTGCTCAACATATCTCACAACGCATTTTCTGGTGAAATTCCATCAGAACTTGGAACTGTTAAGTGTTTACAAAATCTGGATTTGTCATTCAACAATTTCTCTGGAGTGTTTCCAACGAGCTTAAACAACTTGACTGAGCTAAGCAAGTTCAATGTCTCCTACAATCCGTTAATCTCAGGAGTGATTCCATTGACTGGGCAGCTAGCAACATTTGAGCGTGACTCTTTTCTTGGTGACCCACTCTTACAAATTCTATCTCTTCGGAACAACAGCGGTGCAGGGACCCCGTCAATCACAAATGCTGGTGGAAAATCAAGAAAACCTACAAGTATGGCTGCATTCTTGGTGTTCCTGATACTAACTTTTACACTCTTAGTATGTGGACTTCTTTCGTTCATATTCTGCTTAGTTGCTAAACAACCAGCAGGCCCACCAGGTTTTCTGTTAGAAGACACTAAATACCGCCATGACATAGCATCTAGTTCCTGTGGATCATCACCACTATTATCAGATTCCATAAAGATTATTCGCTTGGACAAAACAGCGTTTACATATTTTGATATCTTGAAGGCTACACGGAACCTCTCGGAAGAAAGGATTATTGGGAAGGGTGGATTTGGTACTGTTTACCATGGTATGTTGCCCGATGGAAGAGAAATAGCCGTAAAGAAGCTACAGAGAGAAGGTCCTGAAGGGGAGAGAGAGTTTCATGCGGAAATGGAAGTTTTGAGTAGTACTGATATAGGGTGGCCACACGCAAACCTTGTAACACTATATGGATGGTGCCTTAATGGATCACAAAAGCTATTAGTGTATGAATACATGGAAGGAGGGAGCTTGGAGGATCTTTTGACAGACCGGATGAGGTTGACATGGCGCAGGCGTATTGAAGTGGCGATTGGTGTAGCACGAGCTTTAGTGTTTCTCCACCACGAGTGTTATCCAGCAATTGTTCACCGTGATGTGAAGGCTAGTAATGTTCTATTAGATAGGGAAGGCACAGCTCATGTTACAGACTTCGGACTGGCTAGAGTGGTGGGTGCCGGAGAAAGCCATGTGAGCACAATAGTAGCTGGAACAGTAGGATACGTGGCACCTGAGTATGGACACACATGGCATGCAACTACGAAGGGTGATGTTTATAGCTTTGGAATACTAGCAATGGAGTTGGCAACTGCAAGGCGAGCTGTGGATGGAGGGGAAGAGTGTCTGCTAGAATGGGCTAGACGAGTCATTGGAGATAATGGACGGCAAGGATTGAGTCTAGTGGTTCCAGTGTTGGTTCTTGGACATGGGCTTACTGAGGGTGCAGAAGAGATATGTGAATTATTAAAGATTGGACTGCGTTGCACTGCAGAGGCACCACAGGCTAGACCAAATATGAAGGAGGTATTATTGATGCTGATCAAGATTTCTAACGATGATAATAAAAAGGAATTCATACACTCATCTCCGACCAAAAGCACTAAAGACGCTTGAATAGAGCCCTTGAAATTGTGAATACATCATCAGATTTAGTTAGCTTACACAAATATATGTATACAGTTTCTCTTTCTTTTATATATTACAATTCTTCTCTGTACACAAAACATTCTTTGAGTTGAATAGTACAAAGTTTTGCCTTACACAAAGCTCACATAGAAAATAAAGCAATGTTAAAGAGACGGATACTTTCCAGAAACTTTAGTTCCAAAAACAGGTGCTACAATCCTACCATTGTCTCATATTATCACACAACTATAATCACCATATCTGTTATTTAAACCATAACTCAAACCACTGCACTTTCATACAACTGAAAAATAACAACAGAAACAAGTTAAATGTACAAGCCTACAAGGAATAGTGTCTCCTCCCCATTTGCCAATGGAGATCTTCATCACCGTTTTGTTGTACCACCAAATTCTTCCAAGAGGCGCTCAATGGTCTTCCTCGATGTTATCTTGTTGTCAATCTCAAATGCTCTTAACTCGTCCCTCAGACCTGGTTGATGCAAAACTTTAAGTGGCAATTGGGACGCATTGGTATTGAAGAAGTGGAGCAGATTCCTCATAAGATCCACAGATTCAGCAGACACGAGGATTTCCCTTTTGAAATTCTTCTGGTTATCATAGTACCCCGAAACAATCATCAGTAGACGCAGTTTCTCCGACTGCTGGAAATTAATGATGTCTTGAGTTGCAGAATCCTCATGAGTAAGAAGCTGTACAACTGAAATACCAATAGAACTCATCCCAATATTGGAAGCCACCATTCTAGAATTCAACCCAGTTTGATCAGATTTACCACCTCTTGTCCACTTCTTGAAATCCTTGCGTAAGATATCTGCTACTTTGAGTTCAGTTATGTCATACATTTTGTATTTCAATATCTGGTGGAGACCATTACATCCATATCGACCAGCACCGTTGATCAATAAAGTCGCCATATACTTATCCTTGGAAGTGCATTGAGGGTTCTTCAGATTTCCAGTACTTACTAGAATTGCTGCTAACAAAAGCCGGCTGAAGCCTTGCCCCGCCAAAATCTCAGGAGAAACCTGTGAAAACTTTTCTGCAATAGATGTACAACACGACAAGGTTTGGCCCACCGTAACAGTTTCTACCCAGGGATAATCAGAAGTGACAGACTCTTCATTCATTTTGCAATTGTAGACTTCCACCAAGGCATCCTTAAACATCTCATGTTGGTGAGAAAGCTTGTGACTATTCAACAAGACTAATTTAAGACTCCCAAATTCGTAATAGTATGAAAGATCAATCTCGTCAATGAAAATTAAGGATGACTGATCAATATGACATGAATCAAGTAACCATTTAATCTCACCATGAGAACTCAGGTCTGATCTTTTCATATTAATGACTGGCACAGTACAGTAATGCTTACTCTTAGGCAGTGTTTCATTCAAGTAAAAAGCATACATGATAACCGAAGAGACAGAACTGACATCAGTTACCTCTTGTCCAATTACAGCATGTAAAAGTTTTCCAGGAAAACCAACTGTTACATCACCCTTTCTTGCTTTCAAATACCAGTTTAAACGACTAACGCTTTCATGTGATTCCACGACTTCATTCTGAGGTGTAAATCCGCAATAAAATGATGCTGCAGATGGTGGAAGTGGAATATTGATTGTATCTGACGACTTCTTCTTGGCCACACTATAAGTTCTCTCAACTGTTGGCTTAGGTAATATAGGAACTTCAAAATCTAGTAGTATAGTAGGGAAAGAAAATGAAGGTGGCACAGGGAACTTTTTTAGTGTAGGAGTATTGAGTTGAATATTTGAAGATGATTCCATAAACGAGTTTTCGGAGAAAATATCTGAAAAACCAGGCGTCGATGGGAGTGATGATACATATTCTTTTTTTGAAGAAGAAGCAGGTACTGAATTCATCCTATTAATTATTGGACCGCGATATTTATGATCTGGATCAACTGAAGATGAACTGCTTCTTTTGAGTATGCCATCAAAGAAAGGATGGTCACGGTTGCGAATATAAGTTTGTTCTTGTTGTTTCTCCGTCATTGCGTTAAAGTTTGAAGAAACAAGAAATGAAGAGAGTTTCACAAAGATAAATATAATGCATGGTGGATAAATAGAAGAAAAGGATTATAGATTCGATATAGTGAGTATAAACGACGAAATTAATGCAATGCCGTTTTCTTGTCGATTCCGCCATCATTTATTAGGTTCTCTTCTTCTCTGCTTTGTGAATATCATCACCACATTATTCTCTTCCTTTCGTTTGTTTCTTTCCCTCCCTCCCAGTGGTGTCAAATGGGCCGGGCCGGGCTGGCCCGTCTCTCAAACAATGAAACTCTCATGTTTTGAGTGCCGAACCAGTCCTATTCTCATTTACCTAGAGGGCCGGGTCGGGTCGGGCTAATATTCAAACCTCTAAACTTTTACCCACCCCTCAACCATCTCAGGAGGGCTTGAAGGGTCTGGCTTGAGGGTCAAACAAGAAGGCTGGATATTATGTTATACATTTGATTTACAAAATAAATTTAGAAATATTAGTTAAAAATGATAATATTGAATGCACTTCATAATTAAACTTTCAAACTACTAAAAAAATTTGTTAAAGTTGTATTAGTCAATTAATATTAGTTAAATTCATTTCATAAATATATTATAATGAATTATAAGGTTGGCAAACTCAATAGATAAACGTTATTTTAAGTGATTTTTAGTATATTAATGCTAAAATGAAATATATTATAAAAAAATTATTAAAATATATGTAAATAATGTTGAGGGCCTAATGAGGGCCGGGTTTAAGGGAGGGCTTAAGTTTCAAAGTCTAGGCCTTTACTCTCTCCTCAAAGGCTTGAGGGCCGGATAGGCCCAGCCCACAAATGTGTGAGGGCCTCATTTTGAAGGCTTTTTTGGCCCATAAGCAGGGTCAGGACATGCGGGCTGAGGGTTTGAGGACCATTTTGACACCTCTGCCCAGCCCTCGGTCCCTCCTATACAAAATCTGTTGCTTGTTTCCACGACCCACATATGATTACATGGGCTTTAACAAGGCCCAAAGGATGGACTTACAAGGCCCACAAGCTTTACTTGTACAGTTGCACATGATCCAAAAACTGTCTGCCACGTCATCCTCTTCACAACAAATTTCTGTACGGAAAAGAACATTTCACATTTAACGTGGCCAGCGAAATGACTCAAATACCCTTAATAACTCGGTTATTACCCGCCAAATATGCCAACAGTGATCATTCTACACACAAATCACTCTTGTACTCAAAACACAAATAAGCCCCACTGAAACGTAGCTTTGCTTCAACTATTCTCAGGTTCCTTAGTTGCATTCTTGTATATTGAGCTAAAAGTTGAAGTATTTGAAGCTTTAAGTGATGGATTATAGAACAGATAGTGATAATGGGGGTGAGGGTGAGGGCTTTTTGGACTTAACAGCCGGAAAGGGTGGAAAGTTTTACCAACCAATGCAAGGTATTATTACCAGCTTTATATCTAGCTTGTTTGTTTTTTCTTGTATACTTAGTGTTAAAGCTTTTTTAACTGATCATACATATACAATGTCGGTGTTTGCTGGGTATAGTGAAAGATTTTATCTTTTTCTATGTTTGTTTTAAGTAAGAAGATAGGTTGCATTTTGTGATGTCATTTTTTATATACATTTGATCACTTTTCGTCCATCAAATGTTTTGAAAAAGTGAATTTCTGTGTATTTTGTTTGGCTTAGTTTTACATGTCCTATTATTAAAAATTTGATATGTTTTGAACAAATGTTTTTGATGTGGATCAGAGAATGGTTTAGTTTTTTCAGCTAATGTTTGGGGTAATCATCATATTTGTATTAGGTAGATTTATCGGCATGTCAGTTTTTTTATCGTAAACATGCCCTTTTTATAGGTTCAGCCATAGCGCAACCACCGTTGTTCAATCAATCCGCTTGTAGTGCTAGGCCAAATGGGCAACAATTTGGAAATGCCGTTCCTTCCCCTGCTTTATCGCATGGTTTTGGTATGTCAGGTGGGATATCAGATCCCAAGGTCCTTGAGAGTGAACCTAGATGGGACAAAACACCAGGAGCAGTTAATACGGGTGAAACGATCACTATTGGGGGTGCAAAGAGGAAGGTGATGTCTGCAGAACTAGCGTATCAAAGGGAACTAGCATACAGGAAGAAAAAGGAAAGCTTACAAAAGCAAACTTCTAATCATTTTCAGGAGCCTTCGAAGAATGTTCAGGTGAGATAATGTGCCTTTTGATAATTCAGCTTATATGATTCATAATGTTGTCCTTCATAGGCTAAAGGTGTTCTTCCACTCCAAAAAAAAAAAAAAAAATATATATATATATATATATATATATATATATATATTGTTGTCAAATTGTTTGTTGTTAAATTTTATGAACGGGTGAGGGTTATGTGGTGTGGACTGAAATGGAGACCACATTGGAGAGTAGAGACCCTTCACTTGTCCAAAAATGGGGGTTTCTATAACATGAATGGATGAGCATTTTTCAGCAGACTCCAGTTATGTGGTGTCATATTAAGCTCTACTTTGTGACACTTTCAAGTGTGTAACCATGAGTTGACACACATACGTTTTGGTCAGTTAGAAGTTTCTGAATTTATTAATGACAACTGTGGATTCATACCATAACAAATTTTAGCCTAAAGTTGCTTTGACTGGCAGATAGAACAGATAACACTTTTAAATTGATGTGGTATACTTGTCCTTGGCTGGCACATTTGCGAACTGATGGATAGTATTTACTTTGTTCTCTACTGAAAAATAAAGAGAAGGAGAATGAGTCTTGGGCAATCCAGACATCGTGTTTGGTATAATGTAAAACAAAGTAGCACAAGATGGCCAAAGAGAAGTGGAAAAATGGGGTGTTACATTTTCCGCCTTTTTGTTTGAAGTGCATCCCATTAACTCCGTTAGACGCAGACAAACTATCCAAAAACTTATGTTCAAGCGATCACTAATTAGAAAGATTGACCTTTTAATGACAAGAGTGTGAGCCTGTGGAGTTCTAAAAGTGTTTTATTACCTTTATCCAGTTTTTATCTTTTCTTATTTCTTAGGCTTTAGCTTATAGCTTCTCTGTACCATTTTCTCTCATGTTAACAATATTGCAACATTCTTTATCATGTAAAAGGAAAGGGAGGCTACCTGTTACAACACTGTTTTTGGAAGTAAACGAGAAGCACCATCCATGAAACAAACATGCTTGCCCCCACAACAACCAAGGCAATTTCACAATCAACAGGTAACACGTTTCTGATCTTGGTTATATTTTAGGCTACGTTTAATCAACTTGTAACTTCTAAAGGTACACTTCTCTCTCATGTTACTAAAATCATGACTTTCTGTTTTCCATTTTTTTAGGGAGCAGCTACTCGTTTCAACCCTGCTGTTGGAACTAAACGAGGAGCATCAGCCGTAAATCAGTCATGCTTGCCCCCACAACAACAAAAGAAATCATACACTCAGCAGGTTACTCAACTTTTTATATTTTCTTATTTGTAAGCTTGTTGCTCTGCTTATTATAGCTTCTATATGTACTGTGTTTAATAATGTTACTAAAACTGCAACTTCCTTGTTTGTATTCTAGGGAGTGGCCACTAATTTTAACACTGTTGTTGGAAATAATCAAGAAGTGGCATCCATGAAGCAGTCATGCTTTCCCCCACAACAACTACGACAATATTCTAATCAACAGGCCCCTAAAAGCCAACAGGTCATATTCTTTTGTAATGTGTGCCAGGTATCGTGTTCGGGAGAACTTTGTTTCAGCCTACACAATCAAGGAAAGAAACACAAGTCCAAACTTGAAGAGTTGAAGAACTACAAAATTGGTGCGAGTATGGGGACTGAACCACTGATGTGTAAGGTGTGTAATATCCAGTGCATGAATGAACGCAACTTTCGGGAACATCTCTCTGGAAAGAAGCATGCTACTTGCCTGCAAGCAATATGTGAGGCATCTAAAGGAGTTGAAGTAGTTTCTTTGCATGGGTGGAATAATGGAAATTGAGGAGTTTGTTAACTGACGACTATAGAGGACGTTGAAACAGAGATGTCCTTCCGAACTAGAATTTACTAACCATGAATCTGTGTTAGACTATGTTTTGCACTGTAAAGTTGAAAGATGACCGGGACAACTATTCAGGAAAAATACAAGATTGGATCTGTAGATAACTTCAAATGCCTTATTAGCTTTCAAAAAGAATCTGCAGTAGTTTGTACATGATTTAATATGGGATATATACAAGTAGCCACCAGACTCCATCAGTAACTGTTTTCATCGGAGCATCTATACCGCTGAAAGTTTTGGACACCCAAATGATGTCACAGGTAAAACCCTCCTCTGGTTACAAAGTATCAACCTTTCCATCTGTGGTCAGGCCTCTGCATAAGGAAGGTATACTGAGGAAGTAGGAAATACTGATAAGAAACGTTCTGAAATGGTTATCGCTTACTATCCACGTGTATTCCAGTGGCGTGTCTATGTTTGAAGCCTGAGAGTTGGTGCTCAAGTAAAGATAACGTCTGGCTACTAATAATGGGCCTCCGTTTCTTGGCATTCGGAGAAGGAAAGTGAAAGATGAGAGAACCAAAGCTCTGCGGGATTTGTGTCAGCGAAGTTACACTATTATTATTATTATTATCCTTACGCATAAAAGAGTACCTTATACGAACGATTGTAACCATAGTTTTAGGGTTACCAAGTGGATAGTAAATCCCGATGATATCAGAGAGGCAGAGATCTGTAATGTGTGCAGTGACATGTATTTTATTTGCCAAGCCTGTAGCCGCAAATTCTGTTTGGACAATGAGTCTATGTATGTACCTAATCTGATGTTTGACAATCCTACTATGAAAATTACTCCACTCACTTGTGATGAACAGGTTTGTAGATTGGGTCTTATACCTTTCATTAACTTTTTGCTGCTAATTATTGTTTGTATTAGTTAAGCTGATAACAGAGTTGAAGAATTTATACATAATCTTGAATTGCAAAACTCTTCATGAACGTAACAATTGCTCTTTAATGAAGTAATTCGATAGTGTCACCTTGGCCTTTTGATGACTTTAATAATATGATCGATATGGTATTTGTTTCTTCCCCATTCTACTCTGTTTTTTTTTAGGATCCATAATAACTCTGTGGCTGATCTGTGATTCATTCTGAATGCCCCTATGGAACAAACTTATAATTCCATATCAACTTGGTGTATCTTTGTCCAGTTCCACCTCCATGAGATGGAAACAAATGTCCAATATCCGTCAGATTTGATATATTTGGCTGTTTGGAGAGATGGGGTTTATTTACATTTTTCGAAAATTGATTTGTTGTTGTTGCTTTGAGTTACAGGTTGGTTTTAAGCTGAGTTCGAAAATTGTGATCATGAAGATCATTATCGTGATTTGAGGATACACGTTATGAAGAAGAACGTGCTCGTGCTTCAGTGCCTGTAGATGATGCTGAAAAACGCACAGGTGCTTCAAGAGGTGTTGAAGAACTTGCTGATGCAGGTAAAGCTAATTAACAATGGCACCTAAGATAGATTGCATTGTTTTATGTAATATGTTGCAATTTACAAATCTCATTGTTCATTACTACGCCTTTGGCGTTACATGATGCTTATGCCCTTCATTCCAATCAGATTGATGTCATTTCTGTTTTTATATAATTAGTAGTACAAGTAGAGATATCTTTGAGGGTTAGTTAGGGATACAACCCCACCCCACCCCACCCCCCGTTGCAAGATCCAATACGATGCAAATTTGCAGCATGTAATCTCTCTAAAAGGAGGACATGACTTTTGTTTCAGATTCTAGTTATTTGGCTATTTTAAGGGTATCATAATCGAGCTTCTGAATCAATTTATTGTTCCTTGTGCTTGTAAGATGCCTCCATATAATTATATCTGTATAACCTTCAAGCTCCTTTTTGTTATCCTTGATGAATTTTTGGTTGTTTGAGCCTTTGGAGTTGCTTTTGTCTATATATAAGATCTCAGTTCTGCAAGTATTCCGGTCAAACATGTCTGGCCTGGTTTAACAACTCTTCTACATCTTTCAGCGGGTTGCATATTTTGTCCCAAGTCCCAGGCTCCCAGCAATGGTTAAGCAGATGCCCAACCTAACTTTTCTTCTCTTTTTCTGTCGTATTTAATGCCTAATCTGATTGCTTTAGACCTTTAGTCAATCTTTCAAGGTATTATTTTTTTCTCAATTTCTTAAGATTTTGTTTGAGGTCAACTTGTTTTTTAGCTGCATCTCTGTATCCTCCCATTTGTTTTGTTATTGGAATATTTTCTTACCGATTTCAATTTCTGTCTTTAAATTGCTAAGTCAACAAAGTATAAAATGCATTGCCCGTTTTGTGTTGATAGCTATTATATCTACCATACACAGAATCTTTGCAGAGGTGTGTATGGTGGAGTTCATGATCATGCAAGGTCTCTAGATTGATTTGCATGAAGAACTAAGAAAGATAGAATGTCAGAGTCTTAGTTGCATTAGAGCAGTGACTCATATCTTGTTACGTTTTTGCTGATTATGTCAGTTCTCAGGGTTTAGATGTGTAATTTGTTAAGTATAGAGTTGTGATTGCTGACTTAATTGTTATCCTTGTCAGTAAACCTTTACAGCGTACATTAGACGAGTTTACTAATGCAATGTAGAATTCAAGGTTTGTATGTAATATAGTATTTAATGCATTAAGTCAATTTTGTCTTCCTCTTTTCTCCATTATTTTATTCTTCCAATTGAAATGGTTTATTTTTACTTTTCTTAACAGGAAATTTTCTCGCTGGAGGCACAAGTTTGGTGTACATACTTGCCCAGAAGCTATTTTGATCTGACCCAGTTCGTCAGTATATCTGGATGGAAGTTTCATATACTTCAGTGTTGGGTTGTTATTTCTGGGTAGTTGTTTCGTCTGTTCTCTTGTTTATTTTTCTGTCTTTATTTGTGACCGGAGGAGTCTTGTTGCAATTTAAACTCTTGTGACTTAAGAATGTGTCCACCTTTTCTGAATGAATTTCATTTGAATTACTATATCCTCTGACAAATGGATGGAAGGAGATTTATAAATCTAATGAAAGCATAGGGTACGGATCAATTAGTAATAATTTATTTTTGCACTGAGCAGCACTTCGTCCTATATTATCTCTGAACAATACTTCATATCCAGCATTAGAGATCCGCGAACTGTCATCAGTATTTAGCTTAATCACTAGAATTCTGTTCGAGGTGCCTGTAGGAGAATCAGTGGCACTCCCCAAGTTTGCTGTTAATGCTTCTATTTTGAATGCAGTCCTCAACTTCTTGATTCTTGCTTACTCAAAGGAAGGTGGAACGATTTTAGTGACAATAAGCCTTTCTTATATGACCATCTTTGTAAGCACAGAGGGAAGGAAGAACTCGTAGTCCAATTCAGTTTTCTTTGAATCCATTGCAAAGCTAGTAACACAGAGAGAATTAATGAAAATGTGTGTGTTTGTGTGTGTTTTAAGCTTGCGTGTGATATATTTTCTTGTGGATGGAAATGGTTTCTTTTGAGGCGACTTCTTCCTAATTCAAACTAATAATTAGATCTATGATTGTCAAAAATTGATTCAGGAAAAAAAAAAAAACGAATCCTAATTCAATTAGATCGGCAAAAAAGATTGCAGCAACTGATGCCTGATGTGAATGTTTTAGACAGATCTTTTTTCTTTTATTATTAAGCAATTAAGACTTATTACAGTGTGTTTGTTTTTCCATATTGTTATACACTTATACACACATCCTTCCCTCACATGGACGCGAATTTGATTGAATATGGGATTAAATTATGTGTTTAGTTGATATGAAACTTCAGATGGAAAACTCGTGAGTGAATATGTTGTTAAAGTACTGGTTTGTTAGGGTAGACCTGTAGAGCAAAGGAAACTCGGAGTTACGACCATAAATAAATAATAAGTTCTGAAATTTATCTGACTTTGGAATTGGTTCTTCTTGTTGGTGTTGTACAGTATAGACTATAGAGCATAATCCGAAAACAGGCTCTGACAATAAAAAGTAAAAATCAAAGAGAAAACTTGAAATTAAAAGGTGATTCCATTGGGCACTCATCAAATTGGATTGGGCAACCCCTCAAAAAAAAAGAAATTTTACAAATTTGCCATATTACAAGTTTGCCATCAAAGCCCAAGCCCAACAACCAATTCAACCGGTATCGCCAAAACGAACCCCTCCGTGGTTTTACGTTTCTTACGCTCAAGCGACCGACCACCGTGTCGATGCGAGTGTACACTCAAACGACTTGGCCAAATCGTTTCTGTTTACACTCAGACGACATGGTCGTGTCATTTGAGTGTTACTTTGAGTTTGAGTTACACTCAAACTACATGGCCAAGTCGTTTGAGTGTTACTCACACTAACATTTGAAACTTCGTGTCCATGTCATTTGAGTTTACACTCAAACTCTGGCGGCCATGTAGTTTGAGTGCATACTCAACGACATGGCCACGTAGTTTCGATGTTACCACACTAACACTCAAACTGCGGTCATGTAGTTTGAGTGTATCTCTAAACTACATGGCGGCGTAGTTTGAGTGTACACTCAAACGACATGGCGGAGTTTGAGTGTTAGTGTGAGTAACACTCAACGGCGAGTTCATGTAGTTTGAGTATACACTCAAACGACATGGTCGAGTAGTTTGATTGTACACTCAAACTACATGGCCGCGTAGTTTGAGTGTACACTCAAACTACATGGCCGCGTAGTTTGAGGGTACACTCAAACGACATGGCCGCGAACGATATGGCCGCGTAGTTTGTGTGTTAGTGTGAGTAACACTCAAACGACTTGTCCATGTAGTTTTTGAGTATACACTCAAACGACTTGGACATGTAATTTGAGTATACACTCAAACGACTTGGACATGTAATTTGAGTATACACTCAAACGACTTGGTCACGTGTTTGAGTGTACACTCAAACGACGTGGACACGCACTCAAACGATTCCAAATGCACTCAAACGATTTCAATTGAATTAGAAAAATTGAAATCCGATTTAAAAAATTGGGTTAGAAACAACACAATTACATCAATAAAACTACATGCACTCTACACTCTTTATTTGTTATGACATAGTATCTTTATAACCAAGTTAAAACATGTAATCAAACATGCTATAAAATCTAAAATAATAATTTGTTTTATATCTAAACTTGTTATTATTATTATTTTTTCAATTGTGAATCATAAACTAGTTTGGGGTTTAGAGTTGAGTTCAAGGTTTAAAATTTTCATTACCAACATATTCCACTTAATTATTTGAAATAATAATTTGTTTTATATCTAAACTTGTTATTTTTTATTTTATTTTTAAAATTGTGAATCATAAACTAGGTTGAGATTTAGGGTTTAGGGTTTAGAGTTGTTTACAAATTTCGTGCTAACATATTTTACTTAATTATTCAAAATAATAATTTGTTTTATTTATAAACTTATTATTTTTTATTTTCTTTTTCAAATTTTGAATCATAAACTAGTTTGGGGGTTTGGGGTTTGAGTTTAGGGTTTAGGGTTTACAAATTTCGTACTGACATAAAAAAAAATTTAATTTCAAACATATTTCACTAAATTATCCAAATCTAAAATAATAATTTGTTTTATATCTAAACTTGTTATTTTCCATTTTTTTTTATTCAATTGTAAATAATAAACTAGTTTGGGGGGTTTACAAATATATTTTCACTCAATTATTGAAATATATCAAAATTTCAAATATATATAAAATATCTTCATTCACTTTCAGTTTAGAGTTTAGGGTTTACATAGAATACTCAAGTTTCTCTACATCCTCAAGTTTCTCTACACACTCAAGTTTCTCTAAATGGAACATGAAGATGAAGAAGAAGTATTTGAGGTAATGTTTGAGGTACAACAACAAATTAGAGAAGAACAACAAATTAGAGAAGGAGAAAATAGAAGATATGTTGAAAGTGAAGAAGTGGAACAAAATGTTGAAGGTCAAGGTGAAGAATTTGAAGATGCGACAAGTCGAGCAAATGAAATTTCGAGAAATCTTCGACGACAAAATGCAAACCTAAATAATGAGGTAACACTTGATTAAAATGAATACAAAACACTTGATTGATTGAATGAATGAATGAATGGATGCAAAATGAATTAATGCAAAACCCGAGCCCAAACGACATGGCTAGGTCGTTTGGGAACACTATAAAACGACATGGGCATGTAGTTTGAGAACATGACGGAACGACATAGCGTTGTAGTTTGAGAACACTAGAAAACGATATGGCTGGGTCGTTTCATTACACTATAGAACTACATGGCCAGGTCGTTTCATTACACTATAGAACTACATGGCCGGGTCGTTTGGACTCTTGATGAAACTACATGGGTGGGTCGTTTGAAACTAAATGCAAATTGTTTGAGACTCTTGTTTTATTCTTCTATATGTAGAATTCTTTGCCGCTATCCGGGAACCGATCTTCTGCAAACTCGAATGATGTGGATTGTCAACCGATTTTAAGTGATACAACAGAAATTTTTACTACGGAAGAGGTATGATTGAGTAGGCATTGATTTCATTTTTTTTTTAAATTTTCTAAATATAATTTTATTAGTGTATTAATAATAGTTGTTGTTTTTATGTGTTTAGGTCTTTCATACACGTTAGCGAGGCAATCGATTGGGCAACCGCTAGAGGAAGACAAGTTAATGTTGTTGTGGTCATTGAAAAGTGAGTGTGCCAAAAGGAAACCGAGTAGCAAGATTGAATTTGGCTTGCGAGTGCTCGGGTGTGTATCGGTCACACAAGAAGGAAGGAAGAAGAAGGCTAATAAGAGAAGGTCGGGAACCAAGAAATCGGGATGTCCATTTAAGTTAAAAGGTGTTTTCAACGCGGCACTTGTCGATAGTTGGAAAATTATGGATTCTTAATGGTGTTCACAACCATCCATTGGCGAAGACCCTTGAAGGACATGCATTTGCTACTCGACTAACCGTTCGAGTTCGGTATTTGTCGAGAGATGAGTAAGTGTGGAATAAAACCTAAACAAATATTGGATTCCATCAAGAATAGGTATCATGATAACATCTCTAGTATATCCTAAGTCTCCTAATCGCAGCGCGAAGGTGAGGAAATGGATATGAGCGGTCTAACACAATTCTGAGTGCGTGAGTTGTTAGCAAAAGAACATTATTTTGAGGAGTTGAGCGGGGATGAGAATCTGAGGAGATAGCGGGATTGTTATGGGCCCATCCGAAGGTGTTAAGTTGGCTCCGGACTTTTCCAACGGTTTTTTTCATGTTAGACGCTACCTACAAAACTAACGTGTATCGGTGGCCTTTCGTTACAGTTTGTTGGGGTGACTTCAGCGTGGAAATCTTTCACCGTGTGTCAGTCTTTTGCTTGTCACGAAACAACAGTCGACTATGAGTGGGTCCTGCATCATTTTAGTGGCTTGCTTGGTGACATAAGCCCATCTGTGATCGTGTCGGCGGGGACATAGCCACGATGAGTGTGCGTGACGAGTTTTTCCTAACGCACACAAGCATCTATGTAGATGGCATATCGCTACGTCGTCCTTTCAAAAATTTACGATATTTTTCCAACTACTGAGAACTTGTAGAGAAGGGCCAGTTCTCGTGGAACACCTGTAGTCAAATCGAAGACAGAGGTTATTTTCAGCGTAGATGGGATGATTTGGAAAAATATTATTGGGGTTGAAAGTACTCAATTTTGTTTGCTATTTCGCGAGACTTGGTTTCCTCACAGGGGATCGATTCAGTATGTTGTTGGACTGACCAACACATTCACTTTGGGAGTACAACGACCAATAGAGTTGAAGCGGTCTCATGCTCGGTGAAGCGTGTACTAGGAAATGCAAACTGTCATGATTTTTTTGAGTATGTTTAGCTTAATCCACCCGATTCTAGAGATCCGGATGTCCGGAGAGTAGAGCTACCTTCGAGAGAAGTATGATTGTAACTTCGGCACCACCACGGATTCCTTTGTTTCGTGAACTTCGGAGGCCTTGTCTCCGCATGAAGTGTTTAGACTTGTTATTTGAAGAAATAGATACCCAGCGTAAAAGCGTGTTAAAGATGGAGAGATAAGGTGTTGGTGCTATTTGCGCGACGAGCCATGGACGCCATGTGCTCATGAATTAATTGAGTTTGAAGAGCAAGAGCGGTCCATCCCTTTGATCGCTACCGACCCCTTTTTTGGAAAACATTATGTCTTCTTCCCCAATGTGTCGGTGGGTGTTGGTCCCGATGTTGCACCTTCGATGGACTTGTTCATGAATAGGTTTGCAATGGTTTTAAGAAGAAGCGAGAGGGTTATGATTAGGAAGCTTATGGAGATTGCCGTACCCGAAAGTACATGGCTAGTACCGCCTTTGTGAGGAAGCAAAACCAAAGGTCGGCCGAAGGTAGCTGTAGCGAGAAAAGCTTCAAAGCTGGAGATGATAACTCTTCAAAGCGAGATCCATCTCATTTTGAACATTCTCAACGTGACCATGAAGAGTGGGTCGTCGCCACAAACAAACACATGCCACCCAAAAACACCCACACTACACCAAGAAAGAAGTCTTCTCCAAAACTACCAACCCAAAACATCCACACCACACCAACAAATAAGCCTTCTCCAAAACACCAAAACAACCACACCAAGAAATAAACCTTCTCCCAAAACACAAAAAAACAACCACACCACGAAATAAGCCTTCTCCAAAAGCGGTCCACACCACCGAAATGTGAGAGATGGCTTAGACTTTGGAAATACGAGGGGTCCTAAAGATTACGGGTTGGATATTCCCGAAGAAATACATAAATACATTGTTAGAGTCCATGACCTGTTGGCGATGGCAACCTGCGGTTATAGAGCTTTCTGCATTGCATTAGGAAGAAGTCAAGAAGAATGCCCACGGATGAGAAGGGAGTTGTGCGAAGAGCTTATCGACAACCTCCCCTTTATTGTACTTTGTACAATCAAAGTGAGGTTTTATTCGATGAAGGAAATCCTACATGAAGAAGATTACACACCCCTTAAATAAGTGGATGAGCATGCCTTTTCTTTGGATACTTATTTGCTTCAAGATTTAATGTTGTCCTTATGCATTTAGGAGCTCGTCGGTGCTTTCTTCTCATGCCGGCTGAGAACCCAAGCAAATCCTCAGAGAGTGACCCAAGTGTTGGGTAAGCATACATATTGGTGGAAATCATTTTGTCAATGTTGAACTTGTTGAAGATTGTCCGGTTCCTCGATAATCACCAATGGCTTAGAGCTCGATATGATATTCTTTGAAAGTTGGAATTTGGCCTTGTGAAGAAGGCAATTGCAATTTATGGCATTGAACATTCCCAATTTAATATGGGAGAAGGAGCTTGTTGAAGACCCAACAGTACATGTTTTCGATTAAGTTGTTTGTATGTTGTCGATATGATATTTTGATATAATTTGTATTTTGATGTAATTTGGAACAAGTGTAATTTGATTTGATTTTTATGTTATCAATGTTAGGGCTTTTATTTGATTTGATTTGGAAATCGAGTAATCGACTAAGTTGATTCGGATGGCAATCGAGTGATTTTGAAATCGAGCAATCGACTAAGTGATATATTGATGTAATTTGATATTTTGATGTAATTTGGAACAAATGTAATTTTATTTTATTTTTTTGTTATTTGGAAATAATGTTAGAGCTTTTATTTGATTTGATTTGGAAATCGAGTGATCGATTAAGTTGATTCGGACGGCAATCGAGTGATTTGGAAATAGAGCGATCGACTAAGTTGATTCGGACGTCAATCGAGTGATTTTGAAATCGAATGATCGACTAAGTTGATTCGGATGGCAATCAGTGATCGACTAGTTGATTCGGACCCTTAATCGAAAGTGATTTGAAATAATGTTAAGTATGTTGTCAATAATGACCGAAACTACGGTGAAGTCGTTTGGCTTTAATACAAAAGCGACCCGGCCGGATCGTTTGGTCTAAAGGCCAAACGATGTGGTCATGTCGTTTGGCCTTTATACCAAGCGATGTGGCCATGTCGTTTGGCCTTTATACAAAACGATCGGCCGGGTCGTTTGAGATTAAAAGCGAACGATCTGCGTGGTCGTTTGGTTTAAAGGAAAAACGATCTGGCGAGGTCGTTTGGCCTTTATGCCAAACGATCTTGGTACTGGTCGTTTGGAAGAAAATTTTTCAAAATTCGTTTTGTTTTACAACACTTTCATATTCATCAAATTCCACTTTTCCATTCAAACATCAAATATCAAACACTCTCATTCATCAAATTCCACTTTTTCTCAAACATCGGGATATCAAACACTCTCATTCATCAAATTCATCCATACATAAAATTCCATTCAAACATTAAACCCTAAACCCTAAACATTAAATTCCATTCAAACATTCATGCAAACATCATATCCATCAATTCATTCGAAGTTAACAAAATTACAAACCCTAAACTGAAACAAATTACCTCTATCAAACTAAATTACAAAGTTACAAACCCTAAACCTGAAACAAATCAACTATAAGCCCACCCAATGTACTTGCACCTAGTCAAGTTATGCGCTGTTCGAAGAGGACCTTGCTTCCTCTGGCGGATCATTCCGACCAAATTGCAGACCTCTCTCTTTCCATTTGGTTTCATCGATGGCGTCGATTACGCCGAAAAAAGAAAAAAAATAAGATAAGTTACCAATCGAATGCAAAAATCACGTTAGAGAAAACTCAATTAAAATCACAATACTTACAATCGGTGAGCGGTTAGCGGTGTCTCGGGGAGGGATGAATAGGAAGAAGCTCGGGGTTCACCAAAACTACATGAGAATTCCTCGCATACCAAGTCATGTAGTTTTGATGACACTCCCATGGATAAGGCGAAATAGGTCCTCGGGTTGCAGAGTTGAATCCGTGATTACCCACGACTCGATAAAGTGGCCCAATATTGGTCGGCTCACCTCATACCAGCGTCACGCCGCGGTTCTTGTTCTCAATTTGGCATTGGAGGATCTCTAGGTACAAGTTGCACGTGACCTTAACCGACACACCACCCTTGCGACGGCAGTAAAGCTCGACAATGTTGAAAAACATAGCAATCCCTCAAAAATGCAATGTCATCGATCGGGTTTGTATCTCTCGATATTTTTGTAGGGATGCCAAACAACTGAAACAAAATCAAATGTGTCATTAACAACTCTAATGATCAATTACTAAAAATAAATATAAAGAAACTTAAATACCAAATTGTCATTGAATTTAATACTTACATTGAACTCATTCAAATCATCAATTATAATTTCGATAAAGCTGCAATGCATACGTTGTGTCGTAATAGTGTTTTTGGGATATGTCTGTGAGCACGCTGGGTGAGGCGAGATATAGTTGAAGTTTGGGACTGTCATGAATCTGGGAAAATACTCATAGATCCATGCCTAGATATACACAAATAGTTAACATATTGATAGAGTAATAAAATTAACATTAAAAAAAAAAAATAAACTCTAAAATACTCAAGTTTTACCGTAGTAGAAGAGTCATATAGCACGTAACCCCTTTCACCTTCGCACATGTGGCGGCCCGAGACCTCTATATAAAAGCGTCAAAATTGCTTGCACCCCATGCATACTCTTCTATCTCACTGAAATTTCAACAACGGCCTCGGATAACATATAGGCACTCCGGTCCCGGACTTGTCGATTAAAAGCGGCACATCCAAAGAAAAACAGAATAAAAGCTCTAACGGTCCGTTGAACATCCCGGAAACTTCGAGGCCTTCTCTACCACATTCAAAGCGTCACATATAGGGCTATCATGAATCTTGTTAGCAAAATGCTTCGGATGAATTCTAGCCTTACTTTTGAAGTGAACTTGCTAGCTTCCATCTCCGCCCTAATCAAATCAATAGGGAGCCCCGGACCAAGATGTAAGAGATTTATCGATTGTTGTAAGTTCACTTTTGTCCCTTGCACCGCTCTTCCTCTAAGCTGTGACTCCACAGATTTGGACAACATCGTCCAAAGTCACGATCATCTCCCCTAACCGGCATATGGAAGGTGTTGGTCTCGGGATGCCATCTCTCCACAAACTTGAGATCAATGGTGGATCCATATGCTCGTGATAACCTTCCACGAGATCAAACAACTTGATCCTTCTCAATCCGCGGCAAATCTCGAGGAGACCTTTCACATTCATTTTGAAATTCCATTGGGATAACTTAGCTAAGTGTGAAACACACTTCAACGCTCCGCGATCCTCTGAAACAACCGAAACGCATTAGATATATATGAGCGAAACAAAAGATTTTGTAAAGAAAATCAAAGTACACAAGAAAAACAAAATATTACCCTTCTCTCCCAAACATCGCGGCGACATGCACGCGATAGTCATACAACAACTCTAACTCATACGGGCCTCCCCATACACACCTCTTTGAAACTCCAAATCATCATTGGATTTTCTTACGAAATCTAATACCGGGAGGTGCTTCCTTCCGGGTGATGCGTCTTCTACCACATATTCTTCAACATCATCATCCCGCTCATCCTCCTCCTCACTCTCCTCCTCCTCACTCTCACTCTCCTCTTCTACTATACTCTTCCCTTTGTCTAAACCTACATCTAAACCTACATCTAAACCTACATTAGTATCACTATCTACACTATCTACACTATCTTCACTAAGCGAATCAACCTCGGGAACCTCGGGAACCTCTTTTTCCAAATGGTCCCCTACGCTACCGATCTTGGTTAAGCCGTCGCCCTATGTCTTTTTCTTCCAACTGCATCACGCTAGAGGAACCGCCACCAAACAATTTCTTAACACCCTTCAATGTAGTTTTTGCTACATTCTTCACATTTTTTGATCGAGGACCCATATTTACAAAGAAAAATAAAATAAGTATTAGTAAACCATATTTAAATAAACAATGTACAAAGAAAACCACTAGAAAAAGAGATCATCGGTCATTAAAACAAATGTACTTATAAGCTTGCTATGATAACTCAAGTATATATGAAGAAATAGAATGAGGCGTTACACTATCAAATTCTATCAAAATTTTTGGTGAGTTTCCTTTGTTTAGTCAACATTTCAGTATACTTAAACTGTCATAACACGGAAATCAATAATGACATCCTTCCAACAACCATATGTACATAACACCCTATAAAATATTCAACCCACAATACAATTTCTATCCTCGTCAAGCATAGGGGAAACCACCCAAAAAACCACCTTGATTGTACATTGATAAATTTGATAACCAAAGAAAAAGCTTCTCACCTATAATGCTTTACAGCAGGTTTTGTTCCCACAGTATCGGACCTTAAGCAAGTACTCGTAAAAGCTGCATGTAATCAAGGTCATTACTCATTAGTCAAGACTCAAGAACATAAGCAATATAAAAGGTGAGTAACAGAATGTACAGAGACACTAATCATAAAATGGTAAAAGTATCTTCTCTTATAACATCAAGCCCTAAAGGAAAATACTAGGTATGAAAGATGAGCACTATGAAAGTTTAGCAACAAGATGTAAAGCAACTCATTTTTTAATTTTCAAACGGGGCTCTAAATCACATGTTTGGGGGTATCACCATGCTACCCCCTCTAAGGGGTAGCATCGCTAGTATTTCTCTAAGCGTATTATTACTAAAATGGAGACAATGTTGCACTAGTTCCATTCAAAATTCAGGAATCTAACATAAGGTTACACTGAAACAAATCCAATCTTCATACATTAGAGGAGGAATGAACAACCGTACCCCATTACAACAGAAACAAGATTCTACCAACAACCGTACCCCATTACAAATTCCAAACCATCAAATATTACCCATTTCCTAAAACAAGTAGTTAAACCAAGCCAACAAGAAATAGAACCAAGCCAATATGATTCTTACCTTCAAATTGGATATGAAACTTGATTCAAATTGGATATGAAACTTGATTCAGGAAAGAAAAACTCGATGGCTCAATTTGATTGTGCGATTCTCAATTACAATTGTACCGATTCTAATTGGATTTGAGAATTGGAATGGTTTTGGATTGGGCGATTCTAATTGGATTGGGTGATTCTAATTCGTTTTGGTTAGGGTTGAAGGGTTTTTTTTGGTCTGAGTCTTGAGAGAGATGACCGACTAGAAGGTTTTTTCGGTTTTTGATGGAAGTGGGGGTGTCTTGGGCTTTTGTTGGGCCCATAATTTGGGCTTGGGCTGGAGAAGCCTAATCAATTTTGGTGCATTTAATCAGGGACCCATTCTTTATGTGACAAGTTAATATTCAAGACTAGCTAAACACATTCTAGTACTCTGTCGGGCGGCACACATATAAATCAAACACAAGAAAGATGTCCTACCACCCCGACAAGGCCGGAGTGTAAGAATCAAATATTCACAACTTACAACACTAAAAGTAGAAAGAGAGCAATGGCGTCCTAAACATAATACCCAACTAACCCTCACAACAAAACACGAGATAACTTCAAAGAATGAATATCTCTAGCTCTCCACCATTAATCATAAAGTAATCAATA
Organism: Coptis chinensis; assembly: GCF_015680905.1. Taxonomy (NCBI): domain Eukaryota; kingdom Viridiplantae; phylum Streptophyta; class Magnoliopsida; order Ranunculales; family Ranunculaceae; genus Coptis; species Coptis chinensis. Next base: position 12,851,993 of record NC_141456.1, on the reverse strand, counting down.
TAACAAGGTTTTATTCCAAGGTAAACAATAATGAAACAACAATGACTCAAGCCATTAATCCACATTTCGAATGCGGATGGAACTAGCATGACATGCACCTACACCAATGGCCAAATCGTTCAACTAAAAAGAGCGTAACTTATTGGTCCACCTTTTGCCGACTTGCCGTGTCAAACAATATTTGGAAATTCGAGGAAACCCAAATACATATCAACAGCATGGAAGCCTAGAATACACACAATCAATAAAAGACACAACGAGATCCTATAAGTGAACATGTCATGCTATAATTCTACCATTTAGTTAACTTTTTATCATCTAGAACTTTTAATATTTCAATTAAGCATTACTCTCAAATGTTATAGATTCATGATTATTAAATAAGGAGTGTCAAGGAAATCATGGACGGGTTATGCATAATCGTTTCAGCCATTGACATTGTTATTGCTAGCTAGGTAAAGTTCAATTTGTCCATTCCCTATTTTCAATCATCTACTATAATTCTACCATATTGACTTGAGTAGCGATATATGGAAACTCAACTTACCCACTTGTTGCCTCTTCTTGGACAGAGTCATAGAGTCATATTAATAATCCATATAGGAAATGGACTCTTCCAAACTCAAAAGAAATTAAGCAGGTACTCCCAAACACCGACTTTACATCCAAATTCAGGTTTTCCGGTTGAAAAGTATCAATATTTAAAAAGGGTACAAGAAAAGAAAAGCGATCTTAGATGATAGTGAATGTTGTGAGCATGTCAAACACGCTAAAGGATGACTTACACGGAATCTTCCTATATTGTACACTTTATGTTCTAGATTAAAAACAAGATAATCTCCTTATATCATGCTCCCAAACACGAGCATCATATCCAAATTCAGATTTTTTTTTTTTCTAAAGGAAGAAAGAAACCAATAATTAAAAGGGGTACACGGAACCTCAAGACATTAGCGACCAAAAACAAAATCGTCTTTGTAGTAATGCGTACTAATATGAGTATGTCAACATAATCACGCTAAAACCTGACTTACCTGAAATCTTCCTATATGATAATGTTCTAGAAGAGAAACAAAAAATCATATTCACAGTCTAGTTATCTTCGACCGAAGACATCTCCTAGGTGGGACGCATTCAGTGGCAGTTATAACACCCCGGCTTTTTCTTTTGTTTTCCTAGTATAAATAATAATAATAATAATAATAAATAATAATAATAATAAAAATAGATAATGGATAGATGATAACTATCAGATAAGGATAAAAGCCCCGTAGGTAAATAGATAAGTGTTGTCCTTATTTTTGAGGGTTTTTTCCCCGTAAAGTTTTGAGGGAAAAAACAATGAGGGTTTAGAAAAAAATGGAGTTTTCTTGTGACAAAAAGGAAGATTTTTTTTGGTAAATTTACCGATAATGTCGAGAGCCTTCTGGTGAGTAGATATATTATGTTTGATAAAGTTCTCGTTGTTTAATGTAGATTGCATGAGGATAGAATCAATATGATTTTTACTGTTCATATACTGTTCTATGAGTCTGATTATACTGTATACTGTGTAGTGTTAACTACGTATACAATTATGAATAAACGTTTGTCTCGGGAAAAACTTAAAACGAGGGGTGTTAGAATCGATGATGGCAGTGGTCGACTTATGTATTGACCAAGCGCTTTCGCGTTTCGCCAAAGGACCAAAATTTTCATGGTTTGTTATACTGTTGTGCTGTGTGTTGTGCCGTGGGCTGTTTGTTTTGATTTTGTTGATGTCGGGGGTTTAGAATCGGTGATTGGGTTGGGCTGTTGAAGCTGGGAAAAAGCTTGAACAGGTGCTAATGGTGGCCGGCGTTTATAAATTTTTTTAAGTACTGTGCCTACGCATTTTAATGTCGTGATTTTTGCTGTGATGATAATGAACATGTGTTATTAGCCAGTACCAAATCATTGTTTGATTGGATGCGAATAGACTTTCTATTACAAGGGTTTTGGGTTACTGCTACTGTTGGTCTGAAGGATTTGGTTGGTGGTTGGAAGTGTTTTGTTGTTAGGAGAGGATCTATATAGGTGGTGTGGGGTGCCGGAGAATGATTGGTGGTGGTGGAATCGTGGTATGAGCGCGGTGAAGCTCGGAACAGCCATTAATGGCGTCGTTCGAATTTTCTTCAGTGTAACAGAATCATGATTTGATGGTATAGGAAGGTGGGGGTTTTGGTGAGGATCAAAACCGCTGGGTTTTTTTTTCTGTCAAGGATGGCCGGTGGTGGCTGTGTGGTGGTCGGTGGTGGCTGGAGAAGTTGAATGAGGGAAGGAGATGAACAGTGTATCACGATTTGGGCTTGGGCCAAATCGTGATGGGCTTATGTTTTAACTTTTGGATTTTTAGTTTTTGGGTTTAAGTTAGACTTTGGGCCTTTGACTTTGGGCTTTTGGGTTAGAGGAGTTTGGGGCTGATTGACTGCTGTTGACTCTTGGCAGGTCGACTTTGACTTTGACTTTGACCAGAGTTGATTTTGACTTTGACCAGAGTTGACTTTTGACTAGGGTTGACTTTGACCAGTTAACTCAATTTGATCTTTTAACTCGGATTATGATTTGGGTTATTAAGATAGGTCTAGGGCTATTAACTTGTTTTTGGCTTTTTAAAAGACCTTTTATATATCGATGTGTATGTGTGATTAACTACTTATGTGTGAGATTTTCGTCTTTTTAGGATATCTGGCGTTATGACACTTAGACATCGGTATATTAATAACGCGTAACCAAAAATACGTGAAACAAGATCTTTCGTTAGATTCCGAGGAGATAATTTATTCAATAAAATTTCAATAATCGTAAACAAAATTTACCACCTCTTTAACTCTCTACTGCCTCAAGGTTTGGAATTTAGTTTTATATTTGTTGATGTCATATGTTAGGTGGGCATTTATTGAATGTGCCATAAATGGCCGATTAAGCGTTATATAGGGGTATTCATTGAATGTGCCATGAATGACGGTATTCATTGAATGTGCTTGTGAATGACCAGGATTATTTGGACTACCCTAGAGAGGAACTAAGGTATTAGCCTTGCGGGTTAGTTGTATTCCTTGAGTGTCTACGGGAATGTAGGGTTGGGTATTCCTTGAATGTGGCGGGAATAACCAAAAGATACATAGGTTGTGGAATATGTGTATAAGAAAAGTAATTGATTAATTGATAAGAGAAATGGATTTGTTTATACGAGTGTGCTTGGGTTTACTTTTGAATCCATATAAGATATCTACATATGTTATATATACAAGTTAACTTTCTTTTGCTGCGGAGGGTAGGACTTAATAATATTTTCTTGAGGGGACGGTCCCTACCCCTTATGGTGGCGGACATCGGTAAGTGTAATTAAATGATTTAGATATTAAAAGCGAGTTATTTGAATGAGTTAATATAATGGAAGTTTTGCTTGGGAAGAAACTATGCCGGTTGAAATGACGGAACTAACCTTGTCTTCCAAGTGAGAATGATTAAGTTATGGGAAAATATAAAGTGATTGTTTGGATAAGTAAAGTTTGAAATGTTTATATGTATTTAGTCTACTCATACCAAAGAAATTCAATTTTTTGACCGAAAATATTTCTTTGTTTTTTTCGGTAACGGGTGTGTTCTTAGGAACATAGGTGGTGGAAGGCTTGATGGAACATGGCGTGTGATTAGGATTAGATGCACAGGCGGCGGTCCGTTAGTTTTGTTAGGTCCGTTTTCTTTTGGAAGTATGTAATAACATAGTTTTCTTTTCATATGACCTGAAAATACGATGTTGAAGACCTGTTATTCTTAGAGTGGTTTGATGTTTTATTTGGACGGAAGATAGATTTTTTTTTTATAAAGAAATAAAGAGAAATTTGGAGATTATTTTGTTGTTAAGATTATTTTATGATGTGGGTTTTAGGTTTTTACATGTGTTGTATCCACCCCGTCATAGCCTGGGTTTTTAGACAATTGAACCAAGTGATGTTTGAGATATTTATATTTCAAATATTCATTTATTTTAATTGTTTAGAAATTCGGGCTGTGACAGCAGTCCCCTGACTGTTGTATGTCACATCAGCCATTACTTGACCATCTTCATGAGGAACACTAAAGAAGAAAATGGCATTCTAGGACGAAATGGGTATGGAAGAAATTTTGGATTGAGAAAAAATAACTAAGACATGCTTCAGGGCAGGTCCTTGGTTGCGCTGTGAGCCTTCGATTGTAAAGGGATGCATCGGGAGCGGAGCTCACTAAATAATTAGATACAGAACAAACTTCTTGGCTAGGATACCAAAACTTATGGGATTCATATTCCGTAACGTACAATGTCTAAGAACCACCTTACTTATTGGCATGGACAACTAATAATGAGAGTCTAACTGCAAAAGTATTATTTAGTCACTGCTAATATTCAAGGAACAAAAGGATGTACACTGGTCTAAGAAACAATGTAGGCTAAGAAACTCAACTTTTACAATAATAGATGATGGATAGGGAAGCTTAAAAAAATTACTCGGGACTATAAAGCAATAGCGAGGCTTTTTTTGGTAGTCGCATCAATCGACTATAGAATGCATCTAGGCCCTGTTTTGGCAAACGTGTAAGGACTCCTTATACTAGTTAGTTGGCGTGGCATGGTGCACATAAGCAAATGATGTTTGGTTCAGTTGATGGTCGTTATGTGTTCATGAAAACATGTATAGCGGTATCTCCTTGATACCCTTTGACTCGACAAACTTGGTGATAATAGGAAAAGCATCACACCTCCAAACACGTAAAAGCGTCTTGCATTTATTGATACCTTAAATCTAGGAATAAAATCCTTAGTCATTTGATTTGTCTTCCATATACAACACTCTCACCAACCGCCAAACATGGCCTAGTTTGCTTCTAGGGTGGGGGGCGTTTCAACTATTCAGTCTTAGGAGATAGTCGTATGATTCTAAAAGTTATTTGGCTAAGGTATGGAGAAATATGTATAGAAGAACTTAAACTTTTCATAGTGATACAACTTGTCTCATGTCATGTAAATACACCACGAGTTTATAAGATTATCTTAGGGAGAGGAGAAATATAACATCGTGGGGAGCTTTAATTTGATGGAACCACAAAGAAAAACAAAGAACAAAGTTTGTATTAAGAGAGGTATCCCTCGCAGGAGGTCTTTGGACTCATCGGGTGAACGCTACCGGGGATTGCATCCCACCTTACCATCAACACCCGACTAATAGGCTAACAAAAACGAGAAACAAAAGAGTATTGAGATGGAATTAGCACTAATTTGGTGTTCTCAATGAAAAGAGTGACAATAAGGAGGAATGTAGCCTTCTTTGCGGTATGAAGATATATATATGTACGATATATAGCACGGTGAAGGTAAACAAAGATTATGAGACAAACAAGAAAAGCTTAAATATATGTCAAAATCCAAGACAAACTTCAAAGACATATTGCTAAAGTTTTAGTTCATCAAAAGAAAAATATATGTTTACATCTGATTAGCGATCACTTATTAATCTATATAGCTCAACATATAGCGTGAAGCCTAGAGTGAAATGGGAAAAGATGATGCTAAGTGTTTCAATTTATTTTTCTCAAGCATCTTTATAGGAATTCTACCTCTTTCTACTTTCATTTATGTTTGTTATTTTGAATAAACATTTTCTTACTTTGTTCTAATTAAGCCCACTATATTTCCAGTTACCCGAGATGTGACGATATCAATGAATGCTAGCTAGGTAAAGTTAAATTTGTCCATTCCCTATTTTCAATCATCTACTATAATTCTACCATATTGACTTGAGTAGCGATATATGGAAACTCAACTTACCCACATCATTTGCCTCTTCTTGGGACAGAGTCATAGAGTCATATTAATAATCCATATATAACATTTCAAAGCAACAAACCATGATCATATCACATATATATGATTACATAATAAGAGATTGCACAAATTAAGAAGAACCAACCTGAATTTCAATTGAAGAACTCGCAAATTTCAAGCTTTCACCGCTCTTCCAACTTGCAATTTTGATAAAGCTCGAATTGAGAAACTCGAATTGAGAGACTCAAACGAATTGAGAAACTCAAATCTAGTTTTCAGTGACAAACACATACAAACTGTGATCAATGGTGGATCAAACTCGAATTGTTGGAGATTTTGATCAATGGTGGAGAGATTGTGTTGGAGATTTTGATCAATGGTGGATCAAACCCAGTCGAAGGCTTTGCAAACTCGAAGTTGTTGGAGATTTGTTGTTTTGGCCAAAACAACAACCGTTCTTAATTCAATTGTTGGAGATTTGTTGGAGAAACTTCGAATCGGGCACTCGAATTGTTGGAGATTTGTTGGAGATTTGAAATTGAATTTGGGGTTAGGGTTTGAAGGGTTTTGAAAGAGAGGCGACCGGTAATGGTAGGTTTTCCGGTTTCGATTTGGTGGGGGTGTATTGGGCTTTATTGTTTGGGCTTTGTTGTTTGGGCTTGGGCGGAGGCTGCCCGATCTAATATGAGTGGCGCCCAATACAGCACCCAATTAAAATTGAAACCAAAAAAATTGGAGTAGTTCCCGACAGAGCAAGTGACCGATAAACCTTCATAATTTGCTCCAATCATATTCGTTCTCTCCCCCTCTGTTTTGGTAATCCTATTTCAGTTTCGCTAAATCAGCAAGCTCTGCAGAAGCTATAATTACCAAACTTGTTTTGGTCTTTTGGATACTCCCAAGCTCTGATGATTTCAGTAATTATCTTCAAGAATTCCTCACGTAAGGAAGAAACTCAAAGGACATAATAAAAATAGAAAACTGCAAGAGTTTGTATAGGGGAAAAAACAATTACACGTGTATTGAGTATTCGGTATCACTTTAAAGAAAGAAATTGTGGATAAGGGCATCTCAACACCTCCACCTAGGCTCTACTTAGGTGCCATTAGGATTTTACACTTTTAATTATATATTATTGTATAACCTATTTATATCCACACTCTATATTTTCTAATAGAGAAATGTACAAAAAATTAGATTTTAAACTCGAACCGTCACTTAAAATGACGTCCCTTTTTAATTTAAACTGGACTTTAGATTAAGAAAGGGACGTTACTTAAAGTGACGTCAGAATTTTTTTTTTGTTCGGACGTTGGTTAAAGTGTTGCCCGAGCTATTTATCAACTGATAACGAGATGAGAAATTTTCATCTCCTCTATCAACTAATACTCTATTATCTACGGTATACTACTCCTATTGGAAAGAGTTTTCTGATATTTGGGGTGTAAACTTTATACTCTATACCGTTTAACCCTCCATTGAAAATGCCCTAATCAGTCCAGGAAATATCATTAGTGAGAAAACTGACATTCAGGACATAGGACTCTCACTTTCTGCACGGTTAAAATCTTACTATCTAATACTGTGAATCTATATAACCTACTTGACATGCGCCATTCTAGGGATAGCACTTGAACACTATTTTGCATGCCTCGTCCCTAGTGCAAAAGACTAACAAATACTGCCATGATAGATGACCAACCATGTAGGGATAATCATAAGAAGTTAACCAAACAAGGCATTAACAGAGAGAAATATCACAAGAATAATCACTAAAACAAAACTAGCTTAGAAGAGAAATCAAATACAAAACCAAATTGTGTTGAGATGTATAACATCAAGAGCTCTGGGAAAAGATTAAAAAAAAAAAGAACACTAAGGGGCTATTTGTTTTTTTGGGTTAAGTTATAAGAGGGTCTTATAAGACCATGTGTTATAAGAGGGTCTTATAAAGTGGTTTGTTTTTTATTTTAAGTTCCTCTTATAAGCACTTGTAAAAATAGAAAAAACAAATACACGACATCTTATAGATGGTTATTTGACAAATATAACCCTACTTTACATCACATTTAACTTGAATATATTAATTTGAAACAAACGTATAGTTTGATTTTCAATTTCAAATCAATTTTGATAATTAGAATATCGATTTTAGGAAACTACCTTAATTGGCAGTGGTGGTAGTGGTCTTAATAGCACGGTGGTGGTGGTAGTGGAGGTGATGATATTGGTTTTAATAGCACGGTGATGGTGGTGGTAGTAGAAGTGGTGGATATCTTAATAGCACGGTGGTGGTGGTGGTGGTGGTGGTGGTGGTGATAGTCTTAATAGTACGGTGGTGGTGGTAGTGGAAGTGATAATATTGGTCTTAATAGTACGGTGGTAGTGATGATGGTGGTGGTAGTGGTGGTTTTAATAGCACGGTGGTGGTGGTGGTGGTGATAGTCTTAATAGTACGGTGGTAGTGGTGGTGAAGGTAATGATGGTGGTGGTAGTAGTAGTTGTGGTGATGGTGGTGGTGGTAGTGGCGGCAGTGGTGGTGGTGGTTTTAATAGTTTGGTGGTGGTGATGGTGGTAGTCGGTGGTGGCTAGGATAATAGAATTATTTGGAAAATAAGATAATGAAAAAGGACGAAGAGAGAAATGAGGGTAGGGGTATATGGACGGGGGTGTTTGAGTCATTTTTCAAGTTGTAAGACTTATAGAATTGAAGTAGATCCAATTTTGGTACTTATAGAATTGGAGTCTCTTATAAGACATTTCTAGTAGAATGCCTCTTATAAGAGGCAAAAAACAAATAAAAAAAATGTCCAAAATCACTGGGCCACATCTTATAAGAGGTAAAAACAAATGGCCCCTAAAACTGATGCAGCAGTTGGTCAAGAACCCAGTTCACCATAAAAACAACAGAACATTACTTCAATAACACACCAAAAAGAGAATATAGTACCATTATATACGCATGGTTCTGCTCAACTCATTGTGCTTCTGAGAACTCACTCCCAACATGAAACCAACACATTTGGCAGGGGAGTCCTCTGCAGCGAGCACACGGGTGACGCCCATACCAGTATTGTATGCTATTTTTAGAATGGGTAACCATGTGTTGTCCTCTTGAACTTCCCAACTGCATTTGCCAAAAAGCTTCTTCAGCTTCCTCAAAACTATCTACCATAACTTTTCCATTCTCCAACATGTATTGGTAACCCGGGTTAGTAGGAGGTTCATCAAAAACTCTAACTTCAAATGTTCCCCAACTGACATACACGAATAAGGGGTTTAAACGATTCCCATTATCTTGAAACAAAAAAATTCATTTTTGTTGGGTAACACAAATTGATACTGGTCGTTTCAGGAGCAAGTGCATCTACTATATGAGAAGTATAGGTCAAACCACTATTGAAGCGAAACGTGTGTAGAATATTTCCCTTGGAGACCCAAATCAAGTGGTATTGTTTGTTGTTATCCAAATGAAGGATAGGCCCACTAATATGAGTATGCAATTATTTATTTATTTTTTGTCAGAAGGTCTAAACAATAATGATCAACAAAATTATGTATTTATTTCAATTAACAAAACTAGAATGCGTTGACTACTAAGAATTTAATATAGACTGATGAAGTTAACTACTTAATAAGCACTTAAGCCATTAATTAACACTACTATGTCTATATATATCTACATAATCTAGTCCACAAGTCTACAACAATTCAACAAATTGTTAACTTCCTATAATGTTATAGTTTAATTATAGGGAAATTCAAAAAATGCTATGTTATAAGTCATTATTCCTATAATGCTATAAACTATAAAAGATTAACATTGAAAATAAAAAATTACTATTTTTTTATTTTTTTAAGTGGAAAATTTATTGATAATGATAACAAGTTTTACAAATAATTAGGACAAACGTTAACAAGCTGTGCTGCAAGTCCTTTCTGAATTTGTTTTTTGTTTTTTGTTTTTTTTTTGGGTTGAGATATGAGGCTTGAGAGTGAAAGAAATGAGGGAGAGTTTACGAGCTTGTTATGGGTGATTAGAATTACACAAACTGACCGGTTGGACTTTGGACATTTGGCTATTTGTTTTAGTCTTATCAACCCATCAAATATTTAAAAACACATTTGCTCCTCTTTAATAGTATTGAACTCAAAATAAATGATAAATGATAATTTTGTAAGGGATAAAAGAGAAGTAAAAAAAAACGTTTGTTTATTGGAATGTTTTCTATTAGTCTTTTTTCATACTATTTTTTTTGTTGATTATATTCTCACTATAGTTGTGAAAATTTTGGGAGTGCAGTAGTGGAAGTATGCTACAAAATTTGGGAGTGCGAGTCCTTATAGTTTGAAGATTTTTCTAGGCAATTAGTTATGTGGTAGTGGAACTTTTATAATCTCAGGGAGTGCGACCGCCCCAACATGCAGCCCCCTGTATCCATCTATGGTAGTAAGGGAAACTGTGATATCTTGTGGTATGCACCCACCGTTGAACAAAATTATAAAGCTAAGATTCGAGTCCATGCGATGTCAGACATTTCCAATCAACACTGTAGGTAGTGGGATTAGTATGGCTATATGGCTCACCAAGGAAGTCTCCTTTCCATCCATTCGGCAGAACCTCACAACGGTTATTGGGGAGACTCTCGAGCAAAACAAAGTCAAGGAAGGTCCATAACCTCCTTATGAGGGAAGTAAAAGACTTGGTCATTTTTTCTATTGAAAAAAAGCATCCACCCTGTTTCACTAGATGCCAGTAGATCACAATCAACCCAATCATCACTTCTAATCCTTAGATATATATTATAGCTATACCCTCATGACTCTATTTTTCAAGGTTTCATAGAGTCTCTAATTTTTTGTAAACTCTAATACTAATTAGAAAATAAAAGGAATTCCAAATCATTAGATATATATTATATATAGTTATACCCTCACCAATCTATTTTTTGGAGCACTCACATAGACTCCAGTTTTTTCTAAACTCTATTACTAATTATGAAAAATTAGGATATAAATAAAGAAACAATCCCATAAATCCTATATAGAGTTTCACAGTCTCCAACTTTTTCTAAACAATATAGCTAATTACAGAAAAAACTGAGACAAAAAACTAAATTGTTAAAAACAATAGTTTCAACCAAAAACGATTTTTCTAAAACGCTTACGTCACAAAGAAATGTTTTTACACTAATCTCAGGTGAACTTTAACATAACAAAGTTTATTTCTAGAAAATGACAATGAAACTATGAAAGAACAAAGGAAAAAATGAATTGAGTTGCTTGAACATTTACTTTATGCATTTGTTAACCACACATATGACTGGGAATAAAGGAAAAAATCTACTAATCATAAAATAAGTAACAATGTACACCCAAAACAAATAAAATTGTATTGTGTGCACTATATATACTGGCATAACAAATAAAATTGGATCAATTTGACGTGTCTCCACTATGGGATTTATATATTTAGTCATCGTTAAGGATTTCAAAAATCATAATTCCGGACACAATAATTACGACATATTCCAATTAAATTTATGAATTTTATAATTTTCAATATTAGTAGAATAACGAGATTCAGTTAAAGCAGATGTTGGCTTACATAAATTATATAACTATGGATTTAGTTAAAGTGGACGTTGGGCTTAAATAAATTATATACAAAGCCAAAACAAATTACATGTGAAAAATTAAATTATACAAAAAATATATAATAGAAAATGAAAAAAAAAAAAAAAAAAAAAAAAAAAACATCAAACCAATAATGACAAATATATATATAAGATCTCCATTATGCCTTAATCATTTTCCACAATAATAAAATCTTTGTGCTGAATTGGAAATTGGAAAAGGCACTTTCTGCTTCTTTATGCTAAATTAGTATGTACTATGTACCTAATCATAATCAAATTAGTCAAAATACCCAAAAAATAATGGGTCGGGGGTTAGGGGTGGGAAAATGACCCTAAAAAACCAACCCTAAGCCCTATAAAACAACTAAAAAAGTTTTAAACCCGCAACTAAAGGCTTCTAAGGGTGGGGTTGGGCTAAGGTTCAAACATAGGCCCGGACCCTAATTCAAACTAACAAACCCCCTAGTTATAGTTTCACATTTTCACTATAAATACATCGCATTATAATCATTCAACTCTTTGTTAAATATTTTAAATTAAAATAACATTGTTTTCATGAATTTATCACTTACACCCAAGAAAGTACTTTCAATAACTTGTCTTATATAACAAAAACTTGTTAACCTATTTGGCCATGAAGAACAACGAAAGCACTAGCCTAATAAAAAAAATAAGACTTTTATTCCTTTGATCATCAAATCAAAGTCTAGAACTTATTATTCTCAATTTATTTTCCCACTTACTTATAAATTATATTTTTATTCTCATCCAAGCCAAGTTTATAACTAAAGGTTTTCCCACACCATTAAAACGAAATACATAGCTAAAAGTATGTAAAACCAAAAAACAACCTCCGAAAAATGACATTTGTAAAACGAAGAAAATATATAGGGGCCCTACCCTAAATCAGGCCCCAAAATCAAGGGCTTAGGGTAGGGTCGAGGGAAAAAGAGATTTAGACTTGTGACCCGACCCAACCCTATATCGAAACCTTTAATATCTAAAGGACTTTTAAATGTTTAGGGCCGGGCTAGCCCGACCCAGCCCATTGCCCACCCCTAGTCGGGGTTCAAGGGACATATACGTTTTGACATATAAATTCACTCAGGGCAACAACCACATGATCTCTAACGATTAACGACTGAAAGATTGCCACGTAGGGAGCCCTTTCTAGTTCAGCTCTAGCCAAGCCAAAAGCACACATGTCGAGTCATCTTCTCCCCACCCCATGTCCGTCAACTCCCAACTCGTAAAACGCATAGAAGCTTCATGAATTCATCATTATTACTACAATACTACTCTCTAGATATTACAGAAAATTCATCAGATTCGGAAAACAGTTTATCTTTTTACATACACTGAAATTGGGTTCCCACATATTTTTTGTCAAGCATATTTTCAAATCAACCCTTAATGACAATCTCATGGAACGTCAAAAGCATTAAAAGAAAAAAAAATAGAAGTCAAGAAGAGAATGGGTAATCTACTCATCTATTTAAGGAACTACTGTAAAATGAGAGTTTTGTAATTTGTATTTACACACCTGAGTCTTGGTTGTTCAATTTGGGTCTATGAAATCTCAGAATGTTAAATTGTAAATAACAGAAGAGAAGAGAGGAGAGGAGAAGAAGATGACTCGAGTACCAAAGCAAAATGGACCCTTTTGGCTCACTACGTGGCATCATTTCAGTCATCAATCTTCTAAGATCGTGTGGTTGTTGTCCTGACTGAGTTTATATGTCCCTTGAACCCATAATACCCGCGAAAATTCTCTACAATAGACACTCAATTATTCTATAACTTGCAACTCACGCCACTGTCTTCTCGATCAAGAAAAACTGGCGATTCTTCATGGCGTATGTGAATTTTAAACCCAATTATGGAGATCAAAGCGGTACAGACTCCAGTTCATCAACCGAATATGGTAACAACACAATTTGACATACCCTAAACTCTAATTTTTTCCAAGTGTTCTTTCTTTTGTTTTGCATTATTTTAAAGATCATTATTATGTTTAGTCTCTGATTAGTTACTTTTCTTCATCTGCTATTTTCCTACTGTTCTTGAAATTGAAGTTTTTCTGGTGCATCATCGTTCCATTATTTAGTGAATTCTCGTTTATTAGCTTTAACATTATGCTTGAATCTGCAAAAAGGTGAAATCTGGGATGGAAAATTGAAAGATATCTTGAGTTTTTTTTATATTGGTATTTCTTTAGGTTTTCTTGTTTGTAGACTTAAATTTCTTGATCTTAATTGTGGCTTTCTATCCAATTTTTAATCATTGTGTTAATTATTCAGTTGTGATATTGCAGATTACTTTGAGGAAGAAATTGTTGATGAGAGGTCGTATGAAGCAATTAAGTGGAAAATCTTATCTGGTGAGCTTTGCAACAGCAGCATGGAGTTCGTCTGCACGGGTCCAGGTGAGGTTATGTTTCTACTTCTTGTACATTGTACATTGTTGTATTCCAGTCTGTAAAAAATTAAGTGCAAACATAAAGCCTGACTTTCACTTTAAAGAAAAAAAAGAAGAAGAAGGAGATCCCATCATTATCTTGATATGTTAATACACTATTTATTGCATCCTTGGTGTTTTAGAAAATCTATCATGTTAAATGAATTGTTCTGTATTTTATTATGATGAACTTGTAGTTTGTTATTGAGCCACATGACCCAACTTTCTGTGCTCTAGAATGTTTAGCTGAAACTAGAATGTTTGTTCCTTGCGTTGGTTGGATCTTGTTTATAAGAAGATATTAGGTTCTCTGTTTACGCGTTTGAACGAACCATGACGATGTGAAAAAATCCACTCTTGTTCCTTATATATGTGTGTGCCACTTGTGTTGGATTGATTTTTACCCCTGGACAAGTAAATCTTGCATATTGCCTCGTCGATAGATATCCACCTTGTTGGCCTCATCCAGTATTCTCGGACTTTCGCTTCTAGATTCGTTCACCCCGACAATGCCACATTCTGTTCTTTGTTTATGCCATTGTAGGTCAAGTTACATGCCACATCGTGATCTGTGATACCACATGTCACATAAACACTTCATATATATATAAGTTAGCATAAGTAGCTTAGAGTACTCACAGGGCAATCTATAACTTTAACTCAAGAAATGTTTGGGTAGAGGTTCTTCGCTTAGAGTACTTAGAAATGAGGCCTCATAAGTGCAATGAAGTTGAAGGGTACATGCTCTATCCCATTCTGGTTGGCGTTGTTACTGCTTCCCTTTTCTTTTGTACGTAAAAATGATAATGATTACCTGTTGTTGTTTATGCACTGACCCTAATTAATTTTATAGAAATGAGGCCTCATAATTGCCCTGAAGTTGAAGGCAAGAATACATGCTTCCATGCTGGTTGGAAATGCCACCTATTTTTTTCTTCTTTACACAAAAATGATAAAGGATAACTGTTGTTGTTTATGCGCTGACCCTAATTAATTTTATAGAATCTCCCCCTTTCCAAATTTCATTACTCATTCGCGATTATGAGATTAGGTGATTTGTCTAGAGAAGAGTAGGAGGGGACAGCAGAATCTCTTCTAATGTTCTCTTGTTATATTTATATTTTATATTGCAGGTGTCATCTGTGAATCTAAACCTTGAAGTGGACAGAGCGACAAAATCAGAGAACTTCTCGTGCTTTCCATCGCCACACTTGCGGCATCCTTATGATAAGCAGACTCTCCAAATTCAACCATCAGAGAATCTCTCATGCTTGCCACCGACGTCGCTGAGGCAGTCATATGCTAGACAATGTCTCCAGGTTCAACCTTCTGACAACCTCTCATGCTTACCACCACCACAGCTTTGGCAGTCTTACACCAAACAAAATCTTCAATCTCAAGCATCATTAAGCCTCTCATGTTTACCACCCCCACAGCTGCTGCAACCTTACAAAATAAATTTCCAAATTCAGCCATCACAGAACCTCTCATGCTTATTACCACAACAGCTGGGTCAATCTTATCCCAGACAAACTTTCCACATTCAACCATCCGAGAACCTTGCATGCTTACCACAAGCACAGATGAGGCAGTCTTATACTAATCCACCTCTGCCAATCCAAGCATCCAAGAACCTCTCATGCTTACCACCAGATCTGCAGCAATCTTGCGCTAGGCAAAATTTTCAAATTCAAGCACCATCGAGCCTTTCATACTTGCAACAAACATCCGAGAGTGTCTCGTGCTTACCACCATCACAGATGCAGCAATCTCACAGTAAGCATGCTAGCCAAACTCAATTATCCGCGACCCTGCCAGGCATACCAATGTCACAGCAGCCACAATCTTATGCCAAGCAAGATCTTCATGCTCAGGCATCATCAAGTCTCCCATGCTCACCAGCACCAGAGCTGAAGCAATCTTCTTCTAAGCAATCTATCCAAAATCAATCATCAGATGATATCTCATGCAAACAACCACCTCGTCTTCAGAAAGCTTGCACTGGTAAGCTACCTTTCCAATATAACCCACCCAGGCTAATGTGCAAGGAGTGCCAAAAGAAGTTCCACAAAGAAATAACTCTCAGTGAACACTACAGAGGGAGGAAGCACCGTGCCAGGGTAAGAGAATTGGAGAGGCAAAAGCTTGCTGAAAATATAGGGTTCAACTGATGTCAGTAAGATTTCATGTATGATGTACTCTGCTCTTGTCTGCAGTCTGCATCTCAAAGGAAAGAACCATGCTGCTCGTGTCTAAGCAATGGATAAAGCAAAAGAAGTGAAAAGGATAATGTAACGTTTTAAGAGATGAATATGACTGTAAATGCTATTTCATAATGCGCAATTCTGTTGCTTTGATCATCAAAGTGTTCCTTAGTTTTTTTGTATCTAAGTATGCTACATCCTATAGTACTCTGGGGTAACCTTAAAGGAAAGAAGGCCCCATCCTACAATTTCTCTTGTACATGTTAATTGGGAAGACATAAGGTACCTTTATAAGGTGCAATATTCTTGTACGCTTCTGAGGATGGTGTGGGTTTGTTTGCTCAAGCTATTATAGACATGTCTGCATTTCAAATAAATTGTAAGATTCATATTATACTAATCCTCTCACCATTCTATGCTCACTTAACTTGTTAAAAACATTTCATTTTTCAGGAAAAAAAAAAATGTTAAACCAATATTGTTTTTATTATAATACCCCGTATAATACAGCCAAAATTTGCCAACTGTAAATGACGAGATTGACCCTAAAAAGTACCCGCTAAAAATAGTTCTTGATAAAAAATAGTACTACACAGTACACACATAACTAGCATTACTCTCCCACTATTCCATTACTAGTAACAAACTCCGCCACCTCTCTCTCGCATTTATCATTTACTTGTTCAAGCTAGGGCTTCACTTATTACTATTAGTCTAGTGTTTTCAACTTCCCCGAGCTGAAATTTATGGCTTTTGTAAGTTTCGGAGCCGATTTTCCTGCTTCAAGTTCTTTGACTGGACAAGGTAAACAAACAAACTCCCATTTTTCATGTTTCATTTTTCGTCGATATTTCTTGAAATATATTACTTGTTGAGTTTTGGGTTTATTGTAGACTTTGTTGAGGAGGAGGATGAAGTTGATAATGAGAGGAAAGTTATGTCTGTAGAGCTTGCTTTGCAGAGGGAGTTTGCTTATCGGGGGAAAATCGCAAAGCTACAACAATGTCCTAATAATCCTAGTGACGTTGAGGAGTCCCCTTTGTCGCTCGAGGTAACGTGAAATTTTGCTGTATATAAAAAGCTATAGATTTTAGGAATATGAAAGGCTGATATGGTGTCCTTGGCCCTTGGGGTGGTTATTAAGATATTGATTGCACTACATTTTATTTGGGCAACTGAAATTTGTAGTAGTGATATTATGTTGACAGAGTTCTTAGGTGTAATGTGTAAATCTGTTCTTATTGTATGTTAGAAGAAAGGTTCCCATCTAGGTTGTCTTTTGGGTGGGGGTTTTTTAAGCAAAACTATTGATTGCATCCTCAATATGTTAGAATAATTATGCTGTTCTGTATTTAATCATATGGTTTACTGTAATATATGTTTTGAGTCCACACTAACCAAATTAGCTGAAAGTAAGATGCTTGGTTCATGACATTGATTGGATCTTGTTCACGTCATGAAGTGAATTATTTTAGTTTGAGTGGTATTCTGAAGAACCTGCTTTTTGCTATTTCGTGAGTTTGAGCCATAATGATGTTAAAAATCCCGTCTTATTTTTATTTTTGCTGCCACTTGTTCTGCGTCGCTGGTCACCTAGGTCTTTCTTGCTTAATGCCTCTCGAAAGACTACCACTCTTGGTCTCAGCTAGACTTCATAAGCATCCGTTGCTAGAACTAGCCCCTTAGTTAGCTGATCTTATACGTTGTATCTGATATGCTAACCCTTTCATATTTACGGAAAAGAATTTAAGCTCTTGTGTGCTGAACAGCCACAAGTACTCTGGTTATTGCAAGTGGATTTGATTTACCTTTTTGTTAGGCTAGTGGGTGTAGCTTCAACTGAAGAAGTGATTGGGTTTATCATATCATCTTATATCAAGTGTTGTTGGAACATAGATATGAGGCGTTTGGAATGGGTGAAGGTGGTGGTAAGAATCCACGCTTCCGTGTTCCTACCCAACGTCCACTGCTTCAATTCCTACTTATGCTATCTACTTCTTTGTACTAAAAATGATGAAGGATAAGTAAAGCTTTTCTGTGCAATGGAACGAGTTCTATGCCAAAAGCTCTTTTCGCCAATTTTCATAATGATGACTATCCAGAGAATCGCAGGAATGGACAGTAGAGTTTTTGACTCTTTTCTCATGTTATATTTATGCTTTCTTCTTCCAGGTGCAACCTTCGGATCTAAAACTCGCAGTGGATGGATTGTCAATGTCAGAGAACTCCACATGCTTGCCATCGCCCCAGGTGCCACAACCTTATGCTAAGCAAACTGTCCAAATTCAACCATCAGGAAATCTCTCACGCTTACCAGTACCACCACGGCAGTCTTACGCCAAGCAATCTCTCCCAAGTGAACCATCAGAGAACCGCTCATGCTTGCGACCACAACAGTTGCAGCAACCTTGTGCCAGGCAGACTCTCCAAATTCAACCATCAGAGAACATCTCAAACATGCCTCCACCACAGGTGCGGCAGTCTTGCGTCAAGCAACCTCTCCCAAGTCGACCATCAGAGAACCGCTCGTGCTTACGACCACATCAGTTGCAGCAACCTTGCACCATGCAAGCTCTCCAAATTCAACAATCAGAGAACATCTCAAACTTACCTCCACCACAGCTGCATGCTAACCAAACTCTCCACATTCAACCATCAAAAATTGTATCATATGTACCAACACAACAGCTGTATGCGAAGCAAGCTCTCCAATTCCAACCATCAAAGAATTTGTCAAGCTTACCACCACCACAGCTGCATCAATCTGATGCTGTGCAAGCTCTTGAATTTCAACCATCAAGGAACTTCTCAAGTTTATCGTCACCACAGCTGCAGCAATCTAATGCTGCTCAAGGTCTTCAATTTCAACCATCAAGGAACTTCTCAAGCTTACCATCACCACAGCTGCAACAATCTTCCCTTAACCAAGCTCCCCAAATTCAATCATCAAACCACCCCTCGTGCTTACCAACACAACAGCTGCAACATTCTTATTCCAAACAAATTGTTCATATTCAATCGTCAGAGATCCTCTCACGCATACCACCCCCTCAGCCACGGAAATCTTGCGCAAAGAAACCTCATCAATTTCAACCAGTCAGCCTAGTCTGTAAGGAGTGCCAGTTGGTTTGCTCAAGTGCTTTAACTCTCAAGCAGCACTACAGAGGGAGGAAACACCGTTCCAGGATACAACAGTTGAGCAGCCAAAAGATTGTTGGGGGCATAGAGAACAAGCAATTGTGGTGTGATATCTGTAAGATTTCATGCATGAATGAATTCAACCTTTGGCAACATCTCAATGGAAAGCAGCATGCTACTTGTGTTCAAGCAATCGAGAATGCATTAGCAGTTACAGGCGAAGTGGGTGAAACAGGGTAGCTTTGAAGTGGGAGGACCTTGGATGCTTTGCTATTCCCTAACGGCGTAATTCTATTGCCTTGTCTATCAAATCTTTTTATTTCCTTATATATATGCTTCATCATATAGAAGTATAGAACTTCGGGCATCGCTATGGGGTCCCTCAAATGATTATCACATAACACAAATTGTCTGTGTACAATTTCCCAGGTGTATGTTTTTTTGGTAAAGTTTACTTTGAAAAGGAACTAAGGAAGACATGAAGAGTAATTTGGTGAAGTTGTTGAAATGATTTTGGTGTTACATAGCTCAATGTCTGTCTTAAATTTCCTGGTATATATTATTTTGATAAGAAGACAAGGTGTTCAAGTCCCTGAAATTGATTGATATATATTACAGGACAGGAATCACAGGAGGCACCCTTTTTTGCTTAAACTAATAATGTGAGTATCTCTGCTTAAACCATAGTCTGGGTTTCTGATATGTGTGCATGATTAGTGTAAGCCAAATTGCTGAGTTCCACACCGGTTCTGTCAGGTTTGGCAAGCCATATGCCCTTTGATGTAATTTCCAAATATAATTTATCTTGACTAGAAGGGTTGTAAAGGTTTGCATTATGCAATCTTTCGAAAAAAGAGTTTGCATATAAACACTTGTCCAACAACCTGACACAAAATTACAGACGAGTGTCACTCGAGCCCGTTGAAGAATTTGGTTGGTTCATGTGGGGCCCAAAACATGAAAAACGCTTTTCATCGGCTTCTTGGCCACCCAGGTTAAAAGCAACCGGCAACTGTGACTGTGAATGAATGATGTTAGGCTAAGTGTAAAGGTTTGGTGCGGCGAAACACCAATAGCACAGTTGATAGGGTAAGCGCAATAGAGTTTATAGACCCAATAGGTTGTTTTTTTACCCGCCCCAGTGGCATAGGCAGCCAGCAAAAAAAAGCCCAAACAAGTCAACTCATCCTAGTATAGGAAAAAATTAGCCCCACCATCGGCCATCCACCAAATAGACTCCTATTAGGGCATCTCCAAAGGGGGTGTAAACCGTATAGAGTGAAAATTTTACACCCCAAATATAAAAAAACTCTCTCTAATGGGGATGCTATACCGTAGATAATAGTGCATTAGCTAATAAAGAGGGTGGGAAATTCTCCCTCTCACTATTAGTTAATAAAAAACCCGGGCGACACTTGAACTGACGTCTAAGTGAAATAATTTTCGGACGTCACTTGGAGTAACGTCCCTTTCTAATTCTAAAGTAAAATTTATTTATTTTTACACTCTTCCATTGGAGAGTATAGAGTGTGGATATTTATAAGCTATATAATATTATACAATTAAATGTGTAAAATCCTACACCTATGTGGAGCCTAGGTGGAGGTGTAATTTTACACCCCCCATTGGAGATGCCCTTAGTATGTAGAATTTTGTTTTTTAACACCCTGCCAATTTTACCCCTCCCATCTCAATTTATTTTGATTTATTTTTTTAGCCGCTATTCGTTCTGGCGTGCAGAACATATGTTATATCGTTAAAATTGGGAGTATAGATAAGGAAACTTATACCGATAGCGTTGGCATATTAGCGTTTTGGTGCACCATTACATCACAATTTAGGTGATATTTGGTGTTTTGCCGCACTATAAAAAAAAAAAAAAAAAAAAAAAAAAAAATAATAATAAAGTTACACTTTATCCTAAAAAAACCAATAGCAGTTCTAGACAGGTACGCATGAGAATCTGGCCCTGCAAAGTATTTGGTGATGCAATACACACGCACCTCTTGCCATGATGAGTGGCCTCGATTCTCCCGCACACCTCTTGCATGCGTACAGCAGATTTTCTCAAAAAAAACAAATGTAGAAAACTACGTAACTTTATTTTTAATAAAACAAACAAGAAAACGGGTTTCCCGGTAACTACTAATTAAAAAACAAATTATTATTTCTTCATCTATAATTAGGGTTTCTAACTTCTTTTTGAGCTTGTACATATGGCTTTTGAGTGTTTCCGAGCTAATTTTGGTGATGCTAGTGCTTCTGCCTCCACATTTTCTACTGAACAAGGTACCTAATTGCTCAATTT
Source organism: Coptis chinensis (assembly GCF_015680905.1). Classification (NCBI taxonomy): domain Eukaryota; kingdom Viridiplantae; phylum Streptophyta; class Magnoliopsida; order Ranunculales; family Ranunculaceae; genus Coptis; species Coptis chinensis. The sequence goes on along the minus strand of NC_141456.1, from coordinate 12,830,423 downwards.
ACTCTCAATTTGATCTATTTTCATTCTAATTCACTTAATTTTGGTAGAATTTTCAGTATTTTAGGATGAAATTCCAATTTCTGTAAATTTTATATGTTGAGCATCTTAGTTTGGCATCAAGTTTGCGTGGGTGATCATAGTTTATGTAATTTAGCTGTCACATTCACATTTTCTTAATTTCTTTACAATGCTAGTAGAAATTCATTGAATAGATAAAAGCTGAGCTAATAAAGAGCAATTCAATGCGCTACTTTGTTGTTTTTTTGGAATTAGGCTTTCTGTTGAGCCAAAATTTGCTAAGTCTGTTTTGGTGTATTAGTGTCTTCTGTCTTCAGTACCAATCTCTGCTATTTGTAGGGTATAATTCTTTTTGTTAAGTTTGGATCAGTTAAAACTGTTAAAAGTCCCTTTGAGTCGATTAGATAGTTGGAGCTGCTTGTTAATTAGACTTCTTTGTATATGTCTTTAATGTTAGAAATTTATGGTTCCAATACATCTATCTCCCTGTTGCAGAGAATATTATAATTAATGAAAGATTGAGGGAGAATGTTATGCCACTGGAGCTCGCAATCAAAAGAGAGCTAGACTATCGAATGAGGGTAGAGAGTTTACAAGGAAAAATCAATGTTGAAGCTTCTTTACTTTCACAGGTGAGAAATGTAGCGTCTATTGATTGAATATCTCTTATTACATTCTTAGTCTCTGCAATGGTAGTTGAAGTTTATTTTTTGTTCGGTGATTTTGTAACTTACATCTACATCACAGGGGATCCAACTTTGGTTTTACTGTTTTCTCAATAGGTTGGCTATTGTAATCTTGTTACTTTAACTGTACATAGTGTACTAATTACAGTTGCTCTATTTATAAGAGAGAGTTAAAAGACATCAAATAAACAACTCGCGGTAGAGCTCTTTGGAAGAGCACTGAGAACTGAGAGACTGAAAAACTTCATTTCTTTATGAAGTACATCGTATAGAGTAGAAAGCTAACTGTTTAAAAAGTCTAGGTCTCTAGGAAGATGTTTTCCAGACTTCAGTGAGCTAGTTTTGGAAAACAATTCCAAACAAACTCTTACCTTTTTGTGATTGATAAGTAGAAAACTTGATTTTTGTGTCTAATGAATCACGCATCTTTTGTTCCTTTCCTAGTTTATGGGTCTTGACTCTTGATTCAAACCATTGAATAGAATCAGATGATTTTGTGTAAGTACCAATTTTTTTGTTCCAGGGACCACCCCCAGTTCCTGGTCCAAGTATAGTGGGAAGGAAGAGAAGAACAATGTCGAGCAATCTCAGATCCTTTTCAACACAACAACCAAGGTCATCTAACGGTTCCTCACCACTATTGTGCACACTCTGCCAAGTGGCTTTCTCGAGCAAGTCTGCTCTCAGGCAGCACAGACTAGATAGTAAACACAAGGCCAAGTTGGCGGAAAATCATAAAAAGAGCAAACAGGGCAAGAACAAGCCACAGTGGTGCAAGTTATGTAGGATTTCTTGCTCAGACGAAAGGGCATTCACACAGCATCTTGCTGGAAAGAAGCATGCTGCTTCAGTCCATGCAATTGAGGCTGCCAAGTCAATCAAGGAAGATGCTGAAAAAGAAGTATTTAAAGTTAAATGGGATGAACTGGAATGGGATACAGTTGCTTGAAATAACAAAGGGGGAAGGGAATGGGTTATGGAAGATTTGAGGAGTAATCGACTCAATAGTTGTGTATGTGGATAATAACACTCTCCCTGTAATGGCTGTCTTGGTCTGTCCCCATTGTATCGTAGGTAGAAATCTTAGGTAGAAAGATTTTCTAAGTATGTGAATCTTTATCATAGTTAAATTGTAAGCAAGGTATTACCAAAAAACGGAAAAGAAATTGTAAGCAAGGCTGAGACCTTGAAGTGTGTTATAGTACTCTACTGTAACTCCTAATGCACTGAATTTCTTTGACAACTCTGTATCTTATCTAGAGAATAAAGGTTTGAGATTGTAAACTGTTTCGTCTTTTTACATTAGGATTATAGTTTTATCTTGCATCTTCTGTTCATACTCCCTTTTCCACCTAAAGCCCGCACAAGTTCAATTATATTAGAGATTTGTGACATGCTAATATATTAGGTAGCCAAGATCGACACATTCATGCTCTAGTTAACTATAGGTCACAAATCTAGCTATGGTTGATTTTAGGGATAACGATCTTCATTCAGAACAGACCATATTATCACGTCTCAGTCTCTGTCCCCGTCAGAATATCAGATACTATACTGCTAAACTGCCAAATACCAACTTCATTCCTTTCAATAATAGAGATAATAATAATAACAAGAAATTAATTTTATTGATGGTAATAGACTAATAGGTTCAAGTTCAAATGGAGATCTGACTACATATTTTTTGAAGAAGATAAAAGGGTTTGGCTGACCCTTGGACCTGCATTAGATTCTAACATAAACCGTTCCTCTGACATCTGCAGTAGTAATCTCTGCTAATACAGAATCAAGAGGTGGACAATTACAGACATACTGATCATCGGTTGAGTTTGACAAACTAGCTAGATAGTCTGCACTCCTATTAACTTCTCTATATACATGACAAAGTTTAACATCAACAAGAATAGCAACTATCTTAGTTATGGCTTCTACTAGGTTCATAGTTCATACAGTACCATGGTGTGGTTTCTTTTCCCTTTAGAATCTGGATGGCTCGAACAGAGTCTGAGCATACTTGAATGTACTTAAGATCATTCTCTAGACATAGGGTTAGACCCACCTCAATAGCTTTCAGTTCTTGAAACAGAAATGACCTCCTAGGCCCACTTCCTGAGTACATGATTCAATAAAAGACGAAAAACACACACACACACACACGCAAACTTAACCTCTATAGCAAGTTGTACCATCACATATCCATCCACCATTTGAGACTTGATTATGACTGTCACCTTGACCCACAGTTTGATCATCATGAGCTTTTATGTCATTATCCTTCAAAGCGCATCCAGGATGGAGACCATAATCACACTCATCACATCTGAAAAACCATCCATGACCCAACTCTCTGCACCCATCACACGTGTCTATTATCCCAGTACGAGATCGCACCAGGTCATGTGGATGTGAAGAATGCTTCACTTTCTCCGGCCACCCACTAGCCATCTCCTCAAGTTTTGATTTCATTTCAGCTATTCGATGTCTAACAAATGGATACGCATCAGCCCCCGAAAAAATGACAAGCTCCCCTGCTCCTTCTGTTAGGATCCCACCACTTGGTCCAATAACACCTACGTAAGGCATACCACTAAAATCAAATATGTTCTTCACAAATCTCTCCCTCTCATCCCCATAGGGAATTACTAACCATGGCATACTAGAAGTGTAATCTTCAAAGCTTTTGCGGTCATTGTCACAACAAACGTAGATCACTTCCAAGTCGTCGTGTTTGGCTTTTATCTCATTGTAGGCCTTCGCCAACATTGGTGTAAACTTTTGACAAGGACCACATTCTTTTTTAGAGAAGTAGAAGAGAACAGTTTTACCATTCAGTTCAGAAACTGGAACCTTTATGCCACCTTTTCCGTCAACAAAATCTAGTCCCTCATGCACCAGAAGTGACTCCAACGTCATTGATTCAAGTCGTTTCTTGTCAATCTCATCTAGCTCTGCAAGTTTATCTGCTGAGAATGGATAAGCTTCAATTCCATAAAGATTCACGTAACGCCTGGCATTGAGATGCAGTATGTTTCCATCTGCACCAATTACACCCAGGGTTGGGATAGCAGAGATGTTGAATTTTTCTTACAGTCTCTCTTGATTCTTGTCATTGAATGGCAATGATAACCAAGGTATGTTTTTGGAATAATTTTTGAATGATTCTTCTTCATCGTGTAATGATATTGAAACGATCTCAAAACCCTTTCCTCTATCCTTTAAAGTATGGTAAATATCTGTGAGAATGGGAGTGAATAGGTGGCATGACCTGAAACTACTATTCATAAAATACAAACACACAATCTTTCCTTGAAGTTCTGATACTGGGACATGATCACCGTTGTTACGTAAAAGAAAATCTCCCCCTTCGAGGATAAGTAGTTCCTTCAGATTGTTTGGATTACCAACAGCATCGCCATTAACCATTTTCTCCATTGTTCTTGAGAGCAATCTACACTTTCTTTTGATTTGGAAAATTGGTCTGAAATGTGTTTGCAGTTATATATGGCTAGATTTGCATTCCTTAATTAAACCTTCATTTTAACCTTCCAAATACTCAGGCGTACAGATTATTATCACCTAAAGATATGGAACACTTTCCATGTTTAGGAAATGTTCAGATATCTTTTCTTTTCTATCTTTATACCGAAAATCAGTTGGTTTGAAAGTTTCAACCGTGGCAAAGAAAGAAGGGAAACGGTGTTATGTTAAAATTGAAAGCCAAAAAATTTGATCTTAACATTGGATTATCTCCCTAAGCTAGAACACCTGCATCATGTACTTTCATTGGCTAATAGTTGCTTTCCAACATAGCAACTGCACAGCTGAAAGTTTCAACCATAAAGTGTTCAGTGTTCTTTGGTCTTTAGGCATACCACAGAGAAAGATGTTCAAATGAGAAATATGACTGTCATCACAAGTTCAACTCTGTCATAATTTTACTGATTCAAGGGAAGAGGGAAAGACTTCATATATACCAGGACTATCATGAGTTCCTGAACCTTTGCAATTATCATAGTTTCGATCATCATGAGACTTGTCGATCCCTTTTATGCCATTATCCTTCAACGCACAACCAGGATGGAGACCATAATGGTACTCACGGCATCCAAAAATCCATTCATGCCCCATCTCCCCGCACCCATCACACGTGTATATGCCAGAACTTAACCACACCAGCTCATGTGGTGGATGTAACGTATTCTTCACCTTCTCAGGCCATCCCTTCGCCATTTCCTCAAGCTTTGATTCCATTTCATCCACTCGATGTTTATCAAATGGATATGCATCTGACCCAAAAAAAATAACAAGCTCCCTTGCTCCTTCTGCTAGGACTCCACCACTTGGTCCAACAGCCACAAGGTAGGGTATACGACGACCAAAATCAAAAATGTTTTTCACAAATCTTTCCCTCTCATCCCCATAGGGTATTAGCAACCACGGCATACTAGAAGAGTGTTCTTCAAAGGTCTTGCGGTCATTGTCAAGACAAACATAGATCACTTCCAAGTCGTCGTGCTTCTCTTTGATCTCAGAGTAGGCCTTTTCCAACTTGGGCGTAAACTTCTTACAAGGATCACATTCTTTTTTAGATAAGTAGAAGAGAACAGTTTTCCCATTCAGTTCAGATACTGGTACCTTGACGCCACCTTTTCCCTCAACAAAGTCTAGTCCATCACACACCAGAAGTGACTCCAATGTCAGTGATTCTAGTCGCTTCTTGTCAATCTCGTCTAGCTCTGCCAATTTTTCCATGGAGAACGGATAAGCTTCAATTCCATAAAGATTGATATAACGCCTGGCGTTGAGATGCAGAGTTTTTCCATCCGAACCAATTACAACCAATGTTGGGATAGCAGATATTTTAAGCTTTCTTGATAGCTTCTTCAGGGTCTTTGTATTGTATGGCAAAGCAAACCAAGGCATGTTCGTGGGATCAATATTGAGTGATTCTTGGAACGGTATTGAAACGATCTCAAAGCCCTCTCCTCTTTCTTTCAAGGTGTGATAGATATCTGCGAGAATGGGACTGATTTCGTGGCATGACCTGAATTTACTATGTATGAAATACATACATGCAATCTTCCCTTGAAGTTCTGATACTGGGATTTGATTGCCGTTGTTACGCAAAAGAAAATCTTCTCCCTCAGAGAGAAGCAGTTCTACCAGATTATCTGGATCCCCAACACCGTCACTCTTAATCATTGTCCCTACTGTTATTAATAGAGAACAACCTTCACTACTTGAGAAATTTGGTTTGCATTGTTTCTGTTGGTTAAATATGCACACTCATTTTCGTCTCTACAAGTAATGATAAGCAAAACCATCCAAACTGTCATTTCCTTGTAGAGTTTTTCTTATCTTAAAAGAAGCATAGCATACCTCCACTATCATCTGTTTTTTTTTTTTTTTTTAAGGTTTATAAGCTAATGCATGCAACAGAACAAAAAATGCACATCCAAAACCCAGCCGGCTAATTAATATGGCACCTGTCTTATTAAAACCCAGAATAGGATTAGTCCAGAAACTGCCACACAAGGTCAGGTTCCTCAGATACACATCTTCCTTCCCAATACTAGAAGCCGAGACTTCTCTTTGGATGCAAGTTTCCTCTGAAAAGATCCTTTGCCTAAGAAAAGCCTTTTGAATACTTGGGCTTTAAGGTACTTCTAGGCCTTTTGTGAGTATGTATATAGCGGGTGGGCCAAATTCCGAAATCGAAAATGGTAGAATTGACGAGGTTAGAGCTGAATTAGTAAGTAATTGATCTTCATAACGATGAGATCATCTTCACCAAAATCATCATAAAATAAACGATATGTATGTCTGATATAAGCACCCTTGGACGACACTTTTGTGTCAAACCGTATTGGAAAGTAGAAAAACTCTAGAGTACTGTAGTGAGTGGTCCAGGCTCCCAACCAAATAAATCCATGAGTGAAAACTTTTTGTTTGGTAATCGAACACAATCTAGACATGCCATATCTGTTGCAGAAAGTAAGTTAGTCTCTACTAAATTTAGAGATTTTGACTAGGGGTCGAATAAACTTTTCAACAACCAGAGCTTCACTTGGTGATGGCTATGGATTGGAGAAGCGATTATGGAGATAGAGGTAGCGGTAGTTCGTCATTGTGCATGGAACAAGGTAATCTTTTAGTTTGGGGTTGTTTTAGTACAAAGCCTCATTCTTTAATTTCACATAAAAAGTTATCTTCTCGGAAAACCAAATGTTTTTATTGATGATATAAAAAATAACACAAAACATATATTTTTATTTATTTATGTATTTATTTTTGTTGTAGTTGTTTTTACTTGTGACATTTACCTCTTGACTACTGATTCAACCTCAATTTTTTAAGAAAATAGCAATGCTACATTTTTACTTACTTTGATAGGGAATGTTATGGTTAATGAGAGATTGGGGGAGAACGTTATGCCACTTGAGCTCGCGATGAAAAGAGAGATAGCATATCAAATGAAGATGGAGAAGTTACAAGGGAATCCTCACAATGACTTTAGACACACTCCTGAACGCTCCCAGGTGAATACCGATGCCTCTTTCATGAATGTAAACATTTTGGTTTATGTTTACTTGATTGGATATGCTGAATTACTTCTAATTCAGAGCAATGTATAGCTACACTACTTATGCTTAGTGATTTTGATGTAGAACATTAGTCGAGTCTGTGAGTGTCATAGGCGTGCGCCTATGTTCCCTCCACATGTTATGGGCGTGAGCCCCTTAGTTGAGTCCAAGCCCATAGTTCGAGTCCATTAGTTAGTTGTGACACATGTCGTGTTATTATTGGTTTATGCTTTCTAGGTTTAGTTTAAATAAGGGTTTGTAATTAGGGTTCCTCAGTGTTGAAGTTTATGTGATTGAGAGATTCAATAAAAGAGTGATTTTAGGTCTTCTTTAAATTGTGTTTCCATTAAAGTGTAGATTCTATTAAACTGAAGCTTCCGCCAGTCAGAACTACATTAGATTCTGTCTAATAATTTTCTGCACATGGAATTCAACCTTATTTTGTTAAGGTTTTTACTCTGATTTATGTTGGAGCGAGCTTGCTACGAAGTTTTTGATTTATGTTGGAGTGATACTGATAGTTTCCCCTACGAAGTTTTTGATTTTTAGATAAACCTATTTTGCATTGATAGAGATGATTTTTTTTCTTAAAGTCTAATGCACTGGCTGTCGCATTGATCAAGCCTAAGAATATGAACTTTGGGCTCAGATTAAGTTATTGAATAGCATCTGCAGTTAATCATGGCTCAATAAACACAAGAAGAATAAAGTTTTAGGAATTAAACATGACCAATATTGTTGAATTAGAGCTTGTGTCAAGGCCAGCTCAACCCAAGGCGAGGCCTTAGGCGGAAGCTCTAAGTTGAGGCATTTTCTTCAATATTTTGAAAATTTTCTTATATATACGTACAATTGCTTAATAGAATTTTCTTTTGTGCTTGAGATTTTGATAACTCTCTAATAAGTAAAAAAAGGAAGTGAGAAGATTTGGTAGTTTAGATATTTATTGCTTTACTGGAAATTCGACATAAGCAAACGTTCCAATAAGCTTGAGGTTTTTTAGCAGTGTTTTTTAACATAAGAGAAATTATTGCCTATGTTTAAGGAGGCTTTTATGAGATTTATCACCTCTTTTATAGGAGATTCCTTTTTTTTCCATGAGAGAGATTTTCTTACCACTTTATAAGGGATTTTTTGCAATTTTGTTTGACATTTGAGGCCTTCACTTACTCGAGGCCTTAGGCAATTGCCTAACTCGCCTTATGGGCGAGCCGGCACTCCTTGTGTGGGTCCTATCTTTACACAAACTATGCAATTTTGTTGGATCTTCTTGGTAATCTGTTTAGTAGTGACTTATACGATTGAAATGTGATGGAATAAAATAAAGGATGTGCCCAACAGGAGGCAGAGACATTCAGGTACCATGGGAAAACTGTAATTTTTTTTTTTTTGGTCAACTTTTATATTACTTTGTATTGGAGTCGAAACTTTAATAATGGATTATTTATTATGAACTAAGGTGTTCTATGGGCATTTCTCTTCTACGTACTTGTCCTTGCATTAAGCGCCAGTGGCATTTCCGTTTAAAGCAGGGGCCTCCTTCAGTTTTAGGTTCAAGTGTACTGGGAAAGAAGAGAAAATCATCATCAAACAATGTTGGGGTCATGCCAAACAGAAAATCACTAGTTTACGGGTTAAAACCCCTTCAAAATCAATCAGAGGTCATATACTGCAAAGTCTGCAGCGTTCCCTGCCAAGGTACGATATCTCTCAAGCAGCATCTTGCTGGAAAAAAACATGCTGCCTGTGTTGAGGCTGCAAAGAGATCCAAAAAAAGAGCTGAGAACGAAGCTGAAGTCAAGTGGGCTGAATTGGAGTGGGAAATGGTTGTTTGAAAGCCAGTATATTTTGTAAGTGTTGCAGACATGTTCTGCTGATCATCTTCTTGGTTTTTTGGGCTAGGTAGTTTTCAACAACTAATAGGTATGATGATTGTCGTTGAGTCATACATTGTAAATATTACCACCTGTTTTAAACTTAAGATACTAGCATAATAGTTTTTGGAAGTTCTAGAATGCGTATATATTTAGTATGATGCAAACCTTTGAATGTTGCTGGCCACTTACTGACTCTTGTAATGTTGTTCACTGTACTGAATCTTGTACTGAACAGTGTTAAAAACATAAGTTGTGATCTGTGGCTTCTGTTCATTCTCGCTTGATCTTCACTCTGAGGAATCATCTTCTCCAATTGTCGGTCCTCTATTGAAATCCCATAGGGCATCTTGTTTTCTTGCAAACTCTGTGCAATGAGGTTTTGTGGTATAAACTTTTATCTATATATACTAACAATTATTTTATTTTTTGCCTGGCAAAAATTGAATAGGTCAGTACCCTTGCCCAAATTCGCTTCCATTCATGGAATTTATTTCATCCTGTCCGATATAATAGAAACATATGCTGTTCAAGTTCTTTTGTATTTTCACACATTCAACATTTTCTTTGGGGTATGATATATTTATGACATATCACACTAAATTAACCGTCCAAGTACGATCACACAGTTTATAGAACTAGTTCTACTGTTATATATGAGAGAGATGGTTTGCTTTCATTTAATTTGCTTGGGCACACCTCGCAATCTCCTTAATACATCTTTTTTCGTTATATTCATTGTAAGGGTTCATGTATTATCATTCTGCTGCAGTAAATTACAGTTTATTATATTTACCCATTCAGAGGTGAACCTGTTGGAGGGGACTGGGGACTGTTTTTTTAAATGAAATCTTGGAGGAAACTAAAGTAGAGTGGTTTTTGGGCCTTTCAAAAGAAAGAATGAAACTTCAGTAAAATTTGAGTTTTCTTGGATTTTCTCAATTGGGGGAATGAGTTAAAATTTCTCATAAATTTAAAATATCATGTTTCCGTGCAAATGAAATCCATAAATTGTTTGCAGTGAACTATGGGTATTGAGATCATTTTTGCCATGTAACAACTTAAATCAGTTCCAGGTAACAATTCTTTTCCGCCCAATAAACCATGTGACTATGTTAGAATTGGCGCTATGGGTTACTTTTCCGGCAATAAACCATGGGAACATGTTAGAATGGTCGCTATGGTTTATACCTTGTTGTTTAACGAAAAAAAACTGCCTAAAACAATTGTATCAAATATTATGATGCCATGGCCTAAAAAAATTGAGTTAAATAGAACTAATTCACTCGTAATCAAACAATGTCAAGGTCTCCATTTCTATTTTAGTCCTCTTTAACCATAAATTTCTTTGCCTTGGTATAAGTCTTCCTCAAATATTTTCTAACCCTATCCAAGTCCAGTATAACATCTTGACCCTTGAGATATATGTTCTTAGTATTTGCAAATTCTTTATTCACAACAGCTTTTGGATCCCTCAACACCAAGTGATCAATTCCATACTTCTCTACTAGGCTACTCTCTTGCACTCTTATCTTATATTCTATATATTCTATCCCCATATGCCTTGCTGGATTTCCAAAACATGTCTCTGCAAGCCAATCTATGCCAATAGGCACCACTTGTACAAACACTGATCCAGGCCTAAGGAACAGGAAATGTGTTAGTGCAGCTCCATGCACCCCAAGCATAGCATGACTTGAGTTAACCAACCCATATGCATCACTCATTGAAGTGTACGGTGTTGGTTCAAATAGTACCACTTCAAATCCTGTTTGTTCTGCAACTTTCATAACTTCAGCTTGGTTTCTGATCACCCGACCGACATCTCCTGTTCGACTAACTAGTACTAGCCTAGGTTTTAGAGACTGAGAAATGTGGTAATTGTTGTGTAAGTAGGCATTTCCAAGAAGAGAACGGAATGTTAAGAATGTATCTGAATGAGGAATTAATTTCGGGTCTATTGTCATATAACCATGAGATATAAATCCAATTGTCGCAGATGTGAAACAATGAGTGGTTTTTTCGGTATCTAGGTTGATAATGGGAAATGGAGTAAATTTTCGAATTAATTCAGCGTACCTAGTGAGCCACCAATTACGACAATTGGCAATGACGAGGACTGGATTTTGATTGGGGTAAATCGATCGAATGGTAACAAATAAAGGTACGAATCCATCAGTAAAATCATGGAATACATTTCCAGTATACCCACCAGTGCTGATTACAAGTGCTGGTGAATTGTGGTGCACTTCACAGTGGGTGTTGGGTGGGGCTGTGGTGAGAGTGAGCTCTTTGATCATGGACATAATGTCATTTTCCCATTTACGAGGGTATGGCCGGACTTTAAGCATCTGTGGTTTTGATACTGTGGGCTCTACTAGAAAGAGAGTTGAGATTATTGGGTCGAGGACAGTTGAACCATTGAGGAAGCAGATATCGTAACGGTTGTGAGTGCGGTCGCATTTGATTGCTTGAGAACTGACTTGGACCTCCTTAATAATATCCCGTTCCCGTTGTTCGACTTGTTTTCCTGCAAGAATGTGAATCTGGTGAGTTGTGTAACAGTGTTAATGACAAACGTCCAAAGAACCATTATCATATCTCTACACTGAGAATGCACGATCTCATCTTTGGAAGGATCATCCTGAGATATAGTGAAGCAATTTATGGCCAGATCGAAAACAGGAGATCAGAGAGCATTCCTAACACTTTTTTCAGTGAGAACCCTTTGTGGTATATGCAGTGAGTATTCTCATGCATGTCAGGCTTGATGTCAGTAGATCGATCTTGTAAGTCTTTGTGAGTTTGTGTACTTTTCTTAAGGAGGCTTGTAAGTTTCAACTTTTAATAAAACAGGTTGGGGTCTGCCACTCTGCCTTAACTCCATAACTTTTAAAAAAATAAAAAATAAAATAAAATCTCTACACTATAAGATAGATAGTGATACAATAGAAAATATATGTTCTAGCTGAGCGAACAGGGTCAACTTGTCGAGAATCCCGTTTTTTTCCCCCTATGCGAAATGGACTGCTTGTAAGTCGTTGCATAATTGCCGTGGAACACAAAATAACATATCCAGAATACCCCCTAAACGTGTTTGGAAATAAATAATATGGTTAAGCGACCTGTCCATGCTTGTAAACTTTTAAGTTGACTACTTATTTTCTTTTATTTTCTATTATTCATGTTTATAAATTTAATATATATCAAAAAAATGTTTATTGTATTTTCTATTTAATCAAGTGGTTGTTAGCGGAAAAAAAAATTAATCAAGTGGTCATCAAATAATATGGTAAATAAATTAAATTAAAATTAAAACTAATCCCATATTAATTCTAATTCTCTTGGGGCGATTTGTTGCCAATTAACGCTTAAACTGTACTGAATATACACCATCTCTACAGATATCGCAATTCACAATGCAAGTACGTGAATATTTACACTACAAAATTGCACCAAAGTCGTTCACATACTTGTTAGGAAATAAAAACAATTTGAGTATTATTGGTACGAGACTACAGTGCACGTCTGGTTTTTATGCTTTCCATATTTCATTTTCAATACTGCACATTTATTTGACCTTGAAGGCAGCATATTCAATTCTATAATATACTCTTCTTGGTGGACAAGAATCGGGGATTGACTAGATTTTGCAACAACTTAACAGCAAGAGGGAAAAAGGAAATTAAGGGGAAGGAAACAACAAGGGATAGAAAGTTCTTTTGAAAATCAAAGAGAAAAACGAAAGGTTTTATCAATCTTACCTGGACCTGTTCTAGAATCTGCCGAAGATGAAGACGAGATTGACGATAGCTTGATCTGATAAATGATTAAAAAGATGAATAAGCCCACCAATAGTATAGTCATGGTGGTGGTGGTTGTTGAAACTGATCTTTTCTTCATCTTTTCCAGATTCGCTTTCCCAGCTTTACTAGATGAAAAAGTCTCTAGCTAGAGTTTCATATAGTGTAGTTTTGAAATAACTTTCTTGAAGTGTAGGCACGTCTTGATCTGTAGCTTCAGATTGAAATTCTAGGATTGTATAAGATCAACACATGCATCTGCTTGTTGTGACTGCTACCCGTTTTCCTTAGAACTGAAACATAGAAGAATGAGACAAAGAGACCGTGAACTTGGAGTTTCAAATATCGGCGTGGGGCGAGAATATTTAAAGGCGGGGTACACGGATGAGAAATGTATGAAAATTCCAATTTGATTCCGTGGGGTATGGTATACTGTATGCATATTGGCACATGGCAATTTTGGGACCTTAAATATCTTAGTCATACGAATATTGTCTAGTGTCTCTTGTGGACCGTCGGATTGAGTCACACAAAAGGGTTAAAACCAGTTCTAACATAAATAGTTTTGAGATAAACCATTATGATAAAAACGTACAATACCAAATAACTAAATACAAATTAATTTTAGATTTACTGACCAAGCTAAAAATAGAAAGAAAAATTACCAAAACCAAAAAGAATTAAAATATGGTATGTCATTTCAAGAGAAAATTCTATAATTTTTGTTTCTCATTCTTTAAGCTATTTTAAGAATGAAATAATGTTTTTTTTTAAAATTTTTACTAAATAACTTTTTTTATATACAAAATAAATTATGAGACTTATAATCGATTATTTATTACAAAATGAATTATCATAATGGTTGCCAAAATGAGCGTTTTGGTATGGGTAATCCTAGTCACACCCAAACCCAAATAAACTACATAGCCCAACTGCCAGTATTATCCTCTATTTCTTTGGGGTATGGCCAAAAATAAAAATACTAAATTGTTTTTTTTTTCCTTTATTTATTCATTTCTCCACCAAATATTTTCTCATTATCACATCTACAATTTTCAATTGCATCTGCTTCTTGTCCTACCAAACCAATTTCGACGAAGACACTAATATCCCTTTTTATTTTTTTCATTCTAAATTTTTTCTTCTTTTTAATATAGATATCAAACTAGGGTTTTTAAATTCCACAAAAGAATATTATTCTTTTCAATTCCCATCTATAGCCCAACAAATTAACTTTTAAGTGTTTTTCTTCCAAGTTTATACAAATTAGATTGAGTGAGAATTTTGATTGAATAGAGTTAAACTTAGTTGTATTAGACTGAAATTGAATGAAATCAACTTGTAAATAATATAATTGATTCGAGGGGGGGATAAAAATGGAATTGGTGGGGAAGAGGAGCAAAAGATGAAGAAAGTTTGAGAACATAGATAGTATGTAGTTGTTGGCTCTTTTTTTTTTGGCACATAACAAAATAGAAAGAATAGAAATGGCAGTTTGTAAAACATTTGGGCTATGGGACAGTTTATTTGGGTGTGATTAAGATTATCTTTGGTATTTTATTTATTTGTTTAATTTTTTGGGTCTTCAATCTTGATGATGAAGTCCATCTCTCTATCTCTTCTAACAATCCATGAATTTGCGACACATGTTATGCTACCTCAAATTTCGGCTACCATGAGCTGTCAGTATCTTCGCCCAATGAAATCCCATTTTTTGCCCTTAACCTATAGAAGATTTTTTATCCAAGAAGTAAGCGTTATGGTTTTTTTCAATGTGTGCGGTCTATGAAATTATTAAATTCAATTTTGAGAGCGATTTTCTGAAAAAATATGGGCCATATTGCAGTTATTGCTTGACTGTACATGTTTAGAGTTCTGACTCTTCAAAAGACCAATCTATTATAATTGGGCACAACCGCACAACAACACCCATAAAATTGATACACCATTTTATATATTTGGTACCTCATTGAAGTTTTCAAAGTAGAAAAATTAACATGATCCATTGTGTTTCTATCCACCATAAATGCTTAAATATAGCCCGGATTTCAGTTGAACATAGATAATTAAGAAGTCAAAAAGAATGCACAACCAAAAGTATAAGGTTGCATACTGCTTACAGCTTACCATTCGCCGTACCGACTGAAAATCATTAGCGCGAGCATTGTACTTGTTCTGATAGTTCATATAAACTTGTCAGATTGTCAACAAAATCAAGGGAATGTTGTCCTGAACTCCTGACTAGAGGTCAAAACAACTACAGTATATCTTCCATCAAAATTCTACAATGAAATATTTTCACAGATCAATGTCACAAGGACACAAGGTAGTAATTAATCTCGATTATTTTGTACTCTGCCCCTCTTTATCCATAAATCTCTGGACCTTCTTATAAGCCTTTCTCAAATACTTTTCAACCCTGCCCAAGTCCAAGATAACATCTTGACCCTTGAGATATATATTCTTAGTATTTGCAAATTCTTTATTGGCAACAGCTTTTGGGTCCTTCAATACCAAGTGATCAGTTCCATACTTCTCTACCAAGCTACTTTCTTGCACTCTAATCTTGTATTCCATATACTCTAACCCCATATCCTTTGCTGGATTTGCGTAACATGTTTCTGAAAGCCAAACAGTGCCAATAGGTACCACTTGTATAAACACTGACCCTGGCCTAAGAAATAACAAATGTGTTAGTGCAGCTCCATGCACTCCAAACATTGCATGACTTGAGTTAATCAATCCATAGGCATTACTCATACAAGTGTGCTTATTTGGTTCAAATAGTACCACCTCAAAACCTGATTGCTCTGCTACTTCGACAACTTCAGCTTGGTTTCTAATCACACGACCCACACCTCCCTTTCGACTAACAAGTACTAGACGGGGTTTTATAGATTGCGAAATGTGGTACTTGGTGGGTAAATAAGAATTACCAAGTAGAGTACGGAATGTATAGAATGTATCTGATTGAGGTATTAATTTGGGGTCTATGGTCATGTAACCGTGAGATATTAGACCAACAGTCGCAAATGTGAAACAATGAGTGGTATTTTCCGTATCAAGGTTAATAATGGGATAGGGGGTGAACTGACGAATTAATTCTGCGTACCTATTAAGCCACCATTCTTGGCAATTGGCTATAACAAGGATTGGATTTTGATCAGGAAATGTTGATTGAATGGTGATGAATAAAGGAATGAATCCTTCATTGAAGTCATGGAATACATTTCCCGTATACCCACCAGTGCTGAATACAAGTGCTGGGGAGTTATGGTGCACTTCACATTGGGTGTCAAAAGGGGCTGTTGTGAGAGTGAGCTCTTTGATTCTGGACATGATGTTAGTTTCCCATTTACGAGGGTAAGGACGAACTTTTACTATCTGAGTTGGACTTGATTCTGTGGGCTCTACTAGAAAGAGAGTGGAGACTGTTGGTTTCAGGACAGTTGTACTGTTTAGAAAGCAGATGTTGTAACGGAAGTGAGAGTTGTCGCATTTGATTGGTTGAAATTTTGCTGAGAAGTCTGTTTTTGGTGGGGCCTTGTTTTGCTTTGGTTTCAGTTCTTCAATGTGATTCCCTGCACAAGAACGGGAATGGAATTTGAGTACTGTTAACTGCAGACGTGCAAACAGAAGGAAAGTGCAAGCACTACAAAATGCAGATTTGGTTGAAATTTCGGAATTCTAGGCGACACTTTCAAAATTTGCGATTAGAAATAATCTATAGTTTTACACTACTACCAGTGAATTAAAAAGAATATCCTTGATTTTAGAACATAGTCTGCCACTCTGCCTACTTGCAAATATAGCAAAAGTTTGATGGTAAATGATCTTTTCATGCAGGGGGCGGATGTCCAACTTTTTTGTCGAAAAAATAATAATATAATAGTACATAATTCACTCCACAAAATTTTTTTTTGTAATATATGTTAGTAGCAGTAGTTTTCTTGAGTGGCCATCCTAGATCCGCCCTGTTTTCATGGCAATTGCAAGTGAACATTATACTTCGTATTACTGTGGAGTAAAATGCACGCTAGCTCAGTTGTTTTTTGTGTGCCCACCTACTAATGAAAGTCGTAGAGTTCCTTGTTCGTAACACGGTAACACCTAGATAATTATTTTACCAAAAAAAAAAAACCTAGACAATGAAAATTCTAGCTATGCTGTAAATAGATCATTAGTCATGAAAATTCTCATACGCATTCATGGTTTGGCACTTTGGCTGTCAATGCGGTAGGTCCACTATCAAAATCTTTACTAAATAGGCAAATATACAAATTCAAGCAAAATCTTCCTTTTACATTGTAATTCGAATTTCCTTCACTTCTATTTTCGCCCCTTTCAGCGATAGATTGACAAAATGGGAAGTGAGTTAATATGGACTATAAATTGTAAGCCACATTCTACATTTTAAGCAAAGTTATTGGTGGATTACAGTGACAGACGCTAACATATGCCCATGGACATTTTCACTCGAGCACAAATATTTGCCTGGAGCTTTCTGTGATGTTGCATGACTATATTTGCCTAGAGCTCATTTCTGTGGTGATGCATGTCCCTAAGGGATGGTGCATTAGTGAGTAATAAATATCTGTTACTAAAAATGAACCAGTCTTAATGGTAGAATTAAATAAAATCCTATCTAATTCGCAATGTCATTTAATTCAATCAAACAGCACAACCCAGCACGTTTATTTGACTAATTATCGGGTAAAAAAAAAGCACGTTTATTTGACTCCCCCCTTGAAGCAATCTTTATTCCTAATAAATATAGCCTTTTAAGCTGTCAAGAATCAGAAAAAGGTAAAAACGAGGAAAAGAAGACAAACCAAATTCCTAGAACACAAAGCAAAAACGAACCAGATTTTATGCAAATGTACCTTGACTAGTTTTTGATTCTTTTATTGGTGACCACAATGAAATCGACAAGAGAGTAATCTGGTCAATCAAGAAAAAGATGAACAGAGCTACGAATATCGCAACGGTTTTTTTTGTTGTACTAGTACTACTAGTGGTAGTAGTAGTAGTAGTTCTTTTCTTCATTTCTTGATGTTTTTAACTCTTCCTTTCCCAACTCTAATGAGTTTCGATACAGAAACCTCTGTGTTTTTAGCTTGGGATTGAAAATGTAGGATTTGAGATGATCAAATGTTCACGAAGTTCTTATTTAATAAAATGGGAAAAAGGTGAGAATGAGAGAAGTGAGAGAAACGAGGAGGAATTTCAAAGGGTGGCGTGAGCGTGAGGGAGTATTTGAAGGCAGGGGTATTACCGGGTATACGGAGGGAAAAGTTAAAATATGGATTTGGCTTCTATAGTTCTTGCATAGGGACATATTACAATTTGGACATATCACAAATCGCGATGATTATGTGATGATCATATAAAATTGAGTGGGAATTTTATTTTTCAATCAACTGGTTAAGCTAAGGAAAGTTTCCGAGAAAAATTAAAATTGAAATTCGAACTTAAATGTTGAGAATATTGGAGCATTGACATTTTAGTTCCTTACTGCCTTGGATTCGGCTATTCTCAGCATTAAACATCAAATAATGAGAGGCTTCAGACTTCAATGCAAACTACAAAGGGTGTATTGGAGAAAAAACTATGTAGATGATAGAAAATTTTGTGAAACACTCTAATATGCAATCTGAAAAATAATAATAATAATAATAATAATAATAATGAGCAAAATAGCTCATGGAGTTCAAATTGTTTTTAATTACCAAAAAAAAAGTTAAAATTGTTTTCGTAGATTGCAGTCCATGGGCCCAGATTTATCACCCAAGAGTCAAGATTGTGGGTGCCCAGTGTTTATATTGGGGCTTTGGGCCTTAAAGGTACAGGCAATCAGCTAGTCATCCAAAAGTATAAAGTTAATTTCACCTCAAGCACATGATTCAACTCAAGTAGACAAGTATTACTAGAATAACTGCATAGCAGTGGGGGTGTGAGCGTAACAAGGGATGAGATGAGAGGAGGAAGATGAAAAGAAGAGCAGGAGATGAGAGGAGGAAGATGAGATGAGAGGAGGGAAGATGAAGAGAAGAGCAGGAGATGAGAGGAGGAATATGAAGGAGGGAGATGAAGAGAAGATTAGGAGATGAGAAGAGCAGGAGATGAGAAGAGCAGCCAAGACACATTTTACACCTTCTAAAAAAAAACCAACTCGAAACGTTCGCATACGCTTACTTGATTAAATTGTTATAAAGGAATTGTTATTTTACATCACTTCTCATATGGAAATACTAGTCACATTCATCACTTTTCGTTTTTTTTTATCAGAACTAAGTTAAACATTCATCAATTGATCTTCCTAGTTGTCTATTATAGCATCTGGTATAAAATAATCTAATGAATTCCCTGAACATGAATTGGAACTCATTCTAATATTGAAAATCCACACATAAAATGGATATCCAAAACCAAATCAAAATATTCCAAGTTCCAACATGTACTTTGCTCAGTCACATTTTGTGCTCCATTGACAGTATTGGCCAAGAGCTATGTAAATTTTGCCGCGACAAAAATTTGTCTAAAAAAAAATGGATTAAACATATCATCAATAGGTTTGGAATCTTCCTTTCTCTTCTTCTCTCCATAATTCTACATCTCTTTGATTGATTTGGAAAAGTTAATCTAATGTATGTTCATCTCTCATTCTTTGACTATTATTTTTCTTTAATTTTCTATTTTTTAGATCATTAGTTTAACATCTTTTAGGTTTTTTTTTTTTTAAATTATTTTATAATTGATTAATAAATTGGAAGCTGTTTGACTAAATTGTGTTATTCTCAAAACTGATTTCATGCTCATTCAAGTAAGTTTGAAAATTCAGCTAGTTTTCATGCTCTCAAGGTGGGATTTCAATACAGAACTCTCACCAAATTAGAAGTATCTAAAGTCAAATATTGAATGCCCAAATAATGTTTTCTGCCTTTTTGTTCAATTTAATAAGTAATTGGGTAAGTCATCATATTTGGATTTATTGTAGTTGTTTTTGGTATAAAGCTATTTTTTTTGTCGCTTGTGTTAGTAATGTAGTTGGCATGCTTTTGATTGGGTTATGAATTTGGTTTCTTTACTGGTAAATTAACTTGTTGTCATTTTTTGCTTATTCCATGTTTTTGCTTTATTTTATTTCGTCTCATGCATAATTGTCTATTTAGTTAGGTAGAATGCTAACTGATGAAGAGTGTAAATTACAATCTGTAGATGTGTCTACCATGGGATTGCTTTATGATATATTCTCTGTCTAGTGGTGTACATGCTTGTGTGTTTCAAAATAAATGTGTGACTAGATATTTTGGATCCTACATCTTGAGTTTTTAACCTTGAATTTCGGTCATCTCTTAGCTATTAACAACTTAAGTTTTCAAGTTACTACTATTGGATTTCATTCCTAAGGTGAGTAATCGTCTTTTAACTTTGCTTTTATATTATTTGAACATGTCTAAGATCAGATTGATTGTGTGGTGTGGTTGTTGAATTTAAATTGGCTGCAAAGTGTTAAGGATGAACTGGAAATTTCATGCTTCTGCCTCCTACTTTGATATTACATATAAAATTGAACCTTTGACATTTGTAATTGAATCCAACTCTGAATGGAAGTTCAAAGAGTCCTTTGTCCAACGCCAAAAGCCCCAACTCATTTGGGTGTGTGGGGAGAAAGTTATGGTTTCAACAACTTAGGTTGTCAGAGTTTTCTGACTACAGAAAACAGCTTCAATGCACTGGATTGGGGTCACCTTTTCATATGGTTAAATGTTGATTTAGGCTTTCATTAAAACATGAAAAAGTAAGGTTTATAAGTCTTCTTTCCATACCAATTGGCCCCGTAGCATTCCAAAGCCGGAAGAGAAAGATATGACGTCTAGAAGTTTGGATGACAAAAAATAGTGCGTCAGAAAATAGCTTCTGTGTAGTGTTCGAACACAGTTTTTATATATTTAGAGTGAGGTTGAGAATTTTTATAAAACAGAAGAAAGTAAGTTCTATGTGTTAGCTTTTCAAAGCAAAAAACCTTGTTATTTTTGGATACTTGTGGAAAGCGTTGTGCCAGTCGGAGAATAGCGCGTCAGATTTCTAGTTTTCTAGAAATTAGGATTTCTACCAATTTTGAGCTATATTTACTTCTAGATGGAATGATATTGGGACTTCGGGTTGTACATGAAAAAGCAAGTGTGTATATCCTAGTTTTTAAATAATCAAGTCGTGTGTCTTTTGGGCGATCATAAGAAAAGTTATAGCATCGACAAGGTGACTAGATAGCCACGCTTTTTCTCTTTTCATAGCCGAGAGCGTAGTGATTGTGGAGGGCATTAGCAAGGCAGTGGAACTGGGATGGAAGCATATATGGGTGGAGTCGGATTCCACTACTACAGTGAAGTCATTTAATAACAACCAAGTGCATTGTCAAGTGCGAGCGGCATGGGAAAAACTTAAGCATCTAGCCGATTGGGTACTAATCACCAACACATGGCGAGAGGTAAACTTTGGAGCAGACATTTGCTCTAAAACTGCTGTCACTTTGGCAAAAGGGGAAAAAAAATGGTGGGTCGGTACTCCTAATTTTCTACAATAACATGACCTACTATAGATTTATAAATGAGCTATCTGTCGGAATGAAGACACAATACCTGTATCAATTTTAACTCTTTTTTGTAACTAGTAACCTTTTCTTTACCAATACAATTATCTTTAGCAAAAAAAAAAAAAAAAAAAATCTCTTTTTAAGGTGCACAAGTCTATTTTGGGAATTGTTTTGTAGTAATGTAGTGAGAGTTTCTTGAAACCTTTTTTATGGTTTTATTTTATCTTTTGTGAATGATAATGAAATGTGATGTTGGTATATTGGGATTTTGGATATATGATATTTATGCGAGGCATAAAAGTGTAAGAGCTACGTAAGACTTTATTCTAATCTTGAAGGATTAGATACGTAGGCAGCCTTAGTTGAAGGTGTAGCCGCTACAATATATATTATGTTTTTAGTTTTTGCGACTAGTATATGTGTGATGGTTGTCATATCCATATATGATTTTTGTGTTTTACTTTCGTGGCAAAAAACTATGTACCTCTACTTAAGCGAAAAACTATCTAGAGAGTCTCGAAAGGTAAGAGGAACTACACGTCTTGATGCACTTGAGTAGTTAAATAACATTAATGTCTTTTGTTGAAAATAAATTGGGACCATGCAATGTTATTTGTGTTGAAATGGTACTGACTAATGCCTTCCGAGGGAAGGAACTAACTTGTCTCGAGACGTGAGGGTTATTTAACTGTTATGGCATTCGCCGAGACGATTAAGTAACTGGGGTAAATATATATATATATATATATGGGGTAGGTTCCGTTTACAACACTTTTTATACAACGTTTTATACAATACCCTTTGAAAATATGAATTAAGCCTTGATTATTTGTAGATATGATCTTCACACCATGGAGATCATCTCCACAAAAATTCAACTCATTTGAAAACTCCTAACCATGAGAAAAATTGCACTCAACCTATGAATTTTTATCAACGGTCCAGAAATATAGGTTGGCTCTTAAGCGGACTACTTCATGCGGACGTCTATACGGACTTAGCAAAAATCAGAGGGATCTCATGTGAGAAAGGAAAGTAAAAACCCCACTCGCACTCCAAATAAAAAACCAACCAATAAGAAAAACCTATAATATTCTCTCTTCTTTGTAACTCTCCTCTCTCTCTCTCCATCTCTAATATTCTCCTCTCTCACGCTGGCGTGCCTCTCTCTTTCCCACTCTTGAATGTTTTTGTTGAAAATGTTGGTCGTCAATTCTTCATATTCTTCTCTCTCTCTCTCATACGAAATCCTATTTTTATCCTTTTTATTTCTCTCTCACTTAGAAGAAGAGATGAACATGTCCTACCTACCAGATGAAGCAAACTCCTCTCCCGTCTTTTCTCACTCCATCTCTATCATGCTTTTATTTTATTATTATTATTTCCAACAAAACAGAAGAAAAAAAAAATCAAAATTGAAGCCCAAGCTTTTCAATTGTTTTAGTGATTACTGCGAAGAACTTGCTATCGCGTAGATTTTCACAAGCGAGTTCTTCTTATCCTCTAATCTGGATAGTTTTAATCCATATTCAATTTCACTTTGAGTTTGTAATGATATAAGCCATAAGGTACAAAACTTACAACCAATAAGTATCATACTACATACTACCAGATTTCAAATGGGCGGTGTGAAGTGCAAAACCTTGTGAAGATCATATCTACAAGGAATCAAGGCTTAATTCATATTTTCAAGGGGTATTGTATAAAAAGTGTTGTAAACGGAACCTACCCCTATATATATATATATACTTTTATGATTTCCAGGTTATGACAGACGTCCGTTTACGGACTTTACTTAAAAACGGAAATTTCAAAATACGAAATAGACTCTCACGAAGGGTTTTCTCATGACTCGCTCCTTCTCTCTCCGAAGTCCAAACTTACCGTAACTATTTCCCTCCCTCCTGGTACTCTCTTTCTCTCTCTCTTGGGGAATATAATTATAGATATGTCAAGACTCAAAAGTACAGACTCTTTCATTCTCTCTAATGACATACCAACTCACGTTTGAGCAACACAACTATAGACAAAGGCGCAAACATATATCAACAATCTAAATTTAAACTAGGATCGCTTGCACCTAAAAATGGTGTGTTTTCGCACCTTATAAACAACACCACTACATTCTCTTTTCCAAAGAGAAGTCATAACCACAATCCCTCTCCTCTCGATTTCTCGCTTCCACCTCAAAACAGAAAAGTTGGAGGAGGATCTGCAGTATAAGGAGGAGAAATCATGGGCAGGGTGCTTGCTGCTGGTATCTCAATCATCTTTGTTGTTGGTGTTATTGTAAGCATTGTTGTCACTATAAATCATGGCAGTGGCAAGACCTCTCATCAAAGCAATGGTGGTTTATCAACTGGAATGAAAGCTGTTGAAACTCTTTGTGATCCAATGGATTACAAAGAAACTTTCTTGAATACACTTAGTCCAACATCACCCTAAATTAAAGGACCTCATGAAAGCTACCTTTCAAGCTGCTTAAGAAGAGGTAACCAAGGCTTGGGAGAAGTTTGGTGCTGTCACACCCCGAATTTCGACAAAATTAGAAAAACAATATTTGTTCTCGACTCTTCAATTTTCGAGATGTGATGCACTCTCAACTTTCAAACAACCCATAAAAAAATTTAAAATAAACAAGGGTTAGTTAGACTTACCCGGTTTTATATTAGTGATACCCCCCCAATTGCAAGATCCAACGGTTACGAGATGATTTTTTTTTTTTTTTTTTTTTTTTTCGGATGAAGAAATCGGCCGTTAGATCACCTCAATTGGGGAGATAACACTAATTGCAACTAGTAATGGGGGGGTAAAGTCTAACTAACCCAATAAACAAAAGTCATCTTCATTACAAAAATTCACAAATATGATTAACTTATAAATTTCTTTTCAACAACTCTTTAATTATAATTACAACTGAAAATACAAAAATATTGTCTCAATTAAAAATCTATTGCACCTCAAGGGAAAACAAAACATATCCTGTAATAAGACGCTAACGCGAACCACAAGTAGCAATCAACCTTCTTCCACTAATCCTGTCAAGACTTAATTATCAACTGTGTTCATTTTATGAACACACCCGTTAAGCAAACATGCAAATTGGGTCAGCATTATAAACAACGCTGGTATGAGTAGCCCTAAAATACAAAATGTACTTATACATATATATACACAATCCATAAGGCAGTTAGTTCCTCCACCGAGGCACCTTAACTTCTAACGACTAATACAATATTCTTAATTACAATAATTAAGGCAGGTAGTTCCTCCACTGAGGCGCCTTAACTTCTAATTCAATAATAATAAGACATTCAGTTTCTCCACATAGGAGCCTTAGCTTCCAACCGTACTATATTAACTACATCTAATAATAAAATAACAAAACTAAAACTTACTCTATACCTACATGGGTGTAGGCCTGATCACAGAATGCGTCACACCCGCATAAATAATCAATTCAACCCACCCTTCTGCAAAACCTTTGTGAATGCAAAATAATTTACAATAAAATAAACATATCATATACCTAATCCCAATCGTCCCATTAAACCAATTTCACAACTACAATCAATCATTTATTATAAATTTAACGTACACTTTGATATATCATCACAATTATTGTTTAAAGTTTCTTCAAGTGTCTATAAAATCACGTCGTCTCTATGTTTTACCTAATTTTTATGACTACCACAATCGCTTTCCAATCCCGAACATGTACATCTACATGCCTCCCCTCACATAATGAACTATTCCGTGTATAGTTACCCTAAACGGGATATCGCATACCAGGTAACCCCCCACACGAATGCCATTATGTGGGTACTGCCATTATTTGGCATAAAATATCGTGCGTTTCGTTATAATTTTGCGAATGAGAAAATCAATCCACTATTCGGCTACGATTGCCTTACACAATGGTCAATCAACATCACATACACCCTACACAAGGGCCAATCATATCACATCCGCCCTACACAAATGCCAAATCACATGAGTTGTGGTAGCTAGGTTCTAGGATTTTCATTACATAATTTATTCAGGTATCATACATATATATCTCATAATCATTCCACACTCTATCAGGTGCCAATAAAATTATTGCACTAAGCCACCATATTTGGAAATATCACAATACCTTTTATTTTCATTCTTTCACGTGTCAAATAAAATATATTGCACTAAACCACAATCCTTTTGGAAATATCCACAAATACTATAATACCTCATAGCAGCAGCTCTCAGAGATAAAGGACGGAGCGTTTATATTTATTTATCAAAAATATTGCATTTAATATATATCCTAACATATCATATCATTTAACAGAATAACAATTTCAACATACCATAAAATATCACAATTGCTCCAAATGTACCGCATAATATATTTTTTATAGCATTTTAAGAATATCATGTCTCTTAAAATCTCACTCTTGTCACGTGTCAACAATTTCACAATATCAACATCAAATCTTTCTTAGATAATGTCAAAACAGTTTATAGATGCTTCCACAACAACATGCTACCATTTGATTAGTCCATAAAATTTAATATATATATATATATATAAAAGTAAACAAAGTCAACAGTCAACGGTCAACAGTCAAATGGTTGACGGGTCAACAGGTCAAGCCCAACAGTCAACAGTCCCAAACCGATGTTCACCAAACAGGTCCTGACACAAACCCATATGTAAAACACTTTAACCCATGGTCCTAATCTAACTAACCGAAACAAGGCCCAAAAGTCTAAACAACTTAAAGACTCAATTGGACCCATTTTAAGTCATATGGACCAGCCCAAAACAAAAATAGAAACCGGCCCAAAGAAACAAACTAATTTTGTTTCGGCCCAAAGAAACAAACTAAGGCCCAACTAAACTAAGAGGTCGTCTTCCTCACTAGCAGCTCTCCTCCACCACCAGCCACCACGAGTTCCACCCTCCGACACTCCCAAAACTAAACGGAACAGTTCGGATTTGAACCACCAGAAAAACCCAACCTGTAGACATAACCAAAACTCGATTCCCCTCACATCCCAAAACCGAGTTTGACTCCATTACTGCCCTAGTGGAGTTTCCACCAATCAGCCACCATCAAACACCCAACTCTGGCCACCATAAACCCATCGATTTTAATCCAAACAAAAAACCCTACAACTTTAATCAACACAAAACTCGATTTCATTACATCCAACACTCTTCCCCCAAACTGGATTGCGCCGCTAGTAACAACTTCTTCAAGCTCCCAACAACCCCCACTCTCCAACTAACAACCAAACATCAATCCCTTAATCCCCCGACATCAACCAACAACCCATGCAATCAACCAAAACAAACTATATACAAGTTCAAATCATTTACATGGCGATTCTTTCTTTGGGCTTTAGCCGCCATTAACAGCCCATAAGCTTCAACAAATAAAAATTCCAGAGTTTCACAGTCGGCAAAACAATATGCTAACTTTTAAAACAATTCGACGGGATGAAAATATCGACAGTAAGCAGAACAAAATATATACTGAGCGGAAACGAAACTCTGACAGTAAAGCTTTTTTTTTTCTTCTCGTAGGTTCGGTGAAATAGATTTAAAAATATAACTACTCACCTCTAGTATCAGGAAAAAGAGTATTTAGCATATAAAAGAAAACCGATCCCAAGCTAGCTAGATCGAAGACGCACGAATCCGCCCCTTCTCCTTCTTCTTTCTTTTAGTTAAAATTGTTTAATTCTTAAGAAAACCTTGAATTTATGATAAGCCATTCCATTCCAAAAATTATCTACCATATATTATGCTTAACTTTTTAGAAACTTTCTATTTTACCAAATATATCTATTCATAACTATAGAATATTATTCTCTATTAAAAATAGTATATCTATTATATACCTTGTATTAATATCTTGTTTCATCTTTACTTGGAAACTTTCCGAATATTAAAAATCTCTACACAACATTCAAAATTCAAAATACTTGTTTTCTCTCTTTTCTTTTTCTATCAAAAAGTCAAACCCACATTTAATTTACTAGCACGTTGACCAGGAAATAAATATCAAATTCCAAAATACTAAATATTGTTACAAAATAATATAAAAATAATTTGGGGTCTTAGAGGTGCACTGGGGAAAGACACTACCACCTCCTTTGCTAAAATGTTACTTGATGGTTGCAGTGAATTGTTACTATACACCACCTACAGACTTCAAGCGGCAATATCTGTAGTTGAACATAGTAATTTTGACATGATGAGCGACCGTGTTGATGATCTTAAGACTTGGTCGAGTGTTGTTATTGCACTCAAAACAACGTGCTTGGATGACCTGCTAGAAAAACCAGGGCTGCAGAAAACTATGCAAGACGAGCTCATGAATGCTACTCAAATAACATTTAATGCACTCGCCATCGTCGATGAGATTTCTCAAATCCTTAGCAAAGTCAATAGTATTGAGTTTCCAGTTAAGATAAACCAGAATTCTAGGTGACTTCTTAATGTTGAGGTCGACAAGGATGGGTACCCTGCTTGGTTCTCAACAGCAGACCGTAGGCTTTTGGCATTCAAAAACACACACTTGACACCGAATGTAGTTGTAGCCAAGGATGGAAGTGGGCAATTTGAGACTATTACTGAGGCTATCTCCGCTTACCCAAAGAACACTGAAGGAAGATTCATAATCTATGTTAAGGCTGGGCAGTATCATGAGAAAGTAACAATTCTTGAAACAGCGATTAATATCTTCATTTATGAAGATGCATGGTGTTGGAATCGATCTCTTGAGTATTTCTAAATACTAGTGTGTGTGTGTGCAAAGTGGAGGAGATGAAACAAAGTGTGTTCTCTCCACTTTAGTGCATAATAGATAGTCCCACATTGGTTATCCACCACTAGCAAGTGAAGTATATGAAACATTCCTCTACCATAAGGGTGTGCCCTTAGGGTACAAATGCTTTTGTGTTAGGAGGGAGGACTCACCCAAAGCCACATACGCACGCCCGCCCGCACCACACCGAGCCGCGTCGGTTGGGTTCGGGCTTGGGCTTGGGCTTATTGTTGTATCTAGTGGGTAGTGGATTAACCAATTAAAAGTCTTCTTCGTCTTCTTCAACAGAGAAACACACTATCTCAGAGAAACAGAAAACTCGCATCCCACTTCTTCTTCTTCTCTTCTTACTAAGCCACCAGAGAGTATTATATTGTTATTTTAGAGAGTAGTTTGTTTTAGTACAAAGTCAAGCTACTGTACACCATTGAATCATGTGAGGAAGACGCCACTGCTGCCTTTCTGCACCACTGGAAGGAGCAAAATCTTTTCTTAAGGACAGCCTAATACGCGCCTTGGTTGTTCCTTATTACTGCTGTCCTTGTCTCTTTATTGTTTTCTTTTTTCACATACAACACATGGTCCTAGTGAAACAGTTGTGATAGTGAGTGACAACAAAAAAATCAATAACACCCAAACTTGGAGGACTGCCACTTTCTGTGAATTGAACTGATATACAATTCTGAATGGGTATCCCTTGAGTAAGGTTTTTCCGTCCTTTTTTCTTTTCAATTACTAAATGCTCTTATCACATTTTGTTGTAGCGGTTGTCGGAGACGGTTTCATAGTGAGTTCAATGGGTTTCAAAGCGTTCTTTGGTCCACGAAGGTGAACAATTTTGTTGCTTTCCACTCCAAATCAGATTTTTCCGCTTTGTACAACTGCAGAATGCAAGGGTATCAAGACACTCTATACTATCATACTTGCCGTTAGTTCTACAAAAATTGTAAAATCTCCGGCACAATTGATTTCATATTTGGTGAGGGACGCGCACTGATCCAAGATAGTCATATCATTTTGAGGGAGCCTAATCCCAATTAGAAAAACACTATCACTGCTGATGGGAGATCAAATGACAACATGCATCTTGGTTTTAGTGATCCAAAGATCGTAACATTTCTGCTGAAGCTGAGTTCTTCCCTAATGGATTGAAGATCCCCATGAGAGAGAGAAAGAGAATACAAGGAGGAGGGAGGGAAATAGTCACGGTAAGTTTGGACTTCGGAGAGAGAAGGAGCGAGTCATGAGAAAACCCTTCGTGAGAGTATATTTCGTATTTTAAAATTTC
Organism: Coptis chinensis; assembly: GCF_015680905.1. Taxonomy (NCBI): domain Eukaryota; kingdom Viridiplantae; phylum Streptophyta; class Magnoliopsida; order Ranunculales; family Ranunculaceae; genus Coptis; species Coptis chinensis. Next base: position 12,800,759 of record NC_141456.1, on the reverse strand, counting down.
GGTTTTAAGTAAAAGTAAAGACGTTAAATTCGAGAGCAGGGCGCTGATATATATATATATATATATATATATATATATATATATATATATACTAGAAAGTAGACCCGTGCATACGTAACGGCTCTTTTAAAAATTTGATCAACAATCATAACTATACATATAAAATTTTTCTAACAAATTGTGATTCTTATTTTTGTCACTAACCCGTTTTAATTTCATAACAAATTATTTTAATTAAGTCTTAAAAACTCGTTTTAATTTATTAGCAAATTATTTTAATTAAGTTTTAAAATCATTTTTAAAACTTGTTAACTGGAAGTTTAAATTACCCGTTTGTAAGGGTAAAGATTTGTACTTAATTTAGAAGTGTGATTTAATAGGTGATGAATTCTCGTGCATATGCATAGACTATTTCGATATTTATCTTGATTAAATCCCATTAAATGGGAGCTTTAATAACCCATTTTTTCCGGTCCGTTTAAATAGAATAGTGATTTCCATTTTCAATAGGAAAAAAATTACCGTTTAATTTAGAAATGCGATTATTTTCAATAAGGGAAAAATTCCCGTTTTAAATAGGAGAAAAATTCCCGTTTTAATTAGAAGTGCTAGATTTTATTTATTTTTCAATAGGGGAAGAATTCTCATTATAATGAGAATTGATGACGTGAAATTTTAAGAGAGCTAAAAAAATACTCATTGTAATTGCATTCACATCAAATACCAATAAAAATTTACGAAACAAATATTACAGCTAAAATATTAGACTTACCTCCCCATTTGAAAATGAAATTAGATTTGTCCCCTCAAGGAAATTAGACTTGCATTGCCCCCAGACTAACTCGCCATCTCAGACAAAGTTGCATCGTGACCATCATCTCCTGCTGAAATGCCCCAACTATTTTTTCAACTGTAAAATTACGTAAATAGCCCCTTGACTTTGCAAGACACAGTTTCATGTTTATGGAGTACATGACACGTGTTAACATCCGGTTGATTCTAATCGACAGTTACAATTGCATTGCCCTAAAACATGTTGTAACATACCCTAAATTTTAACCAAACTACGTACCCTTGTTTCTTGAAATAATTACCAAAGAAATGACTTTTGAACCCTTGTGTTCATCTTCCCCAACTAATTAAGTACCAATTTGGCTCTTTTAAAAACTTGCTCAACAATCATAACTATACATACAAATATTTTCTAACAAATCGTGATTCTTGTTTTTCTCGCTAACCCGTTTTAATTTCCTAACAAATTGTTTTAATCAAGTCTTTAAAACCCGTTTTAATTTCTCAACAAATAGTTTTAATTAAGTTTTAAAAACTCATTTTTTTAATTGGAAGAGAGATCTCGTTTTAATTTAGAAGTGTGATTCTGGTTTTTAATAGGAGAAGGATTCCCGTTTTAATTAGAAATGCTAGATTTTTCTTTTTCAATAGGAGATGAATTCACATTATAATAGGAGAATAATTCATGTTTTTTAATTTGAGGAGGGACCTCTTTTTAATTTAATTAGAAGTGTGATTCCCATTTTTAATAGGAGAATGATTCCCATTTTAATTACAAGAGGGATTAGTGGTGCTGGAATTATCTTTAGGGATCATGCTGCCTAAGTAATAGGAGTTCAAGCATATATATGGCCTAGGGGTCACCACTAATTTCGACACGGAGTGCTTTGCAATTGTATTGGCAGCGGAATTAGCAGTGCTCAATGGTTGGTTGCATTTATGGATTGAAAGTGACTTGACTGCAGCAATCAAAGCTTTCAGTGGGGATAGAATGCCTTCGGTTCTTAAAGCTCGTTGGCTACGAGCAACCCAAAAACTTGTTCACTGGAGATTGTCACACATCTACCATGAAGCAAATTTTGGAGCTGATGTTGTTGCGAAGAGAGGTTCATCTATGAACCGGGGAGGGTCTTTGGAGCCCGACCAGAGTAAGTTATATTAAGCCTTTAGAAATCCTTTACAGGTTTTATTATTGTTTTAACTAGGACTGGATGTTTGTACCAAGTCATAATACAGTTGCAAGCTCTCTCCACTCGATGTAACATTCTTTTTATAAGTCCCTACTTGCGTGCAAAAAATAAAAATAAAAATTAAGTGCTAGATTTTTCTTTTTCAATAGGAGAGGAATTCCCATTATAATAGGAGAATGATTCCCGATTTTTAATTGGAGGAGGGATCTCATTTTAATTTAGAAGTGTGATTTCCGTTTTTAATAGGAGAAAGATTCCTGTTTCAATTAGAAATGCTAGATTTTTCTTTTTCAATAGGAGATAAATCCCATTATAATAAGAGAATGATTCCCATTTTTTAATTGGGGGAGGGATCCCGTTTTAATTTAGAAGTGTGATTCCCGTTTTAATTAGAAGTGCTAGATTTTTTCTTTTTCAATAGAAGAGAAATTCTCATTATAATAAGAGAATGATTAATTAGAAGTGCTAGAATTTTTCTTTTCAATAGGAGAAGAATTCCTGCTTTAATAGGAGTTGATGATGTGAAATTTTAAGAGAGCTAGACAAATACCCTTTGTAGGAGTTTTAATATTAATATATAGATAGATATTGATGTAGCTAGGCCCGTGCATACACAACGACTATTTTAAAAATAACTTGTTCAACAATCATAACTATACATATATAAATTTTCTAACAAATCGTGATTTCTGTTTTTGTCAATAACCTGTTTTAATTTCCTAACAAATTGTTTTAATTAAGTTTAAAACCCCATTTTTAATGGGAAAGGGATCCTGTTTTAACAGTTGATTTAATTTAAAAGTGTGATTCCATTTTAATAGGACTATAGGAGAAAAAATCCCATTTTTATTAGATATGCTAGATTTTTCCTTTTCAATAGGGAAGGAATTCCCGTTTTAATAGGAGAATGATTCTTGTTTTAATCAGAAGTGTTAGAATTTCTCTTTTATAATAAAGGAGGAATTCCCATTTTAATAGGAAAATGATTCCCGTTTTAATTAGAAGAGTCTAAAATTATTTTTTTCAATAGGAGAAGAATTCCTGTTTAATAGGAGATGATGATGTGGAATTTTAATAGAGCTTGACGATTAAGTAACTGGGGTATATATATATATATATATAGGGGTAGGTTCCGTTTACAACACTTTTTATACAACGTTTTATACAATACCCTTTGAAAATATGAATTAAGCCTTGATTATTTGTAGATATGATCTTCACACCATGGAGATCATCTCCACAAAAATTCAACTCATTTGAAAACTCCTAACCATGAGAAAAATTGCACTCAACCTATGAATTTTTATCAACGGTCCAGAAATATAGATTTTGTAACCCATTTTTGGCAAACTTAGAAATGTTCAAAGGATCCGATTTTTTATGGAGGTCATATCCATGGTGAGAACATCTTATCCACAAAAAATTAGTCCTTAAAACATCTTGAACGGTCCGGTGGGGGGTATTGTATAAAACGTTGTATAAAAAGTGTTGTAAACGGAACCTATCCGATATATATACGGATATGGCAAAATATCGTCCTCTGATTTATGGATATGTATCGTGGATATATTCCCTTTTTAGAGATATTTGACATTGTTTCATATGCAAATATCATGAATATATCCAAAATATCGATAAATATCATGGATATTGTGGATATTTCTTGATATGTCATGATATATAATTTATATTTATTAAAAATATAATGTTAAATATTTAATAAAATTGATATCTACACAAAAATATCGCAAATATCTCTAAATATCACAAATATCATTGATATTTGCAGTCTTATATATCTGTAAACATATCGTGATATTTATGTATTTTTTATTGAAATCTCGATATTTATCACGATATTTTGTACTAAGCATGTAACCACCTGAACTTTTTTCTTTCGTTTCAAAGTGATTTTAAAGTAAGCATATATATGATGATGTCTGATCTTGGCTTTGTTGTTTTGAGTTTTGAAGTACTACTTTTGTACACGTCACTTGCTTTTATATTAGATTAATGTGTTGGACACTCATTTTTTGGTCTCATGAAATGGTGTTCTTTCGCAAATAATATGGAATGAATTGTTACATGAAGTGTTTCGTAGACTATTAGCACCTGCCAGTTATCGAATTCATAGTACTTTAGAATGTGTACGAAATGCAAAAGCACCAAGCGATGATTGCTGTTCTAACTTGACTGGCTAGAGTACTGTCCCTTAGATTCTGTAATTTCATATTTGTTCAACGTACATGATGATTCTATTTTTTTGCTGATTGAAAATAACAGGTTGTCGTCTTGGATCGTCGTCATCACAAGACGATTCCACACCATCAATTAATGCTGACTGGCGATCATTCAGAGCGAGGTTAGTAGCTTAAGAACCTTTATCAAGACCAGAAAAAGTTTCAAATTGGGTTGATCCTGATACAGTTGAAGATCATCCACCAGTTATTAAAATTGGCGAAAAGTGGGCGCACCCCCTCCATGAGCCAGAGAGAGGTTGCTTGCTTATAGCCACGGAGAAGCTAGACGGAGTACACATTTTTGAAAGGACGGTAATCGTCATTCTTTCTACCGGTCCAATTGGTCCTACCGGCATCATACTTAATAGACCGTACTTAATGTCCATCAAGGAGATAAGATCAAAGCTCTTGATGTTGCTGGGACATTCTCAGATAGCCTCTTATTTTTTGGGGGACCCTTGGAAGAAGGATTGTTTTTACTGAGTCCTGAGGGTGATGATGGAGTGGAGTGTTTGAGGAAGTTATGAAAGAGTTGTACTATAGTACTAAGGGAAGTGTAGGGTGTGCAGCTGAAATGGTTAAAAGGAATGTTGTCTACGCAAGGGATTTTAGGTTCTTTGATGGATATTGTGGGTGGGAGAAAGATCAACTGAAAGAGGAGATTAGAACTGGTTATTGGACAGTTGCAGCTTGTAGCCAAGTGTAATTGGGTTGCATAGTATTGGAAGCGTAGGGCTATGGGAAGAAATATTGGGGCTTATGGGACAAAAAAAGGCCATGTAATAATGCTTAAAATGTTAAAGAGAACTAGATTTGGGACTGCTTTAAAAAGCCAGAAGGAACAAAGTTCATACCTTAGATTGATTGTACTTACTAATAATTAAGTTACTATGATGCCTAAGTTGTAAAGGGAGATGCCACACTAACACTTGACAGAATGTTCATATCTCTAAATCTCTAATGCCTTGCGTGCTCTTATCTATTGATCTCATGTGTATGTAGTTTTCTTTGTTCTTAAGCACTCCAGCATACTTGTATAAGTACGTATAACCTTCAAATATATGAATGGAGTATTCTACTTATATATCCACAAAGCACCTGATTTGTTTTCAGTGTGCAAATTGATGTTTGATAGGTGCAAATTGATGTTAGACTTACCCCCCTATTAATAGGTGCAATTAGTGTTACCCCCATGTAAAGGTGTGATTTGGTTTTCCCTTACAAACAGTCTTTAGAGGACTGGATTAGGTTTTTTGGATGAGACCGAGTTCGACTTAAGAGCTTTAACCCCACGATCTTACTCGGGTTTCTTAGGGGAGAGTAGAATCGTCCGGGCGAGTTCATAGGAGGGTATTTATAGAGATTGAGAGTGTATCCTTGCTCTCCACGCGTGTAAAGGATGTCCTAAATGAGGGGTGGAGATTAGGATTGCACGCGGAGAACTGCTTTCATAGGTCCGGCCAGAATGATGTGGATTGGCGCCAGACAAGTAGCTTTGCGTCGCGGACCGCTGGTCGACGGTCGATATGTACAAGTACATCTTTAGTCATGATTGCTTATGGATAGGGGTCAAGGCCACTTCCTAGCGTGAAGTTCGTGATTATATCGCGCGACCGTTCAGAAGCGTTTCATCGGTTCGCAAACGCGAATTCGCGGTTCATAGGTCGATGTGTTATTTCCACCATGTTAAGCGCGCGGCCGGTTAGAGAATATCACTCCCCTATTACCCCTCTCCGTAGGTTGTGAAACGACCTACCGGAGAGATTGGTAGCGCTGCGGAACTATGTGAGAGGTGGAAATTTCCAACGATCGGTGAGAAACGGCTCGCGGTCAACCATGTGAGCTAGCTGGGTGTGAAAGGTTGACGCGGTGCAAAGACGCGATGATCCGAAAGCATTTGCAGCTTAAGATAACGCGGGTTTAGCCCCATTTTCGGGATGTGAAAAAAAAAGACGATTTTGGTTGGAAGTCGTGGGCAGCTAGGGCTAGGTGTAATCATGATGCCTTTGAAACCGGAGGGGCGGTTGCTCAAAAATTTTACTTTGCCCCGTTGAGACTTCATTCATTTGGTCGCTTTCCCGGTAAAGAGAACTTCATTATCGCGATCATCCTTCAAAGTTAGTTCTCTCCGCCATTTTGAACCTCTTCTTCTTGTTTGGTGCTAAACCCTTGTACTAGAGTTGTTAGGATACCGTTAGGTACTAGTAGTTAGATTTGTTAGGTTTAGAAGGGAAAATGTTCGATTCTCGATGACACTCGATCTAATGAAGTTCGTGGAAGTGTCTTGGATGGGATGACGAAGGTGATGAGAAAGACTAACTGCGGTGGGATGGGAGAGTGATGATGAAGGGGCGGCAAGGGGCGGGCGGCAGATGAGGAAGATGTGGCTCGATCTGCGTCAGAAGCCGGGCTAGCACTTCGTGTCGCGTGAGGGTCGTTGCTTCGAAACGGCGTACGCTTCTGTATCGTGGATAAACATGCTTTGAGGGCATTCCCATATCCGCGAAAAGAAATATGGGATAACCGTAGTTTAATTCGAGATCCACGAGCCCGATCAGAAGGCTACCGGTTTTTGGCGAGGTACATCCCACCCAATCATGGGGTGATTATCCGCGGAGGGGCACCGAAAAAGCATTACGACAATACCGCTCTCCAAGCCGGTGTGTGTGAGTTTTCGAACCGTTGGGCAAGGCGCTCGCTCGTTTGTGGGGAACACTTGGCGATTGTTTAAGGTTTTCGACCTTTTAAACGCCAGTGGTGAGTATCGAATCGAGGTCGCTGATGTGATCGAACACTACCTCGTAAAGCGATCTAGGTCGCTGAACTTTAGCCTGCAAACACGAAGCTTGCCTTGCCGGCGCTCGACGGTAAAGAGTAACGAAGTCGCGTGGGACAAACGACCGCTGTTCCTTGTAGGACGCCACCGCTAGCGGGTTCAGTGTGAACAATAAAGTATGCAACTTTACTGGTGGGTGGCAGCGCGCTGTCTGCTTAGGTTATCTTGATTTTGTAGAACGTATAATGAATCTGTTGTCTTGTTGATTATGCAGATATCCGCCTGAAAAAGGAGTCAAGTCGACAGGTGATCGAGAAGTTTGCTTGCTTGTCGCGGGAGGAAAACAGGCTAAGCTACCGAAGTTGGCGATTTCTTTGAAGAGCTGGAGGACCCGCCATTCGAGAGGAGAGTAGAAATCGTACGCCCGAAGCGGGGTAACTTGAGTGGGAATACGTCGAAGAAAGCTGTGATGGAGAAGCGGAAGAGCGACCTGGTGACGCGGGAGGACAGTCACGGGTCGGTCCGGGGGAAGAACCGCCAGGAAGGCCGGGCTTCGTGGTCCGAGTCGGGAGGGGTCGAGAGGACGCTCCTTTCGAACTGGATGACGACCTCTTTGACGTCCCAGTATCGACCTGGGAAGGTGGCTCGGGTATCGAGACCGCGACCGGGTGGTGAAGTGCGCGAATCGGGGAGGGCGGCTCGCAACCCGAGGACGAGGCCGATGCCCGACTTCAGCGTCCTAGGTGAGGACGTGGCTGAGGTTGCCCCGGAGGTCGCTCGACCCAAGGTTGTTGGGGATCCCTCTAGCAAGATGAAGGGAAAAGCTGGTGCGAGAGAGATCGGTAGGGGGTCCGCCCAAAGATCGGGAAGGACGAGCTGGAGCGCAACTTGATGTACGTTGATGAGGTCTCTGGGAAGAAACGCTATGTGAGGAGGTCCGACTGCAGCTACAAGTGCGCCCCCTATAGCCGCTATTCGCTAGAGGGATGACCCCGGACGGTGATAGGAAAGACTTGGATGCTAAGGAGCCGGAGTCGAAACCCGAGGGGATGGACAAGGCGCCGGTTCGGTATGTGTCTTTTGGCGCTTATTCTTTATTGTGGTATTCGATGATAAACGCCGCCGCTTGATAATGATCTAAAATAAGATGCGATCCGTCACGTACCGATCGCCGGGTTACCGGTTGAAAACGGCCGCAAGCAGATGTGAACCGAAAAGGCGGACGCTGAGTCGCTACTTGACGAGCCGTCAAATCGCGGGCCGCGGCAAGAGGCAGAAAAGACCGAATCGATGCTACCGAGGCCTCACCACCGTGGCCGACTCGAGAAGACCTTCCGCGTGAATGAGTCGACCGAAGTTGAAGCATGAGGTAGAGGCGCTGAAGGAATTAACTAGCCGCAAAACTTAAACTTTATGTCAACGCCGTAAGACTTCCACTCGGCAAGCCAAAGAGGCCTATCTCGCCATCCGTGCTGAGGTGGAGGAGCTGGAAAGGAAGATGGACGACCTGCAAGAGGAGCGGGAACGCCGGGCTTCGGGCGAGCTCGAAAGTGGCCTGCCCGAAGAGGCCGCCTGCTTCTCAGTGAGTTGTGCCACCCTCTAGCTGATTTGATTAGTGAGCGGCTTCGGGGCCCGCCGTTCTCCCCCTCAGAAGGCCGGTGCCGATGCATGCCGTATGCGCCTCCCGGTGGTGCAAGCTCCATGTCCGCTTTTGATGTTGTTCTTGGCGGTTGTTATAAAAATGTTTAGGATCACTATCTTTGCATATCGGTTGTTGTAGTGGGCCTCGTCGTAAAACAATAGAGCCGGTTTCCTAGGTTGACCGGGCAGCTCGCTTTTCTTTTGCTATTGATTATGATACTTGACGCTTTAATCAGGCCGGATTTCCCCGAAAGTATTCTCAGCAAAGACGGATAACTGCGGAACCGGGTGTCCTCATTGTTTTAGGTCGCTCCCTATTTGAATGTGTATCTTGTCGCTTCTTTCGCTTTGATGACTTGCCTTCAGGTATGAGAAGAATGTTTATATTCGCAAGCCGCAGGTCCGCTTTTGTGAACTAAATGGTGCAGTCGCCTCAGATCATGAGGAGGACCGGACGCTCAGACTTTGCGCGGTCCGAAGCCGCATTGCGCGGCGCGGGCACGGGTCGGAATAATCGGGCGTCGGGGGTGTGAATGATGGCTGCGCCAGTGGTCGGGCGCTTTGGCGTCTCGATGTCATAATGGTGTGCCTTGGGAAGAGACGCTTCGCGGGTTTAAATACGACCGGCCTATGGAGAACAACGGCGGCATTTGCTTTTTCTTGTTCTTCTTTTGTTGCCGCTTCTTCTTCCCTACCCGCCTTTTTCTCGTTTCTTTCCCCTTTACTTAGGTTTTTTTTTTTTTTTTTTTTCCGCTTCCGCTTAGATTGTGCCATAGAAAACCGCCGGGTTTGCTCGAAAGCGCCTCTATTTTGTTTATCGCTTGTAGCTTTTCGCTATGGCTCGGTATGTGCCGCCGACGCCGAGGAGAAGCGGAGTAAAGAGCGAAGTTCCCTCCGCTCATGGAAGAGATGGAGTTCCATCCTCACGCGTGGGGACCAAGGGAAAAGGAAGGTTGTTTGTCGGTTCCGATGGTAAGACGAGCAAACGATCCGCGGGTCGGGTCGCCGACGGGCGGCGTTTGTTTCAGGTCGCCGCGAGCCGAAGCGGAATGTCCCCATCGCATACGCCGATGGAGACGACGACCGAGGCGACGCCGCCCCGCCGCTAGTAAGAGCTCGCCCTGGGCCGGGACGTAGGGAGTGAATTCTACTACGTTGGGAGGACGGGGAAGAAGCGTGCTGTGAAACGTTCTGACTGCAGCTTCCACTCGGCGCCCATAGCGACTAGTTTGCTGAAGGGGATTGTGTTAGATGGGGATCGAGCTGAGGTCGAAGATGAAGATATGGACACGCTGCTGGGGACTATGGATATGGCGAGTTGTTTGGTAAGCATCTCTATCGCTTTGTCGCTTTAAGGCCTTAAGTGATTCTGACTATGACTTTGGCCTTGTAGTTTCTGGCTGGGTACGATAAACTCAAGGACGCTGTGCAACGTACTGATACTGACGTCAACTCCCGGGTCGAGCTGGGATGCATGCGAGCTGCCTGGGGGGCCGACAAGAAGAAACTGGAAGCGATGATTGTGAAACACCGAGCTGCGGAGGATGAGAACGCTAGACTGGTCGCTGCGGTGGCTGAGCTGCAGATGGAAGTGGCGGAAGTCACTGAGTATGCTAAGCGATGTCAGCGGGTTGCTCGCAAAGCTCAAAGCGCCGATGATACTACGGCCCCAGAGTGAATATGCCTGTCGGATGAGAAGTATTGTCACCGACTAAGGCAGATGGGGCTCAAGCGGACGGGTATGCGCTGCGTTGTTCATGAGTCGCGAGGCATGTTCCTTCGACGACTAGCCGCTACCGAGGACAAACATGTGGTTGATGCCGCATGATGTTGATTCCGCTTCTTGGTAAGTTTTGTATGTGTTTGTAACGACTCGCTTTGTTCTTTTGCCCTACGAGGGTTAAACACTAGAACCGCGGCTTTCGGGTTTGCCCCGAAAGCAGCTCGCTTTAACTTGATAATCGAACCGGTTTTCACGAAAGTGGCAAATTCGTTAATTTTGTGACTTTGTTCTGTGCCCGACTGGATTTCCGGGTAGACCCCAGATCGGTGGGTTGAACCGGTTGTCCGACACCGCCAGATATTTCCATGGTAATTGTATGCTTAACGGTTTCCTTTTGCTTGATCGATCGCGGCTTATTGCTCGTGTATTTAATTTATCGGGCTTGTCACCGAGATGTGTTCTCATTGCCGCTATAATTTGTTTACTCTTGTTCGGAAGAGCCGCATCTAGGAGGTATAGATGTTCGCCTAGTGTAGATTTAGGGGCTCACGGCCTTGTGACTTCCTCGAGGGTGTGCCGCTTCAACCGGAGAGCCGCTTTTGCCAAGTTGACGTTAGGAGTATAATTTCAATTTAGCAGGATTCGGGAGGCGATAAGCCCGTAAGCTCCCCGAGCCGCTCGCCAGATGAGAGCGTAAATAGCCCCCGAGGGCGCCAGGTTCTCGGAAGCGTTTCACCGAAGTTGATCCTAGGACTATATGTTCTCAACCGAAGCGAGACTCGAGAGGCGATGAGCCCGTAAGCTCCCCGAGAGCCGCTCGCCCGCATGAGAGTAAATAGCCCCCCCGAGGGCGCCAGGTTTTCTCGGAGCGTTCTCACCGAGTTGATCCTAGGACTATAGGTTCTCAACCGCGAGACTCGAGAGGCGATGAGCCCGTAAGCTCCCCGAGCCGCTCGCCGCATGAGAGCGTAAATAGCCCCCGAGGGCGTGTGGGTTCTCGGTGAGCCGCTTCACCGAGTTGATCCTAGGATTATAGGTTCTCAACCGAAGAGACCTCGAGAGGCGATGAGCCCCAGAAGCTCCCCCTCGCCGCGATGAGAGCCGTAAATAGCCCCCGGGGCGCCAGGTTCTCGGAAGCCGTTCTCACCGAAGTTGATCCTAGGATTATAGGTTCTCAACCGAGAGACTCGGAGAGGCGATGAGCCCGTAAGCTCCCCGAGAGCGTAAATAGCCCCCCCGAGGGGAGGTTCTCGGTAGCGTTCTCACCGAAGTTGATCCTAGGATTATAGGTTCTCAACCGAAGAGACTTCGGAGAGGCGATGAGCCCGTAAGCTCCCGAGAGCCGCTCGCCGCATGAGAGCGTAAATAGCCCCCGAGGAGGGCGCCAGGTTCCCGGAGCCGCTTCACCGAAGTTGATCCTAGGATTATAGGTTCTTAACCGAAGAGACTCGAGAGGCGATGAGCCCGTAAGCTCCCCTCGAGCCGCTCGCTCGTATGAGAGCGTGTATCCCGATGCTTCAGGGTGCGATTGGCTTTAGCTTGGAGACTTGAGTAAACAAAACCGCAGTTTATGATGATGACAATCTTCGAGAGCTTACACTTGAACTTGTAATACATGTGGAGATGAATTAAATAGATAATGCCGCCATCGGGTAAAATTGTTTTAGTAAGTATGTGTTCCAAGGTCGCGGCAAAGAACTTCCCCTCCCCGGTTTTAATCCAATATGCTCCATTGCCAACGACGCCGTTCTACAATGTAGGGGCCTTCCTAACGAGGGGCTTAGCTTTGAGTCATCTTGAGTTTTCTTCAAAACTAGATCTCCGTTGAAAAGATCGGGGTGTACTCGTTTGTTGTAGGATCGCTTTAGGACTTGTTGGTAGGATGCTACTCGATAGCCGCTAGATCGCCGTTTCTTCGAGGAGGTCGACCTCTCGAGCTAACATCGAAGTCGTTAAAGCCCCGACTCGACAAGCTCAGATCGGGTTGTCGGCGGATCAGCCACGGTGGGGATGACGACTTCGCGTGCCATAGCATGTGGAAAATGGCGATTCGCCGCGCTAGAGCGAAAGCCGTGGTGCGTGAGCCCATAGTATGTTTTCGAAATGGTTTGGCCATTGGCTTTGTTCTTTCAATCTTTTTTCTTCAAATTCTCTAGAATAGCTTTGTTGCCGGCCTCCCGACCATTGCTTTGGCGCATCGGGAGTGGAAAATGCGTGAACTATCTTCCACTTGGCCAGGAACTCTCTAACCGTTTTGCCTTTGAACTGGGAGCCGTTGTCCATCACTAATGTGTGTGGTGTCGAACCCGGTGATGATATGAGTCCAAATGAAATTCCTGACATGTGACTCTTTGACGTGTGCCAATGGAATTGCTTCGACCCACTTAGTGAAATAGTCTGTGGCAGCAAGGACGAAGCGGAAGCCGGTGCTCTTCTGAGGGATGAATGGTCCCATGATGTCCATGCCCCACATGTGGAACGGCCAAGGACTCGCGATGTTGATCAATTCGCTGGGTCGGTCAGATAATGTTGTGACCAAATGTTTGACATTTGACACACTCGAGGACATATGACTTGGCATCAATCTGCATAACGGGCCGAAGTATCCTTGGGAGATCGCTTTGTGGGCCAATGAGTTTACCTCCAAAGATGGTTTCCACATTCTCCTTCATGGATTTCAATAAGATTAATCGACTCGCCTCGATCGATGCACCTCGATGAGGTCCTCCCGCTGGATTTGCGGAATAACCCGTTATTCAACAAACAATAGCTACGCGCCGGCGTGGGACCTTTTTCGCTTTGGTTCGCTTCCTCCGGAAGTGTGCCGGCCGATGTATTGTATAATAGGTCGCATCCATGTTTGACACATCCGATCTTTAGAGAGTGGGCACAGTCGCCGATTGCCAAGACATGGTCCGCTTGGTAAGCCGGGTCGATCGATTCACTTCGATGGTCGGTTATTGTCTAGGGGCTTAATTCGTGTCCGAAGTTGCTAAATATGCTAGTTTATCCGCGTGGACGGTTCTCGCCACAAAAAATGGTGTATCGTGAGCTCGCTAAATGAAGGAAGCAAATCGTTAACAACTTGAAGGTACTTTGGAAAGGTTATCTTCGGCCGGTAGTACTCTTTTTGCAACCCGGGCGAATCCACCGGGCCATGAAGTCACTAAAGATTTGATCTCCTTTATTCCGAAATGGATTGCCGCTACGCGATTCCCATTATTAGTGCTTCAGACTCGCTTCGTTGTTGAAGTCGGAGAAGTCTATACGGATCGCTTTCTACCATAGCTCCCTCGTGGGATACTAGAACGACTCGATACCGCCGCCTCCCGGGTTACGGAACCATCGATTTTAGAGGGACCATTAATCGCTTTTATGTTTGCTTTTGAGGGTGCGACCTCGCTTCGACTCCCGGTTGGGGGTCGCCGACCGGAAAATCTGCTAGGAAATCTGCGACGACCGACCTTTTCGCGACGCGCGGGGACTAATTCCATGTGGTGCTCGCCAACTCTTCGCCCATATTGCCATCCCGGTGGTCTTATTTTCCTTGTGAAGGATCCTCTTCAACGGAGATCGCCGAAAGTACTTTGATTGGATGGGCTTGGAAGTAAGGTCTGAATTTTCTTGCCGAAAGTATAATAAAGCAAGGAATGCTCTCTATGTAGGAGTAATTTTCTCTGGCTGGAGTGAGTGTCTTGCTTGTGAAGTAGATCGGCTTTTCTGAATCAGGTTCCTCTTTGAATAGGACCGAACCGATGGCGAAGTCCGACATCGCCAAATAAAGCCCCAGAGTTTTCTCCTGGTCGGGCTTAGCTAAGACGGGGTGTTGTCGTATTCCTTAAGAGTGGAGAATGCTTGGTGGTGGCATTGATCGATCCCATGAAAACCGCCGCCTTTCTTTAGTATTTGTAAGAACGGGTCGGCATTTGTCCGATGCTCTTGATATGAATCGGTTGAGTCGCGGCAAACACCATACCCGACAACTTTTGTATCCGTTTCTTTTTTGTTTTATGGTCGGGCATGTCGAGGAACGCCCGGATTTGGTCCGGATTTGCTTCGATACCTCGCCGCGAGACCCGATAACCGAAAAATTTTTCCCGAGGACGCCCAAAAGGCACTTTCTCGGGTTCAACTTCATTCCGTTCGTCGTCAGAAGTCGGAGAACGCTTTGCTCGAGTGAGGTGGTCGCCGCTTTTTGCTTTTAACCACCATATCGTCGATGTAGACCTCCATGGTATCTCCTAACATGTCTTGGAACATGTCGCCATAAGTCGTTGATATGTCGCGACATGCATTTTTCAGCCCGAACGGGAGAACATTGTAACAATAAATTCCTTGCTCGGTGATGAATGAGGTTTTCTCCTGATCTTCTTCAGCAAGTGGTATTTGGTTGTACCCACTATATGCATCCATGAATGAGAGCAGCTCGTGTCCACAAGTCTGGTCGACTAGTTGGTCGATTCTGGGTAGTGGGAAGCTGTCCTTTGGAGTTTCTTGGTTGACGTTGGTGAAGTCGACGCACAAATGGACTGTACCATTCTTTTTGGGAACTGCTACTATGTTTGCGACCCACTCTGGGTAATCGACCTTCCGGATGAAACCTACTTGTTTGAGCTTATCTACCTCATCGTTGACTGCTTTTTGAAAGCGTAACGACAATCTTCTAGGTCGTTGTCGAACTGGTTTAGCACCAGGGTTGACATTTAATCGGTGACATGCAATGCTAGGGTCGATACCAGGTACGTCGATATACGACCAAGCGAACACATCTTTATTCATGGACAGAAAATTTACAAGATGAGCCTTAAGTGTGGGGTCGAGGTTGGCTCCCACATAGATGAGCTTAGGGTCGTCTTCGGTTCCCAGATTCACTTGCTGCTTTTTTGGGGTCGGTGCTTGGTTCTGTGCGTTCTGAGTGCTTGCTGGATGATTGCACTTTGGCAATGCTGGGCTGGTCTGATAGCTGGTTGGAGTGGTCGTAGGAACTGGAACGTCTTCTGTGGTTATGACAACAAGATTGTCGAATGATCATTGTTGCCGCGGACAACGTAAACCGGGTAGTTCGCGCGACTACCGGGTTGTATGGGATCCGGTGGTGCGAATTCGATACTTTTGTTTGCACGCGGCCTTCGCCATCGGGCTTAACCTCATGGGTTTGCGCCGGGTACGTCCCGGCCTGCTTTGGTAGTGGTGGGATCGGGCCGGGAAGCGGAAGTTCTTGTTGGAGCCCCCGCCGTCGTCGGGTGCATTGGCTCTCACCTCAGCTACTAAGTCTTTGGCCATTGTATAGCTGGTGGGCTCGTTGTCGACGGGCGATGGGAGGTTCAAGCGGTCTTGTTTCTTTCGCGATGATCCGGTTACAATGATGGGCCTCGAAATGGTTGCTTCGGTTCCATCGGTCCCCTTGGGCAGGAAAACGGATGACTTGGTGCAATGTGGTGGATCGGCGACGGCCGCGATCCGATGTATCCACCGCCGCCCTAGAATGGCGCCAGGACGACTTGGTATCTAGAACGCTGAAACGCGTGTTGAAGCTGACCTTGTCTTCCCTGGAACCCACTGAGACGGGGAGTATGATGTCTCCTATTGGATCGGCCCTGGAGCCATTGAATCCGAAGAGGGGTGCGATGGGGTCTATGAAGACCGATTTTGGCAAGCTCATCTCTTGGATCGTGTGGTAGAACAAAATATCACAAGAGCTGCCGGGATCGATCAAAACTCGCTTGACGGTCCAGTCACTGATTTTGACGTGGACCACGAGTGCGTCGTTATGCGGGAGGCAAACCTTGTTGAGGTCGGCCTCTGAGAAGGTGATGTCTCCTATTCCACGCCCTGAACTGCGTGGCGCGGGTGCAGCTTGTGATGAGAAGTTGTAAACTTCATGGAGGGCACCTACGCGTCTTCTTTTTTCCCGCGAACTCGAGACGGGATCATCCTGGAGTGTGATCATGTGGATGGTTCTGTCGTGGTCGCGACCTCTTGATGGCTGACGGCGATCTTGGCGGACGCGTTCTCTGGAACGTCCTCTGCTGTGAGGGCGACTTTGAGACCTCAGATCGCTCCGTCGGGGTGGGGACCTGCTTCGTATTCTGCGGGCCATGAGTTTGTGGCGCAGGTCGCCGTCAGGTATATTGGTGTATTGCTTGATGTGCCCAGCTTCGACCAGGTCTTGCAAGTAATGCTTGAGCCCCCAGATACGCCGTTTCATGGCAATTGGCTCGATGGAACGCAGCGAAGTAAGGTGGGTCCGGGCGACGTCTGGCGGGTCAGCTTTATCTCGTGTCGGTAGAAAGCAGCTCGCTTTGATCTTCTCTAGTATGTAACTAGGAGATCCGGTGAGCACGCAATTCGATCATTTCTTGGTTTGGGTCTAGAGGGTTGCCCTTGTTGTCGGGGTCGTTTCCTAGAGGATGATGCTACCTCGTAAACCTCTCCTTCTTCTGCTTCTTCCTCTTCTTGGTTCTGCGGTTGCATATAGCCTTTGCGGCTTTGATGTATTTATCAACTCGAAGCGATACCGCCGCTTTCGGGCCGGGGTCTTCGTGAGCGATCTGGTTAGGTCGGTCTTTCGGGCGGGTGGCGGCGGTTGTGAAAGCCACCGCGGCGTAATGATTCCTTGAGGCCGCTCTCCATGTCCGGGAGTTCGTTTTGAACCGCTTAGGAAGGAGTCGTGAGGTTTCTTCCTTGCCAAGAGCGAGCTGGAAGAGTGAGTTGAGGTCACCCTTCTTACGCCCGGTTGTGTAATGATCGGGCTTTGCTAACAGTCGGTGAGTCGCTCAAGCTTTTACGGAGTCTGCCTCGAGGGAGAAGAACCAATCGAGTGGGCCATCTTTTAGACTCGCCGAAAACAGTCTGCAACGAAGATGGTCGAACTCTGGTGCGCTGTAAAGTGCAAGACTTTGAGCATAACGTGCTATGTGCCGGGCTCGACAAAAAGCGGCCGCCGTGACATCGAATCGTGGTTGGACAAAGTCTAGAGGAGAGACTTTGTGAAGTACTTCAGCAGCAAACGGAGATGCGCGGTATGTTTTCAACATCTTTTGCACTATCTGAGTGGAATCTTTCTTGACCGCATTTTTGTCGAGCCTTTGGTTCAGCTCGGTGATCTGTTGACTGACGTTGATGACGTCGTCATCTGTGGTGACTCCTAGTGGGTTCTGTGTGTCCACTTGTGCACGGAGTGTGATGTTTTCTTGTCGGAGCTCAGCTATTTGCTCGTTCACTGTTCCTAGTTGGCCTGCTAGATGATGGAGTTGAGCTTCGAGGCTTGCCATGCTTCGTGGGCTTGAGACTTTTTGGTTTCTGGAGTTAGGATTTACTAGGTGGTTTCTCAAGAAATCGAGACCACAGACGGCGCCAATGTAAAGGTGTGATTTGGTTTTCCCTTACAAACAGTCTTTAGAGGACTGGATTAGGTTTTTTGGATGAGACCGAGTTCGACTTAAGAGCGAACTGCCTACGTATCTTACTCTGGGTTTCTTAGGGGAGAGTAGAATCGTCCGGGCGAGTTCATAGGAGGGTATTTATAGAGATTGAGAGTGTATCCTTGCTCTCCCGCGTGTAAAGGATGTCCTAAATGAGGGGTGGAGATTAGGATTGCACGCGGAGAACTGTTTTTTCATAGGTCTTTGTGAATGATGTGGATTGGCAATTGCACAAGTAGCTTGGCGTCGCGGGACCGGTGGTCGACGGTCGATATGTACAAGTACATCTTTAGTCATGATTGCTTATGGATAGGGGGTCTGCGTCACTTCCTAGCGTAGTTCGCATTATACTGCGATCCGCCTCAGAAGCGTTTCTCGGTGGTTTAACGCGACTGCGGTTCATAGATCGATGTGTTATTTCCACCATGTTAAGCGCGTGCTGGTTAGAGAATATCACTCCCCTACACCCCATTTTCAAAAATATTAGTAATACCCTCAATTGCAAGATCCGATGAATTAATTTTTTCAGATTAAGAAATTTGACCGTTGGATTTTACAAGGGGGGTGGGTGGGGTATCATTAATATTTTGAAAATGGGGAATAACACTAATTACAACTATTAATAGGGGGATAAGTCTAACTAACCCTTTATAAAATTGTGGTGCCACCGTGCTATCTTTTGCATCATCGCTGCAATATAATAAAGTCTCATCATTTTGAACATAAGTGTGATGTCTGATTCTGTGGGTAAAATGGAAATGTATATTATCATTTGCTTAGAGCATTTTTAATGGTGAGACTTAAAAAACACCAAATATTTTAAACAAATAAACACCAAACATCTTCCGCCCAGACATCAAATATTCGACATCAAATCTCGCTGCTTTGGATACACCGCGAGAAAAGCCCACGCGGCTTTAAGAAAACCACGTCATATAAGTCCAAATAACAGGCCCAAACCCACGTGGCTTCCAGAACACCGCCCGCAGTGTTGGGTACACCGTGTGCTATCACCTTATAAGTTAGGAAAACCGCGTGATTTTCCTCATTTCTCACATTCTTCTCTAGTAAACTCATCTCCTTAGCAAAAAAAATACTACCCCATTATAAAAAACCGAAACTCTTGAATTTTTTTCTATGGATCCATTAGATTTTGAACCTTTCGACGGTGATAATGAATATTGGCATTACACAAATGATATTGGCGATGATATATATATAACAAAATGATGTATAGGAAGAAGAAAATGAGGAAGCATAAGACAATGAGGGAGAAGAAAATGAGGAAGCAGAGCCGACTGATTTACATCCATATGTCGTTGACTACCAAATGCACAACTTCGATTGGCAATTTTATATGAATGAAATGGTGGATATGCAAGTAGTGTCTTCTACACATGATCCAAAACACATGTTGAGTGTAGTGACTAATTCTCAGGTAAGTAATTAGTTTGGATTAAATATTTTGAATATTACGTATTAATTTAAATATTTAAGTTTAAATTAATTATTTATCTTATATACATTTTTTTTATAACACCAGAGAGTAGTAGACTACCGGGTTAGATCAGCTTTACATGGTGTAAGAGAGTGGTGGAACCTTCTTAAGAACTTGGATGAGTTTGTACATGTTAGAGATAATATTTTGCATGCACCTTTGGATCCCTTGGTAGATGTAGATTATGAAAGAGCTGATTGGGCAGTAGTGATTGCTTTAGTAGAAAGATGGTGGAATACAACTCATACATTTCATTTTTCTTGTGCGGAGTTGGG
The DNA here is from genome assembly GCF_015680905.1 of Coptis chinensis. Lineage (NCBI taxonomy): Eukaryota > Viridiplantae > Streptophyta > Magnoliopsida > Ranunculales > Ranunculaceae > Coptis > Coptis chinensis. The sequence continues at coordinate 12,781,200 of NC_141456.1, read as the reverse complement.
GTTTGCACCACTAGACTTTACCATAATTTTTGGGTTGAGTATTGGTATAGCCCAACCGTTAGTACAAACTACGAGAACATTCCATAGATGATGACATGTTTTCCTCTTTTGCCTCGAATGCATATGTTTTTTTGGGATTAAGCTTTCTCACATTAAAACTGCATACATAGATCCTCTATTGGATGTTCATACACGAGCGGATTTAGCTTTGATTGTTCTACCCAGTAGTGAGAGTGCTGATGTGTGTCAAGATTTTTATTTTATGTTTTTCTTTGGTCATGTTCTTTTTCCAAATGGTCATTCTACTATACGACTTAGGTATTATGCGTACGTGTCTAATTTGCATCGTATGAAAGATTATGACCTTGGTAGTTCTGTATATAGCGGCATTAGACAAATTTTCACAGACATTTAAAAGTAAAAATCCACAGATTGTAGGATTCACAGGACTTTTGGAGGTTTGGTTTTACGAGTACTTTCGTTGTCTTTGTCCTAACATAGACATGATTGCTGACACTCGCCCTAGATTTGCAAGTTGGCCAGGGCCTTACTTGACTCGTAACAGAAGGCAGATTAAAAATAATGTGTGTATGGATCGTGGTCAGATTGATATTAGATCGCTGTCATCTATTGAGTGGAGACCTTGGCGATCGTATACTACCTTTAGCGATCTAGCTGTACGACATACTTGTATTTTGTCACGTCACAGAGTTATTTTTGTTGCACGTGACTGTAAGGTTTGGTACTGTAGCGAGAGATGTTAGAGACAGTTGACTGGACGTTTTGGAGTTCCATCTTCTCCCCTACCAGATGTTAGTGATGCTAAGTCGTGAAGATTAGCAAAAGTTCATGAAGTTCATGCTAGTGGTGGTCTTTGGCTAGATGCGTCTCAATTTGTTGTTGAGCAAACTGATGATCAGTATTTTAGATGGTGGCAGTGTGTTTCTATGGGTCTATTGTTGCCCCCTGTTGGTCGGGGTAGCAACTTCAAGTTTGTGGGTCTACATAGGATGAGACGTGGGCTACATATTCCTTACCCACCACAGCCTATTTACAACCCACAACCTCTTAATGTATATCATCCAGCTCCTGTGTCTGCTACTGATTTGATGATATATGCCATGTATGGACCTAATGGGGAGCCTACTTACATTCCCATTCCGGAGGTACTAGATACTCGTGTATATGAGTTAGAGCAGCAAATTGATCAATTTACCCTGGTGTGTTTAGTTATTTTATTTATCTTAGTGGTTTTATTTATCTGCTCTATTAATATAATATGTACTCACATTGTATATTTTTGGATTTTTAGGATGTATTGCGGCAAAAATACGAGTACAATCTTCGTATGCTTGATGGGATGAGGACTGGCGTGTATCACTACAGCAAATAGAGAGAGGACGCATATTCTCAGACATATCAGCAATCTCAACGTGCATATAAGGAGACTCGTGAATCATATGAGGAGACTCAGTAGATGTACACTCAACAACATCAGGCATATGAGGAATTTCAGGCTGAGGTAGTTAACATTCGTACATACAAAGAAGATCTTACTACTCAGGTTGATATCTTAGAGTGACAGGTTCAGAGCCTCCAAGTGGGCAGAGGAGAGTCATTGACTTGTAAGGGGCGTAAGAAGAGAGCTCAGAGATGATGTTGGTTTGTAATGTATAAGCATATGTAACTTTTGAGAAATGAGATGTATGTTAGTTTGGTAACATTTTAGAATATGTAGCATGAGATGTTTGTTTCAGGTTATGACAAGATTTGTGTATATGAGAATGTCAAAAATACAGAGGAGACTCTGCAAATTTTTTAAGAATGTGATGTTAATTTTTTACACTCATTTGTTACATTCCACTCATTTTTTACACTCACATTCACTTATCACTTATCACTTATCATTTATCACAGAGGAGACTCACATTCACTTATCACTTGTTACTTTTTTACACTCATTTGTATCCATAACTCCAACCAACTATATTAACTTACACTCATTTATATCTATAACTCCAACCAACCACATTCACTTACAACCACATTTTCATTTATATCCACAACTTCAACCAACCACATTCACTCCACCATTCTATATATCTCAGTGAACACTCTCTTTTACATATGCACATTCTCATCTACAATCTCTTCTAAAACCATGGAGAACATGTATGAATACTCTTATGGAGTCTTCATCATCATCTTCTTCTTCTTCTAATTTATCGAGCTCTTCAGATGATAACACTGCAATTAGGCATTATTCAAAATTGGTGGCTACTGCTCTATCTTTGGTCCAACATCGCATGGTTTTATTGGGTTAGTAAGAAGCAGAGTCTTCTTATAAACCACATGGTAGTTCGAAGAAAGGAAGAAAATGCAACCATCATCAGTATGAGGCAACATTGGCACGCGTTTAAATGCTAACTACTTCTGCGCAAATCATATATTCCCCGACCACGACTTTTGATGTCGATTTTGCATGGGTCAGTCATTGTTCCTTTGTATCTTTTATAATCTTCAACACAATGTACCATATTTTCAACAAAAAGTTAATGATGCGGGTAAGTTTGGTATTCACCCAAAAATCAAAGCAATTGTTGGTTTACGAATATTTGCTTATGGTTCTCCAGCTGATCTAATAGATGGCATGTTACATATTGTTGAGCCAACTATTCATGAAAGCATGCTCCATTTCTGTGATAGAATTATTAGAATTTTTGGGGATGAATACTTGCGCAACCAAATGTTGGAGATATTCATCGCTTGCTCGAAGAGTCGGAGGAACGCGGATGGCCTGGAATGCTAGGAAGCATTGATTGCATGCACTGACGTTGGAAGAATTAGCCATCTTCGTGGCAAGGGTCTCACACTAGCCATGTGTGTAAACCAACAGTGATCCTGGAGGCGGTAGCTTCTCGTGACACGTGGATTTGTCATGCTTTTTTTTGGAATGGCAGGTTCTCACAATGATCTGAATGTGCTTGTCCAGTCACCAATATTTAATGATATAGTTAATGATGAAGTTGTTCCTTGTAACTTTGTTGTAAATGGCAAATGGCCATCATTATGATATGGGTTATTACTTTAGGACGGTATTTATCCCCATTATGCCACCTTGATTCAGACGATTTCTAAGCCAACTGTTGGACAAGACAAATATTTTGCAAAGAAGTAAGAAGCTGCTAGAAAAGACATTGAGCGGACATTTGGTATATTGCAGTCATGTTGGGCTATTTTAGTGAATCCGTGTAGGTTATGGTATTTGGAGACCATGGCTACGGTGATGAGGGCTTGCATCATTTTACACAATATGATTGTGGAAGATGATCGTGATGCCGATATACCGAAATATCTTCCTGATTATGAACCTCTAAGTAGAGAAAGGGCAATTGAAGATGACCGCGACTTTGTTTTGTCTCGTTGGGCAACTGGCGTTGATCGGGTTCGTTCATCAGTTGTTCATGATAGGTTGAAGAATGACTTGGTCTAGTATTTGTGTATTAGGCGTGGTCGACGTTGATTCTACTTCATTTAGACTTTGTTTTATTTATCATTTTCTATGTGTTTGTGTTCTATGTATTTGTGTTCCATGTTTTATGTTTATTTATTTTGTGTCTTTTTAAATTCCCATGTTGTATCTCTTTATTATTATTATTATCAATAAAGACTAATATTTGCGTATCAATTTTATATTAAGGTACATGCAAAAATAATTAATTAACTAACTAAAATTAAAGGAAAACTTCAATTAAAATACATTCTACATAAAATCAAAATACAAACTCAAATTAAAGTAAGTGCTAAATTGAAATACATAAATAGAAAGTAAATTATTTAGAACTCATCATCATCACCAAAAGATCCCCTTGCACTACTTCCACTGCTAGCACCCATGGCATGAATTCAATTCTTCATGTTTTGTATAATTTCCACCTTTTTGAGTTGTACGAATTCACGCTCATCTTCAAGTAATTCATCTAATTTCATTCCTAGTATTTTACTATCATTTTCATCATCTCGAACTTGAAATGCATATTTCTTCAATTGAAATTTATCTCTTTGGATTTGAAGCTTCTCGCATTCGAGGTCATGTTTTTTCTGTTGTCTTTGAGCTTCCAATTTATTGGCTTCTTTTGTGGTTTCAGAAAGATCCACAAGAAAAGCATCAAGATTCTTAACGGATTGCTCAACTTTAGAATCATCTTCTTTTTTCTCCTTTTGCTTTCTTCTCTTTTCTTCTTTTTTTCCAATTAGTTTATCCACAATCCCATCAACTTGATGTGGATCATAATCCAATGGTTGAGTTGTCGCACTTGATATTGGAGTTGATGAACCTTCTTCCTTATTGTTTGATTTCAACTTTTTCTTAGGTCGTATTTCATTTCTCAATTGTAGTCCCCTCAATTTGGGCGAGTCTTTCACTATATTATAGCATTGCATCCACTTGCAAATCCCATTTTGCATTGCATAGGCTTTTATTACTTCCTCAACCTACCAATTAACAAAAAACTAAATTAGAATTGAAAAATATAACTATGAATAAAAAAAAAACAAATATAAAGTAAATAATACTTAAAATGTCATTTTCACTATAGCCACTTGGAGGAGATGCTTGAATCTTAGTTAAAATAGTGTGAAACTTGTTGATATTGGATTGAATGGTAGATCATCAGTGTTTATTCCCGTGAATGCGGTCGTCGTTGAGTATTCGATTAAATACAGTCGCTTATTGATATGTATGCAAGGTGTGGGAATTTGGTTTTGGCTAAAAAATTGTTCGATGACATGGGAGAGAGAGATATCATTTGTTGGCATGTGATGATTTCTGTTTGGCAATGCATGGGGATGGACAGAATGTGCTTGAGCTATTCAAGGAAATGGATAAAGCTAGTTTTAAGCCTAATGATATTACTTTCATTGCCTATCAAAAAAATATTACTTTCATTGCAGTTAGTGTTCTAACATAAGCTAAATCATCCTCTGTAATAGCTAAGATCTCAAATATTCTATCAAGTAAAGATGAAGTATAACAACTAGAAGATAAAAATGATGAAGAATTGATAATAAAACGTTTATGGCATATATTGTGGTTGTTTGGAAATGGACCCTCCATACAGATACTGATCAAAGTTATGACTCAATTAAACATAAGAGTCAATAATTAAACATAAGAGTCAATAATTAAACATAACTTAGATTCCCAAAATATACTTCCACGAACCCAACCCCAATTCCCCAGGATGGGCTCGGGTAAATTTCCAAAATTATCTCTTGTAATCATTTAAACCCAGGGAACAGACTTTCACGATCACATGGGCCTCCTCAACGATAAATCTGGGGGCATTAACATAATTTAGATTTCCAAAATATCCTTTCCAAAATGGCCCACCCAGCCCAACAAGACTAATAATGGACCCCACGAACCCAACCCAATTCCCCTAGGGTGGGCTAAGGCGAAATTTCCAAAATTATCTCTTGTAATCAACTACCCTTCTTTAAAAGTCGGGAATAACCTTTCGCGATCACATGGGCCTCTTCAACGATAAATCTTGGGGCCTAACAACCACTATCTCTCCAGGCAGTCCGGAATGCATAAATGGAATATGGAATTGTGTGTGGGCAGTCGCACTCCCTGATATTAGAAAAGTTCCACTACCACGCAACTAATTACATAGAAAAAACTTCAAACTATAAGGACTCGCACCCCCCAATTATTTTAGCAAACTTTCACTACCGCACTCCCAAAAAATTTACAACTATACTGAGAATATAATCAACAAAAAAAAATAGTATGAAAAAAAAGACTAATAAAAAGCATTACAATAAACCAATGTTTTTTTTTTACTTCTCTTTTATCCCTTACAAAATTATAATTTATCATTTATTTTGAGTCCAAAACAATTATAGATGGACAAATGTGTCTTTGAATGTTTGATAGTTTAATGAGACTAAAACAAATAGCCAAATGTCCAAAGTTCAACCGGTCAGTTTGTATAATTTTAATCACCCATAACAAACCTATAAGCTCTCCCTCATTTCTTTCACTCTCAAGCCTCATACCTCAACCCAAAAAAACAAAAAACAAAATACAAAAACAAATTCAAAAAGGACTTGCAGCACAGCTTGTTGACGTTTGTCTTAATTATTTATAAAACTTGTTATCATTATCAATAAATTTTCCACTTAAAAAAATAAAAAAATAATAATTTTTTTATTTTCAATGTTAATCTTTTATAGTTTTCTCCACATGATAGTAGGGTTATATATACTTATAGCATTATAGGAAGTTAACAATTTGTTGAATTATTGTGGACTTGCAGACTAGATTATATATATATATATATATATATATATATATATATATATATATATCAATTAATAAATTTGTATAATTTTAATCACCCATAACAAGCCTGTAAGCTCTCCCTCATTTCTTTCACTCTCAAGCCTCATCCCTCAACCCAAAAAAACAAAAAACAAAAAACAAATTCAGAAAGGACTTGTATCACAGCTTGTTGACGTTTGTCCTAATTATTTGTAAAACTTGTTATCATTATCAATAAATTTTCCACTTAAAATAATTAAAAAAATAATAATTTTTTATTTTTAATGTTAATCTTTTATAGTTTTCTCCACATGATAGTAGGGTTATATATACTTATTGCATTATAGGAAGTTAACAATTTATTGAATTGTTGTGGACTTGTAGACAAGATTATGTAGATATATATAGATATAGTAGTATCAATTAATGACTTAAGTACTTAAGTAGTTAACTTCATCAGTCCCTATTAAATTCGTAGTAGTCAACGCACTCAAGTTTTGTGAATTGAACTAAATACATAATTTTGTTGATCTTTATTATTTAGACCTTCTTACAAAAAAAATTTTTAAAAAAATTGCATATATTTTTTTTTGGTAGGGTGAGGTGTGCACATAATCTCGCACCCCCTGGCTTAGATTCCTAGCTCCGTCCCTACCGGGAGAACTTTCCACTTGCAGATGGTGTCGTTCCATGTGCTCCTAATGAGAGGTCGGCTTCCTTTACGACGAATGAAATCCGATGTATTCTTATTATCAGTTCCAATTAGCAACCTCAGCACCCAATCGATCTCTAAAATCTTCAATAAAAATTTCCAATTGACGGCAACGTTTGCAATGGCAGCTAGCTCGGCTACGTTCTGTTTATCTCTTTGTGACTCGGAACAATTTTCCCAATTGCTGCGAGTAACAATTGCATTTCAGTCTCTTATTGATAATACATCTGTGCATTTCAGCCTCTCGCTTGTGTTAGGTGAATAAGACTTGTAAATTTCAGGTTCTCGTACAAACAAACAAGGTAAATCCCAACTTCTCTTTTTTATACAAGTTAAAACATAGATAGCTCGTAGCTTCTCGACAAGTTTTTTTTTTTTTTAATTGGATCTAATAAAGGTTGAATCTTTTTTTTTTTTTAATTATTATTATTATTAATTTTGTCTATTCTTTGTTTTTGCATTTCATTCTTTTATTGATAATGCATGTGTGCATTTCAGCCTCTCACTTGTGTTAGGTGAATTAGACTTGTAAGTTCCAGGTTCTTGCACAAACAAACAAGTTAAATCCCAACTTCTCTTTTTTATACAAATTAAAACATAGATAGCTCATTGATTCTCGAAAAGTTTATGTTTTTATTAATTGGATATGATAAAGGTTGAATCTTTTTTTTTAAAAAAATTGTTTATTCTTTGGGATTGTGTTTGCATTTCAGTCTCTTATTGATAATGCATGTGTGCTACTTAAAAAATGAACTAGTTCTACCATATACACACATTATACTCAATTAGTCTACTGGAAGTATGCACTATATTTAAGATGTGGGATGCATTTTACACCTTACTTGGATATGCATGTTCAGTTTTAGGATTTGCCAGTGTTCTAAAAATCAGTCTAGGCGGTGCCCAACCGACTCACCTAGGCCCAAATCGTTTAAAAAATCAGTGGACTGATTAGGCGGGTCTAGGCAGACCGATTAGGCGGGTTAGGCGAACTAATTGGCCTCTAGGTGGTTCAGTCAAGCTTTTTCTTTTTTCTTTTTTTTGAATGATTAAATGTTGACAATTAAAGACCCGTGTAGGCTTAAGATTTGAATGAGTTTAAAAGACTAAAGTTAAATGTAAATTATATGCCACTATAAGAAAGAATATGTTTTCATATATATGAAGTTGATCTTCTTCAACTATTACGCATTTTTGTAATATGTATCTTTGTTTGTGTTTATTTTTTGAGTTATGGTAAATGATTTTCTTCATTTTTTGTAGTATAGGTGTGTATTACTATATATATTATAAGATATATTAGGGAAAAAAAACCGCCTAGCACCTACCCAGTCTAGGCGCTGCTTAGAAGGCCTAGACACTCTCCCACCGCCCGACTACCGCCTAGAGTTTTTTAAAACATTGCCTAAGAGTCAAGATTGTGGGTGCCAGTGTTTATACTAGGGCTTTGGGCCTTAAAGGTACAGGCAATCAACTAGTCACTCCAAAAGTATTCACCTCAAGGAGTAATACTACACTGACACAGAAAAATGACACAATCAACCGACACAGTGACGTGGAGGATGATACATGTCATGTATTATCGTGTCAAAATATATAGACCATGAATCACAAACCCACCATATCCACCTGCATTGGGAATGCTCTAATGGAAATACTTATCACATTCATCACTTTTCGTTTTTTTTTTCTCAGAACTTCTTCATGTCTTCCTGGTTGTCTATCAAGGCAACTGGTAGAAAATAATCTAATGAATTCCCTGAAAATGAATTGGAATTCATTCTAATATTGAAAATCCACACAAAAAAAGGATATCCAAAACCAGATCAAAATATTTCAAGTTCCAACATGCACTTTGCTCAGTCACATTTCGTGCTCCATAGACAGTATTGGCCAAGAGCATGCCACATCGCTCTCTTAAGGAACAAAGCTAATCCATTTGTGAAAAGCAAAAAGTTCAACAAAAGTGACCAATCACCACACACTTCAATCCACAATGAGCTTTGTATACCCTTTTTCCATGCCATGTGTCAATAGATATCCAATGGCCCATACATGTAAGCTAAAATGAAGTTGTGTAGCTAAGTTGGGAGGGTAGAGTTGAAAAGAACTAGTGGTGTAGAAGTTGCTCCCTATACATATAAAAGACCACTCATCCCTCAATAGCATTATCTAAAACAAGAAGTGGAGAAGAGAAAAGGAGAAGCAGATAAATATGATGAAGAGCATGGAAACTTGTTTTCTTCCTTCCAACTCCTTCACCAAGTCTCTAGACTTAACCCCTTCTTCCATTAAAGTTAGAGTATCCACTTTGCCAAAGAAAAAGTTCAGTCAGTACACCTATAGCAGTGCTGCTACTCTTGGCCATGTCATATGTAAGCACCTGAACTTTTTTCTTTCATTTCAAAATGATTTTAAAGTAGCATATATATGATGATGTCTGATCTTGGCTTTGTTGTTTTGAGTTTTGAAGTAGCTTTTATATTAATGTGTTGGACCCTCATTTGATGGTCTCATAAAATGGTGTTCTTGTGCAAATAATATGGAATGAATTGTTATATGAAGTGTTTCCTAGATTATTAGCACCTGTCAGTTATCTAATTCATAGTACTTTAGAATGTCTACGAAATGCAAAAGCACCAAGCGATGATGGCTGTTCTAACTTGACTGGCTAGAGTACTGTCCCTTAGATTCTGTAATTTCATATTTGTTCAACATGATGATTCTATCTTCTTGCTGATTGAAAATAACAGGTTGTCGTCTTGGATCGTCGTCATCACAGGACGATTCCACACCATCAATTAATCCTGACTGGCGATCATTCAGAGCCAGGTTAGTAGCTGAAGAACGTTTATCAAGACCAGAAGAAGTTTCAAATTGGGTTGATCCTGATACAGTTGAAGATCATCCTCCAGTTATTAAAATTGGCGAAAAGTGGGCGCACCCCCTCCATGAGCCAGAGAGAGGTTGCTTGCTTATAGCCACGGAGAAGCTAGACGGAGTACACATTTTTGAACGGACGGTAATCCTCATTCTTTCTACCGGTCCAATTGGTCCTACCGGCATCATACTTAATAGACCGTCCTTAATGTCCATCAAGGAGATACGATCAAAGGCTCTTGATGTTGCTGGGACATTCTCAGATAGCCCCTTATTTTTTGGGGGACCCTTGGAAGAAGGATTGTTTTTACTGAGTCCTAAGGAGGGTGATGATGGAGTGGGCAAGAGTGGAGTGTTTGAGGAAGTTATGAAAGAGTTGTACTATGGTACTAAGGAAAGTGTAGGGTGTGCAGCTGAAATGGTTAAAAGGAATGTTGTCGGCGCAGGGGATTTTAGGTTCTTTGATGGATATTGTGGGTGGGAGAAAGATCAACTGAAAGAGGAGATTAGAACTGGTTATTGGACAGTTGCAGCTTGTAGCCCAAGTGTAATTGGGTTGCATAGTATTGGAAGTGTAGGGCTATGGGAAGAGATATTGGGGCTTATGGGACAAAAAAAGGTCATGTAATAATGCTTAAATGTTAAAGAGCACTAGGTTTGGGACTGCTTTAAAAAGCCAGATGGTACAAAGTTCATACCTTAGATTGATTGTACTTACTAATAAGTTACTATGATGCCTAAATTGTAAAGGGAGATGCCACACACTGACACTTGACAGAATGTTCATATCTCTAAATCTCTAATGTCTTGCATGCTCTTATCTATTGATCTCATGTGTATGTAGTTTTCTTTGATCTTAAGCACTCCAGCATACTTGTATAAGTACGTATAACCTTCAAATATATGAATGGAGTAATCTGCTTATTTATCTTTTTTATATTGCTTAGTAAGAAGAACATATTGATTTTTAAGAAAAAGAAAAAAAAAAAAATACAAGTTTGTCAGACTGTAAGCTCATACACATCTAACCAAAATCAGAAAAATCTCAAATACTTTTGGTCCGGCACCTCCAAATTAAAGAGCCAAGGAGGTCGACCATCATAGATTACAGAATCATCTCTCTCTAACATTAATGTCCCTCTTTTTGCTGTTGTATCTGCAGCAAAGTTCGATTCTCTCCAAGTATGTGAAACTAGGAGATATGTAAACTTCCTCTTACAGCTGGTCCACCTTGCACTAACCTTCCACGGGACTTGATCCTTTACAAAAGCCATAACTGCAGCATCTGATTCCACCCATACTTCCAACCACCCTTTACTGATTGCTAACTCTAACGCACAAACAATAGCTTCACACTCAGCAATGTAATTGGTTGTCACCCCTAAGCCTTTACTCATAACCAACTTAATAGCACAATTTTTGTCTCTGAAGACTACTCCTAAGCCAGCTCTTCCGGGGTTTCCAACCGATGCACCATCAGTATTCACCTTTATGATATTACCCTGTGGAGGAAACCATTCACATTCTTTGACACAAGGTGCTCGACCAAAGTGCATAGTCACCCCCCACATATTCTGGTGGTGTTGCAAATAGAAACCCAATTGAAAACCAAAAAACATAAACAAATTTATCCAGTGTACAGTCCCGCATATGAGCTTTGGTTTTCGCTGCATCCATCACTTGCTTCTGAATATATCTTTGGCAACTATTCATGGAAGTAACTCTATCCTCAAAAAAAATTTTGTTTCTATGTTGCCATAGTGTTTCCATACCACTCAAAACAGCTGCACTCCACATGTTTTTCACCATAGTACTGCCTTGCTTTACCTTGTAAATTGCTTCATGGAAGCTCTGAAAGTTTGACTTCGTTTTGAACTTTGAAATAGTAAAAGGAGTTTGATAAATATTCTACTTATTTATCCACAAAGCACCAGATTTGTTTTCACAGTGTGCAAATTGATGTTTGATTGCATAAAAGAGGCATATTTTTTTTGATAAAGATATAACAGGGGGCATTGCATGGAAGAAATAGGTTGGTCAATGTATTCCATGAAACAACGCAGCCCATATAGTGTCCACTAACGTCTAACGATCAGTCTGGTTAAGCCCATGGGCTCTGAGGATCAAGGGGGTGAGATTTCACCTATATCAACTTCTTCAAAAAGAGAATTTCAATCCCCAGATTCATTCTTAGCATATACCAAGCAATTGATCTCTTGTTGTTACAGCCTTTTGTGTTGCAATGCATTTTCCACATATTCCACGCGCTTACTGTAACATTGCTCATAGCGTGCTCAGTGCGGCACGAAAAATTCCTGATGAGAAACTTGAGTTTGCACCCCTTTGTCAAGATCCCCTTGAATCAGGTTAACTGCTAACAAACATAGTAATATATAGTAATATATATATATATATATATATATATATATATATATAGATATAGATATAGATCAAGAATCAGGACTGATCAAATCCTTGATAAATATAGCAATTCTTTTCCTTATTAATGGTTCAAGTCTTCTAAGAAAAATGCAATTCATGGATGAGCAGCTTGGCTGTAATTTGATAGTGATACCATTAAAAAGTCCCTTTCCAAGAAACCGTTTTCTTCTGAATGATTCTTGGAATAACACCTAAAGCAGACTACTTTTCTTTACATGATCGCTTTACTTGAGCTTCCACTTCCAGTAAGTCCTTTAGAAGGATTACATCTAAAAATGACATGGGCCATAACTTTGGGGCCCAAATGATATTGCTTTTGCCAGAAGGATTTTGAAGACATAAATGCAGTTTTTAACTTTATTCACATTTCGAGTCCAATAATTGCAGATCAAACTAGAGGACGAGTTTACAATTGTAATTTTTTTTTTTTTTCTTAATTATTTTGATGAGCACTTTTAAACTTGTGTGTACATATAAGTCATATTAAAGATTAGAATGGAGGGTGAGTTGAATCCCAGTCTCACAAGATCAATTCCATGGAAGCAAATAAGCAATGCTCTCAATATTTAGTGTACAATTTCGTTATTCATAGAATTTATAATACATAATTCGATACACTAGAAATACGTGTTTGCATCACATTATCACAATCTAAACTTCAGGTGAACTAGCTAGCCATATTTTTTTTTTCGATAATCAGCTAGCCATATTAGTTCTTTGGATAAAATCTTTAATGATGGGCTTTACCCGCGCAGGTTCGAACCCTGCTATCTACGTTTGAAGAACGTTGTACATGCTTAATTTTTTTATCGAAAAAAAATGATGCATGCATTTAAACGGTTCCTCCTAATAGCAAGTTCAATGGAGAGCTGCTAAAAGGTGCCACAGGCATTTTAGCTTGTTCAATCAAATTTGGCACTCCAAAATTAAAAAATCAATCCAATCGCGTTTTCTGTTTTGAAGTGCTAAATGATACGGACGGCATAATTTCTGCCGTCCGTTCATTATTTTGTAACTTAAGTTGAATTTTTTTTGGATGGACGTCATAGTTTCTGCTGTCCATCGAAATTTAACACACAGACGGCAGAAACTATATCGTCCGTCTCCCGAACTTATTATAGCAGCTGCTAGCGAAGGTTTTAATTTTGGCTGGATTTTTTACTCCTTCCAAATTTAAGACCCTTTTAGTAGTCCCATTGGAATGACATTTTTGTGGTTGTGGTGCTATATTTGCCTTTAGCAGCCCATATAGCCCCCATTGGACTAGCTCAAAAGTTTCTTGTCTTTTCATTTTGGAAAAAGTGAATTATACAGAGAAGATGGATGTGTATATAATATAGTTAGTATTATAGGAAAATTCTCCTCCACCTTTGAAAAAAAAAACGAAAAGGAAATTCTCCATTGACAAGAAATATGTCATACTCAAATCTTGTTATCTATCTGAGAATTAATAATGTAATAAAGAAAGAATTAAGTTCGTAGAAGAAAATTCTCTTTTATGTGACAAGAAATGTCATATCATATATCTTGACTAGAATTTAACCCGTGGCTACGCCACTTGAGTCATAATTAAATGAATATACGTAAATTTAACTTTTACAGTAGAATTATCATTTTTTTTTCTTTGACATTTAAATTGAACTTGGTAGTGTCATTGTGATACCCTTAACTGAATATGCCTTATAAAATCATCTTAGCCGAGTATATATATTGAGAACAATTTGTTCATCCAGAAGCGGAGTGTACGTAGACAACTTTAACTGTTCATTTCTTGTGTAATCCATATTCAATTTATACATGTTTTTCAAACGGTAGGAAAAGCTATAGGGGTATTTAAACAATGAAACAATTATATAATTTAATATGTGAAATAACTACACCTGTTTGTGTGAAGAAAAGAGGAGTTTGCATGAAGAAAAGGGGTTTTAGATGTTTTTGTCTATTTGAGAGTATTAGGTAAGTATTTGTATTGAGAACAATTTGTTTATCCAGAAACGGAGTGTACGTAGACAACTTTAACTGTTAATTCTTTGTGTAATCCATATTTAATTTATACACATTTCTCAAACGGTAGGAGAAGCTATAGAGGTATTTAAACAATGAAACAAGTATATAATTTAATATGTGAAATAACTACATCTGTTTGCCTGAAAAAAATAGGAGATTGCATGAAAAATAGGGGTTTTGGAGGTTTTTAGTCGGGTTTTGGAGGTTTAATATAATTTGAATGTTTTTACCTATTTTAGAGTATTAGGTAAATAGGACTCTTCAAGCAGACACTTTAATATTAGGTAAATAGGTTTTGAAAGCTTTTTGTCTATTTTAGAATATTAGGTAAATAGGACTCTTTAAGCACTCTTTAGTAAACAAAAGCGGAGTGTACGTAGACAACTTTAACTGTTAATTCCTTGTGTAATCCATATTCAATTTATACACGTTTCTCAAACGGTAGGAGAAGCTATAGAGGTATTTAAACAATGAAAAAATTATTTAATTTAATATGTGAAATAACTACACCTGTTTGCCTGAAGAAAATAGGAGTTTGCATGAAAAAAAAGGGTTTTGGAGGTTTAATATAATTTGGATGTTTTTACCTATTTTAGAGTATTAGGTAAATAGGTTTTTGAGGTTTTTGTCTATTTTAGAATATTAGGTAAATAAGACTCTTTAAACACTCTTTAGTATTAGGTAAATAGGACTCTTCAAGTATTAGCACAGATTCCGAGAAAATCAGGAACACCACTTAAGCCTTTATAACTTTGCTTAAAAACTAAACTGTTTTGTATTATAGTGTACAATATCGCCTATGCCAAAATATGAAAGGCGTGAGGACAAAATATGGAAGGCATGAGTATGCGACAAGTTTAATTGTTCTGATTTGTAATTTGTAAAGGAGGGGTAAGTCAAGAACTCTGTTCTTCAGCATATATAGACTAATAGCTACTTTCACAAGTTCACTTGTGAGAAATTTGATTGTTTAGTCGTAATAGTTATTGTTTGAAAGGAATATGACAAACCAGTGGCTACAATTTTTTCCTTCACCAATTCGATTTTAAAACTAACGAGACCTAAAGCAGGGCGCTATTATATCAATCCTCTTTCCCCCTTCTTGCAATTATTCTATTATCGCTACTTCTTCACCATTTTGAACTTTTGATACTTTAAGCACTTCAAAAATATGTTTACAGATAAATGTTTTGAAATATTAATATTGTTCTCAAGGTTACAGCTTACAACATAGTGTGCGTGAGTTACCGATTAGTTATATATTTGTAAGGCCTGGGCTACCACGAGAATATCTACATAGGGATGAGGGTTCTGAGACCGTTGGATATAATCCAAAAGTCCAAAAATCAAAACCAAAAAAATAGAGAGGAAATGTGAGTTTGTTTTTGATTTTCGGACTATTGGATCACACATCCTGATAGGGTTATATACTAAAAGCATTACTTTTGTATTAACTCTAATTCTTTATATTTTGAATGAGAATCATATGGGCAAATGTTATGCATATTACATATGCTATTAGTTATATGCATGTGTCTAATACTTTATGTTGTAGATGATATAATGTGAACACACAAAAGATTATATCATCAGTACATTATAAAGTATAAGTAATCGTTCACAACCTAGATGAATTTGGACAAACCATTAGTACGGTTGTAGTATAATCTGGTATTAGTCTATCTTGACTATAGGATTACACTAGTACATTTTGTGTGTATTGAACAGGACCAAGTGAGGTTGTTTCTCCTTATATTGACTATATAAGATAACAAACGCCTCTGTTATTATGGATGTTTGTCCTCCTAATCCGGATATAATAACGGACACTTACATGCATTGTACATTGCTTTAAATCATCAATGAGTGAGATTCATTTGTGAATCAACAAACTCGATGGATTGGGTAATGACATTGTATGTAAGGTGTGTTGTTGATTATAGAAGGAATCAGGTCCCCATAAGAAGTCGGGTTGATGATGTCCCCGCGAGGAGCTCAAAAGATTGTCATGCAAACCCCGCGGTGGATTTATTCCGACATGACAATGAGGTTGAGTGGTACTACTCGAGGACATAAGAAATTGATTAATATAGTTGTCGAGAACTTGACTTAATCAACGGACATTCGATATCTTAAAACGGGGAGATCCACAAGCATATAATATGGAGCCCATAAACGCCGACATGTAATTTGGGATTAGAGGCGGTAGTATAACAATGGCCTTTAGTGGAATAAGCCATTTGTTGACGGACTGGGGTGTGTTGCGGGAGAACGTGGGAAGCCAAGCCCGTCAGGAGGCCCAACCCTAATTTCTCCTCATGGTCCCTGTTGTAGCCTATAAATAGAATACTTTCTTTCTGGCCGAAATTCATTATTCACTGGTTCTGAAAAAGAGGCAAGAAAAGTAGATCTGAATTTGTTTATGATCTTGAGAGAAAGAAGGGGGTTGGTAGATCATTGTCCACACAACGTCCAATCTATTATAAAGGAATACAACAGAAGATCAAGAGGTTGATTTTGGATTTCATAAAGCTTGAATTCTCAGAGTTATCTAAACCGATTCTCAAAGGTATGTTTTTCAATCACAAATCGTGGACACCCATTAATTCCGTTGCGCGTGGTGTTCGCGGTTTGTAGAAATAGTCATTCTGAAATAATGGTTCCTACAATTGGCATCAGAGCATGTAGATGTTGTTAGATGTAGAACTATTCTAACATGGTTTTGCAAGCATCTAGACCAACTGTTATGGTCAAAATGATTTCTGGAAAGAAATGGATCATTTTTTATTTTATGATAAATTGATCGTTTTTACAAGTTTTGATTATCAATTGATGTAATTTAAATCACGGTATGTATCGTGTTATTGTTTTTATCATTGATGTAATCTATTGTAAAGATAAAAAGATCAAAAAGATCAAGATTTGGATTGATCGAAATCAAGATCTGGATTTTTCTGAGGAAGGCAGGTGGAGCTGGTCGCACCAAAGCGCTACGGAAGTGGTGCTGGTCGTCGCGTGCCCTATGCAGTAACAAACTGGGGCTGGTCGCTCCTTTAACGAGAAAAAAAAAAATTGAGCTTGAGCGCGCCACGCACCTTGGAGAGGCAAAAGTGGAGCGGGTCATTTAAAGCGCTGGGAACATGGGCGCTGCAAGGAACATGGCGCTTACTTTTATACCTGGCAGTGAGAGAAATTTTTTTCTCTAAGATGAGATGATATTTGTTTGCTGTTCAGGGGTCTATGAAGTGATTTCGTGAGATTTCCAGTGAAGGAAACAGGTCACGATTTTTAAAAAAAAAAAAAAAAAATTGGGGCGCTGCCCTGAACCCCGCGACCTGTCGGGCTTTCCGAAGGCAACTAAAAGAGTTCAGCGAACAGGATGTAGCAATGAATATGGACCATAACATTTGGGAAATTATTTTCTATTTTATTGTTCATATTTGCTTATTCTATATGCATGTTTTTATTTGTGGATGTTTTGTTAAAAACTAAGCCCACATGAATAATAGATAACATGGACACTCTATATGCATGTTTTTATTTGTGGATGTTTGTTAAAAACTAAGCCCACATGAATAATAGATAACATGGACATAGGCCTGACTAGTAAACAGAAGGATCCTCAGTTCTAAATAACTAAGTGGGAGCAGGAATTTGTTTCGTATAAATCTCATGGTCTCCATTACTGGTTTGTTGGTAATGTAATTATACTTGCGCATCGATTTTAGTGCCTTCCTCCATATCGGATGAGTCTAATTACGGATTATCATAACAAACTTCTAAAGGACAACTCTATGAACTTATTAATGTATGGATTCACTTCTCCATCTGAAGGGATTCATTACAAATAATAGACTAAGAAGTTGAGTAATGGTACACACTTAGATGCAAGTAATGGTATCCTCCCCATCGGAGTCACTGCTAGCTATTATTTGTAGGACCAAAGTAGGTCAGCAATTTAGTTTTTCTTGTCTAGATGGCATGTGTCCACTTTAACGAGTGGTGTGATGTTAAGTTGACGAGAAGTAGAACTAATAGGAAAAACCTCTCTACACGAATGTAGATAGGGTAAACGTCCACACTATCGTGGCTTACTACATCTCGGTGTGTAGAGTAATGACGGGTTAATTAATTGATTTTTGAGTTAACTCCATAAGTATTTCCACGAATGTAGAATGGTAAACGTCCACACTATCGTGGCTTACTACTTCTCGGTGTGGAGGGTACAAGTGATGGGTTGATTAATTAATTAATTTTTGTTATTAACTCAAGAAGTTTTTGCCCTACATAATAGTTATTTTATGTGATTACCAGGTTTTCAAAATGGTTACTTTCAACCCACTAGCAATTAATCTTAAGGAAAACAAACTTCTTGGCCCTAATTACATAGACTGGAAACGCAACTTGGATATTGTGTTGACTGCTGAAGAGTACAAATATGTACTCAATGAGAAATGCCCACCTAAGCCTAAAAATATTGCTGGAGAAAAGGAGAAAGAAACATTTAAGAAGTGGAACAAAGCAGATGAGATGTCGCGGTGTTACATTCTGGCATCTATGTCAGGTGTGCTGCAACATCAGCATCAGGCCATGACCACGGCTTATGATATGATGCTCAATCTCAAGGAACTCTTCGGACACTAGAATAGGGTTGCTAGGCAAACTGCCATGAAAAACTTGATGACCACAACTATGGTGAAGGGACTCACGTAAGGGATCATATACTCAGGATGATGGCTTATCTGAATGAGTTGGAGATCCTTGGAGCTGATATCGATGCGGAAACGCAGGTCGATATCATTCTCATGACGCTGCCTGAGAGGTTTGAAACGTTCCACCTTAACTACAACATGAACAAAAGGTTGTATTCTTTGGCGGAATTGATGACAGCACTTCAGTCAGCTGAGAGTCTCTTTAAGCAGAGTTATGTTCAGGTTTATGCTACTGAGAAGGTTTCTACTTCTACGCCTAATAGCGGAAAGAAGAAGAATAATGTTCAGAAGCATAAGAATATGGCAAAGAAGGGCATGAGACCTCAAGGAGCTGTGAAAAAGCCTAAGGGCAAATGTTACAAGTGCAAGCAGTCAGGACACTGGAAGCCAGATTGTCCTCTTCTCAACAAAGAGAATAATGGAGGTATGTCTCATGCACTAGTAGTTTAAACATGTTTAGCGGTGTTATCTACCAGAACCTGGTGTGTAGATACGGAAACCACTAACCATGTATGCATTTCATTGCAGAGGTTCCAGGAAACTAGAAAACTTAGTGCTGGAGAGATTGCCTTATCTTTGGGGATGCTACCAGAGTAGTAGTTGTTACAGTGGGAGATGTTTGTTTATCTTTTGGTAGAAATAAGACTAAGGTGTTAAAAAATTGTCTTTATGTGCCTAATTTTAGAAATAACTTGATTTCAGTTTCTATGTTAATTAAGGATGGATATTCTATTTCTTTTAAATGACAAGATTGTCATTAAGAAAAATAAACTTTTTATCTGTTCTGGTACATTAGAAAGCAATTTATACATCATTAATCTTATTCCACCCACAGTGCATTAAATTTTACCCAGAGTAGTATTATTCTAGAAGTATTGAGAGGAGAGACATTAAACTACTTCAGTACCAATTGTACAAGAATAGAAACCATAATATGTCACAAATGACGTACAAGAACAAGAGGTGCTTCGTCGTAGTGGGAGGGTTGTTAGACAACCAGATAGGTGATTGGTTTGGGAATATCTTTAGACATAACCACTGATAACCAAGATCCTGATCCCTGGACCTACAATGAAACACTCCAAGATAGAGATGTAATATCTTGGCAAAAGGCAATGAAGTCTGAAATGGAATCTATGGATTCCAATCAGATCTGGGAGCTTGTCGAGCCACCCAATGGTATAAAACCCATTGGATGCAAGTGGGTCTATAAAATGGATGTCAACATAGCTTTCCTTAATGGAAGTCTTGAGGAAACCATCTATATGGAGCAACCAGAAGGATTCATTGAAAAAGGTCAAGAGCATCTTGTTTTGTACAAAAAATTTGATGGAAACATAGTGGTAATTCTTGTGCTTTATGTAGATGACATCTTACTCATTGGAAACAATGTGAAAGTGTTGACAGACATAAGGGTATGGTTATCCAAACTATTTGATATGAAGGACTTGGGAGAAGCGGATCACGTCATTGGGATCAAAATTATAAGAGATCGCAAGAAAAAGATGTTGTGCTTATCTCAGGCTATCTATATTGATACTGTGTTGACTCGTTCTAACATGCAAAACTCCGAGAAAGGTTTTTGCCTTTCAGGCATGGAGTTCCTCTATCAAAGGATATGTGTCCCAAGACACCAAAAGAGATAGAGGACATGAAAGTGGTTCCTTATGCTTCGGCTGTAGGAAGCTTAATGTACACCATGCCATGCACGAGGCTAGACATTTGCTTTACCGTTGGCATGGTTAGCAGATATCAGAAGAACCCAAGACAAGGGCACTTGACTGCGGTAAAACATATACTGAAGTACCTAAAAAGGACTAAGGATTATATGTTAGTATACCATGCAGATAGTTTGGTTCCCTTAGGGTATACAGTCTACACTATCGTGAACTCCTAAAAGTATTTCCACGAATGAAGAATGGAAAACGTTTACACTATCGTGGCTTACTACTTCTCGGTGTGGAGGGTGCTGAAGGGTCAGATAGGGACAAGAGTAAGTCTACCTCAGGTTGTGTGTTTACCTTGTGAGGTGGAGCCATAGTATGGAGGAGTGTCAAGCAAAAATGCTTGTCTAACTCCACCATAGAAGCTGAATATGTGGCAGCCACTGAGGCAGCCAAAGAATCAATTTTGGGTCCGAAATTTCTTATAAGCAAGTAAACACATTGAGCACAAGTACCACCTAGAAAAGAGGAGGTGTTTATGTTACCAAGATAGCATCAGAAGATAACCTAGCTGACCCCTTGATAGGCATGTTAAGGGGATGGGAATCAGATGTTTGGCAGCATAACTTTAAGTATAAGTGGGAGATTTGTTAGTAGTATACTAAAAAGCAATGATTTGAGTATAAGTGGGAGATTGATAGGGTTATATACTAAAAGCATTACTTTTGTATTAACTATAATTCTTTATATTTTGAATGAGAATCATATGGGCAAATGTTATGCATATTATATATATTATTAGTTATATGCATGTGTCTAATATTTTATGTTGTAGATGATATGATGTGAACACACAGAAGATCATATCATCAGTACCTTATAAAGTATAAGTAATCGTTCACAACCTAGATGAATTTGGACAAACCATTAGTACGGTTGTAGTATAATCTGGTATTAGTCTATCTTGACTATAGGATTACAGTAGTACACTTTGTGTGTATTGAACAGGACCAACTAAGGTTGTTTCTCCTTATACTGACTATATAAGAGAACAAACGCCTCTGTTATTATGGATGATTGTCCTCCTAATCCGGATATAATAACGGACACTTACATGCATTGTACATTGTTTTAAATCATCAATGAGTGAGATTCATTTGTGAATCAACAAACTCGATGGATTGGGTAATGACATTGTATGTAAGGTGTCTTTATTGATTATAGAAGGAATCCGGTCTACGCAAGAAGTCGGGTTGATGATGTCCCCTTGAGGAGCTCAAAAATATTGTCATGTAAACCCTGCAGGTGGATTTATTCCGACATGACAATGAGGTTGAGTGGTACTACTCAAGGACATAAGAAGTTGATTAATGTAGTTGTTAGTAACTTGACTTAATCAACGGACATTCGATATCTTAAACACGGGGAGATCCACAAGCATATAATATGGAGCCCATAAACGCTGACATGTAATTTGGGATTAGGGCGGTAGTACAACAATGACCTTTAGTGGAATAAGCCATTTGTTGACGGACTTGGGCCGTGTGTTCTGGGCGAACATGGGAAGCCCAAGCCTGTCAGGAGGCCCAACCCTAATTTCTCCTCATGGTCCCTATGGTAGCCTATAAATAGAATACTTTCTCTCTGGCCGAAATTTATTATTCACTGGTTCTAAAAAAGAGGCAAAAAAAGTGGATCTGAATTCGTTTATGATCTTGAGAGAAAAAAGGGGGTTGGTAGATCGTTGTCCACACAACGTCCAATCTATTCTAAATGAATACAACAGAAGATCAAGAGGTTGATTTCGGATTTCATAAAGTTTGGATTCTCAGAGTTATCTAAACCGATTCTCAAAAGTATTTTTCCAATCACAAATCGTGGACACTCATTAATTCCGATGCGCATGGTGTTCGCGGTTTATAGAAATAGTCATTCTGAAATAACGGTTCCTACACATCCAACGGTCTCGGATCTCATCCCTATAAAGATATCCTCGGGGTAGACAAACTCTATTTGTAAGTACATATATTCATCCAATATTCAGCAACCAATCACATAATGACATGTGGAAAATAAGTCATTAGCACATTAGGTCAAGCCAACACAAGTATAAGGCACGACACCCTATACTTAATGTTGCACACTCTACTTACGGAAGATATCTCACTCAAAGTCATTCGGCCTACAACTCACATACTACAACACTGAACACTCTATACCCGAATGAACCATCTCATCCATCATCACTACATCCATCCAACCAATTTATAGACCTCAACACATGAATAGAACGTTCTGAACCAAGTCCAGAGCGTTCCTTCCCTCGACACATATTAAGTACGGATCATCATCCACCATTCCTACATCGCAACACTATTGCCTCACCACCTATAATCATCATCTCTTCTACCAACTATAACAACCATGCCTCTCCACCAACTACATTGTTCAACCACACTCTCGACCATGACCTATCATTTGTCATCGTGACTCACACCCTACCACCATGTCTATAAAACCCGTATTTTTTAATACGTATTTTTATAATTATTAATTAATTAAATTATTTATTTTCAAAACTATTTTGACATCGGGATACATTTTCCATGCGTGTTGGGCAACCGGACCAAACATATAAACACTTTTTCTAGAAAATAGGGTTAAGAGAATAATAAAATATTAAAATGGGAGAGATGAAAAGGATTTACGGAGGGTGGGAGTCATAAACTTTCGGACTTCGGAGAAATTAGTACAATATTCATCATACAAAAGTGAGTAGCTATTTTGCTATTTTTGAACTTATGGTTTCACGTGTATTGATATTGTTCGTTATCCGTTGTATTGGATTTCGTGCCATTGGTTTTATTAAATTTTGTTTAATTTATTTGTATTAAGAGGTGATCGAAACTTTGGTAAAATGGGTTTTTGAACCAATTTAAAGCTTGGGAAGATTGAAACGCTAATGGCGCCGACCGCCATTTTGTGTGTTTTAAATTTAAATTTGCTTGAATGGGTTATTGTTGTGTTGTTTGGTTTGGAACTTCAAGGGATCCTCGAATGGCGGTCGGATCCGGGGGCCCCGCATCATTTGGATTTTTGGATTGGGGGTTGTCTTGGTTGGGTGAGAATGGATGAGTGGGGGGTTTGAGTAGTCTTTGGAGGTTGGTTGTTGGTGAATGGACCTGCCAAAGCTTTGAGGGAAGCTTTAATGAAAACCCGTCATCGCGCATTGTGGTTCTTGGAAGATGCGATTTTTGTCTTTATTTTCAATGTTTTGAAACTGTTTTGGTTAGTGTTGTTTGGGGTTTGATGAATGGTGGTAAGGGGAGTTTGAGAGTGGTGGAGAGCTCCAGGAAGCCATTAATGGCGGTTCGCGAATTTCTAGATCTAGTTTGGAAGAATTGGGATTGAATGATTGGGATTTTGTGTTTGACAAAGTTGTAGGGTTTTTGCAAGGATTAAACCGATTAGTTTAATTAGGTGGTCGAGTAGAATTGTGGTGGCGGATTTTTGGGTGGTTGGTGGTTCTTTGGAGGAAGGAGATGACCTACCGGGCTTGGGCCCTGGTCGGTTTCTCATCGGGCTTTGCTTGTTGGTTTTGTTTGGGCGGTTTAGATTGTTGGTAGAAATGTTTAAGTGTTTGGTTTGGGGCCCAAATTCTATTAGTCCTTACAAATTTCGATGGTGGTTTAAAGAAATTTCGATGGTGGGTCAAAACAACTTCCATTTAAAGTGATTGGGCCCTTTTCTATTTGTTTTGTAACTCCATCATTTAATTAAGTTTAGTTTGGGCCCGATTTAAGTTAAGTTTTTTTAAGATCTAATATTGCCATCCATTGGACTTAAAATAGATCTATGGGTTTTCCAATGTTTAGACTTTCGGGTTTAAAGGTGTGGGCTTGGCGGTTGGTCCGAACCATTAATTCCATCTTTGTGATGTAAAATGAACCATGGTATATAAAAATTCAATCGAAACAATATTTGACTTTGACAATGATGAATTAAATTTGACCATGATAGTTTGAATTTGTTAAACAGTTTGACTTTGACCATGATAGTTTGACTTTGACCTTTGACCATGACACGTTGACTTTGACCGTTTGCCCGTTGACTTTTTTCGTTGACTTTGACCGTTAATGTGAATGTGGACTTTTCCAAAAATGTTTGTTTATATGGATATATATATTAATAAAATATTATCGATATAGTATAACTTGGATTTTGGTCATTATCTAATTTAGATTTCGTGAGTTTTTGTGTAAATCATATATATATTGGGCTTTGATTGTGGATTGTTAACTGTTTATTTGTCACGCTTTTATGTGTATATTATATGGACACATATAGTAATAAAATCTTTGTGGAAATCTTTGGTATAATTTGGTGGTCATTATCTCATCAAAGATTTGACCTTGATGTTGTGTATTTTGAATCTGACGATATTGAGATATTAGGAGATATTATATTCCTAATCGTTATAATAAAATGTAGGTGATACGTTGCCAATTGGGACATGAGATAATATGTTGGGATATTTATATTAACTGCAATATCTTGAGAAATGTATATACACTCCATTATTTTATATGTGAGATGCTTAATATAGTATTGGTGAATATTTTATTGGGAGTGTGGTGTAGTCAATAATATATTGTACATGAAAAATGAAATTGACTATGAGATATAATTTAGATGTTTTAGATATTATGGCTTAGTGCAATAAGGTAATTGATGCGTGATATAGTGGAATGTTTATGAGTCATTAATGTATGACACTGAATAAATTACATAACGAAAATCCTGATTTACCACAACTCATGTGATTGGGCCCGGCGTTTTCATTATTCTGAATGGGCTTTTCCGGGCGTTTTTAAAAATTTGAATGGCCCTCTGGCGAAACCCAACTTGATTATTCCGTTAAAATAGAACGATGATTTAATATTTTATGCCGAATAGTGGCATTTTACATAATTGCTTCCGTGTGAGGATTTTCATAAGTGTCGCGGCAAACAAAGGTGGTTACGTGATGGTTCATTATGTAAGGGGAGGCATGTGGATGTACATGTTCGGCGTTGGGAAGCGATTGTGGTAGCCAAAAAAACTAGGTAAGACATAGATACTGCGTGCTTTTAGGGACCATAAAGAAAGCATGAATTAATATAATTATGGTAATATGTTTGTTAATGATGTATATGTAGATAGATGATTATATATAGTTTTTTGCGAAGGGTGGGTCAAAACTAATTACTTGGGCAGGCGACCCACTCGTGATTGAGCATGAAATGAGATAGGATATAATACGTTTGTTTGGTTATTTGTTTAGTTAGAATCTTTGTACACTATGGAGGAACTACATACCTTATGCCGGGCTGTATAGTTTGTTGTGTGGTTATGGGAAGTTATAATCGGTGGAGGAACTTGCCTTAATTATTATTCTTAAGGATGTTGTATTAGTCGTTGAAAGTTGGATAGGAACAATCGCCTTATGGATGTTTATAGTTGTATAAGTATATGTTGTTTTGGCTACTCACACCAAAGATTGTTTATAATCTTTGGATTTGCATGTTTGTTTATCGGGTGTGTTCATTCAATGAACATAGTTGATAAGTTTTGATGAGGTTTAGTGATGAAGAAGATTGGTTCCCAATGGTTTCTATTCATCTTGTTGTGTTTTGTTTTCCCTTGAGGTGATATAGATTTTCAGTTGAGATAATATCATTTGCATTTTCATTTTGTAAATTGTTTTATAATGAAGAGGACTTTGTTTAAGTTAAAATTTTTATTGGTTTTAATTATCCATATTTTAAACCTGTTTATGGACTTTATCTTGAACACACCTCAAAATCGAAGGGTCGGGGAACAAATAATGTTTTTCGCGTCCAAATTTAGGGGTGTGACAATGTCTATAAAAATCAACTCTAGAACTAGAATGGCTTGATTCCGAATCATTCGCTCTAACTAAATACATACGTAGACATCTTCCACTAAAAAGAGCAACCATTACCAAACATCTAAAACATTTCCTGTCCATCGTAGATTAGCCTAGTCCTAATCTCATTTGGTGTAGTATTAAAGTGAGTCAAACAAAATCACTTTGGTATTTACAATATTCATACACTTAGAATGTTACATTAATTTTGAACATCTTTCTCATCGACTATTTAAAAGGTGATGTGATACCCTGGGTGTGGCCCGGGATGGGTATGATGGAAAGGCTCCAATCCCAAGTATGGGTGACGGTTGAGCCATAGTGTGATCCCACTTCGCTTTGATTGTTGCCTAAAGATCATGTGTGTGAGTAATTGATCCTCAAAATTCTAACATCGAGGCCCCCAGATCATTTGGATGTGGATTCCATACGAACTTCGCAGTTAAGCCTACTCGGGTGGGAGTAGTCCAAGGATGGGTGACCACCCTCCTAGGAAGCTGAAGTCTGGTGTCTGAAAACCCCACACTATTGGATATATGCAGTGGCTAAGTGGAGACAACATCAACGTGCTATAATGGGGCAAGTCGTTACAGGTGAGAAGTTGAACTGCACCTTCACTCTGAAACTACTAAGCCAACTTTAGATGGAACAAAGTAATTGTATCATGAGTATTCATCCTATAGTACTACATATATAGTAGAGGATGATTATACGAACTTCACTTAAATTGACTTCAAAGTTACTCCATCATTAAATTAATGAATTAGAAACTGATTTTTGGTAGAGATGTTCTCCACACAATAAAAATCATCCTTACAAAAAATCAATTCATTTAATTAAAGATGTATAACATCATCAAAAATCGTTTAAAATGTTATGAAATTATCCAATGGCCCATATTTTTTTAAATTTTATAAGAAATTTTGATAAGGTTAAATATATTCAATGATTTTTTTGTGGGGGAGTTGTTCCATCATGTGATGTATATCTCTACAAAAAATTCGCCCTATATTCATCTTAGCTCCTAAATATATTTTTAGGAATAGAATAACATTAGAATCGCTATAAGTTGGAGTTCACAAGTTCTTCGTAATTAATTACACACTGTTTTTTTTTTGCTGGAATTAATTACACAACGTAACCTTCACCAAAAAAAATCACACAATGTAACCAATTAACTAAAAGTGGATACAACATACAAGGCCCTCGTGTCAATGTACATAGAGTCATAGAATCAACTTCAGTTATCTCTATAAATAATTTTAGGACGTGGGTTCCAAAGTAGTGGTACCACCACCTAACAATAGATAGATATTGTTAACATTTTAATGTGAGTGATCTTCTCTGCACTTTGTGTCATACTGTCATCACATGTTCCTTAAATTTAGAGATGAATCTATAAAAAAAAAAAGGCTTTGAGAATTGTACTATCCCGATACTCATGGAGCATGTGCCAAACTGGTGGAGATCGAAAATGATCCACATACTAATTTTTTGTAAATTTGCTAAGCTTATCAACAAGGATTCATTATTCTTACATGGGCACACTCAAAAAAAATTCCATGAAACCCATTGCAAAGACCAATCTACGGGGTTAAATTTCGTGCTTTATTTGTTTTGTTTGTTCGAAGAGGTTCATAAGTCATTGACAACTGTGACTGTGATGTAGATTTGGCACGCGAGGTGAAGTTTTTAGAAGAGATTTTACTTTAAAAAAAAAAGGTCTTAAAAACACAACTGAATTCCATATATTCCATATTGTATGTACGAAACAAGAGATCATTGGCCGTTTTTGTGTCCAAGTAGTTGGACGACAGCTAAACAAGGGAGAACAGTATGTCCTGGCAAAGGAATCAGCCTGAAATAAATAATGTCAGCAATAATGTTTGCAGCTACTAAACTAATAACTACTGCCCGGGCTCATGACTTAAGTTGTATGAAATTACTTATAATCTCAAAATCCCAACACTCTTGACTCTTTCATTAAGCTAATTGGATAGGATTGTCAATGGATGGTTACTGTTAAAATCCTGTACACTGCAGTCCCTAATTTGAGTAATTGAAGCTAGGAATTGTCATGGAATTGAAAATTGGATCAAGCCATATTGGATTATATTTAATCCAATCCAATCCAATCCATATACTCATTTTGATTAAGTTATACTTCTATAGAGCATGAACCACTGAACCAGTTTACAAAAGCTTGGATGGCAAATAGTGCACCAAATTCAGCCATCACATCATATATCTTGAACAACCAATCCCCAATCTCTATCAACTTTCGCGTCCAAATTTTCAATATTAGCCTTCACATAAAAGCAGAGCACATGTACATGTCTGACTGATGGGCAACACATAACCCATCTGCGCATTTTAGTATGCACCCTTGTTTGCTTGTGCAGCTTAACCAAAAATAGGGACGACACTGGTTTGAACTTTCAAGTTCACCAAAATCTCTTATACCAATTGTAGATAAAGCTATAAAGACCCCACCATTCTATCTTTGATGCCAAGTTAGGATGTCCCATCATTGGCCCCAGAAGTAGTGTTAGCAAGTGGGCCTACTAACAAGATGAGGTAAGTGAGTTCCACTAGATCATTCTCTTTAGAAAGGCAACTTTGTAATAAAATAGGTTTTCTGAGTTCATGTGATTTGCTCGAAAAGTGTGGGTCAGAGAATCTTGGAAGCTGTTTCGGGGTATTTTCGACATGCAATTAAAGTGGTGTTCTAGTAATAATGGAATAGATTTGGGGTATTTGTGGTGGGAGAAAAATGTTTGAGAAGCCCGAGATTTATGGACAAAAATCGACATGGGGATTGAGGAGAGAGAAAGAGAGGAGTATGCAGGAGGAATTTCCGCCGCAAGGCTGAAACGTGTGGAGAATGGTACGGACAGATCTCAGTAACCTACTTCTACTATATGAATTTACTGAAACATCCCTATGCAGCAGATATCTTTGTCTTTGTACTATTATTATATGAAGGTTTACTCAGTTGTCCTTGTTTTTCAATCTGAATTGAATGGGCATTTAAGTCTTAGTCCTCTTGCCCTAGACTTGGCCTGTCACTCTAGTGGAGTTGCAAGTGAATGCCTATGTGGCTCTGTTAGACGATATATGGTGCTACACGTGCCCTTCTCCATTCAAAAGAGCATTCAGCATTTGAGCTACTTCTTTCCAGTGTTTGTGATTCTGAACGAAATTTTGGAATTCTATTTAATATTTCAGTTTTTAAAAAAATCAAAATTCCGAATATAAAGTTGAAATATTTAAAATTCTAAAATTATCTGAAATTCCGAATATAATAGGGTTGAAATTTAATAAATTTCAATTTTTAAATTTATCAGAATTCGAAATCCCGAACTATGCTTCTTTGTAAAAATAAATGTTTCCTAATGGAAAGAAAAAACAATTGTTAACATTTACAATATTGTATCCATTGAAATCCAAAAAAAAAAAAAAAAAGAAAAAATAAGAGTGACTTTTGTGTAGCTCGGTGCCTTGTTGTAAAAAAAGTAGTTTTGTTTGTACTTATTTGTTGAAAATTGAATAAAATTCCTATACGAAAGATTTTTTTTTTTTTTTTTTTGATAAATTTAATTTTATTAATGGGGTCAAGTGCAAAATTCACAAAAGGGGAGTGAGTTCCTCAAACTATAGAAAGAGAACTAAACATTTGTGCCCTATTAGAACCTCAAAACAAATTAACTCCCCGGTAGAACTTCAGACCCGTCCAACAACATGTCTTTGAAAACATAATTTTTTTGAGTCTGGTTCCTTTATAATCGGGTACAGATATTAATCTCTGTAACTGTGTTATTTCACCGTTAAAATTGTGCCGAGATACACAATACATGAATTTCAAAGTCGATGTCTATATTTCAAGGCAAATGTGTGTATTCCGAGACGATCCAACAGTTAAATAATACAGTTATAGAGATTAATCTTTATACCCAGTTATAGAGGAACTAGACTCTAATTTTTTCTCAGTCCAGAACTCCTATATAAAAGAGATGCATGTCACTAACTACTACTCATAAATCAACATTCATATTGATAGTGGATTGGGAGATTTGGGTTTTGTTTCCTCTATTTGGCATTTTAGCTATAGAGGCTTGCATGGATTAATTAATGGACGCGAACTCCTTTTACAATTGCAGTAAGGAAAATGATTTGTATCTTTTAGAAAGTCAAAACCCAGCTACCGAAGTGTTGGACACGAGAATTTATCTTTTTCGTCTTCGTGAAAATTTTCTCTCATTCAAAAGCTGCGCCTATGCAACCTGCCTTGTTGAGATGTTGAACCAGAACCAGTTGAATGCTTATGTCTATGAATAAGAATTGCAACTTTGCAACACCCCTATGCTAAAAGATATACTCATAGACGCAAAGTTGAAATTCATTAGTGCAATATAATGCAACTTCACGGGTGACCGCTCAACAGAATACCCTTGAATTTCACATTTTTCTCTGAAGGGTTTGAAATTCAAAGAAACCAGCGACCAATCTAAATGAAAGATATCCACTTTCCCTTAGATGATTGAGCCTGTGGGGTACTTTATCCTAAAAATTTTACTCGAACACAATTGAAGTGAAAACTGTCCTCATTGATATCAAGTAGCCTTGGCAAGTATGATCGTGTAAATTAAACATTCTGACTAGTGTAAATGCAACATCTAGTGAACTAAAACTACGACCATCCAATAATCCAAATCATTGGTGTTGCTAATTGCCAAAATCAGAAGTTAGTGGTCAGGATAAAACTTGTTTATGTTATCAAAGTGTAAGAACTATGAAGTAATAATTAGGTATATCGAGTGTAATCAATCGCAAAGAGGCGCGACTAAGGCACTAGGCGTGAAGAGGCGCACTTTAGTGCCTCGCCTCAACCAAAGCGCTGGTGTACACATAAAACGCGTGTCTTGCGTGTCTTTTTGTGTATTTTGTTGAGGCGCGAGACTTATAAGACGCACGTCTTATCATCATTTGCAGTTTTTATTGTTTTTTGTACACTTTTGGTTATATGTGACACATCTACACTCGATCCAATAGTTGTATGGTACAAGAAATCATACAAGTTTTATAAGTTTTATATTAGAGTACACTTTAAATTTGTATATTTACAAGTTTTTGCTAAGATGGTGGATTAAGAGAAAGACACAAAGATGAATTGAATGAAGTTTTATGGGTTTCCAAAATTTGAATAATGTGTTTTATTTTGTGAAGTCCATTTGGCTCAGTTCAATTTGTTTGCTCATTTAGTTTATTGAAGTTGAACTAGATTATATTTTAGAGATACAATTTTCATTTTGCTATTTAATTGTTGCTTACGTTTTTTTTAAGTGATCGATTACTACTTAAATTATTCGTGATTTTTACGGGTGTTACTTAATAATTGACAAATTTACAATCCTATACAATTGATTTTATTGTTTAGCTGTGCAAATCAATGATAATTCATGTCATATTTTATTTTATTTATTTACTTTTTTCATTTTTTTTTAATTACTGCATGCCTCACTTCAATAAGGCGCGCCCTGCGCCTTGTGCCTAAGGCACAAAAAGAGTGATGCCTTAGGTGCGCCTTAATGTTTTGACTACATTGGATATATCTATACCGTGTCCGATTCTTGATATTACATTTCTTTTGATTCACCAAAAATTGATTTTCTTGGTTCATTAATTATCGAATTCTTTTGTTAATAATGTATAGCAAATTTTATAATTGCAGAGTATGTCAAATTGGTGATTCAACTATAACTGCCTCTAGTTTTGCCAAATAAATTATATATCCAATTTGGAATTTGGAATTTGGAATTGTTGTAACGTAATTACGTATCAGCCAATTCAATTCATTTAGTCAGTTTGATAATTCATTTTTAACCTAGGGGTCATATTTTTGTATATTTTGAAATTTGCATATAAATTGCAATTTGAAATGGGAGGGGTTCTAGGGACATATTTTATCTTGACACGTAAACAAACTCAAAATCGGTAGGGTGTTTATAAGTTTCGGATAAGGCTAATATTTTGTAGATATTATCTCATAACTATTCTAAATATTGTCACAAATAATCAAAAAAAAAAAAAAAAAATCAAAATTTGTCAAATATAGTTAACAATTTACAAAATTTGACTAATTGTAGACCGTTCATTTTCACCATTTTTTATACTATATTTGGCAAGTTTAGAATTTTTTTATTTTTTTCATTATTTGTGACAATGTTTAGAATAGTTAGGAGATTATATCTACAAAATATTAGCCTAATCAAAAACTTATAAATGGCCTAACAATTTTGAATTTGTTTACGTGTCAAAGATAAAATATGCCCTCCATTTCAAATTGTAGTCTAGTCTCAAACTCTTGTAAAGAATTTTTGTTGGAATTTTTGTTGGAAATTTGTTCTACTGTAAAAATAATATAAGATAATGTGACACTTTACTAGTCTTTATTAGTGAACCATCCAAATATGAAATATCAGGTAGCATTTTGTAAGAAAGCTTAAGCACATGAAAAGCAGATGACAGTTGTCATGTTATTACTATTTACTAAGGCCTACTCTGGGGAATTACTGGCCCTCAGCAACAGCAAATGAATTGAACTTACTATTTTCCCAAAAACAAAGAAAAGGAAGTTCCACATCTCTACCCCATATACATATATATGATAAATCATATGAATTATGAGGTCTGTTAACATGTGGTCCACCTTAAAGATTACTTATTCTAACTACTTGGATAAAATGAATTGAAGAAGAAAAGAACCTTCATCAGAGAATCATATATGAATCAAGGATAACTTTTGCTGGATAATAGAATTGTTTCTCTATGAGATGGTCTAAAGTTAGATTACACCACAATCCAACCTATGCTTTATCTGGTGTGCATATAAAACTTTTGGGATAGCAAGTCTTTATAAAGTACTAACATAACACACAACAGTGAATCATATTCATTGTTGTGGTCCTAGGTATTAATGCTTGTCATATAAGCGAAAGTGTTTAATTTGGTAAATTCTCTTGGGTCTATGCATACCACAAAATCTTGCTCTATTAGTTTGGATCTGAATCCTCATATTTATTACTACCAAATTTTGATCAGACATTATTATCGATCTAATGGTGTAGAACTATTATTAAATGACAATATTTTCATACCTATTTAATCGAAATTGCCTTCAGATCTTAATTCTTCTTTATTCACTAAATCGTACGAAACCATGGGCCAATTAGATCTGGTTCTTGAAATCTTTCACTGCATAGAAGGGCATCACAGTTCACACATTTTTCATGATGGTGACCAGAAAGAAGGAGTGGGTCATGGACCACTAAAGACTATACTATTTAAGACAAATATCATGAAATATAGAACTCAATGATTCTTGATGGTTTATTGAACTAACCGATTTGTTATTCTTCTACATTTCATTGATAAAATGATGTTGATAGGTTCTCTACTTTGTTACTCCTTAATTTCGCGTATCAATGAAGAAAAGAAAACATTTCTAATCTCTTCGGTGGATTACACCAGACTAACTGCGATGTTAAATTATACAGATTATGTGACTTTATTTCTTCATTTGAAGTTGTATGATTTGTTAATTAGTTAGTTAGTTTGGTTGTTTGTATGTCACTTATATTGATATTAGATTGTGCATAGCGCTAGTGATCGAATTACAATAATGGAGTTAAATTATAAGATAGAACTACCAAATATTTTCATGAATAGAGTTACAAGTCCTTTGAATGGAGTTTTACTAAGGTATCTAGACTGCAATACTGCACACATTGAGGCATTGAGCTGCGCAAGAAATGCTATCAGGGAACACACTGGCGCAAGACTCATAAACTTTACTACAAGATTAGCCTAACGATAATGTTTCTTTAGAAGGAAACACCACAAATTGAAAGATAAGACATAGAAGACGATTAATAAAAGAAGAAAAAAGTCTTACCTTAATTAGTTTAGTGGTGTTATGAGCTAATCAAAGAATATATATAATATAAGAGTTAGAATAATCTTTGTCTTGAGAGGTGTTTGGAAGGGCACAAAGGAAAGATGCATATCTACCAATAGAAAACAAGAAAACTACCCACACTCACTTGCAATTATCTCTATAACAAAGGGTAATTTATAATTAGCCCTAAGACCCTTAAGTAAACCTTATCTTTCTCATAGTAAAGTTTGGGACCCCACATTAATGTTGTAATAATAAAAACTAAAATAATTACAAAACTGTTGATAAAATTGGAAACTAATTAAATATTGAGTTTGTTGTTGCTACAAAAATAAAGTACTAAAAGTAAGTATGTCTTTTTAATTATTATTATTTTTCATTTCAGCAAAGTAAGTGGAGAGAATCTAGATATAAATATTAATTTATTCTAATAAAGATAAATAAGAGAAAATGGAAAAAAAAAAAAAAAAAAAAGAGTGAAGAAAAAGCAGAGAATAAAAAGAGACCGGATGTTGACAAATTTCATGTCACTGTTCTTGGAAGGTCGTTTGTTTGTGTGGAGATTTTCTTATCTGGGATCTCTTTTTTCTCTCTCTCAATATCTATTTTCCTCTCTTTAACACACAAACACAGAAACACACACACACACACACACAAAGAGAACATTAACACTGGCCCCAGCAGATCGAAATCTCTCTTCCTCCCTTTCCCATCATTTTCTTCTATAACCTGAACATGACGATCTAGAAATGGCATTTGAGAAGTGCCAACTTTGTTTTCTTCGCTCATTTTTATGGTTATATATTACTAATGTTTTATAACAACCTTAACTCTTCAATTATGGAAGGAGTTGAGTTTTGGAAGTGTTGGGTGTGTTTTGTTTGCTGTTTTGTTGAATAAATGGTGGTTTTTTATTCAAAGGGTATAGAGAAGATGTGGGTGTGAGGTAAATTTTGTTTTTTTACCAGCTTTATTAATAATTATTATTATTACTTCATTGTTTAGATATATAGATAGATTCTTCTGTTTTGGATTGTGGGGCTTGTTGGGTTTTTTTTTTGTTATGTGTATTTTAGTTAATTGGGTTAGATTTTGTTCCCCTCTTTACTCTTTGGGATTTTTTGTGATGAACTTCAGTCTGTTTGATGATTTGGTTACTAGACCATGTTTTTTTGTTTTTGTTTACTTGTTTGGTTTTATTGATGAGATAGTTAATTGAGATGACTGGGCTTCTGTAGATTCTTTTGTTTGTGTTTGCATTTGTGTTATTCTATTTGGTAGATTTGTGTTTGAGTATTGTTTAGGAAAAAT
This sequence comes from Coptis chinensis, assembly GCF_015680905.1. Classification (NCBI taxonomy): domain Eukaryota; kingdom Viridiplantae; phylum Streptophyta; class Magnoliopsida; order Ranunculales; family Ranunculaceae; genus Coptis; species Coptis chinensis. The sequence continues at coordinate 12,745,258 of NC_141456.1, read as the reverse complement.
TCCAACTTTCAATTGGGATCTCCCTTTTGATTGCTAGCAAAAAGAGGAAACCTTTTTTTGCCGTATTCTTGTTAGGATTATTTGTATAGATTTTAGTTGCTCTATTAGTCTCGGGCCAGTTCTCTCAAATTTAAGTCTCAGAGCATTCTAGGAAGGTTTATAATTGGTGTTCAAAATCGATAGTGTTATAACTTCTTCTATGGTGATTTCCCTAAATTTAGTTTTGTAGGCTTTGTTTTAGTTAGTGGTGGGTGACTAGTTTTGGATGGTGTTGCCCCAAGCTTAAACTCACTTTGAGTAGAAATGCTCGTCTCTTGAGCGAATGCAGTTTTATCTTGAGCAAGCGGGTGAACTGCTTCAATATGGTTCTCCTGCTATGGGGTTGAAAGTTGTTTTGTAGTCATAGTAGTGCATTTGCAGAAATCTTCTAGTCTCTTATTGATAATGCGTGTGTGCTACTTAAAAATGTGAATAAATGAACTAATTCTGCCATATACACACATTATACTCGATTAGTCTACAGGAAGTATGCACTATATTTAAGATATGGGATGCATTGTATACCCTCCTTGGATATACATGTTCAGTTTTAGGGTTTGCATTTGAGGTCTGTTTGATGAGGTATTTCGCATTGTCTTTGAGCTCTATGCAGGTTTGAACATCCCCATGAATTACTGAAAACGTTCTCACCTGCTAACTGAATAAGATGTGGAGAGGCAGTTATTGCATAACAAGTAATTCCTTTCGGATGATAGGTTTAAAATATTATGAAGTCAGACTCATGGTTAATAACTTTACATAGACCTGTAGATTTGCGCCAATCATTCATGTGGTTTTATTTTCAGTCCTAAATGATATTTTCAAGTCTTTTAAGGCACATGAAATTTGATAAGTTAGCTTGGGGTTATGCTTGTAGTCGTCTAGTATGTTCTTGGCTTTTATACACTAAAGCAAGGGAGCTTGCTAAAGAAACTTGCCTACGCAACCTGATGTGAAAGTTTGTTGATTTTTTTCTTTGAGAAGTTCGTGTGAACTTCTACGAGTGATCTTTTCTTTCAGCAATAGCTAATAATATTTTGCTCTTCCCTCGCGTATATAGATGTTTCCTAACCTGTACTTTCTTATGTGTTATTGGCAGGAATGGGAACAAAAGTACAGCATAAAACCTACTTTCCAGGTCATTGCCTCATGAGGGATCTCAATAAAGATGCTGACAGTGGTAGCTGGCCTGTCTTTCATGATGATAAACTTCTGATGGGGCAATACTACAACAATTTCTTGCTAAGGCCTGCTACCGATGGACGTTCAGAGTATGATATGGAATCACTGAAGCGGACCATGCTTATGCATGAAGCCACCTTCAGGAATCAGGTAACATTAGTTTCAATTCCCTCAATATTTTGTATTTTTGCCCAAGAGAATATAACTTTGATGCCTCATTTATTTTGCTAGGATATCTTAATCTTGATGTGTTTTCTTTTAACAAAAGAATTTAATAATTTGACTCCATTTTTTCATATTTTCGGAATACATTTTTTAAACTCAAATAGAAGTTCATTGTTTTACGTTCTTCATTTCTTGTCACTAGCGGTTTCTTAGTTCATTAGGTTACTTCTTATTATGTTTTTGTTGTTCAGGTCTCAGAACTCCATCGTCTTTATAAAATACAAAGAAATATGATGGAAGAATTGAAAAGGAAAGAAGTGCACAACTATCCACTACGAGGGGAGACATCACAATCAATGTATCATTCATCTCAAACGCCATCTGATGATGCGGGCAAGATGTGGGACATCTCAGGGAAATCACCTTGTACCAGACCATCTTTTTCAGGCATTGACCTTGCACAATCTCCTTCAAAGTTAAATAGCAGCAGTTCACAAGGCCATATCATTTCAAATGGCAGTTTGAAGGACTGCAGATTGGTGGACTCCAGTTCCCCGAAACAGAGAAGAAGGTTTGATCTCCAACTTCCAGCTGATCAGTATATCGACGATGAAGAAGGGGAACACGGTGAAGAAGAAAAAGTGTCTACACTTGATAATAATGTTAATATGTCTCTTGGCTGTGGTCGGAACCTTAAACGCCAAGGAGAATCTTCAAATTCTGATTTGTGTTTCCGCAATAAACAACGTTTGACTGACTTGAACCATCCTATTCAGGGTGAGGAGGCTCGTTCTTCCGCTGCATATAGTTATTTCTTAGGCCCTGTTGCCTGCCAGAGTGGAACTCGAATGCAGGATTCAGTTCAACAAAATTCAGGTTCATTAGTCCCTAAGGAATTTTTACACAATGCTCCGAGAGGAATGAATAATGGGACTGCCAATACTGTCACACACATGGAAAATAAGGCAGTCCGATGGTCATCCTATAATCTTGAAACAGGTAAGAAAATTTGAAATACATGTGATAGAGCTGTTGCTATTATATATATTGTTCTATTATTACAAGATCCCCTGACAACGTTATTTGATGAGAACAATTGGGACAACTGTTGTTGCAGAGGAAATTGAGGCCAATTTAATTTTCTTTGTTTGCAAATCTTTTTACATTGGAGGGGAAACCATAGAGTTGTGTCCACACTTGTCTAGTCTAGGTTTTCTTTCATAAGTGTTGTTCCTGCTTGTTAGTCTATGTTCCCTTGTATCCTTTGCATTTTTGTTTTTGGCTGATACTATCTGTCACTAGTAATTTCCCATATTGCCTTCTTTTGTTTTACAGGACAAAATAGGAGCAAGTTGGATTCTATATCTCAAGGTCTTGCGACTGAGGAGTTTCGTACTACATCCAAACCAGTACAAGTTGAGTTTAGGAACACCCAGCGTCCCCAATTTCTTATGGCTGATCAGAATAAAACAGAACCATGGCAACAGACTGATATGTGTGGCACAGGAATATCTAGAAGTCAAAGACTCTACGACGAGAGTTTTACAAGACCAGTTTTTGTTCCCGATATGCCCAGTTCGTATCCTGCTGTTCCTGATGTTATTGAAATTGGGTCATCATTTTCTTCATGGAGAAAGCCAGCAAGTAGCTTAAACGAGACTGCAATAGCAGTTCAAGCACAACCCTGCTCTAGCACCTCTTCCCAATTGAGTAGGAGTACTGAAACTTCAATCCAGAAAAATGGGTTTATTGAGGCCCAGCAGTATCTCAGTAGTCATCCAAGATTAAACTCAAGTTTCGGAAGTGAAATATCCTACCGAAATGGTTTTTTACATGGATCACGGTTAGAATCTAACGCAATGCAGGATCGGTTACCTCCAGTTGGCTTTGATTACTTTAACTGCAAAAGGGAGAATGCATCAGCTTCTGGGCACTTTGAAAATCCCAATACTATGAAGTACCTCAAGGGTTCAGGCTGCATGGATGTGAAGTCTGCTAAGGATTTTAACTTGAATATGTCCATGCAGAATGGTTTGATGGACGGGATGGTTTCTAAACCAGAAACCTTGAACATAGATGGAGATAGGAAGAACAGGGACCCAGTGGGAGGGTTGCCTTGGCTCAGGGTGAAGCCAGCTTGTAGTGATGTATCTGCTAAAGGAAGGGGAGGGTCAAACGAAAAGGGACACTGCCTGTCCCAGACTTATTCTCAGCTATCCACCCCAAAAATTAGAATTGAAGAGGTTCTCACTACAAGTTCTCTTCACGATTCTTCGTCAACTTCAATTGCCTGCAATGCAGAAGACCAAAGAAGTCAGAGGAGTGACTGTCCAAATGTTAAAAAGATTCTTGGTGTTCCTATTTTTGATAGAACTCACATTTCCAAGGACTTTTCATGCCTTAGCTATTCCTCTCCGCAACCCCGGGACCCATCTGAGGTTGAGGCTATTTCAAATGGTGGACAGGTCAGAGCACTTGGCACTGACTGGACTTGTGATCCAGCATTACTTGCATCACGTCAGCCACTATCGTCAGAGAATGTGCTTGTAGCAAAGGAGCTGTTTAAGGGCCTCTCTGGAGTTAAAAATCACTTTAATTTAAACTCATGTGCTGATGAGGAAGAGCCATCCACGTACTCTCTCCAAAGAGTGACTGTAAGGATTGACATAGATTTGGAGGCCCCTGCTGTTCCTGAAACTTCAGAGGTTAATTCTCAAGAGGAAGAATATCAGGTCGATCAACTTGATATATCCACACAATCATCAAAAGTTGAATTGCAGGACTCGTCCGAGGAACTTGCCAGAGTCGTGGCAGAGGCTATTATTACCATTTCGTCATCCGGCTTTCGTTATCATGCGGGCCAACTTACTGGTTATCCATCAGAAACATCACATGGCGACTCTCTCCATTGGTTCGCAGATATAGTTTCTTCCCATACAGATCCTGATGCTTTCAAAGAAATTATATTGAGGGAAGAGGATGCCGGTCATGGTGGTGATTCATCTTCAAATGGTAGTGATTATTTTGAGACAATGACATTGAAATTGGCTGAGGCCAAGGTGGATGAATACTTTTGTAAGCCTTGGTTACCGGAGCCTCAAAACGAGGAAGAAGCTTGTGTATCTTCAATAGTTCCAACTAGACGCCGAAGGGGACAAGCAAGGAGAGGGAGGCAACGAAGGGACTTTCAGAGGGATATCCTTCCTGGTCTTGCTTCTTTGTCAAGGCATGAGGTGTCCGAAGATCTCCAGGTTATAGGAGGGCTAATGAGAGCTACAGGTCACTCATGGCAGACAGGTGTGTCGAGGAGGAATGCTGGTAAAAATGGATGGGCAAGGGGGAGAAGGCGATCAAGAAATGTGGCTCCTGCTGTGGTAGCACCCATAGTGTGCTCACCTCCCAGGCAGCAAAATAATAACAGTGAACTGGGAATCGAGGAAAGAAGTTTGACAGGGTGGGGTAAGACAACTAGACGGCCTCGGCGTCAAAGGTTGGCAGCTGGTAATGTTCCTATCCCTATAGCTCAAGTATAGAGGCAGGCAGGCAGTTGTGATTTTAGAGTTCTAGAGGAAAATGTGTAGCGGAGAGTTGTTTCTATGGCTTTAGAATTATATAGTTGTGAGCCATGGTGATCACCATGTACATGTCTTCCTAGCCCAAAATTTGGGTCCCTTTGATTATGTTGTCTTGATTTAACAGCTTGTACAATTCATAAATAATGTCGCATTATTTCTTGAGAAGTATGACTGTGTAACAGTGAATTATACTTTTGTTTCAAGCTAAAAGTTTTCACCATACACAAAATTGTTAGTGTAGAACTGTAGATAGATTCGTCATTTTTACTTCTTTATTCTGGTTGTCAGTCATTTCGGAGAAGGAAATTCTTGTTTTATGATAAGATACACTACTATAGGGTCTGCCAACTCTATCTAGGCGCGCTATTTCACTGGCAAAGTTCAGCTTCCTCAGCAAGGTCCCAGTGCGTGCACTGACAATACCTCTGGGACTTTATACTATACGTGTATCTCCCAACTTTGACAATCTGCTAGAGGACGCATCAAAGTTTAACCAAGAGTCTAAGACCACTCAAGAGGTGTGGTGGGACCAAGAAGAAGAGTTGAGAAATTGATAAGTAGTTTGCATCATAATAAAGATTTTTGCTTCTGTGAACACTGAAGGGGCCACTTGAAACTCTAAGAACAATTATTAGAATTGCATCCTCTAGCAAGTTGCCTCCCTGCAATTCACAAGGTGTGCTTCCTGCTAAGCTAGTGTTCCCCCAAGTACGGGTGTGAGAAGGATCAAATGATTTTATTAATTCTAGAGTTTAGATCCAAAACTGACTTATATATATAGAAGAAAAGATATCCAAATATAGACACAAATAGATCGAACCAAAAATAGGACCCATGCATAGAAGTCTTTATAAAAAGTAACGGAATCAGACCAGAAATTCAGGTACGGTCTATCCCCACCTGCTTGTGTGTGTCTGGACAACACACGTTAGTTAAACTAAAATGGGAAATCTGGAAAGTTAATTTTGATCATGGATATGTTGTTCTTCTGTACTTCTTGTCTTTATCATGACAATGTGGCTAATATCTTTTGACCAAAGTACCATTCCATGCTTTTGCCTCTCCCTAATTAGAGAAACGTTGCACGTTAGGTAAGATTCTAATGGGCCATTAAGTTGTGGTTAAAGTTAAAGGAAGTTAATGATCCCAGGCCCCAGCAGTGGATGTGTAGAGACTAGAGATTCATACATCCAAGGGAGACTCGGGCAAGAAGACATTGAGAGTCGAAACAGAAAATGATGGATCTTAATTCAAGTCGTTGTAGTAGATTTACATCTTTTACATGCATGAACAAAATAAAAAAATCTAGCTAGAGCTAAATCATTTGTTTTGGGACTAGACTGGTGACCGGTCATACAAGAAAATTGCTAGGAAGACATTCAAATGCACATTGCCGATTATGTATCGACCTTTGCTGTTATACCGAAAATTTCTTAACGAAGCAGTCGATTGTACTATGCAACAACGACGCACAACATGGCTTCATTTCTAAGTATCAATGTCGGGTTAAATGCCAATCCCAATGTTTCGGCAGATACAGATATATCATCGACACAACAAGATAAAAAATATTGACATTCCGAATTTCAATATTTATAATAGTGTTGATCGTATCTGTTTATATTTATTTATCAATCACTTATTATATCATCATCATGAATTAATGTGTTCCATTTCTTTTGATTTTTAGCATCAGTCCTAAATTTGAACACAACTGACAAATCATCATATACGGCCCGAATCCAGGGAATGAGGATCCAGCCCACAGACACCAGACGTCATTCAATCCATATCAGATTCACTGACGACAGCCCTAAAATCCAACAGAACTCAACAACGACAGAAGAAACACACGTGAGATTAATTCCTTGTACTAAAAGATATTATTTCAATATCTTCTGGCCCCACTCATTACTCTCCACGTGTCCACCATAAATAAAATATTAACGGCGCCAAAAAAAACCAAAAAACAATATGATGAAAAAAATCACAAAGTTTCCCAAACTTGTCTCACAAGTAAACAACCCCATCTTCGTTTTTCGACGATTTTTCACATTACAACAACCAATTCAACCTCTTGAAACCGATAAAAGTTTAATTTCAATGCAGTCTCTTTCATTAAACCCAATGTTTACATTATTAGCTCTTTGCAATAACATTGGTTCGTTAAAGAAAACCCATTCTATACTGCTTGTTCATGGTTTAACAAATGACTTAAGTTGTCAAACTAAATTAGTTAGTTTATATGGTTCGTTCGGAAATATTGAATGGGCACGTTTAGTTTTTGATCAGATTGAAAACCCAGATTTTTATTCGTGGAAAGTAATGATTAGATGGTATTTTTTGCATGATTTGTATGAGGATATTATTCGGTTTTATAAGTGTATGAAGAAATGTCTGACTGAGTATGATAATATTGTTTTTACGATTGTTTTGAAAGCGTGTACTGAATTGAATGATGTAAATGAGGGGAAGAAGATACATTGTGAGATTGTTAAAGTTGGGAATCCTGATAGTTTTTTACTTACTAAGTTAGTCGATATGTATGCAAAGTGTGGGGAGGTCGAAAGTTCGCTTATTTTGTTTGAAGAAATTCCTGATAGAAATGTGGTTTGTTGGACTTCGATGATTGTTGGGTATGCACAGAATGATTGTGCTAAAGAAGGATTGGTACTTTTTAATCGAATGAGACATTGTTTCGTTGAGCCTAATCAGGTTACTTTTGGGAGCTTATTGTCGGCGTGTACAAAGCTAGATGCTATACATCAAGGCAAGTGGGTTCACGGTTACTTGATCAGGATGGGGATTCATGTAAATTCACATGTGGCTTCTTCTTTACTAGATATGTATGTGAAGTGTGGGAGTGTTACGGATGCTCGCTTGGTATTTGAGGAGTTGGATACTATTGATGTTGTGCCATGGACGACAATGGTTGTTGGGTATACGCAGAGAAAGCTCCCCAAGGAAGCTTTGACGCTATTTACTGACAAGAGATGGGCGCGTGTTTGGCCCAATTCGGTTACAATAGGAAGTGTTCTTTCTGCATGTGCAGAGTTGGGTAACTTAAATTTGGGGAGGAGTGTTCATAGCCTTGGGATGAAACTAGGTTTAGAAGATTCATCAGTGAAGAATGCTCTTGTTCATATGTATGCAAAGTGTTGTATGATTGGAGATGCTAGATATGTATTTCAAAAGATCTCAGACAAGGACGTGGATGCTTGGAATTCACTTATGACTGGTTATTGCCAAAATGGTTATGCTAATGAAGCTTTGGTACTCTTCTGTCAGATGAGGTACTCTGTCCAAATCGATGCAATCACAGTGGTGAATGTTCTCTCAGCCTGTGCTACGTTAGGTGCTCTTCAGACTGGTTCTGCACTTCACGCTTGTACTGTGCAGGAAGGTCTTTTGTCATCAAACGTGCATGTTGGTACTGCTCTTCTCAACTTGTATTCTAAATGTGGAGATGTATGGTCAGCTCGTAGAATCTTTGATGAGATGGGAGCAAAGAACACTGTGACATGGAGTTCCATGATGGCTGGATATGGCATGCACGGTGATGCTAGTGGGTCTCTTGAACTCCTTGGCCAAATGATGAAGGAAAATTTGGAGCCTAATGAAGTTATCTTCACTTGCATTTTATCTGCCTGTAGCCATACTGGGATGGTTGGCGAAGGATGGAAGCATTTTGATTCCATGTGTAAGAAGCATAATTTAATGCCTTCCATTAAGCATTATGTTTGTATGGTTGATCTTCTTGCTCGAGCTGGCAGGCTTGAAGAGGCCTTGGAGTTTATAGAGGGAATGCTGGTTCAAGCAAATGCTGGAGTATGGGGAGCTTTACTCCATGGATGTAGACTCCATTCAAGATCAGACCTTGGAGAGACAGCTGTGAGGAAGATGATAGAGTTGCAACCTGATAATGCCGGATATTATGTGCTTATGTCAAACTTGTATGCTTCCGATGGAAGGTGGGAACAAGTCAATCATATGAGGGAGTTGATGAAACAACAAGGATTGAGTAAAACTCCTGGGTGTAGCCTTGTTCAAATGGAGAACAGGGAGGATGTTATTACTCCCTTAGGAATAGCATCTTCATGCTAACCCTGTTTCAAAGGGGCATGCTTTGGAGTCAGTCTAAGCCGTCTAGTGGATCATTGTACCCTAAGTTCCTAACAGAATAGTATGCGAAGATGGTAGATGGATAGATGCTGAAGAAAATGAATCTTTTTATACACGTATTTAGCGGTCATGAAAATGAGCTCTGACCTACACCTAATACAAAGCTGCTTGCTGTACAGATGCATGAGAAGATAATCATTAATGAGTTCAGTAGAATTGCATATCTGAACAGGCATCTAGAATCCGTAATAGATATTTCATGTCCATGTTTTTGAAGGCAGTGTTCCCAGAAGAAGAATGGTTTCAGTCTTTCAGATCTATGCCCATGAGTAAAGACATATGCTTCTCCAGGAATATTTATTTGCAGGTGAGATTCTCACCCCAAAGATGATATTGAGTACATGAACACGAGGTCTCAACTCTTACAATTGCAAGATTAACATGTACAACAGTCAGACACGAGAAGCTTGTGATTAGTTCTGGACTGAAGTGGTTTAATGTATATTCAAACAACATATTTATACGTTTTTTGTACTAACTAAATAAAAGGGTTTTCTAGTTAATGCCTGTCAAAAGATCAAATACCGACAAATTCCTCCATTTCGGCATTTTGTGATCCCATACGAACTTCCGAAGTATATATAACTTGTGAAAAAAGAGAGGGTGTATGAATTTTAAACTCAAACAAAAAATGATTGTTTTCCAGAAATCTCTCTTCCTTAAACCCAACTCCACATTCCCTCGCCTTCTCTGCACTTCCACCATACAAAACGCACTCTCTCAACAAATACCCATCTCAGAAACATTTGTTTCTCACTTAGAAACTTGCTCAAGCCTCATTTCGTTAAAAAAGTTACATGCTTGCATTATAACATTAGGACTAGAAACCCACATTTTTCTGGGTTCAAAGCTTCTTAACACTTATGCTAAGTTTAATAGCTTAACTGAATCAAGACACGTGTTCAGTAAAATTATAAACAGAAATCTATCTTTATGGAACTCTACACTTGTTGGGTATTTTAGAACTGGTTATTTTAATGAAGTTTTAAGGTTGTACTTAAAGTTGAAGAAAGAGAATATTGGTATTGATAGTAGTACACTTACATTTTGTTTAAAAAGTTGTGTAGAGCTTGGGGTTGTTGAGTTTGGAAGAGGGGTTCATGTAGATTGTTTTAAGTTTGGTTTGAATGCAGATAGATTTGTTGGTTCTTCTCTTATTGGGTTTTATTCAAAGTATGGAGGAGGTGTCGAGGTTGCGAGAAAAGTGTTTGATGAAATATCTGATAAGGATGTTATTGCTTATACTGCAATGGTTACTGGGTATGCGCAACTTGGTAGTAGTCAGGCTTACGAGGCTTTTAGGATTGTTGGGTGTATGCGGGAAAATGGATTTGATCCTAATAGAGTTACTTTAGTGAGTTTGCTTCAGGTTGCTGCGCGGTTAGAAGCAGTTGAGGAAGGTAGGATGATTCATGGATATGCTATTAGAAGAGATATTGGTTGTTTGGATGAAGTTTTCAATACGTGTCTTGTGGATATGTATGTGAAATGTGGGGTTCCTGATGCGGCGGAGTGCATTTTTAGTAGAATGAATACAAAGAGTGTTGTGTGTTGGAATGCATTGATTGCTGGCCATGTTCAAGTTGGACAGCCCTTGAGAGGGTTAGAGCTTTTTGGTTGCATGATGCAAGAAAACATCATGCCAGATGTAATTACTCTATCGAATGGGCTTTTGGCATGTGCCGAGTTGGAGTTCTTGCTCCAAGGGAAAGGCATTCATGCTTACATATTACGAGCAGGGATTCAACTTGATCTAGTTGCAGTAACTGCTTTGATTGATATGTATTCTAAGTGCCGCTATTGCATAAAGTACGCCAAAGAGCTTTTTTATGGGATGGAGGCAAGGGACACCATCTTATTTAATGTGATGATTGCAGGGTATTTGGGTTGTAAGTCACCAGGAAAAGCCCTAGAGACATTCTATGGGATGGTTGAAGCTGGCTTCAGACCAAACATTGCTACCATTCTGAGTATTCTCACTGCATCTGCGCAGTTGACAGATATAAGAGAAGGGAGGCGGATGCATGGTTACGTGGTGACTAATGGCCTTGAGTCGAACACTGATATAGCCAATCAGATTCTATACATGTACACAAAATGTGGATGTCTTGATCTTGCGAGGCTAGTCTTTAACAGGATATTGAGTAGAGACTTGGTATCTTGGACATCAATGATGATGGGCTATGTACATCATGGACAAGGAGATGAAACCGTTGAATTGTTCCGCCTGATGCTAGAAGCAAGAATGGATCCTGATTCAGTCACTCTAATAAGTTTGCTCCAAGCCTTTTCTCAACTTGGCTGTCTAAAATCTGCCAAGGCAATCCAAGGTTACATTTATCGGGTTCATTTTGAGAAAGAAATCCCTGTCATAAATTCTTTGGCAACCACCTATGCAAAGTGTGGGCGGTTGGACATGGCTGAACTTCTGTTTGAGCACACGGGGAGACGGGGCCTGACGTCTTGGAATACGATGATTGCTGCATATGGGATGCACGGAAACTGTATAGAGGCACTCGAGTTATTTAAGCGGATGCAACATGAAAAGGTCAAACCAGATGAATTGACCTTCACATCCTTGATCTCTGCTTGCAGCCATGCAGGTCTAGTCGAAGAAGGTCAAAAGGTATTTCAATCTATGACAGCTGAACATTCTATAGTTCCACAAGAGGAACATTATGGATGCATGGCTGATTTGCTAGCGCGGGCAGGTAGGTTTGAAGAAGCTTACCATATTGTCAAGTGCTTGCCCCCCAAACAAAGTTCTTCCGCATTGGCTGCTTTGCTTGCTGCTTGTAGAGTTTATGAAAATATGGATATGGGTGAGATTGTCGCAAAGCAGCTCTTGGACTTAGAGCCTGATAATTCAGGTGCTTACACATTGTTATCTAACATATATGCTGAAGCTGAAAAATGGGAAGAAGTGGCCAGACTAAGGGAAACCGTAACGTCGAGAGGTGTGAGAAGGCAGCCTGGGTATAGTATGATAGACTTAGATAAGCAGGTAATTCAGTGGTGAATCTCCTGTACACCTTTTTGAATCCAATTTTGCTATCTATCTGTAGCCTAAACTGGCTCGGTTTTGTACATAAGAGAGATGTTTCTGTCAAGGTGTTGGTGTTAGTTGTGCAAAGAATCATTTATCAAAAACATGTACAAAATATCCAATTGATATGATACCGAATTCACTTTGTTGTTCTATTTGTTGGTAATTAGGTTGAGCAAAATATGAGACAATTGGCTCAGCCTCTTACCAGGGTTTGATTCTCATCCAGAGATGAGCCAATTAGGATTTCCCCTTATGGGGAAATTAGGGTCGCCCCCTTTAATACAAAAAAAAAAAAAAATCAAATTGGGTTGACTGTGTGTTTTTTTTGTGTGTATTTGGAAGGAGACTCTAATTTCCCATCTAGTGGGGATCTTAATTGGCTCATCTAATGGGGGTAATATTCGTTAACGCTTCTATGTATGACAGAAGAAAACAAACTTTTTCTTTTTGGTACAAAGCTTTGAAGTTACAAATCTTCATTGCTTTTCTTGAGTTACTGTATACACAATCTCTACCTGTACCGTTAGGGATGAAGCCAGGATTCTAATCCAGGGGTGCGAGATTATGTGTACAAACCCCCTCCACCTAAAAAAAAAAAGTGGCAATTTTTTTTTTTTTTTTTTTTTTTTTTTTTGCAGAAAGTCTAAACAATAAAAATTCAACAAAATTATGCATTTTTTTTCAATTTACTTTAATTCACAAAACTAGAGTGCATTGACTACTATGAATTTAATATGGACTGATGAAGTTAACTAATTAAGCCATTAATTGATACTACTATACTATGTCTATATATATCTACATAATCTAGTCCACAAGTCTACAACAATTCAACAAATTGTTAAATATAATGTTATAAGTTTATATAACCCTACTATCATGTAGAGAAAACTATTAAATATTAACATTGAAAGTAAAAAATTATCTCGTTTTGTCGCGTACAACAATTAAACTACGCCGCAAGTCCTTTCTGAATTTGTTTTTTGTTTTTTTTTGTTTTGAGTTTTTGTTTTTTTTTTGGGTTGAGGTATGACTGCCTTATTTAAGAATTGAGAGTGAAATAAAAAAGAGAGAGTTTACGGGTTTGATATAAGTGATTAGAATTATATAAACTGATCGGTTGGGCTTTGGGCCCATCAAACATTCAAAGACATATTTGTCATTCTTTAATCGTTTTGGACTCAAAATAAATGATAAATGATAATTTTGTAAGGGCAAAAAGAGAAAGTAAAAAAAAAACGTTGGTTTATTGGAATGTTTTTTATTAGTTTTTTTTTCATACTATTTTTTTTTGTTGATTATATTTTCACTATAGTTGTGAAAATTTTGAGAATGTGGTAGTGGAAGTTTGCTAAAATAATTGGGGGGTGCGAGTCCTTATAGTTTGAAGATTTTTCTAGGCAATTAGTTGTGTAGTAGTAGTAGAGCTTTTCTAATCTCAGGCGGTGTGACCACCCCCACACGCCACCCCTATATCCATCTATGCATCCCGGACTTCCTGGAGAAATAGTAGTTGTTAAGGCCCCAAGAAGATTTATCGTTGAAGATGCCTATGTGATCTCGAAAGGCTATTCCCCGCTTTTAAAGAAGGGGCAGTTGATTACAAGAGATAATTTTAGAAATTTCCCTAAGCCCACCCTGGGGAATTGGGCTGGGTTCGTGGGGTCCATTATTAGTCTTGTTGGGCTGGGTTGGCCATTTTGGGAAGGATATTTTGGAAATCTAAATTATGTTTAATAGTGGTTGTTAAGGCCCCAGATTTATCGTTGGGGAGTCCCATGTGACGAAAGGTTGTTCCCCGGGTTTAAATGATTACAAGAAATAATTTTGAAAATTTACCCGAGCCCATCCTGGGGAATTGGGTTGGGTTCGTGGAAGTATATTTTGGGAATCTAAATTATGTTTAATTATTGGCTCTTATGTTTAATTAAGTCATAGCTTTGATTAGTATCTATATCGAGGGTCCATTTCCAAACAACCACAATATATGCCATAAATGTTTTATTACTACAGAGGATGATTTAGCTTATGTTAGAACACTAACTGCAATGAAAGTAATATCATTAGGCTTAAAGCCAGCTTTATCCATTTCCTTGAATAGCTCAATCGCATTCTGTCCATCCCCAAGCATTGCCAAACAAAAATCATCACATTCCAACAAATGATATCTCTATCTCCCATGTCATCAAACAACTTTTTAGCCAAAACCAAATTCCCACACCTTGCATACATATCAATAAGCGCCGTATTTAACTGAATACTCAACGAAGACCGCATTCTGTCAAAGTATCTATCTATCCATCATATAGCACCTAAATGAGCACAAACGAAATAATTAACTTTTTGCTGGTTGGTTAATGGAAATGGAAAACAAAAAAAAACAGCTTCATCCGACTCAAAAACCAGGCCGCATTATTTGAAACATTTCTAACCCCTCTTTAAACATTATTTGAAATAACCAGAAATCATAGAACCCCATATTCCTCTATCCTTCACAGGTGCATTATCAAAATACAAATGCGCAGTTTCAACATCTCCTTTCATTGCATATATACACAGATATCATAACAGCCCACAACACCGCATTTCATCAAACATTTTTTTCCCTTCTATCATGCTATACATACTAACAAGCTATTGCCCACAAAAATATCATAGAAAAAACCCAGTTTCAAAACATCCCCATGAATCTATTCACCTACTACACAGTTTTGAAGGTAACCACAAGCCTTCAATACATAAAGAAAAGTATAATTATCAGGAAACAAACTACATTCCAACAACTTACTATACATTTCTATGGTTTTATTGTAAAAAGGTTTTAATCATTGTATAATATATACAACTTATGGGCTGTTCAATATATGTTTAAAGAGTAAACATGTGTATGGTTTAATTTTCCATGAATCGGGTTTGTACAATAAGCAAGAATTCTAGTTACAGTCCCAAGTCCATATGTGATTAACTGTGCATGGGTTTTATAACACCCCATTTTTTTCCCCTAGTACAATATATAATAATAATAATGATAATAATAAGAATAATAAGAATTGATAAAATAAAAAAGGATAAAGATTAGTGGAGATAGGAAAGGTAAAGAGATAAACCTTCATCCCTATTTTTGGGGGGTTTAAAAAAAAGGGAAAACACGTGACACTCTAATATGAAAGATAGTCTTTTTTAATAGCTTACAATCCCACGTACATGGAATCTCTGTGGAGAGTTTGAGTGTATTTATAATTCTTATATTTGGAGAGTTTGAGTGTACTTCCAATTATTATAAATTTGATCAAATGAAAAAAATTGCTAAAAAATAGGTGATTTATAAAAGGTAATTTCCTATTACAAATCAAACACTTTTAGTGTTCCAATTCTTATATATTTGATCAAATAAAAAATAAATTGCTAAAAAATAGGTGATTTGTATAAACTAATTTCTTATTACAAATCATACAATTTTAGTGTCTATGATCTCCTTATTTACTTAATTTAGAAACACCTCCCTCACTAAATTTAGAATAAGCCCCACTTTTATTAACAAGGTCCATTTTTTATTAATAATTTATAAACATCTCTCTAATGTCACTTAAATTAAATAATTACCCCTATTTACAACATTGAAATTAAAACAATCCCTATTTTATTATTGATAATTTAAAAGAACCTCCCTAATATCACTTAAATAACATAATAACTCTCATTTTATTTAACATCGCAAAATATATAATAGAAAATGAAAAAAAATAATAACGGAAAAGCAATAATAACAAATATTTAAAAAAATATATAATACTGAATGAAACTAACGTCAAAAAAACAATTAATGGAGAATCGAAAACTGGATGCAAATGCATCGAACTAACCTCAAATAATATTTAATGGGAAATCGAAAACTAGATGCAAATGCAAGCATTAAACTAATCTTAAAAAGTAATTAATAGAAAATTGGAATATGGATACAACTGCATTAAACTAACATAAAAGAATAATTAACGGAAAATCAAAACTTGGATGCAAATACATCAAACTAACATAAAAAAATAATTGTTGGAAAATCGGAAACTGGATGCAAATGCGTTGAGCTAACTCTCAAAGATTAAATTAACGGGAAATCGGAAATTGGATGCAACTGCATTGAACTAACCGCAAAGAAAAATTAATTATAAATTGGAAACATGATGCAAATGTGTGGAACTAATCTTAAAAAATAATTAACCGGAAATCAGAAACCGGATGCAACTGCACTGAACTTATCTCAAAAAATAAACTGGATGCAAATGCATTGAACTAACCTCAAGAAATAATTAACAAAAATTGGAAACTGGATGAAAATTTATTGAACTAACCTCAAACAATAATTAATGGGAAATTGAAAACTTGATGCAAATGCAACTTTATCAAATAATAAACGAGAAATCGGAAGCTGGATGCAAATACATTAAACTAATCTCATAGAATAATTAACGGGAAATCAGAAACTGGATGCAAATGCATTGAACTTACCTCAAAGAACAATTAACAGGAAATTGGAAATTGGATGCAAATGTATTGAACTAACCGAAAAGAATAATTAACGAGAAATCGAAACGATCTGAAAAATAAAACGGGCATTGAATTGATCTCAAAAAATAAAGAACAATTAACATGAAATTGGGGCATTGGAAAATTAGAAATCGAAACTTGAAAATGCATTGAACTAACAAAAAAAATATAAATTGGAAATGGATGCAAAAACTAACCTCAAAATATAAATGGATGCAAATGGATGCAAATACATTGAACTAACCTCAAAACATAGTTGGGTTATATGTTATGAGAATGTCTCAATAAGTATAGTTTTGCATTTAAAATGGTGTTTATTTTATCTCTTTCCGTATGATTGGGGGAACTCCTTGCTATTCAAGTAGCTTTCAATATATATGAACATCACCTTATTAGACAATCTTACAAAACTTCAATCAAACTTATTTTATTAAACAACAAAATGAAGTTGAAGGATTTTATCAAATGTGATTTTTTTTTTTAATGGAGAGTGAAGTTTTCACGTTATAAGAAATTTGGTTGAGTGATCAATATAATATTAATATATAATAGTTATGCATATTTACAAATATTTTTTAGAATAATTAATATAACAACACCTGTTCGTAAATAATCTTTGAAGATTCCACATAGTGAGTCATGCATAATTAAAAGAATAATTAATGGGAAATTGGGAACTGGATAATCTTTGATGATCCCACATAATAAATCAAGTATAATTTATTTTTTATGTAATGTTTGCAAGGACACTATAGATAGATCAGTAGAAGTTGGTATTACACACCACATTGGATAATTAAAAGAAAATCGGAAACTGGATTCAAATACATAACTGAGCTCAAAGAGTAATTAACGAGAAATCGAAAATTTTATGCAAATGCAATAAACTAAACTAAAAAAGTAATTAACTAGAAATCGGAAACTAGATGCAATTGCATTAAACTAACGTCAGATAACGGGAAATTAAAAATTGGATGCAAATCCTTGAAAATTATATAACAAGAAATCGGAAACTAGATGCAACTGCATTGAACTAACCTCATAAAATAATTGGTGGGAAATCGGAAACTAAATGCAAATGCATTGAAATAATCTCAAAGAATAATTAACGGAAACCAGAAACCGGATATAATTACATAGAACTAACCTCAAATCATAAATAATCAGAAACTAGATGCAGATGTATTGAACTAACCTTAAAGAGTTATTAACGGAAATCAGAAACTAGATTCAAATACAATGAACTAATCTCAAAGACTAATTAACGAAACATTGAAAAATAGATGAAACTGCACTAAACTAACTTAAATGAATAATTAATGGAAAATTATAAATTTAATGTAACTGCATTGAACTAACCTCAAAAAATAATTAACGGAAAATCGGAAACTTGATACAAATGTATTGAACTAACCTCAAAGAACAATTAACATAAAATCGAAAATTGGATGCAACTGCATTGAACTAACCTCAAAGAATAATTAACGGAAAACCAAAAACTGGATACAACTGCATTAAACTAAAATTAGAGATTAAATAACAGAATATCATAAATTGGATGCAAATGCATTGAAATAACCTCAAAAAATAGTTAACTGGAAATCGAAAGTTGGATGTAAATGCATCGCACTGACCTCAAAGCATAAATGTCCTCTTTTTTAGCCTTCTCACATGAGTAATTACGAGTAATTAGGAAACTAAAACGAAAGTGAGTTTATACAAACAGACTCTTACATGTATACAAACTGTATAGAAATTGTAAACTATTGAACTAACCTAAAAAAACAATTAACGGAACTGGATGCAGATGTATTGAACTAACCTCAAAGAGTAATTAATGGGAGATTGGAACCTGGATGCAAATGCAATGAACTAATCTCAAATACTAATTAACGAAACATCGAAAACTGGATACAACTGTACTGAATTAACCTTAATGAATAATTAACGAGAAATCATAAAGTGGATGCAATTGCACTGAACTAACTTCAAATAATAATTAACGGAAAATCAGAAACTTGATACAACTGCATTGAACTAACCTCAAAAAATAATTAATGAGAAATTAGAAACTGGATGTAACGTACTATATTAAACTAACCTCAAAGAATAATTAATGGAAAATTAGAAACTCGATGCAAATGCATTGAACTAATAACCCTAAAACATATTTGTATTATATATAGGGGGATAAATGTCTCGACAAATATAGTTTTGCATTTTAAGTAGTGTTTATCATAATTCTTTTATTGTGATTGGGAATGCCTTGCTATTCAAATAGCTTCAATAATATCTTCGCTACATTAGATATTCTCACAAAACTTCATCAAATTTATATTGTTAAACTTAACAATAAAAAGAAGTCGATGAGTTTTATCAAGGTTTGATGCTTCCTTTTTATAGAGAGTGGTGCAAGAAATTTAAATGAATAATTAATATAATTTTCATATCTCATAGCTATGCATAGTTGCTAATATTTTTTAGAATAATTTAATATAACAACACCCGTTCGTAGGACCCGTTAATGTGATAAATCTTTTTAAGTGGGAGTAGTGTATTCTTTGAGGATATAGAAACAATCAATCTGTTTTAGTGATTTGTACACATTAGTACGTAAGCAGAGCGGTGATTATTTACCGCTAAATCACCATAAATCTAATAAAACTATTATACAAGCTAGATCGAGTTTAAGATAATTCCATATTTCCATTTGAAAATAACGGATTAATATCCTAAACCACAAAATGAAGAGGCTATCTCAATTTGATCCCTTAGTTTCCAAGTACTTATGCACCATAATCGCTGCTCATTAACATATTTCGGTTTATTTTCAATAAAAATATATTCTGATTTGAAAATTTGTATGAGACATTTTGTAAATAAAGCCTTTTCAACACACAAAATATTTAATAGATGTACGCTAGGGGTGGGAATTTGGCCCTAACGACCCTAACCCGGCCTTGACCGACTCGACCCTAAGCCCTATAAAGCCCTCACAACTAAAGCCTTCACAGAGTTTAGGGCAGGGCCGACCCAACCTAAGGCCTTCTAGGGCAGGGATAGGGCTAAGGTTATGAAACATAGGCCCGACCCTAATTCAGCCCTAACCAAGCCCTAGTTATAGTTTCACATTTTCACTATAAATACACGTACCATAATTGTCCAACTCTTTGTTAAATATTTTAAATTAAAATAACATTGTCCTTTGTAATTTATCACTTAAACCCAAGGGTACTTTCAATAATTTGTCTTATATAACAAAAACTTGTCAACCTATCTAGCAGCCATGGAGAACAATGAGCACTAGCCTAATAAAAAAATAAGACTTTATTCCTTTGATCATCAAATCAAAGTCTAGAACTTATTATTCTCAATTTATTTTCCCACTTACTTCTTATAAATTATATTTTTATTCACATCCAAGCCAAGTCTAGAACTAAAGGTTTCCGTCCACACCATTAAATCGAAATATAAAGCAGAAATTTGTAACACAGAAACCAAAAAAACAATCTTTGTCTGAAAAATGGCATTTGTAAAACTAAGAAAATATATAGGCTTGGTCCTAAAACCCGACCCTAAAACTCAGCCCTAAAGCCTTTAAAGAGGGCTTAGGGTAGGGTCAGGGCTTGAGATTTAGACATGTGATCCGGCCCGACCCGACCCTATCTTTGACTTTTAAGGGGCGGACCGACCTTAATATCTAAAGGGCTTTTAAATGTTTAGGGCCGGGCTAGCCCGACCCGGCCCATTGCCCACCCCTAATGTACGCCCAAGTCCAAAATCTAGTCTTTACTATATAAGAAGGGGGTTGAGAGTAATTATGTAATTTCCAAAGTCTTAATAGCGATTCTAGAGTCTATTTGGATGCAGGTCTTGTTGGATTCAAACTTTTGTGGGTAAAGACACACCCACCTTTTTGTCGATAGGAGGGCCCAAATTCAGTGAGTACCAGATACAGTGATCTGCAAGATTCTAGATTTTGCCTTAAAATCTTTACTATCTTTAATATATAGAAAAATGTGGGGGTTGAGTAATAGTGTTTTTGGTACGTAGTAATTTGGTAATTTTTCTTTTTTTTTCCTTCTGTTTGAGGGGTAAAATATCTTGTATATTCCAGGGGTAATTTGGTATTTTTTTATTTTTTTATTTTTTTTTTTTTATTTTTTTTTTTTTAGGAGTAAAATAGTAATTTAATGTTTATAATTTTTTTAAAAAAACTCAATAGAACCCACGTGGGTACCACGTGCATAGTGGCTAGTATATAAGATAAGAAAGGGGTTGAGGAACAGTGTTTTGGTGTATGTTCCAGGGATAGTTTTGTCATTTTGCACTTTTGTACTTTTTTTTATTATTTTTTTGACTTTTTAGGGGTAAAATTGTACTTTCACTTTTGGTTAAATTATTTTTTAAATAAATGGGTCCTACATGTTTGGAAAAAGTGGATGGCATAAAGGTAATTATGTGATTTCCAAAGTAAAAAAACAAAACTGGTGGCATAACAGTAAATATTTGAATGTTAAAGTCTTGAAAATAAAAATGGTGGGCCTGATGCTTTTTGCTAGTAGGATATATATGAATTAATTTTCAGATTCTGACGGGCACGTAGCATGTAGCATATTAAGATGGCATGAGACTTTGCGCTCCCCATTTTAATTTCCTTATTAAATTTTATTTTTTTTGTAAGTTATTAAACTTTCTATTTGTTAATTGAATGTACGTCAAGAATAGAATAAGTTATGCAGCTTTAACATACTGGCACAGACGCCACAGATGGGAGTCGAATTTGACAAACACACCCTTAAGACAAGTAGGTAAACACAATTACACAAAGATAAGTTTTCTTCTCAATGGGTTATATTAACAATAATTTTAATACAGATACAGTAACCATGTACAGGTGAACTACGTGGTTGTGACACTAGACTGATTCAGAACTTAACTATATTTCTAAAGTTCTCGAGTAAAATATATACATGTTTCCTTTATGGAACAAGACTCTTGTAAATGGAGACATTGTCGCAGTTGTATTTTAGGTCACCATCAAGGTAAACCTGAACCCCAAGACTAAGTCCCTACTGCAAATTGGGTTTCCAAACCCTTGAGAGTAAGTCTAACCTTGTGGTTCACGGGCGCCAAGCTACAGCTACCCAAATTTAAGCACCCTCTTTGCCGTCCTCATCTTGTGAATCTGCAGGCACTTCATGACGAGGCTTGCTGTATTTCTCTCGCAGCTGCTTTATTGGGATAAAATCTCCCGCGGTGTCCATACCATAAAATAAGAAGGAAGTATAGGGATGATCAAATCTTTCCTGCATATGACAATTAGTGTTAAATGATGTTTGGAGGGAAATTTCGGGAGTATGTTAGGTAGTCAGCCGAGAACTCTCTACTCACCTTGTCTGGTTGATCAGGTGTTAGCAAATTCTCCTCAGGCACTGTAGCATGAAACAATCAAGAAAAACATTACTTGTTTGGATGACAATATAGTACACAACGATATTCACAAAAAAGAGCAAATCCTGTAATGGACCAAATTATTTTAGAACAAGCTAAACTAATTTAATCTCAGAGATGTAGAGGAATCTGCTGAAAAAAATGGTATGTGTTACAATGACAGACAATGAGGTTTGGCAGCTGTTACTTTACCATAAGTCACAAGTAGGTTGGAGTCTGCATACACATCAACCAAGGCCTGTAAAAGAACGCTTAAAGTGTGAATACACTGTTGCTTATTCTCGTTCAACTTAAATTCATTTCCAAAATCACGAAACCAATAAAGAAACAAATGAACTAATAAAATAATTTCAAAAAAAAAAAAAAAAAAAAGAGGTTGATATTGCAACGCATAACTCTGAAGTCAGACTGAACATGGAAAAACCATTTGTAGAGACTTATAGTCTCTCTCATTTCTCACTCAAAATGGCTTAGATAGCTACCCAGAAGATAGAGTGGAACCACCAGGTGTTACCTTAGGCGGCCATTAGGCAGGGCTACACAAGTCAATGATAACAAAATACAATTTGCAAAATAACAGTCAAAACTTTAACTTCACCATAACATATGAATTACGATGTCATCATAAATTTGGAGCACCAACAACTTGTAAATATCTTTATACGTGATTAAGGACTAGACCTGATAAAAAGGTTGATTACTCCCCCTGGTCAACTTGTCTACCTGAGCACTTTCCATCCACGAACTTGATTCACAGCACACAGGATCCATTCCACAAACCACAGCTCGGTAGCCTGAAAGAATGGTGTGAGCTCTCGACAAGTACGAAAAGCATGAAACACATTCTATCAATTGTACTTCGAAAAGAAGAACAGGGGGTAGAGTGTTTTCTATATAATGATCATTAAATGTTTTCCTGCAGGACCTTGTGATAGGTATTAAAACTTAGTAATAAAACTCAGGGGTTTAAGCATGCAAAAAAAAAAAAAAAAAAAAAAACTAAATGGATAATAAAGAAATAAAGATGGAGAAACTATTATGAATTTCAAGATATATCAAAATGTCAAACTCCAAAAGTTAATATCTGAAATTCTAACTGAATATGCTATTACTATCTATTATTTCTATTATCTAGCTTCATCCATGACATAATTGTCTTGTTCTTTGCCTACAAAGTGCTTCAAGCACAATTTGTTGAACTAATTAAGGTTTTATAAAGGGATTCTTCTATAACTCATATTAACTCCAGCTGTTACTCAAAGTACTGGTTCTCACAAAAACTTCAAATATAGTAGACATGGACATCCTAACGAATGTGAGGCGACCATGATATTTTCAACTCTAACATGACTAGAATCTGACTAATTGTCATTTGGAGGAGACAGTTGCCATTACCATAAGCGGTCAAATAGGAACACAGGTTATTAACCTAGATGAAGTTATATTTTCTTCCACTTTGTCAGAATGTTATACAGCCTACCTGAACACATTTTTAGTCTATTCACGCCCACATGTGCATGCAACCCCATCCATATATAAGAAAGGATGTCACACAGGGAAGGAATAAGAAACACATACCAAACACTTTATGCCTCACTTTTTGGCCAAGTCGAAAGGCATATTGCACATTTTCATATGCAAGAGCTTTTGCTGATGCAGCCAAAGAATCTGCCTCCAAACTGGTTATTTTGTCTCGCAATTCAGCTGCTAAAGCATAATTCTCATTCTCAATTGCTTTTTGCATGTCCGTGCTGAAAGAAAGGAAGCAAAAGTCTAGTTGATACAAGTCCTAATAAAACCTTTCAACTTTGACAAATTTTTATTCTGACAATAAATTT
Organism: Coptis chinensis; assembly: GCF_015680905.1. Lineage (NCBI taxonomy): Eukaryota > Viridiplantae > Streptophyta > Magnoliopsida > Ranunculales > Ranunculaceae > Coptis > Coptis chinensis. Next base: position 12,721,232 of record NC_141456.1, on the reverse strand, counting down.
TTTTTACCCGACTATAAATGGAAGACAAGTAAATGTATCTTGCAAACAATAAAGAGATAGAAGTGATGGTTGACTGACCGTAGACGTAGAATACTTATGGCTTTGTCTTGTGCTTCACTTTTAGCGGTCGATCCCCTTTTAGTATCCTGTTGTCTTATCACTTCTGCTTCAACCTTCCAATGGGGAACAAACAAGGAATTATAATTTACCAAATATTAGAAGTAAAAAAATAAAGAAATCCTGCTCGTTTTTCTTTAACAGTAAAACTAATTATCATCTTTCAAACTTTGAAGTACATGTACACTAAAACTGAAGATGTACCTTAGCATGTGCATGGAAACTAAGACATCACAACTAGGTTGTCAAACCTTATCCTTCACCATAACTCGCTCAATTAATACTGCGAGTCTGTGATTACAAGAGAGTTTGCTTATACATAAACATGTTCTAGTTTATGAGTGGTGATAATGATAGTGCCCAGTTGTCTCTGTCCTATCTAAATTACTTTCCATATTTCCATCACATTACATCCATTAATGAGTCAAAACTTGCTCTTTAACACGCATGTAAGAAGATTAAAAGCTCTGATACTACTACAAGCATTCCGTACAATAAAAGACATAAAATTTTCACAAGTTTTGTCCCACCCAGGTATTCACTTTTTCTCACAAAGCCTTCTGGAATTTCAGTTATCTTTATCATTGAAGTTACAGATAGCAATATGTCTTGGCAAAAAGCCCAAAGCTATTAAAAAATGGAACACAAGTCATAGCAATGAATTGACAATATGGATTCCATCCCAACGTGACATCTACTTTCAGTTTTCAGTAACATACAAATTTTCTGTCTCAGATAACCATTTAAGTTTGATAGAGGTACCTCAGCAAGCTTGTTCCTCAGTTGTTGAGCAATATCATACTCCTCCATATTCAAAGCACACTTCCAATTTAAAAATACGTCAGATAATAATCTTCCATGAACAAAAAAGTATGCCAGAAATCAAAATTTTCCAATACCATATACCTGCACTCTAGTTGCCAAATCTAGCTGAAAAAAGAACACCACGATATCCTCGTTTGCACTTTCACTCTTCTCTGCACTTGCATCCATTCCCCGATCACCCCCTTTGTTGAATAACCAACCAGCTTGAACCTTCACATCCCTTTGCTTGAGTCTATTACCATGACTTGTCATATATAGTCCCATCACATTCTGATGCCAAAGGCAATGTCCTTCTAAGCAAGAACTTACCATATGGGCCGTTTTCATCATCTTAGTGTACTTTCCATATCCAGTGCCAGTTCCATAAACCCCACAGTTTGTGGAAGTTGTCAAAGAGCTCACTGTCATACTCTGCAATATTTTACACTGCTTGTGAAAAACTTCTTACAAATATTATCGGCAAAAACCCCCGAGAAGCTACAGAACTATATAGGCTCCAATTAATAGCATTCTATAATGTGTGTGTGTGTGTATATATATATATATATATAAATGCGTATTTGAAGTAAATATAGATTGGAATGGAGTAAGAGGGTGTGGATTACCTAGTGATTTGGAGACTGTGCTGATAATTTTTTTTTTTGCTTGAATCCTTTATTATGAGCTGAAGCAGAACAAGAGTTGGGTTTATTGAGTACCAAATGTTTCTGATATATGTTTGCGCCAATGATTTGCTGCTGCCTTTTCATATTCATAGATGTTAATTTGCACATATATTGGACTTGTCATAAGTGAGGCTGGGCCTTTCACAAGTCTATAAGTCCGTTGCATACAGGCCGTACATGCTGGCTCAGGGCCCAAAATATCGCCAAGATATCCGATATCTCGCCGATATTTGAGTAAACCAAATGATTTTTCCGAGATATATGTTTGAACCCCTTTTTTTGAGATATTGAATTTCCGATATGAAAGTTTATTTTCGATATTCGAGATAATCGAGGTGTTGACTTTTTGACCAATTGTTAATAATTTAATATTGAAATTTCCGAAATATCCTATATATAAGATATATGAGATCTGAGATATCCGAGATATTCGGTGAGATATCGATATTTTAGAAACTTTGATTTGGTCACCAAAAGTTGAGATATCCGATATATCCGATATATCCGATATATCTCGGTTTTTGGGTACACCGATATATTAACCGATATCGAAATTTTGGGCCTTGCGCTGGCTCACGTTAAAACATATATATGCAGTTTTAGTCTTTTAGATATGCTGGAAACATCTCATTTTTCATATCCGAGACACCAATTTCATTTTCCAAAACACCACGAAAAAAGTGGTTCTAAAAAAAAAAACCATTCAAATAAACTATAATTCATCAAACTATTGCAGACTTTTAAAAAATAATAATAATGATCTTGTAAATTAAGAGACAAATCTAAGAGTTGTTTTTCCAATAAACAAAAAAGACTTGCATTTTATGAAAAAATAATTTTTCATAGTAGAATATGTATGAAAAATATATTTACAAAAAAAAAAAAAATTGCATATGCAAAAATAAATGCAAAAGTAAATTTGCATGGTAGAATTTTGATGTAAAAGAAAATTTGCGCACAAAAATTCCCATTTAACACTTAAAATAGAACACTAAACATTGGGAAACAAAGAAATGAAATATAAAAGAAGATAACCAATTGAAGAATATGCGTTCACACAATCAACTACAACTCAAAGATCTTCTCTTGCTTGCAGATCAAAATTTATCCCTAACCAAAGCTATCGAAACTAATTTTCAAGTGTAATCAAAGAGGATTGGGGAGTGAAATCAAACAGATTCTATCTAGTTTCCTCAAGAGGATATTTTTAGAAACAAAAATAAAAAAAATATTAAAAACAAAATGTGATTTTGTTTATTTGGTGAAAACAAAAAAATTGGTTATAACCAGTAAAAAAGAGAGGGGTTTTATGATACGGGCCAAAGAGAGGGGGAGAGGGGTTTAACATATAATAGGGGGCTGCGGCCCATTTCTTGATATTCTTGATATTTCATGGCCTCACAATAACACTTTCATAATCTAAGTTTACCTATAAATTTCTTACTTAAAACTCAAAACTACTGACCTTAGATCTCTATATTGTAAATTTCTTTAAATTTGTAATAAAATCTAAACTATTTTTTTTAAGATTTTGTCACCAAGAATTATGGGAAATCCTAATTTTGCATATAACAAAAGAAAACTTTTTAATATGATTTTGTTCTTCTCTTCTACTCCTTTTTGTTTGAATATGTATGGAGATGTTCTTTTTCAAAACATAAATCATACTTTTTACATGTATCACAAGTGAGTTAATTGGAGACAAGCTTGTCTATCATGGAGAAATCCTAAGCTTTGTGTGATTCAGGATTTTGGGTGTGATTAAAAACTTGATATTCTAAATAAAACTTTATGAGAATTTACGGATAAATGATTATGAGCATTTTGAGTTTCATGTATAACATTAAATTCCAATGCCAAGATGAATGAGGTTGATTCCTTATCTATACTAGCAGCATGCACGTGCGATGCACGTGTTCACATTATAGACTTACACATTGGTGATAAATTCAGTAGCCCTTACGTATTGTATTGTTGGAAAAAGATGGCTTAAATTATTATATAAAGATGATATAGTTACAGTGAAACACCTATGTTGTAGACGGTTCTTACCTAACATCATTACTGTGGTTTGTCATTTGGCAAACTTAGGGATGTCCATTCTCACCTAAACCCAAAATATAAAAATGAAAAAAGACCAACACCCGAACTCAGAGCCCGACAAAACCCGAACCCGAACCCGGACCGAAATACATAGGGTCGGGTTTTCATACTATCTACCCGAACCCGATAATTTGGCCCTAAACCCGTTAAAAGGGTTAAAAAGCCCAAACCATATCCGGACCAACCCAACCCAAAACCCGGTTATATAGGGTAAAATGCCGACCAAAACCGAAACCCGAACGGACCATAATTCCCAACAACTATATTTTCATTTATTATCTATTTATCTTCAACAAACTTTTAGTCTTTTGCTTTCATTACTATTTACTTTTGGTCTTCAAGACAAATTACCTTTGACCATACCCTTACTATTCTTCTCTCTCTTCCCTCCAACAACTCTCCAAGAACAAGACAACCCAATCACACGTTCATGATGAAGAGATTGGTGGGTTTGATGGTCCGCTAAGTTTGCATTCACTTTCGGAAAATTTGCAAAGACCTCCTCAAATATCTCTTTCTAAATGTGGTCACGAAAGAAAGCAAATCAACAGTCGGATTCACACCACCACAAGAAACTGAAACTCCCAAAAGCCATCAATCTTATTGTCAAATCAACAGTCGATTCACACCACCACAAGAAGTCGAAACTCCAAAAAAATCATCAATCTTATTGATACAACTTTGCTTTTCAAAAATGCAATTGTTTTGAAATATTTTTCGATGTTAAAGTTAAACAGATCAAATCCAATAAAAGAAGATGGCTTTTGATTAATTAGATGAAAAAGAGGTTTTTCTTGAGATCTAATAACGAAAATTCATTGTTGATGAAGAGATTTAATATTATTTTATTTCATATATTTCGAAGTTTTACCAAAAGAACCCGAAACGAAATATAGGGTTAGGGTAGGGTTTGGTCACATGTATCCAACAAATACCGAACCGAACCCGACCCAAAAAGAATAGGGCGGGCCGGATAACCCGATACCGTTCAAAACCAAAAAAAAATCGGGTTCGGGCGGTCGGGTACCAATTTGGACATCCCTAGGCAAACCGGTGTTTGAATTTTTTGTTATTAGTCCAATATAAGGTATCAGTGACGGGTCATCCTCAATTTTCAATACAACTTTAACAATTGTGAATATCAGTTATAGAGTAGTTAGTAAAGAACGACACATCGCGGTGTACTTATCTGGATGCAAAAGAACAAAATATATGATTAGAACGCATCTCGATCTCGCAAAGCAAAATTCATTGTTGATTTAGGGATGCATAATATCATATAATTCAAGTAGTTGTAAAAGAACGACACATCACAAATGCAAAAGAACAAAATATTGGATCGTAACGGCGTCTCGATTTGTAAAATTCATTGTTGCTACAACAAATGTAGCAAGGCAAGAAGAGATTTGTATGAATGCATATATTAGACATGACAAAATTTAATAATATGTAAGTCATTTAAATTGTAAGAAAATTGCACTTACTCTTTTAATCAGACTTAGATGCATTATGATTTGTTAAATCATTCACGATCGGATAAATTCTTGAAATGGTGAATGAATTGTTTTTGTGTTGTTTGTTGAATTTGGTTATTTTTATTTGGAATATAGCCTTATATCCAACCAAATCCTGAAATATTTGTAGTAAAGTTTCTGTACCATCTTCCTGTACATGTTGAACGTGCCACAACTTAAAATCTAGTTCAATATATCTATGCAAGCTAGGAGAAGTTATAGTTATTTTCTTAACCTGCTGTTTAATGTGAGCAAGTTCTTCTTCAGTTCTTTGTAGCAGTGTTGTTGCTTCAGGATCAAATGCCACAACTTTTGTTGTAGACGTCTCATCTTTTATCTCCATTCGTAATTGGTACCTGTGCAATATGATGAATTGATTATAGCATATAAATATAGAAATTATAAAAGTTAAATCTTACTTTTGTTTTGGAGACACGATGCCGTCTTTTGTACATTTGTAACCACTATTGGTTTTTTCAAGCGTCTTTCGGCAGTGTGGGCATGCAATGTAAGACTATCCTTTGTCAAGAAGTACTTTTGAAATAGTCGCCTCAACGGTAAAATGCATTTGCTATAAATGATGTAGTACGTTATAAGAGATATGGAATTTTTAGGAGATGAAAGTTGTAGAATAATGTACAATGATTGATATACCTGTGATGAATCATCATTAATTGCAACAATTATTTCTAACAACATTTTTTTTGTTCTGTGATGGCAATGTTTGAGGTGGCTCCCGCAATAGAAGCTTAGTTTGTTGAGGTATTGGACTGTAGAAAAAGAAAAAGTCTGTCAATTAAATGAGAAATCTAAATTGTTTATCAGATATGCTAATGTTGAAATAAACTTAATGTCCACTCAATGAATATCAACTAAGAAATAAACTTAGATATATAGATAGTGATTCATGTTACATAGATAGATAAACATGTTATGAATTATGATTGAGTTTGTCTCAAAAACTAATTCCACAAGTAATATGAACAGTGAAATACTGGAATTGATTTCTTTTACAAAGGTTGCTATCACTGAAGCAAACAATCTAAAGTAGAAAATGATTTATGTAAATCCAACTTGTTTAATGTTACTTTCAGTTCTACTGAACAAAGTAAAGTACACAAGTAAACTGAAGTCATTCAAGTTTTTTTTAGTCAGTATATACACTTAGTCGGTCATTAATTAGTAAAGTAATAAATAATTTTTATGTTAATTTGGGCTATAGTGAGTAGAAAATGATGTCACATATGGAGAGCAGAGTTTAGGAATAATAGGTAGCATAGCAAAACAGAGAAAAAGAGTCGCAATTATAGTTCAAAGAGTGTAGTGAACACAATTAAAGAGCGCCAATTTCAGAGATTACGAATGTTAAGTTACCAGTGCAAAAGCCCGCATTTCTAAAACGTGTATGTGGTTTGAAAGAGGTGTGATCCTAGTTGAAAGAGAGGAGTACCTGTTAATGATATCCACAACTTTTGGAATTTGCAAATTCATATATAATTTTGTTGCAGCTGTAGTTGACAGAACATATTCAGCATGTTCATCTGCAACATGTTAAGTTTTAAATAATTTAAATGATAATAAATTATTATACAATTTGATCAATACCAATATTGAGTTTGATGTGAACAAACATACCATCGTATTTAATGCTTGTAGAAGTCACAATCAAAACTGCTGCATTAGAATTTCATCATTGTGTTGCATTGTTGAGTTGCTCCACAGTGTGATCTTCAACACATATCCCCTACATAATGTAGTAAGAAATAGATAGTACGTGTGTGGTAATAGGGATATATAGAAAGTTGTTTGTTTGATTGGAATGATATAAATTACTGTTGATCTTGGAGTTGGATATTCCTTATAACAGTCTTGTTTCCATTCCTTTTTGTTACACTCCTAAGTTTGTTCCACTCGCGTACACGTCCAATTACATCTGTAAAGAAAGACAATAGGACAAAAGATTAGAACGACATTGGTTATAGTTAATAAAATAGTTTTATAGGTACTTACCTATAAGATGGTTGTTGTCAGTCTTCGATGGTATTTGATCGAAGTTGACAAATGAAAATGCATGCTCTGGAAAGTTTATATCTTTAATTTTGAGTGGCTTTATGCTGGTGTGCCAATTGAAACTAATGAGATATTCTCCAGGTGTGACATTATATTTATTCTTGCTTTTTGACAGAGAAAATCGATCTAGAGAGTAAATCTCTTGTTCAACTATTTGGTGTTGGAACTTGTTCATCAATGATTTATCAACTTTTGCATGTATTTGATGTCCCTGATAAAAAATCCAAATGAAGTTTATATATATGGAAAAGTTAAAGAAAAAAAATGGAAAAGTTGTACAATTATACTTACGTGCTTGTCGATGAGTAGCATGTCTAAACTTTTTACTTCGTCTGTTGTGTAGTCAATTGCTTCCCAAATTCTACTCACTCTAGCCATTATTTTCTAGTCTCTGTCAGTTGAGTCAATATCCGCAATGCAATGATGTTGAACATGTGCCATTCGTAGGAACTCCTACGCGTAATGAGAGATTTATTATTGTGGTTGTATTACCATGTTGTAGTTTATATTGCTGGAAAATTTAAGTAGGAATATTGCCTAGAAGATGGATGATATAACAGTTCAATGGAAATAAGCTAAATTTTGAAGAAACTCAAGTAAAAATTGGCTTCTACCACATGGAGAGCATATAAGTAAACGAAAGTTTAGTTATTGTTAAGATTAAGATACATGTTTGTTGTAGTTAAATTGAATTCATAGAAAGGACAATAGTTTAATGAAGAAAAAAACCAACTTTGAATATACGTGGAAAGCAACTAAAAGAACTTACAGAAGTGTACGCTTGTTCACAGTAATAACTTGTATGGTATCTTCCAAAAAAGTAGGCGGTGATATAGTTTCACTTGAGAAGTAGTTGATTTGTTAATGGAATTTTTTTTGTGTCTTTATCTAGTGAAAGATTAGATTGGGTTGTAAATGTGTAGTCGGTGGAAAAAGGACAGGTCATCCAAATCAAGAAACATGAGGCGTTTAGTTGTGCAACTTGCGAACATGTATGCTTTTCATAGAGATGTGTTACTTGATGGACCCAGTTGTAATGATGTTTAGTTTTTTTGATTTGTAAGAAAACTGATTTAGCTGTAATTATATAATATCTATTATAAGATTTGATGGATTCATTTTTCCCATGTAGTACTGGAACAGGGGATGCCTTAGTGTTTTGCAGGTTTTCTTTCATTGTTGATTTTGGTGGTTGATTTTGCTCTTTTTTAACCTCAACTGGAATAATGGGATGCATGGCTAGGTCCCCAACAGAGCCAATTTTATCCCCGGAAACTTTAGAAAATATGATCCTCAAAGGCCTTCTCCATAGTGAATATAAGAATATTTATGCTTAAGCTGATGTATAGTTACAAAACTGAATCCTCTGCCTCAGTAAGAGATACCTTCCATGGGTCCTTTTACCCCGAACAATCCCCAACATATATAGTCATATCACACGACTAAATAATTATCCATATATATAGTCAGTAAGATGTATGAAAACCAAAATTATCATTGCTCACTGAGTAAGTTTCTTATTGAAATAAAAGAGAACTACAAATTAAAACATCGTGTACAGAATTCCTAATTGTTATATAATTAGAAGTTGCAAAATATTATAGGCAAAAGCAGGAGAAGGTAGGTTATGTACACCTTCTTTTTGGGCTATACATTATTGCAACTTGATAAAGAAATTGTCAAGATATACGTCGACTCAAACCCTTCACTTGTCAGGAAATCTTTCCAATTGTCGTGGTTGGCTTTGACTTCTTCATCAACTTCACTTGTTCGATCCATCACCATCTTTACTGCAGCAATCTCTACTCATAGCTTCTTACACAATCAGCTATAAAAGTAGTATGTCACTCTCTATTTATCTGCAGGATCACAACCCTTAATATAGCTGTAGCTGTTCCGTTGCATGTTTTTCTGTCAAAAACACTCTCAGAATAATTTTTATACAAATCATGCTGAAGATATGACCTTATATATCTCCTATAGCACTAAATGGAAATTATGTCAAGAGTAAAACAAAAGTGAGCTAAAACAATATGCATTGAAAAAAATTTGACTATTGAAATTAAACAACATGAAGTTCGATGGAAGAAAGAGAAGACAAAAGGTCAGCAAAATCAAAGGAAAGCTTTAAATTTAAAAGAAAATTTTAAAAAGACAATAATAACGTAAAGAGAAAAGGAGATGTGAGTATTAAGCAGTGATACTGCAGCATGAAGTGATACTGCCGTATAAAGCAGGCCAAAATCAAGAGGTAACCTTACTTCTCTGCGTGTGAGTTCCGCACCCACACTAATTGGATCTGAAAGGTCTAAAGGAAATGGTCAATGATACATGGGCATGCTATTAAGATATCAAAGACGATATATAGGCCATTACCGTTTGATAGTAACATAGCAAGAAAGGAACCAGCCTAGTAAGATATTGAAAAATCTATAGGTCATTACTCTTTGACAACACAATATTAGTACATGATATTAGTTATAGAAGCTATACGAATAACGATAAGGCATGATATATACAATTAAAAGGATACTACGTCCATCCTTCAGTATGTAGTCCTGGTACAATAACATGGCAACTGTCTTACATTATAATAGAAAGGAGTGGTTGGGTGGCATAGGTTCCATCTTCTACTCTTGTAATAAATATGTGTGTATTGTTGAACTGGTTTATATGTGCATATGAGTTGAATTATCACTTAGGAATTGGTTCTATGTATAGTTCCTTGCACTGGAATGTTCATTAATGGGTAGCAGAATATGTGCATTGGTTCCATTTGTCATGCAATCAGTGTTACTGTGTTTTCCTATCATATTTTGCCAATTTTTAGTCCATATTGTAAGTAAGAATGCCTTATCTCTTATGAATATTTGTCTTATTTTCTCACATGTACTGATGGAGAACTACAAAAAAATGCACCCCAATACCTATATGGACTTTCTGCGTCACAAATGGACATGCTCATGACTGAGAATAGCCCCGTTAGGCAACAATCTGAAAAAGTGATTGAGGTATTCCTTTTCTTTGCTAAATTGCTACTTATATGTAAACATTTCAGAGCAATTCAAAAATCACCATGACTTATTACCAAAATCAAGATAATATAAGCCTAAGATGTGGAGTTCATTAGGCATGAAAGATGTGGATCAATCAAGGTATAGTATGAGTGTTAGTATGTACCGAGGAGGCGGCAGAGGATTTGGAAGACCTAGAAGTGCAGCTCTAGATTTGCCTTCTTTATTCTTGGATGCTCGAATATGCTACCTAGGTATGCCTGTGTATATCAAATGAGAAACCGACTTAGATTCATTTTGACTTAATACCAAACTATCTAGAGCAAATTTCACGTATATTTAGCATTAGACGAAAATAGAATTGTAGAATCTATTTACATTCTAACAGTCTCCATGTGGAAAAACATTTGTAGCCAGACTCAGCCATCTCGCTCAATGCAATCTGCAAAGGCAAAGATTGAGGCCAACTGTTAAATGAGCACGAAAGAAGTATGAGCAAGAAGATGAAAGGTTATGATTATATAAAACCTATAGGTAGACGTTAATAAATACAGAGAAGATTTGAAGCTACTTACAACAGAAAGAAGATAGTAACCTCTGAGAGATATCAGTGTGGTCTGGAGTTAAAGGAGGATAACACGTCAGTATAGACCACGTTTCTCGTGAAAGTTCCCAAGTAACCTGGTTGATTCCCCTTTTTGACTAATACCTTGGTCATGTGTCTTGATACGCCTCTTGAGAGTGCCACATAGAGTTGGCCATGACTAAATACATGACCAGGTAAGTAAACACCAACGTGAGGCAATGTTTGCCCTTGAGCTTTATGTATGGTCAAAGTTTAAACTCAAGCTTAATGGCAAACTGCTTTCTTATCATATTGAACGGAAGCTTCAGATCCTCGCTAGGCTTTAGGGGTATACGGTGCAAGAAAGCAGGTGCACTTTAAAACCACCTGTAGCAATCTCTGCATGAATTAAGTTTGGTAGAAAAGACAGGCATATCAACCTTGTTCCATTGCATAGTCCATTTTTTGGATCAATGTTTCTGAGAAGCATTATTGGTGATCCTATCTTCAAAGTCAATTTGTGAAGAGGCAGGCCACTGGGATTAATAGAATTAAGGTACTCTGTTGGTACGGATGGCGTTCATCATTCTCAACATGATCAAATGAGTAGTATGCGTGACTTCATCTCCTTGAAAATTTTGAATGACATGTTCGTTTATTCGATCGGCAACATCATTGGTTGGAGTAAGGAGAGCCCATTTGGACCACATAATCTATATTCTCTGCATTTTCTTGTAAGGCTGGGAACACACTGTCTATTAGCTGAGTCAAAGAGTGATCGTCCACCCATGGTATGATCATATCATCAGGTATCTTTACCATGTCGCCATTGACACATGCCTCAGTCCCGTCTCCTATACGTAGTAAAAAATCAAAAAACGAAGCATCTTCCAATGCACGCATATTCACTCTAAGACGGATGACTTTTACACAGTTCCATAAAACTGATCTTGTTATGCATGCATCTATAGTGTGTGCTATTGTACCCTTATTTACAATAGGTAGCGTCTGGCGAAAGTCACCACCCATTACCAAAACTTTGCCACCAAAAGGCAGCTCAACATCCATAATATCTCGCAAGGTTCTTTCCAAGGCCTCAAATGCGTGACGATGGATCATCGTAGCTTCATCCCAGATGATAATAGAGGACTTTTTCAACAATTCAGCCAAAGGATAATGCTTACCTATATTACATGTTGGTGCTGATCCTAGATTTATAGGTATTTAAACCTCGAGTGTGCTGTACGACCTCCAGGAAACATTGTGGCAGCAACACCAGAGCTGGATGTAGCAATTGCTATGCGACCTTTATTCCTCAAATAAGCTAAGATTGAGCGGTATAGAAATGTTTTTCTTGTGCCTCCTGGTCCATCAATAAAATAAACAAAACTTTCATTATGGTCAACTGATTGCATAATAGTGTTAAAAGCAAACTGCTGATCAGCATTCAAATTATGAATGGATGCCAAGTCTTCAGGTGGTATAGGTACTCATCGTTCTTCCATAATTATGCTGAAGTCTAAAGAGCATTGACTGCATGTTTCTGATATGCACGGTAAATCGAAATTGGAAATAGATTTATTATATTGGGATAACAATGAATTCAATTCTGTGAGCAAACGATTTGTCTTGTGAGTAGAGCAAGTTGTAGAAGAGAAATCATCGTCATATAGTCATGATAACTCATTCCATAAAGCACGGACACCAACTGGTTGGCAATGTACTAAAATAGTAACAAAGCACCGTCTCAATCTTTGAAGGCATATGAATCGTAGCTGCTTCCAATAACGACTCCCTTATTGCATTATCACTTTCAAGTAGACCTAATCTCTCCGCAGCTTCCTTAAATGTTGAGCACTCATAAGAGTGGATGGTTTTCAGGTCACTGTAAGAGGTTGGGCCTCTAACATGGTCAAGGAGCAACTTTAAGTAAAATCTTTCTCCTTCGGAAGGTGATACAGCGTGTAGTCTGCCAATAACCTTGTTAAGTCCTCGTCGTTTCTCCCAGCATCTTTGCGAATTATTCCATGTATAATGCTCAGGAAACTCACGATACAAATACTGTCTTGCTTCGACGTCCATTGCATTTTTCCTGAAAAACTTAGTTAACATCGTGCGTGAGGTCTTTTCATGTGATAGCAGATCTCGTAGATCTCGACCCTCGGAGTCAAGGACTTGGTGCATATTTTCAAGATGAACTTGAAGGGCATAAACTGATGGATAAATTTTATTGAGTGGAAACTTGAATATCCGCCAGAGGGCTTCATGAGGTGTTATCCAGCATGCATCTACAAATTGCTTTATCTCATCTTGATCATCATGTGACGTGGAATTCACTTCCATAGATACCCGGTCGGAGCCTTTGTAGACATACTTGTACAGATATTTCACGCACTTGATTGTTAAGCATATTTCGACATTGATGTGACAGTCATATTTCCTTAGGAGCCAAGGATTATAGGGTATAACCCAACGATTGTCAATAGACAATCCCTTGGAAAGAGTCAGGACTCGACCATTACGTCTTCTTCTATACGTAGGGTAAGATTCGTTTCCTTGAACTGTGACTTCAGCAAAATCCTTTGGATATTTTTTCTTACAGATTCCGTCTTTCATGCAAACAGCATCTGTCTTAAGGCAGCCACAAGGCCCATGAATCATATGTCGCTTGACTAAATTGCATAAGACAGGCTCTGATTATGGATCTGGAATTTTTGCTCGAACGATATTGTCGTAGTCATCAGGAGTGTTGAATTTATCATCATTGTCAAGGATTAAGAGTATATGTGCATGTGGGAGACCTCTTTTTTGGAACTCAATGACGTGAACATGTGCTACTACTTTACCCAAGATGTTTTTGGTGAAGAGATCATTCTTGAGCTCTTCAAATCTTGAATGAAACGCACGTACTTCATATAAATTTTCTTTCATCTCGTCCCAGTTAGGGTTGCAAGTCATTGTAATGAAGAGATCAGGCTTCCCAAATTTTTGAACCAACGCCATTGCATCATAGTATCGCTGGTGCATATCGCGAGGACTTCCTATATAACTTGATGGTAATACTATTTTACGACCGACATTACCTAAAGGAATTGGCAAAGATAGATTTTATAGAAAAAAATATTAGTAATAAAACAATAAATAATAATAATAATAATAATAATAATAATAATAATAATAATAATAATAATAAATATATTTATTTATATACTGATCGGGTTTGTTGCAAACCTGTATTAGTGACCCCAGCAGCAAGAGAATCATGTAAACCTTGGTATAGCTCAGCCCTAATCTTATCTTGGTTGTTGCGTATGAAACGGAGCTGTTGAGTGGCTATCTTAACATAATTGTCAACTGCGTACTGCTGCAAAAGTCTTCCACCACGAAGTAACAATGATAAATGGTTATCTCGAATCTGTACAAATCAAATGTGAACTTAATACATGTAAGCATTGTGTGCATCTTGAATATAATATAAGTATATATCATAATTAGGCACACTTATTATCAATTTAACACCAAAGTCGACATGTACCTGCAGCATGTAAGAATAAAAAGCTCGACAACTGATTCTACGTGCATTATCAGAAAATATATGCAAATCCCAGCCAAAGTTACCATATGGATGTAATAACGGATACTGTAATGGGTCATAATAACCTGCAATGTCTGGGATGTTGAATATATCTCCAGATTTTGATTCAACAATAATGTCCCTTTAACTCATGTCACTTGGTTCTTCACCTCCGACTAAGATAGCTGCAACCTCCGAGGATTCTGGTAGTGAATATTGATGCCGATTAGGCGGTTGCTCTTTGATGTGCAGACGAATATTGTTAAGAATGTCATGATGAGAGACCTCACGAAAAATATGTACAAATCTGTTGTTGGAGTCTAACACCCTTTTCAGGATAGCCAAAACTTGCCTATCAAGAATGTTCCTCTCAGCTAGACGGTACTCCAATTCATGGTCGGTGTCATAAATATACATCTGCAAATAACGTGGCCGGTTACCAGGTTGTGGTAGGAGACCACCAATCCGATGATATATGGCACCTCGGGCATGATATGTGTACACACCATCTCTACCATTTGCCAAATTGTCATCAATATGAACTCCCATAGAAGTAAAAGAGAAAACATGGTTATATGAACGAATATTCTCTCTAAAATGAATACCCTCAGCTGATTGTGATGTGTATAGATATACTAATTCGGGTGGAGGTGATAGCAAAGGGAGTTTGACATTCCCGTTAAGACAACAGAGACTACTTGTCTCAGAAGGAAATAATTTTGCTCCACAGTGATGACATGTTTTTAAAATCCTGAGTCAAAAGGGTTCAATATAAGGGGTGTCTTCAAAGCCTCTTGCACAATTGTGGTATGAACGTAACGATGTTTTGCTTGGTCTAGTACCACCGGATGGAAATTTAATATTGTCTTGTACAGCTACTAGTTATTTTTACAAAAGATTAGATAAATTTAAGTAAGAAGCTGGTATCTTAATTAGAGAAATTTCCAATAGAAATGAACCTGTGGATGTAGGTATCCTTGTAGCATGAATTTCAGTCCTAAATGCATGCCCGGAATGGAATAGGTCACTCTCATCATAAATATCATCTAAGTCAATGTTTGGATTTCCCACATTGCTGCCAACTAAAAATAAAAATAAAATAAATAAATAAAAAATAATAATAACAACAATAACAAACAAACGAATAAATAGTGATAAAATAAGAATTAGAATAATCTAATAATAATTAAATAATTAATTAAATTGAATCATAATTGTAAAATAATACATACCAATATTAACTCGAAATGTGTGACCATTGACATCCAGTGTGATCGGCAAATGATTACCAGTGAATCTACTAAACTCTGATTCAATATGTTGCTTCAGTAGAGAGAGTAAATGCTTTACATCTACGTCATACCCAACAACAGTGACCCCTGAAGCGAAAATTTTAATGCGTATATAAACAAACTAAAGTGTAATTAGACATTTACAGGAATGATAACAGTAATAATAATCAATCAAATATATATAGCAGAACCTAAGTGATAAATACCTGAATGTTGTGATCCTTGAGCGTCAACTTGGATAGATTCTTCTTGGGACTGAAGTTGGCTCGATTCTTCAGCATTAACTATAGTAAATGCTAATTAGACAATTTCATGAATGATAATGGTAATATTAATTAATCAAATATAGAATAACCCAATTAATTAATTACCTGAATGGTGTGAACCTTGAGTGTTAATTGGCACAGATTTTGTACGGGACTGAAGTTGGTTTGATCCTTTATCATTGGCATGCATAAATAATCAAAGGTAAAAACATAGGAGCAATTAAGTTGGATTGTGTCACGCCCCGAGACCCAACACACATCCCGAGGACGTGGAATGAATCTCGAGGCAGACATCTATCCCGATTCTACCGAAATTTAGGCAGAGTTTCCTTTGTTTGATCGACATTCGTAAACCCTAAAAAACCTGTCATAACCTGTCATAAACCTGTCATAACCCTGGACACTTCATAATACCCTTCCAACAACCATATATATACAAAATCTCCACTCTATACACCACTGTGATGCCCATATACATATCCAAAAGGTTTAAGATTAACTACACTCCAATACATCAAATAAATACATCAAAAGGAGCGGAGCTCTATATATATACAACCCAAAAGTAAGAACTTGACTCTGTCCCCATCAAGCATAAGGGAATCCTCCCAAATCCCCATAACCCTCATCGCTAGGGTTAGGAAAAGCCTCCTCCTCAGAACCGCTCGCTCGAGGAAATGTTAAGTAGGATGAGCAAACAACTATGCCCAGTAGAAACATACATAACCAATACTAGACTACTTATACAAAACATTTAAAACATGCAGGGTTTCTATAATAGTATTCAAATATCGCGGACTATACAATAAATCACTAGCTAGCATAAATCATATCGACATGCTTCTTTAATATTCAAAATAGAGTTTTCACGGTCATCATACAACTATTGTGGCATTTGATCCTATTAGAATGGTGAGGGTACGACCGGTAATTTTCAGCCCCGATCCACAGAGGCAATCTCGGTTCAAGCTTCCCGGTGTGAACCATGCACCGTTGTTTTTCGATTTTACCCGGCAGGGAGCTGAAATGCCGTTGTTGTGTTCATTACACACAAAATCCCCAAAGCTTTTTAGGGCTCGGGTGGGCCTGTGACCACGACCCCCATGCGGCTGTCACCTAACTTACGGTGGTCAACCGTTCGACGACCGCAGAGACGCCGGGATCGACACACATCCAGAGTGGACTAAACTAAACTCTCCGGCGTCTAAACCTCATCGAGGTAGCATGTAACCCCACACAAGCTAATCACCATACAGCGGACACGTCATAAGCATGGTTATCTAGAAAAGTAGAAAAGGATTCCCGGACTACATCCGATTGATGCATCCCTTTAAAGGTGGCCCACCACCTCGAAAGGTGTACACCACAGTTGGAATCAGAGAAATAACTGCCGATCTCTCGGAAATGCGACAACAGTTCCTTCTTTATAGGAATTCACGGTTCCTTTTCTAAATCCCTCGTGATAAACATAGTAATATCTATATATATATATACTCGTATTACCGATTGTTTTCCAATACCTCTAGTTACATATCTAGTTTTTCTTTTAAAACTGTTGATTATATAGGTGTGAGTTCCTGGATTTCCCATCCTCGAGTAGAACAACCTATGACTCCCAAACGGGCCAATCATAGTAAATAACAACCGATGATTCCCAAACGGCTAATCATCGTAAATAACAACACCCATTAGGAAAAATCCGAACCTCGCGGCTCCTAATTACGAGACAATAGGGTAATTTTACCCGCATTTCAAAATCCATCTCTCGTCTCCTTATCGGAGACAAGAGACGAACCTTTCCCAAAACCAGTTTTTTCACTTTTAACAAAGAAACAATCCCTCGCTACCCGATTTTACAGAAAACCCATTTCACATTTAAAGATATCTATATATATAGTTTATAGCGAGGAAATACAATGCAAAACATGAATATCATATATACATGCATGGTTGATACACAAACTATCTATTTCCAATTTAAGCAATTCAAATCATGCATGAAAATAAGCGGACTATATATTGGGATGTAGGTTCCTACCTTAGCAAGCTCCGTTCTCCTCAATCCCACTTAACCTAATCAAGCTCGCTTAACCGAATCAACTTCGAATTCAATCCTATACAAAGATATATATCGCCGGTTGTTAGAATTGATCGAACAACGAGGAATTCTTAACTTAGTATAAGCCGAGAAGAAATCTCAACGTTAAGAATTGGGGTTGGGTATTTTTTCCTATAACTATCGTCATGAGCTCTACAGCCCCTTTCGGACACTTTGTTACTCTCGACGGTCTCTACGGGTTATTTCGGCCATGGCAGGCCCTCATATCAACGTCAATCCTATCACGTCTCAATTCAAATTCCAAATTTTTAACTACAACCCATTCTACACCTCTCAATTAACCTTAATTCTATTAATAAAATCGGTGGTGTTCCTTATCCCTCGATCATTACTCAATCAACTCTCATACAGTTATACATCGACATAAATCTCTTGAAATTGTAATGGATAACCAAATTCTTACCAAGTCAGCAAACAAAATCGCTCCTAGCTTGTTGCTCCACCAAAATCGCTCCACTCTGGCTCCTCCAAACTGCTACTGCCGACCTTCACTACCCCCAATACAATCAGTTACCATCAATACACCCCCAATTCACTTAGTTTTCATCAATATATCACAGGTTATCGTCATTGAGTTTAAATTATTTGATGGAGGCTTAAAAATCACTCACCTTTCACTTCGATTTTCATTGCACGCTCAAAATTCACTAGCTTCTCCACCAAGCATTTGCCAAACACCACACCACCGCTCAATATTTTCAAGAACACATCAATTCCATTGCAATGAGTTTAAACTATCGATTGAAGCAAATTAACTCACGGGGGGCGTGGCGTATGCACGACGACGAAATCCAATAATTTTTTTGAATTCCCACGCTTGGTTGAGTGTTGTTAAGGTTTTGGGCGTGAGGAATTTAGGTTGAATCGATGGAATTTTAGGCGAATTCGTGTTTCTCTCTCTTAGGTTTTGAGAGGTGCGAATTGGGGAAGAAGAAGTGGGTTTCACGATTTTCAGTTTGGCCGATTTTTTTGATTTTTCAGTTTTGCGATTTCGTGGGTTCTATTTGGGCCGATATATTTAGGCCCAAGCCCAATATATCCTAATTAGACTTAACGCCCTACTTAGACTCCTAACCACTAACGAATTTGACGTCTCGTCGTAATTATTTTTCCGGCTCATCCCGCTAAATTTGATCTTCCATATTCTATCTCACCGCATGCTATAATGATGACCCAATCATGCGTGTAAGCTGTTAACTTCGTGCCGCTTTTCACGACGCGAGAAAACCGCTAACCGCTTTTGGTCAAATTTTTCTTTATGGTCGCTTACCTAACGTGACTTATGAGTCGGAGTTAAGTTTCATCCGATACGACGTTTGAAACATAAACCCCGACCACCAATTTACATAAATGACCCTAGATTTGATATGAAATTTACACAAGTACCCTTAATAATAATTCGGGGACTTTACATCCTACCCTCCTTAAAAGAAAATTTCACATCGAAATTAAATCATACCTTAGTTCTCGAACAATTCTGGATATTGTTGCCTCATCTCGGTTTCTTTCTCCCATGTTGCTTCCTCCACGTTGTTATTTCTCCATAAGACCTTTACCAATGGAATGACCTTGGACCTCAATCTCTTCTCTCGCATCTAGGATCTGAACCGCCCTTTCCGGATAGGTAATGTCTTCTTCCAACTCCAACGATTCCAAATCGACAACATGTAGTGGATCCGCTCATACTTGCGTAGCATCGAGATATGGAACACGTTATGGACACGTGATAGCCTTTCTCGGTAGCTAGAGCTTATAAGCTAGCTCTCGAGATCTTCGAATAATCGGGGAATGGTCCCACATATCTAGGTGCAAGTTTCCCCTTTCATCCCGAACCTCTGAATGCCCTTCTTCGGAGATACTTTCAAGAATATACTGTCACCTTCATAAAATTCCAAGGGACGTCTACGCTTTATCCGCATAGCTTTTTTCGACGACTGGCTGTGAGCAACCGATTCAGTATCACTCGATCTTCACCGGTGGTGTCACTAACCATCTCTCGCCCCAACATAATACTATCTCGGGTTTCAGTCCAACAGAGAGGTGTTCTGCAAGGTCTGCCATACAACGCTTCAAACGGAGCCATACCAATACTAGATTGGTAACTGTTATTGTAGGCAAACTCAGCCAATGCCAAATGAGTCTTCCAACTACCCCCAAAATCAAGCACGCAAGCCCGAAGCATATCCTCTATGATTTGGATGACTCTTCCGATTGCCCATCGGTTCATGGATGAAATGTCAGATCAATTTCAGTTTGGTCCCCAATTCCCTTTGAAGACTTCTCCAAAATGAACCGGTAAATTGAGTACCTCTATCTGAAATTATAGATAATGGTGCCCCATGCAACCTCAGTACATCTGACATGTAGATTCTACTTAGCTTTTCAGCAGAGTAAGTAGTCTTTACTTGGTATGAAATGGGCGACTTGGTGGGTCTATCAACAATGACCCATATAGAATCCATTCCCTCATCGGTCCTCGGTAGAACCGGATACAAAATCCATGGTTATATTCTCCCACTTCCATTCGAATCTCCGGAGGTTTAAGAAGACCAGGTGGTCTATGGTGTTCAGCTTTCACCTGTTGGCATGTGGCACACTTCTTAACATATTCTGCAATGTGTCGCTTCATGCCCGGCCACCAAAACTGACGACGTAGATCTCTGTACATTTTGGTACCACCAGGATGAATGGTATACTTCGATCTATGTGCCTCCTTCAAGATACTATTCCGCAAAGAGTGATCAAAAGGTACCCAAATTCTTCCTCTGAATCTGATGCTTCCGTCTCCGGATTTTTCCCAATCAACATCCTCAGCATTATTCACATTAGGGGTGGGCAATGGGCCGGGTCGGGCTAGCCCGGCCCTAAACATTTAAAGCCCTTCAGATATTAGGGTCGGGTCGGCCCGGCCCTAAAGTCAGTATAGGGCCGGGTCACAAGTCTAAATCTCGAGCCACGACCCGATACTAGCCTCTTTAAGGGCTTTAGGGTCGGGCTTTAGGGCGGGCCTATATATTTCTTTTTTTTTACTACATCAGTTTTAAAACTCATTTATATTACAAAAATGTACAATAATCTACAAACTCAAAGTCCAACCAATCTAGTAATAATCATGTATAAGTCCAAAAATTTAAAATGCACATCCACAATCTAATGAATCAAGTACATCGAGAGTTCGGAATTTGTTCTTCCTTGTACTCAAACCTCACTAAAATTACATTTAACATTGAAATACATAGACAAATAATTATATTATCATTTTAAAGGAAGAAGTAATAGATATAAAGAAGAAACATAATAGTTTTAGTTAAGGGTCATGGAAGTTGTTAAACTATTTGTAATATCATAAATTATTTCTATAATATATTCAAACAAATATAATATTACTTTTCTTCTAATTTAAAAGTGATTCAAGCTTTGTATATGGAAATGAAAATATTGGCTTTTGAACAAGTGATGGAGAAAGGTTTGAGATTATAAATGTCATTTTTCGACAAAAGGGTGTTTTGGTTTCTATGTTACAAATGTCGCTCTCGTATTTTGCTTTAATGGTGTGGAAGGAAACCTTTAGTTTTAGACTTGGCTTGGATGTGAATAAAAATATAATTTATAAGAAATAAGTGAGAAAAGAAATTGAGAATAATAAGTTATGGACTTTGACTTGATGATCAAAGGAATAAAGTCTTATTTTTATTAGGCTAGTGCTCATTGTTTCTTCATGGTCGCTAAGTTGACAAGTTTTTGTTATATAAAACAAGTTATTGGAAGTACCCTTGGGTGTAAGTGATAAATTACAAAGGACAATGTTATTTTAATTGAAAATATTTAACAAAGAGTTGGACAATTATGGTATGTGTATTTATAGTGAAAGTATGAAATAGGGCCGGTTAGGGCTTGGTTAGGGTCGGGCCTATGTTTTAGAATCTTAACCCTAGCCCTGCCCTAGAAAGCATTAGGCCCGGCCCGGCCCGGCCCTAAACTCTGTGAGGGCTTTAGTTGTGAGGGCTTTATAGGGCTTAGGGTCGGGTCGGTCAGGGCCGGGTTAGGGTCGTTAGGGCCAAATTCCCACCCCTAATTCACATATCCTTGGTACCTAGGTCCATCCCTCGAGGTATTCTGAGCATTCACAATCTCTTGAACCAAGGTGTTTTCTGCCGTCACTGTCATCTGTGCTAAATAACAGCATTTCTGAGGATCTCCACTTCCATTTCCCGCGATTTCAAAACCATAAGAAGCAGCAGACTCCAGCAATTGCCACTCCTTCATCATCATCTGAGCACAGACATGTTCTCGCTTCCTACTCAATGCATCGGCAACTACATTTGCTTTACCCGGATGGTATTGCAATGTGAAGGTATAGTCCTCCATGTACTCAACCCATCTCCTCTGCCTCATATTCAAATCTTTCTGCGAGAACAAGTACTTGAGACTCTTGTGATCCGAGAATATCTCAAACTTCTCACCATACACATAATGCCTCCATATCTTTAGAGCATGAATGATCGCCGCTAACTCCAAGTCATGAGTAGGATAATTCTTCTCATGGGCATTCAATTGTCTAGACGCATACGCTATCACTTGGCCTTCTTGCATTAAGACACATCCTAACCCGGTGTTAGAGGCATCGAAGATAAATCACATAGCTCTTCTCCGGATCCGGAATAGTCAAAATCTGGTACTGTTACCAATCGCGTCTTTAGCTCTTGAAAGCTTTTTCGCGATGCCTCCGTCCATTCAAACTTCACATCCTTCGTGTCAATCTAGTTAAGGACGACGCTATGCTAGAGAATCCTTCTACAAAACGACGGTAATACCACCGCCAATCCCAAGAAACTCGATTCCGCCGCCGACGCCGGTCTCGCCAATTATTATTCACGCCTCTATCTTTGAACGATCAACTTTGATTCCATTCTCCCGATACAACATGCCCTAAGAACCTCATTTCATTCAACCGTAACTCACACTTGGTTGAACTTGGCATAAAGGCGATGATCAACTAATGTTTGGAAGACAATCCTCAAGTGTTCCTTGTGTTCAAATTTCTAGTCTTGGAATAAATCAAGATGTCATCTATGAATACGATAACAAATTGATCTAAGTATTTCCACATCACTCGGTGCATGAGATCCATAAATGCAGCTGGAGCATTTGTCAATCCAAATGGTAACACCAAAAACTCAAAATGCCCTAGCCGTGTGCGGAAAGCTGTCTTCTGTATATCTTCTTCTCGAATTCTCATCTGATGGTAGCCTGTTCTGAGATCTATCTTCGAGAAATACTTGGCACCCCTTAACTGATCGAACAGGTCATTAATCCTAGGCAACGGATATTTGTTCTTGATAGTCACATTATTCAGCTTCCGATAATCCACACATAGCCGAAATGACCCATCCTTCTTCTTCACAAATAACACCGGTGCTCCCCAAGGTGACTGACTTTCCCTTATAAACCCCAATCTTTTCAATTCATCTAATTGGGACTTGAGTTCTCTCATTTCAAGAGGAGCCATTCGATAAGGAATCATCGAAATAGCGACGTTCCCCGATTAGATCTATTACAAAAATTTATCTCACGCCAGGGAGGCAATCCCGCAATGCATCCGGGAACACCGCCAAGAAACTCACTAACTACAGGAACAAGCTCGGAAGATTCGAACTTCGGCCCTTGGAGACTAAGACCAGCTAACAATCCGTATCTATCATACTTGAAGTCAGACTTGGTATTCACCACTCGAGATACCGTATTTCTAATCCCCTCAAACACAACCTCAGGCTGTCCCGGTACTCTAAACGTCACTGTTTTGGCAAAACAATCTACATGGCCATGATACTTCCCTAACAAATCCATTCCTACGATGACATCGAAATCTTTTAGGTCCATCACCGTTAGATCGACTATCATCTCACTATCACCTATCTTTATCACACAATGGTGACAAACTTCAAAGAACATAGTTTTCTTTCCTAGAGGAGTAGATAGAATAAGCTTCCTCCCGGTATTAACTACATCCAACCCAAGAATTTCCACCATAGTTTTAGAAATGAAGGAATGAGTAGCACCCGTATCAAACAAGACATGCACCTTATGTAAAACGGACATATCATACCTTCAACCACTTGATCGGTAGCGCTGATATCTGCCCCCATAGCATTATATACCGTGGCTTCCTCTTGAACGGATGCAGGATCCACAACTTCTTCCTCTGGCACTAGATAATACACCTTGGCCTGTGGTCTCTGTTCCACCCCTGAAGTGGACTTGGGACAAAACCGCTTGATATGCCCAGCTTCACCGCAACCATAGCAAACTACACTCTCTCTCCCCGACTGTGTACTCTGTGGTATTACAGATTGCAATCTAGCTCTCTGACCCTGAGGCCTCAAATTCTGCACTGGTGCTCTGGTCTGAGAAGGAGCAGGTACCCTCGGTGGCCTCTGGCGGATCCACTCATCGGTCTCAGAATCGGGTAGACTCTGTCTTTGGCCTAACCACATTCAAACTCCTATGTACCTGGTGCCTCCACTGGTGCCTCGCTGAATGACCGCCTATACATCTGTTGTGACCGGAACCACTACCTTGGTAAACCCGCCTCTTTTTCCGTATCCCGCCTACCCCGAGATGCCGAATCGCCTTACCCTTCCAACCTCTTGCCTCTCAGAGCAATAACCGATCATCCACTCTTTTCAATACCTTGAGCCCTTTCACAGCCTCAAAGATAAGAATCGATCCAAGGATCGACATCTTGCTTTCTGATATACGGTTTCAGCCCGTCAATGAATTTCCTAGCCTTAGCTTTTTCTCGTGGAAATCAACTCCTTCCCATATCATTGAAAGAACGGTGAATTTCTTCATATCGCTTGCCCATCGGTCATGTTTCCTTGTTCTAACTTGAGGAATTCTACTCGCTTCTTATCTCTCCGCCAGAACATACCTCAAAAGGAAGAGTTCCTCAAACTTAGCCCAACTCATAGGAAACGTCTCCACGCCCTAACACCGATCCACTGGTGTTTGGTTTCGCTTCTCTAAGCATGAAGGCACCAAAGTAACCCGTTCCAAGATCAAGACACATCATGGAGTCTAGCATACTCGACATGTCTAACAACCAGTCTTCAGCTACTTTAACCTCAGAAGACCCCACAAATTCAGGTGGACGTAACCTGATGAAATTTGCCAGCAGAAACCCCGATTGACTTTGCACTGGTGGCCTGAACTCCTCAACCCTCACTGTGGTCGGGGATGCTACCTCTGGTGCTACACCAGGTGGAATAACAGTGGATGTCAGAAGAGTTTGGGGCTCGTTCCGACTAGCCCTCAAACTTTCGATCGATCTCATCTCATTTTCAGCTTTGAGCCATTTGATTCATCATAGCGAGGAGCCTATCCATTCGGTCCTCCCGACCACGATCCGTAGCATCATCACCACTAGTACTTTCCGGATCCATGGTGACTATTCTGCACATACACAAAGAGCCAACTCAGTGTATGATAAATTAGAGAGAGAGTTCTCAAAATTATGCAAGAAGCATAGGCCGCGCCCTATGGAATTCACATGCATAGAATGAGCGCGAGTAGAATTTCAAGAGATGAGCGCAGGTGCGCTCCTACAGAGGGCAGGTGCCTCCACCTCGAAATGAAAATTCACTCTGACCCTTATAGTGTCCGATTCGTCCAAACTTTCGACACGTCTCCGGCTCTGTTTGTGACCCGATTAACTACCCCGCGACGCCTCGACATTGCTAAGCTAGTACTAACGTTTTAACGACGTAACCCCTACTTAGAGTTTTATCGGTTCCGACTAAAACTTTTGAAACATCGTCATGACCGAAGTCCCCACTACAGCTCGTGACGGATCTAATAGTGGACGCCTCGATACCATCGTTTTGTCACCCCGAGACCCAACACACATCCCGGGGCGTGGAATGAATCTCGAGGCGCACATCTATCCCGATTCTACCGAAAATTCGGGCAGAGTTTCCTTTGTTTGATCGACGTTCGTAAACCCTAAAAAACCTGTCATAACCCTGGACACTTCATAATACCCTTCCAACAACCATATATATACAAAATCTCCACTCTATACACCACTGTGATGCCCATATACATATCCAAAAGGTTTAAGATTAACTACACTCCAATACATCAAATAAATACATCAAAAGGAGCGGAGCTCTATATATATACAACCAAAAGTAAGAACTTGACTCTGTCCCCGTCAAGCATAAGGGAATCCTCCCAAATCCCCATAACCCTCATCGCTAGGGTTAGGAAAAGCCTCCTCCGCAACTGGCTCGTCTGAAATGTTAAGTAGGATGAGCAAACAACTATGCCCAGTAGAAACATACATAACCAATACTAGACTACTTATACAAAACATTTAAAACATGCAGGGTTTCTATAATAGTATTCAAATATATCGGACTATACAATAAATCACTAGCTAGCATAAATCATATCGGCATGCTTCTTTAATATTCAAAATAGAGTTTTCACAATCATCATACAACTATTGTGGTCATTTGATCCTATTAGAATGGTGAGGGTACGACCGGTACTTCAGCCCCGATCCCACAGGCAATCTCGGTTCAAGACTTCCCAAAGGTGAACCATGCAATCGTTGTTTTCCCTCGATTTTACCGGGCAGGGGAGCTGAAATGCCGCTTTGTTTGTTCGTACACACAAAATCCCCAAAGCTTTTAGGGCTCGGTGGCCCTGTGACCACTTGACCCCCCATACGGCCGTCACCTAACTTACGGTGGTCAACCGTTCGACGATCAGCAGACCTTTCGGGGATCGACACATCCGTGAGTGGACTAAACTCTCACTCCTCGCCTAAACCTCATCGAGGTAAAGATGTAACCCCACACAAGCTAATCACCATGCAGTGGACACGCATAAGCATGGTTATCTAGAAAAGTAGAAAAGGAATTCCCGGACTACATCGATGATGCATCCCTTTAAAGGTGGCCCACCACCTCGAAGGTGTACACCACATTGAAATCAGAATTTAACCGCCGCCTCCGAAATGCGACAACAGGTTCCTTCTTTATAGAATTCACAGTTCCTTTTCTAAATCCCTCGTGATAAACATAGTAATATCTATATATATATATACTCAGATACTGATTGTTTTCAAATACTCTAGTTACATATCTAGTTTTTCTTTTAAAACTGTTGATTATATAGGTGTGAGTTCCTGGATTTCCCATCCTCGAGTAGAACAACCTATGACTCCCAAACGGGCCAGTCATAGTAAATAACAACCGATGATTCCCAAACGGCGAATCATCGTAAATAACAACACCCATTCCGGGAAAAATCCAGAACCTCTCTCCTAATTACAGACAACCGGGTAATTCTTACCCGCATTTCAAAATCCATCTCTCTGTCTCCTTACTGAGACAAGAGACGCGAACCTTTCCCAAAACCAGTTTTTTTCACTTTTAACAAAGAAACAATCCCTCGCTACCCCGATTTTATTGAAAACCCATTTCACACGAAAGCTATATATATATATAGTTTATAGCGAGGAAATACAATGCAAAACATGAATATCATATATACATGCATGGTTGATACACAAACTATCTATTTCCAATTTAAGCAATTCAAATCATGCATGAAAATAAGCAGACTATATATTGGGATGTAGGTTCCTACCTTAGCAAGCTCCGTTCTCCTCAATCCCACTTAACCGAATCAAGCTCGCTTAACCGAATCAACTCGAATTCAATCCTATACAGCATATACATATACGTCGGTTGTTAGAATTGATCGAGCAACGAGGAATTCTTAACTTAGTATAAGCCGAGAAGAAATCTCAACGTTAAGAATTGGGGTTCGGGTATTTTTTCCTATAACTCATCTTGGCCAAGCAGAGCTACAGGCCCTTTCGGGCACTGTTACTCTGACGGTCTCTACGGTTATTTCGGCCATGGCAGGCCCTCATATCAACGTCAATCCTATCACGTCTCAATTCAAATTCCAAATTTTTAACTACAACCCATTCTACACCTCTCAATTAACCTTAATTCTATTAATAAAATCGGTGGTGTTCCTTATCCCTCGATCATTACTCAATCAACTCTCATACAGTTATACATCGACATAAATCTCTTGAAATTGTAATGGATAACCAAATTCTTACCAAGTCAGCAAACAAAATCGCTCCTAGCTTGTTGCTCCACCAAAATCGCCTCCACTGCTCCTCCAAACCGCATCGCCGACCTTCACTACCCCCAATACAATCAGTTACCATCAATACACCCCCAATTCACTTAGTTTTCATCAATATATCACAGGTTATCGTCATTGAGTTTAAATTATTTGATGGAGGCGAAAATCACTCACCTTTCACTTCGATTTCGCTTTGGCACGCTCAAAATTCACTAGCTTCTCCAACGCTTTCTTGCTTAAACACCACACCACCGCGTTCAATATTTTCAAGAACACATCAATTCCATTGCAATGAGTTTAAACCATCGATTGAAGCAAATTAACTCACGGGGAGTGACACGACATAAAACCAATAATTTTTTGAATTCCCACGCTTGGTTGATTGTTGTTAAGGTTTTCAAGGAGGAATTTAGGTTGAATCGATGGAATTTTAGGCGCGTCGTTTTCTCTCTCTTAGGTTTTGAGAGGTGCGAATGGGGAAGAAGAAGTGGTTTCAGCGATTTTCGGTTTGGCCGATTTTTTTGATTTTTCAGTTTTTGCGTTTTTGGGTTCTATTTGGGTCGATATATTTAGGCCCAAGCCCAATATATCCTAATTAGACTTAACGCCCCTACTTAGACTCTCTAACCACTAACGAATTTGACGCCTCGTCGTAATTATTTTTCCCGCTCATCCCGCTAAATTTGATCTTCCATATTCTATCTCACCGCATGCTATAATGATGACCCAATCATGCGTGTAAGCTGTTAACTTCGTACCGCCAAGACGCAGTAAAACCGCTAACCGCGTTTTTGGTCAAATTTTCTTTATGGTCGCTACCTAACGTGACTTATGAGTGGAGTTAAGTTTCATCCAGTTACGTACGTTTGAAACATAAACCCGACGACCAATTTACATAAATGACCCTAGATTTGATATAAAATTTACACAAGTACCCTTAATAATAATTCAGGACTTTACAGATTGTTCATTCAACATTTAAACATTAATTCAACATTAACACGGCGTCTACCTGATGAACATAGTTCCTTATGCTTGAAATGTTCTTGTTCATCAGCCCTAAGTTTCTTTTGACGTTGATAGTAAGCACGACTTCGTTCACAGCTTCGTACGCGTTCGAGGGCTCGTTGTTCATCTGTCATTTGCCATCTTCTATCTCGCTTACTAAGACAATCACGCTCTCTGACCAAGGAAAGCTGTTCTTCAGACATGTATTGGCGTCGGTTTCTTTCTCGTTGTTGATGATCTCGACAAGCATGAGTCGTGTCACTAATTACAGTAGACTCCGGTAGGGAAGAGTCGTCCATGATCGAAGCCTTGAAATAATTGGTGGGAAAGAGAATGCATCCAATTAGAATTAAGAATTGTTAAAAAAAAAAAAAAAAAAAACATTTACTGCATAGAAGGTGATAAATCCAGAATGATAAATCAAGTAATTCAAAACAATTTATTATGTAAATGTTAGTTTGACTGAATCTTTCAGTCGATATATATGGTATACAATGCGATTGGGATGTTTCAATCCTGATGTCGGTTTAACATCGTGTGTCATCCTCTGTCCGCATTACGATCACTAGTATGGGTAATGATAAGTTTCAATGAAGAAGGTGGAAGAGATGAGAAGAATTAAGGGTAATTTTGACTTAACCCCCCACAGATGAGTAGCGGTTTGACTAAACCCCCCATTTTTAAAATCATTTGAGTTTGCCCCCACCGTCAATTTTGTGTGTAATGTGACGTTGGTGTTTTAGCTATTGACCATTTTACCCTTATGAAATATTGCCCCCCACATTAACACGTTAAACCTAGCTTTGCGAAAACCCCCCAAACGTTGCCATTATTTAATTCTTGCACTCTCTCTCTCTCTCTCTCTCTCTCTCTCTCTCTCTCGTATTTTACATAATACCCATTTTGCCCTTATGAAATAGCCGTTGAGTTTTATATAAATCTCATCACCTCCTCGACGGCTCGACCCTTTAGTCTGCAATCAACACAAATCTCATCTCATTTTTATGGGCGGTGGCACTTGCGAGGTTAACAACACAAATCAACCATCTCAGGTTCTATTATTACACTTAATCTTCTTCCTGACCTTCTTCTTCTTCTGCTACTTCTTCTTCTTCTTCGTTTACTGTTTACTTAAACATTGGGGGGTTTATGCAAATAACATATTGACGTTTGGGGGGTTTACACTAACTAATATTAAACGTCAACCTTAATTTGTTTTGTTCTGTTTTCAGATTGCAATGTCATCATCAAAAGCAATCAACTATGGGTCTTGTTTTGTTTGTGGGGATGCAGGGCACTGGAAGGTTGATTGTCGTTGGCTTGATTATCCCTGTGTTTTAGGATGTCCAGATACTATGAGGGTTCGCTGGAGTGGGCAAGAACACACTAAAGGATTGAGATTCCTCAGATGTAATAGTGCACCAAGATGCAACGGTTACAAATGGATAGATGTACCAACTAAAGCAAAAGGGAAGGCTGTGGAAGTGGAAGTGGAAAGGAATGAAGTGAAGAACAAAGAGAAGTCTAAAGAGGAGGGGAAACTTAAGTTGTGTATTGATGGTGTTATTAAGATGAATATTGAAGGCAATGTGTCTGATGTAACTGAACTTGTGAGGAAATTAGCATTTTAATGTAATGGACATATTCAAGTCTATATTTAATTCTGACATAGTGTTCAAGTCTACATTTAAGTCTGACATGTTAATATGATAAAAAATGCATAACAGCAAACATGCCTTAAAATGATCAAAACACAGCACTTAAGTCATTGAAGTCTTACAACAAATCCATAACACAACACTTAAGCATACATAACACTTCTCTAACACTTAATAGAATAACAAATCAAGTACATTTTACATAGCACTTGACTCAGGTCTGACACAACAAATCAAGTACATTTTACACAAATCATTAAGTCTTACAGCAAATCATTGAAGTCTTACACATAACACTTAACTTAACCTCAGTCTTACAACAAATCCATAACACAACACTTACAAAACCCCATAAAAAACATAGCATTAATGTAGTCAAGACTCTGCCTGTGAAGAAGCTTGAGAGGATGTTGTACCCTTCCTGGACCTCTTTCTTGGAGGTGGCATTAGTGGCATTGCAGGTATGTTCAGGGCTGGCCTCAATGGAGCAACACTTTCTTGAGTTTGAATAGGTTCAGACTGGCTAGGTTGTGGACCTTGTGAACTTCCAAATAAAAGTTCAGATAGATGATCTTGATTAGAAACATTTCCCCCCCTCCTCCTACCCCTAGCACCTCCTCTGCCTCTGCCTCTTCCACCCCCATCCTCACTTGCAGTCCCCTCTTGGCTCCCATCTGTAGCATTTCTCCCCCTACCCCTACTCCTGCTTCTACCACCTCTACTTCCTCTCCCACTTGCAGGCAGTTGACTCCCATCTTCACTTGCAGTCACTTGGCTCTCATCCTCACCACTTGTACCCCTACCCCTACCTCTAACACCTCTGCCTCTACCTCTTGCTGGCAAATCACCTTCAACAACTTGACTCCCATATTCACTTGTAGGCAGTTGGCTCTCATCCTCACCACTTGTACCCCTACCCCTACCACCTCTGCCTCTACCTCTTGCTGGCAAATCACCTTCAGCAACTTGACTCCCATCTTGTGCATTGATTGGTCTGAGAAGAAAGGGGTTTGGGAGTGGCCTTGTTCTTGGTCTCCCAGGCCTTCCTCTTCCTCTATGAGATTCTCTGGCAAAGGCTGTAAGAATGGCAGTGGCTTCTGCATTGACATTATCTCCCACCTGACCTCCTTGACAACCTTTGGCATTATGCCCATAAACTTGGCACCTTGAACACCTTACTTTGTTAGATTCATTTGCACCTCTTCTTCTATTCACCCTTGGCCTGCCAGGCTGTCTTTGTCTGATTGGTGGATAGATATACTCTTCTTGAGTAGGCTGTTACAAACACACTACTATCAGATAACATACTACAACTATAATACCAAACATGAAATGGAGTGCAACTATACTTACAATAGGCCATTCATCTTCATGCAAGTAAGGTACAATGTGACCAGCACAAGCTCTTTTGTAAGTTGCTGCAGAGAAATAAGGGCTACAATACCTAAAACAACACAAATGGAGGTATAATGATTCACAGAAAGACAGACAGAAATGATTCACAAAAAAGACATAAATGATTCCACAGTATAGCAGAAATTATTCACAAAAATGATTCATAGAAAGACAGGACATAAATGATTTTTAAAATGGGGGGTTTAGTCAAAACGCTATCCAACTTTGGGGGTTTAGTCAAAACGCTACCAAACTTTGGGGGGTTAAGTCAAAATTCCCTTTAACAGAAAGACAGGACAGAAAGGATTCACATAAAGACAAAAATGATTCACAGAAAGACAGACAGAAATGATTCACAGAAAGAGAAATTCAATGATCTTACTCAATCCATTGTTGCCTCCTTGGTTTAATGACAGCTACAGCATGAAGGCAAGGAATGCCGGTGACTTGCCATTCATGACAATCACATGTGTGTCTCTTTAAGTCCACATTCCACCATTTTCCAGTAAAGACATTAGTCACTAAAAATGTGCCTTCAATTCTTTGAACCACTCACATTCAAATTTCCAATTTTCTTTGCTAAGGTCAATAATAATATCCTTAACCTTTGGCACTAAATCATTATCATTCCATAGCTCACATTTCTCTTTCCTGTCATATAATAACTTCATTTGCAAGATCATCACTTGTGAAATCATTTTGACAATGGGTTTGTCCCTAGCCATCAATATATGACTATTCCATGCTTCTGAAAAGTTGTTAGACAAATGATCAAACTTACACACTTCATCAAAGTATGATCTTGCCCACAACCTTGGGTCTTCACCCATCAGATAGTCTTTTGCTCCCTTTGTCAAGCTTTTTCCAGCTCATCCATCGGTTTTGTAAACTCGACTGACGAATATGTTTTGGCAGCACTCCAGGCTTCAAGCTCAACTCCTCTGTACTTAGTTTTCATGTTCTTGACCATGTGTCTGAAACAATACCTCTGGTTACAACCAGGGAAAAGCAGGTTAATAGCTGCAGAACCACAGTCCTTTTCTCACTCGAGGAGATAATAGTCAACTTCTGAGGGTGCCTATTTAAGTGTGGTGCCATCTTCTCTAGAAAATCAGTCCATGTCTCTGTATTTTCAGCAATACACAAATAAAAAGCAACAGGGAACAATCCATTGTTACCATCCAATGCAATAATAGATAGGCAGACACCTCCATGCTTCCCCTTCAAGAAACAACCATCGAGTCCTATCATAGGCCTACAGCCTTGCACAAAACCATCTAGACTAGCCTTGAATGCAATACACACAGTCATAAAACTATGGAAATTTTCATGTCTAGAGTGCTTTGCAACACTTCCTGGGTTAGCTTGCAAAAGCTGCCTACACAACTCAGGTAATTTTGCATAAAAAAGTATCATAACAACCATGGATCTTCTCCATTGCCATGTTCTTTGCATGCCAAGCTTGCCAATACTTAATCCTAACCTGATACTTATCCATCATTTCCACCATAACATCATTAGGTGTGTATACCCTATAATGAAGCCTCATTTCTTTCTCAAGTCTGGTTGCTATCCAGCCTGCATTTGCCATTGGATTCTTGTCTTCCCTATCAGACTCACATGTATGTGTGTTCACCAACTTCCTACACTTCATTGTATGTTTATTTGGTAACGCCCTCACATAAATCATCCAGGGGATGACCATCAGCCTTGCATTTCCATTCAATCTTATTACTATCATTTCTTGTGTATTCAGCAACAAACTTATTACTAATAGCATAAAGTCTGACATAATCCCTACACTCATACCTATCCTTCCAGCACTGCCCAACCTCCAACCCCAACCACTCCTTCATCAGTTGGTATGTTGTATGTTTTCTCCAAGACCTCATTTATCCTACCAACATCCCTTTCATCTACAACATTATCATTTCCTCTCAAGTTTTCTTCAACCAACTGCGTTTCTTTTCTTCACTATCACTCTCTCTTGCATCGTATGTATTCTTCATCGATGAGAACTCACTCACTATGGTAAGCCTCTTACGCATCAATTTGATCCACATTTAATCTACCCCTTCTCATGTGCTCCACCGGTTTGGGTTTCATCTACATATGAAATTAAAACCAAAGTAATTAGACAACGTAATAGAAAAAGGTTATATATGAAATTAAAACCAATCTAATTAATATACCATTATCGGTGGTCACATTAATGCATCAAAGAAACATGGTCATCCACTCCAAAGTTTAGAAAATCCAAGTTGAAGTAGTCATCAACAACTTCATCTAATGAATAAGGGGTAATGAGATATGTAAGAAGAATAAATGAAAAATAAGCTCAGAAGTAAACCCAATAAATGAAGATGTACCTGCAACTTGAGAAGAAGAGGCTTGGGAAGTATAGTTTGCCTTACTTTTCTTTTGACTCTGTTTAGAGCTGCTTTGGGACTTAGAGCTTTCTGGTCTTCCTTCAGTAGACCAACTAGTTTGGGTTTCCACCTCACCCAAATGGTCCCCTCCAAGTGATTCACCACTTAAAGTCTGGGGCTGAGACCCACTACCATCAATATTGTACTCTAAAAGTTTTCTACCCTTACATGAACTACTTGTTAAGTCCACAATCCTATTAACTTCTTCCACAGTTGGCCACTCATCGAGATCAAATTCAATCCCCTTCTTGTATTGTTTCCCTCCTACAATTACAACATCTTCATCACTTACTTCTTCCTCATCGTCACTTACTTCTTCCTCATCAGCACTACTACTCGACAATTCCTCAACCTCAGTAATTTTCACATACAAATTAGTATATCCACTTCTATCGGCTTTTGCATAAACCCACATATACTTCAAATCATCATCAGAAACTAGCTGCCTTAGATTTCCTCGTTCATTCCAATTAATCTCCAATATAGGATTCTGATTCGCAAATAACTTGTTTTGTGATCCACTCAACTAATTCTGCCATGTTTGCCTTCTCGCCATCAACTAACTCTGTATTTAGTTCATGCCCACCCATATACACATTACGCCTAACACCATCCCTAGTAGCTTCTCTCCATTCACCATTAATATGCAATTTAAGAACTCGATACCTTAAAGCAGCCATTTTCTCTGAAACTACAACATACAACAAAATGAGAATTCCCCTTACAAGTAATCAACCTAAACCCTAAAACAAAAGGGTAGAAACACACAACAGAGAGAGAGAGAGAAAGAGAGAGAGAGAGAGACTGTGAGTACAAAAAATGAAACAAAAATGTAATCTCCACATACGCAGAGAGAGAGAATCAGAGAGATTCTTACCAACAATCTCCACATACAGAGATCGAGAGAATCAAGAGAGAGAGAGAGAGAGAGAGAGAGAGAGAGAGAGAGAGAGAGAGAGAGAGAGAGAGAGAGAGAGAGAGAGAGAGAGAGAGGATTAGGACAATATTTGGGTGGTTTTCCCAAATGGGTATTACGTTTTAATGTGGCGGGAAACCCAACATAAGGGCAAAATGGGTATTATGTAAAATACAAGAGAGAGAGTGCAAGAATTAAATAATGGCAACGTTTGGGGGGTTTTCGCAAAGCTAGGTTTAACGTGTTAATGTGGGGGGCAATATTTCATAAGGGTAAAATGGTCAATAGCTAAAATACCAACGTCTGCATACACACAAAATTGAAAGTGGGGGCAAACTCAAATGATTTTAAAAATGGGGGGTTTAGTCAAACCGCTACTCATCTGTGGGGGGTTAAGTCAAAATTACCCAAGAATTAATAACAATTAATCGAAAAAAAAAATGTCACGAACTCTAATTTGAAATGACGATAACTAAAAATCAGGCCAAATGAGATTTCAAGCCTTTGTCGTATTTCTATGTTTAAGGAACAACATCTTCAAAGTTAAAATTATACAAAAAATATTTATATCGATTAATAACTTCAAGGTACCTCTTTGGGGTTTAGCTAATTAGCATTTTCTCGGTACATCAAAAGATTGCCGATCCTGATTTCCAGAGTCTTGATTGATTTCTTACTTATGATATGGTATTATGGTATTATATAACAGGAGAAACACTTATTCGTCACAGATCACAGTATATATATATATATATATATATATTTTAACATATATAGAGGTGGCGGAGAGAAAGGGTGGGTGAGTTTGAAGCTTGAGAAGTGAGCAAAAATGGAGAGATCGAGAGAGTGAAGAAAAATCGAGAATTGGTGAGAAGTTCAGTTAAGTGAATGAAATGACCAAAATGCCCCTACGTCCACACACATTCACTATTTACTCGACCCCTCGTTTTTCTATATATTAAAGATAACAAAAAATGAAGCGGAAATGCATGGCCACGATTGATACAAATGCCATACACCTACAAGTCACAACACAAAAATCTAGTTTCTAGCTCGTAGCTAGAGGCTTTAGGAAATATTTAAATAATATATATATTCTATTAAAGAGACTTGAAATATACTGATGTCCATTGTTGCCACCTAACATCAGTCATAGCCGCTATGTCGTTTAGTCTCACTGTGTTTCCTTAGACAACATCATTTCCCTTCCATCATATCAAATTTTGTCATTGATCCAAGACAAAATATTGCTACTTTGGGTAAATTCCCCAATCAGCTATTATAATGTTAATGTGTTCGCAATTCGACCACAAATTGCAACCAATTGCATTTTATTAGCAACTAAACTAGTGGGGTAATTTATGGCTATTAACTTTTTGGACTGAGTGCAATGGTGGGATTTGTTAGAGTTATCCTTCACATGAAGATGAAGAAAAAGAATAGAGAAACAGATATTGTTAGTGTGAATAAGTCGGAGCGCATCCGCGCTCAATTTAGCCTAACCAAGGCGCACCCGTGGTCTTGCCATGAAAAAAAAAATAGTTTTTTTTTAGCCTCTCACAAAACATGTCTACTGGAAATTTGGATGAAAAAAATAAGAGAGCGCGCGAGCGATAAGATTTGTCTATCTGAGAGCACGCACGCACTCATGCCTAAACTTGCAGACTTCTATTTTTCTACAGTAACCGCGAAATTGCAGATTACTATAAAAACAGAAATTAGGTTTTGGAAAACCAAGTCTTGCTTAGAAACCCAATTTTAAGAGCAATCAAAATTGAGAGAAAACCCTTGCAAAGAGAAAAGCTTGTAAGGAGAGATGAGTAATCTATTAAGTTGGAGAGACTTGAGAGGAGTGATTGTAATATTCCTTCCCATACTTATAAAAATATTAGCTCTTGTGGAAGTAGACATCATTGGCCAAACCACGGTACATCTTTGTGTTGTGATATATTTTACTTGCTTGTTTGTAATAGTTATATCCGTAGTTTAGGTTGTGGTTGTTGGTTGTAGTTAAAGTTTAGATTTTTTATTGGAATAGAAGATTGTCCAAGAGCAAGCTATCTTAGTGGGGATCAATTGGTATTATTTTCCCCAACAAGTGGTATCAGAGCCAGGTTGGATTAAGCCCAACAAGGTTGTTATCCAAATCTTGCCCAAAAGGTATTTGGTAAAATTTCTGAGAGGAGGTTTGAGTTGAAATAGCTTGTAGAGATGGACCATTCTGTAAACACTCGTATGACTAGTTCGAATAGAGCTCACTACACTATTTGGAAAACCAAGATGGAAGACTTGCTCTATTGCAAGGACTTGGCACAACCCATTGAGAATGGAGGAGTAAAACCAGACGCAATAGTGGCGACTGAGTGGACCAAGCTTGACAGAAAAGTAATTGGGTACATTCGACAGTGGATTGATGACAGTGTCTTTCACCATGTATCCCTAGAGACAACCGCTTTTGGCTTGTGGAAGAAACTCAAAAACCTCTATGAGAGGAAATCGGCCGGAAATAAGGTACTGCTCATTAAGAAGTTTGCTAACACGAGGTACAAAGAAGGTTCCTTAATGTCTGAGTATCTTAATGAAGTACAGAATACCATCAATCAAAGATTGATATAGGTGACAAAGTTGAGGCTTTGTTCTTATTAAACTTTCTACCTGACAATTGGGAGACGTTAGCAGTTTCTCTTAATGGAGCCGTTAAGGATGAAATCATTTCCATGGAGATGGTTATTAGGGCATTGTTGAATGTAGAGACAAGAAGTGGTTCACAAAGCAACTCCTCTCACTCAGAGATCCTTGTCACAGAGAAGCGGGGGAGAGGTAAGAGCAGGAAACCATCTCATTCTAGAGGTGATAACATAAGCAAATCTAGGGGTGAAGCTATAACTCCTGAGGCAAAGAGACAATGTTACCATTGTGCTACCAAGGGTCACTTCAGGTATGAGTGTAGTAATAAGGTTATATACTAAAAACATTACTTTTGTATTAATTCTAATTCTTTATATTTTGAATGAGAATCATATGGGCAAATATTATGCATATTATATATGTTATTAGTTATATGCATGCGTCTAATACTTTATATTGTAAATGATATGGTGTGTGGTGACACACAAAATATCATATCATCAGTACCTTATAAAGTATAAGTAAACGTTCACAACCTAGATGGATTTGGACAAACCATTGGTACGGTTGTAGTATAATCCGATATTAGTCTATATTGACTACAAGATTACACTAGTACACTTTGTGTGTATTGAACATGACCAAGTGAGGTTATTTATCTTTATATTTATTATATAATAGAATAAACACCTCTATTATTATGGATGCTTGTCTTCTTAATCCGGATATAATAACGAGCACTTACGTGCATTGTACATTGCTTTAAATCATCAATGAGTGAGATTCATTTGTGAATCAACAAACTCAATGGATTGGGTAATGACATTGTATGCAAGGTGTGCTTTTGATTATAGAAGGAATTCGTGACCCACAGGAAGTCGGGTTGATGATGTCTCCTTGAGGAGCTCATAAGGGTTGTCATGTAAACCCTGCAGGTGGATTTAATTCGACATGACAATAAGGTTAAGTGGTACTACTCAAGGACATAAGAAGTTTATTAATGTAGTTATCAGTAACTTGACTTAATCAACGGGCATTCGATATCTTAAACACGAGAATATCAACAAACATATAATATGGAGCCCATAAACGTAACACGTAATTTGGGATTAGGGCGGTAGTGCAATAATAGCATTTAGTGGAATAAGTCATTTGTTGACGGACTTGGGCCGTGTGTTCTGGGCAAACATGGGAAGCCCAAGCCCGTCAGGAGACCTAACCCTGATTTCTCCTCATGGTCCCTGTTGTAGCCTATAAATAGAAACCCTCTTTCTCTGCCATTTTACCAAGATTTTGCTCAAGAAAAGTGAGATCCAAATTCGGTTCCAACTTTGAGAGTGAGAGAAGCCAAGAGAGAAAGAAGGGGCTAGAAGATCGTTGCCCACACAACGTCCATTCTAAGGATAGGAATACAACAGAAGATCAAGAGGTTGCTGATTTCGTAAATATTAGATTCTCAGAGATATCACAGCTGATCTAAGGTATGATTCTAAACAAAATCGTGAGAACTTTTATTCCGCTGCGCATGGTTTTCACGGTTTGTAAACTGTGACCATAACGGTTCCTACATGTAGAACACTGAAGAGGGATGAGAATAATAACTATGTACATGAAGACATGGTAAAGAGGAACGGAAGCACAGGAAGAGATACTACCGCACTAGTCGACGATGATCTAGTGGGAATTGTGTTAGATTGTGGATGAGTGATGTATTAGTACATCATGCCAGGATACAGAGTGGGTGATAGATACAGGAGCATCCTATCACGTCACACCCCACAGGGGATTCTTCACTACCTACAGCTGTGGTGAATTTGGTGAGGTAAAGATAGGTAACAGCAGAGTTTCAAAGATTATAGGCATTGGGGATGTTCATGTAGAAACCAATATTGGTTACACCTTGACACTCAAGGATGTAAGACATGTCCCTAACATTTGGCTTAGCCTAATTTTCGCTGGGAAGTTAGATGATGATGACTTTCAAAACTCGTTTGGTAACGAGGTATGGAAACTGAGCAGAGGTTCCATTGTAGTAGCCAAAAGGAATAAAATTTGCTCGTTTTACAAGACACAGGCTAGTTTGTATAAAACAGAGTTGAATGTGTCACAAGAAAAAGCTTCCTCCGAACTATGACATAAGAGACTGTGTCATATGGGAGAAAAAGGCATAAAAGTTATTGCCAAGTAAAAGACCTTGCTAAACATAAAAGGTGTGCTTTTAAATAAATGTACTCATTGTTTGGTTGGAAAGCAACACATGGTGTATTTCCAAAGATTCTCCTCTCACAGAAAGGACAATGTCCTTGAGCTTGTACACCCAGATTTATGTGGTCCTATGAAAATGAAGTCCCATGGGAGAGTTTTGTACTTCTTGACTTTCATTGATGATGCGTCAAGAAAGATATGGGTATATAGTCTGAAGACTAAGGATGAAGTAGTTGGCATGTTCAAGACTTTCCATAGTATGGTGGAAAGAGAGACAAGAAAGCCTTTTAAGTGTATTCGCTAAGATAATGGGGGTGAGTACATTAGGCCATTTGAAGAGTATTGCAAGAGTCATGGGATTCGTCATGAGTAGACTGTTCCCAAGACTCCGCAACACAATGGTATAGCCGAGAGGATGAACGTACCATTGTAGAGAGGATGAGATGCATGTTGTCTCACTCTAAGTTACCGAGAAGTTACTGGGTATAAACAATGTGCACAGCCGTACATGTGATCAACTTATCGCCTTCGAAGCCTCTGAATAGTGATTATCCAGAGAGAGTATGGTCAGGTAGAGATGTTGATTATGGATACTTGAGGGTATTGGGGTGCAAGGCTTTTGTTTATATTTCCAAGGATGAGAGATCCAAGCTTGATGAAAAAGCCAAATAGTGCATTTTTTTGGGTTATGGGGATGAGAAGTTTAGCTACAAACTTTATGATCCGATCAACAAGAAGGGAATCCGAAGTTGAGATGTTGGGTTCTTGAAAGACCAAATCCTAGCAGACTTTGAGAATGGTGAGAAGCTAAAAGCTTTCATTGATGATTTTGTTGACTTAGAACCAGAAGTTTCTACTGTGGAACGTGCAGAAGACATTGAGAATGCAGAGAACTATGGGTTTGAAGCTCATGATGATGATCCTATAGCTCATTATGGGATAAAACCTATTGATATAGAAGATGCAGATGAAATACATGAACCACCACCTGAGCAAGATGAAGTGCATCCTCCTGAGCCACAAGAAGATGGGGGTAAGGAGGTCCGACAGAGAGAGATAAACTTCAACCAGGTACCCACCACATACGTATGTTTTACTATCTGATGGTGGAGAACCTATGTACTATCAAGAAGCTCTTGAAAGTACAAACAAAGAGAAGTGGTTGAAGGTTATACATGATGAGATGAATTCTTTGTATAAGAATCACACTTATGACTTAATTGAGAAACGAAAAGGAAGAAAAGTTCTCAAGAATAAGTGGATCTACAAAGTCAAGCATGAGGAGAATAATCCACATCCAAGGCACAAAACTTGCTTTGTTGTGAAGGAATTTGGTTAAAGAAAATGTATTAACTTTGATAAAATTTTCTCTCTTGTAGTTAAGATGATTTCTATCAGGGTGGTATTGGGTCTGACTGCAAGTATAAACCTAGAGGTTGAGCAACTAGATGTCAAAACAACTTTTCTTCATGGAGACCTTGAAGAAGATGTCTACATGGACCAGCCAGAAGGGTTTGAGGTCAAAGGCAAAGACCACCTAGTATGCAAGCTGATAAAGAGTTTGTATGGGTTGAAGCAGACACCGAGATAGTGATACATAAAGTTTGATTCCTTTATGGTGAAGCATGGCTACATGAAGTCCGCTTTCGATTATTGTGTGTTTGTTCAGAAATTTCCAGATGGGGATTTCATAGTGCTTTTGCTGTATATATATGGATGATATGTTGATAGTTGGCCAGAACATCAACAATATATCCAAGCTGAAGAAAGACTTGAGTAAGTCCTTTGAGATGAAGGATTTGGGTCAAGCAAAGCAGATACTTGGGATCGCGGATCACTCGTGACAGAAAAAGTAGAAAGTTGTGGCTTTCTTAAAAAAAACTATATTGAGAAGGTGTTGAAGAGATTCAACATGGATCAAGCGAAGCCAGTCAGTTGTCCGCTTGGTGGCCAATTCTGCATGACCAAAGATATGTGTCCAAAGGGTGAGCATGAGCAGAGTCAAATGGAAAAGATTCATTATGCATCTGTAGTGGGCAGCTTGATATATACAATGATGTGTACAAGACTGGATATTGCTTTCGTCGTTGGTGTTGTAAGTTATTTTTTGTCAAATCCGGGAAAAGAACATTGGGAAGGTGTTAAGTGGATATTGAGATATCTCAAGGGCACTTCCAAAGCGTGTTTGTGTTATGGTGGGAGTAAGACCTTGCTTGAAGGCTACATAAATGTAGACATGGCATGTGATATTGACTCTATAAAGTCCACCTCCGGTTATCTGTTTACTTTTGTAGGGGGAGCAGTTTCTTGGCAATCTAAGTTGCAAAAGTGTGTTGCCTTCTCCACTACAGAAGCCGAGTATATTGCAGCCACTGAGTATTGCAAAGAGATGTTATGGATAAAGACGTTCTTCGATGAACTAGGGCTAAAATAGAAACAGTTTATAGTTTTATGTGGCAATCAGAGCGCCATCCATTTGAGCAAGAATCCGAGTTTTTATTCTAGATCCAAGCACATACATGTGCGTTATCATTGGATTAGAGAAGTTCTCGAAGACAAACATTTGTGTATTGAGAAGATCCATACCGACAAAAACGGGTTGGATATGATGACCAAAGCCTTACCGGAAGATAAGTTTGATGTTTGTTATGCTACCGCCGGAATGGAATGATAGTACACTCCTCCTGTTGATTTGGAAATGCATGGAAGTATCCACCCTCATTTTTCGGGAGGGGGAGATTGTTGGAGTTATCCTTTATATGAGGATGAGGAAAAAGAAAATAAAACATATACTGTTCGTGTGAATAGTCGGAGCGCGCACACGCTCGATTTAGCATGGCCCAAGCACGCGTCCTTGTCGTGAAAAAGAATATAGTTTTTTTTTCAACCTCTCACGAAACATGTCTACTAGAAGTTTGGATGAAAAAATAAGACTGGGCACGTGCACTCAGATTTGCTTATCTAAAAGCGCACCCGCGCTCATGCCTAAACTTGCAGACTTCTATTTTTCTACAGTAACCGCGAAATTGCAGATTACTATAAAAACAGAAGTTAGGTTTTGGAAAATCAAGTCTTGTTTAGAAACCCAATTTTGAGAGCAATCAAAATTGAGAGAAAATCTTTACAAAGAAAAATCTTGTAAGGACAGAAGAGTGATCTAGTAAGGTGGAGAGACTTGAGAGGAGTGATTGTAATCTTTATTCTCATGCTTTTAAAAGGTTAACTCTTGTGGAAGTAGACATCATTGGTAGAACCACGGTACATCTTTGTGTTGTGATATGTTTTACTTGTTTTATAATTCTATTGTTTGTTTGTGATAGTTATATCCATAGTTTAGGTTGTAGTTAAAATTTAGATTTTTAATTGGAGTAGAAGATTGTCTAAGAAAAACATATCTTAATTGGGATCAATTGGTATTGTTTTCTCCAACAACATTGGGAACAAAATAACATTATGACGAGCCGATTGGGAAATTTTCGGAGTACTTTACTCTGCCGTAGTGTCCGCTGTTTCTTTTCCACTAAGAATTTTACTTTTTTGTCTTCATTCATATTCAAAAATCTCATTTGGTTGTCCTTTAGTAGTTTAACCAAAGGACTCGAGATCTCTACAACCGGGTACAGAGATCATCTATGTAACCGTGTTATCTCGCTATTGATCCGAATCCGAGATGTGTGTGTGCCTCGATACCTGTGGGTGTGCTCCGAGATGTGTGTGTGCGCCGAGATACGAGATGTGTGTGTTACATGATCAATCTGTACCCGGTTATAGAGGAACCGGACTCTT
This sequence comes from Coptis chinensis, assembly GCF_015680905.1. Classification (NCBI taxonomy): domain Eukaryota; kingdom Viridiplantae; phylum Streptophyta; class Magnoliopsida; order Ranunculales; family Ranunculaceae; genus Coptis; species Coptis chinensis. Next base: position 12,676,910 of record NC_141456.1, on the reverse strand, counting down.
AACCAAACTATCCACCAAAGGGGTGGAGCCTCATGCACGATTAATGGTCTAACCAAATTGCAGTTCAACACTTGAACCGTGCCTTGAAATCATAAAACGAGTCGATTTCCTTCCAAAACTCCACCATCAATCTTCAACCATGGAATACGACCTAGTAATCTTCGGTGCATCAGGTTTCACAGGCAAATACGTAGTACGTGAAGCACTAAAGTTTCTCAACACCCCATCATCACCACTCAAAACACTAGTCTTAGCAGGTAGAAACCCATCAAAACTAGCCCAAACACTCACCTGGGCATCATCACAATCCACAACACCATCTTCCATATCCATCATTAAAGCAGACATTTCAGACCCATCTTCACTTCTAAACCTTTTCAGTAAATCCAAGCTTGTTTTAAACTGTGTTGGACCATTTCGTCTTTATGGTGAGCCAGTTGTGTCAGCTTGTGTGGAAACTGGTTGTGATTATTTAGACATATGTGGTGAGCCTGAGTTTATGGAGAAAATGGAAGTGAGATATCACGATAAGGCGGTGGAGAAAGGGTCGTTGGTGGTTTCGGCATGTGGGTTTGATTCAATTCCAGCTGAATTGGGACTTATGTTTCATTGTAAGCAGTGGGTACCGCCTTCGGTGCCGTATAAGGTTGAGGCGTATTTGAGTTTGGAGTCTGAGAAGAGTATTGTTGGGAATTTCGGGACGTATGAATCTGCGGTTTTGGGTGTTGCTAATATGGAGAAGTTGATGGAGTTGAGGAAGTCTAGACCCAATAGAGCTAGACCATTGGTAAGAACATTTTCCCCCCTCATTTCTTTCATTCCTTTTAATGTAACTTGTGATTGTTGATAGAATAAAGATGCAATTTGGATACCTTCAATGGATTATGTTGATCAGCTTGTCAAATATGGCTATGGTTTGTTGATCAGACTGATCCACATCTTCCAGAATAACCTTTGGAGTTTACGTTGTCATAATCAGCCTAGGGCAAGTAATGGATGAATTTGTGCTCCCAATAGAACCCTGCTATGAGCGTAATATAGATTTCAAATTTGATGAATCAATATCAAGATCATTATATGTCATGTGTCGTGATTAGAACTTAGGTAAGCACCTTAGTTGTGTGGGCACTAGATATTTAGAATTTGTTGTAGCATTGTGTGTGCAGTGGTTATTGTAGTTCCTTTAGAAACTTACCTCAAAATTTTCAAATCACAAACTAGCTAGATAATTTGGTAAACGTGGAAGAGCATACACATTGGATTCATCATATATTCATCCTCTAATGCATCTCTTATCTCACTACTGTCGATTTCTTGGTGATTACCCTTGGACTTCTCCAATGAGATCTACTGCAGGAAAGAAGATGGCCCCAGTTAATATGACAACAATAGTTTCTATGTAATTTGTGTAATCCCAATTTTATTGTTTGAAATGTTCTCCTCCAATGTGGACATATCATCATCATGCATCAAATTTCACAGGAACATTTTCCAGAGTGAACTTAGAATGAAGGCATCAGATGAAGCCGCAGCAGACTGTATGGTTTCACCCCGTGTTTCACATGTACGTGAAGAGTTAGGGGAAGATACCATGCATGTCTTCATATTCATGGAATTACATCTACTTTGACTTTCCTTTTTATGCGTACTCTGTCAGTTTTTTGAAACATTGAAGATAACCTTTCTTTGATATACTGTCGCACTCACCTATTATGCCTATTATGCATGTACAAGGACCACATAGACATAGGTTTCACATAAAATGTGATTTACATGTTGCAGATTCCAGGCCCTCGCCCTTCAAAAGGAGCAACTTTTGAGCATCAAAAAAAAATTGGCCTTTGGGGTTTGAAGCTACCTTCAGCTGATTCTACTGTCGTCCGAAGAACATTTGTAACTCTGACTGAGAACCCAGATGGCCTGCCTGGAGTAAATGAGAGTGAAGAAGAGATTGAGAAGAGAAAGAGTTTCTGGGCTTCAATGAAGCCAGCCCATTTTGGGGTGAAGATTGCGTCGAAATCTCCGTTCGGTCTCATTCGAGTCATTATAGCTGGGATCTTCATTGGTCTGTTCGGACAATTTTCTTTCGGAAGGTGGCTTCTCTTAAAGTTTCCCTCTCTTTTCACGGCTGGATGGTTCAAAAAGAAAGGTCCTACAGAAGAAGAAGTGGAAAGTGCTTTTTTCAAGATGTGGTTTGTTGGGCAGGGTTACAGCGATGTTACTCTTGCATCAGAGGGAAACAGGAAGCCAGATATGGAAGTTATTACCAGAGTAACGGGACCTGAGATTGGGTATGTGACCACTCCGATTGTACTAGTTCAGTGTGCACTTGTGCTGTTGGGCCGCCGTAACAGCTTACCTAAGGGAGGTGTTTATCCTCCTGGGATTGTGTTTGGAGCAACAGATCTCCAAGAACGGTTGCAAGAGAATGGAATATCCTTTGATCTCATATCAAAGAACACTTATTCTGCTTGATTGTCACAGGTTGACACTAGTATTGGCTCTTTTCAGCATGTCTTAGCAGGAGAAACACAATTCTCAAATAATGTATGGTAACATGTATGTCCAAATAGACGGGTTTTGTTGTTCTTTTCCCCATTTCGCTTGTAAAGGTGCTGAATCAGTAGCTCAGTTTCTGTCAAACCTTAGTTTTACCTTATTGAAGTTTGATTTGAATCGAAATGGTTGTTCTTTTTAAAGTTTAGTGCATCTCAGATGGTGAAGTCATGCCGCTCCATAATGAGCAGAACGCTGAATCCTTCATTTGAAGAGGTAATGAGAAATATCCGCTTCCTCAAAAGTGTCCCATGATTTAACGTGTGACATCGTAAAATCAGTGGTAAGCAACGTAATATGTACAAACGTACAAACAGTCCGAATCTACAGTGCAAAAACCAAAAAGGACGCAGCATCAATGTCATTATCACTCGAAGTTTTTCGAGTTCGAGCATTATCAGTTTCCATTTTGTGTACGAAGTCTCGGTGGATTAACCCCCATAAGGGCTTCCAAAAATTGACGGGCAAGTCACCAAGGTAGGGTAAACTCACTCGCCTTTATAAAGTGTGTTCGCTTTTAGTGGTGTTGGCACGACGCGTCATCTCTAAACGATCATCAACGAGTCGCCTCGCACCCCTGACAAAACGGGTTATTTCATTTCGATTTTCTCTCGTCTATTTATAGCGGACTTCCGTGTTCTCACCCTTATGCTTTTCCTGATGTGGGACTAAGTTATTATATTCCATCTTGCATGTGCTATTTCTCGTGTTTTCCTATTTGCCCTTTACATGAAGGTTTTTTGCAACTGATCAAGAGAAATAATCTACTCCATAATAAGTGCACGAATCTATAACTACTTTGTTTTGGTTGTGCGCAAAACTCCAACTTAGTTTCATGTAAGTGGGCTGTCATCATTTCCTGTATGAGTGTACAAAAAAAACTTAACGTCAAATATGAATAGATTATTGGTAATATTTTGTTCTTAAGTTCTCAAGCCAAGATGAATTTGCAAATTACATCTCAAAACAATTAGGAAAATAACCTCCACTACCAATACGATAAGTTGAACATCGGCAACCAAAAAGCTTCTCCTTTCAGGGTTTGTAACCCTTATAACTAGAAAAGTCAAACATCAAACGCCAAACTTGTTCTTCTTCTGAAGAATTATCAATGTTAATCGTACCAAAGAAACGACAAAGATCAGTTTCCAATGTTAACCACATGTCCCAGATATAAATCCGTACGACGTAGCACACTCGTAGAATCATAAGCATACACATCCATCCAGACCTTCCACCGGTATTTCAAACCAGTTGTCTTTAGTAAAATCATAAACATACACATCCCCTTCGGAATAAGTAAACATTAGATCATCAACAATGGCGGGTCTAGCTACAAGACCAGAGTTTTGGTCTGTGAAGAAACGACGTGGAGATTTCAGTCCACAAATTATTAATCACATCAAAAGAAAACAATAATCTTCTCAGGCACAAAATTATTTTGTACCCGTTAGCCACAAGAGCCGTTCTAATGAGACCATCGGGGATCTCACAAGGAGGCTCGGCAAGAGGGAACGAAGTGTTTGCTTAAGTCTGGGTCGAAAACTTCAACCCAGGGTTTGGGGCGACAGAAACTACAACCAAACACATAACTTTTGCCGTGTATAGCAACTAGTGCAGGGCTAGACCTCTTGGCAAGCAAGCGAATGCGCTCCTTCCGCCACGCCAGAGGAAGGGGATTCTCAAACGAATCTTGATCAATACTTGTAGCAGTATCAAAAGAGAAGATGTTTGAACCTTCATAATCATGTTCGTAAAGACCACCCATCATAAATATTTTGGACCCCAGAGCAACAGAACCACAACATCTACCGATTTTAGGGTGAGGAATTGTGCAAATCGGGACTACCAGAGTGCTAGCTTCACTGTTTGTACTCTTTCAAGGATCGATCATGTACCAATAAACAGTGTGTATCTTCGGGTCATAGAAAGTAAATTCCATAAACAACTTCTTTGCCTGTTTGGAATCCGAGTTCAAGCAGCGATACATGGACGATGATGAGGACCGCAATGAAGGGGTCACCTTCAAATCAGACAGTTTCCTTCATCATCTCTAACTTAGCACAGGGACCTCCCTCTTTCTGTTCTTCTCAGAGCAGACATCGTCACACTGCTTGTAATAATATTCTTTCTTTCCCATCACAAATTGTGTCTGTTCGAGAAAATTTTCTTCGGGTTTAAATTTCTCTTTATTTATAGAAGATACCACGTGGGCTCTATCGCAGCACACCGCCAGTTCAATTTGGAATCAAATTGGGCCCAGATCTCGTATAGGCAGTAGGACTGGCCCAAACTAACCTTTGTGCTCAAACACCACTGATCACTCTAACTTTGTAAGTCTTTGATGATCAGATCTATTCCCCATATCCGACCACCACAAAACACTCTCAAACATTTCCTTCTTTATCACATGTTCTCTCCAATTTATTGTTATTTGTACACCACAAAAACATAGCACAAAGCCTTATTTTATATTTCAATTCAGTGGGTACAAAATGAATTAAATTGAATAGCAAGAAAGCACAACTACTTGTACACTATAAACATTTCTATCCATTCCCTTCCCCCACCCCACCTCCTCGTCAAAAACAGAAATATGGACAATCCCGATCCTGCTGGTAGAATTTCATCGGGTGCAGAACTTTGAAAGCACCTTAAGGACGGTGGTATACATACTTTGTTCTAGGGTCCACAATAAGACCTTTCCCTCCATTCACCTCGAGATCATGCCTGCATAAACAAACTATTAGACAGAGAGAATGATGCTTATCGTTCTTTTAAAATTTTCTTCAGACATTAAAAACAAATAGTGGAATTAAAGTAAGTAGCCACTGGAATATGACAGGAAACTTAACTGGAACACAAAATCAGGGATTGTCAACTGCTCGCGAGGAACGTATCTAAACAACTGCAGCAGCCGATCCACATAAACAACTTTCTTCCATGCCTAGTAAGAACAGATTCCCGTGAACATGAGCTTCCCGTGAGAAAGCAGTTAAAATGACTATTTTCAGGTGCCCATATTTTGCCAAGGAAAATTACATAGGTGACGATTTATTTATCTCGGTAACTTTGGGGAAGAGGATGAGATGACATACCTCACCATCTACAAACAATTGCAAAGCGAGAATAGCAGTCTTTAGCCCTAGTGTTGGATGAAGAACATATATCGCCTGTATAGGAGAAAAATTAAAATTGGAAGATATAACATTATTCAGTAGTAAGTTTGTGCAGACTTTTGGTATCAATTAGGGGTTGCCTGGGTAGCTCCCAGTTCATTGAAGGAATTGTTAGCCTGCAAGGAACAGTTTGTGCCTTGGGGGGGCAGAGCTCTGTTTATGAAGGAGGCTATTATCTTGAGCCAAGGGTTTATTCACACTTGGTCAAAATTATGTGATAAGCGAAAGCAGACCCCAGTGGGAGCTATGTATTGAGATTGGGTTATTTACTGTACCCCATTGGGGGCTTTCTATTGAGATGGGATTCTTTACTGTGTACTGCTTGACTTGGAGTTTCATTTAGCAAATTATAGCCGGTATTGTTGCTGCTCGCTTTTTTGCTATCAATTTTATTGTATTATAGGGAATGTTGTCCTACACTCCTACAACTGTTGATTTGTTATCTAATATGCTTCATCTTTACGATAAAAAAGGAATAAAAAACAATCCACCTACATGTAGGTTACGCTGGTGCTTCCTGCCAAGGATCTGTTGTAGTCGCTTCATCCATCCCAAGTCTGGTTGTCTGTTCATCCCAAATTAGAGTTAAAAAAGGGGAAGTCAAAGTATAAAAGAAGGGAAAGCAAAAAAAATAAAAATAAAAGAAGGGAAAGCAAAGAATTTCAAATAATGCAAATGATAGACTTCACTAAATTAAGTGTACAAACATAGGCGAGAAAATTCACCCACGTCTTCCATTACATTAGCATTCATCTGATGAACTGATGGAAAAGGTCTGTGCGAGGGTCAAATTTGAAGCGACATTTAACTTCCTCAGTGGAAGCAAAGATACATACGCAGAAATACAAAAAAAAAAAAAAAAAATCTTTTAAAGGTTCTATAGGATCTATGGTACATGATTCTGAGAAGCGTACATAAGCTATGACTAGAAGTTCGTCCAACTCCCAAGTCATAACAAAGCTGGCAGGCTAAGCAATTACAATTATTATTAAAACATACACATACACATACACATACACACACACGCACACGCACACGCACACACACACACACACACACACACACACACACACACACACACACACACACACACACACACACACACACACAAACTCACACATCTATTCAATATACATGTTAACTAGTCTATACTTACATCTGTAAAGATGCTGCGGAATGGAAGTAAACAATGGTATATGGCTTCTGTATCACTGGCTCAAACTCCTGAAATCATTCTCAATGGAATTAGTGTCAGTTCTAACATTAATTAGAATGGCTCAAGACAGAACAAGAAGTTTTGCATTAAATAATAAGCGTATCAAGAAATGATGTTGGGCAGAGAACCATCATCGCTTTATGACATATCCCCATCTAACTATAATGAGACGACACATCAGGTTTCTCCTTTCTTGAGTGGGGAGGTGACTACGAAATAATTTTACAAGTTAAAAATACCACACTGAAACATTAAACTTTTTGTATACCTTTACTACATAAAGCACAAACCGCTCCAGATCAAGGCAGCGTAATAGGAAGTGGGCCCCAACAACAACCATAACAGGACGTCCATCCCTATCTACCCCACAACGGTAACTGGATAGGAAAGGAAAACAATCCCATATTAGACCTGAATAAAAGCATTGAATTTAAGAATTAATACCACTTGAAGCAGCTGCTTGCATCAATAGCAAACTGGAATTCCAATTTTGCTGTTGACATTGACAGCTATATACAGAAAAATTTCATACAGATGCTACTACCTAACCTAAGCACCTACAAATTTGGAAGGATGTATAGTAATGAACTCGGTAAAGAAATTTCTGAGATGTCCAATTACATTTAGCAATGATTCTTACACAATTTTCATCTCTGCAATCTCGGAAAGGTTTAGAGAATTTGCTTTAGCAAGATATCTAGAATGCAGTGAGTATTCCTCGGCAACAGACAACGGAGGGCCACCAAGATCACCAAACCCAAGTAATTTACCACAATTGAAGCCACCCTGTGCTTGAGAAGCCTTTTCCCATTGCTCCATACGTCTCTGGTCTGGATCTTTTATTATGGACATGAATGCAGGATCCAGGTACGAATCCAAATATGATGAATTTCTGCAAATGTGATCACCAATTACAGCAAGTAAATGGTGAGATAAGGAGAAAAGGAAGAGTGCCCAGAGCAAATGAAAATGTCTATTCTTAGTACAAATGTCTACACTTTTCCAGATGTTCCTAACCGTCTCATAGTCAATCCAACATCACTGACAGGAATTTCTACTGGGGCTGTGGGAGGACTAGAAACAGTCTTCGTCAGAGCTGGTAAAGGTTTTATTCTGATTTTGCGTTCATCTATTACTGTTTCACCATTCTCATCCCCAACATCTGCAGGAAGCTTTGAAATTGCAACTTCCTCCTCATTTTTATCCCGAGGGAAGTAAAGGGGAAGCAATCTGTACAGCAGGCTCATATCAGAGATCAAAACTAGCATAACTGTACATAATCCAGAGTTGAATTAAATCAACTTATTCAGGAAACAACTTGCTAGCACTACAAATATGTGTCAATACATGGCACAGAAGTACCTTTTATATATCTCAGTATCAGATGACGTGGTAGTGCAGAAAACAACAGCTGTGATTCTATCTTTCTGTTTCTCGAGAAACCTTCGAACAGTCCCTGATAAATTTAGCATATAAGATGTTTAAGACAAAAAATAAAAATTCCATAAAAAATAAAAAAATAAAAAAAGACAAAAAAAATGTACTGAGGAGAACACACATTATTTGTCATTTTCTTTTCGTAAAAAATATCAAATATCAAATTGCATGTAACTAGTTTAGTATAAATGAGCTATGCACATAACAGGGGAAACAATCACTGCAGTTCACGCAAAACCATACCTCAGTGATTGCTACAGGTATAGTCAGGTTCCAATACAAAAGCAATGTCTTTATTTCTCTTCCTTTTTTTACATTATTATTTCAATTTATTGTTGGGCTATGAATGCACTTTTCAACTAGAGTACCATGTTGTATTGAGTATATATATATGAGACACTAACTATAAGTATCAGTAAAGAAAGAAAAACACGAAATAATAGAGCACATTTTTAACATTCAGGGAGATATCTTACTTATTGCTACATGTGCAGCTGGTTCACGAGGATAATTTTTGGCTTCTGTATAGATACAGACCATAGCGATGCTGCATTAAATAATGTCAAACTATATGTAAGTATAAGAATTTCCATCAGCTCCACAAGATATAAGCCATTGAGATTAAAGCTATATATGCAAGTTCCACACGACCTTTGAAGACCATTTTCAATGAGAAGCTCAAGGCAAGAGCGATAGCAATGACTCAGAGCATTTTCCGCAGCAGTGTGATATTTGACAGCATACTTGGGACCAACTGTATGAATAACCCTCCTGAGAAATCACACAGGACCAACGCTCAGTTAAATCGCACATCCATATCTAGAACTACCATACTAGATTCGTGTTGAAGACTGTGATTAATAAGTGTAACAATAAAACTACGAAACACATACAAGAATAGTAGTGTTGCAAGAGTACTGGTAATGTTGCACATCCTACAGCACTATAGGCATGTGATGTGTGAATCATGCACATATTACTCTTGTAATACAGTCTTTAAATCGTGGAAGAGAGGCAACCACAATATGGCTGAAGAGAGAGATTTTCAAAGCAAACTTTAAAAAAAAATATTTATTCTTGATGAAAGCCTAACCAATAACAATATAAAAATGTACATAGTATGGCATTAATCATATACATACCGAGCAGGAAGATCGTATGCCTTCGTCACTTTTGCCATTCCTGTCCTACATCCACCCTGTAATAATTGGAGGCATATCAAGTGAGCTTATATGATGAAGCTTCTTATTGTCAGTTCATTCAATTGCAACCTAAACTATGTGACACAAAACAGTAACTTAGTAGCTTGGAAGTATGATGTCCACGGTTAAGTCTAGATTAATAAGTGGTGTACACCTCTTTTCGTCCATATGTTTTTCTTTGTATCTTACAAAATATATTGAGTTTCACATTGAAGAGGTCAGGAAATTCAAAAGAGCTGATTTTTGTATGACTTTCCTACTATGGAGATAATGTTCATCAAGTACATGTTGGCAATCCATTAGTTACTATAACCTCGTCAATACAGTCTGAAGTTTTTTGGAGTATGGCGCCATTTTTATTTTTACTTTTATTTTTTCATTCTAGTTTTCGCTTTCCACACTTGTATAGCATTACTAATATGCTTAAGTGCCAGGATTGGTGAGATTTTAATGTCTAACAACTTATACGTATACAGTAAAGTTTCCAATGTTCAATGCAATATAGCAAAACAAGTAATTAATTAAACAAATTCAAGTACAACTTGCTTACCAATGCCGCACACTCTTCTGCAAGGCCAGGCCCAGCTGCAGCATGCAATCCAGGGCTGCTTTGTGCTTCGTCAAAATTCTGTTCATCACGTCAAGTCACAAATACAATAGTTCATATACATGAATACATTCGCTGAAATATTAAGCATGCTCAGCATACACGAATTTGAATTTCACCATAGCTACTCACCTCATTAGTGGAGTTAACCACAGCATCAACTTCAAGGTTCCAAGGATTTCCCCGCCACAAATATATCTTCGAATTAACATCATGGTCAACTGGAAACCTCGAATGCATCCTACTTGTCCCACTCTCAGCTCCCGCCAAAGCAGTTAAAGGATCCGAAAAATAAGGATTAAAAGAAGGATCCTCATTATCACAAACCAATGAAGACCTCTGTTCCGCATCTATCCAACGCGGAACTTGATCAAGTCTCACAACAGAATCCCCACCTTCCGTAGGCATCCCGCCTCGAGTAGTGGCTGTAGCCACACTCCTATACATATTCCTAATCCAAAAATCCTATATCTTCGATACCCAACTCTTTTTACACAGCCACAAATCTCAATTCTACTCCAAACTCCAAAAACTAACTAAAACAATCCACACCAAAACTTTATTACACTCACTTTTCAAATCAAAACCCCATATTACATAAATTTAAATCCAATAAATTCATAAAGATTGCACCTTTAATCACCTAAACATCACAAACACTTCTTCAAATTGGGGATTTTTGCTCTATTGATCAAATTCAAGCTATAATTCGCCTAAAACGACATAAATAGAAGGAAGAACAGTCAAATTACAACGAATTTACCTCATGTAGCTGGAATTGAGGAAATTGAAACCCTAATTGGAGAATTGAGGAAGTGTAATTCAATGAGAAAATGAAGACAATGTTAATAATTGAGGTTTTGGAACTCTGTTGGGTATTTTTGTCATTTTCTTTAAAGTGATTATTTCAGAGAACTTTTTAACCTTTTCCAGAGAACTTTAGTTCTACACACGTGTGTGTTTTGCTTGGAAATGAATAGGTTCTGCGAAGTGGCAGGAATCGTGGTCTGACTTGATGTCTTCGTTATTTTAGGTGATTTAATTGGGAACTCATCAAATTGTATTGTGCAGCCTCCCGCAGAAGCCCCAACAACTAAATCCAACAACAATAGCCTAATACCCCTCCTCAATGCATACCGGCTACTATTTTTTGTCATTTTTTTTTTAGCGGGTATCATTTCTCTAGCAAGACTAAACCCAAAAAAAAAAAAAAATCTTCGAGTTTTCTGTCGTGTTCATACTTTAAATGTTGAGTTGTGAATCAACAATAATAACTGAAGTTGGCAACTTCACCTAATTTGAGTCGTGTCCCTTTTGAGTATATACACAAACTTGGTTGGGTTAATTAAACTTTTATATTGATTAAATTTGATTGGGTAGAAGATTAGACTGATTAAACTTGACTGAGGTGGAAGATTGGGTTGATTAAACTTGATGATTTCAAACTTGATGTTTTTTTGGAGTTTGGGTGGAAGATTGGGTTGATTAAACTTGAGTTCGAGTTTGCCCAAACTTGATGAAATCGTTTTCGAGTTTGGGTTGATTAAGTGGAAGTTGATTTTTAAAATGAACATCGTGACAAACAAATCGAATTTTTTTAAGTCCAAACGATCCCAGCCATGTCGCACAAGAGAGTCCCAAACGACCCTGCCATATCATATAGCTAAAAACCAAGAGTTTTGTCTCAAACGACAAGCGCAAACCACTTGAGTGTACGTTCAAACTACATGGTGAAATCATTTGAGTGTACATGGTGAGGTCAAACGACCCGAGGGTTTCGTTATGACAGTTTGTTCTGGTACAAATACTTATCGCAATTTAATCAGTCCATTGATTTGTAAGTCTCTCTCTCTATATATATATAAAAGCTCGCGCACATTCTCTCTTCTCACTATATTGCTCCATTTTGCACCTCAAGTAATATAATTGGATCCTAAAAACCCTTTGGAAAGTCCATACTGAAGTTTTATACATGCTGGTCGATTTAGTAACTCCAGTAGGTAGCTAAAGTTATGACTTCGAATCCATGGATTATAGTTGAATGTGACATATTGGAGGAAGCCGAATCTTTTACTCATGCATACAACTGCTGATCTGCACCTTTGGTTTCATTCAAGAGTGCATAGGACATACCGCTGAAGCCCGGAAGCATTGAACGTAACATAAGATATAGGAGAAATAGTTCGGTTTTATTCAAAGACCAACTTTACCAGCAAATAGAAAGGCACTGAATGCAAAATCAGGCCAACAGAAAAATGGCCTTCAGACCAACAAAAAAATGGCCTTCAGACCTTAATCCATTTATAACAGATCTGAACATTCAACAGTAAAACACATGCTAATTTTATGATTTTCCTTCATAAGAATTATTTCTTCATTTCCATGCAAAACATATGATAATAACGCAAATTATCCATGAAATTGTATTGCTCAACAAACTCACATTCATAGTCACATGGCACACCGCACACAGGTGCATTATTCACAACCAAAAACAATAGGTAAATTAAATGGAAACTTATAGTCTAATTAAGGAATTGAAACGTATATTAAGCAAAGCGCAAAGAGTCAGCTCGTGATTGGCGACGATGATTTCTATAATGTCGGGATCAAGAGACAATCCTATCAACAACACGAGCTAATTCCATGTCATTTGCTTCAGACAAGCATTCGCTAAATCACTAGCAGACGCGTTCCTGTCAAACGCACTTAAGCAAGAAACGGTCTCCACCGAAATTATTCACTTGGCTCCAAAAATTTCCTTAGCCTAAAAAAACCAGCCTCAGAACTCCCACCTACTCCTACAGCTTTCCTAGCCTCCTCTCTAACTTTCCCAGCTTGCAATCTCAATCCTTCACTTCCCATCAGCTCTTTAATCTTCTCACCAATCTCTTCCCCTTTCACAACAACTTCACCACCCCAACCCCAGCTCTCATTCCAAATTCCCAACCCACTTTTCCTCACTACTTCAGCATTAATCTTTTGGTCACCACCTTGAGGCCATGCTAACATAGGCACACCATTCCATGCTGCTTCACTCACTGAGTTCCATCCACAATGACTCACAAACCCACCTACGCTTTTGTGACTTAAGACTTCACCTTGGTCAACCCAAGTTTTTAGTGCCAACCCCTTTTCTTTGACTTTCTCAATAAACTCAACTCCTAATACTTCTTCTAGTCCCTCTTCTTCCTCTTTATCAACTTTTTTATTCTTCACTACCCAAACAAACCTGCACCCACTTCTCACTAACCCTATACCCAACTCACTTATCTGCTCCTTTGACATTGCTGTTCTGCTTCCAAAACTTACATACACCACTGAACTATCTGGTTGATCATCAAGCCATGATAATGGTGATGAACCCCTTTCAAATTCACAAGGTACTAATGGCCCAATAGGGATTATTGGAGGTAGTCCATTAACTACTTTTCCCTCACTAAGTGCACCTGCAAGTGACTCTGGCTCAAAACTTTCAAAGGTGTTAACAAGAATCCCATTTGATTCTTTCATCATTTTTCCATTTTCAAAGAACTGTGTAGCGAACAGAGTAGTGAAATCTAGTAGTATACTTGGTATCCAAGACTTGGGTATTTTTTTTGATAAACCTGGAATGTGGACTTCTTCACTTACTTCAACAAGTGAAGGGAAGTAAGCTAATAAGCATAACATCTTCGCAGAAGAAGTAAAGAGAATGAAGTTGGGTAAGTGAAGATCTGAGGTAATGGGTAAAAAAGCAGAACACAGAGTAATATCTGTAACAAGAGCAGAAAGAGGTGGAACTGAAGAAGTAAGAAGTGGAATGAGAAGAGAAGCAGAACGACGTATTGCTTCAAATTGAAGGAAAAATGGGTCATTAGATTTAGCTATTGAAGGATCAAATGGAAGAAGATGGAATTGCTTTGAAGTGACTTGAGGATAAGTTGAGAGAAACTTAGAAATGAGCTGTGTCTCAGAATGTGAAACTGTTGGGTAAGTTGTTATGAAAGTTAGTTGATAGTTTTGGTTAAGGAGTGAAGAGGCTAGTCTTAGAAATGGTGTTAAATGACCCATACCTGAACTTGGGAGAAGTGCTATGTGTGGTGGTGATAGGGTTTTGCTGGAATTTGACATTTTTTTTTAAAGTGAAGTGGTGGTTGTTGAAGTTGTTTGATGGTGGTGAGCTAGTTTTGAGGACATGGAAGTTTGTGAAGTGATGAAGCTTATTAAGACTACAGGAATTGGTAGGTTGGAGCAGTTATTTGCCGTGAACTTAATTTTGGATCAGAAATATACAGATTTATGGATAGGATAATAAATCCAACAGTACTAGGGGGGAAAGAAAAAATCACTATTTATTTACATATAATGATTTGAATATTTGATTGCTTGGTGAAAAAGTAAGTTTGAAACCTCAGATTTGTATGCTGCATTAATCAAAGGGTCCTACCATTTAGGACCAAAATTAACTGGCGTACCGGTGATTGATTTAGACCAAAATGTTTGTTTTTTAAGTAATTAAAGCTACTTAAGGAAGAAAAATAAAATAGAGTAATAGACCATACGAGATTGCACCGTCTTCTTCTCCAACCTTTTCTTCCCCACTTTCCACCCCTGTTTTCAACTAATGAGAAAACTTGGAAATTGAGAGGTTTAATTCTTCCAACCTTCCTTAATTACTTTTCACTATTTGCTTATTTATGAGCATAAAGACTGTTTTTTTTTTGAATTAGATTGGTTTGCCCCCTTTTTTAACAAAGTTTTCTTCTTTTGCTGCCAATGATATTATCTTCATCAATGTCAACAAAATCTATTTCAACTAAACAATTTTCTGTGCTAGAATATTTGATCCCAAACTAATCTTGGTCCTCTTCAACACCCAAACTTAATTTTGTGATGTAAGATTGAGACTTGGTTGCCAAAAAGAATTATATGTTGAATTCGATTCTTAATTTTGTTTTGTAGGGACTAGTGAGTAGGAACAAATTTAAGTTTTCAATTTCAATTAGAAAGGTGAGGTTGTGTTTCCAAATGTGTCTCTGCCCTTGAATATTTGTTTTTGGGATATTTTTGGATTGTTGTAGAAAAACTCGTAGAAAAATGGGTAGTTGGGTAGCATGGTCCTGCCCCCAAAATGGGCAGGAGTAGTAGTGCAGGACGCTAGCAATCCTCGTTGTTTAAGAGCATTCCCAATGTAAACCACTCTTATTCACTTCCACTTCAATTCTATTTCTCTTCTTTTCCACCGTTTTAGTGAAAAACAAAGTGAGGCTGCCCAATGTAAAAGTGTTTATTATTATTGGATGGGATGTTTGATTCTATCTGAATGTAAAAATCGAAAACGCGCCGAACGGAATAAAACATCCCGTCTAAAGTTTAAAAAAAAAACCGAAAAAAAGTCGAAAAAACACGCGAGACGGAATGAAACTTTCCGTCCGAAGTTTCCAACTTAGCTACTATCTCGGTTGAAGATTTCACTCTCGTATTGACTTGGGAAAATAGTCACCTTGATATTCACCTTTGTACTGGGCAAAAGTTTTTGACCATTTAGAGGTGAATATTGTCACATCCCCTTGATATTCATCTGTATTGGGAATGCTCTAAAGCAAAGATTTCAACCAAACACGTTAGATGCCATGCTTGTGGAAAATTGGCAAATAGACTATCTCGGTTGAAGGTTTCACTCTCGTATTGACTTGGGAAAATAGTCACATTGATATTCACCTTTGTATTGGGCAAATGTTTTTGACCATTTGGAGGTGAATATTGTCACATCCTCTTGATATTCATCTACATTGGGAATGCTCTAAAACAAATATTTCAACCAAACACATTACATACCATTCTTGTGGAAAATTGGCAAATAGACATTAAGTTGCAACCAATGTTTTGAAAACCGAACAGGTGATTGAACCGATTTTTTGTTAAAATGGTTCAACCATGGTTCGACTTGGTCGGGCCGATTGATGTTTATTTAGCAAATTTTTTAATAATTACAATAATAAAATGAATAAATACATGTTTTTATTCAATATTAATTGGTAATATATCAAAATGAACTTTTTATATAAGAAATACATAGTAGCATATTGGTTTGGAGTTTGGACAATCTTGTTTAGTGTTAGGTTCAACTCCATTATACTCAAGTTTTAACTAATCGAACCGAAAATTTAATTTACCGCAACAACTAATCTAGCCACAAATTTCAAATTTCTGAGATTCACAACAGAATCACATGCATGCATTTTTCAGAGTCAACTAGGGCTGTCAACGGGCCGGACTTGAACATGACTCACCTATGTCCAAGTCCTGCCCAAATTATATTTAAATTTAGAAGGTCCAAGTCCCGGTATAGGTCCCGTTAGACATGATCGGATTCGGGCCTGGCCTAGGTCCAATAAGGTTACATGGAAATAGTGTACTCACCTATGTCCAAGTCCTGTGTAAATCTATATATATATATAAAAGCTCGCGCACATTCTCTCTCCTCACCATATCGCTCTATTTTGCACCCCGAACAATATTAGTGGCTCCTAAAAATGAGGAGGTGCTAATAATTAGTTAGACCTCCCTGCATTTGTTTAAATCTCCTTTCTCTATCAAGTAATTATATTTATCTCCCTGACTTAATTAACAGGCCAAAAACATATTAAACTCCAAACTACCAGAGAAATTGGAAACCCAAAAGTCCCACACACAAAACATCTTGCCGGCCCTAAACAAATTCTTCTCACCTTGAACACAGCAGCCTTTCTTCATAGAAGAAAAAGAGAAGAGAGAAAAAGCAAGAGAACCAACTCAATTTAGAGAGAGGGAGAGAGAGAAAATAGCATCAGCAACACGAAGAAGCAGTTGAGGTGCAAGAACAGGAATGCTTGAAGGACTATACAAACTTCTCATGCGCCGAACACAGGAGTTTATATATTCTACTGCATGAGAATACAACTATGAAAACCTATTTGAGGGGAACAGAAAAGATTACATTAGCGTTGAGCTTTATTACCAAACACCCGTTACTTCAAATTTGAGAAAGGACGTTAAGTAGAGCTGCTTTTGGCTTATAACTCTAAGGGCTTGGCCTTACTCATAATGCGTCGCTCACCTATACTCATATCCACCATTTCTCCCCCGAGTCATTCCCAATCACTAAATCCAGACACCGAACATCTTTCCCATTGTCCGCATTGCCAAGCCATCTCCCTTAATTCCATCATTTTCCTCATTGCCTTTTTCAAACCGCTCTGGCTTGAACATCGTCGGCTCTGACCACACCTTGGAATCTTTGTGAAGAGCCCATTGGTTAACCAGCAGTATTCACCATACCTTTTGGTATGTCATAACCTACTATTGATTCATGTGGAGCTAAAAATGGTTGAAGACTACACATTCTGAGTGTCTTATATATAATGATAGGTGGTTTGGGCGGAACTCCTTGATTTGTAAACAAAACGTATACAAGCAATAGGTTTTATGGCCAATATGGAACTACTGCTAGAACGGGAGGCTTTGGAGCTAATGGTTATGATCCGCGGATCAATAGCCGTGGGCTTTTTGGTGTTGATACAAAATACAAGAACAAGGGTAGAGGCGGTGGCTTCTTTGGATATGGAAATGATAATGTGGATGGGTTTAGTGAGATGAGTAGAGGGACAAGAGCATTCAAGAACCAAAAGGGGATTTACCGGTCACTTTAGCTGTGAGGGGACAAAACATCTCATCAGATGCTAACAATGAGGACAAAGATACGAGTGCATTTCCAGATAGGGATCAATATAACAGGGAAGAGTTTCCTTTGGACTATTCTGTAGCAAAGTTTTTCATTATTAAATCATACAGTGAGGATGATATCCATAAGAGCATCAAGTACGATTGTGCGGGCAAAGACACCCAATGGTAACAAGAAATTAGATGCTGGGGACCAGGAAGCTCAAGAGAGAAGTGGTGACTGCTGTTTATTTCTATTCTTCTCTGTAAGTGATGATCCACATCTCTAATACTGGCGGTTGAATTTGTGCATGCTGTATGGGAGCTTGACAAAATCAGACTTAATGATACTAAGGCAAATTATGTCTCATTCAGATCAGATATTGATATTTGTCCCTATCTTGCTTTAGAGAAAATGTTAAGACGTAAGAATCATACTCCCTTTTAAGAGTTTAATCATGACCCCAAAATCCATATTAATGCATGAACAGTGGGTCTATGTTAGTGACTTAGTTCTAGAAAATGAGATAGTTAGTGGGATTATTTTTTTTTTCAATAATGAAGTTAGTGGGATTATTGTAAATGTTTCACACAACATGCAAATTTCCAGAGATTGACATTGAAAATATGACGTACTTATCCATATTGTTTTTAAAAAAATCAGTGACATAATTTGGAGTCTGGTAAATAATGGTGTGAACTAGAAGTGATTAATTAATTAAATAATTTGTTTATTTTGTTCATTGGTTGGTTTGTGCAGGTAGTGGATTATGGTGTTCATAAGCTATGGGAGCACAACAATATCGGGGTATGAATTCTACTACCCTAATTTAGTCTGTTTGTTTATCAAATCATATAGCTCGCACTTTTAAGAACAATTTAACCATGATATCCTCGACCGTCCAAACTTAAGTTTGCAAACAATTACTTGCAAATGAGTAAGAATGTATGTCTTCTATTCAGTAAGACTTACTAGGAGTACCTTATGGTGTGAAGTTATGATGATTTTTTGCACTTAGTTGGAAGCAATAGAAAAGTAAATACTAATAATAATAGATCTCTTGAATGGAGAAACTAATATTAACCCCTACAAAATCTTTTTCATAGTTAATTTGTTTAATAGAGTATCTATTGCGACCTTGCTCCCCGGCCCTCCTTCAAAACCCACAAATCTCCATCCTTAAACATGGTATTACTATGAGTTATTATTATATTGCTCAAGGATCGTAAAGTTTCCTGCTCTAGCCTGTACATGTGAAGAAAAGTTAAGTAGACAACTAATTAGATATTGTTAATACTTACGTACCTTTTGTTTTGTGATACATATACTGATCTTCATAATATGATTCTATTCTCTTATGTTATTTCGTTCATGCTTAAGATTTATGTCTATTGGTCCCTTTATAATTGAATGTCAGGTTCCATGTTTTGTGTTACATTGTTCCTTTCTTTTTCCAAAGATATGACTTTCCGTTGAAATTAAACGAAACCTCTCTAGCATGCTACACTATGTTAAATATATTTTTTTGGATACTTTATTGAATAAATAGTATTTGCATTTCCTTACTACTCTATGAGAGCTCATATCCTACTTTGTTATCCCAACATCATTTTCATCTTCTACAATCTCATGTCCTTTACCAATGACAGTATTAGAATGGATAATTGGTCTTTGGGTTTTTTCCTTCATAAAAGGTAGAGATGCAGCAACGATGCTTGCATTAAGGTCCATATTCTTTTAATTGTTTATATATATATATATATATATATATATATATATATATTCTTTGCTTATGAATGTATTTTTCCAATATAAAGTCAATAGTACGAATTCGTGTTTGGATGAGAGATATCGGTTGGTATGGCGATTTTAAACCATGGTATGTATAAATAAGTCCACACACAGACTCACAACTTATGGAGCCAGAATGAATCTTTTGTAGCATATGTGATTATGTGGTTTCTACTATTTCTTACTAAGTAGCAATAGTTCGATATAATTACCGGGATTGAAAACATGTTTTTAAAGATCTTTTTGCATGTGATTTTGTTGTGGGATTTCCACATTGTTAAATAGGGTGTTAGAGTGGTTCGAGATAGAAATACTCTTCTCTACTGTTAACTAGACCACTACGCCTCTCTCAAAGCTCATAGCACTGATATGTAAGTTACAATATCTTTCTCTCTTCCCTATATCTATTCTTTGTATGAGGAAATTTGATTTATATATAGCTAGGATGTTTTCGATATATTCCAGGGTTCTTGGTCACAAAATAACCTACACAAAGGATCAAGATATATAATTCAAATCTATGTTGATATTTGTACTTTAATTTGTTCTCAACTTCCACTTCCTTTCACTTCTCTGGTAATTATATAAAAATATCAGCCATGCATGTCTTTCCAACGTCTCTCTATTGGGATAAGTGGACGAGTCAAACTCATTATGTCCTGTACTATTGTTCTTCTAACTCATTATCTTAAGCTTCTGATAGATTTTCTTTTTTCCATCTCATCACAGGCTTAATTAATAAGTAATTTTTTTAATCCCTTTTGTATGTGCAAATGAATTTTTAAGCAATTTCTATAAACCTCCAAAATTGGTTTTTGGCCTCCAAATAATATTATAATATTATGTAACAAAGTGGTTTTTTTGCGTATAGAATTCTGGGATGGTGGTTTTCTAACTTTAATTTTTCTCTGTCCAAATTATATATATTCCACGCATTGTCTTCTTAATTAGCCTATTCAATTGGCCTTTCTTATTTTTTTTTTACTAATTGATATACACACCTAATCTTTAGCCAATATCATTTATCAGGAAGTGAGGCGCTTGCTCAACGGACTAAATTCTGGAAAACAACTTGAATCAGTTAGTCTCCATGATTCTGCAATCAATCTATTTTCAAATTATGACACTTACATGTAGGTAAACTGTGACTCTAAAATACTTCCAATTGTAGCTTGAGGTAGCTTTTGTGCCGCTTATGATAAAGTAGATGGTAAGACATACATGGTCCAGTTATAGCTTAACCACATTAACGATATAAGAAAGTATCATGTTAGGGCTCAGATCTTTATGAAACTCGGGTAAAAAGAGGTGTCTCATGGGTAAGAAAGTTGTAATTTTTCTGTCTAGCTGCTCCAACTGGTATTTTTTCTAGAATCATCAGAGAAACGATAAAAGAGGCTAATATTGGGTCCATACTACAGTATAAGAAAGTATCCTGTTAGAAGCACAGATCAAGCGTTTAATCAACCTCCATTAGGTATAATTCAACGACTTTTTTATATTACCTTAGTAAAAAGTAAGGAATAACATGTCCAAAAGAAGTGCATAAAGTTGTAAGCTATGGGGTCTAGCAGTGGGCACTTCATGTGGTTTATAGCTATTCCGTTGTTGTTAAGGTCCTCTACCATATTTTTAAGGGTATAATAACTGTTAGGTAAGGTTCATTCTATTTTCCTCTACTTCTCAAAGAACTTTGTACACTGCCATTTTTAAGTAGGCACATATAACTTTTGTAGTGGGTTGACAGTGGGCATGGATTAACTCTATACCCATTGGTGCTATGTGCTTAAACACGGGGATCTACAGCAGGTAAAACTTGATGCATTTTGAGTTGAGCTTAACATTAAATTGGAATTGGATGGGAATTAAAATACGAAATGGATCCCATTTAGATAGGTATACATAACTCCATATCTTCTCCCAAATGTCTTTGGCCAAATATCAAGTGTGCCCCATGGCCAACTATTGCTCATAAAATTAGGTCCCACTCTATTAGCCTACCAAGATGCAAGCTGGATTACTCCTTTAAATGGTGCACCATGCTAGGAAGGATTTTCTTCACCATCTACTAATTAAATAACTTGACCATATCAGAACTTTTGGCTACAAATAATAAAGAAGACCATTAAATCCTACTACTACTAATTATACGTTCTTGGAAACGATAGGCACTTATTAAAATTCTAAACACCTCCCAAGATTTGTTAGTTTCTCATTCTTTTATTATTTAATTAACATGCCCTCCTCAAATTAATAAACAAAAGTAAAAACCTTTCGTTGTTCTCTTGCCTTCCCTAACGATCACTCCATCTTATTACAATAACTCTACGCCCTTTTCCTTCTCAAAATCATATTAGCATCAACAATAATAAAAGTAGAAAACATAATCTAATTTTTTGGCTTTGCAGAAAACTTGGTGTGTTGGTAAGCCTTCATATGATCAAGCAGGTCTACAGGCAAACATAGACTATGTGCGCGGTTCTCAGGTATTTGATTTCCATAAAGCACGATTTAGATAGTCTGGTGATTAATCGGTTAATGAGTAGTACACTATTATTATTTTTAGTTCATAATGATTTTTATTTTCTCATGTTACCCCATATTTTGAAACATTTGAAATACTTGAATCATCATCAAGGATGTTAAGGAAGGGTAAAAGGAGTTAGTCAATGATAAGAAGTCAAAAGGTCAAGATAGTATGGAGAAGAGGAAGATAGAGGCCGCGACTAGGAAAGGGAAGCCCTCTAAGTTGGGTCCTTCAACTGAAGCACAAGCACGAGCAACCAATCTAAGGGCCTTCAATCTAAGTTGTGTTTATCGACAAAAAAAATACTCACATATCAACTAAAAGAGCGTGAATGAAAAACTGATGTATTATAAAGTAAAAAAATAAGTCTCTTTCCCCCTATTGCTTTTGTAGTTTATTAGTTCCACAAAGTGTAAATATGTCGTCAAAGTAGCAACTGTTTCAACGATATTTACAAGCCTTGAGATATTTGAATTCTTGGTTTGTAGTTTACTATATTTACAATGCAAAGGTTTAGCGTTGAAACTTATCTCTCCCGTAGTTAAAGAGCAAGTATCAATTTCTTCTCTCTCCCATAGAAGACAAAATTTAGTCACATATTTTTTGCAATTCATCTCAATCCATCGCTGGAAGGTATGTACTCACAAGTAAGTAATCTCCTCTTATGTGTTTTGTTTTCACCTGAAAGTCCAAACACAATCAAATGTATACTGATTGAGTTATTCTTCATCAAACTCATAATTACAAATCTTTTGTTGCAAGAATTCTTGAAGAAAGTGAAAAGGTTCAAGTATAAAATGTCAAATGCTTTATTACAAATATAATTCGTGTTCTCACCTCTTTTTTTTTCTGGAAAACAAACAGTTCATTGTGTGAAGGTGTTCAAAAGGGCCTAGAATCACCGACATACTGCACTAGTAGGTATGCTCCCACCGTTGAGAAAGCAATGCTTCATTGCATGTTGTTTGAGTTAAATACTAATTTGTGTAGTTATTTGATGTTTCATTAAGTACATATTCTATGCAAATCACATGTACAATATGATTAATTCGTTGTAGAAACACCTAATTT
Source organism: Coptis chinensis (assembly GCF_015680905.1). Lineage (NCBI taxonomy): Eukaryota > Viridiplantae > Streptophyta > Magnoliopsida > Ranunculales > Ranunculaceae > Coptis > Coptis chinensis. The sequence goes on along the minus strand of NC_141456.1, from coordinate 12,653,640 downwards.
TCGTAATTTTAGTGTAACCCCCAATGCATACCAAAAGTCTACAAAGCTTTTGATATCTGGTTAAGTTAAGGATTTTGGATACTCAGAACTTTTATAGACTTTGAGTTCTGTTTAATTGTCATTCGGGTTGAATTCTTCACACTAACTTTAATTTCTTTAACTTAAATGTTTAAGTACTTTGCTCTTCACTTGAAAGTTACCTTTCTAAATATTTTCCTGTGATAATTTTCCTTCACCATTTTCATCTGCTATTTCGATCATTTACATTTATTTTGGTTCCAATTTGAAATTGCATACATATAGATGGCTGTGATTTTGATCCTATGACCTTAAGTATATAGGCTTCTTCAGATTGACAAGGATTCATGAAATTCATGCTTTCAGTAGGAGAACTATAAGCAAGGGAAGCAGGCACTAATGGTTGTTTGAAGGTGATATGCACTAATGTGGAGGTTAGTTTAGACTCAATATAAATATGCTTTGCAGGATGGTATGTATACTAACATTTTTATAGGGGGTGGATTACCATATAAAGATTTTTGGACAAGATAAATCTATTTTATTTGTTGAATAACTTTGATAAAAGGACGCCTCACAATGTATAAATGAACTAATAGTCATGATGTAAATTATACAATGTTTTTTGTACATTTTAGTCGCACTAAAGAAACTAATGCCTTCTAAGGGAAGGAACTAAATTGTCTCGAGGCGTAAGAATGTTCTGGCATTCGTCGAGACGGTTAAGTAATTGGGTTAAACAATGAGATATTTATATTGTTATGATTTTTAGGTTATGACAGGATTTAAGTTTATGAAATATTGAAAATATAGAGGAGACTCTGCCAAAATTTTTGTAAGATTATTCTGTCTTTGTTTAGTTTGGGTTTTGTTTAGTTAGTCCGATCACGTCCCAAGTTTCATAATGATTGTAGATGTCATGTGTCTTTGGTAATCAATCATCATGAAATTTGGGGCGTGACATAGTTGATGGCAGATGACATGCACCTTGGTATTGTCTTAATATGGTAAAACATATAAGTAGGAAGCTAGCAGTTACATGATTCATCATGGGTTAGTGGGTAACGAATCAAGCAGTAGCTAGACTTGCTAGCAATGTTTTTGAGTGTGGTTGATGATGCTATTTTGAACTTTGCCCCTCTAATGAATGTATAATGGAAAAAACTCTCTAAGGTATTTATGATATAAGTCATTGAATGCAGCTAACAAGGTGTTCCTCTCTACCTATATTTTCTTCTACTGCAACTTTGGCTATGTGCACGATTAATAATACAATTAAGATTTGATCGAATTACTCTTAACTCTTAGGAACAATCGTTATACTCAAATAGGAAACAATCTTTTAAAAACAATATTTAGGAAATGTACTCAGAAAAATCCCTTCGTTTGATCGTTTCAAACATATTAACAGAAGACGCACGTAGGCTTTCTCCTTCCTCTTTAGTGTTTTGCTTCTATATCCTTCTTCTCGACTGCTCCAAGCCTCTTCAACAGGTGTAGTTATTTCACATATTAAATTAACCAGCCAATAATACTATAATTAACTTATAGCTAGGCAGTATTAACCATATAATAAGCTAGCCCAAAGCAGCTGATTGTTTTATTGTTTATCAAATAAACATTACATGGGTAGTATAACTCATTATACTAAGTTAATGTATAGGTAACTTTTCAACTTTTGGGATCGAGATTAAATAGCAATTTTAATTGCTATGCAGTTGCGTACAAGTGTTTAGTTACTTTGTACTTCTTACAATTATGGGTTTGTAAACCAACCATAAAGAGAGTAGGCGGCATAGTGAAGGAGGTATGCCCGCATATCATTTGTAAGAGGGTTTAATAGACCCTTCCAATGGTCTTGGCCATTAAGTTGCCTCCAATATTTTGCTATGTTAACTGGAATCTGCTATGTTCCGTTCTTAAGTTAAAGTTGGGAGGTTGTCAATTGTCATATTATTTTTACGATAACTAATTAAGCGAGTAAATAAAATTTTGTAATTGGAGTTTTCTACTCTTTAGTTATTTTGATTTTAAAATATGTCATGTTGAGATTGTTGATTGTTACAATGCTATTGTCAGTGGTGTTAAGTTATTCACATAGTATAATGACTTTGCGTTTACTATGTTATTGTGTGGTAGAAGTCTTTGATTATGTAAACTGTGTAGTAAAAGTCTTTGATTATGTGTTGTTGATTTTATCAAGTTAAATGCGATTAAGTCCTTAGGGGTGGGCAATGGGCCATTGTATCCTAAACATTTAGTACCAATTGATAATGGTAAGGCTACTTTCAAAAGTCTAAACAAGAATGAGTTCCTTCTTTGGGCTTTATTAGAAATTGAAAGTTCGAACCTATATACAACTTTTTACTACATTTTTTAAAACTCATTTATATTATAAAAATTAATAATCTCATTCAAATTCCACACAATGAATTAAAGCTAAATAATAGTACATTTATAATGAGATGTATTTAATGATTCTTGGTAATAATCTTAAACAATTATAAAATTTAATTGCACATTACCTCTCTAATGATACTAACATTCAATTAATTAATTAATTTTAGTCATTTAACTTTTTAGATATACATTGAAACGGTTAGCACAAATAATTATATTATCATTTTATTAGGAAGAAGTAATAGATATAAAGAAGAAACATAATAGTTTTGGTTAAGGGTCATCATGGAAGTTTTTAAACTAAACATAATATCATAAATTATTTCTAATAGATTCAAACAAATATAATATTATCTTTCTTCTAATTTAAAAGTGATTCAAGCTTTGTATATGGAAATGAAAATATTAGCTTTTGAACAAGTGATGGAGAAAGGTTTGAGATTACAAATGTCATTTTTAGACAAAGGGTGTTTTTTTGGTTTCTATGTACTTACAAAGCTCGCTCTGGATAATTTTTGCTTTAATGGTGTGGAAGGAAACCTTTAGTTTTAGATCTTGGATGTGAATGGCTTGGATAATTTATAAAAATATAAATTTTATGGAAATCAAAGGAATAAAGTTTTAATGTAATAAAAATGAAAGTAATTATTACAAATCGAACTTATTTTTATTAGAAAAACATTATTTGTTCTTCATGGCTACTAAGTTGACAAGTTTTGTTATATAAAACAAGTTATTGGAAGTACCACTTGGGTGTAAGTGATAAATTACAAAGGACAAAATTTTAATTGAAAATATTTAACAAAGAGTTGGACAAAATGGTATGTGTATTTATAGTGAAAGTCCAAACAACAAAGTTAGGGCTTGGTTAGGGTCGAGACCTATGTTTTAGAATCTTAGCCATTCCACTCCAAGAAGGCATTAGGCCCAAAACCCGGCCCCAATCCCTAAACTTTGTGAGGGCTTTAGTTGTGAGGGCTTTATAGGGCTTAAATTCGGATTCGCTATAAGAGGGCGGGTTAGGGTCGTTAGGGCCAAATCCCCCTACTTTGCACCCATTGTATCCGACTTAGTACCAATTGTAAAAGTAAGGCTACTTTCAAAAAAAAGGTATTAGAAATTGCTAAAAAAGCAAGAATGAGTTCCTTCTTGAATTGTATTAGAAATTGAAAGTTCATCCCATATACAACTACTAATAACTTAAATTATGAATCTCATTAATTAATGATCTCATTTGACTTAAAATGAATTCGCTAAATAATTATATTTATAATAAGATGTATTTATAATAATTCATTCACCTAATTAATTAAATTAATTTAATCTTAATTATTACCTATTCATCTTTTGTAAAATAATATTCACCAATTAATTAATTTTAGTCATATAAACTTTTATCGCCAAATATACAAATAGAATAAAATGCAGTTAGCATTGGCACATTACTTTGTAGATTATTAGTCCATAGTAGTTTTTCCTCATCCAAAGAATTTAGTAGCTTAAGTTATGAGTCATTAGTTCTAAGGTTTCGAAACAAAACATAACTGAGACATCGTCATATTTCAAATCCATTCAATATGATTACATATTATTTTTATAAACCCTCAAACTGCTTTTAAGTGGGTGTTTATATTCATATACCAATGACTCAAATAGTGAATAATATTGTAGCTTTGAGGGCATGCTAATATCATAGCACACATTACTTATGAAGATCCGCTTTTCCAATCCGTATATTCATATCATAGAAAATAATTAATTACTTTTTACACCTAATGTAAAGTTGAAAAAGTAATTATTACAATCCGGATACTTTATTAGTCTTACATTGTTTAATTTTTCGGTATACTTTTGTACATTTATGTTTTGTGTAGAAAACACAACCTCGCGCGTCGGAAGGATCAAATATGCAGGCACAGTTGAGTCAGATTCAGGAGGAACTTAAGAACTCGAAAGGTTAGTTAAGCATCTATGGAGAAAGAGAAGGTTTTAGCTCTTGAGGAGTTGAAGGCCGCGGAGAAATTGGTTGAGGAGGCTACGGAAAAGATTGGGAAGCTTTAGTTTCTAAAAAACGAGTGGAGGAGATTATCGAGATTGAGAAGTTCTGGGCTACTCACAGGAGTATATGCAACACAAAAGAGGGAAGAGGAATGGTAGAACGAGATCATTGCTGTCCGACTCCAATATGCTGCCGATGTCATATCCCTTATGTCCACTATAAAAGAGCTCAAACGAATGAAACATGAGATGCCTATGATGAGTGATGCAAATAATCAAGCATTGAGCCATGCCAATGATGAGACCAAGATTGCAGAAATTAATGCCGAGAAAGTGGAATTGCTTTCTATGGAGTTGTGTCGTGTGAAGGCTTTACTTGATTCCAATGTTGAGTTAAAATCCAACGAGAGTATAAGTTTTCTAATTGAGCTACTACAAACCCTAAAGGGGACTCAATCGATTGTTCAGAGAGTAGCTCAATTAGAATATTTTCAGCTCTTATAATATGAATTTAAAGTTTTCTTTTTATGATTAATTTGGTATAATGCTCATTTTCGTCTCTTATGTATAAGTTACTCTAGCTCCAGTGCTCAAACTGATAGAAGAGTGCATGGTGGAACCCATGTATCCAAATTAAAAAAATATATATAAAAATGGTCCTTGTTCATTGAACTGGTCTAAAAATCTAGTTATATTTAAATTTAGAAGGTCCAAGTCTCGGTCTAGGTCTCGTTGGACATGATCGGATTCGGGCCTGGCCTAGGTCCAATAAGGTTACATGGAAAAAGTGTATTTTTTTATTATTTCTCTAATAAAAAACTAAAATAGAGTGTAGTAAGACTCAAACCCAAGCCTTACACGAGGCACTACAACACTAATCCATCAAGCCTCTTAACATTTTATGTATACTAGTAGTTACAAATTTAATAATACTTATTTAAAAAACTAAAAAAATAACCTTAGTTTTTGGGCCTGACCATTATCGGGTCGAACGGGGTATCTCCATAACTGGCCCAATAGTCTTATCGGACAACATTTAAATTCTCCCTATCTTATCGGTTCAGATTGAATCGGGCTTTGGGCCTAGCCTGGGCCATTGACAGCCCTAGAGTCAAGTATGCTATGCGTCTTTCAAATTTTGTACGAATTAAAACTGTTGTTGCAAATTAATGAAAAACACATCTGCTCCGGAATCTGGATAAACATACTCTCTACTATCTAGGTTGAGGACTACTCTTTTTTCAATCAAAATGGTAATAACTAAAGAGGCTGTCATGAGACTATGCAACAGAAATCTTGAAGAAACAAGGTTCTTTTTTGGACAAACAAATGGAAAAAGGAAAAAAGCATTTGTTTTGAGTTTCTAGTACGGAGTATGGACAGTAATACAGTATAGTGATTAGTGAAGCCTTCTCATTTCTCAACTGATATGTTGTGGACTCTAGCTTTGCAAGTAAAGTATGTTTTTTTTAAAACTTCGAATATCAATTAACTTAGACCATACCTCGAATAGGGGAGGCCCAATGCTATATTACCAAAATGTTTCAAATTTCCATTTCAAGTTAGTAATGGGTGAGTTAATTTCTTCTTTACAGGCTTGTACTTGTTCCACTCTAATATTGGCATTACCAGAACAACGTGTCAATAGTTCAAAAGCTTCCATCACACTGCTTGGGATCACTTGCGTCTGTATAAAGGGGAACTCAACTTCTCAACTATTCTCCAAGGAAACCTTTGATATTGAATCTTTTTCAGTCACTTAAAAGTTTTGAGTCTTTTCTTCCTTGCATTCATGGATTCAACCAAGGGGATGGTAGCCGAGGCAGCTAAAGAGGCAGTTGGCAAAGTAGCAGAGAAGATAGAGAAAAGCATTATCAATAATATAACTTCCAGTCTGCTTGGTCCAAGCTCCAAATGTAACCAACAGCAGAACGACTCTCTGACTGGCCAGAAGCAAGGGAAGTCTGGGAGCAATTCCCAGACTGGCCAGATGCAAGGGAAGCCTGGGAGTAATTCTCAAAAGCAGAACACTTCACAAACTGAGCAGCAGCAGCAGAAGAAGCCTGCTGAGAACAAAACTCCACAGCAGAACACTTCACAAACTAAGGAGCAGCAGCAGCAGAAGAAGCCTGCTGAGAACAAAACTCCACAGCAGAACACTTCGCAAACTAAGGAGACGCAGAAGAGTACGCCGGCAGAAATTAAAAAAATTAAGAGTACTAATCTTAAACAGTTTTTTTCTTCTCAATCCTCCACTACCATGATCAGTGCTGATGCCAATGCAAATAACGCGAAGACTACTTATTCAACTGCCACAACACTAGTTTCGTCAATGGATCCACTTTCAAGTTGCGGAGCATCTCCCCCACCTGTTTTAGCTATTTGTCCACTACTTCCAGGTGGGGCTGGAGCTACAACACTTGTCTCAGGACTTTCAAATGATGGTAAAGCTCCAACATTTGCCTTTCCTACGCTTCTTTCTTCAGGTGCCGCTGAAGCAATGAAAAAGGAGAAACTGTGAAGGAAATTCTAAATAATGCATGGCCTGGACTCATGAAATCTCCTTTGACTTTATATGTGTCGATGTGTTATAATTTGTAATACTGTATCTGAGATGAATAAGGTGTAAAGGAACCAGGGTTTGTAACATCTGGAAGCCTGTTTGTTGGATTTTATCATCCTTCATCTCCTAATACCAGGGTAATTATTGGTAATATAATGCACAAAAAAGTTAAATAACTATGGCGTATTTCAGAATATGATTACTTGTTTACCTTCTTGAGAGCTTTGTGTGTGTTTGTTATGATGGAAACACTATGGAAAGGAAAGGAAAATAAGAGTGGTCCACCTTTTCCATAGTTTTTAAGGCGTTTGTTTACCCATGGAAAGGAAATGAGCTTTTCCATATGGAAACAAATGGAAAAGGTTTTGTGTCTTTAGCTAATCCCTGAAAATTTTGTGGAAAGGAAAGGAAAGGAAATAGATAGATAGGGACTTACTACTAATACACTCCACTCAACAATATAATTATTCCTTTCCATAGCTTTTGCAAACAAACATGATTATTCCTTTTCCCAGTTTTTTATTTTCCCTTTCCCGGTTTTACTTTCCCAAATACATACCATTTAAAATTATTTAAAATTCCATTTCCTTTCCATTCCATTCCATAGTGGACCACCCATTTTATTTCCTTTCCTTTCTATGAGTTAAAATTTAACAAACACACCCATTTTATTCTATCTACTTCTTTTATCCAAAGACAACATTTTTCTAAGGAGTAAGTACTTATCCAGATTTTGGAGGAATGAACCCTTCACTGAACTAGATTTTGATCAATGATCTTACCAAGATGACTCTGCCATTTCCCCTTTTTTCCCCGCTTTCCACATTATCTGTATCTACAATGGTATAAAGAGAAGAGACCCACATTTTTATAAAATGATCGATTGAGTAAAATCGAATTGCTAAACAGGAATCTAATCCAAGAAAAGCGAGAGTCAATATAACAAGCTCCATAAGTTTATAATAGCAACACGCAAGCATGTTAACAGTTGACACAGGATATACATTTTGTGGCATATATATGTGGGAGAAGAAAGACAAGAGCGCGGGTCGTGCCCTTGGACAGGCAAAGTCAAGGGCGGGAGCGCTCAATCGTCTGGAGGTTCGCCAAGGCAAGAGCACGGGTCGCGCCCTTGGACAGACAAAGTCAAGAGCGGGGCGCGCTCAATCGCCTGGAGGTTCGCCAAGGCAAGAGCGCGGGTCGCTGCCCTAGTCGGTTTTGATAGAAGTTTGCTAGATTCGGATGTTTTCTATAAAGGAAAGTCTCCAATCTTTTTAGAAACAATAGACATGAATATGCACTCATGTTGTGCCATTTAAACACCTTTGTAACACAAAACCAATATCAATCAAGTAATATAAAACCTTTCTTCTCCCGTAGACGTAGGTTGCCGTATTGGTACCGAATCACTATAAATCATTGTGTTTTGTCTTTTAATTAGGTGTTAAATTCTACATGGTATCAGAGCGGAGCTCTTAATCTCTCCTCTAATCCAACCTAAATAAACAAAACACTATGACAGATCCAAAACCATATCCAAAGTCTGATGTTACAACAGAGACTGATTTTAATCCCGGATGGAAGCTGTCATCAATTCTTTTGAATGGAACAAACTATATACCTTGGTCTAGGGTTGTTTCGCTATCTCTGGGTGGCAAGAGGAAATTGGGATTTGTTAATAGTACAAAAGTGTGTCCTGCCATTAATGATGCTGAATATGAGAATTGGGTTTCCAATGATCAGCTTGTTCGATCCTGGTTGCTCAATTCGATGGAGTCAACTATTGTGGGAATATTTACTTTCTCTGATTCTGTAAAGGAGATGTGGGATTCAATTGAAGATTTATACGGAAACCAGAACAATTCTGCCCGTGTGTTTGAACTTCAACTTGCAATCAGTGCTTTGTAACAAGGTGAGAAAACTTTTACAGAACACTTTGGGAATTTGAAGAAATTGTGGGATGAGTTAAACATTTATCGTCCACACACCATAGATGCTAAGACTCTTTTGAAACAGGCTAAAGAGGATAAATCTTCACAGTTTTTAGTAGTCTTAAACCAGAATATGAAAATCTGGAAAGCAATATTCTAATAGAAAGCACTCTTCCATCACTTGCTGCCGTTTGTGCAACTATTCAGAGAGAGGAAACTAGGAAGAAAACCATGAACTTCGAGGTAAAATCCTCAATCTCTGAATCTACCATATTATTTGCAGAAACCGATTTTCGAAAGAAGTCATAGGGATTCGACAAAAGTAAGGGAAAAAGGGAACCGTCTCACTGTGATCATTGTGGAAAGAACTGGCACACCAAGGATCGCTGTTGGGGATTGTATCCACATCTTAAAAAGGAAAATGAACTATCCAAGAAAGAGAATGCCGCAGTTGCCGAGACATCAATGTCCAACTCAGATATTAGTCATCAGTTGAGTTAATTTTCTAACAACTCACTAAGTCTATGTCATCTAACAAAGGTCAGTTTGCCTCAACTCATGTGTCAGGTAATTTACATGCCTATTTTACTATGCCAGAAAATAGTAACTCATGGATAATTGATTCGGGGGCTACGAATCATATGGCTAATTGCCCTGTCTCTGTCCATAATTTTGTGTCCAAAACAGAAAAACATAATATTTCCATAGCCAATGGTTCCACCGTTCTCATTCTAGGTAGTGGCCAAGTGAATTTTTTATTATCAAAGTCTCAAGAGTGATGCTCTAGTTGTTCCTTCATTCCCTGTTCAACTTCTATTTGTTGGAAAACTTACAAATTCTTTAAATTGTGATGTCATTTTTTCTCCTAATTCTGTCGTCTTTCAGGATCAAAAGTCGAAGAGGACGATTGGTGAAGGAATTTATTCCAATGGACTCTATTTGTTGAAGTCACATAAGAAGGCGTGTCCAGCTAGTGATTTACTTGAGAGTCGTATTTTGCATAAAAGACTTGGGCATCCATCTAGTCATGTCCTGTCAAATTTGTTTCCGCATGTTTATTTAAACTTTGATGATGTTTGTGATGTTTGTCAATTTTCTAAACAAACTCATTTATCATTTCCAAACTCGAATTCTGTGTCAAATAAGTTGTTTAAGTTAATTCACTCTGATTTATGGGGACTTGCTCCTATTAATTCTTATGATGGCTATAAGTATTTTGTGTTGTTCATTATTGATGATAAATCTCGTGTTACATGGTTATATTTGTTGAAATCGAAAACTAAGGTTGTGAATGTATTCAAGGATCTTCATACTATGATTACTATAACCAGTTTGGTGCTAACATCAAGATGTTTAGATTTGACAATGGCACTGAGTTTTGTAAAGGTCTGTTACCTAAGTATCTTCGTAGCCAGGGGATAATTCATCAAACTAGCTGTGTTGGCACACCTCAGCAGAATGGCGTGGCTGAAAGAAAGAACATACACCTTTTGGAGACCACTTGTGCTCTTATGTTGGGCATGAATGTTCCTAAGCACTACTGGTCTCATGGCGTCTTAACTGCTGCCTATTTGATTAATCGTCTTCCCAGTCGGGTCTTTGGTTTTAAATCCCCATTAGAAGTGCTCAAATCTAGGCCGCTGGATCTCTATCATCTACGAGTGTTTGGGTGTGTCTGTAATTATGTGCATCAACAAGCTATTCATCGAGATAAATTTGATGCTCGGGCTACTCGATGTGTGTTTGTTGGTTATTCTACCACACAGAAAGGCTACATATGTTACAATCCGGCAACAAGGAAACTGGTTGTCTCTCGTGATGTCTGATTTGTGGAATCTGAAGCTTTCTTTCACGATTTAGCTGTGCCTGGGAATCAGTCCCAGGGGGAGTGTTTGGCAGATTTGGCACCTCTCCCAGCTGTTACGGATGATTTGGCTCCTCTCCCAGTAGTTGGTGAAGGCATTGTTCCTGTCCTAATGGTTGGTGAAGGTATAGTTCCTGCCACTGAAGAATTGGGCTCTGCTGAAGCAAGGGCGCGGGCGCGCTCCTAGCCTGAGCAAACTGAGGGCGGGGTGCGCTTTGGTGCTCCACAACATCCAGTAGATGGGGTGCGGGCGCGCTCCTAGGATGAGCAAACTGAGGGCGGGGCGCGCTCTAGTGCTCCTCTAGCTCCTCCAGTTTCTAGACAATCTGAACGAGAGAGACAACCTCCAGTAACTCTCAAGGATTACTATAAATCTTATAGAGAACGACATCCTCCAATGACTCACAGGAATTTTTATTCTTTGCATGAGGTTACATATCCTCTATAGGAGTATATAACGTATGCCAATATCACTTCATCTCATCATGCTTTCTTAAGTACAGTTGATGACGTGCAAGAACCTAAGAACTTTAGAGAAGCTAACTCTCGTCCAGTATGGAGAAAGGCGATGCAAGAAGAACTTCGTGCTCTAGACGAGAATAAAACTTGGGATATTGTTATACTACCGTATGGAAAGAAAACTGTTGATTGTCGGTGGGTGTTCAGAAACAAGTTCAACAGTGATGGTTCCTTAGAGAGGTTTAAAGCTCGACTTGTTGCAAGGGGATTCACCCAAACTTATGGTCAGGACTACAAGGAGACTTTTGCACCAGTTGCAAAGATGAATACGTTTTGAGTTATTGTATCTCTAGTTGTAAATCAAGACTGGAAATTATTTCAGATGGATGTGAAAAATGCATTCTTACACGGAGATCTTAAAGAAGAAGTGTATATGAGCATCCCACCTGGACATTCAAAGGAGACTAAGGTCAGATTAGTATGCAAGTTAAAAAAGGCTATCTATGGACTTAAACAATCTCCACGAGCGTGGTATGCCAAGCTCAGTTCTGTTCTAGCTATGACCGGCCTTAAGCGAAGTGATGCTGATCCTTCGTCCTTATTTGTTAAATCTAGCAGGTCAGGCTTGGTTATTGTTCTTATTTATGTTGATGACATAGTTATCACAGGTGATGACCATATCAAGATTTCTAAGCTCAAGGAGTTACTGCACAAGAAATTTGCCATCAAGGATCTGGGTATTATGAAATACTTTCTTGGGATCGAAATTGCTTAGTCAAAAAAGGTATATTTCTAAATCAAAGAAAGTATGTGTTGGATATTTTGAGTGAAGCGGGAAAACTGGGGGTAAAGCCATCTGATTCTCCAACTGACAGTGGAGCCAAGTTGGACAACACTGGTGATCTTCTTACTGACATTAGTCAGTATCAGTGATTAGTTGGTAAACTAATATATTTAACTATTATCTGACCAGATATTTCTTATGCAGTGAGCTTGGTTAGCCATTTTATGCATGCTCCAAGGATTCCACATATGAATGTAGTTTCTAGAATACTGTAGTATCTGAAAGGGTCACCAGGCAGAGGTATTTGGATGCGGAAAAATGGGCATACATCTATTCTTGTTTACGAGATGATTGACAAGGGGATGTCCAGTTGATCGGAGGTCTACTTCCAGTTATTGTACCTTTGTGGGAGGTAATTTAGTCACTTGGAAGAGCAAGAAACAGAATGCAGTGGCTCGTTCTAGTGCAGAAGCTGAGTACAGGGCTATGGCTTCCACCACCAGTGAAATCATATGGCTTCGTGCTTTTCTGAAGGATTTGTGTTTTGGGTTGCATCTGCCAACTACACTTTATTGTGATAATCAAGCTGCTATGCAATTTGCTGCAAATCCGGTGTTTAATGAGAGAACTAAGCATATCAAAATTGACTGCTATTTTGTGCGTGAAAAAGTACAGTCTAACATTGTCACTACCTCCTTTGTTCGAAGGGACCAACAGCTTGCAGACATTTTTACCAAGGGACTTCCGGCTTCCAAGTTCCATGATATTCTCTCCAAGTTGGGTTCGCTGGATATCTTTGCACCAACTTGAGGGGGAGTGTGGGAGAAGAAAGACAAGAGTGCGGGTCGCGCCCTTGGAAAGGCAAAGTCAAGGGCGGGGTGCGCTCAATCGCTGGAGGTTTGCCAAGGCAAGAGCGCGGGTCGTGCCTCGAGCAAGAATAATGTGAGCGCGGGTCGCGCCCTAGTCGGTTTTGACAGAAGTTTGCTAGATTTGGATGTTTTCTATAAAGGAAGGTCTCTAATCATTTTAGAAACAATAGACACGAATATGCACTCATGTTGTGCTATATAAACACCTCTGTAATACAAAACCAATATCAATCAAGCAATATAAAATCTTTCTTCTCCCGTGGACGTAGGTTGCCGCATTGGCACCGAACCACTATAAATCATTGTGTTTTGTCTCTTTAATTAGGTGTTAAATTCTACAATATACAATATGTCAATTTACAAGTGGCCTCAGAGTGCGATTAAAGATGCCGAAAAAGCGATGAGAAATTTCTTATGGAGTGGTGACCCATCCATAAAAAAGGGAGTAACTATTGCGTGGGACAAGGTATGCAAACCTTACAGAGAAGGAGGGCTCGGTATTAGAAAACTTGGAGAAGTTAATCGAGTAATGCTCATGAAGTTAGTTTGGAGGTTTCTAGAAGGGAAAGATGATTTTGCAATCTTTATGCAAAACAAATATCTTACAAGAGATGATGATGTGATAGGCTATTATAGGCCAACCTCTATATGGCAGTGCATCAAAGAAGCAATGCGAGAAGTCAGACCAAGAACTCAATGGGCTATTGGTAGTGGCAATCTTGTGGATATCTGGAAAGACAATTGGCTGGGTTCTGCACCACTCAGAGATGCACTGAATCTCACCAGCCATGAACTCAAAGATTGTAACTCCAAAGTAAGTACACTTATTGTAAATGGATATGTCCAAATACCAAGTAACTTTCAGGCCTTGATAACCACTGCTGGACTCACAACTGATGGCATTCTAAAATGGAATGATGGTGATAGAGACACTTATTTGGTGCCCCTATCTCAAAGGGAAATTCAGTGTTATCTCGGCATTTCAAGAAATCCGCAGGAAAAGAAATGTGAATAGTTGGCACAAGCATATGTGGAACTCACACACTCATCCTAGAACCACTGCTATAGCATGGAGAATTTCTCAAAGGGGCATATCAACTGATGAAGCACTCAAAAGAAGGGGCGTCAAGCTAGTTTTTTATTGCCGACTTTGTGGAAATAATGAAGAAACAAATTCTCACCTTATATGGGAATGCTCCTTCTCATTACAGATATGGAGCTAGCTCAGACAAAAGTTTAAGATGCGAGAAAATTTCAACAAGTTAAATGATGCCATCAAACTCTCTCAGTTCAGAAGTCCACTAATCAAACAGCTATGGACCTTGGCAGTGGTGGGCACTATGACCATCATTTGGAAACATAGGAACATGGTTGTGTTTGAAGACAAGAAGCCAGACATCTTAAAATGCTTTAGGCAAGTCAGAAGACAAATTTATTGTTCTTCCCACTTATCCAAGGTTGTCATATACTCAGAAGACACTCAAATTCTCAGTGATTGGGGCATTCAAAGGAAACTAAGAACTGCCCCCAAATAGAGAGTGTTAACTAGGTTGCACCAAATGCTCCAACCATCAAAGTCAACACTGATGTGGCATCTAGGGGTAATCCAGGACTTGCCGGGATTGGATCTAATTTCAGAGATCATAACAGAGATTTTCTCTTAACTTACTGCAGGGCAGTGGGAGTGACTACAAGTTATTAGACTGAGTGTTTGGCAATCATTGAAACCCTTGAATTGGCAGCCACTAAGGGATGGTCTGACATTTGGGTTGAAACAGACTCTGAAGTAGCAGTCCAGGCTTTTGGATCATCACAGCTGCCATGGGCCTTTATGCACAGATGGAAACATGTCCAAAATATGCTACAAAATTTTGTCATCACTTCAATTTGGAGAGAAGCAAACTTCTCTGCTGATGGTGCTGCCAGAAAGGGAGTCACACTTATAAACAACATGGGAAGAACATATCTTGGAGTCACAATCCACTCATACCATTTTTTTGTTCTTTTTTTACATTTAATACAATCGAACGAGCTTACCCAGCAAAAAAAAGGATATACATTTTGTGGACAAATTGTGATAAATGTTGTTCCTGTTAAACATATACCTTCGGCGAAAGCAAAGGATGTAAGTCCTGTAACCCAAGTGAAATTATACCTATACCTTGATGACTGGAACCCAAGCAAAACGTAATGACTGGAACTCTGAAATACAATCTAGCTATATCTTCAATAGTTTTATTAGAAGTTTTCCATGAGTAACTTTGAAACTTATTTACAAAAAATTAAAATTTCCAAAGAAATATTTGTTGTGAATAGGACAATGTGGAAACAACGTTGCCCACAACAAATAGATCAATCCTACACAAGGATCGTTCATTCTCACTAGACAAGACTTCAACACCTTCCAAGCAATATCCCACCACTTCTCAATATCAAATAACAAGCATATAAAGTAAAACAATTAATGTAAAGGAAGAACAAACCACAAGACGAGATATATTGTAGTTCGACAATTTGGCTACGTCCACACTGCGAGTTCCAAACTTTACTAGATGTCAGGAGTAACAGATTACAAGTCTCTCAATTCACTCACAAAGAATGAACACTCAACTCACAAAGAATTGCTCTCTTATAATCTCTCTCTTTCTTGGTTTTGGTTAAGTTAGGTTTCTATAGAAAAAACCTATATTTATACTATTTCAGAAAAAACTTCCGAAACAGTCTTTTCATGCTGAAATGATTGGAGGTGGGCGCCCTCGACCGAGCAAAGTCGAGTCGTGTCGCTTCTTTGGTCGAAAAAGTAATTGGAGTTTGCCTAAGGCATGAGCGCGGGTCGCGCCCTTCACACCAGAGAGAAAAATACGTCTTTTTCTCTACATTCTCCACCTCGGTGAGGTTTTAACACATAAAACTGAGCCGAACACATCCAACAAGAACACATCCAACCAGAACTCGCAATCAACCGCCCCGAAGGGCTATGCCCACAAAGGGCTCTTTCAAGCATGTAGGATTTGGAGCAAGTCCAAGCAGTGTTGGAACTTAACTCCGGTGACAACCTTTGTCAACATATCAGCAAGATTGTCATGGGTGTCCACTTTCTCAAGTGCTACATCACCATCCTCAACGACATCCTGTATAAAGTGATAACGGATATCAATATGCTTGGTCCGAGCATGATGAACCTGGTTCTTCACCAAATGAATAGCACTTTGATTATCACAATACAAAGCAACACTATTTTGCTTAATACTCATATCATCCAAAAGACCTCGAAGCCATAATGCCTCTTTCACTGCCTGCCACTGCCACTGCCATATACTCTACCTCAGTAGTAGATAGAGCAACTGTAGCCTGTAGCATAGACCTCCAACTAACCGGTGCACCATGCATCATAAACACATAACCAGTAGTCAATCGTCATCTATCTAGATCACTTGTATAATCTGAATCCACATACTCACTGATATAACAAGTGCCTCTACCATAAACTAATCCCACATCCAAGGTACCCTTCAAGTACCTTAGTACCCATTTCACTGCCTCCCAATGCTACTTTTGAGGATTTGCCATATACTTGCTTACAACACTAACTGCCTGTAAAATGTCTGGGTGTGTGCACACCATAGCATACATCAAACTGCCTATGACACTTGCATAAGGAACATTAGCCATATACTTTTGTTCCTCCACCGAACTAGGAGAGAACTTAGCTGAAAGCCTAAAATGCCCAGCCAAAGGTGTAAAAACTGACTTTGCATTCTCCATACCAAAACGAGAAATTACTTTTTGAAGGTATTTCTTCTGAGATACAACTATCCGTCGTTTCTTCCTATCTCTGTCAATCTCCATGTCCAGTATCTTCTTGGTTTCACCTAAGTCTTTCATCTTAAACTCAGAGCTAAGTTGAGATTTTAACTTGTCTATCTCCACCATGCATGCTTTTGGAAGTAATAAGCATGTCATCCACATAAAGCCGGAGATAGATAAAGTCATTACCACAAAGTCTACGAAAGTAAACACAACAGTCATACTTACTTCGGGTGTACTCATGTTGCATCATGAATGTGTCAAAGTGCTTGTACCATTGCCTGGGCAATTGCTTTAACCCATACAGTGATCGATTCAATTTACATACATGATCTTCTTTCTCAGCAACAACTAACAAACCCTTCAGGTTGTCTCATATAGATCTCTTCCTCCAAGTCCCCATGCAAGAAAGCAGTTTTAACATCAAGTTGCTCTAACTCCAAGTCGAAGTGAGCAACTAAACTCAATAACACACGAATGGAAGTATGTTTGACCACCGGGGAAAATACCTCATTGTAGTCGACTCCTTTTTTCTGTGAAAAACCCTTTGCTACTACTCTTGCCTTGTACCCAGTACTGTCGAACTCAGGAATGACCTTTTTCTTTATGAACACCCATTTACTGCCGATAGTCCTTTTGCCCTTTGGCAATAAAACTAGGTCCCATGTGTGATAGATATCAAGAGACTCCATCTTTTCTTGCATAACAACCAACCAATCTCTATAATGAACATCTCTAACAGCTTCCTTGAAGCTATCTGTCTCATCATCTTTGATATTCAGTGCATATGCCACTAAATCCACCTGACCATAGTATTTCACCGGCTTCTCGTGCCCATACTTGTGCACTTCTTTAACTTGTCTCTTTGGCCTAGGGTCAGCCACTACAAGTTGCGGATGTTCATGCTCTTCTTCTTGTTGCTGTGTGGTTTCATAATTTGGTACCTCATCATGAACCAACCAGTCATCTGCTGCATCAGACAACTCAAGCTTAGTGGCTTGAACTTCTATAGACTCACCATTCTGCCCAGCTCCTTCTGGCTTACTGAAAGATAACACGGAAGTCTCATCAAAGGTAACATCTCTGCTGACCAGGAACTTGTGGTCTTCTAGACACCACAATCTGTATCCCTTTACCCCATTTGCGAAGCCTAAGAATATGGTTTTCTTAGCTCTAGGATCTAACTTGCTTTCCCTCATATGGTAGTAAGCAATCGATCCAAACACTCGCAAAATACTATAATCAGCTGGGTTACCTGACCACACCTCATAAGGTGTCTTACAATCTATAGCTGTTATACAGGTAACACGCCATGGACACTGCATCTGCCCAATACTATTTGCCTAGACTGGCATTAGACAACAAACATCTCACTCTTTCAAGCAAGGTTCTATTCATCCTCTCTGCCATTCCATTCTACTGAGGCGTGCCCCTGACTGTCCAGTGTCTGACAATTCCTTGTTGCACACAAAACTCTTAGAAAGGCCCATAGGTATATTCAGTACCATTGTTAGACCGTAGTGCCTTTACCTTCCTATCTGTGCGATTCTCAACCATTGCCTTCCATTTCTTAAATGTCTCAAACACTTCATCTTTCATTTTTATCATATACACCCACACATAGTTGGTATGATCATACATGAATGAGACATAATAGCGGTTACCTCCCTTTGAAGCCACTCTGGAGGGTCCCCAAACATCCATATGCACATAGTCAAGGATGCCTGTTGTCGTGTGCTTGTTTGACTTGAACTTGACTCTGCACTGCTTCCCATAGACGTAATGCTCACAAAACCCCATAATTGGCTTCTTCAAGTCCTTCAAGAACCCTCGCTTGCACAACTCAGACAAACCCTTTTCACTCATATGCCCTAGTCGCATATGCCACATCTTAGTGCACTCAGAATCATCACTACATGCAACCACTGCTACATCGCCTATCACCGTACTACCCATCAAAGTATACAAGGTTCCATGTCTTTGACCTTTCATAACAGTTAAAGAGCCACTGACAATCTTTAGGACTCCACCTTCGCCCACAAACTTGTGGCCTTTGGAATCCAAGGTACCAAGAGAAATAAGGTTTTTCTTTAGCTCAGAAACATACCTCACATTAGTTAAAGTCCTCACTATACCATCATGCATCTTGACCCGTATAGTTCCAATTCCTACTGTCTTACAAGCAACGTCATTACTCATCAAAACGGAACCACCATTAATACTCTCATAAGAAGTAAACCACTTTCTATCCGTGCACATATGGTAGGAACATCCGAAATCAAGAATCCACCTTTCGGCCATATAGTCTTGTGTGGACACACAGAGACTCAACTCCTCCCCTTCAGAGCCTGAAGCATAACTTGCCTCAATTTTTGCCTTACCTTTCTTCTTACCATCTCTCTTGTTCTCTTTCTTCGGGTGAGGACAATTACTTGCATAATGTCCCTTTTCATCGCAATTATAGCACTTCACATGTGTCAAAGGCTTCTTTGACTTGGACCTAGACTTCTCATTGCTTGTAGAAGCCTTTTCATATGACCTTCCTCTTACCACTAGCCCCTGACCTGCATCAATGCTATTCTCTACACGTGTCTTCTTCATCAACTCATAAGAAAGAAGTGCACTTTGAACTTCGTCAAGATTAACGTCTTCTTTGTTCATAAATGTAGTCATTAGATGCTCATAGCTTTCTGGCAAGGAGAATATTAAATATGCCGCTTGATCTTCATCATCCATCTTCATGCCCACATTCAAATAATCCGCTAGGCGTCGACGGAACTCACTAACGTGCTCTTGCATCGTTGAACCATCCACCATCATGTACCGATAAAGACACTTCTTAAGGTACATCTTGTTTGTCATGCTCTTGGTCATATACATAGACTCTAGTTTGAGCCAAATACTGGCAACAATATTTTCTCCCATCACACTATACATGACCTCATTAGCAAGACATAACCGGATTGATGAACAAGCCTGAAGATCGAACTCTTCCCAATCATCATTACTGATACTCACCGCCTTAGATTTAATCCCCTTTAAAGCCTTGTGCAAACCTTGTTGGATGAGGATGTCCTTTACTTGGACTTGCCAAATCCCAAAATTATTCTTCCCATTAAATTGCTTTATTTCAAACCTTGCGTTTGACATCTTGGGAGCCATCTTTCAAGTTATACACAATAGCCCAAAAAACAATTTCACTTCGGAATTTAATCAAACACCTTGTCTACACAAATTTCGAGCACTAAACTCAAAATCCTAGATCATAAACCTACGCTCTGATACCAATTGTTGTGAATAGGACAATGCGGAAACAACGTTACCCATAACAAATAGATCAATCTTACACAAGGATCGATCATTCTCACTAGACAAAACTTCAACACCATCTAAACAATATCCCAACACTTCTCAATATCAAATAACAAGCATATAAAGTAAAACAATTAATGTAAAGGAAGAACAAACCACAAGACGAGATATATCGTGGCTCGGCAATTTGCCTACGTCCACATTGGGAGTTCCAAGCTTTACTAGATGTCTGGAGTAATATATTACAAGTCTCTCAATTCACTCACAAAGAATTAACACTCAACTTACAAAGAATTGCTCTCTTATAATCTCTCTCTTTCTTGGTTTTAGTTAAGTTAGGTTTCTACAGAAAAAACCTATATTTATACTATTTCAGAAAAAACTTCCGAAACAGTCTTTTCATGTTGAAATACGGTGGAGTGCGGGGCGCGCCCACGACCAGGCAAAGTCGAGCGCAGGTCGCGCTTTGGTCGCAGAAAAAGTACTGGAGTTTTCTAAAGGCATGAGCGCGGGTCGCACCTTGTCCAGGCATAAATAGAGCGCGGGTCACGCCCTTCACACCAGAGAGAAAAATACGTTTTTTTCTCTACAATATTCAAATACGTACAGTTCAGCGAACGAAAATTTTCAGTAGCAGCCTTTAAGTTATTTTGAATAGAAAAGTTAGAGGCTAGCGTAGCTGAAATTCATATTTCCGTTAAACTTGCAAAACATGGCTTTATCTATCACCAAAATAAGACTTCCCTTCATGGCGACCCTGTCAAAATATTATTCGGTGTGTCTTTACTTGCACAAGAAATATATCATGTTGTACGTTTACTATCATTAGGAGAAAGTGATAGTCCGTTCTAACTAGTTGAAGATCGGCATCGCTTTAAGTTGGCAATATATCCGCTTCTATTGTGTATTTGATTAAAAATTTGTTGCCTGAAAATTAAATTCCTAAGTGCAAGTTAGTAGACTTTCAAGGAAGAAGTTCCCATCAGCTGAAATCTTGATGAGAAAATAAACAAAGCTTCCTTTTCTTGTTAGAGTAGAGTCATGGAGTGTTCCTTCGAGAAAATTAGTGCCAACTTCGAATGGGAAATAGAAATAAATCAATCAGAAAATCTTGGTTAGGACATATATTTCAAAGGGAAGTTTTCCTAAAAGTTAAGATGAAGAAGACTCAGATCTAATCAATCAGTAATAACTAATGACACGCTTCCACTATTTTTCACCTACATAATGACCAAACTTTGAGTGCGGCCTACTAGCCTACTGGTATGTTTGATAAGAGTAGGAGTGATACTTTTCTAGCATCAAACACCAAATTTCTAACAATTTGGTGTTTTTTCATCTTCAGGAGAGTCACATGTTGATGAAAACACCAAAAAAACACCAAACAAAACACCAAATCGGCCAAAATTTGGTTCCAGCTTTGGTGTTGTATCAAATATCTCACGCAGTTTTTACCACGCTGTTTTTCTAACACCGCATGGGCTTGGGCTGCTAAGTGGGTTTGTATGGCGCGGTTTTGCCAACACTGCCTGGGATTGGGTTTCTATTGGCGCGGTTTTGCCAACACCGCATGCGTTTTTTCTAAAAATTAGGAACTATACATAAAAGTTAAGAAATTAAGAATTGTGTAATTGAAGAAATTAGGAATTGTGCAATTGTATCTAAAAATGATAAAATGATTATGATTATCAGATTATGTATCCAAAATGATAAAAATGATCCAAAACCTATGATTATGATTATATATACAAAACGATAAAAATGATCCAATATCCAAAATGATCTAAAATCTATGATTATGATCCAATATCCAAAATGATCCAAAACCTATCATATTACATAAAATTTATTTAGCTATCTTCTTACACCCTTTACCACTCGATGCCTCTCCTCTCTCTATTTGGATGTTCCGAAGCTGCTCCTCTAAGTTTCTAACCTGAGAACCAAGATCTTCTCTGTCTGCACGAAGGTTAACTATCTCAGCTTGAAGTTCCTCATATCCCTGATGTTGTTGCGTGTACACCTGCTGAATATCCTCATACGTTTTTTGAGTCTCGTCATATGCACGTTGGGATTGCTGATATGTTTGAGAATATGCCTCCTCTCTTTCTTGGCTATAATGATACATGACAGTCCTCATCCCATCAAACATACAAATCTGGTTCTCATATCTTTTCCGAACCTCAGCTTGAAAATCCAAGAAAATACATTGCGAGTACATATTATATATATATAATGAATAAGAAAAATAAAATAACTAAACTCTCCGTGGTATACTGATCAATCTGCGGTTCTAACTCATGGCAACGAAAGCACGAGGCACCTCGGGGAATGGAAATGTAAGTAGCCTCCCCATCAGTCCACACACCGACAAACATTTGAAGATTACCGCGCATTACGGTGAATTTGGATGATATGCATTCAGAGGTTGTGGGTTGTAAACAGGCTGTGGTAGATGAGGAATACGTAGCTCACGTCTCATCCCTTCTAGGCCTACAAACTCGAAGTTGCTAGCCTGACCAACAGGGGGCAACAACGAACCCATGGAGACACGGTTCCACCATCTATAATACTGATCAGCAGTCTACTCAACAACAAAAGAAGACGCATCTGGCCAAGGACCACAACTGGCATGAACTTCATGAACTTGAGTTCTACTCCACGACTTAGCATCACTAACATCTGGTATGGGAGCACATGGAACTCCATAACGCCGGTCATCCGTCTCCAACATCCGCCGCCACAAGTATTCAAACCTTACGATCCACGATGCGACAAAAACAACTCTGTGACGTGACAACACACAAGCATGCTGCACAACTGGATCATCAAAGGCAGTAGACAAACGCCAAGGTATCCACTCAATAGATGACAATGATCTAATATCAATCTAAGCATGAGCCATACAGACATTATTTCTAATCTGCCCACTGTTACGAGTCAAGTGAGGCCTTGACCAACTAGCAAATCTAGGGCGAGTATCAGCAATAATGTCTATGTTAGGAGAAAGACAACGAAAATACTCATAAAACCAAATCTCTAAAAGTCCTGTGAATCCTGCAATCTGAGGACTTCTACTTCCGAATGTCTGTGAAGATTTATCTAACGCCGATATTAATATGACATATATTGAGCTACCAAGGTCATAATCTCTCATATTATGCAAATCAGAAACATAAGCATAATATCCAAGTTGTAATGTAGAATGACCATTTGGAAACAGAACATGCCCAATAAAAAAACATAAAAAAAAGCCCTAACATACACATCAACACCCTCACTACCAGGTAGAACAGTCAAAGCTAATTCCGCTCGTGTATCAGGATCCAAGAGGGGTTCCATATATGCAGTCTTAATATGAGATAACTTAATACCAGAAGAATCATAAGCATCCGCATCTAAGCGAGGAAAACTTATAAGCATACTACCAATATTCTCATAATTTGTATTAAAAGGTATCGGTTGGCCTATAACGATACTCAACCCAGAAATCATGGTGAAGTCTAGTAGTGTGAACCCTAACTTTGCACAAGAAAAATGAAATATATCAGTTGTATTCCACCATCTTTCAACTAAAGCTATGACCACTGCCCAATTAGCCTTCTCATAATCTACATAAACCAAAAGACCCAAAGGTGTACACATAATACTATCTCTAATATGTACAAACTCATCCAAACTCTTAATAACCTTTCACCACTCTCTAACACCAAGTAAAACCGATCTAACTTGATAGTCAATAACTTGCTGATATTAAGAAGAAAAAAAAATGCATATAAGATAATTAATTAATTGATCAAACTCAACTAATTAATGCATAATATTCAAAATATTTAATCAAAACTAATTAATTACCTGAGAATTAGCCACAGCACTCGAGAAGTGTTTTGTATCACGTGTAGAAGACACAACTTGCATATCAAGTGCTTCACCGGGATTAAATTGTCAATCGAAGTCGTTCATTTGATACTCAAGTACATAGGGATGTCTATCAGTCGGCATGACATTTTCGGCTTCTTCTCTCCCACCTTCTTGTACTTCCTCGGGTTATTCTACCTCTACTTGATCGCCAATGTCGTTTGTGTACTGCCAATACACATCGTCATCACCGTCAAAAGATTCAAAATGATCCATATAAAATTTCAAGAGTTTAGGTAGGTTTTTGTTATTTTTTTTACTAAGGAGAGAGTTTATAATTGAGAGAAAAGTTAAAAGTGATTGAACTGTGCGGTTTTGGTCATCTTTATATAGAAATAGCACGCAGTGTTAAGAACACCACACGGTTTTTGGAAAATCGTGTGTCAGATGGGCTTTAGTGGCACGGTTTTGGGAAAACCGCGTAGACTATATGGCGCGGTTTATCCAAAACCGCGTCATTTGCTGTCGAAAATTTGATGTTGCTCCTAAAGATGGTTTATGTTTTTTTGGTTTAGTGTTTGGTTTGGTTCAAAATTTTAGTGTTTTTTTGGTTTCACTACTAAAAGATGCTCTAAAGCTTCAAGTTTGGCCGTCGCATTTAGCAACATAAAAAGGATATGTTATTACAACATACTCAGAGCATCATCAACGCATTGCTATTTGCAATTGTGACACATCAGTGTTTTTAGGAAATCAAAAAAGTAAAAAATGAATCAAGTACCAATAAGAAAAATTCTTGTTTCCATTTCGCACGGCTAAAGTTGTCCCTTGGATTCTTTTATAAATGGCACAAGTTGTCCCGTCCATCAATTCCCCCCATTTTTATGGCGCCAATCCATTTTCGCGCCCATTGTTTCCCTCCACTTTCTACGTTACATATCACAGATGAATCACAGTTGAAGCATCCATAATTTCTTCATCTCCTCTCATCAATCAAACTTTTTATATTTTGTCATGGGTTCTAGTAGTCATAATAGCAATTGGTGCGAAAGAGTAAGTGAACTAATTTTCGACGATGATGATGAAAATACCATAATCGTTCAACAAATGCAAAGTGATGCAGTTGTAGTGGTGTCAATGATTCCGGCTTTCAACGCTTTATCTGTACCAAAATGGGGTGGATCTGTTGATAGTAGAGAATACACTAACCGCGATCGTGTTGGTGCGCATGAACGGTTGGTGGCTGATTATTTTGCTGATAGACCAACTTATAAAGCAAGTAAGTTTCATCGTAGGTTTCGTATGAGAAAACCACTTTTTAACAATATATTGGAAGTTGTCACTAATTTTGATCCATATTTTAAGCCTTCTTGTGATGCTCTTGGTTTGCCTGGGGTTTCGGGTTTGGTAAAATGACAATACCGCAATATAGATGTTTGCTTATGGTTGTCCAGCTGATTCAATGGATCACTGGATAAAACTTGCTGAGAGTACGGCCCGAGAATCACTTCATCATTTCTGCAGTGCAGTTGTCAACTGTTTTGAAGAACAATACCTGAGAAGCCCAACGGAAGAAGATGTAACACGTTTGCTTGTAGTAAGTGAAGAACGCGGTTGGCCAGGTATGTTGGGTAGTTTAGACTGTATGCACTGGGTATGGAAAAAATTGTCCAATTGTGTGGCATGGAACTCATTTGGGCCATGCTAGAAAAGCGACTGTGATTTTGGAAGCAGTTGTAGACCAAGAGCTATGGTTTTGGCACGCATACTTTGGAATGGCTGGATCGTGTAATGATCTTAATGTGTTAGATAATTCTCATTTATTTGATAATTTAGTCAGAGGAACAGCTCCAGCTTGTGTTTATCAAGTTAATAACAATCCTTACAATATGGGCTACTACCTTGGCGATGGAATATATCGACCATGGGCTACATCGATTCAAACAATCCCATCTCCCCGCTACTCCTATGGATACTAATTTTGCAAAAGCGCAAGAAGCATTTCGTAAAGATGTGGAATGTGGTTTTTGGTTTTTCTGTGCTAGATTTGCAATTGTTAGCGGGCTCTGCTTTCGTCGATGGGGACAGAGGAGCTCTATCCCATATAATGAAGACATGTATTATACTTCACAACATGAATGTTGAGAATGAACGTAATGTACAACTTCCAAAGTGGAAACCACCTTCAGATGAACGGTTGCGGCATGAAGTTGAGATGCAGAGTAATGACCATCTGTTTGTGCAAAACATGGTAGCCAGGACATTAAGTATTCGTTGTGGAGCTACTAATCAACAATTGAAGAATGATCTGGTTGAACATCATTGGGCACGTTATGGTGCACGCCACAACCAAAGGAACAACTAATAAGTTTGTTTAAGTTTGTTAACTGTGTTTTTTAAGTGTGCTTTATGTATTTTCTATTAACTGTACTTTCATCATGTTTGTTTAAGTTTGATTTGTCTTAGTTGAATTTTCTGTTAACTGTACTTTCATCAAGTTTTGGTGCTTTCTGTATTTTCTGTTAAGTGTAATTTTATCAAGTTTGTTTTGTTTAAATAAGATTGTGATTTGTTGAATAAGATTTGCACATACTTGAAATTAAAAACGTTACAACATACTTGAAATTAAAAACGTTACAATATAATTGGAATTTAAAACGTTACAACATACTTGAAATTAAAAACGTTACAACATATTTGGAATTAAAAACGTTACAACATACTTGGAATTAAAAACGTTATAACTAAAAATCATCATCTTCATATTCTTCATTTTCATCCCTCAGAAATGGATTGGGAGAGCGTGGTTGCGTACCACAAGACTGACTAGCACTGTTTGTTGATCCAGAAGAAGAAAAAGACCCAAACTGTTGAGAATAATGGGTTGGAATGTTTGGACTAGGAGGGGTTGGAATGTATGGACTAGGAGGGGTTGGATAATTAGGAATAGCAGGAGCAGCAGGAATACCTTGTTCTTGTTCAACCCACTTACGATAGATAGCTGCTTGCTTAACTTCCCAAAATGTCAGTTGAATACCGCTAAACTTGCTTAGATCAAGCATCATGATATCTTGTTCTTTCTGTGCTTCAAGCCTCAATATTTCGTCTTCTTTTTCCTTTTTCATTGAGAGGAACATTTGTCGTTTTAGCTTTGTTTGTTCTTGCAGATATTTTGCAGTTGTAAGTTGATTGTCTCTGACCTCCTCCAGAGTTTGTGCCATTTGGTGTGCAACTTCATCAGCATCTCTTTTCTTAAACTTTCTTCCCTTTGGCCATTTTTCTGATCCGGGAACTTCCCTCGATGGTTGACTTTCTTCATCTAACGAAATATTGGCTATTCCAATATTGTTAGCGGTTGATCCACCAATGATGCCACCACTAACATCACTATTAGAAGTGGTTCTTTGTTTTTTTGAACTACTATCACTTCTAGCTTGATATAAATGATTCCATTTTGGACTTAAAATTAAAATCCAATAACAATGCTCAAATTTAAAATGTTCCTTTTGAACAGTTAAAAATATAGTACGAGCTCGTGACATTGTATCATCCGCATTAGTACCACTAGCATTCATTCTCAATTGTTGATCATAATAACCTTGAAATAAACTTACCGCATGTTGGATGATGTGAAAACGCGCTTGAACCGATCCACCAGTTCGTGGTTGCCTTGCATGACCAAGCTGGCTCATACGCTTGTTCATTTCATCAGCAATTTTCTCAAAAAAAAACATGCCTATTTTGGCCCGTTCCAACAACTGCATCTTCTGAAATAAAAATCCAACTATGACATAAAATTTCATCTTCAACAGTTGTGAAATTTTTTGAACGGCCTTGAACATAGGTATGTTGGCTGTTTTCTTGGTTTTGGTTTTCACTATTTCTACCACCTCTATTTCCTCTACCTCTAGATCTTTGTGAAGACATTTTGTGATTTTGGTGAAGAATAAAAGAAGAAAGAAGAAGATGAAGTGAATTAGTGAAAAATGAGTTAAGCATATATGGAATATATATAGGCCCAGTCCAACGGAACTAAATATAGTCGTTAATATAGCCGTTAATTCCAACGGTACAAAATCGAACCGTTTTAAATTTTTATTAAAAAAAAAACAAAAAAAATGCTGGACGGCTAAAGTAGAACCGTGCACACATTTCTACTCTTGGACGGGTCTAGTTTTCCTGTGCGTAATCTTGGACGGGTCTAGTTTTATCGTGCGAACCATTTCTATTTTCTTAACCAATTTGGCTCCACTTTGGACAATTCTTAAAATAGAAACAATCGTTTGACAAAGCGTTGGTGACGGAAATTGCTATAAAAATTGTCAACTGTCACATTGAAAATCAAAATAACAACGCGTTGATGATGCTCTCAAAGAAGTCTAATTTTCTGGAAATCTGGTAAAGACACGAAGATGGTTAAAGTGAGTACTCCTTTAAAGACTAGAAAGTATACCACTCTATTATTGGCAATACGACAACAACATTCCAGCTGTGAAAGTTTCCTATTCAAATGAACACAGTGACATTCGAGCGTGTATATAGAGAAGAAGCATGGAGGAAAGAAGACTCAGGTCGAGAGCTTCAAAATAGTTGTTCAAGCAAGTTCTCAAAATCAAATATATTCCGATCCAATCTCTTCAAAGCGTATTATACTTTCAGCTTCAATTCTCTGTTATGGCCGATAAAGAGAAAACAACTTGTCCCAAAGGGTAAGTAGCTGCGGTAGCTAAAGAGGATGTTGTAGGGGAGCGATATCCTCATAGGGCATCGCACTCGCGAGGAGCATAAGCGAACTGAAGATATCGACCTCCAAGACCGACCTGCGAGCGGCTCGAGTAGGTGGTGCGAACGAAGATATCTCAAGATTTAACACTTTTCCGGATCGTAACGCTTCGGATAGAAACACACCCCACCAGGTGTAATGATTGCCAAGATCTTAGTGGTAATCTCATCACCGGGAAATAGGGACTACCGCATCTACCCCCAATCAAAACAGGGCATATCCAAAATCCAATTCAACACTCATCCGCGATCTCCACCCCTACATTTGCACAAAAGAGTACACGGTCGGAAGGATCTCCTCTCCCGAAATCTATAAATACCACCTACTGGAACTACGTCAGACCTGATTCTTCTCTCCCCAAGAAAAGGAAAAATGAGAGAAGATACGTAGGCAGTTCGCTCATAGCGACCTCGGTCACATCCAAAATCCAAACCCCTCCCGTTCTTCCTTGTTGTAATTAGGAGAAGATCAAAACCCTCCTTTACATTGGCGCCGTCTGTGGTTTCGATTACTGGAGAGCCACTTTAGCTCCGTTCATCCATCTCTAACTCTCCAGCCCACGAAGCATGGTTAGCATAGAAGATCAAGTTCAGAACCTTGCCCACCAGTTGGGAATAACGAATGAGAGCATTTCCTTGCTCAGGGAGGAAAATGCTACTTTACGTGCTCAGGTGGATAGTTACCAGCAACAACAAGTCGGCAACGGAGCCGAAAGCACAAAGATCAATGACGTTAATCGCCAGATTAACGAAGTTATCCCAAAGGATTGGCCGCACCGACCGCGAAGAAGGATTCGACCGCAGTTGTGCACAAGATGCTTAAGACGTATCGCGCATCTCCGTTCACCGCAGAGGTCCTCAGTAAATCCTCTCCACACGACTTTATCCAGCCACGCTTTCCCATGTACGACGGCAGCACATGCCCTGGTCAGCATGTGGCTCGCTATATTCAGAGTTTGGCACTTTACAGCTCACCCGAGTTTGATTATCTCCACTGCAGATTATTTCCAGCCAGCCTCAAGGATGGCGCTCTCGATTGGTTCTTTTCACTGGAGTCTGATTCTATAAACACCTTCGAACAGCTTACTGATTTGTTCGCCAGCCAGTACGTCCACAACAGGCGGAAGAAGGCAGATCTTGATTCTCTGTTTCAATTATCATTCAAGGAGGACGAAACTATTCGTGAATTCCTAGGACGGTTCAAGGCCGAACTACTGTGCATGGAAAGTGGCTTGAAAGAATCTTTCGCCACACTGGCCTTTTCCAATGCTTGCCGAGTGCGAAACACCGACCTCGCTAGGTCGTTGATGAAGGAACGCCCAGAGACATTGTCCGAGCTCTACGCTCGCGTGGACAAGTACATCAAGTTGCAGGAAACTTTAAAACTCCATGGTTTAGCAGAGAACCACGAGGTCGCTGAAGTCTCGGATCGTACCCCACGGGTCAAGAAGCGCGCCAGGTCGCTTGCACCAGCAGCTCGTGCACGACCAGATAAACAGAGAGAGTTATTTGTCCCCGACACGTTCCCGATCCACATACTTGGATAAGATTAAACGCCCCATTTTTCCGGCCAAACATCAGGCAGCCCGCAGATCGACCTGGCAAGCCTTTTTGTGCATTTCACAAAGCAAAGTGCCATGAAACTGATGCATGCTGGGGGCTCAAGCATTATCTCCAAGACCTGGTGGAAGATGGTCATATCAAACAATACACTAGAATTCCTGATGGCGACCTGCGTCACAAGTTGATGGCTCGTCGTGTACGTAGTCGATCTCCACCTCACCGTCACCACCAAGGGGTACAGGCTCGTCCTCACAGTAGAGGATGCTCCCGTGATCGTTCTCGTCACGAGAGAAGGCAGCACTCGTCCGATCGTGACAATGCCCGCACTATTCATGTGATTACCTTTCGGACGATTCCGTGACCTCTTCGAGAGAAAAGACGCGTCGGGTAGGCTCTTGAAGTCTATCATTTTACTTCACAGGCAGCCCGCTGGGTTCAGGTCGCAGCCACAGCGATATCATTTTTCACAGAGGCCGACTTAAGCAAAGTCCGCCTTCCTCATAATAATGACGATTGGTTGTTCATGTCAAAATCAGCGACCGGGCGATCAAAGCGGCGTCTGATCGACCCGGCAGTTCTGCGACATCTTATTTTACCACACCATGCAAGAGATGAACCTCCCCAAGTCCGTTCGTAGACCCAATCCCCCTTTTACGGGTTCAATGGCTCCGAGCCGACCCCATTGGTGACATTATCTTACCAAGATCGGTGGGATCTCGAGGATAAGATTACCCGTAATACCACGGTTTTCGCGTTCTCGACATTAAGTCGTCCTACAATGCCATACTAGGGCGACGCTGGATCCATCAGATGCAAGCAGTCCCATCAACATTGCATCAAGTTCTACGTTTCCCAGGACCTAGGGGAATGATGGAGCTTAGAAGCAATCAGCTTGAAGCGTATCACTGTAACCAGATAGTATCAACCAGTGAGACTGCCGATGGACTGACACCCATCATACACGAGCCCACCAGTTACACAATGGCACATGATTTAGTGGCCGGAGTCCAGACTCGACCTGCCAAGCAGAACGCTGGGGGCTCCAGCAAGCCAATACCTGCAGTCGCTCCCCGACTCATTCCTGCACAAGCAAAGCTACCCAGCATTGATACAAAATCAGCCGCCCCATCGACTAGAGTGTCAAGAATCGCTTCGGATTGTGGTGGGCCAACACACGTGCCAACAACGGCCGTACCACCAGAGTCCATACCTCCAGTGCTGTATCCACAGCTTCGGGGATGCCCCCATCAACGCTGATGCTCAAGTCGTTCAGACCCCAACTGCTAGCCAGACTAGCCCAGAGCACGTTCAAGACCCCCTTGAGAGCAAACTACCAAGCAGCGCTCCACCATCCGCTGTAACACCTCCAGTGGCAGAAAAAGAAAGAGTGAACCTAGGCACCGCTGACGACCCCAAGTTCGTCTATGTAGGGGCCAACCTCGACCCCATGTTAAAGACCCAGCTTGTAAATTTTTTATCTATGAATAAAGATGTTTTTGCTTGGTCGTATATTGATGTGCCCGGAGTCGATCCTCAAATCGCATGCCATAAATTAAATGTGAACCCCAATGCTAAACCAGTCCGACAACGACCTCGTAGACTATCCCTGCGCTTTCAAAAAGCCATCAACGACGAGGTCGAAAAACTCAAGCAAGTCGGTTTCATCAGAAAGGTAGACTACCCCGAGTGGATTGCAAATATTGTCGCCGTCCCCAAAAAGAATGGCACAGTTCGCCTATGTGTCGATTTCACAAATATCAATCAGGCCACGCCAAAAGACAGTTTTCCCTTGCCTCGCATTGACCAACTTGTCGACCAAACCTGTGGTCATGAGCTCCTCTCCTTTATGGATGCGTACAGTGGGTACAACCAAATCCCACTCGCCGAGGAAGATCAAGAGAAGACTTCGTTCATTACGGAGCAAGGGATCTATTGCTACAACGTCCTCCCGTTCGGTCTGAAGAACGCCGGAGCGACATACCAACGCCTGATCACTGACATGTTCCAAGACATGTTAGGCGACACCATGGAGGTGTACATTGACAACATGGTGGTCAAAAGCAAAAAAGCTGGTGATCACCTCACCCACCTCGAACAAGCGTTCTCCAGACTACGTCGTACGGGCATGAAGTTGAACCCAGAAAAATGCCTCTTTGGAGCGTCCTCTGGCAAGTTTTTGGGGTATCAGGTGTCGCAGCGCGGGATCGAGGCAAATCCTGACCAGATCCGAGCGTTCTTAGATATGCCCGATCCACGCACAAAGAAACAGATACAGAAATTGTCGGGAATGGTCGCGGCGCTCAACCGGTTCATATCAAGGGCCTCAGATAAGTGCAGACCGTTCCTGCGGCTCCTCAAAAAGGCGAGCCGTTTTCATGGAAGCGATCAATGTCATCATGCATTCGCTACTCTCAAAGAGTATCTCACCGCGCCCCGTCTTAGCCAAACCAATATATGGAGACACAGGGCTTTATCGTCAGCCATTATCCGATTTAGCCATCATTTCGGTTCTCTTTAAAGAGGAGAACAATTCAGAGAAGCCAATCTACTTCACGAGTAAAGACGCTCCACGCCAGCGAAAAGAATTACGCCTTCCTGGAACGAGCTGTACTTGCTTTGTTGTATTCCGCACGGAAGTTCAGGCCGTACTTTCAGGCACATCAAATCAAAGTTCTTACCGACCTTCCATTGAAGAAAGTCCTTCACAAAGAAAACAAGACTACTCGAATGGCAGTTTGGGCCGAAGAACTCGGAGAACACCACATCGAGTTCGTCCCCCGCACTTCTCAGAAAGGTCGGTCGTCGCCCGATTTTCTAGCAGATTTCGGTCGAGGACCCGGTTTGGGAACAAGAAACTGAGCTCCCAGACACAAAAACGAGAGTCAAATCGCCCTGGTCTCTCTTTGTGGATGGTTCGAGTAATCTCGGTGGAAGTGGCATCGGAGTCGTCTTAGTTTCCCCCGACGGAAATATGATTGAAAAGTCAGTCCGCATTGACTTTGCAACTTCCAATAATGAGGCGGAGTACGAAGCGCTAATTAGGGGACTAAGGATGGCGCTTCAGCTCGGTGTCGAAGAGATCCAAGTCTTTAGTGACTCGCAACTGGTCGTTCGCCAGGTTGCAAAAGAGTACACTACCCACGAAGGTAACCTTTCCAAGTATCTTCAGGTCGTTCATCAGTTATTGCCTTCTTTTAAGCAGGTACACATACATCATTTCTTGCGTGAGGAGAACCGCCACGCAGACAGTTTAGCTTACTTGGCTACCCAGACCCCGAGCTGCGTTCCCCGACAAGTTCTCATAGAAGTCGTCGATCGACCTGCATACCAAGTCGACCACACCTTGATGATAAGCGACCTATTTCCTCTCTCCGCCAGTCAGTTGAGCCAAACATGGATGCAGCCCATCATCGATTATATCCAGCACGGCACGCTCCCTGAGGAGCGTACC
Source organism: Coptis chinensis (assembly GCF_015680905.1). Lineage (NCBI taxonomy): Eukaryota > Viridiplantae > Streptophyta > Magnoliopsida > Ranunculales > Ranunculaceae > Coptis > Coptis chinensis. Next base: position 12,619,981 of record NC_141456.1, on the reverse strand, counting down.
AAGGCCAGGCAGGTCCCATATCAAGCTCGTCGTTATTGTTTAGTCCAAAACAAGCTGTTCAGGAAATCCGCTGGTGGCCCACACTTACGGTGCATTACCCCAGAACAGGGTCAATTGATTTTTGCAGAAATCCACGAAGGAGAATGTGGAAATCACGCCGGCGGCCGCTCATTAGCTCACAAGGCCATCTCTCAAGGATATTTCTGGCCCCGGATGCAGATCGATGCTAAAGCATACGTCCTCAAATGTCTCAAATGCCAAACGTTCGGCCACAATATCATCCAAACCGCCGCGAACCGATCAAGATAGCGAGCCGGGCCATTTCACATGTGGGGCATGGACATTATGGGACCATTCATCCCACAGAAGAGTACTGGCTTCCGCTTTGTCCTAGCTGCCACCGACTACTTCACCAAGTGGGTCGAGGCCATTCCTCTCGCACACGTCAAAGAGTCCCATGTCCGAAACTTCATCTGGACTCACATTATCACCAGATTTGGTTTACCACATACACTAGTAATGGACAATGGGCCTCAATTCAAAGGCGAGCGATCAAAGAGTTCCTAGCCAAGTGGAAGATCATTCATGCGTTCTCTACTCCAGCAAAGATGCGCTTTCGAGTAATGGCGAAAGCGAAGCCAGTAACAAAGCAATCCTGGAGAATCTAAAGAAAAAGATCGAAAAGAACAAAAGCCAGTGGCCAAATCAGTTGGAAAATATTCTGTGGGCTCACCGTACCACAGCCCGATCTAGCACCGGCGAATCACCATTCTCCTTGTGTTATGGCACAGAAGCCGTAATTCCTACCGAGCTGACAGTCACTACGACTCGCTCAGAACTTGTAGAATCCGGACACAACGACTCCGTTTTAGCGCGAGAAATCGACCTGCTCGAAGAAAGGCGCGATCTAGCTGCCATCAGAGTCGCGTCTTATCAGCAAACTCTGAAGAACTCCTACAACAAGCGAGTTCATCCTAGGTCTTTTCAACCTGGAGACCTAGTGCTCAAAAAGACGCAGGACGATTCCAAGTTAGCACCCACATGGGAAGGCCCCTACATCGTGGAACGCGTCGTCGGCAATGGAGCATACTGGATAAGAACCCAAGAGGGGAAGATGTTGCCTCGACCTTGGAATACTTATCTACTGAATTTTTTTTACCAATAGTGCCATCCATGGTGTATATTTTTTGGTTCACATTAATGTCAAATAAGTTTCCTGTGTTATTTAATACAAGTTACTATCTTTATTTGTATTGGCAAGCCAACCAGTTTACACAGCATAGACGCTCAACACGTTTTACTTGGCTCGCCACTCGCCCAGCAACATATACTCTCAAGCGAGGAAGCTAGGAGAACTCCTCCAGCGAAAGCACGAGCTCTCTGCGGAGCTCATCGGCTACATAGCCTCTCCAATTCTTGTTACGTCGAGGACCTATATTTCTAGGATCGACTACACGAGAACGCTCTCCGTAAAGCATACTGACTCTCGGAGCTCGCGGCTACATAGCCTCTCCAATTCTTGTTACGCCGAGGACCTATATTTCTAGGATCGACTACACGGAGCTCTCATGGCATACATAGAGCTCCTCTACATAGCCTCTCCAATTCTTGTTACGTCGAGGACCTATATTTCTAGGATCGACTACACGAGAACGCTCTCCATGAGCATCTGACTCTCACGGAGCTCATTGGCTACATAACCTCTCCAATTCTTGTTACGCCGAGGACCTATATTTCTAGGATCGACTACTACGAGAGCGCTCTCCACTGAGGAGCTCATTGGCTACATAACCTCTCCGGAGCTTGTTCGCTCACGAGCCTTTCCAAGTCTTGTTACGTCGGGGCCCTATATTTCTAGGATCGACCACGGAGAACGCTCTTTCCAAGTCTTGAAGCAAAGCTATATTTCTAGGAGCTCCACAGCACCGAAAGCAAGCCTCTCCAATTCTGTAGCCTCTCAACATCAACGACCTATATTTCTAGGGTTGACTACATAACAGGACGCATATTTCTAGAATCAGAATCAGGATGCTAGTTACACACAAGTACACGGCAGCATGCATACACATCTAAAATAACATTATATGACCATACGCCATAACAAATACATCCACCGATCTGCTGGGATTACCCAGGAAATCCAGATCGAGGATCATTACAAAAATTCACCAAGTATTGAACTGCCACTTTCGTGGAAACCAGTTCTCTGAATGAAAATGCCGAACTGCTAAGGCAAGCCTGAAAACACAGCTCTATTGTTTGCTCTCGTATAAGAGAGAGAAATGTAGACTACACTTACAACTCAAGACTAATAGAGTCAAATAAAGATCACCTTATCAATTCTCAGTAATGACATGCTTGTCTTCCGGGGCTGCGCTAGTCGAAGCAGTATGCCGAAGTGACCTCAAAGATCACGCGCATCTCGGGCTTTCCTTCCTGCGCCGCAATCGTTTTCCTCGGTGATGTCATACTTTTTTCATCCGGTAGCGGCATAGGCGGTACAGAGGCTTCGATATCGCCTTCTTCGGCTTTTTAGCGCCTTCCGACATTTTCTTAGCGATCACAACGGCCGGTTCCCTTTCCAGCTTTCGGTCATATCACCAAGATAAATCACGTTCCAAAGAACTACGTTCTGGTACTTGGTGGACATCACTTCTAGTTTCTTCTTATCCACCCCCACGCATTTCGATCAACCCCCGACTCCACGTGAGGGTTACCACTAATCTCGACGCCGTGACAAAGATCTTTCAGCTTATCATACCCTGCAAGAAACTGCATGAGCAAAGTTAGAACACCAGACTCCCCTGGAAGTCGGCACAACAGCTTAAGGCATCAGGAGCTCACCAAACAAGCGGCCATATCCATCGTCCCCAGTAGTGTCCCCATGTCCTCGTCCTCCACCTCTGCTTTATCACCATCTAGCACAATCCCCTTCAGAACGCTAGTCGCTATGGGAGCCGAGTGGAAGCTACAGTCCGAACGTTTCACCATCCGCTTCTTCCCCGTCTTCCCCAGGTAGTAGAATTCGCTCCCCACATCCTTACATTGCGGGGACGAACTCTCACCCGTGACTGGGCGACCTTGCCCCATTTCGTTGCATTTCGGCCCGAACGACCAGCCGGTTTTAAGCCCACATTTCGGTGGCGACTGAACACAATGCCGCCAGCAGGGCGACTATCTCTCCTCGGTCGTTTATGATGGGTTTCTCCATCAGCAACCTTTCTCTTCCCACGATCGCCATGAACATGAGGATCAAACTCCATTTCCTCCATTGATAGTGGTGACGTTTCTCTCACAAACGCACGACATCTAGCCATCCTAACCTAGCAGCAAAGTTACTGCGGCATGAGCTAAAGCTTACTCTAGGTATTTCTCAAACAGAATAACACGCGCAGATAAGAAACCACGTACCTGATGAAGCAGCAACGACAGAAAGGCACAGCGAAAGGGCAGAGCAAAGACGATGAAGGGAAGCTTAGGCACAACAATGATAAAACCCCTTGATGGTATTCGAGGAGCGGTTTATATTCCTTAGGAAACGTCTTTTCCTAAGTGCCTCATAATCACCTTTGAGGGCAAACGCCATCCGCCCGCCATCATTATGTCCCATGAACGCTCGTCTCCTACACGTGTCGCGACGCAAGGGAACACCGCAGTTGGCGGCGACGAATCTGAGCAATTCGACCTACGTCTCGAGCCAGACTCCAGCGATCTGATGCTCACGTTGCGCGTAGCATTTATCAATCGAAAGCACTCCAACAACAGGACGCTCCTCCCATCTTACCAATCGTAAGTAAGGAGGTTGTCACCACAATGTGCCTACCACATTCCAATATAAGCCGTATAATCCTGCATAACTATGAGCGAGCAAACGACTCAGACATACACAAGCAAAACAAATATCTATCATCGCATGCAAACAAAGGACGACCTGGTTTAACAGCTTTTTCATACAGCTCAATCTTGAGCCGAGTTGTTGAGATTACTCAGAAAATCCAACCCGGCCCCATACGAGTTAACAACAATCGGCTACCCCGAATCAGCAAGAGACACCCACTCGTTCAAGATTACAATACACAAACACAAAAAAGGCGAACTGCCCAGGTTACCCCAGGAAACCAGTTCTATTGTATCACAGCATATAAGCTGATAAAAAGACAAGCAACAACTTTTACAACCTCGTCATCTCCGGCACGGTAGCTACCCCTCCACGCCAAAAGCTTCATCGATCTCAAAGATCTCTCCCGGCCCACTATAATCGCTATGCCATCCAACTCTAAGCTCATCACCGCGATCAGCGCGGCGGCATTTTTCGAGCCACCCCGGCAGCGCCACGGAAGAGGCAATCGCCACACCGGCATCCCTCGGACCTCCTCCACCGAGGGACGGACGCCAAATGGCGTGTTCCTCCTTCAAGCCATTGTAGTCAGCCTCCGGCTCAACGAAGTCTGGCTCGTCCGATGTCATAGGCCTGGTTAGCGTCCCGAGCAACCTTCTTGCGGTAAAGCATAATCGCTCGTTGACCTACCCATTTTTCCACGGTAGGCGCTTTTCGGACATTATCTTGACTCCTTCTAGCTTTTGCTTCAAATCTCTTCCGCTTCAGTATCTTTCAACATCTTGGCGGCTTCTTCGGTCTTTCATGAGCTTTCTTCAAATCTTCCGCTCCTCGCTCCATCGCGGCGCCCGGACGTTTTCAGCTCCTCGGCCGAACTTCACCACCATTTCCCTATCGATTCTCGCGAACCGGGCGATCTCTTTCAACTTCGGAATCCACTCACCATTTTGCATGAACTTACACATGGTTAGCACAACAACAATTTGCATAAGCAAACAAGTAACCTCGGATGAAACTACGGACATACCAAGCATTGCCCAATTTCCATTCGTCTCAAGTTGTCGGCCCCCTTCTCATCCAAGCTCTCGGTTGCCATCCGAGCTATCTCGTTTCTAGCAAACAACTCGCTATCTTCATTGGATCCGGCAAGCAACGATTAAACCGTTTCACGATTATTGCGCCCCATGCTCGTCGGATAGACAAAATGTCCCTCCGGATCATCCCAGACGCGAACCGCTTTCCAAATCACCTTTACGCGGAGCCTTGGCCTTCTTCACCGATTTTGGGATCGGCCCCGCCGAGGGCGTCTTGGACCCCCGCTCCAAAAGTGGCCAAGTCCATGACCTGCTCAGGTCGGGCCCCACTACGGCGAGATACCGTGGCCCTAGCCGTACCACCATCAGATCCGCCCCCCGCGCTAGCGTCATCCCCACTTAACGCGTGTCGAAGCTACTTTCGCGCTTCGTCCGGTTGTCTTGCTTTTCGAGGCGTCGCGTTGCCTCCTCTCCGACCTGCCCCTAGCACGAGCGGTCAGAACCACTGGCTCCAACTCCACAGGAGCCTCGATCGAACCCCATTCAGGCCGACTGCCCGACCCTCCAGCTCCTGAGGTTCCCCCCCTAACAGGACGCCTTGCGCTCCCATGCACCCGCTGCCTCTCCTCTCGTGTTACCAGGTCACTCGTTCGTGCCTCCATCACTCCTTTGCCTTTAGCGGAATTTCGAGCTCGCTTTTTGCGCTTTCCTTTTTTCCGGATTGCCGGTCCACCCTTTTCTACAAAGAAATGTGCAACCTCGGGCAACTTCGCTTTGTTTTTCCAAGACGACTCGGCCGAGCAAATCTTTCTATCTCCCCGATCGGTTAAGCGCTTCACGTAAAACTGCGCAGCCAAAGCAAAACAAAGACCTGTTAGAACAACTATCAAACGTTCCGAAAAATAACAACAGAAAAGTGTTCCTACCCACCGGATATGTTACAAATCCTAGTTCGCAGTATACACCCGCTCACACAGTAATTGCCAACTAGCAACAACGGTCTCTTAGTCCGGGCCTCATTGCTTACTCCATCGATCACAGCAGTAACGTGGCCGTCATGGTTTTGCAAGCTAAAGTTCATATTCCCGATCGACGTACCCACATAGTGCTCCACTATGTCGCCTACCCTTATGTCATATATTCCCGCTCGCGTTCAACAGGTCGAACACCTTAAATAATCGCCAGTGTTACCTACTTAACCGATAGGGAGACTTCCAACAAAGCGCCAAGAAGTCGCGATACCGTTTAGAAGCGGTATGTGCATATGCGCTCTCACCTGGCCCTCACAGATTATAACTCCACCGTTCGGCGGGTTATACTCCTCACTACGAACATTTTCACTCAATCGTGGCTCGTATATCTCCAGGTCAGGGATCTTAATCCCATATGCTGCCCTCAGTTCGGGGAAAGAGTTAGCAGCACGACGGTTCACACTTCTAGGGGGCACATCGCTTGATGACGCCATCTCCCCCCGACCTGACGTACTGGCCACATCATCTCCTGACCTAGATCGGGCATTACCCCCGCCTATCCTATCTTCTTCTTCCAACTCAACCCCCATGCCGACACTTACTGTTTCTTCATCCTCGTACTCTCCACAACTCAAAGATATCTCTCGGACCTCCTCCGATCGAGTATCATCAGAATCAGACATTATAACAACTCCTTTCTATCAAATATTCAGTCCTAAACCCTATAGCCTTACAATAACCTACCTACTTAAAATAACGAGCCGGACAGAGAGGAAAGCAAATGGAAATTGGAAAGAAAACAGCAACAGGAGCACTCACCTGAGAAACCCTAGCTGGCGTTTTTGCGGAGGAAGAAAACACGAAATAACTTTTTGGTATCTCAAATCTGATTTTGTATAAACCGCCCGTTCAGTTACCAAGGAATAATCATTACAGCCTACGCTATAGCCCGCACACGTGTTCCAAGACACTGTCCTTTCAGCAGTTCCGCATAACGCGGCGACACGTTTCTTCTCCAACTGCTACGATTCTGTCACGTGCAAGTAAGGTAAAGCTACCTTTTTCCCGCCAATTCACCAGCCACAAAGATTCAAAAGTGGCGCCCTACCGATCCGGTTCATCCACTATCGTTTCGCTCATGCTCCACCACGCCGTCCGACTCTTTCTCAAGAAGCGTTTCCTTACATCAACGCCTACCGAGAGGGGTGTGTAGGGAGCGATATCCTCATAGGGCATCGTGACTCGTGAGAGGAGCATAATCGAATCGAAGATATCGACCTCCAAGACCGACTGCGAGCTGCTCGAGTAGGTGGTGCTAACGAAGATATCTCGATTTAACACTTTGCCGATCTGTAACGCGGATAGAAACACACCCCACCAGGTGTAATGATTGCCAAGATCTTAGTGGTAATCTCATCACCGGAAATAGGGACTACCGTGATCTACCCCCAATCGAGCGGGGCATATCCAAAATCCAATTCAACACTCATCCGCGATCTCCACCCTACATTTGCACAAAAAGTAGTACACGGTCGGAAGGATCTCCTCTCCCCGAAATCTATAAATACCACCTTTGGAACTACGTCAGACCTGATTCTTCTCTCCCCAAGAAAAGGAAAAACGAGAGAAGATAACGAAGAGGCGGATTAAGCTTCATAGGCGACCTCGGTCACATCCAAAATCCAAACCCCTCCCGTTCTTCCTTGTTGTAATTAGGAGAAGATCAAAACCCTCCTTTACATGTCACCAAAGTTGCAGGGAAGGTGGGGAAATCCGCTGTCGCCAACCTGCTTGGTAAAGCCTTCAAAAGTAACAAACAAGAAGAAAACTCCCAAACTTCGCAAAATAGCGAACCCCAGGAGAAGAGTGCTCCTGCTTTCAATGCAATATTAAGGTTGTAGTTGTAGTTGTTCAATGGTTATGTAGTCGTGGAGTCGCTTTCATGTAATATTAAGCTTTATACTATATCTAAGCTGTATAATAAGGAAAGCAAAGCGTGAATAATGGCACACTTGCTAAAATACGCAGTTTATTTTTCAGGTCTGAAATATATATATTTTTTTCGATAATCCTTTCAGGTTTGAAATATGGGACCTTTGATTGGTGGCGTAATTATAAAGTACCCTACTTCAGAATAATAAGGTATTCTTACTTTTCATTTGTTAACTTTAGTGATATATCTATGTCAATAAATACTATTAATTGACAAATGGATCAAAATACTCCCTAATTTCTCAACTACTACTACAAGAAACAGTGAGGGAAACAAGGAAAGTCTACCTGCTCAGTGTATGATCTACCATCTTTACATATGGCAGTGGGAAATATATTTTCTTTGTCTCCTCTTGCCAAGCGTACGTATATGAGGGTATCCAAGCAATCTTGCGACAAGCCATCCAAAATATTAGTATGGGTGCTTTTTATTTGGGGTAGTCAAAAAATAAACTATATTAAAAAAGAGTCCAAAACCCATGCACACAGATTTCGATGTGTATTCCACCATTTTATTACGCTTGTGTTGACACTATGGTTTCTTAAGATAAATCACAAACAGAAAATCCCAACAATAAATATACTAAATACTTATATAAGATGGTTGAAAGCATCTTTTTTAACGGACATCTAGATGCTGATATAGCACGCTGAAATTATCATTAGATAGTGTCTCACAAATACATGATATGTCATGAATGGAAAATTTGTCCCCTTAATATCTTGCTGAAAAATCCTAAAAATGCAAAAAATAAAAAATGCATGGCTTAATTGTAAAGAACGCATGACGAGACATTATAATCAATATCAGAAACTCAGTATTAAAGCATAAACGAATTCTTCAATTGTTAATATAACATATTTACATATATCATTAATGCTGAATGTTAAAATCTGATTTAAGTAAATACATGTCATGTCAGATTTCAACAAAATTTAACAGGGGAAAATATCAAATGGCACACAGAAAAAAAATAAAATAAAATACAAGGAAAATGAGAAACTCATAGACCAAACCTGTGTAAGCAATTCTTTTGGCCTGAACTCATATTTCTCAGGGTTCTTTAGAGTAAGAGAATTTTTTTGGGAGGCTGCAAGTTGCAACAAGAAGTAATTGAGCATGTTCGCCACCCTCTCAACCTGGGAAAAAACAAATAATGTTACAATGACAACAGTGTAGGTCAAGAATTCATTGTATACATAAGATGGACAAAAGGGAGCTTACCATCTCGGGAAGAAGGAAAGGAACTGTAATCTCATTTGATGTGAATGCCAACATATTGACACCCTCCATTGCCAATTTCATATCAATACGGATAATCTACAACGACAAATTGTTTTCATTTTGTTAGATATCTTGTTCGGTGGTAAAGCTCTTCCACCCGTGGTACAAAATATTGTGGCATGGAGATGTATTAACTCCAGAAATCCCGGAAAATATGGTAATATTTCACCCCCTTTGTTGGCTTTACCAATTTTTCAAAGGCAATAATTGCTATATCATTGATACTTCAACAAAATAAATATTGAAGCATGATATTTTTACAAAGTGCAAGATACCATGCTTTCACAGCAATTTGTCCAATGCTTCTGCACTGGACGGACAATTCAACAAAAAACATATGAGACTCACATTTTCCTGAGAGTGAAATTGTCGAGTTCTCTCCTGTCTCTCCTGAGCTGGTCTTGATTCCCATTCTGCTGTATTAGACATCTCAGCTTCTATTCCTTTGAGTTCATGAATCTTGTTTAGACTCTCATCAAGAAGATAAATGCTATCATTGATCAGGAAGTTCAAAAAGTTCAAATACACCCCTTCTCTTCTTCCTTTGCAATCTGGATCACATATACAGATGAACAAATTTAAGGACATAATGCATCAGTCATCAGCTACCTATTAGAACTTGATAACGAAAAAATAACCAAGTGATTAAAATAAGATTGACATCTTCGTGCCACGGATGCCCCATAGCAACAGAGGACATAATTGGTAAGCCACCATCAAATGTTTGTGCCTTGATGTGACTTTTGGGGAAAGCAATGAGGCCTTTAACTTTACCTCACTAAGGAAAACGGTCCTTCCGTCAAATGCCATAGAATTGAATTTTTAAGCACACGTTCAACAGAAAATGGTAAGGTCAGAATGATCAACCTGTTTCCATCTATTGCGATGGCTAGGCACCTGCCAAAGATACTCTAGCAATTATGCCATATTATGCGGATGTTGAACTTGTCACAGATGTTAGAATATTTGTTACTATATATAGTATTAGAAAGTATATTGTGTATTTAGTAAGAGTATTATCTTCTCTTAGATATGTGGATACCCCAAAAACAAAAACAATTATTGCAAATGTGCCATTGGCCTCAAAAGTTGTTTTGTGTTGGGCACCTCCCAAACCAAAGTGAATTTGACTTGTTGCAACCTTTTCAGCCCTTCTCTTCTATTCTCTTCTCTTCCACCATAAAAAACCTTAAACCCTTAAACCCTTAATTAAATCCTTAAACCCTAAAGAAAACTATATCCTAACACTAACACTAAACACTGATGGAAGACCCCAACCCCATTTTAGAACATGAAGATGAAGAAGAAAATGTAATGCATCATGACCCAATTCAAGAAGAAAATGTTGAACAAGTTCCAAGTGACCCCATTCGATCAAGAAGAAAATGTAGAACAAGTTCCAAATTTAGTAAGAGTATTATCTTCTCTTAGATATGTGGATACCCCAAAAACAAAAACAATTATTGCAAATGTGCCATTGGCCTCAAAAGTTGTTTTGTGTTGGGCACCTCCCAAACCAAAGTGAATTTGACTTGTTGCAACCTTTTCAGCCCTTCTCTTCTATTCTCTTCTCTTCCACCATAAAAAACCTTAAACCCTTAAACCCTTAATTAAATCCTTAAACCCTAAAGAAAACTATATCCTAACACTAACACTAAACACTGATGGAAGACCCCAACCCCATTTTAGAACATGAAGATGAAGAAGAAAATGTAATGCATCATGACCCAATTCAAGAAGAAAATGTTGAACAAGTTCCAAGTGACCCCATTCGATCAAGAAGAAAATGTAGAACAAGTTCCAAGTGATCCTATTCAAGAAGAAAATGTAGAACAAGTTCCAAATGACCCCATTCAAGAAGAAAATGTAGAACAAGTTCAAAGTGAAGAAAATAGAGGAATGGATGATGATGCATTTAATAAGAATAATGTAAATCGAAATTAAATGTAATTATGCATGTAGTAATTATACATGTAGTAATTATGCATGTAGTAATTATTCATGTGTACAGTGATATATAGGACTGAAACAGAAAATTCGAACACCCGAGGCTTAAGCGACCCGATTTGGTCGTTCGTATTACCATTGGCGAAGACCCTTGAAGGACATGCATTTGCTACTCAACTGACTGTTCCACAATTTGAGTTCTTGTCAGAGATGACTCAAAATAGAGTTAAGCCTAAAAAAGTTTTGAAGTCCATCAGACATAGGTTTCCTGATAACCTATCTAGCATATGTCAAGTTTACTATGCCAGGCACAAGGTGAGGACATTGGATATGAACGATCGCTCGCAAATACAGAGATTGCGTGAGTTGTTAACAGAAAACCATTATTTCGAGGAGGTGAGAGAGGATACGAATACGGATGAGATAATGGGATTGTTATGGGCCCATCCGGATGGTGTTAAAATGGTTCGGACTTTTCCAAAAGTTTTCATCATAGACGCCACCTACAAAACCAATAAGTATCGGTGGCCTTTTGTATAGTTTGTGGGGGTGACTTCAACCTGGAAGTCTTTCACGGTCTGTCAAGTGTTGCTTCAGTCTGAAACAACGATAGACTATGAGTGGGCTTTGCGTCAGTTTAACGACTTGCTGGGTAAAGAAAGGCCATCTGTGATCGTGTCTGACAGGGACTTGGCCTTGATGAGTGCCGCTGATATTGTGTTTCCTGACGTGCACAAGCATCTCTGTAGATGGCATATCTCTATGTGCATCCTTTAGAAATGCAATGATTTTTTTTCCACCACAGAACTTGTAGATAAAGGCCAGTTCTCGTGGAACACTGTAGTGAAATCGAGGACTGAGGATATCTTCAACCGTAGAATTGCTATTTTGGAAAAACACTATAGGGTTGAGTACTCCAATTTTGTTAGTTATCTGCGAGAAACTTGGTTGCCTTACAAGGATCGATTCGTATGTTGTTGGATAGATCAACACATTCACTTTGGGAGTACAACGACCAATAGAGTTGAAGGGTCTCATGCTCAGGTGAAACGTGTTCTAGGAAACACAAACAGACATGATTTTCTAAGTATGTTTTACTTGATCCACCCGATTTTAGAGATCCAGATGTCTGAGATTAGAGGTACGTTTGAGAAGAGTCTGATTGTAACCCAACACCACCACCGGATTCCTTTATTCCGTGAACTCAGAAACCTGGTCTCAAGAAAATGTTTGGACTTGCTTTATGAAGAACTAGATACCCGTGTAAGTTGTGTTGCTGAGGATCTGAGGTCATTTGTGGGTGTTATTTGCGCACCAGTCATGGATTGCCATGTGCTCACTAAATCATTGAACTTTAAAAGCAAGAACGTTCTATATCTTTGAGTGTTATCGATCCCTTTTGGAAAACTCTGTCTGCTTTTCCAAGTGTGTCGGTGGGTGTTGGTCCCGATTGTAGACCTTCGATGGATATGTTTATGAAAAGGTATGAAATGGCTTCTGAAGAAGAGCAGAGGGTTATGGTTAGGAAACTTATGGAGATTGCTGTGCCAGAAAGTACATGGCTAGAACCACCTCATGAGGAGACGAAAACCAAAGGTCGGCCTAAGGGTAGATGCAAGAGAAAGCTTCCAACTAAGGATGAGAACTCTTCAAAGCAAGATTCATCTGGTTTTGAACATTCCCAACGTGAGCATGAAAAGTGGGTCTCATTGCAAAAATTGGAATGTACGCCAAATGTAACTCGCCCGTATTTAAAATTTATTTATTTATTTATTTATTAATTTAAGTATTTATTTAATATTTGATTGGATTGGATTTGGGATATGTGGGCTTGGTTTCTGGGCCCGAGTTTGTATTGGGCTTGGGTTTCAAACCCAAGTATATAATCACATTGTTATAGAGAATAGGGTTTTTAGAGAATAAAAAAATAATAAAAATGGAGGCAGAGATAGAAACTCATTTGTTGGAGGGTGGAGCGCGACGACTCGGACTAGGAGGAATTCGTCGAGCTGTTAATAAAGGTGAGTAGCTATTTTTGCTATTTCACCAAATTTATAGTTTTCGTGTATCGGTGTATAGGTTTCTGTTTTTTTTATACTGCTCATTATCTTGTTTTATTTGGCGTCGTGTTCGTCGGGTTGTTAAAACTCTAGTGAAACTCGGATATTGAAATGGAACTGTCGAACTGTAATAATGTGGTGGGGGCTATTTTATTTGAACTGTCGAAGCTTCGAGGAGTGTTAATGGGGGTGCAAGCCTAGAGAACAGAGAAAATCGTCTCTGCCTACTGTTTGACTTGTATTGTGTTTATTAGGTTGTTATGTTGGTTGGATGTTTGATTGAGTGCTGTTGGGGGCGGTTGGGAGCTTGGAGAAATCGGTAATGGCGGCTGACAGAAAAATCGCCCACTTGTATTCATACCTTGTTGTTGGGTTTGGTTGTGTTTTTGAATGAATTGTTGGTGATGGGGTCATGAGTTTTGATTAAGGAGATGAGGGCTGTCGAATGAGGGCTGTGGGGGAGCTTGAACAGCCAGCAATGGCGGTCGAGATCTGTGGAGAGTGATCTTGACAGTTACCAAAACCGGTGTTGGTGGGAATCAATGAGGTTGGGTTTTCCGGGAGGAGTTAAACCGATATGATGAAATTTGAGGAAGAGGAGAAATACGGTGGTGGCAGGTGGCTGGTAGTGGTGGAGGAGAGAGCTGCTGGAGGGAGAGGACGACCTGTTGGGTCAGTTGGGCTTGGGCCTTGGTTGGCTTCTTTGGGCCGGTCTAATTTGTTTTGTGTTGGGCCTGGTTTTGTTTTAAGTTGTTGGGCCAGTTTTAGATTAAGTTCCATGGGCCAGTTTCATTTGTTTTGATTGGGCCCGGTTTTGTTTTAAGTTGTTGGGCCAGTTTAGCTTGATTGTTTGGGGCCAGTCCATAGGACTTAAAATAGAGATCCAAATGGGTCTTTCAACATTTAGACTTTTGGGTTCTAAGGTTTGGGGTTTGGGCTCGGCTAGTTGGGTCCGAACCGCTTCCTTAGTCAGGAGCCCATGAGCCATGCACATTGACCTTAGCCATGAACCATGGGTACGACCCTGAACCTGTTGAACATGGAAATGACAGTTTGACTTTGACAATGACAGTTTGACTTCGACTATGATGTGTTGACTTTGACCATGACGTGTTGACTTTGACTTTGACTTTGACCGTTGACCTTTGACTTTGACCGTTGACTGTGGAATGTTGACTTTTTCAGTTTTTCACATATTTAAAAATATGGACAAATGTAGTAATAAAATATTGTCGATATTGTATAACCTTGGTTGGTCATTATCTAATTAAGATTTGACGTGAGTAGTGTGTAAAGCATATAATGTTTGACACGTAACAAAAGGGGAATTTTTATAGGACTTAGACATATACGTTTTTACGAGAATTAAATTATATACGGACTTAGATTCATGGACTTTGATTGTGGACTGTGGACTGTTTAATTGTGCTACGTTTTATGTTGTAAATTGTATGGATAAATCAAATGCTAAAATGCTGTGGAAGCTTGTATAGATTTGGTTGTCATTATCTAATTAAGATTTGACGGTGATATTGTGACATTATATAATAGGTTGGGATATATATATTAAATGCAATAGTTGTGGAGAAATAAATGTATAGACACTCCATTATTTTATCTGTGAGATGCTAGTAGAGTATTTGTGGATATTTCCCACGGGATTGTGGTGTAGTGCAATAATATATTGGCACGTGAAAGAATGAAAGTGGTTACGAGATATAATTGAGATATTTCTAAATATTGTGGCTTAGTGCAATAATGTATTTGACCTGCACGTGATATAGTGGAGTTATTATGAGTCATAAATGTATGACACCTGAATAAATTACGTAACGAAAATCCTAGAACCTGACTACCACAACACATGTGATTTGCCTTGTGTAGGTGTATGCGATATGATTAGCCCTTGTGTAGGGTGTATATATATATATAAGATGTTGATTGACCCATGTGTTGGGCAATCGTAGCCGAATGGTGGCTTGATTATTCCGTTCGCAAAATTAGAACGAGACGCGCGATATTTTATGCCGAATAGTGGCAGTACTTACATAATGGCTTTCGTGTGAGGGTTACTGGTGTCGCGGCGCGCATCCCGCCGGGGTAGTTACGCACGGAGTGATTCATTATGTAAGGGGAGGCATGTGGATGTACATGTTCGGCGTTGGGAAGCGATTGTGGTACCCAGGGAAACTAGGTAAGACATAGAAACGACGTGATTTTAGGGACACACAAAGAAAGCCTGAAATAATCTAATTATGGTAATATGTTAGTTAATGAGGTATCTTTAGATAGATGTTTGGATATGGTTTTGCATAAGGGTGGGTCAAACTAATTACTCGTGCAGAGATGACCCACTCTGTAATATAATTGAGCATGAAATGCAGTACGTATATAATATGCTTGGTTGGTTATTTGTTTAGTTCGAACCTAAGGCGCCTCGATAGAGGAACTACATGCCTTATTTATTATGAGTATAGTTTGTTGTGTGGTTAGTGGGAAGTTAAGGCGCCTCAGTGGAGGAACTACCTGCCTTAATTATTGTACTTAAGGATGTTGTATTAGTTGTTAGAAGTTAAGGCGCCTCAGTGGAGGAACTAACGGCCTTATGGATTTTGTATATATATGTATAATTATATGTTGTATTTTAGGGCTACTCACACCAGTATTTTTATAATGCTGACCCGATTTGCATGTTTGCTTATCGGGTGTGTTCATTAAATGAACATAGTTGATAAGTCTTGACAGGTTTAGTGTTGAAGAAAATTGGTTGCTGCCTGTGGTTTGCGTTAGCGTCACATTTCAAGATAGGCTTTGTTTTCCTTTGAGGTGATATAGATTTTCAGTTGAGATAAGGTTATTTGCATTTTCATTTGTTAATTTTTGTAATGAAGAGGACTTTTGTTTTAGTTAAAATTTTTATTGGTTTTTAATTATCCACATATTTAAACTGTTTATGGGTTTTTTGGAAGTTGAGAGTGCGTCACCCCTCGGAGATCGAAGAGTCGGGAACAAATAATATTTTTCCGAATTCTGTCGAAATTCGGGGTGTGACACCAAACTCCAAGTCTTCTCATAAAACACCCACACCATCGAAATACGCTACTCCAAACCCACCTGCAGAGAAGTCTTCTCCGAAACCACCTTTGCCACACAAAACCACACCACGGAAGAGCTCTTCTTAAAAATCACCTTTACCACCTAAAACAACCACACCACGGAATAACTCTTATCAAAAATCACCTTTACCACCTAAAACAACCACACCACGGAATAACTCTTTTCAAAAATTACCTCAAAAGTTAGACATTGGCATCCTGAGGGGGCCGAAACATTACGGTTTGGATATTCCAGAAGAACTGCACAAATATATTGTTAAAGTGGATGACCCTGTGGGTGATGGCAATTGCGGGTATAGAGCAATGTGCATTGCACTGAGAAGAAGTCAGGAAGAGTGGCCGTGGATGAGAAATGAGTTATTACAAGAACTTAATGACAACCTCCCCCTATTACATGAGTTATTACAAGAACTTAAGTACATTGTACACTCACAGTGAGGTTAGTTTTGTGAAACCTACAATTTCTCATGTGATATCTATCACTTTTCGGTATAAAGATACGAAATCTTTATTTCGTTCAGAGTAGACTCAAGTCCTTACTCACTACGTCTTCTTGCGTTTAGTTGAGTAGGAATTCAAACCAACCTAAATTCTAGGACAACATGCAACTTTCTAATGCTCTAAAAGAGGAAACTAGTGAGTTAGTTTAATATTGAATTACTAGCTAAGCTTGGTTTTGCTGTTTAAACCATAACGAGTGCAAAAAAAATGTGAAAACACGAAAACAGTAGAAAAAGACTAAGAATTTTACAAGATATTTAAGAAAAAAAGTAGTGGAAGATTATAATACTCATGCAAGAATTTATTATCTTATCTTAGTATAGGATTCCTACCTTTTCTAAGCTGTTTTGAGTATATTATCAAACCCGAACCGGCTTGAGCGTCGATCCCTAGCGAGATGAACTCATCTCTATGTCCATTTCCCTAGCATAAGAAGTTGAACTGGACTTTCATCTTTGAAACTCCATCTCAACTTCTGGACTCATAAAACATAATCCTGTCAAATCTAGAAACATGGAGTTAATTAAGGTTCGCGGGCGCGGCTATCCCAGACATGGAAAAGGAGGCGCACGCGACCCTTTCTTCACTTCCAGGCATCAAGTTTGGCCGGACACTACCATTTTAGGGTAGTGTGTTATATACGTCTTAGGTTTAGGCAGGGAATCCTACTACAAAGAAATCTATACAAACCCTCACATGAGCATCATTAACCCTCCACCTTGGAGGATTTTAGCTCATGATCCTTGGGTTTATTTTTGTAAGATACAAACTAATAAGTAATAAAAATAAGAAAGGAATGTAAAAATAGATTACCTAAGAAAGAAAGAAATTTTATTAGAAACTAGAAAGTGTTTCCACCATTAACATCTTACAAGCTTTTTTTTCTAAAAAAACTAAAAACTCCTCTCAAAAGATAAAGAATGGGAATTTAAATGGAACAAGAGTTAAGGCAATCAATGTAGTGCATCCCCCCTTGTTTTGTTTTCTTCTCCATTTGAGAGAAATCTCATTTCCTTCCACGTGAAACACAAAACCACATTTACTTCCTCCTTACCCACACAATCCACAACAAAGTGACACCTATCTTTTTTTTTTTCACTATTAACACCTATTCTCATCTAACTTTATTAACTACATACAAGGTGTCACTTTTGCCCCAATTATTTACACCTTTGTCTGGACTTGTATAATGACTTATCAAATTTTGCAGGCCCGCATAGTAGGTCCACGTGCAGTCTAGTGGCGGTCCGGTCTTTTGGCAATTTTATAACTTCCTGCCTATGAGTAGAGTTCATCGCATTGATTATCTAAGCAGCTCACTTGTTGCACTCGGAGTCCTGGTTCAAGAGGTAGGAGCTTCGGAAGTTTGATGCTTCTGTACGGATTTGTTGGGCTTCACATGGGTTTAATCGGAAAGCTTATGTACACTCCCTATTCCGTGTTTAAATGCTGGCTTTATCATTATTTGTACGTTAGTTGCTCCAACCTGCAAAAACACAAAAATGCGATTATTTCATGATTATTAAATACAAAATTAACCGAAATATTATGTCTCTATGGGGTTTATAGTACAGTTTTAGGTGCTTATCACATCTTCCCCAAATAGCACTTTGCTTGTCCTCAAGCAAAGAAGAGACATTAAAACAGATAAGTGGTCAAAACTGTGCATCTTAAACTAAATCTCGTTTCGCAGAGCGCGGTTGCATTGACCGTATGCAACAAGGCCTTAAACCACTAGGAATTCCCTAGTGGACGGGTTATAGCCTCATGAGAGTTTTCCAGAGAAGATACTCACAAAACTTCATTTATACTACAACAACTCAGTAACAAAAGCTTGTTTCCTAAATTAATCTCAGATATCTATACATCTCCTTGGAGGGGAACGATGATTAATTCCTTTGAAACTCAAGTTAATATGCATACAATAATTAAAACATCTACATATGAACATGCATATAGTGAGCTTTACATTGAAAAGTACTAGCAGGGTCGTTTCTGGATCCTTTGGAAAGCGTACCTAAATGGGTTCTCGCAGGTATATGTCGAAACACAAATTCACTCATAATTTTTCCACTTAGGTTTTGCTAACTTCAGTGCGCAGTGGGCACACATTTTCTCACATACTCAATGACAGTTAGAGGAGCCGAGGTCGATCAATCACATCTACTATTTATTATCACACCATTCTATTCCTAATTGAGCTAGAGGTCTTTATTAGGTATTGTAAAGTCCTGAATTATTATTAAGGGTATTTTGTAAATTTCATATTAAATCTAGGGTCATTTATGTAAATTGGTCGTCGGGTTTATATTTCCAACGTACGAAATTTAAGGAAACTTAACTCCGACTCCTAAGCCCGTTAGATAAGCAAATCTTATACGAAAATTTGACCAAAAATGTCGGTTAGCGATTTTCTGCGTTCGAAGCTGGCACGAGTTAACAGCTTACACGCATGATTGGGTCATTGTTATAGTATGCGGTGAGATAGAATATAGAAGATTAAACTTAGCGGGATGGGTCGGAAAAATAATTACAACGCGACGTCAAACGAGTTGGCGGTTAGGAGTGTGAGGACCTTAAGCCTAATTATAATATATTGGGCTTGGGCTTAAATATATCGGCCCAAATAGGAAAAACGGAATCGCGAAACAAAAAAATCGCACCTAAATTCTCTTCTTCCCCAATTCACCCATACTGAAAACCTAGGAGAGAGAAAACTCTCTTCTCCCAAATTCAATAGATTCAACACAAGAATTCAAACACCCAATCACTAACAACACTCAATCAAGTGTTGGGATTCAAAAATTATTGGAATTGGCGGCGTATTTTCGCGAAAGGTGAGTTTGAATTCGTTCAAATAAATAGTTAGCTTCAATTTCGATTTCTTGAGGGTGTAATACTGAAATTGATTGTATTGGGGGTGTTGAAGGTCGGCAGTGGCAATGTGGAGGAGTTAAAGTGGAGGGAAATAGTGGTGGAGCCGAAAATTCTTGGAGTGCGTCGGGTTTTCGCGAAAGGTTAGTGAACTTTGCCTACAAATCGATAGTGTAAACTCGATTTCGAGTTAATTAGTGGTATTTGATGAAAGATAATTGAATGGGGTGGTTGTTATGTCGACAAAAATTTGTGGGTGGCGATAGAGTGGAGGCGATTTTTGGTGGAGCGGCCGAGCTAGGGCGATTTTTCTTCTTGATTTGGTAAGAATTTGGTTATTCATTTCAAATTCGAGAGATTCATGTCGATTTACAACTGTCAATGTGAAGTTCGAGAGATTCATGTCGATTTATAACTGTTAATGTGAATTTCGAGAGATTTAATATGAATCGAAGGGCGTGGGATTGGTTGTAGTTAAAATTTGGAATTTGAATTGAGATGTGATAGGATTGACGTCGATATGAGGGCCTTCCATGGCGGAATAGCCGTAGAGACCGTCAGAGTAGCAGTGTCCGAAATGGCTGTAGCTCTGTTGACCGTAGTTATAGGAAAAAAAATAACCGAAACCAATTTCTTAACGTCGAGATTTCTTCTCGGCTTATACTAAGTTAAGAATTCCTCGTTGTTCGATCAATTCTAACAACCGACGTATATGTATATGCTGTTATAGGATTGAATTCGAGTTGATTCGGGTAAGCGGGCTCGATTTGGTTAAGTGGGCTTGAGGAGAAGGAGCTTGCTAAGGTAGGAACCTACATGCCAATATATAGTCTGCTTATTTTCATGCATGATTTGAATTGTTTAAATAGGAAATAGATAGTTGCTTATCAACCATGCATGTA
The DNA here is from genome assembly GCF_015680905.1 of Coptis chinensis. Taxonomy (NCBI): domain Eukaryota; kingdom Viridiplantae; phylum Streptophyta; class Magnoliopsida; order Ranunculales; family Ranunculaceae; genus Coptis; species Coptis chinensis. The sequence goes on along the minus strand of NC_141456.1, from coordinate 12,599,461 downwards.
TATATGATATTCATGTTTTGCATTGTATTTCCTCGCTATAAACTATATATATATAGATAGCTTTCGTATGAAATGGGTTTTGGTAAAATCGGGGTAGCGGAGATTTGTTTTCTTTTTAAAAGAGAAAAACTGGTTTTGAGAAGGGTTCGCGTCTCTTGTCTCAGTAAGGAGACAGAGAGATGGATTTTGTATGCGGGTGAGGATTACCCGGTTGTTTGTAAATATGTGTGAGGTTCTGGATTGTCCCTGGGATAGAGTTCGTTGTTATTTACGATGATTCGCCGTTTGGGAATCATCGGTTGTCATTTACTATGACTGGCCCATTTGGGAGTCATAGGTTGTATGTGATCGATGGGGGACATCCCGGAACTCACACATATAGGACCAACAGTTTTAAAAGAAAATCTAAATATGTATCTATAGTATTTGGAAAACAATCGGTAATACGAGTATATATATAGATATTACTATGCTTATCACGAGGGGATTTAGAAAAGGAATTGTGAATTCCTAAAAAAAAGGAACTGTTGTCGCAATTCCGGAGACGGCAGTTCGCTCTAGGATTCCAACTGTGGTGTACACCTTTCGAGGTGGTGGGCCACCTTTAAAGGGATGCATCACTGGATGTAGTCCGGGAATTCCTTTTCTACTTTTCTAGATAACCATGCTTGCATGCGTGTCACCGTGTATGGTGATTAGCTTGTGTGGGGTTACATGCTACCTCGATGAGGTTTTAGGCGAGGAGTGAGAGTTTAGTCCACTCACGGATGTGTGTCGGGGATCTGGAGTCTGCGGTCGTCGAACGGTTGACCACCGTAAGTTAGGTGACGGCCGTGTATGGGGTCGTGGTCCGCAGGCCCCCGAGCCCTAAAAGCTTTGGGGATTTTGTGTGTCTGAACACAACAACGACATTTCAGCTCCCTGCCCGGTAAAATCAGGAAAACAACGGTGCATGGTTCACACTTTGAAAAATCTTGAATCGAGATTGCCTGTGGATCGGGTCGAAAGTACCAATCGTACCCTCACCATTCTAATAGGATGCAGCGGCTACAATAGTTGTATGATGATTGTGAAAAACTATATTTTGTATATCAATGAAGCATGTCGAGATGATTTCTGCTAGTTAGTGATGTATATATATAGTCACAATATTTGAATACTTTTATGGAAACCCTGCATGTTTTAAATGTTTTCTATAAGTAACTATTTATTGGATATGTGCGTTTCTACTGGGCATAGTTGTTTGCTCATCCTACTTAACATTTCAGACTAGCCAGTTGCGGAGGAGGTTTTCCCTAACCCTAGTGATGACGGTTATGGTGATTTGGGAGGATTCCCTTATGCTTGACGAGGACAGAGTCAAGTTCATATTTTGGATTGTATAGAGATAGTCTAGTCATTTTGGTTGTATATATAGAGAGAGCTTCGCTCATTTTGATGTAATATTTGATGTATTTGAGTAGCGATTACACTTACACGGTTGGTGGATGTATATAATATTGTTTAGAAGGTTGGGTTTGTATATATATGGTTGTTGGAAGGGTATTATGAAATGTCTAGGTTATGACAGGTTTTATGACAGGTTTTAGGGTTTACGAATATCGATTAAACAAAGGAAACTCTGCCAAAATTTCGGTAGAATTGGGATGGGTGTCAGCCTCGAGATTCACTCCTCGTCCTCGGGATGTGTGTTGGGTCTCGAATTAACGATGGTATCGAGGCGTCCACTATTAGATCCGTCTGGGAGTTGTAGTGGGGGACTCGGTCACGACGTGTTTCATAAGTTTTAGTCGGAACCCGATAAAACCCTAAGTAGTGTTTACATTCCATTAAACGTTAATACTAGCTTAGCAATGTCGAGACGTCGCACGGGTAGTTGTCTTGTCACAAATGGAGAGCGTGGACACGCGTGTCGGAAAAATTTGTGAATCGGACACCATTAGGTCGGAGTGAATTTTCATTTCGAGGTGCGGTAGCGCGACTGCTTCATGTGAAACCACGAAGCGACTGCGCTCATCTCTTGAAATTCTACTCGCGTTCATTCTGTGCATGTGAGATCCATAGGGCGCGACCTACGCTTCTTGCATAATTTTGAGAACTCTCTCTCTAATTTATCATACACTGAGTTGGCTCTTTGTGTATGTGCAGAATAGTCACCATGGATCGGAAAGTACTAGTGGTGATGATGCTACGGATCGTGGTCGGGAGGACCGAATGGATAGGCTCCTCGCTATGATGAATCAAATGGCTCAAGCACAAAATGAGATGAGAGCTGAGATCAAAAGTTTGAGGGCTAGTCGGAACGAGCCCCAACCTCTTCTGACATCCACTGTTATTCCACCTGGTGTAACACCAGAGGTAGCATCCCCAACCACAGTGAGAGTTGAGGAGTTCAGGCCACAAGTGCAAAGTCAACCAGGTTTTCTGCTTGCAAATTTCATCAGGTTACGTCCACCTGAATTTGTGGGGTCTTCTGAGGTTAAAGTAGCCGAAGACTGGTTGTTAGACATGTCTAGTATGCTGGACTCCATGATGTGTACTGATGCGGAATGGGTTACTTTGGCTGCCTTCATGCTTAGAGGTGAAGCCAAACACTGGTGGATCAGTGTTAAGGATGTAGAGACATTTCCTATGAGTTGGGCTAAGTTTGAAGAACTATTCCTTCTGAGGTATGTTACCGAGGCTAAGAAAGCGAATGGAATTCCTCAAGTTAGAACAAGGAAACATGATGATGGGCAAGTATGAAGAGAAATTCTTTGTTCTTTCACGCGATATGGGAAGGAGTTGATTTCCACGGAAAAAGCTAAAGGCGAGGAAGTTCATTGACGGGCTGAAACCATATATCTGAGAGCAAGATGTCGGTCCTTGGATCGATTCTTATGCCGAGGCTGTGAGAAGGGCTTAAGGTATTGAAAGAGTGGACGATCGATTATTGCTTCTGAGGCAAGAGGTTGGAAGGGTAAGACAATCGGCATCTCAGGGTAGGCGGGATAACGGAAAAAGAGGCGGGTTTACCAAGGTAGTGGTTCAGTGGTCGCAACGGATGTATAGGCCAGTCATTCAGCAGGCACCACAGTGGAGGGCACCAGCTGTACACAGGGGTTTGAATGTGGTTAGGCCATCACAAAGTCTACCAGTTGCGAGACAGATGAGTGGATCATAGAGGCCACCGAGGCTACCTGCTCCTTCTCAGACCAGAGCACCAGTGCAGAATTTGAGGCCTCAAGGTCAGAGAGCTAGATTGCAATCTGTAATACCGCAGAGTACATAGTCGGGGAGAGAGAGTGTGGTTTGCTATAGTTGCGGTGAAGCTGGGCATATCAAGCGGTTTTGTCCCAAGTCCACTTCAGGGGTGGAACAGAGACCACATGGCAAGGTGTATTATCTAGTGCCAGAGGAAGAAGTTGTGGATCCTGCATCAGTCCAAGAGGAAGCCACGGTATATAATGCTATGGGGGCAGATATCAGTGCTACCGATCAAGTGGTGGAAGGTATGATATGTTTGTTTACTCATAAGGTGCATGTCTTGTTTGATACGAGTGCTACTCATTCCTTCATTTCTAAAAATATGGTGGAAATTCTTGGATTGGAAGTAGTTAATACGGGGAGGAAGCTTATTCTATCTACTCCTCTAGGAAAGAAAACTATGTTCTTTGAAATTTGTCACCATTGTGTGATAAAGATAGGTGATAAGGAGATGATAGTCGATCTAACGGTGATGGACCTAAAAGATTTCGATGTCATCGTAGGAATGGATTTGTTAGGGAAGTATCATGCCCATGTAGATTGTTTTGCCAAAACAGTGACGCTTAGAGTGCCGGGACAGCCTGAGGTTGTGTTCAAGGGGATTAGACATACGGTATCTCGAGGGGTGAAGGCCAAGTCTGACTTCAAGTATGATAGATACGGATTGTTAGCTGGTCTTAGTCTCCAGGGCGAGTTTGAATCTTCGAGCTTGTTCCTGTAGTTAGTGAGTTTGCGACAGTGTTCCCAAATGCATTGCAGGGATTGCCTCCCTGGCATGAGATAGATTTTGTCATAGATCTAATGCCGGGAACGTCGCCTATTTCGATGATTCCTTATCGAATGGCTCCTCTCGAAATGAGAGAACTCAAGTCCCAATTAGATGAATTGAAAAGATTGGGGTTTATAAGGGAAAGCCAGTCACCTTGGGGAGCACCGGTGTTATTCGTGAAGAAGAAAGATGGGTCTTTTCGGCTATGAGTGGATTATCGGAAGCTGAATAATGTGACTATCAAGAACAAATATCCGTTGCCTAGGATCAATGACCTATTTGATCAGTTAAGGGGTGCCAAGTATTTTCGAAGATAGATCTCGTAAGCGAACGGTCTACCATCGATGAGAATCGAGAAGAAGAAGATATCTGAGAAGGCGACTTTCGAACACGGCTGGGGCATTTTGAGTTCTTGGTGTTACCATTTGGATTGACCAATGCTCCGGCTGCATTTATGGATCTCATGCACCGAGTGATGTGGAAATACCTAGATCAATTTGTTATCGTATTCATAGATGACATATTGATATATTCCAAGACTAGGGCTGAACACAAGGAACACTTGAGGATTGTTCTCCAAACCTTAGTTGATCATCAGCTTTATGCCAAGTTTAGCAAGTGTGAGTTCTGGTTGAATGAGATGAAGTTTTTAGGGCATGTTGTATCGGAGAATGGAATAACAGTTGATCGTTCAAAGATAGAGGCAGTGAATAATTGGCCAAGACCGACATCAGCGGCGGAAATCAGAAGCTTCTTGGGATTGGCAGGTTATTATCGTCGTTTTGTAGAAGGATTCTCTAGCATAGCGTCGTCCTTAACTAGATTGACGCAAAAGGATGTGAAGTTTGAATGGACGGAGGCATGCGAAAAAGCTTTCCAAGAGCTAAAGACGCGATTGATAAAAATGCCGGATTTTGACTATTCGGATCCGGAGAAGAGTTATGTGATTTATACTGATGCCTCTAACACCGGGTTAGGATGTGTCTTAATGCAAGAAGGCCAAGTGATAAGCGTATCGTCTAGACAATTGAATGCCCATGAGAAGAATTATCCTACTCATGACTTGGAGTTAGCGGCGATTATTCATGCTCTAAAGATATGGAGGCATTATGTGTATGGTGAGAAGTTTGAAATATTCTCTGATCACAAGAGTCTCAAGTACTTGTTCTCACAGAAAGATTTGAATATGAGGCAGAGGAGATGGGTTGAGTACATGGAGGACTATACATTCACATTGCAATACCATCCGGGTAAAGCAAATGTAGTTGCCGATGCATTGAGTAGAAAGCGAGAACATGTTTGTGCTCGGATGATGATGAAGGAGTGGCAATTCTTTGGAGTCTGCCGCTTCTTATGGTTTTGAAATCACGGGGAAATGGAAGTGGAGATCTTGAAGTCTTTGTTATTTGCTTACGGATGACGGTGTGACGACAGAAAACACCTTGGTTAGGGAGATTGTGAATGCTTTCGAGAATACATCGAGGGATGGATCTAGGTACCGAGGATATGTGAATAATCTTTGAGGATGTTGATTGGGAAAAATCGAAGAAGACGGAAGCATCAGATTCAGAGGAAGAATTTGGGTACCTTTTGATCACTCTTTGCGGAATAGTATCTTGAAGGAGGCACATAGATCGAAGTATACCATTCATCCTGGTGGTACCAAAATGTACAGAGATCTGCGTCGTCAGTTTTGGTGGCCGGGCATGAAGCGACACATTGCGGAATATGTTAAGAAGTGTGCCACATGCCAACAGGTGAAAGCTGAACACCATAGACCACCTGGTCTTCTTAAACCTCTAGAGATTCCGGAATGGAAGTGGGAGAATATAACCATGGATTTTGTATCCGGGTTACCGAGGACCAGTGAGGGAATGGATTCTATATGGTTCATTGTTGATAGACTGACCAAGTCTACCCATTTCATACCTGTTAAGACTACTTACTCTGCTGAAAAGCTAAGTAGGATCTACATGTCAGATGTACTGAGGTTGCATGGGGCACCACTCTCTATAATTTCAGATAGAGGTACTCAATTTACCGGTTCATTTTGGAGAATTCTTCAAAGGGAATTGGGGACCAAACTGAAATTGAAGACATTTCATCCATGAGACCGATGGGCAATCGGAAAGAGTCATCAAATCATAGAGGATATGCTTCGGCTTGCGTGCTTGATTTTGGGGGTAGTTGGAAGACTCATTTGGCATTGGCGAAGTTTGCTTACAACAACGGTTACCAATCTAGTATTGGTATGGCACCCGTTTGAAGCGTTGTATGGCGGACCTTGCGAGAACACCCTCCGGGTGAAAACCGGAGATAGTATTATGTTGGGGCGAGAGATGGTTAGTGACACCACCGAGAAGATTAGAGTGATCTGAATCGGTTGCTCACAGCCCGAGTCGTCGAGAAAAGTTATGCGGATAGGCGTGACGCGTCCCTTGGAATTTTATGAAGGTGGCGGGGTATTCTTGAAAGTATCTCCGAAGTTAAGGGCATTCAGAGGTTAGGGATGAAAGGAAACTTGCACCTAGATACGTGGGACCATTCCCGATTATTGAGAAGATCTCGAGCTAGCTTATAAGCTCGAGCTACCGAAAGGCTATCACGTGTCCATAGCGTGTTCCATATCTCGATCTTTGCGCAAGTATGAGCCGGATCCACTACATGTTGTCGATTTGGAATCGTTGGAGTTGAAAGAAGACATTACCTATCCGGAAGGGCCAGTTCAGATTCTAGATGCGAGAGAAAAGAGATTGCGGTCAAAGGTCATTCCGTTGGTAAAGGTCTTGTGGAGAAATCACAATGTAGAGGAAGCAACATGGGAGAAAGAAGCCGATATGAGGCAACAATATCCAGAATTGTTCGAGAAATAAGGTATGATTTAATTTTGAGGACGAAATTTTCTTTTAAAGAGGGTAGGATGTAAAGTCCTGAATTATTATTAAGGGTATTTTGTAAATTTCATATTAAATCTAGGGTCATTTATGTAAATTGGTCGTCGGGTTTATATTTCCAACGTACGAAATTTAAGGAAACTTAACTCCGACTCCTAAGCCCGTTAGATAAGCAAATCTTATACGAAAATTTGACCAAAAATGTCGGTTAGCGGTTTTCTGCGTTCGAAGCTGACACGAGTTAACAGCTTACACGCATGATTGGGTCATCGTTATAGTATGCGGTGAGATAGAATATAGAAGATTAAACTTAGCGGGATGGGCGGAAAAATAATTACAACGCGACGTCAAACGAGTTGGCGGTTAGGAGTGTGAGGACCTTAAGCCTAATTGTAATATATTGGGCTTGGGCCTAAATATATCGGCCCAAATAGGAAAAATGGAATCGCGAAACAAAAAAATCGCACCTAAATTATCTTCTTCCCCAATTCGCCCATACTGAAAACCTAGGAGAGAGAAAACTCTCTTCTCCCAAATTCAATAGATTCAACACAAGAATTCAAACACCCAATCACTAACAACACTCAATCAAGTGTGGGGATTCAAAAATTATTGGAATTGGCGGCGTATTTTCGCGAAAGGTGAGTTTGAATTCGTTCAAATAAATAGTTAGCTTCAATTTCGATTTCTTGAGGGTGTAATACTGAAATTGATTGTATTGGGGTGTTGAAGGTTGGCGTTGGCGGCGATGTGGAGGAGTTAAAGTGGAGGGAAATAGTGGTGGAGCCGAAAATTCTTGGAGTCGTCGGGGTTTTCGCGAAAGGTTAGTGAATTTCGCTTACAAATCGATAATGTAAACTTCGATTTCGAAGTTAATTAGTGGTATTTGATGAAAGATAATTGAATGGGGTGGTTGTTATGTCGACAAATTATTTGTGGATGGCGATAGAGTGGAGCGATTTTTGGTGGAAGCGAATGAGCTAGGAGCGATTTTTGCTGCTGATTTGGTAAGAATTTGGTTATTCATTTCAAATTCGAGAGATTCATGTCGATTTACAACTGTTAATGTGAAGTTTGAGAGATTCATGTCGATTTATAACTGTTAATGTGAATTTCGAGAGATTTAATATGAATCGAAGGGCGTGGGATTGGTTGTAGTTAAAATTTGGAATTTGAATTAAGATGTGATAAGATTGACGTCGATATGAGGGCCTGCCATGGCCGGAATAGCCGTAGAGACCGTCAGAGTAACACTGCCCGAAATGGCCTGTAGCTCTGTTGACAGTAGTTATAGGAAAAAAAAAATAACCGAAACCAATTTCTTAACGTCGAGATTTCTTCTCGGCTTATACTAAGTTAAGAATTCCTCGTTGTTCGATCAATTCTAACAACCGACGTATATGTATATGCTGTTATAGGATTGAATTCGAGTTGATTCGGGTAAGCGGGCTCGATTTGGTTAAGTGGGCTTGAGGAGAAAGAGCTTGCTAAGGTAGGAACCTACATACCAATATATAGTCTGCTTATTTTCATGCATGATTTGAATTGTTTAAATAGGAAATAGATAGTTGCTTATCAACCATGCATGTATATATGATATTCATGTTTTGCACTGTATTTCCTCGCTATAAACTATATATATAGATAGCTTTCGTGTGAAATGGGTTTTTTTGGTAAAATCGGGGGTAGCGGAGATTTGTTTTCTTTGTTAAAAGAGAAAAACTGGTTTTGGGAAGGGTTCGCGTCTCTTGTCTCAGTAAGGAGACAGAGAGATGGATTTTGTATGCGGGTGAGGATTACCCGGTTGTTTGTAAATATGTGTGAGGTTCTGGATTGTCCCCGGGATAGAATTCGTTGTTATTTACAATGATTCGCCGTTTGGGAATCATCGGTTGTCATTTACTATGACTGGCCCGTTTGGGAGTCATAGGTTGTATGTGATCGATGGGGGACATCCCGGAACTCACACATACAGGACCAACAGTTTTAAAAGAAAATCTAAATATGTATCTATAGTATTTGGAAAACAATCGGTAATACGAGTATATATATAGATATTACTATGCTTATCACGAGGGGATTTAGAAAAGGAATTGTGAATTCCTAAAAAGAAGGAACTGTTGTCGCAATTCAGGAGGCAATGGTTAAGCTCTAGGATTCAACCGTGGTGTACACCTTCGAGGTGGTGGGCCACTTTTAAAGGGATGCATCATTTGGATGTAGTCCGGGAATTCTTTTCTACTTTTCTAGATAACCATGCTTATGCGTGTCATTTGTATGGTGATTAGCTTGTGTGGGGTTACATGCTACCTCGATGAGGTTTTAGACGCCGAGGAGTGAGAGTTTAGTCCACTCTGGATGTGTGTCGGGATCTGGCGGTCTGCGGTCGTCGAGCGGTTGACCACCGTAAGTTAGGTGACAGCCCGTATATGGGGTCGTGGTCCGCGGGGCCCACCGAGCCCTAAAAGCTTTGGGGATTTTGTGTGTATGAACACAACAACGGCATTTCAGCTCCCTGCCGGTAAAATCAGGAAAACAACGGTGCATGGTTCACACTGGAAAGTACTGAACCGAGATTGCCTGTGACTGGGGCTGAGTACCAATCGTACCCTCACCATTCTAATAGGATGCAGCGGCCACAATAGTTGTATGATGATTGTGAAAAACTATATTTTGTATATCAATGAAGCATGTCGAGATGATTTCTGCTAGTTAGTGATGTATATATATAGTCACAATATTTGAATAGTTTTATGGAAACCCTGCATGTTTTAAATGTTTTCTATAAGTAACTATTTATTGGATATGTGCGTTTCTACTGGGCATAGTTGTTTGCTCATCTTACTTAACATTTCAGACGAGCCAGTTGCGGAGGAGGTTTTCCCTAACCCTAGTGATGACGGTTATGGTGATTTGGGAGGATTCCCTTATGCTTGATGAGGACAGAGTCAAGTTCATATTTTGGATTGTATAGAGATAGTCTAGTCATTTTGGTTGTATATATAGAGAGAGCTTCGCTCATTTTGATGTAATATTTGATGTATTTGAGTAGCAGTTACACTTACACAGTTGGTGGATGTATATAATGTTGTTTAGAAGGTTGGGTTTGTATATATATGGTTGTTGGAAGGGTATTATGAAATGTCCAGGTTATGACAGGTTTTATGACATGTTTTAGGGTTTACGAATGTCGATTAAACAAAGGAAACTCTGCCAAAATTTTGGTAGAATTGGGATGGGTGTCAGCCTCGAGATTCACTCCTCGTCCTCGGGATGTGTGTTGGGTCTCGGGGCGTCACAGGTATTATGGGGGCTTAGGTGGTAGTGTAGAAGAAAAATGGAAATGGATAATAAAAAATGATAAGTATGAGAGAATAGGGTCTTCAAGATATTTACACTCGAGAAATCCTTATTTTCTTTTCTTGCTTCTACCTGAGTTTTCCTACCTTGCTCTTAAGCCTTTTACTTATTTCACACTCTATTTATTTTTATTTTTATTTTTATTTTTTATTTTTTTAAAGGTTTAAGAACATGATTCTATTTTCCTTTCCTGAAGCAAGTAACTAACTTTTATTTGGGACAAGTGTTTCTCTTTACTTTTCTACAATTCATCCTATTTCTCATACTCATCATTTAGGTAGGTTCTTTTATTTGGTTTAATAGATGGGTAAGGAATTTTTGGTGAAAGTGAAAGGTTTGATGAAAGGTTAAGTGGAATGACTAGCGGTAAAATATGTAACAAGTAAGAATTTTTAGCTATGTCGATCCAAAGAAGGCCTAAATTCTCGCTTAGGGTTCGGGTGGTGATCAAGTAAGTAGACGCGTGATTTTCTCTATTCGGAAAAACTACTCATCTGTGTCATTTCTCACAAATCACTCATATCGAGGCTTTTGGTTAGATTCTCACAGGATTGATAGTTTAAGTAGACTAACCGTGGGTTCCAGAAACTTACTGCTATGTACAATTAATGATACTCAGTGCATGAATACTCATGAAAAGATGTAAAAACTATTGCGTACGTATTATCTTATGTTTCTTAAAAACGAATCCTAATTCAAATGCTAATGTGAGACTTCTAAATAATTTCATCATTGAAAAGGAAACAAGACTTTGTCACTAAGTACAATTATTAACAAGAAAAAAAAACTATATACAGGCTACAATTTGCCTAATTTTTGCTACAGGTTTAAAGCACCCCCAGACAGTATGATGCTTAGTCCTCGAAGTATCAATAGATAAAGAAAGAAATTACTTGAGAACCGTGAGCAAAATTAGAGCTGAATTGCTGGAACAGAAAGGTTGGAGAACATAATATATTATATAGAAATAAACAAAGAAAGACAGTAACACACGAAACATAACTATTTACAGTTAGATATATGTACAATGACATTTTCAAATTTACCATCCAGCAGGATGTGTTGGTCTGGCGTCCTCTATAATGAAATGTATTTCCTTAGCATCGCGCCAAAAGATAATAGTCTGTCAAATTTCTGCCCATTCTTTGTCTCCGGATTTGTTCAAATGTGTCCTCATTTTTTCATCGCCGGGTAACAACGAACATGCCTCGTGTACCGGCGGGGGCGTTTCCATTGCCTAAACCTTAATGAATGAATGATTACGTTTCTTTGGGCACATAGAATCTACCTTGACCCAGTCATGAAAAGTAGCTGAAAACTGTGGGAAATGTGTCTTCATGATTCGGCAAGTGGTTGCAGGTAAAAATATATACTGATCCTGAAAAGTGTGAGCTCGTTTCAGATTGGAGATAACACAACCTAAGATATCAAATAATGTATGACCTTGAGCCATTGCATTGAATACTTGAGGCGACCTCCTCATTGGCGAGAGAAAATTGCCAATCTCCCATGATGTTCAGGAGTATAAACAACATTGCAGTCCCCATGTTCATGGTCATGCTTGCTAAGGGAATGGTGATGTCGCGCCATGGCACATGGCCATCTCCTTCTTGTCTACTCCCAAGACCATCACTGTAAGTTTCGCGAAAAACGTGCCAATGAAAGGAACGGTAAGAATTTTGATAGATGTAATGCCATGATGCGGCCGGTTCGTGATATGAAAGATCCAAAGTTAGGGCAAGCTGTTGTTCAGAAAAAATATGTCATGTGTCACCAACTAGGATTGTGAAACCGTCTAAGTAGAAGCCATGCACATGGTTGAATGCTGGTGTGTCTTCCGTATTAGCATAAAAGTATGCAGCCAAACTCGGAGAATAAGTTTGGTCAGGTTGAAAAACTAGGGAAGACCACCCAATGTTTGTGATATAGTCACGGAAGAGATGACCATAAGTATTGGAATCCATCATAGACTAAAAGGATTTCTCAGGAATGAGTTTTGGAGGTGTCATGTTTGATGAAAATGTAATGTTTGATGAAGTAAAGAAATGGGTAAGGATAAAGGCAAACTAGATGGATGAATGAGTATGGAAGAAAATAGACCCTCCTGTAATGACATTGAAAATCACATGTTAAAATTGTTCTTGTCACAACGTGAATTATGACAATTCTAGTAGGCATTTCTTACAACAGAAGACACAAAGATAACAACAAAATTTATAATACGACGAAAAATGTAATAACATATTCGATTATTTATTTATTGACTTAGTATTATTATTCTATTTTTATTTAATAAGAAAATCATGGATTATTATGATGATTCTGGAGATGTAAATCGTGCACCACACTGTTTAGTTCTTCAATTTGTTGGCTGAGCTGCATCTGAATGTCCCCTTGGCTGGCAGAGATTGTAGTTTGATTCTCCATTAGGAGAGCGTGATTTTGTAAGGACTGAGAATGATTTTCCAAGATTTCTTCCTGTTCAACATCATGCATTGCTTGACGTTCTTGGAAATCCTTACGAGTTTTAATGATTATTTACTGACGAGCGTGTAGTTCCCGCATGCCTTGATAAAGAAATTGAATGCCTTCCATGGGATTAAAAATGTTTAGCATGGCATGTTCATCAAAGAAATGTTCAGAGTTTGAGCTTAGGTCATTCTGTTCATCTATCAGAGTATCAGGAGTCCAATAACCAATGGAGTAGTCTGTGTGGAGTACACTAATATTTGCTCTTTGAAGGGGTGTCTCTGGAGAAATTATTGGATAACCCCAACGCATCATAATTTGCGTGACTAAAGTAGGTAGAGGTGCTAACCTTCTTGTTTTTCTGGTGATCACATTCCACAGGTGTTGGATTAGACAAAAATCATCCCTTTGAGTCTGCAAAATCTAAAGTAGGTGAAGTTGAGGCTTTGTGACTTCTGATTGGTGTGATGTACCTACCACATTGTGTCCCAACCAGTGGAGCACAACTTGTTGATTCTGTTTCAAAGAGCGTTGAAGAACAACGTGATGTCTATCTCCGACTTCGCCACGAGATACGGTAGCTCGTAGTAAAGTTTTGACAGAATCAAATGTTGACTCTGGAAAAAGGAACTCCTGGGTATTCATTGGAATTTGAAGTATGTCGGAGATAATTTTCCTAGCCAATTCAAATCGTTGTCCATAGGCATTGAAGTAGAATTTTCCATTTTCAGGTCCGCTAAATTGGTAGAACATCAAAACCAATTCTTGGGAATAACCATCTACTAAATGATATAGAAGAGGCATCCATCCTCGACGTACAATTTCTGTGTCAAAATAAGGAGAAAACCGGCCATCATCAAAAAATTCAGGTAGTCTTTCTCAGGCATTATTTTTCTTGGGTGATCCATTTGGAAGTATTACTGAGGGAAGGATAGTGAAGAATGCTTGAAATGAGAATGGCTGAAAAGAAGAGATTTATAGCCAATCTATGAGTCTGTACCAATCAGGATTCCAAGTGTAGTTAAATCCGGAATTAATATGTGAAAACACAAGTGACTCATGTGTTGTTGTGACATATACTTTTAGGAACAGCAACTATGGGTATCCATAGTAAGTCTTTTTATGTCAGAATCCCAAAAACAATTAATAAGATGTTTCAATGTTAGAAAATACAGAGGAAAGTTTCACAAGGCAGTTAGACCTACACGTAATTTCAGAATTGATGATCATACCTCAATAATAGAAGATGGATAAAATAATTGAGCTGCGTGTATGACAAGTGTTAGGCGTACCGTGTAGCGTGCATGATCTATTCTGAAAACAATAAGTTGAGATTGATTTATTTTGGTGCTTTATTGATTTTGCTTATTTGTTATTGTTTTGATAACTATTTTATGTTTATAATAAGGTAAAAATACAACTAATATACACAATTATTAAATAGGGTACTTCTCCATTTAATACGTAACCCATACAAATGGTGGAGAATTATTTAACACACCATAGTAATATACAAAGCGACAAAGGGGAAAAGAGAGATGTCGGTTACATAGATCTAGATATTACGGAGCATGTTATGCATGAGCGACAGTAGAACAATGATAAACACCTTGTTATCGAATCTTATCGCGGATGCCCATTCGCGTTGCTCTTTTTCCAATCGCTCGATCAGATCCATTGTTTTGAATGAAAAGATAATACATGAAGATTAAGCTATGGAGAGTGAGAGAATGGGATGAGTGAAAGTGGATGAGGAGAGTTGGATTTTATAATGGAAAATCTGACCGTTGGTATCTGACCGTTGGGTATCTGGCCGTACACGTGATTTGGGTCGGGTTCTAATTTTTGGCCCAAGCCCAAATGAATTCCAGAAATTCCCTTTATGTTCCGAAATGTCCCAAAATTTCAAAACGCGGAATTTCGATTCGTCTTAACTCCAAATTGAACAAATGAGATGTCAAAACGATCGACATTAAAAATGCCATCCAATGGAATATGACAAAGGCACATTCAAACCTTTTTATTTTTATTTGGGGGGGTTGAATCTTGTAAAAAGAGAACGCAACCCCCCATTTTTTTTTTATATGTACAAATTTACAAGGGGAGAGGAACGTGTCAACAACACCGGATTTCAAGAAGAAAACCATTACAGTAAAATCAGGCAACTGTCATGTCGGCTCTGGGGTGAACCCAATCCAGCCAGACTATGGCTTAACTTTTATGTTTTGGGGGCCTAGGGTTCAGGACAGTCCCATCCCTGACCAATGTGCAATGGTCTAATAATAATATTACCCTTAGTACATATGGTATAGCCTCAAACCGCCCCAAACTATCATCAAATAGAAAACTATTCGGGGTTGGCCTGGTGAAATCCATTGCCCGTGCGAACGAGGGACCATCCGATGTTGCACATCACGACTCTCTTTGTGCACAACGCTTAGTGCAAAGGTGAAAATAAAAGACACGAGTATATACATGTTGAGTCTTTTAACGTCAGATCCTCAAGACGAATGTGAGTCTTTTAACGTCAGATCCTCAAGACGAATGTGAGTCTTTTAACGTTAGATCCTCAAGACAAATCCCAACCTGCGGGAACAACGGGGCGACGATGAAGTTTATCCTATTGAGCTTGTGTCAGACAATAATATACCTTATACCGACTCATATCGGATAATAGTTCAAGACCTGGACAGAAAGGTGTTTGACAATTCATACACCACCCCATCCTTCGCGCACGTCGCTTTCGAGCAAAAGTACTACGAACATTACCTATTCGAGATGGGTGAGATTTACACCAAATGATGAGTTGGAGTTCGCGAGGAAGATAATAGAAAAGGGAGGAGAAGGAAGGAGTTGAAATTTTTGGTACCCATTGTTTTCCAGAAGACACGTTTGCTCGATTATCAGAAGACATTTATACTCAGTTCTAAAGTAGAGTTTTTGTGGACTAAGGTTCCGGCGCTTGCAACCACATACTCTAAAAGATTTGAGAGAAGAAAATAGAAGAGGTCTCGGCTACCCTAATGGCATACTTCCCCTGCCTTACACACATGGAATGAAGTACCCCAATGAATCTTTTAGTCTCTGTAGATTGGATATTTGAGAAGAGTCTCTTCGACATCTGGAGAGCATAACTTATGATAATGTTTAAGGCGTTGGCCATTTACTTGAAATTCGCTGTCATCATTTAAGTTTTTCAAAGAGATAGCCCCATAAGGGGTGACAGCAGAGACAGTGAAAGGACCAGACCATCTAGTTTTTAATTTTCTTAGAAAAATGTGTAATCTCGAGTTGTACAACAATATTTTTTGACCAATTTTGAAATCTTTTCTTAATATGTGCTTGTCATGCACTTTTTCCTATTGGCTTTATAGGATTTCGAGAGATCATAGGCATCACTCCGAATTTCCTCAAGCTTATTTAACTGCAATTTTTGCTTCACACCTGCCGCCTTGGTATTATAATTTAGGCTTTTGATGGCCCATAGAGCCACGATGCTCAAGTTCAACCGCAGATGACAATGTTTACCAAAAGCGAGGCGATAAGGGGACATACCTATAGGTGTCTTAAAACCGTTCTATATGCCCACAAGGCATCGATAATCTGAGAGACGGTCTTTTCTAGATGGATTAACCTTTTTTTCTAAAATGGATTTAATCTCTATTAGAGACTTCGACTTATTGGCGGTGATGCGAGGATGATACGGAGTTGCCACCTTGTAAGTGACTCCATATTTCTTTACTATCAATTCAAAAAATTTATTACAAAAATGTTTTCTCCCATCACTAATGATAGCTTTGGGAACACCAAATCGAGAGAAAATATTTTCCTTTATGAACAAAACGACAGTTTTATGATTATTAGTACGACAGGCCATCGCCTCAATCCATTTTGACATGTAGTCAACAACTACCAATATGTATAGAAAGCCAAGAGAATTTGGAAAGGGACCCATGAAGTCGATGCCCCATACGTCAAAGATTTCCACAATTAAAATGGGATTTAAGGGCACCATATTGCGTTGAGTAATGCGTCCTAGCTACTGGCAGCGGTTGCATGCTTTGCAATGCTCATGTACATCTCGAAACAGTGTTGACTAATAAAATCCACGTTGTAGAACCTTGGCCACTATTTTCTTACCACTGAAATGACCACCACAAGATTGTTCATGGCAGAAGGATAACACGTCATTGTGTTCCCAGTCGGGAATGCAACGACGGATTAGTTGGTCGGAACAATACTTGAAGAGGTAGGGATCATCCCAGAAATAAAATTTCACAGTGGATAAGAACTTTTTTCGGTTATTACGAGACCAAGATGAAGGAACTTCCTCGGTAACTAGGTAATTTACTATATCAGCGTACCAAGGAGACAAAAAGACAAAATACAAGTATTCATCGGGAAAGGAATCACAGATGGGTTATGTATCATTATCAACCTCATTGACGAGTCGTGATAAATGGTCTGCAACCACATTTTCGCAACCTTTTTTATCTCTAATTTCTAGAGTAAATTCTTGCAAGAGGAGAATCCAGCGGATCAACCTCTATTTTGCATCTTTTTCCGCTAATAGGTAACGAAGCGCCGCATGGTTGGTGTAGACAATTGTGGAATAACCCACTAGGTACGGACGAAACTTATCCAAGGCATATACAACGGCGATAAACTCTTTCTTAGTGGTGGTATAGTTACGTTGAGCTTCATTAAGGGTTTTACTCCCGTAGTAAATGACAATTGGCTTGTTCTCTTGGCGTTGCCCTAGGACAGCTCCAATAGCGTAGTCACTCGCATCACACATTAATTCAAAAGGTTTAGACCAATCAAGTGGTTGAATTATAGGAGCTATAGTCAGGGCGGATTTTAAAGTCTCAAAAGCTTGTTTGCAATTGAAAGTGAAGTCAAATACGACATCTTTAAGTAGGAGATTTGTTAAAGGTCGAGCAACCTTTGAGAAATCATGAATAAATTTCCTATAGAATCCTGCGTGTCCTAAAAGTGCACGTATGTCGCGAACTGATTTTGGTAAAGGAAAGGAAGCAATTTTTTCAATCTTAGCTTTATTGACTTCGATTCCATCCTTTGAAACGATATGACCTAGAACTATTCCTTTTGTAACCATAAAATGACATTTTTCCTAATTAAAAACGAGATTTTTCTCTTCACAACGTACTAAAACCTTTTCAAGATTTGATAGACAGTTATCGAAAGAATTACCATATATTGAGAAATCGTCCATGAACACTTCCATAAAGTGTTCAACCATATCACTGAAAATATGAAGCATCTGGCGTTGATTGGTACCAAGTGCATTGCAAAGGCCAAAAGGCATTCGTTTATATGCAAATGTACCAAAAAGACAGGTGAACGTTGTTTTTTTTTTTTATCACTAGGATCTATGATTATTTGAAAATATCCTGAATAACCATAAAGAAAATAGTAAAATGCATGACCCGCTAACCGTTCAAGCATCTGATCAATGAAGGGAAGTGGGAAATAATCTTTACGAGTGACCGCATTAAGTTTGCGAAAGTCAATACATATTCGCTACCTCACTGGAATACGAGCGGAGATGCATTCATCTTTATCATTTTGCACAACTATAATGCCAGACTTCTTAGGAACAACATGCACTGGACTCACCCAAACACTATCCGAGATAGGGTAAATAATACCGGCATTGAGTAACCTTAAAATTTCTTCCCGTACCACCTCTTTCATGGTGGGATTAAGACGACGTTGCGGCTCACGTGACGTCTTGGCATTTTCTTTAAGTTGTATGCGATAGATGCACACATTATGGTCAATGCCTTTAATGTCATCGAAAGACCATCCAATAACAGAATGGTGTTCTTGAATGACACTAATTAAACGTGATTCCTGATCGGCAGTCAATTGTGATGATATGATAATTGGGTGACTACCATCTGGTTCAAGATGTACGTATTTTAATTCCGAAGAAATAGGCTTTAAGGCAGGGGTGGGAGGAGTGGGTATTAAAGATTCTTAAGGAAAATCGTCTTCCATAGAGAAAACAGACTGATGCTCGTCCAATTCGGTTGAAAGGATGGTCGTAGGGTCAAATAGTGGTATTGACTCTAATAATTCGTTTACATCCTGCGAGTAAGCATCAACATCAAATTCAGAATCACCAAATGAAAGAAATTGGTGTACTTCATCGTCAGGAAAAGAGTTTGTGAAACATTCTTGTACAAGGGCATCAACCAAGTTAACTTCACCATCATTTTCATTCTCTAGAATTTGTTTCATCAACTTGAACACGTTAACCTCGACCGAAAGATTTCCGAAGGACATGGTCATAGAACCATCCCTACAATTTATAAGAGCATTAGCAGTTGCTAGGAAGGGACGCCCTAATATTATGGGAATGGAGTCACAGGCAACTTCTGTATGCAAAATGACAAAATCGATGGGATAGAAAAAATCTTGAACTTTTACAAGGACGTTTTTCACAATGCCTTTTGGATACTTAATGGAACGATCCGCTAACTGTAGAGTCATCGTGGTAGGTTTAAGCTCATGAAGACCTAGTTGTTTGAATAAGTAATAAGGAAGTAAGTTCACACTAGCTCCTAGGTCTAGTAGTGCAGTGGCCGTATATTTGTCACCTAATGTGCATATAACTGTTGGTCTATCAGGGTCCTTGTATTTGACTATACCATTGTATTCGGTGATTGACAGAAACTGTTCGGTAAGGAATGCTTGTTGAGGAACACTTGTTCTCCTTTTTGTGGTGCACATATCTTTTAGAAATTTAGCATGTTTTGGCAATTGTTTTAGGGCATCGAGAAAAGGTAAGTTTATTGTCAAATTCTCAAAAGTTTCTCGAATTTCATCAAAATTTTCGTTAGGTTTATTCTTTGCCAAACGGGCAGGAAACGGTGCCTTAGGGTGGAATTTGGCAGAAGGATCCGTTCGCTCGTTTCCCAATTTATGAATTGGTGACTTTGATGAACTCTGTGTTCCCACTATAGGTTCATTATCAGGAGCTGATTCACTGGAACCTTTGGTGATGTTTGTTTGATCATCTGGCATACGGATTTGATTGTCAACGGTTTTGCCAGAACGAAGAGTAGTTATGGCATTCACCTCACCTTGGTTTGGAACATTTGTATTAGGTGCATTGGTAACTTCACATGCAGTGTTTGCTGGCTTAGGGTTTGGAACTGCTTGGCCAGGAAACACGCCTTTCTAACTCTTTTCTTGCGCTAATTGTTGAAGTGATTGTTGGATAGACGTTAGGATTTGGGATTGTTGGTTCATGTAAGCGAACAAAGTCTCGTTTGTCCTATTAGTAGCGAGAGGAATAGGTTGTGCAATAGGACTAGTTCACGATTATTGCTGAGAAGTTGTTGATTATAGCCAGAATTTGGATTGGCTGGAACAAGGTTACGATTGTTTTGATAGTTATTATTAGAATTACTTTGAAAATGATTTTGACTTTGTTGGTATTGCTGATTATTTCCTTGGTGGTATGGAATAAAGTTGTTGGGTTGTCGAACAGGTGGATTTGCAAAACCTGGAGGAGCCCCCATCTGTTGGTTATTTTGGTGCCAAGAGAAATTCGGATGTTGTCTCCAAGGTGCATTAGTAATGTTGAATGCACATGCCTCCTCCGATGGTTGAGTAGGGGAAGCATATAACAAGGGATAATACGCATCAGGATGGTCAGGACTAAAACAAAGAACACATGGGGAGGTGTTAACGTTCATGACCTGTTGTGGGAGTTGATCGTTTACTTAAACTGCAAGAGCATCTACTTTTTTAGTGGGAGATTTTATCAGATTTTTTAATTCGGGATCGTTTTTTACCTCGAAAATAGATGTAGCTTTTGGAACAATATCCTTAGATGACCTAGAAGAATCAGCGTTACCCTAATGTGTACTTCTTTTTGCTTGTTTTTCAAGAAAAGTATATGCTTCAGTAGCTCCTTTGTCCATGAAGTAACCGCCGTTCATTATATCAAGAGTTTCTTTTTGATGATCAGAAAGTCCATTAAAGAATGAACGAACAAGGACAGCTTTGTCTAGTTGGTGATGAGGACATTCTAAAAGAAGATCAGTAAAGCGACTCCATGCTTCCGTAAAGGATTCATGAGGATTTTGACGAAAGTATTGAATTTTCTGAAGCAATTCAGTAGTTTTCTTCTGAGTGTAAAATTGAAACATGAAAGCTTGAACAAGTTTATTCCATGTGTCTATGGATTGTGGCTGTTGTCCTGCTAGCCAAATTGACACTTTATCCACTAAAGTGAATGGAAACAACCGCAGACAAAGAGTTGTTCCTTAGAGTAAATTTGGATGGTGAAATGTTGTGGCCACTTGCTGAAGCCTACGAAGATGATTGTACGGTTTTTCATGATCCAAACCATGATACACAGGTAACAAACTAAAAACGTTTGACAGAATTTGAAAATCACCGACAATGTCCTCGAGTTTGATGCAAAAAAAAGGTCCTTCCTGTAATGCTGTATAGAAGTCCGAAAGTGGCTTCTCAGCTGGTGGATTTTTGTTAGCCATAATGAATGATGGGAATGGTGACAAGGAATCTTTTTGATTCGGATTAATAGATGAAGAACTTTGTGGCGGTGAAAACTTACGCAAATGCTTATCGTATTTTCTCCTAATCTTTTTGTCAGCCTAAGCTGCTGCTAACGTAGTAGTGAAGCTAGGAATACGTGTGCATACACCAACAACCAGATCACAAGAGAGATATGAGGGAGGCTTTCCGTGCAAGCACGGTTCTAATTAAGTAACCTCAATCTTTCAAGTTTCCTAGACACCGTTGGAATATGATTCATATTTATGGAATTAAAATTTATGCAAAGTCTTACTTTTTTTTTTTTTTTTTTTTTTAAATTAAAATTTATGCAAGGGAGAAAGTACAATCAGGCAAATATAACTACTAATACATTACTAGATACAGTAGCATGTGAAGATACTCTACTCATATGTATAGTAATACGAATAGGCAAGGTTGTATCATCAATAATTACTTCGATACGTACAGACAAATACACATCAGTAATACGAATATGTAGGTAAATAGGTAGATATATATTACGAATACGTAAATCTACAGTAATAGGCAAATTGTAATCACTCATACGTATGTAGTTACAGTAGCATGCGAAGATACTATACGTACACAGATATATACAACTAGGCAAAGACGTAAACTAAACATGCAACATATTATACATAAACTAAAATACAACTCTTGTATTGCATAATAATTCGATTTCGTCAATACTCATTGAGATTGCGAGTGTCATATAGAGAGCAGCTTCACCCTGTAGGGTTTAGAAACAACTTATCCAACTCAGATTTTAACCCTCGTTGAAATGTTCTCTTCTTTCATGACAAAATCGACTTATTAAACAAGACAATTTTCTAAAATGATGATTTTGGAGGAGAAAACAGTTGATTTTGACCTCAAAAATGACATCCACCCGGTAGTGACAGCGTGCGCGCCGTCGAAATCTTTCCGAATTGAGCTCACACGCGTGATACAGAGAACCGTAGCCAAAGTTATGGCCAAAATACCAAAACACACTCTAATTACTAAGTATAACTCAAAAATTAAATATGGCAACATGCAATTATATTCCATCCATATTTATATATTTGCTAAATAAGCAACTTAAATATGCATATGTACATGTCCATGGTACTATTTTGCATGGTTATATAATATATATATATATATATATATATATATATATATATATATATATATATATATATATATATATATATATATATATTTTGCATGGTACTATAACCATGCAAAAATAGTACCATTTATATATTATATATTATATATATTTATAGGCTTACAGCTTAGCATATTTATTTAATAAACTGTTGAGTTATTACCATTTTATACAAAAAGTTAAATCTATTCAGCCAATAAAAAACATGTACCAAAGACATATTCCAGGACCTTCACGCTCTAATTTCTAAATTTTTATTGCAGTCATGGATCGAACCTCGGGGGATACTTTGTGTGGTCCTTTCTTGATGTTTTGAAGTAACGGTGGTTTACGCCCCCCATGGCGTTTTGATCCATATTGGTCGGATAGTGGTGGCACTTGGTTCGACCTGAGAACATCCCGTTTTAGCTCGGTGAGCTTCGCGATTGGAGATGTCGGTGATTTCAGCAGATGTTTAGCATGAGAGATTTTTCCCTCGCTTCAACTGAGGGACACGAAAAACATAAACAGGGAAAACAAAACCCTCAATAGATTTTGGTCAACAATTGAATGTTTGGATCAGAATTCATCCCAATTCCAGCCAATGGTGGATGTGGTGGACCGTCTGATTACTCTTCTTACGGGTTTGGATCGACATCTCTTCTTCTCGGTTGATTAGCTAGGTGATTATTATCGACCCTTACTGTCGGTTGAGAGTAGTTGATTGTAACCCCTGTCATTATGCCCGTTTATCCGCCAATTACTAGGAAAAAAATTGGTGCGAGAAATAAAGTCTCGCTTTGTGTTGTTACAAGGATGCATTTTTAAAAAAAAATTGAGATTGGGCAGTGAAAATAGAGTTGAACAAAAGAGTTGAGTAGTTAGAGTTATGTTCGCGATCTTTGTTACCTATGTGAAGATGAGAAGAAAGGCTTATGTGAATATTGATCGGTGGTATTTTTCATTTTATGCATGCAGGTACATGCCGGTGAATCTAGAGAACACTTTGAGTAAATATGCTCGGACATTACCGGATAAACTCACTTTCGTGAGAGGCTTGGAACATGCCCAGCCGGAAACAAAGTTGCTTTTGACTTATTTGGGTGGTTAGTGCAACTTATTTTGAAGTGTTCTTGGATTCTTGATATTTTCAGATGTTTAATTTGATCGTGATATTCTATCTACCGGTTTGTAAATGGAGCGATGTAAATGTTGTTTGCGAGGATTGCATCAAATTGGAGTGGGGACTCAGTATATGTCTTGGCGAGGAGATGAAGAAGGTTTCTTATCTAAAGAAGCTGTTAGGCGTTGCTTTGATGGTAGCTTATTCGAGTAATCGTGCCAAAGCTTCGAGAAGATGCCTCCATGCCTCCGGTAAGCTTCTGCGATAGGAATTGACAAATTGGCGAAAAGGCGGGGCGAGAGCTGTGGAATTTTAATTGAACTGTATGGTGAACTTAACATAAGAAGTTACTTGGTGCTCATATGTATTGTTGATTCAATAATGTCTATTGTTGTTAAATTATACTTGGTAGCTTTGGTTTTGTTCCATATGTGGCTCCGATGATCTTTGCGATGCTTGCGAGGCGAAATATCAAATGAAAAACTGAAAATCCAAAATGGTCACGCGCGATGTGTCTGCGAGAGAATACCATAAAGCAACCTGGTGAGAAAAGGGCAAGGGAAGCGACATAGGTAAACTTGGGATTTATGTTTTTTTAATCTTTGATATTGTATTTTCCTACCTCTGTTGCTTTGGTTCATGCTTTGTTTGAGAAGTGTGTTGTCCAAAGCATTGCAAGAGCATAATACCCTCCATCTTTCGGGAACACCCCATCAAATTGTGAAGGGATTTATGATCAATCTCACCAACAAGAATTCCTCATAAACCTATTTCTTCAAATGGAGCTTTTGAACACTTCAAGATTCCAAGAAAAGTAAGCAAAAAAAACTTTTGAATCTAGAGCTAAGAATACGAATGAATTTCTATTAAAATCCCCATCAAATTGTGAAGGGGGATTTATGATCAATCTCCACCAACAAGAATTCCTCATAAACCTATTTCTTCAAATGGAGCTTTTGAACACTTCGAGATTCCAAGAAAAGTAAGCAAAAAAAAACTTTTGAATCTAGAGCTAAGAATACAGATGAATTTATATTAAAATCCTTTGCGTCTCTACATAATGAAAAAAGATTAAACTGAAGCGACGCCTGTACTCCCTCAAGAGCTGAACACGCTCCATCATAAAGAAGCAACTCAGAAAATACGAGAATAACCTGTACCATCAGAACAGCTCAAAGCCCTCCATCTTAAAGAAGTAAAGCCGAAAGTTACTGAAGAGCTTGACACTCAGTCCCCACCAACTAATGTAGTAACAAGGCTTAATTGACCGTCTTTGCAAAGGCTTGCCGGTCGGGGGTTTTAATGATCACTTCTTTGCTGGTTGGGTTGTTCAATGATCACTTATTGCTGCTTTGATAGCAGCCTTTGCTTCATCTATTTTCTTTGCTCTAACTACCGTCTAACAGATTAGGAATTGAACTCTAGACAAGACTATATTGTTGTCGTCATTGTTGATGTATGATACTAGGACTTCGTGACACATACATAACACACTTGCCTTTGTTCCTTCACATAAATTCATACGAGAGATGACTATAATAAAATCATTTACACATGGTGGTAATTTAGTAATCGACACTCATTTTCTTCATAGAACGCAAGCTTCCATCTCAATTTTTTTGGTTCTATTGTAGTCTCCTTTTTGAATGTCTTGGCGTTTTTTTTTTTCATGTTCCGTTTTTACAAACAACGATAAATTAGCTAACATTGCTTTTTTAAAGTTCAACATAGGTTTGCCTAACAAAAAAAAATATCATAAATCTTTTTGAAAAAAATAATGTTATCGCTATGTAACATTGTTAATTTGGATTTACACGTTTTGAAATCATATTCAAATATTTTATCAGGAATTACTACACGTCTTACAAATATTTTCCCAAATAAATTTTTTTTCCCCAGAATGAAGTGGTTAATACTTTTTTCTTTTTTTTCTTGCAAAAAACTTGGCTTAACTGGATATAGGACCTATCAAACATCTTAACCGCCATAGTATTTCATTTATAAACAGTTACTCAACCACTTCCCTTAAAGCCAAGAATCTAGGTTTCAGTTGAATCTATTTGAAAAGAGATACGTCCTACACACCATTTAGAATACATATTCGGTTACTTCATACATTGACAATCCTAACTACCCTGTAACAAGTATGATGGTTACTATAAATACTAAAAAAATTGCATTTTCAAATCCCTATCTTCTTCTACTTCTGTTCCATTCTCTTATGCGTCATCACCAAGAACAACAAGTACCCAAATCACTCCAAAAAGGTAGGCTTCTATGTAATAGTGATGCGATAGGATTTACATAAATAGTTGTTCTATAAAACTACTAGATTTGCTCTGCCATGTAATAGTGTTTGTTATGATATTGGTAAACAAACACTCTCTTTAAAGTCCCCTCACGATTCAGTTGCGGAGTCCCCTCACGATTCAGTTGCGGCAGCTACTGCCTACCATGTAGTTTAACCATTGTTGCTTAATATCCCAAACCATTGTTGGGCAATATTTCAATAATGAGTTAGTACATAATGGCCCAAACCAACTCATTATTTTACAATACTCAGGCCCAAAACAATATATAAAAATGGGCCAACCCAGTACATCATGAAATGCTTAATATATGGTGAACTAAATGATTATTATTTTGAAAAAGGTTCATAAATTGGGACCAAATAACCAACATTTCATTGCATTATGTTAATCAAGTGGAATCTCGAAACCTGGCAAAGTTTTGCATGTGCAGCTTGGTGCTAATAACATTTTCAGAATAGGGACCAATAAACAATGTAAGAATTGATCAAAATATTGTGCAACTAATAGTAGGATGAAACAGATGTAATTCAGCGATGCAGCTAGCATCCATAATTTCTTCCTTTTGTCGCCTCCATACAAATGGATTGAAAAAATTCAACCCTCCATCATTTGAATAATTCAATCTCCATACACATGAAATGGATCCACATTATATTAAAAGCTTTTAAATTGTACTCTTGCCACATATAGCCATCTTACCGAAAGCTATTATTTACACATTCAATTTAGTCCACATATTATATCCGACTTAAATGTGAACGTTTCTAAATAAAATAAAAAAAAAAAAAAAACAATGGCTTTTTTTAGCTAGCAACAATTTCTTTCTCTACCAAGCTACATACTTATTTAAACCGACCAAAATATTTTACGACAACAAAAAAATAGCTGATGGATTCGCTAGATCATTTTGAAAACAATAATAAGAAAAATGTTATTCTTCTTGCATTTTTTTTAGATATTTTATTCTTCAGTTTAGAATAGCAATTATGTTGCACAACATGATGTAATATTCTTATATCTTACAGGTAGTATATTCATATAAATCCAATAATGTTCGTCCATCACATATAAATGCTCGACAAGAGAATTACACAACTAGCAACACAAAGGTAAACTTCATCAGCATAGTACCTATTTTTTAGGTAAATTAGTTTGTGGCATATACAATACTAATTACATACTAACTAAATTACAGGCGGTGAAATATCTCTTCAAATATATTTATTCGCAGCATGGCAGAGTAGCAAAAATCGAATCAAACAAAAAATAAAACTAGCGTATTCAAGTGTTTTTTTTCTTTTTTTATTGAAGTTTTTTGAATATAAAACATTTTACATAATCCATTCAGACAAATGTAATATGTAATATTTTACATTTTACATAATTATTTCCTTTGATTTTTTCCACCCCAATTTTCTTTCCTAGCACGTGCAACGCACGTGCCCGTTTACTAGTATATATATAAAGAAAAAGAAAGGAGAACAGTATCTTCAAAGTATCCTTTCACCATAAGTCCATAAGCCAGGAACAAAGTTATAACAACCTAACTCTTACCTGTGTATGGGAATCTGTGAACTCAATGTCAACATAGAGCTTTAAAAGATTCCGCACTAGATACTCGAGAGATAACTGATGCCCTTCAAAGAGGGTAGCCGTGGAAGTTGAATTATCACGTATCCAATAAAAGGACATGTAACAGACATACAAGAAATATATAAATATATATATTTGACTTTTAACAACAAGGGAACATCAAATCACCTTCTCTTGGGCATCCACCATTCAATACTTCAACCATCTTTGCTCGTAGATAAGGATTTCGATAAATTCGGGACTCCCCATGAACATGATAATAAAGTTCATCATGAAATCATCCTATTAAAGAGAGAAAAGAAAGAAGATCAAAATACATAGAAGAGCTTGTAAACAATCTCTCCATCACAAGAGGGAAGAGATGAGAGATGCAACGCTTAATAGGGAAGCCCGCCAAAGACGATCCCATCCAAAGCTCTAGGTACACGAGAAGAAAATATAAGCAATTCCATTGCATCTTCAAATCTAAATGCTCGGGCATACAAAGCAAATAACATTGGGCAACTTGATGGCAGAGGCATGTTAAACCCACCCACAAGGTCAACCAGCCAAACTATCTGTCACAGCCCGAATTTCTAAACAATAACAAAGTGAATATTTGAAATATAAATATCTCAAACATCATTCGGTTCAATTGTCTAAAAACCCAGGCTATGACGGGGGATACAACACATGTCAAAACCTAAAACCCACATCATAAAAGAATCTTAACAACAAAAATAATCTCCAAAAATTCTCTATTACTTTATGAAAGTCTATCTCCCATCCAAAAATCATCAATATAACATTCTAAGAATAATAGGTCCTCAACATCGTATTCTCATGTCATACTAAAAATGTAAACTACGTTATTACATCCTTTCAATAAGAATCAGACCTAATAAAGAAAACTAACGGACTGCTCCATGCACGAATCCCAAATCAAACGCCGCGGTTCCACTGCATTCCACCTATGTTCCCAAGAACACACCCACGTTGCCAAAACAAAGCAAACATGGGTCAGCAAAATGGAATTTGCTGGTATGAGTAGACTAACCAAATATAAACATTATCAAATTTTACTTATCCAACTAACACTTTAAATCTATCATAACCTAATCATTCTCAGCTTGGAAGACAGGTAGTTCCGTCATCTCAACCGGCATAGTTTCTTCCCAAACAAGACTTCCATTCTATTAACTCATTATCATAACTCGTTATTATAACTAGGTAACTGAATTAAAACCTACTGATATCCACTTTTGGATAAGGGTAGGACCGTGTCCCTGCACAAAAATGTTATTAAGTCCTACCCTCCTGCAAAAGAAAGTTAGCAATTTTATATAATATGTGTAGATATCCTATAGGTATTCCAATGCAAGCCCAAATACACTCGCATAATCAAATCAATTTCTCTTATCAAATAATCAATTACTTTTCTTATACACATATTTCACAACCTATGTACCTTAGGTCATTCCCGCCACATTCAAGGAATACCCAACCTTACATTCCCGTACACTCAAGGAATACAACTAACCCGCAAGGCGAATACCTTAGTTCCTCTCTAGGGTAGTCAAAACAATCGGTCATTCATGTCACATTCAATGAATATTCGGTCATTCATGGCACATTCAATGAATACCCATAGATAACGCTAACGGGCCATTTATGGCACATTCAATAAATGCCCACCTAACCTATGACATCAACAGTCATAAACTCAATTCCAAAACTTGAGGCGTGGAGAGTTCTAAAAGGTTGCGGTAAATTTGTTTACGCATTATTGAACGTTATTACATATATTATTTCAGAGAACGAAGGAGTATCTTGATTTCTTGTATTTTTTATTTACGCGTTATTAATTTCAAGGATGTCTTAGTGTCATAACGTTGCATATCATAAAATACCACAAAAACACATAGTAGTTAATACACATACACACGTATATATAAAGGTCGTAGCCTAAAGCCAAGCATGCAAAAAGCCCTAGACCTATCCTAATAGCCCAAATCATAATCCGAGTTAAAAAGTCAAAATTGGGTTAACTGGTCAAAGTCAACCATATTCAAAAGTTAACTCTTGTCAAAGTCAATTCTGGTCAAAGTCAAAGTCGACCTGCCAAGGGTCAATGCAATGATCAACCAAATCCCAAAAACCGATTTATCTAAGTTTGACTGTGTTCAATAACTTAAGCCTTAACCCGGCCTATAAACTGGTTTGGCCCAACTTGAAGATCCACTTAAAATGCTATGGACCAGCCCCAAAAACCAAGGCCTGAAATCGAGGCCCAAAAGTCTAAAGTCTAAGGCCCAAAGAAAACTAATTTAACTCGGCCCAACCACTAAAACAAAACCGGCCCAAAGTAAAACCAAAAAGGCATTGGCCCAAGGCCCAAAGCCCAAACCGGCTACTGTTCATCTTCTCCCTCCACCAGCAGCCACCACCAAAATCGGCCACCACCAAAACCTAATCGCCCACCCATTTCAACCATGCGGTTGGACTCCTAGAGAAAAACCCAACCTCTTTAATAAAAGCTAAAACTCCATTCTTGAATTCCCCATCTTCCAAATCTAGATTTGAGAAATCTCTGGCTGCCATTAATGGCTTCGACAGCTCCCATCTATCGCCCTCACACATTACAATCAACCATAACCCATCGATTTTAGTCTATATGCAAGCCCCACAACTCAAATTAAACCAAAACAGCCCAACCACCGATTCGGCCACCGCCATTGACGACTTCCATAAGCTTCGACAGCACTACTATCAAGCCCCCACTCAACCCTCAACAACCCATAACCAACAACATAAAAACGAGTTCAAACAGCCATAAACAGGACGCCATTAACGTCTCCATCCAAACTCCAACAGAACTCCAACAGGCCACCCCCAACCACCGGTCCACAGTGTAAAACCGAAACATAAAATACACACAGTTACAAATTCATATACAGGACCATTATCTTGTTTGGGCGCGAGGGCTCGCGCTCCATTAACATGCCCAAATCAACCTTCGACAGTTTAATCTAAATTTTCGGAGTTCAACAGATTTTAATCAGTTTGAATAACGACAGTTTTACCAAATGACAGGACGAATATTAATACCAGAATAATTAACATATATTGTGAAATAGAAAACTAATCTACTCACCAGAAGGCTCTCGATTATCAGCCGGACTACCAAGAAAAATCTTCCTTTTGTGTCACAAGAAAACTCCATTTTTCAAAAAACCCTCATTTGTGTTTTTCCAAAAACTTTACATTGAGAAAACCCCGAAAAATAAGGACAATACTTATCTATTTACCTACGGAGCTTTTATCCTTATCTGATAGTTATCATCTATCCATTATCTATTTTCATTATTATTATTATTTATTATTATTATTATTATTTTTTATACTAGGAAAACAAAAGAAAAAGCCGGGGTGTTATACTATCATTAACCTATAGAAGTCTAGAGCACGCTTAAGTAGTGATACATCCTTCAAAAAAAAAGAAAAAAAGGTATTAGAGTACAGATAAAATGCATATCCAATTCGGAAACAAAGTACATGGTTGTCATTACACAGCTACACCATTTTTTGCAATCAGAAACGGTCATAAATTGGGTTTGGAACGGATACAAGTGTTCTTGGACTGGCCAATATTTTAAAACTGTTCCCTTTAAATAAAATAAACTCGTATTTTGTTTTGGGTTAGATTCGAACACTGAACCTCATACCTAAAATTAACAGTTAACCAAGTGAGCTAAACGCTTTTGATGCTAAATGAAGCAACCATAAACTTAAGACTTTAGTGTAGCGGGAATTAAGACTTTAAGCAATCATAAAAGGTTTTAAGTTTTTTCATTTTTCATTTTCCATTTTCATTCTAAAAACAAGGGTTTCAACTCACGCTCCAACTTTTCTTCTGGAGGCATCCTCATTTCTCAATCAGGTAATATTATTTCTATCGAATCTCACTATTTATTAATTTGATTAATTTCAAATCAAATTAACTCAAATCACGAATTAACTGTTTCTTCAATTCATGAATCAAAATTGTTTATGCTCTTTATTTTGAATCGGATGAAATATTTTTTAGCAATGTTTTTGCTCTATATTTTGAATCGGAATTAACTGAGGTTTTTAGTGCTCTTTCAATTTTCGTTAATATGAAATCAAATGTGTTTGATGTTGATTAATGTGATATCCTTATTTGCTTGACCTGATATTTGAATACTTTGTGCTTCATTATATAGAAAGAGAGAGAAAAAGGCAACAATGCTTGTATGTAGGTGGTACAAAAATATATAGGTTATGGTTACAAATTAGTTTTTTTTTATTATTTCGTGCTTTCTAATTTCAAGTTCCATTTTCAGAATGTCAACCCTGCTTGACAAATCATGGATGTCCAAACCTAGGGGCAGTGATGAGTATATAAAAGGAGTAGAATTGTTTATTAGGTTTACAAACTATAAGAGTGAAGCAGAAAGCTTCTTCTCGTGTCCATGTTTGAAGTGTAGAAATGGGCATGGGAAGATCCCTTTTGGTATGGTTCATTATCACCTGTTGCATCATGGTATAGATACATCATACATTGTGTGGTTTGTTCATGGTGAAAGAGACGCAGAAAAACTTGAGACATTTTTAATGTCAAATAGCGTTGATGAAGAGATTGATATAGATCATTTTTATGAAGAGGGAGACATTGATGCATATCAAGAAGGGGTGGATCTCGTCAATGATGCTTTTGGAAGAGTTGGTGAAAATGCTAATGCTTTTGTGGAGGATATTAGAAGAAATGAAATCGAAGATTGGTCTAATTTAGAGTTTAATGCTCACCAGGATTGCCAAACTAGAAAGTATAAGTCTATTTTAGATGATGCAAAACTGCCTTTGTACCCTTCATGTGTAGGAAAGCAAACAAAATTGTTGGCCACAGTTGAGGTGTATATTTGGCATGGTTGGTCCGATAATAGCTTGAGTGATTTCCTCTAAGTAGTGAAAAATTGGTTACCAGAAGAGAACACATTACCAAATAGCACTTATGAAGCTAAAAAAATGATCAAAGCTATGGGAATGGATTACGAGATAATAGATGCTTGCCCGAATGATTGTATTCTCTATTGGGGTGATGAAAATAAAACAACACAATTTTGTCCCATATGTCATACATCTAGATGGAAGTTGGAGTACTTGATAGAAGACCAGCCAACAAAAGTTCCCGCTAAAGTTTTGAGATATTTTCCTTATACCAAGGTTAAAA
This sequence comes from Coptis chinensis, assembly GCF_015680905.1. Taxonomy (NCBI): domain Eukaryota; kingdom Viridiplantae; phylum Streptophyta; class Magnoliopsida; order Ranunculales; family Ranunculaceae; genus Coptis; species Coptis chinensis. The sequence continues at coordinate 12,566,753 of NC_141456.1, read as the reverse complement.
AGGCTATACAGCTTAGTGTACTCGAGAAGAAAATAGTTGATTGTGTGTCATATTGTCTATTGTTGGTTTATTAAGATTATAACTAATGATTTTTTTTTTCTACATCATACCATGGATAGCTGAACTAATGACTTGGCATCCTAAGATAACGCCATCCACTGAAGTCATGCTGCATCCGGTTGATTCTCCTACTTGGCTTAAGGTAAATACCACTTGGCCTAACTTTGCCGAGGAAGCACGCAATGTGCGTTTAGGACTTGCAACAGATGGTTTTAATCCATTTAGCCATTTAAGTAGCGCTTATAGTTGTTGGCCCGTTATTATAGTACCTTATAATTTGCCTCCTTCTTACTGCATGAGGAAAGAATTTTCGATGTTGACTTTATTGATTTCGGGTCCAAGCGCTCCAAATAAGAACATTGATACTTATTTACAGCCATTGGTTGCTAAGTTGAATGAGCTATGGCGTAGTGGAGTGGCTGCTTATGATTCCCATGCTAAAAAAACATTTAATTTAAAAGCTATATTGTTGTGGACAATTCAAGATTTACCTGCATATGGGAGTGTATCGGGTTGTGTAACACAAGGAGCATATGCTTGTCCTGTTTGTGCTGAGGGAACCCATTCTAAGAGACTTCATAGTGGCAAGAAGCATGTTTATCAAGGCTCTAGAAGATTTCTTCCTTTAGATCATGTATTTAGGACAGAAACAACAACTTTAATAATGAAGAAGAACACAATATCTTTCCTGAGAGGTTGACAGGTTTAGAAGTTGAACAAATGGTTAAAGATATTCAAATGGAAGTTGGTAAATCTAAAGGAAAGAAAGGGAGGAGTCGGGGAAAGGGAAAGAATGATAAGAGTCATGGAAAAGGAAAGAAGATAAAGAATCTGAGAAAACTAACTGCGTGGTACAAGAAATCAATTCTCTTCGAATTGGATTATAAGAAGGTAATTTTTGTCTTTATTTGAGTTTTTTTCACATTTATATAGTTATATGTTAAATTTAACTATGGATATCAATTTCTGCAGGACTTAACTTTTTTTCACAATCTTGATGTCATGGATGTTGAGAAAAATGTTGCCGACCATCTTTTATCGACAATATTGGATGTCAAAGAGAAAACAAAAGATGTGATGAGTTTCGTGATTACTTGAAGAGGTTGAAAATAAGAAAGAAGTTGTGGTTAAAGCAAAAAAGATGGTAAGACAGTTAAACCAAAGGCACCTTTCACTTTAAGTCGTAGTGAAAAAGAGTTGTTTTGTTGTGTGTTGCATGAGTTAAAGGTGCCAAAAGGTTATAGCTCAAGTTGGAGACGTTGTGTGAACATGGAAAGCCTTGAAATTAAAGGGCTCAAGTCACATGATTACCATGTAATCATGCAACAGTTATTACCGGTGTTGTTACAACATGCGTTCTCACAACACAAGACTTTGTGCACTGTTATTCAGCATATCTGTAGTTTTTTTAATGTCTTGTGTGCTAAATAAATTAGAGTGGATGATCTTACTATCTCTAAAAATCGTCTTGTCGAGGCAATGTGTGTACTGGAAAAGTTTTTTCCCCCGTCTTTTTTTGTTATTAGCATTTACTTAATGCTTCATTTAGCTGATGAAGCATTGGCTTCCGGCCCTGTTTGGTTCCGTTGGATGTACCCTTTCGAAAGGTAAGTCTATATTCTTTGTTCTCTTGTTCTATGTTTTTTATTTTATTACTTGGGGTGTTAACTGATAATTAAAATGTAACTTGACAGGTTAATGAAAGTTTATAAAGGCTATGTGAAGAATTTTTCACATCCTGAAGGGTGCATTGCAGAGCGCTACCTTGAAGAGGAGTCGATTTTGTATTCTATGGAGTATATGCCGAATGGTGAGAAAGGAAGCCACTAGCGTTCGCATCAAGGGTTTTTAGATGCAGGTGGTAAATATGTGGATGAAGGGCCTTTGGGGAAAAGCAAATATGTAAGGTTATCTAACTTACAGTTTGAACAAGTGCATAAATGGGTTATACACTGCCATGATGGGATCCATTCTTGGAAGAAGTAATGATTCTACTCATATTTTTATACAGTAAAAAGTAAAAAGTACGTACACATATTATAGATTAATTTTATTATTCATGTAACAGGGAGTATGAAGCCTACTTAAGATCAATCACCACAAGTGGGCGGAAGAGAAAGAGAAGCATGCTAAAGAGTAAACAAATTGATTTCATTCCTTGGCTGCGAAAGTAGGTTTGTTTAGGTTTCTTTTCCTTTAAAGGATCTTTAATTATGCCCATTGAATTTAAGGTAGTGAGGTCAATAAAGTAAATCCTTAATTTCTATTGTAGTTGGAACATGTTGAAGGCGAGTCTCGTTTGAAGCGGTTAGCAGATGGTCCTAACTTCAAGGCAATATCTTATAACATATATCATATCATTGTTTTTTGTCTTCTTTGCGAGCCAACGCGTGATACCAAAAAGGGTAAACACAGAATAGCAGTGGTCTATATGAACGATTCACTAACTACCGGCAAGCTTAGGGATAGGAATTACAAGGTAGTGGAGACAACCTACAATGGGGTCGTGAGGCATATATTTGAGATGGATTATACTGATTTTAGCCAAGTTGTATCTTGCTGTGACTGGGTCAGAGTTGAGGATAGAACAACTGGCTGCAAAGTTGATCCTGATACAAATTTGGTTATAGTGAATATGGAAAAATTCAAAGGAAGGAACCGAGAAGAGGACGAATCTTTCATTTTAGCATCTCAAGCATACCAAGTGTTCTACTCTAAGGATCTATTGAGGCCCAGATGGTTTAATATTTTCTTGACACCTAAATCAATGACTAAGGATGTTGATGCACTTGAAGTTCCTATTCAGTTACATTCCACCATTGGCAAGTGTTGCTTCTAAACCTATGAATGACAAAATATAGACTTCCTAATTCTCATGAAGGTACTGCCTGTTCACACTTTTAATTATTCATTCTAATTATGTTCACACTTTTACTTATTGACCTTGGATTGTGAAAGTTGACTTTATATTATTCACTTGTCAATAGAAGTAGATGAATATCAGCTAATTGGATTATGGAACTATTTTTTGTCGTTGTACGGAATCTCATTTTAATTTGATTTATAACTAATATATACTGATAAACATATGACTACGAATAGAAGGTGAGAGAACGATAGGCTGATGTCTTACTTTTGTTTGGGCGGGCGATACTCTTGTAGACTAGTAGCCAATGCCATGCTCCTTTATTTGTAAAACCATATCTTTGTTTAGGAGTTTTGAATATTTTTTATTCTCCAAATGTTTCAACTTGGCTAACTGTGTTATTACTCACTTGGTACAAACTGTTATTACATTTAATACTAAAATAGACAAATCATTTGTTCCACATCTTTAATAAACATTGTCAGGAAAATCTTTGTTGTTTGGAGGTTGATGATCATACGTTATGTAATCATTTTATTTGTAAGATTTTTGATGAATAAGATTGAAAGTTTATTAAGATAAGTAATGAAGATATAGTTGCTCAAAATGTCATTAGATATTGTTTCGGTAGTAAACTGCTTCAACACAACGAGAGCAATGGTAAAGAACACACTAAGAAACAAAGGACTTTGATGTTGGGGGAGATGAAACTGAACCAAATAATGGCTGCCTACGTACCCAAGATCTATTCTCTAGGGATCAAGTTTCCACGTAGTTCCTTATGAAAAATAGTTTGGTATTTATAGAGGTAAAGTAGAGAGTCCTTGTAGCTCAAGTAATCATGTAACTTGAGTAATTGTGATAGACTATAACTCTCAACTGATAATTATCTTTTTGATAAGAAATAAATCTGGACATAAATCAATGTACATCAGTGGCAAGCTATGTGGCTAAGGTTCAGCCTTAGACACATGAGTTAATGGGCCAGTACATCCATGGTATTGCAAATTGGGCATTAGCCCTGTCGATTAAATGAATAAAATAGAGATCCCTACTAATGGACGTTTGCCACGTAGGTGAGGGTTGAAACACCGCCCCCTCTTTGTCATGCGAACAAAGTTAACATGGCAACGAAGAGAAGAAAAATCAAGGAAAACTTGGAATAAGAAAAGAGTAAGCGGAATGTATAACAAAGTATCGTGTGAACGTAAACGATAGGAAAATGGACAATCGGAAATTTTTTGTGAATTATCGGAAATGAAATAATGTCAAATTAACGATTATCACGACGATTGTAGTTAAAAATGACTTAAAATGCACGAGAAAAAAAATTTGAAAGAAATTGATTGCCTAAAAAATGCATCAACGATTACGTGACCATATACGAAAGTTGATTTCGACGCCGCGTGCCACCGGAATAACGATACTAGGATTAGACCGATGAAATTATACGTAGGGGCAATATAGTAATAATAGTAATAAAAGGAAGTTAAACATTAATCGGACTCAAAGTGTTCGGATGAGATAAGAATGTGGAGTAGATAAGAATTGAGAGTAGAGATGAAGTTGGAAGGAGTTGGAGTTAGAGAAGAATCCCACCAACAATGGAAAACTAGCTCGGAAACCCTATATAAGTGTTGCGTTTATCAAACAGACGTGGTCAAGACTCCCTGAAGTCGCAATACTGCCGATCTAGAACGCTGTGTTTCGTCTTCGCATAGACTAGCAGGTATGTTCTATCTCCAGCAAACTATATTTATATATAAACTCTCGCCGGTGTCCGGGTTAGACTTCGGGGCTGGCGGCAAAAAAAAGTGGCCTTTGGTGGCAGAGCTTATTCTTGCCTCATAACGACGTGCTCTCACCATGAAGCTTTGCGTGAATGAGGTACTCACGTGATCCAGATTTCAGATTTCTGCACAATAAAAAACGATCAAATATCGCATGGCGGTGCTGATTATCGTGGGTTGGATCACAAGTCTTTAAACTCTGGTGAGTTTGGTTGCAAAGTGGTGTCCCTCTTTAGATCAGCACCCCGCATAAAAAAAATCAGCCGCTTCCATCAAACTGCCACTTTTTAGCTCATCTTGGATTTCGATGTTTGTGGTAAACAAACTTGGCGCGGTATGCTGCTGTCGTTTTTCTTTTTTTCTTTTTTTATTTTTTATGCATGGCCTTTGAACTGTTGAATTTTGTCCTTAGGAATTCGTTGCATGGAACATGTGGAGATGAAAAAGAAAACCATTTGGTGTTGAGCTTAATTCTTCATGATTTCTTTGTAGAGATGGTGAAGACGATGAAGGCGCTGTATTCAAAACTAGTTTTAACCAAACATGATACGGTGTAGTGCCCTCTAAGGAAGGGCACCGTACCTGTGTCCCATCAATCTGGCCCGGTTCACCCTTGTGGACTTAGTGAACCCGGTTTTTGAGCTATCTAATCCGGTTTTTTTTTTTTTTTTCTTGCAGGTAGAAACGACCGTATCAAACAGGTGAAAGATAATTGAGAAGAAAAAAAACTTGATGACGATCGTAGATTTGGTGAGGTGGAAAGAATGTAACAGATACAACGAATACACAACGCCGCGGCGATAGTCACTTAAAGAATTACGGAAAATATTAGCACTCGAGAGATTTGAGATGGACGAAGTGTATGAATTTGGAACGAAAGTTGAAGAAGATGAAGTAGTAATGACGTGCTCACAATTAAGTTGCGGGAGTGCAATTCCGTTGAGCAAAGAAATTGCGCAATTATTGGAGTGGTGGCAAATTGCACCAGGACAACTGCCAATATTGTTCTGGTTAATCTTTACGAGAGCGCACAGTTTACAAAATGAATTTAACAGAAGGTTCGGGGCTCAAGAATTCTACGCGTTGATACGACCGAAAGCCATACTGACGAAAGGGTACATAAAATTTGAAGTTGAATTCAAGAATCCAAACAGAAGTTTTAAAGGGTTCCCAAAAGTATATACCAGATGGGATAGATTTCTGTACCGCTTGCGCGGGAAGTGGAATCCAACAGAGTTTAAAGTGCCGAACAAATTTCGAGGTAAGCCAAAACATAAGTATTGAAAATTGTACTATAGTAAACTGTTGATTAACATGAGTTATTTTGTGTCTAACAGAAAACGAGAGTATACTACCAGACATTGAATTAGACAAGGAAGTAGATAACAACCTTTCTTCTTTTCATGAATGTCTTGTAAAAATTGGTAGATCCGAGCTACTTTGATGATATTGTTGATTTCTGACACTATGGGGGTATCGAACGACGGCCCGATTGGTCTAGGGAGACACATAGTGAAATGGCGAAGAAGAGTAAGAGTATTAGAAATGCAATATTTGGCAGCGATAGCAATAGTGAAAAAGAAGATGGAATGGAATTAACAAAGCGAGAATTAGTGCTGAGATTGCCAAATACAAATAGCGAATTGTACAAAAAGAAGATGTTCCACTAGAAAATGGGCTTAACGGAGACCACGAGAGAGACAACCAACGCCACAATGTATGATGCCTCGAGGGATGAGATTACAATGCACAAAACAACCTGCATTTAACAATAATACATTCTCAACACAACGAGGAAAATGTATGTACCGTAGAAAACATAGATATGTAAAAGTGTGGGGAGATATAATATCTCGCTTTGGTTTGGTATATACAGGAAAAGAATAGCTGGGAAAAGAACGAAACAATGATACTTGCAAAAGATAGTGCAACGAAGAACACAAAGTTGGTGAAAGAAAACAAACGGCAAAGCAAAATGCAGGAGCAAAGAATCCAACGACCAGTGGCAAGTACTGTCAGGGGTAATACTACTCATGGAGGAAAACCACAGAATCTGTTAATAGTAAGTTGACCGTTGAATTTTACTATTGCGTTAGGTCGGTAAAGAAATTTGTGTCCAACACTAAACTGATGAAATTGGTAGATGAAGCAGAGATGGTCAAGTTTGGAAGACAAAGTGAAGGGATCGCCAGGGACCACGCCAATGGAGGGGCTCGAAAAATATCAAGAATGTGACCAGAATAAGGAGAACATCGGAGAATATGACAGAGCAGTGTCAATGATTTTTGATAGTATGAACCAAGTATGATAGTATTTTTTTTTTATCAGTTATTGCAAACTTGTGTTTAAGTCTGAAAGATTGATGAAATCAGATATTTTTAAGCCCATGTTAAAAGCGGCGATAGAAATGGGACCAAAGAAATTCATGAAAAAGTCGCGAAGAAAAGTATCGTTCCGAATGAAGTCAATGCCGTAGAAGAAATAAAGAAAGTGAAGATACTTAACTGAAAATTGGAAGAAGCAAACAAAGCGTTAAGCGAAACCAACAGAGAGTTAGAAAACGAAAACAAAGACTTAACCGAGCGGACGGAAGAAGCAGAGCAGAGATCGTACGAAGAATTTGGGAAAGCCTATGAGATAATGGAAGAACACAAACACTTAAAAGCAGATGTGATAGAATTGAAGTCACTCGTGGCGACCAAAGATCAGGAACTTAAATGTGCACAAAAAGAGGTAGAGAAAAATAACAAGTGAATGACAGATTTAAATGAGTGGCTCGGCCAAGATCACGTGCAAATGGCACATTGTGAATCGTCCGTAAGACAATTGATAGAGACTTTAACAGAAACGGGAAATGAACTAGAACGTGAGAAGATGAATTATAAAGATTTGTACGAGTTGTATATGCAAAAAGTTGGTAAGGCGCCATTGGATTTGCCCAAACCAATGATCATGTGATTGTGCGTTTGTAATACCATTGAGCTAAAAATTCTTTTTTATGAAAATAAAATAAAGTATGTGTTGGCAATTGAATATCATTGTGATGTCAGATAACAAACTTGTGGAAAACTGACAGTGTTGTTGATTTATGTAGTTGAAATGAAAAAGAATGAGATGCCCCCATGTAGAGAGAAACACCCCCAATATAAAACCATTGTAGAAAGTTATTGAAAGGCAAAGGGGACATGATCGTCCTCACTGAACCTAGCTATTCAGGTGTCAAAATATTTGTACCGATCGTGAAGCAAGGCCTGACAACTGTTGGAGTTGTCACAGGTGCAAAGTCGTCACCCGTACATTGGGACCAAACTAAAACACAACGCCATTGCCTTAGTAGTGGAATTAGCACGGACGGATATTGTACTGTGGGAGTATTGCAATAATTGTTCCGAGCAAGAATAACCATCTTATTGATTTCATTTCCCTCAAGTAGGCATGAATGCGACTTACTTGGACCGGAAAAGGCATAATATGGATGACCTTTCTGGAATGAACGTTAATGAATGATATCTTTGAAAGTAAAGAGTACGAAGAATAGAGTAATGTAAAATGACAACCAAACATATGAGAATGGAAGTTGAATGCCTTTTTGATGGATAAAATAGAACGAACTACATAGATGGATAGATTTGTTATTGATGGAGTAATGTAAAAATGCAAAAAATTTCCTAACGGTAAAACTTTGCGAAGGTGGTAAGCATTCCATGGCTTCTCTATCATTCTTCCGAAATAGTACCGGAGGAAATATGACCCCTTAGATCTTTGGGCCGATCTATGATGTAGGTTCCTTGCCAATTTTCTCCAAACTTTCCCGATTCTACAAGCTTTGGTTTCTGAGAGAACCCAGTCTTGAACAAAAAGACTTAGGGCCGGATCTTCTTGTCGTAGTTCCGTTTCATGTCGACTTGATACTTAATAAAGCTGTTGTAGTCCCTCAGAGCGAACCTCATCAATAAGAGCTTTTGACTGAGCCAAAGTAGTGTCATTGGAACCTGTTTCAACAGCAACGGACCGAGATGTACTGGAAATCAGTTCTGTAGGTAAGACTGCTTCAGCACCATATGCAAGGTTAAAAGGTGATAATGCAGTTGAATATTTTGGTGTTGTCCTATAATCCCACAAGACAGCTGGTAACTCTTTGACCCAATTTCTTTTGGCGCCAGTCAAACGCCTTTTTAGGTTGGCCAAAATCACCTTATTGTTGGCTTCGGCCTGCCCATTGGCTTGCGGATGATAAGGTGCGGAGAAGTTATGCCGTATCTTCAAATTAGCACAAAACTGACGAATCTCTTCATCATCAAATTGTTTACCATTATCTGATACAAGTGCCGCAGGGATGCCAAAACGACAAACAATATTTCTCCATAAAAACATTTTGACGTTAGAAGCATGGATTTGGACCAAAGGCTTTGCTTCTACCCATTTGGTAAAGTAATCGGTTGCCACAAGAAGGAATCGTATACTACCTGGAGCTTTAGGTAAAGGGCCAATAATGTATAAGCCCCATTTGGCAAATGGCCATGGGCTAAGCATGGGATGTAACTTCGATGCGGGGAGTTTACTCATATTGTCGTGCTTTTGGCATGGCTCACACCTCGGATAGGTGTTTTGCATCCTTTTGCATCTCCGCCACCAATAATACGTGTCATAGCCTTATGAGCTAAACTTCGTCCCTTGGGTGGCTTCCGTGATAAGCGGAGTGAATCTCTTCCAAAACTTGAAGTCCTTCCCTGTTTTGAGAGGCATCGCAACATAGGGTTTAAGTCCGAGCCTTTTGCGATATAATTGCAAACTTCCGTCGAACGGATATCACCAAAACTTCCATGCATCGCGTTTGATTCTTTCAAATGAGTTTTGTTTTGGCGGAAGTGAAGAAACTTGCAAGTAGTGGATATAAGGAAGACACCAATCTTGCTCATCTGGAGATCATCAGCCGCTCGATAGTATCATATCGGGAACCGGGACTATCATCCTTCATGTACCAACTCACCTATCTGTTTTGAAGCGAATTCGGGGAGGAACAAATGGATCTATAGATTCTAATGGAAGATCCAAAGTATAGTCATGTTGTGAATTTTCCATCTCCCCTTTTCCGGCTTCCGAAGTCATGATTGAATTGCGATTATCGTGGGTAGATTATTTATTTGTTGCGTACAAGCAAACCAAGTAATTGCTTTCACGTACATACAAGTCATACAACTCCTTTTCAGTAAAGTCAATGCTTGGCTCTTTCTGGAACTCCACAGTGATGTGTCTTGACTCTTGACTCTTGACTCTTTGAGTGATAGAGATGCTATCAAATTGTTGAGCAAGGCTATGCATCAAACCAAGATAAGCCGCCATACGGTCATCTCTTACTTCAAAAGACCCGCCAAATTGATTGGCCACAAGGCGAGAATCCGTGTAGAACTGGAGCTTTCGCGCCCCCAGTTTCAAAGCTGTTCTCAAGGCACAAATGACAGCCTCATATTCGGCTTCGTTATTTGAAGCGGCGAAGCCAAGTCGCACAAATTTCTCAATCTTCTCTCCACTGGGTGTAACGAAAACGCAGCCAATTCCAGACCCAGATTTATTATGGGAGCCATCTGAGTAAACAATGCATAGGTCAATGGGATTAGGAATTGCGTTTGCAAGTTGGTTCGCCGCCGCCCCGGTTATTGGTGGCGAAATGTCTTCCATAGATTCTTCTCGCGCAAAGAAATCATCAATAGGAGAATCATCAATCGGAAAATCAGCTATCAAAGAAGCTAGAGCATGTCCTTTTCAGCGACGACTTTCAAAGACAATGTTGTATGCACTAAGATAACTTTCCCATTGGCTAATCCTTTGATTCCGCGGCATTCTGAAAGATCTTTGCGTAAAAGGATACTTCAAGATACACTCGACCAACCTCCCCTGGAAGTATGGTTTTAATGGACGAGCGGCATGAACCAATGCAAGTGCAATTTTTTCCATCTTTGATTAATGATACTCAGCTCCGGTTAACGTCTTCTTGAAAAAGATGGGTCTACCATCATCGGATTTAAAAAATAAAGACTAACAGCTTGAGTTGTAGCTGCTAGGTATATGCCAATATGTTGATGATAAGAGCCCAAAACTGTAGTTTTAACCCCTTAATAATCATACTGTTAGACCAATTATGTGAATAATAAGTAAGAGTTAATACCGATTACGTGTTTTATGCATTTCGGGCTTCAAAATCCATTACGATGGAAATGTGCCACTTTAGCGAGATAAAGGAGCAAAAGTCAATGAGAACTTCGAAGGCCGTATCTTTGGACTCAGACCTCGGAATTGGGCCTACCTTATGTCAAAACGACCGGCTCGGAAAGAGCTTTCCAATGGTCTAAGCCTTAACCCAATCAGAGGAGCAGAAGTGGACGAAAAGTCTGTTGAAGTCAACTGCAGCTGAAGAGGCCATTTTGGACTAAAGAAATTGGGTTTTGGGCCCGATTTTCCGGCCCAAAACATGACTCCAAGCCCATGCACGATTTTTGGATCTGGAAGTATAAAACAAAAACTCTTTGTTAAAACAAAAGGTTGAACTCTTTGTTAATGGAGTTTAGGGTTAGAAAAAGTTAATGTTAATGGAGTTTAGGGTTAGAAAAAGTTAGATCTAGATTAGTTAATTACTTAGTTTTCATTCCATTAATTAGTTTCATTCTTTGTTTTAGCTTAGTTATTTAAATCATTGAATATCATTCATTAGATAAATAAAATAGTTGTTATTCATTCACTCAATCTTGTTCTTATTGTTCTATTAGATAAATAAAGTTAATTAGTTCTCCATAATCTAGTTTCATTTTCATTTATTTATTAGCTTAAATCCTTAGATTTACTTATTTGTCATTATTAGTTTAATTATCTTTATTCACAATCTTAGTTTTAAATTCAGTTTAATTCAATTATTGCATGAGTAGTTTCAAATTGAGTTTAAACAAATAAAGTACAAATCTTTATATTATGTCTTGTTTAGATTCAATTGTTGGGAATGGTAGAATAGAAAATTCACATCAAATCATTACTCTCACCATTGTTCCTTTTGGGTTTGATTAGTTGAATTCTATTTAGTCTTGATAGATTGAGAGTGGAGCGAATTCCATTATATTGCATGAATATGTTTTGCATGAATATGTTTTGAGAGTAAGAAGAATTAATTTAAGCGTAAGATTAATATTTAGGTTTCTATTAATATTTTTCTATTGAAGTTATCGGTTGACCCGTTGAAGGACTTGTCAATATAGGAGGACTAACCAAGTACTTCTTCAGTTGTTGTAATGTCATCTCACAATCAACGTTCCAAGTTGCCGCCCTTTTAAAGTCTAGAAGAAGGGATGACAACGATCGAATATTTAGAAATAAATCTATGAAGATGCAAAGCCGACCCAAGAAAGCCGTTGAATTTTCTTCTTATTTTTGGTGATGGCATATCAATTGGTGGCGTATCAGATCGGGGATTAGCCTCAATACCTCTACAAGTCATGAGGTATCCCGAAATTTTCGGAAGAAGAGAGGCCAAAAGAACATTTGGCATGATTGATCTCATGTGATACTTGTTAAGCCTATCAAAACAAGTTGAAGATCGGAAAGATGATCACCCGGTAAGTTTTCGATTTAACGACTATATCATCGATATAAGCCTCCATTATTATCCCGGCGGATCGAGAAAAAATTGTATTGACAAGCTTTTGGTAGGTTGCACCGGCATTTTCAGACCAAAAGGCATAACGATTGTAGCAAAAATGCCTTGGTCGGTAATGAAGGCGGTGAACTCTTGGTCATCCACATTCAAAGAGATCTGGTAGTACCCTGAAGAAGCATCCATGAAAGATAGGCGTTGGAAGCCCGAAGTGGCATCCACTAGTTCGGAAATTCGTGGCAATGGATACAGATGAATCTGACAAGCTTCGTTAAGGTTTGTAAAATCAATACAAATTCTGATTTGTCCGTTCTTTTTTGGCACTGCGACGACATTAGCAAGCCATTTTGGGTAAGTAACTCGTCGGATAAAGTTAACCGCAAGTAGCTTATCAATCTCCTCTTTAACTTTGAGCTTCCGATCAAGTGCCATTCTTCTTGGTTTTTGGCGAACTTGCTTGAAACTTGGATCAATGTCAAGTTTATGACATGCAACGAATGGTCTATTCGGCATTTCCTCAATCTTCCAAGTGAAGATACGCTTTATTATTTGTAAAGGAAACCAACTCTTTTTGTTATCATTTCGAAAGTTCGGCCCGAAATAAAAGTGGTTTCTTTCATTGAATCTCCTACTTGCACTTCCAAAAGTCGATCTACTATAGGCGCCCTTGCATGAGCCTCAATATTATAAATGGAGGGCGCCTCTTGGCAATGTAACTTGGGTAGAGCACTTGCAAGGATTGTATTACCTCGAACTTCAGATTTTTTATAGTCATCCATTGCTTTGTCATGAGGGGCATGGGCGGATACCCGGTCACTACTGAACCCAGCAAATATGCCGGATAATGGGAACTTGACACACCGATGAAATGTGGAGACTGTTCCCCAATGGAATGTATCCAATCGCCCCAAAATTGCGTTATAGTGGGAGCGATAAATCCATCAATAAGAAATCGAGCTCAACTTCTTTGTTCATTAATTTGATTGGTAAGGTAATTCTTCTAACCGCTAAAGATGTTGTCCCGATCAAAACCGATGATAGGATTGTCTTCGGTGATGATCATACCCCGCGAAGTTGCATCGAGAATAACATCCGAAAATGGCGGAAGTGGCCCCTGTGGTTTCCATCATTACCCGTTGAACACGAGAAGCACCTATAGACACATAAATTATAAGCTGGCGCGTCATAATGAGGGTGATATACACCAAGGAGATCATCATCGCTGAATCGGTGACTCTTCTTCGGAAGTTTTGGTGCGGATTCCTTTGACAAAATCGACTTTGTTGATCACGGTTAAACTCACCAACATAACTAACTTTCAAACGCTTTTTGATTTTTACTCGACTTTTGGAAAGAGACTCAACATGAGAATGGGAAACATTAATGACATGCTCATAAGTTGCAACAACTTCGTTGAGAGTTTTAGTAAGATATTCGTTTAAAAGTCCTTTCTCCACTAATTTACGAATCCGACCCGGAGAGAGCGACAAAGTTACGTGTCATGGCCATAGTCCTTATGGAATTTACACCGTAAGGCTTTGTCCCCTTGTACCTTTGGTATCTTCCGAAAGTGGATAAAGGCGGGGGAAAGAAGATTCCCACTTTTCAACTTCTCATATATAACGAGTACTTGGCATTGGCGGGAGTTTTAGCTCGGTAGAGTCTTTCCATCACGATTGAAATTGACTTGCTTTCGATTGTCATTTTTCCATCGTTATGTTGTTGATCCGAATCCTTGCTTCGGCTTAGAATTCTTCTTTGTCGGAAAAATCTTTACTCGAATATCTTTGTCTCTTGCTACTTTCGCCCGATAGGTTCTCCTCGATCTGGATGTGTTGTTCAACCCCCTAACATACGGATCGTACGCATTTTAGAGACATCTTTAATTAGAGAGTGGTAAAGATCCCTTACAATGAAATTGAACTTCGTCTCTTTCATAATATAATGCTTCTTTAAAGGCTAAAAAGAAGCATCCCATCGAAAACAAGGAACATCTGCTGCCGCCTTTTTGGAACCTAGTAACAAAAGTACGTAACTTTTCGTCCACGTTGTTGCTTGATGTTCAGAAGTGAGTCGACATCTTTTGGCGTCTTGCAATTGTGGTGGAAACGATTAACAAACTGATTTTCTAGTTCATTGAATTGGTGAATTAATCTTGAAGGCAACTCACTAAACCAAAGATAATGCTTCTCCCTTTAGAGTTGATGGAAAGAGCTTACATATGAGCGGATCATCTCCACCCCATAACACCAATTTATTTTTGAGCGATAGAACATGCAAGCGGGGATCGCCTTCCAGGCTCATCATAAAGTTCAAAATCGGGTTGTTTGAAGTCGGGATGGTGGTAAGCTTCACGAATGTCGGCTTAAAACTTATCTGGCACGCCATCACCGATCATCAAGTTTTTCATTCTTACATCCCCCGACTCTTTATCGTTAAGTTCTTTTGCAATCAAGTCTTTCAATTTGTTGTTCATTTAGAGTTAAAGTATTGGCTCGAACATTTGGACCCCCGATCGTGCCGCGTGGAGAAGGATACCTTCCATTATCTTTTATTGGAGTTAGAGATCTTGGCGGTACGCATGATGAGCTCGAACCGGTGATTGTCTTTGTCTATCCCTATAACCAACTGTCTAGGTCGGTTATCACCCTTGGCAGTGGTCGGTATAATTATACCACTTCTCCATGTTTTGTTGCTCTTTATGCGGGATGCCCGCCTTCGGTCATGTCGGACATATCTCCGGATGGCGGTCTTCCCTAAAATTGCTTCTCACGGGTAAATCTTCCCTTTGAGATCGGACATGTCTAGGGTAGTAGTTATCCCCGCCAATCGATTCTCCCCATAAGCACGGGTAATAGGGTCATTACTCTTGCGGTAATCGGTTGATTGTGTTTGAGAAATAACACGTTATCGAGGACGATGAAGTGGATGTTCAAGACGGTCTCATACACTTTGGAATGGCCTGCGTCCCGCCGTGCGGGTCGCCTTGATGTTGTTGAATTTGCAAACATCGCCCACCGCCTTTGCCTCTTTGCCCGACTTCCTTCTCAAGTTCCTATTTAAAATTTTGACTCGTAAGTAACTCACGCCAACCGTATTAGGGTGAATTGGTCATTACTATCACTTTTTCCATTAGTTGGTGTGAGAGTAATGTCCACGCCCATATCCATGTCAACCCGGAAGGATCGACATGGATGCATCGGGCGGACCGCATGGAGGATTACTTGACTTGTCGGTTTTCTTGTTGCAAAGGCTGTTAGGGTGGTGCCTACGGTTATCGCCTTTTCGCGGTGGCGGTTCATACTTCTGATTGGATGTTGAGAATTGATCCTACCACTAAGAGCAACTTGATTATTCAACAATTCTTGCATTGGTGATTTGAATTTCGAGGGTTGCAATTCCTATTGGTAGGAGGAATATGTTATTCGTTCGGGGCAGCTTGCTTGTGCTTACCATCTTGATTGTTTCACGTGATAATGGATTAAAAATCCCCACAGACGGCGCTAATTATGTTTCTGCAGTAAACTGCTTCAATACAACGAGAGCAATGGTAAATAACACACTAAGAAACAGAGGAATTTGATGTTGGGGGAGATGAAACTGAACCAAATAATAGCTGCCTACGTACCCAAGATCTATTATCTAAGGATCAAGTTTCTACGTAGTTCCTTATGAAAAATAGTTTGGTATTTATAGAGGTAGAGTAGAGAGTCCTTGTAGCTCAAGTAATCTTGTAGCTTGAGTAATTGTGATAGACTATAACTCTTAACTGATAATTATCTCTTTGATAAGAAATGAATCTGAACATAAATCAATGTACATCAGTGGCAAGCCATGTGACTAAGGTTCAGCCTTAGACACACGAGTTAATGGGCATATACATCCATGGTATTGCAAATTGAGTTTTAGCCATGTCGATTAAATGAATAAAATAGAGACCCCTACTAATGGACGCATGCCAAACAGATATAACACAAAATAACACTTAAAATTCTTGGAATCTATTGCCAGTTCCTTGAAATACTTCTTCAGTTTTTTTTTCTTCTGTAAATTTTTCATAGCAAAATAGAGAATGAATCCCGAAAAGTCAGGACAATGGCTAGAAAAAGCATTGTTAAATCTCTGCAAAAATAAACAAACGGGTATTCAATTAGATGCAGATATAATCTCTGGTCTCGTTTCTTACTGTGAACTTGCTCCACCTGAAGATGCCCAAGAATATCTCAGTGTAATCAATCACTCTCTTTACATATTCAATCTATTCATATAGCTTTCTAACTGTTTTGATAATTGGGTGTTGTTTAGTTTCTAGTTTAAGGTATAAAAAAGAATACTTTATTGATAAGATTATGGAATATTGGTGTTTGTTCATGATTTCTATGATGGGCTTTTTCATAATTTAAAAAACATTGAAGAAGAAAAAAGAATGTTTCTTTATACTCCATAAGAGTGTTCCTAGTTTGTAATGCCATTGTCTCATAACACTAAGTGAGTCAGTGCAGTTTTCAATTTTGTTGGTTCTGTTATTGGCTTATATTACATTCTCTTCCATAATTTTGTCTACAAGTTACTGATGAACTAAGTGACACTCAGATGTACTTGCTTGCAAGTTGTATTAAGGAGAGCAACGATTTACTGTATTAAGGTGGGGTATCAATTTGCGCTCTTTCTTATCACAGCTCTTCTTAAATTTGATAAGGTTACTGATTTCGCAGGTAAATTTTTTCTGCTTATATCGCTTAATTTCACATTTTTAGCTCAAACTATTACTTGTTCATAAAGCTACAAGTGGTGGGGTTCTATGATACTTTGACATACTCATAGAATTCATAAACCTACTCAAATTTTCTGATACAATTGAGTCTATAGAGATTGTGATCATGAATAATTTCACCTAAACATTTTTTTATATGGTAATGATGAGTTAAGTTACTATTAAGGACACTTCGGTATAGATAAGTCATCTTATAGGTTACTCGATGCAATTTGGTATATCAAGATGCCTTTTATGTTTCTATGATGCCGATACGTTTGGACTTTGATATTGTTCTCTGGATTTAGCAGGAAGCACAAATTTTATTATAATTTATGCATTGACTTTGGTGCTGAAAGGAGATTGGCATTTTAGACAGGTAAAATCGTTGCTTCAGTTGCGTCATCTAGTATAATTATGAAATCCTTGTTGCTTGTCATCTTCAGCTTCTATTCTATACTCGAATTGTCTTGGTTAATGACTTGCATCCTTCTTTACTTGTCACAAAGAAAAGTAATTTCATGATACAGATGCTTTTGCATTATCATTGTTTATGTATATGCTTTAGTTTGTATGTTGAATATCTGAATTGTTTCTACAATATTTTTAAGTTTGTAACGAGTGTGTCATATATTCGTGTGTTGTGTGCCAGGACATTGGTGGATATATTGGGAGCTTACATTTTCAAGTTGTCGTAGAAGATGGAGTGATCTGGATCAAATGGAATTTGGAAGGCTAAAAACTGGATCGCTCGCAATAGTGAACCATTTTGACTTTTGTATCGTAACTTGTTATAAGTTGTAAGATACTTTTTATGTAAGTTGTGCATAAAAATAAATCAGTGTGGTTGGGCTTTATGTGTTGATGTTTGGGTCTTGTAACTTTTTGTCCACAGTGGTATATGTCTTATTTGCTAATGGTACTTATAGATTTTTTGAAACACAGGTTTTCAAGTTTTAGGTGCAATTTGAAAGCTCAGTACCAATATTTTTTTTTTGGTTCCTGTAATTGATTTGGAACGGATATGGAGTGTTCCAAAATTTTCATTTGGAACGGATCTAAGGTGTTCCCTGGTTTTCATTTGGAACGGTTGGAAAGTGTCCCATAACAACTTTGTAACAGAGTGCATCCGATCCAAATTATAAAACAGGAACACACCAAAAGTGTTCTGTCAATTTTGGAACACAGGTAACAGAAACCCTTGTTGTCCGTTCCAAATCTCTTCAGGAATAGTTTTTGTCCGTTCCAAAACCGAAAAAATGGTGTAGTGAGCTGCAACACTTGTCTCAGGACTTTCAAATGATGGTAAAGCTCCAACATTCGCCTTTCCTACGCTTCTTTCTTCAGGTGCTGCTGGAGCAATGAAAAAGGAGAAACTATGAAGGAAATTCTAAATAATGCATGGCCTGGACTCATGAAATCTCCTTTGACTTTATATGTGTCGATGTGTTATAATTTGTAATACTGTATCTGAGATGAATAAGGTGTAAAGGAACCAAGGTTTGTAACTGTAACATTTGGAAGCCTGTTTGTTGGATTTTATCATCCTTCATCTCCTAATACCAGGGTAATTATTGGTAATATAATGCACAAGAAAGTTAAATAACTATGGCGTATTTAAGAATACGATTACTTGTTTAGCTTCTTGAGAGCTTTATTCTATCTACTTCTTTTATCCAAGGACAACGTTTTTCTAAGGAGTAAGTACTTATCCAGATTTTGGAGGAATGAACCCTTCACTGAACTAGATTTTTGTTGAAGTATGTAGTGTCGGTCTCACACATTCTATAAGTGTGAGACCGTACCTTATTTAGCATGTTGCTATTTTGGTTATTCTATCTCTAGTATAAATATATGTATTGTAGGTTAGAGTAAATATACTCTAAACCCTACCTTCTTTTTGTGCCTCCATCTTTTCTTCTTCTTTTTCTTCTACACACTCAATCCCTTTAACTTAACAAGCTAACCACCATATGTATCTCCTAGCATAAATAACATGGTATCGGAGCCGACTCTGTTTAGAGAATGCTAGGAGAGAGATCCTCAGTTTCAAGGTTCCAGTTTTAGTATTAGTTGTTGTCTTAATATTGTTTCGCTTCCGCAATCTCTCGGTATTGATAAAGAGAAGTAAGTAAGGTTTTCATAAGGCGAAGGCGTGGTATCGTCATCTCGTTGGTTTTCTCAATCTCTACGTGCAGGCGCGGGTCACGCTCAGTTAAAGCTTCTTCGAAGCGCGCCACACGCTCGTAGTTCTTTGTCTCGTAGTTTCGTATTCTTTTTCATCAAGTGAGTTTTTCTTCTCTTTACAATGATTGATGTTGTTCCAAAATCCGATGAATTCGGTAATATATCTATTTTCCATGTTGGTATGACCTCTATCAAATTGGAGGGTGTTGCCAATTACCTTCAATGGGTAGAGGCAATTACTGTTTATCTTACTGTAAAAGGTAAGAAAAATCATCTGATAGATCCCCCAGATGATAAAGGAAAGACAACCTGGACGAAAGATGACGCCTTGGTTAAGAATTTCCTGTGGAATACTATAGAGCAAGATGTTTGTAATACTATGCGGTTTTTTAAAACCTCGAAGGAGATTTGGGAGTATCTACAAGAATCATACTCTCAATCTCAAAATACTTCTTGTATCTTTCAGTTGTATGAGAACATCTTTGATCTCACTCAAGGAGATATGTCTATCTCTGAATATTACAATTCTCTTCGTAGCAAGTGGGAAGAACTGAATATATATCACTCACTTACTACAAACATAAATCAGTTGAAGAAACAAAGAGAGGAATTTAGAGTCTCCAAATTCCTATATGGGTTACGTCCCGAGTTTGCTAATGTGAAAGCCCAAGTTCAAGCTGAATCTAAGCTCCCTACTCGATCTGTCTGAGGCTTACTCTCGTTTGTCTCGTATTACTACACCTCCTCCAAGGCACAATGACAGTGCGACTTTATTGATCCATCCAAGTAGTAATAACAACCCCTCTTCTGGTCGTGGTAATGGCGGTAGAAGAGGTAGAGGGGGTCGTGGCCATGGGGGTGGTCGTACCCAAGGGAGTGGTCGTGGTCGTGGTATTGGCAGTTTTGAGCCTTGTGAGCATTGTGGCCGCACAAATCATAGTTCTGATTTTTGCTAGGATATAACAGGACGCCCACCTTTGCACAAAGCCAACAATGCCACAGTAGTAGATCGAGAAAGTGACCGATTTTCAACGAAGTTCAAGAAGACTTTGCAGCCCTGATGAAGCGGATACAAGCTATTCCCAGTTCATCGAGTTTGTCATTTCAGGTAAAACATGTCTTCATACAAGTGGTAAGAACTCTTGGGTTATTGACTCAGGAGCTTCTGATCATATGACAGGTAATCCCCAGTTGTTTTCTAGTCTTGCGTATACTCACACACCATCATATGTCACATTAGCAAATGGGGCTAAGGCTAGTATTCTTGGTCGGGGTACTATTCAGTTAACTCGTAATATATCTATTGTCTCAGTCTTGCTTATTCGAAATTTCCCCTTTAATCTATTGTCTGTTCATCGTCTCACCCAATCTCTTCACTGTAATGTCATGTTTTCTTCCACTCATGTTGTGTTTCAGGATCTACATACAAAGACACTAGTTGGTGGGGGGTATGAGCACGGGGGCATCTATTACTTTCAAGATGATTATGGGCACTCTCACCAGAAGCATGCTCTTACAGTCTCAGTCTCTCCTGTTCAGTGGCATAGACGTCTTGGTCATCTTCCTCCTCCGGCTAGTTTGCTAAGTTTAGTTTCAATATTTCTTCTAGTATTCAGTCTTTAAGTTGTGAGGTTTGTGAGTTAGCTAAACATCGTCGTGCTACTTACTAAAATAGGTTAAATAAGTGTTCTAGTGTTCCTTTTCAGTTAGTCCATTCAGATGTTTGGGGTCCTTGTAGAACCACTAGCCTTTTTGGAGCCAAGTATTTTATTACATTTATAGATGATTTTTCTCGTATTTGTTGGGTATATATTATGCAAAATCGTTCTTAAGTATTCTCTGTTTTTCAAAAATTCTATGCTGAGATTACTAATCGGTATTCTGCACACATGCATGTTTTTCGAACTGATAATGCCAAAGACTATACCTCTACAATATTCCAGAGTTTTTTAGATGACCATGGCATTACACATCAAACCTCCTGTGTGGATACACCTCAACAAAATGGGGTTACTGAGAGAAAGAACATACCCATTCTTGAAGTCGCCCGATGCTTAATGTTTCAAACAAATCTCCCAAAGTTTTATCGGGCGAGGGCGCCCCTTCGCCACATACTTGATTAATCGTATGCCTCTTCAATATTAGGGGAAAACACCACACTCTGTTCTTTTTTTCCCTGGTCAATCTTCTTTCCATCTTCCCCTCGATTTTTGGTCAGGTAATGCGCTTTGTTCATAATCTTCAGCCGGGTCGTGATAAGTTAGACTCTCGTGCTATTAAGTGTGTTTTCCTTAGGTATTCACGTACATATAAAGGGTACAAGTGTTATAGTCTTCATCTGCGCAAATCATTTGTCTGTGTTGATGTTACCTTTTTTGAAGATGTCCCGTTTTACTTTACAGAAGGGAAGATGTCCTCTGAACCATTTGAGGATTGTGTTATGCCATCAGGTATTGCTGGATATGATCTTGGTGAACATGAGGGAGCTCGTGAAGAAGGAGCGCGACCTGCGCCCATAGATGGCCTTACAGAGCGCGACCTGCGCTCATTTGATGGTCGAGGTCCAGGCGATGGAGCGCACCTTGCGCCCGACGACCCGCTCCCCTTGATGGTCGAGGTTCAGGCGATGGAGTGCACCCCGCCCACTAATAGCCTCCAGAGCGACCGACACTCTCTTGATGGTCAAGTTCCAGGCGATGGGCGACGACCGCCACGACGCTTCTTCGATGCTGGGGCGCAATACCTTCGGTTGCCATTCCGAGTTTGAGGTCGAATGTTCAATCGCTCCGCCGCCCTCACCTCTTCCCACTGTGTCTGTGGATCCTATTGCCATTCCATCTGACCTTGATGTTCCTATTGCACTCCGAAAACTTGAACGTCCACCTGCCAGTATGCGTCTTCCTAGTAAGTATGCTTAGTATTCTATTTCTAAGTATGTTTACACTGATCATTTACCACCATCTGTCAAGTCTTTTGCTACGTCCTTGTTGTCTGTCTCTATCCCGTCTAACTACAGGGATGCTCTATCTCATCCTGGTTGGAAGCAAGCAATGGACGAGGAGTTGAGTGCCTTGTATTCTAATGACACTTGGGTTCTTACAGATCTTCCTTCTGGGAAGAAAGCAGTTGCTTGTAAGTGGGTTTTCACTATTAAGCATAATCCGGATGGTATTATTTCTCGTTTAAAGGCTCGTCTGGTTGCAAAAGGCTTTACCCAGACATATGGTATTGATTACTCCGAGACGTTTTCTCCGGTTGCAAAGCTCGCCTCTATGCGTATTGTGATTTCTCTTGCTGTTCATCATCACTGGCCTCTGTTTTAGTTGGATGTGAAGAATGCCTTTTTACATGGCGATCTTCTGGAGGAAATCTATATGGTTCAACCTCCTGGTTTTGTTGCTCAAGGGGGGAAAGTCTGTTGATTAAAGAAGTCTCTTTATGGGTTCAAGCAGTCTCTTAGAGCTTGGTTTGCGAAGTTTACTCAGGTTTTGATGGCTAATGGAATGACTAGGTGTGAATATGATCATTCCGTGTTTTACCGAAAGACCCAGAAGAGATTATTGTCTTAGTTGTGTGTGTTGATGATATCATTGTCACAGGGTCTGACAAACAGGGTATTGATCGACTTAAAGTCAATCTCTCAAGATAGTTCCAGACCAAAGATCTAGGAGAACTGAAGTATTTCTTAGGCATTGAAGTTACCAGGTTCCCTGGTGATATTCATCTCTCACAGAGAAAGTATGTATTAGACCTGCTCAGTGAGACAGGTGATTTAGGAGCTCGCCCAATAGAGACTCCTATGGATTCGAACGACAAACTCCAGTCGGATGTTGGAGAGATGTATGTCGATATTGAGGGATACCGTAGATTGGTGGGAAAGCTGATCTATGCTACTATTACTCGCCCGATATCTCCTTTTGCGGTCGGTGTAGTATCTCAAGATATGCATGCACCACGCATTCCTCACTACCATGCGCTTATTCAGATTCGAGGTATTTGAAAGGTTCTCCGGTCGGTGGATTGGTCTATCGTTCTAATGGAAATTTTGATGTTGTTGGATATTCAGATGTTGATTATGCTGGATTAGTTTCAGATAGACGATCCACCACTGGGTATTGTACTTTCCTTTGTGGAAATTTGGTGACATGGAAGAGTAAAAACAAACGGTTGTGTCAAAGTCTAGTGCAGAGGCTAAGTATAGAGCTATGGCTCGAGGGACCAAATGAAGTTAATGTGGATTCGTGACCGCGCTACATGAGTTAGGTTTCGAGGTACGACCTACCGATCCCTCTTCATTGTGACAATCGGTGACCATTCATATCGCTTCTAATCCAAGTATTTCATGAGAGAACTAAGCACATAGAGGTAGATTGTCAGTATGTCAGACATAAGGTTGAAACAAAGGAGATAAGTACTCCGTATGTGGCTTCTCGAGATCAGTTAGCTGATATCTTCACCAAACCAGTGATTCGTCAAGTTCTGAGTTATATTGGTAACAAGCTGGGCATGAGCGATATCTATGCTCCAGCTTGAAGGGTGTCAGTCTCACACATTCTAGAAGTGTGAGACCGTACCTTATTTAGCTTGTTGCAATTTTGGTTATTCCATCTCTAGTATAAATATATGTATTGTAGGTTAGAGTAAATATACTCTAAACCCTACCTTCTTCCTGTGCCTCCATCATTTCTTCTTCTTCTTCTACACACTCAATCCCTTTAACCTAACAAGCTAACCACCATATATATCTCCTAGCATAAATAACAACTTTGATCAATGATCTTACCAAGATGACTCTGCCATTTCCCCTTTTTTCCCCGCTTTCCACATTATCTGTATCTACAATGGTATAAAGAGAAGAGACCCACATTTTTATAAAATGATCGATTGAGTAAAATCGAATTGCTGAACAGGAATCTAATGCGAGAAAAGCGAGAGTCAATATAACAAGCTCCATAAGTTTATAATAGCAACACGCAAGCATGTTAACAGTTGACACAGGATATACATTTTGTGGACAAATTGTGATAAATGTTGTTCCTGTGTTAAACCTATACCTTCGGCGAAAGCAAAGGATGTAAGTCATGTAACCCAAGTGAAATTATACCTATACCTTGATGACTGGAACCCAAGCAAAACGTGATGACTGGAACTCTGAAATACAATCTAGTTATATCTTCAATAGTTTTATTAGAAGTTTTCCGTGAGTAACTTTGAAACTTATTTACAAGAAATTAAAATTTCCAAAGCAATATTTAAATACGTACAGTTCAGCGAACGGAAATTTTCAGTAGCAGCCTTTAAGTTATTTTGAATAGAAAAGTTAGAGGCTAGCGTAGCTGAAATTCATATTTCCATTAAACTTGCAAAACATGGCTTTATCTATCACCAAAATAAGACTTCCCTTCACGGCGACCCTGTCAAAATATTGTTCGGTGTGTCTTCCCTTGCACAAGAAATATATCGTGTTGTACGTTTACTATCATTAGGAGAAAGTGATAGTCCGTTCTAACTAGTTGAAGATTGGCATCGCTTTAAGTTGGCAATATCTGTCCTGTCTATTGTGTATTTGATTAAAAATTTGTTGCCTGAAAATTAAATTCCTAAGTGCAAGTTAGTAGACTTCCAAGGAAGAAGTTCCCATCAGCTGAAATTTTGATGAGAAAATAAACAGTGCTTCCTTTTCTTGTTAGAGTAGAGTCATGGAGTGTTCCTTCGAGAAAATTAGTGCCAGCTTCGAATGGGAAATAGAAATAAATCAATCAGAAAATCTTGGTTAGGACATATATTTCAAAGGGAAGTTTCCCTAAAAGTTAAGATGAAGAAGACTCAGATCTGATCAATCAGTAATAACTAATGACACGCTTACACTCTATTTTTCACCTACATAATGACCAAACTTTGAGTGCGGCCTACTAGCCTACTGCTGTGTCTGCTAAAGCTTCAAGTTTGGCCGTCCCATTTAGCAACATAAAAAGGATCTGTTATTACAACATACTCAAAGAAGCCTAATCTTCTGGAAATCTGGTAAAGACACGAAGATGGTTAAAGTGAGTACTCCTTTAAAGACTATAAATTATACCACTCTATTGTTGGCAATACGACAACAACATTCCAGCTGTGAAAGTTTCCTATTCAAATGAACACAGTGACATTCGAGCGTGTATATAGAGTAGAAGCATGGAGGAAAGAAGACTCAGGTCGAGAGCTTCAAAATAGTTGTTCAAGCAAGTTCTCAAAATCAAATATATTCCGATCCAATCTCTTCAAAGCGTATTATACTTTCAGCTTCAATTCTCTGTTATGGCCGATAAAGAGAAAACAACTTGTCCCAAAGGGAAAGTAGCTGCGGTAGCTAAAGAGGCTGTCACCAAAGTTGCAGGGAAGGTGGGGAAATCCACTGTCGCCAACCTGCTTGGTAAAGCCTCCAAAAGTAACAAACAAGAGGATAACTCCCAAACTTCGCAAAATAGCGAACCCCAGGAGAAGAGTGCTCCTGCTTTCCTTTAATATAGGAACCCTGGGAATACGCTTTCATGTAATATTAAGCTTTTTACTATATCTAAGCTGTATAATAAGGAAAGCAAAGCGTGAAGAATGGCACACTTGCTAAAATACGCAGTTTTTCAGGTCTGAAATATATATATATATATTTTTCGATAATCCTTTCAGGTCTGAAATATGGGACCTTTGATTGGTGGCGTAATTATAAAGTACCCTACTTCAGAATAATGAGGTATTCTTACTTTTCATTTGTTAACTTTAGTGATACATATTTATGTCAATAAATCTCTACTACTAGTATATATATAATGATCGTGGCCTCTTAAATTCATCCGGGACTTTTTCTGACGCATAATACCCTGGATGAATAATAAAATCAGATGCCTAGCTATTTATTAATGAGGACTACTTTGTCTTTTTATGTGTTTATAAATTTTCAATACCGATATTGTCCTTAAATAAAACAATTGCTTAACACCTTTAAATAGGGCTAATCAGTCTTTTCATGTGGGAGTATATTAGAAAACCAAATCCACGCCATTCTCATTTGTACGCAACTATTAATGTCATTTAATTAACAATAATTGCATTATTTAATAAGAGGTTAAGAAATGGAAAAGTCTAATTAGAGAATAAGAACCGATTCTTTTCCATACACTCTCATAAAAAAAAAATTTGTGTGCTTTTTCTCAAAATTTGCTGCTTCCAAAACCCCAATTTGAAAATTAATAAAAATGGCGAAGAAGAAGACTTGGTGTTTTACGGAACCCCAATTGAGCGTGAAGAAGATATAACAAGTTGAAAGAAGAAATCAGTTGCTGAAGCTGCTGGTCAATCACGTGCCTTTGTACCCTGGCAACAAGAGGTATTTTTTTTTCTCTTCAAATTCTGATTTAATTATATGAACAGATTCTTTATGATGTGTTTTTTAAGAAATTTGGTCAAGATTGGAACTCGTTCACAAGGATGAAGTCATATTGATCAATTGTTGAAAAGGATGAATTAAATTCAAGACCTTTGTTTTTTCTTGTTGAATTGGCAAGGTAATGTCCTGAAGTCCAGTATAATTAAGGATTCTTATCTAAAGCTTCTTAATAACATATGTTGAAAGTGAGGGTGACATCTAAGAAGAAAATCAAAGCAGCTAAGATTGGAGTTAGATCACACATGTAAATATATATGCTTTAAAATCTAAATGGACTTTTCAAGTTCATACAAGTACAGTAGTCAACTGGACAATGCTTCTCCTATATATATATATATATATATATATATATTCATTTTTAAGACTGACAAACTTTAGTATACTATCTACACTGTCGCTCTGATTGGAGAAAGTGGCTGTGGAAAATTTATCTTTTTAGCAGCTCTTAAGAAAATAAATACACTTTTATTGGATAAGAATGAATTGATCCATCACATCCAGGAGGTTTAACCTTGCATTTTCTTGCAAGTAGCAGAGAGCTTTCGGAGGAATGGCACAAAGTAAGTTTCATTACAGAGCTTTTAGATAACGGATCATATGTTTATTTTGTTTTCGTTCATGATCAGATCAATGTTCGGTAGTTCGGTGTTTATGTTCGCCTAACCCGACTTAACTGTATTTATGGTGTTACTCTCATGCTCATGGTCCTCTCCTCTGCTCTTTGCAATAGGGCATAAAGATGCACACGTGGGAGATGAAACCCAGTTTAAAAGAGGTGTCCTTACGTTAAAATACCCAATTGACCATGGGATTGTTAGCCTTATTAGTGAGAAGATATGGCATACATATTATTGGCGAGATGCTTTGGGATGGAAGATTCGCCAAGATGTGCATACCTGATATGGTCAGGATGGAAAGATGCTTTGGGATGGAACTTATTCTTCTTAATCTTGGTGAATCAGGTATGTGTCGAAGCCTTATATTGATATTCATCTCATGTTGGTAAGCCATACATATTAAAAGGAAATAATTAGTATATATTTGTGTCAGATGCAAATAAAAGATCCACTAAAGAGAAAAGTTAATTAGGCCAATACAACGTTCTATATTTTATCCAATTATGTATAGGAGCTATATTTTAATACTCTTATATGTTTTTGTGCATAAGATAACCACCGACACTAAGTTACTGAAGCTTAGGGGAAAGGATGGGAAAGCACCAATCCATATGTGCAGATAAAGA
The DNA here is from genome assembly GCF_015680905.1 of Coptis chinensis. NCBI lineage: Eukaryota > Viridiplantae > Streptophyta > Magnoliopsida > Ranunculales > Ranunculaceae > Coptis > Coptis chinensis. The sequence continues at coordinate 12,538,789 of NC_141456.1, read as the reverse complement.
ATACAACTAAGGCGAGCCTAGCTCTCCTATGAAGAAGGCCCTACTGAATTCAAGTAGTAGCACAATATTTGGTGATAGACATCATTCAGTGGGTAAGATCGTTTGTGTACTTTCACTATTGGCTATATTTGTGCTGTAATTGAGTCATGAGTTCTAACTAATATATAGCAGTTATCCAATATATGTGTTGTGTGGGTACTTCAAAATGGAAGTCGTACCCGTGTTGGACACTCCATATTTTAACTGAAAATGCCATGTCTCTGGAGTGTCTTTGATGTGTCTCAGCCATACCCGTGCAACACAGTCCAATATCAAATATTCACTTCACCGATTATTTTTAAAAGGCTGCTCATCGGCTTATTGTGCAAGCTGGAGATATTAGATGCAAGTGCAAAACGTAGATGAAATTGGGAGTAGGATGTAACCCGTGGCAGACTACTGGCAGCTACTTTTGGTCACTGTTTCGACTTTATACGCTGGCTAAACAGTAGATAAAAATGCAATAGGTAAGTGTCTTTAACTTTGATAATTAATTTTTTGAACCACTTACGCTGTACGAAAGTTCATTATTAAAGAGTTGTGTGTTTTGTGATTCAAATAGCTGTACAAATGGGTGATAATAAAGTCTTTAGAGAGTCATCCTGTAAAAGGAGTTTGACGCCGATATTTCTCGCTATAGTTAGTGTATTTTATTTGTAAGGTTAGATAAGAGTTTGACCACCATAGGTTGTATTTTTTTTTTATGGTAATAGGTTGTATTCCATCTATAAGTTCCATTGCTAAGTTCTAATAGAATTTGTGTAACATGTCATAATGATTATAATACTTTTGCGTAAACAATTCGTGCTATCAGAGTTTCACTGACAAAGTATCCCAATTGACGTACAGTACAAACTATTCTATATTTCAGCTCAATTCATATTCAAATTCGAATTGCCCATATGGGTGTATCAAATTTGGCAAGCATGGCGTATTGGCTTATGTTGTTTTTTGTTCTTTGTCAGTACAGAGAGTCTAAGCTTCAGTTTAGGTTGTTATTGATGTATTACATTTTGATTTGGCGAAGCAATGGAAATAACTTAAAGGATCCTAATTATGCTACAGCTTGAGCTGTCTATATGTGGCATTGCCGTTATGACTGTCTGCATGTTTTTCCTATCAGTCTGTTAAGTGGTACTTTCTCATGATTTCAATTTACTTTTATGACTTCATCCAACTGAAATTTGTGCTTCACTATTGTGCTGATTTTTCAAGTACTTGCATGGGAAACTTTACGAGATACTTCTACGCTTTTTGAGAGTTGAACTTGGCCCTGATGTTGAAGTTACAGTAGTGACTCATGGCTTTATGTTAGTCCAAAATGGCCAAAGGAGGCACTTGTATCCATAGTGTATGTGTAGTTAGTTTTTTTTTTTTTTTTTTTTTCCAAGGTAGTGTTGTAATTAAGATATTATTGCTTATTCAGGTTGTTGGTATCAGCTCTTAAGGTTGGAAGCCTGAGTTATAGTACACCGGACTTGGTCATATTCTCTTGGTTATCTCAGTTATCGGCCCACAGTATTTCCTACAAGGAAGCAAAGGACTTGGTTGTTGAAAGATACCAAAGCATAGGGGATACTTGCTGGATATCCAAGGGACAGTCACATATCCCTTTTCTTTCCTGTGCGAATTATGTTCTTCAAGTTGGATGAGCTTTTCCTTTGATTATCTAATTGACAATATGACAATATGAGGAAAGATATGAAATTAGTACCTGTGTTCTTTGGTACCTTTAATATTTTTAGTTTTCTAATGATATATTTGCACCTGCATTATTTCTTATAACTTTGCTGATGCATCAATTTTGTGCAGAGGTTAATGCAAGTGGGCAGTTCTGTGGTGTTGCATAAATGATCGGTCTAGATGATTTTAACCAGGACATGTGTGGTTCCCTGTTAAGTGGCACGTAAAAGATGCACCAACACCAATTTCCGTCATATCATATTAGAACAATGGTAATAAACCACTCATTAATCATGGAGCCCAGGTCATTAAAACTGACACGCCTCTTAAGTGACATATTTGACAAAGATCAACATGTGTAACACCTGTTCTATCTGACAGTCTTAGACCGAACTCTTGAACAATAATATTTATTATTGATACATTAAGATAATTAATTAAGCTGCACCAACTATATAGATTTGTGTACCATTTTTTCGTTTTGAATATATAGATATCCGGTATGATCGATCATTGTGAACTTGGTGTTTAAGTTGGTAATATGATGAAGAGCCTACTCTCCGTCATGAATGTTTGGAGCACAATAGTCTCACGTTCTACTGAATTACTGATATGAGTTATGAATTGATTGCCATGCTCCGTGTAATGTTTTGTTTTTACCATCCTCCATCCATTATGGGTTATGTAGCAATTATTTCAGTGCCAAACTCAAATATGAAATGAATATGTAATAATTAACTAATTATACGGCGTTGCCAAACTATCAAATTTAATAAGAATAATAAGTATTTGTCATGCGTGTTAATTTGTTTTTTGTTTTGGATGAGTGTATATTTATTATTATAGTACCCCAACTATATGTTCATATTCACGTACTCTCCAATAAGATTTATTAATTTTTCATTCATGTGCATAGCACATGCATTTTGCTAGTACTATTAATTGACAAGTGGATCAAAATACCCCCTAATTTCCAACATAAATTTTATCGATAGACACAAAAATAAGACAACCACTGGGTTAAGTTTTTCTATAAGTTTTGGGTCCGAATTCTGAACCGCTCTTGGCACAGTTAACGTCATGAACCCTAAACCCAAGTTTTAACTGTTTTAAGACATCTGGCAGAACTTCAATTTATGGCTGTTAATGATTTCCAGTCTCTCAATGTTTTAGCTGTATATGAGGTGATCTGATCCGCTATTGATGTAATTACCTGCAATCAAATGCATGAGGGCATTTTCAATGGGGGGTGTAAACCGTATAGAGTGAAAATTTTACACTCCAAATATTAAAAAACTCTTTCCAATGGGGGTGTTATACCGTAGGTAATAGAGTATTTGTTGATAGAGAGAGTGGTGTATTCCCTCTCACTATCAGCTAATAAAAAACCCGGGTGACACTCGAACAGACGCCTGAGTAAAAAATAAATTTGGGCATCTCTAATGAAAGGTGTAAACTGTATAGTGTAAAATTTACACTCTAAACATAAAAAAACATTTTCCAATGGGGTAATAGACTATTAACTAATAGAAAGGGTGGGGAATTTTCCATCCGTCTATTAGTTGATAAATAGCTCGGGCGACACTCAACATGACATTTCAATAAACTTTATTTCCACGCGTCACTCAAACGCACGTGTGTCTTGCAAAAAAAACAAAGCCGAAGAGAGAATAAAGCAAATAGAGAATTCATCTCCTTCTTGCAACCCGTCAAGGTTGTTAAGACAAAAAAGCTTCAAGTAAAAACCGAACCAAACCCTGACTTAAAAACATTCTCCCCCTCCATTACTCCTTCTGTCCTTCCCTTCCCTTCACAAATCACAACACAACACACCCAATCAAAAGAAACGGAAACACAGATCTTTATGAGTATATGATTTTTTGATTAATCAAAAGATTGAGTTACTATTACAAAATTAGTGAAGAGGGAGATTTGGGGTTATCATGAAGGAGAGTTGTTTCTAAAACTTGAGATTTGATAATGATTTAAAACAATCTAATGCTTATGTTTTTGGATTTGGATTAAAAGATATCGAATTTTTGGATCGGTTTCGATATTGAATGTTATGTAAATCTGGTATGCCATCTCTTCTTCATCTGCCATCTCTTCTTCATCCTCAGCAAGACGTACACTAATTCAAGAGCAATTTAATGCCTAAATTAAGTTTTACTTTGGGACGGTGTATGAAGTGACGTCCTTGTTTTCATATTGCTCGGACGTTATTCGAAATGACGTCCGTCTACTTATTTTTGCAATTGGTAAAAATTGTCCATTGGAGGAGCATCAGAGTGTAAATTAACAATCTATTAAGGTGGAACAAAGGGTGTAACATCCTAATGTCACCTCCGTGCAGCTGATGTGGAGGTGTAAATTCATACTCCCCATTGGAGATGCCCTGAGATATGCTATAACAGACAGTTTCTCATGCAGCGACCACATCATATTTAAAGTATACACAGCTACCGACTAATTCCCAAAAGTAAATAATCAAATCATCTTAACCAAGGAGCATTTGTTCCAAATTCTACTTTACAGCCCCAGAATACTCGAATAACAAGCGAAGGTGAACATTGTTACTATCAAATCACATCAGAGTTGTTATGGGATCCTAGGCTTTAAACTCCTTTTACTGCTATAGTTGTCTAGCAAAGTCGGTAAAACCTTTGGGTGATGATGCCAGAGGTCTGGGGCTTGAACCCGTCAGCATGAAAGAGTTACTGATCTCGATCATTTAAAATAGACTTACCAATATTTAATTCTAGTTTACCAGTCTTCATGCGCCATTAATTAATTGAAGCCACCTGAGTAGGTCTAGTCGATGAAAGTTGTCTCGACATTTCCAGTCTGTGTTGCAACCTGGTCACTCTGCATGCTTATAACAGCCTCATGTCTCTTTAGTTCTTGGGACCTAACAAACTCCACTATTCTTGCTTTCAGTTCAACATTGGTATGAAAACTCAGAGAATGGGTTGTCTTCCTCAACTTGAGGTTAGACTAAGAGACATGTTTTTATTTATATAAAACTGGTTTACAACAAAAGATATACATGAATAACAACTTCTACTCCGTAACTAACTCTAGAGATAAGTCTAAAGACTAAATGCTTTTATCAAATATAGACCATGTGGTATCCCACATGCTATTACTCCCCCTCAAGTTGGAGCATGAATATCTAGAATGCCTAACTTGCGAACTAGGCGATGAAAGGAAGTCGAACCAAGTGGCTTGGTGAAGATGTCAGCAAGTTGATTCGACGAAGAGATGTAATGAGGTGCAATGAGCTTGGCCTGAATTTTTTCACGAACAAAGTTGCAGTCCAACTCTATATGCTTAGTGCGTTCATGAAAAACAAAATTTTCGGCAATGTGAAGAGCAGCTTTATTATCACAATAAACTGATATGGGAGTTGAGTGTGGAATGTCGAGATCTTGAAGAAGATATTTCAACCATTGCAACTCACAAACCAAGCTAGCTAATGCACGATATTCAGCTTCAGCTGATGATCTAGAGATTGTATGCTGCTTTTTGGTTTTCCAAGAAAGAGGACTAGAACCATGAAACGTACAATATCCAGTTGTGGAACGACGAGTCATGGGACATCCAGCCCAGTCAGAATCACAAAAACTAGTAAGATGAAGATTACTAGATGTGGGTAACAATATGCCTTTACCAATTGAACCTTTGAGATAGTGAAGTACCCGAATAGCGGCATCCATATGACAAGAGCGAGGAGCTGACATAAATTGACTGAGAGTATTCACCGCATAGACAATATCTGGCCTTGTAACGTAAGGTATATAAGTCACCCAATGAGATGGCAGTATGTGGTTGGATCAGGAAGTATTGTCCCATCTGTAGAACTGAGACGAAGCTTTTGTTCCATGAGAAAGGCAGAAACCCGAGCTCCTATGAGTCCAGAATCTTTCAAAATATCAATGGCATATTTCTTTTGACATAAAAATATACCCTGTTGGGAACGTGAGACCTCAATGCCGAGAAAGTATTGAAGTCGACCAAGATCTTTAATCGAAAACTCATGCTCTAGGAATTGCTTGAGTTTTTGAATAGCAACAACATCATCACCTGTAATTATTATATCATCGACATAGACGAGAACAAAAACAGAAAAAGTAGAAGACTTCTTAAAAAATAGAGAATAATCTGCTTGAGACTGTGTAAAGCCTTGTTGAAAAATTGCAGATGAAAAATGAGCAAACCATTGGCGAGAGGCTTGCTTTAAGCCATAGATAGACTTATTTAATTTGCATACTAATTGCTCCCTCTGTCTAGAAAAACCAGGTGGTAATTGCATATAGACTTCTTCGTTGAGATTCCCCTGCAAGAAGGCATTATTAACATCCAACTGATGGAGAGGCCAGCCCTTGATAGAGGCAATAGAAAGCAAAGCTCGTACAATTACAAGCTTAGCAACAGGTGCAAAAGTATCATGAAAATCCACTCCTTCAACTTGTGTATACCCCTTTGCAACTAAATGCGCCTTAAAGCGCTCAATAGACGCATCAAATCGAAACTTGATTTTAAATACCCATCTACATCCGATAGGAACTTTATGAGATGGCAAAGGGACAAGGGACCAAGTGTGATTCTGTTCAAGGGCTGCAATCTCTTTGGCCATTGCATCACACCATTGAGGCGATCTCATGGCCTCTGAAAAAGATTTAGGTCCCACTGCTGATGATATACTAGAAAGGAAAGCTCGATGTGTAGGTGAAAATTTCGAATAAGAAATATAGTTAGCTAAGGGATATAAGGTACCTGTCTTAGTCGAGTCAGTTGAACAAGGTGAAAAATCATGAGTGGCAACCGCACAATAATGATCTTTGAGACGTATGGAAGGATGACGACTTCGAATAACCCGTTGAGTAGCTTGTGCTGGTGGTAATGGAGGTGGAGGCGGAGTTGGCATAGGGGTGGTGTGGACCAGTTCAGGGGATTAATAATGAGTGGTTCACCATTCATTAGTAGACTAGGAGAATCAGGAAGTTGAGTGGGGGTGTTGAGTGATGCACCATTCATTAGTGGACTAGAAGGATCAGGAAGTTGAGTGGGGGTGTAGTTAAAATTTGGACCATCCTCAAGTGGTTTAACAGCCACGTTGTGTGGAACTGGTGAATGAGATTTATCTCTATACGGGAAAATATGTTCATGGAAAACAACATCACGAGAAGTGTAAATACATTTGTTTTCCATATCATAAACACGGTAACCCTTCTGACCATTTGGGTATCCAATGAAAATACCTGGCAAATTTGTGCCTGATATTGGAATTTCTATCAAAACAAAGACACCCAAAAACTCGAAGATTAGAGTAATTAGGATGAGATCCAAACAAAACTTCCTGTGGAGATTTATTAGAAAGGATTGGAGTAGGCGTTTTATTGATTAGAAAGGTGGCAACAAGAATACATTCACCCCAAAAAATGATTGGTAAATGGGCTTGAAATCGCAATGCCTTGGCAACTTCAAGTAGGTGACGATGTTTGCATTTGACTACTCCATTTTGTGCATTTGACTACTCCATTTTGTTGAGGAGTCCCTACGCAACTACGTTGGTGAATAACCCCATGTGTATTAAAAAAAGATTGCATTTCATTTGAGAGAAATTTGGTTCCATTATCGAAACGAAATTGTTGAATGTGGGGAATATAGACTTTACCATTCCCAGAAGAAACTTCATGAATTTTGAACTGAAATTGTTTTTCCACCATGGCAAAAGAAAATTTAAGAAATTTTGATGTTTCTGATTTTACATGCATGAGGTAAGTCCAAGTTGAACGTATAAAATTATCTACTATCGTAAGAAAATATCGTGCTCCGGATAGAGAAGGATGGGAGAATGCACCCCATATATCACAGTGAATCATTTGAAAAGGGCGGTTAGTACTGATATTACTCAAAGGAAAAGGTAAACGAGACTGTTTCGCTTGAGGACAAACATCACAGACATTTTTATTAGAACATTGAACATAAGGAAATTGTTGAGATAAAAAATGAAGACGTTGATGCGACGGATGGCCTAACCACGAATGCCATAAGTCGGAACTCGAAAAACTAGAAGCTACCAATGCTGAAGGTGTTTTCAAGAAATAGAGTCCATCATGATATTCACCCTGTCCAATCCTCCTCTTCGTTGACGGGTCCTGAAAAAAACAATTATCATGTGTAAATGTGACTGAACATTGAAGAGATCCAGTAAGTCGACTAATAGAAAGGAGATTGAACTTGAAAGAAGGTACATGGAATACATTATCCAACTTAAGATCAGATGAGATTAGGACTGTCCCAATATGAGTGACAATTGCATGTGTACCATCAGGCAGTTGTACTGAAGTATTTAGAGGTGCATTCATATAAGAGGAAAATAAATTTAATGAAGAGCACATGTGATGGGAAGCCCCTATATCAATAATCCATGAAGAGAAAGGGGGTGTGGATAATGCTATACCTGCAAGATTTGTGGTGAGAACATTAGCATCGGTACCTGATAAAGAGAGAAGTGCTAGAAGCTTTGTGTATTGGTCCTAAGTGAATGAATGTGCACTAGATTGTGCAGGACCTTCGGATTGTGTTGCTGCATTTGCTACTGCCAATGGAGCAGATTTTGGTTGTTTGGGTGGATAACTATGTAGCTTATAGCAAGTGGCCTCAAGGTGTCCATCCTGACCACAGTGATTGCAATGGGGACGTGGACGATTATTACGTCAATTAGAAGGATTGAAGCGATTGAAATTTCCATTTCGAGAATAATTAGGCCTTCCTTCAGACTTGTTAACATGGAGAGCAGCGGCTTTGACAAATGGATTTGCCAAGGAATTAATTTCCTGTTGCTTCTCTTCTTGGCGAACCAGAGAGTATAATTTAGTAACAGGAGGAAATGGATGAGTCAGTAGTATTTGACTACGAATCGGTGCAAAACGATCATGTAAGCCCCCAGAGAAACTCCATGCCCCTATCTTGTTGGAGAATCTCAGAGAAAGCTTGACCATGTCCACAAGTACAACGCACTATAATTGCAATCGAGTTTAACTCATCCCATATCGATTTCAACTTGGTAAAATATGCAGAAACAGACAAATCCTCTTGCTTCAGTGCAAATTGTGATTGTGTTAGATGAAACTTTTTCGGTGCATTAGACTGAGAATAACGTTCTCGCAGATCTGCCCAAATTTCATTAGCTGAATCTGCATAGAGGATGCTAGTCCGAATGTCAGAAGAAACTGAATTAAGAATCCAACAACTAACCAAATCATTGCATCGTTCCCATTTACGCAACTCTGTAGCAACAGTTGGTTTATGAATAGTACCATCCACAAATCCAAGCTTATTTTTTGCCCGGAATGCCATGGTTATTGCACGAATCCAAGTACCATAGTTATCGCCGGAGAGTGGCGGAGATACTAGAACTGCTGTAGGATTGTCAGAATGATGAACGAAGAACACATCATTGCTTCCTTGATTGTCGGCAACACCAGCTAAAACTTCATCCCATTTGCCATGACTAAGAACTAGAGAAAAAAAAATAATAATAATGATAAAAGAGATGAAATATTAAAGTTGCTCCGATACCATATGAAAACTCAGAGAATGGATTGTCTTCCTCAACTTGAGGTTAGACTAAGAGACATGTTTTTATTTATATAAAACTGGTTTACAGCAAAAGATATACATGAATAACAATTTCTACTCGGTAACTAACTCTAGTGATAAGTCTAAAGACTAAATACTTTTATCAAAGATAGACCATGTGGTATCCCACATGCTATTAATTGGGGATTAGCATGTCTTGAGTAAGATGAGACCGATTAAATGGGTCACTTTGAAACAATACAAATTAAAGCAACTTGAGCCATGTACCAACAAAGAATGATAGATTGACAGGTATGCAGTAAGAGTACTAAGGAAACATACATTATCACTTAGAAGATGCCTTTGTATGACAGGTCTGTCTATTGTGATTCTTGAAGATGACAAGATTACAGGATCCTTCATTAATGTGTACTGCAAGATGAAAATGGTCTAAGATTTTCTAGTTGTAATCAATGGTGAGAATACACAAACTACTTCAAGATCATGAAAATTTGCATAATTGTAAAGCTAATATTGTGTTTCATATTTACAATCACAATCCTGTAGCTGCAAAAAGAATGCACACATACTTGAATTGGGTCAAGGAATTCATCAGGTATCTCCCCGAGTGCTGCTTCAGCATCCATAGCCTCGGAGGCTGCAGCTTTAACCTTTGCACCAAGCTCAACAAACTCCTGAACCAGTCTAAAGTCCTCAGTTACCCTACGCAAGAAACCTGCTGCATCACTAAATAACTGGAACAGATAGACAACATGCAGTCAGGTTGCATACTTGCATGACCAACCACCTACTCTGGGATAAATGGAAGATGGGTTCTCAACTACTACTACAAGAAACAGTGAGGGAAACAAGGAAAGTCTACCTGCTCAGTGTATGATCTACCATCTTTACATATGGCAGTGGGAAATATATTTTCTTTGTCTCCTCTTGCCAAGCGTACGTATATGAGGGTATCCAAGCAATCTTGCGACAAGCCATCCAAAATATTAGTATGGGTGCTTTTTATTTGGGGTAGTCAAAAAATAAACTATATTAAAAAAGAGTCCAAAACCCATGCACACAGATTTCGATGTGTATTCCACCATTTTATTACGCTTGTGTTGACACTATGGTTTCTTAAGATAAATCACAAACAGAAAATCCCAACAATAAATATACTAAATACTTATCTATCTATCTAGAGTGATTTTTTGCTCCCAGCGATATTGCTCCAAGGCCTCCAAGCGGACTCTAGAGCCAACCACCTGTCAGTAAAATAAGAAAGCCAGATAGCCAAAAACCATCGAAAATCTTGACTTCCTATTTTATCCCTATAAAATATAAAATGAAAAAGAGAGAAAGTGCGGCGATGGGCTTCTTGCCTCCTCCTTATTTTTTTCCAGAGGAAACAGTATTGTTCACTGTTTTGAGTAAACACTACAAATTTTAATTTAGTAAAAAATATATATGATATCAATATCACAATTACCAAACTGAATCAAGGTTTGACTTTAGTTGTGAATGAGAAGTTGATGAATACAAAGTAGAGTCAAACTAACTTCGATGGCGGAATCACGTACTCAGGTGGAGAAGATGAAGAGAAATTCTATTTTTATTTTGATATAAGGTAAGGGGCAAATTAGGAAGTTGGAAATAAAGTTGGTTACTGCTAGGCTGGGTTTCTAGTTATGATGGACAGGTGGTTGGCTCTAGAGTCCCCTTGGAGGCCTTGGAGCAATATCGTTGGGAGCAAAAAATCACTCATCTATCTATGTATCTCTATTAGTAAAATACACCATAATTAACCTGGCCTTTTAAATTAGACCAGCCTTTTTTCTACCACCTAATACCCCTGATTAAATAAAAAGAAATATTATTCAATGTCTTAAAAAAGGACTATTTAGTCATTTAATTTTTTATTTCTATTTATACCCTTCAATCACAACACAATGGAGACAAAGGAGTTTTATGTAAATTCGTGGTAAAACCCAAATCCACGCCTATATTGACATGTACGTGCGGTGTTACCTTGCCATTAATACCCACTTAAACCATTAATACCCATAACTACCATTAATCCGAAGTTCTTTCAACTTCCCTCCTTTCTTCATGAACTCTTTCCAGCCTCTCATTCTCTCTCTTAAAAAAGATCAAAGCCAAAAAAAAAACCGGAGATCCCCTCTCTACTCCACTGCTGATTATTTGTAAACGGAAATGGTTAAAGGCTTAAAACAAGTGGGTGCGAGATATAATAGTAGTTGACTGTGAGTGTTGCACAACATTTGCCATCGAATTATCCAGAGCCCAATAAAATCAGCTGCTGTTTGTGCCCAAGAATGCACCCAACTCACTCACCAGTCAGTCAGCACTCAGGTGTGGAATCAATTAACAAAGGTTGTTTCTACTACAATGAAGCTGATTCCCTCTCCACTGGACACTACATCATCGAAAGCGGCTTGCTCACCAAATTAAAGTGTACGTACTCTGTTGCATACTGTTTTATGGAATTTATATTAATTCAGACCAAAGCACATACTCTCCTTCCTTATTCATCTGCTTCTTAATTGGTTATATTTCTTTGTTTTGTCTGCATTCTAATCTTCTTCACTTGGACTAGCAAGTGGACTGGTAGCCCATGTTGAGCACAAAGTCTTCACTCTCTTTTCTGCATCAGAGTAATAGCTCTTGAAACTTGATCCGGAAGAGTTATGGGTGAAATGATGGCGAGAGACTCTCGAAATGAATTTGAGGTAAAACCATATCTCCTTTGTATGATATCTGCAACACCCTTTGTTTAATTTGATCTCAGTATTATTTTCTGAACTTTCTTCATTTTTCATACTACCTGCATGAGTTTTGATTCATGATTGTTGAATTCTTATATTGTGATTCTCAATTGAATTTTTAGATGATGTTCATTGTTTTTGAAAATTGTTGATGGGTTTTGTACTGAAAATGATATAAGCAGATAGAAAAACCAATTGCCTCTGATCCTAGATTCAAGTAATCAGTTTCATTTGGAAGATTTGAGAACGATTTATTATCTTGGGAAAGATGGTCGTCGTTTTCACGAACAAGTACTTTTGAGAAGTGTTCAACCCCGGATCAAGCTATGAAAAAACACTTTGAAGCCCATTACAAGAACATTGCTATGGAATGGAGATCATGCGGAGAATGGGAGAAGATTTATTCAGATGGATACTCCATGTAAGGAAAATTCCATTAACAAATTATGGCACGAAAAGTTGAATTCGTACATGGCGTCAATGGAATTACTTGCTCAATGGAGATGGATAAAACTATTGGCAACGACCTATTACACTTTAACCGAGGAGCCAAACCAGGGATAGGAGGCGGTGTCAATCGTCAAGGCTCATCGTGGAGGGGGGTTGAAGAAGAAGGGGATGACTTACCGAGATGGTCCAAAGTCAAGTGAATTTGAGGGAGCGGTCTTGGTTTGGAGATGAAAATCAAGTATGTTGAACCACAGGCTCAACTGGAAGTAGAGTTCAATTCAACAAATGAAGATCGCAGTTATGTAGGTTTTCCAGTACAATCGAGAACATATGGATGTTTTAGTACAAGAGAACCATCTAATTAGATCTTTAGATCCATTACAACAGCCACAGCAGAGTTAGACATAGAGATCGACAAAGGCCGTGCTCAAGAAGAAAAGCACCTGATCAGAGCACAAGATCCACTAGAACATTCACAGCTGTGCAATGAGACAAGCCACACTGAACAGAAGCATGTTATTAGATCACTAGATCTATTACAGCAGTCACAATAGTTGGACATAGAGACAAGCTATGCTCAAGAAGAGAAACAGCTGATTGGATCACAACATTCATTAGAACATCCACATCTGTACAATGAGACAAGCCATACTGAAACACAGAAGCATGTGATTGGATCACTAGATCCATTACAACAGTTGCACCAGCTGGATAATGAGACATGCCATGTCCAAGAGAATAAGTCGGAGGTTTTAAACATATTACTACCACAAAGGAGACATTCCGTTGCAAAGAACGCTGTTATTGTGAATATTGTTATTGTACAGAACGATTGCTTTGTAATTTTGATAGTGGAAACTTGGTGAGTTTAATTGCGGTAAGAAATTCTCCAACTCAGAGATTCTTTTTGCGATAATTTCCTTCATTTACTTTCTTGGATCCCTATCATTTAGTTTAAGCTGTTATCACCCCATTCACTAACAGTTGGCATTACTATTTGGATTGGATAATTCAAGGGGTTGTTTTTAGTCATTTATTTAATTGGTTAATTATAATTGTTTAATCCTTTTTTATAAGTTAATAGATTTGTTTGAATACAATTTTAGAGATATTTATGTTTACTACTCGGATGGTGTTGATGTAATGGCGGAAAGATTGGCCGAAGAGGTATACATTTCCCCTGGTTATGTATACTTCCGTTTATCATAGCAACAATATGATAGTTTTGAATTTATGTATATTTTGCAGGTAATGTCAGTCATAAACCGAAGGCCAAAGCTTCAAAAGATATCCTTTGTGGCTCACTCATTGGGTGGTTTAGTAGCAAGGTACGCTATTGGTAGGCTATATAAACTAGACATCTTGAGGGAAAGTGATCAAGGAAATGGAGTTTCGTTTGTGGGTGACAAGTCAAAAGGAAAAATTGCTGGACTGGAACCCATGAATTTCATTACTTTTGCTACACCACACCTAGGTACGAGAGGGCATAAATAGGTAATGTCATTTACATGGAGTATATCTGTTTGACTGTTTCCTATGCATCTGTCTTGAGTGGAAAATTTTGTATCTTTTGAATTTAGGATTTTTTTTTAACTATTGTTTGTTTGTTTCCGGAAATATGTCTGACTTCAGATTCTTCTTGGGTAATCAAAACTTTCCACCCCTTGATTATGGCATCTACTTGCTCTGTTTTCTTTACCAGTAACAAAATAAAATAATGATAGAGCTCCTGAATCCTGATAATGACTTTGAATTCTTTTCAGGACTGAACTCTGTCGTTTCAGTGGTGCTAAGATATATCCTGGCAGGGGTATCAAATTTGTGTGCGCTGATTCTCAGGTAAGTTATGGTAGTAACTTTTACACAATTTCATTTGTGTATGGTTGTAGTTTACGTGGCAATCTCATTTTCCAAACCTTTCAAGTAAACTGTTCTTCTTTCATGCCTTCAGGTTTTCCTCTATTTAATTTCAAAATGCAAGAGGTACTTCCACAACCGCCTCAAGCCTTCAAAGCTTACCTGGATGGCCACGTATAGGAAGCAACATAAGAAGGTGAGTTTATATTTTTCTTCTTGCCCTGTCATTGGTGTTATTGGCCATGCATATGGCTTCATGGTTGATTTTAAGTTTTTTGTCTTATTTCACATGCAAGGGGACATTCTTTGCAGAGGTCAGAAGACAAGGCAAAGGCGGCGCCACAAAGAAGCCATACTCTAGGCCTATTGTTGGTGCTACCTTGGAGGTTATCCAGAAGAAAAGAACTGAAAAGACTGAAGCTCCTGATGCAACCCGTGAAGCCGCTCTCCGGTAAGCTGTTTTTCTCCTTTCTTTGATGATGGCTAGGAGGAATTTGTCTTTTGCTGTTATGAGTATGTGCACAATGCTGTATTCAACTTCCAAGCCCTTTTTTTTTTTTTTTTTTTTTTTTTTTTTTGCATTGTATTAACCATTATTTTATTTTGGGGGACAGTGAAATCAAAGAGAGGATAAAGAAGACAAAGGATGAAAAATAAAGCAAAGAAAGCTGAGGCGATGGCCAAGTCACAGAAGACTCAGAGTAAAGTGCCCAAGGGTGGTGCTGCATCAAAGGGTCCCAAACTTGGAGGTGGTGATGGAAAGCGCTGAGCTGCAAGTTCTATCTGAATTGGCAAGGAGCTATTTATCATCGCTTGGTAAAATATTTATTCACCTTCTCTACTATAGATATATATTGCTCCTATAGTTCTAAATATGATATATATCAGCTCAAAACCTTTATCGGATTAATTTCAGGACTGTCCAAACTCCTAAGTATTATTTGTATGTGTTACAGCCTTCACACTGCCGTTCAAGGAGCTATTTATCATCGCTTGGTAAAATATTTATTCACCTTCTCTACTATAGATATATATTGCTCCTATAGTTCTAAATATGATATATATCAGCTCAAAACCTTTATCGGATTAATTTCAGGACTGTCCAAACTCCTAAGTATTATTTGTATGTGTTCTGACCTTCACACTTCGCCGCTCAAGGAGCTATTTATCATCGCTTGGTAAAATATTTATTCACCTTCTCTACTATAGATATATATTGCTCCTATAGTTCTAAATATGATATATATCAGCTCAAAATCTTTATCGGATTAATTTCAGGACTGTCCAAACTCCTAAGTATTATTTGTATGTGTTACAGCCTTCACACTGCCGTTCAAGTTCAATTCCGCAAGGTTCATACTGAACTTAAAATAGCAAGCTATGGGTGAAATTGATACAAAATCAATTGAATCGGTTCAGGCTGCACTTTCTTTGTTTGGGCGGAAAAATGATCAAAGAAAGCATAGGTCAATAAGCATTACTGAGGTACAATTTACAAAGTTTAATGTGAATTCATGGTTAACACTTGGTTGGAACTGTATAATTAGACCGTTAATGTGCTATTCTTCGTGGACAGGGATCCACCTTGATGTTGGTCTACCCAATATATTCAGATGTTGTTCGTGATTAATGATTTAAGACAATTGATTTCCCTCATTTCTTAGGGTAAGATGAGGTCTGAGAATCAGGAGCTTCTGCTAACAGACTTAGCCAACTACAAGGTGCAAGTGGAAGTAAAAGAATATGCTTACAAGCGAGCTCTTCTCAAGCTCAAATCATACAATGTAACTGTTGATGAACTGTTTGCTCAGCTAAAGAACTGTGAGGCTGAAAGAAACCAAGCCGTTGAAGATTCCAAAGAAGCAAGAGAACAGATTGACAAACTTGAGTCCAAGGTCAAGGAGATGTCTGATCTGCTCCTTGAAGCTGGAGATGCTCAAGAGCAGCTCATCCATGTAATAAATGAGTTGAATGCAACTAAGGAAGAGCTGCGCAATGCTAAAGCTGAAATTTCTTCCACTGAGGAATCAAAGGTTTCTGCCAAGAAAGCCGTGGAATTAATGGCAATAGCTGTCGACATGGAGAAGGAAAAGACCGAGGAGCTTTTGAGGTGCGTCTCTGAATTTAATGATGTTGTTCTTCTGTCAAAAGTGGCTGCAATTGAAGCAGAGAACAAGTACTCTATAATTTTTGAGAGAAAGAAAGAGAAAGAATTGCGGGTGGCAAGCAGTTCATGCTTCGGGGAGTAGTTGGAAGAGATGAGAAAACGAACCGAAATGATGCAAGATTTGGAGAATCATTTGTCAGAGAGGACCCTATTTATTGATTCTTTACAATCAGAACTGGAACAAGTAAAAGAGCTCCATACTTCATTGAAGGAAGTTGCATCTAATGCCATGGATAACTTGGACAAGCTAAGATCAGAGCTGAAGCTACCGGAAAAAAGAGTCTCGATCAAGCAAGTTACATGATATCATTGGAAACCGAGCTAAGGCAGCAATCAGAAGTAGAATTAAAAAGTGCAAAAGAGGAATCCATCCTTTTGAATCATGAGCTTGATATGCTTTGAAGTGAAATACTGAAGGCAAAGAGTGATCTCGATGAAATCGTGGAAAAGAGTCCCAAAGACAAAGTTGAAATTGCATTACTTAAAAGCGCGAGGTTCACAAAGGGAGGTTGATGATTGCGGCGGCCGCCCGAAGAAAGGGCAAAAGAGTGTTAAATCTGGACAAAATATTGCTGCGGAAACGACTAGCAATAGAAAAGATTAAGGCCCAAAAGGAAACCGAAAAGGTTGAAAAGAGAAATGGAGAAAGTAGATACAGAAGAAGAAATTGAGAGCTTTACCTTGGTAACCAAACGGAAAAAACAGAAGCAAAAGATGGATTAGGAAGTTTTACCTTTGTCAATCTCCAAGCTTCTGCATATACTCAATATCTAGAACTCGAAAGAGATGACAGTGAAGCCCAGGTTACAATTTCATCGAAGGAATGTAATATGAATCCTTGGTCCAGAAAGCTGAGGGAGCAGACCAAGTTGCACCATCATCGCCTCATGTTACATCACACTTGATTATTATGATACGGGGCGCAAATTGCATGGTTTGAAGACGGACCTCGAAGCTGCAGAGTTTGAGATTAGGGAGCTCAAGTCCGTTGCAAAGAACGCTGTGAACAGGGTTGAGCAAGCTGAAAAAGCTAAGACAGCCGTTGAAGCTCAACTGAGGAAATGGAGAGAGCAAAAGCAAAAGAGAAGGGAAGCAGCAGCTGAAGAATCAGCTCCTAAAGGAAGCAATCTTCCGAAAACCAATGTTGCTACATATAATAAGACTCATACACCATATCAAGTTATCAACATCGAAGAACTACAATTTCTTTGCATAATGGATGACCACAAATACACAATCTTGTCTTTAAAAATTTAACACACTTTTATTGATTATAATAGTTTGAATCCGGGATGAAGGCACTATTACAACATTCATGCAATTGGACACATTTCATGTACATTACCAAACATGATGAGTATGGAAGTATCGCCCTAGCTTTTGTTCACCCTCGTAGTTACTAGGGAAGCCAGGCTTACTCCAGAAGGCGCTTGTGCTTGCACCAAGCAATAGCGAAAACGTAAAGGAATATGGTACCTGTGATACCACCACCAACAGTCCAGAAGAACTGGGGCATACCCTTCTTATATAAATCAATTTTGATGTTCATCCCAAATATACCAGCCACCACAACAAAACCACTCACCACGAGGGTTGCCGTCGTCAACATGACCCCCATCTGCAAGAGGTGGTTTTGTTTATCGTCCAGCATGATGTTGATGTAGTCCTCAGTGTCATCGACATATTCTCTTAGCTTTTCACCCAAAAAAAAAATTGTAAGAAAAGAACTTGGACCATTTTCGAAATAGGTTATGGATTCTAAAAGTGTAAAACAGCTTTTGCACTCGAGGATAATTTTAACTAACATTTGACATAATAAAGAATTGAAAACAGTCTGATTGGATAATTTTAAACGTACACTAACATGACTTTCCCTTTTAACATTCTTTTCACATACTAACCACCTGCTAATCTACTATGTGTATCGAACTGCCAACAGTTCAAATGCCCTTTTTATTACGTAATATATTTTGGTGCATGTAGGATGAGGATATTATGATCGTTGAGAATTGCGCGTTTTACCGCCCATTTAAGATCTTTGGATTTAATTATGTGCTCAGCCTACTGGATTAAGTAAATAATCCAATTTGGTTTGTTGTTTGGTGGTTCGCTTATTTGTTCCTCAAGTTATTATTGTGTTCTGATAATTTGGAAATATGCTGAAGCACGGAAAAGATTCCCTTCTAACAAATTTTGGTAATATAGTGGAGAGGCATGGAATGAATTTATGAATTTCCTTGGTTCTAGGTAAGTCAATGCCGTTTCAAGTTTACGATTTCCAAAAGTTTTTTGTCTTCAAGGCAAAGGTATTATAAAAAATTCCCATTATAATTATTTTTCCTGCTAATATATTGGTTGTTTTAATTGTCTTGAGGCCAATGTATTTCAAAGACATACTATATTGCTTTTGCATGATAAACTTAAAACCTCTTCTTAGTATGTAGTGTTCATGGAACATTATCCATAAAAGTATGTTGTGTTCATGGATTTTTAAAAAAAAAAAAGAGGAAGCAATTCTAGGCTCCCGGAGGGACTGTCTTGACAAGGTGTAAACATTGAAGATTACTCATCTTTTGAGATAAGGCAACTTCAACTGATGTCAAATCTTGCTTAAGTCAGCCACTCCATGAAGTTAGGGCTTTTGGCATTGTTTTTTTTTTATGTGTACATATCTATTATTACGATATCACCCAAATTTAGTATGTTCATAGTCATTTACTCAGCCGAAAAGATTTATTTATTTGTTATTCACTTGCTGAAAGGATTTGAAAACACAATGCTAGGTAGCTTATCACAAGGCTTCATAGATTGATATGGTCGTATTTACTTGACTATCTATATTGACTATCTATAGGTCTAAACTTTTTAGTCGGTTTTTTCTTTGGAATTTTTCACGCTTTTGGTCAAATCATATCCATTAACACACACAGACTGTAAGAGGCCTTCATGTATAGGCTTATTTCATCCAAGCATTTTGAAATATGTGTAATTGAAAGCAAGCTCTTTGTAAATTTGGAAAAACCTTATAATTATGTCAATTCCACTTTTTCTGGTTTATTTTCGCTCACCGCCATGAGAAATAAATTTTCTTCTTTGTTAACACTTCAGATTGTGTTTGATCGGTGAGAACAAATATATCTAACCGTTTATTTTTCAACATTTCCTCTTCTCGTAGGCATGAAATGTTGGTAGGCCATTACCATAGGTTTCATCAGTTGATCCAAGCTTAGCGTAGATCAAGCTCTTTGAGCTATAAAAGCAAGAAAGCTAAGTTTAACAACAACAACCGAAAGTGTTACACTTCACCTCATCAAGCTACGTCATCATCCCACCATATTCTATCATGTTGAGAGAGGGCGGCTCCTTTATTGCCATATTTATTTTCTCCGAAGTTCAGCCCTCTCCATGTTGTAGAGACGTCGAATTGTTGATACTTGACTAACAGCAGTCTCTCATCTTCTTAGTTCTTGGTTCCCAAGACAAATTTCCATAATTTTAGTGTGTTTGTAAAGCGTTAGGACAAGTTTTTGATGTGTATGGGCAATGCAGCCATATCAATTGGCTTCACTTGTAAGGGGTAGGTGGTTACAATGAGTAGATGGTTGCAGCTTCTTCATATACCAACTAGACAACACCGCCATTGTTATTTGATAAGAGAACTAACGCAACATTGTCATTGCTACTGAGAAGAGGACAAATCAGAGTGACTAACACATGCACTCTTACTCTTATTGGTGTAATCTCCTATGTGGATTAAGTATGATCCTTTGTAATATATAGAAATGTTGCATAGATGCTAATATGCTATTGTAATTCATTCTTTGCAGTTTGCATGAATGATTGACAAACCAACTATACATAGTGGAGTTTGCATCCTCTTTAATAAGTTTTATTTATTATCCATGTGCAAAGCACGTGCATTTTGGCTAGTATATATAAAAGCTCGCACCTTACCTCTCTCCTCACCATATCACTCTATATTTCAAACCGTGCATTCTCATACACTCCTAAAAAAAAGGCAACTTTATAAATTAGTTTGACCTCCCTAGATTTGCTACTTTCTCCTTCTTTTATTCTTTATTTATTTGGTTCTCCTAATCTCTTTTAAAACGAATCCTAATAAAATAAAAGTCCTAAAAACTACTAAACCAAATTCTTAAAATACTATACAAGGATGAAGAGATCAAAGTTTGCCAGAAGAAATCACCATCCGTTGTCTGCTATGTTCTTTCACTACTTTTGCTTCATTATATCGAGGCAAACAGGTTCATGCATATGTTCTTAAGATCAAAGTCCGGTCCTTTCTCCTTCAGACTCAGGACTAAAGTCATTTCAATCAAGGCTCCTGCAAGTGCATCCTCCCTCTCTCTTGGAGAAATGCATCGATGGTCCCGGCGAGGTCCAGTGGCTCCATCTCTCCCTAGCTTTGGAACCTGGATTTCATGTTATATTTAATTGAACCATCAGCAGTGGGAGATCTATAGTATGGCGTATTCACTAGCACTTTGGGTAGGAAGGAAGGTCGGTAAACCACATAAAAGAGATCGCCTTCCGGTTCCCACCTCCTTCAAGATCTTTGTCCGATCGAATGCATTCTCAGCCTGCCGTCCCATGCTTCCATACTTCAATTATTATGAAAGGCGGAAATCCTAAAATTCTTTTGTTGGGATCAACTGCATGCATTCCAGTACATCAAAGTTTGCCAAAAGAGATCACCATCCGTTGTCTGCTATGTTCTTTCACTACTTTTGCCAACATTAAGACCAACTCAAATGGTTTCTTATCCATGTAAAACTCTTAAAATTTCCCTCCAATGGCCCCCATAGACCCGCGTATTCATCTATCTGCAACTGAATTTCTCATCGTGCATATGCAACTAAATATGCAGGGGTGGCTCAGTTCTGGCCCCAGAGGCGAGCAGACACCACTCCCAATGGTTCTTGAATATACCAAATATATTTACCGAAGAATGATGCATCAGCTCTGACATTAATCTACTGATCTTCGACCATTAGTATCAGATGTAGGCACATTAGTATCAGGTGGGTGTAATTATTAAGAATTTAGGCTAATTTGTGTCCACTTTTTTAAAAGGAAAGTTTAAGGAGGTGGCCTCCTCTATATCTGTAACGTCCTCAAGATCATCAGTTTGAGTACTTTCTGATGGCAATCAAAACCACCAGAGAGCTACTCAGTTGATCTCCAAAGGATGCATTGGTAGGAAAGACTACCGATGTTATTAGTCTATGCATTTGCTAATATAAATGTAGTCTGCTTCATATGCCACATATTCATAAAATGCCTTGAGTCAGTGCAAAATTTGTTCGAGAGAACTTGAAAAGTGTGCTCATCAATATTCATTAGAAAGTATATTGTATGTATTTAACCTTGCTCATTTTGTATTTTAGGATTGAGAACGACAAAGTGGAGAACTATACCATCACACATAGTTTCAATAAACAAGAGAATTGGACAAAGGCCCTCAAATACACCCCTCGCAACTTGAAATGGGCGCTCTTCTGGTTTATTGGCAACACAAACTTCCAACCTCTTTCTCCATTGGTCTCTTCTCATGATTGGTCTCTTCTCATGATGATGTTTCAACCATGGGTTCTTTGTACAAAACATGAGCAACTTGAAACAAACACGGTCAGATAACATCCTGATTTTACCGATCAAGAAAAAAAAAAAGGAGGTTTGTTTTTAACATCAGAAAAGGCTTTGTTGAGCATCGACTTGCTTTCTTCATCCTGCCTACTCTTCGTTTGTATTACCTGATGTATCCTTTTCTCTTTTGTTGTTTGCTTTGAATGTTGATTCTGACTTTATGAAAAGGGTTATTTAGGGATTGGTCCTACTTATTTAGGGGTATTTAGGGATATATCCTAAAATTATCGATTATTAGGCTTTAGTCCTACTTCTATCGATTGACCTTGAGTCAACTCGGTTGACCTTGGTCAACCCATTTTATAATAATATAATTTTCATTTTTTATGAAAATGACCAAACTACCCTCCATATAAAAACAGAAGATTGTAACCCCTTACATTCTGTAATCCAATGACCAAGCAATAGATCAATCTCCAAACACCTTCAGTGACAAGATACATAGTACAACACGCCTTGTTCTGCCAACCGTCTACTACTTCTTTTGTGCAACAAGATCTTCAAGATATTGGAATATGGGTACTTAACCAACGCACAAGAGAATGGTCTCTAAAACAAAAATTTATGGCGATTTGGTTATGATTTGATGTTTCAATGTGATTGGTTGTTGTTTAAGTGTTGTTGGAGGTGTCAATTTGGTGTTGGTATGTCTAGATTGGGTTGTGGAAAATATGGGTAGAGAAGATGATCAATGGGTCGGTTAGAACCCAGTTCAGATCTTGGTTAAGTGGGCCTTAACTTTTCTAATAATAGATGGGTTGATGGCATGTGAGGTAAATACTATAAAGTTGAGTGTGATTGGACTTTCTTGTATACAAAAACTTATTTCTCATGATGCCGCTTTTAACCCACGGCTTTGAAGGAGATATGGAAGATAGATGATGTAAAGTTGAGTGTATTTGGAAGATAGATGGTTAAGGTTTGAATTCTTCAATGGCAGTATATGGAAGCTTCAAATCTTTCAATTAGAGAGAATTAGTTTTTAGGATTTAACCCTCCTCGTATTTGAGTTAATTAGGTTTTAGTCCTACTTTTTACGCCATTAAAGAGTTTGAATTTAAGTTCGTGAAATACCTTGGATCAATGTTTCTAATTTTGACCATTGGATCAATGCTTTAGATTTTTTGACACGTGTCTATTGTTTAACTTGGTGTTCGAAAGGTCCAATATAAAGTCACATGTGAAGCACGCTGAAGGGTAGTTTGGCCATTTTCATAAAAAACGAAAATTATATTATTATAAAATGGGTTGACCAAGGTCAACCGAGTTGACTCAAGGTCAATCGATAGAAGTAGGACTAAAGCCTAATAATCGATAATTTTAGGACATATCCCTAAATACCCCTAAATAAGTAGGACTAATCCCTAAATAACCCTTATGAAAATCCTGCCTACTCTTCGTTTGTATTGCATTTGGATTCCTTTTCTATTTTGCTAATTCTTTCACTCCCATGTGCAGTATGATACGTTTGAAATTGGTTTTATAACCACGGATGACTTTACAAATGCGGACATCTTAGAAGCAACTTATCCATGTTGTTGCAAAGAGGTTGCATGGTGATTGGATTCATCGATCCCCGCCATTCCTGTTGTTACTGGCTTCCTTGGAAAGGTCTTCCTAATAAATGAAATTTTATTTTCTTTTGCCAATTATCAAAATCTTTTCTTTGAGATGGTTGTTTCATCAATGGATATTTTTGTCATTTTTTTACTATCGTGTTGTATGTTATGTTGTCTCAATTGTAGGGTTGGAAACCTTGCGCAGTTACTACCTTGGGTAGAGGTGGTAGTGATTTAACCGCCAAAACAATTGGTAAAGCCTTGCGAGTGCGAGAGATTCAGGTAAGTTTAAATACATCCAGAATTTTTTTGGTAATGTCTTTTTGGCTTTGCTGGAAATGTATGTTCACGTTTTGAACATATCTAAATCCTTGATCATCTAGACCTCAAACAATCTCGAAAAGTCTTCCACTCTGTGTTCTTAGTTCTTTGACATATCTAATCTTCCCAGTAGTTTGTTGGTAAAGTTTGTGGTAGTTTTTAGTTTTTACCGCTTACTTGGGTTCAAAACCCAATCGTCGAGAGAAAAAAATGAAGAAAAAGAAAAAGTACTTGATTAATTCTATAAGCGGTATTACATTGTTCTACCTCAACATGTATTAGATTAAACTGAAAATTTGAAATTCAGTTGTCAGCAAGAACTTCATGATGTGGTTCAAATATCATTCGATTTTAATTATATTAGTTTTTGACAAGCCCTAATACCTCCGAGG
Organism: Coptis chinensis; assembly: GCF_015680905.1. Lineage (NCBI taxonomy): Eukaryota > Viridiplantae > Streptophyta > Magnoliopsida > Ranunculales > Ranunculaceae > Coptis > Coptis chinensis. The sequence goes on along the minus strand of NC_141456.1, from coordinate 12,514,281 downwards.
CAAGTTAAACACCTCGGCTCATACCTTTTCACTTCAAAAGTATTAGTGCATGCCACAATTTAGATTGAACTGATCTGACTTCATTTTGCTTTGAACCAATCTCCAAAAATAATATAGTATGTTAGTCCTAGATGAGGGTCTATTATCTTTTGAGTTTCCTATTAATTGATTAATAGACCACAAATTATGTTTGATGAGCTACTTTTCAATTCCTGGCAGGTTTGGAAGGATGTGGATGGGTTTTAACTTGATATCATAATATATGTGAAAATGCATTGCACTGTACCACATTTGACATTTGATGAGGCATTTGAGCTTGCATTTTTGGGAGCTCGGGTATCTTTGCTAATTCAATTTCTATTGCTTCTTACATAATTGAGATGTTTCATAATTAACCAAAAAGAGACTTTAAATATTAAATCTTATTACTATCGTTAGTATTATTGTCGTATTATTCTCTATGGTGACAAGTCTATGCTTTAAGGATACAATTGCTCTAGGTTTGAGTAGTATTACATAGAAATGGTAATTCCCTCCCTCACAAATAAAAATAAAAATGATAGTAATACTAATATATACAGAGAAAAGAAAAGAATAACGCAAATAATAAGACAATTGAGGAGGGGGAGGGGAGGGGAGGAGAGAAGAGAAGAAAAAAAGGGGAAGCTTCGCCTTTCAAAAACAATAATATTAGCGGACCGGAAATGTTATTGCATTGTTGATTGAACCATCTCCAACTTATATTTATAAGAGAACAAGTAGAATTAGGTGGAGAGAAGTCAGATCATATATCTTTGTGACTGAAGAAGTTCAACTTTCCATTGCAATTTTGATGAAGAATCAATTGATTAGGCATGGTTAGGAGAAATAGGGAGTAGACCACTTTTTTCTATTAGATGTGCATGTATATCTGCTAAACAATTCTATACTACCTTTCATGCATGAATCAACTAAACTCAATATTGAGAATATTGTGATATTCAATCTTATGCTGTAATAGCTAAATTAGAAATACAAATAAAGTGGTTACTACTATCTTTGTTTTTTTCATGCAACATTTGTTTAAATTGTGATTAATTTATATATGACCAATCCTAAATTTTATGGAACTGTGGCAAGAACACGCTCGACTTTTTGTAAAAGAACATAGATTTTGGAAACTTGATATTAAACAAAGTTATATGTTGCTACTTGCTAGGGATATTTGATTGTGTCTCTGTGATTACCATGTGGATTTTGTTTTCCTGAAATTGGTCACAATGGAATTATACTAACTGGGCTTTCTACATGACAAATCAATTAGGGGCTACAAACCTAACAACTGTCAAGATTTTGCATTTCGGGTAATATTTCATCCTTATAAGCGTTGGTATTTTTCAATCAGTAGCTGCCTTCATGTAGATTTTGTGTCTCATAATTGTATAAATCTTCTCATGTGGCAGGGAGGTGTTGGGAATTCCTCTTAAATCAGAGTGACGTTGCATGCTTTTAGTAGCCATGTGAGAATAGTTTTTCTTTATTTTCGGCTTCCAATCATCAAATCTAAAGGTACGATTTTTTTTCAAATTTTCTATAGTTTTACTTCAATGGGGTCTTCTTTTTTTTTTTTTTTTTTTTTTTTTTTTTTTTTTTTCGAGATCTTATTATATGCTCGCTTAAGCTTGATCTTTTATGATTATCCAAGTGCACAAGTTTGAAATATTGCTGACATTTATGTTGCTGCTAAACTAAAGCCCATGCATTCAGTGTATAATTTCACTTGATGAATAGGTTGCCTCTTTGCATATATATATATATATATATATATATATATATATATAGCTTTTCTTTTCAAACAATGATTTCTAATATCAATATCTAAAATGTCTGTATTTTTTACTTAAACACCGGTAAAAGAAAAGGGTTTTTTTTTTCCCCAATATTTTGATTTTATTATATGCTCGCTTAAGCTTGATCTTTTGTGATTATCCAAGTGCACAAGTTTGAAATATTGCTGACATTTATGTTGCTGCTAAATTAAAGCCCATGCATTCAGTGTATAATCTCCCTTGATGAATACGTAGCCTCTTTGCTGATATATATATTATAGTTTTTCAAACAATAATTTCTAATATCAATATCTAAAATGTCTGTGTTTTTTACTTAAACACCGGTAAAATAAAAGGGTTTTTTTTTCCCAACAAAGAAAGGGGTTGTTTGTTGTTGAGCTATCCTTAAGTAATTTTTCTGTTTCTCTGAACGTTACCGCACATGTTCACATTAAACATGTAAAAATATTTTGTGTAGTGTGTTTTGCGCATAACTGTGTTTGTGTATTTCATTAGTTCACTTTCGCTGCTAGGTATTGTGTTCTTAAGATTTTGCTCTATTGTCTATAAACTGTAACAACACTTCTATATACAACAACCCATTCCATTTGCTAGCTACCATGACCATGCGAAGCTTTTTTGTACTTCGGCAAAACTGCTTACAAGTCACAACCATGTATTCTTATTATATTTTCATGCCTATTATGTTTTTCTTTTTTAATTTCTCATAAATTTTATTGTTTGAAACAATAATTGAACAACTGTTTGGCGCGTCTTTAGAATTCTTTTGTAGGGTCACATAACATTATTCGAGTACAGATAGCTGATCCCTTATGGAGAAAGTTCGTATAGTATACCATACATTACCATAGATAGGGTTCTTTATGCTAATGATTATTTCTAGCTTCAGTTTAACTTTCCTGAGCGTTACATCACACGTCACATTAAACATGTTTCCACAATATTTATGTGTGTTGTGTTTTGCACATTATTGGAATTACGAGAAAACCCTTGACGAAATCAAATGGTTTCCTATATGTCTTAGCAAAGAAGAAACTCATATTTTTAAACCCCTTCATTGTCACCATTAAAACCTCAATCACTCTCCAAAATCACATAGCAATGTTCTCTAAAAATCAATTTCACTTTGATCTCAAAATTCAGGTTAAGCTCTCATTGTCCTTCGACAATTAATTAAAGTTTGTCTTCTCATGTTAATAGTCGGTATGTACTATTTTGGAAATTGTTTATGAGGAATTTTGATTTAGTAATGCATGGGTCGGGTTTACATATATTATGAATAATTGATAATTACTGCAATGAGTTTGATGTTATATGTTTCAATAATAATCGTTTTTTCTCTATAAATATCTTTGCAGGTCTTCCTATTTGAAATGGTGTTTTAATAGATAGGATTACAAGTTATTCAATTCTCTCTATTTTGCAGTCTTACCAAACAATTTGTTGGTCATGTTTTAGGTTATGTGCTTCTAAGAGGAACAATGTTGACTAGAACCAGTCATCCATGCATCTTTGAATTGTCCATGGAATGTGCTCACTGAATGAGTTTCAAGAAAGTTCTCAAAGATTCTTGAGGGCAGACAACTACATTACTATTCTAATCTTGCTAATAGTAGAGGTACTTTATCTGTTCATTAAACACATTCATTTCTTTTTGCTACATTGTCTATTTTTGTTTTTGTTTTTGTCTTTTTCATTTTTCATTTTTTTTCATTGTTAATTCTTTTAGTAAGTCAGTCATAAAAATGTAACTTATATGAAATACACCTATATGGATTTAACTGTTTGTTGGATTAATACCAATGTAGTACACATTGATTAGAAATAAATCAAATACTTATTCGTTCAATAATTTTTTTGGGACATATTGGCTTGAAAGAATGGTTTCTTGAAAGTTAGTAAATAGTTAGATCGAGTGCTTATCTTTAAGCATTAATAACCATTATTTATCTTTTATTAGAATTTTACCATCTAACTTGAGCATTCATAACCCACTGTTCAATGAGAAATATACACTGAGTGAAAATACCAAATTAACTTCACATTATCACGTATCCATTATGAAGGATCATAAGCATGTTTGTCTCTAAAGTATGTTTTTTGCCTTCTTAGCTCAGTGGTAGAGTGTGTGGTTTTAATCACGTGGTCGTGGGTTCAATCTCCACAAATGGCGCAATTTTCATGAGTTTGTACTAATAAAAAAAGACAATATAAAATATTGCCTCTATGTCCTACTTGAGTGCCTTTTCTAACCATTCAAACGAAACCGGTAATTGATTTTTTTTATTAGCATCTTGATTACCTAGATGCACACAAATCTTCTTTCTATGACGGATTTATGGATTTATGCATCTTTTTTCCTTTTATGGTTGCACCTAATGGGCTTTATGCCGTATGACAAGGCTATGCTTGCACTAATATATTGTTTCATTGTGTGTGATATAGATATCAGAAATTTAAGGGTTGGAAATTGATTGATGAAAGATTGAACCCTTATATTAAAACCAATTGTGGCTTCTCATATATGAAAATCTTATTTTAATATGTCATTTACAAGTATAAGTAGAAGCAAAGAGGTATAATTAATTGTTTTCTTTAGTGGGTCCAAATGTTGTAGTTATTGAGGTTAAAAGTAGCAAGTGTTATAAGAAAATGTCGATTGGAGCTCCTTCATGCCAATCTTTCTCCTAATCGATGACCAACAACGCAAATTTTTACTTTTAATGAATTTTACTCAGCTTTATGTTTGTAACTTTGTTTTAATAGCCATAACAAATTATTGGCTTTGGGAACTTTGATCAATTAATTTATTGTATGAGTTTCAATATAGTTTGGAAGTAAGATTTTTTATACATAATAATATATATAGGTGCTAGCAATTAAAAATGTACACTAAGTGTCTAAGTCACTAACTATATTCCATACCTGGTGGTTTTTCACATAGAACTTTTTCCTTGCTTATCCTATCATAATTAAAGAGATCTATGCTTAAATTGTTTAGGTTATAGACCGTTTGTGGTGGCGTGCATTGATGCAAGATGAAAAGGCTAAAGCAAGCTGAGGTAATCTTGAGATTTTACTTCAAATATAGTTTTTCGATTTATGCCATTAAGACAAAATTATATTGAAGAGTGGTACATTTATCCACCTCAAAGTTAAGTATTGGGTTTGTTTTTAATTTACGAAGGTAATGAACTAATGATATTGGTTTATGAATGGAATTCATCGTTGAATGTGTGCACGGAATTTTGTTAAAAATATGATAAATATTTAGGCTACTATTAGATTTTAAGTGTAAAAGTTGAAGCCTTGGATTTCACCTACATGAGCTAAAAGTGGAAGGTGACAAGATGGTAGTACTGTAGGAATACCACTTAAACTTATGATAAGTTGTTATGCAAATGCTGACTCTAAAGAAAGCATATGTTTGGTTGACATTCATGTATATCTCACCAATCATAAGAAATATACCACCACGAATAGACAATGAGAGCTTATTAAGTTATTAGCAACACCATTCAATCAAGGGGAACCACACATCCCTATATTGTTTCTTGACTTTGTGGAATGTGTGTCTGTTGTTCAAGAAAATCATATACCTATTAAGCTACAAAGCTTGGGGTATTTCTAGGATTAGGAAGGTCACTGTTGGTTCTACTCGACTTTTATGTTTTTTTTTCATCTATCAAATGTTATGTGCAAGATAAGATTACTGCTTCTTTTATACTAAGTTGTGTACTATATGGTGTGGTGAATATATTAATGGATTTTGTTAGTTGACAGGCATGTGTAAATAGCTTTGTCGAGTATGTGTATGCTTGAGGTATTAAATGTTATTATAAAAGTTGATTTTTATAAAATCTCTATCAAAGATTAATGTCCGAGAGACCTAACTAAGTAGAAATATGGTGATGTTAATACCCAAGAGGGAGGAAATATTTTAGAATTACAATCTTTCTTTGAGATGCATGAAATGAGAGTACAAATCTTCATAACCTAATGCATGTTTCCTTTAAAATATTTAGATTTGAAAGAATTAGCAATGCTACTCAAGAACTCATTTTTGGCTGGATTATATATTATGACACCAAAGTAGTTTTTTATCTTGATGTACAATGCTGCTATCGCTATTTAGAACATGTAGGACTGAACCTCAACCGCTTTTTAAACTCGGTAAGAAAAAAAAGCTAATGAAGTTTTTTTGTTTTGTTCTAAGGGTTGTTCAGGTTCATGACTGAAATTGCTTGATTAATGTTTTGCCTCTTAAGTAGTCTTTTTAAAGTTTCATTTGTGAGAATGTAGGGTGAACATTCATAAAAGGTTGCTAGCCTTATAAATGTGAGTTTGGTTGCGGATCGATATTTAAAGGGTTGTTGTTCAACTCGATACATGTCACACCAGTTGAGAAATCTCCAGGCTAACCTTGGCACAAATGCACAATGAGCGTAATCTTTACAGGTTTTGTAATCCCTTTCGATCAATTACATCTACTTTGTTATAATATTACTTGGTATCCTCTATGCTAAGTTGACAGTGTAAAATTATGGTTATTCTTCTTTTAGGCATATTTTCAGTAGATAGTTGTTGTTTCCCCTTTTAGGCATTTTGTTTAGCAGGAATATATTAGTGTCACAAATTCAGGGGGATATGATATGGTGCATATCCATATAATAGCACAATTATCCACTAAAGGAAATTAAAGATCGCCACAATGATCTTTATTCTAGCATTTGATTAGTACAATCTGGTATTAATTAGATTGATGTGGTGCATATCCATATAATAACACAATTATCCACTAAAAGAAAAATTAAAGATCGCCACAATGATCTTTATTCTAGCATTTGATTAGTACAATCTGATATTAATTAGATTGATAAGATCCTATCAAACCAAACCTCATGAAAGCCACCTAAACATGTCATAGTATAAACATACTCATATATTGCAGTTCCACTTTTAGGAGATTGTGGTTGTGTTACCATATTATATATGCGGTATGGAAAGGTTTGTCTTAGTGTACAATACTTGCTTTCTTTTTTCTATGCCAGTTGTTTTAAGAATAGCAACCAACGTCCTTTATTAAAGTCTAATATTCTGAAAATTTGACAGACGTAGTCTGATGTGATATAATTAGGCTGTAGGGCATTAATACCCCCTAAAATGTGCTACTTAAGTCTAGAAGACTAAAACTACATACTCATGCATGCTCAAAGACAAAACATACTACGTTAGTGCTAGGATTAAATATTTCACCACATTAAGATGTACCAAGGGCAACATGCTCTGCTCAAAATTACATAACAATTTATTCATTATGCACTTATGCCAATCTACTCATATTAAACATATCGTTATCAATATCATTGCATACAAGGATAAAGACATGGGGTTTGGAAAAATTACAATGTTATATACTTATATGTTATATGACTATCAGTATAAGATTTTCTGAAACTACGAGGTTTCACCCCTACAAAAGCTTTTGAAAAACAATGTACTACTACGCCCTCACACACTCTCGCCTCCCCTTTGATTGCATATCATGTATTAGTTTTTGGTAGGGGTCCACTTTGGGTTTTGCCTTGAATGGTAAGGAAGCATTAGTAAGTTTGTTGTCTATCTTTATGTTCTTTTGATACTCAGATTTCCCATTATGTTTAGCTAATTGCTCAAATGAAGCATGGTTAATTAAGAATACTAATTTTGGTAGTTGTGCAATATGAATTTTAAAACTGACAGAATAGACTCTAGGGATGCAAAGATAGCGACAGATCACATGGCTACATTCAAGGGGTACAATGGATTACAACTATTTATGGTTCTACGAGTGCCAAACTATGAAGGATTAATGCATAAAACAATTGTGTGGTATACCATAGAGGATGATTAGACTATGCAGGTGGTGTTTAATATTTTAAAAAAAATATACACTTGAATGAGTTTTTGGTCGGAGTGTGTTAGAGAGTTTACGACTAATGTTGAGATAATTTCTTAGTTATGTACATGTGTTGCTCTGTATGTAAAAGAGAATTGAAATATGTAGTTGAATATGAGGAATTTTTGTGTTTCTGATGATATGTTCAATGGCAGTTCATTTTTATGTTTTCAATAATATGTTTAATGACAATTTTCCAAGGGAACCAATGTGTAAATCCAAAGGGTACAGTTTCAAGATTGTAAGGTAGTATTGTAGTAGTCAGTCATGATAGTATCCTTCGAACAAAGTGAGGGCAACTAAAGCAATGTAGCCCAGATAAGATGTTACAAAGATCTCTTGACTACTAAAATTTTGAACCATTTCTATGAAATCACTAAATATGTTAGTAGTGGAAATAGTGCATTCAATAAAGCCTTTGTCATATATCCAATGAAGGAAACTTTTCAATTATCTCATGTGTGGTCTGTATTATTTCATTCATGACTCAGTGCCATATCAAACATTTTAACCTTGGCTATTTAACTAAAACATAGAATGGGCTACCCTTACTTACACATAACAAAACATCAATAATCTCTCCTCCCAACCCCTATATATATCTTATAGAGCTTACCGTTTGTAATATTGATCATGGATTTCCACTTGATTCAAAAGTTAATTGGTACTCTCTCTCATCTCCTTAAAATCCCTTAAAATTACAACCTTAAAATCCCTCAAACCACCGAAAATATTAGTTTGACAAGTATAATTTCAGATTTAAAATGGTGTGTTATCATACATTTTTTCAATATGATCTTCACTTTCCGTAAGTAAAAATTACTTGAATATCTCATAAACTATGCATAATTATGAATATTTTTCATAACAATTTAATATAACGACACCCGTTCGTAGAGAGTTTATGTATGAGCTTAGTATGTGGTTCGTAGAATAGATGCTTGAAATTTCTAAACTAAAATTTGGGAATTCAAATCATTCGCTATCAATGACGGTTTCTTCTACAGCAATTTTTAAATATTAAAACAAATATGGTAAAATATGGGACACATTGAATATTTCAAAAAAAAATTTGTTTTGATCAAAACTTCAATCATTCAAATATTTTGGAGTTAAATTTTTTGACACATAATAATTCAAAAAAATAAATTAAAAAATAATAATATGAAAACGGTCCCCGTTAATATTGGACACATTGAATATTTCTATAAATATGTGTTTTCATCAAAATTTGAATCATTACAATATTCTATAGTTAAAACTTTTTGATACATAATAATTCAAAAATTAAATTTATAAAATATTAAAAAAAAAAATCAAATCAATTATTTAAAATCGGTCCCCGTTTGTTGAACGGGCTCAAAAACTAGTCTATATTAACATTACAAAGCAGTATAGGGACTGCGGTTACAAACCTCTTTTCTCGCTTATGACGTGAACAATCTAAAACATAAAGGCCCGTCTGCTGGTTTAAATAGCAACATCCGACCTCGTTGGATCTAGCTCTCCCGGTCGTCTCTCTCTTCTCGCTCTCTTTAGATTTTAGTTGCTGCCACTCCCTCACTCTCTCTCTCTATTAAGAAGGCTTTTTCCATAAGTTTGCTCAGTTACTAACTCACAATATATATAGAAGAGAGAGACGATCGGGAGAGCTAGAATTATAGAGGCAGATGAGCAGAGCCCAGTCCATTTTTTTCGTTGGCACACACAAAAAGAATGCAAAAGGGTTTTTTCTTTGAAGATCGAAGAAGAATTATAGTTTGATGATCGTTGGCATTTTCTTTTTGCTCTGATGAAGTAGGAGTCTATAAGTTTTTTAGAGAAAGAAGTAGTATCTTATGTGGGACCTATGTTTAAAGATAACTAATTGATATTGATACTCATGTTTTTATTCGTATTTTAAGTTGATTATCCAATGATGTCAAGAAAATGTTATGTCAGGAAACGCCAACAAATGTATATGCCTTGGTTTAGTTGACTATGAATGGAGCCATGTTTAACTCAACCATATGATCATGATGTTTATAGTTTCTTGTTGACGAATATTACTAGGAAGGTTGTTCTTGTCTTGTATATATCTTTGCAAATACATATGTCAGGCCATCTTTGATAGGCAATTATTGTTTATTTTACTTGCCTATGATTAAGGTCAACTTTGACATTTGATTCTATGAAGATTAAACCCTGTTGCTAATAATTTTAGACTGAACTTCCACTTACAAATGTTTTTAAGTTTTTTTAGAAGCTCGCAATATGGTTCAGTGTTGGAGCTGCTTTAGAAAAGATCGATGAAGCAAAGCGTGCAAAGATTGTAAAGTGCTCAGAGTCAATGTGAAAGCTGACATATTATGCCACTGTTGAAACATTTGTTTTAACAATTGCCTACCACGAATACTGGTTCAGAGATACATATCAATATTTGAGAGGCTGGCCAGATCAAGAGCTGAAGTGAGTACTGTAGTCTTAGTAATTGCTCCAGTGTATATCTGTGTTTGAACCTGTATTGAAATTCATTTTAGAACTCTGAAAGATATAGGTAAGTTCCTTAACAATACTTTAAGTTTCTAATGCCAGTCCAAGTTCTTGTATAATTGGTACCCTCTGGTAACCTAATCTTGATTACACCAGCCTAATCTTGATTACACCAGCATTCTATATGTACACCACTCTATATTTCTGAGTTCGCTCGCTCTCTCTCTCATAACTCTTATATATTAACTGAGTCATATACAACGAATGAACGAGTCTATATGTACGTACCTCACAATGGATACTACTCGAACATTTGTTAAAGATGTCAAGCGTGTCGTCGTTAAGGTTCATTTTTGTCGTTGATTTTATTTTTAGGAAACTATAATTATTGAACTATGAAGCTTTGTTTATTTGATTGTAATTGAGATTGAACAGTTGTCTTTATTATTGTAATAATTCAACATTGTGTAGAGTAGATTGTTAGTTTTTTTTTTCCCAAGTAGTGATTTGACAACCAATGCCAAAGTTTGATGATCAAATTTCTTCCTAAATTTGCCTTTTGACCTGTTACCAGTGAGAACTCAAGTCAAGATCTCTTTACTGTTCTTATATAGATGCATTTTACTTGATCTATTTATATTTATATTTCACTGTGGCTAAGTTTAGGTCAGTTATATGAAGAGATCGACCTCTTAGTAGTTCTTGGCTTCTTATTTTCTTTCTTAAAGGTTGGAACAGTTGTTGTCACCCGATCTGATGGACGATTAGCATTGGGCAGGCTTGGAGCACTTTGTGAACAGGTTCTCTTTGACATTAGTACTTACTGTGTTCTTTTCTTGAATTAATGGAAGAATGATAACTAGCTTATAATTTATTTCCTCTTGTTTTACCCAAATAACATGCAGCTTAAAGATTTAAACTCTCGAGGGTTTGAGGTTATTTTAGTGACTTCAGGCGCTGTTGGTGTTGGCCGCCAGAGGCTTAGATTCAGGAAATTAGTTAATACTTAATAGCAGGTGTGCTTTCTTTTTTTTGTTGAACTTTCTTGTATTGTGTTTATTTTCTGCATATCATTGAATATACAACATTCTGTTGTCCATATTTGGATAATTTTCACACGTTTCTAATTTTCTCGAGTCAACCAAATTTAATCGGTATGTGCATGCCTTGCAATATATGTTGGATTGGTTTACCAGTTATTGTTTAAACCGTACACGATGGTCCCCGGTTCTTTTAAACCGTTACGTTGAATACTCGACTTCAGCGGCAGCAGCTGTAGCCGAGCCAATGACAATGACGAATAATAATAATAGTAAAGGCGGGAAAATAACGGATGAGTTTACAGGTGCGGGTGCAATTGGGAGTGTGTGTCAAGTTATTGGTGCTGTGGTTGATGTTAGATTTATTGAAGGGTTGCCACCTATTTCGACTGCTTTAGAAGTTTTGGATAATTCGATTCGGTTGGTTTTGGAAGTGGCTCAACATTTGGGGGAGAATACGGTTAGGACTATTGCTATGGATGGTACTGAAGGTCTTGTTAGAGGTCAAAGGCTTCTTAATATTGGTTCTCCCATCACTGTAAGTATGATCCATTTATTAACTTTAGTTATTTGTTGCTAATGAGAGGTAATGTAAGGAAAATGTTGTATAAATTCATTTGGGACTGTTTCAAACATTGAGATTAGTTTTCCACTGCATATCATGGTATTCGACAGTGGTTAAGATGTGGGGGATAATTTTTATCTGTTTTGGTTGTGGAATTGATGGTAATTACCCTTCCTTATCTGTGGGTTATTGGTGTCTATTGGTGTCTGAATTAGGTCATTATATCCGACACGGAGGGGGCTACGGATCTTGATTTGGAGTATCTGATTTTTAATTAATTTTTTAATTTCCGATATGTGGGGATTAACGTCATTGGTGATAGTAACCCAAAATTTTTTTGGAACAACAAAAAAAAAAAAAAAGTGAAATAAAATCCAAAATAAGAAGAGATGCAAGAGAATAAAGATAAAGTGAATTAAGATGTAGAAGGTGACTTAGTTGAAGTTGGACAACTTGATTGACAAATCTATTGTATTGTTTTTTGAGGTATACAAAGTTGTTGCTTAATGTGTTTGAATTGGTGCTCCTATATTTACTCATCATAGTTTTGTCATTGGGAACCCATTACATATGTTTTGGTAGTTTTTTCATCATAGTTTTTTTGACATATGTTTTGGTTTGTTCACTGTTTTGACATGTTATTTCCTTTTTCACCTGAAACCGATCATTTCTTGCCCATCCATCGTGAGGCCCCCAGCCTATGTTGAGCAGGCTACCGAGCAAGAAATCCTTGTAACTGGTATTAAGGTATGAAGAGCTTCATGTGCTTATGTAAATATTGTTTATTATCAGTTGTACTGAATTTACGAATAAAAGTAGCACGCAGTGTCTATTTCACTTAATGTTACAAGAGTTTGAGAGGAGGAAAGATTATGTCTCAACTAAACGTGTATTATTGCTGCATTGTACAGGTTGTGGACCTGCTTGCACCATACCAGAGAGGAGGAAAGATTGGGTTGTTTGGTGGTGCTGGTGTCAGAAAGACTGCTTATTATGGAGCTGATCAAAACGATAACTCGGGTCGTTTGTTCGCACTATGCGGCCAACGCGCTTCTTGAATGCATCCTTCTTATCTCTCCATTCTATCTGCAAAGTATGTATATAATGATATGTCAGGAACTAATTTTGTCAAACCAAACTCATATAGCTAGCATATTCTAACAGAGCTCAGATATTTCAACAAGCACACCGTGCAGCACACAGATATTTAAGCCCAATTATTATAAATGGTAGTGGGGACATGCGAGTTTACCTCAAGAATAACTCTTCGAGCGTCGAGATATGTAGCGCCGTAGACGCCTTGGACGGGCATACACTAGTATAAGATGGTTGAAAGCATCTTTTTTAACGGACATCTAGATGCTGATATAGCACGCTGAAATTACCATTAGATAGTGTCACACAAATACATGATATGTCATGTATGGAAAATTTGTCCCCTTAATATCTTGCTGAAAAATCCTAAAAATGCAAAAAATAAAAAATGCATGGCTTAATTGTAAAGAACGCATGACGAGACATTATAATCAATATCAGAAACTCAGTATTAAAGCATAAACGAATTCTTCAATTGTTAATATAACATATTTACATATATCATTAATGCTGAATGTTAAAATCTGATTTAAGTAAATACATGTCATGTCAGATTTCAACAAAATTTAACAGGGGAAAATATCAAATGGCACACAGAAAAAAAATAAAAAAAATACAAGGAAAATGAGAAACTCATAGACCAAACCTGTGTAAGCAATCCTTTTGGTTTGAACTCATATTTCCCAGGGTTCTTTAGAGTAAGAGAATTTTTTTGGGGGCCTGCAAGTTGCAACAAGAAGTAACTGAGCATGTTCGCCACCCTCTCAACCTGGGAAAAAAACAAATAATGTTACAATGACAACATGTGTAGGTCAAGAATTGTATACATAAGAAGGACAAAAGAGAGCTTACCATCTCGGGAAGAAGGAAAGGAACTGTAATCTCATTTGATGTGAATGCCAACATATTGACATCCTCCATTGCCAATTTCATATCAATACGGATAATCTACAACGACAAATTGTTTTCATTTTGTTAGATATCTTGTTCGGTGGTAAAGCTCTTCCACCCGTGGTACAACCAATTTTTCAAAGGCAAAAATTGCTATATCATTGATACTTCAACATAATAAATATTGAAGCATGATATTTTTACAAAGTGCAAGATACCATGCTTTCACAGCAATTTGTCCAATGCTTCTGCACTGGACGGACAATTCAACAAAAAACATATGAGACTCACATTTTCCTGAGAGTGAAATTGTCGAGTTCTCTCCTGTCTCTCCTGAGCTGGTCTTGATTCCCATTCTGCAGTATTAGACATCTCAGCTTCTATTCCTTTGAGTTCATGAATCTTGTTTAGACTCATCAAGAAGATAAATGCTATCATTGATCAGGAAGTTCAAAAAGTTCAAATACACCCCCTTCTCTTCTTCCTTTGCAATCTGGATCACATATACAGATGAACAAATTTAAGGACATAATGCATCAGTCATCAGCTACCTATTAGAGCTTGATAACGAAAAAATAACCAAGTGATTAAAATAAGATTGACATCTTCGCGCCACGGATGCCTCATAGCAACAGAGGACATAATTGGTAAGCCACCATCAAATATTTGTGCCTTGATGTGACTTTTGGGGCAAGCAATGAGGCATTTAACTTTACCTCACTAAGGAAAACGGCCCTTCCGTCAAATGCCATAGAATTGAATTTTTAAGCACACGTTCAACAGAAAATGGTAAGGTGAGAATGATCAACCTATTTCCATCTATTGCGATGGCTAGGCACTTGCCAAAGATACTCTAGCAATTGTGCGATATTATGAGGATGTTGAACTTGTCATAGATGTTAGAATATTAGAACGTATCTTGTGTAAGTAAACAATTATTATTCATGTATATATAGAAACATCAATAAACTTGTGGACCCCATATCCCAAAGTTGTTTTATGTTATGCAAACCTCCCAAACCAAAGTTGTTTTGACTTGTTGAATTTGACTTTTTCAACTTTTCTCTTCTATTCTCTTCTCTTCCACCATAAAAAATCTTAAACCCTTAAACCCTAAAGAAAACTATATCCTAACACTAACACTAAATACTAATGGAAGAGCCCAACCCTATTTTTGAACATGAAGATTAAGAAAAAAATGTAGAACAAGTTCCAAGTGATCCCATTCAAGAAGAAAATGTAGAACAAGTTCAAAGTGACCCCATTCAAGAAGAAAATATAGAACAAGTTCAAAGTGAAGAAAATAGAGGAATCGATGATGATGCATTTAATAAGAATAAGGTAAATCTAAATTAAACGTAATTATGCATGTAGTAATTATTCATGTGTACAGTGATATATAGGACTGAAAGAGAAAATTCGAACACCGAGGCTTAAACGACCCAGCTAGGTCGTTCGTATTGCACACCAAACGGTCTGGTCACACCGTCTGGACTGAGTCCAAAACGATGTGGCCATGTCGTTTGGGATTTGGACTTAGAAAAAAAAACTTACCGGTATGGTCACACCGTTTAGACTAAGTCCCAAACGACTTAGCCACACCATTTGGGACTCAGTCCAAACGGTGTGGCCATGTCGTTTGGGATTTGAACTTTGAAAAAATATGAAGTTCTGTTTTTTGGCCTCTTGACCGGTGTGGCCACACCGTTTGGACTAAGTCCCAAATGACTTGGCCACACCGTTTGGGACTCAGTCCACACGGTGTGGCCATGTTGTTTGGGATTTGAATTTTGAAAAAATATGAAGTTATGTTTTTTTGCCTCTTGACCGGTGTGGCCACACCATTTGGACTAAGTCCCAAACGGTGTAGCCAAGTCGTTTGGGATTTGAACTTGGAAAAACATAGAGTTCTGTTTTTTGGCCTCTTTACCGGTGTGGCCATGTCGTTTTAGGATTTGAACATAGAAAAACACAAACAATGGTAAACGGTGTGTTTGTGGCATTTGGTACTTAAGCCAAACATCAATTAACAACTGTTCTTCATTTAGGATCCTTCGATGTGTTTCGAGAACTCTGGAAACTCGAATGACGTGGATGATGTTCAACCGCTTTCAATGGATACAACAAAAATATTTATTACGGAAGAGATATATAGTAGGCATTGTTTTAACTTGTTTTTATTTTTTAAATGAAATTATATTAGTTTATTGATTGTTGTTTTCTTTCATATATATCTTTAGGTATTTCATACACGTAATGACGTAATTGGTTGGGCAACTGCTTGGTGAAAATAATGTAATGTGGTTGTGGTAATTGGGAAGTCGCAGAATGCTAACAGGAACCGAGTACCAAGGCTGGAATTAGCTTACAAGAGTTCGGGCGTGTATCGTTCACACAAAAAGGTAGAGAAGGCTAATAAGAGAAATACGAGAACCAAGAAACGTGGATGTCCATTTAAGTTAAGATGTATTTTCCAACGCGGCACTATCGATAGTTGGAAAATTGCCGTTCTTAATGGTGTTCACAACCATCCATTGGCGAAGACCCTTGAAGGACATGCATTTGCTACTCGACTGACCGTTCCACAATTCGAGTTCTTGTCAGAGATGCTCAAAATGGAGTTAAGCCTAAAGAAGCTTTGAAGTCCATCAAACATAGGTTTCCTGATAACCTATCTAGCATATGTCAAGTCTACAATGTCAGGCACAAGGTGAGGATATTGGATATGAACGATCACTCGCAAATGCAGAGATTGCGTGAGTTGTTAGCATAAAACCATTATTTCAAGGAAGTGAGAGAGGATACGAATACGAATGAGATAACGGGATTGTTATGGGCCCATCCGGACGGTGTTAAAATGGCTTGGACTTTTCCAAAAGTTTTCATCATAGACGCCACCTACAAAATGAATAAGTATCGGTGGCCTTTTGTACAGTTTGTGGGGTGACTTCAACCTGGAAGTCTTTCCACGGTCTGTCAAGTGTAGCTTCAGTCAAACAACGATAGACTATGAGTGGGATTTACGTCAGTTTAACAGCTTGCTGGGTGAAGAAAGGCCATCTGTGATCTTGTCTGACAGGGACTTGGCCTTGATGAGTGCCGTTGATATTGTGTTTCCTGACGCGCACAAGCATCTATGTAGATGGCATATCTCTATGTGCGTCCTTCAGAAATGCAATGATTTTTTTACCACCACAGAACTTGTAGATAAAAGCCAGTTCTCGTGGAACACTGTAGTGAAATCGAGGACTTAGGATATCTTTAACCGTAGAATTGCTGCTTTGGAAAAACACTATAGGGTTAAGTACTCCAATTTTGTTAATTAGCTGCGAGAGACTTGGTTGCTTTACAAGGATCGATTTGTATATTGTTGGACATATCAACACATTCACTTTGGGAGTACAACGACCAATAGAGTCGAAGGGTCTCATGCTCAGGTGAAACGTGTTCTAGGAAACACAAACAGACATGATTTTCTAAGTATGTTTTACTTGATCCACCCGATTTTAGAGATCCAGATGTCTGAGATTAGAGGTACGTTTGAGAAGAGTTTGATTGTAACCCAGCACCACCACCGGATTCCTTTATTTCGTGAACTCAGAAACCTGGTCTCAAGAAAATATTTGGACTTGCTTTATGAAGAACTAGATACCCGTGTAAGTCGTGCTGCTAAGGACTTTGAGTTCATTTGTGGGTGTTATTTGCGCACCAGTCATGGATTGCCATGTGCTCACGAAATCATTGAACTTTAAAAGCAAGAACGTTCCATATCTTTGAGTGCTATCAATCCCTTTTGGAAAACTCTGTCTGCTTTTCCAAGTGTGTCGGTGGGTGTTGGTCCTGATTGTAGACCTTCGATGGATATGTTTATGAAAAGGTATGAAATGGCTTCTGAAGAAAAACAGAGGGTTATGGTTAGGAAACTTATGGAGATTGCTGTGCCAGAAAGTACATGGCTAGAACCACCTCATGAGGAGGCG
Source organism: Coptis chinensis (assembly GCF_015680905.1). Taxonomy (NCBI): domain Eukaryota; kingdom Viridiplantae; phylum Streptophyta; class Magnoliopsida; order Ranunculales; family Ranunculaceae; genus Coptis; species Coptis chinensis. The sequence continues at coordinate 12,496,471 of NC_141456.1, read as the reverse complement.
AAAACCAAAGGTCGGCCTAAGGGTAGTTGTAAGAGAAAGCTTCCAACTGAGGATGAGAACTCTTTGATAACCCGTAAAAACTCAATTAGATTACTCTAACCTTATTCTTATGGTATCAATAATTTATTTCTTACTCTCACATATATATTCATGCAATATATAGAGAACGGAATCGTTCCACTCTTAACTCTCAAGACTTAAACAAATTCAATTGAACAAACACAAAGAACAATGGTGAGAGTAATGTGTTATATGAAATATCTATTCTATGATTATACTACGGATTCAATTTATAATAACAAGATACAATAATTCAACTACAGAAATACTAACTGGACTCTATGATAAGGAATTAGGGGGATTGATTCCGCTTTAACTCTACTTAATCTACTAACAAAGAACTGCCGTGACTCCAAATTGAAATGTTATCGCGATAACAATTGGTAAATCTAATCCCTAACTATTCATGGCAATCTCTACCAAGTAATAACTAGCATGTGAAGCATTAAACCCATTCTCATGGTGAACTAATTACTTCTAGAATTGAATAGATTATCAGGACGAATTCTAAGCTAACAAAATCAAGTTTTCATCAAGGCTTCCTCAACCCCTCTAATGGAGGGTTAGCCTAGAGTCATTAAACTATCATTTCTCATGGAATCTAAACAAGACATAATATAAAGATTTGAACTTTACTTGTTTAAACTCAATTCGAAACTCCTGTAATAATTGAATTAAACTAATAATGACAAATAAGTAAATCTAAGGATTTAAGCTAATAAATAAATGAAAATGAAACTAGATTATGGAGAACTAATTAACTTTATTTATCTAATGAATAGCAATAACAATAATTTAATACTGAATTTAAGGCAAGAATAAAAAATAATTAATTAATCTAAAACTAGATCTAGAACTAAGGTTTAATGGCTACTTTTCTTATCCTAACCTAATTTATTTTCTAACCTAACTATCTACATTTAACAAAGAGCTAAGCTTTGGTTTTTATATGTTCAGATGCAAAAATCATGCATGGGCTTGGATCCATGTTTCGGGCCAGAGAATCAGGCCCAAAACCCAATACTTTCAGTCCAAAAAGGCCTCTTCAGCTGCAGTTGACTTCGACATACTTTGCATCCACTTCTGCTCCTCTGATTGGGCTAAGGCTTGAACCATTGGAAAGCTCTTTCCGAGCCGGTCGTTTTGACATAAGGTAGGCCCAATTCTGAGGTCTGAGTCCAAAGATATGGTCTTCGGAAGTTCTGTTGACTTTGTGCAATCGTTTTTACGCCCGCGTGGACTTTGACTTTTCATCTTTTGACCGGGCTTTACAGAGGCTTTGTCTTCTTGAATCTTGGCCTTTAATCACAGAACTCCTTAGCAACCGACCTTTGCTCCTTTATCTCGCTAAAGTGGCACATTTCTGCACATAATGGACTTTGAAGCCTGAAATGCATAAAAACACGTAATCAGTATTAACTCTTACTTATTATTCACATAATTGGTCTAAAAGTACGATTGTTAAGGGCTTAAAACTACAGTTTTGGGCTCTTATCACTCTTCAAAGCGAGATTCATCTGCTGGTTTCGAACATTCCCAATGTGAGCATGAAGAGTGGGTCTCGTCGCAACAATCGGAATGTACACCAAACTCCAAGCCTTCTCATAAAAGACCCACACCATCGAAATATGTTACTCCAAACCCACCTGCAGATAAGTCTTCTCCGAAACCATCTTTACCACAAAAAAAAACCACACCACGGAAGAACTCTTCTCAAAAATCACATTTACCACCTAAAACAACCACACCACGGAATAACTCTTCTCAAAAATCACCTTTACCACCTAAAACGACCACACCATGGAATAACTCTTCTAAAAAATCACCTTAAAAGTTAGACATTGGCATCCTGAGGGGGCCGAAATATTACGGTTTGGATATTCCAGAAGAACTGCACAAATATATTGTTAAAGTGGATGACCCTGTGGGTGATGACAATTACGGGTATAGAGCAATGTGCATTGCACTGGGAAGAAGTCAGGAAGAGTGGCCGTGGATGAGAAATGAATTGTTATAAGAACTTAATGACAACCTCCCCCTATACTGTACATTGTACACTCATAGTGAGGTTAGTTTTGTGAAACCTACAATTTCTCATGCATGTGGTTGGGCACCCTATAATAAGTGGATGACCATGCCATTTGTTTGATATCTATTTGCTTCGAGATTTAATGTCGTCCTCGTACATTTAGGAAGTACGTACTACTATCTTATCTTGCCACTGAGAACCCAAGCAAATCTTGAGAGAGTAAATAAAGTGTTGGGTACCGCTTACGTATAGGGATGTCATTTTGTCTATGTTGAACTTATTGATGATTGTTCGGTTCCAAAACCGATGCAAAGATGGCATAGAGCTCGACACTTAATTGCAGATAGTTGGGATACTGCATTACAAGCAAGACAAGCGCAATTTACGGCATTGAACATTCCCAATTTAGTATTGGAAGACGAGCACACTAATGATGGGTCTGAAATACCAATAATAGATGTTGACTAGGAATAAGTCTATGTAATTAATGTTCATGTAGTTGGAATTATAATTTGGTTTTTTATATAATTTTCTTAAATTTGATGGTATTTTTTGGTCGAATTTGATGTATGGATGTATGTTTGTTTGATTTGGATGGTTTGGATGTTCAATGGTGTGGCCATGTCTTTTGGGATTTGAACTTGGAAAAAATATAAAGTTTTGTTTTTTGGCCTCTTGACCGGTGTGGCTATGTCGTTTGGGACTTAGTTCAAACGGTGTGGCCATGTCGTTTGGAATTTGAACTTGAAAAAATGTGAAATTCTGTTTTTTGGCCTCTTGACCGGTGTGGCCACACCGTTTGCTGATGTTTTAGGCCACTAATTTTTCCCTTCTAAATTCTAAGTTGTAACATTACAGATCAGCTCTCATGCAATCTGCATTACAATAGTAGTTTCAAATAAACACTATTGTAGTTACTGGAAACTCAAAGAAACACTAGGATTTTTAAGTGTGTTGTGTATTGTAGAAATTCCTCTCATTATTAATCAGGCACTCACGGAGGATTTTTGTCGCCCCTTTTTAGCTTCGAAGGGATTAGTAGACTCGGAAGAGCGACTACTCGATGTATGGCTTGTTTGAGGTTTATTGGGATTATTATGCATGTTTACTTGACTCACCATGGCCTCATAACCCATGTCTTCAAAATAAATCCAACAAACTCAATCTTATTTTCTAGTTCCATCATAACCTCAGCGACAATATCATTATTTTCCATGCCTGATAGAAAGTAAACGGAGACATGCTTAAGGTTCTTGAAAATGGAAGTGAAATCAAACTTCTCTGATTCCAAAAATTCCTTTTCTTCAAATGCAAAGGCATCCTTGTAGTCACCACTGAGCTGAAAGTTGAAATGAAAGTCATGTTAAAATGTATCATTTAATTTGAGTGGATTGCACTAAAAAGCATTAGCTAAAACAATGTAGTAATTACCATCATTTCCACTGTAAATGCTGCGTACTTCATGTCAAGACGACCAAGATTGGCAGAGCATTTTAGCAAGTAACAAATTCCTGGGAGCTCCCATTTTGTCAATGCAGTCTCTAGTTCTAGAGATGTACCATTAAAGGGTAAAAGTTCAAACCTTTTTTGCACCTCTCCTATAGACAAAACCTGAGTAAAAGATTGTAAATAAGAGCACAGTAGAGAAAATTAGACATGTCCCTACCTGAACAAGATACTTGCATATCCTATAGAGATGCAATTCTAAGTTGTAACAGTAATAATTATTTAATTGAAACCACAAAAAACAGAAAAGATACAAATATGTGACCTGCCCATACCTGAACAAGATACTTGCATATTCTAAGTGTGGTCAAGTATACAATTATTATGAATTTCGGTATGGGCACACCGTTTGGGACTTGTGGCCATGTCGTTTGGGATTTGAACTTTGAAAATTTTGAAGTTCTATTTTTTTGACCGGTGTGGCACACCATTTGGACTAGTTGTTTGGGACTGAAATTTGGCGAACCTCGATTTCTTTTTTTCTTAACTTCCATATTCCAACAAGGACTCTTCCAACAATTCTAACACTTTCAAATTCAACTTCCATATTCCAACAATTCTAACACTTCCAAATTCAAAACCAAACACATAAAATGGATAATCACATAACATCAAATAATATTTTGAAATAACATACGACAAAATCAAGTATTCATAAAGTTGGGTACAGATATCACAACGTCACTCTTTACAACAAAAGCAACCTAAACAACTCTATACTACTAGAACTCCAAGAGTTGAGATCAATGCTCAAGAATAGGCTGCTTCTTCACCTATGCTCCTTCACGATATCGTCCGCCAATGAACTTGCACCGGGTTAAATTGTATGCCTCCATGAACTCGTTCCGTGCATCGTCTGGAATTGTAATCCCACCCAATTACAGGCCTTGATTGAGCAAGTGAGAAATTTCATCGACGATAGGGTGCTGTCAAAATTAAAACGAAAAACTACATTAGTATATACATTTATAAAATACAAAAAAAAAAAAAAAAACTAACGTTGTAAGGTATTAACTCACCAGATTATGATATGGAAGACTCTGTAGGGAGTAGTGATTAGGGTTTATCATTCGAATATGACTATTGTTTTCGTACCAACTCATGTATCTACTAACACACTCCCATGGATAAGACGGAATGGGTCCTCGATGTTCAAGTTGTATCAAGTGATTTTGCCATTTACTCCAGTAGGAAGACGCAATATTAAATTTCACATCGTACCCGCATCCAGAAGTAGTTCGCGTCGAGGTCTTTGGTCTTGGGGGATCTGAGGGTACAAACTGCATATGACCCAACTGACGCACAACCCTCGAAACATTGTACTACTCGACATCATCAAGAAAGCATATAAATCCCTCGAAAAATGCTATTTCATCCACCGGGCGTGTAGTTCAGACTTCAGCATAGGGATACCATTCAACCTGTCAAATAACATATGATCGAGGAAATTAATCATTAACCACATACTAATAATATCAATTAATAAATAAAACTATTTACAAACAAAAATGCTTACATCGGTACAAGTCATATTATTAATCACCGCTCGGGTATGCTTCAATGCAGCTGTTGTGCTAGTATAAAAGACTGAGTAACTGAGTACTTATGAGCACGCGACATGCTTAACTGATAGTCCTCGTTTGGGAATGGCCTGAACACCGGGAAGTACTCATAAATCCATGCCTAGATTAATATAGACACCTAGTTAATATTGTAATAGATAGATAAAATTGACATTGAAAAGAAAAACAAAAAAACTAATACCTGTAGGAGAGTGAAATAGCCTGAAACACCCTTCACCTTGGCACTTGTGGCAGTCCCAAGACCCTTGTACAAGTAAGCCAGTAAGGCTGCACCCCACGCGTAATCTCTGATCTCGGTAAATTTCGAAAGCAGTCTCAGATAACAAACGGGAACTGCAGTTCCAGACGTGTCGGTGAAGGCGGTACATCCAAAGAAAAATAACAGATAAGCTTTCACAGCAAACTGCAACTCTTTTTGGGTTAACGCCTTTTTCATAACAACCCCATTTTCATCACGTAAATCTTCATCCGTTACCTTCCCAGCAAACTGCTTCATCAAGAAATCCATCCTAACTTTGGAAGTGAACTTATTGGCTTTCACCTCTGCATCTATCTTGTCCATGGGTATGCCAAGACCTTTGTGGAGGAGTCTTTTTGTCTATTCCAAGGTCAAATCAGTGTCCCCAGTCACTGCTTTGCCTCTGATCGGAACTCCTAAGAGTTGGGAAACATCGTCCAACGTGATTGTCATCTCGCCCCACGGCATATGAAACGTGTTGGTCTCTGGATGCCTCCTCTCCACAAACGCAGAGACCAACACAGAATCCATACCTCACCTAACAACTTCTTAGCACCCGTGAAAACACTTTTTGCTACATTCTTCACATTATTTATTCGAGGCATTGCTACAAAATACCCAAATAAATGAATAATAAGTAAATTAGAAAAATAAATAAAAGTATTTTGATATGATAATTACTTGACCAAAATGAAGCAAGCTATGGCTGTAGAGATTGCAAGTAAACTTCCCGTACTTGAGGGAATGAGCAAACTCAGGGGGAAGCGGCTCACTTGAAACAAATGTAACCTGGATAATCAAAACAGTGCTCATGATAAATTCACATCTCATGCCTCCTCACTTAATATTGATAAGGAAAACTCATAAACAAATAGCTAGATCCTAATCATATCAAGCCCACTCAATGTAGCCTATATGGTCGTGGCTGTAGGAACTTATTCTAGTTGCTATCCTGAGATATTTTCTGTTTTGTCAGTCAAGGTAAATAGAAAAAGGGTTAACTAGTAAGCCTTGCCTTCCAGGGGTGGGGGTGGGGGTGGGGACGTGGGCTAGGGCAGTTTACTCGTCTCCTTTATCATATTCTCTCTGCCCGTTCATGGTGTGCTCACACTTCCTCAGTGCGCGCAAGGCCGCAAGTGCCAACCAAACCAACTGGGCCTGCAACCACATTTTACTAGTATACTGTTTGGTGGATAATAAGACATGAACTGCTCCTAACATATGATATGATGCATTTCTAATTTCGAAAAGTCGAGATATCACAATGTTAAGTTACATTCAAAACATTTTATGCTACTTACATGAAAAACTATTTTTTACAAAAATTCTAAAAGCTTCGACAAAAAGATGACAATAAGGATGAAGATAAATACTATAGCTGATAAAATGATATTTGTGAACACACTTTGGTGGCTTGGGAAGATGGGAATATTCTGGATTCCCAAGTGTCAAAACTTCTGCATATGTCGCAAGAAATGCCGCTACATCTTTGTAGTATGGAACGCACACGGCATAACATGATCACTTGTAACCGTCAATAAACGAGATAACATGATCACTTGAAATCAAAACATAATGAGTTCACATTTTTATACGACAAAAAACTAGTGCAAGGATAACTTACCACAACCTTTGAGCTAATGGATCCTAAAATCAAGTTCAAAAGTTGTTGGCACTTGTCAAAATTGCTAGTCAACTCATTAATCTACCAAAAAAAAAAAAAAAATTACACAAACAAGATGGAAACACAATTTATCTGATATACATATTAGACACAAAACACTTACAAGCACATCAAGATCTTTGATCCCTTTGTTCCGTTTTTTTTCAATCACATCTGCCAAATTCTCCACCAACTACAACATATTAACCCTCAAAAGATCAATTAACAACATATAAACACAGTGGGGCATCTCAAAATTAGACAATAATCAATAAAAATAGAACTTTAACCATTGCCCCAAACACTATTTTAACAAACTAGGCAATATGAAGAAAGTAGAAGTTCGACGTACATGTAAGAGATGAAAATGTGAAGCTAAAGATTGATGATGTTGTTGCTGCTGCTGTTGTTGAAGAAGGCGTTGTTGTTGGAGAAGTTGTCCTTGCACAATTTTTTGTTTTTGGTTTTGGTAGGTTTTTTTGCGATTTTTTGTGAATTTGATGAAGGGTGGTAACTGGCTATTGCCGGTTTCTCGGTTTGTTCCGTGTTTTGGTTGGGGGGTGTATGGTTCGAAGTTGCACCTAACACAATGGGCAGACCCCGACCTAACTCGGGGTCTGCCCAACACAATATTGGGTCTGGCAGTAACAAGACTCATAAACATTATCAGAAATATCCATTAAAACATCTTTGATATGGTATCAAGAGCCAACTCCGATTTCCTTTTCCACTACCCCATTACTATAGGAATCGGAGCCTTTTTTTGGTGTTTGGTTTCTTTTTCTGGTCATATCATACTATTTATTACCCTCTCTTACTTATCGTTCTTGTCTTTTTTTTATCTAGTTCATTATTTGTGTTCTATATCATAATGACAGACTTAACTATCAATAATGATTCCGTTGTTGTGCATTCCAATAACGATTCCGCGGTCATGTCTAATCTTTATATGAAAGAGATGTCCTCACTAATTACTCCAGAATGACTTGATGGTACTAATTACATTGAGTGGTCATTGAATGCGCAGAACAAGATCAGGGGCAGAAAATGTTGGGGCTTTATCTCTGGTACTAAGGCTGCTCCAACAAACATAAATTATGAGGAATATGAAGCTTGGTAGGATGAGAACTGTCTGGTCAAGTCTTGGCTTCTTGATACAATGACCAAGGACATCAGGTCAATTTTCCTTCGTTTATCTACAGCCAAGGAAATCTGGGATACTGCAAAACAAACTTACTCTGTTAGCCAAGATGCATTGAAGGGTTATCAGCTATATTGTGAGAGAATTTCTGTCCACCAAAATAGAGGTTCTGTTATTCTTTATTTTGGAAAACTGAAAAAAAATATGGTAGGAATTTGACGCTATTGAAGGCTGCACTATAGAGTGTGCCAATGCCATTAAGAAATATACCACAAAGGTTAATTCTCAGTGTGTGTATGTTTTCTTGGCCGGTCTTGATTCTCTTTTGGATAGGGTTCGTGGTCGTGTTCTTGCAATTAAGCCACTTCCAGACATACAGTCCATTTATGTCATGGTTTGTGCTGAGGTGAATCATCAGGATGCCATGCTTGGTGGGACATCTAATGAAGGGACTGCTATGGTGGCTCGAAAATCATTTGCTCGTCCTGATTCAAAGAAAGGAGTTTGTAAGTGTACCCATTGTAATGGTGATAACCATGTAGTTGACACCTGCTTTAAGCTATATGGTTATCTAGATTGGCATCCAAAAGGTAAGGCGTCTCCCATGTCTTCTAACTCTAAGGTAGAGGGTTCAAGTTCGAAGAGTCACTTAGTCACTGCTGCCAGATTTGTTGCCCAGTCAGGTGTATCTAACTCTGCTCTTATTGCTTTTACTGGAAATAGTGATTGGATAATTGACACGGGTGCTACTAATCATATGACTTGCGATCGATATAAATTTAACCATTTCTCCTCTAGTTGTCCCAAATCAGTCATTACTAATGCTAATAGTGTGTCATCTCCATTTGTTGGTATTGGCACTATACCTTTGTCCCTTTCTTTATCTATCCATGATGTTTTATTTGTTCCGTCACTAAATTGTAACCTTCTCTCTGTTAGCCAATTAACCAAATCTAATAATTGTGTTGCCTTGTTTTTTCCCACTCACTGTATTTTTCAGAACACCCATACCAAGAAGAGGATTGTACTATCTGGAGGATGGTTTTCAGCGGTCCAATCAAGGAGTACAAGCTCATATTATGAGTGACGATAATGTTAATAAAAATAAAAACGAGATTTGGCTTTGGCATAGACGACTAGGACATCCCTCATTTGGTTATCTTAGGAGATTATTTCCCTCTTTATTTAATGGTTGTAGTCTTTCTGATTTTGCTTGTGAAACCTGTGTAATGGCGAAAAGCCATCATACTGTTTTCCCTTCGAGTGATAATAAATTTGTTGCTCTTTTTTTTGTAGTTCATTCAAATGTTTGGGGTCCTGCCCCACGTCCTACACATAATAGGATGAAATGGTTTATTACTTTTGTCGATGACTGCACTCGGATGACCTAGGTATATTTTTTAAAACATAAAAGTGATGTCTGTACATTTTTTCTCCTTTTCCATCAGATGGTGCTCACACAGTTTGACATCTCTGTAAAGGTTGTTCGCTCTGATAATGGGGGTGAGTATTTCAAAAAGGAATTTACCGCTTTCTGCATTCGGCTAGTATTATACATCAAACCTCTTGCTCTTATTCCTCTCAACAAAATGGGGTTGCAGAACGAAAAAACAGACATCTTTTAGAGATTACTCGGTCTTTATTAATTGGTGGTCATGTCCCATCTCACTTATGGGGCGAGGCTTTGAACTCTGTTGTTTACTTAATGAATCGTACACCCGGCCTTCTAGTGTTGTCCAATTTTGGAGACCCTTAGATGTGCTTTCTGATCACTGTACGCTTCCGCTCATTGTTAATTTAGCACCCTACATCTTCGGGTGTGTGGTGTATGTTCACTTACATACACAACAACGCACCAAACTTGATCCACGTGCGTTGAAGTGTGTCTTTGTTGGGTATGACTCAACTCAGAAGGGTTATAAGTGTTATCATCCATCGTCTAAATTTTTTTTTGTCTCAATAGATGTCATTTTTCATGAACACGACCTTTTTTATACAGAGATCACTGATTCTTCCCTTCAGGGGGAGAATAGATATGAAATGAATAATCATGATGATATAATGGTCTTTGATTTATCGGGACCACAATCACCTAGTGATACAAACTCAATAGAAAAAGTCGTCAATGCAACATCCACTGAGTGTTCAAATGAAGGATGTGAAGATCAAATCCATGATAGTACATTACCTCCTACAACGGATTCACTAATCCAATCTTCTCCAGAAGACCCATTAGAGGTATCGCCTGACTCTATTATTGTTGATTCGAATATTCATGATGTTAACCTACCTAGTCTTATTGTTAATTCTAATATTCATGATGTTAACCTACCTAGTCTTAATTCTGAACAAGTTCAATATCATCTTCCACCTCGATCTAACCATGGCCAACCACCAATTAAATATGAACCTGATCCTAAAGCTAAAGTGAAATATCCCATAAGCAATCATGTGTTATCCCACAAGTTGTCCAAGTCATATGCATCTTATGTACTCCAATTATCATCTGTTTCTATTCCTAGTAAAATGCAGGAAGCTTTAGCAGATTGTAACGCCCGTATTTTTAAAATACGTTTTTATTTATTTATTAATTAATTAAATAATTTATTTTTAAAAAATTGGTTGGATTGGACTCGGGACATGTGGGCCTGGTTTTTGGGCCCGAGTCTGTTTTGGGCTTGGGTTTCGGACCCAAGTATATAAACACATTTTTCTAGAGAATAGGGTTTTGAAAATAATAAAAATAATGAAAATGGAGGCAGAGAGAGAAGCTGGTTTGCTGGAGAGGTGGAGCGCGACGGTTCGGACTATGGAGGATTCGTCGGGTTTTAATTCAGGTGAGTAGCTATTTTGCTATATCACCGGATTTATCTTTTTCGAATATCGGTATCTTGCCTAATGTTTTGTTTTTATATCGTTCATTATATTGTTTTTATTCGACGCCGTGTTCGCCGAGTTGTTAAAACTCTAGTCAAAACACTTGTTGAATTTGAAATCCCGTGTTATTGAAACATTAGATCTGTCGAAATGGGATAATGAAGTGGTGTGGATATTGGTTTTAGTGAACGTGGGAACGGTTCCAAACTCGGAGGGCGTCGCCGCGAGCCCAAGATAAGGGAATGGTCCCGCAAGATCGCCTTATTGTTTCTTTGAACTTTTGTTGTCGCGGGCTGTTTTGGTTGGGTTGATTGGTTGTTGGTCGGAGCAGATGGATCGGGGTTGGATTAAGTTGTTGGTGATGGGGGGGTGTAAGGGTGTGGGGCGGTAGATGGGAGCCATCGAAGCTCATTATGGGCGGACGAAAATGTCAATCTAGTGTGGAGGAAGGGTTAAATGAAATTTATAAGGTAGTCGTGTTGGTTGTCGATGGAAGGGGTGTGTTGGAGCACGGTGGTTGGGCTGTTGGGAGCCTGAACAAAGGCCAATGGCGGTCGGGTTGAGTTTTACAATATGAGGGAATCGGGTTTTGTGGGTATGAGAAGATGGGGTTTTTCTAGGGGATCAAAACCGAACCATTTCGGTTAGTTTGGAGGGTCGTTGGTGGGTGGTGGTGGAGGAGAGAGCAGCAGTGAGTGAGGGAGAGGAGGAAGAAGACACGTTGGTCGGTGGGCTTGGACTTGGGCCGAAGTTCCAGGTCTTTGGCCAAAAGCTAATTAGTTCATTTGGGCGAAATGTTTTAAGTTCTTGGGCCCTAGCTTGTTTTGTTTGGGCCCAGATTCTATTTTAAGTTTTGGGCCCGATTTTGGTTGTTTTGTTTGGGCCAGTTTCTTTTGGTTTTGTTTGGGCCCGGATTCTATTTTAAGTTGTTGGGCTCGGTTTAGATTAAGTGGTTGGGCCAAAATCTAACTAGTTTTCTTGGACCAGTTTAATTTAAAGATTTTCAGGCCGAATCCAATTATGTTTGGGCCGATTCAAGATAAGTTTTGGGCCTAAACACTAGTTAGTTATTGGGCCGGATTAATCCGTTGTTTCGGACCAGTTCCATATTAATTTGTGGACCAGTTCAATATAAGGTTTGGGCTTGGCCAGTTGGGTCCGAACCTTTACCTTGGTCATGAGCCCATGAACCATGGACCTTTGCCCTTAGCCATGAACCATGGCTATGATCCTGAACCTGTCGAACACGGAAACGACAGTTTGACTTTGATCATGACATGTTGACTTTGATTTTGACCATGATATGTTGACTTTTCCAGTTTTTTCACCTATTTGATTTGTATGGACAAATATAGTAATAAAATATTGTCGATATTATATAACTTGGTTGGTCATTATCTAATTAAGATTTGACGTTGATATTGTGACATTATATAATATGTTGGGATATATATATATAATGCAATATGTTTGGGAGAAATAAATGTATAAACACTCCATTATTATATATGTGAGATGCTACTATGAGGTAGCATAGTATTGGTGAATATTTGCCCACGGGAGTGTGGTGTAGTGCAATAATATATTGGCACGTGAAAGTATGAAAATGGTTATGAGATATATTGAGATATTTTTATATATTGTGGCTTAGTGCAATAAGGCAATTGACCTGTACGTGATATAGTGGATTTATTATGAGTCATTAATGTATGACACTTGAATAAATTACGTAACGAAAATCCTAGAACCTAGCTACCACAACTCATGTGATTGGCCCTTCCGGGCGTTTTTAATCTGAATGGCCTTTCGGGCGCCCTTCCGGGCGTTTCAAGATAAAGCTGAATGGCCCTCCGGCGTAACCCGAATAGTGGCTTGATTATTCCGTTCGCGAAAATAGAACGAGACGCCAGCGATATTTTATTTGAATAGTGGCATTACTTACATAATTGCTTCCGTGTGAGGATTTTACGGTGTCGCGGCATCCATTTCGTGGTGGTTACGCACGGAGTGGTTCATTATGTAAGGGGAGGCATGTGGATGTACATGTTCGGCGTTGGGTAGCGATTGTGGTAGCCGGGGAAACTAGGTAAGACATAGATCTGACGTGATTTTAGGGACACACAAAGAAAGTCTAAATTAATATAATTATGGTAATATGTTGGTAAATGATATATCTTTAGATAGGTGATTGTATATGATTTGGTCTGGTTAGTATTTTAGTTAGAACCTAAAAGCCTTCCGTGGAGAAACTAAATGCCTTTTTATTATGCGTATGGTATGTTGTATTAGTTGTTGGAAGTTAAAAGCCTCGATTGGAGGAACTACACCGCCTAGATTATTGTACTTAAGTATGTTATATTAGTCGTTGAAAGTTAAGGCGCCTCGGTGGAGGAACTAACTGCCGTATGGATTATGTATATATTTGTATAAATATATGTTGTTTTTAGAGCTACTCACACCAGCATTGTTATAATGCTGACCCGATTTGCATGTTGGCTTATCGGGTGTGTTCATTCAATGAACATAGTTGATAAGTTTTGACAGGTTTAGTGATGAAGAAGATTGGTTGCTGCTTGTGGTTTGCGTTAGCATTGCATCTCAGGATGTGTTTTGTTTTCCCTTAAGGTGATATAGGTTTTTCAGTTGAGGCAATATTATTTGTATTTTCATTTGTAATTTTAATTAAAGAGTTGTTGAAAGGAGATTTGTAAGTAATCAGTATTTGAGAATTTTTGAAATGAATAGGACTTTTGTATAATAGAAATTTTTATTGGTTTTTAATTATCCGCATATTTAAAATGTTTATGGGTTTTTGGAAGTGGAGAGTGCGTCACACCTCGGAGATCAAAGAGTCGGGGACAAATAATGTTTTTCCGAATTCTGTCGAAATTCGGGGTGTGACACAGATTCTAGATGGACCAAAGCTATGGCAGAAGAAATGGCAGCGCTAAAAAAGAATACTACTTGGGAACTTGTAATCTTACCAAAGGGAAAGAAGATAGTGGGGTGCAGATGGGTATTTACAGTCAAGCTCAAAGCAGATGGGGCTATTGAGAGATACAAAGCTCGCCTGGTTGCGAAAGGGTATACACAATCTTATGGTGTAGATTATCAAGAAACTTTTGCACCGGTTTCTAAACTCAATACTGTGAGAGTACTTTTGTCATTAACAGCTAACAAAGATTGGCCTCTTTTTCAGTTTGATGTAAAAAATGCTTTTCTGCATGGAGATCTTACTGAAAAAGTATATATGGATCCTCCCCCAGGTATACCAAAATACTTAGATACAACAATGGTTTGTAAACTAAAGAAGGCATTGTATGGGTTAAAACAATCTCCAAGAGCTTGGTACGGCAGGTTCACCAAGTTTATGAAGAAGTTTGGCTACAAACAAAGCAACTCGGATCACACTTTGTTTTTAAAACACAGAAGAGGTAAAATTACTGCTTTGATTATCTATGTTGATGATATGGTGGTGACTGGTGATGATCATGAGGAGATTTCTAGTTTACAACAGTATCTGGCTTCTGAGTTTGAAATGAAACAGCTCAGAGACCTTAAATATTTCCTTGGGATTGAGGTAACCCGACCAAAAAATGGTATTTTCTTATCCCAGCGGAAATATATTCTTGATTTATTATCTGAGACTGGAATGCTCGGATGTAAGCCAATTGATACTCCCATTGAGTAGAACCACAAACTATTTATGTGTTTGAATGCAACTCCTACCGATAAGGGTAGATATCAGAAGCTTGTAGGGAAACTGATCTATTTATCGCATACCAAGCCAGATATTGCATATGCGGTTAGTGTCGTGAGTCAATTCATACATGACCCACATAAACCTCATATGGATGTTGTAGAGAGCATATTGAGATATTTGAAATCTGCTCCGGGTAAAGCCTTATTGTTCTCGAACTAAAAGTAGATGGCTACACTGATGCAGATTGGGCAGGCTCAGCCGACAACAGAAGGTCTACCTCAGGATACTTCCCTTTTGTAGGTGGAACCCTTGTGACTTGGAGGAGTAAAAAACAGATAGTAGTATTGAGATAAAGTGCTGAAGCTGAATATAGAGGTATATCATATGGGGTATATGAGTTGGTGTGGTTAAGAAACTTGTTGACAGACTTAGGTGATAAACCAAAAGTGGAAATGAACCTGTATTGTGACAATACGTCAGCTATAGAGATAGCTCATAATCCTGTTCAACATGATCGGACGAAGTATGTGGAGATTGATAGACATTTTATCAAAGAGAAACTTAAAGCTGGAATTATTACTTTTCCATTTGTAAAGTCTGAAGACCAATTAGCAGATGTCCTTACTAAAGCAGTGGCTAGCAAGGTTTTTAATGATTCTCTTATCAAGTTGGGTATGTGCGATATCTACGCACCAACTTGAGGGGGTGCTGAAATAAGATAAAGCGCGGGGCGCGCCCTTGGCCAGGCAAAGTCAAGCGTGGGGCGCGCTTACTCTCCTGGAGGTTTATCAAGACAAGAGCGCGGGGCGCGCCCTTGTCTAGGCATATCCAAGCGCGGGGCGCACTTACTCTCCTAGAGGTTCATCAAGACAAGAGCGCGGGGCTCGCGCGCTTACTCTTCTGGAGGTTCGTCAAGGCAAGAGCGCGGGGCACACCCTTGTCCAAACATATCCAAACGCGAGGCGCTCTTACTCTTTTCAAGTTGGGCATGTGCATATCCACGCACCAACTTGAGGGGGGGGGGGTGTTAGAATATTTGTTACTATATTTAGTATTAGGAAGTATCTTGTGTATTTAGTAAAAGTATTATCTTCTCCTAGATATGTGGATCTAGGAGATCTTTGTATTCATGTATATGTACTACTAGAAACATCAATAAACATTATCAGAGATATCCATTAAAACATCTCTGACAATAGAACTGCACAATAATGTGATCCGTCAATCATAATTTCATAAAAAAAAAAAAAAAAAAAAAACAGTATCTTCAAAGTATCCTTTCACCATTAGTCCATAAGCCAGGAAGAAAGTTATAACAACCTAACTCTTACCTGTGTATGGAACCTGTGATATCCTTTCACCATTTGTTGTTGATTAATGTGATATCCTTATTTGCTTAACCTGATATTTGGATACTTTGTGCTTCATTATATAGAAAGAGAGAGAAAAAGGCAACAATGCTTGTATGTAGGTGGTACAAAAATAGGTTATGGTTACAAATTAGTCTTTTTTATTATTTCGTGCTTTCTAATTTCAAGTTCCATTTTCAGAATGTCAACCCTGCTTGACAAATCATAGATGTCCAAACCTAGGGGCAGTGATGAGTATATAAAAGGAGTAGAATTGTTTATTAGGTTTACAAACTATAAGAGTGAAGCAGAAAGCTTGTTCTCGTGTCCATGTTTGAAGTGTAGAAATGGGCATGGGAAGATCCCTCTTGGTATGGTTCATTATCACCTGTTGCATCATGGTATAGATACATCATACACTGTGTGGTTTGTTCATGGTGAAAGAGATGCAGAAAAACTTGAGACATTTTTAATGTCAAATAGTGTTGATGAAGAGATTGATATAGATCATTTTTATGAAGAGGGAGACATTGATGCATATCAAGAAGGGGTGGATCTCGTCAATGACGTTTTTGGAAGAGTTGGTGAAAATGCTGATGCTTTTGTGGAGGATATTAGAAGAAATGAAATCGAAGATTGGTCTAATTTAGAGTTTAATGCTCACTAGGATTGCCAAACTAGAAAGTATAAGTCTATTTTAGATGATGCAAAACTGCCTTTGTACCCTTCATGTGTAGGAAAGCAAACAAAATGGCCATAGTTGAGGTGTATAACCTAAAAGTTCGGCATGGTTGGTCCGATAATAGCTTGAGTGATTTCCTCCAAACAGTGAAGAATTGGTTACTAGAAGAGAACACATTACCAAATAGCACTTATGAAGCAAAAAAAATTATCAAAGCTGTGGGAATGGATTACGAGACGATAGATGCTTGCCCGAATGATTGTATTCTCTATTGGGGTGATGAAAATAAAACAACACAATTTTGTT
The DNA here is from genome assembly GCF_015680905.1 of Coptis chinensis. Lineage (NCBI taxonomy): Eukaryota > Viridiplantae > Streptophyta > Magnoliopsida > Ranunculales > Ranunculaceae > Coptis > Coptis chinensis. Next base: position 12,479,334 of record NC_141456.1, on the reverse strand, counting down.
CCATATGTCATACATCTAGATGGAAGTTGGAGTACTTGACAAAAGACCAACCAACAAAAGTTCCCGCTAAAGTTTTGAGATATTTTCCTCTTATACCAAGGCTAAAAAGGCTATACAGGTTAGTGTACTCGAGTAGAAAATAATTGATTGTGTGTCATATTGTCTATTGTTGGTTTATTAAGATTATAACTAATGATTTTTTTTTTCTACAACATACCATGGATAGCTGAACTAATGACTTGGCATGTTAAGATAACGCCATCCACTGAAGTCATGCGGCATCCGGTTGATTCTCCTGCTTGGCTTAAGGTAAATACCACTTGGCCTAACTTCGCCGAGGAAGCACGCAATGTGCATTTAGGACTTGCAACATATGGTTTTAATCCATTTAGCCATTTAAGTAGCGCTTATAGTTGTTGGCCCGTTATTATAGTACCTTATAATCTGCCTCCTTATTGCATGAGGAAAGAATTTTTGATGTTGACTCTATTGATTCCAGGTCCAAGAACTCCAAATAAGAACATTGATACTTATTTACAGCCATTGGTTGTTGAGTTGAATGAGCTATGGCGTAGTGGAGTGGCTGCTTATGATTCCCATGCTAAAAAAACATTTAATTTAAAAGCTATATTGTTGTGGACAATTCACGATTTACCTGCATATGGGAGTGTATCGGGTTGTGTAACACAAGGAGCATATGCTTGTCCTGTTTGTGCTGAGGGAACCCATGCTGAGAGACTTCATAATGGCAAGAAACATGTTTATCAAGGCTCTAGAAGATTTCTTCATTTAGATCATGTATTTAGGACAGAAACAACAATTTTTGATAATGAAGAAGAACACAATATCTTTCCTAAGAGGTTGACAGGTTTAGAAGTCGAACAAATGGTTAAAGATATTCAAATGGAAGTTGGTAAATCTAAAGGAAAGAAAGGGAGGAGTCGGGGAAAGGGAAAGAAATATAAGAGTCATGGAAAAGGAAAGAAGATAAAGAATCCGAGAAAACTAACTGCGTGGTACAAGAAATCAATTCTCTTCGAATTGGATTATAGGAAGGTAATTTTTGTCTTTATTTGAGTTTTTTCACACTTATATAGTTATATGTTAAATTTAACTATGGATATCAATTTCTGCAGGACTTAACTTTTTTTCACAATCTTAATGTCGTGCATGTTGAGAAAAATGTTGCCAACCATCTTTTATCGACAATATTGGATGTCAAAGAGAAAACAAAAGATGTGATGAGTTCTCGTGAAGACTTGAAGAGGTTGAAAATAAGAAAGAAGTTGTGGTTAAAGCAAAAAGATTGTAAGACAGTTAAACCAAAGGCACCTTTCACTTTTAAGACGTAGTGAAAAAGAGTTGTTTTGTTATGCGTTGCATGAGTTAAAGGTGCCAAAAGGTTATAGCTCAAGTTGGAGACGTCGTGTGAACATGGAAAACCTTGAAATTAAAGGGCTCAAGTCACATGATTACCATGTAATCATGCAACAGTTGCTACCGGTGTTGTTACAACATGCGTTCTCACAACACAAGACGTAATCATGCAACAGTTGCTACCGGTGTTGTTACAACATGCGTTCTCACAACACAAGACTTTACGCACTGCTATTCAACATATCTGTAGTTTTTTTAATGTCTTGTGTGCAAAAGAAATTAGAGTGGATGATCTTACTATCTCTAAAAATCGTCTTGTCGAGGCAATGTGTGTACTGGAAAAGTTTTTTCCCCCGTCTTTTTTTGTTATTAGCATTAACTTAATGCTTCAATTAGCTGATGACGCATTGGCTTGCGGCCCTATTTGGTTCCGTTGGATTTAACCTTTCGAAAGGTAAGTCTCTATTATTTGTTCTCTTGTTCTATGTTTTTTATTTTATTACTTGGGGTGTTAACTGATAATTAAAATGTAACTTGACAGGTTAATGAAAGTTTATAAAGGCTATGTGAAGAACTTTTCACATCCTGAAGGGTGCATTGCAGAGCGTTACCTTGAAGAGGAGTCGATTTTGTATTCTATAGAGTATATGCTGAATGGTGAGAAAGGAAGCCACAAGCGTTCACATCAAGGGTTCTTAGATGCAGGTGGTAAATATGTGGATGAAGGACCTTTAGGGAAAAGCAAATATGTAAGGTTATCTAACTTACAGTTTGAACAAGTGCGTAAATGGGTTATACACTGCCATGATGGGATCCATTCTTGGAAGAAGTAATGATTCTACTCATATTTTTATACAGTAAAAAGTAAAAAGTACGTACACATATTATAGATTAATTTTATTATTCATGTAACAGGGAGTATGAAGCCTACTTAAGATCAATCACCACAAGTGGGCGGAAGAGAAAGAGAAGCGTGCTAAAGAGTAAACAAATTGATTTCATTCATTGGCTGCATAAGCAGGTTTGTTTAGGTTTCTTTTCCTTTAAAGCATCTTTAATTATGCCCATTGAATTTAAGGTAGTGAGGTCAATAAAGTAAATCCTTAATTTCTATTGTAGTTGGAACATGTTGAAGGCGAGTCTCGCTTGAAGCGGTTAGCAGATGGTCCTAAATTCAAGGCAATATCTTATAACATATATCGTATCAATGGTTTTGTCTTCTCTACGAGCCAACGTGATACCAAAAGGGTAACACAGAATAGCGGGGTCTATATGAACGCATTCACTAACTACTGGGCTAGGGATAGGAATTACAAGGTAGTGGAGACAACCTACTATGGGGTCGTGAGGCATATATTTGAGTTGGATTATACTGATTTCAGCCAAGTTGTATTTTGCTGTGACTGGGTCAAAGTTGAGGATAGAACAACCGGTTGCAAAGTTGATCTTAATACAAATTTGGTTATAGTGAATATGGAAAAAGTCAAGGGAAGGAACCGAGAAGAGGACGAACCTTTCATTTTAGCATCTCAAGCATACCAAGTGTTCTACTCTAAGGATCCATTGAGGCCCGAATGGTTTAATGTTTTCTGGGCACCTAAATCAATGAATAAGGATGTTGATGCGCTTGAAGTTCCTATTCAGTTACATTCCACCATTGGCGAGTGTTGCTTCTAAACCTATGAATGACAAGATATAGACTTCCTAATTCTCATGAAGGTACTGCCTGTTCACACTTTTACTTATTCATTCTAATTCTGTTCACACTTTTACTTATTGACCTTGGATTGTGAAAGTTGACTTTATATTATTCACTTGTCAATAGAAGTAGATAAATATCAGCTAATTGGATTATGCATTTTTTGTCGTTGTACGGAATCTCATTTTAATTTGATTTATAACTAATATATACTGATAAACATATGACTACGAATAGAAGGTGAGAGAACGATAGGCTGATGTCTTACTTTTGTTTCGGGCGGGGCGTATTACTCTTGTAGACTAGTAGCCAATGCCATGCTCCTTTATTTGTAAAACCATATCTTTGTTTAGGAGTTTTGAATATTTTTTATTCTCCAAATGTTTCAACTTGGCTAACTGTGTTATTACTCACTTGGTACAAACTGTTATTACATTTAATACTAAAATAGACAAATCATTTGTTCCACATCTTAGTGATAAACATTGTCCGGAAAATCTTTGTTGTTTGGAGGTTGATGATCATACGTTATGTAATCATTTTATTTGTAAGATTTTTGATGAATAAGATTGAAAGTTTATTAAGATAAGTAATCAAGATATGGTTGCTCAAAATGTCATTAGATATAACACAAAATAACACTTAAAATTCTTGGAATCTATTGCCAATTCCTTGAAATACTTCTTCAGTTTTTTTTTCTTCTGTAAATTTTTCATAGCAAAATAGAGAATGAATCCCGAAAAGTCAGGACAATGGCTAGAAAAAGCATTGTTAAATCTCTGCAAAAATAAATAAACGGGTATTCAATTAGATGCAGATATAATCTCTGGTCTCGTTTCTTACTGTGAACTTGCTCCACCTGAAGATGCCCAAGAATATCTCAATGTAATCAATCACTCTCTTTACATATTCAATCTATTCATATAGCTTTCTAACTGTTTTGATAATTGGGTGTTGTTTAGTTTCTAGTTTAAGGTATAAAAAAGAATACTTTATTGATAAGATTATGGAATATTGGTGTTTGTTCATGATTTCTATGATGGGCTTTTTCATAATTTAAAAAACATTGAAGAAGAAAAAAGAATGTTTCTTTATACTCCATAAGAGTGTTCCTAGTTTGTAATGCCATTGTCTCATAACACTAAGAAAGTGATTGAGTCAGTGCAGTTTTCAATTTTGTTGGTTCTGTTATTGGCTTATATTACATTCTCTTCCATATTTTTGTCTGCAAGTTACTGATGAAATAAGTGACACTCAGATGTACTTGCTTGCAAGTTGTATTAAGGAGAGCAACGATTTACTGTTAAGGTGGGGTATCAATTTGCGTTCTTTCTTATCACAGCTCTTCTTAAATTTGATAAGGTTACTGATTTCGCAGGTAAATTTTTTCTGCTTATATCGCTTAATTTCACATTTTTAGCTCAAACTATTACTTGTTCATAAAGCTACAAGTGGTGGGGTTCTATGTTGCTTGACGATTACTAGCTAGAAACTTCCATAAGCTTTACCTACTCAAATTTTCTATCTTTTTTTGGTTCCTATAATTGATTTGGAACGGATATGGAGTGTTCCAAAATTTTCATTTGGAACGGATCTAAGGTGTTCCCTGGTTTTCATTTGGAACGGTTGGAAAGTGTCTCAGAACAACTTTGTAACGGAGTGCATCCGTTCCAAATTATAAAACAGGAACACACCAAAAGTGTTCTCACAATTTTGGAACACAGGTAACAGGAACCCTAGTTGTCCGTTCCAAAACAGAAAAAATGCTGTAGTATGGAGCTGCAACACCTGTCTCAGGACTTTCAAATGATGGTAAAGCTCCAACATTCGCCTTTCCTACGCTTCTTTCTTCAGGTGCTGCTGGAGCAATGAAAAAGGAGAAACTATGAAGGAAATTCTAAAAATGCATGGCCTGGACTCATGAAATCTCCTTTGACTTTATATGTGTCGATGTGTTATAATTTGTAATACGTATGAATAAGGTGTAAAGGAACCAAGGTTTGTAACTGTAATATCTGGAAGCCTGTTTGTTGGATTTTATCATCCTTCATCTCCTAATACCAGGGTAATTATTGGTAATATAATGCACAAGAAAGTTAAATAACTATGGCGTATTTAAGAATATGATTACTTGTTTAATCAGCTTCTTGAGAGCTTTATTCTATCTACTTCTTTTATCCAAGGACAACGTTTTTCTAAGGAGTAAGTACTTATCCAGATTTTGGAGGAATGAACCCTTCACTGCACTGAACTAGATTTTGATCAATGATGGATCTTACCAAAATAACTCTGCCATTTCCCTTTTTCCCCGCTTTCCACATTGATCCAGTTATGAACATTGATTGTTCATACCTACCCATGCTGAACATCAACTATAAACATTGATTGTGGCTATGAAAACATGAACCCAAAACAGATATGAACAATAATTGTTCATACCCCAAATTATGAGCATTAGTTATGAACAATAAATGCTCACACCCAAAACAGATATGAACATTGATTGTTCATACCTTCTTTAGGTATGAACAATCAGTGTTCATACAAAAAAAAAGCATGAACCTAAAACATATATGAACATTGATTGTTCATACTTACTTAAAAAAAACATGAACCAAAAACAGATATGAACATTGATTGTTCATACCCAAAACATATATGAACAATAAATGTTCATACCCAAAACAGATATGAAAAATACGTGTTCATACCAACAAAAAAACATGAACCCAAAGCAGATATGAACAATAAATATTTATACCCAAAACAGATATGAACAATACGTGTTCATACTTAAAGTAGGTATGAACAATACGTGTTCAACAGTAAAAAATGAACAATCATTGTTTGATTAACATTAAAATTTTAGAGGATCTTGGTGGAATCGAACCACCATCACCTTTGGATATCTCCAAAGTGCTCACCCATTTGAGCTAAAGATCTACTAGGGTTTAATTAAAATAAATAAAAATAAAAAAATAAAAAAAATAAAATGATAATAGTGTGATACTTCATCTTCAATGTCTTTGATTTTTTGGATAATGGTTGCCATCTTTGTTCAACTTCTTTAAAATAACTGAAGCTTCGCACAACTTCGTCTATTTCTCGACTTTGGTTTTAGGTTTTTTCTCTCGTAATTTCGTTTGATTAAAACAGGGAAGGGGTTTTGGGTTTTCTCTCTCGTAATTTCGTTTGATTAAAACAGAAAAGGGATTCGATTTGTAGTTTGATGAGGTGCGTCATGAATAAAAAAATCAGGTCAGTTGGAGAAGAAAGGGGTTTTGGGTTTTATCACTCGTAATTTTATTTATTAACAAAAAATGGTAAAAGTGGTATTTAAGAAATATAAAATAAATCCGGCCAACTTATTTTGTCTTTGAGAGTTATTAAAATCAAGAAATTGGGTCCGTGAGTTATTTCATTGATGAAAATGGTTTTGTGAGTCATTATCACAAAACCCTGTCCTCTACAGTTGTTTTGAATTGAAATTGGGCCTTGCCGTTCTAACTAGTTGAAGATCGGCATCGCTTTAAGTTGGCAATATCTGTCTTGTCTATTGTGTATTTGATTAAAAATTTGTTGCTTGAAAATTAAATTCCTAAGTGCAAGTTAGTAGACTTCCATGGAAGAAGTTCCCATCAGCTGAAATCTTGATGAGAAAATAAACATAGCTTCCTTTTCTTGTTAGAGTAGAGTAATGGAGTGTTTCTTCAAGAAAATTAGTGCCAGCATCGAATGGGAAATAGAAATAAATCAATCAGAAAATCTTGGTTAGGACATATATTTCGAAGGGAAGCTTCCCTAAAAGTTAAGATGAAGAAGACTCAGATCTGATCAATCAGTAATAACTAATGACACGCTTCCACTCTATTTTTCACCTACATAATGACCAAACTTTGAGTGCGGCCTACTAGCCTACTGCTGTGTCTGCTAAAGCTTCAAGTTTGGCCGTCCCATTTAGCAACATAAAAAGGATCTGTTATTACAACATACTCAAAGAAGCCTAATCTTCTGGTAATTAAAGACACGAAGATGGTTAAAGTGAGTACTCCTTTAAAGACTAGAAATTATACCACTCTATTATTGGCACTACGATAACAACATTCCAGCTGTGAAAGTTTCCTATTCAAATGAACAGTGACATTCGAGCGTGTATATAGAGTAGAAGCATGGAGGAAAGAAGACTCAGGTCAAGAGCTTCAAAATAGTTGTTCAAGCAAGTTCTCAAAATCAAATATATTCCGATCCAATCTCTTCAAAGCGTATTATACTTTCAGCTTCAATTCTCTGTTATGGCTGATAAAGAGAAAACAACTAGTCCCAAAGGGAAAGTAGCTGCGGTAGCTAAAGAGGCTGTCACCAAAGTTGCAGGGAAGGTGGGGAAATCCGCTGTCGCCAACCTGCTTGGTAAAGCCTCCAAAAGTAACAAACAAGAGGATAACTCCCAAACTTCGCAAAATAGCGAACCCCAGGAGAAGAGTGCTCCTGTTGTCAAGTGACCAAAATTTGTAGTTGTTCAATGGTTATGTACTCGTGGAGTCGCTTTCATGTAATATTAAGCTTTATACTATATCTAAGCTGTATAATAAGGAAAGCAAAGCGTGAATAATGGCACACTTGCTAAAATACGCAGTTTTTCAGGTCTGAAATATATATATTTTTTTCGATAATCCTGAAATATGGGACTTCAGAATAATAAGGTATTCTTACTTTTCATTTGTTAACTTTAGTGATACATATTTATGTCAATAAATACTATTAATTGACAAGTGAATCAAAATACCCCCTAATTTCCAACATAAATTTTATCGATAGACACAAAAATAAGACAACCACTGGGTTAAGTTCTTCTATAAGTTTTGGGAAGTCTGAACCGCTCTTCGCACAGTTAACGTCATGAACCCCGAACCCAAGTTTTAACTGTTTTAAGACATCTAGCAGAACTTCAATTTATGGCTGTTAATGATTTCCAGTCTCTCAATGTTTTAGCTGTATATGAGGTGATCTGATCCGCTATTGATGTAATTACCTGCAATCAAATGCATGAGGGCATCTCCAATGGGGGGTGTAAACCGTATAGAGTGGAAATTTTACACCCCAAATGTAAAAAATCTTTCTAATGGGAGTGTTATACCGTAGGTAAGAGTATTAGTTGATAGAGAGGGTGGAGAATTCCCTCTCACTATTAGCTAATAAAAAGCCCGGGTGACACTCGAACAGACGTCTGACTAAAAAATAAATTTGGGCATCTCCAATGGAGGGTGTAAACCGTATAGAGTGTAAAATTTACACTCTAAACATAAAAAAAATATTTTCCAATAGGGGTAGTATACCGTAGGTAATAGACTATTAACTAATAGAAAGGGTGGGGAATTTCCCATCCGGCTATTAGTTGATAAATAGCTCAGGAAACAGTCAACATGACGTTTCAATAAACTTTATTTCCACGCGTCACTCAAACACACGTGTGTCTGCAAAAAAAAAAAAACCAAAGCTGGAAAGAGAACAGATGAAGACGCTTTCGTCACTTTACAACAAGAGAATCAGAAAATGTGCGACCAGGCCACCTCCAACACCAAAAATTAGAGAAGTCAAACGAAATAGCCAACGCAATCCAGATCGCTCAAAAGATGTTAGAACCGTACAAGGCATCATCATTCACCACAGAAATCAGAGACAAGCAGCTTCATTCAGAGTTCATCCAGTCAAAGTTTTCGTTGTACGACGGTACCTCCTGCTCAGGCGAGTACATAGCTCGCTTCAGTCAAATCCTTGCACTCTACAGCCATCCAGACTACGACTACCTGAAGTGCAAACTTTTTCCAGCCAGTTTGAAGGACGAAGCAATAGACTGGTTTTACACACTCCCTCCTGATTCGATTAGTAACTTCGACAAACTAGCTGAGATGTTCACAGCAAAGTTCGTCCACAACAGAAAGAAGAGAGCCGACCTGGACTCCTTGTTTTAGCTCAAGCAAGCTCATGGCGAAACGATCCGAGTCTTCCTAGGACGTTTTAAGAAGGACCTTCTCTCGCTGGAATCAGGACTCAGTGACGGCTTTGCAATTTTTGCGTTCACAAACGCCCTATTAGACAACTCCAACCTAGCAGGGTCCCTCATGCACAACAAGCCAGAAACCTCAGCCGACCTCTATCACAGAGTCGACAATTACATTAAGTACAAAGAATGGCTGGCCCAGCACAAAGGCAAAGAAGTCCTTGCAGTAAGCAACGAGCGAGGATCCAAAGAAAGCAATCAGTACTCAGACAACAACAACAACAACAACAACAACAAGAGAGCCAACTCCACCAAGCCTTCATACACAAAGAGGGAATTCTCCAGTTTCTCCAGGAAGCCATCCCGAATCCTGAAGAAGATATATACAGTACCATTTTTCAAGCCCACCATCAACAAGGTGATTCCAATCCCAGAACGTCCATACTGCCATTTTCACAAGCTCCACCACCATGACACTAATGAATGTTGGAGCCTCAAGCACTACCTCCAAGACTTGGTAGAGGAGGGCAAATTGAAAGAGTTCCTGCCACAGAGCGACCTGAGGTACAAGCTGGATGCCAAGCGCTACAGAAGCAGAAGCCGCAGTAACGAACGACCTGCCAACAACAAAAACAGAAGCAGGAGCAGAGCACCACGACGATCTACATCTCCAGGTCGGTCGAGGCACAACAGGAGACAACACTCCTCCAACAACGATGAGGAGAAAGTAATCAACATGATTACAGACACATCAAACAACGAAACCTCAGGTCGGGAGAAGCGCAGAAGAGTAGGAGCGCTTCAAGAGATCTACCACCTCTCACACAAAGCTGAGATGATCAACCCCACCAATCCTCAAGCAACAACAACAATTTCATTCACTGAAGAGGACCTAGAAAAGGTGTGCCTACTCCACAATGATGCCTTAGTAGTGCATGTAAAAATCAATAGGTGGACAGTCAAGAGAGTCCTCATCGACCCAAGCAGCTCGTGCGACATACTTTTCTATCAAACTTACAAGGACATGCACCTGCCAAACTCAGTGATGATAGAATCAAATGCACCGCTCTACGGGTTCAACGGAAATCGCACAGATGCCATTGGAGATGTCATCTTGCCAGTCTCCATTGGAGAGAAGGAAGACATGGTCAAAACTTCAACACGCTTCAGTGTGATCGATGTCAGATCGTCCTACACCGCCATTATAGGACGTCGTTGGATTCACAAGATCTAAGCAATTCCATCAACCCTACATCAGGTCCTGCGATTTTCTGGTCCCAGAGGCATCATGGAGCTCAGAAGCAACCAACTGGAAGCTCACCAATGCAATTAGGTCAGCACAACGACCTCACCCAAGCCTCAAGTCGTTGACGCCAAAGATGTCCCAAAGAGGCAAGATCCTCAAACATCCAACCCTCCAGCAACTGCATCAGAAAAGCTCAAAGGAAAACAAGCTCAAATAGAACCAGGAGAGAAAGTCAATTTGGGCACAACTGATGACCCAAAATTTGTCTATGTAGGGGCTGATTTAGACCCCAAGCTCAAGGAGCAACTTGTCAAATTTCTATCTCTCAAAAAAGATGTTTTTGCTTGATCGTATATCGATATGCCAGGAATCAACCCTCAGGTCGCTTGCCACAAGTTAAATGTAGATCCAACTGTCAAGCCTATCAAACAACCCAGGAAATTAGCACTCAAGTTTCAAAAGGCCATCAACGAATAGATAGAAAAGCTCAAAAATGTTGGATTCATTAAAGAAGTCGAGTACTCGACCTGGCTAGCCAACATTGCAGCCGTTCCAAAGAAGAATGGTCAGGCACGACTTTGCATAGACTTCACCAACGTCAACAAGCACTGCCTAAAGGACAGCTTCCCCCTACCAAAGATCGACATACTGGTAGATCAAACTTGCGGTCATGAGCTTTTGTCATTTATGGACGCATAAAGTGGGTACAACCAAATACCGCTTGCAGAAGAAGATCAAGAAAAACGTCCTTCATAACCGAGCAAGGTACGTTCTGCTACAACATCCTACCATTCGGCTTGAAGAACATAGGTGCGACCTACCAAAGACTGGTCACCAAAATGTTCAAAGACTTGCTAGGAGACACTATGGAAGTCTACATAGACGACATGATGGTCAAAAGCAAAAAGGCGGGCGATCACATCTCCCACCTACAAGAAGCCTTTGAACGACTTTGCCAAAACAAAATGAAGCTCAACCCAGCCAAATGCGTATTCGGAGTAGCCTTAGGGAAATTCTTAGGTTACCTCATTTCATAAAGACGCATTGAAGCAAACCCAGAACAGATACGAGCTCTCCTTGAAATGCCAGAACCAACTACAAAGCAACAAATCCACAAGTTATCTAGCATGGTTTCAGCCCTCAATAGGTTCATCTCAAGAGCATCTGACAAGTGCAGACCATTCCTGCAAATACTCAAAAAGGGAGCAACTTTCACTTGGACAGACGAGTGCCATAAAGCCTTCAACAACCTGAAAGCTTATTTATCAACTCCACCCGTCCTGTCCAAGCCAGAAGAAGGAGAAACACTGGGGCTGTACCTTGCAACTAATGACTTCGCAATGCTTTCAGATTCAACTAATGACAACTAATGGAGTCAAAAAGCCGGTCTACTTCACCAGCAAGACGTTGGCAGATTCAGAAAAGCACTACTCTCCGATGGAGAAAACAATGCTTTCTTTACTCTACTCATCAACTCGGAAGTTCCGACCTTACTTCCAATCTCACAGCATCAAGGTTATCACAGATATACCCATTAAACAAGTATTGAGTTCCAACAATAAAACAGCCCGCATGGCCAAATGGGCTGAATAACTCAAAGAACATCACATCGAGTTCGTTCCCAAAACGTCTTGAAAAGGTCAGGTCGTTGCTGATTTCTTGGCAGATTTCCCCGTCGAAGATATCAACTAGGAACCCGAGCCAATCACTTCACTCCATCAACAAGCCACCCCATACAAATGGCACCTCTACGTAGATGGAGCGTGCAACAACAATGGCAGTGGACTGGGGGTTGTGTTAACTTCACTAGAAGGAAGATAGCTACAAAAATCAATCAAGATCGATTTCGCAACGTCCAACAATGAAGTGGAATACGAAGCATTAATCACTGGACTCCGCATGACACAACAGCTACAAGTCCCAAAGCTTAAGGCTTACAGCAACTCCCAGCTAATCGTCAAGCAGATCACCAAAGAATATGTCACAAATGGAGCAAACCTGGCAAAATATGCTCAGGTCGTGAATAACCTCATCAGATCGTTCAAAACGTTCTCATTGGAGCACATTCTCAGGGAAGATAATAGACATACAGACAGTCTAGCTTTCTTAGCTTCAAAGACACAAGAGGTCTGCCCCACCACACTCTACATTGATATCCTGGAAAGACCAAATTTTACCGTAAAGAAAGTGTCAACAAATTTCACCGATTTCCAACCCTCATCCGCAGAAGAGATCAGCCGATCTTGGATAGGCCCATTTCTCAAGTTCATCTTATATGGCGAACTCCCATCAGAAACAAAGAATGCTCGTGCAATACAATTCCGAACCCCAAGATACACAGTAATCAACGGACGATTATTCCGCAAATCCTTAGGAGGGCCCACCTAAGGTGCATAACTCCTCGCGAAGGCCAGCTCATTTTCGACGAAATCCACAAAGGTGAATGTGGCAACCATGCAGGAGCACGATCTCTGGCACATAAAACCATAGCCCAAGGGTACTATTGGCCAGGCATGCATATAGAGGCAAAAAGGTACGTTCTTAAATGCCTCTAATGTCAAACATTTGGTCACAACCACCTAAGTCCAGCTAGGGAATTAATCAACATAGCCAGCCCATGGCCTTTCCATATGTGGGGGCTAGACATCATGGGACGCTTTTCCCGCAAAAGAAAATAGGTCTCAAATACATCCTAGCAGCCACATATTACTTCACCAAATGGGTTGAAGCAATCCCACCAGTTCAAGTCAAGGAAGTCAACGTCATCAACTTCATATGGACCAATATCATCACAAGATTTGGTCTACCCCACACCCTTGTCATGGACAACAGAACCCAATTTGCGGGCACACAAGTTAAGGCTTTTCTACAAAAATGGCACATCACTCAAGCATTTTCTACACCTAGATATGCACAAAGCAATGGCCAAGCAGAGGCCACAAACAAGGCAATCAAAGAAAACCTCCAAAAGAAGTTGGAGAGCAAGAAAAGTCAATGGCCAGAGAAGCTCGAGAATATTCTATGGGCATACAGAACAACAGCCAGAGCTAGCACCAATGAGTCTCCATTCACACTTTGCTTCGGAACAGAAGCAGTAATGCCATCAGAACTCACACTCACAACCACACGTTCTGACATAGTCGAGTCAGGAGACAATGACAGCATCTTGGCAAAAGAAGTTGATCTCCTAGAGGAACGAAGAGAAACAGCCGCAATATCCCTAGCTCAGTACCACCAAATAATCCAACGATCTTACAACAAGAAGGTCGTCCCAAGATCTTTTCAAGCTGGGGACCTAGTCCTCAAAAAGACACTAGCTCCAGCCAAACTCGACTTAACATGGGAAGGCCCCTACATTGTTGACAAAGTCGTTGGAAATGGCGCATACTGAATCAAAACTCAGCTCGGTGATATGTTTCTCCGACGTTGGAATACAACTCTCCTAAAGCGATTTTATCAACAAGTTTTTTCTTTTTCTCTCTCCAAATACATTAGTCGATATGAATAAAGTTTCATCAACATTTCAAGTACTGATGTCATTTTTACATTACATAAGTACAATGCATCTCACACTGCGTAACCCGACCTACGTCATTACAATGTCAAGTTGTACATCAAAGTTGGAGTCTACACTGACTCAACTACAACCACGCAGTGGTTAAATTTCAATCAATTCAAACAAGCACTACTAAAAATATGGTTTTGCCACGATCGGGTTTGTGGTGGCAAAGCTAAAATTCGATGGCAACATGTGTTTTGCCACGAAAAAACTTTTAGCCTCGCTCGAGGCAAAAAAGGGTGTGGAAAGAAGTTTGTTGCCACGACTTTTGCCACCGCTACAAGAGAGTGAACATTTAGCCGCGACCATGTCGTGGCAAAACATTGTTTTTTATTTGAATTAATTTAATTGTCAAAATAAATTAATTTCTTTTTGTCACAGACATGATCGCTGCAAAAAGTATTTATTGCCACAAGTCGTGGCAATAAATGTTTCTCCCGCCATTATTTTTTGTTCTTTTTTGCAGCAAATGGCCGTGGCAAGACATTCTTTTGGTTTTTTTTTTGCAACAAATGGCCGTGGCAAGACATTATTTTTGGTTTTTTTTTGCAGCAAATTGCCGTGGCAAGACATTCTTTTTTTTTTTTTTGCAACAAATGGCCGCGGCAAGACATTATTTTTGGTTTTTTTTTTTGCAGCAAATGGCCGCGGCAAAACATTACTTTTGGGTTTTTTTTTATAGCAAATGGTCGTGGCAAAAAGTGTTGTATATATAATAATAATAATAATAATAATAATAATAATAATAATAATTTGTGTACTAAAACCACATAGAGCTATGAATGAGAATCTAAAGTGAAATTTCATTTCACATGGAAGCTACATAAACCAATTCCAATTACTACCAAAAATAAGAGAAATAACTATCCATCTTTCGAGTATTTCGGTATCACACAAACAAAAGTATCAAACTATCTACACAAAAAATTCTTGTGATGAAAGTTCAAAATTCAACAGTACGCATACGCAATAGCACCATATTCCGCCTATTAGCGCCAAAATCTCAAAAACTATGAAGTTTCGGAATCAATCATGCATGTACAATAAGCCATCGTTGTGCATTTATTTTCTGCGTAAACAAACAACAAGAAAAGTTTAGAAATAACAAGAAAGACATAAACCGAAGACAATAATTAAAGGTTTATCACTCTAACAGTGTTTAGTCATCTACCAAGCTTAGCATATGCTTCATTAGTGTCGACTCTATAAACCAAAATGTTCACTATAAGTTTTGTAGCTATTTCATACCTAAGACCCGAAAGACCAAGGATGATAGCCACTCCCTGCCCTTTTTTTCTCACCTGCCCAAAGGAAAAAAGAACAAGTCAAGACCGATCACTACTTGTAACATATCTAGAATTCTAGATTCTAGACAAAACAGAATAGATGTAGATGCAATTCCATTATTAGAAACTGAATAATACAGATAGATAATATTATAATGTAGCAAACACATGGATTATGAGCATGAGACAACCACTCTCGCTTGAGTTCAAGGTATCTCTTACCAGCTACGTTAACACTACCTTCTGCATCAACCAAATGTGAATTATCTTGACTCATAAACAACTGTTGTGAATCCCCACAGCATAATACCCTCGATTTGCGGGATGAGCAAAGGTTTCATTTGAGCATAACTTCCAAGTCATCGGCTCTAATATACTCATTAATGGATGAGACATCAACCTCGGTAAACCATATTGGAAGACCAAGTATTCCCAATTTATCAAGAGCGAGAACAAACTACGGGTCCAACGGGACTATCTATATGTCCTTGTATTCCAATACCTCCTACTGGCGCCCTTGTTCTTGCAAGTCAAGAATTTGTTGAATGTACTTCTCGGAGAAGATCTTGTATCACATCCATCCTCAACATGGTAATCATTAATAAAAAGAGTAGCAAGATGGATCAAGTTGGTTGTTTGTCTTGAACATATTTGCTCGCATCTTTCCCTAATTTGTCTTGGTAGAAAGAGCCATGGAGCATCTCATTGTTGACATCCTTAGTGTTTGAAGTTGCCTTTATACCAAGTAAGAAGACTGTAAGAGACGATTACGAACAGGGGTCATAAGATCATTCTTGTTCAACGATCGTACCCATGGTTGAACAATTGTTTTCTACTTCCCGGAAGATGCAATGACCTCGACATCATCATTTGTACTTCTTGCAAAGGTCCACAAGCTCATCTGCGTCTTTGTAGTTCAAGTTACCTTGTTGTGATTCTGCGTCCAATACCATTTCAACTCATTCCCAAACACCGGACCGGTTGAAATTCTTTTACAAAGAAGTCTACGAAATCTTCATTGTCTATGTTTGTCCTACTTATACATGACCCAATAGGGAAACTGTTCTGTGTTTGTCTGACATATACAAATGTGCCTAACAAGCTACTGGCATCCACACCTGAGAATTTCAGGATGACATCGCGTTTGCGTATCTGCTGCGGGGTATATGCTGCGGGGTATATGCTGCGGGGATTGCAAGATTGAGCTTGTGGACTTCAAGAACAGTTGCACCGATGCTTGAGGCCAACAAAAAATAACATACTAAACAGAAGTTCCCTTTCATCTTCTACTTCTCTTACCTTCCCAGATCCTAAGTGCAAGTGTTGTAATGCCCACTGCAGAGAAGGGGCATAAGTGAGTCTATATACAAGGAACAACCTGCCTCTAAATCTGAGATTATTATATTATCACAGCAGCAAATGAGCTTTTGAAATCTGATAACTATCCTGTAGCTAAAATACCATAATAATAATTACATAGCAAGATGCCCTCCAGCGACATTCGTTACTCCATATCAATTTAATCTAAGATCCTGGTGTTGATCCCGTTCCCCACAATTCCTGACTACACCACGAGAATATAAAAATACTTCTATAAAAGCACCAAGACAGCGTCATAGTCAACTAGTCTCAATCAAAAATATGCATCTTTTCACAAGTACTCGAAGTAGTAGATCTGCAGTACTCGAAGTTTTGGGATCACAGAAGTTTAATTTTCTGTAGTAAACTGGCAAAAATTTAAGTCAAGGCATCACAGAAGTAGATCTGCAGTACTCGAAGTGCAGTGAGGCAATGGATCCAATCTGGCACGCACAGCAAATCTGGAAAATTATAGATTTGCAAGATGCGAAGGGAAGTGAAGCTTTTCAGCCATTCCGGCAAAGTCTTCAAACCGTCCCAGCCTCCGATCGTTAGATCTTTTAAAACAGTAAGGTGTCGCATTTCTTCTGGCAGAGACTGCAAGTTTCTGGAACAAGTAATCCAAAGATCCATGTCGTCCTCCAGAATATTCTCAATGCAGGCAAAATCCCAACTTCTTCTAGAGGCAATCTCCAAAGATCACTATCTTTGATACTCGTCATATATGATCCAGAAGGGTGACTCTTCTACCCCAAATGCTCCATCAAGCATTCTCATAAATATGGATCTCGAGTTCCCCGTTAAGTGGTGCATATTAGCTTGTCTCTCAGCTTCATAGTCATATATAGTGCTAGCAATTAAACCAGAAAATACTAACGATCCAGCAGGATTTGCCAAAGTGAGAAAATTGTACAATGCCCCGAAATTCTTCATGCCAAACAGCTCAGACGCAGCAGCTGGAACTACGGCCCAGTGAACACCATATCCAAGTCCAATCAACAGTGTACCTATGTGCATAGCTCCAGGCCAACCCATAGCAAAGAAGAAGTGACCAATTGCCATAAAGACCTGAGCAGCAGCAATGGCTACTGGTCTTGGATACACGTAATCCTTCACAATGATTTCAGAGAAGTAGCCTCCACCAACGCGTCCAAGAAAGTTCCAAATGCTGATCATGGATACAAAGATGTGTGCACTGTCATACCCCAAAGACTGGCTCATTTGACCAAGATTATCGATCACGGTTACCCCAGATCCAGAACCTAAAAGAAGGGAGAAGAATAAAAGCCAAAAGTCTGCCTTTATCAATGCCTGCATCAAGGTGAAGTCTTCCCCTCTATGC
Organism: Coptis chinensis; assembly: GCF_015680905.1. Classification (NCBI taxonomy): domain Eukaryota; kingdom Viridiplantae; phylum Streptophyta; class Magnoliopsida; order Ranunculales; family Ranunculaceae; genus Coptis; species Coptis chinensis. The sequence continues at coordinate 12,461,468 of NC_141456.1, read as the reverse complement.
GGACCCTTTCTCCTCTTGACTCTTACAGCTCCTGCAGCAGCAGCATGGAATAGTTTTGCTTGCAATTGTGCTATTCTTTTCTGCCTTTCTGCTGCAGGGAGCAAATCTACTCCCCTAGGCTTCTCGTCTTCAACCTCACTGAAAATAACTTCATGTACCTCCTCGCCAGATTTGCTAGGGTCTTGCTTTGTGCTTTCAGGTAGAAGACTTTCTTCTTCAGGCGGCATCAGATTGGAGAAAAAGCTTGAAAGCACAGGAACCGCAATCGGAAGCAATAGCAGAACAAACAACAGAATCGTGAATATCATGACCACACTGTAGTTCAGATCCAAAATATCCTCAACAATCATAATCCCCATTAAATAAGCTGCCAACACGAGACACACACTATAGATGAAAGCAAAATTCGTGCCATCGGAAGACCTAATTTGTCTATGACCTCCAACAGGTCGAACAATGAACATCAAAGCTATAACTACCATTGATGGCCCTACTGCAACCATGAAGATGATCGGCGCATTAACAGGTGAGTGGACTAGAGCATATATCTGGGTCAATATTGCACCACTCAGCCCGGCAAACCCCTTAAGGATCCCAACTACCGGACCCCGGCTTTTGGGGAAGTTCTGCACACATGACACCAAAGCTGCCGTATTGAAGTAAGTCTCTCCATTTGTTCCCACAAATATAAGAATGCACATCGCCCATAAAGGCAAAGTAGGAACTCTATGAGTAACAACCAACCAAACCAAACCATACCCAACAAAATTTTGCACAGAACCAACCAACATAGCAGCCCAAAGTGGTAAAATTTCACATAAACTCCCAGCAAGAAAACCAACACTATCACCAAGATCCTTAGCAACACCTAACCTTGCTATTTGTTTCTGATTATAATTCAATGAACTTTTTATAACATGTGATATACTTCCAAACAAATACCCAATACCTGCAACTGACTGTATCCACATTGCCCCAACAAAAACTAGCCATTTGTTATTCACAAATGTTCTAAATTTCCCCTGCAACCTTACCATCTTTGATCAACAACTCACAACTATATAAAAAGATTATATGTTTTGTTGTTGTTTTAAGGATTTAGATCTAACAAAGTGTAAAGTTTTAGTTTTTATTGATTGCTCTGGTTTTTCGCTTATTCAAAACAGAACAGGTGGGGCTGTTTTGTTTTTGAAGAAATATATGATGTGTACCCTGCTCTAGCACCTCTTCCCAATTGAGTAGGAGTACTGAAACTTCAATCCAGAAAAATGGGTTTATTGAGGCTCAGCAGCATCTCACTAGCCATCCAAGATTAAACTCAAGTTTCGGATCGATCATCCTACTACTAAAACGTGACAACCTCGTTTTCACATTTCTGAACAAAGACACCAGAGTAGACAATATCTCAAAAGTCAAAACATAGACAGCACTCAAAAGGCACCAAGAGTCAAAACAAGAAGCACACAGTTGAATACAATCAACCCTTGTAACGATCAAATAGGAACTCTAGCTTGCTCTAGACTTGGACACCAGTGTATATCGGGTTCCTGACTTGAACTCTAAGCAACTACAGACTCTAAGAGACCAGCTCAGATTATAAAGAAAAAGAACATTCATAGACAAGAAACTAAGCATGTTTACGTACCTACGTGATACCATTTGGGCAAAATTAGCCACCTTTTGCATAAGTCGTATTTCCATGTCCAAGATCTCGTGCATCCACCGCCTCTTCATCTCATCTATTTCATGTCAGCTTTGCTCATCTTTCTCTTGTGCTTGCCTCTTAATCTCTTCAATCTCAAGTCGTCTTTCCTCCTCCTTCTCTTGTGCTACTTTTGCATTTCAGCCAACCGGCTTTCCGTGTCATTCACACGATTGTGCGAAGATAGTCGGGAGCCAAAGTAGGCTGGTTGGGGTTACACCTCGTCCCCTTCAACCTCACACGCCCATGCCGCCTCTGGAGGCATCACTTCCTATAGATCTCATCCGAGAGAGGTAGTTGTGTCCCATGTTCATCTATACCGCTAGGTCTTTCATTTTGTGCTTCAGATTCCAAAACAAAATTACACGATTACCACCGAGGATATTAAATACAGCCAAGTATGATATTTAAACCTGAAGCTATTACTAAGATGAAATTGTTACATACAATGTATTCTCTTGATTGATCATCAAGAGCATCATCGCTTGTGAACTTGTGTGAGTCCTCACAAAAGATCTCCTAGGGGAAGGGGTGCTCCGGCCTCGACTCTAACCAAATATAAAGAAATTTATTAATTGTTAATCACTAGTCAAATTCAATGCCGCAAGAGGGAAAATAAAAATAATAAGCATATGTACCATTATCTCTTCAAACTGGGGAAAACTTATTCTTCCAAAGAAGATGCTTCGCTATTTGCTTAGCACGGTTAGCCCATTACGTTTAGAAATTGCCTATACAAAAAGATCTCCTAGTTAGTATTGTACCCTATAAAAATACTTAAGCTAAACATTACACTTTTTTCTTACTTGATGCTCCGAGTATCCCAAAACTCTATAAGTTGAATCCACTCACTGTTGATAGTTGCTCGCCCTATGGCTTATAATCGTTCTTCATATGTGGCATAGCGGGTATAAAAGTTCCTTTTCCATTTACTCTTTTTGTTTCTGAATTGCCCCCGAAATCGAGCCAAAGTGGGCTCCTTCGGGTCTCATCAAGTTCCCATTTATCCTAAAACGAGACAAAAAATCTACTAAGAAATGAAATAGACAGTTTTTTTTTTAAATTAGTGCAAGTGTGTGCATATCCAAATGTCCATACCTTAATGTTATCCCATAACCACTCTTTGTCGCCTACATCTTGGAGCTCCCAATTTTTTGTCCAATCAAATCGACGTGGCGTTGCCATTAATACTCCAAGAGATTCAGAGAACAAACTTGGATGTTTCGAGAGGTCCCACTGGTTGTCTTCCTTTCCATACCAATTCCAACTTTGAGCCATTTGGTTGGTCAAATACCTTAGGAAGGGTAGAAGTGCCCCTTACCCACTTTCCAGCTGTACACAAGCCCAAAGCTTCATTAATTAAACATAAGACAATAATGAACTAGAATGTTTAGTTAAACTTACCGCTCTCGTCACCATTAGGATCCTCTCGAAATCGTTTGACCATTGCACCTGTCTAAATCGTCACATAAAGCAATTCATCAAGTAAATCCATCAAGGAAGACACTAGATAATAACCACTCCCAAAACATAAAAAAAAAATAGCACAAAAAACGAGTTTGTTCCCACAAAAAAAAAACACACAAAAATGAGTTTGTTCCCAAAAAAAAAATAGCACAAAAACTACATATAATCATCGTCCACTGTCATTGTCTTCATCACAATCACTATCAATGTCTTCATCACAATCACTATCATTGATGAAGTCTTCATCACATTCGACAATCGTCAATGATATCTTCATCAATAGTATCCGCGAAACAACTTCTACTCCATCAATCTCACTCCTAGTCCAACCGTTAATGTCGGTGTGTCATCAACTATGTTATCCACATCTTTCTGCATGCAAGGCGTGTTATCTTCAATCGACTCAACCATTGAACCCATATCATACAAGTCCCTTGGAAGCGTCTTTAACACAACTCGCCAATTATCATCCAAATTATCTTGGAGATAAAAACTTGTTCTCCGCTTTGAGATGCTAAAAGAAACGGTTCACTTTCGTAGCTAAGGTTAGGTGTAAAGTTCGATGAGTGAACCCATATTCATCTATTTTCATTCTGCGCGAGTCATAACATCCCACCAATCACACTTGAACAGAAACACTCTATTCTCCTTGCAATAACGCAACTCAACTATGTCATTCAACACACCATAATAACCCACACTACCGGTCTTTGGGTTCATGTCTTTCGCTTCATAAAGCTTGACGTTTCTGCCGATACAAAAACTCCACTATTCTGAGTTTTCCTTCCGACTCCACGAGCTTTTTGTGTGAAATCTGTATCCATTTGCAATACAGCCCTTGAAACAAGAAGCAAATCGACTAGGACCATATGCTAAACTCAAGTTGCTTTCGTGACCAACTCCCCATCCTTTTTCATTTCTTTGGACCTATTCGGATAAGGAGAAAAAATAATGTTAAACTTCGGTAAACATAAGCAATCAAGAGCAAGTAGCTCCAATCAAAAAGAAAGAAGACAAAAAAATGGCTTCTTTTGCAACAAACAACATGGCAGAATATTGGACTTTTATTACAAGGTTTGAGGCTCAGACCTCAGAACACTCTATCTGAAGCAGAATATAAATTGTTGTACATGAGTAATTATTATAAGGTTTGAAATTTTGAATAGCCCTAATAACTTTACCACTATTGATAACACAAAATCGGGCGGTAATGCAGAGAGACATTCTCTGTCTTCCACTCTCCAGGACCCAAAAGAAAAGGAAACAACTAATGCAGGAGGGAGGGGGAGAGAGATTTACTAATATCTTCCTATTTTTTCCTTGTTCTTTGTGTTGGACAGACTAATTACCAATGCTCTAGGAACCTGCAGCTAAATTCCAAGTAGAACAAACATCCCTAAATAAGAAACTAAATCTAAACTGTACTAAACATCCTCTAAATATCCCTAAATCAGCTAAACATAAATATAAATAAAACAAGTAGAATCCTTCTTGAGGCATGTTACTAAACTGTGAAATCATATTGCTATCTACAAAACTACTTTGGAAAAAAGTAAATAGAGTACATAAACTGATATACATAATCTAACTGCATACAATTAACACTTACTTGGTTTTCAAACCATTTACCAAACCGTTCATTATGAATACGGTCCACATTCCTAGCACTTGCCCGCCCCGAAGCTCATCCCTAATCACTTGTTTGTGTTTCCTGTACAAAACATTATTGCATTTACGACATAGGTTTATAAATAATATTTCTTTTAACTAAGGCACAATTTCAATAAAGTGGACTTACTCAATAAATGGTACCACTTCCTCACAATTGATTAGCACATACAAACAAGCTTGTTCCCACTCATCGTCTGTTAAAGTCCTAAACGTTCCTTTCCTAAAAAGCCATCAGTATCCCCGAAAAATAGAAAACTGTCCATCCAATCCAACAACTCGGAACTCTTCATTCCTCCCTGTCCGGTTGAACTTAGTCTCCATCCCATCATCTAAGTATCTTGAGCAGAAAGTCAAGCATTCATCAGCAAGATACCCTTCGGCAATGGATCCCTCTGGTCTACTCTTATTACGAACATACTTCTTCAAAGTGTACAAGTACCTGAATAAATATAAAAGATGACAAAATTTAAGTTCAAATTTTAACAAAATATAAACAAAAGTAACCATTACTATTATCTTTACTTACTGACCTTTCGATTGGGTACATCCATCGATAGTACACTGGTCCACCGAGCTTAGCTTGACCAGCTAAATGAATAGGCAAGTGCACCATAACATCAAAAAATGATGGAGGAAATATCATTTCCATTTTGCATAGTGTGACAATAACGGTACTCAAGACGCGTTCCAACTCGCAACCCATAATACTTTTTGAACACAACCGCTTGTAGAAATTAGAGAGTTCAACAAGAACTAATGTAACTTCCTTAGGTAAGATTCCACGTATTGCAACTGGAAGCAGTTGCTGCACTAGAACATGCCAATCATGGCTTTTTAGGCCAGGTATTTTGCATTCTTTCACCTGAACATGACGCGATATATTTGATGAAAAATTATCCGGAACTTTAATACCTTTCAAGAATTGACAAAGCTTCCTCTTCTCAGTCAAGGACAAGGTAAAGGGAGCAGGGGGGATATAGTATTTGTTACCCTCTTTAGCTATCGGATGAAATGACTTTCGCATACCCATTAACACCAAATCTTGTCTTGACTTCAGGTTATCCTTTGATTTCTTCTCTAAATTCAGCAGTGTCCCAAGCCAACTTTCACCGTTGTTCTTTTCAATGTGCATGACATCTAGATTATGGAGTAAACAAAGGTATTTCCAATATGGGAGCTCAAAAAATACACTAATCTTCTTCCAATTGTGTGGCAAAGAATTATCCTCTCGACTTCTCTTTTGTCCAATAACCTTATCACTATTCACCTTACCAAATGTGATTTGGTCGAATCCATCTAATTGAGCAAGTACATCACTTCCAGTAAAGGGGCTTGGGGCAACTCCCATTTCGTCTTGTTATCAAAAGAACTCTTATTCTTTTCGATATCTATGATCAAGTGGCGAGGAATTTACGACTTCCCATATAATGGAACTTTTTCCCATTTTGCAACCATTTTGAGCAAGTCTTCTCATGGCAAAGGGGACAGGCAAGTTGTCCTTTAGTGCTCCATCCGGACAAATTAGCAAATTTGGGAAGTCATTAATAGTCCACAAAACAGCTGCATGCATTTTAAAATTCTGTTTTGAAGAGGCATCATACGCCTTAACTCCCTTCTCCCACAACTCCTTTAACTCATCAATCAATGGCTGCAAAGTACACGTCAATGTTATTTCCAGACTGCTAGGGCCGAGGAATTAGCAATGACATGATGAGAAAAGGTTGTTTCATACACATCAAGGCGCAGATTATACGGAACTAGAATAACGGGCCAAGTGCTATGAATAGAACTAAGACTACCAAAAGGATTGAAGCCATCACTAGCCATTCCGAGTCTAACATTGCGAGATTCTAAACCAAATGAAGGATATCTTTGGTCTAAGCTTTTCCATTCCTTGGAGTCAATTTGGATGCCTCAAAGCACCATCTTTAAATGACGATCATCAAGATGCCATCTCATATCTTTAGAAGTTTTTGAGCACATAAATAATCTTTGGAGTCTTGGCTTTATAGGAAAGTATCGCAAAACCTTAGCAGCCTTTTTCTTAGGTTTTGTAGATGAACTAACTCTATTTTCTGTACACTCCGAAGTCGTGATCCATCTTGACTCACCACATACATCACAGTTATCCTTGTCCATGATTGGTTTATTATCCTTCCAATACAACATACAATCATTAGGACATGCGTCTATCTTAATGCACTCCATCCCAAGATCCCGAAGTTGTTTTTTTGATTCATAATGATTCTTGGGCATATTGATGTCATTTGGAAGTGAATCATTTAATACCTCAAGCAACATGTCAAGCGAATGATTACTCCCGTTAAGACACTTTACATGAAGCAATCGTACTAGAAAAGACAATTTTGAACTCTTAGTACAGCCAGGGTACAAGGGTGTGTCTGCTTCCTTCAACAACTTGTAAAACTTATGTGCTTCTTCATTTGGCTCATCCGTTCGAAAGTGTCACTGGAACTAGACTCATTTGTATTCGAACTAGGTGGTATGTCATTGTCTATACCAACCATGTTTTGAAATCCTAATGCATCTTGCAACATTGTATGCATATCATCACCCTGATTAGACTCAGTATTTACCTCCACACTCTCCCCATGCTTTGTCCAACGGACATAACTCCGTAGTATACCACGATTCTTTATATGATGTTCCACTATATGTTTAGGCAATAACATTAGATTAAGGCATCCTACACATGGGCAGTAAATCTCACCACCAAGTTCCTTAATTCGATTATTCCAAGCAAACTCGATAAATTTCTCACAACCAAGTATATACTTACGACTGCATCTTCCTAGAGTCGGATCCATCCAACTTTTATCCATTTAAAAACTGAACTACAACTACATAAAAAAAAAAAAGACAATCTTGTTCAGCAAGAATATCATATCCTACATCAAGTTCAAAAATTAATATATTCAGTAACATCCTAACATAACATAGGAGAACCAATAAAAAAAAAGACTGTGACAAGGCCATATTAACTGTCCAAATGTGGGATTTACCACCAAATATTGGTCTCACATAATGGAAGAAAACAATAGCCATGAAAACATAACTAGAACTCAATACGATGAAAGCTAAAGCTTTAAATTTGAAAAGTCGAACTTTTTATCCAAAAATAACGTAAATTGGATTAAACCCTCATATATATATATACAATATTCTAACAATAGAAAAGTCGAATCAATTGATCAAATATTCTTACGATATGTAGATTTAAATAAACTAATGAACTGCTTCAAATCACAAAAAAAATATACAATTTCTTAAACAAATCTCTAAAATAAAACGTGGGGAAGAAGATAATGGATTACCTGAAGGTAAAGTAAGTAATGGAGGAGGCGATGAAGAAGAAGAAGAAGAAGGCAACCGTGAAGAAGAAGGCAAAGAAGCTGGCGGTGAAGAAGAAGAAGAAAGAAGGCAAAAATGGCGCAAAGAATCGGCGATGGCAAAGAATCGGCGGAAGAAGAAGAAGGAATGCGGCAGCCGGTGAAAAGGATTTGGGTTTTCGATTTCTCTTTTTGTTATTTGAGTTCAAACTTTCACCAAAATAAACGAAAGCGAAAGTTCCAGCGATCTATTTTCTATTTTCTGATTTTTTTTTTTTAATAAAAATAATTATTTAATGTTTTAAATAGCCTTTTGCAGCCATCGACGCCAAACACTTAATTAAAGCCCGCAGCGCCAAAATTTGTTAAGCTCTGAAAGGTCGACTTAAAAAGCCACGACCACATTGAAGCGGTTGCAAAAATGCACCTTTTGCAACAAAAGGATAATCGCGAGGCAAAAAGGTACTTCTTGCCACATATTTAGTTTGTCGTGGCAACAAGTAAGATATAGCCACCAAACTCCTAGCCGCGGCAATATGTCTGAGGCTAAAAGTCACTTTTTTGGTAGTGAAGGTCCCCCAAAAGGACCATAAATCAACTTAACACCAACACCAGGGTTAAGTATGATTCAACTGTAATTGCCACTCAAAGGCCAATTATCAGACAAATACAATCTAGGGGACCCCCAAAGGGACCCCAAGTCAACTTACGATCTCACAAAGGGTTTTAAGTTAGACTCAAATATAATGGATACTCAAAGGCTAATTATATCAATCAGAAGTTCCCCCAAAAGGAACGAATCAGGGCGTACACCCAGGGACAAGGCAAAGCCTAAGGGCCAACTATTTGAAATATACCGGGTTATGCATAAAACACTTTTACGACCTGTAACAATCAGACGACCTAGCAATGTCAAGCAGTTCATCAGTACGACTACTATGCAACACAGGTCGTCAAACAACATATCAAAAACAACAGAAGCAACAAATGCCTGTTTCAAACCAATTTTAACAAGTAAGTAATTTAAATATTTCTACTTAAGTACAAATTCGGTTAGATATTGAGGCCCCCCGGTTATCCAAGTAAAATGACCTCAATACCCCCATCATCAAAGAAAAATATATTGTTTGTCAGTAGCAAGAACAAAAACATTAGGACGTTGTTCAAAGAAACAACCAACCACAAATTCAAACCAAAAGAAGCTAAAACAACACGAGATACTTGATCAATGTTCAAAAGATCCAGCTCACAGCCCTCTTCACCTACCGGGCCACTAGCTAGATCAGCAACAACTTCATGAACATCAGAGACAACAACAACAGGAGGCACAACTGGAAGAATCGCTGGAGTAGAACCTAGGTCGGTTGGCAGGTCAGATCGTCTACTTGCATCTACACCAGTATCATCAACAGACACTGTTCCTGCCCCACTTTCAATTGCCATCTTCAGGAGCTCATACCTACTATCTAGATCCAGATAATCATCTAGTAGAATGTAAGTATCACCACCCTCCACCAAATCAACCAGGTTGTTATATTCAGTCTTAGCTCGTTCAGCAACGACCCGCTGCTTCTTGTACTCGGTGACCCATTACTGAATCTCCAGCTTTGCAGAGTCAAGAGAGGGTTGCAACAGAGCCACTTTCCCACCCAACTCTTGCACCTGAGCCCTAAGCCCTGCAACCTTAGCCCTTTTCACTTGTTGCTCGGCCACCAGCTTTCTATAAGCTTGCTTGCTGGCATCCAGCTCTTTCTTGTACAGATCGGAGAAATTAGACGCCATCTCCCTCAACTTCCTGTACATGGCCAGAACCTAATATATATATATATATATAGATGAGATAGGATCAAAATTGACAAAACCCAAAAGAAGCAAGCTCATAACGGAAGAACACTCACATAGCATAGCGACCGATCCATCTCCTGCAAGCTCACATCCAGATCCTTACCATCCAGCTTGCGCCTATCCCCATCAAGCACAATACTCTCCAGCAACCCCCCATCAATCAACTTGGACTTGAAGCTACAGTCTCCATTCTCTACAAACTTCCTCAACCCACTAACAGGGTCGTCATACATAACCAGCCTATCCAGAACGTCACTTGCACTCTTCTTTACTGGGTCCGCGACTTTCGACCCCTTGCACCGCTCGTATGTGCTCAACATCATCAACCTTCTTCTTTCCACGGGCCTCAACCACCCCAGCATCAGCAGCCAAATCAATCAGGTTCATCTTCTTCAGATGTACCCGACCTGAAGAAGTACGACCCTCAACAGTACTAGGTTGTTCTTCAGACTCAGTTTGGGCCCTCTTAGCCCCCTCCGACTCAACCACTTCGGAGCGCCTCTTCAAAACGGGCTTCCGGAACGAAGTGGGAGCATCACCCTCTCCACTAGCAGTAACACCATCAGCACTTCCAGCACCCGCATCTCTAGAGGAGAAGCAGTTAGATGCAAAGCGATCTGCATCACCAGAGGAGAAGCAGTTGGATGCAGAGCGTCCTCCATCCCCCAGCTTAAAGCGTTGGGGTGTCAAACGATTTGCATCACCCAACTCAGAACGTTGGGATGACGAACGATTTGCATCACCCAACTCAGAACGTTGGGATGACAAACGATTTGCATCACCCAACTCGAGCGCATCAGATTCACCCTCGGCCGTCCTTACCACGAGCGGCTTTAACGGCAACTCCGCCTCACCGCCCTAGCTCCACCAGAACGGCTATCACCAGCACCTCCAGCCCTCTTCCCTCCAGAAACAGGTGCTTTATTTTAGCTTTCCCTTTCCATGGCAGATTTTAAGCTAGAATCAGAAATAACAACCGCAGCTTTGCGAGCCCTCACTTTTTGTTCCAGCTTCTTACGGTTGATCTTCTCTCCTCCACGCCTCTTAAAATAATGCGCAACCTCCCCCAACAACGCTTGTTTCTCCTCCAAGCTCAAACAAGCAAACCTTTCAATTACACCGCCCTTTGTACGAAAAGGAATTGAGATCTCTACAAAAACAAACTAAATAAATAAGAACGTCCAAATTATAAGATATCATATACACATTACGACCTACAACCAACGACCTACCCGACAATTGTACAACACGGTTTTCAATCTCCAAACCAGGAGGACAATATCTACCCACTGCCAACAACAGCCTACGCCCCCATTCCTCCTTACGCACCCCACAATAACAGGAGACTTCCCTTTAAAGACATGAAAACCGAAATTCAATGCACCCGACCTCCTCACAACAAAGTGCTCCAGCACATCCGATAAACAGATGTTATAGCCTTTGTCATTCAACAAGTCCAACACATGGAGAATCCTCCAGCTGTTCACTACGAACTGACAAGGGGATTTCCCCAAAAAGTTCAACACCTCCACAGTAAGACGGGAAAAAGGCAACCTCATCCCAGCTTTCAACTAGCCATAACAAACAACTACTCCTCCACCCCAAGGAACGTAGTCATTTCCATACAAATTCCTCTCCTCACTCAGGTCGTACATGGCCAAATCGGACTCCACCCAACCAAACTCCTTCCTCAAAGCGGCATAGCAATCCTCCATCTTAGGCTTCCTCACATCTATCGTCTCCAACGATGAAGCCTCTGCACCACTACTAACCTATTAACAACCTCTTCATCACTTGTCGTTCTCTCTCTTCATTCATCAACTTCAACCTCACCACTCAAACTATCACTGGTAGCAGACATTACGTGACCTAAAATTAACGAAAGAGAAAGATTTGCAAGATCAAAAGACGCGCCTGATACCGAAGAAGAAAAAAAAGGTTTTTTTCTCTCTCTTTTCTTTTTCTTTCGCTCTGGATTTTTTCTCTTTGTCTAGAATGAGAACAGAGCAAGCGAAATCCCAAAGTTAAAAACCCATCAACTGCCCCAAACATTGAGAACACAAAAATGTTTCGTGTTCCCAAAACCTAAATCATTACTCGCCCACAAATCGCCATAATTTTGGGCCCACGAATCTAGCCCAAACAGTTCCCGCACATTCCCCAAAACCTAAATTCAAAACAAAACAGCTGTCAGACACGTGCTTTCAAAACTTTACTTTTTAACCGTTCTTTCTCCATGTAACAGCTGTCCAAAGAACGAATAAAAAATAAAAGGGGCTTTGTAAGTACCCTCCATTCCACACTACAGTACATGTGTCCACATAACAGGTCGTCCAAACACCCATCAGACCGTACCCAACGACTCAGCACCCAGGTCGTCCAAAGCATCAGTTACATCCATTTATGGAAAGATATCAACTAGCGCAATCTTGGAGCTCAATCAACACCACAATCAAGCTAAGGAAGCATTAACTTTGTAACAGCACATTAATGGTGAATCATCAAGATAGAACACAAGGTGGATCTACACTTCATAACGGTCCAAAACAAATATGGAAAGTCAACTCACACATCTATAAATAGAAAGAGATGAACTACGTAAGGCTTTATTCAAGTTTACCCCAAAAAACTTGATGCGTAGGCAACTCTTATCCCAAGAAGAGTGCAGCCATACCCAATTCTCCAGATCATCAGGTCGTTGTCCGTCAAACACTACATCTACATACACTGATCTCATTTAAAGCAGGCTTATATATATATATATATATATATATATATATATATATATATATGATCTCATTTAAAACTTTAGACAGTGTAATGGCATCAATGTACATCCAATCTGCATTGTATTAAATATTTACATGACATATCAATACCGAATTCTAGTTTACCAGTCTTCATGCCATTGATTGAAGCCACCCAAGTAGGTCTAGTCTATGAAAGTCATCTTGACATTTCCAGTCTGTGTTGCAACCTGGTGCATGCTTATAACACCCTCATGTCTTTTTAGTTCTTGGGACCTAACAAACTCCACTATTCTTGCTTTCAGTTCAACATTGGGGATTAGCATGTCTTGAGTAAGATGAGACCGATTAAATGGGTCACTCTAAAACAATACAAAGCAACTTGAGCCATGTACCAACAAAGAATGATAGATTGACACGTTTGCAGTAAGAGTACTAAGGAAACATACATTATCACTTAGAATGTTCTGAAGCAAAGTGTGAAAGGAGATTCATTGGTACTTGCTCTGGCTATTATTCTGTATGCCCATAGAATGTTCTTGAGTTGTTCGGCCATTGGCTTTTCTTGCTCTCCAACTTCTTTTGGCGATTTTTCTTAATTGCTTTGTTGGTAGCCTCTGCTTGACCATTGCTTTGTGCATATCTAGGTGTAGAAAATGCTTGAATGATGCGCCATTTTTGTAGAAATGCCTTGACTTGTGAGCAAGCAAATTGAGTTTCGTTGTCCATGACAAGGGTGTGGGGTAGACCAAATCTTGTGATGATATTGGTCCATATGAAGTTGATGACGTGGACTTCTTTGACTTGCTTGGACTAGTGGGATTGCTTCAACCCATTTGGTGAAGTAATCTGTGGATGCTAGAACGTATTTGAGTCATGTTTTCTTTTATGGGATGAATGGTGCCATGATGTCTAGCCCCCACATATGAAAGGGTCATGGGCTGGCTATGTTGATCAACTCTCATGCTGGACTCAGATGGTTGTGTCCAAATGTTTGACATTGGTGACATTTGAGAACGTATATTTTTGCCTCGATGTGCATGCTTGGCTAATAATACCCTTGGGCGATTGCTTTGTGAGCCAGAAATCTTGCTGCTGCATGGTTGCCACATTCGCCTTTGTGAATCTCGTCAAAGATGAGATGGCCTTTGCATGGAGTTATGCACCTTAGGTGAGGTCCTCCGGCAGATTTGCGGAACAATCATCCGTTGATTACGGTGTATCTAGGAGCTCAGAATTTTATGGCACGAGCATTTTTTCCTTCTACTGGGAGCTCCCCATGTAGGATGAATTATAGAAATGGGCCCATCCAAGATTGAGTGATCTCTTCTTCGGATGATGGCTGAAAGTCTATGAGGCTATTGACACTTTCTTGCTGGTATGCAGGCCTCTCTAGGATGTCAATGTAGACTGTGGTTGGACATGTTTCTTGTGTCTTCGAGGCTAAGAAAGCCAGGATGTCTGCATGTCTGTTGTCCTCTCGAGGAATGTGTTCCAAGGATAATGTTTTGAACGAGCTGATGATGTCATTAACGACCTGAGCATATTTGGCCAGGTTTGCTCTGTTTATTACATACTCTTTGGTGATCTGCTTGACGATTAGCTGTAAGTCACTGTGAGCTTTGAGCTTCTGGACTTGTAGCTACTGTGCCATACGGAGGCCTGTGATTAATGCTTCATACTTCGCTTTATTGTTGGATGTTGCAAAGTCGATCTTGATTGACTTTTGTAGCTGTGTTCCTTCTGGTGAAATTAACACAGCTCCCAGTCCACTACTGTTGTTGTTGCATGCTCTATCTACATAGAGGTGTCATGTGTCTGAGGTGGATGGTTGATAAAATGAAGTAATTGGCTCGGGTTCCCAGTTGACATCTTCGACGGGAAAGTCTGCCATGAAATCAACAACGACCTGACCTTTGCGAGACATTTTGGGAACGAAGTCAATGTGAGCCCATTTGGCCATGCGAGCTGTTTTGTTGCTAGAACTCAAGACCTGTTTGATGGGTAAATATGTGATGACTTTGATTCTGTGAGCCTGGAAGTAAGGTCGGAACTTTCGAGCTAAGTACAGCAAAGGTAACATTGTTCTTGCTGGTGGGGTAGATTGGCTTTTCGATTCCTTTGTGTTCGGGAAAGAGAACCGAGCTAATAGCAAAGTCGGTAATCGCAAGGTAAAGCCCCAGTGTCCCTCCTTCTGTTGGTTTGGACAGGACGGGAGGAGTTGATAGATAAGCTTTCAAGTTGTTGAAAGCTTTTTGGCATTCGTCTGTCCATGTGAATATTTGCGCCCTTCTTTAGTATTTGCAGGAACGGTCTGCACTTGTCAGATGCACGTAAGATAAATTTGTTGCCAGATAACTTGTAGATTTGTTGCTTGGAGGTTGGTTTTGGCATCTCGAAGAGAGCTCGTATCTATTCTAGGTTTGCTTCAATGTGCCTTTGTGAGACGAGGTATCCTAGGAATTTCCCTGAAGCTACCCCAAATACGCATTTTGCTGGGTTAAGCTTCACTTGGTTTTGGCACAGTCTGCTAAAGGCTTCTTGTAAGTGAGAAATGTGATCTTTAGCCTTTTCACTTTTGACTACTATGTCGTCTATGTAGACTTCCATAGTGTCACCCGGCAAGTCTTTAAACATCTTTGTGACTAGTCTTTGGTAGGTCACGCCTGCGTTCTTCAAGCCGAATGGTAGGACGTTGTAGCAGAACATTCCCTGTTCGGTTATGAAGGACGTCTTTTCCTGATCTTCCTCTGCAAGTGGTATTTGATTGTATCCGCTGTATACGTCCATGAATGATAGAAGTTCGTGACCGCATGTTTGATCTACCAGTACGTCAATTCTTGGTAGGGAGAAGCTGTCCTTGGGGCAGTGCTTGTTGACATTGGTGAAGTCTATGCAGAGTCGTACCTAATGTTAGCTAGCCAGGTCGGGTATTCGACTTCTCTGATGAAACCCACATTTTTTAGCTTTTCTATCTCTTCGTTGATGGCTTTCATCTGAAATTTGAGAGCCAGTTTGTGAGGTCGTTGTTTGATAGGCTTTACATTTAGATTGACATTTAATTTGTGGCAAGCGACCTATGGGTCGATTCCAGGCATATCGATATATGACCAAGCAAAAATATCTTTATTGAGAGATAAAAATTTGACAAGTTGCTCCTTGAGCTTGGGGTCTAAATCAGCCCCGACATAGACAAACTTTGGGTTATCATTTGTGCCCAGATTGACTTTTTCTCCAGGTTCGATTTGTGCTTGTTTCCTTTTGAGCTTGTCTGCTACTGCTGGTGGAGGGCTGGAAGCTTGAGGATCTTGCTTCTTTGGGACGTCCTTGCTCTCGATGACTTGAGGCTTTGGTGTGGTTGTTGTGCTGATATGATTGCATTGGTGAGCTTCTAGTTGGTTGCTTCTAAGCTCTATGATGCCTCAGGGTCTAGGGAATCGCAGGACCTGGTGTAGGATTGATGGAATTGCTTGAATCTTGTGAATCCATCGGCGTTCTAGGATGACAGTGTAGGACGACTTGACATCGATCACACTGAAGCGTGTTGAAGTGTTGACCATGTCTTCCTTTTCTCCAATGGAGACTGGTAAGATGACGCACTACAAGAAAATGGGCTTTTTGCCACAGATTCCAGATATTTTTAGCCACAGCCAAAACCTCGCTTGTGTACCGACAGACATAGACCATAGCTACTTGACCAAGGTCTGTGGCAAGTTTCTGCGAGCTTTAGCCACTATTGTGCGACAGTACAAGCCGTGGCTGGTGCGACGGACTTCACCTTTGGATACTTGCGTGAATTTTTTCCACAAGCTTTAGATCTTGTGAACCGTAGGAAAAAAGGTCCACCTTAATGAAAACTTGAGTAGCCCTGAAACTTTTCTTCTTCATACCAACGAAGGAAACTCCATCTTTGTCTTGCGAGAAGACTCAAATGACTGCCCAATTCAATGTTAAAAATCCTTGCGATTTGAGGTTAGTTGACTGCTTTTGTTCTTCATCAAGGTAATTCTACAGATTTGTTTTGGGGTTTCACTTTTCTTGTTTGGTTCAACTTCTTATGAAGCTAGGTTTCATCAAAAGTGTAATTTTTCTTTAAAAAATCATAATTTATTGAGTATCTAGGGTTTTGAAATTGGAAATATGACTTTCGAAACCTTCACACATGAATTTCTTCCATATTTTCAAAATACCTACTTACTTTTAGTTAAAAATAAATAATAGAAAAGTTGAGCTCATAAATTATGAGATATATTGCTTTTGAACAATTGTTATCATTAGAAAAAAAAAATGTAGTGCGGTGATTAACTTGAGTTCGTGCACCCTTGAATGTTGGTAGTAGTGTGCTGGCTTGGTCAATTAGAATGCCCAACATCTTTTCCAACTCTGCGTTTGTTCTAATTGAATATGTATGCCCTCTTTCCTGTTCATGTGTCCCTCACACCCTTATTTTAGAACTGGATTAGATACTAGAATATAAAAGAAGAAGAAAAAAATGATGTACTCATTGGGGTGATGAAATGGTCTCGCGGGTACTCGACTTGGGTCTTTGTATAACTTGCGTACTATATACTACAAATGGTTCAAGTAAGAGATTCTCTATAGAAAAAAAAAAGTTCGAGTAGGTGATCCAACTAGATTGCAAATAAACTTAAATTGTTTAAGCTTTGAAATCTGGATCATCGTCTTGTATTCTTTGTTTGTTACTTTAAGTGTTCAATTTTATAAATTTAGTCTGTTTGATATATGTCAAAGGGGCTACAAGAGATACTGTCATTAAATTAGTAATATATACATTTTCTGATGCACCCATTATGTATCAGGTTTCAAATATTTGATACAAATTGAGCCTTCACCTCTCTGTTGCATGGGTACGCCCTAATTTCCTCTATATCGCGTACCCGTGTCCTGCGAACACTGGTACGGACACGGACACCCAGACACAAGCAAAACAGACCCTAATTCTCAGATCTCGCCGTGTCCAAATCGTCGTACCCGTGTCCAAACCAGACACTCCGTCCCGTACCCATGCAACACAGCTTCACCTATAAGACATAGCATTCAAGATGAGCTTGAAGATACAAATTGTAAATACTATTCTAGATGAGCTTTAAGATACAAATTTAGAATACTAAGATTGCTCATTCTCACATGAAGCACTTTGAGATGGTAGCTTTGCATCTATTCAGCCCATGCTTTTTAGTTCTCTTGTTTAGCTAACATGACTAGGTGTTGAAAATTTGAAAAGTTTAAATAATTGCAGTTATGATTTTGACTAAATTTTCTATTAATTTTATATAATTCTTAGTGTAATTATATTTGCTTTGATTTCTGGTGTTACTGCCTTAGAGAAAATGCTCATGTGTAGATTTAAGGAGAATTCAACTTGTCGGATAATTATTTTCATGAAGGATTCTAGACTTCTGGAAGGAGACCATACTCAGCTTGCATTGGCTTGTAAGTTCGTTTAAATTCTACTGGCTATAAAATATTATGGTGATTGCATCTAGTACTCATAGTTGAATACCTTATGCATGTTAGAAGCTCGAGATTAAGATATATATTTTTTCCAGCAACTAGCGAGATCCTCTCGAGGACACCGGGTTGTATAGTTGTGAATCGACATCTTAGATGAAGGTCAGTTCTTGATCACTATTATGAATAGCTTGTCTCTTATAGTTCTTGATCACCACTTCGAACTAATAAGATATGCTATGTCGTTTCATTAGGTAACTGTAACATCGAACATTTGTGCATTCTTTTTGAAACTGAACATATGATATCGTTCAAGCCGTTTAGAGTTGTTACAAGCTTGAGATCAAGTCAGATGGCATGCGAAGTGTGGGCAAGGAATTCTTGGGCCTATAAATGAAACAAATTAATGGCAATTGATTATCATCTCTTGAGTAACCCAAAGCTTGCTCATTTTAAAGATTTTATCCTTCTTGCTCATACAAAGCTTGCTCACTTGGACGCACATAATACCGGTAGACTAAATTTATTGTAAAAGTGTTATTTAGCTTGCAGTAAGGATCGTTAAGTATGCTGACCAACATTCTGAATCCGAGACGCTGTCAAATTTTGGGTTAAGCATGTTTAGTTATCGTCTTGTCCACATAGTTGATATGATTTTCATTTTTCTGTACCAGTCAAGGTTTCAAGTGTACATGAAATAATGTTGCTTTTTTT